>NC_072475.1:83356368-93356368 GCF_027574615.1 Eptesicus fuscus | reverse complement strand
TGCAAAGTATGTCATAGACGTAAGTGTAAAAGCTAGAAATATAAAATTTTGGGAAGAAAAATCTTCTTGAGCTTGAATTAATCAAAAAGTTCTCAGATATTATTTCAAAAGCACAATACACTTTTTAAAATACCTTTCTCATTCCAATAAATGGAATTTGGGATATACTTATTCTTTTTTATTTTTATTTTTTTCTAAATTTGATTTCAGAGAGAGGAAGGAAGAGAGAAAGAGAGAGAGAAATAAACATCATTTGGTTGCCTCCCACATCCACCTGGGATGGGGATCGAATTCACAATGTGGGTATGTGCCCTGCCCTGGAATCACACCCACCACCCTTTGGTGCACAGGGTGACACTCTAAAAAATTAAGCCATGTCAGCCAGGTTAAGGAAAAATGACTTAAACATTCCTTTTAAAATAAGGATTGAGCCATGGATTTTTTACTTTTTTCACTTCCATTCAACGGAATTCCTTGCCAGTGCAACCAGACAAAAAATAAGAAATAAAATGTACATTAATTGAGAATAAAGACGCATGATCACAGGATACAAGGCTAATTTTCCAAAATTAATTAAATATATATATATATATATATATATATATATATATATATATATATATATATACACACACACACACACACACACACACAAGATAGATCCTTGGAACATGAAGTTTTAATAAATAATAGTTAATATTTAAGGATAAATTGAACAAAATATGTTGAATGACTGAATACTTAAACTGCAAATTTCAGAAATTATAGGAGACCTACAAAGAGATACTTAATATTGAAGAATAGAAGACTCAATATAAAAATAAATTAATATTTTACAGGTAATATTTTGATTCAATATAGTCCCTATCAAATTGCACCAGTGGCTTGTAGAAATTAATAACTGATTATATGGAAATGTAAGTAACTTACCATAGCCAAACAATATTGATGAAGAAGAATGGGTTTCAAAGCTTCCATTAAAATAAGGGTAGATATGTAGATCAAAGAAACAATAGAGCCTAAGAATAGACCCATGCATATATGCCCAATTGACAAGGTTGCTAAGTAATTCAGTAGAGGAAGAAAAGTCTTTACAATAAATGGTGTTGCAACAATTAGAATTCTTAATGGACAAAAATACATCTTGCCCATTAACAAAGACTATGCACAGTATTTTACTAAAACTTGATAAACTGTCTACATATATGTGCTAAAACTCTGAAGTACCTAGAATAAAATCTTTGTAAACTTAGGGTGGGTATTGGTTCCTTTAATAGAATACAAAAATATGAACAACAGTAAAAAAGTAATGAAGACATTAGACTTCTATTTATTGAAAGGCATCATTAATCAGATAAAAATGCAAGTCATGGAGAACAATATAACAACAATTATACAATCATAAATAGCAGTAGACTACACATGTTCACACCGGAGTAAAAAAATAAGATTGATACTTTTATAGAATTTGCCATTTGCTATTTTATCTGAACAAATATAATTATGATGAACATTGTCCCCTTTTCTGCAAAAGTATCAGTAGCATAATACAGTTTATTTTCTACTTTTAAATTGTTCTGCTTTTTTTTTTTTTTTTACTACTTGTTAATAGAGGTTATAAAATTGTGGACTCTGAAGACTGAAATTCTATTGGCTAGAGTTCAATAAGACAAAGGATCTTAAAATTAGCATTGTAAAAACAGAAAGCAGAAAAGTTATATTTGTTTTTAAAAACTGGGTCATGTACCTTTTTGTCATATAATTATCTTGTGTTTCCTAACAATGCATTATTTTAATATGGACATATTTTTTCCTTTCTTATTGTAGTCTTACTTATGTATTGGGTAATTTGGTTCAATATAAATAATTGATACCTCTCTTAAGATGAAAATATATATTACTAGTATATTACATAAGCAAAGCCACTTGTTATTCTCTGTATTTGTTTACTATTCTTCTTCATCTTGAAATAAACTTGCAATATGCTTTGCAAGAATTGCATTTTTAATGCTGCCTATGTTTACAAACACCAACGACACATTCCCATCATTGAAAAGAACATTAATTCCAGGTAAATCAATGTCTAAGGCAGAAAACATAATGTCCCACGAGGATCAAATGGGAAAATGTCAGCTATGCAAGGTTAGACAAACACCATACCCAGAATATTTAGAAAGATTTTCAGATGTTATTACCTTCCACCTAAAATGGCAATCCTCTGTGGTATGTGGAGCTTTTTTAAGTCTTGTCCAAAGACCTAATCAAGTCAAAGGAATGTATTGTATAATATCTGAGTTTCCACAGAAAGTTGCATAGAAAATAATTATCAATAGGCCCATTATTTTTTAAGTACATCAGCCTTACATAGTCTTTAATATTGAATAGTTTTCATCTTATGCTTGAGGTTGAATGACTAGACATCAAAGTTCATTTGGAACAGTACAGAATTAATTATCATTTCCGGGCCTGGTGATTATTATGTAAGGTCTATCTTTTTCATTCTTGGAAGAAAAAAATAAATAGCACTCTTGCTCAACTTCAATTAGAATTTGCTTTCTGCTATGAAAATGATCTAGTCAATTACTAGTGAAAAAGAATTGCAAGATTTGTAGTCACTTGATTCTGTTTAAAAGTAGCCAAAGCAGAAAAAAATCAATATGTTCAAGGGCAGAAATAAATCCACAGTGAGGAAGACAATTTTCAAAGTTTCAGAAAAAAAAAATAGTAATTCAAAAAAATATCTTGTTATTGATAAATAGGAATGTTCAGTATCACTCAGTTGACAATTTGTCACTAGAGTTTCAAAGCAAAACTTATAGACACCCTGGAGCATCAGGAAAAAAATTTACTGTTCACATGTCAAGTAGTCTCAGGACATAATTAGGAGCTTCCAGAAGAATTGCCCAAGTGGGGAAATCAAGTGAAATGGGTTGCTGATCTATGTGCCTAAGAGGAAAACAGATCTCTACAATATAGTGCTTCAAAGTGAGGGTGGCCCTATGGACCCCTCAACTTGAAGCTGGTGTCAGAAGTCTTAGGCAGACTGTGTATCTGGAGAAATGAAACCCTAACTGAGAGTTAGGCTAACCCTGAATAATATCATGAGTGAATGATTTATTTGATGATTCTACATATGATTTGTCATTCTGTCCACTCCTGTCAGTCAACTAACTGGTTTATATTTCCTAATCAGAGGTTACTATTTGATATGGATTCCATCATCAATCTTCGTTATGTATTAACTTAGATAAACTATAATCTCCAGTTATGCAATCAAAGATTAATCTAAGTTTTGCTGTTGAAGTTTTTTGGTTGATGTGATTAAAGTTCATAGTCAGTTGACTTAAAGGGAGATTATCCTAGATAATCTGCATGGGCCTTTTTCAATTAGTGGAAAAGTCTTAAAAACAGAACTAAGGCTTCCCTGAAGTCCTACCTGTGAATAATAATAACTCCAGTTTATATCTGAGAGTCCCAGCCTGTGATTCCTGATGTCTTCAGAGAACAATTTAGTGAACCATTTGTGCGCATGTGTCTGTATGTAAAACCTTTCTCCATTTGCATGTGCTTCTATTTGCAGATTCATAGTCTAGAGAGCTAAGGCTACAAGTATTCACTGGTGGGCCATTATGATGATGTTTGCTCTTTCTCAGTAATACCATAAGTGGGTGTAAGGTTTGATAGCTCTAACTCACTGGAAAATATTTTTATAGGTATAGCAGGCACCCATGTCTTTGTAATTAAGCTTGCCTGAGATACGGCCAAATGCATCAACATATTTATGCTTTGTATTGTGTAGTCTCTTTTCATGTTATTTTATTAGCATTAAGAGTACCCTTGATTATACAGTAAATCTCTTAATACATATCTCCTATGATTCTGTTTCTCCCATTGAACTCTGACTAATTCAACTTGTGAATCAATTTTGTTTGAAGCAAAAGGTCACATGCACTCTCTGAAATTATCCTTTGCATGTCTATAATAGCAAATTTTAATTTCAATAAAATTAACTCACTTATATATTTAACAAACTTTTGTTGAATTATAAATGTGTCTTGTCTATTATGCTATGTTCTCATAATGCAAAGTCAAATAAGACACCTATCCTGTTCTCAAGAGGTTTTTGTAGAAATAGGTTTGTGATGAACGGAAATACAAGATAGAAAGTGGAAAGTACCATAAAAGCTAGACAGTTAAATTACTGTGAGAGCTTTGATGGAGAAGATATTACTTCCAGTTAGGAGGATTGGATTTTTACTCAATGCTATGTAGTAGAATTTCACCCATTCAGACTCAACCTTTGACTTCAGTGTTGAACAAGCCATGGTAGTACTAACAGTCAGCTGTGTGGGGACACTTAACAGACACCACCGTTAACTCCCCATGAACCAAGGTTATCCCACAATGATTTTATGTCACAGTTTATATGAACTACATTTGAAAGAGTCTGAAAGGTGAAAGGATCACTAGCAAAATCCATGAATCTTGTAAAAGACTTACTTTTATGGCATAGGATTTTTTTAGCATTACTAGCATATGACTTAGAAATGAGAGACAGCATAGGAGTTCAAATGTCACTAATAACTTTCATTTTCTGAATCTTGGGAGAAGAGAAATCAGATTTAATCTTGTCTGCACATGAGATTTGAGTTTTCCTGCAGAAGATTTATTATTATAATAAATGGGTTGCTAGAATGTACTTTAGAAAATTATTAAGATATTTCTTACCTGATACTGAACTGAACTGCTGTTTTAGCATGATGGATTTGAAATATTTTTTACACTTAAATAAATTAAATGGAAAATCTTCTTCTCTATTCTGGAAAGTATAACAACAATAATGATAATTTTAAAAGATTTTAAAATTTAGAAACTCAATATGAGCTAAAATAAAAAGAAAACAATACACTTGGAGGTACATCTAATATGCACTGATACTTATTTTTCAGTCTGAAGAGTTATATATATATATATATATATATGATATTAATTATTCACCAGTGATATAATACCAGTGTATCTCAAATACCAATGTATCCCAAATACCAATATACCAATATATCTCAGTTTTCATAGATCTGGAACTTAAAATATATTTCTGTAGCAATAAGTGTCTTACTAATGACTAACTGGGTTTTAGTCAGAAGAAATATAGTATAATTGAATTCTCCTTATGTAGGCTTTACCATTAAAATTGCCATACAATCTCAAGCAAGATATGAACCTCAAATTTTTTCAACTTTTTGGATTATATTAACTAGAATTTTTATTGTATAATTCAGTCTTTTATCTCTATTGTGTGCTTCATAATTCATAAAAATGTGCAGTATAAGTTCATTGAGAAGCATAGAATTTAAAATGCTCTTTTCCTATATGTTAATAACATTGTTAGATGTTTATGATTTATAAACTGCATCCCTTCTTAGCCTCAAGATTTTCCATAACTCAATTACTGACAAAAAATAG
Source organism: Eptesicus fuscus (assembly GCF_027574615.1). NCBI lineage: Eukaryota > Metazoa > Chordata > Mammalia > Chiroptera > Vespertilionidae > Eptesicus > Eptesicus fuscus. The sequence goes on along the minus strand of NC_072475.1, from coordinate 93,350,902 downwards.
TAATTTTCATAATATGTTATTACAACATTCATTCCCATGTTAAAATGTTTTCCATGGCCTCTCATGATCTATTGAATGAAATGCAGGCAAGAAGCCTAGTAAAACTTATTAAGTAATTGATCTGACTAAGACTATAGACTTTGAATTACAGTCTTGGTTTTAGATCCTTTTCCACCACTTATTAGATTTATGTCTCTTTTTTTTTTTGTCATTTGTAAAATTAGGACAATGACATTATAGATTCTGTAGAATGGTAGGGAAAATCAAGGTGATATATTTAAAAATTGCTTGAAACTATGCCTGTACTCATAAGCATTCAAAACATGTTAGCTATTACTAGGAGTATGATGACCATTCCAAATATCTTCCTGTTTCATACATGTGCTATAGTTTTATATCTCAAGCCTTTCATGTGCTACCAATCTTATAAGACCCACTCCGTCACTGCCTCCAATAATAATGCCAGTCATTCAAAAAATACTTACTATGCATTATGTTCTATCTCTTATAAACAGGTAAACTGATAATCCTGTAGCAAAGTTATTAAGTTGAAAACATCCAGTAAAATAACTGCAAATTCATGAAATGCTGAGGTATATAATTAAAAGAGAACATATGTCTGCATTTAGGAGTCATAGAAATAATGTTTAAGTTGAACTTAGATATATAAATGAATAGAGTATTTTCAAGTTGCTAAAAATTTCTAAGTACAGAGAAACGCAGATGATCATTCCCAAAATAATGTCTCTATTGTGAATAGGATAGAGGATAGTTGCCATGATATGATCATTATAATTAGCTGAGTAAAACTGCAAGCAACTAAATATAAATTTAATTAATTTAACCTTCTTAATTTGTTTCTACTACTTACTGGTTATGTGAACCTAACCATTAAGTGTTTTGTTTCTTCAGCTTTAATAATAGTGCCAATCTCATGCAGATATTTTGAGGACTAAATTAGTTAATGCAGGTAAAGTAGGTACATCAGAGTCAAACAAATATCATAATTAAGTTGTATGAAAAAATATAACATCATCATCAGCAGCAGCATCTTAATCATTGTCATTATCATGTTCAAAAAACTGGAGAGGTGATAAAATATGGACTCGTGTAGTCATTGGTGCAGATGAAGATAGACCCCTTGAAGGGTCTTAGTCAAGAATGACTTTCCATATTTTACAAAATAATTTAGGTTTTACCATTTAAACTTGGAAAGCCATTGAGTTATTTGGTTCAGGTTGTTGAAAGTCATATATGTAAGAATGTTTAACTCTAGCCCTAGCCAGTTTTGCTCAGTGGATAGAGCATGGCCTGTGGACTGAAGGGTCCCATGTTTGATTCTGGCCAAGGGCACATGCCTGGGTTGCAGGCTCGATCCCCAGTATGGAGTGTGAAGGAGGCAGTCGGTCAATGATTCTCTCTCATCATTGATGTTTCTATCTCCCTCTCTCTTCCTCTCTGAAATCAATCCTATCTAATAAAAGAGTAATATGCAAATTGACCATCAATCTAACACACAAGATGGCCACCCCCATGTGGACACAAGATGGCCAGCAGGGGAGGGCAGTTGGGGGGGACCCAGGCCTGCAGGGGAGGGCAGTTGGAGGGGACCCAGACCTGCAGGGGAGGGCAGTTTGGGGGGGACCAGGATTGCAGGGGAGGGCAGTTGTGGGTGACCAAGCCTGCAGGGGAGAACAGTTATGGGCGACCAGGCTGGCAGGGGAGGGCAGTTGGGGGTGACCAGGCCGGCAGGAGAGCAGTTAGGTGTTGATCAGGCTGGCAGGGGCGTGGTTAGGGGGTGATAAGGCTGGCAGGCAGAAGAGGTTAGGGGCAATCAGGCAGGCAGGCAGGTGAACAGGTGGGAGCCAGCAGTCCTGGATTGTGAGAGGGATGTTCGACTGCCCATTTAGGTGGGATTGGGCCTAAACGGGCAGTCGGACATCCCTCGAGGGGTCCCAGATTGGGGAGGGTGCAGGCTGGGCTGAGGGACACCCCCCCCATGCACAGATTTTGTGCACTGGGCCTCTAGTAAAAATATATTTTAAAAAAGAATTTTTCACTCTATAGAATTCAGCCATCAACATTGTTCTCAATTATTCTATTCCTGATTTTCATTCCCTTGCATTATCCCTCTCCCCTGCATATCTAGGTTGGTTTCTGTGAGCAATAGATTATAGCAGAAATGATATGTGATTTCTAAGGCTGAGTCTTGAAAGATATTTCTCTTATACACCATTCAATCTGGTAGAAGCCGATGCCTTGCTAAAAGGAAATCCATACATCCTTATGAAGAGTTCACTTGATGAAGAACTCATGCTTTCTACTAATAATGAATAAGGAATTGAGACAGCAGCCAACATCCATGTTAATAAGACATCCTGTCTATGGCTACTTCAGCTTTCAGCTCTATTCACACTTTCAGATAACTGCAGCTCTGGTTGATTATTGGATTGCAAAATATAAGACACTCTGAGAAAAATTAATCTAAGTTGATGTTGAACTCTACATGTAAATAAACTGGGAAATAATAAATGTTTGTTTTACAATGCTAAATTTGGGGATACTTTGTAACATGGTATTAGGTAACTCATAAAAAGTTAAAGAAACCATAACTTTTTTTTTTTTTTTTTTACTAATCTACAAGAACAATTAACATGCAGTAATATATTTTCCCTGGTTATAAGTCAAGAAAACAGCTAATGATTTTGTGCTTATTGTAATGATTTGCATATAGTAAGCACTTAATAAATACCTAAGTAAATGAGTTCATTTTTACTATCACATGAAGATTACAATGATGAATATTTCAATGAATAAAGAAAAATCTCATTATAAAACACAACATATCAAAATAACAATCAATTATGCTAAACTCACAAAGACATTTGAACATTTGATAATAGGCTTCAGCACCATATTTCAAATACACTATTTGTATATAAAAACAACATTTCAATTTATTTACATCAATGCTCTTTTTTACTTCCTGGGGAAAATGTTTAATCATAAGTTTTTGTTTCTTTCTTTTTTTTTTTTTTGAAAACAACAACAACATTCATTAGTTACTTACTTTGAATATAAAATAACTTTATGGTGTATTGCAATGACATTACAATTAGATAGTACAGAGTAAATTGTGTCATTTAAATCTCTACATGCCAGTATAACTCATCAAATTATGGAAGCATATGGATGTTACATGAGATGATTATGATAGTAAGCAGTGACTGCAAATAGTGAAGAGAGCCCACATGAGACAGAGATGAAGAATATGGCAAGCAACCTGTATAAGATAAGCAAGACTGAATATGTTTTATGTAGTAATTATGTGACTAACAATAACAGCTATGTATATAAAATCCATCTCCATGAGAATGAGGGCATTTAAGAATAACAGAATTCTGAGTAATAAAACTTTATACATTAAAAAAGTTATTTTGGAAAGCTGCATAATTTTTTTTATTGTTTAAAATATTACATGTCCCCTTTTTTCCCAATTACCCCTCCCCGCTGCCACTCCCACTGCTGAGGGCAAGCCCCAACCGCCCCAGTGTCTGTGTACGTTGGTCATGCTAATATGCATGCATACAAGTCCTTTGGTTGATCTCTAACCTCCCCTCTTCCTTGCCTTCTCCCTGAGGCTGAACGGTCTGCTCAGTGCCACTTTGTCTCTGGATCCATTTTTGTTTATTAGTTTATGTTGTTCATTATATCCCACATATGAGTCAGATCATGTGACATTTATCTTTCTCTGACTGGCTGATTTTGCTACATATTTTTTTTTATTTCTGAAGTTAATTATTCATCTTCAGCCGCAGTAGCATGATTAGGACCTGTATGGTGATCTTCTGCTGCTCCCTATGTGTTTTCTATGCTACAAGTAACTGCATTATTAACAGTTCCCAAATGTATCATAATTTTCTGGCTTATAACTTGTAGTGCTATAGAACAAATTTCAAAAGATTAACATCATAGAGAGTATGCTATTTACTATCCTATATAAGAAAACCCTAATATGCAAATCGATTGAACAGCAGAAAGACCAGTCACTATGATGTGCACTGACCACCAGGGGGCAGATGCTCAATGCAGGAGCTGCCCCCTGGTGGTCAGTGTGCTCCCACAGAAGGAGCACCACTCAGAGCCAGAAGCCCGGTTCATGGCTGGTGAGGGCAGCGGCGGTGGCGGGAGCCTCTCCCACCTCCATGGCATGCTAAGGACCCCTCAGGGGATGTCCACCTGCTGCGGGGAGTGGGCCTAAGTTGGCAGGTGGACATCCCTGGAGAGGTCCTGGACTGTGAGAGGGTGCAGGCCAGGCTGAGGAATACCCTTCCCCCCCGCCCCAGTGAATGAATGTCATGCACCAGGCTTCTAGTAATAAAATAAAACTAGAAATGAATAAAAGAAAACCCAAAGTACCAAAATATTTAACATTTAAATTACATATTTCAAAATAGCTTATAGTAAAAGACATTTCTCTAGTGAAAGGACAAACTATCAAAAAAGAAAATAAATATTTTGAACTGAACAATTATAAGCAAAATTGCTTCTTTGAGAAGAATTCATCAGGATAATCTGTGAAAAATGCCAATCACATCACATTTCCCCTTGAGTAAAGCCTTTTAAGGTCTTCCCATTTCTCTAATTATGTATTCCTCCACAGCTTACTTTAGCACCACATGGGACCCTCCTCTGCATCCTAGCTACACTGGCATCTTCTGGGTCATTCTGCACATCGTATTCCCTTCTGTCATGTGCTACTATTGATATGTGTTTCACTTTTGTAGACAGACATATTGGACTGGAAATGTATACTTGTGTGGTTATTCAGCCAATCCTTATTGCTGCCTCTAAGTTATAAGTTTAATAAGAAAAGGAATCCTTGTTTGGTGTTATGGAATTTTTTGTTCATTTAGTTGGGTTGGTTGTTCTTGTTTTTCTCTCTAATATTTTAATTTATTGCATCTTATAGTGCATATAACATACATTAGAAACTCAATTTCCATTAACAAATAAATAGTAATATGTACTTGCCTTCATCAGATTAGGCTGATAAAAAAATTACCATAGATTGGATGGCTTAAACAACAGAAATTTCAGAGTTGTGGAACTTGGAAAGTTCATAATTGGGTGCTGGAAAATTCAAATTGGGTATTGGCATAATAGGGTCCTGGTGAGAACTCTCTTCCTGGTTTGCAGTTAGCCATTTTCTTTCTGTGACCTCACATGACACACACAGAGAGAGGAAGCAAACTCTTTGACATTTTCCCTTTATAATGTCACCAGTTCCATCATAAGGGCTCCACCTTCATAATATAATTACCTCTCAAAGGTCTCATCTTCGTATGATTTCACATGACCAGGAGAGAGGAAGCAAATGTCAAGAGAGTTTTCAGGTATACATTAATGTATTTAATATTGCTAAAGTACTACATGGCAAACTTTGGCTTGCATATTATTACCAAACTAAAGGCCGGTGCATGAAAATTCATGCACTGGAGGGGGTCCCTTAGGCCGGCCTGCCCCCTCTGACAGTCCGGGAGCCCATAGGGGCAGGATGCAACTTGAGGATCAGAGGAAGGCGATGCCCCAATCACACCTCTGCTACTGCCACTGCCGGAAGCACAAGCCTCGGCTGGCCCTGGTTACCTGAGCCTCAGGAGGCCCTGGGCGGCTGGGCAGCTGCCATTTGAGGCTTGCCTGCACCTCAGGCTGGCCCTGTGTGGCTGGGAGGCTGAGGGGACTGGGTACTGCCATCTTGTGGCTATGGGCGCTGCCATCTTTGAGGGTATGGCAGTCAATTAGCATATTTCCTCTCTATTGGCTGTGGGCGCCACCATCTTTGTGATGGTGTGAGGGCTGATAAGCATATTCCTTTTTTGTTAGATAGGATGCAGTATACAGATTCACTTTTTATCAAAAAATAGAGATTAGAGATGAAATAAATAAAGTAGAGAATAGAAAATAATTAACATAGCTAAAGGCTAAATTTGGGGGGAAATTAAAATATACAAACCTTTAGCTAAACTAAGGGGGAAAGAAGAGGAAGACTCAAAGACTCAGAAATGAAAGAAGAGACATTACAATGAATGACTTAGAAGTAAAAAAATATTAAAGTGGCCCTTTATGAAAAATTACAAGGCAACAAATTTGAAAACCTAGAAGAAATGGATAAATTTATGGAAACATAAACTACCAAAGCTAAATTGAGAGACTATAGAAAGCCTGAAGATAGGAATAGCAATAAAGGAGATTGACTTAGTAATCAAAAATTTCCCAACAAAGAAAAGCCCAGGTAAAATGCCTTTATGAGTGAAATTCTATCACAAAGGAAAATTGGTAACAATTCTTCTGAAACTTCTTTGAAAATATATAAGAAAATTGAAGGCTTGCAAATTCACCTTGATATGAGAGCAGACAAAGAAATCACAAGAAAATAAATCTATAGGCCAATATCTGTGTGAATATTGATGTAAAAACCAACAAATTTCTGGCAAACAAAATGCAACTGCACATAATAGAAAGCTTACCCACAGGATGTATTTGATTCGGTGTATGCAAATAAATCAATATGATATACTACATCAAAAAATAAAAGGTAAAATGACATGGTCATCTTAGTAGATGCAGACAAACCATTTGATCTAATTCAACACCCATATATATAAAAAAAATCAATAAAATTGGTATAGAGGAAACTAACCTAAATACAACAAAGGGTTGGTTTTTTTTTTGTTTTTTTGATTATTTTTAAAAAAGTCCACATACAACATTATATTCAATGGAGAAAAACTAAAAGCTTTTCCTCTAAGACAGTGATGGCGAACCTATGACACGTGTGTCAGTACTGACACACGTAGCCATTTCTGATGACACGCGGCCGCTGAGGCAGCCGCATGCCGAGGATGAAACATTTGCTGCTCCTGAGGATGAAACATTTGCTGCTCCTGAGGATGAAACATCTGCGAAATAATGTTTTTTCCTCAAAGTGACACACTACCTAAGTTATGCTCAGTTTTTTGGCGAAGTTTGACACACCAAGCTCAAAAGGTTGCCCATCACTGCTCTAAGATCTGGTAAGAATGTGTACTACCACCACTTCTATTCAACATAGTCAGAGCAATTAGACAAGAAAAATAAAAAATTGCAAACTGAAAGGAATATATTAAATTATCTCATTTGTAAATGAGATAACCCTATATGTAAAAAACAAACAAACCTAGAGACTGTATTAAAAATGTTAGAACTCATAAATTCAGTAAAGTTGCAGATTACAACATCAACATACAAAAATCAGTATTATTTCTTTCCATTAACAAGTGACTATCTAAAAAAAAATAAAAATAAAGAACACAGTACCATCTACATTACCATAAAAAATAATAAAATGTTTAAGAATATATTTAACCAAGCAAGTGAAAGGTCTGTACACTGAAAATGACAAAACAGTGATGAAAAATAAAATTAAAAGCACAAATAAATGGAAAGACATCATGTCTTCATAAATTGAAAGACTTAATATGATTAAAATTTACATACTACCTGAAGTGATACACCAATGCAATGAAATCCTCATCAAAATTTCAATGAAATTTTTTACAGAAATAAAAAAAGTTTTAAAATATCTATGCAACTACCAAGACTCCCAATAACAAAATACACTTTGAGAAAAAATAATAAAGTTTGAGGCATCACATTTCCTATTTCAAATTATAATACAAAATGTTTTTATCAAAACACTATGTTATTGGCATACAAACAGACAGCTAGACCAAAAGAAAGAATAGAGGGTCCAGAAACAAAGGATACATATATGATCAATTAATCTTCAACATGGATGCGAAGAATACACAATGGGAAAAGATACTCTCTTCAATTAATGGGTGTTAGGAAAACTGAATATCCACATGCAAATGAATGACATTGGCTCTTATCATATATCATACAGAAAAATAAACTCAAAATTAACTGAAGACTTTTAAATATAAGACCTGAAACCATAAAATTCCTAGAGGAAAATAGGAAAAAATAAATAAAAAAGGGCACTTGACATTGGTCCTGGCAATGATTTTATAGAAAGAGCACCAAAAGTTGAAACAATAGGAAAAAATAAACAAATAGGACTACATCAACTGAAAAGCTCTGCATAGCAAAGGAAATAATCAACAAAATGAAACTAAGACTGGGTAAAAATATTTACAAACCATCTATAATAAGAAAAGCATAATATGCTAATTAGGACAGACAGTCGAATGACCTTCTGGATGTCATTCCGGACATCCTTCTAGATGAAGCTGTGGTAGCGGGGGCCAAGGCAAAGGCGGTTAGGGGTGATCAGGCAGGCAGGCGAGCAGTTAGGGGTGATCAGGCAGGCAGGCAGAGGAGTTAGGGGCGATCAGGCAGGCAGGCAAGTGGTTAGGGGCGATCAGGCTGCCAGGCAGAGGGGTTAGAGGTGATCAGGCAGGCAGGCAAGCGGTTAGGGGCAATCAGGCAGGCAAGCAGGCGAGCAGTTAGGAGCCAGAGTCCCGGATTGTGAGAGGGTGCAGGCTGAATTTCGTGCACTGGGCCTCTACTATATCTTATAAGGAGTTAATATTTAAAATATGTAAGGAACTCAACTCAGCACCAAAAACAAATAATCAGATTAAAAACAAAGTTAAAAAGACCTGAATATACATTTTTCCAAAGAATACATACAAATGGCCTACAGGTATATGAAAAGTTGTTCAATATAATTAATCATCAGGGAAATGCAAATCAAATCCATAAAGAGATATTAACTCAAATATGTTAGGATGTTATGATCACAAAGACAAAAGATTAAAAATATTGTTGAATATGTAAGAAAAATTAAACATTTTTACATGTTGGGTGGGAATGTAAATTGATATAGACATTTTGGAAAACAGTTTAAAGGTTCCTCAAAAATTTAGAACTATCATATAACACAGTAATCCCACAAGTGGATATATATATGAAAATAATATATATATTATTTGAAAGAGATCCTTGCATTTCCACTTTACATCCCTTATATACTGGCTATTCTTTACAATAGCCAAGATATAAAAATACCTACATGTCTATTGACAGATGTATAAATAAATGGTGACATACACAAACACACACACATACACAGAATGTTATTTTGTCCTAAAAAGAAGATATTCCATCTGCAAAAACATAGATGAACATGGAGGGTGTTGTATTAAGTTAAATACACCAGATATAGAAAGAAAAACACTCCATGATCACTGTTATATGTGGAGTATGGGGAAAATGGTGACATGATTAAGTGGTACAGAATTCTTCTAATTATGATGAATACATTATCTAGATCTAACATACAAAGTTATGACTATAGTTAATAACACTGTATAGTAAATACTAGAGGCCCGGTGCATAAAATTCATGCATGGGGGTGGGGTGTCGCTCAGCCCAGCCTGCACCCTCTCCAAACTGGGACCCCTCAAGGGATGTCCAACTGCCTGTTTAGGCCCTCTCTCAATCTGGGACTGCTGGCTCCTAATCGCTCACCTGCCTGTCTGATCACCCCTAAACACTCTGCCTGCCTGCCTGATTGCCCCTAACAGCCTCTGCCTTGTCCCCTGCCTACTGTGGCGGCCGCCTCTGCCTCACACCCACCTCCCCGCCCCCCCCATAGCTTCATCCGGAAGGTCGTCTGGAAGGACGTCTGGAATGATGCCTGGAAGGTCGTTCAGTTGTCTAGTCTAATTATCATATTACGCTTTTACTATTATATATATATACTGGCTATCCCTTCATTATATAAAAGCCTACTATGCTGTCTAGTCATGTGGTCATCCGTTCAACTAATTGAAGCATAATATGCTAATGATATGCTAAGGCCATTCAACCAATCACTATGACATGCACTGACCACCACAGGGCAAACGCTCTGATTGGTATGTTATCTTGCTGCTAGGGTCCGGCCAATCGGGACTAAGCAAGACAGGCTGGACACACCCTGAAGCCCTCCTGCGATCCCTCCCTGGCTGGCCAACTTCACGTGCCACCCCAGCCCCGATCATGCACTGGTGGGGTCTCTGGGCCTGGCCTGCGCTCTCTCACAATTTGGGACCCCTCGGGGGATGTTGGAGAGCTGGTTTTGGCCTGATCCCACAGTCCAGGCCAAGGGACCCCACTGGTGCAGTAATTTGTGCACCAGGCCTCTAGTATACATATAGATATACATATAGATATACATATACATATACATATACATATACATATACATATACATATACATATACATATTAGAGGTCTGGTGCACAAAAATTTGTGCACTTGGGGGGTGGTCCCTCAGCCCAGCCTGCATCCTCTCACAGTCAGAGAGTCTTCAGGGGATGTCTGACTGACGGCTTAGGCCTGCTTCTCACGGGGAGTGGGCCTAAGACATAGTCTGGCCTCCTTTTGCAGGAGGCAACCTGGCGGGCCAATCAGGGAATGGAGCTGGCCAGCAAGCAGCTGGCCCTGCCCCCTGCCACTCAGCCTCTGCAGCCATCACCGCCACCACCAGTGGCCTCCCTCTGCGGGAGGTGACCAGGCAGGCTGATCAGGGGATGGTGCAGGCTTACAAGTGGCCAGCTCTGAACCCCTTGATCATGCCTCCACCATTGCTGGTTGCCACCGCCCCCTGATTGCTGTCCCCTCCCTCTGTATGCTGGCATGTGCCTTGGCTGGCCTGGCACCACCTGCTCACCAGCCCCAGCCCCCACTGACCAGTTGTTCCACTGTTCGGTTGATTTGCATATTACCCTTTTATTATATAGGATTTGTGCTGTTGAAAGCCTCTCAGATTTTGTGATTTTTTTATTCGGCAGCATTATTGAAGTACATTGACTACTACTATGACAAAATATCCAATTAGCTGATGGGTTTAATTCAATTATGATTATATTATTGATATGATTTTTTTAAATGTCTAATTATATATGACACTAGTAAAATTAGCCAATATTTTTATTACTATACTTAGACTAGTACTTGATTAAGCACTATCTAGTTCAATAAAATAATCTAAAACTAAAATGAGTGTGGAATACTAAAAAAAAAAAAGGTTAATCAATAAACAGTTTGATTAAGATCCAAGAGAAGTTTCAAATTTGTGTCAATATTCCATTCATTAGTGAAAGTTGCATTTCAAAATGTTAGAGAAATCTTGATAATACTATTTATTTGGTTTATTTGAGGTTAAGTTTTTATTTCATAGAATTGTTACACAACAAACTGAGTTTACTTAAGCTATGAAATATATAATCAAGATAAATATACTGGAAAATTAACATATTTTAAACCAAATTTCACAATTTAAAATGTTGAAATGCAATATGTAATATGTAATAAATACATTGTTTCTTAAAATGTTTAAGTCCTAAGAACAAAATTATAAAATTAGAAATGTTCAAGACCTTTGTGTTAATATATTATTTGGCATAATGTCTAATTATAGGTAAATTTAAAATTAACTGAACATCAGTTAAATAAGTAAATAATAATTTAATAATAAAATAATGTCCAAATAAAATGTGGACCTTGTAAAATATAATTATTACAGAACTATTAGAATCATGTTGATAAATATTATATAATTGTCACAGTATAATAACTTTTTAAAAATAAAATGGTTATAGAGTAAGATTCCAATTTGATATATTAGAATTTTAAGAGGTGCAGACTTTGGTAGAGCATAATTAGTAAAATTTCACTTCATTTTATAGTTTTATGTACTATACAAATATTTTAAATTAGGTATTACTTTATGGTAATAAAACAAAACAAATATTTATAAAATTTTACATTTCTTGTTGATTATATATCTTGACAACTAAAATTTAACATGGGATTATTTTCCATTAAAACTGTTCAAATAAACTAAATGGCTTCTAACATTTTTAGCTGTAAAATCTTAACATTTTTTATAAATAAGCTTTATTTTGGCCTAAATTTAAACTATTATTGATTTACTGTCACCAATACACTTCATGACATTTAGAATGTTATAATATTATCATCATTATTTTATTTCTAATTTTAAGCAACCATGATTACATAATCTAGGCTTTTACTACACAAAATTAAGAAAATTAAAAAGCTTTGTATACACATCTGAAATAACAACAAATAATTTAATGTTATTCAAGGAACCAAGAAAACACAGGCAGTGTGTTCCCAGAGCTATAAAATGCAAAGACTTTTATGGAACCTGTATTTTCCTTTTACCTCCTTGGGTCAGGTAGATAAGTAATAGTGTAGAAAGCTTGAGTTTTGAGGAAAATATAAATTATGGTCAAATTACACAAAATATGTAATCAATAAAATAATGTAATGACTTTTCACTCATATTAGGACTTTCACAAGCATTATATTTCCCTAAATATTATTTTCTTGGCAAGTTGTTATTTTGGGGATTTATTTCAAATATAAACTTATATATTATAACTTGAATAGGTAATAATGATATCACATATACAGGGTGGTGCAAAAGTAGGTTTACAGTTGTGTGCGTATGTGAAACAGAATTTATTCTTGTATTATTATTTATTTACTTGAGGCATCATGCATGAAATTCGGGCATGAGGGGGGGTGTCCCTCAGTCCAGCCTGTACCATCTCCAATCTGGGACCCCTCGAGGCATGTCCGACTGCCCGTTTAGGCCCGATCCCACCATTGGGCCTAAATGGAGAGTCAGACATACCTCTCACAATCCAGGACTGCTGGCTCCCAACTGCTCACCTGCCTGCCTTCCTGATTGTCCTTAACTGCTTCTGCCTGCCAGCCGGATCACTCCCTAACCACTCCCCTGCTAGCCTGACTGATGCCTAACTGCTCCCCTGCCAGCCTGTTTGCCTCTAACTGCCCTCCCCTGCTGGCCTGTTTGTCCCTAACTGCCTTCCCCTGCAGGCCTGGTCACCCCTAACTGCCCTTCCCTGCAGGCCCAGTCGCCCCTAACTTCCTTCCTCTGCCAGCCTGGTCACCCCTAGCTGCCCTCCCCTGCAGGCTTGATCGCCCCCAACTGCTCTCCCTTGCAGGCCTGGTTCCTCCCAACTGCCCTCCCCTGCTGGCCTGATTACCCACAACTGCCCTCCCTTGCAGGCCTTGTCCCTCCCAACTGCCCTCCCCTGCTGGCCATCTTGTGGCTGCCATCTTGTGTCCACATGGGGGCAGCCATCTTCTGTGTTGGAGTGATGGTCAATTTGCATATTATTCTTTTACTAGATAGGATAGAAGCCTGGGGCATGGATGGGGGCCAGCTGGTTTGCCCTGAAGGGTATCCTGGATTAGAGTAGGGGTTCCCTTGGGGGATGGGGCTGCTTGGTCGAGGGTCCTGTGGTGGTTTGCAGGCCTGCCACCCCCCCCCCCCCCCCCAGCAACCCAAGCGGAGGCCCTGGTATCTGGGATTTATTTATCTTCTATAATTGAAACTTTGTAGCCTTGAGTGGAGGCCTGGGCCTGCCAAGGTGTGCAGAAAGCTTGGCTTTCTCCATTGCCAGGGAAACCCAAGCCTCTTGCTAGCTCTGTGGCCACAGCCATCTTGGTTGGGTTAATTTGCATACTTGCTCCTGATTGGCTCATGGGTGTGGCTTGTGGGCATAGCAGAGTGATGGTTAATTTGCATATTACTCTTTATTAGATAGGATTACTAGAGGCCCAGTGTATGAAATTCATGCACTGGTAGGGTCCCTAATGGCTGGCGGCCCCTCCTCCTGGTTGAACTTCCAGAAGAACTACCATTGAGGGGACAATTTGCATACTATACTTTTATTAAATAGGATAGTATTATTTTAAATATGAACAAATGTTAAAGAACTTTTGCCCCATCCTGTATTCATCTATTCCTTTAATCTTGTGACATTACCTAAAAGTACCAATTTTTAAAATTTAAACATATACCCTATTCAATATTCTGAATATAAGAATTATAAAATTATTTCTAACCCTAATTATTTCTAATCTTAACCAAGAAACCATTATCAGAAATAAGGCAAATTATCAAAATAATTGGATGTTTCAACCTAAATTTTTGTTTCCAACTTGTATAGAAGGTAAAGGTAAATGCTCTTTAGTAACTGGAAGAGCTCAGTTCAGAAACAGTATATGTAAGAAGCTAAGTGCCATTCTACATATTTTTCTGCCAAAATGTATAGGTAGTCAATAAAGTTTGTTGGAAATTAATTATATTACTAACTCTTCCATAAACACACACACACACACACACACACACACACACACACACACACACACACACAAATAAATAATGTTAAGCTGAAAAATGTTTGCCTATTCTGAGGGAAATTGAAGAACTATGTCTTTGTGCTATTTTGTTCTTATAAATAAGGTATAGTCTTCTAGTCCCTCGTGGAGCATATTTTTTGTCACATTGACTAAAAACCTTTGTTTCATATTACGGCAATCTAAAGTGGTAAAAAACATTGTTCTTTAAAACTTTGAGTCTTTTAGATAAAGCAAAACATCTGAAATTTTAAGACAAGAAAAATCCTTACACTTGCCCTTTTTAAAGACAATGCATATCTGATACTTCAAATTAAATAAAATAAAAATGTGTTCTCAGTTGGGTGCCTCTTCAAAAGAATAGTTTATGACACCATTTTTTATTCCTTTTTTTGCTTTAGGCTTATTTTTGCTTGCTTAAATAGGAATTTGCTTGAGTGTAGAGAAAAACTATTTCCTTCCATGTTTAAAAACAAGGGAAGTTATAGAAAGTTGTCCAGTAATCTGAATCATTGAACAGTCATTGGCATCATTAAGCGATAAAAAACTTGAAATTTCCTGAATAGTTAGGTGTTTTTTGTTTAATTTTTATTTTTTTAAATTTATCATTCTTGAAAGTATAACAGAAGTCCCCTTTTTCTCTCATTAACCTCCTCCATCTTGCACCCACCCCTCCCAGAATATATGTCAATATTGTTTACAGAGATATTGATTTAATTTTTATTTTGCAGCTTTCTCTTTGGCTTCTTTTACAGAATATTTCCCTGTCAATACAATTTATTTTTTTAATAACTAATTATAAATTCCTAAGTCTTAATAAGTGTTAAAGTATTTATGCTCAATGGAGAAAAAAATAACCTAGAGATTTTAGAAAGTTAAAACCTACATAATACAAAATAATTTTTCAATATTTGCAGAGAACATTTGCATAGTCTTAAATATTTGCACATAAGAATATATGTGCATTAAATTTCTGCCCGTATGCAAAGGATAAAATCTAATTTCTTAAGCTGGTTTTTATTTTTATTTTTGAAATTTTGTTAAGGTGGACCCAAGAATTTTTTTATTCTATTAAGTAGTATTTGAAAAATGTGAGAATTTATAGAATAGGGCATTTTTCATAACTCTATTAATGATGTAAGAAAAAGTATTGATAACTAACAAATTATATTAACAGAAACCTATTAGGAAAATGTCAAAATATGATAATTGAATCAAAATATAAAATTAATAACATTTTAATATTCTGGTTAAAGAATATTAATATGAGATGACAGGAGAACACTTGACTTTGGGTGGTGGACACATGGTACTATATACAGACTTTGTAACTTGAAAATCCACATATGAAACTTATATGTTCATGTTGACCAATGTCACCCCAATAAAATTTAATAAAAGAAGAAGAAAAAAAGAATAGATTGCAAATTTTATAACTGTCCATGGTAAAAGTCAATGATGCATTATAAACAAATGGAAAGGATAAATAATAATGAAATGGAAGTACAATTTCCATATTGAGAATCAGAACACCATGTACAGTGAACAAGTTAATAAATAAATATTAACTATTTATAAAAAATATAAAAGATACACAGCTTCTAAATATATTCACACACATAATACCAAAATAATCACACATCATATAATGAATGAAATAAAAAAAGCATTAGAAAGAGAAATTTGACAAATAGATGGAAAAACCAAGATCAAATATATCTGGTTTTACAATAAATATGAATAATATATTTATTAACTAAAAATTTATACTTCATAGAATAGCCAACACAATTTTGAAGGAGAAGAACACAGTTGAAGGGCTGCTGCTTCCAGAGTTCCAGACTTACGTAATGCTATAAAAATCAAGACAGTGTGGTAACGGAGAAAGATTAGACAAATAGAGCAGTTGAATAGAACAGAGAGCCCAGAAATAGAACCCCATAAATACATTCAATTGATCTTTGACAATGAGACAAAGATGGCCTTCAATAAATGGTGCTGGAACAAAGGAACATCCACACACAAAAGAACAACAACAAATTTCTAGTAGGTGTACCGGTTAATAATGCGGATTTTTTCAGTAGATGGAGTTGCACATACGTTGATATATATGCGATTTGATATGTATGCTATTTTGTTGTATTGACAAGCAAGCTTCAAAACTTCATATGTCAAATTTGCTGAAGGGGTTAACATCATAGATATTTTTACGCTTAAAAATGTTGAATTTTGTCCCCCCAAAAAAAACATTTGCAGGAATTTTTAATTGATTACTTTATTTTGAAGAAAAGTGCTGCTGAATACGTTGGGAAGCTTATGGTGAACATGCTCTATATCAAGATACTTGTGAACGCTGGTTTAAATGCTTTAAAAGTGATGATATTGATGTGAAAGACAAAGAACGTCCAGGTCAACTGAAAAAGTTTGAAGACCAACAATTACAAGCATTATTGGATGAAGATGCGTGTCAAACTCAAAAGCAACTTGCAGAAAGATTAAACGTTGCTCAGCAAACAATTTCCAATCATTTACAAGCAATGGGAAATATTTTAAAGAAAGGAAAATGGGTGCCACATCAACTGAATGAAAGACAAATGGAAAACCAAAAAGTCATCAGTAAAATGTTGCTTCAACGGCATGAAAGAAAGTCTTTTTTTTTGCATTGAATTGTGACTGACAATGAAAAGTGGATTTATTTTGAGAATCCCAAATGCACAAAATCATGGGTTGATCCAGGTCAACCATCAATATCAATTGCAAGGCTAACTCGCTTAGGAAAGAAGACAATGCTCTGCGTTTGGTGGGATCAGGAATGTGTGGTGTATTATGAGCTTCTAAAAACAGGTAAAACTGTTAACACTGATCATTACTGACAACAAATAATCAATTTGAACCAAGCTTTGATCGTGAAATGACCAGAATGGGCCAGAAGACACGGCAAAGTAATTTTGCTTCATGATAACACATCATCACACACTTCAAAACCAGTTAAAGACACATTAAAAGATCTTGACTGGGAAGACCCGCTGCATTCAGCAGACCTTGCTCCTTCAGCTTACCATTTGTTCCTATCGATGGCACACACACTTTCTGAGCAGCACTTCAAAACATACAAAGAAGTGGAAAATTGGGTCTCTGAATGCTTTGCTTCAAAACAAGAAATGTTCTATTAGGATGGTATCCACAAATTACCTGAAAAATGGGGGAAATGTGTAGCTAGTGATGGACATTACATTGCATAAAGCACTTCTGATGTTTCTCTTGAAATTTTGTGTTTTCTTTTATTACAAAATCCGTATTATTAACTGATACACCTAGTATATGCACACCCAACCTTT
This sequence comes from Eptesicus fuscus, assembly GCF_027574615.1. Classification (NCBI taxonomy): domain Eukaryota; kingdom Metazoa; phylum Chordata; class Mammalia; order Chiroptera; family Vespertilionidae; genus Eptesicus; species Eptesicus fuscus. Next base: position 93,333,311 of record NC_072475.1, on the reverse strand, counting down.
GCAAAAATTAATTCAAAATAGATTACAAAACTAAATCTAAAATATAATATTATGAAACTACTAGAGGCCCAGTGCACGGATTTTGAAATCTGTGCATGGGTAGAGTCCCTAGGCCTGGCAGGTGATTAGGGCTGATTGGGGGCTTCCAGCTGCAGGCCGAGGCCTTCCTTCTGGTTGCAGGCCAGGGCCTCTCTTCCCTGGCTGCGAGCTGCTGCCTGGGGCCTTCCTTTGTTCCATGCCACCTCCTGGTGGTCAGTGCATGTCAGTGAGCTATAGAACTCCCAGTCTCCTAGTTGAACTCCTGAGGGAACAATTTGCATATTAGGCTTTTATTTATATAGATTAGAAGATAACATAGAAGAAAATCTTGGTGACTATGGGTATGTTGATGCCTTTTAAGATGCTACATCAAAGACATAATATACTAAAGAAATAATTGATAAACTGAATTTCATTAAAATGAAAACAAAACCTGCATTACCACCATTTGTCCACCATCCAGAACTGAAATATCATTGCTGTTATGTATACATAAAGAACTGTTGGACATAGAAATTGGGACTCAAAAGAACTGTTGGCCCAAAAAGAAACTCACTATAGACTGACTCATTTGCCTCTCAGCATAACCATTATTGCTTGTCTCATTTTCGGTTCCTATAAGTGTATTCCTAATATCACATGAGCTCACTCATCTAGGGGAAATGATGAACAACATAGGCTGAAAAACAAGAACAGCATCGATCAGACTGTCAGACCTCAGAGGGAAGGTAGGGGAGGGTGGGGATAAGGAAGATAGATCAACCAAAGGACTTGTGTGCTTGCATATGAGCCTAACCAGTGATCACGGACAACAGGGGGGTGGGGGCATGCGTGTGGAGGGATTTGGGATGGGAATGGGGAGGGGAGTTGAGGACAAATATGTGATACCTTAATCAATAAAGTAATTTAAAAAAAAGAAAACAAAACAAAAACAAAAAAAACTTTCTTATCTGTGAAAGACAGTGTCAAGGTAATTAGAAGATAAGCCAAAGACTGGAAAAAAATATATATTTGCAGAAGACATATCTGATAGGAGATGGTTTTCCAAAATTATATACAGATTGCAACTAGCACATGAAAAAATGCTCTATATCATATGTCATATGAGATACCATTACATAACTACTAGAATGTCCAAAATCTGGAGCACTGATGATTATGAGGATGCAGAGCAACAGGAATTCTCATTGAGTTCCTAGTGTGAAGGCAAAATGATGCACCCACTTTGGAAGACAGTTTGGCAGTTCACTGCAATACAATTAACTCCTTGGTATTCACCCAAATTAGCTGAAAACTAAGTCCATCCAAAAACTTGCCCATGGATGTTTACAGCAGCCTCATTCATAATTGTCAAAACTTGGAAGTGACCAAGATGTCCTTCAGTAGGTGAATAATAAATAAATTGTGATACATCCAGACAATGGAATATTATTCAGTGCTAAAAAGAAATGAGCTTCAAACCATGAAAAAACTTGAAAGAATCTTAAATGCATATTTCTAGGTGAAAAAAGCCAGTTTAAAAAGGCTACATACTATATTATTATAACCATATGACAATCTGGATAAGACAAAATTGTGGAGACAATAAAAAGATAAGTGTAACCCAAAGGTTAGAAAGTGGGGGAATTAATAGGCAGAACACAGAGGAATTTTAGGATAGTAAAAATACTCGACATTGTATTATTATGATGGATACATGTGCATATGTATTTGTCCAAATGCCCATAATGTATGTACAACACCAAGAGTGTATTCAAAGGTAAAGTATGGAATATTGGTGATTATAATGTCAACATAGATTAATCCTTGTTTAAAAAATTTGCAAATCTTGTAAATGATATAGATAATGAATGATGCTCTACATGCTTGGGGTTAGAGAGTATATAAAAAAATATACTCTTTCATTTTTATTGTAAACCTCAAATGCTCTAAAGTATTTTAAAAATGAAAAATTCACCCTGGCCATTTTGGCTCAATGGACAGAGCATCGGCATGGGTACTGAAGGGCCTGGGTTTGATTGCGGTCAAAGGCACATACCTAGGTTGAGGCTTGATCCCCAGGCATGATTGGGCATGTGCAAAGGCAACCAATCGCTGTGTCACTCTCACATCAATATTTCTCTGTCTCTCTCTCTTTCTCCCTTCCACTCCCTCTAAAAATCAATGGAAAAACATCCTCAAGTGAGGATTAAAAAACATGAAAAATTAAAAGCAAACATGTATATATTGCTTACAAAAAGTACATATGAACAATTTTAGGAGTTGATTCCTTCTACCCTTCCTCACTTTATACAGATAAAGAAACAATGTATGATGAAAGTTACAAAAAACAAGGTTAAGCTAATGAAAGTGTTTTTACATCTTTATCCTTTTTTGCATTCATATCTATAAAGCTTAATATTATAAAACACAATTTATTTTTAAGTGTCATGAATATTTTAAACATGTGACATTACTATACTAAAAATCAAATTATGGTAAGAATATCTTTCATCTTTTTGTCCCTCTCCTGAGCTACATATCATCATTCCAATAATTGTGAAAAAAATAAAAATTATAATGTGTTTTAATGGTAAGCTGTATTTTCAATGCAATTTATTTGTAATAAGTGGCTTTTATCCTTTAACATAATAATGTCCACAATATTTTGAAGAGGTGCATTATCATCATTGAGCAACAAAAACAACAAAAGTAGAAAGAGAAGACAACTAAAATCAGGTAACTTTAATTTCCTCTTGCTAAGGAGAAAAAGGATTTGCATCATTTAATGAAACCTGGTTAGAAAAATAACAAACCTGTCTGTCTTATTGTTTTTAAAGAAGAGAGCTGCAGAGAAAAGACATCCCCTTTCAATGAAAATACAAAACTACACAGTACATATTGCTGAATAAGTGCTCAGAGGGGAAAAAACATCTATCTATATATATAAAAGCCAAGCAACTGGAATGATGGAACAATCAGAATGACCAGTCGCTATAACATGCTATGCAGTGGCCAACTGGCCCCATCGGGGCCCTGATTAGCTCCATCAAGCTCCTGCATTCACTCCTCCTGGCTGGCTCCACCCTCAATTAACCCCCCCACCCAATCTGCGATGGGGCCAGCCAGCCAACCTCTCAGAGACCCCCCCCCCTGGACAGCCAACCTCCTGCATCCTGTTCCCCCCAACCAGCCTGGCCTGATTGGCCCCCATCGGGGTAGGCCGGCCGGACTCCAACCGTGCACAAATTCATGCACCGGGCCTCTAGTACATATATATATATATAAAAGTCTAAGCACCAGAATGCCTAAACGATTGGTCTTTATGATGCACACTGACCACCAGGGGGCAGACGCTCAATGCAGGAACTGACCCCTAGTGGTTAGTGCATTCCCACAGCCAACCTCCCATGGCCAGCCAACCTCCCACGGCCCCTCCCCCCATCTGACAGGTCCCGGCCAGCAGCTGACAGCCAACAGGAAGGCCCCAGCTGGCACCCAAAAGGCCCTGAGCAGCAATGATCACCAGCCAGGCCTAGGGACCCCACCAGTGCAAGAATTTCATGCACCGGCTATCTAGTTAACTAAATAAGAAAGAATAAACATACACTATGAGTCATTGGCTCAAAAGTGGAAAAAAAAAAGTAAAAAAAACCTTGTAAAAATCACTGAGATACATAGAACAAATTTTTATATGAAAAAACACAATTAATAAAACTGAATTATTTAAGAATTAGAAGTATCTTTATTATAAAATATATAGTTTAAAATATAAATTCCAAGTTAATTTTATGTAAAAGATGGAAGAGAAAAATGTAGATACTGAGTTATACATGTGAAAGAATAAAATTAAATGAGTGAAAAGTCACTTTTCTTATATATAAAAAATACAACTCACAACTTGGATTTAATAGAATCAAGCCATATTTTATGAGTACTAAAATTGAATAAAGATTGCATAACAAATAGTATCTAACAACTGTGAATTAATAAAAATGCAACAAGAAAAAATATATTCAGGACCAGGAAATTGTGAGTTATCTACCCAAGGTCTACTATGAAGCCATTAAGAAATAGATAATGATGATGATACTATTGAAATATACAAAGTTTGCAAAAACTATAAAAGGTTCAAAATGTTTTTACGGCTAATGACTAGAACCATATTAATATTAAAAACTTGTGTTTTTATAAAACATCAACAAAATAGTGAACATATAAGCAAAAGAATAGAAGTTATATGATCTACATACTGGGTGGGGCAGAAGTAAGTTTACAGTTGTTCATAGGGAAAGTAATACAATCCTATCTAATAAAAGAGTAATATGCAAATTAACCATCACTCTGCTATATCCATGAGCCATGCCCAGAAGCCACACCCACCAGCCAATCAGGAGCTATTATGCAAATAAACCCAACCAAGATGGCTATGGCCACAAAGAGCAGGAGGGAGGCTTGGGTATCCCCAGCAATGGAGGAAGCCAAGCTTTCTGCCTGCCCTTGCCAGCCTAGGCCTCCACTCAATGCTACAAAGTTTCAATGATAGAATATAAATAAATTCCAACATGAATGGCAGCAGCCAGGGAGCTGGAAAGAGCAAGAGGCTAGGTTTGCCCCCTGCAATGGAAGAAGCCAAGTTTTCCGTACACCCTGGCTGCCCCAGGCCTCCGCTTAAGGCTACAAAGTTTCAATTATAGAAAATACATAAATCCCAACAGAAATGGCTGCAGCCACGGAGCAAGCAGGAGGCTTGGCTCCGCTCCAGGCTACAAAGTTTCAATTGTAGAAGATAAATAAACCCCAGATACCAGGGCCTCCACTTGGGTCACCAGGGGGCATAGCTGGACTGCAAACCACCACAGGTCCCTCAGCAAGGCCACCCCATGCCCCAAGGGAACCCACACCCTGATCCAGGACACCCTTCAGGGCAAACAAGCTGGCCCCCACCCATGCACCAGGCCTCTACCTATCTAATAAAAGAGTAATATGCAGATTGACCATCACTCCAACACACAAGATGGCTGCCCCCATTGGACACAAGATGGTTGCCACAAGATGGCCAGCAGTTGGAGGGCAGTTGGGAGGGACCAGGCCTCCAAGGGAGGGCAGTTGTGGGTGATCAAGCCTGCAGACGAGGGCAGTTAGGAGTGACCACGCCGGCAGAGGAGGGAAGTTGGGGCGGGGGGGATCCAGGCTTGCAGGAAAGGGCAGTTGGTGGGGACCCAGGCCAGCTGGGGAGAGCAGATGGGGGGATCAGGCCTGCAGGGGTTGGCAGTTAGGGGTGACCAGGCCTGCAATGGAGGGCAGTTAGGGGCAAACAGGCTGGCAGGGGAGCAGTTAGGCATCAATTAGGCTGGCAGGGGAGTGGTTAGGGGGTGATCAGGAAGGCAGGCAGGTGAGCAGTTGGGAGCCAGCAGTCCCAGATTGTGAGAGGGATCCCAAATTGGAGAGGGTGCAGGCTGGGCTGAGGGACACCCCCTCCATGCACGAATTTCATGCACTGGGCCTCTAGTAATTAATAAAAGATAATGTAAGATTAAACTCTGTGCTAAGATTATACTCACAACTATACTAGTAAACCTATTTGTGCTCCATCTGTATTTCTAAAGAAAGAGGGACAGCATGTTTTTTTTTTTAAACAAATAACATGTGCATCATAGCTCTTTTTGCTTGTGGTGGTGAACTGTGGTGTAGTATGTTACAACAAACTTGAATTGTAATACTCTAATGTTATCATGTATGTAATCTGTGTAACTTATTGTTTGACATATATATATATATATATATGGCTGGCTGGGGAAAGAACTACCTAATCCTAATCTTAATGTTATATTTTAAAGCAAAAATAATATTGCAAAATTTTTGTATTGAAAAGTCAGTGGCCATAAGACAAGGTGTCCTGTAAATTATGACTTTAGGAAGCACATTACAATATTTTAAAATTACTCTCTGGGAATTCTGTGTATAACACTAACATTTTTTATATCATATGTTAATAAAAGTTATTGACTGTAAAAAAAAATCTGTTAAGATTTTGACATAGTTCATTTTCAACTTCAGTTTCCCTTACAAGAATACCAACTATGAACTACCCATAGATAAGACACTAGGGATAAAAACAATAATAATAATAACCAAAAAACTTTATTGTGAAAATCCCAGAACCTGATGGTGGAGCTGAAGAAGTGCTGCCCTGGATCATAGAGCCAAGAAATACTACATGAGAAAGGCCAGGAAGGACTACATTACACTTGAACCACATAACTCCATCCCTAGGCAGGCACAATGCTGCAAGAAGACCTCCCTGTGTCTAAGGTTTCTTGAATGGCAAAAGAATGACACTGGATTATTTTCTTACATCAAATGCAAAAATAAACTCAAAATAAATTTAAAAACTTAAAGGTAACACCTGAAAACATAAAGCTCCTAGAAGAAAACAGAGGTAGTAAACTCTTGCTTTTAGTAATATTTATTTTTTGATATGTCTCCTTGGGCTGAGGAAACAAATAAAGTACAGAGAAAAGTGGGACTAAATCAAACTAAAAATTTTTGCACAGTGAAGGAAACCATCAACAAAACAAAATAAGCAAACAAAAAAGAAGCTATGCCAATGATACATTCAATTAGAAGTTAGTATTTAAAATATATAAGGAACAAATACAACTTAACATAAAAAAAAAAGCCCAATCCTAACAAATAGGCAGAGGACCTGAATAGACATTTCTCCAAAAGGACATACAGATGGCCAATAGACATGAAAAAACTAGAGGCCCGGTGCATGAAATTCATGCACGGTGATCAGGCCTAAACCGGCAGTCAGACCTCCCTCTGCACGGGATCAGGCCTAAACTGGCAGTTGGATATACCTCTTGCAATCCAGAACTGATGGCTCCTAACTGCTCTCCTGCCTGCCTACCTGATCACCCTAACTACTCTCCCCTGCTGGCCTGGTCATCCCTAACTGCTCTCCCCTGCTGGCTTGATCACCCCTAATCACCTCTGCCTTGGTCCCCACCACCATGTCTTTGTCCAGAAGGATGTCCAGTCTAATTAGCATATTACTCTTTTATTAGTATAAATACGCAGCATCACTAATCATCAGGGAAATGCAAATTAAAAACACAAGATACCATCTCACACTTGTCAGAATGAATATCATCAACAAGCAACAAGTGCTGGCAAGGCTATGGAGAAAAGGGTCACCTCATTCATTCTTGGTGGGATTGAAAATTAGGGCAACTTATATAAAAAACAGTATGGAGGTTATCAAATAATTAAAAATAGAACTACCAACATTAATGGATCTTGAAAATAAGTCAGATAAAAATAGCACTACCAGGTAATCCAGCAATTCCACTTCTGGGTATTTATTTGAAACCCAAAACACAAAGATACATGTAGCTCAATGTTCATTACAGCATGATTTACAATAGCCAACATATAGACACACAATAAGTATCCATTGATAGTTAAATAGATGAAAAAGAGGTGGTACATATATACAATGGAATACTACTTGGCCATTACAAAGAATGAAATCTTGCTATTTGTGACAGTATGGATGGACATGGAGGGTATTTTGCTAAGTGAAATAAATCAGACAGAAAAAGACAAATACCATGTGATTTCACTTATGTGTCAAAACTAAACAAACAAACAAACAAACCAGAAACAAACCCAGAGATACAGAGGACAAATTGATAGTTGCCAGATGGTTAGGGAGTTAGGGGCATTGGTAATAAAGGTGAAGGTCTTAAAAAGTAAAAATTGCCAGTTACAAAAATATTAAAAGGGATGTAAAATACATCACAGGGAATATTGTTAATAATATTGTCATAACTATTTATGGTGTCAGATATGTACTAGACTTATCGAGGTGAATACTTTGTAAGTTATGTAAATGTCTAACCACTATGTTGTATACCAGAAAATTATATAATATTGAATGTCAATTGTAATTAAAACAAAAATAATTTTAAATTAAGTGTATTGGGGTGACACAAGTTAATAAGATTATGTAGGTTTTAAGTGCAGAATTCATTGAAATATTAATCTGTACATTGCATTTTGTGCCCATAGCCCAAAGTCAAATCTTCTTAAAAAATTAGATTGGCACAGCATGCTTTCCATGTGACTTCTCTAAATTAGGCATGCTGCATTAGATTAGGAAATAGATATAATAAGTCACTAAGACATTAAACTTCTCTATTAAAGTTACTTTGCAGTACATGTTAAAGTTTATTTACAGTGATATTAAACATTATAATTCAGTATGCTTCTCTTCCTTTATTATTCTAATAATGTTATTCTTCCCACGTACTTACTAGTAAAAAATGGTATGGCAGCAGAGATGTTCATGATATCTGAAGGATGACATGGCAAAACAGCCTTCTACACTAAACACAACAAATTACAGCAAAAGGAAAGAGATGAAATCCTAAGTGGAGATTGTGAAATGGGTTTCTACTGAAGTCTGCTGAATTGCAGAATGCGATCCCATGGGAAGTATCAGAAGCTTTCTTACTTTAATCATTTAAAATCTCTCTTAGACAGAATATTTAAAAATATATTGTCTAGAATAATTTCATATTGGAACAGAGAGAAACAAGATGACCTAAAAGTCCTTTCCATCTCTAGCTTTTAATATTTTATGATTCTGTACACAATAAAAATATATTAATGTCTGAGGTGCAGTTTTAGAAAGCACTGTACTGTTTCTATCTATATACATACATAAACTAGAGGCCCAGTGCATGAAATTCATGCACGGAGGGGTTGGGGTCCCTTAGCCTGGCCTGCACCCTCTCACAATCTGGGAATGCTGGCTCCTAACTGCTCACCTGCCTGCCTGCCTGATCACCCCTAACCCCACTGTCTGCCTTCCTGATTGCCCCTAACCATCTCTGCCTTGGCCCCGCCACTGCAGCTTTGTCCGAAATGACGTCTGGAAGCTCATTCAGCTGTCTGATCTAATTAGCATATTATGCTTTTATTATTATACTAGAGGCCCGGTGCACGAAATTCGTGCACTGGGGGGGCGGTCCTTCAGCCAAGCCTGCCCCCTCTGACAGACTGAGAGCCCTCAGGAGATGTCCTACTGATGGGGAGCGGGCCTAAGCCACAGTCTGGCCTTCCCCTGCGGGAGGTGACTGGGCTGATCAGGGGAAGGCACCAGCCCCATCACCCCACTGCTGCTGCCACTGTCACAGCCGCCAAGGTGTTTTCACCAACACGGACTCCAGTCCCTTCACCATGAAAAAATGACAGCTTTCTTTAGGCACTTTCAAGATGTGTCTTTCATAGGATATGACATTTCTTTTCTTTCATTCTTTTTTATCCTCACCTGAGGATATGTTTCCATTGATTTTTACAGAGGTTAGAAGAGAAAGGGAAAGACAAAGAGAAACATCAATGTGAGAGGGACACTTTGATTGTTTGCCTCCTGCATGAGCCCTGACCTGGGCCCTGGCTAGGGAGCAGCCTGCAACCTAGGTACATGCCCTTGATCAGAATCGAACCTGGACCCTGCGGTGGGCAGGCCAAGGCTCTATCCACTGAGCCAAACTGGCTAGGGTAGGATATGACATTTCTTAGCCCTCCAGCAGAGGACCTTCGTTTTTCCTCCAGGAGTGTTGTAAACACCTTCTTAGGTTCTTTTTTTTTTTTTTTTTTAATATATTTTATTGATTCTTTACAGAGAGGAAGAGAGAGGGATAGAGAGTTAGAAACATCGGTGAGAGAGAAACATGGATCAGCTGCCTCTTGCACACCCCCTACTGGGGATGTGCCCGCAACCAAGGTACATACCCTTGACCGGAATCGAACCTGGGACCTTTCAGTCTGCAGGCCGACACTCTATCCACTGAGCCAAACCGGTTCCGGCCCTTCTTAGGTTCTTATTACTCAAGTTACCAAGATCACTGTGAGAGGCAGCTTACAGGGAGCTTAGCCAATGAGCCTTCAGAAAAGGTGTTTCCTCTGCAGTTCATGCACAGAGGACCCCCTGCATTGTGTCTGCAGGGCTTCCATCCACTGGGCTGAGGGCATGCCCCAAGCCGCACTGTGGGGGGCTGCCAGGGGCATGCCCCCAGCCCAGCGGCCCCGCTTTCTGTCAGCTGGGCTTCTGTCTGCTGGGCTGGAGGCATGTCCCAAGCTGCGCAGCGTCGCTCCCCGGCCCAGTGTCTGTCCGCTTGGCATGTCCCAAGTTGTGCTGCGGCGGCTCAGAGCTCACCCCCGGCCCACCGCCCACTTTCTGTCAGCTGGGCTTCTGTCTGCTGGGCCGGGGGCGTGTCCCAAGCTGCGCAGGTGGCGGCTCTGAGTATGTCCCCGGCCCAGCAGCCCAGCGTTCTGTCTGCAGCTCTTCCTCCCTCTGCGGCCTGTGAGTGGGAATCACCATGGTGACGACGCTAGCATCCCACCCTGGTGCTATGTGGGCCGCCATCTTTGTAGCAGAGGTATGGTCAATTTGCATATTACTCCTTTATTAGATAGGAGAAGCTAAAGTGACAGTCTGACCATCTGACCAGTAGCTATGATGTGCACTGAGCACCAGGCAAGAGACACTCAACACAGGAGCTGCTGAGCTGCAGTGACTTGGCAGCTGCAGTTCTTGGGTGATGCACCCGGAACCAGAGAGAAGGGAGCCAGATTCCAGGGTGCGTCACCTGAGAACTGCACTCTCACAATCTGGGACCCCTCAGGGGATGTCTGAGAGTCAGTTTCTGCCTGATCCCCACAGCCAGGCCGAGGAACCCCACCGGTGCACAAATCTGTGCACTGGGCCTCTGGAAGTTTTATAATTGTGTACAGAAATGTCAAGTATTGTTCTATAGACAGAAGTAGTACCATGAAATTTACACATGGATTATGTTAATGCACCAAAGCAAGCATCTCTTCAACTGAGGCATGATTCCTGTACAGGAAGCCTAATGTGGTCCTCCAGAAACAAGTTTCTGAATTTCATACTCAGTGCCTGGTGTTAAGTGAATTGAACCTATGAAATACAATGATAACATTTCTATTGATTAAAATAAAGTAAACTGTAATTCCTCATATTGACACATGTTTATCAAAATGAGATATATCTTTGAAATAGATTAAACTTGTAAATGAATGTATAAGAAATTTTATAGTATTTATACTTTTCAAGACTATGATAATAGCATAATTTTAAATGAAGTCAACTCTTAAGATAGCATGAAACCAAAAGGTGATGGATGTGGGGATGATGGACATATTATTGATAAAAAAGAAAGTAAAGGGACATATAATGAGATATAATAGCTGAGACTCACTTGTACTCAAATTCGAAGAACCCAACATAAAAAAAAAGCACCACAATTTTAGATAAGCAAAGAAATTTGAACACAAACCAGATGTGTATCATTGGAAAATTAATTATTTTAAAGGATCTTAATGTGTTCATGTTACATAGTGGGACTTTTTTTGGTGGGGGGATATGATATCTGTGATTATCTCTAAATAATTTATAGGTATGCAGTAATAGGCATATGTATGAAATAGTATTTTAATATAGGCATAATTTTTGAAGTTGAATGATGTGTTTAGAGGAGCTCATGATGCTATTCTGTCAGCTCTTATGTATGCTTAGAAAACTTTCATGTTTTCAAAAGTAATATCTGATTATCACAATAAATAAAGTAATTTCAAAATACATGAAGGAAAAAAACACATAATCAATTTCATAATACTTTTTTTTTGTATTTACAGTGTTTATTGCTGGTGGTTTTCTAAAATTTTACAGTGATGCTCAGATTAATATAGAACCAGTGCAAATAGCTTTTCCTTCTTTTGCAATATGAACAATACTAAAAAATATATACATTTATTTTCTCCAAATAAATTCTTTTCCTTTATTCTTTAAAAGTTTTTTTTTTTTTTTTTTTTCTTTTTGGAGATGTTGTTTAAGAGAAATTTTAGACAGACAGACACTTTTGCATTTATGTTGTCATCCTTGGGTTTTATCAGCAATTGTGGACATGGTCGCAAACGTATATTAATGCAGATCTACTAAATTATATACTGATTTTAGGCTTTTTAAATCATTTGACTAACTTTCTATGATACCTCTTAAACCTACTTCACACAACAAACTTTGGGTGCTGATGTATAGTCAGTGAAATTGGGCCATATTATAAAAGCTCACAGGAAAAGGAGGTTCAGAAACCTATGCACATACTTCAAAATCGTAAACCTTGTTTTCTAGTGGATGAATTGTCAATGTACAAGTCACTGATCAGAAATATAAAATTGGTTATTTCAGTTACTCTCCAAGGGGCCCTAAATAGCATTTTTGCTTAGAGAATGTCCTGTTCATATAAAAAAAATGAAAATACAAAAAACAAAAACAAACAAAAAAAACAACACACAACACTATAAGAACTCTCAGAATCGAAGAAAGGCATCTATAATTTCTTACCTTTTGAAGTTGCAATACATATAACAAAATAAAATAAGAATTCAGTAAATTCATTAGAAATACAATGTCATTAGAAAAGTTTTCTATCCAGAAACTAATCCTATCCAATAAAGAGGGAACATGCAAGTTGACTGTCACACCATCACAAAGATGACAGCTCCCATAGCTACAAGATGGTGGCACCCAGTCCCCTCAGACTGCCAGAGTCCCCCAGTCATTTCAGCCTCACTGGGGGGGTGACAGGTGCGTGGTGCACCTGGACCCACCCTCAGCTCCCCAGCCAACCAGGGCTGGCCCGAGGCACAGGCAAACCTCAGATGTCAGCAGCCCAGCCGCCCAGAGCCCCTAAGACTCAGGTAACCAGGGCTGGCCGAGTCTTGCGCTGCTGGCAATGGCAGCAGCAGAGGTATGATGGGGTATCGCCTTCCCCTGATTGCTGAGTCGCCTCCCGCCCCTGAGGGCTCCTGAACTGTGAGAAGGGGCAGGCCGGACTGAGGGACTACCCTGCTCCTGTGCATGAATTTTCCTGTACCAGGCCTCTAGTTCTATATAATAAAAGTCTAGGTGGCATCACACCATCACCTGGTGCCTTCACATCATTACAAGATGGCTGCCCCACGTCATCATAAGAAGATGGCCGCCCCCACGTTGTCACAAGATGGCCACCCACACATCATCACAAGATGGCCAGCAGGGGAGGGAAGTTGTGAGAGGTCAGGCCAGCAGTGTAGAGCAGTTGGGGTAAGGTGACCAGACATCCCACTTTTGGCGTGACAGTCCCAATTTTTAACAATTTGTTCCACATCCCGCAGCATTTTTAAAAAGTCCTGATTTTTGGAAAGAATGCATGATAAGCTAGGGAACTGCAGGAGAACGGGAAGGGAATATACAGTTTTCAGCGGCCATGTGGCTATTTAGCCAGGATATAAGTTTTATATTATTTTTGTTAATTTTATAATGTTAAACTTTAATAATAACAAATAATTGTTGAGAACTGATTATCAAGAACTGCTTATCAAAGTTTGCATTGTTGATCAGTTGTTAGAACTCGACCACCATTGTTTGGACTTAATGAACAATGGCATTTTTTTGGGATTGGCAATGACGAAAACATTTTGTAACTGTCTCTGAGACACTACACATTGTATTGCGTGCTAGTAAGCTAGTCAAACAAGTGATGCCATTACAAATCAGCTATTCAGATAATTTAGGTAAGTAATTTATTTATTTATTTCATAAATACATAAATTTTCTTGAATTTAGCAGACAGTACTCATATTATTTTTTTTTATAGTGGCAGCAAAAAGTCTAGCACTGGCCTTGAAAGTGACACTTACGACTTACGTTACGGCAAATTCATGACTTTTTAAACAACGACAGCAATCTACTAAAAAAAATTCACTCAAATGAGAAATATGCCAAAGAATAAAATAATACTATACATATTTTTTATTTATTATATTTGTAAATTGTACTTATGTTGAAATTTAAAAAAAATATATTACAATACTATTTTTGCGTTCTATGAAAATTTTTGTTGCTCCATATAGACCAAATTTTTTATCAAGAACCCCCTCCCCCCCGGTCAATGGTGTCCCACTTTACCAATGTTAAAATCTGGTCACCTTAAGTTGGGGGTGATTGGGCTGGTAGGGTAGGGCAGTTGAGGCGATCAGGCCAGCAAGGGAGGGCAGTTGGGAGCGACCAGGTCTGCAGGGAAGGACAGTTGGGGGTGGCCAGGCTGGAAGTGGAGGGCAGTTAAGGGTGACCAGGCCTGCAGGGGAGGGCAGTTGTGGGGGACCAGGACTGTAGGGGGTGACCAGGCCAGCAGGGGAGGGCAGTTAGGGGTGACCAGGTTGGCAGGGGAGGGCAGTTAGTGGCAATCAGGCCAGCAGGGGAGCAGTTAGGCATTGATAAATCTGGCAGGGGTGTGATTAGGGGGTGATCAGGATGGCAGGCAGGGGAGTGGTTGGGAGCCAGCAGTCCTGGATTGTGAGAGGAATGTCCGACTGCAGTCGGACATCCCTCGAGGGGTCCCAGATTGGAGAGGGTGCAGGCTGGGTGGAGGGACACACATCCCTGCCCCCTTGCACGAATTTTCTGCACCGGGACTCTAGTATAAAATATGTGTGAAAAAGATTTTAATTATATGTCATAAATTTGTATAGAGGGAATATAGGGAGATGAGATAGATTTGCTTATTCACTTATTTTTTTATTGAATTTATTAGGCTGACATTGGGTCACAAAACCATACAGGTTTCAACTGTATAACTCAATAAAACATGATCTACACACTGCTTCATGCATCCGTTGATTTATTTATTTATTTATACACTAGTATTCTTGGTATAAACTTTTTAAAAAATCTCTATTGTTGAAAGTATTACATATGACCCCTTTTTCCTCCATTGACCTCTCTGAGCCCACCCTTGTCTCCCACCCAGGCCTTGACTCCCTTATTATCTGTGTCCATTGGTTACGCATACATGCATATAAGTTCTTTGGTTGATCTCTTCCCACCTGCCCACCCTCTCCTGCCTTCCCTCTGAGGTTTGATGGTCTGTAGATGCTTCTATATGTCTGGATCTATTTTTATTCATTAGTTTATGTTGTTAATTAGATTTCATATATGAGTGAGATCATCTTTTTAATACTTAATCTACTTCACAATTGGAGTAGTGGCCCACATGATATTTCCAATTCTGCTTGAGTTACTTTGGGGAAGATAAGTAAAATCCTGAAGTTACCATTCCCACCATAATGATTCACCTGTAGGACAAAATCCTATGTAATAAAAGGGTAATATGCAAATTGACCATCACTCCAACACACAAGATGGCCGTCCTCATGTGGTCAAAGATGGCTGCCCCCATATGAACACAAGATGGCCACCACAAGATGGCCAGCAGGGGAGGGCTGTTGTGGGTGATCAGGCCAGCAGGGGAGGGAAGTTGAAAGGGGCCAGGCCTGCAGAGAAGGGCAGTTGGGGGCAATAAATCCTGAAGTGGAGGGCAGTTAGGGGTGACCAGGCCGGCAGAGGAGGGCAGTTGGGGGTGACCAGGACTGCAGGAGAGGACAGTTTGGGGGGGACCAGGCCTGCAGGGGAGAGCAGTTGGGGGTGACCAGGCCTGAAGGTCAGGGTAGTTGGGGGGGGGGGACCAAGCCTGCAGGGAAGGAGAGTTGGGGGGGACCAGGCCTGCAGAGGAAGGCAGTTGGGGGTGACCAGGCCAGCAGGGGAGAGCAGTTAGGGGTGACCAGACTGGCAGGGGAGGGCAGTTAGGGGTGACTGGGCCAGCAGGGGAGGGCAGTTAGGGGCAACCATGCCTGCAGGGGAGGGCATTTGAGGGGACCAGGCCTGCAGGGGAGGGCAGTTGGGAGCAACCAGGCCTGCAGAGGAGGGAAGTTGGGGGGGGATCAGGCTTGCAGGGGAGGGCAGTTAGGGGCAACCAGGCCAGCAGGGGAGGGCAGTTATGGGTGACCAAGCAGGCAGGGGAGGACAGTTGGACTGGCAGGGAGCAATTAGGTGTTGATCAGGCTGGCAAGGGAGTGATTAGGCGTGATGGAGGCTGGCAGGCAGAAGCGGTTAGGGGTAATCAGGCAGGCAGGCAGGCAGGCAGGCAGGCAAGTGGTTGGGAGTCAGCAGTCCTGGATTTTGAGAGGGATGTCTGACTGCCCGTTTAGGCTCGATTCCACCGGGATCGGGCATCCTTCGAGGGGACCCAGATTGGAGAGGTGCAGGCTGGGCTGAGGGACACCACCCCCTCCCGCGTGCATGAATTTTGTGCACTGGGCCTCTAGTTGTTTAATAATTTTAGTGACTTGTCAGATTCACTAAAAATGGTGATCTCTAGATACTGATTTTAATATTATATTTAAGATGTATATAAAAATAATTTCTAGAAAATATAGAACAGTGTTTTTAAAATTATTTTTAAGTTCTGATCATAAACCTATATTCATTGAGGTGGATGGAAATATTTTGGGTTTCTGCACAGTTAGGTCTTTTTAAATAAATTTTACTAAAACTTGTCACATGCCATAAAATAAATACCTAAAAGTTAAATTATGACTAACTAATTTACAGGAAGTAGACAACATATATAGACCTTCTTAAATAGATTTATCTAATGTTACCTAGGAACTGAATGATTCAATAATAATTTAAGTATTCAAGAATATAAATTATTGAAATATTTTAATTTTAGATAATTGTGGATTTCACAAAAAGTTGTGTTTTATGCACCCTTTCTACAGCTTAATCCAATGTTAACATTTTTCAGAACTATATGGTGCAAATCCTTTGTATGTAATTTGCAAATATTTTCTCCCAGTCTAAAATTTGTCATTTCATTCTATCAGCATCTTTCACATAGGAAATTTTTTTTTGTTTTTGTTTGATGAGGTCAAACTTATTAATTGTTTACTTTCTTGTATTGCATTTTTAGTGTCAAGTTTAAGAATTATTTCCTAGTCTTGTTCCCAAAGATTTTTCCTAAAAACTGCACAGTTTTATGTTTTACATTTAAACTTTTTTATTCTTTTTGAGTTAAATTTGTATGAGTGTGTGTTTTAGTTTGCCTATCAGTGACCTACAGCTCCAGCACTATTGTGGAAAAAACTAACTTTCCTCAATGAATTGTTTTGCTTCTTTGACTAAGATTAAATGGGTATATATGGTATCCCCAAAAATGTATACACACTTTGAATAATTATTAATTTCAATGGGTTAAATATGAAAAAAAAACCAAAAAGAAACATAAACTTAGCTATCAATAATGTATGTGTATACAATTTTTGGGACACCCTATATTTATGTGGAATTGTTACTGGAATCTTAAGATACCTTTTATGAAGATATCTCTAAAGCAATATATTACACACACACTCTCCCCAAAATTAGAACAGATGATGCACTTGCATTTAAGCAGAGAAAATACAAATCTGGTCTTTCAAAAACTATGCTTCCAGAGATTATTCTAGAGTTTGAGATTGATCTATAGTTGGGAATTATCACATCAGTGTAGTATGACTAACTCAGTCGAATTCATTGTTAATCAAGAAAATGATAAGACACATGTAACTCAATTGCTGCTGTTATATCATCTAGCAACTGCCTGCCACTTTCCATATAAGTGATTGAAGCCATCCAACATATCCAGCCATATGCTGACCTAATATATGATGTCAGTCACATGAAGAAACAAGTTCAACAAAATTTGACTAAGCCAGTCCAAACTTTAAGAGCAATAACTTGAGAAACTTGAGAAAAATGAATGATTTGTAAAGAGCCTGTTTATTTTTAGGGTATTTTGTTATAACACAAAGATAACTGGAAGAAATTATCATATTTTATAATATAATATCTAGTAGATAATATAGATGTGTCCAAGTCAATTGACCTGAAAAAAATAATTTTATAGGATATATTTTTATCATATTAACATCTGCTTACTTTTCCTTTCACTACATGTTCAAGGGAAAACATCTTTCTGAAGGTTTACTATACCACTAATGAAACTTGCCAGTTTGTTAGATATTGGATTTAATCCCTAGCGTATAAAGTGGACAAAATCTAATTTAACAAACTGGCCTAGCAGCTTCAGATAGAGTAACTCTACTTCAGACTTGCATATCAATGTCTTAGTTTTTTTGTTTTGTTTTTTTTCCCCCCAATAAAAACAGCAAGTAAGAGACTTATAGCCAAATGCTCTGATCTAAACCTAAAAAGTTAATAAATTTGAAAAAGATGGTTACAGAAACACTTTTTTTACTGTTGTTGTTGTCTTTTCTTTTGTTTGTTTTATCAGCCCTGAGAAGAAGAGTAGAAATAAAGTAAAAATATAAGATTTGCCCTAGCTGGTTTGCCTCAGTGGATAGGACATCTGCCTGTATACTGAAGGTCCCAGGTTTAATTCTGGTCAAGGGCACATGCCCAGGTTGTGGGCTTGATCCCCAGTAAGGAGCATGAGGGAGACAGCCAATCAATGATTCTTTCTCATCATTGATGTTTCTATCTCTCTATCCCTCTCCCTTCCTCTCTAAAATCAATAAAAATATATTTTAAAAATTATAATTATATATATATATATATATATATATATATATATATATATATGGCCCAGAGCATGAAATTTATGCACTTTTTGGGAGTCCCCCAGCCCAGCCTGCACCCTCTTGCAGTCCAGGAACCCTTGGGAGATGTTTGACTGCCAGTTTAGGCCCACTCCCCATGGGGTGTGGACCTAAGCCGGCAGTCAGAATCTTTAGCACTGCTGTGGAGGCAGGAGAGGCTCCTGCCATCACTGCTGTGCTCACCAGCCATGAGCCCAGCTTCTGGCTGAGCGGCGCTCCCTCTGGGGGAGCACACTGACCACCAGGGGCAGCTCCAATGTTTAGTGTCTTCCCCTGGTGGTCAGTGTGCATCATAGCAACTGGTCATTCTGCCCTCAGGCTGAAACCTGCTCTCCAACATCCCCTGAGGGATCCCGGATTGTAATAGGGCACAGGCCAGGCTGAGGGACCCCACTGGTGCACGATCAGGGCCAGGGAGGGACACAGGAGGTTGGCCAACAAGGGAGGGACATGGGAGGGCTCCAGAGAGTGTCAGGCCCATCTTTCTCAGTCCAATTGGCTGGACCCCAGCAGCAAGCTAACCTACTGGTTGGTGCGTCTGCCCCCTGGTGGTCAGTGCACATCATAGTAAGTGGTTGAGAGGCCTTAGCATATCATTAGCATATTACGCTTTGATTGCTTGAATGGACGACAGGACACTTAGCATATTAGGCTTTTATTATATAAGATATGATTTACTGAAGGTCTATATATAGGTGATTTAAATAAATGAAATCAACCAATATTACTTAAGAACTGAACTGTGTCTTAACAGATTAGAATTATGATACTTTTTTAGTTAATACTTCTCTAATTTGTTCTTTTGTGATCTTGAAACAAATTTTGCCTTTGAAATTGAATGCATTATTGAGACCAGAAACCTGTATCTGACAACTTCTTTTTTGTGAAGGCAACTAACTAGGGATGATATGAAGAAATCAGAGAATTTTATTTTCCCAATCTTCTAAGAACCAATATTTAGGTTAAATGCAAAATAGAGCCCTGGGGGATCTTGATCTTATATTTCTAGAAAAGTTTATAAATATTTACATTCAGTTATCTTATTTTAAACTAGAAAAAAATGTTTCTAGACTGGCATTTTCCATAGGTCAAATTTTGAGTAGCATTATGCCATAGTAAAATGATTGATTTTGAATATATTTTACTATAGAGTTAAGAAAAAGAAATCAAAGATAAGCATGATGAAATAGTGTATAAATTCTGTCCAGAAATGAAGAAATATTACAACTAACATACCATAATAAAAGAAGAGAGATATTTGACCCCTAGCTACTTGCTGATAAAAAATAATCAATTCAAGCTGATAAAACCCAGAGTAACATTGAATAGTTTGGAGAAAAGAGAGAGGTGTGTTGGATAGAATAAGACCCTATACAGCTGTAGTATTTCTCAGAGTCTTGAAAATACAGTATCAAAATCACAAATAAAACAAAATATGTTATTTAAAAGAATATTAATATGGCTTCTGGTTCTAGAACAAGATGGCAGAAATGCACTTTTTCCTTTTATGTGTGTGTGTGTGTTTAATATATTTTATTGATTTTTTTCACAGAGAGGAAGGGAGAGGGAGAGAGAGTTAAGAAACATTGATGAGAGAGAAACTTCAATCAGCTGCCTCCTGCACACCCCCTACTGGGGATGTGCTTACAACCAAGGTATATGCCCTTGACCTGGAATCGAACCTGGGACCCTTGAGTCCGCAGGCCAATGCTCTATCCACTGAGCCAAACTGGTTAGGGCGTGTGTTTGTGTTTTATTTTGTTTTTGTCTAAATGGAAACATGACTTTGAAAGCTGAAAAAAGGTGGGCTATCTAGAATCTTTAAGACTTGAGTAACAAGAATATGGTGAGTTCCCTGAATATTTTTTTTTATTATTTTCCATAAAATACCAGACTGTTTATCAGATGGGCCTGCATTTTGGTAATGCCAACAGGCACAAATAAAACATTTTCAAAAAACCATCTCTCTCTGGAAAAAGGATTTGGAAACAGGAAGCCTAACAGAGACTTAATGGGGAACCCCCCAAACTCACTCCAAACTAAGATTCCAGTCAGTGGTACTAGATACTGGCAACGGTGGGAGCAGTGAAAACTCAAGCTGTTCTAGGCCCTGCTCCACAATTTTTGCCCTAGTGTGTAACCCAATCTGTGTTCAGCAACATCAGCAGTGCTGTCCTGTATCTCCTAGCATTCCATCAGCACAATAAGAGACCCAGGCTAAGTAGGTTTGTCCTAATTTCCCATGAAGTTTGTCCAGTCAAAGGAATTGGTTCAGAAAGGCTCCTTCTGCTCTGTAAATATGATAAGAAAAAATTCAAAAGGAGCATCCATAACACTAAATCAAAGTAGACCGAATATCCTGACGATGGCTCAGAAAACTAAACTGCCATGGAACTAAATCCCACCAAAGTAGGAAAGTATATCCATGTCAAATCTGAACAAAATGTCTAAATGACAAAATAGAAGAAGTAAATAGGATCAACCAACATAGTAAAATCTAGGAAATCTCGAATTTGAATTTTTAAAAAAAGATCAACTGAACCCAGTACTGAGATGAATCAGATGTTGAGATTATTTGACAAAGATTTTAAAGTGACTAATAAAACTGCTGCAAAAATAAATTTGAGTAGCTAAATAAATCCTATTTGAAAATATCCAAATAAAGGCATACCAAGAAAAAAATCATAAGAAAATTTTGTAAAATTTTGTAAGAGACATGAATCTAAAAAACAGCCAAGGGAAATGTCACCTTACTTATAAATGAACACAGTTAGAATTACAACTTATTTTTATGTAGCTGGATAGAGACCAGAAGAAAGAAGCACAGATTTTTTTTTTCTTAAACATTTTTTTTTTCAGAGAGAGAGAGAGAGAGAGAGAGAGAGAGAGAGACAGAGAGAGAGAGAGAGAGAGAGAGAGAGACATCATGATGAAAGATAATCATTGATTGGCTGCCTCCTGCATGCCCACTATAGGGATCAAACCCAAAATCTGGGCATGTGCCCTGACCTGTAATTGAACCGTGACCTCCTGGTTCATGGTCCGATGATCAACCACTGAGATAAACAGGTGGGCTTATTACATTTGTTTTTATTAAGATGAGAATTTTAAGATCTATTCTTTTAAATTTTTCAAATGGTAAAATAAATTAATTGTCAAACTCAAAACTATCCTTCATGAACAAAGGAGAAAAAGGGTATTCTCAGACAAAGGAAAGTGAAAATAATCTCTTTCTAGGAGATTAAATGTTTTTACAATAAGCCTAAAATCAGCTTGTATAATAAAAAATAAAATAATAGCAGAGTAACTCTGAGTATTTCAGAATAGAAAGTAGAACAATAGAATGGTAAAAATAGAGTTAACATAATAGAGTATCTTTATTTCATGAGTTCATTTAAAATTGTATTTTATAATGAAAGCAAATTTTAAACATCATCAGATGTGCTACTCAATGTGTATAGAGGGAATACTTAAGAAATACAGTTAAAATGTTATGATTATGCCAGACCTAAATGAAAGTAAGGGTTTGACACTTTTTAAATGGCAAAACATCAACACTGATGGGCTGTGGTTTTTTATATTGTAATATCTATCTGAACCCCTAAGAAAACTATGCAAACTGATATAATAAAAAATATTACAAATAAAATAGAATGTGAATACATAAATATTTAAGTAATCTATAGGAAATACAAAGAAATGAAATGGGTAAATGAGAAACAGAGGAAACAAAAAACTAATAAACTAGGATAGTCTGAAATTCTAATATAATTCTTTTAAATGTAAATGTCTCAATACACCAAATAAATAACAGAGATTTACAGTGTACAAAAAACACAATAAACTATATTCTGTCTACAAGAAACTTACTTCAAACCTAACAATATAAATTATTTGGAAAAAGTAAATTTCAAAGATATATTATGCAGAAACAAATTTAAAAAGATTTGAAAGTACCTCTATTAAATCAAGTGAAGAATATTTCTGATAAATAAATTACTAGAAACAAAGTAGGACACTACATAATAAAAGGATAAATCTACCAAAAGATACATCAATTCTAAATAATTATGCATCAAAAATCAGAGCATCAAAACTTATATACTTACAACATAGAAAATACTACATTTGTAGTTGAGGAATTTAACACTACACTCTCAGAAATTGATAAAATTACTAGACACATAATCAATAAGTATACTGTATAGATGAAGTGAATACCACTAGAAAACAAGATTTAACTGACATTATAGAACACTCATCTATCAACACAATGCATAATTTTTTCAGGTGTCCGTGGAATATGAAGCAAAATTACACTATCCTGGGTCATAAAATAAATTTTAACACATTAAAAAATTAAAATCAAACAAAGTATATTATTATTTCTCTGAAAATAATGGAATAAAAGGAGAAATCAATTGCATAAAAAACAGATTAATCTCCAAATTTAAGATAATCCATGGCTCAAACAATATAAAATAAAATAAAGCATAATGAACTGAATACAAATACATATCACTGAATAAAAATGGGGTGGGGGGAAAAACAAAACAATAAAATAGCCAAATGTGTGAGATGCAGATAAAGCAGTACTAAGAGGAAAATTTAGAGCATTAAATGCTTACATTAGAAAAAAAAATGAAAAATCTCAATCAATAATTTCTTAGCTCAAGAATCAAGGGGAAAAGGAGCAAAATGCACTTACAGCAATGAAAAAGAAAGATAACAGCAGACATCAATAATATCAAAGACAAAAGCAATGAAACATGAAGCTGCCTCTTTATAAATATGAAAATCTATAAACTTGCAGTTATATTAATAAAATTAAAAAGATAAAAAGACAAAAATCACCAACCTCAGGAATTATGCCATATCAGAACTGATCCCAAAACCATTAAAAAGATAATAAGTATATTAATGAAGAATTTTATGTTTAGAAATGTGAATTAGAAAACATGGGATAGTCTCTAAAAAAAAATGATTACAATTCAGTCAAGATGCTGTATGTAATTTGAATGGCCCTAAAACTATTAAAGACATCGGATTCATAATTTACAATTTCTCAGAAAAGAAACCTCCAGGTCCAAATGGTTTTTCTGGATAATTTTACCAAACACCCAAAGAAAGATGAACAGCAATTTTACACAACTTCTATAACAGAGAAAATGAGGGAACAAATTTCAACTCATTTTATGAAGCCAATATTACCCTGAATCCAGAAACAAAGAAAAGAGTAAAAAATGAAGGAAGGAAGGAAGGAAGGAAGGAAGGAAGGAAGGAAGGAAGGAAGGAAGGAAGGAAGGAAGGAAGGAGGGAAGGAAGGAAGGAAGGAAGGAAGGAAGGAAGGAAGGAAGGAAGGAAGGAAGGAAGGAAGGAAGGAAGGAAGGAAGGAAAGGAAGGAAGGAGAGAGAGAGAGAGAGAGAGAGAGAGAGAGAAAGAGAGAGAAAGAAAGAAAAGAAGGAAGAAAGAAAGAGAAAAAAGGGAAGAGAGTAGCATTCCATTGTGTAAATGTACCACAGCTTTTTTAATCCACTCATCTACTGGTGGACATTTGGGCTCCTTCCAAATCTTAACTATTGTAAATAATGCTGCAATTAATGTAAAGGGTGTATATTCTTTCAAAAAAGCTGTGGTATATTTACATAACAAGATACTATTGGGCCGTTAAAAAAAGAAGGCATTCTTACCCTTTGTGACAGCATCGATGGACATAGAGAGCATTATGCTAAGTGAAATAAACCAATAGATAAAGACCAGTACCATATCATTTTAGTCATATTTGGAATCTAATGAACAAAATGAATTAACAATCAAAATAGAGACACTCTCATGGATAGAGTGGAGGCTGACAGCTTGGGAAAGGTAGGGTTGGGTAAAGGGATTAAGAAAAGAAAAAAGAAAAGAGATTAAAAAAATAACCTCATGGATAACTACAACTGTGTGGTGACTCCTGGGGCAGTTGTGTAGAGGAGGGTATGGGGGCATAAACGGTGATGGATGGAGGCTTTACTTGGGATGGTGAACACACAATACAATAAACAGGTAATGTGTTATAGAGTTGAGCACCTGAAACTTATATAATTTTGTTACCCATTGTCACCTCAATAAATTCAGTAGAAGTGGGGGAGAAAGAGAAGAGAGAAGAGAAAAAGGAGATGGGAAAGAGGGGGAAAGAGAAGAGGAAGGGCAAAAGAAAATGAGTGAGAGTCAGAAAAAGGAAAGGAGTTATAGGTCAATATCTCTCATGAAATTCAATGCAAAATACTTCAAGAAAATTTTAGCAAACTGAACTCAGTAAAACATAAATATAAATAATGAACCTTGACCAAGTAAGTTTTTTCCAGATATGTAAATCTGATTCAAATATGTAAAAATCAATAAATTATTCACTATATAAACAGATGAGAGCAGAAATGTTATTTGATCATATCAATTGACACAAAAATTATCTGGCAAATTTAACATAAAAAGTCTCAATATACTATAAAAAAGGAAAAATTTCCTTAACTTCATGAAAAATCTACAGACATCCTACAGCTAGCATCATACTTAGTGGGCAAAATGTTGAATGTTTTCTTCTGTGTGCACAAGGCAAGAATGTTGCTTTCACTATTCTACATTATTCAGTATAGTACTGTAGGTTCTAGACACTGGAAACAGGCAAGAAAAAATGTATGTCCTTGGAAAAGAAGAAATAAAACTCAATTTGCTGCTGGCATAAATATATATATATATATATATATATATATATATATATATATATATGTATATGTATGTATATGTATATGTATATGCATATGTATATGTATATATGTATATATGATAACATATAATATATAAGAATATATATATAACAACATATTATATATAAGAAATATATATATATATATATATATATATATATATATATATATATATGTGTGTGTGTGTGTGTGTGAAGTGAATGCTAAGTGAAGTAAGCCAGATTCCCAAGGAATCTACAAAATAAATTCTTGAAATAATACTCAATTCATTAAGGTTGCAGGATAAAATACAACACATAAAAATTAGTTAAATTTTGAGATACTGACAAACAAGTAGAAACCATTGTCCAAATATATTACCAATTACAATTATTCCAAAGAAAATGGAATATTTAGGTATATATCTAACAAAATACATAAAATATATGAATGATAGAAATTACAAAATATTAATGAAAAAATAAAAGAACATTTAAATATGTATAGATATGAACTATATTATATTATGATGGTTGCCATTAACAGCTCAGGTATAAAATAAACACCTATCAATTTTAGTACCTAGAATAAAATAAACAAATAATGCCCTAAATAAACCTCAAATAATTTCACATTAAAATATTGTAATAAGATTCAAAATATTTACTACTCATAGCTTAAAGGAGATGATAATTTTTTTTGTATAGAACTTATAAATTTTTTTTAAGACAGCTCTAACTATAATTACTTAATTTAAAGTATTTCATGTAACATAAAATTTTGTGGTCATGTGATTATTATTTCAATTACATGTTAACAAGTGATTGCAAATATAAATGTGTCTTTGGAAGTAAAGAAATAGAAGGACAAGGGATAATTTATTTTATTTATCTTAATTGCTGAGAGCATTACAGATGTGCTTCATTTTATCCCCATTGTCCCCTTCCAACCAGTTCTTGTCCCATCCCAGGTCTTCACCACAATTATGTCTATGTCCATGTGCTATGCATATCTATATATATAAAAGGCTAAGTGTCCGTTCATCCACCCAGTAGCTATGACACGCTCTGACCACCAGGGGGCAGATGCTCAATGCAGGAGCTGCCATGATATGCACTGGCCATTTAAAAATAAATGGCACCACAGACCTGGCACCAACAAACCAACACTCAGCTTCCCCCAAGTGGGACACAGGCCCCACCATCATCCCAGACCAACAGCCAACCAAATTGCAGCCAACGCTGCCAAGACCCCATGATGCAAAATGCGGCCCACAGCCCAGCCCAGCCAGGAAATGGTGGCTGTGGGTACAGGGTAATGATGTCACATAGCAACATCCAGCTTCCTCTCCCTAGGGACTAGCCTCCTTAGAGTTTCTTCAGCCCAGGAACCCGACTTGCTTTATAGCCAGGTGCAAACATTTTACACTTTATTAAAATATTTCTTCTAATTTTCTTTCAATGTGCATGAATCTGTGCACCAGGACACTAGTATGCATATCAGTTCTTTAGTCAATCTCTTCCTCCCTCCCCTCCCACTTTCCTCTGATATCCTTCAGTGTGTGCCATGCTTCCATGCCACTGGACCTATTTTAATCAGTTTATTTTGTTCATTAGATTCCACATATGAGTGAGATCATGTGATACTTGTCTTTCTCTGACTGGCTTACTTCACTTAGCATAATACTTTCCAGGTCCCTCTGCTGTCTCAAAGGATAAGAGATCATTCTTTTTTACTGCTGCATACTTTCTATTGTGTAAATGTACCACATCTTTTTTATCCACTCATCTACTGATGGGCACTTGGGCTGTCTCTAGATGTTAGCTATTGTATGTAGCACTACTATGAACAAAGGGATGCATATATTCTCTCCTATTGATATGTCAGGATTCAGATGATATTCCTAGAAGTGGGATTGCTGGGTCAAAGGGAGCATAGAATTCCCTACAGAATCCACACACAAAAAAAACAAAAAAAACAAAAACAAAAACAAAAAAAACAAAACAAAACTACTACAGTTAATAAATGAATTTGGCAGGGTAGCAGGAAGAAAAATTAACATCCAGAAATTGATGGAATTTTTATATACCAATTATGATCTCTCTGAAAGAGAAACTAAAAAAAAAATTTTAAAAAAAATCCTTTTACCACTGCAAAAACAACAACAAAAAAGATACCTAGGAAAACTTAACAAGGAGGTAAAAGACCTCTACTTGGAAAACTCTAAGACACTGAAAAGAGAAATAGAGGAAGATACAAACTAGTGGGAGTATATTCCATGTTCATGGATTGGAAGAATTAACATCATTAAAATGTCCATACTACCCAAAGCAATCTATAGATTCAATGTAATCCCTATTCAAATACCAATGGCATATTTCAGAGATCTAGAAAAAAATACTCCAAAAATTTATATGGAACCAAAAAAAAAAAAAAAAAAACCCCAAATAGATGCAGAAATCTTGAGAAAGAAGAACAAACTTGGGGACTCACAATACTAGATATAAAGCTACACTACAAAGCTATTGTAATCAAAATAACCTGGTATGGGCACAAGAGCATGCATATAGACCAATTGAACAGAACAGACCCCACAAATCCACCCAAGCCATTATGCTCAATTAATATTTAATAAAGGAGACCAGAGCATACCATGGAGTAAATACAATTTCTTCAATAAATCGTGTTGGGAAAATTGGACAGGTACATGCAAAAAAATGAAACTAGGCCACCAGCTTACACCATACATAAGAATAAATTTAAAATGATTAAAAGACTTAATTGTAAGTTGTGAAATCATAAAAATATTAGAAGAAAACATAGGCATCAAATCTTAGACATCTCATGTAGCAGAATTTACACCAATACATCTCCTAGGGCAAGAGAAACAAAGGAAAAAATAAACAAATGGGAATACATCAAAATATAAAAAGCTTCTGCACAATAGAAACCATCCTCAAAATGTAAACAGAATCCATTAAATGGGAGAACATATTTGCTAATTAACATATTTGCTATATCAGATATGGGGTTAATTTCCAAAATATATAAAAAACTTATACAATTCAACAAAAGGAAGGTAAAAGATCTAATTAAAAAATGGGCAAAAGATCTATATAGATATGTCTCCAAGGAGGACATAAAGAGGGCCAAGAGACATATGAAAAAGTGCTCAAAGTCACTAATCATCAGAAATATTCAAATTAAAAGGGCAATGAGATATTACCTCACATTTGCCAAAATGGCTACCATCAATAAATCAACAAACAACAAGTGCTGAGAAGGATGTGGAGAAAAGGGAAACCTAGTGCACTGCTGGTGGAAATGCAGACTGGTGCAGCCACCATGGAGAACAGTATGGAGTTTCCTCAAAACAAGGTATACTTTAAATTTGTTTTAAAAGTAACTTTTTTTATAGATTAAAACAAAACAAAAAATCCCAAATATGCCAGATATTCTCCTTTAGTATTCTGTTTTTCATATTTAGTTGAATATTTTTAAATATATTTGTATTGATTTCAGAAAGGAAGAAAAAGGAAGAGAGAGATAGAAACATCAATGATAAGAGAGAATCATTGATCAGCTGCCTCCTGCACACCCCGCACTGGGGATCAAGCCTGAAACCTGGGCATATACCCTGACCTAGAATCAAACCATGACCTACTGGTTCATAGGTTGACACTCAAGCATTCAGCCATGCCAACCAGGCTTAGTTGATTATTTTTATTTTTATTTTTCTCAAGAAATATCCTATATTGAAACCCAGCCTATTCATTAATTGAAATTACAATTTATACTCTCTAATGAAATGTTTTTATTATTTTCTCACTGGGCTGTGAACTATAATCAAATATTAATTTGGTTAATCAAGTATTTTCTACTTCCCCCCAATTTTTCAATGCCATGTACATTTATTAATTAATATGCTATTAATACCTCTGTGAATTTAATCTTGTAATACAAAAGTTTCCTATTTTACAGATAGAGTGTTTCACATCATTGCTTCTTTTTTTATACCCAGTATTTTATTTTATTTTTAATTTCTTTATTGATTAAGTTATTACATATGTGTCCTTATCTCCCCATTACCCCCCTATACCCCCCGACTCATGCCCTCACCCCCCCTGTTGTCTGTGTCCATTGGTGAGGCCTATATGCATGCTTACAAGTCCTTTGGTTAATCTCTCCCCTTTACCCCCACCCTCTCCTACCTTTCCTCTGAGGTTTGAAGGTCTGATCCATGCTTCTCTGTCTCTGGATCTGTTTTTGTTCATCAGTTTATGTTGTTCATTATATTCCATAAATGAGTGAGATCATGTGATATTTATCTTTCTCTGACTGCCTTATTTCACTTAGCATAATGCTCTCCAGGTCCATCCATGCTGTTGCAAATGGCAAGAACTCCTTCTTTTTTACTGCAGCATAGTATTCCATTGTGTAGATGTACCACAGTTTTTCAATCCACTCATCTGCTGATGGGAACTTAGGCTGTTTCCAAATCTTAGCTATGGTGAATTGTGCTGCTATGAACATCAGGGTGCATATATCCTTTCTGATTGGTGTTTCAAGTTTGACTGCACATCATTGCTTCTTGTTGTCACTTATGGATTAAAATTTCATAGACTTTTTTATTGAATAATAATTTGTCACAATTTTGTAAAATTCCTATTCCACCAGTAGTTTAAAATGACATTCATGAAGATAATGAAATTTCTCTCCTTTTGTATTACCTTTGTGTAATTTTTTATATACAAACTTGAAATAAAATACTAGTAGCATCACATAATTATTTGCACAAATTCAATAATGTTGCAAGGTAATGGTGATGAGCACATTGATGATACTGGTGTGAATTTCAGGATAGATATTTATTGATTCTTTTATTTTTAAAATATTGAGCTACATTAAGTCTCCTTGATTTATTTACACTTTTTATATATTTACAAAAGAACCTAAAACATCAAAGATAATAATGTCTTTCTTAATAAACATAGTATAAATGTCTAAGGTAAAATATATCATCTAACCTACCTCAGAGTAAAATAGATCAATGAAATATAGATGAAGTTTTGTTTTTCCTTGGTAGGTAGAGTGAATGAAAATGAATGAGATGGAAAAAGTTGTATGGAATTGTACATTTTGCTTGTGTCATGATACAAAAATAAATCAATGACAGTTTTCTTTAGAACAATTTTGTGTTTTCTCTAGAGCACATTGTTCTGATGAAATTGATTTTTCTCAATCACTGTCAGGATTGTTTTGTATATTTCACTAACAACAATAGCTCTTCTCATAGGGCAAAATGTATGAAATGTTATCAGGTGAGAAGAGATGTGACATGTACTATATCAATCAAGACATTCTTACTTAAAATAATACTGATAGTAACTAAACATGAATTTGAACATATATAAATGTAACAATACATTTTAATCCCATTAAGACCAACTTGTTCACTTTCTGTATGTGTATATGTACATACATATGGTTGTATGTAATACTGTGAATATCAGTTAAAACAAAATTATCATAAAATACGTATCCTTTAGATTTATATTCTTTCTTGATTTGTCTTTGTAATAATCACCCAATTTTCCCAATGTCCTTGATTTACTCTCTCTTCATAAACTGTAAAGTACTGACCTGGTGACTCATTTTAGCCAAAGATTTGAAGCAGGTATCATGGATAAAAGAATTAAGAACCAGTATACAATTTTATTTGTTCCTTTTGTGCTTCAGCTTTCATGGGAAACATATGATGAGATGAAACTATCATCAATATGGTCATTGAGTGGCTATAATAAATATGACTTAAGTGAATTAAAGATGAGTGAGAATATTGTATTTTGCCACTGAGGTATTAAGATTAATACCACAGCATGTTTTACACTTTCCTTCTCTAGCAGAGTAACAACCACAGAGTAGGTTCCAAGAATTAAGATTGTTTTCTCAGCCATGTTATATATACTTTTCTTAAAATTATTGCTGAGATTACAAAAATATATTGAATATTTACATAAATGACAAATCATTGGATCATTATCTTTTGGTGTCTACAATATGAGCATCACCTAAACATAATTTGGGGACACTTCTGCTCTGCTTTGTACATGTAGTATGGAGGAGAAATGAATTTTTGCTGTGTCAATATACTGAAACTTGAGATTGAGTGTCATTGTAGCATTTCTAAGCCTTTTCTGACTAATCCTCATTTGAGTATTTGTTTTTACTTATTCCCTATTTTTCTATATTTTTGATGTGCTTAATTAGCCTTTTATATTAGACTAGAGGCCTGGTGCACAAAAATTGAGGGGGTCCCTCAGCCCAGCCTGTGCCCTCACACAGTCTGTGAGCCCTTGGTGGACATCCCTCTCTCAGTCCGGGACCCCTCGCTCCTTACCGCCTGCTCACTGCACCTTATTGCATCGGCTCACTGCTCCTTAATGCTGCCATGGTGGCAGGAGATGCTCCCACCACTGCTGTGGCACTCACCAGTTGTGAGCCCAGCTTCTGGCTGAGCAGTGCTCCACAGGGAAGCGCACTGACCACCAAGGGGCAACTCCTGCGTTGAGCATCTGCCCCCTTGTGGTCAGTGTGCATCATAGTGACTGGTTGTTCTGCTGTCCGGTCTAATTAGCATATTACCTTTTTATTATTATAGATTAAATGTTGCTTCTATGCTTTGTTCATCTTGTAAATAAATGAATACATTTATTTTTAACTACCTTAAAGAAATCTATAATAATTACATACATATTCAGTTTATAACACACACTCAAAAACACACACATGCACACTGAGACAAAACTATATGCTTAAATGGATATATGGATATTCATAGATAAATACTAAAAATAGTTGAATTATTTTTTTAATTTTTGTGTAATTTTATTTATTAGAAAATCTTAATACTTTTATACTTTTGGAAATAAGTTATAAGTATCCATGTCAACTAAAGTAACATAGAATACATATTTGTCCTTATTTTTTTTCTTACATGAGGAAACAGTGTTGAAATATTTCAACTCTAGCCACAGACAGTATTCTGAAGAGATGTGTTGTCAGTAATAATCAATCTCAGAGATATTTAAAGAAAATATAATAGAATTGCTACTCAGAGGGCACACAGCAATAATAGAATGCAGCAGATTGTACCTAATAGACAACAATGGATTATTAAAATCTTCAAAATATTATACCCAAAGTAAGTTATAAAAACACTCCCTAGCTTTTCATACTGCAGGGTTACTAAGCAACTGACAAAATATATATTCCTTATAAAGTCTGCAATGAGCTTAAGAAAAATGTCTAAACTCAATCTAAACTTTAATTTTTCATTTAATAAAACTGAATACTTGAAAAATTTAATTACCTGGGAAGCTTTAATATAGACAGAACTATCAGTTAAAATATTCATTGGAATGCAGCATTTATTTACAAAGATTATAGATGCTTCCTTCACTTAGAAAATAATAACTGGAAAACACTGCCCAGTCCTAGGTAACTTGCTCTCTAAGTCATCATGATAAAGTCATTTCTAATGGGCATTATTTCCCTATTTCTTTTCAAGTAGCCTAAAATTCAAACATTTCGACCAACAATATGATTGGTGTGTATTTGTCATTCTTGATCATGTTAAAATAGCATTATATGAATAATGATTGATGTCTATGAATGCAAATATATCCCCAAAATAACTAAATGTTTAACTTACAGCCTTACCTGATGCTTAAGAATAAGAAATAACAGTCAAAACTCTTAATTTATTTTTTATAATATGAATTGTGTATTCTTGTATAACCTAGCAGAATCTTTGTATCAGCAAATATTTTCCAGAAACCCCAATTTTACTTGTAAATGGCATTTCTTAACCTTAACGTGTTATTTTCCTTCACAGTGAACCATAGGTGGGTCTAGAATTAGGAAGTTTGATACATAATATGGCTGATTTTAAGTATAAAACTATCTAAGACCATGACTGTTTGGGGGAATGTCTCTTATATTACTTAATAGCTTAGCCTAAAAATAATACCCTGTAGATTTATTGCTTTACTTCAAGATTGACTGTTGCAACTATTTTCCAGCAGTCCAAAAATTTACTCTATTGCAGAAAAGTATACTTTCTGGTATGCTTAAATTTACATTTCTTTCAAGCCTACTCAAAGTTTTAATTCTCCAGGTCACCATACAATAAATGTTTGGGGAACCTGTTGCTTTTATTTATCTAATAAATTCAGCTTAATGGAGTTTTATTCCTCATACATGGGTTTCATTCACTCATTTTTACAAAATTTACATTACTCATAGTGAGACTAATTAATCTGTTTGAGAAAGCTTGTTTATAGTGAGTCCAAGCATAGTCCTGAAGTCTCTGGCCTGTGGGTTTTCAAATCTTCAGTTTCATGAAGAAATTCATTTTTTTCCTATGTATGGTTTCTTTAATAAATAAGTTTTTCAACTTTATTTTTACTGTTGACACTATTAAAGATGTTCTCATTTCCCCTCCTTTGCCCACTTCCACCCAGCCTCCACTCCTTAACCTCTGGCCATCACCACACTGTTGTCTGTGTCTATGTATCATGCATATATGTCCTTTAGCTAATCCCTTCATTAATTATGTAAACAAAAATCACTCCAGTTTCCAAATTAGTGGGTCCACCTAGACCTTCCTTAAAATAGATGCATTTATCTCATTTTTAATTCAATCCATTATCAAACAGATTTTTCATTATGCGTGATTCTAGCATTTGTTTTCCTATTTAGTTATTTATTCTAACAATGCAAAGTACACATAGTGTAGAGACATCTTACTTTACTAAAGTACCATTTTATTAAAGTACCACTGCTAGGGTGCATACGTATGTTGAAAATATTTGTAAGAGTTCTGTGAATAACATACTAGTAAGTACAAACTACCTCAAATAACAAAGATAATCATACATGTGACCGATCTTAAACCTAATCTAGATTATTGATATAACAAGGACTTTCTTAAAGGCTGTTTCTTTGAGCTTCAGTTTTTTGTTTTTTTTTTTAAGCTTCTTGAGGCCTGTCACTCTTACTATCCAATTCATAAAAACTCAAAGTGTCATATTGATAAATATTTAATCTCCAAAACTTCCCTCAAAATTATATTTTTACATCGAAATATGTCATCTAGAGATTTCTTTCTAAAAATTATAATTTATATAATTTAGTGGTAGGGATAATTTTAGATAATATAATTTTATTTGCTGTGCATATATTAAGAACTTGTATATAGCAAATGACAACAAATCTTTATTGATATATGTTGTTTATCTTTTATAATTCCGTTATTTGTTGGTTCTATTAATGCTGTCTTGGTATTTTTAGAAAATATATATTTTTTTATTGATTTCAGAGAGGGAGATAGAAACACCAATGATGAAAGAGAATCTTTGATCGGCTGCCTTCTGCATTCCCCCTACTGGGAATCAAGCCCACAACCCAGGCATTTACCCTGACCTAGAATCGAACAGTGACCTCCTGGTTCATAGGTCTACACTCAATTATTGAGCCACGCCAGGGCTCTCTTGGTATTTTTAAATTAATTCATTTTCTGTCTTATGGATTAGTAAGAAAAATTTGCATAAGGGAAGTTTAAAGGGAAGTAGCTGACAGATGATACAGAGGGAGTGATGGTATATTATTATCAGTGGAGCTCAAAGTCAGATCCTTTCCTCAAAAACATCCTTTTTTTGCAACAGCTCAAATATAATTCATGGAATGTTTTCAGAAAATTCCTTAGATTTATTTTGTAAATTGAGAATAAGCAGGGAAGGCAGCTCTAAGGAATGACCCTAGAGATACCCAAGTATGCTACTTTGCAAAAAGTATTCAGTTGATGATGTAAGCTGAAAAGCCAAGTGTGAGCAATTGGGAGGAATAAACACCAAAAGAAATTACACACACACACCCCACAAAACACATACACATATAAAAACAGATACACAAAACTCACATAAAAGGAGTTGCTTTGAGTCTGTGAAAATCTTTGCTATTCTGTACTACTGCTTGTATCCCTTCACACAAGAACAGCCTACAACATACATACCTGATTGAAAGATACGTTTTATTTGATAGAAACTAAAATAGAATATAAAGATAATTCAAGAAAATAAATGACAGATGTAGAAAAGAACAGGAAATATAACAGATAAAAAAACAAAACTCATGATTTTATGTATACTCATGTCTTAAAAGACCACAAAAATAAAAACAAAGACCACAAACAACTAGAAAATTGAGCTGGCAATGTCTGACAACAAAATAGAAGAATATAAAAAGTAACTCAAGATGAATGGAATTTCTTGGTTAAAACAGAAAATTGATGAACATTAGAATCAGCATTAAAAACATTATGAATAAAAAGATGATAAAGGTAATAAAGGTAAAAACTAAAAAATGCAAAAATACTTACCTAATAATAGACAAACATGCTAATTGACCGTACCTTCGCAACACCAACAAGCCAATCAGGAGTGAGTATGCAAATTAACCAAAAAAAGATGGTGGGTTAATTTGCATACACGGCTGCTCTGGGCCTCTGATTAGCATAGGAAGGAGGAAAGGCGGCTCAGGGCTGGAGCGTAAAGGTGGCTCTGGCCAGAGTGAAAGCGGTGCCAGCAGCCAGGGAAAGGAAGGCCCATTCTGGCATGAATCTTCATGCATCAGGCTTCTAGTTAAATATAACTGAAAAAAAGTAAAAGGAAAAAATTAGGAAGAAATTAAGACATGTGCCAGCAAGAGCCAATATGGACATAACCAATTTTCCAAAGAAACAACGTGTTTTTAAAAAATCAAGTATAAAACCTGAAAAATCTCTCCAGAAATAAAATATAATTTTAACAGACATATGGAAATACATAATAGTGTTCTTGGGAAAATGTTCATAATAAAATGATGATATGTTGAAAACCTACTGTTTGTTGAGACTGTTTCAAAGTGCTTTTTTTAAAAAAAATATCCATTCATTAAATCTTCACTGTAACCTTGGTTAGGCTTATTATTACACTTATTTTACACATGAGAAAACTTGGACACAAAGAGACTAATAATTTTCCCAAGTTCACACAAAGTTCCAAGGATGTGACAAAATCATGATTCAATTAAGGGAGCTTATATATATTTCAAACTATAGTTATAAAAACACAGAATTACTATGAAAAAAACAAGAGTAATAAAAAGTACTACTAGTCACTGCATAAAATACCACAATTTGCTGTATAAATAAATGTAATTAAACTAAATTATTAGTTATAAATAATTTTTAAAATCCACAGATCATGTTACATGATATAACCAAACTGAATTCTGCACACAAAATTACATCAAAACAAATTATTAAAGCTGCTTTAAAAACTTGGAAAAAGTACACAAGGAAAGGATAAGAAGAAAATGAAGATTACAACTTATTTATATCATATAAGAATTCAGGGCCATTAAACAATAAAAGAAATAACTAATGTATAGACTATAGAATAAAGATCTATTTATAATAAAATAACAATGAGTCAAGCAATATTCTGTAAAGAAAATTGAAAGGTAAAAAAGTTAAGTGGTCATTTTGACAGACTCATAGGACTGGGAGCACAACTTGGAATTCAGAGTCTGCCAAGGAGAAATATCTTGGGTAACAATTCCATAATTCTTTTAGGACTTGGAGGAGATAAATCTGAAAGTAAAATAGACTACATTGCAACACTGAAGGTTGTTTTTTACTTTTCTCAACCCTTTACAATATTAAGGTAACACAGCATTTCTAGTGCACTTAAGCTAGCTGCTACTTAAAATAAAATATATATATATAATATCTATAAAGATTGCACAGCATTATATATAATTTATAAAATATTTTATATTCAACCTCCAAACTTCATGAGAAAAATGTTATTATTAGAAACAATGAAATGTGACAGAAAACTAGAAGAAAACTCAGATATTTGAGGTAGTTATGTGGATAAATAGACTTTAAAATCATTATATTAAAATATAAAAATTACGACCAAATTAAAGTTCTGAAGTAATAAACACAAAAGCTGAGTATTAACACATGCATGGTCACAGTTGAATAAATAATTATCCAATCAAAGATAAGTTAAAAAATATCCACCCAGAAGCAGAAAGGAAAATAATCCTAGAAAATATTAAAAAATAAAATATAGAAGATGATAAAAAAGATTTTACATATTAATAACTAACTAGAGGCCCGGTGCATGACATTTGTGCACGGGGTGGGGGGGTGGTGTCCCTCAGCCCAGCCTGGTCCCTCCCAACTGCCTCTCCTGCTGGCCTGATCACCCACAACTGCCCTTCCTTGCAGGCCGGGTCCCTCCCAACTGCCCTCCCCTGCTGGCCATCTTGTGGTGGCCATCTTGTGTCCATATGGGGGCAGGATCTTTGACCACATGGGGGCAGCCATCTTGTTTGTTGGAGTTATGGTCAATCTGCATATTACTTTTTTATTAGATAGGATAGAGACCTGGTGCATGGATGGGGGCCAGCTGGTTTGCCCTGAAGGGTGTCCCAGATCAGGATGGGGGTTCCCTTGTGGTGTGGGGTGGCCTGGACGAGGGGCCTGTGGTGGTTTGCAGGCCAGCTACGCCCTGTGGTGACCCAAGCGGAGGCCCTGGTATCTGGGATTTATGTATCTTCTACAATTGAAACTTTGTAGCCTAGAGCAGAGCCAAGCCTTCTGCTCGCTTCGTGGCCGCAGCCATTTCTGTTGGGATTTATTTACCTTCTATAATTGAAACTTTTTAGCCTTAAGCAGAGTGCTGGGCCGGCAAGGGCAGATGAAAAGCTTGG
Organism: Eptesicus fuscus; assembly: GCF_027574615.1. NCBI lineage: Eukaryota > Metazoa > Chordata > Mammalia > Chiroptera > Vespertilionidae > Eptesicus > Eptesicus fuscus. The sequence continues at coordinate 93,295,167 of NC_072475.1, read as the reverse complement.
CTTCCTCCATCGCCGGGGAAACCCAAGCCTCCCTCCTGCTCTCCGTGGCCTCAGCCATCTTGGTTGGGTTTATTTGCATATTCACTCCTGATTGGCTGGTGGGCGTGGCTGGTGGGTGTGTTCAAATTTGCATATTACTCCTTTATTAGATAAGATGATTGGGGTTAGAGCAGAATATATAGAGATTTTAAGAGCAAAGACTAAGCGAAATAAGCCATTTAGAGAAAGACAAGCATCTCATGTGGAACATAATAAACAAAATAAAATGATGAACAAAATAAATCTAGAGACATGAAAGAATGGGATAGAGTGACTGTAGAATCTCAGAGGGAAGGTGGTTTGGGTGGATGGGTGGGGAGAGATTAACCAAAGAACTTGTAGCATAGATGCATAACCCAAGGACAAAGACAACTGTGGTGAAGACTTGAGATGGGGGTCGGGGGCAAGCTAGAACGAGTCAATGGGGGATAAAGAGGGGACATATATAATACTTTCAACAATAAAGATAAAAAAAATTAAACCATAAATTTAATAATTGCTGTAAACTCAATGGTATACATTATTCTGAATGCATGAGAATAAAAAAAAAAATCAAGTAAATCTTTATAATGTCCAGAAGGTTAATAACATTACGTCAAAATCAGAAAAATTATGAAAATTTGATTTCTCAAATGAAAAACGTCTGTCTTGATCTCACCTATCTGGGAATCAGGTTAATACTAAAGCTGTTATCCCGGGGGGCGGGGTTGATGCAAATGTTCACATGAAAATGTTTAATTTCTGCTGCCTGAAGTAATGTATAACATTTGAATAACACAGTAGACTAACCAAAAGAGAAAAATGGGGGGTAAAAGGCTTGGACAAGTATAAGGCAACAAGCATATCCAAGACTATTTTCATTCTTGGGAAATAATCATGACAATTATCTGTGTTCCCATATTGTTTACTTCAGGGATGTACAAACAGAAACTACAGATACAATTTAAACTGCTGGAACTAGTATTAATGGCATGCAACACAAGAAACAATTCTGTAAGAAACAGAACATTTTAGTTACAGGCTATTAAAAAATCTCTGTCCAATCATTAGCTGACTAATAAGCTAATGGATCAGAGAATTCCATAGTCATGGCATAAAAATAAAAATTTCATAATATTGGTTTTAAAATTTCACTAAAAAACAATTATTATAATAGGCAGCAAAAACAATGAACACTGAGAAAAGAGATACTCTAACTTCCAGAGTTGGCACATTATAATATTCACAATGTTCAATTTTCAACAAAAAATAAATGATGTATACAAATAAATAAGACTATATATCCTATACAAAGGAAAAAATGTAATTGATGATTACTATCCCTGAGGAAGCCCATTGGTTGGAATTATTAAAAATAATTTTAAATCAGCTATTTAAATATGTTCAAAGAGATGAAGAAAATCATAAAAAAGAACAAAAGGCAACTATGAGAACAGTGTCTCACTACATAGAAAATATCAATAAAGACATAGAAATTATGAAATGAATCCAAATAGAAATTTGATTTAAAAATATCAGAACTGAAATGAATTTGCTAGAACAGTTCAAAAGTGGATTGAACATAAGAAGACAGAATTAGCAAGCTTGAATATATGTTAATAGACATTATTCAGATAGAAGAATAGATAGAAAAATGAATCGAGCATGCAAACATATTCAGAACGGGTGTAAAAGAATAAGAAGAAAAAAAGTGGTAGGATTATTTGAAGAAATAGTGTCAAAAAGTTTTAAATTTTAGAAATAGTATTAATCTACACATAAGGAAACTCAACATGCTCAAAGTAATTTATATTGAGAGATCCACAGTGAGATATATTATAATCAAACTTCCAAAAACCAAGGATGGAGAAACTCTTGAAGCAGCAACAGAACCACAATTATATATATGGTTTCCTCAATTAGTTACACAGCTGATTCCCATCAGAAACCAAGATCAGAGAGGAGTAGAATGATGGAAGCATAGGTAAATGCCAGTACTCACTGCCTCCCAAAAAGACATAAAAATTACAACTAAAATATAGAAAAGTCACCATTCAGAATTGCATGAAAGCTGACTGAATGGAAGTCCTACAACTAGAGAAGTATAAAAGAAAGTACATCAACACTGTTAGGAGGTGTGGAGATGCACTGGTCCTACACCCATATGTGGCATTTTCTTCAATTGGGAGGGATATCTCTGCTGGAGAGGCCTCCCATGAGGAGCAAGAGGCACTAACCCCACAGCAAACCCCTAGCCCAGGATTCCAGTGCTGAGAAAAGAGGTCCCTGTAACTTCCAACTAGAAAAGCAAGTGGGGATTGTGGCTGAGTGACATGGAGTCTACTGACAACGTCCCACTTCTCTGAGCTCCAGCATGTGAAATGGCTTTGTGGGAACCAGGAACATACAGGGAGAAACTCTATGTCTGGCATCAGGCAGGAACTTGGGGGCAACTTTCTCCCAGACAGCGTGTCTCAGAGGTCATTGTTCCTGTGCTGGAACCTCACCCTTCACAGAGCTTATTGGCAGGATATCTAAGTTTCCATCAGCATGGCCCACACTATTCTCTCAGCCCTGGTGACTCCCTGAGACCCAGCCCCGACCAATTTGCAGCTCCACCCAATTTTCCCATGTGAATAGCCTATCTAGGCTCAGGCTTCAGGCTTTTCTAAAATCTCTCAAACAAGCAGCAGCTGGCATCAGTGTGTCTCAAACATATCAATAAGAGGCTCAAGACCCAGCACTAGCACTAGCCTGCCTTGCTACATAGCTGGGCCTCACCTGGGCACTTCCTAGCCCAATACTGTAGCTGACATCTGCATATCTCTCTGTAGTTCCTGCTGGGAAGCCCCAGGCAGTGGCTGACTTTGTACCCCAATAAGGCACCAGAGCCAGTGCACCCAGTGGACAGCTTCAGAGCATACCAGATTGCAACTCTACACATCCACAAGGGACACACACGAGGGATAGACTCAGTGAGAATCAAAGCCCCACTGAGGCAAGTCCTGCTCCAAAGGGGTATCTCCTGCATAGCAGCTCTTCCACTGTAGTCACAGCTGGTCCTCACAGCCAATTGGAGTGGAGGTAAATTCCTCCCAGTGATGCCAACAGCAATCAAGGCTCAACTAAAACAAGATTGTGCACACAGCCTCAATACTGGTGCACCTAGAGAGCTAAGCTTAGGTGGCTGGGGAGGCTGAGCCATTGGGTCCTACAGGATACCTACTACACAACACCACTTTACCAAGTCCAGGAGATATAGCAGGTCTAACTAATACATAGAAACAAACATAGGGAAGCAGTCAAAATCCGGAGGAAAAGAAAACATGCCACAAATGAAAGAAATAGAAGCAAGCAAACTGCTTTATGCAAATTCAAAACAGTGGTTATAAGGTTGATCAAGGATCTCAATGAAAGCTTCAAGGGATGCAAAGAGATCTTTTAGGGACTTAGTGAGACTCACAAGAATCTTAGTGAGAATGTAAAAAGCATGGAAAAGGCCCAGTAGAAAATTAAGCATACACTAACTGAAATAAAGAATAATTTACAGGGATTCAACAGTGGAGGATTCTGAGAATCAAATCAGCCATGTGGAATATGAGGAAGCAAAAACACCCAATCAGAAGAGCAAAAAGAAAAAAAGAACCCAAAATATGAAGGTAGTTTAAGGAGACTCTGGAACAACTTCAAGCATATCAACATTGACAGTAGAGAGATGCCAGAAGGAGAAGAGAGAGATATTGAAAACATACTTGAGAAATAATGACAGAAACGTCCCTTACTTGATGAAAGAAATACTAGACTTACAAGTCAAGGAAGTTCAGAGAGTATAAAACAAAAGGAACCCAAAGAGGCCTACATCAAGACACATCATAATTAAAATGCTGAAGGTTAAAGACAAATAGAGAATCTTAAAAGTAGCAACAGAAAAGCAATTAGTTACCTACAAGAGAGTGCCTACAGGAGTTCAAGCAGGAGACCAGGAGTTCAATCACTCGCTATGACATGCGCTGACCATCAGGGGGCAGCACTGAACATGGTGGGCAACCAGCAGCAGTGGGGCACTGAGGAAGCAAGGGAAGGAGGAGGCAGGGAGGCAGAGAACCTGATTGGCCCTGATCACCAGCCAGGCCTAGGGACCCTACCCATGCATGAATTTCGTGCACCAGGCCTCTAGTCAAGTATAAAGGAATAATTGTCAAGAAAATGCTAATCCTAAAATGTTTGTGTAGCTTCCTTATCATCAGTTAAATGGGGTGTTAAGGCAAGAAATATTAATAGAGAGAAATAGAGTGTTTATAGTAATTTAAGGTAAATTCGATAGAAGATAAAGCAATTCTAAATTTGACTACACCTAATAGAATTTCAAAATTTATAAAGCAAAACTTGACAAAACTTAAAATAGAGAATCAGAATTTATAGTAATACTAGAGGCACAATGCATGAAATTCGTGCAAGGGGCTTGGCTCTCACAGTCCAGGCTTTGTCCAGAAGGCCGTCTGGCAGGATGTCCAGCCTAATTAGCATGTTATGCTTTTATTATTATAGACTAGTGGCCCAGTGCATGAAATTCGTGCATGGAGGAGGGTTCCCTCAGCCCAGCCTTAATCCTCTCCAATAGGGGACATCCCTCTTGCAATCTGGGACCACTGGCTCCTAACCTTTCACTTACCTGCCTGATCGCTCTAACTGCCTCTGCTTGCCTGCCTGATCACTCCTAACTGCCTCTGCCTGCCAGCCTGATCTTACCCCCAACATCCCTCCCCAGCCGGCCTGATCTCACCCCCAACTGGCCAGCCTGATCGCCCCTAACTGTCTCTGACTGCCTGATCACCCCTAATTGCCCTCCCCTGCTGGCCTGTCTCACCCCCAACTGCCCACCCCTGCTGGCCAATTTGGTTCTGATTGGTCAGTATTTATGCCAGTCAGTGTCAAAAGCTCTGCCTCCTAGGCAGCTATTGGCTCCTCACAGTTCACCCAGATTTGGTTCTCATTGGTCAGTATATATGCCTGTCAGTTTCTCCGGGCCTATTATCAGGCCTTATCAGAGAGACAGGGCTGATCAGCAGACCTCCATGGAGGCCCGGAGAGAAACAGAGGCACGGCTGCTGGCGAAGCCCAAAGAGAAAGAGAGAGGCAAGGGCTGATCAATAGCTGCCACAGAGGCTGTGGATCAGACCCTGCCTCTCTCTTCAGGCCTCTTTCTGGGCCTGATCTGCAGCTCCCTCAGCAGTCAGTGCTGCGTCGCTGCTTCCGCAGTGGTGGCAGTCAGTGCTGGGTTTCTGTGGCGACCCAGCACTGACGGAAGGACTGACTTCTGGTGTTCAGTTGAGCTTTCAGTTGGTCGTTACTTCTCTAATAATTAACATCTTCAAAGATAATGATAACATGTTGAATATCATTGTTTATATAACAGAATCTTGGGGAGTAGCTATACTAATTTGAAACCCCATTAACTTGAGGATATTAGAGCCTATTGCATATAGTTATTGGCAGTATCAATAAGTGTGACATGCAGATTTTGAAGATGGTCCCTTGATAGCACTCTGGTGTATTACCTTTTATAATCCTGAATGTGTATGTGATCTGTAATTTACTTCTAATCAATAGACTGTGGTGACAATAATGGATGTCATTTCTTTGATTAAATAATATTAATGTCTTAGGTGAATGAGACATTATACTTCCTGATAAGGTTGTGTTATAAAATAATGGTTATAGCTGTTACTAGAATAATTGTTATATAAGTCTCTATTTTAAAAGACAGAATCAAGAGATACCATCTGTCTCTGAAGAAGCAAGCAGTTATGTTGTGACGTCCTTTATTAAGGCTGTGTGGGTGTCTTCAAGGTGCTGAGAAAACCATCCAGCTGAAATCCAGCAAGAAAACAATGTTCTTATTTCTACTATGATAGGGAAATTAATTCTGCCAATAATTTTGGGGAGCTTGGAAGAGTGTCCTTTTCCAGTCAAGAATCTAGGTGCAGCCCAACCAACACCTTCTTTGCAGCCCTGTTGACCCTAAATAGCAAATTCAGATAAGCTTTGCCTCAAATTTTGACCTACAAAAACTGTAAGATAAGGAATGTTTGTTTTATTAAGTCTTAAGCTGCTGAATATGTGATAATTTTTTACACAATAAAAGAAAATTAATATAATATAATTACTTTAGCAAATATATTTCTTGATCTTGACATGTAAGAACTCAATGTCAATTTAATTATGTTTCATATTTTTTACTGTATTCAAAATCATATAGTCATTATTTAAATAAAAACAACTTAAGCCTTCCACCCTCAAAAGTGCATAACACAGCTATATAGCAAAATAGGTAATCATATAGAAAAATTTGGAAGAGAAAGAAGAGTGAGGAGATATGTAAAAAAATATGAGTAAAACCAGAAAAATGAATAAATTTATAATTTTAAAGTTAATTTTATTTAAAAATGTTCTGTCATGACTAAATGTTAATGATCAATCCATCCAAAGAATATAGTGAAAAACTATTCTCTCCCCAGCTTTTAAAGACCCTGCCAACTTTCTGGGTTCATCTCCTGTTTTTATTTGTTTTGTTTTATAAATTTATTTTTCAATTACAGTTTGCATTCAGTATTATTTTGTACTAGTGGCCTGGTGCACGGAATCGTGCACATTGAAAGAAAATTAATTAGAAGAAATATTTTAATATCACTACTCGCCCCATACACCCGCATTGGGGATCCAGCCCACAACCTGGGTATGTGACTTGACCAAGAATAAAACCCTTACCTCCTGGTCCATAGGTTGATGCTCAACCACTGAGCCATACTGGCTGTATACATAGTAATCTTATAACATTTCTGCATAGGTATTTTCAGTGACTTTTTTGCCCAGCTTCTGGCTGAGCAGCACTCCCCCTGTGGGAGCGCTCTGACCACCAGGGGGCAGTTCCTGCATTGAGCATCTGCACCCTGGTGGTCAGTGTGCATCATAACGGCCAGTCGTTCCAGTCGTTCCGCCATAATGGTCACTTAGGCTTTTATATATATAGATAGTTCACAGAGTGCTTTCATTTATTGCATTCATTGCTAACAACATGTAAACTATAGTAGTGAATTAATTATTTGTTATTTTTATTTATCCCAGTGAGTTTCATATGATTATAAAATATTCATCTGATTTTGTTCAAGTACATTATGTTTTTCCACAGGGTTATCTTTTAAATTATATCCTCTGTTATTTGCATATTTGTATTAGAATTATTTTTAGGATATGAGTTGTGAATTATTGCTGTTTCATGCATCAAACAATCATATATCTGTCACACTGAAGATGTAAATATAAATTCTTATCATGAAATACATTAAAAAGTGATTCTTATAAATACCTAAAGATTGAAATTGCATTTGAAATAATATGAATCCTTTTCTAGCATCAAAGAACACAAGCACTCTTATTTGACTTAGTTGTCTTATGACAAAAAGAAAAGGCATAATAATTGATAGAAGTTATCTTTCTAACTGTCATTTTGACATACTTATATTAATATACTAATAATGTTTGACATAGCCCAATGATAATGTGTACATTTGCATCATTTTAAAATAATAGAATCATTCATTAGACTTGAAGTTTCAAACTATTTAAATTACTATGCTAGACCATAGTATATCATAGAACCTTACTATAGTATATCATGAATGATGCTTTTCTATGAAATTTTCCAGAAGCTCAGAAAAAGAGATGCTCTTATTACTCTATTCCTAGGACATGGATCATGTTTGGATCATGCCCTATAATCAGTGAGGACAAAGAATTTTAAAACAACTGTCTTGTTAATCATTTATCTCTAAACACTGAGGCTTCATGGCTACATGTACGATGCTATCATTTAATGTACAAAGTGAAAAATTTTATGACTTAACTATTCCCTGCTGGTATTCTGGTGCGGAGATAATTCTTTGAAGACAGTTCTTTGGAAGCTTTCCTCTCCATCCTAGATAGTCTTTCTGCCTTTTCCTTGTGACTTAATTGCTTGTCTTTTTGTTTTGTTTTGTTTTGTTTTAAATATATTTTATTGATTTTTTACAGAGAGAAAGGGAGAGGGATAGAGAGTTAGAAACATCAATGAGAGAGAAACATTGATCAGCTGCCTCCTGCAGACCTCCTACTGGGGATGTGCCCGCAACCAAGATACATGCCCTTTACCGGAATCGAACCTGGGACCTTTCAGTCCACAGGCTGACACTTTATCCACTGAGCCAAACCAGTCAGGGCCTAATTGCTTGTCTTTTAAAATTATAAGCAAAACTTGATATTGAGTAAGATTTCTAATCCATGTGAGTTTGGTTTTATATTACTATCCATTGTGTTAGTAATATAAACCAAACTCACATGGATTACCAAGCTCACCCAGTTTCAACCCCTGGGAACTTGGCAGGAATCCAGAGGAATCAAGTTATGGTACAGTAGCAGTTATAATCTCAAACTCTCTTGTCTATTCCAAGGAGAAAGAAAGGCAAATACATTAGATCACCTCACAATAGGCTTTCTTGCTTGCCTTGTACTTTCTTCCTTTGCTCACTTCTTTTTATTTCTTCCTCCCCACATGCATTGGTTACTGTTAGATAGGAAGTTAGACCAGAACTGCTGGGTTGGGGCCTGCCCTGGGGTCCAAAGCAGGGGTCAGACCAATATTGCCTCTCTATGGGCAGCCCAGCAACCAGCAGACCTCTACCAGCAGGTTCAGAACCAGCCCCTTCTTTGCACAAAAGACCTTACTAGGATCCTGGAAAAATTATGATGGAATTTGCATTGCAGTTTTGACCTCCCACCCCCTAATGTGTTTTTCGGTATGCATTATGGTTAAGGGAATACACAGAAGAAATATAGCTATGTAACTCTTTTCTGCAATCATTCCTGAATGCAAATGAAAGTTCCACACAGAAACCCCTTAATTTAAATCATATAACCCAGGAGATCTGGGCCATTGTCTTTTTCGAATGGCCTGCTCCTCATTTGGAGTGTATCTTCAATAAATCCCACTTTGCTTTATTTTCATTTTCGTTGACCTTAAAATCTTTTCTGAATCTATGAAAAAAAAACAAGGTCCCAGCCAGTTACCGCAATTGGTAAGTTATAGCTTGTGCATAGCCTTCCATCTGAGCATTTTACAAACATACACATAAACACAGAGAACAAATATTTTGTTTTATTTATGAAATTGGATCACAGTCTATATTGTGCATTTATGACTTAATTTATAATTAATTTATGATAAATTAATACCAATGTGTAAGAGCTCTCTCTCTCTCCTTTATCATTATCTCTTGCTCTTTCTCACTATCACTTATCCCTTCACACATTGTTGGTGTGCATTGAAGTCCATAGAAAACCATAATACTGAAATTTATTTTATTTAATAATGCTGAAATTATTGGAATTTAAGGTATTGACATTTTCCTGTATAACAACCAAAAAAATGCTATGATGAACATTGTTGTGAATATAAACCTGTTTTTACAACCCAAGATATTATCATAATGGTAATTTTCCCAAAGTTATGCAAAAATTTGATATCTACTTTGTTATAAATTTCTTCTCCTTGACTCCTACACTATTCTGATAATTTATATCATTAGTAGTTAAATTTATTTTTTCTTTTTATGTCGTGTATTTTCCACTTGTGTATTGAGATTTTAATTTCATTTGTTGATTTGTAGGATACTAATCCATTTCTTGTTTTTTTATGTATCAAATTTGTCAATCATCAATAGTTGCATACTTAGGCATAAGATGTGTTTACTTATTAAAATTTTTTTCTTTATTGTTGAAAGTATCAGGAAAGTCCTCCTATTTTTCCCATTGATCCCTTTCACCTTGCAACCAACCCTTCAAGCCTTCACCACACTATTTTCTGTGTCCATGGGTTATGCATATACACTGAGTGGCCAGATTATCATGACCTCTGAATGCATAATAATCTGGCCACTCAGTGTGTGTGTGTGTGTGTGTGTGTGTGTGTGTGTGTGTATATGTGTATGTGTATATATATATGTATATATATATATATATATATATATATATATATATTAGAGGCCCGGTGCATGAATTCATGCATGGGTGGGGTCCAGCCAGCCTGGCCACGGGGAGGGGACATGGGCGGTTGGCCAGTCTGCATGCTGGCCAAACTCCTGGTTGAGGGGACAATTTGCATATTAGCCTTTTAATATATAAGATATACATTGGGTGGCCAGGTTATTATGCGTTCAGAGATCATCATAATCTGGTCACCCAGTGTATATCCATACCAGAGGCCTGGTGCATGAGATTTGTGCATTCGGGGAGGGGTTCCCTCAGCCTGACCTGCACCCTCTTGCAGTCCGGGACCCTTGGCTCATTATTGCCCGCCTGCTCGCTACTCCTTACCGCTGCTGCAGAAGCAGGAGAGACTCCCGCCACCACCACTGTGCTCTGCCAGCTGTGAGCACAGCTTCTGGCTGAGTGGTGCTCACTGTGGAAGCACACTGACCATAACTATGACCTCCAATTTCCCTGCTTTTGTCTAAAGCAAGATATTTTTCTAGGCATTAAAGATGGAGAAAAGAATAAGGTCATTGCTTGTCTTCCATTCTCATGTTCATAAAATTAAGAGATGTATTTTGGGGAAAAGTATATTAAATATATTCTACTAGAGGCCCGGTGCACGAAATCCATGATGGGAGGAGGGTGTCCCTCAGTCCAGCCTGCACCCTCTCCAATCTGGGATCCCTCTCACAATCCAGGACGGCTGGGTCCCAACTGCTCGCCTGCTTACCTTCCTGATTGCCCCTAACCACTTCCGCGTGCCAGCCTGATCACCCCTTAACCACATCCCTGCCAGCCTGATTGATGCCTAACTTCTCCCCTGCCAGCCTGATTTCCCCCAACTGCTCTCCCCTGCAGGCCTGGGTTTCCCCTAACTGCCCTTCCCTGCAGGCCTGGTCGCTACCAACTTCCCTCCTCTGCCGGCCTGGTCCCCCCTAACTGCCCTCCCCTGCAGGCTTGATCTCCCCCAACTGCCCTCCCTTGCAGGCCTGGTCCCTCCCAATTGCCCTCTCCTGCTGGCCTGATTGCCCACAATTGCCCTCCCTCGCAGGCCTGGTTCCTTCCAACTGTCCTTCCCTGCTGGCCATCTTGTGGTGGCCATCTTGTGTCCACATGGGAGCAGCCATCTTGTGTGTGGGAGTGATGGTCAATTTGCATATTACTCTTTTATTAGATAGGTTAGTATTGTTGGTACACTAATATTAAAATCAATATAATTGGTTTTAACTTAACCAAGGTAAGTTATTTTAATTTAACCAACCTACAGAGTCCCAGAATATGTAAGACCTTGTGCTAAGAAGTACAGAAATATAAAGATAGTTATAAAAACAACCTTGTCTTTTGAAAGTTTGTCATTATGCAGAGGATGGTTGTAAGTACAAAAGGGAATAATATAGGAACTAAGAGAGATACAATATGAAAGGAGGCAAGGTTATCTCAATTGTTTGTAGCATTTGGGTGGTGGTGGAGTATGGAGATCAGCAATTAATTACTGAAAGTTTATTAATGTTGCCTTATGAATTTTACTAAAGGCAAAGGCTAAAAATTCTAGTGTCACTAGACAGCTACCTTTCCTACAAACAGGGGCAAAGTCCACTACTTAAAGATGTGTAATACAGGATTTCACAGAACCAGACACTGGGAGACTGGGACAAAGATCAGAGTATAAGCAATATATTTTGCATGTAAACCCAGGCAACACTGATGGAGGTTGAGGAAGTGTGATGGTGAGGGGAGGAAAGTCCCAAAAGAATACACGATCAAGCAAATGGCCAGTATAAGAAAATAAAGCTTAATTTCACAAATATGGGGAAATAGAGTAGACTATACTTTGAGTTATTCTCCAAGACAAGGAAGCTAGGATGCTTATCAACCAAATTAATGTCTGCCATTTGTTGAGAGCTGCTTCTGGGAACATTAACTTTGGTAATTCCTGGTTGGTCTGCACAGGCCTGAGCAAGCTGGAGAAGGCTTACCAAGTGCTGTGCCTCTTTCAGTAGTAATAGGTCAAATGCAATACCTTTTTCGTTACGTTACAGAGGATAGTTCCATATAAGACATTCCAACTGTCTCATAAATTACACCCATGTAATTAACACCTGAATATTTGTTTTTCTCACTCTCTAACGTCCATATGTCCAATCATGGTATCCAGCTAGAAGATACACAAAATTCCCTGTTTGTTTAGTCTGCTCAACTCAATGTCATTAAAATAATGACCTAGGGTGAGTTCTTCAGAATTTTCAGACAATAAAATTTGTCCACACTACTTTATAAAAGAAATAAGGAGATAATACAGACCTTGAAAAACTGTGTGTACTACTGACTATTCAAGTACATGGTAACTGCTTCTGATGTTCATGTCTGATGAAGATTAAAGAGGTCATATTTTCTGAATTGATAATATCACAGTGAAAGTCAGTGGTTAAGAACTACCAATAGAGAGAAATGTAAATTAAAAAGACATAAGATATCACCTCACACCTGTCAGGATGGCTATCATCAATTAACAAATAACAAGTATTGACGAAGATGGTGGGATTGCAAGTTGGTGTAGCCTCTGTGGAAAACAGTAACCATATGATCCAAAAATTCCACATCTGGATATTTATCCAAAGAAATACAAACAATAACTCAAAAAAAAATATATGCATTCATGTTTATTGCAGCATTAGTAACAATAGCCAAGATATGGAAACAACCTAAGTGTCCATGAATAGGTGGCTGGACAAAGAAGATGTGGTACATATATACAATGGAAAATTTCTCAGTCATAAAAATAATAAAATATTACTATTTTTGACAACATGGATGGGCCTAGAGGTGAAATATATCAAAGAAAGACAAGTACAATATGATTATATATGGGATATAATAAACAAGCAAACAAAATAGAAACAGATTCATAGAGAATGGACTAATAGTTGGCATATGGGTGGGATTTGGGGCAATGGGTAAAAAAAGGGGTAGAGATTAAGAAGTACAAATTGGTAGTTACACAGCACTCATGGGGATGTAGAATACAACACAGGGAATATATTCAATAACCCTACCTAATCATAGACAAATATGCACATTGACCATACCTTCGCTATGCCCACGATTGGCCAGGAGGCATGGGGGGGGCGGGACTCGGGGTGGCCGCGGTGGCCGATTGGGCCGGCGGAACGCTGAGCTTGTGTCGCCAACGGCAGCTTGAGCTCAGCGTCTGCGCCATGGCTGTGCTGCGGCACAGAAGGGGCCTCTGGGGCAGCGAGCTCACGTCCCACCGTGGACCTTCAAAAGCAGGGGAGCTGGGTGCCTGTCCGCTCAGGCACCAGGCCTTTCAGAAGCCTCCGCCGTGCCAGAGGCTTCTGAAAGGCCTGGTGCCTGAGCGGACAGGCACCCAGCTCCCCTGTGATCGAAAGCAAAAGCATGTAGGGGACCCTACATGTGCATGATTCAATCATGCACTGGACCTCTAGTATTGTAATAAGTATGTATAGTGCCAGCTGGGTACTAGATTATTGGAGGGATCATTTCATAAATTATATAAATGTCTAACCACTAACCTGTACATCTGAAACTATGATAATATCAAATGTTAAATTGTAATTGAAAATAATAATAATCCTCTATAATAAAAGGCTAATATGCAAATAGACCGAATGGCAGAACAATCAGAACAACAGAACAACTGAATAACTGGTCACTATGATGTGCACTGACCACCAGGGGGTGTGTGTGGAACATGATGGGCATTAGCCACGGCGGGATAGCGGAATAGGTGAGTGGGGCACCAGACCAAGGCAGGGCACCGGTTGCTGTCATCGGGGCAAGCCTTTGTTGGTTACTGAAAATTCTTTGCTCCCATGCGCTGTGGTCCCACCCAGTGCTTGCACCTGCTGCCGGCACCAGCCCCCTTCGCACCCGCTGCTGGTGCTAGAGCTGCCGCATGCACCCACTGCCAGTGCTGGCCTCACTTGCACCCACAGCCAGAGCCAGAGCCGCCACTCACATCCGCTGTTGGTGCTGATCCAGATCACTTGGCGCCATCAGCGGGTGCGAGGGGGGCCAGCAGGAGTGGCAGTGGTGGGAGCAGGGACGGCAGGCAGGGGACCAGGGGCCAAGGTGGGAGGGGCTGGGCGGGGGTGCTTAGGATGGGCTGAGATCTACCCCTGTGCCTACCTCAACCTTGCGGTCCACAGTTCCTTTCAAGGTGCACAAATTCATGCACTGGGCCCCTAGTAATACAAATAAATTTAAAAGTAAAGAAGTGGCTTATGTTTGGAAACTGAGTAGTTATTTTTTTCTTATAATAACATATCATTCTTGACTTCAGGTATTTTTAAGTTATAGAAGTCAAGAAATATTCTTACTGTCTGAATATTTACTAGTATATTGTCCCTTGGCACACACTGATCTATTTACCATCAATAGAGACATTTGCTAATGGCTCTTCCACTTTTGATGCCTGTAATGATAAGTATTTCTACCTTGCATCTATAAATTCAGTGCAACTATGTGACCGCTATTTTTCTGCAATCCTTCCATTCCCATTGCTAGAAGGAATAGAGTTCCATATTTAAACTTTCAATTACACCAACCCTAATCTACAAAAGATAGTAACCTTTTCTTTATCACTTAGGTAAAGATGGTATGGACTGACAAACACTTCCTGACCTAACTTTAGTCAGATTGCTCTGAGCCCTATTCTCCACTGGACATCAATCTTGGTGCTTGAATTTAGAAAATATTTAGCAAATACTCCTGCCAGCCAAGTCTTAGCAAAGTCTCCTGCTAACTATTTCCTCACCCTTGATAGCTGATCACCTTTGCCTGTCTTCAGCAAAAATCCTACTATTTTGGTTTAGCAAAATTCCTCTTACCTTTGATGTCTCCTCTTAGTAATTTTCCATCTAATGATGCACCCTGTTCCTTGATTATAAATCCTCAACTATATTGCCTGTATTTGAAATTCAGATCATTTGTATATGAAATATCTTTCCTCTATTATAATAGCTAAGGAATAAAACCTGACTTTGATGCTTTAATTAATGTATAGCTCTGGTTTTCTTTGGCAGGTTCTTCCTGTGGAATAGAGTCAGGTGGTCAGTTATCTAGTTTTACCTAAAAATCATTTTACTGTATGAATATTTTAACTTTACCTCAGTCTTTTTTCAAGGTAGACCCCAAATGTTCATCTTGTTTACTATAAACCATATTTTTTTAATTTATAAGATTTATTCCAGAAGAATATTAAGATTTATTTCAGGCTTTCTAAATCATAAGAGTCCCCATATTAAAACTATTATCCAGCTTTATATTCTTTATTCTAACTAAAATTCAACTCCATAAAGACTCATTTCCAGGCACTTCTCTCATTTTCTGTTAAAACATACTACCTGGGTCCCAAACATTCTTTAAGATACAATGCCTTCCCCTCCAAAGCAGGGGGAATACTAGTCCATTTATTAGTTTAAAACAGAGATTCTCAAACTGTGTTGTGTATCAGCAAGACCTGAAAAACCTATAAAAATGTAGGATGTGGCCCTTCCTCATTACTAGGTTTAGGATGTGCCCCAGTAATGGGCATTTTTAATATATTTTCAGGTGAATCTAATGCTGCTGGTCTACTTTTTGAATTGCGTGAATCAAAGAACAAAAGAAGTTGGGCAAATATTTGGAAGAAGGCAAGCAACTTTAAAAGGCATCTGCCTCAGGTGAGTCCTTTTTAAAATTATATAATTTGATCACCTACAGCAAAAGGGAAGTAGCCTAGATGGTTCAGGTGATATGGCTATCCAGCGTTCTTAGGAGAGTCACCAAAATGTCTGCATTCTGTGTTTTAGGCTTTTGCTCCTTCTCTAATATAGTACTAACATTTTTTTCCCAAAAGGTTTGCCAGGATTGTGAAGTTTTCTAGTATTATAATCAGAAGTTATACCAAACATTTAGCACATGCTGCCCTCCAAAAGATGAAGGTAACTTTAAATGCTGCCACAGAGGGCTTCTGGATTCCATACCACAGTTCTATAATTTTCTATTAAATTTGTTGGTAGCAGGCGGACCTGTGGTGATTTTCTTTTTCTTGGTGTTTCAATGGGAAGTAACAGCCATCTACAAACTACATTTTAAATGGGGCAAATCACGAACTTTCCATTCTAATGTTTGCCTGGAAATAACATGTATGCTCATGTTTTATTATACCAAGGGAGTCAGGTTGCATATAACTTCAAGGGTCAGAGAAGTTCAATCGAAAAAGTGCCTGAGGAGATTTGAAAATATTTGGTAAAAACATGAATAGCTATGTTTCATGCTATATTTGGTTCACTGACCTTTCACACACACACACACACACACACACACACACACACACACACACACAAACTAACCATCTCAGGGAAAGACTGTCTAATTCTTTACCATTTACTCAATTAAACTCGAAATCCTGGATGCATTTATTAGTAATGTATGACAATATTTTCATCAGAGGTTGAAGGCTCAAGACAAATTGCATTTCACAAATGATATGGTATTGTACATAGAAAATCCTAAAGACTCCACCAAAAAAACTACTAGTTTAATAAAGGATTTTGGCAATGTAGCAGGTTACAAAATTGACACCCAGAAATTGTTGGAATTTCATACACCAATAATGAAGTCTCAGAAAGAGAAACTAAAAAAATAATCCCATTTGCCATTGCAACAAAAAATTAACATACTTAAGAATAAACTTAAGGAGGTAAAAGATCTGTACTTGGAAAACTATAGAATGTTGAAAAAAGAGAGAGAACAATATATAAGTGAGTGGAAGAATATACTGTGTTCAAAGATTGGAAGAACATCATTAAAATGTCCATACTACCCAAAGCAGTTTATAGATTCAATGCAATTCCTATTCAAATACCAAAGGCACACTTCACACATCTAGAACAAACACTCCAAAACTTCATATGGAACCAAAAAAGACCTGAATGGCCCTAGCAGTCTTGAGAAAGAAGAACAAAGTTGGAGGAATCACAATACCAGATATCAAGCTATACTACAAAGCCACTGTAATCAAAACAGCCTGGCACTGGCACAAGAACAGGCATATAGACCAATGGAACAGAACAGAGAACCCAGAAATTGACCCAAGCTATAATATTCAATTAATATTTGACAAAAGAGTCAAGAACATACAATGGAGTCTAGACAATCTTTTCAATAAATGGTGTTGGGGAAATTTGACAGACTTGCAAAAAAAAAAAAAAAAAAAAACAACAACAACAAAAAACTAGACCACTAACTCACACCACACACAAGAATAAACTCAAAATGAATAAAATATTTAAGTGTAAGTTGTGAAACCATAAAAATCCTTGAAGAAAACATAGGCAGCAAAATATCAGACATCTCATGTAGCAATGCCTAGGGCAAGAGAAACAAAGGAAAAAAAGAACAAATGGGGCTACATCAAAATAAAAGCTCCTGAATAGCAAAAGAAATCAGCATCAAAATTAAAAGAGAACCTCCTGTATGGGAGAACATATTTTATATATTTTGTATATTAACCCCTTGTCAGATTTATCATTGCCAATGATAAATCTGACAAGGGGTTAATATACAAAATATATAAAGTACTCACACAAATCAACAAAAGAAGACAAACAACTCAATCAAAAGGGGCAGAAGACCTAAAAAGATACTTCTCCAAAAGGACATAGAAATGACCAAGAGACATATGGAAATATGCTCAACATCTCTAATCATCAGAGAGATACAAATTACAATGATAACGAGGTACTACCTCATACATGCCAGAATAGTTACCATCAATAAGTCAACAAACAACAAATGCTGGCAAGGATGTGGAGAAAAGGGAACCCTAGTACTCTGCTGGTGGGACTGCAGACTGGTGCAGCCTTTAGGGAAAACAGTGTGGACTTTCCTTAAAAAATAAAAAAATGGAATTGTCATTTGACCTAGTGATCTCACTTCTATGAATATATCATTAGAAGCCTAAAACACCAATCATAAAATACATGTATACCCCTATGTTGATAGAAGCATTATTTACAATAGCTAAGATCTGGAAACAGCCCAAGTGTCCATCAGTGGATGAATGGATAAAAAAGCTATGGTACATTTACACCATGGAATACTATGCAGCAGTAAAAAGGAAGGGTCTCTTACCCTTTGAGACAGCATGGAGGGACCTAGAGAGTATTATGCTAAGTGAAATAAGCCAGTCAGAGAAAGACAAGTATCACATGATTTCACTTATATGTTGAATCTAATAAACAAAATAAGCTGACAAATACAGTAGATCCAGAATCATGGACCCATGGAACATATTGATGAATCTCAGAAAGAAGGGGAGGGGGAGGATGGAGGGAAGATATCAACCAAATAACCTATATGGGTATATAGTATATAACCCATGGACACAGACAACAGTGGGGTGAAGATCTGGGGAGAAGGTGGGAATGGAGAGGAGGGGAGGTCAATGGGGGGAGAAAAGGGGCATCTGTAATACTTTAAACAATAAATATTTTTTTACAAAGGCATTTCAATTAATAGTGTATTTGGTCCCATTTCATATACAAATGTCCTGCTTACACATCTCAAAATAATTATAATCAATTCAGAATAGCTATCTTAGTGACTGGTAGGCCACTACATTTTAGGTCAGTATTTGGATTAAGTGTTTCCTGGAAATTCTATTCTCAGAACCCTTTATATAAAACCAAAGGAATAAGCCCAATCCTTTCTAGAGACCTCCTTATCTTCCCAATGTGTGTTTGAGGGGAAGATTTTGTCAATCACTGTCCTGAAGAACCTGTTTTCCATGAGAGGAGCCCTTTCTCCTTTTTAGATCTTTGATCTTCATGGGATTCAGTATACTTTCTTGTCATTTTTGTCTTTAGGGAAACACCTGTAAGCTTTGTTTTTCAGATATACTGTAATTCAGACTTTATGATATTTTACTTCATGATAGAGGTTTAAATTTAGCTAGATAATGATTTAATAACTTTTTTTCAAACCATGTTTGCTATATATGTTTCACTTGTATACCATGAAAATTCTTGAGATATTTTATGGTTTGTTCCCATAGCTACAGAAAAATATAGGAATAAGTAAAATGTTTCTTCATGAACCTCTACATTTTATAGGAAGCTTTACTATTTCTTTATGAAGGTTTTATGTTTTTGTTTGCAAAAGCAACCAGCCAGCAAAAGTCACTTTTGGAATCATTCACTTAAATGTCAGTGCATATACTGCAGCAATGTTAACAGATGTTGGGTTCTGCATCTCAGAAGCTAAACCATTAGTCCAAATTATAAATTATAACCATTCAGTCATAATGCATGAGAGAGATTTACTATGCAACAAAATAGTGAACACTATGTAACCCAACAATTTATTCCTATGCATTTATTCAAAAGAAAGGAAAATATATGTCTACATGAGGACTTGTACATGAATGTTCATAGCAACTTTATGTGTAATAGCCTGAAACTGTAAAAACCATGAGCAGGTAAATAGATGACTACATTTATGTTGTATCTATATAATGGAACACTACATAGTGATTAAGAAGAATGGAGTAATGGCACATGCCACAAGATGGATAGCTCTCAGAACATTATGCTAGCGGAAATTGCAGTTTCAAAAGAGCACATATTATATGATATGATTTATATTAAAATACAAAAAATTAAAAAATGATTAATAACAGAAAGCATATCAGTTGTTGCCCGGTTCTAGCAGAGTGGCATGATGCAAATGTTCCATATATTTGTGTAATGGCTGTGGTTCTACAGGTATATACATTTGTAAACTCATCATGTTAGACATTTTATTATATATTTTTTAATTTATCTTTATTGTTGAAAGTATTATAGATGACCCCTTTGTTTTTTGTTTTTTTTTTTCCCATTGACCTCCTCCACTCCTCACCTGCCACTCCCAGGCCATCACCACTCTATTGTCTGCATTTTAACTGAGGCATTTTTGATGTAGATTATACCAAACTAAAGTTGAGAAAGAAAACCACTGAGAAAATAATAAATATTTTTAAATCAATAAAAATATAGAGATTGTAATAAATTAAAAAATAGATGGATAGATTTCCTTTGATTTAAATCAGAGGAAAGAACAGTGTACAGTTAGAACCTGAACTTAAAAGAACCAAATAGTGAAACTAACTCATTTTATAGTCTATGAAGTAATGGCTTCTGTAGTAATAACTATAAAAATTACTCAGTTTTAAATCAGAATAGAGAATACTGGTGATATACTAGATCAAGTTCTGATAATAATTGTCAAAACTCTGATTAACCCACATTCTTGGTCCACCTGAGACTTCATGGTCACATACTGTTTTCTCGATAATCAAACTCTCTTAGGATACTAAATTTAGATTCTTCCTTTATGAATTACCTATCTTTTAACCCTGTAATAACCTATACTTAAAATGGATAAAATAAAGCAATTTAAATTCATTCTTATTTGTAATTGTATTTTAAAATTAGGAATGATATGATTAGTATTAAAATGATTGCGATTTTGAAGGGAACTTGGCACAGTAGTTTTATGAAGGAGAATATTTGTATTTGAGTTGAATAAGTGTAGTTTAACTGAAATTTCAGTTTTAAGTTGAAATATATCATATAATTTAACTAAATTTAAAGCACATCTGAAAAATTGTATAAAGTGTCTGTATATAAATTAATTAGAGTTAATAAATCACCCCATGATATTTTTAAAAATTGAGTATTTGGATATAAAATTGCTCAATCAAATACCTATAGTACTAACAATATATATTAAAATTCTTCATATATTTTTGAACCTGTTCATTGTTAAAATTGTAAATGGAACTATTTAAGGATTATTTAGTCTGTATGATTTTCCTAGTAGCATAATTAATGTAATTTCTTATGAAAACAAGTGTTTTTATTTCATATAAAATTATTAGGTTATTAATTAAAATGACAAGATTTTTAGATGATTATATATAAACTAGAGGCCCGGTACATGAAATTCGTGAATGGGGGGGTGTCCTTCAGCCCAGCCTGCAGCCTCTGCAATCTGAGACCCCTCGAGGGATGTCTGCCTGCTGTTTTAGGCCTGAATGTCTGACTGCCTGAATGACCAGACTGTAGCAACTGCCTCAATTAACCTGTTTCTAGTCCTTGAATTTTTATCTCTTGGCTTCTAAGACATCATACTTGTCATTTTACTCTGACTTATTTGTTACTCTGTCTCATTCTCTTTTCTTGGTTCATTCTAGTTGTTGTGACTTCTCAATTTCAAAGGATTCTAGAACTCTATACTCATTCTTTTTATTCCTTCACTTACTTTTTTGGAATGTCTTTTTAAAATGTTTTAAAATACTACATATTTACTGAGGACTTACAAAAGATTGTTAGTGCAAACCTCTCACTGGCATTTTAAAACCGGTATACATAAAGAAGTAAATACATCACACTTAATGTGTTTGAAACTGAGCATTTGATAACTATCCCCAAACTAACTGCTCTCACAATCTCCTCCATATCATTTAAAGAGAATTACACTTATTTTTTCAGATGTGGTGACTAACACCTTCAATGTTATCCTTGATTGCTTACTCCATGATTTATAAAGCCCCACAAGAACTGTCCCTTTTGTTACCTCTCTGACTTCTATTCCTATTACTTTCCCTTTAGGTCTTCTTGTTCCTGCCCTTCTGGCCCCTTTCTACTTCATCAAGTACACACGTAAACTCCCATATTGGGGCTTTTGCACTTGCTTGCATATCTCACAGGTATATGGAAGTTAAAAGAAGCTCCCTTAATTTCTTAGGTCTTCATCTAGGAGTTTTATATAAATTGAATCCTTTGTTTTCTTCATTATTGTGTGAACTTCATTAAGGTGAGAATTTTGTCTATTCACTGCTATAACCTGTGCCTGATGCAAAGTGCAAACTTAGTAAATATTTATGTAATCATAAATAAGTGAATAATGAAGTGTGGAATATAATACAAGAATACTTTGGGGAAAATATTTTATCATTAATTTTAAGCTATTTGTGGAACATGGGAGTGTGGTGATAGATAATTTAGATATCTACACTAATAAAAGAGAAACATGCAAATTAACCATCTCTCTGCTATGCCCACCAGCCAATCAGGAGGGAATATACAAATTAGAAGGAGAAAGATGGCGGCCGCCCAGCTGCTCCAGGCAGTGGAGTGGCCTGCCAGAGCAGGATGCCTGCTATGAGAGGGAGGGCAGGGGGCGAAGGGATCTACAGGAGTGGCACTCTGGCCACAGCAAAGAGGAAGACTGCAGACGCGAAGGCAGCAGACTCCGGCTGGAGCTAAGGCCTGGGTCCTGGGTGCCGGAGGAAAACCGGTGCTGGAAGCCAAGGGAAGGAAGGCCTATTGCACGAATCTCTTCATGCAACAGGCCTCTAGTGTGTAATATGTACCTAGAACTATAAATATGGAGTTCATGGATATTTTAAAGTTAAGTAATGTATCTTACATTAATTAAAATATTTACAGGCTCATTTTGTAGGTTTAAACAGCTAATAGGAGTACAAAAGTAAAAAATTATAGTCAAACCATGCCCCATATTGAATTTATATTGAGACTTTCTACTGATGATAAAGTATTTTGTAATAAATGAGATTACCTGGTGGGGAGGATGTGTAGTATAAGAAGAGGTAAATATTAAAATATATCCATGAGCAACATAAAGGTTGGGGGAGGTAGAGAAACATAGGCTATATTAAATGTGAGGAAAAGTATAGTCAAAGAATAAAAGGCATAGAAATTAAAATCTCTGAAGTGAAAGAGAAGATTTAAAGAAGAGTATATTTAGCAGTGCCAAATACTGCAGGAGGATTAAGTAGGATGAGAACAAAACCTACGGATTGAATTTATTGATGAGGAATTCATTAGTAATTGTAGCCAAAGCTCTTTCTATGTAGTCATAGAGATAGGGACCAGATTTAATGCATCGGGGAATGAGATGAAAATAGAGACATTGACATGAACTGCATCAATCAATGAGTTTTATAATAAAAGAAAAGAAATGGGGCATGCTATTTTGGGCAGAATAGTTTGAAAGAAAGGATTTCTTTCTTATTCTTTTTTCAGTTTCTTTTTAGCATGGAAATGAGTTATTCATGGGTTGATTGAGGGGGAAAACACACTGAGGAGGGAGAAATTAACAGGCAGGAAGAACAGCACTGAAGAACAAATAATGTCAAAAACAATTTGACAAAGCCTTATAAAGAAAGCCAATCTCTCCTCTGAATTAGGAGAAATATCAGCTTAAGTAATCATAAAGAGAGATCAGAGCAAATGCATATTAGACATATTCCTTAAAAATAATCATCAAGGAAGATCTGAAATTGTGTATTTGTGATATGTCCAGTCATTTCTTTTGGGTTATGGCTCAAATGCATTTTGAATACTTTCTGGTCTTTAAAATGTAATTGTCATAATTTTAATTTAAAAAGTTATTGCTTTTATGAGGAACAGTTATTAGCATTTTCTAATTTTTCATATTATTCTAACAAGTCTCAATAAGAGATTATCACCCTTCTTCTCATAATGTTATTTTAAAGCAAGTTGATACCCAATTTGATACTAATATTGTAGAACAGGAAGTAATGAGCTTTACCACATTGATGGGAATTTTTGGATGAATATGTTAACATCAGCAGGATGTAGTGATAATTTATGCCCAAAATTCCACCATAGAAAGCCAAATATGCACCCCTAACTAATCACATAGGATGCCCTCTTTCTAGTTGCCTTCCCAGCTTTCCTATGTCAACAACTTCCAATAGGAGCAAACTGAAAGCCTTTCTTTTTCTTCCATTGTAAGGCTTTTCCACTCTTCTGCCTACTTTTGAGTCCCTGCCAATACACACATGCAGATTGCTGACTCTCTCACTCTAGCCTTCTTGTATTGAACATGAATAGTGAGGGGAAATGTTTTAAGGGAGTCATAGTCCTAATCTCTAATCCAACTGTAATGTTGATACATTTTGTGATCAAGATCTTATTCCATATACATGTGCACCATCTTATTCCTGGTTGATGGAATGGAGGATTTGGGGGAAGCTTAATGTATTTCCATTTTAGGGTCTTTTATTTAAACCTTCCCTTTGTTAACTTTTTATCCTAAGTCAAGTCCTTGCTCAAGCATCCTCTCAGGGTGGCCACTCCTGATCACAAAACTTTATACTGCAATGTATTTCTTTTCTCCTTCCCCAATAATCATTCACTATTTTTCTTACCTTGCACTTCTTGCTTTTAATACATTTCTTATATTTTATGTATTTTATATTCTTTAAGTTGATGTGTACTGCAACCCTCCCAAACTGGAATGAATTATCTTTAAGGGTAGAAGACAATGATTTTGTTTCTTTACTGGTGAGTAGATTTCAAGGGCTTACAGCTGCACCTAGGCAAAAGGCACTTGATAAATATTGCTTAAATAAAAGAAGCAATTGCAATATTTATGCAGAGAAATGTCCTTATAGTCAAAACCTTTTCAAGCATGAACTCTATTTTAAGTTTTAGGCTGCACTTTGTTGAAATCTAAAACATAAAAGCTTTCTAGTGATAAGCTATTTTCTGCTGATTTCTCCAATAACTAAGAACATTGAGTTAATTTTTAAATATAAATACAAACTAAGATGGTATCTGAAAATATGTGCTGATCACGAAATCTTTTTCAGCAACTCCTTGTTTTTCATCTCTTATATTCAAAGCAATAATAATGGCATTTCTCCAACTCCTCTTATATAATGTAAAAGGCACTGTTTTAACTAGTGTTTTTTTTTTTTTTTTTCCTAACCGTTGGTGCCAACACCTCTTCTTTTCATGATTAACATTTTCATTAATGGCTCATTTACCAGAAGTGAAGAAGTTATTTACTCATTTGTTCTCTCTTGCCAAGAGATTCTTAAGTAAATTTAAAGCTTATGACAGTAAATATTTCAAGACTAAATTATTTGGCCTAAGTAACCATAACAAATTTTAAGACAGCAGATAAGTATAGTTTTTATGATTTGTACATATTTTTAACTCAATGTACTGAGACATAACAATACTTATGGTCAGAATCTTGTTTCCCAAAAATTTACATGTTGAAGTTTAACCCCGGTATGTTAAAATGTGTCTGTTTTTTGAAATAAGACTTTTAAAGAGACCATTGATGTTCAATGCGGTCATATGAAGAGGTTCTAATAAAATGTAATAGGTGTGCTTACAAAAAGAGGAAATTTGAGCCCATGGGGAGACACCAGGGTTGCACAGGCACAGAGAAAAGTCCACGTGGGGACACAGCAAGAAGGTAGCCATCTGCAACCCAACAAGAGCAGTCTCCGAAGAAACCAAACCTTCCAATGCCTTGATATTGAAGTTCTAGCTTCTGGAATTCTGAGAAAATAAATTTCTGATGTTTAAGTCATCCATTCTATAGAATGTCATTACAGCAGCCCTAGCAAACTAATAAAATATATGTGTGTTTGTTTTTCCTTAATGACAATCAATTTTTAAAATAGTCTATGGAATAAGCAACTGGGAAATTTTTAGTGATAATTAGTTCTGCATTATGCTTCTCTTTTACTAACAGAATGGCAATGCCTTTATTCACACAGCACTATCAACATCAGCAATAGCAACTGTCATTTTTTGAAACATAAGTAAATGTCAAGTGTTTTTTTAATATATTATATTGCATTATTATTAAACAAACTATGTCCTCCCACAATTCATATATTGAACACTTAACACCAATGTGATTGTAAGGTGGTAATTAAGATTAAATTAGGTCATAATAGTGAGGCTCTAATCCTAAGAAAGGAAAATATATCATTGTCTCCTCTCTCTCTCTCTCAGAAAAAGAGACCATGTAAGAACACAGCAAGATGGCATTGTCTCCAATATAGAAGAGAGAATGAACTAAAAACTAACCTTAGTGGTATCTTGACCTTGCAATTATATATATATGAACTAAAAATGAGAGAATGAACTAAAAACTAACCTTAGTGGTATCTTGACCTTGCAATTATATATATATATATATATATATATATATATATATATATTTATATATATATATATTTCCTTTACTAGGTCAAGGCATTTGGTCAATGCTGTCTTTTTGGTTATGTTCTAAATGTTGAGATTCATCATTTTTAAAACTACAAAACATGATGTCAACAAGATGGAGACATAAGTTATTCCTGACTTTGTTCCTTTTCATAAGAATAACAACTAACACCTCTTTATGGGCAAGACACAACTGAGAGAATCCTAGAACAAGAGGGTGATGTTGAATCACCCCATGTACCACAGACTACATTAGTAAGGTAAGAGAAGCAGCTGCTTACTGACAACATCACCCCTCCCCCAGGCTAGAACAGCAACACACAGAGAGGTTTTCCTGTTTTTATGGTTCTTCCTGTAGAAAAACAGCATCAGGGCAGAGGGACATACACCATCTCCTGTGTTGTGTGTCACTCTATGGTCACTCCATGGTCTACTATAGTTTTACCTCACATTGTCCATAGGGGACTCTACAAGGCTACACTGTGGGGAATCTGATTGTGATGAAGTGTGGAGAGGCTTGTAGCTACTAGCAATCAGATCTTGGAAGACTAAGTCCTACCTGTAGAGCTCAAATATTGGTCCCAACTAGCAGCTTTGCTCATCTGCAGAACCAACCAGGAGGCTCAGCAGAGTTTGGTTCTGTCTCATTCAGGTCCTGAAATGAGAAGGTTTGCTGGCACAGGAGATTGGTCAGCCTTCACTCAAGCAGGTCAGTTTAGTGATAGCCCCATCCACAGCTGAGAGTGGATCCTGGATCTATCATACTTGAAGGGCAGGTGAGAACATTTGGAAGCCCAGAAACACTCAAGCCAAGAAGCAGGCAGGCAGAACAAATTGCTTCTTAGAGCAAAGCCAGTACTGGGTGTTGACAATTCCCCTGCTATGTTCAGGCAGAGACATTATTTCATAGCCACATACACTGCTGAGAGTAAGCTCTTGGGCCTGACGTCTGTTTAGAAAAACTTGGGGAATGCCTGGAGTGGGACTCATCTCTCTGATCTATAGCTCCATCCACTTCTGAGTGTGCCTTTCAGGCTCTTTAGTCAGAGGGTCTGGAGGGAATACTTGGTGAGTGCATAGCTTAGCAAGTTCAAGTAGAGAGTACTGCAGGCAGAGAAGATAGTCTGTAAATCAAATCCAGTGGCCTCATTGAGCCAGGGAACTTGGGGTGTGGTTCAGTTTGAGTCAAGGCAAAAAAGAAAAAACCTTACTGTGTGGAGAGGCATGGGACAAGAGTTAATTGAAGGCAGCTGCCCCTGCCTTGACTTTTCCAAACAAGTCTGAGCCCCCGAGTGTTTACTGGAATCTTTATGCTTAGTCTTTAGACATCCTTGCTTAAAGGACACTGCAGATGCATGAGTTTTCTCAAGGATGCTTACCCTACTGATAGTATCTAATAGTTAATTTTAGTTCAAGTTGTTGTTACAATAAAAGCATAAGAAGGCAGGTAAATGGGGCTGTTTGGTTCCTATAGCCAAGCAGTCCCTTAGCCCTCTCTTTTACAGAAACATGTGTCAGAGTAACCATTCATCCATCACTCAGGGTATGCTGGTTAGCCCCGGAATTACTGGTCTTGGAGCTGGTTCTTCTGCTGCACTCAGGAAAGGAAAATGATTTGTAACTCTAATAATTACAAATTACCTAAGGAACATAACCAAGACATATAGGAAACTGCAAAGCCCATTCACAGGCCTGTTTGCAGAATATCTGGCTAGTAAATTTAGTACACACTCTTGCCTGATTTGAGCACCCAAACAATGAGTCATGTAAGCCCTGGGTCTTATCCTGATGCCCACCAGGGAAAATAAGCTAATTCAATGCTATATACCAAGTGTAGTACCCAGGCTCACTACCTAGTAAGCCAATCAGGCAACTGCAGAGCCCATACCATAGCCTTAATTGAACAGAGAAACAAGGCAACAGGCCCACCCAATAGTTCTTAGCCAGTGAGACAATAACCTATCCCCAATCTGAAGCTTGAGCAGTTGCTTGCTTCAAAATATACCTTGATAAGAGCCTTTATCTGTTCAAGGACTTTACTAGAAGACACATCCAGAAAATCAAACTGAGATGCTTGGGGAAGAACTGTTTCTGCCAAAGTTAACCTGTAAAATCTAGAAGAGGAGATCACTTACCCAAATGTGCAGATTATAACATAAGAAATCAAAGATTACAAAAAAAATAATCAGGAAAATATGACATCAAAGGAAACTTATAAAGTTCTAAAATCTAACCATACAAAATGGAAATCTATGAACTTAAAAAAAAAAACAACTCAAAATAGTCCTCTTAAAGAAGTTTAGGGAATTACAAGAATACACACAGATAACTAAAGAAAGAGAAACCATAAAAAGGAAAGAGAGGAAGAAAGAAAGGAAGAAAGAAAGAAAGAGAACATCTCCCTTTTCTCTTGCTGCATTCAAAATTTTGTCTTTGGTGTTGACATGAGGGCCAAAATATACCAAATAGTTTGAACCCAATAGGACCACCCCAAAACATATCATACTTAAATTGTCAAAGTCAAAGGATATATTTAAATGCAGTAAGAAAAGAATGGGATGCTATATTCAAAATATTGGGGGGAAAAACTGTCAACTGAGAATTCTATACCCAGCAAATCTGTCCTTCAGAAATAAAGGGGCAAGGGTTGGGGGGAGGGACTTTTCTGAACACCAAAACCTGAGAGAGTTCACCAATAGACCTACCTTACAAGAAATGCTAAAGGAGTTTCCTAGAGTGGAAGTAAAAATATGCTAATGAACATCATAAAAACATAAGAAGATATCATGAGACTCATTGTTAATGGTAAATATATAGTCAAAGTCAGATTCTGTAATATGATAATGGCACACAACTCACTAAAGACTCTATTTTACAAGTTAAAAACAAATCTAGTAAAATAACTATAACTACAATAGTCTGGTTACACAATATAAAAACATGTAATCTGTAACATCAATAACTTAAAATGTGTTGGGGAGGAGAAATAAAAGTGTAAGGTTTAGGAAGTCTATTGAAGCTGTTAGCAGTTTAAAAAAGAAGTTATAATCTTAACATGTTTTATGTAAACCTCATGATGAACATAAGAAAAAAGGACACTGTAGTATTTACACAGAACACCATGATTCAAAAGTCAAAACATACTGATAACAAAAGACATCAAGACACAAAAAGGACAGTTAGATGAGAAACAAAAAACAATAGATCTGCAAAATAACTAGAAAACAATAAAATGTCAATTGTAAGTTCATACCTATCAATAATTACTTTAAATGTAAGCAGATTAAAATCTCCAATCTAAAGATATAGAATGGCTCAAAAGATTAAAGGTATAGATTAAAAGAAGAAAGTCCAAAGATAAGCTGTTCACAAGAGACTCACTTTAGCCTTAAAGATAACCTGTGAAGTCCAAAAGAGGAGACATCTTACCCACATGTGCAGATTATAACATAAGGAATCAAGAATTACAAAAAAATCAGGTAAATCTGACATCAAAGGAAAATTATAAAGTTCTAAAAACTAACCCTACAAAATGGAGAACTATGATCTTTCCACAAATAATTCCCAATAGTCCTCTTAGAGAAGTCCTTTCGTGGAATATGAGTGAAAGGATAGAAAAATATATTACAAGCAAATGGTAACAGGAAAAGTGAAGGTAGCTATATTTAATTAGACAAATACACTTTAAACTACAAATGGTAAAGAGACAAGAAGATCATCTACACTAATAAAAGAGACACATGCAAATTAACCATCACTCCGCTACACCCATCAGCCAATCAGGAGTGAGTATGCAAATTAACCAATCAAAGATAGCGGCAGCTATGGAGCTGGAGTGAGCAGGAGGCTTGGGTTGCCCCCGGCTATGGAGGAAGCCAAACTTCCTGCCCAACCTGGTTGGCCCTGGCCTCTGCTCAAGGCTACAACGTTTCAATTATAAAAGATAAATAAATGCCAGATACCTCTTCCAGCCAGCCCTGGCCTCTGCTCAAGGAGGCGCTGAAAAAAAAAAAAGAAAAAAGGAGGGTCTGGGAGCCATCAGTCCCTCCCCAGGCTGGCCACACCCCCATGGGGTGAGGATCCCTGCTGGGGGCCTTGGCCAGCCGGCAAACAGCCCTCATCCCCTCACCCAGGCTGGCCAGCACCCCAGGGGTGATCCTCACCCCATTGGGGAGTGGCCGGCCTGCAAACCACCACAGGCCCCTCGCCCAGGCTGCCTCATACCCCAAGGGAACCCCCACCCTGATCTGGGACACCCTTCAGGGAAAACCAGCTGGCCCCCACCCGTGCACCAGGACTCTATCTATACTAATAAAAGGGTAATATGCTAATAAGACAGGGAAACCTTCCAGGAGCCCTTCCAGACATTCTTATGGACAAAGCCATGGTGGCGGGGCCAAGGTAGAGGCAGTTAGAGGCCAAGGGGGAGGGCAATTGTGGGTGATCAGGCCAGGATGGGACAGCAGTTGTGGGTGATCAGGTTGGTGGAGGGTGGTGCCATTGGAGGTAAGCAGACCAGCAGGGGGTCCAGTTGGGGGCAAGCAGGTCATCAGTGGGGGTCAGTTGGAGGTGATCAGGACAGCAGGGGAGGGAAGTTTGGAGTGAGCAGGCCAGCAGGGGGACAGTTGGGGGAGAGCAGGCCAGCAGGGGGGGAAGTTGGCAGTTGGGGGTGAGAAGGCTGGCAGGGGGGGGGCATTTGGGGTGAGCAGGCCAGCAGATAGAGTGGTTAGGGGCAATCAGGCAGGCAGGCAGGCAGGTGAGCGGTTAGGAGCCCGCAGTCCTGGATTGCGAGAGGGATGTCTGACTGCCGGTTTAGGCCCAATCCCTGTAAACCGGCAGTAAGACATCTTTCAAGGGGTCCCAGATTGGAGAGGGTGCATGCTGGGCTGAGGGACACACACCCCCCCCATTCATGAATTTTGTGCACCAGGCCTCTAGTTATATAATAAGAAAGAGATAAATCCATCAAGAAGATTGAACAATTGGAAATGTTTATGTGTCCAGTGTTGGAGCACCTAAATATATAAAGCAAGAACTAGAACAACTAAAAGGAAAAATCAACAGCAATACAATAATAGTTTGGGACTTTAATATGCCACTCTCAAGAATGGATAGATTATTCCAGCCAGAAAGTCAGTAAACAGTGCATTTGAAGAACCCTACAGATCAAATGAGCCAAATAGA
Source organism: Eptesicus fuscus (assembly GCF_027574615.1). NCBI lineage: Eukaryota > Metazoa > Chordata > Mammalia > Chiroptera > Vespertilionidae > Eptesicus > Eptesicus fuscus. The sequence goes on along the minus strand of NC_072475.1, from coordinate 93,263,812 downwards.
CATAACAGAGTGTTGTATTTGACATCAGCATACACATTCTTCTTAAGAGTACATTTTCTTGAATAGAGCGTATGTTAGATACAAAACAAGTGCTAGCAAATTTAATATTGAAAATATATCAAGTATCTTCCATGATCACAATGGTATGAAACTAGAAATGAAAAACAGGAGTAAAACTAGAAAAAGTATAAATACATGGAAAGTAAAATACACTCTCCTGAACAACCAATAGATCAAAGAAAAACTAAAGTAGAAATCAAAATGTATCTTGAGACCAATGAAAATGAAAACACAACTTACCAAAATGTATGGGATATAAAAAAAGTAGGTCTAAGAGAGAAGTTCCTAGCAATAACAGCCTATATTAAGAAGCAAGAAAGATCTCAGATAAACAACTTACCACTATGCTATAGGAAACTAGGAAACAAAAAAGAACTATCTAATCACAAAGTTAGCAGAAGAAAGAAAATGAAAAAAATGAGAGCAGAGAAAAATGAAATGCAAAACAGGGGGAAAAAATACAGAAAAGATTGACCAAACTAATAGTTTGTTATTTGAAAAAAAGTTGGCAAGCTTTATCTAGACTAACATTGAAAAAACAGAGAAGATCAAAAAACAAAAATACTTATAAGTCAAAAGGAGAAACAGGTGATATCACAGAATTACAAACAAAACAAAACCAATAAGCAAACAACAGAGGTTACTATAACCAAACTGGACAACTATAAAAAATGGAAAAGAATTAGGAACATAAAATCTCCAAAGACTGAATCAGTAACAAATAGAAAATCTGAACAGATTGATTACTGGAGATTGAATCCATAATCAGAATCTCCCAACAATGAAAAACTCAGGACAAGATGGCTTCACTGGTAAAGTTTACCAAACATTTAAGAAGAATTCACTTATCAAACTCTTCCAAAAAATTGAAAAGGAGGGGACACTTCCAAACTAATCTCATGAGGCTAGCATTACACTGATACCAAAGCCAAAAAAGGACAGTACCAGTAAAGAAAACTGCAGGCCAATGTCAATGATGACTACAGCTGCAAAAACTTTCAATAAAATGCTAGTAAACCAAATTCAGCAGTACATTAAAGGGATCATGCACTACGACAAGCTGGGACTTATCCATGGGACACAAAGCTGTTTCAACACACAAAGATATTTCAACACATGCAAATCAATAAACGTTGTACATCATATTAATAGAATAAAATATCAAATTATAATCTCAGATGTAGAAAAAGCATTTGAGAAAATTTAACATCTGTTCATGGTTTAAAAATTGATGCCTGGCCAGTGTGGCTCAGTGGTTGAGCATCAGCCTATGAACCAGAATGTCATGATTCAATTCCTGGTCAGGGCATATGCCTGGGTTTCACACTCGATCCCCAGTATGAGACATGTAGGAGGCAGCGATCGATAATTCTCTCTCATCATTGATGTTTCTATTTTTTCTCTCTCTCTTCCTCTCTGAAATCAATAAAAATATTTTTAATGCTCATAAAATTGGGTATAGAAAAAACATATTTCAATATAACAAAGTCCCAATATAACAAGCCCATAACTATTATTATATCCAATGGTGAACATTTGAAAGCTTTTTCTCTAAGACTAGGAACAGACAAGAATATCCACTATCACCACTCCTACTTAATATAGTACTAACGTCCCAGCTAAAGCAATGAAGAAAGAAAGGAAAAAGTATAATAACAAGTATCAAATTTGAAAGGAATTTTAAAGGAAGAGGTAAAATTGTCTCTATTTGAAGAGGACATGATTTTACATATTGAAAATCCTAAAGATTCTAAACACACACACACACACACAAAAACAAACAAACAAACAAACAAACAAACAAACCCTGCTAGATCTCATCAACAAAGTCATCAAAGTTGTAGGATACAAAATTTAAAATATCACTATCATTTCTAAACACTGACACTAAATATCTGAAAAATAAAGAAAATAATCCCATTTATAATGACATCAAAAAGAACAAATTACTTAAGAATAATTTTAACCAAGGCGGTAAAATACTTTGGAAACTATAAGATATTGATGAAAGAAATTGAGGAAGACACAAACAAACGGACTGTAATATAACACAAAAGCCATGTATAGTTTCAATGGAATTTTCTACAGAAGTATAAAAATAATCCTAAAAGACCCAGAATAGCCAAAGAAATTCTGAGAAAGAACAAAGTGGAATGCATCACACTTTCTCATTTCAAGCTATAGTAATTGAAGCAGTATCACACAGGCATTAAAAGACAAAACAAAACAAAAACAACAAGAACAAAAAACACACTCACAATGGAACTGAATCAAGAGCTCAGATGTAAACCAAAGCCTGTATAGTCAACCAATCGTTGACAAGGTAACCAAGAATCCTACATAATAAAACAGTAATATGCAAATTGACCGTACCTTCGCTATGCCCACAGCCAATCAGAGCGAACAAGATGGCGGTTAATTTGCATATGCTGAGGAAGGGAGGAGTGAAGAAAGCAGAAAGCATGGCGGCTGCATGGGTGGGCGGTGGCGCAGCTGTGGAGCACGCAGCCATGGTGGCCTCTGAGGCGGTGGTGGGCAGTGTGAGCAGTGGCGAAGCGGCCACAGAGGCAGCTGAGTTAGCAGACGCAGAGGGTCGGGAGTGCAGGGGCGAGGCGGGCTGGGTTGGGTGGGCGGGACGGGGTGGGAGGCGCCCCACCCGTTCGGCCCGCCCCGCCCTGCCCACCGCAGTGGGAGAGGTGGGGGGGGCGGGAGGGAAGCCCGCCAGAAGTCTTGCAGGAAATATTCCTGCAACAGGGTCCCTAGTCCTACATAATAAATTGGTAATATGTAAATTACCATCACTCCGCTACGCCCATGATTGGGCCAGCGGGAGGCGCAGGGGGCGGGACTCTGGATGGCCAGGGTCGCCGATTGGGCCAGCATCTGCGCCATGGCTGTGCTGTGGCACAGAAGGAGCCTCTGGGGCAGCGAGCCCACGTCCTGCTGCGGACCATCAAAAGCAGGAAGCAAAAGTGGGGGAGCTGGCTGTCTATCTGCTCTGGCACCAGGCCTTTGGAAAGGCTCCGCCGCGTCAGAGGCTTTCGAAAGGCCTGATGCACCAGCGGACAGACAGCCAGCTCCCCCGCGATCGAAAGTGGGGAGCTGTGTGTCCGCTCCAGCACCAGCAGACCCCCTGCCATCAAAAGCGGGGAGCAGGATGCTAGCAGTGTCCGCGGAGCGTGCTAGGCTTTGCGGGGCAGTGGATATGGCCTGGATGGCAGGTTAGGCCTAGGGGACCCTACACGTGCATGATTTAATCATGCACTGGGCCTCTAGTATTTAGTATAGAAAAGAACATTTTCAGTGAATGGTGCTGGGAAATTTGGCTATTCACATATAAAATAATCAAACTAGAGCTGTATCTTATACCACTCAGAAAAAACAACTTGAAATGGATTAAAAACTTAAATAAAAGACTTGAAACTATAAAACCCCTAGGAGAAAAAAGCAAATCTCCTTGAGCTGGATCTTTGCAATGATTTTTTGGATATAACAACTAAAGCACAAGCAACAAAATCCAAAATAAACTTGTGAGACTACACCAAACCTAAAGGTTCTGCAGAGCAGAAAAAAAAAAAAAAATGAACAAAGATTTATAGTAATAGATCATTATTTCAGTTTTTAAGAAATTTTCTAATATGCTGGAGTAAATAATATGAAGAATAATGAATCTCAATATGAACTGTATATATGTAAACTTTATTGAGGACAAGAAGAGAATTGAAGACATGAAATCTGTTTTAATATACGACAATCAAATGTACTTCTCTAGCCTGTGAAAACCCTAACAGGCCTTCTCGGTAGCATTTCCACTGAGGACACTTTTGACATTCTAGTAAACCCACTTTTTATTGTTGTTAAATGCAATAATTATCCTTAATTCTTGGAACTATAAAAAATGTCTATACATATTTAAATGCTCTTGGATTGGGGATCAAAGATAAAGTATAAATACTAGTACAAAGGCAATAGATTAAAACATATAGCTCTTACCAGTCTCTGGGAAGGGATTCAGGCAGGCCTGCTCTCTTATGCATAGTTTATACCCTTATCTATTAACTAATCAGTTCCACACATGTTTAACACTTGTAGAAATTTCTGGAAGAAACAAGGAAGAAGCAATTTTCTATCATAGTAATAAATTCATGTTTCCTCCACAGCACTTGTGAAAATCACAGACTGAGGGTGTTAGATCTCCCAAATATCCCCAGAGTGACTACATACTTGTGGAGATCAAACAACAAAGCTGTCAGTAAAAGTTGGATGCCCTTTTATTGGATGAAAGAGCTGGGGATTTAGAAAATGTGGGAATAATACTCTTCCCTTTTGCCCTTAGAGATTAGCAATAAATTGTTAAAAATGTTATATTATTGATAGAGAAGGATTCCAAGGTCTTTAAAAGCTGGTGTTACAGTCCCTGTTAAAATAATATATATATATATATATATATATACATATATATATATATATATGTATATATATATATACATATATATATATATATATATATATATATATATGTATATATATATTTTTTATAGATTCTTTATCTCCTTGTCAAGAACCATATACCCCCATTCCTCAAGAAACGCATAATGTAGAAATGTGTAGAATAGAAATGGTACATAATGAATGGGGGACCACAGAAATCCCACCTGACCATTTTAAGGTCCTTGTATTTTAAATGCAATGCTACTGTTCAAACTAACTAATTTAATCTGCAACATAAACTATTTTTATAACTTAGTGTTTTGAAAAGCTCAGTGATTTAGGAGCCAAATTCATAATTTTGGCCATCCTTAAACAAGTGGTAGTTTTCATTAAAATTTTTATTATTGAAAGTATTACATATGTCCCCTTTTTTCTACCATTGATCCCTTATAGCCCATCCTGGCCTCCGCCCCAGGCCTCCACTACCCTATAGTCTGTGTCCATGGGTTATGCATATATGCATACAAGTTCTTTGGTTGATCTCTTCTCACAGATGGGTAGTTTTTTTAAACAATTTTTAATAATTTTTTCTTTATTGATTAAGGTATTACATATGTGTCCTTATCCACTCATTTCCCCCACACATCCCCCACACATACCCTCACCCCCTGGTGTCTGTGTCCATTGGTTAGGTTTATATGCATTCATACAGGTCCTTTGGTTGATCTCTCCCCCTTACCCCCCACCCTTCCTTACCTTTACTTTGAGGTTTGATGGTCTGATAGATGCTTCTCTGTCTCTGGATCTGTTTTTGTTCATCAGTTTATGTTGTTCATTATATTCCACAAATGAGTGAGATCATGTGATATTTATTTTTCTCTGACTGGCTTATTTCACTTAGCATACTGCTCTCCAGTTCCATCCATGCTGTTGCAAATGGTAAGAATTCCTTCTTTTTTACTGCAGCATAGTATTCTATTGTGTAGATGTACCATAGTTTTCTAATTCATTCATCTGCTGATGGGCACTTAGGCTGTTTCCAAATCTTAGCTATGGTAAATTGTGTTGCTATGAACATAGGGGTGCATGTATTCTTTCTGATTGGTGTTTCTAGTTTCTTGGGATATATTCCTAGGAATGGGATCACTGGGTCAAATGGGAGTTCCATTTTTAGTTTTTGAGAAAACTCCACACTGTTTTCCACAGTAGCTGCACCAGTCTGCATTCCCACCAGCAGTGCAAAAGGGTTCCTTTTTCTCTGCATCTTCACCAGCACTTGTCATTTGTTGATTTGTTGAATATAGGCATTCTGACAGGTGTGAGATGGTACCTCATTGTCACTTTGATTTGCATCTCTCAGATGCTTAGTGACTTTGAGCATGTTTTCATATGTCTCTTGGCCTTCCTTCTGTCTTCTTTCAAAATGTACTTAGGTCCGTTGCCCATTTTTTGATTGGGTTGTTTATTTTCCTTTTGGTAAGTTGTATGAGTTCCCTGTAAATGTTGGAGATTAAACCCTTATCAGGATAACATTGGCAAATATGTTCTCCCATGCAGTGGGCTTTCTTGTTGTTTTGTTGATGGTTTCTTTTGCTGTATGAAAGCTTTTTATTTTGATGTAGTCCCATTTGTTTATTTTCTCTTTAGTTTCCATTGCTCTAGGAGCTGTAACGGTGAAAAAATTGCTTAGGCATATGTCTGAGATTATGCTGCCTATGGATTCCTCTAATATTTTTATGGTTTCCCATCTTATATTTAAGTCCCTTATCCATTTTGAGTTTATTTTTGTGTATGGCATAAGATGGTGGTCTAGTTTTTTTTGCATGTATCTGTCCAATTTTCCCAACACCATTTATTTTTATTTTTTTTAAATATATATTTTATTGATTTTTTACAGAGTGGAAGGGAGAGAGATAGAGAGCTAGAAATATCGATGAGAGAGAAACATCAGTCAGCTGCCTCCTGCACACCCCCTACTGGGGATGTGCCCACAACCAAGGTACATGCCCTTGACTGGAATTAAACTTGGGACCCTTTAGTTTGCAGGCTGACATTCTAACCACTGAGCCAAACCGGTCAGGGCCCAACACCATTTATTGAAGAGACTGTCTTGACTCCATTGTATGTTCATGCCTCCTTTGTCAAATATTAATTGAGCATAATGGTTTGGGTCGATTTCTGGGTTCTCTATTCTATTCCATTGATCTATATGTCTGTTCTTGTGCCAGTACCAGGCAGTTTTGAGAACAATGGCTTTGTAATATAGCTTGATATCTGTTATTGAGATTCCTCCTACTTTGTTCTTTCTCAGGATTGCTGCAGCTATTCGGAGTCTTTTTTTCATTCCAGATAAATTTTTGGAGAGTTCGTTCTATGTCTGTGAAATATGCCATTGGTATTTTAATGGGGGAGTGCATTGAATCTATAGATTGCTTTTGGTAATATGGACATTTTAATGATGTTGATTCTACCAATCCATGAACACGGTATGTTCTTCCATCTGTTTATGTCTTCCTCTATTTCTATTTCCTGTAGTTTTCTGAGTATAGGTCTTTTACCTCCTTAGTTAAGTTTATACTTAGGTATCTTAATTTTTTTGGTGTGATGGTAAATGGAATTGTTTTTTTATTCTCTATTTCTGTAAGTTCACTATTGGTGTATAGAAATGCCATAGCTTTCTTGGCATTAATTTTTTATCCTGCTATAGTGCCAAATTAATTTATTAAGTCTAATAATTTTTGATGGAGTCTTTAGGGTTATCTATGTATAGTATCATGTCATCTGCAAATAATGACAGCTTTATGTCTTCTTTTCCAATTTGGATACCTTTTATTTCTTCTTCTTGTCTAATTTCTATGGCTAGCACTTCCAGAACTATGTCGAACAGGAGTGGTGAAAGTGGGTATCCCTGTCTCATTCCTGTTCTTAGGTGAAATGTTTTTAGTTTTTGCCCATAGAGTATGATTTTGGCTGTAGGTTTGTCATATAAGGCTTTTATTATGTTGAGGTATTATTCCTCTATTCCCATTTTGCTGAGGGTTTTGTTTTTTTTTTTTAATCAAGAAAGGGTGTTAGATTTTGTCAAATGTTTTTTTCTGCATCAATTGATATGAATATGTGATTTTTATCTCTTAATTTGTTTATGTGATGTATCACATTATTTGATTTGCGGATATTGTACCATCCTTGCGTCCCCGGGATAATTCCTTACTTGGACATTGTGTATGATCTTTCTGATGTAATGCTGGATACGATTTGCTAGAATTTTGTTGAGGATTTTGGCATCCATGTTCATGAGAGATATTGGCCTATAATTGTCTCTCATTGTGTTGTCTTTATCTGGTTTTGCTATTAGGGTGATGCTGGCTTCATAGAATGAGCTTGGAAGTGTTCCTTCCTCTTGAATTTTTTGGAATAGTCTGAGGAGGATAGGTTTCAGTTTGATTTAAAATTTTTAGTTTGTATTATTTAACAGTATTTTATTAACTTTATTTTTAGAGTAGTTTTTAGTTTAGAGCCAATTTAGAAAAATGTATAGGGACTTTCCTTATATCCCATATACAACATATGTATAGCCTCCACTGTTAATAACATTTTTTGACAGAAGAGTACACTTGTTTTAATCCTATATAATAAAAGGCTAATATGCAAATTTTCCCCATGGGTGGGAGTTCAATTGACTGGGAGTTAGACATGCACTGACCACCAGAGGGCAGCGCAGAACAAGGCCGGTGTCAGTGATGTGGTGCTGGCTGCAGGTGGGTGGAAGTGGAGGTGCTGCTGGCCCCGATGGGCCCCGATGAGAGTGGGACCATGGTGGGATGGTGGAGCAGGTGAGTGGGCGGTGCCAGGCCAAGGCAGGTGCAAGTAGGAGCCCTGATTGCCCCGCTGGTCACCTCACAGATCAACTCTGATCACCAGCCAGGCCTAGGGACCCCAATCGTGATTCTATTTGATACATAATAATCATCTGAAGCCCATAGTTTACATTATGGATCACTTTTTTGTCTTGTGCATTCTATGTGTTTGGATAAATGTGTAATGACATGAATCTATCATTATGGTGTTACAACAGAATATTTTTACTGCCCTAAAACCTTGTGTTTCACCTATTCAATCCTAACCTCAACCCCTGGCATCCACTGACCTTTTTACTGTCTCCACAGTTTTGCCTTTTTGAGAATGCCATATACTTGGAATCATCTATGTAGTTTTTTGTTTTGTTTTGTTTTTTTTATTGGTTTCTTTCATTACGCACTATGCATTTAAGTTTCCGTGATGTCTTTTCATGGTTTGGTTGCTCATTTATTTTTAGCACTGAATAATATCCCATTGTTTGGATTTATAACAGTTTATCCATTTACCTACTGAAGGACATATTCGTTGTTTCAAAGTTTAGCCAGTATGAATAAAACTGATATACACATCCATGTACAGGCTTTTGTGTGTACATAAGTTTTTAACTCTTTTGAGTAAATACTAACAGAAATTGCTGGATTCTATGATGGTATTATGTTTAGTTTTGTAAAAAATCACCAAAATGTTTTCCAAAATGGCTGCACCATTTTACATTTATACCAGCAATGCTTGTATTGCTCCACATCTCCCCAGGATGTGGTATTGTCTGTGTTCTGGATTTGGGCCATTCTAATAGGTGTGCAGTGGTATCTCATTGTTTCAATTTGCATGTCCCTGATGTGGTAATGTATGGAGCAGCTGTTCACATAATTATTTGCCCTTTTAAAATAATATTCTATGTCTATTTAGTGTTGAGATTAATGTTATTTTGTATATCTATATAAATAAAAATGTAAATGTTCATTTGTTCAAAATCTTAAATCTCCTAAAGTTCTTCACCGATTGCTTTGAAATTTTGACACAACGTTGCATTTGAATACGCGCATGTTTTTATATACCTTATACCTACTATTATATAGATTTCACACCTGTGACAGGTAAAAACATGCTTTTTTTTGAAAAACAGCGCCATCTGTTGGACGTAAAAGCAAACACGCTATACTAAATATTTTACAATTCCATTTCAATGTTGATAATGATTAAAGATTTGTGCTTAGAAATCGCAAACAAAATTCTCAATCAATTGGGAATGCCATCACTGAATCGATCTGCTGCTGCTTCATTAGATGTAGAATTGTGTCGTGAACAAAATTACAACACGGGTGATCTTTTGTCGTATGTGCAATCAAATATCCCTAAGCTAACGCTTGAGCAAAAATGCATTTACGATCAAATAATGCAAACTGTCAATAATGGGGTTGGAGAAATCTTCTTCTTAGATGCGCCAGGAGGAACTGGTAAAACGTTCCTAATTAGATTGATTCTGGCAGCAATTCGATCCCAAAATGACATAGCCTTAGCTCTTGCATCGTCCGGAATAGCTGCAACATTGCTACCAGGTGGAAGAACTGCTCATTCCGCTTTGAAATTGCCATTGAACATGCAATTCATTGAAACTCCTACGTGCAACATTTCCAAAGCATCTGGCATGGCAAAAGTATTGCAGAAATGCAAACTTATTGTTTGGGATGAATGCACAATGGCGCACAAAAAAAATCACTCGAGGCTCTTGATCGATCATTGCAAGATTTGCATGGAAATATCAGACCATTTGGGAATGCATTAATATTGCTTGCAGGAGATTTCAGGCAAACATTACCTGTAATTCCTCGATCGACACCAGCAGACGAAATAAATGCTTGCCTGAAATACTCTACTTTGTGGTGACACGTAAAGACATTAAAATTAACTACAAATATGCGTGTCCAGCAGCAAAACGATTGATCAGCTGAGATATTCTCACATCAATTGCTGGAAATTGGAAACGGAAAGGTGTCGGTTGATCTGACCTCAGGACGAATTTCATTGCCTCAGAACTTCTGCAATTTAGTGACGTCAAAAGAAGAATTGGTTGAAAAAGTATTTCCCGATATTCAAACCAATTATAAGAATCATGATTGGCTAAGTGAACGAGCTATTCTTGTGGCCAAGAACAAAGACGTCTATGAACTTAACAATATTATTTAGTCTAACATTCAAAGCGAGGCAGTCACATACAAGTCTGTCGACACTGTTGTGGAAGCAGATGAAGCGGTTAATTATCCAACAGAATTTTTTAATTCACTCAATCTGCCAGGGATGCCACCGCACGTACTGCAATTGAAAATCAGCATGCCAATTATCATGTTGCGAAATATCAACCAGCCAAAGCTTTGCAACGGCACGCGGCTTGCAGTAAAAAAATTAATGAGCAATGTCATAGAAGCAACAATCTTGACAGGACCTTTCAAAGGTGAAGATGTCCTCATTCCTCCCATTCCTATGATTCCAACGGATATGCCATTTCAATTTAAGAGATTGCAATTCCCAATTCAATTGGCATTTGCAATCACCATCAACAAAGCTCAGGGCCAATCTTTAGAATTGTGCAGTTTAGATCTAGACACGAATTGCTTCTCACATGGACAATTATATGTTGCGTGTTCTAGAGTTGGCAAACCAGACAATCTCTATATCTGCACAGAAAATGGAACAACAAAAAATATTGCATACCCACAAGCATTGTGAATTTAAACATATTATAAACGTGTGCTTTCTCTTTTCTTTCTTTTCCGTTTAACCAGACTGAGCCACAGCAACGCATGGCAGGGTACAGCTAGTTTTGAATAAAAGTCCTTGATCAGATGTGTCTTTTGAAACATTTTCTCCAAGTCTGTGGTTTGTCTTGCTCTCTAGACATTGTCTTTTGCAGATCAGAAATTCTTACTTTTAATAAAGTCCACCTTTTCATTTATTTGTTTCATAGATCATACTTTCTTTAAAAAATAAGTTTTTATTGATGAGAGAGAGAGAAAGAGAGAGAGAGAGAGAGAGAGAGAGAGAGAGAGAGAGAGAGAGAGAGAGAGAGAGAGAGAAGGAGGGGAGAAAAACAACAACAAATCAGCTGGTTGTTTTCTGCATGCCCATTACAGGGGATCAAGCTAGGTATATGCCCTGACAGGAAATCAAACCAGCAACCTTTTGGTGCATAGGAGGAGGCTCAACCAACTGAGTCACACTAGTCAGAGCTCACATATCATACTTTTGATATTGTATCTAAAAATTTATTACCCTCTGCAAGGACATCTATGTGTATTCTTTGTTATCTTCTAGGATTTTTGACAGTTTCACATTTTACATTTATACCTATTATCCATTTGACATGTACTTTGGTTGAGCATTATCCCATGCACTGAAAAGTCACCGGTTCAATTCTAGGTCAGGGCACATACCAGGTTGTGGTTCTATCAATGTTTCTCTCTCTCTCTCTCTACCTCTCTTTCTCTCTCTCTCTAAAATCAATAAAATATATATTTAAAATAATATATTTAAGTCTTTTCATTTATAGATGACATAATGAAGAAATCTACTATTAATTTTATTTCATGACAATAACTGAATATCCTGTGACTCTTTGTGGACAATTTGTCTTTTAATCATTGATTTATAAATAGTTGACAAATATCAAGTTTCCATTAATCTGTGGGTCAGCTTCAATTAATATATTATTCCTAAGGAAACATTTAATGTTGATAAATTTAACTTTTCCCTTCTAGTTTTCTTTCACACTTTCTTATCCATTCACTTCTCTTGAGATCTTATGTATTTCAAAAATCCTAGATTTTGTGCAATTTAGTAAAGTAATATTGTAGATATATCATGAATTACATGCATCCCCACTGTAATAAAGGACTATGTGATGTAATAAAGCTAACTAAAATTATGTAGCAAAAATATGAATATTTACACTACGTGAGAAAATAACAATAAATGTGCTCATATTCTATGTCAGATTGTCAACCTAATGAGTTTAGGTTATATCAGATTTTTCTATGAAAGTACTTATGAAACACTTTAAAATTTCAAAATGACATACTCAGGGATAAATTTAACTGAAAATATGAAAGTACAGTATACTGCAAATTACAAAACAATGTTGATGAAAATTAACAAACACCTAAAATAATGAAGATCCATACTGTGTTTATAAATTCAAAGAGTCAATATTTCTAAGATAATAATTTTCTCAAAATCATCTGAAGACTCAAACCAGTTCCAATCAAATCCTATTAGACATTTTAAATAAATATACCAGATTTTTATAAAATTTATATGGAAAACAAAAAAAGCATATAAAATAAAACCATAAAATGAAGATTCAGATAGACAACTTGGAAGATTTTATTTTTAGAATTATTAAGTTAGGATAATCAAGACAATATTTCATTGGCATAGAATAGTAATATAAATCTATGAAACCAAAATAATTCAGAAATAGACCAACATTTATTTGGCCAATTAATGTTTGCAATTACTAATATAATAAATGGACCAAAAATATCTTTTCAATACAAGGTGCTATAAAACTGAATATCCGTATTTTAAAAAATAATAATGCTGAAATTTATATCAGACAATATAGACCTAATCCCCCAAACTGAAAATACAATATCTCTAGATGAAAATATAGGAAAATACTTGTTATCTTGTGTTTAGACGAAGATTAATTGAAGATCGTACAAATAGCATGGATTACATAAGAAAAATCTATCCTAATATATAAAAAGCCAGGGGCCATCACAACCAGAACGACCAGATGGAAGACTGAACAGCGCGCATAGCAGGCTCAGGTGGGCAGGGACTTTTGGCAGTGGGTATGGGGGCGGGGGAGGCGGGGAAGGCAGAGGGCAGCCTGTACTTCCCACATGGGGGTGGTGGTGGCTGTGAGCGCTCCTGATGGCCCACAGGTGCTGCTTCAGCTTGGCCCACAGGCTCCACTTGGAGCCGCTGACAGCCGCCACATGCTGTGGTATAAAACACATTGTGTAAGTTAACAACATCACAGGCATCACCTCCATGCCACACCCCCACTTCTGTCAGTCCCACTGGTCCTGAGGCACCCTCCCCAAGCTTTTTCTTCAAGGCCTGTGGGAAGATCCCACCCTCGAAGTGTGCCTGGCTCTGGAGGAGGCGGGCAGCACTGCAGGCATTGTGGTGGGCAGCCCAGCTCCCTGTGTGCCAAGGGCCTGGGAGGACCCCAGTGACAGAGGTAGCACAGGGCCTGGCAACAAGGCGACTGTGGTGGCGGCAGCCCCTGCGACTGACAGCATGCTGGTCATCTGTGGAGCCCTTTCAACTGGCTGCCCTCGCTCTCCCCATTGCCCTTATGCTGGCTGATCCCAGTGCAGCCTCCTGGCCCAGAAGGTGCGCAATCCCAGGGACAGCTCCCATGGTGGGCCAGATTGATGTCCTCCTGGCTGCGCCACATGGGTTTGCGGATCTGCGCAGGCGCAGGTCTCTGGTGTGTGCATTCTCTCCCCCCCTCGCATGTGAACATCCCCCAGCACGCTATCACCCACGCGTGCCCACAACAGTCCTGGACCACGGTGTGCTCATTCCCCTGGCCCTCTGCTGCACTTGCGTCAACCCCGGCATGCCTACATCCCCCACACGATGTGTGCACGTTCCCTCCAGCATGCTCACATCCTTTGGAGTGTGTCAGGGTGCTCGGGGTGGGCACCTGTGATATGACATTGAGAGGGCGGAGTGGTGACGCCCCGCAGAGGCCAGTGCGTAAAATGAGATCACCTCCATGGGGCTAATGCAGGCTCTGACGTGGGAGCAGGTGTGGACAGACACACCTGGTGGGCACAGGACAGCCCTCGCTGAGGTGCCTTTGGTCAGTGTTCAAGATCAGGAACCCAGAGGAGGCAAGGAGTTCCATCCTCTCAGTGAAATGGCGGGAGAGTCAGGGTGACTGCAGAGGAGGAATGTGCACTGGGGGTGCCAGCGCCAGTGAGTGAAGGCTGCCCTGACTGAGCCTCGCTCTCTCAGGGCCTAGCACACTCCTGTTGGGCAGTGGGTGACAGGACGTGCTTTTCCGAGTTAATGAGAGAAAACATTGATTCCTCCACTGCCCGCAAAGGTGGAAAGTGCAGTGGGGAGACATGCAGGGAGTGAGAGAGGTTCCCTGTCTGGGGGTTCCAAACCCGCCATTGGATCCTTTCACTGCTGACTAGAGATATACAGGGTGTCCCCTCAAAATGTATACACACTTTGAATACCTACTAATTCCAATGGGTTTAAGCATGAAAAGAAAGAAACAACAATGGAACTGTCATCTGTTAAAAGTGCAGGCATAAACCAGCAGTCAGACACCCCCTGAGGGTTCCCAGATTGGAGAGGGTGCAGGCCGGGCTGAGGGACCCCCCCCCCCCCCCCCGTCCATGAATTTCATGCACCTGGCCTCTAGTCTATACTAATAAAAGCATAATATGCTAATTAGACCAGACAGCTGAACGACATTCCAGATGTCCATCAGGACGATCTTCGGGATGAAGCTGGGGTTGCGAGGGTTGAGGCCCTTGCAAGAATTTCATGCATCGGGCCTCTAGTATATATATAAAAAACCAGTGACCAGAACGCCCAGCCAACCACCCGGAACTGGGGCAGAGCTGGCCAGCCAACCACCCACAGCCCCTCCTCCTAGCTGGCTCGGCTCCGATCGGCTACCACCCCATCAGGCCAGCCTGCCGGACCCCACCCATGCATGAATTCATGCACCAGGACTCTAGTATGATATAATGGACTTTATCAAATTTAACACTTTTGCTCTTCCAAATACACAAATAAACAAAATAAAATATAAATATCAGAGTAGGAAAAATATTTGCAATTCATATACCTAATTTAGGGTTTGTATACAGAACATACAGTGTGAGACAAAAGTAGGGTTACAGTTGTTTGTATGGAAAACAATACAATCTATACTAATAAAAGGGTAATATGCAAATTGGTCAGGATACCCTCACAGTAAGGACTGAACAGCAGGCTGCATTGGTCGACAAGACCGGCAAGAAAGTTAGTGAAGGATGACCAAATGACTGAACAGCAAGCTGCATGGGGCGACCAGGCCAGCAGGTGGGTCTGTTGGAGGCTACCAGGCTGGCAGGGGGGAAAGTGAAGGGTGACCAGACCAGCAGAGGGGTCAGTTTGGGGTGACCAGGCTGGTGGGGGGCAGTTGGGTGTGACCAGACCGGCAGATAGAGGCAGTTAGGGGCAATCAGGCTGACAGGGAGGGCAGTTAGGGGCGATCAGGCAGGCAGGCAGGTGAGCAGTTAGGAGCCAGTGGTCCCGGATTGTGAGAGGGATGTCTGACTGCCTGTTTAGGCCCAATCCCTGGGTTCATTGGAGAGGTTGCATGCTGGGCTGAGGGGACCCCCTTATCCCCCCATGCACAAATTTCGTGCCCCGGGCCTCTAATAATTAATAAAGAATAAACTTTGTTTGGCATACTCACAACTATAAAATTACTTTGTCCCCACCCTGAGTAAAAAACTTTAAAAATACAAATAAGAAAACAAAAATCATTGAAAACCTCAACTGACACTTCAACAAAGGCATATGAACTGACAATAGGCACATAAAAAGTTGTCAAGGTAATTAGGAAATAGAAATTTAAATCAGAATGAGATACCATTATATTCACACCAGAATGAAAGAAGGTTGTAAAGACACATGTTGGTGAATATGTTGTACACCTGGAGTTTGAATATATTGCTGATGAAAATGAAAAATGCTACAGTCACTTTGGAAAACAGGTTGACAATATCTTATTAAGTAAAACATGAATGTAATATATCACTCAGCAATCCCAATCCTAGGTATTGACCAGAAATAAACTACATCTTACAAAGAAAGCACAAGGCTGTTTGTAGCAGCTTTGATTATAATATATAAAAATTGGGAACAGCCCCAATGCTCATCACCTGATAAACTGATAATTAAATTATGGTATCTGTAGTTTGGGATACCACTCAGTAATAAAAATACATAATTGATAGATGCAAAAATGTCGGCAAATGTCACAAGCATTATGCTGTGTTAAAGGAGTAAAATTCAATAGCACATATATTGTATGATTCTAGTTATTTGAAACTCAAGAAAATGCATTTCTGGAGATAAAAAACAGATCTGTGCTTCACAGCCTTTCAGGTTGAGGGAGGGGATACAATGCAAAACCGCATGAGGGAAGTTTTGGAGAAGATATAAAAGTTTATGTCTTTATTGTGGAGTAGTTATAAAGCTATCTGTGAATGTCAAAATTCCTAATCTATACACATCAATGTTAATATTTCTCAATAAACCTAGGATAAAATCATGTTAAAAAACAATATTTGGAATAAGAATTAAAAACAAAATAAATTCTTATACTGGGGCATAAAAAATGATTAAATAACTGCCTCTGAAAATTTTTCAGTATTCTCAATATCTAAAAAGAGACCATCACAGTAAAATAATTTCACTTGCTCAAAGCTGACACTGAATGTATCCTTTCTACAACATACCAAGTAAAATTATCAGACTGTGGCACCATGAGCCTGAAACTTAGATTTATCTCCTGGGGTATTTGCACAGTATCAGTCAAAGAAATAGTTTGCTGAATTTGGTATGGATTTAATTTGGCTACTGAATTTCTAATCTAGATTTCAGATCATTGCTTTTTCCATGTGCACTGATCCCTATGGCAATAAATGAATAAAGGCTATTTCACTGTTTGATCACCTTTAATTTAAAGGAACTTAATCAACCCTCTTCATTGAAAGATTCTGGACTACAATTACAGCACTAATGTCTAGCTGTCGGTTCTTTTCAGGCCTGGTAGCAGAAAGTAATTGCGTCCTATGCATTTTCTTGTGGAAATTGCTTCATGACTGAAGGTGATTTTCACCCCTTAATCATTTTTTATGTCTGGTGTAACTATTTGTAACATAAAGGACATTTTGGCTACAATATTCAGATGTGATGGTGTCATCTGGACACCATCCGGGTTAAAAAAATAACTAATTTGTGAGAATTTAGCAATGCCAAAACTACATTTATTAGTAAAAGGGTCACAAAATGATTAGAATGTGATCCTTGATATAACACCCTGAATTTTATGGTTCATTATATGCTGAGAAACTTTTATTTCTGAAATCTTAACAATTATTTTATCATCTTATACTTTAAATACTTTTTGTTGCAAACACAAAATAGGTTCTTAATAGTAGACTATAACATTAATGATACTTTTTATAATATTGCCATCAGAGGATTTTAGTAGCTCTACCAAACATTTATTGGGCCTTTTATAAAAAATTCAAAACAATGCCTGAAAATTATAAAGATCACAAAACTTGTGTTTATGTATTCCAAGTACATTTTAATGAGTTTATGATCTAATATATATATATATATAATCCTTCATTTAATATTTTAGTTTTAACATTTATGACTGAGCCTTATAAAGTTCATTAGCCTAATTATATTGCATACAATCTAATTTTATCCCAATTATCCTCTAGTGCAAAGTTACATATTTCTTACGTAGCTTCTCTAAAGTTGTACTGATAATTCTTTTATCTTCCACTAATGCAATAAGTTCCTCCAGCTCATCTTATTTCTTCTGCAAATTCCATTATTGAAAGCCCATGAAGTTATAAATGTAGTTGCTACTAACCAATGGTCTAGGGATATAAAATTATTCTATTGCACTGTTTTCATCTGCACTCTATAAACTTATATTTTAAAACTAGAGGCCAGTGCACAAAATTTGTGTATGGCGGGATGGTGTCCCTCAGCCCAGCCTGCACTCTCTCCAATCTGGGATCCCTAGATCCTACTGGGATCGGGCCTAAACAGGCAGTCAGACATCCCTCTCACAATCCAGGATTGCTGGCTCCCAACTGCTCGCCTGCCTGCCTTCCTGATTGCCCCTAACCACTTCTGCCTGCCAGCCTGATAACCCCCTAACCACTCCCCTGCCAGCCTGATTGATGCCTAACTGCTCCCCTGCCAGCCTGATTGCCCCTAACAACCATCCTCTGCCAGCCTGGTCACACCTAACTGCCCTACCATGCCAGGCTGGTTGCCCCCAACTGCACTCCCCTGCAGGCCTGGTCACCCCTAACTGCCCTATCCTGCAGGCCTGGTCCCCCCCAGTTGCCCTCCCCTGCAGGCCTGGTCCCCCCAGCTGCCCTCCCCTGCCAGCCTAGTCACCCTCAACTGCCCTACCCTGCAGACCTGGTCAGCCCTAACTGCCCTATCCTGCAGGCCTGCCCCCCCCCCCAACTGCCCTTCCCTGCAGGCCCTGTCACCCCCAACTTCCCTCCTCTGCTGGCCTGGTCACCCCTAACTGCCTTCCCCTGCTGGCTTGATCACCCCCAACTGCCTTCCCTTGCAGGCCTGGTCCCTCCCAACTGCCCTCCCCTGCTGGCCATCTTGTGGCAGCCATCTTGTGTCCACATAGGGGCAGCCATCTTTGACCACATGGAGGCAGCCATCTTGTGTGTTGGAGTGACAGTCAATTTGCATATTACTCTTTTATTAGATAGGATAGAGGCCTGGTGCACGGGTGGGGGCTGGCTGGTTTGTCCTGAAGGGTGTCCTGGATCAGGGTTGGGGGTCCCTTGGGGCATGGGGGAGCCTGGGTGAGGGGCCTGTGGTGGTTTGCAGGCTGGCCATACCCCCAGCGACCCAAGCATAGTCCAGGGCCGGCTGGAAGCAGGTGTCTGGGATTTATTTATCTTCTATAACTGAAACTTTGTAGCCTTGAGTGGAGGGCAGGGAAGGCCAGGGCAGGCGGAAAGCTTGGCTTCCTCCATTGCTGGGGGCAACCCAAGCCTCCTGCTTGCTCCAGCTCCGTGGCTGCTGCCATCTTGGTTGGGTTAATTTGCATACTCGCTCCTGAGTGTGGCTTGTTGGCGTAGCAGAGGTACGGTCAATTTGCATGTTTTTCTTTTATTAGATAAGATATGAATTACATTTATGAACAATTTTATACATTTACTTTGAATTATTAAATTACCACTCCCTCCAATTTAAAATTCTTGTATTGAATTTTAAAAAGTTATCTTTCTACCCAGCCATAGTGGCTCAGTACCTATGAACCCAAGATCATGGTTTCATTTCTGGTCAGGGCACATGCCCAGGTTGCAGGCTGGATCCCATCATCATTGATGTTTGTATCTGTCTCTCCCTCTCCCTTCCTCACTGAAATTAATAAAAATTTTTTTTAAAAAAACCACATGTTATCTTCCTTTATGGTGTGAGGTCAGGGGGATTTAATAAATCTTGAGCTACCTCTTGTTTTTCTCTTTGAGATGTCATTCTTCCAGTGTGTTTAAATTAGTATAAAGAAGAGGACAAATTGCAAATATATTTTCCTTAAGTATCTCTTGTGGGAATTCACTCTCTGTTGCCATTCATTGTTTGCCAGTGGTCCAAAGCTGATGCCTTCTGAATCTGAATATACAAGATGGGGAAAAAGTAGGTTTACAGTTGTGAGTATACCAAAGACAGAGTTTTTTTTTTTTTTTTCTTATATTATCTTTAATTATTGCATTATTTTCCATGCAAACAACAGTAAACCTACATTTGTCCCACCCTGAATGTATGTATATATAGAAATATGGCTCAAGTTCAACAATATTGTTCACAATTTCTTTCAGTTTATGATTCCTTATTGTAGCTTATCCCTTCTGCACATTGGTAGCTGTAAAATAAAGAGGGTTTAAATCTCACTATTTTCTGAAATAATATTGTGATTCTTGGAACACTCACATATCTTTACCATTCTAGATGATGAGAATGCAGTCTGCTCCACTACCATCTTCTCATTCTCCATCTTCTCCTCTGCCTAGGTTTGCATTTCACCTGCTCAATAATTACAGCACCAGATCAGCAAGTCAACTGACAATGCACCATCCAATTGTGGCTTAGGGGCTAGTTTCTTTTTAGTCAAGAATTCCAAATATTTCACAGTGATGCTCTAGGAATCTCTTCTCATTGGAATTCCAGCAATGAACTTCATAACATCCTAAAATAGTTTCAAGCAATTACTCCCATATTTCCCACCTATATCTGCTTTTATAGAGATTCAATTTTTTTCTTATCCTATATTGAGCAGTATTGATATTAACAAAAACTCCTGTGTATGTGTAATGTGTGTGCATGGCTCCTGAGATACCATGATTTCTTGATTTTCCTCTCAAACCATGTCCACTTAATTCTCAGTTTCTTTAAAGTGTTCCTCTCCCTCTTTCCCATTTTCTCATTTCTTAGTATAACTTAAGAATATTTTCCAAATCATCTTCCCATCTACTCTACTTACTATGGACATTTTTGGTAATTTCGATACTATTTTTAGGATAGCAAACCATGTTTCTACCATGTAATTACTATTGATTTGCAAGTAGTTATTGTTTTTTAAATTATTTTTTATTGTTGAGATAATTACAGATGTCCATATTTCCCCTCCCCCCCATAGCTCCCTTCCACCAGGTTCCCACCCCCTCGCAGGACCTCACCACCCTATTGTCTGTGTCCATAGGTAATGCATACATGCATATAAGAACTTTGTCCAATCTCTTCCCACACCCCACACCCCTTTCCCTCTGAGAATTGTCAGTGTGTTCAATGTCCATGTCCCTAATTCTATTCTATTCACCAGTTTATTCTGTTCATAGGATTTTTTTATTCATTTGATTTTTACATTCAATTATTGATAGATATGTATACACTGAGTGCCAGATTATTATGATCTCTGAATGCATAATAATCTGGTCACTCAGTGTATATCCTATATAATAAAAGGCTAATAGCAAATTGTCCCCTCGACCAGGAGTTTGACCAGCAGGCAGGCTAGCCAACTGCCTGGCTGGCTGGACCAAACCCATGCATGAATTCATGCACCGGGCCTCTAATATATATATAGATAGATAGATAGATAGATAGATAGATAGATAGATAGATATAGATATAGATATAGATATAGATATAGATATAGATATAGATAGATACAGATATAGATAGATATAGATATAGATGTAGATATAGATATAGATAGATATAGAAATAGATATAGATATAGATATAGATATAGATATAGATATAGATATAGATATAGATAGATATAGATAGATATAGATATAGATATAGATAGATATAGATATAGATATAGATACTGAGTGGTCAGATTATTATGCATTTAGAGATCATAATAATCTGGCCACTCAGTGTATGTTGCCACTGTGTTGTTCATATTTTTTATCTTTACCTTTTTCTTCTTCTTTCTCTTATTAAAGAATACCCTTCAACATTTCATATACTGGTTTGGTGGTGATGAACTCCTTTAGCTTTTTCTTGTCTGTGAAGCTCTTTATCTGACCTTCAACTCTAAATGATAGCTTTTCTAAGTAGAGTAATCTTGGCTGTAGGTTCTTGGTATTTATCACTTTTAATATTTCTTGTCATTCCCTTCTAGCCTGCATAGTTTCTGTTGAGAAATAAGCTGACAGTCGTATGGGTACTCCCTTGTTGGTAACTGTTTTTCTCTTGCTGCTTTTAAGATTCTGTCATTGTCTTATGCCTTTGGCATTTTAATTATGATGTGTCTTGGTGTGGTCCTCTTTGAGTTTCTCTTGTTTGGGGTTCTCTGTGCTTCCTGCACTTGTAAGTCTATGTCTTTCACTAGGTAGGGGAAGTTTTCTGTCATTATTTCTTCAAATAGCTTTTCAATATCTTGCTCTCTCTTTTCTTCTGGCACCCCATAATTCGGATGTTGGTACGTTTGTAGTTGTCCCAAAGACTCCTTACACAATATTCATATTTTTATCTATTTAATTTATTTTTTTAAATTTCTTTATTGCTTAAGCTATTACATATGTGTCCTTACCCACCCATTGCCCCCCCACCCTTCCCACTCATGACCTCACCCCCCTAGTGTCTTTGTGTATTGGTTATGCTTATATGCATGCATACAGGTCCTTTGGTTGATCTCCCTTAGCCCACCCTCCCCTAACTTCCTTCTGAGGTTTGATGGTCTGATAGATGCTTCTCTGTCTCTGGATCTGTTTTTGTTCATCAGTTTATGTTGTTCATTATATTCCACAAAGGAGTGAGATCATGTGATATTTATCTTTTTCTATCTGGCTTATTTCACTTAGCATAATGCTCTCCAGTTCCAGCCATGCTGTTGCAAATGGTAAGAATTCCTTCTTTTTACCGCAGGGTACTATTTCATTTTGTAGATGAACCACAATTTTCTAATCCACACATCTGCTGATGGGCACTTAGGCTGTTTCCAAATCTTAGCTATGGTAAATTGTGCCACTATGAACATAGGGGTGCATGTATTCTTTCTGATTGGTGTTTCTAGTTTCTTGGGATATATTTCTAGGAATGGGATCACTGGGTCAAATGGGAGTTCCATTTTTAGTTTTTTTAAGGAAACTCCACATTGTTTTCCACAGTAGCTGCACCAGTCTGCATTTCCACCAGCAGTGCAAAAGGGTTTCTTTTTCTCCGCATCCTCACCAGCACTTATCATTTGTTAATTTGTTGATTATAGGCATTCTGACAGGTGTGAGATGGTACTTCATTGTCATTTTGATTTGCATCTCTCAGATAACTAGTGACTTTGAGCATGTTTTCATATGTCTCTGGGCCTTCCTTCTGTCTTCTTTCAAAAAGTATCTATTTAGGTCCATTGCCCATTTTTTGATTAAGTTGTTTATCTTCCTTTTGTTAAGTTGTATAAGTCCCATGTAAATGTTGGAGATTAAACCCTTATCAGTGCTAACATTGGCAAATATGTTCTCCCATGCAGTGGGTTTTCTTGATGGTTTCTTTTGTTGTATGAAAGCTTTTCACTTTGATGTAGTCCCATTTGTTTATTTTCTCTTTAGTTTCCATTGCCCTAGGAGCAGTATCAGTGAAGAAATTTCTTCGGCATATGTCTGAGATTTTGCTGCCTGTGGATTCCTCTAGTATTTTTTATGGTTTCCCGTCTTATGTTTAAGCCCTTATCCATTTTGAGTTTATTTTTTTGTATGGTGTGAGTTGGTGGTCATTTTTTTGCATGTATTTGTCCGATTTTCCAAACACCATTTATTGAAGAGACTGTCTTGACTCCATTGTTTGTTCTTGCCTCCTTTGTCAAATATTAATTGAGCATAATGGTTTGGGTCAATTTCTGGGTTCTCTATTCTATTCCATTGGTCTATATGTCTGTTCTTGTGCCAGTACCAGGCAGTTTTGAGAACAGTGGCTTTGTAATACAGCTTGATATCTGGTATTGAAATCCCACCTACTTTGTTCTTCTTTCTCAGGATTGCTGCAGCTATTTGGGTTTTCTTTTTTTATTCCA
This sequence comes from Eptesicus fuscus, assembly GCF_027574615.1. Classification (NCBI taxonomy): domain Eukaryota; kingdom Metazoa; phylum Chordata; class Mammalia; order Chiroptera; family Vespertilionidae; genus Eptesicus; species Eptesicus fuscus. Next base: position 93,240,075 of record NC_072475.1, on the reverse strand, counting down.
GATGAAGTTTTGGAAAGTTCATTCTAGGTCTGTGTAATATGCCATTGGTACTTTAATGGTGAGTGCATTGAATCTATCGATTGCTTTGGGTAGTATGGACATTTTAATGATGATGATTCTACCAGTCCATGAACACGGTATATTCTTCCATCTGTTTCTATCTTCCTCTATCTCTTTTTTCAGATTCCTGTAATTTTCTGAATACAGATCCTTTACTTTCTTGGTTAACTTTATTCCTAGGCATCTTAATGGTAAATAGGATTGTTTGTTCAGTTTCTCTTTCTGTGAGTTCATTATTAGTGTATAAGAAAGTCATAGATTTCTGGGTGTTAATTTTGTATTCTGCTACAATGCCAAATTCATTTATTAATTCTAGTAGTTTTTTTTTTTTTTATGGTGTCTTTAGGCTTTTCTATATACAATATCATGTCATCTGCAAATAATGACAATTTTACTTTTTTATTATTTATTATTTCCTTCCTTCTATTTACTCTGGGCTTTTCTTGTTGTTCCCCTTATAATTTTTTAAATTCTAGATTTAGATAGTTTATTATTAATTTTTATTGTTTTGAACTAGGCCTGTAGGGCTATGAACTTCCCTCTCAGAAATGCTGTTGCTGTTTTCTAGAGATTTTGGGTTGTGTGTGCTCATTTAATTTTTATTTTTTTCAAGATTTTATTTCTTGGTATATCTCATTGATAACCCATTCATTTTCTAATAACATACTATTTAGCCTCCATAATTTTTAATGTTTTGAGTGTTTTTATTGTATTTTATTTCTAATTTCATTCTATTATAATCTGATATGATCTTTGATATGATTTCAATCTTCTTGAAGTTACAGAGACTAGTTTTATGTCCTAACATGTGGTCTGTCTTTGGGAATGACCCATATGCACTTAAGAAAAATTATATTCTGCAACTTTGGGGTGAAATGTTCTTTAAATTTCAATTACATCCATGTTACCCAATATGTCATTTAGAGTCACTGATGCATTATTATTATTATTATTATTATTATTATTTTCTGGAAGATGTATCCAATGAAGTCAGTGGAGTTTTAAAGTCCCCTATTATTATTGTACTAGTGGCCCGGTGCACAAAATTTATGCAGTGGATGGGGGGGATCCCTCAGCCCAGCCTGCCCATTCTCGCATTCCAGGACCCCTCTGGGGATGTCTGTCTGCTGGCTTAGGCCTGATCCTGTGGTGATTGGGCTTAAGCTGGCAGTCGGACATCCCTCTTGCAGTCCTGGACCCCTCGCTCCTTATCGCCAGCCTGCTCACTCCTTACTGCTCAGCTCACTGCTCCTTAGCTCTGCCACAGAGGCAAGAGAGGCTCCCACCACCACCGCTGAACTCACCAGCCATGAGCCTAGCTTCTGGCTGAGTGGTGCTCCCCCTGTGGGAGCACACTGACCATGAGGGGGAAGCTTCTGCATTGAGTATCTGTCCACTGGTTGTCAGTGTGCATCATAGTGACCGGTTGTTCTGCCATACAGCCACTTTGGCTTTTATTATATAGGTGGAACTACCTGACATTCAATGTTCCCCCCCCAAAAGGGTCTTGGATTGCGAGAGGGTGCAGTAGAGGCTGAGGGACCTTATTGGTGCATAATTGGGGCCAGGGAGGGATGCATGATATTGGCCAGCTGGGGAGGAATCATGGGAGGGCTTCAGGGCATGTCCGGCCCATCTTGCTCAGTCCCAATTGGCTGAACCACAGCAGCAATCTAACCTACTGGTTAGAGTGTCTGCCCCCTGGTGGTCAATGCACGTCAGAGCGAGCGGTTGAGTGGCCTTAGCATATCATTAGCATACTCTGCTTTGATTGGTTGAACGGACCACCAGACACTTAGCATATTATTCTTTTATTATATAGGATTGCTGTGGACATCTTCATTAAAGTCTTCTAGAGGTTTTTTATATATGTAGGTGCTCCTATATTGGGTGTATATATGTTTACCAGGATTATATCTTCTTGTTGAATTGATTCCTTTAGTATTATATAGTGACCTTCATTGTCTCTTGTGATGGCCTTCACTTTGAAGTGTATTTGGTCAGATATAAATATAGTTACTCAAGCTTTCTTTTCATTTTCATTTGCATAGAAAAAATTTTTTCCGTCCTTTCACTCTCATCCTATGTGAGTCTGTTCTTAGATGGGTCTCTTATAGACAGCATATATTTGGATCATGTTTTCATATTAATTAAGCTCTCATGTGTTTGAATGGAACATTTAATCCATTTACCTTCAAGGTAACTATTGACAGGTATTTATTCTTTGCCATTTTAATTCTCTATGCCTATATTTCTCGCTCTCTTTCTTTTTCTGAATACAGCAGTCCCATTAGTATTTCTTGCAGTGCTGGTTTGGTGGTGATAAACTACTCCATCATTTTTTTTTTTCTGGGAAGCTCTTTATGTCACCACATATTTTGAATGATAGCCTTGCTGGATATACTAATCTTGGTTGCAGATCCTTACTTTTCATTACCTTCAATACTTCATGTCATTCCTTTCTGGCCTTTAGAGATTCTGATGAAAAATCAGCTGACAGTCTTATGGGAGCTCCTTTATAGGTAGTAAATTGCTTTTCTCTTGCTGCCTTTAAGATTCTATCTTGGTTCTTTTTGCTTGGGACTCTCTGTTCCTCAACTTGTGTGACATTTTTCTTCATCAGGTTATGGAATTTTTCTGTCATTATTTCTTCAAACACATTCTCTATCCCTTGCTCACTTCATTCACCTTCTGGAATGTCTATGATGTGAATATTGTTACATTTGATATTGTTCCACAGCTCTCTTAAGCTGTCCTCCAGTTTTTTATTTGTTTTTCTTTTTGTTTCTCTGATTGTGTGTTTTTTTTCTAACTTATCTTCTAATTCTCTAATCCAATCCTAGGCTTCCAATGTGTTCCTTATTAGTGCTATGTCATTCTTTATTTCTGACTGGTCTTTTTTCATATGTACTGTATATTTTCTCATGCTTCTGAGCATCCTTGACATAATTATTCTGAACTCTATATCTCATAAATTTCTTATTTCCATTTCCTTTAGCCCATCTTCTGAGGAATTTTTATTCCTCCATTTTCTGATTTATTTATTTATTTATTTATTTATATATATTTTTTGTCATCTGATTTAGTTGCCAGTTTGGGTTTGTGTCTATGTATTAGGAAGGTCTGATAGGACTTCCAATTTCTAGTGCAGGACAATGCCAGACTCTGTTTGTGACTGGTCCTGAGTACCCTGTTTGGAGCTATCAGTGTTCCACACATTGTGGTTCTCTTTACTATGGCCAGATGCCTTTGGAAAGGACCAAGATGTTCATGAAGTTCTGCTTTTTCTTGTCCTGGGCCTAGAAGGAGATCAGGTAAAGACTCAAAGCCTCCAGATATCTCCCTCTGCCTGTAATTTGATTGTTATTCAGTCTTGATTAGCCTCAAGCTATCAATCACACTGTGTGGTAAAAAGTTTTCCAACAGGGTGGGGAATTTTATCCTCTGCTCCCCAGCAAAAGCTGCTTGAATGATAAAATCTGCTGAGAATGATGTTCTCTGCAGTGTTAGGGAATGACTCAGCACAGGAACTTGGGTGGCTGCCTTCTGAGCACTAACAACAAAGCACCCAATCATAGTTTTTGCTCACACAGCTCTAGTATACTCTGTCCTCCCTCTGGTGGATCCCAAGGTGAGTGCTGCATGTAAAAACTTTGTGTATTTGCCCTTTAAGAAGATTCCTACAGTTCCAGTTGCCTCTCCCTGGAGGCAGTAACCCTGCTGCTTTTCACAACCAGATGTTGTGTGGGCATGTTTATCAGTTCTGGTGCCCTGTACTGGGGGGAAAAACTTGGCATTTAGAGTTCTCAGTGGGGACCCTCCCACAGCTGAGATATCTCTTCGGAACTTCAGCTGCTGCCTATGGGATCCCAGCCAGCCCTCTCACACTTCCGCACTTTCCACCAGTCTCTATGAGGTCTCCACTTTCTGCCCTTGGTTATAAGGTTCCCTCAAGCTAGTCATCAGATGATTATTCAGCATGGCTTTTCTATATTTTAGTTGTATTTCCAGTTTTCTCCTGAAAGTGTGTCAATATAGCTTCCACTTACTCTGCTGCCATTTGTTTTCCATTTCAATTTTGTTTTTAAAGAAAATTATCCTAAATTATTCAGTTCTGGCATTCTTCTGTGTGTTGGTGAAATATTGGTATATTATAACCAAATATGATATTTGGAAGGGTTAAAAGTTTTTATAAGAAACTATTAGCAGCCAGGAAACTATATATGTTCTTGAGCTGAAGAATAATGTAGATGTCTATTTAATAGTGTTTACAAAATATGTTTTGCAGTAATGTGAAGAAACAAGAGCTTACAGGCCAGCCTCCCCCCGTCCCCCCCCCACACACACACACACAGAGGAAACAACAAAAAAAACTTTCATAGCAATTCAACATTAGGTATAATGATAAAGTCATCTGATGGCCTTAAAAATTAGAGATATAAAGAAAAGTATATTAAAATGTATTGCTTGATGACCAGAAAAATCAAGGAGTTAGTGGTAATCCAGAAAAGGGTAAAGTAAATCATTTAAAGATTGCAAGACTGGAGTAGATCTGAAAATATCTCTGTAAATGGAAGAAATATTTAATTTTCAGTTATTCTTAATCCTTAGATTAATCCTTAGACTTGGTCTCATCTAAGATTAAGAAAATTACTCTCAGCTACTCCTTTGCTTGATTAATAGAAATGGTAATCCACTCAAAAAGAAAATTCTCATACTTTTAGAGTTTGAATGTAAGACATGGGCCTAGAAAATTAAAAGCAAAAGTGAAATACAATTTATAATATTAAGATACCTTACTAATATTGAGGTTTTAAAATATTGTTCAAAATGTTAAAATTATTTTAAAATGTTCACGTATAATTGAGTAAATACTATCATCTATATATTTGTGTTGAACTTTTGGATCCATTTGTTATATCATTATTTTAAGCCTATATACAGAAATGTTACAATATATAATACCATGTCCATCCCATTCATGGTATATTTTTACATTATTTTGACTCCAAACGGTTAGCCATTTGAACTGAGGAATTGAAAGACTAAAGTTGTGGTAGAATCCCATATTTTACCTTCAACAAACATGTAAACAATGCTAAATAGTAATGTGTAAATATAGCTCTTTACAAATTTTTATAGAAATAATAAGGTAATTTCTTCTTTGAACAACAACAAAATAAATGCACATGTTAGGAAGGACCTTTTGATTGCCAGATAAACTTCATGGACTATAGGCTTGCAATATTAAGCTATTTCCATATTTTTTTAATGTTCTCTCAGATAAGACTTTATACGGTAAATATTGTATTTCTCACATTCTATGTTTTAGATTTAAAAAACATAAAAATTGTCTCATATGTACTTTTCAAGTGTTTAAAACATTTCTTTAATATTTTTCAATAAGTCTTCTGGGAGGTACAAGCAGCTTATTGAGGGCTTTGAAATTATTCACACATGTCATTTATTGCTTTCTTTGCTAAAGGATGCTAAAATTCTTGCCCTTTCTTTTTTGATTGCTTCTTTTTCTTCCCTCTCTCTCTCTCTTTTAGAAAATGATTCCTTTTTTGGACAACTTTTCATGCTTCTAAGAAATATAAGGCTATTTTTATCACAGAAGAATGTGCATAATGATATAAAACATATCTCATTTTATTTAGCCTTTTCTGGGATAAAGTCCAATTACAGCTTTTAAAGTATGCCCTAGTTGATACTATGCCTGCATTGAACTTTCAAGATATGCTTTATGATAAAGAGCCATTTAAGAAGTGTATCTTAGTACATGCTGATTTTAAAGTACTGTGTTAGTTACTATTTTCTTTTGCCAATTAGTCTTCACTGTATAATCTGTGTGTACACATAAACAGCATACATTTAAAAATTACATTCAGCAAATGAACACTTTGCAAATACAATTTTTTTCAACAGTGCTTATATTCCTTGTAACTGCTCACTATATTCAGATGACAAAATAATTTAAACTATTGAAGTAAATTTTATTATTTTCTAATTTTTATATGCAAGTAATATTTAATTCACTTTATTAAAAACATATTTTCTACTTATTTATGGATGCCTAAATCCAATAAAATTTAGATGTAAGAAAATTTCAAACTTTAATAAAAATCTTTGAATATTTTATGATAACCACATATATGTGATACCAATATTCACAAGGACAGGTTATTGAAACAAGTAGATACTAGTTCAGGAATTTATATTCATAAAAACTTGCTTTTGGTCCTAAATGTTCTTCTTCCTGGCTAGATTAAATAGAATATGAATCTGTTTTTTAATCTAATGCAACCAAGATCTGTCATTTTTCTCCCTTTAATCATATTTTTTCTATACTAAAAATGGTACCTTTTTCTGTTTATTTTCAAGTATATCCATTTTTAATGGATGATTCTTGATGATACAGAATTGATCTTATATTTATAAGACCTTAAATACAAAATTTAAAGAGAGGATTTCATTGATCAAAGTAGAAAAATGGCAAGAATGTAGTTATTTCTATATTGGGAAAACAAAATTAATTTTTATTTATAACAAAATAAGTCAAAATTCTTTAATGTTACGTGAAGTTTGGAATTCATAAACACAACTATGTACTAGTATGTTTATTATGTTCTTCATATAATTAAGATAATAAATTTTGTGATTATTTGTGACTAGAAGACACCTTTGCATAGCTGGTTACCAACCTGGGCTGAAGGGAGAAGGTAGAAAATGGGAGGATACTTTTTTGATAGCAATCTATTTTTATTTCCACATTAAGGATATTAAATAGATTAAGGTAACACATCCCTTCAATTAAAACCCTACCAAATAAATAATGTAATTTTGGCATTATCAGTTTTAGAACACTCATGCTGCCTTTCCCCCCCTCCCAAGTAAATAACTATCCTACAAGAGGAAGGCTCTTGTTCTAATGATTCTTCTCTTATCTCATTTCTTAGATATATGCTCTAAGAATGTTTTCTCTAGATGCTAATGTGTATCACCTGTAGCAGGTATTTTTAAGTCTAGATGTCTCCCAAAATCTGTGAGACAAAATTTACACCTGAGTTACCCTTTAAATTCAAAGTTGCTCATCAACAAATATGACTGTTTTTCATAAAATCACTTGAAGAAATTCTATGATTTATTATTATTAGACTAGAGGCCCCAAGCACAAAGATTCGTGCAAGAATGGGACTTCCTTCCCCTGGCTGCCAGCACTGCCTTTGCTCTGGCCCGGAGATGCCTTTCTGCCTTCCCACACTGCCCAGAGGCCCGGTGCACCTGGGGCGACGCAGAACGCCTGTGTCTTTGCCATGGCAATGAAGCAAGCGTCCCACCCCGCCCCCGGCCACTTGGCACCTGCCTATGCAAATTAGCCCACCATCTTTGTTGGGTTAATTTGCATACTCACTCCTGATTGGCTGGTGGGCATCGCAAAGGTACAGTCAATTTGCACCTTACTTTTTTATTAGTGTAGAGATAATCTATTTCATATGATTTATTTGAAATCAGACAATGAAAAGATAAACTAGAATGTAAGATTCCAGGTAATGGGTTTTGTGGTCCCTCCATTTCCCTTCTGACCCCTTCTATGATACCCCAGACTAGTACCTGCTCCATAGTTTATGTGGCACCAGCACAATCATTATCTTATTTGATGCCCAAATCCATCTAGTGAAATATACCTATGATAGCCCAGATTTTCAGGTCAGGTTTCCAATACTGAGTTTTAAATTTATGTAAGCCTAGTCTTTATGAATATTTCTTATAACTTAGCCATGCAAATTAAAGTATGCTGGAGAAGCATAGACTTTTTAATTAGTGCAAAGACAAAAGTATCAGAAAACCTGGATTTTATTTGTTTTAATTTTTTTATTGTTATTCACATGGATTTTCTTAACTATTCTTTAGAATTACTTTCTCCTAGCATGACCAGTGATTTGTTTATTTAATATCGATGATTTCAAAATTGGAAATCATCGATATTAAATAAACAAATCAAATAAATTTACTTGAAATCTGGTCTTTGATCATTAGGGAAATTAAAGAAAAAAACTTAAAATTTTTTTAAAGGCACAATTAGCTATTTTCAAAAGAGAAAGTGAGAAAGATCATAGTTCTATTATGCACAGCTTATTGTAGATATTTTGTTCTCTAAAGTACTTAATATTTACTTTTCAATCTCTGATTCCCTATTAACTTTTAATTTCAAATACTTTTTCTAAATAATTCACTTAGCCTATATTTATTGATTGCTTGATTTATTTGAAATATATCAGATACCTCCAGGCAACTGATAAACAATATCAAAACCCAGAAGTATCCTATATAATAAAAGAGTAATATGCAAATTGACCTTAACCACGAAATGAGCAGGAACAATCGGTCACTATGATGTGCACTGAGCACTAGGGGGCAGATGCTCAATGCAGGGGTTGCCCTCTAGTGGTCAGTGTGCTCCCACAGGGGCTGATGACTGTGAATTCAGTGGTGGTGGCAGGATCCTCTCCTGCCTCCTCCACAGTTCTAAGGATGTTCGACTCTGAATGTCAGTCGGACATCCCCCAAGGGATTCCAGGCTGCCAGAGGGATATCTGACTACCAGCTTAGGCCTGATCTCCCAGGGAGTGGGCCTAAGCTGGCAGGTGGACATTCCCCGAGAGGTCCCGGACTTCAAGAAGGTGCAGGCCAGACTGAGAGACCCCCCTGAGTGCATGAATTTATGTGCACCAGGCCTCTAGTCCTATATAATAAAAGAGTAATATGCAAATCGACTGAACAGCAGAACACCAGTCACTATGATGCACATTGACCACCACGGGGCAGACGCTCAATGCAGAAGCTGGTCCCTGGTGGTCAGTGTGTTCCCAGGGGGAGCACCACTCAGCCCCAAGCCAGGCTGATGGCTGGGGAGTGCAGCGGCCACCTCTGTGGCAGCACTACAGAGGTCCAACTGCGGCTTAGGATGTCAGTCAGTCACCCCCCCAAGGGCTCTTGAAATGCAAAAGGGCACAGGCCAGGCAGAGGGATGCCCCTGCCCAGTGCACAAATGTTGTGCACCGGGCCTCTAGTAAATACATAGAGCAAGAGAAGCCAAACACTAATACGCTTTCCAACATAAAAGACAAAACCAGATGTAACTTTGTTCTTATGAAACTTAAAACCTATGGTCCTGCTACTCAAAGTCATTTTCATAGACCAGATTTTCAGTATCCTTTGTGAATTGATTAAAATGCAGAATCTCCAGCCCCACCCTAGTTAATGAGTATACATATTAAAGTTTATAAACATCGGTACACACATATTTTACTTAATCATATGTGAAAAGGTAAACTTGTACATTTCCAAATCATGACTGAGTATATATACAGCAAAACAATTACTGTTTCAAATAAACTAAGGACTGTAGACTAAAAAGCATTATGTCATCTCTCAAGCTTCTAAAGGTGGGATGTGGGGTGCCAAACAAACAGAATGAGAAAAATCATAACTTAGGTATCCTAAGTAAATATATGAATATCAAAAGAAAAAATACAGATAATTAAAATTTTTGTAGTTCCTTTGGGAAGGAAGAATTTTAAGCCATTCATAACTCATAATGAATATTAAGTGAAATTGCTAAAAAGCATAAGAATCTTCTTATCGCTCAGGTCTAGGTATGACTCAGTCCTTATGACTGGCTGGTGATTCTTAACAAATGACTTATTTGCTAAAGTCTTAGCTACCTCCTTAGTAAATGGGAGAGGGTAACAAGAATCATGTTTAGAATTATAAGGCCCAGCTGCCTCTGTTAATGACCTCTGCCCTGGCTTGGACAAATCAGTGGAGACCACCACCCGGAAAGAGCATGTCTGGAAAGCTGATGAATATTCTATGGAGACTCTCCCCTGAAACCCCCCCTAATATTTCCTGCAAGACAGAGATAAATACACTCAGGATGAATGCCCATGACATTCCCTTCTCCCTTCTTCCCTCAAAGAGACTTGCAACCAGGAGTGCAACAGGCATGGTAGCTCATCCCAAGGCTAACCTCATGTACCTGTCTCCAAGACCCCATTTTCCCTGACTTCTCAGAGCCAATGCAACCCAGACTAGGCTTTCCTGATACTTCTATGCCTTTCCTTGTTTCACTGTCCTAAGTGTGATTTTTCTGAAGCCAATAGCTTCTTGTTTGCTTTGCTGCACTTTGTCTCTTGATTGAAATCTTTCCTTCAAGAAGACAAGAATCAAGGTCTTGCCGTTTCCCTGGTAACAATAGTATTGCATTTACTTCAGAAATTATAGTAGTGGTGACATTTTTGCAAATCTAAACTGTTTTACTAAAAAAATCTTAATCAACAATGACAACAATAACAAAAACACTTGATGTTTTTCATACTGAAGTTTCCTATGTCTTTTTTATTTTTTAATCAATTTTTGCTGAACTTACAGGGTATATTTATGTGTCCCACAAACCTTAGTGAAAATATGCCATATTAACATCAAAGTGATTAAACTATTGGGGTTTATGTGCATAAAATAAAGTACACTGCCATTCTGCAAAGTCTTGCTATATTTCAGAATTCTGATTTGAAATCATTAAGATAGGGCAGAGCCAACTAAGGCTATATAATATTTACTTGAAAAAAAGATATTAGAATTGTAATCAAGGCTCTTATTGAGACAGAACACACTGCCTAGGTATACAGTTTGTGAAAATATTAAATATTCTTGTACTTGATGAAAATGTGTGGTGCCCTAACCTCTCATCATCTAATTAATGTTGCCACCCTCCACACTCTACTATCTTCCAGTAATCTGGTCATTCATGGAATAATGCTTGCCTCAGGGACTTCCCAGACAGTCACAGTCACTTCAGCTTTTTTAAGGATTGAGCCTTTGACTTAGAGATTATTGTTTCTCTCTCCTCTGACCTCCCCTTTATGGCATCCCTTTCAATGTCATAACTTTCTAACTAGATAATTCTGCTCTGGTTCATACCAAGTATACCAAGTATATTAGTGAAAGAATGAAGTTGCTTTGTATTTCCATTCAAGGAAACCCAAGTTATTCAATGTCTCTGGAGTTTTCCCTACTATGCTGGGGAAGCAAGAGTTTACTTAGATATAGAATTTTATTGAAATAACTAGAGGGCCGGTGCACAAAATTCATGCACGAGGGTGTGTCCCTCAGCCCAGCCTGCACCCTCTCCAATCTGGGACCCCTATCCCGGTAGGATAAGGCCTAAATGGGCAGTCGGACATCCCTCTCACAATCCAGGTCTGCTGGCTCCCAACTGCTCGCCTGCCTGCCTTCCTGATTGCCCCTAACCACTTCTGCCTGCCAGCCTGATCACCCCCTAACCACTCCCCTGCCAGCCTGATTGATGCCTAACTGCTCCCCTGACAACCTGTTTGCCCCTAACTGCCCTCCCCTGCAGGCCTGGTCACCCCTAACTGCCCTCCCCTGCAGGCCTGGTCACCCCTAACTGCCCTCCCCTGCAGGCCTGGTTCCTCCCAACTGCTCTCCCCTGCAGGCCTGGTTGCCCCCAACTTCCCTCTTCTGGCGGCCTGGTCATCTCTAACTGCCCTCCCCTGCAGGCTTGATTGCCCCCAACTGCCCTCCCTTGAAGGTCTGGTCCCTCCCAACTGCCCTCTTCTGCTGGCCTTATCGCCCCCAACTGCCCTCCCTTGTAGGCCTGGTCCCTCCCAAATGCCCTCCCCTGCTTGCCTGATTGCCCACAACTGCCCTCCCTTGCAGGCCTGGTCTCTCCCAAATGCCCTCCCCTGCTGGCCATCTTGCGGTGGCTATCTTGTGTCCACATGGGGCAGCCATCTTGTGTTGGAGTGATGGTCAATTTGAATATTACTCTTTTATTAGATAGGATGTAGTTCTGTTCTGTTGTTGTTGTTTTTGTATGTGTGTGTGTGTGTGTGTGTGTATGTGTGTGTGTGTGTAACACAATGGTCCATGGACAACAGTGTGGTGATTGCAGGGAGGAGGTGAGTAGGAGGAGATGGGGGCAGGTAGAGGGGAAATAAATGGTGATGGATGGAGACTTGACTTTGGGTGGTGTACAAACAATAGAGAGATGATATGTTGTGGAATCGTGCACCTGAAACCTGTATAATTTTGTTAAACAATGTCACCCAATAAATTAAATGAAAAGGAAAAATTTATTTTGGACTTGAGATCTCCACTTGGCTTACCATAGTGCTGTTACATTTCTTTCTTTTTTTAAAAGTAAATTTTCTTTGCTTTTTAAAAAAATGAATATATTTTTATTGATTTCAGAAAGGAAGGGCGAGGGAAAGAGAGATAGAAACATCAATGATGAGAGAGAATCATTGATTGGCTGCCTTTTGCACACTCCCTTCTAGGGATCGAGCCCACAACCTGGGCATGTGCTCTTGACCAGAATCGAACTTGGGACCCTCAGTCCCCATGCTTAAATATAGTCACATAATAGATGAATTATATCTAGCTCTATGTTCTATACTATTTTCTGAATAGTTATGAACCAATCCTATTACCAGATTATTACCAATCTTACTAGGTGAATATAAAATCTCCCCATCCCCCATCACTCTGTCTTTCTATTTGAGCAGCAGTTATCAGAGTAAAGAATCACCTTCTGCTCTTCAACTTCTACTATGTATTGTTCCTGGAGAAACTAAGTGTTTCAACTTTGAAGAAAGCAAGTGATCCTTATTAGTTTAATGCTATTTTAAATAGAAAAAAAAAGAGAATTATTTTTATAGTTTAAAGATAATGGTGAAATGAAATATTTTGTGCAACATTTAAACAAGTTGAAACTCAGACCACATAAAATATTTAAAGAAATGTAAAGTTGGGGGAGGGGGACTCAGTGTCCTCAGCCAGGAAGCTTCCTCAGAGCCTCCCAGTCCCCAGAGATCTCTGCCTTTCTGAACTCACAGTCTTTTTCCACCCCCAGAGTCATTGTGTGACCCCACGAAGGTATGCATTCATCCTCTTTGCTGTCATCTTCCTATGCAGTGCGTTGATCCAGCTGTGAGCAGCTGCAGAATTTGTCTTCTTGAACCCAAAGAGAAAGCAGAAGTTATACAACCTGTTAAGATGTAAAAAGAAGAGGATTAAAAATTGTGTGGAGTAAATAAAAGCTCACAGACATACTCCCAGTACCAAACTGGAATTCTAACTAAAACACAGAAGAACCACTATAAAAAATGTAAGGACTTCCTGGAGAAAACCCTGATAACCAAGGATAGGAAGTGAAGACTGCATAAAATATGGTAGGAGAGGCAGAGATGCAAAGGGCTGGCTTGCTCCCATAGATAGTAGCTGAAGTTCCAGAGAGATATCTCAGCTATTGGGGGTTGCCACTGAGAACTCCCTAGATGGGTCCCCTAGCAGAGAACACCAGAACTAAGAAAGAAGCCCACATAACTGTGAAAAACAGCAGGGTTACTGTCTGCCAGGGAGAGACTGCTGGAAATGCAGGTACACTCTTAAAGGGCCAATGCACAAAATTCCATGTGCAGCCACTCACTTTGTGCTCCAACAAAGGGAGGTCAGAGTGAACTAGAGCTGCGTGAGCAGAAGCTAGGATCTGGGAGCTCTGGAGTTAGAGCTCAGAAGGCAGACATCCCAGTTTCCTGTGCTGAGTCATTCCCTCATGCTGCTGAGGTCGTCTTTCTCAGGCAAACCTGTGCTATCATGACATGTTTGCCTGGGAGAAGATAGTTGACTCACCCTATTGGGAAATATTCTGCCCCACCCTGTGGAGTTTCTGAGGCCCATTAAGAGACTGAAAGTAACAATTAGCCTCCACCAGAAGCAATTGTCTCACCTGTTGGAAAACCTCCCACTCCACCAGTGGATCATTGCTGAGGACACTCCAGACTGAAACAAATCAGTCTGCAGGCAGAAGTGGTTCTCTGGAGGCTTTGAGTCTTTGCCTGATCTAATTAGTCATAAATAGCAGTTTGGGTCCCCACTGCAGACACCATCTCAGATTGCTCAGCAAGGCAAAAGCCAGAAGGACCCCAAGCAACTATGACATCTCAATGATTAAATTATATTATATGTTTTAAAAAGAACACTCTTTAGAACAACATTCTTCCAATCAGTTACTCAGAAATCTAGTCTGTTTCCATTTTGTGGCCCTGTAGTATCAATGATTGCTTTTTTAATTTTTAATTTTCATTGGATTTATTAGGGTGACATTGGTTAATAAAAATTATACAGGTTTCAAGTGTATGATCCTATAATACATATCTGTATATTGTATCCAAAATCAAGTCTCTTTCCATCACCATTTATGTATGCCCCCTTTACATGATTCTACCTCCCTCAACCCTCTTTCTTATTTTTAATCACCATATTGTTGTCTGTGTCTATGAGTTTATTTTTTGGTTAATCCCTTCATCATTTTCACCTGCCCTCAACCTCCCTCCCTTCTGACATCTGTCAGTCTGTTTTCTGTATCTATGAGTCTGATGCTCAATGTCATTAATCACCAGAGAAATGAAAATTAAAACCACATGAGATATCACCTCGTAACTGTCAGAATGGCTATCAGCAATAAGTCAACATGATGTGGAGAAAAGGAAACCCTTGTATACTATTGGTGGAAATGCAGATTGGTACAGCCACTGTGGAAAACAGTATTGAGTTTCCTAAAAACATTAAAAATAGAACTCTCTGGTGATCCAGCAATTCCACTTCTGAGAATATATACAAAGAAACCTGAATGACATACAGTCTGAAAAAACAACATGAAAAATCAATGAAACCAAGAGCAGGTTCTTTGAAAAGATAAACAAGATTGCCTTAGCCAGTTTGTCTCAGTGGATAGAGTGCCAGCCTGTGGATCAAGGGGTCCCGGGTTTGATTCCAGTCAAGGGCAGGTACCTTGGTTGCAGGCTCCTATTCAGCCTGGGTCCTGGTCATGGCTTCTGCAAGAAGCAACCAATCAATGTGTTTTTCTCACATCGATGTTTCTCTCTGTCTTTTTCTCTCTCTCCCACTCTCCCTAAAAATCAATGGAAAAAAAAATCCTCGGGTAAGCATTAATTAAAAAAGAAAAAGAAAAAAAAGATAAAAAAGATTGATGGACCTTTAGCCAGACACATCAAGAAACAAAGAGAGAGGACCCAAATAAATAAAATTAGAAATGAAAGAGGCTAAGTAACAACTGACACTATACTAGTAGACATCCAAAGGATTGTAAGCAAATATTATTAACAACTATATGCCAAAAAGCTTGGACAACTTGGAAGAAATGAACAAATTCCTAGAAAAATGCAATATTCCAAAACTGAATCAAGAAGAATCAAGAAACCTCAATAGGCCAATAACAACGGAAGGAATTAAAGCAGTAATAAAAAATCAACAAACCTCTGAGCAAAAGTAAGTCCTGGATCAGATTGCTTCAAAGGTGTGTTTTACCAACTATTCAAAGAAAAACTAACACCTAGCTTTCTCAAACTATTCCAAAAAAACCCAAGTTAGTTTTTTATGAGCCCAGCATTATCCTTATTCCAAAACCAAATAAAGACACTACAAAGAAAGAGAATTATAGGCCAATATCCCTGATGAACATAGATGCTAAAATTCTCAACAAAATATTAGCCAATAAGATTCAGCAATACATTAAAAAGATCATACACCATGACCAAGTGGTATCTATTCTGGGGATGCAAGGCTGGTACAATATTGGCAAATCAATAAATGTGATACATCACATAAACAAAATGAAGGATAAAAATCACATATCAATAGACACAGAAAAAGCATTCGACAAAAGCCAACACCCATTTTTGATAAAAACTCTTAGCAAAGTGAAATAGAGGGATCATATCTGAACATAATAAAAGTTATATATGACAAACCTACAGCCAACATCGTACTCAATAGGCAAGAACAAAAACTGTTCCTCTTAAGAACAGGAACAAGATAGGGATGTCCACTTTAACCATTCTTATTCAACACTAGGGGCCCAGTGCATGAATTCATGCACCTTGAAAGGAACTGTGGGCCATGAGGTGGTGGTGGTCACAGGGGTGGGTCTCAGCCCATCCTCCATGCCCCTACTGAGCCCCTCCCACCATGGCCCCTGGTTCCCTGTCTGCCAGTAGCCCCACTCCCTCTACCACCACTCCCATGCACTGACAGCACCGGCCCCGCTTGCACCTGCTGATGGCATAGAGAAATTGGGGCTGGATCCAGCAGTGGGTGCGAGTGAGGCCAGCACCATCAGTGGGTGTGAGTGGTGGCAGCTGGCCCCGATTGCCCCTCAGGAGCAGAGGTAGGTGGAGAAGCCTTGAGGGGCAATTGGGGCTGGCAGCTGCCACTCACACCCACTGATGGCACTGAGCAATCAGGGCTGGCACCAGGCACTGGCAGAAGGTGCAAGTGGGCCAACTGCCAGCAGAGGGTGTGAGCACTGGGTGGGACCATGGCAAGTGGGAGAAAAGAATATTCAGTAAACACCAGAGGCTCATCCCAATGACAGCCACTGGTGCCCCACCTTGGTCTGGCACTCCCACTCACCTGCTCTACTATCCCACCATGGCCAAAGCATGCCATGTTCTGTGCTCTGCCACCTGCTGCCAACACCTGCCATGTTTCGCGCATGCCCCCTGGTGGTCAGCGCATGTCATAGCAACTGGTTGTTCGGTTGTTCTGCTGTTCAGTCTATTTACATGTTAACCTTTTATTATATAGGACTAGAGGCCCGGTGCATGAAATTTGTGCATGGGAAGGGGGTCCCCTCAGCTCGGCCTGCACCCTCTCCAATCTGGGACCCCTCAGGACCTCTGGCTCCTAACCGCTCACCTGCCTGCTGGCCTAATCCACCTAACTGCATGCTCCTGCCTGCCTGATCGCCTCTAACCTCCTCTGCCTTGGCCCCACGAACAGGGCTTTGTCCGGAAGTATGTCCGGAAGGTCATCTGGAAGATGTTCAGTCTAATTAGCATATTACCCTTTTATTAGTATAGATGCCACCTTGTCCTAAAAATGCAGGTAGTTCCCAGGTTTTCCTATTGTGGAAGGGGAGCCCGCAGTAGCATCCTGGCTTCTGACCAGGGCTTATGCACTTGTGCTTTATCTCAGCAGATGCAATTCCTAGAAGAAGACTCTTGGATGTACCTTGAACATTTCTATTGAATTTGTCAAATCATCCTCCAAAAATGTTGAACCACTTTAAACTCCCACCAGCAACCATGCGTGTTCCCTCTGTCCCACTTTGATGCTAATATCATTGATTTCTCCCTAGAAGCTTCCCTCCCATCACCCAAGACTGCTTGGTACTTGAGCCAACTTCATTGTTCAGCTGGGGACTTGATTTCCCGAGACAGAATTATGAAGGAGAAAAAATAGTTTTCCTCTACCTTTCGGAGTTCTTAGTGGAGGCCTTGTAAATGAAAGACAGATCACCAAGAGAAAAACAAAAGTTCATTAACAGGTGTACCTCGTGTATATGTGAGAGATCCCAGGGAAAAATTAGTAACTCCCCAAGGTTGCTTAGAATGCAGATTTAAGTACCTTCTTCCTAGGGAAAGGGGACGGGAGATGTAGGCCTCTTAGAGGAGAGTAAATTATTTTTAGGAAAGATAAATGGGGGTGAGGGGAAATAGTTTGTAACAAAGTTTGGGTGTGATGTCAACTTCTACTATCCTGTCCTGTGACAGGAGTCAGTCTTCTCTGCCTGATGACACTTCTCCCGTCAAGGAGACCTATGACATTTAAGCTCCTTTTGGGGGGTCCAATTTTAGGCAGGTCAGGAGGCTTCAGTGAAAGCCTCTGCATGCATTTACTGTTTTTCAAGCATCTGCAGCTCAAGATCATCAGTATAACAACATAGCATATGTTGGGGTGGCATGTTCTCTAACCTTCAGAATAAACCCAGCAAAAGCTTGTTTCCTCTCTTAGATGATTTGCCACAGTAGCATTATTCCCTGTAGATGGTATTCTGACCAGACCTTCCTGGGAGTGGTCATAACATATCCTGTGCTTGTAGAAAGGTGTGGGCCACACCACTAAATAAATCAGGGTCAGTTTTCTCATCTTGTGGAAAGGGAGATAAAGTTATGATAGTTTACCTCCCTTTCTACATGTTTCTTGCGGGTTTGTGTCTCCACTGCCCCCTACCCCCAGCATCCCCAGCACCTTGGCCGTGGGGCTTGGGGCTGCTGCATGCCGGGATTGCAGGTTTGTGTCTCCAATCCGGCCCCCAGCAGCCCCAGAGCCGCTGTGGTGGAGCTTGGGGCTGCTGTGTGCCAGCCTCCCTGCTTGTTTTTGTCTCTGATCCAGCCCCCAGCAGCCTCAGCACTGCAGGGAAGGCCTTGGGGCTGCTGGGTGTGAGACCTGAGGGTTTGTGTCTCTGATCTGGCCCCCAGCAGCCCCAGTATCACCTGGACACTATGGGCATCACCATCTTTGTTGGGTTACTTTGCATACTCACTCCTGATTGGCTGGTAGCATAGTGGAGTGACAGTCAATTTACATGTTTCTCTTCTATTAGTGTAGATGGTACTGGAAATCCTAGCCATAGCAATCAGTCAAGAAGAAAAAAATAAAAGGCATACAAATTAGAAAGGAGGAAGTAAAACTGTCATTATTCTCAGATGACATGATATTATACATAGATAAACATAACGACACCACTAAAAAGCTACTAGAATTAATACATGAATTCAACAATGCATTAGGATACAAGATCAACATCCAGAATATGATGGAATTTTTACAAAAATAATGAATCTCAGAAAGTTAACTTAAAAACCAACCCTATGTATATTTGCCAAAAATAAATAACTAAATAAGATACCTTGGAATAAACAACCAGAGAGGTAAAAGACCTATACCACATTGAAAAAAAAAAAAGAAATAAAGGAAGATAAAATCAAATGGAAGAATATACTGTGTTCATGGATTGGAAGAATTAAGATCATTAAAATGTTTACATTACCCAAAGCAATCTATAGATTAAATGCAATTCCTATTAAAATACAAATAGTATTCTTCACAGATCTAGAACAAATATTCCAAAAATTTGTATGGAACAAAAATAAAGACCCCGATTAGCTGCAGAAATCTTGAAAAAGAAGAACAAAGTTGGTGGTATTACAATACCAGATATCAAACTATACTACAAAGCCATTGTAATCAAAAAAGCCTGATACTGGCACAAGAACAGGCTTCTAGCTCAATACAACAGATCAGAATATCCAGAAATCAACCCACACCCTTATGGCCAGTTAATATTTGACTAAATAAGCAAGTGCATACAATGGAGTCGAGAGAATCTCTTCAATAAATGTTGTTGGGAATATTGGATAGGTACATGCAAAAAAATGAAACTAGATCACCAACTTATCCACTTTTATGAAAATGGGTGAAAGACAAATATAACTTGCAAAACCTAAAAGAAAACATAGGCAGTAAAATCTCACATAGAATTTTCACTGATATATCTCCTGGGACCAGAGAAACACAGAAAAAAATAAACAAATCAAACTAAAAAGCTTCTGCACAGAAAAAGAAACCATCCTCAAAATGAAAAAGAAACCCATTGTATGGGAGAACATATTTGCCACAGATACATCTAACAAGGGCCTAATTTCTAAAATACATAAAGCACTCATATAGCTCAACAAAAGGAAGACAAATAACCCAATTAAAAAATGGGAGCAGGAGCTGAATAGGCACTTCTCCAAAGAGAACATATACTAGTAGATGGCCAAGAGACATATAGAAAGAGCTCAATGTCACTAGTTATCAGAGAGATTCAAATTAAAGCTCTAATGAAGTATTACTTCACACCAGAATAGCTACCCTCAATAAATCAACAAACAACAACTGCTGCTAAGGATGTGGAGAAAAGGGAATGCTAGTACACTGCTGGTGGGAATGCAAATAGGTGCAGCCACTATGGAAAACAGTATAGAATTTACTCAAAATATTACAAATGTAACTATCGTTTGACCCAGAGTTCCCACTTCTGGGAATATATCCTAAGAAGCCTGAAACACGAAGCAGAGAAGAATATATAAACCTTACATTCATAGCAGCATTATTTACAATAGATAAGAATTAAAAATAGCCTAACTGCCCATCAGTAGATGAGTGGATAAAAAGCTATGATATATTTACACAATGGAATACTATGCAGCTGTAAAAAAGATGGATCTCTTACCCTTTGGGACTGCATGGAGGGACCTGGAGAAAATAAGTGAAATAAGCCAGTCAGAGAAAGACAAATATCACATGATCTCACTTACAAGTGGAATCTAATGAACATAATTAACTGACCAGCATAATAGATTCAGAGACATGGAGTCATGGAACAGGATGACATATCTCAGAGAGGAGTGGGGGTGGGGGAGGACAGGAATAGATAAACCAAAGAACTCATGTATATAAATGCATAACCAATGGACACAGACAATAGTGTAGTGAAGGTCTGGTGCGGGACAGGGGCTATCAGGAGGTGGGTAAAAGGGGGGGGGATGGGGGACATCTCTAAAACTGTCAATAATAAAATAAAATTTAAATATGTATTAAAAACGAAATCTGAAATACGAATTTGAAACAATATATGCACCGCTATGTTCAATGCAGCATTATTTAGAATAGCTAAGATCTGGAAACAGCACAAGTGGCCATCAGTAGATGAGTGGATAAAAAAGTTTTGGTATATTTATACAATGGACTACTACTTGGACATAAACAAGAGGAAATCTTACCTTTTGTGACAGCATGGATGGACCTGGAGTGTATTAAACTAATTGAAATAAGCCAGTCAGGGAAAGACAAGGTATGATTTCACTTATCTGTGGAATCTAATTAACAAAATAAACAAATAATCAATGGTTGCTTTTAGATCTCTCAGACAAGAATATAAAGAAAGTGCTATCTATATATATTGAAGATTAACATATATATACATATCTTATACAAGGTAACAAAAGGAAAACTATCCAATTAAGAATGGACAAAGGACCTAAGTAGACACTTCTCCAAAGATGGCCAAGAGACATGAAACAATGCTCAAAGTCACTAATCATCTGAGAGATGAAAATCAAAACAACAATGAGGTATCACCTCACACCTGTCAGAATGGCTACCATCAACAAATCAACAAATGACAAGTGTTGGCAAGGATGTGGAGAAAAGGTGACCTTAGTACACTGCTGGTGGGTATGTAGACTGGTGCAGCCACTGTGGAAACAGTATGGAGTTTCCTCAAAAAACTAAAAATGGAACTCCCATTTGACCCAGTGATCCCACTTATAGGAATGTATCCTAAGAAATAAGAAAGAATAGATGCACCCCTATGTTCATAGCAGTGTAATTTACAATTACTAAGATTTGGAAACAATCCAAGTTTCCATCAGCAGATGAGTAGATAATAAAGCTCTGGTACATTTACACCATGGGATTCTATGCAGCATTAAAAAGAAGGAACTCTTACTGTTTGAGAGAGCATGGAGGGACCTAGAGAGCATTATGCTAAGTGAAATAAGCCAGCCAGAGAAAGACAAGTATTACATGATCTCACTCATGTGGAATCTAATGAACAAAAAAAACTGATGAACACAATAGATTCAGAGACTTAGAAGCACGGAACAGAAGTCAAATCTCAGAGGGAAATTGGGGAGGGTAGGTGAGTGGGAAGATATTAACCAAAGAACTTGTATGCATACATAACTCATGGACATAGACAATAGGGTGGTGAAGGCCTGGGGTGTGAGGCGAGGGTGGGCTAGAAGAGGTCAATGGGAGAAGAAGGGAGCGACATATACCTTCAACAATAAAGATTTTTTAAAAAGCTAAAAAAAAAAAAAAAAAGAAAGAAAGTGTTGTCAGGTTGTGTACTCTAAGTACTTTCAGTTTGGCCCTGCTAAACTACAAAGAGGTTTGGAAATATTAGAACACATGGAATTTCTTGAGCACTGGATATGTCTGCCACATCTAGTAACTGCATGAAGCTTTTCAGGCATTAAATTTTGTTTATATAGCAAATAAATGAGTTAATAAAAATTCCTCCCTCAAAAAATATGTTGATTTCCTGACAATTGGGTTAATAGTCAGTGATGACATATTTTAATAATTGACATATTTTAATAATATGATGACATTTTAATAATTTTTATTATGACTTATTTTTTGTATGTTATTTGCAAAGCAGGTTAACTGAGTGTACTAATTTAAAAGATACTGTTTATATCAGAAAGGGTTCATATTTACACACCATATTTAGCATCTCTTCAGTATATGGTATTAAAATATTTATACTATGACCCTAAATTATACTCCAACTTGCAGAAAGATACTTGGGGTATTTCAAGTTATTTTATCTGGGAAATACAGTGACAGGCACTTTCTTTTTGCTCATAGTGAGAATAGGTATTCTTAATATCCAGCTCCTCTCCTGGTATACACATAAAGTAGATCTTGAGTTTATAAACACTTTTGGCACTGTCAACCTTACAAGAAAATACAATTTAGGAAGCAATACTGGTATAGGACACACAGATAACTAACAAAAATTGTTAGTTTTGATGTTTTGACATGTTTGTACATGCAGATATATAGAAATCATATATGATTATACAGAAAGACAAATTACATCATTAGTGACTAGTTTTTAGATTAAAAAATAGTTAAGTACATAAAAATCCTGGTGTATATATTAACACGTTAACTATAAAAGATACAGGTTAAAACTTAATGCCGATAAAATATATAGATAAATTATAGTTACATAGTATTCAATGTTAGTGGTTGAAAATGAAAACTGAAATTAAAATCTAGCTCTCCTATTTCCTCACTGTGAGATACTGGTCTAGTTATCTATAGAAATAGTGAGATAGGTTGAGGTAATATTTTGAAATATTTTCAACAGTGCTTGGTACAAATTAAGGATTTCATAAAACTAAGTATTAGCGTAAAAAGATAGGAAAAAACTAAGCTTCATAATTAATATAATTCTAATTGTTCATCTTGGACTTAGTTATACATTATACAATTTTGATCAGGTATGCATTAGTGCTTAATATTTTTAAGAGAATGATTATACACTGTTCAATTATTATTTAATATATCAATTTATTTTTTAATGTTTAATTATTTTAGGATTGATTCCACTATAAATCATTTGACTTTATGAAATCATCATCTATTAAAATGAGGCAATATAATACAATTACTCTTCTTCTATTTATTAAAGAAGCAAGTCTCAGATTTCTAGTAGTATTATCATCAAAATTATCTATATATACAGAGATGTATGTGCTTGTAAGTGCAAAATGTATGTAATATATATGAATGCCTTTCCTAGTTCTGTTTTATATTGACTGCAGTTTGGAAAATTCATTTTTATCATATCCTAATTATTTTATGTATGAAAATAACACAAAGTTAATGTAGTATAATTTGATAATTGTATCTATGAGCTAAATTTTTACTATTTTCCTTAGACCTGTTCAAAAGAAAATAAAACATTTTACAAAGATTCATGGTAAAACATAATCATTTATACATCAAGCTTTTAAAGTTTTTACAAATAATTTGTTTCCTATTAAATTATTTTGCTAAACATTCTATATACACTTAATAAAATTGGCCTTGCATTTCTTACAATGCCTATATTTTATTATTTTACTTATCTGTATTATTTTGCTCTTCTTTTGACTCTAATCTACAATATAAAAATGCTGAACTTATGAATTTGCTTCCAAATGTACAGAATTATTTCTATCAAAATTACTGTTACTTTATGTTGATTATTTTGCTTATAAATCATAATATGTTTGATTAAATGTGAAAAATTGTGTGACCATAGCATGTATAATAGAGGAAACAATTAAATAAAGCTATATTATTTTATCTAAACTAAAGTACTAATTAATTCTGTCATAAAATTGCATAATGGAATTTGGCCACTTTTCATGATTTAATGTTTGGCATTTTAAAGTATTTGAAATTTGCTCTAACTTCTGAGTTTGAGTCACTCATATTGGAAGGCAAGGAGCAACTAAATCAAATATGTATTTTGTATAAGGATATTACACATTGCAGTTAGGGAAACATAGCTTTTATGATAATACTTCAATTTTTATCAAAATTGGTCTCCTTTCCAAAATGATTCCACTCAACTCACCCTACTCATTAACATGAAATATACGAAGGACATGTATCTCTTAGGAAACCAATAATACTTCTTTCCCTAAAGAAAACTGCATAAGAATATCAAGATTTGATGGTCTGTATTGTCTAAAAAATGGAGTACTGGTGGAAAGGTTTCATTTAATTATTCAGAAATGACTCCATCTAAGTTTGAAGTGGAATTTTTTAAAACTTATTGAGGTCACCTTCATCTCTTACATATTAATTGAAATGATTTTTTTCATACTTGTCTTTAAGCATGTAGAAGAACATTTGAAGGATCTTATTAAGCAAACTCAGTGCTTAACTATAATTTCAAAGTATTCAGAATAATGTGCTAGTGAAATAATACATTTAATAAAAATGTTACATCATAGAAGTTATAAAGAATTAAATCAAACAATAATCATCATAATCTACTCAATGCTGCCTTAATGGTAGTCGATAATTGAGACCTGCTCATTCTCAAGTTAAAGATGCAATTTCCTTAGGTAATAGTTGTCTAGATGGGTTCAGAGAAAGATTAGATAAGAAATGCTCTCTATACTTTGCCTCCATAAATCAATGAGGCCATTAAAATCAAATGCATTAAAAATGCAGTCAAATTTGGGCTATCACATAACAGTCATCAACCTGACACTACCAAAGTTCCGATTTGTTACATATACAAAACTTCTCATCACTATTCTATATCAGCCTCTTTTATTCCTCTTTACCACACAATATGAAGATTTCACAAGGAGGCAAAAATATCTGTCCTTCTGCCAACATGTCACTAAAAACCACAAAATAACAATTTTAATTGGAGCAATAAAATGCTCCCAATTATTATTGTGTTTTGTATTAAAAAAGAAATTATAATCAAAATTATAATTAATAAAAAATAGTGTATTCTCTGACATGTTGAAATCATTTTATGCACTGTATTTAGATGCTCTAGGCCACTCAAACCTCAAAGGGTCTCTGATTGACCCCACAAGAGGTCAACTGTTCAGCTAGTATTTTTTACACTACCATGAAAATGAAGATCCTACCAAAGGCATTTTTGTGGTGGAGTATTATAAAATCAACTTGGAATACAGTGTTAATAAAAATGAGAATATTCCCTTCTATGATAAATTTGCTTATATAATGTTTACAAATATAATTACATTAAGTAATTTTTTCATATAACCTTTTCTTGATAATGATTTACAAAAATAGTACTAATGAAAACACATTATTTAGAAAACACATTATTTAAAAGCAGTGTTTTTTATCTGTCACCCTTAATTAACTATAATTTAATTAAAGGAGTGCTTAATTTTAGTATGTAAAATAGGAGTTTCAAAATGAATTAAAATTCAAAATAATTTTAAACTTCATAAGAAACATTCTGAGATATAGTTAATAACAATAACTCATATATCTATATATATATAAAAGCCTAAGCAACCAAATGACTGAACAATGAACGACTGAACGACCAAACAACCAGTTGACCAGTCACTATGATGTGCACTGGCCACCAGGGGCAGATGCTGCTGCCCCCTGGTGGTCATTTCACTCCCACAGTCAACCTCCCATGGCTTGCCAACCTCTCGTGGCCCCTCACTCCATTCGGCAGACCCCAATCGGCCCCATCCAGACTGGGCAAGATGGCCCCAATTGGCCCCTATTGCCAGCCAGGCCAAGGGACCCCACCAGTGCACAAATTCGTGCACTGAGCCTCTAGTATATTATATGTATGATTAATGTAATTTTGAAATAAGCAACATTTCAGTTTATAACCTCTTCCCTTTAAAAGGTATCTCCCCAACCTGTGTGGCTCAGTGGTTGAGCATCAAACTATGAATCAGGAGGTCACAGTTCAACTTCCAGTCACGGCACATGCCTGGTTTGCCAGCTTGACCTCCAATAGGGCATGCAGGAGGCAGCTGATTAATGATTCTCTCTCATCATTGATGTTTCTATCTCTCCCTCTCCCTTCCTCTCTGAAATTAATAAAAAACATATTAAAAAATGATCTCTTATTTAGGCATCTGAAACAACCATTTCTCTTTGACTTGATCTTAAAAAAAATTATTTGATGTATCATTTCCCATTAAAATATGAAAAAAAAAACTTAGATAAAGCTTTCAATTTTATTACCAAATGTCATATTGGGTGTTAATATGATAACATCACAAAAACAACACCAATGTCTAATTGTCAATAGTATTAGAATAAATACTGCTAATTTACTTACAAAATCCACTCATACTTTTATTCATTTTCTCACTGTGAATCATTTTTTGTGAATAGCAAAAATTAGAATTAAAACATACCTTATTGATTTAGCAATGACATGGTAGATAGTTCAGAAGTTTTCTTTTGTTTGTTTGTTTTGATCTTTTTCACTATTTTGGGCTTCAAAAATACTTTATAAAGACAGCATGAAGCCTCTTACAAAATTACATTAGGGTGTAGTAACGTTGGTAAATACTAATTAAGGTAAATCGCTAAATTTTCACTAGTTAGCAAAGATAGAAGAGCATCAACATTTCCTAGTGCTTGATAACCTTTTACTCTGTAAACCGTTTTGAGCACCAACACACTGCAAATCAGGAAATAACTTTATTTTTGTGATAAACATGAGGGAACATAAGAAAGCTTCTATTGTGGAATAAAAAATAACTAAATCCAATTTCTGGATCAGCCATATAGTGTTACCCTGTGCAATTTGTATAATATATTTGAGTATCACTTTATAACATTTAAAAATAAGAATAATTGTTAATTTTCAGTATTATTATAACTAAACATATTATATTTCACATATAAAAGGAACTTAACAAATGTTATTTTATTCTCCTAATTCAGAAAGAATGAACAACTCAGTGTAATATTGGAAATAGTAAAAACTATAGTAATATTAACCATTGTTTAAATTACTAAATTGAGCTTTATTACCTTGAAAAAAGATACTGAGGATCTTCATAGCTTTAGCATGAATGTGACTATAACAAGTTGTTCCTTTTGTTTTAAGTGAGATACTATTTGCAAATTACTTAATGTAAGGTAGTTATAAGTATTATAGTAATTATTTTTATTAGTGATCTGATTAAAATGGCATTCTCTTATTAGAATTGAAGAGCAGAAACGTTTTTTACCTTCATTGAGACATTATTTGAAGACTCCAATTACTGAGTTTTCAAGAAGAATTAGTACTATCACAGGAGATATCTCATAGACAGTGGAAATAACTTAAAGACTCAGGCACTATTCTAGTTATCAATATCTGCTGATCTATCATCTGATAGCACTTCTTAATGTACTTTTCCTTTCCATAGTATAATAGGAAAGGAAAAACATATTGAGAGGGGTCTTAAGAGATGCTATGCTTAAATTGTATTTCATATGAAAACTATTTTTCTCTTGTGGCAAAGGGACATATGTACTACATTTGAATGAATGTGTTGAAACTAAGACTACTGATACCATTGATTCAATTTTATAAAAGTAAAATGTCACTTGGTGATATTTTAATCAATAACAAAAAATTAAAAGAAATACCACAACACATATTGTGCCTTCATTTATTAATATTATTTAGAGATTTTACCCAAATGATTTCTAAGTATATTTGAGGAAATTATACTTAATAGTTAGTTGATCAGCACATAAAGACTTTATTTCATTGCCTTTCTTTATATGTTTATTTTGTGAAGTAAAGTTTTTAATTTTCTGGGTAAAAGATAAAAAACAATTTGTACAGGCCAACAATTTAAACCCAATGATTACTGAAGAAGTCTTCGAGATACTTAATGTAAATATGATATGCACACATTATTATTGTGAATGAAGGACATGCCATTTCATATAACAGGTGACATGTACTGGGGTGCTTTCTCTACACCGAGCATCAGATAATGCTATGAGTCTATCACTAATGATAGATGAAAAACATTTTAATATGTCAGATAATGGCACTCAACCCAATGACACAAATGCAATTCAATCAAATAATTTATAAGAGATTTTATATTACGTTACAAAGAAATTGTTAAGATAAATAAAACTCTACAAGTTGCTATCAAAGAATATCCATGTTTTATGCTTACAAATATCTTCTAATGTTGATAATACATTTTAAAATTCTAAAATCACATTGCTAATCATAATATTTTTAACACCATTACCAACATGGCACTGGGCTATCCTGTTAAATAATTTGTCAGATACATCACTTTAATACCATTTCAGAAATGCGGAAACAGAGATGTAAAAATGCCAGACATTTTTATTTCTACTATTTAGAAGTTGTTTTTGGTGTTGGTAAATAATTGAGATGTTAGAAGATAACATGTAGAAAGTTTTATGAGGCAGATATGTTTGATTAGCAAACAAAGCAGAAAATACATAGTCCAGTGCTTCCCATTTGGAGAAAACAATAAAAATACAATAACGTTGTTTATATTTCAAATAGGTTAGTATTGCATGAAGAGTTCAAGGTCTTCAGATGTTCAGGCACTGTATACCTTGGGATGGAAGCATTTAAATTTTCAAAGGCTTTTTTAATTTGATAAGTAATTTTTGCTTTCAACTATGCTCTGGTTTTAATTTTTATTGAGATCATTAATATTTTATAAGTAACCACCCAAGGACAGTAAGGGTTAGATCAGTAAAAATGACAGAACTGACTTTTTAGAAGGATGCTGTCTTAGCTAAAATCGTGAGTGGTTGTGGCATATGTACCTTGAGGTAGAGGTTTCCAGCTTTAAATACATAGTAAAATTTAATAGATGTGGTTGCTGTCAAAGTCAAAATAAAATTGTTGTGCTTTATATGCCCTCATTCACATAAAAGTTTGACTACGCTAATAGAGAAGTACAATGTTATACAATTATATTCTTTTTTCAATGACAATATAATTTTAAATGTATTTTTTAAAACTTGAAAGCATATCAGATGATTGTGTGCTTATCATATATCTATGTATTTCTTGACTAATGACTGTTTCATTATTTTATAAATGATGGGTCACCTTTAACACTTTAAAAGCTTATTTTCCATCAGAATTATGATTTATGTCAAAATGAAAAGGTTCCCTCAAACATATTTAGATTCTGTTGCTCTGCCTGCATTTTGGTCTAGTTATCTTTTTCTTTAAAATTATTCGCTGTTGCAAACCAAGAAAACTGAGATAATAGAGACAATGCTTTTAAAATAAAATGAAAAATGTTCATCTTTCAATCATTCATACATTCAGAAATATTTGTTTGGTGTTTTCTTTGTGCCATGAAATGTTCCACACACTTGGGTCACAGTGGTGAACAAATAAACAAAAAACTAGCCCACTTAGCTGTAATTCATGAAGGTAGATCATTAAAGGCAAGACAACAGGCCAAAAATAGAGTTGCTTATTGTAAGTCCTCTATCACCAAACTAAACCTACTTAGTTATAGTTTGACCTATTCCATAAATAAAATATTAAACCAGCCAGTGAGGACTCTCCTGACCAGCATTAGTTAGACAATTTTCCTGATAAATCCCTGCCATCCACTATAAGGAAAGTTACTTTGCAATAACCAATCTGCTCTCTTTTGCATGTAAATTTTATTTCATTGTATAGCTGTTTGGAGCTCCTTTATAACTACCAGACTGTCTGATGTCCAATGTATGAATCACTGAGCAAATCAATAAGATCTTTAAAATTTACTCAGCTAAATTTTGTTCTTTGACTTCATAAATAAAGCATTAGCATTTTAGATAATGATATACACTGAGTGGCCAGATTATTAAGATCTCTGAACACATAATAATCTGGCCACTCAGTGTGTATATATATATTAGAGGCTCGGTGCATGAATTCGTGCATGGGTGGGGTCTGGTCAGCCTGGCCAGGGGGAGAGGACATGGGCAGTTGGCCAGCCTGCCTGCTGGTCGAACTCCTGGTCGAGGGGACAATTTGCATATTAGCCTTTTATTATATAGGATATACACTGAGCTGCCAGATTATTATGTGTTCAGAGATCATAATAATCTGGCCACTCAGTATATAATGTGAAGAAAATTAAACACTATAAAGGAAAGTACTAGAATAAAAGTTATTATTTTAAAGAAGGTAGAGAAGGCCTCAAAGATAACTAACATTTGGTAAGGCACCTAAAACAGATGAGAAATCGCAACATGTGAGTATCACTGGGAAGGTTATTCCAGGCTCAGAAATAGCAAGCACAAGGTACTAACACTGTAATATAGTTGCTGTGTTAAAGGAATACAAATGAGGCTAATGTGTCCGGGTCAGAGTGAGCAAAGGAAGAAGCAGTAAGAAATGAAGGCAGAGACAAATCAGAACAGTAGAAAACCTTTTACAAGAATTTTCATTTTAAAAAAAAAATAGGAAACCATTTAAGAAATATGTTTAGAAGAATGATTTGCTGAAAAAGATCTCCATAGCTGCTATGTTTTGAGTGGATTGAGGAGGGAAATCAAGGCAGAAGAACAGAGAGCAGTTTGCAGGTTAGAGGACAATTTGGGCAAAAAGTAATGGTACCTGGGACCAGTGTATTGGGCTAGATGTGTTGAGAAGTATTGGGTTCTGGTATGCTTTGAGGATAAAGTAAACAGAATTTTTTTTTTTTTTTTTTTTTTTTTTTTTTACAGAGAGGAAGAGAGAGGGATAGACAGATAGAAACATCGATGATAGAGAAACATCGATCAGCTGCCTCTTGCACAACCCCTAATGGGGATGTGCCCGCAACCAAGGTACATGCCCTTGACCGGAATCGAACCTGGGACCCTTCAGTCCACAGGCCGACGCTCTATCCACTGAGCCAAACCGGTTTTGGCAGTAAACAGAATTTTTTGATGAATTTGCTATGAAATGTGATTGGAAGAAAGAATAAAATAGGGCTCCAAATTTGTTGGTCTGAGTAACTGGAAAAGTGGAGTTGCTATTTATTAAGAAAGAGCAGAATGCAAAATAACCAGTTTGGGGTAAAGATTATGAAATTAAATTTGACTTAAGTTTGATATATCTATTATAAACCAAAGAAAATCTGTCATGTTGTCACATGCACATTTAGATATGCTAATCTATACATTGGGAGATACATCTGCTCTAGATATACAAATTAGGAAAATATAATTTGAGGCTATTTACATGATATATATAATCCATGAAAATAGCAGGAAAATCTATAAAGCTAGTCCAGATAGAGAATAAAAGGTCCTGAGGCCTGATCCCTGAAGCAAATAAAATTTAAAATTTGAAGGGATAAAAGGAAATGACTAATGGGAATTTAATAAAGAAGCAGCTTATAAGAAAGGAATACAATTAGGCTTGTGTGATACTGCAGAAGTCAAAGTTGAAAGGAGTGTCTAAAGGATTCAAGCACTATAAATCAGTGAAATCAAAAGGCTGAGTATTAGCCAATAGAATCAGGAGAATTGAGTTCATGGGTTATCTTTATGAGCAGTTTCAGTAGAGTTGTATGGGGGGAGATAATGGTATTGAGTTAAAAAACAAACAAACAAAAAGAACAGGATCCTAAGACTGGGAACAAAAGAACAATGTCCTTTCTCATCACTTCAGTGCAATAGTGGACTAGACATCTAGCCAGAGTAAGAAATTAACCAAAAGGAATAATAAAGGAAAAAATAAATGAAATAAAAAAAGCATTTCTATGGGGATGGAATGATTGCATAAAAATTCTAAAGAATCAATGTCTTAAAAATAATAAGAAAATTAATAATTAGCAGATCTAATATGTAAGTTAATCAAGATCTTTAAGAAAATAAGAAGATTGATATAGTATAATTATCAGGTTTATGCTCAGTCTCATATTACCAAATTAAACTTAACTTAGGACCCAGCAGCTGTTTGTAGTAATGAATTGAAAGATCAGTTAATATAGTGTTTGCTTCTTTTCTGGACACATTTAGTGGCACAGATTCAGCCAATAAAGAGGTAGAGAGATGCATTTAATAAGGGTGATGTTTTTTCAGACATGCACTTTGAAAGGAGGAAGAAAGGAAATTGAGCATGTGAGTCAGGTAAAAAAAAAAATAACATAAATTGGTTAGGATGAACAGATTTTCAGATCGAATAAGTGCTAAAAAATATAGAGTCAGAGTGTTTGTTGGAGAGAGATGAAATGATAGTTACTTGGGAAGTAGGACGCTTGAAACTGAGATAAAGGTATAGGTACAATTCTTGATAATGACTAAGTTACTGCTGAGGCAGTGTAGAGGAAATTTTCCCTGAAAAATGCAAGGACTGAGAGGTTTTGATAGAGAGATTCTCTCAAGATAAATATTGAAATTAACAAATATTATGATGGAAATAATTTAACAAAAAAGATCAAGTAGCCATGATATCTGCAGTTAATTATAAATAGAAGAAAAAAGAGGATATAGATTGGTTGCAAAAGACTTAAAGTTGGGTGTTCATAGGGAAAAATATGTGAGAATAGAGCAAGAAAGAAGGTGTTGATATTTGGAATGAAAAGTGAAGGGGACAATCGGAGCACAACCATGAGAAACGTAGCAGCATACCATTGCTGAGCACTAAAACCTTGTCTGGCCTGGTCTGCTTAATATCCTGAGAGAAGGGGATTCGTGCCAACCTCAAGAGACTGTATAAATAGTCACCAACTAGTTAATTAACACTTAGAAATACTATTTTCAGATTTATCAAATATATTAATAAGATGGGAAAATGGATTTGTTTCTTAATATACTGTATTTAATTTCTACATTCTCTGAAATATGTTGTTTTTATGCCTATTTATTTATTTATTTACTTACTTACGTGAGGTTATTTTTAACTATGAGTGTTGTCTGCTGAGACCTCAAAGAATAAAATGTTTTTATTTTGTTCTTGTTTTGTTTCCTATTTGCTTAGCTACATCTGAATAAGCGTGTTCCATATTCCTGAGGATGCATACAATTATATACAAATAAAATGTCTCCAACTAAAGATAAAAAATTATTCTATTTTAATACTTCTATTTCTTAAAATAAAATAGAGTAATTATTCAAATAATTTTATCTTTTGTATATGTGTTCCTTTAAAAATAAAACCAATATGAAAATATCTATGTATTATACACAATAATATCAATTGAATCAGTTGACCTGAGAATAGCATTTAAATTAATAATAGCTATCAGTTATTGCATTGGGCACTGGAGACAAGGTATTCTATATAAATTCTATAAAAGTATTTAGTACTCAAACAAACAAACACACCTATGAGAGAAATTCCATTTTGATTTTAATTTATAATTGAGAGAATTGAGGAATATAAAGTTTAAGTCACATACACAATATCAAAGATTGACAAAGCTGAGATTTGAACCTGAGCAATTTGACTCTAGGTGCCATGTTCCTAATCACTATAATCACTACATTACTTTGTATTATAAGTCATTCAGTGGGCCAATGGCATATTTAAAAATGCAACAAGGGAATAATTCTTCACCTACCATCTAGTCTGTTTTTCATTTAACATTAATGATTTTGTAATTGATTATAGTAGTAAAATATTTTCTTTTCCAATGCAGATTTTTTTTTGGGGGGGGAGGGGTGAAAATTCAACTATGTAAAGTATGTTCCTATTAGAGCGTTTCTGGCAGTTTTGTTTCAAACAACATACTTGGAGATGAATGTCAACCATTAAATTTTTTAACATAAGCAACAAAATTTGAAAGTGAAAATAAGGATAACAAAACTAACATGAAAACCTATTTTTATAATGAGAAAATGGAAATAGTTTGGAATTTAAGGTCCTAAACATCACGATTTGAATTTAAGGTCTTCCACTGACTAGCTATATTATACTTCTTGGGCAAGTTACAAATTTTTGGACTCTTAGTTTCTCATCTGAACAGTAGAAGTAATAATGCTTTCCTTACAGTATTTTTGGGGAGTAAATGATATTACATATTTGAAATACCTAACCGAGAAACTGGCCCCTGTGAGCATTAAAAAAAATGTCAGTGACCTTATATGCCAACCTGATATGCTTTTTTAAAGCTTTCCTAGGTGTGAGATAAAACTTTGAATTTAATGGTTACTCTGAGAGATTATCAGAAAAAGTAGTTGGTTATTTTTAGATCTGCAAGAAATATTTAACAACAGAACTATGCTGCTATACCATCATTTGACATATACTTTGTTTTACTTATTTATTTATTTTTTACATTTGAGGAAGTTTTTTTTATTATTATTAAATTTATTTGGGTGGCTGGTTAACAAGATTATGTAAGGTTTTTACTCAGCCATAAGAGAAAATAAAATACTGCCATTTGTGACAAATTGGATGGATTTTGAGAATATCATGCTAAGTGAAATGAGTCAAATAGAAAATGTTAAGAACCATATAATTTCACTCACACATGAGATGTAAAACTGAAAACAACAAATGAACAAACAAAAACAACAAACAAAACAAACAAGCAAAACTCAAAGACACACACAACAGTATGGTGGTTACCAGAGAGAAGGGGATGCAAGGTAGTACAGGGTCAAGGAGGGTCAACTATATGGTGATGGAAGAAGATTTGACTTTGAGTGATAAGCACACAATGCAATATACAGTTGGTATATATATTTCAAATTGCAAAGTCTATCTAAATGATATGATCAGTAAACACTGTACAGATAGAAATATTAAAAAAATATTCCTGCCCTAGCTGGTTTTGCTTAGTGGATAGAGTGTTAGCCTGCGGACTGAAGGTTTCTGGGTTTGATTCCAGTCAAGGGCACATGCCCAATGTAGGCTCGATCCTCAGTAGGGGGCATGCAGGGGGCAGCCAATCAATGATTCTCTCTCATTATTGATGTTTCTATCTTTCTCTCCCTCTCCCTTCCTCTCTAAAATCAATAAAAATATATTTAAAAATAATAAATAAATAAATAAAATAATATTTCTTTTTTTTTAGATATATTTTATTGATTTTTTACAGAGAGGAAGAGAGAGGGATAGAGAGTCAGAAACATTGATGGGAGAGAAACATCGATCAGCTGCCTCCTGCACACCCCCTTCTGGGGATGTGCCCGCAACCAAGGTACATGCCCTTGACCGGAATCGAACCTGGGACCCTTCAGTCCGAAGGCCGATGCTCTATCCACTGAGCCAAACCAGTTAGGGCAATAAAATAATATTTCTAATCTCAGTTGTTAGTCTTACAATATTGTCCATTAGTTCTTAGATTATATATAAAAACCCTTACCAAAACTAAAATTGTAAGAACATCTTCTACATTTTAATACTAATTAAAGAAATTCTAAGTGAAGGATGCCATTACATTTTTTTTGAAAAGAAAATACATCACAAAGACATATGGCTTATGATTCCTCTAACTTAAAAATGAAAATAAAGGCATCTTACAAAGTTTGGTTTTATATAAAGTAAGTTTTTTTTTTAGGAATATGTTTTTTGACAGCAAATATCCAATTATATTTTCATAATCTATATTCATGCACAGGGCAGAAAATTATCATTAGTTCTCAAGCAAACTGATGGAAGAACCAAAAGATTAGAAAACAAATCTTTAACTTTGCTTTTATAAATCTTTTATAATGTAAAAATCAGTAAGGCTTGCTTAGCATCAAATTTTAGAGTGAATAAACAACTCAAACAGATTATTTTTCAAATGTTCAATAACTTGAAATGCTGCCATCCTATTCTATACTTTGGAAATCAATACCAGAAATGAATCAAGCTGCAAGGGATTTATCTACTCTATGCTTCCTTCTGAATCTAGACAAAGTAAGAAGAGTTATGTTATTTACCACTGGAAAAGTGTCATGTAACATTGATTTACTGTGTCAGTGACAGTACTAAAAATACAAATCAAACCGCACAAAATAGTAAAAAGTGCACTCTATAAATGTCCTTTCAATAAGATTATTAGCCCTGGGTAAAACCATGAGTCACAAAATTGCATTGAAAGCAGCCATAACCTTCACTCAGTTCATGACCTCTTGCCTTTTAAAATAATTTATAATAATTTTAGTTTTCTTTAACATATTTGTCATGTATATGTTATATGAAATATAATTCTCTGTTTTAAAAACATGGTTAAATCAATAAGTCTGACACAAACTAATAGAAAACACTGTTTTGAAATAATACATCTCTGTAATTTGAGCATTCAATCCATAAGCAATGCTTTGAGAAGTCAAAGGTGAATTCTCATATTCTTCTAAGTAATTGCTAAAATATTAACTACAGATGCATTTTCTATTTAGTTAATATAAAACAAATCGTGATTTGTGTGTGTGAGTTTAAATGTTAAGATATTTTGTCACTCATCAATTAGAACAGAGGCAACAGAGGCTTTCACTAATGCCAATTTCCATTATTCATTTTTTTTCATTCTGCCTTATATCAATTTTAGATTATTATTCCATTGTGATTTAATGACATTTCTTTCCAAGTAGCCATAGTGACTTTAATTTTATTCTATGATGGTATTATGTTTTCACATAATAAGAGGTTCTTTAGTTATCCATAAATTCAAGACACATAGTATAATTAAAATTTAATTGGAAGTAGCCTAAGGTAAGTAAAGGCTTGATATGTATAATTCAAGTAATACAATACTTTTATTCCCACAAATGAGGTAAATTTATAGCACAAATGAAAATAAAATGGGATTTAATTAAATTGCTTTAGATTCAAAGGATATTTTCTACTATTATTTAAGAACTAGAGGCCTGATGCATGAAAATTTGTGCAAGAATAGGCCTCCCTCTGCTCCCCCCCCCCCCCCCCCCCCCAACCCCCGCTGCCAGCACTGGCTTCTCTCAGGCACCTGGGTCCCGGGCTTCCCTCCTCTGGCTGCCTGCAGGCACCCAGGACCTGGGCTGGCTTCTCTCCAGCCCCAGCTTCATCAGGAAGGACATCCACAATGACGTCTGGATGACATCAGTCTAATTAGCATATTAACCTTTTATTATTATAGATTGATATGTAAGTCTAAGAAATTAACAAATATTCACCATATAAAGAAATATGTATATATTAATCATCACTGGAGGATATGTTTTTACTGATTTTAGGGAGAAAGATAGAGAGAGATAAACATCATTTTGTTGCCTCCTGTATGCATCCCCACAAAGAATTGAACCTGCAACCTAGGTATGTGCCCTGACCGGAAATTGAATCAGCAACCTTTTGGTGCCTGGGACAATGCTCTAACCAACTGAGCTTCACTGGCCAGGACTCACCTAAAATATTTTTTAGAATAAAAAATCATAAAGCCTAACCACCCATTTCATAGTTATATTTATCATCTCCTCCACTTATGACTATGTGAGTCTTGCACAAAAATGATCAGATGCCACCTTGGAGTCAGGATTGTAGTCATTTTTGAGGGAAGAGTCACAACTCTCTAATAATTACTGCCTGGATTAAGATTATTTTTTCCCCATAGAAAATCCATTTCTAAGCTTTTGAAAGAGCAATTTTACAACCCCGCATGAGAACTATTGGCCTCCTTACACAGACTATGACTATGTGAACAGGTATGGTGCCCAGTGGAAACTGTGATTTACCATGCTACTGTCAATAAACTACAGAAGAGTTTGGGCCAAACAAATAGGAAACAATGGTAAAGAGCCATGGTAGAAGGAAGCCAAGTAACAGTAGAGCCAAAAGTGTGCGGAGCTAATTTAATTTTTTAAAGCTGTAATTCAGCCCATACCTAAGGGACACAATATTTTTTTTTCTGGCAACATTTTCTATGAAGCTAAAACAGCTGCTTCACCTATCTCAAATCAGATACTATTCTGTTTCAAGCAAATGTTTACCAAAAACAATTGTCAGGCATGCTTATCCAAAAAAAAATTTAGATTGAACAAAACAGATTATCATGCTTCTAAAGTAAAAATTGATATAAATTATATTTTCTAATACATAAGCAATTTAGATATCTAGTAATGTAAAGAAATCAAGCAAATGTTTAAAGATGCTCTAAATTACTATATTACTATAAATTCTAATAACAATTAAAAGAATAATTATATATCATAAGGGCAATGTATTTATGAAATATGTGTCTAATCCAATTTGGAACATTTTAAATTGTTTGTAATGTAGAAATCTTCTAAAGTATTTAAAACAGTGATTTACTAATGAAAATTTGACTACTGTTATATCTTGCTGATTTTTATTCTCTTAATAAAAGTAGCTTCAGTAAAATACCAGGTCTGCCATCTGAAACATTGAGTGTATTTTCTATTTTCCTTTGGTTTTTTTCAGCACATTCATTAAAGTCAAAACAAGAAAATGCTAAAGGACTAGCACTCATTTGAAAATAATCTTTCCCCATTAGACATTGAAAAGACAACATATTTATCCATTCATTACAGGGCATAGAATACAGTACAATTCAATATAGTAGCTGAAGTAGGACTTGTTTTGTTTCTCACCTATAATGGGCAGGTTCTCCTTTGTGATCTGAACTTTTACTCCAACAAAGAGAGAATAAACACACTAAGAAGCATAAAGCATGCATGACTTAGTATTTTTCTATGTTTGTCAGTTGGAATCAGTATTACAGAAGCACAAATAATATTCAACAGCACAATGTTAGATGATTCTTTATGCCCCAGAAACAGAAAATCTACAAGACCTCAGCAGAAGCTGAAGGTTAGAATGTAAAGAAAGCTATATCCAAGTCCAGGAGGTGCATAAAAAAATGCTAGAAGGCAAATTCTCTAGCTTCTGGCTAATTTCCGTGAGATGTCACAGTCCAGAAGAATCAAGTTTCAGGAAGTGGGATGAATGTCAAAGGACTTATGCCAAAGAGCAGCTTGTTCTTGGAGCATGCTTAAGGCCATTTTGTTCAGAGATTTCAGAAAGGAAACAACCTGAAATTGTAACACTGAAAAGCCCATTAAAAATCATTTTAAAAAAGATCTTTTAGACACATTGGATTATATGAAGTGACTGACTAGGCCTGAAGCATGCTGAAAAACTTTTTGTTATTTGTTGAAAATTGTTTCAAGAGCAGAATGACTGAGGATAAGTCCATGTAGCATTCTCAGCCAAAGTTAGCAGATGCCCTCTTATCTGAAAAGTTCCATGAGCAACAAGGCAAACAGAATAAAGCATATGGACTTGACAAAATTCAGAGTTAGAATTAAATAGAAATATACATTAGCCAGTTTTTTTAGTTTTGGATATTGCTTCCTTCCAATAATGATATGACTGACATACATGTGCTTGGTTGGCCAGAGACACCAGCCAGTTATTACAGCACCTCTGCTCCTGCCAAGATGATTTATCTGGTTCCAAATGTCAATGCCACAGTTAACATGCTAGTATTATGCTTGCAATGGTTATATCATCTGACATTAGCTATACTGACGTTCCATCTGTCAGAGTTTATCTGGCACCTGAATAATAAATAATGTTATATTAGCATGACCTAACAGAACAATTAATAGACACCATCTGTTTATTAAAAGCTAGATATTTGTCTCAGCATTGACACCAAATCAAATATGATGTTAATATACAATATATTCTATAAATAAATTTATAAGTACATTTTAGTTCTATTTACAATGGAAATATAAAAAGAAACACCTTATTGCAAATTCAAACAAGAGTTAATGATTACCTACACATGAGAAATATGTGTTAAACATTACACTAAATATTGGGACTCTTTTTTCCAGGCACAACATATAATTGTTCAATGGAAAATTATACAACTTAAGTAACTATAAAAATAATGTCTTCAAAAATATCATATCATAACTACAACCATACACCCTACATATTCTCCAGCTATAAAAGAAAGAAAACACAGATGGAAAACAAAATCCCCAAGTGAATAAATGGTATACATGAATATGGGGGAAGTCATATTTCTATGATTATATAGCTTAATAAATTAAAAAATTTTGTTCATCGCTCTTTAGTATGAATAAAGCAAGAGTGCTTATTTATAAATACTATTAAAAAGTATACATATATATTTATTTATTATCAATGTAGCATGATTTATAATATTTCTATTGCAATGTAAAGATAATAAGTTCTTCAATGATAAAAGAATATTAAATAGCTGCCATTCTACTTGAGATTTCATAATTCACACTTTTCAGAATGTATGGACTTATTATTCTTGCTCACATTATTAAGTTTATCAGACAAATTGAGGCGTAAACATAAAACAAATCTTCCTAAATTATTAGCATTTGGTTACCACATGAGGGTCTTTTAGATTTCTCACCAAACCAGTTAGCTTTATGTTTCTTCTCCTTCCTTCTTCTCCTTCTTCTTTCTTCACCTTTTTCTTCTTCACCTTTTTCTTCTTCACCTTTTTCTTCTTCTTCTTCTTCTTCTTCTTCTTCTTCTTCTTCTTCTTCTTCTTCTTCTTCTTCTTCTTCTTCTGCTTCTTCTTCTTCTTCTTCTTCTTCTTCTTCTTCTTCTTCTTCTTCTTCTTCTTCTCCTTTTTCCTCCTCCTCCTCCTCTTCCATGAGCTTGTGTTCATGGAAACCATGCCACTGTTTCCATGAACACAAGTTACCTTTCCCTAGATTACTCTGGTTTACTTCTGTTTGCCACCAGGAGTCACTGTGTTGTTCTTTGCCTAGATAAAATTCAGTTTCATCTTGAGCATAAACATCTTTAATTTAAATGAGAGCTGTTTGCTCTTTCCGGTTCTGCAGACCCAACTCACAGCTAGCAAAAATGGCTTTGGACCACAGCCTTCTAGACTTACCTGTCATAGAAGTTCTGTTTTCCAGCAAGCTTTTATGTTCTAAGACGACAGAAAGAGCAAAATACAGTGACTTTTAATGATAAAAATACATAAGACATTGAATATAGAAGAAAGATAATAAAGACCATACACAGCAAAACCACAGCTAACATTATAGTTGATGGTGAAAAATTTTAAAAAGTTCTCTAAGATCAGAAAGTAGGCAAGGATGTTGACACTCACCAATCTTACCTAATAGTATATTGGAAGTTTAATCTAGAACAGTTTGGCAAGTTATAGAAATAAAAAACATTCAAATTAAAAAGGAAGATTTTCATTATTTTCAAATTTATCTTTTACATACAGAAAACCCCAAAGACTTGACCAAAAAACTGTTGGAACTAATCAACAGCTAGTCTACAAAATTGACATAAAAAATCAGTTCCATTTCTAATAATATAAAAAATGAAGAAAACTATCCCATTAGCAATAGAATCAACAACAATTAAATATCAAGAAATACATTTAACCAAAGAAGTGGAAGATTTATACAATGAAAACTATAAAACTTTAGTGAAAGAAATCAAAGATGATACAAATACAAAAACATGTTGTGCTAAAGAATCGGAAGGCTTGTTTTTGCTAAAATGTCCCAACTACTTAAAGCCATCTATATATTCAATTCAATCCCTTTCAAAATTTCAATGATATTATTCGCAGAAATAGAAAAGAAAACCTATTCTAAGTTTTACATAAACCCTAAGGACCCCAAATAAACAAAACAATTTTGAAAAAGAAGAAGAAAACTAGAACTATCACACTTCCTTTTTTAATTGAATTTATTGGGGTGAAATTGTTTAATAAAATTATATGTTTCAGGTGCACAATTATACAAAAAATAATCTGTATACTGTATTGCATACTCACCACCCAAAGTTAAGTCTTTGTCCATCACCATTTATTCCCTACTATACCCTCCTCCACCTTCCAATGGCAATCACCACACCTTTGTCCATGTCTATGAGTTTTTTCCTCCTTTTTTTTTTCTTTTTTGCTCAATCCCTTTATCCCATGATCCAGCTACCCCAGCCTGAGAGCTGTCAGCCTACTACTCTCTATCTGTGCATCTGTCACTATTTTGCTTGTTGGTACATTTTGTTAATTGGAATCCACATGTGAGTAAAATCAGATAGTACTCGTCTTTCTCTCATTGGACACTTTCTGATTTAAAACTCTACTATAAAGCTATAATAATTAAAACAATATAATACTGGCATAAAAATAGACAAAACAGAATAGGGAGACCATAATTACCATATTTTCTGGCATATAAGATGACTTTTTAACCCAGGAAAATCTCAAAAGTCTGGGGTCTTATACGACTGGAAAATACAGTATTTGGGTTTTAAGCAATCTGATATACATTGTCAGAGATTTTTCTAACCTACCATATTTTCCGGTGTATAAGACCCCCGACTTTTGAGAAGATTTTCCTGGGTTAAAAAGTCGTCTTATACGCCGGAAAGTACGGTAAACAACAACATATATAGGAAACTATATTGGACAAGGGATCAAAGAACACCCAGTGGGAAATAGATAGTCTCTTCAACAAATGGTACTGAGAAAACTGTGTAAACACAAACAAAGCAATAAAATTAAATACATATCTTATAACACTAACAAAATATACCTCAGAATAGATCAACGACTTAAACATAAGACCTTACATCATAAAACTTTTAGAAAAAAATGAAAAAAGGGAGAAGCTCCTACTTGTCTTGACATGGATTTTTAGATATGACCAAAAAAAAGCACCAGCAACACTAGCAAAAAATAACAAGTGGACTACATGAAAATTAAAAACTTTTGCACAGCAAAAAGACAACAAACTATCAACAAAATGAGGAGGCAATCTACATAATGGGATAACATTTTCAAACCATATATTGAATAAAGGATTAATAGCCAAAACATATAAGAAATTCATATAATTCAATAACACAATTTCACTTCTGAGTATTATACTCAAAAGAAATTAAAACAGTATATCAAAGAGATATATCAATTTCTATGTTTATGCAGCCTTATTCACAATAGCCAAAATATGGAAACAGCCTAAGTGCCTGTCAATGAATGATTGGGTAAAAAAAAAAAAAGTGATGTGTTTGTGTTTGAGTGTGTGTGTGTGTGTGTGTGTGTGTGTGTGTGTGTGTGTGTGTGTGTGTGTGTGTGTGTGTATTTGTGTGTACTGGACTATTATTCAGCTGTGAGAAAGAACATTTTGTCATTTGTGACAATATATATGGACCTTAACGACATTGTGCTAAGTGAAATAAAGCAAAGATAAATACTGTGTAATTATCACTTATATGTAGAATATAAAAAAGCCAAATTCCTAAAATCAGAGAGTAAAGTGTTAGTTACCAGGGATAGGGATTAAGGGACTAGGACATATGTTGTTTAAGTGTAAAAACTTTCAGTGAATAATACCAGCCCTAGAGATCTAATGCACAGTATAGTGAATATAGACAACAATATTAGAAGGAAAATAATTTAAGCAAGGGATAATGTGTTTGAATAAGTAATGGCAGAAAACTTCCATAGCCTTGTGAAGGAAAAAGTAATACAAGTCCAGTTGGCATAGAGAGTCCCAACCAAGAAGACCCCAAATCGGCCCATGCCCAAACACAATATAAAAAAAGGTCAAAAATTAAAGACAAAGAATCTTGAAGGCAGCAAGAGAAAAGCAATTTGTTAACTATAAAGGAGCTCCCATAAGGTTGTCAATTGATTTCTCATCAGAAATTCTACAGGCCAGAAGAGAATGGCATAAAGTATTCGAGGCAATGAAAGGCAAAGATCTGAAACCAAGATTATTATATCTAGCAAGGCTATCACCCAAAACAGAAGATGACACAAAGAGCTTGTAAGACATAAAAGGCTAAAGGAGTTTATTACCACCAAACCAGGACTGCAAGAAAAGCTAAAGGCACTGCTGTAATGAGAAGAAGAAATAGAGAAACCTAGGCATACAATATTAAAATAACAATATATAAGTCCCTATCAATAATAACCTCAAATGTAAATTAATTAAATGTTCCAATCAAAAGACATAGGGTAGCTGAATGGATACCAAAACCTTACCCAATTATTTGCTGTCTACAAGAGACCCATATCCAAACAAAAGACTCACACAGGATGAGAATGAAGGGATGAAAAAAAAAAAATTCCATGCAAATGGAAACGAAAAGAAAAAAAAAAAAAAGCTGGAGTAGCAATATTCATATATGACCAAACAGATTTCCAATGAAGGCTGTCACAAGAGACAATGAAGGTCACTACATAATACTAAAGAAATTGATCCAATAGTTGGAAATAAGCCTGGTAAACGTATATGCAACCAATATAGAAACACCTAAATATATTTAAAAAAAAAACAAACACACAACTTCTAGAGGAGTTTGAAGGAGAGATGGAAAACAATACAGTCATAGTAGGGGACTTTAACACTCCCCTTATTTCACTGGATAGGTCTTCCAGACAAAAAAATAAATAAATAAGGAAATAGTGATTCTAAAGGACATACTGGATGAGATGGATTTAATTTATATTTATAGAAAATTTCATCCCAAAGCTGCTGAACATTATTCTTCTAAACTGTACATGGATCATTCTCAGAGACAGACCACATGTTAGGACACAAACTAAATCTCTACAAATTCAAGAGGATTGAAATTATATCTAGCATCTTCTCAGATCATAATGAAATGAAATTAGAAATCAACTACAGTAAAAACACTA
This sequence comes from Eptesicus fuscus, assembly GCF_027574615.1. Lineage (NCBI taxonomy): Eukaryota > Metazoa > Chordata > Mammalia > Chiroptera > Vespertilionidae > Eptesicus > Eptesicus fuscus. The sequence goes on along the minus strand of NC_072475.1, from coordinate 93,195,382 downwards.
AAAAAAACATTCAAAAATATGGAGGCTATATAGCTTGTTATTAAACAATGAATGGGTTACCAATGAGATCAAGAAAGAAATAAAAAACTTCCTGGAAAAAAATTAAAATGAACACATAACAAACCAAAATCTCTGGTACACAGCAGAAGCATTTCTGAGAGGGAAGTTCATAGCACTACAAGCCTATTTCAAAAAATAAGAAAAATTAATAAGAAACTATTTACCCAACAACAAAAAGAATTAGAAAGAAAACAACAAGAAAAGCCGAGAGTAAGTAACAGGAAGGAAATAATAAAGATTAGAGCAGAAATAAATGACATAGAGACTAAAATCATATAAAAAAATCAATTAAACAAACAGCTGGTTCTTTCAAAAGATAAACAAGATTGATGAACCTCTAGCCAGACTCATTAAGAAAAAAAGAGAGAGGACCCAAATAAATAAAATCAGAAACAAAAGCAGAGAAATAACAACTGACACCACATAAATACAAAAGATTGTAAGAAAATACTACAAACAAACAATACATGCCAACAAGCTCCACAATGTGGATGAAATGGCAAAATTCCTAGAAAGATACAATCTTCCTAAACTGAATCAGGAAGAATTAGAAAACCTGAATAGGCCAATAACAACTGATGAAATCGAAGCAGTAATAAAAACATCTCATAGAAAACAAAAGCCTTGGTCTGGATGGCTTACCAAAATTTTATCAACATTCAAGGAACTAACACCTATCTTCCTCAAACTATTCCAAAAAAATCCAAGAGGAAGGAGCACTTCCAAGCTCTTTTTATGAAGCTAGCATTATCCTAATTCTAAAATCAGATAAAGACACTACAAAGAAAGAAAATTACAGGCCAATATCTTTGATGAACATATGCTGGGGTCTTTCCTCAGCTGCAAGGGTTCAGGAATCTGGAGAAGGGCTGTGCGTAAATTGAATAAAGAGACTAGTCATGTAATATAAATTTGGGAGGCATTTTGGGGGAGCCAGGGGAGGCTTAGCTCTAGTGACTAAGCTCTCTGAGTCTCCAGACTCAGGGCTTTTTATTCACACATTTTGCTCTTTAGCAAAGCAGATATACATATCAAAGGTAAGGTTTGGTAAACCGTAAAGGATTATCAGGTTGGGGGAACTGCCCTCAGCTGTCTGGCAGCAGGCAATAACATGCAGACCTTCAGCCCTGCTGAAGGTGTCCATCAGCCTTCTGACAAACTTCTCGCATTTTATTATGTCCTGCTGGAATTAGCCTCCAGCAAGCATAGATGCTAAAATCCTCAACAAATATTAGCAAATCAGATCCAGCAATATATTTTTAAAAAATCAAACACCATGACCAAGTGGGATTTATTACGGGGATGCAAGGCTGGTATATTCACAAATCAATAAAGGTAATACATCACATAAACAAATTGGAGGACAAAAATCATATGATCATATCAATTGATGCAGAAACAGCATTTGACAAAATCCAACACCAATTTTTGAAAAATACTTTCAGCAAAGTGAGAATAGAGGGAGCATATCTAAACATAATAAAGGCCATATTTGACAAACCTACAGTGAACATGATGCTCAATGGGCAAAAATTAAAATAATTTATCTTAAGAACAGGAATAAGACAGGGATGTCTGCTTTTACCACTCTTAGTCAACATAGTACTGGAAGTCCTAGCCACAGTGAGCAGACAAGAAGAAAACATAAAAGGCATCCAAATTGGAAGGAGGAAATAAAACTCTCATTATTTGCAGATGACATGATATTGTACATAGAAAACCCTACAGACTCCACCAAAAAACTACTAGATTTAAAAAATAAATTTGGCAAAGTATCAGGATATAAAATTAACACCCAAATATCGATGACTTTTTATACACCAATAATGACTTCTCAGAAAGAGAAACTAACCAAACAATTACATTTACCATTGAAAAAAAAAAAGATACTTAGGAATAAACTTAACCAAGGAGAATATATGGTATTCATGGATTGGTAGAATTAACATCATTAAAATGTCCATACTACCCACAGAAATATATGTATTTTAATAGGAATTGCATATATATATGTATATATATATATGCAATTCCTATTAAAATACCAATGGCATATTTCACAGACCTAGAACAAAAAGTCCAAAAATTTACATGGAACCTGAATAGCCACAAATCTTGAGAAAGAAGAACAAAGTTGGAGGAATCACAATAGCAGATATTAAGTTATACTACAAAGTCACCATAATCAAAACAGCCTGATACTGGCCCAAGAACAGGCATATACTAGTAGATCAATGGAACAGAACAGAGATCTCAAAATTGACCCAAACCATTATGCTCAATTAATATTTGACAAAGGAGGCAAGAGCATATAATGGAGTCAAGACAGTCTCTTCAATAAATGATGTTGGGAAAATTAGACAGATTCAAGCCCCCAATAATGAAACTACAATACCAACACAAGAATACACAAGAATAAACACAAAATGGAAAAAAGACTTAAATGTAAGTTGTGAAACCATAAAAATCCTAGAAGAAACTATGGGCAGCAAAATCTCAGACATCTCTCATAGCAATATGTTTACATGTACATCTCTTTTAGGGCAAAGGAAACTAAGGAGAAAAATCATTGGGACTGCTTCGACGTTAAAAGTTTCTGCACAGCAAAAAACAAAACACACAAACAAAAAAACACACATACTCAACATTAACAGAATGAAAATGGAGCCCACTGTATGGGAGAACATATTTGCCAATGATATATCTGGTAAATGGTTAATATCTAAAATATATAATGAACTCATACATCTTAACAAAAGGAAGACAACCCAATTAAAGAATTGGCAAAGGACCTAAATAGACACTTTTCCAAAGGAGAGATACAGATGGCCAAAAGACATATGAAAAAAATACTCAAAGTCACTGATCATCAGAGAGATGAAAATTTAAAAAACAATGAGGTATCACCTCACACCTGTCAGAATGGCTACCACCAGCATATCAACAAATGATAAATGCTGGCGAATATGTGGAGAAAAGGGAACCCCAGTACAAGGCTGGTGGAAATACAGACTGGTGCAACCATTATGGAGAACGGTATGGAGTTTCCACAAAAATTTAAATGTGGAACTGCTATTTGACTCAGTGATCCCACTTCCAGGAATATATCCTAACAAACCCAAAACAGCAATCAGAAAGAATGTTCATAGAAGCACAATTTCCAACAGCTAAGATCTGGAAACAGTCCAAGTTCCCATCAGTAGATGAGTGGATGAAAAAAGCTGTGGTATATTTATACCATGTAATACATATGCAGCAGTAAAAAATGATTATCTCTTACCCTTTAAGACAGCGTGGAGGACCTTGAGAGTATTATGCTAAGTGAAATAAGTCAGTCAGAGAAAGACAAGTATCACATGATCTCACTCATATATGGATCTAATGAACAAAATAAACGAAATAGACCCAGAGACATAGAAGCATAGAACAGGCTGTGGAATCTCAGAGGGAAGGTGGGGGAGGGTAGGTGAGTTGGAAATATCAACCAAAGCACTTGTATGCATGTATGTAAAAACCATGGATGCAGACGATAGGACAGTGAAGACCTGGAGAGGGGGCAGGGGCAGCCTGAAGGGGTCAATGGGAAAAAAAGAGACCAGTTTTTCAACAATGAAATTTTATTTAAAAAAATAAAAATTTTAAATATACAGAAGACTTAAATTATTAATTCAGAATCAGTTTAATTGCTGCCTATTTATACAATATTACTAGTAAATGTATGATCTTTGAAAATGTCAATAGAATTTTCACAGTATTTCATAATAAGCTATGCCATAAAGTTAATCTTACCATATTTGGTAATTTTATAAACATAGATGGACTATAGACAATATATTTCTACTGTAATGACACTTTGCCTTGAGATATAAAAAAGGGTCTACTTTCTGCTAATTAAAAATATTGTTAAATACTCCTTGTATTAAAAGTGATAAAAATTGAAATTAAAAATTAAAAAAATGCAAGCAATCTGTACCAAAAACAATTTTATCAAATTATCAGATAAAGTGGTGCTCAGAAGTAAATAACAACAGTGATATAATCAATATTTATATTCTAACAATAATGAATGCCAACAATTATATTACCTGATAGAAGATGAAAAAAAAATCAAAATAAATAGTAGGATGGTCAAACATACAATTAATGCTGCTAAAATTAGTAATTGTTATCTAAAAACAGTAGAAATATAAATAAAGTATTCCAAAAGAAAAATATTCCAAACATTTGCCTTTAACATTTTTAGATAATAAAATATTTTTTAAAAGTTAATAAGTTGGAAAATAATTCAAAAATAAAAGTCAGAATTAAATAGGCACAAAACTGAGAAAATTGTTAGTATTATGAGTTAACTTTTCTAATACCTTGAAAAAATGTGTGAAAACCTGAAATATTTACATAGTCATATTTCAGAAAAGAAAAACCATCTAAAATATTACTTTCCATACATGAATTATGTAATTTAGCAATATCTTACTTTATAATAGAGAAACATGCAAATTGACCGCACCTCCGCTATGCCCATGATTGGGCCTGGCAGAGGCTGGGGGCGGGACTCCGGGTGGCCCATCCAGCCGTTGGGAAGACCAAGATGGCTGCGCCCAATCCTGTAAGTTCCGGGGATCCGCATGGCGATCGCCACCCGGGGGGCGTGTCCGGGCCGAGCCCGGCGCTCCCCGGGTGTCAGCATGGCGATCGCCACCCGGGGGGCGTGTCCGGCCGAGCCCGGCGCTCCCCGGGTGTCCGCACGGCGATCGCCACCCTGGGGGGCGGGTCCCGGCAGAGCCCGGCACTCTCCGGGTGTCAGCATGGCGATCGCCACCCGGGAGGCTGTCCGGGCCGAGCCCGGCGCTCCCTGGGTGTCCTGGGGGCGATCGCCACCCAGGGGGGCATGTCCGGGCCGAGCCCGGCGCTCCCCGGGTGTCCGCATGGCGATCGCCACCCGGGGGGCGTGTCCGGGCTGAGCCCGGCGCTCCCCGGGTGTCAGCATGGCGATCGCCACCCGGGGGGCGTGTCCGGCTGAGCCCGGCGCTCCCCGGGTGTCCGCATGGCGATCGCCACCCGGGGGGCGGTCCGGGCCGAGCCCGGCGCTCCCCGGGTGTCAGCATGGCGATGGCCACCCGGGGGGCTGTCCGGGTCGAGCCCTGCGCTCCCCGGGTGTCAGCATGGCTATCGCCACCCGGGGGGCGTGTCCGGGCCGAGCCCGGCGCTCCGTGGGTGTCCCGGGGGCGATCGCCACCCCGGGGGGCATGTCCGGGCCGAGCCCGGACGCGCTCCCCGGGTGTCAGCATGGCGATCGCCACCCGGGGGGCGTGTCCGGGCCGAGCCCGGCGCTCCCCGGGTGTCAGCATGGCGATCGCCACCCCGGGGGGCATGTCCGGGCCGAGCCCGGACGCGCTCCCCGGGTGTCAGCATGGCGATCGCCACCCGGGGGGCTGTCCGGGCCGAGCCCGGCACTCCGTGGGTGTCCCGGAGCGATCGCCACCCCGGGGGCGTGTCCGGGCCGAGCCCGGCGCTCCCCGGGTGTCAGCATGGCGATCGCCACCCGGGGGGCGTGTCCGGCTGAGCCCGGCGCTCCCCGGGTGTCCGCACGGCGATCGCCACCCGGGGGGCTGTCCGGGCCGAGCCCGGCGCTCCCCGGGTGTCAGCATGGCGATCGCCACCCGGGGGGCTGTCCGGGCCGAGCCCGGCGCTCCCGGGTGTCAGCATGGCGATCGCCACCCGGGGGGCGTGTCCGGGCCGAGCCCGGCGCTCCCCGGGTGTCAGCATGGCGATCGCCACCCCGGGGGGCATGTCCGGGCCGAGCCCGGACGCGCTCCCCGGGTGTCAGCATGGCGATCGCCACCCGGGGGGCTGTCCGGGCCGAGCCCGGCACTCCGTGGGTGTCCCGGAGCGATCGCCACCCCGGGGGCGTGTCCGGGCCGCGCCCGGCGCTCCCCGGGTGTCAGCATGGCGATCGCCACCCGGGGGGCGTGTCCGGCTGAGCCCGGCGCTCCCCGGGTGTCCGCATGGCGCGCGCCACCCGGGGGGCTGTCCGGGCCGAGCCCGGCGCTCCCCGGGTGTCCGCACGGCGATCGCCACCCGGGGGGCTGTCCGGGCCGAGCCCGGCGCTCCCCGGGTGTCAGCATGGCGATCGCCACCCGGGAGGCTGTCCTGGCCGAGCCCGGCGCTCCCCAGGTGTCCGCATGGCGATCGCCACCCGGGGGGCGTGTCCGGCCGAGCCCGACGCTCCCCGGGTGTCCGCATGGCGATCGCCACCCGGGAGGCTGTCCGGGCCGAGCCAGGCGCTCCCTGGGTGTCTGCCTTGACAAAAGCTTTCCACATCTCTGTTTATTCTTTTGAATCCATAAAAGGACCTTTAAAAAAGCATGGGGGCCAGCTAAGAAAGAATGCATTTTCTGGCCAGAGCATGCAGGATTCTTTTGCCCAACAGGTTAAAGGGAGCAGAGCTGGCACAGTGGGAATGGCCCTGGTGCCCTATGAGGAGACCGGGGGAATGGGGTTGCCGAAATTCCCTAAGCCTCTTGCCACCTTCTCCTTTGCAAACCACACCATCCAGATCCACCAGGACTGGAGGCAACTGGGAATCTCAGCCGTGATTTGGGACATGGTAAGCAAATCTTGAGGGGCCTCTGAAAACACCTGCAACTGATTATAAGACTGGTCTTTATTTAAAAAGAAATAAAAGAACAGCTTTGTTGAGAAATACCCATATACTGTACATGTCACCTAAAGTGTACAATGAACTGTTTTTTTAAAGTAAATTCAGAGTGGTACAACCATCACCATGCTCAATTTTTAAATATCTTCGTGACCCATCCCCTCCAAAAAAAACTTCTACCCACTGGAATCACTTTCCTGATCATCTTCCCCAAAATAGATTGCACTTTAAAGGTGGGTAAAGAAAAGTTGAGGGAAGTTAAAACACTGCACAAAGGATATTGTAAGATGACAAAGCCCAAAGTGAAGATCATGTGTTTTCTTTAAAATATATATATATATTTTTAAAATTTCAGAAAGGAAGAGGGAGAGAGAGATAGAAACATCAATGATAAGAATCACTGATCAGCCGAAACTGGTTTGGCTCAGTGGATAAAGCGTCGGTCTGTGGACTGGAAGGTCCCAGGTTCGATTCCGGTTAAGGGCATGTACATTGGTTGAGGGCACATACCCCGGTGGGGGGTGTGCAGGAAGCAGCTGGTAGATGTTTCTCTCTCATCGATGTTTCTAGCTCTCTATCCCTCTCCCTTCCTCTCTGTGAAAAATCAATAAAATATATTTAAAAAAAAAAAAAAAAAGAATCACTGATCAGCTGCCGCCCACAGGCCCCTTACTGGGGATTGAGCCCGAAAACCAGGCATGTGTGCCCCTGATCAGAATCAAACCTGGACTCTTCAGTCCACAGGCCGATGCTCTCTCCATTAAGCCAAACTGACCAGGGCCATGTGTTTTCTTCAAGTTCTGCGTGGTTGTAATGGTCCCCAAATCTATACTAATAAAAGGGTAATATGCTAATTAGAGTGGTTGTCTTCCGGACATCTTTCCAGACAAAGCCGCAGTGGCTACAGAGGCCAAGGCTCAGGCAGCCATAACCACCTGCAGTGGCAGCAGCATTGGGGTTATGGGGGTGGTGCCTCCAGAGGGAGGCCAGACGGGGGGCCAAGGCACAGGCAGTTTGGGGTGATCAGGCTGATAGGGGAGGGCAAGGTAGGGGCAATCAGGCTGGCAGGAGATCAAGGTAGGGGCGAGCAGGCAGGCAGGCAGTGGGGTTAGGGACAATCAGGCAGGCAGGCAGGTGAGTGATTAGGAGCCAGCGGTTCCAGATTGTGAGAGGGATGTCCGACTGCTGGAAATTGGACATCCCCTGAGGGGTTCCAGATTGAAGAGGGTGCAGATTGGGCTGAGGGGCACACCCCCCCTACCCCCCCCTCCCACCAGTGCACGAATTTCGTGCACCGGGCCCCTAGTCTTGTTACAACTGCCTACAGTATTTAGTACAGTAACGTGATGCATATATTTGTAGTCTTGGAGCAATAGTCTATACATGTAGCCTAGGTGTATAATAGGCTATAACTTCTAGGTTTGCGTAAGTGCACTCTATCATGTTTGTACAATGCTGAAATTGCCTAATGATACATTTCTCAAAAAGTGCCCCTGTTGTTATGACAGTATTTCTAATTTTCTATAGTTAAAAAAATCAAATGCACACTTTTTTATCCCATAATTCTTTAATATAATGATACATATTTCAGAGAATTCCATAGCAGCATAAAGAGCTTTCTTAGAGCTGCATAGTATTTGTATACTAATATAATATAATTATTTAAATCTTAATATTTAGATTATCTTCAGCCATTTGCTTTAAAACAAATTATGTAATGAATGATAGTATAAACATATCATCATATAGATGTGCAAATATATTAGTTGGGTTATCACCCAGAAGATAAGTTACTGGGTCAAAGTTTCTAGAACTACGAGAGGCTCAGTGCATGAAATTCATTTGCTCAGGAGGGTTCCTCAGCCTGGCCTGCACCCTCTTGCAGGCCAGGAGCCCCACGATTGATCGCCTCGCAGAGGGAGGCCTCACCCACCTGGCTGGGGCTCCACGATTGATTGCCCCAAAGAGGGAGGCCCAGACCACCCTCTGTGGGGCAATCGCAGAGCCCCCTGATCAATTGCCCCACCACCCGTGGCCTGGGCCTCCCTCTGCTGGGCAATCATAGGGCGGTGGCAGGGGCCCCTGACCAATCTCATCGCACCTGCCTTGGCTGGCCTGGCACCAGTGCATGTCATAACGTGGTTGTCTGTAGGGTTGTTCTGCTGTTTGGATGTTCGGTCGATTTGCATATTATGCTTTTACTATTATAGATTGTTATAATGCTTTCCACTAGTTTTACTCCTATTAGCAACGTATGAGAGTTGCTCCTTCCCCGCAGCTGCCTCTGCCTCAGCCCCCGCCACTGTGGCTTCATCCAGAAGGTCATCCGGAAGGTCATCCTGTCTAATTAGCATATTACACCTTTATTATTATAGAATAGAGGCCCATTGCATGAAGGTTCATGCAAGAATAGGCCTTCCTTTCCGTGGCTTTGCTCCTGGCCACCAGGGAGCCTGCAAGTCTTCTCTCCTGGCCACCCAGAAGCCTGCAGTCTTTGTTCCCGGCCGGAGCGCCACTCCTGTAGCTCCCTCCGCCTCCTGCCCTCCCCTCATAGCAGGCAACATGCCCTGCCCAACCGCTCCATGCCTGTGTATTCAAATTAACCTACCATCTTTGTTGGGTTAATTTGCATACTCACTCCTGATTGGCTAATGGGTGTTGTGCAGGTACAGTCAATTTTCATATTTCTCTTTTATTAGTGTAAATAATTAAAGACCATTTAGGCTTTACAAACAAACTTCAACACTTCAAGAAGGAAACCATCTCCTTTGGGGAGAACTGCAAATGGGGCAGAAGGCAAAAAGCTTTTCTAGGATAAAGAATAAAGAACAAAGAAGAGAAAACTAGAATATATATGATTAGTCAGGGCCACATAGTCAAGCTTGTTAGGAATGAAAAGGAAAATGGATATAAGTGCAGAGCCTAGAGTTGGCCTGATGTTTGGGTGATTAGATGGCTGAATATATTCTGGTCAAGCAGAGCATTTATGGGGATCACACATGTAAATTCTTAATTTCAATCTGCTGATGTTGATAGGTGTGACTCCATCTTGGGCCTAGAAATTTATTCCAACAGTATCAACTCTTTTTTGAAGTCTTGGGTTTCACCTAGTATCACCAAGATGGAGGCAGTCTTGCCTAATGGAGTATTTTAAAGAAATGAAAACATAGCTTATCTTTTTCACTACATTGGTATATTAATTAATATATTTTAAACACATTTATGACTGAATTTGATCTATGAGTGTGTGTGTGTGTGTGTGTGTGTGTGAAAGAGAGAGAGAGGGAGAGAAAGAGAGAGAGAGAGAGAGAGAGAGAGAGAGAGAGAGAGAGAGAGAAGAGAGGGATAGTGAGTTTCTGTATTTATACCAATCTTCTTTTACAGGTAACTTAAATAAATTAGTTATCTTTAATATTTGGTAATATTCAACTGTAAAACCACATACTCTATTGATTTAATTTTTAAATATATATATATATATATATATATATATATATATATATATATATATATACTAGGGGCCCGGTGCACGAAATTCGTGCACTGGTGGGAGGGGGGGGGTAGGGGGGGTGTGCCCCTCAGCCCAATCTGCACCCTCTTCAATCTGGAACCCCTCAGGGGATGTCCAATTTCCAGCAGTCGGACATCCCTCTCACAATCTGGAACCGCTGGCTCCTAATCACTCACCTGCCTGCCTGCCTGATTGTCCCTAACCCCACTGCCTGCCTGCCTGCTCGCCCCTACCTTGATCTCCTGCCAGCCTGATTGCCCCTACCTTGCCCTCCCCTATCAGCCTGATCACCCCAAACTGCCTGTGCCTTGGCCCCCCGTCTGGCCTCCCTCTGGAGGCACCACCCCCATAACCCCAATGCTGCTGCCACTGCAGGTGGTTATGGCTGCCTGAGCCTTGGCCTCTGTAGCCACTGCGGCTTTGTCTGGAAAGATGTCCGGAAGACAACCACTCTAATTAGCATATTACCCTTTTATTAGTATAGATTTGGGGACCATTACAACCACGCAGAACTTGAAGAAAACACATGGCCCTGGTCAGTTTGGCTTAATGGAGAGAGCATCGGCCTGTGGACTGAAGAGTCCAGGTTTGATTCTGATCAGGGGCACACATGCCTGGTTTTCGGGCTCAATCCCCAGTAAGGGGCCTGTGGGCGGCAGCTGATCAGTGATTCTTTTTTTTTTTTTTTTAAATATATTTTATTGATTTTTCACAGAGAGGAAGGGAGAGGGATAGAGAGCTAGAAACATCGATGAGAGAGAAACATCTACCAGCTGCTTCCTGCACACCCCCCACCGGGGTATGTGCCCTCAACCAATGTACATGCCCTTAACCGGAATCGAACCTGGGACCTTCCAGTCCACAGACCGACGCTTTATCCACTGAGCCAAACCAGTTTCGGCTGATCAGTGATTCTTATCATTGATGTTTCTATCTCTCTCTCCCTCTTCCTTTCTGAAATTTTAAAAATATATATATATATTTTAAAGAAAACACATGATCTTCACTTTGGGCTTTGTCATCTTACAATATCCTTTGTGCAGTGTTTTAACTTCCCTCAACTTTTCTTTACCCACCTTTAAAGTGCAATCTATTTTGGGGAAGATGATCAGGAAAGTGATTCCAGTGGGTAGAAGTTTTTTTTGGAGGGGATGGGTCACGAAGATATTTAAAAATTGAGCATGGTGATGGTTGTACCACTCTGAATTTACTTTAAAAAAACAGTTCATTGTACACTTTAGGTGACATGTACAGTATATGGGTATTTCTCAACAAAGCTGTTCTTTTATTTCTTTTTAAATAAAGACCAGTCTTATAATCAGTTGCAGGTGTTTTCAGAGGCCCCTCAAGATTTGCTTACCATGTCCCAAATCACGGCTGAGATTCCCAGTTGCCTCCAGTCCTGGTGGATCTGGATGGTGTGGTTTGCAAAGGAGAAGGTGGCAAGAGGCTTAGGGAATTTCGGCAACCCCATTCCCCCGGTCTCCTCATAGGGCACCAGGGCCATTCCCACTGTGCCAGCTCTGCTCCCTTTAACCTGTTGGGCAAAAGAATCCTGCATGCTCTGGCCAGAAAATGCATTCTTTCTTAGCTGGCCCCCATGCTTTTTTAAAGGTCCTTTTATGGATTCAAAAGAATAAACAGAGATGTGGAAAGCTTTTGTCAAGGCAGACACCCAGGGAGCGCCTGGCTCGGCCCGGACAGCCTCCCGGGTGGCGATCGCCATGCGGACACCCGGGGAGCGTCGGGCTCGGCCGGACACGCCCCCCGGGTGGCGATCGCCATGCGGACACCTGGGGAGCGCCGGGCTCGGCCAGGACAGCCTCCCGGGTGGCGATCGCCATGCTGACACCCGGGGAGCGCCGGGCTCGGCCCGGACAGCCCCCCGGGTGGCGATCGCCGTGCGGACACCCGGGGAGCGCCGGGCTCAGCCGGACACGCCCCCCGGGTGGCGATCGCCCCGGGACACCCACGGAGTGCCGGGCTCGGCCCGGACAGCCCCCCGGGTGGCGATCGCCATGCTGACACCCGGGGAGCGCGTCCGGGCTCGGCCCGGACATGCCCCCCGGGGTGGCGATCGCCATGCTGACACCCGGGGAGCGCCGGGCTCGGCCCGGACACGCCCCCCGGGTGGCGATCGCCATGCTGACACCCGGGGAGCGCGTCCGGGCTCGGCCCGGACATGCCCCCCGGGGTGGCGATCGCCCCCGGGACACCCACGGAGCGCCGGGCTCGGCCCGGACACGCCCCCCGGGTGGCGATCGCCATGCGGACACCCGGGGAGCGCCGGGCTCGGCCCGGACAGCCCCCCGGGTGGCGATCGCCGTGCGGACACCCGGGGAGCGCCGGGCTCAGCCGGACACGCCCCCCGGGTGGCGATCGCCATGCTGACACCCGGGGAGCGCGTCCGGGCTCGGCCCGGACATGCCCCCCGGGGTGGCGATCGCCATGCTGACACCCGGGGAGCGCCGGGCTCGGCCCGGACACGCCCCCCGGGTGGCGATCGCCATGCTGACACCCGGGGAGCGCGTCCGGGCTCGGCCCGGACATGCCCCCCGGGGTGGCGATCGCCCCCGGGACACCCACGGAGCGCCGGGCTCGGCCCGGACACGCCCCCCGGGTGGCGATGGCCATGCTGACACCCAGGGAGCGTCGGGCTCGGCCGGACACGCCCCCCGGGTGGCAATCGCCATGCTGACACCCGGGGAGTGCCGGGCTCGGCCCGGCCACGCCCCCCGGGTGGCGATCGCCATGCGGATCCCCGGAACTTACAGGATTGGGCGCAGCCATCTTGATCTTCCCAAGGGCCGGATGGGCCACCCGGAGTCCTGCCCCCAGCCTCTGCCAGGCCCAATCATGGGCATAGCGGAGGTGCGGTCAATTTGCATGTTTCTCTATTATAAAGTAAGATGGTAAGTATTTGTGTACCTAAACACAGAAAATGTAGAGTAAAAATACAGTATATTAGTGCACTTATCATGAAAGGAGTTTTCAGGACTAGAAGTTCTGAGTGAGTCAGTGAGTGAGTGGTGAGTGAATGTGAAGACATAGGACATTGCTGTATACCACTGTCCACTTTGTAAACACTGTCCCACAAGTCCCCCACCACAATTTCTTCCAGAAATACAGCATCAAACCTATCTGTGCTTCTCCATGAGAGATGTGGGTTGGATTGGTTGAAAATATTGAGAGAAAATTGGCTGCGTAAGGCATAGGTCTTTATAGTAGTGACTGTCAGGTGGCCGTGTAAGGTGGCCTTAGGATCTATTGGAATGAAAAATCACGATAGATAAGGAAACATAGAGCATTACAGCCACAATATGATTTTGGCAATTGCAGGTTGGAGCACTGGTCAGCTTAAGGAAATATGTGGTATTCATAAAAAAAGACGGTGTTTAACATGGAGAGAATATAGCACTGAGGTTTTATTATTTTGATTTTGGAAATTTGTTTTTGGTTCTGTTGACCCTATCTGGCACAAAAGGCTCTGTCTGGCATTGAATTGATATAAAAAAAAATAAAACTTATTTACACTTCACATCATTACAACCTGTAAACGTTTTCAAAATACAAGGACAGGCTGGCTCCACACTACAACAGTAAGCTTTTACTAAAAGTGGCAGTGGCACTGAATACTTGTTAGGGTAGCTCCTGTGGACCATTGTTCTTGTACAGGATCTTAAGTTCCCAGCAAAATTTACAGCAAAGTTCTTTAAAAACCATCAAACTACATCTGAGAAATAAAAATTTCTCCTTAACCACATATCCTTCCATTTCTTACAGGATACTCAGCTCCATTTTATTATTATCGGGCCCTATCCTATATGCAATTCATTGTTGACCAAAACATTATATAGCACATGACTATATATAAACTTGTTTAAATATACATGAACAGCTGTGGGCTGATTTACAAAAAAAAAAAAAATGTGAGTGTTTTTGCTTATGAGTGAAGATAGCAAGATCAATTACACTTGGGAGGACATTTTTCATTGTATTTTTTAACTAGAGGCCTGGTGCATGAACTTTGTGCACAGGTGGGGGGTATCCCTCAGCCTGGCCTGCACCCTCTTCAATCTGGGATCCCCTGAGGGGTCCCGGACTACGAGAGGGTGCAGGCTGGGGTGAGGGACTGTCCCCCACCCCCACCCCCCGAGTGCATGAATTTCATTCACTGGGCTTCTTGTTGTAGAATAACACTCAATGATTTTAATATTAAATAATTCAGTTTCAAAAGAGAAAAGAGGAGAAAAATAATTTATAGGTATTATTGATTCTCTCTTACAATATATTTGACATTTAAAATTATTGTAGTTAGATCACTTTAATTATATATTGCAAACACGCTTGTATTAATGTAAATAAGTAGTGAGGATTTCCTCAAAGTTGCAAGTTGTTTCATGTAATTAAATATTTGGAATGCATCCATAATTAAGAAATGGAGTGGGACATTGAAGGAGTGGAACAACCCTAGTTAGGATTGCTTTTCTCCATATATATATATTTACTTTCTAAACATCTGCTTCATCAGTTATTACAAATATACTTCCCTGGCTTTATGGTTCATGTGAAAAAAATATGCTATTCAGAGCACCAGGGTTTACATAGGAATTATCAATCAGATGGAATTAGAAAAAAATATATTAGTCCCATATCTAAATTAGTAAGGAATGGTATTAACTGAGGTTACATAATGTTTTCATTACTGGTGATCGTCTGGAAGATGGGCTGGTACTGACTGGCTTCTAAAAGCCCTCTGTGGAAGCACATGCATAGTTGTATTGGGTAGGATGTTGTATTATACCCGGCAGATGTTAAGACACTTATCCCCCTAAATGCTCAGAATATTCACACACTTTTTCACATAAATATAAAAACTCTCTTAGATCAATTATTTCATACAGAAGAGACCTCCATTATAATAATTATTGAAATATATCATATATTATGATTTCTATAATTAAGTGTGATAAGAAATATATATGGTATTAAATTTTTCTGTAAAGTCTGGATAATATAGGTACCTATCTAATAAGCTTGCTATGAGGGTAGATAATGCAGGAAGTACTCAATACAATACCTAGAACATAATAGTATGATTCAATAAACTTTAAAACTATTATTTCTATTTTTTACTAATAGCTTTTAAGCCCTTAGAAGTTTTAAAATCTTACTTTTAATCTTCTTTATTGTGCTTCAATAGCTTTTTTGTATAAACATTGATCAACAAATAAATCAGTATTTGTTTATTAAATAAAAATAATTTCCTTGTAAACATAGATTTCAAGTAAAAAAAGGCATTGATGTTCTCCTTATAACCAAATCCAAAAGTTATTTTTTAGATCTTACCCATTTTGATATTTCTTTAGTATATCACTGGAAAGAAACATCACTGTTTTAAAAAGTGTTTCTTCCTTTTTTTTTTTTTCTGTATTCTCACCTCTCCCCTGAATTTTATGACTTCTTCTCTGTTTCCTTTGCTCTTATTCTTGTTTCCATGCCTTAAATATGGGGAAAGAAAATTCAGGTTATGGTTCACAGTCCTCATTTCTCTTAGTCATCTTACTTTACCATATCATCAAAACCCCAGGTTTATATATTAACTCTATGCAGATTAATTTCAGATCTTCAGCTCTGGCTTCTCTCCTAAGCTCCAGGCTTTCAAATTCTATTACTTACCAGTAATTGCTTTCCAAATACTTTGCCAGTTCCTCAAACTCAAACTTGCAGGACAATTTCAGTTATCTCTAATAGTTGTCTCAATCCTTATTCCTTCAGATTTCAGATTTCTATAAATATCGCCATCATTCCCTCAGTCTTATGGAACTGAATTCTGACAATATTGTAACCTTGAGGATACAACTAAACATGTGCATAAGACAATAACATCAACTAGATCTAGAGTAGAAGGTGAGATATTTACAAATAAAAACAGGTGTAAAAGGTCTATTAATTTGAGAAAAATGAATGCATATTTTTATAATTAATTAATTAATTGTGCATATGTTTATTGAGAAACTACTAAATATTAATCATTGAGGCTATGATAAGTCAGATATAGTCATTGCTTTATGAAACTTTAACATAGTGAACAGGAAATTACAGAACATATTTATAGATACTAACAGAGTACTTTAGAAACCTGCAGGATAGAATCCTAACCTGATCTTGAATTTGAACAAGGCTTTCCAAATAAAGCTTAAATATTTATACAAATGTGAGTTTAATCGATAAAAATTTACTCCTGGAAATGAATGGTATGTTTTTAAAAATGGTTGACTAAAATGTAATATACTGTCTTTGAGTATAGTTCATTAAGAAGGATTCATCATTTGCAAAGTAGGGTGAGATATTACTAGAGAGATTAAAGATCTAGGCCAACAGGAAACTTAGAAATCATATTAATAAGTATGGACTTCATTCTAAATGCAATGGAGACTCAAAAATGTTTGGATCATACTCTACATTTATGTAATGAAAGGAATTGGAGAATGACAGGCTTTAATCAAGAGTATACATTAAGAAATAATCATCATAATTCAAATAAAAATCAATGTGGCCTTTATTTAAGTCAATGAAGTAGAAGTGAATAGAGTAACAAATGGGCATGAGGGACAATGCAGACATTTTCTTAAAAAAGATATTGCAATTGGTTAGATGTGGGGAGAATTGATGTTAAGTATTAAAGACACCTAGACTTTAGCAATGTCCAGATCAGTATCCCATGTACAAAAATTAGGGTATTTTAATGACTAAAAAGATAAAATATAGTGTATTCGCTTAGGAAAAACATATAGCTAGAAAAGAGAGTTAAGGAGTGATCCCCAAGGGATAACATATGAAGGGTAAGATTGGAAAGGAAAAAAGAAAAGAGATACTTAATGAGAAGGCATATAAGAAATAGTTATTGAAAATCAGAGAGTGTGACAATATTAACAAATATGACAGAGTATTTAAAAAATGAAGCAATTAATAACAGGTTTAGAAATTATAAGTGAAAAGAACTGGTCATATGATTTTACACAAGTGTGGAAGACAAATTATTTTCAGGAAATAATAGAACAATGGCCTCCAGTGTAAATAGAAGACAAAGTGAGAAGAGTCGTTTTATTATTATTATTGTATAACTAGAGGCCCAGTTTACAAAATTCATGCAAGGCCTTCCTTCCCCTGGCTGCCGGCACCGGCTTCTCTCTGGCACCCGGGACCCGTGCTTCCCTCGCAGCCCCGGCTTCATCCGGAAGGTCATCTGGAAGGATGTTGAGTCTAATTAGCATATTATGCTTTTATTATTATAGATTATTATAGATATTAAGTTTTGATGGAAGGAAACAAATTAGAATGGTAGATGGGTGAGATCTTTAGTTGTGGATTTTGCTGTTTCTTTGTTGTTTGTTTTAAGACTAGTGAGACTTGACCTTGACTAAATTATTATGGAGCAAAGCCAGTAATGAAGGAGAGATACAATGATCAGGAAAGAATGTAAATAGTGGATGGAAGGTGCCATTGCAGAGGACAAAGAAGATGAGTTCTGGTTGGTAAGTGGAAAAATTCATTTTACCAGATCAACGTGCTTGTCTTTTCAAACAAGAAAAATAAGAAAAAAGTAAAAATTTAGTGTATAGTGTCAGGAAATCAAGTATTTCAAATATTAAGTTTCTATTGCATAGAAAACGAGAAATTTAAATGTAGTGATTAAATATCCAGGCTTTGCACTAAGATTGCTTGAGTGCAAGACGTTCCACTGCCACTTATTCTTTGTGATATCAATGAGATCCTGAATTGCTATATGCTTCAGTTTTTCTTTAAGGTAAAATGATGACAAGGATAGCCTCTATCTCATATGGTTGTTGGGAATATAAATGAGGTTATGCAAAATGAGTTTCTTAGGGTTTTTCTAGTGCAAAGTAGCAAGTTATTATTATTATTATTATTATTATTACTGTTATTATTGATTATTGAAATTTAAAGCAGGAAGTGTGTGGATAATTGCAGAAAGATTTGATATGGAAGAAAGAACTTAGTGAATCTAATTAGTATGGAAGAAATTACATACCCAAGAAACATAGCAGAATGCTAAGGAGCTTCATACTCTCATTTGAGATTGACTACCATAAATATGTACTCACTGCTTTGGTTAATTAACTGATTGGGATGAGTTAGACTAAATGAACAATATTTTGATTAAGCTGATTAATTAGAAAATGAAAACTTCATTTTACCTGAAAACTATATGACCATATGGCATATATATATATATGTATATATATATATATGTGTGTGTATATATACATACATATATACACATATATACATATATATACATATATATTAATTAAAAATAGAATATTGTTATAGAAAATACATCTCCAAGCATATGCATAACAAAGAAAATGAACATAGATACAAATATTAAAACACTTTGTCCATATTATATTTCTGGGCAAGGGACTACTTTTCTGGAAACTACACCCATGCATGAAGTTTTAGCAATGATCAAAATAACTTCTATTAAGCATTCTGATAGTTCACTCCAAATCTTATTAAAATGTTTAATTTATTAGTACATGAAGCATTAGTATTAATTTAGGTCACAAGTATATCCTGATTTTGTGTCATCTATTGAAAATGTATTTATTTATAAGATAATCGGCATGATATTTTAAGTTTTTTTGGCTTTTAGATCAATGATTTGTACTCTTTCAGAATTTTAGACCTAATTTTAAACTCCATCTATATTTTGGAGACAATTACTTAAGTTTCTAAATATGACATATGAGACTCTAAGAACACATCATGTAGACCCAGACTATTTACTTTTTATCATAACTTACAATCATTATTAGAGTCACTAAATGCATCCATGAGTCCATTATCATTGCACTCCATAGAAAGCACAATTGTTAAAAAAAATTGCATGACTGTTTCAACCAATTGGTAGTTACTTCAAAAAATCTGGAGACACAGTCTAGTAAAAAAATGTGGGTGACCATCTTACATTTAGTGAAATGGGTCTTCATTGATTTTCTAAAAAATCAATTGACTATACATCTTTCTATAATACAATTATTTGGTGAAAAGAAGGTGGCATTTTAAGCTTGTTTTCATAATTCTATGCAACATTATAGCAAAGGATTATAAGGAAGATCAAAGATGATCTTCAATATAGAAAACTATCCTGTCATGCTAGAAAGCCTGTTTGTAGTTGCCATAAAATGTCAATAGTGGCTTAAAATGCCATTTAAGCTTAGCAATTCTAAGGAAAAATATTAAATCTATCCCACTCAAGAAATTGCCCTTAGCCAAAATTCACAGCTAAGTTCACATAAGGAAAATTATTTTGTCCTATTCAAGGCAAGCACCATTACATGATGACATATTAATTGATTAATAAGGTGAGAGAGAGAGGCTTCTTTGGCATGATATTGTGTCAACTGCTGCCTTCAATACTTGAATGTCTCTCAAATTATTCCTGGACATAGTTTACACATGTTAATCATCTCTTACCAGGATAATGATGCTGAAGTTATTTTTGAAATGGTAAAGGAAACCACAACTAATGCAAGATAATTTAATACTGCAGAAACAATTTCTCTATCATTTTATTTAAAACATTTTTTGGAAGCATGGTTACAAACAATGCACGAAAATAACTCAATGATTTGTTGGAAGCACCTGCTTATTTAAATCACTAATCCGATTTTTCTCCAAGCTTTTGGGTATTTTGCATATTTGCTTAACTACTATATTGAATTATTAGACTACAGTTTTCCAGTTTAATTACTTTGAAACATAATTTATAATCAGAAGCCCAACCTAAACATAAAAATGTATTTGTTCTTCTAAAATTTTAGTTTTATATGTCATTTAAAGTAAAAAATATAACTCACTAAGTTATAATTACGTGTTTCAAGCTCTTATAAGATTATCTTATTAGTTTCTATATGTGCAATGTCAAAGTTTACTATAAAGTGGATGGCAATTTGTTAACTATTGATGTATTTTAAAACAGTGGAATGATCACAAAAAATATTATATATTTAGAGAATCCTTTCAAATAAATATTTCTGCACTAAAATTACACAAATTTTATCACAATAAAAACTTAAGAGAAATATTAAAAAAACTGTTTTGTTTACTAACTTTACTCTCAAGTTAGAAATTCTGACAAAGTGCACATATGGAGACAAATGTCTATGTATCTCTAAGCAGGTATACTCTCAAGTACTTGCAAATTTTAAACTTATTTTTAAAGGCATGCCTTTAAATTCTATGCAAGTCATAAATATAACAACATAAACAATATTCTAAATAATTGATAAAATAATCTTATCATTTAATATTTCAATGATCCATACACATGATACATGCAATTCTATTTTTTCCTAATTTAAGAACATTAATTTTTATTTTAATTTTTAAAATTTACTTTATTATCAGTACAATGATCTCATATTTTTGGTGTTTTAAAACATATTGAGTTATATTTCAGTTCTGTATTATCAGTTTTTAGCAATAGTTGAAATTTGTACATATTTGAAGGTATTACATCTTTTACAAATATATATAGAAGATAAACTCTTTACTACCAAATTATTTGGAATCAATAGTTGATCTGATTAAAAATTCCCATCAGAAAGGTCAAGATAAAAAATAACTTGTTACTTTTAAATATTTTTAATTGCAGTCGAGGTACAATATTATATTAGTTTCAGGTGTACACCCAAATAATTAGACATTTATACAACTTGCAAAGTGATCACCCCAATAAATCTATTACCCACCTGGCACCATATGTAGTTATTAGGATATTTTTACTATATTCTCTATGCTGTACTTTACATCTCAATGACTATTCTGTAACTACAATTTGTACTTCATAATTTCTTCATCTTTTTCACCTTTCTCCACTTTTCCCTCTCCTCCTACCTCTCATCTGGCAACCGTCAAAATGTTTTCTCTGAGTCTTTTTCTATTCGGTTTGTTCATTTATTTTGTTTTTTAGAGTCTACATATAAGGGAAGTAATCTGGAATTTAAATGTATTCCTCTTTTTAATGTATTTTACTCAGAACAATACCTGCTCGGTCCATCCATGTTGCTGCAGATGAAAGATTTCATTCTTTTCTATGACTCAATCATATTCTATTGCATATATGCACCACTTCTTTACCCATTTATCTATTGATTGATACTCAGGTTGTTTTCATATCTTGGGCATTATAAATAATACTGCAGTTAACATATGGATGTGTACATGATTTTTATTTAGTTTGTTGAGCTTCTTTGAATAAATACCTAGAAGCGGAATTGCTCGGTTCTTCTTTGTTTCTTGGTATAGTCTTTGTTTTAAAGTGTATTTTGACTGATATAAGTATTGATACCCCAGCTTAATATTTGATTCCATTTTCATCAAGTACTGTTTTTCATCTCTTTACTTTCATTCTGTGTGTGTCTTTTGATCAAAAGTGAGTTTCTTATTGGTAGCATATGCAAGAGTCGTGTTTTGTTATCCATTCATGTCTTTTGATTGAAACATTTAACCCATTTACCTTTAAAGTAATTGTTGACAAATAAGAATGTATTGCAATTTCATCATTCATATTTTTTATCTTTTTTTTCTTCTTTTTAAAGAAGACCCTTTAGAGGGTCGGACCTGCATTACCACCATTTGTCCACCATCCAGAACTGAAATATCATTGCTGACATGTACACATAAGGAACTGTTTAACATTGAAATTGGGACTCAAAAGAACTGTTGGCCCAGAAAGAAACTCACTACAGACTGATTCATTTGCCTCTCAGCATAACCATTATTGCTTGTCTCATTTTCGGTTCTTATAAGTGTATTTCTAGTAGCACATGATCTCACTCATCTAGGGGAAATGATGAACAACATAGACTGATGAACCCGAACAGACCCGGAGATAAGGAAGCATAGATCAGACTGTCGGACCTCAGAGGGAAGGTAGGGGAGGATGGGGATAAGGGGGAGAGATCAACCAAAGGACTTGTGTGCATGCATATGAGCCTAACCAGTGGTCACGGACAGCAGGGGAGTGGGGGCATGCGTGGGGAGGGGTTTGGGATGGGAATGGGGGGATGAGGACAAATATGTGATACCTTAATCAATAAAGAAATTAAATAAATAAATAAAGAAGACCCTTTAGCATTTCTTATAACACTGGTTTGGTGGTGGTAAACCCCTTTAGCTCATTCTTCTCTGGAAGGTTTTTTATCTATCCTTCTATTCCAAATGACAGCTTTACTGGGTAGAGTAACCTTGGTTGTAGGTCTTTGCTTTTCATCACTTTGAATATTTCTTGCCAATTCCTTCTGACCTGCAAAGTTTCTGTTAAGAAATCAGCTGACAGAGTTATGGGAATTACTCTGTAGGTAACGAACTTCTCTCTTGCTGCTTTTGAGGTTCTTTCTTTGTCTTTAACCTTTGGCATTTTAATTATGATGTGTCTTGGTATAGGCCTCTTTGGATTCATCTTATTGGGGCCTCTCTGTGATTCCTGCACTTGCATGTCTATATGATTCACCAGGTAAAGGGAAGTTTTCTGTTTATATTTTTTAAGATAGGTTTTCATTTTCTTGTTCTCTTTGCATCTCCTTTTGGCACTCCTACGATGCAAATGTTGGTACACTTGAAGTTGTCTCAGTGACTCCTCATAATATTCTATTTATTTATTTGTTTGTTTGTCTACTTTACTGCTCTAATTGGGTGTTTTCTGCTTCCTTAACTTCAAAATTGCTTATTTGTTCCCCTGTTTTATCTACTCTACTGTTGATTTCTTGTAATGCATTCTTCATTTTAGTTAATGTATTCTTTATTTCTGACTGGCTCTTTTTCATGTTTTTTTTTTTTTTAATCTCCATTTCATGTTTTCTATCTCTTTGTTCCTTTATTTTTTCCCTAAGTTAATTGAGCATCCTTATAACCAGTGTTTTGAACTCTGCATCTGATGGAATGTTTGTCTCCATTTTTTTTAAAGTCTTTCCCTAGTGTTTTGTTCTGTTCTTTCCTTTGGTACATGTTTCTTTGTCTCTTTATTTTGGTTGCCTCCCTGTGTTTATTCCTAGGTAGAACTGCTACATCTTCTGGTCTTGGTAGAGTGTCCTTATGCAGTAAGTGTCCCGTAGGACCCAGTTGAGGAGCCTCTCAGGTCACCTGAGCTGGGCACTTCATGTGTACTCCTGCGAGGGCTGTGTGAACACCTCTATTTTAGTTTAGCCTGGATTGCTATTTGCTTATCAATGGGAGGGTTACCCACAGGCTAATCAGCTGGGAGAACTTGCCAAGATCACCATAAAGGATCTGCTGTGCAGGGACCAACCCCACAGCACAGAACTCACATCAGTGAGTCTCAGGGGCTCACCAAGTCCACACCTTGAATGTGTCACTTGTGGACGTAATAGGGTGGTGCTTCAATGTTGTCTGTAGCTGTGCACCATGTGT
Organism: Eptesicus fuscus; assembly: GCF_027574615.1. Lineage (NCBI taxonomy): Eukaryota > Metazoa > Chordata > Mammalia > Chiroptera > Vespertilionidae > Eptesicus > Eptesicus fuscus. The sequence goes on along the minus strand of NC_072475.1, from coordinate 93,171,689 downwards.
ACTGTCTCTGAGGCCTCACTGGAGGTGCAGGCCAAAGTCAGCTGCCACATGTGCCCTACTCAGAGCCATTTGGAATGAGCTACAAAGAAATATTCAGATGGCTGGTACTTGTGTTGGGCTTGTAGGTGCCCAGGAAAGATCAAATTGTGAACCAAGGCTGGCTGCATTAGCAGTGGTTCTGGGGTCATTTAACAAATGGTACAGGGCATGCTAAGGCCGGACACTGCTTGTTTGAGAAATTTTAGGAATGTCAGCAGCATCAACGAAGACTTGCCTTTTTTTTTTTTTTTTATGGAAAAGCTACTGGAAAGGGCTTGGGTGGGCCCTAAAATTGTTGGAGTGGGGTCTCAGGTAATCACCAGGGCAGGGCAAACAGTGTTCACCAGGTTGATGGAGACTCTGATATGCCACGTGCCCGCCAGCTCTGTTGGGTGAGGGCTCAGCAAAGGAACAATGGACTCTGCCAGCACTGCTGCCAGGGAAAAGTTGCTGCAACAGCCCTCGCCCCAATGCCAGGCAATTCAGTTTCTCCCTGAATGTCCAAGGTGCCTTTCTAGCTGCTGCCCCTCTACTGGAGTTCAGAGCAAGTGAGTCTGAATAAATCTATGCACAGGGCCTTTAAGAGGAACACCTGGGACTCCAGCAGCCCTTTGTTTCACTCAGCCTCAATTCCCACTGGTTTCCCCAGCCAGAATTTATGGGGATTTCTCTTCCTGGCACTGGAACCCTGGAATGGTGACTGAGACCCACTTTTCCTCAGGGTGTACCTCCACAGTCAATCTATCCCTCCTGATTTTTATCTGCATCAGGTGGGTGTGACACCAGCCTGATCTTTGTCTCCACTGCTCCTACCAGTCTCAATTTGGCTTCTTCTTTATATCATTAGTTGCAGGACTTCTTTTCAGCTAGATTTCAGGTGGTTCTTAATGATGGTTGTTCTGTAGTTTAGAGAGCACCTGCCCGGATTCCATGCTCAATCTCTGGTAGGGGGCTTATAGGAGGTAGCTGATAGATGTTTCTCTCTCACATGGATCTTTCTCTCCTTCTCTCTTCATCTCCATCTAAAAATCAGTATAAAAATCTTTAAAGAAATAAAAGTATGCTGCATTTGTTTTTGAAAGTCAAAGATAGTATTGCTAGGTGAAGCCACACTTATTTTATTATGTTCTCCAGGGTCTCTTTGAGGCTGCCTTGCTGCGTAACACATTCTAATTTGAATGCTTATTCTTTGTAACTTTTAAGAAAAACTCACATCCTTTGTAGTGGGTGACTTTTATGGTGTAAAGAACAAGAGAACTAGCACATTTTAGAACTTTTATTATGTGTAACACATTATGTTTGTTGTAATACATCATAGACCATTTCATCAACCAGTCTGCTTATTTTTCTTAACATTTTGGACTCATAGTACATAAACTAAAACATTGGAGTACAATGTATACACAAAATTGTGGATGACTGAATTATGAACTAGACCAAAGAGAAAAAGAAATTAAAGTCAGTACAATTTAATTCATTGAGCTTTTGGTATCAAATCGCAAACCAAGTTAAAATAGATCAAATGATTGAGCAGTATTTAAAAGGAAAGAACAGTTTTCTACCAGAGGTCCTAAGCTATTTTTTGTAGAGGATAGCAAATAAATTCACAGAGAGCTCCAAATTACACATAGTCACAAAGTGGCCCTTTGTAGGAGTTCTCCTTAAGAGATGATAAAGTAATTAAAGACATCATTTTTTCATTCATTTGTGGTTAAAATAAATACGTATTTCTAAGTACATATACATGCACATACATGATACACATACACAAGATGCAATTATCAACTTGAGAATTATTTATACCAAGAAGAAATAATAAAACAAAGAACACCTATACTTTACTAGAGGAAAAATTCAAGAGAGTTGCTTTTTCCCTTCAAATCTATTCAAGAAAAAAATGCACCTTGCTTTTCAGGTCCAGTGTCTGAAGTTGTATCCTTTAAGCCTGAACGATGCAGCAATCAACACCCAGCACCTCTAACTAAGTGCTCAATCACAAGAAGAATCTACTCAAGAGCTTGCCCCTGAAACTACATCCTCTTACTTCTGCATCATCAGTTCCTTTCTCAAGTGAGTTCTTCCCATCGGCATTCAATCATATTGTCATATTTAATATAGAACTCTACTATAACCCATAGTGTATTTTGCTGTCTCCACTTCCTCACCTCCCATTTTTCCTCTCTTTTTCTGTGTTTATATATTCTTATAATTAACAAAATGTGTACATAAATTATAAAAAAATAATAACTTTCTTCACATTCCACAAAAATGTAATGTAAATATTTTTATTTTTACCTCATAGGTTTTACCTTAAGTAACAAGCTGCAAATAAAGTTGATATCTCAAACTGTTTCTTTGTTTTCTTTCCCAGACCCCATTGCTCATCTGTGTCTCCAAAACCAGCTACCATCATGAATCAGTCATTTAATCAAGGCATTTTCTTATAAATTTCATACATACACATCCCTGTACTAATATTAAAGCATGAATATGCATACATATATGTGTGCTCACATACATGCACATTTATGCATCCACATAGACACACACATTTTAAAAATGAGCAAACTTAGAAAATTAGGTACAGAATGTTTTAAAAGCTTTTTGAAGGTCACAGAGCTAGTAATTGATACAATACAGACATTCTCACTCTGGAGTTCCTGTACTAGTACTTACTTAATCAGTACTCTATGTTCAATAAATACATTATTCTGATTCTCATACATCTCTAATAGAAATTGCTGATGTTGTCACGTGCCATTAGAGTAATGACAATGGCAAGTATTTTTACTTTGTTTGAATTAATAAATATTTCACCAGCAATTATATACAAAGTTCTATTTTAATATCACATTGCCAAAAACATGAATTTTTTTTTATTTTGACCAATCTGATGAATGTGTGGTGATATTTAAGTTTCATTTTAATTGAAATTTCTTTGATTGTTAAAAATTGACACTTTAAAACATATTCAATTTCCTCTTCTATGAATTTCATATGCATTATCTTTGATCATTGTTCACCTCTTATTTTTTATAGTTCATAGAAATGTATTTTAAATGTTCTGAATTTTATTATTTTATTATATACTAGAGGCCCAGTGCATGGGTGAGGTCCTGCTGGCTTGCCCCAGTTGGGTCCAATCATGCCTGGCCGGCCAGGGGGAGGGGCCATAGGTTGTTGGTGGGCTGGCCCTGCTCTTGATCTGGGTGGGAATGGCCAATTGGGGGCGGGGTCTGTTGGGGGGAGGGGCTGTGGGGGGTTGGGGGCTGGCTCCACCTCCGATAGGGCTGGGGGACAATCGGGACTGGTTGGCTGGCTAACCCCACCCACTGGTCGAACTCCTGGTCAAGAGGAAATTTGCATATTAGCCTTTTATTATATAAGATGCTAAAAATATCTTCACCTATTTTGTACCTTTTCTTTTAATGTAATTTATGTTTTGGTCATTTTTGTTTTATGATGTAATGTAATTAATCTGTTTTGTTTTATGAGTTCTGAAAATTTTTATTATATAAACTAATAATGATATGTACTTTGAATTATTATTATTTTAAAAATATGTTTTCATTGATTTTTTAGAGAGAGAAGAAGGGAGAAGAATAGAGAGATGGAAACATCAGTGAGAGAGAAATATTAATTGATTGCCTCCTGCATGCTTCCTACTGAGGATCAAGCTGGAAACGGGCATGTGACCTGACCAGAAATCAAACACTGACCTCCTGCTTCATGGGTTGCTTCTCAACCAGAGCCACACCGGTCAGGCTTCAAATTATTTTTTAATACCAATTTTACAGTTGATCCTGAATTCATTAGCAATTTATCCTGTTGTATGTTTTAAGAAAATGATCTATTTCTCCACACCCTACTTATCAAATACCTACATATAGTTTAGTCCTAGAATAGATACATATACTAATTAGACAGAATAAATATAAAGTCCACAATCTGGCCTAAGCATATCTGATAATTGGGAATGGGAAGGATAAGAGGATATTAATTGTGTAATTTACTAATAATCAAAGAATTTCCCAACCTTTATAATTTTTAAAGTTATGTTACCATGCACTAATTTTTTATTTTATTGTTTTCTAAATCTATTGAAGTGATTGTATCCCTTATATTTAAATAGGTTAATGTAGTAAATGAATTTAATAAAGTTTTCAAAACTGAGCTATGTTTGTCAACCTAAAATAAGTTCTTCTTAGTTATGATGACTTAAAACATTTCATATATAAGTAAATTCATTTTTTAAATTTACTTCAGGAATTTTCTTTCCATATTTATAAAAAAATGGGCTTATATATTTATTTTTGGATAATGTCCTGTATGATTTCACTTTCAAGATTTTAGTAGCCTTATCAACTGAGTTAAATAGACTTTGCTCTTCTTCTATTTCCTGAAACAGCTTTCAGAAACTAGGAAATATCTGTACCCTGGAGTTTGAAAAACTTACATGTAATATTTGTACACATAACTTTTTACTATTACTAGTGTTTTTCATGTTCTTAAAACTAATTGCTTTTTCATATTATCTTAAAGTTGATTTTGATAATGGTATTTTCCTAGAAATTTCACCATATGTCATCTAATTTTTCAAGTATGTTTACAAAGTTTTTCTATCTTTAATCTATTTAATATTTGTTTAGTGTACCATATGTGCCTAGCACTCTTCTATATTCTCAACGATATTTTATATCTGAATGGAACAAGCTGTGCCAATATTTACTCGGTAAATATCAGCCTTGAGACCATGCCTAAAAAGGCTATTCAGTGCTCAGACCCTCCACTAGCAAATAGCTTTGTGGGATATTCCTCAGGGAACAGAAGGACTAAGCTAGGGCAGGGCTTGAACTTTGAATTGTCTATTTGTGTGAAGTTTTCATTTGTTTGGACTGAACTAAATCTGTCCGTGTTGTCATTAGTGGGGAGAGGGTTACGCAGGCTCAGTGGAACATGTGTAAATCTGTAAAAAGAAAAAGAGATGGTTGTCTAGTTTGTATACCTGTGAGTCTAGACTATTCAGTAAGTTACTTTTTTGATATGTAAAGAAATAGGTTGTTTTTTAATAGCTACATAGTTTTCCAATATATGATTTAAATGTTTTCTTAGATGAAATAAGAGGTTCTTATAAGACATGTTTTTCTTTTGCATATGTACAAATTTCTCAAAAGTAATATTAGGAGTGTCCATATTGTGCTACAATAAGAAATATCAAATATTATAGATGGAAAACAGTACATGTGTATGTTAATCCCAGTATAGCTTCAGAAAATTCAGAAGGTACTTGAAACAACGTGGCCATGAGTGATTCAACATGGCTTCATAGCTGAGTATTAGAGCTAAAACTTGCAGCTTCGTCTATAGGGCAGGGGAAGAAAATACTGGATTTTCATGTAATCAATTAACTCTTTTGGCTAGAAATAACAAATGACATTATTCACAATCCATTGGCCTACCCATATCTTTTACTTATTTATGTATATATTTAATTTTTATTGTTTAATGTTTTATACTTGTCCTTGTCCCTTTTTCCTCCCCCATTGGTCCCTCCTAGCCCGCCCTCACCCCCGCCTGAGGCCTCCACCACACTATTGTCTGTGTCCATGCATTAGGCATATATGATACAAGTTATTTGGTTGATCTCTTCTCTCCCAACCACCCACCCCCGTGGCTTACTCATATTTTAAAAAAATTCTAGTTATATGTTTTTAAATATTCTTATTGATATATAGGATATTCTATACATTCTAATCACTAATACCTTTTCTGTTACACATGTTGTATATGGTTTGTATCAGTTGGTATCCTGTCTTTTAATTTTGCTTAAAACCTTATCACTTGTATATAAATGTATAACGTTATATAGCCATGTTTACTAAATCTTTCTTCTTAAAATGTAAGCAGTACCAGTTATTGATATTAGAATCTAGTTTTCCATCAATCCCAAACTGTTTCTCAATCTTGTTTGTCTTAACCAGAAACTTTTAACAACAGTTCTCTCCTTTTCAGACAATGAAAATTTGACATTTTAGAACCTAGTTTTTATATTTGTATAGCAAAATAACCCAAGAAAACACTCTATAAAAAAAACAAACAAACAACAACATGATAAATTTATGCCTCTTCTGTTAGTTGGAGAAATCAGATACTGAAACAATTTTTTATCCCAATACCTCCTCCAAAATAATTTTTGGAAATAAATATGTAAAAAGATATAGAATTTGGGGAAAATAATTAAGAGAAATTGAAGTGTAATCAGTACAGAGTCATTCAGAAAAGTTGAGATAATCCTAAAACATTGCTGATTTTCAAGAATGATTTGTTTAAAACATGAGATTAAAACCACAATTAAGAAAATATTTGGAAACTGATGATCTTTCTGAGAAAGCACTTTAGCTAAATTCAAAACTATATTATTTTATCTGAACACAATGACCAATTTTTCTAAAATGGATTTAAAATGTGTACATCTTCATAAGAATATTGAGAAGAGAGAAGAAAATGTTTGAAACTTAATGCATGCATAATTGAAATTTAATATTTTCTTTGATGCATTCTCATAACAAGATTATGTTTCTATCTATAATATTATATTTTAATAATAATAATAATTATATTATAGGTATACACATATTCATTAGTGTATCATATCCTTTCAAAGCCAATGATATGATCCTGAGTCAATTAAATAATAGTTGTAGTTTTAATTATTGCAGAATTTATTATCAAAGAACAAACTGCTCTAGGGCAATATTTATGAATCCTAAAGTGATAAGTGGATATTTTACCACTGCTATTTTTTATATAATACTTTCTTTTCCCTAGTATGCTGAGTTAAGTGATGTATGCAATAACATGAATTTGAAGCATTTTTGTGCTAATTTATTTCGATCAGCTGCCTCTTGCACACCCCCTACTGGTGATGTGCCTGCAACCAAGTTACATGCCCTTGACCAGAATCAAACCTGGGACCCTTGAGTCCGCAGGCTGACACTCTATCCACTGAGCCAAACCGGTTTCGGCGGCAAGAATAATTTTATGGCTACAGTAGTTAAAGTTTATTCTCAAAGTAATCTATGACACATATTTCAATCAACATAAATCCATATTAATAATTAGAAAGTATAATATTACCAGTGTTGTGGCATTTGAAAAGTCTATACCCCATTGACAATATTAAAAATAAATTGAAAATGCAAAGTGATATTGTACTTTATCAATAGTTTAGATTTAAAACAATTATAACTTAAAAATAAAAATAAAAACTACTGATTTTGAACTGATGTAAATGTAAATGATAGAAATATTTTAAAACTTTGGGAATATAATTTTTAATGAATATAGTGACAAAAGGGGAATTATTTGGGAAATAATACTCTATTGAATTAAGCACCAACATTTAAAGAAATTAAAAGCCAAGCAACAAGAATGGCGGAATGGCCAGAACGACCAGCTGCTATGATGTGCACTGCAGTGGCCAACCAGCCTAATGGCAGCCCCAATCGCCTCTTCCAACTTCCCACGGCCTCTCCTCCTGGCCGGTCCAGCCCCCGATCACTCCCCCCCTGATCATAGGCAGGGCCAGCAGGCCAACCTCCCACATGCCCTCCTCCCTGCTGGCTCGGCCCCAATAGGCCCCAATCTGCCCCCATCGGGGTGGGCCAGCCAGATCCAACCCATGCAGGAATTTATGCACCGGGACTCTAGTGTCTATAAAATAACAATAAACATTACAGAGTCAAGAACACCCTACAATGTTTTAGCAGAACCTTGAAATAGGAGTGGCTTCCCCATTTGTCTTCCTTTTTAGTTTCCCTAATAGACAAGAAATGTATGATCCCCTCCCCACCCATCTCTGACCCTTTTGAAACAATGACTAAAACTCTAGAGCCGTGATCGGCAAACTGCGGCCCCAGACACTGGGGCGGGATGTGAGGGCATGTGCCAGGGGAAGGGGTGGCTGGGGTGAGGTCAATGGGGTAAAAAGGGGACAGATGTCCTACTATTTGTAATACTTTAAACCCGCGGTCAGCAAACTGCGGCTCGCAAGCCACATGCAGCTCTTTGGGCCCTTGAGTGTGGCTCTTCCACAAAACACCATGGCCTGGGCGAGTCTATTTTGAAGAAGTGGCATTAGAAGAAGTTTAAGTTTAAAAAATTTGGCTCTCAAAAGAAATTTCAGTCGTTGTACTTTTGATATTTGGCTCTGTTGACTAATGAGTTTGCTGACCACTGCTCTAGAGCAACCAAATAAATGAAACATCACTATTAACAAAAATATATAATTTCTATTAAATCTTCAAACATTACATTTATTAAGTAATAGGGCAAATAAGACAACATTTTCAAGTCTTTAGAAAGCTGTCTGAGGCAAGGAGGTAGAGGGAAACTGGATGAAAGAAGGTGAGGCATTAACCAAAGAATATATATGCATGACACATAGACACAAACAACAATGTGGTGAGGGTCAGAGGGAAGAGGGGACTGGGGGTGAATACAGGTGGGCAAAGGGGCACGGGGAAATGGGGACATCTACAATAGTGTCAACAATGAAATTAAAGTGAAAAAAATCAGAGGAGCCCAGCCACTGTGGCTCAGTGATTGAGCATCAACCCATGAACCAGAAGGTCATAGTTTAATTCCAGGTCAGGGCACGTGTTCGGGTTGGCGGCCAATACCTATTATGGGCCATGCAGGAGGCAGCCGATCAATGATTCTCTCTTATGATTGATATTTCCATCTCTTTCTCCCTCTCCCTTCCTCTCTCTGAAATCAACAAAAATATTTTTTTTAAAAATCAGAGAAACGAATTCTGAACAAAATCTATCATGCAGCCTAAGAATTTGGAAAATCATTACACAGATATTATGGGCATTGCTCTAATAGTCTCATAAGTAATCTATAATTTTCTGAGTACAGGTATGACATTTAACCCTTTGCACTCACTTGCTTTTTTCTCGATTCCTTTATTCTACTCGGGATTTAATTTTTTAAATACCCCAGATTTTACAAAGCACAGCAGTATAATAAAAAACTGGAGTTTCTTTTTATACAAACTTATTTATTTGGATTTTTTTTATATTTCAAATTATTGATACATTCAAAGAGTATAAAAAGAGCTGCTACCGATGCTAACCGTGTCGAGTCACACTCGACATCCGAGTGCGAAAGGTTTAATACAAATTACACATTATCTAACTGAATTTTGGCAAAGTTTACATTTTTTATTTAAGCTGTTCAACTCTAATGGGGAAAAAAAGTGTTGATTTAATGCAAATTAAAAAATGAAGTTTTAGGTATGTAAAAAAATAGTATTGGGACAGTAAGAATTCTAGCATTTAAAATGAAGTACAGTTTACACTAAAATATTATCAGGCATTAAATGAATATTTCATATTAAACATATCTACACTAATAAAAGAGCAATATGCAAATTGACCATACCTCCACAACACCCACCAGCCAATCAGGAATGAATATGCAAATTAACCCACCAAAGCTGGCAGGTTAATTTGCATAAGCAGGTGCCAGGTGGCCGGGGGCAGGGTGTGAGGCCTGGCTTCGTAGCCAAGCGCCCAGGTGGTCTGGCCTGGAGGGCTGGGCGGGGGGCATGCCCCGAGCCGCAGAGCGGCTGCTGGGAGCATGCCACTAGCCCAGCGAACACTACGCAGGCCTGCTGGGCTGGGGCTGTGCCCCCAGCGGCTGCAGCCCAGGTCCACACCCCCAGCCTGGCTGGACCTTCTGGATGCCGAAGCTGACCCCATGCAGACACTGCAGGGCGAGCCCACAGGCACACAGCCTGCACACCTTCCCCCATGGCCGTGGCCTATCCCTCCCTCCTCCCACATCCCCCATTCTAGGGCCAAGCCCCAACCTGGAACGGAACCTGCAGCCTCACCTCCCATTGTGCCCTCACAGCATCTCCTCCATGTGGCCAGCCCACTCATTTCCAAGCTGCCACACCCGCCCTTCTGAGTGTGCCCAGCCTCCATCCTGCTGGGACATTGTCCTTCATCTCCACTCTCCACCAGCACCCAGAGCATCAGAGCTGGTCTCGGACACCCGCCTCCTTCCACACCCTGGACTGAGGCCCCAGGAGTCTGAGCTATGGGTCCCTGCCCTTTGTCTTTTGCGACTGCTGGGAGGCCTCTAACTCTCTCCCAGGGACACTGGCTTTCAGGGCTTCCTGTGCATCCCAAGTCAGGTCTGTGGCCTAAAGGGACCGGATGTAGAAAGCTGGGCCATGAGTGGACCCCACTGTGCCAGTCCTGGGGATTTGAAAAGTGGACCACAGGTGGTTCAGGAGCTTCAGAGTTTGGCTCTAGACCTGAGAGGATGCTCTCTCTGCGACCAGCACACTGCCCTCCAAGGGCCGCACCGCATTCTCCCGAGGCATGAGGGCCCGTGGGCAGGCGGGGATGCTGCCTGAGGGCCCTGAGTGGCCCTGGCACAATTTCTTGGAAAGGTAAAGGCCGCTGCGTGCAAGCCCGTGTTCACCAAGGGAGCTGTGAGCCTCTAAACGTGACCAACTTATATTTGTAGGCTTTGTGTGTAAACACACTAGCAAATCCAGCAGCCACCAGGGGCTGATTTTCACTTTAAAAACAGAGACCCCATAATAAAAAATTACTTCTAAATATGGGCCTCTGTAGCACATGCCCATGCCAGGCACATAGCTGACGCTGTCAGAGCGTATCTGTGTACATGTAACTCTCATACCACATGCATTTGTAACCTTGGAGACTTATGAACTTTAGAAACTATAAAGATTCAAATACAAATCGGCCAGGGGTTCATTGGGTCCTGAGGACTAGAATCCCTGAAGGCTGGTGGGGAGGGTGCCGAGCCCACATCTCCTGCCTGATGCCAGAGGCCCACCTGCACCTGCAGGAAGCTGGCTGGGGCTGTGGAGGGGCGGTGGGCTGGCGGGGGTGGAGGCGGGCCGCTGCGGGGCGTCTGCACTGGGAAGCAGGGCCTGGCTCTGTGGGTACCTGTGGGTGTCACTCAGGAAGAAGAAAGAGACCTTTAAGGAAGGTGTCAGTGTGACCACACTGGCACAGCCACAGTGGGGAGAGGACACACTGGGATCATCAAAACGAAAACCGTCTGTGCATCAGAGGGCACTGTCCATGACCTGAAAATCCCTCAGAAGTGCCTGTAGGTTCCCCGTATGTGAAGGGACTGACACCTGGGACCTGGGAGCACTCCCCTCACTCAACCCCAGCACCAACCTGACAGAACATGGGCAAGGGCCTGGGATGGACATTTCTCTAAAGAAAAGATGCAAATGGCCCATGAGCAGCTGAACAGACGCTCAACACTCACCCGCAGGGAAACGCAGTCAAACGAGAGATGAGATGCCACTCGCACCCACTCCCTGGCTGTGATGAAGTTCCTCCCCTGAAACAACAGTGCTGGTGGGATGCAGAGAAACCGGCGTCTGCACCACTGGTGGGAAGTTAAAGTGGGGCAGCCACTGTGCAAAGATCCTGGTGATTCCTTAAAAAGTGAAACATAGCCCAGCTGGTGTGCTCAGTGGTTATCATCCTGTGCACCCGGAGGTCATGGTTTGATGCCCAGTCAGGGCACATGCCTGGGGAGCAGGCTTGATCCCCAGTGGGGGACGTGCAGGAGGCAGCTGATCAATGACATTTCTCTCTCTCACTATTGATGTTTCTCTCTCTCTCTCCCTCTCCTTCTCTGAAATCAAGAAAAAAAAATCCTATCTAATAAATCCTTCCCCTGGTCACCTCCCGCCCCTGAGGGCTCCCAGACTGTGAGAGGGGGCAGGCTGGGCTGAGGGACGCCCCCTGCAGTGCATGAATTTTCATGCACTGGGCCTCTAGTAAAGTAATGTAAAATTAAAACTAGTGAAGGTTTCATTACAACTCTAAGTACTACTTGCTACTGTAATTTTTAAAACAATTCACAATTCCTAATACACTTGTGATAAATAGAATCAAGACTAATCTACCTTGTAAGTTTACTAGTATACTTAAATGTGAAAATTTAATTATCATTCTTTTATGAGATACACACTTGAGAAAAACAATAGTTATGGAATTTCACTTATAGTGGGTTTCTAGTAACAGACTAGCCCTATGATATTTCAAAAGAAGATATTCATAAAACCAGTTTTTATAAAATAGCACTTTTATAGTAATAAAATGGTCTGAAACTATTTAACTTTCCAGTTTAATAACTAAGTTATATGTGTGAAATTGTGTCTAAAAGAATACCTAAAAACAAATTGTCTAAAAATGGACAGACTAATAAAGAATAAGACACCCATGAATAATCCTTATTTTAAAGTTTTATTAGAAATAAGTAATCAATGAAATACAATATGAATATTTAGCCAACAGTTACTTGAAAGATTTAAAAATATTTTTTGTATTAGCACACAGATTTTAATCATGTAAATTTTTTTCAAAAATTGAAATGTAATTACAAAGGTCTTAACCAGACTCATCCTTAAAATGGGTCTGCAAGTGGTTTACAAATAGCGATAGCAATGAGGCAATTTGGATGTTCTGTATTATCTGTTGCATAAAAGAGCAAATATTTTTTGTCAATACCATTCAGTTTTAGATATAATTAATAATGTCCCATTTATTTTATCAAAAATTAATAGACATCCAAAAGTGCCATTTCTATTTCAACAAGAAGCTTTTTTTTTCTTTCTTTTTTTCTTTCTGTTGTCCCTCTCTTTTCTCAAACATGGTAAATTAATGACTGATCCATACAGGAATGATTTGAAAGTGAATTAAATTCTAAACAAAAAGTATAAAATACATTTAATTCAAAACAATAAAGAAGTACATGATTAATTGCTTATAATATGCTTGGTTTTAATGTGTGAAAATGAAGATGATGCAGCAGCTCAAAGCCTTCTAAGCAATTCAATATCCAGCTTGTATAAAATCTCATTATTTATTTTATACTTAGCCAGTCTTTTAAAAAACAATTTGCAAAATCTTTTGTGTAATGACACAATAGTCTTTTTTTCTAATTAAGTTTATGATATTTCATCTTATATTTATTGTAATTAGAGGATGAAATCCACAAAATGTTAAAAAGTCTTACATATATCTGAAGGTCATTTTAAAGTGATGCAAAGATTCAATTGACAATTAATAAATTACATTAGCTAATATTTATTGTTTTTAAAGGTACTGGTTATACAATAAAGAACAAACTTTACTTTTCTCCCATTCATCCTAATATATAAAAATCCAGAGGCTGTCACGACCCAAATGATTGAATGGATGACCGAACAGGAGGCTGCTTGGGGCAACCTGGCTGGCAGGGTGGGACAGTGAGGGATGACCAAATGACTGGGCCTTGGGCCCTGGCTGGGGCTTGGTGGAACTCTGGGTGTCCTGTGATCAGGGGTATGGCCGGCTTTTAAACCTAGGGCCCAGAGCTCCCTGTCACCGCCACAACCCAGCTGGAGCCCAGCAGTGGAAATAAGCTCTAAGCCCCGGCAGGGTGCAGCAGAATACTGGGTCTCTCGCAATTGGGAGTGTGACCGGCCTTCAAACCCGGGGCTCAGAGCTCCCTGTCACTGTCACACTCCAGGGGGAGCTCAGAGCTCCTTCCCACTGCCACACCCCAGCAGGGGGGCAGTGAGGGGCGACCAGGCCATCAGGGGGGCAGTTGAGGGCAACCAGGCTGGCAGGAGGGGCAGTTAGGGGTGACCAGTCCTGCAGGAGGGGAGTTGGGGGTGACCAGGGCAGAAGGGGGGCAGTAAGGGGTGACCAGGCTAGCAGGGGAGAGCAGTGAGCGGTGACCAGGCCAGCAGGGGTGCAGTTAGGGGTGATCAGACCAGCAGGCAGGTGAGCAGTAAGAAGCCAGTAGTCCAGGATTGTGAGAGGAATGTCCGACTGCTGGTTTAGGCCCGATTCCCAGGATTGCACCTAAACCGGCAGTTGGACATTCCCCAAGGGTTCCCGAATTGGAGAGGGTGCCGGCTGGGCTGTGTGGACCCCTGTGCATGAATTTTGTGCATTGGGCTTCTAGTGATTATAGTATATCTGAAAACAATTGTGTGGGGTTTTTTTGTTTTGTTTTTTAGTTCTTAAATCTGAGGTGTTCTTAGATGACATAGGTGTACATTTTCAAATATCTGTTTGTATATGAAGACCTCCCCAAATTCGTTCTCACTAAACCATAAGACCCTGGTCTTTAAATTCAGAAAAGCCTGTAAATAATGTAGAAAACAGTGCTATTCTTTTGCAACTCTATGAAGCAATGATTAGCACAGTTTTAAGATAGGTTATGCATTTTCCAATAGGCAGTAAAAAAATATGTATTTTTCACACACAGCCAGTTGTTTTGTTTGTTTTTTCTAATTCATTTTATGATGGTACCCTGATTTTTCTAATTTATCACAATAAATATTATGGTGGGCAATATTAATGTAGGTCAAAATATTGTCAGATCATTTAAGACAGAAGATTTGAGTAAACATTTTTAATTACAGAAGATGTTAAGTGTTTTTAGTTTAAACTAAAAATTGACTGTTTTTTTAAAATATCACTGCAAATTTTATATGATTTGATGCTGATACATTTTGTCATATTGGAAAAAATGGAAATGATTTTACTTCATTTTTTGTTTTTTTATTATGTTTTTAATGATATTTTAAGAGAGAGGAAGAAAAAGGGATAGAGAGATAGAAACATCAATGACAGAGAAACATCAATCAACTGCCTCCTACATGCCCCCACTGGGGATTAAGCCTGCAACCTGGGCATGCGCCCTGACTGGGAATTGAACCCATTACCTCTTGGTTCATGAGTCATTGCTCAACCACTGAGCCACACAGGCCAGGCTAATTTTACTTTATATAAGACAGGTTTTTATTCATGATTTTCACTTTGTACCTCAATAGTACAATATTAACTATTGGCTATTAATGTTATTATCAATTTATCTTTGATGTCATTAGAATTGTATATAAAACTAGTATTTCATTAAATATATTACAAAGTATCACAGAAAATACATCATGTTTGTAACTTTGCAATCTACAAAATGATTTATTTTACTTATTCATATATTTTATCTTTTTTTCTTCTTCTTCCTCTTCTTGAATACCCTTCTACATTTCATGTAATACTGATTTGGTGGTGATGAACTCTTTTAGCTTTTTCTTGTCTGTGAAGCTCTTTATCTGATCTTCAATTCTAAATGATGGCTTTGCTGAGTAGATAATCTTGGTTGTAGGTCCTTGCTACTCATCACTTTGAATATTTCTTGCCACTCCCATCTGGCCTGCATAGTTTCTGTTGAGAAATCAGCTGATAGTTATATGGGTGCTCCTTTATAGGTAACAAACTGCTTTTCTTTTTGCTCTTAATATTTTCTCTTTGTCTTTAACTTCGGCATTTTAATTGTGTCTTGGTGTGGGCCTCTTTGGGTTCATCTTGTTTTGGACTCTCTGTGCTTCTTGAACTTGTAAGTCTATAGTATTTCTTTCACCAGGTAGGGGAAGTTCTCAGTCATTATTTCTTCAAATAGGTTTTCAGTATCTTGCTCTCTCAAGTGTATATTTCTATGATACATGACCTGTACATTGCATTGTGTGACCAACGCCCAAAGTCGAGTCTTCTTCTGTGACCATATACTTGGCCCTGCAGAATGGGGGGGGGGGGCAGTTGGAGGCCATAAGACCAGCAGGCAGAGTGGTTAGGGGTGATCAGGCAGGCAGGCAGGTAAGCAGTTAGGAGCCAGTGGTCCCAGATTGTGAGAGGGATGTCTGACTGGGATCAGGCTTAAACAGGCAGTTGGACATCCTCTGAGGGGTCCCAGATTGGAGAGGGTGCAGGCCGGGCTGAGGGACACACCCCTGCCCCCATGTATGAATTTCATGTACCGGGCAACTAGTCTATACTAATAAAAGCATAATATGCTAATTAGACCGGGAGACTGGACAAAACCATGGTGGGGGGGCCGAGGCAGAGGCGGTTGGGGAGAGAACAGTTAGGGGGATTAGGCTGGCAAGGTAGGGCAGTTAGGGGGATCAGGCCAGCAGGGGAGGGCAGTTTGGGGTGACCAGGCTGGCAGGGGAGGGCAGTTGGGGGTGATTAGGCCAGCAGAAGAGGGCAATTCGGGGCAATCAGGCAGGCAGGCAGAGGCAGTTAGGGGTGATCAGGCAGTCATGCAAGCAGAGATGTTAGGGGTAATCAAGCGGGCAGGCAGAGGCAGTTAGGGGCAATCAGGCAGGCAGGCAAGTGAGCGGTTAGGAGCCAGCAGTCCCAGATTGCGAGAGGAATGTCCAACAGGAATTGGGCCTAAACCGGCAGTCAGACATCCCCCAAGGGACCTGGAGAGGGTGCAGGCTGGGCCAAGGGAACCTCCCCCCCGTGCATGAATTTCATGCACCAGGCCACTAGTCTATATATATATATAAAAGGCTAAGCGACCATCCAACTGTCCGAATGGTAGCTATGACATGCACTGACCACCAGGTGGCAGGAGCTGCTGAGCTGCAGTGACATGACAGTGGTGGTTCTTGGGTGACACACCCCAGTACCAGAGAAGAGGAAACTTGAAATCCAGGACCCCTCAGGGGATGTCAGAGAGCCGGTTTCGGCCCAATCCCCTCAGGCCAGGCCGAGGGAACCCACCTGCCGGAGGGACCCCACTCACTCCATAGATGCCCTTTGAGCCGCAGTGCTGCTCTAGGTGCGGCCAGCCCAGGGAGGAACCCTGGGATTTGGCTCTAGGGTGTGTCCAGCCCATCTCGCCCAGTCCCACCCCACCAGCCACCTAATTGATTTCCTTTCAATGTTCATGAATCCATGCACCAGGGCACTAGTATTTTATAAAGATTAACAGTTTGGTGTGGAATTCATACTTCACACTATTTGTCTTAAGGTCATGATAATCAGATTACTGAATAAGTAAAACCAAATAAAACGCAAACAATTCTGCTAAAAATAAGAAAGTATGCCACACATAATTAATTGTTCTGATCTTGATATTAATTAGAAAGTACACAGCCCAAGCTGCTTCTCCAGCCTCTTTATAGCCAAGAAGGAATGTTCTGAAGATGTGGACCTGAAGACATGAAGATGTGGGATATAGGCAAGAAAGAAACAATATTGGTACTTTAGTTCAACCTACTAGAAATTGCCCCCTTTGGAATATATATCATATAACTCAATAATCCTCTTTGTTGGAAAAGCCAGTTTGATTTCAGGTTTTTCAAGTCAAAATCACCCTGACAGATATAATAAAAATACCTTCTTAGTTGATAATTACACTTCTATAAACTTATCTGTCCAAGTACATAAAGTAATAAAGAAAAACATATTAATTACAGAAGTATTTGTAATGCTAAGAAAATGAGAATTTGTTTACATATTATAGTATGATGGACTAGTTCTATAAAATAGTATATATTGGGTAAAATGATGGTGTGTATCAAAATACTAACTGAAAAATCAAATGAAAAAAAATGATGCATAAAATGTGTAAAAGAGTAATTACATTTGTATTAATTAAAAAATACCTTTTCATAAGTACATGGACATATATAAATAACATTAAAGTGTTGTAGCTATATTCTTTTTTTTTAATATATTTTATTGATTTTTTACAGAGAGGAAGAGAGAGAGATAGAGAGTTAGAAACATCGATGAGAGAGAAACATCGATCAGCTGCCTCTTGCACACCCCCTACTGGGGATGTGCCCGCAACCAAGGTACATGCCCTTGACCGGAATCGAACCTGGGACCCTTGAGTCCGCAGGCCGACGCTCTATCCACTGAGCCAAACCGGTTTCGGCTATTCTTAATGATTGTAGCTTCTAGGGGCAAAATTTTTGGTTTTAGACCCTTCATAAAATACCAATCTATAATAATAAAAGCATAATATGCAAATTGATCAAATGACCAAACAGCAGAACAACTGTCCAGACGACCTTCTGGATGACCATGCTATGACACCCACTGGTGCCAGGCCAGCCAAAGTGGGTGTGATGCGATTGGTCAGGGGCCTGGCCATTGCCCCATGATTGCCCTGAAGAGGGAGGCCCAGGCCACCTACTAGCGGGCTGCAGTGGGTGGGATGGGCCTCCCTCTGTGAGATGCAATCGATCGCATGATCACCCTGCAGAGGGAGGCTCAGACCACCAGCCGGTAGGCTATGGAAGGTGGGAGGGGTGTTCCTCTGCGGGGTGTGATCAATCGCCCCAAAGAGGGAGGCCCAGGCTACCCCATGGCGGCTCTGCGGTGGGTGGGTGGGGCCTCCCTCTGTGGGGGAGATCCATCACAGAGCCCTGGCTGGGTGGGCAGGGCCTACCACTTTGGGGCGATTGATGGCAGAGCCCCATGATTGATCGCCTCAAAAAAAGAGGCCCCTGCTACCTAGCGGCGGCCCTGTAGTCAGTGGGTGGGGCCTCCCTCTGTGGGGGCAATCCATCATGGAGCCCCGGCTGGGTAGGCAGGTCCTACCTTTTTGGGGCAATTGATCGCTGAGCTCCCAGACTGTGAGAGGGGACAGGGCAGGCTGAGGGACCCATTCCCTGAGTGCATGAATTTTGTGCACTGGGCCTCTAGTAACTATATAAAGTTTTCTTTATTTTTACTAGGTATGTATCTATGGGATTTTTGTGTCAATGAAAAAAAAAATTAAGTGGTGATTAAATCTTAGCATTTTATTATTAGGTAATGTTATATGTTTTTGCCATATTTTGTTTGCAATAGGCTCTAGATCACAAAATCACTTAATCTTGTAAATTCTGGTGCTCAGATACTAATAACTAAGTTTGGAATATGGTGACTGTTGTGTTACAATGAAGTTTTTTAGGTAATTTTGCCATAGGGAAGGGCATAAGATATGATAGTAGCATAAACCTTATGAAAATTTTGGGTTTAGGGAATAGATTTTATTTGTTATGTTTTTATTGATTTGAGAGAGAGAGAGAGAGAGAGAGAGAGAGAGAGAGAGTCAGAAACATCAAAGCAAGAGAGAAACATGATTCCATTGCCTCATGCACGCACCAGGACCGAAGACCGAACCAGCAACCTGGGCATGTGCCCAGATTGGCAATTGAATGAGCTACTCTTTGGTGTACAGGAACGATGCTCATCCAACTGAGCCACACCAGCCAGGGCAGGGAATAAATTTTAATCCTTAAATTTCCAGTTAGGAAAATGTGAAGCATGACAAACAATAATGCTAAGTAAAGTAAGTATTTACCATACTATTTACTCTATGTAAATGAAAATATTAACTTATAATATAAACATTCATGCAGTAAAAAAGTATATATTGGACCCCTACAATGTGCTAGGGTTTGTGATAAGTTTACAAATAATTCATAGCATCTTTTGAATATATTTTTTATAAATATCACATTTAACTTGATAAGATCATAAGTCTAAATATATACTTTGAGATTAAATGTCCTAATTTATGTGTAAATGCTAAAAATAATAATTTTAATAATAATATATTAGATAAAGAATGCTATATCAGTAATAAAATACATAATGGAAAATATATGTATAATTGAGCTAAATGTTAATTTAAAGC
Organism: Eptesicus fuscus; assembly: GCF_027574615.1. NCBI lineage: Eukaryota > Metazoa > Chordata > Mammalia > Chiroptera > Vespertilionidae > Eptesicus > Eptesicus fuscus. The sequence goes on along the minus strand of NC_072475.1, from coordinate 93,152,099 downwards.
TAGATAATTTTAAAAATATACATCCAGTATATTCACATCATTTTTTTGAATGATGGTAATATTATTTCTTAAATTTTCCAATTTTTAAATCACATTTATATGAATAAATGTAAATATATATGTAAATAAATAAATTTATGAGAAATATGTATGCACATATATTTGAAATCAGGCTGTTTTATGATAAAATTATGAAACACATACATACATGTGCATCTTAAAGATTAATTTATTTACATAATTTTGTGCTACCATTTGTGTTCCATATTGTGTTCTGATGGTACTTTAAAAATGCCTTAGCATTTCATATAAAATTTCTACTGAATCAATTTAGTAAGTCATTTATGAATTTATCATCATATATAGGTGTCATAAAATCACATAAAGTTAATTTGTGCTTATATTACCAAATATAAAAATATTTTTGTAGCTCTTTTTCTAACCTTCATATACTGCAGTTAGGAAACCTCAAACTTCCATTTGAGGAAATACCAAATATAAGCATCCAAAATTAACCTGATTCTGACCACAGAACTTATCTGAATAATAAACCCCTAATATGTCCACTCACAATGGCTAAAACACAATGTATTATTAAGAATATAATTTAAAGGCTTTAATTATTCAAGTATAAGTACAAAACATGAAACATTATTAATTTTACAATAACTAATACATGGTTTTATTTTTATTTCAAGTACAAGAAATCATTTTCAGACTAGACATATTAAATACTTATTAAACTCAAATTTCATTTACCATACAAATTAATAAAAATCAATATATTATGGCATTTATTATTACTTTGTTTTTCACCTTAAGAATTTTTATTTTAAAAGTTTTTATTCTTTAAATGATGTATGCTTCTAAGCCACAGAAATTCAATGTACCATAAAGCAGCCTGATTTCAATTGGGACTGAATGGTTCATAAGCCTCAGAGCTGGCTCAACCTAGGCTCAAACATAACCATATTGGGAAACTGTACTGGATGAGTGAATCAAGTAAAGTTCAGAAGGTGAGTTTGATTAAAATGAATTGTCTACCACAAAGGCCACTGATTTCCCCAATGGGTGCTAATACAACTGAAAAAAATTAAATTTTATAATCCATATCAGTTACATTTCTTCTGAATAAATTGAAAATGTTTTATTGTTAATATGATGATAATCTTATTATAATATTTCTTACTTTGAATTACCAGTGTGCATGTGTTTTATATTTATATATATTTGTATCCATACTTATTTGCATGTTTGTTTTTGCTACTAATCTGTGAATTGCTTTAAAAAAATAGATGCTCTTTTCATAGCTGAAACATAATGTTTGAAAGGAAGAATCCAGAGAATATTAGCTTAATTTATAATAGTGAACAGATAAATATCACTGCAAGAAATATATTGAAAAATCAGAATATTCATAGCTTATTAAAGTCTATGCAGGTAAATTTTCTTATAAAATATATACATAAAATAGCTGGGCTGTGCTTAACTTTGAAACATATGGGAAAATAGTAATCACATCTATGCACATGGTACATTCTATTAAGTGATTTAATTTGACCAAAATGTAAAGTTATGGGTTACAGTACAAATTTCTCAGCTGCCTTAAAACACAACTTTGGTGAATGCACCTCAGAAATATAAAAATGTGAGAAATATGCATTTTTGGTAGAAAGCAAAAAAAAAAAAAAGGGAATGTGCAACTGTACGAGATATTTTGAGTCTTATTGCTAGTAGATATAATGCAAAAGGTACATGATGATTCTTCCTGAGAGAAAGCAACACAGTTTTGAACTAAAAAAAAAAAAAAAAAAAATAGGAGAAAGAAGACCTAAGTTATAGAATCAAGGATGACTGTAGATCTAAATATTCCACTTTGCAGCTCATTCAAACGATTCAGAAGCACTGGTGGGGCAGTGTAGCCACACAGAAGAGCAATCTGCAAAAACAAAACAATATAAAAACACTAAGTCAAAATAACATATGCACCCCATACTATTATGTACATTAGCCACGATACTTAAACAACCTTGTTTCCATCAGTGGATGAATAAAGAAAATGTGGTCTATATTATAAAATGTTATTCAGCCATAATAGAACATAATAAAACTTTATTCAGCCATAAAAAAAGAATGAAATCTTACATTTGCAACAACATGGATAGATCTGTAGATTTTGAGGGCATTATGCTAATTGTAGTAAGTCAAACAGAGAGAGTAATGTATGATCTCACTTATATGTAGAATCTAAACAAATAAAAAACAACCAACTATATAGATACAGAGAATAGACTGATGGTTGCAAGGGGTTTGCATGGGTGTTTGGGGCGGGGGGTAGGCTGAATGGGTGAAGAGTTAAAAAATACAAACTTGCAATTATAAAATAAACTAGAGGCCCAGTGCACGACATTCGTGCATTGTGGGGGGCTGGGGTGGGAGAGTGCCTCAGCCCGGCCTGCACTCTCTCGCAGTCTGGGAGCCCTTGGGGTATGTCTGACTGATAGCTTAGGCCCGATCCCCACAGTCAGACATCCTTAGCAGTGCCACGGAGGTGGGAGAGGCTCCTGCCACTGCTGCTGCACTCGTCAGCTGCGAGCCTGGCTCAGGGCTTCTGACTGAGCAGGACTCCCCCTGTGGGAGCATACTGACCACCAGGGGGCAGCTCCTGCATTGAGTGCCTGCCCGCTGTGGGTAAGTGTGCATCATAGCGACTGGTCGTTCTGTCATTCAGTCGATTTGCACATTACCTTTTTATTATATAGGATAAGTCATGGGAATATAATATACAACATGGTAACTACAGTTAATAATACTGTGTTGCATATTTGAAAGTTGCTAAGATCTTAAAATCTCTAATCGTGATCAAAATAAAATTATACATGGTGACAGTTGTTAAATAGACTTATTGTGGTGATCATTTTGCAATATATAAAAATAGCAAATCATTATGTTTTATACTTGAGACTGACATAATGTGATATATGTTCATTAAACCTTAGTTAAAAAAATAAAATAGAAAGGTGCAGAACTTCTGCTATTAGGAGCAGGCTCAGCCAGCAGATAATACATTTCTAACTTTGGAAGATGGCCTGACACAGACCTAAGATGTACTGGAGTGATGGTCAAACACAATGCTAGATATAGAAATTTAATTTTGAGTACTTTCTCTTCACTAATTAAAAAAATTCCACCAGAACTGGGTTTATTCATGACCCTTTATTTTACTCTAAAGCACTTAAAGTTACAGATCACTAAACTGATAATACAGACTTACATCAACCAGTCATCCAGTTTATGTTCCAGAAAGAGGATTTAAATCATATATTGGAAGACAAGAAATATGTATGGATAGGGCTTTTCATCAAATGTCACAATTAAATAAACCAACATTCATTCAAAATGAGTAAAGAAATAGAAACAAAAAATTGAAACAGTATAGCTTCTTATTTAATCAGATTTTATTTATTTATTTATTTATTTATTTATTTATTGTCTTAAGTTTTACATATGTCTCCTTTTTCCCCTGCTTGATCACCCCCTTCCTAGCCATTCCCACCCCTGGCAAACCCCCACCGCCCCAGGCTCTGTGTCATTGGTTATGCTAATATGCATGCGTACTACAAGTCCTTTGGTTGCTCTCTAACCCCCCTCCTGATTCTGCCATTTGTCTCTGGATCTATTCTTGTTCATCAAATTACATATGAGTGAGATCATGTGATATTGATATTTCTCCAACTGGCTTATTTCGCTTAGCATAATGCTTTCCAGTTACATCCATGCTGTTGCAAATGCTAAAAGTTCCTTCCTTTTTTTTTTTTTTTTTTTTTATAGCGGCATAGTATTCCATTGTGTAGATGTATCAATGCTTTTTAACCCAGTCATCTGCTGATGGACACTTAGGCTGTTTCCAAATCTTAGCTATTGTAAATTGTGCTGCTATGAACATAGGGGTGCATATATCCTCTCTGATTGGTATTTCTGGTTTCTTGGGATATAGTCCCAGAAGTGAGATTATTGGGTCAAATGGCAGATTTGATTTTGAAATACAGATTTGTGTTAAATTCTACCACTGTCACATTCTTGTTATGTGACCTGGTCCAAGTATTAGATTCTTATAGTTGCCTAATCTCTAAAATTGCAATAATAGTACTTATTATGCTACTGCTGTGAGAATTTATTTAATAAGTAATATATGTCACAAAACCTAAGACATAAAATATCACAACATATGATAGTGAGAAGAGATTAACCAAAGAACTTATGTGCATATGCACATAACCCATGGACACAGACAATAGTGAGGTGAAGGCATGAGAAGGAGGCAGAACCAGGATGGAAGGGGTCAATGGGGGGAAAAAGGAGGACATCTGTATTACTTTAAAAATAAAGATATTTTTTTTAAACCACGATATATATTAGCTTATAAAGAGAACCTCAAATCCAATCACTGAGCAACACAGCCTGAGATAAGTTATTTTAGATGTAAACAGATGGAAGAACATACCATGTTCATGGATTGGTAGAATCAACATCATTAAAATGTCCATACTACCCAAAGCAATCTATAGACTCAATGCACTCCCCATTAAAATACCAATGGCATATTTCACAGACCTAGAAAGAACTCTCCAAAAATTCATCTGGAATAAAAAAAAGACCTCGAATAGCCACAACAATCCTGAGAAAGAAGAACAAAGTAGGTGGGATCTCAATACCAGATTTCAAGCTGTATTACAAAGCCACTGTTCTCAAAACATCCTGGTACTGGCACAAGAACAGACATATAGACCAATGGAATAGAATAGAGAATCCAGATATCGACCCACTATGCTCAATTAATATTTGACAAAGGAGGCATGAACATACAATGGAGTCAAGACAGTCTCTTCAATAAAGGTGTTGGGAAAATTGGACAGATACATGCAAAAAAATGAAACTAGACCACCAACTTACACCATACACAAAAATAAACTCAAAATGCATACAGGACTTAAACATAAGACGGGAAACCATAAAAGTACTAGAGGAATCCACAGGCAGAGAAATCTCAGACATATGCCGAAGCAATTTCTTCACCTATACCGCTCCTAGGGCAATGGAAACTAAAGAGAAAATAAACAAATAGGAATACATAAAAATAAAAAGCTTTGTACAGCAAAAGAAACCATCAACAAAACAACAAGAAAGCCCACTGTATGGGAGAACATATTTGCAAATGTTAACACTCATAAAGGTTTAATCTCCAACATCTACAGGGAACTTACACAACTTAATAAAAGGAAGATAAACGATCCAATAAAAAAATGGGCAACGGACCTAAATAGAAACTTTTTGAAAGAAGACAGAAGGAAGGCCAAGAGACATATGAAAACATGATCTAAGTCACTAATTATCTGAGAGATGCAAATCAAAACGACAATGCGGTACCATATCAAACCTGTCAGAATGGCTATCATCAACAAATCAACAAACGACAAGTGTTGGCGAGGATGCGGAGAAAAAGGAACCCTCGTGACTGCTGGTGGGAATGCAGACTGGTGCAGCCACTGTGGAGAACAGTATGGAGTTTCCTCAAAAAACTAAAAATGGAACTCCCATTTGACCCAGTAATCCCACTTCTAGGAATATATCCCAAGAAACCAGAAACACCAATCAGAAAGGATATATGCACCCCTATGCTCATAGCAGCACAATTCACCATAGCTAAGATTTAGAAACAGCCCAAATGCCCATCAGCAGGTGAGTGGATCAGAAAACTATGGTACATCTACACAATGGAATACTACCCTGCTATTAAAAAGAAGGAATTCTTACCATTTGCAGAAGCATGGATGGACCTGGAGAGCATTATGTTAAGTGAAATAAGCCAGGCAATGAAAGAAAAATACCACATGATCTCACTCATTTATGGAAAATAAAGACCATCATAACCTGATGAACAAAAAAATAGATACAGAGGCAGTAAAGCATCGAACAGACTGTCAAATTACAGCGTGAAAGCAGGTGAGTGTTGGGGAGGGGAGAAAAGAGATCAACCAAAGGACTTGTATGCATGCATATAAGCACAACAAATGGACACAAGACACTGGGAGGGTGGGATGAGGGCATGCAACAGGGGGTAGGGATGGCTGGGGGAAGGTCAATGGGGGGGAAAAAAGGAGATATATATATACTACTATATGTAATACTTTAAACAATAAAAAATTGGAAAAAAAGAATAAAATAGAATGCATTAAGGAGCACTTTGATGATAATCATAAGCTTTATGATGAGGATGATGGATATGATGATTGTTGTAATTAATAAACATCTTACAATGTACCTGGAGTTTGTATTATACATTTAATATTATTTAATTACTAGAGGCCCAATGCACGAAGATTCGTGCAAGAATAGGTCTTCCTTCCCCTGACTGCTGACACCACGTTCGCTTCGGCCGGAGCCACCTTTCCACCTTCGCTCCGGCCCAGAGCCGGCTTGTGCCTCTTGCTTTGTTGCATCAATTTGCATATTCCCTCCTTATTGGCTGTGGGTGCCATCATCTTTGTCATGGAGTTATGGTCAATTTGCATATTCTGTCTTTATTAGATAGGATAATAATAAAAGTGCTAAAATATAGAAATTCCTTTTTTTTTGAGAACTCCAATATAGTCCAGAAAATCATAAAGTCTTGCAAGGACTTAATTCCACAACACAGAGTTAAGGTACTATTTTCCCTCTCAGAAATTATGCTTCTTCTTGGAAACTGGTCTTACTTATATAGAAAGCCACGATGATTAACAGTATTTATGGGCAAGTAAACCAGTTTGAATTTTATAGATTTGCTTCAGTTAGATCTGAAAAGTTCAGTGTGATGATTTTTCACTTTTAAATCAGAAATGTAACACAGTAGGCAAACTGTTGAATTTTGCATGAGCTAAAACATATTTTTGCTTTCCTAAGCCATACCTGTGCATGTAGTTAAGTTTGGCAGGTAATTACTTCCAGGTGCTTGCCTATAGGAATTCATTGCAATGCAATGAAATTAGAGTAATAAACTCATCAACAAAAATTAACCCATAGGCATGTTACAGAGATGTGTATATTTAAATGACATCAGTATTATAATTTGTGGATTCTAGATGTTTATGTTCATGATGAAGACAATCTCCTCCTAGGTAATTAGGAATATCTACATACAACTAGGTACATTTGGTGTCATCTTAAGCTCATTATAATCTTACACATGTCCAATTTTTAAGTGGGACATTTAGATTTTTACCATTAACCATTTGATTGCCCTATTGTCAACAGTATTAAGTAATACACAATATAGCTTCCTCTTTACTATCTATTATTCTTGATTATAGTTCCATGAACTGTCAGGACATTTAAGATTGAATATTTGAATTTAATTTTGATAGAGTCAGGAAACACTCCAAAATTTATATTTTAGTATTTTCTTTTTTCAATAATAATTCTATTTTGTTGTTGCCTTTAAATTACATATAAGAAATATAAATTTCCATTCATTTCAAATGTTTAGCTGTGGTATTTAATGTTACTACATTTCAATAAATAAATGTTGAAATAAAATTAAGACTCTTGGTGTGACCACACTAAATTAAATATAAATAAAAAATAAAACTGAGGTGATTTTGCTATGATAAGGATAGACTTTACCTAACATGCACACTGTGAAATTATGTTATTAATCCTACCTAATAAAAGAGTAATATGCAAATTGACTGCACCTTCGCTACGCCCAAGCCATGCCCACAAGCCAATCAGGGCGAGTATGTAAATTAACCCAACCAAGATGGCGGTTAATTTGCATACATACCTGGGTCCGGGGAACCTCCTTGGCACCCAGATCACTCCCAGCCGGCCATCAGGCAGAGGCTTTAGGCTTGGGAAGGGGCCAAGCCCGCGATCGGAGGTTCCAGGCAGGGGGAAATCCTTCCCAAGCCTAAACCTGGGGCGGAGGCTTTAGGCTTGGGAAGGGGCCGAGCCTGTGATTGGAGGTGGGGAGGGGCGAACCCCTTCCCAAGCCTAAAGCCTGGGGTAGAGGCTTTAGGCTTGGGGAGGTGCTGGGGGGAACCCCTTCCCAAGCCTAAAGCCTGGGGTGGAGGCTTTAGGCTTAAGAAAGGGCAGAGCCTGAGATTGGAGAGGGGGATACCCCTTCCCAAGCATAAGCCTGGGGAGGAGGCTTTTGGCTTGGGAAGGGGGTGAGCTTGGGATCAGAGGGAAGGGGAAAAAATCAATGGAAACATATACTCAGGTGAGCATAAAAATAAAAATAAAAAAATGTCATATTCTATGAAAGACACATCTTGAAAATGCTTAAAGAAAGTTGTCATTTTTTCATGGTGAAGGAACTGGGGTCTGTGTTGATGAAAATACCTGGGCGGCTGTGGTGACTGGCAGTGGCTGCAGCAGAGGGGTGATGGAGTGGGCGCCTTCCCCTGATCAGCCCGGTTGCCTCAAGCAAAAGGAAGCCAGACTGCAGCTTAGGTCTGCTCCCAATGGGGAGTGGGCTTAAGCCATCCATAGGATATCCCATGATGGCTCCCAGTATGTGACAGGGGCAGGCTGGGCTTAGGGACCCCTCCCCAGTGCACGAATTTCGTGCACCAGGCCCCTAGTCCTATATAATAAAAGCATAGTATGCAAATTGACTGAACAGTGGAATGAACAGTCAGTGGTGGACGGGGCTAGCAAGCAGGTGGCTCCAGGCCAGCCAAGGCATGTGCCAGCGGGCAGAGGGAGGGAATGGTGATGGGGCAAGGGGCAGCGACTAGCGGTGGTGGATGGCCAATGGAGGAGGTACTGGCACTGTCCCCTAATCAGCCCTTCCGGTTGCCTCCAGCAGACACAGGCCAGACTGCCGCTTAGGCTTGCTCCCTGCAGGGAGTGGGCCTAAGCCATCAGTAGGACATCTGCTGAGGACTCACATACTGTGAGAGGGTGCCGGCCAGGCTGAGGGACACCGCCCCCCCCCCCCCCCCCAGAGCATGAATTTTCATGCACTGGCCCTCTAGTATCAAAATAATATCTTAGAATTAAAGTTATGTGTACATATAAAAAGGTGTTATCAAACATAACATCCTCAGCATTCTAAGTCTACAGAGACTTTACACTGACATTTATGTTAAAAAAGTAAATAATTTCCATTCATATAAACTATAAGTAAATAATTATAAATATATATATAAATTTTAATAAAATAAAGCTATACATTTCAGTGTATATACACATTCATTTTTTTAAACTCCACAATTTGTCAGATATTTTGGAGTTTTATTCTATTTTTATTCAAGTTATTATACAGTTTTTATAACATAGTATTACTGAGCCACACTCTTTCAGAAAGGTCACTTATATGGAGAGTTTTATCTTCTTTTCTCTTAGCTCCTCCCTGTCTACTTAATATGCAATAAAGAGGATTAAAATGGATGAGGAGTGATGGAACACCATCCCTCCAGAAAATTGGAGAAAATATCGACTACAGGCTAGAAACACAAATGCTTGTCAAATTCATTTTTCTAAAAAAAAAAAAGACCTTTTAATTTGAATAAAGTACTCCTGGGGTGGGTGGAGTAGAATTCTCTAAATTTCAAAGAAGTGAGAGGCTAGATAAAGTTAACTAATAAATTACAATAGTGTTGGGAAAATATTTTTATTGCATCAGTGTATATAATAAGTATATCACATACCAGAGACCAATTTAAGTGAACATGGTAGTCTTTATTGTATATTTTGTAGCCATTGTTTTAGGAAAAACAAATGAGTCTACTATAAAAAGGACACCATTTGGAATATTTTGAATATCACTAATGATGCAATAAAAAGAATGCAAAACTGAACATAACAGTGGATGCTTATAATTTTGTTTTTCAGGAAGATTAGCTGGGAAATTCCTGCTTTAGATTTTGGATCTATGTGTTAATGATGGATTTTCTCTGAGCACCAGTTGTGAGAATAAATTGGGGGGCATGGGTGTACTGTGTAACCCTCACTTTCTGGAATTAGTAGAGCATATGATAAATGTTCTTACCATGGAAATGGTGTAGTGTAAGAAAGCCAATAGAAACATGATACTCTTCAAAAGGCTTGGGTTTAGAACTGACACTAGGTCACTTTACCCAGAAACAACTGAATCAAACTAGTCAAATGGCCAAGCTATGTATCAAACAGGTGGATATATGCATTATCTTCTCATAAAAGGCACTTGAGCCACATGAAAATTAACCTAAATACAAGGAAATACTTGAAAAAAGCACACTAATCTATCAAATATAAAATTCCAAATATCAATAAACTTTGGTTAAGAAAGCCACTACAAATAAGATAACTTTGATGAAATGAAGCCACCAGAAATGAAAGATACAGAAAGCAGTTACAAGAGATTTAAGCTCCAAAGAAAGTAGATACTGCCTGTGTCATATACAGAAATAGAGTTTTAACTTAGAAAATGTTTTAAAATTGAATTTAAAAGTATACTGAGAAGCTATCAATAATAAGTTAGACTTGCAAAAACAAATAGAATTTCTAGAACTGTACTATATAACTTTTAAAATTAATAAATAGGTAAAAACGATAAAGAGAAAACTAAAAATCTGGAAGAAATGTATGAAAAATTTCATAAAGCAACATAAAGAGCTGAAAATACCAAAAACACAAAAAGAGAGGTTAAAAATAAACAAGAAAGAATCAGAAGAGTCATCATATATCCAGTTTAAGGCTGGGGGTCAAGAGTGGGGGCTGGAGAGAGTAGAGGAAGTGAGAAAATGGACAGAAAAAAGTAAAGATATATGATTATGAATTTTCCAGAACTTATGAAAAACATCACTCTACAGATCAAAAAAACCTGCAGCCAGAATAAAATAAATAATAAGCATTAATTCCTGTTTTCTAAAAATAAAGATCATTTAAGACAGGGGTTTTTAAATTGCTCAGAGAGATAGACATATCATTAAAAAAAAAATCATTGTTGAAGTGACAGAATGTGTGACAACAAGAACAACAAAAATGAAAGCCAAAAGTTAATGCAATAATATTTACAGAGTGAGGATTTAGAAATAGTGTTTAATTTATAATTGTATACCCAACAAAATTATATTTCAAAAAATAAATGAAATTCAATATGGATAGATAAAAGATTTCAGTTCTTTAAGATGAGCAAAATCTGGAAATCTGCTGTACAACATGTGCCTGTAGTTAATAATACCATTGTACACTGAAAAATGTGTTGAGTATAAAGCTCATTTAAGTGTTTTTACCATAATAAAAAATAAAAGCAGTATAAAAACATTTATAATACATAAAATTTACCACTAAAATATCTGCTATAAATGAACTGCTAAAGCACATATATCAAGAAAAAAGGAAATATACCCCAAATGGTCTAAGATTCAAGAAGATGTTTTAAAATCTTTTGTTTGTTTGTTTGTTGGTGTTTTTTTTTATTATTGTTACTTGTTATTTTTGTTTGTATTGCATTAGTAATGTCTAACACTTGAGGATAAAAAAAAGTCCGAATCAAAGGATTCCACCGTGTGTACACATGCGTTGAGGAAAAAAAAAAAAAAAAAAAAAAAAAAGAACTGAGTCACCTTAGTAAGTTAAATATCTATGGTAGGATATGTGACTTCCTTTTCCAGTAATAGTTGAGTAGTATCCTATTGGACTGACTCTCCCATAAATTTCCTCTATAGCTTCTGAACACAATAGAAAAAGCAATTATCTGAAGGCAGTAGAGACTGAAAAGGAGCAGTTATATTCTGGTAGGAATTTCACTTACACAGCAGGAGACATATAAAAGATAAGTACTCCCTTTCATTGTGTCTAAGATGGGAGAAGGTACAGTTACTGCAGGATTATGGAATGGAAAAACTGCAAACTTTCTACGTGAATTGGAGTACTGATCTGTAGCAACTATGGGCTCTTGAGATGGAGGCAAATACAAAAATCAAAAGAGGCAGAAAGAGGATCCCAAATTCGGTCTGACAGCATCTCTGCTGATACCTAAAACACACTCATGTGAAAAAAAATCAACAAACCTCAGTTTAAGATGAAAAAATCTGAAGTTTGATGTTGCTTCCCAAGAAACAGAGTTTGTTGTTCATGCCTAACAGAGTTAGTTACCCACTAAAACAAATTTTCTTCTAATACATCAATGATTAGAAGAAAATAACAAGACACTCCACGACATATATTTGAAATGTGCAAGACACAACCCCAAATATTGTGTCATTTGAAGAACAAGATAAATAGAGCCACTTAAGAGAAGATGGTTAATACGATCAACCCTATGATGACCCAAATAAGGAGTTAAATGTCAATTTTAAATATTTTTAAAATGTATTCTCAAGGAATGAAAATATAGGATTTCTCTATAGATAAATAAAACTATAAAAATAATAGAAATAAAAATTCTAGAAATTTAAAAACAGAAGCTGAAAAGCTTATAATATAGATATCACAGTAGAATTATGATGAAGGATGATAGCTAGTAAACTTAAAGATAGTTAAATAAATACTATGCAGTCTGAGAAACAGAGAAAAACATTGAAAAATGAAACAGAATCACAGAAATATTAGATATTATAAAAGTGGCTAATAAATGTTATTGGAATTTTAGGAGAAGGGGAATAAGGAAAATAATCATTTATTAAATAGTGATAGTACATTTTATAAAAGGCATAAGTGTACATATTTAGATGTTTAATAAATACTAAAAAAGCTAAAAATATTACTAAAAGCTTTGCTAACACAAAAGTAGATTCAAGCTCTTAAAAGTCAAAAGTAAAAATCATTTTTTAAAAGCAGCACTAAAAACAAATGTTGTTTTGACTATTCTAGGTATGTATTTTCTATTACAGACTGATTAACAAAGTTGAAGTACCAACACTATCTAATTTTAAGGCTTATTATGAAACTGAAATAATCAAAATACTGTGGTATTTGTGCCAAGCAAGACAAATAATCCAATGCAACAGAACATAGACCCAAGTAATAGAAAAACACAAAATGGAAAACTGATTTTAAAAAGGTGCACACGCAATTCAGTGGAGATTAAGTAATTTTTCAACAAATGGTGTTCAGACAATTGGATACCAAATAAAAGGAGCTTTAATCTTTATATTGTATCATGTACAGATACCGACTGGAAACCTTTGAGATGTTGGTAGGCAAAGCTTTCTTAGATAGGACACCAAAAACATGATTTATAAGAGATCAAATTGATAAGTTTGACTTCATAAAAAAATAAATAAAACCTTCTGCTCTTCAAAAGACATTGTTAAGACAATGAAAAGCAAGCCACAAGTTGGTAGAATATAATCCTATCTAATAATAGAGTAACATGTAAATTACCATCACTCCACTACGCCCACGATTGGGCGGTGGGAGGCTGGGGGGCGGGACTCGGGGTGGCCTATCCGGCCATTGAGAGGCACGGATCTGCTGCCACTGAGGGGGGCTACCCTGCTATTGAGAGGTGCAGGGGGCGGAACTGCCGCCCCCTGCGCCTCTCAACGGCCAGATCTGTGGCCGCTGAGGGGGCCTGCTGCGGACACCCAGCTGTGCCTCTCAACGGCAGGGTAGCCAGGTGTCCACGGCCGCCCCCCTCAGTGGCCGCGGACCATCAAAAGTGGGGGAGCTGGGTGCCTGTCAGCTCCGGCACCAGGCCTTTCAGAAGCCTCCTCCTAGCCGGAGGCTTCAGAAAGGCCTGGTGCACCAGCGGACAGGCACCCAGCTCCACCGTGAAAAGCGAAAGCGTGTAGGGGACCCTACACATGCATGATTCAATCATGCACTGGGCCTCTAGTTAATTATACATCTGATAAATAACATGTGATTAAAATATGTATATAAAGACCTGTTATACTATGTAAAAAGAAGCAAATCACCCAATTAAAAAAAATGAACAAAGCTTTGAATAGACATTTTACTCTAGAAGGTATATGGATATACATATTCATAAGAAAATATGCTCAATATCATCAAGAATTAGAAAAATGCAGATTAATTCACATGAGATAACTTCCTACCTATTAGAATATGTAAAATTTAAAGTCACTGTATTGGCAACAAGAATTTGGAGAAATTGCAACCCTCATACGTGGTGAGGATATAATCTACACTAATAAAAGAGAAATACGCAAATTGACTGTACCTCCACGATGCCCACCAGCCCATCAGAAGTGAGTATGTAAATTAACCCAACAAAGATGGTGGGTTGATTTGCATACACAGGTGCCAAACGGCTGGGGTGGGGTGGCGCCAAGCAGCCTGGGTCCCAGGGATGGGCACCAAGCCCGCAGCCTCCCAGGACCATTGCAGGCCTTAGGAGGTGAGGGCAGCTGCGCAGCTTGACAGCAGACAGCAGGGCCTGCTTGGCCATAGCCATGGCGACCCGCGAGCAGGCAAGCGGGACCACAGGCAGCACCCAGCAGGGCTTGCTTGCCCATTGCCGTGGTGTGGAGCATGCATGCCCCGCAGAAAACAGAGAACCATGGGGAGTGGGCTTAAGCCATCAGTAGGACATTCCCTGTGGGATCTCAGTTTTGAGAAGGTGCAGGTCGGGCTCAGGGACACCCCCCCCCCATCCCCCCGTGCATGAATTTTGTGCACCAGGCCTCTAGTTTTTAATAAAGGAGGATTCCTTTACCTGTGGCAACACTTTTGCAATCAACTGTAAGTATTGTCGCAGCTTCAGCATTCAAGCTGAATTGGGGAAAATGCTAGATAGCAATTACAAGCATGTCAGAGATTAAACAAAAGTCAGAGGTTAAACAAGGGTCGATACTATCAGAATTGCCTGGTATACGCCAAACGTCTGGAACGCTGGACCGGGAAAAACTCCCCTGTGCCCCGACTTCTCAAAGTCCCTATAGCCAGCCCCACCACCCGAAAACCCACAGGCAGCCCGAGGCCCCTGCTACCTTGCGCCATCTGCTGAGCCCTGGAACCCTCCACTTCATCCTGCTCCCTGGCCACTCACCATGAAACAGCCAGAAGTTTCAGAAGGGCCAGGCCACTTTTCAGTTCTCACACTGCAACAACAGCCCCCATCCAACGGTCTGCAACATTCAAAATCTCCACTTCCGCCCTCAACCTGGAAGAGCTGCTCAGCCCTGCCCCTCGGGGGTGGAACCCGTAGCAGCGTGGGAGGTGGTGGAGGCTGCGGTGCCACACCCCGTGGGCTGCCATCCTGACTGTGTCCGCATCACTTCAGTTTCTTTCGTCTGGCTCCTTGTTTCGGTGCACAGCGAAGTCAGGCGCAGGGTTGGTGTTTCTGCCCGGTGGCTCCTCAGAGGACCCTATTGTTTCTGAAGTTTCATTCCTTCAAGGAATGGAGAGAATAAAAGCAGTGACTTACCCTCCGAATACAGCAGTAACAGCAAGAAGGAAAAACAGCCTCCCAGGACTTGATACGGGGTTTACCAGGGCCTCCTTAGTCCTAACCTGGCAGATGGCAGAGACGGGACTTTTAACCTCTTTCCTTCCCATGTTTGAGGAAGACTAAGCCACAAACTGAAAGTAAGTTGTAGGACCAGAACTAGTCCCAAATAAAAATCCCAAGGATAAGTGCCAAAAACCGACAAATCTTTTTTTTTTTTTCTCATAAGAGATCATTTTACATGATAATTGTAAAGATAATGTGTGAGATTCTTGGGGCAACCATGTCACTTTCCTTTACCAAGGATTGCACAATATATTCCTTTTTTTTAGCTGACAGATTTATTCATACACTTAATAACTATTTATAGAGCACACTACATGAGATGTTGTTCTAATGGTACAAAAAAAAAAGACAAAAATTATATAAATGTATGGCTAATCTAAGGAATGTTAATTACTTACATGTTACCTAAAAATTAAGGTTAAGGAAAGTATGGCTTTGCTGTAATAAAGAAAGCATAGGCATAGAAATGCATTTTGAAGGAGAAAGAAGCCAGTTGGATGATGTTTGTGCACAGCTGATCAGGGACCCAGGCCCCCCGGCTTTCCAGATGCCTCTCTGAGAAACTGGGGTCCCCCAGTAATTGGGGAAGAAGGGATCCTACAAGAGGGGGTATCAGTCTTTTACTGCCAGCCTTCCACTATGACCAATCTTTTAAATTAGAAGCACCACACTCCCGCTTATTCTGAAAAATCTCAGGCCATGGTTGATCTCCTGGAGTCAATTTTTCAGACCCATAAGCCCACCTGGGTCGATTGCAAGCAACCCTGATTGCTGCAGCTGTCATAGAAGCTAACTTCCAGAACCCACAGGCAGGAAGGAAAGGGAGACAGCAAGGAGCCAAGTCAGGAAAAGGAAGGAGGAATCTTAAATGGGACCAGTGTACCTATTGTAAAGGATTAGGACACTGGAAGAATGATGTCTGAGCCACCAGAAAAAGCAGTCCAAACCACCCAGAGACACCACCTAGGCTTTTATTAATATAGACTAGTGGCCCAGTGCACAAAATTCATGCACGGGGGAGGGGGGGTGTCCCTCAGCCCAGCCTGCACCATCTCCAATCTGGGACCCCTTGAGGGATGTCAGTCTTCTGGTTTAGGCCTGATACCGGTGGGTCTTCTGCCAACTGCTCAGTATACCCATTTAAATGGTATATTCTGGGAGAGGGGAATAACCACTTGGTGGATTTGTGTTTTATAAACTGAAACTTGACTAGGAAGCCATGTGTTCCCAGAGTGGACAAGGTGAACTTTAAGTCCCTGAGAATCCATATCAATGTTAACTATGTGTCAACATGCTCTAAAATGCCTGTGTATTCCCCTTCCCCCAGTGTATGGCTATTGAAATAAATGTCTATAGAGTCCTTTGAGAAAACTTGCTGTTGTTGCCAAGGTCCTTCTCCAGAGAGAATGGGCTTTTCTTTCAGACAAAGAATTCCAAGTGAAAATTATCTTAAGTCATAAAACTAGGCAAAGAATTGTGATCTACGGAATGAGGAAAATTGCCTCAGCCTTTTGATATTCTATCTTTGATGAGTTATGTAAATAAAGCAATGACTTGTTGACTATCCATCAATATTGGTCCTAAAGATTATGTTAATTACCTATAAAGCTCTAAAGTCGGGGCCCCTTGGCTGTATTCTGAACTTGACAATTCAGTACAATAATTATGCTACTTTGCTTCTAATGGTTAAGTACCCCTGATTGATCTTTGTTATATTAAGATCTTATTAAGTAAAGAAAGCCCGGTCTTGTAAAATAATCTTCTCTGTCATCTCTGGCCAACACTGATTTTTCTTCAGTGATCCTATTACACATTTTATAATCATCTCTCTTGTCTAGTGTTCTTCGGGTCCTCCCAGATAACTCAAAATTCAATGGGTTGAATTTTGTCTTGCCAAAATGCGTATGATGAAGTAGTCATCCCATGTAACTTAGAATCTACTTTAAAAAAAAAAAAATAGGGTCACCACTCACGTAATTAATGGAGTTAAGATGTAGTCACACTGGAGAAACATGGCCTCTAATCCAAAATAATAGGTGTCCTTATAAAAAAAAAAAAAAAGAAATTTGCAGACAGGCACAGACACAGGAAGAATGTCATGTGAAGAGGAAGGCAGAAATTGGGGTCAGGCTTCTACAAAAGAAGAAATGCCAAATATTTCCAGCAGACTACCAGAGGCTAGGTGAGAGGTGTGGAACAAATATTCTCTCATAGCTTTCAGAACAAACCAGCCCCACTAACACCGGGATCTTGGATTTCTAAGCTCCAGAACCTGAAAAAATTAATGTGTTGTTTAAGCCACACAGTTTGTGGTTCTTTGTTATGGCACCCGTAGAAAACTAATACAGTAGACTTTCTGTATAATATTTCCCATCTGACATGCTCATTTATCTAAGCCTTTTGACCTCTCCTCAATTGGCTGTAATGAAAGTTCTGACCTTTCTACTTTACTTACTGTGGACCACTACTTTATTCACCTTTCCAAGGGCCATCTTAGCAACGTGTTAGGACTCTCTTGGCTGCCTTGACTAGTTGCCTTGTCAGGATTAAATCCTGTTTCAAATATCAGTTAACACATTTTACATCCTTGCTCCCTTTAGACATCACCCTCAGGATTCAGTACCATATTCTCTCCCAGCTCCTGCTGGTTTGTGGTGTTTAAGTCCTTTGGTAAAAAGTTCCTTTCCTCTTGAGGCAGGCCCAGCCCATTTCTGATCAGATTATATTTTAAATTCACTGTAATTATTGTTCTGTTCACCAAAAAAGAAGTTTGGGTAGATTATGAGTCCAAGGAGTAGGGGGCATGCTTTGTTTTCCAAGGCAAAAACATTTTAATTACCTTTAAGCACTGAGGGAATATAATGAATGGGTCACTGTCACTTTAGCAGCCACATACTCTTCAGGGAATCTGAGGATTCAAGATTTTTGAGAGCTTTGACTGGAACATCTAATACTAAATCTCCATGTTCCTCCCCAGTAGTGTAGCATATTTTTTGAAGATGAGAATTTAACTTTCTCAGAAGATTTTCTTCAATAAAATTAAATCACGGTCCTGATCCTCAGCATGAGGAGCCTTCCACCTATTGGAGATGAGTCATTCCTTACGCATTACCAATAATTCTGGTGGTTTTTATACTTTACCCAAAATAGGTGTTAAATCTCCTTCAGCCTTATGTTTTTTTCTCCAATGATTTGAGAACTTTCAGCAATATTTATCAAATATCACAGTCATTAAAATTACTCCTGTCCATGAACCTCCTAAATGTTTAAGATACTGTACCTACCAGAGCATTTTCTCTTGTCAGTATTCTGTCTCATCATGATGCATTTATAAAATAAGACTCAGACAGACTTGAGAGGAAATGTTTTCAATAAATAACAAAATGCCAAAATGAATTTTGAAAGATGCTATCACTCTTCTTGGAAACATATTAGTGTATATTATTTTCAAACATTTCAACCCTGAAAATATTTAATTATATCTTCCATTGCGTATTTGTTAAGAAATTTTTTTTTCAACAAAAGCTTTGACAAATAACTGTATGATAGATTACTTTGAAAAAAAAACAAAAATGAATATTCTACAGCTAATTATTGAAGGTGGGGGTCAGAGAAAATTATGAAAGTGGAACTTATTTACAGAAGACATTCTAGTTGTTGCCTAAGTCATTTAACTATTTTGAGGTACCCATAGAGCAGTTTTTTGCTTTTTTTTAAGTAAAAATTATGTCTTAATAACTAATTCCCTGCATGAAACGAAAAAAAAAAGAAAAAAAAAAGAAGAAGAAGAAAGGAAAATGAAAGAAGGAAACAAACCACAAGTGCTGGCTAGGATGCGAAGAAAAAGGAACCCTCGTGCACTGCTGGTGGGAATGCAGACTGGTGCAGCCACTGAGGTAAATAGTATGGAGTTTCCTCAAAAAACTAAAAATGGAACTTCCATTTGACCCAGTAATCCCAGTTCTAAGAATATATCCCAAGAAATCAGAAAGACCAATCAGAAAGGACATATGCACCTCTATGTTCATAGCAGCACAATTTATAATATCCAATATTTGGAAACAGCCTAAGTGCCCATCAGCAGATGAGTAGATTAGAAAATGGTGCTACATCTACACAATGGAATACTATCTTACCTAATAAAACAGTAATATGCAAATTGACCGCACCTTCGCTACACCCATAAGCCACGCCCACCAGCCAATCAGAAGCAAATATACACGTTAGACCAGCAAAGATGGCGGGGGAGAGGGCAGCACCTATGCCAGTGAGATCCAAGCCATGATGGTGGACTGGGGCAGGCGGTTAACGCCCGCAGCCGGCTGCCCAGGTCGCCATCACCTATCGCGGACCGGGGCAGCTGCCTGCCCAGGTCCATCACCGATCATGGACCAGGGCAGGCAGCGTGGGTTAACGCCTGCAGCCGCCTGCCCAGGTCCACGATCAGGGATCACGGACCAGGGCAACTGCCTAACCAGGTCCATCACCGATCATGGACCGGGGCAGGCGGTGTGGGTTAACGCCCGCAGCCGCCTGCCCAGGTCCGCCATCACCCATCGCAGACCGGGGCCCGCAGCCGGCTGCCCAGGTCCGCCATCACCCATCGCGGACCGGGGCAGGCGGCGTGGGTTAACGCCCGCAGCTGGCTGACCAGGTCCGCCATCACCGATCGCAGACCGGGGCAGGCGGCGTGGGTTAAGGCCTGCAGCCGCCTGCCCAGGTCCACGATCAGGGATCACGGACCAGGGCAGCTGCCTAACCAGGTCCATCACCGATCATGGACCAGGGCAGG
The DNA here is from genome assembly GCF_027574615.1 of Eptesicus fuscus. NCBI lineage: Eukaryota > Metazoa > Chordata > Mammalia > Chiroptera > Vespertilionidae > Eptesicus > Eptesicus fuscus. The sequence continues at coordinate 93,131,856 of NC_072475.1, read as the reverse complement.
CGGCTTGGGTTAACGCCCGCAGCCGGCTGACCAGGTCCGCCATCACCGATCGCGGACCGGGGCAGCTGCCTGCCCAGGTCCATCACCGATCATGGACCAGGGCAGGCGGCGTGGGTTAACTCCCGCAGCCGCCTGCCCAGGTCTGCCAACACCGATCGCGGACCAGGGCAGCTGCCTGCCCAGGTCCATCACCGATCATGGACCAAGGCAGGCAGCGTGGGTTAACGCCTGCAGCCGCCTGACCAGGTCCCGGATAAGGGCTTCAAGTCAGCCATCGCCAGTGGCAGCTGACTCAAAGCCCCTATCAGGGATCATGGACCAGGGCAGGCAGCGTGGGTTAATGCCTGCAGCAGGCTGCCCAGGTCTTCGATCACAGATCCAGGTGGTGTGGGTTAGCACCCACAGCCATCTGACCAGGTCCCCGATAGGGACTTGGAGTCTAAGCATAACGAAAAGAATAGTCAGCAAAAGCAGGAGACAAGGTTTCATAAGTTCTCCCCCAGGTCACCACTGTTCTCTTATACATTTTAATTATCCCAGACTTTGCATGATGGGATTTGATTTGAGTTATGCCTGATAGAGATTACATGGCATGAATTGTAGGCTCATTGTTTCTTTTTGTGGTTGCCTGACTGAGAAAGGCCTTGGAATGAGAGAAGGCACTTTTATTTTCCTTTTTCATTCTTTAGAGGCTGAGGAATTACAGTTATATGAAGAACTTAGTGAGAGAATGAAAGTCTCATGCTGTATTTTTTTGTAAGTTTTATCATGTGGACTATCAAAAACTTGGTGGGATCCTTTTCAAGAGGTGTTACAAAAATTATGTTGGAATTAACATTCAAGAGTAAAAGGAGAGAAGTGAGTGGTGGGTAAAGAAAAGAACTTTGTCCTAGAAACCAAATAGAAGCCACATAAACCTTCAGATTCTTACTCATTGTGCTTTGGAGGTATTAAAGGATAATTTTTAAAAAAGTTAAAATCATGACTTATAATCTGTATAGATAAAAGGCTAAGTGACCGACATTTGTCCATCCGTCCGACCAACTGGTACATATGACACACTGGAAATATAAAAATAAACTTTGACTCGCACACGTGCCATACATATAAAGCTCTCGCTGGCGCTAATTTGAATGTTGTATTTGGTGGGAAAGTTCTTTTCAGAGGGGATTTTTGTGTTACCATGCTATACGATTGGCCATAGTACAAATAAGTTTTAAAGTACTGTAGTGTTTGGGGATGTTTCAGACAGTTGTCTCTTAAAACAAATATGAGATCAGAGGATTCTGCTTATAGTGAATGGTTAGTAAAACTTGGAGATGGCAAACTTGATAGCAGTTTTCATTTAGGAATGGATATTATTGAAATTCCCCATGAAATGATTTTTAATGGATCTATTATTTAAGCCATCTTTGGAAATAGTATATCTCTAGATAATATTAAAAATATATCTAAACATGCAATTTTTTGTTCAAAAAATGAGCACGTTCAAAAATTAAATGAAGAAATTTTGGATATACTTGATGGAGATTTTCACGCCTATTTGAGTGATGATTCCATTGACTCAACAGATGATGCTGAAAAGGAAAATTTTCCTATTGAATTTCTTAATAGTATTACTCCTTCTGGAATGCCGTGTCATAAATTAAAATTGAAAGTGGGTGCAATCATCATGCTATTGAGAAATCTTAATAGTAAATGGGGTCTTTGTAATGGTACCAGATTTATTATCAAAAGATTGCAACCTAACATTATCAAAGCTGAAATATTAACAGGATCTGCAGAGGGAGAGATTGTTCTGATTCCAAGAATTGATTTGTCCCCATTTGACACTTGCCACCCATTTAAATTAATTCGAAGATATTTTCCTGTTATGCCAGCATTTGTGATGACTATTAATAAATCACAAGGACAAACTCTAGACAGAATAGGAATATTCCTACCTGAACCCATTTTTGGACATGGTCAGTTATATGTTGCTTTCTCTCTCACTTTTTTTAAAAGTATTTTTAAAAAATATTTTATTGATTTTTTTTTACAGAGAAGAAGGGAGAGGGATAGATAGTTAGGAACATCGATGAGAGAGAAATATCGATCAGCTGCCTCCTGCACACCTCCTACGGGGGATGTGCCCACAACCAAGGTACATGCCCTTGACCGGAATCGAATCTGGAATCTTTCAGTCCACAGGGCGACGCTCTATCCACTGAGCCAAACCAGTTATGGCTGTTGCTTTCTCTTGAGTTCAAAGAGCATGTTACGTTAAAGTTAAAGCTGTAAATACTTTATCTCAAGGGAAATTAGTCAAGCACTCTGAAAGTGTTTTTACTCTTAATGTGGTATACAGGAAGATATTAGAATAAGTTTAATCACTTTATCAATCATTATTTGCATCAATGTTGTTTTTATATTACGAGTTTGTTATTGTTATATCAGTTTGTTATTGTTATATCATTTTGTTATTGTTTACTTATTAATAAATTTATGTATTATTTTCATTTACATTGTACTCATTTCCTTTTATCTCTCACACTTTTATTATAGAGAAAGGGCAAATAGCAATATTAAAATATTTCATCTAATTAATTCCCCTTCAATGTGCACGAATTTCGTGCACTGGACTACTAGTACAGCTATAAAAAAAGAAAGAGCTCGTACCATTTGCAACAGCATGGATGGATCTGGAGAGCATTACGCTAAGCAAAATAAGCCAGTCGGAGAAAGATAAATATCACATGATCTCACTCATTTGTGGAATATAATGAACAACATAAACTGATGAACAAAAATAGATCCAGAAACAAAGAAGCATTGAACAGACCATCCAACCTTAGAGGGAAGGAAGGTGGGGGGAGGGAGGTAAGAGATCAACCAAAGGATTGTATGCATGCATATAAGTATAACCTACGGACACAGACAGTAGGGGGATGAGAGCTGAGAGAGGTCAATGGGGGAAAAAGGAGGAGACATATGTAATACTTTCAACAATAAAGATATTTTTGAAAGAAAGAAAAAAAGGAAATTAAATCAGAAATCAAAAAATATCTTGAAATAAATAAAAATGGAAGCACAGCATACCAAACCTTAAAGGATAAAGGAAAAAACAGTTCTAAGAGGAAAGTTTATAGCAATATTAAGAAAAAAATCTCAAACAACCTACCTTTACATCTCAAGGAACTAGAGAAAGACAAACAAAGCCCAAAGTTAGCAGAAAAAAAGAAAATAACAAAAATCAGAACATAATAAATAAGAAACTTAAAAAAACAATAGAAGATATCAATAAAAGCAAGAGTTAGTTTTTTTTAAAAAATAAACAAAATTGACAAGTCTTTACCCAGACTAAGATAAAAGAAGAGTAAAAATCAGAAATTAAAGAATATAACTGACACCAAAGAAATGCAAAAAATAATTATGAGATGACTGTGAATAATTATACAGCAACAAATTTGATAACCTAGAAAAATGGATACATTTCTAGATTCAGTCTACCAAGACTGAATTCTGAACAAATAGAAAATCAAAACAGACTAATGACAAGTAAGGAGAAAAAGTCAGTAATCTCGCCAACAAACCAGGTGAATTCTACCAGACATTTAGAGACAATACCAATGGTTCTTGAACCTTTCTGAAACTTCAGGAGAAGAAGTAACACTTCCAAACTCACTTTATGAGGCCAGCATTAGCCTGATAGCAAAGGCATACAAGGACACTACAAGAAGAGAAAATTACAGGCCAAAATGTTTAATGAACATATATGCAAAAATACTCGATAAAACTAAATCTTCAGCACATTAAATCATCATGCTTATAATTAAGTAATATTTTTTCTAGGTGTCCAAGTTGGTTGAACTGGAATCTATGTTCTGGGTTAGTGCTTTAAAATATTAGTTTGTGGTGTGTATTTTTCAAAATGTACTACATAAAGGTTTTTTTTTTTTTAAATTTCATTTTCATAGCAGCAGAACTACCATTTTTTCTGCATGTTTTTCAACTTTTTTTATTAAAAAATTAAATAATTTTATCTTGAAATGTTTCAACTTACCTTTCCTTGAATAAAATATTACATGTTTTTTTATTTATGTGTCATATATATTTAATTTTTCTTCAATTATTTTAATATTTTATAACAGCACATTTATTTTTTATTAAATAGAAATGCCATAAACAATATAGTTATTACTTTTCTATCATATATACACATATATTATTTTATGCTTAGGTTAATTTACCATTTGCCTCTTTTACTATTATATTATGTTTTTAACATGTATAATTATATTAAATATGTTTTTAAAAGTGTAATAAATATCTGCAATCACAATAACACTAACTGGTTGATCTCCTAGGTTGCTTGCCACAATTACATAATCATTATGCCATAAAACATTCCTGCCACTAAGACCACAGAGCTTTGTTTTGCCAGGTTTAGAACCAAGGGATTAGCAAATAAATATCTTCTATAAAGAAAGATTCTTTTTTTATTTGATTGAAGCTTATTTTGAAGCTAATATGAATACCCTCTTGCCATGGCAACAGAATAAGTATATATTTCACTTGCCATGAAGAATATTTCAGGCCATTCTTAGATCCTTAGTTTCAGCTAGATGATGATTAATATTTTCTCTGAGGCACCAAATTAGGACTTTCAACAAATATATCAATATAGTGAGAAAACAACAACAAAACTGTATCCTGTTGCCTATAATTTAAAACAATTTAATGTGGATATATTTAAAACACATCAATAAATCATATTTATATAATCAAGAGCTCATCATTAGCTATAGGTTAGCAAGGCAATTCATTTCCATGACTACTGACATAAAATATCATGTTCTTTTAAATATAAAGTAAAATGTATTTATAGAACTCCTTAAATATATTATTTTGAAATGGATCTATTAAGCCTAAGAGTTTCTACACTTTCCACCATAAACACTACACTTTCTGAGATTAATTTAAAGATGTCATTCAGGTATTATCTCTAAAATCACCTGGTAAGCATTTTGAACTTCCACACAGTTCCCTACATGCAAACAATCTGAATGTGTAAGAGAGGGCTTCCCACAAGACCTAGAGTAATTGAGAAACACTGTCCCAAATGATCAATTGCTCATTACATGTACAGATACAAAAATCAACACTGCTGCTTTTAAATATATTTCTCTTATATAATGTTAGCAAACATTAATGGTATATTGCTTTTATGTTAAATACTAAGCAGAAATGGCTTTGGTTTCATAGAATTTTTCCAAGCCCTCTTTCAGAATTGCCTATGATACTATTAAAGAGTGGCTAATGTGATGACACTGTTTCAGTACCTAGCCTAAGCATATTGCCCACTGATTCATTCTCTTCTACTTCATAAACTTCTCTATAAGTAAAGAAGATAGCATATCTTCAATAAACCCAATGGAGAAAATGAGATGCTTCTCTTTCACCTTTGGATTTATGAAGCACCTAATATAGAGTTCAAGTGTACTAAAAGCAGAAAGAATTATCTAATGTTTAACTCTTTCAGTCAAGTATTCCCTGGTTTTCACATATATAATATACTAGAGGCCCAGTGCATGAAATTCATGCACTGGAGGTGGGGGTTCCCTCAGGCCAGGCTGCATCCTTTCCAATCTGGGACCTCTTGGGGGATGTCATCCTCTCACAATCCAGGACTTCTGGCTCCCAACCGCTCGCCTGCCTGCCTGCCTGATTGTCCCTAACCGCTTCTGCCTGCCAGCCTGATCACCCCCTAACCACTCCCCTGCCAGCCCAATTGCTCCCAACTGTCCTCCCCTGCAGGCCTGGTTGCCCCCAACTGCCCGCCCCTGGAGGTCCAGTCGCCCCCAACTGCCTTCCCCTGCAGGCCTGGTCACCCCCAACTGCCTTCCCCTGCAGGCCTGGTCCCTCCCAACTGCCCTCCCCTGTAGGCCTGGTCCCCCCAACTGCCCTCCCCTGCAGGCCTAGTCCCCCCCAACTGCCCTCCCCTGCAGGCCTGGTTACCCCCAACTGCCCTCCCCTGGAGGCCTGGTCCCTCCCAAGTGCCCTCCTCTGCCAACCCAATTGCTCCTAACTGCCCTCCCCTGCCAGCCCAGTCACCCTAACTGTCCTCCCCTGAAGGCCTAGTCCCCTCCAACTACCCTCCCCTGCTGGCCATCTTGTGGTGGCCATCTTGTGACCACATGGGGGCAGCCATCTTGTGTGAGGGTGTGATAGTCAATTTGTATATTACCTCTTTATTATATAGGATTCTCCATTCATTGTACAGAACTAACACCCAAATTAGAAATTTAAACAGTGCTGAATTATATAAGCATCAAAAAATTCAGAATCATGTTTATATTTATTCCACCAAATGCTGAGGAAACATACTTTATATTTAGTTTTTTTATATTTATTTTATATTTATGTTATTTATATTTACATATGTATATTTTATATATTTATACATAAAATTCTATTTGTAAAAATATTTAATATATCTATGTATATTTTACTAAGCATAAACTTCTAGTTTACAAGTTATTTTCCTTTGACTCAAGTGATGTTCTTGCATTGTATTCTGACTTTGGCTATCACCTTATTTTATTCTTTCAGTATAAGTTGATTTTTTATTAGTTTTATTGAGCTGTAAATTACCCTGAGTAAAATTCACCCTTTTTAGTCTGCCATTTAATGAGTTTTGACAAACTGATGCAGTCATTTAACTGTCACCATAATACAGATAAAATTTTCACTGCATAAACTTTTTTAGCCAACACCTACTCCCTGCTCACACCTCATGATAACAGATTATCTAAATTTTGTCCACACATTTCATTTTATTTAGTAAGTCACGTGAATAAAAGAATACAAAATATAATTGAGTTGGACTTCTTTTACTCATTATAATGCATGTAAGAATCATCCATTGTGTTGTATATATTATATGTTGCTGTCATTTTACTGCCAAGTCTCTTTGCATTGCATGGTGTATTTATGCATTCACCAATCTAAAACAAATTTATTGTTCCCTAATTTTGTCAATTATAAATTAGCCACTCTACATATTTACATACAGATTTTAGTGTGATCATGAACTTTCATTTCTGTTGAAAAAATACTTAGGAATGAGATTTCTGGGTTATATGGTAAATGTACATATTGATTTATAAGAAATTATAAAGCTGCTTTGAAATGTTGCTGTTGTCCCCCAAAACTACACTTCCACAAGAAATACTGTATATCAAAATTTTAGTTGATATTCACATTTTCAACAGCACTTGATCTTGTTAATTTTTTTTCTTTTAATTCAGCCATCCTAAATGTCTAGAGTGATACATTGTGGTTTTAAATTTTATTGTGTAGTGGTTAATGATATTGAGTATATTTTAATGTGCCTATTTACCATGGTTATATCTTCTTTTATGAGGTATATAGTCAAATTTTTACCATTTTTAAATAATACTTAAAGGATTTTTTTTTTATTTTGATAAAGAAAAACATGAACTTTTTTCATACTTTTATGCAATATTTAGGCAATCTTTGTATTACCAAGGCCATAAATAATAGTCCTGTAATTCTTCCTGTATTTCTTCTAAAACCTTTATTTTTTATGTTTTTATGTCTTATATTTAAGTTTTTGATTATTTGTGAATATATATATTTTTAATGCACACATATATATTTTTCACTTATATTTGCATATACATGCAATCGGTGTTCAATAGTTGCTGCACCATTTATTTAATATATTAAATTCTTATAAAATTGCTTTGGCATTTTTGTCAAAAATCAAAATTATATGAGTGTGTTTATTTTTTAATGCTCTAGTCCATTCCACTGACCTATGCCACTTTACATTGCCAATGGCATGTGTGTATTTTTTTTTAATTCAGTAGCTTTAAAATAAATCTTGAAATCAAATATGAGTTTCCAACTTCGTTCTTTAAAAATAGTTTTTCAAAATTATTTTGATTAGTTTATTTCCTTTGCTCCTTATGTATATTTAAAAAACAACTTCCAATTTCTACAAAATATGTTGCTAGGGCTTTATTGAATTTCTAAATCAAGTTGAAAAGAATTCACATCTTAACATTTCTAAGATCCGTGAATTTATATTTTCTTTTCTTTCTCTCATTAGTTTTTCTATTTTTTCAGCATACAGTCCTTGCATATGTTTATTATATTTATACCTAACTTTTAAATGGTTTTTTGTGCTTTAATAAATGCTACATGTTTCAATGTTAATTTCTAATTATTCATTATTAGTATTGAGGAATACAATTATCTTTTGCATATTGACCTTATACCCTGTGACCTTACTAAATTCACTTAATTAAAAAATTATCGCATATCATTTAGAAAATTTACCTGTAGCCAGCTATATTTTTGTTGTTGCAGCTTTCTATGTTCTTTCTCAATCTCAGTGTCTTTTATTTTTACCTCATGGCACTCTCGAGAATCTAAAGCTATTGATTTGAAGGGCTGACGGTGGACATTCTCGCTGTGTTGCTAATTGCAGGGGCATGTCTAGGGCATGCTTCATGTTTCTCCCCATGTAGATCTGTTTGGTCATTTGTTTTTTCTAACATTTCCATATGAGTCTTTCTTATAGCTCTTATTTCTTGTCTTAAATTTACCATCTGTTAATGCATGCTGTCTTCTTTTTCCACTAGAGCTTTTAATTTATTAACCATTGTTCTATTAAATTATTTATGGCAATATAAACATCAAAGTCATCTGTAAGCCTGATTTAAGGTCTAAATCTGTTGACTGCGTTACCTGTTAACAGTAGAGAGTGGCACTCATGCCACAGAGGGTGTCACTCCCCATGCTCTTGTCCCTGCCCCGGTGTTGGACCAGGTTTGCAGTTACTTGGCACTTTCTAGCCTGATTATGGGGGTCAGAGGTGATTAACTGTGTTTTGGTTCCAAACTTGTGCCCAGGTCTCGAGAAAGAGGCATTCTCAGTGGCCCTGTCTCTTTTTCCACTGCCAGCTAATTTAGTTTGTATCTTTGGTGGTCATTATGGGAGGAAGTATTTCCTGCTCCTGCCCAGTGATAGATTTCTAAAGGTATTGGCATGGGATGTCTGGTCCAGTATATTTTCCTATCTCATTTTTGTGAGTAGAAGTTTATTTTCTTCTAACCTTCCCCCAGCTACATTGGTCTTTGCCCTGGGGCTGGGTGAAGTGACAGCATTTCCCCCCTCCTCCAGTGTATCATGGCTTTGGTTCATAATGGATAAGGGTCTGTGTGTGTGTCTGTGTATTTCCTGTAGCAAAGGCTAAACCCCTCCTTTATTATCACAGAGGTGGAACCTCCCCAATCTATGCCCAGTTCACCAATTCCTTTCCTGAGCACCAAGTGGATGTTCAGGAAAAGAATGTATCTATGGCTCCAAGTGATTCTGTACTCTTATACTAGCCCACACTAGGCTTTTAGCCATTGATAATGTGGTAACTGGATTCTTTTGACCCACTTTTTTTGCACTGAGTACCTGCCCTACAATGCTTTGCCAAACGTGAATAATTGCGGTGTCCTAGCTCTTCTAAAGGGTCTTGCCATTTCTTACATTTTAGACTACTAAGTTGCTCTGCAACTCTGATTGGTACAAGAAAATTATGATTTGATTTATACATATTTTTCTTGGTGGTATGGCAAGAGCAGTTCCCTTTCAAGCTTTGTATACCCTGTATACATGTAGAATCAACACTGTGACTGATTTTAAGATTTAAGGCACACTGTGATATGCCTACAATTAATTTTCTTTGTATTTATTCTGCTTAGAGATGGTTGACATTTTTTTGTAATTTTAGCTTCATATCTTAAATTGTTTTTGTGAAAGTTTGTAGTCATTATGTCTTCAAATTACACTTCTGCCCATTCTCACATTTCTTTGTCTGCTAAGTTCTAATTAAATATCTGTCAAACAATGTCCCACATGTCTCTTTCACTCTTCTATTTGCACTTTTTCTCTTTTTCTTTGCCTCTATTTAAATATAATAAATTATCCTGTTTTACCATTTGTCCAAAATGCAGTTAACACTATATGACTATTAATTTCAGTTTTTTAAATCAATATTAAGATTTTCATGATATTCTTCTTCTCTTTCTCTTTTCTCAATATTTTAATCATAATTATATTTTGTCAATATCTGATAACTATTGTTTGTATCACTTACATGTATTTTGATATGTCCCATTTGTTTTCTGTTTGTTTGCTTGTTTTCTAATCTATGGTTTTATTTTCTTGCATGCTTTGAAAATATTAAATTAATATGAAAATTGGTAAATAGCATTATTTTTCAGCTTGTGTAATTGGCTTTCAGTCCCTCCCACTTGAGACAGGCCATATTTTGTTGACATTTAAATTGGAATTGATCATGTTAATAATTTTCCAAATAAAAATTTGTTAATGTGGTATGAGTGCAAGCTTTAAAAGTCATATTGTGTGTATTCTAATGCCTTTTGTTTCTGCCATTATCATGAATAAACCCTAAAAAGACCACTAACCACAAAAGAAATGTTGGTTAGACATGAATCAAACCAACAAACAGGAGGCAAACACAGCTGAATCAAGCCTATATACTACAAAACTATAGACATTAGAGCCTCTGAATATAAGAATCAGTGATTGCTACTTTAAGGTATTGAGTTTTGGTGTGCTATATTACACTGTTTTGTTGTTGCAGTTACTTACTATTACAGCAAACATATGTAAGGAAAAAGTAGTAACTGAACGAATATCATTCTTTAGAGAGTATTTGTTTCTTTTGAAAGAATGACAATATTACTCCTATCAATCCTGACACAGTTGGATTTTTAAGACATAGTGTTTTTAGAATCTTACTTGAAAACTAGAGATTTTTTTGTAGGGCTCATTATCCCTAGCTAATTATTTTTATTGTGCCATGAAAAAAATTACTAGAATTTATAATAATAAAAGGGTAATATGCTAATTAGGCTGGACATCTTTCCGGATGTCATTCCGGACATCCTTCCCGACAAAGCCAGGGCCCTAGGAAAGTCACCCTGGTTCCCAGGTGCCTGAGGGCAGCTGGAGGGGAGCCAGCCCAGGTCCCGGGTACCGGAAGAAAGCTGGTGCCCGCAGCTGGGGAAGGAAGGCCTACTCTTGCACAAGTTTTTGTGCAGCAGGCCTCTAGTTCTACTATAATATTCTCTCTCCCTCCCTCTTTCTTCTCTTTCTCTCTCTCTCCCACCCTTTTTCTGTATATTTTATAATTGCATTTTTTATGGTGAATATCTTTTAACACTGCTCCCTTAAAACACACACACACACACACACACACACACACACACACACACAGAGACATAGCTTTGGAGGTCACAAATACTTCAAGAAAATTGTGTTCTAAATGGCGGATCTGCTGGCCTGCAACACTCTTTCCTCTAGGTGGGTAGGGAAACTTTTATCTGCCAAGGGCCATTTGGATATGTATAACATTATTTACAGGCCATACAAAAATATCAACTTAAAAATTAGCTTGTTAATATTTGGTCCAACATTTAATTAACTCACCCCTAATGCCTTGCAGCCCAGACCAAATGACTTTGCAGGCCAGACGGTCCCCACCCTTGCTAGAATCTTGGTCCTCGGCTTCCTAGTTATCTTGCTAGTCCTAAATTTAGATTTAGGTCTCCCAGGCTCTTGTAACTGCTCTAAATTATAGGTTGCTCTTTACTATATAGACATTTTGGTCTATACCAAATATCAGCAAATACTCAGCAAAGGAAAAATCAGCAGAAAAAAAAAAGTAAAGTTCCTCTCATTCAGTTTCTCTTATACTATATTTTGTTTTTCATGTTCTCTAATCTGATTGCCTTCTAGTGCCTCACAGGGTTTCTTGTGGTTGTTGTAAATAATAATAATAATAATAATAATAATCACCTAACTTTTTTGTTGTTCTGAGTAGAAGGATTAATTTGATATGATCCACCCTGTTCTAGCTGAAAGCAGAAATCTGTTTTTCCTGTCTAGGTAATCTTTACATTCTTCCTTGTAATGAATAGGCTTTTGTTACATTTTCTAGATGTACTGTGGTTTTACTACACTGTATCAAGTTGAGAATTTATTTTTATCTTGCTTTTTGGCAATCAGCATGTGCTTTTTACTGAAGAACACTTCCTTCAGGCCTGGAAACTTGCTAGTAATTATCATTTCCAGTATTTTTTACCTCCCATGCAATGCATTTTATACCATTAGAACTACATTTTAACTTATTATATAGTTTATCTATCTCTCCTCATGCTTCTTAATTTATTTTATGATCCATAATCCCTACTCTATATAAATCACTGTTGCCACTATGGGGGAAAGGATTTCAAGGCAGTGTTATGCTAGACTGCTACAGCGACTAATATATTAAAGTCTATAATATGTGTGCATATGTATCTGAATATGCACTATAACATTTAGTATGGTTGTTAAACACTTTTAACAGAAGAATGCAACTGATTAAAGTGCTTGCCATGTTTGAATAACACGAAAGAGACAAAGGCAGCTCTACCTAAAGAGAGCAGAATAGTTTGGCAAGGGACAGAAAACCACAGATGGTTATAGGTTGCAGTCTCTTAGCAGCAGAAACAGATTTTTCTGAGAAAACATTTCATCAAAGCTTTGCTTTGAATCAGTCTGTTCTGCCATCCTGAGGACAATATTCAGGAAAAAAGTCTCGCTAAGATAATTGAGCTAGGTAGAGACAGAGCAGTTGGCGATGGCTTCCATGGTAGTTATACTCTAAATAGGAAGATATGATAAATGTGGAGTCCTAATCTCATTTCCATAATGTGGCCTGAAACAGGGCCAGCTGGGAGAAAAATAGTATAGTATAGGTAAAGCAATTCCAGCGGCCACAGCTTTTCCGCCAATGTCTTACCATCCCTTCAGTTGCTCTCAGCTGTTCTAAGCCACAGAAGAATTTGGTGTCTCCAAACCTCCATGAAGGATCTACAGCTTTAAAATTTCACACTGAAAAGATTGTGTGTTTATTTTCTTCATGAAATCTTGTCACTTGAAATAATATAAACTCATACTAATTGAGTGAATCCCAGCAATTCAATTGTGAAAATCAGAAATAAACAAAAATAAATTATTTTTGTCTCTCATAAATATGGCACCATTGAGAGTGTTTTATCATACCAATGCTTGTTTTGACTGTAGACATGGTTATAATTTCCTTTTTAGTCATTATATGAAACTGTGCATAACAATATAATTAGTTGATCAATAAGAATACAGTGACTGTTAAATGTGGGCTTTAATTATCAGGTGATATTCCTAGCACTTTGTCTAGCTTTGAATCTTACTTATTTTTTAGCGCACTATTTTCTATTTGATTAAAAAACCAGTGTCTGTAGTAATTAAGTCTATACGTCCCTTCCTAGGTGAACTCTCTAAAACCCACTTTACTCACCTGTAAAATAAATATATATTTCCATTTCATAAAGTTTTTTATAAGGAAAAGTTGGGAAACACATATAAAGCACTTAACACCAGGCTATAATTAAGTACTCAATAAATATTAGTTACCAAAGCTAATATTCTTTAACTATAAGGTAACATTCTTAAAGTAATGGATCATAAATATTTCTAAACTGTTATAGAGAGTATACCAACATGCCCAATATCACATTATCGAACTTGAATATTTTTCAGCAATTACTCCCTTTTAATGCTTTAAATATATGCAAGATAGATGTTTCTTGTTTAATACGTTTTGTATGTATACTAAAGGCCTGGTGCACGAATTCGTGCACCAGTGGGGTCCCTCATCCTGGCCTGTGGGATCAGGCCAAAACCAGCTCTCCAACATCCTCTGAAGGGTCCTAGATTGCAAGAGTGCACAGGCCAAGCTGAGGGACCCCACTGGTGCATGATCAGGGCCAGGGAGGGATGCAGAATGTTGGCCAGTCAGGGAGGGACCATGGGAGGGCTCCAGGGTATATCCAGCCCATCTTGTTCAATCCCAACCTGCCTGACTCCAGCAGCAAGCTAACCTACCAGTCCACTGTCTGCCCCCTGGTGGTCAGTGCATCTCATAGCAAGCAGTTGAACATCCTTATCATATCATTAACATACTAGAAGCCCATTGCATGAAAAGATTCATGCAATAGGCCTTCCTTCCCTTGGCTTCCAGCACCGGTTTTCCTCTGGCACCTGGGACCCAGGTCTTCACTCCGGCCAGAGCCAGAGTCTGCCTTCTTCGTCTTTGCTGCAGACTCAGGCCGGAGTCTGCCTTCTTTATCTTCACTGCAAACTCCGGCCAGAGTCTGCCGTCTTCGTCTTTGCTGCAGACTCTGGAGTCTGCAGTCTTGTCTGAGCTGTGGCACTTCACTCCTGTAGATCCCTTCACCCCCCTCCCTCCCTCTCATAGCAGGCGTTCTACCCTGCCTGGCCACTCCGCGCCTGGAGCAGCTGGGCGGCCACCATCTTTGGCCTTCTAATTTGCATACTCACTCTGATTGGCTGTGGGCGTGGCAGAGGTATGGTCAATTTACATGTTTGTCTATTATTAGGTAAAATTATGCTTTGATTGGTTGAATGGATGACTGGACAACCAGACACTAAGCACATTAGGCTTTTATTAAATAGGATAATTTCTTATATTGTGTTTTTATCTTAAAACGTTTTATTTATTTCATTTTCAAGTATATTCCTTAGTATTGGGTCTATTTTGAATTTTGTATTTTAAAATTTTAATTCTAGTTTAGAAAACTATGCCATAACAATTTTTACTTTCACTAATATTCTCCTTTATAATCTTCACCAGGAGTATACTAGTACAGCTTAAATGAAATACATCAATTATAATTAAAAACCTACTAAAATGCATGCACATTTACCAAGTTGTTTATACTTGTTTGATAACATGTGAGGATGACAAAGAAGTAAACACTGGCATCTATAGTAGCAAACTTTAGAATAGTTAAAAACATTTGCTTTATACTTAAAAATGTATAACTTTAAAATGTTTTCATCAACAACCAAATTTAACAACAAACACAAAAAACAGAACATATTTATCCAAAATGATTAATGCCTAATGGGAATGAGTTGTGTGAAACACCACCAAGTCAGCTCGATGGGTTACACGTAGATGAGAACCCTGCCCAAGGGAAAAAATGGACAGAAATTGGAAAGAGTGCTTCCCTTAGAGATGGAGCTGACAAAGGTAAGGCAAAGGCTGAACAGGCCCAGAGAAGAGTTCAAAAACTTAAAGGATGGGAAAGAACGCTCAGGAAGGTTTTAGTAATCCCAGAGTTACAGGCAGAGTTAGGAGAAAGCTGTGGGAAGAGCACAGTGCTACTCGTGGACACTACTCTTCCTAAGTGCCAGTGCACCCAAAGGGGAAAAATATTAAAAAGGTTTCTAGTTCAAATATCGTAAATAGGTATCATTTAAGAAATAAGATTATAATTCAGCTCAAAGTTTTAAGGGGATATTAAATTTATATTTTCTTTTCTCTTCCAACTATTATGGAAAACAACTATTTATTTTCATTCATTACATAATATCCCCGCCAAAAAAACCCCACAAAATACTTTGTTCTTTTCGAAAAATGATTGCTTGTTAATGTTGTAGTCATATTTCATTTAAATACTTTTTCCATTACATTATTTGATATATTTCAGCTACCTCAGTATACTGTCAATATGTTTATATAATAAAACATTTAGTTTCCTTTTATTTATTTATTTTTTTGTTGTTGGTTTTCTTACAATTTACTAGAAAATGTAGATTTTTTTTTTCTGGTTGACCACTACCAAGTGGAGTTAAAACATAAAAATAAAACAAAGAAACTAATTTTTTAAACTAAACAATCTGAAAAGAGAATAAGTGGGAAAACACATTTCCATAACAGCAGCCTTCAGAAACAGAAATGTGGATCCATCAATTAGAGAACATATGAGTTTCCAATTTGCTAGTGAAGCATTATATATATTAGAGGCCAGGTGCACAAAATTGGTGCACTGGGGGCAGGGTGTCCCTCAGCTCAGCCTGCACCCTCTCCAATCAGAGACCCTTCGGGGGATGTATGCCTGCCAGTTTAGGCCTGAACCCACAGGGATTGGGCCTAAACCAGCAGTCAGACATCCCTCTCACAATCTGGGACTGCTGACTCCCAACCGCTCGCCTGCCTGCCTGCCTGATTGCCCCTAACCACTCCTTTGCCAGCCTGGTCACCCCTAACTGCCCTCCCCTGCTGGCCTGGTTGCCCCTAACTGTCCTCCCCTGCCAGCCTGGTCCCCCCAACTGCCCTCCCTCCCCTGCAGGCCCAGTTGCCCCCAATTGCCCTCACCTGCTGGCCTGATCACCCCCAACTGCCTTCCCCTGCTGTCCTGTTCATCCACAATTACCCTACCCTGCCGGCCATCTTGTGGTGGCCATCTTTGACCACATGGGGGTGGCCATCTTTGAACACTGGGCACAGCCATCTTATACAAGGACGTGAGGGTCAATTTGCATATTACCTCTTTATTATATAGGACTAGAGGCCTGGTGCATGAAATTCGTGCACGGCAGGGAGGGGGGGTAGCGGGGGGTGTTGTCCCTCAGCCCAGCCTGCAGTCTCTCCAATCTGGGACCCCTCAAGGGACCTTCATTTTTTCCTTCAAGAGTGTGGTGGAAAAACCCTAGATTACCTTCTTGGATTCTTATAACCCAAATTACCAAGAACACTGCAATTGGTGGCCTACAGGGAGCTTAGCCAGTGAGTTGTCAGAAAAGGTACTTACTCTCAAAATGGTTTGGCTCAGTGGATAGACCGTGGGCCTGCAGACTGAAGGGTCCCAGGTTTGATTCCTGTTAAGGGCATGTACCTTGGTTGGAGGCATATCCCCAGTGGGGAGTGTGCAGGAGGCAGCTAATGGATGTTTTTCTCTCATTGATATTTCTGACTGTCTATCCCTCTCCCCTCTTCTCTGTAAAAAAAAAAAAAAAAAAATCAATAAATTTTTTTTTTTTTAAAGGTGTATCCTCTGCAGCTCATGCAGCCCCTGGGTTGTGTCCACTGGGCTAGGGGCGTGTCCCTGCCACCCGGTGGTGGCTGCCAGGGTCTCCGCACACCCCAGAGGCCAGCAGCCATCCCCCTATGGAGGGCGCTAGGCTGGGGGCATGGACACAATTTGCCACTTGGTGCTGGAGCTTGGAAAGCCTCTGGGGCGGGGCGGGAACATCCCCGTCTCCAAATGCCCCAAGGCCAGCAGCCAGCCCCACCATGGGCCCCAGGCTTGAGGCTTGCAGGGACCCTGGGCAGCACGCAGCAGTGGCCGCCAGGGTCTTGGAAAACCCAGGAGGCCAGCAGCAGCCCCTGGTCCTGGGTGCCTGGCTGGGGGCGTGGCCCCAAACCGCTGCTTTGTGCAGGAGCCTTTGCAAACGGCTTGGGGAGGCCAGCAGCCAACCTTGACCATGGGCCTCAGGCTTGGGGCTTGCAGGGACCCTGGGCAGCATGCAGCAGTGGCCGCCAGGGTCTCGGCACACCCCAGAGGCCAGCGGCAGCCCCCGGTCCTGGGCGCCTGGCTCGGGGCATGGCCCCAAACCGCTTGCAAAGGCTCCTGCACAAAGCAGCGGTTTGGGGCCACGCCCCCAGCCAGGCGCTCAGGCTGGGGGCTTGCAGGGACCCCGGGCAGCACACAGCAGTGGCCACCAGGGTCTCGGCACACCCCAGAGGCCAATGGCAGCCCCCGGTCCTGGGCGCCTGGCTGGGGGCGTGGCCCCAAACCACCGCTTTGTGTAGGAGCCGTTGCAAGCCGCTGGGGGCGGGGCGGAACATCGCTATAGCGACTCAGGGATGTTCCGCCCACCAGATTGCTTGGAGCCTACACCCATAGGCTCTGAGTGGCCAGGGGGCGTTCTGGGACCCCTGCCACTCAGGACCTAAGCACGGGCCTACAGGCTAGGAGTGGCCTGGGTCCGGAGGATGTTTCCTGGACCCAGGCCGCTCAGCACCCGCATATGCAAATTAACCGCCATCTTGTTCGCTCTGATTGGCTGTGGGCATAGCGGAGGTGCGGTCAATTTGCATGTTTCTCTATTATAAGGTAGGATTATCTCTGGCTTACTACAGAAGTAAATGAAGCCTCAGGCAGCATTGTGATTAAAAACATAAATATAGGAGGTTTGGTTATAGAAAGCAAAATTCAATTGCCCTAGAGATATTTTTCTTTTTTATCCAGAATTAGTGTGGGTTTATTTTTGCTATTAGAGGACATTCCTGATGTTCACGTACAAAAATATATAAAGAGGAAGCAAAGATGGTCCATAATACCACTGCAAAATAACTGAGCTCCCCTTCCTCCCTTCTTCACCCATCAAGGCTTGCTTTCTATTTCTTCCTTTTTTTAAAATTATTGACACAATTAAAATTACATTTGCCCTCATCTTTTCAATTCTAACACAACATCAGAGTACATTATTAAGTGATAAAACAAAGAGAAAGTTACTTTCCCAATTATGCCAAACACAACTAGGAAATTAACAAAACATACTGTTGCAATGATCACTAAAAGTATGTAACTATCAAGAAAAAAAAAAAAACAAAAAAAACAGAAAAAAAGAGAAGAAGAAGGAAAGAAGAAAGAAAGGAAGAGAAGAAAGAAGGAACAGAGGGAGGCAAATTTGAGAGACCAAGGAAACCTGCATATTTTTAATGTAATAAAAATGTTTTTAATATAATGCTAAGATGTCATTCTTACTAATTTTCTGATTTCATGGAAAACTCTTCCACAACAATGGGAATAAAAAAATTTCCACTTTATTTCAGAAAGCACACAAAGTTCAGATCTTGTTATTTCCATCAAGCATTTCCTTATCTGTTCATTAATAGTGGAATGTTAGTGATAAAAAAGAAGTAAGCCAAGTGACAGCTTTCCTTATGTTCACTCAGCAAATACATCCTTAGTCACTTTATACCATCTGGTACCCAAGTGTTAGAGCAGTGAATGACTGGTGAAAAATCAGTGGTGGGATAACAGTGGGAAGAGTTCACTAAAAAGAGACAGGTTTCCAACTGTGACAAGAAATATAGACAGAAGACCTGAGTGGTCATTCCCCATGAAGTACAGATAGCTAGGAGAGAAATTGGAGTCAATGGTAATTTAGAGTTGATAATCCAGGTTGGAGGCCCCACTGCTACATCCTTTAGTCTGCTGTACTTTAGGAAATAAACAAACACTGTAAAATAACACTCAGATGAAAACCATGCTGTCTCCCAGCACACAAATCAATATTGTTTGAAAAGAAGGAATTGTTGAGAGCTGTGTTTGAAGAAGGGAATGCTATTGGTGCATGTGTAACTGTTGTGGTTTGTTTCTTTTAATAATTCAGTTGGAGTTAACTATGATAGATATTAATTAAGGTAGAATTTATAATCCTGCTTTATTCTACATAACTTTTTTCTGCATACTTAAAAATACTTTTCAAAAAAGGTATTCTAGAGACCTTTGGGAGTAGATAACATGACAAGAAATGACTGGGAGAAAGGTGGTCAACCAAATGGTGCAAATTACAAATACCAGTGGGAGATAGTAAACTCCTTAACTTAATACAGTAGAATGTTCACATTCTAGTGCTGTAGTGTGATGTAGTTCACATTCGGTGATTGGAGAATCTTCTTGCTGCTGCATCACAGTGCAGAAATGGAACTTCAGAACTTAAAGCAATGCATTAAATCTAAATTGCATTATGAGGTTTGTATGGTTTTTCAAAATCTGGTATCATTTTATGTGCTCACTTATACCTCCCACTAAATTCCAAAATGAGACTTCTATCATAGCTAAGCTACTTTTTGTTCATTTATTTTACATTGTTCACATACAGAAACTGCCTCTGCTCCATACAATGTCCCTCTGCTTGTCTAGCCTCATTCAGCATTTCTCTAACTCTGACTTCCTCAGGAATGTTTCTAGAATGATGATTCCCTGTAAAGGCATTCCTATTAAATGACTCTCTGGACTGTGAGTATAACTTACTGTCAGGTTCTCTAACAATTTCAGCATAATTTGGCATAGTTATATCATTTTTTTTCAGTGTCTTTTTGTATTATATTGTGTGGTGTTTTTTTCTAAACTTTTTAGTGTAAACACTTTTCTCAATTAGATAATAAATTATTTTTGATTTTTTTTCTCCAATAGCAGTTCAGTTTGGATGTGTTTTGCTTCCCTGTCTTCTAATTTGCTAATTCGGTCCTCTGCTTCTCCTAGTCTACTGTTGAACCTTCCATGGTGTTCTTTATTGCAGCTATATCACTCTTCATTTCTTCTTGATTCTTAAATAAGTTATTGATTTTTTTTCATCCATTTCTTCTTGATTCTTACATAAGTTGTTGATTTTTTCATCCATCTGGTTTATGAACTGTATGACCCTTATTCTGAATTCTTTTTCTGACATATTGCATGTCTCTGTTTCACTTAGCTGCTTTTCTAGTGATTCCTCCTTTTCTTTCCTTTGGGGGTTTCTTTGTCTACCCATTTTTGGTCTCACCAACTGATCTAGATGTCGAGTCATGCAGGGGATGCTCCTTGGGTGGCAGTGGCTCCTTGGGCTGCAGTTGCTCCTCAGGCGGTCATGGAAGCAGCTGCTCCTCAGTTGGCAGTGGCTCCTCTGGTGGGTGCTGTTCACAGCAGTGGTGTCTCCTCTAGTTGGTTGGGGAAGCTGCTTGCACAGCTGCTGTTCCTTGGATGAAGATGTGCTGCTCACGTGGCTGCTGCTCCTCGAACGGGGGCGGGCTGCATGTGGCTGCAGTGCCTTGGACAGGGGTAAGCTCCTCACACTGCTGCTGCTGCTCCTCAGATGGGGGCAGGCTGCATGTGGCTGCTGCTCCTCGAACGGGGGCAGAATGCTCACATGGCTGCTGCTCCTTGGACAGGGCGGGCTGCACGTGGCTGCTGGTCCTTGGATGGGGGTGGGCTGCTCCTCGGACAGGTGCAGGGTGTGGGCTGTACACAGCTGCTGCTCCTTGGATGGGGGTGGGCTGGATGGGGATGACGATCCTCAATTGTGGGTGGGCTGGTCATGCATCTGCTGCTCCTTGGATGGGGGAGCGGGCCGCTTACACAGCTGCTGCTCCTTGGACAGGGGCAGGCCATGTGAGGCTGCTGCTCTTAGGCCTGGGGTGAGCTGCTTGTGGGGCTGCTGCTCCTTGGCCGCTCACGTGTCTGCTGCTCATGTGGTTGCAATGCCCTGGGCTAAAGCGTTGGGCCTGTCAGAGGGGAGAGTGCTTCAGAACTCACAGGGGCCTGTGCCCAGGGTAGCTGGAGCCTTGTTGACTGTGGGACTACAGTCAAGATAGCAGGTCCCTGGAAGGGATGGCTATAGAGTCCCAGGTGTTATCTTAGGTCACCCTGGGTGGAGGTGAAGCTGGGCTCCCAGTTACAGAAGCTCTCCCCTTCAAAAAGGCTAGGCCTCTGAGGACGAGCTGGCCTCCTGGTACTTTTTGCAATGGTAGCAGAGGCTGCCTAGTTAGGCGAGCCCAGTTAGCCTGCCCTTGAAAGTCCTGTGGGATCTAACTGTGTCTCACACACACACACACACACACACACACACACACACACACACACACACCACATGACCACACACTCCTCTTTTGCTCCCTCACTCACTCACGCTCTCTCCCTCACTGCCACCTTCTTCCTGCCTCTGTAGTTGGATCTGGGGTGCTTTTGACCAGTTTGTGGATGGAGTTTCCTCTCCAGGAATCTGGTTATGTGGCTTGGTCTCTAGCATCTGGCCAGACAGGATAAAATTCACCTTGACAAGTATAACAGTACCAAACATAAATTCATTTACTTTAGTAAGATTTCATGAGAAACACAGACACCATTCTAGAATTTATCTGTTTAATTAGTGTGATATTTAGCACAGGAATTTGATATTTAAAAATTACTGAACAGACTAGATGAGCTAAGCCAAACATAGATGCCACAGCTTTCCCTATAGCTTTCAGAGAATCTAAAAAGTGCTCCTCTTATTCAGGTAAGGAATTGCAGGATTTCACTACTGGTGTGTACAGCTGCCTGCCATAATCAGGCAGCCGATTCAGAAAGGGGCACTCTGAAACCACAGCAGAAATTCTATCTCCCAAGCTCATCCATTTCTGATAATGCTGGGGGAAGAATATTACCTTGATCTCTCTTTTAACTTGCAGATCTCACATGATTTCATCTTACAAGTTCGTAAATGAGGTGGCTCTGTAGGCAAGGGAGTCTGGATAACAGTTCCTAGACTTAACAGCTCCAGCAGTAGAAAGAAGAGTATATGAGAGAAGTGCATGTAAGACATTTTTCTAAATTGTTCTCAGCTGTTGGCATGAGAATGTGTCTTATTTCAAGTAATTTATCTCACAAAAATATCCTTTATATAACTTAGTTAACTCTTACAAATG
Organism: Eptesicus fuscus; assembly: GCF_027574615.1. Taxonomy (NCBI): domain Eukaryota; kingdom Metazoa; phylum Chordata; class Mammalia; order Chiroptera; family Vespertilionidae; genus Eptesicus; species Eptesicus fuscus. The sequence goes on along the minus strand of NC_072475.1, from coordinate 93,109,478 downwards.
AACTGTTTCAATATTAAAACTATTATTTATTTGTATCAATAAGTCCCCCACTTGGGGAGAGCAGATAAGAATAGAGTTCTGTGGTTCCCTGTACAGACAGAATGACTACCCTACTACTTAGAACAGCTGTACACCAGGAGAAACTAGTAAGAGGTTGATACAAGATTCCTATACGTAGATAGGACAATGGACATTGAGTAAAAACCTAGTTTTATTATAAACATGTTTTGAAGTTTTAAAGATTACTCAAGAAACTGAAGCAACTATACTCCCTTCCCCAAAGCTTTCACACTATATGAGTTTCCTATAACTTTCACATCACCCTGGGGCAGTGTGAAATGGCAAATGAGGGTCAAGTTAAGGTTTCATACAAGTTCAGTGAAATGGCAACCCAAGATGAATCTTTAAATGAGGTATAGAAATCTGTAAATATTTCTGCCATATTCAATAATAAATTATGATTAATACTTGCTAGAGAAATACACACACTATTAGCTGATAGCTGTCAAATGAAATATATTGTAATAAATACTGCCTTTGTAATTATTGAAAGTGTATGTATACTTTTTTTTAGATTTTATAAAGATAAAGAAAGAATTTATTGGGGGGTTCCATATTTACAATTTTGTGCTTGAAAGTATTTGTGTTTAAACAGGAAATATAAAAGTGTACCTCTAAGGCAGAAATGCTAGGTACTCCTACTCACACATCTTTATTCTTCTCCTATAGGATTATAGCTATAGTTATGGATATAGTTGTAAATACTACCTACGTTTTTCTTTCTTATTCCCCTCCTAGCTGATCATAGTGATAGTGACACCATATTGAGACATTTTTTTATCAACATTTCAACAGTTTATTAAGACATATTATACTGGAAATTACTTTCAGATTTTTATCATGGATACTAAGAGAATTATTATATTCATTCAGATATAGCTTCACTTTTTAGTCTAACTTTCTGTTAGAAATATTTTCTATATGAACTATAGAGTAACTGTCAGTCATTCTAAATTTGTGGTCATTCATACCTCAATCAAGTGGTACCAACAATAACAATGGTTAATAAAAGAAGAAAACGTTCAATGTTCCATAGATATCTGCAATATATTGTGCCTTTAAAATATATGTAAAATATATGTAAATACTCCACATTTTTCATATTTGAACTGAAGCCTTATATCCTTGTAGATAATCTGCATGTTATATTTTATTATCATTTAAAATATACATATATTTACATTTATACATACATGTATACATGTGTATTATATATAACCTAGGTAATTTGTAAATATACATATATGTACTACATAAACATAATAATATAGTATCCATTAATTTCATGCTTTCAAAATAGACCATTTGGTATGTATTAATTTCACGTATCAAAATGTCAGGTCAGGAGTTCTGAAGGGTCTGAGATTTTACCCTAATTTGTAAGCTCACAGGTTAGCCAGTTAACCTGTTACAGTATCATAGAGCCTGGCAGACAAACATGAAGCCTCTGGGTCAGAGAAAAAAGATAGTCTATTAAACACATCAGTAGATTTAAATAACATCTTGCATCAGTTCTTCAAGACCCAATTCTCCCATGGAGACACGCTAAAAATGGAAGCACCTGTGCATACAGTGAGGTCCATCACAGATAATGAACCCTGAAAATAAGAAACCCTGATTTCATATGGAAGCTGCCCACGTCAAACATGAATGTGATGAATTTAATGGTTTTCTGTATGTGTGTGTTTTGGGGAGACAATTGGCCTTAGATTTCTCATATTTCTACACAATTAAATATTAACAGCAAATTCTCTTCAAGACTACCTTTTCTTGTATTTGTGCATAGCCTTGGGTATATAGAATCAATGGAGGCACACAGCTATCAGAAAACAAAAGATAAAATGGCTATAGGAAATCCTTATCCATCAATAATTACCCTAAATGTAAATGGTCTGAATTCACCAATAAAGAGGCACGAGGTAGCAGAGTGGATCAAAAAACAAAACCTAACCATATACTGGGTACAAGAGACACACCTAAACAGCAAAGAAAAAGGTAGATTCAAAGTAAAAGGTTGTAAAATAATTCTTCAAGCAATAACATCCACAAAAAAGCAGGTGTAGCCATACTTATATCTGACAATATAGACCTCAAGATAACAAAGATAAAATGAGACAAAGATGGATAGTTTATAATGATAAAGGTAATACTTCATCAAGAAAACAAAGCACTTCTTAATATATATATATATATTAAGTGTTCCCATCTATATCTGACCAGGGAACACCAAAATATATTAAACAGCTACTCAAAGAACTAAAGGGAGAAACAGATCACAGCACAGTCATAGTTGGAGACCTTAATACTCCATTGACAGCTCTAGACAGCTCAACCAAACAAAAAGTCAATAAAGAAATATTGGCCTTAAATGAAACACTGGACCAAATGGATATAATTGATATTTACAGAACATTTCATCCCAGAACTTCAGATTATATATTCTTCTCCAGCACACATGGAACATTCTCAATGATAGACCATATGTTGGGTCACAGAACAAGCATCAGCAAATTTAAAAAGATTGAAATTATACCAAGCATATTTTCTGACCAAGATGCCTTGAAAATACAAATCAACTGCAAAAAGTAGGTAAAATAATTAAAAAAAAAACAATACACAAATACGTGGAGATTAAACAACTTATTACTAAAAAATGACTGGGTCAAAGAAGAAATAAAATATGAGCTCAAATGATATATAGAAACAAATAAGAACGATAACATATCAAAACTTCTGGGATGTAGTGAAAGCAGTAATAAGAGGGAAGGTTATATCATTACAGGCCTATCTCAAGAAACAAGAGAAATCCCAAGTAAACAACCTAACATCACATCTTAAGGTACTAGAAAAAGAAGAACAAAAGCAACCCAAAGTCAGCAGAAGAAAGGACATAATAAAAATTAGGGCAGAATTAAATGAAATAGAGAACAAAAAGACTATACAAAAAATAAATTAAATAAAGAGCTGGTTCTTTGAAAATATTAATAAAATTGACAAACCTCTGGCTAGGCTCACTAAGGAGAAAAGGGAAAAGTCCCATATAAACAAAATAAGAAATGAGAGAGGAGAAATAATCACAGATATAAAAAGGATCATATTAGAATATTATGAAAGACTATATGCCACCAAATTCAATAGCTTAGAAGGAATGGATAAGTTCCTAGAACTATATAACCATCCTAGCCTAAATCATGAAGAATTGGAAAATCAAAATAGACTGATTAGCAGTGAAGAAATTGAAACAACCATTGATAACCTCCCCCCAAAAATGTTTTTACCAGTGAATTCTACCGAATGTTCAAAGACAAATTAAAACCTATCCTTTTCAAACTCTTCCACAAAATTGAAGAAGAGGCATTACTTCTAACACATTACACTAAGCCAACATAACCCTGATACCAAAACCTGGCAAAAATAACACAAAAAGTGAAAACTACAGACCAATATCACTGATGAATACAGATGCAAAAATCCTAAACAAAATACAGCTAATTGAATACAATAGTACATCCAAAAAATAATACATCACGATCAAGTGGGATTCATTCCAGGGGCACAAGAATGATTCAACATTCACAAATCAATGTATATAATACACCACATTAACAAAAGAAATGATAAAAATAACATGATTTTATCAATAGATGCAGTAAATACATTTGATAAGATACAGTATACATTTATAATTGAAACACTCAATAAAATAGAAACAGAAGGAAAGTACCTCAACATAATAAAGGCCATATATGATAAACCCTCAGCTAATATCATAATCAATGGCAAAAAAACTGAAGGCTTTTCTCCTAAGATCAAGAATAAGACAAGGTTGTCCATTCTCACCACTCTTATTCAACATAGTGCTGGAAGTCCTAGCCAGAGCAACAAGTCAAGAGAAAGAAATAAAAGGTATCCAAATAGGGAAGGAAGAAATCACACTGTCACTTTTTGCAGATGACATGATGCTATATATAGAAAATCCTAGTTGCTCTACCAAAAACTATTAGAAACAAGAAACAAATACAGTCAAGTTCCAGGATACAAAATTAATGTGCAAAAATCTATTGCCTCCCTGTATAGTAATAATAAAATTTCAGAAAAAGAAATGGGGAAAACAATATTTTTACAATAACAACCAATGAATAAAGTACCTAGTAATAAACTTAACAAAGAATTTGAAAGACCTATATACTAAAAATTACAAAGCTTTATTAAGAGAGATTGAAAAAGATACAAAAACTGGAAAAAATATCTCAAGTTTATGGATTAGAAGAATCAACATACTTAAAATGGCCATATTATCCAAAGCAATATATAGATTTAATGCAATTCCCATCAAATCCCAATGTGATTTTTTAAATAAATAAGATGAGAACTCATCAGATTTGTATGGAACCACAAAAGACCACAAATAACCAAAGAAATCCTGAAAAAAAGAAAAAAAAAAAAAAAAAGAACAAAGCTGGAGATACCATGCTACCTGACTTCAAATTGCATCACAAAGCTACAATAATCAAAAAAGCATGGTATTGTCAGGGAAATAGACACACAGATCAATGGAACAGAAAAGAGAGCCCAGCTATAAAACCACACATATCTGAACAGATAATTTTTGACAAAGGAGCCAGAAATGCACAATGGTGTAAAGATAGCCTCTTCAATAAATGGTGCTGGGAAAACTGGAAAGCCACATGAAAATGAATGAAACTGAATTACAGTCTGTCCCCATGTACAAAAATTAATTCAAAATGCATCAAAGACCTAAACATAAGTCCTAAAACTATAATTTACATGGAAGTTATATAGTAGCACCAAATATTAGCACATGTAGGAGGCAACCAGTCGATATGTTTCTCTCTCATTGATGTTTCTCTCTGTCTCTCCCCCTGCTTTCCATTCTCTCTCTCTAAAAAAAAAAAAAAAAAAATTAATAGAGAGAGAAAAAAATGGCAACGAATCAGCAGCAGTGACCTGCAATTCCTCCTAGGGCCAGGCCAGAAAAGCAACTAAATAAGAGAACATCTACCCTGAATTAACAAACTTGACACAGCTGAGGAGATAATTTTCAACAAGGAAGGGCAGAGGAGGCTTAGAGAACTCTGCTTGCCAGCCATAACCCATGTGGAACCACCACGTGCCCCTGCAGTGAGTGGTGCAGTACCTCCCAGCAGGCTTCCAGACATCTGCAGGGAGCACGTCCCACACAAGGCCTCCTCACCAGCAAGCTTGGACCCAATGTCCTAGGATCTGGCTCCAAGACTCCACAGTGAGTGCAAGCCAGGGGGAACCCTGTGCCCCACCCCCACTCTGGAACCCAGAACCCTGCTTCTAGCCTGACCCAAAGCCACGAGGACCCACTCCACTCCCAGCACCAGGACCTGTTGCCAGGACAACCCTGAGCAATCCAGAGCACACCACATGGGAGTACAGACTGAGCAACCCAGGGCAACCCACCCCCACTCCACACTGAAGAGGGGAAAACTGGAGCAACCTCGCTCACTCCAGGATACAAGAAAGCGTGCCCACCTCACTCAGAGCTCAGGGTCTTGCTGCTGGGGCAACCTGGAGTAACCCAGCATGCGCCCAACTCAGGCCACAGGGGAGCTCAATCATATCAACTGATGCAGAAAAAGCATTTGACAAAATCCAGCATCTTTCTTGATAAAAACTCTCAGCAAAGTGGGAATAAAGGGGTCATACCTCAACAGAATAGAAGCCTTATATGACAAACCTACAGCCAACATCAAACTCAATGGGCAAAAACCTAAACCATTTCCCCTAAGAACATGAACAAGACAGGGATGCCCACTCTTACCACTCCTGTTCAATATAGTACTGGAAGTGCTAGCCATAGTGATCAGACAAGAAGAAGAAATAAAAGGCACCCAAATCGGAAAAGAAGAAGTAAAATGGTCATTATTTGCAGAAGACATGATATTGTACATAGAAAACCCTAAATACTCCATCAAAAAACTTCTAGATTTAGTATATTAATTCAGCAATGTAGCAGGATACAAAATTAACAACCAGAAATCTATGTTTTTTTTTTTATACAACAATAATGAACTCATAGAAAGAGAAACAACCAAACAAAAAATCCCATTTACCATTGCACTAAAAAAATTAAGTTATCTATGAATAAACTTAACTAAGGAGGTAAAAGACCTGAACTCTGAAACTACAGGACTTTGGAAAAAGAGATAGAGGAAGACATAAATAGATGGAAGAATATTCTCATGGATTAGTAGAATCAATATCATTAAAATGTCCATACTAGCCCAAGCAATCTACAGATTCAATGCAACCCCCATTAAGATACCAATGGCATATTTCACAGACCTAGGAAAAAACTCTTCAAAAATTCATATGGAATAACAAAAGTCTCCGAATAGGTGCAGCAATCATGAGAAAGCAGAACAAAGTTGGAGGCATCACAATACCAGATATCAATCTATATTACAAAGCCAATGTTCTAAAAACTGCCTGGTACTGGCACAAGAACAGACATATAGACCAATGGAACAGAACAGAGAACCCAGAAATCGACCCAAGCCATTATGCTCAATTAACATTTGACAAAGGAGGCATTATGCTCAATTAATATTTGACAATGGAGTCAAGTCAGTCTCTTCAATAAATGGTGTTGGAAAAATTGGACAGATACATGCAAAAAACTCAAACTAGATCACCAATTTACATCATCCACATAAATAAACTCAAAATAGATAAAGAACTTAAATGTAAGACGGGAAACCATAACAATTTTTTGATAATCTATAGTCAGCAAAATATCAGACAAATGTTGCAGCTATATCTTTATTGATAATGCTCCTATGACAATGGAAACTAAAGTGAATATAAACAAACTAGAGGCACGTGCACGAAATTCATACACGGGGGTCGGGGTGGTAGTTTTGCTCAGCCCGGCCTGCACCCTCTCCAATCCGGGACCCCTCAGGGAATGTCTGACTGCCTCTCTCAATCCAGGACTCCTGGCTCCTGCCTAATTGCCCCTAACTCCTCTGTTTGCCTGCCTTATCATCTCTAACTGCTCCCCTACTGGCCTGACTGCCCCTAACTGCTCCCCTGCTGGCCTGACTGCCCCTAACTGCTCCCCTGCTGGCCTGATCTCCCCTAACCACATCTGCCTCACCCAGGATTCCCTCCTCCAGCTGGTTGCAGGCACCTAGGACCTGAGCTTCCCTCCCTCTGGCTGGCCACAGGCACCCAGGACCTGGGCTGGCTGCAGCCGCAGGGGACCGTGGGTTAGTGGCTTTGCCCAGGCTGCAGCTGTAGGCACCCAGGACCACGGGGTGGGCGGCTTGTTCTTCTCCCGGGCCACAGCCCCTGCCGCTGGCACCCGGGACCATGGGTTGGGTGGCTTGTCCCTCTCCCGGGGCACAGGCACAGGTGCAGCCCCTGGCACCCAGGACCGCAGAGCGTGCGACTTGTCCCTCTCCCGGGCCGCAGCTTGGCTGGCACCCATTCCACTCTTGCGAACTCATTTGTGCCTGGCAGGTCCCAATTCCTCTCTCCCCAGTGTTGAGTGTCTGAGCTGTGACAGCATGAGGTTATGACAACCATTTACATAATAGCACTTTATTATATAGGACTAGAGGCCCGGTGCATGAAATTCGTGCACGGGGGGGGGGGAGGGGATGTCCCTCAGCCCAGCCTGCACCCTCTCCAATCTGGGACCGCTCGAGGGATGTCCGACTGCCCGTTTAGTCCCGATCCCACTGGAATCGGGCCTAAACGGGCAGTCGGACATCCCTCTCACAATCCAGGACTGCTAGCTCCCAACTGCTCACCTGCCTGCCGTCCTGATTGCCCCCAATCGCTTCTGCCTGCCAGCCCGATCACACCCTAACCACTCCCATGCCAGCCTGATTGATGCCTAACTGCTCCCCTGCCAGCCTGTTTGCCCCTAACTGCCCTCCCCTGCAGGCCTGGTCACCCCTAACTGCCCTCCCCTGCAGGCTTGATAGCCCCCATCTGCCCTCCCTTGCAGGCCTGGTCCCTCTCAACTGCCCTCCCCTGCTGGTCATCTTGTGGCAGCCATCTTGTGTCCACATGGGGGCAGCCATCTTGTGTGTTGGTGTGATGGTTAATTTGCATATTACTCTTTTATTAGATAGGATAGAGGCCTGGTGCATGGGTGGGGGCCAGCTGGTTTGCCCTGAAGGATGTCCTGGATCAGGGTGGGGGTTCCCTTGGGGCATGGGGCGGCCTGGGCAAAGGGCCTGTGGTGGTTTGCAGGCCGGCCACGCCCCCCGGCGACCCAAGCAGAGGCCCTGGGATCTGGGATTTATCTATCTTCTACAATTGAAACTTTGTAGCCTGGAGCGAAGCCAAGCCTTCTGCTTGCTCCGTGGCGGCAGCCATTTCTGTTGGGATTTATGTATCTTCTATATTTGAAACTTTGTAGCCTTAAGCGGAGGCCTGGGCAGGCCAGGGTGTGCAGAAAGCTTGGCTTCCTCCATAGCCGGGGAAACCCTAGCCTCCAACTCTTTCCAGCTCTGTGGCTGCTGCCATTTTTGTTTGGATTTATGTATCTTCTATCATTGAAACTTTGTAGCCTTGAGTGGAGTCCTAGGCTGGCAAGGGCAGGCAGAAAGCTTGGCTTCCTCCATTGCTGGGGAAACCCAAGCCTTCCTCCTGCTCTCTGTGGTCATAGCCATCTTGGTTGGGTTTATTTGCATATTTGCTCCTGATTGGCTGGTGGACATGGCTTTTGGGTGTGGCTTATGGGTGTAGTGGAGTGATAGTTAATTTTCATATTACTCTTTTATTAGATAGGATGGGACTACATCAAAACAAAAAGCTTCTGCACAGCAAAAGAAACCATCAACAGAACAACAGGAAAGCCCAATTAATAGGAGAATACTTTTCCTAATTTTATATCTGATAAGGGCCTAATCTCCAAAGTTTATAGGGAACTCATACATCTTAACAAAAGAAGATAAACAATCCAATCAAAAATGGGCAAAGGACTTAAATAGACACTTTTCTAAAGTGGACATACAGAAGGCCAAGAGACATATGAAAACATGCTCAAAGTCACTAATCATCCAAGAGATGCAAATCAAAACGACAATGAGATACCATCTCACACCTGTCAGAATGGCAATCATCAACAAATTGACAAAGGAGAAGTGCTGGTGAGGACGTGGGTTTTTAAAATCCTGTGGGCTAAACCATTTTCTTTAGCAGCTTAAATACCTTAAACTTGGTTAGAAGTTGTGCACTGCTGGTGGGAATGTAGACTTGTGCAGCCACTGTGGAAAAAGTATGGAGTTTCCTCAAAAAATTAAAAATAGAACTCCCATTTGATCCTGTTATTGCAACTCTGGAAATATATCCCAAGAAATCAAAAACACCAATCAGAAAGGACATATGCACACCTATGTTCATAGCAGTGCAATTTATAGCAGCTAAGATTTGGAAACAGCCTAGGTACCCATCAGCAGGTGAGTGGATTGAAAAACTGGTACATTGACACAATGGCATACCATGCTGCTGTAAAATAAAAAAGAACTATTACCATTCACAACAGCATGGGTGGACATGGAGAGCATTATGCTAAGCAAAATAAGCCAGTAGGAGAAAGATAAATATCACATGATCTCACTCATTTGTGGAATATAATAAACAACATAAACTGATGAACAAAAATAGATGCAGAGACAGAGAAGCATCAAACAGACCATTAAACTTCAGATGGAAGGCAGGGGAGGAGGGGGGGGGGTAAGAGATCAACCTAAGGACTTGTATGCATGCATATAAGCATAACTCATGGACACAGACACTAGGGGATGAGGGCATGTGCTGGGAGTGTGGGGGTGGCTGGGGAGAAGTCAATGGGGGGAAAAGGAGACATATGTAATACTATATGTAATACTTTAAGCAATAAAGAATTTTAAAAAATAAATGGAAAAATATACTTGGATGAAGATTAACAAAAATAAATACAATTTTATAAATACCTTAATTTTGCTTATAAATATTTTTGAAAAGTCAAAATTGTAATGTTAATATGGTAAATTTAATTTCATTATTATGGTCATTAAGTATTAATTTACTTCAAATCTATAGATATAAAAGCCAAGCGACCAGAATGACAGAACAACCAGAATGACCAGAATGACCAGTTGCTATGATGCACACTGTAGTGGCCAACTAGCCTTATCTGGAACTCCAATCAGCCCCTCCCCAATCTCCTGCAGCCCCTCCCCCCAGCCTTCCCAGCCCCCAATTGGCCCCCCTCACCACATTCAGAGGCAGGGCCAGCTGGCCAACCTCCCTTGCCCCTCCCCCTAGCCACCTGGGCTCTAATCAGTCCCCCAACCCTGATCAGGGGCAGGAACAGACAGCCAAATGCCCGTGGCCCCTTCCCCTGGCTACCCCAACCCCCAATCAGCCCCCTCCACCCTGATCATGAGCGGGGCTGGTCGGCCAACCTCCCACATTCCTTGCCCCCAATCAGAGTGGGGGGCAAGCTGGACCCCACCTATGCACAAATTCATGTACCGGGCCTCTAGTAAATAAAATGTTTTCAAAGAAGGTTACTAATAACCTATGGAAGTAATTCTATACATTCTAGATTCTCCATAGATTTCTGCTCAAATCAGAATTAACAGTTTGAATCTCAATAATGTCAAATGAGAATTCATATCTGCGGACCTTTTATTGAGCCTGTGCAGTGTGAATGGGCAGCCTGCATAGATGTGTTCATTTAGACTTGCTGTTCTCCATACATTCCTTTGCTAGAATCAAATTCCTGTGTGTGGATTATCATCTGCTGCCAGGATATCAAGGATGAGTTCTTCATCTGTAAACCTGACCAGATGAAAATATTTTATCATGTAGTAATATGCAAAAAATAAAATGTTTATAAATTAATTTTGTGAATTCCTATTCAGTCACTCATATCAATTGCTTAGAACTTCACATTCACATAGTTTTCACCTAAATCCTGACTGTTTTCCATTTTATTAGAATCGCTTAGTCTTCTTTTCCATTCGTCATTATATTTCTACATCTAAATGATTGGTCATACAGATTAGTAAGGTAATTGTAAAAATTAATTTTGTACATTTGCCACAAGTCATTATTTTAATGAGTACATTTGTCTTTTTAAAATCCTGTAGGCTAAACCATTTACAGAGCAGCTTAAATACCTTAACAAAATCTACTGTATAAGTAACATTAAATCATGCCATTAGTATAAATGCACAAATTTGGAAAGACCAGGGAACAGAGCTAAGCTTGGAGAACTCTAAGGAAATAAACTAGGCTGGGTAAGCATTGGAGCAAAACAAAATGGTGCTGAGACAAAGCTCAGCTTGGTTAGAAGTCCAGCTAAGCTAACAGAGAACAGTGCTGTGCTCAAAAGAAGAGTAGGTACTCTCGGGAAAGCTTAGAGGCTGCTAACAAAATTCAATATGACTTTTTCAACCTTCAAATAGACTGCAGCTATTTAAATCCCATATGTGAACTGTCGGGACATACAGAGCGGCATTGTTGAAATATAATACTGATGGGTTAATTAGGGGGAATATCAGTAGGCTATTTTTATTAGACTATTTGTTCTCTCACTTAAGTTGTTTGTTTTTCAAACATAAGTTATATAGAACTTCACTTCCAGCTATAATAGATTAAGTACTATTTGATAAGCCATAATAATGTATACATTTTAAAATAGACAAAATATATGAGGCACTTTATTTCCAACATTGGAAATAGAAAGTTTACATTTATAATTTATGGTAAAAGGGAAACTCAGGAGGCGAAACACAGAATCAGGTTTGCTCAAACTACATTGAGCTAGAGTCCTAAATATCATGGTGATTTCCTGAACAAAATGATCTGATCAACAAAAGCATCTGAAATCTCAGGACAGTTTCATAGAGAGGAAGTATCTATGAAAGTAGGGAGTTATCAAAAATCATTGTCAGAGCCCTAAGCGGTTTGGCTCAGTGGATAGAGTGGCGGCCTATGGACTGAAGGGTCCCAGGTTTGATTCCGGTCAAGGGCGTGTACCTTGGTTGTGGGCATATCCCCAGTATGTGCAGGAGGCAGCTGATTTATGTTTCTCTCTCATCGATGTTTCTAACTCTCTATCCCTCTCCCTTCCTCTCTGTAAAATTCAGTAAAATATATTTTTAAAAAATCATTGTCATTGTTTTCCCATGAATCCTTGAATGATAGGTAGGCTGCATATGTACAGGGCAAAAACTCAAGGTTTATCAGAGAGTATTCATTTATCAAATCTACTACAGGCTTGAGAGTTAAGCAGATAACACTAGAGGCCAAGCACTGTTGGGAAAGTTTAGATTTCCAGTTCAGCCAGATTAGAGCAATTAATTTATCACAAAAGTCAGCTGGATGGCATCAGAAGTACAAGTAATAATCATAATGACACCACGTGAAAAATTAGTCTACTAGATATGTTCCAACAAAGCCAAAAAACAAGGTATTACAAGGTCTTTACAGAATGGAGAGATTGGATTTAAGTCATGCCAAATTAGAAGGACTTTAAGAAGACTTGGGACTTCTGTATACATATGCTCTAATAGTAAATTTAAGTGTACAAAAGATCAACATGATTAGCTAGTAATTCAACTATTTGATAGAACCAAAATAAACTCAACATGGGTCACAGGAAGATAACACAAACTGGAGTCTCTACAATAGCTAATCTGTATAATGAACCATATAATTAATTAAAACTTGTTAGATATATGAAAAAAACACACACCTAAAAATGTGATTCATAACCAAGAATTGAAGCAGTCAGCAAAAAAATTAACATGACACAAATATTGAACCTACCAGACAATGATGTAAAAGCAGTTGTTTATAAATATGTTTATAAACTTTAAGAAATATGACTTCAATGAAGAGATATGTGAACTCAGCATAGAAACAATTACTATACATATAGAGCCAAATAGAAATTCTATAGTTAAAGTATATAGCAATAAAAGTGAACAATTTACTGAATGAGTATTGACAAAATACAGAGTTAGTGAACTTAAGGAGTTATCATTATGAACAAATAGGAGGAAGAGAGGGAAAAAAAGAAAATTAGCATAGACTCAGGGAAGCTGTGGTATAATACTAAATTTCTAAAATGTCTTAACTGGACTCTTAAAAGGACAATTGACTGGGACTAGGAAAAATTTTGAAGATAAAATCTGAATTTTTCTAAAATTGGGAAAGAAAAATTACTGATATACAGATTCAAAAAGTCTTGTTGCCTCCAAGGAAGATAAATACAAAATAAACTATAACTAATCAAATCATAGTCTAACTAATAAAAAACAAAGAAAATATTGCAAACTGTCACAGTGACAAGATATAATATTGAGAGGAAACCAAATATACAAAAAGTGTCTGATTATTAATCATAAAAAATGCAGAGTAGAGTTAATTAAATTGTTAATTTCAACAATTTTAAAATACTAAAAGGGAAAACATAAATACTTTTTTTTCCATCAACTCAAACAAATTATTGACTGATCATCTCATATAGTTAATTGATTAATCCAATATATTTTATATACTATAGCCAAGGTAATTTCTAATATGAAAATTAGTTCATATAATATTTTTGCTTCTAATGTTTCACTAGCTGCCATTTGTCCTGATGATAAAATAGAAACATATTGTTTCTAAACATATCATTTCTAAGTAAAAACAATTCACCTTTATTTTCAACTCCACCTTCATTTTTCTGTAAGATCAAGCTATATTGGACTTCTCCCCTTTCCAACAAAATACCATGTTTTTTGGTTTGTTTATTTGTTTTTCATACCTGACTTTTGAACATTAAGTTTTCTCTTACCCCAGTCTCTTTAGCATACCACCTCTCACATTAGGTTTGCATAGTATATTATTCAAGGTATTCTAAGCTATACTGTGAGCCTTAAATTAGAATGGCTTAAAACACCAAATGTTTAAAAATTTATCATGCAAATTATACTGCTGTGTGAGGAAACACTCAGGAAAGCCACTCTCAATGTGATGACCCAGTCTTCACATTATCATGTGCCACCATGCTTGCTGGGGCAGAGGGGGAAAAAGGGCCTCATAGTTTTACACCTGTATGAGGAATCCTAATATATAAAAACCCTGGGTCCATCACATCTGCAACCACCTGAGACTGACCTAATGCCCAGGCTGCGCACACAGCAGGCTCTGGTGGGTGGGGACTTGTGGCAATGGAGACGAGGACAGAGGAGGTAGGGCAAGCACTCACACTCACTCACAACTGCACAGGCACAGACACACACAGCGCCCACCAGCTCACGGCCTTTTCTCGCGTTCTTTCCCTCCCTCCCAGCTCCCTCTCAGAGCCTCTCTCAGAATGAGGATACAAAACAAACTGGGCCTGAAGAGGCCTGGATGGAAGGGAGGGTGGGCAGAGGGTAGACAGGCCCCCACTGGCCCTACCCCCTCCTAGCCAGAAAAGAGGAAGAGGGAAAGAGGGAGGCAGGGAGGTCTGGAGGACTGCTGAGAAAAACAAAGAGAGATAGAGATGGGGAGAGACTGGGATGGAGAGATGGAAACAAAACAGACTGGGCCTGAACAGGCTTGGATGTAAGCGAGGGCCGGGAGAGGGTAGAGCAGCCCCCACTGGCCCTGCCCCCTCCCAGCCGGGAAAGAGGAAGAGGGACACAGGGAGGCAGGGAGACCTGGAGGACTGCTGAGAAAAACAAAGAGAGACAGAGACTGGGCGAGATCAGGCCAGCAGGGGAGGGCAGTTAAGGGTGATCAGGCAGGCAGTGGCAGTTGGGGGTGATCAAGCAGGCAGGCAGAGGGGTTAGGGGCGATCAGGCAGGCAGGTAGGTGAGTGGTTTAGGAGCCAGTGGTCCCAGATTGCAAGGGGTCCCTGATTGGAGATGGTGCAGACTGGGCTGAGGAAACCCAAGCCATGCACAAATTTCGTGCACTAGGCCACTAGACTATATACATAAAAAGCCAGCATCCATAACGACCGGAACTACTGATGATGTCCACTGTGGCCAGCGAACTGGCCTGATCAGGGGGCGTGGCTGGCCGGCCAACCTCCTGCAGCATCTCCCCCAAGCTGGTCCCATCCCTGATGGGCCCCCACCACCCTGATTGGCCCGAAACCCCTCCCCCACACAGCCCCACTCCAGATCGTCCTCCCACCCCCATCAGGGGCAGGGCCGTCTGGCCAACCACCCATGGTCCCTCCCCCAGGCCACTGGCCCCAGTCAGCACCCCCCACCCCATTTGGGGGGAGGGCCAGCTGGCCCACTGCCCACAGCTCCTCCCCATGGCTGGCCCTGTCCCCAATTAGCCCCCAACCTCAATCAGGAGTGGGGCCCCCAGCCAATTGCCCACAGCCTCTCCCCTCAGCTAGCCCAGCCCGGATGGGGCCCCAATCAGGGCAGGCCAGCTGGCCAACTTCCCACCATCTCCTCCTCCTTATTGGGGCCAGGCTAGCTGGACCCCACCCATGCATGATTTCATGCACTGGGACTCTAGTTAAACACACAATTCTTTTGCTCAAAGTTTTTGAGCAAAAGGCAGGAAAGTATCATCCTCCTATAGGGTGGAAGGAAAGGCCAGTCAGATTACCATATCACAGTGAATAGTAATTATCTATATTTGGTAACTCCTACTTCCTTTTGCTTATTTATTTATTTTTTAATCCTTACCTGAAGATACATTTTTTTTTTTTTAGAGAAAGAAGAAGGGAGAGAGAGGGAAAGAGAGGAAGAGAGAGAGAGAGAGAGAGAGAGAGAGAGAGAGAGAGAGAGAGAGAGAGAGAAAAGAGAGAGAGAGAGAGAGAGAGAGAGAGAGAGAGAGAGAGAGAGAGAGAGAGAGAAACTGCAATGTAAGGGAGAAACATCCTTCAGTTACCTCAGAACAGGGATCAAACCCCACAACCTAGGTATGTGATCTGACTGGGAATGAAACCCACAAACTTTTGGTGTAAGAGAAGACACTCCAACCAATTATGCCACCCATCTAGGGCACTCTTACTTCTTTTAAACTGAAGTAGCATTTCCTCTTTGAAGCATATCTCCACACAACTCACCGTTAGTACATACTTGATATTGGTCTTATACATTGACTTTTCTAGAGTAACCAGAGATCTCATACATAAGCAATTATGTTGCCTGTTAATATTTTTTTATTTGTTTACCAGAGGCCTGGTGCACAAAATTCAGTCAATAGGTCAAGCAGTCACTATAACGTGCACTGACACCAGGGGGCAGATGCTCCAACTGGTAGGTTAGCTTACTACTGGAGTCTGGCCAATCGGGACTGAGTGAGATGGGCCAAACATACCCTGGAGCCCTCCTGTGGTCCTTCCCCAGCTGGCCAACCTCCTGCATCCCTCTCCCACCCTGATCATGCACTGGTGGGTCCCTCGTCCTGGCCTGCACCCTCTCAAAATCTGGGACCCCTCAGGGGACCCCTCAGGGGATGTTGGAGAGACAGTTTTGGCTCCATCCCACAGGCCAGGCCAAGGGACCCCACTGGTGCACAAATTCATGCATTGGGCCTCTAGTTATATATAAAATGGCAAGTTTAAAACACCTTACATATTATCAAACTATTATAGAACTCAACATTCTTAAAGATACTGAACAAAACATCAATGCAACAGAGTAAATAAATGATAAGCTAAAATCTACAGAATAATATAAAAATTAAAGGAAATATTGAAAGTAAATTTAAAAAGCTGATGATCAGATTTCTGGATAATTAATTTTATTTGCAATTATTTTATATTTAGAATTTGTAAAGACCTTACAAGTGAGGAGATAGAAAGAAGAGCACCAGGTAGTCAGGGACAGGACCATGGGAGGGGGAATAGCACAGGGAAATACAAGATTAAAAGAATCTTGTGAAAGAATAGGATGCAGCTGCTAACTGAACCACAGAGACAAACAGAAGGACCTAGAACTGAGCCCAGCTAGGCAGGGGTTGCTAAGGCAGCCTGGCTAGGTGGGAACAGTGAGGTCACCTCACACTAGAGGTGGCAGTCCTTAATCAGGTCCTTCCTGCAGGTGGAAACCTGAGCTTTACAATGTATGGATGTTGCTAAGGCAGACTTCTTTGAAATAACCAATCAGGAGCAAGCAAAGCATACAACTACCAAAGGACAAAGAAGCACACTTCCTTCTTCTCTCTCTGGCACACTAGGTTCCAGGATCTCCTGTGGCAGGGGCTATTATCCCCATGTTAGGGGGATTATGGTCATGTGGGACTCCACACATGGACTATTGGAGTTTACTTGGATGATGAACTACACCGGGCTGCAACATGGAATGGAAGCTCTGGACACTGGCCTGCTGTTGGCTCTCCTGGAACCCCAGCTGCACATTCTCCAGGGCTGGCTTAAGGGGCATGGAACTGTGGAACCTGAGACAAAAAAGCTTCACTGGCAACCCACATTGGGCCCCCTCCCTGCCTGCTGCAGGGAGTCCATCTATCTCTCAATAAACTTTGCTTCCACTAACCATCTTTGTCCCTGAACTCATTCTTTGATTTTGTGAGACCACAAACTTAGACCTGATCACAGCACTTTGGTTTCACAAGTAACCAAAACATATTTATTTGATAGTTTAAGTTTCTGGGATCTCAAACAAATTATAATCTGAAAGGATAGAATGACCTCTTTAAAATATAGTCCAACAGAACATTCAACTCTATGAATGGTAAAGTGTACCTTTAGTGTACTATTCAAATATCATAATTCCCTCAACATTAAGTTTGACCTGCATAATTCAGATTTGTCCAACTGTTAGTATAGAAAGAATACCAAATTTAAAAAAAAAATAAAGAAGCTAAATTGGGGGGTAAAAAACCTCCTATGTACTTAGAAATATTTGTTTTCTATATTCACACTCTGATTTTATGCATCAGAATGTGTTTTATATTTTTTCAGGTTTAAAGATGAACTTTGTTTATTCTCATAGTTGGAAGAAATAATATAGTGCTAATGCTTATATAATTGTGGCATGGAGAATTCAATTGAGTTCTACCAAAACAAGTATGGACATTTATATAAACTAAAAGAATTATCTAAATATTTGGGAGTAAATAATAGTATGTAGAAATATTTATAAAACAATTAAGATAAAATTCCAAAGATAATGCTGCCTAACTATCCTTTACATGTATGTTTGTATGTGTGTATATTTTTCTCACATAAAATAAAAATTGATTCGTTATTTTAATTTTTAAAGGTAACTATGTAGAGTTCATAATATTATGTATCTCAATACAATAATATCCTTTGTATTTAAAAAAACAAATAATTGAATAGTTTAATAAGAAATGTTTAAAATATAATGTTATGTAAAATATTAATGTAAAAGTATGTTTTAAATATGCTTAAAATTTTATGAAAAATATTTAACTATGATTATCTATCCTATATAATAAAAGGCTAATATGCAAATCGACTGAATAGCAGAATGACCAGCTCACAGCCTCTTCCACCTCCATGGAAGCGCTAAGGATGTCCTATGCTCCCCCTGGGGAGTGGACCTAAGCTGTCAGTCGGACATTCCCCCAGGGCTCCTGAACTGTGAGAGGGCACAGGCCAGGCTGAGGGACCCCCCCCCCCAAGTGCGTGAATTTTATGCACCAGGCCTCTAGTATATACATAAAAGCCTAAGCGACCAAACGAGCAGAACAACTAGTCGCTATGATGTGCACTGACCATCAAGGGGAAGACGCTCACCATAGGAACTGCCCACTGGTGGTCAGTGCGCTCCCACAGCAGGAACGCCACTCAGCTGACCCACCTGTCCCAGTGGCCCACTAGCCTGGCAGCAGCCACTCACTCCCTCAGCAGTCTTGCAGGTCCAATCTCTGGAGAACGGGCCAGGCACCAATAGACCAACACCACTGGCGTGATCCCGACAGTGCTGTCAGCCTCCTGGAAGTCAGCCTTGGGCACCATGACCGCTTCCCCTCCCTAGATGCTCCACAAGGAAGAAACGATATAAAAGCAGCCGCCAGGTAGCTCCCGACAACCAGTACGAATGTTATAGTAATGTTCTTTAAATAATACCTGATATTCCTTTAAAGCTATTTCAGACACTTGGATAAGTAAATATGTATGCATTGCATTTGAAAGAATAATATTTAAAATAAAATTAAACAACCAGAAAAAGACACTTAACTTTTAATGTTTTAAAGAAATACACATTTATTTTAAATTTTATCTCTGAATGTGTCATAGAATTTAAAGTTATTTTTTATTTCTTAATACTGTTTTTTTTTCAAATTTATCACCCAGAACTGTTATTAATTCTATAAATACCATAAAAACTTAATAATACTTCCAAAGAAGTCTTTTTTTAACTATCAAAATTTAACATTTTAACCATCTATTAAAGGAAACTTTGATTGTTTCCATGTATTGGCCAATGTGAATAATGCTGCGATGAATATAGGGATGCATATATCTTTGTGAATAAATATTTTCAGTGTGTGTGGGGGGGTGATATGGTAATCGTATTCTTAATTTTTGAGGAAACTCCATACTGTTTGCAATAGTACTGTACCAGATAACCTTCTCACCAGCAGTGAATGAAAAGGGTTCCTCGCCGAAACTGGTTTGGCTCAGTGGATAGAGCGTCGGCCTGCGGACTGAGGGATCCCAGGTTCGATTCCAGTCAAGGGCGTGTGCCTTGGTTGCGAGCACATCCCCAGTAGGGAGTGTGCAAAAGGCAGCTGATCAATGTTTCTCTCTCATTGATGTTACTAACTCTCTATCCCTCTCTATTCCTCTCTGTAAAAAATCAATAAAATATATATAATATATAAAATATCCCTCTCCCTTCCTCTCTGAAATCAATAAAAATATATATTAAAAAAAAAAAAGAAAAGGGTTCCTTTTTCTCCTCAAACTCTCCCACATTATTATTGTCTTATTGATAGTACTCATTCTAACAGGTGTGAGGTGGTATCTCATTGTAGTTTTGATTTGAATATTCCTGATAGCTATTGAAGCTGATATAATATTTTTTTCATGTATATGTTGGTCATTTGTGTGTCTTCTTGCAAGAAGTATCTGTTCAGGTCCTCGGCCCATTTTTTTAACACTCCCATTTGCAATAACTTAGATGGATCTTGAGAATATCAAATTAAGTGAAAAAAGTCAGACAGAAAAAGTTATGAACCACATGATTTCACTCGTATGTGAAATATGAAACAAAAGTAGCAAATGAACATGAGACAACAAACAAAAGCACATAGACATAGACACAGTCTGGTGATTATCAGAGGGAAAGGGGGGTGGGAAGGTAGTAAAGGGCAAAGGGGGATCAAATATAATGTGACAAAGGGAGACTTCACTTTGAGTGGTAAACACACCAGATACAGATGATGTATTATAGCATTGTACACTTCAAACCCATATAATTTTATTAACTGATGTCACACCAAATTAATTTAATGAAAAATAAAACCAAAATAAAACCCAATTAACATTGAATATTGTATAAGATATAAAGTGAAATCCACTAGGTACTCTGAGGAGGGAAAGCTGTGAGAGTAAATGCCTTCCTGGAAGAGATTATGAGTATCATTGCTCTTCCTTTGGAAGCACTTTGGGGTGTGTCAGGCCAGAAAATGCTAATGCTGAGTTGTCTGAGTTCTTTGTATAGTTTTCATATTAACCCTTATCAGGTGTGCCATTGCTGAATATGTTCTCCCATCCAGTGGGCTGTCTTTTTATTTTGTGATGATTTCCTTTGGTTTGCAAAGACTTTTTAGTTTGAGGTAGTTTCATTTGTTTACTTGTTTGTTTGTTTGTTTCCCTGGCTTGCAGAGATATATCAGAAAAAAATATTGTTATGAGAAGTGTCTGATATTTTACTGCCTATGTTTTCTTCTAGGACTTTTATGATTTTGAGCCTTACATTTAAGCCTTTAATCCATTTTGTGTTTACTCTTGAATATAGGGTGAGCATGTGCTCTAATTTTATTGTTGTCTTATTTTTTAGAAATTGCCACAGCCACTTCAACCTGCAGCAACCACCCCGATCACTCAGCAGCCATCGACATCAAGGCAAGCCTTTCACCAGCAAACATTAGGACTCACTGAAGGCTCAGATGATGGTTAGCATATTTTAGCAATAAAGATTTTTTTAAATTAAGGTAGATATATTTTAAGACAACGCTATTACACATTTAATAGAATGTAGTTTAGTATAAACATAACTTTTATATGCACTGATAAACCACAAAAATTCATGTGACTTTCTTTACTATGATATTCATTTTATTGCAGTGGTCTGAACCTGCAATATCTTCAAAGTATGCCTCTATTTATATTTGCATGTATCTGATATTCTTAACACCATTCATTGAATAGACTGTCTTTACTCCACTGTATGTTCTTGCCTCCTACGTCAAAATTAATTGACTAAAAAGGCATGGATTTATTTGTGGGATCTATTCTGTTCCATTGATCTATTATACAATATTTTTTTAACAGGAATAGACACAGAGACATGAAAGGAACCAATGCTGTGTGAAAAAATAGCACTGATACACTTTTAGGTGCGGAGTTGTCACAAGCCTTCAATTTGTAAAATACATAATATCTTCTTCAAGGAACAATAAAACAAGGCATATATTTTGCATTGATTGACTATGTCTTTATATGTTTATATATTATATATGCATATATATTATATATGTTATGCTAGAAGTAATCACTCTTTTTAAATTTGAAAGGAAGTTGATAGAGTTTAAAACTACATAATGGAAATATGAAATTATAGAATAAGCAACTCTTTCATGTCTTTGAATGTATAAAGTAAAAGCAGTAAATTCAGCCTATACAATGAATCTAAAGAAATAATAATTTTAGTAATTTAAAGAAATACATATATTAGGTTTCAATTTAAAGAAATACATATATTAGGTTTCACTAATATTGACTTTGTCAGGAGTTTGACCATAAAATAAAGTGTCATCAAAGGAAGAAAAAAAGAAGTCTGTATTTTCTAAAATTAAAACTTTTGACATTAAAAATAAACCTTAATTTCTCTTATCAACACATATAAGCACTTTAGTTCATTGCTGTTTGGGCATGTGAAAAAATAAAGAAAAATATATTAAAGATATTTTTAATGAAATAAGCTGCCAGAAGGTCATGACTCTCAATAGTGTTTAACACTGAAGAGATTTTCTTTGCTCTTTAAGCATGAAAAAGAGGGCATGTTTAATGGCTCCATAGGGATGATAGCTTGTTTTCAAATCTGTCTAGCAAAATGTTGACTTTGAAGGTTTTTTTGTTTTTATGTTCTAAGATTGGAACTTTGGTGTTCCAGTTTTTTGTTTTTTGTTGTTTTTGTTTTTAGTAATCAAAAGATAAACAGTATAAAGTGTATAAATGAACATAGAATAATTCTGAAAAAGTCCTGACAAAATATATAAGACAAACATAATATCTTTGTTTAAAACATTATCTAGTATTAACAACAACAAGAATAAATTAAGCCAATTATTCAATACTTCCACTTTATCTTTCAATGGGTTTTTATTTTCAAATAGATCTTTGTAATGTTTTTGCATTATAAACAACATAGAGAAGAAAAATATTTTGAATAATGTTAGAAACTGCTGTTGTGGTTTCCACTTCAATAATGAATACACAAACACAAATGCATATAGGTTATAGTTCCTTGTTATGTTTCAATAAAGAAACAGTATGGGTGTTTTATTTATGACTCAGTGGATACATCAAGTTGTCTGAAGTTTTCTTATTCCACCTCTTTTCAAATACAAAAGATTGTTACAATTGTAGGTTATATCAGAAAAACATTAGGAGACATTTAGCTAAACCAGAGAATTAGAGCCATAATTTATATTATCATCCTATAAATGACAAATTTCTAGATGATTGTTTTCAAAACTAACTCTGTGTTTTAAAATAGTAGGAAATGGTTAGTTGATAAAATGATTTAAATGATTTATTATGTTAAAATTAAACCAACTGTAATTTTATTCACTTTAGAATGTACAACCTTGAAAAATTATACTCAACACATTAAAAATCACTAGAAAAAAAGATAAAAGGAATTATTTAATCATCAGCCTTTAATTCAAATGGTGCCAGTTATTTTATTATTTCTTCAACTAGGTATTTAAAATCTATTCTCAACTTCTAAGAAATAGATCTCAGGGATTAGGATATAAAAACCTAGATCTAGTTCTACACTCTCTTGCCATTTATAATTCTCAAAATCTCAGGGGACAAAAGACCTCAGAATGGTAACATTTTCTCTGAGTTTACATTGAAAAAAAATCAGAAGTAATGTTGATGCTATAGCTCTTGCCTTGCACCGTTTTGCATAGTATACATCGGCTTTAAAAATAATTAAATATTTAATCATTGTATTATACTTATGTTATCACATATTCTTCCTTGTTATCACTTACTCTATCAGTTATCCACTCACCTTGTATCATTCTACACATCAAAAGAAAATATATACATTTATTGAAGCCAGGTGTTATTTCATTTACCCCACTAAATATATACTATACATCACTTGTTCTGATTTGCATGCAATTTTGTGGTCCTTTATGCTAGGCTCTAGGAGTAGGTAAATACACAAAATATTGATTCAGCATTATATATTTTAAAAATGACTTCTGGTTTCATTTCAGAGATGAAGAAAACTAGATGCAATTTCCATCCCTAGGGAAAGGGGGTAGGGAGGCAGAAAAGTGCAATTATTACTCATGAACTTAGAAAACTCAGGTTCCAGGACAGAGTCATACTGGAATCTAAAGACATAGAACTTAAGCATTTGCTTAAATGAGGCAAGTGTCACTGCACACAATATATTCTAATAGGATATTAGACCAGTAATGTTGACAAAGTGCTGGGGTGCCAGGAAAGTGTAAAGCTCCTGTGGAGACGTCATCAGACAGTCCCCACCAGGAAATCACTAGGCTGTTGCAAGGGAGGATTAGGGAGAAATAGTGAAAGAAGCGGTTAAAACAGCAAAACTAATTTATTCACTTAACTTGTTTAAAATGTACACATTGCCCAAAGCAAGTAGCACAATATACAGAACATAAATTACGGCACTTAAACTGAAAGTAGCACCTGGATGGAAGAAATAAATACCAATAAGAATGACATATATGGAAACATTAGGCAAGAAGAAAAACATTCTGATATAATTCTCACTATATATATCAGGAAACTGGTTAACTTTCAGAAATAGTTTATATGCAGAAGTTCAGCACTGGGAGGTAAACATGGATTTTCACCAAAAGTCTGTAGTTGATCTTACTGTTTATTTATGTTGCTTAAGGAATATGGTGACTATAGTGAAATATGAAATACTAAGACATCAAGTTATATATGAATGAAAAATAATAGTCCTCTTAAATATATCTTCAATTATATGAAGAATAGATTAAATATAATTTAATAAGTCACTTAAATAAACAACTCTAATACAAATTGCTTTTTTTTGTTGATACAACCATTTTTATTGGGATTGTTTATTTAAGGTAATGTCATAGGTAAGTTGCTACATAATTGTTCCCATAAAATATTTTGTAATTTTTCTCAGTAAAATTTATTCTACTTTATATTTCTGTGGAAATTACTGAAACACTGTTTTTAAATTTTCAATAAAAGAGTGACATACATTTTTTGAGAATAATACAAAATTAAAAATATATTTTAAAAAAACCAAAGTGTTTTCATGAGTTTGTGATATAAACTTTGTGGTAAGTTGATTAGTAGGTTCAAAAATTATGTCAAAGTCCTAGTATCTATGACCAGTGAATGTTGTCTTATATGGAAAATAACAACAACTTTGTGTATATAATTGGATAAGGATTTTGAGGCAATGAGATAATCTTGAATTATCTAGATGTACCCTTAAATTCACTGACATGTATACTCATAAGAATGAACAGAGATTGATCAGACAAACGGAAGAGGGAAAAGATATCCACACAGGAAGAGGTGATAGGGATCAAGAAGCAGAGATTAGATTCCTGCAGCTATCAGCTAAGAAGCACCAAAGATTGACAGCTGCCACCAGAAACGATGAGACAAAGTATGAAATAGGTTTTCCTCCAAAGCCTCTGGTGAGAGTATGGCCCTGTTGATGCATCAAATTTAAACTTTTTAGCTCTGGTATTATAAAAGAAGACATCTGCTGAAGCTATCTAATTAGCGGTAGGTTTCTTTTTCTTTTTCTTTTTTTTTGGGGGGTGGGGTTGTTTTTTAACAGGAGCCATCAACACTTTTTATTTGTTAAGCTTTCATGCAGATGGAAATTGGAAAGATTTTTAATTTATCCCTAATTGCATTTTGAGATCAGTGGAATACTAAAATATTTTAATAGATTTAATTTATTCCTTATTTACTCCTATCACTCATTCCTATTGTTAGTGCTTATTAGGTTATTGTAATGAAATTAGATAGCACTCAGGGTTATTTGAAAAGATCCTTTTATAGTAAAATATAAAAGAGCTTGAATGTAAAGTGATAGAAATAAATTTCAGGAAATTAATAATAAAGATAAAATTGTATAACATTAACACCAAAAAAGTTAATTGTACAACCAAAAGGCATTAGTTGGGATAAAGAATATAACATTATAATGCCAAAAATAAAAAAATAAGGAAAATGAACTTGGATGAACCTAGCAAAATTGCCCAAGCATATGTGGGATAATAGGTGTCAAAATTACAATAAAAAAATCACAATCATACTGATAAATTTTAAAATACTGAAGTGAAAATTATTGTGTCAAATCTATATCAAGCAGAAAGATTAATATGGACAGAGAAGATATAAACACCATAACAAGCTGAACACAGTGTATGCCTGTTCATTAATAATCTAAAAGAGAATATAATAAGTTTTCTTCAATGCAATCAGACTAATCAATGGCAAATAAAGAAAACACATATTTTTGAACTTTAAAAATACTTAAAGTATTTTTTAAAGAAGTTATGATATACATGAGCAAGTATCTGGAAAAGATTTGCCATAACAACTCAATCCTGCTGAGGCAGGATAGAAGTTAGGGAAACTCTCTATAAGGTAATGAGGAAATGGAGCAGACAGACATCTGAGGCCAGTAAACCACCAGGATCCTCTCATCAGAGCCCCCACCTCCATTCATGATCAAAGGGAAAACAGGAGACTCCTGCAGTGGTCACAGAAGTCAGCAAAAATAAGGACTGGCTAAAACCAGATCATTCCCAAAATGAAGAAAAATTGAACAGAGATGGACCTCAAAGTTCATTATATCATCTTTTTTTTTTTTTTTTTAAGGTTTTAAAATTTTAATCTCACCAAATTACCATTAAATTATTAAGAGAACACTGCAAGGAAGATATTGATTGTGGTAAAAATAAATTTATCTAAATTACCAAAGGTTAAATCACTCTAAGTCACAAATCTAGTATTGTATTCAAAATAATTATTTCCAGATATAAGTACATATTATGTTTATAATTTAATTATGTCAACATTTATATTTGCACAATATATATTATATTAATTTAAATATTTCAATTAAAGGAAAATGACTATTATAAAGAGATAATTTTAAATAATTATTAAACTTGGCACAAAGTACAATATTTGTTTGTAACATGCTCTTTTTTTTTTTTTTTTTTTTTTAATTTCTTTATTGATTAAGGTGTCACATATTTGTCCTCATCCCCCCATTCCCATCCCACCCCTCTCCCCACGCATGCCCCAATCCCCTGTTGAACTTAACCGTTGGATAGGCTTATATGCATGCATACAGGTCCTTTGGTTGAACTCTCCCCCTCCCCCCACCCTCCCCCTACCCTCCCCTATCCTCCCTCTGAGGCCCGATAGTCCGATCGATGCCTCCTTGCTTCTGGTTCTGTTCTTGTTCCTCAGTCTATGTTGTTCATCATTTCCCCTAGATAAGCGAGATCATATGTCACTAGATATATACTAATAAGAACTGAATGTGAGACGAGCAATAATAGTTATGCTGACAGGCAAATGAATCAATCTGTAGCGAGCTTCCCCCTGGACCAACAGTTCTTTTGAGACCCAATTTCGATGTCCAGTAGTTCCTTATGTGTACATGTCAGCACAGACCCCTCAGCTCTGGATGGTGGACAAATGGTGGTAATGGAGGTCCGACTCCCTCTGGTTTGGTCTCGGCCGAACCCAGGGGCACGGCGTCACCCAGACTAAGGGGCACGTGGCCTCACCCATACCCAAGGGGTGCGTGGTCTCACCCGGGCCTGGGACCCAGCCTCACCCAGATGGATCCAGGGGCGCACGGCCTCACCCGGACCCAGGATCTGGCTTCACCCGTACCCAGGGACGCTTGGCCTCTCCCAGACCCAGGGGCACGTGGCCTCACCCGGGCCTAGGTGCACGAGGCCTCACCCGGATCCAGGGACACATGGTCTCACCCAGACCCAGGAACGTTTGGCCACTCCCAGACCCAGGGCCACTTGGGCTCACCCGGGCCTAGGTGAACGAGGCCTCACCCGGATCCAGGGACACATGGTCTCACCCGGACCCAGGGATGCTTAGCCTCTCCCAGACCCAGGGGCACGTGGCCTCACCCGGGCCAAGGTGCACGAGGCCTCATCCGGATCCAGGGACACATGGTCTCACCCGGACCCAGGGACGCTTGGCCTCTCCCAGACCCAGGGCCACTTGGGCTCACCCGGGCCTAGGTGCACGAGGCCTCATCCGGATCCAGGGATGCATGGTCTCACCCGGACCCAGGGACGCTTGGCCTCTCCCAGACCCAGGGGCACGTGGCCTCACCCGGGCCTAGGTGCACGAGGCCTCACCCGGATCCAGGGACACATGGTCTCACCCGGACCCAGGGACGCTTGGCCTCTCCCAGACCCAGGGCCACTTGGGCTCACCCGGGCCTAGGTGCACGAGGCCTCATCCGGATCCAGGGACACATGGTCTCGCCTGGACCCAGGGGTGTGTGGGCTCTCCCAGACCCAGGGGCGCTTGGCCTCGCCCGGGCACGGGATCCAGCGTCATCCGGGTCCAGGGGCACATGGCCTCACCCGGACCCGGAGTCCGGCCTCACCTGGACCCAGGGGCATGTGGCCTCACCTAGACCCAGGGACGTGAGGCCTCACTTATACCCAGAGGCGTGTGACCACACCCGAGCCCAGAGGCTCGCAACCCCGCCCGCACCCGGGTCTCAGCGGGGCCCCGTCTTCCCGATCCCAATTCCTGCCGGTCAATCCCCCCTCAGCAATTCCCCTGGCCATCCTTCCAGAGCTCCAGTATGGCTGCTGCAGAACTCGTCGGGCGGCGGCTCGGCGAAGCTCCGGTGCACCCGGTGCATGGCGGTGGGCCGGTCTGGCGTCGCTGTGTCGGCCCTTGGGTCTGCATCGGTGGCCGGTCGCCGAGCATGCGCACCTGGCCGCTTCCGGGGCGTTGAGATTCTTGACGGACTCGGAGGTCAGCAAGCGCGGAGTCTCCCACCCCATGTCTCATAGGGGCTCGTCTGTCCGTGCTTGGCTGCCAGTGGAGCCGTCCCCTCAGCCGGAGACCGCCGGGGGAACTGCGCCGAGCACGTTCCAGGCCGCTGTTGTATCGCCTGAGCCATAGTTCTTTTGTGTCGCCTGAGCCGTAGTTCTTAAAGTGTGGTCTTTGGGTCACCGGCATCAGCATCATCCCACATACCCCTCTTTTATTCTAGTTGTAGAGCATCTACTCAGCCAGCCCTATGGTGGTCTTGGATGGTGTCTGCTCTGCTCTCTTGTCGTAGTCTCAAAGTTGTTGTGGTAGGCAACAATCAGGCTTCCGCCCTATGCCTCCATCTTGGTCCTCCTTTGTATAGTTAAGTCTTGATTGTTGTTGGTGTCACTGGGGGGGCTCTCTTTGTCTATAAAGGAAGAGTTGCTGTGCAGGAGACACGTTTATGGGCCGGGTCTTGGTGCAGCAAAGCTTTGGCGCTCACTGAATATTCCCGTTGAATGTGTCCCTTATGCACGTGGTTGAAATCTGGTGTCATCTCCCACAGACCACTAGATGCCCTCGTTTCTGGGTCTCCAATGGGGTGTAGATCAGCTACTGCCTTAGGCACTCAGCAAGGATTACAGCAAAAACTGTAGTTTCTTCCTCCTGTCTGAGTGGCCCTGGAGCAGTCCGACTAGAACAGCAGTTCATCTGGTCCGCTGCCAGAGGGCAGGCCACCCACTTGCATAAGCCGTTGTTTGGGGCGCAGGTGTGCCTGCAAGACTTGCGGGGCTGGTCTTAAAAACGTGCGGGGCGGGTCCCAGGGCGGGGCGGGGTCTCAGGGCGCCAACAGGCCATGGTGCGGCGAGCCGCGATGGCTGTGAGTCTGGTCCTTCTGCCTTCCATGTATCTAAGTCCCCTTGTTCCGCACTCCAGCGCAGCAAACACTGATTGCTGGGCGCACCTCCGCAAGAGTCCCGCCTCTCCCCGCAGGCATCTGGGTCTCCCGGGGTTCGCCAGAAGATGGATTTCAGGGTGATGGAGAGCTAATCTCCCCTAGGTTTGGAACAAAAGCCCCTTTCCCCCGCCACCAGCCAGACCCACGCGCCTCCACACCTCATCCCCTCCGATTTCGCTGGGTGCGAGGCAACAGAACAGCCTTTAACCTCCGCCGCCATCTTTTTCAAACTTCCCAATTTGTACTTCTTAATCCCTTGAATTCAGTCAACTCTACTGAAGTCTAGCGCCGCCGGGAGGTGCACGGAGAGGGCGCCCGGGCCTCCGTCCGGTGTGCGGGGCGCGCGGCCCCCATTATATCATCTTTATAATGAAAACTGACACCACAAGTAGAAAGGGGACTGAGAGGGTGAACCATGACTTCCAGAGTGGTCTATATTAGGGACAAGGCCCCTCCCACCAGGAGGCAGAGTCAGAATTTGGCACCACAAAGCTCAGAAACGGCCCACCCTTGGAAACACATAAAATCCCAATAGCTGACTCATAAGAGTACACAACTTACTCACAAGTATATCTGCATCCACTTCACCTGTACTTGCATTTCTTTCAGAGTGCCACATCCCAGCCTCTTTTTCTCTTCCTGAATAAGACTTGCTTTAGTTCTCACTGCGACTTGTCCTTGAATTCTTTCCTGTGCTAGTCAAAAGCCTGGTGGCCTGGGCCATTCTGGAGAAGGGACAGCCCCTGGCGTAGAACCAATCTGGTGACAATACTGTGTGACAAATGTTCATACTATATCACTCCAAAAACTTAACTTCTAGCTTTATATCTAAGACACCTTGTGCATATTCCTATTGAGAAATTTATATAAAACATTGTTAATTGTAGCAACTGTTTTATTTTGAAAAACACATGTAGAAAACATGAATATTTCCTCCATAGGAAAACAAATAAACTGTACTATTCAGAATTAAAGTTAATAAAATAGCCCTACATAAATCATCATAGATAAACTCAAAAAGTGAAGAAAAGGAAATGACAAAGAGATACATAAATTAGTAATAGTTACATAAAATTTTAAAACATGTAAAACAATAATGCATGTTTATTACAAACAAGTTCATGGGACTAACACAAAGTAGAAATGTCTGTGATGTTAACTGGAAAAGGTAGAGTTGATGATAAAACTTAAATTTGATTTTATAGTTTTTACCCACATACATGGCAAATGTGTGACATTCATTTCAACTAAACAATAATTATATCTAGGATATTATTTCAAAATGTATGTATATTATCTATTTGTTTATTTATTTAAAATTAAAAGAACAAAATAAGGGACATTTGTGATGTATATGTCCTGAATCTTTCAATTTTGTATAATGGCTATCTTTCCATTATTCATTCCCCCCAAAAATAAAACAAAACAAACAAACAAAACATCAAAACACACCTGACAAATTGGATTAGTATAGAATATGCAACAGTTCTTTTGTACTCAAAATGCTGTATTACTAAATTATATTAGTGTTGTTATATTGTAGAGAAATGTAGCTATGCATTTTGTGCATTGATTGTCAACATTTTCATTGCCCCATGGTTAAAAAAAAAATATTTAAAATTCAAAAATTTTGTTTTGATAAACATGAAGGTGAATCTCTCTGTAAGTTTTACCTGGCACTTGATGGACCCTATTTACAAGGCTCTTAGAATTTTGGTTATTTAATATTGTTTCTTATGAATCTTCAAAGGAAATATTTTGTGAAGTAAACTATGAATCACTATCTATTACTCAATTCAAATTAAAATTGTTATAAATAACATGAAATTTTACCTTCAAATATCAATAGTCTCATATTTTAAACTGCTGAAAAGCACTGTGCTCTCTAATTTGTTTCTTTGGTTTTAGTGTTTAGTGCAGTACTTACACATGGTGAACTCAATAATTTTTGTACAACAAAATATAGATTCATTTAATTTTATCATAGTCAGAATTGGACTTGTAGGTAATTAACATATGAAAGCCCAATGCCCTTAGAGTTTCACCTCTACAGAATTCTCAGATTCTCAGCCATTGTAATTGATATCTATCTGATTGATGATTATTATGTAAATCAACAATAGTAGAATTTCAAGAAGCATATTGGTTGCCTCTCAAGAACAATAAAAAAATAGGATGTAAAGCCCTGGCCAGGATTACTCTGTGGTTAGAGCATCAGCCTGCACACCAAAGGGTCTTGGGTTCCATTCCTGGTCAAGGGCACATACCTGGGTTGCTGGTTTGCTCCTAGCCCCTGATCTGGGAGCATGCCAGAGGCAACCAATTGATGTGTCTGTCTCACATTGATGTTTCTCCCTCTCTCTCTCTCTCCCCCTCCCTCCCTTCCACTCTCTCTGAAAAAGCAATGGAAAATATCTCAGGTGAGGATTAACAAATAAAATAAAGTAGGCTATAAAATAAATTGCATTAATAAAGTTACAATGGCATGTTATTTCTTTTGTAATTCAAAATTGTTACTTTATTTCTGCACTGTTACATCCCACCTCATGAAATTGCAAAGTAAAGATTAGTAAAACAACTGATTCACCCTTCATGGCAGGAATAATATTATTGGGATTTACTAGAAAAGTCTCACAAAAATGGCTAAAATTATCAGTCCACTGTGATAGCAGATGAACACACTATGTCTAAACTTGTACTGCATGTATTGGAAAATTCAATTAAAGTAGCTGAGGTGAAATTTTAGGAAGACAGAACTAAAGCAGCATTATAAATAAAGCAACTTTACTGTGCAATTCTTAAAGAAAATATTAATAGGAAAAGATAGAATTACTAAGAAAAAACATAAAGAAGAAGAAGGTACAAGTGTTTTATCAACACCAGCCAGGAAGATAGTTCTGTAAAGAAGTATTTTATTATCTTTAGCAGCTCCTGAAATTGAGATGGTTACATGAAGCCCTCATAATTGTATATAACTAGACATTAATACCATCCAACTGATTTACCAACAAACCTCCTAAATCTAAATTTACATTGCTTTCAATTATATTATGCAAGGGGGAATTTGTGGTAGAGGGAAAACTGTGCTCTTTGCTTTAAAGATGTTTCTTTCACTTGATATTAATCCATACCATTCAGCATAAATATAACTTCATCAAAAATGAATAAGAATATATGTCTAACTTTACTCATAATGCTAAATTATGTAGATGTGAATAACTAAAGACCAGGTAATGGATATGTGTCCACACCAAGATAATGCCTAAAGATGAGATCTTTTTTGTCTCCATATATAAATAATGCATCTAGGTAGTACTGATAATGCATAATATCATAGTGTAACATGGAAGACTTGTACTAATTAGTGCACTGAATAGAACTTTAATTTTTATGTGCATAGTTCAGAAAGCATGGTATTTTAGGTTTGAAAATGTAAAATGAGTTAGATATCTCTTAGTGATCTTTTTAAAAAATGTATTTTATTGATATTTTACAGAGAGGAAGGGAGAGGGATAGTTAGAAACATGGATGTGAGAGAAACATCAATCAGCTGCCTCCTGCACACCTCCTACTGGGGATGTGCCTGCAACCAAGGTACATGTCCTTGACCAGAATCAAACCTGGGATCTTTCAGTTCACAGGCCGACGCTCTACCCACTGAGCCAAACTGGTTAAGGTTCTTAGTGATTTTAAGTGTATCTTTTCAGTTTTCTAATCACTATGCCAATAACAATAATACCTGTTTTTAGCTACATCAAGACAGTGTCAAGTTATGCCCATTAAGAAAATAAATGTGAAAAAATTTAGAATTTCCTATATAAAATAAAGTCAATGTATGCAATACTACTTAATGAATTTCATCAATCTGGATAAAAATGTTTCATCCTATTATTTATAATGGTCTTCAATAATTTCCTATTCAACTGCTTCATTGAAGACTCCTTGTATTAATAGAGCATACAATTTTAATCTTTTTTTTTTTCAGTACAGACAGAAAAATAGTTGTTAGATTACTATTAAGGACTAAATGTCTTTCACTAATGACTGGGCCAAAAAGAAGAGATGACATTTGACTATCTATTAATATTGTCCCAAGACAAAGAAAAATTTGTAAGCCCTTAGCTGAATGATTTTGGGTGATTATGAGGCAATCCTGGCATACATAGAGGAATAAATCCAGTACTAAAAAATCAGCACTCAGGAACAGCTGTCTTGCATTCACAAATAGATTTTAGAAATCATCTAAATGTAAATGTGGTAAATAATTGATCCTTATAAGACCTACTAGAGGCCCGATGCTTGAAATTCATGCACAGGAGGGTCCTTCAGCCCGGCCTGCACCCTCTCACAATCTGGGTCTACTGGCTCCTAACTGCTTGCCTGCCTGCCTTTCTGATGCCCCTAACCACTTGCCTGCCTGCCTGCCTGATCACCTCTAACCACTCTGCCTGCCTGCCTGATTGCCCCTAACTGCCTCTGCCTCAGCCCCTGCCACTGTGGCTTCATTTGGAAGGATTTCCAGAAGGTTGTTTGGCTGTCCTGTTTAGTTAGCATATTATGCTTTTATTATTATAGATTATTACAAATAGTAGTTCTACATTTAGGCATAGTACACTGATATTTCTCCCTTTGTTCTGGTTAATAGCATGAAAAGAAATTAGAAATGTGATGGAAGAAAAAGTAATTTGAAAATTCTCAGGTATTCTTTGAATGTACTTCAATTTAAAATATATATATATATATATATATATTATAATATGTGTGTGTGTGTGTGTGTATATATATATATATATATATATATATATATGTAAAATTGAATTCAGAGAGGAAGGGAGAGGGAATAAAAGAGAAAAATATTAATGATGAGAGAGAATCATTGATTGTCTGCCTCCTGTACACCCCACATTGGGGAATCGAGCCTGAAACCTGGGCATGTGCCCTGACTGGAATTGAACCATGACCTCCTGGTTCATAGGTTGATTCTCAACCACTGAACCATGCTGCCCTGGCTGAATGTACCCAATTTTTTAGGGGCAAGTTTATAATAAAATAAATCATTTTACTTAAAAAAAAACACACACATAAGGATATAGAACTAGCTAAGGTGGTACAATTCTAATTTTAATTAAGTCAAAAATCTAAGAGTAGGTCTACTTCCATGGGAGAACAAGATTCACTTGTTCCTATACTAAATTGAAGGGAGCATCTAATGATATTCATTTCACTGTGAGACTCAGAATTTAAATTTTGATGTTGTTATTGAAATTGTAAATCGTTAACATGCAATGCTCTGCTTATTAAAAATTATAAGGCAAATACTTTTGTATTATATAATCTATATTATAAAAATCCAGTGGCTGTAATGCCATAAAACTGTAATGACCAAATAACCAGTCACCAGGGGTGCATTGATGGGTCTTGTGGCATGGCGGGGGTCTGGGTCTCACGTGATTTCGTGTGCTGGGCTTCTAGTATTTTTATATTACTGAGCTGTAATAGTTCTCTCTCTCTCTCTCTCTCTCTCTCTCTCTCTATATATATATATATATATATATATATATATATATATATACATATATACACACACACACACACACACACACACACACACATATATATATATATACCCTTTAGACAACAATTTCTTAATCAGATTTCTTCATATTTCAGAAAGCTTCTAATGCCTTGCCACTGACATTAAAAACAAAAGCAACAAAGATGTTTTCCTGACATTATTTTCCCCATATATATTCATTAATGCAGTAAAGATTTTTCAAATGCAAAATTCCTGACATAATTAAATTCAACTTTACTATTAAAATCATATTTTAATCATTGATGCTTATCAAGACTTAAACTTATACATTTTCATTAAGAAGGAAAGAATAAATCTGATGACATTTTTAATGGAGATATGTATATCAAGCAGAAAACTAGATGGAACATTCTAATTTTGTTTAATACACACATACACACACATGCATACCTGTACCCCAAAAGTGTGAATTTTCCTTCCAGTTCAGATTCATAAGAATATAATATTTAAAGATAATTTAAGAATAAATATGAATTTAATATAGAACTCTACACTTTCAAGTTTGTCTTCACATCCAGTAATCAGACAACTTGTTTTTCAATTAGTTGAGGTTCCACAGTTTCATTTAATATTTGAATTATTCAGCTTAATTAAAGTGACAAATTCAGACATAAATGTGCTCAAAGGGGTAGAAAAATTAATTGCAATTTAAAATGTAGCATTTAAAAAATATGTCCTCTAGCAGCCTGGAATGTGAAAATATTTGGGATAAAATTTATGTATTTATTTATTTATTTTTCTTTATTGATTAAGGTATTACATATGTATTCTTATCCCTCCATTGCCCCCCACCCCTCTACTTATGCCCTCACCCCCCTGGTGTCTGTGTCCATTGGTTAGGCTTATATGCATGCATACAAGTCCTTTGGTTGATCTCTCCTCTTTACCCCCACCCTCCCCTGCCTTCCCTCTGAGGTTTGATGGTCTGTTCGATGCTTCTCTGTCTCTGGATCTGTTTTTGTTCATCAGTTTATGTTGTTCATTATATTCCAAAAGTTATGCATTTGAAGTTCAAGAAGTATGCCAACTTTACAAATATTAAATAAGTAATGACTAAGCCACATTTATGGTATAATTTACAGTTTATTAGTAAGGGTAATTATTAATTATGAAAAATATAACTGCTGATCTACTAACATAAAATCTTTTTATTATTAATTTATATTTATTAGCATTTTATTTTCAGTATATTATATTTATACAAAATCTACCTTAATTCTTCTTTTAATTATAAATGGATTTTTTACTAGTATTATGCTGAGTCTCTACATTTGAGTTTAGAATAACATTTTGCTTCATGTATATTTTTTTCACTTATTATTTTCTCAAGAATTGAAAGCCATTGCATATCAATGTGTTTATTTAATGGTTTATTGTGTTAGTGTTAACATCTTCTTATATCAATAGAGCTAATAAAAACTGTTATCAAGTCAGTGATATTCCTTATAAAGTGTGACTTCTTAAAATTATGAAAATACAGTAATTCTTGGGAGTAGTGTTTTTTTGAGTGTTAGTTTTCCATTGGCTAGATTTGTGCACTATACAAAATTATTTTAATAGTCTATCAATTTATGACAATATCTGCTTCTTGTCTTCTGGAAACTGCCCTTTTTAATACCTTCATGTGACTGTCCTCAGTATACTCTTTGCATGTGTAAATGTCTCCAGAATTTACCTTGGCTCTAATGCATAAGTCTATGAAAATGTTATTTGGGGTGTTTGGCAAATTGTTACCTAAGTGGAATTTAAGGAAAGTAGTCAAGTAGCAATGTGTGTGTGTGTGGGGGGGGGGTGTTACCTGACTTTTGCCAACATTTTATAAACTACTTGCGGCCCGGTGCATGAAATTCGTGCATGGGGGGGGGGGGGGTGGGGGCGTCCCTCAGCCCAGCCTGCACCCTTTCCAATCTGGGACCCCTAGAGGGATGTCCGACTGCCCATTTAGACCCGATCCTGGTGGGATCGGGTCTAAACGGGCAGTCGGACATCCCTCTCATAATCCAGGACTGCTGGCTCCCAACTGCTTGCCTGCCTGCCTTCCTGATTGCCCCTAACCGCTTCTGCCTGCCAGCCTGATCACCCCCAAACCACTACCCTGCCAGCCTGATCAACACCTAACTGCTCCCCTGCCAGCATGATTACCCCTAACTCCCCTCCCCTGGCTGCCTGGTTACCCCTAACTGCCCTCCACTGCCAACCTGGTTGCCCCTCACTGTCCTTCCTGTAGGCCTGGTCCCCCCCCAACTGCCCTCCCTTGCAGACCTGGTCCCCCCCAACTGCCCTCTCCTGCAGGACCAGTCCACCCAACTGCCCTCCCCTGCAGGCCCAGTCCCCCCCAACTGCCCTCCCCTGCAGGCCTGGGTCCCCTCCAACAGTCCTCCCCTGCAGGCCTGATCACCCCCAACTGCCCTCCCCTTTAGGCCCAGTCCCCCCCAACTGTCCTTCCCTGCAGGCCTGATCCCCTCATCTGCCCTCCTTTGTAGGCCCAGTCCCCCCCAACTCTCCTCCCCTGCAGGCCTGATCCCCCCCAACTGCCCTCCCCTGAAGGCATGGTCCCCCCAACTGCCCTCCCTTACAGGCCTGGTCCCTCCCAACTGCCCCCTCCTGCTGGCCTGATCGCCCACAACTGCCCTTCCATGCCAGCCATCTTGTGGTGGCCATCTTGTGTCCACATGGGGATGGCCATCTTGTGTGTTGGAGTGATGGTCAATTTGCATATTACTCTCTTATTAGATTGGATTGAGAACTATTGTCAATGGTTCCTGTGAAGAGTGGAAGGGGAATTGCTAAAATTGAGAAGTTAATAAAGCATCTTTCCATCTAAAATCAATTGTTAGAATAATACTGTCACAGATTATAGAATATCTGGGTATTTATAATCCTATGGTATTTTTACCATATAATCATAATAAATAAATCTATTCCTAACAATTCTAAAATTTAGTAGCAACATTAATAATTGAGTACAGAGAAGTCATAACAATATAAGGTGAAATTACCTGCAGTGCTATTCCAATAATTGTCTACAAGTTTCAGGTAAAATAAAGATAAAATTCATTCTTTTGAAAAGTCCTTTTGGTTCACAATGAATAAAAATTAATTAAGAATCGTAACCTTCCTCTTTCCAGGCTAAGATTGTTGTAGTGTAACCCCCATCTTACAAAGGACGCCTCAAAAAGTCGAATTATGGAGTCATTTATTAAAGGCCGGCGGCATACGAGGGGCCAAAGCGCTCCAGACCTTGCAGCCCGGAACAGCTTGCCACATCTGGCTTATATTGGCAGAATATCACAAAGGTATCGATTACATCTTTGGGTCTGGAATGAGGAACCTGTTTCATGCAAAGTTTTTACAGAAGCGAAATTGAGCAAATTAGTTACCTAAAGTATCTAAGAATCACTGAATCAACAGAAACACATTATCTGGGACCACTTGGGCAATTTAGAATAATTGTGCTGTTCAGATTCTGGGATCACTGAGTCAACAGGAATGCACTATCTGTAGCTACTGAGGCAATTTAGGATAATTTGTGCTCTTCTGATTCTGGGACCACTGAGTCAACCGAAACTCAGTTATCTGTAGCTACTGAGACAATTTAGGATAATTGAACTGCCCTGGTTCCCAGAAGAATGTTCTTCGATGACCAGTGAGATCACAATCAATGGGATATTCAAACCATCATCAATGGAGTATTGGGATAGCATACATAAGTTCAGAAAATCAAAATAACTTTCTATTGTTTTAGCAAACAAATAAGTACAGAACCCAAACAGCAGTTTCTACCTGAGATGATTGCTACCATACTTCAAGATGTGTTTTCATTGCTACTAATGATACCAAATTTTTGGACTGGAACCCAAATTCTTTGTCTGCTGGAATCGAAGAATGAATCCACGGACAGAAAGTGGTATAGCCATAGTGGAGATTTATTGAAGAACAAGTACAGACTCCCCCGTGGGGAGAGGGAAAGAGTCCCACAGAATGGACTCCCAAGTAGGGAGGGGGAGAAGGGTCCCACTGGGTTCCTCTTCCCAATGGCTTAGAAAGGCTGCAGATCCTGGTGCTTTGATATTCCCTCTGATTGGTCACTATTCCCTTAGTCCGGTTACCATAGTAACTCCTGGGCTCAAATCAAACCTCAGATGCGACTTGTGAGATTCTCCCCTCCCCCCCTTCCTTATTGTTTTCCTATTCCCTTTGGGCTTTCTTCTCCTCCTGAATGAAGGGCTTCCTTCCCTTTATTTTGTAAATATGACCTTTCTTGGCTACTTCCAGTTCCCTTGTCTTATGGAAATATACCTGTTGCTGCCTCCTTGTCTTATGGAAATGTAACTGCACACAGCTTCTTTGTGTTACCGAAATGTACCTTCTCCCAGTCTGCAGCCCTGTGCTTTTTCCCATGGACCCCAATTCTAAAAAATCCCTAAGCCTGCCTATGTCCCCTTAAAATTCCTGCTTCACTAATAATTAAATGAAAGCAAAAGTACACATAACCAGAAGCTTATTAAGATTTCATGTTCAGAAAAATCCCATTTATCCAGAGCACACATAAACTAATCACTAAAATTCTGCAGCATACCAGAAATATATTATATTTTTGGCTGATCTGACAAATAAAAAACACAGGTATAATTATGATTAATTCACACTGGACTGCTATTGTGTTGGTTGTTGTCATTTTTTACTTGACAATATAAGAGAAAAGAAGTCAATACCTCTGACTAAACTGTCAGGTATTGCATGTTTTAAGAATTCTTGCAGCTCACCAGTTGAAAATCACTGACTTAGTTAGCATTTAAATGAAACAAACAAATAAAAAGAGATAAATTCAAAGAAAGCAAAGTAAAAGGCTTATGTAAATTAAATGAAGTATTTAGCTTTTCTTATTGCAAAAACTGAGTTTGCCCGCCAAAAGTATTTCACTTATCTGGTATAAGACAGTATAAAGGGACATAATTTTAATATTAGAAGTATTTGCTATTTGTATATTCTTAGTTAGAGTTAAAATATCCAGTTCCCTAGATTTATTGTTAATAAATTGAAAAGCTTGATGTTCTATTTTATTTTTATAATTTTAAATGAGATACTGAGAAGGCAAACCCCTATTTTGTAAAACTACTGTTTGGAATTCTCTGCTGTTGTTTTAGACAGACTCTTATTCTAAAAAATATCTTTGCTTTCTAGCCTGCTTTAGCCTGCTTGAATAATGAGGAAGATAAGCTTAGCTGTCTGACCTTGTAGGGCAGAGACTAGATATGCCCATAATTTCAATGCCATGCCAGGTGCATTTTTTAATTGGATAGAACTGTGTTGTTTTGAAGGCCAGCTGCAAGATAACCACTAAGTGCACATAGGGCTGGCTCCTTAATAAAAAGGGAAGTTCTGCTTGTAGCCTTGCTTAGAATTTGAATTCATTTTCTCTAAGCCCACCGCGGTGAATAAAGTGTGTCTCTCCAAACTCTCCTGCATTGTTTGATTGATCCGAATCTCTGTAACATAATTTGGTGCATTGGCCAGGAAAACCAACCCATGCTTGGCTCTTTAGCCTCTGGTGAGTGGACAGGGTTAGGGGCCCGGGGGTGTTGGACAGGCCTCCGGGAGGCACCGCTCTGCTGTA
The DNA here is from genome assembly GCF_027574615.1 of Eptesicus fuscus. Lineage (NCBI taxonomy): Eukaryota > Metazoa > Chordata > Mammalia > Chiroptera > Vespertilionidae > Eptesicus > Eptesicus fuscus. The sequence goes on along the minus strand of NC_072475.1, from coordinate 93,068,767 downwards.
TTAGCAGAGTTAAACTGGGGGACTCTGGGCGCTCCCGGACCTCAGCCCAGGACCCGGCCAGCATCTGGAGAGAGCGGACAGACACTTCTGGACCTGTCGACAGAATCGGTAAGGTAGGGGCCCCGTCAGTTCAGCCCACTCCAAGTGAGTGGAAGGGGGAGCTTGATCACCTCCCCGGAAGTCATAAAGCTTCCTCAGGAAATTAGTCAGGAATTGGGTGGATTGTTTAAACTCTGAGTGAATGTCTGGTAAAAGTGTGTGAGTGTGGAGGGAGAGGGCCTGCCCTCTCCTCTCCTTTGTGTGGCTCCACGACTTCGGTTATGGAGTCCGAGTGGGCCCCAACCTGCGGTTCCGCGATTCATCATATGGCATAACGGTGACTCACCCCCACGTGGAGGTGACCAGGCCCAGGGTTTATACGGGTGCACCTTAGCTAAGACGAATCTAAGCTCCCAAGGGATGCGGCCAGGCGGGCATCTGAGTGAGGATCTGTGAAAACAGGTCACCCCCTCCCTTGTCTGTCTCTCGCCACCGATCATCATGGGGTCGGGACAGAGTAAACCCACTGTTCTCAACTGCATGTTGAAAAATTTTAAAAAGGGATTTGATGGAGATTATGGAATTAAAATGAAGTCTGAAACATTGAGGAAATTCTGTGAAGTGGAATGGCCAGCCTTCAGGGTTGGCTGGCCCTTGGAAGGCTCTTTAGATGAAGGATTGGTCAGGGCGGTGTGGAATGTAGTCACAGGAGATCCTGGACACCCAGATCAGTTTCCCTACATAGACAGCTGGTTAGAAATTGCTCAAACCTTGCTGCCTTGGGTCTGGTTCTGCGTGTGTAAGAAGGGACAGAGTAAGGTTTTAGTAGTAAGAGTGAAGAGGCAGGCTAAGGAGAGGCAGGCAGGGCAGGAGCAGGTCCCTCAGAAGGAAGTTCAACCCCCTATTCTACAGGACCCCCCCGAGGAAGTTCCACCAGTGTTACCACCTCCATATGAACCACAGGCAGCACCAAGTCCCCCCCTCCCCCCCCCCCCCCCCCCTGCTAGCCTGGAAGGTCTAGAAAGTCTGGAAACACAGCCTCCCTCCATCTCCCCTCCACCAAGCTCTCCAAAGCAGGTTGGACGGTGCTTGCATTTAGGCAATCAAGGGCCCAAACAACAGCTGGAACGTCAGATGCCTCTCAGGGAGATTCGGGGTGCCCAAGTGCTTGGTGAAGATGGGACCTTACAGGAAGGAAGGTTGGTCTATTATTATCAACCCTTTACCACAAGTGACATTCTGAATTGGAAGCAACACACCCCAGCTTATTCTGAAAAACCTCAGGCCATGGTAGATCTCCTAGAAATGATCTTCCAGACCCAGAAGCCCACCTGGGTGGACTGCAAGCAGCTCCTTTTTGCATTCTTTAACACTGAGGAGTGCATGAGAGTAATGACAGAGGCTCGGAAGTGGCTCCAGACCCAGGCCCCGGCAGGGACATTAGATATAGATAGATGGGCAAGGGAAGCCCTCCAAGATAAGGAACTCAATTGGTCCCCGAACTCAGAAGACAGAAAGACCAGGCTAGCAAGTTATCGGCTGGATTTCCTCCAGGGGGTCAGTGCTGGAGCCAAGAAGCCCACCAATATGGCTAAAATCTCTGAGGTTTTTGAAGCCTGATGAAAGTCCAGCAGCTTTCTATGAGAGACTGTGTGAGGCATACCGGATCTACACTCCCTTTAACCCTGAGGCCCTGGACACTCAAACCATGGTAAATGCCACTTTTGTAGGCCAAGCCCAGCCTGATATAAGGAGAAAATTACAGAAACTGGAAGGGTTTGCAGGAAAAAATGCTAGTGAACTGCTAGAGATAGCAAACAAGGTTTTCATTAACCAAGACAGGGCAGCAAGAAAGGAGGAAGAAAAGAGAATACAAAGAAGGGCCAATGTAATAGCAGCAGCTTTTAGAGTTTTGGGCCCCCAGACAGCCCAAAAAGGGAAGCAAGAAGACAGATCAGGAGGGAAAGGAAGAGCGAGCCTGAGACGGGACCAGTGTGCCTATTGTAAGGAAACAGGGCAATGGAAGAATGAATGTCCCAAACGGCAGAGCAAGAAAATAGGGCCCCCTTTTCCACCCAGTCGCTATCAATCAGAACCACCTGAAGCAGACCTTATTGGGCTGGCAGCAGCTGACTCTGACTAGGACAGACCGGGCTCTTTTCAGCTGGGCCCCCACGAGCCCATGGTCAGAATGAAAATTGGGGGCCAGACTGTGGACTTTATGGTTGATACGGGAGCCAAGGAGCAGTTCACCTGGACCAGACTTCCACAAGGATTTAAAAACTCCCCTACTCTCTTTAGTGGAGCACTAGCATCTGATTTATCTAAGTTCCCAGGACAGGACTTGGGGTGTGTTCTACTCCAATATGTAGACGACCTCCTACTGGCTAGCTCCACACGAGCTCAGTGCTGGGAGGGGACATGAGCTCTCCTGAGACTGTTAACTGAAACAGGTTATAGAGTGTCCAAGAAAAAGGCACAGATTTGTCAGAAGGAAGTCAAGTATCTAGGCTTCCGAATCACCCAAGGGAAACAAAGGCTAGGGACTGAAAGAAAGCAGGCAGTATGCGCTATCCCAGTCCCTAGCACCAGAGGCAGATTTGGGAATTCCTGGTGGCAGCAGAGTTCTGTCAAAACTGGACCCCAGGGTTTTCAGACCTGGCCAAGCCTCTCTATGAAGCTTTAAAAGGGGAAGAGAAGGCACCTATAGAATGGGGCCTTGAGCAGAAGAAAGCCTTCATCACCATAAAGGCAAAACTCACTGAGGCCCCAGCAGTAGGGCTACCAGATGTGACACGGGACTTTAATCTCTTCGTCCATGAGAACAACGGGGTAGCCCTAGGAGTTCTAACCCAAGAGTTTGGACCTTGGCAAAGACCAGTAGCCTATCTCTCCAAGCACATTGACCCAGTTGCCTCCGGGTGGCCCCCGTGTCTCAGGGCCCTTGCAGCCACGGCATTATTAATCAAAGAAGCAGATAAGCTTACCCTGGGACAAAACTTAAGTGTAAAAGTACCTCATTCTGTTATTACTTTAATGGAAGCTAAGGGACAGCACTGGCTAATCATGCTCGGATGACTCAAAACCAAGGATTGTTAATTGAGAATCCTCGGGTATGATTAGAAGCAGTAAGAACTCTTAATCCTGCCACCTTTCTACCCATTGCTGAGGGGGCCCCTGAGCATGATTGCCTGGAAGTCCTAGAGGAGGTTTACTCCAGCCGGCCAGATCTAACGGATAGGCCCCTGCCAAACCCGGACTTGGTATTGTTCACAGACGGCAGCAGCTTCTTAGATGAAGGAAAAAGTTGAGAGTCTGGTATGCAGTGGTATCAGACTTTGAGACAATTGAAGCACAGGCCCTGCCTGAAGGGTGGTCAGTGCAGAGGGCAGAACTTTGGGCCCTTGCCAGAGCTTTGGAACTCAGTAAGGATAAGCGTGCCAACATCTACACTGATTCACGCTATGCCTTCGCTACCCTGCATATTCATGGGGCTATATACAAGGAAAGGGGGCTTCTGATGACTGGAGGAAAAGGAATCAAAAATCAAAATGAGATTTTAAAGTTACTAGAAGCAGTTTGGGAGCCTAAAGAAATAGCTGTCATTCATTGCAAAGGTCACCAGAAGGGGAAAGACTCAGTGTCAGAAGGAAACCAGCGTGCTGACGCCGCAGCAAAGCAGGCTGCCAAAGGACAAGCAGCACCTGCACGGATCATGTTGGCCCCTGAATTACCTGAACCTCCAAGGTACACTTCGCAGGAGGAGGAATGGGCTCAGCAAGAAGGTGGCAAAAGAACAAAAGAAGGTTGGTGGATACTCCCAGATCATAGGGTCTATGACCCAGCAGCATGAACTTACTCATTTAGGAAAGACTGCTCTAGAAACTTTGTTAGGCAGATATTACCTAACTAGAGGCCCGGTGCACGAAATTCGTGCACGGAGGGGGGTTGTCCCTCAGCCCAGTCTGTACCCTCTCCAATCTGGGACCCCTCAAGGGATGTCCGACTGCCCGTTTAGGCCCGATCCCAGTCGGACATCCCTCTCACAATCCAGGACTGCTGGCTCCCAACTGCTTGCCTGCCTGTCTTCCTGATTGCCCCTAACCGCTTCTGCCTGCCAGCCTGATCACCCCCTAACCACTCTGCTGCCAGCCTGTTTGCCCCCAACTTCCCTCCTCTGCCGGCCTGGTCACCCCTAACTGCCCTCTCCTGCAGGGTTGATCACCTCCAACTGCCCTCCTTTGCAGGCCAGGTGCCTCCCAACTGCCCTCTCCTGCTGGCCATCTTGTGGTGGCCATCCTGTGTCCACATGGGGGCAGGATCTTTGACCACATGGGGGCAGCTATATTGTGTGTTGCAGTGATGATCAATCTGCATAGTACTCTTTTATTAGATAGGATAGAGGCCTGGTACAGGGGTGGGGGCCAGCTGGTTTGCCCTGAAGGGTGTCCCTGATCAGGGTGGGGTTCCCTTGGAGCGTGGGGCGGCCTGAGCGAGGGGCCTGTGGTGGTTTGCAGGCCGGCCACGCCCCCTGGCAACCCAAGCAAAGGCCCTGGTATCTGGAATTTATTTTCCTTCTACAATTGAAACTTAGTAACCTGGAGCAGAGCCAAGCCTGGGGCTCCCTCTGAGGCCCAAAGTCATTTGTGTTGGGGTTATAATTGAAACTTTGTTGCCTTAAGCGGGTGGGCCTGGCCAGGGTGTGTGGAAAGCTTTGCTTCCCCTGTTGCCGGCAGCAACCCTGGCCTGCTCTCTCAAGCTCCACTCTGCCGCCATTTGTTTGAATTTGTTTACCTTCTATAATTGAAACTTTGTAGCTTGAGTGGAGGCTTAGGCCTGCAACGGCTGGCAGAAAGCTTGGCTTCCTCTGTTACCTGGGAAACCTTGCTCTCTGTGGCTGTAGCCATCTTGGTTTGGGTTAATTTGCATACTCGCTCTGATTGGATGGTGGGCGTGGCTTGTGGGCGTGGCTTGTGGGTGTGTCGGAGGTATGGTCAATTTGCATATTTGTCTATTATTAGATTAGATTGCCCATCTTCCCTCCTTGTGTGCCTCAGTTTCTCAGTGTTGCCTCCTCTGCACAGAACAATGCCAAACAGGGTCCTGTGGGACCGATAGGAGTTCAGCGCTGTGGGCAAGCTCCTTTTTTAGGACTTAGAAGTAGATTTTACAGAAATAGGGCCTAGCAGAGGAAATAAATACCTACTAGATTCCAGCAAACAACCCTTTATTTCTATTGGCTGAGATTGACTTACATGCCCATACTAAAATTAAAATATTGGAAGAGGTTTAGGCACTTCTATTATTTAACTTCCTTTTCTCCCCAATAAATTTTCATATATTTATGATTTTGACTTTTCAAGAACATTCACTATTCTCACATTCAGAAAATTATCTTACCAGATCCATTTAGTTTTATGGAAAGAAATACTAACTTCTCCAGAATTCAGCAAAATGGTTTTGATAAAAATCATCTAGAAAGAAACATTAACTTTCTTTTCAGCAGCAATTTGCATTTCAGGGTAGGGAGGATGGATTTTTTTTTCTTAATATTTGGGGAATAAACAAGAGGGAAACTAGGAAATAAAAAGAATCCAAAGAAGTTTGTGTATAATTGTTCAAGATTAAGGTAGCAGGAGATCTCACCGCAAATTTATCTAACATATAAAAGTGTGAGCTTTTTATTTCTCTAAGCCCATAGAAGGGTCATCTTAACAAAATTTATGATACTCTATTATATGTATTCCATTGTTCAAACATATAGAATTGAATTTCTTATGTTTTGGTTTCTTCATCTACAAAATAAGAATTAAAGGATACATGTAAATTATTTTAACCATCATAAAATAATTTGATAATTTTAAAATTGAAACAACTGATTAATTGTACTATTTGATTCAAATAATGAGATTGATTTTAATTTATTAAAAATATTATAATTGGCAATTCTAATTCATTACATTGGTTCATATTTAATCCAATCAAATCAATAAAATTATATTTATATCTATAGCTTATTACATCTTAGTTATTTAAATTTTATTGTATTTATTGACAACAGTGTTTATTACTTTTCCTGCTTTAAATATCAATGTTTTCTTTTAAGTATTTTGCTTTCAATATTTTTCTTAGAAAAGTTCTACCCATTGAAAGAATGAGAGAGAGAGGCCGAAAGACCAGGACTCCAGGCTTTATTAGAGGAGAAGGACCTGCCGGGCTGTCTCACAAGGGGAGAGCAGCAACACGTGCAGAGGGGAACGCGCCTTTTGAGGGGAGGAATGGGAAGGGATGGGGCTTAGGGTACTCGGCACGCGCTGATTGGTGGTTTCATATAAGGCACATGATTAGGCACTTAGGTACTTAGGAATCAAGAGCTTAGGGTATTTGGCAGGTGCTGATTGGTGATTCAATGTATAGTCCATATAAGGTGCCTGGTTAGGTGCTCAGGTATGTCCAGACCGCAGGTGCAGGTTACGTCATACTCCGTCCATCAGTTGGGGGAAGGGAGGATTTATCACCCATTCTAAATTATGCATATTTACCTTTTATTTGATATTTTGGAGATTATTTGATAATTATATGTTGAATGCATTTGAAACATATATTAATATTCCATTAGGGAATGTAGCCAATGACATTTTCTATTTTCATAAGTCATTCATTCATTCATTCATTCATTTCTTGACACACCACCGTCTAATAAGTTATAATTTTCACTAGTAATAATCATATATGCCAAGTTTATTTTGTTTCTTAACTAATAATCTTTGCACTGTTTGAATTTGCCTTACCTAACATGTGTTTTTCCCCCCAATATTCTGTTGAATTTATATAATATACATGTGTTCATAAGAGAAAAGTTATATTATATTTGGGCTTCTGTCATTATATATTTTTAGTTGAATATTTGCAAGTTAAAAATTGATCAGCAAGCCCAGACAGAGGTCCATGGTTTCATTCCTGCTCAGGGCACATGCCTTGTTTGCGGCCTTGTTACCCAGAGAGAGGTGCAGGCAGCCAATCTATGTTTCTATCTCTCTCTCCCTATCCTTCCCTCTCTCTCAAATGCATACATACATACATAATTAAATAAAAGTGATCAGCAAGGGTTCATATAAAATTAAAATATACTTTTTTATGAAATGTTAAAAGAAAACCTTCACATCAATAGATTGAGTGTTTATATATATTTTCATCTTTTTATATTAGTTTTTCCACAGGTTTAATTTTATTTTGGTGGAGAGTCTCTGTCTTGGCTGGAAGGCACTGTATCTGGGAGGTTTCCTTTGTTGATGTAGGAAGCATTCCACCCTATAGAGAACATTTATGAGTTCACTGGAGCCAAACTGACAAAGGTTTCCAGGAATCAAAACCTCAATGGATTGAGAAACTATTACAGAAAATTACAATTTTACCACATATTTTTTCTGTCAGAATCAAAGGGGAAGAGGTAAAGGGGTTACGTGAAATCCACTGTTGATAGATTAGGGAGGTGGGAGAAAGCAAAATGGGGAAATCTCTAAGCCTGGATAAAAAGTAAAATGAAGAGGCAAATACTTCTTTTACATTGGTGAGCACAGGATAGTTAACGATTAATATTTACAGCTCGCAGAGATGGCATGGGGGAGAACACAGTAAGGAGTTCTGTGTTCTATGTTCAGGAAGGAGGTTGTGGCTGAGGGGTCTGGGAAAAGGAGATCGATCACACTAACATTCCAAAGTTATGTTATCATAGATGTGAAAAGACAATGGACAGGCTCAGTTAAGGTAAAGATTGACTTTTTTCAAGGAGATACCAGCCTAGGACATGACTACCTGCCATGACCAGCTTTCAGTTAGGAAGTTTTAATTTCAGACCATCCTATGTGGTTACTGTAGGTCTCCGGGTTTGTAAGGTCTGCCATGCAGGCCTCCCCTGAGCTTGTCAGATGTAGCCCTTTTTCATCCACACGTTCAAACACATTTCATTGCTTTTTGCTGATGGAAGTTTTCAAAGTTAATTTTATGACTTCTATTATTTCAGGGCTGCTGTATGAATAACATTTTCCCCTCATATATGTTTATCTTTATCCATTTTGTTAAATGTTAAAAAGGATGTTGGAAGTTTGTGTGCATGCTATAATAATTTTGGAACAAGTTTATTGGTTATTTATCAAAATGATGCTTAATGCATATGCTATAGAAGCATTTAATACTTTATAAACAGTTGATTTAAGAATAAAATTAAAGTTCAAGAGGCAAACTGTCTCCTTTTACATGTCTTACATAGTTTAATACTTTTTACCATTTAAATATAGGTTTCTCTTGATATGGTTTTTTCTTTATTTTAGTTTTAAATATGCAATTCTCTAAAACATTAAAAGGTAAAATGATCTCGGACATAAAATGGGGATTGAAAAATCATTTGATTTACAAACTACTTTGTAATTTTAAAAATTGGATATTCTCTGTATTTTAAGGATTGTGATTATTTTCTTAATATGTTGTCTGTCACTTTTAGGTATGAAATATTAGAATACTATTTTAGATATGTTACTTTTATATTATCCTAGTGTCAGACATGCAGTTTTGTTCATCACGTAAGTGTTCTTTTTTGTGCAATGCCATTTGCAGAAAACAACCAAGTGTTACTACTCTACTAATTAGACATTACTATTTAACACTAAACAGCTTCTTGTTATTAAGCACCTTCTTGATTTCTTATGTAAATAGTATCAAGAAAATTGAAGATGCAAGATTTTTTTAAAAATTAATATACTAGGGTAATGAATTAAGACTAAATCCTATATAATAAAAGGCTAACATTCAAATAAACCAAACGGCGGAATGTCCGGTTGCTATGGTGCTCATTTGACCACCAGGGGGCAGACACTCAACACAGGAGCTGCCCCCTGGTGGTCAGTGCATTCCCACAGGTGGAGTGCCACTCAGCCAGAAGCTGGGTTCATGGCTGGCGAGTGCAGTGGCAGTGGCGGGAGCCTCTCCTGCCTCCGTGGCAGCGCTAAGGATGACCAACTACCATCAGTCGGACATCCCCCATGAGCTCCCGGTCTGTGAGAGGGCTCAGATCGGGCTGAGTGACATCCCCAAGTGCACAAATTTTGTGCACCAGGCCTCTAGTAAAAATATAATAGCTAATATGTCTTCTTGAATTCTCAGTGAATGATTATTTTTATTACAATACTTAGCCCTGACCATTGGGTGCATAAGGGAGACAATAAGTTGTTGTGTCTCTCTCACGTCAATGTTTCTCTCTCTTTCTCTCTCTCTTCTTCCCTTCCATTCTCTCTGAAAAGCAATGGAAAAAATCCTCAGGTTAGCATTAAAAAAATAAAAATAATAAAAAATAAAACTTAGGATAAGAGACTTTTTCAAATCCTACACTCCTTTTAATTAACATAATGTTTGTTTTTCTTACATATTAGTAAAGGAACAATTTAATAATAAGTCTAGTATGATTTAGAAGTAGCCTACTTATTTTTATATATTGAGATTCAGAATTTTTTATAACTCGCTATGACCCATAGGCTGAAAAAAAGTTTTACTACCAATCCCTCAAACTTAATTGGGTGAGACTTTTAACACATTTAATTATCAACTACTACCATTTGTTATTCCTGCACCAAAATAATTGTGACCAGATATATATTTTTTTAATGAATACATGCTTTGAGTGCACTATGATTAAAAAGAATGGCTCATATAATGGAAAACTTTTGTAAAACCTAAGAACCTATTATAATAAAAAAAAAATGTCTGTTAAAAAGCCATCCAATTTATAAGCCTCATGCTATACATAATGAAATAAAAGTCATAGAAATTTACAGTCCATTCATTGTTTTCAATGTGGTAGTGCAATACCCTATACATTCAGAAATTATTTTGAATTTTTCATATAAATGTGTGGGTATACAGACATACACGGAAATATGCATATGTAAAAACATACACCTAATACTTTGTTGTCATAATTTTTTTCCAGATCCATACTCTGGTTGCCACTTGTACCTTCAAAATTTGTACTTTACAAAGCTCCTGAAATTTTACTCCAATCACAGTGGGCAGATTTCCATAGTCATCAAGACAGCAAGAAGTTAACCAATATATTTATCAGCCAATTTCCATGCTCCTTAACACTTTGTTTGCATAGGAATATTACTAGACTGCATAATACAGGAAATATTTTGTAAACAAACACTAACAGTGTTAAAAAGTTGCAATATTTTCCTCATTTTTAAAAAAAGGCTGTGATCAAACATAAATTATAAATAGATGCTTGCACTACCAATAACTATACAGTGAACAATTCATATTTCATATGTGCATGCATACAAAAAAACCCATCTGTTATATTTAGTTATACAACAATATTTGATAAAGGTAAGAAAATATACCACATAGGATTCATGTGAAATTAACATAAATAACAATAACATTAAAGAACAAAATTCATCTGAGTAAATTTGAAGACCTAATTTACTTTATTAAGTGATTCATCACTCAGGCAGTAACCCATCCAAAAAGTGGACGAGTGCTACAAGGGGTTATACAAAATGAGAAGTTTTTACAGAAAGAAGAATATAGCAGGAAGCATATTAATAAAAAAAAATAGAAACAGTTATTTTTAGTCAAAAACTTTTCTTTTTGAAGGAAAGGAAAAGGCAAGGGTTTTATCATGCAGACTGCCTATTTTTCCTATGGGGAGAAGGCCCATATGGTAGATTACCTCATAGATGTTGACCAGAAAATTTCAGACTAGTTGATTAAGATTACATTTCTGGTGAAGATCAAAACTGTGATTAAGTCAGTTATAAAATCTAGGTTTGGTATCATGAGCCTTAAAACAAGTGACACTATTTGGGGTCTGTGGTTTTCTCTTTAACAACAACAATAAATATCTATATATATAAAAGCCTAAGCGATGATTACAACCAAATGACCAGATGCTATAATGCACACTGACCACCAGGGAGCAGACGCTCAACGCAGGAGTTGCCCCCTGGTGGTCAGTGCACTCCCATAGCCAAACTCCCCTGGCCAGCCAACCTTGCGTGGTCCCTCCCTACAGCTGGCAGGCCCCAATCACCTGATAGAGGCCAAGCCCCAGGCTGGAACAGGAAACTGGGTGTGAGTGGCAGCGGATGCAGCCCCTTTCCTAAGGGGAACCAAGGACCAGCCCCCTCCTCGGGGCCGGTGGCCAACCTCCCATGCCCTGTCCCTCCCCCGGGCCAGCAGGCCCCGATCAGCCAGCCACCCACCTGCCATGGTGGAAGCGCAACAGTGAGGGAAGGAGGAGTGGGGGAGGGAAGGAACCACATGGTGACAGATCAGCATCTGGCGTCCGTTCCTTCCATGCCTGGCCCGGCAACCATTGCCTCCTCTCCCGACCCGGCAGTGACCTTTGGGCCCCAATCGGCCCTGATTGCCAGCCAGGCCTAGAAACCCTATCTGTGCATGAATTTCATGCACTGGGCCTCTAGTCCTATCTAATAAAAGAGTAATATGCAAATTGACCGTACCTCCACTACACCAACAAGCCATGCCCACCAGCCAATCAGGAGTGAGTATGCAAATTAACCCAACCAAGATGGCTGCGGCCACGGAGCAAGCAGGGGCTTGGATTTCCCTGGCAATGGAGGAAGCCAAGCTTTCCACACACCCTGGCTGGCCCTGGACTCCACTCAAGGCTACAAAGTTTCAATTATAAAAGATAAATAAATCCCAACAAAAATGGCAGCAGCAACAGAGCTGGAGAGAGCAGGAGGCTTGAGTTGCCTCTGGCGATGGAGGAAGCCAAGCTTCCTCAGCCCTGGCCTGCCTTGGCCTCCGCTTAAGGCTACAAAGTTTCACTTATAGAAGATAAATAAATCCCAGATACCAGGGGCTCCACTTGGGTTGCCGGGGGGCGTGGCCAGCCTGCAAACCACCACAGACCCCTCGCCCAGGCCACCCGACGCCCCAAGGGAACCCCCACCCTGATCCGGGACACCCTTCAGGGCAAACCAGCTGGCCCCCCCCTGTGCACTAGGCCTCTATCCTATCTAATTAAAGAGTAATATGCAAATTGACCATCACTGCAACACACAAGATGGCTGCCCCCATGTGGTCAAAGATGGCTTCCCCAATGTGGCCACAAGATGGCCAGCAGAAGAGGGCAGTTGGGAGGGACCAGGCCTGCAAGGTAGGGCAGTTGGGAGTGATCAGGCCAGCAAGGGAGGGCAGTTGGGAGAGACCAGGCCTGCAAGGACGGACAGTTGGGGGGGACAAGCCCAGCAGGGGAGGGCAGTTAGGGGTGACGAGGCTAGCAGGGGAGGGCAGTTAGGGGTGACTTGGCCAGCAGTGGAGGGAAGTTAGGGGCAATTGAGCCTGCAGGGGAATGCAGTTAGGGGTGACTTGGCCAGAAGGGGAGGGCAGTTAGGGGCAATCAGGCTGGCAGGGACCAGGCCTACAGGGGAGGGCAGTTGGGAGGGACCAGGACTGCAAGGGAGGGCAGTTAAGGGTGACTGGGCCAGTAGGGGACAGCAGTTGGGGGCGATCAGGCTGGCAGAGGAGGGCAGTAGGGGGTGACCAGGCTGTCAGGGGAGGGCAGTTAAGGGCAATCGGGCAGGCAGGGGAGCAGTTAGGTGTTGATCAGGCTGGCAGGGGAGTGGTTAGAGGGTGATCAGGCTGGCAGGCAGAAGCAGTTAAGGGCAATCAGGCAGGCAGGCAGGTGAGCAGTTGGGAGCCAGCAGTTGTGGATTGTGAGAGGGATGCCCGACTGCCCGTTTAGGCCTAATCCAGTGGAATTGGGCCTAAATGGGCTTTCAGGCATCCCTCTAGGAGTCCCAGATTGGAGATGGTGCAGGCTGGGCTGAGGGACAACCCCCGCCCCCGTGCATGAATTTTGTGCACTGGCTCTCTATATATAAAAGCCTAAGTGACCGAACAACTCGTCAACCAGTCGCTATGACACACACTGACTATCAGGGGGCAGATGCTCAATGAAGGATCTGCCCCCTGGTGGTCAGTGTGATCCCACAGCAGGAGTGCTGCTCAGCTAACTGACCCGTCGTGGTGGCCCACCAGCCTGGTGGTAGCCACTTGCTCCCTCAGTAATCCTGCAGGGCCGATCTCTGGAGAACGGGCCATGCACTGATTGATGGACCAGTGCCGTGGGCGTGATACCAACAGTACTGCTAACCTCCTGAATGTTGGCCTCTTGCACTTTGGCTGCTTCCCCTCCCTAGATGCTCTGGAAAGAAGAAAAGATATAAAAGTGGTCACCAGGTGTTTACCAACAACCGGCGCAAATGTCAGCGAGACAGATCTGGATCCCAGGCCAGGAAAGGCATCCCACCGCCTGCCCAGAGAGCTGATTGCATACTAGCCCCAACCCCCATCCCCTCAGGATTGGCTCCAGACACAGGGCTCAGGGCTGGCAAGCACCGCTATAGCAGTGCGAGCCTCTCCCGATCAGGACTGACTGGGTGTGAGCCCATTGGATGGGATCAGGATGAGCAGGAGAGGCAGGGAGGAGTGGCAGGTGGCATTGGATACTGGTTTCGGCCCAATCCCCACAGATCACACTTAGGGACCCCACCCATGCACAAATTCGTGCATTGGGCCTCTCATTTTTTATATTTCTCTTCCTTGTTCTTTATTCTATAAAAGCTTCCTGCCTTCCACCCCATTTTGTAGTTCTCTGAAAATATTGACTTCATGAAGTATTCAGTTTGTTGTATAATTTAAATTCCTTTCTTTACTCATTATTTAACAAAAGCTAATTTCATTACCAAGCTAAAACTCACTGCTTGTGTTGCATAGAAGCCAATACTATGACACCAGCTTTTGAGAATAGAAAAAACTTTATTGTAAAGTCAACTGACAAGAAGTCAGGAGGCAACTCTCAAATATGTCTCCTTGATCAATAGTTTGGGGTGGAATTTAATGGGTTTAGCATTAGATCTTTCACTTCTAAAAGGGTTTCATCTTTCTGGTTCTTTGGTTCCATGGGTTGGGGGAAGAAACTTTGTTCTGGGTAAATTTACAACCTTTTTTCCTATGTGCATGCTTTAACTGTGTGACTTGTAGCTTTGTCCTTTAGTCTCTGAAAAACAATTCAGTATCTTGTAATGAACAGGTAGGGCCAACTTGAGGTGGTTTTGTGGCACAATTTTAAGAAATAAATTAAAATAGTTTTGCTATTTAGATAACTTTAGTGCAATTGTTTCTTAACTTCTCTCTCATTTTCAAATGAAAAATCTGTCTAAAATATAATTTTGATGCTAATTATGTGACATCAACAGTAGGATAGTATCTATTTGGTTCTATAGACAAAACAAAATAAAACAAATAAAACAACAACATTCTTTTCAAGTAAGTATTTTAGTGTTTAAAACTCTGAAATAACATCAAAGCTTTGAAAGTTTACTATAATATATATTATTGAAATCTTAAATTAACTATTTGCATTTTTAAAGTAACATGCTTTTTAATCTTATAATAGTAAACTCATGTAGGCCTTATTGGTCATCAACTTTCTATAGATATGAAGAATACAAAACTAAGTTAAAAAAAAAACAAAAACCCAGCCAGTGTGGCTCAGTTGGTTGAGAGTTGTCCTTTGCACCAAGAAGTTGCTGGTTTGATTCCTGGTTAGGACACTTGCCTGAGTTGTGGACTGATCCCTAGTAAGGGGCATATAAGAAGCTGCCAATGATGTTTCTCTTTCGTGGATGTTTCTATCGCTCTCTAAAAAAAATCAATTAAAACATATTAAAAAAAAAACACACCTAATGAGTTTGGCTCAGTGGATAGAATATCGACCCCTGGACTGAAGGGTCCAGGATTCAATTCCAGTCAAGGGCATGTACCTTGATTACAGGCTTGACTCGATCCCTAGCCCAAGTCAGGGCATGTGTGGGAGGCAACCAATCCATGTGTCTCTCTCACATTGATTTTACTCTATTTCTGTGCCTTCCTTCCTCTCTCTCTATAAGGATCAATGGAAAAATATCCTCTAGTGAATATTAATAAGAATAAATACATAAAAAATAAAAGATAAAAATATGAAGATAGTGTAAGGAGCCTCTGGGACAACTTCACATATATCAGCATTTGCATTATGGAGGTGCCAAAAGGAAAAGAGAGAGGGCAAGATGTTTAAAACCAATTTGAAGAAATAATTACAGAAAACTTCCCCTACCTGGTGAAAGAAATAGACTTACAAATCCAGGAAACATAGAAAGTCCCAAACAAGAGGAACCCAAAGAGGTTCACACCAAGACACATCTTAATTTAAATGTGAAAGGTTAAAGATAAAGAGAGAATCTTAAAAGCAGCACGAGAAAATCAGTTAGTTACCTACAAGGGAGTGCCCATATGACTGTCAGCTGATTTCTCAACAGAAACTATGCAGGCCAGAAGGGGAGTGGCAAGAAATATTCAATGTGATGAATAGCAAGTACCTACAACCAAGATTACTCTACCCAGCAAAGTTATCATTTAGAATTGAAGGTCAGATAAAGAGCTTCAGAGACAAGAAATGCTAAAGGAGTTCATCACCACCAAATGTTGAAGGGTATTCTTTAAAAAGAGTAAGACGCAGAAGAAGATGAATAAGAAGCAAAAGATCAAATATATGTACAATAATATGACAATGAATACATATCTATCAATAATTGAACCAAAAAATAAAAATAAATGAACAAGAAATCTAATGCACAAAATAAATCTATGAATAAAATAGAACCAGAAGCATGGAAATATGCAACAGAATAATGGATATCAGAGGGATGGGATTAGGGAAGTGGGAAGAGATTATCCACTACTTATGGCCACAGACAATAATGTAATGAAGGCCTAGGTGGGGCAGGAACCAGGTGTGGGGGAAAAGGGAGACTTCTGTAATACTCTCAACAATAAAGATTTAAAAATAAAATAATTACAAAAGGGTTTACTTGATACAATTAATGTGTCTTAATAAAGTGAGAATAAACTAAGATGCAAAGATTGGGTGATTTGTTTTTAATTAAAAGTGCAAACAATTGAAACCAATAGACACAATTCTTGGAATTAAACTATTCATTATTATACACACATGAAGGTTTTTGATTGATGAAGTAACCAAAAGAAATTATCTATAATATTTTGTATTGTGATATCTGGATTGCATTGTCTATGTTTAATTCATGTTATACAATGCACAAAGGTCAACGCTTCCTAATGATTCAGTGAAGAATGGGAAATACAAGTTTAAGGAGTTTACCTGATGCTTAACTGGAGGAAGTTTGATATGGGATCTGTTCATTCAACCATTCAATCAGTTGCTATGACATGCACTGACCATCATGGGGCAGATGCACTGACATGTAGTTTAGCTTGCTGCTGGGGTTCAGCTGATCAGGACTGGGCAAGACAGGCCAGACATGCCCTGGAGGCCTCCCACAGTCCCTCCCCGGTCCCAATTGTGCACTGATGCGAAGGACTACACTGGTGCACAAATCCGTGCACCGGTCCTCTATTTTTATGAATAAAGCTACTCCTCACTTGAAGACCACTTTACAAACATCAATATAATATTTCTGGACACCAAGTGTTAAAATTGTCGTATATTTGATAAAACTAAATTTAAATATTCAAAATTCTTTTAGGTCTAATTTTAGAAAACTGTTTTTATCTCTAATTTTTTCCAATAAATCAGCATATTTTATGCAATTTATATTTCACATGTTTGAGGGATACTTTTTTTTTTGCCCTTCTTATTTTAAATCATTTTTAGAGTGACTATTGCCATAGTGACAGTGATAGTAGTAATATCAGCCAAAACATTTTTTAAGTTATGTGTCTAGTACTATTCATAAGGTCATTAAATAGAGACAGTTTTGTTAGTGATTGTTTCATACTCCTCAGATTTTCTTCTGATGCTGAAACAAAAAGGGTGATTTCATTGAAATATGGTACTTCCAATATTCTTTTACCTGATACACATGACATACTATAAATTTGATTGTATAGAGTTAGAAAAGTAATGCACTTTATATCATTGTTATTTCCTTGTAGGTACTCTACCTCAAAAAAACCTCACCTTTCATAATATATATATCAGTCAAAGCAATTTAAAACTATACATCTTTTTATTTTTATATGATTAATGAAAATTCACCAGCAGTTTACAACTATATAGGGCTTCAGTTGAACATTTTAAAATATCTAATTAAATTTGCATACACATATATATGCATCTTTAAAATTTAATTTAAAAGTTATTTCAGAATAAAATATAATAAAATGATTTATAAAAAGATAAATTTATCAAAAGTTCATCATTTATGCATTAGAGTAATCACATAATGACAATTAGGTGTGATTCTCCTAGAAAAATGCTTTGGATTTTAAAATAATCAATATTTTTGAAAAATGAAAGTTGATGTCTCCTCAGATTAATACAACATGCATTATATAGATTTCCTTACAATGAAATACACTGATATTACAAAGTATCATGATTAATATTCTCAAGGAATAATAATTTCTTAAATGGGAAGAATAAACGTTTGGTAGATGAGGGAAAGTGTTAGTGGTGGGATGTTCCCAATATTCCCACCACAGGCTTGAGGGGAAACTAAAAGTTTTTATCCCTTCAATTTCTGACCTTGAAGATATAGCAAAAGAAATTTCCAACACTAAAACACAAGGCAGCAAAGACTGACTAAAAAACAGCAAGGAAAATTTATGAACTATAATACAACTACAAAATATATAATACAAATGTAATAGGAATACCAGAAATGGAAGAAAGGAAGAAGAAACAGAATAAATATTTGAAATAATAATGATTGGGAATTTCTTCAAATTAATGTCAGATATAAAACTACAGATGCAGGAAACTCAGAAGAAAACTCAGAAATGCCCCCAAAAACCTATACCTATATATCTAATTTTCAAACTAAATAAAATCAAATAAAAATTTCTGAGATAATTCTGCAAGGAAGCACCTACAGAAGAAAAATGATGACATTTATATAAGACCCACTCAAAAACCATGCAAACAAACAAACAGAAATGGAATGAAATATTTGAAGTACAGAGAGAAAACAAAAAAAACAAAACAAAAAAAAAACACTAACCTGAAATTATGTACCCTATAAAAATTTTTTTGAAAGTGAAGAAGAAGTAATTACTTTTTCAGATAAATAAAAATTAAGGTATTTTTTTGTGTTTTGTTTGTTGTTTTTTTTTTTGCCAGAAGAAGTGTCTTGAAAGAAATGTTATAAGTTCTTTAGATTGAAGAAAATAATAGGTGAGAAACTCAGATCTACCTAAAGAATAGAAGAGCATCAAAGAAGGAATAAGTGAAAATAAAATAACTTTTTATTTTTAATTCACCTGAAATATAACAGTTTGTTTAAAATAATGATAACAAAGATGTATTCAATTTTGTATATTTATATACAACATGATATCCTATATAATAAAGAGATAATATGCAAATTGACCATCACTCCAACACACAAGATGGCCGCCTCTATGTGGTCAAAGATGGCCGGCTCCATGTGGACACAGATGGCCGCCCCAAGATGGCCAGCAGTGGAGGGTTAGTTGGGAGAGACCAGATATGCAGGGGAGGGCAGTTAGGGGCGACCAGCCCAGCAGGGGAGAGCAGTTAGGGGTGACTGGCTGTCAGGGGAGGACAGTTGGAGGGGACCAGGCCTGCAGGGGAGGGCAGTTGGGAGGGACAAGGACTGTAGGAGAGGGCAGTTTCGGGGGGACCAGGCCTGTAGGAGAGGGAAGTTGGAGGGGACCAGGCCTGCAGGGGAGGGCAGTTGGGGGCAATTGGGCTGGCAGGGGTGGGCATTTAGGGGAAACCAGTCTGGCAAGGGAGATAAGTTAAGGGTGACCGGGCCAGCAGGGGAGGGCAGTTATGGGCAATCGAGTCAGCAGGAGGGCAGTTAGGCATCGATCAGGCTGGCAGGGGAGTGGTTAGGGGTGATCAGGCTGGCAGGCAGAAGCAGTTAGGGGCAATCAGGTAGGCAGGCAGGTGAGCGGTTGGGAGCCAGCAGTCCTGGATTGTGAGAGGAATGTCCCAGATTGGAGAGGATGCAGACTGGGCTGAGGGACACACCCCCATGCATGAATTTCATGCACCGGGCCTCTAGTATATTTATATTTATATATGTGCTTATATGTAAGTAAAATTAATAACAATGATATAAAGATTGGGAGGGAAGGATTAGGATTATTTTGTTATTATAAGGAACACTACCTGTGAAGCATTATAGTGTTATTTTAAAGTGGGTTTGCAAATGTATTGCAAAATCTAGGGAAAACACTCAAAAAAAGAACAAAGAAAGCAATATAACTTGTAGCTTAGAAAGAAGATAAAGTGGAATCATTTGAAATGTTCAATGAAATATACAAAAGGCAGAAACAGTGTACAAGAATAGAGACAAAGTACAAGGGTGACAAATAGAACACAGTAACAAATATGGTAAATATTAAGCCAAGCATATCGATAAACACTGAATTATAAGTGTTCTGATACATCAATTAACAGATAGGTTATATAAGAATGAATGTCAGAAAGAGCAAAAAGGGTATAAATTTAGGTAAATACAATAAATTGTTTTTGATGGTTGAATCCAAAAAAAGAAAAAGAATGAATCAAGAAATGAGATTCAAATGCATGCTGTATACAGGAAGCCTACTTTAACTTGTAAAGACACATACAGATTAAAAGTAACAGGATGAAGAAAGATATACTATATCAACACAAATCAGAATTAGCTATATTGATTTAAGACTGATTTTTCAAAACAAGTTATCAGTGATACAGAGGGGCATTACATAATGATAAAGGTGTTAATTACCCAAGAAGACATAACAGTTCATAAGAACATCAAATTACATGAGATAGAAACTAAAGGGAGAAGCAGATGAAACTACTATTACAGTTGGAGACTTCAACACTCCTCTTTCACAAATGGAAAGATCCAATAGGCAGAAAGTCAGGAAGTACAATAACTCAATGATATCATCAATGAACTAGATACAATTGACATATATAGACTACTTCATACAAGAACAGAATACACATTCTTTTCAAGATCATATGGGAAATTCACCAAGATAAATGACATTTTGCACCATAAATGCACTTTAAAATGTTTAAAGAATAGAAATTATACAATGTCTTCTCCAGACCACAATGAAGTAAAACAAACAAACAAACAAAAAGACTATATAGACTTTAAACAACTCACTTCTAAATAACATATGGGTCAAAGAAAAAAACATTAAAAATAGTTTGAGGTGATGAAGACACAGTTATAAAAATGTTAAGATACAGTCAAAGGAGTGCTTGGGGGAAATAGGTAGCAAAGAAAGCAAATTTGCATTGAATTACAAAATCTGATTCAGTAATCTAAGTTTCCATCGTAGGAAACTAGAAAAATAAGAACAAGTTAACCCAAAGTAAGCAGAATACATGGAATAAGCAGAATACAGGTGCATATATCTATTATATTGGAAACAGGAAATCAGTAGAGAAATTCAATAAAACTAAAAGCTTGTTCTTTGAAAGGTCAATAAAATGTAGAAGCCTCTACCCAGGCTAAGCAAAAAATAAATAAAGAGCATAAATTACTGAGAAGGCTAAAAAGGGCTAATTCCAATGTAACCCTGATATTGGGGGCTAGTGATCTGAATCCAAGCCAGCAAGCTCAGTGTACATTCCTGATAACCTATAATTAAGTCCCTCTCTCCTTCCCAGATACTGGTCTTGCAGAACCTGTTACTGTGAACAGTGCACTGCCCCAGAGGGAGGGTTATTAACGCTAGCGCCAGGCCAGACCATCAGATATGGCCTGGAGACCCCCAACACCTGGGGGCCTTCTTGCAAGGCCCGCAAAAAGGACCGGAAGCATAATCCATGTTTGTGGGACAAAGACCACAGGGAGGGAGATGTGAAGGAAAGCCCCATGCATGTTCCTTCACTCAGATTTGGAAGGTTGTTCCCTGAGTCTGCTGGTGTATTAAACAGTGTCCCTCCTTTTTCTTAGAAGCGTCTTTGGTTTTCTTTGGTTTTCTGAAACATTACTACTATAAGAAATGAAAAAGGGGACATCGCTGCACATCCTATAGACATTAACAAAGTAATGAGGGATTACTATAGACAATTCTATGCCCACGTTTTTGATAACTTAGACAAAATGAACCAATTCCTTGATAAACACAACCTCCCAAACCTCACACAAGAAGAAATAGGTAATCTAAACAGGTTTGTATTTCCTAAAGAAATCAAATCAGTAATTAAAAACCTTCTAAAACAAAAAATATCAGGCCCAATGAGATTACCAGTGAATTCTATCAAATATTTAAGAATGAAATTATACAAATTCATACAATATTTTTCAGAGTATAACAGCAAAGGGACTAATTCCTAACTCATTCAACAGTCTAGCATCACTCTAACACCAAAACCAGACAAGGACATTTTCAAAAAAAGAAAGAAAACTACAACCTAATATATCTCATCAACATAGACGCAAAAATGCTCAATATAATACTTTCAAACTGAATCCAATAATGTATAAAAATAATGATACACCAGGTATGCAAGGCTGGTTAACATTCAAAAATCAAATAATGTAATCCACTACATCAACAAACCAAAGAAGAATAATCACATGATCATATAAATAGAAACCAAAGAAACATTTGACAAATCCAGCAACCATTCATAATAAAGATTCTCAGTAAACAAGGAATAGTGGAGAACTTTATTAACTGATAAAGAATATCTACACAAACTGAGAACTAATATCATGTTTTATGATGAGACACTCTAAGCTTTCCCACTAAGATCCGGAACACAGCAAGGATGCCCTTATTCACCACTTCATTCAACATCATACTGAAAGTCCTAGCTAATTTAATAAGAGAAGCCAAGAAGAGAAGAAAAAAGTTTAAAAAAAACAAACAGGTATATTTATTGGTAAAATAAATAAAACCATTTTGTTTTCAAGTGGCATGATTGTTTAAAATCAGAATAAAAAAACTACTAGATCTTATAAGAAATTACAGTAATTTGGCAGGATACAAGGTTAATATACAAAGCTCATTAATTTTCCTTTATACCAGTAATTAACAAGTGGGATTTAAAATGTAAAGCACAGCACATTTATATTAACACATCTCAAAATGAAGTAATTATGTATAAATTGAACAAAATAAATACAATAGCTATATGAGAAAGCTATAATATTTGTTTAAACTTATCAAAGAACTAAATTCATGTAAAGATCTTTCATGTTCATGGATAGGAAAGCTTAATATAGTCAAGATGTCAGTTCTTTCCAATTTGAGATAGATTTAATACAATTCTAATAAAAATCCCAGAAAGTAAATTGTAAATTTTGATAAAGTCATTTTCAAAGTCAAGTTTATATGGAAAAGCAAAGACCCAGAGTAGCCCACAGAATATTGAAGAACAAATCCTACCTCAATTTGAGACTTACTATAAAGCTACAGTAATCAAGACAGTATAGTAATGGTGAAGGAATAGACAAATGGATCAATGGAACAGAATTGAGAGCCCAGAAATAGACCCACATGAATATAATCAACTGATCATGGACAAAGGAGCAAAGGCAATACAATGAAGCAAAGATAGCATATTCAATAAATGATGCTGGAACAACTAGATATCTGCAAGCAAAAAAATTAATCTCCATACAGATCTTATATTCTTCACAAAAAATAACTCAACATGGATCAGAGACATAAATGTAAAATACAAAACTATAAACCTAGAACATAATGTAGAAGAAAATCTAGATTACCTTGGATGGTGATTACTTTAAAGTATGACTTTGAAGGCATTGTTCACGAAGAAAAAAATTAATAAACTAGACTTCATTAAAATTACAAATTTATGTTCTGTGAAAGACACTGTCAAGAGAATGAAAAAATACAACCCACAGACTGGGAGAAAATATGTGCAAAAACATATATGATAAGAACTGTTTTCCATAATATTATAAGACTCTTAAATTTAATAATAGGAAAACAAACAACTTGATGTAAAAATTGGCCAAGTCTTTAATTGACACCTCACTAAAGAAGATGTACAAATGACAAATAAGCATATGAAAAGATGTTGTACATCATGTGTCATTAAGAAAATACAAATTAAAACAATGATAGAGCACTATGCCACTTTAGAATGGCCAAAATCTACTCTTTCTGTACAATCTAGCAAAAGTATGGACACACAAAAACTTGCACATGAATGTTTATAGCAACTTTATTCATATTTGTCAAAACTTGGAAACAATCAAGATGTCCTTCAGTAGGTAAATAGATAAATAGAGTATACTGTAGTACATCCAGAAAATGAAATGTTGTTCAGGGCTAATAAGAAATGAGTTCAATCAAGTTATGTAAAGCTATAAAGGACTCATATGCTTACTACAAAGTGAAAGAAGTCAATCTGAAAAGGCTACTTACTATATAATTCCAACCACATGTCATTCTGGAAAATGCAAAAGTATGTAAACACTAAAAAGATCAGTAGTAACCAAGGGCAGAGAAGGAAGGGATGAATTGATTGAACACTGAGGGTATTAAGATGTGAAATACTCTGTATGATACAATAATGATAGATAAAAGACATTAAACATTTGACCAAACCCATAGAATATACAATAAGCAACAGTGAAAACTTATTTAATCTATTGATTTGGGGTGATAATGATCTGCCAATGGACTTCCAATTGTTACAAATTCCACTCTGGTGGGGAATGTTAATAAGAGAGGCTATTCACATATGGGCTTGGATTATATGGTATAGCTCGAAACTTCCAAACCTAAAACTGGACTTAAAAAACAAGTTAAAGCTTTTTTTTTCTGAGATAAATCAAGTTCACACATCAGTTATGGGGAAGTTTAAAGCTCACCACTCTCCCAGCTGAGATTCCAGCAGCCAAGGCTGTGCATTAGTAGGGTAGATAGAGATAATTCATGAACTTCAAAGTGAGGAACTGTTCTTAGGTAGGGAACACACTTTGAAATGGATATTTGTATGCAGCAAGTTAGTGACAGTAGTGCTCTCTGGGATAAAGGTACAGGGATTGATAGAATCAGGATTAGGCAGAGGGAAGAGTTTAACTTGGTACAACAACTGAGGCTTCAGAAAATCCTACAGACATCACAGCAGAATTGTTCTGTCTGGAGAAAGAGTCAGAGCTTGTCTTTGAACACCCACAACAACCACATTTTATATGAAAACTGCCCTTGGTGAGGAGAGTAAGGTTTGGTGAATCATTTATTTTTAACCATGTGCAATGCAATATTTTATTGGTGTTTGATAATTATGCATATTTCTGTCAGTGGGATGCTAACTCCCTCTTTGTTCCTGACAATCTTTCAAGGCTGTTTCTATAATGAAGATCCTTGGATGACAGAGAAAGGATCTCTCTCTGGAACAAACAGTAGGCATGTCTGTTCAGTATAATAAAAATAATGCATCCAGCTAGAGCCAAGGGTAGGCATGCTACTGCTTATTATAAAAGATTCAAATTATCTTAGTTTAGGGACCCTCTTATGTAATGTAACCCAACACAGGTAGGCATATCATCTTTCATTCTTTAAGTTGGACATCCTATCTAATAATAGACAAATATGAAAATTGACCATACCTCCGACACACCCACAAGCCACGCCCACCATCCCATCAGAGCGAGCATGCAAATTAACCCAAACCAAGATGGCTACAGCCACAGAGAGCAAGGTTTCCTAGGTAACAGAGCAAGCCAAGCTTTCCGATAGCCGTTGCAGGCCTAAGCCTCCACTCAAGCTACAAAGTTTCAATTATAGAAGGTAAACAAATTCAAACAAATGGCGGCAGAATGGAGCTTGAGAGAGCAGGCCAGGGTTGCTGCCGGCAACAGGGGAAGCAAAGCTTTCCTCACACCCTGGCTGGGCCCACCCGCTTAAGGCTACAAAGTTTCAATTATATCCCCAACACAAATGGCTGCCAGCCTCGGAGGGATCCCCAGGCTTGGCTCCACTCCAGGCTACAAAGTTTCAATTGTAGAAGTAAAATATATTCCAGATACCAGGGCCTCCGCTTGTGTTGCCAGGGGGCGTGGCCGGCCTGCAAACCACCACAGGCCCCTCGCTCAGGCCGCCCCACACTCCAAGGGAACCCCACCCTGATCAGGGACGCCCTTCAGGGCAAACCAGCTGGCCCCCACCCCTGTACTAGGCCTCTATCCTATCTAATAAAAGAGTAATATACAGATTGATCATCACTGCAACACACAAATAGCTGCCCCCATGTGGTCAAAGATCCTGCCCCCATGTGGACACAAGATGGCCACCACAAGATGGCCAGCAGGAGAGGGCAGTTGGGAGGCACCCGGCCTGCAAGGGAGGGCAGTTGAGAGGGACCAAGCCTGCAAGGGAGGGCAGTTGGAGGTGATCAACCCTGCAGGAGAGGGCAGTTAGGGGTGACCAGGCTGGCAGAGGAGGGAAGTTGGGGGCAAACAGGCTGGCAGCAGAGTGGTGAGGGTGTGATAAGGCTGGCAGGCAGAAGCGGTTAGGGACAATCAGGAAGGCAGGCAGGCAAGCAGTTGGGAGCCAGCAGTCCTGGATTGTGAGAGGGATGTCTGACTGCCCGTTTAGGCCCGATCCCGGGCCTAAACGGGCAGTCAGACATCCCTCAAGGGGTCCCATATTGGAGAGGGTACAGGCTGGGCTGAGGGACAACCCCACTCCATGCACGAATTTCGTGCACCGGGCCTCTAGTTGAGAAATAATGCTAATATATTGATTACAGAGATTGCACTGAGTTATACAGTGTTCTTTGTATGTGAATCAGGATCTTGCATTTTCTACTAGCATCCATGGATCAGTGACAGGCTAACTTGGTAGCTTGTAAAGGGTAAAATCTCCCACACTTTATAGTTCCTGGTGGCCATTAGCAGCAAACACACTTTCAGGGTCTGGGAGGGGTGCTTTGATCCTGAAAGGAGGGTCTGGAAGTGCACCTTGAAACACATTCAAAGAACCACAAGGAATCTGCAAAGAAATGTTCAGGGAAGAATCAAGAATTGGAATTCAGCCAGATGGCATGAAAAAGCACCAATTTATAGAAAGATAGATGGAGAATAGATATAAATTAGAGAGAGAGAGAAATTATCTAAAAAGTATTAGTACACAGATTAAAAAGCAAATTCCTTTAAAAATTAAGAATTAGAATCATGTGATTAAATACAGTGCTAGAATGTTGTGATAAAGTTACAGTGGGGAATGGTTTTGTGTAGGAAACTATAGAGTTCCTCAAACATATAAAAAATACAATGAAGTCCAGCCGCTATTGCTTAATGGTTGAGCATCAACCCATTAACCAAGAGGTCACTGGTTCAATTCCCAGTAAGGACACATGCTCTCTCCCCAGTAGGGGTCATGTAGGAGGCAGCTGATGGATGTTTCTCCCTCAACTCTCTCTATCCCTCTCTTCCTCTCTCACTCTCTCAAAAAAAAAAATAAAAAAATACAGTGAAGCCAGAGTGTTCTCTGAGAATTATGCAATCTTTTAGAATATTTTAAAACCATAATTTATCATTAATTCCAACATATAAATAAGAAGTGCTTTTTAGCAGAAAATTGTGACCATTTTTCTGGTATACATAAATTTTAATACTGTGTTATAATGAACAGAAATAAAGAAAGCAAACAAAACATTAAAGAAATTCTATGGTTTAGCTGAGTTTTCCTATACACATGTTACAGACTATAATTATTTAATTTCAGCAGTAATACACTATTTATTAATTTATAAAACAGCAGTGTTATTTTGAAAAAAAATTGATAATTACTGAATTATCTAAAAACAATCATATTTTTCAGATTTAAATACTCATTATTTTTCTTTTTCCCTCAATATCAATTAAGAACCTTCTAGTTGCCAGTGCTCTACTCACTCTAAGACATAACTGGAAAAATATGACAGGAAGCTCTCTCAGAATCTACAGCTTTAGAAGAGGAAACAATCAATTATTATTCCATGTAAAAAATGCACTAAGATTTATAGGAAGAAATTGAAAACAAATAATTGCTGTACTAAGGTACCTAATAATAGGACAAATACAATGATTTACACCTAATACAATTTTTAAAAATTATTATATCCTATCTAATAAAAGAGTAATATGCAAATTGACCATCACTCCAACACACAATATGGCTGCCCCCATGTGGACACAAGATTGCCACCACAAGATGGCCAGCAGGGGAGGGCAGTTGGGGTGACCAGTCCGGCAGAGGAAGGAAGTTGGGGGTGACCACGCCTGCAGGGAAGGGCAGTTGGGGGGACCCAGGCCTACAGGGGAGAGTAGTTGGGGGGGACCAGGCCTGCAGGGGAGGGTAGTTAGGGGTGACCAGCCCTGCAGGGGAGGGCAGTTAGGAGCAAAGAGGCTGCACGGGAGCAGTTAGTCATCAATCAGGCTGTCAGGGGAGTGGTTAGGGGGTGATCAGGCTGACAGGCAGAAGCGGTTAGAGGCAATCAGGAAGGCAGGCGAGCAGTTAGGAGCCAGCAGTCCTGGATTGTGAGAGGGATGTCCGACTGTCCATTTAGGCCTGATCGATTGGGCCTAAACGGGCAGTCGGACATCCCTCAAGGTCCCAGATTGGAAAGGGTGCAGGCGGGCTGAGGGACACCCTCCCCAATGTACGAATTTCGTGCACTGGGCCTCTAGTATTAAAATAATAAAAAACTACATAATTTAAAATGGATGCCCAAAAATGAGTTAGCTATAGTATAATACCATACACTACCAATTTTGTGGAACTATTTTAATGTCACTTTATGTCTATTTGCAATAAATAATTTGGTTTTGTTATATTTTTTCAATGACTTTAAAGGGGTTGAGATATTAATTAATATTTATTTAATGTCTAAGAGTGGCACAATTGACATATATTAAAATAGTGGTTTTCTTTTAAAAATAAGTAACGACCTTGGTTTTAATTAAAGATATGATATTTAACAGGAATACTGAAGCAATTAACAAGAGCTCAGAGATGAAGACTGAAAGCAGATTTGATAATAAATAATTCAAGATACAAAACATTCCTATTTTCAAATTTCAAAATGATTTGATCTGAATATTAGTGGTGCTTCCAATAAATTTAGTCTTGAGATTTTGTTGTTGTTACTGATATTTTGTTATCTATTCCAAAACACTCTGCACAGGTAATATCCGTAACTCCATAAATCTCTTTCAGTTATGCTGAAAGTTTGAATCTAAGCTGTCTTCTCTGAGATAGAGGGTCAGGGGCTTTATACACTAAGCCACCTAACCCCTCTTTTCAAGTACTTTTTTTGTCTTGGTATATCTTTCTGACAGAAGACACTCATGAGGAATTATGTGCTGTGCCTGAGGGCAAAGAAGTGAAAGAAAGCCAGCCTTATTTAGAATACATGGACTGCAGCCCCACAGCTTTTGACCTTCACAATGACACAAAGGCGAAGATGAATGCAAAAGAGCTTCACTGCTGTTAAACATTGTAACAAGACAATCCTTAGGACCTCTAAAAAAAGGGGCTGGAGCTTTATCAGTACAGGTAGAAAGAAAACTTTAGCATTGGTCTGAGAGAAATAGAGAAAAACTCAAAGGTAGGTAACTTTGAAAACTGAGGGTCAAAAAAGATATTAAGGATATGGAATATGAAGTGATTGGTAACCATTGTTCATATATGATATCGTTTGTCTCTCATAAATAGTTAAATTGTCAATTAAACTGCTGTTCCCATTTTGAAAATAGGAATGGTTATTATTCCCCAAATATAAATGCATGAAAAGGATACTTTTCAGATTATTTTAAAAGTATTTTCTGATTGGAAAATAAATAAACCAAGGTGTAACCACCAGAAACCAAGAGACGCCTCTCATGCAAAAAGCAAAGGGTTTATTGGTACAGGCATGCCCGGTCCCACAACATACTCTGAACACAGCGCAGAGGTTGTGGGCCCCGAAGCAGGGTTTGAGCACAAGTTAAATACTTTTCTAGTGGGTGAGGGGTTTTTCCATTACACAGCCTGGGGGATTATCCATTGTGATTTTTGGACGCCGTTAAGCCCTCATTTCCTAGAACCCATTTCCTAGAAGCAGGCCTGGTGCATGTCTTTCAGGCTATTGTCCTTAGGTTATTTCAAAATGTTACTGTCTTTATAATCCTTGAAAAAAAATATATGACCAAATACAGAAAATAACACTAATTTAATTATATTTTGAGCTTAAATTAAGGTGGGATGGGGAGAAAGCTAGGAAAAGCAGGCCTGGTGCAATAAGTTTTATGTTGAGCAAACATTTGTTTGCTAAAAATTACAACAAGTATCTCATATGTTTAGCTTTAAGTAAAAAATATTGTCATATTTCTCTCTTCATTTTTACTAATGAATTATAGTAGATCCATATCCTCATTAGCAGAAAGTTGTCTCCTTTTCCCTATTTTCTCACAGCTTTGCGCAAAGCATCTTGGCTTGTGTCTTGTGTACATTTTAATGTAAAGTGGTTTAATTCTCCTTTCAAATGCCAGGGAGGAGACAGCACTGAAAAGTCCAAAGCAATCCCTACATTTCAAGCTGTCAAAGTCCTCATCAGCAGCATCCAATTACAATCGCTAATGGTAGTATCTCAAATATCTATTTTCATCACAGATATAAAAAATGAATAAATCAAAACCATCAATATAAGTTAAATTATTCTAGAAAAAAACTAACATATAACCAGGCTTAATTTAAATTAATATATTTTTTAAATTCGTGTATGTATTTCTTACTAATTTTTTTTCAAAAACACAAATGATTCTTAACTGTCTATATTTTAAATTAAAACTATAATTATATTTAAATTTAAAATAATTTTAAATTGTATCAATCATAATTTTAATGGAATTTTAATTATTTAAATCATACTCATTAGGAGGAAGAATTAATTTGTATGGTGCTCATAGGTCAGAATTTAATATGTAAATTTAGTAGCTATATATTGCAAAGACAATTTCAGGTATACACTTTTCAAAACTTTAATTTAAATTTGTCTAAATATATTGTTTTTCTGTTAATTATTTGAATGACATAGAAATGGTTGGATACTTCTTTACACATACCATATAATGGCTCAAAATGTAGTTTAAGAAAAACAACATAGAAGTAGTTGCTGACATAGAAATAGTAATTTGAATGAACATCAGGGGACAAACATTACACATAGATGTATTCTCTTGTTTTTTGATGGTTAGTATTCTAATATATTGTATCAAACATAAACTTATTGCAATCTATGAGTTGAATAGGATGATGGATCCACATATCTCACCACAACATTTATATCTTTATATGGTCAGTATTTTCCATGTTTGTCATAAATGCTAGCTTAAAAAAAAAATTATGCTGCCTAAGATAACTGTATTAAACCTTTTGGGAAATGGTTCTCAAAGTTTAGACTGAAATTAGAATTACCTGAATGGCTTTGGAAAATAAAGATTTTTTTCTGAGTTCAAGCACTAGAATTTACATTTCAGGTGTATCTGCGGTGGGCTCAAAAACTTGCATTTTTTTCAAAAATTCCTAGTGGTACTAATATTGCTAGTAATGGGGCCTCACTTTAAGAAACACTACCTTGGGTATTTGTGTTTTTAACAAATTCTCAGGGCATTCCGGTGATTAGCCAAGATTAAATTGCACTATTACTTATAATATACTAGAGGCCCGATGCACAAAATTCGTGCACGGGGGTGCAGAGGGGGGTGTGTCCCTCAGCCCTGTCTTGGCCTGCAAAGACGCCAGCATCCCTCACCCCGGCATCTAGCCAGAGGTTTCTCGCCTCTTTCCGCACAGTCTCTGGGAAGATGCTTGTTCTGGGGCCTCCTCAGGGCCCCGGCCCACGATGCCCTGCAGCTCGGCTACTCGGGGACTTGGGCTTTCAGGTCTGGCTTCCTCACCTGGCATGGTGAGCATCAGCTTCCATGGGAGCCTTGCCTTAGGAGTCGCCCCCTTGGACCATACTACTTGCGAGTGTGTGTGGGGGGTTGTGGCCTTGGTGGCAGTGATTTGATGTCTGTAGTGTGCCCGCTGACGCCCGTGCCTCCCGGCCCCCTTGCCGCAGCGCCACGCTGGTCCCGTCTGGACTGCTGGCAGGGGCTTCCAGTCTGCAACTGGGGCTGCTGGGCTGCGACTGGGGGCTGCAGGTGGAGGACCCCGGCACCCATAGGGCTGTCAGCATCAGGAACTGGAAAGATCCATTTTTCTGGTTCCTCCCCTGCCGCGTGGATGCTGAGCTC
Organism: Eptesicus fuscus; assembly: GCF_027574615.1. Classification (NCBI taxonomy): domain Eukaryota; kingdom Metazoa; phylum Chordata; class Mammalia; order Chiroptera; family Vespertilionidae; genus Eptesicus; species Eptesicus fuscus. Next base: position 93,037,400 of record NC_072475.1, on the reverse strand, counting down.
CGGGCACCACAGGCCCCTTCCCTCCCACCGAAAGGCAAGCAAGAGTGTGGACTCTGGGCTCCCGGACTCTGGGCTCGTGGCCCCAGAGGACCGTTCACTCCCGCTGCACGGCCAGGGCCGGCCAGGGCACAGATGCTGGGTGCACGACACCACAGGCCCCTTCACTCCTGCCGCACAGCCATGGCATGGACGCTGAGCTCGCACCGCCATTGGAGACTCGACCTCAGCGTCCCGCTCCCAGTCCTCTGGCCAGAGACCCCTCTGCGGCCAAGGAGCAAATGCTTGGCTCCTGTTGCCAGGGCGATGCCTCCGGCATCTGCTATGGGTGCTGCCATTTTTGTAGCGGAGTGACGGCTAATTTACATATTACTCTTTTATTATATAGGATAGTTGCTTCCCAAGCTTGTATATGTGCTATCACTTTAGTCTATCCTGAGCTACTCCCACTTTTCTTCCTGCCACACTCCCACTCACATCTGAGAATGACATTTCTGAGCATAATTCAACACAATAAAAAAATTGGAATTTGAAAGAGTTAGTTACTTTTTTCTTCTCGTGATATAAGACATTTCTACAGCTTTTATGATATTATATATCATCTTTGGTTTAACATATTGTCCCACTAGCCAGTTTGTGAATTGCAAATGTAAATGCCAGCAATAATCAAGAAGACAAAATAAATGAGATAGATGGATTAGATGAAAACTCTGGTGAACAACATAGCCCTGCACCATCTAAAGGAAAAAAAAAAATCTTTTCCACTTAACTATTACTATTAAAAAAATATCGTTCCCAATATCAGCAAGCAATGAGTTGTTTTTTTGTACTTGTTGCTTTTTTAAGAATCATATCGGTATGTGTATATGGGAGTGTGTAAAAGCAGGCATTTATTGTTTGTTGAGTGAATAGGTAAATGACATAATGTCAATTTACCTAGTAAATTATGATTTTCATATATTTTATTCTAAACTAATCTTAGATCTATAGAAAAGTTGATAAGACAGGACAGAGTTCCCATATGACCCTCATTTTTATTTTAACATTTTATATATTCACTAGAGGCCTGGTGCATGAAATTCATACATGAGTGGGGGTATGTCCCTCAGCTCAGCCTGCACCCTCTCCAATCTGGCACCCCTCAAGGGATGTCCAACTGTCCATTTAGGCCCGATCCTACCAGACATCCCTCTCACAATCCAGGACTGCTGGCTCCCAACCGTTTGCCTGCCTGCCTGCCTGATTGCCCCTTAACCACTCCCCTGCCAGCCTGATCGATGCCTAACTGATCCCCTGCTGGCCTGATTGCCCCTAACTGTCCTCCCCTGCAGGCGTTGTCCCTTCCAACTGCCCTCCCCTGCAGGCCTGGTTCCTCCCAACCCTCCTCCTCTGCAGGCCTGGTTCCCCCCCACCCCAACTGCCCTCCCCTGCAGGTCTGGTTGCCCCCTACTGCCCTCACCTGCAGGCCTCATCGCCCCCAACTGCCCTCCCTTGCTGGCCTGATCACCCACAACTGCCCTCCCCTGCTGGCCATCTTGTATCCACATGGGGGTAGCCATCTTTGACCACATGGGGTGGCCATCTTGTGTGTTGGAGTGATGGCCAATTTGCATATTACCTCTTTATTATATAGGATGATATATTTGTTACAATTTAAGAGCCAAACTTGGTATACTACTGTTAACTAAACTCTACAAATTATTCAGATATCACTCCCCACACCCCAATGTTATTGTTCTATTCCAGGATCTCATCCAGATATTATGTTTAATTGTTGTGTCTCCTTAGGCTTCTTTTGTCTGTGATGTTTCTTAGAATTTCCTTGGTTTTGAAAACCTTAACAGTTTTCAGGAGTACTGGTAAGGTATTCTGTACAATGTCACTCAATTGGAGGTTATTTGAAGGTTTAAATGAGGGCTGTATGATTTGAGGGAAACCCACAGAGGTAAAGTCCCATGCTCATCATAGTTGCTGAAAGTATATGCTATCAACAGAGCTGATAATTGATTATGTTAAAGCTTACCTGCCTGAAGCAAGGTGGGCCAGGTTTCCTCCCAGTAAAGTTGTACCTGCCCCCCCCCCTTTTTTTTTTATAATTTAACTCTTTCAAAGTAAGTTACTAAGCAGAATTTATATTTAAGGGAAATGAAGCAGTTCCACCTTTTTGAGGGCAAATATCTCCTTATATTACCTAGATTCATTTGTAAGAGAGAATTTATTTACTTTTCCTCTAAAAATAATCTCTTTTGATAAAAAAAAAATAATAAGAAAGCATTCTTCAATTTAACATAATGTGATTCTTTAAGATAAAGTATACTATTCTTTATTTTATTTTAAGAGAGCAATGTTGATATTAAAATATTGTTTTCTAAATTCAGCATGACTTTAACACCTCCTACAAATAAGACTTCTAAAATGAGGTGAGTATTGATGAAATATCATAATAAAAAATAGCCTAGATATTGAATAGGAAGGAGCACAAGCCTGAATGAGTTTGTAAAGCAAATCTTATCTGGGATAAAGCAGGATAATGTAAGACTTTGAAGAGCATGTAGTATACAAGGGCAAGAATAAACAATGCACATTGCTTTTGATTGACTCATCCTTTCTTAATATATTAAAAACCCCAATAGCTAACCACATTTTTAGATTTTCTATGATATGGCCAACAAAGAGACAAAGAACAATAATAAAGATTATAATAGAACTTTAGACTAGGAAAGAATTTTAGCCATCATTAATTTAATAATCTCATTTCCTATAAGGAAATGTTTTATCCTGAAAATGTTGGAAGACATGTATTGTGGTATATAGCTATTTGAGGAATAAATAGCATATTCTCCATTTTTCTGACTCCCATTTCAGTGCCTTATTATCATACTCTATTTTACTGTGAAATCAGAAAGAAAATTAACCTTCACCTGAAGAGAATGCTGGACTTCAGAGTTGTTTGTTTATTGGTTCTTGTGCTGGTTTGTATTATGTTGACTTGCCTAAGGCTGAGAGTGGTCTTTCCCTAAATCCTCTTCCCTGGATTTCAGATTATAAATGGACAGGAGTAAAATTTACATAAATTTTGGGATTTTTTTTTTTTTTTTTTTTAATAAAGCTTCTCAAGAGCTGGAAATTCCTGTTTCCATAGACATTTCTAGGAGGTCATTCCTCATCATTCTTCAGTTCCTGGATGTGCTTGACTTCTTGGGTTTTCCTGCAGCTTTGATTTGTGCATCAGTATAGACTTTTTCTCTGAAACACTGACTTCCCAATTCCAGGCCTTTTTTACTCAAACTATCCCCAACCCTCGCTCATTTGACTGAGGTCTAATTCATATAACAAATCTCTGATTCCTGTAGTTCTTATTAATTGCTTTTTTTTCTTCCAGTTTTGTTGAGATGTAATTGACAAACAACACCATAAGTTTAAGGTGTACACAGCAAAATGCTGACATTATGTTGCAAAATGATTACCACAGTAAGTTAAGTTAACATCCTTCACCTCATATTGAGGAGACAGAAAAAGCTAGGTAGACAGGAATGGGGATGGAGGCGGGGGGGAGGGGGGGGTCGGGGGGTGGGGGGAGAGAGGATTTAATCTGGGAACCCAACTAGGCAGGGAAAGAGAGCATGCATGGGAGGCACAAGTTTTAAAATATATGGCTATTACTAAGGTAATCAACGTGCAGGTAACCAATCACAAGGCAGTAAGGCATATAAATCAATCCCAAAGATGTTACTAAGGCAAAATTCTTTGAAAAGACTAGGAGATAGCAAGACTGTACCCACCTCCTAAATTAAAAGGCATGGGCTTCCTCTCACCCTCCTCTTTTCTCCCTAGCATGCAATGGATTCCTGACTTTCCTGTGGCAGGGGGGCTTATGGCCATGTGGGACTCTACACATGGACTAATAGACTTGAATTCTCACGGATTTTTCTCAATAAACTTTGGTTCCACTAACAGTTTTTGTCTGCAATTGCATTCTTTGATTTCTCGAGACAACGAACTGACTCAACATTCACATTTTGATTTCAATGTGGTTAATTTTTTTTCTTGGTGATATGAACTTTTAAGACACTCTCTTAGTTACTTTAAATATAGCATCTAGCCTTGTAAACTATAGTCATCATTTTGTACATTTTACATACCTAGTGCTTATTTATAAGTGGAAGTTTGTACCTTTTGACCACCTTCATCTAGTAACTTTGTTTTCTTGGCTGAGTTCTGACTGATATGTTTTTCCCCTTTTGTCTTGTTTTTGTTTAAGTCCTCAAAATACTAAATGAAAGAAAAATGAAAGCATTCCTTTTTGAAATAAGAAACTTTACTACAAATAGGATAATTTATATCCTCTTTTGATTGAGAGAGAGAGAGAGAGAGCGAGAGAGAGAGAACAAGAGAGAGAGAGAGAGATTTGTTGTTCAGCTTATTAATATAGTCATTGGTTGATTTTTGTATGTGCCCTGACTGGGATCAAACCCACAACCTTGGTGTATGGGAAGGACACTCTAACCAACTGAGCTATGGAAGTTGTTATATGCTACTTTATTTGTCTGCTTAAGTTGCCAAAATGAAATACCATAGAGTGGGTGATTTAAACAATTGAAATTTATTTTCTCACAGTTCTGGAAGTTTAAGATTAAGGTGCCAGCTAAATTGATTTCTGGTGAGAGCTCTCTTCCTGGTTTGCAGATGGCCATGTTATTATTATGTAGTCACATGGCATCCCCAGGCTAAAGGAAGAATTAGCTTTCTGGTACTCTTATCATAAGAATAATAATCCTATCAGATTAGAGTCCCACCTTAACTATTTTCTTAGAATCTCTATTTCCAGATATAGCCACACTGCAGTTCAGGCTTCAACAGATGAATTTTGTGGGTAAACATTTGGTCCATAATATTGATTAAGCAAATAAAAACAAATAATAAACCAAATCAATGTATAAATATATATGTATATAAACAAGTTGAAAAAAATGGGAGGATCATTGATTTAAATATTTCAGTCCAGATATTTCTAAATGTTCACCTTAAATGTGTGAACATTTAACTTCTTAAGAATTAATTGGGGGTTATATCAAATGCAGAATCCCAGATATATCGAATCAAAATCTCCAGGGAGCAGACCTAGAAGTATATATTATGACAAAATTTCCTGAATGATCGTTGTTTTTTTTTTTTTTTAACTGACTTATAAACAGCTGGCTTAAAACCTAAAATTCAATTTATTTGTACTCTGTTGTAGTCACATTATAGAAAAAAATTTGAGGCCAAGCTTGACTCTAGTATGAAAATTCTGTACATGATCAACAGCCCCTACTAGGGATATAAAAATTATAGTAATGGCAGATGTGGCATATGTGTGTCCTCTTTGATATAAGTTTAAAAAGAAAGATGTATAAGATTCATATTTTCAATATGCTCCTCTCACTGAATATGATTTGTCCTTTAAGTTTTTAAAGTTTACTTAAAAGTAAATTTTAAAGGTTTGAAATCTATTGTGAACATTTATAGTAAGAGCTAAATCAAATATTCTATAAATGTCAAATGTATCAGAAGTTTCATTATATATATGAGGAAAGATCAAGAATACAATAAAGGTTAAATAATGTGAGATATTTTCTTGAATAATACCAGAAACTAAGAAAAGTAAATTCCTTTAATATTTAGGTATTCATTTTTAATAGAAAATAAAAAGAAAGGTAACTGTTTGGGGCAAAGAATTAACTCCTATAATTAATGTGTTGGCAAAATACAAATACACCTATCTTTAAATAAATTTTAAAAAGCAAAACTAATTGGGGCAGAATGATTTGTGTTAGAAAAAATAACTCTACAGAGTGATTTAATGGTTTAAAAATGTATGAACAATTATTACAGAGGGAATATGAATAGTTGTTTCTGTCTCAAGTTATGACATGACCAGATGGTGCACTAAAGGAGAAATCTGAATAATCAACACAAACATACCACTAAACAAGCTCCTTTTAGGAATGATACGATGGAAGAGACAGCATGGCCTCTGAATAAAAATTGAGAAGGTAAAGGTAGGATACACCAATGGAAAAAAACACTAGCATGGAGAGCATGAGCGAGGAATGAGAGAAAATGGCTTAAAGAATGAGGTTAAAGTGAATAATATTAGAAGCAATTACAAAAAGTAGAATTTTATTAAATCAAATAGTTCTTCAGCCAAATTAATCCTCTTTATTTTATTGCAAAGGATTGTAATCCTCTTTACTAGTGTTAATATTTGAGACAGACAATGAAAATAAATGTGATGAAGATACTTTGGGATTATCAGAATGGGGACCAGGTGTGAAAGTTAATATTCTGCTGTTAAGACAGCAGCTTGGTCCAGTGGTTTAGAATTTTTAAATTGATCACTTTGTTCATTATTTACACATGTCCATTGGCAGCTTGCCAATCATAATATATGCACAAAGACAAAAGGCATATAATTAGCTGTGGGTGACCTGTTTTGGCTGGAAACCTCTTTGAAATACGTCAGAAATGTTATTTTGAAGCAAATATTTTTTATAATGTTTTTGTTAGGATAGATAAAAATGTAACTAATAAACTTATAACAATACCAAATTTGCTCATGTACTCTTCAAAATAATTTGTTTTTTTTGATAATGACATTGGCTGACGTGAGTAATGTAAATTGCTTTCTAGGTAATATTTGCTAATACTATAGGAAAAGATATGCTATATGCATCAAGATAGAGAATAATGATGCTGACTTTTCAGGAACTTAACAGTTAACTATATTTCCCCACTTTATTTTATGTGCATTTTGAATTGCATATGCACTATATTTCATAGTTGATTTTAGCACAGAATCCAGATGTTCCTGACACATCTGTTTTCATACCTTTATATAAATGAACTTCAAAATGATACTGGCAACTCCAGGGACTGTATTAGCCACAATAAAAAGTACATATTTTTGTCTTGTCTACATGGGGATCATCTATGTATAAGATAGATGTCAAGTAGCAAGCCATTTTTTATGTGTCCTTGCAATGATGTTATTTACATAGTACTGATTTGCTATGCGTGGCCATCTGGTTATGGAATAAATGCTGCAGTTATTTTTTTTGCCTTTGTTTAAAAGAAGTTCATAAATACTATTAATGCCAAATGTTCTATGATCATTCATGCTAATAACATACAAGAATATTTCACATGTTTTTGGGATTGTTGAATGATACCTTTTTAAACTTACATACTATTTGATTTTTTTGATGAGTTTGTAAAATGGTAGAATTAAAATAATGTTTTGTTTTGATAGATGCTATATGATGCATGTGAACTATGTAAAACAGTGGATTCACGGCCCCTGTTTTTCACCAGTAAAGATGCAGCCTCGGAGTCAAACTCAGGCAGCGCATGCAGAGTGTTTTGTGGAAACGATAGCTGTTGGTTTTGTTGCTTTGTGCACTAGGACAAGCTATCAATTCCAATGTATTTAAGGTAAAGTGAGTTTAGTTGTAGTAGTCATTTATACAATTGTGTGGATTGAACTAGGTAACTTAAGAGACATTAGCATAGCATTAAGCATATATCATGACTTTTTAAAGGATAATCATTTAAGTTGTTATGGTTAAATAGAGAGCAATTAAATATTTTCCATGAATTGGGAAAAGTTTATTTTATTACTGTTACAATAACTAAATATTTTCCTATCTTAATATTTAAGAAAAACTATTAAGTAATTATATCGAGACTTATAAAATATTACAAGAAGTTCATGATGTCATATTCTAATTTTTTTTAATATCATTAAAGACTTTCTTAATAAAAATATGAAATTGAGTGTACTTTTCTGTCTTTTTAAAACAACTTTACTGAGGTATAGTCAATATAAAAAGCTGCATAACAACATTGTCAATTTCAACATATTCATACACCTGTGAAACTATCACCACAATCACGTCAATAGACATATATGCATTATCTTTACAATTTTTCCTATGTTCTATGTGTTTAGTGTGTGTGTGTATGTGTAAAAACACTTGACATGATATATACATTTTAGCAGATTTTTTAAGTACATAATACAGTATTGTTAATAGAGGCACAATGTTTTACAGAGGATTTTTAAAGCTAAAGTATTTGTTGAACTATTTAATTACTTATTCAATAGCATTTTTAATTCCAAAGCAAGGTATAAAGAAAATCTGTAAATGGCAGAAAATTATTTATACAATGTGTTTTTATTGTTGTGTACACAGAAAAAGTTGCATGTAATATTTACACTCAACAAAAATATAATACAACATTTTAAACAAAATAAGGGATGAGAAAAGCTTTAAATTATATTTTAAACATAAATAGTAAGGGCTAAATGTTTTGAAAAGTTTACTATGAGGAAAGGTCTGTATCTCTTATAATGCCAAGAAGAATCTTATTACAAAATATGTGTATATTACTAATGTAGTAATTTTACAGTTGTAAAGATATGAGGTTTTAAGATTTTTATTATGATAATTTACTAATTAAATATGGATGTTTTTCTCACTTTTGGTTATATTTTAGGAATTTTGTTCAATATAACAAATACTATGTTATATTTTTTCAGTAGCATTTTTACAAAGAACATCTGATTTTCAAGAAAATAAATTATTGAAGTTAAATGGACAATTAAAAAACTGTAAGATATTGACATCTTACAGTGCTAAATGAAACTCTAAGCATATTTTCCAACAACTCTTATGACAATATGTTTGATAGAGATTTTTTTTAGGTAAAGAGGAAACATAAGCTATTCCTACATTTAGTTATATAGAGGAAGGAGTTCAGTACTAGATGCAATCAATTCTAAAATGCAAAATATACCACTCAAAATTTATGAGACTTTAAGTAGAGTACTATATATCCTCAAGTTTTCAATATTGGAAAGATGTCAGTTTAATACAAATGGGCAAGTAGTTGGTTTTCTTTTTAACTGTAGAAGTGTTGATAACATTTTTTATATTCTCCGTATTTTCTGTATGTACTAAAAGAACTTGAATGGTTAAATATAATGTTTACTTATTATTATCCTGGTTATTACCATTTTTATGATTATTAATAACCATCAATCTCATCAAGCTAGGAATCCCTCATTTCCATATATGAATAAGAAATTATATTTGCAGATATTGTTATATATATATTTATCTACAAAGATTGTTGCTAAAACCCCAAATTCATTTTTCAACCACAATGTGTTTAATTAATGTTCTTATACAAATTTCTTAACATAAAACAAATTATTTGATGTTTTCCCATTGCTTAGCACAGTGCTTGTACCAGTGATTAAGAGTTTGGGTTTCTCCACATCCTTGTTAATATTTAGTATTTTAATGTTTAGCTAATCTGATTTGTATAAAATGCCATCTCATTGTTTTAGCACACATTTTCCTGCACCTCCTAGACAGGATTCTCTCACTCTCATTTATTTTATTTGAATTCAGACTTGACCTGCACAAATTATACATCCTCTGCTCAAAAAGCTGGGGTCTGCCATCATCCTGCTCCTTGCTCCCATAACAATAACCACAAACAATTGCTCTTTCCTCCTGCCTTTTGATATCCAATCCTTGTTTCTGTCTGGAAGAATTTGGAAAAGTTTACTGGGAAGAGGTTCTGGGAAACATAATTTGTAGGTTATTGTACTCACTGACTAAAGATAAATAATTCATTCATGACTTTAAGGGTAAGAATGTTTTCTCCTATTCTTAGTTCATTCTGAGGGTTTTTGTTTGTTTTTTAATACTCACCTAAGGATATTCTTATAGATTTTATGAAGAGGGAGAGGGAGAGAGGGAGAGGGAGAGAGAGAGAGAGAGAGAGAGAGACAGAGAGAGAGACAGAGAGAGAGAGAGAGAGAGAGATTGAGAAATCAATGTGAGAGAGAACATCAATTGGGTTGACTTCCCTATATGCCCCAATTGGGTTTAAACCTGCAACCTAATTTTACTTGTTTTTTGAGTTAGGCCTGTAATGCTATGAACTTTCTTCTCAGGACTGCTTTTGCTCTGTCCCAGAGATTTTGGGTTGTTGTGCATTCATTTTCATTTGTTTCCAGGAAGTCTTTATTTATTTCTTGATCTATTCATTGTTTAATAACACGCTATTTAGCCTCCATGTGTCTGAATGTTTTTGAGTGTTTTTACTATAGTTGAATTCTAATTACGTTCCATTATGATCTGAGAAGATGCTCGATAAGATTTCAATCTTTTTGAATTTTTAAAGACTTGTTTTGTGACCTAACATAAGGTATAATCTTTGAGAATGACCCATGTTCTATAAATGTCAATTAAATCCATCTAACCCAGTGTGCCATTTAGAGTCACTGTTTCTTTGTTCATTTTTGTCTGAAAGATCTCTCCAGGGAACTCAGTGGGGTGTCAATGTCCCCAACTATGACTGTATTGCTCTTCATCTCTCCCTTAAAGTCCTCCTCAACTTTTTCTATATACATTGGTGCTCCTATATTGGGTGCATATATGTTTACCATGTATCCTCTTGTTAGATCGATCCCTTTCTTATTATGCATTGACCTTTATTGTCTCTTGTGATGGCCTTCATTTTGAAGTTTATTTTGTCAGGTTTGACTATTGCATGGAAATTTTTTCCCATCCCTTCACTCACAACCTGTGTGATTCTTTTGTTCTGAGATGGCTCTCTTGTAGACAGCATATATTTGGGTCATGTTTTTGTACCCATTCAACACCCTTTATCTTTTGATTGGAGCATTTAATCCATTTACATTTAAGGTTATTGTTTATAGGGATTTATTTATTGCATTTTAATTCTTTATGCTTATGTTTCTCTCTCTCTCTCTTTTTTTTCCCTCATTCCAGCAGTCCCTTTAGCATTTCTTGCAGTGCTGATTAGGGGGCAATGAAAATCTTTAGCCTTTTTTTGTTTCTGTGAAGTTCTTTATTTCACCATCTATTTTAAATGATAACCTTGCTAGATATAGTAATCTTTGTTTCAGATCTTTGCTCTTCATTCCATTTGAATACGTCATGCCATTCCTCTTTGACCTGTAGAATTTGTGATGAGAAATCATCTGACAGCCTTATGGAATCTCCTTTGTAAGTAACAAATAGTTTTTCTCTTGCTGACTTTAAAATTCTCTCTTTGTCTTTAATTTTTGGCATTTTAATTATGATGTGTCTTGGGGGTGGACCTGTTTGGGTTCTTCTGGCTTGGGATTCTCTGTGCCTCCAGAACTTGTGTGAGTTTATCCTTTACCAGGTTAGGTAAGTTTTCTGCTATCATTTCTTCAAACAAGTTCTCTATACTTTGCTTTTCTTACCATTCTTACCATTCTGGCCCTCCTATGATGCAAATATTGTTATGTTTCATGTTGTCCCACAGCTTCCTTAAGATGTCCTCCTATTTTTAATTGTTTTTTTTTTTCTTTTTTAATTCTATGATTGAGTGATTTTTTTCTACCCTGTCTTTTAATTCACTGATCTGATCCTCAGCTGCCACTAATCTGCTGTGTATTCCTCCCAATGAGTTCTTTATTAGGGCTATGTCATTCTTTATTTCCAATTGGTCTATTTTCACAGTTACTATGTCTTTTCTCATGCTATTGAGCATCCTTGCCATCATTATTAGGAATTCTATATCTGATAAAATTTCTTACCTCCATTTCATTTAGCTCTTCTTCTGGAGACTTCTCTTGTTCTTTTGTTTAGGTTTTTTTGTTTGTTTGTTTGTTTTTTGTCTCCCCCATTTTGGCGGCCTGTTTGGGTTTGTGTCTATGTATTAGGTAGATTTGATAAGACTCCCAATCTCTAGTGCATGATTGTGTCAGACACTATTTTTGACTGACCCTGAGGAACGTGTTTGTGCTATCAGCAATCCACAGCTTGTGGCTTCCTCTGCTGGGGCTGGATGCCTTTGAAAAGGACCAAGATGTACACCAAGGTCTGCTTTTCCTAGCCCAGGATTCTGAATTAAATCATGCAAAGGCTCAAAACCTCCAGAGACCTGCCTGTGACTGCAGTCTGATTGTATTTAGTCTTTTTGTTTGTTTTGTTGACCATCTCTGGTCTTTTTCTTTTTTTAAATATATATATTTACTTATTTATTTCAGAGAGGAAGGGAGAGGGAGAGAGATAGAAACATCAATGATATGCTGCCTTCTGCACACCCCACATGGGGGATTGAGCCTGTAACTTGGGCATATGCCCTGACAGGGGAATGAAACCATGAATTCCTGGCTCATAGATCATGCACAACCACTGAGTGACACAGGCTGGGCTGATTATATTCAGATTTGATTAGCCTCTGGGTATGGACCACAGGGTGGGGCAAGAGATTTTTCAAAATGGTGGGGATTGTTTCTGCCTACAGGCTGATTTTTATTCTGAGTCTCTTAATGGGCCTCAGAAACTCCACAGGGGGGCATGAGTGGGGCAACTGCTTCCCCCCCAGGCAATAACCACCTGTAGAGCAAAGGTCCACCAGAGAAAGATGTCCTTTGCAGCATGAGTGAATGATTCTGCACAGGAAATTGGGGTGTCTGATTTCTGTGGTCTAACCCCAGAACTCACAATCCTGGCTTCTGCTCACACAGCTCCAGTACACTCTGCCCTCCCTCTGCCAGAGCCCAAGGTGAATGGCTACTCATCAAATTTTGTGTGTTGGTCCATTAAGAGTTTGTCAACATTTCCTGCCTTCCTTCCCTGAAAGACAGCAACTCTGCTGCTTTTCAAAGTCAGATGTTATGTGGTCACCTTTCTCAGTTCTGGTGCTCTAGGCTGGGGAGTCTAGCTTGGGGTTTTGATCCAAGATCTCTCAATGGGAATATCCCACAGCTGAGATGTCCCTCTGGAACTTCAGCTACTGTCTGTGGGAGCCCGTCCAGTCCTTTTGCACCTCTGCACTTCCTACCAGTCTCTATGTGGTCTCCACTTGCCATCCTCAGTATCAGGGTTCTCTCCAGCCAGTCTTCATTTGATTATTGAGGATGGTTTTTCTGTATTTTAGTTGTAATTCTAGTTTGGTCCTGGTAGGGTGTCAGTGTAGCTTGCACTTACTCTGCCATCATTTTGGAATGAAACTTACTCTTCTTGGGCATGAGCCTTCAGCGGTGGGCAGTGCTATGGAGCTCAAAGCATCCTAGGATTACAGGGAGCCAGAAGTCAGAATCTGTAAATATTTATATGTGCTTAGAATTTTTATATGAAATATATTACAATTCTTAATATTAGTTTTGATATTGAATAGTTTGCTTATGCATTAATACAATTAGGTGAAGCAGGAATTTTAGGGGGCATAGGCAAGCTTAGGGATTTTTTAGAATTGGTGTCCATGGGAAAAGCATGGGGTTGCAGACTGGGAGAAGGTAATTTCCATAACACAAAGAAGCCAGGTGCAGTTACATCTCCATAAGACAAAGAGGCAGCAACAGGTATATTTACATAAGACAAGGGAACTGGAAGTAGCCAAGAAAGGTCACATTTATAAAATAAAGAGAAGGAAGCCCTACATTTAGAAGGAAGGAGCAGGGGAGAACCTCACATATCCCATGTGAGGTTTGACCTTTGAGCCCAGGAGTTACTATAGTAACCAATCTAAGGAAATAGTGACCAATCAGAGGGCATATCAAGGCACCAAGTTCTGCAGCTTATATAAGCAGTAGGGAAAAAGAACCCAGTGGGACTCTTCCCCTCCCCATGTAGGAGTCAGTTCAGGGACCCTTTTTCCCCTCCCTACTTGGGAGTCCATTCTGGGGGACTCTTCCCTCTCCCCATGTGGGAGTCTGTACTTGTTCTTCAATAAATCACCACCTTTGCTATACCACTTTCTGTCCATGGATTCATTCTTCGATTCTGGCGGACAAAGAATCCGGGTTCCAGTCCAAAAAGTCGGTATCAGAGGTGCCATATAATTGATTAATAAAATTGGATTTCTCTTTGCTTATTATACTGTGAAAAAATATAGGATTTGGAATGTAATATTATCATTCAAAGTTTGCTATCTCTGGTTTCAGCTATCTATGGTTAACTTAGAAAGTTTCTGACTTTTTGTAGTTTGTGATTTTGCTGAGCTGAGGTAAAATTTTTAATTGCTTATATTTCAAAGCTGATGTATAGGATGAAATCATATTGAAAGTGAGTGAACATATTCTGCAGGGTATATAACCATCTTAAACCTCTCTTTCAGTCTCTATTAATTATAAAGTATACATTACATGAGGGCAATGAGATCAGATATGCCCAAAGAGTTTAAGAACATATCTTGGTTAATATTTCCTGTTTTTAAATAAGAATCTGCCTGCAAGTCAGTTTCCTGTTATAAAATTATCTGAATACTGATAAGATGTAATTTCAGAAGACTCATGTGAGGTGAAAAAAGATAACGTGAAAAAATGGCTCATAATTTGTAATTGCTTTACTAATTCCTATACTGATTTAGAAACATCATTATAATAACTTACCAGTAAATGCAAATTCAAAATACATTTTTAATTATATAGAAACAATTTATAAATAAATATTGATTCATCCTGGCTGGCATGGCTTAGTGATTGAGCATTGACCTATGAACAAAAGGTCTTGGTTTGATTCACCGTCAAGGCACATGCCTGGATTGTGAGCTTGATCCCCAGTGTGGGGTGTGGAGGAGGCAGCCGATCAATGATTCTCTCTCATCATTGATGTTTCTATCTTTCTCTCCCTATTCCTTCCCTCTGAAATCAATAAAAATGTATTTAAAAATAAATAAGTAAATAAATATTGATTCTAAGCAATAGAAAAATAGATTTTAATGAATTAAAATGTCCTTACTGAGTACCAATAAAGTACTACAATGAGAATTCAAAATTAAATCATATAATACAGTATAATAAAAATGCCATTTTATTAAAATTATGTAATAAGTATATATATTAAAACAGGTAGAAATAATATCTTTATCTACCTTGATTTAAGATGTCAGCAACAATACTGCCTCAGTTATCTTTCAAATTAATATATTTGCTGTTTTATAGGAAAAAAACTTTAAAGTTAAAATTATAAATATGAGTCGCTCTCAGAGTGGCAGACCAATTTTAATATATATTTTTATTTTTCATCCATTAATAGTAAACATTTTTATATCTAGAACAAATAATGATTTTTCTTAAAAAAGTTTAAAATTAGTTAACAGCAATATCTTCTGAGTATAGGTCAACATTTTTAAGTATCCACAATGTGTCAAATATTAAACAAATAATGGATATATTATGAACAAGTTTATAAAAAAGCTTAGATGAAAAAGGTAAACATTCATAAAAACAACTGGATTTAACAAAACTGACACAGAATAAATATAAATACAGTATAATTCTAAATCCAATAAAGAAAATAAAACTTCAATTGAAAACTTTCCCACCCAGAATCTCCATGAGCAGATGGTTTGTTGGTTGAATTTATATCTTCAGTTAGGAAAGAATTTATACTAGTTTTAAATAATTCTTTTATTTATTAACATTTTTCAAATATTTTATGAGACCAATATTAAAAAATTATTTCAGGATCATCTTTCTCACAAACACAAAACAAAAATTAAATCATGTTAATAATGATAAATTAAAGATCTTAACCAAGCTCATCATGTCTAATACTTCATAAACAAGTTAGATAGTTTTTGAGAAATACAGTATTATTTTCAATAAAATCAACCAAATAAATCAACACATTTATTGATTTAAGAAAAAAAATTATCGTCTTCAATAGAGGTTGGATGTAGTTTATAAAATTCAACATGCATTTAACGACTAAGCCCTGACTAGGTAGCTTAGTTGGTTAGAGCATCATCTCCACATGCATAAATAAGTGGAACAACAAATCAATCTCTTTCTCTCTCAAAGCAATTTTTTTTTAAGTTTAAACATTTAATGACCAAGATGATGGAGATGGAAACTAGAAAGAGAAACAGGCATTCTTAATCTGATAAAATATATTTAATTCTTTCCCCCAAGAATTAGAGTGAGATAAGATACTTGCTATCACTCTTTCAATTCAAAATCATACTTAAAATTGTAATGGGTCCAAAAGCTAAATGCGAAAATAGAAATTATAAACTGGAAAAGATGCTCCAAAAATTTCCATAATTTTCCATCTCTGAAAATTAAATAAAGTCAAAGTTTAAATTGGTGCATGTTAATAAAAACAAAACAAAACAATGCTATCAAATAATGGGTAAGAACAGTGGAAATCTGTAGCCTTTTGCCTGGGGCCATTCTTGTTTACCTTCTCACCCCAACCTCTGCCCTGTTGTACTGGATTTTGTAATATTAATATATTTAGGTTGAAAAGAAAAAGAAAACAGCTTCACTGCCAAGGGGCAGACTTGATTTGGAGCAGAAGGTGAATACTGATGTCTAAATGTATTATCAGAAAGTATAGCAAACTTTGTAGAAAACAATAAAATATCCCATGACTCTGCTGCCCTGAGATTAGCATCCCTGTTTGGACAGTCATAACCTAGCCAGAAAATTAGTGGGGGATGTTGGACATTAAAGAGACTTCTCCTGTACCCCAGGCTGAGTAGGAAGTTATCTATACGTGCAGGAGAGATCAGGGAGTGCACAGGATTGAAAGTAAAAGCTAAGCAAGAGGTGAAAATAGCCTCCCTTTTGAATTTGGTCTCTAACTCACACACAGATTCACTGACAGAAATTGGAAGCCTTATCAATTTAAGTTGTTGAAGCATAACATCTTTCCAATTGTGAGTTAACCATAAAGATATACAAACAAAGCAGTAACACCACAAAGTCAGAATAAAAAAATTAAAAAGATAAAACAGAAATTATATCACCAGTCACAATGCAGGGAAAATAAGTTCCAAAAATTAAGTCCAGGCAAGTTATTGAAATAAGCAAATAAATACATAAATAAGTTAATAAAATTAAAGTACATAAAAAATTAAAATCAACAACAACTATCCTCAGGGAGAATAAGTGACAAAATCCAGAGTTGCTACAAATATCTGAAATGTTCAGTTTTCAAGAAAACTTATAATCTATGCAAAGAATAAAAAAAAGTATGGTGCCCTGGACAATGTGGCTCAGTTGGTTGAGCAGTGACCCATGAACCTAGAGGTCACTGGTTTATTTTGGGTCAGAACGCATACCCAGGCTGTGGCCTCAATCCCCAGTAGGGGGCATGCAGAAGGCAGCCAACTGGTAGTTCTCACTCATGGATGTTTCTTTCTCTCCCTCTTTCTTCCTCTGTTTCTCTAAAATCAATAAAAAACATATTTAAAAAAAAAAAAAGTATGGCATATACTCAAGAAAAAAAAAAAAAGAATTAAAATTGATTCCAAATAGATCCACACATTAGATTTATCAAAAACAAAACACACACAAACAAACCTCTCACACAGATACTATAAATACAAACAATTAAAGAAAACTGAAATAAATGGATAAATATAAAAATAACAGAAATTAAGATTGAAAAGTACAAATAACAATAATAATATATTATGATATTTATAAAATATGTAGAATTAGAAAGTATTAATAATAATACAAAGAACTGGAAGAGTGAAATGGCAGTACATTTGAAATGAAAGTAGGCTCTGATAAACTAAAGTTGAATATTTTAAAATGAAACAAAGTATGCACATTGTAAATATAGATATATACAGCTAGTAAGCGAACAGAGGAGACAAAATGGAATACTGCAAAATACATATGTAATCAATGAAAAGGGAAGAAAACATACACAGCAAATAGAGAGATGGGAGGCTTAAAACCAATTATATCATTTTGCTATTGCTGCTGTAACAAATTACTATAAAATGGGTAGCTTAAAAAAACAAAAATGTATTCTGTCACAATTCTGAATGGGCACTGGAAGTTCAAATTCAAGGAGTTGGCATATTAAAATGTAAAGTCAAGCCCTAGCTGGTTTGGCTCAGTGGATACAGCGTCGCCCTGTGGACCAAAGGGTCCTGGGTTCAATTACAGTCAAGGGCATGTACCTGGGTTGCAGGCTCCTTCCTGGCCAGGGCCCTGGTCAGGGCATGTGTAGGAGGCAACCAATACATGTGTTTCTCTCACATCAATATTTCTCTCTGTCTTTCCCTCTCTTCCATTCTTTCTGAAAATCAATAGAAAGATGTATTCATGTGAGGATTTAAAAAAAAAAATAAAAGTAAAGTCAAACAGCTGTCTTTAGGGAATATGTTATAAAATAGATTCAAATACTAGTCAGAAAAAGTGACTATATTAATATATAAAATCTACTTCAGAAAGAAGAATTTTAACTAAATACAAAAGCGGCATTTTAAATAATAAAAGCTTCAATTTATTAAACAGACATAGTAATCCAAAACGTATATATTTGTAACAACAAACTTAAAAATATATGACACAAAAGGTGAGAGATCAGAAAGAAGAAATGGACAAGCCCTCACTCATAATGGGGTGTTTTGGTACACTTCTACTAGCAATTATTAAAAAGAGCAACAGACAAACTTCACTAAGGATACAGGAAACTTAAACAATGTTAAACACTTGACCTCATTTGCATTTTAGGGCATTACCAGCAAACATGCCACAACACACTTTCTATTGAAGTGCTCATGCAATATTTTCCAACAGACAATAGAAAGCCATAAAACAAATATGAACAAATGTAAATGAATGAAAATCATAGAGTATATTTCCTGACCAACAAAGAATTTAATTAGAAATCCATAAAAATCATATAAAAGTCTACAATGTTGGGAAATAAATAAAATTTTTAATTCCATCTTTTTTTCTGTTCTTGTTAACCTTTACCTGAGGATATTTTTTCCGTTTATTTTTAGAGAGAACAGAAGGGAGAGGGAAGGACAGAGAGAGAGAGAGAAACATCGATGTGAGGGAGACACAATGATTGATTCCCTCCCGCACACACACTAACTGGGCAAGGAATCAAACCTGCAACCAAGGTACTGAGGAGGCTAAAAGGGCTAATTCTAATGAAACCCTGATATTTGGAGGTTAGTGATCTGAATCCATTCCAGCAAGCTCAGTGTACATTCCTGATAACCTATAATTAAGTCACTGCCTCCTTCCCAGATACTGGTCTTGCAGAACGAGTTACAGAGGCCATGGGGTTGTGGGCAGTGCACTGCCCCAGAGGGAGGGTTATTAACGCTGGTGCCAGGCCAGACCATCAGATATGGCCTGGAGACCCCCAACACCTGGGGGCCTTCTTGCAAGGCCCGGGAAAAGGACCGGAAGCATAATCCATGTTTGCGGGACAAGGACCACAGGGAGATATAAGGGAGGGACCCATGCGTGTTCCTTCACTCAGATTTGGAAGGCTGTTCCCTGAGTCCGCTAGCGTATTAAACAGTGTCCCTCCATTTCTTTGAATGAAACGTCCTTGGTTTTCTTTGGTCTTCTGCAACAGCACAAGCCCTTGGTGGGAATCGAACCCAGGACCCTTCAGTCCGTGAGCCAATGCTCTAACCACTGAGCAACCTATTAATGTTAAACCCATCTGTTGAGGTAGGCAGAGATAACTTAGGCAATATAAGAAACTTAAACTAGTTAAGAAGTTATTTTTGAAATTTCATAAAATAAAAATGCTTTTTAAAAAATGTTAAGAAAGTGATAAGACAAGCTTCATTCACACTGGCCAATACATTGCTATAAATGTATAAAAAGTGAACTGTATCTAGAAAACATAAAGAAGTCTTAAAATTCAATAATAAAAAGCTAAACATTCACCTTTACAAACGTGCAAAAGACTTGTTGGACACTTTATGAAAGAAGGTAACATGAATGGTAACTAGGCACATGAATAATGGTAAACATCATACCCCATCAAGAAAATGCAAAATGAAACCATAATGATATGCAACTACATGCCAACTAGAATTTTTTAAATTATCAAGAATTACTGAGCATGTGGAGAAATTAGAACTGTCATATAATGCTGGTGGAAATGTAAAATTATGCAACTAGTTAGAAGAACTTGATGGTAATTGCTATAATTTAAATTTTTCCTCCATTGCATGACTTAGCTGTTCAACTTCCAGCATTACCCAAGAGTAATGACATATATGCCCACAGGAATATTTGTTGACATATGTGTATAGTAGCTTTGTTCTTAATAGCTCTGAACTATAACTGACCCAAATGTCCACCAACCAGTGAATGGTTAAAAAAGAAAAAAAAAAAATCCTAGTACATTAGTGGAATGAAACACAATTCAGCAATACAAATGAATGGACTACTAATGTGCTCAACAGCATAGATTGCTCAAAAATGTTATCATGAGTAAATGAAGACACAGATTAGTTTGCTGGGTATGATTCCATTTATAAAAAAATAACCTCAACAACAGACAAATGTAATGCTGGATTGATTTTCTAGGACTTTGTTGAGGATTTTAGCATCTATGTTCATCAGAGATACTGGCCTGTAGTTCTCTTTGTAGTGTTTTTATCTGGTTTTGGGATAAGGGTAATGCTGGCTTCATAGAAAGAGCTTGGAATTGTTCCTTCCTCTTGAATTTTTTGGCACAGTCTGAGTAGGATAGGTTTTAGTTCTTCTTTGAATGTTTGGTAGAACTCCCCTGTGAAGCCTTCTGGTCCATCAATAATTGCTTTAGATTGGCAATTGTGGACCATATGGAAAGAGGCACAGAGGTTCTTTTGGAGTGATAAAAATACTTGGTATCTTGGTTGGATTTGTGGCTGTACAATTTGATACAGAATTGAGAACTCGTGTATTTAAATAATTACAATGTGCACATCTTAGTTTATGAGAATTATACCTAAATAAAGTTTTATATGTAAAACTTATAAAATATACTTAAGAAGAAGCCACACTAAATAAATACTAAATAAATGGGATTAATTACTATACTTTTAAGACACTTAGTCACCTTAGGGGATTTATGATGCACCTAAAATGAATTCTAATCCTTCCTATAAAAGCCCTGAAAAGATTGACACTATATTTCCAACCTCTGTTGAGTCATGTTTCCTCTTTTCACTGTATTCTAGGTACACTAGTTGCTTTATTTTTTCAAACTGTCAGGCTCTTTTTCATATCATTGCCACAGTACTGTGCTCCCTGTGCTAGTAAGTTTTTGCTACCTCTAACACCTTAGCCTCCACCTCTAACACCTTAGCCTCCACCTCTAACACCTTAGCCTCCACCTCTAACACCTTAGCCTCCACCTCTAACACCTTAGCCTCCACCTCTAACACCTTAGCCTCTCCTTATTCTTGAGGCTTACAGGCAAGCATGCCTTATTTATTTCTTTAACAATATTTACTGAGTATCTAGTATCCTCAGTTTGGGGATTTGACTATAAACTAGAGATAATCCCTGCTTTTCAGATCTTCATTCTGGGGATGGCAGAGAAAATATATATATATATATACATACATACAAGTAAACATGCCATAAGTTGGCTGTTGATATGTATTATTATTTAAAAAATAACCAAATTAAGGAAAATTTAATTTTCACATTGGAGGAGGCTGTACATTTTATATAGATGACCAAAGAGACAACAACTGAATAGAGGACCGAAGAATTGAGAGAGAGGACAACATAATTATTTGGGAAAATGTGTTTCAGACTGAAGAAACAACACTTGGATGTATCCCCTGAATTTTCAACTATCTTCCATTGCACCTTTTTGTTGTGTTTTGTTTTGTAAATGTGCTTACTTATAGTAGGTACTATCAGGATTTTTAATTGTATTATGCACAAATTTGTCTTTTTCTGCAAACACTATGAATCATGGGAAAAATAATTTCTGTTTGTTTACCATTGTTTATAGAGCTACAAAAAGTGAATGCCTATGGTAGACATCAGTTAAATATTTGTTGAGTATTTGTTGAGTATTTGTTAATATATATAAATATGTGAATTTTAGGGTATATTTGTCTAATAACATATAATTCACAAAGATTTGGTTTAAGAGCAAATTAATTAACAGATTATTAATCTGTGTCAATTAACAGGAAATGCAAAACAGAATGAAGAGTCAATTTGCAATAGAAATGGGAAAGTAAGTATTTTTCCTTTAGTATGTTAAGTTCAAGATACCTATGAGGCATTCAGATGACAGTGCACAAATGACATCTTTGAAACGTTTTTATCTGTGTCCCCATTAATGCACTTACCTTTTTACCTATCAAAATTTTTTCTGTATGTTCACTGCTCTTTAATCACAATTCCTGAAGCTAGAAAGTTAGAGTTTAAGTTTTGCATTTCCAATAATGTATTTACTAATAATTCATGAAAGTATCATTTAAGCAATAAAGGTAAAATAAATTATTAAAACAAATACACAAATAAATTAAGATCATCACCATAATCAATATAAATTTTATGGACCTGGCTGTGTGGCTGAGTTAGTTGGAGCATCATCCCATATACCAAAAGGTTTCAGATTCCTTTCCCATTCAGGGCACATACCTACACGATTTGGGAAGCAGCCAATGGATGCTTCTCTCTCACATCAATGTCTCTCTCTCTCTCTTATCCTCTTTCTAAAAATAAATAAACATATCCTTGGATGAGGATTAAAAAAAAAAAACACACTTAAAATTATTAATTGCCCAGCCTCTGTCACTCAGTGGTTGAGCATTGACCTATGAACCAGGAGGTCACAGTTGGATTCCCAGTTGGGGCACATGCTCAGGTTTCAGGCTCCATCCCCAGTAGAGGGCATGCAGAAGGCAGCTGATCTATGATTCTCTCTCATCATTGTTGTTTCTATCTCTTTCTCCCTCTCCTTTCCTCTCTCGAAATAAATAAAAAACATTAAAAAAATAAAAAAAGGATAAATCATATGAAAGATGGTGTGCTTGAATTCTATACATAGAAACATTGAAAACATATTTCAATTGGTATTATGACTACCACACTCAAATACAGGAAGCTGAACCGCATTTTAGAATAAGCATAAATTTTGATGATCAAAGAAAAATAATGTCAACAGTTTCTGGGATATTAATAAACATTAATTATTTGTCTAAGCAATTAATAGTGGTAATCTTATTTGACTCTTACAACGGCTTTGTCATATGAACCCTACTTACATTTTGCAGATGAAGAAACTAATGCACAAAACACTTAGAAAACTTGTCCAAATTCTCATTGATGGGAAGTGGTCAAAAGAAATTTTGAAACCAAGTTGCAGGTTTCCAGAGCCCACTTTCATCCCAGTGTTTTAACCTGTTCCTGTTCAGATTCTCAGATTTTCTCACACACAACTACTTATTTACTAAATGACTGAAGTTTAAACTCTGCAGGCATACATGGGTGTTTTGGGAAATAAAATGCAAGTATGTGTTTAATGTACCCACGTAATGCCAGGTTTATCAGAGACACTCCAAATTCTTCGTCCTCTCTCCTCTTTCTTAAACTCCAGGATGAGAGCTCCTGTTATTTCACGTTCGGTTTCTGTCTGGATCAAGTTTCATGGGGGCTGTCAGAACTGCTAACTCAGATATCTCTTCGTACGTGCCACTTAGGAGAGGCAGGAACCCTGTCTTCCTGCAGCTCTTGGGCCCTTTAAATACAGAGTGAGAGCCTCTCGCTGGTCTGTGCAGCAGCTCACTGTCAGCATTCCACTGTGGTCTGACTGACACGGGAGCCTGGAGCTCTATGATAATACAAAGAGAGAAGTGTCTGCTCCCTGACAGACACTGATGGCAGGGGCTGCCACTCCCAGCGGGCTGTGACTTGGGCCACAACCAAACACAGCATGCCACAGGCTGAATCCATTTTGATGAAATCAGATTGTTTTCCTGCATAGGAGAGTTTATTGGACTTATCTAAATTGGGTTATAATTCTCACTGGAGCAGAAAGATTTTGGTAACTAACAATATTGTTCATTATTCCATTAAAACTTCTGGTCAGAACTACATTTTGCATTTTTTTTTCACTTAGAATCTTACTGTTAATTAAAAGTATTATCTTAAAATCTCAGTCTCCTCCTCATCTCATCATTTCATACTTCCTTAAAGAACATTTAGTTTTACCAATATGTCATTTTATTGGATATCCCCCCTCCCCCCAGAAGCTCTAAGTTGGGTTAGGGATAGATGAAACATACAAAGCAGAAAGAGACAATAATTTTTGATGAGGTAGCTCATTTTACAGATGAGAAAGTAGAGAGTATCCCTAGCCCTCTTTGTTAATTCAAGGTAAAAACAAGGACATAAAACTCTTTCCTCGAATTTTGTCATACATTCTTATATAAGTGAAATAAAAGGCAGAATTTCTGATGCTAAAATGTGCATTGTAAATCCTACTTATGTAGTATTATATACATTTGACCCAGTGATCCCACTTCTAGGAATATGTCCTAAAACTCCCCAAACATCAATCAGAAAGAATGTATGCACCCCTATGTTCATAACAGTGTACTTTACAATAGCTAAGATCTGGAAATATCCCTAGTGCCCATCAGTAGATAAATGGATAAAAAAAAAAAATAGAGATACATTTGCACCATGGAATACTGTGCAGCAGTAAAAAAGGAGGATGTCTTACTCTTTGAGACAGCATGAAGATCCCTGGAGAGTATTCTGCTAAGTGAAATAAGCCAGTCAGGGAAAGGCAAGTCTCACATGATCTTACTCATATGTGGACTTTAATGAACAAAATAGGTCCAGAGACATAGAAGCATGGATCAGACTGTGGACTCTCAGAGTGAAGGCTGTGGAGGGTGGGTGGGTAGGAAGAGATCTACCAAAGAACGTGTATGCATAACCCATATATGCATAACCCATTGACACAGACAACAGGGCGGTGCTGTCCCAGGGTGGGGGTTAGTGGTAGACGGTAAGGAGTCAATGGCAGAAAAAAGGGGACATATGTAATACTTTTAACAGTAAAGACTCTTTAAAAAGGAAGAAGAAACCAATGAATGCATAAAAAAATAAATCAACGTTTACTGATTCCTTCTATTATATTTTCCCCTAAGGTTTACCTATGTATGCCAGGGTCTTCAAAAATATTTTACAATTTTTATATGTGAGGGTGTGTTTATCCTTTTATTTTATTCTTCTAAATGTTTCTCTGAACAGAATCATTAGATATTTTCTTTCCTTGAATATCTCTCTTCATCTCTGTCTTTATAAGAACCATAAACTAATTTATATCAATAAGATAAAAGAAAAGCAAGTGCATATGTCTTTAAGGTCTTCATATCATATCTTCTAATGAATGTGATGTACCTGCTGTGCCCTAAGAGGCATATTTTGTTTTATGAATTGAACGAATATTTCTAACCCCAAACCTCAATCAAAAATCTTCATATTTACCCTAAATTTCTGATCCTTGTGTCAGTTTTGTTAATATTTATAATATACTTAGCATTTGGCAGTTAACTAAAGCCTACTGCTATTTATATTACCATTTATCTTAGAATATTTTGGCATTGTTGTGTTATACATTTTATATTTTAATTGCATAGTACATCATGTTATACATTATTATCATTTTAATTGAATTTTCATGGAAATGCTACATAGTGTTTTGAATTATTAAAACATGATTTACAAATATCTTCACTCATAAATCATGGCTGCTGATGTTTTTCTTTCTATCTACTCCTCACAACAATAGCTCTTTAATCACAATTATAAAATCCATATAAAAGCAAACCAAACAAACCAAAAAAAGTCCCCACCCACAAAAAAGAAATGTTTTTAAAGAATGAGTGGTAAGAAATGATAGAAGAAATATATATCAATGAATATGAGGAGCAATCCTATATAATAAAGAGGTGATATGCAAATTGACCCTCACATCCTCTCATAACAAGATGGCTCCCCATTTTGTCACAAGATGGCTGCCCCAAGTCATCACAAGATGGCCACCCCCATGTCATCAAAGATGGCCACCCCACATTGTCACAAGATGGCTGGCAGGAGAGGGCAGTTGGGGGCAACCAGGCCTGCAGGGAAGGGCAGTTGGGGGCAACAAGGCCTGCAGGGGAGGGCAATTGGGGGTGATTGGGCCGGCAGGGGAGCAGTTAGGTGTTAATCAGGCCAGCAAGGGAGAAGTTAAGGGGTCATCAGGCAGCCAGGCAGAAGCAGTTAGAGGCAATCAGGCAGGCAGGCAGGTGAGTTATTAGGAGCCAGCAGTCCTGGATTGTAAGAGGGATGTCCGACTGCCAGTTTAGGCCTGATCCCACAGGGGTCCCAGATTGGAGAGGGTGCAGGCTGGGCTGAGGGACACCTCCAGTGCATGAATGGACAATATTTCACAAAGTGTTATTATTAACCTCACTTTTGTCAAAACTTCCTGTCTTAATTGTTAAAATACCAATTTACAGACTCTTATTCAGTTCTATTAAATCATGACTACAGCACTGGGTTATGTTTAAATCTCAGCTAAAACTCACTTGATATTGGCACTCAGAAAATTTAATAACCCATTTGGTAGACCTGGACTCAAACCCCATAAACCTGTATTACAAACATTTATTTATTTTAATAAAGTTATTCATTCAACAAACACTTTCCTAATGTCGTTCATTGAACTCAGGAAGATTTACAGAATCAGGATCTTAATTTTGGAAATTAAAAAATAATTTTGGAAAATGGCTTTCACAGAACGATAAGGCTGCATTAATGGAATGTTATGTGCAATTTTAGATTAAGTTACTTTTCACTAAAAAGATAGATATTCATACTTGGAAGACTTGTATTAACAGAGGATCAATTCATAAATAGTATTAATCTTCTTTATCACTTTGTCCTGATAAGAAAATTAAACTTCTTTCAAATTCTGATAAAACATGACTTTCTTTCCTAGTATGCCATACCATTTTATTTTGTACAAAAATGGAAAATTATTGTATTACACAAATAAAAAGAGAACTGCTACTGGTGAAGCAAACAAGTTACTAGAAGTTCTAGAACATAGGAACTACAATTTTAAGATCCATATAAAACAGGGGTTGAGAATAGCTTTATTGTGAGGCAGGGAGCTAGAGGAGATTATTTGAGTAAAGTAAGTAACTGAGATTCATTGCTCCATCATCTATTAATGGGAACCCATCTTTGCCTGGACAACCTATATAACATCTTAACTTGAAAACTTAGTGGCATAGAAAACTTTAAGCATCTCACAGCTTCAGAGCATCAGGAACTTACAAGAGGTTTAGTTGGATGATCCTGGTCTTGTGTTTCTTATGTGGTATATTAGTTAGGGATTTCCAGAAAAACAAAAACTAAACCAATTGTATACTTGTTTAATTAAAGGAAATAGTTCATGTGGTTATGAAATCCCTGCATATGCCTTTTACAGACCAAGAAAGCTTATAGTATAATTTAGTTTGACTAAAAAGGCTTGAGATTATGGAGGAAAGTGAAGGAACTGATGGAGTAAATCAATGTGAGGAGTGCAAAAACCCAAGAATTGGGAACACCAATATCCAACGACGGGATTAAATAATGTCTCAGCTCAGACAGAGAGAAAGCAAATTTTCCTTTCTTTCATCTCCTTGTTCTATTTGGGCTCTCAATGGATTGGATGTACTCACCTGATTAGGAAGGGGCATCTGCTTAACTCAATTCATAAATTTGAATGCTAATCTCTTCCTGAAATGCCCTCAGAGACACACCTAGAAATAATGTTTTACCAATTACGTGGGTATCACTTAGCCTAGTCAAGTTGGCAAATAACATTAACCATTATATGTGGTAAAAGTCACCTGTACAAAGAACAGTCATCCAAAGTCTTATCTGGGACAAAATAATCCATGCCAATGTGGTTAACATAAATGCCTGGCAAGTTGAGCTAGTTATTGGCAGGAAATCTCATTTCCTTACATGTGGGTGTCTCCATAGACCTTTTGACATGGTGTCTGGCTTTTGCCAGATCAAGTGATACAGGAGACCATAAAGCAGAAGCCACAATGTATTTTATAACCTACTAGAAGCCCAATGCATGAAGACTCGTGCAAGAATGGGACTTCCTTCCCCTGGCTGCCATCACTGCCTTTACTCTGGCCCAGAGCCACCTTTCTGCCTTCCCACACTGCCCAGATGCCCGGAGCGGCTGGGGTAGTGCAAAATGCCTGTGTTGTCTCCATGGAGACCATTCAGGCATCCTGCCCTGCCCCCGGCCACTCGGTGCCTGTGTATGCAAATTAACCTGCCATCTTTATTGGGTTAATTTGCATACTCACTCCTGATTGGCTGGTGGGCATTATGAATGTACAGTCAATTTGCATTTTTCTCTTTTATTAGTGTAGATCATTGGAGGTCATACCCAGGCATTCCTACAATATCCCTTGTGTATTATTCAAGGTGATCACTATTCAATGTAGAAGGAGATTTAACCAGTTTTTAATGTGAATAATTAGGGGTCATTTTAGGAGCTGAACAGCACAGACTCTAACCATTTTCATTATTCTGGGAAAATATAAAACCTAATCTGGAATTATTTGTGAGGTGTGGAAATTCCATCAAATGAACATTAATTAAGCAGATACTAATCTTAAGCCAGTAACCCTGAAGTGTTTAAGCAGAAGCAACTTAGAAAAAATATATCAAAATATAACTGATAAAATTTTTAATTAAGAATGATCTAGATTTCAAAGATGAGCTTTATTTGAGTATAAGTCTGTGATCTCTGGTTCCTGACTTTACTTTTCTTCTGATTCTCTTTCTCTCCTCCATCTCCCTTCTTCCCCATTTTATTTTTCCTCTAAATATTCCTTCCATAAGATAATGAATGATTCACAATGTAGTTGTCTATTGTGAAATATAAGCCAAAGAAGGTGAATTCCAAAAGATGGAATAGAGGCATTGTGATTATTTTAGATATATTGTAAATACCCAGTATCAGCCCACTTTGGAAGCTTAGCAAGAACCGTTTAATATGTTTAGGGTTATATCCCTTCAGATCTTTGCTTGGATAATTCCATCACCTTCATCAAAGTTTTGCTTAAATCTCACTTTTAATTTAATACTACAAACTTTCCTGCCAGCTGGTGTGGCTCAGTTGTTGAGCATTGACCTATCAACCAGGAGTCATGGTTTGATTCCTGATCAGCGCACATGCCCAGGTTGCAGGCTTGATCCCCAGAGTGGGGTGAGCAGGAGGCAGCCAATCAATGATTCGCTCTCATCATTGATGTTTCTCTCTCTCCCCCTCCCTCTACTTTCCTCTCTTAAATCAATAAAAATATGTTTTAAAAGTACTGCAAACTTTCCTATACCTTCCTCCATTTTGTACTGCAAATTGTGCATACATTGTTCTATAATTCCCTGCAACATTTATCACCTTCTTATACACAATGCAGTTCACTTCACTTCTTTATTATATTTATCGTTTGAGAGGCTAAATATATAAGTGGAAAATGACAAGACCACATATTAAAAAAGAAGTCTAGTGACAGCATATAACAGCCTCTTTAAAAAAAAACACAGCCCCCTTATTTATAATAACATATGCAGAAAGCCAAACTCTTGTAATACATGTAGGGATGGAAACCAAGATGGTGGCATAGGTAAACACCTAAACTGCTGCCTCGCACAAAATATCAAAACTTCAACTAAAAGACAAAACAGACACCATCCAGAACCACAGGAAAGCAAGCTGAGAGGAAATTCTGCAACTAGCAGGAAAGAGGAAAGCACATTGAGACTCAGAGGAGCTACAAAAGGCTGAGGTATGGAGATGGGTGCATGGACAGGACAGGCGGCTGAGTGCACAGGCAGCTGAGTGCGCAGCTGGCTTTCTAAAGAGAGAGGGAGACAGAAGCTCCCGACTGAGCTGAACTCCAGTTCCTGGCGAGTTTCTGGGAAACCAGACTCATTTGGGGAGAAACTGGACTGTCTGGCAGTGGGCAAAACTTGAAGGCGGCTTTCTCTCAGAGGTGCTTGCAGCGATTACTGAGGGACACTGAGACCCATGGGCCTCATAGGGCAGGGCTGACAGGAAGCCAAGGCTGTCTGCTCTGCCCTGAGACTCCGCCTCATCCAAGCTGAACACAGAGGCTTTTGCAATTTTGCAAGTCTTGTCTCATAAGAGTGTCTCCAGCACAGAAGTTCTCCCAGCATAGACACAGCTGATCCTCACAGCCAATTGGCCTGGAGGTCAATTCCTCCCAGTGATACCAACAACAATCAAGACTTAACTACAACAAGGCTGTGCACACAGTCCACAAAGGGGTGCACCAAGAGTGTCCACATCAGGTAACTGGGGAGGCTGAGTCACTGGGCCATATAGGACACCTACCACACAAAACTACCCTACCAACTCAGGGAAGCAGTGAAAATGCAGAGACAAAGAAACAGATCACAAATGAAAGAAATGGAGGAAAGCAAACAAGTGGATATAGAGTTCAAAACCATGGTTATAAGGTTTTTCAAAAATTTCCTAGAAAAGGCCGATAAATTTAGTGAGACCCTTGAGGATATGAAAAAGGACCAACTAGAAATTAAGCATACACTGACTGAAATAAAAAATATTATACAGAGACCTAACAACAGACTAGAGGATCGCAAGAATCAAGTCAAAGATTTGAAATACAAAGAAGCAAAAAACACTCAACCAGAAAAGCAAAAAGAAAAAAGAATCCAAAAATTTGAAGATAGTGTAAGGAGCCTCTGGGACAACTTCAAGCGTACCAACATCTGAATTATGGGGGTGCCAGAAGAAGAGAGAGAGCAAGATACTGAAAACCTATTTGAAGAAATAATGACCGAAAACTTCCCCCACCTGGTGAAAGAAATAGACTTACAAGTCCAGGAAGTGCACAGAACCCCAAACAAAAGGAATCCAAAGAGGACCACAACAAGGCACATCATAATTAAAATACTAAGAGCAAAAGACAAAGAGATGATATTAAAAGCAGCAAGAGAAAACAGTTAGTTACCTACAAGGGAGCACCCATACAATTATCAGCTGATTTCTCAACAGAAACTATGCAGGCCAGACGGGAATGGCAAGAAATATTCAAAGTGATGAATAGCAAGAGCCTACAACCAAGATTACTCTACCCAGCAAAGCTATCATTCAGAATTTGAGGTCAGATAAAGAGCTTCACAGATAAGAAAAAGCTAAAGGAGTTCATCACCACCAAACCAGTATTATATGAAATGTTGAAAGGTATTCTTTAAGAAGAGGAAGAAGAAGAGAAAGGTAAAGATAAAAATTATGAACACCAAATACATATCTATGAACAAGTGAATCTAAAAATCAAGTGAATAAGAAATCTGATGAACAGAATAAACTGGTGAATATAGTAGAATCAGGGGCATAGAAAGGGAGTGGACTGACAATTCTCGGGGGGAAAAGGGGTGTAGAGGGTATGGGAAGAGACTGGACAAAAATTATACACCTATGGTTGAGGACAGTGGGGGGAAGGTAAGGGCAGGGGGTGGGGTGGGAATCGGGTGGAGGGGAACTATGGGGGGAAAAAAGAGGAACAATTGTAATAATCTGAACAATAAAGATTTATATATATAAAAAAAGACATGTAGGAAGTCAGATTGCTCTTTCTACTAACTGCTATCTCCAGAAAGCCATACAACCTCTCTAAATTGGTCTGAAATGGTCAAGATTTAATTAGTAATTGACACTTCCCCTTATTTTTGTCCCTGTTTCCAAATTAACATCTACTAGAGCAAGCCAGATATACAGCCCTAACCAATTATGCAGGATGTTCCACTTCCAGTTAGCCTGTCTACAGCTTCCATATGCCAACAGCCTCAAATAAGGTCATACATGAAACCTTCCCATTTTTTCCCAATAAAGCTTCCCCACCCCTCTGCTTGCCTTTCAGTTCTCTGTAAAAACACAAGTGACAATGGATAACTTTTTCTTATGAGCAAACTCTAACTAAAGAGCATTTGATGTTCTCATTTTATTGATCTTTATTTATTTCCACTGTACCTTCACCCCAAACCTCCATATTTTCTGAATGTGCTCG
The DNA here is from genome assembly GCF_027574615.1 of Eptesicus fuscus. Classification (NCBI taxonomy): domain Eukaryota; kingdom Metazoa; phylum Chordata; class Mammalia; order Chiroptera; family Vespertilionidae; genus Eptesicus; species Eptesicus fuscus. The sequence goes on along the minus strand of NC_072475.1, from coordinate 93,005,480 downwards.
TTAATTTTATCTGTCAACTTGGCTGGACCTTATTGCCCAGATATTTCTATATGGGTGATTTTTGATGAGATTAAAATTTAAATTGGGGGACCTTGAGTAAAGCAGATTATCTTCAATAATGTAGGTGGGCCTCATTAAATCAGTTGAAGGCTTTGAACAGAGATTGATCTTCCCCCAATCAAGAAGGAATTCTGCCAATGCCAATAGACTACCTTCAGACTTTAACTGGAACATTTACTCTTCTCAGCATCTCTAGCTTGCCAAACTACTCTGCTCATTTTGGACTCACCAGCCTCCACAAGCATATGAGTAATTCCTTAAAATAAATCTCTTGTTTCTACTTATATACATTACTAGAGGCCCAATGCACGAAATTCGTGCAAGGGGCTCGGCCCTCACAGTTGTGGTGGCTTGCCTCAGCCCTCGCAGCCCTGGCTTCATCCGGAAGGTCGTTCAGCTGTCCAGTATAATTAGCATATTACGCTTTTATTATTATAGATATTGGTTCTGTTTGTATAGAGAACCTTGATTAATATACTGAACAAATCACTCTACAACATGCCGTTATAGAATGTAGGCTCAGTGAAGGGAGGCTTTGGGTCAGTTTTGTTTACTGATGTATTTCAAGTGACAAAAATTGTGCTTGACATGTTAGACAGACAATATAGAATTGTTAATTAAATGAGTAACTCTCTCCTAGACTATATAGTTTGGTGTGTTAGATTTGCATCTGTCTGAGATGTTTCATGGTAAGACAGGGCAGGAAAGAGAGAGCATGCACGCAAGAAAGATATTATACCAGACTAGAGGCCTGGTGCACAAAATTCATGCATGGGGAGGGGGTCCCTCAGCCTGGCCTGCACCCTCTCCAATCTGAGTCCCATGAGTCCCAGGGGATGTCCAACTGCCTCTCGCAACGTGGGACTGCTGGCTCCTAACTGCTCACCTGCCTGCCTGCCTGATCGCCCCTAACCCCTCTGCCTGCCTACCTGATTGCCCCTAACTGCTCCCCTGCTGGCCTGATTGCCCCTAACAGCCTCTGCCTCACCCCGAACCAGAGTCCCAGGATTCCCTCCTCCAGCCAGTCACAGGCACCCAGGTCCCAGGCTTCCCTCCCTCTGGCCGACTGCAGGCACCTAGGACCCAGGCCGGCTTTGCCCAGGCTGGCCACAGCTGCAGGGGACCATGGGCTGGTGGCTTTGCCCAGGCCACAGCCGCTGGTGCCTGGGACCCTGGGGTGGGCAACTTGTCCCTCTCCCAGGCCACAAGTGCAGATGCAGCCACTGGCACCCGGGACCATGGGGCAAGTGGCTTGTCCCTCTCCTGAGCCTCAGCTGACTGGTCCCCATTCCTGTCTCACAAGCTCATTTGTGCCTGGCTGGTCCCCATTCCTCTCTCCCCAGTGTTGAGTGTCTGAGCTGTTATGGTGTGATGGCATAACAACTGTTTGCATATTAGCTCTTTATTATATAGGATAATTCTGAAACTCTGAAAATCAAGTCTTATGAGTCTAAGAAATAATTGAGTGGAAGCTACTGAATATTGCCTAGGTTTACCACTGCTCTCTGTTAAACTAGAAATAAAATAGAAAGGAAACCAAAATCATACTTCTTATTACTGGAATTTCATGAACACATTTTATTTCATTTATATTTCATATCATCCAGGTGCTAAGTGCAGTTTAAGCGTACTCTTCCTTATCATAAATTATACAGTAAATCATCATTTGGTAATGGGCACTTTTTTTCCATGCTGATTTCTTTAAGTGCTCCACTCTGAGGTCTCTCATTCATGGCCATATGCTTTTCTTTCCTTTCACATATTTGAATATAAAGCCATACTGATAGTTCCAAGATTTTTTTCACCATTTTTATGAACACTGGGTTATTCAAAATTGTTTCTTCAGATCAAGAAACAATTGTAATAATCAATTGTAATAATCAAAAAACCAACATGTAGCAAACTTTTTTTTTTCTTTTATCACTTCTGCTAAAATTTATTTGAAAAAGATTTTCCTTGAAAAGATTAAATTATGACAACTTCTGAATCAAAAATATCTTATAAAGTAGAACATGGCTCAAGAAAATGTTTCAATTTTTAAAAACTTTGACATATTAAAATATGTGTTATTGTTTGTTTGTTTGCTTGCTTTCTACTTTCCTCTCTAGATTTTACTTGGGTGTAGGTATACTTAGAGTCAGATATGTTGAAAAATAAATAATGTTTCAAAAACATATCAATTAACTACTACTGACTAATAAACTATTTTTTTCCTTCATCTTCCTCAGAAACTAATCATCACAATTAGTTCATTTGTGTTGTGACAACCAAACCCCTAGGCAATCTTGGGCTACTGTCTGGGCAAATGTTTATCCATGCTGCTAATTCCACAAACTGTTCTCTGGCCTATTCCCAGCTGTTCAATTTCCCTTGCCTTAAAATTTGGTTTTCACTTCTCAAAGATTCCTAACAATTTTTTTCAAACAGGTTTTTCAGAGAAAATGTTTTCTATCTTAAAATTTTGTTAATTCTCAAATAATTTCGTTTGCCCATAATTTCTAGTTGCTACAGGTCATTATGGCTTGACCTGTGGAAAATAGGATTGAGGACTTATTATACCTAATTCTTTCTGTGTTTTTATAAATGTGATTTTCCCCTTGTATTTCCTTTTAAATTATTTCTAACATTGAGTGGGAAAATAAAATAATTGTTATGAGTAATTTATAAGAATTATTTCTCTTTGGTCTTAGAGATCCAGGGTATAAGAATGGTTCTTAAGCAACCAGCAGAGAATAGGAAAAAAGTAGCTTTATTAGAAAAGTTCACACTTCCACAGGGGATTTATTAATTTGCCCAAAGGTTTGAGCAAATATATATAATAGTTGCTAATCAGCATGCTTAACTTTATAGCAAAACATTGTAAAATGAAATGAAAATGTGTTTTCAATAAAATATAATGCATATTATTGTAAAAAAAACTAATATTAAAGTAATCATTTTTAAATATATAGGTAGATTTTTAATGTTTTACAAATAAAAGACTTTTTATTATTGGGCAAATTACTTAAATGGAGAATAATTTATTTGAAATTTCCAGGATAAAGAGGTCTTTCATTAAAGCATACATTTTAAGAAACTCTTTAAACTTCAAACAATTCTTCCCCTGACTTTATGGAAATATTTCAAAAATATAAAATGCAATGTTTTGTCTCCTTAACAAAACTATTTGTATACCTTTTTTTTTTTCTGCCTACCTGAATTCTTATATAATTTTGGGTATTCTTTTGACAAAACATGAAAATCTGTTTCATTAAGAAATAATAAAACATATTTGTTATCAGATAACCTGCCATGTTTAAGAGGGCTTTTCCCTCCTTGGCTCTTGCCACACTCATGAGAAAGAATTCAGAAAAGTTACTGAAAGCAGTGTTGAAGAAAAGCAAGCAAATTTATTAAGGAAGCAAAGTAAGCAAATTTATTTAGAATACACTTAGCATAAAGCACAAGTGGGCAACTCAGCTAGTCTGAGCGCCCTACCTGGTGGGGGTTTAAGGATTTTATAGGTTATCTTCCAGTAGGTTTCAGGTTCCCCTGCTGGATAGACTAGATTTCAAGGTTCACTTTTTTACATGTTGTGGCTTTTCTCAACATTTATGAGCACATCTGGTGATTTTATTTTGGCAAGTCTCAAGACTTCTGACTTCTTTGTTCTGTGGGTGAGATAACCTCCCCTTTTTTCCCCTTCCCATTCTCCTGCCCTAGCAGTTATTTACCCTGCCTAACATTCCCCCTTCAAGTGATACCATCAAAATGATTTGGGGTTTTTTGTTATTTGTCCCCCAGACTTCATCTGTCCTTGGGTTTAGCTGGCACAAGTGGCATTAATTGGGTCTTTTTTCTCTATTTTCCCAGGTCAGGGTGATTTAAACTATGTATTCTCTGATTGCAGAGGAGAGGCATAAACCATTTGCTCTCAAGTGTCCTTGGTTGGAAAAGATAAGTTCTTGCAATTCACAAGTTGTCTTCAAGCTGCCCAAACTTTCTTGTCTCAGTTTCTCCATTCTATTTGCCCAGAAATTCTGTAGCTTCTTTCTATCCTGCCACATTTTGAACTGCTTGGCTATACTTTGATAGAACTAATTAGGCTTCTAATTCAGTGTTAGTCTACTAGCAAATCTCTATAATATGTAACATCTTCTGATCTCATTAATACATCGGAAGGTCCAGATTTTCTTGATGCATCAAATCAACATGAAGGTTTTAAAACTCCATGTTCATGTATCCCATAATCAAAATTAATAAGTTCATGTGGATTAGTTAAATTTTAATACTTTTTCTAAACCTTCAAGCAAATTTTCTTCTTTAGCCTGCTTCAGGAATAATTTTTACAGTTGCTATCATTTCCTAGGATTTGGACTGGGAATTAGGATGTTTTTATGTTATATATATTTCTATTTCTCACCACTAGCCTGAAAAGAGACTATCAGTGGGATTTTAGAACAAATGTCTTCCTTCTGAAATGTACCTTGGAATTTTATCTTCCCCTAACTTTCCATTTCCCAAAAGTATTATTATATGCAGAGGGAAAAACAAATGTTTCTTTTTTAGCTCTCTTTAATTATATTAGGCAGTATCCTCAGTATCTTATTTTAAAGCTGTGAGATGTGTTACTTGTCACATATATCTTGTGATAATTCTCTGTATTGTTCTGTTTCTGTTGGGAGCTTCACTTTGGCTCCTCTTTGCTTGTGCATGCTGCCGCTGCTTCTTTGTTAAATGTTGTCAACACTCATGGTTATTCTCAACAGGACCTGCATCAGGGAGGCTACAGGCATGCGATTATGCCATGTAATATTAGCCTCAGGTTTGATATGGCACCAGATGTCTACTTGTTCTTTACAAAAGATGGAACATCATGGTCTGATTGTCCCCTTAGCCCTGTGCTTTTCTTTTAAAAGATGCCCTTTTATGTTATAAGAATTATATAGTCTAAACAATTCAGGAAGTCTTTAGATTAGTTTAAAATAGAAGTAGGTTAGAACATGGGCATTGGGGAACTATTCATGAAAGTTCTTACTTTTTTTAAGAGAGTTAATTTTGCGTTTATTAGACCTGCTGGTTGCCTCAGTAGTTATAGCATTGGCTCATGGACTGAAGGGTTGATTCCAGTCAAGGGCACATACCTCAGCTGCAGGCTTGATCCCTCGCCCAGTTGGGGCACATGCAGGAGGCAACCGATTGAGGTGTCTCATATCCGTGTTTCTCTTTCTCTGCCTTTCCACCTCCCTTCCACTCTCTCTAAAAATCAATGGGAAAAAAATATGCTTGGATGAGGATTAACAAAAGTAAACAAATACACAAACAATAACAACAAAAAACCCACAAAGCTAGTTTGTCAGATGTCTGAAGTTAAACTAGATTAAATAACTATATATTACAGTGTAAAGTTAACTTATTTAACCACTGTGCCCACTGTATAATTGTGTATACATTTTTTAAATTTAATACAGATTTATTTTTCAAAATGTACAGCCGGTGAGATCTGTTGTTCATGCATCTTCTCCAGCAGCTGGGGTGTCCCACCTTTGGTGTTTCTGGTGTAAATCACTTGAGCTCTGTGCTTTGAGACTAGTTTAGCAAGTCCTTTACTAAGTAGCTCCTGAAGGGCTGCCCTGGCCATGGAGCCACGAATCTTTAGCCTCTGGGAGACCGCAGCTGGGGTTATAAACTTTGTACTTTTGGAACTTCCTTATAGAGCTTGTCACAGATCATGGAACTTCCTTACAGAGCTTTGTCATAGATGGCTTTGTCAAACAAGACCAGATTATTAAGCTTGTCCCAAACTTTGCCTTTGGACCACTTCTTCTTTTTGGCCTTGGTCTCTGACTTGTTCACGGGGTCTTTGTCTTTCTTGACTGACTTTCCAGCATCTTTCTTCTTCTTGTCGTCCTTGGGCAGCATCATGGGACTCAGAGAACAGGGATGCACTGCTGCCTGACATGCTGCTGCCTGGCCAAGATGTCGGCCCAAGAGCAAATGTGTATACTTTTAAACATATATGCTGTGATACAATTTCTTACTCATATAGTTATATTCATAAGATTGTTAATTCTCTGATAAAGTCTATATTGTATATGTTTTGTAATTCAGAATTTTGCCACAGAGTATATTATTAATACTAGAGGCCCGATGCATGAAATTTGTGCAAGGGGGGGAGGGAGTCCCTTAGCCCAGCCTGCTCCCTCTCACAGTTTGGGAGCCCTCAGGGGATGTCCTACTGATGGCTTAGGGGAGCAGGAAGCGGGCCTAAGCCTCAGTCTGGCCTCCCTCTGCGGGAGGTGACTGGTGGGCCAATTGGGATGGTGTGGGCAGCTGGTGGCTGGCCCTGCCCCCAATGTGCCACAGCCACTGGTGGCCTCCCTCTGTGGGAGGCAACCCCAGCAGGCCTATCTGGGGATGGTGCTGGGTGGCCCTGCCCTGAATCGCTCTGCCGCTGCTGCTCCCCGTGGCCTCCCTCTGCAGGAGGCGACCAGGTGGGCAATCAGGGGATGGCGCCAGGCCCTATCACCCCGCTGCCTCTGGTTGCCACCGCCCTCCCCCACCCCATCGCCCCTCCCTCTGCCCACTGGCATACAACTTGGCTGGCCTGGCAACACCTGTTCACCGGCCCCACCCCCCAATGACCGGTTGTTCTACCATTTGGTCAATTTGCATATTACACTTTTATTATATAGGATTGCTTTATTTGGAGGGAGATTTATCCACCAAAATTAGCTATAGAAGGAGTGTTTTTCAAGGTGTGGTCCTACATATTAATAGGCAACCCAGATGAGTGTTATGCACTGTATTGTTTGAGAGGATCTCTTTTGAAGTGTGACACTCAGTAAAGAGACATTGGCTCATTAAAATTATGCCTCTGGCATGACTGCATTCAGTATCCAATTTTATTGTAAAAAATTGAGCACCCAATATCTCTTTATCAATCTATATAGGCTCATAATCTTTCCACATCTTGAAATTCCCCATACTCACAGAGCATTTAATGACTTCGATAAGTATTTTTAAGGGATCGTGCAGGAAAGCTAATTTAGGTGATAGGAATGTGTAGTGGATAGATAATATCCTAGATTAGGAGAAAAGATGGCACATTAGCCTTACATGATGGTGGCTGAAGGCAGAAAAACAAACGTTGCAGCAAAGAAAGAGCATAAGTCTGTCTTCTGTCCTAGTTGTTTGGCCATTGATGAACTAAGCAAGCTCCCTTACACTGTTCCTTTTCCTTGATACCTTCTCCCAGTTATTAGAATCACCCATTCAACGAAGTTGCCCAAACTGGAAAACCTGGGCTAATACCATTTGCTTTGTTTGCTTTCACTCCAGTATAATCAGCCAAACAGTTCCTTCAGGTTTCCTCATAAATATGTCTCTGGTCCACTGCCTCTGTCTAGTCCTAGTTCCCAACATCAGTCTCTCTTTTTCTTGGTCCCCAAAACACTGCAGCTGTCTAAAGTGATCCTTCCCACAGCCACCAGAATGGTTCACTTACAATGAAAGCGAGACCACGATGCTCCCATGCTTGACATTCTTCACTTTTCCTCCTTCTGGGGAATAAAATCTAAGCTCCCTGCTATGGTATATAAGACCCTCAGTGGTCTATCCTCTGCCTACTTCTCAGGCCACTGCAGACCCAGGCCTGACTGCAGCCACGGGCGGCCAGGACCCGGGCCTGACTTCCACCCCAGGCCTCCTCCTGCCACTCTGCCTGTGTCAGCTCTGGGGCTGCCCAAGCTGGCGCAGTGGTGCAGCAGCCCGGGCAGGCCCCTCTGCCCTGTCTCCATCTCTATCCCAGGCCTCACCTGCGTGTGCAGCCTCCTCCTGACCAGTCGTGACTGTTACTGCATCCCGGCCTAATTTGCATATTACCTCTTTATCTATATCTATATCAATTTCTTCGATATTGATATATAGATATAGATAAGGTTTTTAGGTAAATTGACTAATTTTCCTTTATATATTAAAAATATGAGATGCTAGTATCAAAAGGCCCAAATTACAGAATTATATTGAATAAAAATATGTATTATATATTATTTGGATATATGTGTTATTATTGGTGATAATTGCTGAATGAGACTTATTCTTTCATAGAGCTTGCATTAAATGAAGGACAAGACAAGCTATTACATAATCAAATATATAATATGCAATTTCAGGTACAAATTCATTTTTTTCTTTTTTGAAAAAATATTTATTGTTGAAGGTATTACATATGTTCCCTTTCTCCCCCCATTAACCCCTTCTAGCCCACTTCCTGACTCCCCCCCCCCAAGACTTTTTGAAGCCCACATCTTTTTCTTAAACATATGACCATATTTCCAATAATCTACTGGTCGTGTCTATTGGGACATCTCATAGGTAGACCAAACCCAGCATACACAAAAGTTAACCATTTGTTTTTGCTTTTGTTGTAAAAAATTTGTTTCATCTTTAATATTGCATTCCATAATTATACTTTTATAAAATGTTTAAATAAAGATAATTCTCCATAATTATCTTTTTTCTTAATTACTAAATGTTGTCAACGTTATAGTCTAAATAATATTTGAATCTAGTAAACCCTTATTTATGGCCTTCAATATGCCTACCAACATCGTTGCAATACCGTAAAAATTGGACCCCCAAATTTCTCTTTTTTTTCTCCCATCTGCTTTTTTTTTTAAAGTTAAAACCTAGCATTTTATTAGCCTTTTATTAAACTGTTAGAATTGAAAAATCTGACATAAGAAAAAAATAAACAACCTTCATAAATAGATGCTGAAAAGCACTTCCTTCCTAAGTCAAGCAACAGTGTAATAAAGCTAGCCTGTCTGCACCACACTTGCCCAGTTAGTTTTCCCCATGGCCAGCCACACGAGCTCTCCGTCCTTTCAGTAAACATTATCCTGACTCACAGTAGATCTAACTCAAAGTTTATCATGCAGGATGACTTGGCCTATCCAGAAATATTGGAAATGTTTTTTTCCTTATGGTTTTGAGGAAAAAAACAAAACAAAAAAGAAAATATTTTAAATGCTGCCATTTGAGATTATGGCTTACTGAAGTATAAAAAGATTTCTTCCTTCCATCAAAAGCACTGCTTTCTGAAGGAAATTGTTTTCTCAGTTTCTATGCCAGCTTCTCAGACAGATCATTGAACCAAATTAATAATAAATAAAAACAAAACAGAACATATATAACACCCTGGTTTAAGTTGTTATGCCATGTGGAGTCCTCAGTCTTCCTTATGTATACACACACACACACACACACACACACACAATTATCTGTTATCAATGTCTGCAACCTACAGACCCGCAGATACTACCATGTGACATCCATGCTTGACATCACAAGGATAACAAACACCTGTTTCTCTAGAGCTATGAATCTGTGACGTTTGGTTAATGCCAAATCCAATCTGGTTTTTGAAAGAATATCTAAATGCCTCTTCTGCTTCAAATGCCTGAATGCTTCCCCATTGCCCTTGTAATAATTATAAATTTTCAATGCCTTAATATGGCTCACATAACCCTTTACGATCTAGATCTCGCTTACTTCCCTGTCTCACCTTTTGTCAACTATCAGCTCTATTCCCATCCCCACTCTATAAATGCTAGGTTTTAACTATACTGTATTTCTTCAAGTTTTTAGAACATGTATTGTTCTCATGAAGCTTTCAGTCTTTCACTGTATATCAAGTACCTATATTCACAATAACTCTGTGCCACACAAAAATCACAAACTCTTCAGGGCCTCCATGCTTAACATTCTTTTAGTGCTTGAGTGTGTGAGTCTGCAATTTAGGGTCTTAGTTGGATGCACGGGGTGATTTATAGTGGTCTCAGCTTGGATTACTCTGTATGGGAAGCTGAAAAATCGTCACCCAGAGATATTAGTATTTTGTTGTATTTATGGGCACTTACAGTATAATTCGTCACAGTTAGAAAGAGGAATTTTGCAGACATGGTTAAGTTTCAGATATTTCCATGAATAAGAATCTTGAGATGGGGAGATTATCTTTGATTATCTAGGTTAGGCCTATAAAAGAAAAACCAGAGCCTTGTGTGGGCCCAGAGGGCAGAGCCCAGAGATTGGAGCCTCAAACCTCAAATTTTTATTCTTAGGCCTTGAAACCTAATGGAATATGCCTTACTAGCAAATTTGAAATTGCTGGGGGATAATGCTTTTCCTTCCATTTTTCCCATTTGGAGTAGAAATGTCTATAACTGCTAACATATCCCTGTCTGGTCACTGTATTTTGGAAACATGCAACTTGTTTTCTAGGTTCACAAGTCCACAGATGGGGAGGCATTTTGCTCCAGGGTAAATCATAAATAGCCTCACACATATCTGATTAAATGACTTAGGTCATGAGTTTTGAGATGTTTAATTTGATGGTATTTTGTTGAGATCTTGGAATTGAGTTGATGATATAATAAATTAATACATTTGGGAATGTTGGGATGTGAGAATGATATTGTGCATGTGTCATTGATGTGAATCTTTTGGACCAGAGGAAAGACTGGGATAGAGTAAAAAAAAAAATCACTAAAGTTATCAGATACTAATCCCCAGAATCAGTTAATGTTGCCTTATTTGAAAAAATAAGTCTTTGAAGATATGATTAACTTAAACATTTTAGATGGGAAGATTATCCTGGATTATCCAGTTGTGCCCTAAATGCAATCTCAATTGTCCTTATAAAAAAAGACAAAGGGAGCTTATACAGAGATGCATAGAGAAGACAATATGACCATCATGGTAGGGATTGCAGTTATGTGGCCACAAGTAAAGGAATGCTGGCAAACACCAGAAGCTAGAAGAGGCTGGAATAGATTCTCCCTTACAGCTTTTGGAGGGTGTCCAACCATGAAAACACCTTGACTTTGATCCAGTGATACGGATTTCAAACTTAAAGCTACCAGAATTGTGAGAGAAAATATATCTGTTGTTTTAAGCCACCAAGAAAATAATATACTTGGATAAATTGTTTCTTCAACATGTTTTTCTCATCCTCTTGCATCCTGTCACTGTGTCTATTTCCATGGCAATTTCAGAAAGCAAAGCAGAATAGGACAAGGCAAAGGCCCTTACTTTAAGTGTCTGCTTGCATCTGGTGTACTGATAGACCACTGATATTAGTAAGTCAAGTGATTTGCTGGCCCAGAATCAGAGTGGGAGGACACTGAAAGTTTGACAATGGACATAAGGATATGAATATGGTAAAATGGAGAGTTGGGTCCATTTTTGCATTCAAACATTCATAGGGTTATTTTCTCTTAATTTCATTATTATCTTTAATTCTACCTCTGGCCAAATCCCACTTATTTTCAGATTTTGCCCTTCCTTAAGAATTGGGTGTTATGTTATACTAATGTGGAACTATTTTATTTTCACTAGTATCACAGTTATCTCAAAATTTTAATTTCAAAGTTAGTCATAGACTATTATCTCAGCGAGAGAAAATATGCAATCTTTGTTAGCTTATATCCTCCATAATGCATGTTTACAATATGCTAATTAAATTAATATACAAATTATGCTTTGCTATGTTAGAGATTCTGCTGAAGCACTAAAAAGCCAGTATTAATATTTTATTTCAAGGGATATAATTTGTTCTTCTTTTTGCACATAAATTCATGTGCTTTTATTCTCATTTAATATATTTAAATCATATTAAAATTAAATATTGATTAAGTTAAACCACCATTTAAAAAGTTTTCAGTAAGGCAATACTAATTGCCATATATTCAAACTTGTTAGATAAAAAATATTACAATTTCTTTTTCAGTTTATATTTTCTATTTTTCTCCTCTTAATTTTTCAAGAAGCTTTGGTAAGCAGGTTGAAAACAGTGAAGTTATTTTTTCCCACATATACTCATTTAAACCTTTACCTATTGTGGAAAGAATATGTTCAATTATCTGATGCTACTGCTTATAAATGATTTATATGTTGTGACTAGTTTATCTTTTTAATCTATTTCAATAACTCTTGAATAATTAGTGAAGAGTGAGAATTACATTCTACTTTTTTTCTTTTGGTTTTGTACAAAATAAATAGGAATATTTTAAGAGTGACCTTAACTTTAACCAAAAAAATCAAGGAGGGGTGATTGAAAGCTAGAGAATGTAATTAAAGTTTCAAACACACATACATTTTACATTATTTCCCATTGATACTACTTTTTATTCATAATTTTAAATGTGTTAATGAGAGTAAATGTAATCAGTTCCAGCAGTATCACTTTCTTTCTTTATATTTGTTTGTTTCTAATTTGATAAATATTTATGAAAAAGAAAAGGAGAAGTAGTAACTAATATTGGCTAAAGAAATGTTTTAGACACATTCCCTGTGAGGTTCCTCCAAACAGCTGTGCCACTGCATCTCCATCCAAACCACTCGCCCAGTTCTGGGTCTTTGCAGAGCACAGGGAGCCAGCTCTGCCAGCCTGTGCCAAGCTGAGGGGACAGTGCCTGATGCTGATTCACACTCAGTTGAAACTAAAAACTCCAAATTCATTACATTCTATATTTTAGAAAGAAAACCACATATTATTTTCTCTTTCTCTTCATACTATTCCTTTTGATATTACATGGATTATTACTTTTGTAGTTATATGAGTTGTATAGAATAAGAATCACAAAATGTGTGCTCTTACTGAAATCATGTTTACCATTTTATAGCTTCCAGACAACAAAACTCTTACAATCTCTGGAAATTTGGATCTCATCCATTCAAACATAATTATTTATCAAACTTTTTCTGGAAAAAGATTGCAGTACATCGTAGCTTAATTTGCACACAGTCAAGCAATACAAACAGTCTGAGTTATTAACAAGTATCAGCTGAGTGATAATCACTGGATTCAGTCATACAGGTCAGGCTACAGATGCCCTTGCTAAGGGAGTAGCAGCAAATGTCAGAATAAATAAATTTAATAAATTAAAGTAATGAAACTGTGATCTGGACCAAATTCATTATGTCAAAAAATCAAAGCATGAGTTCAGGGATAAAGACAGTAAGCGGAAGCAAAGTTTATTGAGAGCTGGATGGACCCCCGATAGCAGGGAGCAGCAGGGAGCAGCAGGGAGCAGCAGGAAGGGAGCCCAAGCCGATTGCCAGTGAAGCTTCTTTATCTCAGGTTCCAAAGTCCCATGTCCCTTTAAGACCACTCTGGAAAAGGTGGAACTGTGGTTCCAGGAGAGCCAAAAACAGGCCAGTGTCCAGAGCTTCCATTCCATGTTGAAGCCGGTGTAGCTGAGCATCCAAGCTAAGTCCATTAGTTCATGTGTGGAGTCCCATATGGCCATATGCCATGTGGGTGCTGGGGAGCATATACCCTAGCACAAGAGAGCCAGGAATCCAGTATGCCAGAGAGAGAGAGAGAGAAGAGAGTGTGCTTCTTTGTCTAGTGGTGGATTTATGCTTTGCTAGTTCCTGATTGGTCATTTCAAAGAATTCTGTTTAGTAACATCGATATAATCAGTGTAAAGCTTCCTTCTGAGCAGCTGGGTTGCCCTGGTAACACCCGCCTACCTGGGTTCATCGTTACATTACTTTGTTTCTCTAGGAACAAGGGAATAGGACACAGTCAACAAGCTTCATTCTGTCCACATTTAAAAGATCCTGTTATTCTTGGACTTCTAGGTTCTACTTTCCCTTCCCATGATCCAGTCCCTGACTACCTAGCCCTCTTCTATCTCCTAAGTAAGACAGACCTTTTGATTTCCTAAGTAAATTTAAGGTGACAGTAAAAGTCAAAATATCAACAACCACAAAGAAATGCTGTAGATGCCTTATAACATTTGTCTTATTTTAAGTAATTATTTTTAAAGTATCTTATTTACAGACACTAGAGGCCCGGTGCACAAAATTTGTGAATGGAGGGGTGTTGTCCCTCAGCCCAGCCTGCACCCTCTTCAATCTGGGACCCCTCGAGGGATGTCTGACTGCCTGTTTAGGCCCGATACCCTAACTGCCCTCTGCTGCAGGCCTTGTCACCCCCAACTGCTCTCCTCTGCCAGCTCGGTCACCCCTAACTGCCCTCCCCTGCAGGCCTGGTTGCCCCCAACTGCCCACCCCTGCCAGCCATCTTGTGGCAGTCATCTTGTGTCCACATGGGGGTAGCCATTTTTGACCACATGAGGGCGGCCATCTTGTGTGTTTGAGTGATGGTCAATTTGCATATTACCTCTTTATTATATAGGATAAATCTCAAAGTGGCTATTTCATGATTCTAAGGTGTGTTGTTTTCCTAACAATGTTTCAAAATGAGAGATTCTTGTATATTAACATGTGGAAGTGCATTGATGGAGTATGACAATACTCCCTCTCTCAGATATCTTGCAGATACCAGTAGATTCTACCAATATTAAATGGAAACTAAATTTACTACACATTACACATATTGCTAAATGTATTGCTGGCTAGGGGCCTATAAAGCTATAATTCCGTGGCTTAATAACATACTCAAAATTAAATGCTGAATAAGGAGAAAATTGCATAAGGTAAATAAATAATAATTTTATGATCTGTGTCTTCAGGAACTCTAAATTCTTAGTAACCTTAAAGGAGATATCTTTCCAACACCTATTTTAGTTCTTCTTCAGCTTGAAATGTAGAGTTGAATTATGATGTGCGATGGCACTTATCTATGAATGTCCTAAATCAGAAAATAGAGAAAAGAGAAAGGAAAAACTGTTAAATCTCCTAATCTTTGGGAAGAAATAAAGAATTTAGAAGCAACTGGCAAGAGAAATTCAAGGCACCTTTCAAGAAAGAAAGTTAACTGTCACAAGTATTTGATGTGGGACTAAAATAGGGAGGACAGGCAGAAACAAAACTGGAGGGTTTTCTACTCAACAGAATATTTGCTGTCATCCTAACAAATCACAGCATTTGGGATGTGGGATGGTTTAGTGGTAATTCCAATGAATTAACACCAAGTAGGAAATCACCAATAAATTGAACGCTGCACAATCTAGAGAGATATTGACAAAAAAGTAGTTTATTTGTAGTTTTTGTAGATGTCAGATAGGGTAATTTTATTATAGTTATAAGACATAATCAGACACAAAATATATATTTTATTGATTTTTACAGAGAGGAAGGGAGAGGGATAGAAAGCTAGAAACATCGATGCATCGACCAGCTGCCTCCTGCACACCCCCTACTGGGGATGTGCCCGCAACCAAGGTACATGCCCTTGACCGGAATCGAACCCGGGACCTTTCAGCCTACAGGCCGACGCTCTATCCACTGAGCCAAACCGGTTTTGGCAAGACACAAAATATATAGACAGTAGAAAGATAGAACTCCACTTAGGAGAAAATATATACTATGTGCATATTATTTTACGTAACAATTTTAAAATACAGTATCTTTAATACCAAAATGTCCATGTAATATTTGTGGATTAAAATAGTGTTTACATGGCTTAATATTTTACAATGATTAAACTCTCATCTTTCTAAACAACAATTTTAACTATACAAATACATATTCAAATTTATTTCTGGAAATTTGGAAAAATTAAATGTATAATTAATGATTATTCAAACTAAGACAAATTTTAATACATTTCATATATTCCAACATACAGCTTTCATAATGCCCAGATGTCTTAAGGTACACAATCACCTATTTTTACCACAGTCGTTAAAAAGGCAGCTATCCTCCATCTTAAGTCAGAATATTTCTTTTTTAAACTTTTTTTAATTGGTTTGAGAGAGAGAGTGAGGGAGAGAGGAAGATGGGGGGGAAGAGAGAGAGAGAGAGATTTGTTGTTCTACTTATTTATACATTTATTGGTTGATTTTCATATCTACAGGGGATCATACTCACAACGTTGGCATATTGGACAATGCTCTATTCTACTGAATTGTCAGCCAAAGTCACAATATTTATTTTTTTAATATTAGCTACACTTACCAGACATTACCTAATTAGAAGCAAAAAGGTGTCAATCATATATTTTTTAAAAATTGTATAACTTGATATTTTATCAATATGAAATGGTTTCACTGTAATGCATTAAACTGGCATGCTAATATTTAATATTCAAGCTTCTTTTTAATAATTTATGTTGGCTACTCATCATTATGGTAGAAAGTGATATTTCTTGTTTTTCTCTCCTACGCATACTGGGTGATTACACTTCTCTGTCCCACTGAAGTTCAGCATGACTTACCTTTAGCCAATGGCAGAAATGCATAAGAATTAACAGGAGATCCCCCATTCTCTCTTTTTCGTCATCCTGGATGTGCTAGTGAAGAATTCTGTATAGTGGAGACTCCCTCAATATGGATTGCAGAGGTGTCACATAGTGAAGAGTTGCCCAGAAGGACACTCATATCAACAGCTGACTTGTTGAAAGAAACATAAATAGTAATTATTAAACTACAGCTTTATGGGCTGTCAGTTCAGTGGAACCAAGATTATCCTGATTCTTAGAGTTTTGCTTTTCCTAATTTCTACAACTGATGAAATAACTCCTAGCCCACTCCACTAACTTCACATGTTGAAAATTATCTTATCTCTATAGAGAAAAACTATAAAGGGTACTTAATTTAAAGTCTATCAGAAACATCCAGCTGCATTTAGTGCTTTGGTAAACACAATTAAAGTAACAGTTCAATACTACTTGTTCATTCACAATAATGATAAGATCGGCCCTTGTTCTCTAGTAACATATGTTCTAGAGACGAAGCAATCAAAAATACAAATGGATTGGTTCAACACAATGTGGTTATTGCATACAAAGAATAGTGAAAGCAGACAGAATTAAACCACATCCCTGTTTAAGGGAGTTAAAACTTTGTAAAGAATCTTATGATTGATAGCTGAACACAGTATAAGCATATTCTAGACAAAGAGATAATACACAAAGACCTGACAATTTAGAAGCTTGAGAAAAATTGGGTTAAATGTTGCTAAATAAAAGACAGGCAAGGTTTTTGGAACAGAAAAGATTGTACAACAGGACTGCTGAGTTATATTACAATGGATTATATAGTCCATATGAAGGTTTTCATATGTCCATAAACAAGAAACTCTGGGAAAACTTGGAATGAATATTAAAACCATATGTTTGAAGTTTAGAAAAAAAAATCTCTGGTTGATAAATTTAGCATTTATTGGAATAGAGTGAAATAAAAGAAAAAATAAACATTTTTTAAACCAGTAGAAAAGAACAATTATATAGAAGGAGAGCCATAAAGATTTAGAAAAGGAATGAACAGAACAATATTTTAAAACAAAAGCAATACATCTGGGTGACTAGAAGTGGAGAATGAGGGACCTAGGAGGATCTAGGATGTTCTTAAGGTTTAAAATTTATGGGTAAACATGAAACCATTGACTGAGATGGGAGATTTAAGAAGAAAAACTGGTTTGAGGAATGTAAAGGGCACATAGGGATGAGTTATATTTGGGACACATTGAATTTGTACTTCTGATTCATTTTTGTAAAGATGTTTAGCAAGGGCTTAAACTAAAGATGTCTATCTGTAATTCACCCCACTTTGTTAAAATTGTTTGAATCAAAGTAATCAAAGAAAATACAAATATTGAAGTGGGAAAAAAGGGATTAAATAGAAGATGGCAAAGGAGACAGTTAAGAACAACTCTGTTTGAAATTATACTTGCATTTTTCTTTGTACTCGAATCCTGGCTTGTTATCTTAGTTTCCCTGCCTATCTTATCATTAATTAGAATTTAAATTCTATGAAGTCAAGTACTTTAATTAATACATATTTTATAGTCTATAAATGTTATAACAATGTTTATAGTTAGGAATCTCAATAAATTGTAGGTCAGAGTTAACCCTTTAGTGGAATTACCGAATCATGTAAGCACTAGAACAATTACGGAATTGCCAGCATAAAAATTTAACTTAGCCACTGGATATCCTTGGCTCCCCAGATATGGAATCTATCACCATGACACTTAGCCATGTTATCAGGATTAGGTAGAAAGTAGGCTTATCCAATTATATCAAGTAGAAGTGGCTGACCATTACCCTCACTGTTCTGATATGCTTTTTTTTTTAAATCATCTTTGCAAGCTTAAAACAATCTGAAATTATACCTCTGAACATGCTTTGTGGAAAAGAAATGTATGACCCTGCAACAACTTGGTTTAACACACATTTTGCCTCACACACAAGGGAGTTAATTTGTTTGGTTCCGTCCATGGTGGTAGTAAAATCAAAGAGACTTATGGAAAGATCAATGCTTACAGCCAAGCTTTTGAACCTTTACAGAATCTGACATCTCAGTGAGCAGAATGCCCAATAATGTTTCTGTGCAATAAAATCCTATATATTCAATGACAAAAGTCGATTCACATTGTCAATAATAAGTGAACATATCATGGGTCTGATTGTTGCTGAGCTGTCTTTGCAGCCATGTCCTGATAAATATTTATCTGTCCTTAAGTTTTTTTCTGTGTAGGTTTCTCCATTGAAATTCCAGTCTCTCTTGAGCTACACTACAATGCATATTACCCGATACCTAATATTCACTGTAGAATAATAACTCAATATTTTTCTGCTTGCCTTTCATGGCCCTGTTCATACAGATATATGGGTATTGGATTCTGGTTTTGAACTTTCACTTATGGTAATAATGTCAGGTCTGGTCTTTATACCTATAAGTCATTTTTTAGTCTCAAAACTCTATCTGGAAGCATGATACTCGGTCCTGCCTCCAAAGTCTTAACCCTGTTTCCAAATCAGATCGCTGAATATGTACCCATTCTTGTATGTGCATTTGCCAACTGCCATAAAACATCATGCTTTACAGATCAGGCATCTGGTTTCCAAATGTTTGTTAATTCAATAAGCTTGTTCCAATGAAGAGATAACCACTTTGTGAAAATCCGAAAATCTGTAGAAATTTAGGCAAGTATCTGTGTTTATATGCCTCTGTTTAAGAATGTGTTTATTGGGAGAAGTAGTGACCCATGCTATTTAATAGTAGTGCCACAGGTCCAATGACATTGAACTTGCCATTGTTTGTTTTGTAGACCAGGATGTCTATGTTGTAGAGATTACAAGATTAAAATTATTTTTGTGATCTAAAGAAAGGACAACTAACAACATTACTGATATAGTTTAGTCTGATGTCAAATGACAGTATTTACGAGTATTCTAAATCATAGCATGCATACTGTTTCCAATTCAAGAACTAAAACATACATAGCTAATTTGGATTCATTTGTATTGGCTTCCTCAAAATAGGCTTTAACACTTCAAATTTGCTCTTGATTCTGTTTATGTTTAAGGAGTTTGTCATTTGCATGATTTACTAAGAATTCATATTTCACTAAAAACAGCATGGTTTAGACTCTATCTCATAAAACCACTGTTTAAATAAATTACACTATCCATTATTATTTTATGCTTCATGCTTATTTCTATAATATTACAAATCTTGTGCGAACTATAAATGGTTTACAAATATGCTTATAAAATATGTTTTCTTAGTTTTCATGTTATCTGATAACAGATACATATAGAGAATTTTAGCAATATTCTGATGTGAAAGTTTCTGTAATACCTGTTAAGTTATTTGAGAATGCACAGGAATCTTTAGGAGTCATGGAGGATAACAATTTTATTGAATACAAATATGCTGGTTTCTTCATAAGTTCTCATATCTGTTCAATAAATTCCAATGAATACTACTTTTGAAAAGTTAACAGTGATGTTAAACCAATAATAAAAGAATAGAAAAATAAAAAATTACTTTTACTATGCCAACCATGTATATTGTATGCAATTTCCTAATTCACAGTAGTGCATTTGATACAATCAATAATGGAAGTAAAATTATAAGATAGAAAGGATCTTGAAATTGGGATGTGGGTATCTGGGTTTGGGGATGAGCTCTGTCACTGATTATCTCAATGAACTTGAGCAAGAAACTGAATCTCAGTTTTTTTATCTTTAAAAATTGGTCACATCATTTCCAGGATAATTTCTCTCCTATTATGGACTGAACTGTATTTCTTCAAAATTGATATATTGATGCCCTAACCATGAATTTCCTCAGAAATGTGACTGCATTTGGAGACAGGGCATTTAAAGAGGTTACTTAATTAAAACAGAGACATTAGAGTGGACCCTAATCCAATATAATTGGTGTCTTTATAGAAAAGGAGAAGAATAGGACAGGAATGTGTGTGTGTGTGTGTGTGTGTGTGTGTGTGCATGTGTGTGTGTGTGAGAGAGAGAGAGAGAGAGAGAGAGAGAGAGAGAGAGAGAGAGAGAGAGAAAGAGAACCAGACACCCAGACATATATATGCATAGAGACACATGTGAACATAAAGTAAGAAGGCAGCATCTGCAAGCCAGGGAGAGAGTACTCGGAAGAAATCAAACCTGCTGACATCTTGATCTTGTAGCGCTAACCTCCAGAACTGTGAGAGAAAAAAATCTGAATTAAAGTCACCTAGTCTGTTGTATTTTGTTATGATAACCCTAGCAAACTGATACATCTCTCCTGGCTTGTAGAAAAATATAATCAAATATCCTTTGAACAATATATATTAATTAGATTTGGGAATAGATAATGTTATGACTCATTTTAGTGGTCTAAATGTAAATGACTTACAGAAAGAGAAATTAAAGGCATTTTGTATGTTTCCAAATTAACGTAACAGCAGCATATGTGTCACTAATCCTATACACTAGCCCTGTATAAAATATAGACTGAGGAACTAAAGATCCTTTTTCTTCTTGTAGGTAAGACAATATTTGGGGAAATCTTCACACAAAGTGTAAGTAATTATAATTATACTAGAGGCCTGATGCATGAAGATTCGTGCAAGAATGGACCTTCCTTTCCCTGGCTGTCGGCACCGCCTTCACTCCGGCCGGGAGCCACCTTTCCACCTTCCCATGCTGCCCACAGGCCCGGAGCTGCTGGGGTGGTGAGGAATGCCTGCGTCCCACCCCACCCCCAGCCGCTCAGTGCCTGTGTATGCAAATTAACCCCCCTCCTTTGTTGGGTTAATTTGCATACTCACTCCTGATTGGCTGGTAGGCATTGCAAAGGTACGGTCAATTTGCATCTTTCTCTTTTATTAGTGTAGATCAGGTGTCCTCAAACTACGGCCTGCGGGCCACATGCGGGTGTTTTTGCCGTTTTGTTTTTTTACTGCAAAATAAGATATGTGCAGTGTGCATAAGAATTTGTTCATAGTTTTTTTTAAACTATAGTCTGGCCCTCCAAAGGTCTGAGGGATAGTGAACTGGCCCCCTGTTTAAAATGTTTGAGGACCCTGGTATAGATGAATGCAACTCCAATGTAATGTAATAAATGATCATTTGGCACTCTGATTCTAAATAATCATAAAATATAGTTTCTCTACAGTGAAGTGCTCAGCATTGATAATTATCTATTATGTTACATGATAATTTTAAATGTGCCTTCTGGTATGTTTATATCAAAAGGCATAATATAATTTCAGAAATGTTTATTACTAAGCATTTTATATAAATGGGCAATAGCAGAATATAATTTTAAAAACATTGGCTATATCAGTAAGAGTTACTCAGAGAAGCATAAGTTCCACTAGTTACACTAACTATGGGGGGGTTAATTAGAGGGAATTGGCTCCACTTTCTAAAATTTGGTGTTAGAAGACTAACAGTAACATGGGACAATGAGGTAACAGGAAGAAAACTACAGAAACCATCACCCATTTTAGGGCTAACTGAACCCTAGGGAATTATTAGAACTTGATTAATTGGTATCTTTCTCCTGATTGGTTGTGACTATCAACATGTATTTTAGAAAAATTGTTCAGATTTAGAACCAGTTTATAGTTGTAAGATACGGCATAACCAACTAGCATGAGATTTACACCCTTGGATATGTATATGACTGGAGCAAGTAATTTTAAATTCTTAGAAGAGTTACAGCCTGAGGAAATTTTTTGTTTTTCCTTAAGCATTTTAAATACTATTGCTGCAGTATTCATTCAGTTCATAGCATCCCACCCATCATTCCACCCATTCTAAGGATGAATAAACAAAGCCTTTACTCTGTTGCTTATATTTGTGGCTCTTTCTGTTTTTTATGGTACTTGGAATTTATTAATTATTGATTGTTATAGATGGGTAGGTTAATGTTTTTCAGCAAATGTCAGGAGTTTTCAGGTTTTATATATTTGAATGGATTTTCTGTTCCTTCCTTCCTCCCTCCTGCTGGTATACTCATTATGCATAGGTTGGTGTACTTAAGAGTGTTTCACATTTCTACAAAACTCTTCATTTTTCTTTATCCTTTCCTTCTCTTTTATGCAACTTGCATAATATCTCTAAATTTCTTTTTAAGTTTACTTATTCTTTCTTCTGTAATTTCAAATCTGTTGAGATACTCCAGTATGTGTATTTTTTAATTTTAGTTATTCATTTCAATTCCAGTTTCCTTTGGGTTCTTTTTTATAATTTCTATCTCTTTATTGATATTATTGACATTGTCATCATATGTTTTTTTAATCATATTTTAAATTAGGTTTTTATTCACCTTTGTTCATTAAAGATATACTTGTCTTAAAGATCAAAAAAATAAAGTGACTATCCACTAATGTGGGATTATAAGGCACCCTCTCAGCATAATATTTTTGTTTTCTTAAAAAGCAGTGTTTCTTACAAAATCATATTGACCACATGATAGTTAAAAGAATGTCAATATAATGATGCATAAATCTTACTTTAATATTCCATCTTATAAATTTAATTAATATGTATTGACTGGAAGATGTTTAAATATATTTATGAAAATATGCACTTAAATGCATGCATGTGAACATACATACAGATGTGTGATTATATATCACATATAAAATCATATATATATATAATTACATTACTAAAGACAGCCTAATTACATGACAATAAATTTAATTGTTTTTCAATAAAATCTCAGCTAATTTTGAATTTTAGATCAAAATTCTGAAAAAACAATGATTTGGTTAAATATTTGACAGCTAGTATTGTTAAAATAGAAATTCTATTTGATATTCATAATTTTTTTCAAAACTAGAACAAATGTATACTTATTAGTAAGGAGTCAGAATAAATCCATAATTTCTAAAAGATGACTTTGTTTAAGTATGAAAAATAATGCATTATATAAAAATTAAGCAAACACAAAGAAATATATATACTGAGTGGCCATATTATTATGATCTCTGAACACATAATAATCTGGTCACTCAGGGTATATTCTATACAATAAAAGGCTAATATGCAAATTGTCCCCTCTACCAGGAGTTTGACCAGCAGGCAGGCCAGCCAACTGCCCATATCTCCTCCCCCTGGCCAGACTGGCCAGACTCCACCCATGCCACCGGACCTCTAAAATATATATGCTGAGTTGCCAGAGTATTATGCATTCAGAGATCATAATAATCTGGCCAATCAGTGTGTGTGTGTGTGTGTGTGTATATATATATATATATATATATATATATATATATATATACACTAGAGGCCCGGTGCACGAAATTCGTGCACGGAGGGGGGTTGTCCCTCAGCCCAGCCTGTACCCTCTCCAATCTGGGACTGCTCAAGGAATGTCCGACTGCCTGTTTAGGCCCGATCCCAGATCGGGCCTAAACGGGCAGTCGGACATCCCTCTCACAATCCAGGACTGCTGACTCCCAACTGCTTGCTTGCCTGCCTTCCTGATTGCCCCTAACCGCTTCTGCCTGCCAGCCTGATCACCCCCTAACCACTCTGCTGCCAGCCTGTTTGCCCCCAACTTCCCTCCTCTGCCAGCCTGGTTACCCCTAACTGCCCTCTCTTGCAGGGTTGATCACCTCCAACTGCCCTCCCTTGCAGGCCTGGTCCTTCTCAACTGCCCTCCCTTGCAGGCCAGGTGCCTCCCAACTGCCCTCTCCTGCTGGCCATCTTGTGGTGGCCATCTTGTGTCCACATGGGGGCAGGATCTTTGACCACATGGGGGCAGCTATATTGTGTGTTGCAGTGATGATCAATCTGCATATTACTCTTTTATTAGATAGGATAGAGGCCTGGTACAGGTGTGGGGGCCAGCTGGTTTGCCCTGAAGGGCATCCCGGATCAGGGTGGGGTTCCCTTGGGGCGTGGGGCGGCCTGAGTGAGGGGCCTGTGATTTGCAGGCGGGCCACGCCCCCTGGCAATGCAAGTGGAGGTCCTGGTATCTGGAATTTATTTTCCTTCTACAATTGAAAGTTTGTAGCCTGGAGCAGAGCCAAGCCTGGGCTCCCTCCGAGGCCCGCAGCCATTGCTGTTGGGGTTATAATTGAAACTTTGTTGCCTTAAGCGGGTGGGCCCAGCCAGGGTGTGTGGAAAGCTTTGCTTCCCCTGTTGCCTGCAGCAACCCTGGCCTGCTCTCTCAAGGTCCATTCTGCCGCCATTTGTTTGAATTTGTTTACCTTCTATAAATGAAACTTTGTAGCTTGAGTGGAGGCTTAGGCCTGCAACGGCTGACAGAAAGCTTGGCTTCCTCTGTTACCTAGGAAACCTTGCTCTCTGTGGCTGTAGCAATCTTGGTTTGGGTTAATGTGCATACTCACTCTGATTGGATGGTGGGCGTGGCTTGTGGTGTGTCGGAGGTATGGTCAATTTGCATATTTGTCTATTATTAGATAGGATATAGATATATATATATATATATTTTTTTAGAAACCCGATGCACGAAGATTCGTGCAAGAATGGGCTTTCACTTTCCTTCCCCTGGATGCTGGCACTGCCTTCGCTCTGGCCCGGAGCAGCCTTTTGGCTGCATCCCAGAGCCGGAACGGCTGGGGTGGTGCAGCCTGCCTGCATTGTTGCCGCTGGCCGCTCGGGCCTGCATATGCAAATTAACCCATCATCTTTGTTGGATTAATTTGCATACTCACTCCTGATTGGCTTGTGAGTGCTGTGAAGGTACAGTCAAT
The DNA here is from genome assembly GCF_027574615.1 of Eptesicus fuscus. Lineage (NCBI taxonomy): Eukaryota > Metazoa > Chordata > Mammalia > Chiroptera > Vespertilionidae > Eptesicus > Eptesicus fuscus. Next base: position 92,980,502 of record NC_072475.1, on the reverse strand, counting down.
TAGCATGTTACTCTTTTATTATTATATATATATATATATATATATACACACACATATACACACACACACACACACACACACACACACACACACACACACACATATACATATTAGAGGCCCGGTGCACAAAATTTGTGCATGGGGGCGGGGTGGGGTGTCCATCAACCGGGCCTTCACTCTCTCCAATCTGGGACCCCTCAAGGGATGTCCGACTGTCCGTTTAGGCATGATCCCACCAGGATTGAGATCATGCCTAAATGGGCAGTCGGACATCCCTCTCACAATCCAGGACTTTTGGCTCACTTGCCTGCCTGCCTGGTTGCCTCTAATCGCTTCTGCAAGCTGGCCTGATCACCCCCTAACCACTCCCCTGCCAGCCTGATCGACACCTAACTGCTGCCTGCTGTCCCAATTTCCCCTAACTGCTCTCCCCTGCTGGCATGGTTACCCCTAGCTGTCCTCCCCTGAAGACCTGGTCACCCCCAACTGCACTCCCCTGCAGGCCTGGTTGCCTCCATCTGCCCTCCCCTGCAGGCCTGATGCGCCCCAACTGCCCTCCCCTGCTGGCCATCTTGTGGCAGCCATCTTTGACCACATAGGGACGGCCATCTTTTGTATTGGAGTGATGGTCAATTTGCATAATACCTCTTTATTATATAGGATATCCTATATAATAAAAGCATAATATGAAAATTCTACCCCAGGGAGGTCTTTCGACTGGGAGTTTGACTGGGAGACCAGTAGTTCGATCGCTTGCTATGACATGCGCTGACCAACAGGGGGTGGCATGGAACATTATGGGTTTCAGCGACACAGTGCCACCAGTGGGCGGCAGTGAAGGCACTCTTGCCCTGATGGGGCCCGATGAGAGCAGGACCGTGATGGGATGGTAGAGCAGGTGAGTGGGCAGTACCAGGCAAAGGCAGGTGCGAGCAGGGGCCACGATAGTCCCGCAGATCGCCCTGCAGATGGTGATCAGAAGCAGCGGTGGGAGGCAGGCCTGCCGCATGGCTCCCAGGCACTGAGGGAGTTGGTTGGGGGTTCCAGCCCCAACCAATCCCTCCACGGGATCGTGGAGCAGGTGAGGGGATGGCGCAAAGCCAAGGTGGGGTGCCAGGAGGGGCTGTGGGGCTGCAAGGCTAGGGGCGCGAGCTGGGGCCCTATCTCTGCAGGCCACCGCGAGGGACCCTACCCATGCATGAATTCATACACACTAGAGGCCTGGTGTACGGAATTCATGCACATTAAAATGAGATTAATTGGAGGAAATAATTTAATATTGCTATTTGCCCTTTCTCTATAATAGAAGTGTCAGAGATGTAAGAAAAATTAGTAAAATATATATGAAAACCTTCCTCCTGTCAGAGTCTGGGGCACACCACAGGACCCAGAGTCAAGTCCCTACCCACCAACATGCACCTCAAAATCACGTGAGACCCAGACCCGGATGGCCCCCCCGCAATTGGGCTAGATCCAGACCCGGCCAGTCCCACCTTTGTCAAGCCCTGCCAGGCAGGGGGCACAGCCTCAGGTCCCCTGGCTAGGTGCCTGGACGGGGGGGGGGGGGGGGGGGGGCGTGGCCTGAAGTCCCCCAGCCCAGACCAGGGTGTGGGGCATGCCTTGAGGTCCTCCATCAAGCCCCGCCAAGTGGGGGACATGGCCTGAAATCCCCTGTCAAGCCCCGCTGGATGGGGGGCATGGCCTGAGGTCCCCTGTCAAGCTCTGCCAGGTGGGGGCGCGCAGCCTCAGGTCCCCTGGCCTAACACTGGGAGGGGGATGCAGCTTCAGGTTCCTCATCAAGCCCCGCTGGGTGGAGGGCATGGCCTGAGGTCCCCTGTGAAGCCCCATGGGGACGGGGGAGGGCGTATACTCAGGTCCCTGCTTATTGCTTGTTAAGGCTCCTTATGGGAACTTGGCCTCAGCTGTGGGTGCAGCCATCTTTGTGACGGAGTGATGGTCAATTAGCATATTCCATTTTTATTAGATAGGATATGTATATATACTAGAGGCCCATTTCACAGATTCATGCACCGGTGGGGTCCCTTGGGGGGGGTTGAGCAAAACCAGCAGCCCAACTTCCCTCAGGGATGTAGTAGTACGTGAAGCAAGGCTTGCTGCTGCTCTGCTGAAATCTCCTTGTGCCCATCCTAGGGCGATACTGGCATGCCCATGATCAAGAAGTGGCCCTAAGCTTGCACCCAGTCAGTCCCAATGTCAGTCCTGATCCAGGTCCAGGTCCAGATGGGGGAGGGGCACCGAGGGGGGTATCCACAGGAGAGGCTTACACCTTGGGCCCGGCATCTGGTGCCCTTTGGTCAGCTGAGTGGCGCTCCTGCTGTGGGAGTGCACTGACCAACAGGGGGCAGCTCCTTCATTGAGCATCTGCCCCCTGGTGGTCAGTATGTGTCATATCTACCGGTCGACCAGTCGACTGGTCTAATGGTCACTTAGGCTTTTATATATATAGATAATTTTTTTTAAATGAGTCCTTAATTAATACTGGGGGAAATTTATTTAATCAAGTTTAAAACCAAGAAGGGAAGATTATTTCTCAATGAGGTAAGATTATATAAATAGTCATATCTACTTCTAATTTCAAGCTAGTCTATTAAAAATAACTATAAACACTATTTTCAACATTTCCAATATATATGAAGTAGCCTTGTAGAAAGTATTATTTAAAACAACAAGTATCTCCAGATCTCAGCTATTGTAAATAGTGCTGCTATGAACAAAGGAGTGCATATATCCTTTATGATTGGTGTTTCAGGATTCTTAGGATATATTCTTAGGAATGGGATCACTGGGTCAAATGGCAGTTCCATTTTTAATTTTTGAGGAAACTCTATACTGTTTTCCACAGAGGCTGCACCAGTTTGCATTCCCACCAGCAGTGTACTAGGGTTCCCCTTGCTCCACATCCTCGCTAACACTTGTCCTTTGCTGATTTATTTATTTATTTATTTTTTATTTTTTTTATTTTTAATTTCTTTATTGATTAAGGTATCACATATTTGTCCTCGTCCCCCCATTTCCATCCCACCCCCCTCCCCATACATGCCCCCACCCCCCTGTTGTCCTTAACCACTGGTTGGGCTCATATGTCTGCACACAAGTCCTTTGGTTGATCTCTCCCTTTATCCCCACCCTTCCCTACCCTCCCCCCGAGGCCCGACAGTCTGATCCATGCCTCCTTGTTTCTGGGTCTGTTCTTGTTCATCAGTCTATGTTGTTCATTATTTCCCCTAGATGAGTGAGATCATGTGCTCTTAGAAATACACTTATAAGAACCGAAAATGAGACAAGCAATTAATGGTTATGGTGACAGGCAAATGAATCAGTCTGTAGTGAGTTTCTTTCTGGGCCAACAGTTCTTTTGAGACCCAATTTCAATGTCCAACAGTTCCTTATGTGTACATGTCAGCACTGACATTTCAGTTCTGGATGGTGGACAACTGGTGGTAATGCAGGTCCGACTCTGTCTGGTTTGGTCCTGGGCAATCTGCAGTGATGCACAGCTGCTAACTGCTATTATGGGAAGGCCACATCAGCGTCTTCTGTCTCTGGACTGCTTCTCTTCTGTATTCATGGCTGGAGTAGTCCTGTCGATTCTTCTCTTGCTAGAATCCACATGGTCTCAGAGTTGTTTTCTGAAAATATACAAACATATTCTCGACCAAAAGTTAATAAAGGAATATTTTCTATAAATTTGACTGGGGATCCTTTTTCAATTTTTGCCCAAATGTTTTTCCTCTGGCTTGTTTTATCACCTTGTGTGTTTTTCATGGGTGTCTTGCTTTTAGCCTTACAATTAATTTTCTAAAGTATTAATTTTCTAGATGTAATTTACTTACAGGATATTTTTCCTTACATGATATTACTCTACTATCCCCTCCTTTTTTGATTTAAATGTTAGGAGGCTTTTGAAAATTTTATAATGTAGTCTTGATGGCTTTTAAATTTTAATTTTTTGTACTATAATATTACTGTTTTAGGTTCATTACATGGTGCACAATTTTATCGTGAGATGAAGTACCAATAAAGATTTTAGTTGATACTTTAGGAACACCTTTTTGTCCAGTACAGTTATTTTTCTAGAATATTCACTTGTTTCAACTGGCCAATTTAAATTTGCCTGAAAACTTGACTACTATTTTACTGTCAAATTTATTACTCTAACAATAATCTTGTTTTACCCTGTAAATATTGGTGGAAGGGATTATTTGCCTTCTTGAGTAGGTCCTGAGCATTCCTGGTGGTAGGCTGGATTTAGATATCATAAACCCCCTTCCCCACAACATGGGTACAAGACAACTCAAACAATTCTTGTTGGAGTGAGAGGGCAGCTGCTGTCGGCCGAGTCTCTGTCGGTCACCTGGGTCCTGATCTGAGCTGGGCATGGGAAGCACGAAGCAGCCATGGGGGCAGGAGACCTCCCTCAGAAGGGGCTAGGATTCAGGCCCCTGCAATGTTGGGGGGGTGAGGGTCTGTGCCCCACCTCTGTTGATCCCCAAATTCTCTCCTGATGGCCCCTCTGCGACTGTGCCTGTCTTAGGTTGTTCCTTCCTTGAGGAATCTTACCCGTCTCTGGCTAACCAGCCATCCTCCGGGGCCAAGCAGGGTGACGTGAGGTTCAGTTTTGTCTCCTTGGTAGCCTATGCCCCCGTGGCCTCCATGCCCAGCTCCTGTCTTGGGATCCCCTCGCCTGCTGGCGGGGCCCCAGCCCTGATCACATATCTTTTGGAACCCGGGTTTCTTCTCCAGGGGGGGCTCAGTTCGCCCTACTGGGTGAGAGACAGATCCATGGCACCAGCCATAACGAGACTTCAACCTCGACATGAACAGAGAGCTCATGCAACAGCTGTGAGCAATTGAATTGTGTCAAGAGGGTCTCTCTTGGCCTAAAGGGTAAGAGGGACCAATATAGAGTGCTCAGGTGCCCTCCCAGGAGGCCCTCCACACAACGAAAAGGGTTAAATCCTTACATGTCCTTTTTAAATTGCTGCCAGACATTCCAAGAATTAGTTTGTACGTTTGCTTGGGATAATTATATATTATGCTGTAGTAATTCTAAAGTATCAAGAGATGTGTTAAGTTTGTCTCCAAGCACCAAACAGATGACTTTTTTTTTTTTTTATTCCCAAGGGTGCGGGGAACTATTATAAGTATTGGGGGTGATCCAAATCTGGAGATAAATTTTAATGATAGTGTAGAATAATATCATGCAAGGATATTCTTTGTTCTCATCCATGGGAATTCCCTTTCAAACTGGCTGTCCATTTCTTTTTATGTAGACAAGGTCTTAGTTACATTTTTTGCACCTCTACCAGGGGCACGTAGTCATAGTAGTGACACCCTTTCTTTGGTATCCACACAAGCCAGAAACCTCTCTTTAATTGTATACACAAAGGGGCATTGTTTTGATTTCGTGTCCTACAAAAGGGAAGCTGGGTGGAGACCCCTGTGTATTTATACTTTCTTGCCCCACCCATGGACCTCCTATATGTCCAGGGTGTTTGGTATTATTGGTAACTACATTAGTCAGGGGATCAGCCCTCGTAAGGGGTCTTACTCATGAAGGGTCAGAAACATAAGATCAAAATACTTACCCTCTTGTCCCAGGTAAAATTACCGTACATCTGATGATTGCTAGCGTGGCTAGAAAGGCGTTCTCAGGCATTCTTGGTTTCTGGTTATCTCACAATTTCTTCCCTGAGGTTTGACGTTCTTATTGATGTTTCTCTGTTTCTGGATCTATTTTCTCCCCATCAATTTATGTTGTTCATTATATTCCACAAATGAGTGAGATCATGTGATATTTATCTTTCTCTGCCTGGCTTATTTCACTAAGCATAATGTTCTCCATCTCCATCCATATTGTTGCAAATGGTAAGAGCTCCTTCTTTTTTACCGCAGCGTAGTATTCCATTGTGTAGATGTACCACAGTTTTTTAATCCACTCATCTGCTGATGGGCACTTAGGCTGTTTCCAAATCTTAGCTATGGTGAATTGTGCTGCTATGAACATAGGGGTGCATATATCCTTTCTGATTGATGTTTCCAGTTTCTTGGGATATATTCCTAGAAGTGGGATCACTGGGTCAAATGGGAGTTCTATTGTTAGTTTTTTAAGGAAACTCCAAACTGTTCTCCACAGTGGCTGCACCAGTCTGCATTCCCACCAACAGTGCACAAGGGTTCCTTTTTCTCCACATCCTCTCCAGAACTTGTCATTTGTTGACTTGTTGATAATGGCCATTCTGACAGGTGTGAGGTGGTACCGCATTGTTGTTTTGATTTGCATCTCTCTAATGATTAGTGATTTAGAGCAGGTTTTCATATGTCTCTTGGCCTTCCTTCTGTCTTCTTTCGAAAAGTGTCTATTTAGATCAGTTGCCCATTTTTTGATTGGGTTGTTTATCTTCTTTTTGTTAAGCTGCATGAGTTCCCTGTAAATGTTGGAGATTATACCCTTATCGTTGATATCATTGGCAAATATGTTCTCCCATGTAGTGGGCTTTCTTGTTGTTTTATTGATGGTTTCCTTTGCTGTGAAAAAGCTTTTTATTTTGATGTAGTCCCATTTGTTTATTTTCTCTTTAGCTTCCATTGCCCTAGGAGCAGTATCAGCGAAGAAGTTCTTTTGGCATATGTCCGAGATTTTTCTGCCTGTAGATTCCTCTAGTATTTTTATGGTTTCCTGTCTTATGTTTAAGTCCTTGATCCATTTTGAGTTTATTTTTGTGTATGGTGTAAGTTGGTGGTCTAGTTTCAGTTTTTTGCATGTATCTGTCCAATTTTCCCAACACCATTTGTTGAAGAGACTGTCTTGACTCCATTGTATGTTCATGCCTCCTTTGTCAAATATTAATTGAGAATAGTGATTTGGATCTATTTCTGGGTTCTCTATTCTATTCCATTGATCTATATGTCTGTTCTTGTGCCAATACCAGGCAGTTTTGAGAACAGTGGCTTTGTAATATAGCTTGAAATCTGGTATGGAGATCCCACCTACTTTGTTCTTCTTTCTCAGGATTGCTGTGGCTATTCGGGGTCTTTTTTTATTCCAGATGAATTTTTGGAAAGTTCGTTCTAGGTCTGTGAAGTACGCCGTTGGTATTTTCATGGGAAGTGCATTGAAATTATAGATTGCTTTGGGTAGTATGGACATTTTGATGATGTTGATTCTACCAATCCATGAACATGGTATGTTCTTCCATCTGTTTATGTCTTCTTCTATCTCTTTTTTCAGTGTTGTGTAGTTTTCCGCGTATAGGTCTTTTACCTCCTTAGTTAAGTTTATTCCTAGGTATCTTAATTTTTTTGGTGTGATGGTAAATGGGATTGCTTTTTTAGTCTCTCTTTCTGTAAGTTCATTATTGGTGTATAGAAATGCCATAGATTTCTTAGCATTTATTTGTATCCTGCTACTCTGCCGAATTCATTTATTAAGCCTAGTAATTTTTTGATGGAGTCTTTAGGGTTTTCTATGTACAGTATCATGTCATCTGCAAATAAGGAGAGTTTTACTTCTTCTTTTCCAATTTGGATGCCTTTTATTTCTTCTTCTTGTCTGATTGCAATGGCTAGTATTTCCAACACTATGTTGAACAGAAGTGGTGAGAGTGGGCATCCCTGTCTTGTTCCTGTTCTTAGGGGAAATGGTTTTAGTTTTTGCCCATTGAGTATGATGTTGGCTGTGGGTTTGTCATATATGGCTTTTATTATGTTGAGGTATGATCCTTCTATTCCCAGCTTGCTGAGAGTTTTTATCAAGAAAGGGTGTTGGATTTTGTCAAATGCTTTTTCTGCATCAATTGATATGACTATATGGTTTTTATCTCTCAATTTGTTTATGTGATGTATCACGTTTATTGATTTGCGGATATTGTACCATCCTTGCATCCCAGGGATAAATCCTACTTGGTTGTGGTGTATGATCTTTCTGATGTACTGCTGGATTCGATTTGCTAGAATTTTGTTGAGGATTTTGGCATCTATGTTCATGAGGGATATTGGCCTGTAATTCTCCTTCATTGTGTTATCTTTACCTGGTTTTGGTATTAGGGTGATGCTGGCTTCATAGAAGGAGCTTGGAAGTGTTCCTTCTTCTTGAATTTTCTGGAATAGTCTGAGGAGGATAGGTTTTAGCTCTTCCTTAAATGTTTTATAAAACTCCCCTGTGAAGCCGTCTGGCCCCGGGCTTTTGTTTGCTGGAAGCTTTTTGATAACTTCTTCAATTTCTTCCATACTTATCAGCCTATTGAGATTTTTAGTCTCTTCCTGAGTAAGTTTTGGAAGGTTGTGTTTTTCTAGGAATGTGTCCATTTCCTCCAGGTTGTCTAGTTTGTTGGAGTAGAGTTGTTCATAGTATTTTTTGACAATCCTTTGTATTTCTGTGGGGTCTGTTGTTATTTCACCTCTTTCATTTCTGATTTTGTTTATTTGGGTCCTCTCTCTTTGTTTCTTGGTGAGCCTGGCTAGAGGTTCATCAATCTTGTTTATCCTTTCAAAGAACCAGCTCTTGGTTTTATTGATCTTGTGTATTGTTTTTTTGGTCTCTATGTCATTCATTTCTGCTCTGATCTTTATTATTTCCTTTCTTCTGCTCACTGTGGGCTTTTCTTGTTGCTCCCTTTCTAATTCTTTGAGTTGTTGAGATAGATGATCTATTAACATTTTTTCTTGTTTTTTGAGGTAGGCCTGTAGAGCTATACATTTGCCTCTCAGGACTGCTTTCATTGTGTCCCATAGGTTTTGCAATGTTGTATTTTTATTGTCATTAGTTTCCAGGATGTTTTTAATTTCTTCTTTGATCTCATTGATAACCCAATCATTGTTTAGTAGCATACTATTCAGTTTCCAAGTGTTTGAATTTTTTGGAATGTTTTTATTGTAGTTTATTTCTAATATTATGCCATTGTGGTCTGAGAAAATGCTTGATATGATTTCAATCTTTTTGAATTTGGGGAGACTTTGCTTGTTACCCAATATGTGGTCTATTTTTGAGAATGTCCCATGTGCACTTGAGAAGAACGTATATTCCCTGGTTTTGGGGTGAAATACTCTGAAGATGTCAATTAGGTCCATCTGATCTAGTGTGTCATTTAGAATTGCTGTTTCTTTGCTGATTTTTTGTCCAGAGGATTTATCCATTGATGTCAGTGGTGTATTAAAGTCCCCTACTATGATTGTATTGATGTTGATCTCTCCCTTGATGTCTTCCAGCAGATTTTTTATGTATTTGGGCGCTCCTGCGTTGGGTGCATATACGTTTACCAGAGTTATATCTTCTTGCTGGATTGCTCCCTTTAGTATTATGTAGTGGCCTTCCCTATCTCTTATTAAAGCCTTTACTTTGAGGTCTATTTTATCTGATATAAGTATCGCAACCCCAGCTTTTTTCTCCTTTCCATTTGCCTGAAAAATGTTTTTCCATCCCTTCACTCTCAGTCTGTGTGAGTCTTTTGCTCTAAGGTGGGTCTCTTGTAGACAGCAAATATATGGGTCATGTTTTCTTATCCATTCAGCTACCCTATGTCTTTTGATTGGTGCATTTAATCCATTTACGTTTACTGTTATTATTGATAAGTACCTGTTTGTTGACATATTTTTCCTTAGTGTTTGTGTTTCTTCTTGCCTTTCTCTTTCTTCTTTTTACAGCAGCCCCTTTAGCATTTCTTGCATTGCTGGTTTGGTAGTGATGAACTCTCTTAGCCCTTTTTTGTCTGTGAAGCTTCTGATTCCACCTTCAATTTTGAATGATAGCCTTGCTGGGTATAGTATTCTTGGATTCAGTCCCTTGTTTTCCATCACTTTGTATATTTCATTCCATTCCCTTCTGGCCTGGTGTGTTTCTGTTGAGAAATCAGTTGATATTCTGATAGGAGATCCTTTGTAGGTAACTTTCTGTTTCTCTCTGGCAGCCTTTAAGATTCTTGTTTTGTCGTTGGTGTTCGTCAGTTTAATTATGATGTGTCTTGGTGTCGGTCTTTTGGGGTTCAACTTGTTTGGGACTCTGTGTACTTCTTGGACTTGGATAGTTTTTTTCTTGCCAATATCAGGGAAGTTTTCTGTCATTATTCTTCTAATAGGTTTTCTATTCCTTGCTTCTCTTCCTCTCCTTCTTTTATCCCTATTATTCGAAGGTTGTTTCGTTTTGTGTTGTCCCGAAGCTCCCTTAGGCTCTCCTCTTGCTTTTTAAGTCTTCTTTCCAATTTCTGCTGTGTTTGTGTGTATTTTCCTACCTTGTCTTCTAATTCGCTGATGCGGTCCTCAGCCTCTTCTACTCTACTCTTTAAGCCTTCCATTGTGTTCTTTATTGCAGCTATGTCGTTCTTCATCTCCTCTTGGTTTCTTTTCATGTTGGTGACATTTTCATTCAGCTCCTTATAGCTCTCATTGAGTTGTGTGTATTTGTCATCCATTCGTTTAAACATCCTTATAACGAATACTCTGAATTCTTTCTCTGTTAAGCTGCTATCCTCAAGTTCATTTAACTCCCTTTCTGGTGATTCTTCCTGTTCCTTCCTTTGAGAATTTCCTTTCTGTCTCCCCATGTTTTCCTGTAATGTTTTAATTGTAGTTCCAATTGCTTTGCTACCCAGGATCTTTTGGTGATGGTGCTACTGGTATAATCTCTCAGTTCTCCTGGGCTTGATAATCTAGTGTAGCTCCCTACTTGAGCTACTTGGGTTCTCTTTATGTAGGCCTGGAAGCTTGAGAGGCACAACTGTGGTGTCTAAAAGTCAGCAGCTTTGGAGTGGAGTGTCCCAGTTTTTGCTGTCTTGCACCCTTAGTTGAAATCGCGCGTGTCCAGTGGGAACTCACAGTGGCACCCAGGAACCGTCTGTTGGGAGATCTCCCAGTGGCTCCCACTAGCACCCTGTGTGTAGATGGGCTCAGGGTGCCTGCCTGTTTTATATTCCCTTCTGTGGAGGTGTGTTTGCAGGCGCACTGCCCTGACGCCCTTTGAGGAACTCTGGCACTGAAGTTAGACAGCTAGGGTGTATGTGGGAAGTTATTCAGGAGAAAGGAGTTCAGAGTTTTTGTTGTGGGGCAGCGCGCCCTTGCCTGTACAGATCACACCCAGCAGGGGCCCCAAGCAGCTTTCCAGAGGACCCTGTGGATATATGGGCTCAAGGTGCCTTCCCCTGCTGTGGGCCTGAGTTTGCCAGCCCTGGAGTGTGCGCGAATTGGTGGCGCGCCCACTGGCGCACACCTCTGACGCAATTTGAGAGACTCTGGCACTGAAGTTGAACCGCTAGGGTGTATGTGGGAAGTTATTCAGGAGAAAGGAGTTCAGATTTTCTGCTGTTGGGCAGCGCGCCCTTGCCTGTACAGAATCACACCCAGTAGGGGCCCAAAGCAGCTTTCCAGAGGACTCTGTGGATATGTGGGCTCAGGGTGCCTACCCCTGCTGTGGGCCTGAGCTTGCCAGCCCTGGAGTGTGCGCGAACTGGTGGCGCGCCCGCTGGCGCACACCTCTGACGCAATTTGAGCGACTCTGGCACTGAAGTTGCACAGGTAGGGTGTATGTGGGAAGTTATTCAGGAGAAAGGAGTTCAGAGTTTTTGCTGTGGGGCAGCGCGCCCTTGCCTGTACAGAATCACACCCAGCAGGGGCCCCAAGCAGCTTTCCAGAGGACCCTGTGGATATATGGGCTCAGGGTGCCTTCCCCTGCTGTGGCCCTGAGTTTGCCAGCCCTGGAGTGTGCGCAAACTGGTGGCGCGCCCGACGGCGCAAAGCTCTGAAGCCCCCTGGCACTGAAGTTGCACCGCAAGGGTGTCCCTGGGCAGTTATTTAGGAAGAGGCAGTTCAGAGATTCCACTGTAGGGCCGCGCACCCTTGACTGTGCAGAATCACCCCCTCAGGGGCTCTCAGTGGTTCCCCAGCACTGCCTGGGCAGTGGAGTGCCCGGGTGCCTATGGGCTGGGGACGCGGCGAGTCCTGAGCTCCGGCACTGGGGAGGGGGAGGTTGCACTTACCGCCCTCAGCGGCGCACTTTTGCAGATGGAGGTCTCAGGGTTCTCGCTTCTGCTGCTGGGATGGCAGGTCTTCTACCAGAGTGGCTGTAGTGACCAGGTTTGCTTCCGAGACCAGACTAGGTGGTGGTAAGGTTAGGATTCTAGTCTCTAGCAGTTCCGTTCTTAAAATCCTTTGCTGATTTATTGATAGTAGCCATTCTGACAGGTGTGAGGTGATACCTCATTGTCCTTTTAATTTGCATCTTTCTGTTGATTAGTAATGTTGAATATTTTCTCATATGTCTCTTGGCATCAGTGTTTCCTCTTTGGAGAATTGTCTAGTTAGGCCCTTTGCCCATTTTTAAATTGGATTATCTTTCTTTCTTTTGTTAAGTTATATGAGTTCTTTATATATTTTGGAAAATAATCCCTTATCAGATGTTTCATTGGAAAATAGTTTCTCCCATAAAATGGACTCTCTTTTTATTTTGTTGATGGTTTATTTTGCTTTGCAGAAACTTTTTATTTTGATGTAGTCCCATTTGTTTATTTTCTTCTTTGTTTTTCTTGCCCTAGGACAGTGATGGCGAACCTATGACACGCGTGTCAGCACTGACACGCGAAGCCATTTCTGATGACATGCGGCCGCTGAGGCGGCCGCATGCCGAGGATTAAACATTTGCGAAATAATATTTTTTCCTCAAAGTAACACACTATTTGAGTTATGCTCAGTTTTTTGGCGAAGTTTGACACACCAAGATCAAAAGGTTGCCCATCACTGCCCTAGGAGATGTATTGGTAAATGTATTGCTACAGATGTCTGAGATTTGGGTGCCCCTGTTTTCATCTAGGATTTTTATGGTTTCATGCCTTACATTTAAGTCTTTTCTTCATTTTGAGTTTACTCATGTGTATGGTGTAAGTTGGTGGTCTAGTTTCATTTTTTTGAATGTACATGTCCAATTTTCCCAACGCTATAAATTGACAAGACTATCTTGACTCCATATATGCTCTGTTCCATTGATCTATATGCCTGTTCTTGTGCCAGTACCAGGCTGTTTTGAGTACAATGGCTTTGTAGTATAACTTGATATCCTGTATTGTAATCCCTCCTGCTTTGTTCTTCCTCAAGATTGCTGTGGCTATTCAGCATCGTTTTTGGTTCCATACAAATTTTTGGAATATTTGTTCTAGATATGTGAATATGCCACAGGGTTTGCATTGAATTTATATATTTCTTTGGGTAGTATGACATTTTGATTATGTTATTTCTTCCAATACAAGTGCCCTTCAGTATATGAGTAGATGAAAATGATGTAAAAAGGAAAGACCTCTTACCCTTTGAGACAGCATGGAGGGACCCGGAGAGTATTATGCAAAGTGAAATAAGCCAGTCAGAGAAAGATAAGTATTACATGATTCCACTCATATATGGATTCTAATGAACTAAATAAACTGATGAACAAAATAGATCTAGAGTGAGAAACCAAGATGGCAGCATAGGTAAACACCTAAACTGCTGCCTCGCACAACAATATCAAAACTACAACTAAAAGACAAAACGGACACCATCCAGAACCACAGGAAAGCTAGCTGAGTGAAAATTCTACAACTAGAAGGAAAGAAGAAAGCACATTGAGACTCAGAGGAGCTGCAAAAGGCTGAGGTACAGATACGCACGTGTGGAGAGGACGGGCGACTGAGTGCACGGGCGGCTGAGTGCGTGGCTGGCTTTCTAAAGTGAGAGGGAGACGGAAGCTTCTGACTGTGCTGAACCCCAGTTCCAGGCGAGACTCTGGGAAACCAGACTCATTCGGGGGAAATCTGGACTGTCAGGAAAAGAGAAATCACACTGAGACTCAGGGAAGCTGCGGAAGGCAGAGGTCTGGAAGCGCACGTGCGCAGAGAGGACTGACTGCTGAGTGCACGGGCGGCTGAGTGTGCGGCTGGCTTTCTAAAGTGGGAGGGAGACGGAAGCTCCCAACTTCACTGAACTCCAATTCTGGGTGAGTTTCTGGGAACCCAAACTCATTCGGGGAGAAACTGGACTGTCTGGCAGTGGGCGAAAATCAAGGGTGGCTTTCTTTCAGAGGTGCTTGCAGCGATTACCAAGGGACACTGAGACCCAGGGGCCTCATAGGGCAGGGCTGACAGGAAGCCAAGGCTGTCTGCTCCGCCCTGAAACTCCACCCCATCCTAGCTGAGCACAGAGGCTTTTGCAATTTTGCAAGTCTTGTCTCATAAGAGTGTCTCTAGCACAGAAGTTCTCCCAGCATAGATGCAGCTGATCCTCACAGCCAACTGGCCTGGAGGTCAATTCCTTTCAGTGATACCAACAACAATCAAGACTAAACTACAACAAGGCTGTACACACAGTCCACAAAGGGGTGCACCAAAAGTGTCCACCTCAGGTAACTGGGGAGGCTGAGCCACTAGGCCCTATAGGACACCTACCACACAAAGCTACTCTACCAACTCAGGGAAGCAGCCAAAATGCAGAGACAAAGAAACAGATCACAAATGAAAGAAATGAAGGAAAGCAAACAACTGGATATAGAGTTCAAAACCACGGTTATAAGGTTTTTCAATAATTTCCTAGAAAAGGCCGATAAATTTAGCGAGACCCTCGAGGATATGGAAAAGGACCAACTAGAAATTAAGCATACACTGACTGAAATAAAAAATATTATACAGAGACCTAACAGCAGACTAGAGGACCGCAAGAATCAAGTCAAAGATTTGAAATACAAAGAAGCAAAAAACACCAAACCAGAAAAGCAAAAAGAAAAATGAATCCAAAAATTTGAAGATAGTGTAAGGAGCCTCTGGGACAACCTCAAGCGTACCAACACCTGAATTATGGGGGTGTCAGAAGAAGAGAGAGAGCAAGATACTGAAAACCTATTTAAAGAAATAATGACAGAAAACTTACCCCACCTGGTGAAAAAAATATACTTACAAGTCCAGGAATCTCACAGAACCCCAAACAAAAGGAATCCAAAGAGGATCACACCAAGACACATCATAATTAAAATGCCAAGAGCAAAAGACAAAGAGAGAATATTACAAGCAGCAAGAGAAAAACAGTTAATTACCTACAAGGGCGCACCCATACAATTGTCAGCTGATTTCTCAACAGAAACTATGCAGGCCAGATGGGAGTGGCAAGAAATATTCAAAGTGATGAATAGCAAGAACCTACAACCAAGATTATTCTACCCAGCAAAGCTATCATTCAGAATTGAAGAGCAGATAAAGAGCTTCACAGATAAGAAAAAGCTAAAGGAGTTCGTCACCACCAAACCAGTATTATATGAAATGCTGAAAGGTATTCTTTAAGAAGAGAAAGAAGAAGAAAAAGGTAAAGATAAAAATTATGAACAACAAATACATATCTATCAACAAGTGGATCTAAAAATCAAGCAAATAAGAAATCTGATGAACAGAATAAACTGGTGAATATAATAGAATCAGGGGCATAGAAAGGGAGTGGACTGACAATTCTTGGCAGGAAAGGTGTGTGGGGGGTGAGGGAAGAGACTGGACAAAAATCATACACCTATGGATGAGGACAGTTGGGGGGAGGTAAGGGCAGAGGGTGGGATGGGAACCGGGTGGAGGGGAGCTATGGGAGGGAAAAAGAGGAACAATTGAAATAATCTGAACAATGAAGATTTATTAAATTAAAAAAGCACACACAAAAAAAACCAAAAATAAAAATAGATCTAGAGTCATGGAAACATGAAACAAACTGACAAATCTCTGAGGGAAGGGTTGAGGAGGGAGCAAGAAGAGATTAACCAAAGTATTTGTGTGTGTGTGTGTGTGTGTGTGTGTGTGTGTGTGTGTGTGTGTGTTTGTGTGGTCCCTCTGGGTGGCCTGCAGGGATTGGGCCGAAACCCGCAGTCCAACACTGCCTGCAACTTCTACCTGTGGCTCCCACTCATCCTGGCTCCACTGTGCCTGCTGCAGGCTTGCGCCCAATTAATTGCAATTGGAAGAGGCTCGCACTGCCACAGCAGCGCTCCTCAGCCATGAGCCCTGTGTCTGGCAACCTCTCAAGGGGAGTGACCTGTGAGATTTGGCTGAAACTGGCTCTCTGACATCCCCTGAGGGGTCCCGGATTGCAAGAGGGTGCAGGCCAGGCTGAGGGACCCCACCGGTGCACGATTAGACCGGGGAGGGACTGCGGGAGGGCTCCAGGGCATGTCAGGCCCATCTCGCTTAGTCCCATTCGGCTGGACCCCAGCAGCAAGCTAACCTACTGGTCGGAGTATCTGGCCCCTGGTGGTCAGTGCATGTCATAACTGGTCGACCGGTCGACTGTCTGGACCCTGGTGGTCAGTGCACATCATAGCGAGCTGGTTGAGCAGACTTAGCATATCATTAGCATATTATGCTTTGATTGGTTGTTCGGTTGTTCTGCCGTTCAGTCTATTTGCATATTACCCTTTTACTACATAGGATATGTATTACCCATGGACATAGACAATAGTGTGGTGCAGGCCTGAGGAAGGTGATATAGGGAGGAGAGACTCAATGGGGAAAAAAAGAAGACATCTATAATACTTTCAATAATAAAGATACATTTTTAAAAAGTATCTCTAAAAGTTGGTCAAAAATAGGGCACACCACATTTTTATTTCAAACATCTTAAAAGAGATTGTATTTATCTTCTGATACTTGTAAAGGCCCATCTCCATTTAATTTAATTTTCCTATCATGTGTATTTTGTTTCATTGTCCTGGCAGAATAAATTTCTAAAAAGAGCTATGGAAATAATTTGAATTTCCATTTTTATTAGGCAAAATGTTATACCCTGAGTAAATTAAAAGCCAATGTCTTTATATAATGAGCTTGTTATGTAATGTTCTCTCTCTCTCAAGGTATTTTTTTTTTAATAAGTACAAGGACCTACATTAAAATCAAACAAACATCAACAACAGTAAAAAATATCTATGCCTAGGCAGGTACAGAAACACATTTGCTTTATCATTTCTTCACTGAAAAACACCAATTGCAATATAACTAGAATATTTTCTAAGACATACATCTGTAAAATACTTCTCCAAAAGTGCATTACATTTACTAGACAAACAGCACTGTATTCTAAAAAAAGTATACTCTGCCCTGGCCAGCTGGCTCAGTTGGTTAAATTGTCATCCCTTATACCAAAAGGTTGTGGGTTTGATTCCAGATCAAGGCACATACCTACGTTTTCAGGTTCAATCCCCAGTTGAGACGAGTATGGTAGCCAAATGATCAATGTTTCTCTCATATCAATGTTTCTCTCTTCCTCTTTCTTCCTCTTTCTCTCAAAATCAATAAAAATATTTTTGGGGTAAAAATTAAAAAAAAGAAGTACACTTCTCAGTATAATAATAAAATATCTTTAGAAAGCATATGAATACAAATATTTTAGCAGTTTATTTAATACTATTGTATTAATACTTATAACCCATTGATAAAAATATTTATTATCATATTTAAATCAAACTTGATCCACCAATTTCAAATAATTTTAAAATAACATAATAAATATCCTAGATCACAAGGCCTACAATGCCAACAATACTGCCCTTCATAGCTTTATGGGAGGACATCCCAAAATGCTATGGTCTCAGAGTCAGTTCTGTGATTAGCATGATAGAAAAATTAATTTAGGAAAATATACCTCATGAACATAAACATTGCTCTTTTTTTGTCTGTTTGCAGTGAGTGACTACACATGTGGAAAACTATTAAAAAAAAATTCTGAATCAAGGGCTGTGTGTGTGTGTGTGTATGTGTGTGTGTGTGTGTATGTTTCAGTTTTAATCTTCTACTCTTTCCTTCTCCCCTTCTATATAACATCTATTTCAAATGTAGTTCATAATCTGATTTATGACCAACCAATGCAAAACACAGAGAGGAATTGTTTGGCAAGTTATTTGCCAAAGGTAAATGTCAGATGAAAAAGAAAATAAAAGAGAGAATATAAAATAAGAATAATTAAAATTCAAACAGAGCAGGAAAGGAGAAAGGAGGGAGACACAGAAAAATAATATAAGAAATAGATGAATATATTCCCTTTGTAAGTTATTGTGTAAAAATGGATGTGTACATAATTGAATGATAACTCAGAGCTAGACCAGATTGACAGAAGTGATTGTCACCCTAGAGACTGTACTCCTTTGGGTGACACTGCCCCGTGCTATTTTGTTAGAGAGATTTAAAGAGATTTGCTTGAGGATATTCTCACAATAGAAACCAACACTGAGTTGGTAGTTAGTGATATAAATCTTTCTTTAATATTTTTTCTAAACGAAAGTGAGATAGGGGCTAGGAGTAGGTGTAATCTGTAATTAACTATTGTTAAAGTAATTTAATTTTGATCCAGTGGCTAACACTCTTATTTTGAAAGTATTTTAATTTAAAGACCAAAACAATTATTAAGTATTTCTACTGGTTGAGAACACGATAGTGAAGTTGTAATAATAAAAAATTACATGCAAATTCAGAAAAATAAGTTAAATTTTCTTTATTGCACCATATATACTTATCACTAAACTTGAAGTCTGATAGAAAAAAATATATTTTTGTTTAAGCATTTTATTATATTTTTTCAGTAATCATTTATTTTTAATTAATTTTTATGTATTATAGGTAATTCAAGTTCCTTAAAGAAAATAGGATAGCCAGAAAGCATTTCTCTTTTACCTTCTTATCATAATTGGGCACAGAGTATTGTAGTGAACTTACATCTCAATCTATGAAAATAATTCAAAAGTAGGTATCATATTTCAAACAATTATCAAACATTAAGGTCCTAGATATTTAACATTACTATGCTTCTGTATCTCAACATTGTTTTATTTTATCTTGATGAGCTAAATCATTTTGATATTATCTAATAAGCCTTATATTTGCCTTTACATTTAATATTTTATATTAGAAAAAAGTACAGAATAAGCCAAGTTACTGAAGTTAATAAATGGGGGAAAATGTGGTCTAATTTATTCATACTGTGATAAATGAGAAGCTATGTCAGTTAAACATCTACTACTTTAAAATATATATTTATGCTTCAATTTTTGCATTTAGTTTTGAAAAACTGTGAACACTTTATAGTTCAAAAAAGAGATACTGTTTGTTTAATGGTCAAGAGGACAAAACACAGGTCAGAATCTTGATATTATTAACTGGTTTAAAAACCTTTCACATAATCACCCTAAGGCCATAAACAAAAATTAATTTTAGAACATAATACTGAATAAAAATCATTTATTTGAGCAAAGAAGCAACAGCTCAGGAGACACAGATTCAGGTAGCAAGGTAAACTTTGTTTCACAGAGGCAAAGCGTAGGCTGCCTTTTATAGCAAAAGTTCCCACCCAGGTTCTCAATTAGGTCCACTGCATGTAAATGAGGTATACATGTCCTAACAGGTTTGGCTCAGTGGATAGAGACTCGGCCTGTGGACTGAAGGGTCCCAGGTTTGATTCTGGTCAAGGGCATGTACCTTGGTTGCAGGCACCTCCCAAGTAGGGAGTGTGCAGGAGGCAGCTGATAGATGTTTCTCTCTCATCAGTGTTTCCAACTCTCTATCCCTCGCCCTTCCTCTCTGTAAAAAATCAATAAAATATCTTTTAAAAATAAATAAATAAATAAATAAATAAATAAATAAATAAATAAATGAGGTATACAAATTGTGCAGTTCTGATTGGATGGGGCAGGTATCAGTTGGTAGAAGATGAAACCAGGGTTTCCCTATAATTGTTGACTCAGAGGGCATACATAAGCAGGTGTAGTGCAGGAAGATGAGAGTTCAGTCTGAGTTTCTGCCTGATATACAGAGTACATGAGAAGCCCCTCTTAACATACAGCTGCTAAACACTTACTCTATATATAATTTGGGCATTCAGTTGACCATGGGAGACCATACCCACAGATATATTCCTTCTCAGGGCTCATATCAAATGAATCTTTCTTCTCCAGGTCCACAGGCTCAGTATATTCATAATTTAAAAAAGAAGAACTAATAAAAATAAAGCAAATATTAATGGTTATTATCTATTTCAAAATCTGTCCAAGAATTGACTAAAATACCAAGGATGATGCTCCTTTTTCACAGTGAGATTAGTAGCTATTTTGTAATATATCGTTACTAATATATGTAATAGTAACGATCACTTTTAATGTTAATATTAATATATAACTAGTAACTATTTGTAATTAATGAGATAATATTATTATATACTAGAGGCCCGGTGCATGAAATTCATGCATGGGGGGGTGTCCCTCAGCCCAGCCTGTAGCCTCTCCAATCTGGGACCCCTCGAGGGATGTCCAACTGCCTGTTTAGGCCCGATCCCACTAGTGATCAGACATCCCTCTCACAATCCAGGACTGCTGGCTCCCAACTGCTCGCCTGCTGCCTTCCTGATTGCCCCTAACGGCTTCTGCCTGCCAACCTGATCACCCCCTAACCACACTCCTGCCAGTCTGATTGATGTCTAATTGCTCCCCTGCCAGCCTGTTTGCCCCCAACTTCCCTCCTCTGCTGGCCTGATTGCCCCCAACTGCCCTCCCTTACAGGCCTGGTCCCTCACAACTGCCCTCCCCTGCTGGCCATCTTGTGGTGGCCATCTTGTGTCCACATGGGGGCAGGATCTTTGACCACATGGGGACAGCCATCTTGTATGTTGGAGTGATGGTCAATCTGCATATTCCTCTTTTATTAGATAAGATAGAGGCCTCGTGCATGGGTGGGGGTCAGCTGGATTGCCCTGAAGGGTGTCTCAGATCAGGGTGGGGGTTCCCTTGGGGCGTGGGGTGGCCTGGGCAAGGGGCCTATGGTGGTTTTCAGACTGGCCACGCCCCCCGGTGACCCAAGTGAAGGTCCTGGTATCTGGGATTTATTTATCTTCTACAATTGAAACTTTGTAGCCTGGAGCAGAGCCAAGCCTTCTGCTCACTCCCTGGTGGCAGCCATTTCTGTTGGGATTTATTTATCTTCTATAATTGAAACTTTGTAGCCTTGAGCGGAGGCCAAAGCAGGCCAGTGTTGCAGAAGCTTGGCTTCCTCCACTGCCGGGGGCAACCCTAGCCTCCTGCTCTCTCCAGCTCCGTGGCTGCCACCAATTTTGTTGGGATTTATTTATCTTCTATAATTGAAACTTTGTAGCCTTAAGCGGAGGCCTGGGCTGGCCAGGGTGTGCAGAAAGTTTGGCTTCCTCCATTGTCAGGGAAACCCAAGCCTCCCTCCTGCTCTCTCTGTGACCACAGCCATCTTGGTTGATTTAATTTGCATACTTGTTCCTGATTGGCTGGTGGGTGTGGCTGGTGGGCGTGGCTTGTGGGTGTAGCAGAGTGATGGTTAATTTGCATATTACTCTTTTATTAGATAGGATGGCTTTTATGCTAATCATTTAATAAATATTTTTAAACTATATGAAATTAGAAAGTTGAAGATTATGTTTTATTTTTCAAATACTATTAATTTGTCATTTGTTAAAATATGAATTCATTTTGTCCAAAAGAGGTTTACTTGTTTCTTTATGTCCACCCCCAATTCTCTGAATACTTAGTTTTTTATTAAAATTAAAACTGGATTAAAAAAGTATATATCACAAGAGGCAGATTCTGGAGCTATTCCCTGCTGTTCCTAGATCTCTGTTTTTTCCCCTAATTCTTTTTGGGTTTAATATAATATGTTTCTTATTTCTTTTTTTTTCCAGTGCTACTTTTTGGATTGCCTTAAGTGGATGCCAAACAAATTGGCAGTTTTAGATTAGAGGATGACTCATGAGAGGTAAAAAGTAAATGAGGAATCTTCAGAGCATCTTCTTAGTCAACAATCTTCTCCACATTTTTAGATAAATGAAAG
This sequence comes from Eptesicus fuscus, assembly GCF_027574615.1. NCBI lineage: Eukaryota > Metazoa > Chordata > Mammalia > Chiroptera > Vespertilionidae > Eptesicus > Eptesicus fuscus. The sequence goes on along the minus strand of NC_072475.1, from coordinate 92,958,669 downwards.
TACTGTAGTAGCAATCACATATGTTTATGTTAGCATGGCTATCATCGGCACAGTATTAATCACTTTCATGGTGATATTTTAAGTTAAATTAATATTGTATTTTATTTTAATATTACATTTTACTTGAATATATTTTATTCATTATTGTTATATTGTGTTGTAATTTAAGTTTAGGAATCATTGGTCATATGCTTCTGTATGACAGATAAAATAATTCATATAAACCATGTATACATTTGTGGACCATTAGTTAATATACTAAAAAGAATTATTTCTATGGTAAACATGGCACAGTTACTTCCAAATGAAGCATAACATATACAAAATAAGGTAAAACAAGTTAGTAAGCAATTACTCTGATTAAATGCCTTGGGAGTAGAAGTCACAAAGAAAAGTCATGTACTGTGGTCCTGTTGATTTTGGTAGGGAGGTCTTGTTGACACATAAACTGAACTCTTAAGATGGTCTTCTTTCTTAAAATTTTATTGATTTTGAGAGAGATAGAGAGACAGAGAGAGAAAGAGAGAAAGAAAGATACAAGAAAGAAAGGAGAAAGAAAGAAAGAAAGAAAGAAAGAAAGAAAGAAAGAAAGAAAGAAAGAAAGAAAGAAAGAAAGAAAGAAAGAAAGAAAGAAAGATAGAAAGAAAGAAAGAAAGAAAGAAAGAAAGAAAGAAAGAAGGAAAGAAAGAAAGAAAGAGAAAGGGACAGCAAATTGTTGTTCCACTTATTTATGCATTCATTGGTTGCTTCATGTATGTGAATTGACTAGAGATCAAGCCCACAACCTTGATATATTGGGATGATACTCTAAGCAACTGACCTACCCAGCCAGGACTAAAATTAAATCTTAAGATAAAAAAGGGGTTATCCAGGCAAAGGAGATGGAGGAGAGTTTTGTAAGTATAGAAAATACTAATTTCAACCTCTTAAAGCCAGAGAAAGAAAACCACCATTTAGAATTGAAGAGAATTTTGTGGGGAAGAAATAGCAGTGAGAATAGAGAGTGAGCATGTAAGTAGGAGCCAAACATAGATGATTTGGAAGCCACACAAATAGTTTTAATTTTATTCTCAGTTCAGTGATTTATAGACCTGTTCCTGCTTTAGAAAAAAGCAATGAATGATGCTAGTTGGCAAGGGCCATCAGGTCTTAGATATCTTAAAGAAGTCAAGGAGGAGATTATACACTTACCAGATGTGCTGTTTACAGAGAAACATATAAAATGGGTATTTATGAACAAATCATTCACTTATATGCTCATTTTATATTGCTGAAAATTCAAAAATGATTCATATATTTTACATAGAGAATGAAATAAATAACTTCTAGCAACTAAATTGGTATGCCACACAGAAGTCACTCAAGATGTGAATAAATCTTCTCTGGAATGAAGGTCAAGACAGAGAAGAGCTTGGAAAGGCCAGGTCATTGGAGACTGTTTATCTTGACATCCATGGCCACCACTTTTAGGTAGAGAACATTTCCTGGTAAGTTATGTATCTGCAGAGGCAGTGTAGTGAAGTAGAATACCGTCTGCTTGACTCAGGAGTTAACTGTCTGAGATGAAATTATGGCTTTGCTAATGACTACCTGTGACACCTAAGTTATTTAAATTATCAATGTGCTTTCCTGTAAAATAGAGATAATAGACCATTTTTCTTCATAGGATTATTCTGAGAACTAAATTAACTGGCATCTGTAAAGACATTAAACAGTATGTGGAGTACAGGGAATAGCAGACTCAACTTGAGATTTAGCTACTACTATTATTTCTGGATCTTGGATGGTATACATTTGATTAGGTGGAATCACTTTGAAATTATTTGCCATACCATTTCTAGCTAATAAATTTGTTTAAATTCTTAAGTATTTGTATATTAAGTACTTGTGAAATGAGCAATTGAGAATACCAATAAAGTTACCATATATTTTATTACCCAAATAGGATTACTTTTTTTATAGTGAAAGTAGGTGTCAATATAATTTTGGCTGTAGAATGGTTGACACTAGACTATTTCCAATAAACAGGCACCTTGTGCCCTCAGAACAGGGTCTGATATTAAATTTTTTACCTTAAGAGCCAAAAACTCTTTGATCACATCCCTTTAGTAAACTTTTACATGACATTTTTAGTAATGGTAATAATAATTGATGATGTTTATGTAGCCCTTTAATGACATTCATATTATGTTTTACCCCCCACAATAATCCCATAAAGCAGGTGAAACTTTCAATTATCATTGTTTCACAAGTAAAGAAATCGATACATGGTAAGTACAAATACATTTTTCCAAAATCAAATTCACTCATCTACAGTAATGTTAAAGCCAATATTCTAACACTGATAGTTTGATGTCATATTTCACATTCTCTAAGGGTATGCCTTGAAGGAATTTTATCAGGAGAGTGACATGATCATATTTACCTTTTAGAAAGTCAACCCAGTTCTAATGTAGAGAAAAATTTGAAAGGTAAAAAACTGATATAAGGAGAAGAGTTAAATATTATTAAAGTAATTATGACAGACCTAGAATGTGAATGGAGAGATAGTGAAGAAGTAAAATTAATATGGATTTAGTTATTGATCGGACATTGGTGGAAAAGAGGATAGAATAGAGTGGGTGTGATCTCTAAAATCTTCAAGAGAATGTGTACAAAGTAATACCATCTATTCCTTAATTATTACTTAGCAGGTGTTTTTTCTGTCCCTTAAAAGCTAGAGAAAGAGAATATGTGAACTTTTATTTAGTAAGGTATTAGGGAGAGAAATAAATGTCTTATTGTTATAATTATTTCATAAAGAAGACATTTTAGAGTAATCAATTGTGAAGCTTCAGATTAAAAATATGCTGAGAATGTTATAAAAGCTTGAATTTTAAATAATCCTACCTAATAATAGAGTAATATGCAAATTGACCGTACCTTCGCTATACCCACAAGCCACGCCCACTAGCCATGCCCACCAGGAAACCATGGATCGCAGGCAACCGGGGATCGGCTCCTACGATCCGTGGCAGGGAAGCTGGGGTGCAGCTGAGCCCAAGGCTGGAAAAGCCTCCACCAGAGGCTTTTCTGGCCTTGGGCACCAGCAGGGAGCCTAAGACGGATCACAGGCAACTGGGGGTCGGCTCCTAAGATCTGTCACAGGGAAGCTGGGGTGCAGCTGAGCCCAAGGCAAGAAAAGCCTCCGCTGGAGGCTTTTCCATCCTTGGGCACCAGCAGGGAGCCTGCTATGGATCGCAGGTAATTGGGGGTCCGCTCCTGCGAGGGGGTCTGCTCCTGTGGTGGATTGCAGGGAGCTGGGGTCCCCTGCCCAATGGGTGGTGTCTGTGATCACAGGGAGCTGGAGGTCCCCTGCCCAGGCCTAAAGCTTTGGCCAGAGGCTTTAGGTCTGGGCAGGGCACAGCCGGTGATTGGTGTGAACTGTAGAGGAAACACCTTTTCTGACTGCACATTGGCTAAGCTTCCTGTATGCCACTGGTAATATTCTCAGTAAATTGGGTAATAAGAATCCAAAAAGGTGATCTAGGGTTTTTCCTCCACACTTCTGGAGAAAAAAATGAAGGTCCGCTGCTGGAAGGCTAAGAAATGTCATATCCTGCCCTAGTGGGTTTGATTCAGTGGATAATGCCTGCAGACAGCAGGGTCTGGGTTCAATTCTGATCAAGGGCATATACCTAGGTTGCAGGCTCCTCCCTGTTGGGGCCCAGATCAGGGCTCATGCAGGAGGCAACCAATCAAAGTGTTCCTCTCACTTTGATGTTTCCCTCTGTCTTTCCCTTTCTCTTCCACATTCTCTAAAAGTCAATGGAAACATATCCTTAGATGAGGATTAAAAAAAAAAAAAAAAAGAAAGAAAGAAAGAAATGCATATCCTATGAAAGACACATCTTGAAAATGCCTAAAGAAAGTTGTCATTTTTTCTTGGTGAAGGGACTGGAGTCATGTTGATGAAAACACCTTGGTGGCTGTGGTGACTAGCAGTGGCTGCAGCAGCAAGGTGATGGGGCTGGTGCCTTCCCCTGACCAGCCCAGTTGCCTCCCACAAAGGGAGGCCAGACTGAGGCTTAGGCCCGCTTCCCGTGGGGATTGGGCCTAAGCCATGAGTAGGACATCCCCTGAGGGCTCCCAGTATGTGAAAGTGGGCAGGTTGGGCTGAGGGACCCCCACCCCCAGTGCACGAATTTCATGCACCTGACCCCTAGTTATGTTATAATTGTTTTTCATTTGCTTGATTATATATTGTTCTTTTACATATACAGATAAAGATATTTTAAGGATAAATTAAGAGACATATTTTAAAAAGCTTTTGTAATAATCATTTTCTTAATATATTTATTTTAAAATAAGAATGAATGACATTCCGTTTTAAAAAGTTTATGACTCCAGTTTATTTTAGCAGCTGCTGATTACAATTTCAAATTTGAAGTTCAATAACAGGTCCTCTCCTTTTCTTAAAGATAATTAAAACCTGGTGTTATGGTTTGAATTGTATCCCCTCAAAATTAATATGGTGAAGTCCTAATCCATAGTACTGCATAATATGACCTTATTTGGCAATAGGGTCATTGCAAGAGAGGTAATTAGTTAAGTTAAAATGAGGTAATTAAAGTGTGCTATATGTTTGGTGTCTTTATAAAAAGGGGGAATATAGAGACAGGGACACACACACACACACACACACACACACACACACACACGGCACACATGAAGAATACCATGTCAAGGTGAAGGCAGAGATAGGGCTGATATTTTTATAAGGCACGGGACACAAAGGATCACCAGTAAAACACCAGAAGCTGAACAGGAGGCATGGAACAGGTATTTCTCACAGCCCTCCAAATGAGCCAATCCTGCTGACAACTTGCTCTCAGAATTCCAGTGTCCAGAACAAAAAACTTATTTCTGTTGTCTATTCTACCACGTTTGTGATACTTTATTATGGCCGCCCTGACAACTAATGTGTTATATATACAAAACACAGTTAAGTAGTTTTAAGTATATCAATTTATAAATATTTTTACTGGATTCCTTCTATATTATAAATTGTGATATTACTTCTCTTTTCTAATTATATATTAGATAGATGAAGTACAATATTGTTAGTATAAGGCTAAGTTTATGCTCAATATTATAATGCTTTTCAAATGTTAAAAGTCAAAAATCTGAAACTATCTTGGGACAATCCATTATCATTAAAGCAGTTATAACAAGCTAGCTATGTGGCCTTGAAGCAATAACTTAACCCTCTGGGTCTTAATTTCCTCATAATATATAATGTAGTCTTTGAATTAAATGATCTCTATGGATCTTTCTAATTATACATTTTATAATGTGTAATATTTAAGGAGACTTTACATTTTTACACCCAGCATCCTATTTTGCTGCTTCTCTATCTAATGTGCATAAAAAGGATTGGAATTCTTGTCATAATGCAGCCTCTGAGCACTGAACCTGGTGTGGCCCTTGCCTTTCTAACAAGCTCCCTGGTAATACTCTTGCTGCTTGTTCTGGACTATGTTCATGTAGCAAAGGCTTTTAACTCTCCCGTGGTTATCAGATGAATTTAACCTTCATCCTGATGCTGGCTGTCAACGTTAAAAACAGTATCAAGGTCCTCATTTTTGTAGTTGTTGTTAATCCTCACCAGAAGACATATTTTCCATTTATTTTCAGAGAGAGAGAGGGAGGGGCAGGGAGAGAGAGAGAGAGAGAGAGAGAGAGAGAGAGAAAGAGAGAGAGAAAGAGAGGAGAGAGACATTCATGTGAGAAAGACACATCACCTGGTTACCTCCTGCACATGCTCAGACCAGGGGATGGGGAGTGAACTTGCATCCCAGGCACATGCCCTTGACCAGGAATCAAAACCTAGACCATTCAGTGTGGGAACCAATGTTCCAACCACTGAGAAATACTGGCTATGACAAGGTTTTCATTTAAAAATGTCCTAAAATTTGCCAAAACCGGTTTGGCTCAGTGGATAGAGCGTCGGCCTGCAGACTGAGAGGTCCCGGGTTCGATTCCAGTCAAGGACACGTGCCTTAGTTGCGGGCACATCCCCAGTAGGGGGTGTGCAGGAGGCGGCTGATCGATGTTTCTCTCTCATCGATGTTTCTAACTCTCTATCCCTCTCCCTTCCTCTCTGTAAAAAATCAATAAAATATATTTTAAAAAAATAAAATAAAAATGTCCTAAAATGACATTTTATTTATCTAATCTATACTAGTATATACAGTATAAAAGCCTAAGTGACGAAACGACTTGTAGACCAGTCGCTATGATGCACACTGACCACCAGGGGGAAGATGCTCAGTGCAGGAGCTGCCCCCAGTGGTCAGTGGGCTCCTACAGTGGGAGCCCAGCTCAGCTGACGGAGGGGTGCCAGACTCCGGGCTCACGGCTGGCGAACACAGCTGTGGCAGCCCAAGCCTCTCCTGCCTCTGCACAGCACTACCAAGCAGAGGCGGCAGCAGGTGCAGCAGGGCCGGATGAGTGAGAGTGGCAGGGCCTGGCCAAGGCTCAGGCTCCTCCCCGGCCAGCTGCCTGCCGATTCGAGCATTACTACATCCCCCGAGGGGTCCAGTTTTGTGAGAGGGTGTAGGCCAGGCTGAGGGACCCCACCGGTGCATGATTCTGTGAACCAGGCCTCTAGTTATTTATTATTTTGCTAACAATTATAATAATAACAAAAGCAACATTTGTTAATAATTTACTGACTGTTTCGATAATATGCATTGTAGTGTAATTAAAGTGAGAATTGGAATTTCAATTTCTCTCTCTCCCTTTCTCTCTGAATTCAATAAAAAATATATTAAGGAAAAGAAATGCAACATTTTGAAGGTGTCCATCATAAACAGTAAAACTTAAGGACAGATAAATATTTATCAGACATGACTGCAAAGATAGTTCAGCGACAATCAGACATATGGTCTAAACAGATGAAACTAAATGAGGTTAGAATCATTGTTAAAGTGTATGTGCTGGAATACAATCCCATTCTAACTCCAGATCCCACTTCCTGAATCACTGTATTGACTACATATGCATAAGTGTATGTATTCATATGTGCTCATGTGTATATGTGTTTGTATTCTTCCTCTAAGATTATTTCAGATCTATGGGCAATTTCAAAATTTAGGAACTGTTTAGTCTCAGTTTACCCATCTCTACCTTCAATGAATTTATTATCTACTTTCCTAATTTTTTCATTTCTTCTTTTCTGTGATGGCTCCAGTCTCTAATTGCTTCAGGCTAGAATCTGCAATTATGGTGGGGGAGGGGCTTTTTCAGCAGGAGGAGATGCTCTTGGCAGACAAAAACTAGAAAGTTTTCTCATAATTGCAGATTTATCAACCAGGCACCACTGTCAATTGTGAATTGCTCAATCCCCTCGCTTCTCCAAGCTCAACAGGCTAATCTATGTTTTGCAGTCCAATCTCCATAATTCCTCATCTATTGTTTCCATCCTTTTACAGTAGTCATTCCAAAAAAAAAGTATCATAAAATACAGGGTATTTTTATGCATTTTAGATCCAAGTATCTGACATAAAAAAATATACTAATTGGTTCAGCTGGCTGGAGAGTGGTCACATACATCAAAATGTGTGGGTGTGATTCCTGGTCAGGGCACATACCTAAGTTGCAGGTTCAAACCCCAATCACAGCTCCTATGAATGACAACCCAAGGGGTATTTTTAAGTACATTGGATATGATGGATATGTTCAAAATGTAGCATTTCTTTTTTTAATATATTTTTATTGATTTCAGAGAGGAAGGGAGAGCAAGAGATAGAAACATCAATGAAGAGAGAGAATCAATGATTGGCTGCCTCCTGTCTGCTCCTCACTAGGGACTAAGCCCACAACCCTGATATGTGTCCTGACTGGGAATTTAACCAAAACTTCCTGGTTTATAGGTTGATACTCAACCACTGAGCAACACCGGCCAGGCCAAAATGTTGCATTTAATTTTAAAAAATGAATTATATAAATATGCCAATGTAACAGTTTAACTGTACTTTGATATGTTTGCACTACAACTGGGGCACCAGATTCAGCTGATTCAGCTAGACACAGTCTATGGTAAGAGAGACTTGTACCCTTAGTGAATATTAAGGGTCACATAACTACTAGCCCTATCTCATCTCTCTTCTTTGATTGACACCATGAATTTCAATCACTTGCCTCCACTTGTAAAACCCCCTTTCAGAGCACTTCCACACCAATAAACCCTGCTGTGATGGGTAGTTTAGACAAAGACATTTTCTATAAGATGAATCTGCCACTTTATAGCTTACTAGTGGCCTGGTGCACAAAATTCATGCACAGGCGGGGGGGGGGGGGGGGCGGTTCCCTCAGCCCAGCCTGCACCCTCTCCAATTGGGGACACCTTGGGGGATGTCCGACCACCAGCAGTCCGACATTCCTCTTGCAATCTGGGACTGCTGACTTCTAACCACTCACCTGCCTGCCTGCCTGATCACCTCTAACTGCCTCTGCCTGCCTGCCTGATCACCTCTAACTGCCTCTGCCTGCCTGCCTGATCACCTCTAACTGCCTCTGCCTGCCTGCTTGATCGCCCCTAGCTGCCTCTGCCTGCCTGCCTGATCACGCATAACTGCCCTCCCCTGCCAGCCTGATTTCACCAGCAACGGCCCTCTCTGCCTGCCTGATAACCCCTAATTTCCTCTGCCTCAGTCCCCACCACCATGGCTTTGTCTGGAAGGAAGTCAGACGTCCAGAAGATTGCCGGTTGACCCGGTCTAATTAGCATATTACCCTTTTATTAGTATAGATAGATTATATAGGATAAGATTGCTTAAATGGGGGGGGGGGCGGGCTTTTTCAGCAGGAGACAAAAACACATAATCCCTATATCTGGACTGATATCCAGCCATATGCACTATACTGCCAAAGCGGTCATTAAAAAATTGAACTGCTTTCTTACACCTTACACCAAACAGCTGTTGCCCTTAAAACCCCTCCTCAGCCCCCACCTTAGGTTCTTCCTTCATAGTTCACTCAGATTAGGTTCTGATTGGTCGGTTTCTATGCCAGTCAGCATCAAAAGCTCTGTCTCCTAGGTAGCCATTGTCTCCTCACACTTTACCCAGATTAGGTTCTGATTGGTCAATTTCTATGCCAGTCAGTGTCAAAAGCTCCACCTCCTAGGCAGCCATTGGTTCCTTGCACTTCACCCAGATTTGGTTCTTATTGGTCGGTTTCTATGCCAGTCAGCATCTCTGGGCCTATCTCTGGGCCTGATCAAAAGGCAGGGCTGATCAGCATGCCCCTGGAGGCCCAGAGAGAAACAGAGGCGGGGCTGCTGTTGAAGCCTGGAGAGAAAGAGAGAGGCAATGGCTGATCAACAGCTGCCACTGAGGCTGCAGATCAGACCCTGCCTCTCTCCAGGCCTCTCTCTGGGCCTAATCCACAGACCCCTCAGCAGTTAGTGCTGGGTTGCCTGTGTTCTGGTGTTAGGTCGAGCCTTCAGTCATTATGGACCCTGGCTCTTTATATATATGAATTGCTTAAAAATAGAGGAGCAAAAATGTTAAATGCAGTTCTAGAATTGAAGAAAGCATTGTGCTACATGATTGAAACAATAAAACATACAGAAAGATTAGAGAGTGACCTATTTAAATTGTAATACAAATTAGAAGACTAAAGAGTTTAAATCAATCATCTTTATCTCAATGAAGAATAAACTCTATATGTGGACAATTGGGAACCAGGTACACACTGGATTCCCAAATTTTTGAAAAATAAAGGAAAAAGAGTATTTTGCAGAGAGTAATTGATGATGCAGAAGGAAAGATGGACATATTATATATTCAAGATTTTGAGTGTAGCAGTAAAGATAGAATGAAGAACACGGATAAGTTTATGAGGTAAAAGAGTCATTTCCACTTGGCATGCAGACTTTCTAAAGGAGTAACAGTACAATATAGAGAGAATGTTTACATGATCTGATCTTGTTAAAATTTCAGTCTTTTATTATTACTTTAATTTGTTTCTAATTTTTAACAAATTTAGACATCTCACTGTTAATTACATATTTTAAAATATATTTTTACATTTTTAAAATTATAGTTGACATTCAATATTATTTTATATTAGTTTCAAGTGTACAGCATAGTGGTTAGACATTTGTATAATTTAGGAAAGATTCCTTCTGATAAGTTTAATATCCTCCTGGAACCAAACATAGATATTACATACATTATTGATTCTACTCCTGGTGATATTTCTTTAACTTCGATATTTTTCCCTTAATAATATTCATTCAGATCATTAACATATTTTTGTATCCATTGTTTAAGGCCTGTACCATATAACATTACATTCATAAATGTTTCTGAAAATTACCAGCCATCAACCTCTACTAAATCATTAATTTATAATTTTTGTTGAGAATTCTAAAATGTAAGATAATTGAGAGGAAAGATTTTTTATTGTGTTTTCTCCAACATTCCTGATTACAAATGAATTACTTTATGTGTATTTTGTTCTTATTTGATTATCAAATAAATTATTGAATATTGAAATGTTTATTAAAATTAAATTGACTATAGCATTAATTAAAATTATATACCCATCTAGATTAATATTTTGAATAAACTCAATGTGAAATTGTTTGAAGATAAAGTAAATTATTGGAGAGAAGGTGTAAAATTTCTTGGGAGAAATTCATATTCTAAATCTAATAAATTTCATGTAATATTCATATTCTGTATGGTTGCAAAAAAATCACTGTACTAAATTAGATAATTCAATTTAAGATCAGAAATGGAATAAACTATGATTACTAATAACTATATAATTTTAAAATAACAATTATTTTCATTATAAATATTTTTATCAAAACAATAACACCTGCTCATGGTTAAAAATAAAAACCTAATAATGGTAAGCCTGCCTGATGTGTAGAGTATTATATATTTTACCTTTATATCTAGGTCAAATAATGCCCAACCCCAAAGATGCCCATATCCTAATTTTTGGAATATATTAGTTACACAACAAAAGAGATCTGCAGGTAGAATTAATTGTTAATCTCTTGACCTTTAATAGGGAGGTGGTCTTGGATTAGGCAAGGTCCCTACATAGCCACCAGGGTTCTTAAAAGATGGAAGAGAGAGGCAGAATAGTCATCCAGAGAGTTACTGCAGAAGATGAGTCAGAGGAGAGATGATGCAGAAGAGGGAGGAGAGTGCAATGCAAAGCGTAAAAGGACATGAAGAGGGCTATCACCCAGAAATGCAGGAAAACTCTAGAAACTGGGAAGTACCCCCAGCCAGTGGCCAGCAAGGAAACAGGACCTCTGTCCTACAATTGCTTGTAACCCAAATCATCTGCATGAACCTGGAAGCATATTCTCCCCCAGATCACCCAGAAGCGAACACAGCCCCATGAGCTCCTTTATTTCAGTCTTTGGAGACTAAGGTGGGTCCCATTTGAGCCCACTGGACATATATAAATGTGAGATAATAAATGGATGCTATTTAAACCCCTAAGGTTGTGATAACTTGTTATGGTAGCAATAGAAAACATCTTTTACATTTAGAACCAAATATTTTATAGAATTTAAAAATAGAGTTATAACCTTTTTAATCTGAACACAGTTTTAAATATTTTTTATTGCTGATAGTACTATAGATGTCTCCCATTCATCTCCCCTTCACTTCCCCCTTCCCAGCTCCTACCCATCACCCATGTCTTCACCACCCCATTGAGCACATCCATGAGCTATGCATATCAGTATATACATTCTTTGGTTCCTCTCTTCTTGTCTACTCATCCCCGCATTGAGGTATGTCAGTCTGTTCCATGCCTCCAGGCCTCAGGTCTTATTTTGTTGGCCAATTAATTTTGTTCATTAGATTCCAAAGATAAGTGACATCATATGATATTTTTTTTCTCTAATTGGCTTAATTCACTTAGCATAATAGTCTCCAGGTCCATCCATGCTGTCCCAAAGGGTAAGAGATCCCTATTTTTAATAGCTGCATAGTATTCCGTTGTGTAAATATCCCACAGCTTTTTTATCCACTCATCTGCTGATGGGCAGTTGAGCTGTTTCTAGATCTTAGCTATTGTAAATAATACTGCTATGAACATATGGGTGCATATATTTTTTTCTGATTGGTGTTTTGGGGCTTTTAGGATGGATTCTCAGAAGTGGGATTGCTGGGTCAAATGGAAGTTCCATTTTTAATTTTTTGATACTGTTTTCCATAGTTGCTGCACCAGTCTGCAGTCTGCAGTCCCACCATCAGTGAACTAGTGTTCCTTTTTCTCCACATACTCCCCATCACTTGTTTCTTAATTTTTTTGAGATGATAGCCATTCTGAAAGGTATGGAGTGATATCTCATTGAGGTTTGACTTTGTATTTTTCTGATGATTAGTGACTTTGAGCATTTTTTTCATATGTATCTTGGCAATTGGTATGTCCACTTTGGAATTATTCATATCTTCTGCCCATTTTTAAATTTGATTATTTGTCTTCCTTTTGTTCACTTGTATGAATACTTTATATATTTTAAATATTAACCCCTTATCAGATATCATTAGAAAATATGTTCTTTCATATAGTGCGCCAATTTTCATTTTGATGGTGGTTTCTTTTGCTATGCAGAAGCTTTTATTTTGATGTAGTCCTATTTGTTTATTTTCTCCTTAGTTTCCTTTGCCCCAGTATATATATTGGCAAATATTTCTGCTATGTGAGATATCTGAGATTTTACTGCCTATTTACTCCTCTAATATTGTTATGGTTTCATGCCTTACATTTAAGTATTTTATCCATTTTTAGTTTATTCTTGAGTATTGTATAAGTTGGTGGTTTAGTTTCATTATTTTGCATGTATCTGTCCAGTTGTCCCAGTACCTTTTGTTTAAGAGACTGTCTTTATTCCATTGTATGATCTTGCCTCATTTGTCAAATATTATTTAACCATAATGCTCAATTTATGGGGTCTCTGTAATGATTCATTGGTCTATATTCCTGTTCTTATGCCAGTACCAAGCTGTTTTTGTTATAATGGCTTTGTAGTATAGTTTGATATCCTGTATTGTGATCCCTCCAACTTTGTTCTTCTTTCTCAAGATTCCTTCATCTATTTGGGGTCTTTTATGGTTCCATATAAATTTGTTGAGTATTTGTTCTAGTTCTGCGAATGATGTCGTTGGTATTTTAATAGGGATTACCTTGAATCTGTAGATTGTTTTAGGTAGTAAAACATTTTAATTATGTTAATTCTTCCAACCCATGAAGATGGTATACTTTTTTTTTGTTTGTTTGTATCTTCCTCTATTTCTTTTATCAATGTCCTATAGTTTTCTAAGAACAAGTCTTTTACCTCCTTGGTTAAGTTTATTCCTAGGTATTTTATTTTGTTGTTGTTGCAATAGTAAATGGGATTTTTTTTTTTTTTTTTTTTTTTTAGTTTCTCATTCTGAGGGTTCATTTTTCATGCATAAAAATACCATTGGTTTTTGGATATTGATTTTGTATGCTGCTCCTTGCTGAATTCATTTATTAAATTTAATAGTTTCCTAGTGGGGCCTTTAGGGTTTTCTATGTACAATATCATATTATCTCTGAATAATTACAGTTTTACGTCCTCTTTTGCAATCTGATTGCCTTTTATCCCTTCTTTCTGCCTGATTGCTGTGGCTAGGACTTCCAGTACTGTGTTGAATAAGAGTAGTGAAAGCAGACATCCTTGTCATTTAGTGTTCTTAAGGGAAACACTTTTAGTTTTACCCATTGAGTATTATGTTTATCATATATAGCATTTATATGTTGATGAATAATCCCTCTATTCCAACTTTACTGAGAGTTTTTAACACAAATTTTAAACTTCAGAGATTATGGGTATCCATGATCACCTTGGGCAGGTTACCTGATTATGGGATTTGGAAATACAGTGATACCTGTATTTCTCAAATGTTAGAAAATATAAATCTAAAGAGAAGAAATATTACAAAGTCCTGACAGGATTGTGACTATTATATAAAATGTTAATTATTTTGGAATTTTAATTTGTATATTAGAGTCCCAGTGCATGAAATTCGTGTATGGGTAGGGTCCCTAGTGGCTGCCGGCTGGAGGAGCCTCCCCTTCCCCAGCTGCCTGCAGCCAGTCGAACTCCCGGTCTAACTCCCATTCGAGGGGACAATTTGCATATTAGGCTTTTATTATACAGGATTATCTAAGAATAGTCATATATTACTCTTTCTGAAATGCCAAATTATGGGCAAAAATGAGATGCTTTTGTACAAAATCTAAGAAATATTTATCCATTTTTCTAAGACTACTATTTTATCTTATCTCTATTTTTTTTTTTACTTAGTACATAACCTTTTTCTTATCCACCACCCCATCTTGCTTTTTCATTTGCTGTTCTTATATTTTACATGTTTAAAATATTATGTATGGATGTTTGACATTTTTGCTGAAAAGGTAGTATAAAATATAAAAATAAATAATACATAGAGTGGGCCTGTTAAAAAATGTTTTTATTGCATGATGAGATCAAAAAATGTCCAATAAATGCTGACTTCTGCTGTTTCAGCATATTTCAAGATAAAGTCCGGAAGAACCATTCACTTCAAACTGAATTGAATAGAAAAGGAAAGATAATTATTCAAGGCACAGCTGTTGGAATAGCTACACTTTCCAGTATCAAACGATAGCAAATAATAGCTAGTCAATGGATTTATAAAATGAATATGATAATGGAGGGGCACATAATAGAAAAGAGATTTTCTTACAGACCCTGGGAAACTGGAGGATGTGTTACAAGAAGAAAAACAGGGCTATACAGATAAGGTGACCGCGAAGGCTGGATGGGTTCATTACTCAGAAAAGAATATACATTTTGAATGCAGATCAAGCATAAGAGCCATCTGAAGGGAGACAGCATTCCGGGGATAATTTTTGCAGTGTTCTGGGGCTTATCTTTACAGAATTCTGAGACTAAACTTTGCAAGGACAATAGAAAGCCGACCCCAGGAACTCACTAGTTTCAGATTTTTTCCCACCCTCTAAGCATGCATAAGGGAGGACTTGAGATGAAATGTCAAAGCTTTTTTTTCAGGTTGTTTCACCTGTTGCTCTCTCAGATTGCCAACTATCTGATTAATACATGTACCACAAAATTCAACTTCATCTCTATTTTTTTGACTCAGGTAGCATCAGGCAGCTCCAACTCTTTTGTGTCCAGTTTCAAATATCTTATTCAGAGAAATAAGACTTGTTCACGGTGATATTCTCAGGTCGCAGTTGTCAGAGTTTTTTTAACATTTGGCATCTACTATGAAACTTAAAGCCTAATTTTTAGAGCATCGTACATGATTGAAAAATATTTGTGAAATGAAGGAGAAATCAGTTTCTATGTTATTGTGCTAAGTGAAATAAGCCAGGTAAGAAAGACAAATACCATATGATTTTACTTATATGTGGAATGTAATGAACAAGATAAACTGACAAACAAAATAGAAACAGAGGCATGGATACATGGAACAGACTGACAGCTTTCATGGGGGGAAGGATAGATTGGATAAAAGATGGTGAAGGGATTAGCCAAACAACATATAGCATAACTATGGACAAAGACAACATTGAGGTGATGGTCAGAGAGAAGGGGCATGGCCAGGGCTTGGTACAAGTGGGGAAATGGGGGAGAAAATAGGGACATCTGTAATAGTGTAAATAATAAAAATAAAGTTAAAAAATAAATACATTTAAGAAAACAATAAAAACAAATCTCAGAGAGAAGATACTGTATTTCATCATTCTAATCTGCAACAGTCTATAAATGCTGTATTGCTTTTTAATGATGTAGTTCATTGAGCTGGAAGAAAACCAGATTATTGTAATAGGCTTTTTATCTTTCTTGAACTGAATATTCTAGACATTTGTAAAAACTACCCAAAATATTTTGAACGCTTTATATGAATTTTTCTGGAATCATGCCTATATTGATTGCCACATTAAATGGATTGTGAAACATCCATTTATTTGAGTTGCCATGAGAACTCTTTGGAATTTTACATCTTTCAAATTTCTCAATGACTTCATACATGTCACTCCCTGTCATTATTTATTACTTAAGTATCAATTAATAGTTAGCTAATATAATCAATCATACTTAAATTTTGTAGACAAATAATGTTCATATCACTGCTTCTTGTTTCTGTTTGCAAGCTTCTCCACACATTTCCTCACCCTCTGTGATGTGTGATGAGATATAGGATTTATAGAGCAAGATATACTATATCATGTAGAAATATCATAGAGATATATGATGTAATAAGAGTTCAAATAGAGAATTTGACCTAGTCTTAAAGGTCATAAAAAGTCTCCATGTAAAAGCAATATCTTGTTATAAAGGTATAAAAAGTGGGTAAAATTTTATTAGGCAAAGTGAAGAGAACCCAATTCAAGATGTTAGCGTGTGAAGTGTGAGAGAAGAGCTGAGATAAGAGAAGTGTGGCTGAAGCACAAAGGGAACTTGATCAATAAGGTGAGAGCACCGTGCAGGTGTTTATGAAACTTTCTAAGGATTTTATTGTAAAAAGCAAATGAAAAACACCTGAACCTTTGAAGAAATAGGAGCAACATAATTAGGTTTATAATGATGAGACACTGTTATTTGGGCAGACCATTGATCTTCCTTATTTCTCATTACCATTCAATCTTTATACAGGTGGGGCAAAAGTAGGCTTATAGTTGTGAGTATGCAAAACACAGATTTTATTCCTGTATTATTATTTATTTATGATTTTATTATTTTCCATATGAGCAACTATAAACCTACTTTTGTGACATCCTGTATTTCAGATTTCAGTGCATGGAATAGGCCTCATTTATTCTCTCTCTCTTCCATGTGGCTAGTGTAGTAATAGCCCAGAATTGTTATGCATGTTGATTAGTTTTCTATATGATCTGACCCACTACCACAAAATTAGCAGCTTAAAGTAACTTTACATTTTCTATGGGTCATAAGTTCAAGCATGGCTTAGTTCTCTTCTCTGCAGAGGGGCTCATGTGGCTGCAATGTAGGTGTTGGCAAGGTCTGACTTCTCTGGAGAGTTGGCTGGGAAAGCTGCTTCCCCACTCCTGTGGCTGTTGGCAGCATTCAGTGCATTGTGATTGTAAGATTCATGGCAGCTTGTTTCTTGCCAATGAAGGAAGAGAGGGAAGACTAGAAAGAGGCTGTTAGCAAGACAGACTCTTATATAAGGAAACTTCATTATACAAGTGACATCTCATCACTTTTGCTTTACTATTGGTTAGACATGAGTTATAGTCCTGTACAGACTCAGTCCTGGGGGTGGTGATTATAGAAAAGCATTAACATCGAGAGGTAGAGATCATGGAACCATCTTAGAATTTATTTGCCCTATTCCTGCTTTCTGTCTTTGTCTTTGGATGTTCTTTCTTCCCATCAGGCAATGTTTGTGTCTCGATTGATGGTTCTGGCTACTTAGGAGATGTACAGATGAACTCTCACTGCCACCTGTTATTTTCTGGTGTAATTTTCCTAAATATTTATAGTATGAAATGATTTCATTGTTTATAGTGGTAACATCAGAAACTGAGAGTTTAATGTTTGGATAAGCAAAGGTTGAAACAGAGCAGGCCCTCATACCAGAATTACTCTATTAAGATGTTAGATAAACTTTATTTTTGTAAATAACATACTTAAGTAATTTTTATAATTAAAATAACAAAACAAAACAAAAAAATCATTAAAGCAGGAACAGAAAGATTATATTTTGTTTTGTTTTGTTCTATTCCTACAACATTGCCCAGATCTTAGGCCCTGGTAAACATACAATTAACAACCTGAATACATGCGTACATAAATAATAACAATGAATAGATGAATCATTCTCTTTAATATGCCTCCAAGTGGGAGATCATAATATCAATGGCTATGCTGCTTAAAAGAGTGATCATTTAGGATTTCCAGGCTAAAGGTCATGCCATTTGAAGTGTAACAACCTTGAAAGATAATCAATGTTTTCTCTGGAACATATATTGTGCTAGGAAATTACTGAATGCATTTGCTTTTCAAAAACAAAGATACATGTTACATCTCTTTTGTTCTTTCCAAACAACACTTTAAAAAATTAGAAATTATTTCTTAGCATAAACTTGGAAATGCCTTACCTAATTTAACAAAGGTCCACAAGAGCATTGCTATCAAGACTTGTTAATTTTCCAAGTGTTTTACCTACTTTTTCTTTTCTGTAGTGTTATAAATACTTTGGATGGAGGAACCAAGATGGCGGCAAAGGTAAACAACTAAACTGCCGCCCGCACAACAAGTTCAAAACTACAACTAAAAGACAAAACATCTACCACCCAGAACCATGGGAAAGCTGGCTGAGTGGAAGATTTACAACTAAGAAGGAAAGAGAAAGGAGCACAAATGCTGAAAAGCTGAGGTACGGAGGTGCATGAATTGGGCTGGTGGCGGGCGACTGGGCGCATGGCTTTTTTTTCAACCCAAAGAGAGACAAGCTCCCGATCACTCTGAAATCCAGTTTCTGGGGACACGCGGGGGACCCAGACGCCTACGGGAAGAAGCTGGACTGTCGGACATTGGGTTGGAAAGTGAGAGTGACTTTTTTGCAGAGGTGCGCCCAGCAATCATTGTTTACTGTGCTGGAGCGTGGGACGCAGGGACTTGGAAGCGCGGAAAGGCAGCGACGGCTGACGGCAGCCATCGCCATTTGCCACGCCCTAGCCTAGTGACACCCTGAGACCCCACCCCGCCCTGAGACGCCGCCCCGCACATTCTACAAATTCACCCAGGCTCCACACAGCAGCTTTTGCATATAAATGGCCTGTTCTGTGGAAGCTTAACCAAATAAACTGCAGCTCCAGTCAGACTGCTCCAAAATCGCCAAACCCCAAGCAAAGAGAAAACTATAGTTCTTGCTGTAGCTCCTGCTGGGTGGCCTCAGACAGTAGCTGAGCTGCACCCCCATTGGAGATCCAGACACTAGTGTATCTAGTGGTCGGTGTGAGACGACACCAGATTTCAACTACTCTCATAAGGGACACATTCAAGAGTCAGACTCAGTGAGCACCAAAGACCTACTGGAACAAGTCCTGCCCCATAAATGTGTCTCCAACACAGCAATTTTTCTGGTACAGACACAGCAGGTCCTCACAGCCAATTGGCCTGGAGGTCAATTCCTCCCAGTGACACCAACAACAATCAAGACTTAACTACAACAAGGCTGTACACACAGTCCACAAAGTGGTGCACCAAGAGTGTCCACCTCAGTAACTGGGAGGCTGACCCATTGAACCAATAGGACACCTAGTACACAAAGCTACCCTACCAACTCAGGGAAGCAGCGAAAATGAGGAGACAAGGAAACAGATCACAAACAAAAGAAATGGAGGAGAACAAATGACTGGACATAGAGTTCAAAACCACGGTTATAAGGTTTTTCAAGAATTTCCTGGAAAAGGCCGATAAATTTAATGAGACCCTCGAGGATATGAAAAAGGACCAACTAGAAATTAAATATACACTGACTGAAATGAAAAATATTATACAGAGACCCAACAGCAGACTAGAAGAACGCAAGAATCAAGTCAAAGATTTGGAATACAAAGAGGCAAAGGACACTCCTCCAGAAAAGCAAGAAGAGAAGAGAATTCAGAAAGTTGAAGATAGTGTAAGAAGCCTCTGGGACAACTTCAAGCGTACCAACATCAGAATTATGGGGGTGCCAGAAGAAGAGAGAGAGCAAGATATTGAAAACCTATTTGAAGAAATAATGACCCAAAACTTCCCCCACCTGGTGAAAGAAATAGACATACAAGTCCAGGAAGCGCACAGAACCCCAAACAAAAGAAATCCAAAGAGGACCACACCAAGACACATCATAATTAAAATGCCAAGGGCAAAAGACAAAGAGAGACTCTTACAAGCAGCAAGAGAAAAACAGTTACCTACAAGGGAGCACCCATACGATTATCAGCTGATTTCTCAACAGAAACTATGCAGGCCAGACGGGAGTGGCAAGAAATATTCAAAGTGATGAATAGCAAGAACCTACCACCAAGATTACTCTACCCAGCAAAGTTATCACTCAGAATTGAAGGACAGATAAAGAGCTTCACAGATAAGAAAAAGCTAAAGGAGTTCATCACCACCAAACCAGTATTATATGAAATGCTGAAAGGTACTCTTTAAAAAGAGGAAAAAGAAGAAAAAAGTAAAGATAAAAATTATGAACAACAAATACATATCTATCAACAAGTGAATCTAAAAGTCAAGTGAATAAGAAATCTGATGAACAGAATAAACTGGTGAATATAATAGAATCAGGGGCATAGAATGGGAGTAGATTGATAATTCTCAGGGGCGAAGGGGTGTCTATGTGGGGGGTACGGGAAGAGACTGGACAAAAATCATACACCTATGGATGAAAGCAGTGGGAGGGAGGTAAGGGCAGGGGGGGTGGAACCGGGTGGAGGGGAGATATGGGGAGGGGGAAAGAAGAAATAATTGTAATAATCTGAACAATAAAGATTTATTAAATTAAAAAAAATACTTTGAACACCATTTGAGAAATCTAATTCCTAGAGCCATTCAAATTAAAGTCATTGGTAAATAACAAAACATTTAATAAATGTGCCACAAAATAAAACTAAGTATTTGTAAACCGCAAACATTTCCTGGTTAAGTACAGTGAATAACCCATTTATTTCTCCTCTCACAATTGAAAAGATTATAAATACTTTTCAAGTTGACCAGAAATTTTTTTCCTTGAATTTTTCTTTCTCATCAATAATCCCATGAGGGAATAGATCTAAAAGGAATTTTACTGTCACCTTTTTAGAGTAGCAGAACAAAATCAAACAGCTTAAGAAGAGATGATCTATAGCCTTCTTTGTGCTACAGTTGGTCCCAAGGCCATAATTGACATTCATAATTACCTTCTTAAACCACTCATTCTAGATACCCAGCTAGTAATTCTGCTGGTTTAAGTAGCTTGTCTGCTGGGGTGACCCAGACTTTCATCAATAAAGGATCAGGGACTCTGTGTCAAAGGTTAGGTTGGGTTCTTCAGAAAAGAAGTTAAGAAGTTTGGGGCCCAGGATTACACTAAGGTTCAACACTTGTGAATAAAGGAAGGGGAAGCAGAATTAGCAGAGGGAGAACATAACATATGCCTCATAAAGCCTTGGCTAATTCACCTGTGAGTTAGGGCAAAGGTTACATGCTGAAGTTATTCTTTGTCAATACAAAATGGCTGGGCCCCTCTAACCTATGCCCACTCCATCAGATAAAAACTTCTGGAAGTGTACAAGCATGGGAGTGGTGATTCTGTGCAGCTGAGGTCAATACTGAAAAGCTGTCTGCTGACTCTACTCCCTTTACTAAAGGGAGACCTGGGTGCCATATCTCTGTACCTACCCTATAGATTCCCATACTCTTAGTAGGCCTTGGTTGCTGTATACCTATTTATATCTACAGCCTGCCAAGAGAAGCTCCAGTAGGCCACCTGTACATAAACCTTACTCTTCCCTGCCTCCAGTATGTCGTACATACTTTTGATGATCAGGATAATTAACTCATCAATGTATGATAATTGCCCGAATGTGGAAACCAAAATCTGAAGGCAACAGAAGTATTGACTGAGAAACAGCTGAAAATGTAGAATTGAAATAGTGATATACAGAAGAGCCAAAAGATTGTAGTATCCTAAACTCCCAAATGCCATTCTTGTTGGGTGAATCGGTTCTTTTCTGATGAATTTTTTCTTGTTCATGGTTTTTTTTTTTTGTGTGTGTGTGTGTGTGTGTGTGTGTGTGTGTGTGTGTGTTTATTTTTGGGGGGCAGGATGCATTGTAATGACTTTATTAAATTGTCTTAATTTAAAATCAGTCAAACACTAACCAACAAGAATATATGTATCCCTATGTTCATATGAGCATTATTTACAATAGCTAAGATCTGGAAACAGCCCAAGTGCCAATCAGTAGATGAGTGGATAAAAAAGCTGTGGTACATTTACACCATGGAATACTGTGCAGCAGTAAAAAAAGAAGAATCTCTTACCCTTTGAGACAGCATGGAGGGACCTGGAGAGTGTTATGCTAACTGAAATAAGCCTGTCAGAGAAAGACAAGAATCACATGATCTCACTTATATGTTGACCTTACTAATATGTAGAATGTAAGGAACAAAATAAACTGATGAATGGAGTGCATCCAGAGACATGGAAGCATGGGAAAAAGTGTGGAATATCAGAGGGAAGGCAGCGGAAGTTAGGTGGGTGGGAGGTAATCAACCAAGAATCTTGTATGCACATATGCATGGCTCACGAATACAGACAATAGAGTGGTGAACACCTGGGGTGGGGTGTAAACCAGGTGGAGGGGGCAATGAGGGAAAAATAGGGGACATCTGTAATACTCTCAATAATAAAGATAAATAAAAATAAAAGAAAGTAAAATTAGAGTCAGATTTTATCTTCCTTGAATAGTTGATCGTAAAATGAAATTCAGGAAAATGCACCAAAAGACAATATGGATCTATAGATGATAGATAAATAGATGGATAGATAAATAGATAAGATAGATGATAGATAAATTATAGCTTAGAGATACATAAATTATAGATAATATGCACATCTCTAGATATTTCTATATAGATATCTATATCTATGCAATTATTAGTAAAATTCTAGGAATTATATGTGGAAATAAATATTAACGTATTATAATAGTAAAGGAAACATATGATTAGCCTGAAGTTATAATTATAATATATATGATGGTTAATCTTGCTCACATGTGTAGGAGAGGAAATACTATTTCCTTTTACCTTCCTAGGTCCTGCAGCTAAGGCCCTGCAAATTGGACTGTTAAAAGACAGATTAACAAAATAAAAACAGTTTATTAATTCATGTCAGCATAGGGAAAGACTACAGTAATGAGTAACACTCAAAAGGGTAGTTAGAACTTGAGTGTAGAGAAGTGATAATGAGGAGACAGAAGGAAGCTAGGTGGATAGGGATGGGACCACGGGAAAGGAAGTATAACTGGGAACCCAACTAGGCGGATTTACTAAGGCACCCCAATTGGGCAGGGAAGGAAGTGCACTCATGAGAGAGACATGAACTTTAAAAAGTAAAGATGTTGCTAAGACAGGCAACATGCAGATAACCAATGTCAAGGAAGTAAGGCATATAAACCAATCCAAAGGATATTGCCAAGGCAGAATTATTTGAAAAGACCACAAAAATAGATCCAGAGACATAGAAACATGGAATAGACCGTCAAACCTAATAGGGCAAGGAAGGGTAGTAGGTGGGGGGGGGGTGGGAATAAGAGATCAACCAAAGAACTTGTATGCATGCATATAAGCCTAGCCAATGGACACAGACAGTAGGGGGGGTGAGGGCATATGCTGGGTGGTGGGAGAGGCTGGGGGGAGGACAATGGGGGGGAAAAGGAGACATATGAAATACTTTAAATAATAAAGAATTTAAATAAAATAAAAAAAAGACCAATTAGGAGCTAGCAAGACTACCCACCCCCTAAATTAACAGGCGTGTACTTCCTCTAGCTCTCTCTTCTCTCTGGCACACAATGACATCCATTACTATGGTGGGGGAGCATTTCCCTGCGTCCAAGTGGCTTATGGCCCTGTGGGCCTCCACACATGGACTATTAGACTTTAATTAGCTCAGATACTAAACTACTCCCGACATGGGGAGGCTCCGAGCACTGGCCTGCTTCTGGAACCCAGCTGCCCCTTTCCCAGGACTGGCTTCTCCCAATAAACCTTGCTCCCGTTAATTGTTCTTGTCCTGGACTTCGTTCTTTGATTGTCATGAGACAAGAACTCAGACTCAAACAACGCCCACATTTTTTGATACCAATAAGACAAATAAAAACGGTTTTAGGCTTTTTGGGTCAGCAAATTGTGGAAGGTAAATATATAGGCAAACTAACAGAAGACCAGGGCTGTTTAGTAAGGTTATTTGTGTTTAGTAAGACTCTTATCTCCATGCCTCTGGTGATGAGACTGTTAGCTCTGTCCTGGACAGGAACTGGGGGAGGGACACCTTCACTAGGGGAATTTATGTTCTGCTTTTAGACAACTGAGGGGAAGGGAGAGAGCTCCTCCTGGGTCTGCTTTTTCTCAAGTGCCTTCAGCTCAAAATAATTTGTATGTCAAAGTGACATTTGGGATGACACTCTCTAAAGCCCTTCACGTGCCTTTTGCAACAACCTGAGTGCTTTCTAATCATGTGCCTGTTGGTTTACCAAAATCTGTACTCAGTATTAGCCTGTTGAGTTTGAGATCCTAGATACGGCTATTGCAAGCCTGCTATGTAATTTGTGAGACCAGCACAAAATGAAAATGTGAGTTCCCTTAATTCAAAAAGTAGGAAAAGTTTCCTATTAAAGGTGTGACGTTTTCCCTTTCTCTGTGGGCTCTCTCTTATACTATTTTTGCTTGTTTGTTTGTCATTGTGTTTTTTTTTATTTTTTAATTTTATTTGCCATTTCAAATTACTAGGGAGGAGATAGAAGGGCTAAGTAGACAGGGACAGGCCATGGCAGGGAGAAAGTAGAACCTGGGAACCCACCACCAGGAGTTACTTAGGCAACCAAGCTGCATGGGGATAGAAGGGCCTGCAGCAGGAGACATAAGTTTTAAAGTGTATGGATGTTGCTAAGACAGGCAGCTTTCACATAACCAATCACAATACAGTGAGGTGTATAACCAATCCCAAGGACATTACTGAGGCAAATTCTTTGAAAGAAACAACCAGAAGCCAGCAAGCATGTATCTAGCCCTAGACAAAGAAGCACTCCTCCTCCTCCTCCTCCTCCTCCTCCTCCTCCTCCTCCTCCTCCTCCTCCTCCTCCTTCTCCTCCTCCTCCTCCTCCTCCTCCTTCTCCTCCTCCTCCTCCTCCTCCTCCTCCTCCTCCTCCTCCTCCTCCTCCTCCTCCTCCTCCTCCTCTTCTTCTTCTTCTTCTTCTTCTTCTTCTTCTTCTTCTTCTTCTTCTTCTTCTTCTTCTTCTTCTTCTCTCTCTCTCTCTCTCTCTCTTTCTCTCTCTCTCTCCCTCTCTGGCATGCTGGGGTTCTGGTTGCTATGGTGAGGGATAGACTCCACACATGGACTAATGGACTTTAATTAGCGTGGACGCTGAACTACACCCTACTGCAACAAGGAACAGAAGCTCTGGACACTGGTCTGCTTTTGGGACCCAGCTGCACCTTTTCCAAGCCTGGCTTCTCTCAATAAACTTTGTTTCCACTGACCATTTTTGTCAGCAAATTCATTTGTTGATTTTGTGAGACAACGAACTCAGACCTGAACCCTACATTAATGTTTCAGTATCATGGATTTTATAGTTTATTTTTATATTTTTAAATGCAAATATAAGAGTATTTAACTCATGCAGAATCATTGAAATTTGTATTTCATAGCTCAAAATGCATATGCATTGCACTTACCCAGAATAATGGAAAACACTACACAAGGCTAACTCCACTGTTTTTATTTAACTTCTTAATAATTGTAGATTCTATTTACACTTTTTTCTTGTGGATTACTGATTAGTAAAAAACAACTAAATGGTGCCATATTTCTCTATTATTTTATGACACCGTTTTCAGTGTGAAAGGTTGGGAAACACAAGAAGGTAATATAAGTGAGAAAGGAAGGGATGGGGCTCCTTGGTTATCCCTGTTTCTTAGAACGCCGTTGTCTTCCTTCTGCATTTGCATTAAGTCCTAGTTTGAACACAAAGATGGCCTCTCAGGCTGGCAGCACTGCGCTGATTTCATCATAGAGGTAACAGACTTACCTGCATTTGCTTTGAGTTGTTGAATCCCATGAATTTTGGGTCATCTGGAATTCTGTGCTCACGGAGTATCCCAAATGCTATGTACAAATGGGGAGGCAAGGGACAAGGAATACAAATGTTGTACATATCTCATTTGTTTATGTGTATGTTGCATTGTCTCTTGGGCAACAGAGCATCAAGCCAAGGTTGGGGGGGCTTCTGAGTTCATGTGTCTATGTGACAACACAGGTTGCATGTCCATGAAGCTGATCTGATCTTTCTGTGATGTAGAAAAGAGGTTTAAACACTTAGTATGATATGAACATTGTCATGTTTTTATCACATACAATTTATAGCATCACACAGGAATTCAAATAAAGGCTAGTGAAAATACTTAATTAAGAGAAACATACTGGATAAATAAATTGTTGAGTATTGCACCAGCATTTACAAAAAATCACTATAGTGTATCTCTTCCAGAGATTAGTGATAAAATGAGAGCTGTTGCCATTGGAATAGGCTCTCAGGGTAGCAGAATCTAATTATAAACACTTAACCAAAAAGAACAAGATGAGCAGGGTTACTGTAATAGTTAGCAGAAAAGAATGGTATTGAAGAATGGTTTGATCCAGTGGCATCTTGATCATCTATTCCTTAGGAATGAAGTAGATGTGTAATTGACCAGCATACCCAAAATATACAGTGGGTATAGAAAACCTAAAAGGGAAAATTACAGTAATGTTCTATAGAAATATAGAAGAAGACCCTTCACTTTATATCAGATAATTCCTGACTTGGTACTATGCTCTGTTAATGGAAAAAATCATCTGTTAATGGAATCAGATATTTTGATACAGTGATAGACTTCTAAAAATAGGCTGAGGGTATGAGAATGTGGTGGCATAGAAGTCTCCCCCATCACCGCCCTGAGAAGAATCCTTTCAAACTTAAATGCATATGACTTGACCTGTGGATATCAGTCATCTCTTCCTTCAGCATGTTAGCCATCTAGGGCTGCCATAACAAAGTATCCCAGACTTGGTGGATAAAATAGCAGAAACATTTTCGCACAGCTCTGGAGGCTAGAAGTCCAAGATCAAGGTGTCAGCAGAGTTAGTTTCTTCTTAGTACTTCTCTTTGTCTTGTAGACAGTTGCTTTCTCTCTCTGTTATTATGTGGTCTTCTCTCTGTGCTTGTCTGTATCCAAATCTCTTTTTCTTATAAGGACTCGGGTCATATCAGATTAGGGAATACCTATTTGACTTTGTTTTACCTTAGTTACCTCTTTGTGGGTTCTATGTATGTGTGTGTATATGTATATATACATATATATGGTTAAATGACCGCCATCCAACCAACTGAGCAGTGGTACATATGACGCGCACTGGCAATTTAAAAATAAACTTTGACTCGCACATGCATGATACATATAAAGCTCTCACTGGCTCCAATTTGAATGTTGCATTTGGTGGGAAAGTTCTCCTTCTGGGAGGGGATTTTTGACAATGTCTCAGTGTTGTGCTGCATGCTATGCGATTGGCAATAATACAAACAAGTTTAAAGTACTGTAGTGTTTGGGGATGTTTCAGACAGTTGTCTCTTAAAACAAATATGAGATCAGAGTATTCTGCTTATTGTGAATGGTTAGTAAAACTTGGAGATGGCAAACTTGATAGCAGTTTTCATTTAGGAAAGGATATTGAAATCCCCTGTGAAATGATTTGTAATGGATCTATTATTGAAGCCACCTTTGGAAATAGTATATCTATAGATAATATTAAAAATATATCTAAACATGTGATTCTTTGTCCAAAAAAATGAGCAAGTTCATAAATTAAGTGAAGAAATTTTGGATATACTCAATGGAGATTTTCATACATATTTGAGTGATGATTCCATTGACTCAACAGATGATGCTAAAAAGGAAAATTTTCCCATTGAATTTCTAAATAGTATTACTCCTTCAGGAATGCCATGCCATAAATTAAAATTGAAAGTAGGTGCAATCATCATGCTACTGAGAAATCTTAATAGTAAGTGGGGTCTTTGTAATGGTACTAGATTTATTATCAAAAGATTATGAGCTAACATAATTTAAGCTGAAGTATTAACAGGATCTGCAGAGGGAGAGGTTGTTCTAATTCCAAGAATTGATTTGTCCCCATCTGACACTGGCCTCCCATTTAAATTAATTTGAAGACAGTTTCCCGTGATGCCAGCATTTATGATGACTATTAGTAAATCACAAGGACAAACTCTAAACAGAGTAGGAATATTCCTACCTGAACCCGTTTTCAGACATGGTCAGTTATATGTTGCTTTCTCTCAAGTCCAAAGAGCTTGTGATGTTAAAGTTAAAGTTGTAAATACTTCTTCACAAGGGAAATTAGTCAAGCACTCTGAAAGTGCTTTCACTCTTAATGTGGTATACAGGGAGATATTAGAATAAGTTTAATTAATTTATCAGTCATTGTTTTTATCAATGTTGTTTTTATATCATGTTTTTGTTGTTTTATATCATGTCTTTGTTGTTACATCATGTTGTTATTGTTTATTTATTAATCAATTTATATATTATTTTCATATACATTTTACTAATTTTCTTTCATCTCTGACACTCCTATTATAGAGAAAGGGTGAATAGCGATATTAAAATATTCCTTCTAATTAATTTCCTTTCAATGTGCACAAATCTGTGCACTGGGCTACAAGTCCCCAAATAAAGTCACATTCTTAGGGGCAGGAGAAGTTATGACTTCAACATAAAAGTTTTCAGAGGATACAAATTAGCATGTGATATGTAGCTATGAATTTATGGACAAAGTGGCCATGGTGGTGGGAGTGTAGGTGCAGCAGGAGCTCAATAATGTGGCCTTTTATCAGCAGGTCTGTGAGGGCTACCACCATTGCTGGGTTCCTTTCCTGACAGCAGCAGTGGTCAATGCTGTACATTAGAAATACTCTCATAATTTGTGACTTCAGGATGCATCTAGTGCATAGCCATTTCATTGGACCCTGTCCATAGTAACAACTATGTCAAAGATTTATTCAATAGCCTAGTCAGTATTCAAGTTTCTATACTGAACATGAGCATAGCCTTAAGAATTGGGGTTTCAGTCCAATATTCTTCCAACCAGTGGATAAAATATAATGCTGTTTCTCCCAGAGCCAGAATACATGAGTCCAGAAACTAAGGAGTAGAATTAGTGGTGCTATATATCACTATTACAACCAAAAACTACTTGAAAAATGCTTATTTTCTGACCTGAAAATCTGGACTGTGCAGGTTTATTAGGCTCTGCTGGTTTAAGAAGAATGACCCTGAATGTGAGCTCTGCTGGTTTAAGAGGTCTTATTGGTAACCAAGGGAGTAATCTCTCCACCAGGGGCTGTAAGAAAGTTTCTACTAAATTGGAAGTTAACATTCTCACCTGTCTTGTAATGATACAAGATAAGAAAAGAAAACAGTCATCAGGTGGAATGTAAAAGAAGGAACCTGAAGAGTAGTAATCTAGAAATGCAGTTGCAGTTTTATATCATGTCTTCCCTAAGGAGACCCTGACAGATATGCTTCAAAGGGGAAAATAGCAAAAATAACTCTAATTGGGTTGACAATTTTTGCAAATTAAGCTATATGCCAAATACTTTTCATAATTTGAAAGAGCTAAACCTGTATTTCTGAGCTTAGCCAAAATATATGGAAAGAACATGAAAAGATAAAAGTATTTTCATCAACGTGATTTATTAAAGGTATTTATAAATGAACAATATTTTAATATTCACAAACAGCTTAAAAATGTCCCTATAAATGATAGGGTGACAGATGAACTTGATAGTCTAAGGAAAGCCTTGTTTTGTATAATTCCCAGAAACTGTGAAAGTGAATGATTTAAATGATTAGGTTTTCAAGTGTGATTTATTTCAAATTTTGTGATTTATTTTATTTTCAATCCTTTAATTTCAACAAAGATTAATTGTATTGTTACCTAAAAAAATAATTGAAGGTTATTTTTCATGTTGGTCACAATGGGACTTTGTCATATAATTCTCAAGAAATTCAAAGATTTGAGTGCCCTATTAAAAAAATTCTAAATTTCCATGTACTTTTTTTTAATCCTTATCAGAAGATAAGTTTTTATTGATTCTAGAGAGAGAGGAAGAGGGAGAGAGAGAGAGAGAGAGAGAGAGAGAGAGAGAGAGAGAGAGAGAGAGAGAGAGAGAAAGAGAAAGGGATGTGAGAGAGAAACTTCAATCATCCACCTCCTGTACAGGCCCCAAACGGGGATCGAATTCGAAACTTAGGTATGTGCCCTGACCAGAAATCAAACCTGCAACCTTCTGGTGTATGGACAACACTCCAACCAATTAGCCACCCAGCCAGGGCACCATTACTTTGTAATGAAGTAAAATGAAACATAGAAATAAAAAATGAAACATAGAAATAAAATCCTGTATCACTGGACCATGAGTAAAATTAATCTATGGATAGATGCTCCAATATATCATAGACATTTATTCATCTAAGTAAGAAGTGAATTTTAAATACAACATTATTCCTTATGCTTAAAAATTACATATTAAAGTGTGTAATATTATTTTGATGAACTCTGAACTAATAATTTTCCTAGAATATTTTTAAAAAATATATAGGAACTTATGATAACCTAAATATTCAAAATTGATTTTTAAATTTATCTAGGTATTTTGTGGCTAAGAATTTTAAGAGGATAATCAATAAAATACTTTAAACGTAAGTAATCTACACTAATAAAAGAGAAACATGCAAACTGACCATTACTTCGCTACACCCACCAGCCAATCAGGAGTGAATATGCAAATTAACCAAATAAAATTGGGGTGGCTATGGAGCTGGAGTGAGCAGGAGGCTTGGGTTGCCCCCGGTGATAGAGGAAGCCAAGCTTCCCGCCCACCCTGGCCGGCCCTGGCCTCCGCTCAAGGCTACAAATTTTCAATTATAGAAGATAAATAAATCCCAGATACTTGCTTCCAGCTGGCCCTGGCCTCTGCTCAAGGAGGTGCTGAAAGAAAAAAGAAAAAAAAGGAGGGGCTGGGAGCTTGGGTCGCCGGAGAGTGTGGCCAGCCTGCAAACAGCCATCAACCCCTCACCCAGGCTGGCCGTGCCCCCATGGAGTAAGAGTCCCCGCTGGGGTGCTTGGCCAGCCTGCAAACATCCATCAGCCCCTCACTCAGGCTGGCCAGGCACCCCAGTGGGGACCTCCACTCTGAAGGGGGTGTGGCTAGCCTGAAAACAGCCCTCAGCCCCTCACCCAGGCTGGCCACACCCCCATGGCCTGATCCCTATAAATGGGCAGTCAAACATCCCTTGAGGGGTCCCAGATTGGAGAGGGTGCAGGCTGGGCTGAGGGACACACACCCCCATGCACGAATTTCGTGCACCAGGCCTCTAGTATGTTATATTTGAACAAAATTTTGTTGAGGAAGTAAAACAGATTTACAAGCTCAAGAAGATGAACAGTGAATTACCTTTACTTGTAAAGAAGAGCTTAATGATGCATTTTTTCAAGGAATGATGATAAATATTGAATGTTATGACATTTAAATTCTAAAGAATATATTTTAAAAAGTACCCTAGCCATTTAATTTTTGAAGGTCAATATTCAAAATAGTATTTATTTTTCAACTTTAAGATTATGAAATAAAAAACTTTGGAGATAATTGGGGAAGAATAGGCAGAACCAGCACTAGAGTTTTAATGGGGGCACTGAGGACATAGGAGTAAAGTGAAGTGCAGGTGGTTTTCTGAAAGCCAAATACAGAGTTGCATAGATTAGGGAATTTCCAATAATCTCAAATTCTGCTGTGAAGTTAAATAAGAAGACAGAAAATCAACCATTAATTTTGATGAAAAATGGGTTCATATTGACCTTAATAGAGCAGTTTGTTCTAATGGTAGAGGTACTGGTAGCCAAATTATAGTGTCCTGGAGGAACATTAGGCAATGAAATAGGCAAACACAGCTTTTTGAGGCCCTGGGAGAGGAATAGGGAGAAGAAACTGAGTACCAATGAATATGTGGGATTACAGAATTTTTTTTAGGTGAGTGATGATCACTAATAAATGTTTTATAAATATGGTAATGTTAGGAGAATAATTTGGCAATGATTCTGTAGGAGGGAAGAAAGTGGTGCTGAAGGAGAAACTGATAGACATGCAGGATACAAGTATTTTTGTTTGATGTTGTTTTGTTTTATTTTTCCTTTATTGTTAATATGGGATGGAATCTAGGATATAAATAAAGAGGTGTGTTCTTTATAGTGGTACAAACATTTATTATTTTATTCTGCTGGAAGTGAAGGCCTAGTGTGTTACAGAAAGTTAGAGGGAGGTGAATGAAATGACAAGGTTATCAGAAGTGAGTTATGGGGGTATAGGCTTGGTGGAGACATTACTAAACAGGAGATGTTGTAAAAACCAATATTCAAAAAGTGATTTTACTAAAGAAGTGCTATGATTGTCTGGCAGTGGTGATATCTATTTGACATTTTTCATCATAATTTTGAAAAACAATATTTTGTGTGATTGCCTTCAGTAGCTTTAGAAGGCATATTCATACATTGGAGAGGAGAGGGATAATGGTAGTCAGCTATAAAGAGTGACAATTGAATCTACCCTGGTTTAAGAAGGAAGGGGCATACAAGGCTGGCAAAGAACAATTTCCATAACACAAATTACCCATTTTAGGTATACAATTCTATGATTATTTTAGTGAATTTACCAATTTGTGTGACCATCACCACAACCCAGTTTTAGAACATTCCTATAACCCCAATAAGATCCCACCTATCCCTTTGAAGTTAATCCTCATTTATTGGAATTAACTGATAAATTCATTACCTAGCTCACCTTATCTTTCTTCTCTACTATTCTTTTCATTATCATTGATTATTTAAATCATCTATCAATGATCCACTTAAACTCCTAATATTCCAGTTTTTTTTTTACCTTGTTATTCAGGAAAATGATATTTCTTTGACAAAATCATAAGCCCCAAAACACATGTTCATATTTACACCTTATCATTACCAACAAATGTCCAAAATTATTTATTTTAAATATGAACTCAGATGACCTTCACTTCACATGAACTATATTTTAAGGTAAGATAAATGACAAGCAATGATGTGAAACAGGGCTTACCTATATCCTTTATGCCATTTGGTTCATGGAATATGAGAGGAAGACATTGATAATCTCTACTTAAGAGGGTTGCAAAATAAGTAGCATATACAGGAACAGCTAAATGTGAATTCGAGCAAACATATTTTGGAATGACAGAAGGGGAATTTACTTAGAAATGACAGACTAGAATGGTTTGGACACTGGGGAGAAATGGGACTAGGACCAATTCAGGGAAATGTTTCCCAGGTCTCATATTATTATCAAACTCCCATTTTATAAGAAATATCATGTACCATCCTATCTAATAAAAGGATAATATGCAAATTGACCGTCACTCCAACACACAAGATGGTGCCCCCATGTGGTCAAAGATGGATGCCCCATGTGGACACAAGATGGCCACCACAAGATGGGTAGCAGGGGAGGGCAGTTAATGGTGATGAGGCCTGCAGAGGAGGACAGTTGGGGGGACCCAGGCTTGCAGGGGAGGGCAGTTGAGGGGGACAAGGCCTGCAGGGGAGGGCAGTTGGGGGGGACCAGGCCTACAGGGGAGGGCAATTGGGGGTGACCAGGCAAGCAGGGGAGGGCAGTTAGGGGTTACCAGGCCTGCAGGGGAGGGCAGTTAGGGGCAATCAGGCCAGCAGGGGAGCAGTTAGGCATCGATCAGGCTGGCAGGGTAGTGGTTAGGGGGTGATCAGGCTGGTAGGAAGAAGTGGTTGGGAGCAATCAGGCAGGCAGGAGAATGGTTGGGAGCCGAATGGTTGTTGAAGTCATTGGGAGCCGAATCAGGCAGGCAAGCAAATGGTTGGGAGCCAACAGTCCTGGTTTGTGAGAGGGATGTCCGTCTGCCCATTTAGGCCCGATCCCAGTGGTGGCTAGAAAGTCAAATTATACTTATGATTTCAAAATACAGACCATTAAATACCAGTGGGATCAGGCCTAAATGGGCAGTCGGACATCCCTTGAAGAATCCTAGATTGGAGAGGGTGCAGGCTGGGCTGAGGGACACACAAGGCCCCCCGCCAGTGCATGAATTTCATGCACCATGCCTCCAGTCACTTTAAATTTCGTGCACTGGACCTCTAGTCACTTTAATATTATGAAATGGAATTCATCAAACAACATGTAAACAACTTAAAACACACTTTTTAAAATTAATGCAATATTCTGGACATAATATGGATAAACAAAAGAAAATATATGATCAGGCATAACTCTACTGTAAGATATCCTATATAATAAAAGGGTAATATGCAAATCGACCAAAGGGTGGAACGACTGGTCGCTATGATGTGCATTGACCACCAGGGGGCAGACACTCTCTACAGGAGCTTCCCCCTGGTGGTCATTGTGCTCCCACAGAGGGAGTGCCACTCAGTCAGAAGCCCTGAGCCAGGCTCACTGCTGGCGAGCACAGAGGTGGTGGGAGCCTCTCTCACCTCTGTGTCAGACATCCCCCATGGGCTCCTGGACTGCGAGAGGATGCAGGCAGGACTGAGGGCCCTCCCTTCCCCCCTGCTGAGTGCACAAATCTTGTGCTCCTGGCCTCTAGTAATAACATAATCAGGAACTTGCATTTCTACTTAGAACCACCCTGAATGGGATAAAAATGCAGACTGCTGGTATGCTGTACTCACAATTCAAATACCATGAGAGGCCATTGAGGACCCAACTTTTCAATATGATGACAATTTGGTAGAATTCTATATTTTAAAAACTTTGATTTCTATGGTTAAAATCCAGGAAAAATAATTTTGAAAATATATGAAGTTCCTTACATGTATATGTGAAAGATATGTCCAGGTCAATGAATATCTTGGATATCAGAGGTGGCTAGAAAGTCAAATTATACTTATGATTTCAAAATACAGGCCATTAAATACCAGTAGCACCTCTCCTCCACAGTCATTGTGAAAACAAAAACACAGCTTCTTAGGGAAAGACAAGTATATAGTTAGCACTAGTATTTCAAAGGAATATGCAGAATAGTATAGGAATTAGCACTCATAAATGAGCAATTATTTTTGACACTTTTACAAAGGAGAACAAGGGAACAAGACATGATAGGATTTTGTCTGGGAATCAGAGTCTGAAATTACTTACAACCCCAGCAAGCTTCAGTTCTCCCCCTTAACCTAAGGTATTGCTTTGAGGTGTGAAAGTGGAATCTGAGAAATACACCGAGGCTGCCTACCTTCTCAGAGATGCATCGATTTATCTGGTCATTTGATAATAAGATACCAGCACTGGGTTGGGTCTTCTAGGTGTCTGAAGGTTTGATGGCAATTGTAGATGTTTTCACAAATATGTGAGGAGTTAAGACATTTATTAAATATTCAACACTTAGATTTTTAGATATGATTCAGAGCCCTTACAAAATACCTGTACAGCCAAGAAAACTAACCATGAGCTGTGACTGTTTAAGTGACATTCATTAAGTATTTACTTATTCTATAGAGAAGACAATCTAAGCACTATGAGGATGAAAGGAAGGAAAAAGAGAGCTTTTAGTACAAGTACTCAGCCTCTAGTATATTGTTCTGAGCAAATATATTGTAGGCCAAAACCTGTATACTACACTCACCCAAACAAATGTCTCATAGCTATCAAAAGCCAACTTTCTTAGAAGTAGCTGAGCAAACTAGTGATATTATTTTACTGTGCTCATTCAGGGATCATATGGGCCTCTACATAGAGTGACTTCCCAAAGTCTTACTTCTAGCTTCTTGTTCCTCTTTTCCTAGGAGCTATATGACTAAAAATAGTGTTATCTCACTTATTCCCAGCTGGAGTGGCTCAGTGATTGAGAATCATCGACTTATAAACCAGGAGGTCATGGTTTGATTCCCTGTCAGGGCACATAGCTGGGTTGCAGGCTCAATCCCTAGAAGGGGGCATGCAAGAGCAGCCAATCAATGATTCTCTGTCATCATTGATGTTTCTATCTCTTTTTCCTTCTCACTTTCTCTCTGAAATCAATAAAAATATATTTAAAAAATAAATTCCTATAATGCTATAGTGCCCCTTAAAATTGAAGCACTTGTCTCCAGTATAGCTGGTTAATCATTTTGTCTAAATTTCACAAATTTTTGAAAAATCTAGATAGTCTCATAAGAAAAGTGAGGCCCAAAAGGACTATCTAAATTCCCAGAGGTAGAATTTACTAACAGGTATATTTACTAATGAATAATAAACATTCTTGTCTACTTAGGGAATGGAAAGACTATAAATAAAACTACTGTATTTGCATACATTTTTCTTAATGGATAGTAAAATAGTATTAATAGTGATTGGATTAATAAGGTAAAGATAAATATCATTCATGACCTTCCATATATATACTAGAGGCCTGGTGCATGAAATTCATGCATGGGGGGGTCCCTCAGCCCAGCCTGCACCCTCTCCAATCTGGGACCCTTCAGGGGACATCCCTCTCAAAATCCGGGACTACTGGCTCCTAACTGCTCACCTGACTACCTGCCTGATTGCCTCTAACTGCCGTCCCCTGCCAGCCTGATTGCCCCTGTTTCTGCCTCGGGCCCTGCCACTGTGGCTTTGTCCGGAAGGACATATGGAAGATGTCTGGACTAATTAGCATATTACCCTTTTGTTAGTATATATATATATATACTAATAAAAGGGTAATTTTAGTATATATATATATACTAATATTAGTATATATATATATACTAATAAAAGGGTAATTAGTATATATATATATACTAATAAAAGGGTAATTCGTGCACCGGGGGGGGGGGGTCCCTCAGCCCGGCCTGCACCCTCTCTAATCTGGGACCCTTCGGGAGATAACCAGCAGTCGGACATCCCTCTCACAATCCAGAACTGCTGGCTCCTAACTGCTCCCCTGCTGGCTTGATTGCCCCTAACCACCTATTCCTCGGCCCTACACCCGGAACCCAGGAGTTCCTCCTGCAGCAGACCACAGGCACCCGGGATCTGGGCTTCCCTCCCTCTGGTCAGCCATAGGCGCCTGGGCTGGCTGCAGTTGCAGGGGATGTTGGGCAGGTGGCTTCGCCTGGGCTGCAGCCGCAAGTGCTGGCGCCCAGGACCGCAGGGTGGGCGGCTTCTCCATCTACCAGGCTGTAGCCAGCCTCAGGCGTTGGCACCCGGTTTCTCCATCTCCCCCAGGATGTGGGCAGGCAGACGTGAGGCTTCTGCAGCTGGCTGCGGCCTGGGATCACGGGGCAGGCGGCTTCTTCGTCTCCCAAGCCGAACCCAGCATCAGGCTCTGGGGCCCGACTTCTCCGACTCCCACAGGCCCGGAGGGGCTGGTGGGTGGGCCTGCCTCCATCTTTGTCAGGTTAATTTGCATACTCACTCCTGATTGGCTGGTGGGCATAGCAGAGGTATGGTCTATTTGCATATTTCTCTTTTATTAATATGTCTACTTAGGGAATGGAAAGACTTATATATATATATATATTCCAGTGTGTAATTGGATTTCTATTTTTTATAAACAATTTATTGAAAGCAAGGAAAGTTTTGTAGATCATAGACAATGTTCAACAGGTTTTAAAAACATAGATGTTCATATATATCAATATTCACTTATGGGATAGTGATCAGTTTATTTTCATTATAATCTAGACTCTATAAATAATGTGTACTTCCTGATTAACCTAAAAATATTGACCAAGTTCCAGGTTTAAGTTTGACATTTATTTGTGATTAATTTACTTTTGTTCTCAATATAAAATCAGTGTTCAGGTAAACCCAGGGTTTTTAATCTTCATATACAGACATGTTTTTCATTGCAAGAGAAACATTAGTTAACATATTGTAGTTTTAGTATGCATTAAGTCAAAGAAGGCAGGACATGTTTTGCTAATTGACATTCCCCAATATTTATTTCAATTACATTGTTTTATTTCCATATATAAATGTTCACCTATATAGATGAATATGAATGTATAGCATTATATTAAATAGGTTAAAATATGCTACAAGTCATCTGATATGCAACCAATTTGAATAATGTATGGCTTTGGGGCAATTTTTACTAGAAGAACTTGAAGTGAATTCTGTTATGTTAAATGTGTTACAATTATTTCAAATAATTCACAAAGAAAAATATTTTGTTGCTTTACTTCTTTACAAAGAATATGTTTAACAATGAATTCAGCCATATTGTATAACTGAAATTATCATATAAGTTACCAAGTAATTCTCAAAAATATTTTAGAACACATATTGAAACCAAGTCACATTATACATACTTGAAAACACAAGCAATATATAAACTCTTTTACCTCAAAGATAACAACTGAAATTATTTGGGATGTGTTTTTGAGGTTTTCATTAGATGAAGAATATTTTCTTTACTTCAAAGTATCTTGCAAAGTTCACAACTATATATTTGAAACTTTAATTTTTAATACAAATCTGAAGTCTACCACAGTAAATTGATAATAAAAGTGAGGAAATGATTTGCTTCTTGTTCATCAATTCTTAGTTTTTCCACAGGTCCATCTTTTCCTTTCCCTGGTGGAACACACCATTACATT
Source organism: Eptesicus fuscus (assembly GCF_027574615.1). NCBI lineage: Eukaryota > Metazoa > Chordata > Mammalia > Chiroptera > Vespertilionidae > Eptesicus > Eptesicus fuscus. Next base: position 92,920,129 of record NC_072475.1, on the reverse strand, counting down.
TTCTAAATCCTTAACATGTAGTGATCTCCCATTTTTAACCTCTTGCCAATTATCAGCCACAGAAGCTATCTGAACATGTGGTTAGTGCACAGATTAATAGCATTGCCCAACTGTTTTCCATTTTATACAGTGCTCAATCTAGCTTCCAAAAACAGAAACAGTCTTGCATTGAATTACTCATAAATTGCTTATTAAGGTGCTGACATTACACTCTTACTGTTTCTTGACATTCCACAGGCCTTAAGAGCGGGCAGCCGTGGCATTTTATTGTTATACTTACTCTCCATTTCAGGTCTGCTGTGGAATCGCTTGCAGTGATACCTTTCTAATTGCTTTCAGCTCCTTAAATATGGTTAGCTTCACATCCTCCCCATCTGCTGCTCTTTTTTTTTTTTTTTTTTCATCCCTTTGTGTTTAGTTCTTGACCATTTAGTACTCATAATGGAAAAGGTTTTTACTTTAAAATTGCCAGAATATTGCTTGCAATGACCTACAACATTATCATTAAGATGTAAAAACCTGCTCAACCAGTAGACATTGCTCATCTGTGTGTTTATGTTCAAATAACTTTACATTTTAAAATAAGAAGAGTATTTTGTGGTTATAGTTCAAATCTTAAATAAGGCATTTAATGCATACATTTTTTCTGACTGCCACACTTCTTAAGTGTAATACCTACATATATAACAAAATAAAATTTTAATCATCTTACCTTATAATAGACAAATATGCAAATTGACCGCACCTTTGCTACGCCCAAGCCACGCCCACCAACCACGCCCACCAGGAAACCGTTGCAGGGACCTGGCTGGGGTGGGGTGGAGCCCAAGGCCCGGAAAGCCGCCCTGGGCTTTCCGGGCCTTGGGCGCCAGCCGGGTGCCTGCTCAGATCGCAGGGACCCGGCTGGGGTGTGGCGGAGCCCAAGGCCCGGAAAGCCGCCCTGGGCTTTCAGGACCTTGGGCGCCAGCCGGGTGCCTGCTCCGATCGCAGGAGCGAGCCGACCTGGGGGTTTGGCTCGCTCCTGCGATGGGGTCGCAGGGACGCTGGGTGCAGCTGAGCCCAAGGCCACCGCCCAGGGCCAAGCCGGGACCCTGAAAGAAGGTAGAAGGCGGTGGCCACAGCCAAGGCCTGGGTCCCTGGTGCCGGCAGAAAACTGGTGCAGGCAGCCAGGTGAATGAAGGTCTATTGCACGAATCTTCGTGCAAACGGGCTACTAGTATTAAATAATTGTTGGTTGAAATTTTTACATGTAATAACATCTTTAATTTTTATATTAAATTAACTTTCTCATCAATAAAATGTAGCTTCATCTTCAAACTAATTCCTTCATGATTGCAAAGTAGAAATGACAACACATTTTAGCCAATATTAGTATATTAATTATCCTGAAAATAAAAACAACATATTTATTAGTTATCTAAAGTGTTAAAATAATACCTCCAGCCTTCTCAATACTTTTCAGAGGTCTGGAATCATTATATTTTCAGTTCTAACTGAACAACAATAAAAAATATAAGTCATAGAACATCAAAGCCATTTTTGACTCACATAGGAGGCAGAATAGCTGCTTCATTGTTAACCTTTTTTACTAGATAAAACTCTATTGAGATGTATCATGTATTCATGTTACCTGGCTACGATTATGATTATATATCTTATCTTCATTGGCCGGGAAGTCAAATTTTCGAAGTTCACAACTAAGGGAATTTGCATGCTTTATCTGACAAACTTCTATCATTCCTTAGCATGTTAATAGGTATATATTTTAATATATTAATCTTATTGAGGTATATTTTTGTCTCACAATATGGTAATATTTTATGGTCATAACTTAAAAGCACAACTAGTTGTTTCATTTATTTTATTCACTTTCCAATGTTTCCATAAAAGCATTTTGCTTTAACTATTTGTTTTATTCAAGTATGTCTGAAATGCATTTTGGGAGATTTGAAGATGCATCAGGTAAAACACCTTTTCTATCTTATATAATAAAGAGGTAATATACAATTTGATCCTCATGCCCTCACAAGATGGCTGCTTACAACCAGGTTGGCAGGGGGGTTAGTGAGGGATGACCAAACGACTAAACAAGCAGGCTGCATGGGGCAACCAGGCCAGTAGGGGGGTTAGTGAGGGACGACTAAATGACTGAACAAGCATGCTGCATGTGGTGACCAGGTTGGCAGGGGGGCAGTAAGAGGCGACCAGGCCAGTGGGGGGTAGGCAATGAAGGGCGTCTAGGCCAGTGGGGGGGGCAGTTGGGGGCAACCAGGTCAGTAGGGAGGGGGCTGTTGGGGGTGACCTGGCTGGCAGCGGGAGACAGTTAGGGGTGACCAGGCCAGCAAGGGGGGCAGTTAGGGCTGATCAGGCCAGCACGCAGAGGCAGTGAGGGGTGATCAGGCTGGCAGGGGAGGCAGTTAGGCATGACCAGGCAGGCAGATAGGTGAGCAATTAGGAGCCAGAGGTCCAAGATTGTGAGAGGGATGTCCAACTGCTGGTTTAGGCCCGATCCCAACAATCAGACATCCCCCAAGGGATCCCGGATTGGAGAGGGTGCAGGCTGGGCTGAGGGAACTCCCCCCTCTGTGCAGGAATTTCATGCACTGGGCCTCTAGTATTATAATAAAATAAACTTGCTATAGCATTCCATTGCATTTGTCAGTATACCTGCTCCATCTTCTTCATTATGGTGCTCCTTCTTTCTGTATCCCTGGAATGAGTCTACATCAAGTTACTGCCCACAATAATGTTTTTTTCCCATAATCTTTGGATGCTTTCTGCATGATGAAATGTCAATTATGTTATTTTTTATATATTAATAATATGTTCTCTGATTCCCCTATTCTATTTTTGGCTTCATATGGTCTGTTTCACTGTTACTTATTTCTCTTAAATCATTAGCTTGAAAAATAACTGAAGGCTTATGGTATGATCAACATTATGCTCTCAAACTCTTTTAATATTTAATTTTTACTGAGATCAGCCACTTACAGTATTTTTTTTTCTCAGCTTACATAATATACAACAGATTTTCCTACTTTCTAAAAGTCACTTTTTTTACTCAATAGTTTTTTTTTATTCATTCACTAATTTATTCACAAATCCAAAATAGATTGAGCTATAGCAATGTGCATTCAAATTATTAAAATATTAAAAGTAGTGTGCATCATAGATTTTACCTGAAATTTTCACTCCTACCTAGTGTCTCTTTAACTCTAAGTTTGACTCAGTAAGGTTTGACATAGAATCATGTGTATTCATATATTTCATAATTTCTCCCTTCAATAAATCTTGGCAATTATGTTTTTGATAACTTCTCTGGACTCCTTATCAATTCATATTTGACTTTTTTAGACATTAGCTATCTTGTTTCTCTTATTTTCATCGTTTACTTTTTCAGTTTACACCAAATCCTAATATAACTGGTAAGAATTTATTTTTCAAATACTATATATTCCCTCACTCCTCATTGAGGATCTACTTTGATTCCCCTTTGTTTATTAAATGCAAACTTTTCTTCCTCTTGAACTCAAAACAACTGTTTGCCCTCTTCCATATACCTCCATATATACCCTCCTAAATTTAATTTGTACTACATGCCACCACACTAGATAAATCACATTATCTATGCTAAGCAAATACACATTTAAGACACTCTTGTACTAATCTTCCAAACATAAATTTAACAAAACTCTAAAGATATAGCTTATAGAGCTCAGTTACCCTTCTAAATATAAAATTATGGCAGATAGAAATATTGATAATTTAATTCCTTTATTTTTTTTTGTTTTTTTTTCTTCATTCTTCCTTTTCCTGTGAGTCACCAGTAGCCAGCATTCTTTTGAAAAGAAGTAAGATTACTACATCCATAATGTAAAAACAAATGAATATTTTATTTTGTTGTCTTGTTTTTAATTATCGGATTGGTTTTGCTATGATTTGTTTTCAAAGTATTTGTTTGAAAACCATGAGAAAGTGACTATGAAAGTGGATAAGTGCAGAGGGGAGCTAGGAGGAGGAGCTAGAAGGCACTACATGAAGGTAACCTGAGCCAAGGGAAGAGGGGAAGTGAGCTCCACCTATAGGCTGCATTAGAGATTTTCTCTGGAAGACCACCTCTCTAGTGAAATGAACAGGGTATTTCATCTATAAGGAACAAATCTTTACGTCACTAGTGGTTAAAGGCCTCTGCTAACAGAGACTGAACTTTACGTATCATCCAGGAAAAGGTCAAATTCTATTTTTGGGCCTCTCTATGTGAATGTTGCTAAGAAAATTACCTTATTTTTCTGTGTCCTTAGTTTTCTCAACTACAAAATGGAACAATAATGATAAGAATACTATTTATAGCATTACTATGAGAAATAATATGATGATATATATATATATAAAGTTAAGCATGGCTCAGTGGTTAAGCATTGACCTATGAACCAGGAAGTCACATTTTGATTCTTGGTCAGAGCACGTGCTGGGGTTGTGGGCTTGATCCTCACAAGGGGGTGTGCAGGAAGCAGCTGATCAATGATTCTCTCTTATTATTGATGTTTCTATCTCTCCCTCTCCCTTCCTCTCTGAAATCAATTAAAACATGTTTATTAAAAAAAAAAACTGAGGCCCGGTGCACAAATTTGTGCATGGGTGGGGTCCCTCAGCTGGCCTGTCAAGGCCTTTGGCCAGGGGGGAGAGACCCTGGGAGGTTGTCCAGCCAGCCCCCCAATCAGGGCCTATGGGGGGGGGGGCAGCCAGCAGAGGGGGAGAACCACGGGAGGTTGGCTGCAGGTTGGGGGAGGGGAAGCTGGTGGGAGGGGCCATGGCAGTTGGCTGGTGAGCCTTGCTCCTGATCAGGGTGGAGGGGGCCAATCAGGGACCAGATTGGGCCAGTTGGCAGCTGCAGAGTGGATCATAGCAACTGGTCGAGATCCCAGTCAGTTGAACTCCTGCCTGTGGGGAGAGTTTGCATATTAACTTTTTATTACCCTATCTAATAAAAGAGTAATATGCAAATTGACCATCACTCCAAACACAAGATGGATGCCCCCATGTGGTCAAAGATGGCTGCCCCCATGTAGACACAAGATGGCTGCCACAAGATGGCCAGCAGGGAAGGGCAGTTGGGAGGGACCAGGCCTGCAAGGGAGGGCAGCTGTGAGCGATCAAGCCTGCAGGGGAGGGCAGTTAGGGGTGACCAGGCCGGCAGAGGAGGGAAGTTGGGGGCGACCAGGCCTGTAGGGTGGGGTAGTTGGGGGGGACCCAGGCCTGCAGGGGAGAGCAGTTGGTGGGGACCAGGCCTGCAGTGGAGGGCAGTTGGGGGGGACCAGGCCTGCAGGGGAAGGCAGTTAGGGTCAATCAGGCTGGCAGGGGAGTAGTTAGGCCTCAATCAGGCTGGCAGGGGAGTTGTTAGGGGGTGATCAGGCTGGCAGGCAAAAGTGGTTAGGGCCAATCAGGAAGGCAGGCAGGCAAGCAGTTGGGAGCCAGCAGTCCTGGATTGTGAGAGGGATGTGTGACTGCCCATTTAGGCCCAATCCTACCAGTCCCAGATTGGAGAGGGTGCAGGCTGAGGGACACACACCCCCATGCACAAACTTCATGCACTGGGCCTCTAGTATAGGATAAAACACACTCCTACTTTAAAAAATATTAAGAAGAATTCTTGATACATAATCTTCAATAAATTAAGGTATCCTAAATATATTGTGATTAATAGTATCTTTAGGAAAACATTTTTATAAATAATTATTTCTGTGTAATTTCTGGGTCCTAGAAGCAGTTTAAATAGAAGCAGTTTAAAAACAAAACAAACAAACAAACAAAAAAACTAGTAGCTGCGTTTTCATTCCTGCTTATTTAGCACTTCACATACCTTAAGCTCCACCTCCAGAATGCAGCTACTTTTCTTTTGGTTGTGATTTGCCATTATGCAAGGCCATGTTATGTAAAACACTGCTTTATTGTCTTATTTCACAAAATGTAGAGAACATAGGAATCTGGCAAACACTCTCACATCCACAACTTGGAAGACGCAGGGGAGAGTGAAAAACAAATTTTGGTCATTGGAGAATAAAAACCAATGCTTTCCTTTTTCTCCCTCAGATGTGAAACTCTGGGAAAAATATGTTTTAGAAAGGTCCCCCAGAAATGATTGTGGGATCCAACACTAATCAGGTGTTGCCTAACCTATTACTGAATTTCCCACCTTCCTTATTTCTCTACCAACACACCCACCTCACTATTCCACTTCTCTCTTCTGCTCTCTGGGATCAACCTCCAAATAAACTCTATACACGCAAGCTGGCCATAGGCAAAGAAAATCTGAGTTAAAACAAGCTGGTAACCCTCTGTGTAGGCAACTGAAATACAGATTCTAATATGAATTTCTACCTTACTTACACTTGTCCAAACATTCTTTGTAATGATATGCTTTAACTATTGCAGAAAGCAGTGTTTTGCTGTCAGGCAAAATTTTAACCTTCTTAATTTGGGGATTTTATTTTCAAAAAGCACTGGTAATATTTATATAATACTGAAACTTATTTTCTACCAACACATTCTTAGAAATAGGAAACCATCTCAAAATGGTTTCAATTTTGATTTCATAAGGTAGCCAAGACCAGGCCACAGCTGCATGGCCCGGGCGATGTCTCCAGATGCGCCTCTGTTGCTTGCCAGCAGAAGATCAAGAAAGATAGCCAACAGAGGTAATGCCAAGGAGTTAGCAACAGGCCCTGCTGCTTTGAATAGAACATACATTCAGACTTTGGCATCTGGCTCCTACTTTTGCCAAATATGCCTTGTTTGTATCCACAGCTGTTAAATGTGTTTGTTGAAAAGGGATAGACTGGGGAGAAGAAAGAGATTGGAGAGGGATATGCCAGCTTCTGTGGGAGGCACTGTCAAGCCAACATGCAATTTACTCACAGATAATTATTTGCTTTAGAAATCTGGTGTCATTTATTAGAATAACTGTGGTATGTGGTGAGCATGAGCCTTATGTTATAGCAGTCATCTTTATACTCTATTGTAACTACAGAATTTATAGTTGTGCTGAACTAATGAACACCTAAAGAGCAAATATTATCTTCATCTACTTTAAATAATGTAAACTGAGTCTGTAGATTGAATTTTTAAAGGCAGGGGTTTATATAATTCTCTAATCACACATGATTTTGGGCTTTTTCAAACATATTAGCAAATACAGTACCTTTCTTGTGATACTCTATTAACTATATGAAATTGTTAGGCATTGAAAAGTGCCTGAATAATATAGGTAATATTTAAACCTTTAGAGGTGTGCATGTTTATTCCTACTCTGTGCTTTATTTCTATAGCAGAAATGTATTTATTTGAAAGTGAAACATCAATGTAATTATGTATTAAAGTAATTGGCATGATACAAATGTACTGAATTCAGAATTCTTTACTCTTATTAAAATAATTTAGAAAATTAGTGTAATTTGTCATGAAAAGATGTAGTATATAAGTTTGACAATGTACTCAAATAAATCAGATTACTACTTATTTTTGTTAGTTTAAAAAAAATCACTGATGCTCTGTATCAAAGGGCAACACAAAATTAGTGAAAGTTGGGTAATTTGTATAATGTGTATAGCACAATATGAATTGTAAAGGTTAGTTTATGCACTAGGAAGTTAATTTTTGCTTGTCATTTCAAAGACTGTTGACTAAGTTTCAAGAGCACCTCTTCTTAGTCTGATATCCTCCATTAGTTTACATTACACATATGTGTATTTTAAGGTTTTATAATGTACTCCTTCATCTTAGGTGACCCTGCTAGGGGTTCTCAACCTGTGGGTAGTGACTGTAGATCCTAAGGCTGCTGTAGAGCCTAAGACCATCGGGAAACACAGATATTTACATTATGATTCATTAACAGTAGCAAAATTACAGTTATGAAGTAGCAACAAAAATAATTTTATGGTTTGGGGTCACCACAACATGAGGAACTGTATTAACGGGTCGCGGCATTAAAAAGGTTGAGAACCACTGCCTTAGAGTGTTTTTATTGAACTCAAGAAATTCCAGGTGTGATTAATTTATGTTACTGTCTTTTTCTATTTTTATTTTTTTAATTACTTGCCATTAGGGATTAAGGCATTAGGAAGTTTTTAAAAAGTTGGGAAACAAATCTTGAAGACTTAAAAACTTTTTAAACTTAGGAAATAGGCCTAGAAATTCTATAAGAATATTCTCAGAATAATATTCTTCCTTCCTAAACTTTGTGACCCTCTTATTCCAAAAGTTGTTTCAAAGAAGAGATGGGAAAAGAGATTCACTTTACTCATGATAAAGGGAGAGTCCTGCTGCTCTTGTGATAAAAGAGAAAAAGATGTGTCATAACTTTCCTCTTGCTTTGTGATTAAAGTATCTCTTATGATCATAGTCAAGCTTCTCCTACACTCTTGACAATAAAAACTAATGACAAGAACCCTGATAATAAAAAAAGAAATGTTTTCCTTTACTTTTGTTCTTTTTTAGAAGGAACACATAAGTGAGAAGTGTAACCCAATATTCTATTTCAGTTATTCCAAAAGAGCAGTCAATCACATGGATAACTTTATTTGGGGTACCTGGTTTAATGTTAACCATCTGTATGATTAAAGATTAGCTAAGTTCACATTTGATGTTTCTACCAGCTCTTTTTGAGGTCAACCAGGACCAGACAGTAAGACCATGTTCCTTGGCTCCCTAGTCTATCTACTTCAGTTCTAATGTGTGATTTGTGTGTGTGTGTGTGTGTGGTATGTGTGTATATGTGTATGTTTTTTGCCTATCTAAAGACCATTGGTAGTAGAGCATGTTAGTTATTTCTAATGATTGTTTGGTGATTTTAGAAATAATTTATGGGGTGGTATGATGACAACTGGCAAAATCCAGATTCACAAAGATATGAAATATACAAATATTAGGTAAAATCTAGGCAGGGAAACATGGTATAGTTTAATTTAAAAATAAAATTTAGATTATCAACTTAAATGCTTCATTTGTAGCATTAACAAAACCCAAACTAAACTGGTTTAGACAATGTAAAGTTTTACTGGTTATGCAACTGAAAGATGAAAATTTAGATTGGAATTCAGGGTTCTAGTTCCCACTCAAAGAGTCTCTGTCTCACTGACATTTGCCTGAGCTGGTCTGGTTCCTTCATCAGTGGCAATATGCTGTCACCAGTTACAAGCATACTTCCTCCTTCATAGCTAAAGAAAAGTGAATAATTTTTTTTCACAAGTCAAAACAAAATCCTGATTTTATAACTTATATTTTATTGGATCAACTGGTATCAATCACTGTGGCCAGTGCAATGTCAAGAGAAGATTGGTTTAAGTAATTGGCTTAACCTAGATTACTGCTCACTCCAGATCTACTAGTAACAATCAATGATTGCAATGGGGATTTGATTATAATTCTTGGCCTAACTAATATGCCAAATACTATCTTTGCAACAAAATGGTTGATTGTCTAAAATTTGGTTAATGTAAAGATGAGATATGTATATTGGATTAGTAACAATTCCTTCTTCTTACATTTCCAAAAACAAAACAAAACAAAGGGCATTACTTGCTATTTGAAAACTCACTGTGAGTTTTCAGACTTAACTTCTTTGTGTCTCTAAAATAGTTATTACTATAATGTCTACATTTAATTCAAAATATGATATATTTTACATGTATACTTTAAGTTTGTGGAAGTTTTAATTTTGTAAATTACTATTGTGAATATTTAGTTAAGAACAATAAAAACACTATTTGAACTTGGGATAAAATACAGAATAAAATGCTTATTTAGATAGCATTAAACTAATTGTTTTTCTCGTTACCCTTTTTTTGAGGAAAATATGAGGATATCTACTAGTATATATATATATATATATCTACTAGTATATATATATATATATATATATATATATATATATATCTACTAAAGTCTAAGCAACCATTACAAGTAAACAACCTGAATGACCGGAATGACCACTATGACACACACTGACCACCAGGGGGCAGACACTCAATTCAGGAGCTGCCCCTTAGTGGTCAGTGTGCTCCCACAGCCAACCTCCAGCAGCCAGCCAACCTCCTGCAGCCCCGCCACCCAGGTGGCTGCCCCTCCCCATTGCCCCTATGGGGGGCAGGGCTGGCCAGCCAACCTCCCACGGTCCCTCCCCTTTAGGCCAAAGAACCATAACTGTGCACAAATTCGTGCACCAAGCCTCTAGTATATAAATATTTATATATATCAATGTGCTTATATAAATGGGTGTGCCATACACTTATATAAATACATGTGTACCATATACTTATATACACACAACATGTATGTATATACATATATGTATATATTAGCATCTATACATACTTGTATATATACATATGCATATTAATGAATATATACAAGTGACAGGGAATACATATCAATGAATTCATTTACTTTTCACTTATAAGGTCCAGTTTCTATTTTGCTAAGAAAGAATATATGATAAGGAAATTTGAATTTTTTAATCTTTCAATGTTCTAACTGGGACCCTTACCACTGTTTGCTATGCAGTGCTGGTTGTTAAAACTATAAATCTGGGCCTATGATATTAAGGACAGGGTTGGAGCTATCTGATTTGAAGCATATAAAGTCTTAACTGCCACAGATAATGTCAACCCAAATTATTATTTCCATTTCAACACAGATTATAGGACAGGAAGACATAAATGGAAATTAAAAAATAAATTCAGCACATATTTCAGAAAGCACCTTCTCATGTGGAGAATAATAAATGCTTAGAAGAGCCTGAAGGCAAAGTTGTTGAAGCCAAATGCAGAAATGTCATTCAAGAAACAATTAGACGCTATCCTTGGGGAAATAGAGTGTTGAAAAGGATATGCCTTGATGGACCAAATGACCTTTATTCTCTTTCCAAAAATCGCTCATGTTCTTATAATTCTAATCGAGAAATATTTCAGCAATTTGGCCTCCAGCAATGTCACTTCTTACTTAAATTATTCACCTCACCAGTTCACTGCTGAGGAAGAACCTTTCTCATCATGCGACAAAGATTGCATATTGACCAGATATAATTCCCAAAGCTTGTGCCCAGGTATTTTACTCACAAGATGCCTTAGGTCTGACACTATAAAGTGTTTGATTGTAGGAGAAGGCTCTTTTAAATCCAGTGTGATTGCAAACTGGCCCAAACTAGATAAGAGGGGTTTAATTAACTTCATTAATTACAGAAGGCATAAGGATTATTTAAAATATTTTCTTGGCAAACGTTATTTCAACATACAGTTGGTTCTTGAGGAATGTAGCCTATATAAATCTGTTAGCTTCTTAATTATTTTGGATATGTTAATGGACTATCACTAGCTATTGACTTTCTTCTAATAGAATATTATGGAAATAAAAATAAGAAATAGGGATCTTAAAAAGAAATACAGTTGATATAAAAACACATGCATTCAATATTGCACACTTAAAAAGTTAGCAACCAATACTGTAGGAATGTAATATGCAAAATTAACCTGGTCCATTTGAGTAAACTCGGGGCAATCAGCTATCTGATTTTTCAATAGATTTAGCTGACACAGAATTCTCAAGAGCCTAAGGATATTGTGAAAACTATTTCTCCTATTACATTCTTAAAGTGATATTCAATGAAAGACAAAGAACGTTTCTCTCTATCATGTAAGTGGACTCCTAGACACTAGTATCTAAACACTAACATCACCACAATATTTGATTAGACTGATACTGTTTGTTAGCACAAAATATGGTTTGTTGTCATAGCTAATTTACCAAATAAAATTCCAGTCCAATCAGTAATCAATATTTCCTTCCTAACCTCATTAACTTTTCCAGGTGTTGGAGTTATAAAAACATTGAAATTTATGCTAATAAAAAAGAAAACTGCATCTTGATAAATTAAAATTTGATTTAATTCTATATTTATCTAAGTAATTAACAAAAATTATAAATTTTAAAATATGGGAAAAAATTACTATTCTCTATTTCACTAACATAACAGGAGTGATATTAGATCCAGAATTCTACAATTTAGAGATTAAAAAAATAATAATTTCTTAGATATTTTCCCCTGCCAATTCAAGCAAGTTGACAATTAAACATTTTAGATAAGTATATAATAAATAATTAATTTTAGAAATAACAAAAGTACTTCACACCCTTGAAAAGTAAATTTTATGTACTTTTTCTAGTATAGGAGGTCTATATAAATTTCACTAACATTCCTCCTGAGAACAATTAGTAAAAGTTGGCAGACTACTACTGAAAAATAATCTGAGAAATTGCATAGCAGTGAAGAATGAGAGTCAGTACCTCAGAGAAAATTTAAAAGAGAAGAGCGCTTAGCTTTGAGGTAATATCCCTAGAACACTTCTACTTAAAATGTGGCCCATGGACCATCTGATAGCCCTTGAACTACTTGTTCTAGCCAGTGACAGAGCAACACTTTGCAAAGAAAGATATCCAAATGGACTATATGCATATGAAAGATGTTCTGCTCATTTAGTCTTCATACAAATGCAAATTAATAACATATTGAGGAGTCCACATACATTACTGATGGGAATATATCCTTTAGAAATGAGTGCATATTTAATCTAAGCGATTTACATACTAACATAACATTAGTTATAATATGATATCCTGAAGCTCATAATTCTCATCTTCAGTAGAATGCACTCATAAATGGTATATATCCATACATGGATACCTTAGAGCAATATTAGCAAATTAATATACCTCAATTATATGGATGAGTCTCATGGAAAGTTAAGTTAGTCAAACAAGACAAATAATATAAATTACATATTTCATTTATATAAAATAGAAAATTTGTCAAACCACTCTGTGTTGTTAGATGCTAGTGTAGTGGTTACCCTAAGGAGAAGAGAAGGAGTAGTGACTGGGATATATTTCAGTAAGTATTCTGGAATGCTAATGATGTTATGCTTCTTGACCTGTAAAGCATTTATGTGATATATTCACATGTACTTTGTGCATTTACTTTTTTTTTTTCAACTTTAGTAAAAATCTGCTTCAGAGGTTATTCTGTCCTTAGTCTTATTTATGTGGTTGCAGGTCTCTTTGAGTCAAATGGAAGTTGTGGGACAAACACTGTTAGCAGTACATCTAACAAAATATCAAGTACAGGTATCTTCTAACATTGCAAACATGCGAACAAATAAAAAAACTCATACATAGCTCCTGAGTCAATCTATGAATGCAAGAAACCGCCCCCTAAATCTCACATATCTTGTTTATTATGATGTTAGAATTTCATTCCTGTCCACTATTATTTGTAACAAGCAATGTTTCCTTAGATATTGTCACCTCAATGCCAATTGAGAAATCAACTCAGAAACCTCTGTTAATATGAAATAAAAGTACACTTATATTTTCACTACAAGTTCCATTTGTCAGATGGAATTACAAGATATCACTAAACCCCTTTTTTGAAGTAGCCAAATGAAAGAAAATCTACAAAACCTAGGCATTAAAATAGGAAAATAAATAAGTAAGAAAATGTAAAAATAAATAAATAAATGCATACTTTGTAGAGTGAGATGGGCTTTGGATATTGTGTCTTACAAAGGCATATTTTATAGTTACAAAATGAATAATTGAGATGCAAGAAATTGTTAAGAAAAAGAGAGAGACACAGGGAGAGAGAAGATAAACCCCTATGCATCATTTCTCATATTACAGAATTATTTTAATTATAATGAAACTTGGAAAATAGACAATGTTCAAACTGACACCCTGTTTTATTTTATGATTTCATGTGTTCTTAAAAAATTTACAGTGCAATTTAATATAGCTGTATGTCATTATGTAGATTCAATGTTCTTTGATTTAATCCTTGAATTGTTATAAGAATATATCCTATATAATAAAAGGCTAATATGCAAATCAACCAAATGGCAGAATGACCAGTCACTATGATGCGCACTGTCCACCAGGGGGAAGACACTCAACACACTCCCTGTTGGTCAGTGCACTCCCATAGGGAGAGCACCACTCAGCCAGAAGCCAGGCTCACGGCTGGCGAGTGCAGTGGTGGTGGCGGGAGCCTCTCCCACCTCCACAGCCATGCTAAGGATGTCTGACTTAGAACTTAGGCCTGTTTGCTGCAGGGACATCCCCTGAGGGCTCCCAGACTGTGAGATGGCATAGGCCAGGCTGAGGGAACCCCTGAGTGCCTGGATTCATGCACCAGGCCTCTGGGAAGAAAATGAGATGAATCCTCATGTAGATCCAGGAAAACAGATATAGATATAGATTCACTGATGCTAGGGCTCCCTGGATTAAAAAAAAAAAAAATTGTTCAGAAAAGCCTATAATATTTCAACTGCCTATTAATTAAAAAATATAACCCAACTAAGCTTCAATTTATTTATCACAATAACAGCTAAGGCTCTTATTAAGACTAACTCTACTGTGGATGGCACAGTTAAAGCAAGAGAAACATAATTATACCATACTGAATTCTCAAACAATAGTGATCTTAAATTTCAAAATAGATATTGATGTATATACTTCACTTATTGTAACAGCTTATAATAATGTGACTTTAAAACTTAAATAATTTGTTTTCTAATCACATGACTATTTTTCCAATTTGAGATATAGTTGATATATTGCATTATATAACTTTAAGATGTACAGTATAATGATTTTAATTATATGTATATTGTGAAATAATTACCACAATGTTTGGTTAACATTCATCACATCACATATATATTTTTTCTTATGATTACAACTTTTAATATATACTCTCTTAACAAATTTCAAATATATAATATAGCATTGTTAGCTATAGTGATTATACTTGACTTACTCATTTAAAATTTAGCATAAATTAATCCAAATAATAGCTATTGATTTCATAAAGCTGCTTTCTAATAAAATAATTAATATAAATATTTTAGTAGAGATGAGATTTTATGAACCAACACTCAGTCTTGAAGACTATGAAAATATAGATAATTTTCTGTAAATTATTAATAATTTCTTACTCTTTATGAAATATATTTTCAGCAAGTATTTTGTTAACACTGTCTTGATATTTCTATTTTCTATGAAACTATGAATTTATAGTCTCTCTAAATTGGTAGAATTCAACTTAACTTGTGACCATTTAACTTGTTCAGTTTGTAAATTTTTTATACTTCTTATTCATATAAAAGATATAATTTACAGCAATTTACATAGAGACATTTATTGGGCACCTAGACCTGTATCTATGCCATACAATACAGTAGACTTCAGGCATATGTGGAGATTTAAGTTTAAGTTAATAAAAATTGAATAAAAATAAAATTAAGTATCTATGTTGTTCTGGCTTTAATTCAAGTACTCAATGTTGATATGTGCCTAGTGGTTACTGTATTGGGTACCACAATAAGATACTATTTCTATCACTACTGAAAATTTTGTTGGAGCATGCTGATCTAGATGTTTTGATGTGTTTTATACAATAAAATATATGATAAAAGTAAATTACTCAAAATACTGAAAATATGTCCACATTATTCATTATAATAAAGTGGGGACTCAAAATATCTGACCTTTGCCATCCATCTTTATAAAAAAAACAAAAACATTTTGACAGCTTTATTGAGTTAAAATTCATATATAAAGAATTGAACTTAATTAATGTGTACAATTGGATGAGTATAGAAATATGCAAACACCCATGATACCACCATCACAATAAAGATAATAGACATATCCAACTTCTTCCAGAGTTTCCTAGTTCTCTTTGTTTTATGTGACATGATCACTTAACATGAGACTTACCTAAACTAACAACAACATTTTAAGGGGACCATATTATATTTTTAACTATAGGCACAATGCTGTACAGAAGGTCTCTAGCATAACTGGAATTTTATACCCATTGAAAAACAATTTCTCATGTCCCCATCCCACGGTCTCTGGAAACCATTATTGTATTTTCTGCTTCTACAAGTTTGACTATATTAGAAACCTCATATAAGTTGAATTGTATAGTATTTTTCCTTCTATGACTGGCATATTTCACTTAGGCTAATGTCTTTCAGGTTCATCCATGTTGTCACAAATGGCGGGATTTCCTACTTTTTTAAGACTAAAAAAAGAAAAAAATATATATATAAGCTCATTCCAATCATTTAGTGATGAATAAGTAAGTTATTTTCATATGTTGACTATCCTATCTAATAAAAGGGTAATATGCAAATTAACCATCACTCTGTCACAAAGATGGTGGCACCCATAGCCACAAGATGGTGGTGCCTAGTCCTCTCAGCCCCGCCAGAGTCCCCCAGTCCCAGGAAGGGCGGCCACTGACAGCGGGCAGTGTGAGCAGCCTGGCAGAGTGCTTGCTTCGTCACTGCGCCCGGCTCGGGCCGGCCCCCCAGAGCCAGAGCGAACATGGACAGGGACAGGGGAGACAGTCCGCAGCCTCCATGGCCAAGCACAGGCCCAGAGAGGAGATGGTAGGCACCCCCTGCGGAAACAGTGCGGGTCCCTTCTGGCTCCCACAGAATGAATGCAGGTCCCTCCCGCCTTCTGCGGAAGTGGCACGGCTCTCTCCCGGCTCCTGTGGGTGCCAGCAGCTCACTTCCACCTCCCACAGAAGCTGCACGGCTCCCGTGGAAGCAGCGTGACTCCCAGCAGCGCACTGTGGTTCCCGCCGGCTCTCGCAGAAACGGTGGGCAGTCTACTGCACACGATAGCACGCGATGGGCTACTAGTTGCTAATGATGCTGCAATGAACATGGGGGTGCAGATATCTTCAAGATCCTGATTTCAGTTATTTTGCATATGTACCCACAAGTAGAATTGTGATCTTATTTGGTCAGTCATTCCTTCATGAGAAAAGAAAGTAGAGTGAAAACTTAATAATGTTCAAATGTGTGACCAATAATGAGCACATATACTTCCCTTATATACATTATGTACTCATTCTCATAGTATGCACAGATCCTAGTTTGTGCTTTATTTGGTAATTTTTTAACACATCTAAAAATGTCAAACATGTAAATATTGCATTAAGAAACTCATCTCTCTACTGGAAAACATTCCTGCTGAGACTCTCCATTGTTTCATTATTAACTATCTAAGACTTCTTTGCATCTTGTGATTATTAGCGTTATTATTTATAATAGCCAAGAAGATAAATTTGCATGAGCTATTTTTGTTTGTTTCTTTTAAATACATCAGAAATGTGTATAGCATTCCATAAAATGAGGGTAATGGTTAAGAGAAAGCTATGGATATGTAGTCTAAAAACCCATTTCTATAGTTTTTTGATGAATAGCAAATGTACTGAATTTTAGCCAGTAAGGTAAACTTATTTATCTTCTCTTTTATTTTAAATTAATGACACATTTAAAAAGAATGAAGAAGTAAGAATTATTATATTTTGTCTAATTCAGTTTTTGTAAAGTTTAAATATAGTTGCATCAGGTTTCTTCAGTCTTAATAATAAAATGTTTGACTCATTTTTACATCCTGCATTTTCGTATTCAAATTGTGCATCTAGAATTAATCATGGAGAAGGCTATGTTTCTTATTTATTGTCTGGAGATACATTTTTCTAGGGAAATAATTAATCAGAAGTAGTTCTAAGAAACATTTTTCTTTAAATAAATATAACACTGTTTAACTTAATTTATCAATGGATTTACAATGAGAGATATGGAAAAATAGTATCGGCATGTTATGATAAAATCATAAGCAAATTATTACTTGCTGCACAGGATCATACTCTAATGTTCAACATTGTTTTATTATTCACTGATATCTACTATGAATAATTTGTCTGTACACAGGGAAGATGATAGTCACTTGTCACAGGCATTTGTGGTAAGCTGTATGTATGGAAGTGAACAGAGACATGTATGGTGTGAATACAGGGAAAGAAGAGCCAAAGCTAACAAGTGGGACAGGCCGCATGTGAACTAAGCATGCAAAAACAAGGTGACTTTCATGTCCATTTCTATCTACAATATTCTATTGCACTGTAAATGAGAATGGGTCCATTTTCGTATACCCTTCCATAATGTGCCTATTCATCCCTTTTAAAAGTAATCCTGCCTTAAAATTTAAATATGTAATAAATATCATATATAATAAAAGCCCAGCAACCAAAACAGCAGAAAATTCTGGATCAGTCACTATGAGGCACATTGACCTCTCGTCCCTTTCCCGGCCGGCAGGATCCGATCACCTGATGGCAAACAGGGAATTGGGGGTGGGTGGTGGGGGATCTGGCAGCACCAGGCCAAGGCCCTCACCCTGCCAGTCACCCCACACACAGAGGGTGACCCGTGGCGGGGGCAGAGCCTGCGAACAGACGGGAAGGGCTGAACTCTTGGTCCCTTCCCTGGCTGTCAGGCACCAATCACCCAATGGCAATAGGGGAACCAGGGTTGGGTGGTGGTGGGGAGCAGGGTTGGCTGCAGGCAGCAGGGGAAGATGGCCCTGATTGCAGGCCAGGCCTAGGGACCGTACCCGTGCACAAATTTTGTGTGCTGGGCCTCTAGTCTATATATATAAAAGCCTAAGCAACTGGCCGACTGGCCAACTGTTCAACCGGTAGCTATGATGCACACTGACCACCAGGGGACAGATGCTCAATTCAGGAGCTGCCGAGCTGTGGTCACTTGGCAGCTGCAGATCTCGGATGACATACCCAGAACCAGAGAGGAGGGAGCCCAATTCTGGGGTGTGTCACCTGAGAACTGCCATCACAATCCAAGACCCTTTGGGGGATGTTGGAGAGCTGATTTTGGCCCAATCCCTACAGGCCAGGCCAAGGGACCTCACCAGTGCACAAATCCTTGCACCAGGCCTCTAGTTTGTAAAATAAAAGGATGAGGAGAGAAGACACATTACTAATTTCTCAAATGTCTGTTTTCAGAGAGAATGAAGGCTGAGTGACACATTAACAAAATAATATGAAGATGTCTTTGTGTGTTTTTAATATCCTTGCCCAGAAATAATATCTCTGAAGTTGTGGTGTATTAATGAAACCACTAATGTGCCTAAAATAAAAGGAGAGGAAAACTCATTGACTTTTAGGCTACAAAATTCACTGTATTCAAGGTAAAAGCTAGTATTTTTGATGTGCATAATTCTTTTTTGTGTGTGTGCTAGGCACAGCAGCCAATTTTTTAAAGTGTGTACACATCAGTAAACTCAGTAGCTTAAAAGAGAATCTTATACTTACTTGAGTATATATAAGCACTTAATAAAATAGTTAATGTTTATGAGTGTTTATTCTATATCAATCATTGTTTTAAGTGCTTACATGGGTTAGGTGATTCAACACCTTGCCAATCCTATAAACAATTTTTGTAATATATCCACTTTTTAGATTAAAGTACTATGGCATAGGCTGATGACATAATTCGCCTAAGAACAAAAATACAAGAAAGGATAAGCAAAGGATTCAAATTTGGCAGTCTCATTTCAGGCTTGTGTTCTTAATGATTGCACTATATCTTTTATCATTCATTAATCCATCAGGCTTTTTATTATCATCAATAACATTTATTTTATTATAATGATATTTTTATCTAAATAAAAAGGATTTAATAATCAGTTTTAGATACAGAATGATTGGATTTAGTGCTTGATATCTGGCCTGTGACAAAATTTAACATACCAAAAACTATATTACTTTTTACATTTAAGTGCATAAGTGCATGATGGATTTTTGTGGTAATATTTCAACAAAATAAAATCCTGTCTTTCAATTTAAAGCATTAATACATATTTGAGTACCCAAATAACTCTTTGTTGATGAGTTCTGAGGATAAATATAAATACATTCTTCTGAATATCTATAATAATAAAAGGGTAATATGCTAATTTGACCAGACGTCTTCCAGACGTCCTTTCTGATAAAGCTGGGGCTGAAGGGAAAACATCCTGGGTCCTGGGTGCCAGAGGGAAGCCGGTGCCGGCAGCCAGGGGAAGGAAGGCCTACTCTTGCATAAATTTCATGCACCTGAAATTAATAAATAGATTAGGCCTCTAGTAATAAATAGATTCTCTGAAATTTTTATTTTAATTAATTTGTCCACTTAATTAATAGGTTCTCCACTCATAAATCAGTTGCTTACAAGGTGGTCTGCATTGTTTTTATCTTCCACTAAAGCAACTCTGGGATCTTCTGTCCATCATATTAGTGAAAATGACTTTCATGATTCTCAAACAAAATAGAGATTTTTTTAGTCATTATTTTATTTAGCCGTTGGCAACACAAAAATGTTCTGGGCTTGCTTCACTAAACATTTCCCCTCATTTGGAGTCAGTCTTAATTTCCTTAGCCACTCTCTGCATCTGTTGCCAGCTCATTCTCCTCCAACTACCTTGATATATTTCATCAAGACCAGGCCCTTGGATATTTTTTCTGTAAGTGTCTCCCTAGGAAGAATTTAATTCATGTCTACTTCCAGAAGTTACTGAACAATTTAGATAATATTTCTACTTTGCATGTCTTAAAAAAAAACTAAAAAATCATGACCAAAACTAGTTTTCATATCTTTCCTTAGTTGGTTATTCCAAAAACAGCCTAAAACAGGGGTTTGGGAGCAATCAGTTTATTGGAAGTAGCTTCATGTAGCAGAGTGAAGAACTAATTTTCCTTCAATCAATGATCAGAAAACACCTTGATTTAGAACAAACCCAAAATGTATATTGTTTCATTTCAGTTACACAACCCTCTGCAAGGTGGTGCATAACCCTGTTAGTTTTACAAGAGTGGGTTATTGATTATTAGATAAGTAAGCAAATGACCTATGAATGGGAGACTTAGCAATTCAAATTTAATATATTATTTTTTAAGCACTTGTGACTTTCTAACATACTATATTATATTTTTCTACTGTTTTAATGTTTTCAATATTATTTCCTGAAGTGACAATAGATCAAACACATGCTTGGGGGTCATGACCCAAGCTATAGGAATTGGTTTGAAGGCTAATGACTAATATAGCTTACTTTGCTTTCTAGTAGTAGTCAAAAGCTTACCCCAGAGAAATGGATGCAGGATTGTTAGAATTCCCAGTATTTTTACATATGAGGAAAAACTTATAATGAATAAGTAGTCATCTAATCAGAATCCTAAATTTGAGCTGAAGATTATGAATAATTATCTAGGATCAAACATTGTCTCAACTCATGAGTAAGCTTTTATTGAAAAGTAGTGATTCAGATGTCCACAGGATATTTTGAAACAAAAATTAAAAGTATAGGTAGCATAAGAGGGTGAGCTATTTTTGTATAATATAGGCTGTGTGCTACATATTTTTGGAACTATTGCTCTATGAAGTATTTCTTGCCTCTAGCACAGTACTTGAATGAGTCATATCAACCCAAGGTAAGAGATTAATAAATATCTATATAAACAGAGGAAAATTCTGTTTTTTTACTCCAGTTACATGTTTGAAATTTAATACATTTTTTGGACTTAAAGATTACAAAATAATTTCTTAATTTTAATTAAAATTATATCTAAGGAGTAGATATTCATTGACACTGAAATTCAGATTTAAAGAAAGAGTAATATAACTCCAAAATGTAGAAGTTTATTAAATTTAAGAATCTCTAATCATGCCTCTTTCAATGTCCTGCAACCATTCTCATTTTAATATTTTTTCAGCTTTTACCTTTTTAAAAATCACCTTTTTTTCTTTTTCTACATTAACGTTCTAAATTAAAATCTGAAAATCATGGACTCCCAAGCATGATACTCATAAAAAGACTTTGATCTTAGTTATACAGTGCATGTATTCTCTGATTGTCAAAGTAGTTTTCACTGCTAGCTATACTCATTTATAAAGCAGACTATTCAAATGCAGAAGTGGGAAAATTATATTCATAACTAATCTTGTGGCATCTTTTAGGTAAGCTAACAGCATTTTTTAATTGGGAAAGTGACAGAATCTTAAACATATTTAAATGATTTGCAAAGATTCTCTTAGCTTAAAAGATGAGAATATGCAAAAATATGAACAGGCAATTTTTCAATGAATAATAAATAGATATATGTTTGCAAATAAACAGGATCAACAAGAATGAGCCCAAAATGTAGTTTTGTATGCAGGGAGGATTTCCCAGGAGAAACTAAGATATAAATCTAATTAAGCTGTTATTGTATGTAAATGAGAAATTACAACTTAAGTTACTATAGTAAGGAAGAAATCTAAAAGCAAAGTGATGCATCATTTGCTTTACTTCAAAAAAGTCAAATGACAAGATGTCAGATGAGTAGGTCAGCTTCCAGGTGATCAGGAACTGAGGGGAATCAGTTTGCAAAATGTATTTAATGATGGATGGTTTTTGAGTGTCAACAGAAAACTGTATCATCACTTCACAATGAAAAATTCATTAGAACTTGTGAGCCCAGGATAGCATTTAGTAAATAGAACCAGCATGTGAGAAATTGGAATGAGTATAAGAGTTCACTAGAATAATCTGTGCTCAAACTAGTATACCTCAAAATAACATTTTTATAAATATTCATACTCTAATATTATTACCACTAACTAAATAACAAAACTATGACTCTTGCTACAAATATTAACATCATACCATTATTTTCAATATGTGCCCTAGTGATATTGTTGTATTTAGCCCAGTTATTAATTAACAGGGAAGGAACAAAGGAAAGGCCAAATATTATAGGCATGCTCAGTGAGGTCTGGGTGACTAGGAAAGATGATTACCTATCAGTCACACATGGAAGTAGGTCATTGGCCAGAATAGGCGTGGCCATGCAAGGGCTCCAAATCCAAGATACATAAGCTCCTGAACAAAGGAGTTCCCTCTGTTGCCTCTTGCTTGGTTGCCTGCTTTTGCTATTTGCACCTGACTCCTGGCTTGCAGGTCTCTTGTGTTCTGCACTTGACCCTACAAACGATGGACTTATGGACTGCAACTACCCTGATCCTGTGTTGAACTCACCTCCACCGTGGAACAGAAACTTTGGACACTGGTTTTGCTTTTAGCTCTACTGAATCCCCAGCAGCTCCTCTTCCAGCACTGGGCCTCCAGAAATTCTTATTCCCATAATATCCCAAGAACCCCACTCCCTCTATCAACAGAGAAAGGCAATCCACACAGTTGTCTGGTAACAATAGTATTAGTTAAAACAATTTTTTAAAACAAAAATGGAAGAGAATATTTAAGCGCAAATGCTATATTCAAGTTGAACATTCAAATTCAAGTTCTGCTTCTTTTATAAAGACTTTGTTTCATGTCTACTAAACAGGTATGACCTCTTCTAACCTCTGCAACAATTATCTATAAATTATGGCATTTATCATAGGTAAGAAGTGTCTCATTCAAAGACTAGGCCATATTAAAGAAAAAAATCAATTCTAAGGCAACTGAAAATAGTTCTTTGAATGTGAAGAGTTTTACAATATATATATATATAATACCTTAATATGCAAATAGACCAAAAGGTGGAATAACTGAACAACCGAACAACCAGTCGCTATGATGTGCACTGACCACTAGGGGGTACGCAGAACATGGTGGGCTTCAGCAACAGGTGGCAGAGAACAAAACATGGCGGGCATTGGCCCCGGCGGGATGGTGGAGCCGGTGAGCGGGGTGCCAGAACAAGGCAGGGTGCCAGTTGCTGTCATCGGGATGAGCCTCTGGTGGTTACTGAAAATTCTTTGCTCCTCTGCACCATGGTCCCACTCAGCACTCTCACCTGCTGCCAGTGCTGGCCCTGCTCGCACCCGCTGCTGGTGCCAGAGCTGCCACTTGCACCTGCTGCTGGCGCCCAGCACTGGCCTCAACCGCTCTGCACTATCAGCAGGTGCGAGCAGTGGTTGTCAGCCCTGATTGTCCCTCAGGGCTTCTCCACCTCCCCCTTCTCCTGAGGGACAATCAGGGCTGGCAGCCGCCACTCGCATCCACTGCCCCCCTTGCACCTGCAGCCAGTGCTGGAGCCACTGTTCGCACCTGCTGCGAGCACCTGGCACCAGTCCCGATCACTTAGTGCCATCAGTGGGTGTGAGCAGCTGCTGCTAGGCCCAATTGCCCCTAATAGCTTCTCCACCTCCTTCTGTTCCTGAGGGGCAATCGGGGCAGTAGCTGCCACTCGAACCCGCTGACGGTGATGGCCCCACGCGCTGGCACCCCAATTGCTCCACACCATCATTGGGTGCAAGTGGGGCAGGTGCTGTCAGCACATGGGAGCGGCAGCAGTGGGAGCGGGGCTGCCAGCAGACAGGGCACTGGGGGTCACAGTGGGAAGGGCTAGGCGGGGGCGCAGAGGATGGGCCGAGATCCACCCCTGTGCCCACTGCAGCCTCGCAGCCCACACTTCTTTCAAGGTGCAAGAATTTGTGCACTGGGCCCCTAGTATTGAATAAATTGCATGTGCAAGCAAATGATCTCAGTAAGGAGAATGACATACTTAAGCCAGATTTTTTATCGCTCTAGTGCTAATACCTGAGATAAAGAACTGGATGCATGCATGCATGCATGCCAAATGAGACTTCACCTATGATTTCTTGGTAAAATTAACTAACAAGAAAAATGGAAACAGACTCATAGGGAGCAGGATAACAATTGTAGGGGTGGGGGAGCTCTGTGAAGGGGTGGAGAGATTGAGGGGAATAAAGAGAAAGAGCTCATGGCTCATGGACAGAGACAACAGTGTGATGGTTGCAGGGGAGAGGAGGTGGTGGGAGATGGAGGAGGATATAGGAGGGATAAATAGTGATGGACTGAGCCTTGACTTGGGGTGGTAAACACACAATGCAGTGTATAGATGGATGATGTGTTGTAGAAGTGTGCACCTGAAACCTGTGTAATTTTGTTAACTAGTGTTATACCAATAAAGTTAATTTTTAAGATATTCAAAACATTTGAATGTGTTGCTTATATATATTTAACTCTCAAGAAACTTGATATAGAACCTAAAATCCCATTCTCTCTTGAAAAATTAGATTTGGCAACACTCTTTCATAGGATGATTTACTTGTTCTACCTGATTTTAAGTTACTCCTTATATGTAGAACAAGATTTTGCGTGTTGACCCAATAGCTACTTTCTCTAATTTACCCTACTACCCTGGACGCACATCTCTGCTATGGTTTTTATTACAAAGGACCCAATATGCAGCTATTACAATGACATTTTATAATATCTGCTCTTATTTTAAAAAGCACACACATTAGGTATTCAAAAGATTATGTTTAACATCCCTCCAAGGGACTAAAGAAAGAACAAAAGCTTAATTAATAACTGGTGATGTTTTCAATTAGTTAAGTGTTTTAATAAAATAAAGGCAAAACACTTTCTTAAGTTCTCAGGCATTATTTTACTAAAGAAACATTGTAAATAATTTTTGGAATTCTTACTAGTATCTTTGTCTCAGAGGGGACATATGTCTGAGTTTAACAAGTCTTAATAAACCATAATGTTTCTTATCACAAAAAGCATTAATCATGAAAAACAACCCTCAAGTATATACTTTTTATTTATTTTTTAATTTCTTTATTAATTAAGATATTACATGTGTCCCATTACCCTCCCAACCCCCCCATTCATGCCCTTACCCACCTGTTGTCTGTATTTTGCAATATTTTCAACAGTTACCTGGAACTGTATTATAATTTTTATCTTCATATTTTTTAAGAGTGTATGAATTTTACTTCTTTTTTGCATTATTTTTTCTGATTCTCCAGAGACTTTCTTTATTTCTTTTACTTATCTCTTGTATCATTACTGTTTCCCAGAAAAAAAAAAAAAACCTCACTAAAATTATCAGTTTATAAGTATGCATACTTTAATCATTTCTAAACTCCAGTAGTATAGTAACACACTATCAATTTTATTAGCTCTTTAACAGTTGTGCTAAAAAAGTCAAATTGATAATCCCCACAAACCACTACACTTAACAGGTCATTGACTATGAGGCATTTTCAGGAAGCCATGTGAACCTATGGCCCTTATTAGCTGCAGGGGCTATAATAGCTTATACAGTGAGGAAGAGAAACAAAATACCCCCTCATAGTTGTGTATTACTCTAGAAGAAAAGGCTTAATGGATTAAAAAATAAACAGTCTAAAGAAGGTGTGATTAAAAGTATTTTAAACAAGTATGTTCACTGGTAAATTCTCAGCAAAGAAAAAAAAGTTTACCCTAACCGGTTTTGCTCAGTGGGTAGAGCGTTGACCTGTGAACTGAAGGGTCCTAGGTTTGCTTCAGGTCAAGGGCATGTACCTTGGTTGTGGGCACATCCCCAGTAGGGGGTGTGCAGGAGGCATCTGATCTGTTTCTCTCTCATGGATGTTTCTAATTCTCTATCCCTCTCCCTTCCTCTCTGTAAAAAAAAAACAAAAAAAATATATATTTTTTTAAAAAGTTTATTCACCCTAAAAAAACAACAACGCAAATTTAAAATAATAACATTCAAATGCTAATGATTTACTAACTGGTAATTATTCAAACTCTGTTCATTCTGTGATAATGTGTTTTGTTGTTATTAATAAGACATAAACAGACCAATTAAATATTTGAACAGTTTCTCACAGACTTCATACAGATTCTGTTTTTCTTCTGTTAACTCACTTTTCTATTTGAAGCATTAGGACTTGAGAACCAAAACACCACCTGTGGCTCTATTTTATTCCTAGCACTTCCCTCACTTGTGATTTTAAAGACTGCATCAAAGGGAGGCTCTTAAGGTGAATGTCCTCATTGTCATTCCAGAAAAATAACATGGTATTATCTCCTAGAGATGTGGTTCACATCTATAATAATGCTAAACCCAACTTATTCCTTTTTCTGTCCCTCTCCAACTCCCCTACCCCTCCAAGTCTAAATGCTTAGCAGGAAAATAGAATAGGAATCTCATATCTTATTGGCATACTTTTTGTTTTGCTTAAAATGTGCAATTTAATTAACCATGGACATTTTTCACTTATGCTTTATATTACATCCAAGCTATCCTGCTGAATATATTCAAGTGTAAGTATAACCTCTTAGATAATTATTAATGGGGATTTTCTTCAAAATTAAATAAGCTTATCTCTAAGTTGAGTACTTATACAATGTGTAGGGATTTAAAAAATGCCCCTTATAACACAAAAATTACAACTTTTTATTTATTCTGAAAATATTAAGATTAATAAATTAAATATCTTAATGATCTAGAAATATTACATCTAAAAACGAATAACAATCACACATACCATGCCACATTAGATTTTCCAGTATCTTTTAAAAACTCTCTAAATTAGGTTTGTATCATAAAATGACTTAAAAAGAAACCTAAATGAATATTCTGTAATTCTGTTAGATAAAGTATGACAAATATTTTTCACATTAATTCGTACTTAGACTCCAAGCTATAACTTTAAAATAAGCACATTAATTATTATTAACCAGTGAACTTACAGATGACCAGTAAAGTGCACAAATGTTACAATTCCATTTTAGAAAATCATGATTAGGATATGTTTTGCATTCCCTGACTTTTAATTCAACATGGGATACAATAAGTTAAAAAAAATAATTGTCATAGATATTATAATTCATATTTACATGTGCTCAAAGTCACATATTTTACTATTTTTACTATTTATTATATGATGAACAGGAATTTCACAGGGTTACAGATGTAAATCATTGTGCAAATATAAAAAAATGGTCACATTTTTTAATATCATAATAAGCTTAGGATTTAATTGTGAAGATATTATAAGGCAGCTCAGAGTATCAGAGCATATTAAAATATTTTCAAATATTAATTTCAGAATTGATTTACTTTTCCATATCAAAATTCTGGTTTTAAAAATCTCAAGATTTTTTTAATTTTTTTCTTTAAAAATATAAGAAACATAGGGAGAATGTAAAGGAAAATAATTTTAAAAGTTACCTTTCTCTCTATGGCAAAAATCTTTTAGTCAAATAGGATTTCTTGAAAAATGTAATCAGACTATTGAAAACATTAAAAATAAACAAAAATTATTTCATTAATTTGAAAGGTAAGGCTAGAATAACTTTTTTGCTCCATCTATAAGAAAAGATGACTCATTGTTAAAATAAAACTATTCAAACTATTCAGGGTCAGTTGCATCTCATAGATAATATACATAAATAATATACAAGTTGAAACATATAAATGCAGTCTTTATAATTTTCACTATATATCACTCAGACAAAGATTTTTGTTACTCTTATTTTTTATCATTTTTATCATTTCAGAAAAGCTGGAATTTTAAATTTTTTACTTATGCATAAGATTCTTTGGTTGATAATAAATGTGACAAAAATGATTATTTATTTTATTAAAATAAAAGGTGAGGGTCAGACTTTGTTTAGATATATTACTCAATCTTGTACAATTGTGGAAAATGTATTGCCATTAACTAAAATTGTTTACTATCCCCCTACTTCAGTGTTGTTTGATACCTAAAACATTAAGAAATAATCCATTGGAAAGGAAGCATAGCATAACAGCTATGTTTCAGAACTTAACTAGTATGCTACAGAAGAGCACTTAGATGGTTGTGAATTATTCCTACTTTTGATTGTCAATTTTGCTATTTTACCATTTCAAATGTATATGTTGACAGTGGATGTGTTTATGTGTATACTTGCATAGATAATGTCCAGGAAAAATGCTAGTATACAAATTTTAGAATTAAAAACACATCATTTTTTTCTAGGATTGTTTCTAAATAGGTTTCAATACACAAAATAATAAAAATTGAGCTTCTGTAAGTTACAATTTAGATGTTATATCACATTTATTTTAATATAGTGAAACTGTAATTGCAAAAATTGAACTTCCAATACACAAATAAATGAAATTGCTGAACCAAAAAGAAATTAGCATTGATTGCAGTTTAAGTAAACTGTACATATTTGGTAGTTCTGATTTATTGAGGTGGGAAATAGTCCTAAGCCCATTAACACAAAGATTTAATTAAAGTGGTGTAATGTTTAGCAACTAATGCAAGAATAAACAACCATAAAAATATCATTTTAATTTGGTAATAAAAATCAATATGAAAATTGCAAGAGTAGCACTCTCAGATTAATTCCAGACAACTAAAAGAAAACTAAACATAAAATTGGATTTTGATAGACCATAATGAATATTAAAGAAACTACATGATTGCTGTATTGATATTTGCTTGGCTTTTATATCTGGAATTAATAATATGAGCAATAGTGCATAATTTCTTGGAAGAACCTTGTGAAATTGGGATACTATCTGTTTACTTCCTTAGATATTTAACCTGGCATCTTTCCATAATATTTACCCAATTAATGCAAAGAAAAATTATGTTATGCCCATAGTTACCTAACATTTTTAAGAAAAGAGAGTCTATTTAACTAAACAAAGATAATTTACATAAATCTCTATCTCACTTTGTCTTAACCCAACAAAGTTTTGTTGCAATTGAGTTTCATGGTAATCCATTAATAAGTCATTTCACTAAAATGATTAGTAGGCAAACAAAAATACCAATTTTATTAAATCAATTTTATTCTATGACAAGTATTAACAAGACAAATCTAATTCAGATTAATTAAGTTTATAGGTCAGAAATGTATTCAGCCTGCTATAATATTTCTTATGATATATATTTTAATTACTCATTTAAGCTCCACTGTTTCCAACCTGAATAAAACCACTGAGCTGTCATTGAGAATATTGCTGACTGAATTTACAAGTGTCCAGTACAAGTCTTCTTAAAAATACCTATTTTGAACGATCCAGATTGATGAAACAAAATGGAAGCCAATAAAAGGAATGATAGAATGTTATAGTAATAGTAATAAGGATAAAATACAATATAGAATAAGTATTAAAGTGTGATATTAAAGTGTGAAATCTGAAAGCATGGAATGTAATGTAACCAAATTGATAAGCACCCTTGAGTGGCCTGTATGTAGAAAATAGATAAAGTGATCTGTTCCCCATATGTAAAACCAGATAGCAAGGCTCCCGGGACCCGCTGATAAGACACACTGAAGACGCCCATCTAGGCACATAAAAAGAAGCTCTGGAGGAAGATCAGAGAGGCTGCTCTGCTCCTCCACAGATGGTCACTCTCCACCCCCCTGCCTGCACCTGCCCAAGCTCTGCCGTGGACCGTGAGTCCAAACAGTGAGCCGGAAACCGAGGCCTCAAACAAGACGCTGAGCCGCAGCTGCAATGTCCAACGTCCAGTGTGTGTGTGTGTCTGTTGGTGCGGATCCCCGGGTGGCCTGCCGAGGTCTGGAAACCACCAGGACTCTGGTAAATAAACCGTGTGTGATTCGTGCATTGCATGTCTGTCTCCTGTGTAACTTATGCTCGGCCAAAATTAACTAAGTACCTTGGGTCGTCCGTGTCAGTGTCTGTTTAGAGACTGGCTGAGGCACCCTTGGTCACCTGTGCTTACGTCCCTGAAGGAGAAATTGGGATATAGAAATTACTCATGTAGTATCCACACTAATTAAGACCAAATCAGCTATGACTTTTGGCTAGAATTTCATTTGTGCTCACATTTTATGGGTATTAAGATTACTGTAAACAATGCTTCTGTTGCTATAATTTCTATTCATTCTCATACTCCTCTTCTTTTCCCACATCATCATCTTTCTCTACTGATCTTTTTATAAAGTAGTTTTTTAAATTAATTTTTTTGAGAGGGAAAGGGACAGGGGTAGAGAGAGGAAAACATCGATCTGCTGCCTCCTGCATGCCCCCAACTAGGGGTTGAGCCCTCGACCCGGGCATGTGCCCTGACCAGGAATGTAACAGTGCCCTCCTGGTTCATAGGTCTATGCTCAACCATTGAGCCACACCAGCTGAGCTCTCCTCCCCATCTTATTGCTGCTCTTCATATTAGTGCTTTTGCTGCTGCAGGCACTGTAATTACAGCTACTGAAGTGTCATAGCAAGCAATCCATGTTGTCATCTCTATCTACATAGATTATATTCAGCCTTGGGTTGATTATTACTTGCTGACTGTCTTTTGATTATTTATCTGCATTAAACCAGATGTTGCTTGTTATGTTTATAACATCTTTGGCAAAATCCTAGCATTAGGTGGAGACATTTATTAGGGTCCTACCTATCTACATATGCATCCTTTAGGGCGCTAATATTAGATGTAGATAGTGTTAGCTTTTCAATTAAAAATAATCTGGTTTATGGATTATAATTTATTTAGGGTCAATTTCATGTGATGGGCAGGAACAATGTATGGTAGTGACCATAATACTAAAATTCTGTTTACTTTTCCTGTTAAGAAAAGTTACTAGTCATAAATTTAAAAAGTGATATAACTCTAAGGCTAAAGAAAAGATTTTATAAAAAGGAAAATATTCTAAAAGAGAAAAAAAAATATTTACAGGGAATATTCTATACTGAAAGTAGCCACACAACATCTGTAAGAGGGGAATAGTGTAATTAAGAAATGACATTTTACATGGTTTCACTGTTTGGGTTAAGTAACACTTCATGATGGAAAATCAACTGGAGATAATTTAAAATATTTGGATGGGTTGCTTTCACCCAAATTGAAAAAAAAAATAAAATTATAGATTCCATGGAAAAGTGTTATAAATTTAAATTTTAAATTGCCAGTTTTATTCGCTATAAGAAAGCAAGTGACAAAATCAGTACTTTTTTTAGCCATTAAAAGGAGATCACCTGGGCTATAATCTATTTCCCACAATAATTATGGTGATCACTAAGAACATGATTAGGTTGTTGGTGATATCACATTGAAATGATAAGAGAACCCAGACTTTTTATGACCATCTCAAAAAATGTTCAATTTCTAGCTACAGTCTGTCAAACTGTTTCAAATCCTGACCTTCTCTATTCTCCCTACGTTTTGTCCTACTTTTGTGTCATGAATATACTCACATTTTCCTAAGAAAAGTTGCATATGGTGTGTCTTCCCTCAGAAAGGCCTTTTCTTCTTTCTCCTTATGGCTTGATTTCTCTGCTTTTTCAATTCTCTAAATTGATATGTCACCTCCTAAAGAAAAACAGTATCTATAATAATAAAAGCATAATATGCTAATTAGACCAGACAGCCGAACGACCTTCCAGACATCCTTCTGGATGACCTTCTGGACGAAGCTGGGGCTACGAGGGGCCAGGCAAGCCACTGAGGCAGGCCGCCAAGGCAAGCTGCCATGGCTGTGAGGGCCAATCCCCTTGCACAAATTTCATGCATTGGGCCTCTAGTAAAATATAATAGCACCATACCTAAGATCATTTATGAAGATTGGAAAATACACCAAGTACATTTAAAAAATAAGGCACTTGAATTTTCAATAGAGAGCCATAAAACAGCAAGGTGTGGCTACATGCTATCAATAAGACCCACAACTTTGAGCCTCAGATAAAGTAGGTAGATTTGTGCATAGTAAAAGCATGATGGTGATGAACAGGTAGCGGTTAAATGCCTTATTTGGGTATTTCAGGTTTTGCATATGTTTTTTTTTTTTAATTGGTGTATCTGTCTTTGTTTTGTTTTCTTTTTACTTAGGAGATCAAGGATGCTATATCTGCATTGGGAGATATGAGAAAATGTCAAAGTAGTGCCCTATTTGTTGAGAGAGTAGAAACTTGTCATATGAAAGTTATAATAGGAAGATATTTAGATCTTATTTGTTGTGAAGATGACAGTCTACAGTTTAGTTAAATAACACAGTGCAAAATCACTATGTGCCTGGCAAGTCACACATCTCTGAACTGTAAAGCATATGTCAGCCCTGTGCATTGAGAAAGCAGAGAAATTAAAAAATGTGGTTTTTCACTGAAATAGAATGAGGAAACAATATTTGTGAGAAAGTTCAATGATAGTGGTAGGACACTAACTTGGAAAAAACCTTTAAGTGTCAGTTTATAAATTAGAGAAGGGAACACAGATTTTTTTCCCATAATATTGAGTAATAACATAACTATAAGATAATAAAATAAAAGGTTTATGAAATTCCATGTTTCACTGAATGTGGAATACATATTGTATGACAAAACCAAACCATATCATATTTTCCACATATTTGTCTGAGGAAAATTTTCTATAAAAAAGATCAAGGAAAGTTTTTGAGGTAGTAATATTTGTATTAGTTTCCTGTTGCTGCTGTAACAATTATCACAAATTCAGTGCATAAAACACAAATGTTGTTGAAACAGTTTGAGAAGAATAAAATATTATAATTCATTACATGACATGCAACACATATACAATATTGCTAAAATTAATTTTTTAAATGGAGTTAGAAGAGCAATGTGGCTACAAAGTAGCTTGAATTGCAGAACTACAGAATAGCAAAAAAAATTTTTTGGATAGTCAAATGGAAGAAGGAAGATTTGTTAAAATAAAGAAAATAATTGAAGCAAAAAAAAAAAAAGATTATGCATGTTCTAGCCTGTTTTGCAATAAATAAGAATAATACCCTGGATATAGATTAGTGATTTGATTTTAAGGTAGAAAGGTATGCTAAGTAGCCTATCAAAAATAATTATTTGATTTATACATTCAATCACTCAAAAATCTTTATGGAATGTCTAGCATATGTTAGACACTGTTTCAGACTCTGGCATTATAGCATTGAGTGGAAGAGTGAGAAGCCCTAGCCCTCATGCTGTTTTCATAGTTAAATGTACAATTATCAAAAGGTAATATATAAATATAATGTATCAAGTTTATCATTATACATAAAACTTACAATATGAACAATAAATCTATTGACATAAATATGTGTGCTTCATAACATAAAGCACAGATATATTTTTGTTTCCCACCATTCTTTTAAAATATATTAAGTACGAAGTCTTGGTTCTCCTGCAACCAGCTAAAAATTCTTCAAGTGCTTTACT
Organism: Eptesicus fuscus; assembly: GCF_027574615.1. Classification (NCBI taxonomy): domain Eukaryota; kingdom Metazoa; phylum Chordata; class Mammalia; order Chiroptera; family Vespertilionidae; genus Eptesicus; species Eptesicus fuscus. The sequence goes on along the minus strand of NC_072475.1, from coordinate 92,886,237 downwards.
TATTTTAGTAGTCTTTTAAATAAAAGTTTGCATGACTATTTAGATTGCAAATATAGCTTTATTTTTGTATTCAAGATTTGCAGTGTATTCAACCATAAAACTTCTCCTTATCCACAGAAATGACATTTAAGCTCAAAACTGTTCTAATGGGCCATCTGGGGACAGGCTTTGGCATCTTGTCTCTTCCATAAATAAAGGTTTTTCCGAATCAGAGTTACAGTTTTCCCATTCCTCTCTGGCTCAAGTCAGCTCCCTCCCTCCTCTTTCTCATTAGGGGCAGTTTAATGAGAGAAGATGGAGAGCCTGGAGGCGGTCTGATGAGCAGCCCCCTGGACACACACACACATACACTGGGCAGCTAGTGCTTCTGGGAAAGACAATTTGGGAGGTGCAGCTCCATGTCCACCACAGCCCACCTGTTTTATTTCTCCGATCTGCTTCTCAAAATACGTCTGAGGAGCAGTGCCTACAGAGTGCTAGTGATGCTCTTGTCCTCAGAGAAAACTTAGAAAGGGAAAAATGGCAGACCAGTCTGTCGCCATTGTTCTTGAGACTACAATTAATACACATTGTGTCCAAAACAAAGATGTATCAAGTCAAAACAGTAACTGCACATTCTACATCTAAGAACAGGATGAATTTGTTGAAATAGTTATCAGGATTTTGTGTTTTAATGATACAATATGATCAGATATATAGTTGGTACTGATAGCATTTCTGTTAGATTCATCAATTGAATTTTCACCCTTTCAAACTTAGTACAAACTAATTTGAATAGTGTATATGCAAATGCCAATGAGTCTTTCCTGAGCCTCTGAATAAAGTAATGAATGTGGAGCACGTGTATAAAAAATTAATGCAGGCTCATTGCTGCATATGTAATACTTGCATATTTCTTATTGTGTATTTTTGTCCTGGCATTAGGCCGCTTTAAATTTCACATTAAATAAAATGGCTCAACAACTGTTAAGATATCTTAAAACAAACATATTAGGAGAAACCAAGATGGCGGCATAGGTTAAACACCTAACCTGCAGCCGGGCACAACAATTTCAAAAATACAACTAGAGGTCAGAACGGACATCGTCCAGAACCACAGGAGAGCTGGCGGACTGAAATGCCCACAGCTGGGGGGAAGGAGAAGGCCACGGGGACAGTCGGGGAAGCCGTAAAAGCCTGAGGTATGGAGAAACGGGCGGAGACACGAGCACACGCGCCTGCGGGGAGGATGGAACCGGAGAGGAGGGGGCGGCTGATGACCTGGCCGGAGTTCACTGGCAGGAAGGAGATAAAGGCTCCGGAGTGCGCTGAGCACCGGCTCCGATTGCACTGAACCCCATTCCGGGCGAAACCCTGGGAAACTCACTCACTTTCGCAACTCCGCCGCCCCCGCAGGCCGCCCGGCCCGGGACGCTGGGGACGCCGCCGCAGCGGCGGCGCCCGGAGCCCGGCGGCCTCCCAGCACCCGTCCCCGCCGCGCAGCCCCCCGCGCGCCTGGTCCCGCGGGCCGCGCGCCCCGCACACCGGACGGAGGCCCGGGCGCCCTCTCCGTGCACCTCCCGGCGGCGCTAGACTTCAGTAGAGTTGACTGAATTCAAGGGATCAAAAAGTATAAATTGGGGGGACGCCGCGGCGGCGACGTCCGGAACACGGTGATGGCGGTGCCTGGAGCTCGGCGGCCGCCCAGCGCCCGTCCCAGCCGCGCAGCCCTCGCGCGCCTGGTTCCGCGGGACGCGCGCACCGCGCACCGGACGGAGGCCCGGGCGCCCTTTCCGTGCACCTCCCGGCGGCGCTAGACTTCAGTAGAGTTGACTGAAATGAAGGGATTAAGAAGTATAAATTGAGAAGTTTGAAAAAGATGGCGGCGGAGGTTAAAGGCTGTACTGTTGCCTCGCACCCAGCGAAATCGGAGGGGATGAGGTGTGGAGGTGCGTGGGTCTGGCTGGTGGCGGGGGAAAGGGGCTTTTGTTCCAAACCTAAGGGAGATTAGCTCTCCATCACCCTGAAACCCATCTTCTGGCGAACCCCGGGAGACCCAGATGCCTGCGGGGAGAGGCGGGACTCTTGCAGAGGTGCGCCCAGCAATCAGTGTTTGCTGCGCTGGAGTGCGGAACGAGGGGACTTAGATACATGGAAGGCAGAAGGACCAGACTCACAGCCATCGAGGCTCGCCGCACCATGGCCTGTTGGCGCCCTGAGACCCCGCCCCGCCCTGGGACCCGCCCCGCATGTTTTGAAGACCTGCCCCGCAAGTCTTGCAGGCACACCTGCGCCCCAAGCAACGGCTTATGCATGTGGGTGGCCTGCCCTCTGGCAGCGGACCAGATGATCTGCTGTTCTAGTCGGACTGCTCCAGGGCCACTCAGACAGGAGGAAGAAACTACAGTTTTTGCTGTAATCCTTGCTGAGTGCCTAAGGCAGTAGCTGATCTACACCCCATTGGAGACCCAGAAACGAGGGAATCTAGTGGTCTGTGGGAGATGACACCAGATTTCAACCACGTGCATAAGGGACACATTCAACGGGAATATTCAGTGAGCGCCAAAGCTTTGCTGCACCAAGACCCGGCCCATAAACGTGTCTCCTGCACAGCAACTCTTCCTTTATAGACAAAGAGAGCCCCCCCAGTGACACCAACAACAATCAAGACTTAACTATACAAAGGAGGACCAAGATGGAGGCATAGGGCGGAAGCCTGATTGTTGCCTACCACAACAACTTTGAGACTACGACAAGAGAGCAGAGCAGACACCATCCAAGACCACCATAGGGCTGGCTGAGTAGATGCTCTACAACTAGAATAAAAGAGGGGTATGTGGGATGATGCTGATGCCGGTGACCCAAAGACCACACTTTAAGAACTACAGCTCAGGCGACACAAAAGAACTATGGCTCAGGCGATACAACAGCGGCCTGGAACGTGCTCGGCGCAGTTCCCCCGGCGGTCTCTGGCTGAGGGGACGGCTCCACTGGCATCCAAGCACGGACAGACGAGCCCCTATGAGACATGGGGTGGGAGACTCCGCGCTTGCTGACCTCTGAGTCCGTCAAGAATCTCAACGCCCCGGAAGCGGCCAGGTGCGCATGCTCAGCGACCGGCCACCTATGCAGACCCAAGGGCCGACGCAGCGACGCCAGACTGGCCCACCGCCATGCACCGGGTGCACCGGAACTTCGCCGAGCCGCCGCCCGACGAGTTCTGCAGCAGCCATACTGGAGCTCTGGAAGGATGGCCAGGGGAATTGTTGAGGGGGGATTGACCGGCAGGAATTGGGATCGGGAAGACGGGACCCCGCTGAGACCCGGGTGCGGGCGGGGTTGCGCGCCTCTGGACTCGGGTGTGGTCACACGCCTCTGGGTATAAGTGAGGCCTCACGTCCCTGGGTCTAGGTGAGGCCACATGCCCCTGGGTCCAGGTGAGGCCGGACTCCGGGTCCGGGTGAGGCCAAGTGCCCCTGGACCCGGATGACGCTGGACCCCATGCCCGGGCGAGGCCAAGCGCCCCTGGGTCTGGGAGAGCCCACACACCCCTGGGTCCAGGCGAGACCATGTGTCCCTGGTTCCGGGTGAGGCTGCGTGCACCTAGGCCCGGGTGAGCCCAAGTGGCCCTGGGTCTGGGAGAGGCCAAGCGTCCCTGGGTCCGGGTGAGACCATGTGTCCCTGGATCCGGGTGAGGCCTCGTGCACCTATGCCCAGGTGAGGCCACGTGCCCCTGGGTCTGGGAGAGGCCAAGCGTCCCTGGGTCTGGGCGAGACCATGCGTCCCTGGATCCGGATGAGGCCTCATGCACCTAGGCCCGGGTGAGCCCAAGTGGCCCTGGGTCTGGGAGAGGCCAAGCGTCCCTGGGTCCGGGTGAGACCATGTGTCCCTGGATCCGGGTGATGCCTTGTGCACCTAGGCCCGGGTGAGCCCAAGTGGCCCTGGGTCTGGGAGAGGCCAAGCGTCCCTGGGTCCGGGTGAGACCATGTGTCCCTGGATCCGGGTGAGGCCTCGTGCACCTAGGCCCGGGTGAGCCCAAGTGGCCCTGGGTCTGGGAGAGGCCAAGCGTCCCTGGGTCCGGGTGAGACCATGCGTCCCTGGATCCGGGTGAGGCCTCGTGCACCTAGGCCCGGGTGAGCCCAAGTGGCCCTGGGTCTGGGAGAGGCCAAGCGTCCCTGGGTCCGGGTGAGACCATGTGTCCCAGGATCTGGGTGAGGCCTCGTGCACCTAGGCCCGGGTGAGCCCAAGTGGCCCTGGGTCGGGGAGAGGCCAAGCGTCCCTGGGTCCGGGTGAGACCATGTGTCCCTGGATCCGGGTGAGGCCTCGTGCACCTAGGCCCGGGTGAGCCCAAGTGGCCCTGGGTCTGGGAGAGGCCAAGCGTCCCTGGGTCCGGGTGAGACCATGCGTCCCTGGATCCGGGTGAGGCCTCGTGCACCTAGGCCCGGGTGAGCCCAAGTGGCCCTGGGTCTGGGAGAGGCCAAGCGTCCCTGGGTCCGGGTGAGAGCATGCGTCCCTGGATCCGGGTGAGGCCTCGTGCACCTAGGCCCGGGTGAGCCCAAGTGGCCCTGGGTCTGGGAGAGGCCAAGCGTCCCTGGGTCCGGGTGAGACCATGTGTCCCTGGATCCGGGTGAGGCCTCGTGCACCTAGGCCCGGGTGAGCCCAAGTGGCCCTGGGTCTGGGAGAGGCCAAGCATCCCTGGGTCCGGGTGAGACCATGTGTCCCAGGATCCGGGTGAGGCCTCGTGCACCTAGGCCCGGGTGAGCCCAAGTGGCCCTGGGTCTGGGAGAGGCCAAGCGTCCCTGGGTCCGGGTGAGACCATGCGTCCCTGGATCCGGATGAGGCCTCGTGCACCTAGGCCCGGGTGAGCCCAAGAGGCCCTGGGTCTGGGAGTGGCCAAGCGTCCCTGGGTCCGGGTGAGACCATGTGTCCCTGGATCCGGGTGAGGCCTCGTGCACCTAGGCCCGGGTGAGCCCAAGTGGCCCTGGGTCTGGGAGAGGCCAAGCGTTCCTGGGTCTGGGTGTGACCATGTGTCCCTGGATCCGAGTGAGGCCTCGTGAACCTAGGCCTGGGTGAGGCCACGTGCCCCTGGGTCTGGGAGAGGCCAAGCGTCCCTGGGTCCGGGTGAGACCATGCGTCCCTGGATCCGGATGAGGCCTCGTGCACCTAGGCCCGGGTGAGCCCAAGTGGCCCTGGGTCTGGGAGAGGCCAAGCCTCCCTGGGTCCGGGAGAGACCATGTGTCCCTGGATCCAGGTGAGGCCTTGTGCAACTAAGCCCGGGTGAGGCCACGTGCCTCTGGGTCTGGGAGAGGCCAAGTGTCCTTGGGTACGGGTGAAGCCAGATCCTGGGTCCGGGTGAGGCCGTGCGCCCCTGGATCCATCCGGGTGAGGCTGGGTCCCAGGCTCGGGTGAGACCACGCGCCCCTCGGGTATGGGTGAGGCCACGTGCCCCTTAGTCCAGGTGACGCCGTGCCCCTGGGATCGGCCGAGACCAAACCAGAGGGAGTCAGACCTCCATTACCACCATTTGTCCACCATCCAGAGCTGGGGGGTCAGTGCTGACATGTACACATAAGGAACTACTGGACATCGAAATTGGGTCTCAAAAGAACTGTTGGTCCAGGGGGAAGCTCGCTACAGATTGATTCATTTGCCTGTCAGCATAAATATTATTGCTCGTCTCACATTCAGTTCTTATTAGTATATATCTAGTGACATTTGATCTCGTTCATCTAGAGGAAATGATGAACAACATAGACTGAGGAACAAGAACAGAACCAGAAGCAAGGAGGCATCGATCGGACTATCGGGCCTCAGAGGGAGGATACGGGAGGGTAGGGGGAGGGTGGGGGGAGGGGGAGAGTTCAACCAAAGGACCTGTATGCATGCATATAAGCCTATCCAACGGTTAAGTTCAACAGGGGATTGGGGCATGCGTGGGGAGAGGGGTGGGATGGGAATGGGGGGATGAGGACAAATATGTGACACCTTAATCAATAAAGAAATTTAAAAAAAAAATAATAAAATAAAATAAAAATAAAAATAAAAAAAAAATAAAATAAATATCTAAGTAAAAAAAAAAAAAAAAAAAAAAAAAAAAAAAACAAACATATTAGGACTCCCTGTGAAGACAAGCACAGTTTATTGCAGATGCCAAATCTTTATTACTTTCTGGCTAACAGAAGAAAGACTTGAAGAGTTTATCTAAATAAACTCTTACCAGAAATGGAAAGTATATAAAACAAACTTGAAAGCTTACTGTGTGAAACACCTCAAAGTTTCCAAAATATATTTAAAATGGTAGGTCATAAGGTTTCACCCTGATAGGCAGAAAGAAAAGACACAAAATCAAATCTGCCACCCAAATAATTTCTCTCACTCTCAACATTTGTTTCCTGATTGGGGCAAAGAACAACTGTGTTTTGCCAAAAGAGAGAAATTCATTCTCTCTCTCTCTCTCTCTCTCTCTCTCTCTGTCTTCTTCCATCCCTCCCTCTCTTCCTCTTCTTACCAGAGGAAGCAGAAACTATTAAGAAATCCTGTGCTGCTATCTGCTCATACTTATATAAGTGGTTCTTAAACCTCACTGGACAATAAAATATTTTGGAGTTGTAGCACATCATACCTATTCTGAGTTCTAGATCCTTCCTATTAAATCTCCAGAGGTGGATTGCCAGCAAAGGTAATTTTTTTTTTTTAGTAAGACCCCCGCCCTAGGTGGTTCTAAGTTATGACCAGGGTTGAGAATTTATGCTATATTAAAATATTCTGGAACACACGTACATATAACACACATACAATTTTTATTTCAAAATTATATCAACTGTAACTTTTCATATGTATAAGAAATGTTCAATTTCATAATCCTGATTAGTGGTTTAAATAGTGTTAAATTGACTTAAAAGGAATAGGTTTTATATGATATGATTGTATATAATGAAAAAATGACATTGTATTTTATATGCCCATATTCAAAATATAATAGAATGCAGAACAAAATTTTTTCCACTGCATTGAACTATATAAATGTAAGTTCTATTATGTTGGTGTCTTAGTCCAGGCTGCTATAACAGGAAACCATAGACTAGTGGCTTAAACAACAGAAATTTGAAACGACACATACATCCATATGTTTATTACAACATTATAATAGCCAAGATATGGAAGCAACCCTAGTGTCTATTAATAGATGAATGGATAAAGAAGAAGAGGTACATATATCCAATGGAATGTAATTTAGCCATAAAAAGAAATGAAATACTGACATCTGCAGCAACATGAATGAACCTGAGGGAACTGTGCTAAGTGAAATAAGTCAGACAGAGAAAGACAAATGCCAGATGATTTCATTTATATGTGAAATATAAAAACAAAATAATCAAACAAGCAAACCAGAAACACTCATAGATACAGAGAACATTTTGATATTTGGCAGTTGGGAAGGACACTTTTCAGGATTGGTTAAAAAAAAGTGAAGAGATTTAGAAATACAAATTGATAATTACAGATTAGTCATTGAGACATATAGTACAGCAGAAGAAATATAGTAAAAAATACCTTAATAACTATATATAATGTCAAATGGGTACTAGATATATTGGAGTAATCACTTTTGTAAGTAACATAAATGTCTAATCATGGAGTTGTACACCTGGAAGTAATATAATATTCTATGTCAATTATAATTTTAAAATAAAATATATTTTTAAAAAAACAGAAATTTATTTCTCACAGTTCTGGAGACTGAAAGGATAAAGATCCAGTGGCAGGTGAAAACATTCTTCCTGTTTTGCATTTGGCTGACTTCTAGCTGTGTCCTCACATGGTGGAGAACACAGAAAAAGAGAAAAAACTCTGATTCCCTCTTTTACGGGCACTCATCTTACTAATGAGGATTTTACACTTAGTACCTAATTGCCTCCAAAGACCCCACCTCCTAATACCATTGTATTGTGGGCTAAAATTTCAACATATGAATTTTTGGGGAGAAACAAAGCTTTAGTCCATAACAATGGGCTAAGAGATAATAGAAAGAATTTTTCTATTTAAAAATAGGAGAATTACACATTAAATCTTAAAATATAATGCCGTGATTCTTCAAGTGAACAGATTTTCAATCAAAAGAATTAATTGAAAGTATAGAAAATGTGTTTTAATGATGTGTATACTATTATAGTTTGAACATATTGTATGTATAATACCAAGAATCATTTTGTGAATAAAAATTACTTTATGTTACAGATTGACATTATATAAAATGTTCAAACTAATGTTGAAGTATTAATAATTAAAATGTAAAGATTGGCAATAAGATATGTTTAATACAGTGATGTTCTTTTTTTATTGCAGTTCTGGAATTTTTATTTTTTTTCCCTCCATTTTTTTTATTAAAGTATTATATGTGTACATATCTTACCATTGCCGCCCCCCACCCCACACACATACATGCCCTCACCCCCCCAGTGTTTTGCGTCCATTGGTTATGCTTACATGCATGCATACAAGTCCTTCGGTTGATCTCTTATCTCCCCCACCTCTCCCTAACCTTCCTGCTGTAATTTGACAGTCTGTTTGATGCTTTACTGCCTCTGTATCTATCTTTTTGTTAATCAGTTTATAATGTTCTTTATTATCCACAAATGAGTGAGATCATGTGGTATTTTTCTTTCATTGACTGGCTTATTTCACTTAGCGTAATGCCCTCCAGTTCCATCCAGGTTGCTGCAAATGGTAAGAATTTCTTCTTTTTTATGGCAGCATAGTATTCCATTGTGTAGATGTACCATAGTTTTCTGATCCAGTCATCTGCTGACGAGCACCTAGGCTGTTTCCAAATCTTAGCTATTGTAAAGTGTGCTGCTATGAACATAGGGGTTACAGTGATGTTCTTAAAATAAGTAATTAAAACCTGTGTTCAAGATAAAATTAGTATAATACAGTGTAACTTCAACTTATTTTAATTAAGTTTAGTAATGCTATTTTAAAACCTTAATTCTCAAATTAAGAAAAATTATGTTTCATATAGCAGAAATGATACTCCTATTTACAGAAAGGTTTTAATACCCTTGATTTTAAAATCACTCCAATAATAATTGTTATCTGTGATACATTTAAATTTTATTTATATTGTCATAAATTTAACAACTTATTCCTAAAACATTAGGGGAAGGGAACTTTTTTTACTTTATCCTCTATTAGAAGACTATCAACTGTGTCTAAAGAGCCAGTGCCATTTTAATTGTATTTACTATGGCAACACATCTAGATATCATTTGTGTATGATATATTTTTAGCAGATGTATAATTATTTGAAGTTGTAAAGCATGGGAGCTTTACATAGAACATAAAACTAAATCATAGAACATAAAACTCTTAAAAATTCCACTTTCCATCTTTGACTAAGTAATAGTTAGCACTCCTGACATGCAGAATATTACAAGAGAATTTACTTACTGAAATAAGTGGTTAAAGAGTTAATATTTTAGTCCCCTAACTTCTTCCCTTGTCTCTTGGTAACAGAAAGGAGATTTCTTGTGAGAGCCAGGACACCACAGTCCCTTTAAAGCTCAAAGCAGTAAGTGCTCCAAATTATGTTTTTAACTTGATTGTAACCAACCGACCCTTTGCTATTTATCTTGGTCTTTGCTGACAGAATCATTGTACAGCCACACAATGCCTCCCACCAGTCTTGGCATTAAAGTGCTATGAACTTGTTTCTCTAATTCTGATCTCCCATCATGGTGAAAGTCAGAGTTGTGGGTGTATCACAGATTGTTATTTCATCCCTGTGTTGGCAATGGTGTAGTTCTAACTTGGTGATTAAAAAAAAAAATTCTAACTATTCACAGTAAAATTCAGGGAGACAAACTTTTCCTTTGCTAATTTTGATTGCCTTTATAAATAATTGATGCATTATTATACCAAAAATCTCTTCTTTTGACTATGCCTTATCAGATATCTGTTAAAGTTTAGCAGTGAGAAGAATAAGACAGCCCTAGCCGGTTTGGCTAAGTGGATAGAGCCTCAGCCTGTGGACTGAAAGGTCCTGGGTTCGATTCCAACAAGGGCATGTATCTTGGTTGCAGGTTCCTCCCTGGTCGGGGTACGTGCAGGAGGCAACTAATCCATGTGTTTCTCTCACATCCATATTTCTCTCTATCTTTCCCTCTCTCTTCCATTCTCTCTCAAAATCAATGGAAAAATATCCTGTGGTAAGAAGTTAAAAAAAAAAGAAGAAGATTAAGACACATAAAAAGAGAGAAAAGTTAAATGTTCACTCTTCACTGCTGAATATGTTTGCAACAATCCTAGAATAAGAATGGGGGAGAGTTGGAGGGATTGAGCAAAATGGGGACAAAAAAGAGAAAGAAAAAAAAAAACAACTAATGGACATGGACACAGTGTGATGATTGCTGGGGAGAGGTGGGTGGGGGAGGTGGAGGAGGTTATGGGGGGGGGGGTAAATGGTGATTGACGGAGACCTGACTTGGAGTGGTGAGCTCACAAAACAGTGTACAGATGATGTGTTGTAAAATTGTGCACTTGAAACCTGTATAATTTTGTTAACCAGTATCACCCCATTAAATTTAGTAAAACTGGAAAAAAGAATTAAAAATAGGAGGGGATAGTGCTGGCTTGGTTAGGACAGTGAGAGCAAGAGAGCAATTTTCAAAAATGAGTGAACTTTGGTAAGTTGATAAGCAAAGAGGAAGCACAAAAACATTCCTTTAAAAGAAGCAATGAGCATGGACTGGTCAGCTGGATATACAAAATGCAGGGCATAAATACAAATTGTTAATTTTGGATTGACCCAGGGCTTGCTCCTTATTGCTCTTTTCTATTCAAACTTAATCCCAGGTTTATCTATTCAGTCTCAGGACAGTAAATACATATCTGTGCCATGATTCCCAAACTTCTCAACTCCAGACGTAATATCCAATGGCCTGTTCCACACAACCTATTGGAAGTCACAACGATATCTCAAATGTAACATGATAAATTGGCTCCCCTCACGTTCTTTTCCATCTCAGTTGATGACAATTCTGTCCTTTCATTTACTTTGCCTAAAAACTTTTATATAAACTAAAGAATTTATATACTTTAGTTTTATTATTAACATTCTTGTTTAAAAAATATTTTTATTGATTTCAGAGATGAAGGGAGACAGAGAGAGATATAGAAACATCAATGATGAGAGAGAATAATTGATTGGCTGTCTCCTGAATGCCCCACACTGGGGATCGAGCCCACAACCCAGACATGTGCCCTGATCAGGGAATTGAACTATGACCTCTTGGTTCATAGGTCCATGCTCAACCCTGAGCCACACTGGATGGTCAACATTCTTTCTTTTTCTCAAATCCCACAGCATATCTGTCATGAAATCCTGAGATCTGTATCTTTTTCATATCCTATTTTACCTCCTCAGTATTCTCCAAACATCCCTTTAGTCCTCTCCAATAATTTTCTTCCTCTCAAGGATTCTCACGAAAGAAAATTTTCTATCCCCCCCCCCTCCCAAAAAAAAAGCCTAAAAATGACCCTGTGCATTTAGAATTTAAATCTTGGTCTCAGGATGAACTTTATTCTATCACCAAAGCTGTTCCTAAAATTAGATAAAACTAAATTCTATTGCATATGTATTGCCTAAAAATGGTTGATCTTGTTAATTTATTGAGTCATCAGATGAAAAATAACCCTGAATAAATAGGGAAGACTAGCTAGATCCTTAGAATGTTATAAAGTAACTAGCTTTCCCGTTGCAGGAAAATTCCTGCAATGGGATTTCCTGCTGCACTCTACCCCGCCTCCGTTCCTCCCTTGCCGCCCGCCTCTCCTTCTCCTCAGGCCCGCCTGCGTTTCCCTTCACCCCCGGCCCTGCCTCCGCCCCGCCCGTGTCGCCAGCCCCGCCTTCTCCTCCAGCCCGCCCGCGTTTCCCTTCACCCCCGGCCCCGCCTCCGCTCCACCTTTATCACCCGCCTCACCTTCTCCAGCCCGCCCACGTTTCCCTTCGCCCACGGCCCCGCCTCCGCTCCGCCCTTGCCGCCCGCCTCGCCTTCTCCTCCAGCCCTCCGCTTTTCCCTTCACCCCCAGCCCCGTCTCCGCCCCGCCCTTGTCACCGGCCTCGCCTTCTCCTCCAGCCCGCCCGCGTTTCCCTTCGGCCCCGGCCCCGCCTCTGCCCCGCCTTTATCACCCGCCTCACCTTCTCCTCCAGCCCGCCCGCGTTTCCCTTCGGCCCCGGCCCCGCCTCCGCTCCGCCCTTGCCGCCGGCCCCGCCTTCTCCTCCAGCCCGCCTTCGTTTCCCTCCCTGACTTCGCTCCTCCCTTTTCCTCCTCCCCCCACCCCCCTGGCTTGCTCGCTTCTTCGAAGCTTTACTCCCCTTTGCAGCTCTTGGCTTCTTTCGACACTGTCTTGATATGCAAATTAGCCGCCATCTTTGTTGGGGCAATTTGCATACTCGTCCTGATTGGTTGGTGGGCGTGGCTTGGCTGGTGGGCGTGGCTTGGGTGTAGGGAAGGTGCGGTCAATTTGCATATTTGTCTATTATTAGATTAGATTAGTACTCTCTGATATTCAGGAATGGCTAGATATGAAAATGACATTTAGGATATCACTTTTTTTATTACTTCATTGATTAAGGTATCACATATTCGTCCTCAAACCACCCCCCATTCCCATTCCAAACCCCTCCACACGCATGCCCCCACCCCCCTGTTGTCCGTGATCACTGGTTAGGCTCATATGCAAGCACACAAGTCCTTTGGTTGATCTATCTCTCTTATCCCCACCCTCCCCTACCTTCCCTCTGAGGTCTGACAGTCTGATCGATGCTGTTCTTGTTCTTCAGTCTATGTCGTTTATCTTTTCCCCTAGGTTAGTGAGCTCATGTGATACAAGAATACACTTATAGGAACCGAAAATGAGACAAGCAATAATGGTTATGCTGAGAGGCAAATGAATCAGTCTATAGTGAGTTTCTTTCTGGGCCAACAGTTCTTTTGAGTCCCAATTTCTATGTCCAAGAGTTCTTTATGTGTACATAACAGCAATGATATTTTAGTTCTAGATGGTGGACAAATGGTGGTAATGCAGGTCCGACCCTCTCTGGTTTGGGCCTGGGCAATCTGCAGTGACGCACATCTGCTGACTGCTAGTATGGCAAGGCATCGTCAGCGTCTTCCATCTCTGGACTGTTTCTCTTCTGTCTTCATGGCTGGAGTAGTCCTGTCAATTCCTCTCTGTTGCAGGAATCCACATGGTCTCAGAGTTGTTTTCTGAAAATATACAAACATATTCTCGACCAAAAGTTAATAAAGGAATCTTTTCTATAAATTTGACTTGGGATTCTTTTTCATTTTTTGCCCAAACGATTTTCCTTTGGCTTGTTTTTAGACCATGTATGTTTTACCTGGGTGTCTTGCTGTTAGCATTACAAATGAAAGTTAATTTTCTAAAGTAAAAATTTTCTAGATGTAATTTATTTACAGGATACTTTTCCTTACATGATATTCTTCTACTATCCCCCCTTTTTTGGTTTAAATATCAGGAGGCTTTTGGAAATTTTATGCTGTAATCTTGATAGCTTTTAAATTTTACTTTTTTGCACTAAAATGTGACTGCTTTAGGTTCATTATATGTTATCACTTTTGAAGCTATTCATGAAACTTCCTAATATCCTATTGGAATATATAGCTAACAAGAAAAAAAAATGAGTCTAGAGGCAACAATAGAAATAAACTTTCAATTTTAATGAAATTTTATCAATTGGTTAAGATGTAATATGAAAGATCTAATAAGGAAAATATGAATTAGGGTGGAAAATCACTGTGTTAGAGGAATTAATATATATATATATATATATATATATATATATATATATATACACATATATATAAAATCTACCCAAGAAAATAAGCATTTGAAAAGAGTGTAAACTAACATAACCACTGCTTATAAATCTGCTCCTTAAAATATTACAAAATCAATTGTTTCCATATAAAACTGAGCGCTAGATATTGACCTCATAGACTCTATGGACTAATGGTCCCAAAAACATAAGAAGAGTAAAAGGAGCAAAACCCATAAGAATTGGAATTGTCAATGCAAACTATTGATTAAGCTACCTTAATATTCTATTACAAATAGAAGTCAAAGAAGTATTCAGGCAAATTATAAACACTTTTTTAGAAAATAGTATGTCTTATACTGTCCTTACAGAACCTTGTCTTCTGGGCGGAAAGCCTAATGTTTCAGAGCATAGTTTGTATAATTCCAATGTGCTATGTGCTATCAGCAAAATAAGCATGCATTGTTTGCTAATAGTTTACCATCTCACTATATCATATTCAGCGCTACCTGAAGCAAAAATGTCCACTTTGGCAGTATGTCCAGATTTAATGGCAGGGTTGATTATGATAACCATTTTTATGCAAATTCACGAATTAGAACCAACTAATTTCAATATTAATGCATCAACATTTTCATTAGGACCCATGCTATGGCTGAATATTTGAACCTCCAAGAATTCATATGTTGAAACTTAATGTCTGATATGATGATATTAGAAAGTTGGGCTTTGAGTAGTGCTTAAGTCACTAGAATGGGGAGGTCTTTATTAATGGGATTAGTGCCCTTAAATATAGATCTCCCAAGGATCCCTGATCCCATCTACCATGTGAAGACACAGTAAAAAGGTGTCATCTGTGAACTAGAAAGTGGGTTTTCACTAAACACCAAATCTGTCAGTGCCTTGATCTTGGACTTTTTAGCCTCTGGAACTGTAAAAATAAATTTCTGTTGTTTTTAAGCTATTCAATCATTGGCATTATGTTATAACATCCCAAACAAACTAAGACATTCTGTCATATTTTACATAAAATGTAAATCATAAAATTAAAAAAAACAACAACACAGTTTCTTGTAGTACTATGTTGATTTAATATGGAGCCATTAATGTTTTTACTCCTCTGATATGAAGAGTTGCAAGAATGACCATGCTCTGTATTTAAAGAGTAAATAATAGATATATGGTCTCGAAGAAAAACTTCAAGTTTTAAAAATCTTCCCTGACATTGGCCAAATCCTGCCATTGGCAGGGACAATCTTGTCCAAGGAGAGAGCATGAAAAGATAACTATCCAAAGCCAGCCATCCAAAATAAAATTAATAATATAATTAAGACTCACTGGCACCCTGGCTGGGTGGCTCAGTTGATTGGAGAGTTGTCCTGTATACCAAAAGAATGTTGTATGGGTTTGATTCCTGGTTAGGGGATGTACAGGAGGCAACCAATAGACATTTCTTTCTCACATCTATGTTCCTCTCTCTCTCTCTCTCTCTCTCTCTCATCTCTCTCTCTCAAGAATCAATAAAAATACATCTTCAGGTGAGAATTTAAAAAAGAAGGTTATTATAAATAATAAATTTCAACATATTCTGAAATTGATATATATTTTTTTAAATTTAATGTCTAAATTTTTATCATGATTTTTATTTTTTTTAAATGTATTTTATTGATTTCTCACAGAGAGGAAGAGAGAGGGATAGAGAGTTAGAAACATTGATGAGAGAGAAACATCGATCAGCTGCCTCCTGCACACCTCCTATTGGGGATGTGCCCGCAACCAAGGTACATGCCCTTGACCTGAATCGAACCTGGGACCCTTCAGTCCGCAGGCCGACGCTCTATCCACTAAGCCAA
This sequence comes from Eptesicus fuscus, assembly GCF_027574615.1. Taxonomy (NCBI): domain Eukaryota; kingdom Metazoa; phylum Chordata; class Mammalia; order Chiroptera; family Vespertilionidae; genus Eptesicus; species Eptesicus fuscus. The sequence goes on along the minus strand of NC_072475.1, from coordinate 92,870,562 downwards.
ACCGGTTAGGGCTGAAATTGATATTTTTATATAATCCAACTAACAAGACTTTAAATATTGAGTAGTTTTTCTAAAATCTGAGTTAACTTTAATAAGGTTTCTTTAGAAACCACCTATGTTAGGTATTTCTAATTAATGAAAAAAAAAAAGATTAAAACTGTGTGATACAACTTTTACTGATAGGAATAAAATAGCCAGAATATAGAAAATATAGCTAGCTTGTGTCTCACTAGTAGGCAACACTATTCTAGAAAAATCTGTTTTTGCAACATAGATTAGGATCTACAGGAAGATGATGCCATGAAGTGATTCAAATATTCTATAAGAAAGGCAAAAAAATTGGCTCCAAATTAAGTGACCTATCAAACATTATAAAATTGACAATAAAATCCAGCTACATAATCTATATATAAAACCCTAATATGCAAATAGGCCAAATGGTGGAACAACTGAAAAACTGACTGCTATGATGTGCTCTAACCACCAGGGGGCATGCACAGAACATGGCGGGCATCGGCAGCTGTGGGATGGTGGAGCAGGTGAGTGGGAGTGCCAGACCAAGGCGGAGTGCAGGTCACTGTCATTGGAGTGAGCCTCTGGTGGTTACTGAAAATTCTTTGCTCCTGTGCACGGCGGTCCCACTGGGCATTTGCACCTGCTGCCAGAGCCCAGTGCTGGCCCTGATCGCTTGGCACTGTCAGTGGGTGCGAGTGGCAGCTGCCAGTCCCGATTGCCACTCGGGGCTTCTCCACCCCTTCCTGCTCCTGAGGGGCGATTAGGGCAGCAGCCACTGCTCACACCCACTGACTGCACAGGCCCCACTTGCACCTGCTGCTGGCGCTGGCCCCAATTGCTCTGCACCATCAATGGGTACTAGTGGAGCCGGTGCCATCAGCGCGTGGGAGCGGCAGTGGCTGGAGTGGGGATGCTGGCAGACAGGGGACTGGGGGCTGTGTTGGGATGGGCCAGGCGGGGGCACAGAGGATGAATTGAGACCTGCCCCTGTGCCCACAGCAGCCTCACAGCCCACAGTTCCTTTCAAGGTGCACAAATTCGTGCACTGTGCCCCTAGTGGGTTATAAAATATTATCTTAATAGTTTGCTTAATCTTGGATGAGATAAGGACTTTCATTTTAGGAAGGTTATTTTCATACCATCATGATGCCAAAGAAAGTGTTGGATTTTGTGTTCTCACTAAATGTATCTCCACTTGTCTGTTAGCATTAGAAGTACTTTCTTTTTTAAATATGCTTTTTATTGATTTCAGGTAGAAAGGAAGAAAGAGAGAGACAGAAACGTGGATGAGAGAGAAACATTGATTGGCTGCCTCCTGCATGTTCCCTGCTGGGGATTGAGCCTGAAACCCAGGCATGTGCCTTGACAGGAAATAGAACCCTGACTGCATGATCCATGGGTTGATGCTCAACCATTGAGCCACACTGGCCAGGCAGAAGTACTTCTTTAGCACAAGTATCACCATTGAATTCATTAAGGATTTTGTTGCTCAAATACATACATACATACATACATAAATACATGTTTTTACTGCTTATATTATCATGTCTTCTTGGAAGATAGACAAACAAACATAATTATAACTTTAAAAATGGTTAAACTTCAGGGACGAGGTGGCCGAGTGGTTAAGGCGATGGACTGCTAAAAATGGTTAAACTTCAGAGATCATTGTGCTACCTTGAGCAAAATATTTTCCCCTGGTATTCTTAACTTTATGTTCTTTTTCTCAAATCCCACAGCATATCTGTCATGAAATCCATGTGGGGTCCACAGGTTCTTCTTTAAAAAGATGGCAATGACTGTCCAATTTATCTAGAAACATAAAATCAATCTTAAAATCTGTTATAAGCAGATATGGCTTAATATTGCAAGAGCCTGAAGCATATACTTAGTCATATCACCAATGCATATATGTGTGTCCTTATAACATCTACTAAAGCAAGCACTGTATTAGGTATAATCTGGACAACCTTTCTTCTGGTTTTCTTGATGAACAGAGAAAGTTAGATCCTGAACTATAATGGAAAGATCCTTATTATGTCGTATTGACCAAGCTCACTCCAAATAATATATATTGGATTCACATATTGGCCTCTTAAAAAATATTTATAAACCTAAATGTTTTTGGGCTTTTTCATATAATGAAAAATGTCATGAAAACAAAAGATAATTCAGTTGTCATCTCATATTGGCTCTTCAAGTTCCTCGTATTAGGATTGGAATCTTTTCTCTTGATATAATCTGTGTTTATCAATGGAAACAAAACTCTGGAGGGAATTTTCTTCCTACTGCTTTTAAACCTAAGATACCCAGATTTTGACATCCTGCTGTGTAGCTGGTTTCTGACATTTTAAATGACACAAAAGCTCACTCAGGAGAAAAATAAAAAGACATATACTTAATGAAACTCAAATATTTATCAATGTGATACATGATACCTAAAATAACAGAATAGTGGATGAATCATGTAAATAAGTAGTTGATTTAGTTACCCCTGTAGAAAGTGACTAAAAGTGGAATCTGAGGATTGAGAACTGAGCTCAATAGAATGGCTTCGAGACTCATTTAAAACCTTTTCTGTATTATGATTGCCACACATGTCAATTTTTAATAAGATAATCTTATGAGTATCATCATATTACTTCCTTGCAATTTCTAATGGATCTATTAATATTGTTTTGCTTATTATACACAAGCTAACCAACAGAAGGTATAGCTTAGTTCATAACCCATTTGCATTTAAATATATTTTATTGATTAACTTATATCTATACAGGTTTATTAATGAGTAGCCTTTTTTAATCAACAATATTGGTATTCTGACTTTTTCTCTCTATTCCAGTTCTCCATAAATAACAATTAAAAAAACACACATACACATGGAGGCCTTGCAAGCATGGCTCAGTGGTTGAGATTCGACCTATGAACCAGGAGGTCATGGTTCTATTCCATGTCAGGGCACATGCCCGGGTTGCAGGCTAGATTCCCAGTATAGGGTGTGTAGGAGGCAGCCAATCAATGATTATATCTCATCATTGATATTTCTATCTCCTTCTCCCTTCCTCTCTGAAATCTATAATTAATATAAATATATATACACACACACTACTAGAAGCCCGGTGCATAAAATTCATGCACTCGGGTGGGGTTTCCCCCAGCCAGGCCTGCGCCCTCTCGCAGTCCAGGAGACCTCGGGGGATGTCTGTCAGTCAAAAATCCTTAGCAGTGCTGTGGAGGCAGGAGAGGCTCCCACCACCACCACTGCCCTCACCAGCCATGAGCCCGGCTTCTGGCTGAGCAGCGCTCCCGCTGTGGGGGCACACTGACCACCAGGGGACAGCTCCTGCATTGAGCATCTGCTGCCTGGTTGTCAGTGCACATCATAGCGACTGTTCGTTCCACCGTTTGGTCGATTTGCATATTAGCCTTTTATTATATAGGATATATATATATATATATATATATATATTTATATATATATAAAATTTGCTTTCTCTTCTATATTTTAAAATTAAATGCAATTCTCCTGGATACACCCTCTAAATGAACAATAGACCTTTCCCTTAATGTAAAACATTCCATCTAAAGTTCAAAGTTCTAAGGGTGTTTTCTTTTTCTTCTCTTTGTCCTTCTGACCCAGTTGGCATTAGAACACCAGACAGTGACCCCTAAAAGTCTGGAAAGTCAAAAACATTCTAAACTTACATCACATGAGATGAACACATGACTGTATGGAATTCTTATGTCTTTCCTCACCTCGCTTCAAAATCAAACACTCCGATGGTGTCATCCTCATTTTATCATCAATTTTACCTTCCATTCTGCACCTCCTGGCAGTAGAGTTGCACAATCACAACACCTCTCAAATCTGCCACCTATCTCTCGCAGTTATGCTAGGTGCTGTCCATGGTTGAACAAGGAAAGACCAGTACATCACTCTCTCCTCACCTTAGAGGACCATCAGAAACTCAGTAGTTCTTTAGTGATGAATTGCAACTCTGACACAGTAATATGCCACATACCCAAACCTACTCCATTGTTTCCATACCATTGTGATGTGTAAAATGCCTGGGAGGTGGCCATTGACCTGAACTCCAAAAGGTAAATATAGCAAAAATCTCTCCTGTCCCTGAATCTCCAACCTTCCCTGAGAGTTATCTAATATCTTTGTGTATATTAATCCCAGAAGTGGGTTAGGAATTGCATCTCTCTTTCACAATGATTCTAGTTCTATAAAAATACACTATTAGGTGTGTTTTTTCTCATTGGATGAAAACTAGCATAAGCTCCTCTATAAAACATTTTATTGTTAAATCTTACGACACACAAATAGAACATCTGGTTTTAAAATGTTTTAGAAGAAAATGAGAAACATTACAATTTTAAAATCTATAAGCATGAATAACAATACAAAGATAGAGTAATTATACCAATAATAATTAGTAAAAGTTAAATGGGCTAATTAAATGTCTACAAGATATTGGTTTTTGTTTTTGTTTTTTTTAAACATTTATCTTTCATTCCATTGTACAGAAAAAAAATTGTTATAGTATTCCATTTTAAAGCCATACTTTAATTGGAAAGCAGTGTCTCTGCTCACTGTGTGTAAGTGATCCATGAAGATTTAACATATGTGTAGTAGCAAAAGGAAAGAAATACATGAATATATAAATTATATAAAGCTTCTTTTTAAAAAACGGAAAAATAAAACAAATGAGCTTTTCATAATCAATGGCATACTCATGTATCATCTAGTTATGTCCAACAAGTCAATTTAGATCTATACCTACATTGAGAATAATTGGATTTACCAAGAATTTAAGATGTTATTTAGTCCTATGGATGCTATTATGTCTCTTCTGTTTTTTGTTTTACATAATGAAGGTAGAGCACTCATTAGAATGGTTCAGTAACTTCCATTCCTGGTCTGCTAATGTTAAAGATATTTCAGCCTTGTTTGTTAACAGAGCTACACTAAGGTGATACTATTTACATTTATGAGCAATGGTTTATGAGCAATGGTATTTTAAATGCCCTAATCAGACAGCTACTAGCCATCAGTTAGTGACACATTACAACCTCAATTTGAATTTTGAGAATAGTTAATAAGCAGCTGTTAGCAGCATATCTCAGCAACATAAGCAAGATTGTGGGATAATATAAGATGCAAATTTGAATAAAAAACATTGAAAGAATGTAAAAATGAAAACAGGATGAAAAATTACAAAGGAAGTAGTGCATAATAATAGCAAATTATTTACTATTTTTGCCAGTTTCTAAGAAATCCTTTTCAAGGTCATCCTGGCAGTAAGTGGCAGTATCAGGACTTCAGTCCAAGACACTTGGTGTCAAAGATGGTGCTTTAAACTATGATATAAAATTGCAATTGTGTTTTGTTTTTAATTAAAAAATATTAGTACATATGTCTCTTTTTTTTCCAATTGACCTTCCCCCAGCCTCCCCTACCTGCCGGCACATGCCCTCACCCCCTCCCAGTGTCTTACCTCCATTGGTTATGCTTATATGCATGCATACAAGTCCTTCAGTTGATCTCTTACCTCCCCACCCCACCATCCCCAGCCTGCCCGCTGTAATTTGACAGTCTGCTCGATGTAGCTATACTACAAAGCCATACTACAATGGCTTTATAGTATAGCTTGATATCTGGTACTGTGATCCTTCCAACATTGTTCTTTCTAAAGATTGCTGTGGCTATTCATGGTCATTTTTTATTCCAGATGAATTTTTGGAGAATTTGTTCTAGGTCTTTGAAGTATGTGTTGGTATTTTAATGGGGATTGCATTGAATTTATAGATTGCTTTGGGTAGTATGGACATTTTAATGATGTTGACTCTACTAATCCATGAACATGGTATATTTTTCATTTGTTCATGTCTTCCTCTATCTCTTTTTTCAGCATTCTGAAATTTTCTGTGTACAGGTCCTTTATCTCCTTGGTTAAGTTTATTCCTAGGTATATTAATTTTTTTGTTGCAATGGTAAATGGGATTGCTTTTTAAATTTCTCTTTCTGTGAGTTTATTATTGGTGTATAAAAAAGCCATAGACTTCTGGGCATTAATTTTGTATCCTGCTACATTGCCGAATTCATTTATTAAGTCTAGTAGTTTTTTGATGGAGTCTTTGGGGTTTTCTATGTACAATATCATGTCATCTGCAAATAAGGACAGTTTTACTTCTTCTTTTCCTATTTGGATGTCTTTTATTTCTTTTTCTTGTCTGATCACAATGGCTAGTACTTCCAATTCTATGTCGTACAGGAGTGGTGAGAGTGGGCATCCCTGTGTTGTTCCTGTTCTTAGTGGAAATGGTTTTAGTTGTTGCCCATTGAGTATGATATTGGTTGTGGGTTTGTCATATATGGCTTTTATTATGTTGAGGTATGATCCCTCTATTCCAACCATGCTGAGAGTTTTTATCAAGAAATGGTGTTGGATTTTGTCAAATGCTTTTTCTGCATCAATGGATATGATTATATGGTTTTTACCTCTGTTTGTTTTTGTGGTGTATCACATGTATTGATTTGGAGATATTGTACCATCCTTGCATCCCCGGAATAAATTCTACTTTGTCATGATGTATGATCTTTCTATTATAATGCTGGATTCGATTTGCTACAATTTTGTTGAGGATTTTGACATCTATGTTCATGAGGGATATTGGCCTGTAATTCTCTTTCTTTCTATTGTCCTTATCTGGTTTTGGAATTAGGGTAATGCTGGCTTCATAGAAAGAGCTTGGAAGTGCTCCTTCCTTTTGAATTTTTTGGAATAGTATGAGGAAAATAGGTTTTATTTCTTCTTTGAATGTTTTATAAAATTCCCCTGTGAAGCCATCTGGTCCAGGGCTTTTGTTTCTTAGAAGTTTATTAATTACTGCTTCCATTTCCTCTATAGTTATCAGCCCATTCAGGTTTTTTCATTTCTCCTGGTTGAGATTTGGAAGTTTGTATTTTTTTAGGAATATGTCCATTTCTTCTAGGTTGAACAGTTTGTTGGAGTAGAGTTGCTCACAGAAATTTTTTTATGATTCTTTGTATTTCTGTGGGCTCTTTTAAAAATTATTTTACCTCTTTTATTTCCAATTTTGTTTATTTGGGTCCTCTCTCTTTGCTTCTTGGTGAGCCTCGCTAGAGGTTCATCAATCTTGTTTATCCTTTGAAAGAACCAGCACTTGGTTTCATTGATCTTTTGTATTATTATTTTTATTTATTTATTTATTTGGTCTTTATGTGATTTATTTCTGCTCTGATCATTATTATTTCCTTCCTTCTGCTCACTCTCGACTTTTCTTGTTGATCTCTTTCTAATTCTTCAAGTTGCAGAGTTAGATGGTTTATTATCAGTTTTTCTTGTTTTTTAAGGTAGGCTTGTAATCCTATGAACTTCCCTTTCATAACTGCTTTCATTGTGTCCCAAAGATTTTGGATTGTTGTGTTTTCATTGTTGTTTGTTTCCAGGATGTGTTTTACTTATTCTTTGATGTCTTTGGTAACCCACTCATTGTTTAATAGTATGCTATTCAGCCTCCAAGTGTTTGAATTTTTGTGATTGTCTTTACTGTAGTTGATTTGTGATTTTATGCCACTGTGACCTGAGAAGATGCTTGATATGATTTCAATCCTCTTGAATTTGAAGAGACTTTGCCTGTGTCCTAATGTGTAGTCTATCTTTGAAATGAACCATGTGCACTTGAGAAGAATGTATATTCTGTAGTTTTGGTGTGGAATGTTCTAAAGATGTCAATTAAGACCATCTGATATAGTGAGTTCTTTAGGATTGATGTTTCTTTGCTAATTTTTTGTCTAGAGGATTTATCCAGTGATGTTAATGGGCTACTATAGTCTCCGACTATGATTGTGTTGCTGTCAATCTCATCCCTGATATCTTCCAGAAGTTTTTTTTTATGTATTTGGGTGCTTCTTCATTGGATGAATAAATGTTTACCAGAGTTATATCCTCTTGTTTTATCAATCCCTTTAGAATTATGAAGTGGCCTTTTTTGTCTCTTACTATGGTCTTCATTTTGAGGTCTATTTTGTCAGATATAAGTATTGCTACCCCAGTTTTTTTTTTTTCATTTCCATTTGCATGATAGATATTTTTCCAACCCTTCACAGTCTATGTGAGTCGCTTGTTCTCAGGTGGGTCTCCTGTAGGCAGCATATATATGGGTCTTGTTTTCTTATCCATTCATTCACTCGATGTCTTTTGATTAGAGCATTTAAACCATTTATGTTTAATATTATTATTGATAGGTACTTGTTTGTAGCCATTTCTGTACTTTATGCCTGTGTTCTTTCCTCCCTTTCTATTTCTTCTTTTAACAGCATTCCCTTTAGCATTTCTTGCATTGCAGGCTTGGTAGTGATAAACTCCCTTAGCCTTTTGTTTTTTTTTTTTGTCTGCAAAGCTCCTGATTTCCCCTTCAGTTTTGATTGATAGTCTTGATTGATAGAGTATTCTTGGATTCAGTCCTTTGCTTTGCATAACTTTGTATACCTCTTTCCATTCCTTTTATGTGTTTCTGTTGAGAAATCATTTGATAATCTGATGGGGGATCCTTTGTAGGTAACTCTCTGTCTCTCTCTTGCAGCCTTTAAGATTCTCTTTGTTGTTAACATTTGCCATTGTTATTATGACATGTCTTGGTTTGGGTCTTTTGGGATTCATCTCACTTGGGATTCATCTCTGTACTTGTGTAACGTTTTTCTTCTCCATATCAAGGAAGTTTTCTGTCATTATTTCTTCAAAAAATTTTCTGATCCTTGCTGATCTTCTTGTCTTTCTGGCAGCCCTATGATATGTATGTTGCTTTGTTTTTCATTGTCCTAAAGCTCCCTTATGCTCTCCTCTTGATTTTTAATTTTTTTCTCCAGTTGCTGTTCAGATTGGGCTTGTTTCTCTACCTTATCTTCTAACTCACTAATTCGGTCCTCTGCTTCTTCTAGTCTACTGTTGAAACCTTCCATGGTGTTTTTGATTGTAAGTATATCAGTTTTGATTTCTTCCTGATTCTTGCATAGTTTGTTAATTTTCTCATCCATCTGGTTTATGAACTGTATGACCATTACTCTGAATTTTTTTCTGTCATGTTGCATGCTTCCGTTTCACTTATTTTCTTTCTTGATGATTTCTTATTTTCTTTTTGGGGGGATTGTTTTATTGTCTACCCATTCTAACTATCACCAGAAGGTTCAAATGTCGAGTTGCGGGGACCTGGGCCATGTGCAGTGTGAGCTACACATCCCTTGAGTGTGACTGAAGAGCTCCAACACCAAGACATGTGGCTGCTGTGGGTTGGTGGGATCCACGCTCGCCTAGGATCAGAATCACCAGCACTTAGGGTGGCCTCGTGTGCACACCTGGAATCAGGGACCCCGCCTGCACCATGCTGAAACAGAGACCCCACTGGCATTTGCTGAAAATCGGAGTCCCCAAATGCGTGTCAGGAGTCATAGACCCCCTGTGTCTGTGCCAAGAATCGAGTATCAGAGTCACTGTTGCTTGGTGCAGCCTTGCACCGAAAATCAGGGTCCTGTGTGCGCATGCACCAAGAATTGGAGTCACTGGCTCTTAGCGTGCCTGCACTGGGAATCAGGGATCCCAGGCGCACACAATGAGAAACAGAGTCAAGTCACTGGTGCTCAGTGCTGCCTCTCATGCTAAGAATCAGGGTCCCCAGTCTCCTTGGGGGACCGGATTGCACAGTTGCACTGTGTCGGCAGGAGGTCCACTCCTGCCCTGTGGAAAACAGCCTGTGCGCTTGCCCTGAATCATTGTCAGGTGGCACTGCTGCCCTGTGAGGGTGCGGGATCTGGTCATGCAGGTGTGCACTGTGGGAAACAAACTCCCCGTGTCCCTGCACCCAAGCTCAAATTCAGCACAGCCCCACTGTGTGGGCGCAGGTTCTGGTCATGGGAAACAAACTCCGCAAGTTCGTGAGCCCAGGCTCAAATTCAGCACAGCCTTCCTGTGTGGGTGCGAGGTCTGGTCTCAGGAAACAAACTCCCCAAGATTGCACACCCAGGCTCAAATTCAGCACAGCTGCCCTATGTGGGCACAGGTTCTGGTCATGGGAAACAAACTCCCCAAGATTGCACAGCCAGGCTCAAATTCAGCACAGCCTCCCTGTGTAGGTGTAGGGTCTGTTTGCGGGAAACAAAGTCCCCAAGGTCGCACACCCAGGCTCAAATTCAACACATCCTTCTTGTGTGGGCCTGGGGTCTGGTCACGGTAAACAAACTTCCTGTGTCCGTGCACCCAGGCTCAAATTCAGGTAGAGCCACTGCTGCTATGTGTGGGCAGGAGGCCTGTTTGCGCAGAAAGGATATGACAGTTCCTATGCCACTTCTATGGGCCAGCAGGGAGGGGTATTGGTTCTGTGACTCACAGGAATCTTCAGCCGGGGTGCCTGGGGTCTTGGAGTCCATGGGTCTGCAGCTGTGGTCACAGGTCTTTTACCCGAGTGGCTGTAGGGTCCCGCTTTGTGACTGAGACCAGATTGGGTGTTGGTGAGACTAGGATCCTGGACTCAAGCAGTTCTGTTCTTCAAGATGGCATGGTCTCTGTGCCAGCGATGTCCTCCCCAGTGTTTGTGGTGGCAGTGGGGGTTCACTGTCTAAGACTGCCTGGTTTGGCAGCCCCTTGGAATACCTGTAGGATCTAACTGTCCCTAGCTCTCACACACACACACACACACATATCCACACACTCCTCTATAGCTTCCTCACTTTCTCACACACTCTACCTTCTTGCTGGTCACCATCTTGTCCTGCTACAATTGTTTTTTATGATTATATGTGAAATTTCCTAATAGCTAAGTAATGTAACACATGTTAAGTACAGTGAGTGAAATTTTCTTTTTAACCTCTCTGAAAAAGAAATATATAAGTGTTAATTATTATGCCAGCATTTATTATGTAGCATTAGAAACTGAAGCACTTAAAAAGTAGATTTTCTAAGTTAGATATTTTGAATGTTAGTTTTAACAGACTATCCTTAAAGGATACCCTTAAGGATAATGTACGTTTTATAAAATTGCTAGCTTATACCAATATAAGTAAACATAATTCACTCAATGCATATATTATTGAGACTATTCTATGTATATGGCTTAAGTTCTAAGCACATTAAAATATGCAAATTGGTGTAAGTAATAAAAATAATTCTCAGCTGGAATGTTTCAGATGCAAAATGTATATAACTTATTGTCTAATGCTTCATGACTACATATGAAGTGGTAAGAAATTGTTTACTTATAAAGAATAAGCCATATTGATATAAAGTTTACAATATTTTAATTTATATTACTGTATCATTTTTATTTTAAAAGGCCAAAGACACATGTTGATGTGGGTTGAACATGTATCTATTTCAGAATCACTTACTATGAAAAAAGAATTATATATTTTTAAATTCACAAACATTATTCTGGAACAAGGAACTTATAGTTCCAAGATTCCCTGTCAATAAACTCCACCCAATAACACACTTCTTTAAATCATGCTTGTCATTGATCTTTATTCATATCCAGTTTCACCTAATTTCACATTCAGCAGGAAGAACTCTGAACAATAAGATTATATATTTCAGAAAAATTGGTCAAAAGATAAATGAAGAGGTATTGGGGTAAGTGGTTTCTTGATTTACTTTTACTCATAAATCTTTCCTTCCCACTATTTTTGAACCAACTTGATATTTCTTTACAATTGAAATAGCAGCAATAATTACAAAAACTAGATCCTTGCTGTATCTCTAATTTCCCCTCTTCTTTTGCCTTCATGAAAAACTATCCTTGTTTTAAGGACCTTTACACCAAAGCATAACATTTAAACAAAGTTACCAGGGGGGGGTGAAGGCATGAGTGGGGATGGGGTGGGGGGAAATTAGGGGATAAGGACACATATGTAATACCTTAATCTCTAAAGAAAAAAAAAATCTTTTTAAAAAAGTGTTTTTTCCCCCCGTGGATACTGCCATTTTTTTTTTTTGTACTTAATATTTTTATTGATTTATTTTTAAATGTTTATTGTTGAAAGTATTACATAGGTTCTTCTTTTTCCCCATACACTTTTTCCATTGCACTCCCGCCCTCCCATCGCCCCCCTGCCCTCAGGCCCTCACCACCCCATTGTCTGTGTCCACGGTTATGCATATATGCATACAAGTTCATTTGTTGGTCTCTCCCCACATGATCTCACTCATATGTGGAACATAATGAACCAGATAAACTGATGAGCAAAAATAGACCCAGAGTCACAGAAGCATGTAAACAAACTCTTAATAGATGGCACTTGTTTAAGTAAAACAGAGGCCTGGAGAAATTGATAACTCAATTGACTATTGAGTTTCAGTACATAAAAAGAAGATTCCAAGCTTCATGAAATGTCAACCCTGCATATTATTTGTATAAAACATAAATGCTTAGATTTTAGGCTGCTTTGTGGTGAGACAAAACATGTCATGAATATATATACAAATATTTATGCCACAAATATATTAAATGCAACTTGTCTTTACAACTTGACAATTGAGTTTCAACCATATAATTTTTTTTTAATTCAGAACATAAACATTTCTTACCCTGGCCAAGGTTGAAAATGTAATGTCTGTTGGAGCTGCTGCTTTGTGGATGTCACCATCTATGTCATTTGATTGGCACCAAAGGATATTTAACACATATCACAAAATGGATCATCCCAGAAAGATAATCGCAATATCTTTATTTTAAGAACTAAAATGTGTCAAGAAGAGTTTTCTTATTCCATCAGCAAAAACTTGGTGGATATTGGCACTCTTGGTAACCAGAGATGCATAGTGTCTGGTTAGAAATTATAAAACACTTTAAAAATGCATAGTGCCAATACTAGGTATGAATTTTAATCTTTATCTGGAATATGTATTTGTGATTCATTAATGATCATTTTAGAAAAACCCTGGTAAATTTTTCTGCATTCACTGAATTGGAAAATTAACAAAGCTCTAAAAGATAATTTGAGGGAAAACATAAAATAAGTGTATAAATAGGCTATTTTTGAATGCATGCTTAGTATTACACACATGATAAAGAACAATATTTTGTTTTTACTTGGAGGCATTTTTTACAGTGACTTTGAATTAATCATTATGTATAGTGAAAATATTTTTCATTATGTATATGCAGTTAATTTTCAAAGAGTTCCTATGCACCCAAATTATTTTAGGCTACCAAAAAAGGGAACTTTTGGCAAGGTTTTCTAATAGAAAAAAATATATATACAAAATGAACTTCTTATTACATGTGATTAGCTATAAAGTCTTATTATTTTTATTTTTATTTTAAAAAGTTTATAAGCATTTTTCTCCTTAAATTGTAATGACTCCTGGGAGATCCTCCTTTGCTTTCTGCCAATAGCATAGTTTATTAGGATAAATTCATATCTTGCTGAAAAGTTCACACAAACATAACAGTAGTTCTGGAATTCAGTCAAGGATAAGTGTTAATGAAAGGAAACCCAAGTTTTAGAGAGAAAAACAATAGTCTTATTAACTAGAAAAGTATCTATCTGTATCTATCTATCTATCTATCTATCTATCTATCTATCTATCTATCTATCTATCTATCTATCTATCTATCATCTATCTATCTATCTATCTATCTATCTATCTATCTATCTATCTATCTATCTAAAGCCAGCGACCAGAATGCCATAACAGGAATGACCAGTCACTGTGATGCCCACTGTGGCCAGAGCACAGGCCCTATCAGGGGGCGGGGCTAGCCGGCCAAACTCCCGTGGCCCCTCCCGTCAGCCCTCCCCACTGCTGATCAAACTCTCCCACCTTGATCAAGGGCAGGGCAGCAAGCCAACCCTCCCACCCCCCAGCCCTTCCCTCCAGCCAGCCCCACACCTGATCGCACCCCCACCCCAAAAGAGGGTGGGGCCAGCCAGCCAACCTCCTGCAGCCCCTCCCCCCAGTCAGCCTAGCCCTGATCCAGCAGCCTGACCAGCCAACCTCCTGCTGTCTCCTCCTCCCGACAGGCCCGGCCCAAATCTGGGCCAGCCAGACCCCACCCGTGCACGAATTCATGCACTGGGACTCTAATAAATACATAAGGACACACACATTTTGTCCAATACACAGTTTTGTCCCAAATTTGCCATGCTGATAAAAAGGAAATAGTCAAATTTGAAAGTTTTTTGAATAAAAAAGGGCTCCATCAAAGTGTGGAAACATAAGACTGTGAGTACAGCCAGAAAACTTTTAACTATGTATAATAAAGAAAAGAATAATAAGACAAATATTCAAAATGCCTAAATCTATATATATAAAAACCTAAGTGACCGTTCAACCGCTCAACTGCTTGACTGCTCGACTGCTCGACTAGTAGCTATGATGTGCACTGACCACCAAGGGGCAGACGCTCAGTGCAGGAGCTGCCCCCGGTGGTAAGTGCACTCCCACAGTGGGAGCACCACTCCCGCAAACACTCCCCCTGTGATCCCTCCCCCATCTGGACCAGGACCAGAATTAGGACCAGCACCGGGACTGACTGGGCTTGAGGCCGCAGTGCTTCTCGGTCATGGATGCACTAGTATTGCCCTAGGACAGGCTCGCAGAGATGACAGAGGAGCAGCAGCGAGCCTACCGAGCAGCAGCAGCAGCAGGAACAGAGGAGCCGGGATGAGCAGGAGCAGTGCAGCACCAAGCCAGTGCTTGGGCTCGTCCCTGGCCACCTGCCGCTTTGAGTACTGCTACATCCCTCGGGGGATGTTGGACTGCCAGTTTCAGCTGATCCTCACAGGCCAGGCTGAGGGACCCCACTGGTGGTGCATTAATCTGTGCACCAGGCCTCTAGTATATTATAATGTACAGAAACACAAGATTGTTTGCTAAATATTATCATAATAAGATCAAGAGGAATGATCTAAAGAAATATTAAAGTATAATAGATTAACCAAAGAATTTATATATTTATATTCATAGCCCATGAAGAGTGTGGTTGAAGGCCTGGGTGGGGTAGTGGCTGGGTGGAGGAGGGATAAGGGGGAAATATGAGGGATATCTATAATACTGTCAATAATAAAAAATTATATATTTAAAAATAAAGAAAAATGACAATACAAAATATTGCTCCAGGGAGAACCAAGATGGTGGTGTAGGTAAACGCTGATACTTGCCGCCTCCCACAACCACATCAAAATTACAAATAAAATATACAACAACCATCATTCAGAACCACCTGAAAGCTGGCTAAATGGAAGTCCTACAACTAGAAAAGTAAAGAAGAAAGTACATAGAGACTTGTAGGAGGGGCAGAGGTATGTGACAAGTGGATCCAACAACCACATGTGCCATTTTTCATCCTTACTTAGGAGGGAGATCATCACTGTGAAGTTGCCCAGGAGGAGCAAGGGGTCCCAGCCCCACACCATACTCCCACCCCAGCTCTTCTCAGAGATGGGAAGAGAAGTCCCCATAACTTTGGGCTGTAAAAATCAGTGGGTATTGAGGCTGCTGGAAACCCAGGTGTCCCTCTTAAAGGGCTGGCACAAAAACTTACTTGGACTTGACCCCTATGATCTCCAGCACCAGGAAGTGTTGGGGGAGCCAGACACATATAGGGAGGAACTGAATTGTCTGGCTTTGGGACAGGAACTCAGAGGTGGCTTTCTCTTAGATAAGGGTATTCACAGGAGTCATTGTTCCTGTGCTGGGACCTTTTCTATCACAGGGTTAACTGGAAGCCATATCTGAGTCCCCATTTGCAGCAGTTTTTCTATATGAATGCCCTGACCTGGCTCAGGCTTCAGACTTTGCTAAAATCTCTGAAACAAGCAGCAGTTGAAATCAGCATGCCCCAAACCTATCAATAAAAGACCCAAGACCCAGCACCAAGCCCCAGCCTGTCTTGCTTCACTACTGGGCCTCGCCTGGGCACTTCCAGACCCAATACAAATAGCATATTTCTTTATAGCCCCCCCTGGGTGGCCCCAGGCAGTAGATGACTGTGCACCTCCCTGGGGACCCTAGAGCCAGTGCACCTAGTGGACATCTTCAGACCATACCAGATTACAACTCTACATCCACAAGTGACCCACTCAGGGGAAGAGTCAATGAGCACCAAAGCTTGACTGAAGCAAATCGGGTTCCATAAGTGTGTTTCCTGCATAGCAGCTCTCCCACTGTAGTTGCAGTTGATTCTTACAATCAATTGGTCTGTAGGTTAATTTCTCCTAGTGACACCAACAGCAATCAAGGCTCAACTCCAACAAGACTGTACACACAGCCAACACAGGGGTGCAACTAGAGTGCCAAGCTCAGGTGACTACGGAGTCTGAACCACTGGGTCCTACAGGACACATACTATACAAGGTAACTCCAAGAGACATAGCAGCTCTACCTAATACATAGAAACAAACTCAGGAAAGCAGCCAAAATGCAGAGAGAAATAAACATGTCACAAATAAAAGAAAGGAAAGAAAGCAAACCACAGAGTGCAAAACCACAGTTATGAGGTTACTCAAGGATCTTCATGAGAACTTAGTGAGACTTTCAAGGATCTTATTGAGAATGCCAAAAACTTGAAAAAGGACCTGTCAGTAAGTAAGCACACACTAACTTAAATAAAGAATAATTTATGGGGATTCAATAGTAGAGTAGAGAATTCTGAGAATCAAATCCACAATTTGAAATATGAGGCAAAAAAAAAAAAACACCTAATCAGAAGAGCAAAAAAAAATGAAGATAGTGTAAGGAGCCTCTGGGACAGAGGATCAAGTGTACCAATATTCACATTTTGGGGGTGCCAGAAGGAGCAGGGAGAAAGATATTAAAAACTTATTTGAATAAATAATGACAGAAAAATTCCCCTACCTGGTGAAAGAAATAGACTTACAAGTCCAGGAAGCACATAAAGTCCCAAACAAGAGAAACCCAAAGAAGACTACACCAAGACACATCATAATTAAAATGCCAAGGCTTAAAGACAAAGAGAGAATCTTAAAAGCAGCAAGATAAAACCAGTTAGTTACCTTCAAAGGTACACTCATAGAACTGTCAGCTGTTATCTCAACAGAAACTATGCATACCAGAAGGGAGTGGCAAGAAATATTCAAAGTGATGAACAGCAAGGACCTACAACAAAGATTACTCTACCCAGCAAAGCTCTCATTTAGAATTGAAGGTCAGAAAAAGAGCCTCACAGTCAAGAAAAAGCTAAAGGAGTTCACCACCAAACCAGTATTACATGAAATGCTGAAAAGTATTCTTTAAGAAGAGGAAGAAGAAAAAGATAAGAAATAAGAACAATAATATTGCAATGGACACATATCTATCAACAATTGAATATAAAAATATAAAAATAATGAATCTAATAAACAAAATGAACTGGTGAATAAAATAGAATCAGAGGCATGGAAACAGGGAACAGACTGACGAATCTCAGAGGGAAGAGAAGGGGGTGGGAAGAGATTAACCAAATATCTTATATGCATATATGCATTACCTATGACACAAGCATTAGGGTGGTGAAGGCCAGGGGTAGGGGTGAAACTGAGAGTAGGGGGACAATGGGGAGAAAAATGGGATGTCTGTAATACTCTCAACAATAATATTTTTTTTTAAAGAAAATGCTGCTTCATACAATGTATAGGAATGTTTGAATTCATAGCATACTTGTGGCAAATATCTCTAATAAACTATGTTGGCAATAGGGAAATAATTCTTCAACTACTATAATAGGTGACAAGCCTTCAACTCTAATGTTATTCCCAGGGAAGCTAACAAGTCTCTCATCTACTTTTTGGAGAACCAGGCTTGGATCAGATTCAATTGTTATGTCTCTATGATTCAACCATATGGTTAGATGCTGAATTTCACTTATCAATTTATAAATATGAGGATTAAAAGGGTTTCAAGTCCAATCACTGATGATTTCAACACTGGAATGTTAGAAACAGACACACTTGAGGCCTAAGAAAATAATCAATAAAATTAAACACTGCCTCAAAATATCAGGTGATTGATTTATAAACTCACTAGCCCATGTGTTAGTTTTTTTTTTTATTGTTGCTTTTACTAGTACTATAACAAATTAAATAATTAAAAATTTAGCAGATTAAAAAGCCACAAAATATTTTCTTACCAGGCTGGAGGTCAGAAGTAAAAAGTGTCAACAAAGCTGTTTCCTCATGGAGCCTTTGATGAAGAAAGTTATTTCCTGGCTTTTTTCAGTTTCTATGGATGTCTGTATTTCTTGGCTTTTGGGCCTTTCTTCCATCTTCAAAGTGCATCAGTCCATCTCTATCTATTACATCCATTGCCTCTAACTCTGACCTTCCCACATCCCTCCTATGTGGACGCTCGTGATTACAGGGTAATAGGTAACCTCCTCATTTCAACATCTATGACTTACATTTGCAAAGTCCTTTTTATGCCATATGGCTAACATTCACAAGTTCAAGGGATTCTGATGTGGACATGTTGGAAGTCATGTTTCCACCGGTAACTTCCCATCCCATATAATAATGCCCTAATATGCAAATTGACCAAACAGGGAGAATGACCAGTCGCTATGATACACACTGACCACCACGGTGCGGATACTCAATGCAGAAGCTGCCCCCTGGTGGTCAGCTGGGCTCAAGGCTGGTGAGCGCAGCAGCGGTGACAGGAGCCTCTCTCACCTCGAGGCAGCGCTAAGGAGCAGAGAGCCCGGCTTCTGGCTGAGCGGCACTCCCACATGGGTACAGGCCAGGCTGAGGGACCCACCCCCCCAGTGCATGAATGTCATGCAACTGGCCCTCTAGTTATGTATAACACACATATACTGTACATCCCAGTGAATTTGCAAGTTAATAATTTTTAACAACTTAATACAACTTGTTCAGAATTTAATTATATTCTACTACTAGGCCATTGCACTGGGCCTGACTCTTTGAGGAAAAAATGAACACATATTTTCAAAATTTCAAGGTTAGATAATAGTATTAATCATGACACTTATAAAGATATGCATACATTTTAGGAGGAAATTATAGTGACTTAGTGTACTCCCCCAAGATACTTTTTTATACTGCATAACTGCACAACCTTGGAAAGGCTTTTATTTATGTCTTTTGAGTTTTTCAATGAATTCAGAGTTTAAGGGGTCAGGAATTACCAGGATAAACACAGACATCACAAATGAAAATAGGCAGCTTTTTTCTACTCCTTGCTAATGAATTCCTAATAGCTCTTCGAGAAAAAACTGAAGAGAAATCCATAGGGAAAACACTTCAGAGAATGTATCTGGGATATCAATAGGCTAGTTGATGAGGTCAATTTGGGTTCACCATGAGGACACAGAAAGGACACAACTAATTCTCTCTTCTGGTGTGGTCTTTTCAGATATTTTAATAGATATAAACCAAGCTTGAATTAATTACTGCCAAGTTCTTTAATGCTGCACTTATGATTCAATAATATAAGGCTAGCAAATTCCTCAAAGAAGGAAGAATCATGCAAATAAAATAAACACCAAAACTTTCCTTGGTGTGGCTACTTTGATATCCATTTATCCATTGACACTATAGAGCAATTTAACAATGACAAGAACAGCAACCAAAACAAGCTCTTCAAGGCTGCAGTGGCATGAACAATAAATTGTTTTTATATCTGGGGTGATTGGAAAGGTCCAAGTCTTGGCTGGGATTACTCCCAGGTCTGGCTGTCAGTGCACCTATGCTGGCTTTGATGGGGAAAACTGGGGGAACTTGACTCTGATATCGCTGTTCCTTACCCTCCAGCAGAGTAGAATAGCCTGAGTGTGTTCTCAAGGTGAAGGCAGGAGAGAGCAAGCAGGAACAGGTGAGTACTCTCTCAAGCCTTTTCTAATATAACAAATTAATTTCCAAAGCACATTTAGATGCTAAGTCTGTAGTCAGATAAAAATAAGTGAAACAAAGTTATGAGCTATTAATTTAATCAATATTACTATGTTTTAAATATTCATCTTCATGAGGGTGTGTGTGTGTGGGCACCTGCATGTGATAATTGAGGTTCTTACTTGAATGTTATATTAGTCAGGATCCCTTTGTTTGGTAGGAAAAAGTGAAAACAATTTCACTTATACGTGTGAAAAGCTTTGGTTTAAAATTAATATATTAGAACATTAATATTAAAGTTAATATATTAGAAAATGCATTGTGTATTTCCCTAAATAATGATTTATTACTTTTTACCCTCTTGAAATTTAGATGCCAGAATGGGCTAGCTTTTGTAAAATTACTGCAGCCAAAGCTTACTTCCTTCCACTTACTACTGCTTTATTTCATCCTGAAATTATTTGTGAAGAATAAAAGGAATGTGATAGCATTGTAGTATGCTCTTCACCACAATAACCAGTTTACCATCTTTGTCACAAGGTGGATAAAAATATGTCGATATTACTAAAAAGTCACTTGTTTCTGAGAGAATATGTGCAACTTTCACTAGAGTTGACAGCAGTCACAAGCTCCATATGAGTGAGATGAAACTCCCTTTATAGTCCCTTTTATTTTCTGTGACTATGTTGCTAAGATACATAATTCCACTGTTTGGAAACCAACCTTCTTATCTATAAATGCCAGATGAAAATAAATTGTTCTTTATCAGTGAAATAAGGTATCTTTTAATTTCTTAAACCTACACTCTGACACAAGTTTCAAGGTTTTGTTTTTGTTTATTATTATTACTAGAGGCCCAGTGCACAAAATTTGCACTGGGCCTCTAGTAATAAGGGGGCGTCTCTCAGCCCAGCCTGCACCCTGTCCAATCTGGGACCCCTTGGGGGATGTCTGAGGAATTGGGCCTAAACTAGCAGTTGGACATCCCCCTCACAATCCAGGACCACTGGCTCCTAACCACTCGCCTGCTTGCCTGCCTGATTGCCCCTAACCGCTCCCCTGCCAGCATGACTGACACCTAAATGCTCCCCTGCCAGCCCAATCACCCCTAATTACCCTCCCCTGCCAGCCCGATCACCCCCAACTGCCCTCCCCTGCAGGCCTGGTTGCCCCCATAAACTCCTTGAATTCTTTTGGGGAAAACATTGTGATGCTATTATGAAAGCCTGAGCATGGGGAGCTTGTAACAGTATTTAGGAGGAGTCCTTGAAAGTTAGTCCTTGAATTCTTATATATCATCAATGCAATCACTGGGACCATTTTTCAAAGTCATTTCTGCTTTATGCCAGAGAGCTTTCAAATGGTAGCGTATAAAAGCAGTAGATATTAATTATATATCTTTGGATATTTTTAAGTGCAAATATAATGAGCCTAAGACCAGGTCACAGTGCACTTTATGTATATTAAATGTCATCATAAAGAAGGGAGATCTTCATACAAATTTCATGTGAAAGCATGGTTGGCCATAAACTGTATTTTAACTCAGGTCTTCATATACTTTGTCCTATTTCTAGTACAAAAGGATAATAAATCAACTGACCAATCCCCTTAGGCACAAAGTATAAGGATATTTTCACAGGCCTGTGTAGCATTCTATGATTAAATAGATAGAGATCATATTGGAAAGAGTAAAATTTCAAGCTGATGAGGGTATTTTTGCTGATAAAAAAAGGAGAGGAAATTGTAACTGAAAAATAAGGGAGTGAGAGCGTCATATTGTAAAAATAAAATCTCATAGTGAAAGAATAAAGTTCCTATGGTAGTCATTGTCAAGTGTAGAACTAGTGAATTAAATCAATTTTGGATTTCTAAAAATATAAATACAAAGTGAAAATTTTAATTTCATACACAATTTTTTAAAATAAACTGTAGCTTTTTCACATATTCAATTTAAGCAGCTTTCCTTATCCTATTTTAAGTATGCTTCTGTTGACATTCAAAACGTTCTTTCATTATGGAATCTAACATACTTACAGTTTCAAATAATAATGTTCCTGTCAAAGTGTGCAAAGGGACAGTGTTCTGAAGAGTGCAATTCTTTGCTTCGTTCTAAGTGAAAGTCATAGAATGCCCAGCCTAGCATCTTCTACAAGTACAACATGTGTTAGACATAAGACTGATAACAAAAAGAGAAATGAATACATGTTCTCCCAGGGAATTAGGGCTTCTGCAATACAGCCTGAGAGAAAGAAACACAGTTGCAGAGTCAGACAATTCTTTCTGACAAGCATATGATGAAATGTAAGAAAGTGTGTTGAGGTCAAAAAGTCAATACCTCCCTCAACAAAACCAAACAGCACAGATGAATAAATAAATAGGCTACCACTACGCTAGATTGATCAGATTAACTTTTTAATTTTCAAAGCCAATTTAACAATGTCATCTTGATACCAAAAATGTCGGATGTTGAGCCTGAGCTCATTGTCTCATGGAAATGAAAGAATGAAATCACAGACAGAAACAGTTAGCAGGAGCAAAGTTTCCTGAGAGCATTCATGTGAATTACAGTCTATTAGTCCGTATGTAGAGTGCCACATGGCCATAAGCCACCTGGGCGAAGGGGATGTGGTCCCACCGCCACAGGAACATCAGGAATCCATGGTGCCCTGCACAAGGGAGAAGAGGGGAAAGAGGAAGGGTGGGTTTTTAATATAGGGGGTGTAGGCAGCCTTGCTAGCTCCTTATTGGTCCTTTTTATGCCTCTGGCAAGCACCCTTTCTTCCCCGCCCAGTTGGAGTGCCTTAGTAACTGCACCTAGTTGGGTTCCCAGGTTTCATTTTCCCTTCCCATGGTCCCACCCTATCTACTTAGCTTCCCTCTGTCTTCTCATTCTTGGAGCTGAGTACTGAAGCACACTTGAGGTCAGAACCTAAATCTCTTGAAGAAGTCCTCAACTTCAGATTAATGGATTCTGAACTGCCTAGCCTCCCAAGGTCACCCATCCTCTTGTAGAACCTGGAGAATTTGTGAATCTGTAAAACTATAGGTTGACACTTCTCTGACCTGCTTGACCTTAAAATCTAAGCTAAGCATAATTTCTGAGTAGATAATGCTAACTCAGTGTATTTATTTGAAAAAGCTCATTGGGTCAGTAACTTTAAGGGCTTATGTTTCAATTCATAGGACACAGAATATTTTACATTTCGGCAAGAAGGAATTGATTGTTACAAGATTTTGCCAAGTATTCTACATGTCAGTCTATGATGTAATAAAAAGAGCCCCAAATTGCAAAGGATTATAATACATGTAGCAAAACCTTCACTTGTGGATTGCATTTGTAAAACTTAAGCCACTTATACTCTCTTGTGTTTTTTATAAAATTTTCATTAATATTGGACAATACATTAAATATTATACTTTTTTTTAAAAATATATTTTATTGATTTTTTACAGAGAGGAAGAGAGAGGGATAGAGAGTTAGAAACATTGATGAAAGAGAAACATCGATCAGCTGCCTCCTGCACACCCCCTACTGGGGATGTGCCCGCAACCAAGGTACATGCCCTTGCCAGAATCGAACCCGGGACCCTTGAGTCTGCAGGCCGATGCTCTATCCACTGAGCCAAACTGGCCTCGGCTAAATATTATACTTCTAAATGAAGTTAGGACCTTAGATGTTTTGTGATCTGCATATAATAAAAATCATATCAGTGGTTTTAGCTTTATATCTATGGATCATATTTTTATACTAGAGGCCCAGTGCATGAAATTTGTGCACGGGGGTGTGTGTCCCGCAGCCCAGCCTGCACCCTCTCAATCTGGGACCCCTCGAGGAATGTCCGAATGCCTGTTTAGGCCCAATCCCGGTAGGATCTGCCCTAAACGGGCACTCGGACATCCCTCTCACAATCCAGGACTGCTGGCTCCCAACTGCTCACCTGCCTGCCTTCCTGATTGCCCCTAACCGCTTCTGCCTGCCAGCCTGATCACCCGCTAACCACTCCCCTGCCAGCCTGATTGATGCCTAACTGCTCCCCTGCCAGCCCTTTTGCCACTACCTGCCCTCCCCTGCAGGCCTGGGTCCCCCCCAACTGCTTTTCCCTGCAGGCCCGGTTGCCCCCAACTTCCCTCCTCTGCCAGCCTGGTCATCCTTAACTGATTTCCCCTGCAGGCTTGATCGCCCCCAACTGCCCTCCCCTGCTGGCCTGATCTCTCATAACTGCCCTCCCTTGCAGGCCTGGTCCCTCCCAACTGCCCTCCCCTGCTGGTCATCTTGTGGTGGCCATCTTGTGTCCACATGGGGGCAGCCATCTTGTGTGTTGGGGTGATGGTCAATTTGCATATTATTCTTTTATTAGATAAGATAGAGGCCTGGTGCACCTGTAGGGGCCAGCTGGTTTTCCCTGAAAGGTGTCCTGGATCAGGGTGGGGGTTCCCTTGGGGCGTGGGGCAGCCTGGGCAAGGGGCCTGTGGTTGTTTGCAGGCCGGCCATGCCCCTAAGCAACCCAAGCGGAGGCCCTGGTATCTGGGATTTATTTATCTTCTATAATTGAAACTTTGTAGCCTTCATCGGAGGCCCGGGCAGGCCAGGAACTTGGCTTCCTCCATTGCCAGGGAAACCCAAGCCTCCTGCTCACTCTGTGGCCACAGCCATCTTGGTTGGGTTAATTTGCATACTCACTCCTGATTGGCTGGTGGGCATGGCTTGTGGGTATAGTGGAGGTGCGGTCAATTTGCATAGTACTCTTTTATTAGATATGATTTTGTTTATTTAGACACTATAAATTATTATGGTGCAGCCTTCTTTCAGTCAATTCCAGGGACCTTTCAATAGATTAATATTCTATACATTATCCAGTTACATTTCTCTCACTTTAAAAAAAAAATCTTTATTGTTGATAGTATTACCTATGTCCCCTTTTCCCCTCACTGTTACCCTCTAGGCCACCCCTGCCCCAGGTCTTTACCACCAAGGATTATGCATATATGTATATAAATTCTTTGGTTAATCTCTCCCCACCCACTTACCCACCCCAGCCTTCCTTCTGAAATTTCACAGTCTGTTCCATGCTTCTATGCCTCTGGATCAATTTTGTTCTTCACTTTATTTTGTTCATTAGACTCCACATATGGGTTAGATTATGTGATACTTGTCTTTCTCTGACTGGCTTATTTTCCATAGTACAATACCCTATAGGTCCCTCCATGAATCTCAAAGGGTAAGAGATCCTTATTTTTTACTGCATAGTATTTCATGGTGTAAATGTATCACAGCTTTTTTATCCACTCATCTACTGATGGACAATTGGGCTGTTTCCAGAGCTTAGCTATTGTAAATTTTGCTGCTATGAACATAGGGGTGCATGCATTCTTTCTAATTGATGTTTCAGGTTTCTTAGGATACATTTCTAGAATTGGGACCACTGGGTCAAATAGAAGCTCCATATTCCATTTGTTTTAGAAAACTCCATACTCTTTTCCATAATGGCTGCACCAGTCTGCACTCACATCAACAGTATACTAAGGTTCCATTTTCTCCACATCCTTGCCTGTACTTGTCATTAGTTGATGTGTTGATGGTAGCCACTCTGACAGGTGTGAGGTGATACCTCATTGTCATTTTAATTTGCATCTCTCTGATAATCAGTGACTGAACATTTTTTCACATTTCTCTTTGCCATTTGTATGTCCCCTTTGGAGAATTGTCTATTTAGGTCTTTTACCCATTTTCTGAAAATATTTATTGTTGAAAGTATTATATTTGTCTCCTTTTTACTCCATTTGTTCTCTCCCAGCCCACTTCTACATCCCTCTCCTCCCCCAGCACAGGCCCCCACCCTTCTATTCTCTGTGTCCATTGGTTATGCTTACATGTATGCATACAAGTCCTTTGGTTGAACCCTTAACCCCTCTTCCCACCCTCCCCTGCCTTCCATCTGAGGGTGATGGTCTGTTAGATGCTTCTATGTCTCTAGATCTATGTTTGTTCATCAGTCTATGTTATTTATTATATTCCACAAATGAGTGAGATTATGTGATACTTATCTTTCTCCCACTGGCTTATTTTGCTTAGCACAATGCTCTCCAGGTCCATCCATGCTGTTCCAAATAGTAAGAGTTCCTTTTTACAGTATTGTAGTATTCTATTGTGTAGATACACCACCATTTTTTAATCCACTCATCTGCTGATGGGCACTTAGGCTGTTTCCAAATCTTAGCTATTATAAATTATGCTGCTATAAACATAGAGGTACATATATTCTTTATGACTGGTGTTTATGATTTCTTGAGATATATTCCTAAAAGTGGGATTACTGGGTCAAATGAGAATTCAATTTTTAATTTTTTTAGGAAACTCCATACTTTTTTGCGCAGTGACTGCACCAGTCTGCATTCTCACCAGCAGTGTATGAAGGTTCCTTTTTATCCACATCCTAGTCAGCATTTGTCTTTGTGGATTTATTGACCATAGCCATTCTGACAGGTGTGAGGTGGTATTTCATTGTCATTTTAAATTGCATCTCTCAGATGATTAGAGAGTTGGAGCATTTTTTTCATATGCCTCTGGCTTTCTGTATGTCCACTTTTGAAAAGTGGCTATTTAGGTATTTTGCCCATTTTTTCATTGGATTGTTTATCTTCCTTTCATTAAGTTGTAAAAGTTCCATATAAGTATTGGAGATTAAACCCATATCAGATGTCACATTGGAAAATATGTTCTCCCATGAAGTTGGCTTTGTTGATATTTTGTTGATGGTTTTTTTGCTGTGCAGAAACTTTTCATTTTGATGTAATCCACTTGTTTATTTTCTCCTTAGTTTCCATAGTCCTAGGAGATGTGTCAGTAAACATATTGCTACAAGATAAGTCTGATATTTTGCTGCCTATGGATTCTTCTAAGATTTTTACAGTTTCC
This sequence comes from Eptesicus fuscus, assembly GCF_027574615.1. NCBI lineage: Eukaryota > Metazoa > Chordata > Mammalia > Chiroptera > Vespertilionidae > Eptesicus > Eptesicus fuscus. The sequence continues at coordinate 92,843,761 of NC_072475.1, read as the reverse complement.
TGTCTTACATTTAAGTCTTTTATCAATTTTGAATTTATTTTTGTGTATGGAGTAAGTTAGTGGTCTAATTTCATTTTATTGGATGTATCTGTACAATTTTCCCAACACCATTTATTCAAGAGACTGTCTTGACTCCATTGTATGCTCTTGCCTCCTTTGTCAAATATTAATTGAGTATAATGGCTTGGGTCAATTTATGGGTTCTCTGTTCCGTTGCATTGATTTATATGCCTGTTCTTGTGCCAGTACCAGGTTGTTTTGCTTACAGTGGCTTTGTAGTATATCATAATATCTGGTTTTGTGAAACTTCCAACTTTCTCAAGATTGCTGTTGCTATTTGGAGTCTTTTTTAGTTCCATATAAATTTTTGGAGCATTTGTTCTAGATCTTTGAAATAGGCCATTGGTAATTTAATAGGGATTCCATTGAATCTATAGACTGATTTGGGTAGTATGGACATTTTAATAATGTTAATTATACCAATCCATAAACATGGTATATTCTTTCACTCTAGCTCTTATTTTAATATCTTGTTCTTTTCTGATTACAAGTCTTTTACCACTTTAGTTAAGTTTATTCTTTAGTATCTTAATTTTTTTGTTGCAATGGTAAATATGGTTGTTTGTTTAGTTTCTCTTTCTGATAATTCATTATTTGTGTATAAAAATGATTTCTGGGTGTTAATTTTTTATCCTGCTACATTTACAAATTCATTTATTAAATCTAGTATTTTTTTGGTGGAGACTTTTGGGTTTTTTATCATATCATTTGTCAATAATGAGAGTTTTACTTCCTCCTTTCCAATTCGGATGTCTTTTATTTATTCTTCTTGTCTGAACTCTGTGGCTAGGACTTCTATTTCTATGTTGAATAAAAATGGTGAAAGCAAACATCTTTGTCTTGTTCCTATTCTTAGAGGAGATGGTTTTAGTTTTTGACCATTATGTATGAAGTTTGCTGTAGATATTTCATATACAGTTTTTATTATGTTGAGATATGTCCCTCTGTTCCCACTTTGCTGAGATTTTTTTAATCAAAATTGGTGTTGGATGTTGTCGCATGCTTTTTCTGAGTCTAGTTATCTGATTGTGTGATTTTTGTCTTTCAATTTGTTTACATGATATATCACATTTGTTGATTTGCGAATATTTTACCAGCCTTGCATCCCTGGATAAAATCCCACGTGGTCAGGGTGTATGATCTTTTGAACATATTGCTGAATCTGATCTGCTAATATTTTGTTGAGAATTTTATCATCTATGTTCATCAGGAATATTGGCCTGTAATTGTTCTCTTTCTTTGTGGTGTATTTATCTGGTTTTGTTATTAGGATAATGCTGGCCTCATAAAAAGAGTTTGAAAGTATTCTTTCTGCTTGGATTTTTGGAATAGTTCAAGAGGATAGGTGTTAGTTGTTCTTTGAAGGTTTGGTAAAACTCCCCTGTGAATCCTTCTAGACAAGGACTTTTTTTTTTTTTTTTTTTTTTTTTTTAATCTTCATCCTAGATTATGTTTCCATTGACTTTAGAGAGAGTGGAAAAGATAGGGAAAGACAGAAAGACACATCAATGTGAGATAAACACATCACTTGGTTTCCTCCTGCATGCATTCTGACCAGGACCCATGCTGGGGAGAAGCCTGCAACTGAGGTATGTGCCCTTGACTGAAATCAAACCCAAGACCCTTGGGTCTGCAGGCCGATGTTCTATCCACTGAGCCAAGCAGGCTAGGGCTGGACCAGGACTTTTATTTGCTAAGATTTTTTATATTACTGTTTCAATTTTGTCAGTTGTTATTGTCCTTTTCAGAGGATGGTCAGTGAGCTCTCACAGGGGGAGTGCCACTCAGCAAGAAGCTGGGCTCATGGCTGGTGAGAGCAGCTGTGGTGGCAGGAGACTCCCCCACCTCTCGGCAGCACTAAGCCATCAGTTGGACATCCTCCGAGGGCTTCAGAACTGCGAAAGAGCACAGGCCGGGCTGAGGGACGCTCCCCTCCCCAGTGCATGAATGTCATGCACCAGGCCTCTAGTTTTTTAATAATATTCTGTTTAGCCTCCATGAATGTGAATGTTTTTACTGTAGTTGATATCTAATTTCATTCCATTGTAAAATATGAAGACGTTTGATATGATTTCAATCTTCTTGAACTTAGACTTTTTTTGTGTCTCTAACATGTGGTTTATCTTTGAGAACAACCTGTGTGCACTAGAGAAGAATATATATTCTATAGCTTTGCCGTGAAATGTCAATTAAATTCATTGATTCCGTGTGTCATTCAGAATCACTGTTTCCTTGTTAATTTTTTGCCTTTTAGATCAATCCAGTGAGGTCAGTGGGTTGTTAAAGTTTCTGCTATAACTGTATTTCTGTCAACCTCTCCCTTAAAATATTTCAGAACTTATTTTTTAATATATTTTGATGCTCTGATATTGAGTACATATGAGTTTACCAGGGTTATATTTTCTTGTTGGATCAATCCCTTTAGGATTATGTACTGAACTTCATTGTCTCTTGTGATGGCTTCATTTTGAAGTCTATTTTGCCAGCTATGAGTATTGCAGTGCCATCTATTTGCTCTTTTCCATTTGCCTTGAAAAAAAAAAAAATCCATCCCTTCCCTCTAATCATGTGTGACTTTTGTTCTAAGGTTGGTCCCTGTAGACAGCAAATAATAGGGTCATGTTTTTGTATCCATTCAGCTACCCTATATCTTTTGATTGGAACATTTAATCCATTTACATTTAAGGTTATTGATAGGTACTTATTTATTGCCATTTTAATTCCTTATACCTATGTTTCTCTATATATTACTTCTTATTGCAGCAGTCTCTTTAGCATTTCTTGCAGTGCTGGTGTGGTGGTGATAAACTCCTTTAGCTTTTTTTGTGGTCTCTAAATGCCTTTATTTCACCACCTATTTTGAATGATAGCCTTGCTAGATATAGTAATCTTGGTTTCAAATCCTCGCTTTTCATTATGTTGAACACTTCAGGCCATTCCCTTCTGGCCTGTAAAGTTTCTGATAAAAATTAGCTGATAGCGTTATGGGACCTCCATTGTAGGTAACAAATAGCTTTTTTCTTGCTGCCTTTAAGATTCTCTCTTTGTCTAATTTTTAGCATTTTAATTATGATGCATCTGGGCATGGGCCTGTTTGGGATCTTCTTGCCTGAGACTCTCTGGGCCTCTTGAACTTGTGTGACTTTTTCCTTCACCAGTTTAGGGAATTTTTCTGCCATTATTTCTTCAAACATGTTCTCTATTCCTTGCTCACTTTCTTTCCCTTCTGACACTCCTATGATATGAATATTGTTACGTTTCATGTTGCCCCACAGCTCCCAGAAGCTATCCTCCTGTTTTTTAATTGTTTTTTTTTTTCTTTTTGGTTCTCTAATTGAGTGATTTTTTTTACCCTGTCTTCTAACTCACTGATGTGATCCTTGGCTTCCCCTGTGTATAATATGCTGTGTATTCCTTCTACTGTATTCTTTATTAGTGCTATGTCATTCTTCATTTCTGACTGCTCTTTTTTTACAGTTACTATACCTTCTCTCATGCTGTTGAGCATCCTTGTAATAATTATTCTGAATTCCATATCTGATAAATTCCTTATCTTGATTACTTTTAGCTCTTCTGGAGAATTAGCTTGTTCCTTTATTTGGGTTTTGTTTATCTGTGTTTATTTTATTTATTTATTTATTTATTTTTTTATTTTTATTTTTTCTTTTGTATCCCCATTTTGGCTGCCTGTATGGGTTTGTGTTTATTTATTAGGTAGATCTGCCATGACTCCCAATCTCTAGTGCAGGACAATATCAGACAATATTTGTGACTGGCCCTTTTTTGTGAGTACACTTTTTGGAGCAATCACCCATCCACAGCTTGTGTCTCCCTCTGTTGGGGCTGGTTGCCTTTGGATAGAACTAAGATGTTCATCAGGGTCTGCTTTTCCTAGCCCCAGGCCCAGAAGGAGATCAGGCAAAGATGCAAAGCCTCCAGAGATCTGCCTCTGCCTACAGTCAGATTATTATTCACTCTTGATTAGTCTTGGGCTATCAAACACTGGGTGGGGAGAGAGGTTTCCCAACAGGGTAGGGAAATTTTTTCTGCCTGTAAGGTAATTGTTATTCTCAACCTCTTAATGGGCCTTGGAAACTCCACAATGGGTTTTCTAATAGGGTTGTGCAATTGCTTACCCCCCAAGAAAAAGCTTCCTGGATAGTAAAGCTCTGCAGGGAAAGGTGTTCTCTGTAGTATGAGGGAATGGCTCATCACAGGAAACTGGTGTGTCTGCCTTCTGAGCTCTAAACCTAGAGCCCCCAACACTTGTTTCTGTTCACACAGCTCCAGTACACTCTGCCCTCCTTCTGCCAGAGCCCAAGGTGAATGGTTGCACACAAAATTTTGTGAATTTGCCCTTTATGAGGGTGCCTGAATTTCCAGCCATATCTCTCAGACAGATAGAAACCTTGCTACTTTTCAAAGCCAGATGTTCTCAGTTCTGGTGCTCTGGGCTGGGGAGACCAATTTGGGGTTTAGCCCTCAAGATTCTTACTGGGAGCCCGCCACAGCTGAGATATCCCTCTAGAACTTTTGGGAGCCCGGAAAGCCCTTTTACTTCTCCACACTTCCTACCATTCTCGATGAGGTCTCCACTTTCCATCCTTGGTTATCAGGGTTCTCTCCAGCTAGTCTTCAGTTGATTATTCAGGATGGTTTTTCTGTATTTTAGTTGTAATTCCAGTTTGGTCCTGGGAGCCTGTCAGTGTAGCTTTCACTTACTCCTCCACCATTTTGGAATCCTCCCAAATACTTTTCTCTTAAGGGGATTTTTATCTTTGTGATAATTAGACACAAATGTCTTTATTCAGCTATAATTGTCACTGTTTTTCTTCTTTTAAAATAGAAACATTGGGGTTTAAAATTAATAATCTATACCAAATATAAACATACTATTTTCTGATTAAAATGGTACTATGGTAGTCATTGATACATACAAGAGTTTTATAGTACAACACCAGGTGTACATAGGAAAAGCAGTTTCTGAGTTATTGGTCACTGCTTGCTTTTCAAGTAGGTGAGGCAAATAATTTTTCACCCTATTTTTTACTATACATTTTTTACAAAAAATCTATACTTATAATAGGGTAATGTGCAAATTAGTCAGGACACTGTCACAGTAACAACTGACTGATCAGCAGGCCGTGGAGGAAGGCAGAAGGGAGAAGGCAGAAGGGAGAAGGCAGTGCCGCGAAAGAAGGTGAGAAGGCTGGTGCCGTGCACGAGAAGGCAGAAGGGAGAAGGTGAGAAGGCCGGTGCCATGGGATAAGGCAGCAGGGAGAAGGTGAGAAAGCCTGCACTGCAGGAGAAGGCAGAAAGGAGAAGGTGGCAGTTAGGAAGTTTGGGGGATCAGGCCAGGAGGGGAGAGCAGATAGGAAGTTAGGGTTATCAGGCCAGTAGGGGAGAGCAGATAGGCACTTAAAGCAATCAGGCCAGGAGGGGAGAGCAGTTAGGGAGATCAGGCCAGCAGGGGAGAGCAGTTAGGGGCATCAGGCAGGCAGGTGGGTGAGTGGTTAGGAGCCAGTGGCTCTGGATTGTGAGAGGGATCCCAGATTGGAGAGGGTGCAAGCCAGGCTGAGGGACCCCCCCTGCCATGCCCAAACTTTGTGCACCGGGCCTCTAGTATTTTTATAAAACTCAACACCAAACAAACAAACAACACAATAAAAAAAATGGTCAGGGGACCTGAAAATACATCTCTCCCAAGAAAATGTCTGAACAGCCAATAGATATATGAAAAGATGTTCAATCTCACTAACAATTAGGGAAATGAAAGTAAAAACTATAATGAGATATCACCTCAAACCTGTTAGAGTAGCCATTATCAACAAGACAAGCAATTTTAAGTGTTGGAGAGGTTGTGGGGAAAAAATGAACACTCATTCAATGTTGGTGGGAATTTAGACTGGTACAAGCACTATGTAAAGCAGTCTGGAGATTCCTCAAAAAATTAAGAATATACCTACCATAGGACCCAGCAATCCTTCTCCTGGGTATAATCCTTCTCCTGAAAAAACTCAAAAACACATATTCACAAAAATATATGTACCCCTATGTTCATTGAAGAATTTTTCATCATTGCCAAAGCAAGTATTAGAGGACTAGAAAAAGAAGATGTGGTACATATACACAATGGAATACTACTTAGCCATAAGAAAGGATGAAATAGTGCCATTTGCAACAACATGGATGATCCTTGAGAATATTATGCTAAGTTAAGTAAACCAATCAGAAAAAGTTAAGAACAATATGATTTCACTCATATGTGGGATATATAATTGAAACTCATGAATACAAACAGCAGTGTGGTGGTTGCCAGTGGGAAGGGGGTTTGGGGAGAAGAGAGTCCTAATATACAATGGCAGCAGAAGATTTGAGTTTGAGGAGAAATCAAGATGGCGGCATAGGTAAGCACCTAAACTGCTGCCGTGCACAACAATTTCAAAACTACAATTAAAAGACAGAACAGACATCATCCAGAACCACAGGAAAGCTGGCTGAGTGGAAATTCTACAACTAGAAGGAAAAAGTAAAGCTCACGGAGAATCAGAGGAGCTGCAAAGGGCTGAGGTACAGAGACATGCGTGCAGAGAGGAAGGGCGGCTGAGTGCCTGGCTGGCTTTCTCTGGCGGGAGGGAGAAGGAAGCTCCCAACTGCACTGAACCTCAGTTCCGATTGCACTGAACCCCAGTTCCGGGTAAAACCCTATAGATCAGTGATGGGCAACCTTTTGAGCTTAGTGTGTCAAACATCGCCAAAAAACTGAGCATAACTCGGGTAGTGTGTCACTTTGAGGAAAAAAACATTATTTCGTGATATTTATAGTTTAAATAACATAAATGTATAATTGTTATATATAATTGTATTTAATAAACCAAAAACTAAATATTTAACTTACCTGCTTAGTTACTTCTTTGTTCATCCATCAGTCGGTTTCTTTTGTTGGTCTTGATATTATTTAGCTTGTGTGGGGTGCCGTGAACTAAGATAAGTGAGGGGGAGGAGGACTTCTTTAACTAACCTGCCTATTAGTGAATTTTTTATTGCTGAATTTCATTGGCTAAATCTTCAATTGAAGGTTGGTATTTTGTACACTTCAGGCCCAAGCAAGTGCTATTAACTTCATCTGTCAATCTGTTTCTTTTGTTGGTTTTGATATTATTTAGCCCTGAGAATAAGGCCTCACAAAAGTATGTAGAGGGAAAAATTGTGAGTAAAGCCATTGCTATATTTTTCAGGGTGCTAAAAGTGTCTAGTAGTCGGTTTCAGGCACACCAAATTTCCTGTTCGAAGTGGCACTCCTCTTGATTCCCCAAGTGGCACCTTTCCAGATTCTCAAGCTTTGACCTCAAGTCGACAAACACCTGAGCCCAGATACTGTCTTGAAATTCTGCAAGTTGCATCTCCAAATCATCAATTTGCATCCATTGGAAACCATTTAATTCCAAACTACTGTAGACTACTACATCAGGATACTTAATTATTTTCATGGTCTGTTCTAGACTTCTAAATTGACTAAATCTATCACTAAAGTGATCAAGTAATGAGTCTAAAACATGCTGGTACTTCATATGCAAGAGTTCCATTTCATTTTGTACAGCTGCACTGGCCTTCTCAAAATACTTTGTTACACGAGGAAAATACTTATAAGTTTTAGTTTCTACATCTCGCTTGAAAATTTTAACTTTACTTTCAAAAGCTTTTATGTATCCAAACATAATATCAATACTTTTGCCCAAACCTTGTAACTTTAAGTTCAGTTCATTAATATGAACAGAGAGATCTGTAAAAAACATCAGGATGTTGACCCACTTATCATCATTAAGCTGAGGAAAGTTTCCCAGATCCTAATCATCAAGAAATACCTTAATTTCTTCAAAGCACTCCACAAAACGCTCAAGAACTTTGCCTCAGCTCAGCCATCTTACATTATTGTACATCAGCAGTCCACTGTAGGTGGAATCAACCTCCAGTAAAAGTGCTGAAAATTCTCGCTTATGAAGGGGGCGAGCAGCTATTAAATTAACTATTTTTGTAACAACTGACATTAAGTCGTTTAAGTCGGTGAATCCTGCCTTGGCACATAAAGCCTCCTGATGGATAATACAATGAAAAAGCACAATCGGATGTCCAATAGCTTCTGTAAACAATTTGACAAATCCGACTTTTTTCCCCACCATATTTGGTGCCCCATCTGTCGTCACTGACACAACTTTAGAGATATCAATGCTTAGGTCACGAAATGTTTGTATAACAACCTTACATATTTTGCTTCCTGATTTACTTGTTGACACTGATACTAACTGTATCAACTCTTCTCTCATTGTGAGACCATCAGAATATCGACCAATAATGGCCAACTGAGCATGTGATGTGACATCAGTAGTTTCATCAAGAGAGATTGAAAAATATTTACACTTCCTTATGTCTCTCTTTAATTGATGTTGTACATTTGTGTTCAGTCTCATTATTCGGTCTTTTATGATATTTCTACTGAGTGGTAACTCAGATATTCTCTTAATAATTGCATCTTTATTCTGCATATTGTGAAATAGAACTGGTGCACATCTTAGGAGAGTTTCTTTAATAAATTCTCCCTGATTGAGCGCTTTTCCATGCTGAGCTATAGAGTGAGCAATGCTCAAACTTGCAGATGTTAAATTTGTAGAGCCTTTAATAAATTTAAGGATGGAATTAGATTGGCTCTTATAAAGGTGTAGCTGCCTGGAAATGTGTTCCTTCCTTTCATCCTCACTTTTTTCCAAGAGCTGGGAATGATTAGTTTCAAAATGTCTATTTATATTCCACATTCTGCTTACTACCGTTTCAGTACATAGAATGCAAAATTATCTTCCATTTTTTTCTATAAAGCCATACATCTTGGTCCATGTCTCTTGAAAGGGTCAGCCACTGCTACTACCACTTCCTTTACTTAACCTTATTTTTTTTTATTTTTTGGGTTCTCCATCAGGGGGGCAGTGACAGAAGGTAGAATTATAGATAGCTTGTTAGGCCTGCAGGCAATTAGGGGTTAACTAGCCTAACTAACCACAAAATGGTGCATATAACTGTCTTTTAAGAAAGGGCAGGGTTAATAAGCAGAAATAGGGGTTAATAAGGATGCTCAACAGTAATAGTGGTGAAATGGAGTCTGCACTATGGAGCAAGATGATGTTCCTTATGTGAATTAAAATGTCTGCCGCTATTTCTAATGGCGGGAAACGGCACCCATAGCACGCTGCAAACTCTCGCCTCTCCCAGCCTCCCCCTCACTTATCTCAATAATGATGGATTAGAAATCCATGACACCCCAGAACAGTAGATAATGGTTGCTGTGGTTAACTGTTATTTGGTTACTGGTAATGGCAGGGCCCCCAGAGATGCGTCCCCCGCTGCGTTTCGCTGCTCCCTGCTCTGCTGGCAGAAGTGAGGGCAAAGATCCTGGCTTAACCGCAAGTCCCAGAAATAGACACTCTATGCCGGACTTCTGTTGTTTTGGCCTACAGACCTCCGGCACAGAGTGTCTAATAGGGGAGGATGAAACATTTGCGACTAGAGTCTTGGAGTTAACTCCAAGACTCTAGTCGCAAATGTTTCATCCTCAGGAGCAGCAAATGTTTTATCCTCAGCTGACACGTGTATCATAGCTTCGCCATCACTGCTATAGACTCAGGCTCTTACGGGAGGAGTCTGGACTGTCAGGTAGAGAGAAAGGCACACAGAGACTCGGGGGAGCCGCGGAGGGCAGGGGTCTGGAGGTGCGCGCGTGAGTGCTCACAGAGAGAACTGACTGCTGAGTGTGCTGATGGCTTTCTCTAGGTGGAGGGAAGTGGAAGCTCCCAACTGCGCTGAACTCCAGTTCCAGGCAAGAATCAGGGAGTCAAGATTCATTGGGGGAGAAACTGGACTGTCTGGCAGTGGGCAAAACTCGAGGGCAGCTTTCTCTCAGAGGTGCTTGCAACGATTACCGAGGGACACTGAGATCCAGGGCCTCATAGGGCAGGGCTGATGGGAAGCCAAGACAGTCTGCTCAGCCCTGAGACTCCGCCCCATCCAAGCTGAGCAGAGGCTTTTGTAATTTTGCAAGTCTTGTCTCATAAGGCTGTCTCCAGCGCAGAAGTTCTCCTGGCGTAGACACAGCTGATTCTCACAGCCAACTGGCCTGGAGGTCAATTCCTCCCAGTGATACCAACAACAATCAAGACTTAACTACAACAAGGCTGTACACACAGTCCACAAAGGGGTGCACCAAGAGTGTCCACCTCAGGTAACTGGGGGGGCTGACCCACTGGGCCATATAGGACACCTAGCACACAAAGCTACCCTACCAACTCAGGGAATCAGCGAAAATGAGGAGACAAAGAAACAGATCACAAACGAAAGAAATGAGGAAAACAAATAACTGGCTATAGAATTCAAAACCATGGTTATAAGGTTTTTCAAGAATTTCCTAGAAAAGGCAGATAAATTTAGCAAGACCCTTGAGGATATGCAAAAGGACCAACTAGAAATTAAACATACACTGACTGAAATAAAAAAAAATATTATACAGAGACCCAATAGCAGACTAGAGGAACGCAAGAATCAAGTCAAAGATTTGAAATGCAAAGAGCAACAAACACTCAACTGGAAAAGCAAAAAGAAAAAAGAATCCAAAAATTTGAAGATAGTGTAAGAAGCCTCTGGGACAACTTCAAGCCTACCAACATCAGAATTATGGGGGTGCCAAAAAAAGAGAGAGAGCAAGTTACTGAAAACCTATTTGAAGAAATAATGACTGTAAACTTCCCCCATCTGGTGAAAGAAATAGACTTACAAGTCCAGGAAGCGCAGAGAATCCCAAACAAAAGGAATCCAAAGAGGACCACACCAAGACACATCATAATTAAAATGCCAAGGGCAAAAGACAAAGAGAGAATCTTACCAATAGCAAGGGAAAAACAGTTAGTTACCTACAAGGGAGCACCCATATGATTGTCAGCTGATTTCTCAACAGAAACTATGCAGGCCAGACAGAAATGGCAAGAAATATTCAAAGTGATGTATAGCAAGAACCTACAACCAAGATTGCTCTACCCAGCCAAGTTATCATTCAGAATTGAAGGTCAGATAAAGAGCTTCACAGATAAGAGAAAGCTAAAGGAGTTCATCACTGCCAAACCAGTATTATATGAAATGCTGAAAGGTATTCTTTAAAAAGAGGAAGAAGAAGAAAAAAGTAAAAATATAAATTATGAACAACAAATACATATCTATCAACAAGTAAATCTGCCGAAACTGGTTTGGCTCTGTGGATAGAACGTCAGCCTGCGGACTGAAAGGTCCCAGGTTTGATTCCAGTCAAGGGCATGTACCTTGATTGCGGGCACATCCCTAGTAGGGGTTGTGCAAGAGGCAGCTGATTGATGTTTCTCTGTCATCTATGTTTCTAACTCTCTATCCCTCTCTCTTTCTCTATGTAAAAAATCAATAAAATATATTTAAAAAAAAAACCACACAAGTAAATCTAAAAATCAAATGAATTAAAAATCTGAGGAACAGAATAAACTGGTGAATATAATAGATTCAGGGGCATAGAAAGGGAGTGGACTGTTAATTCTCAGGGGGAAATGGGTGTGGGGGGTGCGGGAAGAGACTGGACAAAAATCATACACCTATGGATGAGGACAGTGCGGGGGGAGATAAAGGCAGGGGGTGTGGTGGGAACCAGGTGGAGGGGAGCTATGGGGGGAAAATGGAGAAACAATTGTAATAATCTGAACAATAAAGATTTACTAAATTTAAAAAAAAAGATCTGAGTTTGGGTGGTGGGCACATGGTGCAATATATAGATCTTATAACACAGAAACACACTTCTGAAACATATATGATCATGTTGACCAATTTCACCACAATAATTTTAATTTAAAAATTCCCAGGTTATTAACCTTACTGTTTCCTCAATCAGCCTTATTTCTGAAATTGTAAATTTAATGTGTTAGAAATGGAATCTCTATATCCATTCACCACATAATTCTTCATTATTTATTCCTATACTCATATCTCCTTATTTACTTATATTAACATTTGGTACACAATATTTACTTGATATCATGGATGTATGAACTATTAAATACTGTTTAAACATGTTATTAAACCTAAGGGCACTATCTTTGGACAATATCACCAACATGGTAAACATGAATATTTAAAAGTTTTTAGAAACACCTGCCACTACTTCCAAATTTCCATAATTTCCAGTGGTGTAAATAGTCTCTCAGTGGAAGCTGATATTCTAATTCTACTTTCAGCAGTAACTCTAGACTAATGATGTGAGAAAGACATAGAATATGCAGAAATGATTTGAATGTATTTCATTCGGAAGAAACTAAATAATAGAGCACCTCTATTTGAATTTGAAAATGCCTTTCACACGTATTCTGATATTTTCTCTGCTCCTTTTACAGATATTTTATACATGTTTGAATTATTATTAAAAATCTATGTGTATAGCAAATAAATGTATATTGAATTATACTTCTTATTTTTAATATTAAAGGAAGATTTCACAAAATACATTCCTATCTTCTGAGTTTGCTAGTTGAAATATGCAATTAATACCAGTTTGGGGGAAAATAATTTTTTGTAAAAGTATTTGGGGACTGATATTAACTAGACTTGTTATTGTGATGATCTTTTGCAATATATACAAATATCAAATCATTATGTTGTATAATCAAATCTAATACAATGTTATATGTCAATAACACCTCAATAAAAAAATGAAGGTATATAAACACACATACACACACAAACAATTCAGAGAATCAAAGGTTTACCTTATGAAACACTCTAATTTTGTCAGTAGAACACTAGCAACTTTGACCAGAAACATTATATGTTTACTATTATTTACTCTTAAATACGAGTTACTTTCAGTATTATTGTCAGTGCACATAAACTTCATTAATTATTCTACCCTGCTTTATCTCCTTATTCTGCTTCATTTAATTTCATAGTGACACACATTATATATTTGTTTGTTTATTTTCTGTATCCTTCCAAAAATCAAAGTTCAAAATGGCAGGGGATATTTTGATATTATAGTGCTTATCATGATGCCCAGGAAATAATATTTGAATGAATAAACATATCCCCTGGTTGAAGTAATTCATTCAGACGTCAATAATTATTGAGAATTATTTGACAATCATTTAATATTGTTTTTATACAAAATGATATGGCATTTATTTTAAAAAGTTTGTTTTGTATGCAAAACTATTATTGACTACTAACTTTGAAGATTATTTCTTTTTCCCAATTCATCAAGGACAATGTTAAAAATGAGCACAATCCAAACAAGATTAGATGGCCAAAGAACTCATGCACCTGAACACTTGGAGTAGTGTGCACTGGAGAAAATTTATGACCTAATATCAGTAGCAGTTAACCCACTCTTGACCATAACAATCTGGCAACTCAGAGATCAGCTTCTGGGATAGTGATCTCAAACCCTGGGATTTATGCATTTTAAGTTCATGATTGGGAAGCATTGGTCATTCTTGCCCTTCAGAGTATGGATAAGGATTGCAGAGCTGTATGGCCTATAGAAACTTGACTGTACTCCATCCTGCCTATTCAGTATGTGGTTGGCAATAGCACCCACCACTCCTATGTCCTGGATCAGGGATTGGTGTTTTGTGTGTAATTTGGCAAGGTAATGGTAGAATTTCCCACATTTTCCTATATTTTGGCATAATTGGTGAAAAATGTGTATTGGAGTTACCAACATTCATGTGTCGTGGTTGACGAAAACTATATAGTTTCTTTGTAGCTTTGTAAAAGACTTCTTTCTTTCCTTACAGTCTAACCTAAAGATGATGAATTTTGGCCAAATTAATCCTTACCATTCAATAAAATATAAAATTGATGATGCTAGTACACAAGACATAAAGAATGTAGAATGCAGAAGAGAGATGAAGTTTGAATTAGAGGGATTCAGAAAATAGAATATGAATTGTTTTCAAAAATAGTCTACGTATGAAAAGCAATTTATAGATTTTTCCAAATTTGCATAGATTCTACCCATTTGCATTAAATTATTAATATGTCATGAGATAAAAAAAATTCTAATGTACTAATAATCAGAAATGTTTAATTCAATTATGCTGTAAAAAATATAAATTATGTTTCTTTTCTCTATAGAAAATAATATCACATCTATTATTTAATTAAAATAGTAAAAACAATTATATTAAATAATCTAAATATCTCACCCTGGCTGGTGTGGCTTAGTTGGTTGGAGTGTCATTCCATACTTCAAAAGGTGCTGGGTTTGATTCCCCGTCAGAGCACTTAACCAGGTTGTGGATTCCATCCCAATTTGGGGTACTTGCAGGAGGAAACCAAATATTGTTAATCCTCATAGGTGAATATATTTTCCATTGATTTTTAGAGAGAGTGAGCAAGGGGGAGAGAGAGAAAAAGAGAGAAAAACAGAGACAGAGACACAGAAGGCAGAAGAAAGAGAAACATAAATGTGAGAGAGACATATCAATTGGTTGCCTCACGCAGGCACTCTGACTGGGTTTGAGATTAACCTGCAACCCAGGCACGTGCCCTTGACTGGAAATCAAACCTGCAATCATTTGCTGTCTGGGTCAACACTCTAGCCACTGAGAACATTGGCCAGAACTATTTGTTTCCTTTTAACATTTGTAATTTATTGTGATATATCATCTCATTTTAAATAGTTATACATATTTATATATAACTTTATAATCTACATCTGTATTTGTTTGTTTGTTTGTTTTTAAATTCCATAAAACCTGGATTTAACCCTATTATTAAACACTAGAGGCCCAGTGCACGAAATTTGTGCACTCAGGGGGAAGGGGTCCCTCAGTCGGGCCTGCACCCTCTCTCAGTCCAGGAGCCCTTGGGGGATGTACGACTGATGGTTTAAGGTGGCAGTTGGACATCCTTAGTGCTGCCATGGAGGCAGGAGAGGTTCCTGCCACGGCGGCTGTGATCACCAGCCGTGAGCCCAGCTCAGGTCTTCTGGCTGAGTGTCGCGCCCCCTGTGGGAGTGCACTGATCACTAGGGGGCAGTTCCTGTATTGAGCATCTGCCCCCTGGTGGTCAGTGCACATAATAGCGACTGGTAGTTACACCGTTCGGTCAATTTGTATATTAGCCTTTTATTGTATAGGATTTTAAATTAATAATTTTAGCTTATCTATAGTTAAAATTGTTTTCAATTTGTGTATGAAAAACTTATTTTTAACGTGACTCAGATTTCAAAATACATGGCCAAATGGACACTTTTTATTCAATAAATTTTTAATCTTTCTGTTCCTCAACAGAATGCAATATCCCTTTTGTACAGTCACCTTAAAATTGAACTTGTAGTTTCCTATTTCATCTAAGATAAGGGATAGGACTGTCATATATATCACCTCCAACCTGCTGTAGCATAAAGGATAAAGGTTATATCCTCTCGGAAATGAAAATGTCAAATATCAAAGTTAGGTTCAATTATCTCTGAAAAGAGATTTCTACAAATGGGCAATCTATAGTAGTGAAATTCACATGATAAAATTATAAACAGTTCTAGTTTTTAAATTAACACTGAAAAGGCATATGATACCGTATAAATTTCAGAGGAATAACATACAAAGACAATACATGAAATTCACTAATATGGGTGCAACTTATTTGGATAATCATCATTTAAAGTAAATATTTTATATAAAATATATTATATATATTGGTTAAAAGTGTGAGTATAAAATATACTACACAACATTTGAATTTAATAACAACAGCAAACTATTCATCATTGTTTATCTAGGGTTGTCTACAACAATCTATAATAATGTTTTTATTACAATATTGAGTTAGGATTTTAGGAAATTAATTAATTGCTAATTCACTTCCATCGTAGGTCTCTTTTACTTTCTCAGATGGAGTTCTGGAAACTATGGATGTAGTGTCTGATGCCTTTGTGCACTCAATAAAAGTCTCTTCCCTTATTTGCCTTCACAAATCATTTGTATATATACAGTGTCATCTTTCAATTACGATAGTTATTTCAATACTTAAAAATTACTATATATGCATATATTCATAATCTAATTTTTTTCTGTTAATTCTCACCCGAGGATATTTTTCCATAGTTTTTTAGAGAGAGCAGAAAGGAGGTGGAGAGACAGAGAGAGAGAGAAACATCTCTATGAGAGACACACATCAATTAGTTGCCTCTCACAAATGCCTGGACCAGGTCGGGGGATCAAGCTTTCAACTGAGATACGTGCCCTTGACCAGGAACTGAACCTGGGACCTTTCAGTCCATGGACCAATGCTCTATCCACTGAGCAAAACCGGCTAGGGCTAGCCTAACATTTTTGAAAAAAGAAAGTACAGAAGATTTTTTTTTTTTTACTTTCCCTGGGTATTTCAATATTTGATGAAAACAAATAGAATAAATGAGAATGTAGGAACTTTCCTACTCATGAATGACACTCACAATGTGCATTACTTCGAGTGCCTGGAGTCTTGAAAATCCTCCTTCCCAGGATTAGCTATGTTAATGACCGTGCTGCTCAGTGTGTATTTTGCTCCTTGTTTAAATTGTTAAGCAACTGTGAAATTTTTAAATTTGGGGGAGAATGGATATTGAAGAGACTTTATATAACCTACAAATTTAAACAATTCAATTAAATAAATTCTTTATTGACCACATAATGTTTTTCTAGACTTAAACTGGTTAGGAAAACCCACTGATTGGGCATTTCTAGTTTCATATGTAGTCAGAAAAGTGAGGCATGTCAACATCAATTATATTATAATCAATATTAAAATATTAACACACTTACACAATATTAATAATATTGTACTCAGCACCTGAGTAGATAACAGTAATAGTAGTCAGCACCTGAGTAGATGATAACAAAAATTTGATTTAGCAAACAAACAAATAAACAAACATTAACCTGAGAAGGGAGTAAAATAAACATAAAAGTAAACAAACAAACAAAAAAGCTGAGAAAATAGTTTGTGCTTTATCTATTCTGGCTTAATGTTATGTTCTAAAATATATATATATATATATATATATATATATATATATATCCTTTTTAAAATACAAGTTGAACATTTAAATGCATTTGCAAAGAAATTAAGTGACTAAGATTAAATATTGCTAATTTCTTATTTCAGCTTTCCAATGGAATTACTAACCAATTCACCTTAGTTGACTAGGATATCCATAAATGCTATTGTATAAAATATATTACAAAACTATTTAAGACAGAGTCCAGCTTTTATGAAATTACAATAACATACGTTTTCTTGAAAATATTCTGAAATATTGATCACAGATATTAGTAGTAATCAAGAAATGCTAGAAACACCAATCAGAAAGGATATATGCACCCCTATGTTCATAGCAGCACAATTCACCATAGCTAAGATTTGGAAACAGCCTAAATGCCTATCAGCAGATGAGTGGATTAGAAAACTATGGTACATCTACACAATGGAATACTACCCTGCTATAAAAAAGAAGGAATTCCTACCATTTGCAGCAGCCTGGATGGAACTGGAGAGCATTATGCTAAGTGAAATAAGCCAGACAATGAAAGAAAAATACCACATGATCTCACTCACTTATGGAAAATAAAGAACATTATAACCTGATGAACAAAAAGATAGATACAGAGGCAGTAAAGCATCGAACAGACTGTCAAATTACAGCGGGAAGACTGGGGAGTGTTGGGGAGGGGGGGAAAGAGATCAACTGAAGGACTTGTATGCATGCATATAAGCACAACCAATGGACACAAGACACTGAGGGGGCGGTGGGATGAGGGCATGCGGCAGGGGGTAGGGGAGGCTGGGTAAGGTCAATGGGGGGAAAAAAGGATATATATGTACTATTATATGTAATACTTTAAACAATAAAATAAAATAAAAAATAAAAAACAAGAGACAAAGAAGGACCCAGCGACTCCAGGTCTGAGTATTTATCAGAAGAAACTGAAAACACTAAATAAAAAAGGCATATACATCAAAGGAAAAAAAGAAGAAATGCTAAAGGTCAATATAGTTTTTTTAAATGAACATACCAGATATCTAATAAAGAATGATATATTTGTATATTTCTTCATATCTTAATGAAAAACAAGATAATTTACTCTATTTTTAAGCACATTTATAATATGCATATAAACTACAGCAGGAATAAAGAAACTATTTTTGTTTGTTACTTGTTAACATATTACCACGCCCCCCCCTCCCATGTCACATAAATAATCATATTTCCCCGAGCAGCATTATGTTAAGAGATCAGACAGTTTAATACTAAGTCAACTTTATTTGGGATTACCTAAGCAACTAACCAGAACTAATTCTTTACCAAAGGTCAGGAGATTACTTATTATTTGGTACAAATGGCTAAACTAGAGGATTTTGATCCTCAGAGATGCCCTGGAAAATAAACCCACGAAAGTATTCAGTAGCTTCAGTAACATGATTTTGTATCATAAAACAACCTTAAATATCGGGTACATCCAAACTGTTATTACAAAATATCCAAGTAAAATGTTCTTACTATGGGGTTACTCAAACTGGTCTACAGAGGAAAGCAGAAGTGACAAGCTACATTTGCAGTCTACAAATTAAATATCTTCTATAAGCTATGAATTGTTAGTATTCATTTTACTCAGGAAAAGTCTATATACAACTCATCTCAGGCCTGGAAATAACTCATCTATTGCCCTAGAAATAAAGACTGCTTCCCTGGGCATCTCCATTGACCATGAACCTGGAGTTTTGGATGACTTACTATTCTGAACTTCACAGAGCAAATACTGTCTTTTCTTCAGCAAGTGTTTGTTTTTGATATTTATTCTGGTGAAAATGCCTACCTCAAAATATAATATATCCTACAAACCCTTGTTTTATTTTATTTATATGATAATTTGAGATGTAAAACTTTAAAAGTAGTATTTAAAATTTGAAATAATTTTAGTGGTTCATTTATATAAGGAAATTTCTCAATCATAGAGAAGGCAAAATTATAAATCAAGTAAGTTTAATTATTGTAGTTATGGCAGAAAACTCTAACTCAATTACTACAGGTAAGAGTTTGTACAATTTTACAAGGGTCACTGGTATTTTTGAGTATTATTTTAGTATAAAAATTAATATATAATTATGGATTTTCATTCCCCAGAATATTGCATTTGAATAAATATTTTTCAATTTAATAATATAGTAGTCATCTGAGTGGTTGATAACTGAACTTGTATTTTACTCAAAAACTCAATAATGGAGGAAGGGAAAGTGAAAAATATATATAACAAATAAAAAAAATTCTGAAAGTATTTGAATTATATCCTAACCTTTGGCTTAATTTCTCCTTGAAAATTATTTTATTTTATTATTCAAATATACTACTCTATAAACATGCACCTAGTAAGATATCCATAAAACATTAATCTATAAAACACTACTTTTTCAAATTTAATCTTAAATAAATTGTAGGAAAATTAACTGGTCTAAGATTAAACATGAGTGGACTCTTATTCAAGCTTTTCTGTTGAAAGATTAAATGATATTTAATATGTATCTATTTAGATTATTTAATAACATATCTTACAAAATTACTTAAATTAAAAAAAAACAGCTACAGAGCAGTGAAATACTTTCTTTTTTTTTTTAATTTCTTTATTGATTAAGGTGTCACATATTTGTCCTCATCCCCCCATTCCCATCCCACCCCTCTCCCCACGCATGCCCCAACCCCCTGTTGAACTTAACCGTTGGATAGGCTCATATGCTTGCATACAGGTCCTTTGGTTGAACTCTCCCCCTCCCCCCACCCTCCCCTATCCTCCCTCTGAGGCCCGATAGTCCGATCGATGCCTCCTTGCTTCTGGTTCTGTTCTTGTTCCTCAGTCTATGTTGTTCATCATTTCCCCTAGATGAGCGAGATCATATGTCACTAGATATATACTTATAAGAACTGAATGTGAGACGAGCAATAATAGTTATGCTGACAGGCAAATGAATCAGTCTGTAGCGAGCTTCCCCCTTGACCAACAGTTCTTTTGAGACCCAATTTCAATGTCCAGCAGTTCCTTATGTGTACATGTCAGCACTGACCCCTCAGCTCTGGATAGTGGACAAATGGTGGTAACGGAGGTCCGACTCCCTCTGGTTTGATCTCGGCCGGACCCAGGGGCACGGCGTCACCCGGATTAAGGGGCACGTGGCCACACTCATACCCAAGGGGCGCGTGGCCTCACCCGGGCCTGAGACCCAGCCTCACCCGGATGGATCCAGGGGCACACGGCCTCACCAGGACCCAGGATCCAGCTTCACCCGTACCCAGGGACGTTTGGCCTCTCCCAGACCCAGGGGCACGTGGCCTCACCCGGGCCTAGGTGCACGAGGCCTCACCCGGATCCAGGGACACATGGTCTCACCCGGACCCAGGGACGCTTGGCCTCTCCCAGACCCAGGGGCACGTGGCCTCACCCGGGCCTAGGTGCACGAGGCCTCACCCGGATCCAGGGACACATGGTCTCACCCGGACCCAGGGACGCTTGGCCTCTCCCAGACCCAGGGGCACGTGGCCTCACCCGGGCCTAGGTGCACGAGGCCTCACCCGGATCCAGGGACACATGGTCTCACCCGGACCCAGGGACGCTTGGCCTCTCCAGACCCAGGGGCACGTGGCCTCACCCGGGCCTAGGTGCACGAGGACTCACCCGGATCCAGGGACACATGGTCTCGCCCGGACCCAGGGACGCTTGGCCTCTCATACCCAGGGGCACGTGACCTCTCCCAGACCCAGGGGCACGTGGCCTCACCTGGGCCTAGGTGTGCGAGGCCTCAACTGGATCTAGGGACATCTGGCCTCACTCGGACCCAGGGGAGTGCGGCCTCCCCCAGACCCAGGGGCGCTTAGCCTCACCCGGGCACGGGACCCAGCGTCATCCGGGTCCAGGGGCACATGGCCTCACCCGGACCCGGAATCTGGCCTCACCTGGGCCCAGGGGCACGTGGCCTCACCCAGACCCAGGGACGTGAGGCCTCACCTATACCCAGAGGCGTGTGACCACACCCGAGCCCAGAGGCGCGCAACCCCGCCCGCACCCGGTTCCCAGCGGGGCCCCGTTTTCCCGATCCCAATTCCTGCCAGTCAACGCCCCCTCAGCAATTCCCCTGGCCATCCTTCCAGAGCTCCAGGACGGCTGCTGCAGAACTCGTCGGGTGGCGGCTCGGTGAAGCTCCGGTGCGCCCGGTGCATGGCGGCGGGCCGGTCCGGCGTCGCTGCGTCGGCCCTTGGGTCTGCAGCGGTGGCCGGTCGCCGAGCATGCGCACCTGGCCACTTCCGGGACGTTGAGATTCTTGACGGACTCGGAGGTCAGCAAGCGCGGAGTCTCCCACCCTATGTCTCATAGGGGCTCGTCTGTCCGTGCTCGGCAGCCAGTGGAGCCGTCCCCTCAGCCGGAGACCGCCGGGGGAACTGTGCCGAGCACGTTCCAGGCCGCCGTTGTGTCGCCTGAGCCGTAGTTCTTAAAGTGTGGTCCTTGGGTCACCGGCATCAGCATCATCCCGTATACCCCTCTTTTATTCTAGTTGTAGAGCATCCACTCAGCCAGCCCTATGGTGGTCTTGGATGGTGTCTGCTCTGCTCTCCTGTCGTAGTCTCAAAGTTGTTGTGGTAGGCAGCAATCAGGCTTCCGCCCTATGCCTCCATCTTGGTCCTCCTTTGTATAGTTAAGTCTTGATTGTTGTTGGTGTTACTGGGAGGGCTCTCTTTGTCTATAAAGGAAGAGTTGCTGTGCAGGAGACACGTTTATGGGCCGGGTCTTGGTGCAGCAAGGCTTTGGTGCTCACTGAATGTGTCACTTATGCGCGTGGTTGAAATCTGGTGTCATCTCCCACAGACCACTAGATGCCCTCGTTTCTGGGTCTCCAATGGGGTGTAGATCAGCTACTGCCTTAGGCACTCAGCAAGGATTACAGCAAAAACTGTAGTTTCCTCCTCCTGTCTGAGTGGCCCTGGAGCAGTCTGACTAGAACAGCAGTTCATCTGGTCCGCTGCCAGAGGGCAGGCCACCCACATGCATAAGCCGTTGCTTGGAGCGCAGGTGCGCCTGCAAGACTTGCGGGGCGGGTCTTCAAAACGTGCGGGGCGGGTCCCAGGGAGGGGCGGGTCCCAGGGCAGGGCGGGGTCTCAGGGCGCCAACAGGCCATGGTGCGGCGAGCTGCGATGGCTGCGAGTCTGGTCCTTCTGCCTTCCACTTTTCTAAGTCCCCTTGTTCCGCACTCCAGCGCAGCATACACTGATTGCTGGGCGCACCTCCGCAAGAGTCCCGCCTCTCCCCGCAGGCATCTGGGTCTCCCGCGGGTCCCCAGAAGCTGGATTTCAGGGTGATGGAGAGCTAATCTCCCCTAGGTTTGGAACAAAAGCCCCTTTCCCCCGCCACCAGCCAGACCCACGCGCCTCCACACCTCATCCCCTCCGATTTCGCTGGATGTGAGGCAACAGGTCAGCCTTTCACCTCCGCCGCCATCTTTTTCGAACTTCCCAATTTGTACTTCTTAATCCCTTCAATTCAGTCAACTCTACTGAAGTCTAGCGCCACCAGGAGGTGCACGGAGAGGGCGCCCGGGCCTCCGTCCGGTGTGCGGGGCGCGCGGTCCGCAGAACCAGGCGCGCGGGGGCTGCGTGGTTGGGATGGGCGCTGGGCGGCCGCCGGGCTCCGGGCGCCGCCGTCGCCGCCGCCGCCGCCGCCGCATCCCCAGCACCCCGGGCCGGGCGGCCTGCGGGGGGTGGCGCAGTTGCGAAACTGAGTGAGTATGGAGTCGGAACTTTCTTTGGCGGCCGCGATTTCTGGGCAGCGTCTGGGACCTCTCCCGCCTGCTCCCCAAGCCCCCGAGCCCGCTCCCTCTCCGCACCTGGGGCCTCTTAGCCGCCGTCTTGATTCTCCTCCGTCAAAATGGCTAGAGGGCTTGAATGTAAGATGAGAACTCCTAAGAATCCTCCAAATCGGTGTTGGCGGCCTCCGGGGCCCCGAGGATCTCACTGCGCAGCTCGACCAGGTCGGTGGCGCAGATGCGCCCCTCCTGCAGAAAGATGGTCTCTTCCTTCACCGAGAGCCGCTGCGCCGAGTCCGCGGCCTCCGCCACAGCAGCTGCCGCGGCGCCCACGAGCCCATGGCCCCGGCTTCGGTGTTGACTGAGAGGAGCAGCCGCCAGGTCTGGGGAGACGCGAGCAGCAGTCGCCACCCTCACCAGTCCATGTTTCAGTTTTATTTCCGAAACTGCCATGCGAGGCAGCAGATCAGCCTTTCACCTCCGCCGCCATCTTTTTCTCCCTCTGAAATACTTTCTTAATATGTCATATATATGTAGATAATGTATATACTCATTCTATATAATAAAAGGCTAATATGCAAATCGACCGAACGGTAAAATGACAGGTCACTATAACTTGCACTGACCACCAGGGGGCAAATGCTCAATGCAGGCGCTGCCCCCTAGTGGTCAGTGTGCTCCCACAGGGAGAGTGCTGCTCAGCCAGATGTCAGGTTCATGGCTGGCAAGTGCAGTGCAGTGTGAGGAGCCTCTCCCGCCTCACAGCAGCGCTAAGAATGTCTGACTGCCGGCTTGAGTCTGCTCCCCGTGGGGAGTGGGCCTAAGCCATTAGTTGGACATCCCCCGAAGGCTCCTGGAGTGTGAGAGGGCACAGGCCAGGCTGAGGCACCCCCCCCCCAAGTGTACGAATTTCATGCACCGGGCCTCTAATATGTGTATATATATATATATATATATATATATATATATATATACACACACACACACACACACACATATTAGTGCTTGGACCCTTAAACACTTTGAATCAGCATACTTCCTAGTCTCCAAGTAAATTGTAAAGCCGAGGGAAATGAATACCCAGCAGATGGCTGAATAAACTTCGTACTCAAATACTTGAGTAGTTCCTTTACATTTCCATCTGCCATGGAATCCTTTCAGAGACTGAAATATTTCAACTATAAAATGTTCTGCCAAGATTTCACAATGTCCAACAGCCTGACTAAGAGGTAAGAAGAATTCTGCAATGAGTGAAAATCCTCTAAATCATATCTTAATATAAATTTTCTGTAAAAAAATTTGATATATGTAAAATTAATTAAATGTGTCACTGTGTCAAGCTTTAGTAGAACAAGTACATTTACATAACCATCTGCTAGTATTTGCAAAGTCATACCTCCTGGGTAGCAAAAACTTACTCTACAAAGATCACAGTGTTTCTCAGTACACTTGCACACTTGTCAATCAGTTCTGGTTTTCAAGTTTCTAGAAAAAACAAATGTACAGGAGAAAAGAAATCAACTTAGCTATCCCTATAGCAAAAGTGATTGACAATTCCTGTCAATGATAAACAGAATATTTTAAGATTCCTTATTACCCAGGTTTTTAATAATTTAAGATGATAAAACTATTCTCATATTTGTTTCTATGCTCTTTTAAATGGGGAAAAACAACACAGAACTTCTTTTAGTGTAAGTTAAGTATTAAGAAAAATTTAAAATGAATGTTATGAAAAAGTGTTTTTGATATCTGTTGCACCATATAGTCAATATACTAGTACATATCATTCTATTTTGCTAGTGTAAACATAAACACATATATTATGGGAAACTTTGTAGAACTAAACCAGCATATGATTTTAAACACTCTAAAACTGCAAACTTCTAAGCAATAGAATTTAAATATGTTTGTAGATATCCTATATAATAAAGAGCTAATATGCTAATTAGACTGGACAGCGGAATGACCTTCTGGAATGACCTTCCGGGATGACCTTCTGGAATGACCCAGGAGTGGGGCTGTGGGGCTGCAAGGCAGCTGGGGCCGCGTAGCAGCCAGGGAAGCCGGGAAAGCGAGGGCTGAGCCCCTTGCTCTAATTTGTGCATTGGGCCTCTAGTATGTGTATAAAATGCAAACACTGTCCAGCAATTATTTAATATTTATTTCCTGGAAACCTAAATAATGAAAGGATTTGCTATGGAAATTAGAAAATAATTTGAACTATAAAAATGTTACAATAAAGATGTTTACAATGTAGCTAGAAATGCATTCATAAGTAAATTTAGAGTGCCACTATCTGTATTAGGAGTGAG
This sequence comes from Eptesicus fuscus, assembly GCF_027574615.1. Lineage (NCBI taxonomy): Eukaryota > Metazoa > Chordata > Mammalia > Chiroptera > Vespertilionidae > Eptesicus > Eptesicus fuscus. The sequence goes on along the minus strand of NC_072475.1, from coordinate 92,818,514 downwards.
GATAGGTAGAAAATCAATGTAGTAAAATAAAATAGCATATCAGAAGCAAAAAGGTAGGATGAAGAAAAGTGAACCTATAAGAAAATGTTCAGAAATCAGAAGTTTCTATTTTTAAAAGTTAATAAAACAATAAAACCCTATAAAATTGTTCAAGGAAAAAAAAATAAACTACCAATATTAAGAATGAAAAGAGAACCATCAAAACAAAGCCTTAGGTGTTAAAAAAGATGGTAATAATACCTAATGAGCAATTCCATCCAATAAATTTCATATTTTACAAAGTCCTTTAAAAAATGTAACTTAACGAAACTACAATAAAAAATCCAGAAATTAAATTGTGTTTTTTCCTCATTTAAAACTATGTCTTTTATAGAAATTTGATTTATATCCAACAACCTTCCACAAAACAATTATAGGCCAAGAAGTCTTTAATGGTCAATTTTCCTTAACATTTGAGGACTAAATAATATCAATCTCATTTAATCTCTTAAAGAATAAATAAAGACTAGTTTCCACCTTATTTTATAAATTAAGGCAGAATTCCCACCTAAAATGACATGATTTCAAATCAGACTTTAAATTAATCCTACTTTTCTCATTCCCTTGTATTACCCCTTTAGTAGGCATTTTAGTTCAGAGTCCATTAATCAGAATGACTGTTTTGCAGTATTCTTATCACAGTATATGCTGAGAGCATATTTCTCAAACCTGTTTCAAAACTTTTGCCTATTCCACCTGTTTTCTATCTTACATTAACTTGTTAACATCTGTTCTGTTTTCTTTCCTGGTGGATTTTCCACTTTAATCTCATTATCAGTTTAGGATTAGGCAAAAGAGCACATGATGCTAAATTAATTTGTTCCATATATGTCTTCCCCAAAATACCCTCCTCATTTTCAATAAATTCTCCTAAAAATCAAAAACGCTTAGGACCTGGCTGGCATGCTCAGTGGTTAGGGCATGGACCCACACACTGAAGGGTCATGGATTTGATTCCTGGTCAAGGGCATCTACCTAGGTTGCAGGTTTGGTCCTAGGCCCCAGTCGGGACAGTTACAGAAGGCAATTAATTGATATGTCTCTCTCACATCTCTCTCTCTCTCTCTCTCTCTTCTCTCTCTCTCTCTCTCTCTCTTTCTCTCTCTTTCTCTCTCTTCTCCACCCTCCCTGTTACTCTACCTAAAAATCAAAAGAAAAAATATCCTCAGGTAAAGGTTAACAAAAAAATAAATAAGTAAACAAAAACAAATCACTTAGACCAGGGGTCCTCAAACTTTTTAAACAGGGGCCAGTTCACTGTCCCTCAGACCGTTGGAGGGCCGGACTATAGTTTAAAAAAAAAAACTATGAACAAATTCCTATGCACACTGCACATATCTTATTTTGAAGTAAAAAAAACAAAACAGCAAAAACACCCCCATGTGGCCCGCGGGCCGTAGTTTGAGGACGCCTGACTTAGACGATCAAACAGTATGGGAACTATGGAAGAGGATGAGTCTGGGGCCCATGTAACATTGCAAAAAATAGAAATAGCCTAACAGAATTCAAGAGTGGGCAATAATGAATGCCATTCTACTAGTTGGTTATTGATCCCAGGTGCAAATGAGTGCCATGCTTTATTAAGAAGCCTGACTCTGGCCAAGATAATTTTTGTTCCATGATGAAGAAGACGAATTTCTTCTGAAGGGTTATTCATATAATCAAAATTGGAAACTTGGATGTAGTAACAGACAACAGTGGTTTCCAGTTTGCCCCCATGGGTTCCAGTTTTCTCTTACTCAGTGCCAGTTCAGGTACATCTTTCCAACATAGCATTTTTAAAAATAAACATATGCTATTTTTGCTTTATTCTGTAAATTTAAAAAATTATACTCATTAATAATTTTAAATATTTTAATAATGGAGTAAGTCCAATTGGTTATAAGGTATTATACTTTTGTATAGTATATTTTATCAAATAATTTATGAATGAGACTGATATATTATTGTTTTCAAAATATTCTAGTAAAGTTTTTTTTTGTTTGTTTTTGTATGTTTTTGTTTTTTTAATTAATGTTGCCCTTGTCTCATAAAACAAATTAGGAAGAGTTTCAGATCTTTCCTTTATTTAGATGTACTTGAAAAACATTGACAATTGTGAATTCTTACTGCCTTATAGAATACTAGAGGCCCAGTGCATGAAATTTGTGCACTGGCCCAGACGGGGTGTTGTTGTCGCCCAGCACAGCCTGCACCCTCTCCAATCAGGAATCCATTGCCGGGGGAAAGATGTTCGACTGCCAGTCAAACAGCCCTCTCACAATCCACGACTACTGGCTCCCAACAGCTCGCCTGCCTGCCTGCCTGCCTGCCTGCCTGCCTGCCTGATTGCCCCTAACCGCTTATGCCTGCAAGCCTAATCACCCCCTAACCACTCTCCTGCCAGCCTGATCAATGCCTTACTACTCCCCTGCCAGCCCAATTGCCCCCAACTGCCCTCCCCTGCAGGCCTAGTCGCCCCCAACTGCCTCTCTCCCCTGCAGCCCTGGTCACCCCCAACTGCCCTCCCCTGCTGGCCTGGTTGCTCCCAATTGCCCTCCCCTGCCAGCCATCTTGTGGTGGCTGTCTTGTGACCACATGAGGGCAGCCATCTTGTGCAAGGGCATGATGGTCAATTTGCATATTACCTCTTTATTATATAGGATTATATAGGAATAGAGGCCCCATGCATGAAATAATGCATGGGTGGTGTCCAGTTGGTATGTCCTAATAAAGACCAATTGGGCCAGGTTGGCCTGGGGCAGGGGATGTGGGAGGTTGACCAACTGGCCCCACCCCTGATCGGGAAGGGGATGATCAAAGGTGAGGCCAGGTGAGGCGGTTGGCAGTTTGGCCCCACCCCCAATCATGGGTGGGGGGTGGGGGGGCTGGCCTAGGGGAAGAGGAGGAGGAAAGCACCGCCAGTGGTTGGTCGAACTCCTGGTTGAACTCCCAGTCGATCTCCCAGTTGAACTCCCCAAACTCTTGATCAAGGGGACAATTTGCATATTAGCTTTTTATTATATAGGACTAGAGGCCCGGTGCACGAATTTCATTCAAAGAGGTGTGTGTCCATCAGGCCAGCCTGCACCCTCTCCAATCTGGGACACCTTGAGGGATGTCTGACTGCCCATTTAGGCCTGATCCCGGTAGGATCGGGCCTAAACGGGCAGCTGGACATTCCTCTCACAATCCAGGACTGCTGGCTCCCAACTGCTAGCCTGCCTGCCTTCCTGATTGCCCCTAACCAAATGCTTCTGCCTGCCAGCCTGATCTCCCCCTAACCACTCCCCTGCCAGTCATATTGATGCCTAACTGCTCCCATGCTAGCCTGATTGCCCCCAACTGCCCTCCCCTGCAGGCCTGGTCCCCCCAACTGCTCTCCGCTGCAGGCTTGGTCACCCCTAACTGCCCTCCCCTGCAGGCCTGGTCCCCCCCAACTTCCCTTCCCTGCAGGTTCAGTCACCTCCAACTTCCCTCCTCTGCCAGCCTGGTCACTCCTAAGTGCCCTTCCCTACAGGCTTGATTGCCCCCAACTGCCCTCCCTTGCTGGCCATCTTGTTGCGGCCATCTTGTGTCCACATGGAGGCAGCCACCTTTGACCACATGGGGGCAGCCATCTTGTGTGTTGGAGTGACGGTCAATTTGCATATTACTCTTTTATTAGATAGGATACCTGTAAAATCATCATAACCTAATTTTCCCTTATGGAAGATTTTTTTTAATAATAAATCTTTATTATTCAGATTATTACAGGTGTTCCTCTTCCCCCCCCCCATGGCTCCCCTCCACCTGATTCCCCACCCCACCCCATGCCCTTACCCCCAGCCACTGTCTTCATCCATAGGTGTAAGATTTTTGTCCAATCTCTTCCTGCAACCCTCAGACCCCCTTCCCCCTAATTGTCCATCCCCTCCCTTTCTATGTCCCTGATTCTATTATATTCACCAGTCCATTCTGTTCTTCAGATTTTTTATTCACTTGATTTTCAGTTTCACTTGTTGGTAGGTATGTATTTGATATCATTTTGTTGTTCATAATTTTTACCTTTACTTTTTTTTTCTTCTTCCTCTTCTTAAAGAATACCCTTCAGCATTTCATGTAATCCTGGTTTGGTAGTGATGAACACCTTTAGCTTTTTCTTGTCTGTGAAGCTATTCATCTGACCTTCAATTCTAAATGATAGCTTTGCTGGGTAGAGTAATCTTGGTTGTCTGTTCTTGCTATACATCACTTTGAATATTTCTTGCCACTCCCGTCTGGCCTACATAGTTTCTGTTGAGAAATCAGCTGACAGTCGTATGGGTACTCCCTTGTAGGTAACTAACTGTTTTTCTCTTGCTGTTTGTAAGATTCTCTCTTTGTCTTTTGCCCTTGGCATTTTAATTATGATGTGTCTTGGTGTGGTCCTCTTTGGATTCCTCTTGTTTGGGGTTCTGTGCGCTTCCCGAACCTGTAAGTCTATTTCTTTCACCAGGTGGGGGAAGTTTTCTTGTCATTATTTCTTCAAATAGGTTTTCAGTATCTTGCTCTCTCTCTTCTTCTGGCACCCCAAAAATTCGGATGTTGGTACGCTTAAAGCCATCCCAGAGGCTCCTTATGCTATCCTCACACTTTTGGATTCTTCCTTCCGCCTCTCTGGTTGGGTGATTTTTGCTTCCTCATATTCCAGATCTTTGGTTTGACTCCTCGTGTATAGTGATCTACAGTTGAGTTTCTGTATATTCTTTATTTCAGTGTATGCTTAATTTCTGACTGGTCCTTTTCCATTTTTTTTTTGTATTCTCATTAAGGTCCTTGAAGGTCTCTTCAAGTTTCTCAGTGGTTTTTAGAAGATTCTTGAGTAACCTTATAAATGTGGTTCTGAACACTGTGTTGTCCAGTAGTTTACTTTCTTCCATCTCTCCTATTTGTGACATGCTTCACTGTCTCCGCATTTTAGCTGCCTCCCTGTGTTGAGGGAGTGGCTTTGTGTGGTCAGTGACCTATAGGGGCCAGTAGCTCAGCTTCCCCAATCACCCTAAGTGGTCAATCTTGGTACACCCCTTTGTGGGCGGAGTGCAAAGTCTTGGTGTAGTTAAGCCTTGATTGCTATTGGTATACTGGGAGGAAATTGACCTCCATGCCAATTGGCTGTGAGGACCCGCTGTATCTATAATGGAAGCACTGCTGCACTGGAGACATGCTTGTGGTACAGGGCCTGTTTCAGTGGGGCTTTGGTGTTCACTGTGTCCACCTCCCAAATGTGTCACTTATGAATGTGAGGAATTGAAATCTGGTGTCTCACACTGACCTCTAGGTTTACTGGCTTCTGGATCTCCAATGGGGTGCAGTTCAGCTGCTGTCTGAGGCCACCCTGCAGGAGCTACAGCAAGAACTGCAGTCCTCTCCTCCCTGCTTGGAGCTTGGAGGTTTTGGAGCTGTCTGTACTAGGTTGCAAGTTTACTAGTTTAAACTGCAATAGAGAAGGCTATTCATATGCAAAAGCCGCTGCTAGGAGCTTGGGTGTGTTGGTAGATTGTGCGGGGCGGAGTCTCAGGGCGTCACTAGGCTAGGGCATGGCCAACAGCAATGGCTGGTAGTGAGCCACCTCCAACCGTGTCCCCACAACCGCGTCCCCGCCCCGGCGCAGCCAACAATTCTACCTCCATGCAGCTCTGCTAGTAAGCCACCCTCACTCTCCGACCCTTTGGAAGACATCCCAGTCTCTCCCCAGAAACTGGATTTCAGAGAGATTGGGGGCTTGTCTCTCTTCGGATTGAAGAAAGCAATGCCCGCCTCCAGCTGGGCTCTGCCGCCAGTTCCTATCGCGTGCACGCACACCCCTGTACCTCAGTTTTTCAGCGTTTGCGCCCTGATTGCTCCCGTCTCTTTTGGTCTAGTTGTAGAGGTTCTACTCAGCCAGCTTTCCCATGGTTCTGGGCGATAGACGTTCTGTCTTTTAGTTGTAGTTTTGGAAATTGTTGTGGATGGCAGCAGCCCAGATGTTTATCTATGCCACCATCTTGGATCCCTTATGGAAGATTTTTGATAAAATATTTTATTTTTAAATACACTAGATTATTTCTATTTTTGTGTTGGCCTTGGTGTTTTTTCTGCAATACACTCTTTTAGTAAAAAATTTTAATGATATTTGCACAATTTGTATTTGGTCTTTGCAATATCAGAAAGATGTACTTACTAATGTCCCCTCTTTTTTTTTTATATATATTGTTCATTAATACCTACTCTTTTTTGTCAGAAATATTATAAATTTCATTAGTCTTTTGAAAGTACTGAATTCAGGCTTTTAAGTATAACTTTTGTTATATTTTCTTTTATGAATGTCATTAAAAAAAAGAATATTTATTCATTTTTGTATTTTTTTATTCTATTATTCTTATACTGGGTTAAATTTACTCTTTATTGTTACCTTCTGAGGATAATAATTAGGTCAATTATTTTTATCCTTTCAATTTTTTTTCTTCTATGTTCATTTATGGCTTTTGATTTTTCTCACAATATTAGGGTTTGAAAATACCATAAATGTTTTAGAAAATATTTAACCATAATTAGCTTACAATATTTTCTGATTCTCATTAAATATAATTTTTTTGCTATCATAATGTATGGCTTTATGATTTTCATAATTTTTATAAATCCTTAACTATTATTTCTTTGAATATTTATAACATCTTTTATATTTCATATACATATATTCTCTGAGTCTATTATTCACTTATTTTCCAATTTCTGGTTTTTATTTTTTGTGTTTCTGGATTTTATTATGCGTATTTCCTTATGATGTTTTCTATTTCACTAATATTCTCTTTAGCCAGCTCTAATCAGCTGACAAACACCTTCATTGGATTCTTATGATTTCAGTTCTAGAATTTTGATTTACTCTTTTCTAGATTATAGTTCTCTTCACACTTTCTCAGTCTTTTATATCTTTGAACAAATTAAAAATATTTACTAATTCATCCGTCTAATGAAACAATTCTAACTCTCCCATTAAGCTTTTTTTTAACCTATTATTTATCTCTGTTTTATATTCATATAGTCCTTTTCTTCTTGAGCCTGATTTGATTCCTTATCAGATATGGTGTTAAAATTATAGACAAAGACTGATATTTGGATGATTTCCTTTTGAGAATTTACTTTCTTTTTTGTTGCAAGCTGCTTAAGCACTAGTATTCAAGATTACCTCAAAGCAATTTCCAGACTGAAATTAATTGAGACTAGGTGTCAGTCTCTCCATGAACTTTTTTGCTTTTACTTTGGCTTTGCTACTAAGTTTTGGCACCTTAAGTTCCCTACTAGACATATAGAGTTTCAAAATTTCCCCACATTTTTCATTACCAGGATGCAATTACTTTCATTCCTCCTATTCCTACAAGGCTCTCAAAAGTTTCAATTACCTTCTTAACATCTAATCACCTTATTTTGGAACTGTAAAATTGCCATACCAGAATTATAGAATCAATGTTGGTTCACCTTTGTGAGCCTATATATTCTCCCCAAATCCTGCCATCACAATTTTCACTGCATTCGTAGATTTCTGATTCATGTGGCTAAATATTTCTGAAAACTTGATCAGGTTTTCCAGTTGTCGTAGGTGGGAGTTTTAATTCAAATAACTAATATGATAATACTAGGAAGCAGAATCCCTGAAACACCCATATTTTAGATAATTTTTCCCATCCATTTTTTAGTCTGGAACCACATATCTAAAGAAATGTATGGCAAGGGAATATGTAATGTACAGCCTATATATTGAAATACTAGTACAAGTGTTCTCATACTTTTCCTTCCCTTTTTTATCTCTTGCAATATGGAAGTTATATACATGAGAACAACTTGCCAGAATACTATAAAGAAACAATATAGAAGAAGACAGTGTTTTTATTTGACCTTGTGGAACATGGTCTGATTGTTCATCACTAGACTGCAATAGAAGTAAACAGTAACTTTTATATGCTTACTTGTGCTGCACCAGCACAGCCAAGGGTTCGGCGGGCCTGAGGGTGAGCGGTGAAGAATGGAGAAAAAAGACAGACAAGAGAATAAGTTGGGTCTAGGTGGATCTTCTGTGCCTTTCTGAGGCCACAGAACAGATCCAGACTGCAAAGCTGATGCTTTATTTATAGTCAGGGACAAACAAGGTAGTTTACAATGTTCTTTTAAGTTTCACTTGTTTTGGCAGCACTTGCTGCCCCTCCCACAGCCCACTAGCTACCCAGGAAAGATCTAGGGATCAGTTACAGGATCAAGCTTAATTATGCTTAGAGGACTGTGCCCTCCAATCTGGGTCTTGTTTGCGACTTTGCCAGCAGGTCAGTCCAAGGCTTAACCCTATAACCGCTTCCTACACTTACACAATTGTACTTTGAGGTATCCCCATTACAATAGCTTGGTCTTTATTCTAACTAATGCAAAATCTATATAAAATAGATAAAATATTGAGTAGATGATTGAATATACACTGAATGGCCAGATTATTATGATCTCTGAAAGCATATTAATCTGGCCACTTAGTGTGTGTGCATGAATTCATGCATGGGTGGGGTCCAGCCAGCCTGGCCAGGGGGAGAGGACATGGCAGTTGGCCAGCCTGCCTGTTTGAGAACTCCTGGTCGAGGGGACAATTTTCATGTTAGCCTCTTATTATATAGGATATACACTGAGTGGCCAGATTATTATGCGTTCAGAGATCGTAATAATCTGGCCACTCAGTGTATAAGATAGGAGGTAGGGGAGAAGTCTAGGCTGGAGATAAAAATGCAAGAGCCATTTGTATAGAGTGCAATTAAGGCTGGATGACATCATTTAGAGAATGTAATTATATATGGGAACCAAAAACTGAGCTATGGAACCCATAATAGTTCAGAAAGCTTTTACCAGGAATAAGCAAAAATGTCTAAGAGGCATGTTGTTGAAGCAGGTAAAAAAATTGAGTGCCATCTCAACATTCAAAGAAAGAAGAGGGTTTTTTTTTTTATTTGTTTCTTTCTTGCTGTTCTTTTGTAAGTTATAGCATCCATATCAAATGTAGCTGACAAATTAATAATTTGTTATAAATTAAGCTTATAGAGATTATTAATGACATTGGTAAGATCTGTTTTGATAGAACTGTGGGTTGAAAGCCTGATGAGCATTGATTTATAAAAGAATGGAAATTGTGTAAATAGAGAGAAAAATATATCTGTCAATGTCATTCTTTTAAAGAATTTCCATGCTAAGTTGAACAGAGGAAGAGGAGAAATCTTGGAAACTGAAGTAGTTTCCAAGGAATGTGTTTATTCAAATATGGTTGATATCATGTTATGTAAGCTTATGGTAATAATACAGAAGAGAGGGAAATGTTGTGGAGTAAACTATGGTTAGAATTGTGGAGATTCACTGCTTTAAGTTAAGAGAAGATAAAGTATATGGGAAGGAAGTGCAAGTTTGTTTGTAGACATAATTATGGGAATATAAAAATATGATAGTTTTATGATTTTTTGTTTAGTTTGTTTTGTAAATCCTCACCCAAGGATATCTTTCCATTGATTTTTAGAGAGAGTGGATGGGAGGGGGAGAGCCAGTGAGAGAGAAACATTGATTGGTTGCCTCCTGCACGTGTGCAACCAGGATTGGGGATCAATTAGGTACATATACACCTAGGTATGTACCCTTGACTGGAATTGAACCCGTGACCCTTCAGTCTAAGAGCTGATGCTCACTCTATCCACTGAGCAAAACCAGTTAAGGTTGTTTTATGTTTTACTGTCTCTCTTGTTTTAGTGAATCAAGAAAATGTTAAATACTTGGGGATAACAAGGGAAGATTATATATTGTAGGTTATAATAGAATTGGGAAGTTGTTAAAGAGTAAGGAGAATAAAAGAACTAGAAACCAGAAAATATACATAAGTTTCCAGTATCTGATCCAACAGAATGTATATGGGCATATTTTCTAGTAGACAGTTTGTATGAACTTATATGTTTCCATTGACCTGAATTCAGAGGAGGATCTATTTAATCAGTTTAGGGATCTTGCCAGTTAAGTAAAAATTTAGGAACATGAGACAAAGAAGCTGTTGATGAAGTAATTATAATAGTGCACAGTGGAATGTAAGCCAGCTAAGACACAGAGACTGAAAATAAAGGGATGGAAAAATATATTTCATACAAATGGCAATGAAAAAAAAAGCTGGCATAACAATACTTATAATATCAGACAAAATAGACTTTAAAGCAAAAGCTATACAAGAGACAAAGAAGGTCACTCCATAATGATAAAGGGATAAATCCTACAAGAGGATATAAACCTTGTAAACATTTGTACATCCAATATAGGAACATCTAAATATATAAAGCAAATATTGATGGACATAAAGGGAGAGACTGACAGTAATACAATAATAGTATGAATTCTTAACATCCCATTGACATCAATGGATATATCATCCAGATAGAAAATCAATAAGAAAACAATGGCTCTAAATTACACATTAGATCAGATAGATTTAATTGATATTTTTAGAACATTTCACCCAAAGAAACAAAATATACATTATTTTCAAGCACACATGGAACATTATCTAGCTTAAACCATATGTTATGCCACAGAATAAGTCTCAACAAATTTAAGAAGATTGAAATCATATCAAGTATCTTCTCTGATCACAATGGTATGAAAATAAAAATCAAATACAAGAAGAAAACTGAAAAACAGTCAAACACATGGAGGTTAAGTAACATGATACTAAACAGTAATTGGGTTAACAATAAGATCAAGGAAGAAATAAAAATATCTCATGAGACAAATGAAAATGAGACACAATGAACCAAATTCTATGGGGTACAACCAAATACATTCTAAGAGGGAAATTCATAGAAATAGTACCTAAAGAAACAAGAAAAATATCAAATAAACACTATATCCTTACATCTAAAAGAATAAGAAAACAAACAAAACCCAAAGTGAGTAGAAAAAAAAAAAAGAAAATAATAAATATCAGAGCAGAAATAAGCAAAATGGAGTCTAAAAAAATCACAAAAAAATCAATGAAACCAATAGCTGGTTCTATGAAAATATAAATGAGATTGATAAACCTTTAACCAGCTTCTCAGAAAAGAGAGAGAGCCCAAATAAAATAAGAAATGAAAGGGAAGTGACAACTGACACCACAGAAATACAAAGAATTATAAAAATGTATTACAGACAATTATATGCCAACAAATTAGACAACATAAAAGAAATGGATCCCTAACCGGTTTGGCTCAGTGGATAGAGTGTCGGCTTGCAGACTAAAGGGTCCCCGGTTCGATTCCGGTCAAGGGCATGTACCTTGGTAGTGGGCACATCCCCCAGTTGGGGGTATGCAGGAGGCAGCTGATCGATGTTTCTCTCTCATCGATGTTTCTAACTCTCTATCCTTCTCCCTTCCTCTCTGTAAAAATAAAATAAAATTTAAATATATATATATATGTATATATATATATGTATGAATTAAAAAAATAGATAAATTACTAAAAGCATACAATCTTCTAATATTGAATCTAGAAGAAACAGAAAATCTGATTATACCAATAATGATTTCTTTCTAATAAATAATAAAAAAAGCTCCCAACAAAAAAGTCATGGACCAAATGCCTTCAAATGTGTATTATATTAAACATTCAAAACATAATTAATGTCAATTCTTCTTAAACTGTTCCAAAAAATTAAAGAGGAGGGAAGACACCCACACTAATTTAAGAGGCCAGCATTACCCTGATTCCAAAGCTAGATAAAAACATCACACAAAAAATTATAGTTCAATAACACAATAAAACAATAACACAAAAATTTTCAACAAAATATTAGTAAACCAAATTCTGCAATACTTTACAAAGATCATATACCATAATCAAGCAGGATTTGACCTTGAGATGCAAGGTAGGTTCAATATTCACAAGTCAATAACATAAACAAAAAATGATAAAAGTAATGTGATTATATCAATATATGTAGAAAAGACATTTGAAAAAATTCACCACTCACTTATAATAGAAACTTTCAGCAAAATGGGGGTAGAGGGAATATGCCTCAACATAATAAAGGCCATATTTGACAAATCCACAGTTATTATACTCAGTTGTGAAAAACTAAAAAATTGTTTTGTTTAAGATAAAAAAGACAAGTATTTCCACTTTTACCACTTTTATTCAACATAGTATTGGAAGCCCTAGCCATAATAATCAAACAAGAAGAAGAAATAAAGGCATCCAAATTGGAAAGAAGTAAAACTGTCATTATTTGTAGAGGACATGATGTTATACATAGAGAACCCTAAAGACTCAACCAAAAACCTACAAAAAATTTATAAATTAATTCAGTAAAGTGGTAGAATGCAAAACAAATAATTAGAAATTTGTTGCACTTTATACACCAATAATAAACTATCACAAAGGGAAACTAATAAAATAATCCCATTTATAATTGCTTCAAAAAAACAAAAAACCAAAAACCAACTTAGTAATAAATGTAACCAGAGATAAAAGACCTGTGGAAAATTATAAAACACTGAAGAAAGCAACTGAAGAAGGTACAAATAAAAGGAAGCATATTACTTGCTTATGGGTAGGAAAAATTAACATCTTTAAAAGATGTTACAGAAGAGAGGGTAATGTTGTGGAGTAAACTATGGTTAGAATTGTGGAGATTCACTGCTTTAAGTTAAGAGAAGATAAAGTATATGGGAAGGAGTAATCTATAGATTCAATGTATTTGCCATCAAAATACCAATGGCATTTTTCACAGAGCTAGAACAAATAATCCAAAAATGTACATGGAACCACAGATGACCCTGATTAGCCACAGCAATCTTGAGAAAGAAGAACAAAGGTGGTGATATTATGCTACCAGATATCAAACTATACTGTAAGACTTATGGTAATAATCAAATGAGCATGGAACTGGAATAGAAAAAGACACACATATCAGTGGAACAAAATAGAGAGAGAGAGAGAGAGAGAGAGAGAGAGAGAGAGAGAGAGAGAGAGAGAGAGAACAAACAACAACAACATGTCTAGGCAATCCAGTGTGGCTCAGTGGTTTAGTGTCAACCTATGAACCAGGACATCGTGGTTTGATTCCCAGTCATTACTGTGGGCTCAATCCTCTGTAGGGGCATGCAGGAGGTGGCTGATCAATGATTCTCTGTCATCATTGATGTTTCTATTTCCCTCTCCATTACTCTCTGAAATAAACATACACACACATTTCTATCTGGTCAGTTAATCTATGACAAAGAATGCAAGATTTCAATGGAATAAAGACAATTTCTTCAATAAATAGTTGAAAAAACTGGACAGACACATGCAAAAGAATGAAAGTGGATCATTTTCTTATACCATACACAAGACTAATCTCAAAATAGATTTAAGTCTTAAACATGAAGCCTAAAATCATAAAACCCTAGAAGAAAACATAGGCAGTAAACATGTTGGCATCCCTCTTAGTAGCATTTTTTTGATATGTCCCTTCAGGCAACAGAAATAAAAGAAAAAGGACAAATAAGACTACATAAAACTGAATAGTTTGTGCACAGCGAAGAAAATCAACAACAAAATGCAAAGGCTTCCTACTGAATGGGAAAAGATATTCACCAATGATACATTTGATAAAGGATTAATATCCAAAATATATAAAAGAACTCATACAACTTAACACCAAAATAATAAATAACTCAATTAAAATGGGTAGAGTACCTGAACACACATTTTTTCCAAAAAAAAGACATACAAATAGCCAATAAACATGAAAAGTTGCTCAATGTCACTAATCATCAGAAAATGGAAGTTAAAACCTCAATGAGATATCACATACTCCTGTCAGAATGGCTATCATCAATAAATTGACAAACTCATGTTGGCAAGGATGTGTAGAAAAGGGAAACCATGTGCACTGTTGGAATTGAAAATAGGTTCAGCCACTATGAAAAAGAGTATGAAGTTTCTTCAAAAAATTAAACGATATAGCCCTGGACAGTGTTGCTCAGTTGGCTGAGCATCATCCTGTGCACCTAAAGGTTGCCAGTTCAGTTACTGGTCAGGTTGTGGGTTCAGTCCCCAACTGGGGGTATATTTGGGAGGCAACCAATAGATGTCTCTCTCACTAACCTGACCTCTCTGAAAAAACAAAATCAATAAAGTATTTTTAAAAGTTAAAAATATAACTACTACATGACCAAGTAATTCCCTTCTGGATATTTACCTGAAGAAACCCAGATCACTAATTTGAAATGCCATATGCATCCTTATGTTCATTGCAGGAATATTTTACAATAGCCAGGATATGGAAACAACTTAAGTGTACATTGATAGATGAGTAGATAAAGAATAAGTGATATATGTATGCAACAAACTATTACTCAGCCATAAAAATGAACAAAATCTTGCCATTTTGAACAACATGAATGGACATAGCAGGAATCATGCTAAGTAAAATAAATCAGACCAGAGAAAAACAAATACCATATGATTTCACTTATACTCTATGTGGAATCTAAAAAAATATATAAAAATCAAAACAGAAAAAAACTCATATATACAGAAAACATTTTAATGGTTGCCAGATGGAAGGGTGGATGGGGATGTTGAGTGGAAAAAGAGAAGGGATTAAGATGTACAAATTGCCAGTTCTTAAAACAGTTACAGAAATATAATATACAGCATAAAAAGTTATATTTATGATGTCAGATATGTATAAGACTTATCTCAGTGTTTGCTTCATAGTCTATATAAAGGCCTAACCACTGTGCTATATACCTAAAATTTAATATAATATTGTATGTCAACTGTAATTGAAAAGTAAAAATAATATATTAAAAATAAATAGAATACAAATAGCACCGTTAGCCTATTATTTACAACTGAACTAGCCAACTTTTGAAAGTGGTTGCTATTGGAAAGCAGGAAGAATTAGGAGAAGGTGTATAAGAAAAAGATGTTTGCATGATAAAGCTTAGAGGTATTAGACTTTTAAAATAGTTGTTTATATTACTTGATTAGAAGTAAAAATTAATAAAATATTGTAAACTGTTAAAAAACAGTTATGATACAACTAGAGGCCCTGTGCATGAAATTCATGCACGAGGGGGGGTTTCCCTCAGCCAAGCCTGCACCCTCTCCAATCTGGGACCCCTTGAGGGCAGTCAGACATCCCTCTCACAATCCAGGACTGCTTGCTCCCAACTGCTTTCTTGCCTGCCTTCCTGATTGCCCCTAACCGCTTCTGCCTGCCAGCCTGATCACCCCCTAACCACTGACCTGCCAGGATGATTAATGCCTAACTGCTCCCCTGCCAGCCTGTTTGCCTCCAACTTCCCTCCTCTGCCGACCTGGTCACCCCTAACTGCCCTCCCCTGCAGGCTTGATCGCCCCTAACTGTCCTCCCTTGCAGGCCTGGTCCCTCCCAACTGCCCTCCCCTGCTTGCCATCCTGTGGTGGCCATCTTGTGTCCACATGGGGGCAGGATCTTTGACAACATGGGGGCAGCCATCTTGTGTGTTTGAGTGATGGTCAATCTGCATAGTACTCTTTTATTAGATAGGATACAGGCCTGGTGCATGACTGGGGGCCAGCTGGTTTGCCCTGAAGGGTGTCCCAGATCAGGGTGGGGGTTCCCTTGGGGTGTGGGGTGGCTTAGGCGAGGGGCCTGTGGTGGTTTTCAGGCCAGCCATGCCCCCTGGCCATCCAAGCGAAGGCCCTGGTATCTGGAATTTATTTATCTTCTACAATTGAAACTTTGTAGCCTGGAGCAGAGCCAAGCCTTCTGCTCGCTCCGTGGCAGCAGCCATTTCTGTTGGGATTTATGTATCTTCTATAATTGAAACTTTGTAGCCTGGAGTGGAGGCCTAGGCTGGCCAGGGCTGCAGAAGCTTGGCTTCCTCCATTACTAGGGGCAACCCTAGCCTCCTTCTCTTCCTGCTCTGTGGCTGCCGCCATTTCTGTTGGGATTTATTTACCTTCTATAATTGAAACTTTGTAGCATTTAGTGGAGGCCTGGGCCGGCCAGGGTGTGCGGAAAGCTTGGCTTCCTCCATCACCGGGGAAACCCACGCCTCCCGCCTGCTCTCTGTGGCTGTAGACATTTTGGTTGGGTTAATTTGCATACTCACTCCTGATTGGTGGGTGGGCGTGGCTTGTGAGTGTGGATTGTGGGTGTAGCAGAGTGATGGTTAATTTGCATATTACTCTCTTATTAGATAGGATTAGATACAACATGAGATTCAAATTTGAGTTTATATATATATTGGTAAAAATTTATTATCAATGTTTCAAATATGTTGATTAATGGTCTATGGTTCTGAAGTTTTGATGAAATTTGTATCTTATCTTTTATTCCTTAAGTATTTTAATTGATATTTGAAAATGGTAATTTTTCACTGTTTCCATCCAGTGAGTTTGTTCTTAGGTTAAACTGGATTAAAAATGTTTATTTTATAATAATATATAATGAAGATAATTTACTAGTCAAGGAAACCTATATATTTTTTATACTTGATTTGTTTTTAAGAAATAAACAATGACATATTTTTATTCAGATATTTAAGATACTTTTCATAGCATGCCTAGATCCATATATTATATTAGATATTTTATGAAAATTGTATTCAAGCCATTGGGATAAAATTATTGCCCAAATTAGAAATTAAAAATATGCATTTAGATTATAAAACTCCCTCTTCACTTTAAATGATAGTACCAGAGACAAGCTATTTTATTCAGTATATCTCTTGATACCTGTCAAACTTTACATATTTAGCCACTAATAAAACTTTATCTCCTCTCAAATGAGACTCTTCAATAATATAATGAATTAGTAATAAGTTTTAATAATGTTTGGTACTTTGCCTTTAATTTTTTTCCTTCTCTTTTCCTTTATATTACTTAGTTCTCTTCCTATACCCATCATCATTTCAATTAATTTTTCTATTTCTATTCTGTTTAGGTATATTAGTGAGAGGTTTTCTTATCTTCTTTTTTAATTATAGCATAATTAGCACAGATTTCACATACTATATAACTTCTAAATTATAGAGTAATTAAAAATTTTTAAGTGACCTTGAGGTATTATATTTAAGGGAGCAGGATAACAAGATACATGAAAAAAACAGAAAATAACTATTCTTAACATTAAAAAATGTAGTGATCTAGCTAATTAGGTTTATCATTCAGTCTCTTAATGCTGGTATGTTAAAGGGACATCTGTTGCAATACACACTGTGATGAGTGCACGCACGTGTGTGTGTATGTGTGTGTGTGTGTGTGTGTGTGTGTGTGTGTGTGGTGTGATGGTAGGTCTTTTTATCAAACAGAATTGTAAATACTAATTTTTTTGCTCTTCAATTTCAATCTAAGCTTTCTACATGACTAAACGCATCTACTTCAAGATTATAATTTTTAAAAGGTTTCCTTTTTATTTTCTTTTTCTCACAAAAAGGTAATTTTACATTTTTAATTATATTAACATTTACATGTATTATGTTATTGCTCTATATTTAAAAAGTAAAACATACATTTCATTGTTTGTTGCAACTATACATTTTATTAACAACCTATTTAACTTTAAACCATATCATTAGTAAAGTGCTAATATAATATCAATTAGAATTGTTTAGAGATATATCTATCATTAGCTCATAAGCATACACAAAGGCAATTTTTAGAACAATGCATAATTCAAATAATTTTTCATAAATAAATTTTAAGAAATTATTGAATCAATAATTGAATGTGTTCATGACTGATTCCCTTGTTGATCAATTTGCAAAATCTTTTCAATACTATTCTTTTAATTGCTATTTAACTGCATTTATAATATACTAGAGGCCCAGTGCACAAAATTTGTGCATGGAGGGGGGTGTCCCTCAGCCCAACCTACACCCTCACCAATATGGGACCCCTTGAGGGATGTCCAACTGCCCTCTCACAATCCAGTATTGCTGGCTCCCAATCACTCACCTGCCTGCCTGCCTGATTGCCCCATCCGCTTCTGCCTGCCAGCCTGATCACCACCTAACCACTGCCCTGCCAGGATTATTGATGCCTAACTGCTCCCCTGCCAGCCCAATTGCTCCTAAATGTGCTCTCCTGCCTGCCTGATCACTCCAAATTGTCCTCCCCTGCAGGCCTGGTCACCCACATCTGCCCACCCCTGCTGGCCCAGTCACCCCTAACCGCCCTCCCTTGCCAGCCTGGTCACCCCAAACTGCCCTCCCCTGCCAGCCTGGTTGTACCCAACTGCACTCCCATGCAGGCCTGGTCACCCCTAATTGTCCTCTGCAGGTCTGGTCACCCCCAATTGCCCTCTCCTGCTAGCCCAGTCACCCCTAACTTCACTCCCTTGCCAGCCTGGTCACCCCTAACTGCCATTCCCTGTAAGCCCGATTGCCCCTAACCGCCCTCCCCTGTTGGCCTGGTCACCCT
This sequence comes from Eptesicus fuscus, assembly GCF_027574615.1. Taxonomy (NCBI): domain Eukaryota; kingdom Metazoa; phylum Chordata; class Mammalia; order Chiroptera; family Vespertilionidae; genus Eptesicus; species Eptesicus fuscus. The sequence goes on along the minus strand of NC_072475.1, from coordinate 92,800,056 downwards.
TAACTGCCATCCTCTGCAGGCCTGGTCACCCCAAATGCCCTCCCCTGCTGGCCTGGTCACCCCTAACAGCCCTCTCTTGTCAGGCTGGTTGCCCTCAACTACCATCCCCTGAAGGACTGGTACCCCCTAACTGACTACCCCTGCTAGCCTGGCCCCCCCAACTGCCCTCCCCTACAGGCCTTGTACCCCCAAACTGCCCTCCCCTACAGGCCTGGTTCCCCCCAACTGCCCTCCCCTGCAGGCCTGGTCTCTCCCAACTGCCCTGCCCTGATAGCCAAGCTGTGGCAGCCATCTTTGACCACATGGAGGCGACCATCTTGTGTGTTGGAGTGATGGTCAATTTGCATATTACCTATTTATTATATAGGATTCCTTTATTATAATTTCAGTGTTTTGATGATTTCAAGTAAGTTTTTAAATACTGTATATTTTTAGAAATTTATTTAAGTCAATATAAGAATTCCTAGCATGTAAATATTATTTCCTATATGTAAATTCCCCACCCATTTATTAGTTCTTAACATTATACCTTTATATATCTTCACATTATCCTATCTAATAAAGAAGGAATATGCTAATTGACTGCCACACCATCAAAGATGGTAGCACCCATAGCCCTAAGATGGTGGCAGCCAGTCCCCTCAGCTCCCCAGCCGCACAGGGCCAGCCAAGACACATGCAAGCCTCAGATGGCGGCTGCCCAGCTGATACCCAAGGTGCAGGCCAGCCTCAGATGGCGACTGCCCAGCTGCCCAGGGTCACCCGAAGCTCAGGTAACCAGGGCCGGCTGAGGCTTGCGCTGCCGGCAGTGGCAGCAGCAGAGATGTGATGGGTGCAACACCTTCCCCTGATTGCCAGGTCGCCTCCCACCCTGGAGGGCTCTCAGACTGTGAGAGGGAGCAGGTTGGGCTGAGGGACCCCTCCTACAGTGCATGAATTTTAATGCACTGGGCCTTCTAGTATTTTTATAATTATACTAGTGTCCTGGTGCACAAAATTCATGCAAGGTAGATGTGAGTGTCCCTCAGTCTCGCTTGCACCCTCTCCAATCTGGGACCTCTCATGGGATGTCTGACTGCCATTGGGCTTAAACTGACAGTCGGACACCCCTCTCACAATCCAGGACTGCTGGATCCTAACCGCTCGCCTTCCTGCCTTCCTGATTGCCCCTAACCGCTTCTGCCTGCCAGCCTGATCACACCCTAACCACTCCCCTGCCAGCCTGATTGATGCCTAACTGCTCCCATGCCAGCCCAATTGCCCCCAACTGCGATCCCCTGCCGGACCCATCACCCCCAACTGCCCACCACTGCCAACCTGATCGCCCACAACTACCATCAGCTGCCGCAACCTGCCTCCTCCTCCAGGAACTGCCTCCTCCACCCAAGGTGGAGGAGACAATGGAACCAGTCTTCTCTATGCCGTGAGGAGCTGTGGGACCCATAGACCTCACTGTGTGGAGCGGCCACTGGCCCCTGCCTTCACTGTGCACATGGCTACCATCTTGTGGTGGCCATCTAATGGTGGCCATCTTTGGCAGCCATCTTTGTGGCAGCCATCTTGTGGTGGCAATCTTGTGGTGGTTGTCTTGTGGCGGCCATCTTGTGATGACATCATGCAGGAGGGCCCCCTAGGCTTTTATTAGTATAAACTCTTTCATAAAAATGCAATAAGAAATTTATTATACGGCTTCTACTTAAATTCTTTTTAATTGATGATTAAATTTCCTATTTGAACTACTGACTAAAGTTTAAAACTAAACACTGATGGGCATGATACTTCCTAATATAGTCCACACTTCTACTTGCACTTATTAATTGTTACATATCAATAGTCAGTGTGTCTTTTCCCCCAAAATGATCCTATCAGGCATACTATTACATTAATTATTTAGTTCAAATAAATGTTATAAAAATTCATTAAACAGGAGCATTAAAAGAAAGAAAATGGTGATTTTATGAAAATTTAGTTGAGTTCTTAGAAATGACCTATAAAGTTAAGAGGCTGAATAATTTTCTGATATATTCAATGTGGGTGAAAAGACTCTGAGAGTTTTGGAATGTTAAGTATTAAAATACAGATTTACTTTCCATTAAACTCACTTTGTTTAAGTGTCAAGGATCATGAAGGCCTAGCTCCACTTAAAAGAAACCTAAACTGTACATCATGAGAGAGTGTATTTTAGGTTACAGTTTATGCCAGAGAGGTAATTCCTCTTAAGGAAACCGTATTTGCAGAAATGGGCTAGGCTGAGTAATGCATGTTCTTGACTATTTTACAGGTTGCCACTCTCCATACTGACCAGTCCTCAGATCTCTAAGGTTGATTTCCCTCTGACAAGTGAAGTGTTTGGGGCAAAGAAAAATAGTTTGGGTAAAACCTTAGATTCATCTGATGCTGCTAGGCATTATGATTTAAAGCTATTATTTACATTACTAGAGCCCGGTGCATGAATTTCGTGCATGGGGGGGTGTCCTCAGTCCAGCCTGCACCCTCTCCAACCTGGGACCACTCGAGGGATGTTCGACTGCCCATTTAGGCCCGATCCTGGTGGAATCAGGCCTAAATGGGCAATCAAAGATCCCTCTCACAATTGGGGACTGCTGGCTCCCAACCGCTTGCTTGCCTGCCTGCCTGATTGCCCCTAATCACTTCTTCCTGCCAGCCTGATCACCTCCTAACCACTCCCCAGCCAGCCTGATCGAGGCCTAACTGCTCCCCTGCTGGCCCAGTCACCCGAACTTCCCTCCATTGCCATCCTTGTCGCCCCCAACTGCCCTCCCCTGCAGGCCTGATGGCCCCTAACTATCCTCCTCTGCAGGCCTGGTAGCCCCAAACTGCCCTCCCCTGCTAGCCTGGTCCACCCCAACAGTGCTCCCCTGCAGGCCAGGTCACCCCTTACTGCCCTCCCCTGCAGGTCTGATTGCCCCCAACTGCCCTCCCTTGCAGGCCTGGTCTCTCCCAACAGCCCTCCCCTCCTGGCCTGATCGCCCACAACTGCAGGCCATCTTGTGGCAATCATCTTGTGTCCACATGGGGGAAGCCATCTTTGACCACATGGGGGCAGCCATCTTGTGTGTTGGAGTGATGGTCAATTTGCATATTACTCTTTTATTAGATAGGATGAAAAATTCTGGTTTTGGAGGTAAACTTAAAGTAAATTAATCCAGCTATATTTTTAAGCATGTTTCTAATTTTAAAATATTTTGGGAACTTTTATTTGAACATTTAGTGCTTCATTTTGTCTGTAAAGACCTGATGTTTTCTGCATAAATTTTATATTGCTGACATAGAGATTACTACCAAACTTGTTAGTTTTAAACAATAATCTTATCTAATAAAGAGTAATATGCAAATTGACCATCACTCCAACACACAAGATGGCCGCCCCCATGTAGTCAAAGATGGCTGCACCCATGTGGACACAAGATGGCCACCACAAGCTGGCCAGCAGGGGAGGGCTGTTGGGAGGGACCAGGTCTAAAGGGAGGGCATTTGGGAGGGACCCAAGCCTTCAGGGGAGGGCAGTTGAGGGCAGTTGAGGGGGACCCAGGCTGGCAGGGGAGGGCAGTTTGGGGTGACCAGGCCTGCAGGGGAGGGCAGTTGGGGGTGACCAGACTGGCAAGGGAGGGCAATAAGGGGTGACTGGGCCATTAGGGAGGGCAGTTAGGGGCTACCATGCGTGCAGGAGAGGGCAGTTAGGGGTGACCAGGCCAGCAGGGAAAGTCAGTAAGGAGCAATCAGGCCTTCAGGGGAGGGCAGTTGGGGGCAGTCTGGTTGGTAGGGGAGCAGTTCAGCGTCAATCAGGCTGGCAAGGGAGTGGTTAGGGGGTGATCAGGCTGGCAGGCAGAAGTGGTTAGGGGCAATCAGGCAAGCAGGCAGGTGAGCAGTTGGGAGCCAGCAATCCCAGATTGTGAGAGGGGTCCCAGATTGAAGAGGGTGCAAGCTGGGCTGAGGGACTCACACATACCCGTGCATGAATTTTGTGCACCGGGCCTCTAGTCCTATCTAATAAAAGAGTAATATGCAAATTGACTATCATTCCAACACACAAGATGGCTGCACCCGTGTGGTCAAACATGGCTGCCCCCATGTGGACACAAGATGGCCAGCAGGGGACAGCCGTTGGGAGGGACCAGACCTGCAAGAGAGGTCAATTGGGGGTGATCAAGCCTGCAGGTGAAGGCAGTTAGGGGTGACCAGGCTGGCAGAGGAGGGAAGTTGGGGGTGACTGGGCCTGTAGGGAAGGGCAGTTGGGGGGACCCAGGCCTGCAGGGGAGAGCAGTTAGGGGGACAAGGCCTGCAGGGGAGGGCAGTTAGGGAAAATCAGGCTGGCAGGGGAGCAGTTAGACATCAATCAGGCTGGCAGGGGTGTGGTTAGGGGGTGATCAGGCTGGCACGTGGAAGTGGTTAAGGGAAATCAGGAAGGCAGGCAGGCGAGCAGTTGGGAGCCAGCAGTCTTAGATTGTGAGAGGGATATCCGACTGCCCGTTTAGGCCCGATTCTAACGGGATCAGGCCTAAACGGGCAGTCGGACATCCTTCAAGGGGTCCCAGATTGGACAGGCTGGAAACTGCGCTGAGTGACCCCCCTCCCACCGTGCATGAATTTTGTGTACCGGGTCTCTAGTCTATAATAAAAGACTAATATGCAATTTTACTGAACAGCAGAATGACCAGTCGCTATGTTGTGCACTGATCACCAGAGGGCAGACACTCAATGCAGGAACTGCCTTCTGCTGGTCAGTGTGCTCACACGGGGAGCACAGCTCAGCCCAAAGTCAGGCTTATGGCTGGCAAGCGCAGCGGCGGTGGTGGGAGCCTCTCCCACCTCCGCAGCAGTGTTAAGGATGTCTCTCTGCCTGCTTAGGACCACACCCCACAGGAAGCAGGCCTAAGACATCAGTTGGATATCGCCAGAAGGCTCCTGGACTGTGAGAGGGCACAGGCCAGGCTTAGGGACCCCCCTCCCAAGTGTACGAATTTCATGCACAGGCCTCTATTAATGTAATACTTCTCAAAAGTTTGTTGATTAGCCCTGTTGGTTTTGCTCTGTAGTTAGAGTTTCAGTCTGCACACCAAAAGGTCACAGGTAAGATTTCAGGTCAAGGGCACATACCTGAGTTGTGGGTTCACTCCCTGCCTCCAATGAGGGAGCATGCAAGGAGCAACCAGTCAATGTGTATCTCTCACATCTATGCCTCTCTCTCTCTCTCTCTCTCTCTCTCTCTCTCTCTCTCCTCTTCCTCTTTCTCTGAAATGCCATGGAAAATATATCCTAAAATATCCTCATGTAAGGATTAACAAAAAAAGAAATGTGCATTGTCTAGGTGGATCCCCTATTGAATGTGCTGTGATTCACTTACACAGATGCCTTCAGCAAGAGGAATAGCAGGTCTAGTGATTCTGGATGGTTCCACTCACGTGAGTGTGCAGAGAGGGTGTCTGTCAGTTATGACATGTTGCTTCTAATTGCACTTCTTTACCTTCAGTAAACAAGACTAGATCGATCCTTTGCATGTCAGTCTCAGGACAATATTTTATGAAAGTTAACCACAACATAATTTTTACCATATCCTTTGGTCAATGCAAATTGCAGGCCAGCATAGTTTCAAAGTGTGGGGAAATAAATTCGAACTCTTAAGAAGGGGAAATAAATTCGAACTCTACAAAACAGTCTAGCCTTGTTTGGAATCTGTCACATTTTGAACATGTTTTGTTTTTTTAATTAGACAAGTAATTTCCTTTTTAAGTGATTTTTTTAACGTCTACTAATAACCTTGATAACAAATTCCTTAATGCTTCCAGGCAAAAAGAGACAGTGCTTTATATGGATAAAATAAAAAAGCATTTTCAAAATATTCAAGAATAAATGTTAACCAAATATTTGATATCCCTCCACTTGTTCATTATTATTTTTTCAAAGTTATTGGAAAACATTAAACACAAAAGATCTCAGAAAACTCTCTACCCTGGAGCCCTTCTTGAGGAATTTACTAGCAGATAATTGTCATTCAACAAGAAAGTGGCTGGAAAAATATAGGCCAAAAAATGGTGAAGAGCATTAATATTTTTAACTTTCCACCTAAAACTAAATAAATTGGGAACACAAATGGAAGAATAGCATGAAAATGCATACTCTGACAAAGTAATTAAAAATAATGCAATTAAAAATGAGAACAGAAGAGAGAAAGTAAGAGGAAAGTAAAATTAGTTTATGGATTTTGAATAGCAAAATATGGGAATAAAAGTATATTGTAAAAAAACTAATAAACCAGATAGTAAATATAAATGTGAAAACAGGGAAGTAAGTGAACTGAAAAAAAGTATGAGTATAAAGATTAATAGAATGAATATCAAGCATCTCTTAAAAAGTTAAGTATAAGTTAAAGTACAATGGGGACAAAGAAACATGACAAATATACTATATCACATGTGATTAAAATTTATAAATCAAAATTGAGACTAAATATAGCAGATATAGCAATACATGTGGAGGTCACTTATTATAAAAAAATATTCCCAATCTGAGTCACAAAAAAAGGTTCAACTATTTACTTCATATAAAAACATACTTAGAGCGGTAAAGAGAAGGCTAAAAATAGAAATTGCCAAATATATGCCAGAAGAATTAAAACAATAAAGATGCAGGGTTAGTTTATTGTACCAGAAAAAGTATAATTCAAATAAAATAGCTTTATTCATGTAAATGATGAGTTGTGTTTTTTTTTTTTTTTTTTTTTTAGGCTAAAGGTGATAATTCACAATTTAGATGAATATCTTTGCACTAAATAATATAACATTCCTCTACTGGGCAATAGGAAATTCAAGAACTATTACTATCAGAGTGCTTAAGTAGACAGAACACAAACAAGATACAGAAGACATAAATCCTAATATATAGAAAGCCACAGCTGTCATGACCAAAACAACCAGATGGACAACGGAACAGCAGGCTGCATGGGGCAACAAGGCCGGCAGGGGGTGCAGTTGCAGGCAACCAGTCCAGTGGGGGGCAGCAAGAGGTGCCCAGCCAGAAGGGGGGGCAGTTAGGGGCATCCAGGTGGGCAGAGGGGGCAGTTGGGGGCAACCAGGTCAGCGGGGGGGGGGGGCAGTTAGGGGTGATCAGGCAGGCAGGCAAGTGAGCAGTTAGGAGTCAGCGGTCCCAGATTGTGAGAGGGATGTCTGACTGCCCCTAAGGGGTCCTGTATTGGAGAGGGTGCAGGTTGGGCTGAGGGCGCCCCCCCACCATGCATGAATTTCATGTACTTGGCCTCTAGTAACAAATAATATGTCAGATTTTACGAGTATTCTAGAGGCCCGGTGCATGAAAATTCATGCACTGGAGGGGGGTCCCTCAGACTGGCCTGCCCCCTCTCACAGTTTGGGAGTTCTCAGGGGTGGGAGGTGACCCGGTGATCAAGGGAAGGCAACGCCCCCATCACACCTCTGCTGCTGCCACTGCCTACAGTGCAAGCCTAAGACGGCCCTGGTTACCTGAGCCTCAGGCAGCCCTGGGCGGCTGGGCAGCAGCCATCCGAGGCTTGCCTGTGCTTCGGGCTGGCCAGACGCGCCTAAGGGCAGGCCTGATCGTGCTGTGCACCTGCCACCCAGGCAGGGTTGAGGGGACTGGGTGCCTCCATCTTATGGCTGTGGGCACCACCATCTTTGAGGGCGTGGCAGTCAATTAACATATTCACTCCTTATTGGCTGTGGGCGCTGCCATCTTTGTGAGGGTGTGATGGTCAATTAGCATATTCCCTCTTTATTAGATAGGATATCATAATAGAGAATATTTCTTAAATGTGGAATCTCTAATTATAGCAGGAAATATTATCTTTTAAATAGTGATGCTAGAACAACTGGACAATAGAATGTAATTATTAAAACAATATAATTCATCATATATATAAATACCTTCCAAATGTATCAGGTGCCTAAATGTAAAAATGAAATATTAAATGTTTTCTTTCAATGATTCTTCTATAGGCTTAATACACTGAGTGGACAGATCATTATGATCTCTGAACACATAATAATCTGGCCACTCAGTGTATATCCTATATAATAAAAGGCTAATATGCAAATTGCCCCCTCGACCAGGAGTTCGATCAGCAGGCAAGCTGGCCAACCGCCCATGTCCCCTCCCACTGGCCAGGCTGGCCAGACCCCACCCATGCACAAATTCATGCACTGGGCCTCTAATATATATACATACTGAGTGGCCAGATTATTATGCGTTCAGAGATCATAATAATCTGGCCACTCAGTGTATATAAAAATATTTTATACACCACTTATGTAAAATAAGAATTTATGTAATTATATTGTTATGAATAAAAATAGTAGGTAGATAGATGATAGATAGACTGATAGATGGATAGGAGATAGGATACAGCTCTAAATTATAAATAATTTAAACCAATAAATTTTACAGAAATTATGGAACTGTTAAATCACCATTTGACCATTATAGTAATAGTTTTTTCAAGCAATATCATTAATAAATAGTAATAACTACTGTTTAAGGTATTAATCATCCATGTATTGTGTGAATAAAAATAATAAACATGAGAATGAGATATATTGTCACAAAGTATCTCCCACAAGGGAAAAATAATAACTTTACAAATTGGCTCACAGACTTCTAGTCAAGATGTTGGCTAGGTAAATGTGATGCTCAAATCCTCCACAACTACATCAGAATTACAACTAAACTACAGAACAACCATCATTCAGCTCTTCTTGCCCTCTAGCAGAAAGGACATCCTACAAGTAGAGATTTAAAGAAGCCACACTGAGACTGGTAGAATAGGCAGAGCAGAGGGACTGGCTGGTCCCACGCTCACATGTGGCACTTAAACAACAGGAGGGATATATTGGTTGCAGAGGTCCCTCCTGAGGAGTGAGAATCCCAGTGACACACTGGCCATTCCAGCCCAGTATTCTAGACCTGGGAAGAAAAGTTCCCATACTTCTGGCTAAAAGAAAACAAACAAACAAACAAAAAACAAAAAACAAAAACCCAAAACAGCAAGGATTGTGGCTTATAGTAAGACAGAGGGCTGCTGGAGTTCCAGGCAGTGCCTCTTAAAGGGCCCACACATGGACTGACTCGGATGCTAGGGCAGCAGGTTGAAAGGAACCAGGTACATATGGGGAGGAAGTGAATTGTCTGGGATCAGGGTGAGAGCTGGAAGGGCAGCTTTTTCCCAGGTGAAAGCACTAACAGAGATATTCCCTCAACCCCTGACACACACAGAATCAGCAGGCAATTTCCATATCTGAGTCCACATTAACTGGCTCACAATATTCACCCTGTCCTGTTGATTCCTTAAAATCTTTCAAACAGTAGCATCTGGCCTATGTATATACCATACCTCTTGCTAAGTGGCAGCCAACCTTGGTTTGCAGCTTGGCCTTCAAGGCATCTCTAAGCCCAACTCAAGTAGCAGCCATCAGTAGGTCACTCTGTATCTTGTGCTAGGGTGCTAGGTGGTGAAAGCAAGTCACAGGCAGTGACTGACCTTACACCTCCTGGGAGGCCTCAGAGCCAGTGCACCATGTGGACAGCTTAAGACCATGCTGGATTATAACCCTACCACCTCCATGATCTACATATTTAAAGGGAGTGGGCGGGGGGCTCAGAGAGCACCAAAGCTCCAGTGAAGCAAGTCCTGCTCAGTAGAGTCTGCTCCTGCACAGAAGTTCTTCCACTGCAGTCGCAGCCGGTCCTTGCAGCTGATTGGCCTGTGGTTGATCCCTCCCAGTGATGCCAATAGCAATCAAGACTCAACTACAACAGTACAGTGCACAGAGGCTACACAGAGGTGTACCTGGAGCTTCAAGTTCGTGTTACTGGTGAGGCTGTTCTACTGTGTCCTATAGGACCCTACTACACAAGGCCACTCTACCATCCACATCCAAGTGATGTAGCAGCTCTACCTAATACATAGAAATGAATACAAGGATGCAGCCAAAATGTGGAAGTAAAAAAGCAGGTTCCAAATAAAAAGAAAAGTACAACAAACGAGAAATCTCGAGAAAAAGAACTAAATGAAATGGAGGCAACCAAACTATCAGATACAGAGTTCAAAACAATGGTTATAAGGATGCTCAAGGAGCTTAGTGATAACATCAAGGATATTAGTGAGAACTTGAACAGCAGGAAAAAGGACATAAAAAACATAAAAATAACAAGTCAGAAATGAAGGACACATTAATAAACAATAATTTACAGGGAATCAACAGTATAGTAAATAAAGCCAAGAATTCAATCAGCCATCCTATATAATAAAAGGCTAATATGCCAATTGTCCCCTCAACCAGAAGTTCAAACGGGAGTTCAACCAGAGGGTGAAGCAGGCTGGCCAACCACCTGCGACCCCCTCCCCTTGGCTGGGCCCACCCGTTATCGCCCCCCCCCCACACCCTGATCAGGGGCAGGGCCAGCCAGCCAACCTCCTGCATCCCATCCCACTGGCTGGCCCGTCCTGATCGGCCCCAATCAGAGCGGGCTGGCCAGACCCCACCCATGCATGAATTTGTGCACCGGGCCTCTAGTTTGGAATATAAGGAATCAAAACAGATGCATAATCAGAACAGCAAAAAGAAAAAAAACAAAAAACAAAAAAATGAGGATAGGATAAGGAGTCTCTGGGAGAACTTCAAGCTGACCAACATTTGTATCATGGGGGTTTCAGAACGAGGAGAGATTAAAAAATTAAAAACCTATTTGAAAAAAATAATGACATAAACTTCCCTGACCTGGTGAAGGAAAAGACACATAAGTCCAGGAAGTGCAAAGACTCCCAAACATGATGAACACAAAGAGGCTCACACCAAGACACATCATAATTAAAATGCAAAAGGTTAAAGAGAATGGAAGATTCTTAAAAGCAGCAAGCAAAAAGTAGTTAGTTACCTACAAGGGAGCTCCCATAAGATTGTCAGCTGATTTCTCAACAGAAACTTGTCAGGCCAGAAGGGATTGGCAAAAATATTCAAAGTGATAAAAATCAAGGACCTACAACCAAGATTATTCTATTCAATAAAGAAAAAGGTGAAAGTATTAAGATGTACAAATTAGTTGTTATAGAATAGTCATGGGGATGCAATGCAGAGCATAGAAAATATAGTCAATAATATTCTAATAACTATGTATGGTGTCAGATGGGTATGAAATTTATGAGGATTATCACTTAGTAAGTTATATAATGTCTATCACTGGGGTGCACAGCTGCAAATATAATATTGGTTGTCAACTGTAATTTAAAAATAGAAAATGATTAAAAATAAAATAAGTAACACAAGTAAATAAAATGCTACACATATTAGCATGAATCAAGACAATGACACTAGTCTGTAGTATTATTCATTGTATTCTTTAGTGCTATGTACTCACAGGAATAATCATAACAATTTCAATTAGAAATATTCTTGTTCAAGTAGCAAGTATTGCTAATTTTATAAAATCTTCACTGAAAAAATAAAAGAAAGAAAAACAGTAACTTATCAATGGAATGGAGAAACCTGACAGAATCCTTCCTAAGCCAAGTTATAAAAGTTAATATCATCAGTAATAGAGCAGTTCATCATCATAAGTTTCTTTTTATGAATCATTGAAAAGTGAACTTCTGTTCTATGGAACTTCTACCATAAAATCATAAGCTGAATGCATAATCATGATGAATTACAAGATAAATACACATTATGGGACATCTATGCAATCTATGCAATAATTGTTCTTTCATCTTCAAAATACCAAAATCCTGAAGAAATGATTTTTTCAATTTAGGGAGCCTAAAATAATGTGATATCTAACACATTATGGGATCTGTGATTGAGTTTTAGTAAATTAGTTTGCTTCTAGTGAAACAATTGATGAAATTAAAATGTCTACAGATTACATAATTATATTAATTTACTGATTTTGATAATTGCAATGTGACTGCATAATATGTGTGGCTTATCCATTCAGACCATATATGGCTGAGGCAGAGAGAGATAGAAATAGAGGAGAGAGAGAGAGAAAGAGGGAGAGAGAGAGAGAGGGAGAATGCTAAAGTAAATATAATAAAAAGCTTCATATTTGTGCAATTAGGTAAAGGACACATGGGAAGTTTTCATATTCTTTTTGCAACTCTTCTGTAAATGAAGTATTTAAAAAATTAAGTGCTTTTCATTATTTTTATTTACCTTTATCTGTTTAAATGTTTCTTAATGATATTTAGAGAGGGAGAAAGGGAGAGGAAACATTGATTTGCTGCCTCCTGTCAACCCCTACGGGGGATTGAGCCCCCAATCCAGGCATGTACCCTGAGCAGGAATAGAACAAGCAACATTTCAGTGCATGGGATGATGCCCAACCAATGGAGCCACACCAGCCAGGTCTGTATTCATTTTTTTAAAGCAAAGTATTATAGAAGTAAGAGATGATGGTTTGAGAACAAAGGCATGTAAAATTAACACAGAACTTAAAGCACAAAATGAGTTTTAAAAACTAGTAGTTTTAGAGAGTAAAATGGTTAAGATTTTTATTCACTTTATTTTAAAAATTATAAACTAGCATTACTGTGAAAGCTGCAACTTAAATGTAGGCAAAATTAACTCACATTTTCTTCTTTTTTCCCCATATGATTATGCAACAGAAGATGGCAAAATAATTTATATATTCATGCAAGAAACTCTTAAACTAAAATTGATGTCCATATTGCTGCAGAAAGTGCACAAATTTGGGCACCAGACAGATCTGCATTTGAATTCTATTCTTCCCATTTCCAGCTTTTTGACAAATGTTAGTTCCCTTTTTATAGAAAAGAAAACTGGCTAATTTTGTTGCACTCTGTGCATTTTAAGATGTGAGCAAAGAACACAGAAGGAATTTAAATCTGTAGTTTTATGAGGCTAGCTAGTTTCATTCATATAGCTAAGTCTGCCAGAGCATGAGACTTATTTATCCGCATAAGAAAAATTTCCCCAGGAAATTCTGGTTCAATGGATATGGAGGTGGATTCAAGAATCTGCATGCTTATTTTCAGAAACTAAACAGCTTAGTTCTTGATCATTTTTATGTTGACCACTTTATGTTTTTGATATGTGGACTTAATACTTCTAGGAAACGAATTAAAATCTCACAGCCTGGCAGAACGCTTAGATCAGGGGTCCTCAGACTTTTTAAACAGGGGGCCAGTTCACTTTCCCTCAGACTGTTGGAGGGCCGGACTATAGTTTAAAAAAAAACACTGAACAAATTCCTATGCACACTGCTAATTCGGCTGCTAAGCAGGACAGGCAGCGGCGGCAAAAACACCTGGCGGGCCGGATAAATGTCCTCGGCGAGTCACATGTGGCCCGCGGGCCGTAGTTTGAGGACCCCTGGCTTAGATGTTTGATGACATTTTGAGTGGGATGTCACATGGGTTTGACTCTACCTTGCCACAAAAAGGTGCTCATCTGTGGCCCTAGACAAAAACAGAGATAGTTAGCTGAATGCCTGTGTTCTGAATTACTCAATTATGCAAAATAACTTAAAATTGTTTTTCTTAAGAACCTTTGACTATTCTCCCTCAATTCCAATAAATTCTTGACTTTGGGAAAAAAAAGAAAGAGAATCTGCATGCTTAACAAGCACCCACAGATGATTCAGATGTCCATTACCTTGTATGAAACCTGCTTTAGATGGAGAAGATCCAAGTTGCTGCAGTAGCCTAAGCTTGCTCTGAAATATTAATGTTACATAAATCTTTTATGAAAAGTCACTTTTTACATATTTTACCAAGTAAAGAACACAGAAAAACATATTTAGACTATTTTTTCTTAATATATCAGTTATTAAAACAGAAATGTTTTTCAGAGTGATTACCACTTGTATTTTTAATCACAAAAAATGAGGTTGAAATTTTTCACATATTGATTTAGAAATAGAAAGTAACCTGAGGTGGCCAGTGAATGAAAGAAAAATAAATAAAGGAAAGGAGAAAATGAGTCATATTAATTAAGGTACTTAAATATACTTAAATTACACAAGAGATTATTTAAACAACTAGAGGCCCGGTGCATGAAAATTCATGCACTAGAAGGGGGGGTTGCTCAGCCCGGCCTGCCCCCTCTCACAGTCTTGGAGCCCTCAGGGGTGGGAGGCAACCCGGTGATCAGGGGAAGGCATCGCCCCAATCACACCTCTTCTGCTGCCATTGCCGGCAGCGCAAGCCTCGGCCATCCCTGGTTACTTGAGCCTTGGGCAGCCCTGGGAGGCTGGGCAGCTGCCATCCGAGGCTTGCCTGTGCCTTGGACATCGGCTGGGCAGCTGCCATCTGAGGCTTGCTGAGGGGACTGGGCGCTGCCATTTTGTGGTTATGGGCACAGCCATCTTTGTCATGGTGTGACAGTCAATTTGCTTATTCCCTCTTTATTAGATAGGAAAGTAGATAATTAATTGATTAGTTTTGTAGAGGGTATGGATAGATACAGAAATAGATAGATATATTTATCCTACCTAATAAAGAAGGAATATGCTAATTGACCCTCGCACCATCACAAAGATGGTGGCACCCACAGCCAATAAGAAGGGAATATGTTAATTGACTGCCCCACCCTCAAAGATGGAGGTGCACACAGCCAATAAGGAGAGGATATGCTAATTGACTGTCACACCCTCAAAGATGGTGGTGCCCACAGCCACAAGATTGCGGTGCCCAGTCCCCTCAGCCCCCCAGCCTCCCAGGGCTGGCCTAAGGTGCAGGCAAACCTCGGATGGCAGCTGCCCAGCCTCCCAGGGCTGCCCCGAGGCATAGGCAAGCCTCGGATGTTGGCTGCCCAGTTACCCTGGCCTGCCCGAGGCTCAGGTAACCAGGGCCGGCCAAGGCTTGCACTGATGGCAGTGGCAGCAGCAGAGGTGTGATGGGGGCATCTCCTTCCACTGATCGCTGGGTCGCCTCTTGCCCCTGAGGGCTCCCAGACTATGAGAGGGGTCAGGCCAGGCTGAGGGACCCCCACTCCAGTGCATGAATTTTCATGTACCAGGCCTCTAGTCATTATATAACAGATATTTTTCATGAGAATACAAAAGACATAATATCCTTACTTCTTACATGAATATTTCTATATTTAACCACTGTTCCCATTCTGATCTAATTAAGCATTATAAAAAAGTGTCTAAATTTAAATTTGAGTCCATTTACTTCTCCTTCCTTATGTTGGAAGCAGATACTCTGGGTGAAAGAATATTGCCTTAGGAGATATAAACAATAAATAAAACACTACAAATTAATATACAAATATCAGAAATCATATTAACAACAATAATCCTTAATTATTGTATTTAATAAGCCTATAGAAATGCCATACTTTATCAGTTTCGTTTTCTAAAAAATTTTCTCTCTTTAACAGTGGAAAAGCATTGTAATTATCTTCCATGACCACAACTTTGAATGCAATAGCAATTTTTTCGATGCGATACTGGTCATAAACTCTAACTCCAAAACTTTCAATCCCTTTCTTTCTTAATCAATATTATGTAGAGATACTAATAATACATGTTTTCATGATATGGTTTATTTATATTATGGGAATACTTTAAATTTATATGAAAAAAAATGTCCAGGAATATAAAAGAAAGCATCAAAGAAACAAAATATATATTTACTTATTTTTAACTAAAAGGTCACAGGTTTTATTTTTGTGAGCTGGATAGCATGAGCAGAAACCTTTTTAACAATCAGACAATAACTATTTCATGAAAAACAAAATGTCACATTTGTGATTGGCTATATTAGCAATTTTCAGAGCAATTATAATTGACTGCTAAAATAATTGTATAATTATTAAGAACTGTTTCCTAGTAAAAGTTTTATTTTTGATCTTAAATTTTAGCAGTTATGGTTAATAAACTCTTTCTTGCTATAGTTCATCATGTAAAGATTTGAATACAAAAGTTACATAATATATGTTCAAGAAACAAAATTAAAACTTATGAAACATGATGTGAAAACGAATTAACCATTTTAAATAGTAATTTGGAATAAGAATTATACAATAGTCACAGAATTTAGCTGAATATCTTAGGTTTAAGGCACTATCATTATTTTTAAATTTAAAAAGCTAGAATAAAATGGATTCTTCTATATATCCATTCAAATGAACATATGACTATATGCATAAAATATAACTATTCAAAACTATTGTTTTAGAGACAATACAACCTGCTTTCACTGTTTATGCACCAGTAAATAAATTGCCTTATTTCTCATTTTCTCCTACTTTGACTTTGTACTCATGCCCTCATTACCATATTCAATTAATTAGTGCACAAAGGTAATATTCTAGTGCTCACAACTCATAAAGCTGCATTATTGACTTCTAATAAATAGGGCAGAATCTTAATGCCAGGTGAGCATTCAGAGATCAGAGGGAACAAAGCAAAGCACATCACACCTTTGTGAAAATACTAACACTAAAAATGCATTACCTTGCCAAGAAGACCTTTCACAAGTGCACACACACAAAAGAATGAGATCAAATGAAAAAAAATTAAATAAGAAAGAGTACATTAAAATTAAATGTAAAAAACAATTACATTTATTTTTATCTCACCTTGACCTGACCTGAGTAGAATTAGAACAAAAATATTTCTTTAAAAACTTTCCATCTCGCATTCTGGAAGAAACCACAAGCATTAGTTTGGCTTTATAATTTCTATGTTTATTAACATTTGTACACTAGCAACAAAAAATAGTTCAATCTGTGGTATTTTGTGTGTGTTCAAATTTTTCTTAAACCCTTGTTGAATTAATTAAGGAGGGTTTCAGGGTTAGATAGCAAATATAAATGTGACTTAATATTTTTGCATCTAGTGTTCTGTTCTACCTTGCCGGTACAGTCATTTTAGCATGCATGTTTGAAATAAAGTATTTCTTAAAGACAAATTTTTAAGCAACACCTTCTGTTTGATCTTTAAATATAGCCAAATTCCATTACCTGTAAGGTAATATACATAATTCCCATAGCATCCACAGCTGTAGTGTGCTCAGCCAGAGCCTCAGTTTCAGTCATTCCGATTTCCCCCCTTTTCCTCTTATTATCTACTTTTCAATGCATTTCCTATACTGCTACTAACTTGAATGAACCTCTTAATCTTGAATGAAATAATAGCAACTTAGCTTCAGGTAATACAGGTACTTTGAAATGTCTCTCACTGTATCCAATTATAGAATCTCTGCTTGTCTCATATTTTCATTCTAAAATGGGAAGACAACTAGGGAAATTATGCAAATACCTCTCCTTGTCTCTGCTGGGTTTTTGCCCTTTGTATCAACTCTCCTAACCTCTCCTTTCCTGGCTCTGGATATTATGTTGTTGCCAGCAGAACTTTTCTGCTTCCATGTTCCTTAATTTCCCACAAAATGTCCAAAGAAAGAAGAGAGAGAGAGAGAGAGAGAGAGAGAGAGAGAGAGAGAGAGAGAGAGAGAGATGAAAGAAGGAAGGAAGGAAGGAAGGAAGGAAGGAAGGAAGGAAGGAAGGAAGGAAGGAAGGGAAAGCCACAGAGAATTTACTGGTAAAATGGTCCAGAAGTATGATCATTTTGACTTTGTTGAACGTTAGAAGTCTTTAAAATTAGTACTTAAACTAACTTTCTGTTAGTTTTGACAAAATATTCACCTTTTAAAATCATATTACGATGAATGAATTATTTCACTTGGCTCACATCTCAGTTAACTTTATTTATTAGGGGACAAATTCTCTTACCTGGACCAATTTTAGATGATGTGCTTGCTCATCATAAAGCAAGCCATCTGCCTTAGGACAAAACTCTGTTGAATTTTAATTACATTATGTGTCTAGGGCATTATGTAAAATTGCAACATTATGTATGTATGAGTTACATGCAGAAATGACAACTCATTAAAAATATATGACAGCCTGACCAGGTAGCTCAGTTGGTTAGAGCATTGTCCCAAGGTTGTGGGTTCAATGCCTTATCAGGGCACATGTAAGAATCAATCAATGAAAGCATAAATAAGTGGAATAACAAATCTTTATCTTTCTATCTCTCTCTCTCTCTCAAATTAATAAATATTTTTAAAGAGCTTTATTATAATTGACTTCTAAAATAATTGTATAATTATTATATAATATATATATTATAATTGAATGCTAAAATAATTGTATAATTATTATACAATATATGATGTTGTCTTAGTAGCTAGAATACACAAGCTTCTGTTCAAGTAAAAACTGATTGGGGTTTTTCCTAGTTATTGGGAATTATTTAAAGAAAATTTGTTGAAGTGATCTTATGGTTCTTAGATGATTATCACTACTACAACTTGAATTTAATATTCCCACATTTTATTGACAAAACATGAATTTTCAGTTCATTTTAAATAAATCCCAGCATTTTTCTGATGTACATAGAGTAAGTTCAACTTTTAAAATAATCATTACTTAACAAATACTGATAGATTTACTCATGTAGATTTTAAGAAAACAGAATTTTCAGGACTATTAATTATATGAAACTCAACATGAAATAATTGTTTAAATATGCATAATGAAACACATATTCCTCTAAAGAATATTTTGAAAATTCTATGCAATTTTTAACTTTTACTGGAAACATCATCATCAACTCACAGTTAGAGGAGAGTCCAGATTTAACCAATATGGAAATAAAAACACTAGTGATACGTAAGAATATTGCAATGTCTCTGAGAATTTTGCCTAAAATTTACTATGATTACTTAAAAACGAAACAAAATAAAACAAAAAGCCAAAGCTGCATGAGAGTCTGTAAAATTGGCATGGTTAAGATACAGATTAGGTATGATTCATAATTCAATTACTGTAAAAGTTAAGTCTTTTTCCAATATGTTCTTCTAAGTATATAACTTTACATGAAAACAGTTCATTGCATAGAAAATAAGTTTCCTTATATTCAAGTTAGATTGAAGAAAAGCAGATTGAGGATAGAATAATTCTTTAATCAGGGGATGATTCTTGTCTAGACAATTTAAAACTGATGAAGCTGTGAGTTTAAAATAGACATTTAAATGTCAAAAATTTCAATGCATATTTTAATTATTCAGTACTTAAAAGCTCAAAGGCATATATGAAATCTCAGCATGTAAGTATAAGAATGCCACCTTGTGTAGCAGCAATACATACTTCCAAGTACTTAGTCCTGTGCACATGGAGAGAGATTAGGTGGGAAGGTGGGAACTTTCTTTCATTACTACTCTTTAATTTAATATTTGGAGAAAAGTTTAAGGAAATTTGTTACAATTTTTCTTATTTTCCCTGAATATCAGCCTGTGAAAGTGACATGGTGTTGTATGCAAGAACAGATCTTGTTTAAGAAATATTTCACTGTGATGTTCCCTCAGGCTAAGCAATCTCTCTCTCTCTCTCTCTCTCTCTCTCTCTCTCTCTCTCTCTCTCTCATGTGTTTCCTTGAAAAGCCTGATAAACAGAGTTTCTGGCATATGCATTCAACTGCAACAAATTAATAACTGCCCTCGATAGCACAGTATCATTTTTTTGCACCATTCTATACTACATTAATCCTTCAGTCATTTAAGATATGCCTCACAGGTAAGGATTTTAAAAAGTGGTCAAATTTTTCTGCTATATTCCTTTGAAAAGGTAGAGTTTACATTAGAAAACTGTCAACTATTGAAAAACAAAACAAAACTCAATGGTATGATATTGGTTAGAAAACTTATACACAAACCTTCAACCAAGCTTATTCTTTAATGATAGGATTACCTGGTTATGTTACTGATTGGGGTGATCGGCTGGGACCTCGGTTCTTCGTGTGGACACAGAAAAGATTTTAAGGTCAACGAAAATGAAAGGAAAACAAAGTGGGACTTATTGAAGATACACACCAACAGAGGAGTGGGCCAGTTGACAGAGATAAAGGCTCCCAAATTCTAAGTTATATGGTTTAAATGAGGAATTTTTCTTGGCAGACATGGCCCAGTAATTAGAGCATTAGCCCTCCAACCCAAGGGTCACAGGTTTGGTTCTGGGTTGTAGGTTCACTCCCTGCTCCCTGTTAGGGCACATGTCAAAGGTGACCAATTCATACGTCTCTCTCACATCAACGTGTCTCCCTCTCTCTCTCTGTCTCTCCCCGCCACGATCTCCCCTGAACCCTTCTCTCTAAAATAAATAGAAAAAATATCCTCCATTGAGAACTAACAACAACAACAAAAATACGGATTTTCTGGATGGAAAATTTCATTTGCATTCAGGGATGATTAAAAGAAAAGGGTTATATAATTACTAGGGTCCCAGTGCACGAATTCATGCACCTTGAAAGGAACTGTGGGCCATGAGGCTGCAGTAGGCACAGGGGCAGGTCTCGACCCATTCTCGGTGCCCCCACCCGGCCCCTCCCACCACAGCCCCATGGTCCCTTGTCTGCCAGCAGCCCCAGTCCCACTGCCACTGCTCCCATGCACTGATGGTGCTGGCTCCTCTCACACCTGCTGATGGCACAAAGTGATTGGGGCCAGTGCAAGCAGCAGGTGCAAGCAGGGCTGGCACCGTCAGTGGGTGCTGTTCTGATGACCCCTCAGGAGCAGGGGGAGGTTAAAAAGCCCTTAGGAGTGATTGGGATTGGTGCCAGCAGAGGATGTGAGTGGGGCATCATCGGCAGCAGGTACAAGAGGTGGCTGCTGGCCCCGAGAAACCCTGAGAGGTGATTGGGGCCAGTAGCTGCTGCTTGCACCTGCTCATGGCGCCAAGCGATTGGGGCCCAGCAGGTGCAAGCACTGGGCGGGACCGAGGTGCGCAGGAGCAAATAATTTTTAGGAACCACCAGAGGCTGGTCCTGATGACAGCAACAGGCATCCAGCCTTGATCTGGTGCCCCCACTCACCTGCTCTACCATCCCGCAGCAGCCGACACCTGAAATGTTCCACATGCACCCCCTGGTGGTCAGCACACATCATAGCAACCGGTTGTTCAGTTGTTCAGTTGTTCCACCATTTGATCTATTTGTATATTAGCCTTTTATTATATAGGATATTTCTTCTGTGCATGCCCTTACCCATAATGCATACAGATAAACCCATGGGGGGAGGGGCAAAACTGCAATGCAAATTTTATTATAATTAGTCCAGGGCTTTAGCAAGGTGGCATTGAGGTCATGATGTCTTCCTCTGAGCTTGTGCCAAGAACTGGCTGGTTCCAAACCTGCCCACTGGTGAATTGCTGGCTGCTGGGCCTTCTATGAACAGGCCTTCTGAAGGCAATGTTGGTGTGGCCCCTGTCAGGACCCCAAGGCAGGCCCCATCTCAGCCGTTCATGTCTAATTTCTTACCTAACAGCTGGAAGTCCTTTCATGACATTTGTGTTATCTCCTTTCTTACTATGCTCATTCTACTCCCATATAATCTTTCAATTCAGTTCAATCTCATTTTGGTCTTCCTTTCATGAAAAAGAGAGAAATGTGAAGTTTCTTTCTCGCAAAGAAAATTTTATTTTCCTTCAATCATTAGTGAGTAACTGGGGAAACAAACAATTGCCTTCAAATCAACATGCCTATTATAGAAGAATACAGAATCATGTGTCAGTCTTCCAGAGGAGTCAAACAAAAATCTCTGTCTGAAAAATTCATCCTTTTCTTCCTTCATTGAGCAAAGTCATAAGAGGTTATAACCAGGGTCAGCCTTAGAAGAGAATCACGTCTTCTTTCTGAGTCCTGTTTCCATGCCACTGTTCTGTTTCTCTTTCTTGTTGTCTCCTCTCAATGGAAACATGAGCCTCAATTTTATTGAAACCTTTGTGTGTTCTGCTTGACAGGTCTGTATCTAGATTCCTTTGCCTCAGTTTTCTTTAATATGATCAAGAATGACTGTGATTCAATGTTAGTTGAATTAAATCACGATTATTTAGAGAATGATAGTTATATACCCAGAGTGACATAAATGTTATGAATTTCAAACAAGGAAAACTAAGGATATATGATAGTGACCCCTTTCCAACCCCCCCCCCACTCAGTGAATGCTTGAAAATGCAAATAGTACTGAACAATATATATATATATATATATATATATATATATATATATATATTAGCGGTTTCTTTCTATACATATGTACTATTTCACTTAAAGAAATATTTATGGCTTCTATTTGGCATATAAAATTGCCACATCACTACTCTTGCACTTTGGGATCATTATTGAGTAAAATAAGGGGTACTAAACACAAGCACTGTGATACCTTGACAGTTGATGAGTAAATTAACATGCGGGGAGCACATACAGTTTGGAGATGCTGGACAAAGGGATAACTCATGTCCTGAGTCGATAGAGCAGGCTCAGTGAGTTTTCTTTACACTTCTTAGCATGGGTAGCAATTTAAAACTTATGAATTGCTTATTTCTGTGATTTTCTATTTAATATTTTTGAACTGTGGTTAATGCTGGGTAACTGACACCAAAAACAGTGAAACCATGAAGAAGGGGGGACTATTCTATAGTATACCAAACTATACTTCATATCCTGCCTTTGCTTTTCTTAACTGCTCACAGTTGAGTCGCAAAAGGAAACAGCTACCCTATGATTTTAACTCCCAGTCAGTGGAGAGCAAATCAGATTGTGGCAAAAAAAGCTTAAGTATTTTTATCCTCTCTCTCCATTTATTTAATGGATCTCAAGTATCTTTTTATATCTTAAAACCAATTTAACAGTTGAACTGAGGGTAATCAAGACTGAATAACCATCAGATTATAGGCAAAGACAGATCTCTTGAGGCATTGAGTCTTTGCCTAATATCCTTCTGGGCAAGGGGATAAGAAAAGCAGACCCTGGTGCATATCCTAGTCCTGTCCAATGGCACCCAGCCCCAGGAGAGGGATCCACAAGCTGTGGATTGCTGATAGTTCTAAACACGGGCCTCAGGACTAGTCACAAACATCATCTGATACTGTCCTGCACTAGAGATTATGAGTTGTAATAGACCTTCTTAATTCATAGACACAAATCCAAATAGGCAGCCAAAATGGGGAGATAAAAAACAAGCCCCACATAAAAGAACAAGAGAATTATCCAGAAGAACTAAGTAAAATGGAGATAATAAATTTATTAAATATAGAGTTCAGAATAATTATTACAAGGATGCTCAACAGCATAAAAAAGATATAGTAACTATGAAAAAAAGAAGAGTCAAAAGTGAAAAATGACATAGCCCTCATAAAGAACACAGTAGAAGGAATACACAGCAGATTAGGGCAAGCCAAGGATCAGATCAGTGAATTAGAAAATATGATAGAAAAAAATGACTCAATCAGAGAATCAAAAAAAAATTAAAAACAAAAATAAAAAACCAGGAGGACAGCTTAAGGGAGTTGTGGGACAACATTAAACATAACAATATTTGCATCATAAAAATGCCAGAAGGGGAAAAAAGTGATCAAAGGATGAAGAATGTGTTTGAAGAAATAATGGCACAAAACTTCCCTAACTTGGTGAAGAATAAAGTCACACAAGTTCATGAAGACAGAGAGTCCCTAGCAAGGAGAACCCAAGTAGTCCCACACTCAGACAATTCATAATTAAAATGCCAAAAATTAAAGACAAAGGGAGAAACTTATAGGGAATAAGAGAAAAGCAATTTGTTACCTACAAAGGAGCTCACATAAGGATATCAGCTGATTTCTCATCAGAAACTCTACAAGCCAGAAGGCAATGGCATAAAGTATTCAAGGTAATTGAAAGAATCTGAAACCAAGATTACTATATCCAGCAATGCTATAATTCAAAACAGATGGTGAAATAAAGAGATTCACAGACAAAAAAAGGCTAAAGGAGTTCATCACTACCAAACCAGCACTGCAAGAATTGTTTAAGGGACTGCTGTAATGAGAAGAAGAAAGAAAGAGAGTGAAACATAGGCATAAATAATTAAAGTAGCAATATAAATGTAACCATGAATAATAACCTTAAATGTAAATGGATTAAATGCTCCAATCAAAAGACATAGGGTAGCTGAATGGATATAAAAACATGACCCAAATATATGCTGTCTACCAGAGAGCCACCTCAGAAGAAAAGAACAAAAGGATGAGAGTGAAGGGATAGAAAAAACAATTTACATATAAATGGAAATGAAAAAAAAAAAGCTGGAGTAGCAATAGTCATATCTGACAAAAAAGACTTCAAAGTGAGGGCTACCACAAGAAACAATAAAGGTCACTATATATTACTAAAGAGATCAATCTGACAAGAAAAAATAACACTAGTAAACATATATACACCTGATATAGGAGCCCCTAAATATATATTTTTTAAAAATTCTAGAGGACTTAAAGGGAGAGATCGACAAAAATACAGTCATAGAACGGGACAATGTGGTTGAAATGGACAAATTCCTAGAAAACTATAATCTTCCAAAACTGAATCAGGAAGAATCAGAAAACCTGAACAGGCCAATAATAACTGATGAAATAGAAGCAGTAATCAAAAACTCCCAGCAAACAAAAGCCTTGGTCCTGACAGCTTCACAAAAGAATTTTACCAAACATTCAAAAAAGCACTAACACATATCCTCCGGAAAGTGTTCTAAAAAAATCTATGAGGGAGGAAAACTTCCAGGCTCTTTTTATGAGTACAGAATTATCCTAATTTGAAAGAACTAGGTAAAGACACTGCCAAAAAAGAGACTAACAGATCAATATCCCTGATGAACATAGATGCTAAAATCATCAATAAAATATTAGCAAATTGAATCCAGCAATATATTAAAAAGATCATGCACATTGACCAAGTGGGATTTTTTTCCAGGAATGCAAGGCTGGTGCAATATTCACAAATCAATAAATGTGATACATCACATAAAGGACAAAAATAACATTATCATATTAATAGATGCAAAAAAAGCATTCAACAAAATCCAACACTCATTTTTTATAAAAACTCTCAGCAAAGTGGGAATAGTGGAATCGTATCTCAATATGATAAAGACCACATATGACAAACTTACAGTGAACATCATACTCAATGGACAAAAACTAAAACAATTTTCCCTAAGAAGAGGAACAAGACAGGGATGTCCACTTTTACCACTTTTATTCAACATAGTACTAGATGTTCTAGCCACAGCATTCAGACAAGAAGAGGAAATAAAAGGCATCCAAATTGGGTAGGAGTTAGTACAACTCTCATTATTCCTAGATGGCATGTTGTTGAAGATAAAAAAATCCTAAAGACTCCAACAAAAACCCACTAGATTTAAAAAATGAATTTGGCAATGAGGAAGGATGCAAAATTAACAGCTAGAAATCAATGATATTTTTATATACCAACAATAAATTCTCAGAAAGAGAAACTAAATATATAGATATATATAAAACAAAAAAAATAAGATACTTAGGAATAAACTTAACCAAGGAGGTAAATTACAGGACATTGAAAAAATAGATAGAGGAAGTTAATGAAGTGGAAGGAAATACCGTGTTTATGAATTGGTAGAATTATCATTAAAATGTCCATATTACCCAATGCAGCCTATATATTCAATGCAATCCCTATTAAAATACCAAGGGCATATTTCACAGATGTAGAAAAAATACTCCAAAAATTTATATTCAACCAAAAATGATACCAAATAGCTGCAGCAATCTTGAGAAAACAGAAGAAACTTGGAAGGATCGCAATATCAGACATCAACTTATACTACAAAGCCACCTTAATCAAAACATCCTCGACTGCCACGAGAACAGGCATAAAGATCAATGGAACAGAATAGAGACCCCAGAAATCTACCCAAGCCATTATGCTCAATGAATATAGTCAAGAGCATACAATGGAATCAAGACAATCTCTTTAGTAAATGCTGTTGGGAAAATTGGAGAGATACATGCTAAAAAATGAAATTAGACAACCAATGTGCACCATACCCAAGAATAAACTCAAAATGGATGAAAGACTTAAATGTAAGATGTGAAACTATAAAAGTCCTAGAAGAAACCATAGGCATCAAAATCTCAGACATCTCTCAAAGCAATGTGTTTGTGGATACCTCTCCTAAGGCAAGGGAAACTAAGGAGAAAATAAGCAAATAGGACTATCTCAAAATAAAAAGCTTCTGCACAGAAAAAGAAACCATCAGCAAAATGAAAAGGTAGCCCACCATATGGGAGAATATATTTGGCAATGATACATCTGTTAAAGGGTTAATATCCAAAACATATAAGTAAGCCATACAACTTAACAAAAGGAAGACAAATAATCCAATTTAAAAATGGGCAAAGGACCTAAATAAAACTTCTGCAAAGTAGACATACAGATAGCCAAGAGACATATGAAAAAAATGCTCAGTCAGGGATCATCAGAAAGATGCAAATTAAAACAATAATAAGGTATCACCTCACACCTGTCAGGATGGCTAGCATCAACAACTCAACAAATGGCAAGTGTTGGCAAGGATGAGAAGAAAAGTGAATCCTAGTATACTGCTGGTGGGAATGCAGACTGGTGGAGCCATTATGGAAAACAGTATGGAGTTTCCTCAAAAAATTAAATATGGAACTGCCATTTGACCTAGTGATCCAACTTCTAGTAATATATTCTACAAAACCAGAAACACCAATCAAAAAGATAATGCACCCTTATGTTCATAGCAAGGCCATTTGCAATAACTAAGATCTGGAAACAGCCCAAGTGCCTATCAGTAGATGTGTGGATTTAAAAAAAAAAAGAAAAGAAAGAAAGAAAGAAAGAAAGAAAGAAAGAAAGAAAGAAAGAAAGAAAGAAAGAAAGAAAGAAAGAAAGAAAGGAAGGAAGGAAGGAAGAAAGAGAGAGAGAGAGAGGAGGAGAGAGAGAGAAGAGAGAGAGAGAGAGAGAAAGAAAGAAAGAAAGAAAGAAAGAAAGAAAGAAAGAAAGAAAGAAAGAAAGAAAGAAAGAAAGAAAGAAAGAGCGAGCTGTGGTACATTTACACCATGAAATACTATGCTGAAATCAAAAAGAAAGATCTCTTACCCTTTGAGGCAGCCTGGAGGGACCTGGAGAGTATTATGCTAAGAGAAATAAGCCAGTCAGACAAAGAAAAGTCTTACAAGATCTCACTCATATATGGAATCTAATGAACAAAATTAACTTGTGAATAAAATAGATCCAGAGTCATAGGAGCATAGAACAGACTGTTGAATCTCAGAGGGAAGGCAGTGGTGGGTGGGTGGATAAGAATCTATCAACCAAAGAACTTGCATGCATATATGCATAACCCATGGACACAGACAATAGTGTGGTGAAGGCCTGGGGCGGAGACGGGGGTAGAAGGGATCAATGGGGAAAAAAAGATGGCATATATAATACTCCAACAATAAAGATTAATTAAAAAACACACAGATGTTCAGAATAGGGTATCATCCTGGAAGAGGAAGAAGAAGGGTGGGCTAATAATATCAGTGTAGGCTTGTGTGTGTGCAGCTGCAGCATGGAGGTGTGAAGAGAGGAAATACATGATCAAGAAAAGAAGAGGAGGAAAAGCAGATGGAAAGTTGTTACATAAGAAAAAAAACAGTGTTACAAATCACTGTCAGGCTTATGGTTCTAAGCCTTATCAGAACTAAATAAAACACTAGACACGATTTTTAGACTATTTATTGTTAATCATCCAACAAGTATTTATACAGCATATATTAACTGGGGATATATCAAGAAACAAAACAGTCAAAGGTAATCATTTCCTTTGAGAGTTTATAATCTAGGCAGGAGGCTGATAATCACCACTAACAACAAAAATAGTTACTAATAACATCTTTAGCAATGAAGAATCTTGAATCTTAAAATGACAATGTGTATCTTGACTATAAGAGAGATCATTCTGGGAACAGAGCATCAGATTTAGTGGAGGATTGTGAGTCTAAATCAGGAGACTATGTATAAGTGAATAAGCTAACATACTAATGGACATATAGATAGGAAAGAGAGAGAGGGAATATGCTAATGATCTGAAAGACAAAATCTGTAGAACATGTAACAATTAATTGATTAATTCATTGGTAACTAATTGATAAATTAAATCTCCTATTAGAATCCCATCTAAGTCTGTCAAACCTTTCAGAAATCCGCACACATCTCAGAGGCACAGCTGTATATCTAGGCCACTTCCCCAGCATCTGTCTTGCTGCACGGATGTGAGGATAATGCCCAATCCATAATCTCCCTCTCCCAGACTTACTTTGTGTTTTTAATGTGCTGAACTCTGTGCCTCACTGCCAAGCATAGATTGTGACAAAAGTGTATTTTCAGTGTTCTTAACATCATAGATTTCAATCTGAAGAAAATCCTTAGAAGACTGGAAAAGTATGAATTATGAAAGTTATAACATTCATAGCTATATCATAACTATAATAATAATTTTGTGTTTGATTAATACTCCCTAAATACAAATATTTTAAATACCCATACTAATTTATTTGTTAGTTAAATATATTTGTGCTTTGTTTTATGTATCATATCATTCAATAGTCAACAAAAAATTTAAGTGCATAATTGTTGCAAGTGCAGGGAGAGAGGAGTTAACAAAAACAAAGTCTGTGCCTTTATGGACTTATGTGCTAGTGAGAGAAATCCTATCTAATAAAGAGGGAATATGCTAATTGACTTCCAGGCCCTCACAAGTGCCCACAGCCACAAGATGGTGGCGCCCAGTCCCCTCAGTCCCGCCTCATCCAGCCAAAGTCCCCCAGTCCCCTCAGCCCCGCCTCATCCAGCCTCAATCCCCCAGTCCCTGCAGCATCCAGACTCATCCAGCCTTAGTCCCCAGCCCCCTCAGCTCTGTCTCATCCAGCCAGAGTGCCCCAGTACCCTCAGTCCCGCAGGGGAAGGCAGTTGGGGGTGATTGAGCTGGCAGGGGCGGACAGTTGGGGACAATCATGCCGGCAGGGGAGCAGTTAGGCATCAATGCATCAATCAGGCCGCCAGGGGAGAAGTTAGGGGGCTATCAGGCTGGTGGACAGGGTGGTTAGGGGCAATCAGGCAGACGGCAGGTGAGTGGTTAGGAGCCAGCAGTCCCGGATTGTGAGAGGGATGCCTTACTGATAGTTTATCTGGCCTAAATTGAGAGTTGAACATCCCTTGAGGGGTCCCAGATTGGAGAGGGTGCAGGCTGAGCTGAGGGATACCTTCGTCCCCATGCACAAATTTCATGCACTGGGCCTCTTGTCAATAGTAAATATCATCATCAACTACAAGGACATACTGTGCTACAACAAATTATAAAATGAGGTTATAGAATAAGATGCAAGGGGTAATACTATGAACAGAGTATTCACAAAAAGCTTATCTGATAATTTCCATTTAAGAATAGACTTGAATGAAGGAGCCATGCAGGTGTTTTGGAAGACTGAACTCCAGGAAAATAGTTTGGTTCACAACATTATTAATACTTCTAGAAAGGTGCATGCTTTACAGCATGCATGCCTCTATAGTGGGTGTACTTTAAAGACTCTTTTGCTTTGTTAGTTTGTAAAATTCTAGATCACTATGTAAATCATTTTTTTAAAGGAAAATCTAGAAATTTTCATTTACAAAGTGAGTTCATAAAAGACAAGCATATTTCACTGTTGCATATTAACTTTTAACATTGTAAAACTCCTGCAAAGTGTATTTCCATTAATAAATATTTTGTGTGAAATGCAGAGGCCATATAAAGAAAATTATAAAAGAGATAACATTATTAATAAGAGTATTGAGACAGTCTTTCCTGTCTTACAATTACATGCACACATGTGCACTCACACACTCAGCTAAAAAATGAAACCATACTTTAAGACACTGTAGGAGTATAAAATGCTACACTAATAATCCTATATAATAAAGAGGTAATATTCAAATTAACCCTAACGCCCTCACAAGATGGCTGCCTACGACCAGGCCGGCAGGTGGGTTAGTGAGGGATGACCAAACGACTGAACAAGTAGGCTGCATGGGGCAGCCAGGCTGGCGAGGGGGATAGTGAGGAACAACCAAATGACTGAACAAGCAGACTGTGTAAGGTGACTAGGCTGGCAGGGGGGGGGGGGGGCAGTTGGGGATGACCAGGCCAGCAGGGGAGGCAGTTGGGGGTGACCAGGCCAGCAGGGGAGGCAGTTGGGGGTGACCAGGCCAGCAGGGGGGGTAGTTAGGGGTGACCAGGCCAGCAGAGGGGGCAGTCTGGGCAACCAGTCCAGCAAGGGGGGCAGTAATGGTGACCAGGACAGCAAGTGGGGCAGTTAGGCGCAACCAGGCTGGCAGGGAGAGGGCAGTTGGGGGCGACCTGGCCAACAGTGGGGGGAAGTTAGGGGCAACCAGGACAGCAGAGGGGGCAGTTAGGGGTGACTGGGCAGGCAGGCAGGTAAGCAATTAGGAGCCAGCTGTCCAGGATTGTGAGAGGGATGTCTGACTGCCGATTTAGGCCCGATCCCCAAGATCGGGCCTAAACCGGCAGTCAGACATCCCCCAAGGAGTCCCAGATTGGAGAGGGTGCAGGCTGGGCTGAGGGGACCCCCTGTGCACAAATTTCATGCACTGGGCTTCTAGTCCTATTTAATAAAGAGGGAATATGCTAATTGACCCTCACACCATCGCAAAGATGACAGCGCCCACAGACAATAAGGAGGGAATATGTTAATTGACTGCCCCACCCTCAAAAATGGCAGCGCCCACAGCCACAAGATGGCGGCGCCCAGTCCCCTCAGCCATGCTGGGGTGGCAGGCGCGTGCCTGGCTCTAGAGTCCCCCAGACCCCTCAGCCCCCCAGCCGCCCAGGGCCGGCCCAAGGCACAGCCAATGCTTGAAGCTCAGGCAAGCCTCGGATGTCACCTGCCCAACTACCCAGGGCCAGCCTGAGGTGCAGGCAAACCTCGGATGGCGGCTGCCCAGCTGCCCAGGGCTTCCTGAGGCTCAGGTAACCAGGGCTAGCCAAGGCTTGCGCTGCTGGCAGTAGCAGCAGCAGAGGTTTGATGGGGGCATCACCTTCCCCCGATTGCTGGGTTGCCTCCCACCCCTAAGGGCTCCCAGACTGTGAGAAGGAGCAGGCCGGGCTGAGGGACGCCCCCCTCCAGTGCATGAATTTTCATGCACCGGGCCTCTAGTCCTATATAATAAAAGGCCAGAGGCATCACGACCGAAACGACCAGAGACCAGATGGACCCTCATTATATTATAAAAGCCTTTACTTTATTCTTTGGCTCTGGATCAATTATTTCTTTGCTCTACATGTAGTTCTTCATTACCTAGCTTAATTAACTGATGACTCAAAAAGTTAATTAACTTAATTTTTATCTTATCAGATCTGTGGATCAGTAATTCATAAGGTAAGGATATAGGACAGAATGAAATTTATCTACCATAATTTTTTATTGTTAATATTCATTAGTGGATATAAAATAGGAAACTAATGTGACTTGTTTTATAATATGTAACATCAGGTTATATGTGAAACATTTTTTTATTAAGTATTATGTTTAGAAATACAATTATTTTACACAAATGACTTGAAATCACTAGTGTCCACGGTATATTATTTTAGTAATTGTATTATTAGTTGCATTTTTGCAATGTATATGCCTTAGATATTATTCACAATGACATTTGTCATAATCGTTGAGTTTTAAATCTGATTTATATTTACTTCTGTTACAAATTTGTTAAAATTATTAGCAATATGTAAAAAAATAGCCTCAGACAATGTTATATGAGATTATTTTATCAGTAAACAATTCTAGTATGTAACTCATTAATCCTAATAGAATTTATTCCATCTATAATGTTGATAAAACTAAATTTTCAACTATTGACTTATTTTCAAAAATTGATTAAGAGTATAAAGTACTCATATCATATCTGATATGATCTTAGTAGGGACTACAATTTCCCCAAATAAACAGAAGTCTTAATATAATTCTGAATGCAAACACAATGGGACATCAGATGCAGCTTTGGAGACACATCTAGGTTTAAATATTGGGTTGATTATTTTCTATGAGTATAAAAATTAAACAAGAATTTAATCTTTGAATTCATGGTTTCTGTCTGTAAAATGGTGACCATTTTAATGATGTCATATGTACACTATGGGTAACATCAGGTGTATATAGTAGATATTCTTTAGTAAAATTTTTAATTGAACACTTTTTTTGCCCTTTAACACCTAGGTCATCATTAGTTCTCTATGAAACAAATATGATAAGTAAGATTCTTACTCAAGACATCAGTATATTCATAATGACAATAATAGAAAAAACAATTTGTGCAAACATAGGCCCAATTTGTTAAATACTTGTTAAGCACTCATAAATACTTTCAGTTGGGATTTGCATATTGACAATTAAATACTGTTTTCAAAGAGCCTGCCACCATGTAGATGTGAATTAGTAGAAGCAAAACTCAAAAATACTTTTCTCTGATATCAAGCCTATAGGTCTTGATAGTTAGTCAAATTGTTTTTACTGCGTGGATATGATATAATTTTAAATGGAACATTGAAATTATTTTATTTTAATAAAACAAGAAAGCATACATTATGCAGTGACAAATATATTTTGTTCATTGAGAGTTAGCAATAGAATTCAAGTTTCCCCCACTAAACTACAAGCATTATTGGCTATCTTTAATTTAGAAATAAATTCTATCAAAATGGACCAAGCTATTCTAATAGACTCAATATCATTCTGATAAACAATGCTCAGCACATCAGAGGCATAAGGGAGCAAGACTTCCCAAGATCATGAGTACTTTGGCCATCTGTGTAGTATATATTTTTGAGTATATTAAATCTCAAAAAATAAATAATTTGCACAGACTTTTATGTGCTTGCATGTTTTAGATAGAGTTGAATATTATTTTATGAAACAGATATTTTGAAATTAATATTTTTGTAAAATCAGTTTCAGAATGTAGCATCTTCTTTTCCCACCAGTTTTGTTGTATCACTTAATATGTGTTTCACTTGATATATATCTAAAATATCTTTGCAGCTATCTGTAATACTTTCTACAATGAGGGGAAAAAATATCTTTGCAAAGGCAATTTCTGAGTATAGGATATTATTTTCCTACTATGTTTATCTATCACTTTATATATGTTAGAATTATTTTTAAAAATACAAAACTCACATTTAAGAAATCTAAGTTTTTAATATATTTTGGATGTCAAAATAATAGTGATACTCAAAAGAATTTGAAACTAGAAATGTAAATGATGGGAAAGTATTTTGAGTTTGTATCAATAGTAATTTAATATTCTAACGGAATAGCAACAATTATAAAATATTCAAAATAATGGCCTTTCCAGCAGAGACGACCTCCTCTCCAGCAGAGACAATATGCCCCTCACTCAGGATCTCCTTCATCCATCTCCAGAAAAGAAGAGGAAGCACAAGAAGAAGTGTCTGGTGCAGAGCCCCAATTCCTATTTCATGGATGTGAAATCACCACCGTCTTTAGCCATGCACAAACAGAAGTTAGGTGTGTTGGTTGCTCCATTGTCTTCTGTCATTCAGCAGGTAGAAAAGCAAGGCTTCCAGATGATGCTCTTCAGGAGGAAGTAACACTAAAAGAGAGCAGTAAGCTAAGTGAAATAAGCCAGTCAGAGAAAGATAAATATCACATGATCTCACTCAGTTATGGAATATAATAAACAACATACACTTATGAACAAAAACAGATCCAGAGACAGAGAAGCATCGATCAGACCATCAAACCTCAGAGGGAAGGTAGGGAAGGGTGCAGGTAAGGGGGAGAGATCAACCAAAGGACTTGTATGCATTCATATAAGCCTAACCAATGGACACAGACAACAGGGGGGTGAGGACATGAGTGGGGGACTGGGGGGCAATGGGGGAATAAGGACACATATGTAATACCTTAATCAATAAAGAAAATTTTAAAAAAAGAACCTCCAATAAAGATGAATGGGGAACTATTCCAATAAACACATTTTGGATACAATAAAAACAAAAAACTCAAAATAATAAATTGGCTTCAAATTTGTATACATTGAAACCTTTTCTTCCATAGATATTATAGGAAATAATATATTAAATCTAATACTAATAAACAATAAATAGGTTTTAGTCACTGTTTTAAATTAATTACATTTTTTAATCTCTATAATAAGATTTTAGGTTTTTTACTCAATTTTTAAGCAAAAAGTTGTTTTTAAAAAAATTATAGCAAAAATGATGGAAAGGTTAAATAATTTATCCATAGTTATAATGTTGATATATTGTAAAAATCACCTCAAACCTGATCTACTTGAACCCAAAACTCATGGTCTTCACTACTACATTCTTATTCCTAGAAAATAGTGGGAACTTCTGATTTTTAGAAATGGAAAGAAATTTCAGAGTTGAGTAAAAATAATAATAATCTTGTAAGAAAACTTGAAAGAATAGGAAATAGGTTTAACTTTAATATGTAGTTCAACTAAACAAAAATAAACCTAATTTGTACAGAATATTGGCAGGAGGATAGTATGGGAATTTAAAACGTATTATGTATGAAGGTCCAGCATGTTCAGATATCTATTTAAAATGTTGTGTTGCAGAGACTTTTAGCTCAGGTTTTATAAGTTTTCATGAAGAACTAATAAGGAATATGAACCTTTACATGTATCTGTGTATTAACCTAAGTGTATGTATTTCAGAAGGACTTTTTCATTGTATACATATCCAATAATTAGGAGATTCTGATATAAAATTTCAGTTCTCACCAATAAACTGGTGGGACACATTATTCAAGAATAGATAAAAGAATTGTATCTCCTTGCCTTAAATTGTCTTCCAACAAGTTCTGAGATAGAAGGTATGGTTTATTTTTAGAAAAATAAAAACAAAAAAAAATATTTGAAAAATAAAACATGTCTACATCTTTCCTAGGAATTGCTGCAGATGAGCTTCTAAGTGGAGGAAAAAGTTGATTCACCACATATATCATGCCCTGTTCATAATGTCAGCATTCAGGCTGCCTTCCATATTGGGTTTATTCTAAGATATTTAGAAACATAGTACAAAAATATAGTACATGTTTTGCAAATATTTTTAACATTTATAGGGATACTGGAAAGGTACAAACACAAGGAGTCTTTCATCAATACATGTACATTACTTATTCTTCCCATACCAGTTGGGTACCAGGTTTTAGAGATTCAATAAAGAATGAAATAATTGCCATGCCTTCAACTTACTTACAATTTGCAAAGTTTTAATTTTAAGGTAAATATAATTTAAGACAATAAATTCACTTTTTTTGAATTAGCAGCCACTTATGGAGCAATTCAGATATAAGGTAAACTTTGAAATGAGGACATGACTTGAATATTTAGGAGACTTATAAATTATCCTGGCCACATGCAAAGTTGTGGAAGGAGGAAGAAGGCCATGGTATTGTTGAAAGTGAAGTATTGGTAAAAAAAAGGGGCATCAATTTATTTTCTAATATATAAAAAATGATTCTTAAACTTACCTCACTTGTGATATTGAGAATATTAAATAATTTAACCAAATAAATATTCCTGGAAAACTACTTTGAAATGGTAGGTATTCACTAGAAGCTGAACTTCTTTCTCCCAAAGGACTACATATTGCAGATAACAGTAAAATTACGTAAGCTCAGAATGTGGAGGCCGTCTGCAATACTGGCCAGGACTTTCCTCTAAAATAAACAAAAACAACACAAGTTGTTGACATGTGATAATTAAGACAGTCTGATAATCACATGCCAAATGTGTAGAAGCAGAACATTTGGTTTTCTGAATATAGATTCTGGAATGATAGTAAAATACATAGGGATACATCTCTAGTGGAACTTTTAAAAAGAGAATTATGAAACAGCAGGACAACAAGAGTTAACAACGCAAAAATATTTGTGTTATACATTGAAATCAATTTATAGTTTTAGATTTATGGATTTATATTTATTGTTATATATAATCTGTTTTAAAGATATTATAAAACTCTTATTTTAATATTTATTTGAGACTAATATTTAAAATTATTTTCATATTTTATTTTGTAATTATTTTAAAATCTCAAATTAGGGGATGCATTACATGCATAATAAACTAAATTCAGGCAGTTTTCTTTTCCCATCAAGCTCAAGGTAACTTTCTCAAGGATAACTTTCTAATCTCAAAATGTAAATGAAAATTGGAGAAGAAAATTATCAAGAAGTAGAATTCAAGAAGACAAAATATTAAAGAAATACAACAGTGACTTGTATTATTTGGAGTAACTGTTGGCTTACTTTTATAATAACTGGTGACTTGCAATCACTCACCAACATTCATTTGGCTGGGTCCCCATTTGCAACACTGTGAACAGGTGCTGTAACTGCAATCAGTGCTACTATAGCAAAGACAAAAGCATAGACATTTAGATTGAAAATGGAATATTATTGTATTTGCAGTACAAAATACTAAGTACAAGTATTGCCTATGTCAATTTCTGCAAACCATCTACATTCCTTTTAAATTATTTTCTTTCTCAAGATTTTTGCTGCTATTTGGATCTTTTTAGGCTCCACATACATTTTTGGAGAATTTGTTCTAGATTTGTGGAATATGCCATTGGTATTTTAATAGGGATTCTGTTGAATCTATAGATTGCTTTGGGTTTTATGAACATTTCAATGATATTCCTCTATTTCATTTTTCAATGTCCTATAGCTTTCTGAATCCAGGTCTTTTATCTCCTTGGCTAAGTTTATTCCGATGTATATTTTGTTATTGTTGTTGTTACAATGGTTAATGGTATTATTATTGTTTTTTTAGTTTCTTTTTCTGAGAGGTCATTTTTGGTATATATATATATATATATATATATATATATATATATCGACTTCTGGATGTTAATTTTGTATCCAACTACTTTTCCAAATTTACTTACTAATTCTAGTAGTTTTTTGGTGGAATCATTCATGTTTTCTATGTACAATGTCATGTCATTGTGAATAACGACAGTTTTACTTCCCCTTTCCAACTTAGATGGTTTTATTTTTTCTCCTTGTTTAATTGTGGCTAAGACTTTTTTTTTCCAGTACTATGTCAAATAGGAGTGGTAAAAGCAGACATATGTATCTTGTTCCTGTTTTTAAGGGAAACACGTTTAGTAGTTAGACCCTGAATAGTCGAAGCAATCTTGAGAAAGAAGAACAAAGTAGGAGGAACCACAATACCGGATATCAAATTATACGATAAAGCTATTGTGATAAAAACAACCTGGTACTGGCACAAGAACAGGCATATAGATCAACGGAACAGAACAGATACCCAAAAAATCAACCCAAGTCATTATGCTCAATTAGTATTTGACAAAGAAGGGAAGAGCATAGACTGGAGTAAAGATAGTCTCTTCAATAAATGGTGTTGGGAGAATTAGACAGATACATCCAAAAAAATTAAATTAGATCA
Source organism: Eptesicus fuscus (assembly GCF_027574615.1). Taxonomy (NCBI): domain Eukaryota; kingdom Metazoa; phylum Chordata; class Mammalia; order Chiroptera; family Vespertilionidae; genus Eptesicus; species Eptesicus fuscus. The sequence continues at coordinate 92,762,652 of NC_072475.1, read as the reverse complement.
CCAACTTACACCATACATAAGAATAAACTCAAAATGGATAAAAGACTGAAGTGTAAGTCATGAAAAAATAAAAATCCTAGAAGAAACCATAGGCAGCAAAATCTCAGATATATCTTGTGACAGTTTGTTTGCTGATACATCTCCTAGGGCAAGAGAAACAAAAGAGAAAACAGATGGGACTACATCAAACTGAAAAGCTTCTGCATAGCAAAATAAACCATCAACAAAATGAAAAGGGAGAGCTCACTGTACAGGAAAACATATTGGCCAATGGTATATCTGGTAAGGGGTTAATTTCCAAAACATATAAAGCACTAATACAACTTAAAAAGGAAGACAAACAATCCAATTTAAAAATGGGCAAAGGACCTAAACACTTTTCCAAAGTGTACACACAAATGGCTAAGAGACATATGAAAAAATGCTCAAAGTCACTAATCATCGGAGAGAAGCAAATTAAAATAGCAATGAGGTATCACCTCACATCTGTCAGAATGGCTAGCATCAACAAATCAACAAATGACAGATGCTGGCAAGAATGTGGAGAAAAGGGAATCCTAGTACACTGCTGGGGGAATGCAGACTGGTGAAGCTATTATGGAAAATAATATGGAGGTTCCTCAAAAAATTAAAAAAGGAACTACCATTTGACCCAGTGATCCTACTTTTAGAAATATATCCTATGAAACCTGAAACACCAACTGAAAGAATGTATGAACTCCTATGTTCCTAGCAGGGAAATTTACAGTAAGTTCTGGAACCACCCAAGTGGCCATCAGTAGATGAGTGGATAAAAAAGCTGTGGTAGAGGGACTAAGATGGCAGCCAGCAGTGCAGCAGTGAGGGAGAGAGTGTGAGTGAGCAAAAGGGGAGTGCATGGACGTGGTGTGTGTGTGTGTGTGTGTGTGTGTGTGTGTGTGTGTGTGTGGCAGTTATATTCTGTGGGACTTCTGGGGCATAGCCGCCCAGGCTCCCCTAGCTGGGCAGCCTCTGCTACCTCTGCAATCTCTCCTGGGGCAGCCGGCTCTACAGCAGAGGCCATGCCATCTTGAAGAGGACAGCAGCTGTGACTGGGAGCCCAGCCTCACCTCCACCTGGGGAGACCTTGGACACCACCCAGGACCCTACAGCCACATCAGCCTGGGACCTGCTGTCTCGGCTGTGAAGAGAGACATGTGCATAACAGGACTAGAAGGCCAGAAGGAAACTGTGCTGCACCAAGCCCATGTCCCGTGTGGACACACATAACACTCGACTGTGGAAGGGGGTCCACAGGGCTGCTGTCAGTGGGGGGCTCTAGATCTAAGCTCACAGCCATGGGAGGCTGCGCCCAGAAAGGCAGCCGGAAGTTCTACACCGGTGGCCCAGTGCTAGGGGGTGAGATGCACAGTGACGCAGTTGCTCTGTCTTTATATTTTCCTTGCTTTTATTCGCTAAACCCAGTGCATAGTATATTTCAATTACACACGCTCACTGAGGCTGCGATGCAGGGGAAGGTGGTTTTTGTGGAAACTGGGGAGAAAAATAGGGAGAGGTGAGGAGGAAGCCAGTTCTGGGACAGTCTGATCCCTCCAACCTTGAACAGACATTTTTTCTCCTGATAAGCCAGGCCCTCCTAGCAGTACAGCCACACCCAGACTTGAGCTCAGCAGGGAAACAAGGAGTCTAATTACCCGCAGGGAGCCCCCTTGAGCTCAGCAGGGAAACAAGGATTCTAAATACCCCCAGGGAGTTGAGGGGACTTTTGGTAACAGAAACTAATACAGCAACACCTCTACCTAAAGCCCATGTCAGAAAAAGACGCTTGTGTAAATATGACTGAAAGCAGCCAGACAAAGTGGGCAGATTGATCCCACCTGCCTGAAACCAAGGCTGTGGAGACAGACACAGGGGAGCAGGGGATTGCTGGGAACTTCAAAACAGTGCTGACTATCTAATAGAAAACTGAGATGTGGCAGACAGAGCAATAGAGAGGGGTCTTAATCCAGTCCCCATGGGACATTAAAACAGCTGAAGTGAACAACACTTCACTACTTCACTTTTTTTATTTTTTATCTTTTATTTAAGAAATTATTTTTTCTTTTTTCTATTTTCTTTTCTATTATTATTATTTTTTTAGATATATTTTATTGATTTTTTTACAGAGAGGAAGGGAGAGGGATAGCGAGTTAGAAACATCAATGAGAGAGAAACATCGACCAGCTGCCTACTGCACACCCCCTACTGGAGATGTGCCCGCAACCAAGATACATGTCCTTGACTGGAATCGAACCTGGTACCCTTAAGTCCACAGGCCAACTCTCTATCCACTGAGCCAAACCAGTTAGATTAATCTTTTATTTCTTTTGGATTAGTATTCTACATTCTATTTTTTTATCATTATTTTACTTTATCTCATTTTTTTCCTTTCTGCCAACCTTTTCTTCCTCACTTCTCCCTTTTTCATCCTGTTTCTTTTTTCATGTTCCTGCTTTAGTTTTTCTCTCTCCTTTCTTTTTGCTCCTTGTTAAAAATTGATCTTTTTTATCTGCACTATCAACACATCACTATTACAGTAGTCTCTGATGGCTTATTGATATATCTAATTCCCTCTCCCCTGTTCCAAGTCCTAGAACCCTTCTCTTTTCTCTTTCTATGCTAGCCAATTTTTTTTATTGTTGTTTGTTTGTTTTTTTATTTTATGCATTTGTTTTTCCCCTCCAGGCTTGCTCTCTTCTACTAATAGCTTAAGTAGTTTTACTCACCAAACTCAGGCCTATCTGCTCTCTATTCTCCATCTCCAAAAATAGATGAATATATAGATAGATAGATAGATTAAAGGAAGGGGGATTTTTCCCTAGCTAGCTTGGCTCAATGGATAGAGTGTCAGCCTGTGGACTGAAGAGTCACTGGTTTGATTCCAGTCAGGGGCATATGCCTGGGTTGTGGGCTTGATCCCCAGTAGTGAGCATGCAGGAGACAGCCAATCAACGATTCTCTCTCATCATTGATGTTTCTATCTCTCTCTCCCTCTCCCTTCCTCTCTGAAATCAATAAAAATATATTTAAAAAAAGAAGAAAGGGGAATTATTTTTATCTATACTAATAAAAGGGTAATATACTAATTAGACTGGGACACCTTCTGGGAGACCATTCGAACATCCTTCTGAATAAAGCCATGGTGGCAGGGCCGCAGCAGAGGCAGTTAGGGGCAATCAGGACATCAGAGGAGGGCAGTTGTGGGTGAGCAGATCATCAGGCGGGGGGCAGTTGGGGTTGAGTAGGCCAGCAGGGGGGCAGTTGGGGGCAAGCAGGCTGGCAGGGGAGGCAGTTGGGGGAGAGGAGGCAAGCAGGGGGGCAGTTAGGATCTATCAGGTCAGCAGGGGGGCAGTTTGGGGTGAGCAGGCCAGTGCGGGGGCAGTTAGGGGTGATCAGGCCAGAAGGGGGGGGGCATTTGGGGGCAATCAGGCCAGAAGGCAGGTGAGTGGTTAAGAACCAGTGATCCCAAATTGTGAGAGGGATGTCCAACTGCTGGTTAAATCCCTGTGGGATCAGGCCTTAACTGGCAGTCAGACATCACCTGAGGAGTCCCAGATTGGAGAGAATGCAGGCCAGGCTGAGGAACACCTCCCCCATGCATAAATTTTGTGCACCAGGCCACTAGTTTATATACAAGAGCCCGATGCATGAAATTTGTGCAAGGGGCTTGGCCTTTGCAGCCCTGGCTGCCACCACCCTCTGCAGGGAGATCGATTGCAGAGCTCATCCCCCCACTGGTCATTCTGAAAGGTTGTTCTGGAAGGTCGTTCCACCATCTGGTCTAATTAGCATATTAGCTCTTTACTAATAGGGTATTTTTAATATATATGTATTTTAATTTTTTTAAATTAATTATTTTTTTTAGTTTATTATTTTGTTTTTTACTTTTCTTCTTATACACTCATTCTGTTTCTACCTCCTCTAAACTGATTCATGGCAAGTGCCCCATTTACTCAATTCCTTTATATTGCCTTCTGGAAATAAGCTCTGCCTCTTCAGATTCAGTCCCCACCCCTTTTTCTTTTGGGGTGTTTGTTGTCTGTATTTTTTGGTTTATTTGTTGGTTTTGTGGAGTTTACTCTTCATATACGTAAATGTTTTTCACCTTCTTTAATATTCCTTTTCTTTTCTATTTTTCCCAATATAATTTTTGCACTCTTTTCTTTCCCCTAATTATCTTTTCTCTGGTGGTCACCTTTATTTGGGGTTTTTGGTGTCATGAATACATTCGTGTTTTGTTTCCTCTGTGTTGTGTCTTTTCGATTTGTATTATGTTCCTTTTGTTCAACATGGTAAAGAGTGAGCCACATAACCAGACACTCTGAGAGGAGAAAAAATGGGAAGACAAAGAAACAGCCCCCATACGAAAGAAAAGGAGGAATCACCAGAAAAGGAAGTAAAAGAAATAGAGGCAAGAAATTTGTCAGAGACAGAATTCAGAGCAATGGTCATAAGGATGTTGAAAAGGATGTATACAAATTCAACAATATGTGTAAGAATAAAGAGGAAATGAAGAAGAACCAAGGAGAAATGAAGAATGACATCGCTGCAATAAAGAACACAATAGAAAGCATCAACAGTAGGCTAGAAGAAGCTGAGGGCTGCATCAGTGAGCTAGAAGACAAGTTAGGAAAAAACACCCAAGCAGAGCAGAAACTGGAAAAAAACACACAAAAACTTAAAAAACAGGAGGAGAGCCTAAGGGAGCTTTGGGACAAGACAAAATGAAACAACATCTGCATAATAAGGGTGCCAGAGGAGAAGGAAATTGTGCAAGGAGTACAAAACCTGTTTGTCGAAATAAAGACAGAAAACTTCCTTGATATTGAGAAGAAAAAAATCATACAAATCCAAGAAGCTCACATAGTCCCAAATAAAATGAACCCAAAAAGACCCACACCAAGACACATCATAATTAAATTGGCAAATACCAAAGACAAACTAAGAATCTTAAAGGCTGACAGAAGGAGACATAAAGTTAACTGCAAGGTATCTCCCATTAGACTATCAACTGATTTCTCAATAAAAACACATCAAAATGGAATGAAATATACAAAGTGATGCAAAGCAAGGGATTGAATCCAAGACTATTATACCAAGCAAGGCTATCATTCAAAATTGAAGGGGAAATCAGGAGCTTCACAGACAAAAAAAGGCTTAATGGTGTTTATTACCACCAAGCCAGAAATGAAAAAAAAAAAAAAATTCTAAAAGGACTGCTATAGAAAGAGGAATTAGGAAGGGAAGAAGGAATACTGGCCAAACTCCCAGTAGAACTCCCAAGGGGACAATTTTCATATTAGCCTTTTATAATATAGGATAATGAAATCACAGAAAGTAAAACTAAAAAAAAAAACAATCCCATTTACCATTGCACCAAAAAAAAAAAAAAAAATTAAGATACTTAGGAATAAACTTAACCAAAGAGGTAAAAGAACTGTACTTGGGAAACTGAAGACATTGAAAAAAGAGATCGAGGAAGACATAAACAGGTGGAAGAACATACCATGTTCATGGATTGGTAGAATCAACATCATTAAAATGTCCATACTACCCAAAATGATGTATAGTTTCAATGAAATTCCCATTAAAATACCAAAGAGATATTTCACAGACCTAGAACAAACTCTCCAAAACTTGATCTGGAATAAAAAAAAAAGACCTTGAATATCCATAGCAATCTTGAGAAAGAAGAACAAAGTTGGAGGGATAACAATACCAGATATCAAACTATATTACAAAGCCAGGGTTCTCAAAACTGCCTGATACTGGCACAAGAAGAGACATATAAACCAATTGAACAGAAAAGAGAACCCAGAAATAGACACAAGCCATTATGCTCAATTATGTTTGACAAAGGAAGCAAGAGCATTACAATGGAGTCAAGACAGTCTCTTCAATAAATGGTGTTGGAAAAATTGGTCAGATAAAAAAAATGAAACTAGACCACCAACTTACACCATCCACAAAAATAAACTCAAAATGGCTAAAAGACTTAAAAGTAAGGCAGAAAACCATAGAAATCTTAGAATACTACATAGGTAGTAAAATACCTGACATGTGTTATAGCAATATCTTTACTGACACAGCTCAGAGAGCAATGGAAACTAAGGATAGAATAAACAAATAGGAATACATCAAAATAAAAAGCTTCTGTACAGCAAAAGAAAACATCAACAAAACAACAAGAAAGCCCACTGCATGAGAGAACATGTTTTCCAATGTTATATCCAATAAGGGTTTAATCTCCTAAATGTATAGGGACCTCATACAACTTAACAAAAGGAAGATAAACAATCCAAACAAAAAATGGGCAAAGGACCTAAATAGATACTTTTCAAAAGAGGACATACTGAAGGCCGAGAGACATATGAAAACATGCTTAAAGTCACTAATAATCCAAGAGATGCAAATCAAAACAACAATGAGGTATCATCTCACACCTGTCAGAATGGCTATCATCAAAAAATCAACAAATGCCAATTGCTGGCAAGGATGCGGAGAAAAAGGAATACTTCTTCACTGTTGATGAGAATGCTGACTGGTACAGCCAATGTGGAGAACAGTATGGAGTTTCCTCAAATAGCTAAAAATAGAACTCCCATTAGACCCAGTAATCCCACTTCTAGGAATATATCCCAGGAAACCAGAAACACCAATCAGAAAGAATATATGCACCCATATGTTCATAGCATCAGAAGATACAATAGCTAAGATTTGGAGACAGCCTAAATGCCTATCAGCAGATGAGTGGATTAGAAAACTGTGGTACATCTACACAATGGAATACTATGTTGCTATAAAAATGCAGGAACTTTTACCATTTGCAACAGCATGGATGGAACTGCAGAGCATTATGGTAAATTAAATAAGCCAGTGGGAGAAAGATAAATATCACATGATCTCACTCATAAGTGGGATATAAGGAACAACATAAACTGATGAACAAAAATAGATCCAGAGATTAGGTAACACTGAACAGACCATCCAACCTCAGAGAGAAGGCGGGGAGGGGGGTGGCATTAGAGATCAACCAAAGGATTTGTATGCATGCAAATTAGTATAATCAATGGACACAGACACTGGGGTGTGTGGCTTGTCCTAGGGGTTGGGAGTGGCCGGGTGGCGGGGCCAATCAGGGGAAAAGGAGACATATGAAATACTTTAAACAATAATAAAAAAGAAAAAGAAGTTGTCATATATTCACACAATGGAATACTATATACTGCTATATAAACAAAAGGATCTCTTACCCTTTGAGAGAATATGGAGGGACCTGGAGAGTATTAAGCTAAATGAAATAAGCCCTTCAGAGAAAGACAAGTATCACATGATCTCACTCATGCTAGGATGTGGAATCTAATGAACAGAATAAACTGATGAACAAAATAGGTCCAGAGACACAGAAGCATAGAACAGACTGATGAATCTCAGCGGCAGGGAGAAGGGGGAAGGGGGCCGGTCAAGAAGAGATTAACCAAAAAACTTATATGCATAACTCATGGACACAGACAGGTGTGTATGGAGAAGGTCAATGGGAGGAAAGGGGAAGGACATCTATAGTACTTTCAACAACAACAAGAACAAAATGATTTTCTAATTTTAAATTGAATGAGATAGTTCACAGTATCATCCACTAATGTTAAATGCATAGAATGACTGAAAATGTATTGCTTGCTAAACATGTTATTCTATCATTATTTTAAGTCAGATTAGTTCACAAAGAAAATTGATATCATTAAAAATAAAATTACTGCTTAATACATTATTTAACCTGTATAACTAATATGGTATTATGAATGCAATCAATTACTGTTTTTAAACATTTCTCAGTTCAAATTTATATCTCAATAAATATTTAGCTTTAAAGGTAAATACCGCATTTTATGCCAGTGTCTCAAAATTCTAGAAATGTTACCCGCATTGCATATGTTAAATAGGCATAGAGAAAAACAAATATGTGAATAAAAAATTGTCTTCAAAAGTCAATGAAAATATCAAATATCAACTTTATATTAATTTTACATTAAAAAAGAGCATGTAGATGCCTAGAATATTTTAGCTAGCATTCATAACATAAACATAAAAATAAAAATAATCATTTAAAAGTTTAATTTGTATCTCATTTTTCTAAACATAGCAAAAATATTAAGGCTAATTTTTTACATAGATATTAATTCACTATAATTTGATTTCTTAGGCTGTTGGTGAGAACTATCATATTTTAACTTTTTAATATTTTTTCTAAAAATAATTCCTAAATATGTGAGATTATTTCTAACAAGAGCTACTTCAGCAAATATTAAACGTAATCAGAAAAGAAACTCTTGCTATAGTTCCATAAGCTATATTGAAACACTCTGGCTCACTGCTTGGCTATATAATCCTCTTTCAACTGCATATCAAGGATATACTACTCACAGAAGTATGAGGATTAACAAAAAAAGTCATTAATAGTATCTTCTACATGCTTTCTTGTTCCAAAAGACTTCAAAAAAGTGATATTTTTGTTATTACTTAGAACCTTTCCAAAAAGCATATGGGTAACAGAAATCTTACAGATAAGAAAACTAATTCAAAAGGATTAAAACTTTACCAATATGATGTCAAATATTTGCTTGAAAAGTGAAAAGTCAGGATGTTCAATTGATTGTTCTGTTGGGTCAACAGTCATAGGTAGTGGACAAGCCAGTCTTCAATACACCTTTACTGAGAAAAGAGCTTTTCTTGGTGAATTTTATTTTAAGGTAGAATGACAAAAGCCCCCAGCAGCTTAAGGCAGTAAAAATGGCAGGGCCCACAGAGATCATCAATACCTTAGAATATAAAAAAAGCCTCCATGAAATGCATTGTCTTCTTTGGATATAAGAGATTATGATTTTAATAACTCCTACAGAACTTAATAGCATTCAGATAGCCAAGCAGATTTTTGACTCGGCATATATTCTTTCACACCTGTTAAAAGTTTTAAGTCAATGTGACAAATTTTTATTATCAGAAGTATTATTAATTTATTGCTGATAATCTTAGATGCAGAATATTGTTTTAAAAGGAGCCACTCTAAATCATTATCCTCAGGGCTTAATTCCGTAGCTTAAGATTTTGAGCTAAATATCTCGGCATTTTCTGAGCTACTTTATCATGTGAGCACAGAGACATATTATTTTAGGGCAAGAAAGGGAATACATTTATCTTCTCCCACCATCCTTCTATCTTTTGTGCTTAACTGCAGAATGGTTGTTCCAAACTACTCTCGGATATCTTCAAAATAGCAAATTATCAATTTAAAAAATTGTATTAGAGATTTATGTTTGATGTTGAGATTTGTTTCTATATCTTCCAGTTATTGTTTCTATTATATCTTATCATTGCTAAAGAGGAAAACAAGTGTAATAACTTTGCTTGACATTCTTTAAAATCTGAGCATTGCTGTAATTGCTTTTCTTTCCCAAAGTCTTATCTTTCTTATTAATAAGGTGTGCTTTTAAGTTGCATCACCACACTTGTTATTGAATAAATGTGTTTGAATTTTCTACATTCTTTTGAAAGTGCCCTGACAAAAATGTAACATAATGATTCAATGAGATGCAATGACATTCTAAGAAGGCAGACCTATATTGGCTCTATTGCTCTGGATATAGCTATAAATGTAAGTAAAAAATTATTGTGTCCATTGGTTAGGCTTATATGCATGCATACAAGTCCTTTGGTTGATCTCTCCCCCTTACCCCCACCCTCCCCTACCTTCCCTCTGAAGTTTGACGGTCTGATCGATGCTTCTCTGTCATTGCATCTGTTTTTGTTCATCAGTTTATGCATGCATATAAGCCTACCAATGGACACAGACACCAGGGCGGTGAGGGAATTAGTGGGGGTGGGGTGGGGGTTAATGGAGGGATAAGGACACATATGTAATACCTTAATCAATAAAGAAAAGAAATAAAAATAATTAAATGGCAAAAAATTAGCTTATTTTATGGTTATCTGTCACTTTTATATTGTACAAAATTCATGACTAATTAAAAGTTTGATGTAGACTTTCCAAATAGGAGCTATTAATGCAACACTAGCTTGCCCCTCTCCAGGTATGAAAATTAAATTTATCTTTGTGAAATTTAATCTCATTATATTTTCACCTCTGTTTCTAATTAGTTATGATATCTCTGGTTATTATTTCTGATATTAATATAGTTCTTCAGTTTTTTATTAATATAATTTAAAAATGTATTAGTGTTTGTTGTATGTCTTTAATGTGTTACTGGTAAAATGTGGCATATGGCACAGTCAAGGGCACAGACATGAACCAAGGTTATTAAATATTTCCATCCCAATAGGAAAGGTCAAAACTATATACCACCATGTTTGTTCCACCCAGAAGGGTAGTAGCTAGGGTCATTTATTTTTTTTATTATTTTTTTGCAAGATTTTATACTCTCTGGTAAAAGCAACCCTAAGATATTTTTAAAGTTAAATATTTTAATATTTAATGTTATACTCGTACATTTCTTCCTTGTCTAATGTCCACGAAAACTTTACTGAATATCATTTTGTAGCTTAACTAGAATGCTTTAAAATGTGTTTTTATTGATTTTACAGAGAGATGAAGGGAGAGGGAGAGAGAAACATGTATCAGGATGACTGGGGATAAAACCCTCGTCCTGGGTATGTGCCCTGAGCAGGAATTGAACCAACAACCTTTTGGTGTACCAGATGATACTCAACCAACTAAGCCACAGTGGCCAGGGTTAGAATGCTTCTTCTTCTTCTTTTTTTTTTTTTTCATATGATACCATTTATCTGAAATATCAGAATAGGAAAATCCAGACAGAAAGTAGAATGGTGGCTGACAGGGGCTGAGGAGAAAGGGTTTTCCCTTTGGGTTGATGAAAATGTTTTGGAACTAGATAGAGGTGATAGTTGCACAACATTGTAAATGTAGCAAATTCCACTGAATTGTACACTTAGATGTGGAATCTAATGAGCCAAATAAACTAGCATACAATAGAAACAGACTCATCGATACAGAGACCAGACTGCAGAATGCTTTTTACTAATCAAAAAAACAGGTCAACATTTCTAGAAAAATATATGTTAGATTTCCATGTTTGAAAAGTGTTTTATAAGGTTAGCACATTTTTACTTGACAACGCTTTTATTCAACAAAGGACCAACAATTTCTATGTTAGAATTTAAATAACCAGGAGAAACCAAAAGGATATACATATACATATATATACATATATATACATATATATACATATATATATACATATATATATATATATATACATATGTGTGTGTGTGTGTGTACACACACATATATATATATATATATATATATATATATACATATATATATATTTGTGTGTGTGTGCCTGCGTGTGTGTGTATATATATGTTCCCCATTCGCCATTGGGTGATTGGTGCCTGATGACCGGAGGAAGGGACTGAGAGGTCGGCTGTTCCCACTCACTCACCGGCCCTGCCAGCTTGCTGGCCCCGCCCCTGTCACGGGTGGCCATCTGGCAATCTATCGGAGCCTTCAGGCCAGGGGAAGGGACCAAGAGGTAGTCAGTGTGTCTCATAGTGACTGGTCCAGCGGTTGTTCTGGTCGTTCTGCCATTAGGGTCAGTTTGCATACCCTTTTATTATATATATATATACACACAAATAGGTAGGTATATAGGTATAATTTTCTAGTCAGCAGAACTAGAAAGAAGCAAAAATAAAAAATAAAACAGGAGTTTGTAACTAAAATTTCTTATTATCTATAAAGGCATGCAGATTGAGCATAATTAACCATGAAGTTAAGAGGTTGAGGAATAATAATAAGAAAATGCATACCTCTAAGTTTTCTTGTATCTACTCTGATCCAGACTGAGCCTGCATGAAAGGCGAAAATAGAATTTCCATTCCAATTGCCAAAGTAACTGGCAAACAGTTTCCATTAGTATAAAATGATCCAATTAATGCACCCCACAAAGGACTAAGAACAAATATCAATATCAAACATGGCTGCAGAAAGAAATCTTTGAAGTAACTGTTTTGAACAGACTATTAGCAACATGAAATGTAGCTGAAATGTAACCAACCAGATGCTAGTGCTTGAATACAGCAAATAAAAAAAGATTGCTTTGCTATTAGAAAGGTAACATAAATTTCTCATGTATGTCATTCAGTGCTGCCAAGAGACTCACAGAGGAAGATTCTAATTTTCTATGGTGCTTTCTAATTATTCTTATGTCCCATGTTTCATTTAATTTTAGTTGGTGGTGCTCAGAGTGAATTTGGGGAGAGTAAATGTTTCATCTCTAAAGACCATATAAATCAGACCTTTGAACTTACTGAAAACAAACAAACAAAAAAATAATGCTATAATATTGCTTCTATAGGAACTAAAGATGTTTATCTTCCTTTGTACAAATATTTCCTTTTAGCAGAGACTTTACTTTGCAATCAATGAAAATTTATGATTTAGAAATGAATGCTTGAACACAGAAGACTTTAGATCAATAAAGTGATTACATGTGATATCATAATGGTGGATACTTGATATATAGTTGCCAAAACCCATTGAATATAAAATGCAAAGAGTGAACTCTAGTTAATATAAACTAGGGACTTTAATTAATAATAATACTTCAATATTGGCTCAATAATTATAGCAAGGACGATAATAGTAAGGGGGACAGGGACGGTGGTAAGGAGACATCTCTGTATTTTCTTCAAACCTAAAGCTGCTCATTAATTCAATTCATTAATTAAATAGAAATAAATATCCATGTTAGCTGATATGCACTTTTGTGTATACTCTATAGACAGGCTCAATATCTACTCTGGATTATGTGGCTTTATTGACTGCTACACAGGATGGGACCACATAAATGTGGATAATTCAGATTAAAAAAACCTCCAGATTTTTTCTCTGAAATACTATATTTTATTAGAAATTTCAGCATTTATTTTCTTTATATAAAATTTCTAAATATATATTTTGAAAGCACAGCTGCATTTTTTTTTTGTGACATTTATAAGATACAGACTAATCCTTGCTATGGACTGATTTGTGTGCCTCCCATAAATTCATATGTTGAAGTCCTAATCCTCAATGACATGGCTTTTGAAGATGAGGCTTTTGGGAGGTAATCATGTCTAGATGAGATTATGTGGAACCTTCAGGATGGGGTCTCATAAAAAAAGAGACCCTTAGAGAGCTTGCATCTTCCCTTCCCTTCCCTCTCTTCCCTTCCCTTCCCTTCCCTTCCCTTCCCTTCCCTTCCCTTCCCTTCCCTTCCCTTCCCTTCCCTTCCTTCCCTTCCTGACCCTTCTCCTATCCCTCTGCAACTCAGGAAGAGCACTCTCACCAGAAAACAACTATGTTAGCACCCTGGCCTCGGTTTTTAAGCCTTCAGAACTGTGAGCAAATAATAACTGAGCTGGGATTCAAGATATTTTGGCGCAACCATAGACATTTATTATATACTAGGGGCCCGGTGCACAAAATTCATGCACTGGGGGGGTGTCTCCTCAGCCCAGCCTGCTCCCTTGCATATACTGGGAGTCCTCAGGGGATGTCCTACTGATGGCTTAGGCCCGCTCCCTTTGTGAGAGACAACCAGGCTGATCAGGGAAAGGCACCAGCCCCATCACCCCGCTGCCGGAGCCACTGCCAGTCACCGCAGCCACCAAGGTGTTTTCATCAACATGGACTCCAGTCCCTTCACCAAGAAAAAATAACAACTTTCTTTAGGCATTTTCAAGATGTGTCTTTCATAGAATATGACATTTCTTTCTTTTTTTTTTTTTTTATCCTAACCTGAGTATATGTTTCCATTGACTTTTAGAGAATGTGAAAGAGAAAGGGAAAGACAGAGAGAAACATCAAAGTGAGAGGAATACTTAGATTGCTTGCCTCCTTCATGAGCCCTGACCTGGGCCCCAGCCAGGGAGGAGCCTGCAACTTAGGTACATGCCCTTGATCAGAATCTAACCTGGACTCTGCGGTTAGCAAACCTAGGCATTATCCACTGAGTCAAACCGGCTAGAGCAGGTTATGACATTTCTTAGCCCTCCAGCAGCGGACCTTCGTTTTTTTCTCCAGGAGTGTGGTGGAAAAACCCTAGATCACCTTTTTGGATTCTTATACCCAAGTTACTAAGAATATTACCAGTGGCATACAGGGAGCTTAGCCAATGAGCCGTCAGAAAAGGTATTTCCTCTGTAGTTCACACCTATCTCCTGTGATCTCTGGCTCCACCCCTGCCAAGGCCTAAAGCCTCCAGACCTTGGCAGGGGACCCCCAGCTGGCTCGATCGCCAGGCTCCACCCCTGGCCAAGGCCTCAAGCCTCTGTTTGAGGCTTGGGCCCTGGGCCGGGACCCCCAGCTGGTTCCGATCGCCTGCAGGGACCCACAGCTGGTGCAATCACCCGGCTCTACCCACGGCCAAGGCCGCAAGCCTCTGACAGAGGCTTGGGCTCTGGGCAGGGACCCCCAGCTGGCTCTGATCGCCCACAGGGGACCCCAGCTGGCTCAATCACCCGGCTCCACCCCCAGCCAAGGCCTAAAGCCTCTGGCAGAGGCTTGGACTCTGGGCAGGGACCCCCAGCTGGCTCCGATCACCCACAGGGGACCCAGCTGGCTCTGATCACCCGGCTCCACCCCCAGCCAATGCCTCAAGCCTCTGTTTGAGGCTCGGGCTCTGGGCAGGGACCCCCAGCTGGCTCTATCCCCCGCTCCATCCAAGACCTCAAGCTTCTGGGCAGGGACCCCCAACTGTCTCCCATCGCGGAGCTCCACCCCCAGCCAAGGCTGCAAGCCTCTGGCTGAGGCTTGGTTGCATTCAACATTATTTTGTATTGGTTTCAGGTTTTATATTAGTTACAGAATAGTGGTTAGACAATCATATACTTTACAAAGTGTTCCCCGATATTTCTAGTACCCACCTGGCATCATACCATCATTGCAACACTACTGACTATATTCCCTATTTAAGTGACAATGGGTTTACAGGTTCCTTTCAGTCTTTCTTTTGTGTTGCTCATCCTTCCTTTTCTTTCTCACTTCTTCCCTCATTTTCTTTATATAGTATCTCAATTGGCCATCAAAGCTCAGTGAAGGCACTGGGACACGCTTCATCCATTTTACAGACCAGGAAACTGAGGCCAATTCCAGTTGGCTGTGGAACTTGACTCAGCACACAGGAAGCCCTCAGAGCCATGCTCTTTGCGCTTCCTAAGGGGCAGCGGCCCAGCAAACAGAACAAACCTTCCAGTCAGGCTTCCGAGCCTCTTTCTCAAGCACCTCTTCATTGCGGATGCTCCACATTCTTTCCTCTCCCCCTATTTTTTACTGCCCCCGCTTCTCCGAAGCAGGTGGAAGGCTTCCCACTCACTGCCTAGGCATGCTCTGCTATGGGGCAGGGTGTCCCAAGCTTGCTTTTGGGTGAAGGCAGGAGCAGGAGTCACTGCCTCTGAAGTGTGAAGGCCGCCTGAGCGAGGCCCATTAGCACTGGGAGCTTCTCTGAATCACATCAGTCAGTCCAGTACCCTGCAGTGCAGCACCCCTCCACTGAGGTGGCACCACCCCTCAACCCCCACCTCAGGGGTGAGGGTCCTTGCCCCTCTGCCAGGAGCCCTTCCATGCCCCTTGATCCCTGGCTGGGCCCACCCACGTCTTGGGGGCACTGCAGAACCTCTGTCTCTCTGCAGATGAGGGAGATCCCTGCCCTAGGTCTCCGCAAAGCTATGAATCTGTGGCCAGAGGCCTGGTCTTGGTCTCAGCAACCACATGCCTGCAATGTTCCCAGGGACCCTGGGAGCAGCTGGGCGAGTCCCGCCTCACCTCCCTGGGGTGCCAATCTCCCCAGGGACCCCTGGGAGCTGCTGGATGGGCCCGGCCATGCCCCCCCAGGTTGGCGATCTCCCCGGGGACCCCCGGGAGCGGCTGGCTGGGCCTGGCCATGCCCCCCCCCAGGTTGGCGATCTCCCCGGGGACCCCCGGAACTAAGAGGATTGGGCGCCGCCATCTTGATCTTCTCAACGGCCTGATAGGCCACCCGGAGTCCCGCCCCCCAGCCTATCCCGGCCCAATCATGGGCATAGCGGAGGTGCGGTCAATTTGCATGTTTCTCTATTATAAGGTAGGATGTTTTGTCCCATGTGGATAATAATTTATTGTAATTATTAAATCACCATTTAAGAAATTTTTAATTCTTTATCTTGAAAAAATGTTTTCTCAAAAGATTTCATAATAAAAAAAGAGAATTTTAAAATATTTTAAATTATAATGACCCTTTCTTATAAAGAATATAATTAATATTCTGTATACATTCTTGCTAGTATTTGTTCAAGTTATGCCTCATATAATATTAACTATGCTTTATAAGTATATGCTTTGTTATCTGTAACCTTGGCACAATCTTACTTTTTCTCTTTTTCTTTGAGTCCTATCTCTGTAATTAACTTTAGAGTTATACATCTTCTGAAATTCAAATAACTCCCAATGAAACAAACAGCTTTGGTGATAAAATAGCCTTAAGCTATTTGGCCTATTCTGTAGATTTGTATGTGAAATACTATACCTCTTGAAATGTTTCTGTATTCCTTATTGTTTCTCATCAAGTGTGTAATTCAGGTCTCATCTTAACCCTTTATTTCACTGCCCTATCTAGGATCTTCTTGTAATGAACATGCCCATGAGAAATGCATCTTGTGTGCTGTGACTCCCTGTCAATTTCTAACCCATGATTTTTTTTTTTTTTTTTTTTTGTCTCTGTAGAAACATGTGAGGCACAGGAGGAAACTCTAACTTTCTTATCCAGAAAGAGAGCACACTAATTTGCTTATGCTTCTTTTCAGCTAGAATTAGTATCTTTTACTCAGAACTCCCTACCTCCTCCAGTGGGGATCACTTCAGTGTTAGGACCTACATTCTCAAACTTATGCAACAACTCTGCTTATGTGCTTACTCTGTTCCTCCATTCAATATTTAGACATATCTAAACATTCCTCATGAATCCTCCGGTTTTTATTGTTAATTTTTACCTTCCTAATGTTCGGTTATCTCTACCTCATCTTCCTGTAGTTTCTGAGATACATGTTTATGCTTTCCCATGTTAATTTCTTTTTTTTGTCATTAATGAGCAATAACATCTGAAAAGCCACTCAACCATACCTATAATCAGTTCCCTATCACACATGCATTGCCTGGTTTCATTGTTTTCCAACTTCTTTGGTCAAAGTAAAGGATAAATCAATATCATCGTGCTGTGATTCTCAATATTAGAAGCATTTACTTCCATTACTAAAATAAATATTTCTTTTAAAAAAATTTACTTTTAGCAATCCTTAAATACAGCCATGATTATCTAATATGACCTACTCATATTTGATTATTTGAACTCTGACTCTTTCAAGAACATTCATGTAAAACATTATTGTTACATGTATATGTACTAGTATAGGTATATGTGTGTGTACACATGTACATTGCTTTATATAATAATCTTCAGAAGATAAGATATAAATAAAATATATAAAAACTGATAATCTCATATAAATGCTTTTATAACTATGGATCAATAATGTTTGACCATAGAGAGATAAAAATCTTTACATATAATGTCTTTGAAATTTCAGATGTTAATGTTACACTGTATAAGAGCTAGTTTAAGAGACTGAATGAAAATAAAATAAAAAGCATAATTTTTATTCTAAAATAGAGTTTTCATTTCTATGGGAGAAGACCACTGAGTTTGAGCACAGAACCATGAGTCACAGTGTTACAACCACCCATGGTGTCATAAGAAAAAGTAGTAGAAATATTTCTTTGGGGATAAAATGAGCTTCTAGAAATACAGGAGAAATGGCAAGAGACATAAAGTTTCTTAGAAGTTTTCTGTCTTGTGAATTTAAAGGCAGAGATCAAGGGCTTAGCTTGTTCTTATGAATAACCATGCTATTGCGGGTGGGGGGAGAAAGAGAAAGAGAAATTTATCAATAAGAGCACTGGAAAATCCATGTTGTTGTTTTAGCCATTACCTGAATTATTCAATGGCAATGATTTTCAGTATTATCAAAGTTATAGTAGTTGACAAACACTAAATATATAGTATGTGCATTGTACTGGTCTACTTTCTCAAAGGATCTCAATCCAAAACAAATTATCACAATGTAATTAAACAGGAAAATATATAAACAAAAATAAGTCAGTAGTTAATATCAGGAATTATGAAATATTAAAGTATAAAACTAATATACATAAAAGTTTTCCTAGATATATTTTTCAAATATATTAAGTTATGAGGTTATACATACTATCTCATTTTATCCTCAACAACATCTTATAAGGACTATATTGGTCTTGGCCTCATTTTTTACATTACAATAGAAAATTTTAGAAAGGCAAATTAAATTTTCCAAGGCCCCATGTTGGGAAAGAAGCACATATAGTTTCAAAATTTAGATCTCTCCCTCTTAAATTTGCTTCTGAATATTGTAAGATATAACTGGAAAATCCTTTCAATTTTGGATCCTCACATTAGGATCTACATAAACAGGAAATTGTCTTCTTACCAGTTTTTTTTTTCTCTCTCACTTTTTTTTTTTTTAAATGCTATTAAATAGTCATCATATATTGGAACACAGAAGCATTTCTAAGGATATGTCAAGAAAAAGAAATCCAACTCCCACCGCTAGTATCAAACTACAGTGACTCTAACAACAGACTTTACCACTTAGTTTTAAAGGTCATTTGTGTGCTGGCAAAATACAAGTTTAAAAGGTCACATTCCATGAAGCTTTAAATAGCAAATCAAAATTTTGTTTGCATTAGCTTTATTCAGTGTTGCTTCTATTCTTCCATTTCACTAGAAACCTCTTTAGGAAATTTCTGCCTAGTTTTCTTTCAGAAGATAGCCCAAGGCAAAGTATCAGATAAATATTTAAAATTTTTTTGCACTTGAAACAAACAAAAAATAGGTTGTGTACAGACTAAGTAGATCCATTGAAGGAAATTTATTATATTCAATATTGCTTAAAAATATGTATATCCTGACTGGGTGGCACAGTTGGTTAGAGCATCATCCTGTACTACAAAAGAATGCAGGTTCAATTCCAGGTCAGGGCACATACCTAGGTAGTGTGTTTAATCCCAGGTTAG
This sequence comes from Eptesicus fuscus, assembly GCF_027574615.1. Classification (NCBI taxonomy): domain Eukaryota; kingdom Metazoa; phylum Chordata; class Mammalia; order Chiroptera; family Vespertilionidae; genus Eptesicus; species Eptesicus fuscus. The sequence continues at coordinate 92,743,475 of NC_072475.1, read as the reverse complement.
GCGCGTATGGAAGGTAACCTACTGATGTTTCTCACATTGATGTTTCTCTCCTTTCTATCTGTCTGTTCTCTCTTCTCTCTCTCTCTCTCTCTCTCTCTCTCTCTTCCTCTCTCTCTAAAATCAATATAAAACATATCCTGGGCTGACGATTTAAAAAATATACATGCACATTACCTAAAATAAATATTCAAGTTTTTAAGTCATGTTATTATCAGTCTAAAATGCTTTGAAATACAAGAAATTTGTTGTTGTTTATTCAAATTAAGAACATTGATTTTTCTTATAAAATATTACTTGTTGACCTAAAAGTACAAGCCTATCATTGAATACAAAATGCCTTTCCTTTTGCTTTGAATTAAAAATTATCCTATAATTAAGGTAAAATCTTTTCTATTTGCAGAGATAGATTTGTGTGCATTTTTAAGGCTATCTGAACTTTTCAGTTGTGATGTTGATAGGACAAATTTTATCTTAACTCTCAAAGATTTTCTCTTGTTTATGGATTCACTCCAGTTCAGAATGTTGTGAGAATCTGTAAAGGAACGAACTTGAACTGTTATTAGGGACCAAAATGACTCATTGACTTCGATCTGAAAGCCTAGTGAATCTCCCCCATCCACACACTGCTGCATTTTATAGATTGGGAAGCTGTTGCCTGATGCTGGAGATTCTGTGAAGGCGCTTTCTCCCAAGAGTGTGTTAGCCAATCTTTTGTTCTTAAGAACTTGACTCCTGAGCTGCAGGCCAAGCTCAGAGCCAAGGTGTACACCCCTGTTTTCCACAGTTAAGAGACACATAGGGGACTGGCAATAACTAATTGTAATAATTTCAGAGAACGCTCTTTTTTTACTTTGCCTTTTTCAAAAAACATGATGAAAAATTATCTGAAAAGTATAAATAGGATTATAAGTCTTTTGTAAAGCAGAAACAGCAGAAAATAATAAGATGCCATGCATCCAAGTGAATTTAAGATCAGAGAGAATGGTTTGTCTCTTGTTCTCAGCTGCACACTGCAATTTTTGGTAAAGCACGGCTTGAACAAATCTACAAAATATATGTAGACATCTCAGGACTAGGAAATAGCAAATAGCCTCAGACATTATCTTCACCAAGTACATTTTGAGAGTGAATGCCATTTACCTTTAGAGACATGAGATAGATAATCATTTTAGTATTTTGTATTTTCAGGTGTTAAAGCCATTACGTAAGTTTAGCCCACAATATTTTTGAAAATGTGATATAAATCAGGATTCAGTATGGTGCAAAGTATCAGGGAATGGGGAAAATTAATTTAATTCAAGTATCCTCCATCCCTTCAAAAACAGGGTGGCATATGTAAAGTAAAATTTCACAGGCCTTTCAGCCTCATAATTCTGGTTTGATGGTACCTTGTATAAAACTATCTAGTAGATCCTTTATTATTATTATTATTATTATTATTATTATTATTATTACCAGAGGCTTGGTGCACAAAATTTATGCACTAGGGAGGGGGTCCCTCAGCCCGGCCTGCACCCTCTCACAGTCCAGACCCCTCAGGGGATGTCCGACTGTTGGTTTAGGCCCATTCTCCCTGGGAAATGGACCTAAACCGACAGTTAGAAATCCCTCTCGCAGTCCAGGACCCCTCGCTCCTTACCACTCGGCTCGCTGCTCTTTAGCACTGCCACGGAGGCAGGAGAGGCTCCTGCCACTGCCACTGCGCTCACTAGCTGTGAGCCCTATCTTTCTGTGTAGTTGTCTGTGGGCCAACTGCTCTCTTCCTTCTCATTTATGGCGAGCAGCATGTGAGGGCAGAGCGTGCTGTCATGGAATGCAGAGGGCTGTCCAGAGCTGAGGGGAGTGGCTGGACCCACAGGGTGAGAGGTGGACATAGAGGATGCTATCTCATCCAATTGTGGGGTGGGCTGGCTGGCCTTCATCTGCCTGACCCCACCCAGGGAGGGACCGAGCAGGGTGTCCGCCTCTCCATCCTTCCATTCTCCATCCTTCCATCTGTGACACATGTCACCCTTGCCAGGCACCCCCCCAAAGTGAGTTCAGCTCAATCCCTGAATGTAAAAGGGCATGGGGGGAAGGGGGGACTCCACTCCAGTGCCCCCTGATTCCCAGCAACAGGACCTGGTCGATAGGACCTGATCTCAGGACGGTGGCCACAGCTGCAGAACATAGATCTGTTTCAAGAAAAGTTGGGAATGCAGACTTTCGTATGAGCCCCTATTCCAAAAGGTGGCAGTTTATTCACATTGTGGCAAAGACACCTTCAAGAGTAACATAAGTGGGTAAAGTCAGGGCCAAACCAGGCCATTTCCTCATCCAATCTCTCTGAGCTGCGTGGACAGAACCAAGTCTCAGCTCTTTGCAGGACACTTCTGGGTTTTTTAAGCCTAAAGGACAGTAGTCTGTCTCCATTCTTGTTCTTTGGGATTTTTTCATCATCGGATAAAAGGGTACGTACATTGGGGCAATTCTCTCAAGTTACAATATTCCTGTTGCACCCAAGTGACGATGACAGTGCCCCTCAGAGGGAGGGAGCCGGCAGATGGGGAGCAGGGGATTCTGAAAACCAAAGCGATGACAGAGATGCTAAGCCTTTCCTTCATGCCTCTGACACCCCTCCTCAGGCGGCCTGCAGGCCGGGCATCTGCTGGACCTTTACCACTTGATGTCCTTGCAGGCTGTCCTGGGCCCTGCTAGGCGGTGTGCAGGGCCGCCTGGGCCCAGAGGGTAGTCGCGCCGCCCCCGCCCAGCCACTCCTGGTACAGCTCCTGCACATGGGCGCTGGTCTACGGGGGCCACACCGGGATGGCAGCATAGATGCCTTCCATCTGCTGCAGCAGTGCCCTGTCTGCATGCCTGTCCTCTGCCTGGGCCTGGCTCCTGCCACTTAGGCATCCCTGGCCAGACTCTGGACTGCAGCATTCTCTTGGTCATTGGTTTTTGTTTTTTTTACTACATTCCTTCCATGTGCAGTGATCACACTTCATTTGGAGTGGGGTGTGCGGGGCCCGGCTCGAGTGACCTGGAGGAAGCATGGGGAGAGCAGTCACTGCTGGTTGCCTCTGGCGCTGCTGGCAGTATCCTTTCTTCCTTGTGGAGTGTCTAGGGAGGGGAAGTGTCTGCAGTGCCCGGGGCCGAGTTCCAGGAGGCCAGCAGCACTGGTCCGTTGGTGCCTGTCCTCTCCTCTGGAGATTGAACTGCAGAACTACTAAGGGAGCCAGTCCCTAGTTCCACCCCACCTCTGCCACCGATTGATTGGAGTCTGAGGGCTGGGAGGAAGGACCAAGCAGTCTGCTTTCTGCCTGTCCACTCACCAGTCACTGCTGCCACGGATTCATTGGAGCCTGAGGGACCCCAGTTCCCTGTTAGCCATCGCCTGATCAATGGAGCCTGCTGTTCGGTTGTCCATCCGGTCGTTTAGGTTGTGACAGCCCCTGGCTTTTTATATATTAGGACTAGAGGCCCAGTGCACAAAATTCGTGCACGGGGGTGGGGTGTCCCTCAGCCCAGCCTGCACCCTCTCCAATCTGGGACCCGCTAGTGGTAGGATCGGGCCTAAACGGGCAGTCGGACATCCTTCTCACAATCCAGGATTGCTGGCTCCGAACTGCTCGCCTGCCTGCCTTCCTGATTGCCCCTAACCGCTTCTGCCTGCCAGCCTTATCACCCCCTAATCACTCTCCTGCCAGCCTGATCAATGCCTAACTGCTCCCTTGCCAGCCCAGTCGTCCCCAACTGCCTTCCCCTGACAGCCCGGTCATCTCCAAATGCTCTCCCCTCCATATTACCTCTTTATTAGATAGGGTTTTTACTTTAACATATTGGACAGTGTACCTGCCGTGGTCTTCACAAACCAGTAAAAATGTAAACCCAAACTAAAAGTGTCATAAAATAAACAAACAGGAATTTCATGAGACCTTAGAAAGGTGATATGATGTGGTTGTTTCTTCCTTTTTTCCTTCTTTCTTTTTCTTGATGTTTCAACTTTTGTCCTTTCTTTCTTTTTTCCTTTTATTCCTTTTCTGTCCTCTCTCTCTCTCTTAACTTTTCCGTTGGTAGAATCGTCAGTACTTGAATCTGTCTTGCTTCCAGAAGACAAAGAAGAAGGAAACACACAGTCATCTGAAGAAAAAGATGATCTATGATGGGATCGGTGGTGTTTCTAGTTTTGCTCTTTTCATTTCTTCCGGCCCTGGCATCTTCAGGACTTGTGCATGGGCACTTCTTATTCATGTCTACAAAACCTCCCTGCCTTGGTGAAAACTGTAGGGGAAAAGGCCTTCCTGGGTGGGCTCAAGCCCTGCCCAAGGTGCTGAGGAACCAGGGCAGGGAGCACCCACCACGGCCCTTGCAGAGCCAACCTCCGGACCACGGGGTACTCTCCAGTAATGTAACTGCAATGTCCAGGTTTGCCTTCAAAAATTAGTTGTAAGTTACTTCCAATGTGAAACCCTACCTCAGACATTTCCATTGTGGTTTCTAAAGATTTTAAACAAAACCCATTTACCTCCCTAACCTGGTCAGAAGTTTCTACCCAATGGGAGAGGTTTGCTGGGCAGCATCGCCCACATATCACCGCCCATCTCCAATCACTCGGCTGGTGGCAAGGGAAGTTCCAAGGCTATAGTGTGTGGGGGGGATCCCTCCATGGGGGTGCAGCCTGACACCCCAGGCTGCCTCTTGGAGGGAATAGCTTTGGGGGGCACAGCTGCCTCCCAGGCCTACACCCCCCAGCTGCAAATGGGAGCTGATCTCAGAGTGGGGGGAGGTGTATAGGCAGCTCCTGGGTCTCCCAGGCCCACAGCCCAGGCTGGGACAGGCAGCAGATGGCACTGGCCCTGCACGGGCACCTCACAGGCCCAAGGCCCGGGCCGCTGTGGGCAGCTGATCATGCAGGCCATGTGCTGGAGCCTCCCAGACCCACGTCCCGGGTTGGGGCGGGCAGCTGATCATGGCGGCCATGTGCAAGTGCCTCCCAGACCCACTTCCTGGGTCGGGGCGGGCAGCTGATCACGCTGGCCATGCGCGGTTTCCTCCCAGACCCAAGGCCCAGGCCTCCATGGGCAGCTGATCGTGCCAGTCCAGTGCAGGCGCCTCCCAGACCCACAGCCAGGTTCAGGGCTAGGTGAGGATCTGGCCGGGGGAAAAAGCCGCCTCCCAGGCCAACAGGCTGGGCTGCTCGCTGCCTGCTCTCAGCGGCAGCCTTTCCTGGGACTGGGGGACTCCTGCAGGCCTGAGAGGACTGGGCGCCGCCATCTTGTGTCTATGGGTGCCGCCATTTTGTCGTGGAGTGATGGTTAATTTGCATATTACTCTTTTATTAGATAGGATTATTTGTACCACTTTCTTTGTCAAAGGTGATTTGAAAAGCAAACTGAATCATAATATCGGAAAGCACAGTTCAATCTGAATGGATTTCATTCACCAATCTTCCCATGCCTAATTCATAAGGCAATATAATAAAAATTTACTATGAAGTAAATTACTAAATAAATGTCAAGTTAATTTGAGTACATCTGTATAGGTTTTTTCAAACACATCATCAGTGGAACATGAGGAGGTAAAGTAGGAATCAGAGAGCACACAGAAGGCTGCTTTGCTCACAGATTTCTCCTCTTGGAGTTACAAAAGTGCTCTCAACTTTCCTAAACCCTAAGTTTCTCACACTTGGTTGATACTGAGGAAAGTGTTTATAGTGATCCCAACCAGACAGATTTGCATTTCTTCTGAGATAGGCTATATCTATCAGATATTTTTTATGTTGTTTTTTAAGTGTGAAAAGTAGTTTGAATCTTAAAACTGGCCATGCAAACTAATTTGAAATGTGACTATCTATATTGAAGTTTCATAGTGCCCTGGCACTTGTCATTGTACAGTCATATAGACAAGTAAATGAGTGGCTGCTGCCAAAGTCACAGCTGAAACAAAACTGAAGTAGAAAATGTCTATTGTATTTTTCCACTTCGTAAAATCTACACATGAAGTATCTTCTCCTTTCATATTTCATTCAACTATTCATTAAATTTCAAAGGAAATGTACATCACTAAAGTTGTCAGTGTCATCATTGTTTTATGCTTCTCCAAGATCACTTAAAGAAGAATATAGTGAACATTCTTGTTTTGATGACAATAATTTAAATTTGCAATATACCAAATATGTTAAAGACCAACAAAAAGTTTGAGATAATATCAAAATATGTAAACTTTCAAATATACAGAAAACATATGAAGTGAGTAACAACCTACTGACAGAACTGGGTCAGAATTCAGGGTGTCTTAAAATAAAAACTATCAAAGTCCACTGATGTTTTAAATAGTACCAGACATTCAGAATTAAAATAGATTTCCTTTCTTCAGGGCTTCATTGCTCACAGGTAGAAGGGGTAATTGCACTCTGCTATTAAATGTCATTAGAGTCACTGAAAGACAGAAAACATTCACACAACACACAAAAATGCATATATTAGTATTCATACACATATGTGTAGATTAGACCTCCCTTTTGGCCCAATGCCTATATAAAATAGCTCTACTATTTCTTACCTCTGGTCATTGCTTCCTTAACCTATCCTTGTGGAACAAGAACTTCTTGCTGTATCATCAAAGTCTTTCTTTATTTTTTATATTTTTCGTTTGATATAATAGTTCATGGTGATAGTTAATAAGTATCCAGAGTAGGCAGTGGAAATCTGGACATTTGAAGAAGTAGAAATAAAACTGTACATGATCTGATGTAGAATTCCACCTTGGTAGTAGTCTACCTTGGTTGTAGTAACAACAGTTGGAAAAGACAGTACACAAAAATAAATCTAAATAGTGAAGAAGTTTTTGGAGCTGTGGACTGAAGTAGCGGGAATGAATTGGTCTTCTCAGGCTGCCATAACAAACAAAACACCACACACTGAATGGCTCAAACAACAGAAATATATTTCTCAGGGTCCTAGAGTCTGGAAAGGTTCTGGCATAGGTTGGTTGCTGGGAAAGTCTCTCTTCCTGGTTTTCAGATAGCTGTTTTGTCCTTATATGGCCTTTCCTACATGCATCCCAACAGAGAGAAAACAATCTATCTGGTATCTCTTCTTGTAAAACCACTAATCCTATCAGATTAGGGTCCAATACATGTGACCTTAATTACTTTTGTAAGGTGCCAGCTTCAAATACTGCCACTTTGGGAATTAGGGCTTCAATATATGAATTTTGGGAAGACACAAACATTTAGTCCATAATAGAGAATGAAACTGCAAGTGGCATCAGCAGATGCAGAATAGAAAACATTCACAATTTGTAAATTGTGGACTTTTCTCTTATAGTTACTTCCTGAAAATGAAGAAAAACTAAAAGTAATTGTGATTCGGAATTTCAGAGTTTTAGAATGGCCTCTGAGAAGAAGGATGCTACTTGTTTTTTTTTTATCTATTTTTATCTCTCTTGTTTTCTACATTATCTAGTCACTTCTGTTGTTGACTGTATAAGAAAGGCTGAGTTAAAGACCTAATAAGTGACAGAAATGAGAAGGCAAACTGCCTTTAATCTATAATTCTTGAGGGAAATCAAGAATATATCTATAAGAAAAAATTAAAGTCAAAACAAAATAACTAACAAGCTTCATTACAAGGCACACTGTAGGTACAAATGCAATAACTTGCCAAGTATGCTATGCTTCCTCTACTCCCATCATGGACTGAGGTTTTAATGAACTAAATTTGGGTTCTTAAATTGTTAGTGGATATCCTCTGCAAATATTTTGTCCTAAATCAAAGGGAGAGAGCCAAACCTTAAATGGACAATACAGATAATTTTGGAATGACAGAAACTCCTTGATTGTTTAAATCTCTGATTTTTAAGAAGATATTATGCATCTTTCATATCATGTTCCTTATACTCAATTTCTTTGACGGTATCTGGGAAAAGTTGCCTGTCAAGATTTAGTATCTCTTACTAAAAGTTAGAAGCTCATTCTACAACATATCCTTAGTATGATGTTTTACTGTAGATGCTTTATATTTTGGGAGGTTTTGAAAAAGAATTAATGGTATTTAATATAGTTCCTCTTGCACTATAGTTGAGACATATTTTATTGAGTTTGTCATGATGATATTTTTGTCTTAGCAAAAAATATAATAAGGTAACCACCTTTGTAAGTTAATTAAAAGTAATTAATCTATTCTAATTGATTTCTACACAAAAAAAAGTAAGAAAAAATAGTGAGAGGAAAGAAAGAAAAAAGAAAGAAAGAAAGAAAGAAAGAAAGAAAGAAAGAAAGAAAGAAAGAAAGAAAGAAAGAAAGAAAGGAAGGAAGGAAGGAAGAAAGAAAGAAAGAAAAGAAGGAAGGAAGGAGTATTGTTTTATTTTTTAATCCTGGATATACTTATTGAGCTAAGAGAGAGAAAGGGAAAGAGAGGGAGAGAGTGAAACATTAATGTGAGAGAAACATCCATCAGTTGCCTCCCATAGGTGCTCCAACAGGGGATTGAACCTGAAACCTTTTTGGTGTACCGGATGATGCTCTAACCAACTGAGCCACCCAGCCAGGTCAGTATTGTTTTCTATTGAAGACTGCTATTCAAAGCCTAGATTTTAATAATTAAATTACAGGAAGTTACATTATCCTGTGTTAAAATAATGTTATGAAACACCTGGAATAATTTAAATTACTACTGAGGATCCTATATTTTTATATAAAATAGTGAATGTCAGCAATTTGCTGTCTAAAAAAATAAAACATTCTTAAGAAGAATCCCAAAGAAACTAGTGACAACATTTGAGGAGAACTTGACCTTGTCTTAAAAAAATAGGTAGAACTATGGATGCTAGAAATGTTAGGGTGATATTTGAACTATATAGAAACCTTCTACAAAACAGAAAAGATGCATGGGTTGGCTAGACACCAAATGAGGTGCCTTATCTAACATCAGTTCTTTTTTTAAACCAACAAAAAATGAAAATATGAATCAAAACAAAACTTTCTACATAACTCTTGATGTTTATGTGTTCATTATTTTAGGTCTATGAAAAAACAATATACTCAAATATTCAGTTTGTGCAGACTTCTCCTTAAAATAATGGTTTATTTTATACATACATAATAATTAAAAAGGCAAGTACTTGCATTTTTATTGCTATAATAGATCTTCATGAACAAAACATTTTCCCCCCAAGGCTTTTTCTCATTTAAAAAAATTTATTCAAAGAAAGCAAGTGTTAGTTTGAGAACAGCTTAGTATTTAACTATTTGCCTATAATCTGGTATTAAGGCTTGAAATACTTCAGTATTTTTAAACACCTACCTACTAACTGTTATACTGTAAGCCTAACTAAAAAATATTTATGGTAAAAAATGTTAATGTCACACTCAAATACCACATGATCTCATTCATTTATGGATAGTAAAGAACATTATAAACTGATGAACAAAAAGATAGATACAGAGACAGTAAAGCATCAAACAGACTTTCAAATTACAGGGGGAAAGTTAGGGAGAGGTGGGGGAGATAAGAAATCAAACAAAGGACTTGTATGCATACATATAAGCATAAACAATGGACGCAAAACTCTGGAGGGTGAGGGCATGTATGGGTGTGGGGTGGGGGAGGGTAATGGTAAGATATGTACACATATAATACCTCAATAAAAAAAATGTCAAAAAAATAAATTAAAAAAAAAGAAACTTATAGCAATACAGTGTAATTAGTTTAATTAACTCACGGTTCATCTCTAAAGATAGGCAGTGTATTTATTTTCTAAAACTACTAAAATTCTGTGCATAAGGGTGAAGAACACAGAACAGCTCCACTTATGGTTTGAAGGTGAAATATTCAACATGCCCATAATATGCAAATAATATTACAAGTTGTAATGGTTAATTTTATGTGACACCTTGGCTAGACCACAATACCAAGGTATACGGTTAAACATCAGTGTAGATGTTGCTGTGAAAATATTTTTTAGATGAGAGTAACATTTAAAAAGATAGACTTTGAATAAAGCACATTATCCTCCATAATATGGGTGGGTTTCATCCAACCAGCTGAAGCTTCCATGAGGAAGAGGGAATTTTGCCTCCAGACCACCTTCACACTTGAACTGAACATCAATTATTCCCTAGGTACCCAGTCTGCACCTGACTGTGCCATTGAGTCTGCTTTGACTCCTGGTGACCCTATAAAAGAGTGAAGTCCACACTGTCCTGTGCTCAACAGCCCTGCTCAGCTCCTGTAGACTCATGCCTATGGATTTTTTATGAATTCATTCCATCTCATGCCTAGCCTTCCTCTTTTCCTAATGCCTTCGATTTTACAGCATTACTGTGTTCCCTCCCTCCCACAAAAAACCCTGCCTTCTCATGATGTACCCAAAGCAGGAAAGCTTCAGTTTTGTCACCTTTGTCTCCAACAATGTTTCAGGCCTTTTTCATTCATCTTTCTGGCGGTCCAGGGTATCAGTAGAGCTCTCTTCCAACATCATTTTTCAAATGAATCATTTTTCCCCCAATCAGCCTTCCCTGTCCAACTTTAGCAGCCATACGTAGTAGAATACATACAACTCTGACTAATATGGAAATACTCTTGCATAGTATGCTTAATCAATTTATCTGGTAAATTTATAATTCAGCCAATTCAAAAAATTTTAAAAATAGAAAAAAAATAGATGATTAGATACGCATTTCAAATTATTAATTTTAAAAAGTCCTATGATTACTCTTCATATTAGTTATTTATTTTATCTGAAATATTTTGAAATACTCTTATATATCAAATTATTATGCATTAGTCACTTGTATTTTACATGACACAACACCCATGTACCTTGTTACATAAAATATACATAAAATGACTATTCAACCATAGGAATTAAACAAAATAAGTAATAAATTTGGTTTTGAACTTTTATGAAGTAGAAGAATCTTAAGAACCACACTTATAAATCAGAACTAATTAAGAACTACACAAAATTTTCTATCTATATTTCAAGCAATGCTATGGTTAACTATGATAAACTGAAAAATTATAAGCCAGTACTAACTATTAATAAGTGGAACTACACTTGTATTTAATAAATATAAAAAAATTCACAGCAGTTACCTAATCTCAATCACAATTTGAAAGATGCCTCTCTTTACTACTTAAGGCATAAAAATTATTGGTCCTATATAATAAAAGCCTAATATGCTAAGTGTCTGCTCATCTGGTTGTCTGTTCAACCAGTCAAAGTGTAATATGCTAATGATATGCTAAGGCTGCCCAACCTCTCGCTATGACATGCACTGACTACCAGGGGGTAGATGCTCAACACAGGAGCTTCCCCCTGGTGGTCAGTGTGCTCCCATAGGGGGAGTGCCCTTTAGCCAGAAGTCAGGCCAGGCTCAAGGCTGGTGAGCACAGCGGCGGTGGTGGGAGCCTCTCCCGCCTCCATGGTAGTGCTAAGGATGTCCACCAAGGGCTCCCGGACTGCAAGAGGGTGCAGGTTGGGCTGAGGTACCACCCCCCTCCCGAGTGCATGAATTCCATGCACTGAGCCTCTAGTTAAAGAATAAACAAGAATAATTTTTAAAACATTATGTTTCTTACCCTACTTTACAAATTTAATAGTACTCGCAACATAACTAAGTATGTTTGGGTTGGGGGGATCTATTATTTTAGAAGACCTTTTTCAAAAAGCCTAATAATAGCATAATTGAAAACTACTTGTAAACTAATAGTGCTATACCATTAATGGTGATTAACATAATAAAAATCATTATTTTTTAATAATATATCTGCCATTTTTGAAATGTGATCACTTTATTATTATTTTTTAATCCTCACTCAAGGATATTTTTCCATTGATTTTTAGAGAAAGTAGAAGAGAGAGGGAAAGACAAAGAGAAATATAGATGTGAGAGAAAAACATTGATTGGTTGTCTCCTTCATAAGCCCAGATTAGGGCCCAGGGCTCGAGCAGGGGAGGAGCCTGCAACCCAGGCAAGTGCCCTTGACCAGAATCAAACCTGGGACCCTTTGGTCCACAGGCCGATGCTCTAGCCACTAAGCAAAACTGGCTAAGGCAAGATGCAATCACTTTAAAAGAAATTTGAAGATGTATTCTTCTAGGATCAGTAGAGAGAGAGATTAGTAACTCATATAAAGAATTTCTTCTCTAATTTCCATGTCTTATAAATTTTCCCTTTACTTTTGCTCTGAGAAATTTCAAATAAGATATTCATTTATACATTAAACCTTAATTTAGAAACTAACTAAGCAATTGAAAAAATTTTATAGCTACTAATGTCAATGGCTTCTAGCTTGTGTTACAATAAGGACACACACACACACACACACACACACACACACACACACATATGCCAATGAACTAACAATTATCTCAGTAAGAGGATCTTAGAAAGGATTGTAGGTTTTGAACATATGTCCTGTGATTTTAGAGAGAGTTTAATGGGGCAGGGTTTTGCCCTTAGATTGGATTGGTTGTACTGTCAAGAAGTTGATTTAATTCTGCGATTCGGGTGCCTGTGGGCGGCCTGAGGGAAGCCAGCCAGGGTCATGGATGCCTACAGATGGCCGGAAGAGGGAAGCAGCCCAGGAAGCCGATGCCGGCAGCCGGGGAAAGAAAGGCCTATCTTGAACGGAGGGAAGCCGATGCCGGCAGCTGGGGAAAGAAAGGCCTATCTTGAACGAATTTTCATGCATCAGGCCTCTAGTATTGTTTCTTTTAATTTTTTTATTGATTTTTTTATTGTTTAAAGTATTACATATAGTAGTACATATATCTCTTTTTTCCCCCCCATTGATCTTCCCCCAGCCTCCCCTACCCCCTGTTGCATGCCCTCATCCCACCCCCCAACCCCCGTGTCTTGTGTCCATTGGTTGTGCTTATATGCATGCATACACGTCCTTTGGTTGATCTCTTTCACCCCCTCCCCAACACTCCCCAGCCTTCACACTGTAATTTGTCAGTCTGTTCGGTGCTTTACTGCCCCTGTGTCTTTGTTTTTGTTCATCAGGTTACAATGTTCTTTATTATCCACAAATGAGTGAGATTGTGTGGTATTTTTCTTTCATTGCCTGGCTTATTTCACTTAACATAATGTTTTCCAGGTCCATCCATGCTGCTGCAAATGGTAAGAATTCCTTATTTTTTATAGCAGCGTAGTATTCCGTTGTGTATATGTACCATAGTTTTCTAATCCACTCACCTGTTGATGGGCATTTAGGCTGTTTCCAAATCTTAGCTATGGTGAATTGTGCTGCTATGAACATAGGGGTGCATATATCCTTACTGATTGGTGTTTCTAGTTTCTTAGGATATATTCCTAGAAGTGGGATTACTGGGTCAAATGGGAATTCCATTTTTAGTTTTTTGAGGAAACTCCATACTGTTCTCCACAGTGGCTGCACCAGTCTGCATTCCCACCAGCAGTGCACGCGGGTTCCTTTTTCTCTGCATCCTCGCCAGCACTTGTCATTTATTGATTTGTTGATGATTGCCATTCTGACAGGTATTAGATGGTACCACATTGTCATTTTGATTTGCATCTGTCAGATAATTAGTGACTTTGAGCATGTTTTCATATGTCTCTTGGCCTTCTTTCTGTCTTCTTTTGGAAAGATTCTATTTAGGTCTGTTGCCCATTTTTTTATTGGATCATTTATCTTCCTTTAATTAAGTTGTATAAGTTCCCGGTTGATGTTGGAGATTAAAACTTTATCAGTGATAACATTTGCAAATATGTTCTCCCATACAGTGGCTTTCTTGTTGTTTTGTTGATGGTTTCTTTTGCTGTGCAAAAGCTTTTCATTTTGATGTAGTCCCATTTGTTTATTTTCTCTTTACTTTCCATTGCCCTAGGAGCAGTATCGGTGAAGAAATTGCTTCATCATATGTCTGAGATTTCTCTGCCTGTGGATTCCTCTAGTATTTTTATGGTTTCCCATCTTATGTTTAAGTCCTTAATCCATTTTGAGTTTATTTTTGTGTATGGTGTAAGTTGGTGATCTAGTTTCATTTTTTTGCATGCATCTGTCCAATTTTCCCAACACCATTTATTGAAGAGACTGTCTTGACTGCATTGTATGTTCATGCCTCATTTGTCAAATATTAATTGGGCATAGTGATTTGGGTCGATATCTGGGTTCCCTATTCTATTCCATTGGTCTATATGTCTGTTCTTGTGCCAGTACCATGCTGTTTTGAGAACAGTGGCCTTGTAATACAGCTTGAAATCTGGTATTGAGATCCCACCTACTTTGTTCTTCTTTCTCAGGATTGCTGCAGCTATTCGGGGTCTTTTTTTATTCCAGATGAATTTTTTGAGAGTTCTTTCTAGGTCTGTGAAATATGCCATTATTTTAATGGGGAGTGCATTGAATCTATAGATTGCTTTGGGTTGTATGGACATTTTAATGATGTTAACTCTACCAATCCATGAACATGGTATGTTCTTCCATCAGTTTATGTCTTCCTCTATCTCTTTTTTCAATGTCCTGTAGTTTTCTGCTTATAGGTCTTTTACCTCCTTAGTTAAGTTTATTCCTAGTTATCTTAATTTGTTTGGTGCGATGGCAAATGAGATTGCTTTTTAGTCTCTCTTTCTGTAAGTTCACTATTGGTGTATAGAAATGCCATAGATTTCTTGGCATTAATTTTGTATCTTGCTATATTGCCTAATTCATTTATTAAGTCTAATAGTTTTTTGATGGAGTCTTTCGGGCTTTTTGTGTACAATACCATGTCATCTGCAAATAATGACAGCTTTACTTCTTCTTTACAAATTTGGATGCTTTTTATTTCTTCTTCTAGTCTAATTGCAATGGCTAATACTTCCAGTACTATGTCGAACAGAAGTGGTGAGAGTGAGCATCCTTGTCTTGTTCCAGGTCTAAGGGGAAATGGTTTTAGTTTTTGCCCATTGAATATGATGTTTGCTGTGGGTTTATCATATATGGCTTTTATTATGTTGAGGTATGATCCTTCTATTCCCACCTTGCTGAGAGTTTTTATCAATAAATGGTGTTGGATTTTGTCAAATGCTTTTTCTGCGTCAATTGATATGACTATGTGATTTTTATCTCTCAATTTGTTTATGTTATGTATCACGTTTATTGATTTGTGGATATTGTACCATCCTTGCATCCCTGAGATAAATCCTACTTGGTCATGGTGTATGATCTTTCTGATGTACTGCTGGAGCCGATTTGCTAGAATTTTGTTGAGGATTTTGGCATCTATGTTCATGAGGGATATTGGCCTGTAATTCTCTTTCATTGTGTTGTCTTTATCTGGTTTTGGTATTAGTGTGATGCTGGCTTCATAGAATGAGCTTGGAAGAGTTCCTTCCTCTTGAATTTTTAGAATAGTCTGAGGAAGATAGGTTTTAGTTCTTTGAATGTTTGGTAAAACTCCCCTGTGAAGCAGTCTGGCCCCGGGCTTTTGTTTGCTGGAAGCTTTTTGATGACTGCTTCAATTTATTCCACAGTTATTGGACAGTTGAGATGTTTAGACTCTTCCTGATTGAGTTTTATAAGGTTGATTTTTCTATGAATATGTCCATTTCCTCCAGGCTGTCCAGTTTGTTGGAATAGAGTTGTTCATAGTATTTTTTAACAATCATTTTTATTTCTGTGGGGTCTGTTGTTATTTCTCCTATTTCATTTATGATTTTGTTTATTTGGGTCCTCTCTCTTTGCTTCTTGGTGAGCCTGGATAGAGGTTAATCAATCTTGTTTATCCTTTTAAAGAACCAGCTCTTTGTTTTGTTGATCTTTTGTATTGTTTTTTTTGGTCTCTATGTCGTTTAGCTACACTCTGGTCTTTATTATTTCCTTCCTTCTGCTTACACTGGGCTTTTCTTGTTGCTCTCTTTCTAACTCTTTGAGTTGTAGGGTTAGGTAATTTATTACTATTGTTTCTTGTTTTTTGCAGTAGGCTTGTAGAGCTATGAACTTCCCCCTCAAGACTGCTTTTGCTGTGTCGCATAGATTTTGGGTTGTTGTGTTTTCATTGTCATTTGTTCCCATGATGTTTTTTATTTCTTCTTTGATCTCACTGGTAACCTAGTCATTGTTTAAAAGCATGCTATTTAGTCTCCATGTGTTTGATTTTTTTTTGGATTGTTTTTATTGTAGTTGATTTCCAGTTTTATGCCACTGTGATCTGAGAAGATACTTTATATGATTTCTATCTTCTTAAATTTGAAGAGACTTTGCCTGTGACCCAATAAATGGTCTATCTTTGAAAATGACCCAAGTGCACTTTTGAAGAATATATATTATGTGGCTTTGGGGTGAAATGTTCTGAAGATGTCAATTAATTCCATCTGGTCTAGTGAGTCATTTAGGATTGATGTTTCTTTGCTGATTTTTTGTTTAGAGGATTTGTCCAATGGTGATATTGGTGTATTAAAGTCTCCTACTATGATTGTATTGCTGTCAATCTCTCCCTTGCTATCCTCCAGGAGTTTTTTTTTTTGCATTTGGGTGTTACTGTATTGGGTGCGTATATGTTTACCAGAGTTATTTCTTCTTGTTGGATTGTTCCCTTTAGTATTATGAAGTGGCTTTCCTTAACTCTTGTTATGTCCTTCACTTTGAGATCTAATTTGTCAGTTATAAGTATTGCTACCCCCACTTTTTTTCATTTCCATTCACCTGAAAAACCTTTTTCCATCGCTTCACCCTCAGTCTGTGTGCGTCTTTTTTTCTGAGGTGGGTTTCTTGTAGACAGCAGATATATAGGTCATGTTTTCTTATCCAATCCGTTCCCTTATGTCTTTTGATTGGGGCATTTAATCCATTTACATTTAAAGTTATTATTGATAGCTGCTTGTCGCCATTTTTATTCTTTACCCCTGTGTTCCTTCTTTTCTTCTATTTCTTCTTTTTACAGCAGACCCTTTAGCATTTCTTGCATTGCTGGTTTGGTGGTAATAAACTCCCTTCGTCCTTTTTTGTCTGTGAAGCTCCTGATTACACCTTCAATATTGAATGATAGCCTTGCTGGGTATAGTATTCTTGGATTCTGACCCTTCCTTTGCATGACTTTGTATATTTCATTCCAGTCCCTTCTGGCCTGATGCGTTTCTGTTGAGAAATCAGTCGCTAGTCTGATGGGACATCCTTTGTAGGTAACTTTCTGTCTCTCTCTGGCCGCTTTTAAGATTCTTACTTTGTCATTGGTGTTTGCCAATTTAATTATAATGTGCCTTGGTGTCAGTGTTTTGGGGTTCATTTTGCTTGGGAATCTGTGAGCTTCTTGGATTTGTGGGTTTTTTCTTCCCTATATCAGGGAAGTTTTCTGTCATTATTTCTTCAAACAGGTTTTCTATTCCTTGCTCAGTTTCCTCTCCTTCTGGTACCCCTATTATGCGGATGTTGTTTTGTTTTGTGTTGTCCTAAAGTTCCCTTAGGCTCTCCTCGTGCTTTTTAATTTTTTTTTCTAGAAGCTGCTCTACTTGGGTATTTTTTTCCTACCTTGTCTTCTAGCTCACTGATGAGGCCCTCTGCTTCTTCTAGTCTACTCTTAATGCTTTCTATTGAGTTCTTTACAGCAGCAATGTCATTTTTCATTTCTTCTTGATTCTTCTTCATTTCCTCTTGGTTCTTACACATATTGTAGAATTTTTCTTCCATTATTTTCATCCACCTTATGACCATTTCTCTGAATTCTTTCTCTGACAGGTTGCTTGCATCCATTTCGTTTACATCTTTTTCTGTTGATGCCTGCTTTTCTTTCATATGTGGGCTGTTTCTTTGTCTCTCTATGTTCTCTCTTTTCCGCATGTTTTGTTATATAGTTCTCTCTCTCCTTTCCATGGTGGAGTGTAGAGCTCCTCTGAATCCGTGTGCTTGCGCCACTTGGGAACCAGTGTTTTCAGGTTTGCAACTGTTCGGTGGGTGCCGTAGTTGTAGATTCCCTGGGCTTTTCTGGCTCCCGATAACATCCACTTTTCCTTCAAGATGGCATATTCTCTGCATCTGAGCCAGTCGCTACAGGAGGGAACCCGGCAGCAGTGGGGGCTGCCCGGGTAGCGGAGCCCCATCCGACAGTCCCCCACAATCTCCTGGAGTATAGCTGTCCCTCAACTCACAAACAAACCCTCCCCGTGCAACCACACACTCTCACTTTGTTTTCTCACTCACACACTATCTTGCAGTCTGCCTTCCCGTCAGCAGCCATCTTCCGAGGTTTGGCTTCTTCAACAGTATAATTTTTAACACTACTTTAAATTCCACAAAAGCTGTTAAAATATTAATTATTGGAGGTAGATTGATAGTAAACTTCTGAAGCTATTTAAGCTATTAAAAATATTATTAACCATAGCAACACATTTGTTATTGTCTCCAAATAAAGAAATAAACTTAAATAAATATAAATAAAATAATATAGTCATTGATTACAAGTAAATTTAACAAACATTACAGAGTAGGGAAAAAGTAGTTTTAGAGTTGTATGTATGCAAAACAGAGTTGATCTTTGTATTATTTTTAATTAACAATTGTATTATTTTCTGTATGTCCAACACCCTGTATATAGATGGAACAAAGGTCTTCAAGCAAGAGCACAGTACATATATTTCCTTATTATTCATTTCATTTTACATTTATGTGTGTATACTCAAATGCATATATATATGTATATATATATATATATATATATATATATATATATATATATATATATATACTAGAGTCCCGGTGCATGAAATTCGTGCATGGGTGGTGTGTCCCTCAGCCCAGACTGCACCCTCTCCAATCTGGGACCTCTCGAGGGATGTCCAACTGCCCGGGCAATCAGACATGCCTTTCACAATCCAGGACTGCTGGTTCCCAACTGCTCGCCTGCCTGCCTTTCTGATCACCCCCTAACCACTCCCCTGCCAGCCTGATTGATGCCTAACTGCTCCCCTGCCAGCGTGTTTGCCCCTAACTGCCCTCCTCTGCAGGCCCGGTCCCCCCCAAATGCTCTCCCCTGCAGGCTTGATTACCCCCAACTGCCCTTCCCTGCAGGCCAATTCGCCCCCAACTTCCCTCCTCTGCTGGCCATCTTGTGGTGGCCATCTTGTGTCCACATGGGGTCAGTCATCCTTGACCACATGGGGGCAGCCATCTTGTATGTTGGAGCAATGCTCAATTTGCATATTACTCTTTTATTAGATAGGATAGAGGCCTGGTGCATGGGTGGGGGCAAGTTGGATTGCCCTGAAGGGTGTCCAAGATCAGGGTGGGGTTTCCCTTGTGTGAGGGGCCTGTGGTGGTTTGCAAACAGGCCACGCCCCCCAGTGACCCAAGTGGAGGCCCTGGGATCTGGGATTTATTTATCCTACCTAATAATAGACAAATATGCAAATTGACCATACCTTCGCTATGCCCACAATTGGCCAGGAGGTGCGGGGGGCGGGACTCGGGGTGGCCGGGGTAGCTGATTGGGCCAGCAGGACGCTGAGCAGCATCGCCAGCAGCAGCACGAGCTCAGGGTCTGCGCCATGTCTGTGCTGCGGCACAGAAGGGGCCTCTGGGGCAGTGAGCTGACGTCCCGCCGTGCGGACCATCAAAAGCGGGGGAGCTGAGCGGACAGGCACTCAGCTCCCCCACAATCGAAAGCAAAAGTGTGGGAGCTGGGTGCCTGTCCGCTCAGGCAGCAGGCCTTTCAGAAGCCTCTGCCACGCTGGAGGCTTCTGAAAGGCCTGGTGCACCAGCGGACAGGCACCCAGCTCCCCGCGATCAAAAGCAAAAGCGTGGGAGCTGGGTGCCTGTCCACTCAGGCACCAGGCCTTTCAGAAGCCTCCGCCACGCCAGAGGCTTCTGAAAGGCCTGGTGCACCAGTGATCAAAAGGGAAAGTGGGGGAGCTGGGTGCCTGTCCACTCAAGCAGCAGGCCTTTTAGAAGCCTCTGCTGCGCCGGAGGCTTCTGAAAGGCCTGGTGCACCAGCAGACAGGCACCCAGCTCCCCTGTGATCGAAAGCAAAAGCGTGTAGGGCACCCTACATGTGCATGATTCAATCATGCACTGGGCCTCTAGTCTTATATAATTGAAATTATGTAGCCTTGAGTGGAGCCAAGCCTCCTGCTTGCTCCATGGACACAGATATTTTTGTTGGGATTTATTTATCTTCTATAATTGAAACTTTGTAGCCTTGAGTGGAGGCCAAGGCAGGCCAGGGTGTGCTGAAAGGTTGGCTTCCTCCATCACCAGAGGCTACTTAAGCCTCCTGCTTTCTCCTGCTCCATGGCTGCCGCCATTTTTGTTGGGATTTATTTATCTTCTATAATTGAAACTTTGTAGCCTTCAGCAGAGGCCAGGGCAGGCCGGGAACTTGGCTTCCTCCATCACTGGGGAAACCCAAGCCTTCTGCTCATTCAGTGGCCACAGCCATTTTTGTTGGGACTTATTTATCTTTTATAATTTAAACTTTGTAGCCTTGAGTGGAGTCCACAGATGGCCAGGGTGTGTAAGAAGCTTGGCTTCCTCATTCGCCTGGGAAACCCAAGCCTCCTGCTCGCTCCGTGGCTGCATCCATCTTGGTTGGGTTAATTTGTATACTTGCTCCTGATTGGCTGGTGGGCATGGCTTGTGGGTGTAGCAAAGTGATGGTTAATTTGCATATTACTCTCTTATTAGAGATATATATATCCTCTCTGATAAGAGAGTAATATGCAAATTACTCTTACATATATATCCTCTCTAATAAAAGAGTAATATGCAAATTAACCGTCACTCCACTACAGAGCCATGCCCAACAGCTAATCAGGGCAAGTATGCAAATTAACCCCAATCAAGATGGCTACCAGAAGTGAGGCTTGGGTTTCCCCGGCAACAGAGGAAGCCAAGCTTTCCACACACTCTGGCTGGCCCAGGCTTCCACTCAAGGATACAAAGTTTCAATTATAGAAGGTAAACAAATCCAAACAGAAATGGTGGCAGCCACGGATCAAGCAGGAGGCTTGGCACCACTCCAGGCTACAACGTTTCAATTGCAGAAGGTAAATAAATTCCAGATACTAGGACCTCTGCTTGGGTTGCCAGGGGCGTGGCCGGCCTGCAAACCACCACAGGCCCCTTGTCCAGTCCTCTCCATGCCCGAAGGGAGCCCCACCCTGATCCAGGACACCCCTCAGGATAAACCAGCTGGTCCCCACCCATGCACCAGGCCTCTATCTTACCTTATAATAGACAAATATGCAAATTGACTGCACCTTCGCTACAGCCAAGCACGCCCACCAACCAAGCCACGCCCATCAACCCCACCCACCAGGAAACCGTTGCAGGGATGTTGGGGTGTGGTGGAGCCCAAGGCCGGGAAAGCCACCCGAGGCTTTTCTGGCCTTGGGCGCCAGCGGGGAGCCTGCGCCGATCGCAGGAGACCACTGGGGGTCGGCTCCTGCGATCGGTTGCAGGGACGCTGGGTGTGGCCGAGCCCAAGGCAGGGAAAGCCGCCCGAGGCTTTTCTGGCCTTGGGCGCCATCGGGGAGCCTGCACCGATCGCAGGAGACCACTGGGGGTCGGCTCCTGCGATCGGTCGCAGGGACGCTGGGTGCAGCCGAGCCCAAGGCCACAGCCCAGGGCCAAGCCCGGACCCTGAAAGAAGGCAGAAGGCGGTGGCCACAGCCAAGGCCTGGGTCCCCGGTGCCGGCAGAAAACTGGTGCAGGCAGCCAGGTGAATGAAGGTCTATTGCACAAATCTTCGTGCAAACGGGCTACTAGTTTTATCTAATAAAAGAGTAATATGCAGACTGATCATCACTCCAACACACAAGATCATACCCCTATGTGGTCAAAGATCCTGCCCCCATGTGGACACAAGATGGCCACCACAAGATGGCCAGCAGGGGAGGGCAGTTGGGAGGGACCAGGCCTGCAAGGGAAGGCAGTTGAGAGGGACCAGGCCTGCAAGGGAGGGCAGTTGGAGGCGATCAACCCTGAGAGGAGGGCAGTTAGGGGTGACCAGGCCAGCAGAGGAGGGAAGTTGGGGGCAAACATGCTGGGAGGGGAGCAGTTAGACATCAATCAGGCTGGCATGGGAGTGGTTAGGGGGTGATCAGGCTGGCAGGCAGAAGCAGTTAGGGGAAATCAGGAAGGCAGGCAGGCGAGCAGTTGGGAGCCATCAGTCCTGGATTGTCAGAGGGATGTCTGGTGGGATCGGGCCTAAATGGGCAGTCGGACATCCCTCGAGGGGTCCCAGATTGGAGAGGGTGCAAGCTGGGCTGAGGGACACCCCCCCCCCCGCCCCGTGCACGAATTTCGTGCACCGGGCCTCTAGTCCTACCTAATAATAGACAAATATGCAAATTGACCGCACCTTCGCTATGCCCAAGCCACGCCCACCAGCCAAGCCATGCCCACCAACCAATCAGGACGAGTATGCAAATTACCCCAACAAAGATGGCGGCTAATTTGCATATCAAGACAGCCTAGAAAGAAGCCAAGAGCTGCAGAAGGGAGCAAAGCTTTGGAGAAGCAAGCAAGCCGGGGGGAGAAGAAGGGAGGAGCGGAGGCAGGGCCGGGGGGTGAAGGAAGGAGAGCGGATGGGCTGGCAGAGATGGCGGGGTGGGGGAGAAGAGAGGAGTGCAGGTGGGGCCGGGGGAGAAGGGAAAAGCAGGAGGGCTGGCGGAGAAGGCGGGGCGTGGAGAAGGGAGGAGTGGAGGCGGGGCCAGGGGAGAAGGAAGAAGAGCGGGCGGGCTGGCAGAGAAGGGAGAAAAGCAGGGGGGCTGGCGGAGAAGGCGGGGCGGGGGACAAGGGAGGAGAGCAGGCAGGGCGGGGTAGAGTACAGCAGGAAACCCTATTGCAGGATTTTTCCTGCAACCGGAACGCTAGTATATATATAATTTGTCTGCACAAATTATCTGTATATCACAAAATCCTTTTTTTAGTTAAATTCTATATAACTTAGCTTTCACATATTACATCCTAAAGTATCATGTACATATTCTATATTTGGTACCTTTGAAGGGGAAAGAGAATTTAAAGAAATTTCTGTAAGAATTTGAACTGAGAACACTTTTATGTTTGTTTTATAATTTTACTAATATTTTAAGGTTAATGTGTTCACACCCACAACTTTTGTTATTTACTTCTTTTGGATCTCCCATTATATTTGTATTAATATGAATCTGTAAGTATAATGTTTAATTACATTATATAAATAAAATCATAAGTATATGTAGCATAAAAAGTTTTAGAACATTATTTTATAAGAATCAAAGTACATATAAGAGGAACTTTTTAATGCCAAATATTTAGTTTGTTATAGGCATTAGTCAATATATTTTAAAGTGAGAAAAAGCATTAGCTAATCCAGAAAGGTGTTAGGTAGGCATTTACTAAAATATCTTCTACAATTTCAGTACATGAAAGACAAAGTAGTAGAATTACATAATCTGTTTTCAATTCTGTTTAAACACTATGGATTTCTTATCTAAGAAAAGATTAATATGCAAATTGACCTTCACTTCAACACACAAAATGGCTGCCCCCATATGGTCAAAGATGGCTGCCACCATGTGGACACAAGATGGCCACCACAAGATGGCTGGCAGGGGAGGGCAGTTGAGGGGGGCCAGGCCTGCATGGGAGGACAGCTGGGGGTGACCAGACCTGCAGGGGAGCGCAGTTATGGGTGACCAGGTCTGCAGGGGAGGGCAGTTAGGGGTGACCAGGTCTGCAGGGGAGGGCAGTTAGGGGTGACCAGGCTGGCAAGGGAGTGTTTAGGGGGTGATCAGGCTGGCAGGCAGAAGCGGTTAGGGGCAATCAGGCAGGCAGGCAGCAGTTGGGAGCCAGCAGTCCTGGATTGTGAGAGGGATCCCAGATTGGAGAGGGTGCAGGCTTGGCTGAGGGACACACACACCCCTCCCATGCATGAATTTTGTGCACCGGGCCTCTAGTTCTATCATAAGATGCATTTGATCATGCATATTAAAAATTCTTATTAGCTGTTGCTTTAAGCAGACATCACATAGATTTCTGTATATTCTACATATGTAAAGAAATATTACATATTTTAAGTGTGATGAACTGCATATTTTTAAAAAACTAATATAAAATCCCAGCTCATTAAAATATCTAAGGATTATTTTTGTATATTTTCCTGGAAATTTGTGCATGCCAAAGGGAAATCTATTAACTTCATCAATGAAGACATTCACTGACACTAATGTTTAAGAAATAGATCACTCATTGCTGAATTAATACATGCATAACTTTGTTATATCTTTTTATGTATCCCCCTACTTTTTATTTTAGCTAATTAAACAGTGGGAGCATGTCTTATCTATTATTGTATTCCCATTGCAAATAGTATATTTAACTCTGTAGTAGGCACTTTATATAAATTTGCTGAATGAATAGGAATATCCAACCATTTAACTTAATGCATATCAAATTCTCTCTCAACTTCTTCTGAAGTTTGAAAGCTTATATAAGTTTGGAAAGAAGTGATTAAGGTCATTCCCTTTAACATTTTTACAATAATTATCTTCCTGTTTCAAATCATTTTAAGCAAATTGCTTGTCTTACATCTCAGTTTCCTCTGTAAAACCAGGTGTTGAGCTAAATGATATTTACAAATGTTTACATCTCCATATTCTATAATATCAAATTACACCTTTGTCTCAACATTTTATACTTTCATTTAAATAATTTTTAGGGTTCATTCACTTTATTTACTTTATTTTAGTTTTGGTTTCCTCTCCTGAGTACTAAAGACATGGAATCTTGCCTGCTTTACCAGTTGTTACCAATCCTGCTGTAGAATGATCAATTCTGTAAGAATCTTCTTAAAAGCTAAAATAAGTGGATGTACGATGTGGAATCCTAATATCCTAGGGAAAAAAGAGAGTACTTCTTTGAAGGAGAATCAATAAGAAACAAAAACTATTTAAAAAACTGTGGATTCAGTTTCAAGGAGAGGAATCAAAGTGGCTCACACAAAGACACAGCACTGACCACATTAATCAAATGGAAAAGGTTCAGAGAAAAGACTTCACAATTCTCATAATAAAGGTGTAAGAAGTCCAGAAAAGACTTTAAGGAAATACCTGGATGTTGGTTGATCTCCCAGAGGGCATAAGACAGCCAAATGTGAAAGTATTCATAAAAAAAAAAAAAAAAAAAGATTAAAAAAAGTATGAAAGATCTTTCCATTGCACACTGACCCTACTTACCACCTTGGAAGTTTTATTAGAACATTGATGTTTCAATAGTTAGAGGAAAGGAACCATTATATTAAGCTAAGTCTCCTAGTAAAAGCAAGGTCACTGAGGTTGAGGAAGATTCTTACAGCTATATCAAGATTTACTTAATAATTAGAGCTATGAAGTAATATCCTATAGGATTTTAAAATGTGTACCACACTCTTGAAATTCCAAAATAGTATCGAATGGCATTAAAGCAGAATTAGGTATATAGGGTAAGGGGTAGAAAAAGGAAGAATCGTGGAGCTAGCTGAAACAAACAAAAAATGTGATTTGCAGGAAACAGGGTGGCAGAAAAACAGGATGGATAGCAGAAACACAAGGTGTTTTGAAACAAGGATGGTTTTTTTTGCAAATGCCAAACAAAATGTTGCAAAAAGGCCAGGAACCAATCAGAGAGCGGCCCTGATAGAGAAACAGCAGGCCTTTAGCAGATATAAGGGGAAAAGCAGAATGCTTCAGGGGCAACCCATTTGAATCTCCCTCCAGCGTGGAGAGCCTGTGTTTGTTTGCAATAAACTCCTGCCTTGTTTGAACTCCTCTGGCCCACAGCTTCATTCTTTGATTCCATGACATGACCCCTGGAAGAATTCCTGCTCACCAGTTCCGGTATCAGTATGAATCTCTTTCTAAATTGGTAAACACCTTGCCTTTTTTCCAAGACCTAACAAGATCTTAAAATTCATGGAACTTAAAATTGGAAAACAAAAGCAAAAAAACAACAACAACACAATTTTGCAGCACTAAAGGAACAAAATATGAAGCATGATTGGAATATCTAAATTGTATGATTCATTCATTTTAACAATCTAGATTAGGAACCACTAGGAAATATATAACAATAGACCTATTTTTTTCTTGTTTTCTTTTTTTTTTTTTTCCTAACCCTAACCATAACCCTATGCCCTCTTCTACCTCCTTCTCCACCCCTCCCCCCTGCAAACAAGCATCATCCTGTTGTCTATATCCATGAGTTATCTCTCTTTTTGTTTTTTGCTCAATCCCTCCACACACACATACCCCAACACCCCTCTCACCCACCCATACACACACCACCACCACCGCCAGAGCTATCTGCCTGCCTTCTATCTATGAATCTGTCTCTGTTTTGCTTGGTAGTTCAGTTTGTTTATTGAAATACACATATGGTACTTGTCTTTCTCTGACTAGCTTATTTTACTAGGCATAAGATGGCCAAAAGACATACTTAAAGATGCTCAATATCACTAATTATCAAAGAAATGCAAATTAAAACCATAATGAGTTATCACCCGCACCTGTCAGAATGGCTATCATCAATACAGCAATAACAACAAGTGTTGTCAAGGATGTGAAGAGAAGGGAACCCTAGTGCACTGCTGGTGGGACTGCAGATTGGTGCAGCCACTGTGGAAAGCAGTATGCAGTTACCTCAAAAAATTTAAAATGGGACTGCCTTATTATCCAGTGATTCCACTTTTGGGAATTTATCCAAAGAAACTGGAAGCACTAATTTGAAAGAATATATGTAAAACTATGTTCATTGCAGCATTATTTATAACTAGAGGCCCAGTACACAAAATTTGTGCACGGGGTGGGGGGAGGTTTTCTCAGCCCAGCCTGCACCCTTTCCAATCCAGGACCCCTCAGGGGATGTCCAACTGTTGGTTTAGGCTGGGGATCGGGCCTAAACTGGCAGTCAGATATCTCTCTCACAATCCAGGACTACTGGCTCCTAACTGCTTACATGCCTGCCTCCCTGATCGCCCCTAACTGCTTCTGCCTGCTGGCCTGCTCATCCCTAACTGGCCACCCTGCTGGCCAGGTCACCCCCAACTGCACCCCTGGCCTGGTTGCCCCACACAGCCTGCTGTTCAGTCGTTTGGTCATCCCTCACTAACCCCCCTGCTGTCCTGGTTGCCCCATGCAGCCTGCTGTTCAGTCGTTTGGTCGTTTCTCACTACCCCCGCTACTGTTTGTTCGTCCATCCAGGTTGTTTCAGCTTTGATGGCTCCTGGCTTTTTATATATTAGGATAGCCAAGATTTGGAAGCAGCCCAGTGTCCATCAGTAGATGAGTGAATAAAAAATATGTGGTACATTTACACAATGGTTACTACTCTGTCATAAAAAAGGAAGAATCTTTTACCCTTTATGACAACAGACCTATTTTGATGTAGAAAATTAAAACAAACTTGTAGCAATAAGAAGAGACTTATTAAAACTCCAGGGAATGTTATGTCTGTCTCTACTTTTAAAAGTATACAATAGTATGTCCCTTTTCTATACATATAGAGTTTCATTTTTTAAAGAGTTGAAAAATATTTACAATTGACATTAAAATGGAATGTCATATAATCTCATGGATAAGTGGGAGGGGGAAAGATAAGTAAAAAAGAAAAGAGAAAGAGAGAGGGAGTGGAGAGATAGAGAGAGAGAGAATCAGAAATTAATAAAGGTATACTATTATGAACAGTGAATAATGTGTCAGAGCCCCTAAAAGTGAAGATCTATACTCCAGAAGGAATATTTTAAAGGTGTTCCTGTATTCCCAAAAACTGATCCCAGAGGCTTATTTCAATGTTCTAAAAGAGGTCAATTTAAGTTTCCAATGTATCCAGCCCATAAATAATGTTTTGTGATGAATATTAAGTAAAATAAAAGATACTATGTTTTCCAGTAAGAGTGTTACTGGACTAAAGGGATCCATTTGCCTATGTGCATCAAAGCCCAATCAAATGTGAACGGAAATTTTCCGCCAAGAAAGTAAGGGTTTATCAGAGGAAATATAACCACGTCTGAAATCACAGGTAACCAAGATTCTAGAGACCTGGCTCTTTGATAGCTTTCATGGAATTACTTATATGAGTGGGGGGTGAGGTGGTGGTGTGGAGGGGGATCACAAATCATGGTGCTTAAAGGAGTTGGGATTTTGGGATCTACTGATTGATTTGGTATGGAGTATAGGTAGTTGATCATTGTATCAGATTCTAATATCAACCAAGGCATTGTTCTGATTTCATGAGGGTGTGGTCCAGAGGCTGAAACACAGCTGAAGCTAAGATGTTATCTTTAGTTTGACCAAAAGCCTGTTTCTGTAGTCAACAGACATGAGGCTTTCTTTTTTTAAATTATCTTTGAAAGTATTACATAAGTCCCCTCTTTATCCCATTGATCCCTTCTAGCCCAAACTTACCCCCTGCCCCAGGCCTTCAGCACTCTAATGTCTATGTCCAATGGCTTATTCATATATTCATACAAGTTCTTTGGTTGATTTCTCCTACCCACCACCTTCCCTCTGAAATTCTATAGTCTGACCCATGCTTCTATGTCTCTGGATCTATATTGTTCTTCAGTTTATTTTGTTCAGTGGATTCCACAGATGAGTGAGATCATGTGATACTTGTATTTCTTTGACTTATTTCACTTATCATGATACTTCCCAGGTCCATCCATGATGCCTCAAAGGGTAAGAGATCCTTGTTTTTACTGCTGCATAGTATTCCATGTTGTAAATGTACCACAGCTTTTTTTATCCACACATCTAATGATGGGCACTTGGGCTGTTTCTTGATCTTAGATATTGTAAATTGTGCTGCTATAAACATAGGGGTGTATACATTTTTATGATTGGTGTTTCAGGTTTCTTAGGATATATTCCTAGAAGTGAGATTACTTAGTCAAATAAGAGTTCCATTTTTAATTTTTTGAGAATACTCCATACTGTTTTCCATAGTGGCTGCACCAGTCTGTATTACCACCAGCAGTGTACTAGGGTTCCCTTTTCTCCACATCCTCACCAGCAATTGTCATTTGTTGATATATTAATGGTTGCCATCCTGATGGGTGTGAGGTGATGCCTCATTGTCGTTTTAATTTGCATCTCTCTGTTGATCAGTGACTTGGAGCATTTTTTCATATGTGTCTTGTCCATCTGTATGTCGGCTTTGGAGAAGTGTCTATTTAGATCCTTTGCACATTTTTAATGCATTGTTTGTCTTCCTTTTGTTAAGTTGTATGAGTTCCAGGTCAGATTTATTCCAGGGATGCAAGGCTGGTACAATATTCAAAAATCAATAAATGTGATACTCTCATAAACAAATTTAAAAACAAAAATCACATGATCATATCAATAGAGGCAGAAAAAGATTTGACAAAATCCAACACCTATTTTTGATTTAAAAAAGAAAGAAAAACTCTCAGTAAAGTGGAAATAGAGGAATCATACCTCAACATAATAAAGGCCATATATGACAAACCTAGAGCCAACATTATACTCAATGGGCAAACATTAAAACCATTTCCCCTAAATACAGGAACAAAACAGGGATGTCCACTTTCACCACTCTTATTCATCATAGTCCTAAAAGTCTTCTCCACAGCAATAAGACAAGAAGAAAAAATAAAAGGCATCCAAACTGAAATAGGGGAAATAAAACTCATTATTTACTAATGACATGATATTGTACATAGAGAACCCTAAAGTCTCCACCAAAAACCTATTAAATGAATTCGTCAAAGTAGCAGGATACAAAATTAAAACCTAGAAATCAATGGCATTTTTATACACCAATAATGAATTATCAGAAAGAGAAACTGAAAATGCAATCTCATTTACAGGTGAGGCTTTGTTCTTAAGACAGTTTGCTAATAACCAGAATCTGATATCCTAAGGACTTGATTAAGGAAGGGAGTTGATAGTCATAAAGGAGAAAGGGTTGTATTAAGATAAATGTTAAATTGTATAGATTCCACAATACATGCTGAAAATGCTATACAAAGTAAAACTGTTTGAATTATGATACATGGTCTTATTTATAACCAGTTTGTTTCTTGGGATATATTCCTAGAAGTGTGATCACTGGGTCAAATGAGAGTTTCATTTTAAGTTTTTTGAGGAAACTCCATACTGTTCTTCAATTTAAACACCCTTATATTTGAAATAGGGAAACATTATAGAAATTTATTTATTTTGTGTAATGGATGAGTAGCAGAATCAACTCATTGGATTACAATTAAGTTTTCTTCAGAGTAAATGGCAATAATAATTATAAAAGAAATAATAAATTATCCTGTGGCTTTCACTCCACGTGAATAATTAGCTATAAGGTGTCATGAAGATGCCAAAAAAGTCTCAAAATATAATTAATTTTAATGGAAAGAAATACTACAGTATTATACAATTTTTAGAGGACAGAAGGATGACATATCTAAACAAATGGTATTACAGTGCCTACTATTGAAAAAAATCACCAAATGATATTTTAATTGAATTTCCACTTACTGTTTTAATTTATGCAACAGAATAATATGAGTTTACAGCTATATATATATATATATATATATATATATATATATATATATATATATATACTTAGTGGATACATTGTTATTTATTAAGTTGAAACACCTATTGAATAGATAAAGAACAAAAAATAGGAATGAAAACAGGATTTACTTTTGAATTTGTATTTTTTCCTAAATCATAGTATTATAATCTATAAAAAAGAGTGATTTTTAAAAATATTTTTTCATTGGTTTATAGAGAGAGAGGAAGAGAAAAAGAGAAACATGGATGTGAGAACAAAACATTCATCAACTGTCCCTGCAATCCCCCCACCAGGGATACAGCCTGCAAACCAGGCATATGTCCAATTGGGAATCAGACCAGCAACTGCCTAGTGTTTGGGATGAAGCCAAAAAAACTGAGCCACAGAGGCCAGGGCAAAAAGAGTGATTTTTAATACAAAGTAACCTACACATTTTTTTTTTAATATTTTAGGTTTTATTTATTAATGACCATTCATTTGCATAATTCCTTTGCCAGTCTATACTAATAAAAGGGTAATATGCTAATTAGACCAGGTGACCCGACATTTTCTGACATCCAACTTCCTTCCAGACAGTTAGGGGATGACCAGGCCAGCAGGGGAGCAGTTTGGGGGTGACTAGGCTGGCAGGGGGGCAGTTGGGGGTGATCAGGCAGGCAGGCAGGTGAGCAGTTAGGAGCCAACAGTCCCAGATTGCGAGAGGAATGTCGACTGCCGGTTTAGTCCTGAGGGGTCCCTGATTGGAGAGGGTGCAGGTGGGCCTCTAGTAATTATATAATAACCAAGGCAGAATTTTCTGTCAGATTTAATATTTAGCCATACAAAATGAACAAATAAATTATATCTTGCCTAAAGTGTTTTACTTAAGAAATTCTTGGTTGAGTTGTGGTGTTCCAAAAACCAAATATAGAAGTAAAGCATGAAAATACATAGCAATGAAGTTAAATAATCTTATTTAAAACTCCATAGAATTCTCACAGAGCACACAATAGCCATGTTCTCATTAAATTAATTGCTCATCACTTACTGATTTTGAACATATTTTATATAGGTAAAATTATGCCTCCATTCCCCATTATTCAGTAATCAAATTTAATATAGAACATTGTTTACATTTCCATGTTATATTTTCTGTTCATCTATTCATTTTTCTCAACTTCAGTAAAGACAGTTCTATTTACCTGTCAAATACTTGTTAACCTTACACATACTTAGTTGATCATTTATGAAGCAGTTTTGATCATTTAACCTAGCTATTAATGCAAGAACAGTTTTACTAGAGATCTAAGTTTTTGTGATTTTTCTCTTTGGGACTATGTTTCCAGAAATATTGGAAAGAAAAAAGGAAGTTGAGGGGAATTAAGTCACTTAGTAAAATAGGAAAATACCTTGTGATGACTAGTAAGTTCATGGGACAGTGTTTGGTGTATTTGCATGCACATGTGTGCACACACTCCCTCCTCTCTCCTCCCCGCTTCTGTCCTTTTCCTTGCCCTCCTCTCTTCCACCTTATTTCTCTCTGTCTCTCTCTTTCCCCTAAACCATTAATTAATCCAGTCAGCCAGCCACCACCACACTTTCTAGTATGTATATATGTGTGTATCTTTCCATCCAACTATCATCTATTTATCCAACTATCCATATAATCTCTGTGTATCTGTAAATAATTTTTCAGTGAAACAAAACTTTAAAAGAACTTTGGTTAATATTTCAAAACTTATTTGTAATTTAAATTGCTAAATTAGTTAAATATAAGGGTTGACTCTGGAAGTTATCAATATTATGCGCCAAGTAGTGTTTTATTTTTAAGACAGAAGCTCTTTAATTAAAATATACACATGCCCCAAACCATTGTGACACCTAAAAATGAACAATATTTGTAATATAAAATATCCTGTCAGTGTTCACACTTCCCCAATTGGCTTATCTTATATAATAAAGAGGTAATATGCAAAATAACCCTCATGCCTTTACAAGATGGCTGCCTACAACCAGGCTGGCAGGGGGTTAGTGAGGGATGACGAAACGACTGAACAAGCAGGCTGCGTGGGGTGACCAGGCCGGCAGGGGGGTCAATGAGGGACAACCAAATGACTGAACAGTAGGCTGTGTGGGGCAACCAGGTCAGCAGGGGAGCTGTGAGGGGTGACCAGGCCAGCATGGGGGCAGTTAAAGATGACCAGACCAGCCAGGGGGGCTGCAGTTGGGGGCAACCAGGCTGGCAGAAGGGGTCAGTTGGGGGCGATTAGGCCGGCAGGGGGGGCAGTGAGGGGGAGCAGTTAGGGGCAATCAGGCAGGCAGGCAGTCAGGGATTGGGATCGGGCCTAAACCAGCAGTCAGACATCCACCAAAGGGTCTCAGATTGGAGAGGGTGCAACTGGACTGAGGGGACCCTCCCTGTGCCTAAATTTCATGCACTGGGCCTCTAGTATCTTATAATTGTTTTTAAAATAAAAAAGGTTTTAAAATTTAAAGCTAAAAAGTCAATAGCTTTCCATTTATATTTCTGTTGAAATTTTCAATTTATAATTGTTTCTACTTCTATATTGTTTATTTTACAAGTTTGTTGATGAAACCAGGCCATTCATTCTGTTCAGTTGTGATTTTGTTAAAAATCTCCATGCATTGTCATTGGATATATTGTTTTGTCCCCTATATTTTCCTCATACTGGATGCTAACTCTAGAGTTTTAATCTGATTTTGGTTTTGTTTGTTTGTTTTGTTTTTACCAATATTACTACACAGGTCATGTAGTCTTCCATCAGAAAACAAATGAATGATGATCATTAACTTTTTTATTCTGTAATCAAGTAATGAATATCTAGTTTCATTATTTTGTTACTAGGAACCCAGCACGCGAAATCACACGAGACCCAGGACCCAGAGTCCCGAGGCTTGGTGGGACCAGAAAAAGTCCTGCTGCCACCGTCGCCTCCACCATGGGAGGCAGGACCCAGAAAGAGTCCCATGGCCACCACCACTGCTGCAGAAGGCGGGACCCAGAAACCCACCTGTGTCTTCAGTCAAGTCCTCCAGAGTTGAGTCCCCGCCCACCCGCATGCACCTTGCTGCGCAGGCAGCCCCGCCCATCCCGTGCACGCAGCCTCCTGCTGATTGGTCATTACGGTGTGATCATAATAGATGGATTGCCACATGTGGAGGTTCTAATTCTATCATCCCTTCTGTTTAGCTGAAATATTATAAAGAGCATTTATAAATAAATTATAAATTTATAAATAAATTATAAAGAGCATTTTCCCTTAAGATTAGTAGGCTACTGTGAGGCAGAGTTTGTACCTGGAGGGCAGATTAAAAGCTTATTTCTCTTCATTTGCTAATATTCAGAATATGGAGTTACTTTCCAGAATTAATCAAAGGTAACCTATGTGTTATTATTATATATTATTGAGTAATAAAATATCCTGGATCAAATTGATTCAATGTTTCAATACTTTACAATTATTATGCTTACTGATGCTCATAATTATCCCATTTTTGGCCGATGGGGGCAAATGTAGAAAAACTTATATGTCTTTTTGACATGACCTCTAATCTTTGACAGTTTTCTTCTTTTCTGGTATGATAAAATATTGTATATTTCTTGTCATAGAACAAAAATTGGTGGAATTGATATTTATCCAAGTAACCTTTATTCATATTAGTAGAAATAATATTAAGGAACCATAATCTGTCAATAGTGATATTCATTGCTAGTAAATTGGTCAGTTTTTGTTTTTCCTTTCAGAGGATAGTACTAGAAAATACCCAGACATACAGCACATATATCTGAATAAGAAAAAAGATCATATGTTCATTCTGATATTTTTAGATCATTTGTAGGATTCTGAATCTTCTTTTATTTTATACTTATGTGTTTTTATGATTAAAAATGGTTCATAATATCATTGTCATGATTAATAATTTGTTTTACTGTACATGTCATTTCAGAATAAAAATACTAAATATTTCTATCAATAATATTAGTGAAAACAGTTTTATTTTCACTGTAAAACATATCTCATCAGATTACTATATTTTAAAGTTACTTGATACATTAGTTCTACATGAGCTATGCAAAAAGCTTGCTATGGTTAAATTCATGTGTTTTCTTTTACTTGCATTTTTTAGGCTTTGTACTTTTATTATAATTTTGTTTTATAGTTACGGATAACATGTCCTTGCATCCAAAGTTAATTATAGACAACAGAGAAGTGTGACCTTTAATCATCTGCTCTCCATCCTGTTCACTCTATTGTACGTAGATAACCAGTCTATTTTAATGTGTTGGTTTATTTTTGTCTATTTTTTATTTACTTATTTTTTTAATAATAAATCTTTATTGTTCAGATTATTACAGGTGTTCCTCTCTTTTTTTTCCACCCATAGCTCCCCTCCACCTGATTCCCAAACACCCAACCAGAGAGGCGGAAAGAAAGAAGAACCCAAAAGTGTGAGGATAGCGTAAGGACCCTCTGGGACGGCTTTAAGTGTACCAACATCCGAATTTTTGGGGTGCCAGAAGAAGAGAGAGAGCAAGATACTGAAAACCTAGTTGAAGAAATAATGACAGAAAACTTCCCCCACCTGGTGAAAGAAATAGACTTACAAGTTCAGGAAGTGCACAGAACCCCAAACAAGAGGAATCCAAAGAGGACCACACCAAGACACATCATAATTAAAATGCCAAGGGCAAAAGACAAAGAGAGAATCTTGAAAGCAGCAAGAGAAAAACAGTTAGTTACCTACAAGGGAGTACCCATACGACTGTCAGCTGATTTCTCAACAGAAACTATGCAGGCCAGATGGGAGTGGCAAGAAATATTCAAAGTGATGAACAGCAAGAACCTACAACCAAGATTACTCTACCCAGCAAAGCTATCATTCAGAATTGAAGGTCAGATGAAGAGCTTCACAGACAAGAAAAAGCTAAAGGAGTTCATCACCACCAAACCAGGGTTACATGAAATGCTGAAGGGTATTCTTTAAGAAGAGGAAGAAGAAAAAAAAGGTAAAGGTAAAAATTATGAACAACAAAAAGACATCAAATACATACCTACCGACAAGTGAATCTAAAAATCAAGTGAATAAAAAAATCTTAAGAACAGAATGGACTGGTGAATATAATAGAATCAGGGACATAGAAAGGGAGGGGACGGACAATTATCAGGGGGAAGGGGGCCTGAGGGGTGCAGGAAGAGATTGGACAAAAATCTTACACCTATGGATGTGTATTTGTTTTTAATATAAGGTATGTGCATACATTCATGCCAGTGTCACTTATCCTTTCTTAGACAAATGGAAACATATTATGCATAATATTGTCCACCTTATTTTTACTTAACAATATATATCCTAGGAAGTTATTATTATCAGTGTATGTTAATTTAATTAACTTAGTATTATACTTGGTGCATGTACTATAGTATACTCAATTAATCCCTTATTTAAGTGTATCTGTATTGTATAGTCTTTCACTATTAGTTTAAATTTCTCTTTTTTCTAGCTTTAATTATTGCGTTAGTTTTCTATTTTATTTATTTATTTATTTATTTATTTATTTATTTATTTATTTATTTTTGCTTTGATTTACCAGGTATCATTTTAATGTAAATAACATAACACTTTTTGTTAGTTATTATTGCTCTCTTTAATATAAATATTTTTATTATAATTTTTTCTCATAACTATATTACCCTATAAATACCAGTTGCTTTGTGTGTTTTTTCTAAGATGTTATAAATTTTTAATTTGCATTTTCCCTTAGACCTAATAGTTAATTAATAAATTTCCAAAACTAATACATTTTAAAATTTCTATTTTGTCATAGATTTCTAATTTTATTGTATTGTGATCAGATACTCTTTTCTCTCTCTCTCTCTCTTTTTACTTGTTACTATGAATCTGCTTTGGTGCCCTGAGGGATAGTGTTTTCATGAATATACTATTTGCAATTGAAATTCCAAACAAGAAGATGAACATTGTCATTACTAAATAAATTTTCTTCATGGCCTCTTCTTTCTGAATTTCTGCATGCATTTGACCAGAGAAAAGAACAATTCCAATTATTTTTTAGTAATATAAATTTGGCTTCTAGAATTTCATCTAACTGGATCATATAGTAGTCTTTGTGTAAAACTATAAATTCACCTCCAATATTTTTTCTAATATAAAATTTAAGACTATAAATTTACCTCCCAATTTTTTATAGCTATATTTTGATGTTTTTCTTTCTAATTCAGAATATATTCATGTTGTCTATATGAATGAATGTGAGAATATATGTGTGTTTGTGTGTGTGTGTTTGATTCTTCTTGACCTCTGAATTATTTATGTGCAGTGTTAATATCATAGAAATTGTATTTTTCAGAGATGTTAATAATAATAATTATATTTTACTCACAAAACTAACTCTGTATCATATTGAGCCTTTTAAATTATGAGATTTGTTTTAAGTTTAATCAAATGGTATATCTTCCTGAATGTACAAAGTGCAATTAAAAATAATACATATTTTGAAGTTGCTAGGTTCAGTGTTCTATACATCATAATTAATTACAGGTGTTTGGAAATGATTTTAAGATTGTCTACGACTTTGCTTACTTTTCTCTAGGTGTTTTTGCTAATTTCTAAAAGAACAAGTTTAATATCTTACATTTTGCTTATGATATATTTCTCTCTTTATGCCTATCTATCTTGTATAATATATTTAGAACCTTTGTTATTTGAACATAAGTATTTTTCATTGTTTGATCTTTCTGAATAATTCATCTTTTATTTTTATAAAATACTAGAGGCCTGGTGCATGAAATTAACCCTCATCTCTTGCAGTTATATTCATTGTGAAATCTAACATTTTTCTTCTATTAATCTCACATAGTTTACTTATGCTTCCTATGGTTTGGGTTGGTAGATCTTTTCCTATCTAAGTACTTTCAACATATTTTTGCCACTTTATTTAAAATAAATCATTTGTAGAATTATTTTTCTCCATTCTGTCAATACATTCCATTTAATTTATATGTTTAATACATTAGTATCTAGTGCAAGTATTAAGGTTGGATTTAATTCTAGAATTTATTTTTTGCTTATCTTTCTCTTTTTTATTTCAATTGTTTTCTTACCTTCTTTTGGATTATTAAAATATATTTAGATTCTTATTTAATTTAGCTAATGCCATTTTAAATAAACTCTTTGCACAAAGTTTTAATGCTTGCTCTAAGGATTAAGATATAGCTTCATAAGTTTTCATTGTCTATTAGAAATAACATATTTATACCTGACATGGAATAGGGTTACTTTGTAACTATATGCAAAAATGTACCCAAAACAAGACCTTTATATGTTCAATACACGCATAAGTTATGACTGTATACTTTATATTCCACAAGATAATTATATAATTTTGCCTTAAAACAATTACATATTGTTAAATATGTTAAGAGGAAAGTATATTATTTTAATCATCATTTATTCTCTTCTTTAGTTCATTTTCCAGATATACATTTGTTTTTTTATATCATTATTCTTCATTTTAAAGTTGTTTTAGTATTTTTTAAAGTTCAGGTTTTCTGGCAAAAGATTTTCTTTGTTTTGTTTACCTGAAAACAACTTTATATTAACTTCAATTTTCAAAGATGTTTTCAGTGGTTCTTCAAATCAGTTTTGTTGGGACTTAAAAATTATGTTGTTCCATTCACTTTAGGCCTCCATTGCTCCTAATAAGAAATCAATGACACTCAAATAATTATTCCTAATATGCTGTTTGTCTCAGGTTGCTTTTAAGACTCATCTTGATCTTTATCTTTGGTTTTCAATGCTTTGATGTTAAGCCTACTTTTTCCTTTTTGTTTTTATCCTACTTGGGTTTTGCTAAGCTTTTTGAATCTGTAAATTTGTATATATTACTACACTTGAAAAATTCAGCCATTATTTCTTCAAATATTGTACCTCTCTGGTTCTGAGACTCCAATCACAGATACCTTAGAATTTTTGATATTGTTCTGCATGTCCCTAAAGCGCTCTTATTTTAAAATATTTTTTTCTATTCTTGAATTTGCATTGAAAACAAAACAACTTTATTTGTCTAGGTTTCTATAAGTAAACTAGAGGCCCGGTACACAAAATTTGTCTAGGTTTCTATAAGTAAACTAGAGGCCCGGTGCATGGGGGGGTACCCTCAGCCCAGCCTGCACCCTCTCCAATCCGGGACCCCTCAGGGGATGTCTGATTGCCAGTTTAGGCCCGATCCTGGGGACATCCCTCTCACAATCCTGGACTGCTGGCTCCTAACCACTCACCTGCCTGTCTGCCTGATCACCCCTAACTGCCTCTGCCTGCCAGCCTTATTGCACCTCACTGCTCCCCCTGCCGGCCTGGTTGCCCCTAACTGCCTCTCTGCCAGCCTGATCACCCCTAACTGCCTTTGCCTGCTGGCCTGATAGCCCCCAATTGACCCTCCCCCTCCGTCCGGCCTGGTAGCCCCATGCAGCCTGCTCTTCAGTTGTTTGGTCACTCTTTACTAACCCCCCTGCAGGCCTGGTCACCCTACGCAGCCTGTTCAGTTGTCCATTCAGTTGTGACGTTCGCTTAGGCTTTTATACAGATAGATATTTTAAAAATCAAGTGGATTTCTAATGGGATAATATGATGATATGAATATTATCCTACCTAATAATAGAGTAACATGCAAATTGACCGTACCTCTGCTATGCCCGCGATTGGGCCAGGAGGCACTGGGGGGCGGGACTTGGGGTGGCCGGGGTAGCTGATTGGGCCGGTGAGAGGAGCGGGGTGCGGGGACTCGCGATCGGCCACCATGCTGCTGAGCAGGGACCAAATGGGGTCGGCAGGACGCTGAGCTCGCATCACCAGGGGCAGCGCGAGCTCAGCATCTGCTCCATGGCTGTGCTGCGGCACAGCGGGCCATGCGGCTGGAGTAAACAGGCCTCTGGGGCCGCACTCACGTGCCCCTGCCCCGGCCAGTCATGTGGCAGGAGTGAATGGGCCTTTGGGGCCCGGAGCTCAGCATCCGCGCGGCAGGGGAGGAACCAGAAAAATGGATCTTTCCAGTTCCTGATGCTGACAGCCCTATGGGTGCCGGGGTCCTCCACCTGCAGCCCCCAGTCACAGCCCATCAGCCCCAGTCACAGACTGGAAGCCCCTGCCAGCAGTCCAGACAGGACCAGTGTGGCGCCGCGGTGGTGGGTGTCAGCGGGCACGCTACAGACATCAAATCACTGCCACCGAGGCCATCCCCCCACACACACTCGCAAGTAGTATGGTCCAAGGGGGTGACTCCTAAGGCAAGGCTCCCATGGCAGCTGATGCTCACCATGCCAGATGAGGAAGCCAGACCTGAAAGCCCAAGCCCCCGAGTACCCAAACTGTAGGGCGTCGTGGGCCAGGGCCCTGAGGAGGCCCCAGGACAAGCATCTTCCCAGAGGCTGTGCAGAAGGAGGGGAGGAACCTCTGGCTAGAGGCCGGGGTGAGGGATGCTGGCGTCTTTGCAGGCCAAGACAGGGCTGAGGGACATCCCCCCCTGCACCCCCATGCATGAATTTTGTGCACCGGGCCTCTAGTTTTAGCAATAAAAATGGTAACTTTAGCCCTTACTGGTGTGGCTCAGTGGATAGAGCATTGGTCTACAGACTGAAGACTCCCAGGTTTGATTCTAGTCAAGGTTATGAACCTTGGTTGTGGGCTCAATTCCCAGTAGGTGGCATGCAGGAGGCAGCTGGCCAATGTTTCTCTCTCATTGATGTTTCTAACTCTCTATCCTTCTCTCTTCCTCTCTGTAAAACTCAATAAAATATATAAAAAATAAAATAAAAATGGTGACATATACAATAGTGTGTTATATTCAGATAACTTTAATCTATTGATTTATCCTTTTATATATCAACTAAAGGCCCTGTGCACAAAATTTGTGCACTAGGGTGGAGTTCCTCAGCCCAGCCTGCACCCTCTTGCAGTCCGGGACCTCTCAGGGGATGTCGCCTGCCAGCTTAGGCATCACTCTTGCAGTCCGGGATCATTTTCTCTTTACTGCCCACCTATAGTGGAGGTGGGATAGGATCCCTCCACTGCCGCTGCACTTGCCAGCTGTGATCCTGGCTCTGGCTGAGTAGAGTGCACTGACCACCAGGGGGCAGTGCCTGCATTGCGCTCCTGCTCCCTGGTGGTCAGTGCACATCATAGCGACCATTTGTTCTGCAGGTCATTCCCCTGTTCAGTCGATTTGCATATTAGGGTTTTATTATATAGGATAAATTACAAAAGTTTGGTAACCTGTGGCCTATGGAATGACCATTTATTTTTCTAAATAGGGTTTTGTTGAGTTACTTCTATATCCTCTTATTTACATATTCTTATATGACAGCTTTTGTACTATAGTGCCAGATTTAAGTAGTTGCAACAGAGTTGATCAGAACTAGAAGTCTAAAATATTGATATTTGGCTTTTTAAAAAAAGTTTGACCACTTGTCAATTTAGGAAATGTCAAAATCTATAGAGAATTTTTATGAGTTTATTTGAGCCAAACAGACAACATATGTCAAGGAGCAAGAGCTCAAATGCTCAAGAGAATGGCAGTGGGGCCACTTACTTTATACATTAGAATCAAAGGGGAACACATATGGAAGATGCATGAAATCCATTGGTAGAAGAAAGCATAGTAAAGAAAGCATAACAAACCTCTGGGATTATACAAAGGGCAAAATGGGGAAACAAATATTTATTTTACATTCTTGGGTTCAGAATAGTTAATAAATAACATTTACAGCATTTAGAGATGGTATGCTGAAACAAAATAATAATGAGGTTTTCTGTGGTTTCCTGCTCTGGTGTTATGGTTATGGTTTCCAGGGGTAGGATAAGAAAATTACTCTGACATGTCAAAGGTGTATTATCCTAGAGGACAATGGATAGAGGTCACTTAAAATAAAATTTGAACTTTGCTAAGGGAGCTATAGGTCTAAAAAGTGATCACCCACTATGTTCTGCCCAGTTAGGAATTTATGATCAGATCATCCTGTGTGACTTTTGGTTTCTGAGTTTGTCAGGCCTGTCACATGGCCGCCTGAGCTTGTCAGATTTATTTACAGCCCCCTTTTCATTCACAAACCCTTGATCTAGAATATAGATAATTGAAGAATATACCAAAATATCTTTATATGAATGAGCTTATAAGATTCAAATTTATTACCAGAAACAAACTATAAACCATTTTATAAAATAATTTTCAGATAATTTATTAATAACATATCTAATAAATAAATGGTTTCCCCCAAGAAGCACTATATATTTCATTCATTATCTAGTTTTAAATACAAAACATATTAGACATAATTTTTCAAATCTGAAAAAAATGACCACTCATTTTTATATTAAATGAAAGTACAGTATAGTGAAATCCATATGTATTATTATTTAAGGTAGTAAAGTATATTTTTAAATAGTTGAAAAGAAGTCTGTAAATATACTAAGATTTGTTACTTGTCTATTATCTGGACTAATGCACTTTAAAAATAAAAATTTAAAATTTGGTAATATGGCAAATATTTATTGGCAATGTATAAAATAAAAATACATTTTTTATTAAAAAACACAAATTGAACATTTGCAAAGCTATCACTAAGAAACAAAATTAAATGTGAGGTGATATAAGGGGGTTAAATATATAGTGACTGAAGATGATTTGACTTTGGGTGGTGCGCACACAATGCAATATACAAATTATGTAGCATCTAAATGCACACTTGCAACCTATGTAATCTTATTAACTAATGTCATGTCAATAAATTTAATTAAAAAATAAAACAATAGCACAAAAATTGTTTCAAAATAAATCAATGTGTACATACATAAAAGATTTGTGTAAATAAGAATTCAGGATGCATCGTTAGATTTCTAGGTAATAAATTTAATTATCACATAAAGATTATTAAGCATTTTACATAAATTAATACATTAGAAAGAAAATTCAATGCATATTCTATACACAAATTGATTACAGCTGAAATCAATACATAATTTTATATGAATGAAAAATAAAAAGTGCCTAAGATGATCTGAAAGTAGGACAGAAGATAGCTTTTGAAGAAACTAAAGTTTGGCTTATTACCTGAGGAAAAGATCTGGGAAAATGGATGAACTCATATCTGTGCCTGGCAGGCTTAAGAACAGGAAATGTATCACATCAACAGAATAGATTCTAGAACAAAGAATTTTGGATTGAAAACTCAATATTTCATTTAGAAAGTGAATGGAGACTGATGAATGGAGACACTGACTACTGGCCAAAAGTCAACCAAAAATCATTTAGCATACATTCTTTAACTAGTATTTGCTATATTAAAGTCATACTTAAAGGATTTTCTCTATATAGGATGAAGACAGTAAGAGCTAATATTTATGTAGTGCTTAATCTGCTTCAGGCACTATGCTTTAAAACATTAACTTTTGGCCCTGGCCAGTGTGGCTCAGTTGGTTGTGTGTCCTACAGTGACTAAAAGGTTGCCGGTTTGACTCCTAGTCAGAGCACATTCCTGGGTTACAGCTTGATGATCAATGTTTCACTCTTACATCACATTGATATTTTTATTTATCCCCTTCCCTTCCTCTCTCTCTAAAAATCAATAAGAAATATATTTCAAAAAACATTAACTTTCATAAACTTCACACACTTTTGACAGCTTCTCTATATTCCTAGACCCACATTAAATGTCCTCGAAAATTGTTGTTAACACCTGTTCTACCACGAAGACAAATAAGGAGATAAATATTTAGTTCCACAAAGTTTGGAAGTCCCCAAGTCCATCCTCACTTCTCATACAAATTACAAGTCCTGAGATTCCCAAGTCTACCCTTCAGTCTGTTAATTTACTCTGACTCACAGAACTCATTGGAAGTTGTTATATTCATGGGCACTGTTTAACAGAGTGAACAGGTACCTATTCAAATCAGTCTCAGGAAGAGGTGCATGGCGTAGCGTCTAGGAGATTTCTAAGTTTGAAGTTTCTGGTAGTACCCTTTCAGTGGAGCTGTGAACAATACTAACTATTCTTAGCAATGATGTATAACAACATACATGGAGTATGGCCAGCAAGAAAAGGCACCCAAGCTCTGGTATAT
Source organism: Eptesicus fuscus (assembly GCF_027574615.1). Taxonomy (NCBI): domain Eukaryota; kingdom Metazoa; phylum Chordata; class Mammalia; order Chiroptera; family Vespertilionidae; genus Eptesicus; species Eptesicus fuscus. Next base: position 92,699,859 of record NC_072475.1, on the reverse strand, counting down.
AGAATTATACAGTAGATCCTTGGGTTACATCGGAGATCCATTCCTACGGCGTGACATAACGCGATTTTTGCCGTAAGTCAGAACCCACCTATGTAAGCACCTACATCACTCACATGGAGCACATACACAGCAGTAATGAAGTGAAACATAAAAAAATAAATAAATAAATATAACAATTCCTGACCTTTACTTATGGTAAAGCTTATCTAATAAAAGGGTAATATGCAAATTAATCATGACGCAGTCACAAAGATGGCGACGCCCATAGCCACAAGATGGCGGCCCCCAGTCCTCTCAGCCTGGCCAGAGTCCTCCAGTGTCGGGGGGTGGGGGGGTGGCCGCTGAGAGCAGGCAGCGTGAGCGGACTGGTGGGAATGCTTGCTTCGTCGCCATGGCAACGAGGCAAACATTCCGCGCCTGGCCGCGGATGGGCCTCTGGGCCACGGAGAGACTCTGGGCAGTGGGTGTGGGGTGGCCACGCCCTGCAGAGAGCTACTGGCACATGGATTCATGCGCAGGGCTACTAGTAAATAATAAAAAATATAAAACACATATGTACATACGTCGAAATGACGGAACATTTTTTTTAATAAATAAATGGGAGAATGCAATGTAACCACAAAACAATGTACATCAAGTCCAATGTAACCCAAGGACTGCCTGTATGAGGGTTTTATCATGGACACATGCTTACTGCCATGTGGCTGACCTTAGCTAGCCTCTAGCTTCTCCAGAAGTCTAACTGATACCTTCTGTCCAAAAGTTCTCACCATAAATTGTTGTTAGTGTTGGCTATTATTCATGTACCAAAACTGTCAGGTAAAGAAAGATATTTTATCAGGTAAGATATTCCAAGCAGGGGGAGATTGCCTCCCAGAAACAGAAGGAAAAGGCCAGACCTCTTTTGGGTTAATGTTAATTATTTAATTACTAGAGGCCTGGTGCACACAATTCGTGCATGGGGGGTATCTCTCAGTCCAGTCTGCACCCTCTCCAATCTGGAACCCCTCGAGGGATGTCCCACTGCCTGTTTAGGCCCGATCCTATTTGGATCGGGCCTAAACGGGCAGTTGGACATTCCTCTCACAATCCAGGACTGCTGGCTCCCAACTGGTCGCCTGCCTGCCTTCCTGATTGCCCCTAACTGCTTCTGCCTGCCAGCCTGACCACCCCCTAACCACTCCCCTGCCAGCCTGTTTGCCCCTAACTTCCCTTCCCTGCAGGTCTGGTCACCCCTAACTGCCCTACCCTGCAGGCCTGGTCCCCCCAACTGCTCTCCCCTGCAGGCCTGGGTCCCGTCCAACTGCCCTCCCCTGCAGGCTTGATCGCCACCAACTGCCCTCCCTTGCAGGTCTGGTCCCTCCCAACTGCCCTCCTCTGCTGGCCATCTTGTGGTGGCCATCTTGTGTCCACATGGGGCAGTCATCTTTGACCACATGGGGGCAGTCATCTTGTGTGTTGGAGTGATGGTCAATTTGCATATTATCCTTTTATTAGATAGGATAGAGGCCTGGTGCACAGGTAGGGGCCGGCTGGTTTGCCCTGAAGGGTGTCCTGGATCAGGGTGGGGGTTCCCTCGGGGTGTGGAGAGGCCTGGGAGAGGGGCCTGTGGTGCTTTGCAGGCCAGCCACACCCCCCTGGTGACCCAAGCAGAGGCCCTGGTATCTGGGATTTATTTATCTTCTGTAATTGAAACTTTGTAGCCTTGAGCGGAGGCCTGGGCCTGCCAGGGCAGGTGGAAAGCTTGGCTTCCTTCATTGTCAGGGGCAACCCAAGCCTCCTGCTCTCTCCGTGGCCACAGCCATCTTGGTTGGGTTAATTTGCATACTCATTCCTGATTGGCTGGTGAGTGTGGCTTGTGGGTGTAGCAGAGGTACAGTCAATTTGCATATTACTCTTTTATTAGATAGGATGCTAATCCACAGCTAGGGTTCATCTTGTTTAAGCTCTTTGTGATCACATAAGTCTGTAAGGTACAGAAGGTAAATCCCTTTTCAGATTTTTATTAAAGTAAATAGTAGTAGAAATAAATGCTAAACACACAAAAAAGTTGTTTCACATTTCATCGTATCCAATTATGCTATTTCTCTAAATGGCAATCTTAAAATCTCTTCCTAATTATTGTTATGTGATTTCAAATGCATCATGTGTATTTCCCTGTGCTTGAAAAGTGAAAAATGTCTTTGGTAAGGAAATATACACTCAAATGACTACTACAAAGTGTTCCCCTCCTGCCATGTATGCAGGAGACTTCTAAGAAAGATGTAACAAAAAGTACAGTGACAAGTAAGTATGCTGCAATTTCATGACTAGGGAAAATATAATTTTCCTTAATTATGAGTAAAACTCTTATTAACAGGACATTCAGAAAAGTTGTAAAAGACAGGTATAAACCCTCACTCTGTAGTCAACATTAGATATAAGAGTGACAGAATAGAAAATGTATACTATTACTTAGGCACAATTTGTAATGCCTTGTATAAATATTTATTCCCCAGCTTTATGATTTTAAATTGAAAGGTGAATATACCTTTAAATAAGCTACTGTGACAGACTAAACATGGTAAATTCCATATATCAGTGAAGAAATATGCCTATTTGAATTTGTTGTGAACAAACATAAATCCAATATTTTGCTTATTTTGGACACTATGCAGAATGTGGTTATGTGGAATCTCCTTTCAATATTTTGCAGTACAGCTATTAGGAGACAGTAACTGCTAGCATTCTGATTTCTAGCCTTCATGCCTACTTGCACTGAAAATAAAATGCATCATTTTGGATGTTCATTTTCAATTTCAGCTGCCAAGTGGAATGTTAGAATGTACAAGATCAATGAAATGATCTGACCAAACACACAAATCAGATTACACTCCCTCTCTTCCACCACTAAAATTTTAAACCCACAATAGCACATAATACATCATTCAAAGGTTTCCAATTTTTTGCAACATTTTCTACAGCACACAAGGGAGTTTCTTTTGGCAAGCCAATGAAATACAACTAATTGGGTATTTTATTTAATATTAGCTTCATTAAGGTTAAGTTTACAATGTCATTAATCAACTTTCTCATTTTCTATTAACTTATTCATGGTAAATAGCACATACCTTAATAGTATTGTTTATTTTGTAAGTTGATCCTCTATCAAAGATGCATTTATTTTTCAGAGGTCTCTCATATAAAGTGTCAGAAGAGCTAATGTTACCTAGAGGTCTTTGTGTACCCAAATTCTTTGGGTAAACTCTAAAAATACAGTTTCTGTTTATGAAACCCGAACCATTTTTTCTAAAAGTATATTTTTAAAAGTTTCTCTCTTAAAGTATATTGTGGGAAGGATATTTCAGCTCCTGGTAAAAACTGTTCAGACAAAATTGTTAAGTGAATACATTTTGAATAATATTAATAGATACATAGCTATAGGACTTCAATAAAGAAATATCTATGAGTTGCCTCAGGCTTCTGGAAAGTGTTAAATATTACTCACAATAACTAATCTAATAACCACCCAACAATAGAATGAAATATTTCATCACAATTTATTAGTGCCCCTTTGTTTTTCACAGCATCCATTCTGCTCACAGTTATCAAAGAGCAACTATCAGATATGTATATCTCTCACTACTTTTAAAAGATAAAAGTAAATACAAAATACAGGCCAAAGTACAATGTGTGACACAGTTGATGTTTTAAATCTGTCACACCACACATAATAAAAAGTACATAATTTTAAAACTTTAAGAACAATTTTTATGTAGAAATATGTTAATCATCTCAGAGTTTTTGTTTCTTTTTTTATGGAAAGGGCATAAATATATTTGTGCAGGCAAAATCTGGCTGACTTCAATAGCAGGAAATATTCTTATTAGCAGCAGGTAATCAGTAAGACAGCAGGAGAAAATGTTTTATTTTCTAATTCTACTTTCTATTTATTTTCTAATATAGTAATTTATTTGTATTATTTGTTTCTATAAATGTGATTATGGAATACAGTTAAATAGATAGTAGTACAACTGTTTTTCCTAAAGACTTATAGAATTATACTTTGTGGCAAGATTTATTTTAAAGATGCCCCATACTACAAATTCACTTATTTTTTAATTCTCACCTGAGCATATGTTTTTATTAACATTTAAAGACAAGGGGGAAGGAGAGAGAGAGAGAGAGAGAGAGAGAGAGAGAGAGAGAGAGAGAGAGAGAGAGAGAGAGAGAGGTGAGAAAAACAGTTGCCTTTTGTAGCCACCCCAACCAGGAACTGAATCCGCAACCTGTGTATGTGCCCTGACCAGGAATCAAACACCACAACCCTTTGATGCACAGGATGACACTCAAATCAACTGAGCCACCCAGTAACACACTCACTTTTTAAAATGTGTAAAAAAAAGACATATTTTAAGTACACAGTCACAACCATTTTGATACAGTTCTATAAAAGTCATAGAACTTTTATAAAATTACCTATACCTATAATACTTTGATTTAAACACATATTTTTAGAAATTTCTAATTTAATTCAAAATCTAATTATACTATAGTATTCTTAGTGAAACTCAATCTCTCTCCATGCCTTTACATATACAAAATGCCCCACATTATAAGTCAAATCAGTGAGCCTGTATCTGAGGTCATTAATCCTCCAACTCAAATTTGCCAGTGCTAATGCTTTCTCCTCAGCTTGGCTAAATGAAATATTGTCAGTAGCTATGCCCCTACTGCCAAGCTAGAAGCCCATGTGTCATTGTTCACCAGCTTATTCTCTCCCTCTTTACCATATCTAACAAATCACACATAGACTCTATTTTCTAAATTCTCTCTAATTTTTCTCCTACCAGTTGCTCTAATTTGGTCACATTATCATTAATTCTTCTCTGAATTCTGGGAGTTATCATTGTTACCTTGCAAGACATTCTCCACACTTTAGTAACATTATGTTATCCCTACTCCTTGCAAATACATATATAAATATTCAGCGATGTCATTCTTACCAAATTACCGTAATTCTCTTACGACTTCACTGACATCTTAGTCAATTCACCACATAACTTACCAAAAAACATTATGATTGTATATTTATTCTCCCTGTGTTTAGGTTTTTAAAACCATTATCTCTCAAGATAGACTACCTTATTAGTTAGGGTAGATGCCTTTAAAAGTATCCTGCATATTTTCCAGTTCCCGTAAATTGGAAAATATTTTTGGTAAGAAAAATAAGTTACATGTGCCTGTCTCTACATTTACTAGCTGTCTAACCTGGGCCATGTTATGTAATATCTCCAATGCCTCTGACCTGCTAAAGGGAGACAATATAGAATTGTTCTAAAGATTGCATATGTTAATATGGCAAAGCACATAGAAGAGTGCTAGAAGCACATTAAGCACTATATAAATATTGGCTCCTGTGTCATTAGTATTAAATATAAAAACATTTCCTATTCATCATTAGCTAGGACACTATATCTTAGAGTTTGTGCTAAATTACTATATATTAGCAGATGTATACACAATGAATAAGCTAATAAAACCATGAATAAAGTAAAAATGATTATTAAATGAAGCAATAGATGCTACTCCCCCCCCCCAAAAGCTGGAGGATGTGATCAAATTTTATATGAACAATCACTATTCAAAAAGTTAAATACTAAATGTCAGCAATGATTGCATGCTATACATAAATATATTTTTTTAAAAGTAAGTTTTTATTTGTTATTAATTCCAACATCTTCTTTAGAAAATAAACATAATTTTATTTCTATAACTTTTGTATTTGGTTTTACTTAAGACAAGCAAACTAATGTGCTATTCTACAACTAAAGGCACTATTTTCAAGTCACACAGATTTCTATCAATTAGCATTAAAATTCAATTACCATTGAATTATTTCTGACTATTTTACAAAGCCCAATCCTATATTACTTTGGGATCACAATGTACCCTGCATATAACTAAGCTATTTTTTAAAATATATTTTAATTGATTTCAGAGAGGAAAGAGGAGAGAGAGAGAAACAAAATTCCTTCTATAAAAACCTCGCTGAGAAATCATAATGAAGTTATAGCCTAAAGTGTATAAAATAAAATTTCTCCTACTAGCCTTCAAATATTTTTGCAAATTTAGTTACCAGTCTCTTTTCAAAACATTATCCTAAAGCATCTTCTTGGAAAGAATGGCAGTGTGTATTATAATAAGGTGAGTAAGAAAGACTAAGTATTTGGTATGTGAGGCACTCTCTAGAAAAGGCTGGATCTCAAGCATATGGTTCCAGGTAGGCCAGAGGGCAGCAGGAGATTTCACACATTTAAGAATTTCTCATTTAGAAATTTATTTTTTATAAGAGTAATTAATTAATAAACTACCTGGGCTTCTTGCAATCTCAATACAATGCTGACCAATCTGTGTTGAGCTAATGATGACACTTTGGGGAAGTTCATTCTGGAATCCCTTTCCTCCTGCCAAAGCGACCAATGGAGGTCCTGTTCAGACTGCTTAATTGGGGAGCCTAGACCTATTTTCTCTGACAGGATTCTAAAAATATTTTCCACTGCTGATTATGAACTGCGGTTAATAATAAGTTAATAATAATGAAAATGTTTCAATCAATATATTATTCTATAACATTGTGAACTGGCCTCAACAACTAATCACCTTTTTTGTTTAGTTTCTAAGAGTAATAAAATAAAACAAAAATATCTGCATTTTAAAGCCCTAAACCTCTTAGCTGGCAGCTTCTGGAACATAATAAAAATATAAGTTAGGGAATAACCCAAAATATGTATCCAACAATTAAAAATTTCTACCATAATGTTAATCACAATGCGATAAATTATTTGTTACTGGTAGTTTTATCTGCACTGAATTCAATGACTATGAAAATTATTGACCTTGAGTGTTTACAGATGCTTTTAATTTCTGATTAGTCCCTGTTGTTTTATAAACACAAGGTGTAAAATACATTGAAATACATCAAACATATTTGTATGGATATTGGCTAAAATCTTAAAGAGGAAGACAGAACTAAATTAGAGAATTATTATTATTATTATTATTATTATTATTAATAGGTTTAACTTACCAAAAATATTACTAACAGCTAATAACATAAATCATTAAAATCTATAGGTGGTGGATGGGACATAAGCCATTAAAGATTGAGGAATATAGCATTTTACTTATAGACAAATATACATAAATTGAAAACACTATTAAGAGAATTTGGCAATTAAATGCACATATTAATGGATATTCACAAAAGTTCTTTCCATCATCCAGGAACCATGCTACAATTGTTTTACTATAACCTCTAAGGTTTTAAAGATTTAACTGTGAAAGAAATATATTGTGATTATTGACCAGAGCTTGCCACAGTTATTTCCACATCACCTATTCCTCATCAATCAAGAAATTGTCATTTTTCTTAGAGTATATTGAAGTTCATATTGGCTAAATGTCAGTGAGAAAAAGAGAACTCTTTTGCGGATGGTGATTGGTGATCCTGTACTTTCACGCTTGCTCCATCCTTCTCAGCCATTTGACTAGATTTTGGCACCTCTTTTTTAAAATGTATTTTTATTCATTTCAGAGAGGAAAGGGCAAAGAGAAAGAGAGAAAGAAAGAGAGAGAGAGAGAGAGAGAGAGAGAGAGAGAGAGAGAGAGAGAGAGAGAGATCAATGATGAGAGAGAATCATTGATTAGCTGCCTCCTGAATGCCCCTTAATGAGGATTGAGCCTGCAACCCGGGCATGAGCCCTTGACCGGAATTGAACCCAGGGCCCTTCAGTCTGCAGGCTGATGCTCTATCCACTGAACCAAACCAGCTAGGGTGGCACTTCCCTTTCTAAAAGTGTGCACATGGAATAGCAATAGAAGACTAAATTCCAGAGACTTCTTTGTATTCCAGAAATATGAAATCTCCAACGTGCTGCAAGCAGTGTCCTTAACAAAACAAACTCCAGCATTAATTCATAAGGGTAATTTAAAGACTTCTCTTGGATTGCCTTGATAGTTTCTATGTGAGTAATTCAACCTTACAAGATAAGAACATTGCTCAGAATCTCTGTAGACAAAAGGTAAATGCTTATATTATATGTAGTATATTATTTGCTTTACCAGTTTTCCCAAATAATAAACCTCTGAGAGCACCCATACCACTTAACCAATATGTTATGTCTCTGACACTTTTGTCCTAATTCTATAATAATGAGTGCTATTTTTAAATTTTGTGCTTAGGTTCTCTTGGGTTTATTGGCTTTTTTTGAGTAAAATGCTAAAAGATTTATATACGATGTATCCTGGTTCTAACCTTTAAAAATTAAAATATTCATTTACTATCTTCTTTTTTTATATCACAGGAAACTTTATGGTGTACAATAATGTTGAGAAATATTTATTGGACTAATTACCTAACTATAAAACATAATATAAAATTTCTTACAAGCCTGTGAAACTCCACACTGATCATTATAATAAAAAAAATCTATCCTATTCACGAATACAGGTATGTATGTGTACTTAAACTTGTGTATACTTAAATTGTAGGATTTTTATAAGGAGGTAAGCCATAATTTAGTACATGTCTCTGCATATGGGAAGTAGGAGAAGGTGTTTTTTCTGTGATATTTAGTGCAAGAGCACAATGTGTCGTGTTTGGTTAGCACCTGCTGGGCTGCCACATGCCAATCCATGCTCTCCTCCTCACCCTTCACTTGTACAAATATCAGACAGGAGGGACATTGAGTAGGATGATCTTACTTAAAGTAAAGAAATGTCCTTATTACTTAACAGAACTTTAAGTCACATAAAACACCTACTCATATTTCAAGTCATAGCTCATCTCCCACTTTCTTGATGGAGCATTTCCAGATACTGACAATTCCTATTGAGGTTTCTTTTCTCAGAAATGCAATGTTTTTAAGAATCAGTATGCCCTCCAAATATATCAATTTTTAATTGTTCTTAAGTATCTTTTTTTATGGGGGGGGGGCTGTTTAATTCTAAAATGTGGACAATTTAGTAGTGCTATATCAACATATCTGTTAATTTTACCTGGTATTATGAAGAACTTATCTGAATCGTTTCTTGAGTACTCCTTATATACCTTTTCCACACTTTTACTAAAATATAATTAATATTTATTGTTTAAGGTGTACAATGTGTTAATTTGATATACTTATATAATGCAAAATGATTACTACATTGCCTTCAGCTAACACTTCATCTCATCACATAATTAATATTTATTTTTTATGGTGAGAACACTTAAGATCTACTTTCTCAGCAATTTTCGCTTATCCTATATAATAAAAGGGTAATATACTAATTGGCCCTAATGGCAGAATGACCAGAACAACCGCTGGACCAGTCACTATGAGGCACACTGACCACCTCTCGGTCCCTTCCCCCAGCCATCAGGCACCGATCAAACGATGGCAAATGGGGAACCGGGCGTGGGTGGTCGTGGAGGGCAGGGCCTGCTGTGGGCAGCTGGGGAAGATGGCTCTGATCACAGGCCAGGCCTAGGGACTGTACCCACGCATGAATATTGTGTTCTGGGTCTCTAGTATAATATATTATTTTTAACTGCAAACACCCCATTGTACCATATTGCATATTAGATCTCCAGAACTTATTTGTCTTCTATTTGGATGTTTGTACCCCTTTAACCAACATTTTTTCATTTCCTCTAACCCCTCTAACCTCTACCAACCATCTTTCTACTTCTGTTCCTATGTATTCAGTTTTTTTCCTTTTTTTGGATTCTACACATAAGTAATTCATAGTATTGTCTTTCTCTGTCTGACTTATTTCATTTAGAATAATGATTTCATGATCCATCCATGTTCTTGCAGTAGGAGGATTTTCTTCTTTCTTGTTGCTAAGTAAAATTCCACTTTTTGTGTGTGTTTGTGTATGAGTGTGTGTGTGTGTATTCCACACATATAAAAGACATTTTTTTATCCATTCTTCTTAGGTTTCCATATGCTGGCTATTGCTAATAATGTTGCAATAAATATGGAAATGCAGATAGTTCTTTGAGATCCTGTTTTTATTTCCTTTGAATACATACCCAAAAGTAGAATTGCTGAATCATATTACAGTTCCTTTTTAATATTTTGAGGAACTTTCATATTGTTTTCCATAGAGACTATACATATTATATTATATTCCCGCCAACAGTAGACTAACATTTGTATGGGACCATAAAAGACTCCAAGAAAAGAAGAACTAAGCTGGAGGTATCACACTTCCTAATTTAAAACTATATTAGATGAATATGGTTATAAAACTGTATCCAAATTTTTAGGAAGAAAAAGAACTACTTTTATAAAAGCTCTTTCAGAAAATAGAATGAATGAAGTTTATTACAAACAAATAAATTTGTGTCCTTTTCATCTACTAAAAATAAGAATAGACATCTAAGATGATTAACATATTTCTGCTTACATCAAATTTATTTGATGGTTTTAGAAGTAAGTATTTTTCTGATATTTGTGCCAAGACACATTTATATGTATCAGCTATAGTCCATGCTTTATATTGGCTGGTATTTTATTTTGTATATACTGCTAGATTAAGTGTTGAGATTTTATATATATATACATACACACACAGACACACATTGACTGGCCAGATTATTATGATCTCTGAACGCGTAATAATCTGGTCATTCAGTGTATATCCTATATACTAAAAGATTAATATGCAAATTGTCCCCTCAACAAGGAGTTTGACCAGCAGGCAGGCCAGCCAATTGCCCATGTCATCCCCCCATCCCAGACCAGGCTGGCCAGACCCCACTCATGCACGAATTCATGCACCGAGCCTCATATATATATTAGAGGCCCGGTGCATGAAATTCATGCACGGGGGGGGGGGGGGGGGGATTGTCCCTCAGCCCAGCCTGCACCCCCGCCAATATGGGACCCCTTGAGGGATGTCCGACTGCCCATTTAGGCCCGATCCCACCAGTGTGATCAGGCCTAAATGGGCAGTCGGACATCCCTCTCACAATCCAGGACTGCTGGCTCCCAACCGCTCACCTGCCTGCCTGCCTGATTGCCCCTAACTGCTTTTGCATGCCAGCCTGATCACCCCCTACCACTCCCTTGCCAGCCTGATTGACCCTTAACTGCTGCCCTGCCGGCCTGATTGTCCCTAACTGCCCTCTCCTGCCAGCCTGGTCACCCCTAACTGCCCTCCCCTGCCAGCCTGGTCACCCTTAACTGCCCTCCCCTGCTGGCCTGGGTCCCCTGCAACTGTCCTCCCCTGAAGGCCTGGTCCCCCCCAACTTTCATCCCCTGCTTGCCTGGTCTCCCCCAACTGCCCTCCTCTGCTGGCTGGGTCACCCCCAACTGCCCTCCTCTGCCGGCTCAGTCACCCTTAACTGCCCTCCCCACAGACCTTGTCCCCCGCAACTGCCCTCCCCTGGAGGCCTGGACCACCCAACTGCCCTCCCCTGCAGGCCTGGTGCCCCCCAACTGCCCTCCCCTAAAGGCCTGGGTCCCTCCCAACTGTCCTCCCTTGCAGGCCTGGTCCCTCCCAACTGCCCTCCCCTGCTGGCCTGGTCTCCCCTAACTGCCCTCCTCTTCCAGCCAGGTCACCCCCAACTGCCCTCCTCTGCTGGCCCAGTCACCCCTAACTGCCTTCCCCTGCTGGCTTGATCGCCCACAACTGCCCTTCCCGGAGGGCCCTGCACCCAATTGGGGTTGGGGGGGCGATTGGAGGCATTTCCAGCCATAGGGAGGGGGTGTGGGGGTCGGTCAGCCAGCCACACCCCTAAATGGGGTGGGTGGTGGTGTCAATCAGGGGTCAGTGACCTTGGGGAGGTTCCATGGGTGGTTGGCAAGCTGGCCCTGCCCCTGATTGGGGTAGGGGGTCTGGGTGGGGGGAGGGGCTGCAGGAGATTGCCCAGCCAGCCCCACCCCCTATTGAGGTGGGGTGGCAATCAGGGGTGGTGCTGGCCAGGGGGAGGGGCTGCCGGCCAATCAGGGTGGTGGGGGCCCATTAGGGGTGTGGCCAGCTGGGGGCAGGGGCTATAAGAGGTTGGCTGGCCAGCCCCACCCCCCTATAGGGGTGAGGAGTGTGATCAGATGTGGGGCAGCTAGGGGTAGGGGCTGCAGGCCTATCGTGGTAGGGTGGGATGATCAGGGGCATGGCTGGCCTGGGGGTGTAGGGAAGGGATGTTTGGCTGGCAGGCCCTGCTCTAGATAGGGGTGGAAGAGTCCAATCAGAGGCAGGCTGGCAGGGGGGAGGGACCTCGAGGTTGGCCACCGGCCCCACCCCCCTGGTCAGGCCAGTTCCCTGGTCACAGTGGGTGTCATAGCAACTGGTTGTTAGGTCATTATGGCCATTACGGTAGCTGCCTTTTTATATATTTAGATGAGAATTCATGATAAAAAACACACATAAATTAACATTCTGATAGGATACAGCAAATGTATAGTATAGGGAAGCATTTGATTATAGAGGTTAGCAACATAGATTCTAGAGAGAGAATCTCTCTTCAAACTCAGCTTGGCTAACTTCTATCCCTGTGACTTTGAACAAGTTACATAACTAACCATTGTCTGTTTCCTCTTGCATAAAGTGGAGAATAAAGTAGTATCTACCTCTTTGGATAAGGATTAAATTAAATGAAGAATTAAATTAAGTCTTCCTGGGTCTTTTCTGAGAATGTTTCTCCCCTGAGTCTCTGTGTGTGTGCACTTTTAACAATACCCCTGAATACACGGCTTCTTTTTAAATGCAATTTCCCTAGGAATATAACGCCTTTTTCTCTTGGAAGTCTTAACTGTTTTATAGCATTCCTTATTTAGTGATATCTAACTATAGGCATTTGCTGGTCTGTAGCTCCTTTGATATTCTTGTGAGTCATGCCCACTGCTTTCTGCAGTTTCTTGTAGCTTAAGATCTGAGCAATAGTGGTTTTGGCCATTTGAACTCTGAGTTAAGAAACAGACGAATCAGGCAGTCCCCAAAAAAGTTATAATATTGCAAATTCAGTGAGCTCTGCTCTTGCAGTTCATAAACAAAAAAGGATGGAGCCACTGATTCCCCCAAACCAAGCCATGCCACCCTGAAAAAGAAGTTTGGACAAGTCTGAGTAAAAATCACACACAATTTCTTACCATTTTCTTGATCAGGCATTTTGTTTTGTTGCTGCTATAAATCTATGACTGATTTCCAGAGATCCTAGAAAGTTATTCCAGGCAGTCTTTACTTGTTTGTTTAATAATTTTGTGGGAGAAAAAGTGCCTCAAAGTTCCTAGTCTACCATCTTGCTGACATCACTGAAGTCTGTTAATGTTTGAAAATGGTATAAATAAATGCTAGCAATGAATAATACACACTGAAATTTAAAATTCAATACCATTTAAAACCATATAAAATGAAATACTTAATTTTAAAAATCACAGACCTTATAAAGGACTTGCATATTACAAACTACATAAAGCTGATGTAAGAAATTAAGGACATAACAAAATGGGAAGACATATTGCAATCATGGATTGAAAAACAACATAGGTAAAAATGTGGATTCTCTCCAAATTGATATACAAATTTAACATAATTTTTATCATAATTACCACAAGTTTTTTTTGTACACATAGATAAACTTATTATAAAATTTATATGAAAATGCAAAAAAATTAATTATAGCTGAGTAATTTTGAGAAAAAAGTAGAAAGTGGAGGAATTAGTCTACTAAATTTCAAAACTGTTATATAGCTCAAGTAGTCAAGAATCTGTGGTATTGGCAGAGGGATAGAAACAGATCAATGAAACAGAACAAGAATATGGAAAAAAATTCCCGTTATATTCTCAACAAATATTGACAGAAGTAAAAATCACAATTCAATTCAAGACAGATCATCTTTTTTATAATGGAGCAATTGGGTATCCATAGGCAAAATATAAAAATGAAAAAACCTAAAAAAAAAACACTTGTCAAATATCATACCTTATATAGAATTAACTCAAAATGGACCATAGATTTAAATAAAAACGATAAAACTATGAGAGTAAGAGGCTTGAAAGCCAACAAAAGAGACAAATATATATATTTGTACTATATATATACTATATATGTACTATATATATATGTACTATATATATGTACTATATATGTGTACTATATATATGTGCTATATATGTATATATGTACTATATATATAGTATATTTATGTACTATATATATATACTATATATGTACTATATATATGCACTATAGAGGGATAATTGGGGAAAAATTCTTAGACTTGAGACTAAAAGCATAATTTTTAAAATGAAAATATTCATAAAGTATACTGCATAAAAATTAAAAATATTTGTGATATTTAATACCATGTTAATAGAATTAATGTCTATAGAGTAGGCGAATATATTTGTAAACAACGTATCCAGCAAAAGGCTACAATATAAAATATATCAAGAACTATCTGAATTGCCAAAACTGGTTTGGCTCAGTGGATAGAGAATCAGCCTGCGGACTGAAAGGTCCCAGGTTCAATTCCGGTCAAGGGCACGTACCTTGGTTGCGGGCACATCCCCAGTGGGGGGCGTGCAGGAGGCAGCTGATCGATGTTTCTCATCAATGTTTCTAACTCTCTATCTCTCTCCCTTCCTCTCTGTAAAAAAATCAATAAAATATATTTTTTTTAAAATTGTGTTATAAAACAAAAGACCTATCTGAATTCAACAGTGAAAAAAACAATCTAATTAGAAAATGAGCAAAACATATAAAAAGACATTTTATATAATAAAATATACACCAGAATATAAGTCCCTGAAAGATGTGCAACATTGTTAATTATTAGGGAAGTACAAACTACAACCACAATAAAATAGCATTCTATGGCTAAAATAAAAAAAAATAATGACAAAACCAAATGCAGGAGAGAATGATGGGAATGTAAAGTGGTATAACTATTCTAAAAATCATTTTTGGTACTTTTTGTTGTTGTTTGTTTGTTTGTTTTAATAAGCATTCAACTAACATACAGTGCAGTCCAGTACTTGCATTCTTGGGCATTTATCCTAGAAATATGAAATTTATATTCTCATTAAAACCTGTACAAGAATATTTATAGCAGCATTATTTTTAATACCTAAAATCGCAAACAACTCAGATGTCCTGCAATTGGTGAATGTTGAAACTAACTGTTACATTCATAACATGGACTAATTCTCACAAACAAATAAGAATATAAATTATTGATACATTTATTTAGAGGCCGAGTGCATGAAATTTGTGCACCAGTAGGATCCCTAGGCCTGGCCAGCGATCAGGGAAGATCAGGTTCTCCGCATCCCCTCCTCCCTGCCTCCTTCTTCCCTTGCTCCCTCAGTGCCCTGCTGCCATGGCTGGTTGCCCTTCATGTTCTGCTCCACCCCCTGGTAGTAAGTACACATCATAGTGAGCGATCGAACTCCCATTCTCCTGGTCGAATTCCTGAGGGGGCACTTTGTATATTAGCCTTTTATATATATATACTAGAGGCCCAGTGCAGGAAATTCATGCACGGAGGGGGGTTGTCCTTCAGCCCAACCTGTACCCTCTCCAATCTGGGACCCCTCAAGGGATGTCCGACTGCCCATTTAGGCCTGATCCCTGGGATCGGGCCTAAATGGGCAGTTGGACATCCCTCTCACAATCCATGACTGCTAGCTCCCAACTGCTTGCCTGCCTGCCTTCCTGATTGCCCCTAACCGCTTCTGCCTGCCAGCCTGATCACCCCCTAACCTCTCCCTGCCAGCCTGTTTGCCCCCAACTTCCCTCCTCTGCTGGCCTGGTTACCCCTAACTGCCCTCTCCTGCAGCGTTGATCACCTCCAACTGCCCTCCCTTGCAGACCTGGTCCTTTTCAACTGCCCTCTCCTGCTGGCCATCTTGTGGTGGCCATCTTGGTCCACATGGGGGCAGGATCTTTGACCACATGGGGGCAATTATATTGTGTGTTGCAGTGATGATCAATCTGCATAGTACTCTTTTATTAGATAGGATAGAGGCCTGGTACAGGGGTGGGGGCCAGCTGGTTTGCCCTGAAGGGTATCCCTGATCAGGGTGGGGTTCCCTTGGGGCGTGGGTCGGCCTGAGTGAGGGCCTGTGGTGGTTTTCAGGCAGGCCATGCCCCCTGGCAACCCAAGCGGAGGCCCTGGTATCTGGAATTTATTTTCCTTCTATAATTGAAACTTTGTAGTCTGGAGCAGAGCCAAGCCTGGGGCTCCCTCCGAGGCCCCAGCCATTTGTGTTGGGGTTATAATTGAAACTTTGTTGCCTTAAGCGGGTGAGCCCGGCCAAGGTGTGTGGAAAGCTTTGCTTCCCCTGTTGTCGGCAGCAACCTGGCCTGTTCTCTCAAGCTCCATTCTGCCGCCATTTGTTTGAATTTGTTTACCTTCTATAATTGAAACTTTGTAGCTTGAGTGCAGGCTTAGGCCTGGCAAGGGCAGGCAGAAAGCTTGGCTTCCTCTGTTACCTAGGAAACCTTGCTCTCTGTGGCTGTAGCCATCTTGTCTTGGGTTAATTTGCATAGTCGCTCTGATTGGATGGTGGGCGTGGCTTGTGGGTGTGTTGGAGGTATAGTCAATTTGCATATTTGTCTATTATTAGATAGGATAGATAGATAGAATCTTCAGAGAATATTGCTGAATGAACAAAGCCAGTCCCTAAAGGTTGCATTTTGTATGATTCCATTTATATGGCATCATTGATCAGAAAAATATTATAGAAATAGAATACTTAAAACCTCAGAGGGATGGTAAGGGAGGGTGAGGGTAAGGGGGAGAGATCAACCAAAGGACTTGTATGCATGCATATAAGCCTAACCAATAGACACAGACAACAGGGGGGTGAGGACATGAGTAGGGGGATAGAGGGATAATTGGGGAATAAGGACACATATGTAACACCTTAATCAATAAAGCAATTTTTAAAAAAGAAAAAAAAAGAAATAGAATACTTAGTGGTTGCCAGAAGCTAAGGAGTGAGTGTGATAGAGAAGTGACTGTGGTTATGAAGGGCAGCATGAGGGGTCCTTGTAGTGGTGGAAATACTTTATATATTGATTTATCCCAATATTATTATCTTGGTTGTGATATTGTTCTATATTTTTTCCAGCTAATCCCATTGAAGGGAACTAGGTAAAGGATATAATGAATTTATCGTTATTACTTCTTAAAACTTCATGATAATCTATTATCTCAAGTAAGCTCAAATAAACTTTTTAATTTAAAGAGAAACTACATGTTGACAACACAGAGTAGGATGTCATCTGTTGAAAATTATAAAAGTAGAAAAGATTTTTAACCATGAAAATAAGGCCAGTTGAACATCCTTAACTTTCTTGTTTTATATAAAAAGATAAAAAATAGAATGCCATATGGCCAAATAAATTAAATATATCTTTGTTGTGGAAATTTCCGAAAATGAAGAGCAAAATAACAAAATTTCAAATCAATTACAAATGCCATTCTTTTATTTGATGACTACAACATAATTATATTGTTGTATGATGTTTTAAAAATCTTGAAATAGAAAAATTTAAAAACTAGAATAAAACAAAATTAAATAAATTTGAAGTCTTATTTGTTTTTCCTAAACTTTAATAGTAGTTATAAGACATAAGATTATATTATATTTGGTCATAATAATGGCCAAATATAATATAATGGAATTTGTCTAATTTAAAATGTATAGTTTTATCCAGGAAACAATAAAATAATAAGCTTGAAATCACTAGTTTAGAATTTATGTATCTACACTAATAAATGAGAAATATGCAAATTAACCATGACTTAGTGACACCACAGCCAATCAGGAGTGAGTATGCAATTAACCCGACAAAGGTGGTGGAAACCCTGCCCCCCAGCCGCTCCAGGCCTCTGGGTAGCACACATGCAGGTGCCACGCGGCTGGGTGGGGTGGGACGCCTGCTATGAGGGGGAGTGTGAAGGGCAGAGGGAGCTACAGGAACAGCACTCCAGCTGGAGCGAAGACTGAAGGCTCTGGCCAGACTGAAGATGGAAGGCGGTAGCCAGAGTGAATGCCTGGTCTCAGGTGCTGGAGGAAAACCGGTGCTGGCAGCCAGTGGAAGGAAGGCCTATTGCACGAATCTTCGTGCAATGGGCCTCTAGTATTTCATAAAATGATAGCAAATATAATATAGTGGAGACAATATTTGTGTTAAAGTGGTACAAATGCAAATGATATATTTTTTAATAGTAGAATGCTAATTTTTATTTATTTATTTCCTTTCTTTTTTATTTTATTTTTTCAGTTACAGTTTGCATTCAATATTATTTTTTATTAGTTTCAAATGAAATCTTTCTAGTTCCCTATTTTGTAATATTTTTCTAGAACCATCACATTAACAGAATTTTTTAAAGATTATAGGCATTTGACCCAGTAATCCCACTTCTAGGACTATATCCCAAGAACCCAAAAATACCAATAAGAAAGGATATATGCACTGCCATGTTTATAGCAGCACAATTTATAACAGCTAAGATTTGGAAACAGCCTAAGTGCCCATAAGCAGATGAGTGGATTAAAAAGCTGTGGTACATCTACACAATGGACTACTACACTGCTATAAAAAAGAAGGAACTTTTGCCATTTGCTACAGCATGAATGGAACTGCAGAGCATTATGATAAGTGAAATAAGCCAGACAGAGAAAGATAAATATCACATGATCTCACTCATATATGGGATATAATGATAAACATAAACTGATGAACAAAAATAGATCCAGAGACAAATGGCAATGGAGGTCAGGGGGCTTAGAGATCAACCAAAGGACTTGTATGAATGCATATAAGCATAACCATTTGACACAGACACTGGGGTGGTGGGTGCTGGCCCTCGGGAGTGGGAGTAGCCAGGGGAGCGGTCAAATAGGGAAAAAGGAGACATATGAAATACTTTAAACAATAAAAAATAATTCTAGGAATTTTATAATGTAACTTTATGAAGTGGTATTAAAAGAAATAATTTGTTCATGATAATATATTCTTTACTCAGAGAAAAATACAATTTATAACACATAGCACATATTTATAAACATAGCTGTGTATTAATTAACTCATAAATTTTTGTCATTTAAAATTAATTTCTGAAATCTAAGTATTATCTTGATGATATTCAATGTTCTGAGGGATTAAGCAGTGAAAACTCATGTTCCTATTCTCCAGGATGCCACCATCAAGGATAGAATTTATATCCTCCTCTTTCTTAATCTATAATACCATAATTGCTTGAAAAGCCTTCCCTCTCATCAAAAAATTCAAACCAAACCAAACTAAAAAGAATTATCTGCCGGAAGCCAATTCCAGCATGTCATAATCGCAAGAGTTTCATCAAAAGGTTGATGGAACTTGGGGACTCAACAAGGGCTGAGTCACATGTGCTATCGCCTTTTGGGAATGGCTGAAGGCATTTCCCCCAAACCTGAATAGGATGATTGTTTGCTGCCAGACAGCTCAGGGCATCTTAATCTACATGTTATTGTTTCCTGTTGGCCAAACACCTGAACAGCTGTAGGCTATTCCCCATTCTGACAATGCTTCTGTATGAAACCCTACACTTTGAAGTGTATATCTCCATCTTGCCTTAGGACAAATTGTGTTAATAAAAAGCAAGGGGTCCTGAGACAAGAGAACTTAGTTTCTTTAGCTAAAGCTCCTCTGACCCCAATGCCTTTCAAAATTATCTTTTGTCTCTGTACTCTTACTTAATCTACACACAGCCTTTTCCAGAGTCCAGAACCTTTCTAGATGCCAGATCAAGACCCACCGGTGTTAAATGTTGCCCAACATCCAGCATTAATTACCAACAACTAAACTTATACAGGTTCTTTCATTTTCCTCTACCATTTTCTTCTGCAGCATTTTTTTTTCTTTCCTTTCATCCTTTTTTTCCCCTTTCCTTCCTTCTCTCCTTCATAGTTTTGCTTGTTAAATTGTGTCCCCCCAAAGAATATGTTTGTCCCCCCAAAAAGATATGTTTAGATGTCCTAACCCCTGTACCTATGAATGTGACATTATTTGCACATAGTTATTTTCATATAGATTTAGTTAAGATGAGGTCATACTGTATTAAGGTGGGTCTTAAATCCAATTAGACTGTGTCCTCATAAGGAGAGATACCAGAAACACAGGGAAGAACCCCATGTGACAAGGAAGGTGGGAAGTGGAGCAATGCTTCTACAAACTAGGGAATTCCAGATTGCCAGCAGTCACCAGAAGCTGAAGAAAGGCAAGGAAAAAGCCCCCGCTAGAGATTCTAGAGAAAACCTTGCTTACTAACACCTTAATTCTAGATTTATAGTATCCTGAACTGTAAGAGAATATATTTGTCTTGTGTTAAACCACCCAGTATGTAGTAATTTGTTACAGCTGACTTAAGAAACTAATACAGCCCTAACCAGTTTGGCTCAGTGGATAGAGCATCGGCCTTTGGACTGAAAGGTCCTAGGTTTGATTCTGGTCAAGGCCATGTACCTTGGTTGCAGGCACATCCCCAGTAGGAGGTGTGCAGGAGGCAGCTGATCAATGTTTCTCTCTCATCGATGTTTCTAACTCTCTATCCCTCTTCCTTCCTCTCTGTAAAAAATAAATAAAATATATATATTTTTAAAAAGAAACTAATACACACATATATCTTTGCATCTCTTGTTATCTCAAGTCTCTCACAACATACTTAGGTTGCCACCTCCATATACATTCATACTTTTACTATTTCTCTCTGACATAAAACTTCAGAGCCTAACCAGAGAATATTGTCAAGAGAGAATTACAAGATAAATAAGAAGCTGTGTAGAAAACACTCTGAAACAGCTTTCAGAAATCACTGCCAATATACATGTATTATCTTTGAAATAAGCTACAGATAGATATATCAACTCTTAATGTGGACATGATACTGCACTAAATTTTCCTAGTCTAGAAATGGCATTGGGCTAAATGAAACTTGAGCCTACTGGAGTATGGAAAGCCAGTGAAATTACCTTTAATTCATTCAGTCTTGCATTGCACAGGATTGGACCAGGACTATAATCTGTTATTTGCACTCAGAAATGGACAAGAATGTTGTCAATTTTCAAAATAGTGAGATGAAGCAAATGACTGGAAAAATATCCCTGAGGGAAGAATAAAGGCAAATTTCTTAATGATCAGAATAAGATCCTCTCTCTGCTAAAGAATTATCATAAACACTGGGAAAATTTGAGAAGACTTGAAGATCACAGAAAATGGCTCTTCTGATTGATGTCTCCTGGCTTACATAATAACATCACTCAGAAAATCTCATATGTTCACCTACCCTTATGTCTCATTGTTTTTCTAGATCAGTAGACATTTTTCCAACAATCATATTAAATCTTTGGGGAAACTGTGCAAATAGAAACCAAAAAATATAAGGTAAAATGTCTCTCTCAACTAGACTTGTAGTCTATCTGATGACTCAGAAATACCAGCTATATCATACTTGCAAATTGACATGATAAATTAAAAGTTCCAAATATGTTCTGACTTCAGCGTGCTCAATTCCAGCTGTCAAAGAAATTCTATGGGACAAAATGGTAATTCATATGCTCCTAGATCGTTTAGGAGAACTTGTATAGACAGAAGAAAGAAAAATTTGCATGAAGAAATTTGCATATCAGAGAAAAGAACTATCAGTGTGTATACTTCAGCATTGATAGCCAGTCTTTTAGTTGTTGACAATTGATGACTCCTATGTGCTTCTCTTTAACTATAAACAAAAAAACAAAATAAATGCAAACACTTAAGTAGAAATATATATGTTACTAGAGCCCAGTGCACAAATTCGTGCACGGGTGGGGTCCTTCATCCTGGCTGGCGATTGGGCCTATTTGGGGGCCATATCGCCCATTCCCAATCGGGGCTGATCGGGGCAGGCTGGGCCAGGGGAGGGAATGCAGGAGGTTGGCTGACTGTGGGAGGTTCACTGTGGGAGCACACTGACCACCAGGGTGCAGCTCCTGCATTGAGTATCTGCCCCCTGTTGGTCAGTGTGCATCATAGCGACCGGTCGACCAGTCATTTGGTCGGCCAGTCGTTTGGTTGACCAGTTGTAACAGTCACTTAGGCTTTTATAGATATAGATTAGTGTAGGATCAAGGTTTGTTTCTTTAAATTTCTGAAATATCTAGGTAAAATCTTTAGCTTAAATAACTTCAACATTTTATGATTGTATAAATAAACATATTTATTCTATATATGGGCATAAACCAGTGTATTACAAAAATCAACTTATGCTAAACAACTAGAAGATTGAGTATTAGAATATTGGGAGCCACAATACTGCTGAATCAATACTATGGGAAGGACAGTTCACACTCCAAGGAGCTACTGAATGTAAACTATAGTGAACAGGGAAAACGGCCAGCATGCTATAGCTGTTGGTGCTATAAATTTGAGTCCTACTGTGTCTATTAGCTATTCACATACTAGAATCCTTAAAGAACTTGAAGGGAACATCCAATTGGCTGAATCAAAATTAGGTGACTATCAATTGGGTTTAACTAAATAGGAGCATAAAGGTTTTTCCAAAAATATACCAGCAAGGGGTTGCTTGATGTGTTTCTGTTGAGAAATAATTTGATAATCTGATAGGTAACTTTCTGTCTCTCTCTTGCAGCCTTTCAGATTCTTACATTGTCACTGATGTTTGACAATTTAGTTACAATGTGTCTTGGCATTGGTATTTTTGGGTTCATCTATGTGTGCTTCTTGGACTTGTGGGACTTATTATCTTCCCCAAATCATGGGAGGTTTTCTGTCATTATTTCTTCAAACAGTTTTTCTATTCCTTGCTCAGCTTTCTTACCTTCTGGTACCCCTATTACATAGATGTTGTTTCATTTCTTGTTTTCCCAATGCTCCCTTAGGCTCTCCTCCTGTTTTGAATATTTTTCCCCAGTTGTTGCTCTGCTTGGATGCTTTTCTTCCTACCTTGTCTTGTAACTCACTGATTCAACCCTCAGCTTCTTCTAGTCTACTGTTGAAATCTCCATTGTGTTGTTTATTGCAGCTATATCATTCTTCATTTCCTCTTGATTCTTATACATGGTGAATTTGCCACCCAGCCTTTTCAGCAATCTTATAACCATTGCTCTGCATTCTTTCTCTGACAAATCACTTGCCTCCATTTCATTTGTTTCCTTTTCTGGTGATTCCTCCTTTCCTTTCATATGGGTTTTGTTTCCTTGTCTCCACATTTTTGCTGTTCCTTTCTCATTATTTCTGAGTACTAGGTCAAACTGCTATGCCATCAAGATTTTTTAAATATGTCTCATCTAGTAGATGTTTTGTGGGACCCAGTAGTGCAATTTTTCGTGTCTTTTGGGCTGCGTATTCTAGGGATGCCCCCTACTTGAGATATTTGGGTTCTCTTGGTGTAGTTGTGTCTTTACTGTTATTTCCCATTTGTGGATGGAGTATAATTTCAGGGTGTCTGATTATGTGGTTCTCTCTGTACCACGTTGTGCCAACCATTGTGGAGGTGTTGACCAAAAACCACAAAATACAATGTGACAAGACACGACACAAAGGAAGCAAAGCACAAATGTACCCATGACACTGATAACCCCAATAAACGTTACCATTAGTGAAAAGAGAATTAGGAGAGAAAAAAAGAGAACAAAAATTATATTGAGAAAAGAAAAGAGAAAAAATATATATGGGAGAAAACACCCCAGAAAAAAAAAAACACAAATAAACCAAAAATGAAAACAAAAACACCCAGAAAAAGGGGGAGGGGGACAGAATCTGTAGAGACAGAGCTTATATAGGGAAGATAAGTTTAAAGAACTGGATGAATAGGGGAAGGACCATGTTTCAATATAGAGGTGGTAGAAAGAAAATGAGTGGATAAGAAGAGAAGAATAAATAAATAAATAAGTAAAGTAAGTTTTATTTATATATTTATGGAAAAGGAGAATAGAGGAGAGAGCAGATAGGCTTGAATATAGGGAGTGAAACTAATAAAAACTATTAGGAGAAGAAAAGAGCAAGAAAGGAGAGGAAAAATAATGCATAAAAACTTGGCTAGTGAAGAAAGAGAAAAGAGAATGGTGCATGGACTAAGAGCAGGGGAGAGAAAATTAGATATAAGAGTAAGCCAACAGAGACTATAATAATAATAACACACCAATAAAGCAGATAAAGAAGATCAATTTTTGACAAGAGGTAAAAAGAAAGGAAAGAGGAAAACTGAAGTCCAGAGAGTAGAAGAGAAAACAGGATGAAAACGGAGAAGTGAGGAAGAAAAAGGTGAAGAAAAAAAAAATTAAGATAAAATAAAAAATAAAGATAAAATAATACTAAAAATATTTTTTAAAAATAACAAAATTTAAATAAAAGATAAAAAATAAATAAGTGAATTATCATTCACTTCAGCCAAGTTTTAATGCCCACGGCAGCTGGTTTAAGACCCCATTCTTCTGTTCTGTTTGCCACTTCTGAGTTTCCTGTTGGGTAGTTAGGTTCTGACCACTGTCAATGACTATCTTTGGTGTTCATTCAGCACCATGTTGAAGTTCCATGAGATCCACTGCTCCTCTGTTTTGTTTTGTTTTTTCTCCACAGGCCTTAGCTGCAAACAGGAGGGACCCATCTGCCTGCTTTGCCTTTCTGCCAGTTGTCAATCTTTGCCTGTCTGCCACTTGTCATTCAAGCATCTGTTTCTGACAGCTGCCCTTCTTCCAACCTAGTTCCTTTGGGGCTACTCAGAGCCTTTGTTTCCTTTTTAAAGCTCAATATGCAGGCAGGGTGTGCCTGGCTATATTTAGTGTCTTGAGGCTGTTGGGAGGGGCTGGTTCTTCAGGAGAGAAATAGCTATTTAGGTTTGGAGGGTCAGGAATTTCTCAGTGCCAGATTCCTGGTCATCTCTCCCTACCCTCCTTTCCTCCACAGGCTCTCCCCAGACTCCACAGATGGCACCTCTACTTGCATCTCAGCCTTGGGTAGAGTGTTTATAATTGAAATGTCCTATAAACTGGATTTAATGAATAAAAGAAAGACAAAACAAAGGCAAAACCACCACACAACTGCAAGTTTCTCTTCCCCAGCACCGCACTGCTTGGGCAGCTCTTTAGGCCTCCTTTCTGGGTGCAGCCTCTCATGACTATGGACTTAGATCTAGACTCCCCAGCTGCCAGCAGCCCTGTGGACTACTTTCCATAGTCAGATGTAGTGCAGCTTTCTCCTGAGCCTCTTGGCCCCTTGGTCTCACATCTCTCTCCAATCCAGATCCCCTATCCTACCATTCTCCAGTCGCCCTCTGCCCTTCCAGGCTGTGAACCATCTCCTCAGCTGTGTCTAATTGGTTAATTCTGGCTGGATGCTCTCCAATTTAGTTGCTACTCCTTTTCTGGCTCCAGGATAAGGCATACAACATGTGTGCTTGTCTGCTGCCATTTTCTCCACTCTCTGATTCACCCTTTAAATTCATGGAACTGGATTGTTAGCCTGAAACTTAAATACACATTCTTTTTAATTGTTTTTGTTTCAGGAAAAATAATAATTTCTAGAGCTTTATAGAGGATAAAAGTGCTTCTCATTTGATAAAGTGTATGAAATGCCCATTGATGCAAATTCATATTTTGTTCACATTTAAAGAGTATGAAATTTAGTCTATGCTTATACTGAAAATAATTTTTTGGATGACTATTTTCTCCAAATAAGTGGAGAAACATTTAAAAACTTGCTGAATTAATTCTCCAAAATATTTCGGCTGTAGCAAATGTCAATACAGAGTGACAGAGGCAGCTGCTGGATAGTCTCAGGGGTCAAACATTTGATGTGTTCTGTGATTCCAGATATGATAATTTTTTGGCCACAGTACATAATGGCTAGAAGGTTTTATTCAGTGTGTGGGAAGAGTGGAGTGTGGAAGATCTCCATATCATATTTCTAACTAGTAATCCAAATGAAGGTGAAAAGGTATCCACTAATATTCACAGCTGGGGGGGAAAATTAGAATTATAAAAACAGTGACGAAAGGATAAATGTCTTTGGACCATGTGGATTAAAAAAAAAGTTAATTTGGAAATATTCTATGCCATATGTTGAATATTCAAAATGAGAATATGGAAGAGCTTGGTGAACAACCATACAATTTAATGAGTGACAAATCTAAGCTGTGGCCACCTTTTTTTATTTTTTTTTACTTTATTTAATGTTAAAAATTTGGAAAATTGTTACATGGTATAAATACTGCCCAGAACCTAAGAAAAGTGAAACTGGACAGCACCAGATAGGGAGAAAACATTCCTGTCTCTTGCTTTAATCTGATGACTTAATAATTTCCACCAACATGGAAGAGACTCTGACTGGAAAGATTTAAAGCTATGAAAGGATTAGTTTTTGTTTATTTATTTCTGCAAAAAAAAAAATCACACCAACATCAGTATTTTTTTTTTTAATCCTTGATGCTTCTATGGTTTGACCAAACTTAACTCTGTGGTCCTCTCTTGGTTTACTCAAGTGGCAGTGGTCAGATATTGCAAGAATCGGAAGGGTTTTCAGGAATGGATGCTGAAGAAGATTCAATTGGTGGCAGTTGATGCTTATTATTGTCTGGAAATTCTTATGATGTTGTCCATCAGAGCACCTATATGCCTCTGTTTGGGAGTGGTTTTTTATAATATGGCAGCTGAATTCTAAAAGTAAGTGTCACATGTCAGAATTGCAAAGGACACATAGTTGACATTCTCTTAAGGACTGGGCCCAGGTACATGTGCATGGTCACCTCTTCATGTCTGTTGCACTGAGCAGTCAGAAATTTGCCTGATTTCAAATGAAGTGTCATTAATCCTATCTCAATGGGAGAAGTGGCAAAGAATTTGTGCTCATTTAAGATTTCCCATAATAAGTAACATTTATAGTGATTTTAGGGAACCATTACATTTAATTAAGCAATTAGAAGGAAAACATTTTCTGAGCTGGAGAATATAGTTCTCTATGGCCAAAAAAGAATAACATTGGTGTTGAAAAGATGTCAAAGCTTTATCTATGATGTAAGGCATCAATTGCAGTGGTATGCCCAACTCATTGAACCATTGCTAGAATTTCTGCTCATATATAATGAATAAAAAATGTAATTATTGATTGCAAAAGATTGTAAACAGGAACATAATACCAAAGCATCCTGCCTTGACTTCTTGAAATTGGATTGTCAGGAACAAAGCCATATTTTTTTTCTATCTATGTATAGCAAAAGCTTCCTTATGTGAAAATATTATATCCTGATAAATTTGACTTCAGTCACCCCATAGGACTTGAATGGAAAATATTTCTGAAGACTAAACTTACTATTATGTCTTCATTGTCTTTGATGCAAGAAGATGACTTAAAATGTACCTAGGAATATGAGTTCACTGTATAACTAACTATATTCCTGTATTTTCTGAGAGAAATGTTCATGGGGGCTTCTGAGTAATACATATATCTCTATATCTCTATATCTCTATATCTATATCTATATCTATACCTATATCTATATCTATCTATATCAATCTATCTATATTTATATCTAAGAAAGAAATGTGTTTTTTTTGTTCAGAAAATTTTATCAAAGATATGCCACAAGGGATTTCTAGAGCTACCATCTAAAACTTATGGAAAATTGAAGGGATTACACAATCTCTAGATTCCATTGGTTTACATGAATGACATCACAGAATTTTGGAAACTTGGAAAAGCATGAGTTAGAAACATTGATAGTAGTCTTTCAGGGAATCATTAAATCAAAGCATTCTGAGGAAAGGACACATTATTTTATGGCTAATATATTGAAAAAGTCAACCATACAAAAGATCTATTATATTAAAACAAATACATTTAAAAGTAAATCTAAAATATTTCATGTAATGATATTCATTTATAAAATTAATGTCATGGGGTCCTACACAGGTGCTATGCAATGGTCACAGATTACTATCTATGAATTCTACCATGTAATATATTTTGAAAAACATCAATTTGTATAATATTTATTACGTATACTGTTCAAAACAATTTTTTAAAAATATACTCAAAGGATAAATACAATTTTTTGTTTGAGGAAACACATAATTATTCATCATATTCTAAATATTCCTAAAATAATGTAAAACATTTAAATTCATGATAAAGCTTGTGAATTTCCAAGCCCTTAATGAAGAGGGAGTAGTTAAACCAGTCTGACAACAGGTGATCTGGAAAGAACCTGATGACATGTGCTAATCCTGGTCTCAGTGTCAGGTACTGTTGTTTCCAATCCTTATGGATGATCTTTCTACAGTGTTGAGCACTGGCTTAGAAACTTCCTAAGAAAGTAAACTGGAACAACAGTGTGATTCACTTATGTTGTTTCATGTCCCTCAGGGTTTACTCTTTTACTGCCTTACTAGAGGCCTGGTGCACGAATTCATGCACCAGTGGGGTCCCTCAGCCTGGCCTATGAGATCGGGCTGAAATCAGCTCTCTTACATTCTCCAAAGGGTCCTGGATTGTGAGAGGGTGCAGGCCATGCCAAGGGACCCCACCAGTGCACGATTGAAGCCAGTGCACGAGGGACGCAGGAGGTTGGCCAGCCAGGGAGGGGCTACAGGAGGACTCCAGGGCATGTCTGGCCTGTCTTGCTCAGTCCCAATGGGCCAGACCTCAGCAGCAAACTAACTTACCAGTCGAAGGGTCATAGTGACTGGTTGACCAGTTGACTGTCTGCCCCCTGGTGATCAGTGCATGTCATAGTGACTGGTTGACCAGTTGACTGTCTGCCCCCTGGTGGTCAGTGCACATCATAGCAAGCAGTTGATCAGCCTTAGCATATTATTAGCATACTAGAGGCCCGGTGCACGAAATTCGTGCACTGGGGAGGGTGTCCCTCAGCCCAGCTTGCACCCTCTCTAATATGGGACCCCTCGGGGGATGTCCAACTGCAGGATTAGGCCCGATTCCTGGAATCGGGCCTAATCCTGCAGTTGGACATCCTTCTCACAATCCGGGACTGCTGGCTCCTCACCGCTCACCTACCTGCCTGATTGCCCCCTAACTGCTTCCTTGCTGGCCTGATTGACCCCTAACTGCTCCTCTGCGGGCCTGATTGCCCCCAAATACCCTCCCCTGCTGGCCTGATCACCCCCAAGGCTTTTATTAGTATAGATATGACCCTGCACAGAAAATTTTACTAACCCTGCTTTACAATAAGGGCTTGACGATTGAATCATTAGGACCAGACACCAAGATTTCCTTTCTTTAAATAGTGGAGGGAATACTTACCTTGTATTTAAGTTGCCCGGAAATTAAAATGAGATAATGACTTAGAAAAGCATAAAAGCACCACATAAAGACAACTGTCTTTTTAATGAAGTGGCAAAATGAAAAACACTTTTTATTCTCCCCTTCCTTCCTTTACAGCTTTTATTTAATCTTTGAAATTCATAAAAATTTCACTCCAATTTTCATTTCTTTACATTCAACATTATTTTGTATTGGTTTCAGGTTTTATATTAGTTACAGAATAGTGGTTAGACAATCATATACTTTACAAAGTGTTCCCCGATATTTCTAGTACCCACCTGGCATCATACCATCATTACAACACTACTGACTATATTCCCTATTTAAGTGACAATGGGTTTACAGGTTCCTTTCAATCTTTCTTTTGTGTTTTTTTGTCCTTACTTTTCTTTCTCACTTCTTCCCTCATTTTCTTTATATAGTATCTCAATTGGCCATCAAAGCTCAGTGAAGGCACTGGGACACGCTTCATCCATTTTACAGACCAGGAAACTGAGGCCAATTCCAGTTGGCTGTGGAACTTGACTCAGGAAGCCCTCAGAGCACACAGGAAGCCCTCAGAGCCATGCTCTTTGCGCTTCCGAAGGGGCAGCGGCCCAGCAAACAGAACAAACCTTCCAGTCAGGCGTCCCAGCCTCTTTCTCAAGCACCTCTTCATTGCGGATGCTCCACATTCTTTCCTCTCCCCCCATTCTTTACTGCCCCCCCTTCTCCGAAGCAGGTGGAAGGCTTCCCACTCACTGCCTAGGCATGCTCTGCTATGGGGCAGGGTGTAGCGAGCTTGCTTTTGGGTGAAGGCAGGAGCAGGAGTCACTGCCTCTGAAGTGTGAAGGCCACCTGAGCGAGGCCCATTAGCACTGGGAGCTTCTCTGAATCACGTCAGTCAGTCCAGTACCCTGCAGTGCAGCACCCCTTCACTGAGGTGGCTCCACCCCTCAACCCCCGCCTCAGGGGTGAGGGTCCTTGCCCCTCGGCCAGGAGTCCTTCCATGCCCCTTGATCCCTGGCTGGGCCCACCCACGTCTTGGGGGCACTGCAGAACCTCTGTCTCTCTGCAGATAAAGCAGATCCCTGCCCTAGGTCTCTGCAAAGCTATGAATCTGTGGCCACAGGCCTGGTCTGGGAATCAGCAACCACATGCCTGCAATGTTCCCAGGAACCCTGGGAGCGGCTGGGCAAGTCATGCCACTCCCCCCGTGGCGATGGTGGCCTGGATCACCCACGGAGCGCCCGGCTAGGCCCGGCCACGCCCCCCCGGTGGCGATCGCCGCCTGGATCACCCACGGAGCGCCATGCTGTGCCCGGCCACGCCCCCCGGGGTGGCGATCGCCGCCTGATTCACCGCGGGAGCGCCATGCTGTGCCCGGCCACGGCCCCCCGGGTGGCGATCGCCGCCTGGATCATCCACGGAGCGCCAGGCTGTGCCCGGCCACGCCCCCCGGGGTGGCGATCGCCGCCTGATTCACCGCGGGAGCGCCAAGCTGTGCCCGGCCACGCCCCCCCGGGTGGCGATCTCCGCCTGGATCACCCTCGGAGCCCCCGGCTGTGCCCGGACACGCCCCCCCGGGTGGCGATCTCCACCTGGATCACCCTCGGAGCGCCCGGCTGGGCCCGGCCACGACCCCCGGGTGGCGATCGCATCCTGGATCACCCACGGAGCGCCATGCTGTGCCCGGCCACGCCCCCCCGGGTGGCGATCGCCGCCTGGATCACCCGCGGAGAGCCCGGCTGTGCCCGGCCACGCCCCCCCGGTGGCGATCGCCGCCTGGATCACCCGCGGAGAGCCCGGTTGTGCCCGGCCATGACCCCCGGGTGGCGATCGCCGCCTGGATGACCGCGGGAGCGCCATGCTGTGCCGGCCACGCCCCCCCGTGGCGATCGCCGCCTGGATCACCCGCCGGCTGGGCCCGGCCACGCCCCCCCGGGTGGCGATCGCCGCCTGGATCACCGCGGGAGCGCCATGCTGTGCCCGGCCACGCCCCCCCCCCCGGTGGCGATCGCTGCCTGGATCACCGCGGGAGTGCCATGCTGTGCCCGGCCACACCCCCTGGGTGGCGATCGCCGCCTGGATCACCCACAGAGCGCCAGGCTGTGCCGGCCCACGCCCCCCAGGTGGCGATTGCCGCCTGGATCACCCTCGGAGCGCCCGGCTGGGCCCGGCCACGACCCCCGGGTGGCGATCGCCTCCTGGATCACCCACGGAGCGCCCGGTTGTGCCCGGCCACGCCCCCCCGGTGGCGATCGCCGCCTGGATCACCGCGGGAGCGCCATGTGTGCCCGGCCACGCCCCCCCCCGTGGCGATCGCTGGCTGGATCACCGCGGGAGCGCCATGCTGTGCCCGGCCACGCCCCCCCGGTGGTGATCGCCGCCTGGATCACCCGCGGAGCGCCATGCTGTGCCCGGCCACGCCCCCCGGGTGGCGATCGCCGCCTGGATCACCCGCGGAGCACCCGGTTGTGCCCGGCCACGCCCCCCCGGTTAGTGATCGCCGCCTGGATCACCCACGGAGCGCCATGCTGTGCCCGGCCACGCCCCCCCGGGTGGCGATCGCCGCCTGGATCACCCTCGGAGCGCCCGGCTGGGCCCGGCCACGACCCCCGGGTGGCGATCGCCGCCTGGATCACCCACGGAGCGCCATGCTGTGCCCGGCCACGCCCCCCGGGGTGGCGATCGCAGCCTGGATCACAGCGGGAGCGCCATGCTGTGCCCGGCCACGCCCACCGGGGTGGCGATCCCCGCCTGGATCACCCGTGGAGAGCCCGGCTGTGCCCGGCCACGCCCCCCCGGGTGGCGATCGCCGCCTGGATCACCCGCGGAGCGCCCGGTTGTGCCCGGCCATGACCCCCGGGTGGCGATAGCCGCCTGGATGACCGCGGGAGCGCCATGCTGTGCCGGCCACGCCCCCCAGGTGGCGATCGCCGCCTGGATCACCCGCCGGCTGGGCCCGGCCACGCCCCCCCGGGTGGCGATCGCCGCCTGGATCACCCACGGAGCGCCATGCTGTGCCCGGCCACGCCCCCCGGGTGGCGATCGCCGCCTGGATCACCCGCGGAGCGCCCGGCTGTGCCCGGGCACGCCCCCTCGGGTGGCGATCGCCGCCTGGATCACCGCGGGAGCGCCATGCTGTGCCCGGCCACGGCCCCCCGGGTGGCGATCGCCGCCTGGATCACCCACGGAGCGCCATGCTGTGCCCGGCCACGCCCCCCGGGGTGGCGATCGCCGCCTGATTCACCGCGGGAGCGCCAAGCTGTGCCCGGCCACGCCCACCGGGGTGGCGATCGCCGCCTGATTCACCGCGGGAGCGCCATGCTGTGCCCGGCCACGCCCCCCGGGGTGGCGATCGCCGCCTGGATCACCGCGGGAGCGCCATGCTGTGCCCGGCCACGGCCCCCCGGGTGGCGATCGCCGCCTGGATCACGGCGGGAGCACCATGCTGTGCCCGGACACGCCCCCCCGGGTGGCGATCGCCGCCTGGATCACCCTCGGAGCGCCCGGCTGGGCCCGGCCACGACCCCCGGGTGGCGATCGCCTCCTGGATCACCCACGGAGCGCCCGGTTGTGCCCGGCCACGCCCCCCCGGTGGCGATCGCCACCTGGATCACCGCGGGAGCGCCATGTGTGCCCGGCCACGCCCCCCCCGTGGCGATCGCTGGCTGGATCACCGCGGGAGCGCCATGCTGTGCCCGGCCACGCCCCCCCGGTGGTGATCGCCGCCTGGATCACCCACGGAGCGCCATGCTGTGCCCGGCCACGCCCCCCGGGTGGCGATGGCCGCCTGGATCATGCGGAGGACCCCGGGAACTAAGAGGAGTGGGCGCCGCCATCTTGGTCTTCTCAACAGCCGGAAAGGCCACCTGGAGTCCCGCCCCCAGCCTCTCGGAGGCCCAATCATGGGCATAGCGGAGGTGCGGTCAATTTGCATGTTTCTCTATTATAAGGTAGGATTACACTTTGATTGGTTGAACAGGACCAAACACTTTGCATATTAAGCTTTTATTATATAGGATATTTAGTTCATAGATTTTATCTTTTTAATCTGTTTCCGATACTATGAAAATAACTTTTTTATTATTTAATGATAGTTAAAAAATAAATTAAAATGATAAATAATAATTATATAATTTAACAGTTCAGCATTCTTAGTAGGTATAGAATAACAGCCCACTTATTTTATCTTTAGGTGTGCAGAGCCCAGAAGAATAGACTTCTGTTTTTGGCCAATGTGGAGAAACAGGATCAGTGTTACCAACCTGCTCAAAACAAAGGAAAGACCAAAACAAAGCAAATAGAAAATACAAAAACAAAATGTCTCTCTTCTAGCTTCTGATAGCTAGTCATTCCTTGGTTTGAGGAGAGCATTCTCCCTATGTCTTTACATCATCTTCCCTCTATACATTTCTCTTTACCTAAATTTACACTTTTTATTAAAAAAAAAACCAACAACATATGATACTGTAACGGGGTCCATTATAACTTGATTACCTCTATAAGGATACTATTTCTAAATAAGATCACATTAATAGATATTTGGAGTGAGACCTTCAATATCTTTTTGGATGACACAATTCAACCCATAATAGGTGGTAAAAGAGAAAAGAAAAACCTTCTTGGCAATACATTCTGTGATTGTAGTTTTTAACACTTTCTGGAAAAGCTTTACTTATTTCATAAAATATCCAGGATAATATTTTGCAGATTTATGTTCATTACATTTCTAAATTATAAAGATAGTTGCTAGACAACTGTGAAGTTAAGTTATGATGTGGATTAAAATATAAGAAAAATAGTTCTATTTGCAAAAAATCAAACAAAGTTCTCCCTTATTTGTCACCTA
This sequence comes from Eptesicus fuscus, assembly GCF_027574615.1. NCBI lineage: Eukaryota > Metazoa > Chordata > Mammalia > Chiroptera > Vespertilionidae > Eptesicus > Eptesicus fuscus. The sequence goes on along the minus strand of NC_072475.1, from coordinate 92,665,726 downwards.
AAATGACTGGTCACAAAAGGAAGCAAGGAAGAAGAAAGGACCTACAAAGCCAAAAAATATTCAAGCAGAAATATTAAACCCTTGCCTATCAATAATCACTTTAAATGTAAAAGGACTAAATTCTACAATCAAAAGACATAGAATGACACAATGGATAAAAACACAAGACCAAACTAGACTAAAAGTAAAGCTAGATTATAGATAGATAGATATATAGATAGATAGATAGATAGATAGATAGATAGATATAGATATATCTAGATATTTATTTCATATATATATATATATATATATATATATATATATATATGTATATCTTCCATGCAAATAGAAAGCAAAAGAAAGCAGGTGTAGCTATTCTTTTATTAGACATAGTATTTATAACAAGAGATTTAAAAATCATTATATAATGATAGAGAGGCTAGTTCATCAAAAGAATTTAACATTTGGAGGTAAAATTATAAAACTCCTAGAAAGAAAGTATAAGAAAACATTCCTTGACGTTGGTCTTAGCAATGATTCTTTGGTTTTATCACTGAAAAAAAATTCAACGAAAGCAATAATCAGCAAATGTAAGATAATATCTAGTTGTGGTTTTGAGTAATGTTTTCCTAATGATTAGTGATAAGCATCTTTTCATGTACTTGGACATTTGTGTGTCTTTTTTTAGCGAAATGTTTATTTTGGCCCTTTGCCCATTTTGTAATTAAGGTTTTGTTTTGTTTTTTGTTTTTGTTTGTTTGTTTGTTTTTTGTCTTTTTCTTTGCTATTGAGTTGTATGTGTTACATATTTTTATATTAACCCCATATAAGATATATATTTTGCCAAATTTTCTTCTCATCCAAGGGTTACCTTTTCATTCTGTTGATTATTTCCTTTGCAGAATCTTTTTAGTTTGATGTAGTCCAATTTGGTGAGTTTTGTGTTTGTTGCCTTTGCTTTTGGTGTCAAATCTAAAAAATATCATTGCCAAGGCCTTTGTGAAAGAACTTTTTTCCTATATTTTGTTTGTTTAAATAGATAGCAGGAGGTTAATTCTCTGTTAATATATTATGAAGAAATGAGTTTTTCATATAGATGGCTTTCAAAGTAAATTCACCAGAATTTTGTTTGTATTAATATACAATAGTTACTACTTAAAAATGTATTTAAATATGACTTCTATAATCTATATTTACATATATAAAGTAAAAGGTATACTAATATATTAAAATTTTAATGTAATTATCTCCAGTGATAAGGTAACTCAGAGAGATCCTCTCTGCCATCTTCATGCTACTCAAATCTATAAATAAGATAAACATCAATGAAATTTGGTAAGTTTCAAGAAAATTTGGTAATAGATTATGAATCAAATTATATGTAACACTTGTGGCAAACTCTCTGTCTAGTGCCTCCTCAATGCTTCAGGACTTATTCTTCTTGGCTTTTACCAAGAACTTTGGTTACAAAAGAGGAGTCAGTGATTTTGTCTCCATTCTATGATACTGTCCATTGTTTTATCATGTGATTGGGTATGAGTTACTCTGTAACTTTAATACAAATCAAAATCATTCATATGTTTCTATTTATACCACTAGAGGCCTGGTGCATGGATTTGTGCACTGGTGGAGTCCCTTGGCCTGGCCTGCTCACTCTCGCAATCTGGGACCCCTCGGGGGGTGTCAGACTGCCAGTTTTCACCTGATCACCACAGGCCAAGGGTCTGCCCCCTGGTGGTCAGTGCATGTCATACCTACCAGCTGGTCGCTTAGATATATATATATATATATATATATATATATATATATATATATATACACACACACAGACACACACACACTAGTGCTCGGTGCACAAAATTTGTGCATGGTAGGTGGTGGGGTTCCCTCAGCCCAGCCTGCACCCTTTCTAACCAGGGACCCATTGGGGGATGTCTGACTGCCAATTTAGGTCCGATCCCTGGGATCGGGCCTAAACCGGCAGTTGGACATCCCTCTTGCAATCTGGGACCACTGGCTCCTAACGGCTGACCTGCCTGCCTCCCTGATCGCCCCTAACTGCCCTTCCCTGCAAGACTGATCTTGCCCCCAATGGCCCTCCCCTGCCGGCCTGATCTTTCCCCCAACGCCCTCCCCTGCTGGACTGATCTTGCTCCTAACTTCCTCTGCCTTGGTCCCCACCACCATGGCTTTGTCCGGAAGGAAGTCAGATGTCCGGAAGATGGCCGGTTGACCCAGTCTAATTAGCATATTTCCCTTTTATTAGTATAGATAGATTATATAAGATAGGATTACTTAAATGCGGGGGGGGGGGGAGCCTTTTTCAGTAGGAGGAGATGCTCTTGGCAGACGAAAATACATAATCCCTATATCTGGACTGATAGCCAGCCATATGCACTATACTTATACTGCCAAACTGGTCATTAAAAAATTAAACCACTTGCTTACACCTTACACCAAACAGCTGTTGCCCTTAAAACCCCTCCTCATCCCCCACCTTAGGTTCTGCCTTTGCAGTTCACACAGATTAGGTTTTGATTCATTGGTTTCTATGCCAGTCAGCTTCAGAAGCTTTGCCTTCTAGGCAGCCATTGGCTCCTCGCAATTCACCCAGATTTGGTTCTGATTGGTTGGTTTCTATGCCTGTCAGTGTCTCTGGGCCTATCTCCATGCCTGATCAGAGAGGCGGGGCTGATCAATAGCCACCCCAGGCTGTTGGTGAGTGGGCTGAACTGCTGATCTCTCAGATAGAGAGGCACAGTTGCTGGTGAGGCCTGAAGAGAGAGAGAAGCAGAGTCTGATCCACAGCCTGGAGGACGGTTAGGGGCAACCAGGCCAGGAGGGGAGGGCAGTTAGGGGCGACCGGCAGTCGGACATCCCTCTCGAAATCTGGGACTGCTGGCTCCTAACCACTCACCTGCCTGCCTGCCTGGTCACTCTTAACCACTCTGCCTGCCTACCTGATGCCCCTAACTATTCCCCTGCCTGACTGCCTGGTCACCCTAACCACCCTCCCCTGCCAGCCTGGTCACCTCTAACTGTCTCTGCCTCAGCCCCACCACCTGGCTTTGTCCAGAAGGATGTCCGAAGGATGTCCACGCTAATTAGCATATTACCCTTTATTAGTATAGATAGATGTTTTTAACTATCCTTTCATTTATAAATATTTTTTTTTCACTTTTGATATTAATGAGGAGATAGAAGGGGGCTAAGTAGTCAAGGACAGGACCATGGAAGGGGTGGGTGGAGCAGAACCCGGAAGTCCAAGAGTAATAGAACATTATGGAATAACAGGAGGCAGACTGCTGACTGTACCCTGTTCCTAGAAAAACCACAGAGACAAACAAAAGGACCTAGAACTGAACCCAGTTGGTGGGTGTTGCTAAAGCAACCCAGCTGTGTGGGAAGGAAGCATGTGAGAGATATGAGCTTTAAAATGTATGGATTTTGCCACTGCAGAATTCTTTGAAAAGATCAATCAGGAACTAGCAAAGCATATATCTACCCCTAGACAAAGAGCACACTCTGCTCTTCTCTCTCTGGTGCACTGGGTTCCTGGCTCTCCTGTGGCAGGGGATATGCTCTCCTGCCCCCACGTGGCTTATGGCCATGTAGACTCCACATGGACTGATGGACTTTAATTAGCTTGGGTGCTGAACTACACCCCGCTGCAACATGGAATTGAAGCTCTGGACACTGGGCTGCTGTTGGCTCTCCTGGAACCCCAGCTGCACCTTTTCCAGGGCTGGCTTAAAGGGCAGGGGACTTTGGAACTTGAGATAAAGAAGCTTCATAGGCAACCGGTGTGGGCTCCCTCCCTGCCTGCTGCAGGGAGTCCATCTATCTCTCAATAAACTTTGCTTCCACTAACCAGCGTTATCCCTGAACTCATTCTTTGATTTTGAGACAATGAACTTGGACCTGATCACAGCACTTTGGTTTCATTAACATTTAAAAATGTAAAAATACACATTTTTACTAGTATAGATTTGACTGTATATCTGAAAAATAAATTTCTAGTACTGTTAGAAACAAAGGATTTTGTATTTTAACTGTTTCAAGCAATTAGTGACAAACCGTCTTCCCAAAATATTACACAGATTTTTTTTTTTGCCTTTTCAAGTTTTTATTTTTATACTTTTTTTTTTTTGTATTAAAAAGAAAAGCATAATTACTACAAATTACAAAGACTAAAGCAGACTAGAATAATGAATCACTTCAGCCTGGAAAGCAGATACTCTCAATAATATTAATGTTATAATACAAGCTCATTCAAGTATTTTACATTGTTTGTCCTTTTAAGTGTGATATCCTAGCACATGGTAAAGATAATGTACTATGAGCATAAGGTGGAACCTTCTCCGCAAAGCCAGGTGACATGTTTTCCTCTCCAGTGAGAAATGGGCTGTAAGTTCCTATCTTCTCTGCCGCCACCATCAACATGGCTGAAGGAGAGGGTGGGGCTGGAGCAAGTCCAGGGACCCTCCACACAGGAGGCACTATGGGGTCCCACTCAGGAGAGCACCAGATGATCCAGACTGCTCTACCCAGGCTTTTGGCAAAAACCCCAACCCTAGTTGCCTTCCTTGCCCCTCTCCCCACTTCTAGGGCCTTCTGAGCAGCTTACTTTCTTTTCTAAAATCAATCACCAGGAAAGGAGGAAGGGAAGCTACAAATGAACAAAACAGAACACAACTTTGACATGGGGCTCAGCATCTTGATCTGAGCCCGAGTCCAGGCTGGGGCTCGGCTGGCAGCCCCTCTCTGCTGGTAGTGCACCTGTTGCCAGGTTCAGAAGAGGGTGAGAAACCTGCCCCGAGCAGGGCTGACACACAAAGGTTGTGTTGGCATGGACCAATCCTGGAAGGATACAGGATGAACAGAAGGATCTGGGCAGGCTGTTGCTTTGTGTCTCAGATCTTGGATCCCCATGAGAGGATGGTGGGTGTGAAGTGGCAAGCCCTGATGGCCCCTGCCACTCCTGGCATGCTTGTCACAGATACATCGGTCCTAAATTCAAGTGTCTTCAGAAAGTGAAGATGTAAACTACTCTTTGCAACATCAACTCCTAACATGTTACTAAAAAAAAAAAAAAAAAAAGAAAAGAAAAGAAAAAAGTCTCCTTTCTCCTCATCCTCAGCCTATGTTGAGATGAAGTCCTCACCTCAAAGGGGCTTCCTCTTTCTGGGGTGTCTGTGGGGAGGGATCAGGAGAAGATGGCAGCCCCAGGCCTGGGAATAAACTCTCTATCAGAACAGCCTGTCCCCACACCCCCAAGGTTTCCTTGTGCCCCAAACCCAGCAGAGGACAAACACTGAGGTTTCTGTGGTGCTGGATACAGTACAGGGCTGCGCAACCTGAAGCAAAGGGGAGATACAGCAGAGGCAGGGGTGCAGAAGTCGTGTCTGGTACAACACAGGGCGGGCACCAGACAGGGCAGGGAAAGGCTGCAGATCCCGCCATCAGAGCAGAGATCAGACACTCATCCGTGGCTTTTGAGACAACTGGGTCACAGGAACTGAGATGGGTTTCCCAACATACCAACCACTGGGAGGGCAGAGATGAGGGGGCAGGCCAAAAGCAACGACGTGCCCAAGACAGAGGCAAGCCCTGGGGTACTGTCCCCTACTCCCAACCTTTGGGCCCAACAGAGGGAGTTGAAAAAGAGGGCCAAGAAAGTGTCAGCAACTGAGCAACATTACCACAAACTTTTCAGTGCTGCCTGGTCCCCACTGGGGGTGGATGCATTGTCATCCCACACCCAACACACAGCCCAGTCCGTGTGGGTTAGTCCTTCATCACCTCCACCCCCCAGCTCCAAATGCCTGTAGACTCCAGCCATTCCACTGTTTCACAGCCCAACCCAAGCAGTCAGTGGCTGGAGAAGTCAGGTATACTCTATGTCCACATATACCTTCCTGCCATGGGGCTTCTCCAACTGGCAGGGTTCTCCCCAGCCCTCAACTCCTCCTTGTCCCTTGTTCCCAGGCAGGGTCAATCGGAGGCTGGGCAGAGATGGCTTGCAGAGGGGAATGCAAGATGGAGAGACCCCACCAGACCCAAGGGAGGAGAATGGCATTTTTCTCCTTTTATGAGACAAAGCCTCCTTGAGGTCTCAACATAAGAAACACTTCCAAGCCTCAGCTGCCAGGTGTTCACCTTTCCCCTCTGAAGTGGGGAGACGGTCAAGCTGAGGACGTGTGTGTCCCAGATCCAGGCCAACGCTCTTCTCCAACAGTTTGAAGCAAACTTGGCCTTGGGGTTCCAAGGGTAGGATGAAGGGTATCACAGCAGGGACAGGGCCTAGTGTGAGGCAACAGCAAGCAGGGCAAGGACACGACAGTGGCAGCAGTGTAGACACAGGACGTCAGCTTCAAACGATGCAACAGCGGGGTCATTCGGGCATGGCTCTCATCCGAGCCACCCCCAACTCTCTTGCCTCCAAGGCAGGAGGCACTGTACATGCAATTCAGTCCAGAGGAAGAGTCTAGTCAATCCAGCCCAGGCACATCCAGAGAAGGTGAGAGCTCTGAGTGGACTCCACCCAGGAAAACAGGCATTTGGGTATTTCAGATTCCCGCTCCACAATAATGCAACTTTTAAAAAAATATTATTTCAAAGAACAAAACAAAACAAATTCCAAGGGTAGGAGAAAAACATCACTTGCTGTGGATTAGGTGGGGGTTTTCCGATTTTCTTTTTTTGGTCTTTTACGGTCGGTTTTGTCATTTTTTTATTTTTTTTCCTTCTTCCCCAAGGATGATAAGGTCAGAGACAAATAAAATAAATCATCTTTCAATAGTCTTTTCTGGTATGAGCAGCGTCTCTCTGGGCTGGGGAATAAGGGGTATGGGGAGAGGGGAGTGGGGAGAGGCCAAACCCCCCCACACACACACACACTTTTAGATCCTTTGGTTTCCTTCTCCCGGAAGCTGGCAGAAGGGCATGGGGCAGTAGGGAGAACATGGTGATGGCAAGCCCCAGATGATAAAGGGGCCGGTGCTCGGGGGGCCCAGGGGCGCTGCAGAGCCTTCAATGGGACAGTGCTGGGCAATGGGGCCCACAGGGCCTTCTTGTGGGCTGCATAGTTGGCTTGAGGGGGAGCAGGAGGCTGTAGGATGGGGGCCAGGGTTGCGGCCTATCAGCTGAGGGCAGGGCTACAGAGTGATTTGGTAATCCAAAGGAACTATCAATAATTTAAAACTTGATATATATATGTATATATGTATATATATATATATATATATATATATATACATATATATATATATATATATATAAAATCTCCCTGTTCCCTTCCCCCTTAGAAGAAGCTAGGATGTGAAGACGTCATGGAGAGAGGAGGGGGAAGGGAATGTGTGGAGGCTCCTGCCCAGGGGTACACAGATTTTTAATCCCTTCCAATTAACCATGTAAATTATTTTCCACACACTCTCACCAATAATGATTATTTAAAAAAGATTTATTTTTCGACATTCTAAAAGGTGTCTTATCTAGTTTTAATTTTCATATCTATTTAATTCTATTGCCTGTTTATTGATGTGATTGTTTTCTGTGAATTGGCTGTTTGTGCTATTTTGTAATATATAAGTGCTCCTATTGTGGGTGCAGGTATCCATATAGTAGTTAAAAAAAAAAAAAAAAAAGAATAAACACCAGCCAGTGCTGTATTTTCTATAATAATGGACCACTTCATAAAATTACATGCTTCATGTATTGGGAAAATAAGTATTAAATAATTTTATTATTTTTTTGTCAAAATTCTTTCCCTCTCATACATGCTTACATAACATTTCCACCTCCAGAAGCATGCCCTATTTTTAATAAAATCTAACATGGAGATGTTTGACTTTGTTCTCATAGCCGTTTGTGCTGATTTAGTGAAGTGTACTCAATGTGCTTAGATAAAATGTTTTCTGACAGAAAAAATAATATTGTCCCATCTAAAATGCTTTGTCTCAAGGTAAAAATAGCCAATTTCAGTCTTTCTTTAGAAAAAAAAAATTACAGCATTTATATAATAACAATGTGAGTGTCAGAGGGCTGGCTTACCAGGCTGTATTTCTGGGAGACTTCCTAAAGCCAGAGCTTCCAATCACATAGTGCAGTTAAGCCCTTTATCTTCTCTAGGTAGATAAATTGAGTGCCATGAACTTTGCTGTGCAGGGAACTTTTGAATGAAACCCTTTAAGACTAAAGCCCTATTTTCTGTGAGTGAAAATCAAATCATAGCCTTGCAATTTTTATCAATAAAATAGGTGTACATGTTAGCTGATCCTGTCTTAGAAATTGCTTGATATTATTGATTATTTATCATTCTGTGACTTCATAAATATTTTACAGAGCAACCTCTAATCAATTGTCCCTTAAATAAAATTTGATTTTTAGTTATATTTTATCCAAAGCTATTTTTATTTATATTAGTAAAAATACAAATAAAAATGTTTTCAGATTTAATTATTCTGGTGTGTTGATAAATAGTAAATAAAATCACTTATATAGTGGTAGCCACAAAGGTAAAATTATTTTTAGAAAAACTAACATTATGACTAAGAGAGAATAAAGCACAGTAAAGAGCAAATATAAAGAAGAAATTAAACTGAAAAACATAGCATGCATATTACACATGTCATGCATTTGTAAAAATATCTCATGTTGAAATAAGTACCATTAAATTCTCTTATTGTTCTTTTTTTGTAATTCAATCTGAAAGAAAACAGGGGATAACTTTATAATTTTGGAATTTTCTTCATTAAAAACTAAGAATCATGTAATATTTAAGCATCCTACTCTAGAATCACTAGATTGAACTCTTCCTAATCTTATTATTATGCAAGTTATGTAAATGACTAAACTTCAATCTCACAAGGTTGTGTGAGAATTAAATTAGATTTGCACTTATAAAAGCATTTAGTATACTACTTATCACATAATAAGAGCTAATAAAATGTTTTATAAAATAAATGTGATAGAAATAATTGCCATTCCCTACATGATAAATCTTAATTTTTTGTGACAGGAAAATAAAATGTTGGTAGGTTTGTTATACATACTAATATATGGAGCTATGTGTGTGTGTTGTTTGTTGAACAAATAGACATATATCCAGAAGACATGTTCTAGTTTAAAGATGAAAGTTTGAAGATATTACAAAGCAATATAAAACACAGAATAAAAAGGTAAAAATGTGAATTAAAACAAAGCTAATGAGAAAAAATAAAATAAAAGAGAGGTTAAGTATCAAGAAAGAAAATCTGATCTTTTTTTTTTTGTTCTATTTCTCTAAAAAATGTCATTGGTATTTAAAAAAAAATGTTTTTATTGATTTCAAAGAGAGGAAGGGAGAGGGAGAAAGGAATTGAAACATCAATGATGAGAGAATCATTGATCAGCTGCCTCTTGCAGGCCCCCAAGTAGGAATCGAGCCTGCAACCCAGGCATGTGCCCTGACCTAGAATCGAACCATGACCTCCTTGGTTCATGGGTCGGTGCCCAACCATTTAGCCACACTGGAGAGGCTCATTGGCATTTTGATAAGTATTGCATTCTATGTATTGCTTTGGGTAATATGGACATTTTAACTATGTTGATTTTTCTAATCCATGAACAGAGAATGTCTTCCCATTTCATTGTATCTTTTTCAATCTCTTAATAATGCTTTGTAGTTTTCAGTATATAGGCCCTTCACATCCTTCGTTAAGTTTATTCCTAGGCATTTTATTATTTTTGTTGCAATTGCAAAATAATTTATTTTTTTTTCTTTTTCTGAAATATCATTGTTAGTATATAGGAATACAGTGGATTTTTATACTTTGAAATAATGTTCAACTTTACTAGCTGTTAGGAAAACACAAATCAAAACTACTGTGAGATACCACTTCACACCTTTTAGAATGGCCATTATTAACAAGACAAGTAATATGTGTTGGAAAGGATAAACAGGAATCTTCATTCACTGATGGTGGGAATGTTAACTGGTCCAGCCAATATGGAAAACAGTATGGTGGTTCCTCAAAAAATTAAGAGTAGAGTTACCATATGACGCAGAAATCCCTCTTCTGCATATCTACCTGAAAAATTTGAAAACATTTATTCGCAAAGATATATGCACTATTATGTTCATTGCAGTGTTATTCACAGTGGCCAAGATATGGAAACAAAGTGTCCTTCACTAGATGATTGGATAAAGAAGATGAGGTACATATACACAACGGAATTCTACTCAGCTACAAGAAAAGATGGAATACTACCATTTGAAACAACATGGACGGATCTTGAGAATACCACACAAAGCAGAATTAGTCAGACAGAAAAAGAACCATATGATGTCACTCATTTATGTTATATAAACTGAAAACAACAAATGAACAAAGAAAAACAAACAAATAAAAACTCATAGACAAGGCCAACAATATGGTGGTTCCCAGAGGGAAGGGAGTTAGGAAAGAGATAAACAGTAAAGAGGGTCAAATATATGGTGATAGAAGATGTTTTGACTTTGAGTAGTGGGCACACTATGCAATATACAGATTATGTATCATAGAATTGAACACATGAAACTCATATAGTCTCACTAACCAATGGCACCCCAATAAATTTAATTTTTAAAATATTTTAAAAATCAGAATTGTTTTAAATTTGAAATATGTAATTTTTAAATACTGCATTAAGAGAAAAAAGGAAACAAAACGTATAACACTTTTAAAATTATATATTGTTTTATTGTTTGTAAATTATTTTAACCATCCTTTTCTTTGGTGATATTGCAATAACTACTTGAGTTTGTGAAACTGGATGCTAAACTACACTTTCTAACAGATGAGAAATTATGTAACCACAGTTACATGACAAATAAGCAGCTGGGCCTTAAAAATAAATTCAAATTTTCCTTAGTGCTTTCTCATTAAATTATTTTTGTCTTTGTAAATAAATCTTTCTCAGGTGGATTATCTCAAACCTTTGTTGAATACCTATCATATACTGAGAGCTCTGTCATACTCCATATATCTTTTATCATTTAAGGCTTCTAATAATCCTGTGAATATATTAAAGTACAGATTTAAGGACAGAAATGTTACACAATTTACCCTAAGTTATAACTACCAGCTTGTAAATTGTGGAATTTTGTCTTGAACACCAATATATCTGATTCCACCTTATGTACTAGTTCTTACAAAGAAATGGATTCTTATTGCTAAATCCTCATTGGTACCTATTAATCAGTCTGTAAATATTTGTTGAAAGACTGATCAAGCTAATAAATAAATGAGTAAGTGAATGTGTTTCAGTATAAAACCTCTACAACTGTATCACAGATATATGGGAACCAAAAGTTAGGGAATCATACGGACTACATAAGGAAAGGGTAGAAAACTCTTACACAATCACATATCCCTAGATGCTGCAATCAAGGCAAGTGTTTAATATTGTTATACATAAACTGTTTATCATTCATCTGTGCCCCAAAAATGATTTTTTAAATGTTAACATCAATTAGAAGTAATTCTTTCTGTCAAATTAAATTACCCTGTTCAGAATGTAAGCTCATCCGAAATAAGAATGCCTTATTCACATCATCACCACGACTAGAATATTAACTTAATCTAGCTAGTAATAATCAATATTAACATAATCTAGAATACAAAGATGTATGTTGGATTAATGCCCATTCATTCTATTAAGCTCAATATAAGATAGGAATTTTCCCAATGTTTTCTTTCCCTATAATTTGTTTGCTATAAAATGAAATAAAAAGATCCCTGGTTGCTTTGCATAAGTGAACTGACATGTCTTAGAATACATAAAAAAACTTTCACTCTCAAGAGATTTTTTTGGGTCTATTTTGAATGACTATAGATAGCTTAATGTATTTATTAGACCTAGTCTCTTCCTATTGACTCAAAATCTCTATAAGTAATTAATCCCACTATTGTTATTTATTCAGAGTTAAAATGAAAACACAGCATCAGAGAAGATGATTTTGTTTTGTTTTGTAACTATAATAATAAAGTTTCTAAAGTGCAGGTTCACTAGAAGTATCTATTTTATAATTAAAGACAGGGAAAATCAGTTTCTGATTTTCAAAAACATGTTTTTGAATCTAGTTGTGTGTTTTTTTTTTCAAAATCAGTATTAGATGGATGCACTCAATTAGAAGACTATTTCAGTGTAAACATATAAATTATTCTGTTCTAGTAATTATTGAGTGTTTCTAGTACAACTAATGTCTGAATACTCTATTAAGAAAGCTTACATTATAAAAGAGAAATCTGCAGTCACCCTTGGTAGTCTGTTATACTTATTCATGAAATGTGCACCTTGTAGTAGAAAGTATATATCTTTTCATAGAGAAGCAAAAGCCATTATTGACTTTTATTATTTCTGCTATCTGATTATTATCTACTAATTTTTAAGAAAGTACATATAGTTATAATTACACCCCAACTTTTATAGAACAGTAACTAAACCAGTCTAAGATATGAGTTTGTCATTTCAAATAACTTTAAATCTTAAGGCTACTACTGCAGAATACCCAATAGCAAAGGCTATTACATGTTATGTAATCCTAGAATGTAGACCTATGAAAGATTTCTCTTGCTTTACTTATTTTCCTTTTAAACTACCAACTTGATCAGACATTAATTTAATCTGGAATTAATTTAATTTCTTCCTCAAGGTTCACTCTGTCTCTATAACTGTTTCAGAGTACACTCTATTCTCCATTCTAGTGCTTAAAAAGATCATTCTTGTTTCAAAATTCAACATTTTCCATGAACTAGTAAAGTGATTTTTGCTTTGTTCCTAGACAGACTTGAAAGGTAGCCAAACTCACACACTAAATAATATCTCACTCAAAACACAATTCTCAGTTCTACAAAGAAAAGAAATTGAATCACTTTGAAAAGTTCCATGGATGATCATCCTCCCTCCTCTTTATTAAATTAAAACTTTTTGCTAAGACAATGTGAATGTTATACTACAAAATAATATGTAAAAATTACAGAATACCTTTCTCCATTCCTACTATCTCCATAAGTACCTCCTGACATTTATAGCTTAGTACAACCATATTGATATATATTTCTATCATCTTAGCATTCTACTGCATTTATCACTTACATTTTATTTTCTCATTTCTCCATCTTATGCTAATTTTAATAAATGCATTATTTTATATGTACAATAGTTTTATTTCCTCATTTTTATAAAACTATCCCTGACAAGATGAATGTCAATGGTTCTTCAAATAAACTATTCTATCTATCACAGAATTGGGCACAAAGTATTTGAGCAAAAACAAACAAACAAACAAACAAAAAACATCAACAAGAACTTGAGTATATTATTATATCATTCAATTCAAAATTATTGAATAAAATAATTCATATGAATTGCACCTATTGATTGAAATGGGACAAATTCATGATCACTTAATATGCTGGTTGGCACAGTTAGAAATTTGTAAGAGCAAGCATACTGAGTAGGTTTTTTTTTGTTTGTTTGTTTTTGTTTTCTTTCTGGACACACTTGAGAAAGACTCAAGTTCTCAAAATTAATAGTAATTCATACTGAATGCTTAAGAACTCAAATCCCTATCTCTATTTTTTTCTGCCCCTAATAAATATCTGTAATCAGAAGCCTCATTACTCAGATCACCAGCCTCTCGTTCAGACATTTGCCACTGACACTATCCACCAATAACCAAAAACATGTATCCACTGGTGAGCAGGAGATTCAAGGAAGGTGTTTGCTGTCTCACTAAAAGGGGACACAATGCAGAAGCATGATCGTTAGTTCTCCTTTCCCCCTTTCTGTTAGCTATCATCCTCCAACCATGAAAACACAAGTATGAGGACCCACTCTTGATACTATGATGTGGAAAGGTTAAGCTATGCATTGCGAGCAAGTCATTTAGTGTCCCAATTGACTAACTCTGAAATTGGTTAAAGTACTACATGGAGATTTTGTCACTCTCCTCAAATATTTCTACCTGGTACATTAACATTGTAATTTGAATTTATAATCACTCTGAAATTTGTTCACAATTGTCAGATAAAGTAACACATTTTCTCCTTATTTTAATATCCTGATCTCTGCCTCTGGAAGAGTCAATAGGAGTATTGAAACAAGATTATTTATGCTGGGAAAGCCATGCACAATTTTAAAACCCTCAATACATTTTACCACATTACAAAGAAATCATATGAATTTGTTTTAAGAAAGGAACAAGGTAATACTGACTTTGACCTGTTCTGGGACCTCATTTCCACAAGTACATCATATTAGACTAAGATGAAAGTTTTCACTTCCTTGTTTTCCAACTTTATGTGTGGAAAATACAGTTTCCCCTAATGCTGCAAAGGCTACAAGTTAAATACTTATTTCCTTATATCTGATTCAAAGAATACAAGACACAGAGAGCTAAATAGTAGAAAAAAATAATACACAGTTCACTGTCACAGCTTAAAAAATGTGGGGTTTAGCAATAATGGAATTTTCACTTGACATATAGTATTTGGGGGGAAAACTACTGTATTTTTTTTCAAAAATTAAAATAAAAGATTGTTATACTTCTGTAACAACAACAACAATGTGTTTTTGTTTTGAATTTGACCTTTTTGGTCCATAAAACAGGTTTGCACATGGCTCATTTCCAAGGCCGATTAATCATTTACTGAACAGTATTATGTTGTCTTCTTTGTAACTATACTTTGAAAAACATACAGCTAAATAATCTGTTTTAAACAGTTGCTTTTCTTCCTGTAGTTAAAAAGAAACAATAGGTATTGAGAAAAATTATTCTGACTTTTCAAATACCTTTGTAAGAACATCAAGGCAATGTGTCATTTCAGTGTGCTATTAAAAAGCCATATTGATTATAATGACATATGTTATTTAGAAGAAAGTAGCATTTTATTTATTTTGTCATGTGATAGTCTTACTGGATGAGGGGGCATTTCTAATTTTATTTTGTAAAATTTATTGGATTTTTACAGTTTGCTAGGGCACAATAAAACTATTATTTTGAGGAATAATCATGAAATTATGAGTTTTACATTTTTTAAAGAAATAGTGTTATAGTGTGTTATAGTAAGACTTTACCACATTAAAAACTTATCTAGATTGATTTTTATTCATGTTTATTTAATTCAAGGAAATTATTATAATATTGATACTCAGAGCTAACTGAAATGACAGAATTTCTTTTCCAAAGGAAAGTAATTGAAGTTTGAATACAGTATTTAAGATTATTGTGTATATATATTCCCCTATTATCAAGATTGTCCACTCCAGAAGATAGTTTTCTTAGAATCTAAATAGCAAATATTCTAGAAATTCTAGGTATGTATTTCTACTTATCAATATACAGGAACATCAATGATGGCAAAGACTTAACTACATAAGGGTTGACTGTATGTTCCAGAATGAAAGATCCCTGTGTATGGAGTTCATCGGTGGCAAAAATAACTGTAACTCCTCATAATTCCGCATTCAGGAAAATTGATACCTCTTCATGGAAATCCTAATCAGTTCTTCATGGCTCCTAATCCATAAATACAGTCCCCAGTAGCCTATCTAATAAAAGAGTAATATGCAAATTGACCGTCACTCCAACACACAAGATGGTTGTCCCCATGTGATCAAAGATGGCTGCCCTCATGTGGACACAAGATGGCCAGCACAAGATGGCCAGCAGGGGAAGGCAGTTGGGAGGGAACCAAGCCTGCAAGGGAGGGCAGTTGGGGGCAATCAGGCCTGCAGGGGAGGGCAGTTAGGGGTGACCAGACTGGCAGGCTAGGGCAGTTGGGGGGGACCCAGGCCTGCAGGGGAGGGCAGTTGGGGGCAACCAGGCCTGCAAGGAAGGGCAGTTGAAGGAAACCAGGCCTGAAGGGGAAGGCAGTTGGGGAGAATCAGGCCAGCAAGGCAGTTGGAATGCTCTATCCACTGAGCCAAACTGGCTAGGGTTGACATGTATTTAATAAACATCCTTCTATCTAATAAAAGAGTAATATACAAATTGACCATCACTCCAACACACAAGATGGCCGCCCTCATGTGCTCAAAGATGGCCACCACAAGATGGCCAGCAGGGAGGAAGTTGGGAGGGACCAGGCCTGTAGTGGAGGGCAGTTGGGGGCAACCAGGCCTGCAGGGGAGGACAGTTAGGGGCAATTGGGCCGGCAGTGGAGCAGTTAGGCGTCGATCAGGCTGGCAGGGGAGTGGTTAGGGGGTGATCAGGCTGGCAGGTAGAAGTGGTTAGGGGCAATCAGGAAGGCGGGCAAGGAAGCAGTTGGGAGCCAGCAGTCCTGGATTGTGAGAGGGTTGTCCGACTGCTCGTTTAGGCCCGATCCTACCGGGATCGTGCCTAAATGGGCAGTCAGACATCCCTTGAGCGGTCCCAGATTGGAGAGGGTGCAGGCTAGGCTTAGAGACACCTCCCCCCAATGCATAAATTTCGTGCACCAGGCCTCTAGTGTACACACACACACACACACACACACACACACACACACTGAGTGGCCAGGTTATTATGTGTTCAGAGATCATAATAATCTGGCCACTCAGTATATGTTAAACAATGTATCTTTAAGCAGAAACATGCCTAAAACAAGTTACCTATTGATTGGTTGTAAGCAAAGGTTCTCAGGAACCTAATCCTCTGTTTCTCTAGGAGCAATTCTTCAGTATATGCTAAATTTGGGCCTATAGAAATTTTATTTTTTATTTTTGATAGTATTACAGATGTCTCCCATTTATTCCCCTTTTGCCCCGCTCCACCCAACCTCCACCCCATTCCAGGACTTCTCCATACTATTGTCTGTGCGCGTGGGTTATGAATATCTGTATATATATTCTTTGGTTAATCTGTTTCTGTCCCCTCCCACTCCACCCCGAACCTGAGTTCTGTTATTCTGTTCCTGCATACAACTACAGTACTGGTGAGAATGTGGAGAAAAGGGAATCCTTGTGCACAGTTGGTGGGAATGCAGACTGGTGTAGCCACTATGGAAAATAGTTTCCTCAAAAAATTAAAAATGGAACTGCGGTTTGACCCAGCAACCCAACTTCTGGGAATAATTTCTAAGAATCTGGAAACAATAGTCAGAAAGAATGTATGCGCTGAAGCCGGTTTGGCTCAGTGGATAGAGCGTCGGTCTGCGGACTAAAGGGTCCCAGGTTCAATTGCCAGCCTGATTGATGCTTAACTGCTCCCCTGCTGACCTGATTGCTCCTAACTGCCCTCCCCTGCAGGCCTGAACCCCCCAACTGCTCTCCCCTGCAGGCCTGGTCGCCCCCAACTTCCCTCCTCTGCTGGCCTGGTCACCCGTAACTGCCCTCCCTTGCAGGCTTGATTGCCCCCAACTGCCCTCCCTTGAAGGCCTGGTCCCTCCCAACTGCCCTCCCCTGCTGGCCATCTTGTGCTGGCCATCTTGTGTCCACATGGGGCCACTCATCTTTGACCACATGGGGGCAGCCAACTTGTGTGTTGGAGTGATGGTGAATTTGCATATTACTCTTTTTTAGATAGGATATATATATATATATATATATATATATATATATATATATACACACACACACACACACACACACACACACACACACACACACACATACTAGGGGCCTGGTGCACGAAATTATGAAATTCGTGCACTGGGGTTGGGGGTCCCTCAGCCCAACCTGCCCCCTCTCACATACTGCATGCCCTCAGGGGATGTCCTACTGATGGCTTAGGCCCACTCCCCACGCTCCTTTGTGGGTGGCAACCAGGCTGATCAGGGGAAGGCACCAGCCCCATCACCCCGCTGTTGCAGCCATTGCCAGTCACCACAGCCACCAAGGTGTTTTCATCAACACAGACTCCAGTCCCTTCATCAAGAAAAATTGACAACTTTCTTTAGGCATTTTCAAGATGTGTCTTTCATAGGATATGCTTTTTTTTTTTTAATCCTCACCTGAGGGTATGTTCCCATTGATTTTTAGAGAGTGTGGAAGAGAGAGAGAGAGACAGAGAGAAACATCAAAGTGAGAGGAATACTTTGATTGGTTGCCTCCTGTATGAGTCCTGATCATGGGCACCAGGCTGGGAGGCATGCAGGACCCCTGGGCCACACGCAGCGGTGGCCACCGGGGTCTCCACACACCCCAGAGGCCAGCAGCCAGCCCCCCATCGTGTGCACCAGGCTGGGTGCGTGGATCCAAACTGCCTCTTGGTGCTGGAGCATTCCCAAGTGGCTGGGGGCACTATGGTGACATGGGATGTTCCCGCCCTGCCCCGCCCCCAGCCCCTTGGCGCCTGCACCTATAGGCTCAAAGTGGCCAGGGGGCGTTCTGGGACCCCTGCTTCTCAGGACCTAAGCAAGGGGCCTACAGGCTCGGACTGGCTTGGGTCCTGAGGGTGTTTGCGGGACCCAGCCCCCTAGCGCCTGCACCCTTAGGCTCCCAGTGGCCAGGGGGCATTCTGGGTCCCTGCCGCTCAGGACCTAAGCGCGGGCCTACAGGTTCTGAGCAGCTTGGGTCCAGAGGATGTTTACAGGACCCAGGCCGCTCAGCACCTGCATATGCAAATTAACCGCCATCTTGTTTGCTCTGATTGGCTGTGGGCATAGCAGAGGTGCGGTCAATTTGCATGTTTGTCTATTATTAGGTTATATATATATATATTAGAGGCCTGGTACATGAATTCGTGCATGGGTGGAGTCTAGCCAGCCTGGCCAGGAGGAGGGAACATGGGCGGTTGGCCGGCCTGCCTGCTGGTTGAACTCCTGGTCAAGGGGACAATTTGCATATTAGCCTTTTATTATATAGGTTATACACTGAGTGGCCAGATTATTATGATCTCTGAATGCATAATAATCTGGCCACTCAGTGTATATTGCTGATTCATTAACATAAAACTCAAGGTCCACAACACTATTCTTCATTCCTGAACAAAGTTTATCTAATGCATGAATTTTTCTGTTAGACATGTAACAGCCTTCTTATAGGTAGTACTTCAGCACTGTATTTGGGGTATATTTTAAACAGCAAAAACACCAACAAAAAACACAAAAATTCTGGAAATGTGTCACTAAGTAGATAATGAAAAGTCCACTTGTTTTGTATGTGATAGCTGAAAGAAGACAGTTTCACACTGTTTGACTTCAGCTGGAAATGTGTGCAGTATGTGACCCAAATTTTTGCTGCTCTTAGAAAAATATCTGCAAATGAATTTGAAAATAACATCAGTATTGATTTGGGGTTACATATACATTTTACTGAGTAAACAAATTAACAAGCATGGAATCTGAAAGTAATAAGAACAGACTAAAGATAGATATATAGAAGATAACCTCTTTTGTGTTTTATGTTTGATTTTGTTTCTTCTGGTATCAACATTTTTAATGTTAAAATTCATAAATATATTTATTGTATTTCTTTAAATATAGTATGTTACAATATATAATTTAATGCTTTGTTTTGTTTTCTGAATATAAAAGTTAAAAATGTTTATTATTTAAAATAATCTGCAAACTACTGAATTATATATATATAATATATATATATATAGTGCAAAATCATGCTATCTAAAAGTGAATCAAGCCCTAGCTGGTTTGGCTCAGTGGATAGAATATCAGCCCTGCAGACTGCAAAGTCCCAGGTTCGATTCTGGTCAAGGTCACATGTCCAGGTTGTGGGTTCAATCCCCAGTGGGGTGGCATGCAGGAGGCAGCCAATCAATGATTCTTTCATCATTGATGTTTCTATCTCTCTCTCCCTCTCTTTTACTCTCTGAAATTAATAAAATTGTATAAATATATCACAGCTTTTTATCCACCATCTTCTGATGGGCACTTGGAGTTTTTCCAGATCTTAGCTATTGTAAATTGCACTGCTATGGGCATAGGGGTGCATACATTCTTTCTGATTGGTGTTTCCAGATTCTTAGAATGTATTCCCAGAAGTTAGGTTGCTGGGTCAAACCCCAGTTCCCTCCCCCCACCCCCTAGAGATTCAGGTGCATATTTCTAACTCTATAGGACCCATCTCCCCCAATAAACCATCAACCCCCCTGTCAGCATTTCCCCCCACCACTGAGTAGTTGTCTGAAACTGTGGCTGCTGTGTTCCTTTAAGATACATTTATGCCTGGGCTTCAGCGTCCGAGGGCCCAAAGTAAAGCCTATGAGATGTGCACCCAGCTAGATAGCCATGGGACAGGATCACAGAATGGGATTTGGGTCATACAAGGTTCTATAGCCACAGTGAGGACAGGGGCAAGCATAGAGCCAGGCCATGCCAAGCCGCCCCAACTCCTGCAGCATATGCTCCAGCATGGCATGCACCTGGGCAAGTCGGCCCAGGTGGACGGTGCCGCTGGTTTCCTCGTACCTGTCCAAGGGGGCCGCATACAGCACCCAATTCAGCTTGCTCAGCCCGATGGGGTGGCGAAGCAGGTCCTCCAGACGGTCATGGAGATGGGGTTTTCACAGAAGCTTAAGGTCATGACCTGGGAGCAGTGGCACAGGGCAGGCAGGCCTTCCAGCTGACCGACGTTCAGTCTCTTTCCAAAAGCAGGCAGGTAGTGATGGGCAGAGCCTCCCCGGGGATCTTCAGGCACCTGAGCATCTGGTGCAGGCGGCCTCTGAGGAAGGAGACGCCGTCCCAGTAGAGCGCCCGGAGGTGGGGCCGGCTGAGGGACTGAAGGGTGACCAGGCTGACACACTGCTCCTCCTGCTCCAAGGTGGTGCGAGAAGACGTAAAGACGTGGGAGGGGAGGGACCGGTGCAGCCTGCCCATCCGGCCCAGGTAAGGAGCGAACTTCCTCAGAGTAGAAAGCTTCCAGGGAAAACTTACTTCCAAGTCCTGGACAGAGCAGAGCCGCACCATAGTCAGGATGTCACTGTTTCGCTTCAACACCGCAAAAACCTTCAGCTTCTTACAGCAAAGGTGCAGCAAACCCCTCCTCTCTTTGACTTTCTTTTTTTTTTTTTTTTTTAATATATTTTATTGATTTTTTACAGAGAGGAGGAGAGGAATAGAGAGTTAGAAACATCAATGAGAGAGAAACATCGATCAGCTGCCTCTTGCACACCTCCTACTGGGGATGTGCCCGCAACCAAGGTACATGCCCTTGACCGGAATCGAACCTGGGACCCTTGAGTCTGCAGGCCGACGCTCTATCCACTAAGCCAAACCTGTTTCGGCTCTTTGACTTTCTTAAGAGGTAGCTGAGGGACTCCTCAAGGGTACATTTCTTGAGACAAAGATCTACTAACCCCTCCCCGGCGGCCAAAGGGGGGTTCGGCCCCGCCCTTAAACTTCCCACCTTCCCCCTCTGCCTCTTGGGCTGCGGGGCCTCAGGCTCCAGCAGGGAGCACACACCGGCCCTGGTTCCGGCCCACACAATCCAGAACTCCTGGTGAACTTCCTTCTGTACATTCAGCAACTGCAGTTCCCATCTCCCGGGGCGAGTCTCCTGGGCAAGCAGGGCATCCAGTCCGTGGAGCGCAGCCTGCACGATACCGTGGTGAGGCCGCCAATCATCAGGGCCCCCAGCGGGAGGCCGGGGAGGCCACGCCGGCACCATCGCCCTCAGGACTTTGCTGTGCTTCCCGGCAAAGGCCGTGAACAGCCGTGGGAAGAGCTCCACGGGCAGCGGCTCCAGAGCAGCGATGGCCCAGGCCTCACCCCTCAGGCTCTGGCATGCCAGTTCCGGGAGTCTGCCTGGAGCAGGAGGCTCATCCCCTGAGGCTGCTCTGAAATAGATCCTGGAAGTAGACTCGATGGGGGTGTTGGTGCCACATGGAAATTCCCAAAGGTTCGAGGTAACACACCTTTAGGCAGACAGCGGTATCATCTGCAGATGTCTTCCTTCCACACCGGTGCAGCTCAGACCGGCCTCAGGGGTCCCAGGACTTGGTTTCCCTGCTGTCCTATGGCCTCGGTCACCCGTGTCCACCCAGGTCTGAGAGTGAGAACCAATGGTTTTCCACAGGCCGTGCTCCTCACCACCTGGTCCCTGGCACAGGGCGGGAGGGAAAGAGGCGGCCGGGGAAGCCTCCTGAAGCTCGGGGGGAAACAGCAGGATCCCACCAATCCTGCCTTCTGGTTTCTTCCTGAGTGAAATCTCTTAAGTGTACTCATTTCATCTCAGCATTTTTTCCTGGAATTGGACATAATCAATAATAGACACACACACACACACACACACACACACACACACACACACACCCCAGTATGAAAATTAGGTAAGCATTTGCAGTTTGCTTTTACAATACATTGTCTTTATGTTGAATCTTTATCATTTTTAAAATTTATTTTCCATGTATGTGAATTGAATATTGATTGAACAACAGAATGGTTAATATACACACACACACACACACACACACACACACACACACTAAAGACCCAGTGCCCGAAATTAGTGTGTGTGGGGGGGGGGGTGCGGGGAATAGCTCTTGTGTTGAGCATCTGTCCCCTGTTGGTCAGTGCATGTCATAGCAACCAGTCTTTCTACTGGTTGTTTCACCATTTGGTCAATTTGCATATTAGGGTTTTATTATATAGGATACATATATATATATATATATATATATATATATATATACATATATATATATATATGCGCTCTTTTCTTTTTTACTGAATTTACTGGGATGACATTGGTTAAAAATTATATAGCTTTCAGGTGTACAATTCTATAATTCATCATCTGTTTATTCATTGTATTAGGCTGCTGTCTATCACATTAATAGAAAATTATTTCTCTCAGTTTAGCAATATAATTTTGTAGTTAATTGTCTCTCAATATTATTTTTGTTTTCCTTATTTTAATAAAAGCACTGGATATGGCTCAAACTTTCTTCTTTTGAAATCTTCCCTATCTCAATTAGTTTTCACTCACCCTCTTAGACGCTCACATTTAAACATTTGTAAAAATCTCGATACTTCTCTTTCCATTATACTCCACCTGTAAATTCTATCAGAACATACTATTATTCCAGTCAGTTCCCACTACTGCCACTGCTAACAATTTGTTCTGTGTAACTGCCATCTCTCACCTGGATTATTGTGGTATCATTGTGAATGCTCTCCTAGCCTTAACCTTTGTTCCCCATCTATTTTCTACACAGTTGCCAGACATAACCTATTAAAATGTCAAATCAGATCAGATCAACCCTATGAAAATTTCTTCATAAAATCTAAATCCTTAAAATGGCCTACTAGCCACTACATGATTTATAAACTACTAGAGGCCTGGTACACGAGTTCATGTACAGGTGGGGTCCCTTTCCGACAATGGGGACCAACCAGGGCCGTGGGAGACTGGCCAGGGGGAGAAACCATAGGAGGTTGACTATGGGAGCGCACTGACCACCAGGGAGCAGCTCCTGCATTGAGCGTCTGACCCCTGGTGGTCAGAGTGCATCATAGTGACCGGTTGACCTGTTGACCGGTCATTCAGTCGTTCGGTCACTTAGGCTTTTATATATATAGATTAGAACTCATCTCACAGTCACTCTTCTAAAGCACATTGGTTTATTTGCGTCTTCAACCAAACCAGCTCTGCCTCCAGCTCAGGCATCTGTGTTGGTTCTTCCCTATAAGTGAAATACCCTAGGGAGTAAATCTCTTGAAATGACTTGAAAAGAACCTTTCTGCTCTTTTATTATTATCCTTATTATTTTAGATAAACTTAATGTGCATCTGTGTAACCTCTATTAATAATACACTTAGCAAAAATCATTAATACTCTTTCATAAGCTTCACTAGTGATCCCAATCATCTTTGCACTGACTATTTTCCCATTGAATCTTAGTAGTACATAAAAATCTTATATCTAGCAATCAATTCTGAACACATAAACTAACAGTTAAACAGCTTAACCTATTAAAAATAAATTTAAAAAATTGCCTTTTTATTTTTAAGAAATTCATCAATTTATTCTCTATAGTATTTAATCAATTACACTACAAATATTTAAAGTTCCAACTTAATCAGGAAAAATTTTTAAGACCTAGATCCTTTGATCACATGAAACTTAAAACTTAAAATACAGTTTATTATCATAATTTGATGATCAGTATACTTTCAAATGTAAAACAATATAATCTTTCAGAGAGAAAAGAAAAATTTAAGTATCTAAAGGTTATTACTGTTAAAGAGGAACACGTTCACTTATAAATTGATGATGGTAGATATGATAATGTGATCAAACACTAGTCTTGATGTACCTGTGAAGATACTTTTTACAATTCATTGACTGCCAGTCAAGGATTACCCTTTATAATGCAGGTAGATCTCATCCACTTAGCTGAAGGTCTTAAGAAAAAAGACTGAGGTTTCCCAAGGAGGAGGAATTCTACCTCAAAAGTATAACATAGAACTTCTGCTTGTGTTCATAGGTTTGAAGACATTTGTAAATATTAATGCAGCTAACATAAAAGCACATAAATTAAAATGCTAATTTTAACAGACCTAAAGAAAGAAGTAAACAGCAACTCAATAGTAGTAAAATTATGTAATACCCCACCAGCATCAATGGCTAGATCATTAGACAGAAAATCAATATGGGAACATCAGCCATAAACAACACATTAGACATCATGAACCTTACAGATATATACAGAATATTCCACCCAAAAGGATCTAAATATATATCCCCCTCAAGTACACATGGAACATTTTCCAGGATAGATCATGTTAAGGCTACAAAAAGTCTTAATAAATTAAAGAGGACTGAAATCATATAAAGCACTTTTTTTTTTCTTTTTTACCACAGTGGTATAAAACTAGAAATCAATTACACAAAGAGAACAGGAAAATTCACAAATATGTGGACAATAAATGGCATGCTACTGAACAACCAATGGACCAAGACAGAAACCAAGAGAAATAAATAAAATGTACATTTAGACAAAAATAATGGAAATATAACATACCAAAATTAACGAGATGCAGCAAAAGTAGTTCTTAATGATGAAAGAATAAATATTTCAAAAGAAAAAAAAACACTAACTTCATACCTCAAGGAACTGGAGAAAGAAGACAAACAGCCAATATTAAGTAGAACAAAGAAAATAACAAGACTGAAATAGAAATAAATAAAATAGAGACAAATAATATAAATGGTCAATAAAACTAAGATCTTGTTATTTAAAAGATTAACGAATTGACAAACTTTTAGAATGACTGACCAAGAAAAAATAAATAAAATAAAAAATGAAACAGGAGATAGTACAACTAATACCACAGAAGTGCAAAGAATCATAAGAGAATGCTATTAACAATTACATACTAACAAATAAAACAACCTAGAAGAAATTGATACATTTCTAGAAACACATATTCTACAAAGAATGAATCATGATGAAACAGATAATCTGACTAGATCAATACTCGTAAGAATATTGAATCACTAATAAAAAATTTCTCAACAAAGGAAAATCTAGTACCAGTGAATTATAAATTCAAAAAATAATTAACATCCACCCTTCTCAAACCTTTCAAAAAAATGAAAGAGAAATGATATCTTACAAACTTGTATTATGAGCTTAACATTACCCTAATACAAAACCAGAGAAGGGTAACACAATTAAACATGCCTCAATTGGTTTTATTCCAGGGATACAGGATAGTTCAACATCTATAGGTCGGTCAGAACAATAATAGCAGGAAAAGCATTTGACATAGTTCAATATACTTTTATGATAAAAACTCTCAACAAAGCAGGTATAGAGGGAAAGCACTTCCACATAATAAAGGTCATATATGACAAGCCCAGAACTAATTTTATACTCAAAATTTTATACTTAAAAATTCTGGAACAAGTCAAGAATGCCCACTTCCCTGAATCATTCAATATAACACAGAAAGTACGAGTAACAGCAATTAGGCAAAACAAATATCTAACGAGCAATTGGAAAGGAGTAGGTTAAAATATCACTATTTGGAGATGATATTATTTTATATGTATGTACATAAAGTCCCAAAGACTCATTTAAAAAAACTGTGGGAGCTAATTAACAAACCATATAAACTTCCAGGATATACCATCCACATTCAGAAATGAGTTGCATTTCTACACACTAATAACAAAGCATCTGAAAATCAAATAAAGAAAACTATCTCATTTTCAACAGTATCAGCATAAAAAAAAAAAAAAGAAACAAACTTAACCAAGAAAGTTAAAGATCTATACAACAAAAACCATAAGAGCTTGTTCACAGAAATAAAATAAAAAATATACAAATAGAAAGACACTTTGTGTTCATGGATTGAAATAATTCATGTTGTTAAAATGCTCGTATTACTCAAAGCCATATACAAATTCAATTCAATCCCTGTCAAAATTTTAAAGGCATTTTCAGAGAAATAAAACAATCTTAAAATTTATGTAGAACTACAAAAGACCCCAAATAACAAAAGCGTTTTTGAGAAAGGAGAACAAAGCTTGAAGCACCACACTTTTTGATTTCACATTTTATTACAAAGCTTTAGTAGTTAAAACAATATGACATTCGCATAAAAACAAACACATTGATCAATGGAACAAAATAGACAGCCCAGAAATAAACCCACCCATATAAGATAAATTTATGCAAAGAAGTCAAGAACATACAATGGGGAAAGGACAGTCTTTTCAATAAATGATACTGGGAAAACTGGACAGCTATATGTGAAAGAATGAAACTGACTATACACAAAAATTAACTCAACATAAACTAAAGACTTTAATATAATGCCTGAAACCTTAAACTTCCCTTGACATAAGCCTTGGTGATGATCTTTGAATTTGACATCAAAAGTAAAAGCAACAAGTTGTTTATGTGATGTATCACATTTATTGATTTGTGAATATTGTACCAGCCTTGCATGTCTGGAATAAAAAACATTTGGTCATGGTGAATGATCTTTTTAATATATTGCTAGATCCGATTTGCTAATATTTTGTTGAGGATTTTAGAATCTATGTTCATCAGAGATACTGGCCTGCAATTTTTCTTTTCTTTGTAGTGCCTTTATCTGGTTTTAGAATTAGATAATGCTGGACTGAGCTGGCCACAACTAATTTTATATTTAATAAAGTGTTCCTTCCTCTTGGAATTTTCAGAATAGTTTGAGTATAGGTATTAGTTCTTTGATTGTTTGGTAAAATGCTTCTGTGAAGCCATCTGGACCAGGGCTTTTGTTTGATTGGAGTTTTTTGATTACTGCTTCTGTTTCTTCAGTTGTTATTGGCCTATTCGTTTTTTGTTTTGTTTTGTTTTTTTGATTCCCTGATTCAGTTTCGGCAGATTACATTTTTCTAGGAATTTGTCCATTTCATCCACATTGTCCAGCTTCTTGGAATATAATTGTTCATAGTATTTTCTTAGAATCCTTTGTATTTCTGTGGGGTGAGTTGTTTCTGATTTTACTTACTTGTATCGTCTCTCTTTGTTTCTTGATGAGTTTGGCTAACAGTTCAGTTTTGTTTATCCTTTCAAAGAACCAGCTCTTGGTTTCATTGAATTTTTTTTGTATTTTTTCTTTTTTTAGTCTCTATGTCATTTATATCTGCTCTAATGTTTATTATTTCCTTCCTTCCACTTTCTTTGGGCTTTTCTTGTTATCTTTCTAATTCAAGTTATAAGGTTAAAATTTATTATTAATTTTTCTTTTCTTTTTTTTTGAGTTAGGCCTGTAGTGCTATGCACTTCCCTCTTAGGACTGCTTTTGCTGTGTGTCAGAGATTTGGGGTTGTTGTGAGTTCATTTTCATTTGTTTTCAGGAAGTTTTTATTTCTTGATCTCATTGGTAACCCATTCATTGTTTAAGAACATGCTATTTAGCCTCCAGGTGTTTGAATGTTTTTGAGCGTTTTTACTGTAGTTGATTTCTAATTTTATTCCTCTGAGATGTTCGGTATGAATTCAATCTTCTTAAACTTGTAGAGACTTGTTTTGTGTCATAACATGTGGTTTATCTTTGAGAATAACCCATGTGCACTTGAGAAGAATGTATATTCTGCAGCCAACAGACATATGAAAAAATGCTCAAAGTTACTGATCATCAGAGAGATGCAAATTAAAACAACAATGAGGTATCCCCTCACACCTGTTAGAATGGCTACCATCAACAAATCAACAAATAACCAGTGCTTGCCATGATATGGAGAAAAGAGAACCCTAGTACACTGCTGGTGGGAATGCAGACTGGTGCAGCCATTATGGAAAACAGTATGGAGTATCCCCAAAAAATTAAAAATGGAGCTGCCATTTGACCCAGTGATCCCACATCTAGGAATATATCCTAAGAATTCCAAAACACCAAACAGAAAGAATGTATGCACCCTAATTTTCATAGCAGCACAATTTATAATAGCTATGATCTGGAAACAGCCCAAGTGCCCATCAGTAGATGAGTGAATAAAAAAAGCTGTGGTACCTTTATACCATGGAATACTATGTAGCAGTAAAAAAAAAAGAAGGATCTCTTACCCTTTGAGACAGCATGGAGGTACCTGGAGAGTATCATGCTAAGCAAAATAATCCAAGGCATGTGTCCTGCCTGGGAATCGAAGCCACCACCTGCCAGGGCAAGTTTTTGTGTGTTTGTGTTTGTTTGTTTGTTTAAAGATTACTGGACTTTAGCAATAAATGGTAAGTTTGAAAATTTCCTTTTGTAGCAACATGGACTTTCAAAGTAGCCATTAATTTTAATTTTTAGTACCATTTACTATTATTTAAAACAAAATAAAACTTATGGATCATTATTATTTAAAAACAGAGTATTAAATCAGTTTTGAAATGCAAATTGATATTTTAAAATAGACAGAGTAATGGAAAGTTTTTCTTGTTATTGTTCATGACCAGAAAAAGAACTTTGTCATTTAGACTTGAAAAGAGTTCCCTGCTTTGAGTTTGTGGTGATATAATAAAGGCCAGTAAGTGAAAATTGAGTGGCATATTTCAAATTTGCTTTTGTTTTAGCTAGTTCATTTGGAGATTGACTTTTGTTTTGTTTGGGGTAGTGGATCCCTAAATACACATCGTTAGCAACTATTTGATAAATTATCAGCTCAGCTGATAACATGACTCAATATAAATTCATATAATTTTTCTATTAAAAAGGAATAAAATATAGGCTAGAATTATGCAATATCTTCAGTAAAATAACAGTTTACATTTAAATGTGCTAAATATCACTAATAGATTTTATTTAGTAACCTTTACAATTTAAATAAATTGTATATTGACTTAGGTGCTGAGCATACACACATACACAAACACATACAAAAGTGCCAAATAAATTACCTACAAATAGGTTTTGCCCAGATCAGAAAGTTTTGTTGTGACATTATCACAAGAAAATGCATAATGAATACTAAAGAACATAACTACAGTATGTTGCACTGAAATAGTGGCAACCTTCTATCAGTTCTCAAAGATTGCTTTATTTATCATTCAAAATGAATGATGCCACCTCACAATTTCCTATAAAATCTCAATTTTCTTTGAAGAACTTTTATATGAATGTTGACAGTTTTGATGCTGCTATTTTATGAGGTGACTAAATCAGAACTCATATTGGCATGTTTGCATGCTAAAAATATTGCTATAATATTGCATACCTTGATTTACTTTTACATTTCATTCCTCACTTTGTATCATTTTCTGAGGTATATTTGAACACAAAATATTCAGGCCAGGGTTGACTTTGATGTGTCACAATACTATAGAATATATCTCAATCTATTGTACGTATAATATATAATTGAATGGTGCTTCCATGTTTACAAGCATTGCTCATGTTTACTTACTACATAATGTATTATATCTGTAGGAAAAATTGGCTTTTTTATATCTCATGGCATCATAAAGTAAGGAATATTAAAATTCTTATACTCACAATATATATCAATATTTAAAAGCACATATTTAGATATTAATTGAACCTAGAGTATATATTTGTTTGGGTAATATTTATAATATATTACTACTTTAATACCTTATAATAAAATACCTTATGCCAGGTATAAGGAAATCTAAGTGTAAGATATGCTGCTCTCCATAAATATGCTATTTAAATAGTTTTCCATACATTTTATGCTGCCCAATAATATAACTGACTAGTGCCATTTCATGAGCATTGTTTAGACATTATTGGATATTAACAATTCTCATATTCAATAGTGTTGATGAAGAGATTGGCTAGGAATCTCCACTAAAGAAAATATAACCCCCAGAAGAATACATAGTATGAAATTCACCAATCCCACTTACTGGCTGGAAATTTCTGACTTGGATAACACACAATTCCACGCCATGTCTGAGAAAGTCCATTTAAATGGACTTCAAAGAGAAAGAGGTGTGACCTTATAAACCACGTGGCCAGGAGAGAGAAGAGTCTTCAAGGCATAAGGAAACTCATGAGGGACTATTTAAAGAATAAATAGATTGTTCTAAATGAAAGATTCATACCACAAAGAAATCTAAGTTACATTTGTAAACACAGAATAGAGCACATTGCTTTCTCAGATTTCTTGGAATCTACATATGAAAAGACTTTGTGAAAGGAAGACAGGGTCCTGCTTATATTTTCAGTTAATGATTAGAAAACATTGGGAGATTTCCCTATGTAAATGTGTGTGAGAGAGAGGGTGAAAGTGGACTCAGTGACAGTCTGATGAATTATTGTAGTTTTCTTTTATGTAATTCTAGGTTGTGATGAGAATAAAGTGAATAGAGAGGAAAGAGTGCTCATGAAAGATATTTTAAAAATAAATGTATGTAGGAGATTGGACTTAGGAATGAAGAAATAAAAACTCAGAGATGGCTAGAAATTGAATTTAGGGTTGTTATGAATAAATACAAATAAATAATCATATAAAGTATTATACCCAAGTAGGTAGCTAACATTCCTAATAATGAAGCTGAAATTTTCAAACTGTGTAATTGATCAATACTCATTGATGAGTATATTTTTATACATTTGCATGTGCTATTGACATAAGGTCGTGTAAGTCTGACCAAAGGGCAGGAGAACCATAACATCTACAAAATGTGTTCACAGCAGCGCTTTCCGCTAGTTCCCGGTATTCATTCAGATGTGATCTGCATATCCTAACAACTCAACTCAACTTTTAAAAATATCATTAACCCTATTTTGTGTGGACCAAGCAGTTTCAAAACCATTAGAGATAGTAAGTTAAATTTCTATTCAACTTCTAGTTCTGACAAAAGACAGGATAGTCAGGAGAGCAAGAGAATTGGAAATATCACCTTGTGAACAGTTACAGTGTAAACCAGCCACAAAAAAATTGCCTATTTTGTTCATTTCCCCCCTCAAAGAATAATATATGAACTAAAGTTTATAAGTTAATTTATTTTTATTTATTTATTTATTTTTAATATATTTTTATTGATTTTTTTTACAGAGAGGAAGGGAGAGGGATAGAGAGTTAGAAACATCGATGAGAGAGAAACATTGATCAGCTGCCTCTAGCACACCCCCTATTGGGGATGTGCCCGCAACCAAGGTACATGCCCTTGACTGGAATCGAACCTGGGACCCTTGAGTCCACAGGCTGATGCTCTATCCACTGAGCAAACCGGTCAGGGCTATAAGTTCATTTATTGGAAAAAATGCTGAAAAGTTTAGTTTTTCCAAAATAGATGGAATATTTCTCCTCAGCTGTCTAATTATGTGTGTGCATCTGTGTATTTATGAATTAAAGTGGTGAGTTTCAAGTTGTCCACCTAAATTATAATATGCATAAATTCTATATAGTTGGCATGTTCTGTACTGCTATACACATTAACTGGGCTGAAATATCATTAAAGGCAAAACTACTTTTTCTATGCAACTTTGGGTCCTTCTGAGTATCTAGTGTAGTCAATTAATAAACATTTGGAAATGTAGGAAATGAATGCTTACATATCATTTCTATGTGACTAAAAGGATACACCTTCACCTCTCTAGAATTCAAAGTGCACACTTCTTTAGATTAAAAATAGAGTTTTTCTTTGTGAAGTGGCAGGTTAAATATATTACCTTAACTTAACCCAGACTACTACTGCAGGTATGGCAAAGTTTCATCTTTTTTAAACATTCTTTCTTTAAGCTGCTTCTGTAATTAAACCTTAAAATAAAGTACATGGATCAATTTGCAAGGCCTGCCATGTACTCCAAATATGGAAATAGTAACAGGCATATTTGCTGACCCCACTTGAATTTACTTATAAAGCACTTTTCTTCATGGAGCTATCATATGTTGAGCAATATTTAACAATGTGAAAAGAACTTCTTATGATAGAAGGAGATCTGTGAAGAGAAAGCAGTATATTAATGTGTGAGCCAGAGGCAAGACAGGGAAATAAAGTAAGGTACAATTTGCCTTTGGGAGATTGGTGGAAATGTTAGAAAAATCTGAGAACATGTAAGTGAAATAAGTGAATGTAACCATAGAATACAATAATTAGCCATTAGTATCAAGTACAGGCAGGTTCTATCTAAGAATGGACAGTGTTCTTAAGTGCACTTCTAAGTACCTTGCTCAGCTGGTCTCATGCCTCCAAACTCTCATTACCTTTGCTTTATTTACTCCACTATGATTCTGCCTTTTTGTCTCTCTTCATCTACAATTCTTAGAAAATAATTATTGCTTCCCTTTTTCTTTTTCTGTTCTTCCCAAGCATTGTTCTTGTACTTTAACACCCATCCCTGATAAAATTGTCTTCTTAAAAGTTACCAATGAGCCCTGACCAGGTAGTCAGTTGGTTAGTGTGTCATCCCAATATGCCAAGGTTGAGAATTCAGTCCCCAGTCAGGTCACGTACTCTCTTTCTCTCTGTCAAATCAAACAATAAATAAAAATGTTTTTAAAAGTTACCAATGATCTCCACATTTTATATCTGTTTTATCATTGTATATAGGCTCCACAGAACTTTACAGTGTTAACAATCTATTTCTATAAAGTGTGCTCTCATTCCATCCATGAAAATCTATTATCTTTGTTCCCTACTGAATCCTTAGTGTCTTTTACCAGGTTTTACCAAATTTATTATTTTATGCCTTTAACATTATTTATTGAACTTTAAATATTTGATCATATCCTTTATAAGTATGGAATATTAAGACATGTCTATGGAGTGAGTTCACACTGCAATTGTGTTGTTAGAAATACAGTTATACAATGTTCATGTGAAAAACTATAAATACACATTTATGAGGTCACAAGTGATGCTTCCTTTATTTGAAAAGCTTCAGAAATAAATAACTACTGGAAACTGTTCTTGAAGATGGAATAAATTTCACTAAGCATTTGATAAATTGCTATCCATCCCTAATATTTAAACAATAAATATTCATTAATGTAATCATGAATATTGCCTATCTCTGAAAACAAACACAACTCTCTTTGAGAAAAGATTACTATAGTTCCTTACAGTCTTTATTTCACTTGTCTGCTTTAGACACCAACTCAGGAGCTATTTTCAAAAGTTAAAAGTACTCATTTACCACTTGAAGAGTATCTATGCCTATAAAATTGACCAAAGGTTTGTGTTCCTAAAATTTTCTAAACTATTCATAAACTATTCATAAAATTTTCTAAAAATTCATATTTTTCAGAATAACTTTAAAGTAAACAAACTATATACTATTGATGCATTTAAATATGAAAAATAAGTCAATTTTCAGAATTCAGCATGTGATTATCAACAAATAAAATGGTGTGCTTTTATTACTCTAGTTTTTAAGTCATCCGAAAAAGTTTCCTGAAGGATGACTTAATGAGGTCAAGAGGACTGATTAGTGGAAATAATAACACTATATATATATATATATATATATATATATATATATATATATATATATATATATATATATCCACACTAGAGGCCTGGTGCATGAAATTCATGCACTTGGGGGGTGGGGTCCCTCAACCTTGCCTGTGCCCTCTTGCAGTCTGGGAGCCCTGGGGGGATGTGCGACTGACAGCTTAGTGGACCTGAGCCATCAGTCAGACATCCTTAGCATTGCCACGGAGATGGGAGAGGCTCCCACCACTGCCGTTATGCTCGCCAGCTGTAAGCCTGGCTTCTGGCTGAGCGGTGCTCCCCTGTGGGAGCACACTGACCACCAGGGGGCAGCTCCTGCATTGAGTGTCTGACCCTGGTGGTGAACGCGCATCATAGTGACCGGTCATTCCACCATTTGGTCATTTGCATATTAGCCTCTTATTATGTAGGATACTCATCTATATTTTACAAACCACTCTCAGTTAAAAACCTGTAAAGGGAATGAAAACAGTATATTCTTTATTTTTAAGAAAAGCAATGAAGCTTCATTAAATTTGAGTGATGTGTTCATAGTAACACAATCATCAAGTGAAGAAATAAAGAGTAAAAGAAGCATGTCACTTTTTATTGTCTTTCATTTTTGTCATTATGCTGTTGCCCTCATTGGTGATAGTCTTCTAAAAGAATAAAAATATTTTTAAAAAATCTTGGTAAATGCAAGGCTTTCCTTGATCAAACAAAATGGGTTGCAGTTTTTTAAAAAAAATTCACATTGATAAACCTAACATTTTAATCTGAATCAAATGTAAAAGTAATGACCAGTCCTTAACTTCTTTGAGATGATGGGCCTTGAATGTTTGGAGAATTGTGTGCATACTCAGTTAAATCTTTTATTTAAAGAAGTTATAAAATAAAAATACAGATAATTTATTTCATAATGTGGAAATTACTTTGGGATAGTAATAATGATAATCCTACTTAATGATAGAAGGAGATCTGTGAAGAGAAAGAGATGTTAATAAAGAGATGTTATGCAAATTGACCCTCACACCCTCCCAAAAATGGCCGCCCCCATGTGGTCAAAGATGGCTGCCCCTATGTGGTCAAAGATGGCCACCACAAGATGGCCGGCAGGGGAGGGTAGTTGTGGGCAATCAGGCAAGCAGGATAGGGCAGTTGGGGGTGATGGGAACAGCAGGGGAGGGCAGTTGGGGGCGACTGGGCCAGCAGGGGAGGGCAGTTGGGGGTGACCTGGCTGGCAGGGAAGTGGTTAGGGGGTATCAGGCTGGCAGGCAGGCAAGCAGTTGGGAGTCAGCAGTCCCAGATTGTGAGAGGGATATCTGACTGCTGGTTTAGGGATCAGGCCTAAACTGGCAGTTGAACATCCCCCAATAGGTCCCAGATTGGAGAAGGTGCAGGCTGTGCTGAGGGACAACTCCCCGCTCCCCCAGTGCATGAATTTCATGCACCGGGCCTCTAGGAATAATAATATTGTTAGTTGATAAGAAAATATGGAATTTAATACTATTCAATTTTTAAAGACATACTACTTAACTAAGAGGTTTATACAGTGAAGAAATAATTAGCTAATGACTAAATTCTTATGACATTTCATAAAATTTTTTAAAAATAAATTAAAATGTAAATAAATAAGCTTAATAACATTGAAACAGATAATATTTTAGCACAGTGCCCTTTCAGTTGTTTCTAATATTACACCTCAATCAGGAAAAAGATTTTGAGACATGGCCCAATAACTATAATAATTTATTAATATATTTTATCCAGGTATTACTTAAATTGTCCATTATAAAATAGACATAAGGTAGAAATGAATAAGATTTTCTTGATATAGTCAAGTTACACATGCCTAACCTTAGAGACTACCATTCTGATGTCATAAACAACAATATTTGATGACAAAGAATAGCTTATGATAAGCTATTTCCTAAATAATTTAAATGATGTGATGGAGAATCTTTCAAGCATTCTCCATCTGTGAAATACTTTATCACAAAATAGATGAGTAAATATTTTTTTCAAAAGTATTTTGTAGTTGTTGAGCTCATATTAGGTATCACTATTAATGACCCTTGCAAGATATCAGTAGTATGGATATTCTGAGGGATATTGCCAAGGACCTCCATCAGCAAAGAATATCTGGCATAATCTATAATGAGAAAAA
The DNA here is from genome assembly GCF_027574615.1 of Eptesicus fuscus. Lineage (NCBI taxonomy): Eukaryota > Metazoa > Chordata > Mammalia > Chiroptera > Vespertilionidae > Eptesicus > Eptesicus fuscus. The sequence continues at coordinate 92,629,787 of NC_072475.1, read as the reverse complement.
TTAAAATATTTGATCATCCTCACTTTATAGATTAAACAGTTAAAGCTTAACAGCATTTTCTAAAGGTTGGTTTAACATAATGATGCATGACCAATTTGAAACTGGTGAAATGAAAATTAGAAATGAGGGTGCCTGCATCTCTAACCAAGGAGCGTTCTTTCCTCCTTACCGCACAAGAGAATGAGTCACTTTTCGAATATCCTGCTTAAGCAAAAGGCAAAAACCTCTTTGATCTCAACATATTGATCTCAACATAGTATCAGTTGTTATAATTTGATTATCAACATAACTCTCATTATAGTATTATGAGCCTAGAAGAAATATAAACTTCTAAATCAATATTTCTGTATTCATTTATGGGGTCACTTTGAAATTTACTCCTTGTAATATAATTTTTTTAAAAAAGAGAGCCTATCTATCTAAAGTGAAAGTGAATGTGAGGCTTGTTTTTCTAGCCAGTACACATGCTAGAAGATAGAGTTAGACTCATTTTGTCCCTACTGATGTTGCCTTTTCTGATTCACTTTCAGCAGCCTTGTTTATATTCTGATGTTTGATGAACACATGATTAACCTGATATGTGTATGAGACTAAAGTAAAAACAGAAAGGTAATGATGTTTTCTGCTGTAATCTGTTTTTGAGAACACCCTTCTAGTAGGCATTGATTCACATTAACTCATGAAATAAATTGTTCAACATTGTCCTTAAAACACAGGTTGAGTAACAATTTCACTGTCTTAATAAAAATAAAGATTCTAATGAAAACACATACACACAAACACACATACACACAAAGCACTGTTATTGTCCATAGAAATAACATAGTCAATTTGTTAACTGAAAGGATTTTTCTTGGAAGATGCAAATATTTTAATCTTAAATTATTGCTCCTTTTGACGTTTTGCACCCAGAGAGCCTTGATTTATATATCTTCTTTCCAAAGAGACTCTACTTTCTGAGTGACTGAGTGGAAAATTGTTTTGTTTGCTTGTTTTTTTAAAATATATGTGTGTGTGTGTGTGTATGTGTGTGTGTGTGTGTGTGTGTGTGTGTGTGTATATATATATATATATATATATATATATATATATATATATATTATATATGTCCCCCATTCCTTCCCTTTTATTCCCTTCTGTCCAGCCCCAACCCCCAACAAATTATTTTAAAATAAATACATATAATAACAAAAATTCTTGCAATTTCACATAAAGGTTTCATAAAGAGTTGCTCTTTCAAATGCATTTAAATTTAAAAATGAATTTGGTTTGGTTTATTATTATAGACTAGAGGTCCAGTACATGAATTCATGCACCAGTGGGGTCCCTCAGCCTGGCCTGTGGAATTGGGCCAAAACTGACTCTCTGAAATCCCCAGAGGGGTTCTGGATTGTGAGAGGGTTCAGGCCAGGCCGAGGGACCCCACCAGTGCATGATCAGGGCCAGGGAGAGAGAGGTTGGCAAGCTGGGAAGGGACCGTGGGAGGGCTCCAGGGCATGTCTGGCCTGTCTCGTTCAGTCCTGATCGGCTGGACCCCAACAGCAAGCTAACCTACCAGTGAGAGCATCTGCCCCCTGATGGTCAGTGCACGACATAGTTAGTGGTTGAGCAGTCTTAGCATATCATTAGCATATTACACTTAGATTCGTTGAACAGCCGACTGGTTGACCGGACACTTATCATATTAGGCTTTTATTATATAGGATATTTGACACATACCCTATGTCGATTATCTATTTTGTGAGAGTTTCATTATGTTGTGTAAGGGTTATTTTACTGAGAGTATATTTCATATAGGAAAATGTTACTGTATATAGATATTCCTGATCTTGCACCATAGTTGCACTTATAAATTTAATCATACACTACAAAACAAAGATTTTCAACATGTGATTATCATCCAACTAGATTTCTTTGCAGTTCCGCTTGCAAACTTAATATCAGGCATACACTCTGTTAAAGAAAATGATCCATTGGGCAGCAGCATTTCTTCTGTCCATTGCAAACTCATTTTAGTGAGGGTGTGCAGGAGGAAGTTGATCAATAATTCTCTATCATCATTGTTGTTTCTATTTATTTCCCCCTCTCCCATCCTCCCTGAAATATATATATATATATATATATATGTGTGTGTGTGTGTGTGTGTGTGTGTGTATATATATATATGTGTGTGTGTGTGTGTGTGTGTGTGTGTATATATATATATATATATATATATATATATATATATATATATATAATTTAAATTACAGAAACATTTCCAGGTAATAAAACATGTTTACCAAGCTCCATTGCCTCAAGGCTACACCACCTACACCAGATAGAGATCATCAAATGAAATCATCATTCTTGACGACAGCCCTGTCACAAATGTTTACTGGAATGGCACTATCAGGATGCCTTAAATAAAGTAGGCCAGAGTCATTGCACACATTTCAGATTTCTATTCTGTGACTACCCTGTGCCATTCGCCAAACTCCTACCCTTGGTGGTACTCACAAAAACTGGGATCAGAACAGATCCTTGGTGAGCAGATCAGCAATATCTCAGCCTCATTTATCTGAGAAAATGAAATGTAGGCTACATTTTTATACCAGAGTAATGAACATTTGAGAACAGCTCTTTCCAGTTGAAGATGTAACTTAATATCAATTGGAAGATTTTAACTGAAGCAATGCATATTGCATTTTTATCTTACACTTTTGAACTTGCTTTTTTAGTCTAATCTAGAGATTCAGATGATGAATATAATTTTAATATGTGAAATATATATTTTAAAAACTGAAATAACCTATTTTTTAAATGTAGCATAGAGAAACAATTTTTATATGAACACTATTCTTTCTAAAGCTTATATAGAAGGAACTAGAATTATATTACAGTTTTAAAGCTTCTTTTTCTCTCTTTGCTTCACTACACATTTTATTTTTACTTACTCTTCTTTTCTATCTTTCTTTGTTTCTGCAGTTATATCTATCATTGACTTAGTAAAATATTCTCATTGAATTAATAAACAATGTATCTATTACAAATAAATTATCTCATATTATTCAGATTATCAAGAATTTAGGGCTGTGCTGCAAACACCACATACATCTTTTCTTTGCTGGCCTAATTTTGAGTGAGAAAGATAACAGATTTTCCTGATAAAACCATTTGAATGCAGTCTTGTATCTTACATTTCTATTTTATCTAAAATTATATGAAAATAAAAGATATCAAAATATGGCAAACTAAAATGAAAATTGGATTATTTTCCTTCCAAATAAGAATAAGTAGCCATAAACTTTAGCTACTAGCTACTTAAAATATATACACCAAATCAAAAGCATATTCCATATAGAGTTCTATATATAACTACAGGCCCAGTGCATGAAATTTGTGAAAGGGGGATGTGTCCCTCAGCACAGCCTGTACCCTCTCCAATCTGGAACCCCTCGAGGGATGTCTGACTGCTCATTTAGGCCCAATCCCGATAGGGCAGTTGGACATCCCTCTCACAATCCAGGACTGCTGGCTCCCAACTGCTCGCCTGCCTGCCGTCCTGATTGTCCTTAACTGCTTCTGCCTGCCAGCCTGATCACCCCCTAACCACACCCCTGCCAGGCTGACTGATGCCTAACTGCTCCCCTGCCAGCCTGTTAACACTAACTGCCCTCCCCTACAGGCCTGGTCACCCCTAACTGCCCTCCCCTGCAGGCCTGGTCCCCCCCAACTGCCCTTCCCTGCAGGCCCAGTCACCCCTAACTTCCCTCCTCTGCTGGCCTGGTCACCCCTAACTGCTCTCCCCTGCAGGCTTGATCGCCCTCAATTGCCCTCCCTTGCAGGCTTGGTCCCTCCCAACTGCCCTGCCCTGCTGGCCATCTTGTGGTGGCCATCTTGTGTCCACATGGGGGCAGCCATCTTTGACCACATGGGGGCAGCCATCTTGTGTGTTGGAGTGATGGTCAATTTGCATATTACTCTTTTATTATATAGGATTTGTGAAATATTAAATGACCATAAAGATATGGGTTTATTTCTGGGCTCTCTATTCTGTTCCATTGATCCATATATCTGTTTTTATGCTCTTTTGAATACTATGGCTTTATAGTATAGTGTGATATCAGGTAGTATGATCCCTCCAACTTTATTTTTCTTTCTCAAGATTGCTGAGGTTATTCAGGATCTTTTGTAGTTCCATATAAATTTTTGGATTGTTTGTTCTAGTTATGTGAATACACTATTGGTATTTTTATAGGAATTGCACTGAATCTATGGAGTGCTTTGGGTATTATGGATATTTTAATTTTGTTAATTCTTCCTATCCATGAATACTCTGTATGCTCTCATTTATTTGTATCTTCTTCAATTTCTTTCTTCAGTATCTTATATAATAAAACCTTAATATGCTGTGTCCGGTTGTCCGGTCGGCCATTCAACCAATCAAAGTGTAATATGCTAATGATATGCTAAGGCACTCAACTGCTTGCTATGACATGCACTGACCACCAGGGGGCAGATGCTCTGACCAGTAGGTTAGCTTGCTGCTGGGGTCTGGCCAGTTGGGACTGAGCGAAATGGACCAGACACACTCTGGAGACCTCCCGTAATTACTCCACAGCTGGCCAACCTCCAGCATCCCTCCCCAGCCCCTATCATGAACCTGTGGGCTCCCTTGGCCTGGCCTGTGCCCTCTCATAATCCAGGACCCCTCGGGGGATTTCAGAGAGCCAGTTTCAGCCCATTCCCACAGGCCAGGCCGAGGGACTCCACTGGTGCATGAATTCATGCACTGGGCCTCTAATCTTCTAATATTTTAAGTGCAGGTCTTTTACTTCCTTGGCTAAATGTATGCCTAGTTTATTTATGCAATTTTGAGTAGGATTATATTGTTACTTTCCTTTTGGATAGTTCATTATTGATGTATAAATATGAACTGATTTCTGAATATTTATTTGATATCCTAATACTTTATGGAATTCACTTACCAGTTCTAGTAAAATTTTTGGTGGAATCTTTAGGGTTCTCTATATATAGTATTATGTCACCTGCAAATAATGGCAGTATTCCTTCTTCTTTTGAAATTTGAATGCCTTTTATTTGTTCTTCTTGTCTGATTTCTGTCATAAGGACTTCCAGTACCATGTTGGAAAAGTGATGAAAATAGATGGCCCTGTCTTGTTTTTGATCTTAAGGGAAACACTTTTAGTAGTTCCCCATTGCTTATGATGATAGTTGTGGTTTTTTCATATGTGGGCTTTAAGTTGAGATATTTATTATAAATGGATGCTGAGTTTAGTCAAATGTTTTTCCTGAATCTGTTCATATGACATATAATTTTTATCCTTCATTTTGTTTATGTGGTGTATCATGTCAAATTGATTTGTAAATATTGTATGAATCTTGCACTCCAGGAATAAATTCGACTTGATCATATGATCTTTTTAATGTTTGGCTGAATTTAGTTTGATAATATTTTGTTGAGGATTTTTGCATTTATGTTCATCAGGAATATTGGCCTATAGTTTTCTTTCTTTGTAGAGTCTTGATCGGGTTTTAGAATCAGGGTAATGCTGACATTATAAAATGAGCTTGGAATTTTTCCCTCCTCTTCAATTTTTAAAAATTGTTTGAGAAAGATATGTGTTAGTTCTATTTTAAATGATTGGTAACATTTACCCATGAAGCCATTGGATCCAGGACTTTTGTTTGCTGGGAGCTTTTTATCATTATTACTGCTTTGATTTCATCAGTTGTAATTGGTCTGTTCAGATTTTCTGTTTCTTATTGATTCAGTTTTGGAAGATTGTATATTTCCAGGATTTTATCTATGTATTCCAGATTGTCCAATTAGTTGTCATATAGTTATTCATATTTTTTAATATTTATTTTTTATTTTTGTGGTGTTAGTTGTTATATCTACTCTTTAATTTCTGACTTTATTTCTGTCCTTTCTCCTTTTTGCTTGATGAGTCTGGTTAACATTTTATTCATCTTGTTATCTTTCTAAAGAAACAGCTCTAGGTTTCATTGATCCTTTGTATTATATTTTAGACTCTATTTTATTTATTTCTCCTGTGATCTTTATTATTTCCTTTCTTCTAATCACTTTGGTGTTCAGTTTTTCTTTTCTAGTTCCTTTAGGCTTAAGTTTAGATTTTTTTAGACATTTCTTTCTACTCAACATACACTTGTATTGCTTTGAATTTCCCTTTCAGGACTGATTTTGCTTTGTCTCATAAATTTTATGTTGTTGTGTGTTCAATTTCATTTGCTGCAAGATAATTTTTTATTTCTTTTCTTATCTCATTGTTAATCCATTTGTTGTTGAATATAATATAATTAAGCCTCCATGGGTTTTTCAGGGTTGGTTTGTTTGTTTTCTTATAAGTGATTTATAATTTTATACCATTGTGGTCAGAGAATATGCTTGATATAATTTCAATCTTCTTAAATTTATCAAGATTTGTGTACTAATATGTGGTTTATCCTAGAATATATTCCATACGCCCTTGAAAAGAATGTATACTTTGCCAAAACTGGTTTGGCTCAGTGGATAGTGTCAGCCTGTGGACTCAAGAGTCCCAGGTTTGATTCCAGGTCAAGGGCATGTACCTTGGTTGCGGGCACATCCCCAGTGGGGGGTGTGCAAGAGGCAGCTGATTGATGTTTCTCTCTCATCGATGTTTCTAACTCTCTATCCCTCTCTCTTCCTTTCTGTACAAAATCAATAAAATATATTTTAAAAAAATAGAATGTATATTTTGCTGCTCTGGGATGAAATGGTGAAGCTATCAATTAAATCGATCTGGTCTAGTGTGTAATTTAAGTCAGCTGGTTTCTTTTTGTTGTTGTTTTTGAAATTTTGTCTAAAGGATGTATACATTGACAGCAATGGGGTGTTAAAATGTCCTACTATTACTGTATTGCTATTAATCTCTCCCTTTATGTCCATCAAGATTTGCTTCATATATTTAAGGGTACCTATGTAGGGTGTCTGAATGTTTACAAGGCTTACATCTTATTGGATTGTTCCCTTCTACATTATGTAATATATTTCTTTGTCTTTTACTAAAGCATTTGTTTTAGTCTATTTTGTCTAATGTAGGTATTGTTACTATGCTTTCTTTTTTATCCAGTTGCATGAAATATGTTTTTCAACCTCTTTACATTTAGTCTGTGTGTTTTTCATTCTGAAGTGGGTCTCTTTTAGACAGCGCATATATGGGACTTTTTAAAAATCCATTCAGCAACTCTATGTCTTTAGATTGGAGAATTTCAATGATATATATTTAAAGTGATTATTGGTCAGTATATAATTTTTGCCATTTTATTCTCTATGATTATATTCCTTTTTTTCTTTCTTCTTTTTAAAGAAAACCCTTTATTATTTTTATTTTATTTTTTTGTAATACTGATTTGGTGGTAATAAACTCTGTTAGCTTATTCTTATCTAGGAAGCTCTTTATTTCACCTTCAATGTTTAATGATACCTTTGGTGGGTAGAGTAGTCATGGTTTTAGGTCCTTGCTTTTCATCCTTGCATGTTTTGTGTCAATTCCTTCTGGGCTGAAATGTTTCTGTTGAGAAATTAGGTCATAGTGTTATAGGAGCTCTCTTGTAGGTAACTGTTTTTTCTCTGGCTCCTTTTAGCATTCTCACTTTAACCATTGCCTTTTTAATTATGATGTGTCATAGTGTGGGCCTCTTTGGATTCATCTTGCTTGAGACTCTCTGAGCTCCCTAGACATGTGTATCTTTTTCCTTTACCAGGTTAGGCACGTTTTCAGCCATTATTTCTTCAAATAGTTTCTCGAGTCCTTGCTGCCTCTATTTTCCTGGTACTACGTAATGTGGATGTTGTTATGCTTCATGTTATCCTACAGTTCCCTTAGACTATCCTCATTTCTTTTTTTTTTTTGAATTTTGTTTTCTTTTCACTGTTCTGATTGGGTGTTTTCTGCTACCTTGTCTTTCAAATTACTGATTTGATCTTCTGCTTCATATATCCTGCTGTTAACTCTTTTCAGTGTATTCTTTATTTCAGATATTACATTAGTAATTTCTGACTGGTTCTTTTTATGGTTCCTATGTCCTTTATTACACTTGCTATCTTTTTGTTTAAGTTCCAACTGAGTTCATCCATTATTTTTCTAATTTTGTTGAGCATCCTTACAACCATTGTTTTGAACTCCATATGTGGTAACTGGCTTGCCTTCATTTCACTTAGTTCTTTTTTCTCCGGATTTCTCCTGTCCTTTTATTTTAAGTAGTTTTTTTGTCTTTCCAGTTTGGCTGACTCCGGGTATTTGTTTCTATGGGTTAGGTAAATCTGCTATATTTCCTAGTCTTAGTAGGGTGGCCTAATGTAGTAGGCATCTTGTGGGGCTCAGTGAGGTAGTCTCTCTGATCATATAAGCTTCTTTGGAACTTTGGGATGGGTTGTAGTTTCAGAGAATTGCCAGGGTGAGGTCAACAGAGTTTATCAGGCCCTAAAAAGCCAATTACCTGGCTATGTGAAGAGAGGGCTCTGCACTGGAATGGTGGCGGAAGTTTGGTGTGCAGGGAGAAAATGTCCTCCACCACAAAACCATACAAATTAGCTTTTCCCAGTCTCCTCATAACTTCTGACGATTTTGCTGCACTGTGAGGCCAGGTTCATAGCCTACTGACCACAGTGCAGAGAACAACTTTGACAGGGTAGGGCCATCAGAAGTTGTGAATGTGGAGTTAGTAGTTCTCCTATAGGGTACAGGAGGAAGAGTGCCATTGTTCTGGCATGTGGGTGCTTGGGGAGGCTGCTCTGTGGCAGGAGGCTGGTGCCTAGGCCACTGCCCTGGTGTGCAGCAGGTGGTGAGGAATTGGCCCCCGCCCCAAAGACTCACAACTCTGTGTCTGACTGCCCCGGAATTCACTCAAGATACCTTCAAGAAAGCTATACCACAGGCTCAGGCAGCATACTTCTCTGCAGGGCATGAGCTTAGCCAGTGGGGCAACAGGGACTCTGGACAGTGGGGTTAGTGCAGTCCTCCAAACTACTGCAATTTGGATGAGAGTGCTTGACCCAAATGATGAGATGCTGCCTGTGGATGGTTTAGGAGAAGGACTCACTGTAGAGATTCTTATATCTGTCCCTTCAGCACTCTCCACAGAGCCACATAAACCTGTCTGTCCTCACATGACTCTAGTCTGCTCCAATCCACCCTCCCTCTAAGAAAGCCCAGGATGTGTGGCTGCAAATGAGACTTTGTGCGCTGTCCCTTTAAGATGGCACATGGTTTTTTAGCAGACTCCTCTCTCTCCCTAGAAGACAGAATCCCTGATGATTTTCATAGTGAGATGTTATGTGGTCACCTCGTTCCAGCTTTGGTACTCTGGGCTGGAGAGCCAGGCGTGGGGTTGAGAATCCTGACTCCTCAGGAGGAACCTTGGAGGCTGAGTGGATTACCCCCCTGGGTTTTTAGCTGCTGCACGTGAGTATGAGGCCAGCCCTTTGCACACCTGTGCCCTTCCTGACAGTCTCATTGTGCCTTCTTCTGTAAATCCTTGATTTTAGACTTATATTAAGCTAGTCTTTCGGTCGGTTATTCAGGTTGATTATTCTATATTTTAGTTGTGATTTCAGTTCGATCCTAGAAGGAGGTGAGTGTAACTTTCACCTACTCCACCATTATCTTCCAGTATCCTGTTTGTTGACTATTTGATAAAATTCAAACACTTAAGTGAAAAAATATAAAGGTAATGTTCATCTTACCCCAGCCTAAGTTTCTAATTCTGTTTATGTATAATTTTCTTACTAATTTCTCAAGATTCATCTGAAATCACTTTTACACTAATAAACCTTGCTTGGCTCCACAAGCTATATTCTGTGACTCTCTTTAGTGTTTATCATATTTTGAGTAAGAACAATATTATAATACTATATATTATATGCTAATATATACACACACTTATGTCTCCTTGATTTCAGGGAGCATCAATGGAACAGTGAGACTGAGAACGTATTTACCTTCCTATGACTTCTAGGCTACTACTTATTGTGTAACATCTTAATAAAAGTATTCTGGTTATGATCAGCTTGATGGGAAAAAGGTATTTCGTAAAGTGGGCTCAGATCAAGGTTTAGAGGATTGAAGATTGAGATATAAGGAAGAGGGAACTACTACACTTAAACTTTTACACTCGGATGTCGAGTGTGACTTGACACGGTTAGCATTAGAATAAAGGAATTGATAAAAAAGCAAGCGAGTGCAAAGGGTTAATATTGTCCACTTTCAGTTCTGTTTGCTTTCATAGTAATGTATGTAGAGTCTGCAAAGCTGTGAGGAGAAGTAGTTTAAATATTAAATCAATCCGTAAGACAGATACTTTATGCACAAATTTGATATTTTAAACTATCAATTGAGTATGGTATTCCACTGATATTTTATTTTGAAGACTTTCAATTAGCCTTCAAATCTTCAAAGGAGAACTTATGTTTAATATGAATTTGGAAAATGAGATCTTAAAGATAAAATACTTTAAAAAATATCTCCTTGTAAAAGAGCTCCCCATAAGGAACTGAAAGTAAAGAGCCTAACCTTAAATCTCATGAAGGTGTATGTTCTATCATTGAGTCTATTCAACTAACTCCTCTTCCAGAAATAAAATTGGGAACAGCCAACAAAAAATCAATTCACCATGTTTGAGGCTGCCAGTTCCAGAACGAGCAAGAGCAGACATAATATGATTATGAGGACTCGGAGCATTCAGGACATCCTGCAGAATCCCACATAAACTGACAGCCAGAGGGAAATGTTGCTGGATGCCCTATTAACTGGGATTTACAACAATCCAGCTTTCTGGTATTTGTTTCTGTGGTGAGGTGGATCCAATGTCCAAAAATTAGGCTTTCATAGTTACAAATTCTGCCAACATTTTAGCTCGTTACCTCTAAACAACTCTTCAATAATTATAACATTAATATTGTTGGGCATTTAGTACATTAGAGCATTTGCCACTGTTATGAAGATTTTCCTGCAAAACAAAATTAAACAAACAACTGCCTGAAATCATCCCTTTTTAGATAAAGTTGAAGCATGAAAAGAAATGCTTTTCATGATGTTATGCAATGCATTCATGCAAGAAGATATCCAGCAGGATTAATTTACTGCTGTTTATAGTGGCATTCAATAATATACTTTAAAAAATAAGAACAAAAAAATGACAAAGATTTTCCCCATAAGTCATGAATACTAATATCTAAATATTTTAAATGTGTAGCTACTGAATAACATTTAGATTGCATACACACACACACACACACACACACACACACACACACATGCACATATATTAGGGCATACATACCCAGAATTGTAGAAAGATATAATTCCATTAAATCAGGAACCTGAAATTTATCCTCTATATGTGAATAACAGAGCCAAACCTGGTAAACTGAAGTCTATTTATGCAGTTCTATGTGTCAAATAACTTCATCTTGAATAATGTATCTCAGCTTTATGAAACACCATTAGGCTGTGAGTCAAGAAAAAAATAAAAAAATAAATCTATAACATTTTTCTGAATATCATATAAAATGTGGAGGTTTTTCAGTCTGCCTTTCTTTCTGTAGCATTTACTGGTCACAAATGTTAGTAGTAAATACCACAAAGATGCACATAAATGGGAATATTCCTTAGCTTAGCAGATATAGGTTGAAGTATAACTCAGGAAGGATTTAACTTTTCCAACACAGAGAACACACAAGAGCAAGAAACACAGGAGTAAGACCAGACCATTGACTCAACAGCCCCGCATCTAATGACTAGAGGCTTGAAAACTTTCCTTACACCAGAAAATGTTTTACCATCTCTTAATAAACTTGAATATTAAGTTGGTGAAATAACAATCCAAAATGATATATTTGTATAATGAAAGTGAATAAGATACTACATAAGCTCTTTAGGCATATGAGAGATGGCTGAATTTTTTAGTATGCTGTACTAAAAAATAGGATCCTTAGTCTGTTGATGGTAATTATTTTCATTACTTATAGTCCTGGGGTTCTCGATATCTTTTTGTTTTCTAGACACAGTGCAACTTTAACATAGAAAAATGTCCACCACCTGTTTTGTTTAAGGATGAGTTTGCCATATAAGTATACTGACTCAGCTTTTTCTCATGTTTCCTGTACTAAAAAAGTACAAAAGGTTTAAATGTCTTTGGCTTTTAGCAGAAAAAAAGGGAAACAATAACTTTTTTTTTTTTTTTCTTACCGAGTAAGTACAATGGAAAAAGTGCCCTTTATTTTGCAATCACTAAACATTTAGTCACTTCTTAAGAACTATTCTTCCATATCTTCCTGCGGACAGCCACCAGAAATTGTGCTGTTAAATCATTTATTCCCACTTATAAGAAGGATATAATGTGACTCATAAAAGCTCCCAACCATGCAATAATAAAGGATGATACTAACAGAATTATTCTGTGTCACAATTTCTTAGTTTCTGTGTTACTATTAGCAGAAGGTGCAATTACATCTGAGAAAAGGAAGATTTAAATATTTTATAAAGATTAATAGTTTTAAGAATCAGATTATTGAGAAAATTTATATATAATAAAATGTATCATTCTAGAAATAGTTCTGAGTTTTCACAAATACTTACAATTATATCATATTAAAATCAAGATAGATGACACTCCATCACCATCAAAAAAAAATTCTACTCTATCCCCTTTAAAATCAATTCCTTCTCATACACTATGCTGCTAACAACCATATTTACTGTCCATATCATATTACATTTTTCTGAATATCATATAAAATATGGAGGTTTTTCAGTCTTCTTGTTTTCCTGTAGCATACTGCAATTGAAATACTAATGAATACTAATATATAAATATTGTATTTAGTGTCCTTAAACATAATATGCTGTTATATGTGCTGATTCAATTATTTTCTTTTTATTGCTGAGTAATAAAAAGTATTGTATAAGTTCACCATGGTTTGTTCATCCATTAATCAGTTGAAGGGCATTTAGCCAGTCCAATTTTGGGTGATTATAAATAAAGTTGCTATAAACATTTGCATACAAGTTTATGTGCCATGCATATATTTTAATTTTTATTAGTTAATCAACTGGGTGTTGAATTGCTGATTCATATGCTCAGTATTAACTTAATTAGAAACTTACAAACTGGTTTCCAAAGTACTGTAACATGTTTCAATCCCACCGGCAATGTATGAAAATTACAGATACTTTAATACATAGTATTTTTATCTGTAGGCTGCCCTCTGTGTCCCCTTCCAAGGCCATTCTCCCTCTGTCTCGCCATGGAAAAAGTCAAATCTTGCTTCAGCAAGGCTAGGATTAAGGCCAGTGCCCAGAGTCTCCACTCCATATTAAAGTCCAGTCCAATCCAATATCTGGCTAGCTTAGCTTGTGTTCCTAGTTGCAGTTCTAGTTGCAGTTCATTGCATGAGGGTTCTGCATGGCCATGGGCCATGTGGCTGCTTAATGCCACCTGACTATGGAGGCACATGGGTGATTGTGTGTCATGGAGCAAGGGAGTGTAAGGGAGCAGGAACAAGACAAGAGAGCAACACAGGAGAGGAGAAGTTTATTTTTCTGGGGATTTTAACCATCTAAGGTTTTGTGTGCTTGCAGTGACTCCACTCTTCTAGGCAATTATCTTTACCCCAACTTAGACTGACAGACAAGCACCTTCTACGGTCACCCCGACTTCAAGCAAGACTTGGAAACACATTGTAGATCTAGCCCTGGGTGGTATTGCTTAGTGATTAGAGCATCGGCCAGCACACCAAAGAGTAGCTGGTTCTATTCTTGGTCAAGGGAATGTACCTGGGTTTGATCCCCAGTTGGGGGGCATGTGGGAGGCAACCAATTGATGTGTCTCTCTCACATTGATATCTCTCTCTCTCTCTCTCCCTCCCTCTCTCTCTCTCTTTCTCTCTTCCCTCTTTCCCCTTCTCCCCCCTCCCTCCTTCCCTCCCTTCCACTCTTTCTGAAAATCAATGGAAAAAATATCCTCTAGTGAGGATTAACAAAAACAAAATAAAAACATTATAGATCTAAGGACCTGGCTCTATGATAAAATATGGATGCTTAGAATATTTATGTGTTCACCTTTTCAAGAAATGTATGCCTACTCTTTGGCATTCTGATTGGAGGAGGATAGTAGGACCCAAAATCAAAACTGGGAGTATCATTTAGCTTTTTAATTCCCATCATTAATGCATGGTCACTATGCTGACTATGCTAACACCTATCAGGGGTCCTCAAACTTTTTAAACAGGGGGCCAGTTCACTGTCCCTCAGACCGTTGGAGGCCTGGACTATAGTTTAAAAAAAAACTATGAACAAATTCCTATGCACACTGCACATATCTTATTTTGAAGTAAAAAAACAAAATGGCAAAAACTCCTGCATGTGGCCTGCGGGCCATAGTTTGAGGACGCCTGACCTAGATACAGAAGTGCTGTACTGGAGCATATGAAGTGACATCTGAAAGAACAGTGGATGGACTTTTCCCAGGGAATGAGAAAGTGAATGAGCACAATCAAGTTACTGCTCCAGAGACAGGTAGAGAACCACCTGTGCCTTTGAACATTCACAGTACTGGGACCATGCTGTTTCATGGTTCAACCAGATCGATGAGTGGGATTTGTTTGTTATATTTGGTTCAGAGGATTCACTTCTTTTTCACTGACCTCCTTACACATAGCCAAAAATTACATAGATAAAAACCCAGACCTCAGGACATGGTAGCTCTGAAGCTGAGCTGCATCAGTAAGTGACTACTGTTCCCCAACCTTGGCTGCTGCCCCCACCCTTGCCACATGGCCTGGACATGAGAAAGGAGAGGCTGTGAGTTACAGCAAGGCTGAAGTGGGACATTTTACCTTTTCAAATGTAATGCTGAGGAGTAGTATATCATTTAACTCCAACCTTTATTTTAACTAGTCAGTCTTTATTATAACTGTGTTACCCTAACTTCCATTCTCCTTTCCTGCACCCTACACACAAAGAATACACGCTGAAACTGGTTTGGCTCAGTGGATAGAGCGTCGGCCTGTGGACTCAAGGGTCCCAGGTTCGATTCCTGTCAAGGGTATGTACCTTGGTTGCGGGCACATCCCCAGTAGGGGGTGTGCAGGAGGCAGCTGATCGATGTTTCTCTCTCATCGATGTTTCTAACCCTCTATCCCTCTCTCTTCCTCTCTGTAAAAAATCAATAAAATATATTTAAAAAAAGAATACATAGATATTTTTGAACCAAAGACTATGCGTACAGAAAAGTCTGTCAGGAAAATTACTGTTAGGGTGAGCAAAATCAGAAATACAGAGCAGTAAAAGGAAAAGACTTAGGATTGAGGGAGGGTTCTAAATGTAAACATAGGTAATTCGAATGATTCATTTGTAAGTGATATCTTGAATACGTAGGAGAAAGGGGCAAAAATTGTGGGTATGACTTCATTAAGACAAGAAAGGATGGGGTACAGAGAAAGTGGGAAGGCATTCGCTTTTACTATGAAGATGGAGAAGATTTTCCCTTCCTGAAAGTAGAGGGGGAAATAAAGCCTGAAGCATAGGGCTGTAAACTCTAGCGTTGCAGTTAAGAAATGAGGGAGCTCCCATCTGGTGGCTTCTATTTTTTCCAATGAATTCTGTGGAAATATCATCAGCTGAACATGTGTATTAGGGATGTTAGAAATAACTAAGATATTTGAGAACAGAAAAAAAAAAAGCAAACATAATGACAGTTTTAGGGAATGTGGGGAAGTAAGTTAGACAAGGTTGAATTTTCTATCTTTTAACCAGTTTTGAGAAAAACTGGTTCATTCTTTTCAGGAAAGTTCAAGTTATAGCACTTGGGAATACAAACTTATAATATGGGTCTAGTCCCAAGAAAAATAAAATATCAGATACTGATATGGGAAATTTTACTGGAAATCTGTGGTGTTCCCTTGGGCAGGATGGTTTGCCGGGACTCTTTGTCGTTGGAGTTGAAGAATAAAACCATGGATGGAGGACAGTACAGCAAAGGTGGACATTTATTAGAAACTAGGGGCCTGGTGCATGAAGATTCGTGCATGGGGGGTGGGTCCCTCAGCCTGAGCTGTACCCTCTCCAATCTGGGAGTCCTCAGGGGAGCCCTCTCCAATCTAGGAGATTCTGTCTGTCTTTTCAATCATATGAGTGAATTGTCTGAGACCCCAACCCAGTTTGGTTTGTTGCTCACAGAATAATAGAGGCATTTTTTTTTCTTTGCTTCATTGGTGGAGATTTCCTGGAAGTTTTAGGATATCTTCCCTTTAATTTTCACTAGACACTCTGATTTTACTTATGTACCTCACCTTTGCTTTCCCTCCATCCCACCCCTCCCGCAACAGTAACTTGCATCAGGCTCACTTTGCTCTAGTGTCTAGGAGATCCATCTGCCAACAGAACTACTATTCCCAGAATTCCTGGTGCTCCCCATGCTCTTGGTTTTCCCTTCCTGCTCTGTCTCCGTCCCATGGCCTCCCGCTCTGCCAAGTCCTCCAAGCTGCCAGCTCTCCCTCTTTGCTCTCGAAGCAGCCAAGTTCCCCAAGCCATTCCACTCGCTGCTGGCTCTCCCGCTCTGTTCTCTGCCCAGTGGCTTGGTGGGCGTGGCTCCCTTGGTCACTCCCAGCAACTGAGGGAGCCACTAAGCTGCCAGCTCTCCCACTCTGCTCTCTGCCTGATGCCTGTGTATGCAAATTAATCCGCCATCTTTGTCAGGTTAATGTGCATACTCACTCCTGATTGGCTGGTGGGCATCGTGGAGGTACAATCAATTTTCATGTTTCTCTTTTATTATATAGGACAAAGCAAAGACTCCCATGTGGGGAAAGGGAAAGAATCCCACTGGTTTATAAAGGCTGCAGTTCTTTGTACAAGACATCCCCTCTGATTGGTCACTATTCCCCTTTTATTTGGTCACTATAGTAACTCCTGAGCTCAAGTCTCAGGTGAAATATGTGAGGTTCCTTCTTCTTCCTTATTGTTCTCCTATTCCCTCTGGGCTTCTCCTCCTCCCTCTCTGAATGAAGGGCTTCCTTCCCTTTATTCTGTAAATGTGTACCTTTTGCTACTCCCAGCTCCCTTGTCTTATGGAAATGTGACTTCTGCTTTGCCCAGCTCCCTTGTTTTATGAAAATGTACCCTTTGCAGCTCTGTAGCCATGTGCTTTTTCCATGGACCCCTTAATTTATAAAATTTCCTAAACCTTCCTATTTCACCCCTAAAAACACCTTTCAATACAGTGTGGTAGTCTGGATAAGAAGAGAAAATGTGTCACTAGGTTCCACTACTTACTGGTTGTACACTTTGGGCAATTATATAAACCCTAAGTTAAAATTTCCCTTGGGCAATTATATAACCCCTAAGTTTAAAATTCCCACATGAAAATTTAAAATGATAATAAACCTTTAGAGTTTATGTATAAAAGGATTTAATGTATGTGAAGCATTTAGCACAAAACCTGGTCCATCTGAATCTAAAATTCTCAAAAAGTAAAAAATTTTGGAACCCCCCCCAAAAAACAACAAAACTGGTCCATATTTACATTTCAGCAATGGTACTTGTGAGGGTGATAATAGAAGTGTCACTAATATTTTCAGACCTACCTGAGACAACAAAAAAGAACAGAATATATCATCATATGTACCCCACCTAATTCTTCAAGCAAATCCTTACTATATTATTTGCTTACTTCCTTCTTTCTAGACATGCCCTATTATTTCAACCTGTCCGTTATATTCCAACTAGGCTAAACTATTTATAGTATTCCAGTATTACAAAAATACCATAAAACATTACATATATGCACTTTTACACGAGTTTTTCTTTCTGCCTAGAAACTCCAGTAACCCCACCAACATACACACACACACACACACACACACACACACAAATACAAACACATGCACACATTTATACCACTTTCTTTTACCAAAGGGGTACTTATTCTTTAAAATTCAACTCATCCAGCTTTCCTAAAAGCCTTTGCTAAATGCATGTTAGTTTTCATACCTCTGTCAATTCCTGTGACATATAGTAAATCATACAATATTTTATGTGTGATTCCAATCAATAGTGAGCTCGCTAAGAGAATGGGCAGCTTCTTCTATGCATTCAATACTTCACACAATTACTGACAAAAAAGGGTGCTCCCTATGTAGTTGCCTGATTAATGCATGGAATCTCTGAAAGAAGAGAAAGCCCCGTGCACATTTTAAGCAAGGCTTCAGATAAAGGGCATTTTGCACAAGAACAGTTTGGGAATGAAAGGGCTGGAGCATTTACAAGTGATTAAAATCCTATCAACTGCAACATTAGCCATAACAGTGGCAGTAGCAGAACCCCAAGCTTTGTTATAAAGAAGAACTAGCAATTCCAAAGGAGAATAAACCACATAACATAGGGCAAGTCAGTGCATAGGGAAGGCAAATAACAGAGGAACTTTCCAGGAATTAAAAGCTTCAGATCCCCAGATTCTTACCACCCAAATCAAATGAATTATGAAACAACCCAGAACTCCCTTTGGGGAAAAATTGATTAGGGTATCAACTCTACCTTCAATCATAGGAAAATACCTAAGAAAGGTTCATAAAAAAACTAACTTGGTACTCTGCGTTACTTCTTATTTTGCTGTAATTTTGTATGCTATTTGAAAATTCTATTTTTTATCTAGCACTTCATCTATGTTCTTTTTGGGATTTGAGAGATTTGCTCTTATGTGTTTATTTAATTACTAGAGGCCCGGTGCATGAAAATTCATGCACTGGAAGGGACCCTGGCCTGCCCCTTCTCAGTCTGGGAGCCCTCAGGGGCGGAAGGTGACCCGGTGATCAGGGGAAGGTGACGCCTCCATCACACCTTTGCTACTGCCACTGTCGGCAGCACAAGCCTTGGCCAGCCCTGGTTACCTGAGACTCAGGTGGCCCTGGGTGGCTGGGCAGCCACCAATGAGGCTTGCCTGCACCTCGGGCCAGCGCTGGGCATCTGGGGGGCTGAGAGGACTGTGGGACTCCAGAGGCAGGCGCTCCAGCAAGGCTGAGGGGACTGGACGCCACCATCTTGTGGCTGTGGGCACCACCACCTTTGAGAGCATGGCAGTCAATTATCATATTCCCTTCTTATTGGCTATGGGTGCTGACATCTTTGAGGGTGGGGCAGTCAATTAGCATATTCCCTTCTTATTGGCTATGGGTGCTGACATCTTTGAGGGTGGGGCAGTCAATTAGCATATTCCCTTCTTATTGTCTGTGGGCGCCACCATCTTTGCGACAGCATGAGGGTCAATTAGTATATTCCTTCTTTATCAGATAGGATTTTATGCTAGATTTTTGATAAATGTTAGGTGTACAGCTACCCTATATGTGGTAAATAGATTTCCTCATATTAACACAAAATTTTGCCTAAGATCAGTCAGTAATTTTGCCTCCCATTTCAACAAAATGTATTATCTTTTCAATGATCCAATACAATGTGTTTCTAACAAGCAAAATATGTATTTACAAATATATAGAGAAAGACAAAACAAGTAGATACATAGCTCTTTTTATAATCTTCTGCTGTGCTTTTATCAATGATACAGTAAGGTTATGTTACTTGGGTTGGTATCATTTGATTTTGTGGCGCAAAAAGAGATCCAATTTATTAAAAGTACTGTTTAAGTCATAGCATCTGATAAAACAACAAACTCCTTTCCATTGTTAACGCATAGTATAGTTTCCCCTCTTTTAAATTTGTTTAATATGACTTGCTGTAAGCAGTTTTTAGCATTGTTTAAGCCTTCCTCATAACTCACCAACAATATTTTCTCATCCTTAATTTCAATTAAGACTTCACTAACTTAAGGTTACTTAGACAAGAGGGCATCGCAGACAATCATTGGTGAATTAATTGATTCTCAGATAAAATTTGTGCTGAACAAGATCTGTTCTTCTACATTACTAGCTGGTATTTTGAGTGACCCTTCTGTTACATTGGTAGTATTGCAGAACTGCCTGTCTCTAGGAGAAGATAGTCATGATGCCCTGTTAGAAGGAGGGACTGCTATCAGTCCTTAAATATTATTAAAGGAAAAAAGTGGAAAGAAATATTTCAAATAACCATCTTTTAAAAGAATTACTGTACATAAGCTCAGGTGAACTAAGATTTTATCCATGAGAATCATAAATTTATTTATTTCTAACTTTCCAACTCCATTTGAAAAATGTAATATTGCAAATATTTAAGGACTTTCACAACATCAAGCCTGTTACATATCATATAAGGTGTTCTCATGTGCCAAGAACATGCTTTCAGGAAAGAATAATTCTGTCCTATTGATCAATAAAATTGTGTGGCTTTGAAATCTGCTCTCTATACTTGGTTGATAAGTCATGGTAAATAATTTAAAATGATTTTACACATCTGGTCTCAAAATTGCTTAATCCATTAGGTATGTATTGTTTTATTGTCCAGAATCTGCATAGATTATAAATCAAAATGAAGTAATTTATTTGGGAAAGGTATCTAACTTAACTATAAACATTGAACAAATATACTAGAGGGAAATGCTCTTGGTGAGTTTCAGATAACATTTTCTTTTTTCCTGATGGGTAAAAAATGTACTGCCTTTCCATATATACAAACAGACACACATACAGTATTCAGTGCCTACACATTTTGTTAGTGAACTCAGATTGCCAGGGAGTAACACTTTTAGGAAGAGTTAGATAGCTAAAATTTAACATCTTCTATCTTTCGGGTTTTTCATGAGTATCAACTCTTTAATCCTCAGAATAAAGTGCTCCTTAAATATCAATTTACTAGATTAGAAAGCTAAAGTTTCACAAGATATGCTTCATGCTAGAATCCTATCTAATAATAGACAAATATGCAATTTGACCACACCTCCGACACACCCACAAGCCATGCCCACAAGCCACACCCACCATCCAATCAGAGCGAGTATGCAAATTAACCCAAACCAAGATGGCTACAGCCACAGAGAGCAAGGTTTCCTAGGTAACAGAGGAAGCCAAGCTTTCTGCCTGCCCTTGCCAGGCCTAAGCCTCCACTCAAGCTACAAAGTTTCAATTACAGAAGGTAAACAAATTCAAACAAATGGCGGCACAACGGAGCTTGAGAGAGCAGGCCAGGGTTTTCACCAGCAACAGGGGAAGCAAAGCTTTCCACACACCCTGGCCTGGCCCACAAGCTTAAGGCAACAAAGTTTCAATTATAATCCCAACACAAATGGCTGCCAGCCTCGGAAGGAGCCTTAGGCTTGGCTCCGCTCCAGACTACAAAGTTTCAATTGTAGAAGGAAAATAAATTCCAGATAACAAGGCCTCTGCTTGGGTTGCCAGGGGGTGTGGCCGGCCTGCAAACCACCACAGGCCCCTCGCTCAGGCCTCCCCACACCCCAAGGGAACCCCCACCTGATCTGGGACGCCCTTCAGGGCAAACCAGCTGGTCCCCACCCCTGTACCAGGCCTCTATCCTATCTAATAAAAGAGTAATATGCAGATTGATCATCACTGCAACACACAATATAGCTGCCCCCATGTGGTCAAAGATCCTGCCCCCATGTGGACACAAGATGGCCAGCAGGAGAGGGCAGTTGGGAGGCACCCGGCCAGCAAGGGAGGGCAGTTGAGAGGGACCCGGCCTGCAAGGGAGGGCAGTTGAGAGGGACCAAGCCTGCAAGGGAGGGTAGTTGGAGGTGATCAACCCTGCAGGAGAGGGCAGTTAGGGGTGACCAGGCTGGCAGAGGAGGGAAGTTGGGGGCAAACAGGCTGGCAGCAGTGTGGTTAGGGGGTGATCAGGCTGGCAGGCAGAAGTGGTTAGGGGCAATCAGGAAGGCAGGCAGGCGAGAAATTGAGAGCCAGCAGTCCTGGATTGTGAGAGGGATGTCCGAATGCCCGTTTAGGAAAGAATAATTAGGAAAGAATAAACGGGCAGTCGGACATCCCTCGAGGGGTCCCATATTGGAGAGGGTACAGGCTGGGCTGAGGGATAACCCCCCTCCGTGCATGAATTTCGTGCACCAGGCCTCTAGTGTCAATATAAGTTTGTCTGAGTTCAGAGACAGTTCTAAGAAAACCCATTTTTAAAGGCTTCTATGACACAGTTTTTAGTTAACTCATAGTTTTAACTCTTATATCTTGTATCTATAATAGTGGTTCCTTTGTGGGTTGTTTGTTCAGATTCTTTCTCCAGGGCCCTGCTTTTGTTTCCTGAGTTGTAGCAATAGATAAGCTGGTTAATGTTGCAGAGGCCAAATGTTATAGAGGCCTAACATGAAGTACAAGTAAAATTGAGATGATTGAACTAAGATTAATCAGGTGGCTAGACATATTTAAATCTTCCCTTGAGTCCCATGCACAGATCTGGTTTAAATTATTCATAGTGAAATATAATTGCATGGAATAACACTTGTGTATAGAAAACTTCTAATATTATTCCTCCTGTCATTTCATTAGTTAATTCCTATTTTACGTATGTGTTTATGTTTTTATAGCTTTTTAAAAGGAACATAAGAGGACTAAGTGTACACTACTGAACTTAACACTTTTCAATTTGGAGTTGTGTTCCATGACATAGAATACCTGCATGAAATGTCAAGAAGGACAAATAGATGAAAGTTTCTGCTCGGGTTTCTCCTACTAATTGATGGTGCATTAGCCTACAATAATAAGGGAGAATAGACAGTAATTTGTGACTGTATCTCACCCCTATTTAAGCCTAGACTGAGACATAGCCCAGCTTCCCTCGTGTGACAGACTCCATGAATTAATAAAATCTCCTAATTTTCTCCTATTAAGATTTTCTCTCTCCTTTAATTGCCCAGAGGAGCTATTTCTACTAGAATGATGGTTCTTGATGACATTAGTTTTCTCCACCTTCACAATTCCTAAGTGATCTCATTTAAGTCCATGATTTAACTTCTTCTAGTTTCCAGAATAGGTCTACTTACTGAGTTTTGAAATATATACTCATAATTCATGGGCTCAATTTGATACACATTTCTCTAAAAATTCAACAAAGCTCATGCTTTTTTTTAACTTTGATGATTTTTTTTAGTGTAGAACAGTTTTTTATATGAATGTCTTTAAAAATTATAACAAATAATGACTGAGATGTTCAACATATCATTTATCTCTCTGAATTACTAGTTAGTAATCTAGCTATCCTTTGTAAATTGTTAATCCATTGTTTTAAAGAAAATTATTTAAGGTTGTTATTTAAGGTTATTATTCATTCTGTGACAAAAGAACTGCTGAAAATTTTCATTTTAATTTTAATGAAAAGCAAGTTATTTTTTAAATGAACTTATTGAAGAGATACAAATACAAAAACAGCTACACTGACTTGAAGAAGAAGCTATACTTTCTTATAGTAATTGATTAGTAAAGATTGAATATTGATGGGTATAAAGTTTCAGTTATGCTAGATAAATAAGTTCTAGAGATTTGCTATATAACATAGTTCCAATAGTTGATACATTTCAAAATTGGTTAAGAGAATGGATTGAATGTTGAGTGCTCTTACCACAAATAAAAAATAAAGAGAGAGACAAATAAGAAAACTTGGGCAGGTGTTGCATATGTATATTGCCTTGGTGTAGTAATAATATCACAGCTGTTTGCATATGTCTAGATTCATTGATTATGCACATTAAATATATGCAATTTTAAATCAGTTATAACTCAATGAAGCTGTTAAAATAATGGATATAGAAAAAATATAGAAGAAAATGGAGTAGGAAGCACCAAGAACCTGACTTTTCACCAATACAAAAACTGCACTGGCAGAATTTATCTGATGTAACTCTTTCAGAGCTCTGAATCTATTGAAGGCTTGCAACTTCCAGAGGGAAGGCTGAGCTGGTAAATTATGATTAATTTGTCAATTTTAGCTCATCACAGAAGCAGCTACTCTCTGCCCTCCTACCCCATGTCATGCAGCCATGTATACATTCTAGTAGTACATTATATGAAACTATTATGAGCCAGTGTTGTCAAAAAGGATCCTGACTTCAGAATAGTATTGATCTGTGCTCTGATTAATTACTGATTACTGTTTCTGATCTCAGAGGTTCAGCCAAAGCAGTAGGCAGCCATTGTTTTTGCACCTCTCCTAACGATTGCAAGCACTCCCCCCACCCCTGGCTAAAGTAACTACAGAGAACTTGAAAAGCTAGAGTCTTTAGTACCTTTCATTTTTTTCTTTTTTGTTTTAATTTGAGAGCCAAACATTAAGAATTAGAACATTCAAAAGCAACTTCATACATGGGAGAAAATAAATAAAGTCACAATGTATGCCCAGAGAAAGGCATATGCTCAGAAAAAGCTTGAAATTACTTTAAGTTTAAATCTCAAAATGATTCTTTCAAAAGAAAAGGGCCTATGTCAATCCAAAATCTTACCTAATACTAGAAAACCATGTAAATTGCCCGTATTGCCGAAACCGGTTTGGCTCAGTGGATAGAGTGTCGGCCTGCGGACTGAAAGGTCCCAGGTTCGATTCCGGTCAAGGGCATGTACCTTGGTTGCGGGCACATCCCCAGGAGGGGGTGTGCAGTAGGCAGCTGATTGATGTTTCTCTCTCATCGATGTTTCTGGCTCTCTATCCCTCTCTCTTCCTCTCTGTAAAAAATCAATAAAATATATTTTTAAAAATAAATAAATAAATAAATAAAAATAAAAAAATAAGTTGCCCGTACCTCTGCTATGCCACCAGCCAATCAGGAGTGATATGCAAATTAACCCAACAAAGATGGTGGTTAATTTGCATACACAGGTGCCTAGTAACGGGGGTGGGATGCTTGTGTCGTTGCCATGGAGGCGACGCAGGCGTTCTGCCCCACCCCCAGTCTCTCAGGGCCTCTGGGCAGCGTGGGAAGGCGGGGCCAGAGCAGAAAGAGGTGGCTCCTGGAGCAGAAAGAGGCGGCTCCTGGAGTGGAAAGAGGTGGGTCCAGGGCTTGAGCGGAAAGGGGCTGGGCTAGAGTGGAAAGGCGGTGCAGGCAGCCAGGGAAAGAAAAGCTCATTCTAGCACAAATCTTCGTGTGTCGGGCTTCAAGTAGTAAATAAAAACAATAAACAAAATGACCAAAAAGCCTCTAGAAAAGTGGGAGAATCAGATTTCCACTGTTACCACATCATTAAGTATAAATATTCAGGTTTCAATAAAAACAGCAATAAAATCACAAAGCATGAAAGGAATCAAATATATGGAACATTCAGAGAAAATAAAGTAAATCAACAATAACTTGCCCTGTAAAAGACTTGATGATGGATCTACTAGAGAAAGACTTTAATACAATGGTCTTAAAAGTGTATAAAGAAAGTGAATATATAAGTAAATCATTTTTTAAATATACAATAAAAATAAAAAATATTAATAGAGAAAAAAAAAAAAAACCTAAAAACCAAAAGGAAATTCTGGAGCTGAAAAGTACAATTGATTTTTTTTTTAATCACTAGAGAGTCAAAGGCATATTTTAGCTGGGAAAATAAAGAATAAGTAAACTTGAAGGTAGGACAATGGAAGTTATTGAGTCTAAAGGATGTAAAGAAAAATATTGAATAAAATTAACAGAAATTTAGGGATACATGGAATACCATCAAGTTGATCAACATAGAAATCAGGGAATTCTCAGAAGGAGAAGAGATAGAGAAAAGGGCAAAAAAAATATTTGAAGAAGTAATGTCAAAAAGATTCCAAAATTTGTTAAAGGCCATTAATGTTAACATCGAAGAAGTAAAAAAAGGTATGTATAATAATAAATAAATAAAATAAAATTTAAAAATTAAAAATACTCAAAATAAGATACATTCATAGAAACCCACTCTAAGATATATTATAATCAAATTTTCAAAAGACAAAAAATTATAAAAGCAACAAATAGAAATGACTCATCACATCCAAAGTCTCTTCCATAAGTGTATAAGCAAATTTCTCATCAGAAACTTTGGAAACAAGTTGGCTGTGGGCCAATATGTTCAAAGTGTTAAAAGAAAAAAGAATGTCAATCAAGAATCCCATGTCTGTCAAAACTTTCCTTCAAATATAAAGTAGGAATTGGGATATTCCCAGATAAACAAAAGCTGAGGAATTTTGTTATAATTAGACCTGCCATGCAGGAGATTTTTAAGGAATTATCAGAGGTTGAAATAAAAAGACACTAGAGAGTAACTTGAAGCTATATGAAGAAGTAAAGATCTCACTAAAAATAAATACATGGGCAATTACAAAATTTATATTATTGTATCAATGGATTTCAACTCTACTTTTTTTTGTTTTCTACATGATTGAAAAACATTAAAAAAACAATCATTAGGCAAAAAGCTAATATTAGAGCCCTAGCCAGTTTGGCTCAGTGGATAGAGCATTGGCCTATGGACTGAAGGGTCCTGGATTTGATTCTGGGTCAAGGGCACATGCCTGCATTGTGGGCTCAATTCCCACAGCCGATCAATGGTTCTCTCTCATCATTGTTGCTTCTATCTCTCTTTCCCTAACCTTTCTCTCTGAAATCAATAAAAATAAATAAATAATTAATTAAAAAAAAACACACAAAAACTAGTATTAGAGGGGAAAATGACGCCTGGATAGTCAGACCTGTCGTGCACCTAATCCCAGGGCCAGACTGGTAATACAACTAAATTGGAGAACACTCACCCGTAATTACCAACTGAGGTCAAGATGAGGAGGTGACTTATGTAAAGGAAGGATAGAAAACATCTAGAGACCAGGAGGAAGGGCGAGGTCACGGGAGGAGCTGACCCAGCTCCCAGGGCTGGCAGGCTGGCAGACCAAGAGTGAAGAGGGAGTTCTTGGCTACAGGAGGGTCTGTTTCCTCAGAAGATAGAAGCTCCACAGCCCACAGCACCAGAGAGGAGACCCACAGTCCGTGTAACATCCAGCTGAGAAAGGCAGCAGGGCTTGTAGAGCAGAGCCAGAGAGAAAACTGCATTTTTGTTTCATTTATTATTTTTTTTTATCTAAACCCAGAGCACAGGAGTTTTCATTTTCAGCTACTCACCCAAGGCTTTGGTGCAGGGAGGGAAGTGAAGATTTCAGGTGCCTGAGGAGAGGCTGGGGTGGGTGGCAGTATAGGGAGATGTGGAGGGGCAGTGTCCAGGAGTTCTGCATTTGGTTGTTCATACATGCCCAAACAGAAACTGCAATTTTTCCTGAGAGGACCTAGCAGCTCCCAGTAGTCACAGGGCAGGTAAACAACAACAACAACAACCAAAAGACCTGCCCTAGATGATATAGGAGCTCTGACCCTCAGGAGCCCTGCCTGCCACACTCTGCATTTTGACCTTTTTAGAGAACACAAAAGCAGAGGCCACACCTACAGGTTTGAACACTTTCAAGGAGCATCAGTGACTGGATTGGGGGAGAGGTTGTTTACCCCACTATCCCAGGAACTAGACTGGTACTTTCCCCACTGGGAGAGCTGATAGAAACTCCAGGTTCCCAACCAATCACACTGGATTGCATATAAGGATCTCTGCCCAGATGAGAGCAGAGTAATAATGTGGAACACTTGCAGAGGAGTAGCTCTGGAACAGGGAAACACACCAACCACATTCCCTCAAATCTGAACAGCACCTCCAGCGTCCAAAGCCCTTTCAGAAACAGACTTTTGAGTGATTAAATTGACATATGGCTAGCAGGCAAAGGTCAGCAGGAGCAGACCCCAGAGAACCAATGAAAGTTTGCTGACCCAGCCTTGGGCCCTACACTGCTAACAAACCAGCTTTAGCGGGCAGAATGGCCCCTCTTGATTGAAGCCAAATCCTATGGAGACAGACAAAAACTGTGGATCACATGGGGCTTCAAGAAGGTTGCTGAAAGACAAAAGAGGAGAGTTTGTGACAGTGGTCAGCACTAAATATCTCAGGAAAAGCCCAAAATTGGCAGACAGAACAGTCAGCCACAGTCATCAGACAAGTAGGATCTAAAGGGAGTTTCTGTGGGGCACTACATTCTGCTAAAAGAAATGCCATTTCTCCTTTTTTTTTTTTTTCTTTTGCTCTTCTCTTTATTCTTTTCTTTTTTAAATTTTTTTCTTTCCTTTTTACTGCTTTTTTTATTTATCTTCTTTATAGATCTACTTTATTTATTTATTATTATTCTAGTCTCTATTGTTTCATTTACATATCTAATTTTCCTCTTCCCTTTTCATACACAATTTTTTTTCACTTTATTTTCTTTCAATGTTTTTCTTTCCCCCTACAAAGTATTTCCCTAAATTTTTATTCTTATTTTATTTATTTCATCTCTGAACCAACATATTCCTTTTTCTCCCCTACCTTATTTTTTGTCCATTTTTATTTTTTTTACTATGGTGTTTTGTTGTTTGGTGGGTTGTATTGTTATTTTTCTCCCCATATATTTTTTTTTCCTTTTTTCTTGTATAATTTTGCTCTCTTTCTCTTCCTTAATTCTGTCTTCTCTAGTGTTTGCTTGTGTTATTGCTATGGGGGTCCTGTGTAGGTTTTAGTATTCTTTCCTTTTGTTTCTCATTTTATTGTGTTCTATTTTGCCCTATTCTGTCAGCAACTCTACAACAGTTCACACGACATGGTTAGGTGTGAGCCACATAGACAGCCAACCTGAGAGGAGATTCCTTCTAAGAACAGAATAATAACATTTAAGACTCAACTACAACAGAACACAAATCAAGCAAGAGTCTTCCCTAGAGCACCCAATGCAGGAGATCTAAGAGACTGTACCACTGGGTCCCACAAAACATCTTCTACATAAGACCAACCCACAAAATCTGTGAGGCATAGCAGTTTGATCTAATATATAGAAACAAAAACAAAGGGACAGCAAAAATGGGAAAACAAAGAAACAACCTCCAAATGAAAGAAAATGAAGAATCACCAGAAAGGAAATAAATGACACAGAGGGATGCAATATGTCAGGGGAAAAACTAGTGTATGGGTCATACAGTTCCTTATCTGGCTGGATGAAAAAAATCAACCACTTATGTAAGAATCCAAAGGGAATGAATAATGATATATATCCAATAAAAACACACAATGGAAGGTTTCAACAGTAGACTAGAAGAAGCAGAGGACAGAATTAGTGAGTTAGAAGACAAGGCACAAAAACACACCCAATCTGAGCAATAGGAGAAGAAAAAGAAATTAGAAAGCAGGAGGAGAGCCTAAGGGAGCTTTGGAACAACATGGAATGAAGTAACATATGTATAATAGGGGTGCCAGAAGAACAAGAAGAGGAGCAAGGATTAGAAAACCTATTTGAAGTAAAATGACAGAAAGCTACCCTGATTTGGGAAAGAAAAAAGTCACATGAGCACAGAGAGTCCCAAACAAGATGAACCCAAAAAGCACCCACACCAAGAACAACAAAGAGAGAATCTTAAAGGCTGCAAGAGAGAGAGACAGAGAGTTACCTATAAGGAATCTTCCATTGGACTATCAAATGACTTATCAACAGAAACACATCAGGCCAGAAGGCAATGGAATGTAGTATATAAAGTGATGCAAAGCAAG
This sequence comes from Eptesicus fuscus, assembly GCF_027574615.1. Lineage (NCBI taxonomy): Eukaryota > Metazoa > Chordata > Mammalia > Chiroptera > Vespertilionidae > Eptesicus > Eptesicus fuscus. The sequence goes on along the minus strand of NC_072475.1, from coordinate 92,600,245 downwards.
GAACAGAATACAAGAATACTGTATCCAGCAAGACTATCAATCAAAATTGAAGGGGATATCTGGAGCTTTGTATACAAAAAGTCTAAGGGAGTTTATCATTACCAAGCCAGCAATGAAAGGAATGCTAAAGGGACTGTTGTAAAAAGAAGAAGTAGAAAGGACAGAAGGAACATGGGTATAAAGAATAAAAATGGCTACTAACAAGTCCCTATTAATAATAACCTTAAACATAAATGGATTAAATGCTCCAATCAAAAGACATTGAGTGGCTGAATGGATAAGAAAACATGACCCATATATATGCTGTCTACAAGAGACCCACCTCAGAACAAGAGACTCACACAGACTGAAAGTGAAGGGATGAAAAAATATTTCTCAGACAAATGGAAATGCAAAAAATGCTGGGTTAGCAATACTTATATCTAACAAAATAGACCTGAAAATCAAGGCTATAACAAGAGATAAGAAAGGCCACTTCATAACACTAAAGGGATCAATACAACAAGAGGATAAACATATATGCACCCACTGCAGGAGCACCCAAATACATAAAAAATAAATAAACTTCTGGAAGATATCAAGGGAGTGATTGACAGCAATACAATTATAGTAGAGGACTTTAATACCCCATTGACATCATTGGATAAATCCTCTAGACAAAAAATCAACAAAGAAACAGCAATCATAAATGACTCACTAGATCAGATGGACTTAATTAACATCTTCAGAACATTTCACCCCAAATCTATGGAATATACATTCTTCTCAAGTGTAATTATGTTCTTTATTTTGTTTAGGTATGATCTCTCTTTTATCACTTTGCTGACAGTTTTTATCAAAAAAGTGTGTTGGATTTTGTCAAATGCTTTTTTTTTATTTGATAAGATAAGAACAGGAATAAGACAGGGATATCCACTTTCACCACTGTTATTCATCATAATACTAGCAGTCCTAGCCACAACCATCAGACCAGAAGAACAAATAAAAGGTATCAACTTTGTAAAGGAGGAAGTAAAACTGTCATTATGCACAAAATACATGATATTATACATAGAAAATCCTAAATACTCCATCAAAAAACTACTAGGTTTAATAAATAAATTTGGCAATGTAGCAGGATACAAAATTAACATTCAGAAATCTATGACATTTTTATACACCAACAATGAACTCTCACAAAGAGAAACTAAAAAAAAAAAAAAAGCCCATTTATCATTGCAACAAACAAAATTAAGATACTTAGGAATAAACTAAACCAAAGAGATATAAGATCTGTACTCAGAAAACTACAGGATGTTGAAAATAGTGATAGAGGAAGATATGAACAGGTGGAAGACTGTGTTCATGGATTGGTAGAATCAACATCATTAAATGTCCATACTACCCAAAGTAATCTATAGATTCAAATCAATCTCAATTAAAATACCAATGCCATACTTCACAGATCTAGAAAAAACACTCCAAAAATTTATACGGAATAAAAAGGACCCAGAATAGCCACAGCAATCCTGAGAAAGAAGAACAAACTTGGAGGGATTACAAGACCAGATATCAAGCTATACTACAAAGCCACAGTAATCAAAACAGCCTTTTACTGGCACAAGAGAAGGCATATAGATCAATGAAACAGAACAGAGAACCCAGAAATTGAACCAAGCCATTATGCTCAATTAATATTTGACAAAGGAGGCAAGAGTTTACATGAAGTCAAGACAGTCTCTTCAATAAATGGTGTTGAGAGAATTGGACAGTTACATGTGAAAAAATGAAACTAGACCACCAAATTACACCATATTCAAGAATAAACTCAAAATGGACAAAAGACCTAAATGTGAGTCATGAAACAAAACTATAAAAATTTGAAGACTGCATAGGCAGCAACAACATCTCAGACATTTCTTGTAGCAATATGTTTGTGGATACATCTCCTAGGGTTGCAGAAGACCAAGAAGACCAAGGACGCTTCTGAGGAAGTTGGAGGGACACTGTTTAATAACGCCAGCGGACTCAGGGAACAGCCTTCCAAATCTGAGTGAAGGAACACGCATGGGGCCCTCCCTTCTCCCTTATATCTCCCTCCCTGTGCTCTTTGTCCCACAAGCATGGATCATGCTTCCGGTCCTTTTCGCGGGCCTTTGCAAGAAGGCCCCCAGGTGTTGGGGGTCTCCAGGCCATATCTGGTGGTCTGGCCTGGCATCAGAGTTAGGAGCCTTCCCTCTGGCCAGTACACTGTCCACATTCCAATGGCCTTTGTAACCGGTTCTGCAAGACCAGTGTCTGGGAGAGAGGCAGTGACTTAATTATAGGCTATCAGGAATGTCTTACTAGCCTGGATTCAGATCACTAGCCCCAAATATCAGGGCTACATTGGAATTAGCCCTTTTTGCCTCCTCCTAGGGCAAGGGAAACGAAGGAGAAAATAAACAGATGGGACTACATCAAAGTAGAAAGCTTTTCCACAGCAAAATAAACCATCAGCAAAGTGAAAAGAGAGCCCACTTCTTGAGAGAACATATTTGCCAATGATACATCTGATAAGGGGTTAATACCCAAAATATGTAAGGAACTCATACAACTTAACAAAAGGAAGGCAAACAATCCAATAAAAAAAAATGAGCAAAGGACTTAAATAGTTACTTTTCGAAAGTGAACATACAGAAGGCCAAGAGACATGAACAAGTGCTCAAAGTCACTGATCATCAGAGATATGCAAATTAAAAGGACAATGAGGTATTACCTCACACTTTTAAGAATGGCTACCATCAACAAATGACAAATGTTGGCATGAATGTGGAGAAAAGGAAACCCTAGCACAAGTCTGGTGCCAATACAGACCTGGTGCATAAACTGTGGAAGAGAGTATGGAGTGACCTCAAAAAATTAAAAATGGAACTTCCATTTGACCTAATGATCTCACTCCTTGGAATATATCATAAGAAACCCGAAACACCAATCAAGAAATAATATAGGCAACTCTATATTCATAGCAGCACAATATATAATAGCTAAGATTTGGAAACCGCTCAAATACCCCTTAGCAGATAAGTGGGTAACAAAACTGTGGTATATTTACCCAATGGAATACTAAGCAATGGTAATAAAGAAGAACTCTTACCCTTTGTCATAGCATGGAGGAACCTGAAGAATATTCTGCTAAGAGAAATAAGCCAGTGAGAGAAAGATAAGTATCTCATGATCTCCTCATATGTGGAATCTAATGAACAAAATAAACTGATGAACAAAATAAATCCAGAGACATAGAACCATTGAAAAGACTGATGCATTTCAGAGGGAAGGTGGCAGTGGGAGCTGGGATATGGGGAGTGATTTACTGGGGAACTTATATGCAAACTAGAGGCCTGGTGCACAAATTCGTGGACTGGGGGGGGATGGTGTCCCTCAGCTGGCCTGAACCCTTTCCAATCTGGGAACCCTCGGGAGGTGTCCAACTGCCAGTTTAAGCCGGCAGTCAGACATTCTTCTCGCAATCCAGGACCACTGGCTCTTAACTACTCACCTGCCTACTGGCTCCTAACTACTCACCTGCCCCCAATGGCCCTCCCCTGCCAGCCTGGTCACCCCCAATGGCCCTCTCCTGTTGGCCTGGTTGCCCCCAATTGCCCTCCTCTGCCAGCCTGATTGCCCCTAAGTGCCTCTGCCTCAGCCCCACCACCATGGCTTTGTCTGGAAGGAAGTCAGACGTCCAGAAGTTAGCCAGTCAACCTGGTCTAATTAGCATATTACCCTTTTATTAGTATAGGTATGCATAGCTCATGGACACAGAAAATAGTGAGGTGAACACTTGGGAAGGACTGGTGCTAGTAGGAGGGCCTCAATGGGAAAACAAAAAACAAAGAGGTCATCTGTAATACTTTCAACAATAAAGATAAATAGTTTTTTTAAAAAACAACTAGTATTGTAACTTTGGTTTGATAGAACTTTTTTTATTATTCTATGTTTGGGGCACACATGTGTAAAGATGTAATTCTATAATATCAGTGTCTGAAAAGGTGAGGATACAGTTTTAAAGGAACATATTTTTTTTATGTTACTAAAGTTATGCTGGTATCAATTCATATTAAAGTTATAACTTTAGGATGGCAAATGTAAATCCATAAATCCATGGTATTCAGAATTAAAACAGCTTTAAAAAACACAAAATAAATTTAGAAAATAATGCAATTGTTTCAGTATGAAAAATTTTTAAATATTTTTATTGATTTCAGAAAGGAAGAGAAATAGAGAGATAGAAACATCAATGATGAGAGAGAATCATTGATGGACTGCCTCCTGCATGCCTCCCACTGGGGATCAAGCCCGCAACCTGGTCATGTGCCTTGACCGGAATCAAACCTGAGACCTTTCAGTCTGCAGGCTGGTGCTCTATCCACTGAGCCAAACCAGCTAGGGCAGTATGAAATTTTAAGTAAACAAACATACTGGTACATACAACAATGCAGGACAAAAAAAGAACACAACAAGAAACACTGATTATGTACAGAAAGAAAATAGCAAAATGATGGAAGTATGTCCTTCCTTATCATTAATTACTTAATATCAATTATATCATTTAAAAGACAGAGACTGGAAAAATGACTAAAATAAACAGTCAAAACAAACAAAAACATGATCTGGCTTTATATGGTCTACAAGAGACTCATTTGGATCCAAAGACACAAGTATTAAGCATAAAAGAATGGAAAAATATGTTCCATTGAAGTAATAACACAAAGAAAGCAGTACTGGTTACATTAATTTCAGGTACAATAGTCTTTAAATTAAAAAGCTACAGGAGATAAAGAATGATATTAATAAAAGTTTCATATCAGCAAAAAGATATATTTATTACAAACATTTATGCAACTAATAATAGACCATCTAAATATATGCACCAAAAATGAAAAAAATAAAATTACAGAAAGACAGTTACACAATAATAGTTAAAGACTTTACTGTTTCACTTTAAATAATGGATAGAACAAATGGAACTTCAGTAAGGGATTAGAGGATTTGAAGAACACAATAAATCAACTAGTTCATACTGAAATATACAGAAAATTCTACCCAACAACAACAGAATCCATACCTGCTCAAGGTCACATAAGATATTTTCCAGGATAGACCATACATTAGTTCACAAATTATGACTCAGTAGTTATAAAATTATAAATATCATACAAAGTATGTTTTTCAACCACAATGGAATAAAGTTAAAAACCAGTAAAGATCCAGAGACAGAGAAGCACCAATCAGACCATCAAACCTCAGAGGAAAGTCAGGGGAGGTGGGGGAAAGGGGGAGAAATCAACCGAAGGACTTGTATGAATGCATATAAGCGTAACCAATGGACACAGACACTAGGGGTGTGAGGGCATGAGCCGGATGGGGGTGTGTGGCACTGGGGGGATAAGGACACATATGTAATACCTTAATCAATAAAGAAAAAAATCAAATGTAAAGAATAAAACACAAAACAAAACAAAAAACTGGAAAAGTAAAAAATGGTTGAAATTAACACACTCTTAAACAGCTAATGGCTCAAAAAATAAATCATAGGGAAAATTAGAAAATAGAGAAAATGAAAATATAATCATATAAAACTTATTCCAAAATGCAAGGATGGTTATACATACAGAAATTGATTAATGTAATAAACCATATTAACAGAATAAGTGAAAAAAAAACACATGATCATTCAATTGATGCAGAAAAAGCACTTGACAAAATTCAAAACATTTTTATCTAAAAAAATCCTCAACTACTTGGAACAGAAAGAAGCTACCTCAAAATAATAGAAATCAAAATATTTGAAAGAGTTCTAAAAATAGATGGTGATGATGGTAACACAACATGTGACTTCATTTAATAGCATTCAGTTGTAGATTAAAAATAATTAAGATGTTAAATTTGTGATTTTTTCACAATGAAAAAGTGGAAAGTAAAGGTTTCTATTTTCATGTAATTAGAAAATAATATAATTTATTTTTTAAAGAATTGTTTTCATGTATGGCATTACATATTGAGGAAAGGTTTAATTTCTCTAATATAGCATATTTTATGTTAGGTACCACTTTTTTTGTTGTTGTTAATTCTCACCCAATGATATTTTTTTCAATTGATTTTTAGAGACAGTGGAAGGGAGGAAAGGAGGGGAAGAGACAGAAAGAACAAGAAAAAGAGAAGGTAGGAGGAGAAGAGAGAGAGAGAGAAACATTGATGTGAGACACATCAATTGATTGCCTACAACACGAACCCCCACCAAGATCAGGGATCAACCTGAAACCCATGTACATGCCTTTAACTGTGAATAAAACTGTGGACTCTTCATTTCAAGGACTGACACTGTAACCACTGAGCAAAGCTGGCCAGGGCTAGGTATCATATTTTTAGTATCTATATGAGATCACTCATCCTATGTTGCATTAAGCCTGTTTATGTTTGTCTCATTTTAATAAGCAAGGTTATGCTGCAATAAAATATCACTCCATATCTAGGTGCTTATGACAACTGAAGTTTATCTCCACTCATGATAAAATTTCCCAGTGGGATGGCTAGCAGCACACTTCCAAACTCATCTCACTCTGAGACACTGGCTGGCTGCAATTTTATCACAACTTCTTAAACTTTAATGTCCATATAAATCGCTTGTTAAAATGTATATATTGATTCATCTCTGGGGAGGTGCCTGACATTTTGCATTTCTAGAAAGCTTGTGGATGTTTATGCTCCTGGTCTGTAAACTAAACTGATTAGAAAGGTTCTGGTGTAGAGACTCTTCATGCAAGAGGGAGAGGATCTGCTAAATTGCTCTTTGGCTATTAATGACCTTCATGAACAAATGAACTGTGCTGCTTCTTTCCATGTTCTGTTCACTGAAGCAAGTGAGGCAGCCATTTAAATCTTAAATAACGTAGGAAAATGCAATCCTATTATATTTGCAGGAGAGGGGGGACTGGAAAACCAGAGAACAGCCTTGGTAACTATTAAAGACAACAAAATGTTTTCAATGCATACATTTTATGGATGCTCCAGAAAAACAGGTCCCTCAGTGATGGCTATTTCTGAGCACCACAGCTTACAGCAGCTGAGTGTGGCCCATAAACTGAAACTGGGTCAGTGCAGGTGGGCCCCTTGATATACTTTTAACTTCTAAAGCCAGGAAATCCAAACTAACATGTAGAATCCTATGTGGTATAAGCTATCATATAAAGAAGAGAAAAAAAAAAAAAAGCTTAACCCTAAAAAATATTTGGATCTAAGAAATTAATCTTCTTCCTACACCACAAAATTATTTAAAAACAGTAGGTATGCCGAAACCGGTTTGGCTCAGTGGATAGAGCGTCGGCATGCGGACTGAAAGGTCCCAGGTTCGATTCCGGTCAAGGGCATGTACTTTGGTTGCGGGCACATCACCAGTAGAGGCTGTGCAGGAGGCAGCTGGTCGATGTTTCTCTCTCATCGATATTTCTAGCTCTCTATCCCTCTCCCTTCCTCTCTGTTAAAAAATCAATAAAATATATTTTTTAAAAAATAATAATAATAAATTAAAAATTAAAAAAAAAATAAAAACAGTAGCTAGATGAGTCTATGCAAATGACTGAAACTGACAATTTTCTAGAGTCCTAGGAAGATCAAAGCTCTGATGGTTCTACTATATCAGAAAGACCATTTGAAAGAATTGATCAAAAAGATCCAAGTTAATTTTCTACAGGTTTATTTTTACATTTACCTAATAATTGATCATGACCTATGCATAACATGGCCCTAAGGACTTTGTGTGGCCTTTCAACTAAAGCACACAGGAATCCTAAGTACATAAAAATGCATGCTACATGAGCCTAAAACAAGAACAGATATGGAAAGTATAAGAAATTGCTGGAAACTCTCCAGCTTCTAAGATACCTTTGGATTCCTACCACAGTGAACTTAGTTTTATCCCTTCCTATAACTTTTCCACTGCCTTCATGATAAAAGATAGTTCAATCACAATAGTAGGTTAAATTAATTAATCCATGTGAAAGTTTTAGTTTATATCTTTACCGAAAACCTTTAATATATGTTAGCTTAAAGATAATGGTTTGATTATATTTTAAAATATATATTTTTATTGATTTCAGAGAGGAAAGGAGAGGGAGGGAGAAATGGAAACATCAATGATGAGAGAAAATCATTGATTGGCTGCCTCCTGCACCTCCTACTGGGGATCAAGCCAGCAACTTGGGCATGTGCCCTGACTGGAAATCAAACTGTGACCTCCTGCTTCATAGGTCAACACTCAATCACATTTTTAAGAGCAGTTGTGAAGAGTAATGACTATCAAGCCAATTTGCAAAGGATTCAAGATTTGGGTATAATTATAATACAGAGGCAGTAAATGTACACTAACCTGTTCAATAATAACAGCAGCAGAGAGGTAAATCTATCCTCTCTGTCACACTTGACAGTACTTGATTTGAGAATATATATCTTTATTTTTTTTGTCATTAGGTTTTAGAATGAAGTTACCGTGAACATATTTTTTAGTAGACCGTACGGATGTAGTGAAGAAAAAGACTTTAAAAGAGAGAAGCGTTAAAATGTAAGAGTCATATTCTCAGTAGGCAGAATGGATTTGGTAAACAAGACTAAAATGTATTTCTCTGAACCCAAGGGAAGTAGAAAAGGAACAGGTTTGTTGTGATTAGAAGATAAAGTTGTTTTTCAAGTAACCTCAGTCTAAAATATACTAAGAAAGGCCAGTTATAGAATGAAAGTAGCAGAAATGGGGTTTGTTATTGAGAAAGCAGATAAAGTTTGGGGTAGAAGTAAAGAGAGTATTATATACTGTCACTTAATGATGACTAAATTTTTCCCCAAAATTAGAAAGAAAGTAAAGATAAGATAGGGAATTATGTTATGCCTTCAAAAATACAGAATTTGAATGTATTTTGACAAATATTCGATTGCCAAAAAATAAGTTAATTACATAAAACTGTAATTAAGAATGACAAACTTCAGAGCCATGGAAAATATGTTTGAGGAATGATCTTAGAACAACAAAGACTCATCTTTATATAGGGTGAAAGTGGGGGCAAGGAGGATGAAAAAGATGGCGTATACATATATTTTCATTTTAAAAATATTTTCTATTTAATTTTATAAAAAATTATTATGTATACAAGAATGTGATTATTTGATACATTCTACTATCCCAAAACAAACCTCATCATAAATTATGTAACTTATTTGAAATAGTTAATTGTTAAATCAAATTGAAATATGGCTACATTTTCATTATCCAAGTTACTGACTCTTTGCAGTAAGAAACAATGAATTGACTGGACTGAAGATGAAATTAATTAGTGTAATTTGAGACTATGGAATTTAAAATGTGGTTTATTTAATGAGGGCGTTACTCTATTAGGATTTTACATTAAACCAATTCAACTGTTAACTTTCCTCAAATACAAAGTTTTTGTTGTTGTTTAATTCTTTTTACAAAAAGGACTCCTGAAAAAAAAAAATTCTTACGTAACTTGGTATTTGTAAAATTCTCATGAAATGACTTCTTTTTTTGTCCAAGTGCCTTTTTTTTTTTTTTTTTTTTTAAGTTTGGAGCTAGTCCTTGGAATCAAAGCACACTCACAGTTCTAATACAGTTATTTGAACTTTGCTCTAAAAATGAATGAATTGAAAGTCTTGTTTGTTGAGGAAACTGTGTTTTGTTTACATAGGGGAATATACAGTGCACAATTCTTCCCAGGGGAAAGACATTCCCTATTGATTTATGTCTGTGACAGGAGAATAACATAATAGAGGGAGAGTGTCTGAAATAAAGTGTATGATACAAACTTAAATCATATGCACCTTATGTTTTATAATACAGTTGTGAATTATGCTATTTTGTTTCCTTGTGTAATTGGAGAGTAGGACAAATGTGGAGGTTAACTTTAATATACCCATTACAAATAAAAAATATATACCCTGCCCAGGGAAAGGAGAAGTTGTGTTCCTTCTATAGATATTTTGCTGTAGGAAGATACAAAAGAAGAAAAGTGAATTTTAAGAGCCATTATTTGGGAACATACACAATAAGAGGAATCACAAATAATGTTATCACTAATTTATGATCTGGAAACAGATTTTTTTTTCTGCTCAGAGATTTAGAGATATTATTAAGATATTCCACAAGATATTCCTACATTTGGCTGTTATATTGTGTGTAACTGCTTCTTGGAAAACATATTTCTCCTCTCTGATCCCCAGTAATAGAACTAGACTGTAAGGCAAGCTCACAGACAGGCATTTGCTTCTTCCAACTGTGTATTTTGGCTAGGGCTATTTCCAAGTGTGTGGTATCTTGTAGGTTGGCTATGTTTTTCATACCAGAAAAATAGATGAAATAAATCAACCCATGGTAAAAGGGCTCCAGAGTAGACTCTGTTAATAATTGTCAACTTTATGTTTGTATCTCACAGCATAAAACAGGCCTCTGTGATTTTACTACCATTAATTTAACTCATACCTACCAAATTTTATGCTTTTAATTTGCATTGGGAGGCAAAAACAGGGTTGATGATGATCTGCAAGTTTTACCCTAAGGTACAGAATAATGCTCTGTACTAGATGAGGAAATTGCCAACTAAAAATATTTTGCACAAGATCATTTTCCCTTCTACTTTTTCAAAGCAGGATTTAGGCAAGCTCTGTCTTAAGGGACAAATTCTAAATGCACATGCCATATTTGATCCTTTGGATTTATTTTCACACTACAGAAGTTATTAACTCAGAAAGAAAATCTCCAAAAAGAATTCTTTACATTCTAAAAAATAAAAGACAGGAATAGGAAAGCATTTCCTTCATAGCATTTCCTAAAAAATCGAGTGCTTAACATGAATTGAATGTTTAAATCATAAAAGAAAGCCTTTGAAATGGTTCTAAATTATAGTCATAATATATTTTTTTGGGATTTAAATCTTCCTTAATATTAAAGATCTGTAATAAGACTAGTTCATTAAAATTTACACAATATACATAATAGTTCTATTGATTCAATGAGAAGTGAACTGGTCATTAGTTTTATGGTGATAAACAAATTATTTCCAAAATACTACACTCAAATTGAAACCAGACAACCAATGGATCTGGGCTGCCTATCAGTACGTGAGCCAATTAAGCAGAGACAGGGTTGAATCCTATATGAGCATTTATTCCAATAATGCTGGCAGTATGGGAGAGCAGGTCATCCATAAAAATCTGCTCTGAACCCTCCCCCCTCCCATAAACCAGCTGGTTATATTGGGTAGAAAGACAAAGATTATGTGGAGAGTGGGCAAAAGGAGTAAGTATGGGTATAATGGTACAGGTTACAGGCAATGGGGGGCTGGGGTGAGTGCCTCTGGGAGTCCATTGTTTCCAATAACAATGTTAATATTTCCATGAAAATAGGCAGTTTTCAGATAAGGAGAATAGACAGCATTCCAGGTTTATTCCCTTGTCCAGGGTGTGCAACTCTTGGCCAGGTTAGAATGTACTTTCTCTAATCAGAACAGAACAATCATGGTCAACAGAGCATGATTAATATTTCTGTCCCTAACATTATGGATCAGACTTTCAGGATGAAGACATAATTTGTAATTGTTGACATGCTTTTTGGTACCATTAACAAAGGATATTTTTCAGACATTAGTAATTGTATAAAACCTTGAAATTCACAATAGTGTGCTCATTTCCTCGCTCTCGCTTTTCTATCTGTATAACATGGATAGTAATACCAATTTTACCACATTGTTGTGTAAGTTTAATAAAGTATTTCATTAAATGAGACCAACAAGATGGCTCTGAGAAGTGGCAGCCATCCAGGCCTGAACCCTCACCACGCGACTCCTTACATACATTGATATTACTTTGTATTTCAAATTTACATCTCAGCCACATAAAATACTATTATTTGTAATGAATCAGCAGGATCATTACATCCTCAAATGTTTAGACTTGCCATCAAAGATTCACCCTCAACTTTGTCCTCCAGTGTCTGCGATAATTATCTCTGCTTCCATCAGTGATGTGAATCACAGTTTTATTGTTATTTGTTCTAAACACTTGGGCCTAAATAACCTTCATTTTTACATCTGTTGTTTGATTTTCAATTACTGGAGTGTAGATTATATGAAGATAGAATTAGATAAGTACAGGTGCAGTTTCTTATTTAAAGCTCTGTGGGGTTTTTCTTTAGTGAAACCATAGCAAATTCTAATAGTTCTAAATAGATGTTATTTGCTAACCTGCAAGAGAACAAAGTAAGTTTTAACAGCAGGTGATGGCCACAGTATTGGAGGGAGGACCACATGAGCTATGAATGAGGGATTGAGCCTGGATAATCTCACCTTTGTGGTGCCGTCCAATTCTCTAAACGACTTCCTCACTTCATTCAACCCCCGCCATCCCGCCATTGGCCAGCCTATTCTATTTAAATATCCTGTCTCAGCTTCTGTTCTAATCAGAATGGTAGTCTGCACTGCTCAACTCATTGCTCCTGCAGCGCTCAACTCCATAGGAGCCAAAACATAATGGACCTACATAATGGATGACTGACTTGGAAATAAAAATAAGCTATGTTTTTGAAATTTACCTCCCATTTATTATAGACTTGCATAGGAAGTCTCCTGAAAATCCGTAGGAGAGCCTTGCCTAAAAAAGTTGTATATGTTTACGTGCTGAGAGTGGAAGACACATGTGGTTACCACAGTTTTTCACAGCACTGATTTTTTTTTTAATTTTTTATTTTTTTTTTAGTAATTCAGCCTTGAGGAAATTGGAATGTAAGTCTTGTCACCAAATACATGTCTAAATAACATAATAGAGTAAGAGAGTCATGAAGGTACATATACACCTAGATATAATTCACAGATAATAATTGCAGTTCCAGTCATGAGGGGCTTTGGAATATTCTTCAGTTGTGAAGTGTGCACAAGATGATGTTACCAAAACAAGTGACTTCTCTATGCATACCATGAGCTCTGTCAAGCTTGAGAGCCTGTCTTCCAGTGATTTAGAATTAAACATTATAATGATCCATTCTTCATACTCTGTAAGAGCTATTACTTCTAACATAAGTGCTGTTATTGGTAGGATATATTTTACCATATTTTACCCTGTGTATCATTCAAAATGCAATCCTATACATTTCTCATTATTATTATCACCTGATAGCCATTCAGCATGCAGCCATCAATGTGCAAGATATGTGGCTCATCAGTTGCACAAGAGAAAGCAATGAGCTAGGGTAATTTGCTAGCTCTGGAGAGCAGCATCACTTGAAATTCATGATTTTATAATTTATGAAATTAAGCATGAAATACAAAGGCTTATAATAACAGTTGTCTCTATGTGAAAAGGGTTAACACTGGTAGTCTGACAAATTTCAGGAATTTCATTAAAGTATTTTAGGAACAAAATCCTTATTATGAGAGCCTGTGTATGGTAACTTGTGAATGAATCTAAACCATGGGCTTTCCTCTGTGTAAACTTTTAAACAAGAATGAAATTGTATTTATTCCAAGGGTTCCATATATTAGTGTAAATCATCCCTATATATATTACAGGATACATTAAATTATTTCACAACTTAAAAAAAAAACACACACTATTAAATGTGTGTAAAGGAGGACCAGGTTTTTCAAGGCAAGACTGTTGCCTCTAGCTATGCACAGCAAAACATAAAGATGGGATGACCAGCTCATGCCAATTTCCTAAGACTTTTTTTTTCCTGGTTTTAAAACTAAAGGTTCTGCACTCTGGGAACCCCCTTAGCACTAGATGAGCTGGAACTCTAGACTAGAAAATGACTGAATGACTATTTTTTTAATTAAAAGCTTCTGATATTTAACAACAAAGGGCTTCTTACCACAACACATACACATACACATAGCTGGTGATGTTGGTGTTATCCCTTCAACTTCTATCATTTGATATGAGCAAAAATGTTATCCCTATTGCCCTTCACTATTATTTAACATTGTCTCTTGGAATCAGAATGGCACTGAACAATTGGCAATATAAAAATAAAGTGACATTTATTCACATACTCATATTCATAACTTTCCTTGCACGTTGTTTTGATATTGCTTCACTTTTAGACTACTACGAGATACATGTGATCAGAGTCCCTGCAAGGACAGTTCACTTTGGGTTTTCAGTTGCATAGGTGAGCCATTTTCTAATTACCTCAAATCCAACACCAACAATTATTTTTGCAATATGTTATTACACTATTTAAAAACATTTTAAATGTTCATTTTCCCACTTATTGCATAAATCACTATTTGATAACATGTACCAGTATATGTTATCTAGTATCATGATAGGATAGACAAATCTATGAGCAAAGAAAAATTAAATGAAAGATTATGACTTTTTAAAATCTTTATTGTTGAAAGTATTACATGAGTCCCCATTTATTCCCAACTAGAGGCCTGATGTGTGAAATTCCTGCAAGAGTAGGCCTTCCTTCCCCCAGCAGCCAGCACTGGCTTCCCTCTGGCACCCAGGACCCAGGCTTCCCTCACAGCCCCAGCTTTGTCCTAAAGGTCATCTGGTCTGATTAGGATATTATGCTTTTATTATTATAGACTAGAGGCCCAGTGCATGAAATTCATACACGGGGAGGGGGGGGTCCCCTCAGCCCAGCCTACACCTTCTCCAATCAGGGACCTCTCGGGGGATGTCCGACTGTCTGTGGGATCGGGCCTAAACTGACAGTCGGACATCCTTCTCACAATCCAGGACCACTGGCTCCTAACTGCTCACCTGCCTACCTGCCTGATTGCACTTAACTGCCCCTCCTGCTGGCCTTTCGCCCCCAAATTCATCCCCCCCCCCGCGGCCTGGTCGCCCCTTAGTGGCCCTCTGCTGGCCTGGTCATGCAATACTGCACCCTCTGCCAGTGTGGACGTTCCCAACACCTCTCCCCCCCATTAATCTGGTCGCCCCTCACTGCCCCCCACTGCTGGTCTGGTTGCTCCCAATTTCCCCCTCCTCCCCCCCCCCCCCGTGGGCCTGGTAGCCCCATGCAGCCTGCTTCTCAGTTGTTTTGTCACCCCTCACTAATCCCCTGCCAGCCTGGTTGCCCCATGCAGCCTGTTACTCAGTCATTTGGTCACCCTTCACTAACCCCCCAGCTTACCTGGTCACCCCATGCAGCCTGCTGCTTGGTCTTTTGGTTGCCCCTCACTAACCCCCCTTCTGGCCTGGTCGTCCCACACAGCCTGTTCGGTTGTCCATTTGGTTGTTTCAGATGCAACGGTTGCATAGCCATATATATATATATATATATATATATATATATTTATATATATATACTAGAGGCCCAGTGCATGAAAATTCATGAACTCGAGGAGGTCCCTCAGCCCGGCCTGCATCCTCTCACAATCCGGGACCCCTCGGGTAGGGTTCCTAGGCCTGGCCTGTGATCAGGGCCTACCAGGGCTTTCCTTCCCTGGGCTGCAGGCAGCTGGTCCCACCCCCATGGCTGCCACTGCTTGCCATCTGTGCATCACTGCCCCCCTCCCCTGCCACTAGTGGCCTCCCTCTGCAGGCGACTTGCTGGGGTGCAATGGCTTGGCTGGCCTAGGCCTCCCTCTTTCTTTGCTGAGAGGCGGGGCCAGCCCTGCGAGGAGCTGTCTGCCTACCTGATCCCCCCTAAACACTCGCCTACCTACCTGACCACCCCTAACTGCTGGTCTGCCTACCTGATCACCCCTAACACCTCTGCCTACCTGCCTGATTGCCCCTTACTGCTTGCTTTGGGTGGAGCCAGCACTGATTTCCAGTTGGTCAGCCTCTGGTCACTACTGGTCGTTACAACCCAGGGATTTTATATATTAGGATGACCCCATCCAGCCTGTTCTACACCTACACCACTCTATTGTCTGGGTCGATGGGTTATGCATATATGCATTCAAGGTCTTTGGTTGTTTATCTCCCAGCCACCCTCCCCTGACTTCCCTCTGAGATTCTGCACTTTGTCCCATGTTTCCATTTCTCTGAATCCACTCTGTTCATCAGTTCATTTTGTTAATTAGATTCCACATATAAGTGAGATCATGTGATACTTGTCTTTGACTGCCTTATTTCACTTAGCATGATACTCTCTAGGAACCTCCATGCTGTCTCAAAGTGTAAGAGATTCTTATTTTTTACTGCTGCATAGTATTTCATAGTATAACTGTACTACTGCTTTTTTTATCCACTCATTTACTGATTGGCACTTGGGATATTTCCAGATCTTAGCTAATGTAAATTGTGCTGCTGTGAACATAGGGGTACATATATTCTTTCTGATTGGCTTTTCTGGTTTCTTAGGATATATTTCTAGAAATAGGGTTACTGAGCTAAATTGAAGTTCCATATTTAATTTTTGTGAATACTCCATATTACTTTCCATAATGGCTGCATCTGTCTGCATTTCCCCCAGCAGCTGACTAGGATTCCCTTTCTCCACATCCTCGCCAGCACTTGTCATTTGTTGATTTGTTGATGGTAGCCATTCTGACATGTGTGAGGTGAAATCTCATTGCCTTTTTAATTTGAGTCTCTCTGATGATTAATGACTTTGAGCATTTTTTCAAGTCTCTTGGCCATCTTATGCCCACTTTGGAGAAATACTTATATATGTCCTTTGCCCATTTTTTTCATTGGATTGTTTGTCTTCATTTTGTTAAGTTGTATGAGTCCCTTATATATTTTGGATATTAACTATTTATCAGATGTATCATTGCCAAATATGTTCTCCCATACAATGGATTTCCTTCTCATTTTGTTGATTTTTTTTCTGTGCAGAGCTGCTTAATTTGATGTAGTACCATTTGTTAATTTTCTCCTTTTTCCTTTGCCCTAGGAGATTTATGCGTAAATATATTTCTATGATGTCTGAGATTTTGCTGCCTATGGTTTCTTCTAGGGTTTTTATAGTTTCCTGACATATTTAAGTATTTTATCCATTTTGAGTTTATTTTTGTGTATGGACATATTTAAGTATTTTATCCATTTTGAGTTTATTTTTGTATATGGTGTAAGTTGGTGGTCTAGTTTTTTTTTGTGTTTTTTGTTTGTTTTTTTTTTTTTTTCTTGGCATGTATCTGTCCAATTTTCCCAACAGCATTTGTTGAAGAGACTGTCTTGACTCATTGTATGCTCTTGCCTCCTTTGTCAAATATTAACTGAGTGTAATGGTTAGGGTCAATTTCTGGGGTTTCTGTTCTGTTCCATTGATCTATACACCTGTGTGTGTGCCAATATCAAGCTGTTTTGATTATTGTGGCTTTGTAGTATAACATTATCTATGGTCTTGTGATCCCTCCAACTTTCTTATTTTTTTTTCTCAAGATTGCTGCAGTTATCCGAGGTCTTTTTTTATTTCATATACATTTTTGGAATGTTTGTTCTAGACCTGTGAAATATGCTGTTGGTATTTTAATAGAGATTGCACTGAAAATGTAGATTGCCTTGGGTATTATGGATATTTTAATTATGTTAATTCTACCAATCCATGAACATGGTATATTCTTCCACTTGTTTATATCTTCTATCTCTTTTTGCAATATCCTATAGTTTTCTGAGTACAAGTCTTTTACCTCCTTGGTTAAGTTAATTTCTAAATATCTTAATTTTTTTGTTGGATTGGTAAATGAGATTGTTTGTTTAGTTTCTCTTTCTGATAATTCATTATTGGTATGTAAAAAAGACAATGATTTCTGGGTGTTGATTTTATATCCTGTTACATTGCCAAATTTATTAAATTTAGTAGGATTTTTTTTTCTTCATGGAGTATTTAGGGTTTTATATATGCAATATCATGTCATCTGCGAATAATGAGAGAATTACTTCCTCCTTCCTGATTTAGATGCCTTTTATTTCTTCATCTTGTCAGATTGCTATAGCTAGGACTTCCAGTACTATGTTGAATAAGAGTGGTAAAAGCGGACATCCTTGTCTTATTCCTGTTCTTAGGAGAAATGGTTTTAGTTTTTGCCCAGTGAGTATGATATTTGCTATAGGTTTGTCAAATATGGCCTTTATCATGTTGAATTATACTCCCTCTATTCCAATTTTGCTGTGCGTTTTTATCAAAAATGGGTGTTGGATTTTGTCAAATGCTTCTTCGTCTATTGAAATGATCATGTGGTTTTGTCTTTCAATTCATTTATGTGATGCATCATGTTTATTGATTTGCAAACAGTGTACCAAACTTGCACCCCCAGAATAAATCTCACTTGGACATGGTGTATGATCTTTTTAATATATTGCTGGACCCAATTTGCAAATATTTTGTTGAGGATTTTAGCATCTATGTTCATCAAGAATATTGGCCTGTCATTATCTTTCTTTGTAGTGTCTCTATCTGATTTTAGAATTAGGATAAGGCTAGCCCCATAAAAAGAACTTGGGAGTGTTCCTCCCCCTTAGATTTTTTGGAATAGTTTGAGAGTATAGCTGTTAGGAAGTATCCCTCCCTGTTGGACTTTTTTGGAATAGTTTGAGGAGTATAGGCATTAGTTCTTTGAAAGTTTGGTAAAACTCTCCTGTGAAGCCATCTGGATAGGGCTTTTGTTTCCTGGGAGCTTTTTTTTGTTTGCTTTGTTTTTTTGTTTGTTTTTTGTTTTGCTTTTTTTTTTTTTTTACTGCTTCTACTTCATCAGTTGTTATTGGCCTATTCATGTTTTCTGATTCTTTCTGATTCAGTTTTGAGAGATTGTATTTTTCTAGGAATATGTCTATTTCATCCACATTGTCCCACTTGTTGGCATATAGTTGTTCATAATATTTTCTTACAATCCTTTGTATTTCTGTGATGTCAGTGGTTACTTCTCTGCTATTGTTTCTGATTTTATTTACTTGGGTTCTCTTTATTTGTTTCTTGATGAGTCTGGATAATGGTTCATTTTCATAGACAGCCAGAGCCTTGTCTGAGCACTGCTGCTCTGAATCCATATATTAATATCCCAACTACATCAGGGCAGGTTCCTTCATGAACCCTACCCACTGTACAACTGTTGGGAACTTAGTCCAAGTTCCTCCTTTAACCTCTGCTCACTAGGTGTTAGATCCCAGCCCCTCTGCCTAGGGCCTGGACCTTCCTGAATGCTGGAACTTAGACTGAGAAGCCATGAGAAGTTGTGGGTATAAGAATGAGTCTTTATTGCAGAAGCCAGTGGCCATATAGCCAAGAGACAAAACAGTTATTTACAACAGTCCTATATCAGCAGCTGTACACCCGGTGGTGAATGAATACATCTTTCCCACACAGCAGTAGCAGTCCCTAATAGCCTCTGTACCTACAGCCATTATCTGAGCAGTTGCACACTGCCTCCAGACTCACCACCTTACATCATAGTGGTATCTGAGCTCTCTGCCTCTGCGTCTTCCCCTGTCTCTCTGGTTCAGCAGTTTCTCCTGTTTCCCCTGCCTACCACACTCCTCTATGCAGCACACTGGCTGGTTAAGGTTCTAGTTATATCTGAGCTCTCTATGAGCTCTTATCCTTACTTCTCTGTGTAGTACACTCCAGCACACTTCTTCACACTCCAGCAGACTAGCTGGTCAGTAACTGGTATATTATTCCAGAGACAAAGAAGACTTCATGCCAATAGTTACATCAATCATATTTTGGCTACATAGATTGCTGTGGCCTAGCAGCTGTTTATGGTATCTTAGCCTAGGCACACAGGGGCCTTGGACATTCCAGCCTTTCTATCTGTGAGTGGCCTTAGCTTTCTGGGTTCTCTGGTGTGCTTCCCACATTCATCAATCTTGTTTATTCTTTCAAAACCTAGCTCTTGAAATTATTTATTTTTTGCCTTTTTTTTAGTCTCTATATTGATTATTTCAGCTCTAATCTTTACTATTTTCTTTCTTCTACTTAAACTGGGCTTTTTTTGCTGTTCTCTTTCTAATCCTTTAAGTTGTAGGGTTAAATAGTTTAATATTAATTTTTCTTGTTTTTTGAGGTAGGCCTGTGGTGCTATAAACTTCCCTTTTTGGGCTGCTTATGCTGTGTCCCAGAGATTTGTGGTTGTTGTGTATTCATTTTCATTTGTTTTCAGTAAGTTTTTTATTTCTTTCGTGATCTCACTGCTAACCCATTCATTGTTTAATAACATGCTATTTAGCCTCCCTGTGTTTGAATATTTTTAGGTGTTTTACCATAGTTTATTTCTAATTTCATTCCACTGTGATCTACGAAGATCCCTGATATGATTTCAATCTTCTCAAACTTATAGAGAATTGATTTGTGTCCTAAATCTTTCTTTGTGAATGACACATGAGAAATACATGTATTCTGCAGCTTTGGGGAGAAATGTTTTATAAATATAAGTTAAATCTATCTGATCCAGTGTGTTCTTTAGAGTCACTGTTTCCTTGTCTAAGTTTTTGTCTGGAAGATCTACCCAGTGAAGACAGAGGGGTGTTAAAGTTCCCTTTTATGACTGTATTGTTGCCAATCTCTCCCTTAAAGTCCTCTAGAATATATATATATATTTTTTTAGTTAGGTGTTCCTGTATTGGGTGCATATATGTTTACCAGGGTTATATCCTCTTGTTGGATTAATCCCTTTAGTATTATGTAGTGACATTTACTGTCTCTTATGATGGCCTTCATTTTGAAGTCTATATTGTCAGATATGAGTATTGCTACCCCAGATATTTTTTTTCTTTTCCATTTTAATGGAATTTTTTTTTTCCATCCCTCTCGTTCTGAGATGTGTCTCTTGTAGACAGCATATGGTTGGGTCTTGTTTTTCTATCCATTCATCTACTATATGTCTTTCGATTGAAGCATTTATTCCATTTATATTTAAGTTTCTTTTTGATAGGTACTTATTTATTGCCATTTTCATTCTGTATGCTTAGGTTTCTCTCTCTATTTATTCTCTCATTACAGCAGTCCTTTTAGCATTCTTGTGATAATGGCTTGGTGGTGATGAATTCCTTTAGTCTTTTTTTTTTTTTTTTTGTCTAAAAACCTCTTTATTTGACTATCTATTTTGAATGAGAGCCTTGCTGAATATAGTAATCTTGGTTTCAGATCCTTGCTTTCTGTTACCTTGAGTACTTTGTGCCATTCTCTTATAGCCTGTAAAGTTACTGATGAGAGATCAAATGACAGCCTTATGAGAACTCCTTTGTACATAACAAATTGCTTTTCTCTTGCTTCCTTTATGTTTCTCTCTTTGTCTTTAATTCTTTGCATTTAAATTATGATGTTTCTGGGCAGAGGCCTATTTGAGTTCTTCTTGCTTGGGACTCTCTGAGCTGCTTGAACTTATATGACGTTTTCTCTTCACCAAATTAGGGAACTTTTCTGCCATTACTTCTTCAGATACGTTCTCTATCTCTTTTTTTCCCTTTCTGCCTCTTCTGACACATCTACTATGTGAGTATTGTTACTTTTTATGTTGTCCCACAGCTCTCTTCATCTGTCATCCTGTTTTTTAATTGTTTTCTGATTTTGAGTCTCTGATTGAAGGATTTTTTTCTACCCTGTCTTTTAATTTACTGATCCCATCGCCAGCTTCCCCTAATCTGCTGTGTATTTCTTCCAATATGTTCTTTATTTGTGATAGTTGTTCTTTATTTCTGTTTTCATATTTACTATGTCTTTTTTCATGCTGATGAGCATCTTTACCATCATTCTTCTGAACTCTATATCAGATAAATTTCTTATCTCTGTTTCATTTATCTTTTCTTCTGAAGAACTATCTTGTTCTTTAATTTGTTTGTTTGTTTCCTTTTTTTTTTTTTTGTCTCATTTTGGTTGCCTGTTTGGGTTTGTGACTATGTATTAGATAGATCTCCTAAGTCTATCAATCTCTAGTGCAGGACAGTGTCAAAAGCTGTTTGTGACTAATTAGATCAGGCAAAGACTCAAGGCCTCCAGAGACCACCTCTGCCTGTAGACTGATTGGATTTAGTCTTGCGTAGCCCTCAGGCAATCATCCAATGGTGTGGCATGAATTGTCCCAATAGGGTGGAGCATTGATTCTACCTAGATGCTAATTGTTATTCTCAGTCTCTTAATGGGCCTCAGAAACTTCACACATGACACAAGGTTTTATCCAATAGGGTGGGACAACTGTCTTCCCCCCAGACAAGACCTCTTATATAGCAAATGTCTGAATAAGAAAGATGGTCTCCACAGCCTGAGGGAATGACTCAGCATGGCAACTGGAGTGTCGGCCTTCTGGGTTCTAACCTTAGAACCCTCAACCCTGGCTTCTGATCACATAGCTCCTGTCCATTCTGCTTTCCCGCTGCCAGAGCACAAGGTGAGTAGCTACATACAGCATTTGTGTGTTGGCCTTTTAAGAGGGTGGATGCATTTCTAGCCATCTTTCCCTGGTAGACAGCAACCCTGTTGCTTTTCACAGCCAGATATTATGTGGGCACCTTTCTCAGTTCTGGCCATCTTTGCTAGGGAGCCAAGCTTGAGGATTAGACCCCAGAGTTCTGAGTGGCAACCCCCTCCACAGCTGAGATATATTGCTAGAACTTCAGCTGCTGTCTGTGGAAGACGGTCCTGTCCTTTCATATCTCCACGCTTCCTACCAGTCTCTATGCAGTCTCCACTTTCCATCCCTGGTTATCAGAGTTGTCTCTAGCCAATCTTCAGTTGATTATTCAGGATTTTTTTTTTTTTTTTTTTTTTTTTTTTTTAGTTTTAATTCCAGTTTGGTCCTGGGAGCATGTTTGTGTAGCACCCACTTACTCCACCTCCATTTTTAATATCTCAGAAATTATTATTTTTTTTAAGTCTTAGCAAACTATGAATCAAAGGGAAATTGTTTACAATAGGCAGAACTTTTAAAATTCTGTAACATGCCAGACTGGCATGGCTCTATAGTTGAACATAGTCCTATGAACTAAGGTCACCTTTTGATTTCTGGTCTGAGCACATACTCAGTTGCAGCTTGATCTCCAGTGTGGGTTGTGTAGGAGGCAGCCAATCAATGATTCTCTCTCTTCATTGATGTTTCTCTTTCTCCTTCTCCTTTTCTCTCTAAAATCAATAAAAATATACATATATTTTAAAAGTTCTGTAACAACTATTAACTTTAATGGAAATACATTAAAACCATTTCCTTTAAATATCAGGAACATAGCCAAAATTAATGTTATAATACATCCTATTTAATAAAGAAGGAATATGCTAATTGACCATCATGTCCTCACAAAGATGGCAGTGCCCACAGCCAATAATGAGGGAATATGCTACACCCTCAAAGATGGCAGTGCCCACAAAGATAGCTGTGCCTACAGCCACAAGATGGTGGCACCCAGTCCCCTCAACCCCACTGGGGCGGCAGGTGCGTGGCATGGCCGGGCCCGCCCCCAGGCGGGTTTGACTGCTCTGCACGCCTGCCTTCAGATTTGCCCAATCCCCTCAATCCCCCAGCCACACAGGGCCAGCCAGCCTGAGGTGCAGGAAAGCCTTGGATGGCAGCTGCCCAGCTGCCCAGGGCTGCCTGATGCTCAGGTGACCAGGGCCGGCTGAGGCTTGCGCTGCCGGCAGTGGCAGCAGCAGAGGTGTGATGGGGCATCGTCTTCCCCTGATCACCAGGTCACCTCCCACTCTGGAGGTCTCCCAGACTGTGAGAGAGGGAAGGCCGGGCTGAGGGACACCCCCTCCAGTGCATGAATTTTCATGCACTGGGCCTCTAGTATAAGAATAAAAAGGAAAAATTATTATATTTAGAGATGATATAAATATTTATGTAAAAAATAAAATATGAATTTAATTCAAATGATTTTAGCTTTTTTTGTTGTTAATCCTCACCCAAGGATATTTTTTCCATTGATTTTTAGACAGTTGAAGGGAGAGGGAGAGACAGAGATAGAGAAACATAGATGTGAGAGAGACACATTGATTGGTTGCCTCCTTCACCTGCCCTGATCAGGGCTGGGGCAACAGAGGTACATGTCCTTGATCAGAATTTAACCTGAGACCCATAAGTCCTCAGGCAGATGCTCTAACCACTGAGAAAAACCAGCTAGGGTAATTTTAGCATTTTTGATATAAAATCAATGGCAACATGTCTTTGATTGTATCAAGTACAAAGATCATTAACATTTCTCCCAGAGCAATAAAAATTAATAAATAATTAAAAGTAATTTACTAATATGAAAGCAAAACCTCTGAAAAATATCTAGACATCAACTTTTAAATATAAAACTTAAAGTAGCATTTAAAATGTCTCAGAAGTGAAAATATTAAATTATGCTAAAAAACATAAGTAAAACTTAATAATGAGAGAAATATTCTATGTTCTTAAATTAAAATTATAAAAATATCAATTCTCTCTAAATCTAAATTCATTGCAATTCCAATAAGTATTTCAATTAAATTTTTGAATAACTCAATTTATGTATTTTGATATAAATACTTGGAATACATTTCCCTGAAGATCTATATCAAAGTGAAAGCAAATGAACAAAGGTAAAATACTTTCTTACTAGATACTGAGGCATACCACAAGTAAAGAAACATAATAGAGAAGATAGAAAAAAAGAAAAGGGAGGGAGGGAGGGAGGAAAAAAGAGAGAGAGTGTAGAAAGATGATTTTGAAAAACTTGCAGATTATACATGGAAAAATGAAACTGAATTTCTATCTAGCAAGAAATAAAAGATAGACTCCACATATATTCAAAAATTAAATTTGGAGATTAATATTAATGAAGTATGTAAAAGTTAATAAGATATAATATAAATGTCCTAGATGTCCAAAATTCCAAAATAAAAACTATGAATTTTGGAATTTATGCATCTGAACAGATCAAACTTAAATAATTTCTTTCTCAAAAAGAATCCTGTTGAAAAAACTAAGAACATACAACATGCTTAATTAAGAATATTTTTTAAATATTTGCACTTACTGGTTATTTTAAAAGTAATAGGGTTCCTATAAAAATCAAACTGTACAGTAGATGATGATATAGAAATGAAGAATTTCCTTATCAGGTATTCCTTCTTGCCCCCAAATATTTCTCCCCTTTATTAAGATCTTACTGCGGTCCAGATAGAATTAAGAATTCAGTGAAGTGTGCATCTTCAAAACTTTTTCTGTATTTACACACTCACAGACAGTATGGAAATATTTAAAATTTTCACAAAATGCACTTTATGTGACCTTTTACAAATTGTCTTTCTCTTCACTTATCAACATATAATTGACATGTTTCATGATAATTCATACATATCTACCTTACTTTAATGATGGAATATCATTCCTTATTTTATAATACACTTACATATAACATATCTAATCATTGTCCTACCAATGTACACCCTTACACATATGGATATTTTTTATATATATAAATCATATTATTATAAATTAACATAATATTTAATTGCATTTGTATATTATAGTATATTCATATAATATAATTATAATACATGCTTAGATAATTATTATATTCTACTTATATTAATAATTATGTGAATGGTAGTAATAGTGGCTTGTTCAGATTTATAGATAACATTTATAGATAAGGGGTTTTGTATAAGAGATATTTTGTAGTAATATTGTATATATTTTGTAGTAATATTGTGTAGTAATCTTTCTATGTATAAGAAATATTTTGTAGTAATATTGTGGTATTCACATCTTATCTGTGTTACACAACAGTAAATAGTAAGAAGAAATGAGGCTGGTGAAAAGAGAAATCACTGAAAGCAGAGGGAATAGAGTTGTTTGCACATTCAGGTCAGAATCTCATTAATTAATTAATTTATTTTCATTGGTTTCTCTTCTATTGATTATGTATATTTAAAATATTAATCAGTTTTTCTTAGCCCCTATTATTCTTGAATGCTTAAATTATTCTGTATTCAAGTACCTAATCTTTTGTCATTTCAAAATTAAAATTTTAATTGATGAAATTAAATTTTTGTTTGCTTTGAGTTCTTTAACTTCTCTTTTATTAAATTAATAAAATTTTGCTTTTTTGTAATATTTTCTTTTCAAGGTTGCAATAAATTTTTAAATATTTTTTCATGTAATGTTAGAATTTTACAATTTTTCATAATCTGTGGACACAGAATTATATATTTGGATAATATATATTTGATTGCTGAGTATATATATATATATATATATATATATGTATATATATATATACATATACACACATGTATGATTATTGTGTCTCATAAACATTAACTAATTCTGAATGGAAGTCTTTATTTTGGTTAAGTTGTTCTTATTCTACCATTGTATCATTATATATTATGTATTTGGAAACATAGTTGGATTTTTGTTTTTATTTGTCAAATATAAAAATCAAGAGAAAAGACATTTTAGACAGCTTGTATACCACCTGACCTCACCTGCTGATAAAGACACTAGTATGAACATCCAGAGATACTAGACTTTCAGCTTAAAGCTGGGTTGTTTCTTTCAGGTTAAGAGTAAGTGTGTCTTGCATTTGAAGAAGAATGAACTGAATGCTTGGTCACCAGAAGGGCAAACTCTTCAGCAAATGGTTTAGATTTTCTCCTGTTTAGACACAGCAGGATTATACTTTCTTGCCTTTTTGAAGTTTGGTGTGATCTTGTGACTCATCAGACATAGAACATTAGCAAAGGGATGTATGTCTTTCCTGGCTAGAAGATTTAAAAGACAGTGTCACCAGGTCTGTTTTATCTGCTCTGATTATTGTAGAAGCTTGCATCAATTTTGGGTCTTTGGTATGCCAGACCCTTATATTAATCACTATGAGAAGAGCACACTCCTCCCTCAACCAGCTAACCTATAATGAATATAGAGTATAGGTGAGAAATAAATATTTTTTTAACCACTCACAAAGATTTTGTTTTTGTTCTGATAGTTATTTCAGCAAAACCTACCATAACCTTACAGATAAGTCTTTTCTAATGATGTTTTCCCAAACTGTCTAGACAGGGCAAATTTAAAAGGAATATAAACAACTAGAGGCCCAGTGCATGAAATTTGTGCACAGGGGGTGGTGTACCTCACCCTCTTCAACCTGGGACCCCTCGAAGGATGTCCGACTGCTTGTTTAGGCCCAATCCTATTGGGATCGGGCCTAAATGGGCAGTCGGACATCCCTCTCACAATCCAGGACTGCTGGCTCCCAACTGCTCGCTTGCCTGCCTTCTTTATTTCCCCTAACCACTTCTGCCTGCCAGCCTGATCACCCCCTAACCACTCTCCTGCTGGCCTGGTCACCCCTAACTGCCCTCCCCTACGGGCTTGATCGCCCCCAACTGCCCTCCCTTGAATGCCTGGTCCCTCCCAACTGCCCTCCCCTGCTGGCCATCTTGTGGCAGCCATCTTGTGTCCACATGGGGGCAGCCAACTTTGACCACATGAGGGCAGCCATCTTGTGTGTTGCAGTGATGGTCAATTTGCATATCACTCTTTTATTAGATAGGATAGTTTCATCTTCTACGTCAGTGGACTGTAATAAGCAGTGAATGCACTAAATAAATGTAACAGCAATAACCACAACTATAAATAATTAACATGTAGCTAATTTAATGGAATAATGAAAATGCTGGTTTACTGCAAGGCAAGGAGAGCAAGATTAATGACATTGTGTGGGCAGCTCAGGAGTAGAGTGAGTATACAGAAGGGTTTTGTTGACGTGGAATATGCCATGACACATACTTAGAGAGGCGATGAATTGTAAATATAGCTAGTGCTAGCAGAATTTAGAGAGTGTTTAGAAAAAAATTCCTTTAGTTTCCTGTCTTACAGATACCGAAAAATAAGTTATATTTGACTCATATAATTAAATATTGAAGAAACCTTCAATATTAACAGTAAATGTTAATGCATATGTAATCTCAACATAAGGAACCTCATTTTAAGCATTGTAAATGAAAAGAAACAAAAATAGTAACTTTTCAAAGATAGACATAATGGAATAAAATTGATTACATAATTTTTGAAGCATAAATGTCAAAACAAAAGGATAACAAAACTGAAAAAAATAAAATAATAGTAAAAATAGTCTATATAATCTATATATTATATACAACATATAGACAAATTATTGCTTAATGTAAAATGTGTAAAACAATATTTTAATAAAAATGTACAAAAACCGATAAAAATGAGCAGAGGACCTAGATAAGAAATTTCCGAAGAGATGCTACTTTTTCTATGAAAAAAAAAACCCCACAAACTTTTCTTACTAAAGTCAATAAAATTTAAAGTAAAAGGGTGACCTTTGATTTTTGTTTATTAAAAAGTACTTGATAAAAACAATATTATACGTGCTTAGTGTGAAAGTGTGTTTAAAAAAAAACACATTTCCATATCCTGGATAAAGGAAAGCAGTTTATAAGGCAGTTCACTTAATAATCATTGCTAATACTGATTGATCTACGCAACAACATTAAGTGGTTTTGTGTATGGTGTGGGTGTAGGATGTTTTTCTATTCTGTTTGATAAGTAAACAATATATTTTTAATGTATTAAGTTGCATAAAATTTTCTCTTCATTCCTATAATTTATTTCATGATCTGTTCTCTGAGATGTTTATTGGTCAAAGATATTTCTTTTGTTTTGATGAATCACAGGATTAGCACTCCTATTTGAGAAATGGATAACATATATATAGTTATGACTATCCAAAAGTTTTGATTCTACTTGACTGATTCTCAGGAAAACAGCAGAAATATCTGATTTTTCTAAGACTCACCATCCTCTCCCCTTTTAAACCATGAACATTAAGAGAACACTCAAATGTACTCATATATATCATACTCAATAATTTAATAAATCAAATGGCTCAAATGATAAATTATAGATTTTGGAATATTTTCAATCTATAAAATATACATTAGTAAATATTATTCTGTTTTCTGGACCAAATTAACAACCTAAAACTGGGGGATTTTTTTATTTTTATGTTTTTAAAGGCTATGTGTATTTTATTATATCTCATTTTTATAATAGGCAAAACCGTAATTTAATTGAAACAAAACAGTCTTTTTAAAATAGTGCACTTTTCCTCCAGAAAATGCTAGTTCCTGATTAATCTATATTTAAAAAATGCCATAATTTTAAGCTTTATCCAATTCTATAGCATATGTCAAGTAATGGGTCATCATTGAACAGTAGTGACTAGGACTTGTGAAAATTTTGTAGGGACACTACACAATGTATTATTTTTAGACATTTGTATTTCTCTTTGAATATCTCCATCTTAATTACTTGGAATTATCTTCTCATATAACAATAACAGAACTACACACTCAGTTTGCTGGGGTTCAATACAGGTTCTGCCACTTAATAATTTTGTGGCCTTAAGCAAGTCATTTCACCATTTTGTGGATAGCTTTTTCATATGTAAAATAAAGATACTGTCAGTTCAACACTGTAATAATATTTATCTTCCCATACCTGTCTCCCCTACTAATCTATATACCCTTCAAGAGCAGAGATACCTTCTCATTTACCAGAGCAAGCCCTGTTCTCAAATCCTTCCTGGTCACAGGCCCTCTATGGGTAGGAATGGAATGCATAAGGCCTGTGCTGGCCTTTCATGTCACTCCTTCTCTCAAAACAGAGTTGGAGGTGTGTTTTTAGATGCTTGAGGAGTTGCACAGCCAGGACAGCCTGGCCAGAGAGGAGAGGTTGGGACTGCTAAACAGATGAGCTCCCAAATGCCAGGGGAAAGTGAGGGCCACAAAAAGAACCCAGGGCAAGAGTCAGGAAATCTGGTTTTTGTCTAGGGCTTGTCAACAACTCCCTGCATATCCTTGGGCAAGTCACTCAACATTCCCACTGAAGCACTCTAAAACACTCCCTCTGGAACTCAGTGTTCCCATCTAGAAAATGGGAGAGATTTGGACCAGAATTGTCTTACTCTGACAGTCTACTGTCTCCTCTGTAGAGTCCATGGAACTTTCTGAAAGAAAGATTTAAAAGAACATCAGCCCTACCTAGTTTGGCTCAGTGGATAAAGTGTCAGTCCATGGACTAAAGGGTCTCCGGTAGGATTCTTCTGGCCAAGGACATGTACCTTGGCTGCAGGCTCAATCCCCTGCTCTGGGGCCTATGCAGCTGGCAACCAATAGATGTTTCTCTCTCAGTGTCTCTTTACCTCTCTTCCAGTCTCTTAAAAAAAAAAAAAAAAATCAATGGAAAAATATTCTTGGGTGAAGATTAACAAAAAATAAAAAATAAAGGAAAATGAAACCTCTAAACTCTTCAGTAAATAGCAACACAAGGAAATAAACACCTTAAGATTCCTTAACTCCTCACTTTAAACCCTCCCACTTGTCTGTTCCCAAATCCTAAACTATTGAAAAAAAAGATCCCCACTAAACATTTTTTTTCTGGTTATAATTTAAAAGATTCTTTGTTCAGGTAATATACTCCATAATCCAGAAACATTATTTTCATTACTCATGTTTTCTTTTTCTCCAAAATTTTCTGCTATAGTTTTTATGCCCTCCATAACCTTGAAATGAAGAGTGACCATTCTCAAAGAGATTTGCTTAACTAATGAACAGTCTCAGATAAGAGTGACAAATGCTAGTGTCTTTATTGTTACTTGTACAAATCACTTTTCTAAGATTGGATGGAAAGCTGAGTTCATAACTAAAGACACATTGGATGGGATATTTCCCCCTATCTTTTAAGAGACAATGACTCCAGATTGTCCTCTTAAGCAATTTCAGCATGTGAAATACTCACATAAAATCTCCTCAAACAGAACTTTAAAATCCTCCATTATTAAGAGGTGATAAAACTCACAGATAATGCTTCTTCAAACCAAAGCAATTTTTGTCTAAGAAGTTTACAAATATTAGTCCAGCATTTACTTAAAAACCTTTTTCATCTTAATATCTTAATGCTTTGAAAAAAATGTATATATCTTGACTATGAATAAAATGTACATTTGTTTTTAATAAAAAACAATTGAGAGATTTACTTGATTTATATGGGTGAAATCCAAAAAGGTTTTACTGCATGTTATCAGAAACATATATCCTTTCCTTCTTCAAAAAAATTAGCATTTCATCTGAAGACCATAATTGTTAAGGATAGAAAATGTCAGTTTCCAAATATGGCCAGAACACAAGTAGTGACTTTGAGAAGAAGTATGCCATCTTCATATATTCACACTCCTGGTGTCAGAGTAAGCTTCATCCAGGAAATGGTAAAAGATATATTTAAGTTCATTGCTTATTCAGATCACTGGAAGATATTTTAAGATCACTGGAAGATATTTGTGGGCCCCCTTAAGGCAATAGACGAGTATCAATGAGGCAAGCTCTTGCTTCAACCCTGTAGAGGTCAAGCCAATGTGTTACAGCAGACAAACAAGCCAACAAAATATTTAACACTCTCAGGAGAGCTCTTGGAAGCCAGCAAACATTAAAAGCAAAACCAAAAGTGCCCATATTATCCTTCTTTTCTTCTAGAAAAATTTCATGCGCCTGTACTTTGAATACTACAAGCACATCCAATCATCACTTTTTAAGAATGAGTACTGGAACAGGTCCAAAGAGTAAAAAAAATAAATAGTGAAAGGATTTGGAAGGTGGCTGAACCACTACTCTGGTGATGGGGAGAAAAACAAACAAATTAAATGAAGTAAGGAACAACCTAAAAATAATTTAAGGCTAATTTTTAAATACTATTATTTAAGAGGCCTAAAATATTAAATATAAGTACTTTTGACTAAAAGAGAGCCACTAAATAGGATTACTAACAATACTTCCCTTTGCTCTACATGCATTTTGACTTGCATTAAGCAATGGAATGTAGCAAGCAGGAAGTTCTATATCTGTCAAATGTCGGCCTAAAGAAGATTGTGAGCTTTCATTTTCCCTACCTTGTAAAACCACCTACCATGCTGTAAGCAAATTCAGGCTGGAGAAAGAAAGAACAAGAAACAGCCCTGGAGCATAAGACCCCACAAGGAGAGAAGGTGGCTGTGGGAGAACACTGGAGTGGCAAACTGGTGAGGGAGATCTTCTTGGACCTTCCAGCCTAACCCAGTTGCCAGTTGAATATAAATAAATGAATTCTAAGCTGATCCCACAGGAACAGAATAAATACAGGAAAAAGTTCTGCCTTAAATTTTAATCCACACAGTCATGAGAAATAAGAGTTCAGTGTCATAAGCCACTAAATTTTAGGGTAGTTTCTTATACGCCAATTAAAAAAAAAAGAATAAATACTCATTATTATATATAATGTATATAAAAGGCACAATGTATTCTTAAAAAGTAGTATTTAAGGTTATTCAATTCTTGAATGGATATAGGGTATCATCCATATACATAAAAAGCCAGGGGCTGTCACGACCGAAACAACCGGATGGAAGACTGAATAGGCTGTGTGGGGCGACCAGGCCAGCTGGGGGTTAATGAGGGATGACCAAACGACTGAACAGCAGACTGCATGGGGCAACCAGGCCAACAGAGGGGGCAGTGAGTGGCGACCAGGCCAGCAAGGGGGGGGGGGCAGTTAGGGGCTGCCAGGCCAGCCAGAAGGGTCAGTTGGGGCAACCATGACGGCGGGGGGGGGGCAGTAAAGGGTGACCAGACCAGCAAAGGTGGCAGTTAGGGATGGCCTGGCCAGCAGTGGGGGGCAGTTAGGGGCAACCAGGTCGACAGGAGGGGCAGTTGGGGAAGACCAGGCTGGCGGGGGTGGGGCAGTTGGGGGCAATTAGGCCAGCAGGTAGAGGCAATTAGGGGTGATCAGGCCGGCAGGGGGGGGGGGGTGCAGTTAGGGGCAACCAGGCCATCAGGGGGGGCAGTTAGGGGCAATCAGGCAGGCAGGCAGATGAGCAGTTAGGAGCCAGCAGTCCAGGATTGTGAAAGGGATGTCCAACTGCTGGACATCAATGTGAGAGATAACATCGATCATCAGGATCGGGCCTAAACTGGCAGTCAGACATCCCCTGCGTGTTCCCAATTAGAGAAGGTGCAGGCTGGACTGAGGGGACCCTCTCCCCTGTACATGAATTTCATGTACCGGGCCTCTAGTAGGATATAACAATGGAAATATAGAACATCTTTTATGCTGAATAAGCAATGAATAACCTATCAAGCTGTTTTTTTTTAGTAGAATAGTAATGTTACTAAAACTATCCCTTAGAAATATTAATCTGGCTACCATGATACAGATATATTTATTTATGTTTGCTTATTTACCATTTTTATGTATATAGGATTGAAGAAAACTGGTGAAATATTTACAAGGTAAGGTAAAAAAAAAATATATGTGGGAAAGGAAATAAGAGGGAAATAGGAGACCAAGCCTCTAGAAAATACGTTTTTAAAGTATTCATCAGGAACTCTCGAAACTTTGCTATAGGATTTCTAGTGGCTCTTATGCTTTCTTTGGAGGCTACCTCAATCTCCTTGACTAGGTAATCATATTCAAGTGAAACTTTCCTAGGGGACCAAAATTCATGATACCCATATTCAGATTTTTAATTACTTGTTTTGGTTCCTCTTTAATATGCTTTATCATAGTTTTTCCTATCACTTAGAATCCTAGTTCCATAAATTATCATAAATGTTTTCCTCAGGAGACATGCAATATGTGTGTCACCACCTATCCTGTCTGTGTTCACATTTTCTGAATCCTTTACCAAACTTTAAAAAGTACTTTTCTAATTGTTATGTAATGGCTTCTCTATCGTCAGATTTGAAATGTTCTTGAAAGAGTTCCACAATCCCTACCCCATACACTTGGACTTAAGTATATTCAAAATTCAAAATTTGGGGATTATAGGAATGTGAAATTGTGCATATACTTTAAATTATACAAGAACTGGGGAGTACTTAGAATACCTTGATATTTCCATTGCAAACATATGAGTATGCACATAAAGTGAAGTTCATAAAGACTGTGAATAATCTCAGGTTAACTTTTCTCACAAGGTATTCAAGGTAAGGTCATGTATTGCTTTAAGATGGAGTTACAAACAGTTTGTTTTCAGCACATTTCAAATATAAGAACTAAGGATTGGAGATTGTGATTTTTAATTTTATGGATCCTGTCTTTTCCTAGGGTTGCCATCCCAATCTTCTTAAATTGATCCCTTTCTTTTCTTTTCTTTTTTTCCCCAGTCATGTTCTTAATAGTCAAAGATCCTCCTTTATAACCTCATTTCTATTTGTTTGTTTATTTATTTGTTATTAATTTCTAATCCTCACCTGAGGATATGCTTAAAGAGAGAGAGAGAGAGAGAGAAGAGAGAGAGGAGAGAGAGGGAAGAGAGAGAGAGATATCAATGTGAGAGATAACATCAATTGTTGCCTTCCATATATGTCCTGATTGGGAACAGAACCTACAACCTAGATAGGTGCCCTGAACGGAACTGAACTGGCAGCCTTCCGGTGGACAGGACAATACAACCAACTGTGCCACACTGGTCAGGCTATGACCTTATTTTTAAAGACAGATGTGATAGGGAGTTGTCTTAGATATACTCCCTCTTTTCTAATTTACATTAGACTACAGATATAATTTACCCACACACTCCTTTGCTCTTTTATTTCTCCATATCTCTTGCCTGTGCCACTCTAGTACTGAAACTACTTCCTGAGTCACTATTCTTTTATTTATTTATTTTTAATTTTTTTTGTTTATTTCATAGAGGAAGGGAAAGGAAGAGAGAGATAGAAACATCAATGATGAGAGAGAAGCATTGATCAGCGGCTACCTGCACGCCCCTTACTGGGGATGACCCCGCAACCTAGGCATGTGCCCTTGACCAGAATCGAATACCAGACCCTTCAGTCTGCAGGCTGATGCTCTATCCACTGAGCCAAACCAGCTAGGGGTCTGAGTCACTATTCTTTATTCAAGTACCCTATAATTTCTCTGTCTTTTGTTCTACTTGCACTTTGCTTAATTACCAGGTCACCTCAGAGGAAGTATTCTGTCTTATGGTATCTTGGCCTTACGGTTGTTAAGAAATCATCTAGGTTTCTTTATCTCTTTCCAAGTGAATATTTTACCTCTGATATGATAGGTTCAACTGTTGCATTTAAAAAAAAAAAAAATGATATGTTTCTGAGAGTAAAGCCAGAATACTGATCTCAGATATTAATAAAAATAATTAGCACAGGGTGAGTGAAGAGGTCTTAAAATGATGCCAAGGCAGACAAGCCACACAATTTCTGGACTATTGCCTGGGCATTGGATAAAGGTCAATGCTTACAGTTCCAAGACTAAAATTTGTTCATGATCAAGATCTCACAGAAAAACCATTAAACTGAGTAAAAATGTTATATCTACCAATGCCTGTAAAGGCTCTAAAGAGACTTTGTCCTAAACTGGACATTATAATGAACTAAAATAAAATAAAACAATTAAGTTAAAAGGTTTTGAAGTTCAGAGCCTCCACCAAAAACATCACCGTTTATTACTTGGGTCTGTACATTCTACTCCCTTTTATTCCCCAATAGCCCCAGATTAGCAACCAGACTGCATTCTTTTATGTAACCTAATTAAAACCATCTTTCTACTTAATGTAAATTCTGAACCAGTAAGACAAGTAGTGAAACACATGGAAGTCAAAATATCGCCTTTATTGTTGAAAACAGCCTAGGGTGAGGGATGGGGCTAAATTAGACTACCAAAAAGTCTTGCTTACAGAACCCCAACTAAGAGTTAAGCCTTTCTAACCAGAAATAAAGATAATTATAATAATTTACTCTTTCTGTATAAGAAATTATCAGAGATTTTGTTACTAAAAGCAACTGACATTTATTGCCTCACAGTTTACATGGATCAGGAATCAGGCATCACTTACCTGGCTCCTGGGCTCAGGGTTCTAAGGCTGTCAGCTCTGCTGCATTTACATCTGGGGGCTTGCCCAGGGGAGAATCTGCTTCCCTGCTCATTCACATTATTGGCAGAATTATTTTCTCTCGGTCATAGGATTGCAGGTCCCACTTTCCTAATGACTATCTTAGAGGTAATTGCAGGTTCCTATTTCTTGGCTCTCTCCATTAAAAGTTCATAATATTTTTGTTTGTTTCTTTAAAACACTAGGAAAATCTCAGTCCAGCTTGCTAAATTACAGTCTTATGTGTTTCAACTAAAGGAGTGACATCTCATCACCTTTGTTGGAATCAATTCACAGATTTGGCCCAGACTCAAGGGCAGGGGAATAAATAAGGGAATGACTCACTGAGGTCCTCTCAGAATGTGTCTATAACAGAATTTGTGGCAGTTACCTGATCATGGTGCCAATAAGGTAAAATAAATACACTCAAAGCAGGCAAACAAACTAAAATAACTTTCGCTGAAGCATATCATACATTCCTGGCCCTAAAGACTGGTGTAGAATTTTACTCCAGGGCCTCATTAAGATTTTACTGTTATATAAACAGCAAACTTTGTATGTGGGTTTTAATGTAAAGTGTGCATGTTCCTTTTATGTGTATTTAATCATGAAATGTAAGTTTTATACTTATTTTTAGTGTTTCTTTTAATTAAAAATGACTAACTTTGTTTTTACAAAAATGATTTATTAGCTATTGCAGTTACCTTGGCCAGTATGAACTTGAGGATGCCATTTTCACCAATTACTGAGTCAAACACCAGCTGTGGCTGTGAAGGTAATTTGTATATGTGAAGAAAGTCCATACGCAGTTGACTTTAAGGTAGATTCTCTTAGGTAATTTGAATAGGTCTGATTCAATCAGTTTAAAGACTTTAAGAGTAGAACTAAGGCTTTGCTGAGGAAGAAAAAAGTTCTACCTACAGATAGCAGTTTTAAATCATGTCTGAGAGTTTCATCTTGCCCTTCCCATGGCCTGCGCTATAGATTTCAAACTTCAAACTTCTCTTTACTTTGAGTTAAAGGCAATTTTAGCTTCAGGCTCAAGAGAAACTTTTGTCCCGCCCTTTAACTACCTAGAAGAATTTGAATGAGGGACCTTGCCCATGTAAGAGATTAGCAGATATAATTTATTTTGATCTTTATATAGGGCAAGGCAAACTTTTATTTACTAAACATTTGATTTTCTTATCTTCCTTCAATGACTTTTTTTGAAACCCCCAGGGTGCATTACCTCATCCCTAGCTCTGGATGTCTTATATACCTCCATCCCCCTTTCTATCTCTGAACCTCTTCTGCATGTGGGCTCTCTGACAGTCCCATGCACATGGGTTTCCTATACATATGTATGTATTAATGTGGTTATTTTCTCATGTTTATTTGATTATTAGACCAGCAAAAAAAAAAAAAAACAAAAAAAACCTTGAAGTTCGAGGACAGTTTCTTCCTCCCCTACAGTATGGACACTATCCCTTACTGCTTATGGACAGATCAACCAATCTAAAGGATCCAGCCACCTTAGGCCCACCATGTTCATTTTAAGAGAAGAAGGGATCCATATCTCAGCATACTAGTGACCTCAAGAGCTGTGAAACACTGGCTTGGCAGTCTTGTCTAGCAGGATCAAAATAATATGATCTAACACCTTTCTTTTGTAAATTTACTTAATCTAGAAATATACTTTAAGAATGAACTATATAATCTTAAAATTGTAAATTAATATTCCTTTTAATTCAATAGAAATTTTGATAAGTATGACACTAAAATAAGTTAGAGATTATTGATACAGAAAAGGAATTAGAGTTCAGCTAATCTATCTTCATAAATAAAATTAATATATGCCCCAATTTGATATATAGATAAATATCAAGATAAAATTTTAGAATATATTATAATGATACAAGTGTTTATCTACTTCATCACAAAGACAAATGATTCCCTGATAACCAAAGATTTATAGGTAGCAATCATAACTAAATATCCAACTTGAAAAATCATTCATATACTATATTGTTTAATTTTGAGAAATATAAATTTCATTGAACCATTTAAGCTTATTCAGTGCAAAATATATGCTTAGACAACAGAATGAATTATTTTCTATTGCTTTTTCTGATATTGTTATCTTATATGAAATTATAACTATAAGTCAGTTAAAACATTTTGAGGCTCTTATTGAAAATTATAATTTTAGATTTACTATTTTCAAACTGTCAGATTATACAAAGTACTAGAAAGCAAAAATAATTGATATGGGAGAAAAAACGTAGATTCTATTGTAATGGCTCACAAAACAGAAATCCAAAAGTTTTGGATGTCAAAAAATCTACTTATGGTGTAAAGATAGCAACTATAAGAACTTGAGTTTTAGGTAGAAAAAGAAGTCTAAGATTATCAGATTTTTTATATATAGGTGATTGTGAGCATGGTGTTGCCTTAGGAGAAACAGTAAAAACAAAGGAGCTCGGTGCTGATGGCATAAGGAGAAGAAAAGGACAGGTCCCAAGCATGTGGCACTTGTAGCCAGAGATTAAGCAAAGAACTAGAATCAATCGCCATTATCTTAAGGACAGTTTCTACAGGGAATACAGATTTTAGAGACTTCTCAATTGATATGTCATTTAAATGCAGACTAACCCTAGGTGAAAGGATTCAGAAAAATCTTGAGAAGGAGGCACAGCATCAAGGCAAAACATAAGTTCACAGAAGAAATAACTATATTGAGGGGAAATATAAGACAACTAGGGGGCTAGCAATCTGAATCTGTGCCCAGTAACCAGTATTCTTATGCATATGCTTGCTAGCCCCAACCCCCCTTTCTGCTTGTGTCCCAGCTAGTCTTGCAGAACCTGTTTATCTGCAGGGGCCATAAAAAGCCCCCACAGAAGATTAACTGCTGGTTTCAGCTAGCCTGGGCAGTTGGTCATAATCTCCCTTCTCCCTTACCACTGTCAGAGGGTCTGCAAAGCCCAGGAAAAGTCTGGAATCCTGGTTCATATTTGGGAGACAAAAAAACCAAGGGGATAAATGGGAGAGACCCTCTCATT
Source organism: Eptesicus fuscus (assembly GCF_027574615.1). NCBI lineage: Eukaryota > Metazoa > Chordata > Mammalia > Chiroptera > Vespertilionidae > Eptesicus > Eptesicus fuscus. The sequence goes on along the minus strand of NC_072475.1, from coordinate 92,561,369 downwards.
TGGTGCTCAGGCTTTGGAAAAATGCTTCTCCTGAGTCACTGCACTGGTGCATCTGCAATAAAGGGTTTTTCCTGAATCTCCTAAGTACCCGTTGTGTGTTTTCTGGTCACCTGGTAAATTCTGCAACAATACCTTGCCATCCAGGGAAATAGAAGCAAAACCAAAAAGGCAAAACACAAGTGGTCCATTTATTCTGAGAAAGATCCTAACTCCCAAGGGAAATGCTCATAATCTGTTATTAAAGCATAGATATTTCTGGATTATGGCAAATCCAGGACAGCAGCCATTTTATACCCAATATTAGTTCACTAAGTAAAAACACACATTATTAAAAGAATTAAAAGAAAACACAGGGGGGGAAATTGCCAATGGCTGAAGTTGACAGTTTTCACTGGTCAAAATAAATGTATATATATCATGCACTGTATAACAACATTTCCATCAGCAACAGACTGCATATACAAGGATGGTACTATAAGCTTACAATGGTGCTAAGAAATTCCTATCACCTAGTGATGTAGCCAGATAATGTTCTAAGAAAGCACATTACTTTTTGTTCCATCTAAGTGTATGGATAGCAAGCTGGTTAAGGTGAGTTTCCCACAGACATCTCCCCTTTCTAAACCAATGCTAAAACTGGAATGACACTGGTGGTTCTCCTTATGTTTGCAAAATGCCCTTAAGCAATAACCATCAGAAACCTTTGAAGAAAAAAACAAAGAAAGTTTATCACTTATGGGCCCAGGAAATTAAAAGCATGCCTGGGGGCACATAGCAGGATAGCCTAAGAGAGAAAGGCCGGGAGAGACGCAGAGATTGACTGAGAGAGAAGAGCATGCATCTACAGTTCTGCTTTTGTTGAGGTTGATGTTTTGTTGGCTCATTTCTTATGCGTGAATTTAAAACATAAGAGAGAATATTTAAAACATGGGAAGTACATAAAACAAAACAAAAAAACAAGAAGTCAGTTATTAAAATCAACCAAGAGCACTAAAACAAAGGTGCCTCAGTGAGTGTGAGAGGAGTTAGAAACAGGATTAGGCAGACAGAGGAAGGGGTGGAAGAAGGAGGAAATATGGACAAGACCTTTGGAGGCAGCTAGCATTGTTTGTTTGTTTTTAATATATTTTATTGATTTTTTACATAGAGGAAGGGAGAGGGATAGAGAGCTAGAAATATCGATGAGAGAGAAACATCGATCAGCTGCCTCCTGCACACTTCCCACTGGGGGAGTGCCCGCAATCAAGGTACATGCCCTTGACAGGAATTGAACCCGGGATCCTTCAGTCCGAAGGCCGACGCTCCATCCACTGAGCCAAACCGGCTTCGGCAGGCAGCTAGCATTGTTACAGGATTCCAGGGCAGGGAAAATAGGGAAACTGAGACAGGAAAGTTAAAACAAGGCCAAACAGGTGGGTAATTTGCAGCCAGCTTGTAACTAACAAACCATTATCTTCCCCAGCCAAGGATATGGGAACAAATGGTTTAAAAATACCTCCCTGATGAGCGAATAAAGAAAGGGAAGGGGAAAAGGAAAAGGAAAAAAAGGGCAGTTTTACTCCCTAAGTAGAGAAGCCAGCAGGTTCAAGGCCTGGCAAGATAAAGTTGCCAGGTGCTTCTCATGAATTCTGGGAAGGCCACAACAAAGTAAAAAAGAGACCTTGAGAATGAATCTGTACCAAAATAGTCAGCATGAGGAGGAAACTGGTCTTTCAGAACGTGTTATCTAAATGCAGAGGCCATGGAACTGTGAACAATGCACTGCCCTGGGCGAGGGGTGTGGGGGGGGGGTTGTTATGCTGGTGCCAGGATGGACCATTGGATGTGGCCTGACACCTGGGGGCCTTCCTTCAGGGCCACGGAAGGGACAGGGGGCATATCTGCAAGACAAAGACCCCAGCGGGATATATACAGACAGGCTCTCTGCATGTTTCTTCACTCTGATTTGGAAATTGTTCCCGGAGTCCACTAGTGTTAATAAACGGGGTCCCTCCCTTTCTCTACGAAGCGTGCTTGGTATTTCTTTGGTCTTCTGTAACATATGGTTCCCTCTGACTGGGAAGCTAACCACGTTTTGGCTTTGTTTAGCCTCCGGTGAGTGGACAGGGTTTGGGGCCGGGGAGCACCGCATAGGCCTCTGGGAGGCACAGGCTGCTGATTTTAGCAGAATTGAATGGGGGTGGGGGGGGTGAGGAGGTGAACTCCAGGCGCTCCCGGACCTCAGCCCAGGGCCCGGCTGTCATCTGGAGAAAGTGGACGGACACCTCTGGACCTGTCCACAGAATCTATAAGGTAGGGGCCCCAATGAGTCAGGCCCACTCCAAGTGAGTGGAAGGGGGAGCTTGATCACCTCCCCGGAAGTCATAGGACTTTGTCAGGTAAATCAGGAATCAGGACTCCAGAGGTGAGTGAATTCAGAGTCGATTAAGGAATTATGGGTTCACTCTACTGTTTGTTTGTGTGTGGGACTAGCCAATTTGCTACCGAGAAGGGGGGCTGGACGCAGCCTTAACTCCTCAGGTAGGTTCTCACCGAGACGTAGGTGGAGAATTCTGGTCTGGGGCGTGGATGCCAGGAGTGCCCCCATACCCATCTGGGGAGTTGAACATTATCTGCTCAGCTCCAGTCTGGGCTAGTCTACTGAAAGAGTGTGAGTACAGATGTTTGTCTGTCTTGGCATAATTATCTGCTGATTAAATGGTCTGTGTGAAAGCGAAAGCTACTTTGATTTTCTGTTCGCTCATCTGGTTTAAACGTTTGATTTGCTGAAGGCTGACCCATGATGGTCTGCAAAAGTCTCAAGCAGCGCTGTTGAGTTAGTTTTCTCAGAGACGTTTGCTCTCTATCATGGGAGGAATCAGCCCACTTGGTAAAAATTTCTGTCTATGTTTGTGTACTAGGGACTTTGGTTTGCTCTGTGATTTTGCTGTGTTAGGTTGAAATTTTGGAATTCTAGGGTAGATTTAAAGGTTTGTGGCTTTTCTTGTCTGACTGGGACTTTCAGGGGCGGGGCTCACAGCTCCACAGGGTGGAGCGATTTTACGGGGGCCCTGCCCCCTGCCTGTGCTGAATTAAGGATCTTTACTTTCAGGAGACCCTCCAGGCTTTTAGTAAAATTTCCCTGCACCCTTGTCATCCTCTGCCTTCTTTTCCAGGCTAAGAGTCATTTTCCTCCACAGGTTGGACCCCAACCTCCGGGAGAGAGGGCTACTACAGTGACGGCCTGTAGTTTTCTCTGAAACTCCCGCTGTTTCTATTTCTCCCCTCTGTAGGGATTGTCTTCCTCTAACTCACAATAGGAAATAATACCGGCCAGTGTCACTTGGCTTGCTGGTTAAAAGAAGACAACGGGCCCTGAAATCTGTAAAAGTGGCCGGGAATGAAGCTGGTCAAACGTACTGAAAGGGTTCGGTACCTGTTGCTGCTAGCAGAGGAGGGGCTGATATCCCCTTCCAGTGCACTCCCTTGGGAGAGGCCTGATCGCTGCTCTGCCACAGGGGACAGGTACGAAGGCAGGGGCCTGGTACCCAACCCACTGCCACAAGAGAGCTTTGTAATATGCAGGGCTGTTTCTAACTGCAAATCTGGCTGGTTTGGACTGGCAGCTTATGGCAGGACCCTGTAACTAGTAAACAGGGTTAACAAAAGGGCAAAGGAAAGGCGCTCTCCCTGGACCCGGGAGGGATTCTTCAGGACTTTGAGATTCTCCAAGAGAGAAGAAGTCTGACTGAGGGACTGGCCGAGACCTCGTTGGGTTGGGAGGACCGGAGGCTGCATATTGAACTTGTAGACTGCAATTTGCTAGGCAGAGGTTCAAGCCCAGTTGTATAGGGGCTAAGCTACCTGTGTATAGCAAAGCAACTTTCTCCCGTGCCAGAATACATTTTGGGGAATTGGACAGACTGTGTTTGTGGCTGGAAAGAGGAACCAGCCGCCACGCACAGCCCTGATAGTGGCCTGCAGAAAACTATATAATAGACATAGAAGATGCCTGCATCTTCATGGACATGGCTCCAGAGAGACAAGGATGTTGTACCTCTTACTTAATTGCTACAGTTTGTCTCTGCCAGGTCACAAGCCCACCTCCTTCTGTGCCCAGGCCTCATCGTCCCTCTGACAGACAGCAAGGATCTCTTGGCTCTGAGAGACACTTCTGACCCATCTCAGCATGGAAGTAATTACAGAAGAGAATTTCAACACCCATTTTCCCTGAAGGAGTTCAGAGCCAGGATCCTTGAGGTAATATATTAGGCAGTGAGACAGACATGAGCAGAGCAAGGATGATGGGCCAACTGGCACTACCAGATGTGTATGTGAGACAAGGGGCATAGCCAAAGGGGTCCTCGCCCAAAGTCTTGGGCCTTGGAAAAGACCAGTAGCCTACTTGTCCACGAGACTTGACCCTGTTGCATCCGGTTAGCCTGCATGCCTCTGGGCAGTAGCGGCCACAGCTATGCAGTTGAGGCTTTGCTCAGGAGCACACCGGAGCGCTGGAAGTCAAATGCTTGAGTCATCCAGTTTCAGGCTCTTCTGCTACCAGCCTCCTTCCTGATGATGACCCTGAGGAACCTCTACATAACTGTTTAGAGGTCGACGACTTTGTAAAGACAGCCCACCTGGGCCTCACTGACACCCCCACTGGCATGTCCGGATGAGGTACTATTCATGGACAGGAGCAGTTCTGTCCAGGGAGGAATCAGGTATGCGGGGGCGGTGGTGGTTGATTTGGACCAAACCATCTGATCTCAGGCGCTTGCCCGCAGGACTTCAGCACAGAAGGCCGAGTTGATTGCCCTTATTCAGGCTCTCTGTTGGGCAAGAGGAGAATCAGTGACAATTTGTGCTGATGGTGGGTATGCGATTGCAACAGCTCACGTGAGGAGTGCTGTTGCAGGGTATGGGGACTCCACAGAGGCAAGAGGGAACCGTGCCGCAGACGAAGCGGCCCGGAAGGCTGCCCTGGGAACCAGTGGGGCCTCTACAGATTCTGGTGGGTAAAGGCTGAAATCCATAACTAATTTTTTCTCAAGTTCTTACAGGCTTTACAGTCTACCCAGAAAACAATCCAGAAGCACATCCGAGACGTTCTGCCTGTACCAACTTCTGATCCGGTCCATCCCTTCCAACCTGGTGACGCTGTTTGGGTAAAGACCACCCAAGGACTGACTCCTACCTGGAGGGGACCACATACTGTCATCCTGACCACCCCCACCGCTCTCAAGGTTGCAGGACTGAGCACCTGGATACCAGAAACACCCCCCTGCAGATTCGTTGCTCCACAAGGCTAAAAGAAGCTGTGGGACAAGGGGTGGGAATGAGGAGGAAACTGGTCTTGCAGAACTTGTTATCTAAATGCAGAGGCATGGAACTGTGAACAATGCACTGCCCTGGGCGAGGGGTGAGGGGGGGGTTGTTATGCTGGTGCCTGGACGGACCATTGGATGTGGCCTGACACCTGGGGGCCTTCCTGCAGGGCCACGAAGTGGGCAGGGGGCATATCTGTAAGACAAAGACCCCAGCAGGATATATATATAGACAGGCTCTCTGCATGTTTCTTCACTCTGATTTGGAAATCATTCCCAGAGTCCACTAGTGTTAATAAATGGGGTCCCTCCCTTTCTCTAGGAAGCGTGCTTGGTATTTCTTTGGTCTTCTGTAACAAGCAGAGGAATTTTGAGACCTATAGACAGGAGGGTATATAACACCTCGCCCCCACCCACCCAACCTGCTCTTCAGATTAGGTGAGAGCCTGTCTGTGTTTCATAAGCCAGGTTATAGGTTTGCTTGCTTTGCTTTTGCTTTTTCAATAAAGATGCATGCTTTAATACTTTAATAAATTGGCTTTTCACAACGTAGTCAGATAAATTCATTTATATGAGAAGACAAGGATCCAGGATGGGGACTGCCTTCTCCCGCTGTCTCAGGGGTCTGTCTTGTCCTGTAACACCTCTCTGGTATCAGTGAGAGGTGCCTATAACAAAACCACAGGAATGCTCGTCTTGCAGAAAAAGAGGATGGTACCATATGTTTCATATGTAAGAAGACAAGAATGCTTATCTTACACATGCAAAGGATGCAAGAGATAAGGGAGGAAGAGGAAAAGAGGAGGGGGAGCATTAGATGGATTTTAAAATTGTTGCTGGACAAAGAATATGGAGCAAACCAATCAGAAACAGACCCGGGTAGACAAAGAACAGGCTTTGGGTAAATATAAAAGTCCTAGATTAGTGAGCCTTAATGGCAACCCATTATTGGGACCTCTGCCTGTGCGGGGAATTTGTATACACTTATAATAAATTTCTACCCTCTTGCTTAAATTTTTATTCTTAATTTCATGAGACATGATCCTGGGAAGAACATGGGGTCACCGTTTGAGTATCAAACGGTGGAGGTATCCTGGCTCTTTAACTAGTTGTGGCTGGTGGTGCATTTATTTGAGATTGCCAGCTTTGAGCTTTAATGTGATGCCTCAGCAATCAAACCTTAAGTCATTTATTTGTATTATCAAAAAATAAGAACCAAATATTAGGGTTCACACTACAATTACTCGTTTGTGGTGATGCTGGTGTAAACAAATCTAGTGTGCTGCCAATCTTATCTAAGGATATAGCACATTCAATCACAGTATTAAGCTATACCATCTAGGTTTCTAAAATGTACTCTATGATATTTGCAAAACAACGGAATCCCCTAATGATTCATTTCTCAGAGTTTATCCCCATTGTTAAGCAGTGTGTGATTGCATTGTGAATGCCTTATGAAAATAACATAATCCTGAATTGGGTCTTTTAAAAAGTTCATTACAACTCACTAGCATAGAAATTAAACATTTAAAGATGATGCATGTTGATGTGTAATGTAGTCATTCATATAAATATCATTTCAGGCATTTTTTATAAATTTATTTGTTCATTTATTTATTCTATAAATATTTATTGAGCACAAAATATCTCCTAGGAACTGAAATGAAAAGAAAAATAAAAAGATGAATTTGCTCTGAAAAGTTTTTATTCTTAAGGAGAAAATACACAAAAGTAATTAGTAGTTATTATGAAAATCACAATGACAGAAGTGGGTAAATATTAGGAATAGTTTACATTTTAACTGAAACATAAAGATTTAATAAAAATTGGGCAGATAATTTTGGTGAGAAGACATTAAAGATAGAATACAAATGCAAATACATGAAAATGAGAAATAACTGGGAATGTGCAGAGACATAAAGCATTTTATAATTCCCAGAGCATAAATTAAAGGCCAGCGATAGGTGTGGAGGAGCAAATGGGCTAGAATCACATGTAAGAGGTTTGACATTTATCCTGGGTTCCATATGGAAAACAGATCTGCAGAGTATGAAGAGATATTATAAATGAATAAAAGAGGTTCGTTGTTAGTAAATTTTAAAAATGCCAATTAAGTAAGATTAAGCAGGCATTCTTTGAGTTTTTAATATACCTCTGTGCTTTGTAAATTACCAAACATAAGAGATTCCTAAATTCATTGTTCAAGGTTATTTTTTATAAGCGGTATCTCATAAGACTAAAATTCCGTCAAAAATTCTCCCAGGGAGGTTGGGAAACATGGAAGGTTTCATATGTAAGAAGACCAGATTTGTGATTTAAAAATACTTCTCTGAGGATTTCTGAAGGTTTGGTTAAAGGTTAAAATAAATGCATATAGGAAGTGCAGTTACCTGGCTAGCTCAGGCAAGAGATAATGAAGTAGCACAGGAGTAGGGAAGCAAGAGGAACATGTGAACTATGTTACGGAATTGGAAGCCATAGAATCAGCTCCTGGACAAAAAGGGTAAGGGGAGAGGAAGAATCGATTACTTCTGAGTTTCTAGATAAAGTGAGTGAGAAAGTGATGAGATAGAATTATAGAATCCTTTGGAGAAGCAATAATGAGTTAGGATTTGGAAATTTAGACTATGCGGTGCTTCTGTAAACACCACTGGTAATGACCAGCAAGCCATATTTACAGAAACCTGCAGCTCATGGAAAAATCTGCCACCGGAGGAGATTTCTGACATTGGCAGCTTTGGTTTTTATAAAATTTCTTCACAAAAAAATGTCATCTGTAATCTCCATTTATTTTTCCTGTTCTTATTCTTATGATGGTGCCATTCAATTGCTATCCCAATGTTCTTTAGATTATGTATCTGCTTATTCTTATGGAACACACACCTATCTGCACCACTGGTAAATGTATCAGTTAGAAACTGGCATTGCTATTACTCAGAATAGAATAAGATGTCCTTCATCCAAAATTATCCAAACATATCAGTGACTTAATAAAGCAAAGTTTATTTCTCACTGTGAGCCCAGGAAATCCTCTGAGAACTATCCTCCAGGTATCCACTCTCATTCCAAAATAACTTTATGCAATGTCTGTATCAATTGTGCTTTCATTATCATGGTGACCTGGGGAAAAGAGCATGGAGAATCACCCACTGGCTCTTAAATGCTAGATGTTTGCACCTAAAAGTGAAATAAAATAAACTCTGCTTAAAAGCCACTAACTATTCCTCCTATCAAAGAAATGGGAAAATTCCACTAAGGGAAGAATCAGAAATAGTGCGCAACAGTAGACATCATTCTAAACTAATGAACTAACCAACCAATTTGTATTTAAGGTGTAGTCATAGCACTGTGGTAAGTATTATGCATATTTATTAAGAGAAAAGTTTATTAAACTATTCCCAATTATTCCTTAAAATGCCAAAAACAAATTAATAATCCTATATAATAAAAGGCTAATATGCAAATTGTCCCCTCAACCAGGAGTTCAATCAGGGGGCAGGGCTGGCTGGCCAACTGCCCATGGCCCTTCCCCCTGGCTGGCCTGGCCCAATTGGCCTTGTCCAAGGAGGGCTGGCCAGACCCCACCCATGCACGAATTTATGCACCGGGCCTCTACTTAATAATAATAGTATAACATTTAGAATTTGTTTTTTAAAAATGCTACCTACTTTGCTACTTTATCTCTGACTACTTAGGCAGAATCTTAGTGGAAGAGGGAAATGTAAATGTTAGGTCACTGAAGAACGAACGCACACAAGGCCAGAATGGTGAGGGATTACAAATTTATTCCATCACCCACACACCAGGTGGCTGAGCCTGGATGGCTCCGGCACCCGGTGACGGGAATCAGCAGTTTTTAAAGGAGTTTTGGCTGGCTTTTACTGGGTGGGGATTCTCTGTGCAGGTCCAGAGGGGAGATAAAATGGAATGTGGTCTCAGCAAGTAAAGTGTGGTCTCAGCAAAAGGGAATATCCATAGTTAAATGGCCTGAAAAGTCAGTTCCCGAGAGTGGGCTATCGATTCAATTGCTCCATCAAATGTAATAGTAAACACCTTGAGTACTACCTAGAATATAATTTTAGATTCCCCCCACCCCCCCAAAAAAAAAAAGTTAAAGAAAAGTGATTATCCATGAAAATGCTTTAAGTTGTGTTAAAAGAATTGTGAATGCCTGATGATGATAATAATTAAAAAATTAAAAATAACACAACTCCTGCCATAATAAACAACAGTGCAACTTCTATGTTCCACACATTTTGTCATCCACTTGTGAATGTCACAATCTAGATTCCAGACAGCTAAACTTTGTGATGACATCATAAGTGAAACTGGGCATCTGTGTGGTTGTCAAATAACTTTTCAAATGTGCTGCAATCAATATATACAGTATTATTTTGCATTTCAAAAAATGTGCATATATAAATAGTATTTTCTTTTCCTCCTTATGGCCTGCCATTGCAAGAAAGAGACAACAGAATCATTATGAAACACATTGACTCCTTTAGGGAAGATTAATAAATTTGGCATCCAAAGATTCTTCCTTTGACCTTAGCTTCTGTATTTCACACAATCATTTTCATGTTAGGAACCTGGTATTGTAAAGTGTAATGTGTCCTCATGTGCTTTCTCAAACAAATGAGAATTTTTTAAATATCACTTTGTAATAATAAAAATATATTCATGGACGTGAATTATTATAGTGTTTATAACTATTCCCTTGGTGAGAGTTACTTTGTAACAATTCAAAGCCTGTTCACTTGGCTTAATTAAAGTGCTCCCATTCTTATAAAGTGCATAAGAGGAGTAGAATTATTTTAAAATATGTCATTTTGGGGGAATGAGTCTGATTAGTATTTGATTTAGTGGCACAAAGAAATGGATTTAGTAATGGGCAGCAAAGCTCGGAGAACCAATGAGAGTATTGGGAAAGATGAAAGTATAAAGCTATAAAAGGGAAATACTTTCTGATTTAAGCCCATCTCCCTAAATCATTAGGAACAGAATAACGCTATGTCTTCCAGAGTGTGTGTGTGTGTGTGTGTGTGTGTGTGTGTGTGTGTGTACAACAAGTGAGTCATGGTGATAGTAAGCAGAGTCCTCTACCTCCTGAGTTCCACAACCAACATGCAGACAACATGTTTCAAATGTTATTTTAGATGGAAAAATCTTAGAAAGCTTGATATGCCATTGCAAAACATTTCAAGTGCTCATACTATGGTAATGTACCTTAACATTAAAAACAAATTTTATCTTTAACTAAAATTGTATACAGTATATAGGAAATATATCATCACTAAAAAGTGACAAAGAAAAATTTTTTTTCTGAAGATCTTCCTTGGATAAGAATTGGAAAGGGGGAATATAATATTCACTTTAAAAGATCATGTGCTTTAATGATGGATATAGTTCAGCATTTCACAAAGACTACACATTGGAATATAAAATATAATTCATTAGGATCAATATCATACATGTTCAAAAGTTACTTACAGAATAAGAAATTCACTAGCTGGAAATTCACTAGCAGTTATATAACTAAAGTACTGCATATCCAATTTCTATTATTCATTATTTATTCCAAAAAACACAATGTTTTAGTGCTTTATTCATTATTTTTAGAAGTACAGATTTCTATATTAATTAGTATAAATTGGGAGAAACATATTTAAGACTGATAGCAGCACAGACTAGATTAACTATTTCTTTCACGTAATTTATAGTACCTCTTCATCTCCATGACTGCCCTTCATTTCACTAGCAATAAAGAGCAAACCCTTAGATATCAAAATAATAAATTTTACTACACATCAAATATCTTTCTCTTTCTCTAGTACACTATACACTCACTTTAAAAGGGCATCATTTCCTAGATATGTGAGATTAAGCTAAATTTTTAAAGCATCATAATGTATGTGTTGTAATGAGCACTCTGCTCTAATTACCATGACTTCAATATGATCTAATGCTGGTTATACATCTGAGATTCCTGAAACAGAACTGAGAGGATCATGAGGATTAAAGACATATGAAATGTTAAAGCCTTAATCATTTTTTACACATTTTATGGCTAGCCTATCCTTTCTCACAACTCAATGAGGTTGAGATGATGACTAGTGGAAAATAGTCAACTAATTAAATTTCTGACTTTCAAAAAGGTCAAAATAGTACAGCATATTACTATACTTCACGGAATAAATGGAGCATGCAAATGCCAATACTTCATTCTGGTGACAAAACCAGGGGGGGAAATGAAAGGAGACTGAGCAAAATTGTCTCATTGCTTCAGGTGTGGCAGTCAAAAAATTTAGCTAGAATTTTAACTGCATAGTGAAGTATTTGCTATCGTATAACAAAGATTGCTTATATTCTCACCACTATATCTTTATATATACTTCTTGAATGTAGCTTATACAACTACAGATTATTAATTATACATATACCATAGATTATAAATTATAATCCATATTTCCAAAATCGATAATTATATAGTATAAATATGAGACAAAATATTGTTTAGTTACATGTCTGATAAGTGTTTCTTAAAGCTTTAACAATCAGATGAATTTCTGCCCTAGCCAGGTTGGCTCAGTGGATAGAACATCGGCCTGAGGACTGAAGGGTTCTGGTTCGATTCTGGTCAAGGGCACATGCCTGGGTTGCGGGTTCAATCCCCAGTAGGGGGCATGCAGGAGGCAGCTAATCAATGATTCTCTCTCATCATTGATGTTCTTATCTCTCTCTCCCCTCTCCCTTCTTCTCTGATATCAATAAAAAATATATTGAAAAATCAACAATCAGGTGAATTTCAATGTTAGGTGTATTGAATGAACAACCCACATTTTAACAGTCAAATGGGATAAAATAGCCTACATAACCAATACATTGAATAATTGCCACTATTGTAAAATGTACATAGTCATGTACACATCTTATATTATGTACCCACACATAATTCTTATTGATTCTGATGTTTTTGATATTTATAAACAAACAAACAAACATGTAAAAACACTAAACACAAAGACACATTCCGAGCTTCCTGCTGTTTCTTTTGCTGTTCTTCAGCAACCTAAAGGCCATCATCACCCATCTCACATTCAAGGCTCAGTACTTGTTTCAATTTCACTTTAAAAAACATAAACAAAAAATTGGTTTTAATGACTGATGTGTTCCTTCTTTAAAGTGCCTGCTTATAATCAATTCAGCAAATTTGTTTGCCAATAGGACAATGCAAGTAAAGCACATATCAGAGGACTTACCACCAACCAGATGTTTTAAGAAACATGGCCTCTTAGTGAATATAAATTTGAAGCCTGTCCTATATCGGCTGGAATTTATAATCTCACACTTTCACAATTATCTACCCTTCAGAAGGTTATTCAGGCTACTTGATTAAGTATCAGTTTCCACATATATAGAATGAGCAAAATGATACCTACCTCATAGGGTTGCTGAGGTGATTACATATGATAATTTTTTAAGATGTTAAACATAATCTATACATATAAGAAACCCTAATATGCAAATAAACTGAATGGTGGAATAAACAAACAACCGAACAATTGAACAACTGGTCACCATGACGTGTGCTGACCACCAGGGGGTGCCTGAGGAACATGGTGGGCGTTGGCTGCGGTGGGATGGTGGAGCAGGTGAGCGGGGGTGTCAGACCAAAGCAGGGTGCTGGTCGCTGTCATTGGGGCGAGCCTCTGGTGGTTACTGAAAATTCTTTGCTCCCACGTGCCACGGTCCCGCCCAGCACTTGCACCTGCTGCTGGCACTGGCCCCAGTTGTTCCACACTGTCAGTGGGTGCGAGTGGGGCTGGCACTGTCAGCACGTGGGAGCAGTGGTGGCGGGAGCTGGGCTTCCGGCAGACAGGGGACTGGGATCTGTGGTGGGAGGTGCCGGCAGGAGGCACGGAAGATGGGCCGAGACCCAACCCTGTGCCCACTGCAGCTTTGTGGCCCACAGTTCCTTCCAAGGTGCACAAATTCATGCACTGGGCCTCTAGTCAATACATAATCAGTGCTGAACAAAGATTCATTTTTCTTTTTCTATTTTAGTAGAACTCTGCTTTCAAATTAATCATTTCACCTTGCTGAACTTTTTTCAAAGTATACAGAATTAAGGCAAAACTCAGTGTATTAATGCCTACTGCTGCTATAACAAGTTACCCAAATTATAACAATTTACAACAAAATAGAGGCTTAAAACCACACAAACCTATTATCATGTAATTTCTATAAGTCATAAATCTGACTGAGGACTCATTGGGCTAAGATCCAGATATAAGAGTGTTGTTCCTTCCGAGAGGCTCTAGGGAGGATTCTGTTATTAGATTCAGTTGTTGCTGTTCATTGCCATTTAGAACCAAAGGCTATCTTTTCTTTCTGGCTGTAAACTGTGGGCTAATCCTAACTTTCAAAAGCCACCTCATTCTTTGGTTTGTGGCCCCGTTATGTTTCTTCAAAGCCACTAATGATGGATTAAATCTTGCTTCTCATCTTCTCAGGTTTTAAGGACTCATGTAATTAGATTAGCCCTACCTAGATAATCCATAAACTCTCAGCTCAAGGTTATAACCTTAATAACATATTCAAAATCTCTTTTGCAATGTTCAGTAGCATATTCAAAATTTCCAGAGACTAGGGTTTGGACATCTTCAAGGGGACTATTATTCTGGCGGGGGAGGGGGGTCATGTCATGGGACTTGTCTTTTGAACACATTATATTGACACAAGTGCACAGTTTCTACCATGCCAGACCTGAATATTAGTGGTTAATCCTGTCTAAGAATTTCCCAGGAGTGCTACCAACATATTTTTCCTTCCAAATAATGTTTTAGGTAACAATGCTGAGCCACAACATTGGACTCAAATGGCCAATGATAATCTTTGCTTTCCTTCCCTGTACCACCTACAGTTCACTCTGTTTGCTGATGCCTGTAATTTATCAATCATGACGACTTACTACCTTTTCTTAACATTACTTGTTTCTGATTACAGTTAGAGTGGTAAAGCTTAAATGTATTTATTGCATTCTAAACTGAACTGTCAGCCTATTTGCTACATGTTCCTTATTGGGTCTAATTTAAAGGCTAATTCTCAGATTTTACTTTACATCTAACTTAGATAGGTTTCCAATCTGATATCCCACATCTCAGTTTTATTAGAAAATACACAAAAATATTCTTTTCATTCTGTATTCTGCTCATCCTATTGGTATTTTGAGAAAACCATAATTTGTCCTCATTCAAATTTGAGATAAAAAATAAATTTGCCTAGAGTTTTTTTAAATCTCTATTTCTCCAATCCTCCTCCTCCTTCTCCCCTACCCCACCCCCATCATCTTTCTCCTTCTTCTTCTCCCCAACACCTCTTCCTTCTCTTTCTCCTTCTCTTCCTTCTCAGGGAGGTCTCTCTGGTATTAAATAGTGGAATTTGAGTTCTGTTGTATTTCACTCCTACCATACTGACCGAGCTGATTTGTGAAACTCCTTCTTCATCCTTTTCATTTCTTCTTCATTTTTTTCCTCTTCTGAAAAAGAGGACAATTTCATTGTGAAGTTTGCTCCTCAACCATGAATGTGATAATTCTATTACATATATGTTTTTGCAAACCTGCAGCTGTCCTAGAGTACCCCACAATTGCTACTTTGGCTAAGTATCCAGTATATATATATATATAGTTCAAAATTTAGTCAGATTTTTAACTTCATAGCTGAGACATTTGCTATAAAATAGCTTTATAAACTGATTATTTTTATTATGCAAATCTATTGAACTCTGTGTTTATCTATACATATATAGATATATATGTATGTATGTGTACACACAGGGATAAATACAGTCATATTGGTATGTATGCTGGAAACAATAACACCCTAGCATAAATTAGCATATCTAGTCTTCCATTTTGCTTTTTAAACAACATTCTCCTATGAAAGAAACCATGACTTCTTGGAGAAATGAATGACTTCAAGGCAGAGGTTATATAATAAGAGCTGGAACATCTTACGTTTTCAGAAAGTAAAGAAAAAAATGATAAGGAATTATTAAAAGAACACAGGAGCCTAGCTGGTGTGGCTCTGTTGGCTGAGCATCGTTCCATGTACCAGGAGGTTGCCAACTCAATTCTTGGTTACGGTGCATTCCTGATTTGCAAGTTCTATCCCCTGTATAGATGTGTGGGAGGCAGCCGATCGATGTTTCTCTCTCATCAATGTTTCTATCTCTCTTTCTCTCTCTGAAATCAATAAAAAATATATTATTAAAAGAAAAACAACAACAACACAGAAGCCAATTAATCTGAAAAATATCCTAGTGGCAAAAGCTAGAAAAAAATAATAATTTTGAACTTTAACCATAAAAATGTCATAAGTCCATATTGATAAAATAATCTACTAAATAAGTATTGGGGTGTGACAGACAGACTTATTTCTCACAATACAATTTAAATTGATAAAGAAGATGAGATGAGGAAAAAAGAAAATTACCATTAGGCACACCCCACAATAGTAAATCTTCAAGATAAGATCCATGGATAAAGGCTAAAATTACTAGGCAGAAGAATGAGGCAACCAGCATGTCATAATCTCAAGGTATCTCCCCAAGATAGTTATTAAGAACAAAGGGAGATTAAACCTTTACAGAACTTAATAAAAGGAAGATAAATGATCCAATAAAAAAATGGGCAATGGACCTAAATAGAATCTTTTCAAAAGAAGACAGAAGGAAGGCCAAGAGACACATGAAAACATGCTCAATGTCACTAATTATCTGAGAGATGCAAATCAAAATAACAATGAGGTACCATCTCACACCTGTCAGAATGGCTATCATCAACAAATCAATAAAGGACAAGTGCTGGAGAGGATGCGGAGAAAAAGGAACCCTCGTGCACAGCTGGTGGGAATGCAGACTGGTGCAGCCACTGTGGAGAATAGTATGGAGTTTCCTCAAAAAACTGAAAATGGAACTCCCATTTGACCCAGTAATCCCACTCCTAGGAATATATCCTAAGAAACTGGGAACACCAATCAGAAAGGATATATGCACCCCTATGTTCATAGCAGCACAATTTACAATAGCTAAGATCTGGAAACAGCCTAGGTGCCCATCAGCAGATGACTGGATCAGAAAACTATGGTACATCTACACAATGGAATACTATGCTGCCATAAAAAAGAAGGAATTCTTACCATTTGCAGCAACCTGGATGGAATTGGAGAACATTATGCTGAGTGAAATAAGCCAGTCAATGAAAGAAAAACACCACATGATCTCACTCATTTATGGATAATAAAGAACATTATAAACTGTTGAACAAAAATATAGATACAGAGGCAGTAAAGCATCAAACAGTCTGTCAAATTACAGCAGGAAGGTTAGGGAGAGGTGGGGAAGATAAGAGATCAACCGAAGGACTTGTATGCATGCATATAAGCATAACCAATGGACACAAAACTCTGGGGGGTGAGGGCATATATGGGAATGGGGCGAACAATGGTAAGATATGTACACATATAATACCTCAATAAAATAAAATTGAAAAAAAAAAAGAACAAAGGGAAAGATAGTAACTTTATTAAGACCACTGGAAGGCGCCACCTTAGAGTGGTTAAGTGTAACAATATCTTTAGTTACATATATTAATATTATAACCACTAGCTATGATTCACTGAAAAAGATACAGCATTGCTTTTATGGTATTCTTTCAAAAAATGCAGAGCATCAATTTTATGATGAGAAATCATCAGACAAACCCCAATAAAGGGACATTCCACAACAACTGATCAATACTCTTCAAGTGTCAACATGATGAAAGACAAAGAAAGACTGAGAAACTTCAAACCTTGGATGGTATTAAAGAGAAAAAACAACTATAAGTAATGTGAATCCTGGACAGAACACTGTAAGAGAAAAACAAGTTAGTAGAAAGTCTAATAAAGTTTAATTAGCCTGTAATATGGTTAATTGTACAGTATTGTATTGATGCTAATGTTCTGATTTTGACAATTGGATTTTGGTTACATAAAGTACTTGCATAGAAAAAGCAGAATAAAGGAATAAGAAAAAAAAGCTTGGTATTATTTTGGCAACTTTTATGTATGCCTTAAACTAATCCAAAATAAACAGTTTTAAAAACCATATAATCTAGTAAATATCATTAGAACTATTTATGCACAGGCACAAACTACTATCCTGCAAGTGTTCATAATAATTGTAATATTATTAAGCATATACTATTTGAGAATCAGTAATTTTAGTATTTTCATGTATTAATTCAGCTAATACCCATATCCACAGCATGCGGTAAGTACGATTGTAACTAATCACATGTTATGTTTGAGGAAATTGAGGCTCAGAGAGAGTGAATATGTTACCCAATATTTTACTTTAAAACCAGATGAAACCCAAGCTTCTATCCAGTACCCTGCATAGCCTTTCCCCTATAGCAATATATGTAAACGTAATAAAGACTTCATTAAGCCAATGTTTGGACTGAAAGTTGTACATTAAACTTTGAGAAATAGAGTTAAGAAATAAATAAGCAGAATTTTGGAGTAATTCAAAATATACTGAATAATGCATAATAAAAATGAAGTTAATGAGAATATTTTTATGTCAGTTTCTATTTTGTTTTTACTCCTTCAATTATGGCACTACCTGTCTTTCTATATTTTTTCTTTTCCTAGATTTTCTGAAACAACATAGATTTATCTTTTGTTTGCCCCACCCCCTTCATTTCTTCTATTCCTTTTCTACCTTACATAACTTGCTCTGCCTGGGAGAATAATGTGCCTCAGCACTGCACATGTCCTCACATCTCAGCAGTTAACAGAGTTAGGTATTAATTGTCATATTAATAAAATAACTTTAATAAAATTCTGAAATGTTCAGGAAGAATACGAATTCTTCCAGCAGATCTCTTTCATAACCCCATATCCACGATGAGTTTGGACTGTGACAAACAGCAAGCTGTGTGGAACCCGACAGTGACTCTGACTCCCTCCCATTTCCTCCCTTTGTCAGCCTCTCTAGAATAAAAATGTCAAAATTCACTGCTGAGAACCTTATGAAATTTACATTGTATTTTCAAATGTAGAATAATAGTTCTTGTGGATGAGGGAAAAAGTAAAAACTAGCTTTTACTTTACTAGCAGAGACCATAAGTATTTCACATTGTTGAGCTGTCATACTAATGAATAGAGTGTTGTTATCAAACCTGAAAACCAAAATTGCTAGTCCTGTCACAAAAATGATAGGTAAGACTGCACACCATACTACTCAAAGTGTTTCAATGTAAACAACAGAGATTTATCTTGAATGAGAGCAAGACTAATTTCTCTCCTTCTTCATCTGTATGGCTCAATGGGCATATTTTTCCTAGATTTATTGTGGTATAATTGGCAAATAAAATGGTATATATTTAAGATGTACAACCTGATGTTTTGATAAGTATACATTGTGAAATAATCACCACAATCAAGCTAATTAACATTTCCATCCCCTCACGTAGTTACCATGTTTGTGTGTGTGTGTGTTTTATTTTGTAGTGAGAACATTATCTATCTTTGTGGCAAATTTCATATATAAAATATAGTATTATTAACTATAGTCATCATGCTGTACATTAGACCTCCTGAACTTAGTCATCCTGCATAACTAAAATTTTGCATGTTTTGAGCAACATTTCTTATTTTCCCCTCACCATAGTCCTTGGCAAACACCATTCTACTCTCCGCTTCTGTGATTATTTTAGATTCCTCATATACATGATATCATGAAATATTTTTCTTGATATGTTTGATTTACTTTTCTTAGCACAATGTTCTCCAGATTTATTCATCTTGTTGCAAATAGCAAGATATATATATATATATATATATATATATATATATATATATATATATTTTTTTTTTTTTTTTTAAGGCTGAGGAATGTTTCAGATCAATGAGCTTAGTAAATTCAGTGTCTTTGCTACTTTAGTCTTACGGGCATCCCCATAGTTTTCAACCATCCTTCATCAACATCTCCTTCCATTGACCAAATATTTGTAAATGAGCTCTTTAATAAAACTCCCTTAATTTGACCCTTTTGACTTTTTCCTTTGTATATTACTGGTTCCTTCCCAAGGCAGTGAACATTTTTTTGTATCAAATTCTAATAACTTAAAAGGCAAATTGCTAGCAACAATTCTTATTTTTTGCAACAGAATGAATGGACCTGGAGAGAAATATGAAATAAGCCAGTCAGAAAAAGACAAGTACCATATGATTTCACTTATATGTGAAATGTAATGAATGAAATAAACTAACAAAATAGAAACAGACTCATAGATACAGAGAACAGACTGACAGTTATCAGTTGGGAAGAGGGTTTGGGGCTGGGTAAAAAGGTGAAGGGATTAAGAAAAGAGGAATAAAACAACAACTCATAGACACAGAGAATAGTATGGTGATTATAAGAGGGAAGGGAGGGTGTAGGGAGGTAGAAGAGGATAAAGTCGGATAAATGGTGATGGGAGAAAACTTGACTTGGTGTGGTGAATACATAGAACAATATCCAGATGATGTATTATGGAATTGTATACCTGAAATATACATAATTTTAATCTTATCAACTAATGTCACCCCAATAAATTCAATTAAAAAACTATTTATAGCTAATTTATACCACACAAAATAAAACTAGTTTATTGTATGCTAGTGATTTTGTTTTGATATTTATTGAGCAGCTTTTATTTTAGGATCTCTGAATAAGAGAAAGCATGATACATGTTGTTTATGATCTGTTCAATAATCAGAAGGCTAGTAACACATCACAGTGGCTTATAACATACTGGCCTGTGCACAAGTTTGTGCACAGGTGGGGTCTGGCTGGCCAGGGGGAGAGCCCGTGGGCAGTTGGCCGGCCGGCCCTGCCCCCAATCAGGGTGTGGGGGCTGATCAGGGCCACAGTGCATGTTCAAGCAACTGTCATTCTGCTCATTCCAGTCTTTCTGGCATTCCAGCCACTTTATTTATATATATATATATATATATATATATATATATATATATATATATATATATATACACTAGAGGCCTGGTGCACGAAATTCATGCATGGGGAGGGGGGTGTATCCCCAGCCCAGCCTGCACCCTCTCCAATCTGGGACCCTTTGAGGGATGTCCAGTGGGATCAGGCCTAAACGGGCAGTTAGACATCCCTCTCACAATCCAGGACTGCTGGCTCCCAACCGTGAACCTGCCTGCCTGCCTAATTGCCCCTAACTGCTTCTGCCTGCCAGCCTGATCACTCCCTAACCACTCCCCTTCCAGCCTGATAGATGCCTAACTGCTCCCCTGCTGGCCCGATTGCCCCCAACTGCCCTCCCCTGCTGGCCATCTGTGACAGCCATCTTGTGTGTTGGAATGATGGTCAATTTGCATATTACCTCTTTATTATATAGGATAGATTTCTTTGCAATTTAGCTGATCCAGGGAAGCATGGCTGTTTGCATGAGGTTCAAAAACTTGTGAAAAGCTGGTATGTGTGTGTTATTCCTTGATTTTTAAAGTTTACAGGAGTAGTTGTCTTAAATGCACTAGATTCTGCTGGGTTCCCTTCTAACTACAAGGGTGTAGGTTCATATTGGCTTTGGGCTATCTCTCAATGACAAACTAAAGATTTTTCCAGGGGAAGGAAAGTTAGAACATGTGAAAATTCGCACATGCCCCTACAGAAAGCAAAATGAGAACACAAGGAATATTTACAGAGAGTGCAAATAATATATACTAGAAAATTTGTATCTAAGGTTAAAAGTAGCCCATTTTTGAATACTTAGAGAATGGAGAGAAATATTGTAGAGTCATAGTTTCTCCCTCTGGTTGCAGGTTTAGGAAAAATTGGTTTGTATATAGCCAACAAATGCAGGGTAAAATTTCAATTGATTTTAATAGTACATTCCACTAATGAACAGCACAGTAAAATTTGTTAATCCAGCCTTAACTCTTAGGTTTCTGACCTTAAACAAATAATATACCTTCTTTAATTATATGATTTTAAAAATATTAGAACATTGGACAACACTTGATTCATAATAAATTCTATGTATTTGTTATTATTCTTATTATCTTTAAATCCTGATATTTAAAAAAAGAAAGTGATCTCCTTGAACCTGGACCACCCATGCTTTCTATCAATCTTACTGTAATTCATCAGTTAATTCTCTCTCCTCCACATTGCTATTTCTAAAGTTTTCTAATATTCTGCAATTTTTTTCTCACGAAACATTCCCACTGGTAATCAGATGAAATTGCTTTCTAAATCATAGGTTAAATATAAAACAATTCCACTGGAACATCTTCAAATTCTATATATTAATTTTCACATGACTGTTTTTTAATAAAGGAAGCATCTCTTATCAAAGTTCAGTATTTTCATCTATGATATGGTTCTCATACCTCCCACTTATACATCAAAAGATTGCCCGTTCGATTCCAGTTCGAGGCACATGCCCAGGTTTCAGGCTTCATACCTGGGTTGCAGGCATGATCCACAGTAGAGGGTGTGCAGAAGGAAGACCATTTTTGTTTTGCTCTCACATTGATGTTTCTCTCCCTTCCTCTCTCTCTAAAAAAAAAAAAAAAAAAAATCAATAAAATTATTTTTAAAAAAGAATATTAGATGATCAACCTTTTATTTCAATCCATTTTCTTCTAAATATTATTTCACATTATTTTCTCTCCCTCCTTAAAATATTCCTAGACTCCACATCCCTCTCAGACTGCCTTCTTTTTATAGTCAATCTTTTGAAAGAAACACAGAATATTGTCATTCCCAATCCCTGCATTTTACACTCAACCCAATGTATCTACTGTCTCCTATCTTCCACAAAAAAAGAATTTTGTATCTAAAGACATCAATGACAAACATATTGCTAAACCCAATGTGCATTTCAGATCTTCCTATCATTTTATCTTAAATTGACTAATGATTATCTCACCCTCTTTGTTAGAACTCTCCTGTCATTTCCATGAAATTATCCTCTGATACTTTTTTTCCCTACATGTCTGACCATTCATTTTTGTCTTGTTTATTTTTGTTTGTTTACTGGCTTGTTTTTAAATAATGGATTCCTTTAGCCAGCCATTAAAAGTTGGGTTTTCTCTTGCCGAAACCGGTTTGGCTCAGTGGATAGAGCATCGGCCTGCGAACTGAAGGGTCCCGGGTTCGATTCCGGTCAAGGGCATGTACCTTGGTTGCAGGCACATCCCCAGTAGGGGGTTTGCAGGAGGCAGCTTATCCATGTTTCTCTTTCATCGATGTTTCTAACTCTCTATCCCTCTCCCTTCCTCTCTGTAAAAAAAATCAATAAAATATATTAAAAAAAAAAAGTTGGGTTTTCTCAAGTCTAGATTGTAGACTAAATCAAACACTTCGATTACTACAATCTCCTCCTTACTCACAGAAATTTAAGTCATATATTCAAATAACTCCAAAACGTATGTTTTCAGTAATGACTTATTTTCTGTTCTATACTTCTATACCTATTAGCTACTTTTAATTGTGTATCTGTATGCCCACCTTAGACTCAAAATATCCTAAACCATATTTATGATTTCCCCTCTCCTCCACTTTATTCTTGGAAATCTCCAGGTTTTCCCAACATCAATAAATTACATCACCACCATCCATCCCATTTTTAGGTACTGGAAACCTGCTATTTCGACTCCTATTTTTCTCTTGCTCCCAAACTTAATCTTTTATTCAATAAATATTTATTATGCCTGCTCTATGCGAGGGGTTGATCTAGGTTCTAGGAATATAGCAGGGGGGGAAAAAGTCCAGGCAATCATGGCACATCATTTTAAAGAGAGAGTGGGACAAGTGGGAAAGAAAAGCAGCCAATAAAAAATAAAAGTGAGAAGCTGTCAATTCATGATAGCCGCTATATAGAAAAAGAAAACAGGCTACATTTGATAGTGAATACTGATTAGATATTTTATATTGAATATTCAAGGATAGCCATTCTGATAAGGTGTTTTTTGAACAGCTTTTGAAATCCTATATACTGAGTTTCTCTTAAATCCATTTAATTATCTTCATGTCTATTGCTGTCATCCTTATCCAAAGTATGGCATTCCTTTCTTGTGCTCCAGCACTAGCCCACAGATTTCTTTTTGTTTGCTTTGAACCTCTCCTATCATATACTCTAAACAGCAGTGAAAGTTATTTCTCTAAAAAGAAAAATATACAAACCCGGTCAGGTGTCTGGGCTTTCCAGAGACATTTTTTATACTTCTAACTTACATATTTAACTTCTAATATTTTAATTAAAATTTACATTATACTTTTAATATTTTTACAATCATTATCAAAGATTAAAATTTACATTTGATTTTTTGGTAATTTGAATATTTTTGTCATTTTATTAGAATACTATAGGCCCAGTGCATGACATTCATGCACTGGCTGGGGGGGGGGGTTCCCTCAGCCTGGCCTGTGCCGTCTCTCAGTCCAGGACCCCTCAGGGGTTGTCCGCCTGCTGGCTTAGGCCTACTCCCTCAGTTGGACATCCTTAGCGCTCTCACGGAGGCAGGAGAGGCTCCCACCACCACCACTGCGCTCGCCAGCCATAAACCCAGCTCAGGGCCTGCTCCCCCTGCAGGAGCGCACTGACCACCAGGAGGTAGCTTCTGCATTGAGCGTCTGCCCCCTGGTGGTCCGTGCATGTCATAGGGACCTGTCATTCCACCATTGGTCGATTTGCATATTAGCCTTTTATAATATAGGATAATTTCCAATGGTAGACCACATTTAACTCATCATGGTATGGAATTTCCATCCTCTAATGCAATATTTTATCATATATTAGGCTTACAATAGATATTTGTTGCCAAAATAAAATTACATTTATATTTTTGAGAGGGGATACAATTTTTTTTAAATATATTTTATTGATTTTTTTACAGAGAGGAAGAGAGAGGGATAGAGAGTTAGAAACATTGATGAGAGAGAAACATCGATCAGCTGCCTCTTGCACACCCCCTACTGAGGATGTGCCCGCAACCAAGGTACATGCCCTTGACCGGAATCGAACCTGGGACCCTTGAGTCTGCAGGCCGACGCTCTATCCACTGAGCCAAACCGGTTTCGGCACAATTTTTAATTTAAGGAATTAGGAATAACAATGAGACCTACTTGAAGTTATCCCTCAACAAGATTTTTATTTATTTATTGTATTGCATTAACTATTGACACATTGTTTACTTCTACAATATATTTTTTTAGAAGCTAGTATTTGTATATACTACACTGTTTGAAGAACAAGGTGGAAAATACTTATGCCCTCACAAAGCTTACATGCTGCATTGGTGTAGGGAAAGACACCCAGTACACATGGTTAAGTTATTATATATGTGTTATATATACTCATGCATATATGCATATGTATTATATATACATGTATATATAAACTATTATAATGTATAATAGTTATATAAATATATAATTTATATATGTATATATATATGTGTGGTATTCATTTGATATGTAGTACATATGTGTTATATTTATACATATAGATGTATGTTATTAATACTTGATATGATTCTATGAAATATAACAATGAAGAAAGACCATTTTGGATAGAATTAGCAAGAACTGTCTCTCAGAGATGACATTTAAAAAGGATTATCATTATAAAAATTATTCAGGCAAAGAAAGTATCGGGAAAAGGGGAAGTCAAATGAAATAGCAAGTGCAAAATTTCTGAGGTAGAAAATGACTTGGTGTGATCTAAATATTGGCAGAAGGACTGTGTTACAGGAACTCAGTGGTCAGGGGACTTGGGGAGGGGCTGCACCACACCGGGAGCATGGGGCAAAGCTTGAAGGTGTTAGTAAATTTAATGACTGGGTTTGTAAATAGGGCAGTGATATGATCTGATTTACACTATTTTAAGCATCTACTTTAGGTTATGAAAGATAAATGGAATGAGGAGGAAGGGGTAATAAAGTAATTGGGTGGGGGAGTTACTAGAAAATGATCAAGGCAATGTGGATTTAAAAAAAGAGCAAATCCAATATCTACTTTGGAGTTAAATATAGGTTGGATGAGAAAGTAAAGAATAAATGTCTAGGGTCAGATTTTGAACTTTAATGTGACATATGGATTTAGTAAGATTGCTAATGTCAATAAATAAGTCAAGGAATATTAGGGAGATAAAAAGGCTCTGAGAGAGAGTCAAGAGTTCTCTTCTGTAACTTTTAAAATTGAGAACTATATGAAATTTTCAAATGGAGATGATAAATAGGTTATTGCATCTGAAAGTCAATGGGTAATCAGTCTACCTGAAGAAACACATTTGGGACACAGTATATAGCTACAACACAGAAAAGGATGAAATCTCCAATGTCTTTATAATAGAGAAAAGTACATTGCCCTATCTTGAAACTTGAAATGTGCTAACATTAAAAGCTTCAGTAAAGAAGTTATAAAATCTAGTAGAGTATGTAGGGGAGCAGCCAGTGAGAAAGAGAAAAACCAAACCAGGAATATCTGAGTTACCAAGGATGGAGTATGAAATTAGAGCATTATGGGTAAGCCAAATGCAAAACAATTTATATCCAAAAATTTGCAAATGACAGAATTCCTTCATTGAGATAGCTACATTTATGTGATTGAGCTTATGCCTGGGTTCTCTTACATCGCATTACCTTTCAGCACTGTAGTAAACAGTCTGTAACCTCATTTGATTATTTGGAACTCATCCCCTGCCCATCTCTTGCCAATGTTATTCATAGAGAAGCTCATTTTTTATCTTTGTGGCAAGAGTCTCACTGCTAAGAGACAAATAATTCAGATTCCTGATGTTAAAGTAGTTTTTGAATTAGAAGCATACCACCAGCACAGAATCCTAGATTCCTGAACACCAGATTTGTATCTTCCAGGGCATTGCTTACATTTACAAGACAGTATAGAAATTATATCTGCCTTTCTTTTTAACACAGATTGCTAGGAACATCATTGATAATTCATTTTGCTAAAGAGTCTATTGATCATTCCCAACAAAGCTCATTTCTTCCATTATACAGACTGAGTTCTGAGTAGATTAAATGAAAACTTAGTTTATTGCTTTAAAATTTCACACTGTAGATATACTAGCCTAGAGTCATAGGTTTTCTGATATATTCTTTTAAGAAGAAGTGCTTTAACTTCTTTCTGTCATTTTTTGTCTTAATAGATTTATCTCTTATGGATGTACTAGTATTTGAAGTCAAGGAAACAGTATCATAGAAACAAGTAAAGTCTGAAATTGCATTTATTGGATCAGTGTAATGTCAGTACATTTCAACCATTGTCTTGTAAAATGTCATTTGGTTTTCCAGTGGATTAATACTTTCGAGCAAATTAACAACATGTGGATGTGATTATAATCAATCAAAAAATTATCCCAAAATGGACAAGTGCTATGGGCTCAGCAAAACTGATTAAAAAAGTCCTAGATGAGAGAAATTACAAAGAATACTTAAAATGAAAACAAGCAGAATTAAAGATCAACATTCTTACAACACTGTTTCCTAAATAAAAAATTTTGAATAGAGACATGTTTTCAAATCTCAAATATTGTTGTACTTTGCCAAACAAACCTATCTAATAAAGAGGGAATATGCTAATTGACCCTCACACCATTGCAAAGATGGTGGTGCCCACAGCCAAGAAGGAGGGAATATGCTAATTGACTGCCCCGCCTTCAAAGATGACAGCACCCACAGTCACAAGATGGCAGTGCCCAGTCCCCTCAGGCCCGCCGGGGCTGCAGACGCATGGCAAGGCCGGACCCACCCCCAAGAAGGCCTGGCCACTCCATGCACCTGCCTCTGGAGTCCCCTAGTACCCTCAGCCCCCCAGCCACTCAGGGCCAGCCCAAGGTGAAGGCAAGCCTCAGATAGTGGCTGCCCAGCCGCCCAGGGCCACCTAAGGCTCAGGTAACAAGGGCCAGCCAAGGCTTGCACTGCTGGCAGTGACAGCAGCAGAGGTGTGATGGGGTATCACGTTCCCCAGATCGCTGGGTTGCCTCCCGCATCTGAGGACTCCCAGGCTGTGAGAGGGGCCAGGCCGGACTGAGGGACCCCCCTCCAGTGCACGAATTTTCATGCACCGGGCCTCTAGTGTTTACATGATTTATGATGCAAAAGAATTATTAAAATCAAACCAAAATTAAATCATAAACCTTAGGAAGATCACTGTATGTATCTCAGATTGTGAAACATAACAGGGATATGGCTGGGACAAGCCTTAAAATAGGTCAGGTTGTGACTAAAATGTATTAAATTTCAATCACTTGCTACTTTCCGTGCTATTTACAGCACACGTTATCTAATTCTTGATTTGATAAAGAAAATCTATTTCTGAAATTTCAAGGGAGGAATGGTGGGAGAATTGAAGAGATAGGCAGGCACTTTGGCTTGGGCAGTGGCCTTTAGAGCCTAAAAGAATCTGGTGACACTGAAGAAAGTTTCCTCTATCCATGTACCTCCATTCTTCAAATAATTACCAATTAGCTTCTACATGGTGGGCACATTGCTAGGTGCTGAGATGTCCTAGTGAGGAAGAGAGATATGGTTCCTTCTCTCGTGAATCATGTGGGAGCCAACACCAAGTAAACAGTTACAACTTTATACTTTGGGAAAGTGGTTGAAATGAACTTATATTCCCTGCCGCATGGCTGCTTATATCATCAGATGGCTATCCTAATAAAGCAACTAAAAGGATAGAAATGAATAAACAAACCTGGATATGTTTGTAAACACTGCTGAAAGAAAACCACAAGTGAAGTGAGTACAAGAATCCTGTTTGCTTGCTTTTTAAGTGAGAGTTGAGTTGAAGGTGGCTTTCGCCCTAGGGTTGTTCACTGTAGTCTAGGACCAATGGCTTCAGAACTGACATTTGAACACAGGAAGCAGAGACAAGGTAGAAACTGTTATAAAACAGCATTCGGAAGCCTGTTCCTTCAGGGTAAGACTCAACAAGAAATAAACTGTACTGAGGTGACACAGAAGGGAAGCTCAACTACCTCAATTTAGCTGAATAAATAGAAATCTCTTTTGAAAATTCTAAATCCTAAAATGGCTCTAGCACTGATTTTTCACATCAAATATCAAAAGGGAATTAAAATTTAAAGTGGTTTTGGTTATTAGTGGCCCCAGGCAGGAGACAGCAGCAATGAAAATCCCTTCTGGAGATACTCAAATCAAGGAATGCCTAAAACTGTTCACAGTTAAATTGCATAAAAACAGGTAGCTAAAGATTCGAGAAATGCAACAAATCCCAATCAGATTAAATTAAATATATTTGCATGAAGAATGCTGGATCTCAACAGCAGTCTAAAATAAAAGAGAGATTAACTTCCAAGGTAAAAACTTTAGATTTAGATAAAAGTTCCAATCTAAATAAGCACGGTAAAATTACAGTGGAATGAGTCTGTTAATAGAATGAAGAAATGCATGTCACTTTATATATTAAATAGAATAGTTATCTGCACCCCTATATCCCCACTTAAATGTAATATAAAATGGCTTAGCAGGTAAAATAATTATTTCCCTTCAGGAAAAGGAAGAATGGAAAGCATGCAAAGCCACAGATAAATATCTGTTCTTAATCTCCTCGGGCACTCATGGACCTCCTCACAGGATCTATCACTGGGCCCTGCTTCTACTGTTTGGGAAGTAACTCCTTGCATAGCTTTTCCCCATGATCGCTGGCTCAATCTCTACATCACACTGCAGCCTCAGAGTCAAATCTAGTTTAAATAGTTTTATTGGTGCATAGCCACAAACTTTGGCTTAAATATCATTTGTGGCTGTTTCACAGAGACTATATGGCCTACAAAGCCTACAGTTTGCTATCAGGCTCTTTACAAGCAGGTTTGCTGATCCTGCTCTAGAGAATCCACTCTCCTTTGCTTTAGTTAGTGTGGTTTTTGGGTAAAATTCTTTATTCCTTAGAAACTACATGGCTTTCTCAGCCCCTTTCTGCTCATAGGACCCTGAGACAAGGGTAGTTTGAAAAGTTAAGACGTCACAGGATTTTTCATTCTAGATTCAAAGAATCTGGAATAGGACAACCATGTGATAAGAAAGTTTTATTTTAAGGAGAGAACTTTCACATCTGGTAAAGAAGTAGGTTACACAAAGTCTAATAGCTAGAAAAGTAAGATAAATCAAAGCTAAACCACTGTGTTAAAGAAATGGATGTGGAAACAATGTAGGCTTATATAAATTAAAATTCATTCTTGCCCATAGGTAATTTATACAACTGAAGGCACTTACAGGATGCCGTGCCTTCTAAAGAATCTTCAATTTTATGTGGCAGTTGGTTTTTCCATACCTGGAAAGGCATGGAATAAGACAGTGTTACTTTTTTTTTTTAATGTGAAAAATTACCTACCTTTTTGAAGATCCTTACTTACTTGCAAAATATTGCTAAAAGCAGCAAATAAAAGGCAAACACTCACTACTCACACTCTGTTGTTCAAACTCTTTCCTAGCATTATTCACATGCTAGGCCTATGGAGACCACAGTTTTACTGCAAAAATGAATCATGATCTTTCCTGCCTTTGGTACAAGTTTTTTGTTTGTTTGTTTTATTTGTTATTGTTGTTTTTACTGTCCACTGTCCAAATCCCTTTCAGTTTCTCTTACAACACAGTGATACTAATTACTTGTACTCATATTTTCTTATCCAGAACCACAGCAATATGTCCCTAGCCAACTCTAAGGGGAACTTTGTAATAAAGTCTTCTATGTCAGTGAAAGCAGAAAACATGCAAGTGTTGGTGAGAATCAGTGATGTTTATTGTGATCAAGAAAGTGATTTCAAATGCAAAAATAATAAGCTCATCAAGATTAAAGTACTTCCAGAAATAATTTTTTTAAGATGAAAGAAATGAGGGGAGTTGGAGACTTAGTAATGAAACTTTTAATGAAATATAACTTCAAACAAAAGGGATATAACTCCAGAGTGAATATCTGAGATGTAAGAGAAAATTAAGACCAAAGAAAGAGAAAAAAAGTTAAATCTATATGTATGTAGACTCTAAAACCAATAATAAATGTCTTATGAAGTTCAAATGACAATAGCAAGATAACATATGAAATAACAATACTGATATATGACAGAATGCATGAGTTAACATTTTGTGATATATTATCTTACAGGAGTATAAATATATTCAGTAAATTTAAAGTTTGTGAAATGTTAGCTATGTATGTATTAATTTCTATATTAACCAGTATAATAGTAGAAGTAAATTTCAAATTAGTTCAAGGAAAAATGGAATGATGAAAATAATAAAAAGAGAAAAACTTTACATAAGAATAACATATGTAGAAATAAAAAATTGGATGGAATACATCCTTTATACTTACCCATATGCTTTTCATTTCCAGTTTTTTGCTATTCTCTTAATTCTTTGTGATTACCAAAATAAGAAAAAAAATTATAACTATATGTGTGTCTATCCATCTATTTAATTATATAATTAAACTAGAGGCCCGGTGCACAAATTCATGCATGGGTAGGGTCCCTTGGCCTGGCCGGTGATTGGGGCAATCAAGGGGGGGGTCGACCGGCCTGGGGAGGGGCCATGGGAGGTTTGCTGGCTTGGGAGTTTGGCTGTGGGGGCACACTGACCACCATGGGGCAGCTCCTGCATTGAGCATCTACCCCTGGTGGTCAGTGTGCATCATAGCAACTGGTTGACCGGCCGTTGGGTCATTCAGTCATTCAGTTGTTTAGGCTTTTATATATATAGATGATGTGAAGTAAAAAAGTAACTGTTGTAAGGATTCAGTGTTTTACTTAAATTCACTAAATTGATGAGATGTACAATAATTCTATATAAGAAAAGCCCAGCGACCGAACAGTGGAACAACCAGAACAACTGGTTGGCCAGTCACTATGACACACACTGACCACCAGGTGGCAGATGCTCAATGCAGGAGTTGCTCCCTGGTGGTCAGTGTGGTCCCACAGTGGGAGCACAGCTCGGCTGACTGGGATGAGTGGTGCTCCCACAGCAGGCTGATCCCTGCAGGCCACACCTACCAGCAATGCACAAATCCCGTGCACCAGGCCTCTAATAACAAATAATTAAGGATCACAAACCTCCCCCCTAAAAGAACCCAATCAAATAAAAAACAGAAAAGATGGAAAGAGAAATACAAATCAATGAGGCAAATAGAAAATAAATACCAAAAGAGCAGAACTAAGTCAAAAAGAAAAATGCTCAGTGTTATATAATGAATGTTTGTGCCCTCTCAAAATTTATATGTTAAAGCCCTATTCCCCAGTGTAGTTGTTTAGAGATGGGTCTCAATGGAAGTAATTGGATTAAATGAATTCATAAGGGTGGATCCCCAAACATATAAGATTATTGTGTTTATAAGAAAAGGCACCAGAGATCTGCCTTTTTCTCCCTCTCTCTACCTGCATTATTACCGAGGAAAGTCCACCTAAGGACATAGCAGGAAGGTAGCCATGTAGGAGCCAGGAGGAGAGTTCTGAATTGAAATCAAATTGTCCAGTACCATGAACTTGGACTTCTAGCCTCTAGAACTATGAGAAAATAAAATAAATTCATTTTGCTTAAGCCATTCAATATATTTTTATGGCAGTCCAACCTAATATACTCATAGAAATTATGAATGGGCTGGACATTCCAATCAAAAGGCACAGGTTGCATACAAAACCATGAATCTGCTACATCCTAGCATAAGAAGCACACTTAATTACAAAGACATGAAGATGTTCAAAGTAAAAGGATGGAAAAAAATACAATATACAAATGGTAGACATAAGAAAGCTGGAGTGTCTATGTTAATATCAGGAAAACAATCTCCAAAACAAGGACTAAAGGGGCAATATATCAAGGAGCTATAACACTATATATGTGTGCATATTTATGTTCATACCAGAGGCCCGATGCACGAAGATTCGTGCAAGAATAGGCCTTCCTTCCCCTGGCTGCTGGCACCACATTCGCTCCAGCCCAGAACCGCCTTTCCGCCTTTGCTCCGGCCAGAGCCACCTTCTGCCTCTCACCTTGTCACATCAATTTGCATATTCCCTCCTTATTGGCTGTGGGTGCCACCATCTTTGCTGCAGAGTTACGGTCAATTTGTATATTCTGTCTTTATTAGATAGGATAAACATATATTGTGTAATAATAGGGTTTCCAAATATATGAATACTGTCAGAACTAAAAGGGAGAAATGGAGAAATCCACAATTATAGTTGGATGCTTTGATGAACTTCTCTCAGTAATGTAATAGAAGATCTGAACTACATTATCCAGCTTCTTTAACATAAGTGATATATGTGGAACACTACCTCCCCAAATTGCAGAATATTCCTTTCACACATATATGGATTGTTCACAAAGATAAAATCTAGGCTGGGCTGCAAAGCAAGCTTTAATACATGTGAAGAGGAAATCTTACTGCATAGTTTTCCTGAATGAATATAGACTGTAATTAAAAATCACCAACAATAAATCACCGAGAAAAGCTTCAGGTACCTGAAAATAAAACTGCACACCTACAAAAACACATTAGTCAAAGGAGAAATTAAAATAGAAGTTCAAAAGCATTCTGTATTAAATCATGGTGAAAACGAAACATAAACTTTATTAAATACAAGAACAGCAGTGCTTTGAAGTAAATTGGTGCTTTAAATTTTTATATTAGTAAATGTAAATTATCTAAATGTAATGCTGTAAATGTTAAAATTTAAGAGCTCAAAAGAGAAGTCACTTACCTAACATAATAAGAAAAAAACCAACATTTTTAATGGGCAGGAGATTTGAGCAGATATTTCCAAAAAAGGATGGTGGCTATACATATAAAAATGCAAAATATTTTTATTATTAATGCACATTATTAGCCATTAGAAAAATACAAATTAAAAAAAACACTATAAAATGCTACTAAAACACTGCAAATAGATAAACTTTTAAAAAATGATCAGAAGTGTAGCTGAATATGATGAAGCAATTCCATCATACATTATTAGTGAGGGGGAAAAAAGATACAATCATTTTATAAATCAATGTGGACATTTCATAAATGTCTGAGCTTACATCTACCATACAACTAAACCTTACCATTTTTAGATATCTTCCCAAATGAAATGAAATCTATGTTCAAACAAAGACTTGCACACAAATTTCATAGAAGCTGTAATCATAATAGTTCAAAACTAGAAAATTCCCTAAATAGTATTTCATAGGTGAATGATTAAACAAATAGTTGTATGAGCATGCATTGGAAAACTGCTCAGCAATAGAAAGAAATAAAACATTGAGACTCATAAAAACATGGAGAAATATCATAATTATACTGAGTGACAAATGTAAAATAAAAACAAAAATACTCTGATTTTATCTACATAAAATTATGAAAAATGCAAACAAATTTATAGTAACAGAAAACTGGTTGCTTGGAAAATACTACAAAAAAGGATGGACTGTAAAATGTTAAAAAGAAAATTAAAAGAATATAGCAAATGTACTTTATCTGATTGGTTTCATAGGCTTACATTTCTGTCAGTTTATTTTTCCCAAATTGTTATTCATTAAATTTTATTTTAAAACAATAGCAATATTATTTTCTGGTTATTAAAAGTATTAGTTCATAATGTCTAAAGTTCAATTAAGTACATATTCACTGAGTGGCCAGATTATTATGATCTCTGATCGCATAATAATATGGCCACTCAGTGTATATTAAATTACAATTTTAGTTAATTATTAAGATAGTCTCAGCATATATAAAGTTCAATTTATCGAACTAATAGAAGACATAGAATAGTCCATAATCATAGCAAAAATATGTACAATCATAATTGTACATATGAAATTGTCATATGAGTAAAATAATGAACAGACTTAAACTAATATATGTCACTCCATCCACAATGATAGAACACACTTACAGGGGTGTTCTCTTACAACCTAAAAGATAATTTATAAAAATTAACAATATCCTAAAAAACAAAACATCATTAAACTCAATACTGAGATCATACAGAATATCTTTCTGATTCAGATGCAAATATTATAACAAATGTTAATACAAAGTAAAAAAAAAAATACCCATATTTGCAAATTATGAATCGCATGCTAAAGTAACCATGTTATAAAAAGACATATCACAAGAAGAAAGCACTTTAAACTATTTTAAGCATACCACCCCAGAGTAGACTGACACATGACTAGAATAGAGTAAAATTGGTCTCAGAAGAAATGTGTACCTATTCATGAAAAAAAACTTACAGTAAGGTAGAAAGTGAGGAAACTTCCTCAACTTAATAAAGTATACCTACAAAACACTTACAGCTAACAGCCCACTTGTGACAAGAAGATTAAAACTTGATCCAAATTAGATCAATAACAAAACAATGATATCATCTCTCACCACTAATTTTCACCACTGGAAGTCCTAGATAATGAGGTAAGACTACAAAAAAGTATATAGATTATAAGGAAAAAAATTAAAATGTCTTTGTTCACAGATAATACCACTGCCTATGTGAAAATCCAAAAGAATTCATAAGAAAACTCCTGGAACTAATATGCAAATATAGAAAGTTTATTGGATAAAAGGTTGATATTCAAAAGTCAACCAATTAGGGGGGAAAAGAGACAACTAATAAAGAGGGAATATACTAATTGACCCTCACACCATCGCAAAGATGGCGGTGCCCACAGCCAATAAGGAGAAATATGCTAATTGACTGCCATGCCCTCAAATATGGCAGCACCCACAGCCACAAGATGGTAGCACCCAGTCCCCTCAGCCCCTCCAGGATGACAGGCATGCAGCAAGGCCTGCCTCTGGCGTCCTGCCTCCTGTATCCCCCAGTCCCCTCAGTCCCCCAGCCACCCAGGGCTGGCCCGAGGCACAGGCAAGCCTCAGATGATGGCTGTCCAGCTGCCCAGGGCCGCCCAAGGCTAAGGTAACCAGGGCTGGCTGAGGCTTGCGCTGCCGACAGTGCCAGCAGCACAGGTATGATGGACCATCACCTTCTCCTGATTGCCGGGTCACCTCCCTGAGGGCTCCCAGACTGTGAGAGGGGGCAGGCTGGGCTCAGGGACTCCCCTTCCGGTGCATGAAAATTCATGCACTGGGCCTCTAGTATATACTACTTTATAAAAAAAAAAAAAGAATTTAAATTAAAAAATAAGTAATAAATAAATAAATGACTTCCTTGACTTAAAAAAAGTCAACTGCTTTTCAATGAACAAGTAAAATTGAAATTAAAAACACAATACCACAATGACCCCCCAAAGTGAAATACTTAGATGTAAATCTAACAAAATATGTACAAGACCTAAATGAGGAAAAGTACAAAATGCCAATGAATGAAATTAAAGAACTAAGTAAGTAAAGAAATAGTCTATGTTTATGTATAGGAAAACAATATTGTCAAGATGTCAGTTCTTCCTAACTTGATCCATAGATACAATCCTAATAAAAAAATTCAGAAAGTGTATGTGTTTGTGTGTGTGTAAATATTGACAACTTGATTGTAGAGAGTATAAGACTGAAGGAGAAAATCAACGTTGGAAGAATCACACTACCCTACTTTAAGACTTCCTATGAAGCTACAATAATGAAGATGGTATATGCTGGAAAAAATATACACATAGACAAATAGATCTATTTTTAAAAATGGAGAGCCCAGATATAGACCACATAAATGTAGTCACCTGATCCTTCAGAAGGAGTAAAGGGGAAGAAAATGGAGCAAAAACAGTCTTTCAACACACATTGCTGGAACAACAACACATACACATATTTAAAAATTTAATCTCAACACAAACCTTAAACCTTCACAAAATTAACTGAAAATAAACCTAAATGTAAAACTAAATAAATCCTAAAAGATAACATAGGAGGAAACCTAGATGACTTTGGTTATGGTGATGACTTTTTAGATACACCAAAGACATGATTCATAAAAGAATTCATAAACTGAACTTCATAATACTTAAAATACTTAAAATACTTCTTGTCTGCAAAAGACAATATCAAGAGAATGAGAATAAATGCCACACAATGGATAGAATATATAAAGAACTCTTAAAACTGAACAATAAGAAAACAAACAACCTAATTAAAAAGGTCCCAAGACCTTAATAGACACCTCATCAGAAAAGATGGACAGATGGCAAAGGTGAAATACTACTGTATACCTATCAGAATGGCCAAAGTCAAGACCACTGACAAAATCAAATGCTGACAATGATGTGGAGCAACAGGATTTCCATTTATTGCTGACTAGAGGCCCAATGCACAAAATCCATGCAATGGGCTTGTCCCTCGCAGTCTTGGCTTCTTCCGGAAGGTCATCTGGATGGTTGTTCTGCTGTTCAGTCTAATTAGCATATTAGCTCTTTATTATATAGGATTATATAGAATGGGAATGCAAAGTGATACAGCTACTTTGTAAGAGAGTATGGAAGTTTCTTCTAAAATTAAACACACTCTTACCATACAACTCAGCAATTGTGTTCATTTGTACTAACCCCAAAGAGTTAAAAACTTATATATACACAAAAGCCTGTACATGGATACTTATAGCAACTTAATTTTTAATTGCCAAAACTTAAAGCAACCACGATGCCTTTCAGTAGGTAAATAAATAAATAAACTAGTATATCCAGAAAATGCAATATTATTCAGTGTTGAAATGACTTAAAGGAAACATCTTACCTAATAATAGACAAATATGCAAATTGACCATACCTCCGACACACCCACAAAACACGCCCACAAGCCACGCCCACCATCCAATCAGAGCGAGCATGCAAATTAACCCAAACCAAGATGGCTATAGCCACAGAGAGCAAGGTTTCCTAGGTAACAGAGGAAGCCAAGCTTTCTGCCAGCCATTGCAGGCCTAAGCCTCCACTCAAGCTACAAAGTTTCAATTATAGAAGGTAAATAAATTCAAACAAATGGCAGCAGAATGGAGCTTGAGAGACCAGGCCAGGGTTGCTGCCGGCAACAGGGGAAGCAAAGCTTTCCACACACCTTGGCCGGGCCCACCCGCTTAAGGCAACAAAGTTTCAATTATAACCCCAACACAAATGGCTGCGGGCCTCGGAGGGAGCCCCAGGCTTGGCTCGGCTCCAGGCTACAAAGTTTCAATTGTAGAAGGAAAATAAATTCCAGATACCAGGGCCTCCACTTGGGTTGCCAGGGGGCGTGGCCGGCCTGCAAACCACCACAGGCCGCCTCGCTCAGGCCGCCCCACGCCCCAAGGGAACCCCCACCTGATCCAGGACACCCTTCAGGGCAAACCAGCTGGCCCCCTCCCCTGTACCAGGCCTCTATCCTATCTAATAAATGAGTACTATGCAGATTGATCATCACTGCAACACACAATATAGCTGCCCCCATGTGGTCAAAGATCCTGCCCCTATGTGGACACAAGATGGCCACCACAAGATGGCCAGCAGGAGAGGGCAGTTGGGAGGCACCCGGCCTGCAAGAAGGGCAGTTGAGAAGGACCAGGCCTGCAAGGGAGGGCAGTTGGAGGTTATCAACCCTGCAGGAGAGGGCAGTTAGGGGTGACCAGGCCAGCAGAGGAGGGAAGTTGGGGGCAAACAGGCTGGCAGCAGAGTGGTTAGGGGGTGATCAGGCTGGCAGGCAGAAGCGGTTAGGGGCAATCAGGAAAGCAGGCAGGCAAGCAGTTGAGAGCCAGCAGTCCTGGATTGTGAGAGGGATGTCCGACTGCCCATTTAGGCCCGATCCCACCGGGCAGTTGGATATCCCTCGAGGGGTCCAATATTGGAGAGGGTACAGGCTGAGGGACAACCCCCCTCCGTGCACGTATTTTGTGCACCGGACCTCTAGTAAATTCATATTACTAAATTAAGGGAGCCAAATTTAAAAGGCTGTATATTGTAGGGTCCAATTATATAACACTAGAGGCCCGGTGCATGAAATTTGTTCACGGAGGGGGGGGTGTCCCTCAGCCCAGCCTGTACCCTCTCCAATCTGGGACCCCTCGAGGGATGTCCAACTGCCCATTTAGGCCCGATCCCAGTAGGATCGGGCCTAAATGGGCAGTTGGTTATTCCTCTCACAATCCAGGACTGCTGGCTCCCAACTGCTTGCCTGCCTGCCTTCCTGATTGCCCCTAACCACTTCTGCCTGCCAGCCTGATTACCACCTAACCACTCTGCTGCCAGCCTGATTGATGCCTAATTGCTCCCCTGCCAGCCTGTTTGCCCCCAACTTCCCTCCTCTGCCGGCCCTGTCACCCCTAACTGCCCTCCCCTGCAGGGTTGATCGACTCCAACTTCCCTCCCTTGCAGGCCGGGTGCCTCCCAACTGCCCTCCCCTGCTGGCCATCTTGTGGTGGCCATCTTGTGTCCACATGGGGACAGGATCTTTGACCACATGGGGGCAGACATATTGTGTGTTGGAGTGGTGGTCAATCTGCATATTACTCTTTTATTAGATAGGATAGAGGCCTGGTACAGGGGTGGGGGCCAGCTGGTTTGCCCTGAATGGTGTCCCAGATAAGGGTGGGGGTTCCCTTGGGGCATGGGGAAGCCTGAGCAAGGGGCCTGTGGTGGTTTGCAGGCCAACCACGCCCCCTGGCGACCCAAGCGGAGGCGCTGGTATCTGGAATTTATTTACCTTCTACAATTGAAACTTTGTATCCTGAAGTGGAGCCAAGCCTCCTGCATGCTCCACCGGCAGCCATTTCTGTTTGAGTTAATTCACCTTCTATAATTGAAACTTTGTAGCCTTAAGCAGAGGCCTGAGCCCGGCCAGGGTGTGTGGAAAGCTTTGCTTTCTCCGTTACCGTGGGCAACCCTGGCCTGGTCTCTCCAGCTCCGTGGCTGCCGCCATTCTGTTTGAATTTGTTTACCTTCTATAATTGAAACTTTGTAGCTTGAGTGGAGGCTTAGGCCTGTCAAGGTCAGGCAGAAAGCTTGTTTCCCTCTGTTGCCTGGGAAACCTTGCTCTCGGTGGCTGTAGCCATCTTGGTTCGGTTTATTTGCATACTCGCTCTGATTGGCTGGTGGGCGTGGCTTGGGCTGGTGGGCATGGCTTGGGTGTAGCGGAGGTATGGTCAATTTGCATATTTGTCTATTATTAGGTAGGACTAGAGGCCCAGTGCATGAATTCTGTACCAGTGGGGTCCGGCTGGCTCACCCCCATAAAGTCAGATCAGTCAGTGCCGGCTGGGAGGAGGGGCTGTGGGTGGTTGGCTGGCCTGCCCCACCCCCAATTGGAGGGGGTTGATCAGAGCCCCAATTGGGCCAGTTGGCTGCTGCAGCATGCCTCATAGTGACGGGTCATTCTGGTCATTCCTGTCATTCCATCATTCTGATAGCTTGGATTTTATATATGCATATAGATTGTGGAAATGACAAAATAATGGAAACAGTAAAAAAATCAGCACATTGCCAAAGGTTGGGAGGTAGAAGGGTTGAATAAGTAGAGCACAGAAGATTGTTTATGGCAGTAAAACTAATCCATATGATACTATAATAGTAGATATACTAGGTGTGCCAGTTAATAATGCGATATTTTTCAATAGATGGAGTTACACATATGTTGATATATATGCGATTTGATGTGTATGATATTTTGTTGTATTGACAACAAGCTTCAAAACTTCATATGTCAAATTTGCTGAAGGTGTTCACATGACAGATATTTTTACACTTAACAATGTTGAATTTCATGCCAAAAAAAAGAGCATTTGTGGGAAGTTATAATTCTCACAAAATTGATGTTTCTTTCTCACATCAATGTTTCTCTCTCTTCCTCTCTTTAAAACCAATAAACTTATCTTCAAGTGAGGATTTTTTTTAAAAAATTAAAAAAAAAAAAAAAAGTTATAAAAAATTTTTCCACATTCATAGAATGTGCTATGTAAGGAGTTCACCCTAATGTGAACCATAGACTTTGGATGATAAACATGTGTTCAATGTAGGTACATCAATTGTAACAAATGGTAAGGGATGTTGATAAGGGGACATGGGGTAAATGGTAAATCTTCCTATTGCTTTGCTCAATTTTGCTATAAACCTAAAACTGCTCTGAAACACAAACACTTTTTAAAATGTGCATTTTATTTTTGGGCCATGCTTTAGACTCAAATAATATGCAGAGGAAATTTTCAAA
The DNA here is from genome assembly GCF_027574615.1 of Eptesicus fuscus. Lineage (NCBI taxonomy): Eukaryota > Metazoa > Chordata > Mammalia > Chiroptera > Vespertilionidae > Eptesicus > Eptesicus fuscus. Next base: position 92,520,858 of record NC_072475.1, on the reverse strand, counting down.
ATTTTAAAGACATTTTGTTAGCAAAAATACCACCTACCTCAACTGAAAAGGAAATACACCATAAAAAATCAAATAAAATCTCTAGAACCTTGACATTTTGAGGACAAGAAGCAAATTGAAATGTTACATCGTTAAAAAGACAAACCGTTATTTTTAACAAAATAGATGGTTACCTTAGACGGAGCATGAATCCAAGTGCCAAAAAGATGGATCAAAGAGAAAATTAGGAAAACTGTCTGAAGATTGCACAAACTGGCTTTAAACAAGAAACATTTTGGATTCTCTATCATCATTTATATTGCTATCTCTCCCTCTCCCATCCTCTCTGAAATCAATAAAAATATATTAAAAAACAAAACAAAACGTGTTAGAGATCTCAGTTCAGGAGAGCTGAGCTCTGTGTTTAAAAAGAAAGAAAAGAAACACTTTGAGTTCTCAGGAGGGGCGGTGTGGGGTGTCAACTGGGACTATAAGCTAGTGGCCATTAAGTGTCATTTGTTGTTTCCCCTTTTGATGGGCAGTGTCTGTTGCTGCTATTCTGAATGGGCTCCTGATAATATTAAATACAGATAAAGCTAATAAACTGGCTTTAGATGTTTTTCAACTACAGTTTATATTCAATATAACTTTGTAATAGTTTCAGGTATATGGCATAGTGGTTAGTTCCGCCCAATATTTCCAGTACCCACCTTGAACCAATGAATTATTACAATATTATTTACTATATTCCCTATGCTGTATTTTATATCCCCATGTCTATTTTGCAACTACCAATTTGTATTTCTTAATCCCTTCAGTTTATTTATCCAGTCCCTCAACCTCCCTCTCCTCTGGCAGCACCAGTCTGTTCTCTCCATCAATGAATCTGTTAAGATTTTGTTTACTTATTTTGTTCTTTAGATTCCACATATGAAATCATATGTATTTGTATTTCTCTGACTAAATTATTTTACTTAGCATAATGCATTCTAGATCCATCCATGCTATAGAAAAATGATAAGGTTTTATTCTTTTTATGGCTATTATTCCATAGAGTATATGTATGTACCAACACTGTTATTTACTGGTCTATGATGGACACTGGAGTTGCTTACATATCTTAACTATTGTAAATACCACTCCAATAAACATAGGGGTGCATATATTCTTTCAAATTAGTGTTTTTGAGTTTATTCAGATATATGACCAGAAGTAGAATCACTGAGTCATAACGCAGATCCATTTTTAATTTTTTGAAGACCCTCCATAGTGCCTGCACCAATTTTCTTTTCCCACCAACGGTGCACAAGTGTTCCCTTTTCTCCAAATCCTCACCAATATTTATTATTGTTTATTTATTGATGATAGCCATTCTTACAGGTGTGAGAACATATCTCATTGTGGTTTTAATTTGCATTTCTCTGATGATTATTACATTGAGCATCTTTTGGTATGTCAATTGACCATCTGTAGATCCTCTTATGGATAAATATTTATTCAGGTCCTCTACTGAGTTTTTAATTGAATTGTTTGTTTTGTTATTTTGTTTTTCTTATTTGTTAGTTTTTTGGTATTGAGTTGTATGAGTTCTTTATAAATGTTGGATATTAACCTCTTATTTTATGATCCTTTGTATTTCTGTGGGTTCAGTTGTTACTTCACCTCTTTCATTTCTGATTTTTTTTTATTTGGGTTCTTTCTCTTTGTTTCTTGATGAGTATCTTTAGAGGTTCATCAACGCTGTTTATCTTTTCAAAGAACCAGCTCTTTGTTTTATTGGGTTTTTTTATTCTCTAAGTCATTTATTTCCACTATGATCTTTATTATTCCCTTCCTTCTACTTATTTTAGGAATTTCTTGTTGTTCACTTCCCAATTCTGTAAGGTGAGATAACTTATTAAAAGTTCTTCTTGTTTTTTGAAGTAGGCCTATAATACTGTGAATTTCCCTCTCAGAACTTCTTTCACTGTGTCCCAGAGATTGGGGGTTGTTGTGTGTTCATTTTCATTTGTTTCCAGGATGTTTTAGATTTATTCTTTGATCTCTTTAGCAAGCTATTCATTGTTTAATAACATGCTATTTAGCATCCATGCATTTGAATGATTTTTAGTGTTTTTATTGTCATTGATTTCTAATTTCATGCCATTGTGATCAGAGAAGATGCTTGATATGATTTCAATCTCCTTGTATTTGTATAGACTAGTTTTGTGTCCTAACACATGGTCTATCTTTGAAAATGCCCCAGGTGCACTTGAGAAGAACGTATATTCCGTAGCTTTAGGGTAAAATGTTCTGTAAATGTCAATTAATTCCATCTGATTTAGTGTGTCATCTAGGGTCACTGTTTTCTTGTTTATTTTTGTCTAGATTTATCCTGTGATGTCAGTGGGGTGCTGAAGTCCCCTACTATTACTGCATTGCTCTCCTTCTCTTGCTTAAAATACAGAGGCATTTTTTTTTTAAATATATCTATTTGGATACTCCTGTATTACGTGCATATATGTTTACAAGAGTTATATCCTCTTGTATTGATTCCTTTAGTATTATGAAGTGGCCTTCATTATCTCCTGTGAAGACCTTAATTTTGAAGTCTATTTTGTCAGATTTGAGTATTGCTATCCCAGCTTCTTTTTTTCTTTTTTCATTTGCCTGGAAAAATTTTTTCATCCCTACACTTTCATTCTGTGTGCATCCTTTGCTCTGAGGTGGGACTCTTGTAGACAGCATAATATGGGTCATGATTTTTTTAAATCCGTTCAGCTACAATATGTCTTTTGATTGGATCATTTAGGCCATTTACACTTAAGGCTATATTGATAGGTATTTATTTATCGCCATTCTTATTCTCGATGCCTCTGTTCTTCTATTTCTCTCTATTTCTTCTTCTTAAAATAGTCCCTTTAGCATTTTTTGCAGTGCTGGTTTGATGGTAATAAACTCTTTTAGCCTTTTTTTTTTTGTCTGTGAAACTCTATTTTTTAGCTTATTATTTAATTTAAATTCTTTATTGTTGAAGGCATTACATATGTCTCCTTTTCCCCCCATTGACCTCTCCCCAGCCACTCCCATGCCCCAGTGTATGCCTTCACCCCCCTACTCTCTGTGTCCATTGGTTATGATTATATGCATGCATAAATGTCCTTTGGTTGATCTCTTACCTCCTCCCCCCTCCCCCCCGCCACCCTCGCCTGCCTTCTCTCTGAGATTTGATGGTCTGTTCTATGTCTCTACCTCTCTGGATCTATTTTTTTCATCAGTTTATGTTATTCATTATATTCCACAAGTGAGTGAGATCATGTGATACATATCCTTTCCTGACTGGCTTATTTTGCTTAGCATAATGGTCTACAGGTCCAACCAGGTTGATGCGAATGGTAATGATGGGGAAAGTGAGACATTTTCGGGGGGCTAGCAATCTGAATCTGTGCCAGTAACCTAATGCACATTCTTGTTAGCCTATAGTCTAGTCACTGCCCCTTCTTTAATTATCTGGTTTTGCAAGACTTTTTTACCTCAGTACTACTCCTATTTTAGAGAGGCCATAAACCATGAACAATACACAAACCCCAGATGTAGTTATCAGAACTGGTGCCAGGCCAGACCTTTAGATGTGGTCTCATGTACCCCACCCCAACACACAGGGATTTTTGCAAAGTCCTTGAAAGTTCCGGAAGTCCCATCCCATATGTGGGGGACAAAGAAACCAAAGGGCATAAAGGGAAAGCTTGCTCCATATTGGCTTGCTCAGGATTTGGAGAGAAACAGTCTCCCCTGAGTCACTGTACCAGTACATATGAAACATATGAAAATAAATGGGTCTTTCCTGTGTCTCCAAGTACTCTTGTGTGTTCTTTGGTCACCTGGTAAATTCTGTAACAATAAGAGTTCTTTCTTTTTTACAGCAGCATAGTATTCCACTGTGTAGATGTACCGCAGTTTTTTAATCCACTCATATGCTGATGACCACTTAGGCTGCTTCCAAACCTTAGCTAGTGTAAATTGTGCTGCTATGAACATAGGGGAACATATATTTTTTTTTCTGATTGGTGTTTCTGATTTCTTGGAATATATTCCTAGAAGTGGAGGAAGAAATAAACAAGTGGAAAGTATACTGTGTTTATGGACTGGTAGAATCAACATAATTAAAATGTCAATACTACCCAAAGCAATCTATAGATTCAATGCAATTCCCATTAAAATACCAATGATATATTACACAGACCTAGGATAAACTCTCCAAAAATTTATATGGAAAAAGAAAAGGACCTGAATAGCCATAACAGTCCTGAGAAAGAAGAACAAAGTTGGAGGGATCACAATACCAAATATCAATCTATATTACACAGCCACTATCCTCAAAACGGCCTAGTACTGGCACAAGAACAGACATATAGACCAATGGAACAAAACAGAGAACCCAGAAATCAAGCCAAGCCATTATGCTCAAAATATATGATAAAGGAGGCAAGAGTATAAAATGCAGTCAAGATAGTCTCTTCAATAAATGGTGTTGGGGAAATTGGACAGATACACCAAATTACACTATACACAAAAATAAAATCAAAATGGATAAAAGACTTAAATGTAATATGGGAAACCATAAAAATCTTAGAAGAATCCATAGGCAGCAAAATATCAGATATATCTAGTAGCAATATATTTACTGACACATCTCTTAGGACAATGGAAACTAAGGAGAAAATAAACAAATGGGACTACATCAAAATAAAAACCTTCTTCACAACAAAAGAAACCATCAACAAAATATTGACGAAGCATGGGAGAACATATTTTCCAATGTGACATCTGATAAGGTTTTAATCACGAAAATTTATAAGAAACTTATACAACTTAACAAAAGGAAGATAAACATTCCAACCAGAAAATGGGCAAAAGACCTAAATAGACACTTCTTGAAAGTGGACATACAGAATGCCAAGAGGAACATGAAAAAATGTTCAAAGTCACTAATCATCTGAGAGATGCAAATCAGAATGTCAATGAGGTACCACCTCACACCTGTCAGAATGGCTATCATCAACAAATCAATAAAGGACAAGTGCTGGAGAGGATGTGGAGTAAAAGGAACCCTTATACACTGCTGGTGGGAATGCAGACTGGTGCAGCCACTGTGGAGAACAGTATGGCATTTCCTCAAAAAATTAAAAATGGAACTCCTGTCTGTGAAACTCTTTATTTCACCTTCTCTTTTGAATGATAGGCTTGCTGGATAGAGTACTTGGTTTCGTTACTTTGTATACTTCATACCAGGCCTTTCTTGCCTGAAGTGTTTCTATTGAGAAATCTGCTGACAGTGTAATGGGACCTCCCTTGTTGGGAACTTTCTGTCTCTTTCTTTCAGCCTTCAAGATTCTTTGTCTTTAATGTTTACCATTTTAATTATTATGTGACAAGGTGAGGTTCTTTTGGGGTTCATCTTGATTGGGAGCCTCCATGTTTCCCAAACTTGAGTGACCTTTTCCTTCAGCAGGTTAAGGAAATTTTCTGCCATTATTATTTTATTCCTTTCTCAGATTCTGCTCCTTCTGGTACCCCTCTGATGCAAATGCTGTTACATTTCATGTTCTCTCAAAGCTCCTTAATCTCTCCTCCTGCCTTTTTATTTTATTTTTTTTTTCATTTGCTGCTCTGAATGGATGTTGTTTTTTTTTTACCTTGTCTTCTAATTCACTGATTTGATCCTTACTTCTTCTAGTCTACTGTTGAATCCTTCTAGGGTGTTCTTTATTTCAGCTATGGCATTCCTCATTTTCAATTGAATCTGGTTTATTGTTTCAAGCTCTCTTTTCATGTTGCTGTAGCTCCCATTAAGACCCTTATAGTTCTTTTTAAGTTGTTTGTAGTTCTCATTGAATTGTTTGAGCACCCTTATTATCATTGCTCTGAGTTCTTTATCTGACAAATTGTTTACCTTCATTTTATTTAGTTCCTTTTCTGGCAATTCCTCCTTTTCTTTAATTTGGGGTTGTTTCTCTGTCTCCCCATTTTTCCTGTCCCTTTAGTTTTGTTTCTATTAGATCAAACTGCTATGCCTCCCAGATTTTGTGGAGTGGTCTTATGTAGTAGGTGTTTTGTGGGACCCAGTGGTACAATCTCTTATACCTCCTCAGCTGGGTGCTCTAGGAAATCCCCTTACTTGAGTTATTTGGGTTCTCCTGTTGTAATTGGGTCTTGAATGTTATTGTTCCATTTGTGGTCCACTATTAGATACCTATATTTGGGTTATTGTGATTTTACTTTGCTAATCACAGGGCACAGCAGTACTAAGAGATGTCCCAGAGGATCTTGTGTACTCCAGAGATACTTCTTCCCCCCATATGTAATAGCAATCTAACTTTCTCTTGAGCATCATGATTATTTACCCCAGCAAATACAGCAACCCATTCTGTTAGTTGTTGAGTCACTAATATAAGCAGTAAGTTGTTGAAAAGATTGTGAATAACTCTTGGTAAGATAAAAGTGGAACTAATGATCTTATCTTATCAGTTTTTTAGAAGTATCCCTTGGAAAAGACTAACTGGACTTTTGAGTGCAGTCAGGTGTGACCTCAGCAGGGTCAAGGGTCAAATGGGATTCACATCCAAATATCTGGGGAATAAGTGAAAGCTGAAGTTGGATTGAGCCATTGTGTGGGCTCCCAGGCTGTCATCAAGCTAAAAGAGTTAAACCCAATGCCAGCAGCAGATATTAGGGACAGAGTCTGTGAGCAGTGATCAGATGGCCAAGGGAAACACTTATTTCAAAACCCTCAGGGGACCAAGGAACAGCACAAAGATTAACAATGTTCAGATGCAAGTTGTGTTCTCTGTGTTAAGAGATTATAATCAGCACTTTCCATCTGGAAAAGAAACAGATGTAAAGGTTAGTATTCAGAATGACTACTAGTAAGCAGCTATATTAAAGTAACTATTATAAACTGCATAGACACTACACATACCAAAAGCAGCAGGGATATTGGTAGCAGGAAAGATTAAGTACCCTGCTTTCCAACAAGGTGGGATCCACATTTCTTTGACTATTGCAATGTTAGATTATCAGAACTGCCACACTTCCAAAGCTAGTTATCTCTCCTCTATGGGCCCATAACACCCTGTATTCTATCTCTTATTTACTTCTCTGTGTGCCTATTAGACAGTTAGCTCATGATGACAGTAGCTGTTTATTCTCCACAATTATTTATTGTCCACAGTATCCTCATCAGTCACCATGTTTGTCACATATTAAATAGTAAATATTTCAAGAATAAATTATCAAACAAATGATTCCATGGGTGATAGGAGAATAGACAGGGTAGAATAGGAAGACACTGGACCCCTGAAGTCTGAAGAAGGAAAATATGACATGCAGGAAATCCAGGCAAGACAATAAACTCTGCACACAGAGAGCATAATTTTGCATAACACTGAATCCTTTTACCCTTATTTGATGTTGGAAGTATTTATCCATAATTGCAGAAAGAGGTGTGTCTGCTTTGTGTGATTTATGTTAAGTACATTTGATGGTTGTTTTGTTGCATTGTTGTTATTGTTGTTGGTTAAGATGATTGACATCATAGAGTGACTGTTACCTAAGGCCGTGGTGGGCAAACTGCGGCTCTCGAGTCACATGCGGCTCTTTGGCCCCTTGAGTGTGGCTCTTCCACAAAATACCACAGGCCTGGGTGAGTCTATTTTGAAGAAATGGCATTAGAAGAAGTTTAAGTTTAAAAAATTTGGCTCTCAAAAGAAATTTCAATCGTTGTACTGTTGATATTTGGCTCTGTTGACTAATGAGTTTGCCGACCACTGACCTAAGGGGTTTCTATGACATAAAAGGCACTTCATTTTCAGTGCTCCTACAAGTAGGTGAATTTAATTGGATGCCTTTTGATTAACAATTTGTTTAATTTGCTTTCAAAATGGAATTTCTAAAATATCCATAGACAATTTTAAATATCTAAAATACTTAATTTTCCTGAAATTCATTTAAAATACCACTTAAATTTATTATGCTACAACTTATTTTCAGTTCTTCTAGGCATTTTTAGAGGAATTAGAGAATAGAGTTTAGCCTTCTCTGCATAATTGTCTGTCATATCTTTAACAGATAATTCTGACTTATCTCTTGGCTTCCTAGTCTTCAGGCTAAATAATTACAGTCCCGCCTGACCGGTTTGGCTCAGTGGATAGAGCGTCGGCCTGCAGACTCAGGGGTCCCAGGTTCAATTCCAGTCAAGGGCATGTACCTTGGTTGCTGGCACATACCCAGTAGGGAGTGTGCAGGAGGCAGCTGATTGATGTGTCTCTCTCATCAATGTTTCTGACTCTCTATCTCTCTCCCTTCCTCTCTGTAAAAAATCAATAAAATATATTTAAAAAAAAAAAAAAAAAAAAAAAAAATAATTACAGTCCCATTAACCTTTTTTTTAAAGGTCATATTTTTAATCCTTTAATCATTTATGGAACTATTTTTTTTTTTCTAATCCTCTGTAAGTTCCCTTTTAGGTTGCAGTGCAAAAGTGAATATGGTACCCACAAAAGATTTTAAATATGCTGAGATGCTGACTATAATGGGAGATTTATCTCATGGTATCAACACATTCTTCTTCTCACCATGAATCCCAGTATTGTACTGTTTTTATAACTGAGGAATAAGATTGTGCACTCATGTTCATCTTGTTAGTTCATCTTGTTACCCACTGTTAATGAATAGCTCCCATTGGGATTATAAACCAGATAACCAAAGATGTCACTTCATAGGATCAAATGTGAATTACACATTCACAATAAAAGAATAATCATGCAAATCCAGTGACCTTCCTCAATAATAAAATTACAATTATAGCCTATATTATCTACAAATGTCAGGAGTTTGAGATTCATTTGATCTTCTATCACTATAATGAAAGGTCTGGGCAGTCCAATATGGAGCAGAAAGAGATGGGTGGATTAATTTTAAATTAAGCATTATGTTTCTAACATATGCCTGACAGAGATTCAGTGCTACTCAAACAGTCCAACTAAAATCACATTTCTTTAATAACAGTATTATAACATTATTACTACTAAAAAGAGAAATGTTTATGCAAACTTCTTGTTAATTCCCTCAAAAAGTTTCTAAGCAGGTGTTTCCAAATGCTAGTCATGGCAGGGTAAAAAAGTTGCATAAAAGTTACCTGATATGTTTTGTTTTTAAACTTCACTTTTTAAAATAATTAGAGAATCACAAGAAATTTTAAAGAAATTTATAGGTAGAGTTCATGGAACCTTCACTCAGAACCCCCCAATATTAACATCTTGCATCACTACAGTATATCAAAACAAGAAAATTGTCATTGGTACAATCCACAAAGCTTAATCTGATTTCATGTTATACATGCCTCTATGTGTGTGTACGTGTGTGTGTGTGCGTGTGTGCATGCACACACCAGTCTTTTCATATGTGTAGCTTCAGGTAACACCACAATCAAGAAACTTAAGTATAACATGACATGACTCATGCTACTTCTTCATAGCCACATTATATTCCTCCACTGTCTACCTCTAAACCTTAGCAATTACTAATCTAGCCTTCATTTCTTTAACGGTTATTTGATAAATGCTGTATAAATATATTTTTGCAATATTCATACTATTAAAAACTGAAGTATTTTTTAAAAATAGAATTCCAGAGCCACAGAGATATCAGTTCAGTAGATCTGAAATGAAAGCATGGAATTCACAGTTTTTAAAAGTTGTTATAGTCCTTTGGTAATTCACTTAGTATAGACAGCACCCAGATAACTAGCAAATGATGGAATCAAGGGTATGATAAGTAAGACTCATAATAAATTGGATTGCTATATAATACTAGAGGCCCAGTACATGGATTCATGCACCGATGGGGTCCCTTGGCCTGTCCTGCATACATCCCTCAAGGTGACCTGGATTGCGAGAGGGCACAGGCCAGGCCAAGGGACCCCACTAGTGCATGATTGGGGCCGGTCAGCAACCGCAGGAGGGCTCCAGGGCATGTCCGGCCCATCACATCCAGTCCTGATCAGCTGGACCCAGCAGCAAGCTAACCTACCAGTCAGAGTGTCTGCCACCTGGTGGTCAGTGCATGGCATAGCGACTGGTTGAATGGTTGAATGGTCGAATGAACAGTCGGACACTTAGCATATTAGACTTTTATATATAGGATTAGAAATCCACAGAATCTGTTGCAGATGTCATTTCACATACTGCTGGGAAATTTCCCAAATGTTGCGATTTTACATGCAATATAAAAAAAGAATTCATAATTCACTACACTGAACTATATACTATATAGATGAATGAGATAATATGGAAAATTCACCCAATTTACTCAAAATTATTTATTGGGACCATTAACATGTAATACTAATGATACAACTCTCAAACCTACAATACAATACAATTAGTATGTAACTATTAACATATATATACAGGTAAAATATTTTCAGGTGACATAATTATTTATTTAGAAAATTCCTAAGAACCTGCAAATAACTACTAGAACTAATAATTGAGTTAATTAATGTACAGGATATAATATCAACATACAAAATCAGTGTATTCATATATTCTGCAAAGAATACATAGAAACAAAAATTAAACATACAATACTATTTCCATAACTCCAAAACAAGAAAATAATTCCACATAAATCTAAAAAATATGTACAGAACTTATATGCTAAAATTTACAAAATACTGTTGAAAGAAATATTTACCTAAATAAATTGAGAGACATATTGTATTCATCAATTGAAAGTTTCTACATAATAAATATGTCAATTATCTCTCATCAAAATGTCAATAATACTATATATATTGATAATCCTATCTAATAATAGACAAATATGCAAATTGACCATACCTCCGACACACCCACAAGCCACGCCCACCATCCAATCAGAGCCAGTATGCAAATTAACCCAAACCAAGATGGCTACAGCCACAGAGAGCAAGGTTTCCTAGGTAACAGAGGAAGCCAAGCTTTCTGCCAGCTGTTGCAGACCTAAGCCTCCACTCAAGCTACTAAGTTTCAATGATAGAAGGTAAACAAATTCAAACAAATAGTGGCAGAATGGAGCTTGAGAGAGCAGGCCAGGGTTGCCGCCAGCAACAGGGGAAGCAAAGCTTTCCACACACCCTGGCCAGGCCCACCCGCTTAAAGCAACAAAGTTTCAATTAGAACCCCAACACAAATGGCTTCCTGCCTCGGAGGGAGCCCCAGGCTTGGCTCTGCTCCAGGCTACAAAGTTTCAATTGTAGAAGGTAAATAAATTCCAGATACTAGGGCCTCCGCTTGGGTTGCCAGGGGGCGTGGCCCACCTGCAAACCACCACAGGCCCCTCGCTCAGGCCGCCCCATGCCCCAAGGGTACCCCACCCTGATCAGGGACACCCTTCAGGGCAAACCAGCTGGCCCCCACCCCTATACCAGGCCTCTATCCTATCTAATAAAAGAGTACTATGCAGATTGATCATCACTGCAACACACAATATAGCTGCCCCCATGTGGTCAAAGATCCTGCCCCCATGTGGACACAGGATGGCCACCACAAGATGGCCAGCAGGAGAGGGCAGTTGGGAGGCACCTGGCCTGCAAGGGAGGGCAGTTGAGAGGGACCAAGCCTGCAGGAGAGGGCAGTTAGGGGTAACCAGGCCGGCAGAGGAGGGAAGTTGGGGGCAAACAGGCTGGCAGCAGAGTAGTTAGGGGGTGATCAGGCTGGCAGACAGAAGGGGTTAGGGGCAATCAGGAAGGCAGTCAGGCAATCAGTTGGGAGCCAGCAGTCCTGGATTGTGAGAGGGATGTCCGACTGCCCGTTTAGGCCCGATCCCAGGGATTGGGCCTAAACGGGCAGTCGGACATCCCTTGAGGGGTCCCAGATTGGAGAGGGTACAGGCTGGGCTGAGGGACAACCCCCTTCCGTGCACGAATTTCGTGCACCGGGCCTCTAGTATTATTATGATATTAATGTGAAAAATCAAAGTAACTAGAATCACTAAAATTTTTGAAAAATAAAAATAAAGTGTGAGGAATGACTCTATATACTTTTTAATATTTATTATATAGCTACAGTAACCAAGACTGTGTAGTATTTGTGGCTAAATACTAGTAGAGCCACAGATTAATGGAACAGAATAAAAACAAAAAACAGAAATAGGTGCATACAAGTTTGGCCAACTGATTGTATACCATGGTGAAAAGCAATTCAAAAGAAGAAAGATGCATTTTCAACAAGTGGTGCTGGAACAATAAAAAATATATGTTCAGAAAGGAAAAGGAAAAGAAAGAGGAGAGGGAACCACAGGGAAGAAAGAAAAAGGGAGAGGAAAGATGAGGAAAGAGAAAAGAACTTCACCATAAACCTTATAACTTTATAATAATTAACTCAAAATGAATTATAGATTTAAATGTAAAACAGGATTTCAACATGGCAGCAGGCAGCACCAGAGTGAGGGCGGGTGAGTGAGTGAGTGGGCAAGTGTGCTGACCTTTGTGCATGTGTGTGGGTGTGAGTGAGGGACAGTGCGATTCCACGGGAGTCTTAGGGGCAGGCAATTTGGACTCTCTTGGCCAAAGAGCCTCTTCTATCGCCACAGCCACTCCCGGGTGCCGCTCTGGCTTGGAGACCTTGCCATCTTGAATGGTTTACAAGGTCCTCCTCTGGAGGAGGCTGCGGGAAGCAGCAGCAACTAGGTGCCCAGCTTCACCACCGCCCAGACTCACGGCAGCATGGGCCTGAACCCACATGCACCCTGCCCAGGACCCCGTGCGCCTGCCAAGAACACAACCCAGAACCTGGATGCCTGGGGCCCACTCTGCCTGGACTGCGAGCCTACGTGGACACACACAGGACCCCCTGCACCTGCAGCAGACACCAGCAGGACCTTCGTGAGCCTGGAATGCATGCAGCCTGACCCCGTGCATCCGAGGAAGGCCCAATCTGGAACCTGTGCGACTGCAGCTCAGCTGCCACTGACCCCTCAGGACTCTCACCTGCTGTGGACTCAGCCACTGCCATCACTATGTGCTGCCATTTACACCCTAGAGCCCTGCTGGTTGCCTCCACCGCCAGGGCTAAGGAACAGGAACTGTGCTAAGGCTGAGGAGGTGGATGTAGTCTCCCCTGCCCTGGACCCACTGGAACTGAGGACCCGAGGAGACCGAAAGGGCTGCAGATCTGTAGGTGAGACAAAAGTGTCTGGGCCTGGGAGAGGTGGCCGAGGGCATTGGCTGTGGAGACTGTGCAGTGGGTGCAGCAGTGGGAGCCTGTGGCTGAAGTCCCTGGATAGAGTAGCACTAGCATGGACCACTGTGCAGCCTGGGGTGCTTCTCCTGATCAGTGGGAAGGGCCAAGCCGTGGAGCTGAGGGCCAGCCTACAATGGGGGCGTCTGAAGGACACACCAAACATTGAATCTAGGGGACCCTTTACGTCTTGGAGGAGCTTGTGCTGGCCAGCAAAAAGGGGGGTTGGAGAGTAAGACCAGGAAGGAGGATTAGCCCTGCCCACCTGGAAACCTTGCCATCCTGAATGCAGGGGAGGTCCCCTCTTTCCCACTGGCAAAACAGCTGCTTCTGACCTGACCTGCAGCAACCTGAGGCAAGGGGGATCAATCTGTGCCCCTGCAGTGGGCAGAGCGGACGTGCCAAAAACGAGGCAGAGCTGAGGAATTGGAAGGAGAGGAATGGCCTGGCCTCCCCTCCTACAAGCTACTGACACCACCCCAAAACAAGTGTGATCAAACCTTCCCAGCCAAGAAGGATACCCCTCAGAGACCAGCTCCATGGGTGAAGGGAGAACAGCTCAGAAAAGGGACAATCAATGGTGAGACTCATGGCAGACCCATCTCTGGGCTAAGGAGCCACTGCCTGCTGGACTACAAGGCCTTCAACATATGGGAGCTAAATCAGATTGCCCAGGGCCAGGAAGGAACAGTGACTTACATTACCCTGCACCAAAGACGTTCCCGGAAGGCCCAGGATAGACACAAGAGACCAGATTCAACAACATCAGAGCAAAATTCAGTGAGCTATACAAATAGTGGACCCAAAGGTTTTTGAGTGTGTATGGTTTTATTGTGTGTGTGTGTATGTGTGTGTGTGTGTGTGTGTGTGTGTATGTGTGTGTGGCTTTTTGTTTTTTGTTTGCTTGCTATTTCTTCTTTTTTCTTTTTCCTCCTTTTTCTTGCATAGCTACATTTTCTCTCTTTCCTTTGATTCTATTCTTTTTGTCACTTTTTATTGTTATTATTAATTTTTCTTATTTTATTTTTCTCTTCTTTTCTCCCTCTTTTCCCATTTTACTTTTCCTATCCATTTCTTAGTATATCCAGAATTGCTATGATTTAAATTCATTATTATGATTTTATTTATCTTCTGTTTCCTCTTCTTTTTTCTTCCTATACTAGTTCTTTTAGTTTCCTACTAGATTCCATATACCCATTTCTTCTTCTTCTTCTTTCTCCCTTTTTCTTTATATCCTCTTTAAGTCTTTGATCTCCTGTCTTTTAGTTCTCTTTTTTATTTCTTCGTTGCTTTGCTTTCTCTTCTTTTTTCTTCTTAGAATTTTCATGTTGTTGCATTGTGTAACTTTATTTTTGTGGTGTTTTTGCTTTGGTCCTATTGTGTTTTGTTCTATTCTGTTAGTATCCGTATAACAGCTTGCACAATAAGGTTGGGTTGAGCCTCACTGTCAGCAAATCAGAGGGGATATTCCACCCATGAAAGGGACATGCACAATCAAGTCCCAATTACAATAGGAGAGCCCAAATAATGAACACAAGGGGCATTGCTAGAACATCCAGCTGAGGAGATCAAAGAGACTGAACCACTTTTCCCCTCTAGACACTTTCTACATCAGGTATCAACAAATAATGGTAGGCATAATAGTTCTATCTAATACATAGAAACCAATACAATGAGACAGCTAAAATGGGGAGATAAAGAAGCAAGCCCCCAATGAAAGAAGATGAGTAATCTCCAGAAAAAGAATTAATGAGATAGAGACAAGCCTATCAAACTATCAGACACAAAAGTCAAGTAAATATTATAAAGATGCTTAAGGGTCTAAGTCAGTGATGGCAAACCTATGACACGCGTGTCAGCACTGACACGCGTAGCCATTTCTGATGACACGCGGCCACTGAGGATGAAACATTTGCTGCTCCTGAGGATGAAATATTTGCGAAATAATGTTTTTTCCTCAAAGTGACACACTACCCGAGTTATGCTCAGTTTTTTGGCGAAGTTTGACACACCAAGCTCAAAAGGTTGCCCATCACTGGTCTAAGTGCAAATTATAAGGAACTCAGTAGGAACTACAACAGCATGTAAAAAAGAAATAAAAATCATGTACAAGAACCAAACAGAAAAGATTAACATAATTGACATCAAGAACACACTAAAAGGATTAAAGGAAAATTGGATGAAGCAGAGGTTTGAATCAGCAGTTTGGAAACAGGGTAGAAATAAGTGCCAAATTATAATAGCAAATAGAAAAAAAGCAGGAGGAGAGCATAAGGGAGCTCTCAACAGCATGAATTGTATCTGCATCATAGGAATACCAGAAGGGGAAGGATATAAGCAAGGAACAGAGAACCTGTTTGAAGAAATAATGATAGAAAATTTCCCCATTTTTTTATTAAAAATCTCAGCAAAGTTGGAATAGATGGATCATACTTCAACATAATAAAGGCCATATGTCACAAACCTAGTGTGAACTTCATATTCAATTGGTATTAACTAAAACCATTTAAAACTGGAACAAGAGGGATGTCTGCTTTCATCTCTCTTATTCAACATAGTACTGGAGATCCTAGCCACTGTGATCAGACAAGAAGAAGAAGAAATAAAAGGCATCCAAATTATAAAGGAGGAAGTAAAACTCTTATTATTCACAGATGACATGATATTGAACATAGAAAACCCTAAAGACTCCATCAAAAGTCATTAGAGTTAATAAATGATTTTGGAAATGTAGCACAATACAAAATTAACACCCAGAAATAGATGGTGTTATACACCAATAATAAATTCTCTGAAATAGAAAGTAAACAAAGAATCCCATTTACCATTGCAACAAAAATTAAGATACTCAGGAATAAACTTAACCAAGGAAGTAAAAAACTTGTACTTGTAAAACTACAGGACATTAAAAAAAGAGATAGAGGAAGATGTAGATAAGTATAAGAATATATTGTGTTTATAGATTGGTAGAATTAACATCATTAAAATGTGCACACTGCCCAAAGTAATCTACAGTTTCAATGCAATACCTATTAAAATGTCAACAGTATATTTCATAGATCTAGAACAAATACTCCAAAATTTTTATATGGAAACAAAAAAGATACTGAATAGCTACAGAAATCTTGAGAAAGAAGAACAAAGTTGGAAGGATTATAATACAAGATATCAACTTATGTTACAAAGCCACTATACTCAAAACAGCCTGGTACTAGAACAGAAACAGGCATATAGGTCAATGGAACAGAACAGAGACCCCAGAAATTGACCCAAGCCATTAACCTCAATTAATATTTGACAAAGGAAGCAAAAATATACAATGGAGTCAATACAGTCTCTTCAAAAAATGGTGTTGGGAAAATTGGACAGATTCATGCAAAAAACTGAAACTAGACCACCAACTTAGACCATACACAACAATTAGCTCAAAATAGATAAAAGACTTAAATGTAAGTGTGAAACCATAAAAATTTTAGAATAATTCATAGGCAGCAAAATCTCAGACATCTCTTGTAGCAATATGTTTACAGATACATCTCCTAGGGCAAATGAAACTAAGGAGAAAATAAACCAATGGGACTATATCAAAATAAAAAGCTTATTCACAGCAAAAGAAACAATCAACAACATGAAAAGGGAACCTACAGTTTGGGAGAACATATTTGGCAATGATACATCTGATAAAGGGTTAGTATCAAAAATATATAAGGAACTCATACAACTTAAGAAAAGAAAGACAAATAATCCAAATGAAAAATGGGCAATGGACCTAAATAGACACTTCTCCAAAGGTTACATATAGATGGCCAAGAGACATATGAAAAAATGATCAAAATCACTGAGAGATGCAAATTAAAACCACAATGAGGTATCACCTTACAATTGTCAGAATGGCTACCATCATCAAATTAACAAATGACAAGTGCTGGTGAGGATGTGGAGAAAAGGAGACCCTAGTGCACTTCTGATGGGAACACAGACAGGTGCAACCATTCTGGAAAACAGTATGGAGTTTCCTCAAAAAATTAAAAATGGAACTCCTGTTTGACCCAGTGATCCCACTTCTAAGAATATATCCTAAGAGAGCCATAACTCCAATCAGAAAGAATATGCAGCCTTATGTTCATAGTAGAATAATTTATAATAGCTAGCATCTGGAAGCAGCCCAAGTGCTCATTAGCAGATGAAAGGATAAAAATGCTGTGGTACATTTCCACCATGGAATGCTATGCAGCAGTAAAAAGGAAGGATCTCTTACTCTTTGAGACAGCATGGAGAGACCTGGAGAGTATTATGCAAAGCAAAATAATCTAGTCAGAGGAGAACAAGCATCACATGATTTCACTCATATATGGAATATAATGAACAAAATAAACTGATGAACAAAATAGATCCAGAGAAATAGAAAAATAGAACAAACTGCAGAATCTCAAGGGGAAGGTGGCAGTGTGTGGGTTGGTGGGTAGGAAGAAATCAACTAAAGAATTTATATACATATATGCATAACCATGATCACAGACTATAGGGTGATGAAGGCCTGGGGCCAAGGGTGATGGTGAGTTACATGGGGGGAAAAATGGTACATATGCAGTACTTAGATTTAATTAAAGAGGAAAAAAAAATTAAACATGGAACTTCGGTTTGACCCAGCAATCCAACTTTGGGAAATATATCCTGAAAATTCCTGAACATCTATCAGAATGTATATATGCATATATATGTTCATACCCACATTATTTACAATAGCTAAAATTTGGAAACAGCCCTATTGCCCTTCAGTAGATGAATGAATAAAATAGCTATGGGACATTTACACCATGGAACAGTATGCAGCTGTAAAAAAAGAAGGATCTCTTACCCTTTGGGACAGCCTGGGTAGACCTGAAAACTATTATGGTAAGTGAAATAAGCCAAACTGAAAACCAAATATTACATAATCTCACTTATTTGTGAAATCTAATGAACAATATTAATTGACCAACAAAATAAGATCTGAATCATGGAGGCATGAAAAACACTGACATACCTCAATGTGAGGGTTTAGTGACAAGGAGATCTTTCAGTCTGCAGGCCGATGCTCTCTCCACTAAGCCAAACTGGCTAGGGCACATGACCAGGTTGCAGGCTCAATCCCCCATAGGGGGTGTGCAGGAGGCAGCTGATTAATGATTCTCTCATCATTGACGTTTCAATCTCTCTCTCTTCCCTTCCTCTCTGAAATCAATAAAAAATAGATTTAAAAATAGATAATCAATGGTTACAGAGTTAACTAAAATATTGTATCAAGATAGGAGACACATATATAAGTTAGAAAATTAATTGAAAATAATTAAGTGGAGATGGAGGGAATTAAATGCCAAGGAGGAAATGTTATAAAAATCAAAATTCTAAAGAAGGGACATAGTTTCCAAGATACAGCCGAGTGATTTGCCTTGGAGAGAAAAAAAATGATAACTCTTCTACTGAGATCATAGAAAATAATGAAAAGAAGGTGGAGATGCAATAACGTTTGTAGGAGAAGATGGAAAAATCCTACCACATTGGGTGGATGTTATTAAATAAGTGTGGCATTAGTTTCACAAACCTTCAGATGTGCAGATGTGAAATGGAGAGCTCAAAGTTAGAAAAAAATTAAAATAAGTGCTCTGAAAAATAAAGAAAAACTATAAAGGAGCTCCTATATGTATATATGCTCCAGAATATTAAATATATAATCTATTAAGAGGCAGATATCATATATTTAATTTGTTTTATAACACCTGAGAGCCTAACATATTGCAAAAAATGTATGATAGATTCAGTATGTAATGGGTAACGTGTAATTACATTTCTACTTTTCTACTCCAACTTTTAAATACAATTCAAATGTATAAGTCACTAAAAAATTGACAGGAAATTAAAAATTTTAATTATACTTGGAACCCATTTATGCTGCATACTCTCCAATGAACCTACTACTTAAAAAGTCCATGACAAGGTGTTACCCTTCCATAATTTCTGCAGAATCAGTGCTACTCTTTGAAACTCCACTCCATCCTGGTATTCTGAGAAGTACCAGTAAACTCCTTGGTGACACTAGAGGAAAATTCTAAGAGCCTTCCCACATATATTGACTTTTATTTCATTTCAGTCTTCCTACAGATCTTCTGCAATTCAATATAAATGGATTTTCTCTGGCCCAGTTGTGGGTTCTAATTGAGTGTGCTACTGATAATACATTTGTATGTTATTTCATTTGGGTTTACCCTGATATGTAATCTTGCAGTCTCTGCACCTCCAAATTAGAGAACTAGCCATAAAAGTACAGCAGTTATATTGGTGTGTTGTTTTCCATTTTCTCAGATACTCTCCACAATATTAGTTCAATTTGTTTTCATTTAGAAAAAGGTAAAAATATCATAGAAAATACAGATAGCCTGGCTGGTGTTGCTCAGTGGTTGAGCATGGACCTATGAACCAGAAGGTCACAGTTCAATTCCCAGTCTGGACACATGCCCAGGTTATCTACTTGATCCCCAGCACGGGACATACAGGAGGCATGCAGGAGGCAGCCAATCAATGATTCTCTTTCATCACTGCTGTCTCTATCTCCCTCTCCCTTCCTCTCTGATATCAATCCATATATATAAAAGGCTAATATGCTAAGTGTCCGACCATCTGACCAGTCACTATGATGCGCACTGACTACCAGGGGGCAGACGCTCAAAGCAGGAGCTGCCGTGATGCCCACTGGCCATTTACAGAGAAACAACACCAGGGACCTGGCACCCACAAAACAACACTCAGCTTCCCCCAGGTAGGACACAGGTCCCACCACCACCCCGGAGCAACACCCCACCAAATCACAGCCAACACTGCTGAGACCCCATGGAGCAAAATGTGGCCACAGCCCAGCCCAGCCTGGAAATGGTCGCTGTGGGCACTGGGTAACGATGTCAAGTAGCAACACCCAGCTTCCTCTCCCTAGCGACTAGCCTGCTTGCAGTTTATTCAGCCCAGGAACACAACATGCTTTAATAGCCAGGTGGACACATTTTTTACTTTAACCAAATGTCTGTAAAGCATTTTCCCATGCCTCATCTCATTTGATCCTCATAGAAGTCCTGGAGTAGGTAGATAGGAAACTCAGTGGAATCCTATTTTCTTTTCATTAGCTGGAAAACAGAGATTTAGAAAGCTTAGAAAATTGATCTGATTGAAAAGAAATAAGAAATGGTGGACCTTGAAAATGATTTCAGGGATTCTCACTGTGCAGAATATAATCAAACACTGCTGCAGTTAAATATTTTACCCTTTGCTCTCCCTGCGTGATCTACAATAATAATCTGCTTTGTGTTGATATTTACTGCTGTGCTGCTGACAATTACCTGAAAGAGAAGTTGGGGTGCTTCACTGGGCTGGAAAAAGTTTAGCGACATCAGAAAGCAGGTCTAATTAAGCAAGTTATTATATATATATATATATATATATATATATATATATATATATATATATGGATAAGTTGACTCACGCATGTGTGATACATATAAAGCTCTTGCTGGTGCCAATTGCACGCGTGTGTTACAATCTGTCATTGTTGATCCTTAATTTGGTTGACACTTCTATTATAGAGAAAGGGCAAATATGTAGAGGGCTGCATGGGAAGACATGGGCATTTTCCTTAATTATTGTCAGCTGAACTCAGGGCTTAGGCCGAGTCACGCCCTGGGAACATGCTTCCCCAATGAGGCTGGACATGTTAATCAGTTCTGATTTCATAGCAGCCCAGGTGTCAGCAGGGGCAGGTCTAGATATGTAAATCCAGTAATGCTGGGGCCTAGTTAAGAATGAAAATAAGCTCCTTTGATCCTAAGTTTTGGTGTTAATTCCTGGGTTTTTGGGATATAAAATAAACCTGCTGGGTGGCTCAGCGTCCAAAATGGCGTCCACCCAGCCCCCAGCTTTGTGAATCTATTTCTGCATCCTGCTCTCTTTATTTCTATTATTTCTCAATCTCTGGCCGCCTCCATTTAGAACTGGTTCGTTCATCTCTCTTTCCACGCGCGACATGGAAAAGGGAGATCCACGCCATGTTTGGCCCCCGCCGCATCAGGCCCCCACACAAATAGTGATATTAAAATATTTCTTCTAATTAATTTCCTTTCAATGTGTAAAAATTCATGCACTGGACCACTAGTAAAAATATATTTTAAAAAAGAAAATACAGATAAACTGAAAAAAAGTAAAAAAACAAACAGGTAAGTTGGAAAATCTAATCTGATAACACATTTCCCATTGTTATACATATGTCTTGGCAAAAAGAATGTCATATGTCAGATAGATGTCTTTTATTAACTGAAGACATTTTCTCAAGACTGAAAAATTTAAATCAATAAAAGACTACAAAACAGTTACTGAAATGTTTTTGTTTAGATATCTTAATTTTTTCAATATTTCCTCCAAAGAGAAACAGACTGTTAGATAAATTACATGGCTAAGTTTCGTAATATGTAAAAGAAAACATTTTTTTAATTTAATAAATTTTTATTGTTCAGATTATTACAATTGTTCCTCTTTTTTCCCCTAGCTCCCCTCCACCCGGTTCCCACCTCACCCTCTTCCCTTACCTCCCTTCCATTGTCCTCATCCATAGGTGTACGCTTTTGTTTTCTCTTTTAGTCATTAAACAAATAAAACATATTTGATAACACTTGGTTATTTTTACAAAGCAACATTAGACTCAGTTTACAAGTAACTTTATATATATATATGGTCATTAAAATTTTCTGTAAATTTTCTTTTTTCTAATTCTTGTTATATTTCAGTTTTAATTTTTATGATGGCCTCATAAAATGCAATGAAAAATATTTATTTAGTTTCCATTCTCTGGAAAAAAATTTATAATATTGGCATTATTTTATAATTATTTAATTTAATTCACTGGTAGTCCCAATTAGGCCTGAAGTTTTCTTTGTGAGTTTTTATAATATAAATTTGATTTTCTAAATAATTACAATTTTGATCTTTTATAACAATTTTATCTGTTATCAAATTTAGTTAGATATTTTATAATAGTTCAGTGATAAACCTAATGTTTTGCATCTGTTATTTAAATTCTGATATTGCTATTCCTTATTATTTTTTATTACTTGATATATATATATATTTAAATATATTTTTATTGATTTCAGAGAGGAAGGGAGAGGGAAACAGAGATAGAAACATCAATAATGAGAGAGAATCATTGATCAGCTGCCTCCTGCATACCCCCTACTGAGAACTGAGCCTGCAACCCAGGCATGTGCCCTTGACATTCTATCCACTGAGCCAAATAGGCTAGAGCTATCTTTTTAATTGAATTCTGCACCTTACATATAAAATATTATAGTGTGTATATAGTATACTTAGAGATAACATTGCCTTACTCTGTTAAAATTTACTTCTGTAGTTGGCTAGGTCAAATGTCCTAGAAATACCAAATCTACTTATTTCATTCAAGGACTTAAATAATTCATGTTAGGGCAATAACCTATAGAAGTTTATCAATTTTCTAGTTACCCTCCCTCCAAAGATACAGGCCTTTGGAATCTCAACACAAAACCTGTGTAAGTACTGGAAACCATCTCTGGAAGGTTGTAAGCTTTAACATTTTGTTACTTGAGACAGTTGAAAGCACTGTTCAATTTGCTAAACCAATTTCATAATCACTGGTCACTGTAAGAGGTAAAAGGGTGTCATATATTATACCCATCATTCTGGGTTTCTCATTCTCTAGGTGTTGGCCCCATAATCACTCACTTATTTTTAGTACATTTAAATTAAGGTCATCTATGTGTTTGTTTTTAAGTTTTTGTTTGCATGTTCTTGTGGGTTTGGAGTTTTGGGTTTTTTTGTTGCTAATTTTCAATAGAAATTTGTTCTGAAATATCCTATGAGTCATTTGCCAGAAACTATTGCCTTAGTCTTAAATACATAGTGTATCAAGGAAGACAAAGAACCATACAAACAGGGGGGAAAAACAAACAAAAATCTGGTAGAGAAAGATATGAAATAGGAAAACCTGACACAAACAAGCTAAAATGCAATTCACAGAAACTATAAACTTGCATTTGAGAAAACCATATTATAAAAGCACAACACTTAGAAAACATAAAAGTGTTCCTGAGAAGTAAAATAATATAATAACATTAATAGTTGAAAGACATGTCAATAAAATATCTAACAATTTTGAATAGATACAAATAAAAATTAGGCAAAAAAAAGAATAAAACATTTTTAAAAATATAGGATAGCTAATGTAATAATAATGAAACTTCCAGTAGGAGAAAACAGAGGAGACATAAATTAGAATTAAGTGTAAAACAAAGTAAATTTGAGATAAGTCTTACTGAGTTAAATACTTAGAATATCAATTTTAAAAAGGACCATATGATATCCTTCTAAGAAAAATAAATGTATTCTGAGATAAAGTAAAAGGATAAAAATAAGAAGTTATCAGTTTTTAAGCATGTACAATGGAAGGTATAAGAAATTTTAAATAAAAACAAAAACCTCAATGTTTTGAAAAAATTTTAACAGAAAATTTTATTGTTAGATATGTTTTCAACAAAGAATGAAGGTAGAATAGAAATACAAAGCACCCCCAAAAAAAGTATATGCACTTGTGGTAGCCATATTGTGTCCACATGGGGTCAGTCATCTTTGACCACATGGGGGCAGCCATCTTTGTGTTGGAGTGATGGTCAATTTGCATATTATTCTTTTATTAGATAGGATAGAGGCCTGTTGCACGGGTGGGGGCCAGCTGGTTTGCCCTGAAGGATGTCCCAGGTCAGGGTGGGGGTTCCCTTGGAGTGTGGGGTGGCCTGGGCAAGGGGCCTGTGGTGGTTTGAAGGCCGGCCACACCCCCTGGCAACCCAAGTGGAGGCCCTGGTATCTGGGATTTATTTATCTTCTATAATTGAAACTTTGTAGCCTTCAGCAGAGGCCAAGGCAGGCCAGGGCTGCAGAAACTTGGCTTCCTCCATTGCCGGGGACAACTCAAGTCTCCTGCTCTCTCTAGCTTCATGGCTGCCGCCATTTTTGTTGGGATTTATTTATCCTCTATAATAGAAACTTTGTAGCCTTAAGCAAAGGCCAAGGCAGGCTAGGGCAGGAGGAAAGCTTGGCTTCCTCCATTACTGGGGAAACCCAAACATCCTGCTCTCTTTGTGGCCACAGCCATCTTGGTTGGGTTAATTTGCATACTCACTCCTGATTGGCTGGTGGGTGTGGATCGTGGGTGTAGCGGAGGTATAGTCAATTTGCATATTACTCTTTTATTAGATAGGACTAGAGGCCCGTTGCATGAAGATTCATGCAATAGGCCTTCCTTCCTCTGGCACCCGGAACCCAGGCCTTTGCTCTGGTCGCTGCCTTCCACCTTTGCTCCGGTTGGAGTCTTCACAGGCTTCACTGACTCCGGCCAGAGCACCACTCCTGTAGCTCCCTCTGTCCCCATCCTCCCCCTCATAGCAGGTGTCCTGCCCTGCCTGGCCGCTCCATGCCTGGAGTGGCTGGGGGGGCGGGGCCACCACCATATTTATTCTGCTAATTTGCACACACCCCTGATTTGCTGGTAGGTGTCGTGGAGGTATGGTCAATTTACATATTTCTCTTTTATTAGTGTAGATCAGTGATGGGCAACCTTTTGAGCTTGGTGTGTCAAACTTCGCCAAAAAACTGAGCATAACTCGGGTAGTGTGTCACTTTGAGGAAAAAACATGATTTCGTAAATGTTTTATCCTTGGCTGAGGCTTCCGCATGTCATCAGAAATGGCTATGCGTATCCGTGCTGACACATGTGTCATAGGTTTGCCATCACTGGTGTAGATAGTAAAAAATTTGAGCATGAACTTCATCTACTTTGTCTGTGCTGCTGTAAATGTATGCCCATGTCATAAATCATTTCTTACTTCCCTTTAATATAGTTATGATTGTTATTCAATCTACTCTGGTCTCTGTGGAATCTTATTCTATCAACTAGAGGCCTGGTGC
The DNA here is from genome assembly GCF_027574615.1 of Eptesicus fuscus. Taxonomy (NCBI): domain Eukaryota; kingdom Metazoa; phylum Chordata; class Mammalia; order Chiroptera; family Vespertilionidae; genus Eptesicus; species Eptesicus fuscus. The sequence goes on along the minus strand of NC_072475.1, from coordinate 92,495,605 downwards.
ATGAAATTCATGCACTCGGGGAGTGGTCCCTTAGCCTAGCCTGCACCCTCTTGCAGTCTGGGAGCCCTCAGGGGATGTCCAACTGCCAGCTTAGGCCACCGCCACTGCTCTCGCCAGCCATCAACCTGGCTTCTGGCTGAGCGGCGCTCCCCCTGTGGGAGTGCACTGACCACCAGGGGGCAGCTCCTGCATTGAGCATCTGCCCCCTGGTGGTCAGTACTTATCATAGCCACTGGTCGTTCTGCCATTCAGTCTATTTGCATATTAGCCTTTTATTATATAAGATTCCTCTTTCTGCTAAATCTTAACCTTGACACCTTGAACTTCCCTTTTAATGGGCCTCTTATCCTATGAATAGCCTCTAACACAGATATTTCTTTCTTTCTCTCTCTCAAAAAGCCTACAAATAATTTCATTCTTAGCTTCATTTCATCTTTTTAAACATTTTCTCTACTTCACTAGTAAACTTTGCCAAAGATAGTATGTACTTACTGATGTCTCTTCTTCACCAAATATTTACTCCAACTTCCAGTGCAATATGGCACAGATTCATGCAATACTACTAAAATTGGTTTCAAAAAATCACTAGTGACTTTTCCAATACTAAATTATAGGACACATTTTAATGATCTAAACTTATTTGAGTATAGTTTTTGACACTGTTGTTACATTTTCTTTAAATGTTTCCTTTTTTCCCCCCCTAAGGGCACTAATATTTTCTTATTCTCCTTTTGTACTGGATCAGTTTAGAATTCTTGCTTTGGTGATTATTTCATCAATAAGGAGTGCTACAGGACAATTCTCCATGATTTTCTCATATTTTTGCATGTCATGTCAGCAGAGGCACTGACAGGTTTTCTTTATTGTTATCTTTGCATGATAGGCAGAATAATGGTCTCTCCAAGCATTTCCACACTTCACCTGAATCCTGAGAACCAAGAACAGATTTTATTATGACAAACAGTTTTCTGGCTTCCTGTAACTTCACAAGAACTTACACAAACAGACACACACATTCACACATCTGAGAAGATCCTTCCATTATGAGAAACCAATTAAATTTCAGGACACTCTGGATCTATGTAGAGATAATTTGAGTCAGCAAAATAAAAGAGTAACTCAATACTTGAGCATTGTATGGTTTTAAGATTTTTGACAGACTTCAAAATATTGTCAAATTATATCCCGGGCTTTGAACTTCAGAGATTTTAGCTTTGGGAAGGCTTTAATGGGAAGAAGCAACCATCATTCACTGAAATAGATAAAACTATGAAGCTAAAGTTAAAAAGTAAAATTGATTTTTAAAGAGCATGAAGAATAGTACTCTATCCAAGTAAGAATTTTCAGACTGAGAAAAAGGCTTCAGCAATAACCAAAAGCCTAAAAAGACTCAAGCATTTCAGAGAAAGAATGAGGAAATGGTTGAAAACTCCAGAAATGAATGCCCCAAGGAAACATTAAACTTGCAATTCTATGCTAATAAATTTTATCTCTTCCTCCTTTAGCAGAGTCTGAAAAGACAGAATCCCCACCTCCCAGAGATGTTTAAAGTAAAATATCATGTTCTCAAATGTAAAAACCCTAATGGTAACAGTTACAAAATAAATACTTTTCTAACAGATTTTATTTACTTACATTTTTGAGAGCTCAGCAATCAAATATCCCATCCTGATAATAATAATTTATTCATTTAATCAAAATATACTGAGGGGCTATGACATACCTGATATTGTTCTAGTTCCTGGGAACACATAAATATAAGGAATACAAAGTAGGCAAAAGAAGGGCCCTGGAGAAAGAAAGCGAAGATACATGCCTTAGGAACGAAGAGGTGGGGGTGGCACAGGCAAGGTCTAGACTTAGGCGTCCTCAAACTACGGCCCGCGGGCCACATGCGGGTGTTTTTGCCATTTTGTTTTTTTTACTTCAAAATAAGATATGTGCAGTGTGTATAGGAATTTGTTCATAGTTCTTTTTAAACTATAGCCCGGCCCTCCAGCGGTCTGAGGGACAGTGAACTGGCCCCCTGTTTGAAAAGTGTGAGGACCCCTGGTAGAGACAGCACACACAGGGTCCTTTGCCTTAAGGGTTTTTTATCTATTTTCTAAAAGCAGGAATTTTAGAGGAGGTCCCAGGGGAGGATGTCAATAGAATATTCACCAGCTTTCCCTTGTGTTCTTTCGGGTGGTTGTCTCTACTGATTAGTCTGGGCTAGGGTAGGGGGTCATGAGTCATCGCATAGGTCCTAATATCAGCCATGGCACTGATTCATTGAATTTTTCTTATTTTCTGGGCCTGCAGCTGAAACACAACTGAAGTCTAGATGTCATCCCTAGTTTGACCATAATTGTCTCTCTGTGGTCAACAGACTGGAGGCTTTGTTCCTAAGATTATTTGATACTGATCAGAACCCCATTGTCCTGAGGGCTTAGTGTTTAAGGGAGTGGTAAGACAAGGGAGAAGGAGGCAGGTGAGTCAGGGTGCTGGACGAGGCCAGTTTGATTCAGCTATCTGTCTCAGTGTCCCCATTTCCACTTGCCAAAGAATATTGCTGGTGTCTTACTTTCCTGCCTCATATGAAGCAAAAAAAAAAAAAATATATATATATATATATATATATATATATATATATATATATATATATATAAAATAGAGAGTTAGTTGGTTACAACAGGTTAAAGAAACTAGGTTACCCTAGCAACAAATGACTGGTAATATATTTCAGTAGCTCAAAAGAAAGCTCCTTCTCAAATCTCCAGATACATAGTACCCTCATGTCCATTCCTATGAAATAATAAATATGTTATTTCAAGTCACTAAGTTTATGGTAATATTGTTTCTGTCAATGTGAAATTGTAACAAAGTGAAATTGTAAAAATAACAAGGAAAATGCTATTCAAGGCAATTGCCATAGGGGAAATACTAATGCAACAGGGAAGAGAGATTGAACTCAACTCTGCTGAAATAAAAGACAAGAGGGCGTTTAAATTCTTAAATCAACTGATAAAAACGTATGGAAAGGCATTACAGGGAAGTTGGTATGGTGAAAAGTCACCCTCAACAGAGATTAGGAGATAGAGGCACCATCATTCTTAATGATTACATTTCAAAGAGATGGCTTCCAGATCCTTGAGAAATACATTCCTGGATTGTAGATACCTTTCAAGGGCAACTGTCTAAAGTAAATGCTCTCAGAAGCAGGAATTCAGAAGCATCTAATCAGGAAGAAACCTATGAAAAGTTTGGTAAAGCTGAAGAGAACATTAAGACCATCTTGGTCAGTGCCTAGTAAAATATTACTAAGATATTTTGTAACACAGCTCATTCACTTCCCATAGGAAATTCTTTTTATCTGACCTGGCCCTCACAAGTCACAACACAAAAGAAAAGTTGTTTTCTACTTAGGTCTCTAGATCATTAGAAATGATTATCAAATTGACATCCTGAATGGCAAGCTCAGACTCCCCTTGCAGATTCCTGTCTCATGAAGTTTGAAGAATAAAATCACAGACTAAATGATTTTTAGCAAAAGTATAGAAGTTTATTGCAAGCACATACAAACTCCCCCTTGGGTGGAGCTCCCCAAAGGAGAACTACCTGGGGAGGGGTCCCCAAATGGGAAATTCTCTCTCTCTTTCTCAAAACCTAGTCCCATGAGTTTCTTTGTCTACAAGTTTATAAATGCTGGCAGCTCTTTGTCTTTTCATGATGCTTTCTAATTGGACCCTTCCTTATTTTATGCCCCTCATGCTTTCCTAATTGGTCACTTCCCCCTTCTTCTCCGCATGGTATTAATTTCAAAGTTTCAAAGCTCACCCGGTGTCCCCTCTTCTTCTTCCCCTTATCTTGTAACATCCTTGTAAACACTTTGGTGTCTTGGAGCTGTCTCTGCCTGTCATGTATGCATTCCTCTCCCATGGAACCTTCCCTAAAACTGCCTCTCCTGTCTCTAAAATCCTTTCAAAATCTAGGCAATGGGACCCTATCATAACTTATGCCATAAACTTAGGATAATTAAGGTTATAATAAATGCACCTCTCTAACTTGTCCTTCTAGAAATCTTGGACACTGATCTTAAAACACATCAGATTTCACAATGATTAAAATATTCAGTAGTGCCGAAACTGGTTTGGCTCAGTGGATAGAGCGTCGGTCTGTGGACTGAAAGGCCCCAGGTTCGATTCCAGTCAAGGGCATGTACATTGGTTGCGGGCACATCCCCGGTAGGGGGTGTGCAAGAGGCAGCTGGTCGATGTTTCTCTCTCATCGATGTTTCTAGCTCTCTGTCCCTCTCCTTTCCTCTCTGTAGAAAATCAATAAAATATATTTATAAAATAAAATAATAAAATAAAATAAAATAAAATAAAATATTTAGTAGTATTTCACTGAGAGTTTAAGCTATTGCTCAGTACTGTTACCTTAGCAGGGAGGGGGAAACTTTCCGCTGACAAGGGCCATTTGGATATTTATAACATCATTCACAGGCTATACAAAACTATCAACTTAAAAATTAGCCTGCTCTATTTGGTCAAACATTTAATTAACTCACCCCTAATGCCTTGACAGGGTCAGGTCAAATGATTTCAAGGGCCTTATATGGCCCAAGGACCAGACATTCCCCACCCCTGCCTTAGAGCAATTATTTTATTAGTTCAATTACTTACAACTTTATATTCTTCTAAAGGTGAATTCTTTTAAAGTTTCTTAGAAGAGAATTTCTATTAGAAGTTTTATTTAGTTCAGCAAATCCTTCACATGGTTATAAAGAGCCTCCAGGAATTTTAGTTTAGAATGCATGTCAAACTCACGGCCCTCATGTGGTCCACCGTCCGTGAGGTTTTCATGCTTGATTGACTCATACCCTTAGACCAGCTTCTAAAATCCTCTCAGAAGATGGCATAGCACAGTACTGCCTAGCAAGCCCAGGGCTTATCAAGCCATCACACATGTTGCTGTCATCAAATATTACTGGGATTGATTCACTCAAAAATACTGTGTACTTCATGAGCCTGTTATAGAGTATATTTTACCCTAAATTACAGTTGTATTCCACAATGCTTTCTATAATTTTCCTTTTTCAAAGTTAATAGGGGTGATTTTGGTAACATATAGCAGCCAAATAATATCCAAAGTCTTATTTCAATGCTATTCTAATTTAATTTCCATTGTCCTTAAATTCTTTCTTTCTAAATTCATATTTGACATAATCAGAGGAGTAACTTTGGCACTATTCATATGGCAGCAGTCATTTAACCACCATAACAAGGTATCATTGTGGATAGTAGCCCCGAAGACTGCAGAAACTCTACTTTTCAGAATTCTCTGCCCTATATTTTTATTGGTAGGATTTTTCTCAATGTATTTGAACATTAATCTGAATGGCATGTAGCCTTTTATAAAGCACAACCTGATGGTTAACTGTTTTTGGCTACCAGGAAATTAAATCATCAGTACACACAATATAATTTTATTGCCCCACATTATCCAAGCCATGATAGATAGGCAGATCTCATAAATCAGTAGGAATTTAATTTTCCTTCTGTGGAAATCACAAGTCACAACAGGATTTTCTTCTCAACATCAGTAATTAGTACAAAATCTAAAAAAATACTAGACAGGGTTATTCTCTAGATAAGAGATACTCTCAAGAAAATGACGTGACTGACTTCCTTCCTGGGATTCTGACCCACTCATGAGCATTCCTTCTATTTGCAGGATCTCCTCTGACTCCATGTATATCCTCTCTTTGACCCACACCCTGCTCCTCTTGCTCAGGCCTTCTCCTCTGGCTCAGGTGTAATTACATGTAGGTGAGATAATACAGAAAGCTGACTAACACTCCTTGTCAGACATGAAGTAGATGCCAGTGGAGTTGACTGTAAAAAAAAAAAAAAAGTCACAGGACTGTCTGTTTATGGTGGTAGAGCCATCAAATTTAATGGCATAAATAATGTGTCTTATGTATTTGTATCAACTCTTTTGGATATACAGAGGTCCACACCTAGGCCTGAGGCTAAGGGATCAGACAAATTAAAGAAAAAAAAAATTGAGGTGGGAAAGACAGAGAATTCTGTACTTTTATCTGTCCCCAGTCCTCATTGTCACGTTTGATCTTTGAAACCTTTCCAGTCAAGTCCTTAGTTTACTTCCTTTCATATGCAACATGAGGACATGATCATTTACATAATTTATCTGTACTTTTTACCATTTCCATCACATATTTTGAGTAACGGGTGCTTTAACTATTCATTTTAATTTTAAGTGAGATCAGTGCTCTGAGGGTATGCTAGCAAAGTGGTATGTCCTTGCACTATCCCCCCAACCCCAACTTTATTTTGGTACATTTGTAGCAGTGAAGTATATAATAAGATTAGAAGAAATAAATTCATGGAGTATGAATTGATAAATAATTTTCTCTCAAACTTTAAACTGTATTTTCCAAAGCTGCTTTTGTTACAAGTAAAGCACAAAGTAGAGTAAGTATCATTCTCAGTTAACAATAATTTGTAGAACCCACCAATTATTGGAATATGTCTAATATGATCTACTTTTTAGATATGATGGAGCTGGTGACTGTGGAAAATTTCCCCCCAAAACCAGTGAGTTCTCCCCTGTTAAAGGTGCAGTTTCACTTCCTTATATCAGTTTGATAGGGCACCAGAGTGATTTGTGTTCTCTCTGTCCAGTGTATGCTGTGAATACCTGCATTTTTATGTTTCATAAGCCTAGGGGGGAAGACTTGGAGGTCTGAAAAAGGCGTCTGCTTTAGCATCTCAATCCCTTTCTGAGCTGGCAACTATTTTTTGTTTTGTTATTGTTTTTATATTTTTTTATTGATTTTTGGAGAGGGAGGTGGGATAAGGAGAGAGAGACAAGCATCAAGGATGTGAGCCCCCTACTGGGGATAGAGCCCTAAACCCAGGCATGTGAGCTGCCTGGAAATTGAACCTGCAACCTTATGGTGCACTAAACTGAAGCATAGTAACCTCCATCTTGTATAAAAACTGCTGTTTAAAATTTTAACCCTGATATTTTGGCTTCTGTAAATGCTCGCTTGCTTCAATAATAAGGAAAATAAGACTACTCCCATTCCAAAGAGGCCATAAACTATGCCCCAGACAGAGTTGTCAGTGCTGGCACCAGGCCAGGCCTTGAGATATAGTCTCATGGCCCCTTCCCAGCACACAGGCCTTCTTTCTCAGAAAATCTGGAAGTCTCATTCCAAATTTGGAAGACAAAGGACTGAAAAAAGTATAAATAGGGAGAGCTTCCTCCATGTTTTTGCTTAGACTTTGGAAACAGTATTCCTCTAAGCCCGCTGGTGTAATAAAGAACTCCAAAATTTGGCTTATTAAGGCGTCTCATGTCGGCTTGCTGATTTCCAATATAATAAAACGATGCCCAACCAACTGAGCCATACCAGGCCTGGGCTAATTTTTGTTTTTGATTGTTTGTCTGTTATGTAGTTGTGTAGTTATGTGTATGTATGTGTGTGTGTGTGCTCAGAAAAACACTCACTTGTCTACAGGAACCACATGAATTCTTTTTGTAAATCCCCACAGAATATTCCATTACTGAGAACATCATAGAATGTTATTTTCATTGTTTTGTCTTCTAGGATTCCATTTTCCTGTTCATATTGTAAGGCCATTAGGTACTGCCCTATAGTCTGTACATCAGGGGTCCTCAGACTTTTTAACCAGGGGGCCAGTTCACTGTCCCTCAGACCATTGGAGGGCCAGACTATAGTTTAAAAAAAAAAAAACTCTGAACAAATTCCTATGCACACTGCACATATCTTATTTTGAAGTAAAAAAACAAAACGGCAAAAACACCCGCATGTGGCCCGCGGGCCGTAGTTTGAGGACGCATGCTGTACATATTCAAATAGTGCCCTGACCACCCAAGCCTAACTTCTCTTCTGCGAAATAAATGACTCTCACTCTGAACTTCTGTCACTAGGCTTTTACCACCTGCAGGGTATATTGCAGATGATTTCCAAACAACAATAAAATCCTCAATTAGGAACCAGGAAGTCTATTTTGAATCATTTGGGGTGAATCATATCTTTCAGCTATGGGAGCAGAAAAACCCTTGCAGTGGTCCCATACAGTCCTTTGGGCACTGAATTAATTTGCTCATGAACAAGGAGGGATCCTTTGTACTTTTCCTGCTGAGTATGTTCAGGAGTATACTACTTCCATCTCATGAGTAATCTTCACTGAGCTTCTTCTATGCTTGAATATTTCCTCTATCACCCCAGCCATGTTCAGTATTTCTGGCTCCTGAATTATCTGATGCCATTTTATGGTTAGGGCAGTTTTCTCCAACATCCTATAACAAGGTAATGAGTGTCTATTTAATGGGCTGTGAATAGCACCTTCCCAGTTAGCCTAGAGTAAGGTGACCAGATTTTAACATTAGTAAAGCGGAACACCATTGACCGGGGAGGGGGGAGGGAGGCTCTTTTTTTTTTTAATATATTTTATTGATTTTTTACAGAGAGGAAGGGTGGGGGTTCCCTTGGGGCATGGGGCAGCCTGAGCAAGGGGCCTGTGGTGGTTTGCAGGCCAGCCACGCCCCCTGGCGACCCAAGCTGAGGCACTGGTATCTGGGATTTATTTACCTTCTACAACTGAAACTTTGTAGCTTGGAGAGGAGCCAAGCCTCCTGCATGCTCCACCAGCAGCCATTTCTGTTTGAGTTAATTCACCTTCTATAATTGAAACTTTGTAGCCTTAAGCAGAGGCCTGAGCCCGGCCAGGGTGTGTGGAAAGCTTTGCTTTCTCCGTTACCGTGGGCAACCCTGGCCTGGTCTCTTCAGCTCCGTGGCTGCCGCCATTCTGTTTGAATTTGTTTACCTTCTATAATTGAAACTTTGTAGCTTGAGTGGAGGCTTAGGCCTGTCAAAGGCAGGCAGAAAGCTTCTTTCCCTCTGTTGCCTGGGAAACCTTGCTCTCGGTGGCTGTAGCCATCTTGGTTCGGTTTATTTGCATACTCGCTCTGATTGGCTGGTGGGTGTGGCTTGGAATGGTGGGCGTGGCTTGGGTGTAGTGGAGGTATGGTCAATTTGAATATTTGTCTACTATTAGGTAGGATTATTAAAGTTTAACATTATAAAATTAACAAAAATAATATAAAACTCATATCCTGGCTAAATAGCCACATGGCCGCCGAAAACCGTATATTCCCTTCCCTTTCTCCCGCCATTCCCTAGCTTGTCGTGCATTCTTTCCAAAAATCGGGACTTTTTTAAAACGCTGCGGGATGCGGGACAAATTGTTAAAAATCGGGACTGTCCCGCCAAAAGCGGGAAGTCTGGTCACCTTACCTTAGAGTGTTGAGCTTCCAGGAATTTCACAGGCTGGATGGACACTGAAGTTTAGTTGGATTTATCAGTCTCTATTTGTAGTACTAGTGATTACAGTCCTTACCTCTTCCTGTGCTTCTTCCTCAGAGGAGACAACAAGTTCATCAATGTGGCACATTAACACACTTTAAATACTTACCCAGTCCAACTCTGCCTCGCTAGATTATGGCAATTCAGATAGCCCTGTGGCCTAACAAAATTGTATACTAAATTCCAATCCAGAATAATGCCACATATCACTGCCAGATAAAACACATTATTTATACCATGCAACATGTATTACATACTTATACTAAAAAGGTGTTTTGTTTTGTTTTAGTTGAAGTGTGAATTTAACCGGGCTTCTGTGTTTTATTTGCTAAATCTGCAACCCTAATTTTGTGATGGATGGACTCCAAAACTGTATGGAAATTAAGCATTAGCCTCAGGACCTGCTGTCCCCCTTGGCTTTTCACACTTCCTGCAGAGCCTACCCCATATCAAGTACAGCTGAATGAATATGAGGAATTACCTGTGTAATTCTGTCGGTGTATTGTTAGCCTCCAAGAATGACCTGTTTTGCATACTGGCCAAACGGAACTGATAAAAAGGACTTTAGAGGGAATTAAAACACCCCGTCAACTATTCCTTTAATCAGAATATTGATCTCTCACTGTCTTCTTGGAATTCTCTACTGTTTAATATTTGCTGGAGACGAGAGAAGGGACAAGTCCAATATTTACCTTGACCAATGAACTAGTTAAAGAACAGATTCAGTCCATGGAAAGGGTAAGGAAAACACGTCCCATTCACACACAATATCCATCCAAATTATTTACCAAGGTAAAGTCTAAAATCTCTGTGATCTCAGACTAATCTCTCCAGTCCAACTTTATAATTTTTTTGTTCAAGCCTCACCTTAATTACTCTACCACACATCTCCATAAACTCCCAGTATTGCCTTTAAGCCTGTCAGAATGCAATCTGTATTCATCAGAGGGGGTTATTGAACTCCTGTATCTGGAAAACCTAAACTGTGTTGTTGCATACCACACCCTAGACCAGTGATGGGCAACCTTTTGAGCTTGGTGTGTCAAATTTCGCCAAAAAAACTGAGCATAACTCGGGTAGTGTGTCACTTTGAGGAAAAAACATTATTTTGCAAATGTTTCATCCTCAGGAGCAGCAAATGTTTCATCCTCAGCATGTGGCTGCCTCAGAATTGAACCTGGGACCTTTCAGTGCTGACACGTGTGTCATAGGTTCGCCATCACTGTCCTAGACATATCACCCAATTCTTTGCATATCTGTTACAATCCCTACCCAGGGGTTGGATAAGCAAATCTAGGCCATTTACTTTTAAAAAATATATATGATAATTCCTTGAAAAATCATTGATATTTGCTTTCTCTTGTATCTTTCCTCCATTCATTCTCTCTTTTATTTTAAAAATTAAATAATGAATTTAGTAATATTAAATTATCAACTGAACTCTTTAACATTTTTATTGTGAAAATTATAAAATGTATAAAAATTGAGAGAGTTATACAATAAACCCATACATAGACATCGCTCACTTTCATTGATTATTAACTCAGAATATTATTTTATCTACTAGAGGCCCGATGCATGAAGATTCATGCAAGAATGGTCCTTCCTTCCCCTGGCTGCTGGCAGCGCCTTCGCTCTGGCCAGAGCTGCCTTTCCGCTCCAGCCCGAGCTGCCTTTCAGCCTTCCCACGCTGCCCAGAGGCCTGAGTGGCTTGGGTGGTGTGGAACACCTGCATCATCATCATGGCAATGACACAAGTGTCCCGCCCCGCCCCCAGCCGCTCGGTGCCTATGTATGCAAATTAACCTGCCATCTTTGTTGGGTTAATTTGCATACTCACTCCTGATTGCCTGGTGGGCATTGTGAATGTACAGTCAATTAGCATGTTACTCTTTTATTAGGTAGATACCCTCAGTCTCTTTCCTCATTTTAAAGCAATTCTCAAATATAATTACCTATTCATAAACATTCTAAGATTTCTCTCCAAAAGAATCAATCAGTATTCACATTCCTCATATTTTCCACAAATGTGTTTCTTTCCCATCTGATTGAATCAATATTCAAAAATTAATTGCTTTGTCATTGATTATACATTTTTATGCCTATTTTTTACAAGTTCTGCCTTTAACATGTTGCTTTCTTTTCTTTCATTCTTTTTATTGTCAAAACTAAATGATTTTTTCTTACCATCTTTTTTTCATATAGTAACACAATAATGTTTCTTAACACTTTCAAAATTCAGATTTAATTTTTGCAGGACTTCTTTACAGATGGTGTTATGAACATCTGTTATGAAGACCATAGTCTATGACTGGATTGTTTTGTAGTATCAGCAAAGTGATGATCACTGCTTGGTTTTATTAATTCATTAGTCATCCTTTCCCTCTTTAATTTCACACCAATTACGTTTTTGACCCTGTAATAAATAAAAAATCCCCCTGCTAAAGACACTAAATGCCTGTATTATTAAGCACAATGGTAAATTTCCTGTCCACAGCTTACTTTGACCCATAGCATCATTTGACACAGCTGATGAATACTCATCCTTAATATGCTTTCATCACTGGCCTTTCAGGAAACCACACTCCCCTGGTTTTCCTCCTGCCATACACACTTCTCATTTTGTTTTCTCCCTGGATGCTTTTCTCCTTACAGATGTTATTTCTGGTGTGTCTCAATACTTAGATCTCTCTCCTTTTTATTAATAATCAACTATTGTTGATATTTCTTCCAGTCTCATAGATTTTAAATACATGTATACTTTATTTTACTGTGCTTTATTTTAATGCATTTTACAGGTGTTCCTTTATTTTTACAAACTGAAGGCAAGACCCTTCACAATGAAAATATTATGACTTGCTTTATTGCCGTACTCACTTTATTGCAGTGGTCTAGTCCCAAACCTGCAATATTCTGAAGAATGCCTATATGTTATTTACTGACAACTCTAAAATCTAGATTTCCCAGATGAATCTTTTTCTGAACTTCTTCATCCTCAACCTTTTCATTTGGATGACATTAGACATCTCTTATTTAGCAAGTTCATGATAAATAATGAAATCCAGAGTATATGAAAGATTCCTAAATCTCAGTAATACAAATGACTGGCCAAATATTTTGTACATACGATTTAAAAAGGTATATATATATATATATATATATATATATATATATATATATATCTCCAATACAAACAGGAAAATATGTAAAATATCACCAGTCATTAAAAAATAAATACTACATGAGAGTTTTCTTTTCTCCACATCCTCACCAACATTTGTGGACTTATTGACAGCCATTCTGAAGGTATAAGGTGATATCTCACTGTAGTTGTAATTCACATTTCTCTGATGATTAGTGACATTGAGCATTTTTTCATATGTCTATTGGCCATCTGTATGTCCTCTTTGGAGAAGTGTCTACTCAGGTCCTTTCCTAATTTTCAACTGAATAGTGTGAGTGTGTGTGTGTGTGTGTGTGTGTGTGTGTGTGTGTGTGTGTATTGGTTTTCTTTCTGTTCCTGATGTTGTTTTGGTGCTGAGTAGTATAAGTTCTTTATAAATTTTGGATATTAATCACTTATCAGATGTATACTTGATGAATATGTTCTCCCATTCAGTGGGCTTGTCTCTTTATTTCTTGGTTTCCTTTGCTGTGGAAAAACTTTTTAGTTTGATGTAGTACCATTTGTTTATTTTTTTTTCTCTTGTTTCCCTTGCCTAAAGAAATATAGCTGAAGAAAGTATTGCTAAGAACAGCATGGATGGACCTGGAGAGCATTATGCTAAGAGAAATAAGCCAGTTGGAGAAAGATAATTATCACATGATCTCACTCATTTGTGGAATATAATGAACATAAACTGATGAACAAACACAGATCCAGAGATATAGAAGCATCAAACAGACCATCCAACCTCAGAGGGAAGGCAGGGGACAGGGTTGGAGGGCCTACGGGGATGGTGTAAGAGATCAACCAAAGGACTTGTATGCATGCATATAAGCATAATCTATGGACACAGACAGTTGGGGGGTGAGGGCATGTGCTGGGGGGTGGGAACTGCCAGGGAGAGGTCAATGGGGGAAAAGGAGACATGTAATACTTTAAACAATAAAAATTTTAAATTTAAAAAAGTTATGAAACACACACACAAAGTGAAATGGTAGAGATTTTACTGAGTATGTCTTCTTCTAGGATTTTTTATAGCTTCAAATCTGACATTTAAGTCTTTATTCTATTTTGAGTTTATTCTTATGGTATAAGAAGGTGGTCAAATTTCATTTTTTTTTTTTTTTGCAATTATCTGTCTGATTTTCCCAACATTATTTATTGAATATACTGTATTTACACCGTTGTATGTTCTTGACTCCTTTGTCAAATGTTAATTGACCATGCAGATGTAGTTTCTTCTGGGCTCTTTATTCTGTTCCATTGATACATATGTTTCTTTTTATGCCAATACAATGTTGTTTTGATTAGCCTTGTAGTATAGTTTGATATCAGGTAGCATGATACCTCCAACTTTGTTTTCCTTTCTCAATAGTACTGAGGCTATTTGAGGTTTAATGTAACTTTTTGGATTATTTGTTCTAGTTCTGCAAAATACACCATTGGTATTTTGATAGGAATTGCATTGACCTATAGATTGCTCTGGGTAGTATGGGCATGTTAATAATGTTTATTCTTCCTCTCCATAACCACTGTATATGCTTCAAATTATTTATAACTTCTTCAATTTCTTTCTTCAGTGTCTTATCATTTTCACAGTGCAGGTATTTTACCTCTTTGGTTAAATTCATTTTTAGTTTTTTTTTTTTTTCTCATGCAAATTTTAATGAGATTTTCCTCTTACTTTCTGTTTCTGAACATTTATTATTGATGTAGAAAAATGCAAGCAACTTCTGATAATTTATTTCATATCCTCTACTTTACTGAACTCATTTTATCAGTAGTAGTAGCTCTTTGGTGTAGTCTTTGGGTTCTCTATATACACTGTCATGTCAATGGGACTGCATATTGATGCAGCCAGTAAGGAAAATAGTACGGGGTTTCCTCAAAAAATTAAAAATGAACCTGCTATATGAACCAACAATTCCTCTTCTGGAATTTATCCCAAGAAACCCAAAACACGAATTTGAAAGAATCTATTCTTCCTTATTTTCATTGCAGCATTATTTTCTATAGCCAAGATGTACAAGCAACCCAAGTATTTATTGGCAGAAGAGTGGATAAAATATGTGTATACAATGGAATATTAGTCATAAAAAAGTATGTAATCTGACCATTTATAACAGCATAGACGGATCTAGAGGGTGTAAGTCAGAGAAAGAGCAATACCATATGATTTCACTTATATGTGGGATCTAAAGAAAAAATAAACTAAATTGAAACAGACTCAGACACAGAGAAAAAAAACTGATATTTGCCAGAGGGAGGCGGGAGGTTTGGGCGACTATGTAAAAAGGAAGAAGGGGTTAAAAAGTACAAATTGGTAGTTACAAAATAGTCATGGGGATGTAAGTAAGGCATGGGGAATAGAGTCAATAATATTGAGATAACTATGCATGGTGCCGGTTGGGAAATACTATGTAATTGTCTAACCAATAAGCTGTCCACCTGAAACCAATGCAAAATAAAATTGAAAGAAAAAATAAAATCACAAAAGATTCTGCTACATGCCCACTGGAAAGAAAGGTAGACAATATCACATTTCAGTAAGGATATTGAGCAATGGGAACATTCATACATTGCTGATAGGAATATAAAATGGTACAACCACTTTAAAGAACAATTTCTTAAAAAGTAAAACATACACATAATATATTATCTGACCACGCTATTCCTAGATATTTATTCAAGATAAATAAAAATGAATGTTTACAAAAATATTTATATTTGACTATTCACAGAAGTTTAATTCATAATAAACCCAAATTAGAAATAACCCAAATTTCTATCATTAGTGAATGGAGAAACAAATTATATACATAAATAAAGTATCACTCAATGATAAAAACAAACTATTGATATGTGCAACAACATGAGTGGATCTCAAAATGGTATGCAGAACAAAAGAAATGCTAATCTCAGTATGATAATACTGCATGACCTCATTAATATAAAATTATAAAACAGATAAAACTTACAACAGAAAGCAAATTAGTGGCTGCTGAAGCTTGCATATGGTAGCATAGACCGACTATGAAGAGGCATAACAAGAATTGTGCGGGTGATACAAATAGTCTATAGCTTGATTTTGTTGGCTACACAGAGGTATGTGCTTTGGAAGCTCATTGAATAGTATACTTAACATGATTGTATTTTATTGTGCTTTAACTCAATAAAGTAGATTGTGTTTGTGTGTGTGCATTTGAGTGTGTGCATTTGCATTCAAGACCTGAATACTTCACAGCTACTTTCACCATTACCTTTCCGGTTCAAGCAACTTTTTAAAAAATTATTCCAGATTATTGTTTAGCCTTGTTAGGGCACGTCTGCTCTGAGTCTTGGCAGAGATTGGCAGAGGGCCTTGGGAGATTGAGAAGGAGAAGTTGTGTGTATAAGAATTAGTCTTTATTGCAGAAGCCAGTGGCCACATAGCCATCAGACAAGACAGTCCTCACAGCAAAGTCCATACAGGCAGGCAGCCGGACACGGGCTGGTGAACATATATCTTTCTCATAAAGTAGCATCAGTCTCTGTACCCACAGCTATTATCTGAGCAGCCACTCACTGCCTCCTAGGCTCCCTTTCTCATATCATAGTGGTATCTGAGCTCTCCGGCTCAGCAGCTTCTCCTGTCTCTCCTGCCCAGCTGCTCTCTCTAGCAGACTTCTTCACACACTCCATCCTAGCTGCTCTCTCTCCATACTCCAGCAGACTTCTCACTCCCACCTCAGCTGACTAGATTGGTCAGTAACCTACTTTTATACCATTTAGACAAAGAAGGCTTCATGCCAAGAGTTACATCAATCACATTGGCTACTGAAGGGCACAGTGTACCATGTGTCCTTGCACCCGCTCATGGTATCTTGGCCTGATTGGGATTCCCAGGCTCGGAGTCCTTGAACATTCCATTTAGGCAAATGCCCAGAGCAGTGTATTGATGATAACAAGGCCTCTGTGCTCCCACTGGCCTTGACTACCAGGGGGCCTGTCATAGTTCCCACAAGCCTCCAAACTACTTTTCCTCTTCCAACTTTGTTCCCCTAAAGTATATTCCCAATGCAGCAACTTCAGTAATCCTTTCAAAATGCAAGTCAGATCATGCCACTATTCTGCTCAGAATCTTCTAATGACACCACATTTTACTCAGAATGCAACCCCCCTACAGACTCTTATCTCTATGTTCTCATTTCCTATTATATTCCCTTTTCTTAGTTTGCTACAGACATACTGGCTTCTTTGGTCTTTCTTTGAAATGCCAGGCATAATTCTGCCTCAGGATATTTTCACCAGTTTCTCTGTCACCCTGGAGTCCTTCCCTTAGATATCCACCTGGCTCCTCCTGCAGCCTCATCCAAGCCTTTGCTCAAATTGCTACTTTTAAGAGTTGCCTGCTCAACAACCTCTTCTGAAATGTCAAACACTACCCCACATCACCATCCTGTATCTCTTGCACCCTTTTTATTTTATTCCCTCAACTAAACATATCAAATCCTAACATGCTTATAATTTATGTATTATGTTTGTTTTCTGTCTCTTTCCTTTATAATGCAAACTTTTTATGGACATGACATTTTATTTATTCTATTTGTTGCTACAATTTTATAACCTAGAATAGCACACAACAGATAAGAGCCAATCATATAATATTTTTGAATAAATGAAAGAAAGCAGGCAATTGCAGATTATATATAAAACAATACTTTAAGATTAATAAAATATAGTAGGATGAAAAAATGTATGGAGTGGTATTATTTTTTAAATCAGGTTTTGGGATATACATGTAAATTTTATAGAGAGACAAATTTATAATATTTATACAAGTAATATGTTCCATTAAAAACAATTAAATAAATTGTAAAAATACTTAAGCCACATATCATCTCAAACCCCAACATCTACATTTTTTTCTATAGTAGCCTTTATAGAAATAAATTTAGCTAATCTTTCCCCTATGGATGATTTGCTTTCTCATATAGGTTTCTGAAGAATTCCTTCTTCGTATTTGAAGTACAATAATTAAAACAAGTATGTTTTGATGATAATTATTTTCATTTTTCTGTTTGATATGATACTATAGGCCTGATACATGAAACTCATGCATAGGTAGGGTTTCTAGGCCCATCCAGCAATCAGGGCTAATCTCTGGGGCAATCAGTAGGGCAATCAGGGGGTCTCTGCTGGCACCCGCCTTGGCCAGCCTGGGGCCTGTGGGCTAGGGCAGCTCCTGCATTGAGCATCTGCCCCCTGGTGGTCAGTGCATATCATAGCAACCAGTCATTCCACTGGTCATTCTGCCAATCAGTCTATTTGCATATTAAGCTTTTATTAAATAGGATGTCCCTATAGTTTCCATATTTTATTCTTCCTCTGATCTCTAGAACATAAACATTTGTATTGCTACTCTTAACACTTTTTCTACCCCCTTTCATCAGTTATTTTATGTCAATGACAATTATTCTTGTATTAGACAATCTCTGTCTCTTTCAGAACTTTTGTCCCCTCATTAAAAGTTTTAGTCTTCTTTTGGTGACAGCAAAAATGGGGTGACAATGAAACAATCCCCAAAAGAAATAAGAGGAACCACCAATAAAGGAACTAAATGATACAGAGGCATTCAATATGTCAGAAAATGAATTCAGAATAATGGTCATACAGTTCATAAACCAGATGGACAAGAAAATTAACAAAGTATGCAAGAATCAGGAAGAAATCAAAACTGATATAGCTACAATCAATAACACGATGGAAGGTTTCAACAGTAGACTAGGAGAAGTAAGTGAGGAGCGAATTAGTGAGTTAGAAGAAAAGGTAGAGAAACAAGACCAATCTGGACAACAATTGAAGAAAAAAATTAAAAAGCAGGAGGAGAGCCTAAGGGAGCTTAAGGACAACATGAAATGAAGTAACAAAGTTATAATAGGGGTTCAAGAAGGACAAGAAGAGCAGCGAGGATTAGAGAACCTATTTGAAGAAATAATGACAGAAAACTAAAAGAGAGAATTTTAAAGTCTGTAAGAAAGAGACAGAGAGTTATCTATAAAGGATCTCCCATTAGATTATCAAATTATTTATCAGCAGAAACATATCACGCCAAAAGGGAGTGGGATGAATATACAAAGTGATGCAAAGCAAGGGTCTGAATCCAAATCCAGTAATAGTCTATCCAGCAAGGTTACCAATCAAAATTGAAGGGGAAATGAGGAGCTTTACAGACAAAAAAAAACAAAAACAAAAACAAACAAACAAACAAACAAACAAAAAAAACTAAGGGAGTTTATCACTACCAAGCCAGCAGTATAAGAAATGCTAAAGGGACTGGTATAAAAAGAAGAAATAGAAAGGGAAGAAGGGACACAGGCATAAAAAATAGAAATGGCTACAAACAAGTAGCTATCAAAAATAATGTTAAATTTAAATGGACTAAATGCTCTAATCAAAAGACATTAAGTGGTCTAACCAGTTTAGTTTAGTGGATAGAGCATCAGCCTGCAGACTGAAAGGTCCCAGGTTTGATTCCAGTCAAGGGCATGTAACTTGGTTGCGGGCACATTCCCAGTAGGAGGTGTGCAGGAGTCAGCTGATTGATGTTTCTCTCTCGTCGATGTTTCTAACTCTCTACCCCTCTCCCTTCCTCTCTGTATAAAATCAATAAAATATATTAAAATAAAAAAGACATCAAGTGGCTGAATGGATAAGAAAACATGACACATATATATGCTGTCTATAAGAGACCCACCTCAGAACAAGGGAGTCATACAGATTGAAAATGCAGCGATGGAAAAATATATATTCAGGCAACTTTAAATGAAAAAAGAACTGGGGTAGCAATATTTATATCTAACAAAATAGACCTCAAAGTGATGGCCATAACAAGAGACAAGGAAGGCCACTTCATAATTCTAAAGGGATCAATACAACAAGAGGATATAACACTGGTAAATATTTATGCGCCCAATGCAGAAGCACCAAAATACATAAGAAAAAAAAGAAAAAGAAAACTTCTGGAAGATATAAGGGGAGAGATTGACAACAATACAATCATAGTAGGAGACTTTAATACTCCATTAACATCACTGGGTAAATCTTCTAGACAAAAAGTCATCGAAGAAACAACAATCCTAAATGGCTCACTAGATCAGATGGACTTAATTTCATCTTCAGAACATTTCACCCCAATGATACAGAATATACATTCTTCTCAAATGCACATGGGACATTTTCATATATCGACCACATATTGGGACACAGGTGAAGTCTCTTCAAATTCTAGAAGATTGAATTTCTCAGACCCTTGGCATAATATTAGAAATAAAGTAAAATAAAAACAATAAAAAATTGGCATAATATTATAAATAAAGTACAATAAAAACAATAAAAATTCAAACACTTGGAGGCATGTTATTAAACAATCATAGGGTTACCAAAGATTTCAAAGAAGAAATAAAAAAAAATTCCTGGAAACAAATGACAATGAAAACACAACATTCCAAAATCTATGGGACACAGTGAAAGCAGTCCTGAGAGGGAAGTTCATAGTATTACTGGCTTACCTCAAAAAAACAAGAAAAATTGGTAATAAACCATCTAACTCTACAACTTGAGGAATTAGAAAGAGAACAGCAAGAAAAGACAAGAGTGAGCAAAAGGAAGGAAATAATAAATATCACAGTGGAAATAAATGACTAGAGACCAAAACAAAACAAAAACAAAAAAAAATAAACAAAAAACAAAACAATACAAAATGTCAATGAAAACAAGAGCTGGTTCTCTGAAAGGATAAACAAGATTGCTGAACCTCTAGCCAGGCTCACCAGGAAGCAAAGAGAGAGGACCCATATAAACAAAATGGAAAAGGAAAGAGATGAAATAACAACAGACCCCACAGAAATATAAAGAATTATAAAAAAAAAAAAAATACTATGAACAACTCTATTCTAATGAACTGGTCAACCTAGAAGAAATTGACATATTCCTAGAAAAATACTACCTTCCAAAATTCAATTAGGAAGAATTTAAAAAATCTCAATAGGCTGATAACTATGGAGGAAATTGAAGCAGTAATCAAAAAACTTCCAAAAACAAAAGTCCTGTACCAGATGGCATCACAGGGGAGTTTTATCAAACATTCAAAGAAGAACTAAAACTTATTCTCCTCAGACTATTCCAAAAAAGTCAAGAGGAAGGCACACTTCCAAGCTCTTTCTATGAAGCCAGCATTACCCTAATCCCAAAATCAGATAAAGACAATATAAAGAAAGATAATTATAGTCCAATACTCCTCATGAACATAGATGCTAAAATTCTAGCAAAGTGCATCCAGCATTACATTAGAAAGATCATTCACCATGACCAAGTGAGATTTATTCCAAGGATGCAAGGATGGTACAATATCCACAAATCAATAAACATGATACCTCACATAAACAAATTGAGGGATAAAAACCATATAATCATGTCAATTGATGCAGAAAAAGCATATGACAAAATCCAACACCTGTTCTTGATTAAAAAAAAACAAAAACTCTCAGCATGGTGGGTACAGAAAGATCATACCTCAACATACTAAAAGCCTTATATGACAAACCTACAGCCAACATCATACTCAATGGGCAAAAACTAAACTCATTTCCCCTAAGAACAGGAACAAGACAGGGATACTGTCTCTCACCACTCCTGTTCACCATAGTACTGGGAATACTAGCCATAGTGATCAGGCAAGAAGAAGAAATAGAAGGCATCCATATTGGAAAAGAAAGTAAAATTGTCATTATTCACAGATGACATGATATTGTATATAAAATGCCCTAAAGACTCCATCAAAAAACTACTGGAATTAATAAATGAATTCAGCAATGTAGCAGGATACAAAATTAACACCCAGAAATCTATGGCTTCTTTATATACCAACTAAAGCCCCGGTGCATGAATTCGTGCACCGGTGGGGTCCCTTAGCCTGGCCAATGATCGAGGCGGCTGTGGGGAGGAATCCCAGGAGGTTGGCCAGCCGGCCCCCCAATCAGGGACCAAGGGGAGGTACCATGGGAGGTTGGCTATCCAGGGGTAGGAGCCTTGGGAGGCTAGCCATCTGGGAAGGGGCCACTGGGGATTGGCTGTTGGGGTGGAGGAGCCATGAGAGGTTGGGCAGTGTGTGTGGAGGTAAGGGGCCAGGGAGATTGGCCGGCCTGGGGGAGGGGCCGAGGGAAGTGGGCAGCTTCTGTGTTGAGCATCTTCCCCTGGTGGTCAGTGCACTTCATATCAACTGGTTGACTGGTTGTTCCAGTCGTTCCGGTTGTTCGGACGTAATGGTCGCTTAGGCTTTTATATATGTAGACTAATGGTCCATATCCAAAAATAAACTCAAAATGGATAAAGGACTTAAACATAAGACAAGAAACCATAAAAATCTTAGAAGAAGCCATAGGTAGCAAAATAGCAGACATTTGTCTTAGCAATATCTTTACCAATACAGCTCCTAGGACAATGGAAAATAGGGAGAAAATAAACTAATTGAATGACATCAAAATAAAAAGCTTCTGCACATCAAAAGAAACCATCAACAAAACAACAAGAAAGCCCATTGCATGGGAGAATATATTTGCCAATTCTATCGCCAATAAGAATTTAATCTCCAAAATGTACAGGGAACTCATACAACTTAACAAAAGGAAGATAAACAATCCAATCAAAAAATGGGCAACAGACCTAAATAGAAACTTTTCAAAAGAAGACATACAAAAGGCCAAGAGACACATGAAAACATGTTCAAAGTCACTAATTATCCGAGAGATGCAAATCAAAACAACAATGAGATACCATCTCACACCTGTCAGAATGGCTATCATCAAAAAATCAACAAATGACAAGTGCTGAAGAGGATGTGGAGAAAAAGGAACCCTCCTGCACTGCTGGTGGGAACTCAGACTGTGCAGCCACTGTGGAGAACAGTACGGAGATTCCTGAAAATATTAAAAATGGAACTTCCATTTGACCCAGTAATCCCACTTCTAGTAATATATTCCAAGAAAACAGAAACACCAATCAGAAAACATACACTGAGTGGCCAGATTATTATGTCCACCCCATCAGTACTTCGTTGGGCCACCTTTTGCCTTCCATACTGTGGCGATTCTTCTTGGCATTGACTCCTTGAGATGTTGAAAGGTGATGCGAGGAATCTGACACCGTGCCTGATGAATAGCACTGTCCAGTTCTGTGAGATTTGATGGTTGTGGAACCAGCTGCCTGTTGGCTCTTTTAACTTCGTCCCACAAATGATCAATTGGAATGAGATCTGGTGATTGTGGGTGCCACCTAAGTAAGCTAAAGTCTCCCTCATGTTCTTGAAACCACTCCTGCACAATACGAGCACCATGGCATGGCGCATTGTCTTGTTGGAAGAAGCCATCTCCATTGGGATACTCCATCAACATGATAGGATGAACTTAATCAGCAACAATACTTAGGTATGTTGTGCTATTCAGACATTGTTCCACACAAATTAAAGGGCCCAAATCATGCCAGGAAAACATGCCCCAAACCATAACACTGCCCTCACCAGCTTGAAGGGCTGTACTCATGCATGTGGGGTGCATGCTTTCATGCTGTTTCTGCAAAATTCTCACTCTGCCATCTGCATGATGCAACTGGAAACGTGATTCATCGGACCACATGACTTTTTTTCCAATGCTCAACTGTCCAATCCCTGTGCTCTTGTGCGAATTGGAGACATTTTATCTTGGTAACTGCAGACAGCAAAGGTATTCAAACAGGCCTTCAGCTTTCATATCCCATATGATACAGTATATGGCTAATTTGCCTACAAATGTCAGGTGGTCATAATAATCTGGCCACTCAGTGTATAGGCATCCCTATACTCGGTGTATAGCATTAGCAGCACTATTTACAATAGTTAAGATTTGGAAGCAGCCTAAGTGCCTGTCAGCAGATGAGTGGATTGGAAAACTGTGGTACATCTACACAATGGAATACTACACTGCTGTAAAAAAGAAGGAATTCTTACCATTTGCAACAGC
The DNA here is from genome assembly GCF_027574615.1 of Eptesicus fuscus. Classification (NCBI taxonomy): domain Eukaryota; kingdom Metazoa; phylum Chordata; class Mammalia; order Chiroptera; family Vespertilionidae; genus Eptesicus; species Eptesicus fuscus. Next base: position 92,472,006 of record NC_072475.1, on the reverse strand, counting down.
ATGAATGGAACTGGAGAGCACTGTGCTAAGCGAAATAAGCCAGTCAGAGAAATATAGTATATATCACATGATCCCACTCATTTGTGGAATATAAAGAACATCATAAGCTGATGAACAAAAATAGATACAGAAACAAAGAAGCATCCACAGGCTGTCAAACCTCAGGGGGAAGGCAGGGGAGGTTTGGGGGTGGGGGTAAGAGATCAACCAAAGGACTTGTATGCACGCATATAAGCATGACCTATGGGCATAGACACTAGAGGGGTGAGGGCATGTGCTGGGGGGGGCGGGGGGAGGGAGGCCGGGGGGAGGTCAGTGGGGGGAAAAGGAGACATATGTACTACTATTTGTAATACTTTAAACAATAAAAAAATAATAACAAGTAAAATGAATAAAATATAACAGAGTAGCCAGAGAAAATATTCTTTTGTAGAGAAGAGTGAGCAAAGCAGTGTGGGTGCCTGACATTAAGCTTTTAATTGGTGAGGCATCCATTTCAAAGACACCCATCTCAAATAGACACACTGCCTCTGCACGATTCACTTACTAGTTAAATTCACCAACAAATAGTGAACCCTGGAAATCCTAGACCCCTACCCTTGACCCCAGTATAGGGGGAGCTCCAGGTCCACACTCTCTCTCCCTCTCTGTCTGTGACCTCACTGTGTGGCTTCTCGCTGCTATGTACCCTCCAGGACCTGTGAGTAATAAATGAGTAATAAACCTTGCCTTTTCAAAGTTCAGAAAAAAGTTCTTAGTCTTTGCCTTTTTAAATTTACATTCAATGATTCAATGTGATTTCTTTTTATTTATTCCTCCATGCCACAGTTCTTTAGTTCTATTTTTTTTTCCTTTCAATGTCTCTGGATGTTTTCTATATATTTATTTCATTAGCTTATTTTACTGAATTGTTTATTTTACTGAATTGCTTTCCTCAACTATGCAGTAACACTTTTCATCCAATCATTTGTGGATTGTTTTATCTGAATTTTTAGCTCTTGTTTATTGTCTCTATATTCTTATTAAGTTTGTGCAAATTGTTATCAATTATACAATAACATGTACTTATCACCTGGGATTATGCTTTCTTATACACTGAGTTCTTCATCTACATGCTACATTCCCTTCATGCTGCATTCCTGCATTCCCATTTTTTATCAGGAGGATATTCACACTTACTAGTAATGTCAGTATCTTCTTTATGCACAAGTTTTGTTAACAGCTCTGTCCAAAAATGATCCTTTACTTTGATTTAGTGTGGTTGAATTCTTGACACTATTGCCACTTGATTAAGATCAGTTTATTTCCCAATGTTAAGCCAGGGTTTAAAAGCTATTCGAACAGGCCTTCGGCTTGTTTTCTATCCATTCTTCTGAAACATAGATGTCTGAGGGATTGGGGAGAAATGGAGCTCAGTGCCGCTCTGGGTATGTGTTCCTGGGCTGCATTATCCTGTGTCCTAAGAAATAACCTCTGGAATCTATTCCATAAAGCCAAAGTCATATTTGATTTTTGAGGCTTTTAATTGTTCCCCACCAACATATACTTATCTCATCTGTTTTTATTCTCTTCAATTTGAAATCTATAGTTACAGATATTCAATATTCTGCCAAATGAACCTCTCAGTATGAGAAAACTGGAGTATTATAATAAATATCACCCAACTCATGCTGAACCATACAGTTAGGTTTTCAAAGTGCATAATGTCTGATTTTATCTATTTATTATTTTGTGGTTACTGGTGAACTTTAGACCTTTTTTTCCCCCTCTATTTTGGAAGGTTTCTTTGCTACATTATGAAGGCATTGTCTCTGATTTTTAAATGTTATTTATCCTTAGTTTCCTAACCTATAAAATTGAGGTGTGAATCTTACCTCATAGCTCTCTTTTGGATGTTATCTGAGTAATAGAATGTGTAATGTTTGCTGTAGAGCCATGCATAAAGTTAGTGACTCAAATTAAGTTAAACTATTGGTATTATTGGTTTCTAAATAATGTAGTGAAACTTGACATTTATACAAATGTGATTAGATTAGCTAAAGAGATGGTATTTTTATATGTGTTTATCTTAAAAACTCCCTTTATGTATTTTCTTGAAAGAAGAAGTTAAGGATATTTTTAGGTTACATTAAAACCTACACATATTTTACAATGTGTGTGAAGAAAATTTTGGCTTCTAAAGTAAAAGTACCCTTTGTAAATTTTAAAATTGTATTCTAATAAAGCAGATGGAAAAGCTGTAGGTAAACTTCAACTGCCATTAATTATGTATATCTGTTGGGTTTCAACAGCTGGTATCATTATAAACATTATTAGCCTTATTAGGCATGTATGTAGCATTTTATTTGCAAGATGCTTTATAGTCTTTAATTAGTGCATAACAGTCTTGAGAATTGGATGAGAGTGGTTATATTAAATTTCAAATGACAAAAAACAAACTTGCAATGGTCATTGCTACAGCTAATTTTGTTGGTATTTTAGGTATAGAATGAATTAAAATTTGTAAGTGCTTATAATCATACTTTGTGTTCTCCATGAAATTCAGCTTTATCTAATATTAGAATGCTATTTTATTACCGTGTCATTTCATGATTTTGAGATGGGAAAATGCTTCTCCATTCAGTGCTTTTTGAATAAATCTTTCTTGAGGGATGTATGCTTCTTTTATTTCTTTTTTCTCGTAGGAAAAAAGTTTATGTGGGGATAAACAGAAATATAGTTGACATAATTTATTTTATTAATTTTAATAAAAATGGGATGAAGGTCAAAATTTATATATTATAAAATATTAAGGTATAACTTTAAAAATATCTTTTTTTGTATTGAAAACATCAAAATTCCATTCACAACTTTTCATCACAATTAATCAGAAATTAAACTCAGGATTTCCATATGTGTTTATCATATAAGTACAGAACTTCTGATCCCAAGATTAATGTTAAGTCAGTTTTGGCTGATTGACCAGTGCCCAGTCAAAATTAACTGTACATTAATCTAAACATCAAAAATTCTGGTGTCAAAAATCAATAGCTAATAGCATGGATTGAATTGTGGAGATGATGACTTTTGCTTAAAACAGTGGAGTCTCAAGGATTTAATTGATTAATAAGTAAAGAGTTTAATGAATATGTAAACACTGTAAAATATCTTAAAACTATATTGAGGATTATATAGCAATTTGAATGTGTACTGATAATAGAATAAATGACTTTTATAAGATTAAGGGTGATAAAATAATTTATATTAACTTAAAACTGTAATTTGATGAACTGTATTAACTGGTTAGAGTTAATATATTTATACTTTTAATTAAAATGTTAATTAGCTAGTTTTAGATAATTAAATATATCCTCTACTTTTCTCTATTTAATATTTCCTTCCCCATTATTTACCTTCTCATGAATACAATCTCTAACAAATTTATATTTTACACAAAGGCAAATGTAAGTTAAAAGTAATAGTAAAGGGAAATTTAAAAAAAAGAGTTATTGATACACAGTTCTTATTAAAAAAACACAGAGATGTACCACTTACATATTTAATGGAAGGGTCATTGGGGTGAGTTGTAAATTATATTATTAACTTCAGATAGTTCAAATAAAATTAAAACTATAATATTACACCTAATGCATGCTTATATTTCCCCAGGTAAAGCACTGTAAAATAATCATCAATACTGGTACTCATTAAATAGCCATTTATAAATAGATGCCACTCCAAATTACATGAAACAGGTATTAGGAGTAATATGCAAGCCATAAAGGCAGAATGCAATACTATTAAAATGCCTCATACAAATTAACATATTCACTTTTCATTGGGAGAAAAGCTTAAGTGCATTGTATAGAGAAATAAAGAACAAGATGTGACCTTCCCAGTAATTTGCTATTTCAATTCCAAAATAACCATTAACCCCAGCATAAACAAATCTATATATACTAGAGGCCTAGTGCACAAAAATTTGTGCACTTGTGTGTGTGTGTGTGTGGGGGGGGGGGGTCCTTCAGCTCCGCCTGCGCCCTCTGACAGCCCAGGAGCCCTCAGGGGATGTCCACCTGCCAGCTTAGGCTCGATTCCCAGGGGGAGTGGGCCTAAGCTGCAGTCGGACATCCTTAGCATTGTGGAGGAGGCAAAAGAGGCTTCCGCCACTGCCGCTGCGCTTATAACCAAAAGCCCTGCTTGTGGCTGAGCAGATTTCTCTCTGTGGGAGCACACTGACCACCAAAGGGCAGCTCCTACATTGAGCATCTGCCTCCTCGTGGTCAGTGCACATCATAGTGACTGGTCATTCCCAGTCGTTCTGCCGTTAGGGTCAATTTGCATATTACCCTTTTATTATTTAGGATATTTGCATGTGTATGTACACACATATGTATCTATATACTTCCATGTAATTATTCAAAGTATGTGTATACATGCATATACACACATACATATTCATATGTGTATATATTTAAAAGATTTTAGTTTTAGATATATGTATATATATGTGTATACCCTGTATACACAGGGTACACACACTTTAACAGCTAGTAGATCAATTCTGAAAATGAGATGTATTTTAATAAGCACTGCCTTTAGAATTATTCAGAGCGTGTGTAGACATTTTTTGGGGACACCCTCCATACTTAAAACTAAAATTGTTTGTACACGGGGCCTTTTGGGGGAGGTCACCGGGGTATGGAACCCTAACCTTCACTGCTTATCTCTCCGCGATGGGTTAGAGCTTCCGTAATTGCTGCATCGCATCCTTAGGAGGTATCACCTTTCCGGGTGGAGCTGAGGCGTGGGGAGTGCTGACTCAGGCTGCGAGAACCAGGTGGTGGGGACAGAGAACTGGCCTCCTGGTGCCTCCTGGGCTGTGAGGCAGGGCCAATGGGTGAGTGAACCCCTCCCAGTTCCTGAGAGGTGGTGGGCAGGTGCCAGTTAAGATAACAGAGGATCTGAGAAAGGATTTGTGATGCTGTACACGACTGCAATCCACCTTCTCCGTGGCCATTTGCTGGGGAAGAGGGTTATTTTCAAGAGTCCCCTGGGGAGAGCAGGCAGCTTTCATTTTGTGCTGTGACCTGGTAACAACCTCCCTTACTCATCACGAGATAATGTCCCCAGTCCATTGCAACATGCAACTTTTTATCTTAGAAAAAGGACGGAACATAACGCTGGATGCGCCAAGAAGGGGTCATTTTAGAAGGTGGTTTTTCTGCTGCTCAGGGTCCATTTCTCTCTTCTCATGGTCAGTGGAATTAAGCAAGGACTAACACAACCCCATGGGGGTTGCCAGGAGGGCCAAACAGACTGCAGCTCAGGAGAAAAAAAAATTCAGAAGCGCATGTCCTATGTCACAGCACTGCCTGTCAGCCATTAGAACCACGTGTAACATGTATGAGTATCACACTGTGCCAGGCACTGGCTTGCGTAGTCCTCACCACCAGGCCTGGAGCCCTGCGATGGTTCCATTGCACAGAAGAGCAAGCTGAGCCCTCGGAAGGTCCCTGGCTGGGAGGCCCCATTCCTCGCAGGACGGGATTGGGAATCAAACCCCTCCCTTCATCCCTCGCTTCGGAGCCTGAGCTCCTCACTCCTGTCTCATCGGCCACTGTGGGAGCAAAACTTGTAAGATGGGTTCTTAGGCAGACATGGCATTTTCCTGGTTCAGCGGTGGGGAAGGGTTTCTGACTTTTTATGGTAATGAAGAGAGTGAAGATGAAAATGCTGGTGGAGCCCACCCACATGTGAAAGCAGCCTTTCTGTCCGGCCCTTCCTTAGGGGTTTGCCGGGGTGGCTGTTCTCTGGTCTGCCCAGGAGTCAGGCCCCAGTTTTACAGTTCCCTTTGGCTGCAGAGCCTGGTTGTGGGAGGAGCCCAGCCGCCCCCATCTCTGGGGTGTTCCCCAAATGTGGCCCAACCCCGCCACACACCCCCAGCCTCTGCAGCTCGGCATGGGCGCTGGGGTGCTCGCCCTGGGTACTTCTGAGCCCTGCAACCTGTCATCGGCCACACCTGTACCCAACAGTGCAGCCACCACAGCGAGACTGCTGGTGCCCACTCCGCTGCCGGCCTCGCTGCTGCCCCAGCCAGCGAGGGCCCCACGCCTCTGTCACAGCAGTGCAGGGCAGGCATGGGACTGCTGATGGCGCTCATTGTGCTGCTCATCCACTTGCCTCGTGCCATCTTTGTTGGGTCAATTTGCATATTCCCTCCTTATTGGCTGTGGGTGCCACCATCTTTGTTGCAGAGTTATGGTTAATTTACATATTACAATTTTATTAGATAGGATAAAAGGCTAATATGCAAAGTGTCCCCACAGGAGTTCAACTGGGAGAATGGGAGTTCTATCGCTCACTGTGATGTGTGCTCACCACCATGGAGCAGCACAAAATGAAGCAAGGCACTGCCTGGCAGCCGACAGCGGGGGAAGGGAGGCCCCGGCTGGCAGCCAGAAGGCCCCGATTGGCCCTGATTGTTGGCCAGGCCTAGGGACCCTACCCGTGCACAAATTTTATGCACCAGACTCTAGAATTTAAATAATATATTAATAAATAAGAACTGTGTTCTTGATTTTTAAAAAAGGAATTATATTTGGAAATTGGATTAAAGACAAAAGATGATAAAAACATTATTAATTTAAGACAACTGAAAATTATAGATACAAATCATAATATTAATGTAATTGAAAAAAATTTCAATTACAAATGTATTCATAATAATTGCTTTACAGAGAAAACTTCATGAAGTAACCTTATTATGTAATATACTAGACACCCAGTGCATGAAATTTGTGCATGGGGGGTGTCCCTCATCTTGGCCTGCACCCTCTCTCAATCTGGGACCCCTCGGGGGATGTCCGACTGCTGGTTTAGGCCCGATCCCTGTGGGATGGGAGGTGTGCAGGAGGCAGCTGATTGATGTTTATCTCTCATCAATGTTTCTGGCTCTCTATCCCTCTCCCTTCCTCTCTGTAAAAAATCAATAAAATATACTTTAAAGAAAAATGCAACATCACTCAAATACTATATAAAAGTACAACATGATGTGTTTTCTAATAAGAAAAAAAGAGCAGTATAAGAAATTTGTGATTTCTTCTGAAACTTGTAATTTACTATCATACTATTAATGTTAATTTTATTAAAATTTAAAAATGGTGATCATAAGCTTAAATTATTTTTAATATAAGTTTTTAGAAACACTTTCTGATTTAGGAAGACATTGACATTTTGGATGAAGGTTTTGTATATGAACCTTGGTCTAGTTACCTAAAAGATGTAATTTTTTACAGCATTTTCAAAGATTTAGGTCTTTGGAAGGATTATAATTTATAAAACAATTTTATTAACATTTTAAGAAAATGTATCCATGTGAATCTAATTTTTCAAAGTATTATACTTTTATTTGAGTCAAAAAATAGCAGGTTCTAGATTATCTTCTTTCATAATAAGTATGATAAAAATATAAACACCATTCACCTGAAAATCTCAAAAGCCAAATCTTGTAATCTGTTAGAAATCTAAATGTGACTTAATGAAGTCTATTATATTTTGATTTGAATATTGAAAAAAATTATAAAAGAATGCAACCAATATACGTTATGTGCCTGTAGTTTTGCAAATTGTGTTCAACTGTATGCTGAAGAAATATTAATATATTAATTTGATTCTTTAAATTTGCTTTGCTCCTGTTACTAATATTCAGAAGAAAAATCTCATTTACCTTTACATAATTACATTTTATTAATCAAAGCAATACATCTATGCAGCCATTTATTTCCTAGTTATCTTTATATCTGATTAATATGTGACTTTTTAAAATGATCCTTTAAGTGTATTAAACATTGGGTGAAATGGTAATTGAACTTATTTTGAATATTGACATCCTGGGTTAGAAGACTAATCCATTATAATTCCCTAAAAGTGTTTTTTAATCATATGATTTTATAAAGTTGACTAGAATGTGTTATCTCTATTTTTAACTACTCTATATTTTTGAACTATTATAATTACAACAATAAGAAAAGTCTTAAGTCATCCTAAGTCATCTAAGGAAGAGAGTGTTTGAGAAAGAAAATGTTTTGTTGAATTTTTAATTAGAATGAGACAGCCATAGCATTTTTTAAAAAATGTATGAGCCAGGAGAAGTGGGAAATATATCAAATTAATGTGTATTAAAATCACTTGTCGAAATCATACCTCAGGTAACATTCCCTGGAGTTGTAAAACGTAGGTGTTTATCAGAGCATTAAACTAACTCGCACTTCCATGAGTGGTCTAGGTGACTGAATTATTGTCATATTGAAATGGCACATACTATGCTGGATACATAATGACTTCTTGGGAAACAATGCCAATTAGACAACTACTCCTATTACCCCTCCTACAGCATGCATGGCCAACAAGGTCCAGTAGTCATGCCACCAAAGCATCAAAACTTAACCTTCATTTTCTTTCCATTATTTAAAAAAGAAGTGGAAAAAGTTACTAACAGAGTATTCAGTCTCCCCTATTTTACAGTGTTGTATCTTCTCATATGTTAATTTTTTTCTGAAAATATAGTCTTACACTATAGTTTTAAATAAAATTTATCATAGAACTTAAATAATTTTAGAAGGAAGTCAAAGTCTATATCTAAAAATATAATAAATGCAACTGAAAGTTACACATGAACAATTTTAGTTATATATAGATATAAATTATGAGACTCTAAGACCAAGAAAATAACACATTGTAATTAATGTTGAAATTATGAGTAAAATCCAGAGAAGAAAATTAATGATTTATATGTCCTTTGTATTTTTTGTTTTGTTTTGTTTTTTAATATATTTTATTGATTTTTTTACAGAGAGGAAGGGAGAGGGAGAGAGAGTTAGAAACATCGATGAGAGAGAAACATAAATCAGCTGCCTCCTGCACACTTCCCACTGGGGATGTGCCCGCAACCAAGGTACATGCCCTTGACCGGAATCGAACCTGGGACCCTTCAGTCCACAGGCTGACGCTCTATCCACTGAGCCAAACCAGCTAGGGCTGTCCTTTGCTTTTTGAAATAAATTTATATGTACAGAAAAGCTGCAAAATAGTACAGATGTTTCCTGCACACCCTTCACTCAGCTTCCTCTAACGTTAACCTTTCAAATAATTGTAGTATCATTATTAAAACTAATAAATTAATATTAGCAAAATGCTAATAACTAAACTATAGATTTTATTTAGACTTTAAAATATTTTCCACTAATAATTTTTTTTCAGCTACAGAGTCCAATCAGGATCCAAATTTGCATTGTTATGTCTTCTTGGCCTCTTTCAATCTGTAACAGCCCTTCAATCTTTGCTTGTCCTTCATGACCTTAACACTTTTGAAGAATGCTAGTCTGATATTGTCTAGAGCATTCTTCAGGTTTGACTGAAGTTATCTCATGATTAGATTAAAGATGTGCATTTATTTTTTTGCAAGAATAACATATCATTTGCCATTTTCAGTGAAACAAACCTGGGCTAGGTAATGATATGCTAATTACCATAGACACTAATTCTGGTCATTTTATTAAAGACTAGGGGCCCAGTGCACAAAATTCGTGCACTGGGGAGGGGTCCCTCAGCCCAGCCTGCCCCCTCTCACAGACTGGGAGCCCTCAGGGGATATCCTACTGAAGGCTTAGGTTTCAGTCTGGCCTCCCTCTGGGGGAGGTGCCAGCACCATAACCCTGCTGCTACAGCCACTGCCAGTCACCGCAGCCGCCAAGGTGTTTTCATCAACATGGACTCCAGTCCCTTCACCAAGAAAAAATGACAACTTACTTTAGGCATTTTCAAGATATGTCTTTCATAGGATATGACATTTCTTTCTTTCTTCCTTTCTTTTTTTTTTTATCCTCACCTGAGGATATGTTTCCATTGATTTTTTCCCCTTCCCTCCGATCGCAGGCTCGGCCCCTGCCCAAGCCTAAAGCCTCTGCCCGACCAGCTCAGTCTGAGGCTTTAGGCTTTGGCAGGGGCCCTCCACCCCTCCGATGGCTGGCTCAGAGTGACCTCTGTGCCAAGAATGTTCCCGGGACTCAGGTACGTATGCAAATTAACCGCCATCTTTGTTGGGTTAATTTGCTTACTCACTATGATTGGCTCTGGGTGTAGCGGAGGTACGGTCAATTTACATGCTTGTCTATTATTAGGTAGGATATGTTTGGGGATTTTTAACCCCTAATTGCTTTCCCTTGACAGCCTGATTGAACCTAACCACCTCTGCCTCGTCCCCTCCCACCATGGCTTTGTCTGGAAGATGTCCGGTCTTATTAGCATATTAAGATATTAGCATATTACCCTTTTATTAGTATAGATTGGAAATTTTCTCTAAGGGGAAGCTGTGCTATGTTCCCAGAAATTTGTTTATTCAAATTATGTGTTTGTTTATAAAAATGTGGACTCGTACATATTTATTTGCTTCTATAACCTGCCATTTATTATTATTTTTAAATTATTATTATTGTTTTATTCAATCATACCAGCTATGGTCATTGAGAACTTTCTCGGAATGCCTTCTATACCCTTTCAACATGGACACATATCTGTCCTATGTCTATGCCTATATATGTTATGCCTGCATCTATGTCTAGCTCTATATCTATATCAATATCTACATATATTCACTTCCTTACTTTCTAAACTATAAGTTTTTTTAGCTCAACTTGATGCATCTTGCCCCAGCCCAAGAATTAATCATTTTTAAGGAACTCTTGTTTCTTTACTTAGAGATGACATTTAGGAACCAAAATCAGAGCAAGTGAATGTTCTCATTGATACATGAGTATAATTATTTCTAGGGTCTCTGAATAGGCAGAGCTAGGAAACATAATCATGTATACTATTTGATGCATATTCATAGATTTATAATTATGTATCTACCTATTTATCTGCAGATATATACCTATATATCTGTACAGTGATACCTCAAAGATATTGTAGGTTCACTTCCAGACCACCACAATAAATAGAATATTTCAATAAAGTGAGTCATAAAAATGTTTTGGTTTCCTAGTGTATATAAAGTTATGTTTATATTATTGTTAAATGTGAAACAATGTACATGCCTTAATTTAAAAATGCTTTATTGCTAAAAAAAGATAATCTCCATCTGGAACTTCAGTAAGTGAGTCATTACCTTTTTGTTGGTAGAGGATCTAGCCTCAATGGTGATGGCTGCTGACTAATCAGGGTGGTAGTTGCTGATGGCCGTAATGTCTATAGGAGTTTCTTAAACTAAGACAAAGTTACTCAGGGAGTACTTCAGTCTCCCCTATTCTAAAACGCTGCATCTTCTCACATGTTAACTTTTTTTCTGAAAATATAGTTTTACACTACATTATAATTTTAAATAAAATTTATATAGGACTTAAAGAACTTTAGAAGGAAGTCAAAGTCTATATCTAAAAATATAATAAATGCAACTGAAAATTACACATGAATAATTTTAGTTATTATATATGTAGATATAAATCATGAGACTCTAAGACCAAGAAAACATTGCATGTTAATTAGTGTTGGCAATGAAATTTGCCACATTGATTAACTCTTCTTTTATGAACATATTTATTTCTCTGTAGCATGCAATGCTCTTTTTAAAAAATATGTATTTTATTGATTTTTTTACAGAGAGGAAGGGAGAGGGATAGAGAGTTAGAAACATTGATGAGAGAGAGAAACATCGATCAGCTGCCTCCTGCACACTCCCTACTGGGTATGTGCCTGCAACCAAGGTACATGCCCTTGACTGGAATCGAACCTGGGACCCTTGAGTCCGCAGGCCGATGCTCTATCCACTGGAGCCAAACCGGTTAGGGCCATGCAATGCTCTTTGATAGCATTTTACAGATGGTAGAACATCCTGCAAAAATGGAGTCAATCTTCTCAAACCATGCTACTGCTTATCAACTTAGTTTATATAATATTCTAAATATTTTCTTTTGTTGTCAGCAATCTTCACTACATATTCACCAGGAGTAGATTCCATTGAAGAAATCACTTTCTTTGCTCATCCATAAGAAGCAAGTCATCATCCATTAGTTTTATTATGAGATTGCAGCAATTCAGTCACAGCTTCAGGCTCCACTTCTAAGTTTAGTTCTCTTGCTATTTCCACTGTAATTACTTCCTTCACTGAAGTCTTAAAACCCTCAAAGTTATCCAGGGGAGTTATAATCAACTTCTTCCAATCTCCTTAATGTTCTCATTTTTAACCTCTTTTTAACATTAGAAATCATTAATGTTCTTTATGACATCTAAAAAGGTGAATATTTTTTTAAAAAAATTCAACTTATTCTGTCTGATCCATCAGAGGAATCACTATCTATGGCAGCTATAGTCTTACAAAATGCATTTCATAAATAATAAGTTTTGAAAGTCAAAATTACCACTTGATCCATGAGCTGCAGTATGGATGTTGAGTGAGCAGGCATAAAAACAATAATCGCCCTAGCCAGTTTGGCTCAGTGAATAGAGTGTCAGCCTGCAGACTGAAGGGTCCCAGGTTTAATTCTGGTCAAGAGCACAGGCTCGGGTTGCAGGCTCAATCCCCAGTAGGGAGCATTCAGGAGGCAGCTGATCAATTATTATCTCTCATCATTGATGTTTCTATCTCTCTCTCCCTCTCCCTTCCTCTCTGAAATTAATAAAAGTATATTTTAAAAATAAAAATAATCATCTTTTTGTACCTCTCCAACCCATAGCATTACTGTCAATGAGCAGTAATATTTTGAAAGGAATATACTTTTTCTTTTCTGAGCAGTAGGTCTAAACAGTGGGCTTAAAATATTCAATAAAACCTGTTGTAAACAGATGTGTTATCATTCTTGTTCCATTTATAGATATACGCAGAGTAGATTTAGCATAATTTTTTAAAATATATTTTTATTGTTGGTAGTATTACAGATATCTCCCATTTCCCCCTAGCATAATTCTTAAGAGCCCTAGAAATTTTGAAATGATAAATGAGCATTAGCTTCAACTTAAAGTTACCAACTGCATTACAACCTAAAAGAGAGTAAACCAGTCCTTTGAAGCTTTGAAGCCAGGCATTAACTTTTTCTTTCTATCTAGGAAAGTTCTATAGGTCATCTCCTTCCAATATAAAACTGTTTGTCTACATTAAAAATCTGTTTAGTGTAACCGACCTTCATTAATTATCTGAGCAAGATCTTCTGGATAACTTTTTGTAGCTTTACCTCAGTATCTGTTGCTTCACCTGAACTTTTATGTTATGGAGATGGCTTATGTCTTTAAATCTCATGAAGCAATGTCTGCTAGCTTCAAACTTCTGCATCTTCCTCACCTCTCTCAACCTTCATAGCATTGAAGATAGAACCTTTTGGCTGAAAGGAATGTCATGACTGGCTTGATCTATACAGATCACTAAAATTTTCTCCATTATTAGCAATAAAACTGTTTTGGTTTCTTATCATTCACTAGAGGCCCAGTGCACGAAATTCATGCACAGGGGTGTGTGTCCCTCAGCCCAGTCTGCACCCTCTCCAATCTGGAACCCCTCGAGGGATGGCCGACTGACCATTTAGGCAGTCAATCATCCCTCTCACAATCCAGGACTGCTGGCTCCCAACTGCTCGCCTGCCTGCCTGCCTGATTGCCCCTAACCGCTTCTGCCTGCCAGCCTGATCACCGCCTAAACACTCCCCTGCCAGCCTGATCGACACCTAACTGCTCCCCTGCCATCTTGATTGCCCCTAACTGCCCTCCCCTGCTGGCCTGGTCACCCCTAACTGTCCTCCCCTGCAGGCCTGGTCGCCCCCAACTGCCCTCCCCTGCTGGCCTGATTGCCCACAACTGCCCTCCCCTGCCGGCCATCTTGTGGCAGCCATCTTTGACCACATAGGAGCGGCCATCTTTTGTGTTGGAGTGATGGTCAATTTGCATATTACCTCTTTATTATATAGGATGTGCTCACTGGAGAAGCACTTTTCAAGAACTTTTCCTTTGTATTCACAACTTGGCTAATCATATGCTACAAAGGGACTAGCTGTCGACTTATATAGGCTTTTGAGATGCCTTTCTCATTAATAATTTCTAGTTTTTTTTTTTATTTAAAGTGAGAGATGTTTGACTCTTTCTTTTACTTGAAAACTTAGAGGCCATTGTTGAGTTATTAATTGGCTTAATTTCAATATTGTTGTGTTTCAGGGAATAGCAAGATCTAAGGAGAGGGGAGAGAAACTGGAGAATGACCTGACAGTGAAACAGGAAGAATATGCACACATTTATTAATTAAGTTCACTGTCTGTATGGGTGTAGTTTGTGGTGACTCAAAACAATTAAAATAGTAACATCAAAGATCACTGATCACAGATCATCATAACAAATATAGCAATAATGAGAAAGTTTACCATATGGAAAAAATTACCAAAATGTGACACAGAGAAATGTTGTTGGAAAAATGAGTGAGAAAAGGCTATTGGAAAAATGGCACCGATAGACTTGCTGGACATAGGGTTGCCAGGAACCTTCAGTTTGTAAAAAAGCACAATATTTATGAAACACAATAAAACAAAGCAAAATAAAACAATCTATCTATCTATCTATCTATATCTCTATATAGATAGATTGTAGACCGATGAATTCTTATATTCAATACTGGAGAACTTTCTTCCATAATGAGAAATTGAATTCTCATTTAGTTACCTAAAACATATTTATTTGTTAAAACTAGTATACAAATAAAAGAGTTTTAGCACTGTTTACCATACACCTATGAGGAAAAAAAATACTAAATATTATTTGTAGTCTATAGTATTTGTGTATAATTCCTTTTGAGCCAGCACCATAGATGCTGGCCAAAATATTACTTTTCAATGTTACATAAGTTAGAGTTTCCTTTCCCACCTTCTTTAATGTACTTATAATTTGTCAAGTTATTTTGTTACTGTTTGTGTTATACTTTCAGGTCCCCTATGTATAGACTGCATTGTACAACCCCTATTACCAAATTAATAGGTTAAAGCCTAATGTCCTATGTGTCTGTATTTGAAATAGAGCCTTTATGGACTTAATTAGGTTAAATGAGATCATAAATGTGGAGCCCCAAACAAATAACTCTGGTGTTATTCTAAGAACAGGAAGAGCCCTGGCTGGTGGCTCAGTTGGCTGAAGCATCATTCTGTTCATCACAAGATTGTGGGTTTGATTTCTAGTCAAGGCACATACCTAGTTTGCAGGTTTACTTCCCAGCTAGGACGTGTACCTGAGGCAACTAATTGATGCTTCTCTCTCACATCTATGTTTCCTTCTCTCCTCCCTTCCTCTCTATCTAGAAATCAATGAAAGCATATCCTTAAAACAACAACAACAGCAAAAATAAACAGGAAGAGATATCCTGAGTGTGGTTACACAGAGAAAAAGGCCATGTGGGCTCATAGCAAGAAAGGTGGCTGTCTGAAAGTCAAGAAGAGTGGCCACAGAAGAAATATGAGCAAAGTAAAGTAGGAGATTAAAAAGCCTTGGATAGAAACATAAATAAAAGAAATCTTTGGGTTTTAAAATGATATTGTGATTGAGTTTATATTCAACTAGCTGGAAATGAAAACTCCAGACTTCAACATAATTCAAATCAACCTGTCTGGGTTTTTGAATTAAAAGAAAATAAAGCTAGAAAATTTATGAACTATGGCCTCTACTGTTACATGCAAAGGAACATATGGCCAGATTTCACTCTGCTTTCCTTCCTAGAACTCAAGAAGAATACATAAAACAGAAATTTATTGTATATGAAATTTTGTGTCTATAAAAAAGCAAGATGAAGACAAAAATAAGAGGATTAAGAAGAAGGAAAAAACAGGGCAGAAACATTACATTATCCAGAAGTCCAAAAAGATTCCAATATAGTTCACCTTCCCCTAGAACAGTGGTCGGCAAACTCATTAGTCAACAGAGCCAAATATCAACAGTACAATGATTGAAATTTCTTTTGAGAGCCAAATTTTTTAAACTTAAACTTCTTCTAACACCACTTCTTCAAAATTGACTCGCCCAGGCCATGGTATTTTGTGGAAGAGCCACACTCAAGGGGCCAAAGAGCCACATGTGGCTCGCGAGCTGCAGTTTGCCGACCATGGTCCTAGGAGATTAATCTGTCAGGAGAGAGAGACAGGACAGTCATTATCCATTTCATCTTCATAGAATCATAAGCTGAGAGTCCTTCTCTGTTCCTGAAATAAAGGAGACTACAGAGCTCCCAAAACATGCAATGAAAATAAAAGGACCTTTAGCGTAAGAGGCAAACTCTTCTAGTAATATCCTAAAAGTTCTCAAACCTGGACTTGTATCAGAGCCTAGAGAAAATGTTCTGATAAAGAGAAAAACCAGAAGACTCACTTAGTCACTTTCCAAATCTAGGTCCCAAATGCCTTCTATTTCTCCTTCTCATACTCTGTGGAGTCAGCACTTTAGAATCTACTTAACATCATAACCAGGCAGGAGGCAGCCTAACCCAAGAAATTGGCCATTCTTCCAAGGCGAATGCCACCAAATACAAATGTATCCTCTACCAAGGCATAACAGCAACAGATCTCCAGTGAGACAAAAAGGTGCTCATGAGCATCCTGTCTGGAAGTATCTCATTGTCCTCTTCTTATTCCAGGTCACCACCAAAAGAATCTCCCAAGAGAGCATCTATCCCTTCTAAAAACAAACAAATGAACAAACAAAAAACTAACAGGTTACCTCCTTCAGCAAGATGTCCAAGAGGAAGGCACAGGTTGTCACCTCCAGCAACTCTCCAGCTAAAAATGTTTCATTCCTCAATACTGTAAAGTATGGTCCAACTGTACAAGAAAAAAATGTGTTTCTGTCTCTCTAGAGAGAAGCTCAGGTAAAGTGACAAAATTTAAAGGCACTGAAAAGAGAGAGCCACCTTCACCAGCACCCAAACCTAGAAAGGTGGTGTTATGTTAGCCAGAAACAAGAAAGTGGCAAAATGAGCAGCAGATTCAGTATGGAGCAACACCTACATAACCAACAAAACGAGCAGTCTTTATCTTAATCTGGCTCCTCCTCTTCCCAACAACTTAGAAATCAAGATGTCCAATCTATCTATATATATAAAAGCCTAAGCAACTGAATGATCAAATGACCAAACAACTGGTCAACCGGTTGCTATGATGCGCACTGACCACCAGAGGGCAGATGCTCAATGCAGGAGCTGCCTCCTGGTGGTCAGTGTGCTCTCACAGCCAACCTCCCGTGACTGGCCAACCTCCCACGGTCCCCTCCCCCCCGGACAGCTGGCCCTGAATGGTATTGGGGAATATGGCCCTGATCAGCCCTGATTGCTGGACAGGCTGAGGGACCCCAACTGTGCACGAATTCATGCACTGGGCCTCTAGTATAATTATAATGAGTTAGGTAAGCTGTGGACACAATCCCCTTCCCAGGTGGTTGCTCTACAAAGTGCCAGAAAAAGACTTTTCTCTGTATAGACCATGAAGCAGTTCCCCTGCTGCCCCTCAGAAGGTGACTTCTTTTTTGTTCTCTCTCTCGTTTCATTTATTTTTCCTACTTCTTCATCCACCTTTCCAAGAAGGCAGAAAAGATATTCTCCTTCTCCACCTACAGAGATGTATGATCCCCAGGCTGGCTCTAAAATGAAGGAATCAGCAAACGCACTGCAGAAATGCAGGGCCCCTATTCCACCTCACAAACAGGCTTCCCCGTCACCAAACGACCTTCTCCTTCATTATCATCAGTGCATAAGAAAGGGTCTTCTTCCCTGAGCTTATTTCCCAAGAAGTCCTAGGAGCACAACCAAATAAAAGGCATTTGCCCTCATCACATCCTGGAACTTTCTCAGACCACCTAAGTCCCTGTCACCCAAGTTCTAAGGAGTAGCAGGAGCAGTAAACCATAGTGAAGGCAGTCTGCATCCCTAAGTCCTATGACCGGGACTCGGGATCTCAAAACAATAAAATAAGGTAGTCTCCTCTGCCCCTCAATGTGCAAGGGGAGCCTCATTCTCTAAAAATGTCTCAGGTCATTCATTATATAAACTTTAAAGAAAATCAACCTTAGGTAAAAGAAGGACTCATAAGATGCAAATCCATAAACATAACAAGATCATGCCTAAATAAAAAATGGTAAATCTAAAATATTCTTAAATTCTTAAAAATATATATGATGAATATGAATATCTTATATAGCAACTATCAATTTATGAGTACAGTGCTTATCTAAAAACAACACTAATCTTTGGGAAAGGTACATGTTTGTTTGTTTTTACTATAGTGCTTAAAAAGGCTTAAAATTGTTTTTAAACATAACTCACATAGCATAGATAAAGACTTAACAATAATAACAGATATTTTAATGAAGATTAGCATAGCTAAAGACTGTTAGAAAATGACAACACCTTTTGTCCTTATCATTTTCCAAGGATTCTACTAATTATTTTGTTTTCCATAATGAACTTTGTATAATAAGCAGTTTTTAGTTACCTTCTTTTATTTATAGTAAATGGATATACCTAATAGTTGGCTGAGGCTATCTTAATAAATACAACAGACTATGCGACTTAAACAACATAAACTTACTTTCTCACAGTTCTAGAAGCTAGAGGTCCAAGATCAAGTTGTCATCAGGATTGATTTAATTCTGAAGCCTCTCTCCTTGGCTTGTCTTTACATAGTCTTGGCTCTGTGTGTGCATGTCTGTGTCCAAATGCATTCTTTTTAAAAAAATATATTTCTATTGATTTCAGAGAGGAGGAGAGAGGGAGCAAGAAATTGAAACATCAATGATGAGAGAGAACCACCAATTGGCTGCCTCCTGCATGCCCCCCACTGGGGATTGAGCCCACAACCTGGGTATATGCCCTGACCAGGAATCGAACCGGTGACCTCTTGGTTCCTGGGTCGACGCTCAACCACTGAGCTACACCCAGCCGGGCAGAAATGTCATTTTCTTTTCTTTTTTTAAAAAATATATATATATATATCTAAATATATATATTTATATATATTTGATTTTTTTATAGAGAGGAAGGGAGAGGGAGAGAGAGTTAGAAACATTGATGAGAGAGAAACATTGATCAGCTGCCTCCTGCACACCCCCTACTGGGTATGTGCCACAACCAAGGTACATGCCCTTGATGGGAATCGAACATGGGACCCTTGAGTCCGCAGGCTGACACTCTATCCACTGAGCCAAACCAGTTAGGGCCAAATGCATTCTTATAAATACATCAGACTTATTGGTTTAGGGCCTATGCATATTAACATAGGGCCTACTCATTTTACCCTAATTATATCTTTAAAGACCTGAACTCTAAATAGTCACATCCTGATATACTGGGGATTAAGACTTCAACATATAAATTTGAGAGGGACACAATGCTGCCCATACAATATATAATTCTTACTGTCCCACATTATTCAGTGACATATTGGGACTATTTAAACTATGCAGTAATGAGATATATTTGGAAATCTATGTCAATTAAATACATAAAATTTGAAGTAAAATACAGTATTCTACATAATAAAAGCCTAGGTGGTGTTGCGTGACATTGTCACAAGATGGCTGCCACAAGATGGCTGCCCTTGCAATATCATAAGATGGCCACCACAAGATGGCCAACAGGGGAGGGCAGTTGTGGGTGATCAGGCTGGCAGGGGAGGGCAGTTGGGGGTGACCAGGCCAGCAGGGGAGGGCAGTTGGAGGCAAGATCAGGCCTGCAGGGGAAGACAGTTGGGGGCGAGACCAGGCCGGCAGGGGAGGGCAATTGGGGGTGATCGGGCTGGCAGGGGAGCAGTGAAGCATCAATCATGCCAGCAGGGGAGTGGTTAGGGGACAATCAAGCTGGCAGGCAGAAGCAGATAGGGGCAATCAGGTAGGCAGGCAGGCGAGCAGTTAGGAGCCAGACAGAAGTCCTGGATTGTGAGAAGGATGTCTGACTGCCAGTTTGGGATTGGGCCTAAACTGGCAGTCGGACATCCCCCCAGGGGTCTCAGATTGAGTGCAGGCCAGGCTGAGGAACACCCCCCCCCTCTGTGCACGAATTTCGTGCACTGGGCCTCTAGTTTACCAATAAAATATGTGTTAAAGCTACATTTTAATTTTTAAAAAATTAGATTTTTTTTCCTAGCCTTTGAAGCAGGTATCTGTGACTTTGCATAGTAAAGTTGTTCCAAGGAAGAAATGGCATTAAATTGTGGACTGAGTGGTACATTAACAGGAAAAATTCAGATGCTATTTTTCTGCAAGTTGATGATATGTTCAAACATAAAATTCCTTTAAACACATTAAATATTTACATGATATAGAATGTCATTAAGAAAAAATGTAACTAATTTTCTCAGATTTAAACTTAGGATATATAGAATAATAATGGCCCTTTAAAAAATTATAAATAATATGTGTAATTAAGGTATACATTTTAAGGACTTAAAGTTTAGAAAATTATGAATTTTTTTTTATTTGGAAAATAATCCTTAAAATTACCATTGGATTTGGGCTTGCCAATTACTTTGTTGTTGTTATTAATATTTACCTGAGGATATATTTTTCCATTGATTTTTAGAGAATGGAGGGAGAGGGTGAAAAAGAGAGAGAGAGAGAGAGAGAGAGAGAGAGAGAGAGAGAGAGAGAGAGATCAGTTGACTCTTGCACTCACCCTGACTGGGGCTGGGGATCAAACTAGCACCAAGGATCATGTGCCCTGGAATTGACTCTTCCATGCGCTGGCATATTCTTTAACCACTTAGCAACACAGGCCAAGGCAGGGCTTGACAATTCTTAAATTATCAGTTTCTTCTGTATGATTTCTTATGCTTTTCTCATTCCAAATTTTGTCATTATATTTTCATAAATTTCAAGTTATTATGATCACAATTTGTCACTAAACTTCACACAGAAAAAAAAATAAAATAAAATCATATGTATTCATATGCAAAAGGAAACTATTTCACCAGTCTAAGGTCATCTATAAATGTAATTTCAGATCTATAGTAATTTAAAATATTTTTTCTAGTGTTTCTGGCTTATATCAATATCTTCTCAGTTGCCTAGTCAATTTCTAATCAGTCATTGACTTTTTTGTTTTTCTTATATTTTACTATCATAAAGAGTTCTTCCCACATAGGCAACATAGATTTAATCATAATAATAACAACATTGCTAAAATCCTTTATTAAATCTTGTAGTTTTTTGGTGAAATCTTTGGGGTTTTTATGTACACCATCATGTCATCTGCAAATAATGACAATTTTACAACCTCCTTTCCAATTTGGGTGCCTTTTATTTATTTTTTCTTGTCTGATTGCTATGGCTAGGATCTCCAGTATTATGTTGAACAAGAGTGGTGAAAGTGGACATCCCTGTCTTGTTCCTGTTCTTAGGGGAAATGGTTTTTGTTTTTGCCCATTGAGTATGATCTTGGCTGTAGGTTTGTCATATATGGCTTTTATTATATTGAGGTATAATCCTTCTATTCCCACTTTGCTGAGAGTTTTTATCAAAAATGGGTGCTGGATTTTGTTGAATGCTTTTTCTATTGATATGAACAAATGATTTTTGTATTTCAATTTGCATATGTGATATATCACGTTAATTGATTTACAAACATTACACCAGCCTTGCATACCTGGAATAAATGCCACTTGTTCATGGTGTCTGATCTTTTTAATATATTGCTGGGTCAGATTTGCTAATATTTTGTTGAGGATTATAGCATCTATGTTCATCAGGGATATGGGCCTATGATTCTCTTTCATTGTAGTGTCTTTATCTGGTTTTGGAATTAGGACGATGTTGACCTTATAAAAAGAGGAAGTGCTCCTTCCTCTTGGATTTTTTTAAATAGTTTGAGGAGTATAGGTGTTAGTTCTTCTATGAATGTTTGGTAAAACTCCCATGTAAAGGCATTTGGAACAGGGCTTTTGTTTGCTGGGAGGTTTTTTGTGTTGGTGGTAAGGTTGTGGTTATTATTATTATTATTATCATTATTACTTCTTCTATATCAACAGTTGTTACTGGCCTATTAGATTTTCTGATTCTTCCTGATTCAATTTTGAAAGGTTGAATTTTTCCAGGAATTTGTCCATTTCCTCTAGGTTGTCCCACTTGTTCATAGTATTTTCTCATAATCGTTTGTATTTCTGTGGTGTCAGTTGTTATTTCACCTCTTTCGTTTCTTTTTTTGGGGGGAGGGGGTTCTTTCTTTTTCTTTCTTGCTAAATCTGGCTAAAGGTTCCTGAATCTTGTTTATCTTTTCAAGAAACTAGTTCTCAGCTTCATTGAACTTTTGTAGTTTCATTTTATATTTTTAAATCTCTATGTCATTTATTACTGCTCTGATTTTTATTATTTTCTTCATCCTACTTATGTTGGGCTTTTCTTGTTATTCTCTTTTTAGGTATTTAAGTTATAATGTTAGTAGTTTACTAGCAACTTTCTTGTTTCTTGAGGTAGGCTTGTGGTACTATGAACTTCCCTCTTACAACTGCTTTTCCTGTGTTCCATGGGGTTTGGGTTGTTGCATTCATTTTCATTTGTTTCCAGGAAGTTTTTTATTTCTTCCTTGATTTCATTGGTAATCACTTCATTGTTTTATGACCTTCTATTTAGCCTCCATGTGTTTGAATGTTTTGGGGTATTTTTATTGTAGTTGACCTTTTGTTTCATGCCACTATGATCCAAGAAGATGCTTGATATGATTTCAATCCTCTTGAATTTATGGAGACTTGTTTGGTGCCCTAGCATGTGGTCTTTCTTTGACAATGTCCCATGTGCAGTTGAGGAGAATGCATATTCTGTATCTTTGGGGTGAAATGTTCTGTAAATGTCTATCAAATCCATTTTATCTAGTGTGTCATTTAAGGTTGCTATTTCTTCATTTATTTTTTTTGTCTAAAAGATCTATCTAGTGAAGTCAATGTGGTGTTAAAGTCCCCTACTATGATTGTATTGCCATTGATCTCTCTCTTTAAGTCTTCCAGAAGTTTTGTGTTTTGTGTTTTGTTTTGTTTTTCCTTTAAAAGTTCATATTAAAGAAATGAAGTTCCTATGCAGTTACACCCTCATGGTTCTTTTGGATAATATAATACTCTCATAGACAAGAACCCTGGATACATGAGGGAACCAGACCCCACAGGAACAAGAGAGGAGGTTTGAAGACAGAAGGGAACATGGATACATAAGATCCTGAGCTAGCTATGAGCTAATGCACCTTAGAGCATTATTGCAGAATGAGAAGAGCAGATGTTTAGTAAATAGAAATTTGCCCTGCCATGTAGGTGGGTCAAAAGGAGATTAATCTCTTATTATGGACAAAGCCCTATTTAAAATTCACCTAGGCAGTTAAAGGAAGTAGCAGAAGTTCCTCTTGAACCTGTGGCTAAAATTGCCTTTAAAACTGCATACTACTAAGGCACATCTTGGGGAGGGCTGTTCTGAACCTTCACATGATCTAAGGGAATGTTTTCAGGTTCTGGGGTTTAAGACTGGAATGTCTTTGGGCCATTAATCACCCCACCATGGGGGATTAGAGTCTCAGTGTTGCCTGAAAGGGACTGGGCTTGAGTGGTCTCCTCCGTTCAGCCTGTGGTGTGTGGGTTCTTCATTTCATGCAGGAAGGTTTCACATTTATTAAAGCTGGGGACAGTGAGACAAGGAAGGGCCTGGTTTAAAAGAAGCAACAGGAGAGAGCGTAGGCAGGGCTGCTTTGGCTTTCTAGAAACATTATGGAAAAGAACTGATCCAGGAGGGGGCTGCTGTGAACTCACTGGAGAGTCAGAGAATAGGAGGCTTGGGGAACAGGTTCAGTCTTTAGCCCAGGACAAACCTCTGCTGCCTACTGCTTCCCTGGTTCCAAGTCTCCTGGGGTCCCTTAGAGTTTAGGAGATGTACACCTGTTGGGGGAAAAATGAAGTTTTTTGTTTGTTTGTTTGTTTGTTTTAATGTATTTGTGTGCTCCTATATTGGGTGCATATAGGTTTACCATGGTTATATGCTCTTGTATTGATAACTTTTAGTATTATGAAAAAGCATCCATTGTCTCTTATGTTCTTCATTTTGAAGTCTATTTTGCTAGATATGTGTATTACTACCCCAGCTTTTTTTTCAAAATATATTTTATTGATTTTTTACAGAGAGGAGGAGAGAGGGATAGAGATAGAAACATTGATGAGAGAAACATCGATCAGCTGCTTCTTGCACACCTCCTACTGGGGATGTGCCCGCAACCAATACATGCCCTTGACCGGAATGAACCTGGGACCCTTGAGTCCGCAGGCTGACGCTCTATCCCTGAGCCAAACCGGTTTCGGCTATTTTTTTTCATTTCCATTTGCATGAAAAAATTTTCCCTTCCTTCACTTTCATTCTATGTGGGTCTTTTGTTTTGAGATGAATCTCTTATAAACAGCATATATATGGGCCATGTTTTCTTATTCATTCAGCAACACAATGTCTTTTTATTGGAGCATTTTGGCAATGTAGCAGGATAAAAAAGTAACACCCAGAAATTGATGGCATTTTTATACACCAATAATTAAACCTCAGAAGGAGAAATTTTTAAAAAATCCCATTTAACATTGCAAAAAAAAAAAAAATTAAGATACTTAGGAATACATTTAACCAAGGAGGTAAAATGCTTGTACTCAGAAAACTACAGAACATTGAAAAATGAGATAGAGGAAAATATAAACAAGTTGAAGAATATTCCGTGTTCATGGGTTGGTAGAGCTAAAATCATTAAAATGTCCGTACTACCCAAAGTAATCTACAGATTCAATGTAATCCCTATTAAAATACCAATGGCATACTTCACAGATCTAGAACAAACACTCCAAAAATTTATATGAAATGAAAAATGACCCTGAAATGCCCTAGGAGTCTTTTTTTTTTTTAATATATTTTATTTATTATTTATTTATTTATTTATTTATTTATTTATTTTTTTTTTGCAGAGAGGAAGGGAGAGGGATAGAGAGTTAGAAACATCGATCAGCTGCCTCCTGCACACCACTGACTGGGGATGTGCCCACAACCAAGGTACATGCCCTTGACCGGAATCGAACCTGGGACCCTTGAGTCCATAGGCCGAAGCTCTATCCACTGAGCCAAACCTGTCAGGGCACCCTAGCAGTCTTGAGAAAGAAAAACAAAGTTGGAAGAATCACAAAACCAGATACCAAACTATACTACAAAGCCACTGGCACAAGAACAGGCATATAGATCAATGAAATAGAACAGAGAACCCAGAAATCGACCCAAGCCATTACACTTAATTAATATTTGACAAAGGTGGCAAGAACATACAATGGAGTCAAGACAGTCTCTTCAATAAATGGTGTTGGGAAAATTGGACAGATATATGCAAAAAAATTAAACTACTACCAATTTACACCATACACAAAAATAAAATCAAAATGGATAAAAGACTTAAATGTAAGATGGGAAACCATAAAAATCTTAGAAGAATCCATAGGAAGCAAAATATCAGACATATCTTGTAGCTATATGTTTATCAACACATCTCCTAGGACAATGGAAACTAAGAAGAAAATAAACAAATGGAACTACATCAAAATAAAAACTTCTTCACAACAAAAGAAACCATCAACAAAATATCAACAAAGCCCACTGCATGGGACAGCTACATGTAAAAAAAAAAATGAAACTAGACCACCATACACAAGAATAAACTCAAAATGGATAAAAGTTTTAAATGTAAGTCATGAAACCATAAAAATCCTTGAAGGAAATATAGGAAGAAAAATAATAGACATCTCACCTAGCAACATTTTCACTGATATGATGAGTGCAAGGGAAACAAAGAAAAAATTTAAAAATGTGACTATATCAAAGTAATAAGCTTCTACACAGCAAAAGAAATCAGTAGCAAAATAAAAAGGGAACCCACTCTATGGTAGTACATATTTGCCAATGATACATCTGATAAGGGGTTAATATCCAAAATAAATCAACAAAAAGAAAACAAACAACCTAGTCAAAAAATAGGCAGAAGACCTAAATAGACAGTTCTCCAAAGCAGACATACAAATGGCAAAGAGACATATGGAAAAATGCTCAATGTCACTAACCATCAGAAAGATGCAAATTAAAATGCCAATGAGGTACCACCTTATACCTGTCAGAATGGCTGCCATCAATAATTCAACAAACAACAAGTGCTGGCAAGGATATTGAGCAAAAGGTACACTATTGGTGGGGTACAGTCATTATGGATATCAGTATGGAGTTTCCTCAAATAATTAAAAATGAAACTTCCATTTGACCCAGTTATCTTACTTCTAGGAATATATCCTAAGAAGCCTGAAACATCAATCAGAAAGAATGTATCCACACCTATTTCACAGCAGTCCAATTTACAATAGCTAAGATCTGGAAACAGCCCAAGCACCCATCAGTAGATGAGTGGATAAAAAAGCTGTGGTATATTTACACCATGGAATACTATGCAATAGAAAAAATAAGGATCTCTTACCCTTTGAGACAGCATGGAGGGATCTGGAGAGTATCCTGCTAAGTGAAAAAAGCCAGTCAGAGAAACACAAGTGCCACAAGATTTCACTTATATGTGGAATGTAATGAATAAGATAAACTGATGAACAAAATAGAACTGGAGTCATAGAAGCATGGATTAAACCAGTGGTTCTCAACCTTTTTAATGAATTGTAATGTAAATATTTGTGTTTTCCGATGGTCTTAGGCTCTACAGCAGTGGTTCTCAACCTGTGGGTTGAGACCCACAGGTTGAGAACTGCTAGCAGGGTAGCCTAAGACCATCAGAGAACACAGATATTTACATTACGATTTATAACAGTAGCAAAATTACAGTTATGAAGTAGCAACGAAAATAATTTTATGGTTGGGGGTCACCACATCATGAGGAACTGTATTAAAGGGTCGTGGCATTAAAAAGGTTGAGAACCACTGGATTAAACTGTCTAATCTCAGAGAGAAAGTGGGAGTGAGTTAGGGGGCTAGGACATCATCAACCAAAGAACTTGTATATATATATATATATGCACTAGAGGCCCGGTGCATGATATTTATGCACTGGGGAGGGGTTCCCTCAGCCTGGCCTGTGCCCTCGCGCAGTCTGGGACCCCTCAGGGGATGTCCACGTGCCGGCGTAGGCCAGATCCTTGTGGATCAGGCCTAAGCCAGCAGTCAGACATCCCTCTCGCAGTCCTGGGCTCTAGCAGTCTACGACCCCTTGCTCCTTACCTCCTGCCTACAGGGGGAGCACCACTCAGCCAGAAGCTGGGCTCGTGGCTGGTGAGTGCAGCAGCAGGCACCTGGGACCCGGGCTTCATCCTGAAGGACGTCCTAAATGACATACAGAAGGACTTCTGGTCTAATTAGCATATTACCTTCTTATTATTATAGATAACCCATGGACACAGACAATAGTGTCATGAAGGCCTGGGGCAGGGAGCAGGGGCAGGCTAGCAGGGGTCAACGGGGAAAAAAAGGAGACATATGAAATACTTTCAACAATAAAGATTAAATAAGAATAATAATAACAACCACCATAATAATAAATGGCATCTAAATTTTTCGTGATAGTAACTATTGTTTCTATATTTAAATTATAAAGGTTTTTCATAAGATTTTTTGAATGATACATTTGATAGTTATAATCATCCAAAATTAAAAATAGATTCATTACACAAAATCATCAATATCTCTGCTAAAAACCTCCTGTGATACACCTGAATGTCTATGTAATTACATTTTAGGACTCCTGTAGCGTTCTCTCTAAGATCTCTAATTATCATGGATAACTGTTTTTATTTTATAAATGGAGAAACAAAGGGGGCTAAATGACTTATTCATATGCCATTGGTAGGAGGAAAAACTAATTCCCGGGTCACTTGACTTCTTTTACATGTCTTTTGCATGAGACCAAACAACTTGTTAAGTCATTATCCTAAGACACTTCTTTCAATTATTATTTTGAAATGATTCTGACATTATTTCAACAATAAAAAAGTAGTTTACTATATACAAAATGAACACCCATGTTTATTTAAAACCAAAGCTCACTTATATAGAAATTCTGAGGTTCAGCCAAATTTTATATTAAATTTATAAAAATAACATCCAAATTTTAAATGTTATTGAAATAGAATGATCCAAAGTATTTAGATATAAAATAATTAGAAGATTGTATAACATTGGCATATATAATATAACGTTGATATGTATTTACATTTTTGACTGATTGCTGTTATAAATTTTTTGTTTTTTAATCTGGAATGCTTCACAGATTTGCACATCATCTTTGTGCAGGGGCCATGCTAATCTTCTCTGTATCATTCCAATTTTAGTATATGAGCTGCTGAAATAAGAACACTTAAAAGCTTTTATTTTATCGTAAATGAATTAAAAATGAAAGGTTCATGAAGGATTATTCTTAATGATACTCCCTATATAGCTTCATAGCTGTGGCTACCAATTAGGTTTATTTAAAAAAGTCTTAAGTCCCTGCAGCTATGTGCAGCATTCAAAATCTTTGTTTTTATATAAGAAGACATATCTGAGTACAGACTACGATCTTTTTAAGTTTTATGATTGCTCCGAGCATTTGCTCCTATTGAGGCTCTACTGCCTTGAACTGAAAAGTAATCCTAACCTTCAATCCTCCTCCTAAGACAAAAATCCAAAATGGCAGAAGAGATTTTTGTAGTTCCTAGGATAACTTTTGAAGACCTTAACGGCTTAAAAATCTATTCTGTACAGGGCAACATATGAAAATGCCAGGAAGAGAAACATAACCGATTAAAAAAAGAAAACTAACTCCCAAACACAATTTACAATGAAAAGTAACAGAGAACAGTAGTCATGAAAATGAGAAAAGCATGATAATCTAATTTTAAATTAAACAAATATATTCAATTATATAATTCGATCTAACTCATATAATATAGATTTATAGATTTAAACATTTTTAAAAACCAAGAGTTTTCATATAATAGCATTTTTCTAATCTGGCTTTCAAAGAGAGTTTAGCACTTTATACTGCACAATGCATCCTTAAGAATTATTATTTTATGACAATAGTAGATTATATAATTTAAAAAAATTGTATGGTGCCCAGTTGGGTGTGGCACAGTGATTAATCATTGACCCAGGAACCAAGAGGCCACCGGTTCAATTCCCAGTCAAGGTATATGCCTGCTGGATTGTGGGCTCAATCCCCCATTGGGATTAAAGCCCGGCCCGCATGGCTCAGTGGTTGTGTTTCAACATATGAACCAGGAGGTCATGGTTTGTCAGGGCACATGCCCAAATTGTGGACTCAATTCCCAGTGTGGGCATGCAGGAGGCAACCAATCAATGATTCTCTCTTATCATTGATGTTTCTATGTCTTTCTTCCTCTCCCTTCCTCTCTGAAATCAATAATATATATATATATATATATATATATATATATATATATATATACTAGTAGCCCGTTTGCACGAAGATTCGTGCAATAGACCTTCATTCACCTGGCTGCCTGCACCAGTTTTCTGCCGGCACCGGGGACCCAGGCCTTGGCTGTGGCCACCGCCTTCTACCTTCTTTCAGGGTCCCGGTGCCAGCAGAAAACTGGTGCAGGTGAAAACTGCACTCTAGCGTCCCTGTGACCCGATAGCAGGAGCGAGCTGACCCCCCAGGTCGGCTCGCTCCTGCGATCGGAGCACGCACCCGGCTGGTGCCCAAGGCCCGGAAAGCCCCGGGCAGCTTCCCGGGCCTTGGGCTCCGCCCGCACCCCAGCGTCCCTGCCACCCGATCGCAGGAGCGGGTTCGGCTGGCTCCTGTGATCGGAGCAGGTGCTTCCCTTCAACGGTTTCCTGGTGGGCGTGGTTGATGGGCGTGGCTTGGTTGGTGGGCGTGGCTTGGGCGTAGCGAAGGTGTGGCCAATTTGCATATTTGTCTATTATAAGGTAAGATATATACACACACATACACACATATATATATATATATATATGTATATGTATACCACCCAATAGTCTATCTTATATTCATATCTCAGTGCACAGACAATGTCTAGATAATTATCACTGAAATACTAATGACAATAATAAGAGTAAGTTAAACTTCTATATTTGTATTTTTTGAAATTGAAATTTGTTTTACCATATTGAGATTTTTTACAAATAACAACAAAAAATGATTATGTAATGAATCCTAAATATAGATCTGCAACCCTGACATATTTCTCAATTTCAGATTCACAATCTCTTCTTTATATTGGATATTTATGTTAACAAGTATAATGGGCAACTTCTACCATCAAACTTGTTTCTCCCACAATATTTCTCATCTCAGTAAGTGGCAACTTCAATCTGTTAGTTTTTCAGGAAAAATATCTTGTGGTCACCCTTAGCTCTTCTTTCTACTAAAGCCTCCAAATTGACAAAATCTTGTCAGCTTTAAGTTAGAAACATATTCAAAATCACCACTTTCTCCACCTGTACTGCTGGCATCTTAGTATAAGCTACCATCATCTCCTGCCTAAATGTCCTAACTAGTCTCCATGTTCTTACCGTTGTTTTTTTATGCTTTATAGCCAACAATGCAGCAGAGATAACCTTTAAAAATATAGGTCAGATTTTGGCATCCTCTGTTTAAAAATCATCTGAAATGATTTCTAGTATGTATCAGCATCAAATTTCAAATCCTTACCATAGCACTTCAGAGGCTACCTGTAGTACTCTTGCTTGGCTAATTGAATTCTGATTTTATTTGAAGTGTGGGAGAAAAACAAGCTTTTCTCTACCCTCAACACTTTTCTGGCTGGTCTAATAATCACATACTGTAGGCATAAGACAGATTAGCAAAAGAAAATAACCAAATTTAATACATGTATATGTATGGGAACCCCGCATACATGAGAGAGTCAGAGAACCCACTTGCACAAGAGGTTCAGAGATAGACAAGGGGAACTGAGGTGTATAAGATGTCCTGATCTAGGAAGGAGATAATGAACGTGGGGGGCTTCAAAGGGTCATTGCAGGATGATAAGAAGAACACATCTTTAGTAAATATGTGAGTCAAAAAGGTTATGGCTGATATTCCCTTATTATAAGTCCCTAATTCAACTTTTTCTGGGTAGTTAAAAGGAAGAGGTAGACGTTACTCTTGAGCCTGAAGCTAAAATTGCCTTTGGCTCAAAACAATCTACATACCCCAGAGGCACATCTTGGGGTGAGTCAATATAGGTCCCAGAGAGAGGTAAGATAAAGGCTGAAGATGTAAGCAGAAATTTTAGCAGTACTTTCAGGAATGTTCCTATACTCATAGCAGGTTTGATAGCAGGTTCAGACAGCACTCCTATTTTGTCTTTGGTTTTGCCTCATTCAAGTGTTCTGGAATGTGAGTGAGCCACTTAAACTTGACAGCTACCTTACACAGTTCCTGTACGG
Source organism: Eptesicus fuscus (assembly GCF_027574615.1). Lineage (NCBI taxonomy): Eukaryota > Metazoa > Chordata > Mammalia > Chiroptera > Vespertilionidae > Eptesicus > Eptesicus fuscus. Next base: position 92,440,578 of record NC_072475.1, on the reverse strand, counting down.
TTATGCCTAGACCTCTTGTTATGTAATAAAGTTTTAAACATATGTATTTTAAAAAATGAGTAAAATTGCGATCGAGTTTTTGGTTACATGTAGCTGAACCCTTTAATAGACACACATATCTGCCTCTAATGCCTTGAGTAATATATGTCTGTATAAGTTTGCTAGGGCTTCTGTAACAAAGTACCACAAACTGGGTGTCTTAAAACAACAGAAACATATTGTCCCACAGTTTTGGAGTTTAGGAGATAAAGTCAAGGTGGCCACCACTGTCACTTGCCACTTTCTAGCATTTGGTGGTAACCAGAAATCTTTAACATTCCTTGTTAGCAGTTCCATCAGTCAAATTACTGTTTTCCTCATTACATACCCATTTTTAATATTGTTTTCCCTCTGTGAATGTCTATCTCCAAATTTCCCTTTTATAAAGACAGTCTTATTGGATTAGGACTCACCCTAAGGACCTAATTTTACCTTGATCATCTGAAGAGTCTTTTCAGAAGTAATGAAACTAAGGATCTCGAGGAGATACAATCCTGGATTATCCGGATTGCCCTAAAGCCAATAAAAGTGTGCTTGTATGAGACTCACTAAGGAGAAAATAGAGAAGGTAATGTGGAGGTGGAGGAAAGAGATTACTAGCGTTGTGCTGTCACAAGCCAAGGAATGCCTGGTGCCTTTAGCATCTGGAAGGGGTAAAACATTCTCCATTAGTGCCTCCAGAGAAAGTGTGGTCCTGCTGACCACTTTATCCCTAACTTCTGGACTTTAAAAATATAAGATAATAAATTTATTTTGTTTTAATACATCCACTTTATATGAATGTTACAGCAGCCTTAGGAAATTAATACCAAGCCTTTTCATGAACTCTTCCCGTTTTCTAGAATAAATTTTTCTTACTTGTCTGCTATATATTTTGCTGCTTCAGTATATTCCAATCTCATAGGTGCTTTTTTTTTTTTTTTTTACTACTGTTTTTATTGCCAGACACATCAGGTATATTTTTGTTATTTTGTGTCAGTTTCTCTCACTATAATAAAAGAATTTTGAGAGTTGAGAATTCATAATTATTAGTTCTTAGAAGATATCTAAATCAGTTGGAACACAGTAAATATTTGATTGATCTAATGTAACTCATTAGGAACTAACAAGCATTGATTAAATTAATGAACAAAACTGGAAACAATAAACTGACCTCTACTTTTGTGCTTTTAATTAGTCTAATTTTAATCACTCAAAAAGACAAGTCATGAGTCTCCTAATTACATCTTCACTTTTCCTGTATGCTATTGAGTATGATATCATTAATAACATGGAATGGATAGGAAGATAAGAATGCTACAACTTATTTATATATTTTCAATTTCCAAGCATCAGTTTATTAAGTTCACTGTTTAGAAAAACAGAATACTGAATTGAAGCAAATGTATTCTTTTATAAAGTAGAGCATATGGCCCTGGCCTGTTGGCTCAATTGGTTGGAGTATCATTTCATATACCAAAAGGTGGCAGGTTCAATTCCCAGTAAGGGCACATAACTAAGGTGGGAGGTTCAGGTATATACTGGAGGCAACTGGTCAATGTTTCTGTCTCACATCTCTCTATCTCTCTTTCTCAAAATCAGTAAAAAAATTATTCTCAGGTAAATATTAAAAATAATAAAAAGTGGAGCAAATGGAATTTTATGTAAAAATATGATAATGTTTGTGAAACAAATCAGCTTTATTTTTATTTAAATAGCTACATAAAAATAAATCTATTTATATCAATGCTATGTTTCTCACAATGTATAAGTAACCCTATACTTGTAGTTTCATTGACTTGCCTTCTCAGTCCTAATGCTAGCTAGTAATGGCCTTGGGACGTGACTTGGCAAATAATTGATATAAAATAAAAGATAATTATCATTCAAGAAGCTTTTGGAATCCTGAAAATAGGGCATAAGTAGAAGAGTCTGTGGAGAAGATAGTATGGATAAACATTATTGAGTAGTAACATGCACCTTGGCAAGTGTACAAAACAATGAAATGGATAAGATGCCTACACTAAAGTGGTGGACCTCTAAAATTGAAATAAGTATCCTGAAAGAAAACTATGGTAAATATTCTTATAGCTAAATTAGTCAATGATAACACCGTTTTTTATGTTTATTCTGTTCTAGGCATTTAACCCAGAGAAGTTGATACTGTGTTAGCTTATCAAAATTTTGTGGGACTTAAGAAAGAAGTTAAGTGGTAAGGAGAAAGTCTATGATATTCCCCTCTATTTCTAGTAATATGTAAACTATATGATTAGGCATATGCTATTTAACTAAAAAATTATATGTAAAAAGTAAAATTATCTGATATAATAGAAAGCTAAAATGCTAATGGTCATGACGCCCTCACGCCATAAAGACCGATCAGCAGGAGGCTGCGGGCATGTGCACGGCAGGGAGGAGCCACCGCCTTGCTCTGGAGATGGGGCAGAAGCCAGAAGGCGCCCTGGGGAGGCGGGACCATCCTGTGGCAGGGAGAGCAGGGGTGAGAGCTTATAGCGCCCCCCTCACCGGTCCACCACCCACTGCTCGCACTCAGCACACTCACCGCCCACCTGCCGGGGGAAGGAGCGCAGCGCATGTGCTGCCAGGAAGTGATATTCAAAATTCTGCAGCAGGCGTGAGGCTTCCCTGCTCTCCTCCGGAGCCATGATGGGCGGAGCTACCGTGTGGCTCTGGAGACGGGGTGGAAGCAGGGAGGCTCCCAGAGGAGGCAGGACTAGCCTAAGGCGATCTGTGGGACCGAGGGTGGGGCTTGAAGCGGCCAGAGATGGCCAGAGGTGTGGGAGGTGGGGCCAGGCTCTCTCGAGCTCTGGATGGAGAGGTCAGGGTGTGAAGGGGGGCCAGTGGGTGGGTGGGTGGGCGGGGCAGCACGATTTCGCATGCTGGGCCTCTAGTATTTTAACAATGTCAAGCTATATAACCATCTTCCAAGTGGCTCTCAAAGTCTTTTCCTAAAAAAGAAAAAAAAAAAGTCTTTATTCTTGAAATTTCCATGTATATCTCTTTTAAAATACTTTTTGTAAGGAGACATTTAAAAAAAAGTGTTTTGTAAGATTGTATGTTTGACTGAGTCTCTGCGAGCAAGAGGGATAGGGGTTTTGGAAACACTGATTATTTTTTCACTTGCTTAAATTACGTGAAGAATGATTTTAATATCCAAAATTCACTCATGATCCTAAAATATATCTTACCTTATATTTACCAAAGAACAATATTTATGGCTAAATATTTAGCTTTCTAAAATACAAATTCCTATGAAATATGAGAAAATCAATATTAACACAATACTTTGTAAGAAGAAAACTTGCCATTTACAGAAAATAATTTATAATTAAAAATTATACCTTAAGATACATTAATGACAATTTTATATTATTTTTTTCCTTAGGTGAAGACCTGATATATATGTCTTCATGGAAGAGTTTGAATATTTTATTAGGGCTCTTTATATGCAGGTATATCGATAGGTAACTAGATAGACATATTCTGTATGATTTAAGCACACATAACGTTGGGGCAGAAATAGAACATTGGAAACTAATTATAATAAGAAGAAATATTAATCATACTCCATTAACCATAATGGTTCTGTTCTAATTAGAAAACACATTCTAACCAGGCTGAGAGTCATGCCCTCTGTGATATGGGAGCTAACATTGGAATGCAGTCCATCCTCCTTCTGAGAACTGCCTATCATTATGGAAAGGCTTACAACCTCATGGCCCAGACAATCTAGTTCAGGAGGCACCGCTCTTGACAACCCCCTGCCCCTATTACTTGTAATTTGGTCTGGGGGTGCCCAGAGGCACCCACCCTCCAACCCACATGACTTGTTCACTGTAATGATTATCCCGTGCCTACTATCCTATGCCTGTAATTCCTACTTCCTCACATAATCTTTGTCCTACCCAATATAAGCAGCTGGCTTATGGTGGGGTGCAGAGCAGATTTTTGTGGATGACCTCCTGCTCTCCAAGACTACTGGCAGTATTGGAATAAATGCTCATATATGATTCAACCTCGTCTCTGCTTAATTGGCTCAAGTAGTGACAGGCAGTCCGGGCCCCTTAGATGTACAGTTACAGTAACAGTACTCACACACAGAATGCTTTTTTTTTTTCTCATTCTCATTCTTTTTAAAATAGAAACTAGAATAATTTAGAGTGAACTAGTACATATTACCAGGGACAACATTAAAGGCACATGTGTTTTCATGTCTGCTGTATGGGAGCCAGAGCTATTCCGTTTTGCTTCAAGCTTCTTCCCTAAAAACAACTCAAGAGACTGCATTCTTATACCACGTAGGGGTCCCTCTGACGGTACATATTAATTTATATTGGCAGGAGGTTTTGGAAGTTAGCCATTTGCCAGCTTTCCAAGCACCAATTGCACAGCTACAGATGTTACAACAGTAAGTAGGTACAGAAAAGTAGAAACGATGAAAAAAATAAAAGTGAATTATATTAATTTATTTGTGTTTATGTAAACAATTGAGGGCTTACACACTTTTCATATTGGGAGTCTATTATTAGAGCAACTTAGTCTGTATGTTAATAAAGGTAAGTTTCATGCTACTGCAAACATAAGTTTAAAATCAGATCTGCAAAATAATTGGCAAAGAAAAATATGTCTATTCAAAAAATGGGACTGCTTAGAAAGAACCTTGAACTTGTTCAAAAATTCTCAATCTATCTGTTTCAAGGTATATAAAACCACTAATATATTTTCAGTGTCACTGGCAAGAGTCCCAATAACTATCATTTTCATTCAATGGTTTACAGTTAAATGGTTTAAAATATGAAGTTGGCGGAGGGAGGGGGAAAAATGAGATCTATGACCTGAATTGCTCACACAAAGATATCGTTTTAATAGAGTCTTTAAAGGTGTTTTATTTCAATGTTAATATCCCAAATTTGAAAGATAATTAATCTATTTCAACTATTCATACCTCCTCATAACCCAGTTTAAGCCAGTTCCCATAAGAAATTTTAACTCTCATTATTATTGAAAATTGCATATCTTTACATTAACCCATTGATTTGCTAATTACACTCTATTTCAGGAAAATTCTTCTGTTAGCTTCACTAGAGGACAGAGAAAAATATAAGAGTGTATTTTGAATTCAGATTATTTTTATGCATTGAAATGAAGGGTTATATTTATTAGTTATATATAGGTGTATATGTATATGTATATGCATATGTATATGTATACATTTTAATCCTAACTCAAGGATATTTTTTCCATTGATTTTTAGAGTGAGTGGAAAGGAGAGGGAGAAACTGAGAGAAACACCAATGTGAGAGAGACACATTAATTGGTTGCCTCCCACATGCCCCCTACCAGGGGCCGGGAGCCTGTAACCCAGGTAAGTGCCCTTGACTAAATCAAACCCAGGACCCTTTGGTCCACTGGCCGATGCTCTATCCACTGAGTCAAACTGGCTAGGGCTATTAGTAATATTTTTAACTTCAATATTATTTTAACATCATTGAATGATAAAATAATAGATATATTACTTATTTTTAAATAAATACACAGGAAACAACAATAGTCTTTAAGGCAATCACCCTGGAAAACTTTAAATTCACTGACATCCTTGTCATTTATTGATAATGTATGTCAATATATGGATTTTGTTTATTTTTTAAAATTAGTATAAAGGTATGACTGTATTAATAATTCTTTCCTTTAGGGTGAATCTGAATTTAAAAAAATAAAAATGTAGTAGTTGAATCAGTTTGTGGTGAAAATAAATAATGCAAAATAATGATGTGTGCACTCTTGGAGGTACAGTATTAGGGATCAAGTGCCTGTGAAGTTTAATCCTAAGATTATAAATTTAAAAAAATGACATGGCTTTAAATAACTTGAATAAAGTTTTAGGGTCAGGTTCTTCTGCAAAACAAGGCAGTTTATATTAATTGGGTTCATTGTTTTGAAAGCTGAATTTAAAAATATGAAATTACTTAATACATGCAAACTAGATTGTATTTCTCAAAATATCAGATTGCAAAAAATGCCACATCATATGATCAAAGAAGAAAAGTGAAAGTTCCTTGTAATCTTGTCCTCCTGTGAAAACCAGTGTTAACAATTGCATATATATCATACTAGAGGACAAAGAAGAGAGAGAAACATTTTAAAGAATAAGTAAATATTTTCTTTCTGTTTTTAATGTTTTTTTTATTTATTTTTGAGAGAGAGGGAGAAGAAAACATCAATGAGAAACATCAATTGGCTGCCTTTTGCATGCCCCTTACTAGGGATTGGATAGGAGCCCCTAACCCAGGCATGTGCTCTGACTAGGAATCCAACTGGCAAACTCTCCCTGATGCCTGGGACCACACCCAGCCAATGGAGCGACACTTGTTAAAGCAAGAAGTAAATATTTTCACATTCTGTCTAAGAGGGAGTAATAGGAACCAGATTTATCATCATAACTCATGCAAATAGAAATCTACATAACATCTGAAAAAAAAAAATGTTTGTTCCTGAGAGAGGGAGAAAAAAAAGAAAAAGATTTAAAGTAACTTACTGACTGAGGGCAGTTTTATGGCCCCAGTGAGGAGATGGAAAACTCAAACAGAACTTCTCTCACAATAATAATTAAAAACTAAGGCAGAAAACCAGCAAGGATTTAGAAGACTAAAACAATGTGTCCTTACTGCAATCAACAACAGTATAATATACATTTTTTCCCAAGTATAGAATGGAATATTTACCAAGATAAACCTTATTTTGGGGCATAAATCAAGTCTTAATAAAGGTAAAAGGAAAAACATCATATCATGTATATTCTCTGAACTTAACAGAATTTTAAAAAACCCGTAACAGGAAGCTACCTGGAAAATCCCTACATTTTGAAAATGAATAAACTTCAAAATAATTTATGCATGTCAGTTTGGCTCAGTGGTTAAAGCATTGGCTTGCAAACTGAAGGGTCTTGGGTTTGATTCCTGGTTAAGGGCATGTACCTCAGTTGCAGGTTTGGTCCCCGGTCCTGGTCAGGGCACCTGTGGGAGACAACCAGTCGATCAATGTGTCTCTCTCATAAAGATGCTCATTTCTCTCTCTCCCTCCCTTTCACTCTCTCTAAAAATCAATGGAAAAAATATTCTCAGGTGAGGATTTAAAAAGAGAGAGAGAGACAGAGAGGGAGGGAGGAGAGCAATGATAGAGAAAAGAAATCAAAACTGCAGAATCTATAGGCACTACATGAATAATATGGGAATATTAAGCGGAAAAAACCTGAATGCTGATAAATTCAATGTAGTAAATATGAACATATTTTTGAAATAAAAAACAGTATTTATAACAATGCTGAAAACTATAGAAGAAATTGATCTGAAGAGCTATATGTGTACTTAAAAATGAATCCATTGTTAAAAACATACTATGTAACATTTAAGGAAAATATGGTGCAAATTATTCCAAAAAATGAGAGGTGGTAACACTTCTTAACTCATTTTATGAAGTCAACATTTATTCCAAAACCAGATATGACAATAAAAGAAAAGAAATATACAGATCATTACCTCCTATGAATATAGACTCAAAGAACCTTAGATTGTCTAAGCAAGTGGAATTCAATGATTTATAAAAGGTAGAGTACATCTCATAAGAGTTGAGTTCATCCTAGAAATGCAGTGCAAAAGTGAAAAAAAATCAATCAATGTAATTTACAGCATTAACATAGCTCCATAGGACCCCACTGGTGCACGAATCCATGCACTGGAGCTCTAGTCCTATCTAATAAAAGAGTAATATGCAAATTGACTGTCACTCATGTAAACATTTCTATAGATGCAGAAAAAAACATTTAAAACAGTTCAACACCCATTCATAATTAAAATCCTGAGAAAATGAAGAAAAAATTCCTCAACCTGAAAAAGAACATCTATAAAAAACATACAGGTAACATTATTTAAACAGTGAAAGCCAGGAAGCTTTATTCAAATATCAAGAACAAGGCAAGAATATATATTTTCATTATGTTTAATTAACAATGTCCTGTATATCCTAGCAAGTGCAATAAGAACATAACACAATGAAATACTGGTTGGAAAGGGAGAAATAAAATTATTCATTTTATTTGATGGCATAAATATCCAAGAAATCCACAGAAAAGTTAGTCAGTATATTTAGCTAATTTACATTGTGTATCAAAATCAAGTGTAGTTCTATATAATAACAAATAATTAGAAATTGAAGTTAAAGAACACTACCATTTACAACTACAAATTATTTACAAAAAATCTAAAAATTAATAAAAATGGATAAGATTCATTAATACAAACTACAAAAGATTGCTGAAGGAAATTAAAGGAAATTTTAAAAATGAAGAAATATATCTTATTATAAATGAGAAAACCTGCTATTAAAAAGATAGTTTTCAACAATTTGATCTCTGAATATAATGCTATTCTACTAAAAACCCAGCAAGCTAGATTTTTAAGAGAAGGAGGAGGTAAAAATTGAAAACCTAATACTCAAAAGTATATGGAAAAATCACAAAATCTAGATAAATTAAAAAATCTTATAAAATGTGAAAAATATATCAGGAAATATTAGGCTATGAAAATAATAAAACAAAAAATTGAATTTGACAGAAAAAAAAATGTTCATGTGAAATCACCTGAACATTTTAAATATTCACTAAGAAATTTATTGTTTGTTCCTAGGAAAAATTAATGACACATAGGGACTTAAATAAATAAAGAGCATTTCAAATATTGTGATATGTGTTCAAAACCATAATATATTATAACATACTATAACATAATATAACATAACAGCATAACATAACATGTAATCCTATATAATAAAAGCCTAATATGCTAAATGTCCAACCATTTGTTTGACCAACCGGTAGATTACCTTGCTGCTGGGGTCCAGCCTATCGATACTGGACAAGACAGGCATGACACACCCTGGAGTCCTCCCATAGTCCCTCCCCAGCCCTGATCATGCACTGGTGTGATTCCTCAGCCTGGCCTCGCCCTCTCGCAATGTGGGACCCCTTGGGGGATGTCAGAGAGCTGGTTTTGGCCTAATCCCTGCAGACCAGGCTGAGGGACCCCACTGGTGCACGAATCCATGCACTGGAGCTCTAGTCCTATCTAATAAAAGAGCAATATGCAAATTGACCGTCACTCCAACACACAAAATGGCTACCCCCAGGTGGTCAAAGATGGCTGCCCACAGTGGACACAAGATGGCCACCACAAGATGGCTTGCAGAGGAAGGTAGCTGGGAGTGAACAGGCCTTCAGGAGAGGACAGTTGCGGGGCACACAGGCCTGCAGGGGAGTGCAGTTGGCGGTGCCCAGGCCAGAAGGGGAGGGCAGTTGGGGGGGACCAGGCCAGCAGGGAAGGGAAGTTGAGGGGGACCAGGCCTGCAGGGGAGGATAGTTAAGGGCAACCAAGCAGGCAGGGGAGGGCAGTTAAGGGTGACCAGACTGGCAGGGGAGGGCAGTTAGGGGCAATTGGGCCAGCAGGGGAGCAGTTAGGCATCTATCAGGCTGGAAGGGCAATGGTTAGGGGGTGATAAGGCTGGCAGGCAGAAGTGGTTATGGGCAATCAGGCAGGCAAGCAGGCGAGCAGTTGGGAGCCAGCAGTGCTGGATTGTGAGATAGATGACTGCAGTTGGATATCCCTCAAGGGGTCCCAGATTAGAGAGGGTGAAGTCTGGGCTGAGGGTCACACACACCCCCCACCCCCGCCGTGCACAAATTTCGTGCACTGGGCCGCTAGTATAATATAATATAGTATAATATAATATTATAAATTAGTACAATACAAAATAATAAAAAACAATTTCTGAACAGACATTATTATATTTCTAAATTTGAACCAGAATGAGGTCTTTAGAACATTAATAATATAAAATGTTAGTAATTAGAAATTAAGGCAATAAAATAATACAATTGTTGCATAAAATAAAGGAGTAGTTCTTTCAAATAACAAGCCAATTTAAAAATGCCACATCTAACTCAGGGAAAAAAAAAAAAGAGAAAACGCACAACATTAAAGAGGTAAAAGGATTTAGTAAGAAATATGTAGGAGAACTTTTTAGAAAGACATTATAGTGTTCAACTATAATAGAATAAATTAGAAGATATATATGAAATATGATCTTCTAGGTAAATTAAATTACCAAAACAAGGTAATCAATGCTGTTAGGCCAATAAGCTAAAATAAATTGTAAGGCTTATGAAAATTTAAAATATTCAAAAGGGGAAATTTGTGAGGTTGGAGTATAAATTTTTGGGTTGCTCATGTGGAAATTTTTCTGTATAGTTTTAACTCATTAACCTGACCTAAGGAAGCTAAATCTTTTCATGTGTCTTGGACAGAATCCATATCTTATGTCACTGTATACAAAATCTTTAGGCTCAGATGTTAAGGTGAATGACATCAAATCTTTAATGTAGCAATAATTTCAACATTTCCCAACTGTTTTAAAACATAGAGAATGAGTTCTAATTTAATTTATAGACATAATGTAACACTGATACCAAAAAAATCACAATAAAATATTAATGCCAAGATTTATCATAATGGGTTTATGGGCTGCTGATATTTTTGGCCAAAGAAGTTTGTGATATATAGATTAAACAGTTTAAAATGTATTCTTTTTATAGGATGTCTCATGGCCTAAGATCTATGGTCCAAAACTTTTCTAATTTTTCTGGGTCCCAAATTCCCTCCTAATCCTTCTCACAAAGCAGATCTGGTTTGTTAACCATAGAAATAGATCATCATTAGCACTTCCTATTTCTAAATTAGTCAGTGGCTTGTTTCATCAGGCTTTCTCTTCCTCTCTTCTTGAATTACTCTTGAGTCTATTAAAAAGTCTATCAGAGGATGATGCTAAAAAAAATCCTTTCTTTACCTTGCTATGACTATTTTTCTCCCACTTGTTTTTTCATTCTCTTGCTTTCTCAATTGTATACATTTTAAAACTATACTAGAGGACCAGTGCATGAATTCATGCACCGGTGGGGTCTGGCTGGCCCGGCTTCAATCAGGGCAGATCGGGGCTGGGCCTGTTGGAAGAAGGAGATGACAGGAAGTTGGCTAGCCAGCTGGCCCACCTCGATCCAGGCCCGATCAGGGCCAGGCCAGTTGGGGGGAGGGGCTGTGGAAGATTGGCTGGCAGGCCCCAGCCCCAATTTGTGTGCAGGGGTTGATTGGGGGCAGGGCCTGGCATGGGAAGGGGCTTTGGGTGGTGGGCCAGCTGGCCCCATCCCCAATTGGTGGGGGGGCTGATCAGGGGCAACTCTGTCTGGGAGGAGGGGCCATGGGCCGATTAGGGTGGCGGGAACTGATCAGGGGTGGGGAGGAGCTGTGGGCTGTGGGCTAGCCAGCCCCACCCCATAATGGGGTGCGGGGGCTGATCTGGAGCCAGCGACCTGGGGGAGGGGCCATGAGTGGTTGGCTGGCCTGCCCTGCCTCTGATTGGTGTGTGGGGGTATGGGGGGCAGAGCTGGCTGGGGGGAGGGTCCATTGGCCAATTAGGGTGGTGGGGGCCCATCAGGGGCAGGGCTAGCTGGGGGCAGGGGCCATGGGAGCTTAGCCAGTTGCCCTACCCCCAGATTGGGCCGGTTCACTGGCTGCAGTGGGAGTCATAGCAACCTGTCATTCTGGTCATTACAGTGTTCCAGTTGCTGGCTTTTTATATATATAGTTACAAAAAATAGAGTATCATTGTACTCAACTGCCCTAATGCCATCATCTTTTTTATCTCTGAATTCTTCCAAAGAATAATCCATGTGTGCTTCTTTCACTTACTTCTTACCCATTCACTTATATGGACAAAGTTTCTACTTCTATTAACTTATAATAAAAACAGTTCTCTGCCTTTCTATAATTCTCCATGTAAATAGTATGGGCTGAAGGGCATACTGATAAGGATTGAAATCACAACTCTGGGACCAGGAATATGTTAGCTGCTATAGTGTTTTGGTTCCTTATATATAAAATTTCTTTATTCTATATAATAAAAGGCTAATTTGCAAATAGACTGAACGGCAGAACAACCAAATAACTGAACAACTGGTCTCTATGATGTGGGCTGACCACCATGGGGTGCACGTGGAACATGGCAGGCATCAGCAGCAGGCAGCAGAGCGAGGAGCATGGCGGGCATCGGCTGCAGCGAGATGGTGGAGAAGATGAGCGGGGGCACCAGTCCAAGACTGGGCACTGGTCGCTGTCATCAGGGCGAGCCCTCTGGTGGTTACTGAAAATTCTTCGCTCCCGCACGCCACAGTCTTACCTGGTGCTTGAATCCTGCCAGCATCGGCCCAGCTCACACCCACTGCTGGTGCTGGAGCCACCACTCACACCAGCTGCCAGCCTCGATCACTCAGTGCTGTCAGCAGGTGTGAGTGGATCCAGTGCTTTTAGTGCGTGGGGCTACAGCAGCCGGAGTGGGGCTGCCGGCAGACAGGGGATTGGGGGCCACGGCAGGAGGGGCCAGGTGGGGGCACAGAGGATGGGCCAAGATCCTCCCCCGTGCCCTCCCCCGTGCCCACCGCAGCCTCGCAGCCCACAGTTCCTTTCAAGGTGCACGAATTCGTGCACTAGGCCCCTAGTTTTATATAAGTATTTGACTAAAATATATGCAGAGATGCTTCATAGATGGTATAGTGCATGTTATTTTACTTTAATTATTTTTTTTTTTTAGTTTTGTTGTTGTTTTGTTTTTGAATGTCTTGAGATTCCCTTCTAATGCTCTAATGCTTCACAATACTTTAGGGTTGTTTTTTTGCTTGTTTTTTGTTTGTTTGTTTGTTTTTTTGTATTCTAAACATGTCAGGAAGAGGAAAACAAAAAAGGATGGCTATAGGGGAACTGGGAATGCAGTTGGCCTGGAGAGGGGTGGAGTTAAATTATGCCTGGTTCAGAATACAGTGGCATGGTGGAAACAGGATAATAGAAATAAACCAGAGGAATATGGACTAAGTGTATGCTCAATGTTTTGGTAAATGATGAACAAATCACAATCACTCAGGTAGTACATATCTCACTGGTGATGATGACATTCAATTAAAAATCCCAGCAGATGTGATAAAGAAGATCAACTATAGCTTAAGTTCAAGATGCCGTGGGAATCCAAAGAAGAGACAAACAACTGAACTTATAGACTTGGGAAGAATTCCTTCAGCAAATTGAGTCCAAGCTGAAACACTAGGCTTCTCTATTAAAGGGAAAATAATGTGCACATGGAAAGTGAAAGTAACACCTTATGAGGACTTTGTATTGCAGATAGTTGAGTAGGGAGTGAGAGTGGTAGTAGAAGAGAAAAGGCAGACAACTGGTGCCAAGTCATGATGAACTTTTGAAACATGTTTAGGTACCTGGACTTATTCTTAAGCAAAGATGTTCTCAGTGAATATGAGCACAATTTTCTTTCATCTGTGCCCAGGGAATGAATATGTACATATCATAGAAGATCAAAGTATATTTCTTGAAAGTCTATGATTCATATGTGTCAAATGAGACATCAAAGTCATCTCATTATCTGATGGTCATGCCAGGAAACCCGTGTGGGAAACTCTTTGGGCAGCTGGAAAACCCATGAATAATAATTCTACCAATTCTACATCATAATATTGAATCAAAAATTCTGAAAAATAAAAGAAATGTCTTCTATCTTCCTGATTTATAATAATGATGTAACAAATCATAACAAGAAAAAAATTAGTAGTTATTTCAGTCTAAGAATTACCAAGCAGTCTCAAATTCTATTATGAGAGGGCTGCAAAATACAGAATAAAAGGGCTTTCCTCCATACTGAGAGATTTTAGCAACTATTGTTTATCTCTTTTTCCAATTCTTTCCCCTGATGCCTGCCCACAACCTCCTACAGGTTATATAGGGTTTCCTTAGATATTTCTGTCTCTGAAATTTCATATTGATAATTTTTACTGATAGAATTTATTATTTCTTTTTGATATAGGTTTATTTAAAAAATAATTGGCATGGTTTATAGGCATCTGTATATTTTTGGCAGTAACCCAGAAATACTAAGGAGGGTATATAAGATGTTAAGAATTTACATTACCATTATTTTAAAACTATTTTGTATTTGATTTTATTCACAAATATTACACTTCAGGTTATTTTTTTAACTCATGTATTGAACTGTTGCATAATTACGCATTCCTGAACTCATAATTATAAGTCATTGTAAGACACAGAGTAATGCATCATGATGATAACTTAAAATTTCATGGCTTATTGCATTTTCTTTTATTTTTAAGAAAAACAGAGTTTTGCTCACTCCAATGCTTCCATTTAATAAGTTTGAAAAAATGAGACTTTTGTACTCTAGTCTTCTAAGGAACTTTGAACCCAACCTACTTCAATAATAGCCAGCTGACAGGGGTCTGTCTGGAGAACCTAATTGGTATGAGTGAAGCACAGTAGAAGACGGAAGCTCAGTTTGTATGCAAGAGTCAGTGTAAGAAGTGTGACACTAACAGTGAAGCAGTAAACAGCAAGCCAACAGTTCAGGACCAGTCATTCAAATGGACAAAAGGTCACTTTCTTTTGTCTGTTTCTTACAAAAAGTTACTTAGAGGTGGGAGATAGAAGAAATGAATTTTTCATGAAATACAGTGCCTGAGGAAAAGAAATAAAAATGTCTATTCCACCGTGTAGACCTAGAGCAAAGCAAAGGCCTGTAGACAAATGTCATAAGCAAAGCTTGACTCTTTCTTTTGCCAATACAGTGAGAACCGAGTTTGGCAGTGACTAATGACATATTGATTTCTCTTACATGATAAAGGAATATGTGAAAACCTGGATGATAAAGGAATATGAGAACATCTTTTTTTCATCCGTACTCAGGGAATTATTCAGAATTCCCTATATCAGAGCAAAATCTAGAACTTTGTTTTATCTTATATAGCACATAACATTAATATTTTAATACCCAGGAAAATATCCACACATATTTCTGTTTGATTGTTGGGAATTTTGTAATATTCTCATTGCATCTGTTATGTAGACAATTACATTTGAATTCATAATTATAGGGTAAATTAAAGAAGTATATTAGTTAATATCCTCTTCCTTATTGCTGATAGTTCTCTAAGCAATTGTTATAGGTCCCACTGTAAATTCTATGATCTTATGTAGGGAAGAATTAAAGAGAAATGGATTTTTAAAAAGAAAGAAATAGAGAGATGATAAAGATAAAGATGGAGATAGAGATGATAAATGATAAAGATGGACAGCAAACAGAAAGGACAGAAAGGAATCAAATAAGGGAAGAAGGAAGAAGGAAGGGGGAGAGCGAGAGGGAGGAAAAGACTGATTTAACAATGCAAGATATATGATTATAGGTAGGTAATAAATTAGAAAATAAATGCATGTGAGTGTTATAGTGGGTCAATACTATTTTAAACCACTCAAGAGTCACATGCATTTAAAATATTAGAATGTCCATCTGAAATGAATATGTATTTCTAGTTGTTATGTAGGTAAACATAAAATTGTCTCAATGAATAACTTTAATGGTTAACCTATATTATACCCACTCATATCAACCCATTTAGCATGGTCCTTTTTTTTTTTTTTTTTTAATCTTAAAGCAAAGAAACCCTACTTCTGTAAGAGTTGTTAGATTTTCTCTATTAAACTTTTTCTCATGCTTTTCTCCTTTCTCTCCTCCCCTATTTGCTTCTTATTTTCCTTCCATTTTCTCTCTTTTCCTTGCCTTCTACCTGATTTTCTTCCTGCCTTTCTTATTTCATATCTCTTCTTTTAATTCCATGTAATATCTACCGAATGAAATTTCAGGTTTTCTCATTTGAATGTCTTGTTAAGGTTATATTAAAAGTGTTGTCATTATACTCTATATAAGCAAATAAAAAGAGGCAATATAATTAAAAATGTCTAAATAATGTCAGATAATGGAATAACTAAATGAAATTAACTGAAAAACCGTTCAAAATAAAGGGCAGGCCAATTAAATAGCACATACCTGTTTTTTCCTAATTGCTCTTGGTTTTCATGACTAAAAAGCTAAGGTGGGGTAAATCCCCTTACTTTAGGGAATACAATGGTAGTGGAGGTGGGCAGAGCTCCTTCATCTGAATATGGACCGTATTGAAGGGACTACCTTAAGGATATAAGAATAGGTTCTGCTCCAGGTAAATATAGCCCTTAATCTTACTATGAAAACAAACAGCAAATACCCTGAGTCAGAAATAGTGGGAAATGTTATGATTTGACAAAATAAACAACAATAACACCAAACACACACCAAGAACCAATTTATCATAAGTAAACAAGAGCATGATATTAAAGGACATCAACCTTTTAGCAAACAAAAATACAAAGGTAGAGAATTTCTGCATGTACTACAGCACTTAAGCTATACATTTTCAAAGTTTTCTATAAATATATTAAATTTGCTTAATTATAAAGAATGAGATCTGAAGGAATTTACATCAGTGTTAAAACATAGTTTATTTTAGATAGAGATGTTAAAATTCATAATATTAAAAGTAAAGTGCTGATTTTGACCACCATTTTCACATTTAAAAAAAAAAACATTATTCTAGTCCCTGCTTTCCATTTTGCATCATATATATTTCTCACACATTTTAGCTTCTAGTTGATGGATGTATAGGGATAATATTTATAAAAAATAATATTATATGCAGTGTGCCTATCAAATTATAATTCTCCATGGGGAAAAAAAAACCCACAAACCTAAATATGATGCATATGGCACTACTCTGCTCCCACGCGCATGCTGAAAGCCTATCTTAAAAAATCTGGAGTACCTGACATATATCGAATGATGGTTGTTTTAGCTTTCATCTTCCAGAAGACTATTTCTTTTTTTTAAATATATTTTATTGATATTTTACAGAGAGGAATGGAGAGGGATAGAGAGTTAGAGACATTGATAAGAGAGAAACATCAATCAGCTGCCTCCTGCACACCCACTACTGGGGATGTGCCCACAACCAAGGTACATGCCCTTGACAGGAATCGAACATGGGACCCTTGAGTCCACAAGCCGACACTCTATCCACTGAGCCAAATCGCTTAGGGATAGAAGACTATTTCTTAATAGCTATAATTTTTTAATAGTTCTCAAGTAGGTATGAAGACTCTTCTAAAGAAGAGTGCCAATTAAGGCTTTTTATAGGTTAGACATATTTTGTTTGCTTTTCGACAGTACTTTTATCAAACTGAAAATTTATGATCTTTATTTGTAAAGAAATGATTGAATTAGCAAATGTATTGTTTAAAGACAACCTATTGCTTTTGTAAGTCTATTATCTATAAGGCACGAGGATTCTGTTTCATACGTCTATCTCAGATCCAACGAGAGAACCTGGCACATAGTAGGGGCATCCATTTATAGAATGCAAGAACACAATACTTATTCATTTGATTTCCTTTGTGCCTTTCATATTGAATAAGAACATAACTGTTGAGAGCATTTAATTGTGTGGGTTCATGGAATGGAACCTCACATCCTCTGTGTGTCTGTGTCGCTGGGAGACCTAGGTTACTGCCTACAATTTGTTTTTGTGCTGAATAAAGCTGCAGAAACCCAATCCAACAGTTTTTGGCAAGGAAGCTCCCTTTCATCATTCACCTCCCTCCCCGGGGACTTGGAGAGCCTTCTCTCCTTGGAAAGCTTAGGCATTTGCAACTCTTTACACCTACTGTGTCCCTTGAGGTATATTATTTTTCCAAATTTCAACAGGAAAGTTGGATTGGTATTTCCTCACACTATTTTTTCACTCTTCTTTCAACTCTCAAGAAAATAAGAATCACCTGATAGCAACATCTGTATTGCTGCTTCTGTCATCAAATCTTGACTATAATTAACACAACTCTACCTAATTTATCTAACATGGCACCCTATTCTTAGCCTTCTATTAAAACCTTTCTTTGGAATTCACCTGAATTTTTCCTTGATAACGATCCTCAGCCATAGTACATGGCTTAATGATTCCAGATATATCAGCATAAAGATTATCTTCTGGGTCTTTATCCTCAACCTTTTGAAATTTTAGTTTTACCATAAAAGTAATAATCAGATTGTCACTATAATTAATAATGGTACTTTTGATTAAGGATTTGTTTTACACATGTGCAGCTAAACTGTTGTAATCCTACTTATTTAGAGCCTCTTTTCTATCATGCTACAGAGAAAGAGGAAATTTACTATTATGTGGCATTTCCCTAGGCCAGTGATGGGCAACCTTTTGAGCTTGGTGTGTCAAACTTCACCAAAAAACTGAGCATAACTCGGGTAGTGTGTCACTTTGAGAAAAAAAAAACACATTATTTCGCAAATGTTTCATCCTCAGGAGCAGCAAATGTTTCATCCTCGGCATGCGGCTGCCTCAGCGGCCGCGTGTCATCAGAAATGGCTACGTGTGTCAGTGCTGACTCGCGTTTCATAGGTTCACCATCACTGCGGCCTAGTTAATATTTAACATGTTTTGAAAGTCATTTCAAAATCACAGCATTATATATAATATTTCCTGCTAAAGTACAAATCTTTCCTGATTCCTACACCAGGAATTGGCAAACATTTTCTGCTAAAGGCCAGAGAGCATATATTCTAGGACTGCAGGCCATATGACTCTGTCAGAGCTACCACTCTTCCTTTGGAGCGGGCAGGCAGCCACAGAGAAGAAACATAAATAAGCTGGCTCTTTATTTTGCTTAATTTCTGGACACTTATATTAGTTTGCTAGAGCTCTTATAACAAAATGCCACATATTAAGTGACTTAAACACCAGAAATTTCTTTTCGGACAGTTTTGGAGGTTAGAAGCCCCAAATCAAAGAGTCAGCATTCTGGTCTCTTTAGAGGGGTTTCCCCTCTGCTTGTAAATGGCCTCCTCTCTGTGCAAAGGCCTCCTCTCTGTGCCCTGTCATGGTCCCCACATGTGTGCCCACATTCACATGGTTGGCATCAAAATTTGTGTATTTGTGTAACCAAATGTCTTCCTCTTCTTAAAAGGACACTAACCAGATTGGATTAATGATCCCCCTTATTGATTTAATTTTAACTTAATCACATGGGGGTTAAAGGTTCTTGCTTCATATAATTGTCAAGTGTCCTGAACAGTTATCCTTTTTCTTTTTAATGCTTTTCAAACGTATAAAATTGTAAAAATATTTTGTTAGCTCTTAGGCCCTTAAAAATAAGCAGCAGAACAATTTGTACCCAAAGGCCTTAGTTTGCCAACTCCTGTCCCAGAGAACCATTCCTTCCTAAAAGCATTTCAGGTGAATCTGAATACTGTAAGTCAAATTACATATAACTTTCAGTACATTGTTGCTTTTCTGATGAGAAGACACTATTTTTATTGCAATTTAATTTTATATCTAAACAATAAAAATAAGCTAATAGGTAGTATTGTTCTCTATTTGTGTCAAGTTCTGTTAGCTCCAATGTTATCAGACTACTATTGCAGGACATAACTTAGCTTGTCTTCATATTTTAACTTATCTTCCAAAAGATATGCATGTAAAAATAATATCTTACATTTTCCTATTAGTCAAAGTTTACTGTTCTGTTTCACATGCTTTATATCATTTAATTCTTACAATTTAGCTCTTTGGTGTAGTGGTAATATCTGCTCAGTTTTCTTGTCAGTGTTAAATAACCAGTCATAGTTTTTGCTCTATTATTGATGAGAAAATATATATAAACAAATTGAATAAAGACAATATTACTCCCAGATTAAGAACAAATAATCTGGCCAAATTTGCAGGTCTAAATCTATGGCCACAGCACATGCAAGAATCAGCTAATCCTACCTAATAATAGACAAATATGCAAATTGACTATACCTCTGACACCCCCACCAGCCACGCCCACCAGCCACGCCAATCAGCCAATCAGGGCGAGTATGCAAATTAACCCAAACCAAGATGGCTACAGCCACAGAGAGCAAGGTTTCCTAGGTAAGAGAGGAAGCCAAGCTTTCCGCCTGCCCTGGCCCGGCCTAAGCCTCCACTCAAGCTACAAAGTTTCAATTATAGAAGGTAAACAAATTCAAACAAATGGCGGCAGAATGGAGCTTGAGAGAGCAGGCCAGGGTTGCCGCCGGCAACAGGGGAAGCAAAGCTTTCCGCACACCCTGGCTGGGCCCACACACTTAAGGCAACAAAGTTTCAATTATAACCCCAACAGAAATGGCTGCGGGCCTCAGAGGGAGCCCCAGGCTTGGCTCCGCTCCAGGCTATAAAGTTTCAATTGTAGAAGGAAAATAAATTCCAGATACCAGGGCCTCCTCTTGGGTTGCCAGGGGGCGTGGCCAGCCTGCAAACCACCACAGGCCCCTCGCTCAGGCTGCCCCATGCCCCAAGGGAACCCCCACCTGATTCGGGACACCCTTCAGGGCAAACAAGCTGGCCCCCACCCCTGTACCAGGCCTCTATCCTATCTAATAAAAGAGTAATGTGCAGATTGATCATCACTGCAACACACAATATAGCTGCCCCCGTGTGGTCAAAGATCCTGCCCCCATGTGGACATAAGATGGCCACCACAATATGGCCAGCAGGAGAGGGCAGTTGGGAGGCACCCGGCCTGCAAGGGAGGGCAATTGAGAAGGACCATGCCTGCAAGGGAGGGCAGTTGGAGGTGATCAACCCTGCAGGAGAGGGCAGTTAGGGGTGACCAGGCCAGCAGAGGAGGGAAGTTGGGGGCAAACAGGCTGGCAGCAGAGTGGTTAGGGGGTGATCAGGCTGGCAGGCAGAAGAGGTTAGGGGCAATCAGGAAGGCAGGCAGGCAAGCAGTTGGGAGCCAGCAGTCCTGGATTGTAAGAGGGATGTCCAACTGCCCATTTAGGGATCCGACTGCCCACCGGGATCGGGCCTAAACGGGCAGTCAGACATCCCTTGAGGGGTCCCATATTGGCAAAGGTACAGGCTGGGCTGAGGGACAACCCCACTCCATGCATGAATTTCGTGCACCGGGCCTCTAGTGAATACATAAAAACCAAGTGAAGCCCTAGCCATTTTGGCTCACTGGATAGAACATTGGTCTGTGTACTGAAGGGTTCGAGTCTGGTCAAGGGCACATACCTTGGTTGCAGGTTCAATCCCTAGCTCTGGTCTGGGTGGATGCAGGAAGCAACAAATTGATGAGTCTTTCTCTCTCACATTAATGTTTCTTTCTGTATTTCCCTCTCCCTTCTACTATCTCTAAAAACCAATGAAAAAATATCCTTGGGTGAGGATTAACATCAACAACCAAAAGTGGAACAACAAATCAATGTTCCTCTCTCTCTCTCTAAAAATCAAAATAAAGTTTTAAAAAAAATGAATAAATAAATTAAGGATCAGAGAGTTGAAATGATTATCATACAATGAATAAGTTTAAAGCTTTAATAGGGACAAGAGATTTCTGGAATTTTATATTAATTTGGTGTAGACATAAACCAATTTAATGCTTTTTATCTTATATTTATGCTCATATAATATTTCAATACACTCATATAATATTCCAGAATTAAAATTTGCACCTTCTGTAAATATTTACCATTCTTTTATTATATACAACTAGAGGCCCAGTACACAAAATTCGTGAACAAGGGGCAGGCCCTCAGCATGGCCTATACCCTCTCCAATCTGGGACCCCTCAAGGATGTCTGACTGCCTCTCGCAATCTGGGACAGCTGGCTCCTAACCGCTTGCATGCCTGCCTGCCTGATCAGCCCTAACCCCTCTGCCTGCCTGCCTGATGGCCCCTAACAACCTCTGCCTGCTTGATTGCCCCTAACTGCTCCCCTGCTGGCCTGATTACCTCTAACCACCTCTACCATGCCCGCACCTGGGACCCAGGATTCCCTCCTCGGGCTGGTCACAGGCACCCAGGACCCGGGCCAGCTTCCCCTGGCGGGCTGCAGCCACAGGGGACTGTGGGCAGGTGGCTTCGCCTGGGCCGCAGCCACAGGCACTGGCACCTGGGACCATGGGACGGGAGGCTTGTCCCTCTCCCGGGTGTGACAGTGTGAGAACCATTTGCATATTAGCTCTTTATTATATAGGACTAGGGGCCTGGTGCACAAAATTTATGCACGGGGGGATGGGCCCCTCAGCCCGACCTGCACCCTCTCCAATCTGGGAGCCCTCAAGGGATGTCCTACTGATGGCTTAGGTCTGCTCCCCGTGGTTCTCTGCTCTCTGTGGACCTGCCTGCTTGATGCCACTGCAGGCTCTGTTGTCTGCTCTCTGTGGGGGTCTGCTTGCCCTTCGCTGGTGGAGCCAGGGGCAAGCAGGGACCTGCTGTCTGCTCTCTGTGGGGGCCCTGTGGGGGACTGCTTGCCTCTTGCTGCCATGGCCAGGGGCAAGCAGGGCTCTGCTGTATGCTTGCTCACTGCAGGGGACGTTCCTGCCCCACCCCCAGCCACTTGTTCATGCCAACTCAGAGCGCCTGGGTCCTGGGGATGTTCCCGCCCCGCCCCCGGCTGCTCAGTGCCTGTGAGAATAGGCCCAGAGTGGCCGGGGGCATTCCAAGACCCTGGCTGCTCCAGGCCTACTTGTGGGCCTACAGGCTCAGAGCGGCCTGGCTCCCAAGGATGCCTGTCCCCAGGATGCAGGCTGCTTGGCGCCAGCACACTCTCAAGCAGCCACCCCGCCCCTGGCTGCTCGGTGCCTGCACACGTAGGCCCGAAGTGCCCAGGGGTTGTTCCGGGACCCCAGCCACTCTGGGCCTACGCACGAGCCTATAGGCTCAGAGTGGCCTGGGTCCCAAGGACTCCTGTCCCAAGGATTCAGGCCGCTTGGCGCCACTGCACACGCAAGGGGCTGCCCAGCCCCCAGCAACTTGGCGCCTGTATATGCAAATTAACTCACCATCTTTGTCTGATTAATATGCATACTCACTCCTGATTGGCTAGTAGGCATTGCGAAGTGATGGTCAATTTGCATCTTTCTTTTTTATTAGTGTACATGATATACTTACTATTCAGGTTAACATAGATTAGCATACATTATTTCAACATATATTTTTAAACATATATATTTTACAGGATCCAAAAGTAATTCAGACATGACCTGTTTTCTAAATAGGAAAAACAGTCATGAAAACATTTATCATGTCATAAGACAAATGCAAATATAAATCTATTAGAAATTAAATTATACATAAAATTTTTTGGGTCAGATCTGTAGAAAATTGACTAAGAATTAAGTAGCATCTGAGAAAAACTTTGAAATAAACAGCATTTCAATTCAATGATTGACTGTGGGTACACAATTAGTTCTCTTTCCAACTCAATTCACACTAAAATTTCATGAGATATAAAAAATAAAAACATAATTATAGCAGTACTGAAAATACAAAAGGGATCTTATAATTATAATAGAGGCCCAGTGCACGGAATTCTTGCATGGTGGGGGTGTGTCCTGCAGCCCGGCCTGCACCTTCTCCCGTCTGGGACCCCATGGGGGATGTCCGACTGCTGGTTTAGGCCTGACTGTGGGATTGGGCCTGAACTGGCAGTCGGACATCCCTCTCATAATCTGGGATTGCTGGTTCCTACCACTCACCTGCCTTCCTGCCTGCCTGATTGCCCCAACCACTCCCCTGCTGGCCTGATTGATGCCTAACAGCTCCCCTGCCAGCCCAATTACCCCCAACTACCTTCCACTGCTGTCCTGGTCACCTCCAACTGCCCGCCCCTGCTGGCCTGATGGCTCACAACTGCCCTCCCCTGCCGGCCATCTTGTTGTGGCCATATTGTGGCAGCCATCTTGTGACTACATGGGGGCAGCCATCTTGTGATGAAGTGAGGGCACGAGGTCCACCTAGGCCAGTGATGGCGAACCTATGACACGTGTGTCAGCACTGACATGCGTAGCCATTTCTGATGACACGCTGCCGCTGAGGCGGCCGCATGCCGAGGATGAAACATTTGCGAAATAATGTTTTTTCCTCAAAGTGACACACTACCCGAGTTATGCTCATTTTTTTGGCGAAGTTTGACACACCAAGCTCAAAAGGTTGCCCATCACTGACCTAGGCTTTTATTAGTATAGTTGAATGTAGTAAGTAAATTCTGGAAAATTATCTGCAAATGATTGAGAACCCATAACTTCATGCCAGGGAAAACTGTCAAAGTGTAAGTTTACTAGCAGAATACTGGAATTGCAATGAAAAAAAGAGAGCAGAGTCTAAATAATGGAGGAGATCACTGCAGTCACCTGGGAAATTGATTAAAAATTAAGATAACAACTAAGGCAGAAATTTTCTGGTTTGTTTATTTACTTATTTTATTTTTGGTTAAAAATGAATATAAGATATAGAGTTTATAATATTTCATATTATTATAGTGAAAAAGAGAAAGTAACTTTGATCAGTGCAATTAAAAAAGGGAAGGGATAGAAGCAACCAAACAGCAAACAAAATAATTGAGTAAAATATTTAAAGAAAACACAAAATCATCAACATTACAATAAATAGGAATAATTTAAATTCCTCAATTAAAATGTAGAGGGTGAAGTTTGCCTAAAAAAAATAAATCTGCTATTTTTTAATGACAAAATCCCTGAAGAAAATGTTAAAGAACACCTGAAAATAAGAGATATTAAAAGATGATAAAGATGTACCAGACAAATAAACTTAAAAAGAAAGAGTAATGACAATATAATTGGACAGATAAATATCAAAGGCACAAATTTTAAAATTGATAAAGGGGGGAAATGTGTTATCATTATATATTGAAACCCTAGATTTTCATTTTACCTTTTTTAAAAAAACAACAACAACAAAAAACCTTCCTTAATCTTATCTACACAAACTAACCTATGATGAGAAGATGACATTGAAAAAAAATTGGTGTTTAACAAGTTTATGAAATTCATGCACAGGGGGGTGGGGGGGGAGGGCTGTGCATGAACACTCTCACAATCCCAGACCAATCTCACATCCTCGGGGATGTCCACCTGCTGGTTTAGGCCCAATCCCACATTGCTAAACAGACAGTCAGACATCCCTCTCACAACCCGGGACAGCTGGCTCCTAACCACTCTCCTGCCTGCCTGCCTGATCGCCCTTAACTGCTTCTGCCTGCCAGCCTGATCACCCCTAACCACTCTGCTTGCCTACCTGATGCCCCTAACTGCTCACCTCCCTACCTGATCGCCCCTAACCATTTCTGCCTTGGCCCCCGCTGCCACGGCTTCTTCTGGAAGAACGTCCAGAATGACGTCCGGAAGACCATTTGGCTGCCCAGTCTAATTAGCATATTATGCTTTTATTATTATAGATAATTACTTTTGTCTTTTCTATTTATTGCTAATATTCTGTACTTTTACTTTATTTTTTTCTTCTTTTTGTTAAAACTCACCCAAGGATATTTTTTTCCATTGATTTTTTTAAAGAGAGAGTGAAAGGGAGAGAAGGAGGGGTAGAGAAATAAAGAAAGGAACATCGATGAGAGAGATACATGGATTGGTTGCCTCCCACATTCGCCTGACCCAGAACGAACCTGCAACCCAGGTACATCCACTTGACTGGGAATTGAATCTGTGACCCTTTGCTCAGTGGGCAGACACTCTAACCACTGAGCAAAACTGGCCAGAGCCTTTTAGTTTCTTGATTGATGATAACGCTTAGCATCCTAAAATTTTTTTGATTTCCCCAAAATAAATATATTCACTATGGAGAGGTTCCTGTTATGAAATAAAGCAGCTCTTAAAATTTGAATAACTTTATATGTCCTCCAAATTAGAATATTTCCTGGAAGAAATATCAACAAATTCACGAATATCCCAAATGTACGTTATAAGTAACGTAAGGAAAACCGAAAGCTTTTATTTACATATACATTAAGAAATAGACATCAAGGACTAACAAATTTGGTTATGGATCTGAACTTCACAGAAAAACGAAGAGGCAAGGATAGTGCAAAAGAGAAGAAAGTGTGGTCATGTTGAAGAACATAAGTGCCATTAGCCAAAGTCACTAGCAGAGGAAGAGGGTTCATTTTGAAAAAGGAAATAGTAAGAACAGTTCCAATGCCATCTGTTCAGAGTAGTTGGGACAACAAAGTTAAAAGGAAGAGACTTGGGAAGTATAAATGAGAAAAACGTGCAAGTCTGGTGGATAAACTATTTCTGGATTAGAGGAAAGCATTCAAAAGAGACAGGTTCCCAATGAAGGTTTGGCGATTTAAGGGGTGAAAGGATAGCAACAGAGTATAGTTCACTTCTGGACTATAAAATGAAAGTAAAAAAGGAGGAAGGAAGGCAAGAAAGGAGGGAGGGAGTGAGAGAGGGAGGGAGAGAGGAAACAAGGAAACATAAAGAGCACAGTTATTAAAAAAAAAGGAAAAACACTTCATTTCTAAGTGAGCTTTACAACTATGCAACCTAGTAAGCTATCTGCCCCACCGTTCACAGGTTTGGCTGCTATTGTTATTCAAGGAAAACTCAGCAGAAAAATTGATCATGAATAATTTTTATCTATTATTTTTCAATGCAATTATTTAAACAGTTATTGTAAAAAAGAGAACAGAAAAGAAACATTGAAGAAAACACTCTTCCCTAAATAACAGTGTGAAGATGAAGAAAACTAACAAACATCTGTATCAATTTAATATACTTCCTCAACATTCAGACTTAAAAAGTACCCCAAATTAGAGTTCAAAAACCCAACATAAATAAGTAAAATCAACAGGAATATATAAATTCATAGTTCACTGGATAGAAAAAGGTAAATCTCACAACTAAGACTAAATTACATGGTATCCCATAGAGAACAAATATTACTAAATGTTTAGTTATAGAAATGAATTTAGAAATTAAAAGGCCCATATAATAAGCTAGCATTTCTAAAGAAGCAAAAGTGTACATTTAGAAATTGATCAATATACAGGACAGTAAAAGGAGATCCAAAGATATCAATATTTGGAGTCATTTAAAAAGGAAAACAAAACAGTGGGAAAGAACTAATCTTTAAAACAACAATTCAAGGAAAAAAAGTAGGAAATAAATAAAGCACCGAATTACCTCTGATTACCTCTGCTGAAAATGACCCTGTTAATATTGAGATGTGTCTTACAACATATTTACCCTGAAAAATAACAACCAATACAAAAAAGCAGGAAAACAGGTTGTTGATATAATTTTCTTGAGCAACATGCAAAGAAGAATATCTTGTAGCAGCATTTTAAAGAAATGAAATGATAAAATGGGTGAACTGAAGAAATTTTTATCCATCTTATCTATCTGCCCACTATCAGAGCTAAAGAAAACCCCATACAAATGCTCAGAGAATGTATTTGTCAATATATTTCTGATTAGTCTGCTTAAGGATTCATTTATACAACAGAAAGTTTATTGAAAATAAATGATTTCTGATCATTATTGACTATATTTAAGACTTGAAATTGAAATATAGGTGTAGAAAATATAGAAAAGTAGTATGTAAATGTTATGGGGTCTGTCCTAATAAAAATATCACATCTTAGAAAACATAGTAGAAAATAGACAATAGAATGACAAAAGTCTAATATATATTGATTGTAATATAAACAACAGTTCAAAGTAAAGGGAGAAGCCTGAATAAGGGAGGAAATGGGGATTAAGGATGTTATATTAGGTGCTTACCAGAACATCACTAAATATATGAAGAAAAACAAAACCAAAACATATGTTTAAAAAGCAGAAGACATTTTAAACATTTAATGAAAATTGACTATTTAACACGAAAGACACATTTTAATTTAACTAATTAACAAATTTAACTCATTTAAAGAAAAAGTAATTTGAGATTGTTTAACAAAACAAAACGCAATTTATCACTTAAATAGGAGACATAACTTAAAAATAATTTTAAAGGTTAAAAATAAAGGAAGGGGAAAATACCTAACACAATTCAATTTATGCTAGTAAAAAATTCTTAGCCTTAATTCAGCACATCGACTTAAGGAATTGCTGAAATATAAATAAAGAACATTAAGGATAGTTAAGGGGTAAAAATAAAGAAAGCAGAAGCAAGAAAATAATTATAAAAGAAGAAATTAATGAGGTGCTGTCGGAGACAGCACGAGCTCTGCTCAGGACTGCTGCTCAGAGTTGCCCTGAGTTCATATATTCCTCTAAATTCTCCCATTTGACTATGCCAACCACAGGGCAGGCTCCTTCTCAAACCCTGCCTACTGTACTAAGTAAGTGTTGGGTCTGAGCTCCTCTGCCTGGGGCTGGACTTCCTAAGACACCTGGTCGTAGATGGAGAAGCCATGAGAAGTGGGGGCATAGAAGAAGGAGCCTTTATTGCAGAAGCCAGTGGCCATATAGCCATCAGACAAAACAGTCCTTTACAGCAGTTCTATATAGGCAGCCACATACCACCTGGTAAATACATATCTTTCCCACACAGTAGTAGCCGTCTCAGTACCCACAGCTATTATCTGAGCAGCCACACATTGCCCCCTAGACTCCCCACCTCACATCGTAGCAGTATCTAAGCTCTCTGTCTTAGCAGCTTCTCCAGCCTTTCTGGCTCAGCAGCTTTTCCTGTCTCCCCTGCACACTTCGGAGCTACCTCTGAGCCTGCCTCAGCTTCTCTAGCACACGCCCCTGCCCAGCACACTGGCTGGTCTCTATAGCCTCACATAGTAACTACCTCTGAGCTTCTCTCTGTTCCATCTGAGCTCTCTAGGCCTTTTCCCTCTCTTGCTTCTCCAGCCATGGTAACATACTTTTTTTTATTTTTTTTAAATTTCTTTATTGATTAAGGTATCACATATTTGTACTCATCCCCCCATTCCCATCCCACACCCCTCCCACACATGCCCCCACCCCCCTGTTGTCCTTAACCACTGGTTAGGCTCATATGCTTGCACACAAGTCCTTTGGTTGATCTCTCCCCTTTACCCCCACCCTCCCCTACCCTCCCTCTGAGGCCTGACAGTCTGATCCATGCCTCCTTATTTCTGGGTCTGTTCTTGTTCATCAGTCTATGTTGTTCATTATTTCCCCTAGATGAGTGAGATCATGTGCTATTAGAAATACACTTACAAGAACCGAAAATGAGACCACTGTTAAAATGAAAGTTTAAACTGACCAATTTCCAAAGAAAAAAACTGAACAAGTCACTATCAGACTTCCTCCAATCAATATACAAAAAAGCATTGAATTGGTGAATTTCAGTCCTATCATAAAAGAACAGATAATCCCAATGACTCTTAAATTGATCTATAATATAAAAAAACAAACTTGCAATCTATTTATTTATTTAGCATTATATGGTGTTCTAATCCTATCTAATAAAGAGAGAATATGCAAATTGACTGGCACACCATCACAAAGATGGCAGCACCCATAGCCACAAGATGGTAGTGCCCAGTCCACTCAGCCCCGCCAGAGTCCCCCAGTCCTTTCAGCCCAGCCGGGGGAGCAGCAGGCACACGGTGCAGCTGAACCCGCCCTCAGGCCTCCAGCCACTCAGGGCTGGCCTGAGGCGCAGGCAAGCCTCGGATGGCGGTTGCTGCCCAGGGCCACCTGAGGCTCAGGTAAACAGGGCCGGCCGAGGCTTGTGCTGCCAGCAGTGGCAGCAGCAGAGGTGTGATGGGGGCATCACCTTCCCCTGATCACTGGGTCGCCTCCTGCCCCTGAGGGTTCCCAGACTGTGAGAGGGGGCAGGCCGGGATGAGGGACCCTCCCTGCAGAGCATGAATTTTTATGCACTGGGGCTCTAGTAAAAAATTATCTGCAATATAATTACAGAATGACCTATAATTTTCAATGTAAAATTGTAAATATTTTATGGCTTTTCAGCATTTAGTCCAAGAATCCTGATAGTATTTTATGTTGTAAAACAAATTAATCTTAGTAGATAATAAGAAAAATTATATGATCATCTCCATATACATGAATAAAAGGAAAATGTCTCAATGTCTTTTACTAATTTCTTTACATAGGGTGTGAAACAAGAAAAGGATTGGAGAAAACTTCTGAAAGCAAATGTGAGTGAAGAAGGAGAGCAGAAAAGGTAATGAAAACACATACAGTATAAGATCACATTTTCAAAGTAAGCAATGGAAGAGACAGTGATTTCAATAAAATGGTAGAATAGATGCTTTAACCCCTTATTACCCCATGAAAATACCAATACTTTAGAGGAAAGTACCTTAAAATCATGACTTATTAATATTAAAAATAAAAACAATTTTTTATTGTTGAATAGCAATATAAAAATAAGCTGAAAATTATTTTAAATAAAATGTATTTATTAGCACTTTATTGATATGGCTAAAAACAGTGACATGTCAACAATAATGAATACATGATGAACACAACTGCTACCCAATTTTTGTTTTCCAACACCATTTATATGACAACCAAACCAAGGCTCCTTAGAAAATCCATTGATTCCAAGTTTGGAAACATCAAAGTGGAAAATATCATGAACAACTTTTTATGTCTAAAAGCAAGAAAACTCATGAAAACTTATGAAAAGGGATATATCAAATGGACAAAAAATCCAGTTTGAAGGTGTTCCAATGGCCAAAATTAGAATAATGTAAACATTAAGAAATATAATGGTTATAATCTGCTATCAAAAATGAAATAAATAGCCCAGCCTGTGGCTCAGTGGTTGAGCATC
Source organism: Eptesicus fuscus (assembly GCF_027574615.1). Classification (NCBI taxonomy): domain Eukaryota; kingdom Metazoa; phylum Chordata; class Mammalia; order Chiroptera; family Vespertilionidae; genus Eptesicus; species Eptesicus fuscus. Next base: position 92,409,919 of record NC_072475.1, on the reverse strand, counting down.
AACCCATGAACCAAAAGGTCACCAGTTTATTCCCAGTCAGGGTATGTGCCTGGGTTTTGAGCTTGATCCCCAGTAGGGCATGTGCAGGAGGCAGCAGATATTGATGGTTCTCTCTCATCTATGTTTCTATCTCTCTCTCTCTCCTGCTCTCTTCCTCTCTCTTTAAAAATCAATAAAAATATATTGAAAAATGAAATAATCATCCTTTAAATCATAATGGTATTTTTAAAAAGAAAAAATAAAACTAATACCAACACAAGAGAATAGTATATAACTACTTGCTTTTAAAATTATTTATAATGAACCTATTATGCATTTAATTTAACATTTCATATTTTTGAACCACAATAAAGTTTTTGTAAAGGTACTAAAAATGTAAAGAAATAAACTTATGTTTCCCCAATCATGGTTACAATTATGTCAATTTCTTCCTCTAAAAGTTGATTGATAATTAAAAATATAACCACCTACCTTCCCCTTTAAAAAAATCAATTTAAAAAATGAAAAGAAATGGTAGATAGTATAGAAGCAATGATCAATTAGAATGTCATTATGTTTTCAACCTTTAATGAAATAATTAATTCATGTACAGACTATCAAAAGACCCTAAAAATAGTGAAGTTATTGAGTAAGAGAATATTTGTAAACTTCCAAAGTATTATCCAATATAGTACTTGCTAATTGTAAAGGGAATGGTATTATTTTATATTTTTGAGGTATGGCAGTTATATCCTTTATAAAATGGTGTTCAAAGTAACATTACTAAAAATGAGATAACTTGTTATCAAGTCCCTTTTGATGTGATTCAACACAAAGTGCCAAGCATCATCTGTGAAGTGCTCTTACCAGAAATATTTACCTGTATCCATGCAGTCCTTTAGATTGGAACAATTTCATAGTTTCCAGGAAATTTAGGGAATAGAGAAAGATGTTAAATAATAACTTGAGAAAATAATCATATGAATCCAGAACATGGCCCATTATACAATCTATTAAGACAGCTTTTTCTTTTTACTTCAAAGTTATTTTTTTAGCAAAGTCAGGTTAATAAAATGTAACAACCAAGTGCATTAAGTAAACCTTTTTGAAAACATCTACACTAATAAAAGAGAAACATGCAAATTGACCATATCTTTGCTACACCCACAAGCCCTGGCCACCAGCAAATCAGGAGAGAGTATGCAAATTAACCCAACCAAGATGGCTGCTGCCATGGAGCTGGAGCCAGCAGGAGGCTTGGGTTGCCCCCAGCGATGGAGGAAGCCAAGCTTCCCGCCCGCCCTGGCCGGCCCTGGCCTCCGCTCAAGGCTACAAAATTTCAATTATAGAAGATAAATAAATCCCAGATACTTGCTTCCAGCCAGCCCTGGCCTCCACTCAAAAAAGCGCTGAAAAAAAAAAAAAAAAAGAAAAGAAAGAAAAGAAAAAAAGGAGGGGCTGGGAGCTTGGGTTGCTGGGGGTTGATCAGACCAGGATGGGACGGCAGTTGTGAGTGATCAGGCTGGTGAGGGGCGGGGCCATTGGGGATAAGCATACCAGCAGGGGGGCCAGTTGGGGGTGAGCAGGATGTCAGTGGGGGTCAGTTGGAGGTGATCAGGACAGTGGGGGGGGCAGTTTGGAGTGAGCAGGCCAGCAGGGGGGCAGTTGGGGACAAGCAGGCCAATGTGGAGGGAGGGTGGGGGCGAGCAGGCCAGCAGGGGGGCAGTTGGGGGAGAGCAGGCCGGCAGGCAGAGTGGTTAGGGGCAATCAGGCAGGCAGGCAGGCAGGTAAGCGGCTGGAGCCAGCAGTCCCGGATTGTTAGAGGGATGTCTGACTGCTGGTTTAGGCCCAATCCCTGTAAACCGGCAGTAGGACATCCTTCGAGGGGTCCCAGATTGGAGAGGGTGCAGGCTGGGCTGAGGAACATCCCCCTCCATGCACGAATTTTATGCACCAGGCCACTAGTATGAATATAATAGATTTTTCCATCTCAGTGGTACATTTGAGTATGAAATACATATAAATAATTTTTGAAAAGCATGCTTAAGTAGTTTTAAATTTAATAATGCAATATAATATATTTTATAAAAATAGCTGCATACTTAGTGGTAAAGTATTAAGATTTTATTCAAATAACTTTCAAACAAATCTCAAATAAATAGCAACGCTTAAATATGTGATTCCTCTACTATTATCTTTGTATCTTTCTCTCCATCTCTCTCTCTCTCTCTCTCTCTCTCTCTCTCTCTCTCTCTCTCTATATATATATATATATATATATATATATATATATATATATATATGTTCTATAGATATAAATAGGTAAAACAGACATGGGAAATGTGGTTATTAAATATTCCATTCCTATGTCAACAAAAGAAGGATGCTGTAATAAATCTAACCAAAAGTAATTTCATGGGCTGATCTGATCATAAATTCCTAACTAGGGAGGTCATAATAGGTAGTGATGCCCCAGGCATATGACATCCTTAGTAAAAGGTTTGTCTTTGCCTTCAGCAAACCCAGCTTATTGTTTTTGTGGATCTTGGTTAACACACCTTTGAAATGCCTCTTCTTCAGATCCCTCAGAAGCATAAACACCCTTAAGAGAGCACATAATATCATTAACTATCCTGTAATCCAATCTATGCCTAGCTTTCTCTCACCTTCATGTAATCTTCCTTTTCTTCTCTCTTTAATTCGAAATGCGTAAAAGAAACTGCCAGCTGTCCTTTTCTGGACCATTTCATCTTGCTTCCCAGCATTGTAGTCAGTTCGGCTCAAATGAACTCTTACAAAAATTCTCCACAAGTTTGGAGACTTCTTATGTTGACACATAATTTTTCTGTAAATCTTTATGTTTGAAATTTTGCATAATAAATACTTTTGAGAAAATATTGAAAAATTAGTAAATAATAATTACAGCTCCTTACTTATTAAAGGAGAAATGATACATAATATATCATTTAGTTATACTGAAATAAAACTAGTATAATAAAAATAGTTAAAATATTTTTTATTAATTAAAGTACAACTTTCATAAAAAGATGATATAAACAGAGCAAAATTTGAGAAGTTTTATAAAGTTTCTAAAAGTATGGATACTCAGTGGAAATATTTCCTGCTCCAAGAGTCAACAGAGGTAGGGAAGAGAATAAGTGGACACATAAGGAATTAGAAAATAAGACTAATTCCACTATATTTCCTAGCCAGATGACACTAAATTGTTTCTGCAAGATTATTGCCATTTGCTTTTTCCTTTCATTCTTGATATTCCACTCTTTTTTTTATTGAAGACCATATCAGCTTTGTTGAAAAATATGATATGCAATCATTAAATCATATTTTATATTTAAACGTGAATGACTAACTTCGTTAAAAAAGAAAAATTGAATTAAGAACTTTACTCAGGCTGCTTATATTAGAAATATATTTAAAACAATGTGATGAAAAAAAGGGAAATAGTGATGCACTGAATGTTTGTGTTCCTTCAAAATTCTATATTTTGAAGCCTGAACACCCCTGGCTTGTAGTTGGAGATGGAAATTTGAGGAGATAGAGTGAGATTAGGTGATGAAGGTGGGGCCCTAAGAATGAGATTAGTACCTTTGTAAGAAGAGGAAGATATCTCTCTCCCACGTCTCCCTCTTCTCTCTCTTTCTCTGCTTGCATGAACCATGGAAGGCCATGTGAGAACATAGTGAAAAGTCATCAGTCTGCCGGCCAGTGAGAGAGCTCTCACCAGGAACAGAATCAGCCAGCATTTGTATCTGGGGCTTCTCAGCCTCCAGAACAGGGGGAGATTAACTATTGTTTAAGCCACTTAGTTGATGGTATTTTGTTATAGTAGCTTAAATAACTAATACGGGAAATCAAGAATGGGTAAAATATACACTAACCGAGATTAAATTTATGATTGTCATTAGAAAAGGACAAAGAATTACATTAAGTAATGGTAAAAGGTAAATATACTAACAGCATCAAACCCCACAGCAACTAATTACACAAAGAAAAACATATTAGAGATGCAAGAAGAATTTGTTATGCATGAAATTATGACAGGGAGGGTAATTTATCTTTTCAACAATAAGAAATATCTACAGCCTGACTGGTGTGGCTCATTGGTTGAGCATTGACCTATAAACTAGGAGGTCACAGTTCGATTCCTGGTCAGGGTACATGCCTGGGTTGTGGGCTCCATCCCCAGTAGGGGGCGTGAAGGAGACAGCTGATCAATGATTCTCTCTCATCATTGATGTTTCTATTTCTCCCTCTCCCTTCCTCCCTGAAATCAATAAAAACATATTTAAAAAAAAAAAAGAAATATCTAGGAGACAGTGCAGTTATAGAATGATTTAATTAAAGACACTTGGTTTAAGTTTATATATATACTAGAGTCCCAGAGCATAAAATTTGTGCATGGGGTGGGGTGGGGGGGGTGGTGTCCCTCAGCCCGGCCTGCACCCTCTCGCAATCCGGGACCCCTTGGGGGATGTCCGACTGACAGTTTAGCAGTTTAGGCCTAATCCTACAGGGATTGGGCTTAAACTGGCAGTTGAACATCGCTCTCACAATCTGGGACCACTGGCTCCTAACCACTCGCCTGCCTGCCTGATGGCCCCTAACCACCTCTGCCTTGGCCTTGCCGCTGCAGCTTCATCCAGAAGGATGTCTGGAATGACATCCAGAAGGTTATTTGGCTGTCTGGTCTAATTAGCATATTATGCTTTTATTATTACAGTAGGTCCTCAGGTTATGTCAGAGATCTGTTCCTACTGTGCGACGTAATGTGATTTTTCAACGTAAGTCAGAATCCACCTACATAAGCACCTACTTCACTCACATGGAGCACATACACAGCAGTAATGAAGTGAAACAGTTAAAAATTTTTAAAAGAAAGATAACAATTCCTGACCTTTCTTGTGGTAAATAAATAATAAAAAATATAAAGCACATATGTACATATGTCAAAATGACGGACCTTTTTTTATTTTATAAATAAATGGGAGATGGCAACATAACCACGAAACAATGTACATCGAGTCCAACATAATCTGAGGACTGACTGCATAAATTTGAACTCATATTTTAAGTATTAAAGATGTACATTTTATTTTTGTGTTCATGGTATAAACACAAAAATAAACTATGAAATTTTTATAGGTGATTCAGTTGGTTGGAGTGTCATCCTGTGCACCAAAAAGTTTTTGGGATTGATTTTCAGTCAGGGCACTTGCCCAGGCTGTGAGTTCCATCCCCAGTTGGGTTGAGTATGGGAGGCAAATAATCTATATTTCTCTCTCACATCTATGTTTCTTTCTCTCTCTCTTTCTCTATCTCTCTTCTTTCAAATCAATAAAAACATATTCTTGGGTGAAGTTTAAAAAAAAATAAATATGTAAATAAGTTGTGAACTTAACCAAAAGTAAACCTTAAAATTTCAAAGAAGTGGAAATTTTTTTTATGCCTTAAACTTTTAGGAGATGTAATAAGTAATAATTACTTAAATTAATAAGTAATGTTATAAATAAATAACATAAAAATAATAAAACTGAAATCTCATTCTTTGAAAATGTTAAAAAATAAAGAACAAATAAAAAATAGAATCAACTCTGAATCTTGCTCAAGGAAAAAGAAGACAGACAAAATACACAAATTAGTAACTAGAGGGGGGAATAAAAACAGCAATCAGTAGAGATTAATTTGCATTTCTCTGATGATTAGTGACGTTGAGCATTTTTTCAAATGTTTATTGGCCATCTGTATGTCCTCTTTGGAGAAATGTCTTTGCCTATATTTTAATGAGATTGTTTGTCTTCCTGTTGATGAGATTATATATATATATATATCTATATATATATATCTATATATATATATTCTTTATATATTTTTGAGATTAACCCCTTATCTAATATGTCATTGGCAAAAATGTCCTCCCATACAGTGGGCCCCCTTTTCATTTTATTGATGGTTTCTTTTCTTGTTCAGAAGCTTTTAAGTTTGATGTAGTCTTATTTATTTTTTCCTTTATTCCCCTTGCCCTAGGATACATATCAGCAAACATATTGCTATAAGAGATGTCTAAAATTTTACTACCTATACTGTCTTTTAGGGTTTTTATGACTTTGTGACTTACATTTAAGTCTTTTATCCATTTTGACTTTATTCTTATGTATGATATAAGTTGATGGCCTAGTTTTATTTTCTTGTATGTGCCTGTCCAATTTTCCCAATGCCAGTTATTGAAGAGACTGCCTTTATGCCATTGAATGCTGTTTCCTTTTTTATCAAATATTAATTGACCTATAGGCTTGCTTTGATTTATGGGCTCTCTGTTCTATTCCATTGATCTATAGGTCTGTCCCCATGCCAGTAGCAGGCTGTTTTTATTATAGTGGATTTATAGTATTGTTTGATATCAGGTATTGTGATACTTTCAACTTTGTCCTTCTTTCTCAAGATTGCTGAGACTATTTGGGATCATTTTAGGTTCCATATGAATTTTTTAAATATTTGTTCTTGATTTGTGAAATATTCCGCTATTTTTTAAAATAGGAATTGCATTGAATCTATAGATTTTTTTGGATAGTTTGGATATTTTAATGATGCGAGTTCCTCCAATCTATGAGCATACTATATGCTTCCACTTATTTGTATCTTCCTTAATTTCTTTCATCACTGTCATATAACTTTCCAATTACAGACCTTTTTCCTCCTTGGTCAAACTTATTTCTAGGTCTCTTATTTTATGTTACAATTGTAAATGAGATTGCTTTCTTAGTTTCTTTGTCTGATAGTTCATTATTGGTGTATTGAATTGCCACCAATTTTTGGGTGTTAATTTTGTATCCTGCTACTTTGATCAAGTAGCTTTTCATTTATTAGATCAAGTAGCTTTTTGGTGGATTCTTTAGGATTTTCTATGTACAATATCATGTCATCTGCAAATAATGCCAGTTTTATTTCCTCATTTCCAATTTAGATGCCTTTTATTTTTCTTCTTCTCTGATAGCTAGGACTTCCAGTACTATGTTGTATAAGAGTGGTGAAAGCAGACATCCCTGTGTTGTTCCTGATCTCAAAGAAAGATTTGGAAACAACCTAAGTGCCCATCAGCAGATGAGTGGATTAGAAAACTGTGATACATCTACACAATGGAATTCTACGCTGCTGTAAAAAAAGGAATTCTTACAATTTGCAACAGCATGGATGGAACTGGAGAGCATTATGCTAAGTGAAATAAAACAGTCAGAGAAAGATAAATATCACATGATCTCATTCATTTGTGGAATATAATGAACAACACAAACTGATGAACAAAAATAGAACCAGAAACATGGAAGCATTGAACAGACTGTCCAACCTATGAGGGAAGGCAAGGGTGAGGCGGGTAAGAAATCAACCAAAGGACTCATATGCATGCATATGAGCATAACCAATGGACACAGACAGTAGGGGGGTGAGGGCATGTGCTGCGTGGTGGGAGCAGCTGGGGAGAGGTCAATGTGGGAAAAAGGAGACTTGTGTAATACTTTAAACAATGAAGAATTTAAATTTTTAAAAAAGAAAAGACTTAGATTACAAGAATGTCACATAAATGGAATCACACAATATATCAGTTTTTGGAATAGGTTTTTTTTTTACTCATCATGTCTCTTGAGATTCATCAAGGCTATTGTGCAGATCAATAATTTGTTTCTGGAGGAGATTAAATATGGCGGCATAGTAAGTAGATGCTGCATGGAGAAGTTCCCAGGACCAAAATGGAATTAAAACTAAAATACAGAAGAACTTCCTGAATAATCAATGAAAGATTCACTGCAGAGAACCCTGATAACTGAGGACAGAAAGTAGAGACCACATAGAGACTGGTGGGAGGGGCTGAAGCACGAAAGAGCTACCTGAGCTATCATAGACAACAATGAAAGTTCCAGAGAGATATCTCAGCAGTGTGTGTGTGTGTGTGCGTGTGTGTGTGTGTGTGTGTGTGTGTGTGCCAACAAAGCCATCAGGAGAGGGCAGTTAGGGATGACCCGGCCGGCAGGGGAGGGCAGTTAGGGGCAATCAGGCCAGCAGCGGAGGGCAGTTAGGGGTGACCAGGCTGGCAAAGGAGGGAAGGTAGGGGTGACCGGGCCAGCAGGGATGGGCAGTTAGGGGTGACCAGGCTGGCAGGAGAGGGTAGTTAGGGGCAATCAGACCAGCAGGGGAGCAGTTAGGGGGTGATCAGGCTGGCAGGCAGAGGCAGTTAGGGGCAATCAGGCAGGCAGGCAGGGGAGTGGTTTGGAGCCAGCAGTCCTGGATTGTAAGAGGGATGTCTGACTGCCCATATAGGCCCGATCCCGGTAGGCAAACTATTACCTACAAAAGAGCTCCCATAAGGCTGACACTAATTACTCATCAGAAACTCTACAGGCCAGAAAGTAATGGCATGAAGTACTCAAGGTAATGCAAAGCCAGGATCTATAATAACCAAGATTACTATATCCAGCAAGGCTATCATCCAAAGTAGACTGTCAAATAAAGAACTTCCCAGCCCAAGATGGTTTTACTTAGTAAATAGAGCATTGACCTGCAGAATGAAGGATCCTGGGTTCAATTCTGGTCAAGGGCACATGCTCAGGTTGCAGGCTTGATCCCCAGTAGGGGGCGTGCAAGAGGCAGCCGATCAATGATTCACATCATTGATGTTTCTATTTCTCTCTCCCTCTCCCTTCCTTTCTGAAGTCAATAAAAATGTATTTTAAAAAAAATGCTTCCAAGACAAAACCAAGTTAAAGGAGTACATCACCACCAAGCCAGCATTACAAGATATGCTAAAGAGACTGCTGTAATGAGAAGAATAAATAGAGAGAGAAACTTAGGCATACAGAATTAAAATGGCAATAAATAAGTACCTATAAATAATAACCTTACATGTAAATGGATTAATGTTTCAATCAAAAGACACAGGGTAGCTGAAAGAATACAAAAACTTGACCCACTTATATGCTGTCTACAAGAGACCCACCTCAGAACAAAAGACACACACAGGATGAGAGTGAAGAGATGGAAAAAAAATTAATACAAATGGAAAAGAAAAAAAAAGCTGAAGTAGCAATACTCATACCTGACAAAATAGACTTCAACATGAAGGCCATCACAAGAGACAACAAAGGTAACTATGAGAGGGTTAACTTGAAATGCAGGCAGATAGGGCAGGGGTCCAGTGGAAAATAAAGGCAAGTGAAACATAGGCAGGGGCAGACATGGCAGTTTGAGCAGCCTAACCACAGGAACCAAATGTGCTGAAATAATAAAACATTTCTGGACTCCAAGCAGGAGGCATGGGAAACCAAGGGAGGGCCTGCAGTAAACAAGATGTACAGACACATAGAAACAGAAAAGGTTCAGCATAAGAACACATAGAAACAGGGAAAGTTTAGGACCGTAGTTGGGCAAAAACAATTGAGAGAATCAATCAGGTGATGACACAGGTAGGCATATAGCAGGCTTGTAGCAAATATATACCCCTGGACTACAAGGCTTTAATGGGCAGCCCATTCTTGGGTCCCCCTCCCCTTGCAGGGAGTCTGAGTCTGCTTGTAATAAATTTTCCACACTTGGCTTAAATCTTCTGGTCTGCGTAGCTCATTCTTCAGGGTTGTGAGACACGACCCTGGGAAAACACCTTGGCTCAACATTCCAGTTGGATTCCATAATACTAAAGGAATCAATCCAACCAGGAGGATATAACCCTGGTAAACATATATGCACCCAACATAGGAGCACCTAAATATATATATATATACATATATATAAAACTTCTAGAGGACTTTAAGGGAGACATCGACAACAGTACAGTCATAGTAGGGGACTTTAACACCCCACTGTCTTCACTGGAGAGATCTTCCAGATAAAAAATTAACAAGGAAACAGTGACTTTACAGGACACACTGGATTGATGGATTTAATTGACATTTATAGAATACCAGAGGCCTGGTGGACAGATTTGTGCAACGATGGGGTCCCTCAGCCTTGCCTGTGCCCTTTTGCAATCCAGGACCCCTATGGGGATGTCAGACTGCCGGTTTTGGCCTGATCCCGGCAGGCAAGGCTGAGGGACCCCACCGGTGCACAGATCTATGCACCTGGCCTCTAGTATGCATATAAGATCTTTGGTTAATCTCTTCCCACCCTCTCCCTCTCCCCTTCCCTCTGAGATTCATCAGTCTGTTCCATGTTTCCATGCCCGTGCATTGAGCATCTGCCCCCTGGTGATTAGTGTGCATCATAGCTACTGGTTGAATGGTCAGATGGTCAGATGGTCACTTAGGCTTTTATATATAGAGATTTCATCCCAAAGCTGCAAAATATACATTCTTCTCAAGTGCACATGGATCATTCACAAAGATAGACCACATGTTAAGACACAAAACAAGTCTCTGCTAATTCAAGAAGATTGAAATCATATCAAGCATCTTCTCAGATCACAGTAGAATGAAATTAGAAATCAACTACAGTAAAAACACCCCAAAACATTCAAACACATGGAGGTTAATTAGTATGCTATTAAACAATGAATGGATTACCAAGGAGATCAAGAAGGAAATAAAAAAAAACCTCCTGGAAACAAATGAAAATGAACACACAACAAACTAAAATCTCTGGGACACAGCAAAAGCAGTCCTGAGAGGTCAGTTCCTAGTACCACAGGTCTACCTCAAAAGACAAGAAAAATTAACAATAAACTATTTAACACTACAACTTAAAGATCTAAAAAGACAACAAAAAGAAAAGGCCAGAGTAAGTAGAAGGAAGGAAATAATAAAGATTAGAGCAGAAATAAGAGACAAAAAAAAACACACAAAAAACTAAACAATATAAAAAATCAATGAAACCAAGAGCTGGTTCTTTGAAAGGATAAACAAAATTTATGAATCATTAGCCAGACTCATTAAGAAACAAAGAGAGAGGACTCAAATAAATAAAATCAGAAACAAAAGTGGAGAAGTAACTACTGACACCACTAAAAAACAAAGGATTGTAAAAAAATACTATGGACAACTATATTCCAAGAAGCTGGACAATGTGGATGAAATGGACAAATTCCTAGAAAAATACAATCTCCCAAAACTGAATCAGGAAGAATCAGAAAACCTGAATAGGCCAATAACAACCGATGAAATAGAAGCAGTAATCAAAAAACTCCCAGGTTGGGACAACTTCACTGAGGAGTTTTACCAAACATTCAAAGGAGAATTAACACCTATACTTGTCAAACTATTTTAAAAAAATAGAGGAAGGGACATTTCCAAGCTCTTTTTATGAAGCCAACATTTTCCTAATTCCAAAACCAGATAAAGACACTACAAAGAAAGAGAATTACAGGCCAATGTCCCTGATGAACATAGATGCTAAAATCCTCAACAAAATATTAGCAAATGTGATACAGTAATCTATATATATAAAAGCCTAAGTGACCATCGCAACTGAAACAACCGAATGGATGACAAAACAGGCTGCATGGGGCGACCAGGCCAGCAGGGGGGTTAGTGAAAGATGACCAAATGACTGAGCAGCAGGCTGCGTGGTGTGACCAGGCCAGCAGAGTGGGCAGTAAGGGGTGACCAGGCTGGTGGGGGAGGGCAGTTAGGGGTGACCAGGCTAGTGGGGGAGGGGCAGTTGGGGAAAACCAGGCCAGCAGGGGGGTGGGTAGTTAGGGGTAATCAGGCAGGTGAGCAGTTAAGAGCCAGTGGTCCTGGATTATGAGAGGGATGTCCCACATCCCCCAAGGGGTCCTGGATTGTAAAGGGTGCAGGCTGGACTAAGGGGACCCCCCCTCCCCTGTGCACGATTTTGTGTACCAGGCTTCTATTATATTAAAAAGATCATACAACATGACCAAGTGGGATTTATTTGGGGAGGCAAGGTTGGTACAATGTCTGCATATCAATAAACATATTACATCAAATAAACAAAATGAAGGATAAGAACCACATGATCATATCAATAGATGCAGAGAAAGCATTTGATAATATCCAACACCCTTTTTTGATAAAAATTCTCAGCAAAGTGGGAACAGAGAGAGCATACCTCAATGTAATAAAGGTGATAAATGTCAAGTCCACAGTTAACATCATAATAAACAGACAAAAACTAAAAGTGTTTCTATATTTATGTCCTCCTTTTCCCCCCATTAACCCCCTCCAGCTTGCCCTTGCCCCAGTTCCAGGTCTTCACCACCCAATTGTCTGTGTCCATGGGTTGTGTATATATGCATACAATGTCTTTGGTTTATTACCTACCACCCATCCACCCTTCCCTGCCTTCCCTCCTGGTTTCCATACTCTGTTCCATGCATCCATCTCTCTGGATCCACTCTGTTCATCAGTTCATTTTGTAATTTGGATTCCACACATGAGTGAGATCATGTGATACTTGTCTTTCTCTGAATGACTTATTTCACTGAGCATGATACTCTCTAGGTCCCTCCATGTGGTCTCAAATGGTAAGAGAATGTTCTTTTTTATTGCTGCATAGTATCCCATGGTATAAATATACCACAACATTTTTATCTACTCATCTACTGATGGGAACTTTGGCTGTTTCCAGATCTTAGCTATTGTAAATTGCACTGCTATGAACATAGATGTGCATATATTCTTTCTGATTGGTGTTTCGTGTTTCTTGGTATATTTTCCTAGAAGTGGGATCACTGGGTCAAATGGTAGTTACATATTTAATTTTTTGAGGATACTCCATACTGTTTTCCATAATGGTTGCACCAGTCTGTGTTCCCACCAGCAGTGTACTAGGGTTCCCTTTTATCCACATCCTTGCCAACTCTTTCCATTTGTTGATTTGGTGATTTGTTGATGTAGCCATTCTGACAGGTGTGAGATGGTACCTCATTGTCGTTTTGAATTGCAGCTCTCAGATGATTAGTGACTTTGATGAAGTGTCCATTTAGGTCCTTTGCCCATTTTTTAAAATTGGGTTGTTTGTCTTCCTTTTGTTAAGTTGTATGAGTTCCTTATATATTTTGGATCTTAACCCTTCATCATATGTATCATTGTCAAATATGTTCTCTCATACAGTGGGCTCCCTTTTTGTTTTGTTGATGGTTTCTTTTGCTGTGCAGAAGCTTTTTATTTTGATATAGTACCATTTGTTTATTTTTACTTAGTTTCCTTTGCCTTACAAGATGTATTTGTAAACTTATTGCTATGAGAGATGTCTGAGATTTTGCTGGATCTGATTTGCTAATTTTTTTTATTATTATTTTAACATCTCTGTTCATCACTGATATTGCCCTATAATTTGTTGTGTTTTTGTTTTTTTTTTTTTTGTAGTGCCTTTATCTGGTTTTGGAATTAAGATAATGCTGGCCTCAAAAAAAAGAGCTAGCTTAGATACCATAAGATGGTATCTCTCTTTTTTTCTTGATGAGTCTGGCTATGGGTTCATAAATTTTGTTTATCTTCTAAAAACACTAACTCTTGTTTTAATTGACTTTTTTGGTATTGTTTTTGTCTCTATGTCATTTATTTATGCTCTAATCATTATTATTTACTTCATATTATTTACTCTGAGCTTTTCTTCTTGTTTTCTTTCCAATTATGTAAGTTATAGGGTTAAATAGTTTTGAATATATATATATATATTTTTTACTATTTATTTTTTTTTTCTTTTTGTTTGTGGTAAGCCTGTAGTACTAGGAACTTCCCTCTCAGGACTGATTTTTTTTGTGTGTGTCCCAGAAATTTTGGTTTGTTATATGTTCATTTTAATTTGTTTCCAATAATTTTTTTTTATTTCTTTCTTGATCTAGTTGGTAAACCATTCATTGTTTAATAACATGCTATTTAGCCTGTACCAATGTACAATGGTATAGCAGACCTTTCAAAAGGAAAGTATCCTATCTAATAATAGAGTAATATGCAAATTAACCATCACTCCATGACAAAATGGCTGCCCCCATAGCCACAAGATGGCAGCACCCAGTACCCTCAGCCCCGCTGCTGGAGTGCAGACCCCCTGCAATTGATCGCAGAGAGCTGGGGGTTGCTTAGGCCTGGTGCAGGAGTGGACCCCCTGCGATCGATCACAGGGAGCTGGGTGTCTGCTCCGGCCCCAGGCCGAAAGCCTCCGGCAGAGGCTTTTGGCCTGGGGCTGGAACAGACCCCTGAAATCAATCACAGAGAGCTGGGGGTTGCTTTGGCCTGGTGCACGAGCAGACCCCCTGCAATCTATCGCAGGGAGCTGGTGGTCCACTCCTGCGCAAGAGGCTTTCGGCCTGGGCAGGCCTGGGCAGGGACTGAGCCGGTGATCAGAGGGAGCTGGAGGGGCCTTCCCAAGCCTAAAGCTTCAGACAGAGGTTTTAGGCCTGGGCAAGGCCCAGCACATGATTGGTGTGAACTATAGATGAAACACCTTTTCTGACTGCTCATTGGCTAAGCTTCCTGTATGCCACTGGTAATATTCTTAGTAACTTGGGTAATAAGAATCCAAAAAGGTGATCTAGGGTTTTTCCACCACACTTCTGGGGAAAAAAAGAAGGTCCGCTGCTGGAGGGCTAAGAAATGTCATATCCTGCCCTAGCCAGTTTGACTCAGTGGATAATGCCTTGGCCTGCAGACAGCAGGGTCTGGGTTCAAGTCTGATCAAGGGCATGTACCTAGGTTGCAGACTCCTCCCTGGCTAGGGCCCAGATCAGGGCTCATGCAGGAGGCAACCAATCAAAGTGTTCCTCTAACTTTGATGTTTCTCTCTGTCTTTCCCTTTCTATTCCACATTCTCTAAAAGTCAATGGAAACATATCCTCAAGTGAGGATAAAAAATAAAGAAAGAAATGCATATCCTATGAAAGACACATCTTGAAAATGCCTAAAGAAAATTGTCATTTTTTCTTGGTGAAGGGACTGGAGTCTGTGTTGATGAAAACACCTCGGTGGCTGTGGTGACTGGCAGTGGCTGCAGCAGTGGAGTGATGGGGCTGGTGCCTTCCCCTGATCAGCCCGATTGCCTCCCACAAAGGTAGGCCAAACTTCAGCTTAGGCCCGCTCCCCATGCATGAATTTCGTGCACCGGGCCCCTAGTTATAATATCTTATAAGCAGTACTGCTAAAATAAAAAAATAAGTGACTTATACATACAATAATCTTATCTACTCAACAAATGTCATCATTTTATTGTCATGAAGTTATAAAATTTTATCTAATGAACCCAATGCTATGCCTTATACCTCAAATACTTATAAATGTGATATGATACTATAATGGCTTATACTTATATAACTTAATAACTCTTCAAGGTGACTAGCAAACTATTCATGAAAACAATATAGCAACTCAGAATAAGAACATGTAAAGAGGTAAAGTTATGCTTAATCTTTACCATATTGGAAACCATTATTTTCTATAATCCTAAGAGAGGTTCCAAAATGACCCTTTGATAATAACTTTTGTAAATATTGCTCCTCACAATATCATCAGTCTGGAAATATAGTAGGAATAGATAATAATACATCACCTCTTCCATGGTTAATTACTTATCACTGATTTAATTATTGCTGAATATTTTCCAAGCCTCTTCCTACTGCTCAGTGATTAAAATTTTTCTTATATTTCCAGTTTCCACAATTTTCTTTCTTTTTCTAAATCTATGGTGTTGTCTAAAATTCCTCTAACTTATGTGTGTGCATAGGGACTTTGCTGCCATACAATGAATCCATGAAGCACGGTTTTCACTGCTGCTTCCGTCATACCTGAGATGTGATGCTAATTTCCTGCTATTATATACCCATTAGCTGTCAGTCTTGCACTAAAGTCAATGACCCATCAGTGATATTAATACCAATCGAATCTGTAGAAATATGGGAGAGGTTAGAGTGGAGACAAAGATTATTGACATTGAAGTGGTGATGGAAAGTACTAGATTTTACATTGATCAGGATTTTTCCCTTATAAATAATAGAAAACAAACTGAAAGTAACTTAAACTGTGAAAATAGTAAGATGGGAGATAATATTCCCAGCAAGTCAATACTCATATCAACATCCTATCTAATGAAGAGGGAATATGCTAATTGACCATTACACCCTCACAAAGATGGTGGCGCCCACAGCCAATAAGGAAGGAAGATGCTAATTGACTGCCATGCCCTCAAAAATGGCAGTGCCCACAGCCACAAGATGACGGAGCCCAGTCCCCTCAGCCTCTCCGGGGTGGCAGGTGCGCAGCAGGGCCGGGCCAGCCCCCAGGCGGTTCCAGCCACTCCGCGCGCCTGCCTCCAGAGTCCCCCAGTCCCCTCAGCCCCCCAGCCGCCCAGGGCTGGCCCAAGGCACAGGCAAGCCTTGGATGTCGGCGGCCCAGCCACCCAGGGCCATCCCGAAGTGCAGGTAAGGCTTGGATGGCAGGTGCTCAGTCACCCAGGGCCGGCCAGAGGTGCAGGCAAGCCTCGAATGGCAGCTTCCCAGCCGCCCAGGGCTGCCTGAGGCTCAGGTAACCAGGGCCGGCTGAGGCTTGTGCTGCTGTCAGTAGCAGCAGCAGAGGTGTGATTAGGGCATTGCCTTCCCCTGATCACCGGGTTGTCTCCCGCCCTGAGGGCTCCAAGACTGTGAGAGGGAGCAGGCCAGGCTGAGGGACCCCCCTCCAGTGCATGAATTCTCATGCACTGGGCCTCTACTAATGTAAATAAAAATAATAAAATTATATTTGCCTGTTTGAATCTTGTCCATTGTGGTGATCAAGGGTAGGAGATGGCAATTTGTGGGAGAATCAAAATTATTGATAACTCTCACTATAACCACATGAAGAAATATTTTCCAGGACGAGAATTATTATACTGGTTAGGACATAGTGCCAGTAGGAATTACAAAGACAAACAATTACATTAATATTAAAACAGCATTACACAAAGAGTAAAAACAAAAACTAACAGTGAGTTGAGCTCTGAAGAATACATCAAACTCAGAATTGTTTAGGAATATGTATGGTCTAATTGGTGCAACAGTTAAGTTGCACATCAGTAGTAATACATATCTATATATATAAAAAGCCAGAGACCAGAATGCCGTAACAACTGGAATGACCATTCACTATGATGCCCACTGCGGCCAGTGAACCCACCTGATCAGGGGGTGGGGCCAGCTGGCCAACCTCGCATGGCCTCTCCCCCCAGCTGGCCCAGCCCCTGATCAGACCCTCCCACCCTGGTGGAGGGCAGGGTGGCCAACCAACGCCCCTGCGGCCCTTACCCCCAGCCAGCCACACCCCGATCGCATCCCCTACCCAATAGGGGGCGGAGCTGTGACCGCCGGCCAACCTCCTGCAGACCCCCCTGGCCGGCCCCACCCCCAATAGGCCCCCACCACCCCAATCTGCCTGCAGCCACTCCCCAGCTATCCCCGTCCCTGATCGCCTCTACCCCAATAGGGGGGGCGGAGCTGGCCAGCCAACCTCCTGCAACCCCTACCGCCATCCGGCCCCACCCCGATCAGGGGCAGGGCTGGCCGGTCACTGACCCCCGGTCGGCCCCCCATTCGGGGGAAGGGCCAGCTGGCCCATTGCCCATAGTCCCTCCCTATGGCCATCCCCACCCCCATTCGGCCCCCCCACCCCAATCGGGGGAGGGGCTTACCAACCAATCACCCTCGGCCCCTCTCCCCAGCCGGACCAGCCCTGATTGGCCCAATCAGGGTGGGCTAGCCAGCCAACCTCCCGTCATCTCCTCCTGAAAGGCCCGGCCCGATCCGCCCTGATTGGGGTCAAGCCGGCTGGACCCCACCCATGCACGAATTCGTGCACTGGGCCTCTAGTTAATTTATAATTATAAAATTTACAAAGAATTATAGATTATTGAATACACATGTCTCTTCAAAGTGTGTTCCTAGATTTGTGCTTAAAAACAAACAAAAACCCACCCTAAAACAATATTGATCATATATATTGAGTTTCTCAGAACTAATTGGGACATTTTTAATGACCTGATCTGTTGTGAACCCAACTAATCAAATGTTCTCTGATCAAGTCAATTAAACCACATTTATAGGAAATGATTATATTGTCAAAACTCTGTATTTTAAAATAGAATATTATCCTGTAGGTAGTGAGACTAATTGTTGAACCAACATCTCAGAATATATGCAGTTCAGGGGTTGATTACATGTGGGTCCTGAGCAAGTCCTGTTTTCTCTTTGGAGAAAGACCCAGCTAGCAGGCTGAGCATGGTAGCTGGGCAGTAACCCAATGCACCACAGAGTGGACAAAGGAGAGCAGTTGCCATTAAGGATTTCAAAGATGGCACAGCAAAGTGTTTGAGGTACCAAAACAGGAAGCAAGGGGATATCACCAGGGAAGGTTTTTCTGTGAGAAAACACTGATCACCTGTCCACGTGAAGAAAAGCAAATTGTAGCAGTCTGTTTACTTTAAAAGAATGGCCAAAGGTTCATCTTGGAAATAAAACCAGGCCTCTACCTCATTTAGATTAGTAAGAAGGGAATCTGCGATTAAAGCTCACAATATTTCCCACTGTGAAAAACAAGACTAGAAACTAAAATTAGTGTTTACTACTGGTATTGGTCAAACACACCTTCAAAGAGAAATTGGACAATATTAAAATACCGGACAAGGCCTGAATAGTAAGAACTATTTCAAAATACTTGTTTTGCAAAATGAAATTTTAACTGCTTGGACCAAAGTTGGTAATGCTATTGTTTGTTAAATTCTGTTTTAAAGATTTTTATATAATTACCAGGAAATGGTTTAAGGTGAAACAGTAAATCAGCTCACTTAAAGTGCATTTTAAAGGCAATGAGTCTGTAACTCACAATGAACTTTTTAGATTGGATTGTCTTGAAACCTTTCTGGAAATCTTAAATCTAGAAATTATCAAAAGGACTTTTTCAGATTACCTGTTTACAAAAAAATTTAGAGATTGCCATTTGTATTTAAAATAAGTCATTGGGATTCGGGTTTTTCAATTAGATATGATACTTTAATATGGTACTAAATATAAATCATCTAATTTTTAAAAATTCAAATGTCCATAACCTTCGATTTTTCTTTTAAGTTCAGACCCCCACCAAGTAAACTATCTTGTGGTTATCTGGTAGTTTATTTGTAGACTAGAGGCCCAGTGCACGAATTCATGCACAGGTAGGGTCCCTAGGCCTGGCTGTCAATCAGGACAGATTGGGGCCTTCCAGGTGTCAGCCAGGGACTTCCTTCATTCCACACCACCCCCTAGTGGTCAGTGCATGTCACAGCGAGCGATCGAACTCCTGGTCTCATGGTTGAACTCCCGAGGGGACACTTTGCATATTAGCCTTTTATATATATATTTATATATATATATATAGTGTTCATCTCTATGAATTTCCCTGTGTTTTTTATCATCATTGTCATTTCCTGAACACCTGTTTATTTCATTGCATTGATTGAGGACAATACATCCATCTCCTTCCATCTTCATTTTAAGTTTTTCATTTTTTTTGTGAGATTATATTTCCACAATAATCTGTAATGGCATTTATTATGTTGGAGGTCAATCTCTATTTGTAAGCAATCAACAGAAAGTAAAAATCTTGTTCAACTTCACTCTGCCATCATGTCCATGAGTATTAATCAGGATTCACTGAGGAGATAAAACCCACACAGTAATTTGGAGAGTTTAATATGAAGAATTATTAATTATAACCGGAGATGAGAGTAAATAGGAATTGGTTAGTAAAATAGGACTCTAAAAGGCATAAGAACTGCATATATAAATGTAGTCACTTCAATTAAAACAGAAAGAACACCCGCAGAAGAGGACAGACTGAGACCTTGTTGAGCCACAGCTTTGGCTATTGAGTGGCAAAAAAGTCATTGGAGTGCTACCCTTAGAAATTGTGGGAAAAGTGTTCTCTAGAACTTGCCATAAATCTACCTGTTAGGACACCAGTGACAACTCTTCCCAGAAGATGTATCATCAAAGGTACTCCACTAGGAAATCAACAAAAGGGAAGTTGCATTTAGTTTTTATTAGCAAGAAGGCAGTGAGATAGACACAATATTTGGGTTATTGAACACTTTGGAAACTAAGATGTTGGAAAAAACCAAAGGGGCAGATTATGTGATAAATGGATATATTATGAACTACCTGAAGACCCAATGAGCAGCACTATAATCTGATTGGCTATATAACCTCAATATCTATGATAAGTTTTTCTAGTCATTCAACAAACCAGTCCTTTCAATACTGCAAACTAATATTTTTAATTATTCATCAAACTAATTACATTAATATAGCCAATAAAAAGAACACTAGATGTCTTTTTTAAGCTGATAATCATGTAACAACATACAAAGATTTCAGAAGACATCATTCTTCCTAAAGTTTAAAAATCTGCAAGTAGAAAAAAAATGGGATAGCTTTGCTTGACTTTCTTCAACTTACACTTAAAAAAAAGATTCTTGGTTCTAGTTTAGAGTACATTGTTTCATAACTTCAACATATTTGACCCTAGCTTCGATGTGGGAGTTGGTGAGATGAGAAACTTCAAACTATGATTTTGAAACCCCAGTTCGAATGCTCTAGGGTGACACTGTGAAGAGAGTATTCCTTAAAATAAATTATTTGATCTACAATCAAGAAAAGTGTTAACTTGCTGGAAACTTTTCAGTTTGCTGTTCTTAAGAACCCAATTTAGCAATTTTATCAACTTTCATTTTTCCATGCTATTGGAGAGAAGCAAGGGCATGAATAATCTAAAAGCACAGTTAATTTTAGAAGAATTTATATCAAGTGACTTTTTGTAGTAGATTTAACTTCCTAGTCATGTTGTACCTAAGCTAATAATAAGATTAGTTTTTCTTTTCTCAGGGCATACTAATTGGTATCTCAGTAAAATAATGTGTGATAAGGGAAAGACAGACATTTTTGTTACTTAACATGAAAAATTCCTTAAACAGTACAGCCATATGTGGAACATGAGTTGAAAATTCTTGATAATGATGAAAGCTTATTGTGTGTGAAAAACAAGAGAATCATATAGCAGTTCCTATAATGTGATGCAGATTGAACTTCATACACAAGCACATTATGACTGAGGTGACTATACTTCACTAGCTCACCATTCTGTGAGTTCATGGATTTCAAAGCATTTTGTAAATTATCAAGCATTACATAGACATATTCTGAATTGGAAGTTGTTGTAATGTGGTGCATAAGCTCATCATAATTCCTATTTGTATACATATAGAAAGTATCTTTTTCTAATGTTAACCCCCCCCCCCGCCAAGTTATCTTTTTTCCCTGTTTCCCATTTACCCAGGTGGCAGTTTATGTCGTTCATTATCTCAGAGAAGGACCCTACTAGATACTTGTTTCCAAAAACCTATTTCTACTAAAGAACAAAGTTGTCAAGAAGTAGTTTCCTGTAAATTAAGAAGAAACATTCCGTGGCTACAGATAGAAGAGGGTAGTCTAGGAGACTGTGGGACAAGTGAGACATCTGAAGAGGTCATTGAGGAGATTCTGGATCATGCCAAATCAACAGCCAACTCAGTCCACTGAGAGAAAAAAAGCTTGGGATAGCTATAGTAGGGAAATGTGGGTAATAGTAAACAAAACAACAACAAAACAAACAAATAAATAAACAAAACAGCCACAAATGTAACCAAAAAAAAATGCAACCAAAATTGAGAAATCTGTAGGGAGGCTGAAGTCTCTCAGGGGTAAGTTTATGTGGGAGACTATTAGCTACAGAACCTGAGTGAGAAGCAGAGAGAATACTTTTGAAGAAACATTTTAAATTACACTGTGTATTTTGTTTTCTTTTACTCTTTATCTTAGCAACAGATGTAACATCAAGTCAGGATCAATGCCCTATGCAATAAAAAAGTGGGGGGAAAGTTTAAAAAATATAAAGTATTAAAGAATGAATAAAACTAATAAGGATTACTTTTTAGTCTATAGGTATTATACTAAAACTAGCTTTCCCGTTGCAGGAAAATTCCTGCAATGGGATTTCCTGCTGCACTCTACCCCGCCTCCGTTCCTCCCTTGCCGCCCGCCTCGCCTTCTCCTCTTGCCCTCCCGCATTTCCCTTCGCCCCCGGCCCCGCCTCCGCTCCGCCTTTATCACCCGCCTCACCTTCTCCTCCAGCCCGCCCGCATTTCCCTTTGCTCCGCCATTGTCGCCCGCCTCCGCCCCGCCCCGCCCTTGCCGCCCGCCTCACCTTCTCCTCCAGACCGCCCGTGTTTCCCTTCGGCCCCGGCCCCGCCTCCGCCCCGCCCTTGTCACCGGCCCCGCCTTCTCCTCCAGCCCGCCCACGTTTCCCTTCGGCCCCGGCCCCGCCTCCGCCCCGCCCTTGTCACCGGCCCCGCCTTCTCCTCCAGCCCGCCCGCGTTTCCCTTCGGCCCCGGCCCCGCCTCCGCCCCGCCCTTGTCACCGGCCCCGCCTTCTCCTCCAGCCCGCCCACCTTTCCCTTCGGCCCCGGCCCCGCCTCCGCCCCGCCCTTGTCACCGGCCCCGCCTTCTCCTCCAGCCCGCCCACGTTTCCCTTCGGCCCCGGCCCCGCCTCCGCCCCGCCCTTGTCACCGGCCCCGCCTTCTCCTCCAGCCCGCCCACGTTTCCCTTCGCCCCCGGCCCCGCCTCCGCCCCGCCTTTATCACCCGCCTCGCCTTCTCCTCCAGACTGCCCGCGTTTCCCTTCGGCCCCGGCCCCGCCTCCGCTCCGCCCTTGCCGCCGGCCCCACCTTCTCCTCCAGCCCGCCTTCGTTTCCCTTCGCCCACAGCCCTGACTTCGCTCCTCCCTTCTCCTCCCCCCGCCCCCCTGGCTTGCTTGCTTCTTCGAAGCTTTACTCCCCTTTGCAGCTCTTGGCTTCTTTCGACACTGTCTTGATATGCAAATCAGCCGCCATCTTTGTTGGGGCAATTTGCATACTCGTCCTGATTGGTTGGTGGGCGTGGCTTAGGTGTAGCGAAGGTGCGGTCAATTTGCATATTTGTCTATTATTAGATTAGATATACTGATAATTCTAACCAACTAGAAAAAAACAACAACCCAAACAGGAAAATGAGCCAAGGAGATGAACAGGCAATGTATAGAAAAATAAACTCTGAAGATATTTTGTTACTTCTTGATAGTCAGATAAATGTAAATGAAAATAATTAGTTATCACATTTAGGCTTTTAATTTTAACAATGGTAAGTATTGCTGGAATATAGACAAGTAGATCTTCTGGTGTATTCACAACCAATGACCCAGAAATTATTTATAAGATGCATATATAAACACAATCAAAATGTTATTGAAGTTATGTTTCAAAAAGTCCCTATTTTCTATATCTGGAAGCAATGAAAACCATTATTAATACTTAGGAAAACTGAATCACTAAAGATCCAGTGGAAAGTATTTGAGTACATGGAATTCAAAATAAGCTTTTGTAGAAAAAGTTTGATGTAGAAAATAAAGAGTGCCATTGGTTTTGCTGAATAACAATTCATAATAAAAGGGAGAGCCCACCATCAGAATATAAAACAAGACATATTTTTATATTTGAAAAATATTGGCGACAGAAAAATATTTTTATAATTCACCATTAAACCAAAACAAAAAAAAAAGAAAAAAAAAAGTGCCTATTCTGGGATGGCTGCCAACAGGACAGCAGTGAGCAAGATAGTGTGAATGAGTAAGAGAGTGAAAGTAGAGTGCGTGGACATGTGGGGAGTGTGTGTATGTGTGAGTGAGGGACAATATATTCCACAGGATTGTCAGGGACTGGCGGACCAGGATCCCCTGGCCAGGCAGCCTTTACTACTGCCGAAATCTCTCTTTTCTCTTTCTTCACAAGCCAATTTCTTTCTTTCTTTCTTTCTTCTTTCTTTCTTTCTTTCTTTCTTTCTTTCTTTCTTTCTTTCTTTCTTCTTTCGTGTTGTTCTTTGATTGTTTTTAGTATATATTTTTTGTTTTTTTTTATTTTATGCTTTTGTTTTTTCTCTCCTCATTTGTTCTCTTCTTCTACAAATAGCTTAATTAGTTTCATTCACAAACACAGGCTGATCTCCTCTCTATTCTCCTTATCCAGAAATAGATGAATACATAGATAGATAGAATAAGAAAGTGAAGAAAAAAATCTTAAGAAATAGGAGGAGAGCCTAAGAGAGCTTTGGGACAACAAAAAACAAAACAACATCTGCATAATAGGTGTGCCCAAAGGAGAGGAAACTGAGCAAGAAATAGAAAACCTGTTTGAAGAAATGACAGAAAACTTTCCTGATATTGGGAAGAAAAAACTCACACAAGTCCAAGAAGTTCACAGAGTCCCAAACAAGATGAACCCAAAAAGACTGACATGAAGACACATTATAATTAAATTGGCAAACACCAATGACAAAGTAAGAATCTTAAGGGCTGCCAGAGAGAGAAAGAAAGTTATCTACAAGGGATTTCCCATCAGACTATCAACTGATTTCTCAACAGAAACACATCAGGCCAGAAGGGAATGGAATAAAATATACAAAGTCATGCAAAGCAAGGGACTAAATCCAAGAATACTATACCCAGCAAGGCTAGAATTCAAAATTGAAGGTGAAATCAGGAGCTTCCCAGACAAAAAAAGACTGAAGGAGTTTATTACCACCAAACCAGAAATACAAGAAATGCTAAAGGGACTGCTATAGAAAGAATAAATAGGAAGGGAAGAAGGAACACAGGCATAAAGAATAAAAATGGTGACAAATAAGTACCTATCCTATATAATAAAGAAGTAATATGCAAATGGTCGTTATGCGGTCATGCATAATGACAGATCAGCAGGAAGGCTGGGCAGCGAGCTATGAGTGGGGGAGAGCTACAGGAGGGTGGGTCAGTGAGCTACATGTGGTGGAGAGCTACGAGCGGCAGTGGGCTGGGCAGCCAGCTGAGGCAAGTGGCAGACAGCTACTTGAGCTTGGATTCGTGTGCAGGGCCACTAGTCAATAATAACTTTAAATGTAAATGATTAAATGCTCCAATCAAAAGACATAGGGTAGCTGAATGGATAAGAAAACATGATCCATATATCTGTTGTCTACAGGAGACGCACCTCAGATCAAAGGACTCACACAGACTGATAGTGGAAGGATGGAAAAAAAATTTTGGAGGCGAATGAAAATGAAAAAAAAGCTGGGGTAGCAATACTTATATCTGACAAATTAGACCTCAAAGTGAAGGCCATAATAAGAGATAAGGAAGGTCACTTCAAAATACAAAATGGAGCAATTCAACAAGAAGATATAACTCTGGTAAACATGTATGCACCCAATACAGGAGCACCTAAACACATCAAAAAACTTCTGGAAGATATCAAGGGAGAGATAGACAGCAATACAGTCATAGTAGGGAACTTTAATACCCCACAAACACCACTAGATAAATCCTTTTAAAAAAATCAGCAAAGAAACATCAATCATAAATGACTCACTAGATCGGATGGAAATAATTGACATGTTCAGAATATTTCACCCCAAAGCCACAGAATATAAATTTCTCTCAAGTGCACTTAGGTCATTTTCAAAGATAGACCACATATTGTGACACATGCAAAGTCTCTTCAAATTCAAGAAAATTGAAATCATATCAAGCATCTTCTCAGATCACAATGGCATAAAATTAGAAATCAACTACAATAAAAACAATGGAAAAAAAATCAAACACTTGGAGGCTAAAGAGCATGCTATTAAACAATGATTGGGTTACCAAAGGGATCAAAGAAGAAATAAAAAGCATCCTGGTAACAAACACCAATGAAAACACAGCAATCCAAAATCTATGGGACATAGTGAAAGCAGTCTTGAGAGGGAAGTTCATAGCTCTACAGTCCTACCTCAAAAAATGAGAAAAAAATTGTAATAAATTATCTAACCCTACAACTCAAAGAGTTAGAAAGAGAGCAACAAGAAAAGCCCAGCGAAAGCAGAAGGAAGGAAATAATAAAGATAAGAGCAGAAATAAATGACATAGAGACCACTCTTTTTTTAAATATATTTTATTGACTTTTTACAGAGAGAAATGGAGAGGGTTAGAGAGTTAGAAGCATCAATGAGAGAGAACCATTGATCAACTGCCTCCTGCACACCTCCTACTGGGGTTGTGTCTGCAACCAAGTTACATGCCTTTGAATGGAATCGAACCTGGGACCCTTCAGTTCACAGGCTCATGCTCTATCCACTGAGCCAAACCGGTTAGGGTATGAGAACACTCTTTTTAACACCAAAATAATAATAATAATAAATACAAAAGATCAATGAAACCAAGAGCTGGTTCTTTGAAAGGATAAACAAGATGATGAACCTCTAGCCAGGGTCACCAGGAAGCAAAGAGAGAAGACCTAAATAAACAAAATCAGAAATGAAAGAGGTCAGGTAACAACCTTCCCCACAGAAATACAAAGGATTATGAACAAATACTTTGAACAACTCTATTCCAATGAACTGAACAACCTAGATGAAATGGACATATTCTTAAAAAAATACAAGTTCCCAAAACTCAATCAGGAAGAATAAAAAAACTGAATAGGCCAATAACAGCCAAAGAAATTGAAACAATCATCAAAAATCTTCCAGAAAACAAAAGCCCTGGTCCAGACTGCTTTAAAGGGGAGTTCTACAAAGCATTTAAAGAACTAAAACCTATCCTCCTCAGACTATTCCAAAAAATTCAACAGGAAGGCACACTTCCAAGCTCTTTCTATTAAACCAGCATTATTCTAATTCCAAAATCAGATAAAGACACCACAAAAAAAGAGAACTACAGGCCAATATCCTTAATGAACATAGATGCTAAAATCCTCAACAAAATTCTAGCAAATTGGATCCAGTATTACATTAGAAAGATCATACACCATGACCAAGTGGGATTTATTCCAGGGGTGCAAGGATGATACAATATTCGCAAATAAATGTGACACAGCACATAAACAAATTGAGAGACAAAAATCACATAATCATATCAATCAATACAGAAAAAGCATTTGACAAAATCCAACACTCTTTCTTGATAACTCTCAGAAAAATGGGAATAGAGGAATCATACTTCAACATAATAAAAGCCTTATATAACAAACCTACAGCCAACATCATACCCAATAGGTAAAAATTAAATCCATTTCCCTTAAGAAAAGGAACAAAACAGGGATGCCCACTTCCCCACTCCTGTTTGATATAGTACTGGAAGTGCTAACCATAGTGATCAGAAAATATGAAGAAATAAAAGGCATCCAAATTAGAAAAGAAGAAGGAAAACTGTCCTTATTCACAGAAGACATGATACTGTACATAGAAAACCCCAAAGACTGCATCAAAAAAAACTATTAGACTCACTAAATGAATTTGGCAATGTAACAGGATACAAAATTAACATCCAGAAATCTATGGCCTTTTTAACACCAATGATGAACTCACAGAAAGATAAACTAAAAACAACAATCCCATTTACCATTGCAACAAAAAAATTAAGATACCTAGCAATAAACTTAACCAAGGAGGTGAAAGACCTGTACTCAGAAACCTATAGGACATTGAAAAAAGAAGTTAGAGGAAGATGTAAACAAATGTAAGTACATACCATGCTCATGAATTGGTAGAATCAACATCATTAAAATCTCCATAGTATCCAAACTATCTACAGATTCAATTCAATCCCCATTAAAATACCAACAGCATATTTCAAAGATCTAGAACAAACTCTCCAAAAATTCATCTGGAATAAAAAATAAAAAAAAAAAGACCCTGAATAGCCACATCAATCTTGAGAAAGAAGAACAAAGTTGGAGGGAATCACAATACCAGATATCAAGCTATATTACCAAGTCATGGTTCTCAAAACTGCCTGGTACTGGCATAAGAACAGACATATAGACCAATGGAACAAAACAGAGAACCCAGAAATCGAGGCAAGCCATTATGCTCAATTAATATTTGACAAAGGAGGCAAGAGCATACAATGGCATCAAGACAGTCTCTTCAATAAATGGTTCTGGGAAATTTGGTCAGATACTTGCAAAAAAAATGAAACTAGATCACCAACTTATACCATACACAAAAACAAACTCAAAATGGCTAAAGGACTTAAATTTAAGAGGGGAAACTATAAAAATCTTAGAAGACTCCATAGGCAGCAATATATCAGACATATGTCGTAGCAACATCTTTACCTGTACAGCTCCTAGGGCAATGGAGATTAAAAAGAAAACAAACAAATGGGACTACATAAAAATAAAAAGCTTCTGCACAGCAAAGGAAAGCATTAAGCAAAGAAAAAGAAAGCCCACTGCATGAGACAACATATTTGCCAATCCTATTATGATAAGGGTTTAATCTCTAAAATTTACAGGGAACTCATACAACTTAACAAAAGGAAGATAAACAACCCAATCAAAAAATGGGCAAAAGACCTAAATAGACACTTTTCAAAAGTGGACATTCAGAAGGCCAAGAGACATCTGAAAACATGCTCAAAGTCACTAATCATCTGAGAGATGCAAATCAAAACTACAATGAGATACCATCTCACACCTGTCAGAATGGCTATCATCAACAAATCAACAAATGACAAATGCTGGCGAGGATGTGGAGAAAAAGGAACCCTCCTGCACTGCTGGTGGGAATGCAGACTGGTGCAGCCACTGTGGAGAACAGTATAGAGTTTCCTCAAAAAATTAAAGTGGAACTCCCATTTGACCCAGTAATCCCACTTCTAGGAATATATCCCAAGAAACCAGAAACACCAATCAGAAAGTATATATGCACCCCTATGTTCATAACAGCACAATTTATAATAGCTAAGATTTGGAAACAGCCTAAGTGTCCACCACCAGATGTGGATTAAAAAACAGTGGTACATCTACACAATGGAATACTACACTGCTATAAAAAAGAAGGAACTTTTACCATTTTCAACAGCATGGATGGAACTGGAGAGCATTATGCTAAGCAAAATAAGCCAGTCGGAGAAAGATAAATATCACATAACCTCACTAACATGTGGGATATAATGATCAACATAAACTGATGAACAAAAACAGATCCAGAGACAAATGGCAGGGGCAGTGGTGGGGGGTTGTTAGAGAGCAACCAAGGACTTGTATGTATGCATATTAGCATAACCAATGGACACAGACACTAGGGCGGTGGGGGCTTGCCCTCAGGGGTGGGAGTGGTTGGGTGGGGTCAATCGGTAAAAATGAGATATATGTAAAACCTTAAACAGTAAAATAAATAAATAAATAAATAAATAAATAAATAAATAAATAAATCAATAAATTAAAAATAAAGAAAAAATGTGATGATTTCATTTAGAAAGGATACAATTATCAAAATAAAAACTAGGAGAAAAAAATTCAAAGCAAAGTAATTCTCACAAATCTAATAGCAATTAATATTAGCTATTTCCAAATAGATCTTCAATTTTAATATTCCGTATTGCAATCATCCATATTATATGAAAACATGTGTTTCTCAGGTGTGGGGAATCTTTTTTTTGCCTTGAGCCATTGGGATACTTAAAACATGATTTATGAGACATGCAAAATTTTCAACTTAAAAAATTAGCCTGCTATATTTGGTCAAACATTTAATTAACTCACTCTTAATGCTTTGGCAGCACCAGACCAAATGATTTCACAGGCCTTATATTGCCCTCGAATCAGACATTCTCCACCCCTTAGAATCTAAGCCCTTACATTACATGTATTACGGATTCTCAAATTTTATAATATTTGTCAATGCAAGGAATGTTAACAAACATTATTTTAAGCATGCATAAACTTGTTTGTGTTTTTGCTTTTTATAGGCCATATGTCTATTATTTGTATTAAGTGTCTGTTCACATAATATTTTTAATTTTATGACCTTTAATTCTGTACCTTCAGATTTTATGTGAATAAAGGATATCATTTACCATGAGGTATACATTAGTTATGATTTTAAACAAGACACACACTTCAATAAGTTATTTCTTTTTCCTTCTCTTTTACTATTTATTTTGAATACATTTCAAAATTAGAGAAAAAATAAAACCAGTAAAAAATGCCCCATATATGCTCAATCCCGATATTTCATGCAGATTTCAAAAATTGTCCCTATAATAGCCTTTGCATCAGACAATCCAACCCAATTTCACGTTACACTTAGATGTTATTTAGTCCAGAGCAACTCTTCATTCTTGACTTTAATATCCTGCACATTCTTTAAGATTACAGAACAGTATTACTTTTAGAATGTTCTTTAATTTGTTTTTGTCTGATATTCCTAACTACAATCATTTAAAAGAAGCTGCGGTAATGTCATATTTTTAAACAGTGTATAAAGATCTACCCATATCTACTTAGTGCTAATTTGTCTTCGCCTTGTTATTTCTTTTTTTATGGTCTAATGGAGCATTATATCATGCCATATTTAAAGAGTTCTATTTTTTCAGATATTTATCTGAGCCCTAATTAATTGATTTGTTACTGTGTTAAGAAACCCTTTCTTTTTGACGGTGCATAAACTATAAACTCACTTTTTAATATAATTAACAAGGTTGTTATAGTGCTTCTAAAGCATTTTAAATTAATTTTACAAAATTAACATACAGGTTTGTTTCTGTTTATCTCATCACGCATCACAAATTTAGCATAACAGAAAGTCATTAAAATTTAAGAGCAGCAGAATTAGATGCTATAAAAGTTATCATAAAATAAGAACATTTCCAAAGTAAAATATATGAAATTTTGTTTTTAAAAATATTCTAAGACATTATATTTTATTGAACAAGAAATATGTAACAATTGTTTATAATATTCAAAATAGAAAATAGCCTTGAGTACATAAATTCTGATAATAAAAATGTATAGAAAATAAATACTTAACACTTTTTCTTAGTATTTATACAGTCTTAATAACAAAATAAATATAAACTTACAAAAGATGGTTGTCTGATTATGCACTTGTTAAATTAGAACTGATTTGTTATCTGTTACAGTTATCTATACTAATAAAAGGGTGATATGCTAATTAGACCAGGAGACTGGATATCTTCCTACCATCCGACTTCCTTCCAGACAAAGCCACTGTGGTGGGGGCCGAGGCAGAGGCGAGTCACTTAGGGGCAATCAGGCCAGCAGGGTAGGGCAGTTGGGGGCCATGAGGCTGGCAGGGGAGGGCAGTTGGGCGCCATGAGACCGGCAGGGCAGGGCAGTTGGGGGTGAGCAGGCTGGCAGGGGGGGCAGTTGGGGGCAATCAGGCCAGCAGGGAGGGCAGTTGGGGGTGATCAGGCCAGCAGGGGGGCAGTTGGGAGCAAGCAGGCCAGTAGGGGGGCAGTTGGGGGCGATCAGGCCAGCAGGGGGGGCAGTTGAGGGCGATTAGGCCAGCAGGGGGGCAGTTGGGAGCAAGCAGGCCAGTAGGGGGGCAGTTGGGGGCAAGAAGGGGGGCAGGGGGGACAGTTGGGGTTATCAGGCCAGCAGGCAGAGTGGTTAGGGGTGATCAGGCAGGCAGGCAGGTGAGCGGTTAGGAGCCAGCAGTCTCGGATTGCAAGAGCGATGTCTGATGTCCACAGGGATCGGGCCTAAACTGGCAGTTGGACATCCCACGAGGGATCCCATATTGGAGAGGGTGCAGGCTGGACTGAGGGACACCACCCCCCCATGTATAAATTTTGTGCACCTGGCCACTAGTATAAAATAATGCTACTTTGTGAGAAAATTCAAATAAAATATATGCAATATGAACTTAAAATAAGTGACCTAAGACAATAGAGTAAGAGTAAAGTAGAAATTGGTACCAAACTGGGGAAGTTATATGCATATATGCATCGCTCATGGTGAAGGCCTGGGAGGGGCAGGTGCAGGGTAGAAGGGGTCAATGGGAAAAACAAACAAACAAAAAACAAAGGAGACATCTGTAATACTTTCAAAAATAAAGATAAATTTAAAAAAAGAATAAAACAAGAAATATGAGAAAAAAAAGAAACTGGTACAAAATGAGCTATTCCTTCAGAAGCCCAATGTGGTATTGAGAACATGGTTAATAGTTGTATAGAGTATGAAATTGAATTTATCATTCAGAAACTATAATTATGAGGAAGCTAACATCACGTTTGTTTGGAATTCATCACATCCTGATTTTGCAGTTCTCAAAGAAAAATGTTCAGTTATACATTTTTCAAATTTGTAAATAACATGCTCTGTCAGTTCAGTAAATATTTGTATCTTGTCAAAACAGGTAATAGATTTGCAATTCACTTAAAATAATTAAAAGATGGAAAGGATACACACATAAAAACTACAAATTTAAATATTAATAGTCCCCTACAAAGAAGTATAATTTATAAACCAAACCAAGATAGTAATGCATGAAATGACTTTTAGAAATATAGTATATAATGTACTAAAACTTTTAAAGATTACTTATAAACCTCATAGACAAGCCCAGAATAATAAACATTATCATTAGGAAATTTTATACTGAATTCAATTTATTAAACTGTTTAACTTATCTAATCACAAGTTGAACATCATTGTAGCATAGTATTTTCTGCTTCCAGGTAAAACTATTACCCGTGGCTTATCACTTCATCCAATTACAATAGACTGAAGAATCAATCTGCAATCATTAGAGCCTTGCTAGAATAAACTCTTTCAATGCAAAATTCAAAATAATGTATTGGGTCATGGATATAAAGGTGTTTGTAATGAGCAGAAATTATTTGATTCAGATTCCTTCCACTTGATAGAAGTACAATGCTTAACATTGTTGGGGAATTTAAGTACTAAAAACACCTAAAATTCTAAAATCATAATGCTTATGACTATTGAAATAATCAAATCAGTAAAAAGAAAAGATTTGCAACCTGTTATCTGTAGCAGCTATAACTTATCATTATAAGTAATTAAGAATTATAGCAAACTCTAGTTTACCAAGTTTTATAAAAAAATATTGCTCAACTTTCCTACAACATTGCTAGGAGTTTTGATGAGGAGACCACAAAGTATGGTATTCTGCTTACAGATATATTGAGATGATTTACCCACATGATATTAATAATGTATATTAAATAAGTTGCAACTATGTTAAAATCAGAAATTTTAACAATACTACCACTATCAACAAAATCCAGATAGCTGGAATATTATTAGTAATGGAAGATTTACAAAAACTATGTACACAGTAATGTATCAATTACAATTTGTTTAAAAATAAAACTCAATTAAAATAACTATTAGATGTCAAAGAAAATAACTACATATACATTTTAACTTGACTCATAAAGAAATCATTTCCTTGAAACCTATACAAAATTTATGAAACACCAAACCTTGAAAACTATAATAAGAATATTTTATAAATCATTGTACATTCAAGGGAATAAAATTCAGGTGAAAAATATTTTCTATAAATAACTGAGAATGGAATATTGATTAATGAAAATAAAAGTTTATTTATCTTAATTAATTAAAATGGCTTATCATTAACTATATGCATTTAGTAATACGAGAGAGAGAGAGAGAGAGAGAGAGAGAGAGAGAGAGAGAGAGAGAGAGAGAGAGAGAGAGATTTCAATTGCTTAGTATTTCCAAAGATCTACTTTTGTTTGTTTGTTTTGTTTTATTAATCCTCAACTGAGGATATTTCTCCATTGATTTTTAGGGAAAGTGGGAGAGAGAGGGAAAGACAGAGAGATACATTGATGTGATAGAAACACATCGATTGGTTGCCACCTGCACAAGCCCTGACCAGGGCCCTGTAACCAAGGTAAGTGCCCTTGATGGGAATCAAACCCGGGACTCTTTGATTCACAGGCCTATGCTCTATTCACTGAGCCAAACTGTCTAGGACTCCAAACTACTCTTGACTATGAACTACTTTGGCAGAATTAGCAGCAATGAATTGTGACAAATCTCAGAGAAAGAATAAAAAAAAATGACTAATTTATTAAGATAAATGAATTTAGACTATTTTTATTAAATCTTCATTTTATTTTTTATTGGATTATTTCCCTTTCATTTTTCTTCTATTTCCTTTCACATATGTGGTTTATTAACTCATCTGACTTAGGATTACAAGAATATCAGCCCTAGCCTGTTTGGCTCAATGGATAGAGCATCAGCCGGTGGACTGAAGGGTCCTGGGTTTGATTCCAGTCAAGGGCACATGCCTGGGTTGAGGACTCAATCCCCAGTAGGGGGCGTGCAGGAGGCAGCCGATCAATGATTCTCTCTCATCATTGATGTTCTCTCTCTCTCTCCCTTCTTATCTGAAATAAATATTAAAAAAAAAAAGAATATCATAATGTTTCTTCCAATACAATCATGGCAATATAGATTGTAAAATATCTGGAATAATTCAACATGATACAAAATAAACTCTTGTTATTCAGTCCTCCTTTATACCATTTTATAAAATACTAAAGGCCTAGTGCATGGGTGGGGTCCGGCCAGCCCGCCCTGATGGGGGCCAATCAGGGCCGGGCCAGCTGGGGGGAGGGGCTGTGGGAGGTTGGGGGGGGCAATTGGGGCCCCAATCGGGCCAGTTGGCTGCTGCAATGTGTGTCATAGCGACAGGTCGTTCTGGTCGTTCTGGTCATTCTGATCACTTGGATTTTATATATATTGATGACATGGTATGAAACATCATTGAAACTATTAGTTTTCCAAATTCACCTTATCTCAATTTATATATATATATATATATATATATATATATATATATATATATATACATATATATATATATATATATATATATATATATATATATATATATATCTGACATATACATAGCATAATATGTATATGACTTTAATACTAGTTTCAGAAAGTAAGCAAGAAAAATAAATATCACATTAAAGACCTACCTATGCCTTATGTTAAAACCACACAAATATTAAAAATAACTGGAAAGTTCATTAATGTTTATAAATTCCATAGAAATCTATATTAAGTCTTTCATCTCAATTTTGGAACAATCATTATTACTGTAGTTGAAAAATGAATACTGTCAAAAGAAGTAGAATTTTTTTTTCATATTATATTTATAAGCACTAATGAGATCCTGAAAGTATTACTTTGGACACAGCTGGGCTGAGTCTACATTTTCTCCATTTTATCTACAGAATGCTCAGGCTACAAATGAAGATAAGAATTCTCTTCATTATATTTTACTAAATAAGGGTTGGATCACAAATGTATTAAAATCAAGTGTGAAGTGAAATTGCTAAGCATATAACTAGGTGGAACATCAGCTAAAATTATAAAATTACTGAAATGGATACAAACTGAAAAAGAATATTAAATAGATGACATGCAAAACACAGCCACATCCATAGCACACACTTATAATTGTTAGACAAGATGTCTTATGCCAATTGCCATGCAGAATATTTATAATGAGTACAAGGAAACTGGGAGAATAACTAATGGATGAATGCACATAAGCTGTGCTAAAAAAAAAAGAAACACAAAAACTCATACAGTATATATCCAAAGGATATATAAACATTAGAATTTATGTATTTTACAGGCCAAATAAAGGTCCCATAAAATCATATATGTGTGTTTATGTCTATACATATAATTCATATATGTATACAGTTTTATATATATATATATATATATATATATATATTCATATGTATAATATATGCATAAATTATATGTACACACACATGAATTACACTCAGTCCTGCATGAAAACTATGAATGGAACATGGACCACACTTATCATTTTAAAACTAATTTTTTATTTTAGAATAGTACTTTATACCAAATAATTGATTTACAGAAAGTTCACAATGGAAAATGAGATATGAAATCTCAAGAGTGTTTTGTCAACCACTAAAATGTAAAGAAAAACTCCCAAGTGTTTAAAGACTGGTCAGATTGGATACTTTCCCCTTTTCCAAAATTAAACAGTGCGAACAACAAGAGTCCCTCTGAGATATTAAGATTTTCAAGGTTACTTGAATCCCTCTTAGTTACTTAAAGATCCTACCTTATTTCAAGGAATATATTTCATGCTAGAAGAGTTTTTAACCTAATAAAATTATTAGGTAAGTGGTGAGTGTTCTACCACATAGAGCACCCTATATATCTAGTAGGCCGAAGTATACCACTTAAGGTAAGCAAATACTTTAACATAAATGTTTTAAGTTTTGATTGCTAAAGGAAATTTTATATAGAGTGATTTAATAAACATAAAGCAATTGAATACATTGCTGAGAGGGAAAGAGAAAGTATTATTGTTTTTGTACTTTAATCAGATAGATCTAACAATGAAAATTTGTCTTATCTTTCCAATTTGTAGGTCTTTGTAATTTAATCTTTTAGAATTGAATGATTTTACAGTGCTGATATAATTTTCTAAGAAATTGGAGGATATTTAAGACACACTAATCTGATTCATACGTGTAATTTGATTTTTCAATATATATCAGATGAAGTTGGTTTAAATGTTGTTTCTATATAGTAGTAAAAATGTTTCCAATACTATTATCTGAATGTCAATACACAGAATATGATAGATTCTTCAATTTGTATTTCTAAAGTAAAAAGATCTATAGCTTGAAAAATAAATAATCATTTTCCAGAGTCTATATTTTATTTATGAAAAATCTTTCCTTATAGTTGATGACTTTGAGAAAATATTGAATAACTTTCTCTAACTTAACATTAAATTTCATCAATTGAAATTTACTTATTTGTAAACTAATTATATTATTTACATACATCCTAGATTCTACAAATCTTGTATTTGATTTATTATAGTTCTGCTTTGCATTATTTTTTTTCTCTTAAGCAATTATCTTAATAGGTGCAAATGACTAGTCAACAAACTTCGTTAGTTATCCAAAATCAGACTTTTACCAAATACCACTAAAGTCAATTTTATAAAACTTGATCTATAAAAATGTGTTTTATTTTATTTTTTTATTTATTTTTTAATTATTTTATTGATATTTTTACAGAGAGGAAGGGAGAGGGAGAGAGAGTTAGAAACATCGATGAGAGAGAAACATCGACCAGCTGCCTCCTGCACACCCCCCACTGGGGATGTGCCCGCAACCAAAGTACATGCCCTTGACCGGAATAGAACCTGGGACCCTTCAGTCCACAGGCCGATGCCCTATCCACTCACCCAAACCGGTTAGGGCTGTATGTTTTATTTTAAATATATTTTTATTGAGAAGGAGAGAGAGATAGGAACATTAATGATGAGAGAGAATCATTGATCAGCTGTTTTCTGTACGCCCCCTACTGGGATGGAGCTTGCAACCAGAGCTTGTGCCCGTGACTGGAATCGAACCTGGGACCCTTCAATACACAGACCAATGCTCTATCAACTGAGCCAAACTAGCTAGGGCATATACTTTATTTTAATTTGCATAGTTACTTACTCAACTATTTCTAATATACTTGAAAACTGGGATGGAAGGTGGTTTAATCTAGCTAATATAAAGAAATAAATGCAAATTTAATTCTGAGACAATCAAGGAAAGATATAAAAATAATTTTCTTCACCTTATAATCCAATATTTATTAAAGGAACATGTTGATGTTTGAAAAATTATACAGCACATTTTTCTGTGAAATTAGGTAGGTTATGCATGCTATGGAAACCAACAACCTGAAAAATCTTAGTTACTTGAAGCAATAAGGTTTATTTTTCCCTCATGTTACATGTGTACTGTATGTATTCCATGGCCTGTGTTTGCCTTCATGTCTCCTAAATCTCAAACCCAGGCTACCAGAGAAGTAAGTATGTGGATGTTGCAGGTTTCCATGGTGGATGGGAAAAAGAGAGAGAGAGAGAGAGAGAGAGAGAGAGAGAGAGATTTGAAAGTCATTCACTAGCTCTTAAAATTTCAGCCTTTTGCGCTCACATTTCATTGAAGTGTGATTTTATTTTATTATTTTTAAGTATATTTTTAATGATTTCAGAGAGGAAAGGAGAGGGGAGAGAGTTAGAAACATCAATGATGAGAGAGAATCATTGATTGGCTGTCTCCTGCACACCCTCCACTGGGGATCGAGCCTGCAACCCTGGCATGTGTCCTTGAATGGAATCAAACCTGGATCCTTCAGTCCACAGGCTGATGCTCTATACACTAAGCCAAACCAGCTAGGGCTGGACTGTGATTTTAAATATGTGTTCCCTAGAACAGAAATATCACTATCACCTAGGAACTTGAAAATGCAAAATTTCTGGACCTATCTTCAGAATTAAATTCTGGGTTTAAATACTCTGAGTATTTAAACTCCCAGTTAGAAATACTCTAAACATTTCTAACAAGTTCCTGAGTGATGGGGATTATGGATTTATTTGGTTGTCTACATACCGAATTGAGGCCTAGCAATCTATGTTTTAGCAAGCCCTTCAGTAGATTCAGATGCACAATAAAGTTTGAAAACCACTGCATCAGACAAATCTTGTCTAAATTTTATTTCAAAAGCCTGGGAATGTACAATTCTACCAGTTCTCTGAAGAGAACCAGAAACTTTTGGTGGCCAGCAATAGTGAATATTTGAGTTAAAATATGGAAAAAAAGCCCACAACATAGTTGTTGTTGGATCCTAGCCCATTCCTTCTATACCTTTATTATAAATAAATTTGTATCACACACATATTAAAAGAAAGTCTTGAGCTACAAAGATCGATATGAGCTTAGCACTAGAGCTTACAATATGCAGTATTTGGAGAGACAGACTGATTTAATGGTAACATCAAGCAGTTTAGGTTAAGTTCTTATGTGGCCTTGTCAATCAACTCATACGGACTGGTTGGCTGAAATTCTGTATTGAGTGTTTTGGGATCATCATTATCATGTACATTATTAAACAATGTTATTAATCCAATTAGAAATGTGCACATTCCTAGGGAGGAGGAGAAAAGCACATATGTCATGACTTTCAAGCCCTACTTAATAAAAAATGAATTTTATGAGAAGAAATCACATTTTAAAAAGTGAAACGTAAGGATAATAATAATGTGTAGTGTTTTTAAGGATATGTTTTATGGCGCTCATAGAAAAAGTTTCAGAAAATTATGACAGGAGAGAGAAAACATTTTCTTCTATATGGTTCCACCTTTATCAGGCCAGTTTCTTTCTCTTCTTTCTTTTTAGCACACAAGAAAAAATATTTTTGTTTTAACACATTTTAATTTTTATCTTTTCTGAAGTATATTATAATGTGTATTCTAGTTGCTTTATGGTGGTGTGTACCTAAAAGGTAATCATTTTTGTATCTACCCTTCTGAATAAAACCTTGTGAACTATTTCTTTACCCCACTATCATTGTTTTCTCATAATCAATATTATAAAGTTGATTTGACTGAATTCTAACATTTGCCCTTGATAATTTTATTCTTTCTCCTACTGAATTTATTTACTGTTGCTATTATTGTATGCTCGAATTAGCATCACAAATTCAGTCATCTGTATAATTATAAAAAAACGTATACTCATATGGTTTCAAGTAATGAAGAGTAATTTAATGTGTTTTTTCACACAATAAAATAAATTTGCAACTTTACATAAAACAGGGACTGTGGTTAGTTCTATTTTTATAGGTTTCTTAGTGACTAAAATTTTTAATGATATTTTGCTATGTCATAACCTAAGGTACATTTGGATTAAATTTTATATTTTTATTTTGAATTCCCCATCATAAAATTTTAAAGAAAATATTTAAGCAAATCTCTAACAAATATACACCAATGGACTATAGTAGAGAAAGTGTGAGTTAAAATAAAAATAGATATGATGAGGAGACTCTCTTTAAGAATTTTGATGCTGTAAGTCATTCTCTTTAACATTAATTCTAATTTTATTTATTGAAACTATCTAAATACTATGAATTTCTAGATATCAGATTTGGAACAAATAGTTCAGAATTGTCTTCTAATGTAACTGTTTTCTTCATTTACATTAAGGATAGATTCTTATAAGCTGAATGAACAAAACTGGTCATTCCATTTGGGAAAATAAATGTAGAATTTGCTTTTACCCGACTGATTACATTAAGTTCTTTGAAATACTTAGATTTCCAAAGAAACATGTTGTGTGTGTGTGTGTGTGTGTGTGTGTGTGTGTGTGTGTGTGTGTCTGTACATGATGTGTGCGTGAGAGAGAGAGAGAGAGAGAGGAAGAGAGAGATAGATTGTTCTTCAGTATTACTTAATGTTTATATTTCAGTGATTTATGCTTAAATACAGATATGCATACCACTCAACTTCTATAGGATGGCACTTGTTTTAATTTCTATTTTAGTCCCTGCAATCCACAAAGGACTGGTTTATTTTGTTTGTTAGTAGCTGCCTGATAATTATATATTGGCTGTTATAAATATACAAATGATAGACATTCAATTTCAGGCTAACTTTTCAGGAAAACATTTAAAAGTTTACTCTCTTTGCAAAAGGACCTTTACACAATGTTTTAGATATTTATTATATAACTAGAGGCCCAGTGCATGAAATTCGTGCAGGGGAGGGGGTCTGTCAGCCCGGCCTGCACCCTCTCCAATCCGGGACCCCTAGGGGGAGGTCTAACTGCTGATCAGACAGGGATTGGGCCTAAACTGGAAGTTGGACATCCCTCTTGCAATCCAGGATCACTGGCTCCTAACTGCTCACCTGCCTGCCTGCCTGATCGCCCTAACTGCTCTCCCCTGCCAGCCTGATCACCCTTAACCACCTCTGCCTCAGCCTTGACACTGTGGCTTTGTCCAGAAGGACATCTGGAAGATGTCCGGTCTAATTAGCATATTACCTTTTTATTAGTATAGATAGTATTCTACCTGAAATTAATTATTAATATTTACATATTTGGTTAAATATCATCATCTCTATCAGAAGATTTCATGTTCAGAGAAGACCAACCATGGAGATGTTTCACATTTGTTCACCCAAAAGCATGTCTACCTCTCTGTGCACTGCTCTTATATTTCTCCAGCTACCATTTTGTGGGAGGATGAATTCTTCCAAAAGAGAAGAATCTTCATTGATAACACTTACTTTTAGGAGTTTTCTGTTTTTTAACCATTACCTTCCAACAATAAACTTGTTAAATAATGGTGATGTCAGCTGATTAGATAATAATGATAATGATGTCCAATTAGAAGCTTGGATGTTTTTAAACCTTGAGAGTGATAAAAGTATATTTTGTTATGGTAATGAAATGACTTTTGGATCACATAGAGAACTAATCCAGTCCTACCCACTAATTTTTGGGGGAGGGAAGAAGGGGCTTGTGGTGGAATCAATTTTCAATGGTCAATGACTTGGTCAATTATGATGGATGTAGAGGGTGATCATGTGGGACTGAGCCCTTTTCTTAGGGAATCTGACTTTACCTCTGGGTAGTGTCAGAATTGAGGTAAATTCTCATGTTTGAGAGTGTTTATTGATGTGAGGAAGCCTCTACACACACTTTGGAATTGGGTCCAGGGATTCTTTTCAGAAATTTAAAATAAAATTGAAATGTGATTCTAAAATATAAACAAAGTGATCAGTTATATTTTAAAAACCACACTCAAGTACAGTCTTAATGTGTTTTTATTTACCAGTGACAAACTTTGTATTCAAGCATGTTTCTAAGGGCTTTTCCTATACTTCATGTGTGATTTGTAAAAAACCTTGCTACACTGTCAAATATTCAAGCTATTAAATTTGGTAAGTGTTTAAGTTATGATTGCTAACATATAGCACAATTTTTCAATGTTGAATGTTTTATTTTAATTGCTGCCAATCTATTATGGTTTTAAACCTCCTTACTTTATATAAATTTAAAGTTATTTGCTGATTTTAGTATTTTATATATGTATAAACATACATACAAAACGTGAAAAAATCTAAAAATCCACTACTAGTTACTGTTGTCCTGAAGAAAACCACTTTGTTAGTAGTCATAAAAGTAAATAATACTTCAGTAAAATATTAAACGGCCAAATTTTTAAATAATAATTTATCTTAAAGATTCTTCAATCAGGTTCTGTATGTCTAGAATTTGTCCAGTTATCTAGAGCAAATTGGTAACATGCTTTTTATTTCAATTAAGAAAGTGTATTACATGTAATTGATTTTGTTGGGTGCTTCCAAGCATACATAACCCTAATAATGCCATGAAAGGATAGACTCATCTTTTGAGCAAAGGGGAAAGATAATTCAGCCCAATCACTGCTCAGAGATATTAAATATTTGATAATATTCATCCTCTGGCTCAGTGGTTCTCAACCTTCCTAATGCCGCGACCCTTTAATACAGTTCCTCATGTTGTGGTGACCCCCAACCATAAAATTATTTTCGTTGGTACTTCATAACTGTAATTTTGCTACTGTTATGAATCGTAATGTAAATATCTGGCTCTACAGCAGCGGTTCTCAACCGCTAGCAGGGTCGCCTAAGACCTTCGGAAAACACAGATATTTACATTGTGATTCATAACAGTAGCCAAATTACAGTTATGAAGTAGCAACGAAAATAATTTTATGTTTGGGGGTCACCACAACATGAGGAATTGTATTAAAGGGTTGCGGCATTAGGAAGGTTGAGAACCACTGCTACTCCAGCAATCTAAACTCTACTTTATCAGCTTATCACATGGTCCACCCCCAACTCTCACCCTCTACCCGAAAAATTTGAGGTCTGGAATAGCTACAGGTTATTTTCCTTT
Source organism: Eptesicus fuscus (assembly GCF_027574615.1). Lineage (NCBI taxonomy): Eukaryota > Metazoa > Chordata > Mammalia > Chiroptera > Vespertilionidae > Eptesicus > Eptesicus fuscus. The sequence continues at coordinate 92,367,286 of NC_072475.1, read as the reverse complement.
CAACAAAAGCCCAAGGGACCAAACATTTTGGAACCAGATGAAAGTAAAAGGCAGAGCAGAGATCAAGAGAGAAATCTAGTTATTGGAGACAGCAGGTAAATGATTAGACTAGACTTCACCTTAGCATATGTATTCCTGAACACTTCATTTATCTTTGACATTAAGTTTACTTCATTAAAATAGCTACATTGACTTCTGAATTTTTTGTGGCTTGGGATAACAATACAACGTACTTCAAAGATGTTATCATCTTTGCACCTTTCACATAAACAGTACTTAATACTTTGTATTTATTTGCTTATTCTATGTATTACTGTACATTTCATTTGCTTTTTTCATTTTTTTTTTTTTAGAATTTCTACTTAGTGATAAGAACTTTTGTTGTAAAACTGGGTTTTTACTCCAGCTCCTACATTTGCTACTTGAATGAAGTGGTTTTAATACACTTTGTGAGGGTCAGATTTTTATTTTGTAAAGTGGGGCTAATAGCAAACACTGCATTGGGATTTTTGAAGATTCCATGAACCAAACAATCTGTTTCTGATTGTTTTTATCTTCACTAATGATTCTTTATTTTTTATAATGTTATAGCTACTCTGGGCTTTATTTGTCTTTAATATTACTTTAACTTAGTTATTTTAATGCTCATTTAAATAAAATCCATCTCTCTCCTTCCCTCTCTTTTCCCCCCACATTTTACTTATGTGATATTTATATGTATCTCTAAGTACCACTACTGCTTTAATGCATATTACACCTTTTGTTATTTATTCTCTTTATTATTCAACCCCATGCATTTTACTATTCTTAAAATACATTCTACATCATAAATATTTAATCTTGTGGTTAAAAGTCTCCAAAATAAAATTTCGTTTTCTTTTTGTTATACTTTAAAACTTTATTGAACTGCATTCAGATAAATGTTCTGTATGACACATGATACAGTCTATTGGAATTCCTGGTAAATTGTCCTTAAACCTTTACTTAATGCTCTTAAAAATATTTTTTTTCTGTGTGTTTAAAGTGAATAACAATGTTTGGATGTAGGAATGCATATATTTGATCAAGCTTATTTAATGTGGGGGTCAAATGAGGGGCCAATATCAACTATACCAGACATCTAGATGAACTATAAAGCTATAGGAATAAATATACATTGGGGTGGCATTAGTGGAAGGATATACAATCTGATTAGTGGAATTGGAGAGACTATATAAATTTACTGAAGTAAGGCTGAATTATGACAATTATAATACTAGCATTAAAAGGAGTTGTGGATTTTGTTTTCAATAAAAGGAACTGTGCAGCCCTTGCCGGTTTGGCTCAGTGGATAGAGCATCGGCCTGCAGACTGAAGGGTCCCAGGTTCAATTCCGGCTAAGGGCACATGCCTAGGTTGCAGGCTCGATCCCCAGTAAGGGGTGTGCAGGAGGCAGTCGATCAATGATTCTCTCTCATCATTGATATTTTTATCTCTCTAACCCTCTCCTTTCTTCTCTGAAGTCAATAAAAATATATTTTAAAAAATAAAAGGAACTGTGCCAATTGGATAGTAATATGAATATGTATATTGACCACCAATTTACAACATAAATAAATAAATTCCATATGGACTGTGGGATCTAAGTGTGAAAAGGTAAAATAATAAACAAACCTTTTATAAGACAAATATATCAGTGATTTTGGAGTGTCAGTTTTCTTAAATAGGAAGCAAAAGTATTAAAGAAAAATAAAGATATGGTGAATTATATTAAAGTTAAAAACTTCTATTCATGAATAACACTAAGAAAAAGGTCTTATGTGAGGAATGTATAGAACTCATACATTTAAGAAGAAAAAATTGTATATATTAGTAAAAAATAGAAAAATACTTGAACAGACACTTCACAAAATAGGACATTCAAATTTAGAATATATATATGCTCTTCTTCATTAGTGATCACAAGAATGCAAATAAAAGCACAGCTTGAAACCACTGTAAATTAATTACTAAATTAAGACCAGAAAATACCAATGTTGACCAGGAAATGGGTCAATTTGAGCTCTCAGAACTCTCTGGCATTGTTTCCTAAAGTTGAGCATCTGCTTACCTTATGGCCCAGCAACATAATTACCAGGTGTAGATTCAACAGCATGCCCACACGTGTTTCCCTAAAGAAACACTTTTTTTTTTCTTTATTGATTAAGGTATTATATATGTGTCCTTATCGCTCCATTGCCCCCCCTCCATTCCCCCACTCATGCCCTCACTCCCCTGGTGTCTGTGTCCATTGGTTAAGCCTATATGCATGCATACAAGTCCTTTGGTTGATCTCTCCCCCTTACCCCACCCTCCCCTACCTTCCCTCTGTGGTTTGATGGTGTTATCGATGCTTCTCTGTCTCTGGATCTGTTTTTGTTTATCAGTTTATGATATATGATATGTATATTCATCAGTTTATGATATATGATATAGTTTATGTATATGATAGTTTTAAGAACACAGCTCTGGGAACCACACATTTTTTTCAAGACTAAAATGGATAAATCACTATAACATTTATGCAATGGAATATTGTAAAGTAATAAAAATAAATGAGCTACAAGTACTTGCAAAAATATAGATGGGTTTCAAAGTGCAATATTGAGCAAAAGAAGCCAGAAACAAAAGAATAAAACACTATGTACTTTATAATTCATTTATACATAAATTATTTATATGAGCATAGATGTTTTGCTTGTTTTACATATGTTCATTTTTTATCTTACTTAAATCACAGTGCTTCATTTTTGATGGGTTGACAAATCATGTAAATTAGAAATTTAAGATTTTTAAAAAAGAAATTAACAACTTTAGGTAGGCAATTGTAAGGCAGATAACAGTCATGCACACCAAAGTTATATGATTCTTCCACAAGCCTCAAGGTGAAAGATCGATGGCCTGGTTTATTAAAATGTTTCACCAGCACATATTCAAAACTACAGGTATTGTTTGCTGTTACATTGAGTTCTGAGCAGAAGTTTTGTCCCCAAAATTTATGATGCTGTGAAGCCACATAGATATATTCAGGAATGCTGAAGTACAAAGCCATGACAGCCAAGGAACAATGGTTGTGAGATTGTCCAATGGCCCTGAAAAAATTATCTTAAACACAGAAGAGATGGTTACCACACAAAGTATTGCTATGGATACTATATCTGACATGCTTCTATGGCCAGTGTTATAAAACTGGCTGTATAAGCCACCATCAAAAAAGTAAATATGATTGGCTGGCCGGCATGACTCAGTGGTTGAGTGTCAACCTATGGATCAGGAGGTCATGGTTCAATCCCCAGTCAGGCCATATGCCCAGGTTGTGGGGCATGCAGGAGGCAGCCTATCGATGATTATCTCTCATCATTGATGTTTCTATCTCTCTCTCCCTCTCCCTTCCTCTCTGAAATCAATAAATATATACATCTCCTAAGGCAAAGGAAACTAATGAGAAAATAAACCAATGGGACTACATAAAAATAAAAAAGCTTCTGCACAGCAAAAGAAACCATCAACAAAACAAAAAGATAGCCCACTGTATGGGAGAACTTATTTGGCAATGGTACATCTAATAAAAGGTTAATCTCCAAAATATATAAGGAACTCATACAACTTAACAAAAGGAAGACAAACAATCCAAATAAAAAAATGGGCAAAAGACCTAAATAGACACTTTTCCAAAGAGGACATATAGATGGCCAAGAGACAGATGAAAAAATGCTCAAAGTCACTAATCAACTGAGAGATGCAAATCAAAATGACAATGAGGTACCATCTAAAACCTGTCAGAATGGCTACCATCAACAAATCAACAAATGACAAGTGCTGGCAAGGTTGTAGATAAAAGAGAACACTAGTATACTGCTGGTGGAAATGCAGACTGGTTCAACCATTATGGAAAATAGTATGGAGTTTCCTAAAAAAAATTGAATATGAAACTGCCATTTGACCCAGTGATCACCCTTCTAGGAATATATACTAAGAAACTTGAAGCACCAATCAGAAAGAATGTATGCACCCCTATGTTCACAGCAGCACAATCTATAATAGTTAAGAACTGGAAAGAGCTCAAGTGCCCATCAGTAGATAAAAAAGCTGTGGTACATGTATACCATGGAATACTATATAGCAGTAAAAAAGAAGAATATCTTACCCTCTGAGACAGCATGGAGGGACCTGGAGAGTATCATGCTAAGTAAGATAAGTCAGCCAGAGAAAGACAAGTATCACATAATTGCACTCATATGTGGAATTTAATTAACAAAATAAACTGATGAGCAAAGGGAATCCAGAGACATGGAAGCATGGAACAGAGTATGAAATCTTAGAGGGAAGGCAGATGGGTGGGAGGTAATCAATGAAAGACCTTGTATACATACACTGAGTGGCCAGATTATTATGATCTCTGAACGCATAATAATCTGGCCACTCAGTGTATATCCTATATAATAAAAGGCTAATATGCAAATTGTCCCCTCAACCAGGAGTTCGAGTTTGACCAGCATGCAGGCCAGACAACCGCCCATGTCCCCTCCCCCTGTCCAAGCTGCCCAGACCCCACCTATGCACGAATTCATGCACCAGGCCTCATATATATATATATATATATATATATATATATATATATATACACTGAGTGGCCAGATTATTATGCATTCAAAGATCATAATAATCTGGCCACTCAGTGTATATGCATAATCCATGGGCACAGACAATAAATTGCTGAAGGTCTGGGTCAGGGGGCAGGGCAGAGGTGGACTGGGGGGTGTCAGTGGGGGGAAAAAGGGAACATATGTAATACTTTCAACAATAAAGAATTATTAGAAAAAATACATATATAAAGGTAAATATGATAAAGAAGGCCTTCATTGGTTTTGATCCTAACAAGAAATACGTTATACAAGTGAATATAATACTCATGGGTAGTAAATCAGATAACAGTTTCCAAAGAAATAGGATGAAACTCTGTAGTATCTACTGATATATTCTATCTAATAAAACAGTAGTATGCAAATTGACCGCACCTTTGCTACACCCATAAGCCACGCCCACCAGCCACGCCCACCAGCCACGCCCACCAGCCAATCAGAAGCAAATATACACGTTAAACCAGCAAAGATGGCGGGGGGAGAGGGCAGCACCTATGCCTGTGAGATCCAAGCCATGATGGTGGACTGGGGCAGGTGGTTAACCCCGCAGCCGGCTGCCCTGGTCCACAATCACGGATCTGCCCAGGTCAACCATCACCAATCACCGATCTGCCCAGGTCCATGATCACCAATCGCTGACCGGGGCCGAAAGGGCAGCCGCCTGACCAGGGCAGTTGGCATGGGTTAGTGCCTGCAGCCGCCTGACCAGGTCCTGGATAAGGGCTTCCATTCAGCTGCTGCTGACAGAGGCTGACTCGAAGCCCCTATCAGGGATCATGGACCAGGGCAGGCGGCGTGGGTTAAGGCCTGCAGCCACCTGCCCAGGTCCACGATCAGGGATCACAGACCAGGGAAGGCAGCGTGGGTTAGCGCCCGCAGCCGCCTGCCCAGGTCCGCCATCACGGATCTTGGACAAGGGCAGGCGGCGTGGGTTAGCGCCCGCAGCCGCCTGACCAGGTCCCGGATAAGGGCTTCAAGTCAGCCATCGCCAGTGGCAGCTGACTCAAAGCCCCTATCAGGGATCATGGACCAGGGCAGGCAGCGTGGGTTAAAGTCCACAGCCGGCTGCCCAGGTCCGTGATCACCGATCTCAGAGCAGGACAGGCGGCGTGGGTTAGTGCAGGCAGCCACCTGACCAGGTCCGGGATAAGGGCTTCGAGTCAGTTCCCGCCAGCAGCAGCTGACTCAAAGACCCTATCAGGGATCATGGACCAGGGCAGGCAGCGTGGGTTAATGCCTGCAGCAGGCTGCCCAGGTCCCCGATCACGGATCCAGGTGGCGTGGGTTAGCACCCACAGCCATCTGACCAGGTCCACGATCACGGATCACGGACCAGGGCAGACGGCATGGGTTAGCACCCGCAGCCGCCTGCCCAGGTCCCCGATTACGGTTCCAGGTGGCGTGGGTTAGCACCCACAGCCATCTGACCAGGTCCCGATAGGGACTTGGAGTCTAGCATAACGAAAAGAATAGTCAGCAAAAGCAGAAGACAAGGTTTCATAAGTTCTCCCCCAGGTCACCACTGTTCTCTTACACATTTTAATTATCCCAGACTTTGCCTGATGGGATTTGATTTGAATTATGCCTGATAGAGATTACATGGCATGAATTGTAGGCTCATTCTTTCTTTTTGTGGTTGCCTGACTGAGAAAGGCCTTGGAATGAGAGAAGGCACTTTTATTTTCCTTTTTCATTCTTTAGAGGCTGAGGAATTACAGTTATATGAAGAACTTAGTGAGAGAATGAAAGTCTCATGCTGTATTTTTCTGTAAGTTTTATCATGTGGACTATCAAAAACTTGGTGGGATTCTTTTCAAGAGGTGTTACAAAAATTATGTTGGAATTAACATTCAAGAGTAAAAGGAGAGAAGTGAGTGGTGGGTAAAGGAAAGAACTTTGTCCTAGAAACCAAATAGAAGCCACATAAACCTTCAGATTCTTACTCATTGTGCTTTGGAGGTATTAAAGGATAATTTTTTAAAAAGTTAAAATCATGACTTATAATCTGTATAGATAAAAGGCTAAGTGACCGACATTTGTCCATCCGTCTGACCAACTGGTACATATGACGCACTGGAAATATAAAAATAAGCTTTGACTCGCACATGTGCCATACATATAAAGCTCTCGCTGGCGCTAATTTGAATGTTGCATTTGGTGGGAAAGTTCTTTTCAGAGGGAATTTTTGTGTTGCCATGCTATACGATTGGCCATAGTACAAATAAGTTTTAAAGTATTGTAGTGTTTGGGGATGTTTCAGACAGTTGTCTCTTAAAACAAATATGAGATCAGAGGATTCTGCTTATAGTGAATGGTTAGTAAAACTTGGAGATGGCAAACTTGATAGCAGTTTTCATTTAGGAATGGATATTATTGAAATTCCCCATGAAATGATTTTTAATGGATCTATTATTTAAGCCATCTTTGGAAATAGTATATCTATAGATAATATTAAAAATATATCTAAACATGCAATTCTTTGTTCAAAAAATGAGCACGTTCAAAAATTAAATGAAGAAATTTTGGATATACTTGATGGAGATTTTCATGCCTATTTGAGTGATGATTCCATTGACTCAACAGATGCTGAAAAGGAAAATTTTCCTATTGAATTTCTTAATAGTATTACTCCTTCTGGAATGCCGTGTCATAAATTAAAATTGAAAGTGGGTGCAATCATCATGCTATTGAGAAATCTTAATAGTAAATGGGGTCTTTGTAATGGTACCAGATTTATTATCAAAAGATTGCAACCTAATATTATCAAAGCTGAAATATTAACAGGATCTGCAGAGGGAGAGATTGTTCTGATTCCAAGAATTGATTTGTCCCCATTTGACACTGGCCACCCATTTAAATTAATTCAAAGATATTTTCCTGTTATGCCAGCATTTGTGATGACTATTAATAAATCACAAGGACAAACTCTAGACAGAGTAGGAATATTCCTACCTGAACCCATTTTTGGACATGGTCAGTTATATGTTGCTTTCTCTCTCACTTTTTTTTTAATTATTTTTAAAAAATATTTTATTGATTTTTTTTTACAGAGAAGAAGGGAGAGGGATAGATAGTTAGGAACATCGATGAGAGAGAAATATCGATCAGCTGCCTCCTGCACACCTCCTACGGGGGATGTGCCCGCAACCAAGGTACATGCCCTTGACCTGAATCGAATCTGGAATCTTTCAGTCCACAGAGCGACGCTCTATCCACTGAGCCAAACCAGTTACGGCTGTTGCTTTCTCTTGAGTTCAAAGAGCATGTTACGTTAAAGTTAAAGCTGTAAATACTTTATCTCAAGGGAAATTAGTCAAGCACTCTGAAAGTGTTTTTACTCTTAATGTGGTATACAGGAAGATATTAGAATAAGTTTAATCACTTTATCAATCATTATTTGCATCAATGTTGTTTTTATATTACGAGTTTGTTATTGTTATATCAGTTTGTTATTGTTATATCAGTTTGTTATTGTTTACTTATTAATAAATTTATGTATTATTTTCATATACATTGTACTCATTTCCTTTTATCTCTCACACTTTTATTATAGAGAAAGGGCAAATAGCAATATTAAAATATTTCATCTAATTAATTCCCTTTCAATGTGCACGAATTTCGTGCACCGGGCTACTAGTATTCTTGTATAAAGAGCTTCTCAACCATGAGGAGCTCCACGGATGATAAATGGCTGAAAGACTGGCAAGTCAGGAAGAAGAGTACCCTAGCTCTATTCTGGATTCCATCAGTTCACTTTTATATGACAAAAAATGGTACCTATAACCAGTCCCAGGAATATTGTTACAATTATCTGAGCTATAGAGGCCTGGGGCTTACAGGCTTACACAGTACGTGTTGTTGTTGTTGGTTGTTGTTTTTTTTTTTTATCAAATTCTTAAAAATCTATGAGTTGATGACAGAAGAAAATGGCATAGGTGATCTCCTTGAAGACTACACTCATCGTTTTTTTTTTTTTTGAACCCTTGAGAACTGATCTAACTCAATCTCTCTTTCTCTGAAAAAGGAAGAGTTGACATAAAACTCACCTAATTTTTCTATGAGTGGTGTACCGTTCTTGGAAGGCTCTTGGTTTTACCATCTTCGTCATCTCTGCTTAATACCACATCAGAGGAGTCTCCATTAATCACATCCTGGAAGAAGTCTGCAGGGTTATTATAGGGCTTACAATGACAACCAGCTGATGCAAAGTATCCCAATGCCTCCTGAGCAGGCCAATGAAACAGTAGTCCTCCTGAGGCCAATAAGGTGAGTCTGTGAAACAACTTGAAGAGAGAAAAACAAGGTTGATAAGTGGAAAAGATGATGGTTTGTCCTTGTTTTGGTACCCTCTCCAAAAGCAAAAGGATAGCATTTCATGAGCTTGAGTCTAAGCCAGTTGTGGGATCCTTCAGGATTAAAATGATGGACTGGTAATAAGGTCCATTCCAATACTAGTCCTTTCTCTTTCTCCTACAAACACACCATGGTTAACCTGAGTTCCAACCATGGGATCTGACACTTTGGCCAGACCTAAATGTGGAATGACCATGTTTATCCATTAATTTTCATCACGAACCATCATTGTTGTTAGAAGCTGAAGAACAGCTGAGAACTATAAATTTTCTCTCACTGTTAGAGTTCCCATCACAATATCATCTTGTACCACGTAACCTGAATTACATTTGAAAATGGCAAGTCAAGGTGCGGTGCTCTATTTATCTCAACATCTCCAGATAATCCCTGTGGATCTTTCCTTACAGCTAAGACATCCAACAACAAAGATTTGCCTTCACTTGTGGGTCCCAGAGTGGCAGGGAAGTCAGGTCTCATAATCCCACTGATATTCATTAGTATTTCTTTCTCAGCTATTTTTTGACCAACTAGAAAGTCACTTTTCACTTTCACTCCATAGCAGATGTTATGAAAACTTAACATCTGCTTCAGTAAATGTCTTCAGGTGTTGGTGATCTCCCAGGGATGCCATTGGTATTTTTTGTGACACTGGGATAAAAATATAGTCATTGCTGGAAGACATCTGGAGAGCTTCTGCCTTTATAGCACAGTGAACACCTGGGAAGGCAACTGCCTGGGGTTGAGGTCACAGTCAGGAGTAATGGGCAGTGGGCAGCCAGACAGGATAGTGAGGAAGTAAGCCTACATATAATATATTTTTATTAAATTTATTAGGGTGACATTGGTTAATAAAATCATATAGGTTTCAGGTGTACAATTCTGTAATACTAGAGGCCCGATGCACAAAATTCATGCAAGGGCCTCAGCCCCTGCCCACCTCAGCTTTGTCCAGAAGGAAGGATGTCCAGAAGGATGTCTAGTCTAATTAGTATATTACACTTTTATTATTATAGATACTATCTGTATATCGTATTGCATGTTCTCCAAAGTCAGGTGTCCTTCCATCACCATTTGTTCACCCTATAGCTTCTTCTACCTCCCCACACCTCTTCCACCTTCTGGTAACCAAATGCTACTGTCTATGAGTTATTTTTGTTGTTGTTTTGTTTGTTCTTTTTGCTTAATCTCTTCACATACATATATTCTTATATAAAAATTATCTATGCTCATAAAGATCAGGGTAATGGTCATCTTCATGGGGCAGATAGTCATACAAAAAACCCCCCTCAGATGTGCTCATAGTATTCAACAACTTGGTCCAGATAGTGTTTATAAAAATGTGTTCAATTTGTAAAAATTTATTGAGATGCTCACTTATGAAAATTAAAGCTTTCTGGGTATACTGAAATATTATCTATATATATAACAGGCTACGTGACTGACCGTCCATCTGTCCGACCGTCTGACTGCCCGACAGGCCAGTACATATGATGCACACTGACAATTTAAAAATAAACATTGACTTGCACATGCACAATACATATAAAGCTTTCGGAATGGGTATTATTGAAATCCCCTGTGAAATGATTTGTAACAGATCTATTATTGAAGCTACCTTTGTGCCGGAAGCTAATTCGAGCATGTCATAAATGCAAGAGTTTCATCAAAAGGTTGATGGAACGTGGGGATTCATCAAGGGCTGAATCACATATATTACTGCCTGTTGGAAATGGCTAAGGGCATTTCCCCAAACCTGAAAAGGATGCATAAACGATTGCTTGCTGCCAGAGAGCTGAGGGCATTTCACTCTACATGTTATTGCCTCCTACTGACCAAACACCTGAACAGCCATTGGCAGTTTCCCCAATCTGACAATGGATTCTGTATACCAAACCTTAGCCTTTGATATGTATATCTACCTTGCTTTGGGACAATTTGTGTTAATAAAAAGCAAGGGGTCCAGAGAGACAGGAGAACTTGGTTCCTTCAGCCAAGTTTTCTCTGGCTCCCCAAAATGCCTTCCAAAATTATGTCTCCTCTCTGGACACTTGATTAATTTACACACAGCCCCTTCTCCAGATTCCTGAAATCCCTTCTATATGCTGGATTAAGATCACCGGCACCTTTGGAAATAGTATATCTATATACATAAAAGACTAATATGCTAAGTGTCCAACCTTCCAACCGGTCGCTCTGATGTGCACTGACCACCAGGGACAGATGCTCAATGCAGGAGTTGCCATGACACGCACTGGCCATTTACAGAGAAATGGCACCATGGACCTGGCACCCAAAAAGCAACACTTGGCTTCCCCGAAGTGGGACACAGGCCTTGCCACCACTCCGGAGCAACACTACACCAAATCACAGCTGACGCTGCCAAGACCCCATGGCACAAAATGCAGCCTACAGTCCAGCCCAGCCTAGAAATGGTGGCTGTGGGCACCAGGTAATGATGTCACATAGCAACATCCAGCTTTTTCTCCCTAGCAACTAGCCTCCTTGGAGTTTCTTCAGCCCAGGAACACAACTTGCTTTACAGCCAGATGGAAACATTTTACACTTTAACCAAATGCCTGTGAAGCGTTTTCTCATGCCTCATTTCATTTGATCCTCACAGAAGTCCTGGAGTAGATAGGTAAGAGACTCTGCCGAGAACCAATTCCAGCATGTAATAATTACAAGAGTTCCATCAAAAGGCTGATGGGACTTGGGGAGCTCAACAGGGTTGAGTCATATGTAGTTTACCTGTTGGAAATGGCTAATTGGCACTTCCCCCAAACCTGAATAGGATGATTGTCTGCTGCCAGACAGCTCAGGGCATTGTATTGCCTCCTGTTGGCCAAGCACCTGAACAGCTGTAGGCTATTCTCCAAACTGACTCTCTCTGTAAACCTTTTGATACCTTACCCTTTGAAGTGTATATTTCCACCTTGCCTTAGGATAAATCATGTGAATAAAAGCAGGGTCCTAGACAAGGAGGAGAGTCTTCAGTTCCCTTTAACTGAAGCTCCTATGACCCCCGATGCCTCTCAAAACTATCTTTCGTCCTTGGACTCCTTATTGAATCTACGTGCAGCCCCTTTCTCCAGAATGCTGAACCCTTTGTAAGGCTGGGACAAGAACCCCGGCATTATGGTGCCTTAACGAGGGACACCAACAGACTCAGTGGAATCCTGTTTTCTTTTCATTAGCTGGAAAATGGAGATTTAGAAAGCTTAAAAAATTGACCCGACTGAAAAGAAGTGAGAAATGGTGGACCTTGAAAATGACTTCAGGTTTTCTCACTGCGCAGAATATAGTCCAACACTGCTGCAGTTAAATATTTTACCCTTTGTTCTCCCTGTGTGATCTACAATAATAATCTGCTTCATGTTAATATTTACTGCTGTGTTGCTGACAATTACCTGAAAGATAAGTCGTGGGGCTTCACTGGGCTGGAATAAGTTTAGCTACATCAGAAAGCAGTTCTAATTAAACAAGTTTATCCATATACAGACAGTCTTCAGGTTATGTTGGACTTGACGTACGTCGTTTTGTGGTTACGTCGCCATTTCCCATTTATTTATAAAAAAAAAAGTTCCATCATTTTGATATATGTACATATGTGCTTTATGTTTTTATTATTTATTTACCACAAATAAAGGTCAGAAATTATCTTTCTTTTAATTTTTTTTTAAAGTTTCACTTCATTACTGCTGTGTATGTGCTCCATGTGAGTGACATAGCTGCCTATGTAGGTGGGTTCTGACTTATGGTGAAAATTGCATTACCTCGCACTGTAGGAACAAATCTCCAGCATAACACGAGGACCTACTGTATATAAAGCTCTTACTGGCACCAATTGCATGCATGTGTTTCCATCTGTCATTGTCAATCATGAATTTGGTTGACACTTCTATTATAGAGAAAGGGCAAATAGCAATATTAAAATATTTTTTCTAATTAATTTTCATTCAATGTGCACGGATTCGTGCACTGGGCCACTAGCATTTTAATAAAATACATGTTTAACAACTTCTATCTTACTTGATGTGTCAGTTGGTGAGAGGAGAGTAGTGCTACTGTGTTTATGGACTTGTCAATTTCTTCTTTTCATTATAGGATTAGAATATATATGAATATATATGCTTGATGTTGTCTCATACATATATTGTAATTATTATTTTATCTTGGTAATAAAATGATTAAATTTACTACACCATCTTTTGTTTAGATACTTTTTCCTGAGTTATGTTTTCTTATCCTATTATTTTGAAATTATTTTTAATTTAGCTGTATCCTATAGAAAGTAAATACCTGGTTTGTGTTGGTTTGATTATTCTATTTTTATTCTAATATAATTTTTGTCTTTTTTAGGTTATTTTAATATTTACATCTATTTCCATTACTGACTTTCTTGTTTTAGTTCTGCCATCTTAAATACCTCAGTATATAAAACTGTGTATTTGTTTCCTTTCTTGTGTTCTGCCTCCTTTGTTTAATGTGCTAAAGATATTTCTGCATTCCCATTTCCAATTTTATTATTTAGAAGTTATATTTTCATTTATGTCTCTTTAGTTTTATATAAGTTTGTTTACAACAGGAAGAGAGAAATCTGTACTTTGAACAGGGAGAGATTAATGTAATCAGTAATTAATAGGAAATTAGAATTATAAGAGATTGGCTAGTAGAAAGTAAATAGAACTCCAAAGAATATAAGAATAGCAAATATAATTTTTCATGTCAGATGTCCTATAATCATATCACATAAAATATATTTTAATATATATTAGCTACTATAGTTAAGGATAAGAGAGTGTCAAAAGAAGAGACTGTACTTTGTATCCATAGTTAGACTTCGTTGGAGAGGACGAAAGGCAGAGAAGTCAGTGTGGTGCCACACTGATGAAATTTGCTACAAATTGATCTTCTGAAATTTGTCAGAAATCTGCCCTTGAGGGTACTAGAGAAAGTCATTTTGGGGAGTGTTTCACTGAAAGCACCACTTGTTATGAATTGAATTGTTTTTCAAAAGGATATATTGATGACCTAACACCCAAATCCTGTGAATATTAACTTATTTGGAAATAGCAGATATAAATTGCAGATGTAATTAGTTGATGAGGCCATACTTAGAAGAGTGGGCCCTTAATTTAATAAGATTGGGGTCCTTATGAGAACAGGGGAGAGACAGAAAAAGAAGAATGGCATATGAAGAACAGAGACATACATGAAGAAGATGGCCATGTGACAATGAAGGCAGAGATTGGAGTGATGCATTAAGGCCAAAGAATGCAATAAATTGCCAGATAACATGAGAAGCTAGAAAAGTCAAGGAAAGAGTTGACCCTGTAGATTTCTGAGGGTGTATGGCCTGCTGACTTCCAGCCTCCAGAACTGTGAAATCTCTTTTACTAATTTATGATCTTTTGTTATGGCAACCCTAGGAAACTAATAAGCCACCCAAATTAGGGTGACAGCAGAAGTTGCTGGCCACTGAATACTGTTGGGCAGGCAGGACACTGTAGAGGCTGTTCATGCAGAAGTTAGATAATCACTTTGCACTGCAAGGGCCTGCTGAGAAAATGCTGGCAAGCAGGAAGCAAAACCTTAAAGTGTTTTAATCCCATGTATCTCCATTTATTGGTCCATATTATTATTTTCCAGTCCTGTTTCTTTTAATTTAATTACTTTGTTTTTGTAATATACCATTCAAAGTAGTCATCCCATTTCTTTTTTTAAATGAATCAAAGCTTATTTAGTTAACCTGTTTGCTTAAAAGTATCTTTTCTCACCATGGTTCATTTTTTATTATAGCTAATTTTAAAAATTAAATAAAAACATTAATGCACAATCTAAGGTCAGTATTACTCTGACACCAAAGCCAGAAATTTTGTGTATAAGAAAAAGAAACCACAAACCAATATTCATCAAAAGATTCACAAAAGAGTCTACAATATATAAAACTAATATACTCTAACCAAGTGGAATACAAGGTTACAAGATAAGGTTAATATCAAAAATTCAATTAATATAATTTGTCATTTTTTTATTTCTTTATTTTTAGTTCAAATGTTTTATTTATATACTTATTTAAATACTTATTTTCCTCAATGGAATTCTTATTGTAATACAGAATACAACTGCTTTCCCACCCCATCTCTCAATTGGTACCTTGTTATATTTTGTTTTTGTGTTTACATACATAGGAAAAGTCTTTATAACAAGTTTTATAATTAAAGATGAGATTCTGGGATTTAGTAACATTGCTGTGCCCATTAAAAGTGCCAGCAAATGGATAAAAATATTACTGAAATTCTTACTGTATATTAAACCACATTTTCCCCTTGCATGTTATTAGGATTGGAAGAAAAAAATGGTGATATTTATTGCAGGAAAGCAATAGGTATAATTTAATATTATGTATAAACATATTTTACACTCATGTATAAATGTACAATTTGTTATAAAAATAAAACAATCAGGGATGGTAAATGTAGTCTTCACTGATTCCTTGATTATTTAATGAATTTGGAAAGAATAGATTTCCATAAAAAGATAATCAATTCCAATCATGTTCTGGAAGTGATAATAAACTTTTTACAGAAAAGATCATAGAAATCTTTGAATCATAATAGAGCATAGAGCATCAAAAGTAAGCATACATATAATGTGCCATTTTTAGAGAATCCTATAATATATAAAAACCCTGGGTCCATCACAACCACAATGACCTGGAGGTTCAACTATTCGCCAGGCTGCGGGCGCAGCAGGCAAGAAAGCTGAACTGCTGACTTCTCAGAGAGAGAAAGAGGTGGGGCTGATCAGCAGTGGCAGCGGCTGCTGGCAAGGCCCAGATAGATGAGCAGGGTGATCAAACCCTGCTTCTCTCTCCCTGCCTCACCAGCAGCTAAGCCTCTCTCTCTCTCTCAGAGGTCAGCAGTTCAGCCACTCTCCAGCAGCCTGGGGCACTGCTGATCAGCTCCGCCTCTTTAATCAGGCCCGGAAATAGGCCTGGAGATACTGACTGGCATAGAAATTGACCAATCAGAACCAAATCTGGGTGAATTGCAAGAAGCCAATGGCTGCCTAGGAGGCTGAGCTTTTGATACTGACTGGCATAGAAAATGACCAATCAGAACCAAATCTGGGTGAATTGTGAGGAGCCAAAGGCTGTCTAGGAGGCAGAGCTTTTGAAGCTGACTGGGATAGAAACCAACCAATCAGAACCAAATTGGCTGGCAGGGGAGGGCCGCTGGGGATGAGATCAGGCCGGCAGGGGGGAGGGCAGTTGGGGGTACCAGGCTGGTAGGGGAAGACAGTTGGGAGCCATGAGGCCAGCATAGGAGGGCAGTTGGGGGCAAGATCAGGCCAGCATGGGAGGGCAACTAGGGGTGAGATCAGGCTGACAGGGGAAGGCAGTTAGGGGTGATCGGGTCAGCAGGGGAGCAGTTAGGTGTTAATCAGGCCAGCAGGGGAGCAGTTAGGGGGTGATCAGGCTGGCAGGCAGAAGCAGTTAGGGGCCATCAGGCATGCAGGCATGTGAGTGGTTAGGAGCCAGCGGTCCCGGATTGTGAGAGGGATGTCTGACAGTCAGACATCCCTTGAGGGATCACAGATTGGCGAGGGTGCAGGCTGGGCTGAAGGACACCCCTGCCCCCCCCCCCCCCCCAGTGCATGAATTTTATGCACTGGGCCTCTAGTAAAGCATGTAATCATACAAATAAATTTAGACCATTTGACAAAATATAATTTCTATTCAAGATAAAAATTCTCAAAAAACTTAATCTTAGACAGGTCACCTACAAAGAGGCTAAAGCTAACATCATATTTAATGGTGAATTACTGAATACTTTCCCCCTAAATGGAAAAGAAGGTTAGGGTTTCTTATTTCACTATTCCTGTTCAACATTACACTAAACTATCTAGTTAGCATATAATTCAAGAAAAAATAAATTAAAAGCATAAAAATTGGAAGTGAAATCTGCCTTATTCCCAAATAATGCAATCTTGTACTGGAAATATTTTAAAGAAATTTTAAAAAATTATTAGAACTAATAAGTGAGTCAAGCAAGGTCACGTAATCCTATCTAATAAAAGAGTAATATGCAAATTGGCCATCACTCCAACACACAAGATGGCTGCCCCCATGTGGACACAAGATGGCTGCCACAAGATGGCCTGCAGGGGAGGGCAGTTGTGGGCGATCAGCCCGGCAGGGGAGGGCAGTTGGGGGGGGCAGGCCAGCAGGGGAGGGCAGTTAGGGGTGACTGGGCCAGCAGGAGAGGGCAGTTGGGAGGGACCAGGCCTGCAGGGGAGGGCAATTGGGGGAGACCAGGCCTATAGGGGAAGACAGTTGGGGGGACCCAGGTCTGCAAGGGAGGGCAGTTGGGGAGGACCAGGCCTGCAGGGGAGGACAGTTGGGGGGACCAGGCCTGCAGGGGAGGGAAATTAGGGGAGAACAGGACAGCAGGGGAGGGCAGTTGGAGGGGACCAGGCCTGCAGGGGAGGCAACCAGGCTTACAGGGAAGGGCAGTTGAAGGGGGACCAGGCCTGCAGGGGAGGGCAGTTGGGGGGACAAGGCCTGCAGGAGAGGGTAGTTGGGAAAACCAGACCTGCAGGGGAGGGCAGTTAGGGGTGACCGGGCCGGCAGGGGAGCAGTTATGCGTCGATCAGGCTGGTAGGGGAGTGCTTAGGGGGTGATGAGGCTGGCAGGCAGAAGCGGTTAGACGCAATCAGGTAGCCAGGCAGGTGAGTGGTTGGGAGCCAGCAGTCCTGGATTGTGAGAGGGGTCCCAGAGTGAAGAGGGTCAGGCTGGGCTGAGGGACACACCCCCCTCATGCATGAATTTCGTACACTGAGCCTCTAGTATAAAATAAATATATAAAAACCGGTTGTATGTAAATATAATAGTAAACAATCAAATTAAAATAAAAAAATGAACTCATTTGAAAAATAGTATCATAAAAAAATATATAAAAATTTTACAAATGGCATGCAAGATCTTTACAATATAGTCCAAGAAACATTGCTGAGAGAAAAAAAAAGACTGAAAGAAATAGAGAGATAAATCATTTTCATGAATTTGAAGCCTCAATATTGTTAAGGTTGTAATTATCTCAAAATTGATCTGTAGAGCCAATGCAACTCCTATTTAAATGGAATACAACACAGCACTAAAAGGAATGGACCACTGATAAGCACAATAGCATGGATGCATCTCAAAAACATCATTCTAAGTGACAGAAACTAGGCAGAAAATCAAACATTTTGTATGACCCAATTTATATGTAATTTATATGTAATTTCAAGAAAAGACAATACTATAGATATATAATAAAATATCATTGGTTTCCTTGGACTGTGGTTCTGAGCATGGTTTCACTGTGGAGATTCCAAAGTTTCTTTATGGAGTTTTGTAAGAGTTCTAAAACTGGTTTTTGTTAATGATTGCACAATTACATACGTTTAATATACTCATAAATTGTACATTAAAATAAAAAAATTGTTAAAGTTATATTTCAAAAAATGATGTAATTATTGTTAAAAAGTTTGTCATTCACTTACTTTTCTTTATAGTTTTACCACAAATATTTGCATGCTTAAATAATATATTTAAATGTATTTTTTTAAGCTTTATAAACATATGTATCAAGACTAAATATATTCATCTGCGACATGTTTTATTGAAATATATATTTTAAAATGTATCTATAATTCATTTATTATTATTATTTTATAACATTATATTGCAAAAATAAACATAAATCCATGCATCAAATGGTCATGGATATTTGAGCTGTTTATAATTTTTTACTATTAAAAATAATGCTGCTATGGACAATATTTATAGTCATTAGCTGCATATCTGCAAAAGGCTTAGTGGAATATGATGTAGTGGAATTTATAGGTCTTAGAATATGTTTCTTGTCAATGTTACTAGAAAATATGAGTAATTTTTAAAATTTACTACATCACCAAAATTGTGTAAATGCACTGATCTTTCACATCTTTGAACATCACTGGTGTTTTCATACTTTTAGAATTCGACAACGTATGTGAGTTCATGAGCGGTATAAAATTACAGTTTCAATTTGTTTTCTAGCTGACTGATTAAATGAAACATATTTTAAATATTATTTTCTATTAACATTCCTATCTTTGAAGTACATCTTCAAATCATTTGCTTTTTGTATCTTTGTTAGAAGATATTCCATTAATCTCTAGTGCCAACTCTGCTATATAAAAAGTACCCATAAATCAAGTAGCTCCATTTTATGGTACTCTGTTTTCCTTTACCCATGTGAATAACACATTATCTTAGTAACTATAGCTTCATAATCATCCTATATAGTAAAAGGGTAATATGCAAATTGCCCCCTCAACCGGGAGTTTGACAAAGTTCAACCATGGAGGGGGCTGGCTCCCCAATCCCCCAGCCAGCTCCATCCCTGATTGGCCCTCCATACCCCAAGCAGGGGTGAGGCCAGCCTGCCAACTGCCCAGGGACCTGTCCCCAGTTGGCTGGCCCTGTCCCCAGTTGGCCCCGATTGAGGTGGGCCAGCCAGACTCCACCTGTGCATGAATCCATGCACCAGGCCTCTAGTAATCTAATAATAATGCAAACCCAATCTCACAGCTAATTTAGATGTGAACTTCTGACATTCTGTGCATGGATTTTCAGGGCTATGCTTACATGTGTGCACTTGTAATCTTTTTATCTTAGAAGAACATTACAAGTCATGAATTTATCCTATGTGACTCAATGTGAAGAATAAAACATGCTTTTTCAGTTCATATTTTTTAGAAAAACACCATGTTTTTAAAAAAGTACTAGAATCCTAGCACCAATTAGACAACTTATTACTTTAATAAATTGGTAAAACTATTAGAAGATGTAAAAGGGCAATTGAGGTAGTATTCACCTTTTAACCCTTTGCACTCACTTTCATCTTTCGATTCCTTTATTCTACTGCTAACCGTGTCGAGTCACACTCAACATCCGAGTGCAAAGAGTTAAATATTGTTATGTTTAGATTGTAAGTGTAGTCATTAAAATATTTAGTTGATTATGCACTTTGATACATATAATATGTACATTTTAATAATTTCTACAAATAACAGTGTTTTAGAATATATTTTCAGTCTTAACTGAGGCAAAGGAAATTATTCTGTGATTCATTAGAATTCTATCCATTGGCATAATTCTATGGAGTAGCATTCTTTTTAGAACATGCAAGAAAATAAGCAAAAGATTAGCCCCCAAACCCAGCTTAAGTGGATTAGCCATCTGAGTAGTCTTAAAGGTAATCTTTTTAATTTGGGAGGAAAACATGTTTAATGGAGAATTTATACATCTGTAGTATTAAGCTTTAATAACAAAACAAAAAATTTTTAAATGACAGTGGATCTCAATGCTTTTTCTGGAATATTAACTCTATTTCAGTATATGGACTTAAGTATTATAGATGGTTTACAGAAGTTAATCCTGTGATTATGTGTAAGGTATCAAAATTGATCAACTACAAGTCATATGCATAGAGAAATTATTGGTCCTTTATTTTGATTATTATTGACTAGAGGCCCGGTGCACGAAATTTGTACATGGGTGTGTGTGTCCCTCAGCCCAGCCTGAACCCTCTCCAATCTTGGACCCCTCGAGGGATGCCCAACTGCCTGTTTAGGCCCGATCCCATCGGGATCGGGCCTAAACAGGCAGTCGGACATCCCTCTCACAATCCAGGACTGCTGGCTCCCAACTGCTCACCTGCCTGCCTTTGTGATTGCCCCTAACCGCTTCTGCCTGCCAGCCTGATCACCCTCTAACCACACCCCTGCCAGCCTGATTGATGCCTAACTGCTCCCCTGCCAGTCTGTTTGCCCCTAACTGCCCTCCCCTGCAGGCCTGGTCCCCCCAAATGCCCTCCCTTGCAGGCCTGGTCCCTCCCAACTGCCCTCCCCTGCTGGCCATCTTGTGGTGGCCATCTTGCGTCCACATGGGGGCAGCCATCTTTGACCACATGGAGGCAGCCATCTTGTGTCTTAGTGTGACAGTCAATTTGCATATTACTCTTTTATTAGATAGAACTAGAGGCCCGGTGCACGAAATTCGTGCACTGGGGAGGGTGTCCCTCAGCCCAGCTTGCACCCTCTCTAATATGGGACCCCTCGGGGGATGTCCAATTGCAGGTTTAGGCCCGATCCCACACTGGAATCGGGCCTAATCCTGCAGTTGGACATCCTTCTCACAATCCGGGACTGCTGGCTCCTCACCACTCACCTACCTGCCTGATTGCCCCCTAACTGCTTCCTTGCTGGCCTGATTGACCCCTAACTGCTCCTCTGCGGGCCTGATTGCCCCCAAATACCCTCCCCTGCTGGCCTGATCACCCCCAAGGCTTTTATTAGTATAGGTATGACCCTGCACAGAAAATTTTACTAACCCTGCTTTACAATAAGGGCTTGACGATTGAATCATTAGGACCAGACACCAAGATTTCCTTTCTTTAAATAGTGGAGGGAATACTTATCTTGTATTTAAGTTGCCCGGAAATTAAAATGAGATAATGACTTAGAAAAGCATAAAAGCACCACATAAAGACAACTGTCTTTTTAATGAAGTGGCAAAATGAAAAACACTTTTTATTCTCCCCTTCCTTCCTTTACAGCTTTTATTTAATCTTTGAAATTCATAAAAATTTCACTCCAATTTTCATTTCTTTACATTCAACATTATTTTGTATTGGTTTCAGGTTTTATATTAGTTACAGAATAGTGGTTAGACAATCATATACTTTACAAAGTGTTCCCCGATATTTCTAGTACCCACCTGGCATCATACCATCATTACAACACTACTGACTATATTCCCTATTTAAGTGACAATGGGTTTACAGGTTCCTTTCAATCTTTCTTTTGTGTTTTTTTGTCCTTCCTTTTCTTTCTCACTTCTTCCCTCATTTTCTTTATATAGTATCTCAATTGGCCATCAAAGCTCAGTGAAGGCACTGGGACACGCTTCATCCATTTTACAGACCAGGAAACTGAGGCCAATTTCAGTTGGCTGTGGAACTTGACTCAGGAAGCCCTCAGAGCACACAGGAAGCCCTCAGAGCCATGCTCTTTGCGCTTCCTAAGGGGCAGCGGCCCAGCAAACAGAACAAACCTTCCAGTGTCCCAGCCTCTTTCTCAAGCACCTCTTCATTGCGGATGCTCCACATTCTTTCCTCTCCCCCCATTCTTTACTGCCCCCCCTTCTCCGAAGCAGGTGGAAGGCTTCCCACTCATGCTCTGCTATGGGGCAGGGTGTAGCGAGCTTGCTTTTGGGTGAAGGCAGGAGCAGGAGTCACTGCCTCTGAAGTGTGAAGGCCACCTGAGCGAGGCCCATTAGCACTGGGAGCTTCTCTGAATCACGTCAGTCAGTCCAGTACCCTGCAGTGCAGCACCCCTTCACTGAGGTGGCTCCACCCCTCAACCCCCGCCTCAGGGGTGAGGGTCCTTGCCCCTCGGCCAGGAGTCCTTCCATGACCCTTGATCCCTGGCTGGGCCCACCCACGTCTTGGGGGCACTGCAGAACCTCTGTCTCTCTGCAGATAAAGCAGATCCCTGCCCTAGGTCTCTGCAAAGCTATGAATCTGTGGCCAGAGGCCTGGTCTGGAAATCAGCAACCACATGCCTGCAATGTTCCCAGGGACCCTGGGAGCTGCTGGGCAAGTCCTGCCACGCCCCCCGTGGCGATCGACCTGCGGAGAGCCCGGCTGTGACCGGCCACGCCCCCCGGGTGGCGATCGCCGCCTGGATCACCCGCGGAGCGCCCGGCTGGGCCCGGCCACGACCCCCCTGGTGGCGATCGCTGCCTGGATCACCGCTGGAGCGCCATGCTGTGCCCGGCCACGCCCCCCCGGGTGGCAAGCGCCGCCTGGATCACCCGCTGAGAGCCCGGCTTGGCCCGGCCACGCCCCCCCCGGTGGCGATTGCCGCCTGGATCACCGCGGGAGCGCCCGGCTGTGCCCGGCCACGCCCCCCCGGGTGGCGATCGCCGCCTGGATCACCCGCGGAGCGCCCGGCTGTGCCCGGGCACGCCCCCCCAGGGGGGCGATCGCCGCCTGGATCACCCGCGGAGCGCCCGGCTGTGCCCGGCCACGCCCCCCGGGTGGCGATCGCCGCCTGGATCACCCGCGGAGCGCCCGGCTGTGGCTGGGCACGCCACCCCGGGTGGCGATCACCGCCTGGATCACCCGCGGAGAGCCCGGCTGGGCCCGGGCACGCCCCCCCGGGTGGCGATCGCCGCCTGGATCACCTGCTGAGAGCCCTGCTGGGCCCGGCCACGACCCCCGGGTGGCGATCGCCGCCTGGATCACCGTGGGAGCGCCATGCTGTGCCCGGCCACGCACCCCGGTGGCGATCGCCGCCTGGATCACCCGCGGAGCGCCCGGTTGTGCCCGGCCACGCCCCCCGGGTGGCGATCGCTGCCTGGATCACCTGCTGAGAGCCCTGCTGGGCCCGGCCACGACCCCCGGGTGGCGATCTCCGCCTGGATCACCCGCGGAGCGCCCGGCTGTGCCCGGCCACGCCCCCCCGGGTGGCGATCGCCGCCTGGATCACCCGCGGAGCGCCCGGCTGTGCCCGGCCACGCCCCCCCGGGTGGCGATCGCCGCCTGGATCACCCGCGGAGAGCCCGGCTGGGCCCGGGCACGCCCCCCCGGGTGGCGATCGCCGCCTGGATCACCGCGGGAGCGCCATGCTGTGCCCGGCCACGCCCCCCCGGGTGGCGATCGCCGCCTGGATCACCGCGGGAGCGCCATGCTGTGCCCGGCCACGCCCCCCCGGGTGGCGATCGCCGCCTGGATCACCGCGGGAGCGCCATGCTGTGCCCGGCCACGCCCCCCCGGGTGGCGATCGCCGCCTGGATCATCGCGGGAGCGCCATGCTGTGCCCGGCCACGCCCCCCCGGGTGGCGATCGCCGCCTGGATCACCCGCGGAGAGCCCGGCTGTGCCCGGCCACGCCCCCCGGGTGGCGATCGCTGCCTGGATCACCTGCTGAGAGCCCGGCTGGGCCCGGCCACAACCCCGGGTGGCGATCGCCGCCTGGATCACCGCGGGGGCGCCATGCTGTGCCCGGCCACGCCCCCCGGGTGGCGATCGCTGCCTGGATCACCTGCTGAGAGCCCGGCTGGGCCCGGCCACGACCCCCGGGTGGCGATGGCCGCCTGGATCATGCGGAGGACCCCCGGAACTAAGAGGATTGGGCGCCGCCATCTTGGTCTTCTCAACAGCCGGAAAGTCCACCTGGAGTCCCGCCCCCAGCCTCTCGCAGGCCCAATCATGGGCATAGCGGAGGTGCGGTCAATTTGCATGTTTCTCTATTATAAAGTAGGATAGAGGCCTGGTGCATGGGTGGGGGCCAGATGGTTTGCCCTGAAGGGTGTCCCGGATCAGGGTGGAGTATCCCTTGGGGCGTGGGGTGGCCTCGACAAGGGGCCTGTGTTGGTTTGCAGGCCAGCCTCGCCCCCCAGCGACCCAAGCAGAGGCCCTGGTATCTGGGATTTATTTATCTTCTATAATTGAAACTTTGTAGCCTTGAGTGGAGGCCTGGGCCCATCAGGGTGTGCGGAAAGCTTGGTTTCCCCCATCACCGTGGAAACCCAAGCCTCCTGCTGGCTCTGTGGCCGCAGCCATCTTGGTTGGGCTTAATTTGTATACTCGCTCCTGAGGCTGGTAGGCATGGCTTGTGGGTGTAACTGAGTGGTGGTTAATTTGCATATTACTCTTTAATTAGATAGGATTGGAAATTCATGAGCCTCATGTTAGGTTCAGGGTAAAATTTAGTCCTGACAAATATAAAATGTTGTTAGCTCTAGTCATTTAAATTTTGTGTTGTATAACCTTTAGTTCGTAGAGAATAATTTGCCCTGCTCTTCTTCAAACTGGCATCTGAAGGGATGTAAAAAGGGCTTTTATAATCCTTTGATGTTGGAGATGGGGATCTAAGCCTCTGTCTGATCCTTGGTTGATTGCCTTTGAGAAGTGAGTGGTCTTCTCAGCACAGTTTTTGGCATTCCTGGTTGGTTTCTGAGACCACTGTTAATTGACCCCCCTGAGAATGATAGATCTGTGGGCTCCTCCTTGGAAGCAGGACCTTTCTTCAGCTCCAATAGGAACATTAAGGTTTCTTCATCTGTTCTCTTGGTTTAGGATATTCACTGAGAAATATTTAACTGTCAGTCTTTCTGAACTCAGGGAGAGCTCTCTGAAAACCAAGGCACTTAGAGCAGAGACTTGTGTGGTTTCCCCCTTTTCCAAATCACAGGCATATCGTCCTTCTTTACCACTCAAGGAAGTTCATTATTCCATACCTGATCCTGCATCTCAGGCACATTATCTTTTTTATATGAAAGAATTTGTAACTTATTTCCCTAAGTATGTTTCTAGATTTCCTAAAGAAACAAGTAAGTACGTTAAAAGGCATGGTCTTTGTTTAAAGATACTTTAAACAAATACTTTCCAAGAGTATTATCTAGTTAAAAACTTCACAGTTCCATGTTCATCAGCTCAGGGTTATCCTGGGGTAATAAAATTTATAATTTAGCCTGAGTAGTGGAAGAGTGGGAAAGAATATTAATTAAGGTTGAAATTAAAATATACTAGGTCTTTATCCCAAATTCATTTTTATCCTTTAGGTAATCCATGTTTTTCTTGATTTACCTGGTTATTGGGTAAAAATGTCACTGCATATCTAATTAGGTCCCAAGAATGTTTTTTGACATTATGTTCTTAATCCATCTTTATTTGTCATGAAAGTAATATAGATAGTTCAATTGAAAGAAAGAAAGAATAAGAAAGGGGGGGGGGAGGGAGAAAGAGAAATAAAGAGAAAGAAGGAAGGAGGGAAGGTAAGGATAAAGAAAGAGATGATAAAAAGGAAGAAAAAATAAGGGAAGGGAAAATGAATTAGAAATAAGGTAAGTAATATATATATATGTATATAGTATATATATATTTATATATATAGTTCATATATTTATTTGCATGTGAATGTACACTCATCTTGTGTAATATAAATACATTTATTAATATCAGTAATAGGCAAAAATTAATAAGGGAAATAAATGCAAACCTTTGGAAACCACTGCCCTAGCACTAGGCCCCTCTCCTTTTTAAAGTGTAAATTACATAGTCGTGGTGAATTTTATTAATATAGAGTTCCCTTCCTGGAAGGTTGTGTGTGTGTGTGTGTGTGTGTGTGTGTGTGTGTGAGTGTGCACGCGCGTGCACATGGAGAATGGGCATGGGTTAATGGCATCTTTCCTAAAAAGCAGAAGGATATATTTATATATTTATGAGCCAACATTGTAATCCCACCCTCTTTCCCGGTTCTGTCTCAGATACTAGTTTCAGTTTCTGTCCTTAACTATTTGTCCTGTATGCCATCTGGTCTAGATTATAGAAAACATCATGGTATAATATTCTGGGTTCCTGGGACCTCTGAAGTTAGCCTTGGCTACTGTGTGATTAATTGTGCAGTCTTTTTTTCTGGATCTCATGTTTGATATCTTTATTCAATTCTTTGTCTCTTTACAGTCAATAAGCCATTTTGGCCTCAAATGCAACTATTTAAATTGGATCATGCGCTATGAGAAGAATTTGTGGCCAAGATACATTTATGTAACATGGAACAACCAAACAGGAGCTACTGCAACCAAAATATTACCTTATAATAGACAAATATGCAAATTGACCGCACCTTCGCTACGCCCAAGCCATGCCCACCAACCAAACCATGCCCACCAACCACGCCCACCAGGAAACCGTCGCAGGGACGTTGGGGTGTGGCGGAGCCCAAGGCCGGGAAAGCCTCAGGCGGAGGCTTTCCCAGCCTCGGGCACCAGCGGGGAGCCTACACGGATCGCAGGAAACCACTGGGGGTCGGCTCCTGCGATCCTTAGCAGGGACACTGGGTGCGGCTGAGCCCAAGGCCGCCACCCGGGGCCAAGCCCCGACCCTGAAAGAAGGCAGAAGGCGGTGGCCAAGCCAAGGCCTGGGTCCCCGGTGCAGGGAGCCAGGTGAATGAAGGTCTATTGCACGAATCTTCGTGCAAATGGGCTACTAGTATAATGATAATAACCTGCCTTTATTTTCCATCTGAATATCATGTTTATATTTTTACTATTGTTTATACTGATAACTCATCAGGGACCTGGTGTCATATTCTTTACATCAAGAGATTTAAAACTAGAAAACTAACCAGAAATAACCATGTTGTAAAACTCCAGTGACTAAAAGGTAGGGAATTACGTGGAGAATGGCAGGTTCTACTCCATACCACCCACACAAAGAAGCTTAACTAAGATTTGGTAAGTAAAACAAATAGTTTCTTGGTGAATGGTAAGATACACAGCAAACCTGTAGTGAATTGGCTGAAATGATCAAAGGGCCTGAGGCCAATAGAAGTGGATCAGATGAAAAGAAAAGCTGAGTGGTACCAAAGTGCACGTTCAGAAACACGTATTAGGGAATAAGGCAAATTGTGCAAACTAATAAGAGTTTTCATCTTCTCACTATACAATCAGATACAATCACAAGGTCAAGTGGGCAAGAATAACAAGGAAAAAATGATGTTTATTGTGTGTATCGGTATTTTGGCAAGTAGTGTAGAATGACTTCTCACCATATGTGGTTACTTTTTTCTCATTGCAGATACATATATTGGAGTCAAATTTTTTTCTCAAGTCCAGAATTTTCAACTTTCTACTAGACTCATCTAATGCTTAAAAAGTAACCTCTTCCTCCATCAAATTACCTCCACTTACTCTATTTTCTTCTCTTGCAGGTTTTCCTATTTAATTGTATGAAAAGAGGAAGCTGAGTATCACACTCTTCAAGTCATAGCCCAATGTTATTGTTTATTAGTACAGTTCCTTCTCATTTGATTTTATCTTTTTCTCCATCTTTGATTTCATTTCTTGTCCCCAATTCAGACACTTATCCTATTATATTTGGTGTCTTTGAAAGTGAATGAAAATTTTTAAATATTCAATTTTATTTTCTGTGTGTGTTTGAATGTTTACATAAATTTTAAATGCTTTTACCCCAGTAATTATTAATGCCAATAACTACATCCTGATGTCATCTTTGGTACTACCTTCTGCTTTATCACATACCTCTTAGTCTTGTCAATTTGGCCTTCCATATCACTGGGAATTATGCCATCTTCTCTGGTCTAAGTGCTATGCTTTATTTCTGGTCCTCATTATTTCTTCTTTTCTAGGTTTAGTAAGAATTCTTTAATTACTCTGATTTTGGAATTAATTCTTCTCCCCAATCTTCTGTTTTTCCTTCAGGCCCATCCTTTACACCAATAACTCATTTAGGTTGGAATTTTTAAAAGCCAATTCTTACTTGGAAATGTTGTTGAAACAATTCACTGAGGGAATGTTCTCCAGAGAAGGGAAATAATGGATGCAGGATAGAGCAAGAAAGAAAGCTAAACCAAAATATAGTCTTTGTTCATGTCTACCTTCAACCTGATCTCCTGGGATGTGCTTGAGCACGAACTACTGGACAGGATTAGTGCTCCCTGGGGCCACCCTTGTACACCTTCACATTAGTTAGGCATTTTGCCCGTGGAACCCACTAGGAAGGAGGGAACATAACATACTGGGTATGGCAGGTCACCATGGCTGAAGGAGGTTATCTAAAGGGTAACAACTGTGATCCATGAGTAACTAACACTCATAGCAATAGCAAAAGTTCTGGGAAGAAATAAGTTCATCTGTTCAGAAAGAAACTCTCTGGGATGAGTACCAATCACATCCACTGTACATGCAAATGGTTTTCTACAAAAACCCTTTCAGTCCCCTGCTGCCATTCCATCAGTGGCTTCCTGCAGGTTTCAATATTAATTGCAAATTACACATTGGTGTGTTTTGATTCCCTTTTAATGTATCCATCCTTACACTCTACCCATATTAATCTGTTTATAATTTTAAGTATTATCTTCTACTTGTATTTGTATCCTTTTCTTTTTAAATTGACTTTGAGAGAGAGAGAGAGAGAGAGAGAGAGAGAGAGAGAGAGAGAGAGAGGAAAGGAGATCCTGAGAGAGAGAGAGACAGAGACAGAGAGAGAGAGAAAGAGAGAGATGGATTTATTGTTCTACTTTATAAGTAGGGTTTCTGCAGGATTACACAATCGATGATGGTTGCTATTATGGTTTTTGCTTGTTTTGTTTTGCTTTGTTTTTGTAGATCAATGGGCTCAATTCTATTTATCCAGGTTTTTATTTTGCTTATTTCCAAATTTATTCTTATAATTTACCAAAGGGGCAACAGGAAAATTAATTAACTTTCTCATAGTTGTTGCCATACTTTTTCTTCCATTTGTCTTTTTTCCATGATGTCCTTGGAATAATACCTTCAATTTGTTGGTTTTTTTCTTCACTTCAATAAACCTTCAAAGAAATTTTTTATTTATGTATTACTTCATATTTGCTTCCCTCTATATTAGTTTTCTGTAGTTCAAGGCACACAATCACATGTACAAGTACAGTATAAATATTCTCTATCAACCAATTCCACATACTGTATAGCATGATCATTATGTTAGCATGCACCTCTCTGCATAAATAAACTGATACCCTTCTGTTAGTTATTAAGACTGATGTCACCTGGTCCTCTACAGGATATCTCAATTTTCATTCATATTTTATGCCATCCATTGATATTTTTTCATTGTAAACTAAGTCAAAATGGTCATTTTTATGTTTTTGCTTGCATACTAACTTCATTCTCTCTGCAATTACTCAAAGGTAGAAACCTCATTAACGTATCTCTGTGCTATCTAGAACTGCATCTTGTTCATTCTATACATCTTCTTTGCCATCTGCTTTTAATAGAAAAAAGGAATAACTTTTCTTTTAAGTTAAATTTCACCAGAGCAAGTCTTCTACACTTTACAAAAGTCATTGATTCCAGGTAACTAAGTGATACCTTTGGACATGCCTCTGACTATGGCATCCTGAGGTTTTTCTTGTTAACATTTCATTTCTAATAGGCCTGCACTCTATAAGCACTGTCCTGAAAGGCTTTTGCTATCAAAGTGTTGATGAAAACTTGAATCAGGTTCAGCACAGGTCACATGCTGAAAATAATCGAAACATAAGCCCAGCACTAATTAGTGACAAGAGAAATTGGGCAATATTACCTCTTCCGTGCTGAGCATCTATTTTGTTCAATCTACTCCATTCCAGGCACCTGCTCCTTTAATTTTCTGAGTTATCACTATGAAACAAGTGGTATTTCCTTTTTTACAGGTGAAATTTAGCAAGGTTAAGCAATTGGTCCAAGAATGTTGAGCTTGTAAAAGGCAAGGCTGGAATCTGACTCATGCTGTGAGTTAAGCAGTGATTTGAGTTAAATTTTCTGTCATTAGTTTTCTGAACTCTCTCTTTAGTTTATTTCCCATACACTGATATCATACCTACTATGTGCCAGACACTGTTCTAAGAGCTATAAAACTTTTACTCACAGCAATCCTATGCGTTTTGCATTGTCATCCTCATTTTTAGAGGATAGGAAACTGGGGTCAAGATCACACAACATAAAAATACTTTCTTGTGAAGAGATACACACATGTAACTAGATGGTGCCATGGAATAAAGTCATTGCATTTTTTAAAATTTAGGTTTGTTTTAAAATAGGTTTGCAATCAAAAGTAGAAGTTTTTGCTTGATCTCATGCTATCAGTTATCCATGCCCGGAAGACATTTACTTTTTAAGCCTCGGTTGCTCTAACTGCCACTACCACTATTTCTTCTTGGCAGCTTCTAGACTTTCAGCCTGAGAAACTTGGGAATAATAATGGTTTCTAGGAGATGTACATTAGAGATCCAATATATTTCATTTATAGCACATGCCCTACTTCCTCAATATACTTCACTCTAGTCAAGGCTCTCTGTGACTGGAAGAAAGAAATACTTCACAGCATCCCTAGAACTGCAGGCTGCTGACAAGGACCATTAAGTAATTTAGATTTAAGTGTCTGTGGAATTGCTGGCTAGAAGTACTACAGTGGAGCCATAGGTTAATAAACATTTGCTTCTATCAGGCAGCCTCCAGTTCTGCCAGGGTCTCAGTTTTCCTCTCACTGGAATTTAATGCACTGGAAACTCTCTGTGTGTAGTGTGTTTATATGTTTGTTGATTATAGTAACACACAACATGGTTTGAACAAAATACTATACAATCGGGTGAATAATTTATTACATGCACAGCATTAAAGAGATCAGGAAAAATGTGTTGTGATTGGTTACACAGGTCCTCTATGATGTTATTTGGTGTGATGTTCTTCACATGAATTGCTCTGACAATTTTTATATCTTGTCATTGCATGCTGATGGCAGTGTGCAAATAGGTTTGCCACATAGAAATTACCTGTACCACCAGTTCATTTTCAATGGCATTCTAAAGATCAACCATCCTTGCAGGAGTTAAGAAAGATTTATAGAATCATTGCAATGCAAATCCTTAGAAAGGAAGACAAAAATTACTGACAGTTTTGTGTAGACAAAAACAGAAAGTTCACTATTTTAATGTTTTATATACTTTTTAGATTAACTGATATACAATAAACATAAATATAAATTTCCATTAAAATCAAATTTTAGATACCAGAGCAAACAGGTCCATGAGGAAAAATTTTAAGATGCTCTTTTTTAAGAGAATACATTATTATAAATTTTAGAGAGGAAGGGAGAGAGAGAGAGAGAGAGAGAGAGAGAGAGAGAGAAACATCAATGATGAAAGAGAATCCTTGGTCAGCTGCCTCCTGTATGCCCCCTACTGGGGATCAAGCCCACAACCTGGGCATGTGTCTGGACTGGGAATCAAACCTTGACCTCCTGGTTCATAGATTGATGCTCAACCACTGAGCCGTGATCAGATTTTAATAGTTTTCCATACATATTCCAGTGGTCGACAACCTTTTGGACCTCACGAACCAACAGTGGTCCACAGACCACCGGTTGGCGACCGTTAAATGACAGAACCCACTGCCGGTCCGGCCCCGCTCGCACCTGCAGCTGGCACCGGAGCGGCTGCTTGCACCCGCTGCTGGCGCTGGCCCCAATTGTTCTGCACCGTCAGTGGGAGTAAGCAAGGCTGGCGCCCTCAGCACTTGGCAGTGGCGGTGGCAGGAACGGGGCTGCCAGCAGACAGGGGATCAGGGGCCATGGCAGGAGGAGCCAGGCCTGGGCACGGAGGATGGGCCAAGACCCACCCCTGTGCCCACCGCAGCCTCGTAGCCCACAGTTCCTTTCAAGGTGCATGAATTCATGCACTGGGCCCCTAGTATGAAATAATATGCATGTATATATGTAGAGAAATAGAAGCATTTGTGACCATAAAATAAATAAAATAAATAAGAACTGATTATTGATGATTTTAGTGATAGTTTAGCTTCATATTTTCATTTAATACTAACCATACCATCTATATAAATATTTTAATGCTAAATGTATAAAGGAGATAAGATAGTTATTAAAATCACCATGAAAAATAAAATTATGCATAACATTTCTACATAAAAATAATTTAATTTTAATTATTACCAATATACTCTTCAATTACTCATATACAAATAGTAAAATATTATGTTATGTAAGTCATAGTTTTTTGGGGATCAAGATCTCTAAACTATTGAAAAGGAACTATCACAAAATAATTTTTCCTTGAGTCATACATTTTCTGTGGTTGATTTTACTTAAAAATAATTTTATGATTTCCTTTTGAAAAATACTGCTTATTTGGGAATACTAATTGGCATGTGTATCAGTGTGGCATAATTTATTAAGGCTTGTATATTATTCTTAGAAGATCTTGAGTATTTTTCTATTATAAACTATGTCCAAATGATTAATCTTAGATAATAGTCTGTGATAGTCTGTGATGTGTAATGACATAGAATATGAATAAAATGTTTTGCTCTCAGAGACACAAAAGCATGTACTATATATTAAAAAAAAAATTAAAATGAATTTTATACCTAAATTGTCTTTTCTAAAAATACTGGAGGCCCAGTGCATGAAATTCATGCACAAGTAGGGTCCCTAATGGCTGCTGGCTGGGGCCTCCCTTCTCCCGGCTGCCTGCCACTGCTTCAGACTGGGGCAGGGCCAGCCAGGGGGAGGGCCCATGGGCGGTTGGCCTGCTAGCCCTAGTTGAACTCCTGGTCAAGGGGACAATTTGCATATTAGGCTTTTACTATATAGGATAATCAACTTAGACACAGAAGTGGCAAGAATACCTGGCACTTGACATTTACTCCATGGTACACAAAATGAAAAGCAAACATATACTTTGAAGGACATTGAATTGGGGCATAAACAATTGCAGAGGAAACAATAAAAATAACCCTTTTATTAGGTTTATACCTTTTTATTAAAAGAAAAGAAAAGTGATATATTGTATCAAATTATGCACCAAAGTTCACTTACTCCAGTATCTAATAAGAGGAAAACTGAGCATAAAATAGTAAAAAGTAATACATTTAGTTCATTAGAAACTATTGTAAAAATTTCATGCTAAAAGATAAATATTAAAATTTAGGAAATATGCACTGTAAAGTGGTTATAAAACATTTTTGCTGTGACACATTAACATTTACATTGTTATTTAGCACATGCTCTCATCGGCACAGATACATATGGAGAGAGAGTGAGAGAAATAAAACGTTATTCATTTGCATTAAGTACATCAAGGAAAGCTCCAGAAGCATAGCATTTAACTAGAAACTTCATGGAAATTTCACACTCTCCTGGTTTTCCTCTTCCTACTGATCATTCTCTTTACCAGCTTTTCCTGTGTTTGCCACCCACAAAATATTCAATTGTGAATTGTACACAGTGCAGTGTCAATTCTAATTTTTCTCTGTCCTCAATCCTTTAGTTATCTCACCATGTCCACATTTTGTATACTCCCTCAAAAGCAGTGACTACGGAATTTTAATCACTTTGCAATTTCTCTCCTAGACTTTATACTTGCATATAGAACTGCATTTGCAATATTCTACTTGGATTCATTAAATAATCTCACATATAACCGGTCTAAAACTGAAATCATTTTGTTTTCTTACTCATTACTATCTCTACCTCCATATCTGTGAGACCATCACTCATTCAGATGCTCCATCCAAGTCATTCATTTGTGACTCAAGTTATTCAGAATTGTTAAATACATTATTATTGATTATTTAACCTTATTTTAAGTATATGTTTTGCAATGTTGCATCATCAGTAAATGAAAAGGTATGATTTGGGGGGTTGAGAAATTATTAATTATTTAAATTTATACACAATGAATAAGGTGATAATTTGTGAAATACTCAGAGTCACTTACAAATAATCACTTTTCCATGCTCATAATTAAAAAAAAGGTAGAAAAGGAGAGAAAGAAGAAGAAGAAGAAGAAGAAGAAGAAGAAGAAGAAGAAGAAGAAGAACAACAAGAAGAACAAGAACAAGAACAAGAAGAACAAGAACAAGAACAGAAAAGGAAGGAGAAGGAAAAGAAAAGGAAGGAGGAGAACAAGAAGGGGGAAAAAACAACACTGGAAAATAGCTTATAAATAAACATTAATTGTCAAAGCCAGTTGAAGAAAATCATGAAAAAGATCATAAAAATATTTCTCAAATACATATTCGACTGCCATTGTGAAAACATGACCAATAAAACATTAGAGCCACTAATGTTGTCTACAGAGAGTGTTAGGTACACACAAAATGTGTACCTTGTCATCTATACTAATAATAAGGGAATATACAAATTGTCTAGGATGCTGTCACAGTAACAGTAATGACCAAACAGGAGGCTGCATGGAGCAACAAGGCCAGCAGAGGGGTTAGTGAAGGATGACCAAGCAACTGAACAGTAGGCTGCATGGGGCGACTAGGCTGGCAGGGGGCAGTTGGGGGTAACCAGGCTGGTGGGGGAGCATTTGGGGGCAAACATGCTGGTGGGGGGGGAGTTGGGGGCGACCAGGCTATCAGGGGGCATTTGAGGGGTGACCAGGCTGGTGGGGGGGCAGTTGGGGTGACCAGGCCAGCAGAGGGGGGCAGTTGGGGGTGATCAGGCCAGCAGGGGGGGCAGTTAGGGGCAATCAGGCAAGCAGGCAGGTAAGCAGTTAGGAGCCAGCAGTCCCAGATTGTGGGAGGGATGTCTGACTGCCAGTTTAGGCCCAATCCTGGGGACCGGGCCTAAACCAGGTAGTCGGACATCCCCTGAGGGGTCCTGGCATGGAGAGGGTGCAGGCTGGGCTGAGGGTCCCCCTGTGCATGAATTTCATGTCTTGAGACTCTAGTCATTAATAATAAAAGAAAGAATATTTGAGGTTACTATATTGATTATATGAAATTTTACTTTTCTGTTTGACATTAGAATCCTACCCTGTGAAAGATGCAACTCCATCATTTATATAATTTCAACACAAAATGTTATTTTATATGTTTATTGTTTGCTATACACAAGCCAGGAAACACTAAAAGAAAGTTAGGAATGGCAGGTCCATCAAGGATCTTATTCCTTTTGGAAGTAATTAAATAAATAAATAAACTCATAAAACAACTAAAAATAATTTCAACATTTTAATATGTTTTGAAAAACAGAAGTAAATTATAGATGGTAATGGATCATTACTTAGTTTAGATGGAATAGTTAGGGAAAACTTTTCTTTGGAAATTGCATTTGACAGATACTTGCAAAATGGGAAGGTGTCAGCCAATTAAAACACCTTGGGAATAGCTTTCAGGTAAGAACCAGCAAATGTAAAGTAATGGGAAAAGTTATTATTATAGTGAAGAACAGGAAAAAGGCCAGAGTGACTGAATTGAGTGGGATATTTGCATAAGGTGAGTTTAGAAATGTAAGCAAGGACTCCATTCTATAAGCTTTAGAATGCAATATTGAGTTTAAATTTTATTGAAAGTTCAGTGGGAAGATGTTGGAGGATTTAAGCAGAGGAAAGGCAAGATCAAATTTATATTCAATAAAATAACTCTGACACATTCTATGAAAATTAATCATTACGGTGGCAAATGCAGTATTCCAAGCCAGAGAAGATGTTGACTTGTGGTAGAATTGAGGCCATGGAAAAAGAAATGAACAGATTTGAAATATAGGTTGGAGGCAGAACCAGTTGTACTTTATAATGGATTTAATATAAGAGGACATAATTGAAAGGTAAAATTAATGGGAATTCAGGCTTTGGCTCCAGGTAGAAATAGGAATAAATTGGTGGGACTGTAGAGAGAGGACTCAAGACCGTTATTCTGTATAATTTCATAATATATTTGTTGTGAAGTTTAGAGATTTAACATATGTAAAGCACTGAGGTCATGTTCTAACATATAGAAAGTAATTATTAAATATATCATTATTATCCTTATTACAATTAATGTCAATTTTAGCTATATTATAGTGTAAATTTCAAATCTGTGTCCTATTTGACTAAGATTTGTAGAGGCCTATACTTTTTTCTCCATAAGTGTTTCATTGACATAAAAATATGTCAAATGCATTCATTGCTAATTTAATTAATTTTTAAATCAACTTAAAATATTTTTTAAATTATCACATTCTCTGAAAATATATTTTTCTAATGTTCAATGTGTGTTGGTTAGAGCTCCATAGCTTTTAAGCACAAGTTGTTTATTTATAATTATAGTAGAGGCCCAGTGCACGGGGAGGGAGGGTCCCCTCAGCCCAGCCTGTACCCTCTCCAAACAGGAACCCTCAGAGGATGTCCGACTGCCGGTTTAGGTATGATCCTGGGGATTGAGCCTAAAGCGGTAGTCAGACATCCCTCTCACAATCCTGGATGGCTGGCTCCAAACCGCTCACCTGCGTGCCTGCCTGATTGCCCTTAAGTTTCCCCCTTGCCAGCCTGATCAGCCCTAACTGCCTCTGCCTTCTGGCCTGATCACCCCTCACTGGCACCCCTGCTGGCCTTGTCACCCCCAACTGCCCCTCCCTGCTGGCCTGATCACCCCTCACTGGCCTAGTTGCCCCAACTGCCCCCTGCCTACCTGGTCACCCCTAATTCCCCCCCCCCCACTGGCCTGGTTGCTCCCAAATGCCCACACCATGCTGATTGCCCCCAACTGCCCCCCCTGCCAGCCTTGTAGCCACTCACCATCCCCCCCTGCTGGCTTGGTCACCCCATGAAGCTTGATGTTCAGTTGTTTGATTGTCCCTCACTGATCCCCTGCCTGCCTGGTCACCCCTCACTTCCCCCCCTGCTGGCCTGGTTGCCCCAACTGCCCCCCTGCCCACCTGGACACCCCTAACTCCACCCCACCAGCCTGGTTGCCCCCAACTGCCCCTCTCACTGGCCTGGTCACCCCATGCAGCCTGCTGTTCAGTCATTTGGTCATCCCTCACTAACCCCTCTGCCAGCCTGGTCGCCCCACAAAGCCTGTTCGGTCGTCCATCCAATTGTTTTGGTTGTGATGGCCCCTGGCTTTTTATATATATGGATTACTTAATGTCTCTTTTCTTTCAAATTTATTCACTATATTTTCAGCCTCTTTTATATATACAATTATATATTTTCCTTCTTTATTAACGTTATTGGTGACACACTTATTAATAAGATCATATAGATTTGAAGTGCACATTTCTATGACACATGATCTGTATATTTCACTCTGTGTCCATCACCCAAATTCAAATCATCTCCTGTCACCATATATTTGGTCTCCTTTATTATTATTCTCTCACCCCTCTTCCTTCTGGTAACCACCATACTGTTGCCTGTGACTATTAGTTTCAGTTTTATATTCCACATATGAGTGAAATGATATGGTTCTGAGTTTTTTCTGACTGACTTATTTTGCTTAGCATGATATTCTCAAGGTCCATCCATGTTGTTGCAAATGGCAGTAGTTCATCTTTTCTTGTGGCTGAGTAGTATTACATTGTATACAGTATATGTACCACATCTTCTTTATAAAGTCATCTGTCAAAGGACACTTTAGTTGTTTCCATGTCTTGGCCACCAAAAATAATGAAATAAACATAGGATGTATGTATCTTTGTGAATAAATGTATCTAAATTTATCAGGTAGATACCAAAAGAAGGGTTTCTGGGTCATATAGTAATTTTATTCTTAATTCTTTTGAGGAATTTCCATACTGTTTCCCATAATGGCTGTACCAACAGTGAAATAGGTGTCCTTTTCCTCCACAACCTCTCTAACACTTGTTACCTACTAGAGACCCAGTGCACGAATTCGTGCACTGGTGGGGTCCGGCTGGCTCAGCCCCAATTGAGGTGAATTGGGGTTGGGCCTGTAAGGAGGAGGAAACAGCAGGAGGTTGGCCAGCGGGCCCCACCCCCAATAGGTATGGGGAGCAATCAGGTGTGGTGGGAGGGGCTCCAGGCCAATCGGGATGGTGGGGGCTGATTGGGGGTGGGGCCGACCATGGGGAGTGGCTGTGGGTGGTGGGCCTGCAAGCTCCACCCCCGTATGGGGTGCAGGGGTCTGATCGGGGGCCAGCGGCCTGGGGGAGGGGCCTGGGTGTATGGCCAGCCATCCCTGTCCCTAATCAGAGTGGGGATGCCAATTGGGGGCAGAGCTGGCTAGAATGAGGAACGGCAGGCTGAACGTGGTGGGGGCCCATCAGGGGTGGGGCTGGCTAGGGGCAGAGGCTGCAGTTGGTTGGCCAGCCCTGCCCCCTATTGGGGTGGAGGGATGATTAGGGGCAGAGCCTGCCTTGGCCAGCTGGCCCCATCCCCAGATCTGGTTGGTTTGCTGGCTGCAGTGGGTGTCATAGTGATCAGTCATTCTGGTCGTCACAGCATCATGGTTGCTGGCTTTTTATATATATACACCAGAGGCCCGATGCACGAAGATTCGTACAAGAATAGGCCTTCCTTCCTGAGCTGCTTCACTCCTTCTACTGCCAGGCACCTGGGACCCAGGCTGCTTCACTCAGGCTGCTACTGCCACCCACCAGAGACATGCTCTGAGCTGCGCTGTGGCTGCTTCAAGCATGATCCCACTCCTGGTGTGTGTCCGCTGGGGTGGGGGCATGCTCCAAGCAGCACTGCCGCTGCTCGGAGCACGCCCCCACCACTGGTGTGTTTCTATTCCAGTCAGCATCTCTGGGCCTATCAGTGGGGCCTGATCAGAAAGGCGGGGCGGATCATCAGCCCCAGTGGAGGCCTGGAGAGAAATGGAGGTGTGTCTGCTTGTCCAGGCCTGGAAAGAAAGAGAGAGGCAAGTACTGATCAACAGCTGCCAGAGGCTATGGATCGGACCCTGCTGCTCTCTTCAGGCCTCTCTCTGGGCCTCATTTGAAGCCCCCTCAGCAGTCAGTGCTGGGTCACTGTGCCTGTAGCTGTAGCAGTCAGTGCTGGTTCGCTACGGCAACCCAGCCGCTGACTGCAGGACTGACTTCCGGTTGGTTGAGTCTCCAGTCATTGTGGATGTGATGTACCCAGGGTTTTTATTCATTAGGATGTTGATGATAATACACATTGTAATAGTTATGAGGTGATACCCCATTGTAGTTTTGATTCACATTTCCGTAATAGCTAGTAAAGTTGATCATCTTTTTATATGTCTTTTGGCTATTTGTATGTCTTCTTGGGAGAAGCGTGTTCAGGTCCTCTGGTCATTTTTACTTAGATTGTTTTTTTGCTTGGTTTTGAGTTGTATGAGTTCCTTATATATTTTGGATATTAACCCCTTGTTGGAGCTGTTTTTTACAAATATCTTGCCCCATTCAGTGGGTTGAATTTTTGTTTTATTGGAGGTTTCTTTTGCTGTGCAGAAGCTTTTTAGTTTTGTATAGTTCCATTCATTTATTTTTGTCTTTACTTCCCTTGCCTTTAGGGTCAAATTCACAAGATCTTTCCTAAGACCAAGGTCCAAAATTATACTACCTATGTCAAAAATTCCATTGGCATTTTTAAAGTACTAATAATAGAACAAAAAATCATCAGATTTATATGGAATTACAAAAGACCCCAAATAGCCAAAGAAATCTTGATTAAAAAATAAGAATAACAAAGCCCGAGTTAAGACACTACCTGACTTCAAATTATACTATAGAGCAACACTAATCAAAATAACATAGAAACATTGAACAGACTATCAAACCTTAGAGAGAAAGGAGGGGAGGGTGGGATGAGTGGGGGAGTAAGAGATCAACCAAAGGACTTGTATGCATGCATATAAACATGACCAATGGACACAGACAGCAGGGAGATGAGGGCATGTGTGGGGAGTGGAAACAGCCAAGGAGAGGTCAATGGGGGAAAAAGGAGACATATGTAATACTTTCAACAATAAAAAATTTAAATTAAAAAAACAGCATGGGCAATGTATACTTGAAATCTATATAAACTTATTGATATACTAGTATGTCACACCATTAAACTTAATTTTTGAAAAAGTGAGGTGTTGGTAGACAAACAGACCCACAGACCAATGGAATAGAATTGAGAGCTCAGAAATAAAACCAAATGTGTATGGGCAAATAACTTTTGACAAGTAAATAAAAAACATACAATGGAGAAAAGAAAATCTTTTCAATAAGTGGTGTTGAGAAAATTGAAAAGCCGCATGCAAGAGAATGAAAGTAAACTACAGTTTTTATCTATGTACAACAATTAATTCAAAATGAGTTAAAAAAAAAAACTAAGTAAAAGATATAAACAATAAATTACAGATATTTAAATTAATAGTAAATTTTTAAAAATAAATTCTAGGTTTAATAGTTTCAGTGTTTATTATCAGGTACTTAACACATTGTTTTCCATATTCCCTTGGTCTGAGTCATTCTTTAAGTAGATTTGTGTGTTGATTTTTTTTTTTTTTTTAATGACAAAGGTATATGTGGACATTCTACATCCATTTTTTTCATATCAAAGTATTTCTTTAGTTGTGGTGAAGTGTGGACAATTACTTGGTGGTTCTTTTTTTGTTAATCCTTACCTGAGAATATTTTTTCCATTGATTTTGAGAGAGAGTGGAAGGGAGGGAGAGAGAGAGAGAGAGAGAGAAACATCGATGTGAGAGAGACACATTGGTTGTTTGCCTCCTTCAAGTGCCCCTATTGGGGCAGGTATTGAACCTGCAACCCAGGTATGTTAGAGCATAAACTCTAACCACTAAATAACACTGACCAGGACTACATGGTGTTTTTGACATATGCAATTCACATTTTCCTACAATCTTTTTTATTCAGGTACTAGAGGCCCAGTGCACGAAATTTGCTACTGGAGGTGGGGGGAGGGGGTTGTCTCTCAGCTCAGCCTGTACCCTCTCCAATATGGGACTCCTGGGAGATGTCCGACTACCAGTTTAGGCCCAATCCCCGCAGTCGGACATCCCTCTCACAATCCAGGACTGCTGTCTCCCAACTGATCACTTGCCTGCCTGCCTGATTGCCCCTAAATGCTTCTGCCTGCCAGCCTGATCACCCCTAACCACTCCCCTGCCAACCTGATTGATGCCTAATTGCTCCCCTGCCAGCCTGATTGCCCCCCAACTGCTTTCCCCTGCTGGCCCGGTCACCCCCAACTGCCCTCCCCTGCTGGCCTGGTCATCCCTAACTGCCTTCCCCTGCAGGCCTGGTTGCCCCTAATTTCCCTCCCTTGCAGGCCTGGTTGCCCCTAACTGCCCTCCTCTGTTGGCCTTTGATGGTCAATTTGCATATTATCTCTTTATTATATAGGATAATTGATATGTAATATTATAATTGTTTCAGTTGTATAAAATAATGATTTCATAGTTGCATATGTTTCAAAATGAGCATACATCACTGTATATAGTTAATTTTTTTTCTTTAGATGAAAACTTCTAAGATCTCTCAGCAATTTACAAATAAGAAAGTATTATTTATTATACTAGTAGTCACCATGCTGTACATTACATCCCCCTGACTTATTTATTTTATTACTGGAAATTTGTACCTTTTGACTACCTATACCCATTTTCCCTACACTCCATACACCTTCCCCCCCGCATCCCGGTAATCACCAAACTCTTCTGTTTTTGTCACCTTATATCTGTTAGAATGGCTCTTATAAAAAAGATAAAATAAAAAATGTTGGTGAACATGTGAAGAAAAGAAATAAACTTGTGCAATAATGATGGGAATGCAAATTAGTACAACCACCATGAAAAGCAGTATGAAGGTTTCTCAAAAATGAAAAATAGTATTAGCATATACTAGTAAAACAACAATTCTGGGTATTCATCTCAAGAAGATAAAACATTGACTTGCACCTCCATGTTAATTGCAGCATTATTTACAGTAGTGAAGACACAGAAGTGCATGTCTGTGGATGAATCTATAAAGAAAACAGTAAATACTAGAGGCCCGGTGCACAAACTTTATGCACATTAAAAGGGAATTAATTAGAGGGAATATTTTAATATTGCTATTTGCCCTTTCTCTATAATTGAAGTGTCAGAGATGAGAGAAAATTAGTAAAATGTATATGAAAATCTTCCTCCTGTCAGAGTCTTGGACGTGCTCCAGGACCCAGAGTTAAGGTCCTGCCCACCTGTACGTGCCTTTAAATAGCGCAAGACCCAGACCCAACCAGCCCCACCCCTATTGGGCGAGATCCAGACCCAGCTGACCCCACCCCCATCAAGCCCTATTGGGTGGGGGGCACAGCTTCAGGTCTCCTGGCCTGGTGCTGGGTGGGGGGCACAGCTTCAGGTCCCCCAGCTCACCCTCAGGTCCCCTGGCCCAGTGCTGGGGTGGGGGATGTGGCCTGAGGTCCCCGGGCCTGCCACCAAGGTTGGGGGCATGGCCTGAGGTCCCCATCAATCCCCACCAAACAGGGGACACAGCCTGAAGTCCCCAGGCCTGGTGCTGGGGCAGGGGGTACAACCTGAGGTCTTCTGTCAAGCCCCACCAGGTGGGGGGCATGGCCTTAGGTCCCCAGTCAAGCCCCACTGGGAGGGGGGCGCAGCCTCAGGTCCCCTGCCCTGACCTGGCGCCATGCAGGCTCAGGTCCCTGCTGATCACTTGTTATGGGAACCCCACCTCCGCTGTGGGCACAGCCATTTTGTGACAGTATGAGGATTAATTTCTATATTACCTCTTTATTATATAGGATATTATGTAATATATATTATAAATGTATGCAGTGTATAATATAAATATCTCTATATAAGTATATTTCCTATATATAAATTTATTGAGATTTTTATAATGCTATATTGTCAACAATAAAAGGAAGGAAATCTTGCATTTGTGACAACCTTAAGGGACCTTGAGGTTATTGCACTAAAGAAATAAGATAAAGACAAATAACATGATCTCATTTATAGGTGAAATCTAAAAACAAACAAAAAAGAAAACTGAGTTTCTGGATATAAAGAATACATTGGTGGTTGTGAGAGGTGAATGGGGTGTGGGCAAAATAGGTGAAGGGGGTCATCAGGTATACATTTCCAGTTATAAAATAAATAAGTCCAGGGGGTGTAATGTACAGCATGACAATTGTAGTTAATAATAATACTGTATTGCATACTTTTAAGAAAAAAAATCTTGAAAGTTCTCTCCCCAAAAATATTTTGTAAAGTTCTCAAGTTAGTTTACCATATTTACTTTGCATATAGTCAATTTACATTTATTACTGTTTTCCTCAATCTTTAAGACTTTATGTATTTTGAATATTAGCATTTTGTATAGTATAATTTACTAATATTTTCTTAATATTTTGGCTAATATTTTAAAAATTTACACTGTTTTTGGTGATTTTTGCTTATGTGAAATGTCTGTGTATACAGTTTTACTTTATCATTTTAATCAATCCTTCTGGCATCTAATGTTGAGTTATTAGAAAATCCTTTGCTCTACCCAGTTTATATAGAAATCCACCTATATTTATTTGTTTCCCAGAATTTGGTTTTTACAAAGATATTTAGATCTCTGATACATTTTAGAGTTTATTCTTATATTTAGTGTATAGATATATTTTTATCATTTTTCTAAAATTGTTCTCCAACTGTCCCAGAATGATTTATTGAAAATTTCCTTTATCTAAGTGACTTGTAATGGCAGTTATATCTTAAATTGATCATACATTTAATTTTTAATTTTATTATTTTTTTGTTGTTAACCCTCACCTGAGGATATTTTTCCATTGATTGTAGAGAGAGTGAAAAGGAGGTAAGAGAGAGAGAGAGAGAATAATCAATGTGAGAAAGAAACATTGATTGGAT
The DNA here is from genome assembly GCF_027574615.1 of Eptesicus fuscus. Lineage (NCBI taxonomy): Eukaryota > Metazoa > Chordata > Mammalia > Chiroptera > Vespertilionidae > Eptesicus > Eptesicus fuscus. The sequence continues at coordinate 92,323,046 of NC_072475.1, read as the reverse complement.
GTCTCCCACAAACACCCCTACAGGGGATAGAATGCTCAACCTGGTCATATGCTTTGAATGGGAATCAAACTAGTAACATTTAATTTTTTTATTTTATTTAAAAACTAGTGGCCTGGTGCACGAAATTCGTGCATGGGGAGGGGTGGTCCCTCAGCCTGGCCTGCATCCTCTCCAATCTGGGACCCCTGTGGGATCGGGCCTAAACCTGCAGTTGGACAAACCCCTGCAATGTGGGACTACTGGCTCCTAACCTCTCACCTGCCTGCCTGCTTGATCTCCCCTAACCACTCTGCCTGCTGGCCTGCTTGCCCCCAACTACACCCCCCTCCCGCCAGCCTGATCACCCCCAACTGTCCTCCCCTCCTGGTCTGATCACCCATAACTGCTTCTGCCTCAGCCCTGCCACCCTGGCTTTGTCCAGAAGGACATCTGGAAGGTCTCATGGTCTAATTAGCATATTACCCTTTTATTAATATAGATAGGATATGACATACTGCCATAACTATAACATATCTACCAGTATTACTCTATGAGAATGCATACTTCATCCAATAGGAAGGCATCTAATACATTACATTGTATATGTTGTAAGTAGTAGGAAATACTGTATTCATAGTATATGAATACAGTATTTCCTACTGTATTCATATACTATATTCAATAATAATAAATACTGTATTCATAGCAATAATATATACCCTGTGACTTCCCTTCCTGATCTGGGAATGGTTCCCCACTTCTTTTGACGTTTCCTGGCCCCTAATGTATTTTTTTTGTCATTCGGTATAACTTTATTTACTGTTTATTGCACATGATTTGAGGTCTTTAATTTCTAACCACCGAAGATTCAAAGGATTATTTTTTCCATGAAATTTAACATTAGCATTAGTGAATTCGTGTATTCATGTATTTTTATTGTAAACATCTGAATTATTCACATTGTCATAGATCCTGAACTCATAAGCGTGGACCATGCACAGGCTGGCAGCAAGCCAAGAAGCCACTCTGCAAGCAAACAGATACTCTGCATAAGGAGAAAAGTCATAGCACAACATTTAATGTCCAACCTGAGTCACCTCAGAATGTTTTATATATTGACTTCTTAATTCATATAGTATTGGGAACTCAACTGCTTGGTTGGTGGTGGGGTTGACCTGGTTTTGGGAGGATTATTCCTGAAATAATTAAGGAAAGTAGAGATCAATCTTTCTTCTTGGTTGCTTGCTCCTCCCCAGCACCTTCATCTTTCTTCTCATCCTCAGCTTCTTGGGCATCTTCTCCTTCACCTTCACCTCCTTCTTCTTCCTCCTTTGCATCCTCAAATTCTTCCTTGGCACTTTCTTCCTCTTCCTCTCCTTCCTCTTCCTCAGTCTCTTCCTTCTCCTTTTCCTCCTCTTCAACTTCTCCTTCAGAAGGGGGTTCATCCTTAGCTTCCTCGGCTTTTGCAGCCTCCATGGTCTCCTCTACCTCAATCTGCTCCCCCTGGACGTGGCTGGTGTATTAAGAAGGGAAGGAGTGAGCAGACATCAAGTAGGAGCTAGTCTGTAAACCACCGTAGGCAGATCACCAAAGACCTGGGAACTCTGGTAGTAGCTGCTGGCTATGCTTCCCATGCTTGTGAAACTGAGCCGGTCTCCTCACTTTCCAAGAGTTTCCTGTAAGCTGCAATGTCAATATCCAAAACTATCTTCACATTGAAGAGGTCCTGGTATTCTTTTAAATATCCTGCCATTTCACTCTTTGTGGTTCTCAACTCATTTTCTAATTTGTTGATTGTGTCCTGCATAGCACTAACGTTGGAGTTCTGCTTAGCCTCCAGCTCTCGCAGCTGCTTTCCCAGCACTTTGTTCATGCCCCAGCTTGCTTCAATCTCCAGGGCCTTGGCCTTGAGCAGTTGCTGGCCCACACCACGTAGGTGCTCTTGGCAGCGCTGTACCATTCTTCTGCCTTCTGCTTGTACCATTCTTCTGCCTTCTGCTTGTTCCTAGCAGCCAGATTCTCATACTGGGTGCGGATGTCCTTGAGCATAGTGGAGAGGTCGGACTTGAAGAACAAGTCCATCTCCACAGAGATCTGAGCATACTGGACATGCACCTTCTTCAGAAAGGCGATTTTGTCCATCAGGCTTTCGATGCACTTTTCCAGCTCAGTGCTGGCAAGAGCCGCCTCATCTGCACCTTTGCTCACCTCCATCAGCCAGCCCTCTGCGTCCTCATGGTTCAGCACCTCTTCCTGGTAGCTCGCCTGCAGGTTGTTCCCAGCCACTTCAGAGCCCCGGTGCCTCCTAACTGCCCGCTTCCCTCTCCTCTCCAGGGACAGGGCACGGTGGGGCAGGGCACAGGCATCGCATTTTCATTAAAATGTTCAACCCTGGCCTGCTCCACCGGTGTCCTCAGGTGGCCCGGGGGCAGACAGTGATCCCGGAGACCCTGGCCACCCCTGCCTACGGAGCCCGCAGGCAAAGTCAGGCACTGACCACGCTACCTGCCCAGTCCCGATTGCACCCTGGACCCCGCGGGTGACATCAGGTGCTATCTATGCCGCCTGCCCGGTCCTGATCGCTGCCTGGACCCTGCGGGCAGTGTCAGGCACTGTCCATGCCGCCGGCCTGGTCTGGATAGCTCCCTGGATCCCACAGACAGCATCAGGCGCTGCCTGCTAGAACTGCCTAGTCCCAATCGCCGCCTGCACCCTGCGGGTGACGTCAGGCGCTATCCATGCCGCCTGTCTGGTCCTGATGGCACCAGGTGCTGTCCATGCTGCCTGCCTGGTCCCAATGGCACCCTGGACCCCACGAGCAGCGTCAGGTGCTGTCCATGCCACTTGCCAGGTCCTGATCTCCCGCTGGACGCTGTGAGCAGCGTCAGGCGCTGCCTGCTGAAACTGTCCGGTCCCGATCGAAGACTGGACTCCGCTGGCGACGTCAGGCGCCATCTGCCAGGCCAGCCCAGTCCCGATCGCTGCCTGGACCCCACAGGTGACATTAGGCACTGCCCATGCTGCCTGCCTGGTCCTGATGGCACCCTGGACCCCGCGGGCAGCGTCAGGCGCTGTCCATGCCGCCTGCCCATTTCCAATTGCCCCCTGGACCCCACGGGCAGTGTCAGGCACTGTCCATGCCACTTGCCAGGTTCCCATCACCCCCTTGACCCCGCGAGCAGCGTCAGGCAATGCCTGCTGGAACTGCCCAGTCCCGATCGCCACCTGGACTCCACTGGATGACGTCAGGCACTATTTTCCAGGCCAGCCAAGTCCCGATTGCCACCTGGACCCTATGGGTGACATCAGGCACTGTCCATGCTGCCTGCCCATCCGGATTGCCCCCTGGACCTTGCAGACAGCTGCCATGCTTAGTCCCGATGGCTTCCCAGTCCTGCTGGTGATGTCAGGCACTGTCCGCTGGGCCTGCCTGGTCTGATTACCGCCTGGACCCCGCGGACAACATCAGGTGCTGCCTGCCGAGTCTGCCCGGTCACTATCATGGCCTGGACCTTGTGAGTGACATCAGGCGCTGCCCACCAGGCCTTCTGGGTCCATGGCGGCCTGGATCATTTGGGCTAACTCAGGCAGCACTGGCTTGCCTCCCTTCTCCGCCTGCCCTGCCTGCTTGCCTCCCTTCTCTGCCCACCCTGCCTGCTTGCCTCCCTTCTCCGCTGCCCCGCCTGCTTGCTTCTCTGCAGCTTCACTCCCTTCTGCAGCGCTTAGCTTCTGTCTACGTTGTCTTGATATGCAAATTAACTGCCATCTTGGTTGGGTTGATTTGCATACTCACCCTGATTGGCTGGTGGGTGTGGCTTGGGAATAGCGAAGGTGTGGTCAATTTGCATATTACTCTATTATTAGGTAGGATCTTTATTGTTGAGTATTATAGATGTTCCCCTTTACCTCCCCTTACCCCCCTCCAGATGGTTCTTGACCTGCCACAAGCCTTCACCACTCTATTGTGTGTGTCCATAGGAAATGCATATCCTACATTATAATAGAGAAACATGCAAATTGACCGCACCTCCACTATGCCCATGATTGGGCCTGCGAGAGGCTGGGGGCGGGACTCCGGGTGGCCTATCCAGCAGTTGAGAAGACCAAGATGGCGGTGCAGAATCCTCTTAGTTCCGGGGGTCCCCGGGGCCGATTGCCACACGGGGGGCGTGGCCGGGCAGAGCCGGGCGCTCCCCGGGTGTCCCCGGGGCTGATCGCCACCCTGGGGGGCGTGGCCGGGCCGAGCCGGGAGCTACCCGAGGGTCCCCGGGGCCAATCGCCACCGGGAGGGCGTGGCCGGGCCGAGCCAGCCGCTCCCAGGGCGGGGGTCCCCAGGCGATCGCCACCCAGGCCTAAATGGCTGGTGCTGAGAGGGATCAATGGGGCCGGAGGAAAGAGCAGGTGGTAGTTGACCACCGAGGGCATCTGCAGCAGCTGGATGCAGAGCTCGGGTCCGCGTTCTCCAGGTTGGCCTCCGTGGGGTCTGCGTCGCACCCATAGTGGCCCAGTGGGGACGCTGGCATCATAGCCCCAGCACGAGGCCAGCTTCCCGAGCCAGGCTGTGGAGGGAGGGAAGGCCTCTGGGCTGGGAGCACTCCCCCACCCCAGCGGACAGGGCACAGCGAGAGAGGAGCAGAGAGCTACTAGCGGTGGTGGGTGTGGTGGCCTGGCTTCCAAGAGGCTAGCTTCAGCTGCTGTGGCCTACGCTGAGGTGGCTGGTGGTGGGGGCCACTGCGGGGGCGCATCCGAGGCTGGGGCACTGGGAGACATGGGACTGCAGCCCAGAAAGCGAGGCTCCGGAGGACCTCGTCACCGACCCCCGGCATTGAAGCCGCCTCCTACAAGATGTATCCTAGCCTAGGTGTGTGGGAAGCAGGTTCAGGAACCTCTCCCTTTGCTGCGCCAGAGCCTGGTCTAAAAGAACAGCTTTGTTGAGATATAACCCATATACTGTACATGTCACCTAAAGTGTACAATGAACTGGTTTTTTAAAGTAAATTCAGAGGGGTACAACCATCACCATGCTCAATTTTTAAATATCTTCATGACCCATCCCCTCCAAAAAAAACTTCTACCCACTGGAATCACTTTCCTGATCATCTTCCCCAAAATAGATTGCACTTTAAAGGTGGGTAAAGGAAAGTTGAGGGAAGTTAAAACACTGCACAAAGGATATTGTAAGATGACAAAGCCCAAAGTGAAGATCATGTGTTTTCTTTAACAAATATATATTTTTAAAATTTCAGAAAGGGAGAGGGAGAGAGAGATAGAAACATCAATGATAAGAATCACTGATCAGCCGAAACCGGTTTGGCTCAGTGGATAGAGCATCGGTCTGCGGACTGGAAGGTCCCCGGTTCGATTCCGGTTAAGGGCATGTATATTGGTTTTGGGCACATACCCCGGTGGGGGGTGTGCAGGAAGTAGCTGGCCGATGTTTCTCTCTCATCGATGTTTCTAGCTCTCTATCCCTCTCCATTCCTCTCTGTGAAAAATCAATAAAATATATTAAAAAAAAAAAAAAAAGAATCACTGATCAGCTGCCGCCCACAGGCCCCCTACTGGGGATTGAGTCCGAAACCCAGGCATGTGTGACCCTGATCAGAATCAAACCTGGACTCTTCAGTCACAGGCCGATGCTCTCTCCATTAAGCCAAACTGACCAGAGCCATGTGTTTTCTTCAAGTTCTGCGTGGTTGTAATGGTCCCCAAATCTATACTAATAAAAGGTTAATATGCTAATTAGAGTGGTTGTCTTCCGGACATCTTTCCAGACAAAGCCGCTGTCGCTACAAAAGCCAAGGCTCAGGCAGCCATAACCAGCTGCAGTGGCAGCAGCATTGGGGTTATGGGGGTGGTGCCTCCAGAGGGAGGCCAGACTGGGGGCCAAGGCACAGGCAGTTTGGGGTAATCAGGCTGATAGGGGAGGGCAAGGTAGGGGCAATCAGGCTGGCAGGAGATCAAGGTAGGGGCGAGCAGGCAGGCAGGCAGTGGGGTTAGGGACAATCAGGCAGGCAGGCAGGTGAGTGGTTAGGAGCCAGCGGTTCCGGCTTGTGAGAGGGATGTCCGACTGCTGGAAGTTAGACATCCCCTGAGGGGTCCCAGATTGAAGAGGGTGCAGATTGGACTGAGGGGCCCACCCCCCCACCCCCCTCCCCCCAGTGCACGAATTTCATGCACCGGGCCTCTAGTCTATATATATAAAAGCCAAGCGACTGGAACACTGGAACGAGCAGTTGCTTTGATGTGCACTGAGGCCCCAATCACCCCCCCATCCCAATTGGGGGCAGGGCCTGCTGGCCAACTGCCTGTGGCCCCTCCCCCTGGTCAACCCCGCCCCTGATTGCCCCTCCCCCCAGCCTGCCAACCTCCCGCAGCCCCTCCTCCCCTGCCCAGCTGGCCCGGCCCTGATTGGGCCCCAATCAGGGGCAGGGCCGGCAGCCAACCTTCTGCAGTTCTTACCCCCAGCTGGCCCAGCCCCGATTGGCCCCAATCAGGGCAGGTCGGCCGGACCCCACCTGTGCACAAATTCATGCACTGAGCCTCTAGTATGCATATAAGTTCTTTGGTTAATCTCGCCCTCTCTTTGCCTCCCCGATTCTTTCTCAAATTTGCCAGTCTATTTCATGTTTCCAGGCCCCTGGTTCTATTTTATTCAGTTTATTTTGTCCATTAAATTACTTGTTCATTTATTTTGATTTTTATATTCAAGTAGAGGCCCGGTGCACGAAATTCCTGTACTCAGGGGTCCCTTAGCCCAGACTGCGCCCTCTCGCAGTCTGGGAGCCCTTGAGGGATTTCCAACTGAGAGCTTAGCACTGCCGCAGAGGCAGGAGAGTCTCCTGCCACTGCCGCTGAGCTCACCATCCATGGGACTGGCTTCTCGTGAGTGGTGCTCCCCCTGTGGAAGCACATTGACTACCAGGGGGAAGCTCCTGCTTTGAGTGTCTGCCTTCTAGTGGTCAGTGTGTATCACAGTAGCCATTCGGTCAATTTGCATATTAGCCTTTTATTAATAGGATTGTTGGTAGATATGTAATTATTGCCATTTTATTGTTTATATTTTTATATTTTTTTCTCTTCTTCTTACTAACTGCTCTTCTCTTGCTGCTTTTAAGATTCTGTCTTTGTCTTTGGCATTTTAATTATGATGTGTCTTGGTGTGGGTATCTTTGGGTTCTTCTTGTTTGGAACTCTTTGTTTCCTGGAACTGGAAGTCTATTTCTTTCACCAGGTAGAGGAGTTTTCTGTAATTATTTCTTCAAATAGGTTTTCAATATCTTGTTCTCTCTATTCTTCTCTGGCACCCTCATAATGAAAATATGGTACGCTTGAAGTTGTCCCAGAGGCTCCTTACAAATCTTCACATTTATGGATTCTTTTTCCTTTTTGCTCTTCTGAATGGGTTGATTTTTGCTTTCTCATACTCCAAATTGTTCATTGCTTCTTGGAATCTTCTACTCTACTGTTGAATCTGTGTAATTATTCTTTTTTGTTGTTGTTGTTGTTAGTGTACCCTTAATTTCTGACTGGTTCTTTTTTGTGTCATTGAAATTCTTACTAAGATCCTTGAAAGTCTCATTAAGTCTCTTGAAGCTTTCATTGGGAAGCAACCTTATAACCATTGTTTTGAATTCTGTATCTAGCAGTTTGCTTGCTTCCATTACATTTTGTTCTTTTTCTGGAGATTTCTTCTGTTCTTTCATTTGTGACATGTTTCTTTGTCTCTGCATTTTGGCTGCTTCCCTGTTTGTTTCTATCTATTAGGTAGAGATGCTATGTCTCCTGGAATTGGTAGAGTGGCCTTGTGCCACTGTAGGGCCCAGTGGCTCAGCATTCCAAGTCATCTGAGCTAGGCACTCTAGGTGTGCCCCTGTGTGCAGCCTTGTTGTAGTCGAGCCTTGGTTGTTGTTGAAGTTACTGGGAGGAATTATCCTCCAGGCCAATTGCTCCGAGGACCAGCTGCGACTACAGTGGAAGAGCTGCTGTGCAGGAGACACCCATATGGAGCAGGACTTGCTTCAGTGGGGGTTTGATGCTCACTGAGTCTGCCCCTTGAGTGTGTTGCTTGTGGATGTGTAGAGTTGTAATCTGTTATGGTTTGAAGCTTCCCACTGGGTGCATTGACTCTGGAGACTCCCAGGAGGTACAAAGTAGCCACTGACTGGGACCACACTGTAGCAACTACAGAGCTATCTGAATAAGGCTGCTACTTCTGTTGGACTTGTAAATGCCCAGTTGAGGCCAATCTGTCTTGGACCCCTGTTGCTAGGTATGGGGCATGCTAACACCAGCTGCTGCTTGTTTGAGAGATTTTAGGAAAGTTTTGAAGACTGAGCCAGGACAAGCCATTCATATGAAAAAGCAACTGCAAACAGCTTGGGTGGGGCTGAAAATTGGATGGCATGGGGTCTCTGGGAATAACCAGGGCTGAGTGAATAGTGTGAGCCACACTGATGGAAACTCAGATTTACTTTCAGTCAGCGTTGCCATTGAGAAGGTCTCAGCATAAGAATAATCACCCCTATGAGAATATCCATCTGGGAGAAAGCTGTCCCCTAGTTCTTGCTCCAATACCAGACAATCCAATTTCTCCCTGTATGCCCCAGGCTCCCCCTGAGCCATTTCTCAAGTGCTGGAGCTCAGAGGGAGCGAGTCCGAGTAAGTTCGTGGGTTAGCTCTTAAAGTGGAACTCTCAGGGTCTCCATCAGCCTTAATGTTAATCAGCCACAATCCCCACTGGTTTTTATAACCTGAAATTATAGAGACATATCTTCCTAGCTCTAGATCCCTGGTCTAGGATCTGGCGTGGGACTGGAAACCCTATTCCTCATGGAGGCCTCTGCAGACAAGGTATCCCTCCTGATTAAAAAATAACCACTATGGGGTCAGTCATTCAGCTCCATCGCCCCTCCTACCAGTCTTTTTTTTATATATATATTTTATTGATTTTTTACAGAGAGGAAGGGAGAGGGATAGAGAGCTAGAAACATCGATCAGCCGCCTCCTGCACACTCCCCACTGAGTATGTGCCCGCAACCAAGGTACATGCCCTTGACCCGAATCGAACCTGGGACCCTTGAGTACACAGGCTGACGCTCTATCCACTGAGCCAAACCAGTTAGGGCGCTCCTACCAGTCTTAATGTTCTTTCATCTTAGTTCTCTAGTTGTAGGACTTCCATTCAGCTAGATTTCTGAATGATGGTTGTTTTGTATTTTAGTTATAATTTTGATGTCGTTGTGAATATGAGCATTTACCTACACAGCCATCTAGGTTCTCTCAAACTGGTGATCTTTTGATGCTCAACCAACTGAACCACACCAGTCAGGACCATACATAAAGTTTTGTATCTACTTTTGTATTTTTCTAAACTCTCTCTCTCTCTCTCTATATATATATATACTAGAGGCCCGGTGCACGAAATTCGTGCACGGAGGGGGGTTGTCCCTCAGCCCAGCCTGTACCCTCTCCAATCTGGGACCCCTCGAGAGATGTCCGAAATAGAAAAATCTAGGTCTCATTAAGATAGAGAGAAAAGACAGCCATAAACTCTTGGCATGATGTTTCAAGAAACTCAAAAGTAGCAGCATAAAATTTGTTGCGTGTTAATAACACAGGGCCCTCTCTTACAGAATGATTGAATATTTCTATAAGTTCACATCTTCATGAGAACACTGACTCACTGTACTCACACTATAAACTGGAATTAATGCAGCACAAGTCACTCAAGGTCCATCATTGACTCTAAGAACTAACCATATGTTTGAATAAGAACTTATTGGGAATGTGGCAGGGATTAGGCCATGTAATAAAATTATTTATTTAGTGCTTATTGCTAAGATATGTTAGGAATGGCATATTCTTACAAACTTGTAGGCCTGGGTATAAACTGATATACTTTCTGCTTTTCTCTTTTCTTGTTCCATGTTGGATCTCAGACTTTATAAGTACTATTAGTTGCTTGTGTTGCATTTTATAGGTAGTGTTGTGCAATTAGTAAGAGTTAATCTCTTTATAGAAAGTTTCTTTGAAATAAAGAAATATAATTAATAAACCAATTGTGAAAAATGTCAAATATAGGAAAAAGAAAATCATACCATATAAGTTACATATGATGTGTTTTTATAAAGAATTTGGTATTAAAAGGGAGTGAAGCTATTAATTTGACATGTTCCAATCACAGATCAAGGATCTAAACAACCCAGTTGAGGAAACCACTTCACCAGTTTGACTGTTGTTTCATCAGTAATAAAGATAAAATAAAACCTCCCTTAACTATTCCCCACAGCTACTCTGGAGACAAGTTAAAATGCTGATTATAAAGTGTCTTGAAAATAAAATTTCAAATGAAAAACTAGATGCCATGATAATTAGTTGTAAATGCTAATGAGCTCTCATAAATGTCTAAAATTAATATTGCTTTTATTTAAAAAAGGCCAAGTATTCTCCTTTTCAGTTCTCCTTTACATTTTGTTTTTTCAATATTTCCTAATGAACATATGGGGATAATTTTCCTTTATTACTTATATGAAACACACACACACACAACACAGACACGTTTTTCTATGCCATATTGGTGACATTTTCTCTGTAACTACACACTGTTACAATATAATTATTCATCCTTGATTTTTTTTTTTTCATTTGCTCATAGATACCTGAATAACCAGTTATAGGTCTGGTAACTACAACCTAAGCAGATTAAAAAGACCAGGGTTGCATTACACACAGACCATAGAAAGACATTACAGCCTTTTAAATTCAATAAATCTGCTTGCTGCATTTACTTTTGTTATGGTAAGCAAGTCTTACATTATGGTCATTAATCAAGGTGGATGATGCATTGTTAGATCATCACTACTTTGACGTATGAAAAATTCCATATCCAGTTAACTGCAGAAGATTATGTTAGATCAGGAGGCCTAAGTTTCTGTCCATCTTCAGTTGCTAACAGACATTGTGACTTTGGGCTAGATTCTTTTTTCTTTCAGATAAAACAAGGTTATCAGTATAGAATTAACTTTATGATCTCTCATAGATTTAATATTCTATGATGTTATAGAACATTAACAGTTTTAAATTCAAATCCTTACCTAAGACCTGCATTCTTCGAGGAACATGGGACATCCTAAAACATGCCTTAAAGGATCATTTAATTGTGATCCTCTCAATGCTTACAAGGTGACCGAACTCTCCACCACCATATCCTCAAGAGAGGAGAAATACAAAGATAAAACCTGAAAAATAAATTATTTGATTTTCCAACCAAGGAAGAAAAATATAACTTTGACAAAGAGACAATGAGAGTTTAAGTAAAAAATGTGAAAGCATTCATCTGCAATTGGCACACATTTAAAATTCATTGTCTACCAGAAAAGGCTATGGAAATCAATGTTGAACCTAAGAAGAATTGCAGACAAGAAGATTGATAGTACCTAAAGCTTATCAAGGTAATTTTTGGTGGCATGTTACTTTTTTTTTTTTTTTCAGTAATATAACTTATTTTCTTCATTTACCTGCAATTATTTTTTCTTCCCTCAATCTGAAACCTCTGAAAGTTATCTTACTCATATATGCATAACAAAAGTTATAAAATGCACGATGACCTTTATAAAAGTATGATGTATCTCCCAATAAAAGAGTGATGGCAGTAGAGGTGTTCATGTGAGTGGGACATCTGTTGATGTTCTTTTGAGAGTGGCAAATTATCTTTAAAACCTCCAATGAGCTTGATGTGACATCTCTTAGGTGCTTGTATAGTATAGGTCTCTAGAATATTTTCCTGGGTAGGTGCTAAGTCAATAATATATCTTAAGCAGTGGTTTCCAATCTAAACCCAATTAGATAAAAATAAGAAAGTCATCAAGATGGAAAGGCTAGATGATAAGGTAGAAAGACAATTTTAAAACAGAGGGTAAGAAAGAAATAGGTAAAGTCTCTTGACTCCAAAGAAAGGAAGTGAGATATGTTGGTTACTTGGACCCTCTGAACACGCAAAAATGCTCTAATAGGTCAAGACTACAGACTTGAGGAGCTAAAATCAAGATGGCGGCATAGGTGAACACCTATACTGCTGCCTTGCACAACAATTTCAAAACTAGAACTAAAAGACAAAGCAGACATCATCCAGAACCACCAGAAAGCCAACTGAGTGGAAATTCTACAACTAGAAAGAAAAAGAAAAGGACACTGAGACGCAGGAACAATGGAGGGCAGAGGTGCGGAGACACAGAGAGGTGTGCATGAGAGGAAGGGCCGGGCAGCTGAATACATGGCTGACTTTCTCAAACCGGAGTGAAACAAAGGCTCCCCATAGCGCTGAAATCCAATCCCGGGCGAGACTCGGGGAACCCAGACACATACGGGGAGAAACTGGACTGTCTGGCAGCGGGCAGGGCTCAAGAGAAGCTTTCTCTCAGAGGTGCATGCAGCCATAGTCGCGGAGCACTGAGACCCAGGGGAACTGTGAAAGACAGAGGTGTGGAGATGCAGAGACTTCTGCGTGTGAGAGAAAAGGCCGGGTGGCTGGATACGCTGCTGCCTTGATCCTTCCAGAGGGAAACAGGGCCTCCTGACTGCGCCGTACTCCAGTTCCGGGAGAGACATTGGGTACCCACACTCATTCGGGGAGAAACTGGACTGTCTGGCAGCGGGCAAAGCTCGAAAGCAGCTTTCTCTCAGAGGTGCATGCAGCCATTGCTGTGGAGCACGGAGACCCAGGGGAATTGCGGAAGACAGAGGTGAGGAGGCGTGCACGTGGAGAGGGCTTGGGCAGTTGAACGCATGGCTGCCTTTCTTGTTCTGGAGGGAAACAAAGCCTCCTGACTACACGTACTACAGTTCAGTTCCGGGAGAGACTTTGGGTACCCACACTCATTTGGGGAGAAACTGGACTGTCTGGCAGCGGCCATAACTCAAGAGCAGCTTTCTCTCAGAGGTGCGTGTAGCCATTGCCATGGGACACTGAGACCCAAGCCTCTTAGGGCGGGGCTGACAGGAAACCAAGGCTGCCTGCTCCACCCTGAGACCCCGCCCCATCCAAACCTAGCACAGAAGCTCTCCCAGTGTAGACACAGCTGATCCTCACAGCCAATTGGCCTGGAGGTCAAATCCACCCAGTGATACCAACAACAATCAAGGTTTAACTACAAGAAGACTGTGCAGCCCACAAAGGGGCACACCAAGAGTGTCCACCTCAGGTAACTGGGGAGGCTGAGCCACTGGGCCCAAAGGACACCTTGCACACAAAGCCACTCCATCAACTCAGGGAAGCAGCTAAAATGGGGAGACAAAGAGGCAGATCACAAATGAAAGAAATGGAGGAAAGCAGAAGACTGGACATAGAGTTCAAAACCACATTTATAAGGTTACTCAAGAATGCTAAAAACCTCTGAGGAACTTAGTGAGACCTTTAAAGATCTTAATGAGAATGCCAAAAAATGGAAAAGGACCAGTCAGAAATTAAGCATACACTGTCTGAAATAAAGAATATACAGAAATTCAACAGTAGATCAAAGGACCCCAAGAATCAAACCAAAGATTTGAAACATAAGGAAACAAAAAACACCCAACCAGAAAATCAAAAAGAAAAAAGAATCCAAAAATATGAAGATAGTGTAAGGAGCCTATGGGACAACTTTAAGTGTACCAACATCCGAATTATGGGGGTGCCAGAAGAAGAGAGAGAGCAAAACCTATTAGAAGAAATAATGACAGAAAACTTTCCCTACCTGGTGAAAGAAATAGACTTACAAGTCCAGGAAGCCCATAGAACCCCAAACAAAAGGAATCCAAAGAGGATCACACCAAGACACATCATAATTAAAATGCTAAGGGCAAAAGACAAAGAAAGAATCTTGAAAGCAGCAAGAGAAAAACAATTAGTTACCTACAAGGGAGTACCCATACAATTGTCAGCTGATTTCTCAACAGAAACTATGCAGGCCAGAAGGGAGTGATAAGAAATATTCAAAGTGATGAACAGCAAGAACCTACAACCAAGATTACTCTACCCAGCAAAGCTATCATTTAGAATTGAAGGTTAGATTAAGAGCTTCACAGACAAGAAAAAACTAAAGGAATTCATCAACACCAAACCAGTATTATATGAAATGCTGAAAGGTATTCTTTAAGAAGAGGAAGAAGAAGAAAAAGGTAAAGATAAAAATTATGAACAACAAATATATATCTATCAACAAGTGATTTTATAAATCAAGTGAATAAAAAATCTGATGAACAGAATAAACTGGTGAATATAATAGAATCAGGGGCATAGAAAGAGAATGGACTGACAATTCTCAAGGGAAAGGGGGTGTGAGGGGTTTGGGAAGAGATTGGACAAAAATCTTACACCTATGGATGAAGACAGTGGCAGGGGGTAAGGGCATGGGGTGGGGTGGGGAATCAAGTGGAGGGGAGCTATGGGGGGAAAAAGAGAAACATGTAATAATCTGAACAATAAAGATTTATTTTAGAAAAGACTACAGACTTGAAGAAATTAAAAATAATTTGATTTAATGATGCAATGAACACAGCGTGCATACATCATGGATAAAGAAAATGTGGTGCATATATACAATGCAATACTACTCAGCCATAAAAACAATGAAACACTGCCATTTGTAACATGAATGGATATTGAGAATATCATGCTAAACAAAATAATGCAGACAGAAAAAGTCAAGAACCATATGATTTCATTCATATGTGGAATATGAAAGTGAAACAACAAATGAATAAAGAAAAACAAACACTCATAGACACAGACAACTCTATGGTGATTACCAGAGGGGAGTGAGTTGGGAGTAGTAAAGGATAAAGGGGGCTAAATATATGGTAAAGAAGAAAATTTGACTTTGGGTGGTAGGCACACAATGCTATATATAGATGATGTATCATAGAATTGTACACTTGAGGGACAGGAAGATGGCTGCCAATGGGAAGGGAGACTACAAGATAGTGTGTGAGTGAGAGAATGAAAGGAGAGAATGTGGATGTGCCTGAAGTGTCTATTTGTCAGTAAGGGACAGCTATATTCCAAGGGACTTTTGGGGACTGCTGGACCAGGCTCCCCTGACTGAGCAGCCACTACTGCAGCTGAAATCTCTCCTGGAGCAGCCGGCTTTACCGCAGAGACCACACCGTCTTGAAGGGGAGAGTGGCTGTGATCGAAAGCCTAGCCTTACCTTCAACTGGGAAGAATTGGATAGCTCCAGGAACCCTACAACCACAACACCCAGAAACTAGCTGCAAAACCATGAATACCAGGTCTCAAGGAGTGCAAATATGCTGACTCAGACGAGCCCTGCACCTTCTCACAGAAAGGTTAAATATCGCCCAGAGAAAGGTGAAGTCTGCAATCCAGGCTCGAGAGAGAAAGGTGTGCAGCAAGATCTAGAGTTTCAAAGGAAGTCTGCACCCCACATAATCTGTGGCCATTGGGGTCAGCATAGCCCGCAAATGTGGAAGGGGGTCCACAGGGATGCTGGCAGAAGGGAACTCTAAATATCAACCTATAGCTGGGCTGGGCACAGAAAGGCAGCCAGAAGTTCTACCAGTACACTGGCTACATAGTGCCAAGGGAAAAAGATGTGCACAGAGACATGCTCAGAGAAGCGTGCAGTGCTGGGGGAAAAAGTTGTGAGTCTGTGAGCTTACTCTGGCTTTTTTTTTTCCTCTATAAGTCCTTGCTTTTGATTACTAAGCCCAGAACATAGGATCTCCCAATTAAAAACACTCTCAGAGACTGCAGGGGAAAGATGTTTTTGTGAAACCTAGGGATCAGAGCAGGGAGAAATTATCAGAAAACCATCACTGGGGCAGTCCATTCCCATAACCCAGTATTAAGTGCAGCAGGGAAAGCAAATTGTAAATACTGGGTAGAGAGGACCTATAGCCCTGGATGTCATTACAGAAACACTGCCACTCAGGGGTTGAATCACAAATTGACTCTTGTGTAAATACATTTAAAGGCAGGCTGAGAAACAAAGAAATACCACCTGCTTGAAAACAGGATTGTGGCTTACAACACAGAGGAGCAGTGAAATGCAGGGAACTTCAATACTGTTCTGACTACCTGACAGGAAACAGGTGTGCCAAACAGAACAGTAGAGGAAGTGAATGATCTTCACTACTGCACATTTTTATTTTTTATCTTTTACTTAAGAAACTAATTCTTTTCTTTTTATCTCACTTGATTTTACTTTTTAATTATTATATTTTTATCTTTAATTAGTATTTTCACTACTATTAATTTACATTTTCAAAGTTTTATTTTATTTTTTCTTTATTTTATTTTGTGATTAGTGTCCTACACTCTATTTTCATTTTTCCTTTAGCATCATTTTACTCTCTCAAGTTTACCTTTATGCCAATACTCTCTTCCTCACGTTTCCCCTCTTGTTGTCCTGTTTCTCTAACTCTATTCCTGCTTTAGATTTTCCCTATTCTTTCTTTTTACCCTCTGTTAAAAATTCATATTACTGATATATCTAATTTCCGCTCCCCTGCTCCAAGTCCATACACATTTCTCTCTTATCTTTCTTCACTATCTAATTTTTTTCTCTCCCTTTTTTAAATTTTTTTTGTTTTATTTTGTTTTGCTGTTCTTTCCCTCTGTCCTATTGTTGTTGTTTTTTTGATTGTTGATTAATTTGGTTTTTTGAAAGATTGTTTCTCTCTCTTTTTTTTTTTTTGCTTCTGTTTTTCCTCTCTTTGCTTGTTATTAGTTATTGTTTGTAGTTTGCATCCATCTCTGGGTATTTGTTGCTTGCATTTTTTTATTAGTTGTTGCTTTATTGGGGTTTTCTCCCCATATAAATAGTTTTTCCCCCCTTCTTTTTTATTCTCTTTCTTCTTTTCCTTTTATCAATATCATTTTTGCACTCTCTCTTTCTCTCTCTTTTTTTTATCCCCTAATTCTCTTTGCTGTGGTAGTCACCTTTACTTGGGGTTATTAGTATTGTGAATACATTTGTGTTCAGTGCCTTGTGCGTTGTGTCTTTCTGCGTTGTATTTGTGCCTTTAAGACAACACAGAGAGAGAGAGCTACATAACCAGACACCCAGAGAGGAGTGATCATGGGGATACAAAGAAATAGCCCACATATGAAAGAAAAGGAGGCATCACCAGAAAAGGAAGTAAACGAAATGGAGGCAAGGCAAGCAATATGTCAGAGAAAGAATTCAGAGAAATGGTCATAAGGTCTCTGAAAAGGTTGGAAGACAAATTCAACAATATGTGTAAGAACCAAGAGGAGAAGAAGAACAAAGAAGAAATGAAAAATGACATTGCTGCAATAAAGAACTCAATAGAAAGAATCAACAGTATGCTAGAAGAAGCAGGACTGCATCAGTGAGCTAGAAGACTAGGTAGGAAAAAAATACCCAAGCAGAGCAGCATCTAGAAAAAAATTAAAAAACAGGAGAGCCTAAGGGAACTTTGGGACAACACCAAATGAAACAACATCCACATGATAGGGGTGCCAGAAGGAGAGGAAACTGAGAAAGGAATAGAAAACCTGTTTGAAGAAATAATGACAGAAAACTTACCTGATATAGGGAAGAAAAAACTCACACAAGTCCAAGAAGCTCACAGAGTCCCAAACAAAATGAACCCCAAAAGACTGATGCCAAGGCACATTATAATTAAATTGGCAAACACCAACGACAAAGTAATATGAAGAAGCTAAAAACACCCAACCAGAAAAGCAAAAAGAATCCAAAAATATGAAGATAGTGTAAGGAGCCCCTGGGACAACTTCAAGCATACCAACATCTGAATTATGGGGGTGACAGAAGAAGAGTGAGATAGCAAGATATTGAACACCTATTTGAAGAAATAATGACAGAAAACATCCCCTATCTAGTGAAAGAAGTCGACTTACAAGTCCAGGAAGCCCACAGAATCCCAAACAAAAGGAATCCAAAGAGGACCACACAAAGACACATCAGAATTAAAATTCCAAGGGCAAAAGACAAAGAGAGAATCTTGAAAGCAGCAAGAGAAAAACAGTTAGTTATCTACAAGGGAGTACCCATACGATTGTCAGCTGATTTCTCAACAGAAACTATGCAGGCCAGAAGGGATTGGCAAGAAATATTCAAAGTGATAAATAACAAGAACCTACAACCAAGATTACTCTACCCAGCAAAACTATCATTTAGAATTGAAGGTCAGATAAAGAGCTTCACAGATAAGAAAAAGCTAAAGGAATTCATCACCGCCAAACCAGTATTATATGAAATGCTGAAGGGTATTCTTTTAGAAAAGGAAGAAGAAAAAGGTAAAGATAAAAATTATGAACAACAAAGTGACAACAAATTCATATCTATCAACAAGTGAATCTAAAAATCAAGTGAATAAAAAATCTGATGAACAGAATAAACTGGTGAATATAATAGAATCAGGGGCATAGGAAAGGGAGTGGACTGACAATTCTCTGGGGGAAGCGGGTGTGGTAGGTGTGGGAAGAGGACAAAAATCATACACCTATGGATGAGGACAGTGAGGGCATGGGGTGGGGTGGGAACTGCATGGAGGGGAGCTAAAGGGGGAAAAAAGAGGAACACTGTAATAATCTGAACAATAAAGATTTATTTAAAAAATCAATAAATTATATTGAAAAAAAAGAATAGTGTTATATTAGGTCTTATGAATTCTTCCTAGGATCAAGTTTATTGCAATTATTTTTAGAATTACTATTTAGTAAATACATATACTTAGAAAAGATTTTTCATGATGCTAATAGAACAAAACAACAACTCTGCTTGTTTTAGTTTAATCAAAGATTGTTTACATGACTGCAGCATTTAAAACTCAATTCTACATTTTGTTTAAAATTTGAACTATTATGGAGTTATCTCTGAATAAATGTACCATAAGTAACTTGTATCAAATACAATATCAATTCATTTTACTTTCAAGAACTGAATCAAATGATAAAGAATTATACATACACAGGAACATGAACATGCATAACCATATGGCAAAAAATAATTCATTTGAGATATTTACCTATAAATTTTTAATTCAGAATGTAAAAATTGAATAAAAACTCTAGTGTTCATTTTATGAAACCTTAAAATCTAAGGAAAATATACAATTATTGCTCTTCCATGTGTAAGAAGTATGTGAAATCAATGTTAAAATATTTTCTTTAATCCTCTCTTTTTTTCTCTCTATCTCTTTCTCTCTCTCTTCCTCTCTATAGTTACAGTATCGCAACTAGAAAATATTTGGCCTACAAAGAAATATTGCCATATTTTTCAATAATTTAAAATATATGCTAACTCTTTGTGGTCAAACATGCTTTGATAATTTGTGAAAGCATATTGAAGTAATGTGCAAAACCCATGCTAGGAATTCAGATTCTTAATCAGCAAACTTTGTTTCTTTTACCACTCTAAAATTAATTTTAAAATGTTATTTAATTAAAAATAAATGATTATAGAATATAAAGTGCAAAATGTGTTTTTTCTGAGTTCAAAATAATTCCTGGAAGAAAGGATATATATTCTAGTATTAAAAATATGGAATCTATTATTTTTTTCTAGTCCAAATATTTTTTGTTGCTATATATTTTCTTTTTAAAAAAATATTTTTATTGGTTTCAGAGAGAAAGAGAGAGAGAGAGATAGAAACACCAATGATGAGAATCATTGATCAGCTGCCTCTTGCATGCCCTCTACTGGGGATCGAGCCCACAACCTGGGGATGTGCCCTGACTGGGAATAGAACTGAGTTCCTGGTTCCTGGTTGATTCTCAGCCACTGTGCCATACCAGCAGGGCTGCCATATATTTTTCAATTTTTTCCCCACTTAAATAATTTTAACTCCCCATTTTCCCATAATTCAAAGAATTTCTCTATTTCCTGGTTCAAATAGAAATTCCTTCATTGAATTTTCCTTGGTTCTTCAAACACAAATATTTTTTTCTTTCTATGAAATCCCACAGCATTTCATGTGTTTTCTTTTAAGCTACATTTTACCCTTGTATAAAATTTGTTTAGAATTATATCCTCCCTTACTCGGCTATAATATTTATTAGAGATGCATATGATTGATTGAGCTTTTTAGCCTAATAATAACCAAATGAATATTTAGAGATGTATTGCTTAAAAGCAGGCATATGTTCTGATGGATGACTGTTAGGCAACTGCAATATTATGGGAACATCATAGAGTGCACTTACACACACCTAGGTTGTATAGCCTACTACACACCTAGGCTGTGCAATATAGTTTCTTCCTCCTGTGTGACAAACCTGTACAACATGTTCTTGTACTGAATACCGAAGACAATTGTAACACAATGGAAATAAGTATTTGCATATCTAAACATATCTAAATGTAGAAAATATACAGTAAAAATATGTTATAAATGATTAAAAAAAAATGGTACTCCTGTATAGGGCACTTACAATGAAAGGAGCTTGCAGGACTGGAAATTGCCCTGAGTGAGTCAGTGAAAGAATGTGAAGGCTAGGGCATTACTGTACACTACAGTAGATTTTGTAACTGTCCCATAAACCCACACCCTGCTTCCAACTGACAGGGTCAGAAATACAATATCAAAGCTGATAATGCTGTTCCATGAACAAGAGATGTGGGTTGAATTGATTGGAAATACTGAAGAGAAACAATCTGGGTCAGTTGTAGATCAGCATGATAGTGACTGTAAGGAGGGAGTGAAAGATGGCCAGAGGATCAGTAGAAATTAAAAATCAAGATGCAGAGATAAGGAATTTAGGGGATTGTCATGACAATGTGGTTTGGGCTACTGCATGTTGGAGCAGTGGTCAGATTAAGGATCTTCACTATTTATAAAAAAGAGGACGTTTAATATGGAGGAAGTGTAGAATTGAGTACTCAAAATTTTGACTTTGGAAATTTGTTTTTGGTTCCATTGATCCTATCTAGCATTGAATTAATAGAAGAAATAAAACTGATCTGTGCTTCATTACAAGCTAAAAATATTTCCAAAGTACAAGGACAGGTTTGCTTCACACTATCACAGGAAGCTTTTATTAAAATGGCAAAGGCATTTAATATTTGTTAAGGTATCTCCTGTGACATGGGCCCTTGTACCAGATCTTAGGTCCTCAACAAAGAAGTTACAGCAATGTCCTCTGAAGACCATCACACTAGATCAGGGAAGGCTGTAGTTCCCTCTAAATATGAAGCGCTGACTCCTTTGTGCTGAAACAAGCTAGGGGCTGACTCGGGATATAATCAGTGCACTCAAAATTGAGCTGGTCAGTGAGAGGGAATCTATTGCTACTCCCACATGTATTGCTCTCAACAGATAAAAACAAATTCTTCCTGAACCACATATACTTCAATTTTTAATGGAAATTCAGCTTCATAATAATCATACAGACCCACTATTTTACATGCATAATCATACAGACCCACTATTTTACATGCAACAATGTGGTCCGTTGTTGACCGAAGCATCATTATACAGAGTCTGACTCTATAACAGGTGTTCTAAATATGCGTTACTATATAGATAAATGGATATGTGGATTTTTTATGATCATTACTACCTCAAAGCACAGAGACATAATAAAGCCAATTTTTCATAATCTTTCAAAAATCATATTAGAAGTACATTTCATATATGAATAATTAAAACCTTTCAAGACTAAAAGTAAAAATATCACTTGAATTGTATGGCCACTACAAATGGATTTTGTTTGAATTTAAATGCTACAGAACATTACTTCCAGTATTGTCTTATATCACATTTAGTAATATAAATAACAATTTCAAAGAAGTGGCACATCATCTGCTTACCAACACTTTCATCTAATTTCTTGAGTTTCCTTTTATATTTGAAGCTGCTACTCTATGAAGTATATATTTTCATAAGAATAAAAGTTTTCAACACTGAAATTGTACATATGATTCTAAAATAGATTGTTTCTAAAATATGCTCAATTGCAGTTTAAATCAAATGCACACTGTTGGGTGCATGATATTACTACCTCTGGAAGTAGGATATGAAATGTTTGAATCATTATGTGTGTACACAGTGTGAAATACAGAGTCCCATGGAAATTTGTTGATAAAATAAATGTGAATTTAACTCAAGTTCTCAATTTAAAACTTTAGTCTGATATGAAAGCCAAACTTATTGATATTTGGAAAGAATAATTTTATATTCATAATTTAACTTATATCCAGTGTTGTGTGTTAGTATTAAGCTAAATGTATTACTCCAAATTTGAAACAGTCATTAGCAGGGTAGTGGCATTTCTTTATCTCTCCTACCAATGACTATGTGGAGCTGCTATAAATGTTCTGGTAATATTTTTTTACTAGAGGCTCGATGCATGAAATCCATGTACTCGAAAGGGTCCCTCAGCCCGGCCTGTGCCCTCTTGCAGTCCGGGACCCCTCGGAGGATGTCAGCCAGTCGGCTTAGCCTCGCTCCGCCTGGAGCAGGCCTAAGCCAGCAGTCAGACATCCCTCTCACAGTCCGGGAGCCCTCACTTCTTACAACCCATCTGCTCACTGCTCCTTAGCACTGCCCAGGAGGCAGGAGAGGCTCCCGCCACTGCCACTGCACTTGTCAGCCATGAGCCCGGCTTCTGGCTGAGTGCTGTTCCCCCTGTGGGAGCGCACTGACCACCAGGGGCCATCTCCTGTGTTGAGTGTCTGCCCCTGGTGGTCAGTGAACATCATAGCTACTGGTCTTTCCACCATTTGGTCGATTTACATATTAGGCTTTTATTATATAGGATTATAGCTACTTTCAATATTATTTTGCATTGGTTTCAAGTGTACAGCATAGTGGTTAGATAATCATACCCTTTACAAAGTGTATTCTTGATATTTCAATTGATATTACACCTGGCACCATATATAGTTATTGTAATTTTATTACCTACATACTCTATGATGTATTTTAAATCCTCATGACTATTTTGTAACCACCAATATGTTCTTAATTCTTTTACCTCTTTCGTCAAGTCTCTTAACCTCCCTTTCCTCTGTTCTGGTAGTATTTTTAAGCAAGTATCTCTAAATGTCATTTATTTTGAATACTCACTTTTTGCTTCCCTTCCCTGTGCTCCCCTCCCCTACCCTCCCCTTTCCTCTCCTCTCTCTCTCTCCCTCCTCTCCTTCCCCTCCTCTCCTTTCCTTTCCTTCCCTTTCTTCATTATGTTATGGACCTGTATTTTTTTTTAAAAATGTAGGTAAGAGGAAAATGGTAGCCTAAAAAGTAGATATTTAAAGTTTGCAAGGAAAGCCACAATTTGTAATCTTGACTCAACATACTTATATTATTTGTTATAATATTTATCTAAACTTGGATTACATAAAACTATTAAGTACATTCATTTAAACTGTTGCTATAGTCTGAATGTTTATGCAGTCCTCACCCCCACCCCCTAAGTTCATAAGTTGAAATACTAATGGTACTAGGAGGTGATTACAATCACCTAATGGTGATGGTATTAAGGGGCCTGTAGGAAATGCTTAGATCTTGAGGGTTTATTAGTGTTCTTATGAAAGAGACATCAGAGAAAGACCCAGTTCCTCTACTATGTGAAGATACAAAGAGAAGTCTGCAACCCAGAGCAAGGACCTCACCAGTCTGTGCTGGCACCCTGCTTCCAGACTTTCAGCTTCCATAACTGAGGTCTCTAATCCCGCCACTCTGTGGTTTAACAGCCCAAATGGACTAGGGCAACTGTTAAAAAGAAAAGAGGACTATGACTCCTTCCTATTTTATTTCCAGTATAAGCAAGAAAATGAGATTAATAGCTACTACTTATATCATCAGCCATTCCAATAAGCATATTTATAAAACACATATCTCTATGTGAAATAAAACAGCAATCGATCTTCTCTAATATAACACTAGAGGCCCGGTGCACGAAATTCATGCACAGGGGTGTGGGTGTGACCCTCAGGCAAGCCTGCACCCTCTCCAATCTGGGACTTCTTGAGGGATGTCCGTCTGCCCATTTAGGCCCGATCCCAGGTGGGATCGAGCCTAAATGGGCAGATGGACATCACAATTCAGGATTGCTGGCTCCCACTGCTCGCCTGCCTGCCTGCCTGATTGCTCCTAACTGCTTCTGCTTGTCAGCCTGATCACCCCTAACCACTCCCCTGCCAGCCTGATCAATGCCTAACTGCTCCCCTGCCAGCCTGTTTGCCCCTTGCCAGCCTGATCACCCCTAACTGCCCTCCCCTGATCACCCCCAACTGCCCTTCCATGCAGGCCTGGTCCCCCCAAACTTCCCTCCCCTGCAGGCCTGGTCCCTCCCAACTGCCCTCCTCTTCTGGCCTGGTCACCCCTAACTGCCCTCCTCTGCTGGCCATCTTGTGGCATCCATCTTGTGTCCACATGGGGGCAGCCATCTTTGATCACATGGGGGCGGCCATATTGTGTGTTGGAATGATGGTCAATTTGCATATTACTCTTTTATTAGATTACTAGAGGCCTGGTGCAAGAAATTCGTGCACAGGGGTGTGTGTCCCTCGGCCCAGCCTGCACCCTCTCCAATCTGGCTCCCAACTGCTCGCCTGCCTGCCTTCCTGATTTCCCCTAACCGCTTCTGCCTGCCAGCCTGATCACCCCTAACTAATCCCCTGCCAGCCTGATTGATGCCTAACTGTTCCCCTGCCAGCCTGTTTGCCCCAAACTGCCCTCTCCTGCGGGCCTGGTCACCCCTAACTGCCCTCCCCTGCAGGCCTGGTCATCCCTAACTGCCCTCCCCTGCAGGTCATCTTGTGGTGGCCATCTTGTGTCCACATGGGGGTGGCCATCTTTGACAACATGGGGGCAGCCATCTTGTGTGTTGGAATGATGGTCAATTTGCATATTACTCTTTTATTAGATAAAATAGAGGCCTGGTGCACAGGTGGGGGCCAGCTGGTTTCCCTGAAGGGTGTCCCAGATCAGGGTGGGGGTTCCCTTGGGGAGTGGGGTGGCCTGGGCGAGGGGCCTATGGTGGTTTACAGGCCGGCCATGCCCCCCGGCGACCCAAGCGAAGGCCCTGGTATCTGGGATTTATTTATCTTCTATAATTGAAACTTTGTAGCCTTGAGCAGAGCCAAGCCTTCTGCTTGCTCTGTGGTGGCAGCCATTTTTGTTGGTATTTATTTATCTTCTATAATTGAAAGTTTGTAGCCTTGTGTGTCGGCCTAGGCCGGCCAGGGTGTGCGGAAAGCTTGGCTTCCTCCATTGCTGGGGAAACCCATGCCTCCTGCTCACTCCATGGCTGCAGCCATCTTGGTTTGGTTAATTTGCATACTTGCTCTTGATTGGCTTGGGCATGGCTTGTGGGTGTAGTGGAATGATGGTTAATTTGCATATCACTCTTTTATTAGATAGGATTAAATAGGATGAGG
Organism: Eptesicus fuscus; assembly: GCF_027574615.1. Classification (NCBI taxonomy): domain Eukaryota; kingdom Metazoa; phylum Chordata; class Mammalia; order Chiroptera; family Vespertilionidae; genus Eptesicus; species Eptesicus fuscus. The sequence goes on along the minus strand of NC_072475.1, from coordinate 92,297,694 downwards.
TTTAGCTGCAATTCTGCTTATTTAGTATACAGTGGGAGAGACAGAGAGACTTTATATTTCTGTTAACACTATCATATAATGTCCAATTACTTTGAAGAAATCAAGTAGGAGGTAATTTTACCTCATAAGTAGAAAAATTAGTTTTATATTTATATAAAGTTACTTTCTATCCATTATTTTTATTGAATGTGTAATCTGAGATGTTCTATGTAGGGTGTTGGAAATCTCTATCCCTCCCTGTCCCACCCTAGACATAGAGAAATTGAAGGAATTTATCATCACAAGACCTATATTACAGGAAATACTGAAACAAAAAGACAAAAAGATATAAAACTATAAATGACTAACAGACAGAAGCAGTCATTGCAACCCTTATTCATACTAGGGTTCTATACATTTAAATATAATATAAAGGTTAAAAAAGGTACAAACACTCAAAAAAAAAAGGGAGAAGACACTAGCTACTGCAAGTTGATAAGGAACTCTCATAAAAAGAGATCATTTGTGACAACAAAAACACTAAAGGACTACTTAATGTATAAAACTTTGTTTTGCATGAACCTAATGTTAACCATAAAAACAAACAAACAAACAATAATAACAAAGAAACTAGAATTGAGACATATAATATAAAAAGAAGAAAGAGGAGAAATCATAGAATATCACAAAACTAAAATAACAGACAGAAACTTAAGGAAAAGAAACAATGGAGACACAGAGCTATGAGAAAACAAAAGATAAAATGGAAATTTTTAAATAATAACACATGTATGATATACTGAAACATGCTCAATGATGATGGTAATTATTAAAATATTTTGAGCACTCTTTCACATTTTAAAAAGTTATTTGAACATGCAGGTCATATTTTCCAATGCAGAGAGAAAAAAATATGCAAAGTAAAGATTACTTTTAAAAAATATATAACTTACAAAATAAATTTTGATTGTTTTGTTTTCCTTTCCAGTTTACCAATGCCATTAAAAAATTTAAGAAGTGATTTGTTATAATTTCATTCATTTTGCAGTACTTAAATCTATTAACTAGGTACTTTACTGATATATCCATATAACTATGTAGGCAGCTTGATATATATGAAATACCTCAGTAATACTGTTATTCTGTATTTCTTGTTGTTGTTCTTTTTTTTTTCTTTTTGGTTAATCCTTGCTCAAGCATATTGTTTCCATTGATTTTTAGAAAGAGTGAAAGGGAAGGAGGGAGGGGGAGACAGAAAAAGAAAAACATCAGAAAATCCATGTGAGAGAAAAACAGATTGGTTGTCTCCCTCATATGCCCTAAAAAGGCCAGGGATCGAACCTGCAACCCTGGTACACACTCTCGACTAGAAATTGAACCCAAGCCCCTTTGGTGCTCAAGCCGATGCTCTAACCATTTATCTACACAGGCCAGGGATTATTGTTGTTTTAAATGTTTTAATATGTTAAGTATAAGGATATCAGCTATTTACTTTAGACAGACAAATAGTGTCTATTTACTATAGAAATATTTTACATTTATAACCAAAAAACAGCTTGGTTTATTATATGCCTTGTGAGATGTATATTCAATTTCCCAATATAAAAAAAAAAAAAATAGGGTGGTTGATAAGGTGAAATGTAGAGACCAAAAAGTGATTGCACAATGCAGTAGAAATAAACAGTAGTCTTCATAATTTTAAGCAAATTTTGTTTTCCAATGTGATTATTATACATTATACATTTTTAATAAAGATGTTTTCTAGAAATTGAGAGAAATGCAGAGGTACTTCCCATGGGTGCCAATATTATAAAATCAGTGCCTCTTTTATTTACAGCACAAGCCTTGGAAAAGACTATTTGGTTTATCTGCATTATATATGACTAGCAGTGAAACATGTCAAAGATTCAATTTGGGTCTCTAAATTATACAGTAATTTACTACTAGGGTTATGTGGTCAAATTTTCTTTTACCAATGTGGTTATGATATATTATTTAAGTTCACTCTCATTGTATTTCTCTACAATTTCAATAAAAGATACATAGAACAGTGATAATGAGTGCTATTCTCATATTAATATATATGAATAAACTTTTACCTATAAACATCTACCAATAATTATTAATATCATAAATCCCCAGAGGTGAATCAGGATGAACCACTGCTTACAGAAGCTGAACTGCTATCCATACACTGCCTCAAATATGAGAACATTTTATACATGTGAATTAAATTGCAAGGTGTTAAAAGCAAGCTTGAATTTTTAATAACTGATGTTAATGAATGTTAATGAAGAAAATGGGTCTCTACTGCTGAAATAAGCCTCTGAAGTCTCATCTGAAAATGCATCAAAAAGGAAGTTTTATTAAAAATATATGTAATTGCAGCATCTCTCTAACATTATTGTATTAAAACCTATTTTGCCTGGCCAGGTGGCTCAGTTTGTTGGAGCATCATCCCGTAAACCAAAAAGATTGTGGGTTCAATCCCTGGTGGGGGTGTATATGGGAGGCAACCTTTCAATGTTTCTCTCTCACATTGATGTTTTCTCTCTCTCTCTCTCTCTCTTTCCTTCTCCCTTCCTCTCAAGTCAATAAACATATCCTTGGATAGTATTTTTAAAAATCTATTAAAATTATTTTAATTGATTTAATTAAATTAAAATTAAGTTTTAATAAAATTAAAATTAATTGTTTCTAGCTTGATATCACAAACCTAATAAAGTTTTAATACCAAGTTTTCCTTAAATTTATAACACAGATTTTATTTTCTAATTTTTGTATTTTCCCAAAATAAAATATCCTCAAAGAGATCAAAATTTTGTTTATTTATTCTATTTTGTATTTCAAAAGAAATAAAATATTTAATTTATAATTTATTATTATAATTATATAGAGGCCCAATGCACGAAGATTCATGCAAGAATGGGCCTTCCTTCCCCTGGCTGCTGGCACCGCCTTCACTCTGGCCAGAGCCGCCTTTCTGCCTTTCCACGCTGCCCAGAGGCCTGGAGCAGCTGGGGCAATGCGGAACACCTGCATCGTTGCCATGGCGATGACACAAGCGTCCTGCCCCCTGCCGCTGGGTGCCTGTGTATGCAAATTAACCCACCATCTTTGTTGGGTTAATTTGCATACTCACTCCCGATTGGCTGGTGGGCGTCGTGAAGGTACAGTCAATTTGCATCTTTCTCTTTTATTAGTGTCGATACCTATGTTTATATATGTTCACTAGAGGCCCAAAGCATGAATTTTATGCATGGGTAGGGTCCCTAGGCCTAGCTGGCCATGAGGGACAATATGTGGGGTGATGGGCAGGGCAATTGGGGGCCCCTGCTGGCACACACCTTGGCTGGCCTGGGGCCTGTGGGATGGGGGCAGCTTCTGCATTGAGTGTCCGCCCCCTGGTGGTCAGTGTGCATCATAGCAACTGGTCATTCCCCCAGTTGTTCTGTTGTTTGGTTGATTTGCATATTAGGCTTTTATTATATAGGATACTTTATTGGATAATGGGAATTTCATGTGTTTTGTGGATATCATTTTTTATCATTACATATTAATAATGAAGTTGATTTTCAATGTATCTAAGTTTGACTGAGGCAATACAACAACAGGTGAAAACACTTTAGAACTTATGTTATTTCAGCTTAACTAATATGTAAGTAACTAAGGAAAGAAATTTAGTTATATAGATAAAGTGAAACCTGAGGGAAAGACAACTTTCTAAGGGATGTTGGGCCTGGAAAAATGTATCCAGGAAGATTTCTTGATATATAAGGAGTTTTTAAAAATGTAGGGATTACTTTAGTTCAAATTCAGATAAATTAAGAAAAAAATGAGTAATTTTAACAACCTTAAAGACAGTTTCCAGAACCTTGGAAATGTATGCATTAAGGAACCAATATCATAAGCTAGATTTTTTTTAAAGGCAAGGTAACTTGGGTTTAGAATATCTAAACTATGAAAATAAATTGCATATTAGCTACCTTAAATTGCACCTTGATGAGTTATAGAAATTCTTTCCATGTTTCTTTTGTGCTTAAAGTTATGCATTTGGATGGCACTCTATGAAGAGGACGTACTCGAAATAATTACAGTGTAAGAATGAATTTTTAAAGTGAAATCTTCTGTTAAAAAATGAATATTTAACATGGGTTGAGTCACTCTTCTAAGTATAAAATATTTCTATTATAAGGGGAAACATTGGATTCCCATTATTAATTACTCAGATGTATATTAGATAATTTCTAAATAAGATTTAAAATGTATGAAAGTCTTTAATCTTAAATATATTTAAATTTAGTTATTGATTAATTCATTAACCAATGTTTCATTCTAGAAAAAAAAATCCCTGCTTATTTTTTATTACGTATTTCAATATAAGTAATTTTTATGATAAAATGTTTATTAAATTCTGGCTGATGAGTATTATATTAACTAATGTACTATACAGGAATTTAAAAATTCAATATTATGTAATTTAGAATAAATGATGTTTAGTGGCAAAAATTATGATATAAAAATTACAACAGTACATTTTGAATAAAATGGAAAATGTGGTATGTGGATCCAACAGTTTTCATAGAGTAAAAGAGAATTTTTTTTGTTATTTTCAAAATAATACTGTAAAGGATATTAGTAAAAACTAAGCAGAGAAGAGTACACACAAAGAGAACACAAGAGTTATTTGTTTAAATGTCTCTAAACCAGTAGGATTGCAGTGCTATGTCATCTAATAGAGGATCAAATAATAAAAATAAGTCAATACATCCATACATTCTGGGAGGAGGTAGAGTGACAGAAAAAAACTGGCCATTGAAAGTCTCTCAACAAATAATTTTATATTCTTAGAAAATATAAAGAAATGGTAGGTAAAAGCTGTTTGATAAATATTTTTAACTATTCCAAATTTATTTCTTGAGAACCAAAATGGCAGTGTAGGCAAATGCCTTTACTCGCCACCTCCCACAACCACATCAAAATTACAACTAAAATACAGAACTGCCTGAAAGCTGGCTGAAGGGAAGTCCTACAACTAGAGAAGTAAAGAAGAAAGCACATTGAGACTAGTAGGAATGGGCTGGTCTGACACCCATATGTGACACTTTTTTAATTGGGAGGGAGATTGATTCTGCAGAGGCCGCCTGTGAGGAGCAAGGGGTCCCAGCCCCACACCAGACCCCTAGTCCAGGGTGCCAGAGCTGGGAAGAGAAGTCCTCATAACTATGGGCTATAAAAACCAATGGGGATTGTTTTTTACAGGGGTTCTTTTTAAAGGGCCAGCCCATGAACTTACTCAGACTCAATCCCTCTGAGGTCCAGTACTGGGCTGCTTTAGGAACCCAGACACAATGGGGGAGAGTTGGATTATCTGGCATAGGGGCAGAAACTCAAGGACGGCTTTCTCCCAGATGAGGGTGCTCCCAGGGGTCATTGTTCCTGTGCTGGGACCTCCCCTGTTGCAGAGCTGACTGGCAGCCATATCTGAGTTTCCATTAGCATGGCCCACACTGTCCATTTCACCCTGGTGCTTCCCTGAGAGACTGCCCCATCCAACTTGCAGCCCCATCCAATTTGCAGCCCCACCCAAGCTGTTTGCAGCAGCTTTTCCATATAAATGTCTTTATTCAGGCTTCAGACTTTGCTAAACTCTCAAATAAGCTACAGTTGGTGTTAGCATGCCCCAAGCCTATCAATAAAAGGCCCAAGACCTGGCACTAGCACCTTGCTTCACAGCTGAACCTTGCCTGGGCACCTCCAATCCCAATACAAATATAAGTCATCTGCAGATCCATCTATAGCTTCTGCAGGATGGCCCTAGGCAGTGGCTGACTTTATACCTCCCTGGAGGCCCTAGAACCAGTGGATCAGGTGGACAGCTTCAGACCATAGCAGATTACAGCTCTGTACATCCACAAGTAACACACTCAAGAAGCAGACTCAGTGAGCATCAATGCCCCATTTAAGCAAGTCCTGCTCCATAAGGGTGTTTCCTGCACAGTAGCTCTCCCACTATAGTGGCAGCTGGTCTTCACAGACTGGAGGTCAATTTTTCCCAGAAATGCTAATAGAAACCCAGGCTCAACTTCAAGACTGTGAACACAGCCCACATAGGGCTGCACCTAGAGTTCCCAGCTCAGGTGACTGGGGTTGCTGAGCCCCTAGGTCCTACAGGACACCTACTATACAAGGCCACTCTACCAAGTCCAGGAGACTTAGCAGCTCTACCTAATACATGGAAACAAACACAGGGAAGCAGCCAAAATGCAGAGACAAAGAAACATGTCACAAATTAAAGAAATGAAACCAATCAGACTATTGGATGGAGTTCAAAACCAGGGTTATAAGGTACTTAACAATCTTCGTGAGAGCTTCAAGGGACTTAATGAGACTTTCAAGAATCTTAGTGAGAATGTAAAAGACATGGAAATGGACCAGTCAGAAATAAAACATACACTAACTGAAATAAGAATAGTTTACATGGATTCAAAAGTAGAGTAGAGGATTCTGAGAATCAAATAAATTATTTGGAATATGAGGAAGCAAAAAATACCCAACAGAAAAGTATAGATAAAAAAATAATAATAATAAAAATATGAATAGGCTTGGCTGGTTTGGCTCAGTGGATAGAGTGTTGGTCTGCAGACTGAAGGGTCTTGGGTTCAATTCCGTTCAAGAGCACATGTCTGGGTTGAGAGCTCAATCTGTAGTAAGGGGTGTATAGGAGGCAGCCAATCAATGATTCACTCTCATCATTGATGTTTCTATCTTTCTCTTCCTCTCTCTTTCTCTATAAAGATAAATCAATAAAAATATAGAACAAAAAGAAATCAACAAATGTGAACATAGTGTAATGAGCTTCTGAGACAACTTCAGACTAATAATATTCACATTATGGGGGTGCCAGAAGGATAAGAGAGAGAATAATCTATTGAAAACCTATTTAAAGAATACTGACAGAAAACGTCTACCTGTTGAAAGAAATAGACTTACAAGTTCAGGGAGCATAGAGAGTCACAAACAAAAGAATCCCAAAGAGACCAACACCAAGACACATCATAATTGAAATGCCAAGGGTTAAAGACAAAGAAAAAAATCTTAAAAGCAGCAAGAGAAAATCAGTTAGTTATCTACAAGGGAGCACCCATAAGACTGTCACCTGATTTCTCAACAGAAATTTTGCAGGCCAGAAGGGAGTAGCAAGAAACTATTTAAAGTGATGAAAAGCAAGAACCTACAACTGAGATGACTCTCCCCAGCAAAGCTCTCATTTAAAATTGAGGGTTAGATAAAGAGCTTTATAGACAGAAAGACCTAAGGAGTTCATCACCACCAAGCCAGTATTACATGAAATGGTGAAGATGAAGAAGAAGAAAAGGAAAGATAAAATATATGAACAATAAAATGACAATAAAATACATATCTATCAACAATTGAATCTAAAAATAAAAATAAATGAACAAGAAATCTAATGGACAAAATAAACGGGTGAATAAAATACAATTAGAAGCATGGAAACATGGAACAGACTGACGAATCTGAAAGGGAAGGGGTTGGGGTGGGAAGAGATTAACCAAAGATCTTACCTATGGACACATATAGTAGGATAGTGAAGGCCTGGTGTGGGGTGGGAACCGGATGGAGGTGGGCAATTGGGGGGAGGGGGAGAAAGTGGGACATCTGTAATACTGTCAACAATAAAGATTTTAAAAATATTTGTTATAGTTAAGGTCTGTTCATTTATTTTATAAAAAGCACCCTTATTTTCTTTATATATTTTTTATTTAGTTCATCTTGAGCATAACAAATCTGTTGTCCTACTTACCAAGCTACCGAAAGTCATCCATGATTTGTGGGTCAAAGAGGGGGAGGTTTATTATTATCTCTTGCTCAGGTACTTTCACCTCCCTTGGCACTTGATTCATTAGATACTTGTATGGCCTTGGAAATTACTTTCAAACCTTTCAAAGTTAATTGAGCTCTGAACTAAGGTCCAAAGCATCTGTGCTTTTCTCTTTTACTGAAATAAAATATACGTCAGTGAACCAAACAGTCTTCTATATTGCCAGTAAGCTTTGAAATTTGCTATAAAATTCTCACATTATATATTAAATAGAATTATATTTTTCTTGATTGAAAGATGCATTTTTTTCAACCAGAGATGTTTTAAACTTCTTTTTATTTCCTCCATTTGATAGCATTTATTTTTGAATTAGGTTTCAGACCCTAGCCAAAACAAATGAAAAAACAAAAGTCAAACCAAATAAACAAAACAGAAAAACTAATGTAAATAGAAAGAAGAAGCTAAGAATTATACAAAGGATGCAGATAGTTTTCAATGTTTCCAAGTACATTTCTACAAACATCTTCTTTCATCTTAGTCTGCCTCACTCTACTTATTCCTCCATAAAAATATAACATTCTGACTTTTCTTCCGGTCATAATTAAGTGACAGGATATATATATATATATATATATATATATATATATATATATATACACACATATATATAGTGACAGGATATATATATATATATATATATATATATATATATATATATATATATGTATATATATAAATATATATATATATCATATATATATATATTTATATATATATATATATATATTCAGACCTAAGATATCAGGCAACAAGGGCTAGCTGTCCCGAGAGAAGGAAAACAAATGAGGTAATCCTAACAATAGCCCAATAGCCCAGCTTACTGCATGAAGACAGTTTCCAGACTCTGATACAGGGGTTACTCAAACAGAAACAATCAGTCTCTCTGAGTAAAGGAGACCATGTTCAGAATTTATGAAAGCCAAAAGTGTAAAGTTCCCAGAGCAGATTAGTGGATAAAAGAAAGCTGCACAGACCTAGAAATGGTTCTGGATATCTGAGAAGGATCTTTTTTTTTTTTATTCTTCAACTGAGTACAGACCAGTGCACAGTTGAGAAAACTCTCCAAGACTGTGGGGAACTCATCAGAAAGGATCAGGCATATCAATCACCAGGAAACACACAGGCCTGTGACTAAGTCATGATTTCACAAACTATAGTGAGGATACTCACAGAATAGGAATTCCTATGGGCTTTAAAATATAATTAAGGGGCTATTAAGAACAACTTCATGCCAGTATGTTTGATAATTTCAATGAAATTCATTTATTTTTTGAGAGACTGTAACTCCATTTAGAATACCAAGAATAGCTTGACATCTAATAAGACACTGAATTTTTATTTACAGATTTTTCCACAAAAAAATCCAGGCCCACATAGATATCCTGGTGAATTATATAAACATTTAAGAAAGAATTAAATGCCAATTTTATATTAAAATAAAAAGGATGAAAAACTTGCCAATTTATACTATAAGACAAACATCATTCTATCAAAGTCAGGTATAGACATTATAAATAAAACTATTACACAAGTACTCTCTGTGAATATAGATTCATACAGCAGGTCCTCATTCAATGTCATTTCAGTATAATGTTAATCAGACACTGTAGAAAGTTAATTCTTGTTTCTATCAATTATCATATGGTAAAACTGGTTTTGTTATATGTGTTTTGCCACAGTTTCAAGAACCTATTGGTGATGTTAAGTGAGAACCTACTGTACATTTTAAACAAAATTTTAGCCAATATATCCAATAATAAATAAAATGGTATCTGGGATGTTCCAAAAATGTACACACACACTTTGAATAATTATAAAGGCAGTGTTTATTAAAACACATTTTCTTTTCAAAATTGAGCTATCAGCTGTTAAAGTTGTATACATTTTTGGGGGACGCCCTGTACATAATATAGCATGACCAACTGAGCTTGATCTCATAAATTCATTTTGGTCCAACATTTGAAAACCAATCAATTTATTTGATTATACTATCAATATAATAATGGAAATTATATGATCATCTCAACAGATGCAGAACCATTTGATAAAACTCAATATCTATTTTTGGGAATAAAGTTTAGCCCTAGCCAGTGTGGCTCAGTTAGTTGGAGCATCATCTGATACACCAAAAGGTGGTGGGTTTCATTCCTGTCAGAGCACATACTCAGGTTGCAGGTTTGATCCCCCAGTCGGGTTGCATATGGGGACAGCAGATCAATGTTTCTCTCTCTCCTTCTCTTCCTTCTCTCTAAAATCAATAAAAACATATTCTAGGATGAAGATTTAAAAAAAAACAAAAAACATTTAGATAAATTAAAATGGAAGTAAACCCCTTTCAAATGATAAGGGGCATCTATGAAAAATGTACAGAAATTAAAGGCAGTGTTTATTAAAACACATTATGATGAAAAATGAACATTTTCCCATTTAAGATTGGTAATAAGGATAAGATGTATGTTCTTGCCATTTTTATTCAGCCTAGACAGTGCAGTAAGCAAGAAATAGAAATAAAAGGCATACATATTAAAATAAAATTACTTCTTTTCTCTGTAAGAAATTAGATAAATGCATTACATAAAGATAGAATTCAATAGTGTGTTATTTTAATCAAAGTCTTGTTATCCATAAGTTAAAGGGATCATATAGAAGGCCTTCATAAAATATAATACAAACCCAGTTTTTTAAAAAAAAATGTATGGATACTTTTGCATATACAAAACCCAAACATCTAGACCTTGAAATAAACAAAACATGGTAAAAGAGGACAAAAGATACATTACAAAAAGGAAAATATTTATAACTCATAAACACCAAGAGTTAATAATTGCCTTAAAATGTGAGAAGCTTCTAAAGTCAATGTGAACAATGATTTACAATCTTACAGAAATATTAATATAAACTATGAATAGACACAGTTATAAATGCTTCTCAAATATAAAAATGCTATGTTGAAATAACATGAAAAAAGAGTACTCACAATTATGAAAATAATTCATCCATAACATTTCAAATATTAAAAGTTTAAGCAAAATAGACAATTGAGACTACAACAAACTAAAATGCTTTTGCACAACACAGGAGATTATCAACAATATGAAAAGGCTGTGTACCGAATGGGAGAAAATATTTGTAAATTGTATTTCTGACAAGGGTTAATATACAAAACATATAAAGAACTCATACAACTCAATGGAAAAGGAAACTGTGGTTAAAAACTGAGAGAGGATTTGAACAGACATTTTTCCAAAGAAGACATACAAATGTCCCACAGGTGTGTGAGAAGGGGCTCCACATCAGTTACCATCAGGAAAACACAAGCCAAAACCACAATGAGAAACAACCACACACCCGCTGGCATAGCTATTACAAAAACTGCAAGAAATAACAAGTGTTGGTGAGGATGTGCAGAAAAGGGAAGCCTCATGCCCTGTTGGTGGGAATGTAAACTGGTGCCGCGCTATGGAAAACAGTATTACATTTTTCTCAAAAACTTAAAATAGCGTAAATTATAGGAAAAAAATCAAAATAATAACTTGAAAAGGTATATGCACCCCATGTCCATTACATCATTATTTACAACAACCAAGATATGGGTGCACTCTGCGTCCAAGCTAAAAAAAAAAAAAAAAAAAAAAAGGATATATTCAATTATAAGAGTAAATAAAATCTGCCTTATAAGACAACATGAGTTAACTTTGGTAAGAGACATCTATGAAAAATGTACAGAAATTAAAGGCAGTGTTTATTAAAACACATTATGATGAAAAATGAACATTTTTCCATTTAAGATTGGTAATAAGGGTAAGATGTATGTTCTTGCCATTTTTATCCAGCCTAGACAGTGCTGAAAATAAAATTACTTCCTTTCTCTGTAAGAAATTAGATAAATACATTACATAAAGGTAGAATTCAATAGGCTGTTCATTCCTTCTTAATTATATATAATATTCATTTATACTGATACAAAAGTAATAAATTAAATAATTTAGCCTTGGCCAGCGTGGCTCAGTTGGGTAGAGCATCAACCCATGCACTGAAGGGTCATGTGTTTGATTCCCGGTCAGGGCACATATCCAGGTTTCATGTTCTATCCTGTTAGGGCTGGAACATGATGCAACTGATTGGTGTTTCTCTCTCACATCAATGGTTCTCACCCTCTCTTTCACTGTCCCTTCCTCTCTCTCTAAAGTCAATAAAAACATATCCTCTGATAAGGATTAAAAAAATTAATGGTAAATTAGTTTTGCATCCAGTCAATAATTGCAGTAACTTCGTATAGATGGTTACTAGACATTTTTAAGCAAAGCTTTATTACAGAAGAGCTCCCTGCTGCAGGTAGGGGACCCAAGCGGGTTCCTGGGCAGTTTCTGTGTCTAGGGGTTAATATGTGCCCTGCTAACTTCCCATTGGTTGGTTTGAAAAATTCGGCCCTAGCAACATACATACATTTTAAACTTCAAGGATCCCGCTCATTTTCTCCATCCTGTGTGTTCAGCCCAGGATCAGGGCCCTTTGTTCTTGTGATTTTATATGAGACAGGGTGTGGCTGACAAACTGGTTTCTGGTCTTGGGGTTCAGATGCACCTCCCCTTTATACTCCTCTCCTGTAGTGCAGTCCCTGACTGACTAGCCGCTCCTAACTCCTCATCCCCGCCTCCAATTAGGAGTCCCTAACTGCTGTTTGTGAAGAGGGACAACTGCTCTTACTGTTTCCAGTTGGTAAGGAGCATTGGTGATGGGCGATAATCGTTAGGGCTCCATCAGAGGTGGGTGATAGGGGACCATGGAAGACGGGAGCTGCCATTCAGGGTTCCATTTCCATGACCATTTGTAGCTTGATTGCTGCTATCCTGGTGGAAGCAAAACGTAAGAGTAAATTCAAAAGGCAAGGTCCAAATAGTAGTTCTAACATAAGCATAATAAGGGAGGACAAAAAAGGTAATAGCCATGACCACAAGAAATTTTTGAGTTGAGATAGAGATAAGAATGACAGGAGCCAGCTGGGGCCCTGTCCTGCCTGTGCTTTCAAGTTGTCAAGGAGTTTGATGTTCTTTTTTATAATGTCAAGATTTTCCTCCAGTTGTGAAGACATATTAACCCCCATGCAGCAGGTTTCATTTATCAGGGCACATGTCCCTCCTCCCTCTACTGTCAGTACGTCTAGGGCCTTTGATTCCGGAGGACCATGGGGTAGAGAATTTAGTGATTCCTGTTGAGCTTCAATTGCCCTGACCATGGCCTTCCAAGACTGGTGGAATAAGATTGTAAGGTTAAGAATGGACCTCTCTAGTAAGGAGGTTCCAGCAAACCAAAAGATTCCTCATGGGATGGAGTGACCAACACCCGGCCTCTGGAGTATGGGATTGTCATGGGCATGTCCACCCCAAGCCCACTCCACCAACCCTGGGGTGAGGCTGGATAGTGCCTTTATACCCATATCTGCTCTGTCTACTTTCCCGTGGGTGGCCATACCTTAGGGTCAATCCCAGTCTCCACCAGGGGGAGAAGAATACTTGTTCTGGCACATATCCTAATACATATGGTAATGCTGAAGCGGGCTAAGAAGTCTCATCCTAATAAGGGAGTCTGGCTTTCTGGCATGATCAGGAAGGCAAGTGAGAAAAATAGGCTGTCCCAATTGCAACTGAAAGACCATGAAAAATGCCTTGTTCCCGGCTTTCCAGACACCACTTTTACAGTCACACTATGGGAGGAAGGGAGGCAGGGATTGGAGAGGAAGACAGAGAAGGTGGCTCCAGTGTCGAGGAAAAAATTAATTTCCTTGCCCTCAACAGTGAGGGTTACCTGGGGCTCCTGGGTGGAGATGACAGTCAGTGTGGGAGCCTGGTAGGAAGGCCCCGGGGCCCGTCCATCCTGCTGCAGGACCACTTGGGACGCCGGATCAGCCCGGGGAGGCCTTCGCCCCTTTGGGAAGTTTGACTTCCAATGGTCCCCCTTGCAGATAGGACAGGGCCAGGGTGGCTTCCTCTTTCCTCACCGGCAATCCCTTCAATGTGCCCTGGTTGGCCACAGCCCTAACAAGTGGCTGTGAGGGCTCCATGTCCCCGGGTCCCTCAGTTATTATATTGGCCTCTTAAGTGCCGCAACCAGAGCCACGGCCTTCTTCCTTCCTGTACCTTCCTCTCCTCAGCCTCCTCCTGACCCTATTGTAAAAGACCAAAGTGGCTACTTCTAAGAGGTTACCTGAGGTACTTTCAGGGCCAATTGCCAATTTTTGCAGCTTCCTCCTAATGTCTGGTGCCGACTGAGTAACAAATTTGTCCTTCAAAATGAGTTGGCCCTCAAAGGAATCTGGATGCTCCAAAGGGACAGCTTGTCACCCAGTGGGAAAGTGTTCACTCCTCTCTTGACTGTCAGGCCCACAAGCATTAGTCATGTAAAATTCATCTCCAAACTGCTGGGCAGCTTCTAAAGCGGTTTGCTTCTCCGATCCTGTGAGGGTCTGGTCTAGGAGGAGCATTACATCTTTCCAGGACATATTGAAGGTTTGTGTTAGTCCCTGGAAGACATCTATGTACTTATCAGGATCATCTGAAAAGTTCCCCAAGTCACTTAATTTGCTTTAGGTCCAATTTCACCTCCTGTCGTTATCTGGAGGGGATAGAGGGTAACAGGGGCTTGGTTTACTCCTGTCTTGATTGTCCCTGGAGGAGCTTCCCACCTGGGGGTCCAGGGTCAGGGGGACTAAAAAGGTTCAGGAGAGACCTGTGTAGAACTTAGATCTGGTCTTTCTCTATGAAGGGGTGTGTCTCAGGGGCCTTCCTCAGTTAAGGCTGCCAAGAGCAAAGGATCAATTCTGCACTGTTGGCACAATTGTTGGCACAATGATTGTCTCTTAAAATGAAGAAAGCCTGCACATAAGGAACTTCCAACCACTTCCCTTGCTTTCTACAAAAAATATCTAATTGTAAGATGTTACAATTAATACTTTCCTCTGGGGGCCATGTCTCTCCATCTGCAAGCTTGTATTGTGGCCAAGATTGAGTACAGAAGATCAGGCGCTATTCCTTCAGGGTTTGCAGGTCAAATGAAACCCAGTTCCTCAGTATACGATCTAGGGGGATGCTGACCTTGGTTGTAGATGAGGTGTTCCCAATCATTCTGTAGAATCTCTCTGGGGCCTCCCAACATGCTATCCAAAATCTCTGTTCTGGTCTGAGTTCCTTGCCTCGCGAAATAGAAGGATGATTTATTGGACAAAGAGATGAGTGAGAGCAAAATTTTATTACAGAAAAGCTCCCTATTGCAGGGAGGGGACCCAAACAGGTTGCCCTGGCTACTTGTGGTGATTATATTATAATGTCAAACCAGTATGTTGTACACCTGAAACTATGTAATATTTTATATCACCTACACTTTAATTAAAAAGACCTTTACACTCCAGACTAAATAAATAAATAAATAAATGAGAGTTTCTCTTATTTACTTTTTGATCCAAATTTTCTTAAGTTATATATATGTATATCACTTGTATGAAAAGTTAACATTTAGACAGGAATTTGAGAAAAGGAATAAAATTATTATAATTCCTAACATAATTAAACTGCCATAATATATTTAAAGCTACCAACTATAAAATTAAAAAAATGATTTAGTGTATTTTTTATGTAAACATGTGCTAGAATGGTTTGAAGACAAGCTTATATAAGACTTCTATGCCATGATATTATGATAGACATATATAAAGCTAAGATTTCTCCTGTAAGTGACATAATAGAAGGAAAATAAGACTTACTATTTACCATATAATATAAGTGAAAAGAAATAACTCATTTGGAGTATTATAGAAGGTTTATAGCTATTAAAAAACAAGATTTCAATTGGGACTTGAGTATGGATTTAAAAAATATATATAATATATATTTTTATATTTATATATATATATAATATATATTATATCAATTAGAAAATTACCAGAAATAAATACTTTGAGTAGAGTGTAAAGATAGGGAAAGCTGAATAATATATGGGGATTTGGAACTAGTATAGTTTCTGTAAGAAGATGTGTCAATACTTAGTTGAGGTGGTAGGATGGAGAATGAATTACTCGAGAAGGAGAATGGATACAAGAGGAGCAGTTAAAAAGGTATTGCACCAATACTCTGAGCTAGTAATTATTATCTAACTTGTTTAAAGAATAAATTTAAATGGGGAGTTATTAAAAGTAACCATAAAAAGACAAAGAATATTATTCAGGTTTTTTTGTTATTTAGAAATATAAGGAGAAACACCAGAAGTAGGGTAATTACCAAATAAAATGTTAAGCATACAGGGGTGGGCAAAAATAGGTTTATAGTTGTTCTTATGGAAAACAACATGCAGGTTATGATTATTAGAATAGCTTTATTAACTCAAAAGAATGTCACAGTGGCAAAATCTTTTAAGTGCTCAACTTGCTGGCCTTCTTTATTTCCATATTCTTGTAGTCTACTTGCTATGCTCAAACACAATTGTCACAGGGTTCTTTATAAAGGTAATTTTACCCACCCCGGTATTGATTTTGTCAAATACTCAGCATATCCATGTAACTATGCCCCAAAATAAACTATAAACTGGGGGTCAGAAAAAAATTATAATTTCTAATTTATTATAAATTGTGATAATAGTTAAAAACTGTGGACAAAATGTAATCAATCAAGAGATAAAATATAGCATACTTATAGAAAAGAGAAAAAACACTTTTTTTTCTGGAATAGCTGTATTTTAAATATTGGGCACAAAGATTATCCAAGAAGTAAAATGACAATAATTTTGAAGAACACAGATAAAAAAGTACATTTCAGTGCTATAAAAACAAGAAAAATGATAGAACAATCAAGACAAACCCAGCTATAGCAGGCAGCACACTTTCGGAAGCTTTTTGAGCCTTTGGGCCAAGACTCTTTTCCTCCACACAAAGACATTGGGGTAGACAGAAAGAACAGGAAAAACATAAAACATAAAACAATTATAGCTAGAGACCCAGAACAGAAATCCTGTGGGCCCTAGTTTCTTCTCCTCTATTCAGAGGTTAATGTTTGCTAGGCACAGCTGCCACAAATAAAACATGTCTCATTAGGAGTTCTCAAGGGTTTATGAAACTATCTCCTGGATTTGCATCTGGGATTTCATACAAGCCTTTTTTTTCTAATTTTTATTTTTTAGAAAGTATTGACTTTGAAGCAGATTTCTTTGGAAGTGTAAAGAGAAAATATAAAGGGTCTCTATACGGTAACTCAAGAATGTACTGAGACAGGTATAAAAATGTGGGGTAAACTGGAGACTTTCAAATGAATAACATATAATCAGCCATCAATAATCAGTAGGATTATGAGATTGTGCTATGTGTTGAATGAAGGAAATCTTTGGTCCTTACAGGCACAGGAAAATTAATATAGAAATAAACAGGTTGGATGAAGGGAAGAAGATAATACAAATTAAAGTTCATTATGTAAAGCTGTAGTTGTAATATCAACGGCAATGCTAGAAGGACTAGAGAAGAAATAAGATTTAGCAAAGGATAATTAAGATGGAGAGAATAGTAAGTAGATATGGAATCCGTGGGGTCAAATTTCAAGGTCTTAGATTGAAGATAACCAACTTGTGATGTCATGTGCATGATGCAAAGTTTTCTAGAAAGCTATCTACTTCATGGCCATCTGCTTCCTTGGGACTCTAAATAGAACCTAACTTTTAGGTTTCCAATTGGGGTGGAATTTTATTCAAGTAGCTTTTATATAATTTTAGTTGAGAGAGATGAATCTAGGGTTGTACCCTCTGGGTTTGGGAGCAGTGTTAGTGGTAAGAAGTACAATGTGCAAGGACAGGACCTTTTGAATGGGGTTTAAAATTAGTTTTCCATTGACTTTTTCCCCCTGAGAATGAAGTTCTAATACTGGAGGAAATGCAGCTTCAATCTATGCATAATAAGTGTGCTCATAATTAATCAGTTCCTTACCTTATTTAAGAATATTTGAACTGGGAAGGTCAGAGAATTTATATCTTCGATCTAGTTGTTGTTTTCTAGGCCACAGTTAGTCCAACACAGCAGGAGAGGAATGAAAGGTAATCAGACACACAGGGTAAAATAAGGGTAAAACATTAGGTCATGGAAGCTATTGAGTTTTTCCTGTCAGTTTAGTAAGTTTTAATCTTAATAATCTATTAGCTCTCTCTATTATTTCAGATGACTGAGGATGATTAAAACAAAACAAAACAAAACAAAACAAAAAATGTAATCTGGGGAAATAAGGAAGACTCATTGGCTTCCTTGAATGACTTTACCAGTGAAAGGAAATTCCTCATGTAGGGAACATTTGTCCTGATAAAAGTTTAACAACAATAATGACAGTGGCCCTGTTACAAGGAAGTTTTAAGGTGGTCAGAGAACTTTCATATCTAATCTAATAATAGACAAATATGCAAATTGAACGCACCTTCGCTACACCTAAGCCACGCCCACCAGCCAAACCACGCCCATCAACCAATCAGGACGAGTATGCAAATTACCCCAACAAATATGGCGGCTAATTTGCATATCAAGACAGTGTCAAAAGAAGCCAAGAGCTGCAAAGGGGAGTAAAGCTTCGAAGAAGCAAGCAAGCCAAGGGGGCGGGGGGAGGAGAAGGGAGGAGCGAAGTCAGGGCCGTGGACGAAGGGAAAGGAAGGCGGGCTGGAGGAGAAGGCGGGGCCGGCGACAAGGGTGGGGAGGAGGCGGGGCCGGGGCCAAAGGGAAAGGAAGGCGGGCTGGAGGAGAAGGCGGGGCCAGCGGCAAGGGCGGAGCGGAGGCGGGGCCGGGGCCGGGGGGGGCCGGGGGCAAAGGGAAACTCGGGCGGGCTGGAGGAGAAGGCGAGGCGGGCGGCAAGGGAGGAACGGAGGCGGGGTAGAGTGCAGCAGGAAATCCTATTGCAGGATATTTCCTGCAACGGGAAAGCTAGTATATAATAAAAGCTTAAGCGACCATTACTGCAGAATGACCAGAATGACTGGTTGCTATGATCCACACTGACCACCAGGGGGCAGACGCTCAATGCAGGAACTGCCTCCTGGTGGTCAGTGAGCTCCCACAGGGGAAATACCACTCAGCCAGAAACCAGACTCACAGCTGGTGAGGAGCCTCTCCTGCCTCTGGGACAGGGCTAAGAAGCAGTGAGCTGAGCTGTAAGCAGGAGCAAGTAGGCAGGTAGTAAGGAGCAAGGGGTCCCAGACTGTGAGAGGGCGCAGGCCAGGCTGAGGCTGAGGGAACCCCCCCCCCAGTGCATGAATTTCATGCACCGGGCCTCTAGTGTGTGATTATAAGACCATATTTATAACCATAAGATTTAAGAAGCTTAATACAATCTAATTGCAAATGAAGAAAAGGTCTTAAACACCTGCATACTAATAAAACTCCATAGGGGGTAATATGAATCCCCAATTAGAAATCACTGGTCTAGAATATAATGAATTTAAATTTAAGAAATACATTGTGGCAAAGTTATTATTGGAAAAAAATGTAATTTAAATTATATGTTATAATATTTTATTACATAATATTTGATACAGCAGAATTAGAAGTCTGATAAATCAAAACATGGGCAATAAGAGTATTGTTTAAAAACTTAGATATATGTTTTTAAATATTTATATTAACTAGAGGCCTGGTGCACAAAATTTGTGCACTGGGGGGGGTGTCCCTCAGCCCAGCCTGCACCCTCTCCAATCTGGGACCCCTCGGGGGATGTTCAACTGCCGAATGTTCACTGCCGGTGGGATCGGACCTAAACCAGCAGTCGGACATCCCTCTCACAATCCAGGACTACTGGCTCCCAACTGCTTGCCTGCCTGTCAGCCTGATCACCCCTTAACCACTCCCCTGCCAGCCTGATCGATGCCTAACTTCTCCCCTGCCAGCCCTATTGCCCCCAACTCCCCTCCCCTGCAGGCCTGGTCACCCCTAACTGCCTTCCCCTGCAGGCCTGGGTCCCCCCAACTGCCCTCCCCTGCAGGCCTGGTTGCCCCTAACTGCCCTCCCCTGTGGGCCTGGTTGCCCCCAACTGCCCTCTCCTGCCAGCCACATGGGGGTGCCCATCTTTGATCATTTGGGGCGTCCATCTTGTGCGAAGGCATTAGGGCCAATTTGCATATTACCTCTTTATTATACAGGATAATATGGAAAATTATAGTACTTATAACATGCAGGTTTGATATAAGGAAGGCTAAGCATTTTTCTAAATTTGCAAACACTTCTTATGCATTGTATATAATCTTAAGCCTAATTATTTTTACTACCTCCTTTTACAAGGTGAAAAGTCAAGTCATTTGTGATTTTCAAGGGTCATTTGGGAGATACTAAACTTAGTTTTATGTGTAAAAAATATCATTCAGGATTGAACTTTGGGAAGGCAATAATTCAAAAATTGCCTGGAAGTATGAATGCTGGTAAGGGAAGAAGATTTAACTTTGGGTCGTAATCATATAATGAAATATACAGATTATGTATCATAAAATTGTACACTTGAAACATTTATAATTTTATTAATCAATCTAACCCCCAAGAAATGTAATAAAAATAATTAAAGATAATCATAAGTCACTGAAAAACAATACTTGAGCTTCCTACTTACTTATAGTGACAATATTATTTTTTAAAATTAATACATACTTCTACATGAGGTAACTTGATTGTTAAACCAAAGCCAAAACAAAACAAAACAAACAAATCTGTCACTCAAAACACTGATTTGGAAGAGTACATGCACCACTCTGTTCATTTCGATATTATTTACAATAGCCAAGATTTGGAAGCAGCCCAAGTGCCCATCATAGAAGAGTGGATAAAAAAGCTGTGATGGATTTACATAATGGAATACTACTCAACAGTAAAAGAGAAGGAAATCTTACCCTTTGCTACAGCATGGCTGGACCTGGAGAGCATTATGCTAAGTGAGATAAGCCAGACAGAGAAAGACAAGTGCCATATGATATCACTTATATGTAGAATTTAATGAAATGAACCAACAAGCAAAATAGAGACAGACTCATAAGGAGGAGGATGACAGCTGTTGGGGGAGTGGAGTTGGGGGGCAAGTGAAGGGATAGAGCAAAAAAGAAAGAGGAAAAACTCATGGACAAGGAGAACAGTGAACAATGTGATGATTATGGGGGTGACAGGGGGAAGAGGTTGAGGAGGCTATCTTACTTTATAATAGAGTAACATGCAAATTGACCGCACCTCCGCTATGCCCATGATTGGACCTGCGAGAGGCAGGGGGCGGGACTCCGGGTGCCTATATGGCCGTTGAGAAAACCAAGATGGCGGCCGCCAAATCCTCTTAGTTCCCCGGGTCCTGGGGAGCGATGGCAACCCTAGAGGGGCGTGGTCGGGAAAAGCCAGAAGCCTCCCTGGGTCCCCGGCTGGATTGAGATGGGGGGGCGTGGCCGGGCACGGCCAGCAGCCTCCCGGGGGTCCCGGGACCCATCGCGACATGGGGGGGCGTGGCCGGGCACGGCCAGCAGCCTCCCCGGGGTCCAGGGCTGCATCGAGACCGGGGGGGCGTGGCCAGGCACGGCCAACAGCCTCCCTGGGGTCCCAGGACCCATCGCGACCCGGGGGGGCGTGGCCGGGCACGGCCAGCAGCCTCCCGGGGGTCCCGGGACCCATCGCGACCCGGGGGGGCGTGGCCGGGCACGGCCAGCAGCCTCCCCGGGGTCCATGGCTGCATCGGGACCCGGGGGGGCTTGGCCGGGCACCGCCAGCAGCCTCCCGGGGCGGGGTCCCCGGCGATCGCCACCCTCGCCTAAATGGCTGGTGCTGAGAGGGATCAATGGGGCCAATGGAAGGAGCAGGTGGTAGTTGACCACGGAGGCCATCTGCAGCAGCTGGATGCAGAGTTCGGGTCCACGTTCTCCAGGTTGGCCTCCATGGGGCCCGTGTCGCACCCATTGTAGCCGAGTGGGCATGCTGGCATAGTAGCCCCAGCATGAGGCCAGCTTCCCAAGCCAGGCTGCGGAGGGAGGGAGGGCCTCTGGGCTGGGAGCACTCCCCGACCCCAGTGGACAGGGCACAGAGCAAGCAGCAGAGAGCTACTAGAGGTGGTGGGTGTGGTGGCCTGGCTTCCAAGAGGCTGGCTTCAGCTGCTGTGGCCTGCGCTGAGGTGGCTGGTGGTGGGGGCAACTGCGTGGGCGCATCCGTGGCTGGGGCACTGGGAGACGTGGGACTGCAGCCCAGAAAGCGAGGCTCAGGAGGACCTGGTCACCGACCCCGGGCATTGAAGCCGCCTCCTACAAGATGTATCCTAGCCTAGGTGTGTGGGAAGCAGGTTCAGGAACCTCTCCCTTTGCGGCGCCAGAGCCCAGGCCTGCCAGCACCCCAGAGGAGACCCCCACCAGGATCGGGGGCTTGACCGGTCTCTAAACCAGGGTGGCCATTAGCCCAGGCCTGCCAGCACCCCAGAGGAGACCCCCAACAGGATCGGGGGCGTGACCGGCCTCCAAACCGCCAGTGACCCTAACCCAGGCCTGCCAGCGCCCCAGAGGAGACCCCCACCAGGATCGGGGGCATGACCAGCCTCTAAACCGCCCTCAGCCCTAGACCAGGCCTGCCAGCACCCCAGAGGAGACCCCTGCCAGGATTGGGGTCGTGGCCAGCCTTCAAACTGTGGCGGCCCCTAGCCCAAGGAGGCCTCCTGGCCGAGGACGCCTGAGTCTGTTCTTGACCTAGGGCCGGGCTCTCCCCGCAAGGGACTCAGAAGCCACCAGAGTCTAACTGCCAGTCTCTGGGAGTGCATTCACTGTCCACCAAAAAGTAGGGCCATCAAACCATTCAGTCGCAGTGCAGGCACAGGTCCGTGGCTGACGGGGTGGAGGCCAGACCAAAACAAAACAGCAGAAACACCCTGCCCACCTGGGCAGGTACTGCTGTAGTCCACGTGGCCTGGGCAGTGTAGAAAGCGCTACCTTCTCCCAGGTCCTGTGCTGGCACTGCCGCCTCGCTCACCCTCAAGCCCCCCTGAGTCCTGACAGCAAAGTGTGTGGGGCATTCCGCAGGAGTTGTGCCGTTCTGGGTGCTTTTGCCCAAAGACACACTTTGGGATGAATTCAGAGCCACATCTCATTTCCCATGAGATTGGAAGAACCATGTGAAAGGATTTTGACAAAAGCTTTCCACATCTCTGTTTATTCTTTTGAATCCATAAAATGACCTTAAAAAAAGCATCCGGGCCACCTAAGAAAGAATGCACTTTCTGGCCAGAGCACGCAGGATTCTTTTGCCCAACAGGTTAAAGGGAGCAGAGCTGGCCCAGTGGGAATGGCCCTGGTGCCCTATGAGGAGACCGGGGGAATGGGGTTGCCGAAATTCCATAAGCCTCTTGCCACCTTCTCCTTTGCAAACCACACCATCCAGATCCACCAGGAGTGGAGGCAACTGGGAATCACAGCCGTGATTTGGGACATGGTGAGCAAATCTTGAGGGGCCTCTGAAAACATCTGCAACTGATTATAAGACTGGTCTTTATTTAAAAAGAAATAAAAGAACAGCTTTGTTGAGATATAACCCATATACTGTACATGTCACCTAAAGTGTACAATGAACTGGTTTTTTAAAGTAAATTCAGAGTGGTACAACCATCACCATGCTCAATTTTTAAATATCTTCATGACCCATCCCCTCCAAAAAAAACTTCTACCCATTGGAATCACTTTCCTGATCATCTTCCCCAAAATAGATTGCACTTTAAAGGTGGGTAAAGGAAAGTTGAGGGAAGTTAAAACACTGCACAAAGGATATTGTAAGATGACAAAGCCCAAAGTGAAGATGATGTGTTTTCTTTAAAAAAATATATATTTTTAAAATTTCAGAAAGGGAGAGGGAGAGAGAGATAGAAACATCAATGATAAGAATCACTGATCAACCGAAACCGGTTTGGCTCAGTGGATAGAGCGTCGGTCTGCGGACTGGAAGGTCCCAGGTTCGATTCAGGTTAAGGGCATGTACATTGGTTGCTGGCACATATCCCGGTGGGGGGTGTGCAGGAAGCAGCTGGTCGATGTTTCTCTCTCATCGATGTTTCTAGCTCTCTATCCCTCTCCCTTCCTCTCTGTGAAAAATCAATAAAATATATTTAAAAAAAAAAAAGAATCACTGATCAGCTGCCGCCCCAGGCCCCCTACTGGGGATTGAGCCCGAAACCCAGGCATGTGTGCCCCTGATCAGAATCAAACCTGGACTCTTCAGTCCACAGGCCGATGCTCTCTCCATTAAGCCAAACTGACCAGGGCCATGTGTTTTCTTCAAGTTCTGCGTGGTTGTAATGGTCCCCAAATCTATACTAATAAAAGGGTAATATGCTAATTAGAGTGGTTGTCTTCCGGACATCTTTCCAGACAAAGCCGCAGTGGCTACAAAGGCCAAGGCTCAGGCAGCCATAACCAACTGCAGTGGCAGCAGCATTGGGGTTATGGGGGTGGTGCCTCCAGAGGGAGGCCAGACGGGGGGCCAAGGCACAGGCAGTTTGGGGTGATCAGGCTGATAGGGGAGTGCAAGGTAGGGGCAATCAGGCTGGCAGGAGATCAAGGTAGGGGCGAGCAGGCAGGCAGGCAGTGGGGTTAGGGACAATCAGGCAGGCAGGCAGGTGAGTGGTTAGGAGCCAGTGGTTCCGGATTGTGAGAGGGATGTCCAACTGCTGGAAGTTGGACATCCCCTGAGGGGTCCCAGATTGAAGAGGATGCAGATTGGGCTGAGGGGCACATCCCCTCACCCCCCCAGTGCACGAATTTCGTGCACCGGGCCTCTAGTAGGGGAATAAATGGTGATGGATAAAGACTTGACTTGGGGTGGTAAACACACAGTACAATGGACATATGATGTGCTGTAGAATTGTGCACCTGATACCTGTGTAAGTTAACCCTAATAAATTATATATGTATATATGTGTGTATATATATGTGTGTATATATATATATATATATATATATATATATATATATATATATGTGTGTATATATATGTGTGTATATATATATATATATACACACACATATATTTAAAATCCTAACTTTTAAAGTAAGATTTGGCCCTAGCCAGTTTTGCTCAGTGGATACTGTTAGCTTGTGGACCAAAAAATTTCAGGTTTGATTCCCATTAAGGGCACATACCTTGTTTGCAGGCTGTTCCCTGGCCTGGTCCCTGCTTAGGGCTGATGCAGGAGGCAAACAATTGATGCATTTCTCTAATATCAGTGTTTCTCTCTGTCTTTCTCTCTCTCTTCCACTCTCCCTAAAAATCAATAGAAAAATATCCTTGGGTGAGGATTAATAAAAATAAATTTTAAAAAATAAAAAGTAAGAAGATTAAAAAAAATAATTAAGGACATAATAACCTAAAATACTGAAAATTATTCTGATGAGACACACCACCCTTGCCTTTTGGGCAGATTAAAACAAAAATCATACACACTCATATACACACATTGTACATACCTTGCATACTTAATTTAGCCTAAGTCTAATGTTTTAAGCATCCAAAAATACCTTGGAATCTATCTTTAACCTGATGTTTTATAAAACATAATTGTGTTTAAATAAAGTTATTCAAACTAATGACTCAGTGTGATTAAATGCAAATTTATGGTTTTATAATCTTACACACCTAATACATATAATGCTAGCTTATTCAACTAGGACCTGTAAAGTTTAGGGAACATACACAAGTAGAATTTTAAAAATACGTATTTTTTATACTTAACATTGATAACTCAGAACACATAGCCTTTTTTATTGAATGAGTAGCATTAAACTACACTTGTTTACCAAAGTGTATGTAAATGCAAACTTGATCTTTTAATTCGTCTTTTTAACATTAGAAATATAATTTTTTTTTAATTTCTGGAATTTTAGGTCTAATTAACCCTACCAGACCTGAGGCCCTGATCCTAACTGTCCTCTATACCTGGGCTCCTGAGCATTTAAGAGAAAAAACCAACATGATATAGAAAAATGTTAGTTACATGCAAACAAGTGGTTAGAATAAGATGGAACTTGGAGACATTGTAGAAAATAGGTCTAACTTTCATCTAGCGCCAATATTCCACCTTTGTGTGCCAATCCACCCAGCAGGATGAGCCTTGTTTCACGCAGAGGTACTTCTTGCAAAGTGAGCACCAGATGTTTCTCTTCACCTTCTTGCATGGATTGTCTTTGTAAGACACTCCAGGATTGTGCTTGTTGTACCTGGAGTGCTTTTCCATGCACACAACACAGATATGATTAGACGATGTCCCGGGGGAATCTCTGGAAAATGATTGCCTGGGGTCATCCGCTGAGGGCAGGGTTCCTTTTGTGGGTGGCAGTGGGCTGATGTCCTGTAACCACCAATAAGTTGCAGGCACAGTTTCTGAATATATCTGGTGAAATAAACTGGCTTTTTTGAAGCAGCTTGCTGCTTTGAAGCATACAAGATATAAGAATTATAACTGGCCCACATAAAAACTTTTATGAAAAGCCGCCAGGGCCAGTGGTAATGACGATGAGACCGGTGAAGGCGGGTCATCTGGTCATTTTTGTCACAGCCACCCATATATTTATTATAGTCCTTCACCAGCTGTGGCATCTGTATTTCTTGCACACTGCCATCTTTATTTCTTCTGTTTATTACTACATTTTGGGCTGGATCGTGGTAGTTTGAAATAAATGTGATGGGCTTTCTATCCTGCCAAACTAAACATGTTACACTTTCTTGACATAGATAGCGACTGTCACCCCTAGCAAGTTTTTTTTTACACTTTTCAGCGACTTAGGAAACTGCTTCCTGTTTTGCTGCAGGGTTCCCACAATTCCTTTGTGTAATTCTGACAGTGCATATTTAGCAAGGGTTACAGAGTTGTAGAAACGGTCCATGACAAGCACATGAGATTTATTTTCCATTGCACATGAGGTCAGGAGACGAACGACTGTATTTCCTACTGCGCCCAAGTCTTTTATAGGCATTGGTGCAGCACCAGTGTAGATTTCTGCATTCAAAATGTAGCCAGTCTCACCTTCACAGAGAAGGAAAGACTTGATGCCCCACTTTGTGGGCTTATCCTTGATATACTGCTTGATGGCCAAGTGGTTTTTTGTCAGGATCATCCCCTCATCTAGGCTCAAATGTTGAATTTTCAGAAGTTTTTCACGTTAAACAACACAAAGTCAATTCAAACACATGGGGGCAGACATTTGCAATGGCTAACCATGAGGTTTGACCATGATTGGTTGGTTATTTTTAGTTTGTGATGCATTTTTTTCACGTACTAGGCAAAGTACCAAAGATTAGGTACAGCGGTTTAGTGGCAGATTCGGAAATTACCGAAAAATCGGTACAGCGATCTGGTAGGGTTAATTTATATAAACACTAAAGGCCCAGTGCATGAAATTTGTGCACTGGGGGTGGTCCCTCAGCCCAGCCTGCCCCCTCTCACAGTCCGGGAGCCCTCAGGGGATGTCCTACTGACAGCGTAGGGGAGCGGGCCTAAGCTGCAGTCTGGCCTCCGTCTGCAGGAGACGACCAGGTTGATTGGGGAAGGTGCCACCCCCATCACCCCGCTGCTGTTGCCACTGTAGGTTGCCACAGCCACCAAGGTGTTTTCATCAACACGGACTCCAGTCCCTGCACCACAAAAAAATGACAACTTTCTTTAGGCATTTTCAAGATGTCTCTTTCATAGGATATGACATTTCTTTCTTTCTTTCTTTTATCCTCACATGAGAATATTTTCCTATTGATTTTTAGAGAGCGTGGAAGAGAGAGGGAAAGACAGAGAGAAACATCAATGTGAGAGGGACACTTCGATTGGTTGCCTCCTGCATGGGCCCTGACCTGGGCCCCAGCCAGGGAGGAGCCTGCAGCCTAGGTACATGCCCTTGATCAGAATCAAAACCGGCCCCCCTGTGGTTTGTGTCTCCAATCCGGCCGGCCCCAGCAGCCCAGTGCCGCAGCTGTGGATCTGGGTTTACTGGCGCCGGTCCTCCTGTGGGTTTGTGTCTCCGCTCTGGCCCCAGCAACCAGAAACATAAAGCTATGCATAAGGATGTACTGGTAGACAAAAATAGAGAGCTTATAGTTTTAAAACTTTAGCCATAGCTCAGATATAAACACACACAAAAAAGCAAGTATTATTGGTTTACAACAAAGAGTTCACTCTTATCTTTTTTTTTTAATTTCTTTATTGATTAAGGTATCACATATTTGTCCTCATCCCCCCATTCCCATCCCACCCCCCTCCCCACACATGCCCCCACCCCCCTGTTGTCCTTAACCGCTGATTAGGCTCATATGCATGCACACAAGTCCTTTGGTTGATCTCTCCCCTTTACCCCCACCCTCCCCTACCCTCCCCCTGAGGCCCGACAGTCTGATCCATGCCTTCTTGTTTCTGGGTCTGTTCTTGTTCATCAGTCTATGTTGTTCATTATTTCCCCTAGATGAGTGAGATCATGTGCTATTAGAAATACACTTATAAGAACCGAAAATGAGACAAGCAATAATGGTTATAGTGACAGGCAAATGAATCAGTCTGTAGTGAGTTTCTTTCTGGGCCAACAGTTCTTTTGAGACCCAATTTCAATGTCAAACAGTTCCTTATGTGTACATGTCAGCCATGACATTTCAGTTCTGGATGGTGGTGATGCAGATCCAAGCCTCTCTGGTTTGGTCCTGGGCAACCTGTAGTGATGCACAGCTGCTAACTGCTAGTATGGCAAGGCGACGTCGGCGTCTTCCATCTCTGGACTACTTCTCTTCTTTCTTCATGGCTGGAGTAGTCCTGTTGATTCCTCTCTGTTGCTGGAATCCACATGGTCTCCGAGTTGTTTTCTGAAAATATACAAACATATTCTCGACCAAAAATTAATAAAGGAATATTTTCTATAAGTTTGACTTGGGATCCTATTTCATTTTTTTGCCCAAATGATTTTCCTCTGGCTTGTTTTGACTCCTTGTTTGTTTTTCATGGGTGTCTTGCTTTTAGCCTTACAATTAATTTTCTAAAGTATTAATTTTCTAGATGTAATTACTTGCAGGATATTTTGATATTTTCCCCTACATGATATTCTTCTACTATCCCCCCCTTTTTTGATTTAAATATTAGGATGCTTTTGAAAATTTTATAATGTAGTCTTGATGGCTTTTAAATTTTAATTTTTTGCACTATAATATTACTGTTTTAGGTTCACTACATGGTGCACAATTTTATCATGAGATGAACTACCAATAAAAATTTTAGTTAACACTTTAGGAACACCTTTTTGTCCAGTACAATTAATTTTTCTAGCATATTCACTTGTTTCAACTAGCCAGTTTAAATTTGCCTGAAAACTTGACTACTATTTTACTGTCAAATTTATTACTCTAACAACAATCTTATTTTACCCTGTAAATATTTCACTCTTTTCTTTGACCCACCTTTGTATTTTTATCATAACTGTGTTTTGGCAGATGGAACAAGTGGAGTTTACCTATTCAACATGAGAGCTAAAGTGTCCTCACTAATATTTGTGGAAGAGACCCCTAAGATTTTCTTTGTCATGATGTATGATCTTATGGAGAGTTTGGAGTACAAGTGATGGAGGAGACACCATTTGGTCATCTGGTTTCCAAACTCATCTGCGTGGATAAAATTTACAGTCTGATCTCAGTTAGCTCTTTTAGCCTCAGATAGTTACTTTTGTAATCCTCGGCCCTTGCAAGTGTCACCAATGGGGGCAGGAGGCCTCAAATTCAAGTGACATAAGGAGTGGAGGAGCTGAAATGGGAATGGAAAGGTCTGGTAGGAGTGTGGAGGAGATAGGGCTAGTGAAGAGAATAGCTCAAGGAGCTGAAGGGAAGATCAAAGTGTAAAAATTGAAATGAATACATGGGGAAGTATAAGGCAAGAAATATAGGAATACTGGAATTGATTAAATCAAGAGTTTGAGATATCAAGTCTGCCATAATTATCAATGATGACAGTTCCTTCAGAGTACATATTTTGATATATAACTGAAATGAAGAAGAAATAAAATATTGAGTTAAAATCACAAATCGAACAGGTCAAAGAACTATGAATTTACAATGTTAAAGAATTATCATATCTGATGTTTCATTTATCAAATACTAGAGGCCCGGTGCATGAAATTCCTGCACTCAGGGAGGGGGAGTCCCTCAGCCCAGCCTGCACCCTCTCACAGTCTGGGAGCCCTCATGGGATGTCCGACTACTATGTAGGTGGGAGAGGTTCCCGCTACCTCCACTGCAATTGCCAGCTGTGAGCCTAGCTCAGGGTTCCTGGCTGAGCGGTGCTCCCCTTGTGGGAGCACACTGACCATCAGGGGGCAGCTCCTGCATTGAGCATCTGCGCCCTAGTGGTTAGTGCATGTCATAGCAACCAGTCGTTCCACTGTTTGATCAATTTGCATGTTAGCCTTTTATATAGGATCATGTCAGATAATTTAATGAAATATCCTTTATATATTTTTCACAATGCATGAGTTTACCAACTTCCACATTATAAAACACTAGAGGCCTGGTCCATGAAAATTCATGCACTAGAGTGGGGGTTCCTCAACCCAGCCTGCCCCCTCTCACAGTCCAGGAGCCCTCAGGGGCGGAAGGCAACGTAGAGATCAGGAGAAGGCAATGCCCCATCACACCTCTGCTGCTGCCACTGCTGACAGCACAAGCCTCTGCCAGCCCTGGTTACCTGAGCCTTGGGTGGCCCTGGGCAGCTGGGCAGCCGCCATCCAAGGCTTGCCTGCCTCTCGAGCGTTAGCTGGGAAGAGCCATCCGAGGCCTGCCTGTGCCTCGGGCCGGCCCTGGATGGCTGGGCAGCCACCATCTGAGGCTTTCTTGTGCCTTGGGAAATGGCTGGGCAGCGGCCATCTGAGGCTTGTCTGTGCCTTGGGCCAGCCCTGCATTGTTGAGGGGCTGAGGGGACTGGGATCTCCAGAGGCAGGTGTGCAGAGTGCCCTGAACCACCTAGGGGCTGGTCCAGCCGCTCCACATGCCTGCCACAGCGGTGGGGTTTAGGGGACTGGGTGCTGCCATGTTGTGACTGTGGGCACCACCATCTTTGAGGGCATGACAGTCAATCAGCATATTCCCTCCTTATTGGCTGCGGGTGCCACCATCTTTGTGAGGGTGTGATGGTCAATTAGCATATTCCCTCTTTATTAGATAGGATAACAAAGAATAAAAAAAGAATGTTAAGTTTAGTGTGGAGGGTAAAAAAAAAATGTGGCATTGGTTAATTCATTTCTGGTTGTACAGGCACAGTCTCACTCTGGAACAAGTGCATAACTTACTCAGGTTCTGGCTGACTGCCCATGGCTCTTGATTGCCCTGTTCTCAGGCACTTGATAGCAAGATCTTTTCTTTACAGATTCAGTTTGCCCATTATCTCCTTTTAGGAGATTCTCTCAAAAGACATGACCATAACATTTTCAAACTCTCTAGGGTCAATACCATGTTATCTCCCTTTCACCTCTCTCTTATCATGTCTCAGGCTTCAGAAATTCATTTCAGTTTTGTTTTTTTTGCAAGCTAGAACTCTGAGAGTGCAGTTCTCAGCACTTAACACACTAGGAATGTTTATACAGCATGACAAAATCTATCCATTACTTTCTAAATTTATTCTCACAATGAAGACATTCAACAAAGTATTCATGATTCAAACATAAGGAATAAAAGAATTATTATGTAACCCTTCTGAGGAGGCATTTAGCTCATGACTCATCTCAGCTGCATAACTGTTTTACTTATGAAACTTAAAACATTCTAAGAATCACACTTTTTCTTTCATATGATGTCCAAACTAAAATTTTAGATTAAGAATGTTTTAGTTATATAATGAATGAGATAAACATGAATGCTTGATTGTGGCTGATTTTTTTGGAAAGAAGGAAAACATAAAACAAACAAACAAGCAAACAACAAAAAAAAAAACACACTTAACAATTTAAGAGATTGGCTTAGCATGAATAGAAAATAAAGCAATCAAAAACAATAAATAGTGTTCCTCTTCCCATCATCATGGATGCTTAACTCCTTTTCCAACTATAATTTTTATAAGGTATATTTTGAGGCAAAGAAATATGCATGATGATCTTTTACAGTTTCTTATTTCTTTTCATAAGGCATTACTAATTCTAATGGAAAGATAACCTAATCTATTGTAAGATTGTCATTTCCCAATGATTACTAGCATACTAATATTATATCATTTAATAAAACAAAATTATTACTATAAATTAAAAAAAAACAGAATTTTATAAGATTAAAATTGTATAGGATTACTAGTAGCTCTGTGCATGAATCTGTGTGCCAGTAGCTCCCTGAGGGGCCTGGCTGCTCCATGCCTACTGTCCAGAGGCTCTCCACTGCCCAGAGGTCCATCCACGGCCGGGTGAGGAAGGCTTGCCTCGTCACCACAGCAACAAAGCAAACATTCCACCAGGCCACTCACGCTGCCCACTCTCAGCGGCCGCCCCCTCTCCCCCAGGACTGGGGAACTCCAGTGGGGCTGAGAGGACTAGGCACTACCATCTTGTGGCTATGGTGCCTCTATCTTTGTGATGGAGTGAAGGTTAATTTGCATATTACCCTTTTATTAGATAGGAAAAGCCTATATAATGCTCTCATCAATAGTGGTTTAGATTAAGGTATTATCCATTTAAAAAATAAGAAAATAATCAACAACAAAAAGCTAATATATTAAAGCTAGCTAAAATTATTTTCAGTTATATTTGTATATAATTACAATCTGAAATCTTTAGCTATAGAAGTTTTATTTCTATCAACAAACAAATGGCATTCCCAAACTGTGTAATTTTTGGAGTCTTTCATAAATTGACTATATCAATGTGGTTAAGTTTTTTTAATTCTTTATTTTTTAAAATATATTTTTATTTATTTCAGAGAGGAAGGGAGAGGAAGAGAGAGATAGAAACATCAATGATGAGAGGGAATCATTGATTGGCTGCCTCCTAAATGTTGGACCAAGCCCGCAACCCAGGCATGTGTCCTTGACTGGAATCAAACCTGGGTCCTATTCACTGAGCCAAACCAGTTAGCACTGAATTCTTTATTGTTTAAAGTATTACATAAGTCTCCTTTTTCCCCCATTGACCTCACCCTACTCCCCCAGCACATGCCCTCACCCCCTCTCCTATCTGTGTTCATTGGTTTTGCGCATATGCATGCATAAAAGTCCTTTGGTAGATCTCTTAACCCCTCACCCCCCACCTTCCCTCATAGATTGGACAGTGTGTTTGATGTTTCTATGACTCTGGTTCTATTTTTATTCCTCAGTTTATGTTGTTCATTATATTCCACAAATGAGTGAGATCACGTGATATTTATCTTTCTCTGACTGGCTTATTTCACTTAGCAAAATGCTCTCCAGTTCCATTCATGCTGTTGCAAATGGTAAGAATTCATTCTTTTTTATAGCAGCATAGTATTCCATTGTGTAGATAAACTGTAGTTTTCTAATCCACTCATCTGCTGATGGGCACTTAGGCTGTTTCTAAATCTTAGCTATTTTAAATTGTGCTGCTATTGACATAGGGGTGCTTATATAATTTCTGATTGGTGTTTCTGTTTTCCTGGGATATATTCTGAGAAGTGGGATTACTGGGTCAAATGGAAGTTCCATTTTTAATTTTTTGAGGAAACACCATACTGTTTTCCACAGTGGCTGCACCAGTCTGCATTCCCACCAGCAGATCATGAGGGTTACTTTTTCTCCAATTCCTCGCCAGCACTTGTCGTTTGTTTGTTGATTTGTTGATCATAGCCATTCTGACAGTGTGAGATGGTACCTCATTGTTGTTTTGATTTGCATCTCTCGGATGGTCAGTGACTTTGAACATGTTTTCATGTCTCTCAGCCTTCTGTATGTCTTCTTTTGAAAGCTGTCTATTTAGGTCTTTTACCAATTTTAGATTGTTTATCTTCCTTTTGTTAAACTGTATGAGTTCCATATAAATTTTGGAGATTAAACCCTTTTCGGAGATAACATTGGCAAATATGTTCTCCCATGTAGTGGGCTTTCTTTTTGTTTTGTTGATGGTTACATAAACGAATGGAAGAATATACAGTGTTCATGGATTGGTAGAATCAACATCATTAAAATGTCCATACTAACCAAAGCAATCTAAAGATTCAGTACAATCCCCATTAAAATACCAACGGCATACTTCAAAGACCTA
Source organism: Eptesicus fuscus (assembly GCF_027574615.1). NCBI lineage: Eukaryota > Metazoa > Chordata > Mammalia > Chiroptera > Vespertilionidae > Eptesicus > Eptesicus fuscus. The sequence goes on along the minus strand of NC_072475.1, from coordinate 92,263,610 downwards.
GAATAAACTCTCCAAAAGTTCACCTGGAATAAAAAAAGACACCAAATAATTGCAGCAATCCTGAGAAAGAATAACAAAGCTGGAGGGATCACAATACCTGATATAAAGCTACTAGAGGCCCGGTGCATGAAATTCATGCACGGCGGGGAGCGAGGCAGCAGGGGGTGTTTCCCTCAGCCCAGCCTGCAGTCTCTCCAATCTGGGAACCCTCAAGGGAACTTCATTTTTTCCTTCAAGAGTGTGGTGGAAAAACCCTAGATCAACTTCTTGGAGTCTTATAACCCAAATTACCAAGAACACTGCAAGTGATGGCATACAGGGAGCTTAGCCAATGAGTTGTCAGAAAAGGTATTTACTCTCAAACTGGTTTGGCTCAGTAGATAGACTGTGGGCCTGAAGACTGAAGGGTCCCAGGTTTGATTCCTGTTAAGGGCATGTACCTTGGTTGAAGGCATATTCCCAGTGGGGAGTATGCAGGAGGCACCTAATGGATGTTTCTCTCTCAAATGATATTTCTGACTGTCTATCCCTCTCCCCTCTTCTCTGTAAAAAAAAAAAAAAAAAAATCAATAATTTTTTTTTTAAAAAAGGTGTATCCTCTGCAGCTGATGCAGCCCCTGGGTTGTGTCCACTGGGCTAGGGGCATGTCCCTGCCACCCAGTGGTGGCTGCCGGGGTCTCCGCACACCCCAGAGGCCAGCAGCCATCCCCCTGTGGAGGGCGCTAGGCTGGGGGCGTGGACACAAACCACCACTTGGTGCTGGAGCTTGGAAAGCCTCTGGGGCGGGGCGGGAACATCCACGTCTCCAAACGCCCCAAGGCCAGCAGCCAGCCCCACCATGAGCCCCAGGCTTGGGGCTTGCAGGGACCCTGGGCAGCATGCAGCGATGGCCACCAGGGTCTCGGCACACCCCAGAGGCCAGCAGCCAGCCCCCGGTCCTGGGCGCCTGGCTGAAAGCGTGGCCCCAAACCGCCGCTTCATGCGCGAGCCTTTTCAAGCGGCTGGGGTAGGCCAGCAGCCAGCCTGACCATGGGCCTGAGGCTCCGGGCATGCAGGGACCCTGGGCAGCATGCAGTGGTGGCCGCCAGGGTCTCGGCACACCCCAGAGGCCATCAGCCAGCCACCTGGTCCTGGGTGCCTGGCTGGGGCGTGGCCCCAAACCACCACTTCCTGTGGGAGCCTTTGCAAGCGGCTGGGGGCAGGGCGGGAACATCCGCCAGGTGGCTTGGCGCCTACACCCATAGGCTTCGAGTGGCCAGGAGGCATTCTGGGACCCCTGCCGCTCAGGACCTAAGCACAGGCCTACAGGCTAGGAGCTGCCTGGGTCCAGAGGATGTTTCCTGGACCTAGGCCGCTCAGCGCCTGCGTACGCAAATTAACCGCCATCTTGTTCGCTCTGATTGGCTGTGAGCGTAGCGAAGGTGCGGTCAATTTGCATGTTTCTCTTTTATAAGGTAGGATATTATAAAGCCACTGTTCTCAAAACTGCCTGGTACTGGCACAAGAACAGACCTATAGACAAGTGGTACAGATCAGAGAACCCAGAGTTCAACCCAAGCCATTATGCTCAATTAATATTTGACAAAGGAAAAGCAAGAGCATACAATGGCATCAAGTCAGTCTCTTTGATAAGTGATGTTGGGAGAATTGGACAGATACATGCAAAAAAAATAAATAAAAAAAAAAAAAAACTACTAGTAGACCACCAATTCACACCATACATAAAAATAAACTCAAAATGGATAAAGGGCTTAACCATAAGACGGAAAACCATAAAAATCCTAGAAGAATCCATAGGCAGAATAGCAGACATTTGTCCTAGCAAAGTCTTTTTTTTATTCTATTTTCTGTTAGTTTTTTTTTTGTTTTGTTTTCTTTATTGATTAAGGTATTACATATGTGTCCTTATCAACCCATTGCCCCTCACTCCACCCCCCCCATGCCCTCACCCCTCTGTTGTCGGTGTACATTGGTTAGGCTTATAAGCCTAGCAATGTCTTTACTGATACAGCTTCTAGGACAATGGAACCTAAGGAGAAAATCAACAAATGGGACTATATCAAAATAAAAAGCTTCTGCACAGCAAATGTGGTTAAGTTTTAAGGGGGAAACCAACAAGGATGATGAGTACCCTGGAACCAGACCTGTGAAAGGGCCCATTCTTACTAAGGCCAGAAGAATCAAAAGATCAGTTTGTAGCCTTAGCCTGTTTGGCTTAGTGGATAGAGTGTTGGCCCGGGTTTGATTCCAGTCAAGGGCACATACCTCGGTTGCAGGTTCCCCAACCCTGGTTGGGGACCATGCAGAAGGCAACCAATCAATGTGTCTCTCTCACGTGGATGTTTCTTTCCAGTTCTCCCTCTCCCTTCCACTCTCTAAAAATCAATGGAAAAATATCCTCTGGTGAGGATTAAAAAAAAACAACCAGAAAAACGATCAGTTTGCAGAACATGAAGATGGTATATAGATAGTGTGAAGGTCCTGTGAATGGAGCTATCCTATCTAATAAAAGAGTAATATGCAAATTGACCGTCACTCCAACACACAAGATGGATGCCCCCATGTGGTCAAAGATAGCTGTCCCCATGTGGACACAAGATGGCCGCCACAAGATGGCCAGCAGGGGAGGGCAGTTGGGAGGGACCAGGCCTGCAAGGGTAGGCAGTTGGGGGCGATCAGGCCAGCAGGGGAGGGAAGTTGGGAGGGACCAGGCCCACAGAGGAGGGAAGTTGGGGGCAACCGGGCCTGCAGGGAAGGGCAGTTGGGGGGGACCCAGGTTTGCAGGGGAGGGCAGTTAGGGGTGACCAGGCCTGCAGGGGAGGGCAGTTAGGGACATTCAGGCTGGCAGGGGAGTAGTTAGGCATCAATCAGGCTGGCAGCAGAGTGGTTAGGGGGTGATCAGGCTGGAAGGCAGAAACAGGTAGGGGCAATCAGGAAGGCAGGCAGGTGAGCAGTTGGGAGCCAGCAGTCCTGGATTGTGAGAGGGATGTCTGACTGCCCGTTTAGGCCCGATCCTACTGGGATCCTACTAAACATCCTACTGGGATCGGGCCTAAACGGGCAGTGGGACATCCCTTGAGGGGTCCCAGATTGGAGAGGGTGCAGGCTGGGCTGAGGGACACACACACCCATGCACGAATTTCATGCACTGGGCCTCTAGTGACTTTAATAAAGGGAGACAGCCAACCCATTGTAAATCAACAAGCAGAGAACAGAGAAAATAAATATCCTGGTCTCACTGCCACACTCTAATCTTATTGGACAAGACACTGGATATTTTACTGGATATTTTGCAATTACATTTATATATTTTGAAATCATTGGTATTTTGGTAATTCTATGAATTGGAGTAAATTAATAAATAGCATGTTCTATTTTTCTGTTATGCTTTTAAATATGTTGGTACAACTTGTTCTGCTTTCTTCACTTTGTTGACATATGTGTTTTGTTTTTTTTAACCAATGTTAATATACCAGATATTAAAGACAATAATACAATGCTATCAATTAACACTGTTAATATTAAATATTAATTATACTCTTAATATTCTGTTGTAAATATATGTATGTATATATTTAAAGATATACAATTAGATAAGAAGGAAAAAGAAAAGCTAAAGGATCCTGTCATGTTTACTTCTGTTTTTGTGAATACACTATTTTTCTGCTTTTCATTCGAAAATGTTTCCAAAGGTTTGTTTTGTTTTGTTTTGTTTTTCCTAGTTTTGACTTTCAATAGAAATGCTATGTTAGAATTTTGGGTAAATATCTGTTGTTGAACTTAAAGAGAAAGCCACCTGTTGGGACTTCAGCAATAACAGGAAAGCATAAGAATGCTAAATAACAAAAGGACAAAGTTTGTGGAAAGTAATGTTTCTTTCCCACTATAATTGTGTTGTAAAGGAAATAAATCCTCAGACTATGCACCTTGTATTAAAATCACTATAACTTATTAAACAGACTATGCACCTTGTATTAAAATTATGGTAACTTATTAAGGAATAACATAAACAGGCACACACAAGTGAAATATATCTTGTGTCATTTCAATAAATATTTGATAATAATGATAATGGTGATGATCAATGATATAGCTAAAATGCTTCCTATAATATTCAGCTGACTACTGACTGTGACCCTTAAACACAACATAATATTTTGAGTGCTATTATGTTAGCAGTCTGATAACGAGAAAGGAATTAAATAATGAATGATAAAATATTAACTTTAATATTTTAAGCTCTTTACTCTCCATGAATACATTTTACCTAAGAAAAATGAGGTTTGATGAATAGCAAAAACTTTTATAATGCATTTTTTGCATACTGGATAATATCCCAACTTTATTTTTTAAATTTAATTCTATTTTTTTGATCACCATTTATCCCCTTTCTGCCCTCTTCCACTCTACACCCCACCCCACAATCACCATGTCCATGAGTTCTCTCTCTGTTGTCCATGCCCATGAGTTCTCTCTTTTTTCCCCTTTTTTGCTCATATCCCCCTCTCTACCACTCTCACCTTCCCCCCGCCCAGGCCTGTCTGCCTGCTCTCTATGAGTGTGTCTCCATTTTGCTTGGTAATTCAGTTTGTTCATTAAATTCCACATATGAATGAAATCATATGGTAATTATCTTTCTCTGGTTGGCTTACTTCACTCAGCATAATGTTCTCCAGATCCATCCATGCTATCGCAAAGAATAAAATTTTCTTTTTTATGGCAGAGTACTTTTCTATTATGTAATTGTACCACAGCTTTTTTTATCCACTCATCTACTGATGGACACTGGAAACCATAAAAATCCTAGAAGAAAACAAAGGCAGTAAAATCTTGGACATTTTTTGTAGCAATATTTTTTTCTGATATATCTTCTCAGGCAAGGGAAACAAAAGAAAAAGTAAACAAATGGGACTACTTAAAATTAAAGAGGTTTTTCACAGCAAAGGAAACCATGAACAAAATGAAAAGACAACTCACTAAATGGAAGAACATATTCACCAATAATACATCTGAAAATGGGTTAATATCTAAAATTTATAAAGAACTTATAAAACTCAACACCAAAAAACAAACAATCCAATTGAAAAAAATGGACAAAAGTCCTGAATAGACACTTTTTAAATGGATGGCCAATATGCACCCCTATGTTCATTGCAGAATTATTTACTATAGCCAGGAACTGGAAGCAGCCCAAGTGCCCATCATTAGATGAGTGGATAAAAAAAAAATATGTGGTGCATTGACACAATGGAATATTCCCACTTTAAATGCTATTAGTAGTCAATATTATTGGTGCCTCACTCAGAGCCCCTTTACTGGAGATATTCTTTTTAAAGCATAGAAAATATATGTTCCTTTGGTAAAGGCCATAAGAAGTGGAGTAAGATTAAAAAAAAAAAACACTTTAATTTGAAGTTTTATGTGTAGTGTTTCTAACAGTTATCAATAAAATAGAGGGTATGAGTAAACCAATAATCTTTTGCATATTCTACACATTTCTTTGTGAATACAGATTTTATTAATATATCTAAATATATTTGAATGCTTATCTGCTGCCCTTTGTTCCTTCAATCATTTTTGCCCCCCAAAATTACTGCCTATCAAATAGCTTTGTTTAAAGAAAATCATTTTTTTATGTGCCTCAGGCATGAAACAGCTCTGGCCACGGACACAGGCATCAAGCTAGGATGAGCTAAGGACTGTACATCTGCTTTGCCCCTGATTGATATAAGAGCAACACCACCAATCAGGTGTCTCTTTGCCCATTGCCAGGGGGTTAAAGAAAATCATTTTGATAGTGCCTTTCAGATTAGAAAAAATATATAGTACTAGAGGCCCACTGCATGAAATTCATGCACGGAGAGGGGGGGGTGTCCCTCAGCCCAGCCTGTACCCTCTCCAATCTGAGACCCCTCAAGGGATGTCCGACTGCCCAGGATCAGGCCTAAATGGGCAGTCAGACATCCCTCTCACAATCCAGGACTGCTGGGCTCCCAACTGCTCACCTTCCTGCCTTCCTGATTGCCCCTAACCGCTTCTGCCTGCCAGCCTGATCACCCCCTAACCACTCTGCTGCCAGCCTGATTGATGCCTAACTGCTCCCCTCCCAGCCTGTTAGCCCCCAACTTCCCTCCTCTGCCGGCTTGGTCACCCCTAACTGCCCTCCCCTGCAGGGTTGATCGCCTCCAACTTCCCTCCCTTGCAGGCCTAGGTCCCTCTCAACTGCCCTCCCTTGCAGGCCTGGTGCCTCCCAACTGCCCTCCCCTGCTGGCCATCTTGTGGTGGCCATCTTGTGTCCACATGGGGGCAGGATCTTTGACTACATGGGGGCATCCATATTGTGTGTTGGAGTGATGGCCAATCTGCATATTACTATTTTATTAGATAGGATAGAGGCCTGGTGCAGGCGTGGGGGCCAGCTGGTTTGCCCTGAAGGGTGTCCCAGATCAGGGTGGGGGTTCCCTTGAGGCGTGGGGCTGCCTGAGCAAGGGGCCTGTGGTGGTTTGCAAGCCAGCCACGCCCCCTGGCAACCCAAGAGGAGGCCCTGGTATCTGGAATTTATTTACCTTCTACAATTAAAACTTTGTAGCCTGGAGTGGAGCCAAGCCTCCTGCTCTCTCTGTGGCCAGCAGCCATTTCTGTTGGGGTTAATTCACCTTTTATAATTGAAACTTTGTAGCCTTAAGCAGAGGCCTGGGCGTGGCCAGGGTGTGCGGAAAGCTTTGCTTTCTCCGTTGCCCAGGGCAACCATGGCCTGCTCTCCCTAGCTCCATGGCTGCCACCATTTCTGTTAAGATTTGTTTACCTTCTATAATTGAAATTTTGTAGCTTGAGTGGAGGCTTAGGCCTAGCAAGGGCAGGTGGAAAGCTTGGCTTCCTCCATTGCCTGGGAAACCTTGCTCTCTGGCTGTAGCCATCTTGGTTGGGTTTATTTGCATACTCGCCCTGATTGGTTGATTGGCGTGGCTGGTGGGCATGGTTTAGGCATAGCAAATGTGCGGTCAATTTACATATTACCCTTTTATTAGGTAGGATTTCTTGATATTTAGCTTATCAGGCTTCTACTTAATCTCTTCCCACTTAATCTAATCATTAACATTGTTTAAACATCATTCTTAGAATATTATCTTACAGATATATTAGAATTGCTAAAATATGTGTCTGTATATTTGTTTGCAAGCCTGAGTTCAAATGTAAGAATAAACACACCAAGTAAAAATTATTCTATAGAATATTAGAGTGAAATCACTAAGTCAAAGATTGTACTCTGTGCAATTCTGTTCCAATAAATTTGCCATCAATTTAGTCCTACAAACTATATGAGAATGTGCATATACCATAAGCCACTAAATATTATCAATGTTTTCCTCTTAATATTACCAATTATACTCTATTAACTTTGCAATAATATTTTGCTATTATTACTAGTTAATATTTGCCAGTATTTTTCTATCTCTTGTTTTTAACTTTTCTTCAATACTTTTGTAGGAATAGTTCTTTAAAATAACAAGTAGTCTGGTTCTGCTTGTGAAATCCAGCTTTAGAAATAAATGAACCAAGTCACTTAACACTAAGATGCAATTTATTATATTCCAATACTTTAATTCTGTTTCCTGTTTGTTCCTATTTTGTATACTAATTTATTTTTAATTTTCTTGGTTTTCAATATATTAAGTACTTTGTCTTTTGTTTTATTTTCAACTCTACATGTTAACCCTTCTAGTAACTATTTTCCCATTTCTGAAATATTGACTATATCTGTGCCCTAATCATTATTACTGATACCCAAATAGAAAGACAAAGTTCTTCCCAAGATCATGTCTCACAAAGTTCAATAAAATCAGGGACAAAAACAATTAATGGAACCAAAGTTTATTGGGAGAAGCCAGTCCTGGAAGTGTAGCTGGGGTTCCAAGAGCAGGCAAGTGTTCAGAACATCCCCATGACACAGTCAGGAGTAGTTTAGTATCTGAGCTAATTAAAGTCTAATAGTCTGTATGTGGAGGCCCACAGGGCCATAAGCCAGGTGGACATAGGGATGTACTCCCCTGCCACAGGTATGAATGTCAGGAACCCATTGTGTGCCAGGGAGAACAGAGAGAGTGAGAGGAAGTGCATGCCTTTTAATTTAGGGGGTGGGTAGTCTTGCTAGTTCCTAATTGGTCTTTTCAAAGAATTCTGCCTTAGCAATATCCTTTGGATTGGTTTATATGCCTCATTGCCCTGTGATTGGCTATCTGCACACTGCCTGCCTTAGCAACATTTATACTAATAAAAGGGTAATATGGTAATTAGACTGGACATCTTCTGGACAAAGCCACAGCAGCTGTGAGGGCCAAGGGCCAGCAGCACAGGAGAGGTGGCAGCACAGGCCAGTCGAGCACCGCGGCCCCTTTCACAGAGGCCACGGGAGAGCCTGGTGCTGTGCGAGAGGGCGGGGCCATGCGAGAGGACAGGGCCATGGACACTTTTGCATAGTTGGTGCAGGAGAAGCCTTGGCACAGGAGAGGCCATGGTGTGGGCCAGTCCAGCGCCGTGGCCCCTTCTGCAGAGGCAGCCACAGAGGAGTGGCTAGGGCTGGTCCTGGTGCCATGCCTCTACAGAGGCTGGACAGGGTGCAACCTGCTGTGCCTCAACCTTCCACAGCCCCTACCCCAGCCAGCCTGGCCCCAGATCGCCCCCCACCCACCAATGGGTGTGTGTGTGAGGGGGCAGGACCAGCACTAAGAAGCAAAGGCCGAGGGCTAGCAGTGGCAGCAACAGTTGGGTGATGGGGGGTGTCTTCCCCTGATCACCCAGTTGCCTCCCACAGAGGGAGCGGGGAGCAGGCCTAAGCTGTCAGTAGGACATCCCCTGAGTGCTGCTGGACTTTGAAGGGGGCAGGCTGTGCTGAGGGACTCCTCCCATGCACAAATTGTCATGCACCAGGCCTCTAGTCTGTAATAATAAAAGGGTAATATGCTAATTAGACTGGATGTCTGGGCGTCCTTCCTGACAAAGCTGATTTCAGAGAGGAAGAGAGAGGGAGAGAGAGATAGAAACATCAATGATGAGAGAGAATCACCAATTGGTTGCCTCCTGCACACCCCATACTAGGAATCAAGCCTGCAACCCAGGCATGTGCCTTGACCAGGAATCAAACCATAACCTCCTGTTTCACTGATTGACACTCAATTACCGAGTCATGCTGGCCGGGCTCCTTTTCTTTCTTGAAATTTTTTTTCCTCTGTTTATATTCATTCTGTCTTTTTTAGATCCTGCATTACTTATTTGTGCATGCCCTTTTTTTCTTTTTCTTTTGATATTCCAGGCTAATAATTTAGTACTCAATAATCCTTATCATCTCATAGTTCATTAGTTGTAATCAATAATTTCAAAATTCACTTTTCTAGGAAATACTTCTATGTAATTGACTCTTAATTTTATTATAAGCTGGACTCTGATCTTCCTATTACAAGTCTCTTACTTAACCAGGAGTTGACAGTTTTAAGTTTTTCCAGGTCTTTCGTAGTCTCATTGTGGATTTCCTTATTTTTTTTTTCATTTGTTCATTCAAAGCACTATTTACTCCAGTGACCAGGCCATGCTTTCAGAATCTTTTCTGTTTAAACAGACCCACAAGTGATCATGGAGTCTGTGTTGGAGCCTAGACATCTCATAAGCTTAAGTTCTAGAAACTGAGGAGCTCTTGTCTTTGTTCCTGGTCTTTCTGCTGCTAATTATATATAGTTGCCCAGTTCTTCCAATGTTATGGTAGATCTTTAGAATTTAAGAAAAACTTGGGAAAACTCTAGTCATGTGTAAAGGAAATTTAGTGGACATAGGAAAGGAAGGCATTTACTTAAATAAATGTTTATATCTGTAATATAACACAATAGTTATCTATCTATCTGTCACCTATCTATCTATCCATACATCCTGATAGAGGTTTACCTGAATATCAAAATGCAGACAAAAGGCACAAGTTTTTATAGTCCTGACTGAACTGAAGTGATATACATTACTTCCGACCACCTGACAGACAAAATTTGGGTACATAATTGAACAAAACTGCAATAAATACTGGAAAATGTAGTCTAGCTATGAGCCTAGGAGGAATGGGAAATTGGTTTCATGAACAGAATGTTAAATTCTGCTCCACATATTTTATTCAATTAATTGTAGATATTTCTCTCGACAATAAAATCAAAATCTCTTTCAGCCAACCTGCAAAAAAATGCCTTTTTAAAAGTATTATTTTATTTTTAAAATCTTTCTTGTTGAAAGTATTACATATATCCCTTTCCCCCCAATTAGCCTCTCCCATCCTGCCTCCACTCCCCTCCCCAGACCTTCCCCACCCTATTGTCTGTGTCCATGGGTTTTGCATATATGCATACAATTTCATTGGTTGATCTCTTCCCACCCACTCATCCTCCCTTTCCCTCTGAGGTTTGACAGTGTGTTCCATGCTTCTATGTCTCTGGATCTATTTTTGTGAATAAGTTTATATTGTTCATTAGATTTCACATATGAGTCAAATCATGTGATACTTATCTTTCTCTGACTGGCTTATTTCACTTAGCATAATACTCTCCAAGTCCATCCATGCTGTTGCAAATGGTAAGAGTTCTTTCTTTTTTACAGCAGCATAGTATTCCATTTTGTAGATGTACCATGGTTTTTTAAGCCACTCATCTGCTGATGGGCACTTAGGCTGTTTCCAAATCTTAGCTATTGTAAATTGCACAGCTATGAACATAGGGGTGCATTTATTCTTTGGTGTTTCTGATTTCTTAGGATATAGTCCTAGAAGTGGGGTCATTGGGTCTAATGAGAGTTCCATTTTTAATTTTTTGGGAAAATTCCATACTGTTTTCCACAGTGGCTGCACCAGTCTGCATTCCCACCAAGTGCACAAGGGCTCCCTTTTTTCCACATCCTCAGCAACAGTTGTCCTTTGCTGTTTTGTTGATGATAGCCATTCTAACAGGTGTGAGGTGGTACCTCATTGTCATTTTTATTCGCATCTCTCAGATAATTAGTGACTTTGAGAGCATTTTTTCATATGTCTCTTGGTCTTCTGTACATCCAATTTTGAGAAGTGTCTATTTCTGTCCTTTGTCCATTGTTTAATTGGATTGTTTATCTTCTGTTTATTAAGTTGTATGTGTTCCCCTATAAATTTTGGAGATTAACTCCTTATCAGATGTATCGTTGGAAAATATGTTCTTCCATGCAGTGGGCTCTATTGTTACATTGTTATTTTGTTGATGGTTTATTTTGCTGTGCAGAAATTTTTTCCCCCCATTTGTTTATTTTCTCCTTAGTTTCCATTATCCTAGATGTTTTGGTAAACATATTGCTAGAAGAGATTGACTTTTTCATTAAACCTACAAAACATCTGACACCATCCTTAATGTAGCTAATAGGTGATTTGCTTGATATCTGCTCACAATTGCCTCAATTAGTTAAATTGAATGAGTACTATATGTTAGCTGAGTCTCTTTCTAAAAGTCTTATGTCAGTTGTACTTTTACTTTGTATTGATATAAGTGAATATTATATAATTCAATGTGTCCACATAAATGTGATTTTTACTTCATATTTTAACATCTTATTTAAAATTTTATTTCAGCCCTGACCAGTTTAGCTCAGTGGATAGAACATCGACCTGCAGACTGAAGGGTCCCAGGTTCGATTCCAGTCAAGGGCATGTGCCTTGGTTGCGGGCACATCCCCAGCAGGGGGTGTGCAGGAAGCAGCTGATCGATGTTTCTCTCTCATCGATGTTTCTAACTCTCTATCCCTCTCTCCTTCCTCTCTGTAAAAAATCAATAAAATATTTTAAAAAAAGAACTTTGTTTTAAAAAAAATTACATAAATAAAATAAAAATTTGTTACATTTTCATATTGAATTGCTATTTTTATTATGTACAAAACTTTTTTATGTTTATGACTTAAATTGTCTAATATTAATATTGCAATACCAGCCCTTTTTGTTTGATATTTGTTTGTTATACACTTTACATTTTTTTTATTTTTACTTTTCTTTTGTATGTATATGTATGGGTATGTTTGTTTGTGATATAGGTGCTTTTCTTAAAGAACCAATGTATTTTTTCTTGTTTTTCTAAGTCACTGAAATGAACAATGATAAATATGAACAGCTTTGAAAGCATCAATTGTTGAAAGTGCATGGTTTAATTCTTATTAAGTGTCAACACTGATGTCTGCCTTTTACAGCTTCTTCTAACACATTGAACATTTTTCACATTTAGTAAGCTCTTCTCAGTTGGTCTCAAGTGTCATCACTTATCTTTTTTGGTAAGTGAAAACAGGTGTCATATATCTTCTCACTTAGTCATATACTTTATAAATTCTTGCTATGTCATAGTTTTTCATATTTAATATCTGGTCTTACAAGAGTTTCAACAAGGAATTAAGATGGGAACACATTTTATGTATAGAGCATGGCATATAAAATATATAGTGATGGAGAGGAGAGAAGATAGATCTACTTAAGAGTATACCATGATCATGAAATTGAAATAGGCAGTTATTATTTTTTGTCTGTGCTTGGTGTAATCCTGCCACATATCAGTAACATGACCATGGAAAAGTTTTAACCACATGATGTTTCAATTTTCCAATCCATGCAATGGGAATAATGATACTACTACTTTTGGCAGATATAAATGTTTATGCATACACTTACATTGATACTTCAAGACCTAGGTTTTAGCCCTGGCTATTTTGGCTCAGTGGATAGAGTGCCAGCCCACAGACCAAAGGATTCAGGGTTCAAATCCACTCAAGGGCTTTTTATCTCGGTTGCAGGCTCCATCCCCAGTGTTGGTGGGGTGCACGTGAGAGGCAACTAATCCATGTTTCTCTCTCTGTATTTCCCCTCTCTCTGAAAAATCAGTGCAAAAATAGGCTCAGGTGAAGATTAACAACAACAACAACAAAACAGACTTTGGTTTTAGAGTTTAAATCCTAGTATGTTATATTTTGAATTCTCATTATTCATCAAAGATGGAAAAATTAAAATACTATTATTTTATATGACAGTATATTTTACTCCTAAGATTACACAAACATTGACATCAGACTTAAAATATAATAATTTGACTGTAATTAAATTTACATTAAATTCAAAGTTGATGTTGAATATGAGTCCCATTTAAGTATTTCCTCTTTAACATGTTTAAATTATAAAATTTCTTCACAAAAAGTTATAAAATTTGCTCCAAAACAAATTTTCAGCATATAACATTCCTTTTCACATTTTCATTTTAATTCTTGCTCACTTAGTACAAAAAGTGTATTCAAAATTATTTAATAGAATTAAGGAGATTCATGACAAAAACAAATGCTTATTTTATTTGAGCTGGTTGACTCCTTATAGATTTTGTTTTCCTTTTGAACTAATAAAGTATAACAATGTGGTACTGAGGGATTATAAGTTTTTTAAAAGCATATTAAAATTGAAAGCCTTCCAGGCCAGATGGCTCAGTGGTTGACCATTGACCTATGAACCAGGAGGTCACAGTTCGATTCTTGGTCAGGGCAAATGCACAGGTTGTGGGCTCAATTCCCAGTGGGGGTCATGCAGGAGGAAGCCGATCAATGATTCTCTCTCATCATTGATATTTCTATCTATCTATCCCTCTCCTTTCCTCTTGAAATCAATTAAAATATATAATTAACCTTTTGCACTCGGATGTCCAGTGTGACTTGACATGGTTAGTATTGGTAGCAGCTCTTTTTATACTCTTTGAATGTATCAATAATTTGAAATATAAAAAAATCCAAATAAATAAGTTTGTATGAAAAGAAACTCCAGTTTTTTATTCTACTGCTGCACTTTGTAAAATCTGGGGTATTTAAAAAATTAAATCCCGAGTAGAATAAAGGAATCGAGAAAAAAGCAAGCGAGTGCAAAGGGTTAAAAATAATAAAAATAGTAAAATAAATAAAATTGAACGTCTAATATAATGTTAACATAAATAAAATTGAATATAATAAAAATTAAATAATTAAATGTGCTTAATATAAATTTAAATTATAATAATTGATCATAGACCCTGACACAAAGTAGCTAATCAATAAATATTTTTATAATTAATAAGTTTTCACTCCTTATTGGAAATGGGCACTTTATTATATTTCACTTTCAGTACAACAATGGTAATCAACTCATTTCCATTTCCCAATGTTGCCATGTATCAGACATAGTTAGATCTTTAAATAGACTTTTTTGAATTATGCTTATCTTCAGCATGTTTGTACACTTTGATTAATTTTATTTGATTAATTTTATATTCATTCTTATTCATTGGTGGTGTCTTCTTTACAAAACTGCATCTTATCAACTCATTGATTAAATATCTTCTCTAAGCTTCTCATGTGCCCACCTCTAATAGGCCTTTATTGTCATAGATATATATCTATATTCACCCAATTGACTATGAGCTTTTGAGGAAAGGTGTCCTGAATATTTAATTCATGAGTTTTGCCCATTCTCTAATAGCTACTCAATAAATATTCCTTTCTTATTTTTTAAATCCTTACCTGAGGATATGCTGTTTTTTTTTGTTGTTGTTGTTGTTGTTGTTTTTATTGACTTTAGAGAGAGAAGGAAGAGAGAGAGAAACATTCAGGTGAGAGATAAACATCAATAGATTGCCTATTGTATATGCCTCAACCAGGGATTGAACCTGCAACATTTTGGTGCAGGGGATGACACTCTAACCAAGAAAGCCACTCAGCCAGGGCTCAAAATATTTCTTTTTTTCTTTTTTATTAATTTGAGAGAGAGAGAGAGAGAGAGAGAGGTGAGAGAAAAACATTGATTAGTTGCCTTCTGCATGCACTCCAACCAGTATCTCACCCACAACCTGGGTATGTACCTGACTGGAATAAAACCCACAACCTTTTGGTGCACAGGACAGCACCCAAACAGCTGAGCCACACATCCAGGGTTCAATAAATATTTATTAAATGAATAATATATGTGCTGTCACAATGTAATGGGTTTTATCCTGTTGCCTTTCTATAGAATATTCTGTATATCAAGACTGGTGAACCTTCACACATCCTCAATAGTTTAGCACAAATGCCCCTTTCCCTGTTAAATGTCATCATTTGTGCCACACTTATTAAGAGCTATTTGAGATTTCCCACAGGTTATGCACTCAGCATGCTTAGTTTATATTGTCATATATCCGTGCATTATAGCTTGACTGTAAACTTGACTAGGGATTGGAACTTGGCTCTGTTTGTTTTCATATCCTCAGTACTTAACAGATTACCTAGCATATAGTTTCATAATATGTAAATTGAAAATACTCATTATTTTTCTTATAAGACATAATACCATGCATTTTAGGAAAATAGCTCACTCTTTTAAATATCATAGGGATTTAGACATGGTAGTGATGAAACAAAAATAATAGACTATGTTGTTGTAAGAGAGAAAATATCTTTAATCTTATTTGTAGATAATTTTAATGTGACTCTAGATCATATCCCTAGCCGATAGAGTAAAGAAATCTACTTTGGATTACTTCATTTTAATTTTCAGTATGAATACAGACTATGAGAATTATATCTCATGATTTTAATGTTCTGGTGGTCTTTTCTATTGGAAAAGGATATTTCCTTTTATACACAATCATATTAACTCTGAGATTAAACTTTCTTTTACTAGTTGTAAAATTCTCAGAACTATCAAATTTTAAATAAACTAAACATAATATTTTTAAACCCTGAAATAATGATGAACCATTGAAAATTTTTGCATAGTAGCTACAATTTTGAATTATTTTGATTATTAAACATTCCACTTTTCTTTACAATTGTTCATCAGTATGATATTCGCATACAAAAGAAAATAAAAAGAAAATACATAGGGCCAATAGACATATGAAAAGATGCTCAATGTCACTAATCATCAGAGAAATGCAAATTAAAGCCACAATGAGATACCATCATACCTAACAGAATGGCTACCATCAGTAAATCAATAAACAAGTGTTGGCAAGGATGTAAAGAACAGGGAACACTTGTGTATAGTTGATGGGAATGCAGACTGGTATAGCCACTGTGAAAAGCAGTATGGAGTTACCTCAAAAAATTAAAAATGGAACTGCCTTATGATCCAGTGATCCCAATTCTGGGAATTTATCTAAGGATAGAATATATGTACTCCTATCTTTATTGGGACATTATTTACAACTAGAAGCCCAGTGCACGAAATTCGTGCATGGGGGGTGTGTGTCCCTCAGCCCAGCTTGCACCCTCTCCAATCTTGGACCCCTCAAAGGATGTCCCACTGCCCATTTAGGCCTGATCCCGGTAGGCAGGCCTGGTACCCCCAACTGCTCTCCCCTGCAGGCCTGGGTAACCCACCCAACTGCTCTTCCCTGCAGGTCCAGTCACCCCCAACTTCCCTCCTCTGCTGGCCTGGTCACCCCCAACTGCCCTCTCTTGCAGGCCTGGTCCCTCCCAACTGCCCTCCCCTGCTGGCCATCTTGTGGTGGCCATCTTGTGTCAACATTGGGGCAGTCATCTTTGACCACATGGGGCAGCCATCTTGTGTGTTGGAGTGATGGTCAATTTGCATATTATTCTTTTATTAGGTAGGATTAGATAAGATAGAGGCCTGGTGCATGGGTAAGGGCCAGCTGGTTTGCCTTGAAGGGTGTACCGGATCAGGGTGGGAGTTCCCTTGGGGCATGGGGCTGCCTGGGCGAAGGGCCTCTAGTGATTTGCAGGCCGGCCACTTCCCCCGGCGACCCAAGTGGAGGCCCTGGTATCTGGGATTTATTTATCTTCTGTAATTGAAACTTTGTAGCCTTGAGCGGAGGAGGCCAAGGCAGGCCAGGGCTGCAGAAGCTTGGCTTCCTCCATCACCAAGGGCAACTGAAGCCTCCTGCTCTCTCCAGCTCTGTGGCTGCTGCCATTTTTGTTGAGATTTATTTATCTTCTATAATGGAAACTTTGTAGCCTTGAGTGGAGGCCTGGGTCAGCCACGGTATGCGGAAAGCTTGGCTTCCTCCATTGCTGGGGAAACCCAAGCCTCCTGCTCTCTCCATGACCACAACCAACTTGGTTGGGTTAATTTTCATACTCGCTCCTGATTGGCTGGTGGGCCTGGCTTGTGGGTGTAGCGGAGTGATGGTTAATTTGCATATTGCTCTTTTATTAGATAGGCTAGCCAAGATTTGGAAGTAGCCTAACTGTCGATCAGTTGATGAGTGGATAAAAAAACTGTGATGCATTTGCACAATGGAATACTCCTCCACCATAAAAGGGAAGACTATGTTGCCCTTTTTGAAAGTATGGGTGGACCTGGAGTGCAGTATACTAAGTGAAATAAGCCAATCAGAAAAATACCAGTATCATATGATTTCACTCATATGTGGAATCTAATGAGGAAACTGAACTACCAAGCAAAATAGAGACAGATTTGTGAATGGAGATCAGCCAGACAGCTCTGGTGGGTGGGTTTTTTTGGGGGGTGAAGAGATTGAGCAAAAAAGAAAAAAAGAGAGAGAGAACTCATGGACATGGGCAACAGTGTGGTGATTGTGGAGGAGATGTGGTGAGTGGAGATGGAAGAGGGCATGAAGGGGATAAAAGGTGATGGAAAAAATAAAATTTATTTTTTTCTTTATTGATTAAGGTATTGCATATGTGTCCTTATCCCCCAATTGCCCCTCACCCCCCACTCATGCCTTCACCCCCCCTGGTGTCTGTGTCCATTGGTTAGGCTTATATGCATGCATACAAGTCCTTTGGTTGATCTCCCCCCCTTAACCCCACCCTCCCCTACCTTCCCTCTGAAGTTTGACGGTCTGATGATGCTTCTCTGTCATTGGATCTATTTTTGTTCATCAGTTTATGTTGTTCATTATATTCCACAAATGAGTGACATCATTTATCTTTCTCTGACTGGCTATTTTCGCTTAGCATAATGCTCTCCAGTTCCATCCATGCTGTTGCAAATGGTAAGATTATTATTAATTTAATATTTTTTTTAAAAAGAAGAGAAAACGCAAATTATTTTGTGGTTTCTGAAATCCTCTGTTGAACTTATTCCAAATACCAACTTATTTAAAAGTGTTAGTGCAATCAGGCAGTAAGGTGAGTTGGCCTTTTACCTGACAGCATTTCTGTCCAAGTAAAACAGAAGAAAATCTACACGTAGAGAATAATTTCAGAGTCAACTTTTCTACAGCTACTCTCTAGAGGATAAGTTAAGAAATAAACTAAACACAAACACATCTCTGCAGAAAATTGCTTGGGTTGGCTCAATTCTTCACTGAAAAGTTTAACTATATTTGCTTTACTTTTATTTTTATGGTAAGGTATCTTTAAATAAGTTATGCTTTAATGGGGCTACTTTAGAGACTGAGAAGAAAGTAAAACTACCACTGAATATAATTGCCTCCAAATCTAGGTTATTTTAGGAAATGTTTAACTATCAGGACAGTTACTTTTTCTGATATAATCTATCATTGGCATATTTCCATTGTTGAGCCAGCTAACACAAGTATAAATCAGTAGCTCTAGTGCAGATATTAAAAACAGAATATAAAACATCACATAAAGCAAGCATATACTATTAAAATATATCTTATTTATTTTTATAATCCTGCAGTTTTCTATGTTCCTGGAATGTTTTTTTGCATAAAAATCAACAACCTTATGTTATTCTTGGATAATATAAACCCATTCCAATACTGGTTCATAATTGTTATAAATAAACATTATTTAATAAATGGAGCAGCATGCAAAAATTATAATTCTCTTGGTAATTTTTTCAAAAATATTATTTTTCTCTGCAATTATGTCTACCACCATTCTAATATATTGGGTCATGATATAATTTGCCATTTATTTGGAGGTAAGAATTCTTGGAAAATGTTATTTATTATAACTTTCTAAATATAACAAAAATCTAAATAATACATAGTTTTAAATACACATGGTATAGGTAGGATTATAAATAGGGAATTCTCCAATTCCATACCCTTGGAATGAAAATAAACAAAAAACAACAAAAAGTGTATTGAATGATGTAGTTGGAAATTTTTGATACGGTAAAAGTTAATTAATTGTTTTCTGCACTAAAATAATTATATAAAATATAATAAAGTGCTATGTGTTTATGATAAGTTATGATCATTACCCATGTTGTTATAATATTTACCCCATAAGTAATTCTATATCTTATTCTCTCCCATATTACTAAAACTCTAAATTATTTTAGTGGTCTCTTACAACTATTGTAATTTTAAAGCAGTTACTTAAAAATCAGTGAGTTGTATAAACAATCCAATTAAAAAATGTTCGAAAGACCTCAATAGATACTTCTCTAAAATGGACATACAGAAGGCCAAAAAGCATATGAAAAAGTGCTCTAAGTCACTGATCATCAGAGAGATGCAAATCAAAACAACATTGAGGTACCACCTCACACCTGTTAGAATGGCTATCATCAACAAATCAACAAACAAATGTTGGCAAGGATGTGGAGAAAAAGGAACTCTCCTACACTGCTGGTGGGAATGCAGACTGGTGCAGCCTCTGTGGAAACAGTTTTGAGTTTCCTTAAAATATTAACCTTTTTCACTCGGATCTCAAGTGTGACTCGACACGGTTAGCATTAGAATAAAGGAATCGAGAAAAAAGCAAGCGAGTGCAAAGGGTTAAAAATGGAACTCCCATTTGACCCAGTGATCCCACTTCTAGAAATATATCCCAAGAACTCAGAAGACCTATCAAAAAGAATATATGCATCCCTATGTTCATAGCAGCATCCTATCTAATAAAAGAGTAATATGCAAATTGACTGTACCTCCGCTATACCCACAAGCCATGCCCACCAACCAATCAGGAGTGAGTATGCAAATTAACACAACCAAGGTGGCTGTGGCCATGGAGAGAGCAGGAGGTTTGGGCTTCCCTGGCAATGGAGGAAGCCAAGCTTTCCGCCTGCCCTGGCCTGCCTTGGCCTCTACTTAAGGCTACAAAGCTTCAATTATAGAAGATAAATAAATCCCAACAAAAATGGCTGTGGCCATGGAGCGAGCAGGAGGCTTGGCTCTGCTCAAGGCTACAAAGTTTCAATTATAGAAGATAAATAAATCCCAGATACCAGGGCCTCCACTTGGGTTGCTGGGGGCGTGGCTGGCCTGCAAACCGCCACAGGCACCCTAGCCCAGGCTGCCCCATGCCCCAAGGGAACCTCCACCTTGATCCGGGACACCCTTCAGGGCAAACCAGCCGGCCCCCACCCGTGCACCAGGACTCTATCCTATCTAATACTTCTACCTAATAAAAAATAATATGCAAATTGACCATCACTCCAACTCACAAGATGGCTGCCCCCATGTGGTCAAAGATGACTGCCCCCATGTGGACACAAGATGGCCGCCACAAGATGGCCAGCAGGGGAGGGCTGTTGGGAGGGACCAGGCCTGCAAGGGGGGGCAGTTGGGGATGATCAAGCCTGCAGGGAAGGGCAGTTAGGGGTGACCAGGCCTGCAAGGGAGGGCAGTTAGGGGTGAACAAGCTGGCAGGGGAACAGTTAGGCATTGATCAGACTGGCAGGGGAGTGGTTAGGGGGTGATCATGCTGGCAGTCAAAAGTGGTTAGGGACAATCTTGCCCTAACTGCCCTCTGCAGGTATAATCCAGCAGACCTGGATTGTGAGAGGGGTGTCCGACTGCCCATTTAGGGGACAAACTGGCAGTGGGACATCCCTAAATGGTCAGTGGGACATCCCTCGAGGGGTCCCAGATTGGAGAGGGTGCAGGCTGGGCTGAGGGACACCACCCCATGCACGAATTTCATGCACCGGGCCTCTAGTAATTTATAATAGCTAAGATTTGGAAACAGCCTAAGTGCCAATTAGTAGATGAATGGATTAAAAACTGTGTTACATCTACACAATGGTATACTATGCTGCTGTAAAAAAGAAAGACGTCTTACCATTTGCACAGCATGGATGGACCTAGAGAGCATTATTCTAAGCGAAATAAGCCAGTCAGAGAGAGATAAATATCACATGACCTCACTCATATGTGGACTCTAATAAACAACATAAACTGATGAACAAAAATAGACCCAGGACATAGAAACATTGAATAGACTGTCAAACCTCAGAAGGAAGGCAAGGAGCGAAGAGATCAACCAATGAACTCAGATGCATATATGCATAACCCATAAACACAGACAGTGCGTGGTGAAGGCTTGGGAGGAGGGGAGTGGGAGAGGGCAATGGGGAAAAAGTATATGTAATATATATGTAATACCTTCAACAATAAATATTTATTTTAAAATATGAATGAGTTGGCTATGTTTTTTAATCAATTAAAATTATAATTGTGCACCATATAATGAACCTAAAACAGTAATATTATAGTGTAAAAAATTAAAATTTAAAAGCCATCAAGACTATATTATAAAATTTTCAAAAGCCTCCTAACATTTAAATCAAAAAAGGAGGGGGTAGTAGAGGAATATCATGTAAGGAAAAATATCCTGTAAGTAAATTACATCTAGAAAATGAATACTTTAGAAAATTAATTGTAAGGCTAAAAGCAAGACAACCATGAAAAATACACAAGGTCTCAAAACAAGCCAGAGGAAAATCATTTGGGCAAAAATTGAAAAAGGATCCCCAGTCAAATTTATAGAAAATATTCCTTTATTAACTTTTAGTCGAGAATATGTTTGTATATTTTCAGAAAACAACTCCGAGACCATGTGGATTCCAGCAAGAGAGGAATCGACAGGACTACTCCAGCCATGAAGACAGAAGAGAAGCCGTCCAGAGACAGAAGACGCTGATGTGGCCTTCCCATACTAGCAGTTAGCAGCTGTGCATCACTGCAGATTGCCCAGGACTAAACCAGACAGAGTCGGACCTGCATTACCATCATTTGTCCACCATCCAGAACTGAAATGTCAGTGCTGACATGTACACATAAGGAACTGTTGGACATTGAAATTGGGTCTCAAAAGAACTATTGGCCCAGAAAGAATCTCACTACACACTGATTCATTTGCCTGTCACCATCACCATTATTGCTTGTCTCATTTTCGGTTCTTATAAGTGTATTTCTAATAGCACATAATCTCACTCATATAGGGGAAATAATGAACAACATAGACTGATGAACAAGAACAGACCCAGAAACAAGGAGGCATGGATCAGACTGTCGGGCCTCGGGGGAAGGGTAGGGAAGGGTGGGGGTAAAGGGGGAGATCAACCAAAGGACTTGTGTGCAGGCATATGAGCCTAACCGGCGGTTAAGGACAACACGGGGGTGGGAGCATGTGTGGGGAGGGGTGTGGGATGGGAATGGGGGGACAAGGACAAATATGTGATACCTTAATCAATAAAGAAATTTTTAAAAAATTAAAAAAATTAAATTATAAAATAATTTGTATATTGATTTATAATTTATTTTGACAAAGTTCTTAATTGCTACATAATTCTATCAACATTTGGGTATAATGACATCTGTCCCATAAAAAATAACTGTGATTTATCATTTAATTCTGTGAAAGATAAGTTTACATATTTACCATATATACAATATTTATTATCTAGAGGTTTATTTATTATGTCATATATAAAAAACTATTTTTATGAAATGATATTAAACTGAATTAAAAGAAGAAACCACTCTATATCAAAGGAAAAAAAATACATAGAGAAACACAGAGGGAAAGAGAAAAAGAGGGAAGAAAGGAAGTAAAGAAGGAAGGAAGGGAGAGAAGAAGAAAGGAAAGAAACAAAGACATGATATTGTCCATTCTAAGCCATTGTCCCTTAATTATGACTTCAATCATATCAATCACTAATTCAAATAATGGCAATGTTTCTGAAATTCAGGCCTTTAGAGCTCATAATCAATTAAATTATCAAGCTCATTCTTATTTTATTTAGTTTACTTATTTTATTACTTTTTTAACCAGTTCTAATAATTTACTCTACTGCTTTTCTTTACATGAATGTATATTCTCTATCAGAATCTTTCTCAAAAGGAGACTGATTTTATAAAGTATTCTCTATAATAATAAAAGCATAATATGCTAATTAGACCGAACATCATTCCAGACATCCTTCCTAATGAAGCCAGGGCCGGAGGGAAAACAGCCTGGGTCCTGGGTGCCTTCAGGCAGCCGGAGGAGGGAAGCCCAGGTCCCGGGTGCCAGAGGGAAGCTGGTGCCAGCAGCCAGGGGAAGGAAGGCCTACTCTTGCATGAATTTCATGCATTGGGCCTCTAGTACATCTATAAATGAACTACAGTGATTAATCTCTTCCCATCCTCCTTCCACCCTTTCCTCTGAGATTTGTCAGTCTGTTCAACCAAAGAACTTATATGCATAACATGTGGACACAGATAACAGTCCTGTGAAGGCCTAGGGTGGGGTGGCAGACAGATGGAGAGGAGCAATGGGGTGAGGGGAAAAGGGAGGCAACTGAAATATTCTCAACAATAAAGATACATTTAAAAAATGAACTGAGATGAAATGAGTTAGAGATACACATGGTTATTTAAAAGATCTATCTAATATAACTTCTTAATTGAAAAAAAATTGCAGAACAATGGGGTATTAGTTTATGTAAAGAGACTGTAAATTCAAACAATATAAATAGGTATAAAAGTTGAATATTTTAGGAAAGATACACAAAGACTATAATAATACATATTTACATGTTTTATACATCCTTGTGGTTTGCTTTTATTCATTTTTATGTGTTATATTATCTATGGTAACATTTCAGTGATTAAAAAGCCTTTCATCAGATGCATGTAATAATCAATTCATCATAATTTTACAAGTATTATGTATATCACTGAGAATTCCATAAAGCAGAATTAAAAAGAAAAAGGCTATATATCTTTAAAAGCTCTTTCCTATACTATTTTACCATTGACAGCTACCAGCATGGAGTTTTTTATGGATGACTGCTGAGTGGATTCCAAAACACCCAGCACTCAGCCATAAAAAAGTGATGAAATATTGACATTTGCAACAATATGGATGGATCTGGAGAGTATCATGTTAAGTGAAATGAGATGGAAAAGATCAAGATTTCACTCATATGTGAGATATAAAATAGAAAGCAACAATCAAAAGAAATATTCCCATAAACACAAACAACAGGATGGTGGTTACCAGAGAGAAAGTGAGGGGGAGGGAGGATGAAGAAAATAAAGGGGGTTAAATTATGGTGGTGGAAGGAGACTAGACTCTGGGTGGTGAGCACACAATGTGACATACAGATTGTCTATTACAGAATTTTACACCTGAAATGTATATGATGTTATTAACTAATGTTACACCAATAAATTTAAATAAATACATACTCCCACCACATGTGTGAAAATCCCCTTCTTCCAAGCGTTGTGAAAACTATTTTACTTTTAACTATGTTTGATATTTTAAAAAAAAAATTTGAGAATTTGATGGAGAAAGTTAGTTTGTAAAAATCTTTTTAAAAACTGAAACTTAATTATGTGTTTGAATAGTTTCTCATTAAAAATAAACCACACATATTAATTCCATGTTATTTTATTATATTATTATATCACATTCTATGTAGTTTTTTATAATTTTTATTTATTTTTAAATCAAATTTACAATATTGTATCAGTGTCCATCTAATGTTATAATATGTCAGTCATGCTTTCCTAATTCAAATGACTTTTTTTTGGCTCAAAGCACTATGTTTAAGAAGGATATGTGGGTAATAAAGTTTTTCAGCCTGGCACCTTAGAGAGATCATCTTTATCTTACTTCTTTTCCACAAATAAGCAAGAAAATGGAAGCAAGGAAAAAATTCTTAAATCACAATGTTAAGGGAATGTTAATTGACAAAAATAAACAGGGGGATCTAAAAGTGCAGTATTATTTTATAACTATGCCTAAATTATATACCTGAGGATGCATTGAATACTGACCAAATAAACCAACCAACCAACCAGAGAACCATCAATGTGGTCTGTTGAGAAAGGACAGATGGTGCATCGACTCTGAGCCCCTTGTCCTAACATTGCACTGAATTCCCAGAATTTGTGCTTCCATGGTAAATTCCAAAGGTTGTTGAATATTGGAAAGCCTATTTGTATCACTTTTTCTCTATGTCTCAACTAATATAATTTCAAATTTTGTCTCTAAGGAAAGAAAATCAAAGGAATACAATGCCTTAGGATTTAAAGATTAAAAACTTACTGATAGCTTTGATTTTCAGAACACAAAATCATTTCCACTCTTTATAGTTTCTCATTTTGCAGTATTTAAATCCTCTCCATTATCTCCAACTCCAAATCTTTCATTAGACTATCTTCTATCAAAGTACTTGAAATTACTGTTGAGCTAAATATAAGTGCACACTATGTACACTTGACAGATTTTTCAGTGCATGACCTGAGGATCTTAAGAGTCTTTGAAGGAAGTTAAGATGTAAGCATAAAATGGAATTATAATGTAAGAATGGCTTTTCTTGTTTCATGACAAAAAGCGTTCAAATATAGTATTTTCTAAACTTGTCACTAATAATCCAAGCTATTAATGGAGCAAGGTAAGAAAATGTCAGGAGGAATGTGTATTTTATTGGGCTTATAATTTTACATAGTTTTTCTAAAGACTTGTTGGGCAAAGGGCTATCATGAGAATATGAGGTTGACACTAAATCAAAAGTATATCTACATTAATAAATCTACACTAATAAAAGAGAAAGATGCAAATTTACCATACCTCCATCATGCCCACCAGCCAATCAGGAGTGAGTATGCAAATTAACCCAACAAATATGGCAGTTTGATTTGCATATGCACTTGCCCAGCAGCCTGGGCCCCGGAAACATCCTCGGGACCCATGCCGCTCTGAGCCTGTAGGCCCACACATAGGCCCTGAGCTGCCGGGGTCCCAGAACGCCTCCAGCCACTCCCAGCCTACGGGCCTTGCCACCGAGCAGCCGGGGGAGGAGCAGCAGAGGCTTGAGCAGGGCCTGAGCGGAGCCGGGGGCTATAGAGAAAACACCTTTTCTGATCGCTCATTGGCTAAGCTCCCTGAACACCACTGGTAATGTTCTTGGTAATTTGGGTAATAAGAATCCTAAAAGGTGATCTAGGGTTTTTCCACCACACTCCTGGAAGAAAAAAATGAAGGTTCATTGCTGAAGGGCTAAGAAATGTCATATCCTTCCCTAGCAGGTTTGGCTCAGTGGATAATGCCTCGGCCTGTGGACCACAGGGTCCAGGTTCGATTCTGATCAAGGGCATGTACCTAGGTTGCAGGCTCCTCCCTGGCTGGGGCCCAGGTCAGGGCTCATGCAGGAGGCAACCAATCAAAGTGTCCCTCTCACAATGATGTTTCCCTCTGTCTTTCCCTCAAATCAATGGAAACATATCCTCAGATAAGGATTAAAAAAAAAAAGAAAGAAAGAAATGTCATATCCTATGAAAGACACATGTTGAAAATGCCTAAAGAAAGTTGTCATTTTTTTCATGGTGAAGGGACTGGAGTACATGTTGATGAAAACACCTTGGTGGCTGTGGTGCTGGCAGTGGCTGCAGCAGCGGGGCGATGGGGCTGGCACCTTCCCCTGATCAGCCTGGTCACTTCCTGCAGCGGGAAGGAGGGCCTAAGCCATCAGTAGGACATCCCCTGAGGGCCCCCAGTCTGTGAGAGGGGGAAGGCTAGGCTGAGATACCCACCCCCCTGCCCCAGAGCATGAAATTTGTGCACTGGGCCACTAGTATTTATATAAAAGTGAACATTTCTGTAAAGGTTAGAAAGGACATTCACCCCAGAGAACAATGATGTATAGGATATAAGGTATATGTAATTTCTTCTGAAAAATATTTCAATATGTTTTATTCAATATAAAGTGGTAAGTTATGTTTTGTATCTCCCTTTTAAAGAAGGTGTGTATTTGATGAAATAAAACCCCTTTCCTGTTATATGAGATGTCACCTTACTTAAAATAAGTGCCAATGAAATTCAACTAAATGTGAAATCCCAGCATACTTTCTATGGGTATGTGTTGCTAACATTGTAAATTGTTGCAGTGGTGACATGCTTTCAACCATAGTGTCTTCTCTTTACTTTTACAGATGACTTTTTCAAAAACTGTCACCAGTTCCCTCCTAATCACCTTCCAAGATTTATCACATTGTCACTGGCTCACCTTGTAAGGTGCTCACCCATTTCAAGCAACAATAAAGTTCTCATCTTTAACTTTTAGTATGATTGTTCCTGAACACTTCTGCAGCAGCTCAAGCACCTTCACTTTTTCCACTCACTGTTCACCACAATACAAAGTAATGGCAGCAAAAGAGACCATGAGTGAGGACACAGATGGGCAAGTGACACTCGAACTAAGGAAAGTGCACTATAGCAACATGGTGTTGTCATTTATAGTTAAGAGTGTCAAGTAGTACTCTTGTAACCATACTATTGGGTGTTATAATAAATATAACTTGAGTACATACTATATATGTGAATAAATGCATGTACATATGAAGTATCAATAATTACAGATATTATTTAATTAGATGTGTTTATATAGTGTGTACAAGGACACAGTTCAGTCAAAATTTATTGAATTTATTAATTGCTTTTGTACATTATTATATATTTTATTAAATACTTAGCAATTATCATAAGTTTTTATACTGTTTCTCTATGTTAACTAGTTATCCAACTGACTTATTTCCAAACGATGTTTATAGTCTGAAATTTTTCTTACGGTATATATTTCCTAAACTACCTCAATTAGGACTCTTTAGGGACAATTGCTATTTTCTTTCTTTGTGAAAATATTGATTTTATCAGAATACTTAGACTATTTGAAAATTAGCAAATTAAATATTAACATATAGTACATACAAAATTTTTAATAATTTATATTAAAAACATAAAACTATAATAACTTTAGAAAAAGATAAAATCCTTGAAATCTAAGGCTGAGCAAAGAGTTTGTAGATGACACCAAATAAATACAATCCATAAAAATTAAAAATGGAAATTGTAGCTGATCAAAATAAAAAACTTTTGATTTGTAAAAGTACATGTAAAAAAGATAAAAACCTAAAAACTGGTTATAAATATTTGCAAAACATTTATCTGGCAAAAGACTAGTATCTAAAGGTAATAAATATATCAAACTTAAACAGAAAATGAGTAAAATTTTGAATGAACATTTAACTTAAGAGAGTATGCAGATTGAAAACATTAATAAAAAGAAGTTCAATGTTATTAGCCATCAGGGATATCCAAATTAAGCCAAAATAACATAACCTACAACATATCAGAATTGCTAAAATGAAAAATAGTAGCAATACTAAATGCTGGTAATGATATAAAAAATAGACGAATCATACATTGCAATTCTACAAAACAATATGTACATTTCATAAAAAAACAAAACAAACAAACACAAAAAAACTAAATATTCAGTTTTCCAGCAATTGCAGTCTTTTGCATTTAACCCAGATAAATGAAGACTGATGTTTATATAAAGCTTCTTTATGAATGTTTCTATAAACTTTATTTATAATAGCCCAAAACTGGAAACAGCTCAGATATCCTTCAACAGGTGAATGGTTAAACAAACTATGATATGTCCATGCATTGGGATACATGGGACCTATACGAGCAACAAATTATTCTTGCACACAACAACAGTGCTCGAAGGAAGATGTCAAATTCATACTGTATAATAACACTTATACAATGTTTTCTAAGTTTCAAAATTTTAGAAATGAGGAAACAAAGTACTTGTTTACAGGGGCTAGTGATGGGATTTGGGGTGGGGGAGAGAGATGAGTATCATTAAAGAGCTATAGCACCAGGGACTCTTGTGGTGATGGAACTGTCCTATATTTACACTGTGGTGGTGAGTCCATTCACTGAACATATGATGAAATTGTGTAGAACTAAATTCATACACAGAGACACACACAACAAATGAAAGGAAGTAAAACTCAGGAAATCTAAAGGTGATTGTTAATTATATCAATGTCAATATCCAGGCTGAGGCATTTGCTGTAGTTTAGCAAGATGTTTCCCCCATTGGAGGAAACTAGAAGAAGAATGCGTGAGATCTCTCTGTATTGTTTCTTATGACAAGTACACTTAAAATTATCTTAACAAAAATTTCAATACAAAATATTACCCTGAAACACTATTTTTCAACTATCATATTGGATAATTACAAAGCCTGAGAAAACAATCTTTTAGTGAGGCAGTGGGGAAAGAGTCACTTGATTATTGTCTGTCGAAAACGAAATGGGTACATTTGCAGAAAATTTGGCAATACATAATAAAATGATGCATGTGCCTACTTTCTGAGTCAGCAACCATTATAAATTTTTACCCTGCCTATAATTCTCCAACAATGCCATACATATCCACATTTACTCCATTGTTTATAAGTGCAATATCTTGGAAATAGCCTAAATATTTGAGCATTGGAAAGTGCATTCACCTTCACAATAGAGTATAATATAACTGTTAAAAACAATATAGAATACATTTATGAACTAAACCCACGGGGAGCAATTCCTGAGATGTAGTTTCAAGGGCAAATAATAAAGTTTTAAAAAAAAGATACCAATAGTATGATACTAATACTGTTTGTATAAGAAATTAGAACAAATGCATATGTCTGCTTATTTTTCCTAAAAGAAAGAAACAGTGAAGAGTGACTACTTATAGGGATGGTGAAGAGTGAAATAAAAGGATGAATGGCGAGGATGAAGTGGAATAAATAAGGAAAAGCAACATTTCTCTGAATATACATTTTTGTAGTTTTGACTCTTGGAGTCATGTTAATCGTTACTAATTCAGAAAAAAGAGAAACCTTTTTAAAAAGATTGGGGCAAAAAAATCTACAAAGGAAAACAAATTAAACTAATAAATTCAACTATATTTCAGTTGACTAGGGATATGAGTGGCAAACTAACCACAATAACTATTAAATACCATATTTTAATTTTAAACACTCAGATTGATTAAAAATATACAAAATAAACTAAAAATACTAATTATTTCCCAATGTATGTACTTTTATCATTCCAATTTTAAAGACAATAAATATAAAACAGTAATGTGGTTTTTTTGAAGCTGACATATATATATTTGGAAGTACAAAATATTGATACAAACAAATCAATGCTTATAATATTTATTTTAACCATAATTCCAAACACATTACTTATATATGTTAATACTTGCATTACTCAGTATGGAGAATAAAAATGTTCTGTGTTATTATGTGCCACAGTAGACCCAAAATTCACTAAACTACTAAATAATAATAATATTAAGATTCCAATTATTTTAATTACAGAAATAAACTAATTACAAAATAATAAATATTGATGCTAAAACATCTATAATAATAAAAGCATAATATGCTAATTAGACTGGATGTCCTACCAGATGACATTCCAGACAAAGCCAGGGCTGCAAGGGCTGAGGCAAAGGCAGCCAAAAGGCGGCCTCCGTGGTGATGAGGGCCGAGGCAGCTGCCGCAGCGGCAGGGACTGAGCCCCTTGCACGCATTTCGTGCACAGAGCCTCTAGTATATTATATTGATACTAGAGGCCCGGTGCACAAGATTTGTGCACAGAGGGTATGTGTCCCTCAGCCCAGCCTGCACCCTCTCCAATCTGGTAGGATCAGGCCTAAACTGGCAGTTGGACATCCCTCTCACAATCCAGGACTGCTGGCTCCCAACCGCTCCCTTGCCTGCCAGCTTGATTGCCTCTAACTGCTTCTGCCTACCAGCCTGATAACCCCTAACCACACTCCTGCCAGCCTGATTGACACCTAACTGCTACCCTGCTGGCCTGATTGCCCCTAACTGCTGTCCCCTGCTATCCTGGTTGCCCCTAACTGTCCTACCCTGCAGGTCTGGTCACCCCCAACTGCCCTCCCCAGCTGCCCAGTCACCCCTAACTTCCCTCCCTTGCCAGCCTGGTCGCCCTAACTGCCCTCCCCTGCCAGCCTGGTTGCCCCCAACTGCCCTCCCCTGCTGGCCCAGTCACCCCTAACTTCCCTCACTTGCCAGCCTGGTTGCCCTAACTGCCCTCTCCTGCAGGCCTGGTCCCTTCCAACTGCCCTCCCCTGCCGGCCATCTTATAGTGGTCATCTTGTGTCCACATGGGGGCAGCCATCTTGTGTGCTGGAGTGATGGTCAATTTGCAAATTATTCTTTTATTAGATAGGACTAGAGGCCCGTTGCATGAAATTCATGCACTGGAGGGGGGCAGGGGTCTCCTCAGCCTGGCCTGCACCCTCACACAGTCCAGGAGCCTTCATTCCTTACCGCCCACCTGCTTGCTGCTCCTTATTGCTCGGCTCGCTGCTCCTTAACACTGCTGCGGAGGCAGGAGAGGTTCCTGCCGACAAAACTGAGCTTGCCAGCTGTGAGCCCGGCCTGTGGCTGAGCAGCACTCCCCCTGTGGGAGCACACTGACAACCAGAGGGCAGCTCCTGCATTGAGTGTCTGCCCCCTGGTGGTTAGTGCGCATCATAGCGACCAGTTGTTCTGGTCATTCCACCATAATGGTCACTTAGGCCTTTATCATATAGATTTATACTCAACTAGAAGCCCGGTGCATGGATTCATGCACCGGTGGAGTCCCTCAGATTGGCCTGTGGAGATCAGGCCAAAACCAGTTCTCTAACATCCCCCAAAGGGTCCTGGATTGTGAGAGGGCAGTTCTTGGGTGACACATCCTGGAATCGGGCTCCCTCCTCTCTTGTTCTGGGTGCGTCACCCAAGAACCACAGCTGCCAAGTCACTGCTGCTTGGCAGCTCCTGCATTGAGTGTCTCCCTCCTGCTGTTCAGTGCGCGTCATACCTACTGGTTAGATGGTCCAACAGTCGGCAGGTTGGCCAGTTGCTTAGGCTTTTATATATAGAGATATTAATCCAATTTAATTATCTTATATGAAGCCAGTCATATGTCAGTGCATTTAAATTTTGTAAAAGAATATGCCCACAAAATAGCTGCTACCTTAATTTGGTTGTTGTTTTGAATTAATAAATGAGTTCCAAGATACACCCTAAAATTAAAATATATATTAGCTTATTATATACTACTTTCTCAAATAAAATAAAATGTCATTATATATTATTTATTCAGGCAGAGAAATATTTACAAATTCTCATCAGAATGTATTGAAAAAAAACTAGCTGGACATTAAATGATTGTATTTGAGTTGCCCTAAAGCCATGCTGAGCTTTAGCCAGTTTGGCTCAATGGATAGAGCTTTGGCCCACAGACAGAAGGGTCTCAGCTTTGATTCTGATCAAGGGCACACATCTTGGTTGCAGGCTTGATCCCTGTCCCTGGTTGGGTCCTGTGCAGAAGGCAACCAAGCATTGTCTCTCTCATGTTTCTCTCTCTCTGTCTCTCCACATCCCTTCCACTCTCTTTAAAAATCAATGGAAAAATATCTTTAGGTGAGGATTAACAACAAAAAAAATTAATGTTAAAGCCATGCTGAATGATTTATATTACTGCAATCAAATTCATATATAGATTTTTGGTAATTTCAGTATGTCTAATTTTGTACATTTGTCTGCTTCTCTTAGACTCTGTAAAGTTCAGTTATAACTATTTTAAATCTGAGTAACAGATAGCCAAGGACAGGTAATACAGACTGCCCTCCTCTGCCAGACTGGTTTAATGAGATTATATCCATAAATTACCTGGATTTAATTAAAACAAAGTGTTATCTACACTAATAAAAGAGAAACATGCAAATTGGCCATACCTCTGCTATGCCCACAAGTCACACCCACCAGCCAATCAGGAATGAGTATGCATATTAACCCAACCAAGATGGCTGTGGCCATAGAGCGAGCAGGAGGCTTGGGTTTCCCCAGCAATGGAGGAAGCCAAGTGTCCCACCTGCTCTGGCATGCCCTGGCCTCCACTCAAGGCTACAAAGTTTCAATTATAGAAGATAAATAAATCCCAACAAAAATGGCAGCAGCCACAGAACTGGAGAGAGCAGGAGGCTTCAGTTGTCCCTGGCGATGGAGGAAGCCAAGCTTCCCGCAGCCCTGGCCTGCCCTGGCCTGCCCTGGCCTCCGCTCAAGGCTACAAAGTTTCAATTATAGAAGATAAATAAATCCCAGATGCCAGGACCTCCACTTGGGTCGCCAGGGGCTGTGGCCAGCCTGCAAACCACCACAGGCCCCTCGCCCAGGCTGCCCCATTTCCCAAGGGAACCCCCACCCTGATTCAGGACACCCTTCAGGGCAAACCAGCCGGCCCCCACCCATGACCAGGCCTCTAGCCTGTCTAATAAAAGAGTAATATGCAAATTGACTGTCACTCCAACACACAAGATGGCTGCCCCCATGTGGTCAAAGATGACCACCCCCATGTGGACAACAGAGGGCCTCCACAAGATGTCCAGCAGGGGAGCGCAGTTGGGAGGGACCAGGTCTGCAAGGGAGGGCAGTTGGGGGTGACCAGGCCTGTGGGGGAGGACAGTTAGGGGTAATCAGGCTGGCAGGGGAGCAGTTAGGCATCAAATAGGCTGGCAGGGGAGTGGTTAGGGGGTGATCAGGCTGGCAGGCAGAAGCAGTTAGGGGCAATCAGAAAGGCAGGCAGGCGATTAGTTGGAAGCCAGCAGTCCTGGATTGTGAGAAGGATGTCTGACCGCCCGTTAATGCCCGATTCTACCGGGATCGGGCCTAAATGGGTAGTGGGATATCCCTTGAGGGGTCCCAGATAGGAGAGGGTGCAGGCTGGGCTAAGGAACACACCACCTCCAGTGCACGAATTTCATTCACCGGGCCTCTAGTATAAATATAACATCCTTATTATCTCAAAATTATTTTGAAATTATACATGTAAAATTTTATAGTGGCATACAAGCCAATTCAATGTGTTCGAGAGATTTTTTTTTTTTTCTTTTTCTTAAGGTAGATTGGTAGCATGGTTTCAAAAACTGATTCAGAGTTCTAGGAACTGAAAGAAGATTGATGCTTGGATTCTTTTACACTCCTGAAAGAGTATTTGACAACTTTCCACTTTTTTATGCCATTTTGACCTGAATCCAATGCCCTTTGAAGTATGCATTTATTATATGAATCCTTTGAAGCTAATAAAATTCTCAGAATTATGCCTTCTGTGATAGGCAAATGTGCTAGACAACACCATTCCAAAGATGTCCTTCACAGTGAGACAAGATATATGATGGGTAGTACTTGACCTCCAGAAATGCCAAAAATAATTTATGGATGAGTTTGTCTTCTTATTTGCTAGGACAGTTTGATGTGTATCATTTAATTGTGGTTTGACCATAGGTCTCTGTGTCAATCCTATTTGGAGTATGTATAAAACATGTAGATTTTAAATTTATCCTTCATGCCTTAGTCTGTGATTTGAGGTCCTATCTTCTTTGATGCTCTATTGGAAATACCAGGCAAGCAGAAATATGAAAAGAGGGAAATGGATGCTTGTATATACATGCATATATAATATATATGTGTATATATTATAATTAATATTGATATATGAAATTGAACTTTTAATTTATAATTCAAAATAATATTCAAGTGACTTTTAAGGGATAATTAAACCAGTATTTATTCAATTAGGGTTAAAGCATTCAAGGGTTCTATTCAATATTTTAGATGTAGATTGCAGGCTTTATTTTTGATTGGTCTAGCTCCTGGTCTACAACTATGGGCTATGTTTCAACACTGGCCCACAACATATTTTAATTTATAATTTAATATCATACTCAAGTGACTTTTAAGGGATAATTAAAACGGAATCTATTTAATGAAGTTTAAAGCCTTCAACTGTTCTATTCAATATTTAAGATGTGGTTTGAAGGCTTTATTTTGGATTGGTCCAATTCCCTGGTCTACAAATTATGAGCTATGGTTCAACACTGGTCCACAACATACTCATGAATATAAAGTTTTATTAGAACAGCTTATGCATTATGCATAAAATTTTGATTCTGAAAAATATTAATAAATCAAAGTCATCATACACTTATACCAACAGCAAACAAATCTTAGTAGCTTGAATTATCAAAAAGTTAAGGTGAACAGAATAAAAATAAAGGCAAGGAAAAGTTATAATGGCATAACTATGGCATTCTATGTACTTTAAGGTTAATTTTTGTTCTTTTAAAAATATATTATCTTGGACACTGCCAATTTGTCCTCTTACAATAAAAAAAAAAATGTTTAAAAGATAATTGCCTCACCCTGGCTGGTGTTGTTCAGTGGTCAGAATCTTGACCCCCACTTTCTACCTGGGTTGCAGGTTTAATTCCTGACCACCCCAGTTGGGGTGCATATTGGAGGCCACCAATTAATGTGTCTCTCTCACATTGGTGCTTCTCTCTCTCTCCCTCCCTGCCTCCTTCCTTCCCACACTCTTTAAAAATCAATGGGAAAAATATCCTCAGGATTAACAAATAAAACATAAACAAAAAAGATAGCTGTCCTTATATTTTTTCCAAGTAGTATATTATAGAGAGCTAATGAACAAAATTTTACATTTATTTTCTATGCACATACTCTTTTAAGTCTGAAATGAGGAAACAGGAGCAGGAGTGAAGGGGACTAATGGGGGGGAGAGGGGACATCTGTAATACTTTCAATAACAAAGATAAATTATAAAAAAATGAAAGTGACTCTTAGTATCTTTATAAAAATAATGGGTAATTGAAAAGTAATGTTCTCTACAGAAAACAGCATAAAGGATATTTTTCTTACCATATATTTGTTCCTTAGGAGTAAACTTATTATAAATGGACAAAAACTTCAAATCTATTGTATAATACTATCTTTTCATTGGAATTTTTATTTGAAATGTCAAAAGTTTAGTTATATTATCAAATAGTTCTCACTAAATAAGTGTCAATAATAAAATATCTTAATTATTATTGCACAAGTTTATAATTAGAACAAATCTTTTTTATGATAGCCAAGTACTAATTGAGCTTTGCATCATGTATAACTGATGTTGCTCAGTGCTAAATATATTGAAATTAGAGGCCCAGTGCATGACTGAATCATGCACGTGTAGGGTCCCCTACACGCTTTCACTTTTGATCACGGGGGAGCTGGGTGCCTGTCTGCTGGTGTACCAGGCTTTTTGGAAGCCTCTGGTGCGGCGGAGGCTTCCGAAAGGCCTCGTGCCAGAGTGGACAGGCACCCAGCTCCCAAGTTTTCGCTTTGATCACAGGGGAGCTGGGTGCCTCTCCGCTGGTGCCGGAGCAGACAGGCAGCCAGCCACCCCGCTTTTGAGCTTGCTGCCCCAGAGGCCCCTTCTGTTCCGCAGCACAGCCATGGCGCAGACGCTGAGCTCGTGACGCCACTGGAGACGCGAGCTCAGCGTCCCACTGGCCCAATCGGCTACCCCGGCCACCCCGAGTCCTGCTCCCTGCGCCTCCCGCTGGCCCAATCGTGGGCATAGCGGAGTGATGGTAATTTACATATTACCATTTTATTAGGTAGGATTTATAAAAAACACACAAACAAAATACTTTCAAACACAAACAAAATATGTCTATTTGTGAAATTCTCTAAGTTGAACTGTAAAGTCAATAGTTTATTTTGTAGAGAAACAACCAATTCTGTCCAATTACTTAACACCTCATTGTTTTTTCCTGAGAATCTCATCTATATCATACTCCCTAATGGTCCTTTGAGATTAAAAATGCTTTGATAGTAAAATCTGTCAATTTCTATTTCTAAAATGTCAAAAATGCCCACAAACAACAAATATCTAAGAACCCATGTTTGTCATCATTTTCATTAGAGTAACTTAAACTAATAGAATGGGTGAAAATATTTTTTTAGCTTTTAAGTATTAATTTAAATTTGATGTGGCTAAATAAAGCTTCAACTAACAACTAAAGTTATAAAAAACATCTTTATGCAAAATAAAAAATATTAAAAATTAGCATAAGAACATCCAATATAATTAAAGGCTAGTATGCAAATAGACCAAATGTCGAAACAACTGAACAACCGGTTGCTATGACGTGCACTGACCACCAGGGGTTGTGTGCGCAGAGCATGGTGGGTGTCGGCAGCAGGTGGCAGAGTGCGGAACATGGTGGTGTGGGCTGTTGTGGGATGGTAGAGCAGGTGAGCTGGGGCACCAGACCAGGTGGGATGCTGGTCACTGTCATCAGGACAAGCCTCTGGTGGTTACTGAAAATTCTTTGCTTCACAACTGCTGCCATCCCCAGCCCTGCTTGCACCCCTGGCTGGTGCCCGGCGCTGGTCTCGATCACTCAACGCCGTCAGTGGGTGCAAGCAGTGACTGCCAGCCCTGATTGCCCCTGAGGGCTTCTCCACCTCTCCCTGCCCCTGAGGGGAAATCAGGGCAAAAACTGCCATTCATTCCCACTGATGGTGCCATCCCCGCTCACACCCGCTGCTGGCGCTGACCCCAATCACAGGAGTGGGGCTGCTGGCAGACAGGGAACCGAGTTGCAGTGGGAGGGGCCTGGCAGGGGCACAGAGGATGGGCCAAGATCCGCCCCTATGCCCACCACAGCCTCACGGCCCACAGTTTCTTTCAAGGTGCACAAATTCATGCACTGGGCCCCTAGTAAAACAATAATGATAAAACTGATTGGGTCATATCATAGGAATGAAATCAACAGTAGGCTATAAATATCTCAAAATATAATTGAATAAGAATTCTGACTGTAGGATCTGATATACAAAACGGACTCAGTGAGCAGTTTAATGGCATTATCTTAGATTTATATAAATTGCTGATGTAACACTAGAGTACAGACTCTAATTGATACAAGATTTAGAGAAGTATAGCAGTCATCTATAATTAGAAAAGGGTAATATGCTAATGAGACTGGACGTCCTTCCAGATGAAGCCGGGCCTAGAGCAAAGCCTGGGTCCTAGGTGCCTGCCAGTGGCCAGAGGAGGGAAGTTCAATTCCCAGGTGCCGGAGGGAAGCCAGTGCCGACAGCCAGGGGAAGGAAGGCTTACTCTTGCACAAATTTTTATACATTGGGTCTCTAGTGTAAAAATAAAAGCTGAGGGAAATATTTTCATAAAAATTCATTTTTGTATCAAGTTAACATATTCATTTATAAGGATATAATTTAATAATTTATGCATAGCCTTATTGTATCACTAACATTGATAAAAAATAAAAGAAAGATAGCAAAGAAAATTATATTTTGAACAATTGCTAAGGCCCAAGTGAAATAAGAAAATACAGAAATCCAGAGTTTAACTTCGAGAAGTATTGTTTTAAATGTATTTAAATTATAAAACAATAAATATGTAAATCTACAATTTTATTTAAAATGACCTATTTGCCCAGTGCAATGTTTATATATGTGTATCAATAACTGGCCAACCATGTGTGCAAAAAAATAAGAAAGACACTTCATTACTTTTTACTTTTTTTTTTTTTGACACATTATTATCAGTTTTTCTAGTGTGATATTTTCCTTTTTAACTCAATCATTATTTATTTTCCCAGGCCCCTAAATATAATACATTTAATAAATTCACTTAATTATATTACCTTTACAAAGACCTATGCTACTATCATTTTTTAATTAACATATATTATTTTATGCTCTAACAATTATTAATTTCTTGCATTTTTTAAAACAAGGCAAAAATTAAAAATTTATTTGGCTTTCAATTTGCATGATGATTTTAATCAGTTTAATACAATACATTTAAAAACATTAATCTCATTTCCACCTGAAACCTACTAAAACACTGTAGACAGTAAAACATAATTAACAATATGCTAAAGAAAGGAGAAGAGATGGAACCTGATTAATGATTTGGCAGAAAGAGAATACTGAAACCTAGGCATAGAAAGAATTAAGTGGGAAAGGTGAAATTATATTTCACAAACCCACAAATGCTTAAAGATAGGAGACATCAGTATTCTCTAAGGCTGGGTGTAGCTTATGGCTGAAAGAAGGGTTGTTTTAAACATACTTAAGAGAATCACTTAGAGCCCCAGATCACTTCCTACCCCAGAGTGGAAGACGAATGTCTCTGGACTCAGAATGAACAACCAAGAGATGGAATGAAAGATCAAAGAATGTTTTAAATGAAAATCTAGAACTCAACCATATGACATGAAATACATTTTTTTTTCTTTTCTTTTATTCAATAACCAGAATGTTGGCAGTGTATTTCATACATTCCTGGAACTAAAATATGTCTTTTAGGGGGAAAATCTATATCACCTAAAATAAAAGACATGCTGCCAAAACCGGTTTGGCTCTGTGGATAGAGCATCGGTCTGTGGACTGAAAGGTCCCAGGTTCGATTCCGGTCAAGGGCATGTACATTGGTTGCGGGCACATCCCAGGTAGGGGACGTGCAGGAGGCAGCTGGTCGATGTTTCTCTCTCATCGATGTTTCTAGCTTTCTATCCCTCTCACTTTCTCTCTGTAAAAAATCAATAAAATATATTTTAAAAAAATAAAATAAAAATAAAAGACATGCTTTTAAGGATTTCCAACTATATTTTTGGTCTTCACCCAATCACCATACAGTGAACCAACATTTCAGATTCCTAATCTTATATAATAAAACCCTAATATGCTAAGTGTCTGGTCGTCTGGTCAACCAATCAAAGTGTAATATGCTAATGAAATGCTAAGGCCTCTCAACCACTAGCTATGGCATGCATTGACCACCACGAGGCAAATGGTCACCCAGTCAACCAGTTTCTATGAAGAACACTGACCACCAATGGGTAGGTATTGCTGTAAAAATGAAGGAATTCTTACCATTTGCAACAGCATGGATGGAACTGGAAAGCATTATGTTAAGCAAACTAAGCCAGTCAGAGAAAGATAAATATCACATGATCTCACTCATTTGTGGAATATAATGAACATCATAAACTGAGGAACAAAAATGGAACTAGAGTCATAGAATCATTGAACAGATTGTCCAACCTATGAGGGAAGGTGGGGGTGGGGCGCTAAGTGGGTAAGAGATCAACCAAAGGATTTGTATGCATGCATATGAGCATAACCAATGAACACAGACAGGGGTGGGGGGATGAGGGCATGTGCTGGGGGTTGGGGGCTGCTGGAGAGAGGTCAATGGAGGAAAAAGGAAACTTATGTAATACATCCTACCTAATAATAGACAAATATGCAAATTGACCATACTTCCAACACACCCACAAGCCACGCCCACAATCTATGCCCACCATCCAATCAGAGCGAGCATGCAAATTAACCCAAACCAAGATGGCTACAGCCACAGAGAGCAAGGTTTCCTAGGTAACAGAGGAAGCCAAGCTTTCCGCCTGCCCTTGCCAGGCCTGAGCCTCCACTCAAGCTACAAAGTTTCAATTATAGAAGGTAAACAAATTCAAACAAATGGTGGCAGAATGGAGCTTGAGAGAGCAGGCCAGGGTTGCCGCCGGCAGCAGGGGAAGCAAAGCTTTCCGCACACCCTGGCAGTGCCCACCCTCTTAAGGCAACAAAGTTTCAATTATAACCCCAACAGAAATGGCTGCCGGCCTTGGAGGGAGCCCCAGGCTTGGCTCCGCTCCAGGTTACAAAGCTTCAATTGTAGAAGGAAAATAAATTCCAGATACCAGGGCCTCTGCTGGGGTTGCCAGGGGGCATGGCCAGCCTGCAAACCACAACAGGCCCCACACTCAGGCTGCCCCACGCCCCAAGGGAACCCCCACCCTGATCCAGGACACCCTTCAGGGCAAACCAGCTGGCCCCCACCCCTGTACCAGGCCTCTATCCTATCTAATAAAAGAGTAATATACAGATTGATCATCACTGCAACATACAATATAGCTTCCCCCATGTGGTCAAAGATCCTGCCCCATGTGGACACAAGATGGCCACCACAAGATGGCCAGCAGGAGAGGGCAGTTGGGAGGCACCCGGCCTGCAAGGGAGGGCAGTTGAGAAGGACCAGGCCTGCAAGGGAGGGCAGTTGGAGGTGATCAACCCTGTAGGAGAGGGCAGTTAGGGGTGACCAGGCTGGCAGAGGAGGGAAGTTGGGGGCAAATAGGCTGGCAGCAGAGTGGTTAGGGGGTGATCAGGCTGGCAGGCAGAAGCGGTTAGGGGCAATCAGGAAGGCAGGCAGGCAAGCAGTTGGGAGCCAGCAGTCCTGGATTGTGAGAGGGATGTCCGACTGCCCGTTTAGGCCCGATCCTACCGGGATCGGGCCTAAATGGGCAGTCGGACATCCCTTGAGGGGTCCCATATTGGAGAGCATACAGGCTGGGCTGAGGGACAACCCCCCTCTGTGCACGAATTTCATGCACCGGGCCTCTAGTTAAACAATAAAGAATTTAAATTAAAAAATAGAGAGTAGTTTTCATACAAAATGATCATCTAATCCTCATGATTGTTTATTATTATTATTATTATTATTATTATTATTATTGTTATGGAGAGAACAAAGAAATGATCTAAATGCAGCTCACAAAAATACCCCTATCTCATTGCCTATTAACATAAAGCATGTGTTAGAGAAGCAGTAAGAAAATATAAATGGTTTCAGGAAATGCATGTTACCAAGTTTCAGAAAAAAAGTTAATAGTAACATTATTAGAAAAGTTTGATGATACAGGTGTTTTGCTGATGCCTGATGGAGCACGCCTGGAGGCTTAGGAGAATAGCTATGGGAGTGAAGAGGGAAGGTTGGAAAATTAGGTCAGCTAAAGTGATGCTAAATGCCATTTGGGTTGTCGATTCAGGGGTTATGAGATAACCTGAAATTGGGGTTTCTTATGGAAACAACAAATGAGACAAATATTATAGAAATAATCCTGTTCATTACCAGGGAGATACTGTTGGTGAGGCTGTGAGTACTAGATGGTAAGAGACGAAAGAGGCTTTTTTTTCTAGAACTATTCATGATTCTGAGGTTCCCTTTCACTCTTGCCAATGCAGTTTGAAGGTACAGAAGTATAACTGTGTGCACACTCTTCATTCATTAACACTGGAATATGATATCTGGTTAGCCAAGGATTT
The DNA here is from genome assembly GCF_027574615.1 of Eptesicus fuscus. Lineage (NCBI taxonomy): Eukaryota > Metazoa > Chordata > Mammalia > Chiroptera > Vespertilionidae > Eptesicus > Eptesicus fuscus. Next base: position 92,221,567 of record NC_072475.1, on the reverse strand, counting down.
CTCACATTTTAAACAATTTATTCAGCGGTACACCAACCCCATCCTCTTCTGTGGCATTCCCGAGTTTGGTTCAGAATAGAGTAGCATAGATTATTTATAAATACATTAAACAAAATCATAATCATAAGATGTTTATTTCCATGATCTAAAATGCATCTATTTTGTTCATTAGATTGCACATATAAGTGAGGTCATGTGATAATTGTGTTTCTCTGACTGGCTTATTTCACTTACCATAAACAAAATAGGCCCAGAGACATGAATGCATGGAGCAAATCAACAGATTTCAGATGGAAAGGGGGGTCATATGAGGAGAAATTAAACAAAGAACTTATATGCATATATGCACAGCCCATGGACACAGACAGTAGTGAGGTGAAGGCCTGGGGTAGGGTGGAGGTGAACAGAGGGACAAAGGAGGAAAAATGGGGGACATCTGTAATACTGTAAGCAATAAAAATATATTAAAAATGAAATGCAACTTATTTTAATCATTTATTCATTAGAAAAAACCTGGAGTAAGATATTCATATTGAGAGTTTATAGTTAAAAATATTAATTTCTTTTGTTTTTACCACATATGGCATATAATCTCATTATCAATGCAATCAAATAAAAGTAATTCCTAAGACCACTCAAAAAGCCCACAAAAGTTAATGAATTTTGCATTTAAATAAAAAGCACAGTTTTTACTTATTGTGTTTAAATTGCTAATACATCTAGTGTGTGTGGATTTGACATTAAACAAGAATATTTTAATAGAGAAATTATATTTTCAAATGTCTTATGATACATAGCAGCTTTTTAAAAATTTAAAATCATGATTTAATTATCCTACAGTTATTTACTTTATTGTGACATTGTTTTAAAAACAATATAGATGTTTATTAAATACTTAAAATTTTTAATAAATTAAATAAAACTGAAAAAAATTGACATTTTTATTAAAAAATAAAATAAAATAATGTTTGCATTATTGCTATAATTGTGACTTCTGTTGAACTACTTTCTTGGATATTTAATATTGTACTTATATAACTCTTCAAAACAAAGAGGTCAGCTATTTTTCATTGTCAGATTAAGATCTACTTGGGTATTTCAGTGCTGTTGTGCAGGGAATGTGAATCTCCATGATTTGAGAAGACTGAGATAGGTTTATAGAAGTGATGAGAAGTTAGAATTTTTCAGGCAGAGTTCCAGAAGCCAGAGAAGAGAACGTATGAGGAAAGAACAATCAATGGAGATCTGTTAAGACTTATAAATCCCAGAGCTCAAATAAAAAAAAAGTTCCTTGAGCTCCATACAAAAAAAGTGTTTAAATCTCATTGAATCAATATGGCATTATTAGAAAACACAGTGAGGCCTACCTTAGAGAAGGGGCACAGATAGTCCTAGAATAGAGATTACCTTTTACTCATTCTAATTGTTCTTAAATGAGTCTTTAAAGGATCAAACTAACCCAGAGGTAACACAGCTGCATAACATAAAATAAAACATTAAAAAACAACTTAAAATGCCAACCATTCAACATAAATCAGATAAAAATATTGGTAATTTAAAAATATATCTTAATTTCACAAATGAATTTAATACCTAAATTTAAAGACTTTAATAGGGTGCAGTTTAATGAAGGTATATATTAACCATTAATCTTCTGTAAAATAATTCAGCTTTCACAATCTGTGACCAAAATAATGACATGTTATAATAAAGTCAAATAACAATGTGCAAAGCAATGCTCCATGAAAGTGAAGTAGAAACATAACAATATTTTAGTATATGTGCTGCTGAAGCAAGCATGTAACAACATTTGAAAAGAGTAACAATAATAAAAGAAAAAATAATAAAAACAAAATGATTAGGTCACTCACTTAACTTGTTCCCAATATTTTTTTAAATGGGTTGTGCCCTTTCTGTCTACCGTGTGGTAGAGAAACCAGAACCCCTTAGTCACTCAAGGAATATATGCTAATAAAAGCCTAGGTGGCCCTCGCACGTGATGTCATCACAAGATGGCCACCACAAGATGGCCACCACAAGATGGCCACCACAAAGCTGGATGCCATAAAGATGGACACTGTAAGATGGCTGCCACAAAGATGGCCACCACAAGATGGCCATCACAAGGTAGCCACCACAAGATGGACGTGAGCACAGTAGAGGTGGGGCCTGGCTGCCACTCCATGCAGTGAGGCCTGGGCGTCCCACAGCTCCACAGGTCGTGGAGGAGGCTGGTCCCGGCATCTATGCTGCCTCATGTGGAGGAGGTGGGTCCCAGAGGAGGAGGCAGGTCATGGCAAGGGAGGGCAGTTGGGGACGATCCGGCTGCCAGGGGAGGGCAATTGGGGGTCATTGGGCCAGCAAAGGAGGGCAGTTGGGGGCGATCAGGCCAGCAGGGGAGTGGTTAGGGGCGATCAGTTAGGGGCAATCAGGCAGGCAGAAGCAGTTAGGGGCAATCAGGTAGGCAGGGAGGTGAGTGGTTAGGAGCCAGCAGTCCCAGAATGTGAGAGGGATGTCTGACTGCCCGTTTAACCCCGCAGGGATTGAGCCTAAACCGGCAGTTGGACATCCCCCAAGGGGTCCCAGATTGGAGAGTTGGAGAGGGTGCAGGCTGGGCTGAAGGACACCCCCCCATGCATGAATTTTATGCACCAGGCCACTAGTCCTAGATAATAAAAGCCTAATATGCAAATTGTCCCCTTGGGTGGTCATTTGACCTGGAGTTCAACCAGGAGACCAGGAGTTTTACTGCTCGCTATGACGTGCGCTGACCACCGCGGGGGAACACAGTACATGGCAGGTGTTGGCGACGTGCTGCAACCTCTCACCAGCTACCTGGTGGCGGGGGTGACAGGGATGGAGGTGTGGTGAGAATGTGAGGTGTCTGCCAAGCTCACTCTCACTCCTGCTACCCTGCCCAAGACACCAGGGCTCACATGCTAGGGAAGCCCCTGCACTCAGGTGCCTGCCCCGTACCTGTGCGGCATCTTCTGGGTGAGCTGGGCTGCAGCCACTGGGACCACAGGGGCCGCTCAGGCTCCCTATGGGTTTACGCAGGAGCTGGTCTGTGAGGCTGGATGAGAGAGAGTGTGCTGTCTGCCCGATTTCCGTGCAGCACCACTGGGCTGCCCAGAGGCCCATGCTGTGCCCAGGCCGTGGTATCCAGCCATGCTTACTGCATCTCCTCGTGGGGACTCAGGCACCATGACTCAGGTGGAGTGGGGTGCACAGGGGCCTGGGACCCAGGTGCTGCCCAGGACCCAGAGATCAGCTGGGACCTGCCCTTCCATGCCAGATGCTCGTGCTTTGATTACCAGCCAGGCCTAGCGACCGCACCCATGCACAAATTTTGTGCACCGGCCTCTAGTAAAGTTATTAAAACATATTGGATATTTGGGGGCATCTATATGGTCTTCTCTAAATTAAAATGCCAATTCTTCCAAATCTTGGCTATTGTAAATAACTATAACGAACATAGGTGTTCCTATATTCTTTCAGATTAATGTTTCTGGTTCTTTGGATATATTCCCAGAGGTGGAATCTCTGCATCATCAGGCAGTTCATTTTTAACTTTTTTTTAGGAAATGCCAGACTTTTTCCACACTGGTTCCACCAATCTGCATTCTCACCAACAGTGCATGAGGGTTCCCTTTTCTCCACATCCTCTCCAACACTTCTTTATTGATTTACTGATGATAGCCATTCTGACAGGTGTGAGGTGGTGCCTCATTTTCATTTTGATTTTCATTTATCAGAACATTAGTGACTTTGAGCATTTTTTGATATGCCTCTAGGCTTTTTGTATGTTCACTTTCAAGAAGTGTCTATTCAGGTCCGTTGCCCAATTTGTAATTGGTTTTTTTTGGTGTTGAGTTTTGTAAATTCTTTATAAATTTTGGATGTTAAACCCTTATCAGATGTATCATTGGCAAATATGTTCTCCTATTCAGTGTTTTATCTTTTCATTTTGGTGATGTTTTCTTTTGCTGTGAAAAAACATTTTAGTTTGAAATAGTCAATTTTGTTTATTTTTTCTTTTGTTTCCCTTGTCCGAGAAGACAATCAAAAAATACCACTAAGAGAAATATCTGAGATTTTACTGCTTATGTTATCTTCTATGATTTTTATGGGTTTGAGTCTTACATTTAAGTCTTTAATTCATTTCAGTTCATTATTCTGTATGGTGTAAGAAGGTGGTCTAATTCATTTTTTTTGCAAGTATCTGTCCCATTTTCCCAACACTGTTTATTGACTAGACTATCTTTACCCCATTGTGTGTTCTTGTCTCCTTTGTTGAATATTAACTGACCATGAAGGCATGGGGTTATTTCTAGGATCTCTATTCTGTTCCATTGAATAGACACAGACAACAATATGGTGATTATCAGAAGGAAATGGGAATTGGAGGAGGTAGAAGAGGTTAAAGGCACAATGAATGGGGACAGAAGGAGACTTGACTTGGGTGTGGCAAACACATAATACAATATACAGGTGATGTGTTACAGAATTGTATTCCTGAAACCTATATCATTTTTTAAATTTTATTTTTTATTCTTGACAATATTATAGATGTCCCCATCCCCACTTTGACCTTCCTCCACCCAACCCTCATTCCACCCCAGGCAGTCACTGCACTATTATCTGTGTCTGTTGGGCTATGTATGTATACATACAAGTTCTTGGGTTAATCTCTTCCTACCCCCACCCCTTTCCCTCTGAGATCTATACTTTTATTAACGTATGTCACTCCAGTAAATTCAATATTTTTTAAAAATATTAAAAAAACAAAATACCAATTCTTTTTTTTTCCATTTTCTCATTCTTTCATCCTTATAATTATACTAGAGGCCTGGTGCATGAAATTCATGCATGGGTGTGCGTGTGTGTGTGTGTGTGTGTCCCTCAGCCCAGCCTGCACCTTCTCCAATCTGGGACACCTTGAGGGATGTTCCACTGCCCGTTAATGCCCGATCCCACCCCTCTCACAATCCAGGAATGCTGGCTCCCAACCGCTCGCCTTCCTGCCTTCCTGATTGCCCCTAACCGCTTTTGCCTGCCAGCCTGATTACCCCCTAACCACTCCCCTGCCAGCCTGATTGATGCCTAACTGCTCCCCTGCCAGTCTGTTTGCCCCTAACTGCCCTCCCCTGCAGACCTGGTAACCCCTAACTGCTCTCCCCTGCAGGCCTGGGTCCCCGCCAACTGCCCTTCCCTGCAGGCCCAGTCGCCCCCAACTTCCCTCCTCTGCCAGCCTGGTCACCCCTAACTGCCCTACCCTGCAGGCTTGATCACCCCCAACTGCCCTCCCCTGCTGGCCTGATCACCCACACTGCCCTCTCTTGCAGGCCTGGTCCCTCCCAACTGCCCTTCCCTTATGGGCATCTTGTGGTGGCCATCTTGTGTCCACATGGGGGCAGCCATCTTTGACCACATGGGGGCAGCCATCTTGTGTGTTTGAGTGATGGTCAATTTGCATATTACTTTTTTATTAGATAGGATTCTTCAATTGAGAGAACTTTAGCATGCATCTTGTAAAACAATTATCCTGAGTATTAATTATCCAATTTTTAAGATACCCTTCCTAAACATTGCCTTACTTAGAATCAATATGAGAATTGTAGTTTCAAATTTCCTTATTTTTCTCCATACATATAAATCCATTCAGTTCCTTGGTTTTTATCATTCTACATGTGATATTGACATTATTTGATGGGACTTAAAATTTGAGAAAATGATATCTTGGTGATTAAGAATGAATTTTAATGATTTTTGAAAATAAATATGTTCTAATAATATAGAGCATTAGAATAAATAATCAGATTTAAATCTTAAAGTGATTCCTTATGTCTTTTAAAAACAATGTAAGTAAATAAGGACAGTCAGATGATAAATAGCCATTTGACTCTTCTAATTAGACTAGAGCCCCATGCACAAAATTCGTGAAAGAGTAAGCATTCCTTCCCTCAGCTGCTGGCACCAGCTTCCCTCTGGCACCCGGGACCTGGGCTTCTCTTCGGCCACCAGCTGGCACCTGGGACCCGGACTTCCCTCGCAGCCCCAGCTTCGTCCAGAAGATTGTCCGTAAGGACATCTGGTCTAATTGGCATATTACACTTTTATTATATAGGATGTGATAGCAAACAGGTGGCCCTGCAATCTTAAGGTTTCCATGGTCTTTAAGAATAAGATTGTTCTTAGCAGTTATAAGGCCATTCTACACCTCCCCCATTCAAATCCTAGAAATCTATTAGAAGGCCACAGAAAACTAGAAAGTTGAAAGTGAAGAGCTTACATCAAAAGTTAATAACACATCTTTACTCGAAGTATCTTCTTAGGTTGGTTGCAGCATTTTTACATGGTGCAGTGTCTGCTTTTTACTTAAGGGATAGAATATTTCTCGTTCAGCTGCCAATCAGCAAGTTATTTTGAAGGGGTCTTCTTAAAACCTTCTTTAAAGTAATGTGTTCAACATTCTTTATACTATATGACTAAAAATAAGGCTGGGTGTAACTTTATTCTAAGTTTTATTGTGATTATACCATTGCTTGTATTGATTACTAATAGAACAAATATTTATTTGCAATATGTATAGTTCATGGACTATTTGATTGAGTTTGAATATCAAATTTGCTATTAATAGAATAAACCATGAAAAATAGAAAAAAACTTCCTTGGCAAATGAACACTGAATGTAAGAACCAGCCATTTCTCCCATCCTTTTAAAATATGTCAAAAACATAAAAAAAAATAAAATAACAAAAAACAACCAAAAATGATCATATGACCTCTGTAAGAATTTACATATCCAGATTTTTTGGAAAAAGCATATAAATATATATATACATATATATATATATATACATATATATATATGCTTTCTGAGATGATTGAGAGGATCTGTGACTTATACCCTTAATCTCTCCATAGAGTCTGATTAAATCCTTTGACCCTTTGGTCCTAACAAAGTATTAGGTAAAGGCTCAACCATAACTTCAATCTTTCTCTAGAGCATGCATTCCAGGCAGTAAATTTTAGCATTTTTTGTAATCTTGATAGATTAAAAATTCTCCAAATAATCCATTCATGGTTTCCTTTTGTTTAGTAATTTCCCCCAATTTCTTTCTTTCCTTTCATATTTTACTACTAGTATAAAATAAACCAGCCCACATCTTCAACATTTTTCTTGGAAATTGCTTTAGCTAAATGTACAATTTTATTGTTTACAAGTTTTATTTTCTACTTAACTGCAGAATATAATTCTTCTAAATTTTCTGTCACTATATAACAAGGATTTCCTTTCCTACAGTCTCCAATAACATGTTCCTTCTTTTCTTTTGTGTCAGCAATTTCTTTAATATCAATATTCCTACCAACAGATGATTTAGGTACTCTCTGAAGTAAAATATGATTTCCACACCTGGATTCTCTCTTCTTTTCAGATACTAACTAGCAAAAAATGTTAGCATCTATGTATATATATGATTATATATATATATACACACACACATATATATATACACATCTTATTATATTATATATACATAGATTATATATATATATATATATATATATATATATATATATATATAGCAATCTTTTTAAGGCAATCTAAACCTTTTCTATCTTGTTCCTAAAATGTCTTCCGACCTTTGCTCACTGCCCAATACTGAAGCAACAGTCATTTGTAGGTATTTGTTATAGCAGTATTCTACTTCCTGGTATCAAAATCTTCATGTTTCCTATTGCCGTCATAGCAAATTACTACAAAATTATGCACTTAAAGCAACACAAATTTATTATCATACAGTTGTATAGGTCAGACATCCTAGACAGATTTCATTGGTTTAAAATCAAGGTATTGACAAGGCTGTATTATTTTCCAGAGGCTGTAGGAGAGAATCATTTTTCTTGCTTCTTTCATATTCTAGAGACTTTTTCAACTGTCTTCAAATCCAGTAATGTTGTATAGCTATGAGTCTTTTACTTGTAGTGACATCTCCCTCCCTTCTTCTGTTTCTCTCTTCCATTTTAAGAACCATTGTGATTATATTGGGTATAACCAAGATAACCTAGTATGATGTCCCCTTTTCAAGTCAAATTCCTTAACTCAATTATATCTGCAAAGTCCCTTGTAAAGTAACATATTCATATGAATGTTGCAAAATGAAACCAAATATGAAAATATACTAGCCACTCAGAAAACATACTAACCATTGGTTCCTCTGTGATATGTCCCCAAATTTGGTTAAGAGGATATAGAAAGATTCTATTTAACCTTTTATTATTATTATTATTATTATTATTATTATTATTATTATTATTATTACTATAGGCCTGGTGCACAAAATTCATGCACTTTGGGGGTGTCCCTCAGCCCAGCCTGCATCCTCTCTAATCTGGGACCCCTTGGGGGATGTCTGACTGCCAGTTTAGGCCTGATCCCTGTGGGACTAAACCAGCAGTCGGACATCCTTCTCACAAACCGGGTCGGCTGGCTCCTAGTCAATTACCTTCCTGGCTGCCTGTTTGGCCCTAACTGCTTCTGCCTGCCAGACTGCTCACCCCCTAACCACTCCCCTGCTAGCCTGATCAATGCCTAACTGCTCACCTGCCCGCCTGATTGCTCCCAACTGCCCTCTCTTGCCAACCCAGTCACCCCCAACTGCTCTCCCCTGCCAACCTGGTCCCCCCCCCCAACTGCGCTACACTGCCGGCCTGGATGCCCCTAACTGCCCTCCCTTGCCAGCCTGGTTGCCCCTAACTGCCCTCCTCTGCAGGTCTGATCCCCCCAAACTGCCCTCCCCTGCTGTCCTGGTTTCCCCTAACTGCCCTCCCCTGCAGGCCTGGTCCCCCCCAACTGCCCTCCCTCCCCTGCAGACCCAGTCACCCCCAACAACCCTCCCCTGCTGACCTGATCGCCACAACTGTCCTCCCCTGTCGGCCATCTTGTGGCAGCCATCTTGTGACCACATGGGGGTGGCCATCTTGTGTGAGGGAGTGATGGTCAATTTGCATATTACCTCTTTATTATATAGGATTATTGGTCTAAACTAGTGCATCTTAAATAGTAATGTGTATTTGATGCACTTGGGATACTGATTAAATGCAAATTATGCGACAATAGACCTGAGCTGGGCCTAAGCATCTTCAATACCAATAATTTTTAATGTGATGACAATGCTATTACTTATTTATTGACTACTTAATAACAAGCATACAGATCAATGATGGGTAAATAAATAAGAAAGAAGTGCAAGATAAACAACTTTGTTGCCTAAAATAAAACAAAATTTGAAGCTTTAAGAAAAATCTGTGGTCTGTTGAACCCTAGGTACTAATAAGTCGGGTTATTTTCCTGAGCAGGATGCAAGGGTGATTTCTTTCCTGGGTTCTTGTCCAGATGGATTCAAAGACTAAAGCCACAGACAAACGGTGGTAGATGAAAAGGGTAAAAATTTATTGGAAGCAAGGGAGGGGGTCCCAAGGGAGTAACCCACCAAGCTCTTTTCTGCTAAGGTTGATAAAGGCTGCAGTTCTTTGTCTCTTCATACTGCCTTCCAATTGGTAGAATATCAGCTTCAAAGCTCAAAACACACATGGTATCCCCCTCTTTCTCTCCCCCTTCAGTGGTAGAATTCTCTGTTTCCTGTGAAAATCTCTTTTCCTCTTTCTCCCATTTGTCAGCATTTTTCTATCCTCTGTGAAAGTTTGTTTACTTTTTCTCCCCTTACCCTGTGGCACTTTTTTTTTCTCTCTCTGTGAATGTATGCCTTTTGGCAGCTCCAAGCCCTCACCTATGCCTTCCTCCCCCATGAACCCTCTTTATTCCTAAAACTCCCTAAACCTGCCTATTTTATCCCTAAAACTCCTTTCACTAATAAAGTTAGTAGCAGTATGGAACATAACACTCTGGTTATCAGCCTGAAAGTGCTTAATGTGAGAGAAGAGCCAGGAGCCAGTTACAGAGTTTAAAGCCAGCAGTGATGTGAGGTGCCTCTATCTTAAAAACGTGCTTAAAAAAAAAAAAAAAAGTCTTTTCACATTAGGCTTGTTGTGAAGGCTTTAGAGTAAGTTGAAAGCCTCTGAATGGTGGAAGACAAGGAGCTTTGCAAGCAGAAGGTAATCCAGTTTTCCCACTGGGCCCATGAATGAATTTCTAGCCCAAATATCACTTCAAAGCAGGAGCACCAGCCTGTGATTACAACACTTGGCTCTGGACAGAGGCTTAGGATCAGGAAGAACCAACATAAAACTGAAAAACTGTGAAAAGATAGGAATAAATAAAAAAGCACAACAGCTCTAGCCTGTTTGGCTCAGTGGATAGAGTGTCGGCCTGCAGACAGAAGGGTCCCAGGTTCAATTCCAGTCAAGGGCACATGCCTGGTTGCCGGCTCGGTCCAAAGTGCAGGAGGCAGCCAATCAATGATTTCCTCTCATCATTGATGTTTCTATCTCTCTCTTCCTCTTACTTCCTCTCTGAAATTAATAAAAATATATTTAAAAATGAAGCACAACTAAAATAACAAAAGAAAACAAAACAAAAATCCCTTCTACTTACTCAAAAGTGGCTGTAAAACCAAATTTCAACATCAAATAAATCTAATGTCAAAGTTAACAAAGAAAAACTTCTCCACAAAATATCAGAATATGACTTTAGCCCAAATAAAATTATTTTTTAAATGTTTAAATGGAAAATGTTTAAGCACTCAATGTAGAAGGATGGCCATCTGCATACTAATCACTTTGATTAAGCAATTAATAAGTTGCTATGCTTGTGTGTGTACATATGTGTATATTATATACACCTCCCATTTCAAACAATTTGGTTCTCCACCAAGTTGTTCAGAGAAAAAAATATCTTGGTTATATATAGAGAGAACCACATTTGTGCCTTAACATGTATGTGTATATGTGTGTGTGTGTGTGTGTGTGTGTGTGTGTGTGTGTGTGCATGTGAGGAGATAGAAGAGGGCTAGGTAGTCAGGGACAAATCTATGGGAGGGGGAATAGCACAGGGGGGTCCAAGAATAACAGAAAAAAAGTAAAATACAAATAAGGTATGTATTTTTAAAATAAACATTTCTTTTGTGAAATAACAGGAGGCAGCTTGCTGACTGCATCACAGAGACAAACAAAAGGACCTAAAACTGAACCCAGCTAGCAAGAGTTTCTAGGACAACCTGGCTGGGCTGGGAGGACTAAATTGGTAGGAATGTGATAATTTCTAGAACAAATGCAAATTTTAAATAGTAAAATTGATTATTTAAACAGTTTAAAAATCTGAAAAAATAAAACATCAAAATAATCAAAGGATAAATTATAAATATATGTATGTATACATAAGTATAAATATACATAATGAAATGCATGATTCTTTAGGCAAATATAACATAAAACATTGACCCCAAGGAAGCTAGGAAACTCATACTATTTAATTACTATGACAGTAAAAAGAAAACTGCCAAAATGGTACCTCTTTCAAAAATCAGCAGGCAAAAAAAAATTCTGACATGCATCCTCTCACTCAAATATACAAGATGTGATCTTTGACACAGTTGTTTAAACTGATGCAGGACATCCAGACCTCAAGCTTTAATATAAAGTCAGACTAACAGAGATACCAATATCTGGTAATGTACGCAAAGGCAAATGGCATAAAAATCTCATTGTGAATATGGAAGCAAAAGCTCCAATACAATCTAACAAAATGTAGCAGGATATTAAAAATAATACATTTTGAACAATTATAGCTTATTGAAATAATTAAAGAATATTTTAATATTGGAATTATATTCACATAATGCATTATATTATTAGCTTGAAAGGTTAAAACTGGTCTTTTTAACATTCAAGAGGATTTCAATTGCATCCAATATCTGCTCTTTGTAAGAAAAGGAAAAAAAAAACAATTGTAAACATTGAAAAACTCCCCTGGAAAAAATTAAAATACAAATAAGGTATTTAAAAATAAACATTTATACATATAAACACAAATATTACTCTAAAAATGTGGTGCAATATTTTCTGCAACATAAGCAAAAATTATTAAATGAAACAGAACTTTCAAAATAATGAGAACATATACAGAAATGTGTGTTTATAAACTGTCTGGAATGATACACATCAACTCTGAATGGTGGCTGCCTCTGGGACAGGTTAGGAGACAGACCATTAGGCACTATAGCAAGTTTTCCTTCAGAAAGCTATAAATACAGCTTGTTTGTTTAGTTTTTTGTTTTCTGGTTTTGACTTTACAGATAAATTGCTTTTATATTGAAAACAGTTAAATTAATAGAAATGATATGATATACAAAAAAGAAAAAAATAAATATGGCCCTGGGTGAACATGAATGACATTGTACAAAGTGAAAGAAGCCAGTGACAGAAGAACAAATGCTATTAATGCATTTACATGAGGTATCAAAACAGCTAAATTCATAGAACCCAAATGCAGGGTGTTAACCAGGGGCTGAGGAAAGGGAAAACTGGGGAGTTCAGCTGTATAAAATTTCAGTATGGGAGATGAATAAATTCTAGACATCTACTGTCCAACATTCTGCCTATAGTTAACAATACTGTGTTGTCCACTGAAAAATTTAAGAGGGTACATTTCATATTAAGTACTCTTAACATAATAAATATATGGTCATATACATTTGTCTTTATACATACAATTTCTTACCCAATCTCTGCAATCTCCTATAGTCTCCAAGCATTTTGCCCCCTTACCTAAATTTTTAAATGGGATTATCCTACCTAATAAAAGAGTAATATGCAAATTGACCATACCTCCGCTACAAAGATGGTGGACCCCATAGCACCATGGTGACGACGCTAGCATCCCACTCACAGGCCGCAGAGGGAGGAAGGGTTGCAGAACACTGGTCTCAGAGCTGCCGCCCGCGCCCCTGGCCCAGCAGACAGAAGGCCAGCTAACAGAAAGCAGGCAGTGGGCCGGGGGCTGCTCAGAGCCAGGGCTGCTCAGAGCCGCCACTACTCAGCTTGGGACATGTCCCCGGCCCAGCAGACAGAAGCCCAGCTGACAGAAAGTGGGCAGTGGGCCAGGGGTGAGCTCTGAGCTGCCGCAGCACAACTTGGGACACGCCAAGCAGACAGACGCTGGGCCGGGGAGCGATGCTGCACAGCTTGGGACACGCCTCCAGCCCAGCAGACAGAAGCCCAGCTGACAGAAAGCGGGGCCGCTGGGCTGGGGGCATGTCCCCGGCAGCCCCCCGCAGTGCGGCTTGGGGCATGCCCCCAGCCCAGTGGACAGAAGCCCTGTGGACACAATGCAGGGGATCCTCTGCACATGAGCTGCAGAGGAAACACCTTTTCTGACTGTTCATTGGCTAAGCTCCCTGTAAGCTGCCTCTCACAGTGTTCTTGGTAAGTTGAGTAATAAGAACCTAAGAAGGTGATCTAAGGTTTTTCCACCACACTCCTGGAGGAAAAACGAAGGTCCGCTGATGGAGGGCTAAGAAATGTCATACCCTACCCTAGCCAGTTTGGCTCAGTAGATAGAGCCTCGGCCTGCCCACCGCAGGGTCCAGGTTCGATTCTGATCAAGGGCATGTACCTAGGTTGCAGGCTCCTCTCTGGCCAGGGCCCAGGTCAGGGCTCATGCAAGAGGCAACCAATCGAAGTGTCCCTCTCACATTGATGTTTCTCTCTGTCTTTCCCTCTCTCTTCCAAGCTCTGTAAAAATCAATGGAAACATATCCTCAGGTGAGGATAAAAAAAGAAAGAAAGAAAGGAAATGTCATATCCTATGAAAGACACATCTTGAAAATGCCTAAAGAAAGCTGTCATTTTTTTGTGGTGAAGAGACTGGAGTCCGTGTTGATGAAAACACCTTGGCGGCTGTGACAGTGGCAGCAGCAGCGGGGTGATGGGGCTGGCACCTTCCCCTGATCAGCCCAGTCACCTCCCTCAGAGGAAGGCCAGACTGTGGCTTAGGCCCACTCCCCATCAGTAGGACATCTCCTGAGGGCTCCCAGTCTGTCAGAGGGGGCAGGCTTGGCTGAAGGACCTCCCCTCCTTTGAATTTTGTGCACCGGGCCTCTAGTTTTAAATATTTATATTAATAAAAAACTGTTATTCGATGATAGTATATTTGGTATGATTGATCATATATATATAAATTATATATTATGTTATTATTGAAAAAACGGTGACTATCCTTATCTATATTGATTTAATAAAATAATGATTTGGATATCTATGAAATTATTTTACTATCAGAAACAATTGGCATTTATATTTCCCAAGAAGTTTAATTAAAATGAAGCCCTGATTACAATTTTAATACTTATAGCAAAATAATATGTACCAGGTTTTACTGCCTTTAGATTATTAAAAAGAGGGAATTTTTTTTAAGGTCAACAGAAAAGCTTAAGAAAACTAATTGTACCTCTGACTTCAAAAATCGTCCTACAAAGAATTTTAGATTTTTACTGGAATGTTGTCACCTAATATGATGCCCGGCAGCAAGATAGTATTGTACTGTCAGTGAGTGTTCAATAGAAACTGTCAAAGATGAGAAGCTTCTTGCACATTCCAGCCAGGGACCCTTCAATTGCAGGGGAAAGACAACACGCACCAGTTTTTCTATCATATCTTACAATATGTTCTTTCTATTGTTGCACATTTATCAAAATTATATGGTAGCCCTCCTATAATCAAGACTTGAATTGCAGGCTATTTGAAATGTAATGTTTACAGCTATAAAAATGAGCAAGAACTTAATAAGGATTATTTCATACTTAGTTGATAAAAGTATATAAACAAAACAAAAGTTATTAAAGAAATTGAGGCACATAACAAGAAATATTAAAGTCTCTTTTTTATTATTACTTCATTTTTTAGAGTCAGTTAAGATTCAGAGCAAAACTGAGGGATTTCCCAGGTACCACCTACCTCCACACATGCATAGCTTCCTCCATTACCTATATCCCCAAACCACACTGACACATTTGTTATAATTGGTGAGCCTACTTTGCCATATTATAATCATTCAAAGTACATATTAACATAAAGGTTCATTCTTGGTGTTGTACATTCCATGGGTTAGAACAAAAGTAGAATGACAAGTATTCATTATTATGGTATCACACAGATCATTGTCACTGCCTTAAAGATCCTGCATGCTCTACCTTTTTATCCCATCCAATCCTGGAACCCTTGGCGACCACTGATGTTTTTACTGTCTCCAGATATATATGCCTTTTCCACAGTGTTATATAGTTGGAATAAAACAGTATTTAACCTTTTCAAATTGGCTTCTTTCAGTTGGTAATATTCCTTTCATGTTCCTCCATGTTATTTCATGGCTTTATAGCTCATTTCTTTTTTCCTCTGAATAATAGCATATTGTCTGCAGGTACTATAGTTTATTTATCCATTCACTTGCTGAAGGACAAAACGGTTGCTTCAAATAGGTCTTTTTAACAGAGGTTCTCAGATGGGTTTCAAATAAGTTCCCGAATACTCAAATTATGCATGCATACTTTGGAGCATATGCTTATAATTCTAAGAAATATTTTGTTAATTTTCATCGTATTCTAAAATCTATACAAGACTCATTAGTCTTTGAGAATATATGCAATTAAATGAATGACTTTAAAATAAAACTTGTATTGTGTAATTTGAGGTATTTATAATCAAATGAAGATTTTTAACAGTTTTAACTATAAAAATATGTGTAGTATATTATGTGGGTATTTGAAAATAATGGTGTGGCAGTGGGAAATGGGGGTAACAGTGACTGTGAATTTTATTTATTAATCTAAAAATATGTATGAAGATGCAATAGTCTAAGAACAAAGAAATTATTGGAAAAAAAATAACATGGGAGTATTTACCATACTGTATATAAAGACCTCCTATAAAACTACAGAAATTAGAACAATGTGGTTCTGAGGCAAGAATGAAAAATTAACACACCCTGATAAAAGAAAAAACAATGGACAGACAGAGCAGCACATAAGTGGACATTTTATCTAGGGCAAAGTTGCAGAGTACTGGAGAAAGGAGCTTCTTTAAGAAAGAATTCTGGCTCATTCATAAATATATATATAAATATATATATATTCATATATATATATATATATAGCCCGTTGCATGAAATTCATGTATGAGGTGGGTGGTATCCCTCAGCCCAGCCTGCACCACCATCTCTAATCTGGGATACCTCTCACAATCCAGGACTGCTGGATCCCAACCGCTCGCCTGCCTGCCTGCCTAATTGCCCCTAACTGCTTCTGCCTGCCAGCCTGATCACCCCCTAACCACTCCCCTGCCAGCCTGATCGATGCCTAACTGCTCCCCTGCCAGCCTGGGTCACCCCTAACTGCCCTCCCCTGCTGGCCATCTTGTGGCAGCCGTCTTTGACCACATGGGGGTGGCCATCTTGTGTGTTGGAGTGTTGGTCAATTTGCATATCACCTCTTTATTATATAGGATATAGTTGTATATATACATATGGGGGAAAAAAGTGATCTCTAAACACATATTTTCCTCCCACATTCAAAATTTAATTTCAGAGGGATTATATATCTAAATGTCAAAAGTAAAATAATTAAGCTTCCACAAGCAAATATATGAAAACAGTTTTTTTTCCCCTTTGAATAAACAACATTTATATTTCTAACTAGTGACCCAGTGCATGAAATTCGTGCACATTAAAAGGGAATTAATTAGAGGAAATATTTTAATATTGCTATTTGCCCTTTCTCTATAATAGAGGTGTCAGAGATGAAAGAAAATTAGTAAAATATATATGAAAATCTTCCTCCTGTCAGAGTCAGGGGTGTGCCATGGGAACCATAGTCAAGTCCCTGCTCACCTACATGCACTTCAAAGTCACGCAAGATGCAGACCCAGCTGGGCCCATCCCCATTGGACTAGATCCAGACCTGGCTGGCCCCACCCCTGTCAAGCTCCACTGGGTTGGGAATGCGGTCTCAGGTTGCCTGGCCCAGTGCCGGGGCAGGGGGCATGGCCTGATGTCCCCCAGCCCAGTCTGGGGTGTGCCTTTATGTCCCCTGGCCCAGGCCAGGAGGCATGGCCTGAGGTCCCCTGTCAATCCCCACCAGGCAGGGGGTGCAGCATCAGGTCCCCCATCCTGACACCAGGGCAGGGTGTGCAGCCTGAGGTCCCCCGCCCTGGGCTGGGGCAGAGGGCATGCCTTGAGGTCCCTGGTCAAGCCTTGTGGGTGGGGGCCATGGCCTGAGGTCTCCCGCCAAGCCCCATATGACAAGGGGGCGTGATCTCAGGTCCCCTGTCAAGCCCCATCAGGTGGGGGGTGCAGCCTCAGGTCCCCTGCCCTGGCCCAGTGCCACGCAGCCTCAGGACCCTGCTGATTGCTCATTTAGGCTCATTACGGGAACTCAGCCTCTACTGTGGGTACAGCCATTTTGTGTTATGGGATTCACACCTCTGCTGTGGGTGCAGCCATCTTGTGTTCAGAATCCCTACCTCCTCTGTGGGTGAAGCCATTTTTGTGATGGCATGATGGTCAATTTGCACATTCCCTCTTTATTAGATAGGATTATTTATTTACTTTTTAAAATTTTCAGTTACAGTTGACATTTAATATTATTTTATATTAGTTTTAGGTGTACAGCACAGTGGCTAGACATTTAAAAATTTTTCAAAGTGATCCCCTTGATAATTCTAGTACCCACTTCACATCACATAGTTATTACAAAATTTTTTACTATATTTCTTATACTTTTCTTCTTGTCCCTGTGGCAAACTTATAACTGCAAGTTGGTACTTCTTAATCCCTTCAAATTTTTCACCCAGCTCCTGAGAGAGAGAGAGAGGGGGAGGGAGAGAGAGAGTGAGAAGAGAGAGAGAGATGCATCAATTTGAGAGAGAAACATTGATAGATTGATAGGTTGTCTCCTGTAGGTATGCCTTTACTGGGGATTGAGTCCACAACCTAGGTATGAACACTGACTTGGAATCAAATGATCAAACTGGCCACCTTTTAGTGTAAGGTATGACATACCAACCAACTGAGCCACCCCACTGGGGCAAGAATGCTCTTTATTGATAGTGCACCTCAACATTTAGTGAGTTGACTTTACATTTTGACAAATAAATCACTTTTTTTTGTCAAAAAAAAAGAGTGGAGTAATCAAAATGATTAAGACTTCTCTTGTGGCTAGTCTACATAGTTTTGAGCTCAGGTCTTGGAAAGTACCATCCCAAATCAGCTATGGGGAATGCATAGTGTAGGGCACAAACACATCTGGAGGGCATTAAACTGAGGAAGAGAGTCTTTTAGCCCCAGTGAAGCCTCATCTAGAAATCATAGCCTCAATCAGGTCTTCAGTCTATGCCTTTCAACTCCTAAATGTGTAGGTTCCATGTGGATCATAGGTTTTATTTTTTATTGTTCTGAATTTCAATTGGGGTCAAGAGAGAAAATTCTCTTAGGAGTTTTGTCTGAATTTATATGGCTGGTCTAGTCTCAAATAAAGGCAATATACCCTAAAAATCTTGAAACACCAATCAGAAAGAATATATACACCCCTATGTTCACAGCAGCACATTGTACAATAGCTAAGATTTGGAAACAGCCCAAGTGTCCATCAGCAGATGAGTGGATAAAAGACTATGGTACATTTACACAATGGAATACTACATGGCTATAAAAAAGAAGACACTTTTACCCTTTGCTACAGCATGGATGGACCTGAAAAATATTATGTTAAGCAAAACAAGCCAGTCAGAGAAAGATAAATATCATATGATCTCAATACATGTGGAATCTAATGAACAAAATGGAACCAGAAGCATGAATATAGGGAACAGACTGGCCAGTCCCCAACGGAGAGGGTGGGGTGACTGGATAAAGAAGGTGAAGGGATTAGCTAAAAATCATATATGCATACCCCATGGACACAGACAATAGTTTTGTGAAAGCCAAGGGAGGGGGAGGGAAAGGTGGGTGGAGGTAGGGAACGGAATGGGGAGGGGAGAGGGAAACACCTGCAATTATGTCAACATTTAAAAATTTTAATTAAAAAAAATAAAGAAAGCTAAAAGTCTCCACAATAGAGTCATAAATTGTCTCTGAAATTAATGACAAAAGCACTAACCAAAGCAGATCCCAGATACAGTAGCAACTGAAGCTTCACCTACAGGTGGACATATTTTATTAATAAACATTCAAAAAGCAATGTGGGCCCTTATTATAATGCCATCTTCTTGGGTTCATAAAGTAATTCATTTAAACTATGACAAGTCCAAAGACTAAGAAAATAAGTTTAAAGTTCTATACCTGGAAAATTGTGATTCTGGCCTTCCTTGTGAAATGGAAAGCCCCCTTTCCACTGGATTGTTATGTAATTTTCAAATAACTCAATTATTTGTGTCTTTCTAAAGTGGCTAATCTACCTTAATCAGCGAGAAAACCAGTACATTGTAGTAGAATTCTTCTATAACAAATAACTGTATGTATATGTAGAACTGGCTGAGTAACCAGGTGATGAAGACTGCAAGTTAGACATAGCAGATCTAGCAGGGTGAAAAGCTGAAGACTCTTAGTAACCTAAGGCAAAATTATTGCCTGTTCTAATTTGGAAGGCAGATCCCATGCTTACCACCCCTGCATAGCTAACCAAAACTGTGAAAAAAAGCAAAAGTATTAGCATGTGTTGGCATTTCCTTGTCACTTGCAGAAAAATAGTAATAATAATGTAAATATCACAACAACATAGGTAATATTGGTTAATAGGGAGACGTTGTAAAAAGTAAAAATAATAATAATCCAAAGATTAAGAGCCTCCAAGATACCAAACTCTCTTTTAAATTTGAATTTCAGAAAAATAGCAAATATTGTTTTAGTATGAGAATGTACCAACTATTGCATGAGATGTGATAAAAAATATTCAATGCTTATCTCAAGTCAAATTTAACTGAACATTCTGAATTTTTATTTGCTAAAACATACAACACTACCCACAGCTTAAAATAACCAAACTGCTTTTGAACTGTGAAGAGATGAGATAAAGATAAAATTCACTTTAAGCAATGAGATCCATTAAGAATTTTTACACAGAACATAGCCCTTTAGTAAATATAGGAACAAAGGCTGTAGCTGCTGAGGTGACATAGTCCTTTAACAAGGATAGGAATGTGAGTGTTGTTGCCCCACTGAAACCTATTGTTTCAAGTGCTCTCAAGGTAATGGCATAAATGAACAGATAGGCATGGATGCAAGGAAGAAATAAATAAATCCAGTGCAATAGACATGAGCGGAAAAATAATTTGGTTACTGTGTGGTTACTGATACATGGGAATAAATGGAAGCAAAAGAATCAGAAGCCTTCTAAGTTTTCAAAGAAAGTATATTGCAAACTGACCACAAACTGCACTGAAAGAGTTTGTGACAGCAATCTGTAAAATAAGCCTGGCAAACTTGCACCAGGCGGAAGCCAGCTTTTAAAGCTGTAATCCCTCACTTAGAGTATCAACTAAAACTCTCACTTCAGATGGGGTCAACTGAGAATATTGGTCAAGAAAGGACTTTACAGAGGACAAATCTGGAGCCATAAAAATTAATGGTCAAGAAAGTTTTTCCCAGAGACGAGAACTTTGGTCTATTCAAGGAATTTTCATAACTATCAGATCAAGGTACCTTGCCTATGCATACTCACAAGAGTATCATCAATAACTGCTATCGAAGAGGCACTGTGATTTTCTAGTCTTTCCTTTTTGAAGGGCATTTTTATTGTGTTTAATTTTCCCTTGGTTCACATTAACATATTATGCACTTGGCAGGAAGAGAGCAGCAGTGGAACTTGCCCTTTCTTTCATAAGGTCACTGTGTCACAGGGAGTCCATAGGACCTAGTTGGCCGAACTGCTTATCACCAAGAGATCCTGGACTTTGAGCTCAATGCAACAACTAGGTGGACTTTGGGTTGTCTATATTAAGGGGACATAGGATATGTGCTCTTGTGAGACAAAGGCTGCCCGCTCTGAGGTATTTGGTGATTAATGGAGAACACATTGAGGCTGCTAACTATTCTAATCTGTTCTCTTCTTCCAGAACTCATAACTGTATAATATTTGCTCATCTCTACCTCATCCCAAGGCTTGAGCATAAGTTCTATCTAACAAGATGTGTGCATAAGGGATGTGTACACTCTTCAAGTCTGACCTGGTTTCTAGACCCTTCCTCGTATATTGCTCCATGCTTTTCCACTTCCAATGGGTTGGGATTTTCCTTGGAACCCAGTTGCTAAAATTGGCTGAGCCATTTCAGTCCAACTCTATAACCTAGTTACAACCAGTCTAGGACATGGTTATGTAATCTTCATGAATGGGAAGTAAACTTCTATTATTGTTAAGTCACTGAACTTTTGTTGAATAGTGAAGCCATGTTCTCCAAAAATACTTTTATAGAAAATAAAGATAGCATTTTAATATCAATTTATGTGACTCTTGGCTACTTTTCAAATTACATTAAGTTGGGTAGATAGGTGTGGTGTGCTATTTCTTGACACCTCCAAGAATTGTTTCAGATAAAAAACAAAGATGAAAACAAAAAACTTTCTGTATATGTTTTCTGAAGTAACCAAGTAGCTCTCCCAAATATGTTTTCTTTGCTCCTCTTCCAATTCAATCTGCACTTTCACCAAGCATGATCTTCAAGTTGCACTTAGCTGACTAAGAATCAAAGCATGGTGGAACCCATAGACTAGTTCCATTTGTGAAGTGCACTGGCCATGGACCTAACTATTTTTCACTAAATCAAAATGAAACTGCAGCTAGATTATCCGCAGGTGTTTCTGATTCTCGTTCACTTGTTAATGTGAAAATATATTTGATAAAATGATTCTAACAGTTATAGCATTGATAGGTTGGAATGGTAGTTTGTGATATGAACATTAAGGAAACACTACAAATGCAGTGGAATTTCAGGCAGTTTGAAAGAGTAAGAAAAAATATTTTTAAAGTACGATAGGTTTTTCCATTGCTCTTTATACAATGTAACTAGCCATATAAACCCCAAATATAATGCCAGACACATGCCCGGGAACCCTCCTGCTGTCCATCCCCGGCCCTGATTGTGCACTCGTGAGGTCCCTCAGCCTGGCCTGCAGGGATCAAGCTGAAACTGGCTCTCTGACATGCCCTGAGGGGTCCTGGATCGTGAGAGGGCACCCAGCCTCTAGTAAGGAGATAAACATTAACTTTGTAAATACTTTTATTTAAGGTGAACCTTGCTTTATTAGCATATATTTTCTTGAAATATATATACACACATAGTGATAATTTTATATTATATATTATACTAGAGGCCCGGTGCACGAAATTCGTGCACTGGGGGGGTGGGGGGGTGCCCCTCAGCCCAATCTGCACCCTCTTCAATCTGGGACCCCTCAGGGGATGTCCAACTTCCAGCAGTCGGACATCCCTCTCACAATCCGGAACCGCTGGCTCCTAACCACTCACCTGCCTGCCTGATTGTCCCTAACCCCACTGCCTGCCTGCCTGCTCGCCCCTACCTTGATCTCCTGCCAGCCTGATTGCCCCTACCTTGCCCTCCCCTATCAGCCTGATCACCCCAAACTGCCTGTGCCTTGGCCCCCAGTCTGGCCTCCCTCTGGAGGCACCACCCCCATAACCCCAATGCTGCTGCCACTGCAGCTGGTTATGGCTGCCTGAGCCTTGGCCTTTGTAGCCACTGCGGCTTTGTCTGGAAAGATGTCCGGAAGACAACCACTCTAATTAGCATATTACCCTTTTATTAGTATAGATTTGGGGACCATTACAACCACGCAGAACTTGAAGAAAACACATGGCCCTGGTCAGTTTGGCTTAATGGAGAAAGCATCGGCCTGTGGACTGAAGAGTCCAGGTTTGATTCTGATCAGGGGCACACATGCCTGGGTTTCGGGCTCAATCCCCAGTAGGGGGCCTGTGGGCGGCAGCTGATCAGTGATTCTTTTTTTTTTTTAATATATTTTATTGATTTTTCACAGAGAGGAAGGGAGAGGGATAGAGAGCTAGAAACATCAATGAGAGAGAAACATCGACCAGCTGCTTCCTGCACACCCCCCACCGGGATATGTGCCAGCAACCAATGTACATGCCCTTAACCGGAATCAAACCTGGGACCTTCCAGTCCGCAGACCGACGCTCTATCCACTGAGCCAAACCGGTTTTGGCTGATCAGTGATTCTTATCATTGATGTTTCTATCTCTCTCTCCCTCTCCCTTTCTGAAATTTTAAAAATATATATTTTTTAAAGAAAACACATGATCTTCACTTTGGGCTTTGTCATCTTACAATATCCTTTGTGCAGTGTTTTAACTTCCCTCAACTTTCCTTTACCCACCTTTAAAGTGCAATCTATTTTGGGGAAGATGATCAGGAAAGTGATTCCAATGGGTAGAAGTTTTTTTTGGAGGGGATGGGTCATGAAGATATTTAAAAATTGAGCATGGTGATGGTTGTACCACTCTGAATTTACTTTAAAAAACCAGTTCATTGTACACTTTAGGTGACATGTACAGTATATGGGTTATATCTCAACAAAGCTGTTCTTTTATTTCTTTTTAAATAAAGACCAGTCTTATAATCAATTGCAGATGTTTTCAGAGGCCCCTCAAGATTTGCTCACCATGTCCCAAATCACGGCTGTGATTCCCAGTTGCCTCCAGTCCTGGTGGATCTGGATGGTGTGGTTTGCAAAGGAGAAGGTGGCAAGAGGCTTATGGAATTTCGGCAACCCCATTCCCCCGGTCTCCTCATAGGGCACCAGGGCCATTCCCACTGTGCCAGCTCTGCTGCCTTTAACCTGTTGGGCAAAAGAATCCTGCGTGCTCTGGCCAGAAAGTGCATTCATTCTTAGGTGGCCCGGATGCGTTTTTTAAGGTCGTTTTATGGATTCAAAAGAATAAACAGAGATGTGGAAAGCTTTTGTCAAAATCCTTTTACATGGTTCTTCCAGTCTCATGGGAAATGAGATGTGGCTCTGAATTCATCCCAAAGTGTGTCTTTGGGCAAAAGCACCCAGAACGGCACAACTCCTGCAGAATGCCCCACACACTTTGCTGTCAGGACTCAGGGGGGCTTGAGGGTGAGCGAGGCGGAGGTGCCAGCACAGGACCTGGGAGAAGGTAGCGCTTTCTACACTGCCCAGGCCACGTGGACTACAGCAGTACCCGCCCAGGTGGGCAGGGTGTTTCTGCTGTTTTGTTTTGGTCTGGCCTCCACCCCGTCAGCCACGGACCTGTGCCTGCACTGAGACTGAATGGTTTGATGGCCCTACTTTTTGGTGGACAGTGGATGCACTCCCAGAGACTGGCAGTTAGACTCTGGTGGCTTCTGAGTCCCTTGCGGGGAGAGCCCGGCCCTAGGTCAAGAACAGACTCAGGCGTCCTCGTCCAGGAGGCCTCCTTGGGCTAGGGGCCGCCACATTTGAAGGCTGGCCATGACCCCAATCCTGGCAGGGGTCTCCTCTGGTGTGCTGGCAGGCCTGGGCTAGGGCTGCGGGCAGTTTAGAGGCTGGTCACGCCCCCGATCCTGGTGGGGATCTCCTCTGGGGTGCTGGCAGGCCTGGGCTAATGGCCACCTTGGTTTAGAGACTGGTCAAGCCCCCGATCCTGGTGGGGGTCTCCTCTGGGGCGCTGGCAGGCCTGGGCTCTGGCGCCGCAAAGGGAGAGGTTCCTGAATCTGCTTCCCACACACCTAGGCTAGGATACATCTTGTAGGAGGCGGCTTCAATGCCGGGGGTCGGTGACCAGGTCCTCCGGAGCCTCGCTTTCTGGGCTGCAGTCCCACGTCTCCCAGTGCCCCAGGCTCAGATGCGCCCACGCAGTTGCCCCCACCACCAGCCACCTCAGCGCAGGCCACAGCAGCTGAAGCCAGCCTCTTGGAAGCCAGGCCACCACACCCACCACCTCTAGTAGCTCTCTGCTGCTCCCTCGCTGTGCCCTGTCCTCTGGGGTGGGGGAGTGCTCCCAGCCCAGAGGCCCTCCCTCCCTCCGCAGCCTGGCTTGGGAAGCTGGCCTCATGCTGGGGCTACTATGCCAGCATGCCCACTCGGCTACTATGGGTGCGACACGGGCCCCACGGAGGCCAACCTGGAGAACGTGGACCCCAGCTCTGCATCCGGCTGCTGCAGATGGCCTCGGTGGTCAACTACCACCTGCTCCTTCCACTGGCCCCATTGATCCCTCTCAGCACCAGCCATTTAGGCCAGGGTGGCGATCGCCCGGGGACCCCGCCCCGGGAGCGGCTGGCTGGGCCGGGCCACGCCCCCCTAGGTCGCGATCCAGCCCGGGATCCCCGGGAGGCTGCTGGCTGTGCCCGGCCACGCCCCCCCCGGGTCGCGATCCAGCCCGGGACCCCCGGGAGGCTTCTGGCTGTGCCCGGCCACGCCCCCCCGGGTCGCGATCCAGCCCGGGACCCCCGGGAGGCGGCTGGCTGTGCCCGGCCACGCCCCTCTAGGGTTGCCATTGCTCCCCAGGACCCCCGGAACTAAGAGGATTTGGCGCCGCCATCTTGGTTTTCTCAACGGCCAGATAGGCCACCCGGAGTCCCGCCCCCAGCCTCTCACAGGCCCAATCATGGGCATAGCGGAGGTGTGGTCAATTTGCATGTTTCTCTATTATAAGGTAGGATAGTTTTGGATGATTTCCAAATATAAAGGTGTTTTGTTGATGACACTACAGATACATCTGATAAAAGGAGAACATTTTATAGAGTGAATTATTCTTTTCCATCAATTTGAAATTTTACATCTTGGATTGTTTACATAATGACATTTCTTTAATGGGTTGGTATTGTTAGATAAGAAGTTAGACATGAGTGGCTGGGGTGGGACCAACATTGCCTTCAGACCGCCTCTCTGTGGGTGGCCCAGCAGCCAGCAGACCACCCAAGGTCAGGTTTGGAACCAACCAGTTCTTGGCACAAGCTCAGAGGAAAATGACATGACCTCAATGTGACCTTACTAGGGCCCTGGACTAATTAAATAAAATTTGCATTTCAGTTTTTGCCTCCTCCTTATGCATTATGGGTAAGGGTATGCACAGAAGAAATATAGTTATACTAGCATAGCCCTTTTCTGTCAATCGTCCCTGAAAGCAAATGAAAGTCTCCACGAGAAAATTCCACATTTAAACCATATAACTGCCTGGCTGGTGTGGCTCAGTGGTTGAGCATTGACCTATGAACTAGGAGGTCACGCTTTTATTCCCAGTCAGGGCACATGCTGGGGTTGTAGACTTGATCCCCAGTAGGGGGCTGGCAGAAGATAGCCAATTGATAATTCTCTCTCATCATTGACATTTCTATCTCTCTTTCCCTCTCCCTTCCTCTCAAAATAAATAAAAAATATATTTTAAAAATAAATAGCCCAGGAGTTTGGGGTCATTGTCTCTGTCAATTGGCTGGCTCCTCACTTGGAGTATGTTCAATAAATCCCACTTTGCTTTATTTAAATTTTTGTTGACCTTAAAATCTTTTCTGCATTGATGAAAGGAACTGGGGTCCCAGCCAGTAATCCTAATCAGTAACAGTATCTTAAACAGGTACTGATTAAAAAGATTAAATTTACAATGACTTTATGCTCTTAGTGAGTTTTCTTATGACTCCAATGCTTCTATTATGATTGTCATCAATAATGGTTTGTTGCCATTATGAGCAGGTCTAAGATTTTCCTATTTCAAATCATCACAAAGAATGCAGAGGTTGGTCCATACTGCTTGTAAACAACTATTAATAACGTGTTAAATGGCTAAAATATTGTATTGCTTTGTTAAAATTTTTATTTTTCCTTAACAATATGTTGTGACAGTATGTATATAAGAGAAGAGAATTGATGATATGTTCAAAGAGAAATATAAAAACAATAAGGCAACTCATCTAAAATCCAAAGACAACAAAGAGTAAAGAAGAAACTTTTTATGATGGTATGAAATGAATGATTAGTAAAGAGAAAGAACTAAAATAAAAATTATATTAAATATTAAAAACTTTTCATATTTTTTGTTTGTGTGTTCATTTGTTTTTGCTCAAAGAGGCTACCAAGAAGTTAATGTTGGCTATAGGAATATCAGAATAGCTTTTAGAATTTGAATGAAGGACAGCATGGTCTGTATCATTATTAGTCAAGACTGTATCTACACTAATAAAAGAGAAACATACAAATTGACCATCCCTTCGCTATGCCCACCAGACAATCAGGAGAGAGTATGCAAATTAACCCAACAAAGATGGCAGTGGCCACTAAGCTGGAGCAAGAAGGAGGTTTGGGTTGCCCGCGGCGATGGAGGAAGCCAAGCTTCCAGCCAGCCCTGGCCTCTGCTCAAGGAGTGGCTGGAAAAAAAAAAGGAGGAGCTGGGGGCCTGGGTTACCAGGGGCGACCCAGGCTTCCAGCCCACCCTGGCATTGGCTGAAGGAGTGGCTGGGGGCCTGTGTCACCAAGGAGTGGCTGGAAAAAAATAATAAAATAAGGAGGGGCTAAAAAACCCTGGCCTCCACTCAAGGAGGGGCTGGGAGCCTGGGTCACCAGGGGTGGGGGCCCGCTTGAAAATGGCCTTCAGCGCCTTACCCAGGCTGGCCATACCCCCATAGGGTGAGGGTCCCCGCTGGGAGGCTTGGCCAGCCTGAAAACAGCCATCAGCCCCTCACCCAGGCTGGCCAGGCACCCCAGCAGGGACTCCCACCCTGAAGGGGGTGTGGCCAGCTTGAAAACAGCCCTCAGCCCCTCACCCAGACTGGCCACGCCCTCCCCAGCAGGAACCCTCACCCCAAAGGGGCATGGCCAGCCTGAAAATCACCACAGGCCCCTTGCCCAGGCTGCCCCACACCCCAAGGAAACCCCCACCCTGATCCAGGACACCCTTCAGGGCAAACTAGCCAGACCCCACCTGTGCACCAGGCCTCTATCTATACTAATAAAAGGGTAATATGCTAATTAGACTGGGAGACCTTCCTGTAGACCTTCCGGACATTATTCTGGAAAAAGCATGGTAGCGGGGCTGAGGTAGAGGTGGTTAGAGGCCAAGAGGGGAGGGCAGTTGTGGGTGATCAGGCCAGGATGGGATGGCAGTTATGGGTGATCAGGCTGGTGGGGAGGGCAGTTGGGGGTGAGCAGACCAGCAGAGGGCCAGTTGGGGGCAAGCAGGCCATCAGAGGGGGTCAGTTGGGAGTGATCAGGACAGTGGGAGGGGAAATTTGGAGTGAGCAGGCCAGCAGGGGGGCAGTTGGGGGAGAGCAGGCAGGAAGGGGGGCAGTTAGGGGCGAGCACACTGGCACGGGGGACAGTTGGGGGTGATCAGGCTGGCAGGGGGGCATTTGGGGGTGAGCAGGCCGGCAGGAAGAGTGGTTAGGGACAATCAGGCAGGCAGGCAGGTGAGCAGTTAGGAGCCAGCAGTCCCGGATTGCAAGAGGGATGTCCGACTGCCGGTTTAGGCCTGATCCCTGTAAACCGGCAATAGGACATCCTTCGAGGGGTCCCAGATTGGAGAGGGTGCAGGCCTGGCTGAGGGACACCCCCCCACCACCATGCACGAATTTCATGCACTGGTCCACTAGTTATTTAATAAAAAATATATCTTAAAAATGTTATCTACCTTAAGTCATATATTTTTATCTCTGTTTCCTATCCTTAATGAATGTTGTCTCAAATTCTTTTAGGTAATCCCAAAGAAGACATGCTTTCAAACAAACAAAATAAAAAGATGAAAGAAAAATCTTTAACATGCAGATTAAGCAGTAAATAGAATGATTGGTGACATCCAGAGCTTTTCACAAGCAGAAACAAAATATTTCAACTTATTTTCAACTTTTTTCCTGCAATTGTTTCAAACAAAATTGTGACTATATTTGCATTAAGAAGCTTCTGAAAATCAAACAAAGACTCTGGGTGGGTAAATACATTGTCTCATTCAGTGAGATTATTTACTTCTTTGACAGTTTCACTCTTGAAGAGGACATGAGAAGTTACTTTTACTCCAAGTTGTATGATATGTGGAATTTTTATCAGACAGTTGTTATTAAGTGTTGTATAAATGAAAAGTGACAGTCCCCTTTAATGGGTTGAATGTTCAAAAGATTAGCAAACAAAAAAGCTTGTAACATGAACTGAATTTTTAGGTGTTTTTTTTTTTTCCCCTTGACACACTGTCATACTATGAAAGTTTTAGATTATCGTATTTTAAGACCTGGAGTAGTCTTAATTCCTAATTCCCCTAGGAAGCTCCACAGCACTAAGTACTATCTTTGGCTTCTTCTTAGATGACTTTATTTCTTCCTTTGCCCTTTATTGATCTTACCCATCTCTGAAAACACACAATTTATACTAACAAATACTTTCAATATAAAATGGAGAAGAATGCATGATAAAATCAAAAACAAAAACTATTTTGATGAAAAACTAGACTGGAGGAAATACTCTATTTTTAAGTAAACAAAAACATTTATACTTTATTTACAATTCTGATTATCCTATCTAATAAAGAGGGAATATTCTAATTGACCCTCACACTGCCCTAAAGATGGCGGCACCCACATCCAATAAGGAGGGGATATGCTAACTGACTGCCCCGCCCTCAAAGTTGGTGACACCCACAGCCACAAGATGGCTGCGCCCAGTTCCCTCAAAGCAGCTGTGACCTCAGGTGTGCTGCAAGGCTGGGCACACCCCCAGGTGGGCCTGGCCGCTCGTTGAACCTGCCTCCAGAGTTCCCCAATTGCCTCAGCCCCCCAGCCGCCCAGGGCCGGCCGAGGCTCAGGTAACCAGGGCCGGCCACGGCTTGAGCTGCCGGCAGAGGCAGCAGCAGAGGTGTGCTGGGGCATCGCCTTCCCCTGATTACTGGGTCGCCTCCCACCGCTGAGGGCTCCTGGACTGTGAGAGGGGGCAGGCCAGGCTGAGGGACGCCCCCCTCCAGTGCATGAATTTTCATGCACCAGGCCTCTAGTATTTTATATATTGTATAACATTGGTAAACACATTTTGCTGTTGAAAGAAGAAGCACTTATTAATTTTTTTACTAAAAGAGACTATACAAATATTACTACATTCCAAAATACTATTCCATGTCTTTGAAAGTCATGTTTACTTATTCAAAAATGAATCTTTATTTTAGATGGAGATCAATATTTAAATAAGTATATTTGCAGAAAAGAAGATAAGGTTTAGGATTTTGTGGCAGTGAGTAGCATGATCATATTGAAAGAGTACTGTATTAAACATCTTACACTAATATCTTGAGAAAAATATCAGTAGAGGTATTAATGTTAAATAGAAATATTAATATTAAGTAGAAATGTTAAGTGAAAACATTATCTTCAAAATCTAACTTTCAATTGCACTAATAAACAGGACCTGGTGGTAATACCTTAGATTTAAAGCTTTTTAATGTCTGGTATAGTATTTATTGGTATATTCCTATTTCCTAGTGAAATAATAGCAGTTATATTATTAACAAATGAGAGAATCTGATTCTGTTATTCATACACATTATCTACATTTATTCCTCATAGCCATCTCATTAATTATAAACCAATGTCATAAATACAAGTTGTACTTTGCCCTTTTTTGGTGAAAATAGAGAGAGAGAGAGAGAGAGAGAGAGAGAGAGAGAGAGAGAGAGAAACAGGTAGTTAGGTAGTTATATTGCCCTGAAAGACAAAAGTAGAGATTTTCTACTTTTAATAATAATATATATATTATTGCTTGTTTAAATTACCTGGCATCTCCTATTTTAGTTTTTTTTTTTTTATTTAAAATATATTTTATTGATTTTTTACAGAGAGGAAGGGAGAGGGATAGAGAGCTAGAAACATCGATGAGAGAGAAATATTGATCAGCTGCCTCCTGCACATTCCCCACTGGGGATGTGCCCACAACCAAGGTACATGCCCTTGACTGGAATCAAACCCAGGACCTTTCAGTCCACAGGCCGATGCTCTATCCACTGAGCCAAACTGGTTTCGGCTCCTATTTTAGTTTTACTCTGGTCCCTAGTCAACTACCAATTTTTAAATTATAATTGCTCAGGATTCTGTCCTAAGGTTCCTCTCACTTATACATTCTTTTACATTTTACTTATCTTTGTCCATTTTCCACTGAGGGTCAATGATAAATCATGAGCAAAGTCATATGAAAATATCATAGCTCTGAGATTGATAACTCAAACTTCTACATCTCTAATCAGAAACTTCTGGACTGTGATACCCTGATTGATAAAGAACTCCCCTCAAACTATTATGTATGTCTTCAATGGTACTTCTAGATTAAAAATGCCTTTTGCTTCATCATTCCCTTTTTCTAACTAATCAACATACCTATGTATTGTTTATATAAAATTATATAATCAAATTTTTGAGCTGAAATTTCATTAATTTAGTATGCCCTGTGTGTATTCTTTTTAAAAAAAATAATGATTATTATAAGTATTACAGATGTTGCCTTTTTATCCCCCCACTACTCCCTTCACCCAGTTCCCACCTTACTCCGGGCCTTCACACCCTATTGTCTGTGTCCATAGGTAATGCATATCCTATATAATAGAAGGCTAATATGCAAATCCACCAAATGGAAAAACCGGTTGCTATGATGCGCACTGGCCACCAGGAGGCAGACACTCAGTGCAAGAGCTGCCCCCTGGTGGTCAGTGTGTTCCCACAGGGGGAGTACTGCTCAGCCAGAAGCAGGGAAAGGGTCTAAGCCAGCAGGCGGACATCTCCTGAGGGGTCTCGGACTGCGAGACAGTGCAGGTTGGGCTGAGGGGACTCCCCGCCCCCCAGTGCACGAATGTTGTGCACTGGGCCTCTAGTATGCACATCCTACCTAATAAAATGGTAATATGTAAATTACCATCACTCTGCTACACCCACGATTGGGCCAGCGGGAGGCGCAGGGGACGGGACTCGGGGTGGCCGGGGTAGCCAATAGGGCCAGCGGGACGCTGAGCTCGCATTGCCAGCAGTGGCGCGAGCTCAGCATCTGCGCCATGGCTGTGCTGCAGAACAGAAGGTGCCTCTGGGGCAGCGAGCTCATGTCCCGCCGTGGACTATCAAAAGCAGTTGAGCTGGGTGCCTGTCTGCTCCAGCACCAGGCCTTTCAGAAGCCTCCAGTGTGGCGGAGGCTTCCAAAAGGCCTGGTGCACCAGCAGACAGGCACCTAGCTCCCCCGCGATCGAAAGCGAAAGCGTGTAGGGGACCCTACAGGTGCATGATTCAATCATACACTGGGCGTCTAGTAAGAATATAAGATCTTTGGTTAATGTCTCCCCTACTCCTGACCTTTCCTCTGAGATTCTTTAGTCTGTACCATGTTTCCATGCCACTGGTTCTATTTTATTCATTGGTTTATTTTGTTCATTAGATTCATTAGATTCCTTGTTCATTTATTTGGATTTTTTTATTCAATTGTTGATAGATATATATTTATTGCCATTTTATTGTTCATTTGTCTTCTTCTTCTTCCTGCTCCTCTTCCTCTTCTTGTTTTTAAAGCATACCCTTCAACATTTCATGTAATACTGGTTTGGTGGTGATGAACTACTTTATTTTTTTTTTTTTTTTTTTCTATGAGCTCTTTATCTTATCTTCCATCCTAAATGTTAGCTTTGCTGGGTAGAGTAATTTTGGTTGTAGCTCCTCACTATTCATTACTTAGAATATTTCTTGCCACTCCCATCTGGCCTGCAAAGTTTCTGTTGAGAAATCTGCTGACAGTTGTAATGGCATTACCTTGTATGTTATTAACTGCTTTTCTCTTGCTGCTTCTAAGATTCTTTGTCTTTAACCCTTGGCATTTTAATTATGATGTGTCTTGGTGTGGAGATCTTTGGTCTTCTCTTGTTTGGGACTCTCTACACTTCTAGGACTTGTAAGTCTATTTCTTTTACCAGGTAGGGGAAGTTTTCTGTCATTTTTTCAAATAGGTTTTCAATATCTTGTCTTCTCTCTGCTCCTTCTGGTACCCCTATAAGACAAATATTGGTATGCTTGAAGTTGTCCCAGAGGCTTTTTACACTATCTTCATATTTTTGAATTATTATTTATTATTATTATTATTATTTTGATCTTCTGACTGAGTATTTTTTGCTTCCTCATATCCCAAACTGTTGACTGCTTCTAGCTATCTCCTACTCTACTGTTGAATCCCTATAAATTATTCCTTATTTTGATTAATGTATGTTTAATATATGACTGGTCCTTTTTCTTTCTCTTTTCCTCAAATATATTTTTATTGATTTCGGGGAGGAAGGGAGAGGGAGAGAAAGATAGAAACATCAATGATGAGAGAGAATCATTGATTGGCTGTCTCCTGCATGTCCCCACCAGGGATAAAGCCCACAACCCTGGTATGTGCCCTTGACTGGAATTGAACCAGGGACCCCTCCGTCCCCAGGCCAAAGCTCTATCTACTGAGCCAAACCCATTAGGGTCTGACTGGTCCTTTTTCATGTCTTTGAAATTCTTACTAAGATCCTTGAAAGTCTCACTGAGTTCCTTGAAGTTCTCATTAAGGTCCTTGAACAACCTTATAATCACTGCTTTGAACTCTGTATTTAGTAGTTTGTTTGCTTCCATTTCATTTATTTTTTTTCCTGGAGATTTCTTCTGTTCTTTCATTTGTGACATGTTTCTTTGTCTCCACATTTTGGCTTATTCCCTGTGTTTGTTTCTATGTGTCAGGTAGAGCTGCTATGTCTTCTGGAATTGGTGTTCTGTAGGTCCTAGTGGATCAGCCTCCCCAGTCACCTGAGCTGGGAACTCTAGGTGTATCCTTGTGTGGGCTGTGTGCGTAGTCTTGTTGAAGTTGAGCCTTGATTGCTGTTGGCCTCACTTGGAAGAATTGACATCCGTGGAAATTGTCTGAGACCATCTGCAACTACAGTGGAAGAGATGCTTGCAGGAGATATCCCTATGGAGCATGACTTGCTTCAGTGGGGCTTTGGTGCTCACTGAGTCTGACCCTTGAGTATGTCGTTTGTGGATGTGTAGAGTTATAATCTGGTATGGTCTGAAGCTGTCTACCAGGTGCACTGCTCTGGGCCCTCATGGGAGGTGCAAAGTCAGCCACTGCCTGGGGCCACCAGGCAGGAGTTACAGAATGATTTGAAGATGGCTGCTACTTGTGTTGGACTTGCAATTTACAAGTCAAGGCCAAACTGTGAAGCAAGGCAGACTGATGCTAGTGATGGATCTTGAGCCTCTTATTGATAGGTATGGGGCTCCCTGACCCAGCTGCAGCTTTTTTAAGAGATTGTAGGAAAGTCTGAAGCCTGAGCCAGGACAGGCCATTCATATGGAAAAGCCACTGCAAACAGTGGCTACAAATTGGATGGGGCAGGGTCTCAGGGAATCACCATGCTGGAGAGAATAGTGTGAGCCATGCTGATGGAAATTCACATATGGCTACCATTCAGCTCTGTGTTGGGGGAGGTGCCAGCACAGGAATAATGATCCATTTGGCAGAAAGCCGCCCCTGAGTTCCTGCCCCAATTCCAGACAGTCCAGTTCCTCCCTGGTCCCCCCAATGCCACCACCCAGCACTGGAGCTCAGAGGGAGTGGGACCATGTAAGTTCATGTGCTGATCCTTTCAAAGGGATTGCCTGAGTCTCCAGCAGCCTTTGTGTCACTAAACCAAAATCCCTGCTGGTTTTTATAGCCTGAAATTATGGGGAATTCTCTTCTCAGCTTTTGAACCTGGGCTAGGATTCTGGTGTGGGGTGGAGTTTCTCATGGGAAGCCTCTGTAGCCATGATATCCCTCCCAATTAAAAACATGCAACACTTGGACCAGCTCATTCTATGCCTCTGCCCATCCTGCTGGTCTCAATGTGCCTTTTTTTCTTACTTCTCTATTTGTAGGACTTACAGTCATCCAGCTTTCAGGCAGTTCAAAGTGATAGCTGTTCCATATTTTAGTTGTAATTTTGATGTGATTGTGGGAGGCGGTGAGTACAGGCATTTACCTACACTGCCATCTTGGTTCTCTCTCCCAGTGTCTACTCTTTTACATTTTTTCCTCCCAGCCTAAAACATTGCAACTTCTCAAATTTTATTTCCCCTAAGAGACAATATGCAAGTTTAAGTTAGAATTCTAAAAGGTCATCCTAACTATTTCCATGTCTAATACATTTCAAATATCTATAAATCCTGCATATTAAATGTCTTTCATTCTATCCACCTCCATTTAGGTCTATGCAAGTATCTTAATCCAAATTATATCAATCTTCTACAGAGATGAAAGGAGTTTTGGATATCCACATTGCCTCCCCAAACCTTCATGGTATCAATATATCTTCACATAGTAGCTAAATCTTAAAATGTAAAATAAAACCATTTATCCAGATGAAATAGCTCACTGGCTACCAATATGGTCCACAAAGTCTTGTGTCATGTGACTTCTGCTAACTCACCTGTCATTTATCATGCTATTGAATTTTTTCATTTTTGAATTATAGTCACAATGCATTTCTTTCTATTTCCAATAGCTATTTTTGTTTCATCTCATTTTCATATGCCATTTCTTATTCCAAGTATTCCATCCCTCCCCCCACCACACACACACACACACACACACACACACACACACACACACATTAAATTTAATGACATCTTTCAGCCTAATGTTCCTTTCTCTGGAAATCTTCCCTGACGATCAAGTCTAAATAATATTTTATAGCATGTACCTTTCTCACTAAAACTGACACAACTACTGAGTAGATGCAACATTAGAAATAGATCCCAATGTAATCTCAGAGACAACCAGCTGGCTTGACACATTCATTACTAAATTCTTATTTACTAGGTGAAGGACCATCTATATGCTTGACTACCCAATTCTAGGTATCTATCTATCTATCTATCTATCTATCTATCTATCTATCTATCTATCTATCTATCATCTAGCTAATAAAAGCCTAAGCGACCATTATGGCAGAACAACCAGAACAACCGGTCACTGTGATGTGCATTGACCACCAGGGGGCAGACGCTCAACACAGGTGCTGCCCCCTGGTGATCAGTGTGCTCCCACAGGAAGAGCGCTCCTCAGCCAGAAGCCGGGCTCATGGCTGGCGAGTGCAGCGGTTGTGGTGGGAGCCTCTCCCGCCTCTGCGGCAGTCAAGGCGGGCCTAAGCTTGCAGGCGCACATCCCCTGAGGGGTCCTGGACTGTAAGAGGCTTCAGGCTGGGCTGAGGGACCCCCCGCCCCACCCGCCCCACCCAGTGCACAAATGTCTTGCACCAGGCTTCTAATCTATATATATATAAAGAGCCAAGGTCTGTCACATCCAAAATGACTGGAGGCTCGACCGAATGCCAGGCTAGGGAGCTGAGGGAGCAGGATGAAAGGTCACCATGAGGGGACCCCCACCTGGATCGTGGGCATGGCCAGCCTGCAAACCACAGGCAGCCCTTAGTCCAGGCTGACCAGCAACCCAGAGGAGACCCCTGCCAGGATCATGGGGCATGGCTGGCCTCCAAATAGCCGGCAGCCCTTAGTCCAGGCAGACCAGCACCCCAGAGGAGACCCCAGCCAGGATTGGGGTCATGGCCCACCTTCAAACTGCGGCAGCCCCTAGCCTGAGGAGGCCTCCTAGCCAAGGATGCCCAAGTCTGTTCTGGACCCAGGGCTGGGCTCTCCCGGTGAGTGACACAGAAGCTGCCAGTGTCTAACTGCCAGTCTCTGGGAGGTGGGAGGGCATCCACTGTTGACCAAAAAGTAGGATCATTGAACTGTTCACAGTCTCAGTGCAGGCACAGGTCCATGGCTGACTGGGTGGAGGCCAGACCAAAACAAAACAGCAGAAACACCCTGCTCACCTTGGCGGGTGCAGCTGCAGTCCACATGGCCTGGATAGTGTAGAAAGTGCTACCTTCTCCCAGGTCCTGTGCTGGCACCGCTGCCTCATTCACCCTCAAGCCCCCCTGAGTCCTGACAGTGAAGCCCCCTGAGTCCTGACAGCGAAGTGTGCAGGGTATCCTGAAGGAGTTGTGCCGTTCTGAGTGCTTTTGCCCAAAGACACACTTTGGGATGAATCCAGAGCCATATCTCACTTCCCATGAAACTGGAAGAACCATGTAAAAGGATTTCGACAAAAGTTTTCCACATCTCTGTTTATTCTTTTGAATCCATAAAACGACCTTAAAAAAAGCATTCGAGCCACCTAAGAGAGAATGCACTTTCTGGCCAGAGCACGCAGGATTCTTTTGCCCAACAGGTTAAAGGAAGCAGAGAGATGGCACAGTGGAAATGGCCCTGGTGCCCTATGAGGAGACCGCGGGAATGGGGTTGCAGAAATTCCACAAACCTCTTGCCACCTTCTTCTTTGCAAACCACACCATCCAGATCCACCAGGACTGGAGGCAACTGGGAGTCGCAGCCATGGTTTGGGATGCAGTAAGCAAATCCTGGGAGTCTTCTGAAAACATCTGCAATTGATTATAAGACTGGTCTTTATTTAAAAAGAAATTAAGAACATCTTTTTTGAGATATAATTAATTGTACATGTCACCTAAAGTGTACAATGAACTGTTTGTTTTTTTTAAAGTAAATTCAGAGTGGTACAACCATCACCATACTCAATTTTTAAATATTTTCACAGCCACATCCCCTCCAAAAAAATTTCTACCCACTAGAATCACTTTCCTGATCATCTTCCCCCAAATAGATTGCATTTTAAGAGTGGGTAAAGGACAGTTGAGGGAAGTTACAATACTGCACAAAGGATATTGTAAAATGACAGAGCCCAAAGTGAAGATCATGTGTTTTCTTTTTTTTTTAAAATATTTTTTAATTGATTTCAGAGCGAAAGGGAGAAGGAGAGAAAGATAGAAACATCAATGATAAGAATCACTGATCAGCTGCCTCCTGCAGACCCCTTACTGGGGATTGAGCCCGCAACCCAGGCATGTGCCCCTGACCAGAATCAAACCTGGGACCCTTCAGTCCATAGGCCAACTCTCTGTCCATTAAGCCAAAACAGCCAGGGCCATGTGTTTTCTTTAAGTTCTGTGAGATTGTAATGGTCCCCAAATCTATACTAATAAAAGGGTAATATGCTAATTAGAGTGGTTGTCTTCCAGACATCCTTCCAGACAAAGTCACAGCAGCTGTGATGGCTGAGGCTCAGGCAGCCATGGGTGGCTGCGAAGGGC
The DNA here is from genome assembly GCF_027574615.1 of Eptesicus fuscus. NCBI lineage: Eukaryota > Metazoa > Chordata > Mammalia > Chiroptera > Vespertilionidae > Eptesicus > Eptesicus fuscus. The sequence continues at coordinate 92,183,411 of NC_072475.1, read as the reverse complement.
TGAGGTTCAGGTCGGCAGTGGCAGCATCAGCGGGGTAATGGGGGTGGTGCCTTCCCCTGATCCTCCAGGTCACCTCCGGCAGAAGGAGGCCAGACTGGGGGCCAAGACAGAGGCAGTTAGGGGCAATCAGGCCAGCAGGGGGGCAAGGTAGGGTCGATCAGGCCAGCGGGCAGAGGGGTTAGGGGCAATCAGTCAGTCAGGCAGGCTAGTGGTTAGGAGTTAGCAGTCCCAGATTGTGAAGGGATTTCCCAGATAGGAGAGGGTGCAGGTTGGGCTGAGGAACTGCCCCCCCATGCACAAATTTAATGCACCAGGCCTCCAGTCTTACCTAATAATAGACAAACATGTAATTTGACCATACCTCTCCCATAATCAGAGTGAGTATGCAAACTAACCCAAAAATATGGCGAATTAATTTGCATATGCATGTATGGGATGGCCGGGATGGGCGGGACGCTTGCTATGATGGGGAGGAGGGGTGGCGGAGGGAGCTACAGGAGTGGTGCTCTGGTCAGAAGCGAGGACTTGCCGGGTCCCGGGCGGCTGGGGAGCGGGGACGTGCCGGCCCCTGGGCAGGCTGGGAGCGGGGACTTGCTGGCTCCCAGGCAGCTGGGAGTGAAGCCAGGGGAAGAAAGGCCTATTCTTGCATGAATATCGTGCAATGGGCTTCTTGTATATATATAAAAGCCTAAGTGACCATTACGACTGAATGACTGGAATGACCAGAATGACCGAACATCCGGTCGACCAGTTGCTATGATGTGCTCTGACCACCAGGAGGCAGATGCTCAATGCAGGAACTGTCCCTTGGTGGTTAGTCTGCTCCCACAGCCAACCTCCCACAGCTGGACAATCTCCCTCAGTCCCTCCCCATGGCCAGCCAACCTCTCACAGTCCCTCCCCCTGTCCCTTCCCCTGGCCAGTAGGCCCTGATTGTCCTGGCCCTGACTGGGACTGGGTGAGACGGCCCCAATCAGCCCTGATCACCGGCCAGGCCTAGGGATCCCACCCATGCACAGATTCGTGCACTGGGCCTCTAGTATTTTCATATGACTGTTCCACAGAAATTATAAACAATATATTTGTCATTTTCACTCATAATTGATCAAATAAGAAATATAGGTATTGTCCTTAATCTTCATTCTTTCTCACAAGCAATACCAAGTTAATCATAAAATTGTAATGCTTCTTTCTAAATATAGCTAAGTTAATCCACTCTTCTGCATACCTATTAAACTATTCTAGTCTAAGACAACATCACTTATTACTGCCTCCAGTAAATTTCCTAGTTGTACTTCCTACATCCAATGTTGCCATTATACAAAGAAAAAAAAAATGAAGCTGTTTGTTGTGCAAATCTTATCTGTCATCACATGTTTAATATTTTTAAATATTTTACATTTCTCTTAAAACAAATTCCAAAAGGTTTAAAGGCCCTATGTTATTAAGTAGGCATTGCTCATAATTAAGAAGTTAAATTGATTTGTGAATATTTTATTCTGTAAAACTATATAGGTTAAAAATAAAATTCCTTTAATATTACATCTCTTTAATATAACAATATATAAGAAAGGTAGACACCTTCCTTTGTTTATGATTTAAGCTATAGAGTACTTCTAAGTGGTATCAAGCCACTCCTCTTGGCCAGAGACTTATCTTTTTTGTAGAAATATATTCTTTTTTTATAATATATATATATATATTATTGAGTTTTTACAGAGAGGAAGGGAGAGGGTTAGAGAGTTAGAAACATTGATGAGAGAGAAATATTGATCAGCTGCTTCCTGCACACCTCCTACTGGGGATGTGCCCGCAGCTAAGGTACATGCCCTTGACCTGGAATCGAACCTGGGACCTTTCAGTCCATGGGCTGATGCTCTATCCACTGAGCCAAACTGGACAGGGCTAGAAATATATTATTAATTATCTGTGTCACATTTAGTACTATGGACCATTTTGGATGCACAACCTGTTCATTAACATCATTTATTACAGATGAGAAAAAGGTAAAATATTCAAAGAAAAATTTAAAATCTCAGAGATAACACAACCAGTATACATGCAATTACATAATCTGATTTTTAACTAAAATAGCATTCTGAAGCTGCTCACCTTACATTAATGATTTCTTGATGTGCCTACATGTAATGGTGTCATACAAGGTCCTTTCAACCAAACAACCCATACTGGGGAATCTCAGCTCCTCCAAAGCTAGATATGAAAAAGCAAGTTCTGGACAGAGACAAATATTTTCTTCCCACCTTCTTAAAACCTTCTCTCTTGATTCTTATTTATTGTCTAACACCTTTCTCTTCACTCTATGACCAGCAGTATAATATTTATACCTAATAGGAAAAAATAGAGAGAGAAAGAAAAACACAGAAGGTAGGCCGAGTGCATAGTGGTCAAAAGCTACTTTGTAGTCCAATAACCTCCTCTGTAAAATGCAAATAATGAAAGTAACTACCTTAAAGGGTTGTTATAATAATGAATTGAATTATTTGTAAACTGCTTAGACCAATTCCTGGGGCTGAGGACAAATATATAATTGTTAGTTATGATTACCCAAGAAAATTTTTGCATAGAAATACACACACAGTAAAGAAATACTTTGTATGGAAATTCTTCAAATATTTTCAAAAAATAATGTCCCTCTCAAAACACTTCACCTTTTTTACAATGCCTAATCCTGTCATGCATTTATCATAGAAGAGCATTTTAAGTGTCTGAAACAGTCTGCCTGAAAAGTAAAACCTATAGGAAACATAGCCTGAAAGAATAAACTAATAGCATCACCTCGATTTCATTCATCTGTCCATTCATTTATTCATTGAACAACTTTGTATTAAATGCTCACTGTATGCCAAGCACTAAGCAAAGTTTTAGGGATAAAAAGATAATTAGAAGCAACCACTTCCCTTAAATAGGTCATTGTCTACAGAGAAACTATTTAAATAACGCTGTACCATCAAAGATGCCAAGGAGTAAACTTTGGTCAATATAGTGTCTCAGGTCTAGAGTTAAAGAAGAAAGTGGAGCCCAGCCAGTCTGGCTTGGTGGTTGAGCATCAACCTATGAACTGGGAGGTCATGGTTCAATTACTGGTTGGGGCACATGACTGGATTGTGGGCTTGATCCTCAGTGGGAAGCTTGGGGAGGGCAGCTGATTGATGATTCTCTCTCATCATTGATGTTTCTATCTCCTTCCCTCTCCTTTCCTCTCTATGAAGTCAATAAAAACATATTAAAAAGAAGAAGAAAGTGCCTTAGAGCACAGCAACATTTAAACCGGAAGCTGAGATTCAGCAAGGCAAAGGGAATCTTGAGGTATTTCTGTAGAAATTGTTATTAAACCTGGGCTTGGACTGCAGGATTCTAGATGATAACCACTTAAATGAGATTAAAGGTTTCCATGTAAACATGATTTGGATTGGGGCTGGTCAGTGCCTAGAATAATTTGTTTTATTAGAATATTGCATTTCTTATCCTGATCAAGGATAGGGACTATAGAACAGCCATAGAAAAGAAGGGAACACATTATCCTACCTAATAAAATGGTAATATGCAAATTACCATCAATCCGCTATGCCCACGATTGGGCCGTTGGGAGGCTGGGGGCGGGATTCAGGATGGCCAATTGGACTGGCAGGGGGCGGGGACTCACGAGTCCCTGCCCCCCGTTCCTCCTGCCGGCCCCAACAGCGGCACTGCTGGAGGAACTCAGGGTGGCCGATCATGCTGGCTGGAGGCGCTCTGTTCGGCGGGTGGCCAGAGGAAAACTGGTGCTGGCGGAAAACTGGTGTCAGCAGCCAGGTGAAGGAAGGTCTTTTGCACGAAACTTCGTGCAATGGGCTTCTAGTTTTAACATAATAGGGAGGTGTTTTTCCCTAACATTAATGGGGCCAAGAATAAGGGGACAAGTTATATTTAAGAAATACATAAAACAAATTGTTAAAATATGTTCTCTCCTCTTACTGTCATGATTACACCTTCACACAAACAAATGAGATAGAGAAATTACATAAAAAACTCTGGTATTGATATTACAATAATAGCAAAATAACAGAGAACATTTAATTTACTATTTATATTTCAGGTTTGATTGCATAATTGATGATGTAGCAATATTTAAATTAATGATAATTGAAGGATAATTAATAAATTACTACATAAGTATTTCATAAAATTTATTTTTGTCATCATGGTAGCAAAACCTCTTTTTCTTGGTACAATAATGATTTTCAAAAACCTTATCATTGACTAGAGAGGCCCAGTGCATGAAATAAGTTCATGGGTAGGGTCCCTAGGCCTGGCTGGTGATCAGGGCCGATCTGTGGGGTGACTGGCAGGGTGATCGAGGGGCTCCTGCTGGCACCCACCTTGGCTGGCCTGGCACTGCCTGCTCACTGGCCCCGCCCCCTACCACTGCCTGCTTGCCGGCTAGACCCGCCCCCTGTCACCATTGCTGCTGGTTGCCTCCCTCTGCAGGGTAACCAGCGGGGTGATCAGGGGGCCCCTGCTGGCACCCACCTTGGCTGGCCTGGGGCCTGCGGGCTGAGGGCAGCTCCTGTATTGAGCATCTGGCCCCTGGTGGTCAGTGTGCATCATAGCAACAGGTCATTCCACCGGTTGTTCTGCCATTCAATTGATTTGCATATTAGGCTTTTATTATATAGGATAGTAAGGTTCTCAGAATAAAAAGTATTGTACCAAAATGTACAATTTGTATATGTTTTTCTAAAGCTTAGATTAAAGTGAAAATTTCAAACATATTCCTTTTTCAAAACTATGTCTTTTCAAATAGAAATAGTTATTTACTAAAGTAAAATCAACAGTTTAAATTCAAAATGATATAATCAAGTTAGTAATTTAATTTTTTGAAAAAATAATTAACTATTAAATTTTTATGAAAAATAAAAACTATTCAAAATTCAAATGGTCAATTTTCATTTTATTATTGACTAGAGGCCTGGTGCACGAAATTCGTGCAGGGTAGGGGTGCCTCAGCCCAGCTTACACCGTCTCCATCTGGGACCCCCCAGTGGGATCGGGCCTAAACCAGCAGTCAGACATCCCTCTTGTAATCTGGAACCGCTGGCTCCTAACCGCTCACCTGCCTGCCTGCCTGATCACCCCTAACTGCTCTCCCCTGCCAGCCTGATCACCCCTAACCACCTCTGCCTCAGGCCCCCACCACCATGGCTTTTTCCGGAAAGACGTCAGGAAGGATGTCTGGAAGATGTCCAGTCTAATTAGCATATTACCCTTTTATTAGTATAGATGTCAAGAATTAATATCATGCTATACATACATTTCATCTAGACCTACATATATATGTACACACGCATAATAAGAGAGATTGTTTAATATTTCAATATACTCTTCAGTCACCATGTGAAACTGTTCTGAATACCATGTAATTCTTGAATATCTCTGGAACCACAAATTGAAACAAAAGTGAAGAAAGAATAAAAGGTCACTCAGCGCTACTGGGAAATTATACTTGGTTATGCAGGAATCTATTGCATTCATGCCTAGAGAAAGAATTTGACAAGTTAATTAATTTGTCTTTTCTCTTAACTAAATGCTTCTGCTGCTCAAATTGTCTCCACACTCTGTCACAGTGCATTCTGTAGTATAGGCAGCAGTACAATCCATAAATATTCTCAGTATTCAGACATCCATTATTTCAAGGACATGTGCAAGTGATGCGGTGAAGCATTACCCCAGGTCCAGAAAGGCATTACTCACAGGAGCAGACATTTAGGGTTATGGTCACCCTATGTCAACCTTGAGCATTGGATCCAGAGTGACAGATGTACCCAAGTGTACTTTATTAAATTAATTTTTTCTATGTGTTTATGAACTGTGGATCTTCTAATGTGCTGGTAAAGATCAGAGGCCTCTTCTGCCCTACTTTAAGGCAGGTACTGCTTAAGGTATATATGTGTACCTTAAAAGCATGTAAAGGACATAAATAGACATTTTGGGGGAATGAAGAGAAGTTTCATAATTGTGTGTGTTCTTTTCATAAGTGTTAAACTTTAAGATAAGTTGAAGAGGGTGGGTAGTAAAGTATCTATAGAACTAAATAAGAATTTAGGCCTGAGGGCAAAGGTGAAAATCTGACTACCCGAGTAAACAGGACCTTACATCACATGCTAATGAGCTTGGACTTTAATCTTTAGGATAAAAATAAGTTATTTCATTATTTTTATTGGAAAAACAGTTATTTTTAGAAGGATGATTGCCAACATATGGGATTGTAAGGAAGCATGTCTGGATACAGGAGAAGAGCTAAGATGAAGTTGAAAAAGATTTGGGGAGAAATGTAAAGACTCGTACTAAAATGATGTCAGGGGTATTGGAGAAGGCAGTACTTGAAACAATGTAGGAGATAGTTACTTGGCTATCTCTGTAGTTGAGGATCTCATTAGGTCTTTTCAGAGCCACATCACAGGAAAATAATTATTTTATGTAAGAAATTTAAAGATGCTTTATTTGAATTAAAATATATTTATCAATGCAATTACCAATGTAATTTTCTAAAAAAATATAAGTACTCAGAATTAAATATTTAAAAATAGAATGGAAAATAAAATATTAATCCAATTTACACGTTTTTAAGACAAACACACCGAATATCAAAGATGGAAATAGATTCCCTTAAGATTCTCCAGATGATTAATACTAGAGTGGTGGCTAAATCGTGGTTTCTAGAGTTCTGTTCAATTCACAATATTTTTCTCTAAGTAGCCCCAAAGTCTGAGAAAATTATTTTTATAGGCAATATAATTTTAATATGCTACTGTACTAGATATATAAGAATATAAAACATGACTTATTTTATAATACTTTAATTTGTGGCATTTAATTTATTGTGCATAATAATAATCTTGATCAGATATTACAAGGAAAAATAAGAAGAGCTTAAAGAACCCATGAAACCCCAAATTTCCAAAACCAACCTTACTAGCGGTTCCCATAGGAAACTGAGACAGGAAGTAAATAAAAACTAGAACAAATAAATTTAAAGAGGCTGACATGCCCCAATACCCAGAGAAAATGTGTGGGGGAGAGATGATTCCTTAAAAAATACATATGCCCTTGAAAATATATGCTATATTATAAAGAAGATTATGTATATTTCTCAAAAATAAAAAATAAAAAATCAAATTGTTAAACAATTACAGTTTGCTTTCAGAATTTTCCAGGTCAAAAATATCAAAGACTATAAAGGACAGAAAAAAAATCAAATTCTGCCATTTTTAATCTTGCAGTTAAAGATAAAAACAAGTGGTTTATAAACAGCATGCAAATTCAGGCAACTTTCATGGAAAGTGATTTACAGCAATTGTGGATATTTTTCAACAGAGATAGTGTACCTATAATCATTTATGTTGATCAAGCATTAATAAGCAAGCCTCTACTTCTGAGCAATGAATGCAGGATATTGGTTTATGTGACTTATTAATGAGGATAATGACAACTGTTTTAAAGCTAGTCTCCAGTGTCTAAGGTCCTATTACCCTGAATTTAAAATATGTATACCAATCTCTTCTAACATGGAAACTTCATACTTAAGAGAAATAAGTGAAAATAAATGTTATATAATTCAAAATGTGAATAGCTAAAAAAACAATAACACTCAACTCAGAGATGTGTTTGAAAACTTATTATCATCTATATCTAAAACATGCTTCCTAGTATTATTTTAAAATATATTTGTATTAATTTTAGAGAGAAAGATAGAAACATCAATGATGGGAGAGAATCATTGATTGGCTGAGATCAAGGCCAAAACCTGGGCATGTGCCCTGACTGGGAATCAAACCTTGACCTCCTGTTTCATAGGTCCTTGCTCAATCACTTAGTCACACTGGCCAGGCACTTCCTGATATTTTTATAAATAGGGGCATTTTAACTATCCTATCAGTATGCTCTGTGAATACATAATATTTTAAGAATTACAAGGACTAGATGATAAGTAAAAATCCCTGCCTTGTTTTAAAAACGAAGAAATACTAACTTTGTTCCTCATATTTTAATATATAAAGACAAACTAGGGCCTCAAAATGGAATTAATAACAAATTACTATTTTGATACATATACACTGAGTGGCCAGATTATTATGATCTCTGAACACATAATAATCTGGCCACTCAGTGTATATCCTATATAATGAAAGGCTAATATGCAAATTGTCCCTTTGACCAGGAGTTCGACCAGCAGGCAGGCCAGCCAATTACCCATGTCCCCGCCCCCTGGCCAGGCTGGCCGGACCCCACCATGCATGAATTCATGCACCGGGCCTCTAATATATGTATATATACACTGAGTGGCCAGATTATTATGCATTCAGAGATCATAATAATCTGGCCACTCAGTGTATATCGCTCATTTATTAGTAACATTTGAGTTTCTAAACTAAAAACTGTGTTCTGCTTGTGATATTTATGCTTATAATAATACCAGTAGCAATCATCTTTAAAAAACAGGAATGCCCACTAAGTAAGCAGGGCCTTCCTCTCATAATGTATGGCACACACTGTGGAAGCTTTTAGAACATTACACCATCAGAGCAGGAAGGTCCTGAGTAACCAAGTAATCCAGTTGTCTTGTTTAGCTTAGGCATCTGAAAGCTCCAGAGAGGCCCAGTGTCTTACCGACAATTAGTGGCTGAGCTAGAATGGGAGCCTTGTATTCCCAGTGTCGTGTCAGTGGTCTCTTTGCAAAGGTTTCTTAACAAATTTCCCTGCCTCCAGTCATGCCCACAACCAATCCATTCTCCTCACTGCTGCCAGAATGATCTTTCATAAATACAAATCTGACCAACGTATTCCCTTGCTTAAAAGCCTTTAATCGGCCCCATTACTCACAGGACAAAGTTCAAATTTCTTAGCATCTACTACAAGATTGTGACATCTGCTTGATTTTCTGGCTTCCTCTTTTACCAATTCTTAAAACATAGAGCCTGAGTCGTCTGTGTGTACTTCTGCAAATACATAATGCTTTGCCAAATTCTGCATCCAAAACTCATAATTTCAAATGGCTATTTCCTTATTATCTCCTTTAATTATCACAGAACAATCTACAGAAGAAGACTTTCATTTTTTATTTTGTGAAAGAGAAAATATTTGTCTAGCATAAATGCATACATGGTTATTGATTGATATAAAATGAAAACCTTCATCATTTGCCCCATGTCTTCATCAAGATCACCATGATCATGAACAGAAAATGAAAGACATAATGAGCAATTTTTAAAAATATATTTTTTTATTTATTTGAGAGAGAGAGTGGAAGGGAGAGGGAGAGAGAGATAGAAACATCAATAATGAGAGAGAAACATTGATCAGCTGCCTCCTTCACGTCCCCTACTGGGAATCGAGCCCACAACTCTGGCATGAGCCCTGATCAGGAATTGAACCAGTAACCTCCCCGTGCAGGGGACAATGCTCAACCCACTGAGCCACACTAGCCAGGGCAACATGAGCAATTTAAGGTAATTATTTTAAAGAAGAAATGTTAGCATTAGAGAATCTCAATGCTCAATTTAATTTTTCTTTATAGATAATGGAAGTGTTTAATGCCATTTTATCTTTCTTCATATTAAAGAGTAGGGATAAGATATTAAGATAAAGAACTTCAAGTTTATTTTAAAGTAACTATATCCATATTTAGATTCCACTCAAAACTTGATCACTATATGAAATCAATGCATATCCTTTTTTATTAATTGAGAATTTAAAAATCAGGATAAAGCATTAGAAGAGAAAATTTAATTTGAATGAATCATGACCATAGTTATGATAAAAACAGTGGGAATTTTAAAGAGGAACTAAAACAAAAAAACAAAAAATAAAATCAAGAAGATTAATATGAGATTTATATTAATTTATATTTAAAAGAAAGCTACATGAAATGTGTTTTAAATATATTAGCAATTATATAAACCTCATTACCATCTGATATATGTGTGGACATTTCTTATTCCTATGATGAATTTGGTCTCAGGGTCTACTAATGAAAGTGAAAAGCACTAATTTATCCAATATTTTATAAAACAAACATGCAATAGATATCTGATCTTAAGTGATATACCAATTGATGTATTTGAAATTAAAGCTATAATATATATATGTATATATATATATATATACATATGTGTATATATATATATACATATGTATATATAAATATATATATATTTAAAACATGAGTATGTAAAGAATTAAATGAACAGATTATTTTTTGTCAAAAATAAGTGTTTAATATAATTCTAGACTTGGAAATAAACCAAATATTAAACTCATATGAGAAGACAGTTTGAAATTTATCTATAATGAACATAAACAACATAGAATATAAAATATAAATATAGCCCAGCTGTTGGGCCTCAGTGGTTGAGCATCAACCCACGAACTAGGAGGCTGCCAGTTCAGTCCTGGTCAGGGCCCATGCCTAGGTTGCGGGCTCCGTCCCCAGTAGGGGGAGTGCAGTAGGCAGCCAATCAATGATGTTTCTCTCTCATCCATGTTTCTATCTCTCTATCCCTCTCGCCTGTCTCTCTCTAAAATCAGTACAAACATTTACAAAAAGATAAATATGTAGAAGACACTCCAAAATAATAATGCTTACTTTAGTGTATTTATTAACTTATTTTTATTTTATTTATTATAGCAATTAATTGGGTAAAATCACATCATCAAGATGTGGTAAACTAAGTGAAGGTCATATCAATCACTTATTATTGTGTCCAAATCAGAGAGAAATTGCCAATCAATTAATTTGTTGTGTCCTGTGATAGAGATATAGCTATCATATAAAAGAGAATAAGAATTTTTAAATACATAAGAAAATGAGCATTGTGACTTTATAATATTTTACTTAAATTTAAAAGTTGTTCTTTAGCAATCCATCAATATACTAGTATATGTAAATATTTCCCCAAGAATTTAAAAATATTTAAAAGTGTTGTCAAATTTTATTGTTACTACTTTTAACACATAAAAAAAGCTGAATTAAAAAGAACTTCTCAATTAAAGCATCTGCTTTTAAATTATGACAATTAGACATACAAATGTGGTATTTTGATATTTACTTAGTACATAAACCAACAGGAACCTATGTCACATGTTAGATATATAAAAGGTAATTGCAGTGAGTAGTGAAGAGTGGTTTTACCAGGTTTGCTTTAATGTGTGAAAATCTGCTATTCAAAAATTCCAACTTCCAATATAATGTTTTATGTCCTTTGGGTTCTTCATTGTGCATAGGATACTTATTTATTTAAATTACAGAGGAAGACAATCAAATGTAGTTAACTAAAAACCTGAGATTCTAGATCTGGTGTTTGTGACTTTAGAAATGGTTTGGTTCCTTAGTTTCTGTCATTATTATGTTACTAGAGGCCCGGTGCACGAAATTCGTGCACGGAGGGGGGTTGTCCTTCAGCCCAGCCTGTACCCTCTCCAATCTGGGACCCCTCAAGGGATGTCCAACTGCCCGTTTAGGCCCAATCCCTGGGATCGGGCCTAAATGGGCAGTCGGACATCCCTCTCACAATCCAGGACTGCTGGCTCCCAACTGCTTGCCTGCCTGCCTTCCTGATTGCCCCTAACCACTTCTGCCTGCCAGCCTGATCACCCCCTAACCACTCTGCTGCCAGCCTGTTTGCCCCCAACTTCCCTCCTCTGCCAGCCTGGTCACCCCTAACTGCCCTCTCCTGCAGGGTTGATCACCTCCAACTGCCCTCCCTTGCAGGCTTGTTCCCTCTCAACTGCCCTCCCTTGCAGGCTGGGTACCTCCCAACTGCCCTCTCCTGGTGGCCATCTTGTGTCCACATGGGGGCAGGATCTTTGACCACATGGGGGCAGCTATATTGTGTGTTGCAGTGATGATCAATCTGCATATTACTCTTTTATTAGATAGGATAGAGGCCTGGTACAGGGGTGGGAGCAAGCTGGTTTGCCCTGAAGGGTGTCCCTGATCAGGGTGGGGTACCCTTGGGGCGTGGGGCAGCCTGAGCGAGGGGCTTGTGGTGGTTTGCAGGCTGGCCACGCCCCCTGGCAATGCAAGCAGAGGCCCTGGTATCTGGAATTTATTTTCCTTCTACAATTGAAACTTTGTAGCCTGGAGCAGAGCCAAGCCTGGGGCTCCCTCCGAGGCCCGAAGCCATTTGTGTTAGGGTTATAATTGAAACTTTGTTGCCTTAAGCGGGTGGGCCTGGCCAGGGTGTGGGGAAAGCTTTGCTTCCCCTGTTGCCGGCGGCAACCCTGGCCTGCTCTCTCAAGCTCCATTCTGCCGCCATTTGTTTGAATTTGTTTACCTTCTGTAATTGAAACTTTGTAGCTTGAGTGGAGGCTTAGGCCTGCAACGGCTGGCAGAAAGCTTGGCTTCCTCTGTTACCTGGGAAACCTTGCTCTCTGTGGCTGTAGCCATCTTGGTTTGGGTTAATTTGCATACTCGCTCTGATTGGATGGTGGGCGTGGCTTGTGAGCGTGGCTTGTGGGTGTGTCGGAGGTATGGTCAATTTGCATATTTGTCTATTATTAGATAAAATTGTAATATGAAACACTTCAGAAAAATTACTACAAGGTCCTTTACCAATTCCATTATTGTTGAATCTACATATATTCTGTTACAAAAATATTTTCTCCACAATTCCCTCTGATTAGATATATTCAACTATGACAAAATGATTATTGATGATTCTTGCCTTCAAATGTCACTAGTAACATTATTAATGTTGTTAATATAATTATTAACTTTAAAGGGAAATATAATTGATATGATCATTGAAACAATTCAGTTTGCAAAACTGTTTGCAAACATAACTCTTTCAATATATAAAGCAAAATATCATTTATAAAATCATCATAATGTCTTTAATAAGAAGTCAAGCTTTTGTTAATAAAATATTTTATTAAATGCCTCACATATTTTGGTTTCATGTATTTTTATAATATCACTAGAAGTCCGGTGCACAGATTCATGCACCAGTGGGGTCCCTCGGCCTGGCCTGCGCCCTCTTGCAATCTGGGACACCTCGGGGGATGTCAGACTGCCGGTTTCAGCCTGATCCCCACAGGCCCAACCCAGACAGAAGCCATGGCGGATGGGGGCCGAGACAGCTGCCACAATGGCGGGGGCTGAGCCCTTTGCACAAATTTCATGCATTGGTCCTCTAGTATTTAATAATATTTATATATTATTTTCTATGGTATATGGAATATACAACTCTCTCTTACAGTGTTGGAGAGGAAAACTAATTTTTTCTGTATTTCTTTGGGTTCTCCAACTGAGGTCCTGTAAATTAGCTAAGAAAAGGTAGACTAACAGGAGAAAACAAACAAGCTTATTAGCATGCACATCGTGCATACACTTCAGAGGCTCACAGATGAGTAATTCAAATGGTTTATTAGAACTTGGGCTTATATACCCTTTTACAAAAAGAAAAATACATTTTTAGAGAAGGGAAAAGACAAAGTAAAAGATCTTTGAGCATAAGAGTCAAGAAATTGTCAGAAGGCAAATACATTAGGGAAATATATTATGGTCGATAATGGCCAGTTTTAGCAAGGTTTGTTATGTAGATTCCTGTGGTGCTATCTCTGAGCTAGAGTTCTCCAGAGTTGCCTCCAGTGATTAACTTCTGTTCTTCCTGGTAGAGTGGGGAGTGGTGCCACTTTTACAAAATTATGCCCTAGACATGGGCAAATGGGTGAGGGCAGAGAGCTTTTCTTGTATTATTTTGCTTTCAACTAAAAATATTCTTATGTAAAAGCAGCATATTATATGAGAGTGGTATATTCTGCTACCCTTTAAAAGATATAGGCTCTTTATTACATATAATACTCTCTGTCATACTGAGCTTTAGTATGTGATACTAAAACATTTATTGGCAGTAGTGCAGAAAAAAATATCTCTGGGCATAATAAATGATAAATATCCTTTACACTTTTTCCCCTAAAGGAAATAGCATAATTTTAATTTATATATATTTGTATTAAAGATTGGGGAACATTATTTCCTATATACTTGAAAGCAGAACTAGTTCAATGAAGTAATCATGATTTATTTATTTTTTAAAATAAAATTCATCCATATTTTTCCATTTTTTTGTTTATAAAACACTAGGATTGGATTTTTAATTATTGTTTTTTAAATTTCATAGTACTCTGGGTTTCTTCTGACTTTATTTCAAGATAAATATACTATATAATATCCTATATAATAAAGAGGTAATATGCAAATTGACCATCACTCCAACACACAAGATGGCCACCCCCATGTGGTCAAAGATGGCTGCCCCCATGTGGAAATAAGATGGCCACCACAAGTTGGCCGGCAGGGGAGGGCAGTTGTGGGCAATCAGGCCAGCAGAGGAGGGCAGTTAGGAAGGACCAGGCCTGAAATGGAGGGCAGTTAGGGGCAATCAGGCCTGAAGGGCAGGGCAGTTGGAGTGACTGGGCCGGCAGAGAAGGGCAGTTGGGGGTGACCAGGCCTGCAGGGGAGGACAGTTGGGGGTGACCAGGCCTGCAGGGAAGAGCATTTGGGGGGAACCAGGCCTGCAGGGGAGGGCAGTTGGGGCAACCAGGCCTGCAGAGGAGGGCAGTTGGGGGAGACCAGGCCAGCAGGGGAGGGCAGTTAGGGTTGACCAGGCCAACAGAAGAGGGCAGTTGGGGGCAATTAGGCCAGCAGGGGAGCAGTTAGGCATTGATCAGGCTGGCAGGAGAATGGTTAGGGGGTAATCAGGCTGGCAGGCAGAAGTGATTAGGTGCAATCAGGCAGGCAGGCAGGCAGGCAAGTGGTTGGGAGAAAGCAGTCCTGGATTGTGAGAGGGATGTCCAACTGCCCGTTTAGTCCCGATTCCACCAGGACCGGGCCTACACGGGCAGTTGGACATCCCTTGAGGGTTCCCAGATTGGATAGGGTGCAGGCTGGGCTGAGGGACACCCCCCACCCCGCCGCAAGAATTTTGTGTATCAGGCCTCTAGTAAAATATAAAGTATTACGGTATTTTATAACTATTGAAAGCGTAACAAACAAGGTTATTTTGTTAAATAAACAATTTCATTTTTTTTTTATTTCATGACCTTAGTAAGCCTGTTTTTTGTTGTTCTTCTGCTTGCTCTTTGTTTGTCTGTTTGTTTGTTTTCATGACCTTACTAAGGCTGATACAAAATATTTCTGGTATAATGGCTTTAACTTTTTGTGGCATATATATACCAGGAATATATATGTATACATGTGTTATGTGAAATAAAGGCATTAATTCTATAATTAAACTTTGATTTGTACCAACCAGAATGGAGCATTTGGTTGGCAATATTATTATGTTCTACATCTTGTCAACTGAGCCTGATAGTGCTGGGACTCGGAATGTCTTATCCCCTAGTGTGGCAGGGTTCCAAAGAAGCACACTGAGCTCTGTCCCAGCAGAGGCCCATTGTTCCCCACCTTCTCCTCACTTTGCATCTTGTAAACTTGGGTGAGTTTTTCTTGGAATTCTGGACTTCCCTGTTTTAAGGTAACCAATTGGGAAAATAATGATTTCAAAGGAACCTCCATAAGAGGAAACTAATCTTGAGACTGACTGCAGTTGGTTAATTTTTCCTGCAATGTCTGTGCCCTCCCATACCCAGGGGTATTTGGCAATTTATGATCTTCTTACATAAGGTTGACAGGATTTTCCCCCAGGGCCTGGAGTGCTGTCTCTGTCTGAACAGCCCAGCTAATAATCAAGGTCACCAGGGATCTTCTCTGATCCCTCTTGGTTCCATGTCTTTTAAAACACCTTTTATGTATACTTCCTAAAACCCATGAAACTAGGAAAGGGACCATCCTCAACTCTTCTACACTTCTCTAACCATTTTTTCTTCATTATTAAATTGCATGAGAGCCTCAGGGACAGCCTAAAAAGGACCCTCCCTTTCCTTCTATGGGCTGTTTTCCTCTCTTCCTACTAGGACTCTTAAAGGACCAAGGTTTCTGGGAACATGAAAGGCAGGGCAACATGTCACCAGTCCACTAAAGGCCAGAGTTATAGGATGAGTTTTCCACCTAAGGAGACAAAGGTACTAAGCACCCGTTGTATGGATAGACACAAAGGGGCATCTCCAGTATGCTGGCTAGGCCAGAAGTCATCAAGCAGGGACCCCTGGCTTGGGAGAAATGGACCATATTTATTCTTCATGTAGAGTAGAGTCCACCTGTCTGAGCAGAGTAAGTTCATTGTCACAGCGCCTAGCCACTGATGTGACGATTGTTAAGGCTTCCCTCCGAATATGTGGTAAGTCCTCTACACCCTGGGTAGCTCCCAGACGATAGGGTACCCACACTACTATACTTTAGGATGCCCCCAAACAGCCCAGAGACTTGCAGGTATGCCTCTGACTCTTGACTTATTCCATATCTGTCTCTTCATAGATGGGAGACTAGTCCACTCTACTTCAAGATACCCCTTTTTGGATGCATAGTCACCAATTGGAAAAAACTTAACTCTGAGTCCCTCAAAAAAAAGGGGGTTAATCTTGTTTTGTAACACCACCTGGCCCTGGCATAAATTGGGCAATGGAGTAGTTGGGCCAGTTAATAGCACTATTAATTTTAATATTATCTTACAGCTAGATCTATTTTGTTCTCCCAAGGGAAATGGATGGGGGTTCCATCATCCAAGCCTTTATGCTCTGAGGGATGACCCTAAGCTATGTACTCCTGTAAACTAGATCCCTCTGTAATTTCTATAGTACACTCACAATTGTCACCTTATAACCTCTCCTCCACTTCAGAGCCCGAAAGAAAAATGTAGTCAGGTGAAAAGAAACATCCCCAAAAGGGGTAAATGGATTTTTCAGTTTTTTGCCAACATTTAGGTGGCAACCCAATTCTTGAGGTATTAAAACAACCATCCTTGTTTTATAAATAAAGTCTTTACAGGGTCAGAGATGTGGTTCCAGAAACAATTGAGATACCACCAATTCCTTTTACTTCCCCCAAACATCCACTATTCATTCCAAAGGCTTATAAGTAATTGTTTTTTATGAAACAAAAGTCCTTCTAAGAGGAGTTTTTATATTTTTCTCCCTTTACCTTTGAGGTATAAATACCTCCTCTTCTTCAAGAACTTCTATCTGGGCTATTTTTTAAAATTCAAGTTTCTAGGTGGTAATTCTTATCTAAACAAACAAATAAACAAACAAAAAGTAGCCATTTGAGCAGACCAACTTATTTATTTATTTATTCATTTATTTATTTATTCATTTTTAGCTGGTTCTTTCTAAATTAGTGAGTTTTGCTTTATGGTACCTGTCTCATGGCTAAAAAGATCTTTGTGTCTGTTTGTCTGTATGTTCATGTGTGTTGTGGCATTTTCCATACCTGATTAGAAGTATGTCTCTTGAAAGTGTGTGTGTGTTTGCCAGTGAGGGAGTCTGTTTCTGGAAGTTAGGAAATGTATTTGTCAATCTAAAGAATGCTAATTGCTTATTGTTTACTCACTAGAAATTGAGGTTTCTAAGAGTTAATAATTCTAATTAAGTGGAAAAGAACTATATGGTTTTGGTAATAGAAGTTATAAGATATGGAGATACATTTTGAAGGGACCAGGAAGATTCTAGAAGGTTTGTGAAGAGAAATCTTGAGAAGAAAATATATGGTTAGCCTTAATAATAAATTTAATTAAGTATATGAATTTAAACATACTGCTAAAGAGTAAGCTAATACAGAGTTGGAATTTGGTTCTTATTCACTCTGTTAAAAAGACAAGAATTTTACTTTATCTTTTCATTTTACTTTATCTTCTCTACAGCAAGAATTTTACTTTATCTTCTCTACAGCAGCTGTTCTCAACCTGTGGGTCATGACCCACAGGTTGAGAACCGCTAGCAGGGTCGGTTAAGACCATTGGAAAACACAGATATTTACATTACGATTCATAACAGTAGCAAAATTACAGTTATGAAGTAGCAACGAAAATAATTTTATGGTTGGGGGTCACCAACCATAGGAAAACATGAGGAACTGTATTAAAGGGTCTCGGCATTAGAAAGGTTGAGAACCACTGCCTTAGAGGCTAATTGAAACTCAATCTTGAGATTCCTATGAAGTTCCAGTAAAGCAAATTTAAAAGAGCATATATGTACAATTACTATTTTTGTGTGTTTATGCAAATAATCAAGCCAAATTAAAACAGGACTTAATGTAGTAAATAAATTGGTCTTAATTTGTCTTTTTATAAAAATGAGAATGGTTTTAAGAGGAGCAATTGTGTTTTAGTAAAATCTATAATGCACAGTTGTAGGTATTAGACTCTAGTTCAGTTAACTGTATTTAAAGCTTTAACTTTTACCTATAAACTGAACTGGATCCTGAATTTTCTAGTGTTCTTCAAATATTTGGCTACAACCCTTCAAACTAATGTTTCATTTTTCTCCCATTCTTTGACTTGGAATTATTGAGAACTAAAACTTTGTTCTTAGTTTTGCACTCACAAATTTCAGCCAAAGGACGTGACACAAGCTTGAGATATTGCCACAACAGCTCATACTTGAACTATCTTAGTGACTGATACTGTGTATGTAAACCATGTAGAATTTACCTGAGCACCAGTGAAATCACCAGAGGTATGATTTATTAGTCAAGGTAAGCAACATCCGGAAATTTAGGCCAACTCTCCTGGGCACCCTCCCTCTTCCCAGTATCCTTACATGAAAACTTCCAATCCTCAGACCCTTTGTCATAATTCTTGTCATTCTACCTTTTCCCCCAGTAATATTAAGATGTATAACACAATTTGACTCCACCACATTACATGCCCTACTTGTATTCTGGGAATATTGCTTTTTACCAAACCTACACCCATTGCAACCTGCTCAGGCCTCATCATCCCTCTGATGGAAAACAAGAACCACTTGCCTTTTCAACAGGAAGCAGTTACAGAAAAAAACCCTACACCCCTTTTCCTTTGAGAATTCAAAGCCAAGAATCCTCGAGAGGGAAAGGTAGAGTAGGCAGTTAGGCATGAGCAGAGCAGGGATGATAGGCCAGGGACAGCAAGCATGTCAGGGTGGAAAGTGGCGGGTGGCTAGCAATGGGCAAAACTGGGAAAACAAGCATTACAGGCTAGGACCTTACCCCCAGGGTGACCTTTTGTCCCCGAGCATGTGGCTCAGTCATGCAGTTTAGACCCCCAATGTTTCATATTGCTCGTCATGTGCTACAGGCTATTTAGAGGAGGAGCAAGTGGCCAGAGAATATACCCTCATACAACATCCATACAAGCCTTTGCACGGCCACTGCCTTAAGCATTAGCCCTCAGGACAATGAGGTTCTGCTTGTCTGTTGACCACAGACACAGAGTTTTGGTCCAACTAGAGACAACATCCAGTCCTCAATAGTGTTTCAGCTTCACATCCAGAAAAGCAGCAAAACCAGATGAAGTGACACCATGGCTGACATTAGGACCAGATACAATAACTAATAACCCTGTCCCCTGGCACTAACCAATCACCCTAAATGGACACACCTGGAAAGCTGATGAATCTTTTATTGATATCCTCCCCTGAGTCCTTCCCTAAAATGTCTGCCGTTAAAGCACAGATAAAAAATCTTAAAATGAAAAACCCAGAGCACACACTCGCTCTCTAGAGCGAGCTCATGACTTTCCCTCTTCTTTCCTCAGGTGTGTTATCCTTGCCTTTTCCCCCCAATCTTCATGGGTCCTTCTTTTGCCTCCTTCACTTGTTCCTGAGTCCACGCAGCCCAGATGTCTCACTTCTTCTACCTCTATGACTTTCTAAATAAACTTCTGCGTTAGAATTCTTAGCTCTGAATTTTTTTCTTAGCTAAACTCAAGAACAAAGATCCTGCTCTGCTGCGAACTATAGCGATAGCCTCAGTTACATGATAATTTATACATATAGTTTCAACAGTGATTGAAATGTTCAAGCACCATCTGGAAATTTTAAATTTAAATGTCAGGGGCTATGTTATATAAATAAAGTGAGGAATATATTTTAAGCTATTGAAACTAATAACATTTTTGATCCATGTAAAATAGTCAATTAAGACAATTTTAAATTTTAAAGTATTTTACTGTAATTGTATAAAATTTTAAAGCTAAGTAATTTAGTTATTAACATTTCTATTTCATTTTATTCTGTCAGTCAAAGAAGTCAGATACTTAAAATTTATCATAGCTTTTAAAATGCTGCACTTTAAATCACTTTAAATTAGGCATTTTGATAATTTTGTGTAATAGATTACTTGAAATTTTCCTAGTGAAACTCAAAATCTTATTTATTTTTTAAGTTATACTTTATCTTCTTCCATAAATTAATTTATATAGCAAGGTCAATCCTTAAGACATAATTTGCAGTGAAAGATATATGAAATCACATGAATTTTAAAATTATGCTACACGTTATTTCTTTAGGTCTATCCTTTTAGTTTAACTTACACTTTTACAAAATGTTCTAGGGAAAGACAAAAATCAAATAAAAGTTTCCATGAAGAAAATATCTCAATATGTCATAAAAATAAAGCATATTTAACACTAGTGAGGGAATATATACATATTTATAGACCCTGCACAATTGTTTAACAGGGAAAATTTATGATAAGCATTGGCCTAAGACGTTTTCCAAAGAGAAAATAGTTTTCCTTAGTGATTAAGGTTATTCTGTCAAATTATAATCAGTGTAACTCAATCTACTTTAAAAATGCATATCCTTTTTTTCCCCCTACACTTCTCTAATTTTAAGCCAATGATTTTTTTTAACCCTATAAAAGAGCTGATCATTTGAGGCATAGCTGATATACATATATGCATACACATTTCATAAGAATTTCACATATAAATAAAAGTGATTTCTTCATATAGAATTTATAGTTTTAGAGAATATGACAGTTGGTGTTTAGGGAGTAGAGAAATTTTATCTAATAAGAACAAACTAAATTCTGAAATATGCAGCAATGCTTTCTCCTAGTCTTTTCTCCATAAATGCTCTAATATAGCCACAGGCAGGATTCAGTGCTGGCTCAGGGGTCAAAGAGAAATTCAGTGTCTGTCTTTCTGAAGCTGCTGTTTTTCAAATTAGTCTGCCTCATGGGGAACCCAATGGCCTTTTCTGGGAGATCATCCTGAATTATAAAATTTGGTACTTTTGGCATAGTTCAATTTAACCAGAGAGGAAACATTTTAAAGATTATTTAAAATAATATTTTACTTCTAATAGATAAAATGAATGTGTAGTATTTAAAATATATATATATATAGCCATTCTGCCATATTTAATTATATTATCATTAAAGATCACAGTTTATAAACCAAAAAGAATAATATTATGCATGCAAGTTATCAGAGTTTCATAGACCTATGACATCAAATTAAATTATGTTTTGCTTTAAATTGCTCATCAGGCAAAACATTTCAAAATGCAATATTAGGAAAAGGAATATGTGTAAACTATTAGATAATATGTATCATAAGGTGCTGTGTGTTTTTGTGTTTATGTGTGTGTGGGTGCATGTGAATGTATTTTCTGGCTGGCCCTACTGAAGTTCATAACTGAGGAGTTTTTGTTTAAGCTTTCCTAGTGAATTCAAAGGGCCAGACACTAATTCAGAATATTTTAGGCAAATTCATATGGGTGAGTGAGCTGGGTTAGTCCAAAAACAATTCAGTGAGACACAATAAGAAGCTGAATCTTCAGTCATCTTGTGGTCTATCTTGGGGACATGAAAGCAGAAAACTGCACATGTGAGGAACCTTAGGAGGCAGGTACTTCATTAAGGAAATTCAACCAGTTTTTAGCCACTGCTTCTGGTGAGTTCTCCTCTCTTTGAAATATTTTCCCCTCATGTCTAGTCCATACACTGTATGTATTCCATGGTATTTTCTAAACCATTATGTCACTTGAAATTTTGATTAATATGAAATAATTTATGTTTTCATTCTGTTCATTCATTACTTTGTAATTCCACGTTTCTGCTATGATTTCCTAATACAGTTCTCTGAGAAGTGAGACTTAAACTAAGCTGGAAATAGACATTTTCACACTGTCCTTCAGTGACCTTGCAAGCCTAATGGTATCCTTACCTCCAATACCTACTACTGGTGCAATTATCTCCAGTTGGGCTATAAGGGTGGAGAATTTACATGCAAATTTGGATGGGCTTCTAGGGCTACCTATCAGTGGGAACTACAGAGAGACATATTTTAAGGGATGAAGTATGACAGGCTCTACGATTATCCCTATGCATTTTCTGAAATTAGAAGCTTAAAACATTATTTTTTCACTGAACAAAATAAAAAGGTAAATATTATGTGCATTGCCTTTCTTTTAGAGAATTTATAGAAGTTTAAAAATAAATTTGCAAACCCCGAAGCCATTTGCTAACGCGTCTCAAAGGACAGCCTAGGCCCACTCTACTTATTTCAGTACAGAAGAGTTAAAGGAAGTTTGCTGTCTTACAAATTACACATGAGCTGCTCTGACTGATGAACAAAAGGAGCATTTGAAGTAGTGATTCTTATCAAAAAACAAAAACAATGTATCCACAACTACTACTGAAAAGTTACCTGAACATTCAAGATCTCAGTTATCATCAAGCAGGAAATAAAGGATAGTTTGGCGGGGTGGGGGGGGGGGGGGAAGTTTACTAATGAGTTAAGACACCATGAGAAAAAAAATTGTATTCTTCATATTTAAAAAATAATTAAACATATTGTATGATCTAACTTTGTTATGTAAGTGACATCAGCTAGATAGAACAATCCTATATAATAATAGAGGAATATGCAAATTATCCGGGATTCAGGTAACCAGGACAGGAGCGGGTGGGCATGGCTGCGTGCCACTAAAGGCCGTGGGACTGAGGCTCCATCAAATAAAACAAAATGCATTCACATGCCCTAAAGCACAAACATCCCAGCAGATAACTCAATGCAGGTTATTGTGTAATAACAATGATTACACAATATTGATTACATAATAAACTCATTTTCACACACACAAAAAAAAAATAATAATAATAATAACATCTTCATTTAAAGATGCCCCAGTAAGGCTGCTGAGGCTTTCATCTGTGCCTTTCTACACGGAAGATGAAGATGACAGGGTTCAAGGAGGAGGGCTCCCGTTTCGTTTTCTCAGCACCCAGCTAGGGGGCCTCCCTGGGGCGGCTCTCCCCTCCGAGCCCCGTGCAGGATGGGCGCTCAGCTCCGGCCCGGGAGCCCCGAGGGGAGGCGGAGCGAAGTGCTTTCCCTCCGGGACCCCGCTCTCCCTGGGAGTCCTGCGTGGAGGGCGCTCTCCCTGGGAACCCAGAAATCCACCTCCCGGGGCGACTGTACAGCAGCCAGGCCTGGCGAGAGGCGGAGAGGGCGACCCTCCCATGCGGATGTGTAGCTGGTGGAGGCCCCGCAGCTGCCATAGTTGAAGTCGCCCTGGATGGAGGAGCGGGGTAGTGGGGATCGGAGTCGGCCATGTCAGCAGTGGAACCCCAGCTCCCCGCCGAATGACTAGAGCACACGGACCTCAAGGGTCCTCGGTCACTTCCTGAGCAGCAGTCAGCCCTGACCTGGGATCAAATCGGAAAGCTAAGTAGGTGCCCTGACAGAATGGAACCCACACCTTTGCTGTGGCGGAGGAGCTCGGCCCACAGCAGGGCCAGGGCACCCAGAGGGTTTGTTGAGGGGCCCTGACAGGCAGCCCGCAGCGCAGTGGGTTAGACCCTCCTCCGATACAGCAAGGCTGCGGGGTGGATCCCTGGTCAGAGCACAGACAAGAAGCACCAAAGAGAGCATGATAAGTGGAACAACACACTGGTGTTTCTCTCGCTCCCTTCTTCTCTCTAAAATAATCAATCAATAAAAATTAAAATTAAAAACAAACCCTCTGGCTTGCAGAGTTGCTAAAACAGTTAGAAAGCGAAGTCCTATCCCTTCACGTTCATTCAATAAATACTTCATATGTCCCTTCAATAATCACACTGGCGATGGGTGTTTGTTTCTTTGTTTGTTTTGGTTAATCCTCACCTGAGGACATTTTTGCTTTTTTTTTTTTTTTTTTTTTTTTTTTTTTTACAGAGAGTGGAAGGGAGGGAGAAAGACAGAAACTAACGTGAGAAACATCAATTGGTTGCCTTTGGCTGAATTCCTGACCAGGGCCCGGATTGAGCCTGCAACCCAGGTACATGCTCTTGATCGGAATCCAACCCGGTACCCTTCAGTCCATCTGCAGAATCACTATCCACTGAACTAAACCAGCATTTTTTTTCTTTTTAAGTCCTCCTCTAAGGATATTTTTTTTTTTCATTGAATCTAGAGAAAGAGGAAGGGAGAGGGAAAGAGAAAGAGAAACATCGATCAGTTGCCCAAGCAATCCGACAGGGATGGAACCCACAACCTGTGTATGTGCCCTCACCTGGAATCGAACCCATGACCCTTTGGTGTGTGGGAGGACATTCTAACTACTGATCCACACTGACCAGGGCCTAGAGGCACATTAAAAAGGTTTTTTTCAGATATGCCCTAGCCAGGTGGCTCAATTGGTTGGAGTCTCAATGTGTACACCAAAGGATTTCCTGTTGGATTCTAGTTAGGGCACATACTTAGGTTCAGGTTAGATCCCGGTGGGTCAGCAGGTGCAGAGGCAGCCGACTGGTATTTCTCTGTCACATGATGTTTCTCTCTCTAAAAATCAATTTTAAAAATATCCTCAGGTGAGAATTAAACATATGTATATATTAAAAACTTTTCAGATCTAAAATTTTATTTGGTTCTTTTTTAAATTTTCTTTTTCATTTACAGTTCACATTCAATATTCTAGTCTATATAATAAAACCCTAATATGCAAATCAACCGAATGGTGGAATGACTGGTCGCTATGAACTGACCACCAGGGGGCAGATGCTCAACGTAGGAGCTGTCCTCTGGTGATCAGTGCGCTCCCACAACGGGAGTGCCGCTCAGCCAGAAGCCAGGCTCACGGATGGCAAGTGCAGTAGCGGTGGCGGGAGCCTCTGTAGTAGCACTAAGGAGCAGCGAGCTGAGCGGTAGGGAGCAGCAAACAGGTGGGTGGTAAGGAGCAAGGGGTTCCGGACTGGGAGAGGGCACAGGCCGGACTGAGGGATTCCCCCCACCACCCCCTGTGCACGAATTTTGTGCACTGGGCCTCTAGTTAATTATAAAAGGAGTAATTAGAAACTATACAACCTAACAGATAGGGCCCATCCAGTATGGTGACACAGGGCTCAAGTGAGTACAGGAGGAAGGCACATCTCAAACACAAGGGCTCACTGCCCTGTGGTTACAGGACTCTAGCTGGCTAGCATTTTTGTCCTGAAAACAATATGGGAGAATTCTTTGAGGAAGCAGATTGGTTAAAAGAAAGCAGATTCTGATATTGACATTTGTGGGGCAAAGTGAATCTAGTTATATGACCCAGGTAGGGAAGAATAAGAAAGGTACCAAGAAAAAGATTTGAATTTTGAAAGTGAAAAAGAGGTAAGATAAAAATTAAAGATAAGTTAGAAGATTACTTGTGACCAAAGAGAACAATGTTGCTGGTGTTAATAAAGAGCCCTGACACTATCCAGAAACAAATGGCAAATCAGAAGCGAGTTTTCTACTTTTCCATGGACATTTTATTTTTAAAGGTTTTTATGAACAAGGGTCCAGGACCATCCAGAATCCTATTTGAAATATCAAAATAATAGAAAATATTGTGAGAAGCTTATTCAAAGAGTAAGTTAAAATTGTTATAACTGGAAATGTTTCATAAAAGCTTATTACCATTTTGTACTGTATTAATACACTGTAGTATGCACTGTACATTGATACACTTCTCTCACTCTGTGTTTCCTATCCCTATGAATTCATTTAAAAAATCACGTATTTTAAAGCAGCTACATTGAGTCTATTGAATTTAAACTTTGTTGTTATTTTCTTTACATACAATGTAAACTGTGTTTTGTTCGTGTTGGGGGACAGGACAGGGAAAAAAAAATGGAGAGAAATAGGAGGATAAAGACATTTAAATAGCAAATGATTTAACTGTAGCTGGCTAGCATACATAGCTAGATGATGTATATTAATCTATTATTACATGTGAATAATAATACACAGCTAGTTAATGTGTGTTATTAATCTATTATTACATGTGAACACAATGATTTAATGTATATTAGAATATGTATAAGAACAGGTTGAAGATTCTCCGTGATCTGGATTGAGACTGTCTGGTCTTAAATTCGGACTCTGCTGCATAGTTACTTGAGTGAGCTATTTTGTCCTGTCTGTATTCTTCATCTTTAAATGAAGGTAATAATGAGAACTAGCTCACAGTATTTTTGCCAGGTGCTACAAACTGAATATTTGTGCCCGCAAAATTCATATATTTAAACCTAATCCCCAAGTAATGGTATTTTAGATGGGGCCTTTGAAAAGTAATTAAGTCCTAAGGGTGAGCCTTCCTGAATGAAATTAGTGCCCTTATAAAAGAGACTCCAGAGAGCTCCCTTATTCCTTCTGCCATGTGAAGACAGAGCAAGAAGACTGTTTACGAACCAGGAAGCAGGCAAGGAACCAAATTCACCAGACACTGTGGCTGCAAATGTCTTGATCTCAGACTTCCTAAGCTCTAGAACCATGAGAAATAAATTTCTGTTGTGTATATGCAATCTGGTCTATACAGTATTTTGTTATAGCAGTGCAAATGGACTAACATGAGATTAAAATGAGTAATGTTTGTAAAGCTCTTAGAAATGTGTTTGGAACATACTAAGACTGAAGTCCGTGTTAAAGAAATAAATATCTAAAAATTAGATATTATATGAAAATTGAAAATAAGATATAAATTAAAATTGAAAAAGTATTTTCATATATAATTATATGAGTGTGCAATTTTTGTTCTATATATAAAATATACAAACATTACTACATCATTATAAAAATAATAGCAGTTAAACAACTGTGGGAGCTTTGTTAATCTTTATACAGGCGAGGGGGGAGGCAGGTTTACAGTTGTATGTGAAACAGAGTTAATTCTTGTATTATTATTTATTAATTATTTCGCTATTTCCCATACAAACAACTATAAACCTACCTTTGCTCTCCTCTGTACTTGTAATTGTTTGAAACCAATTATTATGTACTAAAATTCAGACTGCTTAAAGGGAAATTAATTATATATGTCAATAATTATTTATTGTTGAAAGTATTACATATGTCCCCTTTTTTCCCCCATTGACCCTTTCCAGCTCCCCCACCCCCACACTCACCCACCCCAGACCTTCAGCACCTTACCATCTGTGTCCATGGGTTATGCATATATGCATACAAGGCCTTTGGTTGATTACCTCCCTCCACCCACCCTCTCCAGCTTTCCCTCTCAGATTCTGCACTTTGTTCCAGGCTTCCACGTCTCTGGATCCACTCCATTCATCTGTTTATTTTGTTACTTAGTTCCACATATAAGTGTGATCATGTGATACTTGTCTTTCTCTGACTGACTTATTTCACTTAGTGTGATTCTCTCTAGGTCCCTCCATGCTGTCTCAAAGGGTAAGATAGTCTTCATTTTTACTGCTGCATAGTATTCCATAGTATAAATCTACCACAGCTTTTATATCCACTCATCTACTGATAGGCACTTGGGCTGTTTCTAGATCTTAGATATTGTAAATTGTGCTGCTATGAACATAGGGGTGCATACATTCTTTCTGATTGGTGCTTTGGGTTTCTTAAGATATATTTCCAGAAGTGAGATCACTGGGTCAAATGTCAATTCCATATTTAATTTTTTGAGGAAATCAAAAAATAAAGCTACCATAATCAAAACAGTCTAGTAGTAGCACGAGAACAGGCATATATCTCAATGGATTGGGTTGATTTCCTGCCGGCAACTGGAGAAGGAAAGCAGGCGGGGTCCTGGGTGCTAGAGGGAAGCCAGTGCCGGCAGCCAGGGGAAGGAAGGCCTACTCTTGCACAAATTTTCATGCATCGGGTCTCTAGTGTTAAATAAGAGTGGTGAAAGTGGACATCCTTGTCTTTTCCTGTTCTTAGGGGAAATGCTTTTAGTTTTTGCCCATTGAGTATGATGTTGGCTGAAGGTTTGTCATATATGGCCATCACTATCATGGTATGATATGCTCCTTCTATTCCCACTTTGCTGAGAGTTCTTATCAAAAATGCCTGTTGGATTTTGTCGAATGCTATTTCTGCATCTAGTGATGTGATTATGTGATTTTTGTCTTTCAGTTTTTTTATGTGATTTCTCACATTTATTGATTTGCGAATATTGTAGCAGCCTTGAATCCCTGGAATAAATCCCTCTTGGTCATGGTGTATGACCTTTTTAATATATTGCTGGATCCTAATATTTTGTTGAGGATTTTAGCAGCTATGTTCACTATGGATATTAGTCTGTAATTCTATTAGTTTGTAGTGTCTTTATCTGGTTTTGGAATTAGGATAATGCTGGCCTCATAAAAAGAGTTTGGAAGTATTCCTTCCTCTTGGATTTTCTGAAATAGTTTGAGGTGTTATAGGTATTCGTTTTTCTTTGAATATTTGGTAAAACTCCCCTGTGAAGCCACCCGGACTTGGACTTTTGTTTGCTTGGAGTTTATTTTATTTTATTATGGCTTCTATTTCATCAGTTGTTGGCCTATTCAGGTTTTCTAATTCCTCCTGATTCAGTTTTGGGAGATTGTATTTTTCTAGGAATTTGTTATATTTTTCTTAATATTTGTTATATGACATTTGCATGTTCTTTGCAGTATGTGGGTTACCTATAATTTATTCTATCTTATAGGTCTTGGAAGTCAAATTATGTGCTTTTATATAAAGAGTACATAATACAATTGATATGCAATAAAACTTTTATGCTTTAATTGTCATTTGTGATATTTATAATTGACTTGAATTTAATGTGGAGCATTACTTTTCATGAAACTTGGCATTATCTAAAAGTTATTATAATATTCTAATTAATTTTATATTTGTCTTTTTGGATTTAAACAATTTCAAATTATATATTTTTATGTAATTATAGTTTTCACATACATTTTAATCATACTATTCATGCATATTTTTTAAATATGCAGACTTGTGATCTGTGAATTTCATATTCTAACAATCTATCTTATATGTTTCTCAGTATAATTTATGGTAAATAGTCATTAAACATAAAAATGCCACCCTGACTGGTTTGGCTCAGTGGATAGAGTGTCCGCCTGCGGACTGAAGGTCCCAGGTTCAATTCTGGTCAAGGGCATGTACTTTGGTTGCAGGCACATCCCCAGTAGAAGGTGTGCAGGAGGCAGCTGATTGATGTTTCTCTCTTATCGATGTTTCCAACTCTCTATCCCTCTCCCTTCCTCTCTGTAAAAAATCAATAAAATATATTAAAAAAATGGTTAAATAAGGGGAGAGAAGGTAAAGAGGGAAAATTAGATGAGGCCTGATTATTAAGACCATTTTGTGACATAATAAGAAATTCAAACTATTTTTCTGGTGAAGAATAATCATCAAATGTATTTAACTTGAAGGAATGTGTGATCAGATGTAAATGATAAAATATAACTGTCAGTGCTGCATGTCAATTAAATTAATACAATCAGTGTTGCTGCCTGTGCAATACGGCACAGTGTTTTACAACAAACTTTTGGGTTGTTTTTTAATAAGTAGGAAGAATACACTCTAAAATAACTATAAAAAGATTTCATATAGTAAATACATAAACCATAGTCATTTGTAGTCATTATCAAGTATTATGTTCTGTACATAATTGTATGTGTTATACTTTTACAATTGGCATCACAGTAGGTTTGTTTACAGCAGCATCGTGACAAATATATGAGTAATGCATGCAATATGAAGTTATGATGGATACAACATGACAAGTTTATAAGAATTTTTCAGCTCCATTATAATCTTATGGGACAATCAGATTATATTAATTTGTTTGTTTACTTAATCCTCATTCTAGGATTTTTTTTTTTTCTATTGAATTTTAGAGAGAGTGGAAGGGAAGGAGAGAGTGGGAGGGGAGAGAGAGAGAGAGAAAAGCACATTGATGAGTTGTATCCTGCACATGCCCTGGCTGAGCTGAGAACAAACCTACAACCCAGGAATGTGCCCTTGACCAGGAATTGACCCTTTAACCCTTCAGTACGTGGGACAATGCTATATGTACCACTGAGCAATAACAGCTAGGGCTAGACAGACAAATTTTTAAAAATAAAAACAGATTATGAAAAATTTTTATTAACATGAGGGGTTAACATAATGATGGTAAAATGAATAATAAGAATTTGGGACTACCTCAGTGAAGAGATTTCCCAAATAATTAAGAATTCCTGCTAAAAAAAACAAAATGGCTACTTAGGTAAATGCCCGTATTCGCTGCCTCCCACAACTACATCAATATTACAACTAAAATACATAACAACCATCATTCAGAACCACCTGAAATCTGGTTGAATAGAAGTTCTACAATGAGAGAAGTGAAGAAGAAAAAATACTGAGACTAGTAGCAGAGGCTGAGGCACAGAACAGGTTGATCAAACACCCACGTGTGGTGTTTTTTTAATCAGGAGGAAAAATCTCAGCTGTGGAGAACTCCCATGAGGAGCAAGGGGTCCCTGCCCTATAAGAGACCCCCAGCCCAGGGTTCCAGAGCTGAGAAGAGAAGTCCCCATAACTTTGGGCTGTAAAAACCAGCAGAGATTGTGGCTGAGTGATAGGAAGGCTGCTGGAGACCCAGGCAGTCCCCCTTAAGGGGCTGACATACAAACTTACATGATCTCACTCCCTCTAAGTGCTAGTGCTGGAGCAGCAGCTAGGGGGGATCCAGAGACATACGGGGAGAAACTGAATTGTCTGGCTTTGGAGCAAGAACTGGGGGATGGCTTTCTCCCAGACAGGGGTGCTTACAAGAGTCATTTTTTTCTATACTGGGACCTCCGCCATTCCAGAGCTGACTGGAAACCATATCTAAGTTTCCATCAGCATAATGCACACTGTTCTCTACACCCTGGTGATTCCCTGAGACTCTACCCAATCCAATTTGCAGCCCCACCCAAGCTGCCACTGCCAGCAGCACAAGCCTCGGCTATCCCTGGTTACCTCGGGCGGCCCTGGGCAGCTGGGCAGCTGCCATCTGAGGCTTGCCTGCACCTTGTGCCGGCCCTGGGTGGCTGGGGGGCTGAGGGGACTGGGAGACTGTGGAGGTAGGTGCCCTGGTGGGGCTGTGGGGACTGGTCGCCGCCATCTTGTGGCTGTGGGTGCCACCATCTTTGAGGGTGGGGCAGTCAATTAGCTTATTCTCTCCTTATTGGCTTTGGGCGCCACCATCTTTGTGATGGCAGGAGGGTCAATTAGCATATTCTCTCTTTATTAGATAGGATGCACTTCTACATTTTATGTAATACCTGTTTTGTGGTGTTGAACTCCTTTAGCTTTTTCTTGTCTGTGAAGCTCTTTATCTGACCTTCCCTGAAGGAAGACTCAGCTGTGAGACTTTATTTCAACACCGAAGGATATATCCATCCCTTCTGATGCCTCTCAGTGTGATAGGCTGATCTGTGGAAGTTTCCTGACAAGTAGCAGGAAGAGCCCATGCAGTTGGGCGACCCTGCCCAGTGACTGGCCCTGACTGTTGCTTACTTGGCATATTCAGAAACACATAAAAGGCCAGATTTAAAATGTTAAAAACGGTTGATCTGGTTGACAAAGGCAGACTCTGGGGCTCCTCTGGCTACAGACAGAAGTGATGTGATGCCTGATGCCTGCAGGGCATGTGACCTTGGACCACCCAGGTGCGGCAGGCGAGGCTAGCCCTCCTCCCTCTCCTGGTCAGTGAAGTGAGCCTGCTGCTTGTGCACGTTCCAGTGCAGACTCTGGGCCAGGCTCTGGGACCAGTCGCTCACAGGGGCTCGGAAGCAGATGGAGGGGAGCCGGTAGCACTAGGTAGTGCTGCTGATGCTGTCTCCCTGGCGGATCTCCTGCCTCTTTCGGCTCATATGGTGTTCCTTGCTTCCGGTGACAACATGATCTTGAACTCGACTCCTGAAGGGACCACAGATTGGCCGGAATGACAGTGAGTGGGGACAGATGGGCATGGTTTTGATGGCCAGCATGTTGGGTTGGATCATGGAGACCCGCGCCGCCACCTTGTACACCGCCCTTCGGGATGGAGACAATCACGGCATCACCCTGCACTGTGGTGATGAGGTGTCCGTCCAGGTAGGCGTCCACATTGGACAGGTTGGAGGAGGGGCCTCTGTCAATCACCACTTCGTTCAAGACCTGGTACCGCAGGACCTGCTTCTCGGCCTCCGTGTCCCAGTTGGAGGCCCGGACCCCATTTCACAGACCCCATTAGGCATGTCAGTCTTCTTTCCTCCGCGCTCCTTCACGACCTTGACCTTCAGCCAGCTCCGGAGAACAATAGCTGCATTCCCCTGTATCACCTGAGTAACTTGGGTCTGAAAGTTCTGGAAGTTGAAGGGGGTCAGGAAGCCCGGGGAGCCCAGGTGCAAAGCCAAGACCGGAGGCACGCTGCCCTGGGCACGGGCACTCAGCTGCAAGAGGAGGCAGGCGCAGAGCAGGATCCGGTCCTGCCCTCCTCCCCCACCCCCCACCCCCCCAGATGATGAAATTGGTCTGGTCGGGAAGGTCGTCATAGTCTTCTCTGCAGGTGCAGAACTTCTTCTTTACCAGCGGAAGCTATCATCTCCCATGATGGCAGGGTTTTCTAGAACCTTCTCCACATACAAGATAGAGTTGGTCTCCTCCATGAGGCACATGCAGAGCGCCTTGAAGGCTGCAGCATGCTGGCCTCCTGGGTCTTCTTGATGGCGAGGACACTCTTTGGGGACTTGCTGCACGTCAGCCGCTGGCTGGCAGGTCCTGGATGTGCACAGTGGTCTGGGGGTTCTGCAGCACACAGGCCTTGGGTCCAAAGTGGTCACCGGGCACGGCCTTGCAGAGAGCGGGTCCTCCTGAACTCCTTGGTGCTCGCCAGGGCGGGTGAGGCAGACAGGCTGCAGGACTGGGTGCGACCCGGTGGGGTGGCCCAGAGTGGCTCCTCATCCCCGTGGCAGGTGGCACTGCCGTAGGAGGACCTGCGCTCAGCCCCCTCTGCACTTTGACTTTCCCTGGCTCCATCTCCATCAATGATAAAGGAGCTTCCCTCAGAAGAATGCTGATCCCTTTTCCCTGGGGGCCTGCAGGGCCCTCCCCTCCCCCGGCTCCCAGGCGCAAGCACACAGCCAGTCTTAACTTCTTACTCCACCCAAATTAATAATCCCAAAAGTTATTTCGTAAGTTATGATATCTCACAACTTACAAGAGCCTATTTATTTATTTATTTATTTATTTATTTATTGTTGATCCTCACCCAAGTATATTTTTCCATTGATTTTTAGAGAGAGTGGGAAGGGAGAGGGAGAGAAAAGCATCTATGCACGTTGATTGGGTGCCTACTACATGAACCCCAACCAAGGCGGGAGAACCTGCAACCAAAGTGTATGACTTTGACAGTTAAATCCATCACCCTTCAGTCCCCAGCTAAGCTCTATCCTCTGAGCCAAACTGGCTAGGGTACAATAGCCTTTAAATGTACCGTTCTCTATACCTACATTCTGTTTTCTCTGGCAAACTTCATATTCCCATCATCAGTGCTGTGTTCTGTACTCAAAATATAGTATCTACACATAGATACTTCTTTTAATTAGATAATTTAAAGTTTCCTACCTAAAGTTTCATTAGATTTTGTTCATAGCTACATAAAGTATATATATATATTTTTTTCTATATCTCCCAGAAATGTACTAGTAATATCTTCTGTGCTTTAGTACTCTGCCTATTTAATTGTTTATTTTTTAGGTTATATTTTTGCAACAAAGAAATCAATTAGTTGCTAAAACTAAATAGTATTAAAATGCTTTTAGTGAAATGTAACAAACTTCACATCCACTCCTCCATACCATTAGATCCACTATGTAGGAAAATATTTTCAACTACTTCTTTAAGGTATCTTTGAAAGTTATATCCAGACTCCTAAATTATACCATCCACTATTATGTGTATTAGTTATAGACATAATCAATTGAGTCTCTCTACAAAAGTTGAGAATCAGTTTACACTATAGATCTCATCCACCTCTACTCATCCTTCCATTTTATTAAATTAAATTATTCTATTTTGTATAGAAAAATATGTCCTCAAGAGTTCTTGATACTTAATTTTGATCCATAACAGTTTTTTCTGTTATTTTCTATAATAATTTATTGGGATGTTAAGGCATTGATAGATCTGATTATCTATAATATTATGTATTACATGAACATTTTTTTAAATGTTCCTTAATTGTTGAAAGTACTATTACAGATGTCCCCCTTTTTCCCCGATTGACCCCTTCCAACCTGCTCAAGCCGCTCCCCCCAGCCCTCCACCCAGGACTACTGCACTATTTTCTGTGTCCATGGCTTATACTTATCCTATATAATAAAAGGCCAAGCCGAAACCGGTTTGGCTCAGTGGATGGAGCGTCGGCCTGCGGACTCAAGGGTCCCAGGTTCGATTCCGGTCAAGGGCATGTGCCTTGGTTGCGGGCGCATCCCCAGTCGGGGGTGTGCAGGAGGCAGCTGGTCGATGTTTCTCTCTCATCGATGTTTCTGGCTCTCTGTCCCTCTCTCTTCCTCTCTGTGAAAAATCAATAAAATATATTTAAAAAAAAAAAAAAAAAAAGGCCAATATGCAAATCAACTGAATGGTGGAACAACCAGTTGCTATGAGGCACACTGACACCAGGGGGCAGATGCTCAATGCAGGAGCTGCCCTCTGGTGGTAGTGTGCTCCCACAGGGGGAGCATAGCTCAGCCAGAAGCAGGGAGTGGGCCTAAGCTGGCAGGCAGAAATCCTATAAGGGGTCCCAGACTGCCAGAGGGCATAGGCCAGGCTAAGGGACCCCCTCCCCCCAGTGTGTGAACCGGGCCTCTAGTATGCATATAATTTCTTTGGTTAATCTCTTCCCGCCCCCCTCTCTTCTCTTTCCTCTGATATCCATTAGTCTGTTCTGTGCTTCCATGTCTCTGGATCTATTTTGTTGTCAGTTTATTTTGTTCATTAGATTCCACATATATGTGAAATCATGTGATACTTGTCTTTCTCAGACTGGCTTTTTCATTTAGCATAATTCTATCCAGTTTCCGCTATAATGCTTCAAAGGATAAGAACATTTTAACTTTGACCTTTGAGATCTTCCAATATATAATATAAACTTTGTAATAGCAGTAAAAACAAAATAGTTTATATTGCATACATACTGAATGACTATAAGCTATAGATTTGTGTTTGATTATGAGGCTATCCTATGTAATAAAAGGGTTATATGCAAATTGACCACACCTTTGCTACACCTAAGCCACGCCCACCAGCCAATCAAGGTGAGTATGCAAATAAACCCAACCAAGATGGCTACAGCACAGAGATCAAGGTTTCCCAGGCAACGGAGGAAGCCAAGCTTTCTGCCTGCCATTGCTAGGCCTAAGCCTCCACTCAAGTTACAAAGTTTCAATTATAGAAGGTAAACAAATCCAAACAGAAATGGCAGCAGCCACGGAGCTGGAGAGAGCAGGCCAGGGTTACCCCTGGCAATGGAGAAAGCAAAGCTTTCCGCAGACCCTGGCCAGGCCCAGGGCTCCGCTTAAGGCTACAAAGTTTCAATTATAGAAGGTGAATTAACCCCAACAGAAATGGCTGCTGGCCATGGAGCAAGCAGGAGGCTTGGCTCCACTCCAGGCTACAAAGGTTCAATTGTAGAAGGTAAATAAATTTCAGATACCAGGGCCTCCTCTTGGGTCACCAGGGGGCATGGCTGGCCTGCAAACCACCACAGGCCCCTTGCTCAGGCAGCCCCACACCCCAAGGGAACCCCCATCCTGATCTGGGACACCCTTCACGGCAAACCAGCAGACCCCCACCCCTGCACCAGGCCTTTATCCTATCTAATAAAAGAGTAATATGCAGATTGACCATCACTCCAACACACAATATGGATGCCCCCATGCGGTCAAAGATGGCTGCCCCCATGTGGACACAAGATGGCCACCACAAGATGGCCAGCAGGGGAGGGCAGTTGGGAGGCACCAGGCCTGCAAGGGAGGGCAGTTGGAGGCGATCAACCCTGCAGGAGAGGGCAGTTAGGGGTGACCAGGCCGGCAGAGGAGGGAAGTTGGAGGCAAACAGGCTGGCAGGGGAGGAGTTAGGCATCAATAAGGCTGGCAGTGGAGTGGTTAGGAGGTGCTCAGGCTGACAGGCAGAAGTGGTTAGGGGCAATCAGGAAGGCAGGCAGGCGAGCAGTTGGGAGCCAGCAGTGGGATCAGGCCTAAACGGGCAGTCGGACATCCCTCGAGGGGTCCCAGATTGGAAAGGATACAGGCTGGGCTGAGGGACACCCCCCTCTCCGTGCACGAATTTTGTGCAACGGGCCTCTAGTCCTATATAATGAAAGGTCAGGACCATAAGTGTAATAACCTGAACAACTGCTTGACCAGTCGCCATGAGGTGCATTGACCACCTCTTCATCCCTACCCTCCCCCCCACCCCACAGGCTCTGATAGCAGCATGGAGAATGGGGAGGGGAGGTTGGCAGTGGGGCGGGACTGGGGACCGTTGAGCGGTGGTGGACTGTGGGCAGCGAGCAGTGGTGAGCGTCCAGCAGTGAGCAGTGGCAAGCAGCAGGGGGCTGTGACAGTGGAGAGAGTTGCGAAGCATCGCAGGTTGGGGATCCTTGAGGAGCATCACGGGACAGGGAGCATTGAGGAACATCGTGGGGCAGCGGAGGCAAGCATTGCGAAGTGCCAGGGAGCATCATGGGGCGGCGGAGGCAAGAGTCACAGAGCATCAGGGAGCATCATGGGGCAGTGGCGGGGAGGATCGCAAGGTGTCATGGGGCATTGCAGGGTGTTGCGGGGCATCGGACATGGCCCTGATTGCAGGCTAGGCCTAGGGACCCTACTCGCACATGATTTTGTGAGCTGGGCCTCTAGTGAATTTATAATTGCAAGTATAAATTTAGATTAGAAGTCACTTTCTATAGCACAGTTATAACTTTCAATGAGCAGTTGATATTTTCAATAATTCTGCCTCATTAAAAATTACTTTTACATCCTCAAATAAGTCTAGCTTTCACCAACTTTGTTTTTATAGTTTACTGCTTTTATTTAGTTGTTTGTTTTCCATTGTACATGTCAATAAAAGTATTTAATTCTAAACTAGTATAATTTAAGTTAATTTTTATAATTCTCAACATGATAAAGGAGGATTGTAGTGGAAGAGGCAGACAATTTTTAATCATCTCATTACTACCATAATTTATCTTTTCAAACCCCATGTTCAGAAATATAATTAGTGTTTATCAAATGTTCTTTCTCCCTATCTCCCTCTCTCTTTCTTTCCTCTCTCTATTAAACTCTTATCTACATCTCCCCCCTCCCCAGCACCCATTCTTTCTAATTCTGTCTCTTTGTAAATGATCAAGGTAAATTAAATTAAGTCCTGTATATTGTAAAAATTTAGAAGTTTATTTGTTGTCTTTTGAACCATGACATTTATATTTTATTTCAAACAATTATTTGGAACTTATTATAAATTACTAATTTATTTATTTTCTCAATATATTTAGTTAAAACTAGCAGAGTTGAAGTGCCCTAGTAAAAGATAAGGTTTTGCTAACAGCTTCGTATCTAAAGTTGGCTTTCTTTTCTTTCACACAGAATGACTATAGCTTTCAAATGCATTTTGCTCCTGGCAATGGCAACTTTTACCTATCATTTCTGATTAAAAATCATGTGTCACTTGTGTATTTGGGCATGCATACCATACTGAAATATTTAAGAAACAGTTCCTATTTTTATTTTATTTGATCCCTTTTTATTTTCTGAGGAATCTTGTTGAACATTTCAGAGAATATGTAACTTAACAGCCAAATAAGCTTTTAATTTATTTTATATATTTCAATAAATGCATTTGGGATCTGGATTATACATTTAGGATTTTGGTAATTAAATGTGTACATGTTTTATTATAAATGACTTCACTCACTAATAGAAATATATGAATTTGCACTTTAGAATAAATTTTGTCCTATAAAAAACTAGAGGCCTGGTGCACAAAATTCATGCATGAGGTGGTGTCCCTCAGCCAAGCCTGCATTTTCTTGCAATCCAGGATCCCTTGGGAGATGTCCAACTGCCAGTTTAGTTGGGCCTAAACTAGCAGTTGGACATCCATCTCACAATCTGGGACTGCTAGCTCCTAACCACTCTACCTGCTTGCCTAAATGCCCCTAACCACTCACCCTCCTGCCTCATCGCCACTAACCCCTCTGCCTGCCTGCCTGATCATCCCTAACTGCTCACCTACCTGCCTGATCACCCCTAACCATTCACCTACCTGCCTGATTGCCCCTAACTGTCTAAGCCTTGGCCCCCACCACCACAGCTTTATCTGAAAGGTCGTCTGGAATGATGTCCGGAAGGTCATTCAGCTGTCTGGTCTAATTAGCATATTATGCTTTTATTATTATAGATTATCTCAATGTATCTAATAACATACAGATGACTTTCCTTATTATTGTAAAAATTCAAAAAGGACAAATAGTGAAAAAGGAAAAAGGATATTTAGTCTAATAATATAAGTATGTTACTGATATAAATATCTCTCCATCTTTTAGAGAACAATGAAAATTTTTAAGCACTAAGTAAACATTGATGATATATTATTTAATGAAATTTAAATACTTTTCTAAACAAAATATTTACAGCCTTTGTAATTAATCATGAATCAATACAAATTTCTATGAAAAATGCCCACATGGAAGTAAATTTTAAGTAGAATATAAATCTGTACTGCAATTTTTATAAAATTTTTGTTTTGCTTATAATACAGTTTTATTTTACTACTAGAGGCCCGGTGCACAAAATTCATGCACAGGGGTGGGGGGGTGTGTCCCTCAGCCCAGCCTGCACCCTCTCCAATCTGGGACCCTCAAGGGATGTCCGACTGCCTGTTTAGGTGGGATTGGGCCTAAACGGGCAGCCGGATATCCCTCTCATAATCCAGGACTGCTGGCTCCCAAATGCTCGCCTGCCTGCCAGCCTGATTGCCCCTAACCTCTTCTGCCTGCCAGCCTAATCACCCCCTAACCACTCCCCTGCCAGCCTGATCAACGCCTAACTGCTTCCTGTCAGTCCAATTGCCCCTAACTGCCCTCCCCGGCCAGCACAGTCACCCCTAACTGCCCTCCTCTGCCGTCCATCTTGTGGAGACTATCTTGTATCCACATGGGGGCAGCCATCTTTGACCACATGGGGACGGCCATCTTGTGTGTTTGAGTGATGGTCAATTTGCATATTACTCTTTTATTAGATAGGATAGGCATTTTCTTTAGATCAGTGTCCCATTCTCAAAACGATTAGAGTTTCTCTTTGTTTACTCTCAGATATAGGAAAAGTATCAGCACTTATTATTATCCACTAAAGAAATATATTTATAGTTCCATTCATGATGACAACTTAGGAAGATCCTAAACTCACCTCTTCCAATGGTCTCACCAAATCTATAGCTATATGTGGAACACTTTTTTCTGATAAGGAACTGAAAACTGACAAGGTGACCCCTTTACATCAGGAAAATGGGAGAGAAACCACATTGAACCAGGTAGAAAAGGCTGAAATACAATTTCATCATAAATCTTACCCCGTTTATGGTGACCCACAATCAGGTAAAATCTCAAAGCTCAGAGCTTCTCCCTAAGGATTGAAGGGTTTATACCCCACATGAAACAAACAAGTATTATGAACAACACCTGAGAGAGAAGCCTCCAAAATATCTGTCTTTGAAGACCAATAAGGCTTACACCCTCAAGACCCTTGAGGCTGTGGTGAACCGAGGAACGTCTCCTAAAGCGCCTGCACAAAGATTTAACTCACCCCATTGCCTAGTGCAACAGCAGTCCTTTGTAAAAAACATGCAGACATGTGAAAGAGACTAATTTCTTAGTTTAAAAAGTATCTGCATACTTTAGAAGCTGCTGATTGTCTGCCTTCCAATCATCTTGTATCTAGGTGCTGACTGATACTCCCCTTTGGGACAATGACTGGTCTTGGCACACCCTCAACTACGGGAAGTTATTAAAAATAATATAGGCTGCTTGACAATCACCAGGGTTTGAAAGACATCTAAGGACTAGAGCAGGGTTGAATGATAAGCTTCATCTCCTACATAAGACCAACCCTTCAAGGAAAGATAGCTGCTTCATCTAATCCATAGAGACCAACACAGATTTAAGCAAATTAAAGAAACAAAGAAATGTATTCCAAATGAATGAACAAAATAAAACATTAGGAAAAACATCTTGATGAAACAAAGACAAGTAATTTACCTGATAAAGAGTTTAAAGTAATTGTCTTAGAGTTCCCACTGTTGGAAATAGAATGAACACAGAAAGAACATCAGTAAAGAGATAGGAAATATATATATATATATATAAAAGTTGCAAACAAAAGTGACAGAGATATAAAATATAATAACTAAACTGAAAAACATGTAAAAAGGGTCCAACATCTGACTAAATGAAGCAAATGAAAAGAAAAAAAAATAATGAACCTCAAGTCAGGACAGAGGAACCCATCCAATCAGAGTATCAAAAAAAAGTAAAGATATCTTAAGAGACTTAGCAAACAGCATCATGTAGATAACATTTGTATTATAGAGATTTCAGAATGAGAAAGGGAGACAGAAGTGCAGAAAACTTATTTGAATAAATAATGGTTAAAAACTTCCTTAATCTGGGGAAAGAAACAGACATCCACACACAGGAAGCAGAAAGTTTTTAAAAAGAGTAATCCAAAGCATTCCACACCAAGACACATTGTAATTAAGATGTCAAAAGTTAAAGAAAATAAGAGAATATTAAATGCAGGAAAAGAAAATCAACTTATTACATACAAGGGAACCCCATGGAATATCAGCAGATTTTTCTAGGAGAGACTTTGAAGGCCAGAAGAAGAGGCACAATATAGTCAAAGTGCTGGGGAAATAATCTGCCTACCAAGAATACTCTACACAGCAAAATTATTCAGAATTAAAGGAAAGATAAATTGCTATACAGACAGGCAAAAACTAAAGGAGTTTATCACAACTACAGTGCTCTTACAAAAAATGTTAAATGTAATTTTAAGTTAAAACAAAAATGTGCTAATTAGTGACAAGAAGAATGAAAGTATAAATTTTAATGAGAAAGATAAATACATATTATAGCTACTATATTAATCACTTCTAATGTTAGTATGAAGGTTAAAAGACAAAGTTTGAAAAAATAACTAACTAAATAACTATTTAAAAAATACACATGTAAAAAGATTTAAAATGTGACATCAAACATACAAAATGTTGAGGAAAAATAAATATGTAGATATTTCAAGTGTGTTTAAACTCAAATTGTTATCAAATTAAAATAGTCTTATAAATATAACTTCTTATATGTAAGTCATATTGTCCACAAAGCAAAAGCTTCTGGTGGATACACAAAAGATAATCAGAAAGTAATCAAGACATCACTAAACAATGTCATCAAAACACACACACATACACACACACACACACACACACACACACACAGACACACACGAGAGAGTAGGAAAAGAAGAAAGAAAATAAGGAACTGTAAATCAAGATTCAAAAATTAAAAAATTGGCAATAAGTATATACTTACCAATAATTACTTTAAATATAAGTGGGCTAAGTTCTCAAATCAAAATAGACAGAGTGGCTAAATGGATAAAACAGAACAAAACATAACTACAACAAAAAACACACACAAAACAAAGCAAATAAACAAAAACACTACCATTCTACCATTTCATGTTGTCTACAGCAGACTCACTTCAGATGTAAGCACAGAGCAGACTGAAAGTGAAGGAATAGAAGATGATATTCCAGGCAAATGGAAACCAAAAGAAAGCTGGTATATTTCAGAAAAATATACTTTAAAAAAAGACTTTAAGAAACAAAGAAGCTCATTACATAACGATAAAGGGTCAATCCAACATGAGAATATAATCTTAGTAAACATTTATGCACCCAACGTAGACACATCTAAATATATAAAGCAAATATTAATATTCCTAAAGGGAGAAATAGACAGCAGTGCAATAATAGTAGGGGACTTTATTTTTCACTTACACCAGTAGAACGATTATCCAGATTGAAAATCAATACATAAACATCAGACCTGAATGACACATTAGATCAGATGCACTTAACAGATATACACAGAAGATTATGGTCTATACAA
Organism: Eptesicus fuscus; assembly: GCF_027574615.1. Taxonomy (NCBI): domain Eukaryota; kingdom Metazoa; phylum Chordata; class Mammalia; order Chiroptera; family Vespertilionidae; genus Eptesicus; species Eptesicus fuscus. The sequence continues at coordinate 92,141,033 of NC_072475.1, read as the reverse complement.
ACACAACAGGATACATATTCTTCTCAAATTCTCATGGAACAATCTCCAGAACAGATCCTATGTTAGGCCACAAAATCAGTCTTAACAAATTTAGGAAGCATTGTTTGCAGCCACAATGGTACAAAACTAGTAATCAATTACAAAAGGAAAACTGGAAAATCCACAAATATGTGGAGATTAAACAAATGCCACAGAACAGCCAATGGGCCAATAAAACACTTAAAAGAGAAATAAACAATATATGTATCTCAATAAACCTTGAGATAAATGAAAATGGAAATGCAATATATCAAAAATTATTGAATGCAGTGAAACCAGTTCTAAGAGAAAATATTTATAGCAATAAAAGTTACTTCAAGAAACAAGAAAAAAATCTCAAGAAATTTAACTTTACACTTCAAGAAAATAGGAACAACCAAAGGCATGAGTTAATTGAAGGGAAAAGAAAGAACAAAGATTAGAGCAGAGATAAATGACATAGAGACTAAAAAGACAGAAAAGATAATAAAGTCAAGAACTGGTTTTTGGAAAATATAAACAAAACTGGTGAATCTTTAGCTGGACTCACCAAATTAGATGTAAAAGAGAAAACTGAAACTGATACCACAGAAACACAAAGAATCATAAGAGATGACTATCAATAATTACATGTCAATAAATTAGACAAGATAGAAGAAAAAGATAAATTCCTAGAAATACAGCCTTCCAATACTGAATTCTGAATAAAGAGAAAATCTGAATAGAATGCAAGCTAGTAAGAAGACTGAATCAATAATTAAAAACCTCTCAACAAACAAAAATCCAGAAACAGATGGCTTCCCTGGTAAATTATATAAAACATTCAAAGAAGAATTAATACTAGTCTTGCTTGAACTCTTCCAAAAATTAGAAGAGAAGGAAATACTAGTACTTCCAAACTCATTTTATGAGGCCAGTGTTATTCTGTTACCAAAGCCAGAAAAGAATACCACAAACAAATTAAATTATAGGCAATAACCCTAATAAACACAGATGCAAAAATCATCAACAGTTTTCATCAGCAGCAAATTTAACAATATATTCAAAAGGGTCACAGCATGATCAAATGGGATTTATTCCAGAAATGCAAAAATGGTTAAATATCCACAATGTGATATAACAAATTAACAAAAAATTATAAAAATCATTATGATCATGTCAATTGATGCAAAAAAAAATAATTTAACAAAACCCAACATACATTTATGATAAAAACTGTCAACCTAATTGGTGTAGACATAATAAAGGCCATATATAAAAAGCCCACAGATAGTAACATACGTAATCTGAAAATCTGAACTTTTTTCTCTAAGATCAGGAACAAGACAAAGATAGCCACTATCACTACTTTATTCAATGTAGTATTTGAATATTTAGCCAAAGCAATAAGGCAAAAAAGAAAAAAAAAAGAAAACAGTAAAATAAAAAAAGTAAAACTGTCACTATTTCCAGATGGCATGAAATTGTATATAGAAAATCCTAACTATTCCACAAAAAAATCCTTAGAACTTGTAAATAAATTTAATAAAGTGGCAGGATACAAAATCAATATATAGAAATCCATCAAGTTTTAATACACTAATGATGAACAATGAAAAGGAGAAATTAACATTTACAATTGCGTGGAATGGAATAAAATAACTAGGAATACATTTAACCAAGAACATGAAAGACCTGTACACTGACACAATGATGAAAAATATTGAAGAAGACACACAAAAAATGGAAAGATATTCTATGAACATGGATTAGAAGTATTATTGTTGTTAAAGTGCCCATCCTACCCAATGAGATCTATAGATGCAGTGCAATCTCTATCAAAATTCCAATGGCTTTTTGAAAAGAAATAGAACAATCTATCCAAAATCTGTATGAAACCATATACACACAAATACAAAACCAAGTAGCCAGAGCAATCTTGAGAAAGAATTACAAAGTTAAAGGCGTCGCATTCTTTTTTTTTTTTTTTTTAATCAAACTTGGCATTGGCATAAAAACACATAGATTGTTGGAACAGAATAGAGTGCCTCAAAATAAACCACTCATATGTGGTGAATTAGTTTATGACAAAGGAGCCAAAAATATACAATGGGCGAAAGACAGTGTCTTCAGTAAATGGTGCTAGGAAAACTGGACAGTCACATGGAAAAGAATAAAACTGTATCACTAACTTAGACAAGATAAAAAATTAACTCAAAATAGATTAAAGACTTTAATGTAAGACCTGAAACTATAAAACTCCAAGAAGAAAACCTAAGTGGAAAGTTCCTTGAACTCAGTCTTGGCAATTAACTTTTTTCATCTGTCACCGGAAGCAAAGACAACAAAATAAAAAATAAACAAGTGGGACCACATCAGACTATAAAGCTTTTGCATAGCAAAGAAACCATCTACTAAATGAGAGAAATATCTGAAAAGGGGTTAATATCCAAAATATATAAAGAATTCACACAACTCAATAGCAAAAAAAAAAAAAAAAAAAAAATCCAATTAAAAAATGGGCAGTGGATCTGAAGAGACATTTTTTTTTTTCCCAAAGTAGACATACAGATGGCTAACAGGTTCATGAAAAGATGTTCAGCATTCCTAATCAAAAGGTAAATGTGAATTAAAACTACAGTGAGATATCATGTCACACCTGTCAGAGGGACTGTTATAAAAAATGACAACAAAGAGCAAGTGCTAATGAGGCTGTGGAGAAAAGGGAACCCTTATGGTGAGAACGTAAATTGGTGCACCAACTACTGAAAATAGTATGGGCATTTCTCAAACATTTAAAAATAGAACTATCATATGGTCTAGCAATTCTACTTCTGGGTTTTATCTGGAAAAAACAAAACACTTACTTATAAAGATACATACATCCTTTTTTTTGTTGTAGCTTTACTACAATAGCCAAGACATGAAAGCATACTATATGTCCATTGATGGATGAATTAATAAAGAAAATATAGCATATATATATATATATATATATATATATATATATATATTCAATAGAATATTATTCTGCCATAAAAAGAAATGAAATCTTGCCAGTAGCAAAAATATGGATGGACCTTGAGGGCAGTATGATGAGTGAAATAAGTCAGAAAGAAAAAGACAAATAACTTGTATCTCTCTATTAATATATGTAATCTAATAAACAAAACTAACAAACAAGCTCACAGAAGATACAAAGAATAAACTGGTGGGTTCCAGAGGCTGGGGGAGGGGATATGGGCAAAGTAGGTCAAATATGTCAAAAGGTACCAACTTCTAGTCATGGAAATAAATAGATTATGGAAATGTAAAAAAGAAAAGAAAAAAAAGCATAACAACTATACTTAATAATACTGTATTGCATATTGGAAAGTTGCTAGGGGAGTAGACCTTAAATGATCACATTGTAAGAAAAAAACAAAACATTTGGCCCTTGCAGGTTTGGCTCAGTGGATAGAGCGACGGCCAGCAGACTGAAGGGTCCCAGGTTCCATTCCTGTCAAGGGCACTTACCTCCGTTGCAGGCTCCTACCTGGCTTGTGCCCTGGTCGGGTCGCATGCAGGAGGCAAACAATCGATGTATTTCTCTCACATAGATATTTCTCTCTGTCTTTCCCTCTCTCTCCCACTCTCTCTAAAAGTCAATAGAAAAATATCCTCAGGTGAGGATTAAAGAAAAAAAAAAGGCAAAAAAACTATAACTATGTACAGTGACAGATATTAACTAGACATTGTGGTGATCATTTCACAATATAAATAAATATCAAATCATTATGTTGTACACTTAAAACTAATATGATTTTATATGTCAAGTGTACCTCAATACAAATAAATTGAGGGAAAATGTATATAGTATGCTTCTTGAGGTGGCCTTTATTATCAACTTAGAATTCTCTAAAAATGTGATCATCTAGAATTAAATATTTTCTTTTTAATTTTATATCTTTCTCTCTAGGTGCTTTTTGGTATCTTTTATGAGTAACAGAATGAAGATTAATTGATGTAATAAATTTTAAATTTTTTTATCACTGACTTAATAAAAAAAAATTTTGTCATCAGTTATATAAAACACCATGTAATAGAAACATGAGCCTTCATAGTTTTCAAATCTTTAGTGACTTCTTTAACAACAAGTCTAGCCCAGCATTGAAGTTGGAGGAGGCGAGTTAGGTAAGGACACATCTGATGGAGGAGCTTCTCTTAGAGCAGACAGCGCTTTTTCAGCTTCCCGTTAAGGAGATTTGATATGTATGTCAAACCCACTCACTTTCAGTCCCATTTATGGCACTTACTTTGATAGATCTGATCATCAAATTGAGATATTCAGTCAAAATCACTTTTGAAAAAAACTAGTCCCAATACAAAATGGTTTTAGTAGGTATAAGACAGAATTTTATAAAGATTAATTTTTAAAATAATATTTTTATGACCATACAGAATAATGATATTTAAAATTACAATGTTTATTACACATGGTCATTTTTTGTTAAAAGAAAAATAGAGTATAATTGATTTGTACCTTTTGGAAAATATATATTCTTTAAAGTATTTACATTTTCAAATATTTTGCATTTAAAGGACTGAAAGTACTTTAGAAGCTTGGACCTTACCTACCCTACTGGGGAAAAATATGAAGGGATCTAAAGTAAAATAACATTTGTGATACCTTAAGAAATGATGCTAAATTCACCTGAGGAACCATCTCGGTGATTAATTCTTTACCGGGATCTTAGAAAATAGAATCCGTATGAAATAAGAAAAGTGTCTCTTATTCTAAGAAAATCTCTTTGCTGTTTTCTTCACAAAAATATTATTTTATTTAATTAAATCCAAGATATCATCCAATCAAAATACATTCTGATTTCACATATATTAAAGTGTGAATAAATGTGCATTTTAGAAATGATTAAATATAAGAGAAAAGGCACTAATGCAAGACCGCATTTTTAGGGTAAACAAACAACAATATCAGTAACAGAAAAATAGTAATTTACTTAATATTGTCAAATACCAAAATGTATAGAAAGCCACATGGCAGCACGTATTCAGGTGGTGTACTTTTATTATAGAATGCACGGTAGCTATCCCCTCATTCTGTTTATAAAAGGTTGTGACAGTTTTAAATACAAAGAAAAATTATATCTTCTGAGTATTTTAGACAATAAAATGTTGAAGCACAAATTTTAAGGAGGACACCTACAGGTTTCTTATTTTTGAAGAAAATGTGATATCCTCAGCAAGTACCACTACATTAGCCTAACCCTTTTGTTGATAGAGATATTTTATTATGATTGAAATATTCTCCTTCCTCATACTTTTGTAATTTATCATATATTAAGAAAGGCAAATAATAGTGAGATCTGATATGAGAGATACATAGTTTATCCTTTTAGTTTCAATTAATATGAATACAAGGCAGACATGTTATTCCTGGTTGTGGAAAGGCTAGATTTGAAGAGGAATTTCCTATACTGTACTGCTTTTTTTGTGGTCAAAATCAAAGTTGTAAGTCAATAATATTTAAATATTTAGGATAAATATAGAGAAGTAATTTAACCAGAATGTTTTTCAGCTTTCATGAAATATTACTATATCCATTGGTGCTTCTGTTCAATTGATGTTATTAAAAAGTATTAAGGTAGGACAACCCATCCAGAAGCAGGACACTTCTGATGTGTCACTTTGGTTTAAGGGTTCCCCAGAAGCCTAACTAAACTTTTCTACTAACTAACTGTACTGTGGTCTGGACTCTTGTCTCTGTATCCCTACTTTGCTCCTTCTCTTCTTCACAATGTTCAGAATTGCATCTCAGGTGGATGGCTCTCCTTGTCTGCTGTCCCTGCTCCCTGCCCCTGGAGGGAGCTCACTCTGATAAACTTACTGCACATCTAATCTAATCTTGGTTTCTGCCTCTCAGAGGACTTGAACTGAGGCAATATTTACGTAAAAACAGAACAACAAAAACCACATATTGCATGACTCCATTTGTATGAAATATCCAGAATAGGCAAGTCCATAGGGAGAGACATATTAGTAGTTTCCCCTGACTTGGTGGAGGAAGGAATGGGGAATGACTGCTTAATGGGAGGAGGTTTCCTTTTGGAATGAAATGTTCTAGAACTAGATAATGGTGATGCTTGAACAATACTGTGAATTTACTAAATGTTACTAATAGAAAATGGTATATATATTTTACAATATAGAAATGTATTACATTAAAAAGGGGGACTCATTTCTTTATTGTTGCTCATGGTGTGATATGTGAGATTCCATTATAGGGGTTTCTATAAGGGATTCTATGATAAATAAAATTGGAAAAATCTCAGTTTAATCAAATTAAATGGGTGTTTAGTTTTAAAACAAAACAACAAACAAAAGAAAAAGCTTGAGTGTTCCTATAGCTTCAATTTTTTATAAAAATTAATATATTGTTTGATAGTGAATTATAGTATATCAATTGTATCACAATTTTCAGATTTCTAGCAAATATATAATTATTTCTTCTACACACTAAGTCTTTTTTAATGTTATAATACCTATATTACAGACTGAGGGGTCAAAGTAGTTATTTTGTTTATTAGTAATATAGTTTTAGAAGTTGCCACCAGATGTGATACAAAAGCATGAATGCCTACTTTATGTAAAATGTGCAATCATTTCAAAGTAAATGATAGGCTATCTTTCAGGTTCATTTTATATTTCACTGTGGAATTTGCTAGAGGCTCCTCAAAAGATTTTATTACCAGCAACCAAGTCCCAGATGGCTTGGAGGCCTATGTTGGACAGAATATTTCTGAACATTTCTCAGGAAGAAAATCTGGTCTAACTGCTGATTCTGTTAGTAAAAATCGTTGTTATTTAGTATTTATTGAGCACATTTATGATGCTAACCTGCACATATTAGGCACCAATTCTCTTCTTTTCCACAACTGACAGTGCCTTCACTGTTCTGTTTTAAAGGCTCCTGTTTTCTGTAGGAATTCCATAAGGCAGTAACGTATTTAAAAAATACTTTGTTCATCTCCTTTGAAATGCTTTACTTATAGGCAGTTGTGATTATGAACATAAAGGTTAACCTGAGTATGATAATGTTCTTGTTACAATATCACTTTTAAGGTGCTCATTAAGGCCAAGTCATGCCAATTTTTTTCTTTATAGATGTTTCTAAATATCTGGTTTAGTTATGTCAATTGATTATTATCTAAAAATGAGCTTAGATGCAATTCTATACCCCAACTTAATTTATCTTGTGAGATGTGAAACTATCAGTTTTACACTAAGACAATTCCTATATTAGTCAGAATAATATAAGAATACTCGGTCTCATAAAGTAACCATTTCAAAAAATATTTCATTACATCATAATAACAGTTCACCTCTTTTATAATAAAAAATATCAAGAAATCTGTGAATTATTATGAAAAGAACAAACACACTGGTTTCCATAATTTCCTGAAATCCCAAATTCACTTTTGAAAGTTCAGTAATGTTTAAACTCATACAAATAAAAAAGATACAATGAGGGATATCAATGGAGGAAAGATTACAATATATTTTTGGAGACTTAAACATGATGCAAAAATGCTGATAGATGAAAGGAAACATATGCTTTCCAATGCATATGTGAAGGGGCTTAAGTAAGGAGGAATTTAAGAGAGAATTTGTTCTCAGAGAGGTTTGGGCCAACTGTGGTTGAGAATATAAAATGAAACTTACAGTTGGGGTTTAGTTGAAGATTGACATATATGACAGTCATCTACTTGCCCTAATCCCATGGCTATATTTAAAGTATCTTGAAATTTTTCAACAAAGACTCCACTAAAAAAACAAACAAACAAAAATCCATCCTCTAAAGAAACTGAAATTGAGCAATAATCTCTTCACGAAAGTAGAGAAAAATAATGTGGAAAATGGAGTTCAGGAGAGGGGGAGAGAGAGAGAGAAAGGAAGAGAGAGAGAGGGAGAGAGAGAGAGAGGAAATGTAACTGACACCTTGGGTACATCAGTGTGAATAGTTAAAATATATACAGCATCTTTACTGACTTATAATTTATATGCCATGCAAATACCCATCTAAGGTATATTATTTAATGGTTTTTAGTATATTTTAGACTTGTATAACCACCACCATGATCACTTTTAAACATTTTCAACATCCTAAAAAAAATTATACCTATTAACAGTACTCCAAATTTCCCCAATTCTCCAGCCCTAGGCAAGCATTAGGCTAATTTCTGTCTCTATAGATTTGATGTTGTGAACATTTTTTAAATAGTGGAGTCATACAATATGTGTCTTTGCTGACTGGCTTGTATTTCTTAGCATGTTTTCAAGGTTTATCTATGTTGTAACATTTATCAGTACTTCATTCCTTTTTATTGCTGAATAACATTTCATCATACACACACATACACATATATACACAATTTTGTGTGTGGTTACATGTTTTTGTCTCTCTTGAATATATATCTAGTAGAATTCCTACTTTCTCTATATTTAATATTTTGAGATACTGTAAGGCTGTTTCCCAAAGTGACTACATAGTTTTATATTACAACCAGAAACATATGGGAGTTGCCACTTATTCATGTCCTGAACAAAATTTGATATTTAATGTCTTTTCTTATATCAGTCATCTTAGTAGATGAGAGGTAGTATATATCATTGTGATTTTTATTTCCATTTCCCTTATCTTACCTAATAATAGACAAACATGTAAATTGACCATACCTCCACTACACCCACAGCCAATCAGAGTGAGTATGCAAATTAACCCAACAAAGATGGTGGTTAATTTGCATACGTAGGCGCCCAGCTGCCTGGGTTCCGGGAACTTTCTCAGCAACCAGGTCACTCCAAGGTAGGCCCCGTGTGGGTCCTGAGCAACCTGGGAAGGGCTTGAGCCAGGGGGCTCCTGGGCAGGGGTGGAGCCGGTGATCAGAGGGAGCTGGGGGCCCCTGCCCAGGCCCCAAGCCTTGGCCAGAGGCTTTTGGCCTGGGCAGGGGCAGAGCTGGTGATCAGAGGGAGCTAGGAGGCCCCTGCCCAGGCCCCAAGCCTCAGCCAGATGCTTGGGGCCTAGGCAGGCTCAGAGCTGGTGATCAGAGGGAGCTGGGGGGCATCTGCCCAGGCCCCAAGGATTTAGGCCTTGGCAGGGGTGGAGCCGGCAATCAGAGGGAGCTGGGGGGCCCCTGCCGAGGCCCCAAGCCTCAGCCAGAGGCTTTTGGCCTGGGCAGGGGCGGAGCCGGCGATCGGAGACAAGCGGCAATTGGTGTGAACTACAGAGGAAACACCTTTTCTGACCGATCATTGGCTAAGCTCCCTGTATGCCACTTGTAATATTCTTAGTAACTTGGGTATAAGAGTCCAAAAAGGTAATCTAGGGTTTTTCCATCACACTCCTGGAGAAAAAAGTGAAGGTCCGCTGCTTGAGGGCTAAGAAATGTCATATCCTGCCCTAGCCGGTTTGGTTTAGTGGATAATGCCTCAGCCTGCCAACCGCAGGGTCCGGGTTCAATTCTGATCAAGGGCATGTACCTAGGTTACAGACTCCTCCCTGGCTGGGGCCCAGGTCAGGGCTCATGCAGGAGGCAACCAATCAAAGTGTCCCTCTCACATTGATGTTTCTCTCTGTCTCTCCTTCTCTCTTCCACACTCTAAAAATCAATGGAAACATAACCTCAGGTGAGGATTAAAAAAAGAAAAAGAAAGAAATGTCATATCCTATGAAAGACATATCTTGAAAATGCCTAAAGAAAGTTGTCATGTTTTCATGGTGAAGGGACTGGAGTCCGTGTTGATGAAAACCCCTTGGTGGCTGGCAGTGGCTGCAGCAGGGGGGTGATGGGTCTGGTGCCTTCCTTGATCAGCCCGGTTGCCTCCCACAAAGGAAAGCTAGACTGTGGCTTAGACCCGCTCCACACAGGACATTTTTGAGGGTTCCCAGTATGTGAGAGGGGCCAGGCTGGGCTGAAAGAGCCCCCCACCCAGTGCACGAATTTCATGCACCAGGCCCCTAGTGGCTAATAATCTTGAACATATTCTCATGTTTTTATTGTCTACCCTTATATCTTTTTTGGAAAAACAAAGTCTCAGGTGCATTGTCAAATTTCAAATTCAGTTAATTATTGCATTTTAAGAGTTTTTTAAATATATTATAGATATAAGCCCCTTATATGCTGCATGATTTTCAAATATTTTCTCTCATTCTGTAGGTTGCATTTTTACTTTCACTTTCTTAACAGTGATCTTTAAACACAAAGTGTTTAATTTAGATGATATCCAATTTATCTGTTTGTTTTTGTCACTTGCGCTTTGGTGTGATGTGTAAGACTTTACCTAACCCAGGCATAAAGATTTGCTTCTATATTTTCCTCTGAACAATGTATGTGTTTAGCTTTATATTTACACTAAAGGCCCGGTGCACAAAATTCGTGCATGGAGGGGGGGGTGGTCCCTCAGCCCAGCCTGCACCCTCTCCAATCTGGGACCCCTCAAGAGATGTCCAACTGCCCATTTAGGCCTGATCCAGATCGGGCCTAAACGGGCAGTCGGACATCCCTCCCACAATCCAGGACTGCTGGCTCCCAACTGCTCGCCTGCCTGCCTTCTTGATTGCCCCTAACTCAGTGATGGGCAATCTTTTGAGCTTGGTGTGTCAAACTTCGCCAAAAAACTGAGCATAACTCGGGTAGTGTGTCACTTTGAGGAAAAAACTAACTCCAAGACTCTAGTCGCAAATGTTTCATCCTCAGGAGCAGCAAATGTTTCATCTTTGGCATGCGGCCGCGTGTCATCAGAAATGGCTACGTGTGTCAGTGCTGACACGTGTGTCATAGGTTCGCCATCACTGCCCTAACTGCTTCTGTCTGCCAACCAGATCAACCCCTAAACACTCCCCTGCCAGCCTGATTGATGCCTAACTGCTCCCCTGCCAGCCTGTTTTCCCCTAACTGCCCTCCACTGCAGGCCAGGTCACCCCTAACTGCCCTACCCTGCAGGCTTGATTGCCCCCAACTGCCCTCCCTTGCAGGCCTGGTCCCTCCCAATTCCCCTTCCCTGCTGGCCATCTTGTGGTGGCAATCTTGTGTCCACATATGGGGCAGGATCTTTGACCACCTGGGGGCAGCCATCTTGTGTGTTAGAGTGATGGTCAATTTGCATATTACTCTTTTATTAGGTAGGATAGAGCACTGGTGCATGGTTGGGAGCCAACTTGTTTGCCCTGAAGGGTGTCCCAGATCAGGGTGGGGGTTCCCTTGGGGCATGGGGTGGCCTGGATGAGGGGCCTGTGGTGGTTTACAGGCTGGCCACACCCCCCAGCAACCCAAACAGAGGCCCTGGTATCTGGGATTTATCTATCTTCTACAATTGAAACTTTGTAGCCTGGAGCAAAGCCAAGCCTCCTGCTTGCTCCATGGTGGCAACCATTTCTGTAGGTATTTATTTATCTTCTATAATTGAAACTTTGTAGCCTTAAGTGGAGACTGGGCTGGCCAAGGTGTGTGGAAAGCTTGGCTTCCTCCATCGCCGGGGAAACCCAAGCCACCCTCCTGCTTGCTCAGTGGCCACAGCCAATTTGGTTGGGGTTAATTTGCATACTCACTCCTGATTGGCTGGTTGGCATGGCTGATGGGCGTGGCTTGTGGGTGTAGCAGAGTGATGGTTAATTTGCATATTACTCTTTTATTAGATAGGATCATGATTCATTCTGAGATAGTTTTTGTGTGTGTTGTAAAGTGGGAGCCCAATCTCAGTCTTATGCATATGGATATCCACTTGTCCCAGCACTATTTGTTAAAAAAACCATTCTTCCTTCATTGCATTATCCTGGCATGCTTGTCAAAAATAAGTTTTCTATTAATATATGCATTTATTTCTAGAATCTCTATCTCATTCCATTCAATAATATTTCTATCCTTATAGCACCATCACACTCTCTTAATTACTGTAACTTTGTAGTAAAATTGACTTTGGGATGTGTGAGTTTTCCAAATTTGTTCTTTTTTTTTTTTTTAGAACAAAATTTTGGGTCCCTACTATTTCCATATGAATTTTAGGATCAGCCTGCCATTTCTGCAGAGAATCCAGTTGGAATTTTGATAAGGAATGCATTGAATCTGTAGATCAATGTAGAAAGTATGGTCATCCTGACAACATTAAGTATACTGATCCATTAACATGTGAGGTTTATCATTTAGTAGGTCTTCTCTAAATTCTTCCAACAATATACTGTACTATTCAACATGCAGGTTTTGCACTTCTTTTTTTATATTTATTCCTAAGTATTTTATTCTTTTGCTGCTATTATAAATGGAATTTATTTTTAATTTTATTTCTGGATTATCCCTTGCTAGTATATAGAAAAACAATTACTTTTTAAACTTTGATCATATAGCTGTAAACTTGCTGAACTTATTGGTTCTAGAAAATTTTAGTGAAATTTTCTATACACAGATTATAATATCTGCAAACAGAGATTATTTTACTTATTTCTTTCCCATTTGGATGTTTTTGTTTCTATTTCTTAAGCAATTTACCTGGCTAGATATTCCAATACAATGCTATGAGAAGTAGTAAAAATGGACATTCTTCTTTTGTCTCTTGTGGTAGGTAGAAAGCATTAATTTTATGATGTTATTTCTAAGTTTTCTATAGCTTCCTTATGTAGTGTTGAGGAAATTTCCCTTTATATTTATTATTATTTTTATTTTTAAAAAAATATATTTTTATTGATTTTTTTACAGAGAGGAAGGGAGAGAGATAGAGAGCTAGAAACATCGATGAGAGAGAAACATCAACCAGCTGCCTCCTGCACACCCCCTACCGGGGATGTGCCCGCAACCAATGTACATGCCCTTGACCGGAATTGAACCTGGGACCTTTCAGTCTACAGACCGATGCTCTATCCAATGAGCCAAACTGGTTTTGGCAATATTTATTTTAATGAGTGTTTTCATCATAAAGGGATATTTTATTGTGTAAAGTACTGGCCTTATACACTAAATTGAAAACTAGTCCTTCATTTAATTTTTGGAAGTTATTAACTTAGTATTTGCTATATAAGGTTTATTCAGATTTTTATTTCTTCTTGAGTCAGTTTTATTAGTTTGTGGCTTTAAAGGAATCTATCCATTTTATTATGTTATATATAACTTTTGGTAATTTAACTCTTCATGTTATTCTGTTATAATGTTTTAAAATTTCTATAATATTTGTAATAGTGTCACCTCATCCATCCATGATTCTAATAATCTAGTATACTCTCTTATTTTTATTGGTGAATCAAGCTAGATTTCTATAAAATTGTTTGATCTTTTTAAAACACAATGTTTGTTTTAGTTGATTTTTCTATTGCTTTTTAAAAATTACTTATTTTAGGTTATTCTTTTTTGTTGTTATTGTTAAACCTCACCCAAGGATATTTTTCCATTGATTTCTAGAGAGAGTGGAAAAGAGGGGGAAAGACAGAGAAACATTGACATGAGAGAGACAGATCGATTGGTTGTCTCCCACACACTCCCTGACTCAAAGGCTGGGGATCAAGTTTGCAACTAAGGTATGTGCCCTTGACAGGAATTGAACCCGTAACCCTTCACTCTGTGGGCCTATGCTGTAACCATTGAGCAAAACTGGCTAGGGAAGTTTTATTTAACTCATTTCTTATCTTTATTATGCCCTCCCTTCTATCTGCTTTACTTTTAATTTGTTCTTCTTTTACCAGTTCCTTAAGTTGAAGAGGAAGATAATAATTTGTGATATATCTCATTTTTTTAAATATAAATATTTACAGGCATAAACATCCTTCTAATCACTTAAGCAATTTTTCATTTTTTGTACATATTATATTGATTTTCACTCACTCTAATTCCCCTGTTATTTCTTGTTTGGTATTTTAATTTTTACATAATTATAAATTTCTCAATTAAAAATGTACATATGGAGAGAAAAGATGGCGGCGGAATAGACGGATGTGTCCTGAGCCTTATCCCGGAGCAGGTAGAGTGAGCAGCTGAAACGAGTAGAATTCAGCCCAAATTTTGTGAGGAGATGCAGCTGGTGAAATAGTTTGCACCCGGGAAGGCCAGAGGTCCCCTGGATAAAGGTAAATCAAGGATCTAGGCAGGAGAATCTTCCGAGCCTCTGTGGCCAGAGGGTCAGGTGGAATCTACAGGGTGCTGGGCCGAGTCCCTGAGGACAGGCAAAGCATCCGTCTGTGAGAAAACAAAAAGGGACCACGGGACTGCGGGAGGTAGGGGATTTTGGACCTTGGAGTCTAGATTTTGGGTCTGAGCTCAGAGGCAGCTCTGAAAGGCTGACCAGACCGTGCAGTGCCAGCAAGAGAGGAGCTCGCGGGGACACGGTCCCTCCTCGCACTGGGGCCTGTGCCTTTCCCCACTGAACCTGGTTCATGGGACCTTTCGGATACAGACACTTACCCGTGGATGAGGTGCGGGAGAAGGTGTGGGCTTGTGGAATCTGGGGAGAGTAGGTGGCGGTCCAGGGGAGGTGGTGGAGGGTCTAGTGCTGAGTCACATCTAAGCCCTGGTCGCCATTTTCTCCTGAGAGGTGGCCCCTCCCTCCAGTCTCCAGGCAACCACTATAGCCACACCCAGATCACACCTTGAGTAATACAAGGAATCTGAATACTCCCTGAGGACATAGGACAGGCCTAAAGAGTAATCTTTAGCCCCAGCAACTGGAAACTGACAAACAGTATAGTACAGATGAATGGAATCATAAGCCAGCCAAAGGAAGATACTCCACTTTTTTTCACTTTTATTTTTATTACCCCTTTTTTCTTTCTTTTTCTTTTCTTTTTCTTCTTTCTTTCTTTCTTTCTTTCTTTCTTTCTTCTTTCTTTCTTTTCTTCTTTCTTTCTTTCTTTCTTTCTTTCTTTCTTTTTTCTTTCTTCTTTTCTTCTTTGTTTTACTGTTTTGGTTTGTTGCATTTTTTTATTTCTCTTTGAATTATTTTTCATCACTATTTTTTATTTGCTATTTTTAATTTTTTATACCATTTTTGAAATCAATATTTTTGTAAATTTATTATTTTTTCTTCTCATTCTCTTTTGTCTCATCCACTTATTCCCTTTCTACTTCCTCAATACTAAATTGAGGTCCTCCCCATATTCACCCAATTCTTAATCTTATTTTCACTATATAAGCTCAGCCTCTACAAATTCTGCCCCAATCCTTTTATTCCTTTGTCTTTTATCCCATATCTTTTTCTCTCTCTTCCATAGCATTTGTGCTCTCTTTTCTCTGCCCTATCTCTCTTTTCTCAGGTGGTCACTTATATTGGGGTTATTGGTGTCGTGAGTACATTTGTGCTTAGTTCCCTCAGTGTTGTGTCTTGTTGAGGTGAATTTTATCCGGTCAGGCCAAGGGCCTTGAGAGCAAGCCACATAACCAGACACCTTGAGAGGAAACTCCATCCACGAAAGGGTCAACAACACCCCAGACCTAACTACAGAGGCAGGAAGGATGCGGCAGTGAGGAAAAGAGCATAAGTGAGTGAGGGAGTAAAAGAGGAGTGTGTGGTCAGGTGGGGTATGTGTGTGAGTGAGTGAGGCACAGTTAGATCCCACAGGACCTTCAGGGGCAGGCTAATCAGGCTCGCCTAACTAGGCAGCTTCTGCTACCATTGCAAACAGTACCGGGAGGCCAGCTTGTCCTTAGAGGCCTAGCCTTTTTGAAGGGGAGAGCTGCTGTAACTGGGTTCCCAGCCTCAATTCCACCCAGAGTGCCCTCAGATAACACCTGGGACTCTACAGCCACCCCTGCCAGGGATGGCTGTAGAGTAGGATTGGGCCTAAACAGGCAGTCACACATCCTTCTCACAATCCAGGACTGCTGGCTCCCAACCGCTTGCCTGCCTGCCTTACTGATTGCCCCTAACTGCTTCGGCCTGCCAGCCTGATCACCCCCTAACCACTCCCCTGCCAGCCTGATTGATGCCTAACTGCTCCCCTGCCAGCCTGTTTGCCCCTAACTGCCCTCCCCTACAGGCATGGTCATCCATAACTGCCCTCCTCTGCAGACCTGGGTCCCCCCCCCCAACTGCACTCCCCTGCAGGCCTGGTCCCTCACAACTGCCCTTCCCTGCAGGCTTGATCACCCCCAACTGCCTTCCCTTGCAGGCATGGTCCCTCCCAACTGCCTTTCCTTGCTGGCCTGATCACCCACAACTGCCCTCCCTTGCAGACCTGGTCCCTCCCAACTGCCCTCCCCTGATGGCCACCTTGTGGTGGCCATCTTGTGTCCACATGGGGCATCCATCTTTGACCACATGGGGGCAGTCATCTTGTGTGTTGGAGTGATGGTCAATTTGCATATTACTCTTTTATTAGATAGGATACAGGCCTGGTGCATGGGTGGGGGACAGCTGGTTTGCCCTGAAGGGTGTCCCGGATCAGGGTGGGGGTTGCCTTGGGGCATGGGGTAGCCTAGGCAAAGGGCCTGTGGTGGTTGGCAGACCATCCACAGCCCCCGGTGACCCAAGCAGAGACCCTGATATCTGGGATTTATTTATCTTCTATAATTGAAACTTTGTAGCCTTGAGCAGAGCCAAGCCTCCTGCTCTCTCCAGCTCTGTGGCCACAGCCATTTTTGTTGGGATTTATTTATCTTCTATAATTGAAACTTTATAGCCTTGAGCGGAGGCCAAGGCAGGCCAGGGCTTCGGAAGCTTGGCTTCCTCCATTGCCAGGGGCAACTCAAGCCTCCTGCTCTCTCCAGCTCCATGGCTGCCACCAATTTTGTTGGGATTTATTTATCTTCTATAATTGAAACTTTGTAGCCTTGAGTGGAGTCCAGGGCTGGCCAGGGTGTGCGGGAAACTTGGCTTCCTCCATTGCTGGGGAAACCCAAGCCTCCTGCTTGCTCCGTGGCCGCGGCCATCTTGGTTGGGTTAATTTGCATACTCGCTCCTGTTGGCTGGTGGGTGTGGCTTGTGGGTGTAGTGGAGGTACGGTCAATTTGCATATTACTCTTTTATTAGATAGGATAGTTATCTAGCTATCCATTTACTATGCTATACTCTATAGATCTACCTTGGAGACCTACTATACTGAGACCTTTTGGAGAGAAAAATGTCATGTATCTTTTTTAGAGAAAATATGAGCAGAGAAAAATGAGCATTCATAAGAATCTTTCAGTTACAACAGTACTCAGAATATGTAATGAATTCCTACTGCTCATTTCCAGAACATGAAGACTTCAGGACCAGGGCTGTCAGTACATCATACTTACCTGTAAGGCACCAAGAGAGTTTGTGAAGTTACACAGATTTTTTTTTTTCCTCACTGAAACAATTCTAATGGTTTTGAACAAATTTATGAGATGCTTTCTTCAAATAAAATATGGTTTTGAGGGGTGAGTGAGATCATTGATAAAGAGGTTTGAAGGCACCAAAACAAAACAAGCATTTTATAAATACTAATTGTTATTTGTGCATTTATAATAAAGGGCTTAGATATTGATACCTTCAAGACTCATGGGTGGTACCTGAATATACTTTCAAAAGTCCAGAAAGTTTTATCTAAAAGACATTTTTAGAGATCTTCAAGTACCAACTAAATGGTAATTGATAGTCACCACTAACAGAGAGAGATCATTGCAACACTTGATTAACTTTGCTAAATAGGAAGATTTATCCTTGATAAGAGAAGTTGTCAGAGGGGAAAAAAAAGGAAGTCAGAAGGAAACACTTTAAACATTTGTCATTTCAAAGTAATATTAGTGCTGACTACTAGTATTTCTACTAGTATTATGAATGGAAGGACCCATAGGAGTGGCAGATAAGTACAGTTATAGGAAATTTGATTGCTTAGAGACTTTATGTGTCATACACTGTTAAGAAAAAGAAGGAAGATAAGGATGAGAAGAAAAAGTGAGAGGAGGAGTCATTTTGAGGAATAGGCACAGACACATGAAGAAACTAAGAATTCATAGAAGGATTTTGTATTGGTGGCAGCCAATGCAATTTGTTTTTATTCCATTTAAAGGTCAAGCTTGGCACTTTCCCATATTTAGTGAACTCTAAATTAGAAGAATCAATTTGAAGCTAAAACTTTTTCTCCAAGCATCATCCAAGGTTAGTTGTTGTGTAGGACAGGGTGCTCACTCATTTGCCATCAATTGAAATCTTGGCATACAATGAACAAAAGATTAGGCACTGCTATTTCTACCTATTTCCTACTATGAGAATTAGTGGTAATGAAATAAGTATCATTTAACTTTAGAAAATGTTTCCCTTTTTTCTATAGGAATAAAAGTCTTGCTTGTGAAAAATTTCAGTTTTAAATTTTGAGTTACTATGGTAATTTTATATCTTCTTACAGTTTTAAATTAATTTTAGTTTAAAATTGACATGAAGTAATTTAAAGAAGGATTTTAAAACTGATTACATTACAAAGAGTGTTTCAAATTTCACACCCTTTTAAGGCTCATGTAAAATGTATAAGGGGCAACTGGATATTTTTAGTATTCAAATGAATTGATTTCTTTTTACCTATATTCATTATTTTTTAACTTTAACTTTTTATATATATTCAATAAAGTTTATTTAAGCATGCTAGTATCATGTGAACATATAAGTACATACCATTTTTATTAAAACAAAACAATATATATATGACATATTACTTTATCAAATTGTCTCACTATATTACCCTCTCTTTACAATAATCATCCTCTATATGCATTTTTCAATTTATATGTGAGGTAAGTGTTCCTATGCAAAAATATGTATGCATTAACATTTCTGTTTGTCTGCAAACCCGCTTCAATTAGTAATCACTTATTAGAAATATTAGGTAGTTCACTAGTCACATTTTAACTTCTATAGAGGGTAAGGTAAAAGTAGGCTTACAGTTGTATGTGAAACAGAGTTTATTTTTATATTATTATTAATTATGTATTATTCTCCATACAAACAATTATAAACCTACTTTTACCCCACCCTGTACATATACATAAACATTTTCAAAAATAATACTATAAAGTAGTGCTTAAAAGTTTGTAAGTCATTGCCCCAAATATTTCTGTGTGATTAAACTAATTATTATATGAAAGTTTGCATGTAAATATATGTGAGGTACATCTGAGTGTTTAAAGTTTTAAAAATTGTTTCATCAGAGGCAATCTGGCTAAGAAGTCACAAAGTAGGTGTGGGACAGGAAACCACGATTTTCAACTCATAGTATAACATTTTCTTGTCTTTCCAATAGTGCCTTTCAGAAATATTTTAGCCCTATAACTATCTTTTTAAAAAATATATATTTTATTGATTATTTTACAGAGAGGAAGGGAGAGGGAGAGAGAGTCAGAAACATCAATGAGAGAGAAACATCGATCAGCTGCTTCCTGCACACTCCCTACTGGGTATGTGCCTGCAACCAATGTACATGCCCTTGACCAGAATTGAACCTGGGACCCTTGAGTCTGCAGGCTGATGCTCTATCCACTGAGCCAAACTGGCCAGGGCTATAACTATCTTTTAAAAAGAACACTAACACGAGAGGCTAATAAAATTAGAACTATTCTAGCTAAAATTAGAATAACCTATTATTCCACTTATTCTTTCCACATATCCATACACTCTTGTGGTATCTGGAGATACCTTTTGCTCCTTGGAGAACTTTCAAAACATTTTATCGCACCCAGTTGACAATTCAAGAAGGGTGGGTTTTCAATTGATGTTGATCATAAATGTAATATATTTAAAATTGTAATACTTATAATTAGCACACATATGCAAGTGGATTCATAAATCAGAAATCTTTTCAGAAGTAGATAACAAAAAGTAAGACATTGCTTTAAGAGAATAGAGGATTATTACTTACTTAATATAATAGGAGAATTGAAGGTAGGTAGCTACTGATTTTGTTCAGTAGCCCAAGATTGGAGATGACTTCCTTACCTGTTTCTCATGGTCACAAAACTATCCTTGAAACTTCAAGTTTTGTAAACCATCATTTAGAAAGAAAGAAACTTCCTTTATCAGAAAAACCCCTTTCCCAAATGCCCTCCAGTAACCTTTCACTTACATCTATTAATAAATAAAGTTAACTGAGTAAATTTGAAATCTAATTGTCTTTGTTAAATGACTCATTATTCAGGCAGCATCTCATCTAGCAAGCAGAGAGATACTCTGAAGAGTTATACAAGATGGAAGGCTTTTCTAGAAAGAAGGGCAGGACAAAGACGTCATCAACAAGAAAAAAGTAAAAGTTCATTGGAGGAAAGTAAGAGTTCAGATGACAATGGATTCTGATTGGCTGAGCTGTGGGATTTAAATTGGCTGGGTTCAGTGCTAGGCATTCTGGGGTAGGAGTGCAAGGTACTGTTGGGGTTTGTAATTGACCTCTCCCTGTTTGGAGTAATTTACTTCAAATGATAAAGTGTGAGAGCCCTCTCTACAGATCTTCCTATCTCCAAATTTAGTTGAGACTTCCATTATTAATTTTTTAAAATTTATCTTTATTGTTGAGAGTATTACATATGTCCCTGTCTCCCCATTGACCTTTCTAGCCCATACCACCCCCATGCAGGCCTTCACCACAAGATGTCTATTATTAATTTTAATACACCACTTAACTCCTATATGCTTTATATGGCAACTGTTAACTGAAAATGGTACTTGACAACAGACATACTTAACTTTTTCAGTCCTGTAATGGAGATAAGAAAGGGATGAGAAAATTGAAATATGGGGTTTAACCATGATAAGCATACAATATTGTCTTACACAGTGGTATTCAAAACTGAAGTAGAACTTGCTAGATAATATACAGACTTTTTCACTTGAAAATAATTTATTTTTTTTCTTCTAGTCTTATAGTAGTAAGGATGTTATTGGTGATTTCATTCCTATATTAATTAAAAATTACTAAGATTTCTTAAAATAAACTTTAAAACCTCAGAATCTTAATTTAATAGGTTATTTATTTTTGTTTCTTATTTATTTACTAAAGGCCCGGTGCACGAAATTCATGCACGGGGGGGCCCTCAGCCCAACCTGCACCCTCTACAATCCAGGAGCTCTCAGGGGATGTCCTACTGATGGCTTAGGTCCACTCCCCGTGGTTCTCTGCTCTCTGCAGGCCTGGAGGTTTCGCTGCAGCCATGGAGATGAAGCCCCCATGCCCTGCTCTCCGCTTTCTGCCGGCCTCCCCATGCGCCATGTGAAGGAAACCCCAATGCCCTGCAGTGTGCTCTGTCTGCCAGGCCTGGGGGCTTTGAGGACACTGACACACTAAGGAAGTCCCCATGCCCTGCTGTCTGGGCACTGTTTGCAGGGCCTAGGGCTTCCCCGCTGCTGCGGAAGGGGCCATGCCCTGCTGTCTGGGCACTGTCTGCAGGGCCTGGGGCTTCCCCACTGCCAGGGAAGCCTCCATGCCCTGCTCTCTGGACTCTGTTTGCAGGGCCTGGGGCTTCCTCACTGCCGCGGAAGCCACCATGCCCTGCTGTCCTGGCTCTGACTGCTGTGTCTGGGGGTGGATCAAAAACCCCTCCGGAGGTGGATCCAGCTTCACTGCTCCTGCCGACAGGCTGGACACTCCAGCAGCAGAGCGGAACAGACTGGGCGCCGCCATCTTGATCTTCTCAACAACAGCCGGATAGGCCAACCTGGGTCAGCCCCCAAGGCTTCTGCCAGCCCAATCGTGGACGTAGTGGAGTGATGCTTATTTGCATAGTACCCTTTTATTAGGTAGGATTTATTCATTTTTTTTTATTGAGGTATTATATGTGTACATATCTTACCATTGTCCCCCCCACCCCAAACCCATACATGCCCTCACCGCCTAGAGTTTTGCGTCCATTGGTTATGCTTATATGCATGCATACAAGTCCTTCAGTTGATCTCTTATCTCCCCCACCGCTCCTTAACCATACCCTATAATTTGACAGTCTGTTTGATGCTTTACTGTCTCTGTATCTATATTTTTGTTCATCAGTTTATAATGTTCTTTATTTTCCATAAATGAGTGAGATCATGTAATATTTTTCTTTCATTGACTGGCTTATTTCACTTAGCATAATGTTCTCCAATTCCATCCAGGTTGCTGCAAATGATGAGAATTCCTCCTTTTTTATGGCAGCATAGTATTCCATTGTGCAGATGTACCATAGTTCTCTGATCCAGTCATCTGCTGATGGGCACCTAGGCTGTTTCCAAATCTTAGCTATTGTAAATTGTGCGCTATAAACATAGGGGTGCATATATCCTTACTGATTGGTGTTTCTAGTTTCTTCAATATAATCCCAGGAGTGGGATTCCTGGGTCAAATGGGAGTTCCATTTTCAGTTTTTTGAGGAAACTCCATACTGTTCTCCACAGTGGCTGCACCAGTCTGCATTCCCACCAGCAGTGCACGAGGGTTCCTTTTTCTCCGCATCCTCGCCAACACTTGTCGTTTGTTGATTTGTTGATGATAGCCATTCTGACAGGTGTGAGATGGTACCGCTTTGGCGTTTTGACTTGCATCTCTCAGATAATTAGTGACTTTGAGCATGTTTTCATGTGTCTCTTGGCCTTCCTTCTGACTTCTTTTGAAAAGATTCTATTTAGGTCTGTTGCCCATTTTTTTATTGGATCATTTATCTTCCTTTTATTAAGTTGTATAAACTGCCTTTAGATGTTGGAGATTAAACCTTTACCAGTGATAGCATTTGCAAATATGTTCTCCCATAGAGTGGGCTTTCTTGTTGTTTTGTTGATGGTTTCTTTTGCTGTAAAAAAGCTTTTTATTTTGATGTAGTCCCATTTGTTAATTTTCTCTTTAGCTTCCATTGCCCTAGGGGCAGTGTCAGTGAAGAAGTTCTTTTGGCATATGTCTGAGATTTTGTTGCTTGTGGATTCCTCTAGTATTTTTATGGTTTCCCGTCTTATGTTTAAGTCCTGTATCCATTTTGAGTTTATTTTTGTGTATGGTGTAAGTTGGTGATCTAGTTTCATTTTTTTGCATGTATCTGTCCAATTTTCCCAACACCATTTATTGAAAAGACTGTCTTGACTCCATTGTATGTTCATGCCTCCTTTGTCAAATATTAATTGAGCATGGTGGTTTGGGTCAATATCTGGATTCTCTATTCTGTTCCATTGATCTATATGTCTGTCCTTGTGCCAGTACCAGGCTGTTGTGAGAACAGTGGCTTTGTAATACAGCTTGAGGTCTGGTATTGAGATCCCTCCTACTTTATTCTTCTTTCTCAGGCTTGCTGTGGCTATTTGGGGCTTTTTTTTATTCCAGATGAATTTTTGGAGAGTTCTTTCTAGGTCTGTGAAATATGCCATTGGTATTTTAATGGGGAGTGCATTGAATCTATAGATTGCTTTGGGTAGTATGGACATTTTAATGATGTTGAGTCTACCAATCCATGAACATGGTATGTTCTTCCATCTGTTTACATCTTCCTCTATCTCTTTTTTCAGTGTCCTGTAGTTTTCCGTGTATAGTTCTTTTACCTCAGTTAAGTTTATTCCTAGGTATCTTAGTTTTTTTGGTGTGATGGTAAATGGGATTGCTTTTTTAGTCTCTCTTTCTGTAAGTTCACTATTGGTGTATAGAAATGCCATAAATTTCTTGGCATTAATTTTGTATCCTGCTACATTGCCGAATTCATTTATTAAGTCTATTAATTTTTTGATGGAGTCTTTTGGTTTTTTTATGTACAATATCATGTCATCTGCAAATAAGGGCAGCTTTACTTCTTCTTTTCCAATTTGGATGCCTTTTATTTCTTCTTCTTGTCTAATTGCAATAGCTAATACTTCCAGTACTATGTCAAACAGGAGTGGTGAGAGTGGGCATCCCTGTCTTGTTCCTGTTTTTAGGGGAAATGGTTTTAGTTTTTGCCCATTGAGTATGATGTTTTCTATGGGTTCATCATATATAGCTGTTATTATGTTGAGGTATGATCCTTCTATTCCCACCTTGTTGAGAGTTTTTATCAAGAAAGGGTGTTGGATTTTGTCAAATGCTTTTGCTGCATCTATTGATATGACTATGTGATTTTTATCTCTCAATTTGTTTATGTGATGTATCACGTTTATTGATTTGCGGATATTGTACCATCCTTGCATTCCTGGGATAAATCCTACTTGGTCATGGTGTATGATCTTTCTGATGTAATGCTGGAGCCGATTTGTTAGAATTTTGTTGAGGATTTTGGCATTTATGTTCATGAGGGATATTGGTCTGTAATTCTCTTTCATTGTGTTGTCTTTATCTGGTTTTGGTATTAGGGTGATGCTGGCTTCATAGAAGGAGCCTGGAAGTGTTCATTCCTCTTGAATTTTTTGGAATAGTCTGAGGAGGATAGGTTTTAGTTCTTCCTTGAATGTTTGGTAAAACTCTCCAGTGAAGCCACCTGGCCCCGGGCTTTTGTTTGCCAGAAGCTTTTTGATGACTGATTCAATTTCTTCCATAGTTACTGGCATGTTGAGCTGTTTAGATTCTTCCTGATTGAGTTTTGGAGGGTTATATTTTTCTAGGAATATGTCCATTTCCTCCAGGTTATCCAGTTTGTTGGAATAGAGTTGTTCATAGTATTTTGTAACAATCCTTTGTATTTTGGCGGGGTCTGTTGTTATTTCACCTCTTTCATTTCTGATTTTGTTTATTTGGGTCCTCTCTCTTTGCTTCTTGGTGAGCCTGGCTAGAGGTTCATCAATCTTGTTTATCCTTTCAAAGAACCAGCTCTTGGTTTTGTTGATCTTTTTTATTGTTTCTTTGGTCTCTATGTCGTTTATCTCTGCTCTGATCTTTATTATTTCCTTCCTTCTGCTTAAACTGGGCTTATCTTGTTGCTCTCTCTCTAACTCTTTGAGTTGTTGGGTTAGGTAATTTATTACCATTGTTTCTTGTTTTTTGCAGTAGGCTTGTAGAGCTATGAACTTCCCTCTCAGGACTGCTTTCGCTGTGTCCCATAGATTTTGGATTGTTGTGTTTTCATTGTCACTTGTTGCCATGATGTTTTCTATTTCTTCCTTGATGTCTCTGGTAACCCAGTCATTGTTTAATAGCATGCTGTTTAGTCTCCAAGTGTTTAATTTCTTTGGGTTGTTTTTATTGTAGTTGATTTCCAGTTTTATGCCACTGTGATCTGAGAAGATACTTGATATGATTTCCATCTTCTTGAATTTGGAGAGACTTTGCCTATTTCCTAACATATGGTATATCTTTGAAAATGACCCATGTGCACTTGAGAAGAATGTATATTCTGTGGCTTTGGGGTGAAATGTTCTGAAGATGTCAATTAATTCCATCTGTTCTAGTGAGTCATTTAGGATTGATGTTTCTTTGCTGATTTTTTGTTTAGAGGATTTGTCCAATCGTGATAGCGGGATATTAAAGTGTCCTGCTATGATTGTATTGCTGTCAACCTCTCCTTAGATATCTTCCACGTGTTTTTTTATGTATTTTGGTGCTCCTGTATTGGGTGCATATATGTTTACCAGAGTTATTTCTTTTTGTTGGATTGCTCCCTTTAGTATTATGAAGTGGCCTTCATTATCTCTTGTTATGTCCTTCACTTTGAGATCTAATTTGTCAGATATAAGTATTGCTACCCCAGCTTTTTTTTCATTTCCATTCGCCTGGAAAACCTTTTTCCATCCCATCACTCTCAGTCTGTATACATCTTTTTTTCTGAGGTGGGTTTCCTGTAGACACAAGATACATGGGTTTTGTTTTCTTATCCAATCTGTTACCCTGTGTCTTTTGATTGGGGCATTCAATCCATTTACATTTAAAGTTATTATTGATATGTACTTATTTGTCGTCATTTTTATTCTATACCCCTGTGTTCCTTCTTTGCTTCCTATTTCTTTTTTTTTACAGCAGACCCGTTAGCATTTCTTGCATTGCTGGTTTGGTGGTGATAAACTCCCTTAGTCCTTTTTTGTCTGTGAAGCTCCTGATTTCACCTTCAATTTTGATTGATAGACTTGCTGGGTACAATAATCTTGGATTGAGACCCTTTCTTTGCATGACTTTGTATATTTCATTTCATTCCCTTCTGGCCTAATGAGTTTCTGTTGAGAAATCAGTTGCTAGTCTGATGGGAGTTCCTTTGTATGTAATTTTCTGTCTCTCTCTGGCCACTTTTAAGATTCTTATTTTGTCGTTGGTGTTTGCCAATTTAATTATAATGTGCCTTGGAGTCAGCCTTTTGGGGTTCATTTTGCTTGGGACTCTGTGAGCTTCTTGGATTTGTGTGGGTTTTTTCTTCCCTATATCAGGGAAGTTTTCTGTTATTATTTTTTCAAACAGGTTTTCTATTCCTTGCTCAGTTTCCTTTCCTTCTGGAACCCCTATTATTTGGATGTTGTTTTGTTTCGTGCTGTCCCGAAGTTCCCTTAGGCTCTCCTCCTGCTTTCTATTTTTTTTTTCTAGAAGCTGTTCTACTTGGGTATTTTTTTCCATCTTGTCTTCTAGTTCACTTATGTGGTCCTCTGCTTCTTCTAGTCTACTCTTGATGCTTTCTATTGAGTTCTTTACAGCAGTGATGTCATTTTTCATTTCTTCTTGGTTCTTCTTCATTTCCTCTTGGTTCTTACTCATATTGTTGAATTTGTCTTCCATTCTTTTCAGCCACCTTATGACCATTTCTCTGAATTCTTTCTCTGATAGGTTGCTTGCCTCTAATTTGTTTACTTCCTTTTCTGGTGATGCCTGCTTTTCTTTCCTATGGGGCCTGTTTCTTTGTCTCCCCATGGTCTCTCTTCTCTGGTTGTCTGGTTATGTAGTTCTCTCTCTCCTTATCCCAGGTGAAATCTGACCTTTCCTTGGTGCAGTGAAGTGTTCCTTTGAATCCACTTGTTTGTGCTGATTGGGGACTGGTACTCTGGTGCTCACAGCTTTTCAGTGCTTGCCATTGTCGCAAAAAGTCAGGCCTCCGATAAAATCCTCCTTTTCTTGCAAGATGGCGAGATTTCCCCCTCTGAGCCCGCAGCTCCGTGAGGGGACCCAGCCCCTGTGGGTGCTGCATGGTCAGGGGAACCCTGCCTAGCACTCCCCCATCTTCTCCTGGAGTTTAGCTGTCCCTTAGCTTGCCAACAGACACTCCCCATGTGAACCACAGCTGTTCTTACGCTCCGCCCCAGGACCAAGCTCCGAACACGTCTCTATTCTGCCACCATTTTCTCCATCCTGACGTGCTTTTTTCTATTTTTGTTTCTTAGTTTTTAGGAAATTCAGAATTTTATACATGAAAAATAAATGACCCTCACATTTGTATTGAGATTACTTTCATAGTCTATTTTTATGAAATATTCTTATACATTGTTTACAAATTCTATATAGACTGATTTGTCATACCCTGAAAGTTCCAAATCCAGAAATTATATATATATATATATATATATATATATATATATATATATATATATATATATATATATACATATATATATATATATATGTGTGTGTGTGTGTGTGTGTGTGTGTGTGTATGTGTGTAGTTACTTTCCCCTTAAGAGGTTGTTATGCAGTTTTCAAAACTAATAAGTGATGGTGTCTCATAGGCTATGTGTATCTGCAACATATATACAAATCTGACTATTGTGCTGAGGAAAATGATTAATCCAACAGACAACCCCAGTTGTCAGCCTAGTTTAATATCCTACATAATAAAAGGATAGTATGCAAATTGACCCTAATGGCGGAACTACGGAGAATGACTGGTCGCTATAACACGCACTGACCACTAGGGGGCAGACACTTAATGCGGGAGCTGCCCTCTGGTGGTCAGTGCACTCCCACACAGGTGGCTCTGCTCAGCCGCAAGCAGGGCTTACAACTGAGAGTGCAGCGAGGTGGTGGAAGCCTCTCCCGCCTCCTTGGCAGCTGAGGATGTCTGACTGCGGCTTAGGCCCGGGCCTAAGCCAGCAGGTGGACATCTCCCAAGGGGTCCTGGATTACAAGAGGGCACAGGCCGTGCTGAGGGAGCCCCCCTTCTGAGTGTACGAATTTTTGTGCACCTGGCTTCTTAGTTTTAAAATTACTTCTTCAGCATAAGATGATCTGTAGTCACATTTTTTAGTATTTACTTTTCTAATTAATATGGATTAAATAATGTACCTAGGACATACACTTTGATATGGAACACACCAAATATATCTGAAATGCAGCAAATTTTAAATAGTAGTTTAGATAACATCTAATCATAATCAATTAATTTTTGGCAGACTGAAAAAAAAGTAATATTCTGAGAATTTCTTAGGTCTTGAAAAGATTTAAAGGAGACATAACGCCAAGTTTACATGATCAGTCATGATTAGTGGCATGGGTGGCATACCAAACAAATATATAGTAGTAAATCCAGTGTTGCATTAAATCATTCAGAGCTACAGGGTTAGATCAGCTTTATTACTCTTGATGTTCTTAGTGATTACATAGAATGGACTAGATGACACTGATCTATTATTAAGAAGTAAAAAAATCAATTGTTATGACAGTGTGTGTGTGATTGGGGGAAGCAGTAAAACTGGTCTTCATAAAATGTTAATAACATATAGTAGTAGAGTAGTGAATACTAGACCAGGATATAAAAGGCATCACTGAAAGATTTTTTTAATTGGAAACTCAAACTTCTAGTTTAGATTATCAGAAATATTTTATGCAATATAATTATCATTCAAATTTTATTCTCATTTTTGGCATAATTGCACAGTGGTAAGATTTGTTTACACCTGAAAAAATGCTTGCTTAGATTTAAAATACCTAAATTTACACAAACAGAACAACTAGAAATTAATGACCAACTTTATCATTGGTTCATCACAGAGTTCTTGGCATAGTACATATATGTCTTCGTAATTTTATATAAATTAACATTTTTAATATATTTTTATTGATTTCAGAGAGGAAGGGAGAGGTAGAGAGAGATAGAAATATCAATGATGACAGAGAATCATTGATCGGTTACTTCATGCATGCCCCCCACTGGGGACTGAGCCTGTAACCCGGGCATGTGCCCTGACCAGGAATCAAACTGTGACTTCCTGGTTCATAGGCTGATGCTCAACCACTATGCCACGCTGACCAGGTCAGCTAAATTTATATTTAACAGAAGTTTAGTTGCCTGCAAGTTGATGGATTACAGTATTTAAGAGAATTTGCCAAAATTTCTGGACTTGAATAAAAGGTACTTTCCACCTTTTGTCTTAATATTTGTGGAGTATCCACTAGGGTATGCAGTACTCCCTCCTTATTTGCAGTTTCTCTTTCCATTGTTTTAGTTACCCATTGTTAATCATGATCTAAAAATATTAGATGGGCATTCTAGAAATTAACAATTCATAAGTTTTCAATTGTGTGCTGTGCTGAGTAGCATGATAAAATCTTGTGCCGACTGGCTCTGTCCTGCCCAGGCTTAATCATCACTTTGTCCAGCATCTCGATGCTATACAGACTCCCCTCCCATTAGTCACTTAATAGCCACCTCAGTTATCAAACTGACTGTCATGGTAATCACAGCACTTGTGTTCAAGAACGCTCATTTTATCTCTTACCCTTTGAGACAGCGTGGAAGGACCTGGGGAGTATCATGCTAAGTTACATAAATCAGTCAGAGAAAGACAAGTATCATAGGATCTCACTCATATGTGGAATCTAACTAACAAAATAAACTGATGAATGGAGTGAATCCAGAGACATGAAAGCATGGGACAGAGTGGGAAATCTCAGAGGGAAGGCAGGGGAGGGTGGGTGGGTGGGAGGTAATGAACCAAAGACCTTGCATATATGCATAACCCATGGACATGAACAATAGGGTGGTGAAGGCCGGTGGGGAACACAGGGAAGGCTGGAGGGGGTCAATGGGGAAAAGGTGGACATATGCAATATTTTCAACAATAAAGATTTTTTTTTTTTAAAAGAACTCTCATTTTAATAATGGCTTTAAAGAGCTCAAAAATAGTGGTGCTGGCAATTCAGATATGCCAAACAGAAGCTGTAAAGTGTTTGTGTGTGTGTGTGTGTGTGTGTGTGTGTGTGTGTGTGTGTGTGTGTGTGTTTAGCTGAAACTTCTTAATAAGAAAAGAAAAAAAAATAGTATATTGAGGTTGCTAAGTTCTACAGTAAATACCCAGCTTCTATCTGTGAAATTGCCTAATTTATATATTAATCTTTATCATAGGTATGTACTTACAGGGAAAAAACCCACACAGTATCTATGTTAGGTTCAGTACTCTCCATGGTTTTAGGCATTCACTGGGGATCTTGGCATGTATCCCTGTGGATAAGGGGAAAGTACTGTACACAGTTTAATGTACAGTACCCAATACAGTCCTCACAGCAATTCTGGGCATTTTCAAGTTGCCATAACCACTTAATAAAGGTATACTAGTAAATTAAGGTCCAAATATTTTAAAGGATTTGACAAATGGTACACAGCTTTTAAATTGCAGAACTGGGGTTGAAACCTGTGTTCATCAGCTGCCAGAACTTGCAACTATTTCCACTAGATGCCAGGGAAGGAAGGATCAGAAGCCAAATGAGCATTTACCTTTTTCAAAATAAAATAACTAAAGAGCCAAAAAAGATTAAATGAGCATAGTATATGTCATTCCTCACCCACCTCCAAACATATACAGGAGATTTAGCAATGATAGAAGATATTTCATTTGGAAAGGGGAGCATATATTTGACAGGAAACAAAATTACAGGATAGTTGGAAGGAATATGTAGATCAACTTTAAAGCAGAACCTTAATATTGAAGCATTTTAGTACTATAGGTACTTTTCCTTTCACACTTTTAAGAACAGTACGGACTGATCTTGACATAATGGATCATCACTAATGATTCTTGCACATAACTGGATATGAGTATGGACATGAGGAGCAGACAGATGCTTTCACAATCCTAAAAAAGATAAAGTACTACTTTGAGTATCACTGAATAATTAAAAATCATAAATCTTTTACAAAAAGTGATTTAGTTTTAAAAACAATGAAAGATGTTTCTCTTCAATGTTTGTCTTAATTTTAGTGGAAAACATAATTTTGTATAAACCTCATAAATTAACAACTATTCATTACTCTTATTTTTTTACATAAGAAAACATGTGTCTTGAGAAATGTTGCTATTTGCTTAATATTTAGCAGCTTGTTAACAGAAAGTGTTTACTTTATAATGAAATGTGTTAAAGCATTTTAATTTCAGCAACCATTTTAATTATGATTTTAATGTTATTAATTCAGCTGAGTAACCCAATATGATAAATGATTTATCAAACATCAATGTGTCCAAAACAAAAACTTTTGACTCCCAGTCAACAATCCTGAAAACATGGCTGAGAGTTAAGCTGTGCATTCCTGTTTTCCAAAATGCATGCCTCATGCATATTTGGCATGAAAGTATCAAAAGCTTGAATTATTACTCATTGACTAGATTTAAGCTAATATTTAAGAAAAACCTGTAGGCATTTTATAGTGGAATTAAAACAAGGGTACAGCAGAGCCTAAGAAAGTTTCAATTTTTATCTCCACATTCCTTGGAGAGCTTTCTGAGAGCCCAAGGGATCGGGAACACTTACACAGCATTTTTCCCTTTCTCCTGAAGACTTTCATGAGGAGAGATCAGTCTCAAATGAATGCCCAAGGCATTCAAGAAGTAAAAAATGCACTGCCTAAGAAATGTGTAAGCCATTCTATCTATATTCTTGTGTGATAATGATAATAATACAATAAAATCATATATAATACAGCAGTACACAATGCCCTTTTTTTATATTGTCTCATCTGATTCTCAAAACCACTTCAAAAGCAAGTATAGAAAATCATGTTTCAAAGATTCAGCTTGTGAATTATGCATTCACAGGCAATTTTAAATGCTCAAGAAAAAATGTAGACCTTCCCTTTGCACTAATAATAATAATGAAGAGCTCATATTTACTGAGTTTTTAGTTTGTAGCAGGCACTATTCTAAGTTTCCAACAGCATCTTATTTAATCCCCACAACAACAGTTTTTATACATAATGATGACATTTTTTACTGAAAAGCAAATTGAGGCATAATGATATTTATAACTTGCTCAGGGTTATAGAGGCAGTAAATAAGAAACCAGATTTTTTAACTCAGGCAGGAAGTTCAGCTTCAGAGTTTCTACTTATTACTAAAAAGTCAATCCTCTTTCTTATCCTAAAGATGTTTTAGGGAAATACCACACACACAGGAAAACATCCGAAGAGCAAAACGTTGCTCTTTTAGACCCATCTGGTTTTTGGATAACACTTAGATTCTTAAGTTTATTTTGCCACCCAAATCTGCTGCCAATGTACACCAATGTAGCAATCCATATAAGATGTTCAGACAATGTTCTCAGTAATAATTGACTTCCTTGGTAGAATGGGAGCTGTTGCAACTATATATATGTGACATACATAAGTGTGACAGGTAGCTGATATTGTTCCTTTTGATATCAATACATTTATAAGAAGGAAAGTTGAATCATACAAGCTGAGGAGTAGAGAATAAACAATTGTTTAATTTAAGTATTAGCTAGGAATTTGGAGAAGAGTCTTGAGTTTCCAACTGAAAAAATCTTTCAGTGATGCCTTTTATATCCTGGTCTAGTGTTCACCACTCTACTACTATATGTTACTAATATTTCATGAAGACCAATTTTACTTCTCCGCCCCCTCCACTCAAAATCTCACACAACTGTCATAACAATTGATTTCTTACTTTTTGGTTGGAAAAGTGGGGGGCATCTTATACATGGAAAAATATGGTAAGTTATGGGATATCAAGAAGAGAAGTATACATCACTCTTCTGGAAGGCAAGAGGTTAGTGTGCTTCTGATTGCAAGGAGAATTGTTTCATGTTAGGCAGAATTATTTCCTTAAAACTGTCTTTGTTTGGAGATTAGGTATGGTTTAAGGAGACATATATGAATAAGGAGATTTAGTAAAGCAGATTGCCCTTCCCAATGTGGGCGGGCATCATCCACTCAGATGAAGGTGTGGATAAAAGAGCAGAGAAAGGAGGATTTTGTCCATGTTTGGTTCCTGCCTGCCTGCCTGTTTGTGATGGGACAAACTCTCAAACTGGGATTTAAATAATAGGATTTCCTGGTTCGTAGGCCTTTAGACTTAGACTGAATTACCCCACTAGCTTTCCTGGGTCTTCAGCTTGCAGACACCAGATGATGAAACTCAGCCTCTATAATCACATGAGCTAATTCCTCATAATAAATCATATACCATATTTTCTGGCATATAAGATGACTTTTTAACCCAGGAAAATCTTCTATATGCCCAGTCTTCTTACTTCTTATGTGCCAGAAAATACAGTATATATATATATATATATATATATATATATATATATATACACACACACACACACACACATATATACATATATATACACATACATACATACATACATACATATATATATATATATATATGTGTGTGTGTGTATATATATATATATATATATATATATATATATATATGTATAGAACCCTAACAAAAAAGGTTGCTTTTAGGGACAATTTAGATGAATGGATCTCAGTGTTTTAAGCACATAACAGCTGCCTGACTCAGTGCTTAACTAATAGTTTTATGGCTCACCACCTCCAGACTGAATATATAGGATTGTACTCTCCCATATCTGGAATTTGCACAGCTTTATAAATTTTAGGTTCTAAATTTTGGAATCTTCACCACTGTTTGGTATTATAGAGGAATTGAAGGACAATATAGAACCTGAATTACTATGCTGAACTGATATCTAAACTATTAATGTGAAGTTTATAGTTAAGGAGACTGGGAAGCATTTTATAGTAAAATTGTATAAATCAATATAAGGAGTCTGGAAGAAATTTAAACCATCTATTACAATCCTTCAATATGATGCCTAGACTAAACAAGAGTAGCATAATATTTAAAATAAATAAACTTTTACATTTGATCAAAAGTTAGTAAAATATTGTATAAGAGACAATGGAATATTTGTGCAGTCATAAAAGGGAAGAAATCCTGTCACATGCCATATATAGCATGACTGAACCTGGGGGACATTATGCTAAGTAAAACAAGCTGATCACAAAACGACATATACCATATATTCTACACATATTAGCAATCTAAAATAATAGAAGTCATGGAAAAATAAAGCAGAAAGTAGAAAGATCATAGTCTGGGGATGGTGTGAGGGATAATTAGTGTTTAATGAGTATAGTTTCAACTCTGTAAGATGAAAAAGTTCTAGAGATCTGTTTCATGGTATGATGAATATATTAAGCACTACTGACCGTGCACATACAATGTTTAAGATGGTAAATTTAGTAGTATGTGTCACTAATTTTTTTTTAAATTTGGTATAAAAGAGAAAATGTTTGACAAAAGAATACTACGCATATCATCAAAATTCCTACAATCAATATAGTCTTGTTGAAAAACAACATTGATTGGGGTAAAAACGCACACATTATTTTTTGAATGGCTAGAATAATTTAATTAATTATTCAAAAGTAGGTTAACATTAAAGATCACACCATGAAAGCTTTTTTTTTGAATTGATTTTTTACAGAGAGGAAGAGAGAGGGATAGAAAGCTAGAAAAATTGATGAGAGAGAAACATCGATCAGCTGCCTCCTGCATACCCCACACTGGGGATGTGCCTGAAACCAAGGTACATGCCCTTGACCGAAATCGAACCTGGGACCCTTCAGTCCGCAGGCCGACACTCTATCCACTGAGCCAAACCGGTTTTGGCTGAAAGCTTTTATTTAACACTTCAAATCACTATCCATCAAAAAGCCAAGTGTAGCTAGAGATTGGAACTTGGTTTAATTGTACAAAAATAGTAAAAATAGCAAACTCATCTCTCAAAAGAACTGACACTTACCTATCACCAATAGTTGCACCAATATAATTTGATACCTAATATACTTGGTTGATGAGAAATTTGCAGCTAATGGACCCATTTTTATTAACCTAAATGTACATGGTTGTAAGGTTAAACAATAGTTTCTAAGACACCAGCAAATAAATTGACTATGTGGTAAATAAAGGTCAAAAAACAAACAAAAAGTAAATCACACAAACAAATGCTACTTTATAAAATATCCTATATAATAAAAGGCTAGCGATCATAGTGGCATAACGACCAGAACGACTGATAGACCAGTTGTTAAGAGGTGCATTGAGCCTCCCCACAACCCGCAGGCTCAGATTGCTGGATGGTGAATAGGGAACCATGGGAAACCAGGGTGGATGTCAGCGGCGGGGCAGGACTGGGGACTGGCCAACATTTGGAAGATGGCCCTGATTGCACGCTAAACCTAGGGACCTTACCTGCACATGATTTCAGTCTATAGTAATAAAAGTGTAATATGCTAATTAGACTGGACAGCCAAACGACCTTCCAGACATCATTCCGGACAAAGCCGTAGTAGCAGGGGCCAAGGAAAAGGTGGTTAGGGGTGATCAAGCAGGCAGGCAGATTGGTTAGGGGCAGGGAATGGGCCTAAACTGGCAGTCAGACATCCCCTGAGGGGTTCTGGATTGCAAAAGGGTGCAGGCCTGACCCCACCCCCCGTGCACAAATTTTGTGCACCGGGCCTCTAGTATGTTAATAATAACCATTCAAATCATATTAAATACATCTTATGAAATATAATTTGACTTTCAACATCCATCAGCCTGTCATTTTTTGTTTCACCTCATAAATATTACATGGGAAAACCTGCTTTCATTTCATCGATTTACTCTTCAATTCTATAACAATTATATAATCTAGACATACAGTGAAAGTAATGTCAATATTACCAATGGGAGCAAAAAAGTTTAATAGTGCTTATCATTATTTTTCTGTTTTTCAAGAATAAATCATGCTATATTTTAACAACCAATCATTAAAAAAATGCAGAAAGTCTGTAAAATACAATTCAAAAAATATATGCATCCCTATGTTCATTGCAGCATTATTTACAATAGCCAAGATATAGAAACAACCTAATTTCCAATAATAGAGAATAGATAAAGTAAGATGTGGTACAATGGAATATTACTCAGCCATGAAAAACAAAGAAATCTTACCATTGGCAACAACATAGATGTACCTTGAGGATATTATGCTAAGTTAAATAATCCAGACAGAGAAAAACAAATACCATATGATTTCACTTATCTATGAAGTAAAATAATGAAAAAAATGAACCAATATAGCAGATACAAACTCATAGATTCAAAAAATAAATTGATGGTTGTCAGATTGAATGGTGTTTGGGAGGATGAAGCAGGTGAAAAATGTTGAAAGAGATTAAAAAGTACAAATTTCCTATCTAATAAAACAGTAATATGCAAATCATCACTCCACTACACTCACAAGCCACGCCCACCAGCCACACCCACCAGCCAATCAGAAAGCGAATATGCAAATACACCCAACCAAGATGGCTGCAGCCTCAGAGAGCGGCCATGGTTGGAACTGGGCGATTGGAGCGGAAGATCAGAGGGCAAGATCGGAGCCAGCTGGGGTCCCCCACAGGCGATCAGAGCCAGCTGTGGTCCCCTGCAGGCGATGGGAGCCAGCTGGGGGTCCCTGCCCAGGGCCTGAGCCTCAAACAGAGGCTTGTGGCATTGACTGGGGGTGGAACTGGGCCATTGGAACCAGCTGGGATCCCCTGCAGTGATTGGAGCCAGCTGGGGGTCCCTGACCAGGGCCTGAGCCTCAGCCAGAGGCATGCAGCTTGGCCGTTGGGGTGGAGCCTGGCGTTGGGAGCCAGCTGGGGTCCCCTGCGGGCAATTGGAGATAGCTGAGGGTCCCTGCCCAGAGCCCAAGCCTCGGCCAGAGGCTTGCGGCCTTGGCCTTGGATGGAGCCGGGCGATAGAGCCAGCTGGGGGTCCCTGTGGGGGATCAGAGCCAGCTGGGGTCCCCTGCGGGGGATTGGAGCCAGCTGGGGGTCCCTGCCCAGGGCCCAAGCCTCAGCCAGAGGCTTGCAGCCTTGGCTGGGGGTGGAGCTGGGCTATTGAGCCAGCTGGGGGTCCCTGCAGGCGATTGGAGCCAGCTGGGGGGTCCCTGCCCAGGGCTCAAGCCTCAGCCAGAGGCTTGCAGCCTTGGCCGCTGGGGCAGAGCCTGGCAATCAGAGTAAGCTGGGGTCCCCTGCGGGTGATCGAAATCAGCTGGGGGTCCCTGCCAAGAGCCCAAGCCTCTGCCAGAGGCTTTCGGCCTTGGCTAGGGGTGGAGCTGGGTGATTGCACCAGCTGGGGGTCCCTGACCAGGGCCCGAGCCTCAAACAGAGACTTGAGGCCTTGGCCAGGGGCGAAGCCTGGCGATCGAGCCAGCTGAGGGCTGGAGGCTTTAGGCGTTGGCAGGGGCGGAGCCAGCGATCACAGGAGATAGGGGTGAACTACAGAGGAAATACCTTTTCTGACCGCTCATTGGCTAAGCTCCCTGTATGCCACTGGTAATATTCTTAGTAACTTGGGTAGAAGAATCCAAAAAGGTGATCTAGGGCTTTTCTACCACACTTCTGGGGAAAAAAACGAAGGTCCTCTGCTGGAGGGCTAAGAAATGTCATAACCTGCCCTACACAGTTTGGCTCAGTAGATAATGCCTAGGTTTGCTAACCACAGAGTCCAGGTTAGATTCTGATCAAGGGCATGTACCTAAGTTGCAGGCTCCTCCCTGGCCAGGGCCCAGGTCAGGGCTCATGCAGGAGGCAACCAATCTAAGTGTTCCTCTCACTTTGATGTCTCTCTCTGTCTTTCCCTTTCTCTTCCACATTCTCTAAAAGTCAATGGAAACATATACTCAGGTGAGGATAAAAAAAAAAAAAGAAAGAAAGAAATGTCATAGTCTATGAGAGACACATCTTGAAAATGCCTAAAGAAAGTTGTCATTTTTTCTTGGTGAAGGGACTGAAGTCCGTTTTGATGAAAACACCTTGGTGGCTGCAGTGACTGGCAGTGGCTCCAGAGGAGGGGTGATGGGGCTGGTGCCTTTCCCTGATCAGCCCGGTTGTCTCTCACAAAAGGAGGACAGACTGCGGCTTAGGCCCGCTCCTTATGGGGAGCAGGCCTAAGCCGTCAGTAGGACATCCCCTGAGGGCTCCCAGTATGTGAGAGGGGGCAGACTGGGCTGAGGATACACCCCCAGTGCACAAATTTCGTGCACCGGGCCCCTAGTCTAATTATAAAAATAGTCATGGAGTAGAGCATAAGAAGCATAGTCAGTGATATTATAATGACTATGTATAATGCCAGATGGATGGGTACTAGACTTACTGTGGTGAACTCTTCATAAGACATACAAATGTTTAATCACTATGTTGTACAACTGAGACTAATATTGTATGTCAGCTGTAATTCAAAAAAAATAAAATACATTATAAAGACATGTAAGTCATTTTATATCACGAGAGCAGACATAATTGTCCATGATATAATGGACTATGTTTGTAGTTTTCCATGACAACATTAAAAAGTAGCACAAACTTGGTGGCTTAAAACAAAATACATAGCCCTAACCGGTTTGGCTCAGTGGATAGAACGCTGGCCTGCGGACTGAAGGGTCCCAGGTTCGATTCCAGTCAAGGGCATCTACCTTGGTTGTGGGCACATCCCCAGTAGGGGGTGTGCAGGAGGCAGCAGATTGATGTTTCTCTCTCATCGATGTTTCTAACTCTCTATCCCTCTCCCTTCCTCTCTGTAAAAATCAATAAAATATATTTTAAAAAAAAAATAAATAAAAAGCAATATACATGTATTTCCTTATAGTTCTGGAAACTAGTAGTGTTGAATCAAGGTATCAGCAGTCCAAACTCTCTCTAATGGCTCTAGGAATAATCCTTCCTTGCCTCTTCTAGCACTTAACCTCATTCTAACCTGATTACCTTTATAAAGACCCTATATTGAAATACAGTCACATTCTGAGATATTAGAAGCTAAATATCTCTTTGATAGGGTACACATATTATTAGCATAGATATTAATTAAGGAATGGAGCAAAAGAAATCAGATATTGTTGAGTCTCATGGGCTGGGGAGCTGAATCAAACACTGAGCCTGCTTGTTTCACCAGCAAGCTACAGCTTAACACACACCAGGGAATCACAGCATTGCCTCTTAACAGCCCTCCCTTTCCCCCTCTGGCACAGGATTGCCAGGGGAGCAGGGAGATATCTGCAGTAAATTCAAAATGGTGACGAGGAGGTGCTTGACCATAGAGGTCTGTTAGTCTAACCTGGGAATGGGATCAATGGCAAGGGAGTGGACTCATCAGAAGCCTACAAAAGCTTGGAAAATTGGTTACTTTGAAAAGCTCCTGGCTCTTTCCAAGCCCAAGATAATATAAACACAACTTATCAAAGAAGCTCTCTCTTTCTCTTCTCCTTGCTCAGTGACCTGCACTTGTCCCCATTTCTTCATGCATTCTCTCTACATAGCCATGTGACCTTAACAACCTGGTGGCCTACAGCCACACAGACCCCAAACACAGGCTGTAGGCAAGAGCTTGGATGCCACAGCACAGCAATGGATTGCAGTGGGGAACACATGCTAAGCTAGCAGGATGCCGGACTAGACTAAGCTTTTGTGTGGCTCAAGATTTCTGGACACTGACCCTATTTCTGGCCCTAAATTTCCATGATGGGATGGACGGAGATGGGACTAAGGGCAGCTTTTCTTTCTACCCAAATAAATCTGGCCATACCATAATCTCCTGTGTGTGGGTTCATGAAATGCTTTTCTCACAATCCTGTAGAAAAGCACGATTTCCACCAGCAACAATATCAAGCCATAGCAATGGTCTAAAACATCAGCATTAAACTTATAGGATGTTGGGTCATAACCTCCTGGCAGGGAGCTTTCAGGTTATAATCTAAAACTGGCCCCCATAGACAGAGGGTGGAGAAAAAACAAAGATAAAGGCAGACTACCTCAGAATGGTACTTAGTTAGGAGGCTTTTTGTTCTCACCCTCCAGGATCTTAGCTGGGCTCAGTCACATACACAGGACTCAGTCACATACACAGGACTGGGTTAGCCACATATCCAGTCCATATGGTCTCATTACCACATTCCTATTTCAATGCTGTGTTTTGGGGTAGCTTCTAGCATTTGTAAGTCAAGTGGAGCTCACATTCCAAGCATGAGGGGGAGTGGTGAGAAGCCTCCATTTGCCCAGGTCCAGCTCATGGGTCAAACTGGCAGTCAAATCTTCTTGATGACCTATCCAATAAATGGTTTTCAATATTAACATTCTTATTTTAAATCTATATCTATATCTATATCTATATCTATATCTTCATATATATGTATATATACATATATATGTATACATATATATGTATCTATATGTATCTATATCTTCATATATATATGTATCTATATACATATATATGTATGTATATACATATATATGTATATATATGTGTGTGTATATATATATATATATATATATATATATATATATATATACACAATGTATGTATATATATATGTTGATTTCAAAGTGGAAAGGAGAGGGAGATAGAAACATCAATGTTGAGAGAGAATTATTGATCTGCTGCCTCCTGCATGACCCCTACAGGGGATCGGGCCTGCAACCTGGGCATGTGCCCTTGACCAGAATTGAACCTGAGACCTTTCAGTCCACAGGCCAATGCTCTATCCACTGAACCAAACCGGTTAAGGCTTAACATTATTTTTAAAAAACTTGTATAGTATATTAAAATAGCTTTATTAAAGAAAGTACATGAGTGCAGATGCAAACTTTAACTTGCATTCATAACAATAAAATGGTTTATATATGATATGTTCTCTAAAATATAGGAGTCCCTTTAAGTAAATAAATGTCTTAAATTTTTTTGGAAACTCTAAATTGAGTCTGTCAGAGAGACAGGAAAACAAATGGTCAATCATTAAATACAGTTTACTATCTTGTTGTGGATTGAATAGTTCCCCCAAAATTCATGTCTACCCATAATCTTATAATGTAAATTTATTTAGAAATAGAGTCTTTGAAGATCCCACTTCTAGGAATATGTCCTAAGAAACCCAAAATACCAATCAGAAAGAATATATATGCCCCTATATTCATAGCAGCACAATAGCTAAGATCTGGAAACAGCCCAGTGCCCATCAGTGAAGCGGTGGTACATTTACACCATGGAATACTATGCAGCAGTTAAAAAAAGAAGGATCTCTTACCTTTTGAGACAACATGGAAGGGCCTTGTGAATAATATGCTAATCAAAATAATCCAGTCAGAGAAAGACAAGTATCTCATGATCTCACTCATATGTGGAATCTAATGAACAAAATATACTGATGAACAAAATAGATCCAGAGACATAGAAGCATGGAACAGACTGTGGAATATCAGAGGGAAGGAGGGCAAGGGTTGGTGGGCGGGAAGAGATCAACCAAAGAATTTGTATGAATACATGCATAACTCATGTACACAGACTATAGGGTGGTGAAGGCCTGGGCTGAGGAGGGATGGGCTAGAACAGTGGTCGGCAAACCGCGGCTCGCGAGCCACATGCGGCTCTTTGGCCCCTTGAGTGTGGCTCAGTGTTAGAACCACTTCTTCAAAATAGACTCACTCAGGCCAAAAACTGACTTCTGCGCATGGGCCATGAAGTTTCAATAGCAATGTACGAGCGCGCCTGCACGTGGTATTTTGTGGAAGAGCCACACTCAAAGGGCCAAAGAGCCATATGTGGCTCACAAGCCGCGGTTTGCTGACCACTGGGCTAGAAGAGGTCAATGGGGAGGGAAAGGGTCATATGTAATACTTTCAACAATAAATGTAAACAAAAAAAGATTAAAGGAAGGATCCTGATGAGATAATACTGGAATAAGATAGGCTTAAATCCAATAAAAGGGCCCTCATAAGAGATAGAAAGAACATAGACATAGAGAAGGCTGTGGAACACTGAGGCAGATATTGGGAGTTACTCTGCCACAAACCAAGTGATACCAGGGGTCATCAGAAGCTGGGAGAGGCAAGGACAATCTTCTCTCAAAGCCTTTGTGGAAAGTGCGACCTTGCCAACACCTTGATTTTGAACTTCCATTCTCTACTGTTGTGAGAGAATACATTTTTGTTGCACTAAGTTTATGGTAATTTTCCATGGCTGCCCTACTAATCTACTAAATCTATGTCCTGATGCAAAAATGTATAAAATGGTAAAAAAATAAAAATCTGATATTTTTATCAAGTATATGTATAATATCCTCCTATATAATAAAGAGGTAATATGCAAATTGACTGTCAGGCTCTTGCACAATATGGCCACCCCCATGTGGTCACAAAATGGCCACCACAAGATGGCCAGCAGGGGAGGGAAGTTGGGGGTGACCAGGTCTGCAGGGGAGGGCAGTTAGGGGTGACAAGCAACCAGGCCTGCAGGGGAGGGCAGTTAGGGGCAACCAGGCCTGCAAGGGAGGGCAGTTGGGGATGACCAGGCCTGCAGGGGTGAAAGGGCTGTTGGGGGGGACCAGGCCTGCAGGGGAGGGCAGTTGGGGATGAACAGGCCTGCAGGGGTGAAAGGGCTGTTGGGGGGGGACCAGGCCAGCAGGGGAGGG
The DNA here is from genome assembly GCF_027574615.1 of Eptesicus fuscus. Classification (NCBI taxonomy): domain Eukaryota; kingdom Metazoa; phylum Chordata; class Mammalia; order Chiroptera; family Vespertilionidae; genus Eptesicus; species Eptesicus fuscus. Next base: position 92,098,474 of record NC_072475.1, on the reverse strand, counting down.
CAGTTGGGGGTAAACGGGCCAGCAGAGGAGCAGTTAGGCATTGATCAGGCTGGCAGGGGAGTGGTTAGGGGGTGATCAGGCTGGCAGGCAGGCAAGCGGTTGGAAGCCAGCAGTCCTAGATTGTGAGAGGGATGTCCAACTGCAGGTTTAGGCCCGATCCCACAGGCAGTCAGACATCTCCCAAGGGATCCCAGATTGGAGAGGTTTCAGGCTGGGCTGAAGGATCCCCACTCCCCCAGTGCAGGAATTTCGTGCACCAGGCCTCTAGTAATAAGACTAAACTAATAAGTAAATAAATAATGAGCAGCCAAACTATTCAAATCTTCTCAGGTATTCATGAATATCTATTCTTCAGGTCATTTCTTCTAAATAGGAGGGGGACCAAATGCATTTTTCTCAGTTCTAGAAATTGGAATTGTTTTACTTAAACACTTTTGTTTGAGGTCTTGCTTGTTTGAGCTTTATTGCACCAGATATATATTTTTTTAAATCACTACCAATATAGTGAGCTGAACCATGTGAATTTAAATTTAAATTTGAATTGAATTACGCCCAACTTATTTCTCCTCTGTTGGTTTGTCATAAGTAAACCTTAATGATGTATCTTCGATATCTGCTCAGGCTCAATCCTTAATGTAACATTTTTACAAAGGCAAGCTTTATGAGTTGATATATCTAATAACACCAATTAAATAGAAGTTTCAGCTATATATACTTGGCAAGTGGTCTGGCATTGTGTCTTTACTAGGGCCTACTCATATGATAGGAGCTGCTTCTCAAATAGTGAGTGACCTCTTATATTTCCCAAAGAAAGTATAACCTTGCTTCAGAACTTTAAATATCTATACTGACAAAAGAATCTCCTATGGGAATTGCCAAATATGCCAGATCACTAGAAGCATCAGATCTTCTGCCATAAGACTTGAGCAATCAAGTAATCTTAAACTACATGTAGATACACTGAAGCATTTTGGGGCACCCAACAAAAGAAAATCTTTTTATTTTTATTTAAAATTTTTAATTTTTTCTATCACCATTTATTCCCCCCTATACCCTTCAAATAGTGTATATATGTTGCCTTCAGAATCTGAAATGAGTCAGCAATCTGAAATGAGTGGCTCTTTCTTTTTTTTTTTTCTTTTTGGCATCGGGACAGTGGCTCTTTCTTGAAGGTAGAGGATGGAAAGTGTAATATCTTGCCTTTATATTAAAAGGGAAGTTCCAAGAAACATCTGCTAATTAGACTCCTAAAAATTTTAAAGCAGAACCCTAAGTCTATATAGTATTTATGTCCCAGCTTGTGTCACCTATGTATCTTTTAGGATATTCATATCATATGTGCCACTTCCTTTCTAAATTGCCCAATTAGCTTTATGTAGCAAAATAGAGGGCCAACATGATGTTCTCTATAATGTTAAGATGATCAAAGCCTGCCACAGTCTTTTCACAGCAAGGGTTCAGGAATCTGGAGAAGGGCTATGCATAAATGAAAAGAGACTAAACAAGAAATATAAATTTATAAAGCATTGGGGAAGCCAGGCAGAAACCCTTCTCTAGTAGAATGGGATCCCCAAATGTCCAGACCCGGACCCATGGCTTTTTATTCACACATTTTGCCCTTTAGCAAAGCAGACACACATGCCAAAGGTAAGGTTTGGTAAACAGTAAAATATTATCAGGTTATGGAATTGCTTTCGGCCACTCAGCCATCAGCAGGTAATAATATGCAGATTTTCAGCTCTGCTGAATATTGAAGCCCATCAGCCCTCTGGCAAACTTCTTCCATTTATTATGACCTGCTGGACGTAGCCTCCAGCATATCCCCCTTTTTTATTTTTAATAAATTTAACAAGAACGTATGCCATTTGCAGAGCTCGGGTTCTTTTAAGATTTTTAATTTCAATGACAAGGATTGAGTTCTTTCATGTCCTTTAAAATTGTTGTCAGGCATCTAAGGAACCAGTTTGCATTAAGCTTCTTTCTGGGCCAACAGTCCTCTGACTCCCCTTCCCAATTACTATCCAACAGTTTTTTTTATGGGTTCCCTTCTCAATCACTGTTCCCTGTGTCATGACAGCAATGATATTCCAGTTCTGGATGGTGGACAAATGGTGAGCAACGGCAATGCAGGTCTGACATTCTTTGGCTTGGTCCTGGGCAACCTGCAGTGAAGCACAGCTGATGACTGCTAGCATGACAAGGTGTCTTTACCATCCCCCATCTCTGGACTGTTTCTCCTCTGTCTCATCATCTTATTGCCTGGGGCCACTGCTATCTGTGGTTGGAGTAGTCTGGTCAGTTCCTCTCTCAGATCCATTGTTGCAGAAATCCACATGGGCTTGGAGAAGTTTTCTGGAAATACATAAGCATATCCTCGACCAAAGGTTAATAAAGCGACCCTTCCTTCCATAAACTAGACTCTGGATCTTTTCATTTTGCCAAAACTATTTTCCTTTGGCTTATTCTGACACCTGTATCATTTCATGGGTGTCTTACCATCAGCATTACAAGTGAAAAAAATTTGAAGTAAAAAAAAAAAATTAAAGTAATTAAGGCTTGATGTAGTTTACTTACAGGAGATTACTCCACTATCCCACCTTTTTAGTTTTAAATAATATCAAGAGGATTTTGGAAATCCTGTAATGTAGACTTGATAGCTTTTAATTTAATTCTTAGCTCAGAAGTATGACTGGTCTGAATTCATTGTGTGATAAGCAGCTTTTACTATGAGATGAACTATTAGTGAAAAATAGTTAATGCTCTAGGAATAGGTTCCTGCCTAGTACAACTAAGTTTCCCAGAATATTTACTTATTTTAATGTGCTAATTTAAGTTAGTCTGAAATAAGCTTATTTTTTAAAAAATATATATTTTATTGGTTTTTTACAGAGAGGAAGGGAGAGGGACAGAGAGTTAGAAACACTGATCAGCTGCCTCCTGCACACCTCCTACCGGGGAGGTGCCTGCAACCAAGGTACATGCCCCTGACCGGAATCGAACCTGGGACCCTTCAGTCCGCAGGCCGACGCTCTATCCACTGAGCCAAACTGGTCAGGGAATAAGCTTATTTTTTTAACTTTATTTGTCCTTGGGTGTGAAAGTAAATGACACTAATGGGATTTCTGCTATCAGTCTTTGAGTACATCTACATAAGCTTTGTTTAGGGAGGCAAAATGTAAAATCACTTACTTTTCTTTTTTGAGGCCTAATACATTGACTTTTAATTACAGTTTCTAGATATTTAAAGAGAATTCACCTTTATTTCCCCCCAAAGTAATTTATAGGCCATATTTGGGGAGTTTATTTTAAAAACCAAGCAACAAACTTTGTTGCTTTTTAGATGTTGTTTTATACAGCCATGTCTATATTTTAAGTGACTCTCTTTTACTTATGGTGAGTTATTAATGATCAGATTCAATGCTTGAATAATAACTTTCAGTTTACCCTGTAAATAGTAGCAGAAGATATTTTAAAATTTCTCCTTTTATTAAGCTTAAAATTTACTTTTAAACAGAATTCTTTTTGGCTAGTGCTCATTTGCTTACACAGAGGGGTTATCGGAGGTCTCAGGAATGCAAATTTTTAAGTTGGCCTTTGCTAAACCCAACTGCTTATAAAAATATTGGCTTCTCATATAACTGAATTTATATAAGACCTTGACTTTATTTTTAAAAGCTAATTTATTAAGTAATTAAAGTAGGCGCCTTTATTGAAAAATCAAAGTAAGTAAACTTAGACGTTTGATCTATGAAGTACAGATGCCGTTCTACCCCCCAGCCTATTTGAAAAGCAGGCTGTCTGAGGCTTTTGTTTGTTTTTGTTTTTAAAATTCCACTGCTGAAGAAATATTCAGCAATCTTGCTTTTCCCTCCCTTAGAGGTTAAAACCTTTATAACATTTAAAATATGTGTATATAAATAAAATATAGTTATTAATTTTTATTTGATAAAACTTTCCACATTATTTCAAGTATATTAAATTAGCCTAATTAAATTTAAAAAACATTTTTTTAAGAAGAGAGAATAAATCATTGAATCATTCCAGGGCCCTTGGAATGTTCCAAAGTTATCTCTTGGTTAAAGTCTTGAAATTTAACTTGGAAAGACTATCAATTATACTTTGATAGTATATTATATAGATTATATTACATACTTTTTGTAATTATTCTAAAATATATTAATTAAATTTAAACTGGTTTTTATATTAAAAATTTGGTTTGAGATCATAGAATTAATCCTCTCCTTTTTTTAAAAAAAATCAGACCATATAAAATATTATATCTTAGGTTGAAATTTTACCACATGCAGTATACATAAAGACTACAATATAGTTTTAACTTCTAATTTCTCTAGAGAAAATATAAGAATTATTTTCTCAAAAATAAATTTATATACTTTATGCATTTTTTGTCATAACTATATATTTTCTCCAAACTTAATTTGAACCTTAAACTCTTAGAAGCCTTAAATCTTAGGTGGCAAGTTAAATACTTAGCATTTCTCAGATTAGTAATAACTTTACATTTTAAGGATATATTTTTCAAATAAAATACAAGATATATTTAATTAATAGATTCAATTCTGTGTTCTAGATTTCTCATATGAGGCAAACTCAGATTAATATTTCAGTATTTTGTTATTTTAAAATAGCTAGATATTTAATAAGGTTTATTATTTAATTCAGCAAACTCCAAAGCTTTAAGTTGCCAAAGACTTTGGAAGCAAGCCTGAAGCTGTTTGAATTTTTAAAACCACTACATTCTTTCTTAGAGTTGCTGCTTCAGAAAATGAGACCAGACCCCTCCTCAACAAAGAGCGAAGCTAGTTTCTCTCTGGGCTACTGGACCCCCACTATCAATATACCTATACTTATTGCTGAAAAGCTCTACCACATATCTTATGTTTTAGTTACATCTATTTATGTACATTTCAACAATTTTGAGATTCTAGAGCCAATTATTATTATACAAGTCATTTACTTTGACATATTCTTTAACAGAGATAACTTACTTATTCTTAGTGGCCTTAATGTTAACTTTGGGATGTGATTCATTATTATTCAAAAACTACCCTTTATTATAGAAATACCAATTTTATTGCCCAAACCTAGCCTGTATTTTTTCTTTGGGTCATTTTTGCCTTTTTTTTTAGGAACAAACAGTCTTGGGTTTATACTAGTCGTAAAGAGATTGAGCTCAGTTTAATAAGCCATCCAAGATCAGATGGGGCACGCTTGGTCTTAAGCCAGCCTTTTTCTCTTCTCGAGTATAGAAATCCCAGAAGTATTCCTAAATTCTGCCAAATTTTTAAATGGCGGACCAGGACATAAAAAAATATGGCAAAAATGAAACTTTTAACAGCACTCTCGGGAGTGGGCATCCATTTTGCAGGATCACTAAAAGACTTAATGGGCCATGTTTACTGCTCATATTCTTTCTCCCCACCCCTACATCCTATTTGCTTTGGGGAAATCCAGTAAATGATCTCACCAGCCGGTTTCTTTTTTTATTAAATTAAATTAAAGGCATACTTAATAGACTAACAATAAACACATTAAACTAAACAAAAATGACAGAAAAAACTACATTAAACAGATAACATATAGACAAGACTTAATAAATCACAGTTCTTTTCCTGGAAATTTCTCTCCATAGCATTGACTACCCTTTAAAGTTATTTTAGCTAAACTCTGCCTGTCCCAAGGCGTCATATGGTAATTTTAAAGAGTTCCCCAGCAAGAGAGTTAACAGCTCTATCCTTTCTGGCTGTCGAGCCTTTTCATACCAGAGGCAGAGGATCTGGTGGCTTTTTAGTAATTACAGACTTTTGATCCCCAATACAAATTAGGAATAATACAGTTTGAACAAGAACCCACATAATTAAATATGACAAGGCTACTCTTTTTCCTTGAGCCTAATTTAATAGAGTAACTTTTGACATTTTAATTTCTTTATAATTTTGCCTTTTAACCAAATTATTCCCCATTATAGCCTGGCTTGAAAAAGATGTCCTTGCCCACTTTGGATCGTGAATTCCAAAGCTTGGTGCAAGCTGTATGTGCAGTGAATCTCCCCACCCTTTTTCTGGTGATGCCCCACCTTTACCGGTGGACCTCTTACTTCGCTCAGGCAAATAATATTCTTCTCCAAGATATCACTCATATTGAGGCGCCATAAATGCCGCAGTCTTTTCACAGCAAGAGTTCAGGAATCTGGAGAAGGGCTACACATAAATTAATAGAGACTAGACAAGAAATACAAATTTGGAAGGCATTGGGTGAAGCCAGGTGGAAACCCTTCTCTAGTGGAATGGGCTCTCCGAATGTCCGGACCCATGGCTTTTTATTCACACACTTTTCCCTTCAGCAAAGCAGACACACATATCAAAGGTAAGGTTTGGTTAGTAGTAAAAGATTATCAGGTTAGGGAATTACTTTTGGCCATTCAGCCAGCAGCAGGTAATAATATGCAGATTTTCAGCACTGCTGAATATTGAAGCCCATCAGCTTTCTGGAGAACTTCTTGCATTTATTATGACCTGCTGGACTTACCCTCCAGAAAAAGCCCCTGCAGGTTTTCTTGTGAGTTATAAGTGACAGACACTTGGGAAAGCATTAGTTTCACTGAGATGCAAGTGACTTTTGATGCCCTCGACTAATAGAAATTGAGACGAATGCATTCACCAGATTAATAGCACCATAAAGAATACCAGATGCAGTGTTTATTTGTTCCTGTAAATATGCATCATGTGGCATAACAGCTATTAGGATGAGAATTGCCCCTTATTATATTTACAGTAGTCCATTATCATCTACTGTGATCCATGGTTTTTGCAGGGGCCAAGGAGAAGAAGAGAATTGGGTTAGGATAGGGACCACCACTGCTACATTTTTATGTCTTGGTGTGGTGCATTCCTCTCAAGATGATATATTACTTCTGATTTACTATCTTTGCTGGAGAAGTGAGCAGTTTCAAGAGTTCATCATAGTCCTTCTTAGCATAATGGTTCTTATTTACGAGTTCTCTCATTTCCAAAATTCAAACTAATTATGGACTAGGGGCTACAGAAATTATTATATTGTGGGTTAGTGACTATTGTGCTTCAGGTGCATAATAAGTTGAGGTGGAACTCTAACATCTTGATCCTTTTCTTCCCCACTCAAAAAGGATAACTATGGTAGCCATATAGGTCCTTTGATAAAAAGTATGTCCTAGAAATGTCTGAGTATGTCCCTTTCCTCAAAGTAAAAATTGTTTGTTAATTAACCACTGGTTGCTTTATAAAAAATTGAGAAAAAAAGTTTTATATACTTATAATTTCATTATACAATCCTTTGAGGTGACTCCTTTTTTTATTAACCAATGGACTGTAACCCTAAGAACCGACTCTTCTTTGAACACTGGATGAACATTTTAATTTTTTACTACATCAGAGGACATCAGCCTTCCATTCTTCAGTTCTAGGTATTTTCTGTTAATATAAGTGAAATAATACACCTCTTTTTATAACCCCTTCTGTGAGTCACTACTAAGGGAGTTCTGACATCTCCATCGTATTTACCATAAGCTCTCATCCAACATGCAGGCTTTAACTGGAAATCACAATCGCATATCAGAACCAGCATAAGGACCATGTCATACATAAATTCCTGAATCACAAAGGAGTCAATGACATCTCTCCTATCCAGCCTTATATTTACTTTATATTCTACAGTACCTCATACATACCTCCCAGATCAACTCCCATGTATGTTCACTCAGTTCTTGCCAGGGACATATTGGGAAGGTTATGCAATTCTCTGGGTAGATGTACTATCTCTTCCAGATATGGAATTGCATTATATTTCATGCTGTGCTATGATTTGACCTTAGTTACTGGCCTAAAGGCAATGAACAGAAGCAGAGGAAAATCTTGAGGCAAGCAGGCATCCATGTGTGAGCCGTTACAGGATTTCTAGACAAAAGAGGTATGTATTGGCATGAGAGGCTTTTCTCTTTCAGTGGAGCTGCTTCTATCAACACAGAGCAAAACTATGGACTCATGAATCTTAGGTTCATAATTAAGACATCTTCATCCCATTCAATATTAGAGCCTTAATGTTTTCATATCAGGGAGCTGAATAAACTTAAGATATCTGTAAATTCTAATCATTCAGTATCCTCTGTAACTCCTATACCCTTACAATTAATTCATGGGGCCAATTTTCAGCCTAGTTAAGTCTGTAGGATATAATGTCTTTAAATGCTGCTGTGGAAGCCTTTTTTATGTTTATATTATGCCTTGAATTTCAACTTCCATAATCTAAGTGTGTCCATTGCTTTTCAAAGATTTTCAAGCCATTAACAACAGCAAAACACATGTAAATTCACAACCTTATAATGACCATCACTCCATTCCTATCAATGCCCCACTAAAACATACACATATGCTTTGACTAACACCTGCCTCTTAAAAAAGAAAATAATCACTTCCAGGTGAAATATTGCTAATTGTGACACTAATACATTATCAGCATTAACATCTTCCTAATTAACACTGATAATATAATCTATGTATAAATCTTGATTAAATCCTGAGGAAGAGGTGAGGACAGATTAAAGGTCATCTATATATATATATAAAAGCCTAAGTGAATGAACAACCGAATGACTGAATGACCAGTTGCTATGATGTGCACTGACCATCAGGGACAGACTCTCAATGCACAAGATCAGGCTCCCTCCTGTCTGGATCAGGCCTGCGGGGATAAGGCCAAAACTGGCTGTCTGACATGACCCAAGGGATCCAGATTGCGAGAGGGCATAGGCCAGGCCAAGGGACCCCATTGGTGCATGAATCCATGCACTGGGCATCTAGTTATTAGTATAATTAGTCAATTTTAAACAAACATCCTATTTTAGTTAATATTATTGTACATATGATAATGGCATTGTGATTATATAGGACAGGGGTGGAGAACGTATGGCCTGAGGGCTATATGAGGCCTGCAAAATCATTTGGTCCAGCCCTGCCAAGGCATTAGGGGTGAGTTAATTAAATGTTTGACCAAATATAGCAGGCTAATTTTTAAGTTGATAATTTTGTATGGCCCATGAATGATGTTATAAATGTACAAATGGCCCTTGGCAGAAAAAAGTTCCCCACCCATGATATAGGAGAATCCTCTTATTCCACACCACACATGCAGCTATATGGAAGAAATGCCATGGCACTTTTAATTTACTTTTAGGTATTTAGCACAAAAATAATAGACAATTTGTATAGAGACAAATAAGGCAAACTACAAACAATTAGCAAATTTGGTGAAGGGTATTTGGTGGTTATTATACCACTCCATTTTTCTGTAGGTTTGAAATCTTTGAAAACAAAATAAATCAGAAAAAAATATAATATATAACATGATGACATATATAACATAACACTATCAAATAAACTTTAGAAACATTCCAAAAGTATTCAAAAGAGTGAGAGATAACTCCTAGAATAAGAAATTGGAGGAAGTTTCAACAAAATGTACAGGGTCTTGAAAACTGTAAAATTTTTAACAGGCAAACGTGGAAAAGAAATGCACTATAGATGGGATAATGATATGAGTCAAACATAAAAAAGATAATCATTAGTATTATTATAATTACTATCTATACATATAAAAGCCTAAGTGACCAAATGACCAAATGACCAGAACAACCCAGAACTAACAGTCAACCAGTCGCTATGACACACACTGACCACCAGGGGACAGATGTGCAATGCAGGAGCTGCCTCCTGGTGGTCAGTGTGCTCCCATAATCAACCTCCCATGGCCAGCCAACCTCCCGTGGTCTCTCCTCCAGGATACCTAACCTCCCGCAGTCCCTCCCCCTACCGGCCAAACTCCCATGGCCCCTCCCCCTAGCCAGGTGGCCCAAATCACCCCGATTGGAACTTCCTGTGGCCCTTCCTCCCTCTGATGGCCAGCCAACCTCCCATAGCCACTCCCCCCAGCTGGCTAACCTCCCATGGCCCCTCCCCCTGGCCAGTTGGCACCGATCAGTGGGTGGCCAACCTCCCATGGCCCAAATTGGCCTGATCACTGGCCAGGCCGAGGGACTCCACCCGTGCACCAGACCTCTAGTTAACAATAATAGCTCCACCTCATGACTATGATGTTTAAGACACTAAAGAATTCAAGAGAAATTGAGATAAGTTGGCCCATACTTGGAAATAATTAGTAACAGTTTTGTTAAACTGCATTAGGTGGGAACAATATATAATTTATAAATGGAGGAATAAGTTAAACATCATCCAGATAGACTATGTAGCCCTCAAAAAAATCCAAAATATTTTATATGTTAAGCCTATGAAGCTAGACATAGTATTGAAGATGTCAGTTAGTACTATCTCAATGAGACAAATTATGTAGCCATCAATGAAACTGAATTACTTTCTCTATCTTTAAAGCAGTAGCTCTCCATCAAAATGTATCCTAACTAATAAAAGAGTAATATGCAAATTGACCATCCAACACACAAGATGGCCGCCCCCTGTGGTCAAAGATGGCCACCCCCATGTGGACACAAGATGGCCTCCACAAGATGGCCGGCAGTGGAGGGCAGCTGTGGGCAATCAGGCCTGCAGGAGAGGGCAGTTGGGAGGGACCAGGCTTGCAAGGAAGGGCAGTTGGGGTGATCAGCCTGCAGGGGAGGGCAGTTAGGGGTGACAGGGCCAGCTGAGGAGGGCAGCTTGGGGTGACCAGGCCTGCAGGGGAGGGCAGTTGGAGGGGACCAGTCCTGCAGGGAAGGACAGTTGAGAGAGACCAGGCCTGCAATGGAGGGCAGGTAGGGGTGACCGGGCTGGCAGATGAGGGCAGTTGGGGGCAACCAGGCCTGCAGGGGAGGGCAGTTGGGACAGACCAGGCCTGCAGGGGTCGGAGGGCTTTTGGGGGGGACCAGGCCTGCAGATGAGGGCAGTTTGGGGTAAGCGGGCTGGCAGTGGAGGGCAGTTGGGGCTGACCAGGCCTGCAAGGGAGGGCAGTTGGGGGTGACCAGGCCTGCAGAGAAGGGCAGTTATGGGTGACCGGGCCAGCAGAAGAGGTCTGTTGGAAGTGACCAGGCCAGAAGGGGAGGGCAGTTATGGGCAATCAGGCCTGCATGGGAGGGTAGTTGGGGAGGACCAGGACTGCAGGGGTAGGCAGTTAGGGGTGACCAGGCTGGCAAGGGAGGACAGTTAGGGGTGACCAGGCTGGCAGGGGAGGGCAATTAGGGGTGACCAGGCAGGGGAGGGCAGTTAGGGGCAATCGGGCCAGCAGAGTAGTTAGGCATCAATCAGGCTCAAAAGGGAGTGGTTAGGGGGTAATCAGGCTGGCAGGCTGAAGCAGTTAGGGACAATCAGGCAGGCAGGCAGGCAGGCTGGGAGCTATTTGGAGCCAGCAGTCCTGGATTGTGAGAGGGATGTCCATCTGCCTGTTTAGGACCGATTTAACCAGGATCAGGCCTAAACGGGAAGTCGGGCATCTCTTGAGGAGTCCCAGATTGGAGACGGTGCAGGCTGGGCTGAGGGACCCCCTCCCTGCATGAATTTCATGCACCGGGACTCTATTAGTAATACATAATTCTCAACACAAAGCAAATAGCCAATAGGTATTAATGCTTATTATTGCTTTGGAGAATAAAAAGGAAAGCACTGTTGAATTTAATGATAAGAAATAATCATTTGTTATTATAGTTCATGAGTAGATGAGGCTAGAATTGTCTAATCTCAACTGGGTTTTGTTGATAGCATATAAGTTCACCTATGGTGACTTGAGCAACTTGGCTCTTCTCCTCACGAGTTGTTATCCTTCTACTGGGACTAGTGAGATAAGACAGGAATGTCTCTGTTTGTTTGTTGTGTTTTTTATGGAGATAAAATATTACAGAAGCGAAAAAATGTCTAATTATACAAACATTTCTCAAGCTTCTGCTTGAAACATGCTTTCTAGCATTCCTCTGGCCAAAGATGGTCACATGGCTGAACCTATCTTCTAATGTACATGACAATGGTTGTGAAAGAGTTTAGTGTAGAGTTTAGGTTCATAATCATGGAAAAGTGAAATACCAGTTTATTCTTAGCCATCTTTTTCACACTTTGTGTACTCAGAACTCTTTTGAAAAGTTTACATCAGTGCAGAAGTAATCCTATATAATAAAAGGCTAATATGCAAATTGTCCCCTCAACTGGGAGTTCGACCAGGAGTTCGACCAGAGAGTGGGGCCGGCCTGCCAACTTCCCACGTCCCCTACCCTTGGCAGGCCCCCACCCGTGCACAAATTCATGCATCAGGCCTCTAGTGATCTTCTAATACTTAATAAAGTTGTCTCTTTAATGCATGTCTCCTCCCCCATGTGTGGTGAGCATGGGGCTATTCTTCACCTCACTAAAGTTCGCATTTTGGTGGTGGATTGTTCAGCTCTTAAAGTTTCCAAAGAATATTGTGTTAGTAAACTTGTATTACAATGACAAAATACCACAGGCTTTGTGTCTTAAAAACATAGACATTTATTGTCTCACAGTTCTGGAAGCTAGAATTCCATGAATAAGGTACCAGAAAATTCCATTTCTGGTAAGGGTTTCTTTCTGGCTTATAGACATCTGGCTGCCTTCTCACTCTATTCTCACATAGCCCTTTCTCAGTGCTTGCATGTGAAGAAAGAGAACAAGCTCTCACTCATATCTCTTCCTCTGAAGACATCTTATTGGATCAGAGCTCTACCTTTATGACCTCATTTAAACTGAATTACTCCTTCATAGTCCCTGCCTCTAAATACTGCCACACTGAGATTTAGGTCATCAATATATCAGTTTTAGGGCACACAAACATTAAGTTTATAACAAAAATGAAATGGAGAGTAGTGAAAATTGAGCAGACCATTCATTAAATTTAAGAGATTATGAAGCACTAAACAATTCTCAGAAACATACAAACAGATAGATATACAACTAGAGTCAGTAAATGGAATCTGACCATCAGATTATTTTTGCATGGCCTGCGACCTAAGAATATTTTTACATTTTAAAAAAGTTTTTAAAAATTAAAAGAATAACAACATTTTGTGACATGTGAAAATTGTATGAAATTCAAGGTTAAGTGTTCATAAATAAAATTTTATTGGAACACAGTGTGTCTGTTCACATATTGTCTGTGGTTCTTTTGGCAGTATAGCAGGACTGAGTAATTTCAAGAGAAATCATACATGGTACTCTTATCATTTTGTAGTGATGCTCAGTCACTACAAATTGCAGAGACACAGTTGTAAATGGACCATCTTAGGTGCCATGAGTAGCACCATGCCACAATATTTTATTATTATTATTTTATCAGTGTATGCCATCATGTCAAAACAAAAAACAAAAAACAACTTTGAATGTCACATTATTAAAGGCATAGTGGATTGTGCCTTATTTTATTATCAAATTTGATAGTATTAGGTTCTTGAAGGATTACATGAAAGATAGGTAGGTATTATTAAGCATCCCCATCCCCAATATTTTTCCTTAAAGAAATAGGACCAAACAGAATCATGTTTATTACAAAATGATAGTATAGTTATGCTATAAGTCAGCATTACCAGACTAAGCATTCATCACAATATTGTCAATAGAAAATAAATGGTCAGATAAATTAGAAAATTTAAAATGGAATTGCTCAACACTGCATAATTTCTTCATGAAAAAGGAAGGACATACGAATGGAAGGAAATACAGAAAAGGGAGGGAGGAGGAAGAAAAGAAAAAAAAAGAGAAATAGAGCAAAAGAGAAAGTGAGAAAGAAAAGAGAAGAAAACACAAGCGGGAAAAGAAAATGAAGCTTCAACCATTTCAAATGGCTCTCATGATTAATTTGAGACTGCTCCAACACACCACTGCTAATCCCATAAAAGTTAGCAGCAGCAGAATGCTAAGAGTTGTAAGTTATTTTTGAACTGGTAGGAAGGGTTTATAGCTAATTAGTATATATTTTCAAATTTGACTAGAAGCACCTGTTTATTTTTTAGAGTCTGAAAAGAAAATATTAAGATATTACCAAAGATTTCCTCCCTGGAAAAGAATAGCTAATAGCAAATATGTCTTCAAATATTAAGACTCTTAGTTCTAAGGTATAAACCCATTTATCATATATCAAAGTGAAGTCTTTGTAATTCCTGTTACATATACCACACCTTTAAAATGTAACATGTTATATTTAGCCATAGGTCTTTTTTCAGAAACATATCCTGTACAGTGTGAATTCTCAAGAATGGATGTGTTGATAATCTTATAGTTTGGCTATGATTGTACAGAGGGTTTAGCAAATTCCCTACATAAATTCAAATGTGCTTTCATGAGTGAGTGTTCTATTGCATCATCACTAAGTGTGCTGTTTCCATAAGAAAGGCTTTGTATTCATGCACAGAAAAACTTCCAGTTACTAGCTGTAGGTGCTGTCAAATGTAATTCTTAGGAATTTTGTTTGAATCATGAGGAATACAGTTTAATAGTAAAGGCAAGCACTAATTTTGGTGCTTGAGTTGATTATCATAAATCTAGACAGTAGGACAAGGGGCAAATTAGTGTAATCATTAGCTTGAGGGTCTGAGTCAGCATCTGCCCCCTTAGTTAGACTATTTTGTCTGGGTTGATAGATGATTGCAGTCAAACATAAGGTTTGTCAAACTCTCAGGTCTATGACTCTGAGAGTTTCTAATGAGGTAATAGTTAATCTTAGATGATCAGAAAGCAATTAAAATTAGTTAAATATTCTCTCTAAGATATACATCTATCATATAGGGATGACAAGGTCACAGAAAGATTCTCTATAAAATCAAGACACAGATCACATTGACAGCAGCTTCCCTCGTAAAACAATAAAAATAGAGGGTCTTCTTTGTTTTCCTGATATTTGAAAACATTTTGTTCACAAAGTTCTATGCATTTATTATTTAAATGTTCTGTCAGCCTTCTAAATAACTCCTTGACTTGTTAAACTTCATCAGTGCAATTTTATTAACATTGGAGTTCCAGACATTGTACCTAACACAAAATAGTACTTGAATATATTCAATTCATTCAATCTCTCAATACATATTTGATAGCCTACTATGTTCCAGGTACTGTGTTATGTGATGCAAATAAGGCAAAGGACAAGGGAGAAAAGATGGATGCTTATATTTTGGTTTAAGAAAAAAATCAAAATTTCATAAGCAATGCTTTGGCATCTTATAGTGAGTGCTACAAAGGTGATATGATAATGAATAATGCCAGGTAGGCTGAAAAACTTGACTTGGTGTTGGAAGTATACTCAAAGAGTAGATTTCTGAAGAATTGGAATAATCCATACAAGATGGGTAGTTATTATTACACTCCCTCCCGTTTGTTCACCAAGGAAACAGGCCCTGATCCCAATGGTAAAGTTCTGAAGTAGTTTCTGTTTTGGATGCTTTTGAAAAAGTTTCAGAGTTTGGGGTTAGTCCTATCAACACATACATTGGCATGCATTTTGGAAAGTAGGATTTTAAAAATTGAAATTGAATTTGTAAATAGAACATAAAATATTTATCAAATAAAAAAATTACACGTATACATATGAATTAAAAAAAATGTTCTAATCTGCAATTCAGACACAGATGGTGCTTTCTTTTATCTACCAGGAAGTAAACTTTCTTATTACTATGGGTATAGTCAATGGTACTATTAGTCCCAGGAGGATACATAGATTTTCAATTGCTCAAAGCTTAACTTATTTGGAAAACCTTCTTTAAGAGAAGTGATTCAAAATTACAAATATATAGTAACTAGATGTCTTCCCATGTCATTGGAAGAAATATTTCAAATAAAAAGCACCAAAGCATAGGTTTCCATTTTTTCGTGGTGAATATGGGTTGTCAGATATAGCGAATAAAATGAATAATTCACAGTTAAATTTTAATTTTAGATAAGCAAGAAATATATTTGTATTGCTTTTAAATATATGTACATATTTTTTTATTGATTTTAGAGAGGAAGGGAGAAGGAGAGAAAGATAGAAATATCAATGATGAAAGAGAATCATTGATTGGCTGTCCCCTGCACACCCCACACTGGGGATTGAGCCCGCAACCTAAGCATGTGCCCTGACTGGAAATTGAACTGTGAACTCCTGGTTCATAGGTTGACGCTCAACCACTGAGCCATGTCAACTGGTTTGTATTTTTTTTTATATTGCATGGGACATACCTAAACTAAAAAAAAAACAGTGTTCATCTGAAATTCAAGTTTAACTGGGTAACTAGTATTTTTATTAGTCAACCTTATAGTGAGTTGGTTAATCTATTACTTATTGGAGGCATGGGGTACAGATAGAAAAGCAATATCTAAACCAGATTAGTGGAAATAAGAGAGGTTGGAACATCACTTTGTTTTGAGAGACCATTCTGCATGGCTCTCTCACCTCTCTGTGCATCTATACATTGGCACCCTCCAGACTATTGTTTCAAAGATGTTTGTATAAACAAACAGCCTTGAAAGAGAGCTGTTTCTTTCCCTGGAGCTTATTTACTTACATTCCAAGGAAATAAACATAATGCATTTTTTCCAGTGGGGGATAATAGGTTTTGAGAGCATTCTCTTAGAACATATTGGGGCTTCCTAATATCTAAGTTCTTCTGTAACACACTCTCATTCACTAACTACTGTTTCCAGGGTACTGAACGGATTCTGTTTGGCATACCAGGCAAAACCCTCCCTAAGCACAGCCCTTAATTTTTTCTGAATATGTTAATGTGTGCTGTAATAAAAACAAACTATGTAACACAAGCACGGGCACACACACATACATACATACTACTGCTGCTAAGAATCATCTTGGCTCTGCTGCTGTTGTTGTTACTTTCCTTTATGGAACAGTCTAGAACAATAAAATACCCACATCTCACAGCAGCAAAAAATCAGAGGCTTCACTTCAGGGAGAGAGCACAGCTACCCATAACTTGTGCTCCCCAAGACCCACTGCTTTTTGCTCTACCAACATTCCATGATTTTTATCGCTGTATCAATTTACTTAGTTCTGAAGTCCAAGGTTTTAGATTTGTCTGTCACTATTATCATTGTTATTGTCATCATGGAATGCTATCCTTTCCAAAGCAAATATCATCACACTTTGATGTCCAGCCACTGCTTCCTGCAGTGGGAAATTATGAACACTGTTTACTCCAGCTGTTTCTAACTAGCCCTTGAGGCTGCCTCTGATTTAACAACTCACCATTGCTCAGCAAGCTGATCTTTCAATGAAGTCACAATAGTTAACAACACTATCAAATGAATTAAACTGTTTAGTGGTTATGATCAAAAATTTATTTTTTCTGTAATCTTTATAGTGCACATTTACAACTGAGCCCAATCCAAATCCAGTTCTCAGCTGCTTTCATATCCTGGTTTCAGCTATTTAGTTACAATTGCTAAAACAAAGCAAGCCCTGGCTGGTGTTTCCCAGTGGTTAGAGCATCGGCAAGTGCAGTGAAGGGTCATGGGTTTGATTCTCAATCAAGGGCACCTTGCAGGTTCCATCCACTGCCCCTGTCTCAGCATGTGCAGGAGGAAACCAATCCACGTGTCTCTCTCACATTGATGTTTCTCTCTCTCTCTTTCCCCTTCTTTCCCTCCCTTCCACTCTAAAAATCAATGGAAAAAATCCTCAGGTGAGGATTAACAAAAACAAACAAAAAACAAACAAACAAATAAATAAAATACAAACAAAACAAAACAAAAAATAGAATGAGATGTTTGACTATACTAAACCAAAAGCAAAGCTCTAACTCCGCCATAGAAGAACTCAATTTGACACATGTGGCTCTATATTGGGTTCAATACTCTAATACATGTGTATCGTTATATCACCCATAGGTTTCTTATGTAGCATTATTCCCCAAATATTTCTGCATTGCATCATAAAACTAACTGATTGAACAGGAATGCCTAGTGACCATCTCCTACCCGTGCCAAAAGACTGAAATTCATAGGTAAATGAGTTAGTAAACACATAAATATCTCACTTATGAGTGCAACTCTGGCTGTGCATGAACAGAGAATATCCATTGGCTTTCAAAGTTGAGATAGAAAATAAAATGTTAAAAACAAATTTAATGTATATTGGAATCACTAAAGGTCAGTATTGTTCATGCTTTGCAAGGCCAGACCTAACATAATTCTTAAAAAAGAAAATCTTGCAAACAAAACAATACACTGTTCTCTTTTATTATACCTTGAAATAAAAGCAATAATACATGGTTCCTGAAAAATGATCATAAGTGTCTTTAGCTTCACCTCATGCTGATCCATATTAGAATCTATTCCTTAATTTTAAATTATACATCCCTATTCAGAATTTTACAACCATGGTGCATAAAATCAGAGTGCCATGTATTGCCTCAACTATACTCATTCACCTGTGGTTCTTTATTTTAAAACCAGGTATCAACTATTTTTAAAATGATTTTTATTACAGTTTCTGACAAAATCAAACAATTTAAGATAATACATTTTTTTCTGCTTTAAGAATGTTGTTTGCAAACTTTAAGTTCACACCAGATAAAAAGGTCATATATATATTTACTTTTTAAAGTATTGATATGAGTTCAAATTATTAAAACAAACAAAAAAACAACTTCTGATAGAAAAATGGTTGCTTAGCTCAGAATCTTGGTTACTCATTGACTAGAAAATACAAAAAAGCTACAGAGAAAACAAGAAAAAGAACCAAAAAGGGGGAAAAACCAAAATCCTGAGAAATAAACTTTAAAAAAAAAATCTAAAACCTCCAGATTCTAAAACAAGCATAAGAATAACCCAAAACAATGAAATCTGATGCAAGTCGAGGAAAAATTGAAATAAAAAAGCAGGTAGAGGAGTGAGAGAGCCAGCCTGAATCACATCGGACAAAGTACCAGGAAATAAATACTTTCTGAAGATGAAGACCTCACCCCACAGTGCAAATTATTTCTGTCTTTTGCAATAATGCATACAGATACCGGGATGCACAGGGCTGATGTAAGAAATACTTTTCCTCTGAATTTACTTTTAAAAAGCAAAATCAGGGTCCTTCCCAAAGAATCACATGAAAAATGTAAATCTACCTGTGGAAGCTAAGAAGTAGTCAGCAAGAACACTATGCCCTCCACACCCTCCCACAAACACAGAAACCTCTTGAAAATTACTAGTGTGTGAAAATAGTTTTTACTTAATTATAGATTAAAAAGTAACATAGATATCATTAACTAAAGTATTATGAGGAAAAATATGTGAATGTGAATAAGACTCAAATCTTACCACCAGAAGAGCATTTACTAGAAAATTATTGTCAGCAGCAAGTGAAAATTGTCAAACATATACAATTAAGTAAACAATCAAACAAAAGAGAAGTCAATGAAGTCCTCACTTACGTAATGAAATACCATCATTCTGGAAGATCAAATTTGTAAAAGAGAAATTAATAAGAATAAATAGAGAAAAAGGGGAATATATGAAGCACTCACTAAAGAAGGAAGGGGGAATTACTAACAATGATTGATATTGAAGGAGCACAAAGAGAAAAAATAATACAGGAGAAAGAAAAAGCCATTACCATAAGTGTTTATCTATAGTAATAAAAGCATAATATGTTAATTAGACCAGATGTCCTTCCGGATGAAGCCGGGGCTGTGAGGGAAGCCCAGGTCTTGGGTGCCTGCAGGTAGCTGGAGGGAAGCCTGGGTCCTGGGTGCCATTGGGAAGCTGGTGCCAGCAGCCTGGGGAAGGAAGGCCTACTCTTGTACAAATTTTGTGTATCTAGTATACATATAAAATAAAGACCAAAAACAATACAAGAAACTCTTCAACTCAAAATTATATACATAATTTTGCACCAATTTCGTGCACCAGTGGGGTCTCTCGTCCTGGCCTGCAGGGTTCAGGCCAAAACCAGCAGTCTGACATCCCCTGTGGGGTCCCAGATTGCGAGAGGGTGCAGGCCAGGCCAAGCGACCCCACCGGTGCACGAATCCGTGCACCGGGCATCTAGTATGCAATAATGATACAATCATTCACCTAGGCACTCTTATGAAGAAAATGTGGAGCAAATTCAAAAATTATTTGGGGAAAGAAAGAATCTACACTAATAAAAGAGAAATATGCAAATTGATCATGCCCCCGTGATGCCCATCAGCCAATCAGGAATTAGTATGCAAATTAACCCAACAAAGATGGCGGGTTAATTTGTACATGCAAGCTCGGAGTGGCCAGGCGGGGTAGGACTCCTGCTATGAGGGGGAGGGCGGGGGGCAGAGGGAGCAAAGACTTGCAAAGGCTCCTGGGAAGCCGGGAGCAAAGCCAGGGGAAGGAAGGACTATTCTTGCATGAATCTTCATGCAACGGGCCTTTAGTCACAAATAAAAACTTTAAAATCTATCTTTCTCAACTATACAAATATACAACATCCTGAATATCTCGACCAATGATTTATCAAAATGCACCACACCAAAATGGAAGAGGTAAACACATTAATCTTTGTGGCAGAGTTAGAGAATGTTGTCAAAGAATATGCACTCTCCCAAAGCATCAGACCCACGTTAAGTCACAGAAAAATACTATATATCCCATTCAATTAGAGAATTGTAATAATATTTAAGTTGTTAAGAACATATAAAAAGAGGAAACATTTCCAAGTGATTTCTAAGAACAAAATTTTTCATGAATTATTGTTTTTATATGTCACAAAGATTACATAAAAAACAAAACTACACATCAAATTACTAATGAATATTTTTTTAAGTTCTTAAATAAATTTAAGGGCCCCTTAAAAATATAATGTATTGTGATGAGTGTGGATTATTCTTGAAATGAAAGCATGGTTCAGTAAATAGGTTGACTATGAAAGGGTTATTAAGTTGTGCTAAGAGAATAGGGGACTAAGAAGACAGAAAATGTTTTTATTTATATATTTTATGTAGAAAGTATGCTAGCATTTCCTAAATCATAATTCCATTATTTCTGTACCCATTAGTCAGCATTCTTGTACAAGAAAGAATTATTTTGTCATTATAATTATTATTTCTTTTTAGTATCTCTACAGAATTATGTTTTAAATTTAAAATTTATTATTTATTACCATCACTGTATACTTTACATATGTAAAATATAAATGTATTTTTACATTTATTAAAAAAATCAAAAGTGAAAGAGACTGAAATAATGAAGAAAAATTACAATTGAATATAGTTATACTTAAATTGCTTATTTTCTAAATCTAACAAATAAACATAACAATGGCATATTTTATTTAAAAGAAAGAAATTCAGAAACTTTTCAAAATAATTATTATGCATCTTCCATGTAATTTTGGAAAATGTATTTTCTAATACTATTTGAAATTATTTCGTTTTGAACCTTAGCGTTTTCTAATAAATTAATAAAAAGTTTTAATATAATTTAAAGTTACACATGCTTAATATCATATTTGAAATATAAATGTTAAAAATAAGTAAGTGATTAACTACATCCTGGTTGAGTGGCACAGTTGGTTGGAGTGTTGTCCTGTCACCAAAAGGTTGTGGGCTTGATTCCTTGTTAGGGCACATCCCTAGGTTGGGGATTTGGTCCCAGTAGGGGTTCATACAGGAGGCAACCAATCGATGTTCTGCTCTCTCTCACTCCCTTCCTCTCTAAAACAGATTCTTGAAGGAGGATATAAAATAAGGGACCTGTGACTGTTCCTTTCACTTAAACCTTTAGAGGCCCTTTATAGGGGTATTAATTGGCCTAATTTCAATGTTGTGCCAGTGAATAAGGAAGCCTGAAGACAGGGGGAGAGAGATGAGGGGACGGCTAGTTGGTAGAGCAGTAAGAACAAAACATTTATTCATTAAGTTCACCGTCTTATATGCACTCACACGATGGCAACCGAAAACAATTACAGTAGTAACATGAAAGATTACTGATCACAAATCACCATAACAAATATAATAATAATGAAAAAGCTTGAAATACCCAAAATGTAATACCCAGACACAAAGTGAGCAAATGTTGTTAGAAAAATGGCACTGACAGACGTGCTCTATGCAAGGTTGCCAGAAACCTTAATTTGAAAAACAAAACAAACAAAATCAAAAACAAACAAAAAAAAACAACACAACACCACAAAATCAGCAAAGTGTAATAAAGTGAAGGGCAGTGAATAAGATATGCCTGTATAAATATTTTAGTTTAGTTTTGTTTTCCTGGAACAATGATTGTTTTCAAAGCTGGGGAGCCACTCTGTAAAGTACATAATTTTCATGATTTTCCCACCACTTTGTGGTAACTCTGAAACTATTACAGAATATGAATGTAAACTGTAGTTGGAAAAAACACACAACATAATACAAATAAATAAAGTATTGCTGCATGCAAAAAAGATGCTTTAAGTCCTTACAAAAAGGAGACCTATTAGATTATTTGAAATATGTTTTCTAAATTTTGACCTCTATATGAATATCTTAAGATTATAGAGAAAAATTTATTCAAAACTTACAAGTAAACACTCCCTACCAACCATTGTTCACATTTGTTTAAGTCCCACCTTCTACAAGTATACATGAGTATTTTGATGTCTCTTCAAGGAAGCTGATGGTGATTATCTTCTGATCCTTATTTTAAAAAAACAAACACCTAGTTTTAATTACAATACACAATTATAAAAGACTAGTTCCTCAGTGAATTCAGAGGACTTATGGTATTCTTCAATAGCCATTCCATTTTCATGACAGTGAATTCAGATAAAATGCTTCTCAATCACTTTCATGATTATGACTACTCAGAGTTAATTTTGAACAATATAATCATTTTTAAATCTAGTAGTGCAAAGTTTGACTTTCATTAAAGTTGCACCCACATTTTCTTTAAAAAATGTTTTCATTGTTTTTGTTTTTTTTTAGAGAGAGAGAAAGGTAGGGGCGGAGAGAGGAGAGAAAGAGAGAGAGAGAGAGAGAGAGAGAGAGACAGACATTGATGTGAGAAACATTGAACAGTTGAGTCAAACATGCAACCTGGGTATATTCCCTGACCGGGAATCAAATCAGTGACCTTTCTGATACATGGGACAATGCTCAACCAACTAAGCAACATCGACCAAGGCATAGCTATGTGTTGTTGTCTTTTTCATAATGTAATGAAGGAATCTGATGTCAAGTATTTCAGGAGGTTTGAAATCCAGAAATATGATGTAATGTAAGATTGTGTGGAAGTCTACCACAATGCTCATTATCCTACTTTGCTTTTTTTTTTTTTTTTTTCTCTTCTCTCTCTCTCTCTCTCTTTTTAAATATGTTTGACACTGAGCCTGGGGACCATGCTATTTTGCTTTCTTGCTTTACATGTTAAGTGATTATTTGAGATGGAAGAATGCTAAAATTATGCTTAGGCTACTATATTTATCATTGAAAAATTATATTCTTGCCGAGGTGTGGCTCAGTGGTTGAGCGTTGACCCATGAACCAGGAGGTCACAGTTTGATTCCAGTCAAGGCACATGCCCAGGTTGCAGGCTTCATCCCCAGTAAGGGCCGTGTAGGAGTATGCCAGTCAATGATTCTCATCATGGATGTTTCTATCTCTCTCTCTCTCTCCCTTCCTCTGTCTGCAATAAAATAAAATAGAAATAAAACAGGTATTTTTGCTCCAGTGTATTTTTCAATTCAAATTCAAAACTTGAATAACTGAAACTGAAGTTTTTGGGGTTTTTCAATAGCACCACCCCCATTCTCCTGCCAACAAATTAACATTAAAGCTTTTATTCTACTTCTGTCAAGTTCTATCCTAACTGTGGAGGCAGGTATTGCTCATCTAAGCACAGAGCTTTTGGCATTTAAAGTAATTGGAGCAAATGAATGTGATTTTTTTAAAATGCTACATATATGCTATCTTTACTTTAAAACCTAAACTGCTTATGCAATGAAGAAGCTTAATCTTTTTTGAATATCAATGCAACAATACAGTGGGAGTATTAACTGACTGAAAGTTAACTACCTTTGAATTACTCAAAAAATACTAAGCAGCACTTAAATTTTAGGCGAAGATAAAACATTTTCTATTATTTCACTTCATTTATCTTAGTTTGTCTGAGCAATTAACTAAAAAAAACAAAAAACAAAAAAGTAAAGAAAAAGTGACAGATTTCTAGCAATATAACAGTATTTGACTCAGTGTGAGTGTGTGTGTTTAAGGTTAAACTAGGACAACTCACTGAACACTGAGCTTTAAGAGAACAAGGAGAGTCAGAAGTATACGAGGTTTGGAGTGAGGGAGAAATCCGCAGACAGAAGTTCTAACAGATCATTCTTGCTCTTATATGCCACCCTATTCACAGGGCCTAGAGTAATGTAAGTGTAATGGGGACTGTGAACATATTTATTAAATAAATGAATGGTTTCTGCATCCTATCATTCATCCATTAAATCAATAATTCACAGGGGTTTATTGAGGCATTATTATGATTTTGGTACTGAGGGAGACCCTAGAAATACAAAGACAAAAAAATTTTTAGACTATATTGTCAATAATTTCAGTTTTGAAAATAGATTGGTATATACTATTATAACTATTGTAATGAGGCAATAGAATTCTGGCCAAGAAGCCATTCTTTAAGTTTGGCAATGCACTTAGCAAGGTATTAATGAAGATGAAATGCTTGCAATGTGTTTATATACTGCAGTTGTAGACCTTTATTCCAGTAGGTCATTTGTAAAAATAGTTAAAGACCAATATAAGGATGGAGTGGTAGAAGGTGGTGCAATATTAAAGAAATTCAACCATATGATGGTCCTTACAATGTAGGAGAAATTCCTAAAAAGAAAATGTAGTCAATTAGTCAGCTCATCAAACTTCTGCCACTGAAACTAACAAAAGAGTCCTATCACTGTAATATTGTAATATTATAAAAGGGTCATGAACTTGGAGCAAATGATCATTCATAGAAATGTTAATTAACATAGAAATGTTAATTTTATCCCACTATCAAATTCATTATCTACACTAATAAAAGAGAAACATGTTAATTGACTGTACCTCCACTACGTCCACCAGCCACTCATGAACAAGTATGCAAATTAACCCAACTAAGATGGAGCTGGAGTGAGCAGGAGGCTTGGGTTGCCCTGGCGATGGAGGAAGCCAAGCTTCCAGCCTACCCTGGCCAGTCTGGCCGATGCTCAAGGCTACAAAGTTTCAATTATAGAAGATAAATAAATCCCAAATACTTGCATCTAGCTGGCCCTGGCCTCTGCTCAAGGAAGCGCTGGGAAAAAAAAAGGAAAGAAAAAAAGAAGGGGCTGGGATCTTGGGTCGCTGGGGGTTATCAGGCCAGGATAGTTTGGCAATTGTGGGTGATCAGGCTGGTGGGGGTCAGGGCCGTTGGGGGTAAGCAGACCAGCAGAGGGGGCAGTTGGGGGTGAGCAGGCCATCAGTGGGGGTCAGTTGGAGGTGATCAGGACAGCAGTGGGGGCAGTTTGGAGTGAGCAGGCCAGCAGGGGGGCAGTTGGGGTTGAGCAGGCTGGCATGGGGGGCAGTTGGGGATGATCAGGCTGGCAGGGGGAGCAGGCCAGCGGTGGGAGGCAGTTGGGGGCAAGCAGGCAGAGTGGTTAGGGGAAATCAGGCAGGCAGGCAGGCAGGTGAGCGGCTGAAGCCAGCAGTCCCATATTGTGAGAGGGATGTCCGATTGCCGGTTTAGGCCCGATCCCTATAAACTGGCAGTAAGAAATCCTTCGAGGTGTCCCAGATTAGAGAGGTTGCAGGCCAGGCTGAGGAACATCCTCCCCCACCCCATTCATGAATTTTATGCACCGGGCCACTAGTATCCTTATAAAATATTTTATAAAACGTTTTTTGAAATAGACTCATTATTTATATGCTATATATGTCAGAATATAATAATGTATAAGGAAAATTTTAAAGCAAACTTCTGCTGATGTGTCTTACAAAGTGAGGTGTATATGAACACTCACTGTTATGGAAATCAAATCTACTTGATCTTCTGTTTGTATCTCTGTCAATCAAAGAAAAATTGAAGTAATAATCCATAAGGAATAAAATCAAGTTATATATTAAACTAGAGGCCCGGTGCACGAAATTCGTGCACTGTGGGGAGGGGGGCGGGTGCCCCTCAGCCCAATCTGCACCCTCTTCAATCTGGGACCCCTCAGGGGATGTCCAACTTCCAGCAGTCGGACATCACTCTCACAATCCGGAACCACTGGCTCCTAACCACTCACCTGCCTGCCTGCCTGATTGTCCCTAACCCCACTGCCTGCCTGCCTGCATTGCCCCTACCTTGCCCTCCCCTATCAGCCTGATCACCCCAAACTGCCTGTGCCTTGGCCCCCCGTCTGGCCTCCCTCTGGAGGCACCACCCCCATAACCCCAATGCTGCTGCCACTGCAGCTGGGTATGGCTGCCTGAGCCTTGGCCTTTGTAGCCACTGCGGCTTTGTCTGGAAAGATGTCTGGAAGACAACCACTCTAATTAGCATATTACCCTTTTATTAGTATAGATTTGGGGACCATTACAACCACGCAGAACTTGAAGAAAACACATGGCCCTGGTCAGTTTGGCTTAATGGAGAGAGCATCGGCCTGTGGACTGAAGAGTCCAGATTTGATTCTGATCAGGGGCACACATGCCTGGGTTTTGGGCTCAATCCCCAGTAGGGGGCCTGTGGGCGGCAGCTGATCAGTGATTCTTTTTTTTTTTTTTTTTTTTAATATATTTCATTGATTTTTCACAGAGAGGAAGGGAGAGGGATAGAGAGCTAGAAACATTGATGAGAGAGAAACATCGACCAGCTGCTTCCTGCACACCCCCCACCGGGATATGTGCCAGCAACCAATGTACATGCCCTTAACCGGAATCGAACCTGGGACCTTCCAGTCCGCAGACCGACGCTCTATCCACTGAGCCAAACCGGTTTCGGCTGATCAGTGATTCTTATCATTGATGTTTCTATCTCTCTCTCCCTCTCCCTTTCTGAAATTTTAAAAATATATATATTTTAAAGAAAACACATGATCTTCACTTTGGGCTTTGTCATCTTACAATATCCTTTGTGCAGTGTTTTAACTTCCCTCAACTTTCCTTTACCCACCTGTAAAGTGCAATCTATTTTGGGGAAGATGATCAGGAAAGTGATTCCAGTGGGTAGAAGTTTTTTTTTGGAGGGGATGGGTCATGAAGATATTTAAAAATTGAGCATGGTGATGGTTGTACCACTCTGAATTTACTTTAAAAAACCAGTTCATTGTACACTTTAGGTGACATGTACAGTATATGGTTATATCTCAACAAAGCTGTTCTTTTATTTCTTTTTTAAATAAAGACCAGTCTTATAATCAGTTGCAGATGTTTTCAGAGGCCCCTCAAGATTTGCTTACCATGTCCCAAATCACGGCTGTGATTCCCAGTTGCTTCCAGTCCTGGTGGATCTGGATGGTGTGGTTTGCAAAGGAGAAGGTGGCAAGAGGCTTAGGGAATTTCGGCAACCCCATTTCCCCGGTCTCCTCATAGGGCACCAGGGCCATTCCCACTGTGCCAGCTCTGCTCCCTTTAACCTGTTGGGCAAAAGAATCCTGCGTGCTCTGGCCAGAAAGTGCATTCTTTATTAGGTGGCCCGAATGCTTTTTTTAAGGGCGTTTTATGGATTCAAAAGAATAAACAGAGATGTGGAAAGCTTTTGTCAAAATCCTTTTACATGGTTCTTCCAGTCTCATGGGAAATGAGATGTGGCTCTGAATTCATCCCAAAGTGTGTCTTTGGGCAAAAGCACCCAGAACTGCACAACTCCTGCAGAATGCCCCACACACGTTGCTGTCAGGACTCAGGGGGGCTTGAGGGTGAGAGAGACGGCGGTGCCAGCACAGGACCTGGGAGAAGGTAGCGCTTTGTACACTGCCCAGGCCACGTGGACTACAGCAGTACCCGCCCAGGTGGGCAGGGTGTTTCTGCTGTTTTGTTTTGGTCTGGCCTCCACCCCGTCAGCCACGGACCTGTGCCTGCACTGAGACTGAATGGTTTGATGGCCCTACTTTTTGGTGGACAGTGGATGCACTCCCAGAGACTGGCAGTTAGACTCTGGGGGCTTCTGAGTCCCTTGCGGGGAGAGCCCGGCCCTAGGTCAAGAACAGACTCAGGCGTCCTCAGCCAGGAGGCCTCCTTGGGCTAGGGGCCGCCACAGTTTGAAGGCTGGCCATGACCCCAATCCTGGCAGGGGTCTCCTTTGGGGCGCTGGCAGGCCTGGGCTAGGGCTGCGGGCGGTTTGGAGGCCGGTCACGCCCCCGATCCTGGTGGGGGTCTCCTCTGGGGTGCTGGTAGGCCTGAACTAATGGCTGCCCTGGTTTAGAGACTGGTCAAGCCCCCGATCCTGGCGGGGGTCTCCTCTGGGGCGCTGGCAGGCCTGGGCTCTGGCGTCGCAAAGGGAAAGGTTCCTGAACCTGCTCCCCACACACCTAGGCTAGGATACATCTTGTAGGAGGCGGCTTCAATGCCAGGGGTCGGTGACCAGATCCTCCGGAGCCTCGCTTTCTGGGCTGCAGTCCCATGTCTCCCAGTGCCCCAGCCTCGGATGCGCCCATGCAGTTGCCCCCACCACCAGCCACCTCAGCGCAGGCCACAGCAGCTGAAGCCAGCCTCTTGGAAGCCAGGCCACCACACCCACCACCCCTAGTAGCTCTCTGCTGCTCGCTCTCTGTGTCCTGTCCACTGGGGTGGGGGAGTGCTCCCAGCCCAGAGGCCCTCCCTCCCTCAGCAGCCTGGCTTGGGAAGCTGGCCTCATGCAGCATCCCCACTCGGCCACTATGTGTGCGACTCGGACCCTACGGAGGCCCCAACCTGGAGAACGCAGACCCGAGCTCTGCATCCAGCTGCTGCAGATGCCCTCGGTGGTCAACTACCTCCCGCTTCTTCCACTGGCCCCATTGATCCCTCTCAGCACCAGACATTTAGGCCAGGGTGGCGATCGCCCCCGGGACCCCCGGGGAGCGCTTGGCTCGGCCTGGACATGCCCCCCCAGGTGGCGATCGCCCCCGGGACCCCTGGGGAGCGCTTGGCTCGGCCCGGACATGCCCCCCCCGGGTGGCGATCGCCCCCGGGACCCCCGGGGAGCGCCTGGCTCGGCCCGGACACACACCCCCGGGTGGCGATCGCCCCCGGGACCCCCGGAAATAAGAGGATTATGCGCAGCCATCTTGGTCTTCCCAACGGCCGGATAGGCCACCCGGAGTCCCGCCCCCAGCCTCTGGCAGGCCCAATCATGGGCATAGCGGAGGTGCGGTCAATTTGCATGTTTCTCTATTATAAGGTAGGATAGCTTGGAAAAATGGTTATAAATGAAATGAAAATATCTGGGAAACTTACAGCTATAGACTCTAGGGATTCCTTTTCAAAAGGATGTGATACAAATTCATAACTTATAGAAAAAAGAATATTTTATTTTGAGCAACAGCAGATAATTGAAATAGTCGTTGGAAAAATTTGTTAAAAATTTAGTACTTGATTTTTTTTTTATCTCCTACAAATGGTAAACTTTTATTTGTCTTCCTAAAATAATGAAAGTAGTTAGGGAGAAAAATCATTATATTATTTTGTGTATTTTAGAATATTATGGGTTTATCATTAGCATAATGTCAAATATTAAAAAGTGATCTGATAATTTATATGTCCATGTGTAAAGTTAAATTTATAAAATAATTCGTCTAAATTTGTTTTGAAATTTCCATTAAGATTTTATATTTTTACAATAATGTACTTCTTAAAATGTATGAAGAGTTGAAATTAAAATGTTTGTTGTAGAATGATTTATAACAATAAAAAAATATAGCCCTGGCCAGTGTATCTCAGTGGTAAGAGCATCTGCCTGGGTACAGAAGGGTCACAGGTTCCCTATCAATGTCACAGACCTGGGTTGCAGTTAGGATCCCTGTACCCAGTCAGGGTGTGTGTGGGAGGCAGGGAGGCAACCAATCAATGTGTCTTTCATCTCTCTCTCTCTCTCTCTCTCTCTCTCTCTCTCTCTCTCTCCTTCCTCCTCTTTCCTTCCTTTCCACTCTCTCTAAAAAGCAATTGAAAAAATATCCGTGGGTGAGGATTAACAATAAATAAATAAATAATAAAATAAATAACTTCATAAAGGTAAGAATTACATAAAATAAAAATAGAGCATCTTTCCCTAGCCAGTTTGGCTCAGTAGATAGAGTGTTGGCCTGTGGACTGAAGAATCCTGGGCTTGATTATGGTCAAGGGCATATGCCTAGGTTGCAGGCTTGGTCCCCAGTAGTGGGTATGTAGGAGGCAGCCAATCAATGATTTTCTCTCATCATTGATGTTTCTATCTCTCTCTCCCTCTCCTTTCCTCTCTGAAATCAATAAAAAAATATATATTTTTAAAAAGAACATCTTAAAACTCTTCTGCATGAACTTCTTTGTTCTACTTTTTTTTTTGGGAGAATAGTACTTAAATTTAAGTAGCACCACAAAATTAAACATGCTATACTGGAAAGAATAAAAGCTCAAATAAATGACTTTTATTTGACAGAGTGAGTTTTAACAGCTTAAATAACCTTTTTTTAAATTGTTGACACTATTACAGATGTCCCCCATACATTCCCCCACTTGCCACCCTCCACTCAGTCCCCACCCACCTCCTAGGCCTTCATCACATTATTACCTGTGTCCATGGGCTATGCATATATATGCATGTATGTTCTTTGGTTAATCCCTTCAGTCCCCACCACCTCACTCCCCTCTGAAGTGATCTATTGTTCCCTTTTCCCAGTGCTTTATTTCAGTAGGGTGCCTATTAAACACTTCCTTTTAAAAAAGTCTTACCATTATTACCTTGAGATTATAATATTTCACATTTTTTTAATTCATTGGAAAATCATTTAATGAATTATAGACATCAAATGCAGTATGATGAAAAAAAAAATCAAATCATGCTGCAATTCCTCAAATGCCAAATTTTCCCAAAAATATCTTTAACCTTTTGCACTCAGATGTCGAGTGTGACTCGATATGGTTAGCATCGGTAGCAGCTCGTATGTCGAATTGTATTTAATGTATCAATAATTTGAAATATAAAAAAATCCAAATAAGTAAGTTTGTATGAAAAGAAACTCCAGTTTTTTATTCTACTGCCGCACTTTGTAAAATCTGGGGTATTTAAAAAATTAAATCCCTAGTAGAATAAAGGAATTGAGAAAAAAGCAAGCGAGTGCAAAGGGTTAATATATCTGGATTCCACTCAGATAATGCACCTTTACAAATTTGGGTTCAAGATGGATTTAAAAAATAAGTTATTAAATGTCTCACTTTTACTAATGAAAATGTCCTATTAGAAGAATATTGCCATAAAATTAATAAATAAAAGAAGAAATTTGAGTATTATTACTTTTTATCAAATTAAAGTGTTAAGTATAAAGTAAATTTATGGAACTTAAAAAGCTAATATTTACTGTGTTTACACTATGCCTAGCACTGTTCTAAGGGACTTAGATATATTTTGTGTCACACTGATTTCATTACATTGGTATGACCATAATCTCCAGGCACAGGTAACCCTACAGGGTCACAGAGAGTTTAAGACACTTGTCAGGACCAGACCTTCCCTGTGCCCATAGTGAGCACAGCTGCATTCTCATACCCATGGCTCTGGAGTCGTGTCTCCTGAAAGATGCCACTGAGCCCCAGGAGGACAAGCTGCTTGCTCTGTGCTCCTTGCACCCTCATTCCTTCCCTACCACAACAAATCAGGAGAGGGCACAGGGGCGGGGGCGCACAATGGCACATCAGCCTGAGATTGAAGGGCAAAAGCTCTGGAAGATGAATAGACTTCTTACTTTCCACTGACTGGCAGCAATGGTGTTTATTGAAATACTCAATAATAGCAGCAAAAGATTAAAAATGGTGGTGGAGTAAGTGGAAACTACACTGACACTCTCCCAGGATCAAATAAGAAATACAACTAAAATACAGAAAAACCACCCTGAAAAATCAAATGAAGACTAGTTACAGAGAACCCTGATAATCAAGGATGGAAAGTGGAGACCATATAGAGATAAGTAGAAAGTATGGAGACTCGAAAGGGCTAGCTGGGCTATTACAGACAGCAGCTAAATGTCTGAAGAGATATCTCAGCTATAGGGGTATCCCACTGAGAACTCTGGCACCCAAACCCCAAGCTGGGCTCCCCTGTCCAGAGAACAAGAACTGAGAAAGGTACCCACAGAACTTCTGCCTGTGAAAAGCAGCAGAGTTGCTGTCTACCAGCCAGAGATGGCTGGAAATGTAGGCACCCTCTTAAAGGACCAGCACACAAAATAGAATGTACAGCCACTTAACTTGGGCTCTGGCAGAGGGAAGTCTGAGTAAGTGTATTCTGTGTGAAGAGAGTCCAAGTTTGCAGGCTCTGGGGTTGGGGCTCAGAGAGCAGCCACACTGATTTCCTCTGCTGATTCATTACCTTACACTACAGAGGAAACCTTTCTCCCATGGAACTTTGCTATCCAGGTAGTTTTTGTCTGAGGGAAAGGCAGTTGCCCCACTGTGTTGGAAGAACTCTTCCCCACCCTTTGGTTGATAGCCTGAGGAAAGTAAAAAATGAGTGTCAAAGGGACTTCAGGCAGAGGTGGATCTCTGAAGGTTTTGAGCCTTTGCCTGATCTCCTTCTGAGCCTGGGGCTAGGAAAAGCTGACCCTGGTGCAGATCTTGGTCCTTTCTAAAAGCACGCAGCCTCACCAGAGGGAGCCAGAAACAGTGGATTGCTGATGGCTCCAAACAGGGTATTCAGGGCCAATGAGAAACAGCATTTGACATTGTCCTACACTAGACATTGGGAGTTATATCAGATCTACCTGTTATATCAGATCTGCCTGTTTGGATTTGTGTCTACATAGACACAAATCCAAACAGGCAGGCAAAATGGGGAGACAAATCAATAAAGCACAAATGAAGGAACAAGAGAATTATCCAGAAGAAGAACTAAACAAAATGGACATAAGAAATGTATCTGATATATCTTATATAGAGTTCAGAATAATGATGGTAAAGATGCTAAACAGCATGAGAAAAAATATAGTACCCATAAAAAAAAAACAAAAAAACAGTTGGAAATAAAGAATGCACAAATAAAGAGCATATTTAAAGGAATACACAGAAGATTAGGGGAAGCCCAGAATTAGATCAGTGAATTAGAAGACCAGGTAGAAAAACAATCATTCAATCAGAGAACCAAAAAGATAAAACAATTAAAAAACAGGAGGACAGCTTAAGCGAACTGTAGGACAATAAGAAACATAATAATATTTGCATAATAAGTGTGCCCAAAGGAGAAGAAAGTGAGGAAGAGATAGAAAACTTGTTTAAAGAAATAATGGCAGAAAACTACCCTAACCTGATGCAGGAAAAAGTCACACAGATTCAGGAGCCATAAAGAGTCCCATGCAAAAAGAATCCAAACAGGGCCACTTCCAGAACATCACAATGAAAAAGCCAAAAATTAAAAACAATGAGTGAGTATTAAAGTCAGCAAGATAAAAGCAACTTGTTACCTACAAAGGAGTTCCTATAATGCTGTCAGCTGATGTCTCATCAGAAACACCAGAGGCCAGAAGAGAATGTTATGAAGTATTCAAAGCAATGAAAAACAAGGATCTGAAACCAAGATTGCTATATCTATCAAGGCTATCATTCAAAAATAGATGGTGAAATAAAGAACTTCCCAGACCTAAAAACAAAAGACTAAAAGAAGTTTATCACCACCAAACCAGCACTGCAAGAAATGCTAAAGGGACAACTATCATGAAAAGAAGAAATAGAGAGGGAAACATAGGCATACAGAATTAAAATGGCAATAAATAAGTACCTATAAAAAATAACCTTAAGTGTAAATGGATTAAATGTGCCAAACAAAAGATATAGGGTAGCTGAAAGGATGCAGATGCATGACCCAAATATATGCTGTCTACAAGAGACCCACCTCAGAACAAAAGATTCACACAGGATGAGAGTAAAGAGAAAACAAAAATTTTCCATGCACATGGAAACAAACAAACAGCTGGGGTAGCAATACTCATGTCTGACAAAATAAACTTCAAAATAAAGGCCATCACAAAAGACAACAAATGTCACTACATAATAGTAAATGTATCGATCCAACAAGGGGATATAACCCTGGTAAACATATATGCACCCAATATAGGAGCACCTAAATATATAAAATAACTTCTGGACTTAAGGGAGAGATTGACAACAATACAGTCACAGTAGGGGACTTTAACACCCCACTGACTTCACTGGATAGATCTTTCAGAAAAAAAAAAAAATTAAAATGGAAAGAGTGACTCTAAATAACACACCAGATTAGATGGATTTAATTGACATTTATAGAAGATTTCACACCAAAGCTGCAGATGCACATTCTTCTCAAGTGCACATGGGTCATTTTCAAAGATAGACCACATGTTAACACATTGCGGATCAGTAGTTTTATTGCTAGCTTTACCCAGTGGCCAGATAAGTTTCTATTGAACGAGTACAAAAAACATTTTACATATATTTTAACGGCATGGTTTAAAATTAAATATCCATTGCATTTTGAAGTTATTTATTACATGTTCTTACAAGCTAATATCTTTTTAAAGTATGATACTGTGTAAAACATTGTGTAATATGAAGCAAGAATTCTTGTGATCTGTCCGCAATCTGTTAAGACATAAAACAAGCCTCTACAAGTTCAAGAAGATTGAAATCATATAAGGCATCTTTGCAGACCACAATGGAATGAAATTAGAAATCAAATATTGTTCAAACACTTAGAAAACTTCAAACAAATAGAGGCTAAATAGCACATTATTAAACAATGAATGGGTTCCCAATGAGAACAAGAAAGAAATAAAAAACTTCCTGGAAACAAATGAAAATGAACACACAACAACCTAAAATCTCTGGGACACAGAAAAAGCAATCCTGGGAGGGAAGTTCATGGCACTACAGGCCTACCCCCCCAAAAAAAAAATTTAATCCTACAACTTAAGGAATTAGAAAGAGAACAAGAAAAGCCCAGAGTAAGTAGAAGAAAGGGAATAATAAAGACTAGAACAGAAATAAATGACACAGAGACTAAAAAAATAAAATAAAATAATAATAATACAAAAAAAAACACACAAAAAAAAATCAGTGAAACTAAGAGCTGGTTCTTTAAAATATGAACAAAACTGATGAACCTTTAGCCAGACTCATTAAGAAACAAAGAGGACCCAAATAAATAAAAGCAGAAACAAAAGATGTGAAGTAACAACTGACACCATAGAAATACAAAGGAATGTAAGAAAATACTATGATCAACTATATGCCAAAGCGCTAGACAATGTGGAGTAAGTGAAAAAAGTCTTTAAAAAAATACAATCTCCCAAAACTGAATCAGGAAGAATTAGAAAATTTGAATAGGCCAATAACATCTAATGAAATAGAAGCAGTAATTAAAAAAAAAAAAACACACACAAAAAAAACACAAAAAACTCCCAGCAAACAAAAGCTCTGGTCCAGATGACTTCAAAGAGGAATTTCACCAAATATTCAAAGAAGAACTAACACCTAACCTACTCAAACTATTCAAAAAAAAAAAAAAAATCCAAGAGGAAGGAGCACTTCTAGGCATTATCCTATTTCCAAAACCAGATAAAGACACTACAAAGAAAATAATCACAGACCAATATTCCTGATGATCTTAGATGCTAAAATCTTCAACAAAATATTAGCAAATCAGATCAAGCAATATATTTCAATATCATACACCATGACCAAGTGAGATTCATTTCTGAGATGCAAGACTGGTAAAATATTCACAAATCAATAAATGTGAATAAATAAATTGAAACATAAAAATCACATGATCAGCTGAAACCGGTTTGGCTCAGTGGATAGAGCGTCGGCCTGCGGACTCAAGGGTCCCAGGTTCGATTCCTGGTCAAGGGCATGTACCTTGGTTGCGGGCACATCCCAAGTAGGGGGTGTGCAAGAGGCAGCTGATCGATGTTTCTCTCTCATCGATGTTTCTAACTCTCTATCCCTCTCTCTTCCTCTCTGTAAAAAATCAATAAAATATATTTAAAAAAATCACATGATCATATCAATAGATGCAAATATAGCATTCAACAAAATCCAAAACACATTTTTTATAAAAATTCTCAGCAAAGTGGGAATAGAGGGAGCATATCTCAACATAATAAAGGCCATATATTACAAACCTACAGCCAACATCATTCTCAATGTGAAAAAATTAAAACCATTTTCCCTAAGAACAGGAACAAGACAGGGATGTCCATTAGCCACAGTGATCAGGCAAGATGAATAAATAAAAGGCATTCAAATTGGAAAGGATGAAGTAAAACTCTAATTATTCTCAGATGACCTAATATTGTACATAGAAAACCCTAAAGACTCCACCAAAAAATGACTAGATTTAATAAAAGAATTTGGCAATGTAGCAGGATATGAAATTAACATCCAGAAATTGATGGCATCTTTATACACCAATAATGGATTCTCAGAAAGAGAAACTAAACAAACAATCCCATTTACCACTACAAAAAAAAAATATGATACTTAGGAATAAACTTAGCCAAGGAGGTAAAGAACTTGTACTTGAAAACTACAGGACATTGACAAAAGAAATAGAGGAAGATATAAACAAGTGTAAGAATATACAGTGTTCATGAATTCATAGAATTAACATCATTAAAATTTCCATACTACCCAAAGCAATCTACATATTCAATGCAATCCCTATTAAAATAACAACAACATATTTCACAAATCTAGAACAAATGCTCCAAACATTTATATGAAACTAAAAAAGATCCTGACACAGCTGCAGCAATCTTGAGAAAGAACAAAGTTAGGAATCACAATACCAGATATCAAGTTATACTACAAAGCTACTGTAATCAAAACAGCCTGGTACTGGCACAAGAACAGGCATTAGATCAATGTAACAGAACAGTGATCCCAGAAATCTACAGAAGTCATTATGTTCAATTAATATTTGACAAAGTAGGCAAGAGCATATAATGGAGCCCAACAATCTCTTCAATAAATGGTATTGGAAACATTGGACAGATACATGCAAAAAAAAAAAAAAATGAAAGTAGACCACCAACTTACACCATACAAAATAATAAACTGAAAATGGACAAAAGACTTAACTGTAAGTTGTGAAACCCTCAATATTCTAGAAGAAACCATAGGCAGCAAAAACTAAGACATCTCTAATAGCAATATGTTTATGGATACATCTCCTAGAGCAAAGGCAACTAAAGAGAAAATAAATAAATTGGACCACATCAAAATCAAAAGCTTCTGCACAGCAAAGGAAACCATCAACAAAATAACAATTGAGCCCACTGTGTGGGATAATCTGTTCGGCAATGATATATTTGACAAAGGGTTAATATCCAAAATAAAGGGAACTCATACAACTTAACAACAGGAAGACAAACTATCTAATTAAAAAATAGGCAAAGGACCTAAAGAGACACTTCTTCAAAGAGAAGATACAGATGGATAAGATACATATGAAAAAATGTTCCAAGTCACTGATCATCAGAAAAAGTGCCCATCAAAAAATGACAAGAGGTACCATCTCAAAAGTATCAGCATGGCTACCATCAACACATCAACAAATGCTAAGTGCTGATGAGGATGTGGAGAAAAGGAAACCCTACTACACTGCTGGTGGGAATGCAGACTTGTGCAGCCTCTGTGGAAAACTGTATTGAGTTCCTTAAAAAAAAAATTAAATATGGAACTGCCATTTGATCCAGTTATCCTACTACTAGGAATATATCCTAAGAAGCCCAAAACACCAATCAGAAAGAATATATGCATCCCCATGTTCATAGCAACGCAATTTACAATAGCTAAGTTCTAGAAACTGCCCAAGTGCCCATCAGTAAAAGAGGATAAAAAAGCTGTGGTACATTTACAATATGAAATACTATGCAGGAGTAAAAAAGAAGAATATCTTAAGACACATGGAGGGACCTGAATAGTATTATGTTAAGCAAAATAAGCCAGTCAGAGAAAGACAACTATCACAGGATCTCACTCATTTGTGTAATCTAATGAACAAAGCAAAATGATGAACAAAATAGGTCCAGAGACATAGAAGCAGAGAACACAGGTTGCAATCTCAGAGGAAAGGTGGTGAAGGATGGGTGGGAGGGAAGAGATCAATCAAAGAACTTGTATCCATATATTTATAACCCATGGACTCAGACAATAGTGTGGTGAAGGTCTGGGGTTGGGGTGAGTGCAGGCTAGAAGGGATCCATGGAGGAAAAAGGAGACTTATGTAATACTTTCAACAATAGAGATTAAAAAAAAACAAAAAAACTTGTCATAAGTCACCCAGCTCATAGAGGGCAGAGCCAGATTTCAAGTTCAGAAAACCTGGCTGAAAAACAAGCCCATGCATATTAACACTGCATAGCTAAAATAAAAAATTTAAACAGTAAATAGCTTGTGGAGGGGAGTCAAGAAGAAGTAATCTCAGAAGTGAATGTAATATTTTTGTTAGATTAAAAGGTACATTAGGCCTGAATAAAAGATAAAAGTATATATCAGAGCCCTAGTAGGTTTGGCTCAGTGGATAGAGTGTTGGCCTGCAGATTGAAGGGTCCCAGGTTTGATTCTGGCCAAGGCCACATGCCCGGGTTTCAGGCTCGATCCCCTGTGGGGATTGTGCAGGAGGCAGCCAATCAATGATTCTCTCTCATCATTGACATTTCTATCTCTCTCTCCCTCTCCCTTCCTCTCTGAAATCAATAAAAGAAATATATTAAAATTTATATATATATATGTATATATATATATATATAAATATATATATATATTTATATATATATATATGTATATGTATATCCTCTCTAATAAAATGGTAATATGCAAATAAACCATCACTCCACTACATAAGCCATGCCCACCAGCCAAGCCACGCCCACCAGCCAAGCCACGCCCACCAGCCAATCAGGGCGAGTATGCAAATTAACCCCATCCAAGATGGCTACAGCCACAAAGAGCAAGGTTTCCCAGGTAACAGAGGAAGCCAAGCTTTCTGATAGCTGTTGCAGGCCTAAGCCTCTACTCAAGCTACAAAGTTTCAGTTATAGAAGGTAAACAAATTCAAACAAATGGCTGCAGAATGGAGCTTGAGAGAGCAGGCCAGGGTTGCCGGCGGCAACAGGGGAAGCAAAGCTTTCAGCACACCCTGGCCGGGCTCACCCACTTAAGGCTACAAAGTTTCAATTGTAGAAGGTGAATTAACTGCCACAGAAATAGCTGCCACCCCGGAGGGAGCAGCAGGCTTGGCTCCGCTCCAGGCTACAAAGTTTCAATTGTAGAAGGAAAATAAATTCTAGATACCAGGGCCTTCTGCTTGAGTTGCCAGGGGGCGTGGCCAGCCTGCAAACCACCACAGGCCCCTCGCTCAGGCTGCCCCACGCCCCAAGGGACCCCCACCCTGATCAGGGACACCCTTCAGAGCAAACCAGCTGGCCCCCACCCCTGTACCAGGCCTCTATCCTATCTAATAAAAAAGTAATATGCAGATTGATCATCACTGCAACACACAATATAACTGCCCCCATGTGGTAAAGATCCTGTCCCCATGTGAACACAAGATGGCCACCACAAGATAGCCAGCAGGAGAGGGCAGTTGGGAGGCACCCTGCCTGCAAGGGAGGGCAGTTGTGAGGGACCAGGCCTGCAAGGGAGGGCAGTTGGAGGTGATCAACCCTGCATGAGAGGGCTGTTAGGGGTGACCAGGCTGGCAGAGGAGGGAAGTTGAGGGCAAACAGGCTGGCAGGGAAGCAGTTAAGCATCAACCAGGCTGGCAGCGGAGTGGTTAGGGGGTGATCAGGCTGGCAGGCAGAAGCAGTTAGGGGCAATCAGGAAGACAGGCAGGCAAGCAGTTGGGAGCCAGCAGTCCTGGATTGTGAGAGGGATGTCCAACTGCCCATTTAGGCCCGATCCCACCAGGATCGGGCCTAAACGGGCAGTCAGACATCCCTCCAGGAGTCCCAGATTGGAAAGGGTACAGGCTGGGCTGAGGGACAACCTCCCACCGTGCACGAATTTCATGCACCGGGCTTCTAGTATATATATATCTCAGTGCGGGGACCTGATAAGGCGGGGACCAAACATGGCGGGGATCTCCCTTTTCCGTGTCCCGCACGGAAAGAGAGATGAATGAACAGGTTCTAAGTGGAGGCTGGCAGGGATTGAGAAATATTAGAAATAAAGAGAGGAGCGATAGATTTGAAAGCTGGGGCTGGGTGGATCTTTCTGTGCCTGGCTGAGACCACAGAACAGATCCAGACTGCGAAGCTGAGGCTTTATTTATACTCAGGGACAAACAAGGCAATTAACAATGTTCTTGTAAGTTTCACTTGTTTTGGCAGCACTTGCTGCCCCTCCCACAGCCCACTAGCTACCCAGGAAAGATCTAGAGATCAGTTACAGAATCAGGCTTAATTATGCTGGGAGGGGTCTTCCCTCCAAACGAACTTGTTTGTGATCCTGCCACAGGTCAGTCCGAGGCTTAACCCTATAACCGCTTCCTACACATAAGCCACTTAATAGTCTAAGCTATACTGCAATACATTTATCCACAAAACTATACGTTTTCTAAGTGATATAAATTTAAATTTAATATATGTTAGCTAATATACGTTAGGGAACAATTGGATTCAATTTTACATAATGATAAATTATAGTTACAAAATAAAGAAAATAGCCCGTAACACATGACTCACCTACTTTCTTTTCCTCAATACTGAATATTTCATTTAATTCTTGGAACAGAAGAGAAAACACATTTTACTAACAAGCAGAGGAGGAAAATCTATCTGATTTCACACATTATGTCCTTTTGACAAATGTAGATTATAAGCTAAAGAATTTCATTCATTTCTTTTTTTTCTCTACATATGTCTTGTAATGTAAATTCAGTCTTTTCTTTTGCCTTTTTTCTTCCCTCTTTTATTTCATTATGCTTTGGTGTTTTGGGAAGTTCAAACTGCTTACATAATTTCAATCGTTATAATAAGCATTCTAAATCTCTCCCCCTCCTTTTTTGCATTAGTACTAAATCCTTTATTTCTGTGTGTCTATACAATATTGCTGATTTAATAATCTTATTAAATTAAGAACTAAAAGTAATTTTCAGCTAGTTCAATCAATTCTTGATTTCTTATGTGGAATTAAAGGCTTTTTAAATGGCTGACACATATATTTTAAATAGACCAGCAATTTTCAACCTTTTTTATCTCATGGCACACATAAATTACTAAAATTCTTCGACACACCAAAAAATATATTTCTTGCAAATATGACCAAAAAGGTATAATTTTGATTCCCTACACACGGGACAGCTATTGTTGTTTGGTTGTTTTCATTTTTTTATTTGGCACTCTAAGGGAAAAGAGGTCAGTTTCCCTGAATAAATAGTCAGCTATTATGTTTTAAAAATGCTCTGGCACACCGGTGTGCTGTGTTAAAAATTGCTAATATAGACATACAAAACATATTGATATAATAGAAAATGCCACTGTTATGTGTCAGCTATTTTGTGATCTTTAGACAGTTAAAGAATGAACTACCTCATATAGGTATCAAAACATAGTATATTAATATATTTCATTAATAAGTCTAAGCAAAAATTCTAATAAATCTTTATTAAATATTTGCTATAACATCATTGCTAATGTAGAATGTTAGCTTTCTCTAGTACATGGTAGGAACCCATTAAATAGCTGTGGAATAAACAAATGAGAGTATTGGATGTATTTTTAATTTTTAATTTTTCAAAAAAACAGTACCTCATAACTTCAAAACCCAATCATGAAATCATAACACACTACAGTTTTAAGATACTACATGGGGTTATTATACATTAAAATGGCAAAATTAAAAATTGTTATTCATGGAATTTAATTCACAATAATGCTAGGCATTTAATCCTGGAGAACTTTTACATTGAGATAACATTTTAGATAAAATAATGTCTTACATCGGTCTTATAGTGGTTTACAAACTCTTTCTCCATGGATCATATTCAGATGAAATTTTCTTTTACTACCACTGATAAAGTGAATTGCATTTAGCAAGATCACAATGATTGCATCTATTCCAAAATTTTACATTTGTACATTTGCTATTACTGAAGTTTCAAGTTCAGTTTGAAGTCTCAAAAACTAGGGCAAGGAATAGTCAATCTTCTAAAGGAATCTCCAGGGCATAACCTTTCTCAACTGCATGCTTTTATTCTTGTAATCAGGGACACAACTGAATCAGCACATGCTGACAACTGTGCTCACACAGGCTTCACAGACACTGTCCAGACTAGACCTGGAGAGAAATGCTGACATAAGACAGGAAAGCTTTTCCTTTAACTAGTTTTCTTCATGTTTGTCCATTTTGCCTTTCTTGTTTGATCATTTTTCTTTGTTCAAGAATGCTAGATAATCAATGAAGGCAGAAGAGCCAGGAACCCATAGTTAGTTAGTCAATAAAAATATTGTAGCACACAACATAAGCACAAATCCACATTTTAAGTAGCCTCTGAAAATAGTTCAATGGAAAAATAATCATTGTCAGTGATAGACCTGGGCATTATACACTGTAGGTGCTTGATAACTGTGTGTACATAGTGAAGGTAGAAGGTCACCTTAAGATGTCCCAAGGAATGAAATTTGTTTCTATAACTTGAAATGGATACTAAAATATAATTTAAGTTGTCAATATATAATGGTTCTGTGGCCAAAGACCAGTTGTCATGTTAAAGCATTTCACATAGAATGATATATGAATAGAAATTAAACATGTGAGAAAAGGTTCATCTATAGTATTATCTTTTCTCCAAGTACCCACTATTCTGACTTGTAATACCCTAGATTACTTGTTTTTAACTTTTGTATATATAGAAACATGCATTCATAATCTTTTGTGTTTGGCTATTTTTATGTAACATTTCATATGTGAGTTTCACTCTTACTAATTGTGATTAATTTATAATTTTACCCATTTTGTTGATGTACATTTAGATTGTTTTCAGTGTGGAACCATGGCAAATAATGATGCTTTGAAAAGGTGTCTACATGTGTCTGAGTGTACAGATGCACACATTTCTGTTTGGTTCATAACTAGAAGTGAAATTCCAGTTCATGGGGCACCTACACTTTAATACTTAGTAAACTCTGAAAAATAGTTTCCCAATGTAGTTGCAAGAGTTCATAATACCTCAGGCAGCAAAGAAAACTACTATTTCATAACTTCACTACCACTTGGGATTGCTTGGTCTTTAGAATTTTATCCATTTTGATGGGTATAAAATCATATTGTATAGGGTATTATTTTGCATTTCTCTTATACTAAGGAGCATGATTTTTTTATGTTTATTGGTCATTGTATATAGTCAAATTTGAAGTTACTGCTCAAATACTTTGCTCATTTAAAATAATTACTTTTTAATCTTTTTCTTTCTGCGTTTTTAATATAACTTTTTGAGAAATGAGTATAAAATTGTTCCACTATAATTGTGGATTTATTTCATTTTTTCTTTTAATTGTGTTGTTTTTATTCTTTATGTATTTTTGGGTTAAGTTACGAAGAGCTTAGAGATTTAGGTTGCAATGTCCATCTATCATTTTATCATCAGGAAATGTTTTTATACACTTTCAATCTTTAAATCTGCTTTATCTGTTATTGATATATTGCATTATCTCTTTGTTGCTAATGTTTTATAGTATACTAGAGGCCCAGTGCATGATTAAATCATGCACGTGTAGGGTCCCCTAGGCCTAACCTGCCATCCAGGCCATATCCACTGCCCCGCAAAGCCTAGCACGCTCCACGGACACTGCTAGCAGCCTGCTCCCCGCTTTCGCTTTCAATCGCGGGGGAGCTGGGTGCCTGTCTGTTGGTGCACCAGGCCTTTCAGAAGCCTCCGGCGTGGCGGAGGCTTCTGAAGGCCTGGTGCCAGAGCAGACAGGCACCCAGCTCCCCAGCTTTTGATGGTCCGTGGCGGGATGTGGGCTTGCTGCCCCAGAGGCCCCTTCTGTGCTGCCGCACAGCCATGGCGCAGATGCTCTGGCTGCCACCTTCAGTGTTTGCTCCGGCCGGAGTCTTCAGTGTGTGCTCTGGCCAGAGCCTTCAGTGTGCAGTTGGACATCCCCCAAGGGGTCCCAGATTGCGAGAGGGTGCAGGCCAGGCTGACGGATCTCCCCCACACATGCACAAATTTCGTGTACCAGGCCTCTAGTACATAATAAAAGGGTAATATGCAAATTGACCCTAAAGGCAGAACAACCAGGAACAACTGGTGATTATGATGCACACTGACCACCAGGAGGCAGATACTCAATGCAGGAGCTGCCCCCTAGTGATCAGTGCACTCCCACAGGGGGAGCTTCTCTCAGCCACAAGCTAGGCTGATGGCTGCGAGTGCAGCGGTGGTGGCAGGAGCCTCTCCTGCCTCCTCGACAGGGCTAAGTATGTTTGACTGAAAAATGGACAAGTGGATATCCCATGAAGGCTCCCAGGCTGCCAGAGGGATGTCTGACTGCCAGCTTAGGCCCAATTCCCTGGGGAGCAGTTCTAAGGTGGCAAGTGGACATCTCCCAAAGGGTCTCAGACTGCAAAAGGGTGCAGGCCGGGCTGAGGGACCCCCCTGAGTGCACGGATTTTTGTACACCAGGACTCTAGTATACATATAAGTTCTTTGGTTAATTTCTTCCCATCTCCCTCACCCCCTTTCCTCTGAGATCTGTCAGTCTGTTCCATGCTTCCATGCCCCTAGACCTATGCTGTTTATTTTGTTAATTAAATTCCACATATAGAAAGTGAGATCATGTAATAGTGTCTTTCTCTAATTGGAAAATTTTGCTTAG
Organism: Eptesicus fuscus; assembly: GCF_027574615.1. Classification (NCBI taxonomy): domain Eukaryota; kingdom Metazoa; phylum Chordata; class Mammalia; order Chiroptera; family Vespertilionidae; genus Eptesicus; species Eptesicus fuscus. The sequence goes on along the minus strand of NC_072475.1, from coordinate 92,053,510 downwards.
TATAACACTCTCCAGGTCCACCCATGCTGTCACAAAGGGTAAAAGAACCTTCCTTTAGACAGCCTCATAGTTTTGTTTTAATATTAATAAAAATTACACATATGCAATGCCTTAATCAATAAATTAAAATAATAATAAAAATAAAAATCAATCTACTCTAATTTCTATTCTATTAATTATAATCAGAAATAGATACTAAAATTTATCACACATTTTTCACATCCATTAAGATTGTATGTATGTATGTAGGTATGTATGTATTTATTTATTTATTTGGTTAGTATATAACTAGTTTTTCTGGTATTTCATTATTTTTGTCTTCCTGCATTGAACCCTTTTGGTTTTGTTTTATCATTTTTGAATTTTTCTGTTAACATTTTATTCTGTTTTTCTGCCTTTATTTAAGAGTTAGGTCTCTTGGTACATTTTCTTTCTGTCTTTTATCTTAAATATAAAGAATTTTTAATTAATAAATTATAAAACATATTTGCAATCTTTTAAAATTTTTACATTGAGGATATATTCAAATATTTGCTTTAAAAACATGGCCCTCAAAAATAAAATTTTAAAAAATAAATAAATAATAATATATTTTAAGAATACTTCTACCAAAATAAATAAAAATTGTGAAAACAATTCAAACAGGCTACTGAAATTTAAATGTTCATCCTCTACTTGCCTGTGAGATCACCAATACAAATGAAGTAAAATTGAGATGTTTTACTTTTATATGTTTATATCTATAAAGGACACCAAATACCTTGAAAGAAAATGATAAACTAATAGTTTTTTTCTTTTACTAGAAGATATCTATATCCAAACATCTTATATGTATACACAAGCTTTTTATTATTATTTTAAAGTAATCTTCCAGTTATTGGAGTAAAATTACAATAACTCATAATGTGGTTTAGATGAATTAGGGATTCCAAACATGAGTTTTAAGATTACAAATTAAGGGGAGAAAATCTTGAGCAAACATGCATCAATAAGCAATTTAGCCATCAACACATCAGAAAATGTACATATGATTTTCAAACTGATGATATCTTATGATAGAGCCATTATATTAAAACAATTATAATAGTTTGCACAAGCCATTGTTACTATTTTTCACTCTTGTTTATATATAAGACAGAAGGATGATATGAGTTGTTTTCAAACTCATTAGCCATTTAATTTGCCACTGCATATGCTAGAGACTCACCCAGAGATTATCAGAAACACAAAGCTAAAAACATGTCATTCTTCTTCTGAGAAATCTACTCCTCTATAGTTACTATATTATCACTCAAAGTAATGCTCTTTCAAAGAGTTTTTTTTATGATTCTCAAGGTGTAGTCACCATTTGTCTAATGAAGTAGAATATAAAGTTTTCTGACATAAATTCCTTATTTTTCTTTAATTCAGGGTTTCCCTTAATTCAAAACCTTTTTATCATGAAAAAGAGGCATTTGAGATTTTTATCTCCAAATTCTTCCATTAGCCTGGGTTAGAAGAGCAAAAACCAATAATAACAAAACAAAAAAACTACACAAAAAACTTAACATTCAAAATAGTTTAAGGTTAAATCTATTGAGTATAAATTGAAGTTTTGTTATGGCTTACCTAATCTAGAAAATAAAACAAAAACTAAAGTAAGATTCTCTTCTTATTGACTCTTTATAGGACATTTGGCTACTTAGTTCTTGGTTTAAACTGCCGTCATTGGATATTTGCTTAATAGTGCAATTTTCTGTAGGTGTCCCTGATGGTCTTAGTGAGCTTTAGTTAAAATTCTAATTTTCTATTTTATAAAATGGTGATATTTTCATTTACTTTAAGTTATTCTGCTTATCTTGACTTTGTGATATTTTAAAGATGTTTTAAATTAAAATCTTATTTTATATTAAATTAAGAAAAAGTAAAATAATAATAATGAAAAAGTAAACACTATGAAACATAAAAAGGACTCCTTAAAATATTTCTGTATTTCTCATCTTTTAAGCATGATTTATATTATAATACAAGTAAAGAAATCATTTTCTTTAAATTATTTCAAAGAACTTTGAAGTCATAAAAAAAAAGGACAAAGAGATTGTGGGCCAATAGATACAGATGAACCATGACAGTAATTGTAAAAATGCTAGCAGAAATACAAACAAAAGTAGCGGACTTAAAGCTAGAAGACTTGATTGTCAAAGAAAATACATTCTCTACTAATTCAGGTGTTCTCTCTCTTAGGTTATATGCTATATAATTCTTCTAGGAATAAAATAAAATGAATGAGGTATCCAATTATATAATTTCCAGATCCTAAGTGTTTTTATCTAGACTTTGTAATTTTAAAGGACTGAAGGACCTGATTATTATCATTCCCTTAAAGCTAATGAAAGTGAAATTCAGAAGTGAAATAAAAAGCTCAAAACAACAAAGCTGGTAAGAGTAACATCAGCTCACAAGCAAGCCTAGCTCTTAAATCTCCAGCCCACAAGAGGCATGAGCAAGGCAGCCTTGGGGTTGTTGTGGAGTATAGAGGGAAGCAAAATGAGAGATTCCCTGACACATTAGCCACAGTATTGGCACAATGATTTCTACTGATGTTCATCTGAGCCTAGATCCTCCCAGTACTTGTTAAGGAATTTCATTGAATACTTAAAGGAAACAGAGAGGAAGGGAGGGTAACAGAGAGGGAAGAAGTACAAGGGAAGGAGCAAGGGAGGGAGAGAGAGAGGAAGATCTAACTCTCAATATTTCTTGACACATTTGCCACATAAAGAGAAATCAGCTAAATGTTCACATATTCTTAGATGGTAGGTAAGTATCATAAGTTAAAAAGAGTCAAAAGAAAATAAATTGATTTTAGAAGGAAGTGATACTTCTTGAAATCTTGTACTCTTGTACATTTTTAGTGGTATTAAAATGTATATTTGAACTTAGCTAGCCACATCTGGGATACAGATAATCACGTTTACAATCTTACAGTTTTTATTAAGTAGAAAACTATGGTATGTAGTTACATATATATTTTTAAACTTATAATATCATTTTTCTTTTATTTTATAATGATGTTATGGAATGTAAGATTGGTTATTGTTTTCTTAATTGCTTTCTAAACTCAGTTGGTTAAGCCATACATGACACTTAGTTCACAAGGCTAGAATAGATATTTGGCATACAATGTCATTACATCATGGAAGGATACAGAAGCTGACTATTTGAAGACAAATTAATATGAACTTTTAATACAATATGAACTGGGAGGTTGAGGCACATACACTCTACCAATTGTAGAGAATTGCTTCCTCTTTAACCCTGAGGGAGCAGAGAGAAAGGCGTGGCCCTGGAGCACAGTGAACACCGGGGTATGGGAAGGAAGACTACTTGATAGGGGCCAGAGTTGAAGAGCATATTGGATCCTGAGAACCACAGGACTAGAACTATAAGAATAGAAGGAAATAAACAGTCTGGCCCTGTTTTCCTTCTGCCTTTCATTTCCTGCCATTTCTGCTTTATGGTCAATCATTCTCTAAGCCAGAAGACAAGGCAACCAATTGATGCAATCCATAATTGTCAGTCTCCCAAGACATAGAACAGGGTAAAGAAGGGCGAGAAGGTTAACTAGACATTTTCCAGTCCACCACCATTGTGTTTTGTGATGTAAAATCATCCAGATAAAGCTCATAGAGAAAACAGGAAAAAGAAGCAGGTTGTTAGAGTATTGACATGCTCATATACAAGAGTACAAGGGTACATGAGTTCTATAGATGTAAATTCTCATTAAGTCATTTATTCTTAGTAGATTTCAGAAAGAGAAGACTTCATTTCAAGAACAAATGATAAATAACAGCTCTTACTCTCTCTAAGATAGTTTTGAGAGAAAGATTTAGAGGGAAGAGTGAATGTGTTTTTCTGTGTTAAACGGTAACCATATTTCATGACATGGTCTTAGTGCTCTTTTCCATGACTGCTGAGGGGTAACCAACACCAGTGCTTTGGAGTAGCCCACTGTTCAGCTATATTTTAAGCTTTCAAACAAATCATGACTGATTGTTCCTGTAAATTATTGATTGTTCTATTTGGAAGGCAAGTTCAACTTTTCCATTGTTTTTTGCTGTAAGTTTATATAGCTCTTCACTACTTACATAGGAAGTAAATAGCTTGCCTATAGCTTTCCTTCCTGCAATTTTATCATTAAACAACTATATGATTTCTACTATTACTCATAATTAAAAAAACATTGCATTAGATATAAACTTCATCACATAAATGCAAATCATTTTATCTTCTCATCTTATGATTGGTTGATTTATTGAGAAAGTTAAAAATCCCCTCAAGTCTTTCAAAATGTAAGCAAAGTATAGTGAGCCATGATAGATTTGAATTTCCTAGAATATATTATGTTTTAACAAATATTTGTTATACTTCCTCTCAATTTTCTTCTGTTGAAAAATGCCTCTCATTTAACTATCCTATTTCTCTCTATTCTTATTTGCTTACTTTCTGTATAATTCATCCTTCCTCTCTTCTCCTTCTTTCATCCAGTCCCCTACAACTTCCTCCCCTCTGACAGCTGTCAGTCTAGGTATCCATGCCTCTATTTCTATTTTGTTCATCAGTTTATTTTGTTTATTAGATTCCACATATAATTGAGATCATAAGGTATTTGTCTTTCTCTGACTTATTTCACTTAATGTAATAGTCTCCATGCCAATCCATGATGTTGCAAAAGGTAAGATATCTTTCTTTTCTACAGCCTCATAGTATTCCACTGTGTACTGGTAAATGTACAATTTTTTTTTTCAAATAGTTTATTGAGAAGAATTGAAATTCATCCCCTTAAATGCCAATGTGAATTGCTGCTAATTAACAACAGCTGTTTGACACAGAACTTCTGCAGATGTGGTTTGGCTATTCTTAGGGAAAATTAAACAATTTAACTAAAATTCAGGCCTAAAACTTGGCTACCTACATTTTTTAAGGACTGGTTACCTTTCGTATGTTATGGATTTTTACCTGATTTTTATCCATTGCAAATTAAATGATATGATATCTATTAATTCATTTACTAGCCAATTTTTAATGTTTCTTATTTACATATACCACTTCACAAAGACTAATAACATCAACAGATACACAGAAAGTAAAATGTGTTGAGATCTCTGCCACTCAGTCAATTAAACTATTTTTTTCCCAAAGGTTTCTAGTATAGTGATTTAAAAAAAAAATTGAAGCTAATTCTTCTATTAGTTTTCTATTCTAAAGATATGAATTTATCCATATCATTAAAAACTCTGGTTAAAAAATAAAGGTGCAATTTCTGGCATTTAAAATGTAGTTAGAACCTGGGAATATGGGCATTTTGTGCCTGTCTTTTCTGATTGCTAAGAAGAAAAGAAAAAACAAAAAGGAATCAGGAAACATATATCCTTTTATCCTCCTCTTTTTTTTACCTTCAGTGGTAGTGGTAGGAGTGGTCACATTGTTCTTTATTCATTGTTCAATTTGGGGGTGAGGTTTGAGGAGTGTGTTATCACATTATCAAACGTTCAAAACCAGATACATAATTATAATGAACAATGCACTGTATGTCAGCATACTTCAATGAGAAATAATATTAAGTTCACGTGGCGAGAGGTGAGAGGAAAAAAGGTTGTCTGACTTTTCCCCTGGCTCTCTTCCAATTTACAGCCGGTACACAGCTCTATTAGGCTGTGGTCTCCACCTACACACCATCACGGTTCTGGTGAAAATACATCCAAGATACAGGCGTTAATGTACAGGAAGGTTACCTCATTCCCATTATTATGCTCTGAAGGTCTAATTTCATATATGTGACAATGTAGAGAGGCATTGACTGCTAGAAACCCTCACTGGAAGAAATCATTTGACACAGAGTTCCAAGAGGAAGACAGTGAGAACTACAGGACCTGAGGCAAAGGCGGAGCACAGAGTTAGCCACTCTCCTTGTTCTGAGGGTGGAAATTATCCACCCTGGGCACTGAGTTTAATTGCTGCAAACAGCTCCAGAAGGCTGCACTTTCATCCCCATTGTAGGTCAATGAGCATATTTGCATGGTAGAAATTATTAGCAAGTAGGCCTGTCCCCAGGAGAGTCTCCATGATGCTATTCACAGACCATTAACAGCAGAGTTCACCCATGACCAGCGGAGGCGTGGAGAAATGCTTTCTCCTTGGGAACAACCATTAGTGAAGGGCTGCCATTCTCTTCAGAAATATTATTATTTACTTGTGCAACTCTCACAGATTGTTATGAAACTCATAATAAACCTAAACAGGCATGTTCCTGGAGTATTTCTTACTTACAAAAAAAATGTTTCATAGTCCTTATGATATAGAAATATGTTTAGACCTCTGGTTCTTTCAATTATTTTTTCTCTCTTTTTAAATATTTTTTAAAAGTAAAATCACTGTGTGAAAGCATTTGAAGAATTTGAACAAGTCTAGGAATGACTTGTCCTTTAATAAGGAAATTTCTCCTAAAATGGTAAGCATGAAACCAACAATTTAAGACTCCTTAAATAGATCAAAAAGAAGCAAATTCACATTCCTGAGAAAAAAGTATTGATCAATACCTAATATACAGAATGCAGCATAATGGTTTATGAAATATACTTCCTAAACTGGTTCTTTTCAAAGAAATTTGATGCCCTTTTCAGTCCAGATATCACATGTCTATGTAGGGCACATAATCTGTGTCCTGTAATATCACATTAATATTTGGGATGAAAATTTGTTTAGAAAGAATGCTGTCACTTTAATAAAAGTTTGTTGAAAACGAAGAGAAAGGGAAAGCAAAATGACAGTTACCTTAAAAAAGTGAAGAGAATATATTAATAACTAGAGTTTGACAATCATGGAGCTGGAATGAACTTTCAGCAATCAGTTCGTTCTTACTCTGCCATAGGAAGAGGAATAAGTGCACCATCTCTTAAACTAACAACACTTTTCCCCCTGTCACTGCCTTGCTTTGAGAAGGCATTGCCATTCACAGCTCTGACTTGAGTCTTTACTTAGTATTTTGAAAATCTCTCTTCTTTCCTATTTATCACTGAACTCCTTTGCAATAAGCCATGATTTGTCAGTGTGAAAATATATTATATGCATATGTTTTATTTGTTTTGTTCTAGATTATGATTCAGAGCTTATCATAATTTTAAAGATATTTTACTCCAATTTATCAGTCCTGAAGGACCTATATTCTTACTTATCCTAACTATACAAAATAGCTACAATGCTCCTTGTGTTGTAATCACGGTACAGGGCACTGAGATGACATTCTCCCACTCCTGAGCACCCTCTGGTCCCCTTCTTGCTCCTCTCTGACTGCACTGCACAGCCACTTGCCCAAATCCCCTTGATAGTTAAGAAAAACTTATATCTGCAAATCAATAAACATGATATATCACATAAATAAATTGAGAGATAAAAATCACATAGTCATATCAATTGATGCAGAAAAAGCATTTGACAAAATCCAACACCCTTTCTTGATAAAAACTCCCAACAAGGTGGGAATAGAAGGATCATACCTCAACATAAAAAAAGCCATATATGACAAACCCACGGCCAACATCATACTCAATGGGCAAAGACTAAAACAATTTTCCCAAAGAACAGGAACAAGACAGGGATGCCACTCTAACCACTCCTGTTCAACATAGTACTGAAAGTACTAGCCATTGCAATTAGACAAGAAGAGGAAAGAAAAGGCATCCAAATTGGAAAAGAAGAAGTAAAACTGTCCTTATTCGCAGATGACATGATACCGTACATAGAAAACCCTAAAGACTCCATCAAAAATTATTAGATTTAATAAATGAATTAAGCAATGTAGTAGGATACAAAATTAATGCCAAGAAATCTATGGAATTTCTATACACCAATAGTGAACATACAGAAAGAGAGACTAAAAAAGCAATCCCATTTATCATTGCACCAAAAAAATTAAGATACCTAGGAATAAACTTAACTAAGGAGGTAAAAAACCTATATGTGGGAAACTACAGGACACTGAAAAAAGAGATAGAGGAAGACATAGACAGATGGAAGAACCTACTGTGTTCATGGATTGGTAGAATCAACATCATTAAAATGTCCATACTACCCAAAGCAATCTATAGATTCCATGCAATCCCCATTAAAATACCAATGGCATATTTCACAGACCTAGAAAGAACTCTCCAAAAATTCATCTGGAATAAAAAAATCCCCTGAATAGCTGCAGCAATCCTGGGAAAGAAGAACAAAGTAGGTGGGATCTCAGTACCAGATATCAAGCTGTATTACAAAGCCACTGTTCTCAAAACAGCCTGGTACTGGCACAAGAACAAACATATAGATCAATGGAATTGAATAGAGAACCCATAAATTGACTAAAACTACTATGCTCAATTAATATTTGACAAAGGAGGCATGAACATACAATGGAGTCAAGACAGTCTCTTCAATAAATGGTGTTGGGAAAATTGGACAGATACATGCAAAAACATGAAAATAGACCACCAACTTACACCATACACAAAAATAAACTCAAAAATGGATAAAGAACTTAAACAGAAGACTGGAAACCATAAAAATACTAGAGGAATTCACAGGCAGCGAAATCTCAGACATATGCCGAAGCAATATCTTCACCGATACTGCTCCTAGGGCAATGGAAACAAAACAGAAAACAAACATATGGGACTACATCAAAATAAAAAGCTTTTGCACAGCAAAAGAAACCATCAACAAAACAACAAGAAAGTCAACTTCATGGGAGAACATATTTGCCAATGTTCTCACCAATAAGGGTTCAATCTCCAACATTTACGTGGAACTCATACAACTGAACAAGAGCAAGACAAACAACCAAGTCAAAAAATGGGTAGTGGAAATAAATAGATACTTTTTGAAAGAAGACAGGAGGAAGGCCAAGAGACATATGAAAACATGCTCAAAGTCACTAATTATCCAAGAGATGACAATGTGGTACCATCTCACACCTGTCAGAATGACTATCATCAACAAATCAATAAACAAGTGCTGGAGAGGATGTGGAGAAAAAGGAACCCTCGTGCACAGCTGGTGGGAATGCAGACTGGTGCAGCCACTGTGGAGAACAGTATGGAGTTTCCTCAAAAAACTAAAAAGGAACTCCCATTTGACCCTGTGATCCCACTTCTAGGAATATATCCGCTTATATATTTCTAATTATATATTTCTTATTCTAGGAATAAGAAACTAGAAACAACAATCAGAAAGGACATATGCACCCCTATGTTCATAGCAGCACAATTCACCATAGCTAAGATTTGGAAACAACCTAAGTGCCCATCCGCAGATGAGTGGATTAAAAAACTGTGGTATATCTACACAATGCAATATTATGCTGCAGTAAAAAAGAAGGAATTCTTACCATTTGCAACAGCATGGATGGAACTGGAGAGCATTATGCTAAGTGAAATAAGCCCGTCAGAGAAAGATAAATATCACATGATCTCACTCATTTATGGAATATAATGAACAACATAAACTGATGAACAAAAACAGATCCAGATACAGAGAAGCATAGATCAGACCGTCAAACCTCAGAGGGAAGGTAGGGGAGGGTGCAGGTAAGGGGGAGAGATCAACCAAAGGATTTGTATGCATGCATATAAGCCTAACTAATGGACACAGACAATAGGGGTGGTGAGGGTAGAAGTAGGGGGGTTGGGGGGCAAAGGAGGGGATAAGGACACATGTGTAATAGTTTAATCAATAAAGAATTTTTTAAAAAAACTGGAAATTTGGTGACATATGTGTGTCCATGTACATGGGTTTATGGGCACATGTGTGTTTGAGTTGATGTTTATTTCATGCAACCAAAGCTCTTTATAATTGCCTTAACTATTTTCTATCTGATTTGTCTTCACACACACTATTTTGAATTAAAGAGATTCTTTGAAAATATGTAACAATTAAGAAAATGATAAATAACTATTGAAATATTAAGTGCAGGATTATCATATATATTTTATGATTCAGCCCTCATAGGAATCTAAATTTTCAGAATATTCCACAAAATTTAGACTATAATTTCATACCATTTCTATTAAATATTTATTGTCATAATAATTCTCTACAAGAAAAAAAGTCTAAGTGGCATAGCACCCATTGATCATGGATAATAGCACCCATTGATCATGGATCTAGGGTGGTTGGATATGTGGGTCTGCTGCTATTAATAGCATTTGCCCACATTGGCTAACATAGCAGGCCTCAGGTGAGATGTTGAAGGAAACTTGACTGTAATTAGTGGATTTCATCCTTAGCATATCTTTGGTAAAATCCTTGTCATGGTGACAGCAGAGGGAAAAAAAACACAAGCAAAAATGTGCAAATGCTTTATCAAGTTTATTGAATAATACCTTCTAGAATTCCAAATGTTGTAACCAAGATTAGAATCAATATGGGAGAGCCTTGTAAACTTATATAACAAAAGATGTAGATCCAGGAAGAGATAAAAATTAAAAGTGTTTAAGGAAATTAATCTAACACACCATAAAATATATTTTTTCTACATGACTATATCTATAGATAGATGATAGACAAATGACAGATAGATGATAGATGATAGATAGATAGATAGATAGATAGATAGATAGATAAATAGATAGATAGGTAGATAGATAGATGATAGATAGATAGATAGATAGATAGATAGATAGATAGATAGATAGATAGATGATAGAAGATAGATAGGGCCAACAAAAGGGAAATATATGAGCAGGACTTAGGCCCTGGCCTGTGTGTCTCAGTTGGTTGGAGCATCATCCCATACACTGAAAGGTTGCTGGTTTGAGTCCCGATCAGAGCACATACTCAGGCTCTGGGTTCAATCTCCAGTCAGGGCTTGTACATTGATGTCTCTCTCTCTCTCTCTCTCTCTCTCTCTCTCTCTCTCTCTCTCTCTCTCTCTCTCTCCCTTACACTCCTTCTAAAATCTATTAAAACATATCCTCTTGTGAGGATTAAAACAGTGTAAACCTTGCTAATTAAAACATTGTAGGTATCTAGTAAATATTATTGATCCTCTTGGAATTGAGGTAATTTTATGAAATTTACTTAAGTCTCAGAAAGTGGAGTCAGATGCAACCAGACTTCTGATATTGTTGAATGCGGTGGTAGATTTGGCTGCCTCTGGCACCTGTTCTCATTGTTAGCCATTCTAGGACAGTGAATTAAAAAATATATATCACCAAACTGATCTCTTTTTTTTAAAATATATTTTATTGATTTTTTACAGAGAGGAAGGGAGAGGGACAGAGAGCTAGAAGCATCGATGAGAAAGAAACATCCACCAGCTGCCTCCTGCACACCCGCTACCGGGGATGTGCCCGCAACCAATGTACATGCCCTTGACCGGAATCGAACCTGGGACCTTTCAGTCCGCAGACCGACGCTCCATCCACTGAGCCAAACTGGTTTTGGCCAAACTGATCTCTTGTTACATCAGCATCAAATGCACTTTAAAAAATTTGTCCAAATTTAGAGAACTTAGTTCAGCAAGTGAGCTCTCAATTCTTTTACCTTCAGATCATGTTATTGTTCTGAAGAACTAGACCACTAAAACTGGGTTAGTGTTATTTAGAAATCTACCTATGTGGGGGATCTTAATCTAAGATATTTGATAGCTTTTGATGCATTCTTTTGATAAAGTGAAGCATATCAGGAAGTCTATTTTAGGGTTCTATTTCGCACCATACATCTACGCAAAAGGTACAATAAAGGAATAGCTTGAGACCATGACATCAGTCCAAAATTATCCAAAACAATACTACAGAAAATTTGCCTAAATTTTTTAAACTTTGTTAAATTTGAATAATATAAAAACAATACTGATAACTAATGTTGTTACCAGTGGAAAGAGAAGTTGATAAATTCTATATAATATTTTGGATAATATACTATGTCAAAGACAGCATATAATTTGCAGTCTAAGAGTAGTATAAATTCTTCACAAATGTAATAATTACATTGAATCAGTATGTGTATTTCAAAGGGACAATTTGAAGATATTTTAAAAAATAAGGAATACTATTATAAATATATCAACACTAACCTATCTGTAAATAATATATTTCCATCTGATAAATGAGAAAAAATAAAATTTTACATTTTAGAAAGTTATATATCTCTCAGAAGACATTGATCGATTTTCAAATTGATATAAGCAAATGCGATAGGCTTTCTTAATTAGACTTTAATATCTGAAGCTCCTGTCTCCCATATATGAGCTATATAACTTTGGGTGTGCTGTTAAACTGCCTGAGCTGAAGCATAAAAATATGGTTAGTAACCATCTTCATATACTCATAGTGAATAATATATATATATATATATATATATATATATATATATATATACATATATAATATATATACATACATACACACACACACACACACACACACACACACACATACACACACACTGAGTGGCCAGATTATTATGATCTCTGAACACATAATATTCTGGCCACTCAGTATATATCCTATATAATAAAAGGCTAATATGCAAATTGTCCCCTCGATCAGGAGTTCAACCATCAGGCAGGCCGGCCAACTGCCCATGTCCCCTCCCCCTGGCCAGGCTGGCCAGATCCACCCATGCACAAATTCATGCACCGGGCCTCTAATATATATACTGAGTGGCCAGATTATTTTGCGTTCAGAGATCATAATAATCTGGCCACTCAGAGTGTGATATATATATATATATATATATATATATATATATATATATATATTACAGAACTGTAAGTTACTTATATATCTCATATATATGTCTGTGTTAATTTATCCGTGCTTTGTTTTTGCTTTTGTTTTCTCAGTTATCTTTTGGAGTTAAGTTTTAAGCATGCTGATATTGATAACTTGTTTTTGTTGTTGTGGAAGATGGTTTGCTTTGCTTTGTTTTTGTGGGGATGGGCCATTGTTAGCTACTAATATTAATTTAAAATGATTTTGTTAAAATACTTGCTGTCACTGAAAGTAAGAATCTAGAACTTTTGAGAGAAAGAAAAGAAATAGTACTCAAAATATTAAATAAAACAATTAACTGATTATATGATAATTCTAAATTAGATTTTTCTTGGAAAAATTATCCTGTAGTACATAGTATATACACTGTGGGTTTTTTTCTCATTTCCTTCAGTTCATTCTACATTCTGAGGTAATGTTATGTTGAAATGTTCTGAAACTATTAGCTCTGAACTAGAAAGTAATTTTTCTTTTAAGTAGTCTATTCTGTGGTATACAGATTGCAAATGAATAAGAACTTCTTACTGAAAAAAGACTAAGATTAAATATTAATAAATAAAATGTAGTTTTTTTCATATGCATTTCAAAATATAAATGTGATATATGCATTTGTACTGAATTTTATAGAGTATAAAATTATAATTTTTACATATTTAATGTCTAATAATTTCAAGTTAGTTATTGCACTATTAACTTTTAATTCACCTTTTATTAAAATTTGTTTTTATTAAATCTTAAAAATTTTAATTTTGTCATGATTTGTCCTCCCTCTACTATTCCAATCTAAATTTTCAGTAATGACAAAATAACAATAATATATTATGGCTTTATATTACCAATTTAGTAAGGATATGCTTAGGTCTATTACTTTCTAATAAATTATTATATTATATTTATATTGTAATTTATTCTATATAACAAACACATTAACAATTTATAAGTTTTCCAATGGCCAATTAAAAAAATATCCTTACTTTTGGAAATCTGCTCAATAATCATTAAGGGCTAATTTTTGTGAGTAGCATCAGATAGAGGTCCAATTTCAAATTTTGTCATGTGCTTATCAACTTTTCCTAACACAACACATTAAAGAGACTATCCTTTCCCCATTGAATATTTTTAGATATCTTGTCAAATATTAGTTGACTGTAAATGTGAGGGTTTATTTCTGGGATTGATTCTGTTCCAATGGTCTATGTGTCAATTTTGATGAATGTACCATATTGTTTTGATAACTACAATTTTATGGTATAGTTTGAAATTAGAAAGTGTGATGCCTCCTACTTTTTTCTTCTATCTCAGTATTGCTTTGGTTATTTAGGGAACTGTTAATCTAAATAAAATATCTTTGTAATAATACCAACGGAGAAGGTTTTTATTTGTAGTAATTCTATTAATTTTTTCATGTGTTGTGTAAAATATAATACTGATGGACCTTAAAATTGACTAATTTTATCAAGTTTAACTTTGTGTATTATATTTCCTTTGGCCTCTGAAATAACTTAAACTCATAAAACAAATTAGTGTCTTTTCTGGGTATAAATTTGCACAGGGTTTTATAAGGTTAGATATTTTGAAAAATGTCAAAACAATATATTCAGGTTCCCTGTTGTTAGGTTTTAAAATTTTAATTATAGGGGACTGGCAACTTACACATCATAAGTTAAATAATGGAGAGAGTGGGAAAATAGAATACACTCAATATAATTATCAAATAGTTGCAACCATTCAGAAGGTAGCATGACAATCATGAACTGGAAAATCATAGTGTCAACAATATATATATATTTTTAAATCCTGAAGTTGAACTATGTATAAAGGGTGATTTTAAAATATTAAGATGGACAAACAAGAATGAATAAAACAAATGGACAGAAATACTTATGGAATCTTCAAGAGGCAATGAGTAGATAATATTGGTAGGGGTAGTAAAGGGTTAATGTAGGAAACAATACATATCTGTTATTTACTGGCCAGCATTCTTACCTGATAAAAATCTTCAATTTTCTTTGGAAAATTGCTTCTGCCTAATTCTCAGCCATGAGATTTAAATGGAATTTATTCCATTCCTGGTTATAACAACCAATATCACCAGGATTAAAGTAAGACAAAAAGGACAGCCTGTCTTTGGTTATGGTGGAGATTTGTTCATGAGTGAATATATGACATAAGCTTATTCAATAAAGTGAATGCCTGAAAATTTTCAGAGATTGCTTGGACACATTTCTGTTTCCCTGAAAGAAATACCAACAACAAAGTAAGTAATGCTAGTAGCTGCTGGCAGTAATTTTGGTACTGGTATACTAAACCAATAGGAATGACAAATGATACAAAATTGACTGTTGATTGACTATTACATCAAATTGTAACTAAACTAGATATCCATCTATGATTTAGTGTAACATGTGCCAATTTCCTTTTTTAATTTAAGCTAGTTTAAATTGATTACCAAGAATAATATTTTAACACTAGGGGCCTAGTACATGAAATTTGTGCACGTGGGGGGACGGTTCCCTCAGCCCAGCCTGCACACTCTCCAATCAAGAACCCCTTGGGGGATGTCCAACAGCCAGTTTAGGCCTGATCCCTGTGGTCGATCAGACATCCCTCTTGCAATCTGGGACTGCTGGCTTCTAACTGCTCACCTTCCCACCTGCCTGATCACCCCTAACTGCCCTCCCCTGCCAGCCTGATCTTGCCCCCAACTTCCCTCCCCTGCCAGCCTGATCTTGCCCCCAACTGCCTCTGCATGCCTGAACACCCCTAACTGCCCTCCCCTGCCGACCTGATATTGCCCCTAAATGCCCTCCCCTGCCAGCCTAGTTGCCCCCAACTGCCCTTCCTTGCCGGGCTTATTTTGCCCTCGACTGCCCTCCCCTTTCAGACTGATCTAACCCCCAACTGGCCTCCCCTGCCAGCCTGATCACTCCTAAATGCCTCTGCCTCAGCCCCCACCACCACGGCTTTGTCTGGAAGGAAGTTGGACATCCAGAAGATGGCCGGTCGACCTGGTCTAATTAGCATATTACCCATTTAGTAGTATAGATAGATTATATAGGATAACATTGCTTAAATGGGGGGAGGGAGCCTTTTTCAGCAGGAGGAGATGCTCTTGGCAGACAGAAACACATAATCCCTGTATCTGGACTGAGAGCCAGCCATATGCACTATACTGCCAAACCATTCATTAAAAAATTGAACCACTTTCTTACACCTTACACCAAACAGCTATTGCCCTTAAAACCCCTCCTCCCCACTTTAGGTTCTGCCTTCTCAGTTCACCCAGATTAGGTTCTGATTGGTCAGTTTCTGTGCCAGTCAGCATCAAAAGCTCTGCCTCCTAGGCAGCCATTGGCTCCTGGCACTTCACCCAGATTTGGTTCTGATTGATCGGTTTCTATGCCAGTGAGCATCTCTGGGCCTGTCTCTGGGCTTGATCAAAGAGTCAGGGCTGATTAGCAGCACCCGAGGAGGCTCTGAGAGAAACAAAGGTGTGGCTGCTGGCAAAGCTGGGAGAGAAAGAGAGAGGTAAAAACTGATCAACAGCTGCCAGGAGACTGGGATCAGACCCTGCCTCTCTCTCTGCAAGCCTCTCTCTGGGCCTGATCCGCAGCCTCTTGGCAGTCAGTGCTGGGTCGTCACAGCAACCCAGCACTGACTTCCAGTATTCAGTGGAGCCTCGGTAGTTATGTACCCTTGCTCTTTATCCTATCTAATAAAAGAGTAATATGCAAATTAACCATCACTCGCTACACCCACCAGCCACGCCCACCAGCCAATCAGAGTGAGTATGCAAATTGACTCCAACCAAGATGGCTGTGGCCACTGAGGGAGGCTTGGATTTCCCTGGCAATGGAGGAAGCCAAGCTTTCCACACACCCTGGCGGGCCCAGGCCTCCATGCAAGGGTACAAAGTTTCAATTATAAAAGATAAATAAATACCAACAGAAATGGTGGCAGCCACAGAGCTGCAGAGAGCAGGAGGCTAGGACTGCCCCGGCAATGGAGGAAGCCAAGTTTCTGCAGCCCTGGCCAGCCCAGGCCTCCAATTAAGGCTACAAAGTTTTGATTATAGAAGGTAAATAAATTCCTACAGAAATGGCAGCAGCCATGGAGCAAGTAGGAGACTTGGCTATGCTCCAGGCTACAAAGTTTCAATTATAGAAGATAAATAAACCCCAGATACCAGGGTCTCCACTTGGGTCACTGGGGGGCATGGCCAGCCTGAAAACCACCACAGGCCCCTCTACCAGGCCGCCCCATGCTCCAAGGGAACCCCCACCCTGATCCGGGACAACCTTCAGGGCAAACCAGCTGGCCCCCACCCATGCACCAGGCCTCTATCTAATTTAATAAAAGAGTAATATGCAGATTGACCATCACTCCAACACACAAGATGGCTGTCCCCATGTGGTCACAGATCTTGCCCCCATGTAAACACAAGATGGCCACCATAAGATGACCAGCAGGGAAGGGCAGTTGGGAGGGACCAGGTCTGCAAGGGAGGGCAGTTATGGGCGATCAGGCCAGCAGGGGAGGGAGTCAGGGGTGACCAGGCCTGCAGGGGAGGGCAGTTAGGGGCAAACAGACTGTCAGGGGAGCAGTTAGACATCAATCAGGCTGGCAAGGGAGTGGTTAGGGTGTGATCAGGCTGGCAGGCAGAAGCGGTTAGGGGCGATCAGGAAGGCAGGCAGGCGAGCAGTTGGGAGCCAGCAGTTCTGGATTGTGAGAGGGATGTTCGATTGCTCGATTAGTGAGAGGGATTGTCCGATTGCCCACTCTGATTGGCTGCTAAATGGACATTTGGACATCCCCCGAGTGGTCCCAGATTAGAGAGGGTGTAGGCTGGGCTGAGGGACACCCCCTGTGCACGAATTTCGTGCACCGGGCCTCTAGTTACATAAATAAAAGTAGAATTTATATTGGTAAAAAAGATTTGAGACCAGACTCTTCTAAAATTAGAATGCCTACAAAAGTTATAAAATAAACGATGAAAAATATTGAAGAAGTATGAACAAAGTACATATACAATTGTGTGTTTATGATGAGGTAAATCGCTTTTATGGAAAGGAAGATGAAAGTGAATCTAGGCATATTTTATTTTTAATATGTCCACCTTTATGCAATAAAACTGTCTCTAAATATGAAAACAATTAGATATCTCTAAATATTAAAACAATTAGATGTGTGTATATTAATAAAGGTATCAATATATTTATAGTTCAAATATTGGTAATATTTATAATCATAAGATAATATTTAATTAATTATTAAGTAAAAAAAAAAGATAGTGACTCCAATGAAATGCAACAGATTTTATTCAACAGATTATTAAAAAGATCAGCACATTAACATAGTATATAGTGGATGCTGAGAAAATAGAGTGGTGATTAAAGCTGAGAAACAGTAATGGTACTTGATGAAAAGAGTAAAGTATTATTATAAATTTAAATACCATAGCCCTATCATTACCATTAACAATAAGTACTGGAGAAGGTTCTTATATTGAGCAAGATGGTACAGGGCAAGGCCCTACACCAAGCAGGCCAAAAGCTAGAAAGATGAATAAACCAGACCTGAGTGTGCCAAAAGCTAACAACATAATTGGATAGGAAAATAAGCCCAACCCTCCCTAGCCATATAAGAACTGTGGACTTGAGTAAGAAAGAAAAATAGTCTTTGAGATGGGAGTCCACCATTTTCACAGATCATAGCACCTTAAATAAACCTATTTCCTTTTGCAACACCACCTGTCTTGTGAATTTGGTTTTCATTGTGGCAGGCAGAAGAACCTGTGTTCTCAGTTAT
The DNA here is from genome assembly GCF_027574615.1 of Eptesicus fuscus. Classification (NCBI taxonomy): domain Eukaryota; kingdom Metazoa; phylum Chordata; class Mammalia; order Chiroptera; family Vespertilionidae; genus Eptesicus; species Eptesicus fuscus. The sequence continues at coordinate 92,034,914 of NC_072475.1, read as the reverse complement.
ACTATGTGGTCCCAGAAAGTGCTTGCTTGGTGATTTGGAGGCTTGAACACTTGGACTTCTGCCACTCATTAGACATAGCATTTTGGATGAGTAACAAAAAAGAGAGCAATTTCCTCATCTTCAATATGAAGTGATTGAATGATATGATTATTTAGATCCATCTATAATATTAAAAGCCTAAACGACCATTGCAACCGAATGGACAGCTGAACAGGCTGCATGGGGTGACTAGGCTGGCAGGGGGGTTAGTGAGTGGTGACCAAATGACTAAACAGCAGGCTGTGTGGGGCGACCAGGTCAGCAGAGGGGGGCAGTTGGGGGTGACCAGGCCAGCAGGGGGGGGGCATTTAGGGGTGATCAGACAGGCAGGCAGGTGAATAGTTAGGAGCCAGTGGTCCCAGATTGTGAGAGGGATGTCCGACTGCCGGTTTAGGCCCGATCACCACCACCCCCTGCTGGCCTGGTCACCCCCAACTGACCCCCTGTGTGACTGGTTGCCCCATGCAGCCTGCTGCTCAGTCGTTTGGTCACCCCTCACTAACCCCCCTGCCTGCCTAGTCACCCCGTGCAGCCTGTTTGTTTGTCCGTTTGGTTGCGATGGTCGCTTAGGCTTTTATGTATGTATATGTATATATAACTGCAATCCTTTCCACAAACATGCTAATACACACAGTGTCTGAGTGTCACCGGTTAGCTTCCCCAGAAACCTTAGGCTGATCTGTAGTTTAATGCTCTTGGAAATAATATTTATGAAAGCATAACAAGACTGAGCAAGAGATTATGATTAATAGTACAAAAACAAGACATCAATGAACCCCACAGGGAGTGCCAAAACTGGGGTGGTTCTTCAAAGTGTTCCTAACTTGGAGGAAGGGAACTGAAGCTATATATTTTGTATCTAGAAGTCAATTAACATGGACATCCAAAGCAGAAGGCATATCTTTAAGAGTAACTCCAATTGCTGAAGAGGATTGTCAGATGAGAAACTTTTCAACAGTATGGATGAGTTCTTCAGTCTGAAGAAAGTATTTGCATGATGCAGCACCTAGCTCCTTGAATATTCAGAGTGTGAACAGTAATAACCAGGTTGTTCAAAGCCCTTTCAACAAAATAAAGAGTCTATCAGTGAAGTATGATGTGATAAGTTAATTTCCACTTTAAGCTTGGTTATGGTATACACTCCTCAGAATTTATAAAGTCCATTAGAACTCTCCAGTGTCCTAGGGACATTCCTCTATTCTTTTGAGGAAATAGTTTTCACAGACCCAACACATCTTTTCATTAAATAATAATAATAATTTAATGCCTTTTTATTACAATGGAATGAAATTCATAGGTAATAAAGCCTATCTATAAATATAATTTCAAAAGATAAATAATACTATAGCTATACTATAAAGAGAAATAATAAGAAATTCATTTATAATAAAACTAGAGGCTTGGTGCACAAAATTCTTGCACAGGTAGGGACCTTAGGTCGGACCTGCAATCAGGGCCAATCTGTGGAGTAACCAGAGGGGTGATAGGGGGCAGGGAGGGAGCTGCTGGCATCCCCCTTGGCTGGCCTGGGGCATGCAGGCTAGGGGCAGCTCCTGCGTTAAGCGTCTGCCCGCTGGTGGTCAGTGCCTGTCATAGTGACTGGTCATTCCACTATTCGGTCAATTTGCATATTAGGCTTTTATTATATAGGATAACATCCATTTCAATATGTAAATTTTCAGGTAAAACAAAATTAGAAAACATGGAGAAGTAGTCACATATATATTCTATATTTGGACTGCTATAGCCTTATACAAATATCCTGTATTGAAAAATCAAATGCCATTAAGGGAGTTGCTATTGATGATCTTGTATCCAAAATTGAGGACAATTCTAAATTCCTGAACAAAGCAAGTTAGAAATTTTTTCCACTCTACTAGCTTTTGCATTTCCTGGAAATAAATCTATCTTAAAATTGTGAAAAAATGTGTTCATATATAAAGAAAGTTAAATGGCAAATTCAATTTACTATAAATATATATTTTCAACTTTATGAATGTCTGATAGGACATTATAAGCACACATAAAACAAAGAATAATTTATCCTTGTGTAGAATGGTTGCAGACTGTATTCCTTGCCAACCCAGTAAATGCCAGTATCCCTTAATAACTAAGATGAACAAAAATGTTCCCTAGTTTTGCTTAATGCCTCCAAGGGCCAATACCCTTGAGTGAAGCATCATTCTGGGATGTCTATTTATCCCTATGGAGCCTGGAGGAATTACTAAGCATTGATTCTATTTTTGGTGTGTACATATTAAATTTCAGTCTCTGTATCATATTTCTCTAACTTATTCTGACTACAATTTTTTTTTTGGTAAGGAGTTTATAGAAACATCCACTTTTCTGATTTTTTCTCATTAGATATAAGGTAAAGGCAAGCAAATTGCTTGAGCTAATTGTTATAACATGGGTGCTGCCATATAGATGGGGAACCCAAGCTTAAACTCTTACTTGTTTGCTTAGGATATTTACAATCATTAGAGATTAAACTATTCTGAGTGGCAATTCTCTGATTGTTTAATTAATTAAAAATACTACCAAACCCATGGGTGCTATGAGAATTTAAAAAATAATGTGTAGAAGATCCAGAAATTAGCATAGTTACTAATGCTGGAATAATAACATATGAGATAGAAGAAATAACAAATGACAAATATAGATAGAGAAGTGCCTAAATATATAGAGATTTTTGGTATCTATACTAATAAAAGGGTAATATGCTAATTAGACTGGGTCGACCAGAAGTCCTCCTTCCAGACAAAGCCACAGTGGCAGGGGCCAAGGCAGAGGCAGTTAGGGGTAATCAGGCCAGCAGGAGAGAGAAGTTAGGGGCAATCAGGCCAGCAGGCAGAGGCCATTAGGGGCAATCAGGCAGGCAGGCAGAGTGGTTAGGGGCAATCAGGCATTCAGGTTTGGGAGCAATTAGGAGCCTGCAGTCCTGGATTGTGAGAGGGATGTCTGACTGCCAGCTTACAGATTGGGCCTAAACCAGCAGTTGGACATCCCCCGAGGGGTCCCGGATTGGAGAGGGCTCAGGCCGAACTGAGGGACCCCCCCAGCCATGCACGAATTTTGTGCACCGGGCCTCTAGTATATTTAAATACATTTCTTCACTATTGAAATGCACAGATAGATATTGATAGATGGGAAAATGTGGAGGGTGAAAGAGTCATGTTTCTGTGTGACAATATCTAATCATGTCTCCCCACCCTAACTCTGAGATATTATTGGGATGTCTCATAGGTGAGGTAAACATATAATCTGTCATCTCACTAGAGGCCCGGTGCACAAATTCGTGCATGGGTGGGGTCCCTCTGCCTGGCTGGCAATCAGGGCCGATAAGGAAAGCCGGCCAACTGGGGAAAGGAACCATGGGAGGTTGGCCAGCCATGGGAGGTTAGCTGTGGGAGCACACTGACCACTAGGGAGCAGTTCCTGTGTTGTGCGTCTTCCTCTGGCAGTTAGTGTGCGTCATAGCAACCAGTTGACTGGTCATTCGGTCATTTGGTCATTCAGTTGCTTAGGCTTTTATATATATAGACAGGGAATGCTTTGGAAAGAAAAGGGATGCTATCAATCACTACATTAAAAAAATTGAAATAACCTAAGAAGTCTCCATGCAAATTAAAACCCATAGACACCTTAATAATGTCTTACTATCTGACTCCATTGGTGGGCATGATTAAAGCAATCTTGACATGTTTGACATTCTTCTATTGTTTTCTTTTTAGCTAGTGAAATCAACAGATTTATTTTCTTTTTATGTGTTTTTAGTATAATTTTGACTTATAAGTATCATTTTTATATATAATGATATATTCATTTAATCCATAATTTAGTAACTTTAAAAAATTGGGTCTTTAGTGCTTTACTCATTTAACTAAACATAGGAATGTTTTATTATTCACCTTCATACATAAAACCATATAAAACATTACCTTCAAAATTTTAATCTGGTATTATATTTAATTTTTTAGACTCAAGCATTAGGTAAAGAATGATCTTAATTCATTCATTGTTTTTCCAAAGAAAACATAGTTAATAATAGTGCTATCTGTAATCAAAGCACTCAAAGCATTTGAGTCATATTGGCTTGTTTTAATATTGCTGCCCCTCCACTATCTTACTAGCTGCACAACCTTGACCAAATTATTTATCCTCAATTAATTTGAATTTTTTCATCTGGAAAATGGGGATCATAACCTCTGCCTTTTAAGGTTGTTTAAAAGAATATTAAGGTACTTGTCTAGAAATGATTCCTTTAAACATGTAATGCCTTTATTCTTTATATTTGAAACTATTAAATGAGGTAAATGAGGTTTGTAAAATAATAGTCTTATAGATTTGAGGAAATCTTTTCATGCTACACATACTTGCTATATCATTATACCTTCTCCCATGAATTCAGCTACTATTTCTATGCCAATAGCTCCAAAATGTTAGTCTTCAGCAAATTCCAGGGCCATATATCCAACCTCATACTCTACAGTTCTGGATATTGTACAGACAACTCAAATTCAACATTTGAGGTGTTTGTACAATATCTGAACTCACAATCTCCCTCTCAAAACTACCTTTATACTGCATCTCAATGCTCAGTAAACAACATCATTACTTTCTGTGTGGCCCAACCAAGAAACCTGGAAGAGATTATTCAGTCTCCCTTCACTTTAGTGCTTTACATCTAGTTGGCAAATGAAGCCAGTTAACTGACATGTCTATAATAAATAAAAGTCTGTTCCCTTCTTTCTATCTTCCTTAAAAACTGTCTCATCATTGTTTGTACATGGTCAATTTTTTTTTTTTTTTATGTTCCAGGCTCAGAAGTGACCACACTATTTCCAATCATATACTCTAAGTTTCTTTGATTTCTTTGTGACTGGAATGAAGTAACTGCTAACATGTCTCTCTGATTTCTTAACCACATACCTTCAGCAAAATATTCAGACTTCCTTCCATGGCATACAGACTCTATATTTGATTTGTTCTTTATTGTCATTTGCTAATTCCAGCCCTACATTTTGCTGTCTACTCTGAACAAGTTCCATTGTGAAATTTTTATGTTTTAACTGTTTTAACTTTAAAAAATGAGTAGCCTAATTCCTTGCCCCCACACCACCTTTAATTTAACTTATTTCTTCAAAACTCAACTGCTGATTCACCTTTTCAGTAAAATACAGATGCCCAATGAAATTTGGACTTCAGGTAAACAATTAATATTTTAGTATAAGTATTCCCCATGCATTTGTATATTTGTATTAAAATATTATCCTGCATAATGTTGAACATATTTAAATGCCTCTACCTGCCAATAAACTACCTAAAGGAAGCACCTTAAATTGTGAAATTCCTGTGGATCTATTTTGAAATTTCCTAAATGAAGAGGAAAATTTAATCTGGCAAAGCTGGATTGATTGGTGCAATTTTACTATTCTATATTGGTAATTATTTTCTTACGATACATGTTTTAGTTTACTTGATTTTGTATGGACTATTTAATTTTTCTTGTAAGACCACTGAAACTACTATATAACTTAAACATTAAGGATGATTTACTATTAGATATTTCTTCAAGGTTTGTAAAAGAGTATAAATGAATTTATGGAACCTGTTTTAAGGTCTCTGGGACAAAAATACAAATGCCAAAAATATAATAAATTTATGTACAAATAAGTACACTTGGGGCTGATTGAAATATTTACCATTTTCATGGGAATATGGATTATTCCATTTGTCAAAAGTCATCAGATAGACCAGTTTAAAATATAGTTGACATTATTTTAACTAAAATTCTATTATAATTATAATGTTACTAGTGGCCTGTTGCAGGAAGATTCCTGCAAGAATAGGGCTTCCTGCGGCCTTCTCTGCTGTCCTGCCTGCTTCCCTCCCTTCGCCGCCACCCCACTTGCTTCTTTGCAGCTTCGCTCCCTTCTGCAGTGCTTGGCTTCCATCTATGCTGTTTTCAGTCTTCAAGCTGTCCCTGGATATGCAAATTAACCACCATCTTGGTTTGTTAAATTTACATACTTGTTCCTGATTGGCTTGTGGGCGTGGCTTTTGGGCGTAGCAGAGGTACAGTCAATTTGCATGTTTCTCTTTTATTAGATAGGATGATAAAAGTCCCTTGAGAAAGGAGATATGAAATATTCCAGTATTATTGAATTAATAAAACTTCTAAATTGAGAACATAAAATACCATTGCATTAGTATTAATTCTTACTGAATTATTTCTTTTAAGTATGTGAACCAAATTAATTGTATTGAAACTTAGTTTACTATAGAAACCTATATTTCTAAACTGGTATAAAATATGCTAAGAATAACATAAATCATTATCTTTAAGGCTTTTCTATAAATTCATATTATGTTTTTAGTGGTATAAAAATATGAGAATTTATAAATTTTAAGTTTTATAAAAAGAAAAAATGAAAGTAAAACAGGAGCATACGCATTCATCAATGACATACTATCAAAAATTTTTGAGCATGCAGTCAGTCTTCAAATGGTCTAAGACTTTTTATTCGGCTCCAATGCTATCAATTTTCAATAGCTTTCCACTATGAAGTTGTTACTCTAAGGCTACAAATATCCCCAATCAATCAAGTCCAATAATATTTGGTGGCAAATATTCAGCTGTATTAGTTTAGAGCTGTCACCTATAAATACTTTCTGAAACTAAATTTTATTGTCTTTATAGGTATTAATAAACTCAATTCCTCCATTTAATCATATTTGCCCATAATATTTTATTCACACCAAAAAAAACCCACAACACATTAGTAACATATTTTTCCTCAGATCCTTTGCCAATTAATTTCTAACTCTTTGAGGACAACTGCCGTTCTGAATTCCTTTGAATGTCTCATAGGTGAGGTGAACATAATATGCTATACTTAGCCACAAGTACATGTCTTTTTTATATTTCAAGTAAAACGATTTTAGTATAATAATGTTACATGCAATAAGCATTGATATTTTAAATATAATAATGTTAGATGAAATAAACATTAACATTTCAAGAAAAATTATTTTAAATATATTGCATGTAATATAAATTAATGTTTCAAGAAAAATATTTTAAATATAATAATATTACCGAACTGTACTAACATAGTATAATATCACAAAAGTTGTAGAAAATATTAAAAATCTGCAAATAACAGGATTACTTCAATTATATTTTAAAATATTTTTTTCTCTGGCCCTGTTTTGGTTCATCAGTTTATGTTGTTCATTATATTTCACAAATGAGTGAGATCATGTGATATTTATCTTCCTCTGACTGGCTTATTTCGCTTGGAATAATGCTGTCCAGGTTCATCCATGCTGTTGCAAATGGTAAGAGTTCCTTCTTTTTTTACAGCAGAGTAGTATTCTATTGTATATATGTACCACAGCTTTTTAATTCACTCATCTGCTGATGGGCACTTAGGCTATTTCCAAATCTTAGCTATGGTGAATTGTGTTGCTATGAACATAGGGGTGCATATATCCTTTCTGATTGGTGTTTCTAGTTTCTTGGGATATATTTCTAGAAGTGGGATTACTAGGTTGAATGGGAGTTCCATTTTTAGTTTCTTGAAGAATCTCCATACTGTTCTCCACAGTGGCTGTACCAGTTTGCATTCCCACCAGCAGTGCAAGAGGGTTCCTTTTACTCCACATCCTCACCAGCATTTGTCATTTGTTAATTTCTTAATGATAGCCATTCTGACAGGTGTGAGATGGTACCTCATTGTCATTTTGATTTGCATCTCTTGGATGATTAGTGACTTTGAGCATGTCTTCATTTCTCTTAGCCTTCTATATGTCCTCTTTGGAAAAGTGTCTATTTAGGTCCTTTGCCCATTTTTTAAATTGGATTGTTTATTTTCCTTTTGTTAAGTTGTATGAGTTCCCTGTAAATGTTGGAGATTAAAGCCTTACCTGAGAGAGCATTGTCAAATATGTTCTCCCAAGCAGTAGGCTTTCTTGATAGTTTCTTTTGCTGTGCAGAAGCTTTATATTTTGATGTAGTTCCATTTGTTTATTTTCTCCTTAGTTTCCATTGCCCTAGGAGATGTGTCAGTAAACATATTACTACTACATACTAGTATGTCTGATATTTTGCTATGTATGGATTATTCTAAGATATTTATGGTTTCCCATCATCTGTTTAAGACCTTTTATTCATTTTGAGTTTATTTTTGTGTATAGTGTAAATTGGTGATCTAGTTTCATTTTTTTTGCATATGTCTGACCAGTTTTCCCAACACTATTTATTGAAGAGACTTGTCTTAACTCCATTGTACGCTCTTGCCTTTTTTGTCAAATATTAATTGAGCATAATGGCTTAGGTCAACTTCTGGGTTCTCTGTTCTATTCCATTGGTCTATGTGTCTGTTCTTGTGCCAGTACCAGGCAGTTTTGAAAACAGTGGCTTTGTAGTATAGCTTGATATCTGGTCTTATGATCCCTCCAACTTTGTTCTTCTTTCTTAGGATTGTTGCAGGTATTCAGGATCTTTTATCTTCCATAAGAATTTTTGGATAGTTTGTTCTAGGTCTGTGAAATATTCTATTGGTGTTTTAATGTGGATTGCATTGAATCTTTAGATTGCTTTGGGTAGTATGGACATTTTAATGATGTTGATTCTACCAATCCATGAACACATTATATTCCTCCATTTGTTTATGTCTTCCTCTATTTCTTTTTTCACCATCCTGCAGTTTTCCAAGTACATGTCTTTTACTTCTTTAGTTAAGTTTATTCCTAGGTAACTTAATTTTTTTTTGTTGCAATGGTAAATGGGATTTTTTTTTTTTTTTTAGTTTCATTATTGGTGTATAAAAAAGCCATAGATTCCTGGGTATTAATTTTGTATCCTGCTATTTTGCTGAATTCATTTATTAAGTCTAGTAGTTTTTTTGATGGAGTCTTAAGGGTTTTCTATGTACAGTATCATGTCATTTGCTAATAATGACAGTTTTACTTCTTTTCCCATACAAATGCCTTTGATTTCTTCTTCTTGTCTGTTCGCTATGGCTAGTACTTCCAGTACTATGTCAAACAGGAGTGGTGAAAGTGGGCATTCCTCTCTTGTTCCTTTTCTTAGAGGAAATGGTTTTAGTTTTTGCCCATTGAGTATGATGTTGACTGTAGGTATGTCATATATGGCATTTATCATGTTGAAATATTCTCTTTCTATTCCCACTTTGCTGAGAGTTTTTATCAAAAATGGGTGTTCTTTTTGTCTAATGCTTTTTCTGTGTCTATCGATATGATCATATGATTTTTGTCTTTCAATTTGTTTATGTGATGTATCACCTTTATTGATTTGTGAATATTGTACCAGTGTTGCATCCCAGGAAATAATCCCACTTGGTCATAGTGTATGATCTTTTTAATATATTGCTGGGTGCAATTTTGCTAGAATTTTTTTGAGAATTTTAGCATCTATGTTCATCAGGGATATTGGCCTGTAATTCTCTTTTTTTTTGTACTGTCTTTATCTGGTTTTGGAATTATGATAATTCTAGCCTCATCAAAATAGTTTGGTAGTGTTCCTTCCTCTTGGATTTTTTGAAATAGTTTGAGGAGTATAGGTGTTAGTTCTTCTTTGGATGTTTGGTAAAACTCCCCTGTGAAGCCATCTGGACCTGGGCTTTTGTTTGGTGGGAGGTTTTTTTTTGTTTGTTTGTTTTTTATTACTGCTTCTATTTCATCAGTTGTTATTGGCCTATTAAGATTTTTTTATTCTTCCTGATTCAGTTTTGGAAGTTTTTATTTTTCTAGGAATTTGTCTATTTCATCCACATTGTCCAGCTTGTTGGCATTTAGTTGTTCATAATATTTTCTTATAATCCTTTTTATTTCTGTAGTGTCAGTGGTTACTCCTCCACTTTTGTTTCTGATTTTATTTATTTGGGTCCTCTCTCTTTGCTTATTGATGAGTCTGGCTAATGGTTTATCAATTTTGTTTATCTTTTCAAAGAACCAGCTCTTGATTTCATTGATTTTTTTTGTCTCTGTTATTTATTTGTGCTCTAGTCTTTATTATATTTCCTTCCTTCTACTTACTCTGGGATTTTCTTATTGCTCATTTTCTTTAAGGTGTATGGTTAATAGTTTATTGCTGATATTTCTTGTTTTATGAGGTATGCCTGTAATGCTATGAATTTCCCTCTCAGGACTGCTTTTGCTGTGTCCCAGAGATTTTGGGTAGTTGTGTGTTCATTTTCATTTGTTTCCATAAAGTTTTTGATTTCTTCCTTGATCTTGTTTGTAACCCATTCATTGTTTAATAACATACTATTTATCCTCCATGTGTTTGAATATTTTGGGATGTTTTTACTGTAGTTATTTTCTAATTTCATTCCACTGTGATCTGTGAAGATGCTAGATATGATTTCAATCTTCTTGAACTTTTAGAGACTTGTTTTGTGTCCTGACATGTGGTCTATCTTTGTAAATGATCCATGTGCACTTGAGAAGAATGTATATTCTGCTGCTTTGGGGTGCAATGTTCTATAAGTGTCAATTACATCCAGTGTGTCCTTTAAAGTCTCTGTTTCCTTGTAAAGTTTTTGTCTGGAAAATCTATCCAGTGAAGTCAGAGGAGTGTTAAAGTCCCCTACTATGACTGTATTATTGTCGATCTCTCCATTGAAGTCTTCTAGAATCTTTTTATATATTTATATGCTTCTATTTGAGTGCATATATGTTTACCACAGTTATATCCTCTTGTTGTATGGATTCCTTTAGTATTATGTAGTGACCTTTATTGTCTCTTGTGATGGCCTTCATTTCAAAGTCTATTTTGATGGATATGAGTATTGCTACTCCAGCTTTTTTTTTTTTTTTTTCATGGATTTTTTTTTTCCAACCCTTCACTCTCATGTGTGTGTCTCTTAGAGACAGCATATAGTTGGCTCATGTTTTGTGTATCCATTCTGCTACCCTAAGTAAGTAACAGTTTTATTTTCTCTTGCTGCCTTTAAAATTCTCTTTTTGTATTTAATTTTTGATATTTTAATTATGATGTGTCTGGGCATGAGCCTGTTTGGGTTCTTCTTGTTTGGGGTTCTCTGTGCCTCCTGAACTTGTGTGACTTTTTCCTTTACCAGGTTAGGGAAGTTTTCTGCTATTATTTCTTCAAACACCTTCTCTATGCCTTTCCCCCTTTTTGCTTCTTCTGGCACACCTGCTATTCTAATATTGTAATGTTTGATATTGTCCCACAGCTCCCTTAAGCTGTCCTCCTGTTTTTTAATTGTGTTTTGTTTGTTTTTTCCTTTTGGTTTTCTGATTGAGTAATATTTTCAACTCTGTCTTCTAATTTGCTGATTTGATCCTCAGCTTCTAATCTGCTCTGTATTCCTTCCAATGTGTTCTTTATTTGTGTTATGTCATTCTTCATCTCAGACTGTTCTTTTTTCATAGTTACTATATCTTTTTTTCCATGCTGTTGAGCATCTTTACCATCATTACTCTGAACTCTGTTTCAGATAAATTTCTTATCTCTGCTTTATTTATCTCTTCTTTTGGAGAATTCTCTAGTTCTTTCATTTGGGGGTTGTTTTTTTGTTTCCTTATTTTGGCTTTCTCTTTGGGTTTGTGACTATGTATTAGGTAGAGCCTCTACACCTCCCAATCTCTAGTTCAGGAGAGTGTTAAAAGCTGTTTATGACTAATTAGATCAGGCAAAGACTCAAAGCCTCCAGAGACCACCTCTGCCTACAGACTGATAGGATTCTACTTGAATTGCCCCCCAGGCAATTGTCCTCAGGTGTGATGAGAGTTTTTTTTTTTTGTTTTTTTTTTTTGGGGGGGGTGCTTTTTTTCGATAGAGTGGGACAGTTGCTACTTCCTGGAGGCTAATTGTTATATTTAATCTCTTAAGTGGCTTCAGGTCAAGGTGTTTTCCAATAGGGTGTGTCAAATGTCTTCCTCCCAGGCAAGGCAGATGTCTATGTTTTTAAACAATGAATAGGTTCCCAATGGGATCAAGAAAGAAATTAAAAATTCCTGGAAATAAATTAAAATAAACACACAACAACCCCAAATCTCTGAGGCACAGCAGAAGCAGTCTTGAGAGGGAAGTTCCTAGCACTAAAAGCATAACTAAAAAAAATAAATAAATAAAAACAACAAGAAAAATTAATAAAAAGCTGTTTAACCCCGCAACATTTAAAAAAAAAAAATAGAAAGAAAGCAACAAGAAAAACCCACAGTAAGTAAAAGGAAATAGTGAGGATTAGAGCAGCAATAAATGACATAAAGACTAAAAAAAAAAAATACAAAATATCAATGAAACCAAGAGCTGGTTCTTTGAAAAGATAAATAAGATTGATGGAAAATTCACAAGAATCATCAAGAAACAAAGGGATAAGACCCATTAAATAAAACCAGAAAGGTAAGCTGGGAAGTAATACTTCCCAGCTTACCTTATCCCTTGATGACACAACAGAAATACAAAGGAATATTAAAAAAATACTATGAACAACTATATGCCAACAAGTTGGAAATGTGGAGAAAAGGGACAAATTCCTAGAAAAACACAATCTCCCAAAACTTCATCAGGATGAATCAGAAAATCAGACTAGGTCAATAACATCTGATGAAATAGAAGCAGCAATCAAAACACAACCAGCAAACAAAAGCCCTGGTGCCAATGGCTTTACAGGGGAATTTTACCAAAGATTCAAAGAACAATTAATACCTATCCTCGTCAAACTATTCCAAAAAATCCAAGAGAAAGGAACACATATCCACACTCTTTTTATGAGGCTAGCATTATCATAATTCCAAAACTAGATAAAAAAACATTACAAAGAAAAAGAATAACAGGCCAATATCCCTGATATACATAGATGTTAAAATCCTCAACAAAATATTAGCAAATCAGATCCAGCAATATATTAAAAAGAGCATACACTATGACCAAATGAGATTTATTCCAGGATGCAAGACGGGTACAATATTTGTAAATCAATAAGTTTGATACATCAGATAAACAAATTGAAGGACAAAAATCACATGATCATATCAATAGACACAGCAAAAGCATTCAACAAAATACAACACCCATTTTTGATAAAAACTCTCAGCAAAGTGTGAATAGAGGGATCATATTTCAACATAATAAAGGCCATTATGAAAATCTAACAGCCAACCTAATACTCATGGGCAAAAACTAAAACCATTTTCCATAAGAGCAGGAACAAGACAGGGATGTCTTCAACATAGTACTGGAAGTCCTAGCCACAGCGATCAGGCAAGAAGAAGAAATAAAAGGCATAAAACTGGAATGGATGAAGTAAAACTGTCCATATTTTCAGATGATATGATATTTTACATATAAAACCTTAAATATTCCACCAAAAATCTACTAGATTTAATGAATTAATTTGGCAATGTAGCAGAATACAAAGTTAACACCCAGAAATTGATGGCATTTTTATACACCAATAATGAATTCTCAGAAAGAGAAACTAAACGAACTATCCTGTTTACCATTAGAACAACAACAAAAAATTAAGATACTTAGGAATAAACTTAATCAATGAGGTAAAAAACTTGTAGTCAGAAAACTACAGGACATTGACAAAAGAGATAGAGGAAAATATAAACAATTGTAAGAATACACCGTGTTTATGGTTTGGTAGAATTAACATCATAAAATGTCCATACTACCCAAAGCAATCTATAGATTCAATGCAATCCCCATTACAATACTAACATCATATTTCACAGGTCTAGAACAAATATTCCAAAAATTTATATGGAATCAAATAAGACCCCGAAGAGTCGCAACAATCTTGAGAAATAGGAACAAAATAGAAGGGATCACAATACCAGATATCAAGTTATATTACGAAGCCACTGTAATCAAAACACCCTGATACTGACACAAGAACAGGCACTGAATCAATGGAACAGAACAGAGACCCCAGAAATCCACTGAAGCCATTACATTCAATTAATATTTGACAAAGGTGGCAAGAATATACAATGGAGTCAAGATAGTCTCTTTAATAAATGGTGTTGGGAAAATTGGACAGATAATGCAAAAAAATGAAACTAGTCCACCAACTTACACCATACACAAGAAAAAAACTCAAAATTGACAGAAGACTTAAATATAATTAGTGAAACCATAAAAATCCTAGAAGAAATCATATGCAGCAAAATCTGAGTCATCTCTAGTAGCAATATATTTACCTAAATATCTTCTAAAGCAAAGGAAACCATAGAGAAACAAATGGGTCTACATCAAAATAAAAAGCTTCTACATTGCAAAGAAATCATCAACAAAATATAAAGTGAACCTTCTATAGGGGAGAATATATTTGGCAATGATATATCTGATAAAGAGTTAATATTCAAAATATATAAGGAACTCATACAACTTAATAAAAGGAAGATAAATAATCCAATTAAAAAATGAGCAAAGGACATAAATAGACAGTTCACCAAAGTGGACATACAGGTGGCCAAGAGACATATGAAAAAAATGTTAAAGTCACTGATTATTAGAGAGATGCAAATTATAATGACAATGAGGTATCACCTCATACCTATCAGAATGGCTACCATCAACAAATCAATAAATAACAAGTGATGGCTAGAATGTGGAGAAAAGGGAACCCAAGTGCACTGCTGGTGGGAATGCAGACTGGTGCAGCCATTATGGAGAACAGAGTGGAGTTTCCTAAAAAAATTAAATATGGAACTGCCATTCGAACCAGTGATCCGACTTCTAGGAATATAGCCTAAGAAAGAATGCATGCACCCATATGTTCATAGCAGGGCAATTTACTATAGCTAAGATCTGGAAAGAGCCCTAGTGCCCATCAGCAGATGAGTGGATAAAAAAGCAGTGGTACATTTACACCCTGGAATAATATGCAGCTATAAAACAAAAGTATCTCTTACCCTTTGAGACAGCATGGAGGGACCTGGATAGTATTATACTAAGTGAAATAAGCCAGTCATTGAAATGCAAGTATCACATGATCTAACTTATATGTGGAATCTAATGAACAAAATAAACTAATGAACAAAATAGATCCAGAGACATAGAAGCATAGAACAGATTTCAGAATCTCAGACGGAAGGCTGTGAAGGATGGGTAGGTGGGAAGAAATCAACCGAAGAACTTGTATGCATATATGCGTTAACCATTGACACAGACAATAGGGTGGTGAGGCCTGATGTGGGGGGTTGGGAGGATTAGAAGGGGGCTAATGGGGAAAAAGGGAGACATATGTAATACTTTCAACAAAGATAAACTTTAAAAATGTGGTAGTAAAGTAAGTTTCATGGTATCAGAGCATCCTAAGTTTCTTGTATGCTTAGTTTGATGAGAAGTTCTTTATAATTTGGCATCAAATTTTGCCAACACTTCCTATATTGACTGATGATAATATTATTTTTATCCTATATTTGGTTAAATAATTAATTTTTAAGATATTTAAGCATCACATTTTGAAATAATTCCGTTTTTCATGACATATTGTCATAGTTTATCATGTCATATTTGACTTGTGAGTACTTTGTTAACAATTTTTAGATGTGGGATATGAACATATACTTTTATTTCTTCTAATGTATTCATCTGATTCTGTTACCAGGGCTATCATGGCTCATAAAACATGTAGGAAAAAAATGTTTATCCCTCTTTTCTGAAAGAATTTTAGTAGATAGATAATATTTCTTATTCAAATATTTGTATAAAACACTGTTGGTCCTATTATTTGGGGATGGTTTTAAATAAATAATTCATTTTTAAATACATACAGAAGTCTATTCATATTTTCTATTTCTATCAGTTACTATTACTTGTAATTTAAATTACAATAAATATTTTTGCATTAACTATAAAATAAAATATTATCTATCTTAAAATTTTGCAATTAAAGGTCTCTTCAACTTTAGATTGGTAAAGCAATGTGAAATGTTAGAATTATTTGTACATCACTAGAAAGCTCTGTGTTATCTGATGGAGGCATTTGTGTTATATAATTAAATTGAAGTGTCAATAACATTTTAATTGTATTCATTCTTCCCACATGGTGAACTTTAGCATTGACTATCTAGCAAAAAGCTCCTGAACCAGTTTTATAAGTAGAATCAAATTAACTTTAATTATATTTTCAAGGTTTCTTATAACTTTAATTTCCTTGATACATCAAATTTGTAGATAGCTATTTAGATTCCACTGAGGGAAAGTTTTTCAAATGAGAAGTTAGATTGTATAATTTCTTTTTTATAATATTGAATCTTTCTATTCTTATTATATCAAAGCTTTAAAAATGTCATTAGCACCACCCATTCCCTTTGTTCTCTCTCAGAAGTTAGTAACAACAGGCTATTTATTCCCTTATAGGCTGAACATTTCCAGTGATTCTCTCAGAGAATCTAATTGATTCTTTAGAATATACACTACCTGAACACCAAGCAGCTCAGAAATGCCAGGAAATTATTGTACTAGGCACATTCTAAAGCATGAATGATGAGGGTTTGGTGGATAAACATTCCAATTACCTTACACTTCAGCATGACTCTGAGACATGTTCCACCAGCTTCTCCAGAAGGTTCCCGATAGGATGGAACCCCAGTTGGCCACACCAGCATCTCATTCATATATACACTTGCTTAGCTTTTTCCTTTTCTCATCTCATTTGTCCCTTAAAGTGCCTTCTGGCATTATCTTCTAAGCAACCTGCTAGCAACCAATACTTTTCTCAGGGAGTATATTTAGGAAACCTAAAAAGAGATCACTAATATTGAAATATTTTTGGTTGACTTTAGACATTGAAAGGCAAAATTAAATTTATCTAATGTGTAGCATATTCTTACCACAAAACCACACAATGTGGTGTATTTGTCAAGATTCTCTAGAGAAAAAAATATATATATATATGAAGAAATTTATTAGAAGGAATTGATCCACTCAATTTGAAGGCCAAGATATCCTAGGATCTATTGTCTGTAAGTTGGAGACCCCAAACACCAATACTCTAAATCAGTTTATTCTAAATCAGAAGGCTTGAGAAATTGCGGAGCTAATCATGCAGCTTCCAATCTGAATCTAGGACCTGAGAACCAGGAATACTGACTGCAGTACATGATTGATGTCCCAGTTCAACTAATCAGGCAGGAAGAGGGAAGTTCTTTCCTCCACCTTTTTGTTCTGTTTAGACCCTCAATAGATGGGATGGTGCCCACTCACATAGGAGAGGGTTAACTGTTTACCAAGTCAACCAAATCAAATGCTAATTTTACCCAGAAACACCCTCACAGACATACCAAGAAATATTTACCAAATATCAGGGTATCCCATGATATAGTCAAGTTGACACATAAAATTAACCATCAAAAGTGATATTCAAACTACCTAAACAGTTGAGCATAAAACCTCTAAATTTTTGATTAAGAAGTTTCATAATATTAAATCTATTAAAATAAAATATTTTGTATGCAAGAATTAAAAGTAAATAATTTGAAGATTTTCTAACGTATTCTTGAATATACATAGTAGGCACAATGGATTAGGGTAATAAGTGTGCTTGGAAAGTTTCTTAAGAAATAACCAAGGCCTCTGCACATTTTTTAATTGGATTCTTTGTTTAATTCGAGTTGTATGAGTTCTTTGTATATTTGGGATATTAACACTTTTTTGTAGTTGTTGTTTGCAAATATCTTCTCCCATTTGGTTGGTTACTTTTTTTATTTTGTTAGCAGTTTATTTTGCTGTTCAGAAGCTTTTTAGTTTTATATAGTTCCATTCATTTATTGTTTTGCATTTACTTCCCTTGCCTTTGGGGTCAAATTCATTAAATCCTCTCTAAGACCAAAGTAACCAGAGGGAAGGGGTGGTGAGTAATAAATAGTAAAGGGGGTCAATTATATTGTGACGGGAGAAGTTTTGACTTGGGTGGTGGGCATACAATGTAATGTACAGATGATGTACACTTGGAACCTACATAATAACCTACATTATTAGCAAAAGTCACCCCAATAAATTTAATTAAAAAAATACCAGAAAACAAAGTTTGTATCAAATCAAACCTTATGGTTCCCTAGTAATCATTCACCTCTCCCAAAGTGAAAGACAGGATTGATGTCATAGATAATGATAGAGTAAGGAACTCCCAAAATTTGTCTCTCCATAAAAGCAAAAACTAAAAACAAAACTAAAAAACGTTCGGAAAAATTATTTCAGGAAAATTGATATTAATAAAAACCCTATTACTACCAAGGGAATAATTAATCAAGAAAAAATATCTCTATCTCAGAAAGAACAGTGAGCTTTGGTGCATGTTAGCACACGTTGGTCCATCTCCCTCTCCCAGCAAAAGGGGTGGCCTTGAAGAAAACAGCTATCATTTTCAATACAGGTACCAGTACAGAAAGCAGTACAACAGATGTGATTTACACACAAGAAAGTGTGATTATTTTAACCTGTCTGGTGTTTTCATAGAGAAAAGCCTCAAGGTGTTTGATTTTATCTCACCTAACTCAAACTCTCCAAGTGCTAATGGTGCTACTTAATTGACATTTGATTAAAAAAAAAAAAAAGTTAGAGGCAAACTTATTTGTTGCTGCTGCCTAGAGCAATTAATAACAGTTGAGACAAGCAAAGACTAACCAAAATTTTGAGGGGAAAGGTTGGGAACATATAATTAAGAAGTGAGGACTTAAAATCTCCAACATGTTCTCAGGGATCTAGAAATTTAGATGTATGCCCAGGCTGTGTGCACCATCAAGAAAGACATGAGGAGGCTCCGTGTTCTCACTTTTGGCTATCACTCACTTTCTGTGCAAGCAGGATATAAAGAGTAAAGTGTAGGACCAAATCTGCCATGTGATCTATGTTCCAGGTCTGCTGGCAGAATAAGACTGAAGCTCTTCATAGCGAAGGTCACACTCTGGCTCACCTATTTTTTTCTTGTACCATACTGTATAGGGATATATATTTAAACATTTAGACTTTGTGATGTGTGTGACACAACTCTGCCACTGCAGCACGAAAGCAGTTGTAGACGATACGTAAACAAATGGATATCCTGTGTTCCAATAAAATTTCATTTAGAAAAATAGTCAATGGACATCATTTGGTTCCTGACTCCAATTTGCCATCCCTTGGTCTAGAGTCTAGACTACAATAATACTGAGATCATTGAAAATTAAATGTAGTGCTATAAAACAAATATGTTCTCAGAGGAAGATCCATAGCCTTAAACACATTCATTTCTAAACCTGAATAAATTAAAATAAAAATTCAATTAAAGAAAAAATAAGAGCCCTGGCTGGTTTGGTTCAGTTGGTTGGAGCATCGTCCTGTAAAATGAAAGGTCATGGACACATACCCAGGTTGTGGGTTTGATCCCTGGTCAGGTGCATATGGGAGGCAACTGATCAATGTTCCTCTCTCATATAGATGTCTCTCGCTCTCTCTCTGTAAAATTAATAAAAACATATCCTTAGGTAAAGAGTAAAAAAAAAAAGGAATGAATAAGAAATAAATTAGGAAAAGAAAGAAATAATTAAAATGGATCAAATATGTTATGAATGGATTCTAATAGCAAAAACATTAAAAACAACTTGAAAAAATTAAACTTTAAAAAGATCTCAACAAAATAAACCAATCACAAGGGAACTTAATTAAAATAATAATACAAAATATGAGTTAAAAAGTAGAAATGTAAAGGTGATCCATCTGCCACTTACATTACTCCACATGATACAATGAATATCTTTCCATGTTTTAAAAATCTCCATAATGTTGTGACTAAATACTGATAAAGAGCACATGAAAATAAATAGATAGCATATAACAATTTAACACAAAAGTGGATTCAAGCATTATAAATAAAAATCACAAATAAGAAGGATCAATATAATAAAATTTCATAATTATATAGAACATATTCCAGGAATGCAATGATATTTCAAATGTAGACAATGTCATTAATATATTTGTATATGCAGGAAAGGCATTTGAAAAATACTTATATTTATTTCTGATAAAAGCAATCAGCATAATAGGACACATGCAAGCATGTCATAAAGCATAGGTACTATTATTAATAGTGAAATATTGAGAACATTCTTATTACAGTGAGAATCTAGATAAGGTAATTTATCATCACCAATATTTTTTTAAACATTTCTGAAAGTGTAGTCATTGGAATTTAAAGAAGAATAAAATAAATGGCATAGATATTTGGATAGGCAAGAAAAATAATTATTTGTAAGTTAGGAAATTGTAAGATAATAAAATGTATATATTATATCTGTGTACATATGTATACAAACAAATATTGTGTGCATTTAAATATATATATAAAATATATATTCAGTAAAATGACTATTTAAAAGTTAAATATACAAAGAATCAATAGAGGATGATGTCAAATGCTTAGATACTGGGTTCTAGAAATGTGGGTTCAAGATACAGCTCTGCCACTTCTCCATTGTGTAATATGAGTATGTACTTAATCTCTTTAAGCCTCACTTTATCATTTGATAAGCTGACACAATACCTGCATAATTTGGCTGTTTCAAATAATTATGTATTATTCAATTTAATGTCATATATATTACAATATAACAATATTTCATCTTGATGTCAACTAAGTAAAAATAATGAAGATGACAATGGCTAGCCAGAACACTATGAAATTTACTGGAACATAGTAAAATATTAATAAAATTTAAAAAGAAAACTATACAAAGCAACAGGAAAATTCTGTCTTAAATGGGATATCTAAAATATGTTTATTGAAATTAGAATTTTGGGTTTCTTTAGACATATACCCAGGAGTGCAATCATTGGATCATCAGACAGTTCCATTTTGAATTCTTTGAGGAAAATCCTTACTGTTTTGCAAAGTGGCTGCACCAATCTACATTCCCACAAGTGTTCTTTTTTCTTTACATCCTTGCTAGCACATGTTTGTTGATTTATTGATGATAGCCATTATGACAGATTTGAAGTGATATCTCATTGTAGTTTTAATTTGGATTTATCTGATGATTAGTAATGTTGAACATCTTTACATATGTCTGTGGTCCATTTATACATCTTCTTCTGAAGAAGTTCCTATTCAGATTCTCTGCCCATCTTTAAAAAATATATATTTTTATCAATGATGTGAGAGAACCATCGACTGGCTGCCTCCTGCACACCCCAAACTGGGGATCAAGCCCACAACTCAAGCATGTGCCCTTTTCTGGAGACCCTTCAGTCCACAGGCCATCTCTCTATCCACTGAGCCAAACCAGCTAAGGTTATTTTTTATTTTAATCCTCACCTGAGGATATGTTTATTTGAGAGAGAGAGTGAGAGAGAAAGAAACTGGTTTGGTGGTGATGAACTTCTTTAGCTTTTTCTTGTCTGTGAAGCTCTTTATCTGACCTTCAATTCTAAATGATAGCATTGCTGGGTAGAGTAATCTTGGTTGCATGTCCTTGATATTCATCACTTTGAGTATTTATTGTGACTCCCTTCTGACCTGCAAAGTTTCTGCTGAGAAAACAGCTGACAGTCGTATGGGTACTCCCTTGTAGGTAACTAACTTCTTTTCTTGTGCTGCTTTTTAAAAAAAAACAAAAAATTATTGACTTCAGAGAGGAAGGGAGAGGGAGAGAGGAACAGAAACATCAATGATGAGAGAGAATCATTGATATGTATGCCTCTACTGGGGATGGGGCCTGCAACCTGGGCATGTGCGCTGACCAGGAATTGAACCCGGTTCATGGGTCAACACTCAACCACTGAGCCACAGTGGCCAGGTACACTTGCTGCTTTTAAGATTCTATCTTTGACTTTAACCCTTGGCATTTTAATTATGATGTGTCTTGGTGTGAGCCTCTTTGGGTTCCTTTTGTTTGGGACTCTCTGCACTTCCTGTACTTCTTAAGTCTATTTCTTTCACCAGTTAGGGGAAGTTTTCTGTCATTATTTCTTCAAATAGGTTTTCAATACCTTGCTCTTTCTTTTCTCCTTCTGGCACCCCCACATTGTGAATACTAGTATTGGTATTCTTGAAGTCGTTCCAGAGACTTCTTACACTATCTTCATATTTATGGATTCTTTTTTTTCCTTTTTTGCTCTTCTGATTGGGTGTTCTTTGCTTTCTCTTATTTCAAATTGTCGATTTGACTCTTGGAATCCTCTATTGTACTGTTGAATCTCTTTGGATTATTCTTTATTTCAGTTAGTGTATACTTAATTTCTGACTGGTCCCTTTCCATGTCTTTGAAATTCTCACTAAGATCCTTGAAAGTCTCACTAAGTCTCTTGAAGCTCTCATTAAGATCCTTGAGCATCCTTATAACCAGTGTCTTTAATTCTGTATCTAGCAGTTCGTTTGCTTCTATTTTATTCAGTTCTTTTTTTTTTTGGCAATTCCTTCTGTTCTTTCATTTGTGACATGTTTCTTTGTCTCCGCATTTTGGCTGCTTTCCTGTGTTTGTTTCTCTGTATTACATAGAGCTGCTATGTCTCCTGGAATTGGTAGAGTGGCCTTGTTTAGTAGGTGTCCTTTAGGGTCCAGGAGGTCAGACTGCCTAGTCACTTGAGCTGCGCACTCTAGGTGCACCCCTTTGTGGGCTGTGGGTACAGTCTTGTTGTAATTGAACCTTGATTGCTGTTGGCATCACAGGGAGAAATTGCCCTCCAGGCCAAGTGGCTGTGAGGACCAGCTGAAACTACAGTGGAAGAACTGGTGTACAGGAGACACCCCTATGGAGCAGGACTTGCTTCAGTGGGATTTTTCTGCTCACTGAGAATGCCCCTTGAGTGTGTCACTTGTGGATGTGTAGAATTGTAATCTGGTATGGTCTGAAACTATCCACCAGGTGCACTGAGTCTGGAGTCTCCTGGGATGTGCAAAGTCATCTGCTGCCTGAGGCCACCTGGCAGGAGCTACAGAGCAATTTGCAGATGGCTGCTATTTGTGCTGGGCTTGGAGGGCCCAGCGAGGCCCAGCTGTGAGGCAAGGCAGGCTAGTGCTACTGCCAGGTCTTGGGCCTCTTACTGATAGGTATGGGGCAACAGCTGCTGCTTGTTTATGAGATTTTAGGGAAGTCTGAAGTCTGAGCCAGGACAGGCCATTCATATGGAAAAGCCACTGCAAATAGCTTGGGTGGGGCTGCAAGTTGGATGCTACAAGGTCTCAGGGAATCACCATGGTGGAGTGAACAGTGTGAGCCATGCTGGTGGAAACTCTGATTTGGCTGCCAGTCAGCTTTTGGATGGGTGAGATCCCAGCACAAGAACAATAGCTCCTAGGAGCACTGCTGTCTGGGAGAAAACCACCCCCGAGTTCCTGACAGGATGCCAGATAACCCACTTTCTCCCCATATGTCCTTGATTTCCCCACTGCCTCTGCCCAGTGCTGGACTTCAGAGGGTGCAGGAGCATGTTAGTTTGTGCATCAGCCCTTTAAGAGGGACTGTCTGAGTCTTCAGCAGCCTCCCTAATCTCTCAGCCACAATCTCGCTGGTTTTTACAGTCCAAAGTTACAGGGACTTCTCTTCCAGCTCTGGGACCCTGGGATGGGGGGTCTGGTGTGTGGCTGGGACCTCTTGCTTGGCCCAGGAGGCCTCTGCAGTAGAGATATTCCTCTGAATTGAAAAAAAAATGTCATGCGTGGGTGTTGGACCAGCCTGTTCTGTGCCTCAGCCCCTCTACTAATCTCAATGTGCTTTCTCCTTTACTTCTTCAGTTGCAGGACTTCCATTCAGCCAGCTTCTGAATGATGGTTGTTCTGTATTTTAGTTATAATTTTGATTTTGTGGGGGTGACAAGTACCATCATTTACCTACGTCACTATCTTGTGTTCTCTCTCTGTATAAATGAGTTTTTATAACAAGACATGTTGCATTAAATTTGACTTAGTATCACCAACATGACTATGTGATACTTTCTCAATATTTTTAAGAATCAGGCAATAAAGTGACTAATTTTTCATAAATTGAAATAGAACAATAAGCAGAAAATAAGGCAGGGAGAAAAAGACAATACAAACAATATTAAATGTTTCCTGATTATACTACCTCTTAACTTTACATATTAAAATGTATATTGTGGATGATTCAAAGCCACCACTAAAATTGACCACAATCACCAGTGCTCTGTAGGACTAACTGCAGCATAAAGTAGTTTAAAGAGTTAGTTTTGTCATAATGTTTTATATTAAGGTAATATTCTTACCCAAATTAAACTGAGAAAATGCCAGAGTCAAATAGATATGGTCCATTTATTTCCTCCTGCTAAATGCATTTCACTATATTTAGACATTACTATTTTTACAAAAGTATTCCTTTTAAAATAATGTCAGACATCACAAAGTAACCACAAAGTTCTTTTGAATGACTTTGTGTAATATATATATATATATAGCTTACCACAAAAATGCTTAAAAATGGCACTCTATCACACCATTAGGGGAATGCAGGGGGAACTTGGTAAATAGTTATAATAATGCCACCCCTTTTGACCCAACAGACACTGGTGAGGAGTCGCACTACAAATACTTCCCTAGGAGATGGCAGATACAAATATTTTTGAAAATATGGAGAATATGCAAACAAGCAACAAACTAATTTAAATGAATCTCATTTATCTCGAGAGTACAATAAAACATATAACCACTTATTCATGTGAAATGCTCCATGAGAATGATGATGAATCAAAACTCTACTAAATTTTAAAATACTATTTAGAAGGATGTTCACTGTGCTACATGTTTTATCCCCAAATTTAAAAATATACTTAATATTAATTATAATATAGATATTTCAAATCTATGACTGGCTGCCAAATAAAACATCATGACATAAAATAAAGTGCTCTAAATATTATAAGCAGAATTCATGGTTGTGTTTAAAAGAGTAATCTCCTTTTTTATGGCAATTACTCTTTTTCAGCATATGGATTTTTGACAACCTAATATTTTTAACTCTCAACTTTTAAATGTACTTTATATTATATTGAATTACACAATTTAAAAGAAAGTAATGGTATCAGTTTTCTATTACTGTATTTTAAAACAAATTATTGCAAAGCTAACAATATATTTCATTTATAATACCTCCCTAAATTAAATTCAAATAAAATTTAAATTTTCTCTAGTAAAAATCTTTACTATAAAGTTGTGAGTGATGATTTAAAGCAGAAACAAATAACAACTGAAATAAATCCCCTAGGTTTAATTGACTTTTTGCTTTTATTGCATGTAATTGTGAATAATTGCTCTCTTTCCAAGTTATAATTAACAAAAAGAAAACATTAGAATGAAGATAAGTTTTAAGTCAAGAATTATCCTTGAGTGATTTCCCCATAATTAGGATTGCATCTAAATTTGTTTCTTTTTTATATGCAAAATGAATTATGTGTGTTAGACAAACTTCGTAGAGTTATTTTTTCTTAATACTTTATTGCAAGTATTTTATACAAGACATTAAATAAATAGGATAAATTAATTTTTTAGTTATAAATTTTAAATTATCTTAAAGTTGTCATGGTGTCTTTTAAAATAAAATATATAACATATAGAAGTGAGATGGGTCCTGGATTTTATAAGAACACAAACAACAAATGACCTCATAAAAGACAGTTTAAAAAAAAAGAAAATTAAAAAATAAATTGCTCAACATGAAAGTACATAAGGAAAGACAACTAACCTGTAGAGAACCAATTAAGAAATGCAGGGAAAATATAAAAACAGTAATAGTGTTTTTTCTGGCTATTTCAGTCAAAAGAGATAGGAATGCTTTTAAAAATTATATCAGAAAAAAAACAAACACCTATGCAATAATGATATTCAGTAAGATAATTTAACTTAAAATATTTTTCACATATTGACTCAGGCTTTTTAGCTCCATATTATTTTAAACCAAGAAGAGGAAACATCTGAAATCGTAGGAGAATTATACTAAACTAGAGGCCCGGTGCACGAAATTCGTGCACTGTGGGGAGGGGGGCGGGTGCCCCTCAGCCCAATCTGCACCCTCTTCAATCTGGGACCCCTCAGGGGATGTCCAACTTCCAGCAGTCGGACATCACTCTCACAATCCGGAACCACTGGCTCCTAACCACTCACCTGCCTGCCTGCCTGATTGTCCCTAACCCCACTGCCTGCCTGCCTGCATTGCCCCTACCTTGCCCTCCCCTATCAGCCTGATCACCCCAAACTGCCTGTGCCTTGGCCCCCCGTCTGGCCTCCCTCTGGAGGCACCACCCCCATAACCCCAATGCTGCTGCCACTGCAGCTGGGTATGGCTGCCTGAGCCTTGGCCTTTGTAGCCACTGCGGCTTTGTCTGGAAAGATGTCTGGAAGACAACCACTCTAATTAGCATATTACCCTTTTATTAGTATAGATTTGGGGACCATTACAACCACGCAGAACTTGAAGAAAACACATGGCCCTGGTCAGTTTGGCTTAATGGAGAGAGCATCGGCCTGTGGACTGAAGAGTCCAGATTTGATTCTGATCAGGGGCACACATGCCTGGGTTTTGGGCTCAATCCCCAGTAGGGGGCCTGTGGGCGGCAGCTGATCAGTGATTCTTTTTTTTTTTTTTTTTTTAATATATTTCATTGATTTTTCACAGAGAGGAAGGGAGAGGGATAGAGAGCTAGAAACATTGATGAGAGAGAAACATCGACCAGCTGCTTCCTGCACACCCCCCACCGGGATATGTGCCAGCAACCAATGTACATGCCCTTAACCGGAATCGAACCTGGGACCTTCCAGTCCGCAGACCGACGCTCTATCCACTGAGCCAAACCGGTTTCGGCTGATCAGTGATTCTTATCATTGATGTTTCTATCTCTCTCTCCCTCTCCCTTTCTGAAATTTTAAAAATATATATATTTTAAAGAAAACACATGATCTTCACTTTGGGCTTTGTCATCTTACAATATCCTTTGTGCAGTGTTTTAACTTCCCTCAACTTTCCTTTACCCACCTGTAAAGTGCAATCTATTTTGGGGAAGATGATCAGGAAAGTGATTCCAGTGGGTAGAAGTTTTTTTTTGGAGGGGATGGGTCATGAAGATATTTAAAAATTGAGCATGGTGATGGTTGTACCACTCTGAATTTACTTTAAAAAACCAGTTCATTGTACACTTTAGGTGACATGTACAGTATATGGTTATATCTCAACAAAGCTGTTCTTTTATTTCTTTTTTAAATAAAGACCAGTCTTATAATCAGTTGCAGATGTTTTCAGAGGCCCCTCAAGATTTGCTTACCATGTCCCAAATCACGGCTGTGATTCCCAGTTGCTTCCAGTCCTGGTGGATCTGGATGGTGTGGTTTGCAAAGGAGAAGGTGGCAAGAGGCTTAGGGAATTTCGGCAACCCCATTTCCCCGGTCTCCTCATAGGGCACCAGGGCCATTCCCACTGTGCCAGCTCTGCTCCCTTTAACCTGTTGGGCAAAAGAATCCTGCGTGCTCTGGCCAGAAAGTGCATTCTTTATTAGGTGGCCCGAATGCTTTTTTTAAGGGCGTTTTATGGATTCAAAAGAATAAACAGAGATGTGGAAAGCTTTTGTCAAAATCCTTTTACATGGTTCTTCCAGTCTCATGGGAAATGAGATGTGGCTCTGAATTCATCCCAAAGTGTGTCTTTGGGCAAAAGCACCCAGAACTGCACAACTCCTGCAGAATGCCCCACACACGTTGCTGTCAGGACTCAGGGGGGCTTGAGGGTGAGCGAGACGGCGGTGCCAGCACAGGACCTGGGAGAAGGTAGCGCTTTGTACACTGCCCAGGCCACGTGGACTACAGCAGTACCCGCCCAGGTGGGCAGGGTGTTTCTGCTGTTTTGTTTTGGTCTGGCCTCCACCCCGTCAGCCACGGACCTGTGCCTGCACTGAGACTGAATGGTTTGATGGCCCTACTTTTTGGTGGACAGTGGATGCACTCCCAGAGACTGGCAGTTAGACTCTGGGGGCTTCTGAGTCCCTTGCGGGGAGAGCCCGGCCCTAGGTCAAGAACAGACTCAGGCGTCCTCAGCCAGGAGGCCTCCTTGGGCTAGGGGCCGCCACAGTTTGAAGGCTGGCCATGACCCCAATCCTGGCAGGGGTCTCCTCTGGGGCGCTGGCAGGCCTGGGCTAGGGCTGCGGGCGGTTTGGAGGCCGGTCACGCCCCCGATCCTGGTGGGGGTCTCCTCTGGGGTGCTGGTAGGCCTGGGCTAATGGCTGCCCTGGTTTAGAGACTGGTCAAGCCCCCGATCCTGGCGGGGGTCTCCTCTGGGGCGCTGGCAGGCCTGGGCTCTGGCGCCGCAAAGGGAAAGGTTCCTGAACCTGCTCCCCACACACCTAGGCTAGGATACATCTTGTAGGAGGCGGCTTCAATGCCAGGGGTCGGTGACCAGATCCTCCGGAGCCTCGCTTTCTGGGCTGCAGTCCCATGTCTCCCAGTGCCCCAGCCTCGGATGCGCCCATGCAGTTGCCCCCACCACCAGCCACCTCAGCGCAGGCCACAGCAGCTGAAGCCAGCCTCTTGGAAGCCAGGCCACCACACCCACCACCCCTAGTAGCTCTCTGCTGCTCGCTCTCTGTGTCCTGTCCACTGGGGTGGGGGAGTGCTCCCAGCCCAGAGGCCCTCCCTCCCTCAGCAGCCTGGCTTGGGAAGCTGGCCTCATGCAGCATCCCCACTCGGCCACTATGTGTGCGACTCGGACCCTACGGAGGCCCCAACCTGGAGAACGCAGACCCGAGCTCTGCATCCAGCTGCTGCAGATGCCCTCGGTGGTCAACTACCTCCCGCTTCTTCCACTGGCCCCATTGATCCCTCTCAGCACCAGACATTTAGGCCAGGGTGGCGATCGCCCCCGGGACCCCCGGGGAGCGCTTGGCTCGGCCTGGACATGCCCCCCCAGGTGGCGATCGCCCCCGGGACCCCTGGGGAGCGCTTGGCTCGGCCCGGCCATGCCCCCCCCCGGGTGGCGATCGCTCCCACGGGACCCCCGGGGAGCGCCTGGCTCGGCCCGGACACACACCCCCGGGTGGCGATCGCCCCCGGGACCCCCGGAAATAAGAGGATTATGCGCAGCCATCTTGGTCTTCCCAACGGCCGGATAGGCCACCCGGAGTCCCGCCCCCAGCCTCTGGCAGGCCCAATCATGGGCATAGCGGAGGTGCGGTCAATTTGCATGTTTCTCTATTATAAGGTAGGATAATTCAAAAGAAGTCCAATGTAAAATTTTCTACCTGATGATTTCAGTTTCTTTCCTCACAAACATGTAGCAAATTACCATTTAGGAAGAAAGAGAAATATGTGTACAAAATAAAAATTGTGTAAACATGAATTAATGGTATATCCACCATAAAATTAATGGTAAATATTTTAATTTTATGATCATTATACATATAATTACCACATGTAATTCTCTTAAAAGTTAAAATACAGAAGATTATCAATACTAAAATTTTTGAAGAGAGCACAAATATTTTGAAGGGCTATAAATGAGCCATAAAAACAAATGATACATTTTTGGGTTATATCGAGCTTTTTAATGAGTCACCTTTAGGAAAAGGTCTCGTCTGAATTTTCTAACTTCTTCATAATGAAATAAAAAAAAAAATATGTAGGGCATCACTTTAAAACTTAGGTTTTGCTAAACTATGACCAGTTCAAAACAGAAAATACAATGAGCTCTAACCTGGATAAAAGTAAATTAAGGAACCAAATGACAAAACGTTAGCAAATTGATTTGGCTTCATGTGGACTATATGTAAAATCACACATGAAATCCCAACTCCTATTTCAGTTCTTTTTCTTGTAAATAAATCTTGAATTTATATCTGTGGTTCAATAGAAGTGAGGGATATACATGGTTTATTAGAATCTAACCTGTGATAGTATTTTTTATTTACATGTAGTCTCTTTTAAGGTTGTCCAATCAAAGACAGTAAGGAGTATAAATCCCTTTACTAGAGTTTAAGAGTTCTTCATCCTGTAATCAACACTGTTTTCTCAAAGGAGAAGTATATATATATATATATGACCTTAATAAATAAATAAATTATATTTTATTTAAAAGGACAAGGAAGGACAAGGGAGAGAGAGATAGAAACATCAATGATGAAAGAGAATCATTTATTCGACTGCCTCCTGCACACCCTATACTGGGAACTGAGTCCATAACCTGGGCATGGTCCCTGACCAGGAATCAAACTGTGACCTCCTGGTTCATAGGTTGACACTTAACCTCTGAGCCACACTGGCCAGGCTTAATACGATTTTTAAACATCTTGGTAAATAGAACAAAATGTAAGAACACACACATCTGCCTAAAATATAGTCATAATAACTAACATATAAACAATAATAACTATGCTATGTACAAAGTACATCTTACATACTAGTATATGAACTAATTTATTTTCACAAGGACCCAATGAGATAGATAGCATTATATCTACCCTCATTTTACAAGTAGACACTTAGACAGAAATGCTAGTCAGCCTAAGGTCAACTGACCAGCTAGTGACAGAGTAGCATTCAGACCCAGATAATACAGGCTGTGTAGTTATGTTTTCAAATATTTGTTATTATCTCTTCAAAGTGGGAAGGCTCAAATGGCCACTTGACCAAAGTCCAATACAAAATATGAATTGAAGCCCAAGCTTGAATTTGAAAAGAGAATTTCTCCTGTCTTACTGAGACAGAGATCTCTATGAATTAACTTAAGCCTTATTATCATCATTCATACATAGAACACAACTTCTAAGTGATGCTGGGATGGCTGGTTGGAGGTATTACTTAAAAGACCTAGAGGCTCTCAGCAAGGCATGCAATTGTGTGAAAAATATTTCATCACCTAGGTTGTCAACCAAGTATCACAGGATCAATTTTAAGGTAAGAAGTGAAGCAATTCCTTATAAATTCACGTTCATACTTTTATTTTGCATCCAAGAAAATCTGGCCGTTTATGGAAATGAGTCTTTCCTCCTTTTCTCCTTCTTCCTCCTCCACCTGAGTCCTCCCCCACCTTTTCTCCTTCTTCTCCTTCTCCCTCCTCCTCTCCCTCTCTCCCCTCCTTTTTTCTTCCCCTTCTCCTCGTCCTTCTTCCTCCTCCTCCCTTCTTCTCCCCCTCTTATTTCTTCCTTTCCTTCCATCCATCCTTCCTTCTCTTTTCATACTTATTTCCTTTCTTCTCTCTTTCTTTCTGACCCAGAGTAGCTTCCTAAATAAGAATCAAGTTTCAAGAACTTACAACTGGCCTAGAAATTGTAAGTAATGACTGTGAACTCTACATAGAGTAGATATTGCCCATCTAATAACACTATATTTCTAATTTCTCAGGGTTGTATCTCCAGTATTTCTAATTTCTACATTTAGCTAGTAAAGCCTTTCACTAGCATATGTAAATAATTAATGTTGGATAATACTTAAGTATGCTTGCTATATTACTAAATACAGCACAAAATTCTTATCTTTACAAAATATTGAAATGACATTTAGACTATAAATTTCTTATATACTTGCTTAACTATGCTCCAGAATAAAAATAATAATAAGTTGACATTTTAACTATAATATTTAGTATGAAATTATTAAAGTAGTATGAAATTTCCAAAACTATTTTGACCAAGGTGACCTTACTATGGATTAGAAACATGTACACTTCATACAATAAGTAAAGAATAATCAAATAATCACTTCAACCAGGCTATAATAACTTTGCAAATGCATCACTAAATAAGTTTATGGGTGGGTTAGATTTTAGAAAAAAAATGTAAAACTCCATGACATATATATGTGTGCCAATGATATGTTTCACTAGTGGGGGTTTTTTGTTGCTGTTATCTAGTAAATGTTGCTTTTCATTGTTGTTAATTATATTGAAATATGTGAATCAGTTCACCCATGAAAATAAGCACTGAACCATGTATCTAGGGTCCAGAAAGAAATCAGGTCAGCCTACTGAAAATCAGGTAAAGGGCCTCATGAGGGTAAGGAAGTAGGTGGAATGAAACATTTAATACATGTTGCTTGTCTAAACCTCTCAGTGTTGGCCTTTATGGGAATCTGTGGAGGGATTCTGAATGTATCTGAAAAAGAGAAACACTAATGCTGTCTTATTTTTAAAAATACTTAAAAGCTAAGAAGGAATAGAAACAGAGGAGGGGCAAAATTAACAATATTAATATGAATAGTTTCAATGAAAATTTTTCAAATCAAGTTAAGATTCTCTCAAATCTCTATTTTCTTTATACCAGACTTTAAAACATTATCAATATCATATATTTAAACTAAGATACCTACAGATAAACATAAGATACTGCATTCTTTGGTGGCTATTAAAATTTATCAGAATATTACCTATTAAAATAATATAAATGCATTTTTATAAAAGATTATTAATAATTAGGCATTAAAATATTATGCCAATGATATAAAGGAGGATCTCAAAAAGTGAATTTCTGTATTTGCAATAGAATACCACCTTTGTGTCTACATAAAGTATTTTATTAACTATATCTAATGGCTAGTCCCATGTGCAAAGAGTACAAATTCATTGTTTTGAGAAAAGGGGAGGTTTGGATGGGGTACATGTGGAAAACTAAGTAAGAAGGACTCTAAGCCCAGGCCTGGTACATGATCTTAGGAACTTCACTCACATTTTTTGGACCTTGTGTGTGTTGTGGAAAGCAGTTAGAGGAATTGATGGGTGAGGAGGACATGAAATGTAAATAAGTAATCCTTATTCTCTCTAATAATTCCAGTTCCAACAGTCCTGTGGGATATATAATAAGGCCATTCATGAACAAGGACAGGAATATAAATCATGGAAGTTTATAAATGAAGGTCCACCTGTTACCAGAGAAAATAGGTTCTTCAGTGGTGCCGTGGGAATAGAATTTCAGGGACACTCACTTAGGAGGAGTTTTAAGCGATAGTGGCAATAGTTATTAGAGCAAAAAGTGACAGTACTCTCCTAGAGACAGAGAAGGCAGGCTGTAGAGCAGGGCCTGCGTGGACTCAGGGAAGGAAGCTCCAGAGGCAAAAGGAGAGTCCTCCTCCCTTTGCTGCTCCCCTGGCAAGTCTCATGGAGACCCTTAGAGTTCAGGGGAAAAGAAGACAAAAAGTGCATGCCTGTGAGAAGAAACAATACAGGTTTGCTCTGAGGAGTCTATGCACTGGGTTCATTGTCAAGCATCTGTATATTTCCTTAGCTTTGGAAAAGAGCAGGCTTTCTTTCAAATGATCCAACCTCTTTCTGGGCTTTTCCAGGTCCTGTGTTCGTGCTATTCCCCTATCCAATCTCTTTTTCCCAAATTTTCTCTGTCCAGTGCCTCTCCCCCTCTTGTGGTTGCCATTTTGGCTCCTACTGGCATGACTCATAGTTACCCTTCCTCATTTGGCTTCTACTGCACATGATCTTAGAAAGAGGAATTCTTCCTTATATTCTCCTTCTCTCTCCAAAGTGACTGAAAAGCCATCTTTCCTGTCCAATTAGATGCTTTCCCTTTCCTTCCCTTCCTTTTCTGAGAGAGAGAGAGAGAGAGAGAGAGAGAGAGAGAGAGAGAGAGAGGCATCAATTTGAGAAGGAAACATGGATCAGCCGCCTCCCATATGCACCCTGACTGGGGAGCAAACCCACAAACCAGGCATATGCCCTAACCAGGAATTGAACCCACAACCTTTCCCTGCATGGAAGGACACACCAGCCAAAGGAGCAATGCTGGGAACCAATTCCAACATGTCATAATTACAAGAGTTTCATCAAAAGGTTGGTGAAGCTTGGGGGGCTCAACAAGGGCTGAGCCACATATGTAGTTTACCTGTTGGAATGGCTAAATGACACTTCCCCCAAACCTGAATAGGATTATTGCTTACTGCCAGACAGCTCAGGAAATCTTAAATCTGCATGTTATTGCCTCCTGTTAGCCAAACATCTGAACAGCTGTAGGCTATTCCCCAAACTGACAATGCTTCTGTAAACCCTACCCTTTGAAGTGTATTATCTCCACCTTGCCTTAGGACAAATTGTGTTAATAAATAGCACAGGGTCCTTAGACAAGGGGAAGTCTTTAGTTCTTTAGCTGAAGATCCTCTGACCCCCAGTGCCTGTCAAAATTATCTTTTGTTCTTGGACTCCTTCTAAATCTACACATCAGTTTCTTTCTCCAGATTGCTGCACCCTTCCTAATGTTGGGAAAAGAACCCTGGCAGGGCCACACCCACCAGGGCCCAGTTGAATGTTTTTGATGCCAGTTACTCCATGAGATGACTGTTCCATTCATTTGCTCCTCTTTCCTTAATACCTAACTTCCTACTCTAACACCCATAATCTGTGTGTCTCTAAGAAGTGTAGAATAATTTTTTGGTGGCTGTTCCCTTTTATTTATTCCCTATCCTTTTATTTATATGCATAGTAAAATGTAAAACTCCTTCCTCAGAGAAAGAAAGGATTCAATAGTAGAAACATTTCAACATAAAGAAAAATCCACTAGAATTCAAAGTTTTTCCTTGTTTTTAATCAAAGTATATGTTTCTCCCTTTAAATACACACAACATATAAAAGCAGAAAGTGAATCAGAATTCCAGTATTTCTAATTTGCTTATGTAAGGGAATGGAATGAAATAGTCAGACTCATGTCTGACTCTCAGAAAATACTACCCAAGTGGCAAATAGAATACTCCTTAAGCAAAGGAAACCAGGAAAACTAATATAAATAAAAAATGCATTTATTTTTTATTTTATTTTATTTTTAATATTTTTATTGCTTAAAATGTTACACATATTAGTACATATATCTCCTTTCCCCCCCCCATTGACCTTCCCCCAGCCTCCCCTACCCCCTGTGGCATGCCTTCATCCCACCCCCCCAGTGTCTTGTGTCCATTGGTGTGCTTATATGCATGCATACCAGTCCTTTGGTTGATCTATTTCCCTCCCCCCTCAACATTCCCCAACCTTCCCGCTGTAATTTGACAGTCTGTTCGGTTCTTTACTGCCTCTGTATCTATCTTTTTATTCACCAGGTTATAATGTTCTTTATTTTCCATAAATGAGTGAGATCATGTGGTATTTTTCTTTCATTGCCTAGCTTATTTCACTTAACATAATGCTTTCCAGGTCCATTCATGCTGCTGCAAATGGTAAGAATTCCTTCTTTTTTATAGCAGCGTAGTATTCCATTATGTAGTTGTACCATAGTTTTCTAATCCACTCATCTGCTGATGGGCATTTAGGCTGTTTCCAAGTCTTAGCTATGGTGAATTGTGCTGCTATGAACATAGGGGTGCATATATCCTTCTGATGCGTGTTTCTAGCTTTTTGGGATATAATCCTAGAAGTGGGAATAGCTTGCTGTTTAGACTCCAAGTGTTTGATTTTTTTGGATTGTTTTTATTGTAATTGATTTCTAGTTTTATGCCACTGTGATCTGAGAAGATGCTTGATATGATTTCTATCTTCTTGAATTTAAAGAGACTTTGCCTATGACCCAACATACGGTCAATCTTTGAAAATGACCCATGTACACTTGAGAAGAATGTATATTCTGTGGCTTTGGGGTGAAATATTCTGAAGATGTCAATTAATTCCATCTGGTCTAGTGAGTCATTTAGGATTGATGTTGCTTTGCTGACTTTTTTGTTTAGAGGATTTGTCCAATTGTGATAGTGGGGTATTAAAGTCTCCTTCTATGATTGTATTGCTGTCAATCTTTCCCTTGATATCCTCCAGGAGTTTTTTTATGTATTTGGGTGCTCCTGTATTGGGTACGTATATGTTTACCAGAGTTATTTCTTCTGGCCTTCCTTATCTCTTGTTATGTCCTTCACTTTGAGATCTAATTTGTCAGATACAAGTATTGCTACCCCAGCTTTTTTTTCATTTCCATTCACCTGAAAAACCTTTTTCCATCCCTTCACCCTCAGTCTGTGTGCATCTTTTTATTCTGAGGTGGGTTTCTTGGAGACAGCAGATATATTGGTCATGTTTTCTTATCTAATCCGTTACCATATGTCTTTTGATTGGGGTATTTAATCCATTTACATTTAAAATTATTATTGATAGGTGCTTATTTGTTGCCATTTTTATTCTTTACACCTCTGTTCCTTCTTCGCTTCCTATTTTTTTTTTTTTACAGCAGACCCTTTAGCATTTCTTGCATTGCTGGTTTGGTGGTAATAAATTCCCTTGGTACTTTTTTGTCTGTGAAGCTCCTGATTTCACCTTCAATTTTGATTGATAGCCTTGCTGGGTACAGTATTCTTTGGTTCAGACCCTTCTTTTGCATGACTTTGTATATTTCATTCCATTCCCTTCTGGCATGATGAGTTTCTGTTGAGAAATCAGTTGCTAGTCTGATGGGGGTTCCTTTGTAGGTAACTTTCTGTCTCTCTCTGGCCACTTTTAAGATTTTTACTTTGTTGTTGGTGTTTGCCAATTTAATTATAATGTGCCTTGGCATCGGTCTTTTGGGGTTCATTTTGCTTGGAACTCTTGTGAGTTTCTTGGATTTGTGTGGATTTTTCTTCCCTATGTCAGGGAAGTTTTCTGTCATTATTTCTTCAGACAGGTTTTCTATTCCTTGCTCAGTTTCCTCTCCTTCTGGAACCCCTATTATGTGGATGTTGTTTTGTTTTGTGTTGTCCCAAAGTTCCCTTAGGCTCTCCTCCTGCTTTTTAATTATTTTTTTTCTAGAAGCTGCTCTACTTGGGTATTTTTTCCCTACCTTGTCTTCTAGCTCACTGATGCGGTCCCCTGCTTCTTCTAGTCTACTCTTGATGCTTTCTATTGAGTTCTTTACAGCAGCAATGTCATTTTTCATTTCTTCTGGGTTCTTCTTCATTTCCTCTTGGTTCTTACACATATTATCGAATTTGTCTTCCATTCTTATGACTATTTCTCTGAATTCTTTCTCTGACAGTTTGCTTGCCTCCATTTTGTTTATTTCCTTTTCTGGTGACGCCTGCTTTTCTTTCATATGTGGGCTGTTTCTTTGTCTCCCCATGGTCTCTTTTCTCCGGGTGTCAGGTTATATAGTTCTCTCTCTCCTGCGTTGATTTAAGGGCACAAAATACAACACAACCAGGTACAATGCACAAGGCACTGAACAGAAATGTATTCACGATATTAATAACCCCAAATAAAGGTGACCACCAGAGAAAGGCAAATTAGAGGATAGGAGAGAAAGAAGAAGAGAAAAAAAAAAAAAGAAAGGAGTGCCAAAATGAAAATGGAAAAAGGTAAAAGAAAGTAAGAGAGAAAAAAAAAGAGAATAAGAAAGAAGAGGGGAACATACTATATAAATGGGGAGAAAACTCTAATAGAACAGCCACTAATCCCAACAAATGCCAGCAACAAGTACCTGGAGTTGAATACAAACTACAAACAACAACTAATATCAAGCGAGGTGAGGGAAATCAGAAGCAGAAAAACAAACAAAAACAAAACAAACAAACAAACAAGAATAAGCAAAACAATCTCACACACAAGCATAAAAATCGATATAATTAACAATCAAGCAATCAACAACAAAAGGACAGAGAGAAAAATAATTTTTTGGATAGTGAAGACAGAGAAGAGAGATGTGTATGTACTTGGAGCAGGGGATTGGAAATTAGATATATAAGTAGGGTGAAATTTTAACAGGGAGTAAAAAGAAAGAATAGGGAAAATCTAAAGCAGGAAGTGGGTAAGAGTAACAACACAACAAAAGGGAAAATGTTAGGAAGAGAGTGATGGCATAAAGGTAAAGTTGAGATAGAGTAAAATGATGCTAAAGGAAAGATGAAAATAGAACGTAGAACACTAATCCCAAAGTAAAATAAAGAGAAAATAAAATGATACTTTTTTTTAAAAAAAAGGTAAAATAGTAGTAGTAATAATACTGATTGAAAATAAAAATGTAATATTTAAAAAGGTAAAATCAAGTGAGGAAAAAAGAAAAAAAATAGTTTCTTAAGTAAAAGATGAAAAAAAATAAATAAATAAAATAAAAATGTGCAGTAGTGAAGGTCATTTACCTCCTCTACTGTTCTGTTTGGCACGCCTATTTCCTTGTCAAGACAGTATTGCAGTTCCCTTCATTCCACTTCTCCTCAGTGTTGTAAGCCAGTCCTGATTTTTTAGCAGACAGTGTGTCTTAATTTCTTGTATTCCTTTATTTGTGTTTATATAAGAGTCAATTTGTGATTCAATCCCTGGGTGGCAGTGTTTCTGGATTGACCTCTAGGTCTATAGGTCCTCTCTAGCCAGTGCTTAAATCCTGCTTTCCCTGTGGCACTCAGTACCAGTTTGTGGGAGTGGGCTGTCCCAGAGCTGGTTCTCTGATGGTTATTCCCTGCTCTGATCTCCAGGTTCCAGAAAAACAACTTTCCCTGCAGTCTCTTAGGGTGTCCCCAATTGGTTGATCCTTTTTATTGTGCTTAGTAATCAGAAGCAAGGATTTAAAGAGAAAAAAGAAAAAAGAAAAAAAGAAAAAAAGGAGCCAGGATAAGTGTGTGAACAATGGGTCTGCGTGTAAGTCTGTGCAGTCCCCCTTTTCCCCTTGGGTCTAAGCACTTTTAAAATTTTTAGGCTGTCCTTTTGCATCAGATCAAATTGGGTTGCTTTTTAGAGATCCTTTCTGTTACTAGCTCTGAGGACCCCCTTCCACATTCACGGATCACGCCAGCCCCAACAGCCAAGGATTTTTCTAGGCGCAGACTTCCCCCGGTCCTCCAGCTCCCACAGTGCGTGCGTTTCTCCGTCCTGCCAGGACCAGAGAACTCACCTTATCTCAGGCGAAATCTGACCTTTCTATGGTGGAGTGTAGAGCTCTGAATCCGCGTGTTTGCGTCGATTGGGGACCAGTGTTCTGGGGTTCGCAGCTGTTCGGTGGGTGCTGTAGTTGTAGATTTTCAGGCTTCTGATAATATCCACTTTCCCCTTCAAGATGGGGTGGTCTCCACATCCGAGCTGGTCACTCCGGGAGGAAACCCAGAAGCAGTGGGGGCTGCCTGGTCAGGGGAGCCCCATCCAGCAGTCCTCTACCATCTCCTAGAGTATTAGCTGTCCCTCAACTCACCAACAAGCACTCCCCATGCGACCCTCAGCTGTTCTTTCTATCTGCTCTGGGACAAGGCTCAGGACACATCTGTCTATTCCGCTGCCATTTTTTTGATCCCTGCATTTATTTTTTAAAAACATATCTACAGACTGTTATTATTTGTGTTGTGGACTGCTTCTTGCATTTTTACAAACAGGCACCTAATTTTAAAACAACATTGGGCTTCACCAGTATCTCAACAGCACAGTTTTATGTGACAGATTTATTTGGATTGCTATTTAGATGTAAAATATTTTGAATGACTCTATCTATTGTTTGGATGAGTTACCCTGTATGGACCAGAAATGTATGCTGAAATTGCCAGCTACTGCATAAAATATTTCATTAACATCATGACCTCATTTGTTAGATTGAATTTCAGTCTTTTTGCCAAATTTTCCCCACAGATACATTCTATTTTAGAAAAATTGAATAAAAACAACATTAAAATGAGAAGTCAATTCATGTCTGTGAAATTCAGAATGGCTAAAATGCAACCATAAATCCATATATTTTACAAATTACAATTAAATTTCTACTTTTATTAAAGTTTAGGTAACATAACTATCACACACTTTAATCTTTCTCTAATGGTAATGATTTATTCAAATAAAATATTCTTAGATCTTCCTCTTCCTCCCTCTCTCTCTCCCTCTCTTTCTAATAAGAAGAATTCACAAATAAGTAAGTGCAATATGAATATACATATTTTATACATATAAATATATGTACACATATATATGTATACATATCTAATTTGAATGCACAAAAGCATTATTTGTAGAGAAAGCATTTTAGATCTTATAAGATCATTTGTGTAATTTTAGAATATGACCTTTAGATAAAAATCTATTATCATTAGTTAAACTTGTGGTACATCATAAATAATGAAGGTGCCATATGCCTGTTTTATAAAATATTAGGGATTCCAGACTGGCCCAGTGTGTCTCAGTGGTTGAGCATTGACCCATGAACCAGGAGGTCATGGTTTAATTACCAGTCAGGGCACATACCCAGGTTGTGGGCTCAATCACCAGTAGGGGGCATGCAGGAGGCAGACCATCAATGATTCTTTTTCATCATTGATATTTCTATCTCTCTCTCTCTCCCTCTCCCTTCCTCTCTCTGAAATCAATAAAAATATATTTTAAGAAATAAATGTAAAATATTAAGATGTTTGCTACTGATATGACCACACTTATTTGATGAATTGGAAGATTACTCCCAACAACAGGCAGTTTTTAAAAGCAGATTGTCATGAGGGTTCCATGCAGTCAGATTAAGGCATTGAAAGATCCTACAGAGAAGAGGATCTTTCAATGCCTTAATCGTATAGCCATCTTATAACTATTTAAACCTAATGGAGGGAGAAGCTGAAGGAAGCATTTTCCAGAAGTCTTCTATAGTATGATTTAGGGACATGTACTGATTTTTTCACACCTGCCAATGTGTAATGTCAAGGAGCAAAAGAGGCATCCTTAGTACTCTTGTAAAAATCAGAAAATAGCTTCAGCAGATGGAGGATTCCTGAGAAAAAGAGGATTAGTATGGGGATAAAACCAAAAACAGTGCTAAGGTAATCTGCTGAATGTGGTAATACTCACCAAGAGGAAGAAGATAACTGGCAGATGGAAATGTTCCATGTGGGGGAAGACTTGCCACCATAACATGCATATTTATAAACATATGGGTATACCTTCCATGCTTCTCACAAATATGTGCATTAGACTATGAGGATTAAATGTGCTTGCTTAAATCCATGGAAATAGGTGGATTCATCTACAAAATGTATACAAAATAAAAAAAAAAGTGTCAGGGTGTGATATTTTGAGGTAAGGGAGAGGAAAATATATATAAATGCGTGTTCCAATAGCAGAGTAAATGCCAATCACTTTGAAGCCCTATAAATGGAACAATTATCTTTGAATTCTTAAAAAAAAGTGAGTAACCTAGTAATGCTGTAAGATCTTGCTCCTATTTCATACACAACACATATACATATATTCAGTCCTACTTCACAACTTTCCTATTAATTTTTCTTCTATCCTCCTTCAGTCTGCTGCTTAACTTGATATCCCTTTTGATAGAAACTGTTCCTAATTTTCCAGCCAACATCTGAAGGTTGGGCTATTCTGGCATCTCTCTCTCTCTCTACACTTAAATATTCACTTGGGACAATATGTGTAAGAGAGGAGGGAGGTTGAGGAAGAAAGCTCCAGGGCAAGGTTGCAACAGATCTCACATTTTTATTCAATAACAGAATTTTCTAAAGGAGTTTTCAGTCTGCCAATATATCATAAATAAATTGTATCTATTTACAAAATAAATAAATTAATTAATAAATATGTGGTCTTGCTGAGGTAGATAATATGAGATATTCCTATAGTTCCTGGTATTTAGGAGATCTTAGGGTTTCCAAGGTGCATAGCTTTAGGAATGGCCAAGATATCAAACTGCGTAGACAGACCTTCTTCACCATCTGTTCCCATGACTTGAATTTCATCTTGTGTCATCCTCATAACCTGTTTATCCTACCTCTATTGCATTCTACTCCACCTAAATTAATTGCATTTGCAGTGACAGATTCAGAGCCCTCAGAGAATTTATCAAGCCTGAAGTTATTTAGTAATACTAGACTGTAAATGCTTCCCATCAAAACCAAGCTATGCTGCTTCTTATTCTCCATTTTAGTCTTGATTTCTCTTTACCAGTGACTTGAACACAAATTATTTTCCTTCTTATTAAAATGTTTGCAATATATTTTGTTTAAGGGGCCATTGCATTTGTTACATAGCTAGATCCCTAGCAGCAAGCACATAGACACTTAGAGAGTACACATTTGTAGCAAGCAATCTCACATACTTAACATTTAGAAATATCCTTGGCCCTTTCCTACCTCTAAGTCTGAAACATTCTTTTCTTACTCTACTTGAAGCACAATTCCCATTTTTTGTGCCTGGAACTCTGGCCCTGAACTCTTCCCAGTCATTTGTAGTTTATGGTATATACCTGACCAATCACAAATAGCAATGGTTCTTGGTAGTTATCCCAGAAGAGTCCCCAGTCATCAGCTGTCTGCTTGGGTGTCTTATCCAGTCTGAACTCATTAGTCATGGACCAACATTTAATCTAAAAATTTGATTTGGTTTTCATTGAAAAATTTTTGTCAGAAGATAGGAATGTAAACAGCAGCCTTCATGGCCCAAACTTTACTGACATTTACTTAGGAATCTTTGGCAAAAACCTCATGAAAAAAATATATTTGGTGTTGCTTGGACCCACTTTTCCATTTCCAACATTCAATCCTAAATGCTTCACTTCCCCAGAAGATCTGGTGCCAAGACCACCATTCACCACAATCTGACCTTTCCCTTCCATCTGTATCCTCTTTTGCCACATGAAATCTTTGTACCAAGAGATTTGCTGTCCTGGCAGGGTTACAAGGATTTGATTTAGGCAACCTCCATGTAGTACTCTGTTTCAAAGTTGCAAGACAAGAGATAATGCCACGTCAGTACTGGAATCTTTTCATTTAATGAGAAAAGTGAGCATGGCTGTCTTCAAGGGGTGGGGAGGTGATTGTGCAATCAAACTTCCTTCAACCAGATTGTGCCATAAATTCTATAGGTTTGTAACTGCATTTGGGTTAGTGCAAGGTGGGGGGATGTTGTATTGTGGCTCCTAAGTACAAGTATCTTAGATGTTGACACAAGGAGTTACCTAGGAAAAATTAAGGAGATAGTGTATATGCAATGAAACTGAAAGGCATCATCAGGGATTATTTTTCAGAGAGTCATGTATTCCATCCTAAGAAGTTTGGCATAACATTAAAGAAAATAAGAACTGCCTGGCCAGTGTGGTTCAGTGTCAGGAGCCAAGAGTTGGTCAAAGGATTAACTCTGACCTTACTTCAGTAAGTTACTGAAACAGAAACTCACGGAAACTAGGCCCACTTCCTCTTGCCTGAGGACAAAGCATTCCTTCTGTAGCCGCCCTTCAACCGCCACACCCTTTATCTATAGTTAGCACCCTTTATGACTTTACTCGATTATCTAAGTCCACATGACCCATTCAGCCCCCACCCCTCCTAAGCATCTCCCCTTCTAGAAACCACATATAAGGAACATTGTAAGAATAAAATGTAGAGGCTTGATCAGAAACCCTTTTGTCTTCCCTCCATTCTTCTGCATCCCTTGTCTGTCTCTCATTCTCTTAGGTGTGCCACCTCGGTACCCTCGTTAGAAGACCCTGCTGGCCGGGGCAGTTCAGTAGTTGAGTGTCAACCTATGAACCAGGAGATCATAGTATGATTCCTTGTCAGGGTACATGCCAGGGTTTTGGGCTTGATCCCCAGTAAAGGGCATGCAGGAGGCAGTCAATCAATGATTCTTTCTCATCATTGATGTTTCTATTTCTCTCTTCCTCTCTGAAATCAATAAAAAATATGATGGGGAAAAAAGTAAAAAAGAAACCATTTAAAGATTTTAAGTATTTAAAAAGTCAGATTTAATTTTTACTTTTTACAGAGTGATTTTTCTTATAACATTATGGAGGATTAAGACAGGAAGGGCAGAGTGTCATGATCAAACTTATAGTTGGGAAGAAGTCATTGGCAACAGTCCAGAAGAGAGAGATTAGAAAAAGTAGAGTGTGAGTACAGAATAACATTTAGAACTATTTAGTGAACATAAGGAATATAGTGAGGTCATAAATTAAATTTAGTTAATGAAGAAATATTTTAATTAAATATACTGAAATGCTATTATAATATTATGTCTCTTTAAAACTTATTTCCCATGTTGGAGATTCACCTTAAACTAGGGATGAGAATGAGGAAAAAATTGGCTGGTACCCTAATATTCAGGCAAATAGTGAACATGCTGTGTGCAAGTGGAGTGAGATCTGTGTTTTTCAATGTTTTCTCAAATGTCTGTCAGCTGGGCCCACTGGGCATAGTGTAGGTAAATTGTAAAAATGAATTTTGGATATCTCAAAATAGTAAGTTATTTTGTCTTTCAATTGTTACACATACAGAATATAAAATTAAGAAATTTGCTTCTCAATATTAAAGGATATATTTATGTGAATGCCATAATACTTTTCTTTCTATTGCTTTTTAATAATACATTTTGTGAAGAAATGGCACACATGTGATTTCAATATAGAGTCATTTTTACAATGCCATCCAAAATTTGGCAAAAGGTATGAGGGAAGT
The DNA here is from genome assembly GCF_027574615.1 of Eptesicus fuscus. Taxonomy (NCBI): domain Eukaryota; kingdom Metazoa; phylum Chordata; class Mammalia; order Chiroptera; family Vespertilionidae; genus Eptesicus; species Eptesicus fuscus. The sequence goes on along the minus strand of NC_072475.1, from coordinate 91,990,593 downwards.
GTCTTACATAAAAGAAAAACATTAGAGGCAGAAGTTTTCAAAGAACAACATACCTAAATCTTTATTCGCTATCAACTAAGCTGATAAAAAACATAAAATAAAATAACAAAACATTCAAAAATTTCTGAATCATCTAAACTTATATTTAATTTAAATTGCTCATTGATTTCTGCCAAAGCTAAAAGCTTTTAGATGAATGAAAAAATCCCTATGAATATGTTGAATTTCACCAATCATAAGGCACACTAGAAACTTTAAGAAAATTTTAAATGTGTGAGTTACCTGCTGATTTTGCTTTTGTTACCTCTTGAAGTTATTAAGGGATATTTTGAAATAAGATCCTGACATACCTTTAATGCAACTAACCTTCAAAATACTTTCTCATGAATGTGGCAGGGTATGCTGCTGCAGTATTCATCAAATTTAGTGTGTGATGAGACTGCCTATTCAACTTCTATCTATTTATAGACAAATTTTAGATAAAGTGCAGGACATCTTTCTTTACTGATCATTCCTCCTCCTTCGTTATTGCTGAATACGTAATCTCTTAGTTATACATACCAAATAACAAGAGAATATCATGCAATGATATCCAATTTACATAGAAATTATATCCATTCTTTACTTTGAGATCCCATTTATCTAGGTATTACTTTGCATTACAAAATCTAGACATGCAAGTTAACTCTCATTGAATAGCTCCCACCCTGAACCTCCAGAGAGAGCAGCAACCATTTGAGTAGTCTACAATTGTCACCTCCAGCCCCCAGGAACAGTTTTTATCACAGATTTCATTTTCAACTGTCTTTGCAAGGGTAGGAGATTTCATACTCTTTGCAAGGGTATGAAAAATCTCAGTAATTTTTCTCACACAGTGGCCCTGCAAAATTCACCCCCTACATGGGAAGATATCTCAAAAACTGAAGGGGTAACAAGGATTTCAACTCTCACAGGGATGACTAGTGGTGTTTAATTGTGTTTTGGTTTGTGCTATAATAGAAATAATCTCTATTGCTATGTGAAATGTACACAATAAATAGATATAGATATTCAGAATTGTTAAATACCTTAGCCTCACTTCAACTAATATGTTTTAAAGCCATTTATTTGGGGCATAATAGAAAACCAGAGCAAATATTTATGAAATCCTCTAGCGCTGCTATTATGAGTGTCTTCAATAATCTCATCTTTCCTAAAGGGTATGTTATCTTATGTTTTTGAAGTAACAACTAGAAAACAATACATGCATATTATAAATTATTTATTTTTAAAATTTATAAATAGCATGTTAATTATGACTCATTTTAATTATTTATTTTTTATTAATACCAAATATTTTGGGCTTCCTACAGGATTTATGACCTGAATATTTATTTTCCCATATTTTTTCTTAAAAAAATAAAATAATTCCAGATTATTTTAATAAAAATGACTGACAACAGCTCTGGTTAGATGGCTCAGTTTATTGGAGTGTCGTCCCATATTCCAAAAGGTTTTGAGTTCGATTCCTGGTCAGGGCACATACCTAGGTTGTGGTGCACAGGAGGCAACCAATTGTTGTCTCTCTCTCATTCTCTTCCCTTTCCTCTCTCTAAGATCAGAGAAACATATCCTCAGATGAGGATTAAAAAACAAAATAGACTGACTGCTGGAAGCCACTGCTTGCCAATACTGTCAGTGCACCAAGGAATGCAGAATGCTTGTGGAATGCAATGGACCTTGGGCATTAGCAGGGCTGAAGCTAAGCACCATTGTTGATATAGTGGTGGCTCAAGGCAATTCCCTAACCAGATAATCCTTTTACTGTTTACCAAATTTTACCTTTGATATGCCTGTATGCATTGCTGGAGGGCAAGATGTGTATCTAAAACTGAATAAAAAAGCAGACTGGACCCAGTTTCAGGGGTGCCTCTTCAAGAAAGAGGTCTCCATCTGGTCCCCCATGACTTCTAAATTCATATTTCTTGTATAGCATTTTCATTGTGCATCGGCTCCTCCTTCAGATCCTGAACCCAGCCGCGAAGATCGTGGCAACTGACAACATAAATTCATTTTGAAGAATTTGGTAAAGAGTCAGTTTAACTCCAATAAAGATACTCCAAAACATGAAATAAAAGGCAGACTAGAAAATCATCTGTAGACAGCAAAAATGTTAATTGAAATTTATAAACTTTGCATTTTTAAAACATGATAAAGTGTTACTGGTTGTGGAAAAAAATTAAGGTGAAGTTGTTCTTGAAAACATCACTTTTCCTAATTAATTACCTGATAATTTACTAACTGAAAAAAATTAGAAAAAAATTATAATGTTTTTCTTCCTATCAACATTTCTTCATATTTATTTTGGTAATTATAGAATAAATGTCTGCCTTATTAAAAAAATCAAATTACAGTAGTTTAACACAACAAAGATTTACCTCCTCATGCTACTTATCCATCACACTCTCCCTGGAGGCTCTACTCCCATCGTCACAAAGGACAGGAGGCTGACATAGCTTCACTTATATCTGTACCTTCTCCAACAGCTGGTCACCCAGATCTATGCATCGGGAGAATAGCTGAGAGGCTTGTCAGATCTTTTTGCTTTGGCCTGAAATTGATACACATCATTCTGTTCACAACTCATTGCCAGAATTTATTACATCTTGATCCCCAGTTGATTACATGAATGTTGGAAAATATGGGTGAGATTATGAATATTTGTTGACCATCCCATTTCTGACATAAAAATTAAGATGGAAAAAATAGGACCAGGTATAATATGTCCCTTCATTTCTAACATTGTGTCATCTTAATTTTCATATCAACTTATTCCCACCTTTATTGGTTTATAAATCCCAGAAATTCTGTCACAGATTGTTAGCTTTTGCACATATCTCCATATTCATTCATGATGCAATTTACTGGCATCACACCCATCCACCCACACTGATCCATTTATTCACACATTCACTTTTCATAACCTGAATTTTTAGAAACATGGATTTGTATTCTTCTCTTCCACAGTGTTATCCTAACTTTAGAATAAAATGTCTTTTAAGATCTGAATCACAAATGACTAAATTTTAAGAATAATAAGGTAATTATAATAAAAATTGATTTATATATTACACAATGACTTATTAGTTTGTAACTCTTTAAAGAACAATTTGGTTTTCTTCATTCTGGTCATTCTTCATAACATTTTATGGGAATACTAGAAGGCCGGTACATGGATTTGTGCACTGGTGGGGTCCCTGGGCCTGGCCTGCACCTTCTCTCAATCTGGGACCCTGGGGGGATATCAGAAGCCAGTTTTGGCCCGATCCCGCAGGGCAGGCCGAGGGACCCTACCAGTGCATATAAGATCTTTGTTTAATCTCTTCCCACCCTCCCCGCTCCCCACTTTCCTCTGAGAATCATCAGTTTGTTCCATGTTTCCATGCCTGTGGTTTCTGCTCCTACATTGAGCATCTGCCCCCTGATGGTCAGTGTGCATCATAGCTACCAGTCGGTTGGCTGGTCGCTTAGGCTTTTATATATGTAAAATAAAGTTATATTTGTGACTTACAATGCTGTATATATTAGATTAAAAGATTAACATATTTCTATATTCTGCCTTAAATATGCTTCATAGTAAATGCAAGTAGTGAGTAGTATATCAAATGAATTGCCTCTATTGTTCTATTGCTAGTCAGTGTTCATTTTAGTTTTTTTCCAATTAATCAACTTCCCTGTATTTTAGGATTATTAGCTTGGAAGGATAATTCTTCTTTTTCAGAAGTAAAGTGATGTTCCCAGAGACAACAGCTAAGGGTTATCATAAGTAATCATATTTTCATTAGGTGGCCCAGTATTCTTGCACAGATGATTGTCCTCAGCAGTTACTCTCACTGACCCTTCCACTGTAGGTGGTTTTCCACAGAGCATTTTAAAAAAATTATAACTGACTTCTAAGCTGTGATCTAGTTTCCTAATGTTAGGAGATTTGGAAAAAATAAACTTTCTATGATATGTAAAAATAGCATGAATTCTTATATCAAGTCTCTTTGTTTAAACTACATATTAATAATAATAATAAAAACTAGTTTTTATGGCAGATCTAACTTTGAACATTTTGGAAACCAGAGAAGTAGCTAATTATTAATTTTATAAAGAGAACTTTATTCTTTGATCACAGATATTAAATATTATATTTTCATATATACTATATATGACACTGATATTAATAATGATAAACTATATTATGTAGTAATTTATTGCATATTGATTGTGACCAAACTAACTGAGCAAAACTCCTATAGCCAGACAGATTCTCTATACATGTCCAGGTAAGCTGGCTTGAAGTCACATAGTTTTAAAATAGTCATTAAGACAACATTATTTTACTTATATTGATTTTATGATATTCTGGAAATATTTTTCTGTTTCCTATGTCCATGTTACATTTAAATATTGTAAAATAAATATTTAAGTTTAAAAGTGAAAACATTTGCATATTAAAATAAAAATGAAAAGGAGAAATTATAAATTTTTTTCAACTCTTGCGTTTACTCAGAGAAGAACCATGAGGTAATAAGAATGAGGCCAGTGGCCTTGCAGGTGTTGCTCAGTGGTTGAGTATTGACCTATGAAACTGGAGGTCACTGTTTGATTCCAGGACAGGGCACATGCCCAGATTGTGGACTCAGTCCCCAGTAGGGGGTGTGCAGGAAGCAGCTGATCAGTTATTCTTCTCTCTCATCACTGATGTTTCTATTTCTCTCTCTTCCTCTCCCTTCCCCTCTGAAGTCAATAAAAATATATTTTTAAAAAATAAGGAGACCAGTGGACTCAATAAGCAAATATTTATTATATGAAAAAAACTACAATTTTTCTATGTTTGGTATATTCCAGCAAATTATAATTATGAAGTTTTAACAGTGGTTTTGAATCTTTTGGGACTGATTTATAAAGGATCTCCATTCTAGAGCCAACTGAAAAATCTATGGACAATTAATTCAAATCCTGTTCCTACTTAGGTATGTAGGAATAAAAATTAGGTAATGTAATTGAATGTGTTATTGTTATCACACCAGAAGCACTTAAGAACATGCTTGAGCTCTAACCAGTTTGGCTCAGTGAACAGAGCGTTGGCCTGTTAACTGAGGGGTCCTGATTCTGGTCAAGGGCACATGATCATGTTGTGGACTCGATCCCGGGGGTGGGGGGCAGGGGGAGGGGTGCAGAAGGCAGCAGATCAATGATTCTCACTCAACATTGATGTTTCTATCTCTCTCTCCCTGGCCCTTTATCTCTGAAATAAATAGAAATAGAAATAGAAATAGAAATAGAAATAGAAATAGAAATAGAAATAGAAATAGAAATAGAAATAGAAATAGAAATAGAAATAGAAATAAATAGAAATAGAAATAGAAATAGAAATAGAAATAGAAATAGAAATAGAAATAGAAATAGAAATAGAAATAGAAATAGAAATAAATAGAAATAGAAATATAGAAATAGAAATAGATATAGATGATATGGGTATAGGTATAGAGAGATAGAGATAGAGATAGAGATAGAGAGATAGAGATATCTATAATAATAAAAGCATAATGTGCCAATTAGACCGGACATCCTTCAGGACATCATTCTGGACAACTTTCTTGACAAAGCTGGGGCTGCAAGGGAAGCCCGGGTCCCTGGTGCCAGAGGGAAGCCAGTGCCGGCAGCCAGGGCAAGGAAGGCCTACTCTTACATGAATTTTATGCATTGGGCCTCTAGTATATAGATAATATGCTTTAAACTTTTTTCTACTTATAGGTGAACTGAACTAAACATATATTTTAATTGCTTTATGTGTTCTCACTTGTACTATAGCTAATGAACTTTTAAAATATATATATACTAGATTCCCAGTGCACGAATTCATGGGCCACGAGGCTGTGGTGGGCACAGGGGCGGGTCTTGGCCCATCCTCTGCACCCCAGCCCAACCCCTCCTGCCACGGCCCCCAGGTCCCTGTCTGCCAGCAGCCCGCTCCCACCACTGCCACTCCAACATGCTGACAGCGCCAGCCCGTTTACACCTGCTGATAACGTGGAGCAATGGGGGCTGGTGCCCCAATCGCCCCTCAGGAGCAGGGGAGGTGGAGAAGCTCTCAGGGGCGAATGGGGCTGGCAGCCGCTGCTCACACCCGCTGATGGCGCTGAGTGATTGGGCCCAGCACCAGGTGCCGGCAGTGGGTGCACGCGCCTGGGGGGACCATGGAGCATGGGAACAAAGAATTTTCAGTAATCACCAGAAGCTCACCCCAACGACAGCGACCGGCGCCCTGCCTTGGTCTGTCTCCCTCACTCACCTGCTCTACCATCCTGCAGTGGCCGACTCCCGCCATGTTCCTCACTCTGCTGCCATCACCTGCCACGTTCTGCGCCCGCCCCCTGGTGGTCAGTGCACATCATCGTGACCAATTGTTTGGTTGTTCTGCCATTCAGTCTATTTGCATATTAGGGTTTTATATAAATAGACAAGAAGCCCGGGGCACAAATTTGTGCACGGGTGGAGTCCAGCCAGCCCGCCTCGATGGGGGCTCATTGGGCTGGGCCAGCGGGGGTGGGGATGGGGAGGGGTCACAAGCAGTTGCTTGGCTGGCTCCACCCCTGATCAGGGTGTTGGGGGCCAATCGGGGCCCAGATCAGGCTGGTTGGCTGCTGCAATGTGCACCATAGCCACCAGTCATTCTGGTCATTCTGCCATTCTGGCCACTGGGCTTTTATATGTATAGATAAGACACATAATCAAGTAATCTCTGGGCACTAAACCCTATTCACAGAGTTCATTAAAATTAGATGCAATTATAGTTTACTTTTAATTTTTTGTCACCTTTGTTTAAAGATATAAATAGAAATACTGAATTATAATAGAGTAATGGTGAAACCAAATTTCTTAAAGATTTTTATTGCATTAAAATGACTTTATGTTGTGATTGCAGGCATTGATCTCTTTTGCTTCCTGTTTAAAGTTATATACTTCATGCCTGGCTGCTGTTGCTTAGTGGTTGGTGTCAGCATATAAACCAAAAGGTCACGGTTCAATTCCCAGTCATGACACATGCCCAGGTTGGGGGCTCAATCCCCTTTGGGGGGTGTGCAGGAGGCAGCCAATCAATGATTCTCTCTCATCATTGATGTTCCTATATCTCTCTCCCTCTTCTTTCCTCATTGAAATAAATGTATTTTTTGTAATATATTTTATTGGTTTTTTACAGAGAGGAAAGGAGAGAGATAGAGAGCTAGAAACATCGATGAGAGAGAAACATTGATCAGCTGCCTCCTGCACACCTCCAACTGGGGATGTGCCCGCAACCAAGGTACATGCCCTTGACCAGAATCGAACCTGGGACCTTTCAGTCCGCAGGCCGACGCTCTATCCACTGAGCCAAACCGGTTTCGGCTAAATATTTTTTTTAAAGAAATAAAGTACATACTTCATGAAAGCCTTATAGTATTTTTATATTCACTTCAAATTGTATTAGAAACTGGCAATTTATGATTTCTTCAAACTGATGACATGATTTTTGCTAGCTGTAAGAAGTAGTCACTTCAAATGATGATCCTGTCAACCCATTCTATTCTATAATTCATAAAATAATATTCTGCATCTTGCTTCTAGAAAGCTCTACTCTAAAATTATATTTATAGTTTTATACATTTACAGCAAGATTTTTTAAGGGACACCCACCATATCAAGTATAGTCCAACCACTGCTGGTGAATACAGTCATCATTATTCCCACCCTACAGTCCTGGCACTTTTCTCTTTAGTGGAATAAATTAGAAACCCAGTCGGATAATCCAGTCAATACTGCACATGATTACTTTTAAAGACACATTTCTTGTTAAGCACAGATTTTATAAGATTCAGTTTATAAGCTTTAATAAACAGGGTTCTCATTATTAACTACCATTTTCAAAACCAAGTGAGATATGAGGAGCTCTTTTACAGTCTTAGCAGATATAGATCATTGCTTCCTCTTTTTGCCTCTTCAGACACAGGCTATATTAAAGTGTACCCTATTTAATGGTTTCTGGTAGTTAATCATCACTTGGTGATTCCTTTAACCATAGTCTCACCTTTGTGTACATTACAACATTGAAACTCCCAGGTCCAAATGTTGCTTTCAAGTACCTGTAATACATATAATAGTTTCCAGCATAAACAAGATAAATTATCTCTGTATACTTTAAATAATTCTCCCCTTTGAAATATTGGTATAGGCTAGAAAGTTTCTCTTTGATGCCACAGTTACATGGCTCAATTTTTCTCTATGTCTAAAATTATGATTATACCAGAAATGCCATTGTGTATATTTTTGTGGATGAAATGTTCAACATCAAGACCTTAACTAGTGCTATCATTGAACTGTTTAATAATAAAAGACTCAGCTAACATTCTTATTTTACATGTTTTACATTTTTGCTCCTGTGAAATAGATTTGTGTATAAACTATTATGAATATCTTATGTCAGAAAAATACTATTTTAACCCAAAACATGGAGGCATGGAACAGACTGACATACCTCAATGTGGGGTTGGAGGGATGAAAAGAGATAAACCAAAGAACCTATATACTTTTTTTAAAATATATTTTATTGATTTTTTACAGAGAGGAAGGGAGAGGGATAGAGAGCTAGAAACATCGATGAGAGAGAATCATCGACCAGCTGCCTCCTGCACACCCCCTACCAGGGATGTGCCCGCAGCCAATGTACATGCCCTTGACCGGAATCGAACCTGGGACCTTTCAGTCCGCAGACCGACGCTCTATCCATTGAGCCAAACCGGTTTTGGCAGAACCTATATACTTATATGCATAACCCATGGACACAGGCAATAGGGTAGTAAAGACCTGGGGTGGTAGGGGAAGGACGGGGGTTGAGGAGGGAAATAGAAGATATCTGTAATACTACCAACAATAAAAATTATATTAAAAAGAAAAGAGTATCATTTTACATTTTATAGTGATTTACATTATGTGGTGCTTGGGCATATGTTAAATTGTTATATTTTCAAAACCTCTGGAAATATACATTATTGTCTATAGTTTCTGGGGATGAGAAAAGTTAGGAGACCTGCCTTTTAATAACAGGTAGAAGTGGGACTCAAATAGCAATGCTTGTTTTGCTTCCCACTATAACATGCAATGATTTCCAATTGAAACTTTTCTTGGATGTTGGCACTGAAGAAAGTCCAAATGAACATTGGCTCTGAAGATATTAAGCTTACCTGAGGAGCAAGCTGTGTAGACTTGAAGAACATTTTGGGGGTTCTGTATAAAGGCAAACCAAAATTATCCTTGGGAGTGATTTTATGATGTCTGTTTCCTTAAGTAAATGCCAGTTAAGTCTTGTGTCCTGAAAAGACACTTATGCTTCCAAATGTTCCTCCAAAGTTCAAATGACAAATGTATGCCATCTGCAAACTGCAATTAAGGACATTAAAATTTATCTAAAAGGTTACTTCTCACTTACTCTTAAGATGTAGAAAGCAGGAAAAAAAAGTTCCTTCAAATTTAACAACCAGAAAGAGCTAAATAATATCAAAATAAAAACTTTCTTTGAACTAATCATACAGTTAAGGTTGTGAGATACTCAAATAGCCTTAGATATACCTGTCTTTGCTCAGATGAGAAAACCAGCACAACTGTGATGCAATGTAACTAAATAAAGATTAAAATTAAATTTTCATTAATTGCTAAAGGCTAAATGTTGTCTTTTGTGAGAGTTTAGGGCCCCGGTGAGCCACAGACAAGGGGAATTGCACCACTCTTAGATTCTACTTCATGAACTTTCATTAGATATTCATAAGAAATACAGAGGGCAATATCGCTCAATGGTACAGATCTGGGAGAGGAAAGTGCAGCTTGTGTAGAAAATACAGGATCTGTGTTCACACCTTTCACCTTGAAAAAGAAAAAAAAAAAAGCCTCTTAATCCCCTAGAGGGGAATGAGTTGTAAACCCTTTCTCTTTTTGGACACAGATTAAAACAGTTGTTGCTGAGAGAAGGGTAACATGGAGTAGAATGATACCAGAAAGCAGAGGCAGTCAATTGCCCTGAACCCAGATGATTAGTGGAATTCCAACATTGCAAAAGGGGCAGATCATTGAGAAAGGCCCATGATACTCAGAGGTACTAACATGCCTAAGACTGAGTCTAGACCAGTATACAGGACAAATGTTAACTCCCCCAACTGACTAGGAAATTCTTCAAAATAAACATCTAAAAGAAGGGACATGACAATTTCTAGGCATAAACACTGGGTACCTCAGTCTCTACTGACCTACATTTGCGGACAGTCTCTCAACTAAAGTGTTGTCACACACACACACACACACACACACACACACACACACAAATGCACTATCTAAAATCCATTTGAAAGAATAAAGTAAGCAACAGAACTGACTTAAAATAGGCCCTAGATATTTGAACTACCAGATGAGGAGTTTAAAATAACTATGAAGAATATGTTATAAGAAGTAATTTTTAAAAGTAGACAATATGGCCCTAACCGGTTTGGCTCAATGGATAGAGTGTTGGCCTGCAGACTGAAGGGTCCCAGGCTCGATTCTGGTCAAAGGCATGTACTTTAGTTGCAGGCACATCCCCAGTGGGGGGTGTGCAGGAGGCAGCTGATCGATGTTTCTCTCTCATTGATGTTTCTAGCTCTCTATCTTCTCCCTTCCTCTCTGTAAAAAAATCAATAAAATATATATTTTTTTAAAGTAGACAATATGCATGAACAAAAAAGAAAATATAGCACGGTGGGGAAAATACAAGAAATGTTAGAAGAAGTTCTCCAAACAGAAGAAATATGACACCAAGTAGAAACTGGTATCCACTCAATGAAATCAAGCTTTCCATAGTAGTTAAAAAGAAGGTAAATATAAAAGACATACTTTTATAGATTTAAAGGCCATATGATTATTAAGTCACTAAAAATATAGTAGTAAGTCACTTCAAATATAGGGAAAATATTGCAAAAGATATGAGGGATAAATTGAGAATATACTACCTTAAGGCTATCCCACTACATGTGAAATAGTATGAAATGATTTAAAAATAAACTGTGATTAATCAAATATGTATATTGTGAACTCTAGAAAAACTGAAATATTTAAAACTTGGTATAATAATAATAGTATAGTTGAGATAAAATAAAAAACAACAACAATTAGTTCAAAGGCAAAAAGGAAGAGAGGCACTCTTCATCATATTCCCAACTCACAGAAAAGCAACAATCTGGAATCTTATCAAAGGTAAAACAAAATATTTCAAAAGAGGAGAAATTCTTAAAAAAATTATAAAGGAGATATAATAAAAAAAAATGTCTTGAGGGTTTCAGTTGTTAGCCAAGCAAGAAATCTTATCCATCCAGGGACCTGTCAGTGACCTTTCACATGCCCTCTCTGAGACCAGGAAAGAGACACACCCTTCTGCATACCCTGAAGCAGATCCTTGTCTCAATGCCAGCCCTACTGACCACGGTTCTGGAAGTAGCCCTATCCCCTCAAGGATCAAAAATAATCCAGGCTTACCCAAGCCCCTGGTAACAGGGCCCCAGCTATGGAATCCACTGTGGACCACAAACTACATAATCCAGCTCCAACCTGCTCAGCTATGATCCTGGAAGTAATGCTAACAGTCCAGAGACCTGGTAGAAGTTGTTACTTGCTGAAACCAGTCTGTAAAGACTAGAAGGACTGTCTGTTCAGACATCAACCCAGGGTTCACAGAACTCCAAGAATCAGACAAACATGACACCACTAAAGGAAACTAATAAATTCTAGCAACAAACCCTAAAGAAATATAGGCATACAAAAATAGCCAAAGAGAAATCCTGAAACTGAAAGATACAATGACAAAACTGAAAAATTCAACAGAGAGCTTCAACATCTGACATGATAATGTGGAAGAAGAAATCAGTGAACCTAAATGCAAGTATTTTGCAATTAGCCATTTAGAGGAATAAAAAGAATTAAAAAGTGAGGCACAGGAGAACCTATAGAAAACTATCAAGTGAGCTATAATACTCATAATGAAAACCCCAGTAAAAGAAAGAGGGTCACAAAGCTTATATAAATAAATAATAGCTAAAAATTCCCAAATAGTTCAATTCCCATATGAACACCCAGATATGTGATGCTCAAAGGACTGCAAACAAGGTTAGCCCAATGAAGATATTCCTGAGATACATTATAATCAAATTGTCAAAGGTCAAAGACAGAGTTTTAAAAGTAAAGAAAAGAAATTTGTCAACACTTAGGAGCTTCCATATTCTTTTTTTTTTTTTAATTCCTTTATTGATTAAGGTGTCACATATTTGTCCTCATTCCCCGATTCCCATCCCACCCCTCTCCCCACGCATGCCCCAACCCCCTGTTGAACTTAACCATTGGATAGGCTCATATGCTTGCATACAGGTCCTTTGGTTGAACTCTCCCCCTCCCCCCACCCTCCCCTATCCTCCCTCTGAGGCCCGATAGTCCGATCGATGCCTCCTTGCTTCTGGTTCTGTTCTTGTTCCTCAGTCTGTGTTGTTCATCATTTCCCCTAGATGAGCGAGATCATATGTCACTATATATATACTTATAAGAACTGAATGTGAGACGAGCAATAATAGTTATGCTGACAGGCAAATGAATCAGTCTGTAGCGAGCTTCCCCCTGGACCAACAGTTCTTTTGAGACCCAATTTCAATATCCAGCAGTTCCTTATGTGTACATGTCAGCACTGACCCCTCAGCTCTGGATGGTGGACAAATGGTGGTAACGGAGGTCCGACTCCCTCTGGATTGGTCTCGGCCGGACCCAGGGGCACGGCGTCACCCGGATTAAAGGTCACGTGGCCACACCCAGACCCAAGGGGCGCGTGGCCTCACCCGGGCCTGAGACCCAGCCTCACCCGGATGGATCCAGGGGCACACGGCCTCACCCGGACCCAGGATCCGGCTTCACCCGTACCCAGGGACGTTTGGCCTCTCCCAGACCCAGGGGCACGTGGCCTCACCCGGGCTTAGTTGCACAAGGCCTCACCTGGATCCAGGGACACATGGTCTCTCCCTGACCCAGGGACGCTTGGCCACTCCCAGACCCAGGGCCACTTGGGCTCACCCGGGCCTAGGTGCACGAGGCCTCATCCGGATCCAGGGACGCATGGTCTCACCCGGACCCAGGGATGCTTGGCCTCTCCCAGACCCAGGGGCACGTGGCCTCACCCGGGCCTAGGTGCACAAGGCCTCATCCGGATCCAGGGACACATGGTCTCACCCGGACCCAGGGACGCTTGGCCTCTCCCAGACCCAGGGGCACGTGGCCTCACCCGGGCCTAGGTGCACGAGGCCTCACCCGGATCCAGGGACACATGGTCTCACCCGAACCCAGGGACGCTTGGCCTCTCCCAGACCCAGGGGCACGTGGCCTCACCCGGGCCTAGGTGCACGAGGCCTCACCCGGATCCAGGGACACATGGTCTCACCCGGACCCAGGGACGCTTGGCCTCTCCCAGACCCAGGGGCACGTGGCCTCACCCGGGCCTAGGTGTGCGAGGCCTCACCCGGATCCAGGGACACATGGTCTCACCCGGACCCAGGGACGCTTGGCCTCTCCCAGACCCAGGGGCACGTGGCCTCACCCGGGCCTAGGTGCACGAGGCCTCACCCGGATCCAGGGACACATGGTCTCACCCAGACCCAGGGACGCTTGGCCTCTCCCATACCCAGGGGCATGTGGCCTCACCCGGGCCTAGGTGTGCGAGGCCTCACCCGGATCCAGGGACACATGGTCTCGCCCGGACCCAGTGGTGCTTGGCCTCTCCCAGACCCAGGGGCACGTGGCCTCACCCGGGCCTAGGTGCGCGAGGCCTCACCCGGATCTAGGGACACATGGTCTCACCCGGACCCAGGGACGCTTGGCCTCTCCCAGACCCAGGGGCACGTGGCCTCACCCGGGCCTAGGTGCGCGAGGCCTCACCCGGATCCAGGGACACATGGTCTCACCCGGACCCAGGGACGCTTGGCCTCTCAGACCCAGGGGCACGTGACCTCACCCGGGCCTAGGTGCACGAGGCCTCACCCGGATCCAGGGACACATGGTCTCGCCTGGACCCATGGGTGTGTGGCCTCTCCCAGACCCAGGGGCACGTGACCTCTCCCAGACCCAGGGGCATGTGGCCTCACCCGGGCCTAGGTGTGCGAGGCCTCAACTGGATCTAGGGACATCTGGCCTCACTCGGACCCAGGGGAGTGCGGCCTCCTCCAGACCCAGGGGCACTTAGCCTCACCCGGGCACGGGACCCAGCGTCATCCGGGTCCAGGGGCACATGGCCTCACCCGGACCCGGAATCTGGCCTCACCTGGGCCCAGGGGCACGTGGCCTCACCCAGACCCAGGGACGTGAGGCCTCACCTATACCCAGAGGCGTGTGACCACACCCGAGCCCAGAGGCGCGCAACTCCGCCCGCACCCGGGTCCCAGCGGGGCCCCGTTTTCCCGATCCCAATTCCTGCCGGTCAACCCCCCCTCAGCAATTCCCCTGGCCATCCTTCCAGAGCTCCAGGACAGCTGCTGCAGAACTCGTCGGGCGGCAGCTCGGTGAAGCTCCGGTGCGCCCGGTGCATGGCGGCGGGCCGGTCCGGCGTCGCTGCGTCGGCCCTTGGGTCTGCAGCGGTGGCCGGTCGCCGAGCATGCGCACCTGGCCGCTTCCGGGGCGTTGAGATTCTTGACGGACTCGGAGGTCAGCAAGCGCGGAGTCTCCCACCCCATGTCTCATAGGGGCTCGTCTGTCCGTGCTTGGCAGCCAGTGGAGCCGTCCCCTCAGCCGGAGACCGCCGGGGGAACTGCGCCAAGCACGTTCCAGGCCGCCGTTGTGTCGCCTGAGCCATAGTTCTTAAAGTGTGGTCTTTGGGTCACCGGCATCAGCATCATCCCGTATACCCCTCTTTTATTCTAGTTGTAGAGCATCCACTCAGCCAGCCCTATGGTGGTCTTGGATGGTGTCTGCTCTGCTCTCCTGTCGTAGTCTCAAAGTTGTTGTGGTAGGCAGCAATCAGGCTTCCGCCCTATGCCTCCATCTTGGTCCTCCTTTGTATAGTTAAGTCTTGATTGTTGTTGGTGTTACTGGGAGGGCTCTCTTTGTCTATAAAGGAAGAGTTGCTGTGCAGGAGACACGTTTATGGGCCGGGTCTTGGTGCAGCAAGGCTTTGGCGCTTACTGAATGTGTCACTTATGCGCGTGGTTGAAATCTGGTGTCATTTCCCACAGACCACTAGATGCCCTCATTTCTGGGTCTCCAATGGGGTGTAGATCAGCTACTGCCTTAGGCACTCAGCAAGGATTACAGCAAAAACTGTAGTTTCCTCCTTCTGTCTGAGTGGCCCTGGAGCAGTCCGACTAGAACAGCAGTTCATCTGGTCAAGCTGCCAGAGGGCAGGCCACCCACATGCATAAGCCGTTGCTTGGAGCGCAGGTGCGCCTGCAAGACTTGCGGGGCGGGTCTTCAAAACGTGCGGGGCGGGTCCCAGGGCGGGGCGGGTCCCAGGGCAGGGCGGGGTCTCAGGGCGCCAACAGGCCATGGTGCGGCGAGCCGCGATGGCTGCGAGTCTGGTCCTTCTGCCTTCCACGTTTCTAAGTCCCCTTGTTCCGCACTCCAGCGCAGCATACACTGATTGCTGGGCGCACCTCCGCAAGAGTCCTGCCTCTCCCCGCAGGCATCTGGGTCTCCCGCGGGTCCCCAGAAGCTGGATTTCAGGGTGATGGAGAGCTAATCTCCCCTAGGTTTGGAACAAAAGCCCCTTTCCCCCGCCACCAGCCAGACCCACGCGCCTCCACACCTCATCCCCTCCGATTTCGCTGGATGTGAGGCAACAGGTCAGAGCTTCCATATTCTTAACAGGAAATTTCTCAGCGAAAACCTTACATTCCAGGAGAGAGAGGAATGATATATTTAAAGTGCTCAAAGAAATAAACTGCTAAACAACAATATCATAGCCAGCCCTGCTGAAGTGACTCAGTTGTTAGAGTCTCTTCCAGTGCATAGCAAGGTTGCCTGTTGAATGCCCAGTCAGTGCACATACCTGGGTTTTGGGTTTGATCCACACTTGGGGCACATAAAGAAGGCAACCGGTTCATGTTTCTCTCTCTCTCTCTCTCTCTCTCTCTCTCTCTCTCTCTCTCTCTCTCTCTCTCTCTTTTCCACTCTCTAACCATGTCCTTGGGTGAGGATATATATATATATATATACTAGAGGCCCGGTGCACGAAATTCATGCACTGGGGGTGGGGGTGGGGGGGTGTGCCCCTCAGCCCAATCTGCACCCTCTTCAATCTGGGACCCCTCAGGGGATGTCCAACTTCCAGCAGTTGGACATCCCTCTCACAATCCGGAACCGCTGGCTCCTAACCACTCACCTGCCTGCCTGCGTGATTGTCCCTAACCCCACTGCCTGCCTGCCTGCTCGCCCCTACCTTGATCTCCTGCCAGCCTGATTGCCCCTACCTTGTCCTCCCCTATCAGCCTGATCACCCCAAACTGCCTGTGCCTTGGCCCCCAGTCTGGCCTCCCTCTGGAGGCACCACCCCCATAACCCCAATGCTGCTGCCACTGCAGCTGGTTATGGCTGCCTGAGCCTTGGCCTTTGTAGCCACTGTGGCTTTGTCTGGAAAGATGTCCAGAACACAACCACTCTAATTAGCATATTACCCTTTTATTAGTATAGATTCGGGGACCATTAAAACCATGCAGAACTTGAAGAAAACACATGGCCCTGGTCAGTTTGGCTTAATGGAGAGAGCATCGGCCTGTGGACTGAAGAGTCCAGATTTGATTCTGATCAGGGGCACACATGCCTGGGTTTCGGGCTCAATCCCCAGTAGGAGGCCTGTGGGCGGCAGCTGATCAGTGATTCTTTTTTTTTTTTAATATATTTTATTGATTTTTCACAGAGAAGAAGGGAGAGGGATAGAGAGCTAGAAACATCGATGAGAGAGAAACATCGACCAGCTGCTTCCTGCACACCCCCCACCAGGATATGTGCCAGCAACCAATGTACATGCCCTTAACCGGAATCGAACCTGGGACCTTCCAGTCCGCAGACCGACGCTCTATCCACTGAGCCAAACCGGTTTCGGCTGATCAGTGATTCTTATCATTGATGTTTCTATCTCTCTCTCCCTCTCCCTTTCTGACATTTAAAAAATATATATTTTTTAAAGAAAACACATGAGCTTCACTTTGGGCTTTGTCATCTTACAATATCCTTTGTGCAGTGTTTTAACTTCCCTCAACTTTCCTTTACCCACCTTTAAAGTGCAATCTATTTTGGGGAAGATGATCAGGAAAGTGATTCCAATGGGTAGAAGTTTTTTTTGGAGGGGATGGGTCATGAAGATATTTAAAAATTGAGCATGGTGATGGTTGTACCACTCTGAATTTACTTTAAAAAACCAGTTCATTGTACACTTTAGGTGACATGTACAGTATATGGATATTTCTCAACAAAGCTGTTCTTTTATTTCTTTTTAAATAAAGACCAGTCTTATAATCAATTGAAGATGTTTACAGAGGCCCCTCAAGATTTGCTCACCATGTCCCAAATCACGGCTGTGATTCCCAGTTGCCTCCAGTCCTGGTGGATCTGGATGGTGTGGTTTGCAAAGGAGAAGGTGGCAAGAGGCTTATGGAATTTCGGCAACCCCATTCCCCCGGTCTCCTCATAGGGCACCAGGGCCATTCCCACTGTGCCAGCTCTGCTCCCTTTAACCTGTTGGGCAAAAGAATCCTGCGTGCTCTGGCCAGAAAGTGCATTCTTTCTTAGGTGGCCCGGATGCTTTTTTTAAGGTCGTTTTATGGATTCAAAAGAATAAACAGAGATGTGGAAAGCTTTTGTCAAAATCCTTTTACATGGTTCTTCCAGTCTCATGGGAAATGAGATGTGGCTCTGAATTCACCCCAAAGTGTGTCTTTGGGCAAAAGCACCCAGAACGGCACAACTCCTGCAGAATGCCCCACACACTTTGCTGTCAGGACTCAGGGGGGCTTGAGGGTGAGCGAGGCGGAGGTGCCAGCACAGGACCTGGGAGAAGGTAGCGCTTTGTACACTGCCCAGGCCACGTGGACTACAGCAGTACCCGCCCAGGTGGGCAGGGTGTTTCTGCTGTTTTGTTTTGGTCTGGCCTCCACCCCGTCAGCCACAGACCTGTGCCTGCACTGAGACTGAATGCTTTGATGGCCCTACTTTTTGGTGGACAGTGGATGCACTCCCAGAGACTGGCAGTTAGACTCTGGTGGCTTCTGAGTCCCTTGTGGGGAGAGTCCGGCCCTAGGTCAAGAACAGACTCAGGCGTCCTCGGCCAGGAGGCCTCCTTGGGCTAGGGGCCGCCACAGTTTGAAGGCTGGCCATGACCCCAATCCTGGCAGGGGTCTCCTCTGGGGTGCTGGCAGGCCTGGGCTAGGGCTGCGGGAGGTTTAGAGGCTGGTCACACCCCCGATCCTGGTGGGGATCTCCTCTGGGGGGCTGGCAGGCCTGGGTTAGGGTCACTGGCGGTTTGGAGGCCGGCCACGCCCCCCCGGGTCGCGATGGGTCCCGGGACCCCCGGGAGGCTGCTGGCCGTGCCCGGCCACGCCCCCCCGGGTCGCGATGGGTCCCGGGACCCCGCGGAGGCTGCTGGCTGTGCATACCACGCCCCTCTAGGGTTGCCATCACTCACCAGGACCCCCGGAACTAAGAGGATTTGGCGCCGCCATCTTGGTTTTCTCAATGGCCAGTTAGGCCACCCGGAGTCCCGCCCCCAGCCTCTGGCAGGCCCAATCATGGGCATAGCGGAGGTGCGGTCAATTTGCATGTTTCTCTATTATAATGTAGGATATATATATGGATAATATATATATATATATATTATATAGCAAAGCTGTGGGACTGGGAAGGGGAGGATATGGAGGAAGATGGAGGAAGGATAAATGGTGATGGATGTAGACTTGTCTTGGTGTGGTGAACACAAAACACAGTATACAGACGATGTGCTGTAGAATTGTGCACTTGAAACCTGTATAATTTTTTAACCAGTGTCACCTCAATAAATTCATTAAAATTAATAAATACAAATAAATTACGGAGAAAAAAATTTTCCAGAAAATAATCTAAAAGCTAAAGGAGTTTATTATTACTAGACTTGCCTTACAAAAAATGCTAGAGAGACTTCTTCAGGTTGAAATGGAGGGGTGCTAAGTAACAATATAAAAACAAATGTACATCAGTTTATGTTGTTCATTAGATTCAACATAATGAATCTAATATGAGTGAGATCAAGACCCAGAAACATAGAAACATTGAACAGATTACCAAACCTCAGAGGGAAGGCAGGGGAGGATGGAGGGGGGAAGAGATCAACCAATGAACTCATATGCATATATGCATAACTCATACACACAGACAATAGGGTGGTGAAGGCTTAGGGGGAGGTGGGTGGGAGAGGGCAATGGGGAGAAAAAGGGACATATGTAATACTTTCAATAATAAATATTTATTAAAAAAAAACAAAAGTAAGTATAAAACTCACTGGTAAAGGTAAATATATAATCAAATTCAGAATACTCTAATACTGTAACAGTGCTGCATAAATCATTTTTACTCTAGTATAAGGATTAAAATATAAAACATATTAAAAATAACTAAAGGTGCAATAATTTATTTATGGACACAGTAGAAAAACTGTGTAAAGTGTGACATAAAAGTATAAAATATAGGGGAACAAAAGTGTAAAGTTTTTATGTGCAATTGAAGTTAAGTTGCAATTAGAAGAAATTAGACTGTTATAACTATAAGGTATTTTATGTAAAACACAAGGTAACCACAAAGCAGAAACCTGTAGTAGATATCCAAAGAGCAAGAGTAAATAATAAAAGTATTCCACTACAAAAAAAAAAAAAAAATCACAAATCACAAAATAAGATAGCAAAAGAAGACAAAACAAAGAAATGAATCATAAAAAACAATTTAAACAGGCCAATGATATATCTTTTCCGATCAATGTGCTATAACAATAAATAGATTAAAATGTCCAATCAAAGCACAGAGTTGCTGAAAAACCTTTTTTAAAAGTAGGATCCAATAACATGCTACCTACCAGAAACTCACTTGGATGTTAAGGATACACATTAGCTGGAAGTAAGATATTCCACTTAAATGGTAACCAAAAGAGAGCAGGACAAAATAGATTTTCAGTGAAAATCACTCACAGCAACAAAGAAGTAATTATAAAGGGGTCAATCATCAAGAGGATATAAAAATTGTCAATATAAATGCACTCACCATCAGAGCACCTAAATATATTAAGCAGATAACAGAATAGAAGGAAGAAAAATATAGCAATAAAAGTAAGAGACTTTAAAATTCTACTTTCTGGATAATATTCAGACAGGAAAACAATAAACAGCAGACTTAAAATAACACCATGGTGTGCCCCGCCAGCACAGCCAAGGGTTCTGCAAGCCTGAGCGGGGGCGACGAAGGATGGAGAAATGATAGACAAAGAGAAAAAGCTGGGTCTAGGTGGATCTTCTGTGCCTTGCTGAAGCCACAGAACAGATCCAGACTGCAAAGCTGAGGCTTTATTTATAATCAGGGACAAACAAGGTAATCTATAATGTTGTTGTAAGTTTCACTTGTTTTGGCAGCACTTGCTGCCCCTCCCACAGCCCACTAGCTACCCAGGAAAGATCTAGGGAGCAGTCACAAGATCAAGCTGGGACTTGTTTGTGACTTTGCCAGCAGGTCAGTCCGAGGCTTAACCCTATAACCGCTCCCAACACCATAGACCAAATAGACCTAACTGACATTCTATTCAACAGCAGCACATTCTTCTAAAGTGCACACAAAACATTCTCCAGGACAGATCATATGTTGGGCCCAAACACAAATCTTAAAAAGTTAAGACTGCAATTATATCAACTACTCTTCCTGACAATAATTATATGAAACTAGAAATCAATGTCAGGAGAAAAATGGGAAAATGCACATAAATGTGATCATTACACAATACATTCCTGAAAAAGTAATGGGTCAAAGAAATCAAGAAGGAAAGAAAAACTACCTTGAAACAAATAGAAATTGAAACACAACATAACAAAACTATAAGATGCAGCAAAAACAGTTCTAAGAGAAAATGTGATAGTAATAAATGCCTAAATTATGAAACAGTAAAGACCGCAAATAGACAACTCTATACTTCAATAAACTAGACAAAGAAAAAACTAAGCCCAAAGTTATCAGAAAGAAGGACATAATAAATATTAGAGATGAGATCAATGAAATGTAAACTAGAAATGATCAACAAAACTAAGAGTTGTTTTCTGAAAAGATACACGAAATTGACAAATCTTTAGATTAACCAAGAGAAATAAGAACTCAAATAAATAAAACTGTAAATGAAAGAGAAGAAATATATTACCACAGAGGAGGTGAAATATCTGTACACTGAAAACTATGAGACATTGATAAAAGAAATTGAAGAAGAAACAAATAAGTAGAATAATACACCAAGTTCATAGATTGTAAGAATTATTATTATTAATATTGTTTGGTTTTTGTTATTCCTCACCTGAAGACATTTTTCATTGATTTTTAGAGAGACTGGAAGGGAAGGGGAGAGACAGAGAGAGTGAAACATCAATGTGAGAGAGACACATTGATTGGTTGCCTCCTGCATGTGTCCCCAGCTGGGGCCTGGGATTGAGCCTGCAACCAAAGTGCACACTCTTGGTCAGAATTGAACCTGCAACGCAACCCTTCAGTCTGGGGGCCAACTCTTTATCCACTGAGTCAAACTACCCAGGGCAGAATTAATATTATTAAAATGTCTACAGTACCCATGCAATCTACAGAATCAATGCAATCTCTATAAACGTCCAACGGCATTTTTAACAGGAATAGAAAGAAAAGTCCTATTTGACAAGGGTGTTAGGAACACACTGTGGGGAAAGGTTGGTCTATTCAATAAATCATTTTGCACAAACTGTATGCAAAAGCACATACCAGTAACTGCTCCTTTATATTACACCACTTAGAAAAATTAAATTGCTATGGGTTAGAGAATTAAATATAAGACCTGAAACAGTAAAACTCATAGAAAAAAAAATAGAGAAAAAGCTTAACATGTTATGGCAATGCTATTTTTGGATATGACACCACAAGCACAAGCAACAATAAGAAAAACAAGTAGGGCTACCTTAAACTAAAAAGCTTATGCACAGTAAAAAGAAAGAAATCAACAAAATGAAAAACAAACCTCTGGAATGAGAGAAAATATTCACAGAGAATATATAATATATATTATATATTAAAGAGTTAATGTCCAAAATATATAGGAAACTCATACGACTTGTAGCAAAAAAAAAAAAAAAAATTAGTAGAGGATTTGAATAGCCTTTTTTTCAAAAGAAGGTATACAATTGCCCAACAAGTACATGAATAGATAATCATTGCATAATAATTTAAAATACTCAAGACATGAAAATAATATCCATTGATAGAAATTCATAAAGAAAATATGATTACACTCACACACACACACACACAAATATATATATATATATATATAATATTATTCAGCCAGAAAAAATGATGGAACTCCTACTATTTGTGACAACATGGATGTACTTGAGGGCATTATGCTCAGTGAAATAAGCCAGACACAGAAAGACAAATACTGTATAATCTCATTTATATGTGGTATCTAAAATTATTGAACTCATAAACAGAAAGAAGATGGGTGGTTGCCACAGACTTGGGGTAGAAAAAAAATGGTTAGATGCTGGTCAAAGGGTACAAACTTTCAGTTATAAGATGTATAAGTTCAGGCTATCTAATGTACATTATGGCTACATTGTATATTGAAAAGTTGCTATGAGAGCAGAGTTTTAATATTCTCACTGTAACAACAATAATAAAATGGAAACTATGTAGGGTAAAGAATATGTTAAGTAACATTATTGTGGTGAGCATTTCACAATATACATTGTATATCTTACACTTATATAATGTCAATGATATCTCAATAAAACTGGAAAAATAAATCATAAAATAAAAACTAATATTTGGCAACATAGATAAAACATAATTATAAGAATATCCTTACTATTTTAACTATTCTTGCCAGTAACTGGCAATTTAAAAATATGACTCTTCCTAAGAATCATATAAATACACAATAAAACCATTTTTGTACATATTATTTTAAATATTTACTACTGGTAGGATCCTGTGAACATAAACACTCTAACATATAACTGATATAAGGTTATTGGGTACAACTTTCCAGGTAGCAATGGATAATATATTCAGTATTTAAGTAGTATCCATCCCTTTATGATTCTTTAAAAACATTTTTATTGCAAAAATTTATCCTAAGGAAGTAATCAGAGAAGTTCACAATATAAGGTGTCCCAAAAATATATACACACACTTTGAATAATTATAAAAGCAGTGTTTATTAAAATTCATTTAATTTTCAAAATTGAGCTATCAGCTATTAGAGTGTGTATACATTTTGGAGAGACACCCTGTATATATATAGAAAGGATGTTTACTTAGCATTGTTTTTTGTGTTGTTGTTTTTTAATCCTTACCTGAGTATGCTTTTAATTATTTTTTTAAGAGACAGAGAAACATTGATGCCTTCTTCATTTGCCCCGACTGGGAACAATCTAGGTATGTTCCCTGACCAGAAACCGAACCTGCAACCTTTTGGTGTATGGGATGACATTCCAACCAACTGAGCCACCCAGCCAGGGCAGCATTTTTCAAATAATGTTAAACTGATAATACCCCAAATTCATCTATATTAATGTAGATGAATTCATCACACACAAGTGTCTCTATTGAATACTAGTATTGTTGGAATGTTTCATTTTTTACTTTATATACATAAATTGCTTATTAAATTAGTGATATTGATACCAGGATGTGGTGTCAGGGTCTGAGTTCATTGTCTACCAAAATTGAAGAATGAGTTCAAGGGAAAGCGAAAGCTAAAGCAAAGTTTATTGAGAGATATACAGACTCCCTCTAGCAGGGAGGGGACCCAAGTAGGTTGCCTCCTAAGCACCCTGTTTAGGGGTATATATGTCCTGCTGGCTTCTGATTGGTTCTTCCATGGAAACTCTTCGTCTAGCAGTAAAGGAAGCTCTCTGTCTAGGGTAGAGGAAGCTCTCTGTCTAGGGTAGAGGAAGCTCTCTGTAAAGAGGTGTTGGTTCTTCCCTGCCCAGTTGGGTTGCTCCAGCAAATTCTGCCCAGCTGGGTTGCCTTAGCAACTAGTCAGCAAGCTTGGACTTCCCTACTTTCCTTCTCTTCTGTGGCCCCTTCCCTATCTAACTGTCCCTCTTCCATCTCCTCAATATGAAGTGAATATATTTTCATTTTTTTTTAGGTTAAGAGCACACTTTATTTAAAAATAAAATCTGTGTACAAAAAAAATGTTTAATAATTTAACAAAATAGAAGTAAAGTCAAAATGTTTGCTCCATTATTCTGTCTTACAGTTTAAGAAAA
This sequence comes from Eptesicus fuscus, assembly GCF_027574615.1. Lineage (NCBI taxonomy): Eukaryota > Metazoa > Chordata > Mammalia > Chiroptera > Vespertilionidae > Eptesicus > Eptesicus fuscus. Next base: position 91,966,030 of record NC_072475.1, on the reverse strand, counting down.
GTATCCTATATTATAAAAGGCTAATATGCAAATTGTCCCCACAACCGGGAGTTCGGCCAGGGGGCAGGGTCAGCCTGCCAACTGCCCATGGCCCCTCCCCCCAGCCGGCCTGGCCTGATCAGTCGCACCCTACCCATGCATGAATTTGTGCACCGGGCCACTAATTTAAGTATAAAAAAATTAAATGTAAGATTAAAATGAACTCTTCAGTATAAAATAAGGTAAGAAAAAAGAACAAGCAAATCTGTCTATCTTCAAGAAAGGTACAGGGAAAAGGCCCTTAAAATATGTAAATTGCATGTCACAATTCCATTGCTTACATCACAGATGACTATAGGCCAACTACTTGTCATCCTCAGAGTTCATAAAAGGGATTCAGATTCCATAGGAATCTGAGGAAGCCCATCGGCCCTTCTAACTGTGGCTGTAGAGTTTAATCGGCATAAAGGATGGTGGAAGCCACACTAAAAATTCATGTCTATTGTTACTAGTACATAAGCCTTTTCTTAATAGTGTAAATATTAACATTTCCAAAATAAAAGGGAAGCAATTTATTGTACAAAATGAATTTAATAAAATTAACCAATTTTAATATAAAGTATTACTTGATAGAATAAAAGAAAAAGCTGTTGACAAGTATTGGTGAGAAAGGTTAACCTTCGACTTCTACCTGATCTTAGTGGGAAAGAATCAAGTTTCTTATCATTGAGTACGACATCACCTGTAGGTTTTTTAGTCTTAATCATTCAGAGAACGTTTCCCTTGATTACCACTTTATTGAGATTTATTTTTGCTGTGAATGGGTGTTGAATTTATCAAATGCTTTTTCTATATTTACTGATATGATTGTGTGATTTTTCTATTATAACATGCTGGATTACCTTAATTCATTTTCAAATGTTGAATCTGCCTTGTGTATCTGGAGTGAATCACACTATTTCATGGTGTATCATTCTCTTTACTGTTGGATTCAATTTGCCAATATTTTGTTGAGGATTTCTGTAACTATGATCATGAGAGAAATTGTCTGCAGTTTTCTTTTCTTATAACACCTTTTATGATTTTGGTATTTGAGTAATGCTGGCCTTATAGAACAAATAAGAAAGTGTTCTCTTTGTTTCCATCCTCTGAAAGAGATTGTACAAAATAACTGGAATCATTTCTTCCTTAAATGTTTGAAATAATTCACTGGTTAACCCATCTGGGCCTGGTGCTTTCTTTTTAGGGAAACTATTAATTAACATTTAAATTTATTTAATAGACATAGACCTATTCAAATTTTCCATTTCTTCTTCTGTGAGTTTTGGCAGCTTATATCTTCTCTGTTTTATCCAGGTTATTAAATTTGTAGGCATAGAGTTGCTCAGAATATTCCTTTATTATCCTTGTTATATATATAAGATAAATTGATATCCCTTTTTCATTTTAATATTATAAATTTGTGTCTTATCTCTTTTATTCTTAATTAGTCCAGCTAAACACTTATCAACCTAATAGAACTTTTCAACAAAATTGAATTTTATTGAATTTCTTACTGAGTTTTTGTTTTCAATGACAGTATTTACTGATCTAATTCTGGTTATTTCTTTTTTATCCTGCTTACTTTTGATTTAATTTTCTGCTCTTTTTCTAATTTCCTATGGTAAAAACTAAGATTATTGATTTATACGTTTCTTATTTTCTAATATATGCATTCAATTACCATAAATTGCTCTTTAGCAACTTCTTTTTCTGTGCCACACAAAATTTAATGATAATCTTTTCATTTTCAATTAGTTCATACACTTCCATTTCTCTTGAGATTTATTCTTTGACCCGTGTGTTATTTAAAAGTATGTTGTTTAATATTCATGTATTTTAGGAATTTTTAGTTATCTTTCTGTTACTAATTTATATTTAGTTCCATTGTGTCATAAAAGGAGCTATTGTATAATTTCTTTTTTTTTAATTTGTAAAGGTGTGTTTTATGGCCATTGTGCAGTCTATCTTAGTGAATGTTTCATGTGAGCTTGAGAAGAATGTGTATTTTGCTCTTGCTAGAGGAATTCATCTGTAAATATCCATTATATCCAGTTGTTTGATTGGTTATTGAGTTCAAATATTTTTGTATTGATCTTGTGCCTTCTGGATCTTTTCATTTATTTTTGATAGGGATGTTCATCTATTTCTCCTTGAAGTTCTATCAGATTATTATTATTACTATTATTATTGATTTGAGAGAGAGGGGAAAGGAGAAGGAGAGAGACAGAAACATCATTTTGCTGCCTCCTGCAGGAATCCTACTGGGGATCTAGCCCAAAACCCTTGGCATGTGCCCTGACCAGGAATCAAATGGGCAACCTTTCAATGCATGGCACAATGCCCGACTAACTGAACTACACCAGCCAGGCAAGTTCTATCTTTTTTTTTGTTTTTTATTCCTCACCCAAGCATTTGTTTTATTGATTTTTTTTTTAGAGAGAGGAAGGAGGAGAGAGTGAGAAACATCTATGTGAGAGAGAAACATGGATCAGTTGCCTCCCATATGCTCACTGACCTGGACTGAACTTGCAACCCAGGTATGTGCCCTGAGCAGGAATCAAACCCACCACCTTTTGGTGTATGGGATGACTATCCAACCAACTGAGCCACACCGGCCAGGGCTTTATCAGATTTTGAGTCACATAGAGTAACACTGCTATTAGGCACTTACAAAATTGACCCATTTATCATTATGTAATGTCCTCCTTTATCCCTGATAACTTTTCCTGTTTCAAAGTCTGCTCTGTTAGAAATTAATGTAGTTATGTCTGTTTTCTTTTGATTTTAACTTTTAACCCCAACGTCTTTTTGTTTAAAGTAAATTTCTCGTATATGTCATATGCGTGGATATTGTTTTTTTTTAACCACTCTGATGATTTCTGTCTTTTATTTGGTACATTTAGACCATTGATGTTCAAAGTAATTATTATTATACTACAGGCCCAGCGCACAAAATTGTGCATGGATAGGGTCCCTAGGTCTAGCCTGCGATCAGGCCCATCTTTTGCCCACTCACCAGTCCCTGGTCCCATCCCGCCACCCCCCACAGCCACCCGGTTCCCCTCGCCAGCCCCCCACCTCATAGTGACTGGTCCAGGGGTCATTCCGGTCATTACACTTATGGTTGCTGACCTTTTATTATATAGGATTTGGATCATATTATTGTTTTCTATTTGTTGCTCTTGTTGTTTGTTCCTATTTTTGTTTTTCACTTCTCTCTGCCTCGTTAGGTTTTAATCAAGCATTTTATAGTATTTAATTTTCTTAACATATTATAGTTGTTTTTGCTTTTGTTTTTTCTTTGTTTTTACATTTTTTATTTTTGCCCTAGAGTCTGCAATATTCATTTACAACTAATTCAAGTAGACATTCAAATAACACTATACCATTTCAAGGGTAGTGTCAGTACTTTATTATAACAAAATAATCTTAATTCTTCCCTTTTATCCTTTGTATTATTGCTTCATTCATTTCACTAAAATATAAGCATATGTAAGCATATAATAGCAACAATGTATTCAATTATATATATATATATATATATATATACATATATGCATATATATACATATATATATATATATATATATATATATATACTAGAGGCCTGATGCACAAAATCTGTGCATCCATAGCTTCGTCCGGAAGGTCTTTTGGCTGTCCAGTATAATTAGCATATTACACTTTCATTATTATAGATGTGTGTGTGTGTGTGTGTGTGTAGGTTTATATACATTCTATATAAGCCCATATTAAAAATAAAATTTTTTTTTTTTTTTACCTTCACTTATTCCTTCTTCAGTGCTCTTCCTTACTTTATAGAGATCTAACTTTCTGGTTTATGTTATTTTCTTTCTCTCTAAAGGACTTTTTAAAATATCTCTTACAAGGCATGTCTAGCAGTAAAAAAAAAAAAAAAAATCCCTCAATTTATGTTTTCTTCAAAAATGATTTCTACATTTTAAAGGATAATTTTATAGAGTACAGAATTCTAGGTTTATATTATTGGTTTGTTTTTCTATCAACACTTTAAATATATACTCTATTTCCTTCTTGTTTCATGGTTTATGCAGGGAAGTCAGATGTAATTCTTATATTTGTTTTTCTTTAACTATAGTGTTTATTCCCTCTTTAATCTCTTTCAGAGTTTTTTTTTTTCTCTGACTTTAATTTTCCTTTATTTAAAATTTATATGAATATGTTTTGTTTTGTTTTGTTTTGAGTCATTTATCCTGCTTTTTATTCTCTGAGCAGGATCTGAAGATTGTTTCTTATATTAATTTAGGAAAATTATCAGTTCTTATTTTTTTAAAGTATTTCTTTTGTTCCTTTGTGTCATTCTTCTCTTTCTAATACCCCCATTTTACATATGCTACACCTCTACACCTCTAGTTGTCCTGCTGTTTTTTTGGTATCTTGCTCTGTTTTTGTTGTTGTTGTTTGTTGTTTGTTTGTTTGTTTCCATTATTTATTCCAGTTGCTCTTCAGTTTTGGAAATTTTGATTAAGATATCCCCAGGCTCAGAGATTTTTTTCACAGTTGTATCCAGTCTAGTAATAAGTCCATCAAAGACATTTTCCATTTTTGTTACATACTATTTTATCTCTAGCATTTCTTTCTGGTTCTTTCTTAAAAATTGCATTCTCTGTTTACACTATCCACCTTTTTTTTTTTTTTTTTTTTTGTATTCTGTCTACTTTCTCTATTAGAGCCCTTAGCCTATTATATTAATCCTATATCTTTAAGTTCCTGGTCTGATAATTCAAATATATCTGCCATGATTGCTTCCATTGCTTGCTCTGTCTCCTAAAATTATTTTTATTTTTATTTTTGGAAAGCCTTGTAATTTTTTTAATTGTAGCTGTACATGATATACTATGTAAGAGGAACAATTGAAAATTGTCCTTTAGAAATATGGTGGAAAGTTGTGGAGAAAAGGGAAGTATTCTATACTCCTATCATTAGGTCTCAGTCTTTTAGGGACTGTGCCTCAGAACTGTGAATTTCACAAACATTTCTCAGTTTTTATTCCAAACTTAGGTGGGAAAGGAGGGCTAGATTGTGTTGGAGCTAGGTATTCCCTCCCCCCCCCCCCGGTTATCTATCCTATATAATAAAAGGCTAATATGCAAATTGACTGAACGGTAGAATGACCAGTCACTATGATGTATACTGACCACCAGGGGGCAGGCGCTCAATGCAAGAGCTGCAACCCTGGTGGTCAGTGTGCTTCCCCAGGGGGAGCACCACTCAGCCAGAAGCCCTGAGCTGGGCTCAAACTGGCAAGCAGAGCTGCAGTGGCAGGAGCCTCTCCTGCCTCCACGGCATCACGAGGGATGTCTGACTGACATCCCTCCAGGGAGCAGGCCTAAGCCATCAGTCAGACATCCCCAAGGGCTCCCAGACTATGGGAGGGCTCAAGCCGGGCTGAGAGACCCCTCTCTGATTGCACAAATCTCGTGCACCAGGCCTCTAGTCCTACCTAATAAAAGAATAATATGCAAATTGACCACACCTTTGCTACACCCAAGCCATGCCCACCAGACAATCAGGGCGAGTATGCAAATTAACCCAACCAAGATGGCTGATAATTTGCATATCAAGACAGTGTAGAAAGAAGCCACGAAGCTGCGGAGAAGCAAGCAGGCAGGCCGGGCGGAGAAGGGAGGCAAGCAGACGGGGCTGGCGGAGAGCGCAGCAGGAAGCCCTATTGCAGGAATACACCACCCACAAGGTACCAGTCCATCGGGCCAGGGAGGGGGTGTGGGATGGGCAGCACCAGACGCCACCTGAGGGGTCTGGGTCCATCACAGGCCCTGGGAGGGGCAGCAGCCTGCCTAGCCACACCTGTGGGGCCCTGGGAACATCGCAGCCCCGGGAAGGAGTGGCTGGGCCTGCTTAACCACTCCTGTGGGGCTCCGGGAACAGCTCAGCCCAGGGGAGGCATAGCCGGCCTAGCCACTCCCATGAGGCTCAGGGAACATCGCTGCCCATGGAGGCATGGCTGGGCCCTGGGAATACTGCAGGCATGGGGTTGGTGAGACCCAGACCGGGCCTCTGGCCACAGATTCACAGCTTTGTGGAGACCAAGGGCAGGGATCTGCCTCATCTGCAGAGAGAGAGAGGTTCTGCAGTGCCCCCAAGACGTGGGTGGGTCCAGCCAGGGATCAAGGGGCATGGAAGGACTCCTGGCAGAGGGGCAAGGACCCTCACCCCTGAGACGGGGGTTGAGGGGTGGTGCCACCTCAGTGGAGGGGTGCTGCACTGCAGGGTACTGGACCAGCTGATGTGATTCAGACAAGCTCCCAGTGCTAATGGGCCTCGCTCAGGTGGCCTTCACACTTCAGAGGCGGCAACTCCTGCTCCCGCCTGACCCAAAAGCAAGCTCACGCCACCCTGACCCACGGCAGAGCATGCCTTGGCGGTGAGTGCGAAGCCTTCTACCTGCTCCAGAGACCCGGGGGCGGGGGATTACTGAGTCAAGTTCCACTATCAACTGGAATTGGCCTCATTGTCCTGGTCTGTAAAATGGATGAAGCGTGTCCCAGTGCCTTCACTGAGCTTTGAGGCCAATTGAGATACTATATAAGGAAGGTGATGAAGAAGTGAGAAAGAAAAGGAAAGGTGAACAACACAAAAGAAAGACTGAAAGGAACCTGTAAACCCATTGTCACTTAAATAGGGAATATAGTCAATAGTGTTGTAATGATGGTATGATGCCAGGTGGGTACTAGAAATATCGGGGAACACTTTGTAAAGTATATGATTGTCTAACGACTATTCTGTAACTAATATAAAACCTGAAACCAATACAAAATACTATTGAATGTAAAGAAATGAAAATTGGAGTGAAATTTTTATAAATTTCAAAGTTTAAATAAAGGCTGTAAAGGAAGGAAAGGGGAGAATAAAAAAATAGTGTTTTTCATTTTACCACTTTATTGTCTTTTCAGTACATGAAAAAGACAGTTGTCTTTATATTGTGCTTTTATACTTTTCTAAGTCATTATCTCATTTTAATTTCAGGGCAACTTAAAGACAAGATAATTATTCCCTCCACTATTCAAAGAAAGGGAATCTTGGTGTCTGGATCCAATGATTCAATTGGCAAGCCCTTATTGTAAAGCAGGGTTAGTAAAATTTTCTGTGAAGGGTCATATCTATACTAATAAAAGCCTTGGGGGTGATCAAGCCAGCAGGGGAGAGTAGTTGGGGGCAATCAGGCCAGCAGAGGAGCAGTTAGGGGGCAATTAGGCAGGCAGGTGAGCGGTTAGAAGCCAGTGGTCCCAGATTGTGAGAGAGACGTTCAACCCACAGGAATCAGGCCTAAACCTGAAGTCGGACATCCCCCGAGGGGTCCCAGATTGGAGAGGGTACAGGCTGGGCTGAGGGACACCCTCCCCAGTGCACAAATTTCGTGCACCGGGCCTCTAGTATATATATAAAAGGCTAATATGCAAAGTGTCCCCTCGGGAGTTCGACCATGAGACCCAGAGTTCCATCGCTCACTATGATGTGCGCTGACCACAAGAGGGCAGCACAAAATGAAGGAAGGTCCCGGCCAGCAGCCTGAATTCCCCAATTGGCCCTGATCGCTGGTCAGGCCTCTAGTTCTCTGATAATACCTAGCAGGTTAGTCTCCAGATAACTAGTTTCCCATGAGGACAAGCCTTGTTAAGAAAAACAGAGTACTCTGATGTCTTTCAAAACAGTCCCTTACCCTTCCCCTGCCAGAAGTTTGATGGGATTTTTCTCATATATTTACTGCAGGAACCTAGTGGAGCTATCAGAGGCAAATCTCAGAAAACAGCACTCCCTCCCTCTTCCTCATGATGAGTCCCCCTCGGAGTTTTTAACTTTCAGAGTTATTCACATTGAGCTTCTGGGAATTTATCAATTATAGTTCGTTTTCCTATTCCTCCAGCACCGGGTCCCAAGGCTCTTTCTGCTAATGAGTGTTTTCTCTGGTAAGACAGGAATCCCTGAATTTGCTTGACTTTCTCCCCAGTGTTGAGGGCCATGGTTTGTCGTGTGTCCTCATCACTCTACAGATCCCAGAAGAGTTGCTAATTTCTCAGTCTGTTCAGCTTTTTAATTCTGTTGGAATGGAATGACAACTTCCAAGATCCTGAGACATGGGACCAGAATACAACAGGCATCCATATAGACATTTTTAAAATAAAATATTTAAGTGTTTCATTATATAAGATCTAAAGTTGTTGTTTTTTTCTTTTTCTAGTTAAGTGACAGAACAAAAAACAATTTTGAATCTTTCGTCTCATGAAGAGTTAAGGAAGGTAGAATTATCAAAATCAAATTTTGAAAGGTAACAGAATGACAATTGCTTTATAAAGGAAGATATGTATATTGGTGCTTCCTATTTTCTAAATTTCTATGGAAATACCACTGACAGTACAGGTCTCCATCAACTGCATCAGGAAAGCCTTTCTATAGTCACTCCTGCCAGACTAAGTAAGCACTGAGCTCCTTCCATTCCGGGAGATAAAAAGTTCCCGTGCAGAACATGAAATGCCTCAGCAGTGCTAAACTGATTAACGTTTTTCACTAGATTCACATCTGCCTTTAGCTAGGCACTTTTGTGAAATAAAAAAAAAAAGACTTTTCATAACCTATGTTATATTAAAACATGTTTTACAAATTTTCATGTCACAGTCAAAATTGGCCTTTGTTGGATTGGTTATAAAAGTTCAAAAGTGTTTGCATAATGAATTTTTAGTAAAATAACTAATCACAATCCCCCACCAATGAAATATAATTTTATTACTTAGAATATTCAAAATACCATATATTAAAGAATCATCATGCTGTTAGAAAGGCTAGACTAAATTAAGATATATTGCATTCCATTCCTGTTCTCAATAAACTAATAAAAGTTTGCTCAAAGATGATGTAATATTCACATCTTCTGATTGAATTACATTTTTCTGGTTGACTCAAAACAAATGGAAAAGGAGGAATCTTAATTCTCTTAACAACGAAGCATGTTCAAGTCCATGAATTAAAAATATATGTCTACCCTTCTTTTTACATTAGAGAGTTAAGGCATGCTGGTAAAATGTCTCCTAAAAACCAGTTGTAGGATCTAATGCTTTGTGAAAAAAGTATGTACTTAAAGAATTTAGTGACACTCAAATTAATGAAAAATATACAATTTTCCCCTTAATTTGGCTATTAAGGTCAACTACTTTGATAATTCATATTTCAAAGTAGCAATATTCTGAAAGGAAGATTGAATTAGATGAGGTTTCAATTTGAATGCAGCATTAATCTGAGGCAAATTTTTTAACAATTAGGGCCTTGTGGTTTTATTTTTCTTCCTTTCTGTTCTGGTTATCTTTAGTTGATACAACTTTCCATTTTCTGTATACCCAAGGTCTGGGATACATGCAGGGTATGTGTAATACAGCTCTATGCTCATTGAAACAGGAATGCCTTTTTCACCCAGTATTTGATATTCAAGCCCTAATGGTCCCATTCTCCACTTGTTTAAATGTTGTAATCTGGGATGGAAAAGGACATTTGGTCTCGATTTGAAGGAATTCTGGGACAATTATATTAGGTGGAAGAAATACTATATTTTCATTACCCTTTACTGTTCCCTCAAGGTTTATTTGTTTAAAAAATTAATCTCTGTGATGCCCTAGCCAGTTTGCTCAGTGGATAGAGCATCAGCCTGTGGACGGAAGGGTCCCAGGTTCAATTCCAGTCAAGGGCACATGCCCAGGTTGTGGGGTCGATCCCCAGTAGAGGTTGTGCTCGATCCCCAGTGGGGGGCTTGCAAGAGGCAGCTGATCAATAATTTTCTTTCATCATTGATGTTTCTATCTCTCTCTCCCTCTCCCTTCCTTTCTGAAATCAATAAAATATATTGAAAAAATAAAATAAAAAATTAATCTCTGTGATATTTCCAACTACTCATCTGCAGTTTCTGATATGTAGCACTAGATTTTATTGCTTTACTGACCTAATACCCATATTATAATTATCATCCAAATAGAAGAGAACACAGAATTATTTGCATCAAATTTTTAAAAATGTATTGTGTTCCAAATTTATGAAGAATTTATTTTATGTATAAATGCTACCAAGTATTTGGTTTGTGCTAATTACAATGAAAATATTTAGAATAAGAAAATAAAATTAATTGTATTGCCCCACATTCTTTTAATGTATTTGATTGTAAAATATCCTATACTTGCACTGATAACCTGAGATCTGACAGTATGAAGTCTTAGAGGCAAAGTAGTGAAGACAGAGGAAAACAAAGATCTTATTTCTAAATTATTTTCAATCTTGAGTTGCAGCCAAGGATTTTGATTTTGTAAGCAATCACCTTACCAGATGTCTTGATATACCCCTGCCATGCCCTTGCTATTTCTTTTCTCAGTGGTGCATGTGCTCACATGTAAATAATAGATAGGGTACATTAAGACATGGGGTAAATTGAACAGGTTTATTTGGCACTGAGCAAACATCTGCTGTATAAATTCAAAATTAATCGCCATTATGAGCTTCCTGCACTAACTTATCGCAATCCATTTAGAAAATATCTACTGTCCTAAATGATGCTAATAGCACACAGAGAGACACACACATTCATTAGAACCCAAGCCCTTAGCTTAAGGGGTCAGAATTCTGTGACACTGAGCTCCAAAGCAATTGCATTTCTCATCATTTCTGATCTCTGAGAGTAAGGTAGGGCGAAATAAAAATAACCTCAGAATGAGCTCAGGAGTGTCCCTTGAAGTATTTGCAAAGCCCTTGGTGATTCTCCAGGAACCACTAACGTGAGTTCTGAGTTACAGTGGATCCCCCTTTTCAATGTCGAACTACTCTCTATCACACTGTAAATAGTCCTTAATGACAGAGCATTTCAGGCCAGCGATATAAAAAACAACAACAAGCATCCTAGCTTCATTTAAAAGGAAACATGAAGACTCACTCTGGGTTTTTCAAATATAATAAAAATAGTCAGAATATTAAAATGTTGAACATTTCTAAAAGTAGGCACATTAATTATTTTAAAGATGGTACGGAATGAATTTGTAATAGTATTTCATTGTATGTAATCTCATTGGCATAATAATTCTCTACATCTACCTGGACATTAACATTAAATTTCTGGCCTATTAAAGTACTAAATATAATTATTCAAAGCACTAGGGCTTATCAATTGCATTTCCAAACATGGTCCCTGTTACCTATAACCGGGACTGGGGCTACATTCTTCAAAAGATGATATCCCACCCTCGCCGGTTTGCCTCAGTGGATAGAGCTTTGGCCTGTGGACCATAAGGTCCAGGTTTGATTCTGGTCAAGGGCACGTAACTCGGTTGCAGGCTCCTCCCCAGGAAAGGCCCTGGTCAGGGCTCATGCAAGAGGCAATCAATCGATGTGCTTCTCTCACATAGATAATTCTCTCTGTCTTTCCCTCTGTTTCACTCTCTCTAAAAATCAATGGAAAAAATAACCTTGGATGAGGATTAAAAAAAATGATATCCCTATAATTTACACTAGATCCCACAAAATGCATTATAAAAATCTCATAAAAGGATCTTCCATCTCTCTGTAAATCCTGGCCTATCAAATCCTAATAGTTTGATGATGAAAAAAAATTAAGTTTTTCCTCTTAAAAAATGAGTATAGAAACAAGATAAACAATTTTGTTAAAAGGGAAATATGGATTATAAAAAAATAAAGATGAAATCTCAAGGAAACAATAGAAAACTTCAGGTTCCTATATTCTTCACTTTTTGTGGAATATAATTCAGTAAGTCTACACACAGTGTAGATTTCTTAAACTCAGAAATTGTGTCACAGAAATATTTATGTCTTGTGTGATTCCAATGTGTTCCCTACAAAATTACTTCTGTTACGTTTCTGCTTAACTGCTTATCAGCTAATTACATAATTTGCTTCCCTGCTTAGTAAATTAAAATCCCAATTCGCCTTCTCATAGTGCATTCACTCCAGATGAGTCAACATCTGTACATAAAGAATAGCGACCATTCAGCAAGGATGCTGCTGTTTCCTAGGGGGAAATACTGAAAATGTCAGCAGGACTTAACACAGAGGTGAGCTCTACACTGTGAAGGTGAAAATAAGCCAAAAATGTTTAACTACGACTGTTGTACATAAAACACATTCCCTGTTAACTCAGTATCTGTATGTTTTATATACTTTGTTAAAGGTTTGTCTTAGTAGCAGATAGAATTTTACTCTTTCTCACCAGGGCAGTACCTCACCTTTACATACTAATTTTGAACTGTAAAAGGTTTTTACCTTGATCTTTTGAATCTTATAGCACTTCTAAGAAGCAGAAAGGGCCAGTATTAATTATATTTAATTTATGCATATAAAAATTGAGACTCAGAGTAGCTATTAGTTGGTGATACTGAATTTCAAGTTATCTTCTCATTCCCATACAATCTTATTTCCACAATATTATGATACCTTTAATACCGCGTACTACATTTATATTTATCAAGGCCTGAGCCCCTTACTTTAGTTACTCTGACAACTGCATTCTGATTTTGGTGCTTTGAAGAGGGGTGATTATTTATTTATTTTAAAAATATTTTTTTTTATTGAATTCAGAGAGGAAGGTAGAGAGAGAGAGAGAGAGAGAGAGAGAGAGAGAGACATCAATGATGAGAAAGAATCATTGATCGGCTGGCTCCTGCATGCCCCCTACTGGGGATCGAGCCTGCAACCCTGGCATGTGCCCTGACTGGGAATCAAACCGTGACCTCCTGGTTCATAGGTTAATGCTCAACCACTGAGCCATGCCAGCTGGACTAGAGCAGTTTGTCTTAAGACTAGAGGCCCAGTGCACAAAATTCTTGCACGCGTAGGGTCCCTAGGCCTGGCCCATTTTCAGGGCTCATAAGGTCCCCTGCCTCCTGGCCTCCCCACCTCCTCCTTCCCTCATTCCCTCAGCACCCCACTGCCACCACTGGTTGCCCGCCATGTTCTGTGCCACCCCCTGGTGGCCAGCACACATCATAGCGATCAATCGAACTCCTGGTCCCCTGTTGAACTCCTGAGGGGACAATTTGCATATTAGCCTTTTATTATATAGGATAGGAGTTTGGTGGTAAAAGTGGAATATGTCAGATTACAAAATGAAATGAGAGAACACTCTAATCATGGGAATATATAGCAAATAAGGGAGGTTCTGCAAAATTAAACCCAGGTCATGTGGTGCTATCCTTTACTTTCCTCTCTGTTGTGACAAAGTCCTGCCCTAATAGCTACTTCTTCTTAATTTATTTTTAGGTGTTCAATCATCAGGTGCTGAACCTTTCCCACTCTAAAACACTCAAACCCTCGAATCTTATACTTTCTCCCAACAATTACTTAAAATCTTCCTCTCCTTCTCCTTTTTCTCCTCACAAATGCCCTCCAAATTGAGTAAAAGAAATTGCTCCAAGCTGCTTCAAGTTCCTTTGACGGTGTTTTCTGTTTTGTTTAGTTTTTCTTTCCTGGCCTGGAAGGATGCATTCCTACATTCCAGTATCCAATTTTCCCTCTATCAGAGAGCACTTTTCATATTGTTTTCCTGTAGGAGGATGAGCAGTGCTGACTTGCAGGGAATTATGGTGGCTCTCCACCAGGAGTAGGAGATGGAATTTCCCTACAGGTTTGGATAGGGCGCTAGAAAGCAGTCTAATGTGGTAATGATTTAGTGATAGCTCTAATTATAGCACAGCTCACCCCAGCAAATGTGTATTGAACACAAAGCCATTTAGCAGGAAGGCGCAGGCTTCTCTGATGGCAGAAATGAAAAGCTGCACATCCCGGTGTTTGTTAGTAATAGGTTGTCACTCTCCTGACTCGAGAGTCTTTTTCTTTTCTCTGAATATGAGTGAATGAATTACACTAACTCAATTTGGCTATTATTATAGCAAATTTCCAAAAGTGAAAAGTGACCCGCTTTAAGGATTTCATACATCAGTGAGCACAGTGCCTGAACTGCCCATTAAACTTTAGGTAGAAAGAAAATGTAAACAGGAACTTTGAACAAAATAGAAGCAATACTATTATCATTATTGCTACTTTTATTTTAAAATCATAGTGGTTCTAGAGCTAGTTATATGCAAAAGCTAAGGTTACTTAATTCTTGATTCTATATAATTTTAATTTTAATATATATTTATGTAAGGTGGCTATAGTGTCATTCTTTTAAGAATGTTATGAGGCATCCTCAAAAATTGAAAAATTAAGAGAATTTTGTTTTTCCTATTATACTAAATGTTAGCACCAGCATAATGGATCAGCATGAAGATCTACAAGGTAATTTAAAATATTTCTGGGCCTCTAAGAGATGGTACGGAATGAATAATCTCATTGCATAGTAATTCGTTCATGAAATTGTACTTTCTAAATGTATTAACCTTCCAAAAAAAAAAAAAAAGAATGCATCAGTTAGAATGTAGGTTTGGTCGGATATACAAGCACAGAACAAAAAATCACTGAGACAAAAGTTCCAAAGTTGATATCACCTGTTCTACTTCACTGTACATAAAAAGGGAACTTCCAAAGTCTTACAATGTTCTTTTTTCAATCTCAGAACTCTTTCTGTTGTGGGATGGATGTGGCCACCCATCACAGCTTCATTCAATCAGATACGTGATTAACCTCTGTAGCACCTATGCTCTCAGCTCACGTTCATTAACCACCTTCTGCTTACAATTTCCCTTCCATATTAGATCACTTTATTAGTGGAATGTGAAAAGGAAAGTTTTAAGATATTTACATTTCTACTCTCTTTGTAAGTCATTAGATTCAGGGTCCACCCTAAACTAGTATTACCTCATCTTAACTTACGCACATCTGCAAATATCCTATTTCCAAATCAGGTTGCATTTTGAGATCCCAGGTGGAAATGATTGGGAGGGGATATAAGTCAACCCATCACCTCCTAATTCAGAAGTGTACTTATTCAGAGGTGGCCATAAGAATGTATCAGGGGTTTGGAAGTATTTGCTATAATTTATTTTAACAGTAGAGAGTGTGACATAGGATGAGAAGTGCCTGTGGCATGTCTGGTGTCATAAGTATCCCTTCCAGCAGAGCTCCCGGACTGTGAGAGGGCACAGGCTGGACTAAGGGACCCCGCCTGCCCCCCAAGTGCATGCATTTTGTGCACGGGCCTCTGGTTTTCTAATAATAACTTAATAAAGATCACATAGCCTCTGTCTTTCAGATATTAATAGTTGTGTGTCCGTAAGCATCTTTAAACCTTTTTGTGGCTAATATTTTACTTCAATAATTGAGCCTCATAGATTTGTTTTGATGATCTAATAAGATGATGTTTAAACATAGTATACATTTGGCCCATGGTTAACTATCATTAAAAGATAGTTACTCATTTCATTAAAACAAAATGCATATTTTAGCTGATAATAAAATGTGTACCTTCCCAGTGTCCAAAATTATTATTATCTGTCTGTGGGAGTGTTTTTATAGACTTAGTCACCTAGAATCTAATTAACAAACAGAATATTTCAAGGTACATTGAGGAAGAAGGATAATTGAAAAGTATTTCAAACAAGCCCTTAAAAAAATCTAGTGAATCATTTGACAACACAACTGAGTAAACTTTTGCAGTAATACAAAGTTGAGCTATGAGATGCCTCCTTTACCAGGCTAGATGAATACAAGAAAACACTAGTTCTTTGGATTACTGTTATTGAATTTAATGAAAACCAGTAATCCATTAGTGTATTGTCTTCAAATAGGCTACAAATAATTGTTCAGATTATGCTTTTCTTTTACAGTTAGTCTTAACTTGGTTTACAAAGACAACTTTACCATATAATATGTGGCTATTCCAAAATGCTCTCTGATTCTCATTTAAAAACAACTTATTGTTACTTTCAGAATATTGACATTTTGGTGTTGCTTTTAACTGGTTTCTTTGTAAGCTTTTGATCACTTTACTATCTTATGTCTTAATTCCAGTTGATAAGGAATAAAGAATCAAGTTATCTATGTATGATAGGACTAGTTTATAAGCTGATCTGTCAATTATTTTATTATTTTTTTTTTATCTTGTGTGGCAGATTTTATTACAAATTCACTCAGGTCACTTGGGACCCAGCATGTCCTTGGGCTTCACCCACGCATCGAACTGCTGGGCTGGGAGGTAGCCAAGTTCAATGGCGGTGGCCTCCCAGGCGGGCCCATTTCTGTGTGCGGTCTTAGCAATCTTGGCTGCCTTGTGGTGCCCTGTGTGAGGGTTCAGAGCCGTCACCAGCATCAGGGACTCCTTCATCAGCTCGGCGGCCCTGTCCTTGTTGTCCTGGGTCCCCACCACGCAGTTCTCCGTGAAAGACACGGCCTGTCCCCAGCAGCCTGGCTGAGTGCGGCGCGTTCTTGAGCATCTTTGGCTTGAAGACCTTCAATTCGAAGTGACCCTTGCTGCCCCCAATCGGTCACAGCGACGTGACTGCCCACGACCTGGGCGGCCTCCATGGCCATCGCTTCGCACTGCGTCGGGGTCCCCTTGCCCGGCCTGATGCTGCAGCCCGGCTCCTTCTCGGGCAGAAGCAGCTCCCCGGCCGGAGCGAGGCCCGCAGCGCAGGAAGCGGGTGCCCTTGGCGATCTTCCTCCGGCCGCACAGCCGTGTTCACGGCCCCACTGGGCTCCACCGAAGCATCGTGAGCAGCCAGAGCCTCGAACTGGTTTGGAGCTGTGACAGAAGGCAGGCCTGTGAGCGCCACCTTCGCGGCCACCTCCTCCGCAAGGCCAGTTCTAGCGTTTGGACCGGTTCCCACGGCTGTGCCCCGGCTGCGAGCTCCTAGATGCTTGGCTCTGCAGCCTCTATCCTCGCCACCGCAGATTTCAGCTGCTGAGCATAACCACTGAGCTCCTGCCCACGAGCGAGCGGGATTCTGTTCCTGGCGCTGTGCCGGGTGGGGGTTTTTGTGAAACGGTGTTTCCTCACTTCTACCAGTTTTGGTTCAGGTTTTACACTCACTAAGGGCATAGGAAACTC
The DNA here is from genome assembly GCF_027574615.1 of Eptesicus fuscus. Lineage (NCBI taxonomy): Eukaryota > Metazoa > Chordata > Mammalia > Chiroptera > Vespertilionidae > Eptesicus > Eptesicus fuscus. Next base: position 91,948,986 of record NC_072475.1, on the reverse strand, counting down.
TTAGGCAGTTTCTGGATTTCTCACCAAGGAAATTGAACAGTATAATGAAGGTGTGTCCACCATCTTAGTGAGGTCTACATCACTAAGCTACATAAGGAAGATATAAACTTGTGGAATTTTTCTGCATGAATTTTGCTATCCATAATTAACTACAGTAAAACGTAAAAGGATAATTGAAAGCATTGGTTTCTGGCTTTTTATAAAATATATTAGCGTTCAAAACATACTAGTAATTTTTTTTTTCTATTGGATGTTCATACAAATTAGTATACATTTTTGAGGAGATGCTAAACTAAGATAAATATTCTTTGAGATAGATTTATGTTAGCATTAATCTACTCCTTGAATGTCATTCTCTAAATTCTTGAGGTGCCACAGAGCATTTCAAACTCAGACTTTCCCCAAAAAATGTGCATATATATTGGTGAAAGGATTTTCAATGCATTTCAGGGAACACCATTATTATTAACACATGCTTTTGTTCAGTGCATTTTTTTATGCATGCAAATAAGATTACTCCCAAGGGCCACATCTTTTCCCATTGAATACTGAAATGGTTTTACTGTTCCTGGAACACATGCAAATCACATTAAATTACAGAGAGCATGCAACCCATTGTCAAACACCGTAGACTAATAATCACGACTATTGAAGTGAACTTACAAAAAATATGTAAAATGTAGAAGAAAATTTGAATTGAAGTTCAGATTCCATAAGCTTATATTGGTTAAGATAAAATAATACATTGGTAGTCTATAGGAATAAGAAAGGGACTGAAACATATAAAGAATTTAATTTAAACAATAAATGCTACTTATCTTTATCTTTTACTAGAGGCCTGGTGCACAAAATTTGTGCACTGGGGGGGGGGGTTGTCCCTCAGTCCAGGAGCCCTCTGGGGATGTCCGACTGAAAGCTTTGGCCCAACCTAAGCCATCAGTAGGACATCCTTAGCTCCTGCCACCGCCGCTGCACTCGCCAGCCGTGTGCCTGGCTCAGGGCTTCAGGCTGAGCGGCACTCCCCCTATGGGAGCACACTGACCACCAGGGGGCAGCTCCTGTGTTGAGCGTCTGCCCCCTGGTGGTCAGTGTGCATCATAGCGACCAGTCATTCTGCCATTTGGTCAATTTGCATATTACCCTTTTATTATATAGGATTGTCTCTTAAAGCCTGCAGATGAAGATGGGCAATAGAAAACAGGTTCTCACTGGTTATACCCAGATTAAAATATGACAAACAGAATACATAGACAATGCAATAAATAAATTAAGCCAGGGTATATAGTTTATTATATTTAAGTTTTTCCCCCTATTTCAAACCTTACTCTATAGTAGTATTTTTTATAACATTAGCTTTTACCTATAATAAGTGGAAATTGATTTGGGAAGCATGGCTCTATTGTAACACTTGCCATTACCTTCATATTTTTAACTCCTTTTTAAACATTATTTACTTCATGAAATAAATTTTCTGTGATGAATACATTTTGCACTTTGTAATGATTTGATATTACTTTCTATATTATATCACTATAAAATATAATAAAATATTTATATATGTAATATATATTATCTCATACATGTGTATTTATATAATATATGAAATATATATAATCTATATATATATATATCATATATATATATGTGTGTGTGTGTGTGTGTGTGTGTGTGTGTATAATTTATATATACAGTTGACTCTTGCACAATAGGAGTTTGGACTGCATGGGTCCACTTATACATGAATTTTGTTCAATAAATAACAGTACTGTTTTTAATCTGCAGTTTGGAATCCATGAGTAAGGAAGGCTTACGGTATACACTGTTGAATGCCATCCTACCTAATAAAAGGGTAATATGAAAATAACCACCACTCTGCTACGCCCACGATTGGGCCAGTGAGACACTGGGGGGCGGGACTCGGGGTGGCCTATCCGGCAGTTGAGAGGCACGGGGGGTGGGCCTATCTGGCCGTTGAGAGGCGCCAGAGGCTTTTGGCCTGGTGCACGAGCTGACACCCAGCTCCCCTGCCATTGAAAGCAGGGAGCTGGGTGTCTCTCTGTGCATACGGAGAGACTATAAGATGCCAAGAAAGAAACCACTACTAAGGAAAGGACTCAAAAACTAAAACTATGGAACTTACAGGTAAAGAAATAGGAGAAAATCTTTGCTACTTTGGAGGTAGCTAGATAGCTTAGAAGGACATAGGAAACACTAACCATAAAAAAGTAATTATTAGATTTGTTAAAATTAACATCTTCTCTTGAAAAATGACACCATTATGAAAATAAAAAGGCAAGTCATAGGGAGAAATTATTCACAATACATATGTCTGAAACAGACTTTTATGGAGACTATCTATGAAGCAGTCTTACAATTCAATGGTAAGAATACAGACAATCCAATGTTCAAAATGTGCAAAAGATTTGAACAGACACATCACAAAAATAAGATCTATACCATCATGTGATGATTAATATCATTAGTCATAAGGGAAATGTGGATTAAGCCTCAGTGATTTTCTACAAAACATGCTAGAAAGGCTAAAATTAAAAAGACTGACAATAATAAGTATTGGCAAGTATGAGGAGCCACTACAACTCTCATGTAGGTGGGAGTATAAACTGTTGCACCCACTTTGGAAAATGTATTGACAGTTTCTTAGAAAGGTAAACATTCCCTTACCATAGACCCAGCAATGTTAACTCTTGGTATTTAAAATAAATCAATAAATCATAACATTTGTTCACACAAGGATTTGTACACAGATGTCCATTGTAATCCTATATAATAAAGAGCTAATATGCTAATTAGACCAGATGGCAGAACAACCTTCCAGAACGATCAGTGGGCGGGGCTGTGAGAACAGCCTTCCAGAACGATCAGTCGGAGGGGCTGTGAGGTAGCCAGGGCCATAAGGCAGCCGGGGCTTCGAGGGCTGAGTTCCTTGCACAAATTGTGTGCATCGGGTCTCTAGTATTATATAAGGGACTTAAGCATCCATGAATTTTGGTATTCATGAGGGAGCAAAAGTGGATTTTCACCTGTGCAGAGAGTTAGTGACCCTAACCCATGTTTTGTATAAGGATCCACTGTATATATCCATCCTTGAGGTGAGTTGCTGCCCAGGCTAAGGTGTCCAAGTCATGGCAGGGCAGCAGTAGCTGGAGAGCAAGGAGTTGGAGGAAGACAGATAAGGATGGAGAATGACAAGAAAGAGGAGATGAAAAAGGATGATGATGTATCCAGAAGATCTGGAAGATGATAGTGACACCAGTTATGGCATGGAAAGCAGCTTCAGGAGCCACAGCACCTATAGCAGTGCTCCAAATCATCTACTTTTCTTGTAAGCTGTATGGCCACGGGGAGGAACAATATCTCTCATATTTCAGCTTTGAGGACGGGTACAGATTGCTAGAACTAGACTAGTACTTTTGAATTTCCTGGGATGCTAGGCACTGTGTCATCCTTGGGAAGCTCTGCAGCACCCGCAGAGCTTTAACACCCCCATCCCACCATTGCTGGGCTGCTGGAGTCCAGGCCTCCCCAGATACATAGCCCACATCCTGCCTCACTGTCAGAGGGGAGGAGAGCCCCAGAGGGGGTTAGTGGTCCACTATGCAGGAGAAAAGGACCACTTTGTCCCTTGTGATCCGGGAAGAAGGCTTACTCTTCTTCAGGCTTGTCAGCCTAAGACTAAGAAAAGTTGCATAAGTGAAGGTTGGAACCTGAGGCGGGGAGGTATACTTGTTTGCTAAGGGGCCCGAGCATAATATTGCTGCCAATGGGACACTGCTGCCCACAGTGATACTGCTGCCAATCTTGTTGCTCCCGCTCACCTGGTAATGCAGGTACCCCACTTGCCTGGGCCACAAGCTCACCCCAATTGCTCACTGTGACTCAAACCTCTCTGAGCCTGTCATGTCCAGGTTGCACGTCTAGGCCCTATGTCTCCTGCTCATTATGGTGGCTGTTGTGACAGCTGGTCCAGGAAGCACAGCCTCCTGAGTTGGCCCTGAACCCTGTCCTGTTGAAATCCAACCCTGGGCTCAACGAGCCCTACCCTTGGTATCAGCAAAACCCTTCATATATCTCTGAAGAGGTTGAACTTTCATCATTCCAACAGGAAGCCTCAGCTCTGCCCACTGAGGCCCCTTATAAAATGGAACCATCTCCAAACACTCGAGAGGCTTTAGCTCATCTTCTACCCCAACAAGAGGCCTAAACTCAGTCTACAGGTTCCTCTTAGACATTGACATTTTTGTTAGTCCATCAAGGAGTTCCAGGTCAGTATCCGCCCTACCCTGAATATATTTAATCTTCAACGCAGCAGAAGAGCTCAATTCTGCCTCATGTGCCTCTTGTCAGTGTACCATATTCTCCAGTCTAGCAGAGGGGTCCAGCTCAGCCTCCAAACTCCTCTCGGATCTCTTAGCTCACCCTGCGATACATCACTAGGTAACAGTCTAACCTCCAGCTTCTGGTGAACCTCATGATTCAGAGTTGCCTAATATCAATGTTAAAGTTGTGGATCTGGGGGGTTTGGTAACTTCAGAGACCCCTAAGAAGATTGAGGAAGATGTCTTGGCTCATTCACCAAAGTCCACTGAAGAAGTAAAACCTCATTCCAGCTCATCCTACTTCAGAGGCTAATGCCAGAGCCCTGCAGCAGACTACAGCTCCTGCAAAGTACCCCGAGTGACACTTCACTTCCAGAGCCATGTCTGAAATTGCATTTCATTCTTTGGACTTGGAAGTTAACAAAACCCAGCAATCAGAGTCATTTGAGGCACTTCTTCCAATGAGTGAACATACTAGTCTATGAGCTCTGTACCTGCAATAATTGGATGCTGTTGTCTATTGGCCTGAGCCCAAAGCAGAGGCTCCACAGAGTTCCTGTGCCAAAGCCCAAAACCTACAGTGGCACCCTCACTATCTTAAACTTGAAAGGAAATGCTGTTTCTTGCATTGGTAAAGATACATGGAAGTCATGCCATTTGGTTTAGAAATGAATTCTAAGTGGAAATTATTTGAGAAAATTATGTAAGGATTCATTTCGAGGCCTGTTGTCCCTCCAGTATTTAAATCTTGGTTTCAATTTAATCACAAAACTGAGTTTTGGAACACTTCAGGCCTGGCGTGGAATGCAGTTTTTACACAAGTTAATTCTCAATTGTAATCTTCTGTCAACTGTTAAAGATTAATGTCTTTTTAAATTTCTAGCATTAAAATATTTAGACATGGAAACAACACGAGTGTCACTTACAACAGTTGAGAGCATCCTCCCAATGATTCTTGAATTGGAAAAAAACTGATCTTACTTAGTCATTTGTCCTGCTGCCTCTGCCAATTTAACAATAACATTGAGAATGTTGGCAAGACAGTCACACACCATTGTGACACTAAATGTATGACAAACACATGTTGTAGCCTCCTGATGTGGCTTCTCATGCACAGCAAGAAGTAAAGATTGCCAAGGCAGAGTAGGATAGGGATCAATGAGAAAATGAGAGGACAGAAGCCCAGGGTGAGCAGGAAGAGGAGTCAAATGAGCTCACAAAAGATGTGCCAAGATATAACAACAAACTCCTCATAGCAAAATGGAGGTCTATCCATTTCTGCTCCTCCAAACCCTGGCAATCACCACTCTACATTCTGGTCCTGTGAATTTGACTGCTCTGGCACCTTATACTAGTGGAATCATACAGTTTCTGCCTTGTTGTCTTTGACTTCTTTCACATAGCATGTCCTCAAAGTTCATCCATATTGTCGCTTGTGGGTGCTGAATAATATTCTAGTGCATATACCACATTTTGTTTACCCAGTCCTTCCTCCATGCACACTTTTGCTTCCACCTTTTTGCTATTGTGAAGAATGTCACTATGAATATGGGGGTATATATATTCCTTCAAGAACCTTGTATCTTTTACATTTTTTAAAGCATATGAATGTGCTACTTATTTGAAAAATAATAAGTTAAATAATGTGATGTGTGATACAAGATGTATAAATACATAAATATACATATAAATATATTAAAGATAAATATATATACAAAGGATAAATTATATATACTTTATGAAAAATGTTGTTACATTTTTGGTCAAATCTGATAAAATATTGTTTTGGTATAAAAATTTGCAACTTCTTAAATAAAGAAAAAAACAATTGAGAAATAATTTGTACAAAAATGAAACAGTCGTGTCCTTAATTTTAAGACTTAACAAATAATTTTATAAACTAAATTTAAAAGAAACAGAAAAGTATTAATGAACAGAATTATAAATAAGTAAATGAAACTGAAGGTTCTTAAAGAAAACCAAATTATGGTCAGTGTAAATTTTTTTCAGAGGTTTGAAATAAGAACTGATTAAAATAATGGAGTTGGTAAATATTTTGCTCTCCTCCTCCCAAGACCACATCAAGACAACAACTATATTATAGAACAACCACACTAGAGAACCGCCTGAAGACTAGCTAAACAGAACTCCTATACCTAAGGACATAAGAAGCCGTTTTAAGACTAGTAGGAGGGGCAGAGACACATAATGGTCTGCTCCTACCCCCACACCCACATGTGGTGGGTAAGAATTGGAAGAGAACCCTGGCTGGGTGGCTAAGTTGGTTGTAGCATCATCCTGTACACCAAAAGGTTGTGGGTTCGACTCCAAGTCAGAGCACATACCTAGGCTGTGGGTTGTATCTCAGGTTGGGGTCTATTCATGAGACAACTGATTGCTATTTCTCTCTCACACCAAAATTTCTAACTCTTTATCTATTTCTCTCTGAAATCAATAAAAACATACCCTCAGTTGAAGACTGAAAAAAAGAAATTAGAGAGATATCTTCACTGTCAAGGATCCTTAGGAGTAAAGGGTCCCAGCCTCACAAAAGACTTCTGAGCCCAGAGCACCTGTGCCAGGAAAAGGATTCCCCACATCTGGCTGTGAAAATCAGTAGGAATTCAGCCCAAGTGAGAGTGAGGGCAGCTAGAGTCTCTGGGGTTCCTCATAAAGGGCCCAGAGATAGAATTACTCACTGATAGACTTACTTATTCTGAGCTCCACAGCTGAGATAGCAGATCAAAAAAGGCCAAGGACACCGGGCTAGAGTTGCTCAATGGTTGAGCATCAACCCATGAACCAGGAGGTCAAGGTTTGATTCCTGGTCAGGGCACATGCTCAGGTTGCGGGCTAGATCCCCAGTAGGGGGCATGCAAGCTGATCAATGATTCTCTATCTCATTGATGTTTCTATCTCTCTCTCCCTCTCCCCTACTCCCTCTGAAATAAATTAAAAAACATTTAAAAAGGCCAAGGACATAGGGGGAGAAACTGAATTATCTGGCTTCAGGGTGAGGACTAGCGGGACAGCGCTGGCTGAGGCAGAAGTGCTAGCAGGCACCATAGTCCCTTTGCTGAGCTGTCACTCTGCCCACACCGCAGCGGCAAGTGGGCACCAAATCTGAATCTCCATCAAACTCACCCTACTCTGCTACTTCCTGAGAAAGTGCCCCATCCAACTCACACACACAGGCCAGAACCTCTTTCAGCACCTGTTAACTCACAAGAAGCCATCTTCAATTCACATTGCAGACTGCCCTGAAGACTCTCAAAGGTCTACACATTTCAAATCATCAGCTGCTGGTCTATTGTGCCCTGTTCCTTTCATAAGTGACCCCCAGACCAACACTAGTGGTAGCCAGCCTCAGTTTGCAGCATAGCCACTCGTAGGTACCTCCAAGCCCCAGCACAAGCAGCTACCAACCACAGGTCGATGAGGTCAGGTGGTGATTGACCTGCACCAGAGCCCCTCCCAAGACATCTCAGAACTAACACACCCAATGACTGGCTTCAGACCACACTAAAGCATCAACCAATTAGCTTCACTAGTGATACACCCAAAGCGTAGATTCAGCAGGCACTAGGGCCCCACTACAGTAAGTCACACTAGTGGAGTCAGCCCCTACACAACAGTTTGTCTACTGTAGCCATAGTCAGTCCTTACAGCCAGTCAGACTGAGGGCCAATCCCACTCAGTGATGTGCCAACAGCAATCAGCTCTCAATTGCAACAGGACAGCACACACAACCCACACAAGTGACAATCCTGGAGTGCAGGGCTCTGGTGACCAGGGAGCCTGTACTAATTGACCCACAAGATAACTACTACATAAGACTACTCTGCCAAGATTGGGAAGCATAGCAAAGCTAATACATAGAAATAAACACAGGGAGGCAGCCAAAATTAGAAGACAAAGAAACATGTTTCAAATGAAAGAACAGGTCAAAACTGCAGAAAAAGGACTAAATGAAATTAAGATAATCAATCAACCAGATACAGATATAAATCACTGGTTACAAAGAGTTCAATACATTTAGGAGAAAAATAGGTGAACTCGGTGAGAACTTAGACAAAGAGAGAGAAACCATAAAAAAGAATCAGTCAGAATACAATAAGTGAAATGCAAAATATATTAGATGGAATCAACACAGATTAAATGAAGCAGAGGATCTAAAGAATGGTTTGGAAGACAAGGTAGCAAAAAATACCCAATCTGAACAACATCAAGCATAACATTTGCTTGATGCTAACACCACTTTTAGAGCTTTGCACAATAATACATTACTGCTACAAGAAGATTACTTCCTTTCCATAATATATAATAGTTTCAAATCACCATAGAAAGTAGTACTTAATAGTTCAGTACAGCAAATCTTAAATAAAGTAAAAAGATAGATGGTTTAGTATGTAATGAACAGATAAAGTTTGATGGTTAACTTCCATGGAGGAGACTGGTTATGTCATCAGCACTACATTCCTCTTCTTAGGTTCACAGCTAAAATGCATTTCCAAGATAGAATACATAATAGGTCCATATAATTAGTTTTTACTAGTGAAATATAAGCATAAGTCATATATCACTTTCATGCCAAAGCCAAATTTATCTTTTCTTCACTTTCTCTCTTTTCCGCTGGTTTCCAGCTGGAATATCTATAGATGTTTAACCATTTGTGGAAGATACCAGATTCAAAATTTGGAAGGATTACCTGGCCAGTGTGGCTTAGTGGTTGACATATGAATCAAGAGGTCACAGTTCGATTCCTGATCAGGGTACATGCCCAGGTTGAAGGCTCGATCCGCAGTGGGAATTAGGCAGGAGACAGTTAATCAATGATTCTCTCTTATCATTGATGTTTCTATTTTTCTCTCCTTCTCCTTTCCTTTCTGAAATCAATAAAAAATATTTTTAAAAATTGTAAGGATCCTAGGTCTCTAAGTCACTGCTGGAAGAAGAGACCCCATGACCAAAAATGACCACCACCAAAAAATCCTATTGGGTAATAATGTAAGGAAGCAATGCACTGTTATTTTGTTTATTCACTAAAACATACAGTTCATCCTTTACTGATATATTTTATAGCCTACCTAATACAGTCCTATTTGTGAACCAGCTTTCTCATATTTCATGTGGTTTATGTGGTTCTATTTTCCTTGTCTTTTGTGTTGAATACATGACCCAGATTTGATCAGTAAAAGTCCATCAGTATCCTGGACACAGTGAGTAATTCAAGAATGACACTTAACCCAACTGGGGCAAATCAGCACATTCTCTGGGGCATTTATGCCAGAGTTGTCAGCACAGACTTTTCCCCGGCTTTGGGATTAGAAGTTGAATGGATGTTATAAATTGAAGTGGCTGACATCTATCCTTCCGGGCCTCATGAAACAATTCATTTGTTGTAGGAAAGAATGAGGGCAGCATGCAAATAAAAGTAAAGTTTAGAGATGCGGAAAGAAAAATATATTCCTCGGGACAGCTTCTGAGGTTATAGTTTTACTCATGGCTAAAGTCAGTCCTTCTTCTGGAATTTTAGTCAAGAGATGGTTAATTTTATTTGTTTTCTAAAGACATAAAATAGTTTGAATTGGATGTACTTCAGTTGCAAATAGGGTCTTAACAGTGGTTATTGTCCTTATTTAAAAAAAAATATTTTGTTGAAGTTTTTTCTACTCCAGTAAGGAAAACAGTATAAATTTTGGAAGACAGAAAGGTTACTATCCTATATAATAAAAACGTAATATACAAATCTACCGAACAGCAGAATGATCAGTCGCTATGACGCGCACTGACCACCAGGGGACAGATGTTCAATGCAGGAGCTGCCCCCTGGTGGTCAGTGCGCTCCCACAGGGGGAGCGCCACTGAGCCAGAAGCTGGTGAGCACAGTGGAGGTGGCAGGAGCCTCTCCCACCTCCACTGCAGGCGGGCAGTAAGGAGCGAGTGGTCCCATACTGCGAGAGCCCTGGACTGCAAGAGGGATGTCTGACTGCTGGCTTAGGCCCAATTCCCAGACATAACCCGAGGGGTCCTGGACTGTGAGAGGGCACAGGCTGGGCTGAGAGACCCCCCCGCCCCAGTGCACGAATCTCATACACTGGGCCTCTGGTTAAGATTATATAAATGTTGACCTATGAAACCTGATTATATCATTTCAAAATATATACAAATACCAAATCATCATGTTGTGTACCTTAAACTAATACAATATTATATGTCATTTATAAATTATATATAACTGAAAACAACTGGATTAAATCAAGTAAAAATTAATCAATCTAATAAGAATTTGCAAAGTTTGGCATTATAACATAAAGTGAATATAGTTAAAACAAAGCAAAGATAGATAAAAAACAAAAAGAATCATAAGCAAAAAAATGCTACCCCTAGTTATGTATAAGTTTTTCCATATTTTATTCTAAAGATTATATAAGGACATAGAGCTATGTGGGCTGCCTTGGTATCCTGGAATGTGTGGCTAGCAGTGAAAATTAAGATTGGGATTCATATGCAGCATTCAGAAGCTTGTGGCAGCTGCCTGATTTTCTCTGCTTGGGGAATTGAGGAGGTCTGTCATTTTGGAATTCTGCAAATTAATCTGCATGGTGGTTATAAAAACTAAATATTGGACATTTGAACCACTATGAGAGGGAACCATCTGAGTTAATGTAATCAGAGGCAAGGAGGAAGCAAAAGCTAATCTAGCAAATATAAACCAAGAAGGAATCCCTGAAACACATGGGAAGTGTTAGTAATGCAAGTATTTCTTCTTAGCAGAAACAGATTCTAGAACATGAAACAGATGAAGGGGCTAGATAAGATGACATTAAGGACAACTAAAGGGAAAGTTGTAGATAAGAAAAATTAAGCAAGTTTTCAAGACTATGTCAGATTCATCCAGACAGGAATCATAGAGCCATTCTGCTGTTCCCCTTTTGATATCTTACCGAACCTGTGTACATGGTGCCTTTTTTTGGGCTTAGACATAATTTTCTTACTTTTAAAGTAGGGAATGTAGTGAAATTATCATATGTTCAAAGGGCCTTGAGATTAAAGTGTTATTCCTTACATTTTATAAGGCAATATCTGTCAGAAGTTATGAATACTTGCTTGACAAAGGGATACTGCCAGCAATAGAAGTTCATTTTTTTTTTTACAACAATGTGGAATTTACCGTAATGAGAAGCATGCACATAGGTCTTGTTGTGACTTACTTCAGGACTGTGCCCCATCCATATTCTCATGGCTCACTCCAGAGGTCACCAGGATGGCAATGCTTGTCCGAGGTCCCCATGAACAAAACATCAGCCATGTTGCAAGACTGGGGGCTATGCATTAGCTCAACACCATGGGCCTCTTTTCACAAAGGCTGATTTACCAAGTGTACCAGTTAAAAACGTGGATTTTTTTCAATAGATGGAGTTACACATATGTTGATATATATGCGATTTGATATGTATGCTATGTTGTTGTATTGACAGCAAGCTTCAAAACTTCACATGTCAAATTTGCTGGAGGTGTTAACATCATAGATACTTTTGTGCTTAAAAATGTTGAATTCCATGTCAAAATAAAAGAGCATTTGCAGGAAGTTTTAATTCATTATTTTGAAGAAAAAGTTATCATATACTTCAGGAAGCTTATGGTGAACATGCTCCATCTCAAGATACTTGTTAATGCTGGTTTAAATGCTTTAAAAGTGATGATTTAGATGTAAAAGACAAAGAATGTCCAGGTCAACCAAAAAAGTTTGAAGACCAACAATTACAAGCATTATTGGATGGAGATGCGTGTCAAACTCAAAAACAACTTGCAGAAAGATTAAACGTTGCTCAACAAACAATTTCTGATCATCTAAAAGCAATGGGAAAGATTTTAAAGGAAGGAAAATGGGCACCACATCAACTGAACGAAAGACAAAGGGAAAACCTAAAAGTCATCAGTAAAATGTTGCTTCAACAGCACGAAAGAAAGTCTTTTTTGTATCGAATTGTGACTGACGATGACAAGTGGATTTATTTTGAGAATCCCAAACTCACAAAAGCATGGGTTGATCCAGGTCAACCATCAACATTGACTGCAAGGCCAAATTGCTTTGGAAAGAAGACAATGCTCTGCATTTGGTGGGATCAGGAAGGTGTGGTGTGTTATGAGCTTCTAAAACCAGGCGAAACCATTAATACTGATCACTACCAACAACAAATATTCAATTTGAACCACGCTTTGATCATGAAATGACCAGAATGTGCCAGAAGACACGGCAAAGTAATTTTTCTTCATGATGATGCACCATCACACACTTCAAAACCAGTTAAAGACACGTTAAGAGATCTTGCCTGAGAAGTATTAACCCACCCGCTGTATTCACCAGACCTTGCTCCTTCAGATTACCACTTGTTCCGATGGATGGCACACACACTTTCTGAGCAGCACTTCAAAACATCTGAAGAAGTGGAAAATTGGGTCTCTGAATGGTTTGCCTCAAAACAAGAAAAGTTCTATTGGGGCAGTATCCACAAATTACCTGAAAAATAAGGGAAATGTGTAGCTAGCAATGGACATTACTTTGCATTAAGCAGTTTTGATGTTTGTCTTGAAATTGTCATGTTTTCTTTGATTACAAAATCCATCATTATTAACCAGAACACCTAGTAACTAATGCCACTGCTCACATTCAATATTTCTACATCACAGTCCACAATGACGCTTCATTACGGTGCAGTTATTCAAGGATAACAACCAGCCACTATATGGTATTTTAATTTCATCTGCTATCTTTGCACTGGAAAGCATAACAAAATACTTTTACTGGAATTAATGTATCTTCCCATGCTAGAAACTCTCACACTCAACCATAAATTCAATGATTATTCCTTAAATGTAAAAATATGACCCAATCCCTTTTATACTTTGTCCAAAAATGGAAAAAGAAAACACCATTCATATTTAATTTTATAACTAGAGGCCCGGTGCATGAAATTAATTCATGGGGGGGGGGGTGTCCCTCAGCCCAGCCTGCACCCTCTTCAATCTGGGAACCCTGGAGGGATGTCTGACTGCCCGTTTAGGTCCAATCCCAGTAGGATCGGGCCTAAACGGTCAGTCGGACATCCAGGACTGCTGGCTCCCAACTGCTTGCCTGTCTGCCTTCCTGATTACCCCTAACCACTTCTGCCTGCAAGCTTCATCACCCCCTAATCACTCCTCTGCCAGCCTGATTGATGCCTAACTGCTCCCTGCCAGCCTGATTGCCCCTAACTGCCCTCCCCTGCAGGCCTGGTCACCCCTAACTGCCCTCCCCTGCAGGGCTGGTCACCCCTAACTGCCCTCCCCTGCAGGCCTGGTCACCCCTAACTGCCCTCCCCTGAAGGCCTGGTCACCCCTAACTGCCCTCCCCTGCAGTCCTGGGTCCCCCCCAACTGCCCTTCCCTGCAGGCCCAGTTGCCCCCAACTTCCCTCCTGTGCCAGCCTGGTCACCCCTAACTGCCCTCCCCTGCAGGCTTGATCATCCCCAACTGCCCTCCCTTGCAGGCCTGGTACCTCCCAACTGCCCTCCCCTGCTGGCCTGATTGCCCCAACTGCCCTTCCTTGCAGGCCTGGTCCCTCCCAACTGCCCTCCCCTGCTGGCCATCTTGTGGTGGCCATCTTGTGTCCACATGGCGGCAGCCATCTTATGTGTTGGAGTGATGGTCAATTTGCATATTACTCTTTTATTAGATAGGATACTGTTTTCAAGAATTACTGAACCAGTCTGCAACCAAAAAAAAAGACTACTTTAATATAATATTCTTATATAATATATATTTGGTTAATAGAAATTGAAAAATGCTCTTTATAAATAAATATTTTACCCATCTGGAATATGCTAAGTGAAATTAATTGAGGTTTAAAAAGTTCCCTAGTAATCAAATGTTATTATATTATTAATTAGCCTATGAAAATTGCTTTATAAGATAACTTAGAATACACTTTTAACCCTGCTAAAATAATTTTTATTATCTCTAAGTTTGATCAAATTATTTTGTTCAACAAATTAATAATAATCAGATTTTATGACCAAATTATTATATATTCTCACTTCTAATAAAAAGGTTTTTAAAACCTTAAAATGGGTCCAGTTAGTGCCACATTAAATATATATTTATTTTCAATTTAGTCATTTATATTATGTTTGTTCTATTTATTTTAATGTTAAATTTATATACACAAGTGGCATTGAGTTAAGAAGACAAGTTCATAATTAACACTTATTATTTATAATAAAAATTGGAATGTTTAATTTTCAAAATGAAAAAAATAATTTGTGTAACTTCACAGATATATTTAGAACCACATAATTTTGTTTGCTTGGGTAAAACTATAGATTATAGGTTATAGATTATAGATATATTATAGATTATAGATATTCACATATATATCCATTTGATTTCTTCTTATGTAAAAAGTATTCACCTTTTCATTAATTTCTTTATGCTTTCCACTATTTCTTAAAGATTTTGTATGAAATACAGTGCAGTTCTTTTAAAGTCTCTCTGTGATAAATCTAATGAATATAATACATGGGAGTCAATATATTTTATTCTTCTTTAACTGTGAAATAATTTGATTATATATCAAGGTTTGTGTGTATGCTTTATTTGGTCTGGACTGTTTAATTCTGGCTTTTCTCCTAGTGTGAGAACTTTACTTCTAGAAATAGCCCTTTCAATTAGGATGTGTCTTTTCTGTGGTCTCAATAGCCTAGAGTAGACACAGACTCAACACAGGAGATAAAAATAAAAGTAAAATATAAAGTAAAATTTCTGATGCACTTAAAAATATATGTATATTATCCTATATAATAAAAGCCTAATATGCTAAGTGTCCAGTCATCTGGTCGGCTGTTTGACCAATCAAAGTGTAATATGCTAATGATATGGCAAGGCCACTCAACGGCTCGCTATGATGTGCACTGACCACCAGGTGGCAGACAATTGACCGGTCAACCAATCACTATGATGTGCACTAACCACCAGGGGGAAGATAGTCAACCAGTCGACCAGTCGCTATGACGTGCTGCACTGACCACCAGGGGGCAGATACTCCAATTGGTAGGTTAGCTTGCTGCTGGGGTCTGGCCAATCGAGACTGAGTGAGAAGGGCTGGACACATCCTGGAGCCCTCCTGTAGTCCCTCCCTGGCTGGCCAACCTCCTGTATCCCTCCCCTCTCTGATTGGATTAGCGCCAGCAAGAGCTTTATATGTATTGTGCATGCTCAAGTCAACATTTATTTTTAAATTAGAGGCCCGGTGCACAAAAATTGGTGCACTGGGGGGTCTCTCAGCCTGGCCTACATCCTCTCACAGTCCGGGAGTCCTCAAGAGATGTCCAACTGACAGCTTAGGCCCACTCCCCACCACCAACAAAAAATATCTACAAAAAGAATTACATAACATTAGCACCTTGTAATATAAATGTAAATTCTTCAATGAAACATCAGCATTAAAATATCCCAATATATTAAAATAATATAAATCATAACCTAGAATTATAATGTGAAAATTGGTATAGTTTGACATTTATATATTTCAGATGTAAGTGATTATTGTGATGTTTAATATCCTCCAGATAGGGGCCCAGGGACTGTCAGGAGAGGGCCTAAGCCACAGTCTGGCCTGCTTCTGTGGGAGGCAACCAGGCCGGCCTAACAGGGGACGGCACCGCCCCATCACTCCGCTGCTGCCACCTGGCCTCCCTCTGTGGGAGGCAACTGGACAGGCCGATTAGGGGATGGCGCCAGACCCCCAACTGCCCCTCCACCACCCCATCGCTGTTCCCTCCCTCCACCCACTGGCACACGCCTTGGCTGGCCTGGCGCCGCCTGCTCACAGGCCCCACCCCCCACTGACTGGTCATTTTGCCATTTGGTCGATTTGCATGTTATGCTTTTATTATATAGGATTGCCAGTGTGCATCATATGTACTGGCTGGTCGGTCAGTCAGACAGTTGGACGGATGTTCAGTTGGTCGCTTAGCCGTTTATATATATAAGATAGATGAAATCACTAAACAATAAATAGCAAAATTAAAATGTAAGATCAATGGCATCAAAAGCAGAAGATAAGATGAAGTCTAAATGACATATGGGTAAGAAAAACAAAAATAATTTATGAACTTGAAGAATTTATTCACTTGGGAGGTAAAGCTAGAATTATTAAAGACAGCAAGGAACATGTGAAAATTCTAATTTGGTGTTGAAAAACTAATTATGAATACTTTAAAGGAACTTCCACATATAAAGACATCTGTTTGGTTCAGAACTAATGAAGGAATAATATAATTTTAATTGAATGAAATTGTGTAATGTCTAAAGTGATGAAAATATTCTGAGAAGCTTATCAGGTATTTAATTCCCGAAGCAAGCTAAGCTGCATTATGACTTCTAAGACATATTAGAGTTGCATTAGTTCTTTTTTTCTTCTCTATCCCCTAAGATTTTTATTGTTATAGTTGTCATTCCATGTTTTTATTTTTTTTATTTTCTACCCTGTTAAGTTGAATAAAGTAAGCTTCTTTTTCATAAGTGTTGTTTATCAAATGAAAATACATTATCTTATAAGTTTTTCTCTGATTACAGCTTTGATTATATCACATAAATATTGAAGTACTATAATTAATATATATTAAAGTAGAACATAAATAAGCTTTGTTGGTACTATCTTTATAGATATTTTGAGTACACTGGATTCTTTAGTCCCATTAATTTGGCTTTAAAAAAATTACTTTTTTATGTAACTGTGGGATGTGTGTTTATGTATATTTGGCATCTGGCTTTGTTGTTTTTGTTTCATGAATTTCTCTGTTTTAAGAAACTGCTATTTCCATCAGTAAATGTGGACTATAAATGGTACTTTTTAATATATGGAGACATCTGTTTCTCTATCTGAGAAATTAGTGTTCACAAATGTTTTAGTTTCAATAGAAACATTTTAATTTCTAAATACAAAATTATGAGACATTTTATGGTGGCTCTATTAATTATGCATGCAATCCCTTTCTTCTTTTCTTATCCCTCTGGTAGAAGTGGGGAAAAAAGTGTTTTTAAAGTGTCATTAAAATTGTAGTTTTAAAAACATTATTTTCTCTCATAGTATTTATTAATTCAGCAAATATTTAGAGAGCTTTTTGCAGAAAAAAAAGCAATCAACATATTACTGCCTGTGTAGCTCTCATTCTACTAGAATTTATTACTAAATTTGATAATAATCAATAGTTCATAATGCCTGATATATATATATTCTAGAGGCCTTGTGCAAGAAATTTGTGCATGGGCGGGGGTCCCCTCAGCCCAGCCTGCACCCTCTCCAATTGGGACCGCTCGGGGGATGTCCGGGCCTAAACCGGCAGTTGGACATCCCTCTCACAATCCTGGACCACTGGCTCCTAATCACTTACCTGCCTGACTGCCTGATCGCCCCTAACTGCCCCCCTGTCAGTCTAGTCACCCCTCACTGCTCCCTTCTGCCAGCCTAATTGCCCCCAGCTACCCCCCCCCTGCTGACCTGGATGCCTCCAACTACACCATCCTGATGGCCTGGTCACCCCTAACTGTCCCCCCGACCAGCCTAGTTTCCCCTCACTGTCCTCCCTGTAAGCCTAATCACCCCCATCTGCCCCCCGTGCTGGCCTGGTTGCCCCACGCAGCCTGCTGTTCAGTCGTTTGGTTGTCCCTCACTAACCTCCCTGCCAGCTTGGTCATAGGCAGCCATCTTGTGAGGGAATGACGGTCAATTTGCATATTAGCTCTTTATTATATAGGATGACATTCAATAAACATATTTGATTACATAGGATACATTATTAGTAACTAAAGTCTTCAGATTTTATGGGATTATGGGTTTCAGAAAGTAAGACCACATACTATCTATGTGACTCATCACTGATGTGGAAGTAGTGTTTGTCAAGCTTCTCCATTATAAAGGTATTCTTTTTCTCCCACTTCCCATTCTTTGTAAGGATATCACTGTATGTATCCCATACTTAGAAAGGGGAGAGTTATGACCCACTTCCTAATTTCCTAGTGGACAGAGTGTCTGCATAAATTATTTGTGTATTCTCCTCTATGTAATTGCCTATTCACTTACTTAAGTATGGACTCAAGAATATTGAAATTCTACTTGGGACTATAATCCCATATTATTTTTTATTTTATTTTTTCTTTTACTTTTGACCTGTGGGCACTATTTAAATTGGCTCCTGGGTCTCCTTAACATATCCTCATTATTGTGGTTCTGTTATAGCATAGTAAGAAGGTAGGAAAATTTCAGGACAAGGGGAATAGGGAAACAAGACAGATAGTTAAACAGCAGTTTGCAGCCACCTAGTAAATCCTATTTTCTCTAAGCCAAGGACACTTAATAGTTTGAACTCCTCTTCCCCAACAAGAGGGTAAATAGCTTAAATCACCCTACTCAGGGAAACAGATAACAGAAATTCAATTAGTGCCATTTGCCAACCACCTCCAAGGACAGACAAATTAAGAGAATAAATCTTCTATTAGTACATTAGCATAAACCTCATGAATATTCTATCGATTCTCCCCTAAGACCTCCCCTAAACGCCCAGCCTTTAAAATCCCTGAAAATGAAAGTCCCAGAATGCTCTCTCTCCAGAGAACATGCCTGTGCCATTCTCTTCCCCTGCTCCTTCCCCCACAGACACATGTCCCCTAACCTCTAAGGGACCTCATGAGATCTTCAACCAGGAGAGCAACCTGCAGTGGCAGCTCCTCCTGAGCTAACCCCTGAACTGTCTCCAAGGCCTCCTTTTCTCTGATTTCCCAGTGAGCCAAAGCAGCCCAGCCTAGGCTCATGTTGCTTCTTCTATGCCCTTCCTAGTTTCACTGTCTCAGGCATGGTTTTGCTGTGGTTAATAAATTCATGCTAGATTTGCTACACTTTGTCTCTTGATTGAAACATTTCCTTCAAGAAAACAAGAACTGAGGCCTAGTCTTCTCCTCTGTAACTGTTATATTTAGGAGTTACAAGATGCTTCACAATCATATTGTGTATTTCATGCTGCAGTACTAAAACATTTAACCATGGAGCCTGATGATTCATTTATTTAGAATGGTATCAAGAAAAAAGATCTGATTTGGGTGGGTTCTTGCTTCCAGGCACTCGTAGCTGATAGAATATATATATATTTACATTTATAAATATATATAAAATACTATTTTATAATTTTTCATCTCCAACCTGAACACATATATTAGCCATGATGGACTGCATTTATTTCACACAATTTTCCTCTGAAATTATCTACATATGATATTTCCTCAGGTTAAAATATAATTTCCTCTACTGGAATTCCAATGTTTTATTTTGTCTTATAAGTTTTATTCAATTTTTCAGATTAACTATAATTATGACTTTTTGTTCTCTTTTTTTTCTCAACTAAGATTAAATGCTTCTGCTATATACTTTCATAATTTCACATTTATTACAGTAAATGATCCATATTATCTTTGAACTTCTTTAATTGTCTACCTTCCACATGATATTGTTAAATCTGAAATGAAAGACACTTTGTATCTGGCTAACCATTGAATATTTTGTAACATAAATTATACCAGGCACAGGTTAGCTACTTAGTTAAAAATTTTAAAGAAATGATTAAATAAACAAACACTGCTATGGACTAAATGTTTGTGTTTTCTCCAAAATTCATATATTAAAACATTAACCTCCAAAGTAATGGGATGTTTAAAAAAATTATGTTTATTGTTGAAAGTATTACGATGTTCATTTTATTTTTTGTTGTGTTTTTTCCCCAATGACCCCCTTCTCCCTGCAACTGCCCCTCCCAACCCTTCACCACACTATTGTCTCTGTCCATGACCTATGCATATCTATATATATATAAAAGCCTAAGTGACCTTTATGACCAAACAACTAGAACGACCTGAACAACCAGTTGACGGGTTGCTATGACACACACTGACCATCACGGGGCAGACGCTCAACACAGGAGCTGTCCCCTGGTGGTCAGTGCACTCACACAGTGGGAGCGCCGCTCAGCCAGAAGCCGGGCTCACAGCTGGCGAGCATAGCTGTGGCGGCAGGAGCTTCTCCTGCCTCTGTGGCAGTGCTTGCAGCAGCAGCGGCAGTGGCAGCCACAGTGAGGCCAGGATGAGCAGCAGTGAAGCTGCGCCCAGCCCTGGCTGGGGCTCCTCCCTGGCTGCCAACCAAAATTGGCACTGCTACATCCCCCCGAGGGGTCCAGGATTGCGAGAGGACGCAGGCCAGGCTGAGGGACCCCACCCATGCATAAATCCATGCACTGGGCCTCTAGTATGCATATAAATTCCCTGAATAATCTCTCCTCTCCACTCCTCTACCCCCACCTTCCCTCTAAAATTCATCAGTCTGTTGTTCATGGTTCTATGTCTCTGGATCTATTTTGTTCATAAATTTAGTTTATTCATTAGATTCTATATATGAGTGAGATCATGTGATACTTGTCTTTCTCTGACTCACTTATTTTGCTTATCATAATACTCTCCAGATTCATCCATGCTGTTGCAAATGCTAAGACTTCCTTCTTTTTTACAGCTGCATAGTATTCTATTGTGTAAATGTACTACTCTTTTTTATGCACTTATCTACTGATGGGCACTTGGGCTGTTTCAAATATTAGCTATTGTAAATTGCACTGCTATGAATATAGGAGTGCATATATTCTTTCTGACTGGTGTTTTGGGTTTCTTAGGATATATTCCTAGAAGTAGGATTACTGGGTCAAATGGCAGTTCCATATTTAATTTTTTTAGGAAACTCCATACCGTTTTCCACAGTGGCTGCACCAGTCTGCATTCTCACCAGCAGTGTACTAAGATTCTCTTTTTCCACATCCTTGCTATCACTTGTTGTATGTTGATTTGTTGATGATAGCCATTCTGACAGGTGTGAAGTGGTACCTCATTGTCATTTTAATTTACATCTCTTTGATGATTAGTGATTTTAAGCATTTTTTTTTTCCTGTCTCTTGTCCTTCTCTATGTCTATTTTGGAGAAGTGTCTATATAGGTCCTATACCCATTTTTCAATTGGATTGTTTGTCTTCCTTTTGTTAAGTTGTATGACTTTCTTATATATTTTGGATATTAACCCTTTATCAAATGTATCATTGCCAAATATGTTCTGCCAAGCTGGGGGCTCTATTTTCACTTTGTTGATGGTTTCTTTTGCTGTGCAGAAGCCTTTTATTTTGATGTAGTCCCATTTGCTTATTTTATCCTTAGTTTGCTTTGTCCTAGGAGCTGTATCGTAAATATATTGCTATGAAAGATGTCTGAGATTTTGCTGCCTATGGATTCTTCTAAGATTGTTATGGTCTCACAGCTTACATTTAGGTCTTTCACCAATTTTGAGTTTGTTATTGTGTATAAGTTGGTATTCTAGTTTCATTTTTTTTGCATGTACCTGTCTAATTTTTCCAACATCAGTTATTGAAGAGACTGCCTTGACTCTATTATATGTTCTTGCCTCCTTTGTCAAATATTAATTGAGCATAATTGTGAGAAGCCACGTCCTGCGTGGCTTGGGTTCAGGATCTGAAGAAGGGCTGTGTACAAATGATGAGACTAGAAAAGAAATACGAATTTGGAAACAGGGGGCCAGCTGGAGAGTCTTTCTCAAGAAGAAAGGCTTTGCTGGTGCCCAGGCCCTGCCAACCTTTTATTGCATTTTAGATACACCTATTGCCCTTAGTCAGGCAGGCAATTCCGGTAGCAGACAGACTATCTTAAAGGTCAGTAAATATTAGTAAAGATTTACTTTGAGACTATTTGGTCAGGAAATTGCTTGAGCCACCATTGTCTCAACTAAACAATCAATGCATAGCTTTGGCCCTTGCCAGAGCTCAAGGTCCATCAGCATTCTGCATTCCTTGTTTACACTTTCCTGATAGTGAAGACAATAGATAGCTTCCAACACAAAATGGTCAATTTATGGGGTCTCTGTTCTGTTCCATTGGTCTATATGCCTATTCTTGTGCCAGTACCAGCCTATTTTGATTATGGTGGCTTTGTAATATAACTTGATACCTGGTATTGTGATTCCTCCAACTTGGTTCTTCTTTCTCAATATTGCTGTGGTCAAAGTAATGAAATTTAAAGGTGGAGACCTTATGAGGTAATTAGTTGCAATGAGATAATGAGTGCAGGACCCTCATGATTTATTTAGTACTTTATAAAAATAAAAGGAGGTAGGAAAGTTCTCCCTCTCTGACTCCAAGTCCAAATACTGAGGAAAGGCCATGTGACCACACAGGAAAGGTGGCCATAGGAAACCAGGAGAAAGGTCCTCACCAAAAACCAAATTTGTTGGCACCTTGATTTTGGACTTACAGCCTTCAGAACTATTAAAAAAAATAGATTTTTTTATTACTTAAGCTGCCCAGTCTATAGTATTTTGTTATAGAAGCCTTAGCAGATTAAGACAAACATTAAAATATTTTTAGAGTAAAAATAATATGTGATCCATACTAATCCCTTGATGAAGCAAGTGATTCAGATACCTGGCATATTAAAATTATATGGGAAGATTCTATAGAAAACTTTTAAGAGTGATCTCAAGCTTTCACTTCTGAGAATTGTATAATAATTGTTTTCCAACAAATCTTTCTATGAAGAAGAAAAGTTGTATATATCTTCTAATATATATATTAGAAGATACAGAAAGGCTTAAAAAACAGCAAGTACTTGAGGGCTCAAGGTCCTGTAGAGTGAAAGCTCAGAGAGTAAATAAAGAATTTGGCAACACTCTTTTCTTTGAAACTTGCCAAGCTGGAGGTTATTATAAAACTGAAAATCTGAGTAAAGCCTTCCTTAGACTCAAGGGTGAAAGAAAATGTTGCCAGTTTGTTGTTAAAAGAAGAGAAACAACCTTGGAATTGCCCAATTTTCTCAGGTGGAACCCCCCAGGGGTATGCTGTAGGCTTAAGAGTGAACTTGAAATAGTCCAGTTCTAACAAAAACTAGGCAGAGATACAAATAGGCTCCAACATTGGTTAGACTAAGTCAACAAGCCCCTGCACTAACTTCCCACAAGAAGCAAAGGAAATGCTCTGTGTAGGAAGACAACATGATCAATAGCTTCCAATTTTCTTAATTTCCCCTGCTAGAAACACAAAAAGACATCTCTTGCTTTTTCACCATGCGAGCCTTGTAGTATCACTGGAAGTAAAACCTGTGAGTGTTAGGTTCCGCCTGGAGCTCCTCATTCTAATGTTTTTTAGATTACAATAGAATTAAAATCAAAATCAATAATAATATAATATAGCTGGAAAATTCCCAAATATTTGGAGGTTAAACCATATACTCCTAAATAGGAATGGGTCAAAATAAAAGTCTCAATAAAAGTTCAATATATTTTGAACTAAGCTAAAATAAAAGTGGAATTTATCAAAAATTTTTGGATATGGTGAAATTATTTCTTAGAGTAAAATTTATAAAATTAAATGCATATGTTAGAAGAGAAGAGCTCTGAAATCAATACCTTATGAAACTAGAAATGAAAGTAATTTAATCCCTGAGAAAGGAGAGGAAAAAGAAATAATAAAAATAAGAGCAAAAACTCAATAAAATTGAAAATAGGAAAATAACAGCAAAAATCAATAAAACCAACAGTTGTTTTTTATAAAAGATCAATAAAGTTATAAGCTTCAAACCACAGTAACAGAACAGCAGAGAGAAAATACAAATTACTAATATAAAAAAAGAAATGGGGACCACCAGTACTGATCCAATAGAATTTAAAATGACAATTAAGAATACTATAAACGACCATATATTCATACATTTGACCATTTAGATGAAATAACCAATATCTTGAAAGATCAAAACTTCCAAAATATATCACAGAAATAAATAATATGAATAAGTATATGTGTAATTAAATTGCTAATTAATAAAATTCCAAAAGAGAAAGCACTAGACCTAGATAATTTTACTAATAAAATTGTATCAAACATTTAAGGACTGAATGATACCAAATTTCTAGAATACCTTCAAGAATATAGTCATGGACGAATACTTCTTCACATATTCTATTAGGCTAGAAATATCCTAATACTCAAATCAGATACTAGTAAGAAAACTATCCATCAATACAACTCATGAACATACTTGCTAAATTCTCAACAAATTATTATAAAATGGAATCCAACAATGTATATAAAATTTACACAATAATCAAGTGAGATTATTCCAGATATGCAAGACTGGTTCAACATTCAAAAATCATTTTAGTTAACCCACATACCTCATTAGAAAACTCATTTGGTCATGCCAATTAGTGCAGGGAAAAAAATTTGATAAAATGTAACACAAATAACTTGATAAAAATTCTCAGAAGATTTGGAAACAGCCTAAATGCCCATCAGCAAATGAGTGGAGTAGAAAACTATGGTACATCTACACAATGGAATACCATGCCGCTATAAAAAAGAAGGAACTTTTACCATTTGCAACAGCATGGATGGAACTGGAGAGCATTATACTAAGCAAAATAAGCCAGTCAGAGAAAGATAAATACCACATGATCTCACTCATTTGTGGAATATAAAGAACATTATAAACTGATGAACCAAAAATAGATACAGAGGCAAAGAAGCATTGAACAGACTGTCTAACTACAGTGGGAAGGCAGGGGAGGGTTGGGGGGAGAGGGGGTGGCGGGTAAGAGATAACAGAAGGACTTGTATGCATACATACAGGAATAACCAATGAATGCAAGACACTTGGGGGTGGGGGTGAGGGCATGTGCCAAGGGGTAGGGGAGGCCAGGGGGAGGTCAATGGAGGAAAAAAGGAGACATATATACTACTATTTGTAATACTTTAAACAATAAAATAATTTTTTTAAAAAAAGAATTAGAAATAAAGAGAACCTTCTTTAACTTAGTACAGAATAAAATGTACAGGTAACATCTATTTTATGGTTAAAAACTGGTTGCTTCTTCCCCTAGGATCAGGAACAAGGAAATTTTGTCACATCTCACCACTTTTAATCAACATAGTACTGGAAGTTCTATCTAGAGTGATAAGACAAAGAAAAAGAAAGTATATAGATAGGGGAATAAACAGATAAAACTGTCTTCAGATGATGCAAATGAATCTAGAAAATTTCAAAGAAATAAAAAAATATATTTTAAATAATAAATGACTATACAAGGTTTCAGGATACAAGGTTAATATAAAAAGATCAATTAATTTATTACTAGCAATGAAGAGTAGAAATTTGAAATTAAAATAATAAAATTTATAATAGCTTCTAAAAAAGGAAATACTTTGGTAAATATCTAATGATATGTGGTCAGAATCTATATACAAAATCTACAAAACTCTGATGAAAGGAATTAAACAAATGATTATATATCATGTTTATGGATTAAAATACTCAATATTGGTAAAAATGTCTACTCTTTTAAATTTGATCTATAGATTCTACACAATCCCAAACAAGAATTTAGCAAGTTATTTTGTGAATATCAACAAATTGATTTTGAAGTTTATATTAAAAACAAAATACCCAAAATTGTCAACACAATATTGAAGGGAACTAACAAAGTTGGAGGATTGATGATACTTGACTTCAAGATTTAGTATAAAGCTACAGTGATAAAGATACCATGGTTCAATGGAGAACAAATAGTTATTTCAACACATAGAACTTGGAAATTTGGACACCCATATTAAAAATATGTATCTAGATTAAGGTGACCAGATGTCCCGCTTTTGGCAGGACAGTCCCAATTTTTAACAATTTGTCCAGCGTCCCACGGCGTTTTAAAAAAGTCCCGATTTTTGGAAAGAATGCACGACAAGCTAGGGAACGGCGGGAGAACAGGAAGGGAATATATGGTTTTCGGCGGCCATGTGGCTATTTAGCCAGGATATGAGTTTTATATTATTTTTGTTAATTTTATAATGTTAAACTTTAATAATAACAAATAATTGTTGAGAACTGATTATCGAGAACTGCTTGTCAAACTTCGCATTGTTGATCAGTTGTTAGAATTCGACCACCATTGTTTGGACTTAATGAACAATGGCATTTTTTGGGATTGGCAACGACGAAAACATTTTGTAACTGTCTCTCAGACGATACACATCGTACTGCGTGCTAGTAAGCTAGTTAAACAAGTGATATCATTACAAATCAGCTATTCAGATAATTTAGGTAAGTAATTTATTTATTTATTTCATAAATACATAAATTTTCTTGAATTTAGCAGACAGTACTCATATTATTTATATTTTATAGTGGCGGCAAAAAGTCTAGCACTGGCCTTGAAAGTGACACTTACAACTTATGTTACGGCAAATTCATGACCTTT
Organism: Eptesicus fuscus; assembly: GCF_027574615.1. Lineage (NCBI taxonomy): Eukaryota > Metazoa > Chordata > Mammalia > Chiroptera > Vespertilionidae > Eptesicus > Eptesicus fuscus. Next base: position 91,922,269 of record NC_072475.1, on the reverse strand, counting down.
TAAACGACAGCAATCTACTAAACAAAATTCACTCAAATGAGAAATATGCCAAAGAATAAAATAATACTATACATAATTTTTTATTTATTATATTTGTAAATTGTACTTATGTTGAAATTTAAAAAAATATATTACAATACTATTTTTGCATTCTATAAAAATTTTTGTTGCTCCATATAGACCAAATTTTTAATCAAGACCCCCCCGCCCCCGGTCAATGGTGTCCCGCTTTACCAATGTTAAAATCTGGTCACCTTAATCTAGATACATAACATACATATTTTACAAATTATTCCTCAAAATGTATCAACAACCTAAGTATATAATAAAAGTATATATACAATAATTTCAGAAGATATTTTAAGACAAACTCAGGGATTTATTCACAAATGACAATCTGGAGACAGATTGTACACCCTTTACAAAAGTTAACTCAAAATTGATCACAAGCCTAAATATAAAATGCAAAACTCGAAATAAAACTCCTAGGAGATAACATAGGAGAAAATTTAGATGACCTTGGTTCTGGCAATTACTTTTTAGATATGGTGAGGGTATAATATACAAGAGAAGCAATTAATAAGATAGACTTCATTAAAATTAAAACTTCTGCTTTATGAGAGACAATGTCAAGAGAATGAGAAGACAAGCTACAGACTAGGGGAAAATATTTGCAAAAGACACTGCTGGTAAAGAACTGTTATCCTAAAAAATGCAAAGAACTCTTAAAAACTCAACAGTAAGAAAATAAAACAACCTGATGAAAAATTGACCAAAGACCTTAACTGATACCTCATCAAAGAAAATAACCAGATGGCAAATATGCATATGAAAAGATCCTTGACACATATATCATCAGGGAAATGTAAATTAAGACAAGAATGAGAAACCCCTTTACACCTATTAGAAAGGCCAATATCAGCAACATGGACACCATCAGATGCTGGCAAGAATGAGGAACAACAGGAACTCTCACTTTTTGCTGGTGGGAATGAATTATGGTACAGTCACTTTGGAAAACAGTTTGTTAGTTTCTTACAAAACCAAACACACTTGCCCAGCTGGCGTGGCTCAGTGGTTGAGCATCCACCTGTGAGCCAGAAGGTCATAGGTTCGATTTCTGGTCAGGGCACATGCGGGTTCCATCCGCAGTAGGGGGCGTGCAGGAGGCAGCTGATCAATGATTCTCTCTCATCATTGATGTTTCTATCTCTCTCCTGCTCCTTTCCTCTCTGAAATCAATAAAAATAATAATAAATAAATAAACAAACTAAACACATTCTTACCATATGATCCAGCAATCATGCTACTTGATATTGACCTAAAAAAGTTGAAAATATATGTCCACACAAAAATATGCACATAAATGTTTAAAGCAGCTTTATTCATAATTGCCTAACCCTGGAAGCAACCAAGATGTTCTTCAGTTGGTAAACAGATTAAACAAACTATAGTTCATCATTCATTTTTAAAAGAATATATTTTATTTATTTTTTACAGAGAGGAAGGGTGTGGGATAGAGAGAGAAACATCGATGAGAGAGAAACATTGATCAGCTGCCTCCTGCACAACCCCTCCTGGGGATGTGCCCGCAACCAAGGTACATGCCCTTGACTGGAATTGAACCTGGGACCCTTCAGTCCACAGGCCGACACTCTATCCACTGAGCCAAACTGGCCAGGGCTCTTTTTTTTTTTTTTTTTTAATGAGTTATAAAGCCATAGAATGACATGAAAGAAACTTGTATATATATTGTTAAGTGAATGAAATCTATCTGAAAAGGCTACAAGATTCCTACTATATGCTACTTTAGAGAAGGAAAAATTATGGAAACAGAAGATCAGTAGTTTTCAAGGATCCTAGGAGGGGAGAAAGGGTGGATGGGTAAAATACAAGATGTTTAAAGCAATGAAACTATTTTATATGGAACTGTAATAGTGGATAAATGACATTCCACATTTTCCAAAACCAATAGAACGTACAACACAAAGAGTAACCTATGGACTTATTATATGAAGTATCACTATTGGTTCTTCAAATGTAATATAAATGTAGTACACTAATATAAGATATTAATAAAAGAGGAAAGTGAGACAGGGTAAGAGGATATATGGAAATTCCTCCATTTAATATATCTTTAAACCTAAAACTGATCAAAAATAAATTTTATCTATAATAATAAAAATGTAATATGCTAATTAAACCAGACAGCCCAACGACCTTCCAGATGTCCTTCCCGATGACCTTTCGGATGAAGCCGGGGCTGCGAGGGCCAAGACTCTTGCACAAATTTTGTGCATTGGGCCTCTGGTTAATAATTAATAAAAGGATGGGGGGAGGTACTGGCCAAAGAGGCAAATTAAAAATATCCATAATTTTTCTTTTTCAAAGGAAAAATAAAAGTCATAACATAAACAAGAATAAAGAAGTTTTTTAAAATATATATTTTATTGATTTCAGAGAGGAAGGGAGAGGGAGATAGAAACATCAATGATGAGAGAGAATAGTTGATCGGCTGCCTCCTGCATGCCCCACACTGGGGATCGAGCCCACAACCGGCATGTGCCCCTGACCGAAATTGAACCCGGGATCCTTCAGTCTGCAGGCTGACACCATCCACTGAGCCAAACCGGCTAGGGCAAAAACAGCAGTTTTTTTTTTAAAAAGGTGCTTAACCCAAAGGAAGGCAATTTTGACCTGAAAAAAAGTCTGTAGAGTTGGTTATTGGAGTACATGGTAACACATGAATTATTCTTCTCATATCAGAGCAGGCAGTATAAAACAATGTTCTCAGCAAGAAGCATTAAGGACTGAGAATCAGAGGTAGTAAAGTAAGAATAATATTGACTATTATTTACAGAGAGTTAATTATTAGACATTTTACCATCAAGAAGATACAATCACTGCACAAGTGAAATACACTTCTCATAAAAATTAATAATATAAACAATTTTATATAGTTTTTAAAAAATCGGGCAATCTGCATTTTGGATGTGTGAGTCAAGTAGATGAAATACAAAAAATAAATAAATAAATAAAGTGAAATGTGTAAAAAATATCTAAGGAGTATACTTATAAACTGAAAAAAAGGCAAGTTGAAAGTCATCATTGTTATATTCTTTAATTAAAAATGCAAAGGAGGAATTTCAAAATAAAAAATTCTTATGGTGTATAAAAATGGAAAATCTCAAAGTGGTAAGTAAAAAGTCCTTTTTTGAAGTAGTCCTCCCTTTAGAAAATGTGCTCATCTATCTTAGAGACTTTGAGCAAGTGTCCCTTTTGGCATAGATACAACTTGCTTTTGTCAAAGAAAGATTGCAGAGAAGGAGTTATTAGGGCATTGAATGATATCTACAGTTGGATTTAATAAGGGCAAAGTGATAAGTGAGGCTTCTAGCACAAGAATTAACACAGATGGTCAAAAAAGACAAATTTAGTATCTTCAATCTGGAAAATGTCAGGCTTGGCATAGGTAATGAAGTCCTAGAAAATAAAGAATGAAATAAGGCTCTACTTAAACTGGCAAATGATTCTAGGAAGGAAAGCGTGCACACACTATACATAGAATTTCTAAATAGATAATGACTGTATCAGCACAGATCAGATTCTCAGCTATAACAACTTAATGAGTACAAATATTGAAAATTTCCACCAACATAATTTAAAAAACACTAGGCTTTTTTTTTAAATTTTGATTATTAAAATAAAATAAAATATAACATTCATAGTTCAACTTTTATATTGCCTGTTATTAAATATTTTTCTGCTCAAATATTATTACAACCCAGTCCACTTTAAAGTGGTAATTAGATCTACTGATAATACTTTGGGAAGCTGAGCTGTAATCATTATTTATTATTTCTTGGAGCAATCAATACTAAAAAAAAAATTCTATTGTAGAGAGGAGATTCCAAACTGGCAGCAGAGTAAGTGGAAGCTACACTGACACACTCTTAGGACCAAACTGGAAATACAAATAAAATATAGAAGAGCACTCTGTAAAGCCAACTGAAGACTAGGTGGAGAGAAACCTGATAATCAAGGACGGAAAGTAGAGACTGCAGAGAGACTGGAAGTGTGGGGATATGAAAGGGCTGTTTGGGGTCCCACAGACAGCAGCTGAAGTTCCAAAGGGATATCTCAGCTGTGGGGGATTCCCTCTGAGAACTTGAGGGTCTTAACCCTAAGCTGGGCTCCCAAGCCAAGAGCACCGGAACTGAGGAAGGTGTCCGTGGAACATCTGGCTGTGAAAAGCAGCAGGGTTGCTGTTGGCAAGTGGGAGACTGCGGAAAATGCAGACACCTCTTAAAGGGCCAATGCATAAATTTCATGTGCAGGCACTCACCTTGGGCTCTGGCAGAGGGAGGGGAGAGTGGACTAGAGCTATGTGAACAGAAGCCAGGATTGGGAGCCCTGGAGTTGGAGCTGAAAGTGTAGCCACCCCAGTTTTCTGTTCTGAGTCATTATATCATGCTGCAAAGAAAATCTTTCTCTAGCTGTAAGCCTTTGATTTTCAGGTGGTTTTTGTTGGGGGGAAGACAGATGCCCCACCTTGTTGAAGACCTCTCACCCCTACCTGTGGTCGATAATCTGAAGCTAATCCACTCTGGGTGTCAATGGGACTGCATGCCGAACCAGGTCTCTGGAGGTTTTGAGTCTTTGCCTGATATAGTCCTGAGCTCAGGGCTAGGAAAAGGAGACCCTGGTGCACATCTTGGTCCTTTCCAAAGGCACACAGCCCCAGCAGAGGGAGCCACAAGCTGTGGATTGCTGATAGCTCCAAACAGGGTACTTAGGATCAGTCACAAACAGTGTTTGACATTGTCCTGCACTAGAGATTGGGAGGTGTAGCAATCTCCCTAGTGCACAGACACAAACACAAATAGGCAGCCAAAATGGAGAGACATGAAAATAGCCCCAAATGAAGGAACAATAGAATTCTTCGGAAGTAGAACTAAATGAAATGGAGATAAGAAATTTATCAGACAGTGTTCAGAATAATGATGGCAAAGATGCTCAACAGCATGAGAAATTATATCCTAACTATGAAAACCACATAGCACTAAAAAAGAACACAGTGGAAGTGATACATAGCAGATTAGGGGAAGCCAAGAATAGGATCAGTGAATTAGAAGACAGGGTAGAAAAAAAAAAAATCACTCAATCAGAGAACCAAAAAGTAAAAAAATAAAACAAAACAAAACAAAAAAAACTACAAAAAGAAACAAACAAAAACAAATAATTAAAAAACAGGAGAACAGCTTAAGGGAGCTCTAGGACAACACAAAACATAACAATATTTGCATAATACATGTGAAAGAAGGAGAAAAAAGTGAGCAAGAGGTAGAGAACGTGTTTGAAGAAAGAATGGCAGAAAACTTCCCTAATCTGGTAAAGGAAAAAGTCACACAATTTCAAGAGGCACAGAGAGTCCCAAGCAAGAAGATACTAAACAAGCCCATATCCACACATATCATAACTAAAATGCTGAAAATTAAAGACAAAATCTAAAAAGCAGCAAGAGAATACCTACAAAGCAGATTCCATAAGGCTGTCAGCTGATTTCTCATCAGAAACTCTACAGGCCAGAAAGGAATGGCATGAAGTATTCAAGGTAATGAAAAGCAAGGATTACTATATCCAGCAAGGCTATCATTAAAAATAGATGGTAAAATAAGGAGTTCCAAGACAAAAAAAGGCTAAAGGATATTGTCACCACCAAACCATCACTGCAAGGAATGCTAAGGGGATTGCTGTAATGAGAATAGAAAGAGAAAGAACACATACATAAAGAATTAAATAGCAATAAATAAATACCTATCAGTAATAACTTAAATGTAAATGGATTAAATGCTCCAATCAAAAGTCATAGGGTAGCTAAATGGACACAAAAACATGACCCAAATATATGCTGTCTACAAGAGAAACCACCTCAGAACAAAAGACACACACAGGATGAGAGTAAGGGGATGGAAAAAAATTTCCATGTAAATGGAAAAAAGAACAACAGGGGTAGCAATACTCATATCTGACAAAATAGACATCAAAATGAAGGCCATCACAAGAGACAGTAAAGGTCATTACACAATACTAAATGGATTGATCCAACAAGAGAAAATAACACTGGTAAACATATATGTACTCAATATAGGAGCACCTAAACATAAAACAAACAAACAAAATAAAACTTCTAGAGGACTTTAAAGGAGAGGTCAACAACAATACAGACATAGTAGGGGACTTTAACACCCCACTGACTTCACCAGATAGATCTTCCAGACCCAATCTCAACAAGGTAGTAGTGACTTTAAATGACACACTGGATAAGGTGTATTTAAGTGACATTTACAGAACATTTCACCCCAAAGCTGCATAATATACATTCTTCTCAAGTGCACATAAGTCATTCTCAAAGACAGACCACATGTTAGGACATAAAACAAGTCTCTACATGTTCAAGAAGGATGAAATCATATCAAGCATCTTCACAGATCACAATGAGATGGAAGAAGAAATCAACTATAGTAAAAACACTCCAAATCTTTAAAACTAATGATGAATAAATAACATGTAATTAAATAATGAATTGGTTACCAATGAGATCAATCAATCAATAAATAACTTTCAGGAAATAAATTAAAATGAACACACAACAACTCCAAATCTCTGGGACACAGCAAAAGCAGTCTTGAGAGGGAATTTCATAGCAGTACAGGCCTACCTCAAAAAAACAAGAAAAATTATTAATAAAGTATTTAATCCCACAACTTAAAAAAAAAAAAAAAACTAGAACAGGAACAATAAAAAATGTCCAGAGTAATTAGAAGAAATTAAATAATAAAGATTACAGCAGAAATTAATGACATAGATACTAAAAAAAAAAAAAAAAGAAAAAGAAAGTACAAAAAAAATCAATGAAACCAAGAGCTGGTTCTTTGAAAAGATAAACAAGATTGATGAACCATCAGCTAGATTGATCAAGAAACAAAGAAAGTGCCCTGACTGATTCCGGTCAAGGGTATGTACCTTGGTTGTAGGCACATCTCCAGTAGGGGGTGTGCAAGAGGCAGCTGATCAATGTTTCTCTCTCATCTATGTTTCTAACTCTCTATCCCTCTCCCTTCCTCTCTGTAAAAAAACAATAAAATATATTAAAAAGAAAAAAAGAAAGAGAACCTAAATAAATAAAAGCAGAAATGAAAGCTGTGAAGGAACAACTGACACAAAAGAAATACAAAGGATTGTAAGAATATACTATAAATAATTATATGCCAACAAGCTTGACAATGTGGATAAAATGGACAAATTCCTAAAAAAAAAAAAATACAATCTCTCAATATTGAATCAGGAAGAACAAGACAACCTAAATAGGCCAATAACAGCTGATGAAATAGAAGCAGCAAAAACTCCCAGCAAACAAAAGTTCTGGTCTGCACAGCTTCACAGTGGCATTTTACCAAACATTCAAAGAACAACTAAAACTATCCTCCTCAAACTATTCCAAAATATCCAAGAGTAAGGAGCACTTCCAAGCTTTTTTTATGAAGCAAGTATTATCCTAATTCCAAAACCAGATAAGACACTATAATGAAAGAGAATTACAGGCCGATAGCCCTGGTGAACATAGATGCTAAAATCCTCAACAAAATATTAACAAATTGGATCCATCAAAACATTAAAAAGATCATACATCATGACCAAGTGGGATTTTTTCCAGGGATACGAGCTGGTACAATATTCGCAACTCAATAAAATTCATACATCTTCTTGAGAAAGAAGAACCAAGTTAGAGGAATCACAATACTAGATATCAAGTTATACTACCATAATCAAAACAGCCTGTTATTGACACAAGAACAGGCATATAGATTAATGGAATAGAATAGAGAACCCAGAAATCGACCCAAGCCATTACATTCTATTAATATTTGAAAAAGGAGACAAGAACATACAATGGAGTTAAGCCAGTCTCTTCAATAAATGGTGTTGGGAAAATTGGACAGATATATGCAAAAAAATTAAACTAGAACACCAACTTACACCATATACAAGAAAAACTGAAAATGGATAAACGATTTAAGTGTAAGTCGGGGAAACCATTAAAAATGCTAGAAGAAACCATAGGCAGCAAAATCACAGATATCTCCCAAATCAATATGTTTACTGATACATCTAGGGCAAAGCAAATGAATGGACTACATCAAAATGAAAGGCTTCTGCACAGCAAAAGAAACCATCAACAATATGAGAATAGAGCCCACTGTATGGAAACACATTTTGGCAATGATATATCTGATAAAGGGCTAATATCTGAAATATATAAAGAACTCATACAACTTAACAAAAGGAGGACAAACAATCCAATTTAAAAAAAATGGGCAAAGGAGCTAAATAGACTCTTCTCCAAAGCAGATATACAGATTGGCAAGAGGCATTTGAAAAAAAAAAAATTCTCAAAATCACTAATCATCAGAGGGATGCAAATTAAAAGGACAATGAGATATCATCTCACACCTGTCAGAATGGCTACCATCAACAAATCAACAAGTGCTGGCTAGTTAGTACACTGCTGATGGGAATGCAGACTGGTGCAGTAAGTGTGCCAAACAGTATGGAGATTCCTTAAAAATTAAATATGGAACCACCACTTAACCCAATGATCCCACTTCTAAAAATATATCCTAAGAAACCTGAAACACCAATCATAAAGAATGTATGCACCCCTATATTTAGCAGCACAATTCACAATAGCTAAGATCTGGAATCAGCCCAAGTGCCCATCAATAGATGAGTGGATTAAAAAGCAGTGGTACATTTATACCATGGAATACTACTCAGTAGTAAAAAAGAAGGACCTCTTAACTTTTGAGACAGCATGGAGGGATCTGGAGAGTATTATGCTATGGGAAATAAGCCAGTCAGAGAAAGACAAGTTTCACATGATCTGACTTATATGTAGACTTAATGAACAAAATAAACTGATGAACAAAATAGACACAGAGACAAAGAAGCATGGATCAGACTGTGGAATCTCAGAGAGAAGACAGAGGTAGGCGGTGGATGGGAAGAGCGGTCCACTAAAGAACTTGTGTGGATATATGCATAACCCCTCAGCACAGGCAATAGGGTGGTGAAATCCTGAGATGGGCCAGGCAGCTGGGCTGGAAGGGGTCAATGGGAGGGGAGGGGTCATATGTAATACTTTCAACAATAAAGATTTAATTTTTTAAAAAAAGACCAAATAATTTCCCTTTGGCTCCTAAACTCTGAAACCACCAAAGAACTCAGAGACTGGGACCAGGAATTTATATGACAATACTCTTTCAAAAGAAGTATTTCACACACACACACACACACACACACACACACACAATTCTATTGTAGAAAAAATTGATATACTAGTATTCAAATTCAAGATACCCAAAGGTAGTATCAACAATAGAAAATACTTGCCTTTTTTTCTCCCCTCAGCTGAGGATATGTTTTGTTTTGTTTTTTAATCCTCACTGGAGGTCATGCTTAGAGAGAGGAAGGGGAAGAGAAAGAGAGAGATTGAACCCAAAACACAGGCATGTGCCCTGACCCAGAATCAAACCTGCAACCTTGTAGTGAACAGGAGAATGCTCAACCAATGGATCCACTCTGGCCTGGGCTGTTCATGTTTTTGTTGTTGTTTATTTGTTTTTAAAGTGATTTCGAGAGGGAGAAAGAGAGACATCAATTTGTTGCCTCCCATGCTCACATGTGCCCTGACCAGGAATCTAATCCATAACTTTTTGGTGTGCAGGACAGGATGATACTCCAGCCAACTGTACCTTCTGGCCTGGGTGAAACCATTTGACATTTTAAACTAAAGGATAAACTAGTTTTGACATTTTTAATGAACAACTAAAAATAATGAGTTTTAGTACACTTGAGATACTAAGATTTTTCATTTGAACACTGTGAGCAGTTCAGAGCCTATAATTTTACATGAAGTGATTAGTAAGTAATATTGTTTCTCTATTGGCGTCATTGCCTAACTTAAGTCTATGAAGGTGGACGGTAGTTGATAAATAAACTGTGTAGGCATGTGGATGCTATCATGAAACTTGAGAGAGAGAGAGAGAGAGAGAGAGAGAGAGAGAGAGAGAGAGAGAGAGAGAGAGAGAGAGAGAGAGCTTCCAGATTTAGAATTAAAATGACAGCAGTAACTGGGACTGTGGCCAGCACTGAGTTTCACACTGTCTTTAGATATTCAGAGTATTGGAACAAAGCTTACTACTTTTAAACCAGAGCCTGCTGTTGATCTTCTCTGCCTATAAAAGGGTCCCCCAAAATCTGCAATCAACTTGTCCCTGGAACTCTTGCCTATATAGGGTTAGAGGCAGCCATGTTCACTTGACATCAGTATCTTTATTATGGTAGCCTTATCATTGCAGTAAGTATCAAGCAATCTGAAAATGAGCTCCTTCTTTTTTTTAAAATTCTATTTTCTTTATTGATTAAGGTATTGCATATGTATCCTTATCCTCCCATTGCCGACCCCATTCCCACCATTCATGCCCTCACCTCCCTGGTGTCTGTGTCTATCGGTTATGCTTAAATGCATGCATAAAAGTCCTTTGATTGATCTCTCCCCCTTACCCCCACCCTCTCCTGCTTTCCCTCTGAGGTTTGATGGTGTGATCCATGCTTCTCTGTCTCTGGATCTGTTTTGTTCATCAGTGTATGTTGTTCATTATATTCCACAAATGAGTGAGATTATTCTTGACTAATGTCATAAGAGGCTAGGGAAAAGCTATAGAGAAAAAACAAGGTAAAACAAAACAAAATAAAACCAACAAAACAATAAACATAGGGTAGAGAGAAAAAAAAAGTTATTGATAAGATTGAAAACAAAAACCATGAGGAGCATGAGTAAAACTAGTATTAAGAAAGTAAAAAACAAAAAAACAAAAAAAACCCATAAATTAGAATATGATTGCATTAAATAAAAATATAGAGAAATTTCTAAATGATTTTTAGGAATAATCAAATAAGTAAGCAGATATACAATCTGTATGGATGCTCTACAATCCACCTATAATATTTTTATGTCCAGTGTGAAATATAAATCATTTAATTTTTCCTTTACAGAATGAGGTATTGAAATGGTGTTCATTTCCCACTATCATGCAGAACCAAACTGGTCATAAATCAAGGGACAATGTGATTGAGTTTGTTTATGGGAGCTCTGTTGTTACTTTTGTTTATTTTCTTATCCTCAAGTAGTGCATCTTAGTTGCTATAACTTTTTTATAAATTTGGATAACAAGTAAATCTTCCTTACCTTTTTCCTTCTTGAAGAGAGTCTTAGCTATTTATGACCATTTATACTTCCATATAAATGGTGCTATCAGCCTTAGTTTTATTTAATCTTTTTTTTAAAAATTTTTAATTGTGATATATTTTACTCATAAATTAATCAAGTGGAGATTTACATCTTTAAAATAATGATAATCTATTGTATAAACAAGGCCTGTCTCTTCATTTAATTAGTATTCATTCACTTGATAGTGTTGTGTGGTTTCCTAGATTATCCCAAGTTGAATAGTATCAGTGATATTACAAAGAATATCTTATTAAAGTATGTGCTTTTGTAAATTCAGTTTTCAGATATGTCAAAATAATAATTTAAAAATAAATAGCAAATGCAACAATCATCATTAGTTATATATATATTATTAGTTATATATATATATTAGTTATATATATATATTTGTTTAGTTACTGTTGCTGTCACTAAAATGTTAGTTAACTGTAGGATTGTTGCTTTATTTATCATTCCATCTCAAGTAACTTGAAAATATCTGGCATATAAATTGAACTTAATAAATATTCACTGAATAACTAATTTATTGAATTTATGAATGTATAACAATTAAATACCATAATTTTAAAAATCTAATTTGTAAACCTCATGAAAAAGTATACTCAATTCTCATGGTTTTTAACTTTACTTGAGTGCCTTGCCCATTTTATCAACCTTATTCAACACATCTACCATCCTACCACCATTTAAAACATGCACTTTTCCCCATCTATATTTTGTGAAATATCATTTATTTTCCTTTTAGTTCTCTATTTTCTATTTCCCCCAGTTATGGCTAGCTGTGTGGAGAGAACATAATAATGCAGATAAATGGAGGATTGGGGGTGTGTAGGGAAGGAGAAGAAGTGGGAAAATGCCGAGGGAGAGAAATCAGATTTATAAATAAACAATTATTGCAATTTCTTCTTTCATCATGTTTCCCAAAACCCTCTGATAATGAGTAAATATTTCAAGGACTGAAATATACACTCCTACGCAATATGAAGGCAGGTTTGGATTTGCTTATTATACACATACTGTTAATACAAAAAATCCTCTCAAAATAAAGATAGACATAAACAAATCAGAAGTATCATTAAAGTAGCAAATATTAATTCAGAAGACATGCTTCTTTCTATGATCATCACAGAATAACTCTTTAATATATTTTTGATTTATTTTTTATTATTATTCTAACAGGCTAAGAGGCAATTAATTTGGTGGCCAATAGCTAAGAAGAGTTGAGATATGTAGGTCTAAAGGTCTTTGCATAATTTCTAATTTTTTTCTCTCTCAATGTCACGTTTCACCTTTGGTAAACATAACTCCCTGCCAAGGATTAACAGCCCATTTCCAATTCTTCTTCCAGACTTGTGAGAACATGTACAAGGTACATATTGCTATTCACATAATATTTGTAATTCTGCTGCATAGCACAAACAAAATCTCCTGAAGTCATGAAACTTCCAAGTTGTTAGTGGCCACACATGAACTATTCTTTCCAATATAGTTAATAATTTTCTTTTGTTGAATAAAAGGAAGCAGCCACACCAGCAGGACAAAAACTATTTTGCAGTTCTGGCTGAGAAGGGAAGAATGCCAGTTTATATACCTATCAAATGATATGCCTCTCTACTGAGACTTCCAGCAAAGGTGCTAAATGCATTTCAAAAGACTTGATATAATTCAATTCCTACTGCTGATCTCCTTTTTCATCTTTGGAAATATATTCAATAATATGAAAATGATGCAAATCAAAGAGAGTTGTTGGGAAGTTAGACTTTTACATGATTAAACTGCTCAACATTTTTTTGAAAAGAGAAATGTTCAAACTGAAAAATAGTAAATTGGAAAATAAATCCAGTATTGAGAATTTAAATTAGTTTGTGTTGTGAATAGTAAGGAAACACTGGAAAGCCTATTTCTTTAATTTATCTGAGGAAGAATAAATGTATGGCTATTTTAGAATACCGAATAAGGAAAGTAACCGATTGCAAAACCTTAAATGGGATTACTCTATGTATGTCAATTTAAGCAAAAACCACAAACACATAGAAATCTGACCTTAAGAATATTTTTCTCTCTCATTTATAAATATTTTTTAATCCTCACCAGAGGATATTTTAAATTGATTTTTAGAGAGAGAGGAAGCAAGAGAAACATCGATGTAAGAGAGAAACATTGGTTGGCTGCCTTCTGTATTACACCGAATGGAGATCAAACCCACAGCCTAGGTATGTGCCCTGACTGGTAGTCAAGCCTGAAACATTTTGGTGTATGGGCCAACACGCCAACACTACAACCAACTGAGCTACCTCATCAGGGTTGAATAATTTTTCAAGTCATACTGTTAACCTCAGGTGACAAGGTGATACCAGTTCAAAAAATACACAAGTAACTGAAATATTTTCAATGTTTTCTGTGAATATAAAGAACATATGGGAGAATCTAAGACGGTGGCCAGCAGGACATCTGTGAGGACGGGAGTGTGAGTGAGTGAGGGAGTGGAAGGGGAGTGTGTGGACATGTGGGGCGTGTGTGTGTGTGTGTGTGTGTGTGTGTCTGTGACACAATTATATTCCACAGGACTGTTGGGGGCTGGCGGACCAGGCTCCCCTAGCCAGGCAGCCTCTACTATTGCTGCAGTCTCTCCCAGGACAGCCGGCTCTTCCACAAAGACCATGCCATCTTGAAGGAGAGAGCGGCTGTGACCAAGAGCCCAGCCTCACCTCCACCTGGGGAGTCCTCAGACACCACCTGGGACCCTACAGCCACACCAGCCAGGGACCTGCTGCCTCAGCTGCGAGTCCATAAACACTGAGACTCCAGCCTCCCCAGCCACAGGCTCCTAAAAAGTTTGTCCAGGAGGAGACAAAATGGCCGCCAAATAGGCAGACAGGTCCTGTGCCTTCTCACGGAGCAGATAGAGGGAAAAGCTGAATCAAATTATATCCACCCAGAATTGGTGAGTTAAACACAGCTGATAAGACAATCCACAGCCTGAAAGGACAGAGGACACCTGGAGAAAGGTAGAACCAATGATCTTGGCTGGAGAGAGAGACACATGCACAACCGGGAATAGAGGGTCAGAAGGAACCTGCGCTGCACCAAGCCCGCGTCCCTTGGGGACACGCGTAATACCCGACTGTTGAAGGGGGTACACGGGGCTGCTGGCAGCGAGAGATTCTAAATCTAAGCCCACAGCCCTGGGAGGCTGCACCCAGAAAGACAGCCTGATGATCTGTACTGGCTTTGCAATGCCTGGGGAAGAGAGACACACAGTGGTGCAGTTGCTCTGTCTTTATATTTTCCTTGCTTTTACTCTCTAAACCCAGTACATAGGATCTTTCAATTACAAACACTCACTGAGTCTGCAATGCAGGGGAAGGTGGTTTTATGGAAGCTGGGGAGCAAAACAGGGAGAGGCAAACAGGAAGCCAGCTGTGGGACAGTTCAATTCCTCCAACCCTGAACAGACATTTTCCTCCTGAAGACCAGGTCTCTCCTGGCAGCGCAGCTGCACCCAGCCTTCAGCTCTGCGGAGAAACAAAGATTCTAAATACCCACAGGGAACCCTGGAGGACTGGGTTGAGGGACCATTTGGTCCCTGAAACTAATACAGCAACACTGCCACCTAGAGACCATGTCAGAGATAGATGCTTGTGTAAATACGACTGGAAGCAGGAAGACAAACAAAGATAGCAGATTGACCCTGCCTGTCTGAAACCAAAACTGTGGAGACAGACTCAGGGGAGCAGTAGATCACTGGGAACTTCTACACAGTGCTGACTGCCTAACAGGAAACTGAGACGTAGCAGACAGAACAGTAGAGAGGGGTTTTAAACCAGCCCCATGGGACATTAAAACTCAGCTGAAGCAAATAACACTTCACTACCTCATTTTTTAATTTTTAATCTTTTAATTAAGAAATTATTTTTCTTTATTTTATTTATTTATTATTATTACTACTATTTTTTAACCTTTTATTTTTTTGGATTAGTGTTCTACGTTCTATTTTTATTTTTTATCATTATTTTACTTTATCTCTTTTTTTCCTATTTGCCAACCTTTTCTTCATCACTTCTCCCTTTTTCATCCCATTTCTTTTCTCCTGCTCCTGTTTTAATTTTCCTCACTCGTTTCTTTTTACTCCTTGTTAAAAATTGATCTTTATCTGCTTAATTGACACATCACTATTATAGTAGTCTCTGTTGGTTTACTCATATATCTAATTTCCTCTCCCCTTCTCCAAGTCCATGAACCCTTCTCTTTTCTCTTTCTTTACTAACCAATTTGTTGTTGTTGTTTGGTTGATTGTTTGTTTGTTTGTTTTTATTTTATGGTTTTGTTTTTTTTATCTCCTCACTAGTTCTCTTCTTCTACTAATAGCTTAACTAGTTTCACTCACCAAACTCAAGCCTATTTGATCTCTATTCTTGTTTTCCAAAAAAAATAGATGAATATATAGATAGATTAAAAAGGATTTATATATATATATATATATATATATATATATATGTATATATATATATATATATGTATGTGTGTATATATATATGTATATATATATGTATGTGTGTATATATATGTATATATATATGTATGTGTGTATATATGTATGTATACATATATATATATATATATATACATATATATATATATAATTATTTTGTTTTTTTACTTTTCTTCTTATACACTCATTCTTTCTACCTCCTATATACTGAATTGTGGTCATTCCTGACATTCATTCAATTCCTTTACCTTACCTTCTGGAAATAAGCTCTGCCTCTTCAGATTCAGTTCCCACCCCCTTTTATTCTGGGTGTTTGTTGTTTGAAATTTTTTATTTATTTGTTGGTTTTGTGGAAATTTCCCCCCATACACGTATATTTTTCCCTTTCTTTTTCTTTTCTCTCTTACCTTTTTTTTCCTTTTCTCAATATCATTTTTGTGCTCTTTTCTCTCTTCTAATTCTCGTTTACCAGGTGGTCCCCTTTATTTGGGGTTACTGGTTTCACAAATACATTCGTGTTTGTTCCCTCTGTGTTGTGGCATGTCAAGTTGTATTTTTTGCCTTTAGGTAAACATGGTAGAGAGTGAGCCACATAACCAGACACCATGAGAGGAGCAAAAACAGGGAGACAAAGAAGCAGCCCCCATACGAAAGAAATGGAAGAATCACCAGAAAAGGAAGTAAACAAAATGGAGGCAAGCAATTTATGAGAGAAAGAATTCAGAGTAATGGTCATAAAGATGCTGAAAAGGATAGAAGACAAATTCAACAATATGTGTAAGAATCGAGAATAAATTAAGAAGAACCAAGAATAAATGAAGAGTGACATAACTGCAATAAAGAACACAATAGAAAACATCAACAGTAGACTAGAAGAAGCTGAGGACCACATCAGCGAGCTATAAAAAAAGGTAGGAATAAACACTCAAGCAGAACAGCAACTGGAAAAAATAATAACTTAAAAAGCTAGAGGAGAGCCTAAGGAAGCTTTGGGACAACACAAAATGAAACAACATCCACATAATAAGGGTACGAGAAAGAGGAAGCTGAGCAAGGGACAGAAAACCTGTTTGAAGAAATATGACAGAAAACTTCCCTGATGTTGGGAAGAAAAACTCACACAAGTCCAAGAAGCTCACAGATTCCCAAACAAGATGAACCCAAAAAGTCCGACACCAAGATACATCATAATAAAATTGGCAAACGCCAACAACAAAGAAAGGATCTTAAAGGCTGCCAGAGAGAGACAGAAAGTTACCTATAAGGGATCTCCCATTAAATTATAAACTGATTTCTCAACAGAAACACATCAGGCCAGAATGGAATGGAATGAAATACACAAATTTTTGCAAAACAAGGGACTGAATCCAAGAATACTATACCCATCAAGGCTATCATTCAAAATTGAAAGTAATATCAGGAGCTTCACAGACAAAAATGGGCTAAGAGAGTTTATTACCACCATACCAGCAATGCAAGAAATTCTAAAGGTACTGCTGTAAAAAGAAGAAATAGGAAGGGAAGGAAGAACACAAGTATAGAGAACAAAAATGGCGACAAACAAGTACCTATCAAAAATAAACTTAAACATAAATAGATTAAATGCTCCAATCAAAAGACAGAGGGTAGCTGAATGGATAAGAAAACATGACCCATATATCTGCTGTCTACAAGAGACCCACCACAGAAAAAAGAACTCACACAGACTGATAGTGAAGGAATGAAAAAATTTTTTTTCAGGCAAATGGAAATGAAAAACAAAACCAAAAAACTAAAAGCTGGGGTAGCAATACCTATATGTGATGCATTAGACCTAAAAGTGAAGGCCATTATAAGAAATAAGAAAGGCCACTTCATAATACTAAAGGGAGCCATTCAACAAGAGGATATAACTCTGGTAAACATATATGCACCCAATACAGGAGCACCCAAATCCATAAAAAAAAAAAACTTCTAGAAGATATCAAGGGACAGATCAACAGCAACACAGTCATAGTAGGGGACTTTAATACCCCATTGACACCACTAAACAAAAATCAGCAAAGAAACAGCAATCCTAAATGACTCACTAGTTCAGATGGACTTAATTGACATCTTCAGAACATTTCACCCCAAAGCCACAGAATATACTAAACTGTACATGGAACATTTTCAAAGATAGACCTAATATTAGGACACAGGCCAAGTCTCTTCAAATTCAAAAATATAGAAATCATAACAAGCATCTTCTCAGATCACAATGGCATAAAATTAGAAATCAACTACAATAAAAACAAAGACAAAAATAAAACACTTGGAGGCTAAATAACATGCTGTTAAACAATGATTGGGTTACCAATGAGATTAAAGAAGAAATAAAAAGCATCCTGGTAACAAATGACAATGAAAACACAACAATCCAAAAATCTATGGGACATAGTGAAAGCAGTCCTGAGAGGAAAGTTCATAAGTCTAGAGGTCTACCTCAAAAAACAAGTAAAAATGGTATATTATATAATCCTACAACACAAAGAATTAGAAAGAGAGCAACATGAAAAGACCAGAGTAAGCAGAAGGAAGGAAATAATGATGCTCTAAGCAAAAATAAACGACATAGAGACAAAAAAAAAAAAAATATACAAAAGACCAATGAAACCAAGAGCTGGTTCTTTGAAAGGATAAATAAGATTAATGAACCTCTAGGCAGGCTCACCAAGAAGCAAAAAGGACACAAATAAACAAAACCAGAAATGAAAGAGGTGAAGTAACAACCAACCCCACAGAAATACAAAGGATTATGAAAAAATACTATGAACAATTATATTTCAACAAACTGTACAACCTAGACTAAATTTTTATATCCTTAGAAAAATACAAGCTTTCAAAACTCAATCAGGAATAATCAAAAAACCTGAATAGAACAATAAGTACCAGAGAAATTGAAGCAGTAATCAAAAATCTTCTAGCAAACAAAAGCCCTGGTCTGGATGGCTTTACAGGGGAGTTCTACCAAGCATTCAAAGAAGAACTAAAACCTATCCTCCTTAGACAATTCCAAAAAATTGAACAGGAAGGCACACTTCCAAGCTCTTTCTATGAATTCAGCATTACCCTAATTCCAAAATCAGATAAAGACACCACAAAAAAAGAGAGAACTACAGGCCCATATTCTTGATGAAAATAGATGTTAAAATCCTCAACAAAATTCTAGCAAATCAGATCCAGAATTATATTAGAAAGTTAATACACCATGAAGTACTGGGATTTATTCCGGGGATGCAAGGATGGTATAATATCCACAAACCAATAAATGTGATACATCACATAAACAAATTAGGAGACAAAAATCACATAATCATATCAATTGATGCAGAAAAAGCATTTGACAAAATCCAACACACTTTCTTCATTAAAACTCTCAACAAAGTGGGAATAGAGGGATTATACCTCAACATATTAAAAGCCTTATATGACAAACCTACAGCCAACATCATACTCAATGGGAAAAACTAAATTCATTTCCCCTAAGAACAGGAACAAGACAGGGATGCTCACTTTCACCATTCTTGTTTGACAGTATTGGAAGTGCTAGCCATAGTGATCAGACAAGAAGAACTCAAAGGCATCCAAATTGGAAAAGAAAAAGTAAAACTCATTATTCGCAGATGACATGATATTGTACATAGAAAATCCTTAAGACTCAATAAAAAAACTACTCAACTTAATAAATGAATCTGGCAATGTAGCAGGATACAAAATTAACACCCAGAAATCTATGGCTTTTTCATATACCCCTAATGTACTCACAGAAAGAGAAACAAAACAAACAAAAAAACAAAAACAAAAAACAAAACACTAAAAATAACAATCCCTTTTACCATTGCACCAAAAAAATTAAGATACCTAGGAATAAACTTAACTAAGGAGGTAAAAGACCTTTATTCAGAAAACTAAAGGACATTGAAAAAAGAGATAGAGGAAGACATAAACAAATGGAAGAACATACTGTGGATTGGTAGAATCAACATCATTAAAATGTCCATACTACCTAAAGCAATTTATAGATTCAATGCAATCCCTGTTAAAATACCAATGGCATATTTCACAAACAAATTCTCCAAATATTCCTCTGGAGTAAAAAAAAAAAAAAAAAAAGACCTTGAATAGCCACAGCAATCCTGCGAAAGAATAACAAAGTTGGAGGGATCCCAATACCAGGTATCAAGCTATATTTCAAAAGCATGGTTCTCAAAACTGCCTGGTACTGGCACAAGAACAGACATATAGACCAATGGAACAGAACAGAGAATTCAGAAATTGACCCAAGCCATTATGCTCAATTAGTATTTGACAAAGGAAGCAAAGGCATACAATGGAGTCAAGACAGTCTCTTCAATAAATGGTGCTGGGAAATTTGGTCAGATACATGCAAAAAAATGAAACTAGATCACTAACTTACACCATATTAAAAAATAAACTCAAAATGGTTAAAGAACTTAAATGTAATTTGGGAAAGCATAAATTTCTTAGAAAACACCATAGGCAGCAAAATAGCAAACATATGTCATAGCAATATCTTTACCGATACAGATCCTAGTGCAATGGAAACTAAGGAGAAAATAAACAAATGGGATTACATCAAAATAAAAAGTGTCTGCACAGCAAAAGAAACCATCAACAAAATGACAAGAAATCCCACTTCATGGGAGAATATATTTGCCAGTGCTATCTCAGATAAGGGTTTAATCTCCAAAATGTACAGGTAACTCATGAAACTTAACCAAAGGAAGATAAACAATCCAATCCAAAAAATGGGCAAAGGTCCTAAATAGACACTTTTCAAAAGAGGACATACAGAAGGCCAAGAGACATCTGAAAACATGCTCAAAGTCACTAGTCATCTGAGACATGCAAGTCAAAACAATGAGATACTATCTCACACCTGTCAGAATGGCTATCATCAACAAATTAACAAAGTACAAGTGCTTGAGAGGATGTGGGGAAAAAGGAACCCTCCTGCACTGCTGGTGGGAATAGAGACTGGTGCATCCACAGAGGAAAAAATCAAAGTGAAGTTTCCTCAAAAAATTTAAAGTGGAACTCCCATTTGACCCAGTAATCCCGCTTCTAGGAATATATCCCAAGAAACCAGAAACACCAATTAGAATGGATATATGCACCCCTATGTTCATAGCAGCACAATTTACAATAGCTAAGATTTGGAAACAGCCAAAGTGCCCTTCACTAGATGAGTAGATTAAAAAAAAAAAAAAAGGTGATGTATTTACACCATGGAACACTATCTCTCTATATAAAAACTAATATGCAAATTGACCAAATGCCAGAACAACCAAACAACCGAACAACCAATCGCTATGACGTGAGCTGACCACCAGGGGCGCATGTGGAACATGGTCGGCATCAGCCACAGTGGGATGGTGGAGCAGGTGAGCAGGGACACCAGAGCAAGATAGGGCACAGGTCACTGTCATTGGGGAGAGCCTCCTGTGTTTACTGAAAATTCTTTGCTCCCACACACCACAGTCCCACCCTGAGATCTCACCTGCTGCCAGCACCAGCCTCGCTTGGTCCCGCTGCTGGTGCCTGGAGCTGGCCCTGATTGCTCGGTGCTATCAGCAGGTGCAAGTGGTGGCTGCCAGCCCTGATCTCCCCTCAGGGCTCCTCCACCTCCTCCTGTTGCTGATGGGTGATCGGGGCCAGCAGCCACCACTCACACCTGCTGCTGGCCATAGCCCTGCTTGCACCCGCTGCCAGTGCTGGAGCCACCAGTCACATCCACTTCTGGCACCGGCCCCACTCGAACCAGCAGCTGGAGCCAGAGCCGCTGCTCGCACCTGCTGCTGGTGCCCCTCGCCTGTCCCAATCGGCGCCATCATTGGGTGCAAGCAGCGGCTGCCAGTCCAGATCACCCCTGAGGGCTTCTCCACCTCCCCCTGCTCCTGAGGGGCGATCTGGGCAGCAGCCACCACTCGCACCTGCTGACTGTGCTGGCCCTGCTCGCACCCGCTGTTGGTGCAGGTCCCAATTGCTCTGCACCATCAGTGGGTGCGATCGGGGTGGGCACCATCAGCACATGGGAGCAACAGCGGCAGGAGCAGGGCTGCCATCAGTGAGGGGACCGGGGGCTGTGGCGGGAGGGGCCAGGCAGGGCATAGAGGATGAGCCAAGACCTGCCCCTGTGCCCACCACAGCCTCGCGGCCCACAGTTCCTTTCAAAGTGCATGAATTCGTGCACAGGGCTCCTAGAGCAGTTATAAAAAAGAAGGATATCTTACCCTTTGAGACAGCATGGAGGTACCTGGAGAGTATTATTCTAAGCGAAATAAGCCAGTCAGAGAAAGACAAGTATCACATGATCTTACTCATATGTGGAATCTAATGAACAAAACAAACTGATGAACAAAAATAGATCCAGAGACAAGGTAACACTGAACAGACCATCCAACCTCAGAGAGAAGGCGGGGGCAGGGTTTAGAGATCAACCAAAGGACTTGTATGCATGCGTATTAGCATAAACAATGGACATGGACACTGGGACAGTGGGGGCTTGTCCTGGGGTGTGGGAGTGGTGGGTGGGGGTCAAACAGTGAAAAATGAAACATATGTAATACTTTAAACAATAAAAAAGAACATGTGAATCTTTTTTTACCTTCATGACGCCAATATTTTTTCATTAATTTCTTTATTAATTAGGCATAGAAATATATTCCACAACTCTAATGAGTATAGCATTTATTATGATCTTCCCCTATACACAAAAGTGTAAAAGATAAGTCTCTCCTTTGTAATCTTTACATTTTATTTAGGGAGATAAAATATATAGATTAGTAAATTTTTAAAAATGTTTTTTAACCTTCAGAGAAATGCATGCAAGCCAATGCAAATTATATGACTAAGCATTTACAGCAATACGTTCAAAACTATTTTACAAAGCACACACACAAAATGATGATGTTTATGGCACATTAAGACAAAGAGACAAGAAATGTAGCTGGATCAGCCTAGACACTCTGGCCATACCAGCTTCCATTTATATTTTAGATGCCAAGGAGAATAATTGCTCAGTGCACCTGCAATCATGTGCGGTGGGGAGGGGGAACCCGGGCGGGGGGATTGATAGAAAGAGTCTTCTTGGATTTGTTGACTTCTGAATCTTATTTTAGACATATGTCAACTCACAGATTAAAATAATAATAATAGAAGAATCCATGGAAAGAAGATGTGGAGGAGATAAGAATAATATTATGTATGAAGAAAACAGACCACTTTGAGGTTTGTTTTTTGTTGTTGTTTTTTTTTTAATATATTTTATTGATTTTTTACAGAGAGGAAGAGAGAGGGATAGAGAGTTAGAAACATCAATGAGAGAGAAACATCGATCAGCTGCCTCTTGCACACCCCCTACTGGGGATGTGCCCGCAACCAAGGTACATGCCCTTGACCAGAATCGAACCTGGGACCCTTGAGTCTGCAGGCCGACGCTCTATCCACTGAGCCAAACCGGTTTCGGCCACTTTGAGCTTTTTAAGGTGCTTGTAAAAATGTGGTGAGAAATATCATCACTAATATGATTTTATGTGAGTCACAATAACAAATTGGGGAGAAATCATCATTAGAATATTTTAAAAAGATCTGACAGTTTTGTGAAATAGTTTCTGTCTTTTGAGATGTTACAGCAGAGATTTTTCCTACTACAAAAATCAATAAATTTGCCCACGAGCTGGCTAAAAATTATAACCAATTCTGTACTGAGCATGTTATTAAACGAACTACACTGTGTCTCATCATAGGCAGAATTCTGAGTCAGAATGGCATGTCCATGGCAGCACTTTGACTATCATTTTGACTGTAGCTCATTCACTTTGGAGCATCAGACACATTAAGTTAAATGCTACTTAATTCAATAACATTAAACATTACTATCTGTACTAAAATTAAAATAAAGACATTAAAATAAATAATTTAAAGAATTAAGTAAAGATTGATTTCCCAATAAAGCCTTTGTACTTCCTGAAAAAAAAAATCTTAATTGGCTGTCTCAAGAATGCCTGTTCTATCTACTACTATAATAATAAAAGTATAATATGCTAATTAGACTGAACGTCCTTCTGGATGACCTTCTGGATGAAGCCGGGTCTGCGAGGGAAGCCTGGGCCCTGGGTGCCAGAGGGAAGCCGGTGCCAGCAGCCAGGGGAAGGAAGGCCTACTCTTGCACGAATTTTGTGCATGGGCCTCTAGTTTCCTAATAAGAAGAGCATATTCTTTATTTGACTCATTTTCTGTGCTTTGTTTGTTTGTTTGTTTTTATGTTTTCATGATTCACTCACTGTCTTTGGAATCCTTAACATTTTTCTCACATATACACTAACAAGCACATACACAATTGAAATAGAACGGTGAAAGTGTTCCTTGGAATTTCTTACTATATTTTGCAAGACCAAGCACATAGTTATCTGGTTAAAAGAAGGCTCACATGCTAACACCTCCACATTTACTCTTCTTTTTCAAACTAGCCATTAAATATTAAACTCTTTATGTAAACTCTTGGGAAATGTTTACAAATTCTGTTGATTTTTTACTTAATATATCTCATGAGAAGAAATGGGAATTTCTGTTAAGCTTTGTTATTATGTCACCTGGGATATTAAGTGATAATGGATACTTATAAAACACTAGAGGCCTGGCCTTCGGGAACAGGTCAAAACCAGCTCTCTGACATCCCCCGAGGGGTCCCGGATTGCAAGAGGGCACAGGCCAGGCTGAGGGACCCCACTGGTGCAAGATTGGGTGGGGAGGGACATGGGAGGTTGGCCAGCCAGGGAGGGACCAAAGGAGGGTTCCAGGGCAAGTCCGGCCCATCTTGCTCAGTCCTGATGGGCCAGACCCCAGCAGCAAGCTAACCTACCAGTCGGAGCGTCTGCCCCCTGGTGGTCAGTGCATGTCATAGCGAGTGATTGAGCGGCCTTAGCATATCATTAGCATAGTATGCTTTGATTGGTTGAATGGATGACCAGACACATAGCATATTAGGCTTTTATTATATAGGATTACTGAGATTGATGATATGTTATATTATGCTTTACTATAAAACTAAAAACATTTGTGAAAACTAATTAATTTATGTCCTACATAAATAGAAAATATGTAAAGTTTTTAAGAGGCAGTGATTAAAATTCTGGAATACAAAGAGTTTTAAATTTTAAAACAGTATGGACATATATCTAATTGATAAACATGATTTTGGGTAATTGTTAGCATCATTGAGTAGTATATTTTAGATATAGAAATAGATATTAATTAATTTTATGTTGCATGAAGGTTATTACAAATAAAAATTTTAATAGCCTTGTGAAAAATAGTTTTCCCTTGATCATTTACTTAAAGTATGACTTATACTTTAAAAAACCTTGAAAATTACAACCTTCAAAAATGTCTATTCTGGCATGCAGATTTTATGTGCCCTCATTTTCTTTTTTACTGTACTTCTGACTTTTTAGTCACAAAAAATGATCTGTCATGTAAGCTACAATAAGTTCGAGTTTTGACAAGATCATGGTTAGGTACTGTTTATTTTATTTTCCCAATTAACTTTATACCCAGAGATCAGGTCACAAGCTTCAATACCATTTTCCATTCACAAATAAGATTTGTAAATGAAAAATGATAAAATAAAATGACAGCAGCATACAAATATAGTTTATATTGTTAGAAACCAATTGGGGTGATTTGTATGTCAAAACATCTGGGTAAAACAGCCCAATGTTAAAGTACTAATAGCATGAGGGGCAAGGTGATTATGTCCTGTGTTCCTTTATAGAATTAATCGTTGTTCCAAACTGAATCTTTGCAATGCAGTGTGAAAAATGCTGACACAATCAATAATTCCCTCTTGAAAAAAAAGAAAAAGGTTCAAAGATTCAATATGAATAGCATTATCCTATTTTCTCAAAAGCCCTTTCCTGCATGGAGTAATATGGCTTCAGACAAGGATTCCAACTGAGTTGAGGCATAAAAAAAGATTACAAGGATTCAGCAGATCAGCAGGAAGCACAAAAAGAAAGTATCCTTTCTTGCAACCAGCTTGATTAAACCTAATGATCTAAGATAAAATTAAGATAACTAATGTATTATCAATATCTCCTGAGACTTTGCTTATCTATTTGCTCAGAGTGAACAAATATCTGTTACATTTTCTGAAAAGGTTCTGTCTCAATTTTTCTTAGATTTAAGGTTCTTTATTCTTGATTGGTCCCTAGCATCAATCACATAAACAGAAATGGTACCCTCCTATGCTTTTGGTGGAAATCCTTTGTAACTCTGTTTGCAATTCCTCCAGGCTTGATAAAACCTAAGAGAGCTAAACTTTTTTCTCATTTTCTTAAAACTGTCTAGCAAATAAAAAAAAAAAAAAAATCTGTGAATATGCTAACTTTTGAGGTTTTTTTTTTAAATGAGAAAATATTTCTCTCTGCTTAATGTCTTAATAAAATTAAGTAAATGTTATTTTTAAAAATATTTTTAATCTTTTTTTGTTGAAAGTATTACATATGTCCCCTTTTTTCTCCCATTGACCTCCTCCAGCTTGCGCTCACCCCCCTCCCCAGACCTTCACGACCCTGTTGTCTGTGTCCATTGGTTATGCATATATGCATACAAGACCTTTGGTTGACTATCCCCTACCCACCTAACCTACCCAGCCTTGCCTCTAAGATTCCACACTGTCCCCTGTTTCCATGTTTCTGGGTCCCTCTGTACATCACTTTATTTTGTTCATTAGATTCCACATGTGAGATCATGTGATACTTGTCTTTCACTGACTGAGTTATTTCCTTTAGCATGGTACTCTCCAGATCCCTCCATGCTGTCACAAAGGGTAAACTATACTTTTTTACTGCTGTGTAGTATTCCATGGTATAAATGTACCACAGCTTTTAAAAAAAAAAAAAATATATATATATATATATATATATATATATATATATATATATATATATATTATTGATTTCAGACAGGAAGGGAGAGGGGATAGATAGAAATAGCAATGATGAGAAAGAATCATTGATTTGCTGCCTCCTGCATGCCCCTTGCTGGGGATAGAGCTTGCAACTTGGGCATGTGCCCTTGACCAGAATCGACCCTGGGACCCTTCAGTCCGGAGGCCAGTGCTCTATTCACTGAGCCAAACCAGCTAGGGCTACCACAGCTTTTTTTACCCACTTATCTACTGATGGGCCCTTGGGCTGTTTCTAGACATTAGCTATTGTAAATTGTGCTGCTAGGAACATGGGGATGCATGCCTTCTTTCTGGTTGGTGTTTTGGGTTTTTTTTAGGATATATCCTTAGAAGTGGAATCACTGAGTCAAATGTCAGTTCCATATTTAATTTTTTGAGGATACTCCATACTATTTTCCATAATGGCTGTACCAGTCTGCATTTCTACTAGCAGTATACTAGGGTTCCCTTTTCTCCACATCCTACCAGCACTTGTCATTTGTTGATTTGTTGATGGTAGACTTTCTGACAGGTGGGAGGTGAAACCTCATTGTGGTTTTAATTTGCATCTCTCTGATGATCAGTAACTTTGATCATTCATTCAAATGTCTCTTGGCCATCTGTATGTCCACTTTGGAGACATACAGATAGCCTATTTAGGTCCTTTACCCATTTTTTTACTTAGATTGTTTCTCTTCTTTTAGTTAAGTTGTATGAGTTCCTTATATATTTTGGATGTTAACCCTTTATCAGATGTATAATTGCCAAGTATGTTCTCCCATACAGTGTGCTCCCTTTTCATTTTGTTGATGGTTTCTTTTCCTGGGCAGAGCTTTTAATTTTGATGTTTGTTTATTTTCTCCTTAGTTTGCTTTGCCCTAGGAAATGTATCAGTGAACATATTGCTATGAGAGATGTCTGCAATTTTGCTGCCTATGGTTTCTTCTAGGATTTTTATGGTTTCCCGAGTTACATTCAAGTCTTTTATCCATTTTGTGTTTATTCTTGAGTATGGTGTAAATTGGTGGTCTAGTTTCTTTTTTTTTTTTTTTTTGCATGTATCAATCCAATTTTCCCAACACCGTTTATTGAAGAGACTGTTCTTTGTTTGTTTGTTTGTTTCTTTGTTTTTGTTTTGTTTTCAAACTCCCCACCTGGCACTGTCCCCAGAGAGGGTCACCCCAGCTGGCACAGCCAGGCGCTTGGCTCCAGAATATAGAGCCCCTGGGCTGTTGAAGAGACTGTCTTGACTCCATTGTATGCTCCTGCCTCCTTTGTCAAATATTAATTGAACATAATTGCTTGTGTCAATTTCTGGGGTCTCTGTTCTGTTCCACTGATCTATATGCCTGTTCTTGTGCCAGTACCAGGCTGTTTTGATTATGGTGGCTTTGTAGTATAAATTGATAACTGATATTGTAATTCCTCCAACTTTGTTATTTTTCAAGATTGCTGCAGCTATTCGGCGTCTTTTTTTTTTTTTTTTTTTTTATGAATCTTTATTGTTCAGATTACAATTGTTTCTCCTTTTTCGCCACATATCTCCCCACCACCCAGTTCCTACCCCACCCTTCCCTTACCTCCCCCCCCGCTGTCCTTATCCATAGGTGTATGATTTTTGTCCAGTCTCTTCCCATACTCTCCACACAGACACCCCTTTCACCCTGAGAATTATCAATCCACTCCCATTCTATGCCTGATTCTATTAAGTTCACCAGTTTATTCTGTTCCTCAGATTTTTAATTCACTTGACTTTTAGATTCACTTGTTGATAGATATGTATTTGTTGTTCATAATTTTTATCTTTCTTCTTCTTTTTCCTCTTTTTAAAGAATACCTTTCAGCATTTCATTTAATGCTGGTTTGGTGGTGATGAACTCCTTTAGCTTTTTCTTATCTGTGAAGCTCTTTATCTGCCCTTCAATTCTGAATGATAACTTTGCTGGGTAGAGTAGTCTTGGTTGTAGGTTCCTGCTATTCATCACTTTGAATATTTCTTGCCACTCCCGTCTGGCCTGCATGGTTTCTGTTGAGAAATTAGCTGATAATCGTATGGGAGCTCCCTTGTAGGTAACTAACTGTTTTTCTCTTGCTGCTTGTAAGATTCTCTCTTTGTCTTTTGCTCTTGGCATTTTAATTATGATGTGTCTTGGTGTGGTCCTCTTTGGATTCCTTTTGTTTGGGGTTCTGTGTGCTTCCTGGACTTGTAAGTCTATTTCTTTCATCAGGTGGGGGAAGTTTTCGTTCATTATTTCTTCAAATAGGTTTTCAGCATCTTGCTCTCTCTCTAGAATTCAGAAAGTTGAAGATAGTGTAAGAAGCCTCTGGGACAACTTCAAGCGAACCAACATCAGAATTATGGGGGGTACCAGAAGAAGAGAGACGGCGTCTTTTGATTTAATGTAAATTTTTGGAATATTTGTTCTAGAACTGTGAGATATGCTGTTGGTATTTTAATATTGATTGCATTGAATCTGTAGATTGCCTTGAGTAGTATGGACATTTTAACGATGTTAATTTACCAATCTATGAACATGTTATATTAAATATGTTTTTATTTTCTTCAGAGAGAGGATGGGAGATGGAGAGAGACACAGAAACATCAATGATGAGAGACAATCATTGATTAGCTTCCTCCTGCATGCTCTCAACTGGGAATAGAGCCTGCAACCTTGCAAGTGCCCTGACCAGGAATCAAAGTGTGACTCTTGGTTCATGGGTCAATGCTCAATCACTGAGTCTCACTGGCTGGGCAGTAATGCTAATTTATCTGATAATATTTAAGACCAAATATGTCCACATAGTTTTCTTTAATCCTTGATTAATTTGAAAAGAAATAGGTGGCTATGTGTAAATTGAAAAATAATATACTTATTAGATAACAATTATATTAGTACATTAATGTTTTGCATGTATAACCATAGTATGTAGTTCTTATAATTCTACATTGTGATGGAGTTGCTCTCTTCCTTTATATTCTATTACATATTTGAAAATAAATTGGACATGGTTTGTAGCAGTTGATTTTGAGCCAAAATATTTTGGCAGCATGTACAATCATACTGATAACCCCATTAACTGAACCATTGGTTTTAGTCATTATGAAGATATCACCATGCAAATCCAGCCAACACTTGGAATAAGAGATGATCCATAGCATCCAGGATGATAAGGAAACTAAATTCTCATAATTGGAAGTGACCCAATTATGTTTCACTATAAATAACATCTTTTAGAGCAACACCTGTTAGAAATACAGATATTATACAGCTTTTTTCCAAGATAGTCTTTTCCATTATTTCAAAAAAATGATTTTTCCCCTTTGGTTGTCAGACCAAATGGTGCTTAGTTAGTATCTAGTGCAACTAGTAAATAAATTAAATTTGGAAGACTAGACTCCAGAATGCTAACATGAGTTGATGCCATCTTAGCCTAATGCATATGAACTAGCAAACATGGAGGTTTAGTTTAGCTGTTCCATCATCAAACTTAAATACCTACACCCTCTACTCAAGAACATATCTGAATCCCATTTGAGAATTATGGTCAGAGGCTCTGTAACATGTATTGATTTCCAAAGCGGTCAATTTATTTTTACACATGATTGACTTCCCTTAAAAAACATAGGTTAATTCATTAAATTAAACAAATCATACAACAGATAATGCTGCCCAAGAGTTCTTAAAATAGGTCAAATTTTAAGTCATTATAGCATTGACAAATTATTCTTACATTATCTTTCTGGAACTTGTAATGACTAATATGGTATTATTTTTTGAAAAAAACAGATGATTAATATCTGTTTATGTTTCTTCAAATAATGTCAAGCATAATGATGCACACATAAACTATTAATGATATTTGTATATTCAAAGTGATCATTACATATTTAGAAAATAAATTCACATTTTAAAATGAATGTAAATAACATAACTATGAATAAATATGTGTGTACACAGCTACTATAAAATAAGAATTTACTAGTAAATGTCAGTAGGAGTCATCTAAAAGGGTATACTTGATTGTTTTTCTTTGCTAGAGTCAAATTTCAACTTTTTTATTTCAAAAACAACTTATCTCTATTCTGAATTTTTTAAACAAAAAGGGCCAACTTTCAATTTATCTCAGGGAGGGTTTGAAGCTCTATCCTCCTTTCTGTTTTTAGATTTCTATGAAATTAAATGTAAATATGCTTAAATCAATATCATTTGTCTACATATTAATCATTTTAGTCAAATTTGCATCTTGAGGTTAATCTGCAACTTGAACTTGAAGTAAATTTGTATTGTCAGAGGTTCTTCATCAATTTTGTGAAGGGAAAAGTCTTTTTTGGGGTGGTTGCAAAGGACATTCAAATATCTTAGAAGGCTCACTTAAAAGGACAGTTGAAACAAAACAAATCTGCTAATTTAACCAACATGTGTATTTAGTGTGCCAAATTTTTATTTGACCTAACAATACAAAGATAATAATGTATACAAATAACTCCTGAAATTTATAATCTATAGAAGAGCTCACAATCCTCACAGGGACATAAATCTGTCTCTCATTTTGACCAGCCTGCAGACATTTCTTCAGAACCTAGAAGTAAATGGCTGCACAGAAACTTGCTTTCCTTAACAGATGCAGCGTTTCATGAATAGATACATAGCATTGTAAGAAATAAAGGGATTTCCCCTGCATTAGATAATTTTATGAGTTGTTCCAGAAAAAAACAAAAAACAACAACAGATATCTTTGAAAACAAAGAACATGGAATATCCAAAATATGGTATGTTTTTAGAAACTATTCTGAATATAAACCAATTTAAAAAAAAAAACCACACAACTCTATTTAAAGAAATAACTATTATCTCTATTAAGTATAGCTATGGGTTTTCTTCAAGAAGTAACCAGAAGTGACTATGTGGTAATCATTTCATATAAGTGCAAACAAAGGAAACAACTAAGATTTAGAGAGTATGTTCAATTAATAGCTATATTAATATCACTGGATTAACATATTCAGGATATTCAACAATGTTTCTGAATTGGCAGAGATATGGAAATCTAATGTTTCTAGAATAGCTTTATAATAGTATAAAAATGTAGATGTACATTTAAATATATATATTTATAGGATGTAAAGTACAGCATAGGGAATATAGTCAATAATATTATATTAACTATGTATGGTGTCAGATGGGTACTAGAGTTATCAGGGTGATCACTTTCTTTTTTTTTTTTTAAATATATTTTATTGATTTTTTACAGAGAGGAAGAGAGAGGGATAGAGAGTTAGAAACATCGATGAGAGAGAAACATCAATCAGCTGCCTCCTGCACACCCCCTACTGGGGATGTGCCCGCAACCAAGGTACATGCCCTTGACCGGAATCGAACCTGGGACCCTTGAGTCCGCAGGCCGACGCTCTATCCACTGAGCCAAACCGGTTTTGGAGGGTGATCACTTTCTAAGGTATATAAATGTCTAATAACTGTGTTCCATATCTGACACTAATATAATATTGTATGTAAACTGTAACTGAAAAATAAAAAGATCATATATGTATGTATTTATATGCATGCAATCTGTTATAACTACATTGATAATATTTGTGTTGAAAAATATAACTATAGTCATTTCTTAATCTATCACATATTTTTTACATTAATGGTCACATTACTGTACGTGAAAAAAATTGTTAGATGATCTTGAAATTTTGGTAGGCATTTTTATTTATTTTTTGTTTTAGTTTTTCTTAGAAAAGTTGACATAAATCATGACCTCCACCCTGCATTGCTGTACAAATTAATACTTAAAAAGAATTTTGTAATAATTTTTGAGAATGTTCCAAGGAGTGGCTGAATTCTTGCAATATCAAGAATATCATCAACATCAATAAGAACAAACATTATATTTTCATAAGACACCTAACAAGGTGAACCAAGAAACAGCTCTGAAAATTTTCACAGATTCATAACAGTAAATAACACTTAAATAACTTCATGTCCTCAAAAATGTATTTCAGTTTTTACTTTAGAACTAGGAGGAGCAAAAACATAAACAAGGGCGTGTGCTGGGGGTGGCGCGGTGGAGCGGTGGGGAGAGGTCAATGGGGAAAAAAGGAGACTTACATAGTACTTTAAACAATAAAGAATTGTGAAAACAAGCTATGATAACATTGAAAACTCTTTGTAAATTTAAATAAAAAATTAAATGGAAATGTTATAGATTTTAGCAGGCAGGATGGATAACTTATAGTCTTCTAAATTTCTGCTATAAATATTTTGCCTAGCAATTTTCTTAAACTTAATATAATTTATTTTATTTAAATAATCAAGATGTTCTAATAAAAGAGGACATTTAATGAATGAGACAACTGTCATGAATACAGTATTATCTTCTGAACAGCCCTAAAAGAGCAATTGAAATTTACTATTTGAGAATGACCAAGTAGAGTCTTCAAAAGTGAAAAGCAAGTAAAATGAGAGAAGTTCTAAATATAAAATTGAGACTATAAAATTTTGAATGATTCTATTATAGGAAGAACCTAATATGAACACAAAAGGACCTGTCTAGTTAAACTGACATTTTGAAGGAAAATTGAAAAATACAATTTAAAAAGTCACATTTTTACATAAATAAAAAGAAGAATATGAAGACATATCTAATAATATTATAAAGAAGTCTACAACCTAATGTAAAATAGGAAAAGACACAAGTAAAAAAAATCAAATTACTGATTAAATTTAGAACAAGAAAAATATCAAGGAAGAAATAGGCTAACTGTTCATTAGAAATGTAATGATGCTGACAGTGGAAAATGGTGTAGTCCCATTTTGATGTAGTCCCATTTGTTTATTTTCTTTTTAGTCTCCATTGCCCTAGGAGCTGGGTCAGTAAAGATATTGCTATGACATATGTCTGCTATTTTGCTGCCTATGGAATCTTGTAAGATTTTTATGGTTTCCCATCTACATTTAAGTCCTTTCATCATTTTGAGGTTTTTTTTTGTGTATGGTGTAAGTTGGTGATCTAGTTTCATTTTTTTGCATGTATCTGACCAATTTTCCCAGCACCATTTATTGAAGAGACTGTCTTGACTCCATTGTATGCTCTTGCCTTATTTGTCAAATATTAATTGAGCATAAGTGGCTTGGGTCGATTTCTGGGTTCTCTGTTCTGTCCCATTGGTCTATATGTCTGTTCTTGTGCCAGTACCAGGCAGTTTTGAGAACCATTGCTTGGTAATATAGCTTAATATCTGATATTGTGATCCCTTAAACTTTGTTTTTCTTTCTCAGGATTGCTGTGGCTATTCGGGGTCATTTATTAGTCCAGATGAATTTTTGTAGAGTTTGTTCTAAGTATGAGAAATATGCCATTGGTATTTTAATGGGGATAGCATTGAATCTGTAGATTGCTTTGGGTAGTATGGACATTTTAATGATGTTGATTCTACTAACCAATGAACATGGTATGTTCTACCATTTGTTTATGTCCTCTATCTCTTTTTTCAATGTTCTATAGTTTTCCAAGTACAGGTCTTTTACATCCTTAGTTAAGTTTATTGACCCAGTAGTCCTACTTTAGGACATATCTCAAGAAATCAGAAATACCAATCAGAAAGGATATATGCACCCCTATGTTCATAGCAACACAATTTACAATAGCTAAAATATGGAAACAGCCTAAGTGCCCATCAGCAGATGAGTGGATTAACAAACTGTGCTACATCTACACAATGGAATACTATCCTATCTAATAAAAGAGTAATATGCAAATTGACCATCATTCCAACACACAAGATTGCTACCCCCATGTGGTCAAAGATGGCTGCCCCCATGTGGACACAAGATGGCTGCCACAAGATTTCCAGAAGGTGAGGGCAGTTGGGAGGGACCAGACCTGCAAGGGAGGGCAGTTGGGGGTGATCAAGCCTGCAGGGGAGGGCAGTTAGGGGTGAACAGGCCAGCAGAAGAGGAAGTTGGGGGTGACCAGGCCTGCAGGGAAGACCAGTTGGAGGGGACCTAGGCCTGCAGGGGAGAGCAGTTGGGGGGACCAGGCCTGCAGGGGAGGGAAGTTAGGGGTGACCAGGCCTTCAGGGGAGAGCAGTTAGGGTGACCAGGCCTGCAGGGGAGGGCAGTTAGGGGCAAACAGGCTGGCAGGGGAGAAGTTAGGCATTAATCAGGCTGGCAGGGGAGTGGTTAGGTGGTGATCAGGCTGGCAGGCAGAAGTGGTTAGGGGCAATCAGGAAGGCAGGCAGGTGAGCATTTGGGAGCCAGCAGTCCTAGATTGTGAGAGAGATGTCTGACTGCCCGTTTAGGCCCGATTCTCGTGCACTTGAGGGTGTCCCTCAGCCTGACCTGCACCCTCTTGCAGTCTGGGAGCCCTCGGTGAATGTCCAACTGAGGGTGTCCAGTGCATGAAATTCGTGCATGGGGGGTGTCCCTCAGCCCAGCCTGCACCCTCTCCATCTGGGACCCCTTGAGGGATGTCCTGGTAGGATCAGGCCTAAATGGGCAGTTGGACATCCCTCAAGGGGTCCCATATTGGAGAGGGTGCAGGCTGGGCTGAGGGACACCCCCCCAATGCACGAATTTCATGCACTGAGCCTCTAGTCCTATATAATAAAAGGATAATATGAAAATTGACCAAATGGCTGAATGACCAGTCACTATGATGCACACTGATCACCATGGAGCAGATGCTCAATGCCGGAGCTGCCCCCTGGTGGTTAGTGCGCTCCCACAGGGAGAGCACTACTCAACCAGAAGCCAGGCTCATGGCTGGTGAGTGCAGCGGAGGTGGCAGGAGCCTTTCCTGCCTAAACGGCAGTGCTAAGGATGTCCAACTGCCAGCTTGGGCTTGCTCCCTGTGAGGAGAGGGCCTAAGAATCAGTCGGACATCCACCAAGGGCTCCCGGACTGCAAGAGGGTGCAGGTCAGGCTGAGGGACACTCTCAAGTGCACAAATTTCGTGCACCAGGTCTCTAGTGCCACTATAAAAAAGAAAGAACTTTTACCATTTGCAACAGCATGGATGGGCCTAGAGAGCATTATGCTAAGTGAAATAATCCAGTCAGAGAAAGATAAATATCACATGATCTCACTCATATGTAGGAAATAATGATCAACATAATTTGATGGACAAGAATAGATACAGAGAAAAATGGCAGGGGAGGAGGTTTAGAGAGCAACCAAAGGACTTGTATGCATGCATATTAGCGTAACCAATGGACACAGACATTGGGGTAGTGGGGGCTTGCTAGGGGTGGGAATGGCTGCGGGGGGTTAATTGGGGAAAAGGAAGACATATGTAAAACTTCAGACAATAAAAAAAAAAAATGGAATTGGACAGACCTGGTTTCAACATTTCCTATATAAGAAACCTTAGGCAAATTGACAGTCAAGCCTATGAAACTGTCCAGGAAGACTTTTTAAGGAAAGAAAGAAAAATGTTTTGGGAAATAATGGAGGTAACATCAAAATTTAAAAGGGGTATGAAAGATAAGTTTTAGAGAATAAAGTAAGCTGTATATAGAGTCAATATCTTAATTAATTTGTGCAATTAGATAATGCTAATCACCTTGGTAATAGTTTTGTCAGTGAAGCTGTAAACAGAAATCAAATTGCAGACAGTTCAGAGAAGAGAATTGAAGACAGAAAAAGGAAAGGGTAGGAGCATTGAATAAAGAACACTTCAGAAAATTCTGAATTAAGATAAAAGTAAACATAGTTATATCAAGGGAAGTTAAGTTATAAGGAGAAATGCTCTTCAGATTTTTGTAGCAGGTTTGTGTGCTGAAGGGGAAGAAGAAATGCAAGAAAAAAGGAAGGTAGATACTTCATGGTGTGTTGTCCTTTGCTTAATGGAACAGGATAGAATTCATTGTACAGATGGCAGGATTAGCTGTGGAGAGGGTAAAGAATACTTCTTCCACTGTAATAGGAAGAACAATGCTATAATTTCTTCACTTCATTTCACATGGTTAGGTTTCTGAGAAATGTTGCTAATGGGTAAAATTTTCTACAATGTCAAAAGTTTATAGTATATGAAAATAGAGCTTTGAAATTTTAACTTTGTATGTTTCAATAATAAAGTACAATGGAGAGGCACTTTTATGCAGTTTACTAGAGGCCCGGTGCACAAAATTCATGCATGGGGGGGGGTGTCCTTCAGCCCAGCCTGCACCCTCTCCAATCTGCGACCCCTTGAGGGATGTCTGACCGCCCATTTAGGCCCAATCCAGGTGGGCAGTTGGACATCCCTCTCACAATCCAGGACTGCTGGCTCCCAACTGCTCACCTGCCTCTGCCTGATTTCCCCTAACTGCTTCTGCCTGCCAGCCTGATCACCCCCTAACCACTCCACTGCCAGCCTGATCAACGCCTAACTGCTCCCCGGCTGGCCCGATTGCCCCTAACTGTCTTCCCCTGCAGGCCTGGTCACCCCTAACTGCCCTCCCCTGCAGGCCTGGTCCCCCCCAACTGCCCTCCCCTGCAAGCCTGGGCCCCCCAACTGCCCTCACCTACAGGCATGGGTCCCCCTCAACTGCCCTCCCTTGCTGGCCTGGTCTCTCCCCACTGCCCACAACTGCCCTCCCCTGCCAGTCATCCTGTGGAGGCCATCTTGTGTCCACATGGGGGCAGCCATCTTTGACCACATGGGAGTGGCCATCTTGTGTCTTTGAGTGATGGTCAATTTGCATATTACTCTTTTATTAGATAGGATTAGAAAACTCATTGCTAGATACATAGCCACAATGTTCTATTCTCCTCAAACATAAGAAACAGGAGATATCTATTTATAATAATTACACTCATGCAACTAATACAATGTCATAAGATTAGTTTCACATGCCATATTTCAAAAGTAGAGCTATAGTAATAAAGAAGTATAGCTCAGACTCAATTTTTTAATGTAGAGTTTCAGTAATAATAGAAGAAGGTGAGTTTAGGAAAAGATGACAGATAGCAGACAATGCCCCTCCCCTTTAAATTGAAAAATATTAGATATATATATATTTCCTAAAGTTTTATCTTTCACTTCTACATACTGTCTTTAAAGTGATTTTTTGAAGTCTAGAAATTGGCTATTTTAAAATTCTCTCCATTTATTCCTCACATGTCAATGCTATAATTTAAACCTGTCTTAAAGTCAATATGCCTCGGAACAACAGAAAAGCCAGTTTTTATTCAATTTCATTTTAAATCTTAAATATTTTATCTTCTAAATAACTATTTCATGTTTGCTTATAGGAGAATGATATTTTTTTTTATATTTACAAATACTATTTTTATGAGCTTATTAAATACAAAGTCAACAAATCCAAAAATACAATATGTAAGTATTTAAGAAATATTTTAGTATCTACAAATTTAATGATTTATAATATCATATGCTGCATGATGATTTAGGAGAGGAGTAATAAAAGTTGTTTTATGGGGACAAGTGATTCCTGTACCATCATTATAATAAAGATAAAATGTTAGTGTTTTAAACTGTTCAGGCTGCTGTAGCACATTACCATAGACCATGTGGCTTATAAACAATAGAAATCTATTTCTCAAAGTTCTGGAAGCTATAATGTCCAAGATCAAGGAGCCAGGAAGTTTGGTGTCTGTGGAGGACCTGTTCTGCATATGTCCCCAAATATCAGAAGGAACCACAAAGCTCTCTGGGGTCTTTTCTGTAAGAGAACTAATCCCATTCGTGAGGGTTCCACCCACATGAACTAATCACCTCCCAAAGGCCTCCCCTCCTAATACAATCACATTGAGGGTTAAGATTTTGACAAATGAATTTTGTGGGGATACAAGGATTTGGTATGTTACCATTATTCCACACAAGAAGCATAGCCCTTATGTGGTGTCAATCAATTCAAATCTTTAATAATATATTTTAGAATCAATCAAAATCCCCAAACTTTTTTACCTAGGATTTTCTATTTCAAGGGATAATGTGTGTACAAACAAACAAACAAAAAAATAACAAAAAAATATTTTCTTGTATCCACATTGAGGAAAGTAAGAAAACTTCACATTTTCATATGCTCTGTGTGGAAATCAAAGAGCACTCCCTGGCAGAGAGCCTAGAGGAACATGGAAAATGCATATTTTACTTTCTTCATTCTGCACTTAGTACCTGTCACGTACCTGTGAATGCTAAATAAATAATTGTGACAAAGATAATGATGGCTGCATACTGGCACTGAGAAGAAAGTTATAAAATTTGAATTGTGTTTTGTAGAAACAAGAATTGCAGTCCACTATTTCATAATGATTCAACTGCCAGTATTTCTCGCTAATCCTGCCACTTCTAGCACTGGCTTCATGCCCTTTTTCTACCTTTGCTTTTCTATGCTATGAGGTGAATCCATGAGCAAGACAAATGAAAATAAGTTCGTTTGATTGCCTCATTGCCTTTTAGCATGAAACCATAGTTGAATAACTTTTACTGAATCCATTATAAAGTAAATTGCATTGCAGTGGGATACCATTGCACATTGCCATTCAATGCAGAAAATGAAAATCTATCAATTGCCTAGAGCCATGGTCGTCAAACTGCAGCTTGCGAGTCACATGCGGCTCTTTGGCCCCTTGAGTGTGGCTCTTCCACAAAATACCAGGGCCTGAGCGAGTCTATTTTGAAGAAGTGGCATTAGAAGAAGTTTAAGTTTAAAAAATTTGACTCTCAAAAGAAATATCAATCGTTGTACTGTTGACATTTGGCTCTGTTGACTAATGAGTTTGCCGACCACTGGCCTGGAGGGTTTGATTCCCAGTCAAGGGCATGTACTTGGGTAGCAGGTTTGCTCCCTAGCCCTGGTTGGGGTATGTGCTGGACACAACCAATCAATGGGTCTCTCGAATGTCAATGTCTCTCTCTCTTTCTCTCTCCTCCCTACCCTCCCTCCCTTCTACTTCTCCAAAAAAAAAGGGGGAGAAAAAAGGAAAAAATATCCTCATATGAGGATTAACAAAAAAAAATTATTAACTTACATATGTGCTTCAATTAATTTATAATAAAAAGATATATGAAAAACTATTCCTAGTCAAACTTGGAGCAATCTCATTACAAAAATATATCCTTAAGAAATTGCTTGCTCTAAGAAATTTTAACCCTCATTTACCTCTTGAAGTCAAGAGAGAACTCCACTAAGAACAGATCTAAGCTCCCAAAACTTGAACTAGTATACAGTTCTATAAAAACTCTGGCTACAAGACTAAAGGTCAGTTCACCTAAGCAATCAGGATCTCAAGTGGATTGGGTTAAGAATAAAGTTCAGAAGCAACTGCTTTTACAAATGCCAAGAACTAATGACCACCAACCTTGTATTTGCTGAGTTTGATCTTCTCCTGGGAGAAGAACAGGACCCTGAACAAGTGCTAATGGGTCTGTGCCCTCAAGGTAAGGGTGGCCTTTCAGTGGTTTGAGTTTCACAAACTAACTTTCCCTTATCCTTTTTAAAATGAATCCACTCTCTGAATCTATTCATTTTCTAAAAAAAATGTAGAAGTTCTTTACCTAACTATACAAAACTTGGTATCAAGGGACAATAGATTTTCCCTGTTACACTGAGGGGGAAAATGCTCTGTTATTACTTCTAACCTAATGTCAGAGGTTTATCTGGCAGGAAAATACCCTGTTTGTTTCTAGAGACCTGGTTTGGAAATCTCTAAAAGAAACCTACAAAATTCTCTCTCCTTAAAAATGTAAGCAATTTGGAGATGAATATCACTAAAGAACTGAAGACCTGAAATCCCTAACACTGGGTGATATTACTAATTGAAAGAGTACTTTAAAATCTCCAAAGTAATCTGATGTTTCATGTTTCAATTTACTTCTAGCAATGTTGCTCTCTATCTGGGTTTGGTCTGTCCCCAAAATGTTAATTCATTGTTTCAAGGTGATTAAGTTGTAACTCAATTATTTGATGTTTGCCTTTCCTAGACTTCATTGGTATCATTATCATCATCACCATCATCATCATTATCACCACCATCCAATGAAAGACTAAGAATATTGTTTTAATTATTGGCAGCAACAGTATTACCACCATTTATGGAAGATTTTCTATGAAGCCTATTCTGTGCTAAATAATTTGCATACAGCTTGGCTGGTGTTGCTCTGTGGTTGAGCATCGATCGACCTTTGGACCAGGAGGCCATGGTTTGGTTCTTGGTCAGGTCACATGCCTGGGTTGTAGGGCTCAGAACCCAGTAGAGGACTTCAGGAGGCAGTGGAGGAATAATTCTCTATCATCATTGATGTTTCTGTCTCTCCCTCTCTAAAATCAATAAAACCATATATTAAAAAATAATTTGTATACATATTTTACATTTGTAAATACTTACCCTTGTAAGGTAAATATTACCTAAAAGGGAAAGAAAACAACCAAAAGTCATTAATGCAAACATTTATTAAGAATGCTACAATATCAAAAGCAGCTTAAAATTAGTGTTCTCTAGTGAACAAGTAGCTGAAGGACTTTACAAGGCTGATTGGGGCGGGTAAGAATTGTTCACTGTTCAGATTCTTAGAAGGTACATGAAAAATGAATTATGTTAATCATGGGACAGGATATAGATTCAGGAAGATGGAACCTCAATTTAACATTTATTGGCTACTTAATTTGCATTTAGGAATAAGTAGTGATGAGGAACATTTGGAAGCTATGATTCTTGGGGGGATGGCTAAAGTACAATATTTTGATTTTCAATGATGGTGGCAATCATCTTTTGAGTTAGCATTCTATACAGAAGCATTTAAGATTCTGGGCAGCATAAAATATGGGATTACTCTGCTAAAGAACACAGGAAGCAGTATCATTAATAGACCATGAAATGATTCCTTAATGTCCCACTTATCTCCCTCGTCCTAACCACTAGATGAAGGCAATTGTTTAAAATGCATTTTCAAATGTTCAAATGATCTTTATGTATCCCTTCTTATTTATGTTCCACCTTTACATTCTGTCTGGGTTATAAACTTGGCTGATGAAATATTTACTAGAGATATTCCCAAAGTTTTAAAGTAAAATTATCCTACCAATATTGATCTAAGGTTTTAGTCAGTTTAAATCTATTATTTTGTTATCCAGCAATAGAAGAATGGAAAAGTATGGAATCCTTTGTTGAGGGATAACACACAATTAATTCATATACATTTAGTCAATGATCACTCTGAAAGAAATTTCATATTGTAAACAAGGAGGACAGGACACTGACCCATCTCCAGAATCTTTGATGCAATCACATGACATCATGAACAACTGCCACTAATTGTCTCCATCTGAGATAATGCTAATATTTAGAAACAAAAAATAAATCTAGACAGATTTTGCACCAGTTTGTGTTTAGTCAAGAACTTGAGTATGCTTTTTTAAAAATTAATTATATCGGGGTGACATTTGCTAATAAGATTGCATAGGTTTCAAGTGTACATTTCTATGATACATCATCTGTATATTGCATTGTGTGCCAACCACCCAAAGTCAAATCATATATTTATGCCCTCCCTTAGCCTTAACTGCCTCCAACTTCCCCTTTCCTCTGGTAACCACCACACTGTGTCTATGAGTTTCAGTTTTATATTCCACATATAAGTGAAATCATATGGTTCTTAGCTTTTCCTCTCTGAGTTACTTCACTTAGTATGCTTAATGTCCATCTATGTTGATGCAAACGGCAGTATTTCATCCTTTCTTATGGCTGAATAGTATTCCATTGTATATATGTACCACATCTTCTTTATCCAATCATTTAGTGAAGGACAGTTGTTTCCATGTCTTAAGACACTGTGAATAATGCTGCAGTGAACATAGGGGTGCATATATCTTTGTGAATACATGTTTTCAATTTTTTTCTAGTAGATACTCAGAAGAGGGATTTCTGGGTTGTATGGTAATCCAATTCTTAATTTTTGAGGAATGACCATACTGTTTTCTATAGTGACTGTACCAGTTTACATTCCTACCAGTAGTGAATCAGAGTTCCTTTTTCTCCACAACTTATCCAACACTTGTTATTACTTGTCTTGCTAATAATAGCCATTCTAATAGGTGTGAGGACATAATTGACAATGTAAATGCCTTTCATCACAGAACATCAGATTACACATTCTTCTCCAGTGCACATGACATTCTCAAGGATAGACCATGTGCTGGGTCACAAAACTAACCTCGATAAATTAAAGAAGATTTAAATAATACCGAGCTTATTCTGTGATCACAATGTTTTGAAATTAGAAATAAATTATAAAAATGAAGTTAAAAAAAACACAAATATGTGGAGATTAAATAGCACAGATAAATGGTATCTTAACAATTACATTGGTAAAGAAGAAAAAATAATTTCCCCTCTATCACCTGAGTTCTTAGTTGCAACTCCTGTAATAAAACACACACACACACACACACACACACACACACACACACACAGATTAACAAGAGAACCACAAAAAAATAACATGTATATGACATGGGCATTTTGGCGATACCCAGGGAAAAATTAGTAACTCAAAGAAGTCTCTTCAGAATCCAGAATGAAATTTTAATAGGGAAAATGGAGGAGGAATGTGGGACTCTTGGGCAGAGGAAACAATTTTTAGGAAAGATGAATTGACCCTTAGAGAAATACAGGGTAAGACAAAAGTAGGTTTACAGTTGTTCATAAGGAAAATAATATAGTAAGTAATAAGTAATAATGCAAGAATAAACTCTGTCTTTCACATACTTATAACTGTAAGCCGACTTTTGACCCATTCTGTAGATGAGAGATACGATAGATAATCTGTAACAAGGTTTCACTAGGTTTAATGTTGACTTCTAGTCTCCTCTCCTTTGTAACATTTGTCTTCCCTGGTTGATGAAACTACAGGAGAGGAGATATATGACAACTGAGTTCTGTTTGGAGGTCTGTCTTTAGGCAGATAAGAGGATTCTGAGAGAGCCTCTTCCTGCATTCACTGTACCTACAGCTGAGAACAATCTACCTAAGCAGTACACTTTGGGGTAGCATGTCCTGAACTTCTACAGTCTTATTCTACTACTCTGCATAGTCCTGATTTTGGGTTAGAAGAAATAGTTATTGAAAAATCATAGCATTAAAGACAATGTTTAGAAGGAGCTTAACAGGGTTTTCTTTTGCAGAGAAACTAGTTTACTTTATAAAAATT
This sequence comes from Eptesicus fuscus, assembly GCF_027574615.1. NCBI lineage: Eukaryota > Metazoa > Chordata > Mammalia > Chiroptera > Vespertilionidae > Eptesicus > Eptesicus fuscus. The sequence goes on along the minus strand of NC_072475.1, from coordinate 91,878,268 downwards.
CTAGTATTTTTATAATAGCCAGTAATATTTTACAGTGAATAAGTTATAAAAATTTCCCTCACAAAAATTTAGATTGTGTGTCAAATATTAACATATTCATGGTTTATATTAAAGTATAGTAATCATACCTTCATAAACCATACTTTTAGTTTTAACATATAAGTAACTTTATCAACATATTAACCAATGCCTATTTATATTAAAATTTCCATATCATTGAAATATAATTATTTCTTTTTTTACTCATTTTTTAAAAATTTTATTTATTTCAGAGAGGAATGAAGAGGGAGAGAGAGATAGAAAGATCAATGATGAGGGAGAATCATTGATTGGCTGCCTCCTCCATGCCCCACACTGGGGATCGTGCCCACAACTCGGGCATGTACCCTGACCAGGAATTGAACCGTGACCTCCTGGTTCATAGGTGGATGCTCAGCCACTGGGCTATGGTGGCCAGGCTATTTATTTAAGAAATATACAAATAATATGCATTATCTTGTATATTCATGCTTCTCTATAAATATACTGAGCATAGTCTCAAATATTTTTATTAATTTAAATATTTAATCAAACTAATGAATTCTAGTTTCTTCCCTTGAGAACCAGAGAAAACTGGAAGATAGAAAAATCACAGACTCCATAATCCTTTATCTTCATGAGCATATATTTTTTATTAACTTACAAATGTTAAGATGGCAAGAAAGATAAACAGGCATATACAGCATTATCAAAAGGCATTTTCATATTTTATAATGTTTATTATAAAATGTTTTACAATGATTAGGTTAATAAAACAAAGTTTAGTCACTAAAGTTTATAGCTTTTTCTTTTAAAACTAGCTTTCCCGTTGCAGGAAAAATCCTGCAATAGGATTTCCTGCTGCACTCTACCCCGCCTCCGCCCCGCCCTTGTCCCCCGCCCCGCCTTCTCCGCCAGCCGGCCCGCGTTTCCCTTCATCCCCGGCCCTGCCTCCGCCCCGCCCTTCTCCTCCCGCCCCCACCGGCTTGCTTGCTTCTTCGAAGCTTTACTCCCTTCTGCAGCTCTTGGCTTCTTTGGACGCTGTCTTGATATGCAAATTAGCCACCATATTTGTTGGGGTAATTTGCATACGCATCCTGATTGGTTGGTGGGTGTGGCTTGGCTGGTGGGCGTGGCTTAGGTGTAGCGAAGGTGCGGTCAATTTGCATATTTGTCTATTATTAGATTAAATATTCAGATACTCACTTTAATATGCTTTAAAATTAATTAAAAATGAAAATTATAACCAAAATGAACACATTTATGGTATTAATCTTTTGAAAAAGACATTTATTATTACAAGTTTATTTAAACATACTTTTTTTATATTCAAAATTTTAAACATTTGTGAAAACGAGAAATCTTTTGACCCTCAAAATCAATGTAGGAAATTAATAACATTAAATGATAACAAGTTTAATCTTATGTTACACACACTATAATATTGTGTTGACATTAATTTTATAGACTAGGGTATAGAAAGAGACAGCAATTATTAGATCAATGTCATTAAATAATGCTAATTTTCCCAAGAATCATATATTTATACACAATAGTACACACACTTTTATTAATATAATTTATGTGAACATAACTAATGTGCAATGACTCTTTAAATCATGTTTAGAAGTACTCTTTTTATATATATTTTAAAAAAGCTCTTTTTCTCATCTAGTAACTAGCAAACAAAGTTATCACTCATTTACATGTTAAGTTAAAGGTTTTTAAAAACAGATCACTTTTTTAAGCAAAATAACAACAGTATAATTTTGCTTTAATTCTTTAAGAAACTCCTAAACATTTATTTAGAATGCATATTCTTAGATTATACCATAATGAAGACAAAATTTGATTAATTTTCAAAATATCTAATGAGAGGAAAAAAGAATGGGAGAAGAACATACATGTACACATACACACACAGGAAAATTAAGATGGAGCTTAGACAAAAATAGAATTTTCATTGTTAGAAGCTAATTATCTTCCCTCTGCAAGAGAAAATGATCATGTGCTGCCTGTTTTGAAACCTGCATGTGTGCACATACACACTGATTCTCAAAGAAAAGGTTTTTTACAGCTTATTTTTAAGTAGTCTCTCTTTAAGTTGCATCTTTTTTTAGATAGATCTAGCTATAAAAATTTCTCACTAGGGTTTTTACCATTTTTGTCCTAAGGAACCTTTCAAATGAACAAATACATCTAATGAGCTACATTAATTGTGTGAATGACCTAAACATTTACCTTCTAACAACCTGTTCATTGAATTTCTATGGGAACCCCCCTTTCACATCCCGTGTGATTCAGGGTTCCAGTTCAGGGTTTGGGATCTGGAGAAGGCCACACACAAATGAAAAGAGACTTTAGAAAAGATTTAATTTGGGAAATGGGGGCCAGGCGGTAGTCCAACTCTAGTGGGAGAACTACTCCTCGCTCTGGCTTTTCCATCCCTTTTATTATGATTAAAGTTATAGGATACACCCATATCCCCTAGGCAGGAAACTCCAATGAAAGCCAATCAGTGAATTTAGGACTAACAGGTTGGGGCTTCTTCAACTACCAATATCTAATAATTAGCTCTGACCCTTTAGAGCAATTAAGGTTGACCAGCCCTCCGAATTCCCTGTCCACAGCTCTCTATTATTAAAACAATGATTGGCTTCCGACATCTTCCCCATTTATTTCCTCTAAAAAAATCTGCAGATTTAGAAATAAACATATAAGAATAAAATATTTGAGTCCCAACTTCAATTATTAAAACAATGATCGGCTTCTGGCAAATTTCTTCCTCTGTGCCCACCAGTTTAAAACTAATACACCACAACTGTACTCATACTCTACCCAGTTTTTCCCATCTAAAAGTCACCTTAAAATACCACAGCCCACAACCTAAAAAAAATAAATAAATAAAAACTCTTTTATTTCCTTAATTTGAGGCTACAGTGACTCTTTCTTAAGTACTGATGGAGTGGACTCCCTTTATGAAGGAAGTCTAATAAAGTTAACTTTCCTTGATCTGCAATTTTTATTTGTTTATTTTTGACAAGCCCAGTCAACTATAATCAAACTAAAACTGAATTCAATCACTTTTATTTACCATCTTCAAAATCATCATTTTACTCAAGTGAATTAAAAAAGTATATATCCCCTTCCCTGCTTCTTCTGTGTCCTAAATAATTTATTGATCATTTTTTCTGACCTTCTACTTTCATATCACTGATAGTAATCTTAATTATTGCATCTGTGCATTCACTAAATAGAACTACTCCTGATCCCACTGCAATAGGTCTGAACTTATCTCAGTTTCACAAATGTATTCCCCCTGCCCATTTTCACAATAATATACATATTCATAAAATCTTATATTATGTTGGATATTACTTTTTGTTAATAAATGTTATTAAATATTTGTTAAGTATTATATTATGTTAAACATATATTACATAAATGTTTTACTACTACTTAAAAGAAATCAAATTTGGGGAGTTTCAAGATGGTTGCAGAGTAGGTGGAAGCTACGTTCACCTCTTCTGGGCATCAAACCGCATTTGCAGCTAAATTATAGAGCAATCAATTTGAATGACAAACTGAAGGACAGCTTAACAGGAGTATCACATCCAATAATTTATAGAAGAAGCTACATAGAGACTGGGAAGAAGGAGGTGACGCAGAGGGCTGGCCCCTGCACCCAGGTGTGGTGGCTGAAAAGCTGGAAGAATATCTCGGCTACAAAAGACCTGCTGAGGGATGTGGTGTATCAACCCCAGGTTGGGACCCCCAACTCAGAGCACCAAGGCCATGAAGTGGAGCCTGTGTAACACCTGGAAGTTAAAATCAATGGGGACTCTCTCTGCTGGGAAGAGGAGGGAGTCTGCTAGAATAGCAGGTGCTCTCCTTAATGACCAATACAGAGGAGTTTGCTCTTGAGCACTAACCTGGGGCTCCGGAATTGGGAAGGTGACACAGGGCATATAAGAGACATAAAGAGGATTTGGGGCATGAGCAACTGAGATCCTGGTCCCAGGTCAATACCACACATTGCCCTCAGGTGCCATCTTCGCAGCCTGCGGAGTCCACTAACCTGGAACCCCAACTGCTGGCAAGCTCAAGTCCTGAAGAAAGGGCTGTGGGCTGTACCCAACAAGGTCCTTTAGTGTGCTTTTTCACTGGAGAAACTAGAGGCAGACACTCAGATAGACATGTAACTGTGAGGCTTTGGAAAAGGGCCAGATTTACCCTGAACCTACAGGCTCAGCCAACACCACCCCCAGGAAAACTGTTTTTTTGTGCTACCTTCCCAAGTCAAGTGGCCTTGCTCTGCTGAGCTCAGATCTGCAGAGTAAAGGAACTCTGCTCATAGCTGGGACCTTCAAAGTGCATCACCCTCAGAGACTCTGGTATGGCTCAAGCAGTGCAGCTACATAGCTCATAAAAGGCAAAGAGTTTGCTCTCCTCCCAGGTTTGACTGGCACCACCCCAATCGACTATCTTGATCTGTTTTTCCCAGTCGGTTGTCCCACCTGCTGAGCTTGCTCTTGCAGTAGGAACAACTGACTGCACCAATCTGAGTCAGTGGTGTGCCCTTCCTGAGGGAGCTAGAATTGTGGACTTTAGCAGAGACTGAGTTGTATGGCTGTTGCAGAGGCTACATTCTCCCCATTGACTACCTGACTACAGAGCCCCCAAGTAGGGGACCCACTAGCCCCATCCTCCTGACCCAGCTAATTGAGTAGGCCCAGAACCAACACAACCAGTGGTGGGCATCAAACATCAAAGGACCCTGACTCGACTGGCCACACAAATGGCATAACAAAAGGGGAACTTTGGAGATACCAGAACCAGCTGGGAATAACTCTGCCTCCAGGGGCAGCTCCTGAACAGCAACTCATACACTGTGAATGAGGTCTATCCTTAGTGTCAGTCAGCCTGAGGGTTAACTCCCCCACCAATGGGGCAACAACACTCAGGACTCAATAATAACAGGAGAGAGCACATAACACACATAAGAAACATTTCTGAAGCACCCAGCGCAGGTGATTTAGAAGATGGCGCCATTGAGATCCACAAGGCACCTAGATTTAAAAGCCCTCCTAACACACTTGGAAGACATAGAAGATATACCTAATACACAGATTTTAGAAAGCGTTACTAGAGTCCGTGTAGTGTGGCTCAGTGGTTGAACATCAACCTATGAACCAGGAGGTCAAAGTTTGATTCCTGATGAGAGGACAAGCCCTGGTTTCCAGCCTGATCCCCTGTAGGGTGTGAGGAAGCAACTGATCATGATTCTCTCTCATCACTGAGGTGCCTTTTTTAAAATTAAATATTTATTATTGAAAGTATTACATATGCCGTCCTTCTTCACACATTGACCCCTTCTAGCCCACCACTGCCCCACTCCAAGACCTTCTCCACCCTATTATCTGTGTCCATATGTTATGCATATATGCATACACGTTATTGATTGATGACTTCCTATCCACCCACACTCCCCCTGCCTAACCTCTGAGATTCCGCAGTGTGTACTATGCTTCTATGTCTCTGGATCTATTTTATTCATCAGATTATTTTGTTCATTAGATTCCACATATGAGTGAGACCATGTGATACTTGTCTTTCTCTGACTGACTAATTTAGCTTAGCATAATACTTTCCAGGTCCCTCCATGCTGTCTCAAAGGGTAAGCCATCCTTCTTTTTTTACAGCTGCATAGTATTCCATGATGTAAATGTACCACTGCTTTTTTATCCACTCATCTACTGATGGGCTTTTAGGCTGTTTCCAGATCTGAGCTATTGTAAATTGTGGTGCTATGAGCATAGGGGTATATATATATTTTCTGATTGGTGTTTCAGGTTTCTTAGGATATATTCCTAGAAGTGGGATCAATGGGTCAGATGGCAGTTTCACATTTAACTTTTTGAACCCGAGAGAAAGCAACATATAACTGACCATGTGCAAAAACGGGTTCAGATAGGAATATTCCTACTCGGTCTAGAGTTTGTCCTTGTGATTTATTAATAGTCATCGCAAATGCTGGCATCACGGGAAACTGTCGTCGAATTAATTTAAATGGGAGGCCAGTGTCAGATGGGAACATATCAATTCTTGGAATCAGAACAACCTCTCCCTCTGCAGATCCTGTTAATACTTCAGCTTCGATTATGTTAGGTCACAATCTTTTGATAATAAATCTGGTACCATTACAAAGACCCCATTTACTATTAAGATTTCTCAATAGCATGATGATTGCACCCACTTTCAATTTTAATTTATGACATGGATCCCGCCTTTCCCCTTGGTCCCTGTGACCCCTGGCCGGGCCCATAAACCCAAACACTCCAGGCTCACTGCTCAGCCCCAAACACTCCAGAGGTGGCAGAGCAGCGAGGCATTATCCGCTACCGGAGTGGGCAGATCCCACGTGAATCCTGGCTGGGCCGACAGGCCCAAACACTCCAGGGGACTGGGCGCCACCATCTTGTGGCTATGGGCACCGCCATTTTTGTCACAGAGTGATGGTTAATTTGCATATGACTCTTTTATTAGATAGGACTAGAGGCCTGGTGCACGAATTCTTGCACAGGTGGGGTCCCTCGGCATGGCTGGTGATCGGGGCCAATGTGGGGGGCTAGCCAGCCAGGGGGAGGGACCACAGGAGGTTGGCCCCAGCAGCAAGCTAACCAACGGCCGATTCCATGAGTAATCGGGTTCCCTCCTCCCTCCTGTCTGGGTCCAAGATGCAGTTGAACCAGATTCAGGGCTGTCAGGGTCCCGGCATCAAGGTCTGGGTCAGTGGACATCATAGCTACTAGCCAGTCAGCCAGTCTTTCTGGTCATTCCAGTCATTGGGTTGAAACGGTTGCTTAGACTTTTATATATAGAGATATATATTCCTTGTTCTCATTACAACTGTCCCTTTAGCATTTCATACAGTGCTGATTTGGTGGTGATAAACTTCTTTAGCCTTTTTTTTTTTTTTTTTGGTCTGGGAATCTCTTTATTTCACTATCTATTTTGAATGCTATCTTTGCTGGATATAGTAATGTTGGTTTCAATTCCTTGCTTTACATTACTTTGAGTACCTCATGCCATTCCCTTTTGGCCTGTAGAGTTTCTAATGATAAATCAGATGTCATCCTTATGTGAGTTCCTTTATAGGTAACAAATTGCTTTTCTCTTACTGCTTTTAAGATTTCTTCTTTGTCTTTAAATTTTGGCATTTTAATTTTGAAGTGTTTGGGCATGGGCCTGTTTGGGTTCTTCTTGTTCTGGACTCTGCACCTCCTGGACTTGTGTGACTTTTTCTTTCACCAGGTCAGGGACATTTTCTGTCATTCTTTCTTCAGACACCTTCTCTATCCCTTGCTCACTTTCTACTCCTTCTGACACACCTATTATGTGAAAATTGTTATGTTTCATAACAGCTCCCTTAAGTTGTCCTCCTGTTTTTCAATTTTTTTTTCCCTTTTTGGTTCCCTGATTGATGTTTTTCTACCCTATCTTCTAATTCACTGATACAATCCTCGGATTCCCCTAATCTGTTGTGTATTAATTACACTGTGTTTTTTATAGTGCTATGTCATTTTTATAGTTACTATATAATTTCTCATGCTGTTGAGCATCTTTGCCATCATTAATTTGAACTCTATGTCTAATAAATTTCTTATCTCCATTTAATTTAGCACTTCTTCTGGAGAATTCTCTTGTTCTTTCATTTGATTTGAATTTTTGTCTCCTTACTTTGGCTGCCTGTTTGGTATTGTGACTCTGTATTAGGTAGATCTGCTATGCCTCTCAATCTCTAGTGCAAGACAGTGTCAAATGCTGTTGCTGATGAATTAGATCAGGCAAAGACTCAAAGCCTTCAGAGACCTACCTCTGCCAGCAGACTGATTGTATTCAGTCTTGAGTAGCCTCAAGCAATTGTCCACAGGTGAAGCTAGAGGTTTTACTAAAGGGCATAACAGTTGCTTCTGCCAGGAGAATAATTGTTATTTTTACTCATTTAATGGGACTCAGAAACTCCATAGGGTGTGGCAAGGAGTTTTCCAATAGGATTAGGCAACTGCCTCTCCCACAAGCAAAAACTGCCTGTATAGCAAAGTTCTTCCTGAGAAAGATGTCCTCCCCAGATTGAGGGAATGACTCAGCACAGGAAACCAGGGTGTCTGCCTACTGAGTTTCAGCCCCAGAGCTCTCAATCCTGGTTTATGCTCACACAGCTCCAGTTAATCTGCCCTCCCTCTGCTGGAAGCCAATGTAAGTGGCTGCACACAAAATATTATTTATTGGCTCTTTAAGAGGGTGCCTGCATTTCCATCTGTCTCCTCCTGGCAGACAGAAACCCTGCTGCTGCTGTTATGTGGGCACATTTCTTAGTTTTAGTGCTCTGGGTTGGTTGACCAATGTTTGTATTTAGTCCCCAGATTTCCCAGTGAGAACCCCCCACAGCTGAAATATCTCTCCAAAACTTAAGCTGCTGTCTGTGATAGCCCAACCAGTCCTCTTGCACCTCTGCCCTTCTGACCAGTCCCTACGTTGTCTCACTTTTAATCTTTGGTTGTCAGGGTTCTCTCCAGCTACTCTTCAGTTGATTATTCAGGGTGTTTTTTGTTTGTTTGCTTTTGTATTTTAGTTGTAATTCCTGGGAACATGTCAGTGTAGCATCTACTTACTCTGCCACTATTTTTAATCTCTCAACATTAATGATTCTATCTCCCTTACCCTCTCCCATCTTCTCTCATATCAATATAAATATAGTTTTTAAAAAAAATTTACTAGAGATATTGAGAGACATTTCATATTCATGAATCAATCTGCAGGACTATACAGTAATTCTATACATATATGCAATCATATAACATACAAATTGATATAACTAAAGATAATGACAAATAGGAAAATCCATGATCATAATAAGATTGTAACAAATATTAGCATCTGAGAAGTAAAGGAGTTTATTTGTGCAATGATAAGGTGGATTTGCTTAAGGGTAGAGAAAAAGAAGATGATGAAGCTAAATGTTAATAATAAGGTAAATATAGAATAATCTCCATGGGGAAGAAAACAAAAAACTTTCCAAAGATCTGGCAATAGGAAGAAGAATATGGATTAAAAGTATGTCTGAATAATTCATAAACAGCAGTCAATACTGACAGCTGTAAATTAAATAAATGTTCTGTAGCATCTTTGCAGACAGAACCATGTTTGTAAAATATCTTACTAAGAATTGTCAGTAATAACATGCAAAGGAAAAGTAAATTCTATATAATGTCCCTCTAACATCAACTATGTTATAGATTGAAAATTAGTTTAATTGATCCATGTAGAGATATAATGGTGCACCATATATTTCATGATTTAATAGTTTAATGCATTTATCACTACAAATATTTTTAAACTAGAGGCCCAGTGCACAAAATTCGTGCACGGGGAGGGGGTGTGTCCCTCAGCCCAGCCTGCACCTTCTCCAATCTGGGACCCCTCGAGAGATGTCCGACTGCCCATTTAGGCCTGATCCTACTGGGATCAGGCCTAAATGGGCAGTCGGACATCTCTCTCACAATCCAGGACTGCTGGCTCCCAACTGCTCACCTGCCTGCCTTCCTGACTAGGATCAGGCCTAAATGGGCAGTCGGACATCTCTCTCACAATCCAGGACTGCTGGCTCCCAACTGCTCACCTGCCTGCCTTCCTGATTTCCCCTAACCACTTCTGTCTGCCAGCCTGATCACCCCCTAACCACTCCCCTGCTAGCCTGTTTGCTCCTAACTGCCCTCCCCTGCAGGCCTGGTCACCCCTAGCTGCCCTCCCCTACAGGCCTGGTTCTCCCCCAACTGCCCTTCCCTGGAGGCCCAGTTGCCCCCAACTTCCCTCCTCTGCCAGCCTGGTCCCCCCCAACTACCCTCCCCTGCAGGCTTGATCGCCCCCAACTGCCCTACATTGCAGGCTTGGTCCCTCCCAAATGCCCTCCCCTGCTGGCCTGATTACCCACAACTGCCCTCCCTTGCAGACCTGATCCCTCCCAACTGCCCTCCCCTGCTGGCCATCTTGTGGTGGCTATCTTGTGTCCACATGGGGGCAGCCATCTTGTGTGTTGGACTGATGGTCAATTTGCATATCACTCTTTTATTAGATAGGATATAATGTATATACCCTTTTAAATACTAAAGTAACAGTTTGAAAGACTTAATCATAAAAACCTATCCATCATATTTTGATTTCTTTGCAGAGATTTCATGGTCTCAACTAAATTATATGGTGGAGGGAGGAGTTGATTCATGATTCTTATTTTTTGCCATTAATTCTGAAAGAGTACTTAAAGTTATTACAAAGGCTTCTCTACATACTTGTCTGCACTTGAATAAACATAAGAGCATTTGATTGATAACTTTTAACTTATTAATTGTGTAAAATAATCAGTTAAGTATATTATTTATATGTACTATTGTTCCTAAAATTATTAGGGCTCTGATGCTAATGCAAATATACTTCAAATTCTCAGTTTGTATTAGTACACAAATAATATAGCTGAAGAGTAAGAATAAGCAGACAAATAATTGTTTTTCTATATGAGACTAAATTTCTGAAGTTTTACTATTCCCTAAATATTTAAGTGCATATATTCTACAAACTAAAACACTATTTATATAAAGAGTGCAATTTCTAAAATAAATGAAGAGATTGATGCTTTACTACCATATAATCAATATGCCTTGTTCAAGTTTTAATACTTTCTTTTATAGCAAAATAATCAAATTCAATATCACATGAAGATTTTGTGATCTTGTATGTTTAGTATTCTTTAATTTTGAAGTTTCTCTAATATTTCATTCTATAAAAAGTCCGTCAACTTGGGTTTCTCTTACATTCTTCATGCAGAGAATCAGATTATGAAATTTCATTAGAAATATTACAGATATAATAAGGTCTTCCTCTCATTGCATTTTATTGAATTTCTCCAAATAATCTTAATATTAATTTTGATCATTTGATTAAGGTGGTATCTCCTACATTTACCATGGCAAAATTGCTTTTTCTCTATTTTAATAAATACATACTTCGTGGGGAGATACTTGGCGGCTATGTAATACCTTATTCTTCATCAAATACTTTCACAGTAGTTTCAGCATCCATACACAAATCTCTTCTAAATTGTTACTCTGAAGATTGCTGAGTGTGACTTTTAAATTTCCATTCTTCCTTCTATATATATTAGTGGGCATTTCAGTATAGGGTAGAGCTTTCTTTTTTTCTAGTTTACATATAATTTTATTTCTCTGTATCAACTTATTTTATGCAATGGGATTTAATTTTTTAATATCATTATTTATTTGATACTCAAATAGTCCCAGTTTTGGTTAGTGCGAGTTCCTTCCAATGGCTTCTGTGTCCTTTAGATATTTTTCCATCTTAATTTGAGTACTTTCTTAACTTCCAGTACAGCAAGATGTCCCTTGCTTATCTCATGCTTTATCTCAGACTTACAATAAGAGCCCTGGCATCTTATAGTGATGAATTGTATTTAGAACCCCAAATCTGTATATTTGGTGTATGCTCTATGCTATTACAGTGCTACTTATCCTAAGCCTCTTATTGAACAGGGATAGGAAATACATATTTGTAGGTATATGTTTACATCAGCATTAATTTGTATACCTAATTTACACCAATAATTATTTCTATATTAGGGACCTGGTGCACAAAATTCATGCACCGGGTGGGGGGCTGGCGAATCCCTCAGCCCAGCCTGCCCCCTCTCACAGACTGGGAGCCCTCAGTGGATGTCCTACTGATGGCTAGCGGGCCTAAGCCACAGTCTGGCCTCCCTCTGCAGGAGGCTACTGGGCTGATCAGGGGAAGGCGCCAGCCCCATCACCCCGCTGCTGCTTCCATTGCCACCGTAGCCACCAAGGTGTTTTCATCAACACGGACTCCAGTCCCTTCACCATGAAAAAATGACAACTTTCTTTAGGCATTTTCAAGCTGTGTCTTTCATAGGATATGACATTGCTTTCTTTCTTTCTTTCTTTCTTTCTTTCTTTCTTTCTTTCTTTCTTTCTTTCTTTCTTTCTTTCTTCTTTCTTTCTTTCTTTCTTTCTCTTTCTTTCTTTCTTTTCTTTTTTAATCCTCACCTGAGGATATGTTTACATTGATTTTTAGAGAGCGTGGAAGAGAGAGAGAAGGAGAGACAGAGAGAAACATCAGCGTGAGAAGGACACTTTGATTGGTTGCCTCCTACATGAGCCCTGACCTGGGCCCCAGCCAGGGAGGAGCCTGTAACCAAGGTACATGCCCTTGATCAGAATCGAACCCAGACCCTGCGGTCGGCAGGCCAAGGCTCTATCCACTGAGCCAAACTGGCTAGGGCAGGATATGACATTTCTTAGCCCCTCTAGGAACGGACCTTCTTTTTTTCTCCAGGAATGTGGTGGAAAAACCCTAGATCACTTTCTTGGATTCTTATTACCCAAGTTACCAAGAACACTGCAAGTGGAGGTATATAGGGAGCTTAGCCAATGAGCTGAGCAAAGGTGTTTATGCTCGAACTGGTTTGGCTCAGTGGATAGAGCATCGGTCTGCAGACTCAAGGGTCTCAGGTTTGATTCCTGTTAAGGGCATGTACCTGGGTTAGGGATACATCCCCAGTGGGGAGTGTGCAGGAGGCAGCTGATCGATGTTTCTCTCTCATCGATGTTTCTGACAGTCTATACCTCTCCCTTCTTCTCTGTAAAAAATCAATAAAATACTTTTTTTTTTTTTTAAAGAAAAGGTGTTTCCTCTGCAGCCCATGTGCAGAGGATCCCCTGTGTTGTGTCCACTGGGCTAGGGGCATGTCCCCAGCCACCAGGGGCACACCCCAAAGTCAGGCAGCCCCTTGTTCGCTGTGTCCATGGGCTGGGGGCGTGGACCCGGGTAGCTTGGCCTGGGCGCATGCGCAAGCAGCCATGGGGCAGGAACTTCCTGCCCCGCCCCCAGCCACAAGCATCCACCAAGTCGCCATGGCCCCCGGCTGCTTGTCCCAGGACCCAGCCCACTGGGCACACCCGGCCACTTGTCCTGGGACCCAGGCCGCTTGTTGCCAGTGCCCATAGGCCACTCATGGCCAGGGGCATTCTGGGACCCCAGCCGCTCAGGGCCTATGCTCGGACTTATAGGCTCAGAGAGGCCTGGGTCCCAAGGATGTTCCCGGGACCCAGGTCGCTCAGTGCCTGTGTATGCAAATTAACCCATAATCTTTGTTGGGTTAATTTGCATACTAACTCCTGATTGGCTGGTGGGCATCGTGGAGGTACAGTCAATTTGCATCTTTCTCTTTTATTAGTATAGATAAGTCTATGTCACATCCCCTCTGTCTATGTCATGCACAACTTTTTTGGCATGGGACTCTGATATATTGCTGAATTATTTTCTCATGTGTGAAGGAGCTAGCTTATTTGGACCTTGGATTTCAAGTTCTTTTAGATGAAAATATTCTGGTTGTAGAGAAAGAGAGAAGAAAAAAAGGAATAAAGGGGGAAAAAAAGAAAGATGGTTAACTTTTAATTTTCTGATAATTTTTGTATCATAAAATGCAAGTAAATTATTTTTCAGCCAAATATAAAAATTGTCTAAGTAAATGTAGTATACAGTCTCACATTTAAATCCCTCATTCCCTACTAAAGCTCCAGGGAACAAACAATCATGAGGAAGGAAAGAAAAGTAAATGAATAAAGTGCTGTTTATACAAGATAAAAGCTATATCTTCAACATAATTCAACCAAGATACTAACTATGCTTTTTATAAATAGCTTCACACTTTCATATAATTTAATCTGAGATATTGATGGTTTCCTTTATTAGCCTTATATTCTGTACCATCTTTCTTCATTTATATACACTTAATTAATAAAGATAATTGTTCCAAGGAAAACACTTCAAATTTTCTTTAATAAGGTTAATTAATTTTCAAATTTTCAGGAGATTTATTTGATTTCAATATAATTTGAATACAATGGTGGATTCCATTAAGCATCAAGCATTAAGGCAACCTTTCATTAAGCAAAATTATAACAGCTGACTATTTTAAATATTTATTTTCATTATCTGAAGAATCAAAGGTTATATTGCCACCCTTCTCAAAGGTTATATTGCCACTCTTTCACAAAGTAATAAGCACTGTAAATTTTAGATTTTAAGAAAGTTGAGTTTTATAATAAGAAGTTATCTACCATTACAAAATAAATATTAGGTTAGTTAGTTTCAATTCTCCCCCGCCCCCTGGAATTTTGAGTGCTCTTCACGGGAAGAGCAACTGTTCAGTATAGCAGCACAACATACAAAAGACACCCAACAGCATTATTTTAAAGATCTGTATAGTAAAGATGACATATAAAGCCAATTAAGATACATAACACTATAGGTCATTTGTGATAAACCCGATGTCATAAATTATGTAAATGTAAAGAAAAAACAAATATTTAGAATAAAATAGAAGCTTAAGCAAATATTTTAACAATCTAATAAGCATCTTTAATAAATGCATTAACAAGTAAATATTTTTACTATTATAGATGTGTTTAAATAATTTTCTTTCCAAATACATTTTCAAAACATTTTAATGTTGGACATTAAAAAGATTAAGACACTGATGGTTCCAATTACTACATAGTGCCAAACTGTATAAAAAGTATATAATGTTATTTAATGTTTTAGTTTTGTTACAGATGGCAAATGTTTATGAATGTAGACTACATAGTTTATAAAACAGGCCAGCCCTGGCTGGTTTGGCTCAGTGGATAGAGCATTGGCCTGCAGACTGAAGGGTCCTGGGTTCAATTCCAATCAAGGGCAGCTGCCTGGGTTCTGAGCTCAATCCCCAGTAGGGGGTGTGCAGGAGACAAAAGATCAATGGTTCTATCTCACCATTGATGTTTCCATTTCTCTCTCCCTCTCTGTTCATCTCTGAAATAATAAAAAAATACTTTAAAAAGCTAATACTGTTAATATGCTGCCTCTAATCTAATAATTATAAAATATGTTTAATACATTGTTTATATTTAACAATTATATATACATTTAATTAATATTACTAAGAAGTGTAATACATAATTATATGTACAACATATAAGTCTCATAACAAGTAATCAGTTTATTTCCCCAAAATTATGTGTTATTTACTTTCCCTTAAGTAAACAAATTTATATATTTATTTTGTTTAATTACTACATAGTGCCAAACTGTACAAAAAGTATATAATAAAGTTACTTAAATTGAAAAAAATCTACCATCCCATTTCTCAAAGACAACTGTTATATTAAAACTAGTGGCCTGGTGCATGAAATTCATGCACTCAGGGTGGGTGGGGTTCTCCAGCCTGGCCTGTGCCCTGTTACAGTGTGGGAGCCCCGTGATCCATTGCCCCAAAGAGGTAGGCCTCGCCCACCCATCCGGGGCTCCTCGATGGATTGCCCCAAAGAGGTAGGCCGGAGCCAGGGGTCCCTCCTCCAGGCCTCTGGGCCCCCGCCCCCGGGTCGGGCCATGTGGAGGCCTCTGCTGGGTCCCAGGCCTCCTGGTTATGGATTGTGATAGAGAGACACAAGTTCCCTACGCTGCAAGTCCCTGCCCAGCCATGCCTGCTGCGTACGCAGCCTCCTGCTGATCAGTTGTTATGTGTGAGGGTGTCCTGACCATTTGCATATTACCCTTTTATTAGAATAGATTGTGGTATGGTTCCATTTACAGAAATAAGGATAAGTAATACACATGTCATACATATATATATGCACACTTACATACAAATCCAACTCCATTCAGATACAATAAATTAGAGCCTTTTATATAATCTTTTTATCTTAATAACTAAATTTAAATAAATATATACAGCTGAATTGTAGTCAATTGTGTTCAGAGTATCATTTTTTGAATGAAAACATTTATGTTGCTCCTTTACTTTTATACTATAAACAGAATTATAATAAATATTCATGCATGTTTTTCTTTAAATATTATCTATGAAAGTATTATCTATTATTCTGTTATTCCCCCATTGATCCCTTCTAGCTTGCCCTTTCCCCTTCTCCAGGACTTCACCACCCTATTGTCAGTGTCCCTAGGTTATACATATATGCATACAAGTGCTTTGGTTGATCTCTTCCCACCCACTCACACAACCCTGTTTTTCCTCTAAGATTCCACAGTCTTTTCCATACCTCTACATCTCTGGATCTATTTTAGTCATCAGTTTATTTTGTTCATTAGATTTCACATTTGAGTGATATCATGTGATACTTTTATTTTTCTGACTTGCTTATTTTGCTTAGCATAATACTCTCCAGGTCCCTTCATACTGTTTCAAAGGGTTCTATATCCTTCAATTTTACTGCTGCATAGTATTCCATGGTGTAAATGTACCACTGCGTTTTTAACCACTCATCTACTGATGGGCACTTGGACTGTTTCCAGATCTTAGCTATTGTAAATTGTGCTGCTATGAACATAGGGGTGGATATATTCTTTCTGTTTGGTGTTTCACATTTCTTAGGATATACTTCTAAAAGTGGTATCAATGGGACAAATGGTAGTTCCATTTTTAATTTTTTGAGGAAACTCTATACTGTTTTCTATAATGGCTACACCAGGCTGCATTCCCACCAGCAGTGCACTAGTGTTCCCTTTTCTCCGCAACCTCACTAACACTTGTCATTTGTTGATTTGTTGATGTTAGCCATTCTTACAAGTGTGAGGTGATACCCCAATGTCATTTTAACTTGCATCTCTCAAATTATCAGTGGCTTTGAGCATTATTTTCATATGTCTATTGGCCATCTGAATAATGTCCACTTTGGAGAAGTGACTAATTAGGTCTTATACCCATTTTTTAATTAGATTGTTTGTCTTCCTTTTGTTAAGTTGTATGAGTTCCATATATATTTTGGATATTAACCATTTTTAGATGTATCATTGCCAAATATTTTCTCTCATACAGTGGGCTCCATTTTCATTTTGTTGATGGTTTCTTATGCTGTTCAGAAGCTCTTTTATTTTGATGTATTCCCATTTTTTTGTTATCGCTTTAGCTTCCATTGCCCTAGGACAGTGGTCAGCAAACTCATTAGTCAACAGAGCCAAATATCAACAGTACAACTGATTGAAATTTCTTTTGAGAGCCAATTTTTTTAAACTTAAACTTCTTCTAATGCCACTTCTTCAAAATAGACTCGCCCAGGCTGTGGTATTTTGTGGAAGAGCCACACTCAAGGGGCCAAAGAGCCACAGTTTTCCAACCACGGCCCTAAGAGAAGTAGCTGCAAACATATTGCTGTGAGAGATGACTAGATTTTGCTTCCCATGGTTTCTTCTAGAATTTACAGTTTCATGACTTACATTTAAATCTTTTATCCATTTTTATGTTGTTCTTGAATATGTTATAAATTGGTGGACTAGTTTCATTTTTTGGCATGTGCATTATTGAAGAGACTCTCTTGCCTCTTATGTCAAATATTAATTGAGCATAATGACTTGGATGGATTTCTGAGGTCTCTGTTCTATTCCATTGATCTATATGGATCTATATGCCTGTTCTTGTGCCAGGACAAGGCTATTTTGATTACAGTGTGGATATCTGGTATTGTGATCCCTCCAACTTTCTTTTTCTTTCTCAAGATTGCTGCATCTATTTTCAGTTCCATATAAATTTTTTGGAGTGTTTGTTCTAGAACTGTGAAATATGTCATTGGTATTGCAATAGGGATTGCATTGAATCTGTAGATTACTTTGTGTAGTATGGACATTTTAATGATGTTAAGTCTACCAATCAATGAACACCGTATATCCTTCCACTTGTTTGTATTTTCCTCTCTCTTTTTTCAATATCCTTCTTGGTTAAGTTTATTCCTAAGTACCTTAATTTTTTTGTTATAATGGTAAATGAGATTCATTGCTTAGTTTCTCTTTCTGAGAACTCATTATTGGTTTATAAAAATGCCATTGATTTTCTCAGTGTTAATTTTGTATCATGTTACATTGACAAACATTGGTGGAGTCTTTATATTTACTGTGTATAATATCATGTCATCTGCGAATAACAGTTTGACTTCCTCCTTTCCAATTTTGATAACTTTTATGTTTTCTTTTGTACAATCACTGTGGCTAACACTTATGATCACTGTGGCTAATACTACTATGAATAAGAGTGATGAAAGTGGACATCCCTGTCTTGTTCCTGTTCTTAGGGGAAATGATTCTAGTTTTTGCACATTGAGTGTGATATTAGCTATAGGTTTGTCATATATGGCCTTTATTATGTTGAGGTATGATCCTTCAATCACAATTAGTGTGTTCCCAACCTCTAATGCAGGACATTGTCAGACACTATTTGTGACTGACTGGTCCTGAATACTCTGCTTGGAGCTGTCAGCAATCCATAGCTTGTTGCTCCCTCTGCTGGGGCTGGGTGCCTTTGGAAAGCCCTGCGATGTGCACCAGGGTGTGCTTTTCCTAGCCCAGCGCCCAGAAGCAGATCAGATAAAGACTCAAATTCTCCTGAAATGATTATTATTAATTTTTATTAGCCTCAGGTTATCAACCACAGGGTAAAGCAAGATATTATTAACAGGGTAGAGTTATTGCTTCCCCTCCCAGGCAAAAGTTGCCTGGATAATAAAGGTCTTCCGGAGAAGGATGTCCTCTGTGATATGAGGGGATGACTCAGCACATGAAACTGAGGTGGCTGCCTCCAGAGCCCTCAACCCTAGAGTCTGTTCATACAGCTCCAGTTCATTCTGCCCTCCTTCCTCTAGAGCCCAAGGTGAGTGGCTGCACATGCTATTTTATGCCTTTTCCCTTTAAGAGGGTGGCTGCATTTCCAGCCGTCTCTCCCTAGCAGACATCATCCCTCTTGCTTTTCAAAGACAGATGTTCTGTCCGCACCTTTCTCAGTTCTAGTGCTCTAGTGTTCAGACTCCATAGGTCTCAATGGGAATCCCCCCCTCCCCCCTCCCCCCCAGCGCCACACCCCCCTCCCTCCTGCCCCCCCCCCCCCCCCCCCCCGCGCCACACACACACACCACAGCTAACATATCCCTCTGCAACTTCAGCTGTTGTTTGTGGAAGTCTGGCTAGCATTTTCACACCTCTGAACTTCCTAACAGTCTCTCTATGGTCTCCACTTTCTATCCTCGGATATCAGGGTTCTCTAGCTAGTCTTCAGTGGATTATTCAGAATGGTTTAGTTGTAGCTCCAGTTTGATCCTGGGAGCATGTCGGTATAGCTTCTACTTTACCTGCCACCATTTTGGAATCTCCCATACACAAGATTTTTTTTTTAACACTAATAGACTTTTAAAAATAAATTGCCAAAAGAAAACTATCAATAATTTGCATTTTCAACTTGCCTTTCAGGAAAAGTATACATATATATATTCACTTTAAATTAGGGGTGTCTGTTTTCATACCATCTTACCTATAATAGTTCTATTATTGAATTCTTAGAAGCACATATAAGTTATATAAAGATAAATAGTGCAAGTATCATACTTTCTTTTATTTGATCACTTGTGATGTTGAATTCTTATTTTAAATGGTTTTGTGACTAATAAAATTAAAAAGTAACTATTTATGCTCTTTGCTCATGTTTTCTTCCAAATTAATCATGTTTTCCTACTTCACTTATGTGCTTTTAATATATTAATGAAAAAGGCATCTATTTATATACATAATAGTTGCCTATTATCCATTCACATTTAACGTTGCCCACTGTGTTTTTAATTTAAGTTCATGAAATAAATTTGATAAATCATGAAAATATATGGTTACCCATATTTGCTTATAAAATTTTAGTTTATTTTTAGTTAATGGGCATAAAAAGTATTTCCCAATTTTAATGCTTTAGCTACAATATTTTATTTCTCATGTTAAATAAGTAGCATGACTTTATTTACATTTTCTTATATTGCACAATCCCTATACTCTTAAGGGGTTATAAGGATATAAATTTTAGCAATAAAGTAGTTTATTTATTTCCCATATGTTATTTATTGATTTTAAACATATTTATCTAATCCATCCTCAGGTACTTACTAAAATCAGACTTGGCTTTATTTTTGACAACATATTTTATATTATGCAATTTAAATTTACTCCTAATATTAGGATTGCTTCTTATTTCCTGTGTATTCTCAGGAATCTATTAAATTCATTAAAATGATAGTAATGGTAATTCATTTTCTGAGTTATTAAAAAGTATCACGTGATAAATACATAAAGCACTTAGCACAAAATTTTGCACACCGCAAATATATAATAGTTTTCTTTGAGTGGTGGAGATATAGCAGTGGTCGTGACAATACTACTAATAACAGTAGTATTAGCATAAATCAGTCTATGCCATCATGCCTTTGATTTTGAGATGTTTGGGACACTTTGCATACCAGTATGCACTATTCATCTTATACACTTTAAGAAAATTCATTATTCCTTTCATATTAAGAGTTTTATTGATAATTGTAGCATACAACTTTGATTTTAATTTAGTTGACACTGGTTTTAATTCCTAAATATAAAATATGAAGCACTTAATATTTATTTCATTTATAGACATTTTGTTTGTTTTGGTTTTATTTGTGTACTTAAAGTAGCTTGAAGAGAAGGAAAGAACTTAAATTCTACATGCACAATGACATGGTTATAAGTAAAATTTAAATCTATCAATCCCCAATTCACTCTTCTATAAGATGGCAATAATAGTACCTGATAGGGATGTGTGGGATTATTGTATATAATATGTAATGTTCTTTGAACATTATCTGACATATAGAAGATACTAAAGAAATAACTTTTAAATTATATCTTAATCTGAACTTCACTTCTATCTTCTTCTTGTATTATAAATATTAAAATAAATTTTATGTAAAATTATTATATTTTCCTTATCTATTCTTCAGAAAGATTAAAATATCATTAATTTCAGATCAAACTTTTGGATGTCTTGGTCCTTTTGTACCTGATACAATCCCAAAATACATGCATTTTATCCTAGGCATCCAAAAATCATATCAGAAACTTTATTTCTTGAAGTTTGTATTTTGTAACTATAAACATTGATGTTGATCTCAGGTGAATTAGTAATCTTATCCTGGGCAACTAGCTTCAACCCTCACTGTTTCTTTTGCTGCTCCAAAGAAACTGCCTAAGTACATTTATCTCCTTTGCCCTCTATTATCTTCATGATTCTTATCTTTGATGCAAACACCTAGAAAATAACAAACAAACAAAAATGATAAACTAGTCAAAAACACTTTTAAATGTAACTTGTTTTCCTTTATTTCCATGCATGGTTGTCACATTTAGTTTTTCTTCCGCTTTCTTCTGTTTTTATACTTGCTCCCATTTTGTTACTTTAAAAAAAAAAATACTTAATCCCTTAAGAAGTCACTCTTATGGTTAATATTTGGACCAAAAAAAAAAAATGACTAGTTTACAGAAATTCCTTTAACTATGTCCCAGTTGCCGTTTTTTTTTTGTTCTGTCATATGTTCTGCTTGACTTGTACACAACCATGCTTTCAAAGTCCTGCACTTCTACCTGTTTCTCGTGCTGAAGTTTTCATACCAAGGCCACCAGGAACACTTGTTGATCATGCAAATCTGGCTTTATTAACCTGTGAGGCAGAGTACAATCTTTTCAGAGTCTCAGCAATGTCTCAGAGGGGCAAGTCTGGAACAATTGGTGGGATTTCCTAAAATGGACAATGTGTAAGAAAAGTTGGCAAATTCTTTCTTGGAACACGAGTTTGTGTGTTGTTAGAGTTAAATCAGTCTATGCTCTCTTATCTTGGAAAATATGGCCTTAACAAGTTGGTATTAAAAGTAAATTGAACTCAGGCTATGCTGCATGTCATCGTTTGTTCACTTTGTCTGTTTGGTGAGTTATGATACAGTTGCTTTGCTTTCCAAGTTTCGGTTTCTGTTTCAGTTCTCATTCCTGCTTCCTAATCCCTCTCCCCTGTCTTCTTTTTCCTTCCTGGTGAAGATGAAAAATACCACCACTTAAAAGATGGGAAAATATAATCAAAGACCTGTTCTCATCGATAGCAATAGAAAAATATTTAAAACATCACTCCAATCCAAATACTCTTTGGCCATTGCTAGTAACATTCCTAAAGATGCTAGAAAATGACCTATCTTTAAATATGTGTGTTTTTATTAGAAGTGATGAAAATCAATACCAAATTAAATGACACCATATGAAATATAGGGGGGGCATGATCTGGGACTACTTTATTATCATATTTCTTAGCCAGAACATAGTCTTATCATGACTGAGTTTTCAATATTTTAAATGCAGACCCTAACAATGTCCTTCTAGTAAAAGTTCTAAAGTGTTTCCTCACTGGTTTAGTTGTTACTTTATTTCAAATCATAAAAGTTGTGAAAAGGAAGGAAATTTGTGTTGTTATAGCTTTCAAATGGAATTACAGGAGTCTCTTTTTAGAGGAATAGGTGTCATTTATTTGAGAAATGTGGTTCATGAAACTCAAGTACAGCTGGCAGTGAAGGGAATTGGATTAGAGATGAGCAGTGAAGTTTTCCCCACTCCCTCGATATTCCTGGAAGCAGCACCACAGTAAGGGTGCAGATATTTTCTGGAAATACACAATACACCTGGGCATGAAATATTGTCCTTTTTATGTGCCAAACATAAAAAACAACAACAAAGTTTAACATTAAAAAAAACAAAAAACCTATTTCTGTCTGAAAGAATTAAAGGTTTGTGGTTCTTTATTGAACAACTCTGTGACTTAGCTGCTTGAGAGATTTATAAAATTAAATAACATAGACACTACAAAATACAAACTAAAGTGATGAATATAAATAAGCAGGATAATTCATTCAGATGTTATTTTGCATTTAATATTTTAGAGTCTCTCTTTCCATACGTTAGCCATAACTTTGCATTTCTTTCTCTGAGGGAATTTTGCTGTCCTAATATCAGAAGTTGGTGCAAGTCGGTAATTCTTCTTGTGATTTGTAATAGCTTAAAGTGACTAAACTCAATATGCTAGAAGGTTTAAAGAGTAAAAGCAAAACAAGGTGTGCTTTTCAGAGGAGCATGAATAGAGAAAGAACCTCCTAAACTTGGAAGAAATCCTTGAAGAGTGGGCACCTGCTAAAAAGCATTCAGTACTGGCTCTTTGGAGAGTGGAAAAGGCCTCTGGGAAGCTGTGGGAGTGCTGTCCCAGGGCCTCCAGCATTAAAGTGCCTCACCTGCCAGTGTTCCCAGCCTCCAAGTTTGATGTGAGAGCTAGGATGTTAGGCATTCTCAGGGTAACCAGGGTAGCCAACCAGGGTAGCAATGCTTTGACAATGCAACAAGCATTATTAGAAGAAGTAATATTTGACCATGTTCTGTTAGTGAATAAAGATGTGAGTGATACACAAAATAGTCTACAGATAGAATCATTATAGTAAAATGAAAAGCAGTGCATTGGTTTCCTACTGAAGCTATAACAAAGTAATACAAGTTTGGTAACATAAAACAACCCAAATTAATTTTCTTACAGTTCTGAAGGTCAGAACTCTGAAATGGGTCTCACTGGGTTAAACCCAAAATGGTGACAGAACTGCATTGCTTCTGGAGGCTCCAAGGGAGAATTGGTGTCCTTGATTTTGCCAGTTTGTAGAGACTACAATTAGCATTGCTTGGGTAGTGACCCACCCCTCCCTTCTTTAAAGTCAAATTCCCACCACTCCCAACTGTTTCCCTTGTCATGTCTCTTCTGACCCTGGCTCTCCTACCTCCCTCTTTGATTTGTAAAGACCCTTGCAGTTACATTGTGTGCAACCAGATTATCCAGGATAATCTCCTTCTCCCTAGCTATTGATCCTTAACTTGCTGGCAACTACAAAGACCCTTTTTGTCTTGTAAGAATGTATTCACCAATTCCAGGGGCTAAAATGAGAGCTTCTCATTGGAGAGGGAGGCAGCATTACACTGCCTACCACACATGATCAAATTTTTTTTCTAAGTGATAAGAGAAATAGAATAGTTTGTTTAAAAGGAAAAAGTAAAGATAGAGATAGATAGATTTTAGCCAATGATTTCTCTCTCATTCATTTTGTTCTTTAACTAGAGGCCTGATGCACCAGCTTCTCTCTGGCACCCAGGACCCAGTCTTCCCTCCAGCCACCAGCAAGCACCTGGGACCCAGGCTTCCCTCACAGCCCTGGCTTCATCCAGAAGGTCAACCAGAAGGACGTCCAGTCTAATTAGCATATTGCAC
This sequence comes from Eptesicus fuscus, assembly GCF_027574615.1. Taxonomy (NCBI): domain Eukaryota; kingdom Metazoa; phylum Chordata; class Mammalia; order Chiroptera; family Vespertilionidae; genus Eptesicus; species Eptesicus fuscus. The sequence goes on along the minus strand of NC_072475.1, from coordinate 91,853,991 downwards.
GTTTATTATTATAGATAAACAAACTAAGTATCTATATAACAAAAAGACTATAGAAAACATTTAATAGCTCAGGCCATGGGAACCATATCAGACTATAGTACAGTGATTTAATAGGGACTTAGGTCAATACAGTAAAGGTGCCCTCCACCAATTGTTCTAAAGTATATTTGGCTCTGGAAATGGAATATATTTGGGACTGAGAGAGAGAAAAAAATATTCCCACAATATTCTTTAAATGCAATGTCTACAGGAATGCCCAGCTCCAGGCACAAGAAGGGAGAGCTCAAAGAGAACAGTAAGGCCTTAAGAGTGGGTGCTCATTGGTTAGTAGTTCTGGAGAGCTGGTCTCCAGGGCAGCAAAGAGCCCGAGAACTAGTGATGTAACTCAACAGCAGAGGTGCGGGATGAACGAAAGATTTACCAACCAATTATGTAATCATATTCTATCCTCAGAAATCACTTTAAAAAGGCTCTCTAATAAAGAGTAGACTACTGAATAGTAAGGGTGAGGGATCATAATCTTCGCAGTTTAAATATTTTAAATTATGTGGCTTGGAATAGCATCTTTGGAGATAAATTTTTTTAAGTCTGAACATTTTAAATGCGGTAAAATGTGACCCAGGATTTCTGTCCTACTTTACTAAGGAAGTCCATGGACACTCATTTTCAAGCATGTTCATAGCAATGGAAGGGGATATGACTTGAGGTGGAGAACACACAATATAATATACAGATAATGTATTATAGAACTGTACACTTGAAACCTAGGTAATTTATTAACCAATGTTTATAATTCAATTTTAAAATTCAATTTTAAAAAGAATGTCCTTTGCAGTAATATAATAGTAAGGAGATAATGGAAATAAGCAAAATATTTACACAAAGAGAAAAAATAATACATTTAGGTGTATTTTACTAATAAAAATTATACAGGAATTAAAATGAATAAAGAATCCTATATAATAAAAGCCTAATATGCTAAGTGTCCGGTTGTCTGGTTGTCCTATCAATCAATCAAAGCATAATATACTAATGATATGCTAAGGCCGCTCAATTGCTCACTGACCGCCAGGGGGCAGACAGTCGACTGGTTGACCAGTTGCTATGATGTGCACTGACCACCAGGGGGCAAATGTTCTGACCAGTAGGTTAGCTTGCTGTTGGGGTCTGGCTGATCAGGACTGAGCGAGATGGGCCAGACACGCCTTGGGGCACTCCTGTGGTCCCTCCCCAGCTGGCCAACCTCCTGTGTCTCTCCCTGGCCCCAATTGTGCACTGGTGGAGTCCCTCAGCCTGGCCTGCAGCCTCTCGCAAACTGGGCTGAGGGACCACCTCCCCCCCCTGACCTTTACTTGTGGTAAATAAAAAATAAAAAACATAAAGCACATATGTACATATGTTGAAATGATGGAACTTTTATTTTTATAAATACCGTATTTTCTGGCATATAAGATGACTGGGCGTATAAGACGACCCCCAACTTTTCCCGTTAAAATATAAAATTTGGGATATACCCGCCCTGTAAGCTGACACCTGGTGTATAAGACGACCCCCGACTTTTGAGAAGATTTTCCTGGGTTAAAAAGTCATCTTATACGTCGGAAAATATGGTAAATGGGAGATAGCGTCATAGCTACGAAAAAATGTACATCAAGTTCCTATGTAACCCGAGGACTGCCTGTATATATATTTTGGTGAACATATAATCTATATATATAAAAAGCCAGCGACTGTAACGGCCATAACTACCATAAAGACGGGTCGCTATGATGCCCACTATGGCCAGCAAACTGGCCTGATCAGGGGTGGGCTGGATGGCCAACCTCACAGCCCCTCCCCTTGCCTGCCTTCCCCTGATTGGACTCTCCCACCCCAATCAAAAATAATTCAGAATAAGGGTCATACAGTTCATAAACCAGATGGATGAAAAAAATCAACAACTTATGAAAGAATTAAGAGGAAATAAAACTACAGTAAAAAACACTATGGAAAGTTTCAACAGTAGACTAGGATAGGCCAAAGACTGAATTAGTGAATTAGAAGATAGGGCAGCAAAACACACGCACAAACTAAACTGCAATTGGAGAAAAAAATAAATTAAAAAAATAGGAGGAGAGCCTAAGGGAGCTTTGCAACAACAGGAAATGAAGCAACATAAGGATAATAGGAGTGCCAAAACAACCAGAAGAGGAACAAGGGTTAGGAAACTTATCTGAAGAAATAATGTCAGAAAACTCCCCTGACTTGGGAAAGAAAAAAGTCACATCAGCAGAGAGTCTCAAACAAAATGAAATAAAAAACACCCAACCTAGACATGTCGTAATTATGATGGCAAATGCACAGCACAAAGAGAGAATCCTAAAAGCTACAAGAGAGAGACAGAAAGTTACATACAAGAGATCTCACACTAGATTATCAAATGATTTCTCAACAGAAACACATCAGGCCAGAAAAGAATGGAATAAAGTTTACAAAGTGATGCAAATCAAGGGACTGAATATAAGAATACTCTATCTCAGTGGTCGACAAACTGCGGCTTGTGAGCCACATGCAGCTCGCGAGCCGCAGTTTGCCGCTCTGTTGACTAATAAGTTTGCTGACCACTGCTCTATCCACCAAGGCTATCATTCAAAATTGAAGGGGAAATAATGAGCTTCACAGACAAAAAAAAAAAAAAAATGCTAAGGGATTTTATTAATACCAAACCAGAAATGCAAGAAATGCTAAAGGGACTGGTGTAAAATGAAGAAATAAAAATGAAAGAAGGAACACAGGCACAAAAATAAAAATGGCTACAAACAAGTACCTATCAATAATAACTTTAAACTGAAATGGACTAAATGTTCCAATCAAAAGACATCGAGTGGCTGAATTGATAAGAAACAATGATCCATATATATGCTGTCTACAAGAGACCCACCTCAGAAAAGGGACTCATACAGACTGAAGGTGGAGGGATGGAAAAATATCTTTCAGGCTAATGGAAAGGAGAAAAAAGCAGGGGAATCAATACTTATATCAGATAAAATAGAACTCAAAGTGAAGGTCATAACAAGAGAAAAGGAAGCCCACTTCATAATATTAAAGGGAGCCATTCAACAAGAAGATATAACTCTGGTAAACATATATGCACCCAATGCAGGAGCACTAAAACCCATAAAAAAAAAAAAAAAAAAAAACTCCTGGATGATATCAAGGGAGACATCACCAACAACACAGTCATGGTAGGGGACTTTAATACCCCACTGACATCACTGGATAAATCCCCTAGATAAAAAAATCAGCAAAGAAACAGCAAACCTAAAATACTCACTAGATTGTATGGAACTAATTGACATCTTCAGAACATTTCACCCCAAAGCTACAGAATATACATTCTTCTCAAGTGCACACAGGACATTTCAATGATAGACCACATATTAGGACACAGGCAAAGTCTCTTCATATTCAAGAAGATAGAAATCATAACAAGCATCTTCTCAGATCACAATGGCATAAATTAGATATCAACTACAATAAAAACAATAAAAACATCAAACACTTGGAAGCTAAATAGCATGCTATTAAACAATGATTGGGTTACCAAAGAGATAGAAGAAAAACATTAAAAATATCCTGGAAATGAATGAGAATGAAAACACAACAATCCAAAGTCTATGGGACATAGTGAAAGCAGTCCTGGGAGGGAAGTTCATAGCATTACAGGCCTACCTAAAAAAAACAAGAAAAATGGTAATAAATTATCTCTACAACTTAAAGAATTAGAAAGAGAGAAACAAGAAAAGCTCAGAGTGAGAAAAAGGAAGGAGATAATAAAGATCATAGCAGAAATAAATGACATAGAGACCCCCAAAAAACAAAATATTCAAAAGATCAAGGAAACCAAGAGCTGTTTCTTTGAAAGGACAAACAAGATTGATGAACCTCTAGCCAGGCTCACCAAGAAGAAAAGAGAGAGGACACAAATAAATGAAATCTGAAATGAAAGAGGTGAAATAAAAACAGACCCCACAGAAATACAAAGGATTGTAAAAAAAAAAAAAAATACTATGAACAACTCTATTACAACAAGCTAGACAACTTAGAGGAAATGGGCATATTCCTAGAAAAATACAACCTTCCAAAACTCAATGAATAAGAATCGAAAAATCTTAATAGACTCATAACTATGCAGGAAATTGTAGCAGTCATCAAAAAGCTTCCAGCAAATAAAAGCCCTGGGCCAGTCAGCTATACAAGGGAGTTTTACCAAACATTCAAAGAAGAACTAAAACATATCCTCCTCAGACTATTCCAAAAACTTCAAGAGGAAGGAACACTTCCAAGCTCATTCTATGAAGCCAGCATTACCCTAATACCAAAAACAGATAAATACAACACAATGAAAGAGAATTACAGGTCAATATCCCTCATGAACATAGATGACAAAATCCTCCACAAAATTCTAGTAAGTTAAATCCAGCATTACATCATAAAAATCATACACCGTGACCAAGGAGGATTTATCCTGGGGATGCAAGGCTGGTACAGTATCCACAAATCAATAAATGTGATACATCACATAAACAAATTGAAAGATAAAAACCACATTGTCATATCAATTGATGCAGAAATAGCATTTGACAAAATCCAATACCCTTTCTTGATAAAAACCCTCAGCAAAGTGGAAATAGAGGGATCATACCTCAACATAATAAAAGCCTTATATGACAAATCCACAACCAACATCATATTCAATGAGCAAAAACTAAAACCACTTCACCTGAGAACAGGAATGAGACAGGGATGCCCACTTTCATCACTCCTGTTTGACATAGTACTAGAAGTGCTAATCATAGTGATTAGACAAGAAGAATTAATAAAAGGTATCCAAATTGGAAAAGAAGAAGTAAAACTCTCACTATTCGCAGATGACATGATACTGTACATAGAAAACCCTAAAGACTCCATCAAAAATTTATTAAACTTAAATGAATTTGGCAATCTAGCAGGATGCAAAATTAATGTCCATAAATCTATGGCATATTAATACACCAATGGTGAATTTACAGAAATAGAGATTAAAAAAACAATCTCATTTACCATTGCACACAAAATACTAAGATACCTAGGAATAAACTTAACTAAGGAGGTAAAAGACCTGAATGTGGAAAACTACAGGACACTGAAAAAAGAGATAGAGGAAGACATAAATAAGTGGAAGAACCTACCATGTTCATGGATTGGTAGAATCAACATCATTAAAATGTTCATACTATCCAAAGCAATCTGTAGATTCAATGCAATCCCCATTAAAATACCAATGGCATATTTCACAGACCTAGAAAGAACTCTCCAAAAATTCATCTGGAATAAAAAAAGACCCAGAATAGCTGCAGCAATCCTGAGAAAGAAGAATAAAGTAGGAGGGATCTTAATACCAGATATCAAGCTGTATTACAAAGCCACTGTTCTCAAAACAGCCTGGTACTGGCACAAGAACAGACATATAGACCAGTGGAACAGAACAGAAAACCCATAAATAGACCCAAACCACTATGTTCAATTAATATTTGACAAAGGAGGCAAGAACATACAATGGAATCAAGACAATCACTTCAATAAACGGTTTTGGGAAAATTGGACAGACACATTAAAAAAATGAAACTAGATCACCAACTTACACCATACACAAAAATAAACTCAAATTCGATAAAGGGCTTTAACATGAGATGGAAAACCATAAAAATCTTAGAGCAGTGGTTCTCAACCTTTCTAATGATGCGACCCTTTAATACAGTTCCTCATGTTGTGGTGACCCCCAACCATAAAATTATTTTCATTGCTACTTCATATCTGTAATTTTGCTACAGTTATGAATCGTACTGTAAATATCTGTGTTTTCCAATGGTCTTAGGTGACCCTGCTAGCGGTTCTCAACCTGTGGGTCGCGACCCACAGGTTGAGAACCGCTGCTGTAGAGCCTAAGACCATCGGAAAACACAGATATTTACATTACGATTCATAACAGTAGCAAAATTACAGTTATGAAGTAGCAATGAAAATAATTTTATGGTTGGGGGTCACCACAACATGAGGAACTGTATTAAAGAGTTGCGGCATTAGAAAGGTTGAGAACCACTGTCTTAGAGGAATCCATAGGCATCAAAATTTCAGACATATGTCATAGCAATATCTTCACCTGTACAGCTTCTAGGGCAATGGAAACTAAAGAGAAAATAAACAAATGGGACTACATCAAAATAAAAAGCTTCTGCACAGCAAAAGAAACCATCAACAAAATGAAAATGGAGCCTTCTGCATGGGAGAACCTATTTGCCAGTGTTATCTCCGATAAGGGTTTAATCTCCAACATTTACAGGGAACTCATACACCTTAACAAAGGAAGATAAACAATCCAATCAAAAAAATGGGCAATGGACCTAAATAGATACTTTTCGAAAGAGGATGTACAGAAGGCCAAGAGTCATCTGAAAACATGCTCAAAGTCACTAATCATCCAAGAGATGCAAATCAAAACAACAGTGAGATACCATCTCACACCTGTCAGAATAGCTATCATCAACAAATCAACAAATGACAAGTGCTGTCCAGGATGTGGAGAACAAGGAACCCTCGTGCACTGCTGGTGGGAATGCAGACTGGTGCAGTCACTGTGGAGAACAGTATGGAGTTTCCTCAAAAAACTAAAAACGGAACTCCCATTTGACCCAGTGATCCCACTTCTAGGAATATATCCCAAAAAACTAGAAACACCAATCAGAAAGGATACATGCACCCCTATGTTCATAGCAGTGCAATTCACCATAGCTAAGATTTGGAAACAGCCTAAGTGCCCATCTGCAGATGAATGGATTAACAATTGTGGTACATCTACACAATGGATTACTATATTGCTGTAAACAAGAAGGAACTCCTACCATTTACAATAGCATGGATGGACCTGGAGAGAATTATGGTAAGTGAAATAGTCAGAGAAAGATAAAAGATCTCACTCATTTGTGGAATATAATGAACAACATAAACTGACAAACAAAAACAGATCCAGAGACAGAGAAGCATGGATCAGACCCTCAAACCTCAGAGGGAAAGCTGGGGAGGGTGAGGAGAAGAGGGAGAGATCAACCAAAGGACTTGTATGCATGCATATAAGCATAACCAATGGATGCAGATACTAGGGGGGTGAGGGCACAAGCAGTGGGGGTGGGGGTAATGGGGGTATAAGGACACATATGTAATACCTTAATCAATAAAAAAAAAATTAAAAACACACACACACACAAAAAGAAAGAACTCTTACCATTTGCAACAGCATGGATGGACCTGGAGAACGTTAGGCTGAGCGAAATAAACCAGTCAGGGAAAGTTAAGTATCACATGAACTCACTCATTTGTGGAATCTAATGAATCAAATAAACTGATAATAAAAAATAGACTCAGAGACATAGAAGCATGAACAGACTGTTGAACCTCAGAGGGAGTGGAGAGAAGGGTGGATGGAAGAGATCAACCAATTAACTTGTACATATATGCATGTATGCATAACCCATGGACACAGACAATGGTGTGGTAAGGGCCTAGGAAGGGGGGAGATGGGAATGGGGTGGAGGAATTTAATGAGGAAAAAGGAGGACCTATATAATACTTGCAACAATAAAGATCTTTTTTAAAAAAGGCAAAAACCACAACAAACACACCAAAAAACTACCAATTGTGACAGCAATTTATGATTTAATACACCAAGTAGGAGAGAGTGGGGTATTTGGTTAGCATTATTTATAGTTTTAATCATTTGAAATGCTTCCATATTTATTTTTAAAAAAAAGGCTAAATAATCTTGCAACCCAATCAGAAATTAAAATGGTATGGACAGAACTTCTGCTTCCAGACAAGATTGAGTGAGTAGTAGGAACTGAATTTAATTCCGAGTGAAAAAACACACCACACAAACAGAACACAAAAACAAACTAAAATAACAAAAGTAACAAACAAACACAAAATATGCAAGTATATGGGCATCACGGGCAGCATATTGAAGGGTGGAAACAGAATAAGAACCAAATAAGTATTTCCCCATGGACTGGCTAAGTCCCTTCATGAAAGGCCAGCTCTCAGGTGATGTCTAAGCTCTACGTTCTTATATACTCTCCCTTCCAAGTCCCCTCAATCACTAAAGGTAGTAAAAGCAGCCTGCTATTGTCAAGTTCCAAGATAATAAACCCTCAACTTTTTTCCCCTCCTGACTTCTTTAAAATGCATGTCTATTAAACTTTCTTCAATCACTTTGAGTATTCTGTATATGTCCTTCAGGGACTCTGCAACACAGACAGACATACACTCTAGGCCAGTGGTCAGCAAACTCATTAGTCAACAGAGCCAAATATCAACAGTACAACGACTGAAATTTCTTTTGAGAGCCAAATTTTTTAAACTTAAACTTCTTCTAACGCCACTTCTTCAAAATAGACTCTCCCAGGCTGTGGTATTTTGTGGAAGAGCCACACTCAAGGGGCCAAAGAGCCGCATGTGGCTCGCGAGCCACAGTTTGCCAACCACTGCCCTAGGCCATAAAGAATACTAAGCACACTTTATATGGTTGATATAAATCTTTAATATTATTTAAGTTTGATTTTCTGATGAAAATAAAATACAATTTTTGTATTTTCTCTAGGAGGAGAAAAATATATAACCCAATGAGATATTTGTCTCTATGCCTTGGCGAGCAGAAATTTCCAAATCATCAGTGTTTTTCAGGAATTCTTTTGAATAAAGTCTGCCTACACAGTTTAATTGAAAATTTTCAGAATATTTCAAGAGGTGGAGTTCAGTTATTATAATGGAAAGTGGATAGGATGTAAAAGCAAGGGTGGCAAGAAAACCGCACATGAGTCAAGCTCATGCTTTTGAGTATGGTATCATTAAACATTCAAACTGAAGCATTTCACTAATTTTATTTAACCTTTTTAGCCACTGTAATTTTGTGTGTGGCAAGGGAGCTTTCTCGTGGCAAAGAATAGGAGAGCTAGTTCACAGTTAATTTTATAAATTGCTTTAAAAGGTCACATGTCTTCATACCTTTTTAAATCTATATTCACAAAAAGAATATAATTGTTAATTCACTTTAATTTCAACTAGCATGTAGATTTGAAATTTATGTACGTGATTTCTCTGTTATAGCGTTTTTCCCCCATTCCTTTCCACTCCAGTTTTTGCATGAGTTCTCCATGAGAACTCCGACTGGTTCTTTGCCAGTGCCTGTCTTATTGATAAATTATAGCTATAGATCCGTTCAGGCTTTGCTATTGTAGAAAGTTTCTGTGCTTTAGGGCACTGTTACCAGAGCTTGAAAAGACATTCAGAATAACACTCTGTACTTATAGAGAGGAAAACAAGAAAAAGGCCAAAAAATTGAATCTAGGTCTATAAGTTGAATTCAGGACTAAGCTTTTTAGGAAAACTGTTGTTGGATGGAATTTTTCTTACAGGATGACAAAATTAACCTTCATGGAAGAAAGGAAGAGTGAAATGATGAGCACAAACATACTGAACACTTACCCAACCTGGACTTTATTACATAATGTGGTGTGAGGGAGCAAATAAAATAGAAGGGAAAGTCTGTATCTCAACCTAGACTAGCAAAACATTCACTTATTTAAGGATGGGAAGAATACAAATTAATATCACTAACACATTTTATCTGTAGAATCACTAATAATTCAGGGTGAGCATGACAGCTATTGTGATACAAAAATCACTACCTTCTATATAAAATATTTTTATAATTATTCTGACTTAGAACCTTTATTTATGTTCTAAGACCAAATATGCCTTCATCCGTGGTCTTCCATTTGATCCCTTGTGGCATTCTGAATCAATGTAGAGTTTCTTTTATAAGTCAGTTGTCTAATATTTGAATATTGTAAACAAGTGCCCCAAGTTATTTAATTTTCAAATAAGTCAAGAGACACCCCTTTATAGCATTGTGATTATTTAAGAGCACAGACTCTGGAGCCATATTGCCTTAGTTAAAATCTGGGCATCTCTCCATACACTTGTTATTATGTGTGTGGTCTAAGATAACACATAATAAACTTATCTGAAACTTATCTGTGCTTCAATTTAATCTTCTGTAAAACAGAGTTAACAAAATTACTAGATCTTAGGGTTGTTACCATTTGCAAAATGCTTATAACAGTACAAAGTATAAACAGTATATAGTGATACTATATATGTGTATAAAACTATTTTAAATTTCTTCATCAAATTCTAGTGTACCCCTCTCTTTCTAATTTGTGGAGTTTAGAATAAAAAAATGATGCTTCTGGTATGACTAGACAAATGTGACTCTTTTCTTTCTTTTAATTGTGCTATTGTCATTTTTCCAATAATTCATGTCATCTTTTCTCTTGGAAATGGCATCCACATTTTGAATATCAAACAAGGGATACAAATCCCAATGGTTTGGTGATAAATTGATTCTTTTACACTGAACTTTGAATTTACTTATTTGACCTTTAAAGGAGGACCTTACATTGTCTAACACACTGCATCTTATTTAGCCCAAAGGCCTTCAATAAGAATGTAGATTGATCCATTTGATGAATTAATTAATGTGGTAAACATTAGTTTCACCCAATTTTCCTGACATTTTACTTTCCCGACTATCACACTTTCATGCCTTCCTTGGACCAGTTAGGTGAGAGTAGAAAGTGAATCTCTCCTTGGAGTAAGCTCTCTGTCATGTCCTGTCTCATTTTCTTGGGTGAGGACACTATGGAGAATGTCCCAGCTATGTACAATGAGAATGAAGCATGAGCACCAAATAGACCATTGAAATATTCAGATAATACAGATTCTGTGAAGAGTCTAAGGTCTTACCCTGCCTATAAGATAGCAACTTAGCCTGTTAGAATTTCATATACATATATTGACAGATGAAAACAAGACTCGAGCACAAGAGTAATAGGTGATTTATTGATTACTCTCAGCAAAATCAGAAGCCAGATCAATTCTCCCCAATTCATACAGTGTAGCAGGCTGAGGGCCAGTTGCTTACCTGTGCATGCAAGGAATTGTACGACAGGAGAGGAAATGCAAACTGGCAGATTACCACCTATCCTCTTCTCCAGAGAAAGAGCTATCCTATCTAATAAAAGGGTAATATGCAAATTAACCATCACTCTGTGACAAAAGGTGGCCATGCCCATAGCCACAAATATGGCGGCGCCCACAGCCACAAAGATGGCAGCATAGGCCGGAGCCACGGAGCCAGGAGAGCAGGTGGGAAGCTTGGCTTCCTTTGTCGCCAGTGATGAAGGAAGCCTAGCCTCCTGCACGCCCAGGCCGACTGATGAGGGAGACATGCAGGGAGTGCAGTGGGGAGACATGCAGGGAGTGAGCGAGATTCTCTGTCTGGGGGTTCCAAATCCACCATTGGTTCCTTTCACTGCTGATTCCCCTCCTCACAGGTATCCTCCACGCAAAAGCCGTTCCATGCAAATATGTCATGTCCTAATGGGTGAATCCCAAACCAAATGAGTGTCACATCTGGGCAACCTAACTCCAGTTAGAAAAAGGACCTGAGAGGAGGGATTTAGGAATCACAAAGCCATTGTGACCTGCTCGGTCTCTGGAACAGCTGTCAAACACAGGCAGTCTGAGACCCTCCCAAATACCAACTGAGCTAAACCTGAGAACCAAGATATTTTCAAGGCCCAAAGTTGATGGGGATAAGGGGGCAGGGGAGCAAAGCAAGCAGAACAGCCAACTCAACCAAAGACGCAGGAGCCTAAGATAACGCAGAGAAATATCCTGGCCACCGATGCTCTCCTGCAGACATGGTGCCCACCCCCAGCTGTGAGGAGGGGGTGTGTAAGTGCAGAATTTAAGGCCACCAGCAGGAGGGAAAGTCGAAGCATGCCTAAGGATTTTTTGTACACGTCCCACAGTCGAGAAGCAGAGTCAGAATCAAGAAGCGAAGTCTTACCTCAGCGCTGGGGTGTTTAAAAGTATCTAAAAATAGCAGTTCCATCCCCGAGTCCACTGCCATGTTTGCCATGGACAGAGGCACGCAGAGGACATTCAGGGCAGCCCTATAACCTCGGGGCAACAGCGGCTTTTGAGAGGGAGAGACTGAAGCACTTACGGTGTTCAAAGAGCTAGCCCTGTAAACCCTGGCCTATCCGGAAGCACCTAGCCCTGCAAACCCTGGCTTATCCGGAAGCACCTAGCCCTGCAAACCCTGGCCTATCCGGAAGCACCTAGCCCTGCAAACCCTGGCCTATCCGGAAGCACCTAGCCCTGCAAACCCTGGCCTATCCAGAAGCATCTAGCCCTGCAAACCTTGGCCTATCCGGAAGCACCTAGCCCTGCAAACCTTGGCCTATCTGGAAGCACCGTGCTGCTGGAAGTTTCTGGTCCTGCCTTCTCCAGCATGGAGAGGAGAGGTGGATACGGTGGCTCCAGTGATCCAAATCCTGTCGTTGTCTCCGTTACCTAGCCTCTGCACCCTCCAGGACAGCCTCAGTACCAGTGCAGAGGAGGCTTTGGAGAGGGTAGTGGTGAGGAGAATGCTTCTGACTCTAGATACCAGTGAAACCACTGTCAAGAGCCTTTCTAGGGCTGGCAGGAAAATGCAGCAATGAAGGAAGAATAATGACTCAAAACAAACAGGTTTTTTTTTTCTTTTCTTTTTTTTTTTCTCATCAGCAAAATGTGAATATTACCTAAACCACAGACTCTGCGAGAATTAATTGAAATAAAATTCCAGAAATTGAATAACAGCCAGGCTGAAGTGGATAGGTTGGTTGAGCATGAGCATGGTCCTGTGCACAGAAAGGTTGCAGGTTCAATTCCAGGTCAGGGAACATACCTGCCACATAACTGGGTTTCAAGTTGGATCTCTGGTCAGGGCTTCTAAGGAAGACAATTGAAGGGATGTTTCTTACATTGATGTTTCTCTCTCTCTCTATCCTCCTCCTTTCCACTCTCTCTAAAAATCAATAGAAATGAATTAATGCCATATCTACAAATGTGGATAATCTAAAAAGAAAAAAAAAAAAAAAAAAGTGTTGGGGGGTGTGCCTAACAAGTTTGTCTCAGTAGATAGAGCATCAGCCTGTGGACTGAAGGGTCCCAGGTTCGATTCCAGCCAAAAGCATGTACCTTGGTTGCGGGCACATCCCCAGTTGGGGATGTGCAGGAGGCAGCTGATTGATGTTTCTCTCTCAGGGATGTTTCTAACTCTATATTCCTCTCCCTTCCTCTCCATGAAAAAAAATCAATAAGATATATTTAGAAAAAAACAAACAAACAAAAAACAAGGTAAAAGAGGTTGAATGTACTGTATAATTTAAAGCGTGTAAAATAATATAACTTTTTAGGGGAATATATGTTATCTATACTAATAAAAGGGTAATATGCTAATTAGACCAGACATCTTTCTAACATCCATCCGGACGTCCATCTGGACAAAAACACGGTGGTGGGGGCCGAGGCAGAGGCCATTAGGAGCAATCAGGCTGGCAGGGGAGGGCAATTACGGGTGACCAGGTCAGCAGGGGAGCAGTTAGGCATCAATCAGGCTGGCAGGGGAGTGGTTATGGGGTGATCAGGCTGGCAAGCAGGCAAGCAGTTGGGAGTCAACAGTCCCGGATTGTGAGAGGGATGTCTGACCTATGGGATTGGGCCTAAACCCGCAGTCGTACATCCCTTGAGGGGTCCCAGATTGGAGAGGGTTCAGGTTGGGCTGAGGGACACCCCCCCATAGCCCAACCTGGGCCTCTAGTGAAAATATAAACTGGTATGAAAAATTGAAAGCATTTGTGGGTTTTTTTGGCATTCATTCTCTCCAGGATAAAGAGTGGTTCTGAATTTGACTGTGGATTGCAGTATACAGTTTGATAACATTTTCTCTTAGACACAGAGTAATATTCTTTGTAAATATACCATCTATATGACTGGAGAGTCAAAGGCAAAATTAGACTTCCTTGAGAGATCTTTTTCAGGTTAACTAAATAATTTATTTTATCATCATAGTGATGTTTTTCTTTCATATTACTTTGTTTCTTCACAGACTACTACAAAGTTTAGTAGTTTACTTGTTAAATAAAATAAAATTTGTCATTCTGTTAGCATTTGTACTATGGGAGGATAAAAACAAATAGAATTTCATTAACTTGTGTCCCAAGTACTATATGAGGAGCCAAATAGATGCTGCTTATTTTTAAAAAGTTTTGTTTGAAAGTTTACATCTGACAATGCTTTGTTCCACTATAAAACCTAATTGATTAATCTGTTATGTGTAAAATGTATTTTAGCTTTCACATTTCTGTTGAGATGTCTGATGTTATGCTATTTTCTGATATTATCCTTTCTGAATAAACATTTTTTCTCTAGAAAAAAAAAGAAAATTCTTTCATACAAGAGGCATTTGAATTCAGATAACTAATTCAGAAAATTATTCTTCCAAAACTAATAGCACTTTGTATATTTTAATATCATAACAGTATGATGTTGGCTGTGGGTTTGTCATATATGGCTTTTATTATGGTGAGGTATGATCCTTCTATCCCCACCTTGCTGAGAGTTTTTATCAAGAAAGGGTGTTGGATTTTGTCAAATGCTTTTTCTGCATCAATTGATATGACTATGTGGTTTTTATCTCTCAATTTGTTTATGTGATGTATCACGTTTATTGATTTGCGAATATTGTACCATCCTTGCATCCCAGGGATAAATCCTACTTGGTCATGGTGTATGATCTTTCTGATGTATTGCTGGAGCCGATTTGCTAGAATTTTGTTGAGGATTTTGGCATCTATGTTCATGAGGGATATTTGCATGTAATTCTCTTTCATTGTGTTGTCTTTATCTGGTTTTGATGTTAGGGTAATGCTGGCTTCATAGAAAGAGATTGGAAGTATTCCTTCCTCTTGATTTTTTGGAATAGTCTGAGGAGGATAGGTTTTAGTTCTTCCTTAAATGTTTAGTAAAACTCCCTTGTGAAGCCGTCTGGCCCTGGGCTTTTGTTTGCTGGAAGCTTTTTGATGACTGCTTCAATTTCTTCCATAGTTATCGGCCCATTGAAATTTTAAGAATCTTCCTGATTGAGTTTTGGAAGGTTGTTTTTTTTTTTTCTAGGAATATGTCCATTTCCTCCAGGTTGTCTAGCTTGTTGGAATAGAGTTGTTCATAGTATTTTTTAACAATCCTTTGTATTTCTGTGGGGTCTGTTATTTCTTCTCTTTCATTTCTGATTTTATTTATTTGGGTCCTCTCTCTTTGCTTCTTGGTGAGCCTGGCTAGAGGTTCATCAATCTTGTTTATCCTTTCAAAGAACTAGCTCTTGGTTTTGTTTATCTTTTGTATTTTTTTTTTTTTTTGTCTCTATGTCATTTATCTCTGCTCTGATCTTTATTATGTCTTTCCTTCTGCTTATACTGGGCTTTTCTTGTTGATCTCTTTCTAACTCTTTGAGTTGTAGGGTTAGGTAATTTATTACCATTGTTTCTTATTTTTTGCAGTAGGCTTGTAGAGCTATGAACTTCCCTCTCAAGACTGCTTTTGCTGTGTCCCATAGATTTTGGATTGTTGTGTTTTCATTGTCGTTTGTTGCCATGATGTTTTTTATTTCTTCTTTGATCTCTCTGGTAATCCAGTCATTATTTAATAGCATGCTGTTTAGTCTCCATGTGTTTGATTTTTTTGGATTGTTTTTATTGTAGTTGATTTCCAGTTTTATGCCACTGTGATCTGAGAAGATGCTTGATATGATTTCTATCTTCTTGAATTTGAAGAGACTTTGCCTGTGACCCAATATATGGTCTATATTTGCAAATGACCCATGTGCACTTGAGAAGAATGTATATTCTGTGGCTTTGGGGTGAAATGTTCTGAAGATGTCAATTAGTTCCATCTGATCTAGTGAGTCATTTAGGATTGATGTTTCTTTGCTGATTTTTTGTTTAGAGGATTTGTCCAATGGTGATAGTGGGGTATTAAAGTTACCTACTATGATTGTATTGCTGTCAATCTCTCCCTTGATATCCTCCAGAAGTTTTTTTTTTGTTTGTTTGTTTGTTTTTTTATGTATTTGGGTGCTCCTGTATTGGGTATGTATATTTTTACCAGAGTAATTTCTTCTTGTTGGATTGCTCCCTTTAGTATTATGAAGTGGCCTTCCTTATCTCTCTTTTTTTTTTTTTTTTTTGAATTTTTTTAAATATATATATTTATTTATTTTTATTGATTTTTTTACAGAGAGGAAGAGAGAGGGATAGAGAGTTAGAAACATCGATGATAGAGAAACATCGATCAGCTGCCTCTTGCACAACCCCTACTGGGGATGTGCCCGCAACCAAGGTACATGCCCTTGACCGGAATCGAACCTGGGACCTTTCAGTCTGCAGGCCGACGCTCTATCCACTGAGCGAAACCGGTTTCGGCCTTATCTCTTTTTATGTCCTTCACTTTGAGATCTAATTTGTCAGATATAAGTATTGCTACCCCCATTTTTTGTTGTTGTTGTTGTTTTTTCATTTCCATTCGCCGAGAAAACTTTTCTCCATCCCTTCACCATCAGTCTGTGTGCGTCTTTTTCTCTGAGGTGGGTTTCCTATAGACAACAGATATAATGGTCATGTTTTCTTATCCAGTCAGTTACCCTATGTCTTTTTATTGGGGCATTTAATCAATTTACATTTAAAGTTATTATTGATAGGTACTTGTTTGTCATTATTTTTATTCTTTACCCCTGTGTTCCTTCTTAGCTTCCTATTTCTTCTTTTTACAGCAGACCCTTTAGCATTTCCTGCATTGATGGTTTGGTGGTAATAAACTCCCTTAGTCCTTTTTTGTCTGTGAAGCTCCTGATTTCACCTTTGATTTTGATTGATAGCCTTGCTGGGTACAGTATTCTTGGATTCAGACCCTTCCTTTGCATGACTTTGTATATGTCATTCCATTCCCTTCTTGCCTGATGTGTTTCTGTTGAGAAATCAGTCACTAGTCTGATGGGGGATTCTTTGTAGGTAACTTTCTGTATCTCTCTGGCTGCTTTTAAGATTCTTACTTGTCATTGATGTTTGCCAATTTAATTATAATGTGCCTTGGAATCAGTCTTTTGGGGTTCATTTTGTTTGGGACTCTGTGAGCTTTTTGGATTTGTGTGAGTTTTTTCTTCCCTATATCAGGGAAGTTTTCTGTCATTATTTCTTCAAACAAGTTTTCTATTATTGCTCAGTTTCCTCTCCTTCTGGAACCCCGTATTATGCGGATTTTGTTTTGTTTTGTGTTGTCCCAAAGTTCCCTTAGGCTCTCCTCCTGCGTTTTAATTTTTTTTTTTCTAGAAGCTGCTCTGCTTGGGTATTTTTTCCTACCTTGTCTTCTAGCTCACTGATGCAGTCCTCTGTTTCTTCTAGTCTACTGTTGATGCTTCCTATTGAGTTCTTTATAGCAGCAATGTCATTTTTCATTTCTTCTTGGTTCTTCTTCATTTCCACTTGGTTCTTATACATATTGTTGAATTTGCCTTCCATTCTTTTCATCCACTTTATGACCATTTCTCTGAATTATTTCTCTGACAAGTTGCTTGCTTCCATTTCATTTACTTTCTTTTCTGGTGATGCCTCCTTTTCTTTCATATGTGGGCTGTTTCTTTATCTCCCCATGATCTCTCTTCTCTGGGTGTCTGGTTATGTAGTTATCTCTCTCCTTATCCTAGGCCAGTGATGGGCAACCTTTTGAGCTTGGTGTGTCAAACTTCGCCAAAAAACTGAGCATAACTTGGGTAGTGTGTCTCTTTGAGGAAAAAACATTATTTCGCAAATGTTTCATCCTCGGCATGTGGCCGCCTCAGCAGCCACGTGTCATCAGAAATGGCTACGTGTGTCAGTGCTGACACGCGTGTCATAGGTTCGCCATCACTGTCCTAGGAAAAATCTGACCTTTCCATGAGAGGGTGCAGAGCTCCTCCTAATCTCTGTGTTCGCACTGCTTTGG
Source organism: Eptesicus fuscus (assembly GCF_027574615.1). Lineage (NCBI taxonomy): Eukaryota > Metazoa > Chordata > Mammalia > Chiroptera > Vespertilionidae > Eptesicus > Eptesicus fuscus. The sequence goes on along the minus strand of NC_072475.1, from coordinate 91,835,991 downwards.
GACCAGTGTTCCTGGGTTTGCAGCTGTTTGCTGGGTGTTGTTGTTGTAGATTCAACTTTTACATTTTTAACAGCCAAATAACATCCCACTGTGCACATGACAAAAAAATATTTAGTAATTCCACTGTGTATTGACTTTTAGACACTACCCACAAACTGAAGACAATATTCATAGCAGACAACAATGTGAGTGAATAAAATTGTATGGATTATTTTTCCATATATGGAATATAATGTGGGTTGTGCCAATTTACTCTTCTACCAGCAATACATGAGAGTTGATAGTCATGTGCATCATTGCCTCTAGAGTTATCAAACTTTTGTTAATCCTATAGGTGAAATAATATCTCACTGTAGTTTTAGTTCATATTTCTCTTTTAATGGATGTAAACAGACATATCTTCACAGTTTGAAATTTTTCTTATTTTTTAAGCTTTTGTACATTTTCCAATTTTGTTAGAAGATGGCTTTTATTTTGCAGGTGATCTTTTTATAGTAAAAAGAGAAGCCTGGCTAATTGATGCCTATGATAATGTGTTTTAAACATCTTTCCAGCTTGTCATTTTAAATTTGATTTTGTCTATGTTATTTGCAAGCAGTATTTTATTTTTTATACACAGCAAAACTATTCAGTCCTTATGAGTTTAAAAATATAGTATTCCAAAAATATACACATTGAGTCCCAAAATCCTGGAGCTCTTATGGCAATTTTGCTTGAATTTAATGTTATCCAGTACTGCTGCCAGCCAAGAAAATTTACCTAAGAAAAAATTATGCTAAACAGTAATGGCAAACCATACTTTCTTTAGATATTTTATAACAATTGTATTTACACTAGTGTAAAATATTAAATAAAAAGAAAATGTTAGCACAAAAATTTAATGGTAAGATGAAAACCTCAATTAAACATTTTAATGGTCAATTGTCAAAAGTTTAGAAAGAATAGAGTCATCATTTTAAACCATATATTTGGCACACTTGAGCATCTTAACCTACTGATTTTAGTTTCCTATTTATTATGACTTGAACCTAGATTTTATAATCATTCAAAAATGAAATAAAGGTTTCACCTTTTGCTGCCATTGCCACATTTATGGAATCAAGAACATGTTACTTGGGTCGTTAGCTAATGACCACAGATACATTTGGGTTACCAAAGTAAATTGTCTTATAATGCCGATGAACTGGAACAAAAACCAAAGATATTTTAGCAATCTTCTCTCCAGTGGTATCCATGAAATACTTCTGCTTATTTTCCTTCTGTTTCCTCATCCTCTTTGTGTTACAATAACCAAATGCTAGTTTGTCAAATTATTTTCTTTGCCTCTATTGGGAAGAGCATTTGGTCAAATTCAAAGTACCAATGGGCTACCACACATACAGTGCCCCTGGCTGTCAATCTAGATCTTCCTTCAAGGAGGGGAAGAAAATGGAGATGGAAGAAAAATAGGACCAGGCATGCTCTTTAAAGGTTAACTTAAAATACCGAACTTTTCACCGAAACCGGTTTGGCTCAGTGGATAGAGCGTCGGCCTGCGGACTGTAAGGTCCCAGGTTCGATTCCAGTCAAGGGCATGTACCTTGGTTGCGGGCACATCCCCAGTAGGGGGTGTGCAAGAGGCAGCTGATCGATGTTTCTCTCTCATCGATGTTTCTAACTCTCTATCCCTCTCTCTTCCTCTCTGTAAAAAAATCAATAAAATATATTTTTTTAAAAAAACGAACTTTTCTTATTCTATCCATAATATTATCATAATTGATATTCACATAAAATATGAACTTCTTCAATCAGTCAGAAAAAGCCAATCTATATTTCTGCATATCCACCAAACCAGCTCTGACCATTTGAAGCTGGATTATAAAAGAAAGGTTGGAAAAAAATCATAGAGACACAGATTTGTAAATACCAAAAATATACTTGCTGCCATATCAGATCATTACATTAACTGAGATTAAAGATAAAAGAAAGTAAAGGACACTAAATTAAAAATAAGTAGGTTGATTAGTTAAATAATACGTTCCTCTTTTTACAGGAGTAGCTTCCTGTTCCAGTTCTTATTATAGGTACTAGAGGCCCATTGCAGAAAGATTCCTGCAACAATAGGGCTTCCTAGGGCCTATTCCTGCAAGAATAGGGCTTCCTGCAGCCGCCTCCGCCACCCCGCTTGCTTCTCTGCAGCTTCGCTCCCTTCTGCAGCACTTGGCTTCCTTCTATGCTGTCTTCAGTCTTCGCTCTGTACCTGGATATGCAAATTAACTCATCTTGGTTGGGTTAATTTGCATACTTGCTCCTGATTGGCTGGTGGGCCTGGCTTGTTGGCGTAGTGGAGGTACAGTCAATTTGCATATTTCTATTTATTAGATAGGATTTGTTTAGCTCTGGTATCATTATGAAGAATTGTCTTTCTCCCCCATCAGTAGCTGTTCACACTGGTTTTCTCTTTCTCTCTCTCTCTCTCTCTGTCATTCTCCATCTCTGTCTCTCTCTTTCTCATACACACACACAGCATCTGGAAATATAACTTTATCATGTAACAATGAAAAATATACGTAGTACTGCATCAAATTACAATCAAGAACACATATCCCATCACTCTTCCTGCAACATCCCAGCATAATGGAGTCAATTAAGGCCAGATTATTTAGTCTTGACTACACACTCATATATAAAGGTAGATTTAGAAAAACAAAAGGTAAAGTTTAGTTCCATCATCCTCATTAATGTTATGAAAGTTTCATACCTAAATTTTCAAGTATTATATTTCAAGTGGAATCTTCTATTGTTTACTTTCTTAACTTTTTTCCATTTATTCTTTATGTACAGGATTGAATAAAAAAACTGAATGGAATTTTCCTTGGAAATACAGAAGTAGTATGAATAATATAGAACCATATGGTAAACATATTGATTCCATATTTAGAAAAGAAATCCTATCCTCTGAATTCAGAAAGAAATATTATGTTTCTTTCAAGTCTTAAGAATGAGAAATTTATTTTTAATAATTATTCTTCAAATATTGATGCATTATTCTCAGAAGACAGAGATAAATGAATTCTATGTATTTTATATTATGTATATTAAATAGTTGAAAACTTATTATCAACATTCATCATTAAGTTGGTATGTTTGAGCCTATTTGAGGAAAGAATGAAAAGAAACAAAATTAAACCAGCTTAAGAATATCGGTTTGAACCTGTGAACAATCCCCAAAGTTATTTTCAGAAACCATTCTAGGGAATATTAACAAAAGACTATAGTTTCCCCAATGAAGTGGCAGGTAGAGATACTAAGGGAAATGTTCCAATAAACTTCAAGTGAGTGCTATGCATGTATTCCTACCTGAGGTGAATACCAATTGAGTGTTCTGTAAATGCAAACTGACTTTTCTTTTAATGGGAAAGGTTAATAGTTTTAAGAAATACCTAACTACCTTCAATCTTATTAGAAAGGATGATGAGTTGCTAGGGCATTTGGAAAAATAACCAAAGCTAGAGAAAAATTTTAAATGACCAAAAGAAAATGAAAAGCATTGTAATAAAGCTTATGTCATAAAATAAAGTACATGATACACAGAACAGAGCAATACTGACATTATGCCACAGGTGAAGAACTTACACAGAGCCACAGGTTTCACCAGGAAAGTGACTAGCTGTCTCCCATGTGCAGCTGCCAGTCTATGGAAAATGCTGAAGTTAAAAATAAAATAGAATATTAAAATATGCTCCAACGGTGTTTCAACCAACTGAGCCACCTGGCCAAGGCAAGCTCCCATATTTAAGCAAGTAAACTCAGGTCCTATTACACACACACACACACACACACACACATAATTACAATTAAGTTTTGTCAAAGCAATCAGAAGTATATTCATTAATATAATTCAGTAAATATTCAAGAAATGTCTGAAATACCACGCACATTCTAGGTACAAAAGATATAACAATTATCCAAATAGGCAAAAATTGCAGGTAGGTGTGTTTAGTAGTAATTTCTCCTTCTAGATGAAAGTGTAATTTCTTCGTGGAGCATGTATCCAAGATGTAGCAGAAGGATTCTTATGACTAATCTAAATCTTTCTGTATATCCATAAGAATGTATGTCTTGTTAAAATAAAATATAGAATAAATATCTCATTAATTTGGATATATAAATAGAAAGCAGAAATGCTAATTCTGTTGGCACTTTTTATGGTCTTTCAGTCTAAGCTGTGAAAAATAAGTAGGGATATGAAAAATTGCTCAAACACAGGATTGATCCATTATTCTATCAGACTTACAAAACACATTTTGAAAGACAAAATTTTAAGAATTCAAGATGGCAAAACCAAAGCATTACACCAAGCATATAGGGCCTGTCTAAGCTTGTGCCTGTGCAACTGCAGATGACACACACCCATGACACTCACTCAAATGACCATCACAACTAATCCATCAGCAAATCTTGTTGGTTCTAACTTCAAAATATACACAGAATCTGAGTCCTTCTCACTACTTCCACTGAGACCACAGTGGTCCAGACCATTATATTCTTTGACCTGAATTATCCCTCTAGCTAACTAGTTGGACTCCATAATTGCAGCCCTGTCTCCTCACACTTTCTGTCTAGTATGTTCTATCTCAGGACAACTATGAGAGTATTCTTTTACAAATTAAAAACAAATGATATAATCTTTCTCCTCAAAAGTTTTGAATGGTTTGTCATCTCACTGAGAGTAAAATCTAATCCTTAATGTAGCCCAGTAGGCTGTATATGTTTTTGTCCCCCACCCCATATTCTCAGTGACCATCTCTTCTATTGTTTCTGCACTACAATTATGCTCAGGTTCTACAAAGCTACCATCTTTCCTGTTCTTTAAGCATGCTGAGCATGCTCAGAGCATTTGTTCCTGCAATTCAGGTTGATATGCCTTCCTCAAAATAACTTCATGATTTACCTACTCAACGTCTTTAAAAGCTTGATCAAACATCACCTGCTCAGTGAGGCTTTCTCTAATCAGTTTAAAATTGTAAAAACCCCACTTCCAGATTTCATTTACCTTCTTCATATATCTCCAAAATATTTACCACTTTCTAACATCCAATATATTTCACATATTTTTATTATAACAACTAGAGGCCTGATGCATGAAATTCGTGCAAGGAGCTTAGCCCTCACAGCCCTGGCTGCCTCGGCCAGCCCTCATAACCCCAGCTTCATCCAGAAGGTAATCCGGACAGTGGTTCTGCTGTTCGGTTTAATTAGCATATTAGCTCTTTATTATATAAGATCATATAAACACTACATGGAATGCAATTTTTGTCTATTTGGATAATTGTTATATCTTTTGTACCTAGAATGTGACTAGTATTTCAGACATTTACTGACTATTTACTAAATTCTATTAATGGATATATTTCTGAGTGCTTTGACCAAACATAATTGTAGTGTGTGTGTGTGTGTGTGTGTGTGTGTGTGTGTGTAATAGGACCTGAGTTTACCTGCTTAAATATGGGAGCTCACCCTGGCCAGGTGGCTCAGTTGGTTGAAGCATTGTCCCATACACCAAAGGGTCATGGGTTTGATTCCCTGTCAAGGCACATACCTTGCTTGTGAGTATGATCCCGGTAAGGATGCATGTGGCAGGCAACCAATGGATATTTCTCTCTCACATCAATGTTTCTCTCTCTTTTGCCTTCCCATTCTCTCTAAAATCAATAAACATATCCTCAGGTGAGGATTAAAATAAAAAGTAGCCTTAGCCAGTTTGGCTCAGTGGATAGAGTGTCAGCCTGAGGACTGAAGTGTCCCTGGTACTACTTGGGTCAAGGGCACATGACTGAGTTGCGGACTCAATCCCTAGTAGGGAGCATGCAAGAGGCAGCCAATCAATGATTCTCTCACATCATTAAGCATTGTATAAGCTGAGAATAACTTCTCCAATCAATATGGACCGTGGACTTCTTTCTAATTGTATCCAGTCATATTCTCTCTAAAATAAATATCATTAAAACTCACAAGCAAAATCAATCATTCAGGACAGAATTTCTACATTCAAAACTATAAAAGGGCTATCTTAATGATGTAGTCCATCCTTGTACATACAGTATATTTGCATTTATTCACTTTTAAAATTTACTATATAACATGTTACCATCCATTTTATGTGCAAATTTCTCTCCTCCATAATGATAAAGAAAGCAGTTTAGTAAATATTACCTCTAAAATCAATGGCAGGCTGTTACATTTGTCAATTGGATGTACAGTAATCTCCCCTTATCTGTGGGAGATATATTAAGACCCCAGTGAATGCCTGAAACTACAAACGGACCAAATCATATACATACAAATTATGCTTTTTTCTATGCATATAATCCATACCTATAATCAAGTTTAATTTATAAATTAGACAAAGTAAGAAATTAATAATAATAATAAAATAGAACAATTATTAGGGCATACTATAATAAAAGTATGAATGTGGTCTCTCAGCAAACTAGTATAACTTTTTTCCTTATTCACAATTTCATGGATAAAATATTTGTTCTTACACGGATTTTAGCAATGTCACCATATGACCTTTTTTCTTTCCTTATAAGGTCAATAACTTTTGCCTTTTCACTTAAAGAAAGCATTGTATGGAATTTCTTTAGCATGTCCAAATTGCCAGTATCACTACTCTTGTGCTTTGGGACAATTATTAGGTAAAACAAGAGTTACTTGAGAATAAGCATTGAAAAATGGCAAGAGCTACCAGATAACCAAGATGGCGGCTGAGCAACTATTTAAAAACATAATCAATGATAACAAGAATAAACCATTTTATTAAAACATAAATTAGAATTACAAAATCTCAGAAATAAGATGGAGAACACATGAAGGAATCATATATTTTTAAAATTTGATATGAAGACAAGTTAAAAGAAATGCAAGAGTGAATAATCATTTTATATATGTATGTGTATATATAATACCTTAAGAAAAGATATATAATACCATATATATGTTACCTTAAGAAAAATATGTATAATACCATAATTAGTATTACTATATATCTATATTATTACTATATATTAACATTACTGTATATATATATTACTATATATATGATATTATGTATATCTTAAGAAAACTGTTAGATAAAAATGAGGAACACATATAAATTAAAGTAAAATGTGTATTTTCTTGCCTTTAGTCTTCCCTTATTTTCCCTCTCATTTTTCCTCCTGAATGATGTTGGATACTGTATTGCTGTTAGAGCCCACCTAGTGTTTATATCTTGTTTTCTAAAAATATTTTACACTTTAAAATGTTAGGATTGTAAAACTGTCAAAAGAATCTGAAACTAGCTTGAAGTGGCTTACAGTTGCCAAATCTTGGAAAATTTAAGAATTAAAATAAATAATGTTAGAAATGCATTTTAATCTATTAAATGAACTAGAAATTCAGGAGTGCATACTCCTGTAAAGAAATAAAGGAATATATAAATGAGAAAACACTACTTTGAACTAGAATGATAATAAATAAATGCAGAATAGAGGAATAGAATTTAGAAATAACCATTTTTAATCATCAGAACAATAATGAATTCATGCAAAAATCTTTAATCCTATATAACAAAAGGCTAATATGCAAATAGACCAAACGGCGGGACAACCGGAACAACTGAACAACCAAACAACTGAACAACAGGTCGCTATGATGTGCGCTGACCACCAGGGGTCATGTGTGGAACATGATGGCATTGGCCACGGTGGGATGGAGCAGCTGAGCGGGGGCTCCAGAACAAGGTGGGGCACCAGTTGCTGTCATCAGGGCGAGCCTCTGATGGTTAATGAAAATTCTTTGCTCCTGTGCTCCGTGGTACCACCTGGTGCTCGCACCTGCTGCCTGTGCTGGCCCTGCTCACATCCACAGCCAGTGCCAGAGCCACTGCTTGCACCCGCTGCCAGTGCCCAGCACCAGTCCCAATCACTTGATGCCATCAGAGGATGTGAGTGGCGGCTGCCGGCCCTGATTGCCCCTGAGGGCTTCTCCATGTTCCCCTGTTCCTGAGGGGCAATCGGGGCAGCAGCTGCTGCTCATACCTGCTGATGGTGCCAGCCCTGCTCGCATCTGCTGCTGGCACTGGCCACAATCACGCTGTGCCATCAGCAGGTGCAAGCGGGGCCAGGGCTGTCAGCAGCACATGGGAGTGGCGGCCGCGGGAGCGGGGTTGCCAGCAGAGAGGGGACCAGGGGCTGTGGCAGGAGGGGCCCAGAGGATCACGGAGAATGAGCCAAGACCCACTCCTGTGCCTACCGCAGTCTCGTGGCCCACAGTTCCTTTCAAGGTGCACGAATTGTGCACTGCGCCCCTAGTATATAATAAAACACATGATAAATGTTTGATGAGGACCAGAATATTTACAAAGTATCTTCTTATAAAATACTCATTAAATTAAGTGGAAAACAGTAATTTTTAGGGGTCAGAGCAGAAGTTTCCTGTAGGAGAAAACAGGTACCAACAGACAGTAGGACAGAAGGCATTGTAACGAGTGCAGAGGCAGCGGGGCGTAACATAGGAGACAGTGCAGCACTGTCTGTATTGGGAGACCACAGGGACACTAGGCCACAGGAAATCTCAGAAAGCAGAGGACAACTACTCCAGGTAGAGCACACTTGCTTAAAAAAGACTGAAGGAGTAAAGGGATTTACCAAGTAAAAGTTCAACAACTATGACTAGTTGGAGAATTAAATTACTGGACAATAAATTAACAATGTCTACACCACAGCAGGCTCAAGACCACCACCTGTGAGTGAGAGCTTTTATGGACCACAGCCACCTGGAGTCACCAGGTATGTGGGCACGGATTCACTTTCCAGCAATATTTTTTTTTAAATTACATATGTCTTTTTTTCCTCAATGGACCCCCTCTCCGGCCACTCCTACCCCCAAGGGCAAACCCCCACCACCCGAGTGTCTGTGTCCATTGGTTATGCTAATATGCATGCATACAAGTCCTTTGGTTGATCTCTAACCCCCATCCCCGGCCCTCTCTCTGAGGTTGGACAGTATTCAGTCCTACCCTGTCTCTGGATCTATTCTTATTCATCAGTTTATGTTGTTCATTATATCCCACATATGAGTGAGATCATGTTATGTTTATCTTTCTCTGACTGGCTTATTTCACTTAGCATAATGCTATCCAGTTCCATCCATGCTGTTGCAAATGGTAAGAATTCCTTTTATTTTTACAGCAGCGTAGTATTCCATTGTGTAGATATACCATGTTTTTCTAATTCACTCATCTGCTGATGGGCACTTAGGCTGTTTCCAAATCTTAGCTATTGTAAATTTTGCTGCTATGAACATAGGGCTTCATATATCTTTTCTGACTGGTGTTTCTGATTTCTTGGGATATAGTCCTAGAAGTGGGTTAAATGGGAGTTCCATTTTTAGTTTTTTGAGGAAACTCCATACTGTTCTCCACAGTGGCTGCACCAGTTTGCATTCCCACCAGCAGTGCATGAGAGTTCCTTTTTCTCCACATCCTCACCAGCACTTGTTGTTTGTTGCTTTGTTGATGATAGCCATTCTGACAGGTGTGAGATGGTACCACGTTGTCGTTTTGACTTGCATCTCTGGGATGATTAGTGGCTTTGAGCATGTTTTCATATGTCTCTTGGCTTTCTGAATGTCCTCTTTTGAAAAGTGAGTATTTAGGTCCTTTGCCCATTTTTTGATTGGGTTGTTTATCTTCCTTTTGTTAAGTTGTATAAGTTCCCTGTAAATTTTGGAGATTAAACCCTTATCTGTGATAACCTTGGCAAATATGTTCTCCCATGCAGTGGGCTTTCTTGTTGTTTTTTGTTGATGGTTTCTTTTGCTGTGCAGAAGCTTTTTATTTTGATGCAGTCCCATTTGCTTATTTTCTCCTTAGTTTCCATTGCCCTAGGAACTGTATCAGTAAAGATATTGCTACGGCAAATGATATTTTTCTCTTTGGTGGAAGGCATGGTTCTTAATAATAATAGCCCTATGGACACCTTCCACAGTTGAGCGCTACACGTGTCCCCAATGTGCATGGACTTGGTGCTGCACAGTCTCCTTCTGACACTCTAGTCCCAGCTGTGCACATTTCTCCCTCCAGCCCAGATCCCAGATCCCGCTGGTCTCCTGGCTATCTCTGACCTTTCTGTCCTTGGATTGTCTCACCAGCTGTGCTTAATTCACCAGTTCCCAGTGGATGTTATTAGATTCAGCTATTTCTTCTGTCTGCTCCGTGAGAAGGCACAGGATCTGCCTGCCTATTCGGTCTCCACCTTGTCTCCCCCTGGACAAACTTTTTAGGAGCCTGTGGCCAAGGAGGCTGGGGTCTCAGTGTTCGTGGGTTCACAGCCAAGGCAGCAGGTCCCTGGCCGGTGTGGCTGTAGGATCCTGGGTGGTGTCCGAGGTCTCCCCGGGTGGAGGTGAGGCTGGGCTCCTAGTCACAGCCACTCTCCCCTTCAAGATGGTGCGGTGTCTGCGGCAGAGCTGGCCACCCCAAGAGAGATTGCAGCAGTAGTAGAAGCTGCCTGGCAAGGAGAGCCTGGGCTGCCAGCCCCCAACCATCCTGCAGAATATAACTGTCCTTCACTCTCTCTCACACACACACACACACACACACACACACACACACACACTCCCCACATATCCACGCACTTCCCTTCTGCTCTCTCACTCACTCATACTCTCTTCCTCACTGACATACTGATGGCCGCCATCTTGGATCTCTTCCAGCAGTAATTTTTAATGAAGAAATACATTAGCTATCAATTTTAAGAAGTTAGCATTACCAATGATGAGACAAGTTGAATGGGATAAACAAGGAACAGAGCATTATTTCTATAATATTCTTTTAAAAATTCATAAATTCAATTTATGTATGAAAAATTATAAAGCCACCCAAATTGAGGGACACCCTACAGAGTAAGAAATCTGAAATCTTCAAAAATTTTAAGATGATGAAAATCAAAGAATGACTAAGAAACTCTTGCTCATTGATGGAGACCAAAGGAAAGCAACAAATAAAAAGGCATTGTTGGGATGTTGACTATTTTCTATGATGCTTTTATATTCTTGGCATGTCTTGTGAACAGAGGTACTGGTGGAATTTGTTCTGTCTTTGTTATCTTTTCAAGGGTGATTGTATACCAAAGAGAAGTGGGGTAGAGAGATAAAACTTTTCTTTGAACCAGATAGCAGGTTTATTTGCTAAGCAGATAACTACTTTCAAGGGTAATATCTTTTACAGGGAAAAGGTTAGCTTTCAGCACATTACAAAAATAAAGATAGCTTTCAGCACATTACAAAAATACTGAAGTTTTCTAGGCTCAAAGTGTTTCTTCTGTGGTGCAATCCCACTGCATCTGAGCATCCTTCTAAGACACACCATGTTACCTCCATAAAACTGGGAAGCATGGTATTGGCAGACAAAAACACTCACAAACCAATCCAAAAGAATTGAGAAACCAGAAATAAAATCACATGTACACGGGCAAATCATTTTTGACAAATGAACCAAAAACATACAATAGAGAAAAGAAAGCCTCTTCAATAAATAGTGCTGGGAAAATATGAAACCTACATGCAAAAGAATGCAACTAGACTACAGTTTGTCCCCATGTACAAATTAATTCAAAGTGGATCCAAACCTAAATATAAGATATGAGACAATAAATTACATAGAAGAAAACATAGGGATTAAACTTATGGACCTTGGTCTTAGAGAAGATTTTATGAATTTGACCCCCAAGGCAAAGGAAGTAAAGGCAAAAATAAATGAATGGTCATTTTAATTTGCATCTCTCTGATGAATAGTGACTTTGAGTATTTTTTTTTTCTTATGTCTCTTGGCCATCTGTATGTCACTTTGGAGAAGTGTCTATTTTGCTCCTTTTCCCATTTTTAATTGGATTGTTTATCTTCCTTTTATTAAGTTGTATTAGTTCCTTATATATTTTTATATTAACCCCTCATCAGATGTATAATTGGCAAATATGTTCTCTCATACAGTGGGCTCCCTTTTTATTTTGTTGATGGTTTCTTTTGCTGTGCAGAAGTGTATTTTGATGTAGTCCCATTTGTTTATTATCTCCTTAGTTTCCTTTGCCTTAGGAGACGTATCCACAAACATATTTCTATGGTAGATGTATGAAATTTTGCTGCCTATGTTTCCTTCTAGGATTTTTACAGTTTCATGACTTAATTGAAGTATTTTATTCATTTGAGTTTATTCTTGTGTATGGTGTAGACGGTGGTCTAGTTTCTTTTCTTTTTTTTTTTTTTGCATGTATCTGTTCGATTTTCCTGGCACCATTGTATGTTCTTGCTTCCTTTTTCAAATAGTAATTGAATGTACTGGCTTAGGTTGATTTCTGGGCTATCTGTTCTATTCCAATGATCTATATGCCTGTTCTTGTGCCAGTACCAGACTGTTTTGATTACAGTGGTTTTATAGTATAACTTGATATCTGGTATTGTGATCCCTCCAACTTTGTTTTTCTTTCTCAAGTTTGGCACAGCTATTCAGGGTCTTTTGTGGTTCCATATAAATTTTTGGAGTATTTGTTCTACATTTGTGAAATATGTTGTTAGTATTTTAACAGGGATTGCATTGAATCTATATTGAATTCCTTTGGGTAGTATGGACATTTTAATTATGTTAATTCTACCAATTTTAATTGTGTTAATTCTACCAATTATGTTAATTCTACCAATTATGTTAATTCTACCAGTCCATAAACACGATATATTTTTCCATTCATTTATATTTTCCTCTAACTCTTTTTTCAATGTCCTATAGTTTTCTGAGTACAGGTCTTTTACCTCCATGGTTAAGTTCATTCCTAAGTATCTTAATATTCTTTTGTTGCAAGGGTAAATGGGATTATCTTTTTAGTTTCTTTTTCTGAGAATTCATTATCTATACTAATAAAAGGGTAATATGCTAATTAGACCAGATAGACCGGACATCTTCCGGACATCCTTCAGGGATAAAGCTATGGTGGCGGGGGCTGAGGTAAAGGTGATTAGGGGCAATCAGGCTGGCAGGGGAGAGCAGTTAGGGGCTATCAGGCCAGAAAGGGAGCAGGTAGGGGCATCAGGCAGGCAGGCAGAGTAGTTAGGGGCAATCAGGCAGGCAGGAAGGTAAATGGTTAGGAGCCAGTGGTCCCGATTGTGAGAGGGATGTCCCAGATTAGAGAGGGTGCAGACTGGGCTGAGGGACCCTACCCCCATGCATGAATTTCATGCACCGGGACTCTAGTTGATGTATAAAAATGCCATTGATTTCTGGGTATTAATGTGTGGGTTTTTTTCCTGCTACATTACCGAATTCCTTCATCAGAGAGATGAAAAATTGAAACGACAATCAGGTATAACCTCACACCTGTCAGAATGGCTATCATCAACAAGTCAACAATGACAAGTATTAGTGAGGATGTGGAGAAAAGGAAACTCTAATACACCATTGGTGGGAATGCAGACTGGAACAGCCATTATGAAAAACAGTATGGAGTTTCCTCAAAAAATTAAACATGGAACTGCCATTTGACCCAGTGATCTCACTTCTAGGAATATATCCTAAGAAACCTGAAACACCAATCAGAAAGAATATATACACCCCTATGTTATAGCAGCACAATTTATGATATTTAAGATCTGGAATCAGTTCAAGTGCCCATCAGTAGATGAGTGGATAAAAATACTGTATATGTACTAACAGTTGGCAAACTCATTAGTCAACATAGCCAAATATCAACAGTACAACGATTGAAATTTCTTTTGAGAGCCAAATTTTTTAAACTTAAACTTCTTCTAATGCCACTTCTTCAAAATAGACTCACCCAGGCCGAGGTATTTTGTGGAAGAGCCACACTCAAGGGGCCAAAGAGCCGCATGTGGCTCGAGAGCCGCAGTTTGCTGACCACGGTACTAGTATACCATGCAATACAATGCAGCAATAATAAAGAAGGATCCCTTACCCTTTGAAACAGCATGGGGGACCTGGAGAGTATTATGCTAAGCAAAATAAGCCAGTCAGAGAAAGACAAGTATCACATGATCTCACTCATATGTGGAATCTATTGAACAAAATAAACTGATGAACAAAATAGCTCCAGAGAGCCAAAACCGGTTTAGCTCAGTGGATAGAGCATCAGCCTGCGGACTGAAAGGTCCCAGGTTCGATTCCGGTCAGGGGCATGTACCTTGGTTGCGGGCACATCCCCATTAGGGGGTGTGCAAGAGGCAGCTGATCGATGTTTCTAACTCTCTATCTCTCTCCCTTCCTCTCTGTAAAAAATCAATAAAATATATTTTTAAAAAAAAATAGCTCCAGAGACATAGAAGCATGGGACACATTGTCAAATCTCAAAAGGAAAGCGGGGGTGGGGGGTAAGGGGGGAGGAGAGGGTGAATGGGTGGGACAGAAGAGATCAACTGAAGAACTTCTATGCACATATGCATATATTATGGACAAAGACAATAGTGTGGTGAAGGCCTGAGTTTGGGGGCATGTTCTGGCTAGAAGTGGTCAATTGGGGAAAAGGGTATATCTACAATACTTCAACAAACTATAGCAAACTAAAAAAATTCTGCACAACAAAAGAAACTAACAACAGCAACAAAAAAGGCAACCAACTTAATAGGAGAATATATTTATAAATAATAGCTCTGACAAGGGGTTAATATCCAAAATATATAAAACACTCATAGAACTCAACACCAAGTAAACAAACAATCCAATGAAAAAATAGTCTGAAGACATGAACACACTTCTCCCAAGAAAACTTAGAAATGGCCAACAGATATATGAAAAGATGCTCAACTTTACTAGCAAATCATAACTACAATGAGATACCTCTTCACAAGTGTTATAATGGCTATTAGCAACAAGACAGGTAGGTTGTGGAGAAAAAGGAACCCTCATTCACTGCTGGTAAGAATGTAAACTGGTATAGTTACTATACAAAACAGTATGGAGCTTCCTCAAAAATATATTAAAAGGATTACCATATGACCCAACAATTCCTCTTCTGGGTAGCTATCCAAAACTTTTTAAAACATCCATTTGCATAGATATATGCACCCCTATGTTTGTTGCAGCAGTATTCACAATGGCCAAGACATGGAAACAACCAAGGCAGGTGTCCTTCGATAGATGATTGGGAAAAGAAGATGTGGTACATATATAGTATGGAATACTACTTAGCCATAAGAAAAAATGAAAAATATCATTTGAGACAACATGGATGGACCTTGAGAATATCATGCTAAGTGAAATAAGTCAAACTGAAAAAGTAAAGAGCCATATGATTTCACTCACATGTGGAATATAAAACTGAAACTCATATACACAAACCACAGTGGCTACCAAAGGTGAGGATAATAAAGAGCAAGGGATCAAATGTTTGACTTTGGGTGGTGGGCACACAATACAATAAACAGATTATGTGTCATAGAAATATACACTGGAAACCTATGTAATCTTATTAACCAATGTCACCCGTATAAATTTAATTTGAAAAGAGAAATCACACACACACACACGAAAAAAATTAAAATAAAATAGAAATGGTGAAGCAAGACAAGTTGACATAAACGTGAAGCTCATGTTGCTTGATGTACTGTGGACAAAGAAGTCTTATGTCTCACCGAAGGCTCCAACGCATACAATTAGCATCCATGAAGTTGTTATAGGTTAATTTAACATACCATTTTGGTAAAATCTGAAAAAGTCCTAACAGGGATAACTGGCAACACTTGAATATGTCCAAGGATTAAATACTAATTATATATCTGATGGAATGCACCACATAAAAAAACATATATTTAAAGTTTTATGAAAAAAATAATGTTTTTGGTATTGTGCTTATAATTTTTCCATAAGTTTAAAACAATTTTAAAATGTAAATGGTATGCTAAAGTAATAATTTAAATAAAGATGAAATGAATCCCAAAGAAATATGCTAAATATTAAGAAGCAAATAAGAGCCCTGGTGGGTTTGGTTCAGTGGATAGAGCATCAGCCTGCAGACTGAAGGGTCCCAGGTTCGATTCCAGTCAAGGGCATATGCCTGGGTTGCGGCCGATCAATGATTCTCTCTCATCATTGATGTTTCTCTCTCTCTCCCTCTCCTTTCCTCTCTGGAATAAATAAAAAATATTTAAAAAAAAAAGAAGCAAATAAGAACAAATACGGTATACTAAATGGTTTTTTTTTGTTTGTTTTTTTGCAATCAAGAAAAGACAACAATAAGAGGGTAGAACAAATACAAAAGTTATATACTAAATAACAATAAAATAAAATATATATATAAATTAAATATTTTAAAACACAATAACAACATCATATTATATATCTGAGAACATTGAATGAGAATGGTGAACACAAAGAAATATTCTGTTTCTTTTATTTTTGTCCAGAAAAATTAACAGGTTTATTTATATTGTTATAAAGTTGAACTGCTGTAAACTTGTTCACTGAAACATTTGACTTGCATTAATGCTTTATGTCCTCGCCTTTATATTTAAAAAATTCACACACAAATGAAAATGGAAAACTGCCAATACCTGATTTCTGTCTCCTATTTTCAACTTGCAATCATATACTTAGGTACCTTTTGATCCCATGGGGGGAAAAAAACACACAAAACCTAATGTTCAGAACTACCAATAACAGGAAGGAGATAAATTTTTTTAAAAGAATGAAATGTTTTCCATTATAGTGGACTCTTAAGCACGTTCTCCACATATGCAGCGTGCTAGCAGGATGTCTCCTGGTATAATTGTTACGTTTGGCATGGAGAGCACACAGGTTGGTGTCTTCAAAAAGGCCAACCAGATAGGCCTCACTTGTCTCCTGCAAAGCACCAATCGCTGCCCTCTGGAAGCGCAGGTCTGTTTTGATCCTGAGCAATTTCTCGCACCAGGCGCTGGAAGGAAAGTTCAGTGGACTTTTGATAACTTCTAATTTCACAAAGTGCCACAGTAACGATGAGGTTTCTTCACCCCTCCGGTGGAGGGCGCACTCTTTCGAGCGGGCTTTGGTAGCCAGCTGCTTCCTAGGTGCTTTGCCCCCACTCTGGTCGATTTGCTGACAGTCTGCTTGGTATGAACCATGGTACAGAGACCTCTTGACTTACCCCCTTCTCCTTCAGCTGGAGCTCCGGGAGCAGGGGGCAGCGCAGGCGTGGGAGAGCGATGGCGGCTGCGTAAACACCACTTTTTTTTAAAGAAAGAAATTTACATCATCATATGAATTTTCTTCTGACCTTTACAACAATCATTTTTTCTGTATTTCTTTGTAGTTTTTACAAACTAGTTTTATGGCATAAGTAAATGGATAAAAATATTTGATATTTCAAAGTGACAAAATGTGAGGCAAGAGATAGTTGTGTTAAATGCAGGATAAAGCAAATGAGTAATTATAAGATATTCCATTTATACTTGTGTTTTTGAGAACCAGACTTATTAGTGTGGGGAAAAGATAAAAATATATACACATATTTCCTAACACACTCCTCAGCAAAGTACTAAAATCAATGCCTAGCCTAGAAGCAATGAGCATCCACACCACTCAAGTTATAATCTTGAAATACCACTGCCCACAACAGAGACTAGGACGTCTTGGCATAATAGCTATTTCCAAGTCCGAAGCAGGAAATATTCAAGAAGAGCCTACACATCTCATCATATTAGAAATTTTAAAAGTTATCAAAAGTATCAGTTGTGACAAACATAATTTGAAACCATATCTAAGAGATTTCCACTGGCCAAATTTGAGACAACTTGAACTTCAATGAGTATAATATGTGCAAATAATTGAACCTGTGACTTATGTCTAAATCATGAGTTCTTAATGAAAAATTTAAAAATAGCTAACTAGTCAACCATGAAGAATAATAGAGAACCATTTCATTATTTTGAAAACTGGCCAATAAAAGAAATAATCCAATATTTATCCTGACTTTTCTGCATGAACTAAATCAAGGGATCATTCTGTAGTAGATAAGGAAAACAGCTCTACAAGAGACAGCCTAACTCATTGTCTGGTGTTGGAAGGACAGAGTGCCACCACGGTCATGCCAAAGGCCTTGCATACAGATTGTGCAAGAGAAATGTACACTGAAAACCTGAGTCTGATCAAGCCTCTGGATCCATATGACTCTTTGCAGGGAATACAAAAGCATAGAAATGTTGAACAATGAATATACAGGTGGCAAAATTCACAGTGTGGAAAATCCGACATACCAAAGGCTTGGTTCAGATCCTTCAACTGTTACAGGTTACGAAAGTGATTAATATAAAATAACGGATAGCGGATACATTTGCAAGAAGGAAGGGATTGTGATGGTGATAGAACATATACATGGGCAGCTGGGGAGGCTGGCAAAGTTCTACTTTTTGATGGGGTTGTGTGTTCCAATGGTGTCTGCCTTGAAATAATTTTGCTATACATATTGTACGTATGGTTGTGTAGATTTCTGTTATGTCATATATTACAGTAAAAAGTTAAAAGTAAATTAATTCTGACTGAGAAAAATATAATAAAGGAAAAATAAAGGTACAAATAATATTTATTATTAATCATGCACTTACATAAAAAAAACTAGAAATAAGTATACATTACTATGAATTTATATTATAAAAATTTGGGCATAATGACATATAATATTTCTTAACGGCAACTTGAAATAACATATATATGAATATGAACAGCAATTAAAATTAGTGTAAGAATCATAAATTTAGAATAATGAGTGAAAGTTATAGGTTTGAAGGTAAGCAAGTAATATAGTAACAAATTCATTTTGGTGAAATCTAAATCAATAAGCTAGTTTATGATTTCATTAAAAAAAGGGTAAAAGATATTTACAATTAAATTTATCAATCAAAATCAGGTATGCTGGTTATCAGCAAATGTCAGAAAAATATCACAATATTATATAGAAGATAAATGAATATGGGAAAAATGTAGTTCATTTTAATAAGCAGACTTGTAAATTGCTATAATTTAAGATAAAGTCTTCAAAATAGTCAACAGTTTAGAATGTTAGTTAAGAATGGTATTCAACTAGAGGAAAACAAAGAGAAAATTCACAGTGTAGGTAAAACCATCATCAGCATAGTGATACTGATACAGAATTTGTAGCTTTTCTGGGTCCACCACTATCCTATTGTGGTAATTAAACAACTTATTGAGTTCCAGACATACTCTCTGTTGAATGACTAATTTTGTTTAGGTTTAGAAAGAAAAAGAAAAGTATTTCCTTATTATGATTTTTTCCCCATGAATGTGAGTATATTTGAAAGGAGAGGCTCTTTCTGTGATCGTAGTTTTAATTAAACATGTGAATAAAATAATCTTTTAATGCAGCATTTTACATGTTTATACTGGCATAACTATAACAGAAGGATAACTAAAGAAGGGGAATTGATGTGAATTAACAAGAGAAAGGCACTCGCCGAAAAGAAGAAGAAAGTAACACAGAAAACAAACCCAAAGTAAATACACTATAAGTACATGGCATTTTAATATCATCAACTTCCTATAAATATAAATAATAGGCTAAAAGTATCATCTTTAATAAAGATATACTTTTTTAAAATTGTTTTCTGTAATTATTTTTGTCTGTACTGACAAAAGAAGATGAAGATTAGATGCACTCAAAAGGAAAAAAAAACAACATCAACTCTGGTATATATACAACTTCATTTTTTATAAACCTAATGTTAACCACACACAAAAATCCCCAAACCGGGTCATATAGCTTAAAGAAAGAGGAAATATGTATGGAATAGCACCAAACAAAAACATCAGACAGAAAAGTAAAGGAAAAGAACCAATGGAGACTCAGAGCTACCCAAAAACAAAAGGTAAAATGGCTATAGAAAATCCTCAGACATCAATAATTACCCTAAATGTAAATGGTCTGAATTCATCAATAAAGAGGCACAGAGTAGCACAGTGGATAAAAAAATAAAACCCAACCATACTGCCTAGAAGAGACACATCTAAGCTGCAAAGACAAAGGTAGACTCAAGGTAAAAGGGTGGAAAATGATTCTCCAAGCAAATAAAATCCACTGAAAAACAGGTGTAGCAATACTTATATTTGACAAAATAGATTTAAAGATAACAAGGGACAAAGATGGACACTTTATAATGATAAGAAAACATAACACTTCATAATATATATGCACCCAACCAGGAAGCACCAAAATATATAAAACAATTATTCACAGAACTAAAGGGAGAAACAGAGCAAAACATAATCATAGTTGAACACCTCAAAACTCCATTGACAGCTCTAGACAGATCAACCAAACAGAAAATCATAAAGTAATATTAACTTTAAATGACACAATTATAAAGATAGAAAAATAGGAAAAAACAAACCTAATTAAAAAAAATCTAAATGATAGTTGGGAATGAAAAAAATTAGGTGTAATTAAAACAAAATAGTGTGGTGAAGGCCAGGGGTGGGGCATGGGGGGGAAGAAAAGGGGGCATCTGTAATACTTTCAACAATAGAGATACATTTTTAAAAATAGGATTTTGAAGTGTCTTTAAATATTTGAAGACATTCTTAGAAGACAGAATACATCAATTATACATGGGTTCATAAGTATAGGTTTCAGATAAGTGTTTGAAAATTAAGGGCATTTTGTAGAAATGAAGGAATAGTCAAGGTTGTATAAAGGTAGAATGAAATAGCCTTCTAGGCTTGTGTTCTCCTACCTAAGGTAAGAAGTTTGGATGTGGTGATTTCTAATATCTTTTTAAATTTTACTGTTGTACAGTGTTATTTATATCTATATATACTAGTATAAAAGCCCAGCGACTGTTATGGCGGAACAACCAGAACGGCTGGAAGGACTGGTGGCTATGATGCTCATTGTGGCAGCCAACTGGCCTGATCCTCTAGGCCCTGATCAGCCACGCCCCCTCCCACCTCCGGCTGGCCCGGCCCCTGATCGGCCCCCAACACCTTTGTCATGAGCCTTTTCTGAGCCAAATTAACAAATGCCCACTGATTTTATTAGTGAGTCAACATTCAGGTTGAGTCACCTACTGACTCAGTAAACCTGGCTGGAGGAAGGGGGGAAGGAGGAAGGGGTGGGAAGGAGGAAGCTGCAGGGGAAGGAGGTGGTAACCAACACAGCAGCTAAAAGACAGGAGCCCTAAATGTCCAAGTGAAGTTACCACACCCAAATCAAAAGTGCACGAATGAAGTCAAGGTGTGACAGGAAAACCCAGGTTCAATATCAGAAAGTAGAGGTCAAATTAAGAGAATCACACCAACCACAGAGGGAGCTGCCCTCCCCCTGGCCAGCCCCACTGCCGATCGCCCCCCCCCCCCCGCAAACCCCAATCGGGGGTGGGCTGGCTGGCCAACCTCCCATGGCCCTTCCCCCTCCCCCCCCACCAGCCTGGCCTGATGGACCCCCCTCAAGACAGGCCTGCCGGAACCCACCCATGCATGAATTCGTGCCCTGGGCCTATAGTATTTTACATATCAACCCTCTCAGTGCCTTTGTAGGACCTATTCCTATGGAATAGATACTTAAGGTGCATGAAATGAGATGACCCACATCCATACATCTGTTTACCAGTGTTATAGAGGAACTGCTATAAGTTCTTTTATTTGCCCTTGTCTCTTCCAACTCCTGTCAACTCTTGGTTCAATTTCTACCAATACACAAGCTCTACTTTACTTAGCTGCTGTTCTAATCCTGAAAAAAATGTCAGAATATCAGGATATCCTCAGACTTGTCAGTCTGGGCAGGCTGAGGTTAATTTTGCTATAAACCTTGTTATTTTTCTGGACATTTTCCACTGTTTATTTATGATTTAATGAGTATTCTGTTTCAAAATAGACCTAATGGAAACACCTTTTGCCTGTTTTATTAATGGTTCAGTCTAGACTATGTCACCCTATACTTTTCCCTTCAAGGTGAACCATCTTGGATCTCAAAGATAGCCTGAATCAAGCCCATGTATGTCACCTCCCTTTAATTATTCTAGGTGGAATTAGTTTTTACCCAACAACAAAGCCAACCCTATACCCAAGACTCTTCTTTCAGTCCTAATCAAAGTATGGGATTCTACCTCTTCCTGTACTCACTACAGCTCTCTGAGCAGAAAGCCTGCTTTTTTGGTGGAGAAGAGAGAGGGAAGTCCTATCCTCACTGCAAAAAGAGGCATTTAAGGCAACATCACCAGGCCTCAAAACAGTTTGTTCCCTTTTCTTTTCACCTCTCTCCCCCATATGCCCAGATAGGATGAAACAGATGCTCATTAATTCTTAAAATTCCTTTAAAATATATAATACACATTCTCAGATTAGTGAGGTTAAGACACATGGTAGTTATATAACTTGCAATGTGCCCTATTATCAACAGCACTATTCGCAAGGTAGGCAGTCAGGCTTAAAAATTTTTACCCAAAGCCTGAAAAGGAAATATCCCTCAAACTGCCATTGGTTGTCATGATCTGAGCAAACAAATGGTATTGTTGCACACTGTCAACAGCCCACATTCTATGCCCTGTTTTGCTTTTAACAGACTGTGAAAAGACCAACAGCTGTTACTGAGTTAAGAAGAACTAAAGGATTTACAGTAGGTGGTACCACCTGTGCTTTCCTTGTTCTACCCTTTAAAATCTGCCACTTTATTTTGGAGCTGGGTAGAGAAGATGGCAGTGACACAATGTGTGTATGTAGAGTGGGGGTGAGTAGTCAACTGTGGCTCAGTTCTGGTTTGAGGAGTAACATCAACTTTACATGTCACAGTAATGTGTGTTGATCAATATCTTCTCTTGTTTTTGCTTTACCCATTTCAAGTATTTAGGCAAACACCATAAATAAAAAGCAAATCTGAATTCAGCTGACTTCACTGTAAAATGAAAAAAAGATTTACGACCAAGATATAATGCAAGATTCTCTATGTATGCAATTAGTGATCTTTCTTAGCTTCTTTCCCATAGAGACTAGAAAAATACACTTGCCAAGTCACTGCCAACTTGATCCTCTTAGCTGTGGAATTTTAAATTTAAACAGCCAATGGGTGAAACATGTCTTCTATTTCTAATGAAGTTTTTAAGGGATTATGGAAAAGAGAAGTCATTTGGGGACAAAATTAGTTTTTAAATGTGGCCACTCGAGTTACCGAACACTTATATATGAAGCTTCCCCTAAATGCTCAATTTTAAAACATTACTAATATATTCAGAATAATTTAAGGCATATAATATAAAGTTTTTTTTTTTTTTTACAAAAGCAAATGTATTGAGTGCCTCAACTGAATCAAGGAATCCCTACTTAACCATGAGGTGATATTTCTGCACCTTGCCATTCTAAACTAATCAATATTACATAAATCCAACTGGAATTTATTCAATGAAGAACCAACAGGGGATAATCCCCTCTCTTGTTTTTACTACTTTTAACATTTTCCATAGTTAATATGGAAATTTGCTCAATACTAGGCTTGAGATCCAAATATCTAAAACACACAAAACATATATTCTTTAGTAATTTGTATTGATTGATAAAGATGGTAAGTGGCAAAACAGGAAGGAAACTTGGAGGCCAACAACATAAGGCAATGTAGTGGGTATTTTTTCATCCATTGATACCAGAATCCATTAATTAGTTCTATTCATTTCTTCACATTATATTCAAATTTTGCTCCAATTTTGTTTGTTTTCTGAAGAATATTTCCCTGAATAAACTACCTGTCAATAGTATATTCCAACCCCATCTATTTTTAACCATCTTTCTTGCCCTCTGAAACAAGGAAGAAAAAATCATATTCTTAGACCAAAAATAGATAGCATAGCTTGAAAGCATTTTCCTTTGGATGACTCAGTCTGAAACTTCAGCCAAGGAGCAATGCTGTTTTTCTGCTGCTGTTTTGGAAAAACATTTGGACCTATCTGAACATATTAAATATAACTTTCATCTATAACATTTACAATAGGTTTCATTTATAATCATGAATTAAGTACAAAGTCAGAGAATGGCTCAAATTTACTCCATCTCAGTTCTTGTTATTCATCTTAAACTTCTCTGTTAGTTGTTCCTTTCTCTATAGTAATATTAATAAATTATGTCATTTTCAGATAGTTCTTAATTACTCTAAGTACATCCTTTATTGAGTGGGTATTTACTTATAATTTCGTGTTTTTCTTTTCAATCCACTGAGACACAGTTTTCTCCACAGCACATGTTGGCAACAGTGCTATCACACACATTGAAATCTTCCACTCTGATTACATTAACTGTTGGTACTGCTGCAATGAATTTGTCTAGATAGCTATAACACACCTTTCTCTTATCAGCATTTATCATGTCCAGGACATAGTCACTGATGTTGGTGGCACAGTGTTTAGACTCAAATTGAATAGTTTGGAGTATTTTGTGACAAGTGACTGTCACACTGACAGCTGAGCCCCATCACTAGAAAAAAGGAGCATCTCCCTGAAGGCCGCATAGTCAGGGTCATTCACCGTAAGCCACCGCTCCTCAAGAATTACCTAATGTAAAGAACAGATCCCTCAAGTGATGTTTTCCCCGCAAAAGAATATGAGGGTTTCTTTTACTCCTCCACAATTACTTCTGCTGACTTGAGGAACATACTTTAGGAGACTGCTAGATAGAGCAGTTGACATCTGATAGCTCACCTCTGCAAAATGAGAAGGGAGCTGATACCACAATGCAGACTCATGAAAGATACTCTAGTGGCAGACAGTAGGGGGACAGGGACATGTGCTGGGGGGTGGGAGAGGCCAAGGAGAGGTCAATGGGGGGATTAAGGAGACATGGAATAATTTTAACAATCAAGAATTTAAAATTTAAAAATGTGGAATAAAATAAAAGTGAATAAAAGAAGTATCTAAGTACTTAATTGGAATTATTTACTAGATGAAATAAGTCCCAAAATAAAAATAGTTTTTGAAAATATAGGTCACAAAATTTGTGCCACTGAAAGGGGTGAAAGATAAGGAGGACAAAGAATTTAGATGGGGGTCTTGATTTTACAAAAGACGAAGGCATTAACTAGAAATGTTCTGCTCAGAATCATTACAAAATTTAAATGAATACCTTGGGTTACACCTCAGTCCTCTTGGCCTCTTGGCCAAGTTTCTATTTCCAGCAGACCAGGCTATATCAGATTTTAATAGTTAATAACTGCCAATCAAACCATCTTTCAGACAGTGAAATTACATCAAAGTGTTTTGCCTGTTTAGAATGGGAAAAGGATAGGGCCATTAATTCTAATGTGAAAACACTTATCATTCTAAGAATTTTATTTATGATACTGAATGTACAGTTGACAAGAGTTATACCTAAGAGCAGAGAGATCATACCATTTCATCTAGGAATAAATAGGTAGATATGCTACTATATGGACTTGCCACAAAACATACCTACAAGACAGCATTCTTTGTCTTTTGTGTTGCTTTTTTCAGTTCATTTAATAAGATACATTTGTATTAGTAAAAATTGTACTTAATGTGTTTCTGAACATTATGAAAGTTTGCAAGCATGGTCATAGTTCATACCACCTGCTCAAATCTATTATAACCCTTCTTGTATCTGGATTAGACTTCTGACTTGCTACGGTAGATTCCGAAATGTTCTGCCAAGGTTCCTCTTCAAGGAAAGACTTACTGTCCAGCTGTGAGGTACACAGTTATCCGTAGCTTACAGTTTTCACTTTGCTTCAGTTACAGAGAGCCCTATCACTTAAAGTAGTTTTCTTTCCAGGTTGCTTAATTTCAGTGCATGAGCAAAGGAAGAGAATAAGGGCCCAGTCACTGTGGCTCAATGCAGGACAATGGGACAGGCAAGACGTACTCCAGAGTGCACCACATTGGCTGTGACTGTTGAACCTGCATTGCATATAAACTTCTTCCTCAGCCCAATTCTGTTTACTCTGTTCCTCTCATAGATGTAAATCTATAATAAATAACTTATACTCCAAAAACCATAATAGCATCTGCTTCTGTAGAACACAACCTATGACATTTGTGTTGGCCAATAAAGTGTGGCATTGTACCAGCTCTGAGACTAGACTTCAGAACAAAGATAAAAAACCCTATATAATAAAAGCCTAAAATGCTAAGTGTCCGGTCATCCAGTCGGCCGTTCAAGCAATCAAAGCGTAATATGCTAATGATATGCTGAGGCCGCTCAACAACTCACTATGACAAGCACCTACCACCAGGGGGCAGACAGTCGACCGGTCGACCATTTGCTGTGACGTGCACCGACCATCAGGGGGCAGATGCTCTGACTGGTAGGTTAGCTTTCTGCTGGGGTCAGGCAGATCAGGACTGAGCGAGACAGGCCGGACACACCCTGGAGCCCTCCAGTGGTCCCTCCCCACCAGGGGGCAGATGCAATGAGCAGAGTGGTAAGGAGCAGCAAGCAGGTGGGCAGTAAGGAGTGAGGGATCCCAGATTGAGAGAGGGATGTCTGCAAACAAACAAACAAACGAACAAACAAAACACAGGGGGATCGGGCCTAAGCTGGCAGTTGAACATCCCCCAAGGGGTCCCAGACTGAGAGAGGGTGCAGGCCAGGCTGAGGGACCCCTCCCCCAGTGCACTATTTTTATGCACCAGGCCTCTAGTATGAACAATAAAATGACAATAAATACATGTCTATGAAAAATTAAATCTAAAAAAAAACACAAAATAAACAAAGAAGCAGAACAGAAATAGATACAGAGAACATTTTAAAGAGTGCCTGATGGAAGGGTGATTGGGGGGAATGGGTGAAAAAGGTGAAGGGATTAAGAAGTATAAATTGGTTGTTACAGAATAGTTATGGAGATGTAAACTATGGCATAGGGAATATAGTCAATAATATAATAACCATGTATGGTGTCAGATGGGTCTGAGTTTTATCAGGATGATCACTTAAGCAAGTTATACAATGTTTAGTCACTGGGTTGTACACCTGAAATCAATATGTCAACTGTATTGAAAAAAAAAAAAAAAAAAAAAAGCCTGCAGATTGCTGGGAACCATACCAAGGCACCATTTAAACAAGTCCTGAATTGTTTGCTGAAAAATGAGAGAGCATGGGAAGCAGGTATGAACCATTCCAGCTGAGGCCTTCCAAAGTAACCAGCGCTCAATCCACCCAGCACTTGACTGTAGACAAATGAGTAAACTCTTTCTACACTCAAAGAATAGCTCAGATAAGCTCAACCAAAATTGCTAAATAACAGAAAAAAAGAAGGAGTTAAATAAATGCTCATTGTTTTAAGCTATTAAATCCTTAGGATGATGCCCAGCCCAAGTGGCTCAGTGGTTGAGCATCAACCTATGAACCAGGAGGTCATGGTTTGATTCCCTGTCAGGACACATGCCCAGGTTGCAGGCTTGATCTCCAGTGTGGAGTGTGCAGGAGGCAGCTGGACAATGATTCTCTCTCATTATTAATGTTTCTATCTCTTTCTTCCTCTTCCTTCCTCTCTGAAATAAAAAAATATATATTTATATTTTAAAAATCCTTAATATGATTTTTCAAATAGCAAAATCTATTTGATTATATAAGCATACTTAACATTTTGAAAAATAAACTTGAATTTATTTGAAATTTTTAATACTTTAAATTTTATAAAATGACACTATACTAATTAACATACAGTTCACATTTAGCATAGGCACATTCACATGGATTCACACAGCTCTGTGCTTATCTCTGGGGGATGCCTGGAAATACAGCACTGACTTTTGGCCAAAATAAAGGCATTGGGCTAACTGATGATTTAGTGTGTGCTGTTTCACACTGAAACTCCCTTGTGGCACCCAGGCCCAGTTGGTTTGTTGATAGCTTACTCCTAGAGTAACCAGTTAGACAGCCTGACTTAACTCTGTAAACAAAGGGTCATGAAAGTCCCCACTACAAAGTTTGAAGTAGATCTCCCCAAATCAGTACTCATTGCATAAGTTTTGGTGATTCAATCTAGAAACAAAACATATTCTTGTGTTCACAGCAAGTACTTAAGGGATATGCTTCGGGAAGATTTTGGGCCCCTAATTCTTGCCTGAATTCTCTTTCTTCCTCTTTTTCACCTTCTTTATAGTGTCCTTTGCCTTTATTAAATGCATTATATTAACATGCTTTATGGTGTCTCATGAGTCATTTAAATTAACCATTGTATCTTTTTTTTCATGTGTGTGTGTGTGTGTGTGTATGTTTTTCCAGGTACTCTTCACAAATTCAGAAGAACAAGATTTATGAAATTTCTTAGATGGTATAGAACTAAGAAAAGCATATTTGCACACAATCAAGATCAAAGTTGAATGTCATTTTGGTTTTTGATAAGGGTCTTTGTAAATGTGTATGTGTATTTTCACTTTTGCAGGGGGTAATACTACACCTGAACTATTGAGCTGAGTACAGCACAATACTCAATGGTTTAATGTATTTAACATGATCCAAGTGCAAAATACTACTGAAGAGTAGCTTAATTCCACTAATATTGTGTTCCTTTATATTGTAGGTAATAGATTAACAAATCCTTCTTCTTCATGAGAATCTGACCTTAGATTAATTTTCTAACTCTGTTTACCTGGCAGCCTAATAAAATTAAAATATGTTAGAAACAAAAATTATAGTAAAAACTAGAAGCCTGATGCATGAAATATGTGCAAGGGCCTCAACCCTCGCAGCCCTGGCTTTGTCCAGAAGGTTGTTCTGCTGTCTGGTCTAATTACCATATTGTGCTTTTATTATAATAAATGACCTCTGTTGGCAAATGTCATCTGGACTAAGAGATCTAGAAATGCTTGATAAGAAACCACAGCTTCATCATTCCCTGAGTGTGATGATTCTAGGAATATCTCTTGAGAGGAATCTGAAAACTAGGTCTATGGAATTGTGACAAAATACATGGGCTCTTGTGAGACCTGACACATTTGCCTCCTGTCAGGTCCTGGACTCACCTAAGGCACCTTTCCTCTCCTTGCAGGTGAACAGTATGGGCCATGAAACAACCGCAGAAGAGGAATGTTTGATGCTTCCCTGATGACAAATTGTGTTTTATACCCTAATCCTTCTTGGTAGGCTGGTGACAAATGTGGCTTTTAATGAATATATTGTTATTGATTTCAGAGAAGAAGGGAGATGGAGAGAGAGATAGAAACATCAATGATGAGGGAGAATCATTGACCAGCTGCCTCCTGCACGACCCCACACTGAAGATCAAGCCCATAACCTTGGCATGAGCCCTGACAGGGAATCAAACCATGACCTCCTAGTTCATGGGTTGATGCTCAACCACTGAACCATGCCAACTAGACCATAAGTGTGGCTTTTGAGAGTCTTAGAATTTGACTGTCACTTGATTCTATGAAAATCTCTTTATGGGTGTTGCACTCTACATATATACAGAAGAACTATGCTAATAAATTGTGAGTAGCTCTTATTTTGAATGCTATCATCTGCAAAGGCCCTATTTCCAAATAAGGATATATTCACAGATATTGAGGGTTAGGACTTCAACATATTTTGGGGGGATACAATAAACCCAGAAGGGAAACATAATCCTGCAGAGCTAAAATCATAAAGGTCAGGCAGATTGCCTAGTTAATTTAAAAGGTATCCCTGGATGTTGTAAGGTACCTTTTACGTTAGAAACAGCATAGAGATAGTAAATGTTTCCTTCTATTTCCAGCACAAATTTCCTCCTTCAATGTCCAATTGATTTCCTCACATGATGAAATCAAAATGACGTGAAAAAGAAACAATTCCACCCCTTTTCCACTCTCCAAAAGCTTATTATAATACAATTTCAAAATGTAGGTTTTAATTTACATGGCAGATATTGAGTAAGAAGATAATGTAAGCAGAATATTTAGAAAAAGAGTATGTAACACATGCAAGTATAGGACAGTAGTCTTTCTCATATACTCCATGAGTGGAACCTTTATTAGAATACATTTCTGATTTATGTACTTGTTAAAACAGATACAGAGAAATGGGATATAATCTAGTGTATGAAATCAATAAATATATTAAGAGGAATAAAGCAGAATTAAAAGATTAATTTTATAATAAAAATTATAATATGACAAATTCTACTCATTGTTCATGGTTAAAATTTTTTTTTCATGACAATTTGCTAATCAGAATACTTGAGGTTATTAGTCAAAAACCTAGTTTAAGCATTTTAAGTTTCTAAAAGCTATTAAGAACTCCTCCATGGGGGCGGGGCAGTCTGGGAGAGGACAATGGGGGAAAAGGGGACATATGTAATACTTTCAATAATAAAGAATTTTTAAAAAGAACTCCAAAAATCATCCAAATATATGTTTAATCATATCTGCAGCTAAAAAGCACTTTTAAAAATAAAGGTGATTATATTTTCCTACCAACAATGTTATCTAAAATTTATCCTTGACCTATTTAATGTTACATGTCTTTACTTTTTAATATGTCTTGCTGTGAGGAAATATTTATTGCCGTGTGAGTCTTCAAAAAATAAGTAAAAGGAGCAATCCTTGGCAAAGTTCCTGGGTCAACGATGTGCAGGATAAACCTCCAAACACTTCATATTAAGCCAACTACTTAAAATAATTCTAGAAAATTATGAAAACATGTTAATTTTCTGAATGTATGTAAATCACATTGGGATACTACTGAAAACATGTCAAATAAATCACTGAGCATTACAGTGTGACTGTGCTAAAGACCTGCATTTGTAAGGCTGCTCAGCAGGTGTGCTCCACGTTGTGCTAAATTATCCCCCTGCAGTAAACTCACATGGTTCCTCAAACCACAGTCCTTATACAGATTTACATTTCATTAAAGGTATCCATCATGTCACATCAAGTTATTGCCTTAGATACATGTTATAAAGAATGCCAAAAAAGTTGGACAGTTTAAGCTGGCATTTGTCTTTTCCCATATACATAATATTTATTTTAGCTTCCTTTTTCCATTTCTGAGATGTTTGACAAGATTTTCTTTACTATAGTTAACTTCTCCCTTGAATTTCAAGCTAGAGATTGTAATATAAACACAGTCAATGCACCTCTCCTAGCTGAAGTAGAGACTTATTATGCTTCAAAGGGTAACCATGTCAGTCCTTTAGTTCTCTTTCAATGTTTGAAAATGAACTTATCTGTGCTCTTTTGATTAATACAAAATAGTCTTTGCACGGGCATGCTGAAAATACCAAAAATTTCCCCCCAATTTTGTCCTATGTTTAAGGACCTTGTGAGAGTTCCCTTAGTCTAGAAAGCCAATGATTGAGAGAACTTTCTCTTATGGCAGAGCGATTAACCCTAACTGAACACATTTTAACTTCATTGTGTCAGGCCTTTCAAGAACACCATCTCTCTTAATTCTGTAATACACCTTAAGGATGATATTAGAATTCACATGATCATGACTCTGAGGCTTAGAGAAATAGGTTAATTTTTAAGATCACAGATCTAGTCGTGAGCTGTCACATACTTGTGATCTGTGTCACTCTGAAGTTAAGCTCTGCCTTTCCCATGAAGCTATGCATTTCTACCATTAATTATCTATTTCATCACTGGAAAGTCATCAAAACAATCCAAATATTTATTCCTTGTAAAAATCTGTTTTGTCCCAAGGTCATATTGCCTATTATTTAATACTAGTAGCCCATTTGCAGGAAGAATCCTGCAAGCGGCTGCTGTGGCGGCATGCGCTGCAGCCACTGCCGCCGCCATTGCGGCCGCCGTGCCTGTACCTGCGGGCTGCTGCCGCCCGCCCCGCTCCGCCCTGCCCCGCCCGGGCTTTCCCTCTGGCAGCCACCTTGCTTTCTGCTTTTCCTCCCTCTTCCAAGTTGTCTTCAGTCTTCACTCCTCCCTCCCTCAGCGTATGCAAATTAACCACCATCTTTGTTGGGTAATTTGCATACTCGCCCTGATTGGCTGGTGGGCATGGCTCTGGCTGGTGGGCGTGGCTTGGGTGTAGCAAAGGTGTGGTCAATTTGCATATTACTCTTTTATTAGGTAGGACTAGAAGCCTGGTGCAAGACATTCGTGCATGGGAGGTGTGTCCCTCAGCCCAGCCTGCACCCTCTCCAATCTGGGACTTGCGAGGGATGTCCGACTGCCCATTTAGGCCTGATCCTGGTAGGATTAGGACTAAACGGGCAGTCAGACATCCCTCTCACAATCCAGGACTGCTGGCTCCCAACTGCTTGCCTGCCTGCCTTCCTGATTGCCCCTAACTGCTTCTGCCTGCCAGCCTGATTACCCCCTAACCACTCCCCTGCCAGCCTGATTGATGCCTAACTGCTCCCCTGCCAGCATGTTTGCCCCTAACTGCCCTCCTCTACAGGCCTGGTCACCCCTAACTGCCCTCCCTTGCAGGCCTGGTCACCCCTAACTGCTCTCCCCTGCAGGCCTAGTCACCCCTAACTGCCCTCCCCTGCAGGCTTGATTGCCCACAACTTCCTTCCCTTGAAGACCTGATCCCTCCCAACTGCCCTCCCCTGCTGGCCATTTTGTGGTGGCCATCTTGTGTCCACATGGGGGCAGTCATCTTGACCACATGGGGGAAGCCATCTTGTATGTTGGAGTGATGGTCAATTTGCATATTATTCTTTTATTAGATAGGATTAGGTAGGATAGAGGCCTGGTGCACGGGTGAGGGCCAGCTGGTTTGCCCTGAAGGGTGTCCCGGATCAAGGTGGGGTTTCGCTTGGGGCGTGGGGCAGCCTGGGTGAGGGGCCTGTGGTGGTTTGCAGGCTGGCCACACCCCCCAGTGACCCAACCTGAGGCCCTGGTATCTGGGATTTATTTATTTTCTATAATTGAAACTTTGTAGCCTTGAGCAGAGCCAAGCCTCCTGCTTGCTCCGTGGCTGCTTCCATTTTTGTTGGCATTTATTTATCTTCTATAATTGAAAATTTGTAGCTTTAAGCGGAGGCTGAGGCAGGCCAGGGCTGCGGAAACTTGGCTTCCTCCATGGCCAGGGGCAACTCAAGCCTCCTGCTCTCTCCGTGGCCGCAACCATCTTGGTTAGGTTTATTTGCATACTTGCTCCTGATTGGCTGGTGGGTGTGGCTGGTGGGTGTAGCTGGTGGGTGTAGCAGAGGTACGATCAATTTGCATATTACTCTTTTATTAGATAGGACTAGATGCCCGGTGCATACAATTCATGCATGGGTAGGGTCCATAGGCCTGGCTGGCGATCAGGGCTGATCTGTGGGGTGACCAGTGGGGCGACTGGGGCCTCCGCTCACACCCACCTTGGCCTGGCGCTGCCCACTCACCTGCTCCACCATCCTGCTCTGGTCCCGCTCTTGTTGGGGCCCATTGGGCCTGGCAGTGCCTCCACTGTTGCCCACTGCTAACACGGTGTCGCTGACACCCATAATGCCCTCCATGTTCCACGCCGCCCCCTGGTGGCCAGTGAACATCTAACTCCTGGTCAATCGAACTCCCACCCGTGGGGACAATTTGCATATTAGTATAAGACATTTTTGAGAGTGTAAGGGCACTATTCATAATTATGCCAGAAGGGCAGAAACACAATGGGTGGGCAAGGTGGTTCTCCTCCATAGACATCTCTCACTGGTATGTCCTCATGCACTGCTAATCCCATTCAGTTCATTTTCCATAGAGTAATTATTTGTGGCTCCTCCTCACAAGAGAAAGATACACAAAAGTAAGGACCTCTTTTTGCTTACCCTTTTATTTCTAGAACCTAGCACAAATTCCTGGAAATTACTAGACAATTGATGATTTCCTTAATGTATAAAAAAAATACATTAGAAGGGTCCATGACTCTTTGGTCAAATGGATTAATGGTTGTAGGGAAAAACGAAAGAAGAAAGATGCTATGCAAAAATATAATTAATTAAAGTAAACCAGAATTAAATGTTTCTTAGTAATATATGTAGAATCTTAATTTTCTAAGTATTTAGTTGAAAGTGATTAATTTCTCTATCAATTACTAAAGTTTAAGTAAGTCTCATTGTGATATTTTTATTTTCTAATTTATTCCTGAGCTTTCACATTTTGGTAACTATTGCAGAACTTCAAATATATGGATGAACATCTTGAATTTATAAATATAGAAAAATTCCTAAGTATATTTCTGACATTAATTTCATTTGGAAACTCTGAAAAGTCAGTAATTTTTAAATATGTGAGGCAATTACTCAATTATTTCAAATCATAAAGATAATCATCCCAGAACAAATCAAACTTCAATGTGGAACAATGAATTCTAAAATATATAAAATAGTTTAAAAGACAAAACTTTTTTTCTTATAATTTCTGGGATTGATCAATGAATAATAAAAGGTACATTTACCTAATCAGCAAACAGGAACAATTTGGGAAAAAATAGAGAATGGTAATTTAAATGAGGACCTGAATTGCTGCAAACCTTGTGCACCCAGTGTGAGTTCTATTATTGAAAGTACCAAAGCTAGTCTATGATATATATTTTATGAAATTCTCCTTTAGGCTATCCATCTGTGATGATACCCCACTGCTATCTTTCATATTGACTTTTCCTTGTCTGTAATATAGGGAGAATGAAGCTAAAAGATTATTCATGATAGAAAGGAGCAACTAGCATTAAAGTAAAATGTAATATATATATATATATATATATATATATATATATATATATATATATAGTGTAAGTGGTTCTTTTCTATAGCTTAGAAAACTTTTCCTCAGGTTAAAAATTCTTTTTGATATGTTACAACCAGGAGAATTTGTCTCATAATTAACTAGCTTGGGAAATGGAGGGATCCATAGATTTTCATGTCCCCTGTGTGCAAAGTTGCTTTCATTTTGTTATCTTTCTAGTCATCTTCCTCATCTCTCACCTAAACTCTCACAGCTGATACTATCAAGCAGAGCCTACACACACACACACACACACACACACACACACATACACACACACACACACACACACACACACACACACACACACACATATATATATATATACTAGGTGTACCAGTTAATAATGAGGCTTTTTTTTCAATAGATGGAGTTACACATATGTCGATATATATGTGATTTGATATGTATGCTATTTTGTTGTATTAACAACCAGCTTCAAAACTTCATATGTCAAATTTTCTAAAGGTGTTAACATCATAAATATTTTTATGCTTAAAAATGTCAAATTTTGTTCCAAAAAAAAGAGTATTTGCGGGAAGTTTTAATTCATTACTCTATTTTGAAGAAAAGTGCTGCTGAATACTTCAGCTTATGGTGAACATGCTCCATCGCAAGATACTTGTAAACATTGATTTAAATGCTTTAAAAGTGATGAGTTTGATGTGAAAGACAACGTCAAGTCCAGATCTACTGAAAAACTTTGAAGACCAACAATTACAAGCATTATTGGATGAAGATGCGTGTCAAACTCAAAAGCAACTTGCAGAAAGATTAGACGTTGCTCAGGAAACAATTTCTGATCATTTACAAGCAATGGGAAAGATCTTAAAGGAAGGAAAATGGGTGCCATATCAACTGAATGAAAGACAAATGGAAAACTGAAAAGTCATCAGTAAAAAGTTGCTTCAATGGCATGAAAGCAAGTCTTTTCTGCATCGAATTGTGACTGGTGATGAAAAGTGGATTTATTTTGAGAATCACAAATGCACAAAATCATGGGTTGATCCAGGTCAACAATCAACATCGATTGCAAGGCCAAATCGCTTTGGAAAGAAGACAATGCTCTGTGTTTGGTGGGATCAGGAAGGTGTGGTGTATTATGAGCTTCTAAAACCAGGTGAAACTGCTAATACTGATCACTACTGACAACAAATTATCAATTTGACTGTGCTTTAATCTTGAAATGACCAGAATGTTCCAGAAGACAAGGCAAAGTAACTTTGCTTCATGATGATGCATCATGACACACTTCAAAACCAGTTAAAGACACGTTAAAAGATCTTGCCTGGGAAGTATTTTTTTTTTAATTTCTTTATTGATTACGGTGTTACATATGTGTCCTTATTCCCCCATTACCCTCCTATTTCCCCCTCATACCCTCGTCCTCCTGTTGTCTGTGTCCATTGGTTATTGCCTGGGAAGTATTAACCATCCCGCCTTGTTCACCAGACCTTGCTCCTTCAGATTACCACTTGTTACGATCGATGATACGTGCACTTTGTGAACAGCACTTCAAAATATATGAAGAAGTGGAAAATTTGGGTCTCTGAATGGTTTGCCTCAAAACAAGAAAAGTTCTATTGAGATGGTATCCACAAATTACCTGAAAGATGGGGGAAATGTGTAGCTAGTGATGGACATTGCTTTGAATAAAGTATTTTTGATGTTTCTCTTAAAATTATCGTGTTTTCTTTGATTACAAAATCACCATTATTAAGCGGTACACACACACACACACACACATAATATATAATATATATATATATATATATATATATATATATATATATATATATATATATATTAGAGGCCTGGTGCATGAATTCCTGCATGGGTGGGGTCCGGCCAGCCTGGACAGTGGGAGGGGACATGGGTGGTTGGCCAGCCTGCCTACTGGTTGAACTCCTGGTCGAGGGGACAATTTGCATATTAACCTTTTATTATATAGGTTATACACTGAGTGGCCAGATTATTATGCATTCAGAGATCATAATAATCTGGCTACTCAGTGTGTATAAATATATATATATATTTATATATTTATGTATATATATATATATATATCTATATATCTATATATCTATATCTATATATATATATATATTTATATATATATATATATATTTATATATATATATATATATATATATTTATCAAGGGGAAATTATATCATATTCTAGACTGCAACAGATTCCATATATGATCAAAATATATAAGTTAATAGCCTTTAAATCATTTGACATGTTAAGAAAGTTATCATGCAAATCAAAAGTATTATTACTTTGAAAAGCATTAAATCTCAGAAAATTAA
The DNA here is from genome assembly GCF_027574615.1 of Eptesicus fuscus. Lineage (NCBI taxonomy): Eukaryota > Metazoa > Chordata > Mammalia > Chiroptera > Vespertilionidae > Eptesicus > Eptesicus fuscus. The sequence goes on along the minus strand of NC_072475.1, from coordinate 91,799,027 downwards.
TTCTAACTGATTTCAAGACATTTCCTTTAGAGTATGTATTTCTTACCACACAGACTATTTCTACTTGAGGTGCCAAGGAAGCTATCATTATTAAAAGACTGATGATTAATAGAAACACTGAAAGTGTTAAAAAATTCATGTATTTTATCAAAACCATTTGTGTTTTCATTAGAAACTTTCCTCCCACAGAAGTTTGTTTACAGTGTGTTAATTTAATGATTTTAAATAACCAATTCATGTGCCCTAATGTACTGATTCCTTTTTCTAGAATTGTTATGATCTTCTTTCTATGCTTGTATTTAATTCACCCACACAGGAGCTTGTGTGCTCACCAACAATTAACTTCTTGGGTATCTCAACCGAAATACGATGGGTAAGAAACCTTAGGAGATGTAAAGTCTCATGCATGTTGGATCAACCATTCAGCAATAGAGTTATACTGAAAAGAATAACCATATAAAAATAAAATATATGTTGAATAACTGTACTTCAAAGCAGGCTTTTAAAAACTGTCACACTGAATTCGACAGGGAATGAGACAGCTTGAATAACCAGGTTGAAACCTTTAAAATAATTTTAACCCTGGCATAACAATCAGTGAAGACATTGATTGCTGTACATTAATGAAACCTTTGATTCTCTGACCAATGAACAATCTATTTGTCTTCTTCTTCCTAAACTTAATCTTATGCATAGGCTGTAAAAGCAGGCATAAACAGTATACATCTTGTCAAGAATGCCTATGTGTATGAAGGAAATATAATAGCAAGCCCATAATTTCAAAATATTCTTTCTCTCTCCTGCTAAAATCTCTTTTTAAAAAAGAAGTGATGAAGACAATCATGAATGTATTTTATACTAGAGAATCAGAATAAAATCTTGAGAAATAATTACTATACCTTTTTATGTAAGCCCAGATGTTAAAAGTACTAAGAAACAGAATATATAGATCACTTCCACAAGGAAAACTTACTGATTTTTTTAAAGTACTGATTCAAAAATTGCTGTCATTTTATCCCAATCTCAATTATAGTGCCATACAATGATGACCAGCTTCATTAAGCCATTTTCTTAAGTATACTCATGGAAGCAACAATACAGGATAGAGAAGCATTTTTAAAATTACTATTTGCTACATAGTATATAGCAAATAGACTTGACTACATATTTTATTTCATAAGAATAAATCAAATAAAAACTATTATATATTCTGAAATCTTACACAAAAATAATAAAATATTAAAGGACCTCAATTTCATTCATTACAATGATCTCCCAACAGTTTTGTAAATTTACTGCATGTGTGTATATATAATGTATCTTTATATACATAAAACATGTATATAATTATATTGTATTAGAGGCCCAGTGCATGAAAATTCATGCACTCAGGGGGGTCCCTTCAGCCCGGCCTGCACCCTCTCACAATCCGGGTCCCCTCTGGTAGGGTCCCTAGGCCTGGCCTGAGATCAGGGCCTATTGGGGATTTCCTTTCCCTGGCTGCAGGCAGCTGGTCCCACCCCCGCCGCTGCCACTGCTTGCCATCTGTGCAGCACTGCCTCCCCTCCCCTGCCACTGGTGGCCTCCATCTGCAGGAAACAGGCTGGGGTGCGATGGCTTGGCTGGTCTGGGCCTCCCTCTTTCTTTGCTGGGGGGTGTGACCAGCCCTGTGAGGGGCCATCTGCCTACCTGATCTCCCCTAACTGCTGGCCTGCCTACCTGATCGCCCCTAACCATTTGCCTGCCTACCTGATAACATCTGACCACTCTGCATGCCTGCCTGATTGCCTCTAGCCACTTGTTTGGGGGTAGGGCCAGTCCAGGGAGGGGCATTCTGCTTACCTGATCTCCCCTAAATGCTGATCTGCCTACCTGATCACCCCTAACCACTCTGCATGCCTACCTTATTGCTCCTAACTGCTTGCTTGAGGGTGAGGCCATCCCACGAGGGACCATGGTGGTCTGGTCTCTGGTTGTTTCAGTCGTGACACCTCTGGCCTTTTATTATATGGACTAGAGGCCCGGTGCATGAAATTCATGCTTGGGGGGTGAGGGGTGTCCCTTAGCCCAACCTGCACCCTCTCCAATCTGGAACCCCGCGCAGGATGTCTGACTGCCTGTTTAGGCCTGATACCGGTAGGATCAGCCCTAAACGGGCAGTCGGACATCCCTCTCACAATCCAGGACTGCTGGCTCCCAATTGCTCACCTGCCTGCCTTCCTGATTGCCCCTAACCGCTTCTGCCTGCCTGCTTGATCACGCCCTACCCACTCCCCTGCCAGTCTGATTGATGTCTAACTGCTCCCCTGTCAGACTGTTTGCCCCTAACTGCCCTCCCCTAAAGGCCTGGTCACCCCCAAATGCTCTCCCCTGAAGGCCTGGGTCCCCCCCAACTGCCCTTCCCTGCAGGCCCATTCGCCCCCAACTTCCCTCCTCTGCCAGCCTGGTCACCCCTCACTGCCCTTCCCTGCAGGCTTGAACGCCCCAACTGCCCTCCCTTGCAGGCCTGGTCCCTCCCAAGTGCCCTCCCCTGCTGGCCATCTTGTGGCGGCCATCTTGTGTCCACAGGGGGGCAGTCATCTTTGACCACATGGGGGCAGCCATCTTGTATGTTAGAGTGATGATCAATTTGCATATTGCTATTTTATTAGATAGGATAGAGGCCTGGTGCACTGGTGGGGACCAGCTTCTTTGCCCTGAAGTGTGTCCCAGATCAGAGTGGGGGTTCCCTTGGGGTGTGGGGTGGCCTGGGCAAGGGGCCTGTGGTGGTTTGCAGGCCGGCCACGCCCCCTGGTGACCCAAGCGGAGGCCCTGGTATCTGGGATTTATTTATCTTTTATAATTAAAACTTTGTAGCCTGGAGTGGAGCGAAGCCTCCTGCTTGCTCTGTGGCCACAGCCATTTTGTTGGGATTTATTTATTTTCTATAATTGAAACTTTGTAGCCTTGAGCGGAGACCAAGGCAGGCCAGGACAGGTGGAAAGCTTGGTTTCCTCCATCTCTGGGGCAACTCAAGCCTCCTGCTCTCTCCAGCTCTGTGACTGCCAACATTTTTGGGGGGATTTATTTATCTTCTATAATGGAAACTTTGTAGCATTGAGTGGAGGCCTGTGCCGGCCAGGGCAGGCAGAAAGCTTGGCTTCCGCCATTGCCGGGGAAACCCAAGCCTCCCTCCTGATCTCTGTGACTGCAGCCATCTTGGATGGGTTTATTTGCATATTCTCTCCTGATTGTCTGGTGGGCGTGGCTTTGTGGGTGTAGCGGAGGTACGGTCAATTTGCATATCACTTTTATTAGATAGGACTAGAGGCCTGGTCCATGAAATTCATGCACGGGGGTGTGTATCCCTCAGTCCAGCCTGCACCATCTCCAATCTGGGATCCCTCTCACAATCCAGGACTGCTGGCTCCCAACTGCTCGCCTGCCTGCCTTCCTGATTGCCCCTAACCACTTCTGCCTGCCAGCCTGATCACACCTTAACCACGCCCCTGACAGCCTGATTGATGCCTAACTGCTCCCCTGCCAGCCTGTTTGCCCCTAACTGCCCTCCCCTAAAGGCCTGGTCACCCTTAACTGCCCTCCCCTGCAAGCCTGGTCCCCCCCAACTGCTCTCCCCTGCAGGCCTGGATCCCCCCAACTGCCCATCCCTGCAGGCCCATTCGCCCTCAACTTCCCTCCTCTGCCAGCCTGGTCACCCCTAACTGCCCTTCCCTGCAGGCCTGATCACCCACAACTTCCTTCCCTCGCAGGCCTGGTCCCTCCCAACTGCCCTCCCCTGCTGGCCACCTTGTGGTGGCCATCTTGTGTCCACTTGGGGCAGCCATTTTTGACCACATGGGGACAGCGATCTTGTGTGTTGGAGTGACAGTCAATTTGCATATTGCTATTTTATTAGATAGGATATAGGCCTGGTCCACGGATGGCGGCCAGCTGGTTTGCCCTGAAGGGTGTCCCAGATCAGGGTGGGGGTTCGCTTGGGGCGTGGGGTGGCCTGAGCAAGGGGCCTGTGGTGCTCTGCAGGCCAGCCATGCCCCCAGTGACCCAAGCGGAGGCCCTGGGATCTGGGATTTATTTATCTTCTATAATTGAAACTTTGTAGCCTTGAGCAGAGCCAAGCATACTGCTTGCTCCGTGGCTGCTTCCATTTTTGTTGGGATTTATTTATCTTGTATAATTGAAACTTTGTAGCCTTGAGTGGAGGCCTAGGCCTGCCAGGGTGTGCGGAAAACTTGGCTTCCTCCATTGCTGAGGGCAACTCAAGCCTCCTGCTCTCTCCAGCTCTATGGCTGCCACCATTTTTGTTGGGATTCATTTATCTTCTATAATTGAAACTTTGTAGCCTTGAGTAGAGGCCTAGGCCAGCCAGGGTGTGTGTAAAGCATAGCTTCCTGCCTTGCCAGGGAAACCCAAGCCTCCCTCCTGCTTGCTCAGTGGCCACAGCCATCTTGGTTGGGTTAATTTGCATACTCGCTCCTGATTGGCTGGTGGGCATGGCTTGTGGTATAGCAGAGTGATGGTTAATTTGCATATTACTCTTTCATTAGATAAGATGTAATTTTTTATTGGTACTTGACATCCAACCCTAGCAGGCTTTCAGTATTATGAAATCTGGAAAGCGACATATTATAAACCTCAGATTTTCTTGAAACTAGAGTTATGAATTCAAATTAGATTCCACCAATGAGAGGCACTTGTTCAAGTTCCTGAAAATGACTTAAAGCACAGATCATCTTCCTGCTGTAATCCTATAAGCTAGAATGGTCACAGAGATATAAGTATTGGGGACTTTCTCCAAAGTCTAAATAGAATCTTGAGGCAGTTGAGGCAGTTGAGTGATCCCAATCACTAGCCATCAACTTCACAAGTGGAAATAGCTGAAGAGGCAGAAACTGTGTCTTCTCCTCTGGGTTAAAACTAAGGTATTAGTACATAGTTGAAATTACTAATCCATTGGCAGTCACTATACTTTTATTCTTCCAGATACTCTAATAATTATCAAGCATGTAATGTCTTGCGTAAAACTTTTTTTTTTAAATAAAGTCTCCTGAGTCCTGGACCATTATCCTGAATGATAACACAAATAGGAAAAATCAAAATTCTCCCAAATAGGCCTTTGAAAGACTGTATAGAAATGTAGAATCTTCCATTATCTTCGTCTCAGTACTATACTACCCTCCTTACATTATGTGCTTAAATAATACTTTTTTTTTTCTGCAAATATTGAGAGGGAAATGAGAGAGGGAAAATATTCTGAGCATGAACTCTGCACATATATCAGTGAAGAAGACTTTGAAACCTCAGTGGAAAATGTAGATTGTGGGAAGTGAAGACTTTAAATTTAAAGTAGAGAGCACTTCCATTCTGCAGAGATAAATAATTTAATTAATCACTTAACCTCTTATTTTTTGTTTTTAAAAATTATGAAATTGGACAGCACATGGTTATTTTGTTTACCCTGAATCCAATTTTATGAATAATTATTGTTCCTTGATTTGACAACTTTTAAAGCCCATGTGGATAAGGTATGCCAAAAGCCCTGATTTCAATGCCTTGGTAAAGCATACTTAATTCGGCCTGAGCATTCAAGAAGCTTCATTATCTTGGCCACCAGTATGGTTCAAATATCCTTCTAATCAGAGTCCTTCCTTGGATTATAATCTATGATATATTTTCCCTGGTATTAAAAGCTGAAAAGCTTACTAAAGTTTGGAGTTCCCAGGGCTGCCCTATACCCATGTGGAGAGATGAATGTCTGTGAATTAAACCATGCCAAGATGAACAATGCCAAGAGTAGGATAAAAGGAGGCTTTCTAAAAATATTGTTTGAATCCTTGGATACAGATGTTCTAGGAGGGCATTTACTACTATGCTGTATCCTTTACAATAGCACAGATATGTTTTTAGCTTAAGTTTAAACTAGCACTTGTAATATTGAAACTCAGTGGATCCTAATATAGATCCAATCATTGGGTGAAAACTCTGAAACCATTTTAAATAAATAGTTTAGGGTATAAACTCAGTGCTCTGCTTGTTAATATATGTGTGTTTGAGTTTTTGCAAAGTTATATAAATGTTTCTCTAGGAAAATTTATTTTTATTTAACTAGGAATTTAATCTGTTTTCCCATAGAAAATATACTTAGACTTGGAAAGTTTGTTTTGCTAATAGGGAAATTATGAGCAGATTCCAAAGAACCACACAGAATGTGTATAGCATGTTTATTTGTAGTGAGAGGAGCTTGTGAGCAAAAAGTGGAACTTCAGGTAGACGGGACGTGATATGTGGCAAAACTTTTGACAGAAGCTGGTCTGTTAAAAATGGCAGTTTAGGGAGAGAGGAATTCATCATAAAGCTGTTAATAGTAGATGGCACCAGATGTTAGACCTTGGTCCTTGAGTTTGGCTAGGAAAAAATTCAGAGCCAAGATTTAAATGCAAGTGAAAGTTTATTTAGAAAGTCACAGAGGTAAAGAAGCCATAAAAGAAGTGAGCCAGCTGGGCTGCATGGACTCAGGAAACAATAGGCAAAAGAAGGGCCCTTGGAGCTTAGGAAAAAGGAAGGCAAAGAGACCAGCCCTGGGGGAAGAAATGATGGCAAAGTGCTGTGTGCTCCAGAAAGAGCATGCCTGGGGGAAAAAAGGGGTGGGGAAAGCACAGGTGTGATCTAGAGAGAGTGAGCACTCACTGGCTCTTTTGTCTTGAAGGTCTCAGGTGAGGCTCTCAATAGAATATTTACCAGCTTTCCAGGTGTGTTCTTTTAGAGTCATGGTCTATACTGATTGTTCGGTGTCAGGGTAGGGGGTCATTAGTTATTATAGCTGATCCTAATGTCACCAATAGCATCACTTTGTCCAGTTTTGTTGCTTTTCATGACCTGGAGCTGAAATGCAACAGAGGCCTAGATGTTATCTCTCATTTGACCAAAACTCTGTCTCTGTGGTCAACAGACCCAAGGCTTTGTTCTTAAGATTATTTGATGCAGGTCAGAACTGTGCAAGGTCTTATATAAGAGTCATATAAGACTGTCCTCTGCCCGCCCCGCCTTGGTCCTCCCTTAATGGGGTCTACTGCATGGCTGGCGGCATGCCAGAGGAAGAAAGGCCAGAGGAGCATCTGAACCGCATGTCCAAGGATATTAAAGGTCAGGAGGTTAAACCACATGACTAGTGATATGCTAAGAGAGAAAGGTCACCCCTAGGAGGGAGGTCCCACCCTGCAATTGTCTGTTGCTAAGCACCCAAGGTTCTTTGCCATGGGTGACCTTCTGTATCTGGTCTATCATCCTACTCTGTGCATGTCTAATTGTCTACCATATCACAGCCATTCAAAGTGAGTAATGTAGATAGTAACAAGAGTAAAACCTCATCCTATATAACAAAGAGGTAATATGCTAATTAGACCAAACAGCAGACCGACTGTCCAGACGACCTTCCAAACGAAGCCGGGGCTGCGAGAGCTGAGCCCCTTGCAGGAATTTTGTGCATCAGGCCTATAGGTATAAAATAAAAATAAGACAAGTGAAACTTTCAATACTAGAAATAAGTTTGAAAGTCATTTTTAATCCTTTCTGAAACAAAGTAGCTTTTAACTTAAATGGAGCAGCTTATAACTTAAATAAATAAATAATGAATTTTATTAAATTATATATATATTATATATCTCATGATGTGTGTGTGTGTATGTGTGCATACTTATGTGTTTATTTACTTTTTCCATGATATTCTAAGTTTTTCCACCTCTGTTTTCAAGTAAAATTTTTTAAATAGGCCTATTTCTTAACTAAATAAATTTGAAGAATGACTTGAACTTTAATCTTTCTGGTTCAATTATACATTACTGGAAACAGGCTAAATAACTGTTCTCATTTATTTTTAAAAATCCATTAATTGGTACAGTAAAAAGCATGTTATATTGACTCAGCATGTTTCTGTATTCAGAATGTTAACTTTTGCTAAAGTTTGGATAACTCTCTTTTGAATCTATTTAATTATCCTAGATTACTTTTCTCTTAGGAGTTACAGAACAACAGAAAAAGAAGTAAAACACTTTTTTCTTTTATTCCTACTGAGTTCTATTTAATCTTTTTTTTTCTTTTTTCTTAGCTAACTTTTTAATAGTGAAACTCAAGTCTAAAATTAGTATGAAATATTGCACTCTATGTTTTCTTAAATAATATCAATTACACTTTCACCTTCTCTATGAAACCTTCTCTGATCATCTCAGTTGAAAGTAATTCTCTCTTGCCTGGAGGTTTTCTAGTTTATTTTGCTAAATATGTTGTTTGAAACTTATAATTAAACATACTTTTATAAAATTGATTTTTAGAGAAAGAGAAAGAGAAATATCTTATTCCACATATTTATGCATTAATTGGTTGCTTCCTGTAAGTGCCCTGACTGGAGATCAAACCCACAACCTTGGCATATTGGGACTATGTTCTAACCAACTAAACTACCCAACTAGAGCCTAATTAAATGTCCTTTTAAAATGACTCTTATATATACTGGTAGTGTCTGCTCTTAGGAATTAGATATAAATCTTTCTTGGTTTCTTTTTTCCCCTATATTACCCAACTAGAGGCCCGGTGCATGAAAATTCATGCACTGGAGGGGGAGTCCCTCAGCCCGACCTGCCCCCTCTCACAGTCTGGGAGCCCTCAGGAGCAGGAGGTGACCTGCCAATTAGGGGAAGACGACACCCCATCACACCTCTGCTGCTGCCACTGCTGGCAGCGCAAGCATCAGCTGGCCCTTGTTACCTGCACCTAGGACTGGCCCTGGGTGGCTAGGCAGCTGACATCTAAGGCTTGCCTGTGCCTTGGGCCAGCCCTGGGAGGCTGGGGGGCTGAGGAGACTGGGGGACTCTGGAGGCAGGCGTGCAGAGCAGCCAGGCCTGCCTGGGGGTGGGTCCGGCCTTGCCACACACCTGCTGCCCCAGCAGGGCTGAGGGGACTGAGTGCCGCCATCTTGTGGCTGTGGGCGCCACAATCTTTGAGGGTGTAGCAGTTAATTAGCATAGTCCCTCCTTATTGGCTGTGGGCACTGCCATCCTTGAGGGTAGGTCAGTCAATTAGCAGATTCCCTCCTTATTGGCTGTGGATGCCACCATCTTTGAGAGTGGTGGAGTCAATTAGCATAGTCCCTCCTTATTGGCTGTGGGCACCACCATTTTTGTGACAGTGTGAGAATCAATTAGCATATTCCCTCTTTATTAGATAGGATTATTTCTATTCAACATGAGCTCATAAATACTCATTGATAATGGACCACAATTCACCACATCTAACAATATAAGAAATGAAAATGCATATATTCCTAAAGAAGAAGTAAATAAATACTATGTAGATCTCACCTTCACACTATTCTAAATGCATGCTATCTATGGCCAAATTGGCTAACAGAAATCCATTTTCCTTCTCCAGATTTTCTGCAAGTGGACCATACACTCTACATTTCAGGATCTTCAAGGACACTCTTCCTTTTCTAGGATATAGTAAAGAAGATAAATTTGTAAGAGAAAGGTAAATATTATTCATAATGCTATGTCTTAAACTGAAAAGTACTGGGAATGATTTTTCATAGAGACTAATGTTTAAATTTTAACAGCTTTAAATGATAGTTTTATTCTGTTTTAGTGGCATTATTAACTAAAGGATTTCTTCTGTCTGATTTGAGAGAAGGGGCAATATGCAGAATATATTTCCTTTAGAAAAAAATGCTATATGTGTTTCCAACAATTAGCTTGCATCAAAAATTTTTATGCACAAGGGTTTGGTGAGTTTGGGACTGGCTATACTAAATTCTTCCCAGAGTTTTATAATTCAGGATATGGGGAACTGGGCAAAGGGATGGATTAATCTTAAAGTAGATTGTTTTAAAAATAGTAATACCAGCATAAAAACTATATAATGTTTCAGAAGAGAGAAACAACTAATAAGGAAATTCTCCATTTTGACATTCAAGCCTTGGCATAATTCTTTTACAGAGCACAAGTCTTTTATGGAGTATGGGGTACATTTTAGTCGAATATTCTGGAGGGGAAAACATGACAAGTTAATTTGAATATATACATAAAATAATAAAAGCATAATATGCTAATTAGACTGGACAGCTGAATGACCCTCCAGATGTCATTCCGAATGTCATTCCAGACAAAGCCATAGTTGTAGGGGCTGAGGCAGAGGCAAGTTAGGGGTGATCAGGCAGGCAGATAGGGGAAATAAGGCAGGCAGAAGGGTTAGGGGTGATCAGGCAGGCAGATAGAATGGTTAGGGGTGATCAGGCAGGCAGGCAGGTGAGCAGTTAGGAGCCAGCGGTCCTGGATTGCGAGAGGGATGTCTGACTGGATTGGGCCTAAACTGGCAGTCAGACATCCCTCAAGGGGTCCTGGATTGGAGAGGGTGCAGGCAGGGTTGAGGGACCGCCCCCCCTGCACAAACTTTGTGCACCGGGCCTCTAGTGTGTGTATATATATATATATATATATATATATATATATATATATGTGTGTGTGTGTGTGTGTATACATGTATATATATATATACTAGTAGCCCGGTGCACGAAATTCATGCACATTGAAAGGGAATTAATTAGATGAAATATTTTAATATTGCTATTTGCCCTTTCTCTATAATAAAAGTGTGAGAGATAAAAGGAAATGAGTACAATGTATATGAAAATAATACATAAATTTATTAATAAGTAAACAATAACAAACTGATATAACAATAACAAACTCGTAATATAAAAACAACATTGATGCAAATAATTATTGATAAAGTGATTAAACTTATTCTAATATCTTCCTGTATACCACATTAAGAGTAAAAACACTTTCAGAGTGCTTGACTAATTTCCCTTGAGATAAAGTATTTACAGCTTTAACTTTAACGTAACATGCTCTTTGAACTCAAGAGAAAGCAACAGCCGTAACTGGTTTGGCTCAGTGGATAGAGCATCGCCCTGTGGACTGAAAGATTCCAGATTCGATTTTGGTCAAGGGCATGTACCTTGGTTGCGGGCACATCCCCCTTAGGAGGTGTGCAGGAGGCAGCTGATCGATATTTCTCTCTCATCGATGTTCCTAACTATCTATCCCTCTCCCTTCTTCTCTGTTAAAAAAATCAATAAAATATTTTTTAAAAATGCTTTTAAAAAAAGCGAGAGAGAAAGCAACATATAACTGACCATGTCCAAAAATGGGTTCAGGTAGGAATATCCCTACTCTGTCTAGAGTTTGTCCTTGTGATTTATTAATAGTCATCACAAATGCTGGCATAACAGGAAAATATCTTCGAATTAATTTAAATGGGTGGCCAGTGTCAGATGGGGACAAATCAATTCTTGGAATCAGAACAATCTCTCCCTCTGCAGATCCTGTTAATATTTCAGCTTTGATAATGTTAGGTTGCAATCTTTTGATAATAAATCTGGTACCATTACAAAGACCCCATTTACTGTTAAGATTTCTCAATAGCATGATGATTGCACCCACTTTCAATTTTAATTTATGACACGGCATTCCAGGAGTAATACTATTAAGAAATTCAATAGGAAAATTTTCCTTTTCAGCATCATCTGTTGAGTCAATGGAATCACCACTCAAATAGGCGTGAAAATCTCCATCAAGTATATCCAAAATTTCTTCATTTAATTTTTGAACGTGCTCATTTTTTGAACAAAGAATTGCATGTTTAGATATATTTTTAATATTATCTATAGATATACTATTTCCAAAGATGGCTTAAATAATAGATCCATTAAAAATCATTTCATGGGGAATTTCAATAATATCCATTCCTAAATGAAAATTGCTATCAAGTTTGCCATCTCCAAGTTTTACTAACCATTCACTATAAGCAGAATCCTCTGATCTCATATTTGTTTTAAGAGACAACTGTCTGAAACATCCCCAAACACTACAGTACTTTAAAACTTATTTGTACTATGGCCAATCGTATAGCATGGCAACACAAAAATCCCCTCTGAAAAGAACTTTCCCACCAAATGCAACATTCAAATTAGTGCCAGCGAGAGCTTTATATGTATGGCACGTGTGCGAGTCAAAGTTTATTTTTATATTTCCAGTGCGTCATATGTACCAGTTGGTCGGACGGATGGACAAATGTCGGTCACTTAGCCTTTTATCTATACAGATTATAAGTCATGATTTTAACTTTTTAAAAAATTATCCTTTAATATCTCCAAAGCACAATGAGTAAGAATCTGAAGGTTTATGTGGCTTCTATTTGGTTTCTAGGACAAAGTTCTTTCCTTTACCCACCACTCACTTCTCTCCTTTTACTCTTGAATGTTAATTCCAACATAATTTTTGTAACACCTCTTGAAAAGGATCCCACCAAGTTTTTGATAGTCCACATGATAAAACTTACAGAAAAATACAGCATGAGACTTTCATTCTCTCACTAAGTTCTTCATATAACTGTAATTCCTCAGCCTCTAAAGAATGAAAAAGGAGAATAAAAGTGCCTTCTCTCATTCCAAGGCCTTTCTCAGTCAGGCAACCACAAAAAGAAAGAATGAGCCTACAATTCATGCCATGTAATCTCTATCAGGCATAATTCAAATCAAATCCCATCATGCAAAGTCTGGGATAATTAAAATGTATAAGAGAACAGTGGTGACCTGGGGGAGAACTTATGAAACCTTGTCTCCTGCTTTTGCTGACTATTCTTTTCATTATGCTAGACTCCAGGTCCCCAATAGGTGCTAACCGACGCCACCTGGATCCGTGATCGGGGACCTGGGCAGCCTGCTGCAGGCATTAACCCACGCTGCCTGCCCTGGTCCATGATCCCTGATAGGGGCTTTGAGTCAGCTGCCACTGGCGATGGCTGACTTGAAGCCCTTATCCCAGACCTGGTCAGGCAGCTGCGGGCGCTAACCCACACCGCCTGCCCTGGTCCGAGATCGGTGATGGACCTGGGCAGGCAGCTGCCCTGGTCCGTGATCCCTGATCGTGGACCTGGGCAGGCGGCTGCAGGCCTTAACCCTGCCCTGGTCGGAGATCGGTGATGGCGGACCTGGCCAGCCGGCTGCGAGCATTAACCCACGCTGCCTGCCCTGGTCCATGATCGGTGATGGACCTGGGCAGGCAGCTGCCCTGGTCCGTGATCCCTGATCGTGGACCTGGGCAGGCCGCTGCAGGCCTTAACCCACACCACCTGCCCTGGTCCGCGATTGGTGATGGCGGACCGGGGCAGCCGGCTGCGGGCTTCAACCCACGCCGCCTGCCCTGGTCTGCGATCGGTCATGGTGGACCTGTGCAGGCGGCTGCCCCGTCCGCGATCGGTCATGGCGGACCGGGGCAGCCAGCTGCGGGCTTCAACCCACGCCGCTTGCCCGGGTCTGCGATTGGTGATGGCGGACCTGTGCAGGCGGCTGCCCCGGTCTGCGATCGGTCATGGCGGACCTGTGCAGGCGGCTGCCCCGGTCTGCGATTGGTGATGGCAGACCTGGTCAGCCGGCTGCCAGCGCTAACCGCCTGCCCCAGTCCACCATCATGGCTTGGATCTCACTGGCATGGGTGCTCCCCTCTCCCCCCGCCATCTTTGCTGGTTTAACGTATATTTGCTTCTGATTGGCTGGTGGGCGTGGCTGGTGGGCGTGGCTTATGGGTGTAGCGGAGGTGCGGTCAATTTGCATATTACTGTTTTATTAGATAAGATATATATATATATATATATATATATATATATATATATATAAATTGAAAACATGCTTCACTGATAATCCAAAAATTTGGACTTTAAGAAGGAAAGAAGTACAGAGACAGAAACTATCTTTTGGAATTATTAATGCTTTCTAGAAAGAGCTTGATCACTTTATAATGTTTCCCTCAGGTCTGATTCCATGCAATTCCTTTGACTTTTTAAAGACTCCTCCTGAAATGTCAGTCACAGTCATTTCCTCTTTATCATCTATTTTTAACATTCACTCTTATTTAAACATGTCAGTTTCTCTTCTCAAAACCCAAAGTCTTTGGAGGAGTTCATAGTCCATGACAATATAAAATGGAGTGAATGCCAGATAAGCCCCTCCTGGGTAAGTCACTTATTTTCACGTGTTTATTGTCTTGTGTGCTTTATTATGTCAAATTAATGTCTATGAAATGTTTCACACTGATGCCCCTCAATAAATATTTAGTCTGGTCATTCCTGGCACCAATATTAATTAAAGGTGCTTTGTAAGAACTGTTTACAAAATGTTTTGAAATGTCCAGATGATAGTTGTATAAAATGCATCACATTGATTAATATTTATTAGCTGTTTAAAATTTATATAGTACTATCACGTTGAAACTTCGACACTTTGACAAGAATATGATTTTAGCACTAGAATAAAATGGGAGGAAAGAAAAAGTATCTTATTTGTTAAGTCAGCCCAGGCCCAATGATAAATTCTATGCAACTAGGTAAACATGGCTTAAAAAAATGACTTGAAATTTGTAATTAATAGTAGCACTCCTGTCTCTTGTCCCCTTTATTTTTCTAGCTAAGTTTTACTCCCTACTTCCCCTAAATATTTATTTCACACTTACACTCAATGGCACCTATTCACTTTGTTCTGAATCCTATGACAACTCAGGTACCTCTTTCTGGGTCCATCCCTCTGACATTCACGTTCCCCCTCTACTCTCCTTCTGCGTATGTGCTATTGTCTTTTTCACAAATAATTTTTGGGTGGAAGATTTATTTCAACTTAAACACATGATGGTTTGAGGAATGAGGGTCTGTTCCATTTGGGAATTTTACACATGAGCAGGAATTTCATATTTAAGAATTATTTTCTATAGATTTTATAAAAGACAATTGGAAGAAAAGTAATATACTCCAAGAATAGGCAAGATATGGTCTAACTTAGTAATTATATTTTATATAAATAATCTTACCACAAATAATGAGCTACATGAAATTTGCTTTTCTTTTTCATATGCCCTTAGTAAGTTTTTAAACATTTTATGGAATAGCACATTATTTTCCTGGGATCAGCACAGCAATTTTGGGTACTTCTCAGAATAGGAATTTTTATTTGTGTGTGTGTGTGTGTGTTTGTGTGTGTGTGTGTGTGTGTGTACACATTTAGTTTTATTGTAACAAAGCAACTTGTACACTTTTAACATTTAAAACTGAGCATCATATTTCCTTTCCAGTGAAACAAAAAGAAAATTTAAAAATAAACAGAAACAAAATTACAATAGAGAAATGTCAATTCTGAATAAGATCCTACAGGTTCTGCTGATTCTCTCATCGACTGGCAGGCTCAAGTCATCATTAGGAGAGAATTTTATTTTAAAAGTGTCATCTTAGACTGCAAGGATGTCCATTAAACATCACAATTAGACATGCCAAAGGAGAAGCCATGTTGTCAAAATGCCCACTTAACCCACCCAAACATCTCAAACCCACCCTTTGGTGACCTTCTATAAATCCCCCCCCCCTTTTTTCTTAAAAGTTTTTTTTCTTTTCTTTTTTTAAACAAGAGAAAGTAGATAGGTACATGTTGGTAAATGCTAACTGTCCATATTCACATAGAGACACAGTGTAATCTCTGAGCCCAACATACAGAGAAAGGAGGGAAAAAGCTAGAATTCTATGCACTACTACACTGGGGCCTAGCAACCTCCAGCTCCCAGCAGAGCTAAGGGAGCAGAAGGTTTTTCTTTGTTCCCACAGAGCACGGTGGTGTTGATTCCATTAAGTTTTTCTTGAAACAGGAAGGGATAAAAATGAATTTGGAACAGAAAGGGGCAAATATTCTTTTCCCACTGTATTCTGCTCAAGGTACATCCCCCCAAATAAGGTGAGAACCATGGTGTAAAGGAGAAAAAAGAGACCTCAAAAACAGGGCGACTGAGCACAAGATGAGGGGGGGGGGAGAAAAAAAAATAAAAGACTGCAAATTGCTCCCAGGAACTGGAGAAAATTAAAAAAGGTTGGAATCCATCAGTGTTCATTAGTCATCTTCTCCTTCACCCTCCTCTCCTTCTTGCCCCTCATCATCATCTTCTTCACCTTCATCCTCCATCCCCTCTTCATCAATATTTTCCAACCCTTCTTTTTCTTCATCATCATCATCTTCTTCTCCTTCCCCTTCTTCATCATCCATGTCAGGAACCAAGTAGTACTGTAATGGATTTGGCCAAATGTCATCTTTGATGACTTCTAACTTATCTGCACCTGCATCAGAATGGTCAGTAAACCAGGTAAAGAAGCTTTCTGGTTCCTCCTGCTGGCTGAATTCTGTGTTTGACTTGGACGTTTCATCAAATCCTTTCCAGATTTCCATTTGATTTCAGTGGACTTTGAAGATGGATCACCACTCTCATTCAGATGAAACTTTGGAGAGAACTTTATTTTCAAAGTCAGAATTTTAATCAAAATAAAAATCTATTGTGTAACCTGATTTAATATCTTCGAATTCTGTCATTTCAACTCTTGTCAAATAATGCCGTGCCTCTTCATCCTCTTCCCCAAGCAGTGAAGACACTTGTGGATGGTTGGTAAATGTCATTACCCAAAAATTTGGGATTTTGGAGATCAATTCTGACCTCTTCTGAAAAAAGGGTTGGCGGAGTTTGTTATATTTCTGTTCTACTTTCAAAAACTCCTCACTGGCTTGTTCATTAAGTCTGTCTCTTTCATTTTGTACTTCATCAATATGTTCAATCGCTTTTTGCTGTTCTTCTTCTCCCTTTGGCACATCCTGAGGGGTCGGCTTCTTCTCCGGCTTCAGGGCTGGAGGCGGTTTCGGTTTTCCAAGTATCTGAACGCTGGGAAGTCACCAGGCCCGAAGGTGCGCTGAGCACTCAGAAAAGTAATTTTTACTTTTTAGAGCACTTTCAGGATCAAATGCCAAAAAGACCTGGATGCTTTTTCAGGAAAAAAAATATATATTTTTAAGTGATCTGAGATCCCCAAATGTTTAGGTACCATATAAAAATAAAAATAAAAATTAAATTGACTCTATTGGCTTTGTTTCCTAATGGACATCGATTACATAAACTATCAAGCATTATAAAGCAATAAACTTAACTATTTTTTTGGTATTCTGTGTGTGTGTGCTTGTCAGAGATATTCTATTCTGACTTGATGATCACCTGTCCACATTCTATAAACTATCATATAATTCAAAGAATATTCTGGTGATTTATCTTATGTCAATAAAACAGCATTCATTTAGTTTATTGAAGATAAATCTGATGATATCTGATATACAAAAGGTTCTGTCATATAAAAAGTCATCCACATTTACACTTATGACTTTAAAGCCAGGACACATAGAGGAAAGTTTCTTTAAAAAGGCTCAGCTTGATAACAATAGCACCTGGCTGCATCTCTCCTCAGAAACTTGGAGAGAAGGAAAAGACATTGCGGGTAACACATTTGCTATTGGTTGAGGAAATAAGCAAACATTTCAGATGGTGTTGTAAACATTATCTTAATAGTTGAATTTGTTTTTTATTTCATGTTCCATTGAAGATCATAATTTGTCTTAATATGCTGAAAAGTTAAATAATTTCTCTCCAAGATATGACCACATATGGTCAATTCAAATTCCATTGCCTTAATGAGATTAGTAATAAATACATTCAAAATATGTTAAAGAAACATCAGCCAAGCATTTTACACTAATTTTAGCAATGATTTTGATAATAACTATCATTGTTCTTAGTTTTGATAAAAACGAGGAGTATGGTATGAATTTATATGAATCTATATTTCAGCATAACTTTGAGATAATTATGATGCAAAAATAGAGTAACTTTAATTTTTGTCTTAACTCTAGTATATATAGGGTGTCCCCCCCAAAATGTATAAACACACTTTGAATAATTATAAAGGCACTAGAAGCCTGGTGCATGAAAATTCACGCACTGGAGTGGGAGTCCCTTAGCCTGGCCTGCCCCTTCGCGCAGTCCGGGAGGTGACCGGGCGATAAGGGTAAGGCGACCCCCCATCACACCTCTGCTGCTGCCACTGCCAGCAGCTCAAGCCTCTGCCGGCCCTGGTTACCTGAGCCTCAGGTGGCCCTGGGTGGCTGGGCAGCTGTCATCTGAGGCTTGCCTGCACCTAGGGCCGGCCCTGGGTGGCTGGGGTCTGAGGGAACTGGGGAACTCCAGAGGCAGGTGCGCAGAGTGGCTGGGCCTGCCTGGGAGCAGGCCCGGCCTTGCCGTGTGCCTGTCACCCTGGCGGGGCTGAAGGGACTGGGTGCCACTATATTGTAGCTGTGGGTGCCGCCATCTTTGAAAGCATGGCAGTCAATTAGCATATTCCCTCCTTATTGGCTGTGGGTGTTGCCATCTTTGAGGGTGGGGCAATCAATTAGCCTATTCCCTCCTTATTGGCTGTGGGCACCCCCGTCTTTGTGATGGCATGAGAGTCAATTAGCATATCTCCTCTTTATTAGATAGGATTGTTTACTAAAACACATTTCATTTGAAAAATTGAGCTATTAGCTGTTAAAATATGTATACGTTTTTGGGGGCACATTCCTCTATAGAAAATGGATTTATCTTTCCTACAGGAGTTGTTGAGAAACATCATTTGAAGACATCCAATCAGCCTTAAACTAACTGAACCAGCCCTAACTGGTTTGGCTCAGTGGATAGAGGGTAGGCCTGTGGACTGAAAGGTCCCAGGTACGATTCTGGTCAAGGGCATGTACCTTGGTTGCAGGGCACATCCCCAGTAGGAGGTGTTCAGGAGGCAGCTGATAGATGTTTCTCTCTCATTGATGTTTCTAACTCTCTATCCCTATCCCTTCCTCTCTGTAAAAAATCAACAAAATATATATTTTTTTAAAAACCTAACTGAACCAAAAGGCTGTGATTCATTAATAGTTAAATTAAAGATGAATTTTAACAAATACTTTAAATAAACTTTTAAAAATGCAATATTTGAACACTAGAAATTTGAATTAATTTTTATTACCAGTTGAGAAAATTAAAAATAATGGAGTAAATATAACATATCCTAAACTTACCATTAATATTAGAGACTATTTTATTATCATCATGAGAAAGCAAAATTAAGAAATCAATTCATATGACAATATGAATGATAACATCTATTCTGTTGTGCATGATAAAATCATTCAAAAAGAAGTCAATGATTCTTAAAAGAGCAATTTGTAGGTTTCTCAGATTGCTTAGTCTAGGGTGCAAGTTTTTTATTTTTATTTGTTTGCATTGCTACAAAGATATGATAGGAATTAAATTGCATCCACACATAACAACATGTAGATGGAGCTGTATTGTGCATGAAAGAACTTTGTATTTTTTTTATGAACAGTTGAAGGTAATCATATTTGCATCCCATAAAGTCCACGTTCCAATCAACCTGTTGCCATATAGTTGGAAATTTACTTCTGCCCTTTTGTCATTATTTGATACCCTGTTCTGTAACAATCTTCTTGAACCTAGTCACTAAAGCAGTCAAAACATCCATAACTTTTAAAGAATTCTAATTGAACAGTGAAAGCACCCTGAGCCCTCTACCAAATTATCAAGAGCTTATCAGCCACACTGTCAATAACAGCATTGTGTTCTCTTTACCAGTTTCTGCACTTCAGAATGAAAGACACTTCTTTGTGCTGAAGTGAATTAGGGATTATATTTTGTAAGAACCACTATGGGTGATGGACGCCTAAGTGATCTCCTGCTGCTGGCCTTGGACCGTGAAGCAGCCAAGAATACTAATAGCAACAAACCAAGAGCAGTTTTTGCTAGCTTAAGATCATGCCAGTCTCTATTGAGGTAAACAGGGATTTGATGGATGCAATGATCTGTCTGCTCTCACAAGCAGCACATAAAACTTATTTTAAATTGCTTATCCTCTTAGATTTCATCTGAAATGCAGGACAGACTGTGACAGAACTGATGATAATATTGGAATACGACTTTGAGGCACACAATTAAACTAGCACACTGCCTTTTTTATCACTGTGTCTTTTTGCTTTCTGTCAGTTACCATCCCTGCAGAATTTAATGAAAGCAAAATAAAAATTTAAAAGAAAAAAATGAAATGAAAAAAGTGATGCTCAGGGGAAGACCTACTGCTTCAAATCAGGGATGAAGGGAGAATATAGCAGTGTGGGTTGTAGAAGCAGCATTTAGAGCCCTCTCATAACTGCTGATTTTCACACCAAATTCTATCAGTATGTGTGTGTCTCAGATGTGCAGTACACTGCAGCAAGAGACTCTCCTAGAGAGAAAAACTGTTTTCAGATTCTCTGTTCTGTGGAATCTTCCTCTCCAGGATTCACAAAATGAACTCTTGTTTTCCAGACTCAGCATTATTTTCTCTTGTGTTTTGCTACTGAGTAATAGTTACGTACAGTTTGGCCTTAAAATGGCACCCCTGGAGTGAATCACTGTAACAGTAACTAATGTGAAAAGTTGATTTACAGATTTCCCTGTGTCAAACGCTCATTTCATGGCATTATCACAAAGCATTTCTTCAAGCATCAGAAAAATAGAGGACTGACATTTCTAGACTAACATGCTGAAATTCTTGTAAGGAAGGGTAAGAATCAGGCAATAAAACAGTGAGTACTGGGTGAGGCAAAAGGAGTTTTACAGTTGTGAGTATTGGAAACACAGTTTAATATTGTACTATTATTTACTAACTAGGGGCCCGGTGCACGAAATTCGTGCACTGGGGGGTTGGGGGTCCCTCAGCCCAACCTGCCCCCTCTCACATACTGGGAGCCCTCAGGGGATGTCCTACTGATGGCTTAGGCCCACATCCCACAAGGAGCGGGCCTAAGTCGCAGTCTGGCCTCCCTCTGTGGGAGGCAACGGGGCTGATCAGGGGAAGGCACCAGCCCCATCACTCCGCTGCTGCAGCCACTGTCAGTCACCGCAGCCACCAAGGTGTTTTCATCAACACGGACTCCAGTCCCTTCACCAAGAAAAAATTACAACTTTCTTTAGGCATTTTCAAGATATGTCTTTCATAGGATATGGATTTCTTTATTTATTTTTTATCCTCACCTGAGGGTATGTTTCCATTGACTTTTAGAGAATGTGGAAGAGAAAGGGAAAGACAGAGAGAAACACTTTGATTGGTTGCCTCCTGCATGAGCCCTGATCTGAGCCCTGGCCAGGGAGGAGCCTACAACCTAGGTACATGCCTTGGATCAGAATCAAACCCAGACCCTGCTATCTGCAGGCTGAGGCATTATCCACTGAGTCAAACCGGCTAGGGCAGGATATGACATTTCTTGGCCTTCCAGCAGCGGACCTTCATTTTTTTCTCCAGATGTGTGGTGGAAAAACCCTAGATCACCTTTTTGGATTCTTATTACCCAAGTTATAAAGAATGGCATACAGGAAGCTTAGCCAATGTGCAGTCAGAAAAGGTGTTTCCTCTATAGTTCACACCAATGGAGGGCTGGGCCCTGCCCAGGCCTAAAGCCTCTGGCCCAAGCTTTTGGCCTGGGAAGGCCTCTCCAGCTCCCTCTGATCACCGGCTCAGCCCCTGCCCAGGCCTGCCCAGATTGAAAGCCTCTTGGACAGGGGCGGACCCCAGCTCCCTACAATCAATCACAGGGGGTCCGCTCCTGCCCGGCCAAAAGCAGACCCCCAGCTCCCTGCCCAGGTGATCAATCGCAGGGGGTCCGCTGGTGTACCAGGCCAAAGCAACCCCCAGCTCTCTGGGATCAATTGCAGGGGGTCTGCTCCGGCACCAGGCCACAGTGGACACCCAGCTCCCTGCCCAGGTGATCAATCGCAGGGGGTCCACTGGTGTACCAGGCCGAAGAAACCCCCAGCTCCCTGCAATAGATGGCAGGGGCTCCGCTCGTGCACCAGGCCAAAAGCCTGGTGCCAGAGCAGACACCCAGCTCCCTGCTTTCGATGGCAGGGGGTCCGCTCACCACGCCCACCATCCAATCAGAGTGAGGAGCTGGGTGTCCACCATGCCCACCATCCATCGAAAGCCGGGAGCTGGGTGTCTGCTCCGGCTCCCTGCAATCCGTCGCAGGGGGTCAGCTCAGGGCGCCTATGTATGCAAATTAACTGCCATCTTGGTTTGATTTATTTGCATACTCGCTCTGATTGGCTGGTTGGCGTGGCTTGGCTGGCTCTGATTGACTGGTTGGCGTGATTCGGGCATAGCGAAGGTGCGGTCGATTTGCATATTACTGTTTTATTAGGTAGGAATATTGTATTATTTTCCATACAAATGACTATAAATCTACTTTTGTTCTAGCCTGTATTTATAACCAATGCTTTCATACCTGTTTGATTAGCCAATCTGGTACCAGAAGGATGGCATCATATCCACTTGAAAAATGCCAAATATAAAGCGTATAGCTTATCAGGGACAAAGCATGGGGTATCTATATATATAAAAGCCCAGTGACTCTTATGACAGAATGACCGGTCACTATGACGCACCAGCCACAGGGGCCACCACCAGCACCACTGCTGAGCCCGATGGCCCTGGGGCCAGTTGTGTGGAAGCCACCAAGGCGCCAGTAAAGAAAGCGAAGGTGGCCAGCGTGAGCCTGCAGCTTGAAATGAAGGCTCTGTGGGATGAATTCAATCAGCTGGGCACTGAGATGATCACCGCCAAGGCTGGAAGATCAGGGTGCCCCTCTTCCCACTGTGACCCTCCCTACATGGTGCCAGTCTCAGGCAGCAGCCGATCCACACAAACGAGACTGAGAAGTGGGGTGGGGGGCATGGACTGGCCACCTGCGGGTCCAGGTCCTTCACTCTCCGAGTCCCGGCTCTCGCAATAGTTGCCTGGCGCGCTGGGCCTGAGGATACTGCTCTCAGGTACTGCTTGGGAGGCCAGGAAGGCAGTGGAGAGAAACCCTGTGGACCTGTCACCCAACCAAGCAGCCCAGGACCCAGCACCACAAGAAACAGACCGGCTCAGAGCACACCGAGCTTGGGGGGAAGGCAGCCACCTGTGAGGGGCCTTGCCACCAGCCGGCTCCCGGTGGATCCCACCTTAAAGGAAACTCGGTCTTTGGTTCCTTAGTTCAGTCTATGCCGGCTAAAGAGGAGCAGCTGGGCACATTTTAGGGGAGAATTAAGACTTAAAGCAGTGTGTTCTGTTCCATGGAGATTGCTACCCAGTTGTCTTAGGCCTAAATTCCAGGTGATTGTGGGGCCTGGCTCTACCACTGGGGCCCACATCTTCCAATTGGCCTGTATTTGTTGTAAGGGCCCAAAGAGAAGAAGGGGAACAAGATTTTTAATGCAATGGATTTGACCAACAGACAAATTCGAGTGCTGGGCTGTGTCTAATATACAGAGACACCAGCTCTGAGTTGCCTGTCCAAAGGGAGCTCAGGGCCTGTTTGCAGAGCCATCTGGTGGTTTCTGTTTCCTTGATGAGGCTGTCCTCCCTGGGAAGCCTGGGGCCCATGCTCAGCTCCAGCTCAGTGGGTCTTCTCCAGGCCCCTCCCCCCCAGCTGGCCCTGCCCCCAATTGGCCCCCCCCCACCCAAATCAGGGGTGGGGCTGGACTACCTCCCGCGTCTTCTCCCCTTCACTTCCCCTCCGCTGGCCCACCTCCCACATCCTCTCCCCCATGCCGGCCTGCCCCATAGGTCTCCATCGGGGCAGGCCGGCCGGACCCCACCCGTGCACGAATTCATGCATTGCGTCTCTTAGTAATGGTTATATTAGTCAGATTTGTCTCAGTGATATCCAAAGCATGCATTAAAAAAACACAGTTTTTCGTGTACAGGCGTATCTTGTACTGTGCTTCATTTTATTGTGTTTCACAGATGTGGGATTTTTTTCAAATTGAAGGCAAGACCTTCCATCAGCAAAAGAATACGACTCACTTTATTGCATCATTCACTTTATCGAGGTCGATTGTAACAGCACCAGGGCTATCTTTGAAGTATGCTTGTATGTCCCTTTATAAGAGCAGTCCTACAGAAATTCTTTTAGCAGCCCCTCAAACCTATGTTTCCCTCCTTCTTTATAATCCATCGCCTACTCAATAATGTTTATCATATATATATATATATATATATATATATATATATATATATATATATTGATTTCAGAGAGGAAGGGAGAGGGGAAAGAGAGATAGATACATCAAGAGAATCATTGATTGGCTGCTTCCTGCTTGCACCCTGCTGGGGATCAAGCCTGCAACCAGGCATATGCCCTGACAAGGAATTGAACCGTGACCTCCTGGTTCATAGGTCCATCCTCAACCACTGAGCTAGGCCAGCAGGGCAATAGTGTTTATCTTCACTGCTCTCAAACACAATGCTGTCTTTTATGCTCTCTCCAAATTCGAAGTTATCTTCCTCTCAGGCTATATCTGTATCTTCATTTCCAATCTACCCAGTGGAAAGAAACCTCCTTTCCATTATTCTTCCATTGGTAATGAACTGGTGAACCATTTAAACTAAGATATTAATAAAAGATAATTCTCAATGTGTTGCTCCTTCAGGAACAAAAATCCGATCTGAAATTAATAAAAGGAGAAAATGAAAGCACAATGTATTAAGGCAGTATATTATTTTATGCTCCTCAAATGTCACCACATCCTAAAGGAAATGTGTTCTCTCATTTGGAATAGCTCTCCCAAGAGTACTCTCTTAAAATGAGTCTATAGAAACAACATGCATCCCAAGGTGCTGAGGACAATTCCCCTGGGATCCTACACTGTACTCCCTTATGGACTGATTAAGGCATTGCATCTTTGCTTCTGGTAGAAGGTGGCACATTATATCAGTACTAGAGGCCCGGTGCACGAAATTCGTGCACTGGGGGAGGTCCCTCAGCCCAACCTGCACAGTCTCCAATCTGGGACCCCTCGGGGGATGTCTGACTGCCTCTTTAGGCCCGACAGGGATCAGGCCTAAAGAGGCAGTCAGACATCCCTTTCACAATCCGGGACTGCTGGCTCCCAACTGCTCGCCTGCCTGCCTGATTGCCCCTAACCACTTCTTCAGCCTGATCACCCCCTAACCCAGTGATGGGCAACCTTTAGAGCTTAGTGTGTCAAACTTCGCCAAAAAACTGAGCATAACTCGGGTAGCGTGTCACTTTGAGGAAAAAACTAACTCCAAGACTCTAGTCGCAAATGTTTCATCCTCAGGAGCAGCAAATGTTTCATCCTCGACATGCTGCCGCATGTCATCAGAAATGGCTACGTGTGTCAGTGCTGACACACGTGTCATAGGTTCGCCATCACTGCCCTAACCACTCCCCTGCCAGCCTGATCAACGCCTAACTGCTCCCCTGCCAGCCAGATCATCTCCAACTGTTTCCCCTGACAGCCCGGTCACCCCCAAATGCCCTCCCCTGCATATTCTCTCTTTATTAGATAGGGTTTTTTCTTTAACATATTGGACTGCTCTAACTGGTTTGGCTCAGTGGATGGAGTGTCGGCCTGCAGACTCAGGGTCCCGGGTTCGATTCTGGTCAAGGGCATGTACCTTGGTTGGGGGCACATACTGCAGGAGGCAGCTGATCTGATCGATGTTTCTCTCTCATAGATGTTTCTAGTCTCTATCCTTTTCCCTTCCTCTCTGTAAAAAATCAATAAAATTTATTTTAAAAAGACATATTGGACAGTGTACCTGCTGTGGTCTTGACAAAACAGTAAAAATGTAAACCCAGACTAAAAGAATCATAAAATAAACTCCTTCAACAGGAATTTCATGAGACTTGGAAAGGTGATATCCTGTGGTTGTTTCTTCCTTTTTTTCTTCTCTTTCTTTTTCTTGATGTTTCATCTTTTGTCCTTTCTTACTTTTCTCCTTCTATTCCTTTTCTATCCTCTCTTTCTCTAAACTTTTCCTTTGGAAGACTCATCAGTACTTGACTCGCTCCCTGGCGGGCGTGGGTGCCTCCCAGGCAGATACCTAGGGCTGCCTCTGGGAGGGGTTGGTGGGGTGGGGTTGAGGGCACCTCCCATCCAGACACCCCGGGCTGCCTCTGGGAGGGGATGGCACTGTGGGGTCCTGGGCGCCTCCTATCCAGACACCCTGTGCTGCCTCTGGGAGGGGATGGCAGTGTGGGATCATGGGCGCCTCCCATCCAGACACCCCGGGTTGCCTCCAGGAGGGGATGGCAGTGTGGGGTCCTGGGTGCCTCCTATCCAGACACCCCAGGCTGCCTCTGGGAGGGGATGGCAGCGTGGGGTCCTAGGCGCCTCCTATCAGGACACCCCAGGCTGCCTATGGGAGGCTTTGGAGGCGTGGGGTCTGGAAGCCTCCCATCCGGACACCCTGGCTGGCCTCCCAGAGGGGTTGGCGGCTTGGGGGCGTGGACGCCTCCCATCCGAACACCCCGGGCGGTCTCCGGGCGGCGATGGCGGCGTGGGGGCGCGGACGCCTCCCATCCGGACACCCCGGGCGGTCTCCGGGCGGCGATGGCGGCGTGGACGCCTCCCATCCGGACACCCCGGGCGGCCTCCCGGAGGGGTTGGTGGCGTGGGGGCGCGGACGCCTCCCATCCGGACACCCCGGGCGGCCCCCGGGCGGCGATGGCGGCTTGGGGGCGTGGAAGCCTCCCATCCGGACACCCCGGGCGGTCTCCGGGCGGCGATGGCGGCTTGGGGGCGCGGACGCCTCCCATCCGGACACCCCGGGCGGCCTCCGGGCGGCGATGGCGGCTTGGGGGCGCGGACGCCTCCCATCGGGACACCCCGGGCGGTCTCCTGGAGGGGTTGGCTGCGTGGGGGCGCGGACGCCTCCCATCCGGACACCCCGGGCGGCCTCCGGGCGGCGATGGCGGCTTGGGGGCGCGGATGCCTCCCATCCGGACACCCCGGGCGGCCTCCGGGCGGCGATGGCGGCTTGGGGGCGCGGACGCCTCCCAGCCGGACACCCCGGGCGGCCTCCCGGAGGGGTTAGCGGCTTGGGGGCGCGGACGCCTCCCATCCGGACACCCCGGGTGGTCTCCGGGCGGCGATGGCGGCGTGGGGGCGCGGACGCCTCCCAGCCGGACACCCCGGGCGGCCTCCCGGAGGGGTTGGCGGCTTGGGGGCACGGACGCCTCCCATCCGGACACCCCGGGCGGTCTCCGGGCGGCGATGGCGGCGTGGGGGCGCGGACGCCTCCCAGCCGGACACCCCGGGCGGTCTCCGGGCGGCGATGGCGGCTTGGGGGCTTGGACGCCTCCCATCCGGACACCCCGGGCGGCCTCGCGGAGGGGTTGGCGGCTTGGGGGCTTGGACGCCTCCCATCCGGACACCCCGGGCGGCCTCCGGGCGGCGATGGCGGCTTGGGGGCGCGGACGCCTCCCGGAGGGGTTGGCGGCCTCCCATCCGGACACCCCGGGCGGCCTCCAGGCGGCGATGGCGGCTTGGGGTCGGGAAGCCTCCCATCCGGACACCCCGAGCTGCTCGGCTCTCAGCGGCAGTCCTCCCTGGAACTGGGGAACTCCGGCGGGATGAGCGTACTGGTCGCCGCCATCTTGTGGCTATGGAGGCCGCCATTTTTGTCGCGGAGGTACAGTTAATTTGCATACTACTCTATTATTAGATAGGATGAGAATTTGCCTACAAGAGTGAATAGTATTAATTCAAATAACTGCTTTTGTTTAGTTATATATTCTTTTTACTTATATGACCTTTAAATCCCCTTTGGGTTTTATATCTAGCAACTGCTATCTTTATGTGATAGCACTAAGAGATACCATTGACCTGGACTGCAGACTTATGGATGGACCTCTTAAGTCAGGCTTATTTCTCAATTAACCTTGATTTACTAGCCTAATGCTAAGTGATAATGGAGAAGAGCTGCCTACAAATTCTCTAAATCACTTTGTATACCACACAAGAGATACTCTGTAAACAAATATCACTGATACAGAGGATCATCAATACAAAAATCAGTTTAGTGCTTGCCATGAAAATGTTGTTTACCCTCACTTAAGCCACTGCTGAAAATGATACCAAAAGTTATAACCATGAGCATATACCATATATTTACATAATGCTTTAAAATTTTCAAAGAGGTTATGCATTTATTATCTTATTTGATTCTCACGACTACATGGAATTTTTGAGAATTTGTTTGGAGATTCTAGGAGGGGAGTGCAGCTACTCTTATACCCTTGATGGAAGACCGTGTCCACTCCTCTGGGGGGAAGCTTGTCCTCATTGACCGCAGGGTACAGCTTTGGGAGGGACGCACATAGATCGGTGAAGGAGGAGGGGGACATCTGCTTAGCTAGCCAGATCAGCCAAATCAACCCGGGTGATCAATGAGGTGATAGATGTCGCAGCCAGATTGCCCTCACATCCTACATTGAATTTGTGGATTTAAAGACAATATATAAAGGTTAATGGGTTATACAATAGCATTAAGTTTTGTAGAGCTGGTAAATTAGAGAATATTCTTAGCCTTATCATGTATATTTGGATTATATTTTAGCATTTTATTGCATTTGTTATAATATCTCTTTTACTACATGAAGAGAGATATAAATATATAAAGTTAATACGTAATAAACAAAGCAAAACTAGGATAGAACCCAGATTTTCTAATTCCTTATGCAAGTGCTCAATAGGCTTCCCTTTGCACTTCACACCATGATATTCTGACTCTTATTTAAAACGAACAACCTCCAGCATCATTTCAGTAACCAAAGCTGCCAATATTGCCATTCTTTTATATACATGCCAAAAGGTATCAGTGACTGTGGATTTGGACATGTGTCCTCTTGAATTATCATAAAGTATTCATGGAGCTCTCACAGTGCTTGATGACACTGTTTTAGGTCCTACTGAGAAAATTACACTGTTCCCTGCTAGGAAGATTTTATAAAGGTCAATGACCATCTGATAATAATTATTTCTAGTCTTTATTAATATATAGTCTGTATGGGGAAAGGAGACTGTTAAAGTTAAAATAAGGAACATATAACAAAGAAAACAATATTTAAATAATTAATTATATTTCTCAAATTAGATTATTCCTTAATTATAATTTGTACTATAGGAATAGTTCTAACAACTTATTTTTTCACCGTAACCTAATATTGCTTTCTAAAGCTAATCTGCCAGAGTTAAAAATAACTTTCCAACCATGATAACATATTATTTGTACAGATTTAATAATTTCCCCAAAAAGTTATATCGATGCTTTTTATGTTTAATATAAATGTTAATGCTGGAAGTCCAGTATTTTTGTAACAATTTTATAGATAGATTCACAGAGAATTAAATGTACATTTTCCAAAAAATAAAAAAAGGTTTTTGGAGATTGCACACTATTTGAATATGCCTAGTGCTGACTTGAGATAATTATCCCACTACTACAAACATGTAATTAAGAATATATAAAACCAAATGTCAGGTAAGTCCAGTCACAAAATTAGAAAAATTGTACACATTACTCATTGCTATTTTCTCTTCATTGCTAAAGAAACATCCATGGGATAATAATTATGCTTTGGGGCATATCTGCCAAGAAGTACATTTGGAAATTTACTTCATGATGGGTTCTATTAAAGAAATAGAAATACTGAAGAGACAGGACTTCATTATGGGTTAGTCTAATTTTGCTGGATACTTTGCATGTTTTTAGAAGTTCATGAAACTCAAGGATATGTTTTTACTCCAACACAGACTTCATATCAATTGTCAGTTGTTGTTTTTTCCTAACAGGCATTATGTAGAAGTTTTATTGTAAATTCTTATTATAAAAACTAAAAGTAGGAAAAGAACCCTTTTCCTGTTCCCTATCAACTAAGAAAAGTCACATGATCTATGCTCAGCCAATCATTTAGAGATAATTGATGGCAGAGTGGCAATGTGATGGATGATGAGAATTTAGGAACAATGAATCCAGTGACATGGAAACAAATATCAAATATCTGGTAGTGATACTGCCAGTGACATACTAAGGAGCACATTCTTGTGGCAGAATTTGATTGTTTTTTGCTCCTTGGTCCCTGATAGAATCTGTTATCACTAACTAATTATTAATTCTGGCAAATTAATTATTTGTCCAATAATGTTAACTTCAATTGTTTGTATTTAGCAATTGAGATTGCTGACAAATTCAGGACTAGATTTTAAAAATATCTAATATGTGCATAGGTGCACATATGTTTTTTCATGCTTTGATATTTTAATGTCTACAGCACACACAAATTGTGAAAAATGTGCTTAGATTCATCCATTCTTCAATTGTAAATATGTCTTTAATGTGTCCTTTTCAATGCTGTTTTGGTTGAAAAGAACAGAAAACTAACTGAGTAGGCCATTTGTGAATAGATCCATAAAACAAAGGTAGAAAGAGAGACACATATTCCACTGAAATAAAATGATTGCCCTAACTGGTTTGGCTCAGTGGATAGAGTGTTGGCCTGCAGACTGAGGGGTCCCAGGTTTGATTTTGGTCAAGGGCATGCACCTTGGTTGTGGGCACATCCCCATTTGGGGGTGTGCAGGAGGCAGCTGATGGATGTTTCTCTCTCATCGATGTTTCTAACTCTCTATCCCTCTCCCTTCCTTTCTGTAAAAAATATCAATAAAATAAAATAAAAATGATAAAATGTAAGAATGGAGGTAGATGTGGTTATTTTTGGAAAAGAAAAGCAGATTGGTATTGGTGTTGATGCTGCTATAGCCCTTAATCTCCCAGGAAATGTTTGATTGATAAGACAGAGCATTAGAGCTCTGGGACTTTGCTTCTCTGCTTTGAATGCTAGAGATATGAAATGTGAAAAATATCAAAAGATGCCGGTTTTTACAGGAAAAATGGAAAGTGTGACCTTGCTATTGTAGGTGGTAACCTGACAAGCTTGATTATCTCCCTCTTTCTCTTGAATCATCAATTTCACTTTCTCTTCTGAGTCATTTCTATCAGGACTAAAACATGCTATACTATACCCATTTAAAAAAAAACACACTTTTTTTCCCAGATGTCTCTCTATCCATTAGTTTCTTTATTTCTCTTTATCAAAAGTTGTCCAAATAGTTCTCTCTCTTTACTGCCTGCACTTTCTCAATTCCTACTGTCGTGTTTGGATTTCTTCCAAGCCTTTGCCCTAATTCTTATCAAATCACAAATGACTGCATTGTGGTCAAATCCTGAGTCTTCATCTCTGTCAGCACTTCAACAACTTGTCATGGTGGTCACTCCTACAGTCATGAATCATCTTTTCACTTTGACTTTATGAGCTTATATACATCATAAGCCATTCCTATTTAGTCTCCTTTTTGAATAGTCCTTATTTACCTAAACTCTAAATGTTAAGTTATACTGGGACTTCAGTTTTAGACTTTTTTCCACTACATTTACTCCACAAGTAATCTTATTTGGTCCCATTGCTTTATATGGAATCTCTATAGACTACTTCCCAAATATATGTCTATACAAATGATCTTGCTTCTTTAACTATAGACTTAACTATCCACCTGCCCATTCAAAATCTCCCTGTGGATACCTACTTGGTAAATCAAACTTAACTGAGTTTGGACTACCCCAAATTTCTTACTCCTAAAATCTTGCCCATTTTGATCAAGGCAATTCACTCATATAATTGTATGAACTAACAATGGAACTGTTCACGATTTTTATTTTTCACACTCAAAATTCAATCTATTAGCAAAATCATGTCACTGAAACTCAAAATGCATGTCAAACTCAAGCTACTCTCAATATCTCCAGATGAGTTCCAAGAACCATTGTTTTTACTGAGCTACATAAATAACTTATTAACTGATCTCTCTGGTTCCAATTGTACCTCTTTGCAAACTATTTTCTACACGGTAGTCAAAATGCTCTTTTGTAAGCATACTCCTGTTACAATCATTTGTCTGGTAAAATAGATGTTCTGATGGTTACCCCTAGAAGAAGAAGAAGAAGAAGAAGAAGAAGAAGAAGAAGAAGAAGAAGAAGAAGAAGAAGAAGACCAGAACCCATCATACGGAGTCTTATAGACCCAGGACTCATACCCACTCCCCATCTCACTATTTTTAGGATATGATTTTGCTACAATTTTGAAATTATTTGATCTACTGAAATATAATTCCAAAATCATTGAATATTTAAATTGTTATAGTGTTTTGTTATTACACTTTGATGTAGTGAACATCTGGAAATATATCTTCATGAGAATCTCTATATATTTATACTATAAATTCTAAGAAGACCCTAGCCAGTTTGGCTCAAAGGGTCTTAGGTTCGGTTCCAGTCAAGGGCACGTACCTTGGTTATAGGCTCCTTCCCAGCCCGGGCCCTGGTTGGGGCGTGTGCAGGAGGCAACCAATCAATGTGTTTCTCTCACATCAATGTTTCTCTCTGTCTTCCCCTCTCTCTTCCACTCTTTCTTAAAAAATCAATGGAAAAATATCCTCAGGTGAGGATTAACAAAAAGAAAATAAAAAATAAAAAATAAAATCTTGGAAGGGGAATTATTAGTCAAAGGATTTATAAACACTTTTTAAAGGCTATTGACAAATATTATCAAATGCCCACTAATAAATTCATATCAATTTCTTATCCTACCAAAGAATATAAAAATGCAAGTTTGATCCATCCCTGGACAACACCATGTACTATCTATTAAAATAAATGAAAAACAAGATGACATAACTTTTTAATATGAGATGACAAAGTCATTTTTCCCATTTTACCTTATTAATGAGACTGCACATTTTTATAGGTCTGGGGATCTTAATGTATTTTGTGATTTTTTTCTTTATCACTACTCATTTTATTCCAAGGAGTTGAGAATCTTTACCTTATCTTTCTATACTTTGTTTAGTAAATATTGGTGCACATACTCTTTCCCAGTTTACCTTTTGAATTGTGTTTATGATGCTGATATTTATGTGATCAAATATACATATATATATCATTGTTTATTTTACTCATTTAATACTTAATAATTAGTAGTCTTTTTAAATTTTGAGATTTTTGTGTGTTTTGCTTTAACTTTTCACAAATGTAACCTTTTATCCATTTAAGAACTATTTGGGAGTATATTCTAAAGTAAGTCCCATTATTTTTCTCCAAATGGTTAACCATCTGCTAGAAAACAAGTTATTGAATAATCCTTCATTTCCCCTGTTGTTGTTTTTTTGTGGGTTTTTTTTTTGTATCTTCAGATATCAATTTTATTCTCCCAAATTCTTTGTTCATACTTATTACTATACTATATAGACTGAAATACTTTTGCTTTATAAGCAGACAGGGGTTTTGTCTATCTTGCTAATCATTTATCTTAGAACTAAGCAAGTACCC
Organism: Eptesicus fuscus; assembly: GCF_027574615.1. Classification (NCBI taxonomy): domain Eukaryota; kingdom Metazoa; phylum Chordata; class Mammalia; order Chiroptera; family Vespertilionidae; genus Eptesicus; species Eptesicus fuscus. The sequence goes on along the minus strand of NC_072475.1, from coordinate 91,765,814 downwards.
AATAAGTGTTTTTAAAGTATGAATGAGGTTAGAATTACTGTCATGCAAAACATGGGAAGTGGAAGAGATGTTTGGAATGGATGTGCTCCAATTCAGGATCTCTGGCCACCAAGCCAGGGCCTCCTAAATGTTCTACAATGCTCAGGAAACAGAAAAGAAATATTCATTTCCAGTTCCCTTGAGTTTATGCTTGGAAAAGAAAATTTTCTCCAAGAACAAGATCTTACACTCTTCATCAACTGCTAGTCAACTATACAGTTTGGGAAATATAGGAACAAAGTTAATCTGTTGCTTCCTTAAAAATAGCAGAAAGCATTTGCTTCCATCAAGATGGTGGCATGGGTAAACATGGTACTCACATCTTCCTATAACCACATCAAAATAACAATTAAGCTATAGAACAACCATCATTGAGAACCACCGGAAATCTAGCTGAACAGAAGACCTATAACTAAGGGTGTACAGAAGCCGCCTGTTAAAAGGGGTGGAGATGTGAAACAGGCAGGTCCCATCCCCATGTGACAGTTAAAAAATCAGAGGAATATCTCAGCTGAGGTGATCCCCTCTGAGGAGTGAGGAGACCCAGCCCATAACAGCATCTCAAGCCCAGGGTTCCAGTGCCAGGAAGAGCAGTCCCCATAACTTCTGGCTGTAAAAACCAACAGAGATTGTAGCTGAGTGATATGGTGGGCTGCTAGAGTCTCAGATGTTCTTCTTAAAGTACCCATGCACATACTTACCAGACTCATTCACTTTGAGCTACAGCACTGGGGTGGCAGCTCAAAAGATGCCAGGGACATATAGGAGGAAATGAATTGTCTGGCATCAGAGCAAAATTTGGAGGTGCAGCTTTCTCCAAGACACAAATGTTAAGCCCTCCCTCTTTAGGTGCAGGTAGGTGCCATATCTGAGTCTTCATTGCCCCGCCCTGATGACTTCCTAACACCCTGACTCACCCAACTTTAAGGCCCATCCATGCCACTTCCAGTGGTGTTTCCATACAAATGGATCATGCAACAGACTTTCCTAAAACTTCTCAAAGGTACACAAATACCAAACAAGCAGCATCTGGCCTCAGTTTACCCTGTACTTCTTGCTAAGGAGTCTTAAGCTTGACACCAATGGCAGTCAGCCTTGGTTTGAAGCTTGGCCTCTCTTTGGCAACTCCACACCAGCATAAGTGGCAACCATTTAAATATCACTTTTTAGCTCATTTCAGCTGACCCCACATGGGACATAGGCAGTGGCTGACCTTAGCCTGCAACTCCTCTGAGGCCCCAGAGCCAGCGTACCCAGTGAACAGCTTCAGACCACATGGGAGCATCATTCAACCTCTTCCATGAGTGACACATTCAAGAGGTGGACTTGGCTGGCACCAGAGCTCCAACTGAAGCAAGCCTTGCTCTGTGGAGCCATGGCCAGTCCTCACAGCCAATTGGTGTGGGAGGTCAACCCCACCCTTTGATGTGCCAACAACAATCAGGCTCAACTACCCAGCCCATATGGGAGGGGGTGCACACCCAGAGTGCCCTGATCTGGTGAATAGGGAGGCTGTGCACTGGGAAGCACAGAACACCTACTACAGAAGGCTGAGATAGCGAGACTGCAAAACACAGCAGCTCTATTTAATATGCAGAAACAAACACTGTAGGTGGCCAAAATGAGAAGACAAACATATCTATACTAATGAAAGGGTAATATGCAAATTGGTCAGGACGCCCTCACAGTTACGACTGAACAGCAGGCTGCGTGGGTAACAAGGCTGGCAGGGGGGTTAGTGAGGGACAGCCAAATGACTGAACAGCAGGCTGTGTGGGGCGAAACAGGCTGGCGGGGGGGGGGGGCAGGCAGTGAGGGACGACCAAACGACTGAGCATCAGGCTGCATGGGGCGACCAGGCTGGTAGGCAGGGCAGTAAGGGGCAACCAGGCTGGCAGGGGGGGCAGTGAGGGGCAACCAGGCTGGCAAGGGGGCAGTTTGGGGCAACCAGGCTAGCAGGGGGGGCAGTTGGAGGTGACCAGGCATGCAGTGGGGGGCAGTTAGGTGTGATCAGGCTGGCAGGAGGAGTAGTAAGGAGTCAGCAGTCCCAGATAGTGAGAGAGATGTCCGACTGCTGGTTTAGGCCTGATCCCCAGGATGAAAAATATATTTCATAAAAATGAAACAAAAATGCTGGGGTAGCCATACTTATACCCGATAAAATAGACTTTAAAACAAAGCAATAACAAGAAACAAAGAAGGACTCAGTAATTCCACTTCTGGGTATTTATCCAAAGAAATCCAAAACACTAAAATGAAAAGACATATGCATCCATATATTCATTGGCATATTATTGACAATAGCCAAGGTATGTGGTCATCAATAGACAAACGGATAAAGAGTGGTACCTATATAAAATGGAATATTACTTGGCCATAAAAAATGAAATCTTACCATTGTGACAACACAGATAGATCTAGAAGTTATATATACTGAGCCAAGGTAAGATATCTTAACATACTAGACTTGGGACATGGGGGGTCCCACACAGTTGGGACAACTAGGGCCAGGACACCGAACTTTCATTGTCACCACCTCCTGGAGCACTGCCTCCAGGGCCATTCCCAGGTACACTGACCTCTGTGGGCTACCACCATAACATTGTCAGCAGTGAAGACAGTTCCATCATTGATGTGGAAGAATAAATTGGCACATTGCCCAAGATTCTTGAATAGCTATCTAATCTAATAATAGACAAATATGCAAATTGACCGCACCTTCGCTACACCTAAGCCACGCCCACCAGCCAAGCCACGCCCACCAACCAATCAGGACGAGTATGCAAATTACCCCAACAAAGATGGCGGCTAATTTGCATATCAAGACAGTGTCGAAAGAAGCCAAGAGCTGCAAAAGGGAGTAAAGCTTCGAAGAAGCAAGCAAGCCAGGGGGGCAGGGGAGGAGAAGGGAGGAGCGAAGTCAGGGCTGTGGGCGAAGGGAAACAAGGGCGGGCTGGAGGAGAAGGCGGGGCCGGCGGCAAGGGCAGAGCGGAGGCGGGGCCGTGGGCGAAGGGAAACAAGGGCGGGCTGGAGGAGAAGGCGGGGCCGGCGGCAAGGGCGGAGCGGAGGCGGGGCCGTGGGCGAAGGGGAACGAAGGCAGGCTGGAGGAGAAGGCGAGGCAGGCGGCAAGGGAGGAACAGAGGCGGGGTAGAATGCAGCAGGAAATCCTATTGCAGGATTTTTCCTGCAACGGGAAAGCTAGTTTTAAATAACTTCTTACATCAATCTATTTTAACTTCTTACATCAATCTATTTGTGTCTGCTTGGGACTAAAGGGGTATTTCTTAGCAAAGTGTCTCCAAATGCAAATATCAGCCACTCCTCACATGATCATGTTTTTATTTTTTATAGTTTCCACTTGGATAAGCAAAGTGACTACCTTTCCCAGTCCCCATGTTTGTAGATAAGATCTGGCCAGTGATTTATTCCCAGTAGAGTATTGGTGATGATTTATTCCCAATAGAGTATTGGTGAAAATGATTTGTGCCACATGCATGCCACATTGTATAATATCTCATCACTTCTCGTGTGTTTTCCCTACTCACACTACTGGACATGTAAATCTGACGGAAAGGGAAGTTGTATGAGGAAAAGAACCTGAATTCTGAAGTCGCTACCTAGCGTAATGATGCTTAAGATGCACCTGGTCAGGGACATTTGCAATGGCTTTGTATGAACTAGACATAAAATTCTTGGGTTACACTAACATATTTGGGATTTAATTATTCCAATAAGACAATCCTAACACAGTATATACTTAGCAATGAGCAATCAGTCCACCCTGTGTCTTGAGACAGATATTATAAACTTTCTCCCTTAAATATTAGATAGTGTAAAGAAATGGACCACTTCTTTTTGAACAGATATTTGCCTTACCTCTCACTCTCTCATCCACCTCTAATAATATCTCTTCCATTTTAATATATAGGGAATTAAAAAGGCTTGTCTCAGTATTGGCTTTATTTGTATAATGAGAAGCTACCAATTCAGGGCCTATTTTTATAAGGAGCATGTAGAATATGTTTTATACCTTTACAACAGTTTCTTAGATAATCAAATCAGAAAATTTAATATGCAATATTTTAATATATGCTTACATTGCTTTTTAAGGCTTTTTTCCCCTAAACACATTATGCAAAACTGAAATTGTGTCCTGCTTTATAAGACACTACAAACTAATGAAGAGACAAGTTAGCATAACTAAACTTTAGTAAAAAACATACTCTGTCCTAGCTGGTTTGGCTCAGTGGATAGAACATCAGCCTGCGGACCAAAGGGTCCCGGGTTTGATTCCAAGGGCACATGTCCCGGGTTGTGGGCACGATCCCCAGTAAGGGGGGGGGGGGTGCAGGAGGCAGCCAATCAATGATTCTCTCTCCTCATTGATGTTTCTATCTTCTCTCTCCCTCTCCCTTCCTCTCTGAAATCAATAAAAATATATTTTAAAAAAACATACTCAATATATGAGATGTCCTAATAAAGTCACATATTATATTACATTTTAATAGAATCAAGAAAACTTAAAGAAAGTGAATTAAATCACATGATAAAACAATAAAGTTTTGACATTTTAGTTTTTGAAGCATGGTATTTAGCATTTCAACATGAGAGTCATGGTATTTATAAATGCTGGAGATTACAAAAATTCTTTTTTACTCCTTTCAGATCCACTGGTTTGCTGTAAGAGTACATAACTCTTAAGATAAGATATCAGTAATGTCATAGAGATGGTAGAGTTTATGAATAAAAATTGATAAGCAAATATCACATTTCATGTTTCTAAAAAATATAAAATATAAAGTAAAGATAAAATGAGGCAGAACAGAATAAAATCTAAGAGGAAGTAAATTCTTTAAAATTATGAGTTCCTCAAGTTACTAAAGGCTTGCCAATTTTGAAAACTTACCTAGATGGTGTCAAAAACTACACTTTCCTTCATTGGGGCCATAGTATAATTAGAAAAAATGTCACAGTCAACTTTAAATAATTTGATAGACAATTCATATGTACATTAGTAACATGTTACACAGAAAAAAACTTCAAATATCATCATCTTCCAATATCTGTCATCTGTTATCAACATCAATAACAATGCAATAAGCCCAGCTGGTGTGGCTCAGTGGTTGAGCATTGACCTATGAACCAGGAGGTAATGGTTGTGATTCTCAGTCAGGGATATGCCTGAGAGCTGGATCCCCAGTAAGGGATATGCAGGAAGCAGTCAATTAATGATTCTCTTTCATCATTGATGTTTCTATCTCCCTCTTCCTTCCTCTCTGAAATCAATAAAATATATATTAAAAAATAACAACACAATTAAAAAGAGAAGACAAAACAAAATAAAAAAGAGAAGAGTGTGGTGAAGGTCTGGGATGGGGACAAGTGCAGGACGGAGGGAGGGTCAATGGGGAATAAAAGGAGGACATCTGTAATGCTTTCAACAATAAAGATAAATTGAAAAGAATAAAAAGAGAAGAAATTAGGTGGAGATAAAAATGAAAATCATTCCACAAAACTAAAAAGCAACATAAGAAAATGTTAGAGAAAAATAAGTTATATATTATTTACTTTTGAAAATGCACTACATTACAATTGAGTGATAATTGTATCTTCTACCAGGAGAGGCAATACTAATTTGTTAGAGAAATAAGAGATGGAGATGTAAGAGACCAAAAAACTCTTTTGCAATTTGTAATCCAGAGGTACAGAGGGATGAAGTTAGAGTAGTACCAATGAGACTGAAAAAAGAAAAGGCATATTTTTAATGTATCTCTTATTTTCCTCAATAAGGAAGACTTCGACATTACAAATGACATGGTTTTATTGGAAGAAAATTAATAAAATGGTAGTAAAGGCTGATGAAATAAGAAATTCTGAGAGATGTGTGGTGCTAAAGATATAAGCTATAATGACTTCACAAATGTTAATTTAATGTAGTTTCAGCAATTTTTAAACCATCAAAATACATATATAATAGAATTACACACTTTGGTAAGCAAGTGCATTTTCTCTACATTGATAGGAGACACTATAAAATTAAAGAACACTTTTAAATAAATGCTATGTAAGTTTCCCTTGATTTTTACATCCAGGTGAAAAGCAAAAATGGTAGATTGTAAATTGAGCCTCCAAGATATAAAAAAATCATTAGAATGATTCTGCCAATTATTATGACTTCTTGTGTCTCAGTTCATGAAATTATATGTAGAAACAATGTTAAATAGCATATTCAACATTTAATTGTCAATGTCAAATGGTTAATTTATATAACAAAACACCTGTCCCACATGGCAGTGACCTACCACAAACTGATACAGGAGCAAGATAGCATTCTGCAATTTGAGGTTTGAAAAACTATTAAAATAGGTGCTGACAATTTAATTTTTGCTTTCAGTACTTATTGCTGTCTCCCTATTCATTTACTAAAAAATCAGAAAATAGCTTTATCACGGTGGCCCTTTTTAAGACAATAATAAATTTAATTATGACAGCCCTGGTGTATGTGGCTCAGTTGGCTGGAGCATCTTCCTGTGATCATGGGTCTGATTCCCAGTCAGGGCACATACCCAGGTTGTGGTTTGAGTCCTGTTTGGAGCACATACAAGAGGTAACCAATCATGTTTCTCTCTCACTTCTCTCTCTCTCTTTCCCTCCCTCGCCCTCTTCCTGCCTATCTCAGAAATCAGTAAGCATGTCCTTGGGTGAGGGGTTTTTAAAAATTAATTGTGTCAATTTATGTGTCATAATAAACTTTCAACTTTGTACAGTGATTTCTTTCATCACCACCCAAATTATGGTGTCTTCTTGTTTTGATCCTATTTCAGCAGTTATGTGCCTTGCAGACATTACTTTTTATTTTATTTCATGAGGTAATAGTTTCCTATACCATTACCTGTGGCACAAACTTCAAAAAATATATTATCACAAAGAGGATTTAACAAAAATCATTGTGCAATGTTCTGTGGGGTTTCATCTACCCAGTAAGTGAATTTGTTATATACTATGTAAAATCTGGCTATAAATGCAGTTTTATCTTTTAAGAAATTTTCTGAGTGACATCAGTCTGGTCTATCCTCATTTATGCCAATTTTCCTTTCTAACCTTTCTGCACACAGCTGCAGAGTATAGGCAACATAGAAATGAGACATATTTAGAAAGAATACTTCATATTTCTCAGAAAGTTTTCCAACTCATCTATAAATAATCTTTGCAATTTAGATATCATAGGCCTTGTGTAAGAGTAAATGTTATAACTAGGTAAAACTCAGAAATAACACTTCCCGTCACTTACCTCCTCAATCTATCTACAGTTTTGGTGATCTAAATTTGTTTACCTATTGCAAAGGACTATGAAAAAGAGGCTAGAGGTTATCTTATGATCAGCTTTAATACAATAAAGAAGAAGAAAACCTTTACTAAATTAATTTTCCAACTTTACAAGATTTTAGTTTTCTAAATAGCTATCATAATTGATGTAAGTACAATATTGGATGTACATAGGAAAAAAATTAAAACTCAAGCAGGTTTAGACAATGTAGGAAGCCATTATCAAGAAGTTGCATCTGAATTCAGTAAAGAAAGCCATTTCAGATAGAGAAGAAAAAGATAAATAGATATTTTAAGAGAACTCAGTGGGGGTAGAAGGTTATGCTGCAAATATAGATAAATATATCACGTTAAGCAGTTTGAACTTCCCTGTAAAAACAAGTTAAATATAATTACACAAATAGTCAAATTTCACTGAGCATTTACTATTTACCAACTGCTAGACTTACTAAATTTTTAAAATAACCTATAAACTGGGTATTATATTATTCCCCATTCATTAAAAGGAAAACTGAGAGGGTAGACAGACAAATTCATTTACCTCTGGTGGCAAACCCTAATTTGCACCCATGCAATCAGAATTCACAGCCTATAGTCTATACTGCAATACTCTACCATTCTAAGAAATCATATTTTTATATTATGATGTGAAAGTATAAATAGGCCAAAGACACTGCTTCCTTATAATTACTTAGCAATGTTTAATTATATAAATCTTACTTTAGTTCAAAACCTAATGAACAGGATGAAGGTATCTTGAAATTACTGAAAATATCTTATTAAATAGTATCTCATACTATATTTCATACAATCAAATATTCTTTCAATAAACATTATTTAAACTTTCTTGCTTACATTCCATAGCATTTTTCTATTAGCTTTTATGATCCAATTTCTTTATAAGTGTTTTAGCTATCATTGTTAGACATGTAGGTTTTTATGTATCCAAAACATTCCATAGTATATCACAATTGAATGTCTAAAATAAAATAACAAAAATTTACCTATGCTCTGGCCTTAATGGTGCTTGAGTCCATAACCTAAAACAAGTAGAATAGGCTTCGGAATCTGACTCAGCTGAATTCAAATCTCAGACCTACTACTTATTGAGTCTGACTATGACTGTGACTTGGGTAGATTATTAACTTCATTTGATGTCAAGCTTTCTTATTTCTAAACTGTAAATACTAATATTTCACTCATATATTCCTGGTGAGGAATATAAAATGTAGTATTAAATTGCATAATATACATTGTAAGATATAAGAGTTTTAAGAATTGGTGCACCAATGTTATTCTTACTGTTCTTGTTGCTGTTATCATTAAGTGTTGACTAGCCGAGCTTTCTTCCAAAGTCACTCATCCCAGCTACCTTAGTCATTGATATTCACTTATTGCCAGATTTTCTATGTTAATGTGAAAAGTCTTTTTTTTTTTTTTTTAAGTAACCTCTATTTAAGTTCTTCTACCAGTGACTATTAACTGGTACAGTCAAATGACCATGGGATGTATGTCATTTCCAGACACCCTTCAGGGGTGATGCTCTTGTGGAATAGCTTTGTATCTAGTTTCCTTAGCATAATGATGAACTTGAAGCAAAATAATCTTGACACTTAAGTCAGAGAGTTTTCTTTCAGCTATTCTAGTATAAGAATAATATATTTAAGAAGCTGAATGCTGTCAGTTGAATCTAATTGGCTGAAATTTTTTTTTTTTAGGTGTAAGGAGGGGCTAAGACTGATATATTCTAGTAGATATGATGCTATACTGGATTTTATCTTGGATACTTATTAGTTTTCAGATCGTTTTCAAATATTTCTCAGTTTTGAATTTTCCCAGAGATCAGATCAGATGTTGCTGGCAAATAGAGTCGAAAAGAGGAAAGACAAACATTGTCTGCTTTGCTTCTCTATCAAAATTTTGAGTCCTATAATTTCCCTAAGAATTTGGGTTTTAAATGAACATCTGGAATTAACAAGTGGAACAAAAACATGTAGGTTTAATTATTAATCTTTCCTTTCCAAATGTAAATCTTATCAAAAACCTTTTTCACTTATTATCATTGCTAGTCTTGCTTACAAGTATTTTTATTGAAGGTTTGAATCCTGAATAAATTTGCATATAATTCATATATGAAAGTATTAAAGTCTTTTTAGTTTATTTTAGTTTTCCCAATATTTAATACAAAAGGTATCTGTGTATGCATATGTATATATGTCTATAGGCATGTGTATATACACACATATAACTTTATGTGTATTTACACAAAATATACTTTTTTAATTGGTTATTTTTATTTCCCTTTTATCTTATCCAAAATTCTGCTTATTTTTTGGTTTCAACATAGTCTCACTCATGTACCTTCTATCATGTTTCTAGTTCATTATACTTATTATTGCAACTATCTTAAAGCTACAAAGTAGGTTCTTAAAACTGGCCTCATAGGAACAGGGACTTCTTCCAAAAGTCAGTCATTAGTTTGTATTTAAAATATCTCACTTGAAATCACTGAAATTCCAATTCTTAATTTGGTTTAAGTGGATTCAGTTATAATATATAGCATTATTCATAAGTAAAATGGAATATTCTAAATGCTATATTCAAAGCACGAGTGTCTCTTCAGATCAATGGCACCTCCCAAAAGTGAAGTGCTAAATTTCAAATATAATTCAACCAATGCAATAATGCATAGAGGTTATGTTTCCTGTGTTAGGCTAGCAAGATGGACAACAGGAACCTAAAGGATAACATTCATTGCTTTAGCAAAATCAAAGGTCTGACTCTCAATACTGCAGATACATAAACTTGATTCTGTCAGCACATACAGAGTATGTCCATCTCTCAGGACCAGATATGGATCAAGCTCATGCAACTGATGATAAAAGTAGAAGCTCAATCGTTCTGTGGATAAAATGCGATGGGTTTTTAATCCTCCTTTTGGCTATCACTCATTGGTTTTTACTTTTAATCAAATAATCTCTTTAATCTTACTACAAATGCAATTTCTTTCACAGCATAGTCTTCTAGCAGCTATAAAATGGTGAATAAAATCAGAGCATCCCCAACTTTATTTCCCACCCTTTCAGAATGTTTTCAGCATTTAAGAGCAGAATTTCTCAACCACTTTTTTTTTCCATATGCCCAAATCTCTCCTGACAGAAAGGAAAGGAGATTAACCCTCTAAACAAAAAATAAAAAGATAAGCAAACTATTCCTTTAAATTTTCCCAAACCCTAAAAGCTTAATGATTCCCTAAATCTTCAGTGGATTTACCTTCCCCATTGAATACATGACATCTGCTTTATTGTGTTATTGAACAAAATATTTTGTAAAAAACTGCCTTGCAGTTTTTTATAGTCCTGAACTTGATCCCAAAAGGTCTTTTCAGAAAGGTCACTACCAATTACTCTATAAGAGCCAAAACATCAGATGCTTAATAATAGAAAAGTTCTCACATGATCCATGATTTCCAACCTCCATTTTCCATTATGTCTGCAAAGAGATTGACTGGAAAATGCTCATATAGGACTATAACAACTGACACCAGCTTTTCCAAGGTCAGAGAACATCTGTGATAAAATTTGAGCCAAAGGGAAATAGGAATCCCTCATGCTCTGATGCCAATTCAGAGAGACTAAAAGTTACCAGTGAATTAAACGCCACCTATTTCACCAAAAAATGCATACTCGTGTCCATTTAAAAAAGGCTGATGTTGAATCACAATTTAAAGACTATCCTTGGAAACTCCTATATGTGAGACCATATATCTCAGCTATCCAAGGAAACTCCCATATTTACCTATGATCCTGGCATAGGTATTAATTTTGTTCAGCTTTCCCAAAATTGTCCCAGTTTGAAAAAGTGTTTCTTGCAAAGTCAATTCCATGTCAGCTTCTGCAGATCTTATACAACTTTCACCTCTGCACATTCAGCTCCAGTCTAACTGGCCTTCTATATTCTCATCTAAGCCATGTTCATTCTCATCAGATGGTCTTTGTATATATGCATTAATAGAGTGATGTTTACTCCCTACTTTCATCTGTAATTACTATGAATTCTTTATATCTCAAGTCAATAATCATTTAGGAAGTTTTCCTTGACTTCAATGAATAAATACCATATCCACCCATTATCCACCAATATCAATAAATTAATACTTATATCCACCTATTATCCACCCCATTGTCCAATGCACACAGTCATATATTTGCATTTCTTTCATATAGTTATGATGCCTACACATAGTTCTGTCATCTCCACTAGACTGAAAACTACATGGAAGCAAAAGTTGGCAAGGTTTTGAAGACTGTAAGTCCACAGAAACTAGCATCATGCACAGAAAAAAATAATTCTTTAGTATTTGTTGAATAAACCAAAACTATTTATTTTAAAAAGTAATGCATTTAAGAACTTTTATACAATCAATTATAAATTAGCTTTTATTTATTTATTTATTTATTTATTTATTTATTTTTATTCTACTCCTGAAATACCCATCCAGTTCCAAGAAAAATGAAAGAAACAAAAAAACGCATAATAGGATTAATAATGGAGGGCCTACCACTCTGACTGTGTCTAGAAAACCTTGCCTTAGTCTTACTTACATGTGTTATTCTATCTCTGAGTAAAAAAAAAAAAAAAAAGAGAGAGAGAGAAAATATTGAATTTGAAGGATGTGTGACAGAGGAAGCATTTGTTATGTTGTGCCAGCCAGTTCCATTTACTTTGAAACCTCAGCAGCAAGGCTTGTAGAAGGGAAGGTTGTACTGATCTTTGAGAACTGACATCATTTTTAAAATGTCCACAGACTTATCCTATCTCTTCTTCAATTTACACCTCTGTATTTATACTTAAGATTAAAGTAATCTAGCAATAGCAATTTGCACGTCACAAAAAATTACCTTCTATTCCCCATAACTTTTATAAAAATAGAATGTAAGTTTTTATAAGAAGTTAGCATCATGACTTTTTATCAAAAAGAATCATTTTAGGTAAGTTCATCCTGCGGTTCCCACTGTGGGAGCCATTTTCAAGGATGCAGCCTTGAGAAAGCAACACGGTGTTGAGACCCCCTGGCAAAGGCACATGATGGACCCTTTAAAGCCTCCGTGTAAACTTGAAGACTCTGGCGGCCCAGGAGCCAGACTCAGAGATATGAAACTGAGGTATAAAGAGATGAAGTGATTTGTTCTGAATAAGGCTGCTGCTGAAAGTCAGAGGGGATAAAAAGTGGCAGCCGAATAGGCAGACGTGTCCTGTGCCTTGTCTCGGAGCAGATAGAAGAAACAATTAAATTGAACAACATCCACCCAGAATTGGTGAAGTAGGCACACTTGGTGAGACAACTCACAGCCAGAAAGGGCAGATGATGCCTGGAGAACAGTAGGATCGGGGATCTGGGCTGGAGAGAGACATGCAACCACCAGGATGAGAAGGTCAGAAGGAAGCTGCACGGCACCAAGTCCACATCCCTTGGGGACAGGCATAATATCCAATTGTGGAAAGGACGTCAAAGGGCTGCTGGCAGCTGGGGGATCTAGATCTAAGTCCACAGCTGCAAGAGGCTGTACCCAGAGGGGCGTTCTGAAGAGCTGCCCAAGCTGCATAGTGCCTGGGGAGAGAAATTTGCAGTCCTGTGGTTCTTTCACCTGTTTTATCTTTGCTTTTATTCACTAAATCCAGTTCATAGGACCTTTCAATTGCAAACACTCACCCAAGGCTGCTGTGCAGGTGGAGGTACAGATTTGTGGAGTCTGGGGAGAGGCTGTGGAGGGGAGTGGGAGAGGAAAGATGACCAGGAATCCAGCACTGAGACATTCCTTACCCTTCAAACCTAAGCAGCCATTTTGCTCCTGAAGAACCAGCCCTCCCAACAGCCTCAAGGAAGTTAATATAGCCACATCCAGCCTATACCTTGAGCTTTACAAAGGACACAAAGACTCTGAATAACCCCCAAAGAGCCCTCAGGGACTACGTTGAAGAGGGGCTGTTCAGTCCCCGAAAACAATACAGCACCACCCCTACCTAAAGCCCTGTCAGAAACAGATGCTTGAGTGATTAAGATTGACAGCAGGCAGACAGGCAAAGGGGGCATAAGGGTCCCATATGCTTGCAGCCAAGGCTGTGGAGATAGATACAAAGAGAGGAGCAGTGGATCACTTAGAACTTCAACATGGTGCTGACTACCTAAGAGGAAACTGAAAAATGGCAGACAGAACAGAAGAGTGGTGTCTTAAACGAGCCCCCTGGGAGCATTAAAACTCAGCTAAAGCACATGACACTTCACTTTTTTATTTTTTATCTTTTATTTAAAACATGTTTTCCTTTCTTTGTTTGTGTTGTTTTTTAATATTTATTTGTTTTGTATTATTTTTTCTTCATTCTATTTTTATTTTATTTTATCTTATTTTTCCATCATTTTCTTCATCACTTCTCCCTCTTTCATCCTGTTTTCTCTTGACCCCACTTTACTTTTTCTCTCTCCTTTCTTTTTACCTCTTGTTAAAAATTGATTTTCTTTATCTGCTTTACTGATGTGTTATTATTGTAGTCTCTGTTGGCTTACCTATATATCTCATTTCCTCTCTCTTTCTCTAAGTCTTTCTCTTTCTTCCCTAGTCATTTTTTAATGCTTGTTTTTTCTCTCCTGTCTTGCTCTCTTCTTCTCCTAATTGTGTAGTTTCACTCACTAAACTCAAACCTACCTGCTCTCTCCTCTATTCTTTTCCAAAAATAGATGAATAGATAAATTTAAAAAAAAAATTGTTTTATCTATTTATTTATTTATTTATTTATTTATTTATTTATTTATTTTTCTCTTTTTCTTTTCTTCTTATCCACTCATTCTCCTTATACCTACTCTATACTGAACCGTGGTCCATCCTTTATTCAATTCCTTAACCTTACTTTCTCTATATAACCTCTGCCTCTACAAATTCTGTCCACCCCTTTTTCTGGGTGTTTGTTGTTTGCATTTTTTGGTTTATTTGTTTTGAGGCGTTTTCTCCCCATATATTTTTTTTCTTCTTTTTCTTTTCTTTCTTACCTTATTTTATTTTCTCAATATCATTTTTACTCTCTTTTCTCTCTCCTAATTCTCTTTTCTCTGGAGGTCACTTATATTGGGGTTATCAGTGTCGTGAGTACATTCATGTTTTGTTCCCTTTGTGTCGTGTCTTGTTGAGTTGTATTTTGTGCTGTTCAGTCAACATGGTAGAGAGCAAGCCACATAACCGGACACCTTGAGAGGAGTCTCCATCCACGGAAGGGTTAATAACACTCAAGACCCAACTACACCAAGAGAATCTAAATATCCTAAGTAAGGAGCATCCCTAGAATACCCAGCCCAGAAGACCTGAGAGATTGCACTACTTGGTCCAACAAAACATCTACTATATAAGAAAAACTAAAAAAAAAAAAAATCTGGGTGGCATAGTAGTTTGATCTAATACATATAAACAATCACAAAGGGACAACAAAAATGTGGAGACAAAGAAACAACCCCCATATATAATAATAAAAACATAATATGCTAATTAGTCCGGACATCCTTCCAGATGTCCTTCCATCTTTCTGGACGAAGCCAGGGCTGCAAGAGAGCCTGGGACCTGGATTCCTGCCAGCGGCTAGATGGAAACCCGGGTCTCTGGTGCCAGAGGGAAGTCAGTGCCTGCAACCTGGGAAGAAAGCCCTACTCTTGCACCACTTTTGTGCATTGGGCCTCTAGTATGAAAAAAAAAAGGAGGAATCACCAGAAAAGAAAATAAGTTAAATGGAGGCAAGCAATTTGTCAGAGAAAGAATTCAGAGCAATGGTTATAAGGAGGCTGAAATGGATGGAAGACAAATTCAACAACATGTGTAAGGATCAAGAGGAAATGAAGAAGAATCAAGAAGAAATGAAGAATGACATAGCTGCTATAAAGAACACAATGGAAACTTTCGACAGTAGACTAGAAGAAGCTGAGGACCACATCAGTGAGTTAGAAGAGGTAGGAATAAACACCAAAGCAGAGCAGCAACTGGAAAGAAAACTTAAAAAGCAGGAGGAGAGCCTAAGGGAGCTTTGGGATAACATAAAATGGAACAACATCAGCATAATAGGGGTGCCAGAAGGAGAGGAAGCTGAGCAAGAAACATAAAACCTGTTTGAAGAAATAATGACAGAAAACTTCCGTGATGTTGGGAAGAAAAAAGTCACACAAGTCTAAGAAGCACACAGAGTCCCAAAAAAGATAAACCCAAAAAGACTGAAACCAAGATACATCATAATTAAATTGGCAAACATCACCACAAAGTAAGAATTTTAAAGTCTGCCAGAAAGAGACAGAAAGTTACCTATAAGGGATCTCCTATTAAACTATCAACTGATTTCTCAACAGAACCACATCAGGCCAGAAGGGAATGGAATGAAATACACAAAGTGATGGAAAATAAGGGACTGAATCCAAGAATACTGTACCCAGCAAGGATATCATTCAAAAATAAAGTGAAATCAGGAGTTTCACAGACAAAAAGAAAAGGCTAAGGGAGTTTTTACCACCAAGCCAGCAATGCAAGAAATGCTAATGAGACTCCTGTAAAAAGAAAAAATAGAAAGGGAAGAAGGAAGACAGGCATAAAGAATAAAAATAGCAGCATAAAGAATAAAAATAGCAACAAACAAGTACCTCTCAATAATAATCTTAAATGTAAATGGATTAAATGCTCCAACCAAAAGACGGAGGGTAGTTGAATGGATAAGAAAACATGACCCATATATTTGCTGTCTACAAGAGAACCACCTCAGAACAAAGGATTCACACCATCTAATAGTGAGGGTATGGAAAATTTTTTTTCCAAGCAAATGGAAATGAAAAAACAAACAAACAAAAATCTGGGGTAGCAATACTTATATTTGACAAAATAGACCATAAAAAGAGATAAGGATGGCCACTTCATAATAATAAATGAATCAACAAGAGGATATAAATCTGGTAAACATATATGCACCCAATACAGGAGCATCCAAACACATAAAAAAACCTTCTGTGAGGTATCAAGGGAGAGATTGACAGCAATACAATCATAGTAGGGGACTTTAATACTCCATTAACACCACTGGATAAGTCCTCTAAACAAAATATCAGCACAGAAACAGCAATCCTAAATGACTCACTAGGTCATATGAAACTAATTGACATCTTCAGAATATTTCACCCCAAAGCTACAGAATATACATTCTTCTCAAGTGCACAAGGGACATTTTGAAAGATAGACCACATATTAGGAAACAGTCAAAGTCCCTTAAATTCAAGAAGATAGAAATAATATCAAGTATCTTCTCAGATCACAATGGCATAAAATTAGAAATCAACTACAGTAAAGACAAGAAAAATCAAGCACTTGGAGGCTAAATAGCTTGCTATTTAACAATGCTATTAAACAATGATTGGTTCACCAAAGAGATCAAAGAAGAAAAGAAGAAATAAACAGCATCCTGGAAACAAATGACAATAAAAACACAACAATCCAAAATCTATGGGACACAGTGAAAGCAGTCCTGATAGGGAAGTTCATAGCTCTACAGGCATATCTCAAAAAACAAGACAAAATGGTAATAAATTATCTCTACAATTTAAAGAATTAGAAAGAGAGCAACATGAAAAGCTCAGAGTGAGCAAAAGGAAGGAGATGATAAAGATCATAGCAGAAATAAATGACATGGAGACCAAAAAATATATATATACAAAAGATCAAGGAAACCAAGAGCTGGTTCTTTGAAAGGATAAAAAAGATTGATGAACCTCTAGCCAGCTTCACCAAGAAACAAAGAGAGAGGACCCAAATAAGCAAATCAGAAATGAAAGAGGTGAAGTAAATACTGACTCCATAGACATACAAAGGATTGTAACAAAAATACTACCAAGTGGGGAGGTACATGAGTGTGCACAATCTTCATGATATTGGCTAAGAGTCCAAAATCAGAAGAGTGCTAACAAAGTTTGTTCCAGTTATTCTCCTTTAAGATTTTATCACTGATCAATACCCCAAATGAATACTCATTCTTTCATCAGCTATATTAACAGATTTACTCAAGTAACCATTAGTCACATAGGCCTTCCATTGCCCTGCATATTTTTACTCTATTGTATTTATTTCAGTTACTCTTTCAAAGAACTGTTGCAGTCCACTTATTTTCAAATTCTTGAGTGAAATCTAACTATAGTCCCAAGTAACACTACTTATATTCATATTCTTAATATTCTTCATACAACAACATAAGCTTGATTAGTCCATATTTATGTAATGTGCAGGGTCTCTTTAAATCCAGTCATATTAGAAGAAAATCCATTTCTTAAATGATTAATTTGAACAAATTGTGTCTCTTTTTTATCCACAGCACAGGTTTGTGAATTATAGCAAAAGGACCAAGTGTATCTTGATTAACTTGAGCTAGCAACAATTATAAATATATCACTATAATTAAATGAAATTTATTGAACACATTGTCTTTTTGTTAGGCATCATAGAGGAAAATTCTCAAAACTTTTATTAGAAAGCTGTGTATGAAGAACCCTGTATGTTGGAAGTCTACATTAGGAAATCAAAAGATAAAGCAAAATATAAAAATCCAACACACTAATTGTAACTTCATACTCAACACACCTAATAACATTATTTCTTTAAGTGACATAAGAATTATTAATATTGCAGTAAAACTCATATATAAAATTTCAAAGCTTGCTCTGTCAAAGCAAATTCCCCATATTCCCTATCAAGTTTAGTCCTGTTGAAATACTAACTGTTAAACTCTATTTCTACTTTGACTGGAACCACAACCATGACTCTCACTGTTTACACTTGCTTAAATATAGTTAGTTGAAGTTGAAATCTCTTCCCATGGTCGATAGCAATTTCAATTATACTATCCAACTGCCTCCTAAATCCAAAACCCAGCATCAGATTAACCCTATATTTTTTAAGACCAAAAACAAGGTAACTAAGTAGAGGCAGAGAGAAGTTAGCTATCTTCATGTTGCTTCTAGCTTTTCAGAGGATATAAAAACTAAAACTTTCTGAATGGCATTCTAGAAAGGAGAATTTAAATTATAGTCCATATATCAGATCATGTAAAAGAAGCATTCTTCTTGAAGTTTTAAGCCAAGTAATCAAATAGAACTTTTCCACGTGTTCTATAACTAGATTCTTGCATGGTTCATGGAATATCAGTGGCAGCATCACATGGAGCTCCTTAGAAATGCAGAATCTCAGATTCTATAGACACAATCTGAATTAGATCTGCTTTTATTGAATTCTCCAGGCAATTCGATATGTACCATGAAGTCTGAGAAGCATTAGTCTAGACTGTCTTCACCAAAAATATAAATTATGTTGCATGTGAGTTGCTTACTAGTAGAACTGTTTAATGCATTTATTTCATGGATTTATGAGTTATGTTTGCATATTCTTACCTAGTTACAAGAACTAAATTAGGGTCAATAAGATAATTCAAATGTTTGAAATAAACAAACCTCAAGATTCATTCAAGCTAAGCATTAAATTGTTCAATTTTAAACACAAATGTATTTCAAAGGAATTTAATCTATATATTTTAAATAATTAATACAAACATTTTATAGCACAATTTTGATGTCTATAAAGTTTCAAGAGGTGTGTGGGGGGAGGGGGTTATATGTCTTTGTTAATACCATAACTTCAGAATGTTATGCATAAATCCTGAAATTTAAAACTAAAGTTTTAAAATTCGTTTAATTAAGAAAACTATAATTTACAATTCCAGTCCAAATTAATATTATTTAAAATATTTTGAGAGAGAACCAAGATGGCAGCAAAACACCTATACTAGCTGTCTCCCACAACTACATCAAAATTACAACTGAAAAACAGAATGACCATCATTAAGAACCACCTGAAAGCTGGTTGCATGCAAGACCTACAACTAGAGAAGTAAAGAAGAAAGCACATTGAGACTGGTAGAAGGGGCAGAGGCACGGTACAGGCTGTTCCAGCATCCACATATGCTGTGTGTGTTTTTTTAATCCGGAGAGAGATCATCTCTGCAGAGACCACCTTGGAGGAGCAAACGGTACAAGCTCCACACCAGACTCCCAGCCCAAGGTTCCAGAGCTGGGAAGAGAAGTCCCCATAATTACGGACTGTAAAAACCAGCGGGGATTGTGACTGAGAGACACCAAGGCTGCTGGAGACACAGCTGTTCTTTTTAAAGAGCAGGCACACAAATGTACTCAGAATCCATACCTCTGAACTCCAGCAACAGGCAGCTCTGAGGGACCCAGACAGGTATGAGGAAGAAATGGATTGTCTGTCATTGGGGCAGGAATGCAGGGGCTACTTTCTCCAAGACAGGGGTGCTCACGAGGGTCATTGTGCCTATACTGGGACCTCTCCTGTTGCAGGGATGACTGACAGCCATATCTGAGTCTCAATATGCCTGGAACACACTGTTAGCTCCACCTTGGGGATTCCCTGAGACCCCACTCCATCCAATTTGCAACCCCACCCACACTGTTTGCAGCAGCTTTTCCATATGAATGACCTATCCTGGCTCAGGCTTCAGACTTTGCTAAAATCTCTCAAACAAGCTATAGCTGGTGACAGCATGCCCCAAAACTATCAATATATAAGGCCCATGACCCAGCAATAGCACCAGCCTGCCTTGCTTCACAGCTGAACCTCGCTTCCTGCACAGCAGCTCTCCTACCGTAGTCACAGCTAGTCGTCATAACCAATTGACTTGGAGGTCAACTCCTCCCATAGATGCCAACATCAATCAAAGCTCAACTATAAGACTGTGCACACAGCCCACACAGGGGCACCTATATTGCCCAGCTCAGGTGACTGGGGAGGCTGAGCCACTGGGCCCCACAGGACACCTACTACACAAGGCCACTCTACCAATTCCAGGAGACATAGAAGCTCTAGCTACTAGATAGAAACAAACACAGGGAAGCAGCAAAAATGTGGAGACAAAGAAACATGTCACAAAAGAAAGAAATGGAAGCGAGCAAACTACTGGATACAGAGTACAAAACCATGGTTATAAGGATCTTCATGAGATTTTCAAGGATCTTAATGAGAAGGTCAAAAACATGAAAAAGGACCAGTCAGAAATTAAGCATACACTAACTGAAATAAAGACCAATTTACAGGGATTCAACAGTAGAGTAAAGGATTCTGAGAATCAAATCAATGATTTGGAATATGAGGAAGCAAAAAACACCTAAGCAGAAGAGCAAAAAGAAAAAAGAATCCCAAAACATGAAGATAGTGTAGGGCACCTCTGGGACAATTTCAAGTGTACCCATATTTGCATGATGTAAGTGCCAGAAAGAGAAAAGAGAGCGAAATATATTTAAAACCTATTTGAGGAAATAATGACAGAAAACTTCCCCTAACTGGTGAAAGAAATAGACTTACAAGTCCAGGAAGCACAAAGTGTCCCAAACAAGAGGAATCCAAAGAGGCCCACACCAAGACACATCAAAATTAAAATACCGAGGGTTAAAGACAAAGAGAGAATCTTCAAAGTAGCAAGAGTAAAGCAGTTATCTACAAGGGACTACCCATATGACTGTCAGCTAATTTCTCAACAGAAACTTTGCAGACCAGAAGAGAGTGGCAAGAAATATTCAAAGTAATAAATAGTAAGGACCTACAACCAAGATTACTCTACCCAGCAAAGCTTTCATTTAGAATTGAGGGTCAGATAAAGACCTTTACAAACAAGAAAAAGCTAAAGGAGTTCACAACCAAACCAGTATTATATGAAATTTTTGAAGGGTATTATAGAAGAAGAAGAAGGAGAAGGAGGAGGAGAAGGAGGAGGAGGAAGAGGAGGAGGAGGAGAAGAAAGAGGAAGAGAAGAAGAAGAATAGATAAAAATATGAACAATAAAACAGCAACAAATACATATCTATCAACAATTGAATCTAAAAATCAAAATAAACAAGAAATCTAACAAAATAAATGAGTGAATAAAACAGAATCAGAGGCATGGAAGCATGGAACAGACTGACAAATCTCAGAGGGAAGGAGGAGGGAGTGCGGGAAGAGATTACCCAAAGATCTTACCTGTGGACACAGACAATATGGTGGTGAAGTCCTGGCATGGGATGGGAACTGGGTGGAGAGGAGCAATGGGGTAAAAAGTGGGATATCTGTAATACTCTCAACAATAAAGATTTTTTAAACATCTTAGAATAAAAAATCTATATATTATTGCACCAAACTTCCAAGATAAAGAAAAATCCATTTAAAGCAATCAATTTGCTATTTTTAACACTATGCAGAATATAGTTATTGCTTTGATTATGCAATTTTAAGTAAAATGTTAAAACTAGTGACACATGTGGGCGAATGCTTAATTTTTTCCCTTATATTACCTCTTAAGCAATTTTCAAATATTAAGGCTAAAAATGGGATTGTCTTCATTGGTAAGCTGTTTAGTTGTAGGCGTAAGATTGATAATAATATCCTAAAAAAGAATCTCCAAAAAAGTGAAATAACTGTCAAATACTTGAGCAAGAAGTGGAGAAGAGAAAGGAAGAGACAATTAGTGGGTTGCACAAAGTCTGAGAGGAGGCATTAATTATATAACCAGATCTATCATATTTCCCATAAGTGTGTAATAGGGTTGCATTACCCTCCTTTATAAATGAGACAAGAGTTGGCTAGGCATGCTACTCATTTGTCTCTCTTTCACTAACATATTTGTCTTCTTTCTCCCTAACTCTAATTAATGATCAATATGATGTAGCTATGGGGATATTGACTTGGTTTTCCTATGGTCTCAGAGAATTAGCCTTACTGATATTTTGGTCATATATAATTCTTAAAATAATATTGCTAGAGATGATAATTTATCACATCATTTCAAATACATACGTCTATTAAAACAGATTTGCTGTTTCTCTAAATTACCATATACATTCTCCTAAGTTATTGAAACTTGATTATATAATAATGCATTTTCTTATTAAGTTCATCACTAAATAACCAGATAATTCTATTCTATATCTATGCTCAAAGTTAAACAGATGTAAATTGGGGTATATTACATCAACTGTTTTTACTTCAAGCACAGTCAAATTTCAGGTCTGTAATTGACATATATTTTATTTCAATAATCCTTTATTTTATCTTCCTCCCATCCTTCCTATTTTCCTTCTTTTTTTGTTTGTTTGTTGTTTTATTGTTTTGTTTTGTTTTGTTTTGCTT
The DNA here is from genome assembly GCF_027574615.1 of Eptesicus fuscus. Taxonomy (NCBI): domain Eukaryota; kingdom Metazoa; phylum Chordata; class Mammalia; order Chiroptera; family Vespertilionidae; genus Eptesicus; species Eptesicus fuscus. The sequence goes on along the minus strand of NC_072475.1, from coordinate 91,743,210 downwards.
TTCAAAATGTGTAGCAGAGCCATAAACTTAGGATCAGAATCAAATCAAGGAGTTATCAAGAACTAAAACCTGGGAATAAAAACTGTCCCTTTTCTTTGTTATATCCCTTCAGCATCTAGTTTATGAATGGTGGGGCCTTAATATGCTGACTTAAATTTATTTTCAGAAAAAAAGCTATGCATACAAATACTGACAATAAGCAAGCTAGAGTTTCATTTTCCTTCAGATTCATTCTTTATAGTAGTCCATACACTTACAGCCTGAATTTCTAATGTTAGGCAATATGAAAAAAAATGCCCTAATGAGATTGCCCTGTCAACATATGTATAGCCTAATCTATCCCTGGGATCTCTCAAAAAGCTAGATCAAGGTCATGCACAAACAGAAGTCAAAATTGGTCTGTAAGAAACCAAATCTTTGGATAGAGCTACAATTTCTTAAGGTGAATTCTTACCTTATACCAAGCTGAAGCCTGGGACCATAAGAGTGCATTAAGCTTGCATAACAACACAGGTAGTAAGACTACTGGCCTTAACAAAGTATACCCTCTAGGGCAGGGGTAGTAAACCTTTTTTCTGCCAAGGGCATTTGAATATTTATAGCATCATTCACGAGGATACAAAATTATCAACTTAAAATTTAGCCTGCTATATTTGGTCAAACATTTAATTAACTCACCCCAATGCCTTGGCAGGGCCAGACCAAATGATTTTCTGGGCCTTATACAGCCTGCCGGCTGGACGTTTTCCACCTTTGCTCTAGGGGAAAGACAGCTTTTGAAGTAGACTATTTTAAGTAATACAGTTTCTTACTATTCAGTTAATATTTCCCAGGTGCAATAGTAGGATCTTTTATGCCCTTATTCTAATCCAAAACCACTAGGTGTTGACCAATTTCATTTCCCTGAAATCTACTCAACTCCTGAGACTATGAGATCAGAAGCTAAACTTTTCATAATCTTAACATAACTGATATACACAATGATTTTATGTTGTAGCCCCAAAGAGAACTTAGGACCCTGCCTAATGAACTTGAATACTGGCAACCTGCTTGGTAAAATGTGGACAAATTAACACACTGTCTGGATCTGACCTCTTGACCCATTCCATTAAATTAAGTTAGTTATTTCCTACTGAATACAACTCTGAAATTAGATATAAGCCCTGATATCTTTCACTCAGCCATTGATAAAGAAACAAAACTAGTGGTCTATATAATTAAACTTAACCATTACTGTTTGGAAACTTCAGTGTATTAGATTTTGAAGAAAAATGATATTACAAAGAAGATTGGCTGAGATCTGATATATTTCTATTCAGATCAAACTACATACCTAATTGAAGACAAACATTACCAAAACATTATTTAATTAATTTTGGAGGAGAAAAAATATTTTAAGAGGTAGCAGAGGGTAGATATGACTGTTTGTTAGAAGAACAATTTAAATCACTGGTTGGGTGGACAACAGGGGTTGAAAGGTTCCTTACTATTTGCTACATACTGTATTGAAACTTTGATGCTTATACTATCATCATACATGTCATATTTTAAAAAACTAAAGCATTAGCATTTTAAGTGGTTAAAATCAACTCAGAGATAGAAATAATATTATTTAAAGATAAATAAATTAAAGACCTACTAATTTTTTTTTTCCTGGGCTACATTAAGTCACTAGTCTCAAACAATTTTGTAAAGCAATAGGATATCGGGCACTGATTACATATTACATATAAATGAGTGCAACAATTCTTCAAAAAAAAGGAATGAGGAAGAAATGAAGCTCGAGGCATCATTTCATCTCAAGAAAAAGCAATATTATTTCCTTCCTCTTCTAAAAAGCACAGAAAAGACTGCAGTGAGAGGGTCTGAAGAGGCTAAGGAGGTGCTTTGATATGCATTATCTGACTACAAAGGCAAAGGGATTAAGTTGCCAGTGATGGAAACAAGAAGAAACTATTAAAATACTAAAAAAAAAAAAAAAAAAAAAAAAAACAATAAAAAGAGTGACCAAAAACTTCAAAGCAAAAAGTCTAAATATTGAAAAAATACAATATTTATTTTAAGTTAAAAGAGATAAAAATAGATTTATTATATGCAATGACCAGGAGACCCAAAGTTTCAGAGCAGTCCTACTTGGGTGCTGGCTTGGGAGTCAGACTACCTGGGTTTTCATCCAAATTCTATATCATATTAGCTAAGGAAACTTGAACAAGATATAATACCAGTGATGGTATATATATATATATATATATATATATACATATACATATATATATATATATATATATACACATATACACACACACACACACACACACACACACACACACACACACATTCCTCTGCACACACATTCCTCTGCATACCTCATGAAACAATTTTTAAAAGGTTGAGTTTGCAAAACCAAAAAGAAAAAAAAATTCATGCAAGCAAAATAAAAAATTACTGAGTCATAGTCATATTCATATTTGTGACTTCGCATAAACACTTCATCTATCTACCACATTGTCCTTTTTAGGAATTAATATGTGAAAATAAAGCACAAGAAGTTGGGAGAAGGCCTTGGTTTTAAGATTCACTGCTCCAATTTAGCATTTCAAAGTAAGGCCTATTTAATAACCCTCCAATTACCAAAACACAAAACTCATAATGACCGATAAAAAATTAACATAGTTTGTGTGAGAACATCACACAACACATCAGACCTCTCTAGGAGCATCACCTGCAGAGCTGTTAATGAGCAGGCATCTGAGAACATGCTTGACCTTGTTTCTCTAGATAGAGGGGAAAGAACACAGAGGGCGGAAAGAATATTAACCAAGGGGAAAGAACATAAAGAGGGCAGAAGCAATGTTAACCAAGGCAGATGTGATTTAGAAAAGTTATATATAAATTCAGCTTTCCAACAAAGAATAGATTATTGCAATGACCATATAAAGAGAGCCATATTTGGCATTCAAATAACTAAAGAAGCCCTAGGAACTCTATCTCATGGCAGAAGTACATAGAGACAATAGCAACTATTCAGGTATATATGGGTGTCCAGTTCCTTGGACTATTATGTATTATACTAGAGGCCTGGTGCACAAAATTTATGCACTGGGGTGGGGTATCCCTCAGCCCAGCCTGCACCCTCTCATAATCCAGGATCCCTCAGAGGATGTCTGACTGCCGGTTTAGGCCCAATCCCACTAGGCCAGCCTGGCCTGTGGGGATCGGGCCTAAATCGACAGTCAGACATCCCCCAAAGGATGTAGCAGTGCACCAAGCAGCAGGCATCCAGGGAGGAGCCCAAACTGGGGCCAGGTGCCACGCCACTTGCTCTCCTCCCAGCCCACTGCTCCTGCTGCCGCTGCTCGGTAGTTCTGCCACAGAGTCGGGAAAGGCTCCCGCTGCTGCAGCAGTGCTTGCCAGCCGTGAGCACGGCTTCTGGCTGAGCAGTCCTCCCCCTGTGGGAGTACACTGACCACCAGGGGGAAGCTCCTGTGTTGAGTGTCTGCCCCTGGTGGTCAGTGCACATCACAGAGACTGGTTGACAGGTCATTTTAGTCATTCCAGTTGTTCTGTTGGAACAGTCACTTAGGCTTTTATATATATAGACTAGAGGCCTGGTGCACGCATTCGTGCACCAATGGCGTCCCTCTGCCTTGCTTGCGGGATCGGGCTGAAACTGGCTCTCTGACATCCCCTGAGGGGTCCTGGATTGTGAGAGGGTGCAGGCCAGGCCCAGGGACCCCACTGGTGCATGATCAGGGCTAGGGAGGGATGTTGGAGGTTGGCCAGCCAGGGAGGAACTGCGGGAGGACTCCAGGGCATGTCTGGCCTGCCTCACTTAGTCCCAATCAGCCAGACCCCAGCAGCAAGCTAACCTACCTGTTAGAGCATCTGCCCCCTGGTGGTCAGTGCACATTATAGAGAGTGGTTGAGAAGCCTTAGCATAAGATTAGCATATTACACTTTGATTGGTTGAATGGCAGACCAGATGACCAGACACTTAGCATATTAGGCTTTTATTATATAGGATAGCTGCAGGTAAGGCATTTTAATGGTTGAGAGCTGCAAATGTATAATACTATGATCCCATTAGCTTGCAAAGAACACAGATTTCAGTGTGTTACTAATATAGTGAATGCTGTCACAAATTCTGATGACTTAAACAGTATTTTTGTTTTACTATTTATGGAAAAATTTGATACACTGATATTTAAACTTAAAGAGTCTACATTTTGGAAGTTATAAGAGGAAAAGTGAACAAGTAAATACTCTAACATAAAAGATGAAAAATTCAAAAGACCAGCATATTGTCCACAAATACATATACTAAAAATAAAGCAACTTTTATGTAATTATGTGCTAATGGACAGACCCAATTCTCAGAATATTTATATTTAATGAAAGAGCCAATCTTGGAACATTAAATGTTAAAACATCTTCTCTTAGCTATTCCTTCCCTGATATAAATAACCATCATCTCAGGTCAGATCACTGTGATTTTGAACAAACAATGGATTTTCCTCTTTATATTCACTGAATACCAGTGATGGTGTACAAGAAAATATATGCCATCTGTTTCTGTTAATTAAGCTCTTTTGCGTGTAAGCTATTTCAAGAATTGAAGAGAAATCACAATTCAGGGTCTCTAGTTATTATTGATCCATGGTTAAATTATTTCTATTGCTCTCATAAATATCATTAACTTGCAAGAGCTTTTTTTAACTTAATAAATGGTTAATATATACAATAGATTCTCTCTTGATAGTGAAACTCAAATGAGGACACAGAGAATTTTTCCAAAATTATATATGATTTTCAGCAAGCTTGGACCTAAATACTATTATCCCAATACATAAATGGGCAAATCATTAATTGATATTATTATTGAAAACTTACTGAGTTATGGTTATTAGGATTCTAAGTTCTATGGAATCCTAAGTTTCTTACATTTGCTTGATGAAAAACTAAGCATTCTTGGATATTTATATTAAATGAAGAGCCACTCACTCTTGAGTATCTCTTTCATTTATCAGGAGGTACAATAGGGTTCTTATGGAAACACTATGAATTTTGAACAAACATTTAAATTCAGAACAAACACTCATGTGCTTCCTTCTCTGTGTCCCAGCCTAGTCTGATTGGGCTCTAGATAGGCACAACAAAGTTGAGCCACAGATTAATATGAAATGTGATCATTGAGAAATTTACCCCACAATATATTAACTGGATGCCTTCTGCAGATGGAGCTCTATATTAGTCAAAGTTGTTTGATCTGAGTATTCTTTTGTTAATGTTTGCATGGCAGGAATTAATGCCAGGTAGTGGGTTGTGTTGGGGCCATATATAACATCAAATGTCTGAAAAACTAAAAACCCTAGAATTTCAGTTGAATTTTGAGTAGAGTAGAGCAGAAGTTAATGAAATAAAATAAAATGTCTAGGTTGCAGCTTGGTCCCCAGAAGGGGGCTTGCAGAAAGCAGCCAATGGATGATTTGTTTTAAAAGAGTCAGTGTTTCTTAGTGGTTAAATCTTGGGTCAGACAGCCTAGATTCACCAGCTGACACTGCCACATATACTAGTAAACCAAATAATTCACTTAATCTTTATAAGCATCTCTTTCTTTCATAGAAGCATAATAAAGCCACTGTTTATAATAAAGTTAGGAAATAAATTAGATGCTATATGTGGAACACTTCCCACTGTGGTAGGCAAATGATACATATTTAATAAATATAGCCACTGTGATTGGTTCCAGGTGATGGGGCTTGGAGGATGAGAAGAATTAGCACAGAGAGAAGAGCAAAGAGAGAGGATTCCAGCAATGGACAGAGAATGATGAAAGTCTTAGAATAAAGATATTCTTTACACAGTCTTCATCACCCTGTATGATCTACTTCAGTGATGGGCAACCTTTTGAGCTTGGTGTGGCAAACTTCGCCAAAAAACTGAGCATAACTCGGGTAGTGTGTCACTTTGAGGAAAAAACTAACTCCAAGACTCTAGTCGCAAATGTTTCATCCTCAGGAGCAGCAAATGTTTCATCATCAGAAATGGCTACGCGTGTCAGTGCTGACACGCGTGTCATAGGTTCGCCATCACTGATCTAGTTGCTGCCTATCTCTCTAAACTCCTTTCAAGCCATTTCAACATTCATTGTAATGTAGCCACACTGGCATTCATTTCATTGAACATGCTCAAATTCTCCCCATCTTCAGAATGTCATCTTTTACCTGTCTAAATTCTACTCATTCTTCAGATTTTATTATTTATTTATTTATTTGTTTGTTTGTTTATTATCTATCTATCTATCTATCTATCTATCTATCTATCTATCTATCTATCTAATTTATTTCAGAGAGAGGAAGGGAGAGGGAGAGAGAGTTAGAAATATCAGTGATGAAAGAAAATTATCAATCAGCTGCCTCCTGCAAGCTTCCTCCTGGGGTCCTAGCCCACAACCTGGACATGTGCCCTGACTGGGCATGCCCTGACCTCCTAGTTCATGGGTCAACACTCAACCACTGAACGACATGGGCTGAATTATACTTTGGGTTTTAATTTAATGTCCTTTCTTCAGGAAAGCCTTCACTGAGACATGCATGAGCCCCAATTACAGTAGCTCCTACTCACTTAAAATCTTACTGAATTTTGAAAAACAAAAGTCATGATTAATAATTTATCTCAGTAACTTTACAAACATTTCAATCCTCCCACTGAACTTTGAATCCCATGGAAATAAGAACCATATCTGACTTGCCCCCAGCCCTGACCCTGACCCTGACCCTGAACCTGATCCTGATGCAAGGCCCAGCTGTACCCACCCACCATGGTCCAGCTCAGTCCTGCCCAGAGTGGCAGCCAGGGTGTACCCTCGCTGGCCCTGCGGGCATTGCTGTGGGCACGAGACATGGGCGCCCCTCCAAAGCACATACTCACTGAAAGGTTACAGACTGGCTGTCCTGGCAAAGCTTTCAACTGCACACGTTTTTTATACTTTCTTTTTTTAAAATATTTTTTTACCAAAAAAAAATATTTTATACTAGCAATATATAAATGGATTTCTATAATCACTCGATGTTATACAGTATAAATATGCTATAGTTTGTTTATTACAAACAGATATTCAGCAGTTATGGCCGTCGCGTGTAACTTCTAGGTACTGTAGTTTCTGGGTATTGGGGGAGGCAGGGGTAGGGGTGCGGTGCATTTCCATCCTGGTAAACCCTTCATAGTACTCAGTTCTGTATTGCTCAGTAAACATTACTCTAACTTAAAAAAAAAAAAAAAGGGAGGTCCAGGCTACCCGGCTGGAGGTGCTGCAGTGGGTAGGCGGAGTCTCCCTCTGCGGGGTGATCAATTTGGGCCCCCCTCCCCCCCCTCCCTCTCCCACCCCTCCTCCCCCGCCATCCATCACCCCACAGAGGGAGGCCCAGGCCACCCGCCAGCGATGCTGTGGCGGGTGTGCGGGGCCGGCCAGTGATCGCCCCACAGAGGGAGGCCCAGGGCAGCCAAGCGATCGCACCCCACACCTGTCCCTGTCGCCTGCAGAAGGAGGATACCGGTGGCAGAGGAGGGGGGCACAGTGCTGCACAGATGGCAAGCAGTGGCAGTGGGGAGGAGGCGCCAGCTGCCAGCAGCCAAGGAAAGGAAAAGTCCCAATAGGCCCTGATCTCAGGCCAGGCCTAGGAACCCTACCCGAGAGGTCCCAGATTGCGAGAGGGTGCAGGCTGGGCTGAGGGACCGCCCCCCCCCCCCAATGCAAGAATTTTTGTGCACTGGGCCTCTAGTTTCAATATAAATAACTGATAAAAGGACAGTGCACTTTGAAAACAACAACAAAGAAGGAAAGCAGTATTTAGATTGCAAGATGCTCATGTGAAGATACGCTCAAAAAATTTTAAAGGTGTTTCTGTAATGACATCTAGATTCAAGTTGTAAATTTCAATATAAAGATGATGCTTCAGGTTGTTCCTACTGCCAGATTAATAGGTAATGCCCTGCTGTATATCTGTAAACAAGTATCTTATCAAATCTTTCCATTCAAGAAAATATCCTGCTATTTTTTGGAAGGTAGAGTCAATAAATTCAGATTAACTATATCTAAACCACATGACACTGTGCTGAAATTATGAATATTAAGATAATCTTATTTTTTTCTAAACACCAAGTCTTCCTTATGGACTAGTTTAAAGTTGAAATCTCACCTATGAAGAGATTGGGACTTCTCTAACTCAGATGACCTAGATAGCATATTTATACCGTATCAAAAAAAAAAAAAAGATGAATGCAATAGTTTTAAAACAAAAAGCTATGTAAACTGTTGTTTATTTCCTCTTTGGTTACACATGTTCATGGTTTCAGTTTATGGTCTCTTATTTCCTTATTGGTTCACATTAGCTAATCATCTATCAAATCTTTACCAATTCCATCATTTATCAGACACAAGATTGACATTACAGAGACAGAGAGGAAAAGCTAACAGCATCTGTCCTTTAATATGTTCCCAGGCTTATGACAAAGATAATAAATCATCTATTTTATTAAAATATGGTGCTTATGAGAAAGCTATATAAGCTACTATACATGTATAGCCAGTATATCTTGAGAAACAGAGGAACAGTTTAAAGGTGTTTCAAGACCTAATCCATGCCTTGTTTTTTTTTATTTTCCTATCCTCACATACCATTTTTCTTTTCCTTTTTTCCTTTTATGGCATAGAAAGATAGTAAACAGCAATTAAACACTTTTGAATAACTGACAACCAAATCATGTTTATAATCATATGTCCTATCAAGAACACAAAAACAAAATTAATAAGATTTTCAATCTGAGAAATATTTGTAAAAATTAAAAGCATGTTTTTAATTACTTTTATTTGCTCTACTACTTTTTTATTATTTTTTAATTTTTTATTGATTTTTTACAGAGAGGAAGGGAGAGGGATAGAGAGTTAGAAACATCGATAAGGGAGTAACACCCATCAGCTGCCTCCTGCACACCCCCTACTGGGGATATGCCCGCAACCAAGGTACATGCCGGTGACTGGAATTGAACCTGGGACCCTTCATTCCGCAGGCCGACGCTCTATCCACTGAGCCAAACCGGTCAGGGCTGCTCTACGACTTTTGAAAAACAAACAAACCAACAAACAAAACAATGACTCAAGAAGGATCAGTTAATATCTTAATTCTCAGAACTTTGAAATAGATAATAAACAGTTGCATGAATGCTATTTTATTTAAAGATAGTAATGTATATCAATGTTATTCTACTGGCAGCTATTTCCTTTGCACTTACTTTAAAAAAAAATATTTTTATTGATTTCAGAGAGGAAGAGAGAGAGATAGAAACATCAATGATGAGAGAGAATCATTGATTGGCTGCCTCCTGGACACCCCCTATTAGGGATTGAACCCGAAACCCAGACATGTGTCTGACTGAGAATTTAACCATGGCCTCCTGGTTGATAGGTCAATGCTCAACCACTGAGCCACTCCTGGTGGGCTGCACTTACTTTTTAGCACTATGTTTTTTTTAAGTAACTGTTTTCCACTTTAAATTAATCAAACTGAGTCTCAAATCATTTAGAATAAGGAAAGACTGATCACTAGACAGGACAGCTGAACAAAAACATTACCTTCCCCAAATGCTACAATCTGCCATAAGGCACAAAGGGGAAAGTTAGCATAGCCTAAGGCCCCTCATTCAGAAAGTATCCTTTGTACGGATAAATTTAAACAGGGGATCCTTCATTTCGTTGATATTCCTGGGAATTCTCATCCTCCTCCTTCATTCTACCTACAGCAGATCCCACTGGTCACCTAATATATTCCTCTCACCAAACCCATACCTCATCCAAATCTAAACTTCCTCAAACTACTACTAAAGAAATAAGGATGAAGTCCTCTGTGGTTGAAATTATGCTGCTGAAGGATGACTCTAGGCACCTCATCCACCTCAGTCTTTCCATTCATGACCTATTTTCATGCTTCCCTCTTTGCCATCTTGAGTTTGTCAGTAAATATGATTGGGAGAGATGGAACAAAGTGAGGGACATTGGTCAAGCCATTGCTCAATCCTCTGTTTCCCAAAATGTAGGACATTGAGAGGTAAGGTTGATGAGTCCCATTTCAAAAACCTGATTGTAAAGTACCAAAGATTTAATTAATTTTAATTTATTATTGGTTGGTTCAGAATGCCCATGCCTACTTTGGGATATTTTAGGATAATGGGTACTCTGACCATGGGGAATCAAGCAAAGTGATAATTCTGACAGTTAAGGTGAAACATACCTTCCCCCCCTCCCTGTTTCATATTTCCTAACTTCTCTAAGAATAAAGTTATACCTTATTTAAATTTAGTGGGATCCCCAGGGATAAATGAAACTTGAGCTTCAGTATTGATAAAGCCATGAAATATTCCCATTTGGTACATTAGAGCAGAGGTTAAAATTAATTCAGAACCTATGTTGTAGAGGCATAAAATTTAATTGGGATTTTTATCTATTCGTTGTAGAAATTGTTTTAGTAAATTTTAGATCTCCGGTAAAGTTTGAATTTACAATTTAGCAAATCGTAGACCTCTATTTCCATTTTGTTCTTTGTTTTTTGACTGGCTACTGGATATACTTCAAGGGAGTCCTCTATATCTTGCTTATATTTATAAGTTTCTTCCTTATGCCCAGAGAGAATATCTTCCCATTGTTTCGCCCCCCATTCTGGAAGAAACATTAGAGTTGGGGGCCTCTCCAATGGCAACATTAGCTTTATTGGGTTTAAGAACCCTCTTTAAGGGCCCTTGACTGAAACTGAGTTTGAATAATGAGCCATAAAGATATCTTGGGTGTTTTCCCCTATATTGTAAGCATAATGATTTTTTTTTTTTTGAAACAGGCAAAGCGATTATTAAAACCATGGTGAGTCATCTGTTTCAGGGGTATGGCTCTCAGCTTACTACAGAGTGACTACTCTTTCACCACATGAGCAACCACCGATGGGCCTGCACATTTCCCTTAAGCACTCAATAGGATGGGGGTAAGTGCCAGACGGAGACACACAGTGGTCACAGGGCAAGAGTCATTCCTTTCAACCTGATGTCAGTTATGGCTTATTTTAGAATCAAGACACATGGTTCACTGAGACACACAAATAGCTCCCGGCCAAGACAGATGAACTACAGTCATTTTAAGGAAGTCCCCGGTTCCAGACCACTGTCCCTAAATGCCAATTATCAAAACAGCCAACTTAGGTCAGTTCAATCTGTAGGAGGGACTTTGGAGGGCTGAGCAAATGAAGCCCAAAGCATCACAGCGCCAAGCACCAGCTAGCCAGCAGGCAGCAGCTCACAGTGCATGCCTGCCAGCAGGCAACACAGCCAGTTAGCAAGCAAAGGCCTCCGAAGACACCTTCCCGGTGGCCATCGCCCGGTTTTCCTCCTCACGGGGCCAGTTGATTTATTCACCCCACAGAGGTGGGAGGGGTCCCTCCACACACACACCTAAAGTTTGTTTACAATATGAAGACTTGATTAAGAGATGTTTGGTGGTTTTTCCATGGACACCGCTCTATCAAATGTGTTATTCCGGTGGCACCAATATAGACGGAGGTGCTCATGGTGACATCACACAAAATCATCTGCCTTCTTGTTCTGCCCAAAGAGAATTTCTTCACATTGTTTCTCCCCCGATTCTGGGGGGAAATCCACTAGGGGCCATTGACCCAAATAAACCTCTTCATGTGGTTGCGTCTAATTTTGGAGGAACCAAATTCAGAGTTCCCCCCTGAAGAAAAAATGTTTATATGTGGGGTATCCTATATCCTCCCCGATCCCCATTGGCCACATAAGTACCTGCTGCAAGGGAACCTCTATTGTCTCTGAAATCTTGAAATAAAGGGTTACCCAAATAAACGGCACCAAGTGTCAGGTTGAGCGGTGGCACGGCGCGGGCCCCAGAAACATGCCCGGCGGAGCACCACTGTACCTGGCCAGGCCCGAGGGGCCGTGACTAAGCCGGGCTTGGCGGTGGCTGATCGTGGCCCCGCTGGTGTGGCTCTGAGTCCCGCAGGGGCTGCAGCTGCTGGGAGGCCGCCTGGATTTGACCAGGGAGTGGTCTGGGCTGGGGTGCCTTCCTTCTGCCATCTGCCCGGGGGGTTCCAGCCACCACCTGGCGGGGCGGCTGGCGTCCTCGAAGGCTTTTCCGAATAGGATCTGCCCGCCGTCAGACACGTCGGGGAGGACGGCCGGCCGCCCCGGGCAGCGGGGAAGCCGCAGGGCTCGCTGGCGCCAGGCCTCCCCAGTCTGGGGTTTCCAGCACCCGGGGCTCCTCGAGGACGTGGCCCGGCTTCCTATTCACACAGGACGGATACCGCCTGTGTCCAAACACGGGATCGCCACCAGGTAGGAGGGCTCCCTGCTGGGCTGGGCTTGGCGGTCAGCACCTGGGGCGAGGCGGCCCCTTCTCACGGCTCCCTCCCGGGCAGCCCGCTGGAAGCCCGTCTCCGCGCCCTGAGCTCCTGGAGGCGCCGGCCCTCTCGGGGGTGTTGGAGTGGGTGCTGTGGGGCCCAAAGTGCCCCATCTGGTGGGCTCGGCACGTCCCACTCTACCACCCGGCCAGGCAGTGGGTCTGCCGCCTGGGCTGTGCGCGGACACCTCGCCCTTGAGGATGGCCTAGGCCAGGCGCTGGGCGGGGAGGACTGGCCGCGTCTTCATGGAGCGCACACTGCTTGGGGGGCCCTTGGGCAGGCAGAGCATGGCGGCATCCCCGCTGGCCGCATCCCCGCTGGCGGCCTCACTGGTGGTTTTTTTTTTGTTTTTTTTTTAATATATTTTATTGATTTTCTACAGAGAGGAAGAGAGAGGGATAGAGAGTTAGAAACATCGATGAGAGAGAAACATCGATCAGCTGCCTCTTGCACACCCCCCACTGGGGATGTGCCCGCAACCAAGGTACATGCCCTTGACCAGAATCGAACCTGGAACCTTTCAGTCCACAGGCCGATGCTCTATCCACTGAGCCAAACCGGTTTCGGCCCTGCTGGGGGTTTTATGGGAATGCTGCGGGCAGGATGGCCCTCCAGGGAGCGCTCCACCCCGGGGGTGATGCACTGCACCTCGAGGTCTAGGGAGACCAGGCCCCCGCCAGCCGGGCAGGTTGCCCAGGTCCTCGGCCTCCAGGGCGATGCCGAGGACAGGGTTCACACTGAACTTCATCCCCCACATGTGGGTGTGCTGGTGCTCCAAGGCGGTGCTGGCGTCTGTCTTCACCAGGACTGGTCAACGCAAACCAGGCCCAGGACGGCCCTGAGAGGCTCGTCCCCGCTGGGCCCACGTCACTGCACACCTGAGGACTGTTCTCTGGATTGGCTTCAGGCACGATGCTCCTTCCTCCGCCGGCGCCTAGTTGGTGGCATGTAATTGGGGGGGCGGGGGGAGGAATCATTTCACAATATATGCAAATCATTATGCTGTACACCTGAAACTAATGTAGTGTTACATGTAAACTAAACCTCAAAAAACATTTCTTGCAAAAAAATAAAAAGTTTAGAGGGTATGAAACGGTTTATTAATCACATTAAGAAGTTTTCATTTGAACACAGAGTAAGTTCTCAAGCAGGTCAAAAAGCGGTAGCTTGAGAGAGCAGAGACCAGTTCGGCTTTTATTGTGATTAAGGGGTGGGCGTGGTGTGAGGGTTTGCGTGAGTGGGCTGGGGTTTGTATCGTTTGAAACTCTTGCTCTTGCCATAGGAGGGAACACCTAGTTTTTGTTATCGTTTTAGCAGTTATGGGGCAAGAGTACAAAGAAAAATGGTAGTTCATGAAAACTGTCAGTAATTAAATGTCAAAAATGAGGCTGGCGTCATTAAAATGCTAGCCCCCTACATCAGGGCCTTTGCAAGTACTTCTTTGTATGACGTGAATATTCTTTCTACTCATCAACAATTGGCAAGGTATTGCTGATTTCTTTTGTTATTATAGAATTGTGGCTTAAGATGATAAGAGACTGCCATAAGCACTTTACACTCCAAATTCAGAGTCACCAGAGGTTGATATTATTGAGAAGTGCAAGTAAGAGAATGGACTGATTTCTATGGAATGAAAATAAAGCTGTGGTTGACATTTTGTAGAGATGCCTCTTATGGAAAGTGAACTTTTCCCACTTTGAAGAGATGGAAGGGGACTCTGTGAGAGACCTTTCTAAAAGCGGTAAAGTCTTCAAGAAGAGAAAACACTTTTCGCTCTTTGTGCATATGCTTAGAAGGAGGACACTGTCATAGGTACTTATACTAACTGAACAGAGGAGAATTGGAAGGAGAATAAAAGGGGCAGAGAAAGAGAAAGCGAGCGTGCGAGAGAAAGAATATTAATGTGTGTGTGTGGGTTGCAAGACAGAGTAGGAACCAAGAAGTTCTCCTCTAAGTGTATAAAGAAGTATTCTGCAGGGGCCCACTAGACCTACAAAGATAGGTAGTATTGTAGGATACATGATTGCCTTTACACCTACAGATTTGGGGAATAAAGAGGCAAGAGGGACATAGGCATTAGAGGAAAACCGTATAAAGGTCATCAGCTAAAGGCCAACTAACAGGTGAGGTCAAGCCTCAGACGTAAAAATGCCTAGGGGAGGTGCACGCGAATGCATACCCTATCGTCATGACAGGTTGGAGCTCCCAGTCAAGGAATAGAATAGCTATATCCAAGCACGGAAAAGACTGTACTCCTGCCCAGGGAAAGAAGGGACTATTGAACATTTTCCTTTCCTTCTCATGCCTCAACACATGAGAGGATCTAGCACGTAAAAACGTGGGGAAAGTAGTATATAAAGAACAGACACTAATTTCCTCACCTGAACTTCATCTTTCCCTGCTCTATGCTGGAATTGGAAAAGGAGAGGAAGAAAATTTACTGTTGAGTTTGAAACTGAAACTTCAGTTTGCAGCAAAGTCTTTAAAAAGTGGGAAAGTGACATCAGTCTAGAAACTAAGAAAGACCAGAGAATGTTTTAAATCTGATCTTTCAGTGAACTTTTAGGAAGAAATTTTATTAGCATGGTACCATTTAAGGATAATTTTTTTAAAGAATAAAATTTTTAAAAATTTATGCCAGATACATTCACATAACAGAATTTTTCTCAGTCTTCAACTCCCAGGGGTTAAGTTACTGGGGAACCTGTGATCATCATATTTAACTGTTTTGTCTCCTCAATCATGAACAGTGGAGTTGGGAAATTACAGTAGACAAATGGAATCTGAAGCTCACAGGCCTTCTCTTTTTCACATGCATGTGTGTGTGCTAACACACAGTTATATGAATATGTTTATTATAGATGTTCACCTATGGGGGGTGTATAGTAAGAAAAGTAGGAGTCTACAGACTGAACATTGAGAAACATCAATGTTTATTAAAGAATTGCTTATACAGAAATGAGAGGAAACAGAATTAAAAAGTTGATACCAGAATAACATGGAGTCAAAAAATAAATAAATAAAAGGAAGGGGGATTAGCATAACCAATGGACACAGACACTGGGGCAGTGGAGGCTTGCCTGGGGAGGAAATGGCTGGGGGAGGGTCAATTGGGGGAAAAGGAGCCATACGTAAAACTTTAGGCAATAAAAAAAATAAAGAAATAAAGGAAGGGGGAATAATAAAGAGTACCAAATCCTGCAAAAAATTTCCCTAAGCTATATACTCAGATGTTCAATTTCAGGTAGCACTTTGGAGAGACCTAAATGTCTTAGCAAGAGGTATTTTTGTAACATCAGAGCAGTGTCCTTTGAATAAAGAATGGGGAATAGAGAAAAGTTGTTAAATAACCAACCATGAGGAAGTATGGAAGTCCTTATGTGTGGTAAAACAAACTGTTTAAAAAACATCAACAGAAAATTAAACAAATGAAAAACATTTTATCTACCTAATTTTTAAAATTATCCGAGCTAGAAAATGTGTGTCTGTTGCATAACTGCTATAAATATATAGTTTATATCTGGTTTGCAATTTTAATATTATCTGATGATGTCAACTCTGAAAGCTCTAGTGGATTGCTATCTAAGTAACACTTCAGATTTGAGAACTTGGTAGCTGTGCAAACTATTGAAAACATTTATTTTGTCTGTATCTCAGTTTATGAATTGAGTCAGTTTTAACTCAACTTCTAGATGTTACATATTTTATATTCATACTAGAGGCCCGGTGCACGAAATCCGTGCACTGGGGGGGTGAGGGGATGTGCCCCTCAGCCCAATCTGCACCCTCTTCAATCTGGGACCCCTCAGGGGATGTCCAACTTCCAGCAGTTGGACATCCCTCTCACAATCCGGAACCACTGGCTCCTAACCACTCACCTGCCTGCCTGCCTGATTGTCCCTAACCCCACTGCCTGCCTGCCTGCTCACCCCTACCTTGATCTCCTGCCAGCCTGATTGCCCCTACCTTGCACTCCCCTATCAGCCTGATCACCCCAAACTGCCTGTGCCTTGGCCCCCCGTCTGGCCTCCCTCTGGAGGCACCACCCCCATAACCCCAATGCTGCTGCCACTGCAGCTGGTTATGGCTGCCTGAGCCTTGGCCTTTGTAGCCACTGCGGCTTTGTCTGGAAAGATGTCCGGAAGACAACCACTCTAATTAGCATATTACCCTTTTATTAGTATAGATTTGGGGACCATTACAACCACGCAGAACTTGAAGAAAACACATGGCCCTGGTCAGTTTGGCTTAATGGAGAGAGCATCGGCCTGTGGACTGAAGAGTCCAGGTTTGATTCTGATCAGGGGCACACATGCCTGGGTTTCGGGCTCAATCCCCAGTAGGGGGCCTGGGGCGGCAGCTGATCAGTGATTCTTTTTTTTTTTTTTAAATATATTTTATTGATTTTTCACAGAGAGGAAGGGAGAGGGATAGAGAGCTAGAAACATCGATGAGAGAGAAACATCGACCAGCTGCTTCCTGCACACCCCCCACCGGGATATGTGCCAGCAACCAATGTACATGCCCTTAACCGGAATCGAACCTGGGACCTTCCAGTCCGCAGACCGACTCTCTATCCACTGAGCCAAACCGGTTTCAGTTGATCAGTGATTCTTATCATTGATGTTTCTATCTCTCTCTCCCTCTCCCTTTCTGAAATTTTAAAAATATATATTTTTTTAAAGAAAACACATCATCTTCACTTTGGGCTTTGTCATCTTACAATATCCTTTGTGCAGTGTTTTAACTTCCCTCAACTTTCCTTTACCCACCTTTAAAGTGCAATCTATTTTGGGGAAGATGATCAGGAAAGTGATTCCAATGGGTAGAAGTTTTTTTTGGAGGGGATGGGTCATGAAGATATTTAAAAATTGAGCATGGTGATGGTTGTACCACTCTGAATTTACTTTAAAAAACCAGTTCATTGTACACTTTAGGTGACATGTACAGTATATGGGTTATATCTCAACAAAGCTGTTCTTTTATTTCTTTTTAAATAAAGACCAGCCTTATAATCAGTTGCAGATGTTTTCAGAGGCCCCTCAAGATTTGCTCACCATGTCCCAAATCACGGCTGTGATTCCCAGTTGCCTCCACTCCTGGTGGATCTGGATGGTGTGGTTTGCAAAGGAGAAGGTGGCAAGAGGCTTATGGAATTTCGGCAACCCCATTCCCCCGGTCTCCTCATAGGGCACCAGGGCCATTCCCACTGGGCCAGCTCTGCTCCCTTTAACCTGTTGGGCAAAAGAATCCTGCGTGCTCTGGCCAGAAAGTGCATTCTTTCTTAGGTGGCCCGGATGCTTTTTTTAAGGTCATTTTATGGATTCAAAAGAATAAACAGAGATGTGGAAAGCTTTTGTCAAAATCCTTTCACATGGTTCTTCCAGTCTCATGGGAAATGAGATGTGGCTCTGAATTCATCCCAAAGTGTGTCTTTGGGCAAAAGCACTCAGAACGGTACAACTCCTGCAGAATGCCCCACACACTTTGCTGTCAGGACTCAGGGGGGCTTGAGGGTGAGCGAGGCGGCAGTGCCAGCACAGGACCTGGGAGAAGGTAGCGCTTTCTACACTGCCCAGGCCACGTGGACTACAGCAGTACCTGCCCAGGTGGGCAGGGTGTTTCTGCTGTTTTGTTTTGGTCTGGCCTCCACCCCGTCAGCCACGGACCTGTGCCTGCACTGCGACTGGATGGTTTGATGGCCCTACTTTTTGGTGGACAGTGGATGCACTCCCAGAGACTGGCAGTTAGACTCTGGTGGCTTCTGAGTCCCTTGCGGGGAGAGCCCGGCCCTAGGTCAAGAACAGACTCAGGCGTCCTCGGCCAGGAGGCCTCCTTGGGCTAGGGGCCGCCACAGTTTGAAGGCTGGCCATGACCCCAATCCTGGCAGGGGTCTCCTCTGGGGTGCTGGCAGGCCTGGTCTAGGGCTGAGGGCGGTTTAGAGGCTGGTCATGCCCCCGATCCTGGTGGGGATCTCCTCTGGGGCGCTGGCAGGCCTGGGTTAGGGTCACTGGCGGTTTGGAGGCCGGTCACGCCCCCGATCCTGTTGGGGGTCTCCTCTGGGGTGCTGGCAGGCCTGGGCTAATGGCCACCCTGGTTTAGAGACCGGTCAAGCCCCCGATCCTGGTGGGGGTCTCCTCTGGGGCGCTGGCAAGCCTGGGCTCTGGCGCCGCAAAGGGAGAGGTTCCTGAACCTGCTTCCCACACACCTAGGCTAGGATCCATCTTGTAGGAGGCGGCTTCAATGCCCGGGGTCGGTGACCAGGTCCTCCTGAGCCTCGCTTTCTGGGCTGCAGTCCCACGTCTCCCAGTGCCCCAGCCACGGATGCGCCCACGCAGTTGCCCCCACCACCAGCCACCTCAGCGCAGGCCACAGCAGCTGAAGCCAGCCTCTTAGAAGCCAGGCCACCACAGCCACCACCCCTAGTAGCTCTCTGCTGCTTGCTCTGTGCCCTGTCCACTGGGGTCGGGGAGTGCTCCCAGCCCAGAGGCCCTCCCTCCCTCCGCAGCCTGGCTTGGGAAGCTGGCCTCATGCTGGGGCTACTATGCCAGCATGCCCACTCGGCTACAATGGGTGCGACACGGGCCCCATGGAGGCCAACCTGGAGAAGGTGGACCCGAACTCTGCATCCAGCTGCTGCAGATGGCCTCCGTGGTCAACTACCACCTGCTCCTTCCATTGGCCCCATTGATCCCTCTCAGCACCAGCCATTTAGGCGAGGGTGGCGATCGCCGGGGACCCCGCCCCGGGAGGCTGCTGGCCGTGCCCGGCCACGCCCCCCCGGGTCATGATGCAGCCATGGACCCCAGGGAGGCTGCTGGCCGTGCCCGGCCACGCCCCCCCGGGTCGCGATGCAGCCCTGGACCCCGGGGAGGCTGTTGGCCCTGCCCGGCCACGCCCCCCCGGGTCGCGATGGGTCCCGGGACCCCCGGGAAGCTGCTGGCCGTGCCCGGCCACGCCCCCCCGGGTCGCGATGCAGCCCTGGACCCGGGGAGGCTGTTGGCCGTGCCCGGCCATGCCCCCCCGGGTCGCGATGGGTCCCGGGACCCCCGGGAGGCTGCTGGCCGTTCCCGGCCACGCCTCCCCGGTCGCGATGGGTCCCGGGACCCCCGGGAGGCTGCTGGCCGTGCCCGGCCACGGCCCCCGGTCTCGATGCAGCCCTGGACCCCGGGGAGGCTGCTGGCCGTGCCCGGCCACGCCCCCCCGGTCGCGATGGGTCCCAGGACCCCCGGGAAGCTGCTGGCCGGGCCCGGCCACGCCCCCCCGGGTCGCGATGCAGCCCTGGACCCCGGGGAGGCTGTTGGCCGTTCCCGGCCACGCCCCCGGGTCGTGATGGGTCCCGGGACCCCCGGGAGGCTGCTGGTCGAGCCTGGCCACGCCCCCCGGGTCGCGATGCAGCCATGGACCCCGGGGAGGCTGCTGGCCGTGCCTGGCCACGCCCCCCCTGGTAGCGATGGGTCCCGGGACCCCCGGGAGGCTGCTGGCCGTGCCTGGCCACGCCCCCATCTCGATCCAGCCGGGGACCCAGGGAGGCTTCTGGCTTTTCCCTACCACGCCCCTCTAGGGTTGCCATCGCTCCCCAGGACCCCGGGAACTAAGAGGATTTGGCGGCCGCCATCTTGGTTTTCTCAACGGCCATATAGGCACCCGGAGTCCCGCCCCCTGCCTCTGGCAGGTCCAATCATGGGCATAGCGGAGGTGCGGTCAATTTGCATGTTACTCTATTATAAAGTAAGATGTCCACATATAATTCCTATTCACACTTAATGTAGGAGAATTATACCATCATATTTATAATGCTGATAACCCACTTGAAAGCTGTATAAGTTTGGGCAGTTAACTTATGCTCTCAGTTTCCTCATTATGTAAATGGGAATAATAATAACAGTCACTTCATAACGTTATAAGGATAAGTGAGAAATTATATGTTAAGACCTTCACAAAGTGATTGTCACAAGGTAATTGCTTAATAAATGTTATCTATTATGTTATAATTGCATATAATTCTAAAACACTATATATATATATATATACACACACATACACACACACATATATACTCACATATACATGCAAGATCTTATATGGATTGTGCATGTACTTTAAAAATATTTAACAATTTGGGTCTTTATAAAATCATTTTCCACAAAATTAGTATGTTTAGATATGAAGCTCAAAAAGTAGAATTTCTAGCTCTCAAGGATTCATACAAGAGGGGAAAAGATTCTTTTCATAACTGGAAAAATACAAATACTTTTAGACAAATATGTACCTGAGACTATGATTCATTTTCCTTTCCTACCATTGCACCAACAGCATTATGAACCAGAAAATTGTTTGAGCAGCCACAGATAAGGAATTACAAGTCTGGAAGTTCAAGAGTCGTATAAAGCAGATGTAAGGTTAATTTGCATGGTTTAGTTGCCTCACAGATTTTTTTTCAATATATTTCAATGGCTTGAAACTCTAAAAAACTGATAGCAAATAAAAGGTTTTCTATAGGCTGCTTGATTTCTTGCCGACTCAGCTATCTGAAGGCAAAGCCAATTACTATGGCTAGCATTTCCTTGTGCAGAAACCAGAACATATTCATTGTTAAATAGAGCCATTAAATATTTAGGGGAAAGAGGAAAGTTTTATGAATTGAAATGATAATAGTGAAAAACTACCCATGCACATTTTCATTTTAAACAACAAGAAAACACTTTTGAAGAGTTTGAAAATCTCAAGCATGACATATGATTGGATTTTATATCAATTTAGTGGTCTTTTTAAATGTTGATTTTTAGGTTGGCATATAAGAAAAAAATCCTCTGGTATAAAGCTAAATTTTATCCTCTGTAATAAAAGAGCCAATATGGTCTCCTGAACAAAGAACTAGCTGAAGAATTGGGATTCTATTTTTGGCCTCACCAGTGACTTGCTCAGTGACCTTGGACATATCACTTAAATGGCTTTGTGCCTCAAAGTCCCCAGCTGTAATATAGAGATTATAGTGCCTGTCCCTACTTCATGGGACTGGAGAACTATTTCACTGGAGTTTGTTTAAAACTCCAAAGGATTTTGAAACTCTCAGAAATAACTGTGAAATTCAAACAAGGTTGTATTTTATTGATTTTTTTTTTTTTACTGTTTGATTTGGTTTTTCTCTAGACTTTCATAATCCTTCTCCTACTAAAATAAATCACTGGGATAAAATTAATAAGTAATTTTCATTGGGTATTAAGGAACACTTCTAATAGTGAAGGAAAATTAAAGATACGTTTCTGAGATCAACTGATATAATTTCTACTCTTTGGAATATTTAACTCAAAAGAGAATTATGATCATGTAATTTAAAACTTTTCGCTAAATCTGTAATTGGTAATTTTCTTCCCATTCTAGACTTCCTTTCTGTGATTTCTTTCCATCAAGATTATCTCATAATGTCTCTGCAAATGCACTAATAATCCATCTTCATCTATCCAAATCCAGAGGACCCATTAAAACTCTCACAAATACCATATCCTCCTAGATTCCTTCCTTCTGCATAGCAATATTTGTCATCCAATAGGAAGTTCTGAGTAATTGGAGGACTAAGTAAAAGGGACAATTCCTTTGTGATTTTTGTGCCCTTTCATAATTCTTAAATTTTTTTACCTCTCTCTCTATATATATATTTTTTAACTGTACCCCTGAACCCTATACAATTTTATTAACCAATGTCACTACAGTAAATTCAATTTTTAATATATATACACTTATTTTTTAATTATGATTTTTGAAATTATTTTTTTCAAACTTTAAACTAGAGTTTGAGAAGAATAACTATTCCAACCATGGAAATAGCTTCATTGCTATTCTCTCACAATATCTCTTAGAGCCTTGGACTTTCACACTATCCTACAAAATTGTACACTCAACATTTCCCACTTATAAGTGGAATAGTCTCAAACCAGTCATTCCTCCTCCTGTCATAGTCCTCACTCTCTGGAGCCACATTTTAAAAATTTATTTGTGCTTTTTGTTGATTTTGCTGCCTAAAATGATCTCCGAGTATAATGCTAAAGTGCCTTCTAGTGTTCCTAAGTGCAGAAGCCTGTGATGTGCCTTAGAAAGGGAAAGGAAGGAAGGGAAGGGAAGGGAAGGGAAGGGAAGGGAAGGGAAGGGAAGGGAAGGGAAGGGAAGGGAAGGGAAGGGAAGGGAAGGGAAGGAAGAAAGAGAACCTCATAAACAGACAACAGTATGGTGACACACAAAACATCATACAAATGTATAGAACTGATGTATAGGACTGTACCCCTGAACCCTATACAATTGTATTAACCAATGTTATTGTATTAATCATTGTCAATTGTATTAACCCTATACAATTGTATTAACCAATGTCACTTCATTGAATTCATTTTTTTTAAAAAAAATCAATTGATTTGCTACCTTAAAGAAAATGAAAAAATATACATGCATTCAAGAAAAAGCTATAGTGCTATTTACCATGAATTTAAAGCTAATTACATAATCAACTATATATTAAATAAGGTGTCTTTAAACAGAAGCACATAAAAAGTTAATATATTGATCAGTTAATAAAAATGTTATAATCAGAGGTTCTCGGGAATCTAATCCTGCATTTCCCCCAGAAGCAGTGGTTTTATATTCACTATTTTAGGGTCTGTTGTGACTTTCAAGAACATAACGTTTGTCAATAACAAGAATTGATCCTCCATGCCTATTTTATTTGTTTGTAAACTGCCATCAGCCTTTCCTTTTCTTTTTTTACTCTTCCTTTAAATTCCACAATAGCACATTTCTTGTGCAGTTTTCTAACTTTCTGGTCATTTCAATTACAAACAAACCTTTGGCCAACTTTCAAGCTTCAATCTCATATCCATTTTATTCTCACCTCCTTTCTCCTAAAACTAACCAGATAACTAACCCAAGAGTGGGTATCAGGTTGCAGCTTTTATTCTTCTTCTTACTATTCTAGGTTTTCTTCTCCTGTGATAAAATGGAAAAGGACATTTGATTTACTCATCTGAGAGTTGCTATAGTTCCCTTTTCTATATTCCTACTGCCCTTGCTCAGACTAAAGCCATTGATGCTTTCTATGTGGCAGGCATCCAAATACTGGATCTCCATTTATACTCACTCTACATTCTGCATGTGATTTTATTTATGTACCAGAAAACAAGTGAATATTTTTCTTCAGTATCTGCCATGTCTTTCTTCCTTTAATCATGCTAGTCTTTCTATTGGGTATATGTGATATTCTATTATTTGTCCTTTTAATAACTATCATGGAAATCATTACTGTTATTCTCAGATATTTTTTCTTCTTTCTGGGAAATGGTAGTATTCCTCTGTGACACACCAGGCATTGTATAAACTCATGGATTTTTTAATCTTTAAGAAATGCTATAATTTGCCATGTCCCTTTTCCATTGCCACAGCAACCTACAACTCTACAGACAATAGTCCCCATCAAATTAATTCTTGAAGGAATACAATGTGGAGACTAAACCCTGTCCTTGGTATCAAACACAGAATGCTGCCTTAAAAAGTAAATTATATGGAACTAGAGGCCCGTTGCATGAAGAGATTCGTGCAATAGGCCTTCCTTCCCTTGGCTTCTAGCACCGGTTTTCCTCTGGCACCCGGGACCCAGGCCTTCACTCCGGCTGGAGTGTGCCGCTTCGTCTTCACTGCAGAATCCGGCCAGAGTCTGCTGTCTTCATCTTCACTGCAGACCCCAGCTGGAGTCTGCCATCTTGGTCTTCACTGCAGACTCCAGAATCTCCAGTCTTGTCTTCGCTGCTCTGGAGTGCCGCTCCTGTAGATCCCTTCATGCCCCCCGCCCCTCTGCCCTCCCTCTCATAGCAGGTGTCCTGCCCTGCCCGGCCACTTCCCACCTGGGGCAGCTGGGCGGCCACCATCTTTGTCCTTCTAATTTGCATATTCCATCCTGATTGGCTGGTGGGTGTAGCGGAGTGATGGTCAATTTGCATGTTTCTCTTTTATAGTGTAGATTGGCTTATGAATTCAGCATATTATAAAATAGAACTTTTATTGGCAGTTAAAATTTCAGTGGTGAAATATTTTTATAAAATTGTTTGAAATAATTTAGAAGGAAGATTTGGTACTTTAAATATAAAGTTTGGAAAACAAATATTGGTAGTGTGTTTCAGTTGCTGGTGATTTAGTTAAGAAATGTATTAAAAGAAGCAGACCAGCTCAGAAAAAAGTGGCCAGCTTGCAAGTGGGAATAAAAGAGAAAAGAAAAGATTTTAGAAATTTTGGGACTTCAACTGTAGAAAAATAGACTGAATTAGGACCCATGGATAAAGAGATAAAATTGAGAAAATATTTTGATCCACAAAGACAAGTCAAAATTCATTCTCAAATTAATTTCAGTCTATCAACATGATGTAACTGGGTATTAAGTTGAAAAAAAATTACTACATCATTGGCTACTGCTAGTTAATTTGAGCTGGCTCCAGCACCCTCTGTTTCTCATCTTCCAGCAGGCTATCCAGGGCTTGCTCTCACAGTGATAGCATGAGTCCCAGAGCATAGGCAGAAGTATTCAATACTACTTGAAACTTAAACACAGAATTAATATGCTATCACTTCATTTGTATTTTATTACCCAGAGCATGTCACAAGAATAGTCCAGTTCAAAGTTGTAGAAAGAGAGTCCAAATCATAATCTGAGATGCTGTGAAGTCCCACTGCAGTAGGCATGCATCTTCTAACCCTTGCTAAACATCACAACACTATAAATTAGAAAGAGGATTAAGAAAAATACAATTAAATGTAGTAGTTATAGGTTCCATTATAACCTAATGTTTCCATTAGAAAAGTGTATTCCATCTACACTTTGAAAGTTGGAAGAATTTACAAAATTTCATTTCACCCGTTAACCATCGGCCAGCTATTAAATTAGTTTTATAATTATTTTTACATTTTTAAAGTTTCTAAAGGCTGTGTTTGAAAGATTTGCTGTGGAAACAAACAGCCCCCAAACTTCAGTGGCATGACACATTACTGTCACAGGCTCCAGGTCTGGAGCAGCTGCTCTGCTCCACGTGTCTTTCCACTTGGACTTGGACTAAAGGAACAATCTCTATTTGGGACATCTCTGATACTGGCAAAGGGAAACAAATAGCTGAAAGAAACTTGAAATTATTTTTGCTACTCAGGTGTGTTCTAAGTTATATCTGGTCACACTCAAACAGCCAAATCACATCTCATGGTCACGCGCAAATGGATGTATGTATGGATGTATTCTTCTATCACAGTGGGTGGGAAGCTATAGGAAAGGATGTAATATACTCTTATAGCAAGAAAATAAATGGGTATAACCGTAAAAGTGCCAGTGTCTTCCCTCTTGATAGCTCATACACTCTCAAAGGAAGTTAATCCAACAAAAGTCCTATTCATTCACCGCATCCTGCTTGAAGTGTCACAATCCTTACTTCAATCCTCAGTTCATACCATCTGAAACCTACCTTCTACAATAATCAATAAAAATAAAGTTACTTCCTCACCATACACCAATATACAATGGTGAATGTGTACAAGATAGCCACAATAAGCAGTTATTTCAGGAAAGAGGAAGAGTGAGAGGTTTACAGCAGTCAGTGGTTCATAGAATCTCTGAAATACTTCTGAGAAACCTAGTGAAGGCACTCAAAGTTCGGGGGAGGAAATCTTATATAGGCTATTCTCCCCTCCTTAGAAATGGCTTCCAAGTCTATTGTCCTGTTTAAAAATTGGCTCCGTGCTCTTGGAAATTCTTCCTTTTTCAAGATCATACTTGAGCACATCTTAAATGGTAACAAAAAACAAACAAACAAACAAACAAAAAAGAACCCCAGGGTTATTTATTGTGTCCACATAAACCTGAAATTCTCCATAAATTTTCCAAACACCATAACACTATATAATCTCACATGAACTGTATCTTCACCATTACTAGGATATGGAGTATACCGTGAATTTACTATTTTAATTTGTAACATATTCCAATAGAGCTATAACTGAAGCTCCTGTGCAAGCTTATGGACATAAATAGTGAATGAAGGTAGCTTAATTATTCTTAGGGTTGCTATAACAAATGACCACAAATTGACTGACTTAACACAAGAGGAAATAATTCTCTCATAATCCAGAGGTCAGAAGTCCAAAATCAAGGTATTGACAAGATTGGTTTCTACTGGGGTCTTTGAGAAAGAATCTGTTCTATGGTTCTCTTATAGATACTGGTGGTTGTTGGCCATCCTTGGCACCACTTGACTTGTGGATGAATTACCCTATTCTTTACCTGTGTTTTCATGGTGTTCTCCCCTCTTGGGCCTGTGTCCAAATCTCTCTTTTTATAAAGATACCATTCATATTAGATTTATGGCCCACCTCAACCCATCATGTCCTCATCTTAACTTGATTATATCTAAAAAGACCCTATTTCATATCAGGTCACTTTCCTAGGGTTCCAAGTGGACATATATTTTTGGTGGACACTACTCAGTCCAGTACAGGAAGCTGAAGAGATTCCATGAAAAAGAGAGGAAGGGTTTCAAAACTAAAATCAAAGCACAAAGTTTTCCTGAAAAAGCAAGTCCAACATTAAGAACTAAATTAGTAAACAGAACTCTAGAAGTCAGTAATACACACCCCTTGCTCCAGGGATGAAACTTTGAAGTTAATTAGATTAGAGGTGGAAACCCAGGAGATATATTACACTCCAGAAGAAGATTGATAGAGGAGGGTAAGTAGCCATTTGAGATGAGGCAATAAACAGAAATGAAAAGTATATTAAATTAAAAAAACAACAACACAAGAGCTGCTTAATCTTTAAAGAAATTGGATTTTAAAACTAACTCTGTCCATAAAATACATAGGAATAAAAATGGCAAATAAAATCCATACAAATTTACCTTAGCAAGAGAGAATAAAATTAAAATGAAGTTATGACTATAAAAAAAATTTCACTGCTCTCACCAACAGAAACCTTTTCTAAAAATGAAATTGATTAATAAACTGATGACAGAATGCAATCCTTAAGTAGGAATCTACCCATGAAAAGTTTAAGCGTGGGAAATATTCAACGAACTCCATACAAAATTGCTGTAAATGAAGACAGATAACAAGAATCAGAACATTTGAGGTAATGAAATTCTCCACCAAAAGTAATCTACACTAATAAAAGATTAAGATGCAAATTAACTGTACTTTTGTGATGCCCATCAGCCAATCAGGAGTGAATATGCAAATTGACCCAACAAATATGGCTGGTTAATTTGCAAACACAGGCACCGAGCAGCCAAGGGCAGGGTGGGATGCTTGCCTTGTCTCCATGGCAATGAAGCAAGCTTCCGCACCACCCTGGCCGCTCCGGGCCTCTGGGCAATGTGGGAAGGCAGAAAGGTGGCTCCGGCCAGAGCGAAGGTTGTGCCATCAGCCAGGGAAGGAAGGCCCATTCTTGCATGAATCTTTGTGCATCAGGCCTCTAGTCACAAAGTAAAAGAAAACAATACTATTCACAAATTAAACTAATTTAAATAGACTATAAAAAAGTATATGAAAGAAAAACCCAGAAATTTCAAATGCTACAACAAAATCAAAAGCAATATTCAAATAAATTCAAAGATTATTGACTTAGCTTAGAGAATAAATAGAAGAAAATGACAAAACAATCTCAGTATGAAGAATATTATAATTTGTCCAAGAGAAAAGTGAATAAAAATTTATTAAGCAGAACAACAACCTCACAATTCATGGAGCATTGGGTAGAAGGCTCAGAAAGGTCATAACACAAATTGCCATAGAATTAATGCTGCTCTTTCCTCACATAATAAATCATAAACGCAAGGCCTGAAAAGATCAAACACTGTACAGGTAAGTTAACTGAGTCTCAGAACAAAGCTTAATTATACTTATAAAAATGAAAAAAATATATATCTATCAATAAACAAATAAAAATATACCAATGACTACAAATTAATAAAAAGTAACCAAGTATGCAAAGAGGCAACAACAACAACAAAACAAACACACACACACAAAACACCTCTCATATTGAAGAGGAAAACTAATCCATTAAAGCTGATCAGAACTGATGAAAGTGCAAGAATCCTATATAATAAAGAGGTAATATGCAATATGACCATCACACCCTCGCATAAGATGGCCGCCCCCATGTGGTCACAAAATGGCTGCCACAAGACAGCCAGCAGGGGAGGGCAGTTGTGGGTGATCAGGCCAGTAGGGGAGGACAGTTGGGAGCAATTGGGCCTGCAGGGGCGCAGTTAGGCATTGATTAGGCTGGCAGGGGAGTTCTTAGGGGGTGATCAGGCTAGCACTCGGAAGCGATTAGGGGCAATCAGGGAGTCAGTCAAGCAGTGGGGAGCCAGCAGTCCTGGATTGTGAAAGGGATGTCCGGCTGTGTGTAGGATCCCTTTGGGATCAGGCCTAAACTGGCAGTCGGACATCCCCCAAGGGGTCCCAGATTGAAGAGGGTGCAGGCTGGGCTGAGGGACACCCCACTCCGAGTGTATGAATTTTGTGCACCAGGCCTCTATAGTGAGTAGATAATGATAATAAAATAATTATTGTAATTGTATTTCATATGTTCAAATTAATTAAGTTTTGAAAATATAAAAATTACACAAACTGAACCTCTGGAGGAAAAAAATACAGTGGCAGAGATGAATAATATACTTGATTAGAATAGGAAGATAGATATTGTAAACGAAAATAATCATGAAATTTAAGAAAATAAAATTGAAACTTGAAAAGAAAACAATGAAAAAATAAATTAAAAGAGTGAAAAAGCATGAATAAGTTGTGTGAATATGTATCATTTTAGTTTCCAAAAAAAGGAGACAAATGAAGAGTCAAAAAATATAATTGAAGGAATAATAGCTGAAGATATTTCAAATTTTATCAAAATTATAATCTCCAGAGATTTAAAGAATACAGTAAACCCATTCATAAAACATAAAAAAATACTCAAATCACTTTATACTCTAATTGCTCAAAACCAGTGTTAAGGAGAAAATGTTTGAAATACCCCCCTTCCAAACAAAAGTAAAAATTATCTACCAAGGTACAGAGATAGGAGGACAGCAGATTTTTCTCACAAACAGTGCCAGCAAAAACGTCAATCAAGCAAGTACTTAAAGAAAAGAATAGTTTGACTTAGAATTTTATAGTCAACAAGAAATGTCGCAAACATAAAGGTAAAAATAAAGATTTTTGTCACCATTAGACCTACATGACAGAAAAATGTTATCAAAGTTCCTTCAAGGTGAATAAAAATGATGAAAAGTGGATCTACAAAAAGAAACGAGGAATACCAGAAATTATAACTACATAGATAAATATATAAGATATTTTTTTATATTATATAATGCTCTTCAAATGATAATTGACTTTTTAAGAGAGGATTCAGGGAAGATGGCAGAGTAAAAGGCCTCAGAAACCTGTCTGTCCACCTAGACAACAATTGCACTAAGGGAATCAGTCTGATGAAACTTTTTTGGAACCCTGGAGTCTACAGTAGGCTTGCAATTTTCAGAAGGAGTCGTGGATGATGAATTGTGTTTTATTTCAGTCAGTTTCACTTCTTAGCTCAATAGCAGGAACCCATCTCTCACCCTTTGTGTCAGGCAGTCCTGCACATCCTGAAACAGCTTGCAGAAGCCATAGTGGACAATAAGAAATCTATTTTACAAATATTAGGGATATGTGTTCTGAGCAATGATTGTTGTTTCTAATTATGAAAGTGCAGTTACAGAAGCAGACAGCCATTGATGCTTACTCCCTCTCGCTGCACAACCTCCCCCTTAAGATAAGGTGACTTCCAGAATATGTAAAGTACTGGCTCCTTTCTCCCCTCATTGTTTTGCTCTTTTTCAAATCTCTATGACCAGACATTCAAGACTAGACAATTCAAAAGCAACCACATATACAGGGGAAACTGGGAAATCACCATTCATGCCAAGGGAAAAAAAACAGGCTCAGAAAACACCTGAGAATACTTTAAGTTTACATCTCAGGCTGATCTCCTTGGAATAGAGGCAGCCAACAAAAATAGAAAACCACAACAACATAAAAACAAAAAAACTTTGGGGAAGAAGAAGTTTCTGATTTCTAGAGTTTTAGCATTAATAGACTTAAATGTCTAGTTTTCTGCAAAAAATCACAAGTCATGCAAAGAAACAGAGAAGTATGGTTTATTCAAAGGTAAATTGTAAATCAAGAAAGACTGTCTGAAAGTAAAAATGATGGCAAATATCTTAGACAAAGACTTTTAAACAACTGTTTTAAAGATGCTTAAAGAACTAGAGGAAGATATGGAAAAGTCAAGAAAATTATGTATGAACAAAATATAAAAATTAATAAATATCAGAAAAAAATCTAACAGGAACCCTAAAAGAAATTCTGCAATTCAAAAGTAAAGTAATTATTCTGAAAAAAAATTACTAGATGGATTCAAAGGCAGATTTGAGCAGTAAGTGAAAGAAGCAATCACCTTTCAAAGAAAAGATAGTAGAAATTATCAATTATGAGGAACAGAAAGAAAAAAAAGTTTAAAGAAAGTAAATAGAGCCACAGAACATTATGAAGTATACCAATATATACATTGTGGGAGTCCCAGAAAAAAAAAAGGTGAGAGAGAGAAGGAGATAATATTTGAGAAATAATGGACAAAGTTTCCAAAAAATTGATGAAAGATATGGATAGAAACAACCAAGAAGCTCTATGAAATCCAATCAGGATGAACTCAGAAATCCACATCAAAGCCAAAGACAAAGAGAGAATCTTAAAAAGTGGCAAGATAGAAGGGATACATCATATACAAGAAATCCTGAATAAGAAGATAAGCAGAGTTTTCATCAGAAACATTAGGGGTCAGAAGAGAGTAGACTGATATATTCAGAGTTTCAAAAGAAAGATAAATTATCAACCAAGAATTCTATATCTAGAAAAACTGTACTTCAAAAGTGAGAGAAATTAAGACATTATCAGATAAAAAAAATATCTGTTGGAAAAGAGAGTTCCATAGGTTGAAATGTAAGACCACTAGAGAAAAGCTCAAAAATGTATTAATAAAAGTTCTCTGTAAATACATAGGAAATTATCTATAACTAAAGGCCGGGTGCATGAAATTCGTGCACTTTTGGGGGAGGGGATGTCCCTCAGCCCAACCTGCACCCTCTCCAATATGGGACCCCTCAGGGGATGACTGACTGCCTATTTAGGCGCAATTCCCTAAAAAGGCAGTCGGACATCCCTTTCACTATCCGGGACTGCTGGCTCCCAACTGCTCACCTGCCTGCCTGATTGCCCCTAACCATTTCTACCTGCCACCCTGATCACCCCCTAACCACTCCCCTGCAAGCCTGATTGACTCCTAACTGTTCCCCTGCCGGCCTGATCATCCCCAACTGCCCTCCCCTGACAGCCCGGCCACCTCCAAATGCCCTCCCCTGCATATTCCCTCTTTATTAGATAGGGTTTTTTCTTTAACATATTGGACAGTGTGCCTGCCATGGTCTTGACAAACCAGTAAAAATGTAAACCCAAAATAAAAGTGTCATAAAATAAACTCCTTAAACAGGAATTTCATGAGACCTTGGAAAGGTGATATCATGTGGTTGTTTCTTCATTTCTTCCTTGTCTTTCTTTTTCTTGATGTTTCATCTTTTGTCCTTTCTGTCTTTTCTCCTTTTATTCCTTTTCTGTCCTCTCTTTCTCTTAACTTTTCCATTGGTAGAATCATCAGTACTTGAATCTGTCTTGCTTCCAGAAGATGAAGAAGAGGAAAACACACTGTCATCTGAAGAAAAAGATGATCTATGTTGGGATCGGTGGTGTTTCTGGTTTTGCTCTTTTCCCTGTTTGATTGTCCTTTCTGCCGGCCCCAGCATCTTCAGAACTTGTGCGTGGGCACTTCTTATTCATGTCTACAAAACCTCCCTGCCTTGGTGAAAACTGTAGGGGAAAAGGCCTTCCTGGGTGGGCTCAAGCCCTGCTCAAGGTGCTGAGGAACCAGGGCAGGGAGCACCCACCACGGCCCTTGAAGAGCCAACCTCTGGACCACGGGGTACTCTCCAGTAATGTAACTGCAATGTCCAGGTTTGCATTCAGAAATTAGTTGTAAGTTACTTCCGATGTGAAACCCTACCTCAGACATTTCCTTTGCGGTTTCCAAAGATTTTAAACAAAATTCATTTACCTCCCTAACCTGGTCAGAAGTTTCTATCCGATGAGAGAGGTTTGCTGGGCAGCATCGCCCAGATACTCCCCACCCCCATGTCCAATCACTCGGCTGGGGGCAAGGGAAGTTCCAAGGCTATAGGTGTGTGTGTGGGATCACTCCATGGGGGCACAGGCCCTTTGGAGGTTGACACTGCAGGCTGCCACTGGGAGGGGATCGCTCTGGGGGGCACGGCTGCCTCCCAGACCTACACTCCCCACTGTGGCTGGGAGCTGATCACTGGGGGCAGGGTGGGGTGCAGGTGCTTCCCAGGCAAACGGTCCAGGCCGGGGCTGGGAGCGGATTGCACAGGGGGCACGTGGGTGCTTCTCAGGCTGATGGCCTGGGCTGTGGCTTTGAGTGGATCGTGCCAGGGGGCACAGGAGCCTCGCAGGAGACTGGGGTTGGGATCGGATCACGCTGGGGGTGAGCAGCCACCTCGAAGGCCGACAGCCCGGGCCGCAGCTGGGAGCAGATCGTGCCGGGGCGTGAGGCTGCTTCCCAGGCTGACAGCCCAGGCCGCATGCTGCCAGCTCTCATTGGCAACCCACCCTGGGACTAGGGGACTCAGGCAGGCCTGAGAGGACTGGGCGCTGCCATCTTGTGTCTATGGGCGCTGCCATTTTGTTGCAGAGTGACAGTTAATTTGCATATTACTCTTTTATTAGATAGGATAATAAAAGGGTAATGTGTTAATTAGAGCATACATCATTCCAGATGTCATTCTGTTCATCCTTCCAGATGAAGCTGGGGCTGGAGTAATGCCCGGATCTCAGGTCCTGGGTGCTTGTCAGCTGCTGGAAGAAAGCCCTGGTCCTGGCTGCCAGAGGGAAGGAAGGCCTACTCTTGCACAAATTTCATTCATTGGGCCTCTAGTCTATATATATAAAAGCCAAGTGACCATAACGTCAGAATGACCAGAATGATCAGTTGCTATGACGTGTACTGCAGCCATCCAACTGGCCTGAAAGGGGGGCAGCCCCTCCCCCTGAGCAGCCCAGGCCAGATCAGGGGTAGGGCCAGCCGGCCAACCTCCCGCAACCCCTCCCCCCAGGCAGACCCTGCCACCAATCAGCCACCCCCACCCTGACTGGGGGTGAGGCCAGCCAGCCAACATCCCACATCCCCTCTCCCACACCAGCCTGGTCCGATTGGCACCCCATCCATGCACAATTTGTGCACCAGGCCTTTAGTAATATATAAATATATAAAACTAGAGGCCCGGTGCACAAAATTTGTGCACTGGGGCCAGTGTCCTTCTGCCTAGCCTGCACCCTCTCTAATCTGGGACCCCTCAAAGGATGTCTGACTGCCCATTTAGGCCCAATCCCACTTGGAATTGGGCCTAAATGGCAGTCAGACACCCCTCTCACAATTCAGGACTGCTAGCTCCCAACTGCTCACCTGCCTGCCTGCCTGCCTGCCTGATTGCTCCTAACCACTTCTGCCTGTCAGCCTGATCAACCCCTAAGGACTCCCCTGCCAGCCTGATTGACAGCTAACTGGTCCCCTGCCGACCGGATTGTGCCAAACTGCCCTCCCCTATCAGCCTGGTCACCCCTAACTGCCCTCCCCTGCAGGCCTGATTGCCCTCAACTGCCCTCCCCTCTGGCCCAGTAACCCCTATCTGCCCTCCCTTGCCAGCCTAGTTCTCCCCAACTTCCCTCCCCTGCAGGCCTGGCCCCTCTCAACTGCCCTCCCTTGCAGGCCTGGTCACCCCTAACTCTTCTCCCCTGTTGGCCTGGTTGTCCCCAACTGTTCTTCCCTGCAGGCCTGGTTGTCCCTAACTGCTCTCCCCTGCTGGCCTGCCCCCCCCACCCCCGCAACTGCCCTCCCTTGCAGGCCTGGTCCCCACCCCAACTGCTCTCCCTGCAGGCCTTGTCCCTCCCAACTGCCCTCCCCTGTAGACTTGGTTGCCCCAACTGCCCTCCCTGGAGGCCTTGTCCCTCCCAACTGCCCTCCCCTGTAGACTTGGTTGCCCCAACTGTCCTCCCCTGCAGGCCTGGTCACCCCTAACTGCCCTCCCCTGCAGGCCTGGTCACCCCTAACTGCCCTCCCCTGCTGGCCTTATTGCCCACAACTGCCCTCCCCTGCAGGCCTGGTCCCTCCCTACTGCCCTCCCCTGCTGGCCATCTTGTGGTGGCCATCTTGTGTCCACATGGGGGCAGCCATCTTATGTATTGGAGTGACAGTCAATCTGCATATTACTCTTTTATTAGATAGGATAATTTGTTATCTTAAAAATGGTTGATGATTACCTTTTATTTTCCACATGATGTAAGAAACTGATACTTTTAAAAATTGTTTTTATTGATTTCAGAAAGAGTTTAGGAGAGGGAGAGACATAGAAACATCAATGATGAGAGAAATTCATTGATTAGCTGCCTCTTGCATGCCCCCTACTGGGGATCAAGCCTGGAACCA
The DNA here is from genome assembly GCF_027574615.1 of Eptesicus fuscus. Taxonomy (NCBI): domain Eukaryota; kingdom Metazoa; phylum Chordata; class Mammalia; order Chiroptera; family Vespertilionidae; genus Eptesicus; species Eptesicus fuscus. Next base: position 91,708,089 of record NC_072475.1, on the reverse strand, counting down.
GACATGTACCCTGACTAGGAAATTAACCATAACCTCCTGGTTCATAGGTCCATGCTCCACCACTGAGTCACACTGGTTGTCCTGATTTGTTTTTTTGTTAATTCTCACCAAAGAATATATTTTCCATTGATTCCTAGAATAGGAGGGAGGCAGGAAGGGTAAAGAGAAAGAGAGAGAGAGATGTGAGAGGGACACGTGGATGGGTTGCCTCTGCAGGGGGGCATCTAATCTGCAACTCAGGTATATGCCTTTGACCAAGAATTGAACCCTTGAACCTTCAGTGTGTGGTATGATGCTCTAACCAATGAATAACATTGGCCAGGGAATGGAAACAATACAGTTTTTGAAATGCAATTATTAATTTAAAAGCTAGGATTATTGTAATTTTGGTTTGAGACTCCACATTTTGTTTTATGCATAATTTAAGAGGCTAATTCATTAAAATATTAGTTTATGTATTACATAGAAAGATGTAATTTTGTAACACCAACAACTGAAAGGGGTAGGGATGAAATTTTAAAGAAGCAGAATTTTCATATGTTATTAAAGTTAAACTAATATAACTTAAAATTAGTGTTATAATTTTAGGATGTTGAATGTAATCTCCAAAGTAACCACTATGAAGGATAATAGCTATGGAATATACAAAAAAGAAAACAAACAAAAAATTTAAATGTTTATCACAGATAATCAACTAAATACAAAAGATGGTAATGCATTGCAGAAAATGAGGGAGTAAGAATTTTCTAAGGCATGTATAAGCCAAATAGAAAAATGACAGAAGTTCCTCCTTATCAGTAATTACTTTAAGTATAAGTTGATTAAATCATCTAAAACACAGAGATTGGCAGAATGGACTAAAAAATATGGTTTAACTATATGTCTTCAAGAGAAGTCACTATAGATCCAGAGTCAGAAATTTATTCGGTAACATTGGTTATTAACATCATGTAGTTTCAAGTGTACAATTCTATAATATATCATCTGTATATTGTATAATGTGTTCACCATCCAAAGCTTAGTGTCCTTCCATCACTATATATTTGACCCCTTTACGCTCCTCATCTGTCCCCCACCCATTTTCCCAATGGTAGCCACCATACTTTGTGTCTGTAAGTTTGTTTATTGATTTTCATTTTGTATCTCACATATGAGTGAAAACATATAGTTCTTTTTCTTTTCTGTTTTCTGATCTCTTTAAAATGCAAATATATCACATACCTGTAAATTACATGAAATTCAACTCCTTCTCTGAGATACACAGATACATTCATCTTTAATTAATAACTCACCACAGGCCAAAATTTGGTGAACTTCAATGTTTTTAGGTTTCTTTTTATAGAAACAGTACTACATTTATTTTATAAATAATCAAATATATTATATAAGTGGATATAATATTAAATATCCTATCTTAAAATCTATAGGTTGGAAAGATAATGAAAATGTTTCCCAGTTTGGCAATTACCTCATTGCCAGGTGTCCAAAAGTTATTGGAATTAATCTACACTAATAAAAAAGAAAGATGCAAATTGACCATACCTTCGCAATGCCCACCAGCCAATCAGGAGTGAGTATGCAAATTAACCCACCAAAGATGGCAGGTTAATTGCATACGCAGCTCCGGGCCTCTGGGCAGCGTGGGAAGGCAGAAAGGCAGCTCTGGGTCGGAGCAAAGACAGTGCTGGCAGCCAGGGGAAAGAAGGCCCATTCTTGCACGAATCTTTGTGCATCGGGCCTCTAGTAAATATATATACTTTCATCATTATATTTTTGTTCTTACCTGTGTGAATTCCTATATTGCAGATTTCTATCTGAATGTAAATCTTTGCTTTAATATTTTATTGATTTCAGAGAGGAAGGGAGAGGAAGAGAGAGATATAAACATCAATGATGAGAGAGAATCTTTGATTGGCTACCTCCTGCATGCCCCCTATTGGGGATCAAGCCTACAACCCAGGCATGTGCCCTTGACTGGAATTGAACCCAGGACCCTTCAGTCCACAGGCCGATGCTCTATCCACTGAGCCAAACCAGCTAGGGCTGAATCTAAATCTTTATCTAATTTTAATCTATATCTATACCTGCATATAATAAAATATACTGAAAATTTGGGACAATGGAATCACTTAAAATGAATGAATACATATTTTAGTCTATACTATTAATTGAAGGAATAAGTATTATTACTTTGCTTTTAGTCATGTGTGTATGCAGGGGCATAGGTAAAAGAAACATGAATTATTGTCTACTTGCCTCCAACTCTGATTAAATAAACTTGAATTTTTCATTTTAAATGTTACTTGTTCAAACATGTTAAGTTTATTTTTACCTGAGAAATTGAGCAATCACAGAGGTACTAAGACAGTCGTGATCAGATTCTAAATAGAGTGTGGATATAATTTTTTTTTTATGTTGCAAGTTTGTAGAGCTCATTTCCATGCTATGTAATTCACTAATGCTATTATAGTTAAATTGGAATCTATCTAGTGACAATTGCACTATATGAAATGTTTCTTCCTAATTATAATATTAGATGAAGATATGCTGTGAAAACTGTTAGCTTGATTAGTTAAAACTTGTAAAATGTGGGATCTTATTGAATTAGGCACATATTTTGGGGGGGAAAAACTTTAGTGATGGATTAAAAGTTTTTATTTTCTTTTCTAACCAAAATAGCTTGTCATAATTGAAATATACAAATTATCTTTATGAATAGTCCATCTCTGGCACCTATTCTCATTTTGCCCTAGGACAGGAAAAATACTTTTTTGTAAATATGAAGGTAGTTTTAAAATGGTTCCTCCTTTCATATAATTGAAGATAAACATTTCTTTTTCTGACTTTAAACTTCTATTTTGACTTTGTTCTCAAGATTCATTATTCAGGCCTTCAGTAGAGCACTGGCTACAAGTGGACTTAGAAAATCCCCCACCAAGTGGGAAAACATTACTACCTCTTTATTCTTCCAGAATGATTTTTAAGTATTAGAAGTCAAACAACAAATTGCAGTACAAAATAGTCTTTTAGTCATCGTTAATTTTTTAATATTTCTAGATAATTTTCCCTCTATTGGTTGCTTCATTTAGGGATTCTCCATAGATTTTGTCTTATTAATATCACTAATGCTCTGCATTATTAATATGCTCTGCCATGTGTACACAATACCATGAAAATAAGCACATAAACAAATGGGAAAATATGAGTATTTAAAAAAATACATATATTTCTATCTACTAAAAGCCTATTACATGAAAATCAAGTTTGTAATTGATATACATTTGACAAATAGAATTGACTTTAAGAAACATTTCTCCCATCTCTAGCCACAAGTCTTAGTTATTTGGAAAGCATTCCTAAATAAAGAATTTAAATGTACACAGTTTATTTGGGAAATTATTTCAGAAATATTAGTGGAGTGAGAGTCAGTGAGACAGGAAAGAGGGGAGTAAATAGAGGGTACTGACGTGAGCAGGTCACTGCTGTGGGCCAACAGATCCCAATTCCAATAGTGACTTCTGGGAGATCAGAATAGATCTCCCAGATATATTCCAATAGTGACACAATAGAGATCAGCAAACTACAACTTTGGGGTCAAATCTGGCACAGCACCTGTTTTTGCCCCCCCTGAAGTCAGGGGCACTGCTCCAGAAGTCTACCACTGAGACCAAGTTTCAAGGTCCTCCTTTGTCCCTGTCTCTCCCTCTGCTCCCAGCACCTGCCTCACCAGACAATGGCTGCTCAGGTCCTGTATTGGTTGCACATTGGGGACTTCCCTGTTGGCAATTTCTGGGCACTTAGCATTAGAATCTCAAAGTGTCAGGGACTCAGAAAGTCACGTCATTTCTGTCCACCCACCTAAATTGAGTTTGCAAAACTCTTCAGGAGGAGAGTTTTTGGGGTAGAAAATGAAAGTGATGAGGGGTAGCCAATACTTCCCACTGCCAGGTGCCAAGGTGATTAGGATGGGATACCTATAACATCTTACACACACCTTACAACTGTCTTTTATCACCTATTGCACTACCTAAAGTGCTATAGTGGATGATCTTCCTCTATCAGAAGCATACTATTTTTCAAATAATTTTTTCCAATCCATACATTTGGGGATGACAGTCTTCAGGCCTATTTCATATTAGAGGCCCAGTGCATGAAAATTCATGCACTGGAAGGGGGGGGCCCTCAGCCCAGCCTGCCCCCATAACACTTCTGCTGCTGCCACTGTCAGCAGCGCAAGCCTCAGTCGGCCCTGGTTACCTGAGCCTCGGGAGGCCCAAAGTGGCTGGGGGGCTGAGGGCGGGTCCAGCCACACTGTGCGCCTGCTGCCCCACCCGCCCCTGCTGAATTGAAAGGACTGGGGGACTCTGCCAGGGCTGAGGGGACTGGGCGCCACCATCTTTGTGATGGCATGATGGTCAATTTGCATATTCTTTATTAGATAGAATAACTTTTTTAACTGGTCTTTGTGCCACTGGGGGGGGGGGGGTAATTGTTCTGAGACAGTTATGTTTAATGTTTCTCTTCCTAGATGATTTGAAAGGTCAATAGTTTTTGTGTTTTCTTTTTAAACACGGTTTATATGTTAGGTTCCCTGATGCAGTTATACTACTATACTAACTGACTTTGTTTTCTAATAGCTTTCTTTATTTAATTTCCCATTTTGAGCATATTATTACTGAAACACTCCACAACTTTCTTTTTTTTTTCTCTATATAAAGGCTAAACTGCATTTTGAAAATAAGAGAATATCTTTAAATGATTCTCACCATAAGATCAGCTATGATCTTCCCAAAGGGGAAGAAGAGCAAATGCCAATAAACAAAAGCAAAAAGTTTCCAGAAAAGTACAGACATTGGGCATTAGGGAACATGATGGACAGGGATTGAACCTTGCAGCTGAATGAGCAGGATAAACGATAACAAGCTTTAGTGCTAGCAAGACTAAACAACAGGCTCCACTAAGGAAAAATAAAACCTGAACATTGTATGTCAGCAATACACAAAGCCTCAGAACAGATTATCTAAGAATATAACAAAGATGAAATTAGCATTAGTATCTCTAGAGCATACAAACAACATCATAAAACCAAGATAAGGTATTTTGGTATGCATATAAACAAACAATGCTAAAGCACACCTTTCTTAATTTAGAAATTGAGATTTAGTTTAAAAAGCTATATGGATTAAATAAAGATAGAATTCTCTATTCTAGTATTTCACATAAAAATCATAATGAACATATTGCATGTAATGTAAGAAAGAAATTGGTTTATGAAATGGAGAGGACTAATCCAAAACTGTCTCTAGAATTATTTTTAAAAATCAGTTTTTATAGGCAAGGAAGTTGTAATTAAATGTTTATGTGATTAGTGTCTTGATGTGTACTTTAAGGTGGTTTTATGTACAAATTTCAGAAAAAAAACATTTTTGGTTTTCAATTTTTAACTTTAAAGATTACACTCAGTTCTACAGCATATTAAGGTATGGAATTATTAACAATATAAGAACAGTACATTCATTCTATGGTCACTGATTTTTAAGCTTACAAGTGTAGTTATTAAGTTAATCTATATCAACAAAATCAGGGATTGTTTGTTTCATTTTAACAAATTTAAAATTATTAATTTATTCTATCAAAGTGAAGAAAAAATAAACAATATCTAGTACAGATGATGGAAAACACTCATATGTTTTTTAATATGAAAGATTTTTTATAAAAATATGTTTATGCCCTAGCCGACTTGGCTCAATGGATAGGGCATTAGCCTCAGGACTGAAGGGTCCCAGGTTCAATTCTGGTCAAGGGCACATGCCCAGATTGCGAGCTTGATTCCCAATAGGGGACATGCAGGAGGCAGGCAATCAATGATTCTCTCTCATTATTGATGTTTCTATCTCTCCCTCTCCTTGCTCTCTGAAGTCAATAGAAATATATTAAAAATGTTTATTTATATGATTTTAATGATTTTTACTTATGAGAAGAAGGAACACAAGATACAAGTTGTCTATAAAACAGAATTTGCTAAATAATGTACCCCTATGAGTAAGCAACCTGATTAACATAATGCTAAATATTTTTACACCATATATATTTTTTTCTGTGAAAAACTTATTGAAGCAAAACTTTAATGGGTTGAATAATGTGAACTCCAAATTAATACACACCCAGAACTTTAACATTTGATCTTGTTTGGGAAAAGGGTCTTTGCTGATGTAATTAAGATTAGGATCAAGATAAGTGCATATTATAATTCATGTAGTTTTTAAGTCCAATGAATGTTTTTATAAAAGACAGAAAAGGAAAAATGGAAGCATAGAGAAGAATGCTAGGTGAAGATAGAGCCAAAGATTGGAGGGATGTATCTACAAGCCAAGGAATGTCAAATATTGCTGGAAGCCACTAGAAGCCAGGAGAGAGGAATGAGCAGGTTTTCTCTTAGAGGCCCCAAACAGAACCAATTTTGCCAACACCATGATTTTGTTTTAAATTAAATATTAATTGTTGAAAGTATTAGTTATGTCACCCTTTTTCCCCATTGTCTCCTTCTAGCCTGCCCACACCCCAGGCCTTCACGACCCTATTATCTGTGACCATGGGTTATGCATAAATGCATACAAGTTCTTTGGTTGATCTCTTCCCATCCACCTACGCTCCCCCACCTTTCCTCTGAGATTCATCAGTCTTTTGGTGCTTCTATGATTGTGGATCTATTTTATTCAACAGTTTATTTTGTTCATTAGATTTCACATATGAGTGAGATCATGTGATACTTGTCTTTCTCTGACTGGCTTATTTCGTTTGGCGATACTCTCTAAGGCTGTCCATGCTGTTTCAATGGGTAAAATATCCTTCTTTTTTACTTCTGCATATTATTCCATGGTATAGACATACCACAGCTTTTTTATCCCCTCATCTACGGATGGGAACTTAAGCTCTTTACAGATCTTAACTATTGTAAATTGTGCTGCCATAAACTTAGGGGTGCAAACATTCTTTCTGATTGGTGTTTTAGGTTTCTTAGCATATGTTCCTAGAAGTGGAATCACTGGGTCAAATGGCAGTTCCATATTTAATTTTTCGAGGAAATTCCATGCTGTTTTCAGTAATGGCTGCACCACTCTGCATTCCCACCAGCAGTGAACTAGGATTTCCTTTTCTCCACATCCTTACAAGCACTTGTCATTTGTTGATGGTAGCCATTCAGACAGGTGTGAGGTGATACCTCATTGTCATGTTAATTTGCATCTCTTTGATGATCAGTGACATTGAGCATTTTCTCATATATTTTTTGGTCATTTGTATGTCCACTTTGGAAAAGTTTCTATTTAGGTCCTTTGCTAAGGTGACCAGATTTTAACATTGGTAAAGTGGGACACCATTGACGGGGCGGGGGGGGGGGGAGGGGGTCTTGATTAAAAATTTGGTCTATATGGAGCAACAAAAATTTTCATAGAATGCAAAAATAGTATTGTAATTTTTTTAAATTTCAACATACATTCAATTTACAAATATAATAAATAAAAAATTATGTATAGTATTATTTTATTCTTTGGCATATTTCTCATTTGAGTGAATTTTTTTTTAGTAGATTGCTGTCGTTGTTTAAAAGGTCATGAATTTGCTGTAACGTAGGTCGTAAGTGTCACTTTCAAGGCCGGAGCTAGACTTTTTGCTGCCAGTATAAAATATAAATGATACGAGTACTGTCTGCTAAATTCAAGAAAAGTTATGTATTTATGAAATAAATAAATAAATTACTTACCTAAATTATCTGAATAGCTGATTTGTAATGACATCACTTGTTTAACTAGCTTACTAGCACGCAGTACGATGTGTATCGTCTGAGAGACAGTTACAAAATGTTTTCGTCATTGCCAATCCCAAAAAATGCCGTTGTTCATTAAGTCCAAACAATGGTGGTCGAATTCTAACAACTGATCAACAATGCGAACTTTGATAAGCAGTTCTCGATAATCAGTTCTCAACAATTATTTGTTATTATTAAAGTTTAACATTATAAAATTAACAAAAATAATATAAAAATCATATCCTGACTAAATAGCCACATGGCCGCCGAAAACCATATATTCCCTTCCCGTTCTCCCGCTGTTCCCTAGCTTGTCGTGCATTCTTTCCAAAAATCGGGACTTTTTTAAAACGCCGCGGGATGCGGGACAAATTGTTAAAAACTCGGGACTGTCCCGCTAAAAGCGGGACGTCTGGTCACCTTATCCTTTGCCCATCTTTTAATTGAATTGTTTGTCTTTCTTTTGTTAAATTGAGTTTCTTATATATTTAGAATATGAAACCTTTACCAGATGTATCATTGCCAAATATTTTCTCCCATACAGTGGGCTCCCTTTTCATTTTGTTGATGGTTTCTTTGTCTATGAAGGATCTTTTTATTTTGATTTGGTCCCATTTATTTTCTCCTTGGTTTCTTTGACCTAGGAGATATATCCATAACATATTGTTATGACAGATGTCTGAGATTTTGCTACCTTTGTTTTCTTCTAGGATTTTTATGGTTTCACAACTTATATTTGTCTTTCATCCATTCTGAGTTTATTCTTTTGTATGGTATAAGTTGGTGGTCTAGTTTCACTTTTTTTTGCATGTACCTGTCCAATTTTTCCAACACCATTTATTGAAGAGACCGTCTTGACTCCATTGTGTGTTCTTGTCTCCTTTGTCAACTATAAATTGAAGCTAATGGCTTGGGTTGATTTCTGAGGTCTCTATTCTGTTCCATTGTCTATATATGTCTGTTCCTGTGCCAGTACCAGGCTGTTTTGATTACAGTGGCTTTGTAATATAGCTTAATATCTGGTATTGTGATCCCTGCAACTTTGTTCTCATTTCTGAAGATTGCTGCAGCTATTTGTTGTTGTTATTTTTTCAGTTCCATATACATTTTTGGAGTATTTGTTCTAGATCTGTGGAATATATCCTTAATATTTTAATAGGGATTGCATTGAATCTGTAGATTACTTTGTGTAATATGGATATTTTAATGATGTTAATTCTACCGATCAATGAACATGGTATATTCTTCCATTTGTTTATATTTTCCTCTACCTCTTTTTTTAATGTCCTGTGTTTTCTGAGTACAAGTATTTTACTTTTTTGGTAAGTTTATTCCTAAGTATCTTGATTTTTTTGTTACAATGGTAAATGGGATTGATTGTTTAGTTTCTCTTTCTGAGAATTTATTATTGGTGTATAAAAATGCCATCAATTTATTGGTGTTAATTTTGTATCATGTTACATTGACAAATTCACTTATTAATCCTAGTAGATTTTTGGTGAAATCTTTAGTATTTTCTATGTACATTATCATGTCATCTGCGCATACTGACAGTTTTACTTCCTCCTTTCCAATTTATGACTTTTATGTTTTCTTTTTATATGATCACTGTGGCAAGCACTTCTAGTACTATCCTACCTTATAATAGAGAAACATGCAAATTGACCGCACCTCCGCTACACCTACGATTGGGCCGAGGGAGGCTGGGAGGCGGGACTCAGTGTGCCCTATCCGGCTGTTGAGAAGATCAAGATGGTGGCACCCAGTCCTCTTAGTTCTGGGGGTCGCTGGGAAGATTGCCACTCCGGGGAGGCGAGGCTGGGCTGCCCAGCTGCTCCCGGGGGTTCCTGGGAAGATCGGAAACCTGGGGGGGGGCGTGGCTAGGCCCATCCAGCCTCTCCCAGGTGTCCCTGGGGAGGTCGGCAACACAGGGGGCGAGGCCGGGCCCATCCAGCCGCTCCCAGGGGTCCCTGGGAAGATCGCCGCCCAGGGAGGTTTGGCCGGACCCGCCTAGCCATTCCCCGGGAATCCCTGGGAAGATTGCTGCCCAGGGGAGGTGAGGCCAGACTGCCAAGCCACTCCCGGGGGTCCCTGGGAACATCGCCGCCCCGGGGAGGTGAAGCTGGACCCGCCTAGCCACTCCCCGGGGGTCCCTGGGAAGATCACTGCCCAGGGGAGGTGAAGCCGGACCCACCAAGCCACTCCCCAGGGGATCCTGGGAAGATAGCCGCCCAGGGGAGCCAGACCCGCCTAGCCGCTCCCTGGGGGTCCCTGGGAAGATCGCTGCCCAGGGGAGTCGAGGCCGGACCCTAGCCACTCTGGGCGGTCCCTGGGCACATTGCAGGCATGGGGTTGCTGAGATTCATAGCTTCATGGAGACCGAGGGCAAGGATCTGCCTCATCTGCAGAGAGACAGAGGTTCTGCAGTGGCCCCAAGACGTGGGTGGGCCCAGCCAGGGATCAAGGGTCATGGAAGGACTCCCAAGCAGAGGGGCAAGGACCCTCACCCCTGAGGCGGGGGTTGAGGGGTGGTGCCACCTCAGTGGAGGGATGCTGCACTACAGGGTACTGGACTGACTGATGTGATTCAGAGAAGCTCCCAGTGCTAACGGGCCTCACTCAGGTGGCCTTCACTCTTCAGAGGCAGTGACTCCTGCTCCTGCCTTGACCCAAAAGCAAGCCCCTGGTGCCCTGCCCCATAGCAGAGCATGCCTAGGCAGTGAGTGCGAAGCCTTCCACCTGCTCCGGAGAAGCGGGGACAGTAAAGAATGGGGGGAGAGGAAAGAATGTGGAGCATCCGCAATGAAGAGGTGCTTGAGAAAGAGGCTCGGAAGCCTGACTGGAAGGTTTGTTCTGTTTGCCGGGGACTGCCCCTTAGGAAGCGCAAAGAGCGTGGCTCTGAGGGCTTCCTGTGTGCTGAGTCAAGTTCCACAGCCAACTGGAATTGGCCTCAGTTTTCTGGTCTGTAAAATGGATGAAGCGTGTCCCAGTGCTTTCACTGAGCTTTGATGGCCAATTGAGATACTATATAAAGAAAATGAGGGAAGAAGTGAGAAAGAAAAGGAAGGACAAGCAACACAAAAGAAAGACTGAAAAGAACCTGTAAACCCATTGTCACTTAAATAGGGAATATATTCAATAGTGTTGTAATGATGGTATGATGCCAGGTGGGTACTAGAAATATCAGGGAACACTTTGTAAAGTATATGGTTGTCTAACCACTATTCTGTAACTAATATAAAACCTGAAACCAATACAAAATAATGTTGAATGTAAAGAAATGAAAATTGGAGTGAAATTTTTATAAATTTCAAAGTTTAGATAAAAGCTGTAAAGGAAGGAAGGGGAGAATAAAAATAGTGTTTTTCATTTTACCACTTCATTAAAAAGACAGTTGTCTTTATATGGTGCTTTTATACTTTTATACTTTTCTCATTCATTATCTCATTTTAATTTCCGGGTAACTTAAAGACAAGATAAGTATTCCCTCCACTATTCAAAGAAAGGAAATCTTGGTGTCTGGTCCTAATGATTCAATCGTCAAGCCCTTATTGTAAAGCAGGGTTAGTAAAATTTTCTGTGCAGGGTCATATCTATACTAATAAAAGCCTTGGGGGTGATCAGGCCAGTAGGGGAGGGTATTTGGGGGCAATCAGGCCCGCAGAGGAGCAGTTAGGGGGCTATCAGGCCAGCAAGGGAGCAGTTAGGGGGCAATCAGGCAGGTAGGTGAGCGGTTAGGAGCCAGAGGTCCCGGATTGTGAGAGGGATGCCCAACTGCAGGTTTAGGCCCAATTCGGGCCTAAACCTGCAGTTGGACATCCCCAGAGGGGTCCCATATTAGAGAGGGTACAAGCTGGGCTGAGGGACACCCTCCCCAGTGCACGAATTTCGTGCACTGGGCCTCTAGTGTTGAATAAGAGTGATGAAAGTAGACATCCCTGTCCTGTTGCTATTCTTAGGGGAAATCGCTTTTAGTTTTTGCCCATTGAATATGATATTGGCTGTAGGTTTTTCATAGGTAGCCTTTATTATGTTTGAGATATTATGCCTCTATTCCCACTTGTCATTTGCTGAGAGTTTTTATCAAAAATGGGTGTTGGCTTTTGTGAAATGATTTTTTTTTTTTTGCATCGATTGATATGTTCCTATGAATTTTGTCTTTCAATTTATGTGATGTATCACATTTATTGATTTGCAAGTATTGTACCAGCCTTGAATCTATGGAATAAATCTCACTTTGTCATGATGTATGATTTTTTTAAACATATTGCTAGGTACAATTTGCTAATATTTTGTTGAGGATTTTAGCATCTATGTTCATCATGGATATTGGCCTGTAGTTCTCGTTCTTTGTGGTGTCTTTATCTGTTTTTCAAATTAGGATAACGCTAGCCTCATTAAAAAAAAGTTTCCTCATGGATTTTTTGGAATAATTTGAGGAGGATAGGTGTTAGTTGTTTTTTGAAGGTTTGGTAAAATTCCCCTGTGAAGCCATCTAGACTAGGGCTTTTGTTTGCTGAGAGTTTTGTTTTGTTTTGTTTTGCATCACTGCTTCTATTTCATCAGTTGTTTTTGGCTATTCAGGTTGTCTGATTCTTCCTGATTCAGTTTTGGGAGATTGTATTTTTTTAGGAATTTGTCCATTTCCTCCACATTGTCCAGCTTGTTGGCATATAGTTTTTCATAAAACTTTCTTACAGTCCTTTGTACTTCTGTAGTGTCAGTTGTTACTTCACCTCTTTTGTTTCTGATTTTGTTAATTTGGGTCCTCTTTATTTTTTGATGAGTTTGGCTAACTGTTAATGAATCTCGTTTTTCTTTTCAAAGAACCAGCTCTTGGATTCATTCATTTTTTGTATTTTGGGGATTTTTTTAGCCAATATACCATTTGCAGTATTTCTTCTCTAATCTTTATTATTTCCTTCCTTGTATTTATTCTGGGTTTTTCTTATTGTTCCTATTCTAATTCTTTAAGTTGTAGTGTTAAATAGTTTATTATTAATTTTTATTCTTTTTTGTGTTAGGCATGTAGTGCTGTGAACTATCCTCTGAAGACTGCTTTCTGTATCCTATAGATTTTGGATAGTTGTGTGTTCATTGTCACTGGTTTCCAGAAAGTTTTTTATTTATTTCTTGATCTCATTGGTAACTCATTCATCCTATCTAATAAAAGAGTAATATGCAAATTGACCATACCTCTGTTACACCCACAAGCCACACCCACCAGCCAATCAGGAGCAAATATGCAAATAAACCCAACCAAGATGGCTGAGGCCATGGAGAGCAGGAGGGAGGCTTGGGTTTCCCCGGCGATGGAAGAAGCCAAGCTTTCCACCTGCCCTTGCTGGCCCAGACCTCTGCTTGAGGCTACAAGGTTTCAATTATAGAAGATAAATAAACCCCAACAGAAATGGCTGCTGCCACAGAGCGAGCAGAAGGCTTGGCTCCACTCCAGGCTACAAAGTTTCAATTGTAGAAGATAAATAAACCCCAGATACCAGGGCCTTCACTTGGGTCACAGGAGGGCATGGCCAGCCTGCAAATCACCATGGGCCACTCGCCCAGGCCTCCTTACACCCCAAGGGAACCCCTACCCTGATCTGGGACACCCTTCATGGAAAACCAGCTGGCCCCTACCCATGCACCAAGCCTCTATCCTATCTAATAAAAGAGTAATATGCAGATTGACCATCACTCCAACACACAAGATGGCCACCACAAGATGGCCAGCAGGGGAGAGCAGTTGGGAGGGACCAGGCCTGCAAGGGAGGGAAGTTGGGGATGATCAAGCCTTCAGGGGAGGGCAGTTAGGGGTGACCAGGCTGGCAGAGGAGGGAAGTTGGGGGCAAACAGGCTGACAGAGTAGCATTTAGGCATCAATCAGACTGGCAGGGGAGTGGTTAGGTGGTGATCAGGCTGGCAGGCAGAAGTGATTAGGGGTAATCAGGAAGGCAGGCAGGCAAACAGTTGAGAGCCAGCAGTCCTGGATTGTGAGAGGGATGTCCGACTGATCGAGAGGTCCCAGATTGGAGAGGGTGCAAGCTGGGCTGAGGGCCACCCCCTCCCGTGCATGAATTTCATGCACCAGGCCTCTAGTTTTTTAATAATATGCTATGTAACCTCCATGTGTTTGAATGTTTATGAGTGTTTTTACTGTAGTTGATTTCTAATTTCATTCCATTGTGATCTGAGAAGTTGCTTGATATGATTTCAATCTTCTTAAAATTGTAGAGACTTGTTTTACGGCCTAACATGTGGACTGTCTCTGGGAATGACCCTTACCCTTAAGCTATCCTCCTGTTTTTTAATTGTCTTTTTCTTTTTGGTTCTTGGATTGAGTGATTTTTTTTTTTTCTATCCTATCTTCTAATTCACTGATTCAATCTTCGGCTTCCCCTAATCTGCTGTGAATTCCTTTCACTGTTTTTCTTATTAGTGTTATGTCAGTCTTCATAGTTACTATATGTTTTCTCATGCTGTTGAGTATATTTGCCATCATTATTCTGTACTATTATCTATATATATAAAAGCCTAATATGCAAAGTGTCCCCTTGGGAGTTTGACCAACCAGGAGTTCGATTACTTGCTATGATGTACGCTGATCACCAGAGGGCAGCGCGGAATGAAGAAAGGCCCCAGCTGGCAACTGGCAGCCAGGAAAGGGAGGCCTTAGCCAGCGGCCAGCAGCCAGCAGCCAGCGGCTGCTAGGGACCCAACCCATGCATGGATTTCATGCACTGGGCCTCTAGTGTCTGATAAATTTCTTATCTCCATTTCATTTAGCTCTTTTTATAGAGCATTCTCTTGTTCTTTTATCCCTCCATTTTGGTGCATGTTTGGGTTTGTGTCTGTGTATTAGGTAGATCTGCTATGACTCCCAATCTCTAGTGCAAGACAATGTCAGACACTGTGACTGGCCATGAGTATCATGTTTGGAGCTATCACCAATCCACAGCTTGTTGCTCCCTCTACTAGACTTGTTGCCTTTGGAAAGGACCAAGATGTGCACCTTTCCTAGCCCCAGACCAGGTTTAGATCAGGCAAAGTCTCAAAGCCTGCAGAGACCCACCTTTGCCTGCAGTCCCATTGGCACTCAGACTTGATTAGCCTCAAATTATCAACCACAGGGTGGGGTGAGAGGTCTTCCAACAGGGTGGGACAACTGCCTTTCTTCCAGGCAAAACCACTTGGATTGCAAAGATCTACAAGAGAAAGATTTTCTCTGCAGCATGAGGGAATGACTCAGCACAGGAAACCAGTGTGGCTTCCCCCTGAGCACCAACCCTGTAGCCCCCAATTCTTGCTTCTGCTCACACAGCTCCAGTTCACTCTGTTCCCCCTCTGCTGCAGCATGAGATGAGTGACTGCACACAAAATTTTGTACATTGGCTCTTTAAGGGAGTGCCTGCATTTCCAGCTGTCTCTGGCTGGCAGGCAGCAGCCCTGCTGCTTTTCACAGCCAGATGTTATGTGATCACCTTTCTCAGTTCTGGTGCTCTGGTCTAGGGAGCCCAGTTTGGTGTCTAAGACCCCACAGTTCTCAGTAGGAACCCCCCACAGCTGAGATATTTCTCTGGAACTTCTGCTGCTGTCTGTTGGGGTCTGGCCAGACCTTTTGCATCTCCACACTTCCTACCAGTCTGTATGTAGTCTCCACTTTTTATCCATGGTTAGCAGGGTTCTTTCCAGCTAATCTTTAGTTGATTTTTCAGTTTTTCAGTATTTTAGTTGCATTTCCAGTTTGGTCCTGGGAGAATGTCTGTGTAGCTTCCATTTACTCTGCCACCATTTTGGAAATCAAAACCATGATTTTGAAATCATGAACAGTGAAAGGATAAATGTCTATTTTTTTAAGCTTTAAAATTGTGGCAATTTGTTACAGCAGCCCTAGGAAACTAATAAATAACTAATAAAGAAAAGGGCAGAGGACCTAAAGTTGAAGACATTTTAGTCAATAATTGGCATCAGAATCATGAATTAGAATATTACTAGAGCATCTAGTGATACCACTTTGTATGAGTAATCACTGCTATCTTGATTTCTGTTAGTTTTACCTAATAAATTAATTTTGTCTGGTTGAAAATCAAACATAATGTACATGTGTATTTTTGAATGTCTGGTTTCTTTACTCAGCAATAATGCTTATAAGATTTCTCCATATTGTAGCTAGAAAACTTTGTTCTTTTTTATTGTTCATTATTTTATTGTATGACTATATCAATATTTATCATTTATAGTTGATAGGTATTTGTATTATTTTCCTTTTCTCCCCCCCCAGAATAGTGCTACTAAGTATATCATTTTCACACTCACATGTGCACAATTATGTTTGGAGCATGTAAAGACTTCATAGACTAATGTATGTTCAGCTTTGTAACCTCAGTTTTCCAAGGTGAATGAAGAAAATTACATTCCCATTAATACTCTACAATACTAATATACAAGTTTCAATTGTTTATTTCTTTGCAAATACTTTATTTTTTTTTTTATAATTAGACATTCTAGTGGGAGTGGTGACATCTTATTGTGATTTAAATTTTTACTTCCATGATTACTAATGAAGATGAATTTATTAAGAATTAGCACTTTTATGAAATGGCTGTTCAAGTATTTTGCTTTTTTTTTTCTTTCTAGCTGTTTTTTTAATTTGTTGAATTTTTAACATTCTTTATGTAGTATTTCATAGTATTCCATCTGGAATTAATTTTTGTGTGTGATGGCAGATCAAAACCTTATTTTTTTTCCATATGGTTCATTTAATTGACCAAAAGTTATTTCAAAAAGTCTATCACTACCTTTCAGTACTAAAGGATTGTCATAACTTATGTGACTATTTAAGTGTGTGTGTTTTGATTTTTGATTTTTTAAAATGTATCTTTATTGATTTTAGAGACAAAGGAAGAGAGAGAGAGAGAGAGAAACATCAATGATGAGAGAGAATCACTGAACAGCTGTCCCCCGCATGTCTCACACAGGGGACTGAGCCCACAACCCTGGCATGTGCCCCTACCAGGAATCTGACTGTGACCTCCCAGTTCATAGGTTGATGCCCACCCGCCGAGAAACAACAGCTGTGTTTCTGAAATTGCCTCTCTAAAATTAACCAATATCACATGGTCTTAAATGCTATCACTTTATAATAAGTCTTGATAGTTGAAAACTCCATTTTGTTGTTCTACCTTAAAATTGTCTTGACTATGCTTGCCCCTTTGATTTTCTACATAAAATTGAGAATCATCACCCTATCAATTCCTCTGGAAAAAAAGAAACAACAACAAAAACCTAATCATCTTAACAAGAATTTCTTTAGGCTAATTGGTAAATATGAAGAGTATTACCATCTTTTGAAAACTGAATTTTTCAATCCATAATGTAATACTAGAGGCCCAGTGCATGAAATTCGTGTGGGGGTGGGGGTGTCCCTCAACCCAGCCTGCAAACTCTCCAATCTGGGACCACTTGAGGGATGTCCAACTGCCCGTTTAGGCCCAATCATGGTGGGATTGGGCCTAAACGGGCAGTTGGACATCCCTCTCACAATCCAGGACAGCTGGCTCCCAACTGCTCGCCTGCCTCTGCCTGATTGCCCCTAACCGCTTCTGCCTGCCAGCCTGATCACCCCCTAACCACTCCCCTGCCAGCCTGATCGATGTCTAACTGCTCCCTGGCTGGCCCGATTGCCCCTAACTGCCCTCCCCTGCAGGCCTGATCACCCCCAACTGCCCTCCTCTGCTGGCCTGGTCACCCCTAGCTGCCCACACTGCCCTCCCTTGCAGGCCATCTTGTGGTGGCCATCTTGTTTCCACATGGGGGCAGCCATCTTGTGTCTTGGAGTGATGGTCAATTTGCATATTACTCTTTTATTAGATAGTATATCCTTCCATTTAATTAGATATTATTTGATGTTTCTCAGTATTATGTATATTTCCATATATATATATATATATATATATATACATATATACACACACATATATATATATGTATACACACACACACACACACACACACATATATAGAATTCTTCTGTGTTTTTCATTAAATTATGTCACAGATAATTGATAATCTTGCTGCTTTTGAGAATAGTATCTTTTAAGTTTTTCAGTTTTGTCTTTCCAATATATAGAAATCAGAATGCATATTTATATAGACTTTGAAACTATCAATTTTTTTTAAAATTTGCTTTTAAACTCTATTACTTAGCCATAGATTATTTGAGTTTTAAAAAAATTTCCTCATGTCATCTGAGAATAGGGGCAATTATATTTCAACTTCACTCTTGCTTTTTCTTGCCCTATTGCCCAAAATACATTCTAAATATATGCTAACTTGAACTGGTAGTTATGGGCACTGTAATCTCATTGCCAATTTCAAATGAACGGTTTGCAATATTTCATCATAAAGTATCGCATTTACTTTATAATTGACATACTCTTTATCAGAATAAAGTGTTCCTACATATTACATATATGATGTGTTTTTATTATAAAGTTGTTTTGAATTTTATGAAATATATTTTTCACATTTATGAGATGATTATATGATTTTTATGTATTCTATTAATGTGATGGGTTACATTCTTTAATTTCCAAATATTATACCATTTTTTGATTATTCAAATAAAGTCAATTCAGACATTATGTATTATCCCTTCAAATGTTTTTCAATTCCACTATTAATATTTTGTTTAGGTTTTTATTTCTCCTGTGATTATGAAAAAAGTCGTTGCATAGTTTTC
This sequence comes from Eptesicus fuscus, assembly GCF_027574615.1. Classification (NCBI taxonomy): domain Eukaryota; kingdom Metazoa; phylum Chordata; class Mammalia; order Chiroptera; family Vespertilionidae; genus Eptesicus; species Eptesicus fuscus. The sequence continues at coordinate 91,689,544 of NC_072475.1, read as the reverse complement.
TTCTGAACTTAGTAAGGTTCTAGCAGGAAAGTTATGCTGGCTTTATATAATGATTTTGAAAGAAAGTACTTTGAATAATAGCTATACTTTCAAATCCTATAATAATTAAAACAAAGATAAATAATTTACTATACTTTTATACCGTGTCCTATTTAATTGTTCCATTTTTTATTTACTTATGTTGTTCTGGGGAGTGGGAAAGGACCAGAAAACAAACTTCTTATCACTGTGGAAAAAGAAACATTTTCAGTAGTACTCATTTTCTTCAGTCTAATATTAACTTAAATTAAATCTTGTTAAGACCACTATAAAACATAACAAACTTATATTCTATTTTTTAATGTTTTACTTTATTTGAAAATAATGAAAGGAGTTTTTTGGGGGTAAAATAGGAATTTTGGGGGGTGAAATAAGCAGGTTTAGGAAATTTTAAAAATTAAAGGGTCCATAAAAAACACACAGGGCTATAGAGTTGCAAAAGGTTGCATTTCCATAAGACTAGGCAGCTAGAAGTAGCAAAAGGTACACATTTATAGGATAAAGGGAAGGAGGAAGAAAGCCCAGAGGGAGAAGAACAATGAGGGAGGAGAGCCTCACAGGTCCCATGTGAGGTTCAACCTTTGAGTTGAAGTTGCTATAGTGACCAAATTAGAAGGGGATGGTGACCAATCAGAAGGGATATCAAGGCACAAAGATCTGCAGCCTTTATAAACAGTAGGGAAAAGGGACTCAGGGGTACTTTCCTCCTCCCCATGTGGGAATCTGTACTTGTTCTCCAATAAATTTCCACCTTTACTATACCATCTTGCAGACATGGTTTTATTCTTTGACTCCCATGGACAAGGAGCCCGGGAAAAAATCCATCCTCCCAGGGAAGCACTGTGTGTTTCCAGTCCAAATTCCCATTTCAATAAGAAACAAGATAAGCAAAAAAAATTTACATATTTCTTTTACATTTCATTAGCATTACATTATCAGATAATCTCATGAGAACATTTATAAGCTGGTTATTTGTTCATACGTTAACCTATGCATTTATTTTTTTCATTCATTTAATTATTCATTCATATCTATTTTGTCAGGAAAAATTTGAAATTCTCAATATACTTCATGTTGTTTTATCAATTACATGAAGTCAGTAAACATGTACATAATCTAACTGAAGTATCAACAAATCAGTATGACCTATTTTAAAATCAAATCATACATGAAAGGCACAATTCAAAATTAGTATAGGATTTCAGATAAATGAGTCATATATAAGAAATAAGAAGAGTAACAAGTGTTTCAAAATAATAATTTCCAAAATAAGCAGAGTACATGTAAATTTTACAAGTGCTCCAATCACCTTAAAAAGCACTGTTATCTCATGGATACTATTTATTGCAGATTTGGCTATTTCCCAAGATTTTTATTTTTCATTTTACCTCATTAGAGAAATTAAATATTTAATCTAATATCACAGGATAATATTTTTATATAATAAATGATGTATCATATAATAATAAACTATAAAATATGAAGAAACTTAATTTTGGAAAATAAAGTTTATTGAATTTTGTGCTCTATTCTCTCATCTTTCATATTTGAGGACATTTTCCATTCGTACAAGCATGACTCTGAAAAACAAAATTATGGCTTATGTTTCTTTCCACCCATTCTTTTCAAAACCTGTCAACCGTCCTTGGCTCTGCTTTTTATTTTAATGGGTAGCTTGATGCCTATTTTTAAAGAGATCCACCCCATCTCTGGTGTCTGCAGTCCCATCTGGATGGTCTGCTGCTTCTAACTTTGTAAGCAGTTAGAATATCTGCTCCGGTGCCTCTGGTTCTTTTTGCTGGGAATTGAGTGTAATTACTTTTGATTGGGGTCTGATGACTTCAGCTACATGCAGAACCATTTACATCCTTCAAGACCCTTGCCCTTTGTCATATGTAAGCCTTGGCTCCAGCTGTTATCTTGTGATTTTCACTCACCTTCCTTCTGTTTATCTAAAGCTTATTTCCCATGACCAGAATAAGTCCAATCTACCTCATTGTAGCCTTCTTTTGATTTCTTTAGCTGACACTGAACTTTACTTTCATTTCCATCTATTGTATATGTGATTCAATTTCACGGTTTATCTCATGAGTATTCTCTAATTATTTTGTGTGTTTTCTTCTGTCACTACAGATGCATTATTAGTCTCTTGAAGGCAAAGGTCATGCTCTATATTGTTGTTATTATAATTATTATTATTATTTATATATTCACTACAGTAACTATACACACAAAGTGTGCAAAAATAAATGAAAACAAATGTTGCTTTTCTGTTTGCTTGCTTATCAACCACTAAGACTGCTCAACCCCAGATTTTCAGCAATTTTGAATATAAATTGCTGTGTAAATGTTATATTCGGATTTTTATATTAATGAGCTGGGCATATGTGGAGTCATTTTTTTTTCTGTTTTTTATATCTCACAAACTAGGCATAATATCTCACTTTAGACCAGTCCAAGTCTCACACAGTTCTAATATCTTAAAGCTTATCATTCTCAAAGTCTTCTACTTTGCATTGTGTTATCTATATAATATATAACGGACAGCTCATAAAAGCAATTATGAACTCTTCTGGGGGTTTAGACCAGGTACAACTTGGTTGATCAGATGAGCTTCACTCCCAACACTATAAAATAGAGAGATAGTACACCAGCTGCTTCCTCACTTTCTCTCTCCCAATTTCTTGTACTTGACCAAGATTTTAGTGAAGACCAGGTTTTTTATTTCTCCATGGCCTCCTGATCTAACATATGGCCTTTTATCTTACATGCCCTCCAAAAAATAGCCCTGAAGTCTTTATTTGTAAAGTATTTTAATGTTGTGCCCTTTCCAACTACAAATTTATTGTCTCCACCACCAATATGCTCCTTTTTCTTTCAGTCTAAAAGTATTTTAGTGCTGTCTTCACTTACCTTTACTTGGTTAGTTGAACCCTCCAAGACTTCATAAAAACCATCAATTGACCTTTCATGTTTCAAAGTATGACAAGAACTTAAGTACCTTTCAGTCATAGTTTATAAATACAATCAGGTTCAATAATGTGCCCTCCCCCAATACCCTTAACAACACAATAGTCTTTTATTATCTCTTTTAAACTATCAAAAATACAATATATTTTCACTTTCCATTTACTCATCACCACCCTGAAATAAGGGCATTTCCAAAACATGATGTCTACATGAATTTGAATTCTAGCTTCAACACTTCTTAACTAAATTTTACCTGACTTCTATTGTCTGTTTACAATTGAGATGGAAATTATAACAACCTCACATAGTTGTTCTGAAGATTAAATGGGAGAATTCAGGAAATGTAATGAACACAGTACCTGAAGCACAGTAAACAAATTATTTTTGTTATTGTTATTAGTCTACCTGTAATTCTCTTAATAAAGTATCCACTAATCTTTCATTTTTTAAATCCAATGGAAAATGTTCCTTCTCCATTTTCCTTACCCTCTCTACTATAATTTCCTTCATTCATTCAATAGATAGTTACTGCCCTGACTGGTTTGGCTCAGTGGGTAGAGCGTTGGCCTGGGGACTGAAAGGTCCCAGGTTCGATTCCGGTCAAGGGCATGTACCTTGGTTGCGGGCACATCCCCAGTAGGGGGTGTGCAGGAGGCAGCTGATCGGTGTTTCTCTCTCATCGATGTTTCTAACTCTCTATCCCTCTCCCTTCCTCTCTGTAAAAAATCAATAAAATATTTTAAAAAAATAGATAGTTACTGAGTAACTGCTATGTGTCAGGAACAGAGCTAAATTTATACTAGAGGTCCGGTGCACAAATTTGTGCATGGGTGGGGTCCCTCCACCTGGCCAAGATCGAGGCCTATGGGAGGGGGAGCAGCTGGCCCAGGGGAGAGACCCTGGGAGGTTGGCCGACTGGACCCCCAATCAGGGCCTATTTGGGGTGGGGGCAGCCAGCTGGAGGGAGGGGCCATAGGAGGTTGACTATGGGAGTGCACTGACCACCAGGGTGCAGCTCCTGCATTGAGTGTTTGCCCCCTGGTTATCAGTGCACATCATACTGAATGGTCAACCAGTAGTTCTGGGCGTTCCAGTCATTTGGTCGTAACAGTCACTTAGGCTTTTATATATATAGATATTGATGATAAAATAAAAAAACCCTCCTTTTTCCATGGTTAACCAATCTAAAGGGAAAAATAATGAACTAACAAATGTCTAAATATATGTATGTGAGGATCATTATGATAGAACAATTTACTTTAAAAAAAACAGTTATTATAAAAGGGATAATAGTGGGGAATTACTTTAGGGTGATAAGTTGGGGACACTTTTTCTAAGGAGACAGTACTTAAGCATAGACCTATCAGGAAATAGCCTGAGTGGAGTAATTTGACACACATTCCAGCAAAGGAGACCACTGGTACAATGCCCTACTGTCAAAATGTTCACTATAACTTCCATCTGAAACTATTTTACCCCTCAGTTGCCATAAACTCATTATCTCATTTATAACTCTTAACTTTCTGTTAACCATATTTTAGGTTTTTTTTACTACCTTTTTAAAAAATATTTTATGGGCCCTAACTGGTTTGGCTCAGTGGATAGACTGTTGGCCTGTGGACTGAAGGGTCCTAGGTTCAATTCTGGTCAAGGGCATGTACCTTGGTTGTGGGCTCGATTCCTAGTAGGGGGCATGCAGGAGGCAGCTGATCGATATTTCTCTCTCATTGATGTTCCTAACTCTCTATCCCTCTCCCTTCCTCTCTTCCTCTCTGTAAAATATATATATATATATATATATATATATATATATATGGTTTTCCTTAAGATTTCTTCTTCAGATTATTTCACTTCTTTTTGTATTTTCTAATTTTTTTTCAGATATAATGTTTATGATCACCACCTATGTGGAATTAACTCCCCAGTCTGCAATTTAAACCTTAGCTATTTTATTTTAGTAAACTTCAGATTTTTAACCCACTATTTGTTGTAACATCTCACCTGGAGACCAAAGTGTCCCCACATTTGTAACATATTTAAATCTGAATCAGTGATCTTTTGTCCTAAATTCTTTTTGTGAATGGCCTAAAGTCATCAATAGCAAAACCATCTACTCAAGGCAGTTAAGCTACACAACTGAGAGTCATTCCTGGCCTACTTTTCTCTCCTCTCTGTTAGTCAACTTATTTTCTTTTCTGCATGTTATGGATGGAAAAAGGGGGGGGGGGTTCTATGGAAAGTAACCTCACAGGTTGATCTGATTATAAATTCCTAATTGGGCAAGTCATGGTGGGTACTTATGTCCCAGGCATATAACTTTTTTATGAAAGGTTCATCTTTGCCTTAAGAAAGCCCTGTTCATTGTCTCCATGTATCTACGTTAACACACATTTAAGACAAACCAGAACAACCCTCAAGAGAGCACATAATCTTGTTAACTATCCTGTTATCCAAACCCAGCTATTCTTGCTCTCCCACCTCCATGCAGTCTTCCTTACCATTCATCCTTAAAGTCAAATGCATAAAAGAAACTACAAAACCTTTATTCTCAGTAGCATTTGAGATCTTGCTCCCCATAATATGTCATGACTTTGGCTCAGATACACTCTTATAAAGAGTCCCTACAAGTTTGGATGTGTGTGTGTGTGTGTGTGTGTGTGTGTGTGTGTGTGTGTTTATCTTCACAATGTTTTGTATACCTTTTTCTTTTTAGTTTCTATCACAACTACCAATTTCCCAGTTAAGTCATTTTTCATATATATACTAATTCTTCTCTAGTTCAAATTCATCTTAATTTTTATCTGGAAGATTATAGGGCTTTCTAATTGGACTCTATATCTCTCTTTCCAGTCTGTGCTGAAACAAGTCCAAGGTCCCCATGACCTATTCTTTTCCATAGTGCCAATCTCAAACCCTATTGCATCTCTATCCCCATGCAGTACTAGTATATATGAGTGTACTATTGTTATATATACAACATTATTCTATTTCTTCCCCACATGTATATTTTAGCTATTAGTATTTAACTTCTCTTTTCCTGATTAAATTTTCATCACACTCTAGGAAATATCAATCAAGCCTATAGTTCAACTACCTTTTAGGACTTCAAGGCAAAAAAAAAAAAAGTACTTTGCATGAAATAAAGGAAGTATATAGGAACTACTCAAACTTACTATCTTAGTATAAACAGAGTCAATACACTGATCTGCTTACATAATCAGTAGCATAAAATAAAAATATCAAAATCAACTAAAAATACTGGTTTCTGGAGAAACATAATTAAGGAGACTAGAGAAAAATATATTTTAATCTCTGCACATTATTTGCAGAACTATTTAAGAGCATAAAGCATACATGAAATGTTATTATCTTAAAAAGAATAAATATCAGAGAACAAAAATAAACATAGGATTAAAATATGATAAAATATTTTATTTTTATTTTATTATCATTATTCTCATAATTATTATTCTCTTTATTTTATTATCATTATCAGAATGAGAGCAGAAAATAGGATGGAAAGGAAGTAATTATGAAATACTAGACAACAGTTTCAAAAGCAGAGAAAGGATAAAGGCTTTAGTCTCATAAAATAAATGATAGCTACATCTAAATTAAGGATCCTAAATCCTTCTAAGAGGGAGAAAGTAAGCTCCCTATAGAATGCTATCAGATTAACCATCAGAAATATTAATACCAGAAGATAATAAGGAAATGTCTTATTGCTTCTGAGGGAAAATTTGGAGTCTAGAAAGAGATATATACAAATCAGTTTGGGAGGACTGACTAAAGCCACATTTAAATAAAGATAGACTAAAAAATGTTATTTGTGGTACATGAATTCTTACTTCCGGATATTCTCCAACAAAATGAAACAAAATTCAAGAATTAGACAGGAACCGACTCTTGAAAACCATAGGTTCTCACGTATAAAAGTGGTAAAAGGTCCTAAAATAAAGGCCTAGGAAACATTGGGCTACTAATATACCCAAATGCCTAAAACAATATCTGACACCTAATAAGTGCTGAAAAACATTGGTTAAAGGAATGAATAAGGAATAATTTACCACGAGAATGAAGAACTCCTTGAGACAGAATCTAGGCATAAAAAGTAGGAAAGGTAAGGTGGTGAAAACACAGCTTTTTTTTTTGCTTTTTTTTTTCCCCATAAGATCCTGTGTGTGATTCTTATTTCTCACCATACACATGTTGCAGGGATGATTGAAGGTTGGAGTCTGTATCTTCTGAAGTTAGTTCCTAGGATTCTTATACAAAATGCTGCTTACCTACAAGCTGCAGACTAGTCAGAGTCAGCATTTACAGAAAAAATAGCAAAAGAATGGTGGGGTGAATTGTAATTCCCCACTGTTACAAGCTCATCCCTGCTAAGTCCTTTTGAGTTTTATCATCCTACACATGGTGAAGAGCCACTTAAGGCTGAAGAAGTTTCAGGAATGAGGGAATTTCAGCTACTCTCTGAGGGTGGAGCAGCTGAAATTTAGATGGAGGAGGAGATAAAATGTTTCAGGGTAAGAAATGGCTTCCACATCCCACTCATTGGATTCCAATTGCCAAACACTATGCAAGGTTCTTAAAAACAAGCTGATGCAGCCTTGACCAGGAATCTCAATTCAGCAAAGGCTCCTTGGAAGAGGTAACAGTCAGGGACCATGGCTGGGCCCATGGGCATGGAGTATGAACTGGATCTACAGCAACAGCCTGGTGCCTGGAGCCATGTTCTCACCACCAAGGCTTGGGAGGCTGTGGTTGAAGGTCCAGGAGGCAGACCCTTTGGCCTGGCCATCCCCTTGCTCATCCTCAGTGAACTCCAGGCTGGTCAGACAGGTGAGAAGCAGGTACACCTGGCTCAAGTTTGGGCCCCTCCATGGCTCTGCTCTCTCCCCCAGGGTTTAGGTGGGAACACTGGGGTCACAGTCCCTGGCATACATGGCTGGAGGTGTAAAGGTAGCCAAGGAAGAACTAAACCTTGTAGAACATAGAATATCCAACAAATGTAGTATGGCCAGCTTTTAAATAGAACATTTGGGAAAATAAAGGGGCCAGCATTCACTTTAAGAAGGAAATAGAACACACCAAAAAACAAGACAAACATATATATGTAAATTATATAAGTAACATTTCTTTTAAATTAAATTACATGTTTCTCAAAAAAACTGCTAAATATCAGAACAGCTTATTTAACTAGACCAATTGATCAAGATATAATCAATTTCAAAAAGATGAACAAAGAGAAAGTTCCTTCCTAAATTGGTGTGGATTCTGCTGTTTTACCCAATAGCAAATTTGACTTTATATTTAAATCAAACGTATATAAATTTTAAACCAAATTTTGAATGATATAAAGATTGTGATTTTTTTGTTTCTGTATGCATTGTTTTTTGAAAGAATATAATTTAGGTAAAGTGATAAAAATGTTGAGTCAGCAGCAATCCAGCAGTATACCCATTTACTTGTTCTCTCAGTGTTGTTTTTTTTTTTTTTTTTTTTTCATTTATAAATCAACTAGAGGCCTGGTGCACGAACTTGTGCATAGATGGGGTCTGGCCAGCCCACCCAGATGAGGGCCAATTGGGGCTGTGCTGGCTGGGGAGAGGGCTGCGGGAGGTTGCAGGGGGACTGGTCAGGGCCCTGATTGAGCCAGTTGGCTGCTGCAGTGTGCAGCATAGGGACAGGTCATTCAGGTTGTTCTGTCATTCCAGTCACTTGGCTTTTATATATATAGACCAGTGGCCCAGTACACAAAATTCATGCACATTAAAAGGGAATTAGTTAGAGGAAATATTTTAATACTGCTATTTGGCCTTTCTCTATAATAGAAGTGTCAGAGATGAAAGAAAATTAGTAAAATGTATATGAAAATCTTCCTTCTGTCAGAGTCTGGGGCACGCTGCAGGAATCAGAGTCAAGTCCCCACCCACCATCCACACACACTTCGAAAACGCAGGAGACCTAGACCCAGCCAACCCCACCCCCATTGGGCGAGACCCAAACCCAGCTAGCTCCACCCCCATCAAACCCCTCCAGGCAGGAAGCATAGCCTCAGGTCCCCCATCCCAGTGTCAGGCAAGGGGCACAGCCTCAGCTCCCCCAGCCCGGCACCAGGGCAGGGGGCATGGCTTGAGGTCCCCTGGCCTGGTGCCGGAGCAGGGGGTATGGCCTGAGGTCCCCTATCAAGCCCCGCTAGGTAGGGGGCACAGCCTCAGGTCCCCCAGCCCCAGGGCAGGGGGCATAGCTTCAGGTACCCCAGCCTAGTACCAGAGCAGGAGGTATGGCCTGAGGTCCCCTGGCCCAGCACCAGGGTGGTGGGTGTGGCCTGAGGTCCCCTGTCAAGCCCTGCCAGGCTGAGGGTGCTGCCTGAGGTCCCCATCAAGCCCAGCTGGGCAGGCATCATGACCTGAGGTCCCCCATCCTTGCCAGGCGCCATGCAGCCTCAGGTCCCTGCTGTTTGATCATTACATTATGGCAACCCGGCCAATTTGCATATCCCTCTATTATTAGTATAGATAACAAATGCCCTCTTTTCTCAAGAATAAATATACATTCTGTGACTTGTCACTATAAGTATAAACATCCAGAATTACAAAAACAGTTATAATAGTTGACAACAGAAATGTAAATATTAACTTTCTTAAATAATTTGGTAATATTTCTTAAAGCCTTAATTTATTATTCTATTTTATTTTATTTTTTATTCTTACTCAAGGAGAGAGAGAGAAGCACTGATGTGGGAGAGAAACATTGATCAGTTGCTTTCCATACATGAACTGACCAGGGATCAAACCAGCAACCCAGGTATATGCCCTGACCGACCTTTTGGTTCAAAGGACTATGTGCAATCAACTGAGCCACTCCACCCAGGCTTAAAGCCTTATTTTTTAATGCAATTTTGATATTTGTAAATGATTTGTACATTATGTATCAAAAAATGAAGATAAAATAATGAATGTGCATAGGATCTAAATCTATGTCAATATAGAGAGATAGAGTCCTGATCGGGTGTTTCCCTTGGTTAGAAGAGCATCATGCCATACACCAAAAGATTGTGGGTTTGACTCCCTTCAGGGCACATACCTAGGTTTCAGGTTTGATTCCCAAATGAGGTGCTAAGGGAGGCAATCGATCAATGTTTCTCTCACATGGATGTTTCTATCTCTCTCTGCTTTCCTCTCTCTCTAAAAATCAATGAACATATTCTCAGGGGTGGGTTAAAATGAAACAAAACAAAATGGTAGAGAGGTATTTTGACATGTGTACTTAAATAACAATGTTTAAAATATCTTCTAGTACACTACCTTAATCAGTTCAAGAAAAAAAAATCTATAAACTGCTTATTATTAAACTCCAAATAATCTGAAAAGCAAGTATGATTATATTATACAACCACACACATGTATGCATCTAATCTAATAATAGACAAATATGCAAATTGACCGCACCTTCGCTACACCTAAATCACGCCCACCAGCCAAGCCACGCCCACCAGCCAATCAGGACAAGTATGCAAATTACCCCAACAAAGATGGCGGCTAATTTGCATATCAAGATAGTGTCAAAAGAAGCCAAGAGCTGTAGAAGGGAGTAAAGCTTCAAAGAAGCAAGCAAGCCGGGAGGGGCGGGGGGAGGGAGGAGAAGGGAGGAGCGAAGTCAGGGCCGGGGCAAAGGGAAAAGCAGGCGGGCTGGAGGAGAAGGCGGGGTGGGTGACAAGGGCGGAGGGGAGGCGGGGTAGAGTGCAGCAGGAAATCCTATTGCAGGATTTTTCCTGCAACGGGAACACTAGTTTATACATAAAAAATAATACAATTTTTGCATTGTGTCTATGGATCACTTACAGAACATTTTTTTCTTCATAGCACAGTAAATCTAAACAATCGTTTTGTCACACATCTAGATCCAGTAGAACTTCAAACATATGGTCCCACATTTTACAATTTCTGAAGGGAGAATGCAATAGCATTGTTATAACTTTCCTTTTAATTTCTGTTTAACTCAATTCTGACAATATTTAGAAACTTTCAAGATATCATATTAATCTGATTCTCTAAAATATGACATATAAAGCAGACTATCAACTCTTCATTATCTGAAGTATCCATAAGATAAACTGACATCTACAATATCACCCTCAAGATACCACCTCAGCCTGGCCAGTGTGACTCAGTGGTTGAGTGTCCACTCATGAACTTTGAGATCGTGGTTCAGGCTTCATCCCCTATAGGTGGTATACAGGAGGAAGCCAATGGATGATTCTCTCTCATCATTGATGTTTCTATCTCTATCTTTCTCTCCCTTTCCCTTCTTCTCTCTGAAATCAATAAAAACATATTTTTAAAAAGATACCACTTCAAGTAGTACTGACTTTTCAGGTTAATGAAATGAAGAAACAGTTAAAACCTTAAAATAAAACTGAGTTTGCATTATGTACATAAGTGATATGCATAGCAGATTACATAGAAGTATTTTTTAATGAGTGAATTAGTGAATTGTTATGTGAACAAGTGGCCTGGTGCATGAAATTTGTGCATGGGGTTGGGGGTGTCCCTCAGACTGGCCTATACCCTCTCCAATCTGGGACCCCTCAGGGGATGTCCGACTGCTGGTTTAGGCCCAATCTCACAGGGATCGGGCCTAAACCAACAGTTGGACATCCCTCTCGCAATCGGGGACTGCTGGCTCCTAACCACTCACTTGCCTGCCTGCCTGATTGCCCCTAATCACTCTGCCTGATCACCCCCAACTGCCCCACCTGCCAGCCTGCTCTCCCCCAACTGCCCTCCCCTGCCAGCCTGATCACCCCTAACCGCCTCTGCCTCGGCCCCGCCACCATGGCTTTGTCCGGAAGGTCTCCCAGAAGGTCTCCTGGTCTAATTAGCATATTACCCTTTTATTAGTATAGATACTCTTTTCCTTCATAAATTATTTGGATAAAAAATGCACTTGGGGAAAAGTGCTCAACTTTTTTTTAAAGCTCACTTAGGTAGGATTTGTATTAAGGAAAGGGGTATTTGATAGTCACATTTTTAATAAGTGGATGTTACCTTACTCTTACATTTTTCTTATTTTTATCATACAAGAATTTAGAAACACCGCTTTGCTATTCAGCAATATCTTTATTTCCAAACTCTTAGACAGTATATATAATGACTTAGTTTTATTTATTTTTTCTGATTTAACTTGAAAGTGAATAGAAGCTTTATTGTTAATAGATACAATTTTAAGCCTCTTTAAGATAATGGCTATTTGTTTATATGGTTGCTTTCAAGACTAAGAATTTTCTATGTAATCAGTTCTGAAATTTGTGTCTCAATTGTCACATAGGCTTAAAAATGTTCTGTAAAGAGAATGACAAACAGAAGTATTCTTATCTAAATGAAAGAGTCAAATAAATAGCCAAGAAAAATGAATACCTTTTCAGTATACTCGAATTTTTCTTGCTCACCACTCACATTTCAATTTTTATTTCAGAAATACCTGTAATAATAAAATGTAATATGCAAATCTACCAAATGGCTGAACAGCCGAACGACCATCCAGACGACCATTCGGACAACCACGCTATGACACCCACTGGCGCCAGGCCAGCCAAGGCAGGTGCAAGGCGATTGGTCGGGACCCAGCCTTTGCCTCGTGATCACTCTGCAGAATGAGGCCCAGGCCACTGGCCAGCAGGGTGATCAATCAATTGGAGGGGTCCACAATTGCCCCAAAGAGGGAGGCCTAGGCCACTGACCAGCAGGCTTCGGCAGGTGGGCGGGGCCTCCCTCTTTGGGGTGATCAATTGCAGGGCTCCTGGACTGTGAGAAGTCACAGGCTAGGCTGAGGGACTCCCCCCCCCCACCCCAGTGCATGAATTTTGTGCACCGAGCCTCTCGTAGTTAAATAACTTAAAGAAAATGGTTTTATGATCATCTAATTCATTGTAAAATATTCCCAAAGTTGAGTTAGGATAGGCAGGTCCAAGCCTCATTTTACTAAAGCAGCAGTAGGAGGCAGGCAAGATGTGAGAGTCCTGCAGGAACAACTCCATATACTTTTATGAGTAAAATATTCTGGTCTACCCTTCCAGCAACTAGTCTACATTTGTCTTATTTTTATGTGCCATCCTAACAGAACTTCCAATGAATGAAGATGTTTGAAAGCTATCTTACAAAAAGATGCATGACAGTATTTGGCTGGCCTTTGTCTCAAGAATGGTTCACCAGGATAGTAGTTATAAAAGAAATGCTATTGTTATTGTTAACTGAACAATGAAAATGTGTACAGGTAGAGTATAGGAGGCAAATAACCTGTCCTCTCATAATTAGAGCAAAAGGAATGTACTTCCATTAAAAAGAAAAAAAAAAGTAAACCTAAAGGCAGGGAACAATTTGTCCATCATGCAAGCAGCTGGCATTCTAAAAACTGTAAAAACTCCAGCTGGCACCTCACACTACCGACAACTAGCCAACTCTTCACATGGGAAAAGTGCTGTATGATTTGATGTGAGAAAGCAACAAAACAGATATTTGTGAATAAATATTGGTTTGACAGGAAGTCAGACAAACTGCATTTTTTACTCGAAGACATGTACTTAAGCACAAGGTGCCAAACATAATATCTATTTAAAGAAGGGAAAAAAAATGTAGAGAAAATCTGCATCAGAGTGAAACTGAAGCAGATGGTGTAAATTGGTCCTTTGTTAGTCTTAAAAATTTTAAATAAAAATATCCTAAATTGGAGTCAAAAATAAAGAAGTCTTTTTCATCAGAAAGAAAACACTTCCAACATAACACCTACAACTTCTGGAAAATTTTTGCTTCCATTTTCAATCCCCTCCAAACCATATTTCTGACTCAATGTACTCAACCCAAACAAAACTCATGTGACTAAACTATTTTAAACATAGAATCTCAAAAACCTGCTACTTATTGGTTGTAGTATAAGTAAATGCAGAGTCTATAACTGCCGTCCTCATGGAAAGTGAGGGATTTTTTTTTTTCATTTTAAGTTTTTAATGGAAGTTTTATATAATATTACTTTATTCCTGCATCTTCTCAATTGTTTCCTTCTTATATTTTCCCTTTTCCTTTCCTACTTGGACAGATTTGACTTTATGTTCAAGGATCTTTTTGTGGTCTTTGTCCAGCTTTAGTCAAGTGATAACCACCTTGCTGAGGTGAATGCCCACATGAGCAGTTGTACCATTAGCTTTCTCCCATTGCACTCATTCAATGTAGATGACATATTTCTTCCTGTAAACCTGGACTGCTTTGCCAATTTGCTGCCCTTTGTAATGTCCTCAAACAACCTGAACTTCATCATCCTTTAGGATGGGCATGGACCAAACATTGTACTTCTGTCTCAGCTCTTTGGAAAGAGGAGACGACATAATCTTCCTTCGAATGTGGGAAGGTGCATTGAAATGCCTTTTACAGTTCTTGCTCCGGTCAGAAGCCACAAAGGGATTGAACTTCATTTTGAACGGGCTTGAGTGTAAACACATTTAGCTCCCTCCAAAATTAATCAGGCCACCCATCCAAAACCTGGAAAATGCAGATCTCAGGTCCAAAATATCTTCCAATGGGTGGACATGGTTTGAAATTCCGTGTCTTTACTAAGTTATTTCGAGACAATTCTTTAGAAACTATAATGCCTAGACCTGACTCCATATCCATAGGCCCTCTCCCCTCCAGCTCCCGTTTCCGAATCCCAATATTCTCTTTTGAAAGTGAGGGATTTAAAATGATGCCTCCTTATTTTAAAAATGTTTCAGATCTAAGACACTGATTCTCCAGGAGGCCTTCTAAAAGTACAAATACTATTACACTAGAGTCCCAGTGCATGAAAATTCATGCACTCGGGGGGCGGGGGGTCCTTCAGCCTGGCCTGCGCTTTGGACCCCTGGGGGAATGGGCATAAGCTGGAAGTCAGACATTCCTCTGGTAGCCCGGGAGCCCTTGAGGGATGTCCAACTGATGGCTTAGGGGAACGGGCCTAAGCTGGCAGTCAGACATCCTTAGCACAGCCAAGGAGGTGGAAGAGGCTCCCTCCACCGCCGTTTCACTAGCAGCCAGCTGTCAGCCCAGCTTGTGGCTGAGTGGAGCTCCCCTGTGGGAGCACTCTGACCACCAGGGAGCAGCTCCTGCATTGAGTGTATGCCCCCTGGTGGTCAGTGGGCATCATAGCGACTGGTTGTTCCTGGCTGTTCCACCGTTAGGGTGAATTTGCATATTACCCTTTTATTATATGGGATTAACTCTAGCATCCTTTAATGTTCTAGTATGTGTTTATGTATCACATTAGCTATCCAGTCCTAACTCTCCTGCCCAAAAGATATTTGCTTACATTTTCCCCCCAGAACTGTATGAAGTAGCTCCCCTACTTGCAAGGGAACCCATCCGAGATGTGAGTGTTAATATCTATAGTCTCTACAGTAGAGGAAGAGAAGGGGATGATGTACTGCCACCCTAGAGCATCTACTAGAAAACACAGTTTTTGTTCTGTCAACTGAACAGAGAAGTTACATATTTTACTATCCATGGAAGCATTAGAAAAGTTCTAGTCTTAACCTTTTATAAAGAAACATCTCGTCAAGGTGAAAAACTTAGGAGTGTAGAATTCAGAACATTTAAATTCCAGTTTTCCTATTGTACCAACACATGATGTTGTATCTAAAAGAATCAGAATTTAGGAAGATGTGCAGTGATCATGAGAATGCACCACACAGCACTCAAATATGGAGAGCATAGGCTCTTCTCACCCCATGACTAAGTGCATGTGGGGAGAGTAAGGCATGCCCGTTTCTGGGGGGCCTAATTCTTTGATGGTTGGCTTGGGCTCATGTACCCCAGATGGCTCTGTTGAACCTATCTCAAATTGTACAACATTCTGGAATGCTTCCTCTCAACCTTCTCTCCCTGTCACCTTTACTTGGGGTTAAACTTGCAGTATGGTCTGATGGCTTTCCAGCCTTTTCAGGCTCCCTCCCCACTCTTTCTCGCATAGATGTTTGCCCTAATACAATGATTGCACAAGTAATTCCATTCTGATATCAGCTTCTAAGAGGACCTGGACAAACATAGATATATATTTTTATCTTCCAGGACATATAGTAAATTATAATTTTATATTCCATACTGTTTACTTTTTAAAAAGTTTTTATCTTAATAAAAAGTTATTATGTAATAACACTTTATGACATGTATGCTAATACATTAATATCCTTAAAATTTAATTCCATCCATTTTTATGTAACAGAATAACTACTTTTTAAAGTAAAACTTCAAGTTTTGAATCATTTTAATTGAAGTAATCCTCCACAATTAAAGTTTTAATCAACAAAATTAAATATTTAATGTTGCTCTACTTCATTTATTATTTCCTTCTTTATCTTAGTAGTTATGCTATTTAAGCCTAAGTTGATGACTTTTACTTTAAAATAAAGATAGAAGATTTACTAACAGAGAGAAGGTGAAAATGACCCTGAAATAGTAAAGAAATATCACTTTCTTCATGGTGTGATAAGCACAAGTAGAATGCCTCATCTCATATAGTGCATCTTAAACAAAAAGACTATGGCTTATTACTGATATAATTCACAAAACCTAAATGAAAATTCTAATTCATCTATTCAGCAAGTATGTACTATGTGCTTAACACTCTATAAGTAAAGGTTATGAAAGGCTATTTTTTAACTGATCTTCCAAATTCATGAGTGACTCAAATTCATGAGTGACAAAGATAGATGAATAAATAAAATGCAGCATGGTAATCATTATCTCAAACATTGAATAAATTGCCATCTGCACCTAAAAAAGAGTAATTATCTCTTCCTCAGTAATTTATGAGTCTACATGGAAAATGTTTGTCCTGGGTATTGAAAAATAGGTTTATCAGAAAGAAAAGAGGATGAGAGAAAATCCAGGCAGAATGGACTATGTATGGTAGCACACCTTGAATAAAAGAGCAGACACAAATAAATTAATTGAAAGCATAATATAACTGGATTATAGAGTAGGCTGTGGGAATGGTAGGAGGTGTAATTAAAATGGTAAAATGGGTCAGATGTAGGAAGCTCTTTCATGGTATGTTAAAGAATTTCAATATTATTCTACTAGAGGCCCGGTGCACGAAATTTGTGCATGGGGGATGGGGGTGTGTGCCCCTCAGCCCAGCCTGCACCCTCTCCAATCTGGGATCCCTCTCACAATCCAGTACTACTGGCTCCCATCCGCTCACCTGCCTGCCTGCCTGATTGTCCCTAATAGCTTCTGCCTGCCAGCTTGATCACCCCCTAACCACTCCCTGGCCAGCCTGATTGACACCTAACTGCTCCCTTGCTGGCCTTATTGCCCCTAACTGCCCTCTCCTGCCATCCTGGTAGCCACTAACTGTCCTCCCCTGCAGGCCTGGTCATTTCCAACTGCCCTCCCCTGCAGGCCTGGTCACCCCCAACTGCCCTCCTCTGCAGGCCTGGTCACCCCCAACTGCCCTCCCCTGCAGGCCTGGGTCCTCCCCAACTGCCCTCCCCTGCAGGCCTGATCGCCCACAACTGCCCTCCCCTGCCGGCCATCTTGTGGTGGCCATCTTGTGTCCACATGGGGGCAGCCATCTTTGACCACATGCAGGTGGCCATCTTGTGTGTTAGAGTGATGGTCAACTTGCATATTACTCTTTTATTAGATAGGATAGGTCTTGGGAGCTATTGATGTATCATTATACAGAGAAAAAGTACCATTAAATAAAAAGGCTTTAAATATAATCTTCATAACAAATAAAGAGGGAAACATTTCAAATATCACTCATGTTTTTTCAGAATGTCTTCACTGAGGCACTACAGTGAGGGAATAATGGAACAAATGGACATCAAAGAGGCTTGGGTTCAAATACTAGCTTTGACATATATCATTAGTGTGTCATTGGATTGTTTTTTATATCCCAGTTTTCTTGGTTTTAAATGTGAATAATAATAGTGAGTAATAAATATTTTTAAAAAATAATATTTTTACTATAACAGGATAAAATTATTTAGGTACAGAATACCTTTTGGACAATTCTGAAAATTGGAAAGGTTTTTGTTTTTTTTTTTCCTGGCAAGTTTGTTGCAAAATTATCTGATGGCACTAATTTACCTGACCTGTAGACAGACTATTTCTAAGCTTTATTTATGATACATAGTGTAAACATTCATGATTGATTTGAAGGTCCTGCCAATTATATACTGTAGGAAATTTACTACCTTTCTAAAATTTGAAATAATCAGAAATGCAAAACACAATTGACCCAAAGAGTTTTAGAGAAGTGACTATGAACCTGAATATGTAAATTGCTTTTAGAGTGTCCAATGTAAAAAGTGTTCTTCATAAACATTAGGTACTGGTAGAATTGTCATTATCTGAATCTATAAACACCCTGTTTATACTGTTATACAATTTTAGCTGACCCCACATATTGCTTATGGTCCATTTATATATTTTGGCCTTAGTTTTCAGACTTTGCTTCCTTTGCATGTCATTTTTGGAGACTGACCTTCCCCTTTTCTATAGATAAGCATCATTCCAACTCATTCTGGATCTTAAGTCACTGTTGTAGTTATAGTAGGCCTCTGGTTTCTCTAAATTCCATAACTCAGAGAATACTGGGCAAATAATACTGAAAGCAACTATGATGAATAAGAAGAAAATAGGACTTAAAGTAATTCTGGAATAGATCAAATCCTAAATAGTGGAGTAGTCAGAGAAAAATTGAGGAGGAAGAAAAAAAACCAAAGCAGAAATGCCAGGGTCAAAGAAATGAAGAGAGAATAGAAAGATTTGGAAAGGAGTGAAAAAATGTGTCAAGTGTCAGAGAAGCCTAACCAGATAGGAAGTAAAAAAATATATATAAGATTGTGTTCTATCACTAGGAGGCAGGAATAAGACTATGATAGGTTGATACTTGAAAGAAGTGATGAAAATAACTGTGAATTGCATTTCCATAATACTGAAAGGTTACATGTTTAATGTATACTATTGATCTCCACTTCTGTCTGTCAGAGCAAAAGAACACATTTTTAATCCCAGTTCAGAGATATAAACTGGGTAAATCCACATGGGAAAATTATATATATATATACTAGTATAATATTTTAATTTATATTTATAGTATATATAAATTTATACACACACACACACTCAGAGGTAAACACACATACATACATGCAGAGGTTAAGTTTAGCCTTCTACTACAAAGGAATCATTTTTAAACTGTTACTTTAATAAGAAAAACTTTTGGTATAATTTGTAAGAAAAGAAATGGGCCCTGGCCAGGTAGCTCATTTTGGTTAGAGCATTGTCCCAATATACCAAGGTTGCAGATGCGATCCCTGGACAGGGCACATACTAGTACAAGCAGCAGCCAATGAATGCATAATGAGTGGAACGGTTCCTGGTGAGAGGTCAAGACCTTGGTTCTTGTTTTCTTAAAGGAAAGATTTCAATCAAGAGGCAAAGTGTAGAGAAGCAAGCAAGAAATTATTAACCACAGCAAAAATATACTTAGGACAGTGAACCAGGAAGGGCATAGAAGAAGCAACAGGTGAGCCTAGGCTAGGCTGCTTTGGCTCACTGGGAAGTCAGAAAAAGGGGGCCTTGGAGACAGGTTCAAGGGGTTAGCCTGGAACAAACGGCCACGGCCCATTGCTCCCCTGGTTGAAAGTCTCATGGGGTACCTTGGAGTTTAGGAGATGCTTGCCTGTGGGGGAAGGAGAAGGGGAAGTAAGTGGCATGGGTGTGCTTCCTAGAGGGAGAGTGATGTCCTGGGACCTTAATTTTCTGGGGTTTTAAAGACTGGGCATTTAAGGGACATCTTAGGAGAGGATCAATAAAATATTCATCAGCTTTATGCTGATGTACTACAATGAAATTTATTCTTTTAATTTGTCTGTCCTTAGGTATGGTTGGCAAATGGCACTAATTGGATTTCTATTATCTGTCTCCCTGAGTAAGGTAATTTAAGCTATTAACTCTCTGGGTGGGGAGGAGAAGTACAACTCATTTACTCTTAAGTATCTTTGGTTTAGGAAAGGTAGAATACCAGATAGCTATGAGCTGCAGTTTATCTGTCTATTCTGCTTGTCCTGGAGTTTTCCTAGCTTCTTACTATCCTATAAAAGGACAACAAATTATTGTCTCTCTCTCTCTCTCTCTCTCTCTCTCTCTCTCTCTCTCTCATCAGTAAGTAAATAAAAAAAATATTTAAAAGAACATAAATGTTATGTATTACATATGAATGGAAGTTTCAAAACTGGTGCAGAACTCCACAGACTGCTCTGTCTCTTCCTTAGTCACCATGAAAGCATGCTTTGGAAGGGTGCCCTGGAGACTCACCAGCACCAATAAGAGGCATTGAGGAAGTGAGACATCAACTTTTGTTATAGTAAGTGACTGAGGTCTGTTTATAACCCGTATTGTCCTAACTTATACAAAATAAATGTTTTAGCTTGCCTTAAATTTCCAACCTATATTAAAGAGCTTCTTTTAGATTAAATAGACACTTACTTCTTTCACCCCACTCTCAATATTCTAGGAAATAAGGCATCTCTATTTGCTGATATGAAAGCCAGTTAGATCTACTCCCCTCTTAGTGTATGCAAGCTTCTCTGTGATTTTTCTCACCTTCTCTATGGGTCAATTACCAATACCTCTTACAGACATTTCAAGCATTTCCATCTACCTATGTTGAAGTCATAACAGCACATATGCCACCAAACTTTTTAATTGAATATCTTCTAGTTATATATCTTTTACAGCAGAAAAACAATGATGGGCTAAATTAGGTAACAAAAGAGAAAAATGAAAGAGAAAGAAGCTATGGAAAAAATTTTGACCAAATTAGAAATATATGGACTTAAGCACACACATACAAGACATTCCCAGATATATTTACATTTATTAGACCTAAGAGACAATATTTTCATTCTATATACAAGTAACATAGATTAATACAGAACATTACTTTATGCTGTTATTTAAATGGAAATATTATATTTATAGCAAGAAGATTGAAATCACTCCTGGAACCACAAAATTTATAGTACCATATATCTTATAAAAAGGAGAGAGAATATTTTTTCTCTTTATACTGTGAATCAGGCGTTCATTGAAAGCCATAAAATTCAAAGTTCAAAATATGTAATTTTACATGTAAAATCAAAATAATGACTTTAATGTATTTATAGGCACATAGAAATAGGTTATCAAAAAATGGTTTCCAGAAAATAATTTTCCACTATAAGATAAATATTATCCTAAAATATTTCTATTTTTTAAAATACGCTTTTATTGATTTTTTTAGAGAGAGGGGGAGTGACAAGGAGAGATAGAAACATCCATGAGAGGGAAGCATGGACATCCATTGCATGCCTCCTGCTGGGGATTGAGCCCACAACTCCTGTCCAGGAATGGAAACAGTGGCTTCCTAGTGCATGGGTCCATGCTCAACCACTGAGCCACACCAGCAGTGCTAAATATTTTTTTTATTATATTTAAATCCAATGGCTTGTTTTAATTGCTTCTTTTTACAATTTATTTTATTTATTTAACTGAGGATACATGTCCAAGCCTTCCAAATTTTTAAAAAGTTACCCACCACATGCACATTCAGTTTCAGGGTTTTTATGATAGTGGTGATATTCTCTAGTTGAAAACAGGCAGTATTGATATTTCTGGATTTATCACAATTTCAGAATGTTCTGGAAACCTGAAAGAGGCCTCTAGCAATTCACCTAAGTATCCTTCACCTTTCATCACTTCTACTGGATTTCATGGCAGGAAAAAATATCAAATGGGCTCTAGTGGCAGGGGATATAGCTTAGATCCCTGGCAGGTTAAAAAATAGATAAGTATCTCTATTATGGATGTGCTTATAGATTTCATAGTCTCCAATTTTGTTTCACTCACTTGAATAATGGCTCAAATTATATTTTCCTGCAAACCTGCACTAGATAATTACATGCTAATGCATTATATCTATAACTAGAGGCCTGGTGCACGAAATTTGTGAATGGGGGAGGGGTTGTCCCTCAGCCTGGCCTGCACCCTCTCCAATGTGGGACCCCTTGGGGGCTGTCCAACTGCTGGTTGTCGGCCATCCCTTTCACAATCCGGGACTGCTGGCTCTTAACCACTTGCCTGCCTGCCTGACAGATTGCCCCTATCTGCTCTAACTGCTTCTGCCTGCCAGCCTGATTGCCCCTAACTGCTCCCCTGCCAGCACAATCGCCCCCAACTGCCCTCCCCTGCAGGCCCAATCACCCCCAACTGCCCTCCCCTGCTGGCCCAATCGCCCCCAACAGCCCTCCCCTGCCAGCCATCTTGAGGTGGGCATCTTCTAATGATGTTGTGTGAGGGCGTCACATGATGCTACCTAGGCTTTTATTATATAGGATAATAAAAGCATAATATGCTAATTAGACCAGACAGCCGAACAACCTTCAGGACGTCATTCTGGACGTCCTTCCGGATGAAGCCACCACGGCAGGGGTGAGGCAGAGGCGGTTAGGGGTGATCAGGCAGGCAGGCAGGCAAGCAGAGTGGTTAGGGGTAATGAGGCAGGCAGGCAGAGTGGTTACGAGCCAGTGGTCCTGGATTGTGAGAAGGATGTCTGACTGCCAATTTAGGCCTGTCGGATATCCCCCAATGGGTCCCAATTGTGAAAGGGTGCAGGCAAGGCTGAGGGACCCCTCCCCCATGCATGGATTTTGTGCACTGGGCCTCTAGTGGTATTATAAAATGCTTTTAAAAGTTAGCATTAACTTCTTACACTGTGTGAGAAAATATTACAAAGTTCACACAAGCCAACTATTCTATTGAAATAGAAACAGGAAAAAGAAAACAATCACAAAAATTAGTTAAACCTATAGGATGCTTATTAGGTTCAAAAATATATTCTCTAACTGTCTTGATAATAGAATATTTGTATTTCCCAACTGCCCTCATGGGTAGGTAATATAATTGCCATCATTCCCTTTTTAGGTGGGTAAGATGGAATAATTTAGCCACAGGGAAGTTAACTTGCTTATCTAAGTCACACAGGTGGTAAGAAATGGAAATGAGATTTGAACCTACATAGTCTAGCTTTAAATCTCAAGCATTTACTATCCATAGTATTCTCACAATTACATGTTTTACAATTCAGAATATCTCATCTGGATACTTCAATAGTATGTGCTGGATCATTTATCTATATAGACATTATTCATTTTATTGTGCTTTGTTTATTGCATTTCACAGATGTGTTTTTTACAAATTGAAGGCAAGACCAGCAAAATAATTATGACTCATTTTATTGCAATGCTCATTATATTGCAGTGTTCTGGAGTTGAACTTTCAATATCTCTGAAATATGTCGGTATTACTATGTCTACCTTTCATCTTTCTATTTAGCTGTACCTCTTCTTAGTTTAAAAATAAAGTTATTTATTGGAAATTATTTGTCATTATTTATTAGTATGAGGAAAGAGACAAGGCAAGGCAATGTGGGCTGTAAAAAGATAGTTTCTCTCTTTCCACACGTCTTAGAATATTTTGTTCCTCCCACCTCTAAGAACATGAACATATATTATCCTATGGCTAGGCTTTAGAAATAAGTGTGCAATACAACCAAAAGAGACCATATCCAAAAGGAGGTGTAAAAATCTTTTTTAATATTTGGTATAAACAGCATTAAATGTGCCCTCAAATCAACTATGTTATTTATGATGTGCCTCACAGATGCACGTTATTAACCATGTGTGCCATCTGGTAACTTCTATTTTAGCTAATCACTCTTGCTAAGTAGGTGCTAACTCTTTGAAATTATTGTTTTCATGTTTTCACTGTCTAAATTTGGGTGAATTTGGGCAGAGTACCAGTTGTCCCTCCCTAATTATTGTTCTGTGGCTTGGGTATGAAACTCAAAGAAGAATGAAAATCAGTCACTTAGTGAAGTATTAAGCAAGTTGGGGAAGTTACAGGTTGTGAGTTCTGAATGGTCTACCCCTGAAATAACTTCTAACATTAAGTCATATGCAAATTACAAGAAGAATATTATGTATCTCTTCATTCGTGATTGAAGTACAATAAATGGATATCTAAGATTTCAATTGCTCAAGAATTTTCAAAGTCTGCATAAACATATAATAATATTAATTCTTTGGTTTATATAAGTATGTATAGCCATTGACTTTGTTTTTTTATTATTTAAACCTTTTAACTGTAGACTGCTTATAAGGAATGACGTTGGAAAGAACACATCTGCGATTCTGGTAATAGACATGAAGAATCATACACTGAACTATCTGGATTTACAAACTGATTCAGAGATTAGGCTTTAAGGGGTTCACCATCCAAGGACCTCAGCAACCTTCACTAGATTCTTTGCCTTCAGACATCTGAAGGGAGATGAAAGGTGAAATGGAGATGACTTCAGATCATATTCCATCAGTTAGAATTTGTCCTGCAGCTCTACCTAAATGTGAATATGGGACACATGGTTTCTTTGTTTTTCCAGAAGTAACATGCAATAATTTGGTGAAGGCATAGCCGGTCTCTACCAAATTGTGAGATTCTGATATTTATCAATATTTTGGGCCTTTTTTCCCCCCAGCAAAAATCCAAATGATAAAAAGTAACTGTTTACCTCATATGTTTGATTAAATAGCCTATAGCAATTAGCTCCTGGTTTAGGCTAATTTTAGATTTAACTTACTCATTATTGCAAGGAGTGTTAAAGGGTGACTTCAACAAAGAGAATCTAAAAGCAATCATCCATTCTCCTCAGGTGTGTTCTTTCTAATTTGATTATTCCCTATTTCATAGTAGAAAATACCTTGCTCTGTGTACTCAAGCAGATTCTGGGTTTTAAAGGGGATGAAATGAAAAAATAAAAAAGAAAAGAAATAAATGCAGTACCAAAGTGTATGGCACTCAAAGCCAGGGGAAGAACAATAAGCTTTGGTTCCTTTCATCTCGGTCTGTGGTTCAAAAGAGATTACATATCCAGTGCTTGCTCCCACTGGATGCTTGGGATGCCTACCAAACACCCAAGAGAGAGGCTATACCCTGCCCTCAAGATTTCCTTTCTCATAGCCTAACAGACAGAACAAATGAGTTCACTCGTCAGAGTTGAATGCGCACAATCTCAAAGAGACGTGCAGGTGGGAGCTTGAATGGGTTCAGGCTTGGTGCTGGGCAATGTGTGAGGAGTTTAGAAATGAATTATCCTCCCACCCAGAGAGTTTACTTCTAAGTACTTATTCCAGAAAAATGTTGACTATCCAACATTTTTGAAATAGGAAAACTTTAGGAACTAACCTAAATGCTCATCAGAAAGAGAAACTAAATCATGATGTAGTCACACATAGAATATTCTAAAGCAACTAAGAAGTTGTTAGATTTCTACATACAGATATGGGAAGATCCAGAAGACTCATTAAGTGGGAAAAGAAGCTATATAACATATTCATTATGTTTCCAGCTGTATAAAATTTAAAATACCCAAACTGCATAGATACATATTTCAGAATGCACAGATTATATACATATACACAGTGAAAATCAATTCTGAAAGGATCACACCCAAGCAATTACTGTGACTAGAATGAGCTAGATAGGTAAAGGGGAATTGTCACTTTATCTGTATTGTTTTAATTGTTTACAGTAATGTATTTGCATGTTACTTGTATACATTTTGGGTGATTACTTACTATAAGAATGAAAAACATGAAGACAAAGAAGGTTGT
Source organism: Eptesicus fuscus (assembly GCF_027574615.1). Lineage (NCBI taxonomy): Eukaryota > Metazoa > Chordata > Mammalia > Chiroptera > Vespertilionidae > Eptesicus > Eptesicus fuscus. The sequence continues at coordinate 91,663,779 of NC_072475.1, read as the reverse complement.
CTCTGACCCCAAGCAGCTATGCACAGGGAGTGGGGTGTAGCCACATTGCCTGGAAGTCAGGGCACGTGAGCCTGGTGCACTCTGCACAGCAGGTCTCAATAAATATCTGTTGAATAAAACATTTACATATATATATATATATATATATATATATATATATATATATATGCCTAAGCCACCATTATGACCGAACCGAACGACTGGAATGACTGGAACGACCCGTTGACCAGTCGCTATGATGCACACTGACCACCAAGGGGCAGCCACTCAATACAGGAACTGTCCCTGGTGGTCAGTGTGCTCCCACAGCCAACCTCCCATGGTCCCTCCCCCTGGCTGGCCAACTTCCCATGGTCCCTCCCCCTGTCCCTCCCCCCCCCCCCCCCAGCCAGCAGGCCCCGATTGGCCCGGCCTTGATTGGCCTGGCCCCCATCAGGATTGGGCAAGACAGCCCCAATTGGCCCTGATCGCCAGTCCGGCCTAGGGACCCCACCCATGCACTAATTCCTGCAATGGGTCTCTAGTAAGTAAACAAATAGGATGAGATGAGAAAAATCAGTGATTGGTGTCCATCCCATTTACCAAATTGACTGTTAGCCCTGCAGCAAGTAAAGGGATCTTTGAAAGAGCTGTGTCTTATCACCACTCTTTTGGATAAACATCACATAACATTTTATCATCTCATTATTAATAGTAATGAATGAAATCAACATGAATGGAACATTCAGGTTTTATACTGAAATATTTAGAAATTATTTTCTTTAATATGTATAATGTATAATCGAGTTTAATTTGATTTTGTTCTTGCCCCTAAAAGTAACATTGGATCTCAAAAATTGAGCTGTCTTCTTCCTCTAAAAAAGAAATTAAATTAATTTTCAGATCATGTCTAGTAATTCAAAAACGAAATAGTTGTCAGTTATGAAAAGAAATTAAGAAGATGGTAAGGAGTTAAGCATCTAACTATAATAAATTTGAATTTGATACAATTCATATGATTGTTTGGATATTTAATTATGACAATGGAAGTTTATCAGATCGAGGTTGAACTATCAGTATGTTGGAATTGAATGAAGATTAACTAGCAATGATTTAATTGCTGTCTCCCACTGACAAGACTTCCATTGAATTAAATGGATATAAAGAAATACAGCTATTAAAATGAAGAAAAACAATTAAATATGAAGAACTTCACAGTCTGAGTACAAACTAAAGAGCAACATAATAGATTATAAAATGTCAAATAACTGGTGAGTTCCGTTAGTGGCTGAAATACAATATCGTAATTCCTGAATGAGGGTCAAAACTGTAGCCCAAATCTCACTTCTCTTCACTTTCAAGAAACCCATAATTAACAACGGTTACAACATGCTTTGGCAGTCATGCTCCCCAGACCACCAGGCTCTCCTCAGTTATCTGAGGCTTTTTCAGTGTGCACAGGCTGTTTTGATTGACCTGATGAGTCAAAGCAGTCCATTGATTTTTCTCGAAGTACATCTTTGACTATAATTTCCCTTAGACTCCTGCTGCTTCTACTATTTAGATTCAAGTACAAAGGAGATACATGTAGGTAGAAGAAACAATCATAGTCTTTTTATTTATTTATTATTTATTTATTGTTTATTTTTGACACTATTACAGATGTTCCCCATTTTGCCCCCATCCACCCAGCCCTCGCCCTATCCCAGGCCTTTACCACATCATTGTTTGTGTCCACTGACTATGCATGTATGTTCTGGAGCCTGCCGGCACTGTAACGGTACCTGAAAAGGGGGGTGAGGATTAAAAAACACAGACACAGTAGTTACCGGGAGGGCGGACAGTTCAAGACTGCCGCACCGAGTTTATTTTCTCAGCCCTTTTTATAAGCAGAAACAGCTTGTGCAAGCATAAAGGTCATTGCCCGGGCAGGATGTTTTTTCCGCCTTAGCAGAATCCCAAATACACTTTAAACTTCTCACTCCGTCAATTTCCCTATCCTTGTTCCTGTTATTGAGAACCTATTGCAACTCTTGACCCTACCACAGTGCTACTTCCTCTTCAAGCCTGCTTAGTATCAAACCTAAATATGTGAAGCAAAGGCCCCAGCAAAGTGGGGAAAACAAGGTTACTGGTTTGTTTACCTGATTGCCTCTCACGGTCTCCCACATGTATGCATATATGTTCATTGGTTAATCTCTCCCAGTCTCGCCTCTGGGATCCGTCAATCTGTTCCATGTACCCATACCTCTGAACAATCATAGTCTTATGTGAAATATTTAATGAGTCATATAGATCATTCCATCGATTTACAAGAAATGAAAAGAGAATTCTAGACCTGAGTTTATATAGCATTTACTCTTCCTTTCAACAAATTGAGTTTACTACACACAACATGTGTGTGGTGAACTTGTGGTTCAGTGTTCCCTTGTGATCTGAATTATTTTACATCCCAATTGAAGGATGAACTAGAACCCTTTCAGGTAGTTCTCAATTTATTCAACTTTCTTCCATACTTCCCCAAATCCTTTCCAGGGGCTAAATGTAATACCATACCAAGGCATTAGTTGTTGAACATTGCACCTACAACACTAATATCCCTTTAAGCTATCAAGATGTATGCCATTTCATGGGAGATAAAGATCTCTTTGCAAACAAAAATTTTATAATGTTAAAACAATTCATGAAAAGGTTCCTAAATCTTTTATTGCTACAGATTTTCACAATAGAGGTAGGTACTGAAAAAAAGTATATAACTAGAGATTAAACTTCAAGATTTAGTTTATATATAGAAAGTACAAGTGAAGGTTAAACATTTAATTTTACTTTTTACACTGTGAAAATTACATATAAAGGAGGTTAAATATGAAGAGCTTCATATTCAAAGCACAAAAGAGTAAAAATGTAAATTGTTTAACCTGAGTGGGCCTTTGAGTGTACACAGTAGGCAGCAACCTTACATAATAGCATTGAAGGATCTAGAGAAAGTGCCCTAATCAAAAGTTTCTCATTCCTTCCAGAATAGGTGCTGTTATATCTATATATTCTGTGTGGAGTTTTTTTGTTCATTTGTTTTGTGTGTTTTTTTGTCTTCTGAATCTTCCAATTTTCTTCACTGGACACTTTTTCCTTAAGAGGAACACAAATTGATACCACAAACTCAATCTAGCATTGAGAGTTTGATTATTCCCCCACGTAAGTGGAGCTAGGACTAAGACTCAGGAGAGAAACATGGGCAGGAGAACAGCCATAACTTCTCATTTTGCATTATGAATACATCCTAAATCCTACCCAGGCAGATATAGTGGTTTTCATTTTACCTTATAGTTTAAATGAAAATAATAAGAATATGTCAACGTTATGCCTTACATAACATATACATTTAAAAGCATGGATCTTCTTTAAATCCACATCCTTTCCCTGTCTGAAACATCTAAAAGAAACTCTGTCAGTCAAAACAGAAAGTGAAATTGTCTTCCCATCCTAATTTAAAATTTACCCAAAGGGTATGGCATTGGTATGCTTCTAAAACAAATTTTCTTTCAGATGGTCTCTTTCTGATAATAATATACTATTATTAGTAGTACTAAATCACATAATACTTATTGATTACTTACTCTTGTCAAGGGTATATAATACTGCATCACCTTTATCCAAATGTTTTCCACTGGCAATGCCATACAACATTGAGAATTAAAATAGGCCTTTTAAAGTAACTTCGCTTTGTTCAGCCATTCCCTTGGAAAGCATCTCCTGGGCAATCTGCAGAATAACTATGACCATTAAGGACTATTGATCAGTTTAACTTTTTGTATAGTCAACAAGGAGGTTGATTGACTTCTATCTAAGACAGGTAGGTTAATGATTGGCTGTGAAACAGGTAATATACAACGTCACGATTTCAACCTGTGAATTAATATTCAGAAATTTGGATTCTTGAGTTAGCTATTTAAAAAATTATTAATTATAATGTGCCCTGAAAAGATTATAGTTCTATTTATGACATCACTGTTAGCCTTATGTATTGTTTAGAAAGTCTCCATGAAAAGTCATTAAAAATCATATTACTATAAAGTTAAATTGTGTCTTTTTTTTTTTTTTTTGGTCTAGTCAACTTGTATTGAATTACTACAAGGTCCTGAGAGTTAAAATTTGTTATAAGCAGAAATTGAATATTCATACAAAACAATTTAGCCTTTGCTGTCCATAGCCTTTTTGTAGCACAAGGACCAGCCATACATCACGTAAAGATTGCTTAGAGCTTGTCCTCGGTTTCTGAAAATTAGATACACAAAGTGCACTTACAGGGCGGGTTTACAGTTGTGAGACACACAATTTCTTCTTGTATTATTATTTAGTAATTTTAGTCAAACCTTGTTTCTCGAATGTCTCCATCAGTGACAATTTGGTTCTCGACCTACATGTTCACAGAAAAATGTATCGGTTGCGGAACAAAACTTCAGTTTTCGACCTGACAATCCTTTCATGCTGATACCTCAGCAAGACAAAAAAAATGTCTCTCAGGCCACAAACAAAAGAAATATTACTTTTGTTACTGGCAAAATCTATGATTAGCACAATTTTAAAAGATAAAGAGTGCTAATGTTGCTAAGGGTTTTAAAGTGCTCACAAAACAATCACCAATGATTTAATAGGTAGGAAAACTGTTGTTGATTGGATAAAGGAAAAGCAGTTAGCCAGTATAGCATTTGGAAGGCAGCGATATAGGAAAAATTCTTTTAAAGCTAGAAGGGAGTGGTTTGATAAATTTAAGAAAATAAGTGTTTATGTATAGAGTAAACAGTACATTAGACATGTTCTATATATAAGAAAGGTTAAAACAGGGAATCACTTGGGGATCTGGAATGGATTAATTCAATTTACATTATTTCTAATGGGAAAAAATGATTTGGTTTTCGAACAAATCGCTCTGTTAATAGCCTTCCAGAACGAATTAATTTCGAGAACTGAGGTTCCATTGTATTATATTAATTTTCATACAAACAACTATAAAGCTACTTTTGCTCCACCCTGTACTGAGATGGGGCCATTGGAGAAAATGTACATATTCCTGTGGCAATAACTGCAATTATTTTATGCCACTAACCAGACTCAGATCTAGAAGTGGTGGTATGAAGATGTCAAGGTAGTCTAAACTCATCACAGTGACAGTTTGATTGTTGAAAGATTATTTTCACTGATCCCACATCTTTGCAAGTGGAAAAATAATAGTGAGATTAAAATGTTTAAAATGTCTCTGGTCCAGAGTCTTGTGTGATAGCAGTAAAAAATGTTAATTTCTTGGCAAGCTGAATATATATGTAGGATAGCAACCATTTTACTTATAGTTGCATCTGACCTTTTTCAAAATTGAAGAAGGAACTCAAATGTATAAATACTTTCAGAAATGTCTGTTTACTCAGACTATTTCAAGATAGTCTCAAGCTAATGGATAGACCAAAATGATGTACATCTAAATTTTTGTGTTAAGAAACAATAGACAAATTTTATATATATATAAAATATTTGTGAGAGTCTCCATTGTAAAATTTTTATCATAATGAAGAGCCACATATTTTTAAAGTGCTTTATATAAAATATTGATATTTTTAGATTGGGCTTATTAATTTAAGTAATCGTGGATATAAGGTTAGGACATTTGGTTAGAATCCTGACCTAAAGGTAGGAACTCTGATATTCTTAGTATGGTAATTATATCTGTTTAAGAACTGCACACTTCAAAAATCTTAGAGAATTGCAAAACAGGAGTTTTATTAATTTTTTCATAGTTTGGCTTTAAAAAGTTTTAGAAGTCAAATGTTAAAATAAAAATAAAAAGAGATACAGAAACAGTATGATGCATGAGCTTGTTCCACTAAAGCCATTATAATTGAATCATTCTGTTCCCCTTCTTCCATTGAGATTATAATGGCTCCATAGTATGTAAGCAAGTGAGACTAATAATAGCATCCATCCTCATAAGCATGCCATTAAGACACAAGATGACAGCAGGAGCAAGAGGAGAAACAACACTATGCATAAATCACTCTGACCTAGAAGACTGAAGAAAATGCAAAAAAAAAAAAAAACTGTGGAAACTCAACTAGCAGCAGTGTCAGGAGATGTAATGGGTGGGTCAGCCTTCAGTAGAGCAGGCAGAATGGTGTGGCTCCTAACATAATATCAATACATTCAGCAGACATCTGAGAAAATTTCCAAAGAAAAAAGCTAGATATTAGCCATTAGCAAGGCTGTTGATTGGCTACTAGTCCTCATTAGGCTATATACTGATTTAATAGCTCAATGAAAATACAAGAGTTCATTCCCACCTAGATTGATTACTTTATCAGCAAACTTGACTGACAGACCAGTGAGCTCCAATACTCAGTAGCATTGATTATGTCAAAATCTTTGCTGTTAGCACCTATGGAGTAGTTATCTTATTGCTTGACCACAGATTGTATTCATAATCCTTATGTATCACCTCAATTCTATTGCAAGCATCATTTTATTGATTTTTCTCAGTGAATTTATTTATTTTCTAAGTGTTCATATAGGTTTCAAAAGTCAATCTGGTAGACCAGGTAGAAAAATCTGCCTCTCACCCTCCTAAAGTTCCAAGAAGCACAATTAATTTTCTGAAATGTAATATTTAAAAACAATATGCATTTCTACAATCCAAATGATGTGGCAAAGAACTGATGCTTGCCTTTTGCTGATTTAAGGCAGAGATCAGCAAAATTTTTCTTTAAAGGGCCAGATAGTAAATATTTTCAGCTTTGCAGGTCTCTGCTTGCTATGGTCCTAATGTCCATGTCCTGTAAAAATCATATATTTAAATACCAATGCCCAATATGATGTAATTAGGAGATGAGGCCTTTGGGACTTGATTAGTGCTTTTATAAGAGATCATAGAGAGTGCCCCAGCTCCGTGAGCCCTGTGAGCATACAGAAGTCATTGACCTGAAACAGGGTTCTCACCAGACCATGCTGGATCCCTGATCTCAGACTTCCACCCCTTAAACTGTGAAAAATAAATTTCTGCAGTTGATGAGCTGTTTCAGTCTGTGTTATTTTGTTATAGCAGCCCAAAATAGAATTAAATGCCAATACAACTACTCAGCATTGCCATTGTGTGCAAAAGCAGCCTTAGAATATGTGACAGTTTTTAAGAAAACTTTTTTTTTTTTTTTTAATATGAAAACAAGCAGTGGGCCAGATTGCACCCATTGGTTTTGGTTTTCCTACCAAAAGTTTAAGAAAAACTGAAAGTAAAGAAAAAATTTAACTATAGTTTTGAAATCAAATTTACAAAAGGCAAATGTATCCTCTACTACAGCATATTGCCTTTCCTTATATTTTTATAAGGAAACTAGAGGCCCAGCGCATGAAATTCATGCACGGGGGTGTGTGTCCCTCAGCCCAGCCTGCACCCTCTCCAATCTGGGACCCCTCGAAGGATGTCTGACTGCCCGTTTACATCCCTCTCACAATCCAGGACTACTGGCTCCCAACTGCTCGCCTGCCTGCCTTCCTGATTGCCCCTAACCACTTCTGCTACCAGCCTGATCACCCCCTAACCACTCCCCTGCCAGCCTGATTTCCCCTAACTGCTCTCCCCTGCAGGCCTGGTCACCCCTAACTGCCCTCTCCTGCAGGCCTGGGTCCCCCCCAACTGCCCTTCCCTGCAGGCCCGGTCGCCCCCAACTTCCCTCCCCTGTCGGCCTGGTCACCCCTAACTGCCCTCCCCTGCAGGATTGATCGCCCCCAACTGCCCTCCCTTGAAGGCCTGGTCTCTCCAAACTGCCCTCCCCTGCTGGCCTGATCACCCACAACTGCCCTCCCTTGCAGGCCTGGTTCCTCCCAACTGCCCTCCCCTGCTGGCCATCTCGTGGCGGCCATATTTTGTCCACATGGAGGCAGGCATCTTTGACCACTTGGGGACAGCCATCTTGTGTGTTGGAGTGATGGTCAATTTGCATATTACTCTTTTATTAGGTAGGATATTTTTAGATCTGTTATGTCTATTGATATTTAAATTATTAAAAATTAGAATACAGTTCTATAATACAAAACCACAAATTTCTAATATTTTGTTAAACTATGCTAATGAGACATGTAAAAAGTACATAAGATTAAAGTTTTTGGGAATTAAACATTCAGTTGTATACTATTGTTCAGTTGTAGACAGACATATATTATTACCCTAGCTGGAAGCCAGCCCCTTAAATTGAAGCTATTGTACTTACAAATGTCTCAACAGGCGTATTTGTTCAATAGAAAGTATATTAGTTATTTAAACCCTTTCTGACTCTATGCACTGGCTCATATTGTCATGCTACTATTTAGGTCAGATTATCAAGACGTATATATATGTCTAGTAGCCACGTTCTAGATAAAAAGTTGCAATTTACTGGGTAATTTTTAATGATTCTAAATTAAAAGATTTACTCATTCAGAGTAATATTTTTAATTTTTTAAAAAAAATTTAACAACCTAACAGTATTTACTTTTATTCCTATTTATTTTTTTAATATATTTTATTGATTTTTTTTACAGAGAGGAAGAGAGAGGGATAGAGAATTAGAATCATCGATCAGCTGCTTCCTGCACACCTCCTACTGGGGATGTGCCTGCATGCCCTTGACTGGAATCAAATATGGGACCCTTCAGTCTGCAGGCTAACACTCTAGCCACTGAGCTAAACCAGTTAGGGCTATTTCTATTTATTTTTAATGGAAGTACCTTTCACTTCTGTAAAGCATAACACTTTACTGTGTATCAGAATTTTCCAATACTCCATAGTAAATAGAAATTGTCATTCAATTAGTAAGAAATGTAAAGAAGCATAAAATTATAAAAGTTACCACATAATATGTGATTCCCCTGATTTATTCTATTGCTTTCTCACAGGATTTAGAATGATAAGCCCTGTGTTTTCCTCATTTCACTTTTGGAGACTTTTGTTGGTATTTTACTCTCTGTAACAATTTTTCTGGTTATTCATTCTTATCAGTTAAAGTTTGATAGAAAATGCATTCTTTCTCTAACCTGTGGTGATATAGTTCTATGTTTATACAGCACTTCATGGTATTTGTAGGTAATGGAAGCAATTTTGTAAATGTATCTCTTGCATTAAGGATCCCTACCTGAAAGTAGGAAAATTAGTTCTGTAATTCTTAGACTCATCTGAAGGCTTACACCAGAGTAGTTGAGGAGCAGTAAGTAGGATAGCAACACATTGCCTAAAAATATCTCTTTATGTTCCATTTTCTACATACTATGTAGAAAAGCATAGAGGTGAATGTACAGAATGCAAACATTCTAAACAACTAGATTTCATTTTAAATTGTTTGCCACTAACTTCCGTAGTAAAATTAAAGATATGTTCAGCCAGCTGGTTTGAATTCAAAAGGAATTGTTATAATATATTAAATAATAAGGCATATTAAGATCTATTGTAGTTTTATACTAACACTTGAGGCCCAGTGCATGAAATTCGTGCACAGGTAGGGTCTCTAGGCCTGGCTGGAAATCAGGGCTGATCTGTGGGGCTACCAGTGGGATGATTGGGGGCCCCCGCTGGCACCAGCCTTGGCTGGCCTGGGGCCTGCAAGGATTGGGGCAGCTCCTGCGTTGAGCATCTGCCCCCTGGTGGTCAGTGCACATCATAGCAACCAGTCATTCTGCCGGTTGTTCTGCCATTCAGTCAATTTGCATATTAGGCTTTTATTATATAGGATAGAATTTGAGACCCAATTTAACAGTTTAATTTTTTTAATTCACAACATTTTTAGTAGCTGCTCAATTCTGGTTTGTCCCTGTATCCTATTGGCCATTCTAACACTCTAAACTATAGAATTTTCTTAGGTTTGAAGACTTGATTTTTCTGTGAATTACCATAAGCTTAGATACCCTCATTTTTTTATGGTTCAGTTTTCTCAGACTTGGAGAAGATAAGCAAATATCTAAACTTGATCATTACAATTTTTAATTCAATTTGGCCTAAAATTTTACTAGCACTCAAAATAATTCTGTTTAAAAAAAGTATATAAAAGGTATTCTCCTCCAAATATATTCACATTAATTATGTAAGTAACAAGTAGGGTCGCCAATTGATTTTATGTTAAAATAACTTTTTAAAGGCCATTTAATTGAACATTTGAGAAATATGAAAAACCTGTATGTTGGCCAAATGATCTGGATATCAAACAAATGAAAATTTGTGCTTCTCAGCATGAACTGCTTACTCTAAAATGTTAGAGCATTTGTATACTATCCAAAAAAAATTTAGTATTCAAAAATAATTAATGTACGATGATAATATATATATATCAGAATTTAAACTGAATTCCAAAAACAAAATGTTTCAAAGACAGATTGATAATTATTGGAATCAAATAAAGTGTTAAATATATGTTTTAGAATTTTACATATTCCCTTTGATCTTGTGTTCACATTAAAATTTAGTGGCAATTACATTCTAATCTTTGTGTATGGAAGCATATTCTTTTGATTGTCATTTAATTTCAGTAAAACTATTCAAATTAAAGTGTCCTATTTTTATTAATATAAGGCAGATTTATTAATGCATTTGACTTTGTCATACCAGTTCACAGATACATGATCACTTCACATACCATCATCCACAGATATTGATATTAAAATATATCACAATGAACTTGAATTTTATTGATTTTTATTCTAATGTATTTTAAGATTAAGAAATTCTAATAGTAACATTAATTCAGATATTTTTTAGAAATTAGTTCCTCTCCAAAATAACTCTATTGATGTGTATTTACAAAATTTCCAAATTAAAAGAATACCTTGATATGCATTTTATAACAAAGAAAAAAATTAATAATATGTGTTCATTATAACTCTTAACTGAAAATAATTAAAGTTGATTATGAAATGGTATCTTAGAAGGAACTCCAGTGGCCCTAAGCAGGAAATATCTAAGCAGAAATACATATTCAATCATTTCAGACATCTCTCATCAGACACTGTAGCTAATAGGTAAGTGTAAATCTTCACTGAGTATTTTGAAGTCAACAATTAATGACATTATGTTGACTAATTATTTGCATTATATAAATGTACTGACTATTATCTTTTTGAAAAGACAGTTTTAAAACCATGGAATCTATGACTACAGCTATAACATGTATGCATTCATTTATTTTTATTTTATTTATTTAATTTTTTAAAATATATTTTTATTGATTTCAGAAAGAAAGGAAGAAAGCTAGAGAGATAGAAATATCAATGATGAGAGAGAATCATTGATTGGCTGCTTCCTGCACACCCCACACTGGGGATCAAGCCCGCAATCTAGGCATATGCCCCGACCAGGAATCGAACCGTGACCTCCTGGTTCATAAGTCAATGCTCAACCACTGAACCATGCTGGCCAGGCACATTCATTTATTAAACAATCTTACTTGTGCACTATCTGTTCAGGTTTTCTTGTATTTTATGAATAATACTATTTAGAGCGCATACACACACTAGTACACAATAGCTGTTCTACAGCTTATCACACACTAGAAAAGAGAGACAAGTAAATAGGCAAAAATATTGTTCTTAAGAGCTATAATAGTGCAAAGTTAGACTCAAAATGTGACTTTAAAGACTACTTCTCTATCAACACATGTAATTTTACTTAGTTTTTGAATTTGTATTAAAATAAACTAGTGACAGGCTTAGATTATTGCAAATGTCATTTCAAAATTTGACTCTGTAAAGTTCTGTATTTAATCTCTCTCTCTCTCTCTCTCTCTCTCTCTCTCTCTCTCTCTCTCTCTCTCTTTTTCTCTCTCTCTATATATATATGATTATACTGTGTCCATAGATTTTTTTCCATTCATTAACCAAAGTTTGTGATTTTAATATGTTTAACTAACAGGATTTTCATTACTATGTGTAACAAATTGAAAAAAACAACCACACCAGATAATGAATTAGATATGGCAGACATTTACTATTAGGTGCAGTCCTAAGACTACATAAGGAAAGGACACTTCAGTGCAGTCATAACACCAGACCCAACACCTAAATACACACACACACACACACACACACACACACACACACACACCGACATATATTACAAACATTCTTATATACTTACATTGCACAGACACAGATGTTTTAAAGACTTCCCTTTGAAGAAAATAAACAGATTTGCATTGATGTTTTGACATCAACAAACATTAAAAATAGATTCAGTATAAAAATAAATGAGTAAATGTTCAAGGAATAGAAATACTATAAGCAATAAAATATAGTATATGTGTGAGATAGTGAGTCTTAGTTTCTTGAAGCAGAAATTCTAGAATCTAGTCTAATAAAATTATGAAAAATTTTGAAACTCATAAAAATTACCTATATAAGTTCTTTGTGCAATATGACCAGAATGGAACTTTAATAAAAATTAGACTGGTAGCAATGTACAAGTTAGATTGAAATCACAAGCAATATTGGAATCGAGAAAGAAACATCCCAAGGCTTAATATTCTAAGTGAAAGAACAGGATGAAAAAGGAAGCAGTGAGAGGCAGGGTTGATATATAATAGTTTAGCGGCTACATGGCTAAGGTTTTGAATATTTGGCCAGTAATTCAAATCCATTCACGCAAAACTGTTTTGCTTGTGTATTTGATTTAGTTTACTACTAATCTAAATTCATAAACCAAGGATGATCATCACGGGCACTATTGCTCTTCTAAGCTGGATGCTGGTAGCATCTCCTGATTTGTGGCAACCAAAAATGTCTCCAGGCATTGCCAAATGACCCCTCCAGGGAAACGTTTTCCCCAGGTGAGAATCTTTGATAAGCACTAAGATTTTTTAAATTCTAATACTTAAACTACATGTAAATCCTGATATATATAATAATGACCTACGATAAATACTCTCAAATGTCTGATGGATTACATCAACAAATGTCTATTTTTGTCGCTCAGAAATATGTGCAAGATGGGATTTGGCTGATATTGGCTGGGCTTGTTTGAACCTAGTCAACTTGGGTTTGAGATACAGCTCATGTTTATCAGGGCTTAGGTTAAAGGGTCAGATACGGACTATGCTCTTCTTACAGTGATATCAGGAGCCCAACAAGACAGCCCAAAGATGTAGGCACATTTCAAGCTTCTATCTATATTGAGTTCTCTAAATCTAGCTGACAAAAAATCAAGTCATGTAACTGAGGCCAGGGTAAAGGGCAAGGAAATCATTCTACCTACCATGCATCAGTGGCATGCATGTAGGAAAAAGACTTGGAACAAACAGTTTTAATTGGCTGCATTTACCACCTAACCAAATGAAAAGCAAAGTCTGCTTTGTAAATTTAGGCTAATTAATAACTCATAAAATATTGAATTGTTGTATATATATGTAATTGTTCTTTATATGTATATATAGTAAATAAATAAATAATATATATATATATAGTAAATATACATATATATTTACTATATATATTTATATGTTATATACTTATATCTATAGCCCATGGACACAGACAATAGTGTGAAGGCCTGGGTTGGGTAGAGACTGGACGGAGGGTGTCAAAGGGGGCAGAAAAGGGGGACATCTGTAATACTGTTAACAATAAAAATACATATATTTTAAAATTCAAAGCTTCATGTTGTCTAATCCAATATAGGCCCATAAGCAATTAAAAAATAAATATGTGAATAAAATAATCATCTCTATTATTTGAAAATTTATATTTTTAATTGTACATAAAATACATTGAGCAAATAGTTTTACATATATTGTAATAGCATTAAATGTCATATTTAAAAAAATAATGTTGACCCAGCCAGCATACTTAGTGTTTGAGCATTGCTCTATGAAACAGGAGATCACTGATTCCAGGTCAGGCCACATGCCTGGGTTGTGGGCTTGATCCCCAGTGTGGGGCATGCAGGAGACAGCCAATCAATGATTCTTTCTCATTATTGATGTTTTTATCTCTCTCTCCTTTCCTCTCTGAAATTAAATATATTTTAAAAATAAAATAAAAAATAACATTGGATAGCTGTTAATAAAAATCTCAAAATGAGAGGCCATTTTGTAATTTATAGAGAATCATTTTGCATGTGAAATGTGCTAATAATGCTTATTGGTACTTGGCATAAGATTGACTATAAGAATTACCTTACTGGGATACTTGCATTCTTGCACTTTCACTTATCTGAATAACTTAAGCCTTCTTTTATAAATATCATTAAATAAATAGAGATGAAAATAATCTTTATAATATTTCTACAAGTACTTTTTATTTCTGTGTATTACTTGAATCACTAATTGTTACTCAGAAAATCTAGCTTTTCTTTTCTACTGACTCCCCTTTGTCTCCTGTTCTCAATACTTCTATAAATGCCTAATGGTGTGGAAATTAAAAACAAGTATTAGAATGACACCACTGCATGCTTTTAGATGAGTAAAGATAGTGTTTGATTAAAATGTAATTCCCCTTTGGAAAGAAAATTTGAATTGGAAAAATTGTCTAACAAATTGAAGGAGGGAAGACATCTTACTCTATTTATTTAATTAGATGACTCAGAAAGGTAACCAAGTCAAGCATTAAATTAGCGGAATTTATAACTGAAAAGCAAAGAATAACTATAGTTGATCATTTGGTCTCTCCTTGAAGTTATGTTCAATAATATGTTTGGTTCACAATCCTAAAAATATTGGGTATTTCATGTTTTCCTTTATATACGAATATAGAATTTTATGTATAATAGAATCAACTTTATGGCCACTTCCCAGCAATAAAAATAATACTATATACTATAGGACAAGTTTTAAGAAGATGTTAGATACTATTTAGAAAAAATTCACATCCCATCTAAAAAACATCTATTTATTTTAGAAGACTTGAGAAAATTGCCACAATGAAAATAGGAATATGACTATATAGGAATATGACTATATAGTGTAGATATAGATAGATATGACAGATGGAAAAGAGAGACGAAGATTTAAAAAAAAGGCAGAGAGACAGAGATGTATCTTAGCTATAGATGTTCATCACAAGAAACATGGCGTTCTAATATCCACCAGCTCTATAGGTTAAGGAAAAAAACCTGCTATTTATTGAGACCTTCTTCTATGCAAAGAATATTGTTATTCTATGACCTATAGTCCTCACAATCATTCTGTGAAAAAAGTTTTATAATTGCTGGTTTGTTTATTTACCTTTATAGATAATTAAGACACAAAAAAAAGTAAAATGGCATATGACCGAAGCTAAAAAGTAGTTCAAGGTTTGGTGACCAGATTAGTTTGTCTCCAAAGTCATAATTATTTTTCCTATACCATGATTGCTTTCCCTACCCTGTGATTCTT
Source organism: Eptesicus fuscus (assembly GCF_027574615.1). Classification (NCBI taxonomy): domain Eukaryota; kingdom Metazoa; phylum Chordata; class Mammalia; order Chiroptera; family Vespertilionidae; genus Eptesicus; species Eptesicus fuscus. The sequence continues at coordinate 91,648,435 of NC_072475.1, read as the reverse complement.
TTTCTACTTGGAATTGGTTTGTATCCAACAATCTCTGTCTGCACTTTCCTCAGAGATCAGGTCTCACAGACAATTCCAAATGCTCCATTGCCTGCCATTGATCCGATCTTTTACTTGAACCCTAAAAAATACTCAAATCTGTGTTGTTACTCAGTCCTGAATCAAATCCAAACACAAGCACAGCCCACATAGGTTCAGCCATCTTTTTCATAAACTCTAGTAGGAAAAAAAATAACTGAAAAGCATTATTCTTCTAAACACCTACATTGCTATCTGAAAAACCTCCAGTAATAAGTGTGCCTCAGAACCAACGCACAGAAATTTAATTTCTACCAACACAATTCTCTTCCCAATCATAATTCCTCTCCTGGGACCTCTTCTTTTTATCCCATATTCTTTAAGTCTCAGGTCTTACATGTCTTGCCTCAATTTGCTATCCATTTAACTTTTTAATATAACCAATAAACATATCTTTTTAATTTTGACTCAATAAAGAGTGGGTCTCACACACATATATATGAAACTACTAAATTGGATATAACCAGTTATCCTACCTTATAATAGAGAAACATGCAAATAATTGACCGCACCTCCGCTATGCCCATGATTGGGCCTGCGAGAGGCTGGGGGCGGGACTCTGGGTGGCCTATCTGGCCATTGAGAAAACCAAGATGGCGGCGCCAAATCCTCTTAGTTCCCAGGATCCTGGGGAGCGATGGCAACCCTAGAGGGGCATGGCCGGGCCAGCCAGCCGCTCCCGGAGGTCCCGGGCTGGATCGCGACCCGGGGGGGCATGGCCGGGCCCAGCCAGGTGACCCGGGGGGGCGTGACTGGGCCCAGCCAGCCGCTCCCGGGGCGGGGTCCCCGGGCGATCGCCACCCTGGCCTAATGGCTGGTGCTGAGAGGGATCAATGGGGCCAGTGGAAGGAGCAGGTGGTAGTTGACCACCGAGGCCATCTGCAGCAGCCGGATGCAGAGCTGGGGTCCACGTTCTCCAGGTTGGCCTCCGTGGGGCCCGAGTCGCACCCATAGTAGCCAAGTGGGCATGCTGGCATAGTAGCCCCAGCATGAGGCCAGCTTCCCGAGCCAGGCTGCGGAGGGAGGGAGGGCCTCTGGGCTGGGAGCACTCCCCCACCCCAGTGGACAGGGCACAACTAGGAGGGAGCAGCAGAGAGCTACTAGGGGTGGTGGGTGTGGTGGCCTGGCTTCCATGAGGCTGGCTTCAGCTGCTGTGGCCTGCGCTGAGGTGGCTGGTGGTGGGGGCAACTGCGTGGGTGCATCCGAGGCTGGGGCACTGGGAGACGTGGGACTGCAGCCCAGAAAGCGAGGCTCCGGAGGACCTGGTCACCGAACCCCGGCATTGAAGCCGCCTCCTACAAGATGTATCCTAGCCTAGGTGTGTGGGAAGCAGGTTCAGGAACCTCTCTCTTTGCGGCGCCAGAGCCCAGGCCTGCCAGCTCCCCAGAGGAGACCCCCACCAGGATCGGGGGCTTGACCAGTCTCTAAACCAGGGTGGCCATTAGCCCAGGCCTGCCAGCACCCCAGAGGAGACCCCCACCAGGATCGGGGGCGTGACCGGCCTCCAAACCGCCAGTGACCCTAACCCAGGCCTGCCAGCACCCCAGAGGAGATCCCCACCAGGATCGGGGGCGTGACCAGCCTCTAAACCGCCCGCAGCCCTAGCCCAGGCCTGCCAGCACCCCAGAGGAGACCCCCACCAGGATCGGGGGCGTGACCGGCCTCCAAACCGCCAGTGACCCTAACCCAGGCCTGCCAGCACCCCAGAGGAGATCCCCACCAGGATCGGGGGCGTGACCAGCCTCTAAACCGCCCGCAGCCCTAGCCCAGGCCTGCCAGCACCCCAGAGGAGACCCCTGCCAGGATTGGGGTCATGGCCAGCCTTCAAACTGTGGCGGCCCCTAGCCCAAGGAGGCCTCCTGGCCGAGGACGCCTGAGTCTGTTCTTGACCTAGGGCCGGGCTCTCCCCGCAAGGGACTCAGAAGCCGCCAGAGTCTAACTGCCAGTCTCTGGGAGTGCATCCACTGTCCACCAAAAAGTAGGGCCATCAAACCATTCAGTCTCAGTGCAGGCACAGGTCCGTGGCTGACGGGGTGGAGGCCAGACCAAAACAAAACAGCAGAAACACCCTGCCCACCTGGGCGGGTACTGCTGTAGTCCACGTGGCCTGGGCAGTGTAGAAAGCGCTACCTTCTCCCAGGTCCTGTGCTGGCACCGCCGCCTCGCTCACCCTCAAGCCCCCCTGAGTCCTGACAGCAAAGTGTGTGGGGCATTCTGCAGGAGTTGTGCCTTTCTGGGTGCTTTTTCCCAAAGACACACTTTGGGATGAATTCAGAGCCACATCTCATTTCCCATGAGACTGGAAGAACCATGTAAAAGGATTTTGACAAAAGCTTTCCACATCTCTGTTTATTCTTTTGAATCCATAAAACGACCTTAAAAAAAGCATCCGGGCCACCTAAGAAAGAATGCACTTTCTGGCCAGAGCACTCAGGATTCTTTTGCCCAACAGGTTAAAGGGAGCAGAGCTGGCCCAGTGGGAATGGCCCTGGTGCCCTATGAGGAGACCGGGGGAATGGGGTTGCCGAAATTCCATAAGCCTCTTGCCACCTTCTCCTTTGCAAACCACACCATCCAGATCCACCAGGACTGGAGGCAACTGGGAATCACAGCTGTGATTTGGGACATGGTGAGTAAATCTTGAGGGGCCTCTGAAAACATCTGCAATTGATTATAAGACTGGTCTTTATTTAAAAAGAAATAAAAGAACAGCTTTGTTGAGATATAACCCATATACTGTACATGTCACCTAAAGTGTACAATGAACTGGTTTTTTAAAGTAAATTCAGAGTGGTACAACCATCACCATGCTCAATTTTTAAATATCTTCATGACCCATCCCCTCCAAAAAAAACTTCTACCCATTGGAATCACTTTCCTGATCATCTTCCCCAAAATAGATTGCACTTTAAAGGTGGGTAAAGGAAAGTTGAGGGAAGTTAAAACACTGCACACAGGATATTGTAAGATGACAAAGCCCAAAGTGAAGATCATGTGTTTTCTTTAAAAAATATATATTTTTAAAATTTCAGAAAGGGAGAGGGAGAGAGAGATAGAAACATCAATGATAAGAATCACTGATCAGCCGAAACCGGTTTGGCTCAGTGGATAGAGCGTTGGTCTGCGGACTGGAAGATCCCAGGTTCAATTCCGGTTAAGGGCATGTACATTGGTTGCTGGCACATATCCTGGTGGGGGGTGTGCAGGAAGCAGCTGGTCGATGTTTCTCTCTCATCGATGTTTCTAGCTCTCTATCCCTCTCCCTTCCTCTCTGTGAAAAATCAATAAAATATATTTTAAAAAAATCACTGATCAGCTGCCGCCCACAGGCCCCCTACTGGGGATTGAGTTCGAAACCCAGGCATGTGTGACCCTGATCAGAATCAAACCTGGACTCTTCAGTCCACAGGCCGATGCTCTCTCCATTAAGCCAAACTGACCAGGGCCATGAGTTTTCTTCAAGTTCTGCGTGGTTGTAATGGTCCCCAAATCTATACTAATAAAAGGGTAGTATGCTAATTAGAGTGGTTGTCTTCCGGACATCTTTCCAGACAAAGCCGCAGTGGCTACAAAGGCCAAGGCTCAGGCAGCCATAACCAGCTGCAGTGGCAGCAGCATTGGGGTTATGGGGGTGGTGCCTCCAGAGGGAGGCCAGACTGGGGGCCAAGGCACAGGCAGTTTGGGGTGATCAGGCTGATAGGGGAGGGCAAGGTAGGGGCAATCAGGCTGGCAGGAGATCAAGGTAGGGGCTAGCAGGCAGGCAGGCAGTGGGGTTAGGGACAATCAGGCAGGCAGGCAGGTGAGTGGTTAGGAGCCAGCTGTTCCGGATTGTGAGAGGGATGTCCGACTGCTGGAAGTTGGACATCCCCTGAGGGGTCCCAGATTGAAGAGGGTGCAGATTGGGCTGAGGGGCACACCCCCCAGTGCACGAATTTCATGCACCGGGCCTCTAGTTACAAATATAAGATATTTTTAAAAGTTACCAATTTTGTGTATGTTTTTTAAACATGATTTAGGGTTATCTATATTTTCCAGTCTACTACTCAAACACATATTCAAAAGCTTTGAATTCCTGCCAATTGTTTGACTACATCAACCTATAGCTTTTCTTAGACTATAATATTTAGGATCCAAAACAACTTATTAGATAAATATAATCAATCATGTTTCAAAATGTCTTTTTATCTGGTTCTAGCATACTATTTCTTTACATCTCCTATATAAAAAAAAAAAAGCTAATGTGCAAATAGACAGAAATTCAAACAACTGGAACAACCAAACAACAGAAGTTCCGGTTGCTATGATGTGCACGGGCCACCAAGGGGCATGTGCAGAACATGGCGGGTGTTGGCCATGGCAGGATGGTGGAGCAGGTGAGTGGGGGCACCAGACCAAGTCTCACTGTCATCAGGGCAAGCCTCTGGTGGTTACTGCAAATTCTTTTCTCCCATGTGCCACAGTCCTGCCCAGAGCTCGCACCCACTGCCAGCGCCAGCCCTGCTCACACCCGCAGTTGGTGCCAGAGCCGCCACTCACACCCGCTGCTGGTGCCCGGTGCCAGTCCCAATCACTTGGCGCCATCAGCAGGTGCAATCAGCAGCTGCTGGCCTTGATCTCCCCTGATGGCTTCTCCACCTCGCCCTGCTCCTGAGGAGTGATCAGGACAGCAGCTGCCGCTCCCACATGCTGATGGTGCCGGCCCTGCTTGCACCTGTTGCTTGTGCTGGCCCCAATCGCTCCACGCCATCAGCAGGTGTGGCAGGGCCAGCGCCGTAAGCGCGTGGGAGCAGCAGTGGTGGAAACAGGGCTGCTGGCAGACAGAGGACCAGGGGCCGTGGCAGAAGGGGCCTGGCAGGGGGGTTGGAAGATGGGCTGAGAACTGCCCCTGTGCCTACCACAGCCTCACAGCCCACAGTTCCGTTAAAGGTTCACAAATTTGTGCACTGGGCCCCTAGTATATATATAAAAGTCCAGCGACCAAATGGCAGAATGACCAGGACAACTGGTCGACCTGTCGCTATGACACACACTGACCACCAGGGAACAGACACTCAACCCAGGAGCTTCCCCCTGGGGGTCAGTGTGCTCTCACAGTGGGAGCACCACTCAGCTGACCGGGATGAGCAGCTGCTCCCATAGCAGGAGCAGCCACTAGCAGGCCCAGGGTGAGGCTGAGTCTCTGCACCTATCAAATACTAAGACAATCCAAACTCTGGCCTGACCCCACCAGCTGATTCAGGCCCTCTAAGGTGTGTTCTAGAAAGAATGTGGGGAGCTGGCATAGGTGGATGGCAAAAGGGGATGTGACTGTGGAACCCCCGGGGAGGCTGTCCTGATGGCTGAGGATCCTGGAGCACAGCTGCCCTGAACATCCCCAATGGTGTCACCGACCTGGCATCACACATCAAGGACATTCACCGAGTGGCTTTGGGGTGCAAAGTTCTCTGCCAGGTTTCTCTAGGACACAGAACATACCTTTACCCAAGACATTACCCAGAAATATCAGCTTAGACTAATTTCCTCATTCAGAAGCCTCTCAGAGGACGGGTCCACAGCCACTCAGCTGACCGGGATGAACAGTGCTCCCACAGCAGGCTGATCCCCACAGGCCACACCCTCCTTCTGTGGGAGGCAACTGGCAGGGTGATCTGGGAGTGGTGCCAGCCGGCTTGCCAGCTGACCCTGCCCCTTGCCACCTCTGCTGGTCATCTTTCTCTGTGGGGCGACTGGCGGGGTGATCGGGGGCCCCTGCTGGCACCCACCTTGGCTGTCCTGGGGCCTGCAGGCTGGGTATAGCTCTTGCATTGAGTGTCTGCCCCCTGGTGGTCAGTGTGTCATTCCATGTGGAGAGTGGCTACAGTGTTTGGACAGGATCAAGCCATGGACTGATGAGAGGGCATGGTCCTCTTGTGTCAAAGCCACATACAAGTCCCAGCTTGGAAGGCAAAGCCCTCCCAGCACAATTATAGCCAAAGGCTATGGTTGTATGTAAGCTTGACATTATAGTCTGACCTTGTAGTCCTAGGTAGCTGAGGGATGTGTGCTGCAGCAGGTGCAGCAAGTGCTGCCAAAACAAAGCTTGATAGAGTTCAGAGAACTGAAATAACAAGAAAGAAGCAAATTTGAAACTCGAAAGAACATTGTAAGTATCTTGACCACTCCCTTGTTTTGCTTTGTGTGATCTTACTATAAAATAAAAATTCGGCTAACAGGCCGGATCACTGTGCCCTCATCCAGGTGCAGTGATCCACCTGGCCCCAACTATATTATCTTGTCTGTTTTCTTTAATCCTTCACCGCCCCTCCTCAGGGTCACCACTGGCTGTGCTGGACATGGGTCAGTTCCACCGGTCGTTCTGCCATTCAGTCTATTTGCATATTAGGCTTTTATTACATAGGATAATTTCAGAAAGGAAGGGAGAAGGAGAGATGGAAACATCAATGATGAGAGATAATTATTAATTGGCTGCCTCCTGCAAGACCCTGACTGGGGATGGAGCCTGCAACCTGGGCATGTGCCCTGACCAGGAATCACACCATGCCTTCCTGGTTTATAGGTCAATGCTCAACCACTGAGCCACTCTGGCTGGGCAAAGTACTATTTTTTTTTAAGTCAACTTTTCATACTTGTTGTACTCAGTAATATCAGAAATAACTTGTTGAGGAAACATCCTAGGGAGTATGACTAGGGTCCAGGCAAAAGTGATGTGATTATACATTTTCCACAAGGAAGTAAGTCCTCCTACTTAGGGGGACTCCATTAGTATAGCATGAGTTGGGGAAATACTTTTCAGGGTCTTGCTTCTCCAGTTATAAGGGAATCCTCTTAGCTTCAATAGCCTGGAACTCTACATAAAAGTACCCAAGAGTCAATATCTTCCTGATACATCAGCCCCAAATGGCACTTAGATTCACGAGATCTTATCCTACAGACTTCTCTTAGCCCTGATTTTATCTTACAGTGCTGTATGCCAAAAACACTTTTTCATGAATGAAGGCAAAACATAAACATATTCAAAATAAGTAAAAGTTAGAATTTACCACCAACTGAATTTCACTAACAGTATTTCTAAATTATGTGTACATACTTTAGTACAATATGAATAATATGTAATCCTTGAGGGAAGGTGTGAAAAGCTAAACATTAAGAATATCAAATAATAAATAAAGGAGATAAAACTAGACAACCATTTAATTAAAATGAATAACAGTAATTGGCATAAAAAGGAATGCACGACTAAAAATACTGGATTAAAAAATTGCATGTAATTCAGGAGATTGATGAAATAAACATTAAACAAACAAAATTTAACTGTATGGTAAAATTTCAAGTGTAACTAATAAAAAAGGAAATTAAGCAAGCAGGATTTAGAGTAGTAGTATATTTGTTTCAATCAAATAGTTAGGTAACAAATAAGGAAAAACTAAAGACAAAATTTTATTAAAAATTTAGAGGAAGCAAAAGACCCAGAATAGCCAGAATAATATTAAGAGAAAACAAAGTTAGAGGACTTACACAACCTTATTTCAAGACTTATTATAAAGCTACAGTAATTTTAAAAATGTGATGGAGAGTATTATGTTAAGCCAAATAAGCCAGTCAGAGAAAGACAAGTATCACATGATCTCACTCATATGTGGAATCTAATGAACAAAATATATTGATGAACAAAATATATCCAGAGACACAGAAGCATAGAACAGACTGTGGAATCTCAGAGGGAAGGTGGGGTTGGGTAGGAAGAGATCAACCAAAGAACTTGTATGCATATATGTATAACCCATGGACACAGACAAAAGGGTGGTGAAGGCCTGGGGTTGGGGGTGGGGGCTAGAAGGGGTCAATGGGGGGAAAAGGGAGACATATGTAATACTTTCAACAATAAAAATTTAACTAAAAAAATATGTTACTGGCAGAAGAATTGACAAATAGGTCAATGTAACAGAGAGCTCAGAGAGATACCTACACGACTATATATAGACCACTTATTTTTTACAAAGGGACAATGGCAATATAATGGAGGAAAAAAATCCTCTTTTCAAAAAATGATGTAGGAACAACTGAAAAACTTGCAAGCAAAAAAATGAATCTAGATAGAAACCTTACATTTTTCACACAAAAAATAACTCTAAATGTATCCTAGGTGTACATGTAAAAAGTAAAACTATAAAACTCCTACAGGGTAACATGGAATATGTTTGATGTTGGGTATGTTGATGTCTTTTTAGATACAGCACTAAAGACAGGACCCAGAACATTGACAACTTAAATGCTGGTAAGGATGTGGAACAATAGGAACAGAGAATGTAAGAGTAGAATAAAAGGAAGATCAATTGAATAAGGTTTAAAAGAGATTCAATTAAATTTTAGGATAATAACAGTAAGTGTTAAAGCGCTCAAAGCTTCACAAATAAAGATAAAATGTTAAATTGTGGTAGGCATAAACGGATATGAGTAGAGAACGACCATAGGCCAGGTATGGAAGGTCACCAGGTGGAAAGCCCAGCTGCCTAGCAATGGGAAAACATGGACCTGGCTCCCTGGGTAACCTTTCCTCCCACAGCATATTGCTGGTCATGTGTTTTAGACCCCCTGACCTTTCATGTCACTGATTATGTAGTTCGGACTCTCCCCTGACCTTTCCTCACATGTCCACTAGTCCTGTGAGTTAGACCCGCTTAGAGGGGAAATAAACAAAGGGGCCAGAGAATAGCCCTTATGCATTAAGCTCCCAGGACAGTGAGGTTCTAACCCACATCAAACACATCTAGGCCTCAATTGTGTTTCAGCTCCAAGCCCAGAAAAGCAGCAAAACCAGACAAGTGACACCATGGCTGACCTCAGGACCAGCTGCATTGACTAATGACCCCCTTCCCTGGTGCCGACCAATCAATGGAGACCATGACCCTGAAAGGACATACATAGAAATCTGATGTTATTTTGAGATCCTCCCCTGGCACCCCCCTAAAATCCCACCCTTAATAGCACTTAAGACCGAGGACCCCGCTCACTCTTCATCTGGGAGCACACCTTTTCCCCACTCCATCCCACAGGCTCATTTTCCTTGCCTTTCTCTTTCTCCTAAGCTCTGAGGGACTTTTCCTTTGCCTCTGTAATTTGTTTCCTGAGCCCTTTTCTTCTGGCACTCACTTCTTCTACCACTGTCACTTCCTAAATAAACGTTCTCTTATACTTTGAATCTTGACTCTGAATACTTTCCTCGCCAAAACTCAAGTACCAAGCTTGCTGAACTGATCTTCAGTCTGACCTGTGGGTCTAACACCTGGTGCTGTCCTCACCACCAATAACAAAATGACCAAGATTCGCCAGAAATAAATAGCTTCAAATTAAATATATTATATTAGTGTTCTATGCTATGTAACAAAGTACCATAAAATTAATTGCTTAGAAAGCACTCATTTATCATACCACAGCATTTTATCGTCAGGATTTTGGGCCCTGCTTATCTGGGTCCTCTTTCAGGTGTCATCTGCAGTAGCGGTCTCACCTGAGTCTTCTTCTCAAGGAGGGGTCTTCTGCGTTTGTGTGGTTCTTGGTAGAATTCATTTCTGTGTAAGTTGTAAAAGTTATGGCAGCTAGCTTTCTTAAAGACACCAATGAGTAAAGAGAGAGTCTACTGCTCCAAGTCCTCCACCTCTAGACTATTTTTAAAGGGATCATCTGATTAGATCAGACCCACCCTGGAAATTCAAATCTAGCTGAAGTACAGAGAAGATACTGCATTTAAGGAATTTAATGTGATGCTTTATCTATGGACCAAACAGTCAGTGAGGCAGCCATCTTATTCCTAGAGTACAGGTAAGATGGTACTATTCTGAAGCCTATAGTTGCCACACAAACTTCTTGTTCTATTGTAACAAAGGTATCTGTTTCTTTAGTTATCCATTTATGCATTGGTTTGTTGAAAATCATTCTTGGAAGCCCAGCCTAGTTCCTATTTCTCGAATCCTCTCAAGACATTTGAATGCACATAATTCACTGTATTTCATCTCTTTCTTCTTAAGGAATATAACATGTTATTGACAAAGGAATTCTTATTTACACAATTTTATAAATGTGACATATGTAATTGGATTCCTCCTTCATGATACCACAGAGACAAAGAACTTAAATGTGACAGGAAAATTTTATAAGCATTAGAACAAAATGTAGATTAGAACATTTATGTCCTCAGTATGTAGTTTTATTTAAAAAGAAAACAGAAGTACTAAATATAAGAGAAAATATTAATGAATTTGACTACACTAAAATTGAAAACTTAAGTCCATTAAAAACATTTTAGAGTAAAACATATAATAAAAACTAAGAGAAAATGTTTGCTATACGTATAATGAAAAATAAATCTAGATTACATTTTTTAAAAAGACTGCCTGCTTGAAATGTGATAAAGACATTTCACAGAAAACACAAATGGCCAATAAACATATAAAAAGATTTGTCTAACATTTAGCAATTAATGAAATGCTAATTAAATGTACAGTGAGATACTATTTTACATAGTACATGATTCCAAACTTACAAAATCTGATAATACTAATTGTTGGCAAGAGTATAAAGCAAGGGAAACACTTAAATACTACTGGTAACATAACAATATTTTTTTGGAAGAAAAGGATAGAAAGAAGAATGAAAGAAAGATTTTTAGTAGACAAGTGACATAATCAGATATATTTATGCTTTAGAAAAGTTAATTATAGCTAAGTATAAGAAATATTGAAGGGAACATATGTAATACTTTCAACAATAAATATTTAAAAAATATTGAAAGAGAAAGAAACTAAAGACTATATGGTAAACTTAGAAATACTTTAAAAATGTAATAAACAAAGAGACTAAACTAGGAAATCATGTTTCTAAGAGAAAGATAGGACACAATTCATAAACATTATCTAAAGGAAAATTGATGGGAATTGGTGAGCAATTAGAAGTGAGAAGCAAGGAAACAAAATAATTTAATAGAATTCTGAAGTTTTTAGTCTGTGTTTCTGATGCCTTTTGCAGAGATAGAAAATATTGAAGATAAAGCAGATTTTGAGAACAAATGATTTTATATGATTTGATTTATGGAAATATTTTATATTTGTATTAAAGGTATAATTCATATATACTAAAATATGCATATCTTAAGTATATAACTTGATGTATTTTTACTTGTGTGTATGTATTTTTGTTGTAAGTGCCCATGTAACCAAATTTCTAAGCCTTCTTCAGAAATACCCGCATGCCCCCCCACTTCTCCACCCAGTCTATAGCATACCCTCTCAGGTAACCATTACTCTAATTAATTTCTCTTATTGTACATTAATAATTTTGCCTATTTGGGGAATTACTGAGCATAAAATTATACAATAAAAAAAGAAACATGAGAATGGAGTATATATACAATGAGAGTTCTGACATTTAAAAGGAACTGGAAAGTGACCAGGGAGGGGTATGTGGATTCAATGGAGCAGCTATAAGACAGACCTGGGTCAGGACTCCATTTATTACCTAACTAGAGGCCCGGTGAATGAAATTCGTGCACTCAGGGGGGACCCTCAGCCCGATTGCGAGAGGGTTCAGGCCAGGCCGAGGGACCCCACTGGTGCACAATTAGGGCCGGGGAGAGACGCGGGAGGCTCCAGGACGTGTCCAGCCCATCTCGCTCAGTTCCGATCTGCCAGACCCCAGCAGCAAGCTAACCTACGAGTTAGAGCATCTGTCCCCTGGTGGTCAGTGTATGTCATAGCGAGCGGTTGAACAGCCTTAGCATATCATTAGCATATTATACTTTGATTGGTTGAACGGCCGACCAGTCAACCGGACACTTAGCATATTAGGCTTTTATTATATAGGATTCCCAAGTACCAATACTCCAAGAGGTGTGTCACAATGATGTGATGAAACTGGCTTTAATGTAAACTCAGAATCTGCATTCTAGTGCTTTTAAAAGATCTAGGTATTCTCTCTTCCTCAGTGAATGATTACTTTAGTAAATTGACATAAGTTCCATTGAGGAGCAGCTGGGGAATCAATACTATGCATACTGGTCCTTCCTCAAGGGAACCCCAATCTCTCCATTAGCTAATAAATTCCAGGTGTGAAAACTTGCTTAAGTTGGAACCTAAGAAAAGGATAATGACCTTTACAATGAGGCTCACTGACCTAAGCTTTATGCTCATCTATTCTTGACAACCTTTAATTATATACAGGATGGGGCAAAAGTAGGTTTATAGTCATGATTATATAAAACAGTTTATTCTTGTATTATTTATTAATTATTTCATTATTTTCCATATGAATAACTGTAAACCTACTTTTGACCCACCTTGTATATTAAGCAGTGCCCTGTGGACAGGTCATCTTGTTTCCAAGATAAGTGTGTCAGATATGGTCAATAAAAATATAGGATACCAGCTAAATTTGAATTTCAGATAAATAATAAAAATGCTTTCAGCATAAACATATCCCATGTAATATTTGGGACATGCTTATACTAAAAAATTATGCACTGTTCATCTGAAATTTAAATTTAATAACATGTCTTTTATCTGGCAATGCTTCTCTGGGGAAGCTGTAATATGTTATTCATATATTGATAGCAGTTCTATCACCATGTCTGACATTCAGAAATTGATGGTCATTACAATGATTATTCCCATCTAAGTTCTGATTTTTAAGTGTGGCCACCTGCTTTTTCTGTTTTGAGAGTCAGTGATCACAATTATGGTCCGAATATCCTGTCCTAAGTACCAGCCTACAGAGCCTCTTAATGCCAGTGTTTTCCCCTTACTTTCTTGACAAATAGAGGGTCCTTCTAAGAAACGTTTCAAGCTAGTGGTTCTTCTGGTCTTGTGTAATTAATTCGCTCTAACATGCCTACTTCTCTGAGTGCTTTTACCCCTTCTTCCATGGTCTTCCAGGCACTTCTGGCTTTTCTACTTCATATCACGCTGGTTATTGTCCACCCCTTGTCTTGCTTCCCAGTTTCTGAAAGCTATTAGAGCATTGAATTGGAACTAGTATTCCTCTCTTTGTTGCCCTAGTCAGAGCCTTAAATCTTGTTTGATGGGAAACTGCCCCAATATCACAAACACCACTATATCCAGATTTGTGTTCTACCCCTGTTGATCTCATACCATCAGTGTGAGATCAAACTGAATCTAGCCCAGGCCTTGTCAATAAAACACAGTGACTTTCCACAGTTTATAAGCCCTCCTCTTATAACTCTTCTCTCCCTTTCTTCTCTCTCATCACTTCACTAGTTGGGTCATGCTGAAATTTGCCTCTAGTTTTTTATTTGTTTGCTTAGTTGGTTGCCTGTATAGGAAGCTGGAACAGATCCTGACTAGGAAAGTATTATCCTGCAAAGCACCTCACTGCATTGAGGCCTCTAAAAGAAATACAAGTAAAAGAAACAGAAGGTGGGAAGGAGATGTGAACCTCTAAAATGTGGGAGTGGGTGACATCTAGAAGCTCGGAGGGTCAAAGGAATCTGGGTGCTTAATGTTCTCAAGTGCATATATCCACATATCCTTATTTTTCAATCTCAGTTCTTCTTTCTTCTTAGACATAGGAGAATTGCAGGAGCTGAGAATTCAACTTTTTCTTTAGTTTTGCTCTTTCTATGTGTAGTTTCTGAGCCTACTCTTCAATATAATTAGCCCTCCAGCTACAGGAGATTTATATTTCCTTAAACACTGCCATTGAGGACCTCTGATTCTCACCCTTTATATTAAATTGGTAGTTAATCATCTGGAGCCCATTATCTTCTTTCATTGGTGCTCAGCAATAGCTAACCCTTTTTTCACTGTCCATATCATTAGTATGTTCCCTTTCTTTTCCAGTGCCAGAGTTATTGCCATTGCAAGAACCATGCATCTCCTTCCACCTCTTATCTTTTTTTCCAGCTCACCACAGGTGAATTCCTAATGACAGACTGGTGGTACAGAATGCTAAGAACAATTAACATTTCACCTAATTTAAGTGACAGAGTGTTCATTGTCAGGTAGCTAGCTGATAAGCTTTTTCTAGAATCACATCCTTAGTGTTCTTCCCAGAACCACTTGTGTATCAGCTCTCTACAAGGTTAGTTATAACACAAGCAAAGACAGAGTCTGGGATTTGTGTGCACAAGATTAATTAAAGAAGTTCTCATCAGAAAACCAGTGAATGAGGGAAGTAAAATAGTGAAAGGGAAGATGATGTGCAAGAGTGTGGTCTCACATAAGTTCTAGCTTGATCTGATTCATGAGCATAAATCACATTGCAGAGTCATCCTCTTGACCATAGGCAAATAGACCACGGGGCCCATGTTAGTGAGTCACTGAATGCACTGGGATGAGGAGCATCCCATCTGTCCCAAGTGTAAGCTGTTAATGCAGCCCCTTATAGCTGGGATGATGAGCATACAGGCCAGTGAAGTGAATCTGGACAGGACATCAGCAGTACCTACTATGATTGCTTTATATAGTAAATTATAACTACATTTATACTTTAATTTATATTTTGGAAGATCATCCTAATTTATTAAAATATGCTTACTATGCCTACTTTTGCATAATGCTTTTTCTGTGTAGATCATCTTTATCTAGATGTCAATTCTGCTGAGTCTACCCTTTAAATTCCCCAAAACATTTGTATTCACCCACTAGTATTATCAAGCTAAAATATATGTTGATAATATATATAGCTGCTTACCTTTCAACCACTTCCCTTGTTCAAAAGGACAGAGTCTGGCTTTAACTAGGTTCTAGCTCATCTAATATTTATCCTGGAATCTATTTAAACTCTCATGCTTTATTTTATGCTTTGAGCCAATGATTTATTTACTTTTATTTTTCCGCATACCAGTGGCATATTTCCTATTAGTTACCATCCTGACTCCTGCCTACAAGTCCTCATCTGTAGGTAATTACAAATATAATCTAACTTAATTGTTTCCTCCAACTCTAAGGTAAATCATAAACACTACCTATCAATCAATTTTAAAGATGAGGGCACTTGATGATTGTAGGAGTTGAAGCGGGTATAAGGGGTGAGGAATGGTGATGGGGGGAAAAATTAAAAAGGACACTTACATATTCTATTATGTAAAATAAGTAAAACAGACTTTCTTCATACCTTGCCCTTTATATAAACCATGATTCCTCTGGGAAGCAGGCTATTTATGCATGAGTAATCTTCATGTTAGAAGATGTGCATACATTGTGCCAGCACATTCCAAGTTTTAGGAACCAGACTAACTGCTAATATTTACATATTTTCTCATATTTAAAAAAAAATTGATTTCATAGAAAGGAAGGAGCTAGAGAGAGAGAGATAGAAACATCCATGAGAGAGAAGCATCAATTGGCTGCTTCCTGCATGCCCCCTCTTGGGGCTCGAGCCAGTAACCGGACATGTGCCCTGACTGGGAATCGAACCAGCAACCTCCTGGGACTACACTCAATCAATGGGCCACACCACACCAGCTAGGCAAGATTTACATATTACATTTAAACTGAGAGACAATCTCTATGAAGGAAGTCTCTTTTTAAATGACAAATGATAATACTCATAATGTAGAGGAAACAAAAATAACTGATTTGCTTTTGTTCGGGTTTAATTTTGGTTCATTTGTGACAAGTGTTTTCATCGATATATTTCTTTGTAGTACATTTTAATGGTCAGTTGTAATCTTACTTAGCATAGTTGGCTATACTATAAGAATAAATCTAGTGTTATTTAATGTTATTTAAAATGATATAATACCATACATTGTAGTTAAGTGTGAAAGCCGCAACCTGCGTGGCTAGGGTTCAGGATCTGGAGAAGAGCCACGCACAAATGAATACACTAGACAAGAAATATGAATTTGGAAATAATGAGGGGCCAGGCAGAGAGTCTTCCTCTAGTGGAAAGGTTTCACTGGGGCCCAGGCCCTGTTAGCTTTTATTCAATTTTAGAATACACATCTTGCCCTTAGTCAGGCAAGCAATTCTGGTAGCAGACAGACTATCTTAAAGGTCAGTAAATATTGGTAAAGATTTACTATGAGACCATTAGGTCAGGAAATTGCTTGAGCCACCATTGTCTCGACAGAACAATCAGTGCATAGCTTTTAGCCCTTGCTAAAGCTCAAGGTCCATCAGCCTTCTGGGTTTCCTGTTTTCACTTTCATGATAGTGTAGACAATGGATAGCTTCCAGCAGTTAAGTATTACAATTAAATTATATATTCAACTGAGAATATCTCTTTATCCCAAAAATTGGTCTTTTTATGTTGAAAATACAAAGCTGCCTGAAACATATTGATCAGTTTATCTATTCTTCATTATTGATTCTTGCTCTGCATTTTATCTTGATAATTGTGCATTTAATATGATAGCTATGAAAATAGCCATTAGAAAATAAGCTATGTAGAATAAATGTACTTTGTGCCCCAAGCATCTGGGGTATTTTCTTGAACATCCCAAGATGCTAAATATCTCCAAGACTATAAAAGGGTGTATTAGCCTAAATGAATAGGCAAAATGAAGATATTATTTTTCTTAAAATGTCTGTTATGCTGCTAAATGAAAAATTCTAAACTTGAACAAGGTGTCCAAACAAATCCTACCCATTGCTATAGCAAATGAAAATATCTCCATAATACTAAAAACTTTTAAATAAAGAAGTAGTTCAGGTTAGCTATATAATTTTAAGGATTAATATTTCTGGGGTAACTAGATAGTTTATTCAAGGGGATGTATTATGTGTGATTAAATACTATTGGAAAATGCCCTCCAAATACTACAAGAATCATTAAAGAGGCAAGGAGATAATTTTTCAAATTTTCTACCTGTTCTTCCATACCATAGACTACTAGGTATGTTACCCACTGTTTTATGAAGGAGAGGGTAAGTATGGAATAAGAACCAAAATGTGGAAGATACATAAGTATAATGACTTATGTTAAAACAAAGAATGTTTTTCATAAAAGCAACCATTATTAATTTTATTGTGCCTAGAGAAAAGTCAAAATAAAGACCGTTGCGGACTGGTTACAAAGTGGTTACTGATTAGGGGAGCAGCTTGATATTTAGAGATCTTAAGCCTTTATCCAAATAACCACCATTTATTGTCACCAGCAGCAAACCATAGGGAAGGTAACTCAGTGAACAGCTTGCATCCAGTTGAGACTACCAGTTAAATGAACTCACTACATGCCCAGTTGAGTAAGCAGCAAGAGTAGAGATGAATGTTTTTGTGGAACCTCATGTATATACAATTTTATTGCTCCCCATGCGCCCCCCTTTTTTTTTTAAAGAAAACAAAATTATGAACATGTTGCTAGGCCCTCTCTCTCCCATGGGCCTCCTCTCATGCTACTAATAAGCCTCACTGAAGGTTAAGTTCATTAACTTTATGGTAAATGGATCAATGAGTCAGAGTGAAAACCATCTCCCCTGCCCCCACTCCCCACTATACCCAAACACTGAACTACTATCAAGGATCTAGGACACACCTAAGATTTTCCTTTTATCCCTAAGTGGAAAAGGGAACAATGACCAAAGAACACTGATGGTGGTGAGAAGGTAGCTGTACTTATCCAAGAAAGAACCAACTAGAAACTTCCTACTCTGACTCTAAGTCAGGATAGTGTGAAATACACCATCTTTGTTTAGTGTTTCTTATGTCCTTATAAGAACCAGGCATCAACATCAGAGAAAGAGGGAGCAAGTTAATAATTTTATTAGATTTTTGAATAGCAATGGTACTAGTCATGTTATCAACTAAAAAATAAATGCAAAAGTACTTTCTTCTTAAACATTTGTGATTATATTAAGAACTCATATTATATTCTAGGTAGTTTTTAACCAAAAAATATCATTATTTAATCAAAATAATTGGAGCAGCAGAGAACTCCATTGCTGGATCTTATCTTATAGCAGGGGTGGGGAATCTTTTATCTGTCAAGGGCCATTTGGATATTTATAACATCATTCACGGACCATACAAAATTACCAACTTAAAAATTAGCTTGCTATATTTGGTCAACTATTTAATTAAGTCACCCCTAATGTCTTGACAGGGCCAGATCATATGATTTTGTGGGACTTATATGGCCCATGGCCAGATGTTCCTCACCCCTGTCTTAGAGATTACCAACTCTTGTACTGCTTAGTTGAAGAAACTGCAGGTCTAGAGAGCTTTATTGACTGAATAAAGGTTTCAAAGCCAGAAAATACCAAAATTAGGATTAGAACTGAGGTATTAACTCCATGACACATTACCTGTATAGCTTACAATATATAAATTCTAATTGTAGACACTTTTTTTCCTATGATCTTTTCCTATGATATCTCCCTTTTCAACTTGTAATAAATTAAAAATACAAGAGAAGAATTGACTATAGGAAAAGAAAGAATGATCAACTGTAAGAAGGCTTAAATCAGAGTGTTGGCTTTGCCAAGTGACAATGAAAAAGACGAACAATAACAGGTTCTAAGCTTTAGTTCTCTTATACAATCAAAGCAAAATATTTCCCCTGTAGGTGCCCCAAAACTCTTATGAGAGTCAAATGAAATAGCCATGAAAATACTTTGTACACTATGAAGCAAGTTCTAGAATTGTAAAAATATTATAATAACTGATATACTGGGAATTAGAATACTATTTAGAGATCTTTACTTTGATTTTTATTTGCCTCAACTCAGTATATTGTGATTTTTTATTATACAAACACACACACAAAACACACACACACACACACAAAAAAAAAACAAACAAAAAAAAACCACAAAAAACAATAAGAAAACAACCCAAATAAAAAATAGGCAAAAGACCTTAACAGTTGGCACTTCACCATGGAAGATATATAGATACTAAATAATCATTGAAAATATGCTCCACATGTCATCAGGGAAATTCAAATAAAAACAATAATGAGATACCACTACACATCTAATAGAATGGGCAAAATCTGGAACACTGACAACACCAAATGCTGGTGCGGATGCAGAGCAATAGCAATTCTCATACATTGCTGGTGGGAATGCAAATTTAGAAGACAGTTTGTGGCTTCTTACAAAACTAAATATATTCTTACCATATGATCCAGCAATCTTGCTCCTTGATATCTCCTAAAGGAAATATCATGTCAACTTATGTCAATTTATGTCAACACAAAAATCTGGACACAGATGTTTATAACAGTTTTATTTATAATTAATAAAACTTGGAAGCAACCAAGATGTCCTTGAGTAGGTGAATGGATAAATAAATTAAGGTACATCTAAACATGGAATAGTATTCAGTACTAAAATGAAATAAGCTATCAGGCCATGAAAAGGCATGGAGGAACCTTAAATGCATATTAGTAAGTGAAATAAGCTAATCTGAAAAGACTATATACTGTACATATTATTTCAACTATATAAATTTGAAAACTATAAAACTAATAAATCAATGGTTGCCAAGGGCAGGTGGGGCAAATGAATAGTTGAATCTCAGGATTTTTATGTCAATTAAAATAATATGTATGATATTATAATGCTAGATATATGTCACATACATTTGTTTAAACCCATAGAAAGTACAATGCAAACAGTGGACCCTAAGGAAAACTATGGACTTTAGATGATTATGATAGAACAATGTGGTTTAATCTTTGGTAAAAATATAACATTCTGGTGAGTAATATTGGTAATGGGAGAAACTATGCATGAGTGTCAGCAGAACATAATACAGGAAATCTCTGCACCTCTTCATTTGGTTGTAAATCTAAACTACTCTAAAATATAAAGTCTTAAAAAATGTAAATCCTATCATATTTTTATTTTTTGTATATGTATAGAGACTCAGTGGCTTTTAAAATTCTTATCCCATCTTCTCCTTCCAATCCCTCTTAGCAAATGACCTCAATGTGTAATTCATTAAATGAAGGCAATCCACAAGATGGATTTTGCACATCATTCTTCCAATTTATGTTACCAACTCTTTGAGTTTCTTTACCTTGCTATCTACTATGTTCTCTTTCTCTTTGGTTGTAATGGAAAAGGCATTATTTTTTCATTCTAAAATCCATTTCACTACCTGTGCTTCAGATTATATATTTCCTCTCCTACAAAGTCATACTTCTATAAAAGGTTGTGTATACGAATTATCTCCACTTCTCCACTGCCCATAAACTCAACTCACTTCAATCTATCCACAGTCCCCATTATTTCACTAAATATCTCTATTCATTGTTATTAATTATTTATGGAAACCATGAATAATCATCAGTCCTTATGTTATCTGATCTCTCTATTAATCACTTCCTTTTCTTAGAACATTTTATTCCTCTC
Organism: Eptesicus fuscus; assembly: GCF_027574615.1. NCBI lineage: Eukaryota > Metazoa > Chordata > Mammalia > Chiroptera > Vespertilionidae > Eptesicus > Eptesicus fuscus. The sequence goes on along the minus strand of NC_072475.1, from coordinate 91,628,046 downwards.
TGGCCACTCCCCCATAGTATTTTTTTAATCTTTTTTTTAAATACTGTATTATGTGAGTTTCTGTCATTACCTCTTTTTCTCACTCTAGTCATGCTTTTCTAGGCTCTCTCACCTTCTTCTATTGTTTCAAGTGCCATCTGCATGTTGTTGATGTCTCCCAAATCTGGATCTTCATCCCAGAACTGATTGAATGTTAAAACATGGTCCACATATGGGTTATATGTAAATATCTGCATTTTACTATGCTACTGGCACCTCAGACTCAGCATTTCCAAAATTAATGCATCTTCAGTTTCAAACCTATTCTTCTGTTCTCTGTCTTGAAAATGAAACAAATTTCCACCCAATTACCAAATACATAAATTTCCATATCATCCCTTATTCCTTCTATCATTTTCTCTATACTTATCCAATTAAATTTTTTCTGAATTTTACATCCAATACATCTTATTTCTGATCACTTCTCTCTTTTTACACTGCAACTACCAGTAGTTCACACCAAATTATTTCTCACCTGGATAATTGTACCTCCTGCCTATGCCCTTGCTTCCTTCTCTCAACTTAAACCCCCTGTAATCAGTTTTTCATGCATCAGGCTCAATTATATTTATAACTTGGAAACCTGATACTATTTTTCTCCAAATCCATAATTTATCAATGAGTTTTCATGCTATTATGTACAATTCTTAACTTCTTTATATGTGCTCATCAACTGGCTTCTAAGAATATCTTCAGCAATAACAAACTTTCACTTCCAGAAAAGTGCACATTCTCCTTAAACCTAAACTTTTAATTTTCCTGACACAATACAACCTTCATTAATTGTCATAGCCCATGACTATTTTCAGCTGACAACTTTCAATTCTTTGCCCACTTTTGACCTGCACTAAAAAGGATGCTTTTTCTGATTTTTAAAATATTTTTAAGAGTGCTTTCTAAAGCGGAGGTTACTGCCCTCACTAAAGTACTTCTCACATTGTCTTTTATTTGCCTGTGTTGTCTATATTCACTATTAGAATGTTGGTGGGGTGAATATATGTCTCATTTAACATTTCTTGGAGCCAATTCTAGCAGGTAGAAGGCAATCAATAAACTTTTGTGGAACACAAAAGGTAACTATGAGAACAAAATAGGACTATCAAATTTCCAATGTTATTAGCAAAACACAGAAAAATTTAGTTATTATCACAGACCTTCCCAGAGATATATGTGCCTGATTTAAATTAAAAATGTTAGTTTCAATTGAAATACATGTAGAACCAATCTAAATTAAATTAAGTGTTGATCATGAGTCTTTGGATTTACAGATAAAATAATAACATGAGCATTGGTTTCTAACTATTTGCTCCTTCTCATAATGGAAATGACCAATTTCTTTTTAAGAAAGGGGAAATTTTCTATTCATGTTAGAAATAAGCTAAAATTGTACAGTCCATTTTGCAGTAAATTACTGTATAAAGTGCTGCTATATTGGCACTCTTATAACTTGGGAAGAATGAATATTAGTACAAATGTCAGGGCCATAAAAATGATCACACTTTTTGACATAGTCATTCCAAATTTAAAAAGATATATTAAGAATATTATGAGAGTTATGTGCCAAGATTTACATATAAAGGCATTCTGTCTTATATAAGGTTTCTTCAAAGGTAGTTCTAACTTTGAGAATTCACCTGCAAGTGAATTATTGAGAAAGTGTTCCCACGGGAAACTGGTAAGGAAGTGGATTCATAAGGCAGAGAAGGGGAGATAAATCAAGCAAGGCAAGATTTCAGGCAACATACAAGCTTTAAACTAATCCCACAAAGTTGTTCTAGATTATAATCTTGAGTTTGAGTAAAGGTTGTCTCAATTTGATGGAAAGGAACTGGGCTTTATACACTGGCACCCTATATAATATGTTCTAGACCCAGCCTCTTTTCTGCTGGCAAGCAAATATCCCCTTTATCTTATGGGCAAATTTTCAAGTAGTGGGACATTAGAAGCAAAGGAAAAAAGTTTTGGAAGGGGGCAATGGGCATACAAAAGTAATAAATTATATCTGAGAAGATCTAGGTAGAATGTAAATAGTGACTAAGCATAAACATTGAAGTAGTTTTTAATCATAGTGAAATGGAAGTCAGTAACAACAGATTGATGGTTATATAAAACATCCATGGAGTTGCAAAGAACAATATAGTTATTATCATTGACCTTCTAAGCTGCCTTTAAAGTGATGATTCTGCTTTTAATAACATTTAATGATATGGAATACTTATTTAATTTTATGAAATCAGAAGAGAAAGAAGTTAAAAAGAAAAAGTTTATGTGTTTCCAATGTTCAAACTATAACATATATGTATATATGTATGTGTCTCTGTATTACATATGTATGTATGTGTGTGTATAATATGTAAAGCACACACATCTATCTTACAAAAGCCTAGATTTTTAAGTACAAAATTTAAAGAAATTTCCAAAATTCTATCTAATAAAAGAGTAATATGCAAATTGATGGTACCTCTGTTACATCTACCAGTCACACCCACCAGCCAATCAGGAGCGAGTATGCAAATTAACCCAACCAAGATGGCTGCAGCCACAGAGCAAGCAGGAGGCTTGGGTTTCCCTGGCAATGGAGGAAGCCAAGCTTCCTGCACACCCTGGCCGGCCCAAGCCTCCACTCAAGGTTACAAAGTTTCAATTATAGAAGATACATAAATCCCAACAAAAATGGCTGTAGCCATGGAGCGAGCAGGAAGCTTGGGTTTCCCAGGTGATGGAGGAAGCCAAAATTCCTGGCTGGCCCTGGCCTCCGCTCAAGGCTACAAAGTTTCAATTATAAAAGACAATGTAATTCCAGATACCAGGGCCACTTGGGTCGCCGTGTGGCATGGCCACCTGAAAACCACCACAGGCCCCTCGTTCAGGCTGCCCCATGCCCCAAGGGAACCCCCACCCTGTTCCGGGACACCCTTCAGGGCAAACCAGCTGACCCCCACCTGTGCACCAGGCCTTTATCCTATCTAATAAAAGAGTAATATGCAAATTGACCATCACTCCAACACACAAGATGGCTGCCCCATGTAGTCAAAGATGGCTGCCCCCATGTGGACACAAGATGGCAGCCAGAGATGGCCAGCAGGGGAGGGCACTTGTGGGCGATCAGGCCAGCAGGGGAGGGCAGTTGGAAGCAATCAAGCCTACAGGGGAGGGCAGTTGGAAGTAATCAAGCCTGCAGGGGAGGGCAGTTAGGGTTGACCAGGCCAGAAGAGGAGGAAAGTTAGGGGCAACTGGGCCTGCAGGGGAGGGCAGTTGCAGGGGAACCAGGCCTGCAGGGGAGGGCAGTTGCGGGGGAACCAGGCCTGCAGGGGAGGGCAGTTAGGGGTGACCAGGCCTGCAGGGGAGGGCAGTTAGGGCAATCAGGCTGGCAGGGGAGGGCAGTTAGGACAATCATGCTGGCAGGGGAGTGTTTAGGGGGTGATCAGGCTGGCAGGCAGAAGCTGTTAGGGGCAATCAGGAAGGCAGGCAGGCGAGCAGTTGGGAGCCAGCAGTCCTGGATTGTGAGAGGGATGTCCAACTGCCCGTTTAGGCCTGATCTCAGTAGGATCATGCCTAAATGGGCAACCAGATATCCTTCGAGGGGTCCCAGAATGGAGAGAGTACAGGCTGGGCTGAGGGACACACTCCCCCATGCATGAATTTTGTGCACCGGGCCTCTAGTAATAAAATAAAGTACTATAAAACTGTGTAAAAGAGGACTTGGTTGACCCAAGTAAATAAATGAAAGGCCAAAAAGCAAACACTGAAGTACATAGACCTCAGAGTCAGACTGTATTGGTTTAATTCTTTGTTCTGTCTCTTAGTGCTTGTGTGCCCTTGAGCAAGTTACTTCAACCTTGCAAGTTACCAGTTTTCTTATCTGTAGAAGAGAGGTAACTAAAATGTTATAACATTGTTGTGAGACTTAAATGAGCTCTTCAGGAAAATTACTTACAACTGTTTAGTAGATAGAAGCACTCATAGATTATGAAAATTATTATTAGTACATAATAATATCTAGTACTTTACTATATAATTATTCAATTATAGCAAATAGAAACACTTCTTTCACTGCCAGATAGACAAGCAGTCAAAAAAGTAAATAAAGCTCTAGCTGGTTTGGCGCAGTGGATAGAGTGTCAGCCCATAGACTGAAGGGTCCCAAGTTTGATTCTGGTCAGGGGCATATACCTAAGATGCAGGCTCCATCCCATGCCCTGGTTGGGTGCCTCCAAAAGGCAACCAATCGATATCTCTCTCTGTCTCTTACCCTCCCTTCCACTCTCTCTAAAAGCAATCAATGGAAAAATATCCTTTGGGTGAGGATTACAAAAAAAAAAAAAAATGTCAAATGAAAGTGGCTATATACTGTTTTACTATTTTTAGGTAGTAATTAGAAAAATACAGAATTCTTGCCTCTTATCAGTGCTAATATGAAAGGTTTCCCCAAAGTAATGAGTTTGGTGGGAACAAAGGTCCCTAAAAGAAACATGAAGGAACATTTATGTGGGTGGGAAATGTGATAATTTCATGTTCAGTGGTAAAATGTCAACTGTTTGGGAACAGTGATTGCAAAAATATATAGCCAAAAAGAGAAAAAATGCTTGTAGGAAAATAATTGTCTAACAAGAGATTCTAACCCAAATATGAAAGACTCACTATTAGATAAAGGTGTTCATCAGAAAACCAATGGAGTGACTCATTGAGAGGGAAAACATTTCAATTTTAAATTTGTGTGTGTCCCTACGCTTTTAATACTTGCTGATGAATAATTTGTAGAGATTGTTTCTTAATCCCTTTCTCTTTCTTGTCATAGTTTGTGCCTATAGCACTTACAAGATCTCTAATCTAATATTCTAGTTTTCTCCTTTGACTTTTTATTTAAAAGTATACAACTTTTCTTGTCTTACTCTGATTAAATAGACTACTAGAGGCCCAGTGCATGAAATTCGTGCATGGGAGGGGGATCTCTAAGCCCAGCCTGCATCCTCTCCAATCCGGGACATCCCTCTCACAATTCAGGACCATTGGCTCCTAACTGCTCACCTGCCTGCCTGCTTGATTGCCCCTAACCACTCTGCCTGCCTGCCTGATCACCCCTAACTATTTGACTGCCTGTTTGATTGCCTCTAACCACCTCTGCCTCTGCCCCCACCACGGTGGTGCAGAATGATGTCTGGAAGGTCATTCAGCTGTCCAGTCTAATTAGCATATTATGCTTTTATTATTATAAATATCAAGCAGATTTTTAATTGGGCCTACTCCCTTTATAGCACTCAAATGTGCATAATAAGGCATACATCTTTAGCAGTTTGTATTTTAAGAGCTCATGAAAATTTTTTACTTAGTTCTTAAAGAACACATAAAGAAAAATCTACAATCAGCTTGATCCACAGGGTGATCCACAGGGCAGTGAGAAGACCCTTGATCTGGGATTGAAGATAACCAATAGTCTTGAATTTGCAATCAGCATAATCAATTATACCTCACAGTCTCATGAGCAAGAATATGGATCTAGATTATCTCAAGGTTCCATTCTCTATTTATCTAACTCATAATTTTTCTAATTTATTTGTTTTTGTTATAGAACTAAATGTAAGTTCAAATGGTCAGGACCATGTCTTACTCATAGTGAAATATCAGAAGTATGATAAATTCTCAATAAATAATTTTAATAAATTAATTATGTCCAGAAATATGACAACTTAGGTACTGAGACATAACCTCAGCTGAAGATAACACAAAATACTGAAAAGTGAATAAAACCTTATTGTTAACATAACTGACAAATTGGAAGACTACTAAAAAACATCAGGCCGAACCCTGAATGAAGGCTGGACTCCAGAGAGAAAAGTTGACTACCAAAGACACTTTTGTCCAGAGGGTATCTGCCAAACTGGAAATTCGAGCTATGGTTTTCAAAGGTGTTTTAGTCTTATTATGAAAGAGAAAAAGCCAAGGTTTGCCCAAATTGAAGAGCAAAACATCACTTTTCTAATAAAATTTAGAATGCAAAGATAGCACCCTCCATTTAATTGTGAATCAGAAATATTCAAGGGGGAAAATTTTTGACACTAAATACGAAGTGGGGCAAAATTTACATAAATTACATAATTTTATACAATTTAAACAAGTGTAGGATAACCTTCTATTATATTTGTAGATTTACAAAATTGCATCACCAACATGGCTCAAAACAAATTTCAAGCTGCAATTTTAATTTAAAAAAATATTTCTGTTTAGTATCACCACCAAATGGTTAGCACAAAGAAGCACAATACCTTCATATAAGAACAAAAGTTTTCTAAGAAAATATTATAAAATAACATTTCAAAATTCAAACATGTAAACATGGAATCATGAGAAAGAATCAGAAAAATGAACAGAGAGCAGAAATATATCTTCATAATTTTTAATTAGGATTTCCAGAAGAGATTATAAATAAATTTGCTTACTATGTCACAAAGAATAAAAGGTAGAAAACAATTGTAAACATTTATTAGAATACCAAAATCAGGTTCAAATAAGTAAAAATCAAACTTCTAGGGGAAAATTGAAAATAATAATAATAATAATAATAACAACAACAACAACAACTTCCAGGGGAAAGGTAATAATAACAATAATAATAAACAAAGCCATTATGAATAGCTTTAACAAGCATATAGACACAGCTTAAAAGAGGACTTGTAGCTGGTTTGGCTCAGTGGATAGACCGTGTGGACTAAAGGTTCTGGGTTTGATTCTGGTAAAGGGCAAGTACCTTGATTACAGGCTTGTTCCTTGCCCAGGTTGGGGCATATGCAGGAAGCAACTAATTTGATGTTTCTCACTTTCTGTCTCTCTCCCTCCCTCCCACCCTCTCCAAAAATCAATGAAAAAATATTCTCAGGTGACGGTTAACAAAAATGAATAAATAAATAAATAAATAAAAACTGAAGATTAAAAAAAAAGAAGAAGAAGAAGACTAGTGAACTGACAGGTAAATTACATGAAAATATCTGCAACAAAGCCTATAAATTTATTCAGAAAATAAAAATAGCTATGAACACATACATTAATTTTCTATTGCTGCCATAATAGAGCACCACAATTTTAGCAGCTTACACAACACAAATTTATTATCTTTCAGTTCTATAGGTCAGAAATCCATACAGGTGCTACTAGATTAAAATCAAGATTTATGCAGACTGCATTTATTTCTGGAGATTATAAAAGAGAATCTACTTCCTGCACATTTGGGTTGTTAGAAGAATTTGGTTCCTTGTTGTTATAGCACTAAGGTGTATTTTCTTGTTGGCTGTAAACTGAGGGTCATTCATTTCTGCTAGCACCTGCCATATTCCTTGGTCTGTGATCCCCTTTCTACATCTTTAATGATAGCAACTGTGGGTTGAGTCCTTCTCAAGTTGCACAATTTATTTTGTCATTTTCCACTTTTAAGGGCTCAAATAATTAAATTGAACCCACTCTGATAATCCCAGATAATTTTCCCATCTCAAGAGCTTAATTATATCTGCAAAATATTTTTTGCCACTAGCGGGTAAAATATTCACAGGTTCTGAAGATGCAGATATGGGAGTCTTTGAATGACATTATTCCATTTTTTGAAACATATAACAAATAAAGAATTAGAAGGTCAACATCACTAGAATTCCATAAAATGTAGAAAGAATATAAAACAGAAAATATGTAAAGATACAGTCAGTGGCTGGGAATTTATTCAAGATGATGAAATTCACCAATCCACAGGAAACTATAGGAATCTCAAGAAGGGTAGATAAATAAATAAAAATTGTAATATGGTCATATGTAATTACAAAAGTACAGAGAAAGATTTTTTACTTGGTTGTTTTAATGGAGCCAGAGAAAATTTTATTACCTTTAAGTTAGCAGTCTTTATGTTAATGATTGACTTGAAAGTTCAAATAATTGAAGTGAACTTTTAATGACTCTATAATTTCAATATGTTGAGAGAAAATTAAGACTTCCATAGGTTTATGAACACAACTAATGTACTGAAGAAGTTTTTATGTACATAGCTATTTCATACAGAATGTTTATATACCAGGAAAAATCCAAACATTTACACACACACACACACACACACACACACACTTCAGTGTCCACATGACTTCATTTCTTAATTATATTCAATATTTAAGGAATAAAATCAATAATCCCAGTTTTATATCAACTCTTTCAGAAAATGCAGGAAAGGGGCATAGTTTACAACTTATTTTTGTGGTGTTTGCATAGCCCTAAAATTTGTAAACTATCCTACAACAAAAGAAAAATACAAATCAGTGCCACTCATACACAAGGGTGCAAAAATTGTTTAAAAAGTATCAGGAAATTGATTCCAGCAATGTATAATAAGAAAAATGCATCATGGCAAATTGAGATGTATCAGAAAAATGCATTTAGGAATTCATTAATGGTACAGCATATTATAAAGAAGAAAAATAATATATGACTTCAATAAGTGCTGATAAAACATTTGAAAACATTTATCATATTTGATTAAAAACTCTCAGCCAACTATGAATAGATGAAAACTTATTTAATTTGATAAAGAGCAGTTATGAAAAATACCCATGGCTACCAATTAAATTAATTGTAAAATGTTAAACACTTCTTACTAAAATAGGTTATATGGCAAAGATGTCCCATCAAACTATTTGTATTTAATATTGTATTGGATATTGTAGCGGAACCACTAGAGGGAAGAAAAAAAACAAGAGCCATAAAGACTAAGTAAAATACCTTAATCAGTAGATGGAAAGATTGTGAATTTTAAAAAGAAAAAACACACACAGTAGTCTGCAAGCAACTACTAGAACTAATAAGTGCAATGTTGCAAGATTACACATATAGAAAAATCAATCCTATTTCTACACACTTGTGACAAACAATTGTTGGTAATAAAGGTATAAAAGCTATTATTTATAATAGCATGTAAAGTTCTTGGGATCAATTTAAGAAAAGATGCACAAGATCTGTATACTGAACATCACAAAATATTTTTAGTATAAATTAACGAACTAGCTGAACAGAGATATTACATGTCATGAATTGGAAGATGCAATATTGCTAAGAGTCAAATTTGTTCTAAGATGACTCAATGTATCTATTCAAACTTTCATTAAGTCCTTATGAAGAAATTGACAAAGTGATTTTAAAATTTACATGGAAATGCAAAGGATCTCTTCAGCCCATATTTTCCATGGAGTGACTCAGTAATCCAGGAAGCAGTGATCTTTTGGCCCTAACTTCAAAACAGGAATGACCTTCCATAGCAGTGACAGGAGAGAAGTGATAACTTGCCTATGATTATGGTACATGCTTCATTCTGGAAGTCATATTGATGAGGCCTACAGAGACCTGGCCAGAAATGTTCTTTGGCCCCACTTATTTTCGGAGAATAACATTCTCTTATATGCCTGAAAGGGAAGGAAAAACTAAAATTGATGAACACTAGAAATCTAACATTGTGACCTTGAGGAAAGCATGCACACAGGTACTGAATGACATGAACATAAATATCTACTGCAGCACTCTTCATAATAACCAAAACTTAAAATTATCCAAATATCATCACTATTAGAATTGAGGGATGCTGATGGGAATGTTGGAGCAAAGATGTAGGAAAATCAGCTCCTCATAAAAATAACAAAAACACTAACAAAAAATAAAAATTAATTTTTTTCAGTACTCTTGAAATTACCCAAAGGCTAGCAACAATCCAAGATGTTCATGAAAAAAGACTGAATCTTGGTTTATATAGTGATCTTTGTAGTATATTAATTTTCCCTATTTCTATTTCCTTCCTAGTTTCATAGTAGCTTCAAAAACTAACAGCCCTACAATCACAATGAAAAGCAGCAGAAAAGCAGAGCCTAGCAGCCACTGGAGAAGGAATACTGGAATTGGAACACTCAAAAACAGTATTTTCAGAAAATTGCCATTATTTGATCTGTCTGGCAGTTCCATAGAAACCCCCATTTGCAGGGCTTGTCTCAATTTGACCTGACTCAAAGCTCACTCAGTGCAAATAGCCTTTTCCCAAGGGGAGTTTGTCAAAAATAATCAGCAGCAACTATTTAGATCACAGCTGCCTGAGGCAGCAATAACAGTTGGGGCAAACAAGAAGCTGACCAAAAGCACTTAAAGGGGAAAGCTAAGAGCAAAATATCCATTGGAAGCTTTAAGTTGCTCTGACATACCCCTAGGATTCTGGATGCCATGCACATGTGTAGGCTGTGCTGTGCTCAAGTCTGTGCTTATGCCTAGCAAAGACCTGAGAAGGTCTCTATCTGATCCTGAAGCTCTGCACAGACAAGAGGTAAAGACTATGGAAAAGTTGAAAACTGCCTGCCTGAGCATTGAAGGCATACCCCACCACACACACAGAGCCCCTTGACAAATGTTTGGAAACTATTCCAGAGATTTAACAATATTTCTGTCCAATCATTAGCTGACCACTAAGATAACAGAGCAGATACTTCAGTGGCCACACAACAAATAATAGAATTTTCAGAATTAGTTTAGGAAAGTCATTAAACCAAGCGAAAACAATAATAGCATCAACAACAAGTAAAAGCAACAGCAAACTCTAGAAAAGGGTGGTCTGATTTACATTACAATGCCACATTATATTACTTAAGTATCTAATATCCAATAAAATGAGACATACAAAAAAAAGAAAATATTAACCATTTAGAAGACAAAAAATTAATCAATATACACTGTATCTGCGAAAGCCCATACTTTAAACTTACTAGACCAAGACATTAAATAAGCTATTTAAAATATGCTCAACTAACTATAGGAAAGCCTATTTAGAGAATACAAGGAACATTTCAGAACCATATCTCTGCATAGGGATGTTAAAGTAGGCAGATAGGAAGGTATGAGCTGGGAGAGGTTGGAAGAGGCAGCTGGGGCTTGTAGGAACTAAGTGTGAGACATGACAAACTGAAAATGGACAATGGAGGTGGCAGGCCTCTACGTTGGGAGCAAAGATTCAGAATCCACCAGGATGTGGTCTAACAGGTGGCATAACACCTACTTGAAGGTCTATATAATATATATAATATATATATATATTACAACACAGCCCAAAATTTTATGAAGTAAAAGCAGACAGAATTTTTGGAAAGAATAAATAGTTCAATATAAGAGTAGGAGACTTCATTACCCCACTCTCAATGATGGGAAAAAGTAGCTAGAGGAGCAAAAAAATCAACATGGGAATAGAAGGTTTGAAGAACACTATATATCAACTAAACCTAACAAACATATATGAACATTTCAGTGAATAATAAATAGCAGAAATAATATTCTCAAGTTTGCATGGACATTACCTAGGATTGATAATACAGTAAGCTATAAAACAAGCGTCACTAAATTAAAAAGGATTGTAATAATGCAAATTATATTCTCTGTCTCCAAATAAATTAATTTTAAAAATATTTTTATTGATTTCAGAAAGGAGAGGGAGATAGAGAAAGAAACATCAATGATGAGAGAGAATCATTGATCGGCTGCCTACTGCACACCCCACACTGGGGATTGATCCAACAACCTGGGTATTTGGCCTGACCTGGAATTGAACTGTGACCTCTTGGTTCATAGGTCGACACTCAAACACTGAGCCATTTTTTAGAAAATTTATATAAACATGAAAATTAAAACATTATTCTCCCAAGTAAATCATTGACCAAAAGGGGGAGAAAACATAATGGAAATTTTAAAATACTATAAGATGAATAAAAAGTAGAAACACAATGTACAAAACCTATGAGATATAGCTAAAATAATGCTTAGAGGGAAATGTATGGCTGAAAATACTTGTATTAAAAATAAAAATATCAAATCAATAACCTAAACATGTGTCTTAAAAACATTTCACAAATGAAACCCAGGTCCAGCTGACTATACTGGTAAATTCTACCAAATGTTTAAAGGAGTATTAATACCAATTCTTCACAAAATCTTTCAGAAAATAGAATAGGAAGTAACTCTTCCTAATTCATTTTATAAGGCCAGTGTTACTCTCCTACTAAATCCAGATAAAGACACTACAAGGATAAAAGGTATAGAGTAATATCCTTAATCATTACAGACATAAAAATCCTAAGTAAAATAACAGCAAAATGAATCTAGCCATCTATAAAAAGTAGTATAGTAATAATCAACTTAGATTTATTTCAGAGGTGCAAAGTTATTTAAAAAAGTAGCACAACATATAAATAGAATAAATGACAAAATAAAATAAAAATAAGATAATTAAATAGGAAAAAGAATTAGAAGACATCCAGGTGGAAAGGAAGAAATAAAACTATAGCTATTATAGATGGCATAATTTTGTATAAAGAAAATCTTTAAATTATAAAAATATAGATCATCAATGTTGTAAGATTAAAAAGCATTATAAAATATTCATTGTATTTCTACACACTAGCAATGAACAATCTGGAAATGGAATTAAGAAAATAATTTTACTTAGAATAGAATAAAAATAATAAAATATTTAAGATTAAATTAAGCAAAGATATGAAAGAAAGACTGTTTCAATGAAAGTTGCAAAACATTGTTGAAAGAAATTAAAGAATACTAAATAAGTGAAAAGTCATTCAATGTTCCTGGGTTTATTTATTTATTTGTTGTTGTTAGTCCTCACCCAATAATTTTTTTTTTTTCCTTTTGATTTTTAGAGAGAGTGGAAGGGACGGGGAGAGACAGAGAGAGAGACACATTGAAAGGTTGCCTCTCATACAGGCCAGGGATTGAGCCTGCCAGAGTGGTATGTGCTTTGACTGGAATTGAACCCGGGACCCTTCAGTCTGCAGGCCAACACTCTAACCACTGAGCTAAATAGGCTAGAGCATATGTTCCTGGATTTAAAAATGTAATGTTATCTACACATACAGTATAATTCATATGAAAATCCCAACTGCATTTTTTGGCAGAAATTGATAAGTTGATTCTACAATTCAGATGAAAATTTAAGGGGCCGAAAAAGCAAAAATAATAAATAAATAAAAGAATAACAAAGAGGAGTTCACAAACTTACACAAAGCTATAGTAACATAGACAATGTATTACTGGAAAGAGAATAGACATATAGATATAGATTAATAAATAGAACTGAGAATTCAGGAATAAACTCTTATTTTTATGGTTAATTATTTTTTAATAATCATGCCCAGATAAATTCAGTGGAAAAACAATAGTCTTTTCAACTATTCTGGGACAACTGGAGACCCACATTCCAAAAAAAAATGAATGCAAACCTCTATGTCAAATCTCATACAAAAATTAACTCAAAATGAATCTTATCTATGTATATAAAAAGCCAGCCATCTATATATATAAAAAGTCAGCCACTGGAACCCCATAACAACCAGAACGACCGGTCGCTATGATGCCTACTGTGGCTAGCAAACTGGCCCAATCTGAGGGTGGGGCCAGCTGGCCAAACTTCTTCAGCGCCCCCCCCCCCAGCCAGGCCCACCCCCAATGGGCCCCCACAATCCCAATCAGCCCACAGCCCCTACCCCCAAGCCATCCCCACCCCTGACCACCCCCGCTATCCCAATAGGGGGCAGGTCCAGTCGGCAACCTCTGCAGCCCCTTCCCCAGCCAGGCCCCACCCCAGATCGGCACCCCCACCCCAATCAGGGGCAGGGCCAGCTGGCCAATTGCCTGTGGCCCCTTCCCCCCAGCTGGCCCGGCCCCCAATGGGGTAGAGGGGGTGGTCAGTCCACAGTCCCTGATCAGTCCACAGCCCCTCCCCCAGCCAGCTCCACCCCCGATCGGCCCCCCACCCCGATCGGGGAGGGCCAGCCGGCTAACCTCCCACCATCTCCTCCTCCAACAGGCCCGCCCCAGTCCACCCATTGGGGACAGGCTGGTGGACCCCACTTGTGCACAAATTCATGCACTGGGTCTCTATCTTCTAAATATAATGATTAAAATGATAAACACTCAGAGGAAAACATAGGCATAACCCTTCATGGCAATGAATTAGACAATGGATTCTTAGATGTGACACCACAAACCAAAGTATAAAATAAACTACCTTTTATCAAAATTATAAACTTTTGTGCTTCAAAAAATGCTGTCACCCTGCCAGTGTGGGTCAGTTGGTTGGAGCATCATCTCATGCACCTAAAAGCTTCAGGTTCTATTCCTGGTCAGGATATATACCTAGGTTGTGGGTTTGATTCCTGGTCACGGCATGGACTGAAGGCAACCAATCAATATTTCTCTTTCTCTCTCCCCCTCTCACTTCCTCTCTTTCTAAAATAAATAAAAACATATCCTCCAGTGAGGATAAAATAAAATAAATAAAAAATAAAATAAAATGAATAGAACTGAGAATTCAGGAATAAACTCTTATTTTTATGGTTAATTATTTTTTAATAATCATGCCCAGATAAATTCAGTGGAAAAACAAAAAAGTGATAAAAAAGCACACAATGGAAGAATATATTTGTAAATTATATATTTGATAGTGGACTACTATCCAAAATATACAGAGAACCCTTGCAACTTAATGAAAAGACTATTCAATTAAAAATAGACAATGGATTTAAATAGACATTTCTTCAAAAAAGATATAAAATGGCTCGGCCAACATGGCTCAGTGGTTGAGCATCACCCTATGAACCAGGAGGCCATGGTTTTGATTCCCCATCAGGGCACATGCCTGGGTTGCCGGCTCCATGCCCAGTGATGTTGGAGACAGCCAATCAATGATTCTCTTTCATCATGGATGTTTCTATCTCTCCCTCTCCTTTCCACTCTGAAATTAATTTAAAAATTAAAAATAAATAAAGATATAAAATGGCTATTAACCTGTGAAAAGACGCTCAACATCATTAATTGTTAGGTAAATGCAAATCAACATTACAATCAGATACCACTTTACATTCCTAAAATGTCTATAATAAAAGTCACAATAAGAACTTTTGGCGCCCTAACCAGTTTGGCTCAGTGGATAGAGAGTTGGGATCCCAGGTTAAATTCTGATCAAGGGCATGTGCCTTGGTTGTGGGCACATACCCAGTAGGGAGTGTGCAGGAGGCAGCTGATAGATGTTTCTCTCTCATCGATGTTTCTAACTCTCTATCCCTCTCCCTTCCTCTCTGTAAAAAAGCAATAAAATATATTTTAAAAAAAGAACTGTTGGCAAGAATGTGGAGAAATTGTAACCCTCATACATTGTTGATGGGAATGAGAAACTTTGGCTTTTTCCAGTATAACTGGAAGGAAATTTTTAAAATAAAGGCAGAAGTAGATAATCACTTTCAAAGCAAACAAAAAATTGTTTTAAAAAAAGTAAAAATAGAAAAAAACTTTGGCAGTTTCTACAAAAGTTAAATGTAGCTTTATCATTTGAACTAGCAATTCTACTCCTAGATATATGCCCAAGAAACAAAAACATATACCCTATCATAAACTGACACACAGCCCAGCTGGAGTGGCTCAGTGGTTGAAGGTTGACCTATGAATCAGGCGGTCAGAGTTTGATTCCCAATCAGGGCAATTGCCTGGGTTTGGGGCTCGAAACCCATGTGGCGGGGGCGGGGGGGGGGGCAGCATATAGGAGGCAGTGGATCGATGATTCTCTGTCATCATTAATATTTCTATCTCTCCATCTCCCTTCCTCTCTGAAATCAATTAAAAAAAAACTGATACACAAATGTCCATAGCAGCATTGTTCATTAATAGTAAAAAAATAGAAATGATACAAATATTCATCAATGATCAATATATAAGTAAAAGTAGCATAATCCAATCATTCAAATATTATTTAGCAATAAAAGTTATAGTATATAGCATGTACTGATACATGCTACAGCATCAGTGAACTTTGAGAAATTATCCTAAGTGAAAGAAGCAAGACATAGAAAGCTACATATTGCATGATTCCATTTATAGTAAACTAGAGGCCCGATGCATGAAATTTGTGCAAGAGTAGGCCTTCCATCCCGTCCTGCTGCCAGCACTAGTTTCCCTCTGGCACCCAGGATGTGGGCTTCCCTCCAACCACTGGTACCCAGGACCCAGGCTTCCCTTGCAGAGGGAGGCCCTGCCCATCCACCACAGCCCACTGGGTTGTGGCCTGGGCCTCCCTCTGCAGGGTGATCATGGGGCAATGGCCGGGCCTCTGACCAATTGCATTGCACCCGCCTTGGCTGGCCTGGCACCAGTGGGTGTCATAGTGTGGTCCTGGATGGTCCTCCTGATGGTTGTCTGGATGGTCATTCTGCTATTTGGCCGTTCGGTCAATTTGCATATTATGCTTTTACTAGAGGCCTGTTGCACAATATTCGTGCAAGAATAGGCCTTCCTTCCCCTGGCTTCACTCCCAGCCTCCTGGGAGCCGGCAAGTTCCCGCTCCACGGCCACCCAGGAGCAGGCATGTCCCTGCTCCCGGGCCACATATGCAAATTAACCTCCATCTTTGTTGGGTTAATTTGCATACTCACTCTGATTGGCTGTGGGCGTAGCGGAGTGATAGTTAATTTGCATGTTTCTCTTTTATTAGGTAAGATTATATAGGACATCCAGAACAGGCAAATTCATAAAGACAGAAAGTAGATTAGTGTAAAGGGTCTGGGATGAGATGAGGGTGGGGTGGCAATGAGTTGTGACTACTAATCCTGATTAAAAGAAAAAAATAATGAAAGAGTATACTGTGAAAGTGACCATTTAAGATAGAGATTTGGTAGGAGGAATGTGATTTGATGGTAGGGCCTCTCTGACTAGAAAGAAATGTCTTTAATATCCCATAATACAGCAAAAAGTCCTTCAGGTATGTGCCCTGACCAGAAATTGAATCGCAACCTTATTTGGTGTACGGGAGGACACTCCAACTAACTGATCCACCCAGTCTGGGATAACTGTACATAACATTATAAACCCTTCTATATTGTGATATATTTCATAATAAAATTTTACAAAAAGTAATAATGACAATGAATGAAGAATAAAATGATCTAATGTAGACTACATCTGAATGAATAAACATAACAATAGAGTAATATCCTTGTTGAGCATATGAGTTTCATTTTCTTTTCTAGATTAAAATCTCAAGAGTAAGGGCCATGTCACATGCTTTGTCTTTTTGTACTCCCTCATGGATTCTGGTTCAGTTTTGAATATATATTAAGCAGTGATACGCTGATAAATGTCTAGTAACTGGTTCTTGGTGTGGTGGACAGAAAGACCTGGTAACATTTGCAATTTCAGTAGTATAGGTTCTCCTACTCTGTATGACTGTAAGTGATATATAGAAAATATTCAGTAAATATCATCAGCATATTTTAAATATAAAATTTCTTTAGAGAGAGAACAAGAGAAATCAATGCATGTGGAGTTAGTTCTACCTACAAAATATTTTATCAATAATAATAGAAGAACATTTTCTATGCCATTCAATAGGTTAACCATCACTATTGGTGTCTGCATGATGCTACCAAGTAAAAGTCAATCACTATTTTTACTCTAATTTGGATATTTTCTACCAATATGTAGCAAATCTGAAGAAGTAAATGACTAATATATACTAAGTCTGAATGAGCCATTGAAAAGAGTACTTGGGTATCCATCTGCTTGGTCCACCATAATAAAATACCACAGCCTAGGTGGCTTAAACAACAGAAACCTATCTTCTAGCAGATAAATTGGAGGCTGGAAGTTCAACATCAAGATATGAGCAGATTTGGTTCCCAGTAAGAACTTTCTGCCTGTCTTACAGACACACCTTTCTTACTCTGTCCTCAAGATGGCCTTTAATTCTGTGTGCACTGAAAGAAAAGACCTCTTGTTACCTTACAGAAACATTATTTCTTTAATATGACCTTTTCTCCTTTCTTTCCTTTTGATTCAATATTTTCTTATCCAGACCCTGATTCACCTGCCTTCTTCTCCCTTTAAAGTCCACTCTTTCAACCATTAAGCCCTCAGGACATTGAGGTTCTGATCAGCATCAAATAATCTTAGGAACAAAGCCTTGGGTCTGTTGACCACAGAGACAGACTTTCAGTCAAACTAGGGGTAACATCTAGGCCTCAGCTGTGTTTCAGCTGCAGGCTCAGAAAAGCAGCAAAATCAGACTAAAGGACTGATCAACTACCCCCTAGCCTAGAACTACCTAATTAATAGAGACCAGGACCATGATCATCACTCTAACTCTCTTAGTTACCATGATTAATGATTCTTCTCCTATCTAACCCAGCCCCTGGAAGCCATCGGGGAGCCAGGTCCAAGCACGAGCTCACCTGTCTGTGGGCATGGACCACTTCCTGAAATAAACCCTTATTTTCTTTGCTGCAAGGTCCTGTTCGCGTCTTACTGAGCTTTGATGCACACAGGCAAACGGACCCCTTTAGTCTGGTAACACTCTGGCATCCCTTTCTTTTTCTTATAAATATACCAACCAGTCCTATTGGACTAGAGCCTCTCATTTATGACCTCATTTAACCTCAAGTATTGCCCTAAAAGCCACATCTCCAGATTGAAGTTTAGCGTTCAACATATTATTTTGGTGGGACATAATTCATTCCATAATACTTGAATAGTAAGTTTCTCATAGATTTCTTCTCTTAAGGATCTCTATGATAATATGTGTTGCTATACAAAGTTGGTGAGGCCTAAGTATTTGAAACAGACAGAATTAGGCAATATATAAAAAGCATTTTTTTCTCCAGAGCAAAACCTTTAATTTTTTTTAACTAGTCTAAAATGTCATCGGGATATTTTTTTATAGAAATACTTTTAATTTTTTCTCTTGAAATTTCAAAGTTTTAATTTAGAAAAAAATAACATTTTCTTAGGTATTTGGAAAATTACAAAGGTTTTTGTCAGGTGATATTAAGTCTAAAATCCAGAAGGAAAGAGGCTAGACATTAAATAATTTTTTCACTAAAAGCCTCTCAAAATAAATGTTTCAAATTATTAATGAATAAATTAAATTATTATTAACTAGAAAGTAAAAATCCCTTCAAAAGTGTTAAAGGGATGTTATTAGCAATAAAGTTGTGATCTAAATAAAAATATATGAGACATATAATCACTTTTTTTAAACACAACATAAATTCAAATATATTAATCTATTAAGTGAGAACATGGAGACATTGCAGCCCAATGTTCTGTGGGAATGCAGTGGTTATACAAATTACCTTATTTTCTTTGTAGTCCAAGATAATGATATAAAAAAAAGAACAAATAAAAAGATAATGGTTTACTAAATGTTTTTGAAAATGATATTTTGGATAAGTTATTCAAATCTCCATATTTTAAAGCAAAAAAAAAAAAAAGCAAAACAAACAAACAAAAAAAAACCTTAAACAGAGTATTTAATCCCAAGTTAAATTTAAAAACTAAAAAAGATTCAGTTTTAATATGATTTCAGCATCTAATTGACATCTTACTACTCCTTGAAAGCAAAAAGGCAATCCCATTTTCCTAGATGAGAGAAATACTGTTAAATCAGTATTTAGCTTCCTTTCAGGAAACAGAACCCACAGAGAGTAAATGAAAACACACTACCATTATTTACCACAGCTTGGAAAGTGACTGCAATAATTTGGTTGTTCTCATATGGACATGAGGTGCCATACTCTTCATCGACCTACTCAATCTTCAGTTTTTTATCCAAACTGTTAGGTGTTATGGAGAAAACCCAATCTCAGTCAGGTACAGACCAGTACACTAGAGCTGAAAGAGGGCTTTTAGCAGTTTAAAGAAATAGATATATTTATTCATGTAAGAAAAGAAAAGCCAATTTGGGGCCCAAGGTATCCACACTGGGTTATCCAAATACGTAACATGATAATAGACACATCTTCATTTCACATAGCATACTATAAACAAAGCTAATGTATAGGATTTCACAGCTTAAAGTAAAAAGTGGAGATTGACAATCATCTGACTAATTTGTAGTGTAGCTATTCTATCCCCACAAAGAAAAACAAACAAAATTACATAGGATGCCTTTTGTTTACCTAAAGTACCTCCGTTGCTATAGTTATTCAGATCTACAACATTCAAAGTAAAGGTTAATCCTTGAATGTGAAATTTACGTAGAGAATGATGTTGGTGCCCCAGATCCTCTCTCTTCAGCCAGTGCACCATTTCTCAGGCAGTTGTCTTGACCAAGAATGGCTCACAACTGCTGCCTGCTCCAGAGAACGGCCCTCCTCCCAAATGGAGCCTATGTCTCCTTCCCCTTCCCCAACCAATTTGGCAATGGCTGCCTTCTAGGAAGGTACAGAATGGCTTTTCTTACTTCAAAGTAGACTGATTCTGGTGCAATTTGGGCTCCAGAATTTTCTCCTGGGATCAGACTGCAGCTGGTTCTTTATTAGAAACAGAAATTTGGGTTAGCTGTTCTGTACTCTTCCCTATTTCCCTCATCCCCCTTTGTCTGAGGGCATTCCTCCAAGTGTTCATTTGGAGGTGATCTCCCATTCTGGACTCTGCTTGTGGGAAACCTGACCTAAATAGGTGATGCTGGAAGGTGTGTTAGGAAGACAGCTATGATAGATTATTAACAGTTCTCTTTACCGGATTGGTAATGAGAACGCTGTTGCTTTTTTTTTTTTTTTAAGAAAGAATTCTATGTATAGACACATTATTCTTACATTCTTTTTTTCTGTTTAAATGTGCTTTTTCCTTTAGTTTTTTTTTTTTTTTTTCCTCCATCACCATTTAACTCTGTTGCTTTTGGTAAGTAGGCATTGGTAGTCTATGACATGTTGTAGCAGTGATGTTGCTAAAATATTCATCTGTGATAAACTGTGATGAGATCTAGGTGGAAGAAAAAGCAATATCTGAGGCATTTGAGAGGCTTGGGGGAAATAACTAAAGATTGTGTCACTGAGTGGCTGTGCACCGCTGATGCTTTTAAAAGAAAAACAAATGTGGTTCTGATTTGTTAATCAAGAGTATACAACAACGTGGACAGAAAAAGGGATCCCATGGAAAGAAATCTCACAGGGTGATCTGATCATAAATTCCTAGCTGGGAAGGTCATGCCCAGGCCTGTAATATTTTCGTAAAATATTTATCTTTGCCTTAAACCCTGCCCATTGTTCCTTGTGCATCTAGATTAACATACCTTTAAAAGCCCAGAAGTAATACCCAGGAAAGCGGTATTAACCCTCAAGAGAGCACATAACCTTGTTAAACATCCTGTAACCCCACCCCAGCCTTGCTTTCCCTCACCTCCATGTAATTTTCCTTAAATTCCCTCATTGATGTAAAATGCATAAAAGAAGCTGCAAACCTATTATTATCTGGAGTATATGAGATCTTGCTCCTCATCATATATTGTCAGTTTGGCCTAAATAAACTCTTATAAAAATTCTCTACAGGTTTGGACATTCCATATGTCAATCGCAACATGTGTGAGTTGGAGGTGTTTCTTGGCAGCACTTTTAAAAACTCTTATCTTTTATCTCTAAAGGGCAGACACAGCTAAAATTCAGGTACAGAAACTTCAGAGAATGCAGAATTTGCAGCTTGAACAAATCTCCAATGCAAAATCAGGACAGTGATAGGAAAAAGAATGGGACTCTGAGTCTTGGAATGGGGATATAAAAGTTGGATCCTTATAACCGAACCCAGGTTTGGCTGCCTGCTGCAGGGAAAGCCAAATTTGTAAGACAGGTGCTGGTGAAAAAGGAAAGAGGCGTATTCAAATGCTGGCATCTTGAGAAGATGCATAACTTTTCCCAGTTCTCAAAAACCCATCTTAGCAATATCAATGCATATAAGGCTTGTATCAGGATGGAGATGGAAAGCAGAACAAAGACATCAGAAGGAGAGGAATGTGAAGCACCAACTCTCCTGAGAAGTGGGAGCACAGGAAAGGGAGGGGGCTGAGGAGTGTGAATCTACCTATTCTCAAGCTTCCTCCCCTCATTTTGGCACTCTCTCTTCAAACCAGTATTTTTAGATTTAATGCAAACACCTGTGGGTCCTCACCATGCCAAGCATCTCTTTCTCCCCCAAAACACACTTCTCTAAGCTATAAAAAAGGCTAGATGAGAAATAAAAGCACAGGTCTTTACTTACTCACTCTAAGAAAACAGAGGGTTGGCTGAAGCCTTGAGAAAAGGCAGAAAACACAGCCTTTATTGCTTAATTGAAATGTTAAGCCAAGGTTACACCCTAGGCACTTAATGTGAGATGATATTTTGGCTTAATTACAGTAAAGGACATTTGGGTTGAAATGGCATGTAGGGGCCTGACCTATTGTGGTCTATGGAGAAAATTCAGAACATTGTGTTTTAGAGGCAAGGTAAATGGACAGCCAAGGAATATATTGTTTCATATATGTAATCAAAGAGATCAAAGAATAGAGAACAGAAAACTGAAGTAAGCTATAATGGCAAGTTACAATAAATTACTCGGTCTCCAGCTCTAAGATAGTTTTCAGACCTAGAACTCATGGACTAGAGGAAATGTTGGGTCTTAATGAGAAAGAACTTTGTAACAGCAAGAGGAGAAGCAATTATCCCAGGTCTCCAAGAAAATCTATTGCCATATATTCAGATGACCACACATGAGATCAAGACAAATACCCAAATATTGAAAATGCTTTGGAAAACAAAATTTGAGTTGATCTTAACACCCAGCAATGCACAGTGCTTTCCTGGCATCCGTGTTTGAGAAGGATGTAGGTCGCTGTTAGGTAATGTGGTAGAATAAATAATGGCCTTTAAGATAAGTCTACATCTTATTGCCTGGAACCTGTTCATGCTACCCGTTACATCTGGTACATTGTGATTAAGGATTTTGAAATGGGGATTATCCAGGTGGACCCAATGTAATCACAATTGTTCTTATAAGAGGAAAGCAAAAGTAGTCTGTCAGAGGAGATGGCAATTGGATGATGGAAGCAGAGATTGGAGTGGTTCACTTGGAAGATGGAGAAAGGGGCCACAAGCCAAGGCGGCCACTAGAAGCTGTAAAAGGCAAGGAGGCAGATGCTCAGACAGGGCCTCCAGAAGGAACTAGCCCTGCTGATACTTTGACTTTAGCCTAGTGAAACTTATTATGGACTTCTGATCTTTAAAACTGTACAACAAACTAGTATTGTTTTAAATTTCTAAGTTTGTGATAACTTTTTACAGCAGCAATAGGAAACTAATACAGGTAAGAAATGGAGTTCTGGCTTAGGTCCATCTTATGTTGGACACACCGGACCCATAGGATCACCTAGTAGTCATTTATATCTGCTTCCAAATGTATATTTGTGTTTCCAAATTTATATCTGGAATGGACATTAGATACATCCCAGGATATATTCATTTTCCTCATAATGTAGTCAGAAGGGACTTTGACCATTGTGATATTCTACGAACAGATCACATTGGTCTATTTCATTGATGTTACCATACAACTCAGTCCTGATTAACAAAAAGTGGCACGTTTTCTAGATTGCTTGTAAAGACACATAGTCTTCATTGAATGAAACATAAATAAACAAAATAGAAATAGACTCATAGATACAAACAACAGACTGACAACTGTCAGGGAGGTAAGGTGTTGGGGGAGCTGGGTGAAAAAGATGAAAGGATTAAGAAAAATATCCTCATAAACACAAACAACAGAATAGTGATCATCAGAGTGAAAAGAGGGTGGGGGAGGTAGAAGAGAGTGAGGGGGGATAAATGGTAGCAGAAATGGACTTGTCTTTGGGTGGTGAAAACACAATACAATATAAAAGTGATGTGTCATAGAATTGTATACTGGAAACCTATATAATTTTATTAACCAACTAGAGACCCGGTTCACGGATTCATGCACCAATAGGGTCCCTCAGCCTGGCCTGCACCCTCACGCAATCTGGGAACCCTCAGGAGAAGTTGGAATGTCAGTTTTGGGTGTAGGAATCGAGCCAAAACCAGCAGTCTGACATCCCCTGAGGGATGTAGTAGTGCACAAAGCAGCAGGCGGCCAGGGAGGAGCCCGAGCCCTGGCCAGGGACTGTGCCGCTCCCACTCATCCTGGCCCCGCTGCACGTGCCTGCTGCGGCCATCACTGCCACCACTCGCTGCTCAGTAGCACGGCCACAGAGGTGGGAGAGGCTTGCACCACCACAGCTGCGCTCACCAGCCATGAGCCCGGAGTCTGGCGCCCGTCAGCTTAGTGGTGCTCCCACTGTGGGAGCACACTGACCACAAGGGGGCAGCTCCTGGGTTGAGCGTCTGCCCCCTGGTGGTCAGTGCACATCATAGTGACCAGTCAAATGGTTGACTGGTCATTTTATAAATATAGATGTTACCCCAATAAATTCAATAAAATTTAAAAAATAATAAAACTGGAAAATAGTAGGAAGAAAAACATAAAAAGAAACTTACACAATTTTAGGAACTATCATATTTTTCAAGTTTTTTTTTTATGTCCAGTGGTCTGGAATATACCAGAAAAGTAAATGACACTGTATTTCACCTTGCAACTTATACCACTAAGAAACTCATCTGGGTTTTGCAAGAAGTGTATCCTATGCTTCAAACTACCATGCAGGTACATATATTGGATGACATATATGGCTGGTCCTTTTAGGTGACACCCAAAACAAGAAAGAGTGCTAAAGCAGGTTCAGACTGCTGTATAAACAGGCGAGTTTGGGCCATATGACTTCATATTAGAAATATCTGCCAAGCCCCAAAGGGAAAGTCACTGTGCAGAACAAAAGCTCTGGAAAATAATAATGTATATATATATATACAAGAAAGAATGTATGCACCCTGATGTTCATAGCAGCGTTATTTACAATAGCCAAGATTTAGAAACAACCTAAGTATTCATGAGTAGATGAATGGATAAAAAAGCTATGGGACATTTACATAATGGAATATTATGCAGCTGTAAAAAAGTGGAATCTTGTACCCTTTGGGACAGCATGGATGGACCTGGAGAATATTATGATTAGTGAAATAAGCCAGTCTGAGAAAGACAAATATCACATGATCTCACTGATTTATGAAATCTAATGAACAAAATAAATTTACCAACAAAATAAGACCAAAAGAATGGATGCATGGGACCCCTCGAGGGATGTCCGACTGCACCCTCTCACAATCCAGGACTGCTGGCTCCCACACTGATCACCTGCCTGCCTTCCTGAGTGCCCCTAACCAGTCTGCCTGCCAGCCTGATCACCCCTTAACCAATCCCCTGCCAGCCTGATTGCCCCAAAATGCCCTCTCCTTCAGGCTTGGTCACCCTTAACTGCCCTCCCTTCCAGGTCTGGTCCCTCCCAACTGCCTGCCCCTGCTGGCCATCTTGTGGCAGATCATCTTGTGTCCACATGGGGGCAGCCATCTTGTGTGTTGGAGTGATGGTCAATTTGCATATTACTCTTTTATTAGATAGGATAGTGTTGTGGAATCTCCCAATAATAATAATTACACACGTCAGAATCTTCTCTATTCAATAAAAACCAAGCCATCAAAGTCGGGTTATGCGTTTTAGCCCTATCTATAACTTCAGCAAAATCATCAGTATGAATATACAAATTTTGTTCATTTGGCAAATGAATAATGAATCTTGTGATTGCATGAGATTGGTCATGCATTCGCATTGCAAAATGTCTCCAAACAGCCTCAAGGGTGCTCACATACATGGAGTCAATGAAGTCTTGTACTTAGTCATGATCAGTAATATTTTTTTCAGAAATTTGAATATTTGCACAATTGTGCCCTTTATAGGCATATTTAAATAAATATTTGACACTCTTAATCAATGCACAGACTTCAACCTTTATATGACAGTTATATTTAAGGCACAAATACGGGTTATAAGGGACAATCCAAGTGTTATTGACAACTTTATTTCCAATAGACATGGTGCTACCAGATCTTCGTTTGTATTTGGGATATCCATCAATATTGCCAATGGTCGCATTTTGAAATTCTTTCGGATATCCCTTTGAACATTTTCCATTTTCCATACATGGACTTTTGGATTTTGTATTCAACATGGTCCATGTACCATATTTGATTTACGATTTGAAAAAGTTGAGGACACTGGTATCCATTCAGAATTTCTGCCTTAACTATATGGTCAATGTCATCTTCCATTCGTAATTTAAATTCACTAATATCAATAATATCAATAATATGTGAGCGTGAGGCAGTCCGTGTTTCTGAAATTCAATGACATGAGTTTTAGCTATTACTTTGCCAAATAAATGGAATTTGCATATATCATTTAAAAGACCATTCAGCTTAACATTAAAAACTCTGGCTACCAAGTCAGGTCTGTTTTCAACTTTTTGCCAGTGTTGTAAATTGTTTGTAATATCTGCCCATTTGGGGTTGCATGTCATGGTTATGAATAAATTGAGTTTGCCAAACTTCGTTACAATTGCCATAGCATCCTGATATCGCTGCTGCATATTTCTGGGACTACCTTCAAAAGATGATGGAAGTATCATTTTACCAATCGGCACATTGTCATTTTCAGATCTAGATGTGAGATAATCCATCAAACCACTATATTTTTCAACTCTCAACTTAGATTGATTTGCTTTAAGAAATTTATTTGATTGGCTTCCATTTTTGAATATGAATCAACAATAAACTGTTGAGTTAGTTTTCCTGCATTTAAAACAGGATTGAACATGTCCCACACGGAGAGATGAAATCCATAATACTGCATTTGTGTGACTCATGTCCTTACATTTTGTCTAGTATTATTGTCTATTACACTATTGTCTCTGACAATTCAAAAATCAAGTCTAATTTACTAAAATAACTTTAACCAAGCTATCTATCTTTTTTGACTCCACAATTTACAAAACTGTATCAGAGATGGGCTCTCAAACTAATACACTATCTACTAAGCATTTTAATAATTCAAGGAGGTACATGTAAATCATATCATATAAATACACTTTCAAATCAGTGTTTTGTAAAACTTCAGCCTGAGAAGAAGAAAGTAAAAAAAGTCCACATTAAAAAATATATATTTTCAGTGAATGCAAGTGTGCTTCACTGCCTGATTTTGAGTTGGATGAATGAGCAATTAATTCCACTGGAATGTCAAAGGCCTCCAAATAAATAGATTACAGCAACTAACCCTATATTTATTTATGACTTTTGACACATAATAAAGACCTTATCTTTTCCTATTCCAATAAATATGGATGTTCAAAAACACCAGAGACTAACCAGTTGCTTTCTCAAAGATCACTCTAGAAATGTCTATCCTTAACCTTTTGCTCTCTGGCTTCTGCCATCAGTATATTACTCAAACTCCACTCTCACAATCACTGACAACTTTCTAATCACAAGTCCCATAACTCTTAAGTGTCCAGAGAACCAATATTTTAGAGTAAAATTAAATTAAAATATTTCTCAGTGTTTACACTACCAATAGCATATAATAAATAATAAAACTCCCTGGACAAATAAAATTATCCAACTGCTAATGAGCTCTCTTCGTATAGGAATGAATGATACAGCCAAAAGATACCTATAAAAAAGTCCATATTCTTGAAAAGCTGGATATGAAAGTATATCGTAGGAGAATATATGCAATTTATCTTAAGGTACAGGAGAATTTATTTCTCCTTTTATTTGAAGGTAAAATATTTGAAATCATATGACATACCTAACACTCAAAACAAAGACAAAAATTGAAAAGTGACTCAATAGACAAAGTTGAGATGAAGACTGGGGTTCAGAAAATACTAAAAGTAAAGGTCAAGTATTTTGAGAAGTGTAATAAATTCAGGTAGGGGAAAAGTAGGTTTAGAGTTGTGAGTACAAGAAACACATAGTTTATTCTTATATTATTATTTAATCATTATTGTATTATTTCCCATACAAACAACTGAAAACCTACTTTTGCCCCACCCTGTACAGTGCTTTGAATCTAAAGGTAAATTGGAAACAGGTTGATTAATCTTTTTTGTAAGTGAGGTGAAAACAAAAGAAGTGAATAATTCTATTAGTAGCAGTTATAGTCCATTATCTTAAGAGTTCAGCTTAAATCAGTGTAAATAAAGGCAGATAGCAATGTGTCTGGAAGAGATGTGGAATATATCCTTGCCAGCATGGCTTAGTGGTTGAACATATACTGATGATTCAGAAGGTCATGGTTTGATTCCTTATCAGGGCACATGACTGGGTTGCAGGCTCGATCCCCAGTAGGGGGCGTGCAGGGGGCAGCCGATCAATAACTCTCTCATCATTGATGTTTCTATCTCTCCCTCTCCCTTCCTCTCTGAAATCAATAAAAAGTAAAATAAAATAAAAAATAAATAAAGAGATGGGGAATACAGTGTTCACTGGGATGTTGACATAAAGTGAGTCTCCTCAAGAACTTGTTCATTCTCACCCAATATAGAATATTAGATTTGATAAATTTCAAGGCATTTACTAAAGCTTTCTCAAATAATTGGTTTAATAATGACAGTGTGCAAGTTAGCCAGGCCTCCAAAGTATATGCAGACAGCTGATTGTCCCATTGTCCCTATTTTCTCTTTTCTTTTCTTTTTTAATTAGCACACTGGTATTTAAAGTCCTTGAAGAATCTCAAGAATTAAAGTTCAAAATAAACCCAGAATTTTGCTCATAACTTCCATTTTTTCATATTTTTACCCAGTTTAATATTTGGAAACAATAGTAAAGCAGCCACATACTGCAGAAACCAGGAACTCGTTATACTTTCTATTATTCCTTATTTCACTTTTCAGCCATGTACATCCACAAAATCACAAAGTATTGCCACATCTGTTTTCTAGCCGACATTTGCAATAAGCAGGATTCCAAAATGGCTCCCCAAATTCCCACTTGGAGATGTACATACCCTATATAATCCTGCCACTTGAGCTTAAGCAGGACTTATGAATATCATGGGAAAAAACCCTACTTATTATGTTATACTAGAGGCCCAGTGCACGAAATTTGTGCATGGGTAGGGTACCTAGGCCTGGCCGGCGATCAGGGCCAATCTGTGGGCGACTGGTGGGGCCGATTGAAGGGCCCCCCTCTGGCATCCGTCTTGGCTGGCCTGGCGCCGCCTGCTCACCAGCCCCACCCCCCACAGCCACCGCCAGTCACCTCCCACAGAGGAAGGCGACAGGCAGGGCAATCCAGTTCCTGCATTGAGCGTCTGCCCCCTGGTGGTCAGTGCGCATCATAGCGATGGTTCGTTCCACTGGTCATTCAGCCATTCAGTTGATTTGCATATTAGGCTTTTATTATATAGGATTGTGCAGTTGACCTTAAGAAAGGGAAATTATCTTTGGTGGGCCTCTCCTCATCAGGTGAGCCCCAGAAGAAAGAGATTGAAACCTGAGAAATGTTCAGTGTGAGGGAGATGCTCCATTATAGTCTTTGAAGTTGGATAAGGCCACATGGCAGGAAGGTGGGTAGCCTGTAGGAAGTGAGGGAAACCTAGCTGATAGATGGACAATAAGAACTTCAGTTCCATAACTACAAGGAAGTGAATTCTGCCACCCACCTGTCTGAGCTTGCAAGAGGATTGTGTGCTCCAGATGGGAGCACAGCTTGCCAACACCTTGATATCAGCTCTTTGGGAACTGAACAAAGGACCCAGGCACGCCTGCCCAGGTTTCTGACCTTCAGAAATTATGATATATTAAGTAGGTATTGTTTTAAAGCCATTAAATTTGTGGTAATTTGTTACACGGCAATCTTACCTAATAATAGACAAACATGTAAATTGACCATACCTTCACTACGCCCATAGCCAATCAGAGTGAGTATGCAAATTAACCCAAAAAAAAGATGGTGGTTAATTTGCATACATAGGCACCCAGCACCTGTGTCCCAGGAACATCCTGGCACCCAGGTCACTGTGAGATAAGGCCGGGTGGGCCCAGAGCAGCCTGAGAAGGGCCTGAGCCAGGGGGCTCCTGGGCAGGGCCAAGCCTGCAATCAGAATGAGGGGGCAGGAGCAGAGCCTGCGATCCATCACAGGAAGCTGGGGGTCCACTCCTGCCATCAATCGCAGGGAGCTGGGGGTCCGCTCCTGCCCAAGGCCAAAAGCCTCTGCCGGCAGAGGCTTTCAGCCCTGGACAGGAGCAGAGCCTGTGATCAATCGCAGGGAGCTGGGGGTCCTGGGGGTCTGCTCCTGCCTAAGGCCGAAAGCCTCAGGAGCAGAACCTGCCATCAATCGCAGGGAGCTGGGGGTCGGCTCCTGCGATCCATCTCAGGAAGCTGGGTTCTGCTCCTGTGATCCATCATAGAGAGCTGGGAGTCCTCTAATGCCCAAGGCCGAAAGCCTCCCTTTCAGCCTTGGGTAGCAGTGGAGCCTGCCATCGATCGCAGGGAGCTCAGGGTGCCCTGCCCAAGGCCAAAAGCCTCTGGCAGAGGCTTTAGGCCTGGGTAGGCCTGGGCAGGGGCAGAGCCGGCGATCACAGGAAGCTGGAGGGCCCCTGCCCAGGCCTAAAGCTTCGGCCAGAGGCTTTAGGCCTGGGTAGGGCCCAGCCCACGATTGGTGTGAACTATAGAGGAAATACCTTTTCTGACTGCACATTGGCTAAGCTTCCTGTATGCCACTGGTAATATTCTTAGTAACTTGGGTAATAAGAATCCAAAAAGGTGATCTAGGGTTTTTCCACCACACTTCTGGAGAAAAAAATGAAGGTCCGCTGCTGGAAGAGCTAAGAAATGTCATATCCTGCCCTAGCCGGTTTGACTCAGTGGATAGAGCCTCGGCCTGCAGACAGCAGGGTCTGGGTTCAATTCTGATCAAGGGCATGTACCTAGGTTGCAGGTTCCTCCCAGGCCAGGGCCCAGATCAGGGCTCATGCAGGAGGCAACCAATCAAAGTGTTCCTCTCACTTTGATGTTTCTCTCTGTCTTTCCCTTTCTCTTCCATATTCTCTAAAAGTCAATGGAAACATATCCTTAGGCGAGGATAAAAAAATAAAGAAAGAAAGAAATGCATATCCTATGAAAGACACATCTTGAAAATGCCTAAAGAAAGTTGTCATTTTTTTCATGGTGAAGGGACTGGAGTCCGTGTTGATGAAATCACCTTGGTGGCTGTGGTGACTGGCAGTGGCTGCAGCAGTGGGGTGATGGGGCTGGTACCTTCCCCTGATCAGCCCGGTTGCCTCCAACAAAAGGAGGCCAGACTGCGGCTTAGGCCCGCTCCCCATGTGAGAGCAGTAGGACATCCCCTGAGGGCTCCCAGTATGTGAGAGGGGGCAGGTTGGGCTGAGGGACCCCCCACCCCCCAGTGCACGAATTTCGTGCACCTGGCCCCTAGTATAAAAGTAATATAATATTTCTCCAAATTATCTCATCTATATTATTGATCTTCTCCCTTTCTTTTCTCCCAATTGCTCAGTATATCTCTAGTTCCAGAAATGGTGGTCTTGGTGTTCTAAACCAATTAGGGTAAGATTTATTTGAACATAAAATAGTTCTATTATACAACAAGAGACCAATAATTCCTCTGACAATTGTTTTTGATCAAAGTGGGCATATAATCTGAGTTGATCTAATAAGACTGGAGCAAAGGCTTTTATGCTATATTTGAAGAAGAAACACACATACCCAACATATGAATGAGGGATACCTGATGACTAAGTATTGCTATTTTAAGATCATGGAAGAAAGCACCCTAAAGACAAAGCTGACAAGCAAAGAGAAAGACAAAGGTAGCCTAGAGAATGGCAGGAAAATGGCTCCAGATTCCTGTTCCTTCTATGTATGACTCAATCATATCTCTTCACTTTCTGCATACATGAAATAATAAATTGGTTTCACAGATGAAGGCAAATTTGGCCAGACTTTTTATTATATAGAAATAAATATATCCAAATAGGAGGTGACCCGGTCAGAAAGAAGTTACGAAGAAAAACTACATAATCTAAATTCTAAAAATGTTTACATAGGAAAGACATAGTTGTAATAAGGATTAAAATTATCCATGAATCATACAACTTCATACAAAAAGAATAATAACTAATAAAAGCTTGTTTTGCTGACAACTCAAGAAAATGATAAAATGAAATTTTATTCTTCATTTAACAATCAGCAACAAAGAAATGCTTTGCTATAATGTGGATATTAGAGGAACCTTGAAAAAAAGTGTGCATGTTATCCAAGAATATATAATATTTGACTAATGGAGTGCCTTTAAATGTCATTGATTTGAGATTCTTTCCTTTTGGTTCTATCCTGTATGAAGCCTTTTCCTTACTCTGGCTCCTGTCATTGTACAGAGCAATTCTAAACTTCATATAAGTGTATCACTATAACATTATTCCAAAGTTAATCTTTGTATTCAGTCTAAATAAACAAGCTAGGTTACAAACCCATGATTTGGCTGATTGCCTAAGGAAAATCACAAATGTATTATTCGTTAATATGTTCTCCCATATCATGGGTTGTCTTCTCAATTTGTTGATGGTTTCCTCTGCTGTGCAAAAAGAACTTTTAGTTTGATGTAGTCCCATTAGTTTATTTTTCTCTTTTGTTTCCCTCACCTGAGAAGACATATCAGAAAAAAAATATTGCTACAAGATATGTCCAAAATTTTACTGACTGTTTTCTTCTATAGCTGGACATTTTTATAGTATTTGATAATTAATACTAAATAAAAGACAAATCAAATTTCTAAATTCTCTCCAAAGGAGTGAGATAAACATTCAGGATTTTTCTGGTGACCATTTGAAAGACTAGTACATTGCTGAGAACAGAAGTCACTGAAGACCAAACTGAGATATTGATTTTGCAGCTTGCAGAATTACAGTGCCTGCTTATTTACAGTTTGAACATACCTTTTATGTGAAAGTTACACATTGACCAGAAAGCACTGGACTCTTGCTAATTGCTATGACGACATTGCATATTAATTGAAATTCAAAAAATTCCAATGGAGCACGCCTGACCGTGCATCTCTCTTAAAAATTCAGTGTCATCTTTGACTGAACAAATTCCTAGGTAAAGAAGCCAAAACTTTCTTCTTAATGTTTGAATATTGAATAGAAAAAAATAAATATATAGTTAACAGAGCCTTAAATGGAGTGGAGAACTATGATAAAATTTATAATGAGATCAAGAAATAAAAAATGTTACACATGTAAAGAATGAAAGAATTTTGCCAATTTTCATCTTCAAAACATGTGGCAAATTGTGGAAATAGGATTTGGAAGATGCTTAACAAAGATGAATGAGACATAATTTTATAGCATCTGGAATTCATTGGCATATAGAGTCAATGTGCTAATTTTGGATAAGGATCCAAATAGTCTGATGACCCATACTAAACGTAATTGAGAAATAAAAACTCTTAAACTATAGTCCATCAACTACAGTAGTGTATGTATTTGCTAGTAATCTGGCCAGATGGTGCAGAGCCTGAAAGGAATCAGCAAGTCTGGCTAACAGTTAATAAGTAGTAGGAGTTTAGAATAGAGTATGTTGAGGTCAGATATTTCAGAATGGGTAAAGAGCCTGAGAAAATTCTATTCTATATGAACGGTCATCTAAAGGAGCCCACAGCAGAGCTTAACTGAATTGTGCCTGGGGTATCAGTCTTTTATTTCCGGTACCCTAAATTTCCCACATGGTTTTATAAAACATATCCATGCCGTGATTCCAGAGATAAAAAGCAAAGTAAAACGAACAAGCAAACAAAAAACTGTGCAAGAGCAATTATTCAACTCTTGTTTGAATAATTAATTCAGTGGTCATATTCCCCCCCCCTTCATTTTCCATGTAGATAACATTTAAGAGTTTTATACTTGTCTTAAGAAGTAAAAGAGTTCTGTAAAGAGGTATAGTTGAGTCTGTCTTTGGGAAAAAAATAATATACAATTGAAGGGGCAAGGGTAGCTGTCTTCTCAGCCAAAAGAATAAAAGAAACAGCTCTTGGCTGATCCATAACAATGGGGGTAGACAAGTCTTGTCTGATTGAGGCAGGCAATTTAGTGTATTGGGATTTGAGCTTTGACATTTTTAGTGCCAATCATAACCAGGGCATATGTATCCCAACAGCTGGGATCCTTATAATACCTTAAGTGAACAAACTACTTTTTTTTTTTTATTGCAAGAACTTAATCCCTACTCAAGTACTTTCTGGGTCAAAGGTTTCTGCCTGGCTTTACAGAAAAACTCATACCTAAAAAAAAGGCATTTAACCGTCTTACCCATCCATCCTTTTTCAATCCTATGTGACCTTTAAAATGTTGGTTGCACATTCAGTTACTTTATAAGTCACAGTGGGTTCAAATTAATCTTAGTAGTCTATTTTATAACAAAGAACGTAAAAATCCTTGTCATTCTCTCTATCACAGCAAATTGTTATTTTTTAGAGCTTACTATATATTTCTAAATTTACCTCAAATTTTTTAGAAATATAGTAAATAAACAAATGGGGGAAAACTTCTACTTGTTAAATGAGGAAGTATAAGTCAAGTAAAATTGATAAATATTAACATACAAAGTAGATTTTACTAGCTCTTATTTTACTTAAAAATAATCAATTTTATATACCAAAATTGTAATTATTATGAACTTTT
This sequence comes from Eptesicus fuscus, assembly GCF_027574615.1. Classification (NCBI taxonomy): domain Eukaryota; kingdom Metazoa; phylum Chordata; class Mammalia; order Chiroptera; family Vespertilionidae; genus Eptesicus; species Eptesicus fuscus. The sequence goes on along the minus strand of NC_072475.1, from coordinate 91,593,485 downwards.
TGCATCACAGGTAATACACACTTCCTTATCAAATGATATACTATATCCCCATTTTAAGTTTCCTGTCAATGCTGACTTGATCATTTGGCTTAGAGTGTCTTGGTACTCACAAGTGTACCTACCTGCACAGCTACATTCCAAGGACTTATGGATTGCATTGAATCCATTTGCTTTGTTTTCTTTTGTTTCTGTAAAGTATACCAAACATCAAGGTAATGAAAAAGAAATCCTTCCCCGCCAAATATTTTCATCCTATTTATTATTTGTGTCTGGAAAAGAATCCAAATTAATAAAAAATCTTGACACAGCCCAAGTCTACCAGACCTGTAAACTTATGTCAAGGATAAATAAAATATAGTATGTTGCATAGGTTTTTCTAGATAAACTAGGGGCCCAGTGCACGAAATTTGTGTATAGGTAGGGTTCCTAGGCCTGGCCAGCGATCAGGGCCAGTCAAGTTCCCCACCTCTCTGCCTCCCCGCCTTCCCTTCCCTCACTCCCTCAGCACCCCGCCATGTTCCATATCTCCCCCTGGTGGCCATCGCACATCATAGCGAGCGATCGAACTCTTGTTCCAGTTGAACTCCTGAGGGGACACTTTGCATATTAGCCTTTTATATATATAGATGACCCAATGACTAAGTAATTTATCCATTAAAACTTGTATTTAACCTGTTTTTAGAACCATCTTGGTTTGTCAGTTTAAAGAAAGAAGTTTAGCTAAAATAATATATGATACTGTCCAGACAGTTGACTGTTTGGCCCACACTGATGAAATCGATTTTACATACCTGCTCTAGTCTTTGATATATTCTCCAATACAGTCTCCTATTTTTTGACAATATATGTGCTTCCTTATTCACATTTTGAATCCCTGGGTGGTGTCAGAAAAGGGGAGGAGAGGACTCCTACTTCATAGAGCTAGAGTGCATTATGTGATAAATGAGCAGCAGAGATATGTTAGCTCCCAATCTTTATGCAGTAGACAAGCATCACTAGAATATCCTTGACAAATATAAATGGATTCCTCTATCAACAAAAAGGGCTGTAACAACTGATTTTTTTAACACCCTGCAAGCACATTTTAATTTCTTTTGAGAATTTTTAGTAATTGCTCAATTAGCCACAGGCAACTATAAGTGGCCAGTCCTATATAGGGGAAATTTTCAAATCATATAACACATAATATGCTGCTAATTGAAATATATTTTTATTATATATTTAAAATAATTTTGAAATACCCTCAAGAATTTATATAAAGATAATAAGTATGAAAAAAATAAAATTCCAAAGAAATGGTAGTTTTCAAATTTTAAAAAATATATACAAATTTTATATTGGTCAATTTATAAGTAAATTAATTTCTGACTAAAATAATAAACTGAGTATATTTCAACTGTAAGACTCCTCTGATTAGCTTATATAATGGGAATATAAAGGTCTTGAAAAAATGACCAAATGTAGACTTTGAGGGAATCTTGAATCCATGTGTAACCCTTAAGAAAATACAGGGGCTTTTTAGAGTGCTTTTCCACAAAGGGATGACATTCTTGTTTAGAAAGAAAAATTACTAACCTTGCACTAAAACAGAACAGAACCTTGTGTGTCTAAATAAATAGAAAATATCATTCTATTGTGGCTTTTATCAGACTAAATTTATGTACATGCTCATGCTTTCAGTATCATGTATAAGAATCTTTTGTCAAATCTAAAGATATTTTTCTGTTTTCTTCTAAGAGTTTATCATTTAAGCTCTTAAATTCGATGCATTTTTACTTAAGTATTTTATATAGTATAAGGTAAAGATTCAATTTCATTCTTTTGCATATGCTTATCAAGTTGTCCAGCACCATTTGATGAAAAGATTATTTGTTACCCATTGGATGCTTGTGTTAATTTCCTAGGGCTGTTGTAAAAAAGTACCACAAAGATTTGTGGAAAACACATCAAATCAAGTGATTTAGGTGCTTGGACATTACGGTGTGATCAAGAATTGCATTATACTCTTGTACACAAACTATATATATATATATGCTATACATAAAGGCTTTAAAAATAGCATTTATTAACAGACTGATTGAATCATATTAACAAAATAAGTATTAGAATAAATCTTTTCTCTTTACTTATACTCAGATTAAAAAATAGAAAATAGAAGTTAACTGTTTTAAAATAAATACTTTAAAAAACAATTTTCTACAATATTTAATCAGGATATATATATATATATATATTTGTTTTGCTTAGGAATTTATGACTTAGTTGTTTTTCATGTTTATGGAATTGCAATACTTTTTTCTAACATGTTACAAGACCAGAGATCATAAAGGTTAATGTTAATTAAAGTTTGTATTTTTTTTAATTATGTATACCATAATAATAATATATAAAAGCCACAGGCATATAAAATTTGTAGCAAAACTATTTGTAACAAATATGATAAAATGATATTTTCCTCAAAATGGAAGGGTTTTTTAAAATAAATAAATAAATAAGAAGATAAAGTCAATAGAAAAATAGGTAAAGAATATAATGATAGATTGCATTACGTGTTCACAATAATTTTTTCTCTATAATATACTTTTCATGCTTCTATCCCCCATTGAATTTAGTCTCAGCTATAAGGCCCACCTTATCAATGGAATGTGAGGGATTATATTGTCACAGCTCAGATGTTCCCATATCTGAACAAAAACTTTAAATTTTATTTTGTGTCTTGGCAGGAGCCTTCTTGCTAAGCTCCCCAACAATAAGAACTGCAAATTCTAGATAATGACCGTGCTTGCAAGCTGAATTTCTAAATGAGAAGACTCACAGAGCTGATCCTAGCAAAGCCAATCTAGACTCACATACTTATAAAATATGAACTTACATAACATGAACTTATATAGTATGATCAAGCTGATGTAAAATAATCCTAACTGCAAGTTTAAAGAAAAAAATAAATACAAACAACCAATTAACAAAGGAAAAATATGCTCAACTTAACTCATGTTAACAAAATGCAAATTAGAACAGCGATGAGACCTATACATTCTTCTAGTATATCGCATTAATTAACAAGGTTGACAATGCTCCAGGAGAATGAAGCAGTCTACTGCTGGTGGAAGTTTAAGTTTGTTCAACCTTTACCTCCTATGAAAATATTTGAAGCACATACCATAAGAGCTAGCAATTCTACTTGGGAATGAATTCTACCTATAAATTTAAACGTATATACAAAGATATTTATGAAGTGATACTTATTACATATTTATTTAAATATAATAAATAAATAAATAAATAAGGTTTGGAAACAAAGGGAGATTAAATTCATTAATATATAACTATATTATGGAATAAGAGGTAGTCATTTAAAAACATAATTGAAAGAATATGGGAGGATACACTGTTGATTTTAAAAATCAAGTTTCACAACAGTGTCCCAATATAATTTATTTTATTTTTGCAACATGCTGATATGTCCATAGAAATTATGTGGCAATACCAAAGAAATAGTGTAAACATTACTATATCTGGGGAATTGTCTTGTGAAGCTGCTAGTACCACAGTGTAGTAACTTCTACTTATCACTATTTGCTACTCTATGTGAATATTTATACCATATTATGTATTATTTTCATAATTAGAAAACCTCATTTAAAAGTAAAATTAAATTAAAATGTGTTTTTGAAAAGTTTAGCTGAGTTGATCAATTTGGATTTCACATCAGCAGACTCATTCTCCTAGACCCATGAGACTCTGCCGCCACCTGTGGCAGAAAACATAAATTGAAAATGAAGGCATTACAAGATGAAAAACAACAGAGACAAGATTTTGAAGCTAAAAATATGTTGCTATTTGGGCAAATCACCTGGAATCATGTGATCATTTAACTTTGTGCTGAATACAATATAAATGTGTAGATGTATTGGTGGATTTATATAGCATCAGGGAAACAAGTAAAACAATGTCTGCAAGATACTCTTTCTCTAAGTTTCAAACATGCATGTGCTTCTCATGCAAAAAAAAAAATTTTTTTTAAAGGAAAGAAAAGAAAAAGGTGAATTGTAACACAGCTAGCCTCTCATTAAAGAGTCTCACATTATTTTTTTGAGACCCAATAGTTTACCTGTATTATTGATTTCAAATGAAATAAATTCTCAGGATTTTTCTGTTTTTTGCTTCTTAGGATGTGATTTACATGCAAATGAATTTCCATATTTTAACTGGTCCAGAGAGTTTAGTTAAGAAAATACATTCAAACAGGTGTTCACCTATAGGCATATGGAGTCTCTTACATCTTTTATCCCTCATGATTAGATTCCCACGTGTCTGCTGAGTCAGGTTAGGTTAGCTTAGAAAATTTTCCATTTTGTGTACCCATCACTGACAGAACCACTGAGTAATTAATAAAGCAAACCACAGGGAGTAGTTTCAGGCTTTCATTTCTGTCATGGAGAAAAATTGTTCATAAATTGTTAGATACAAGAATATCATTTTTAAAATTATGATTTTAAAAGGGCACAATCAGCTAATTGAAGCCAGAAAAGAGATGTTTAAATAATGTATAAAGTGGAAATCTTGATTAAAACTAGTTTTTTAAACATTCTAAAAGATGTTTTGCCTTCTGTGGCTTGAAAGAATCCCAGGAAATAATGTCATAGAATAAAAAGCAGATCAGGAAATATGGGGCAAAATTTTTTCCAAATACTCAAAACAGAAATGAACCAGTCAAATAGAGTTATAGCTACATAAAACACATGCTTATTATGTCACTTATATTGTGATTTGATAGAAGGAAATATGACAACACAAGCATTTACATATCAAGTCTAATTGATAGCAATGATATTTACACATAGAACCTAGACAAAATTTTTATATAATTTATTTTCCCAAAGAAAGGAGAATCAAACCCAAATTTGAATTAAACTTCTATGAGATTAGGGATGTGCTCATGGGATGTTAATCTTTGCCCTCCAGGAGCCATCTGGGGCAGTAATATAATATGACAAGGGCTATACTAGCAGTAAGAATAAATATCCTTGCAGTACCCATTAGGAAACAGTTGAAAGTCATGGAATTTGTATTGACTTGTACCCTTAAACTTAGCTGAAAAAAACATACATTCATCTCACAGTTTCTGTGGATCAGAAATCGGGGCACTGTTCATCTGGTTCTTCTCTTTCAGGGTCTGTCAAAAATCTGCAATCAAAATGTTCACCAGGTCTGGGGAGTCATCTTAGAGATCTATTGGGACAGGTTCACTTTCAAACTCACTTAAGTGGTTGTTGGTAGGATTCAGTCTTAAAGGAATGTTGAACAGAGGACCTAAGCTTGCTAGATGTTGGCAAAAGCTGCCCTCAGTAAATTACCACATGGGCTTCTTCAACACAGCTACCTTCTTGATCAAAGCCAGAAAGAGAGTCCACTAGCAAGGTGGAAGCAATTATCTGTTATAAAGGTTATGGAATTGACATATCACCTTTTCTATATTATATTTTTCATAAATAACATTGGCAATGGAAAATTATATTATGGACTTACTACAATAGTAAAACCCTCTTCTTAATAGTTATAGCCCTTTAGGATTTTGTAGAAATAATAACCAGTCTAAATCCAATTGGTTTTTCTGATTGTATGGAACTTTAAAAATCTGGTGTTGCTTAATTATAATGAGCAGGCTTAACTTCATGTCAATATTAGCTAAAGGAGGAGGACATTAGAAAAGTGTTACAAATAAGCCCAGTCCCCATTTTTAAAATCTTATAACCCATCCCATTTGTTCCCTCTATTCTAATCATTCACAAATCATGACAACTAGTTATTAATGAAGGAAAGAAGGCTGACTAAGGTCTGCTCTTCAGAAACATCATTCTTCTTGGCATTCCTTATTCTATGGCAATAATGACTAGACAGACAGTTACAATTTTTCTCCACTTTGTGGATTTCCATAAGATTTTGAATCTTCACGAATCTTCTGAGAACTGAGATTAGAAAGCAGGAAGGGGAGGATGAGAGTTCTATGCCATTAGGATAATGTACTCAAATTACTCAAATGGATGCCAGCAATGAAGAAGCACTTCATGAAACAAAGGCTAGTAACATGATACCAACTATGGGGTTTTGATTTCCTCAGTTACAGCTTGTCTAAGGAGGCCTAACAATGTAGATTAGGAGAGAAAGAGAAAGTTCTATGGATAAATGGAAATTTTTTTTCAAAACCAATTATAGATAAAAAAAAAAAATTAAAATATATAATTCAATGGGAGAAAAAAACAGGAAAAACATAAATAAAAAATCATCTACCTAACAAAAGAGTAACATGCTAATTGACCGTACCTTCGCGACCCCCACCAGCCAATCAGGAGTGAGTATGCAAATTAACCCAACTAAGATGGTGGGTTAATTTGCATACACAGGCACCCAGCGGCCGAGGGTAGGGCGGGACACAGGTGTTCTGCACCACCCCAGTCACTCAAGGCCTCTGGGCAGTGTGAGAGGGCGGAAAGGCAACTCCAGGCCGGAGCAGAAGGACGGCTCCGGCTAGAGCGGAGGCGGTGCCGGCAGCCAGGGGAAGGAAGGCCCATTCTTGCACGAATCTTTGTGCATTGGTCTTTTAGTAAAATATATCCAAATATTGTATGTACTGTAAGTACTACATTCTTTACACATGTATGTAATATTTTTGCAGTGAAAAACCAAATGTACCAAATTGAAATATTTTTAATGCTTTTATTGATTTTTTTTAAGAGAGAAAGAAAGGGAGAGGGATACATAAAGAGAAATATCTATGAGAGAGAAACATCATCGATAGGCTGCCTTCATGGGATCAGACCATAACCCATGCATTGAACCCCTGACCTCTTGGTTCCTGGGTTGATACTGAGCCACACACTAGCTGGGCTCAAATTGAATCTGTAATGCTCAAATGCTCCTATCTTCAAATTGAATTTTTAATGTTCGAATGCTCAAGTGGTTGAGCATCAACCCATGAATGAAGAGGTCACTGGTTTGATTTCTGGTCAGGGTACATGCCTAGGTTTCCGGTTTGATCCCCAGTAGGGCCATGCAGAAGGCAGCTTATTGATGATTATCTCATCATTGATGTTTCTATCTCTCCCTCTCCCTTCCTATATCTGAAATCAATAAAATCCTATTTAAAAAAATAAAATGTCAAATTGAAAATTATATATAAAGGCTGCCTGGCCTGTGTGGTCACTGGTTCGGTTCCCGGTTAGGGTACATGACTGGGTTGTGGGCTCGATCCCCAGTAGGGGGCATGTAGGAGGCAGTTGATCTATGTTTCTCTCTTTCTCTCTCGCTCTCTCTCTCGTCAATATAAACATATTTAATATATATATAGGCTGAGAAAATGTATCACTCAGCCATTCAACAATTAATGTTAATGTGACAATATCCAAACCAGATTATAAGGTTTATTACATGAAAGCAAAATTGGTATTACACAATTGTTGTTCCCAACAACAAAAAAAAAGTTAAGCTGTTTCTAATGACAACAGCAAAACAAGTTATTTTTAAAGACAACAACAACAAAACAAGTTATTTCTAATGACAAATAGAAATAAGCGGTTGGGAGACAAGTCTCTTAAGAGTCTCTCATATTATTGCACACCTTGAAAATATAGGTCCTGATAGTATTTTGTTGTCAACTACCTTTCCAATATTTTTATAGAGGACAGCAATGTATAAAGATGGGGTTTTTCTTACAGCAGAGATAAGTTTTTATTTTTTACTGCCCAATATAATAAAAACAATATCTACCTCTGGGGGAAAGTTTAGGATTATTTGACTGCAGCCAATTATAACAGACTAAAGTTTTCTAAGTTTGAAGTTCCTCTCTTATAAAGCAATCTACTGCTTATTCAAGCATCATCATTGGGGCCTTGTAATATTACCATATGGGAATTTGGGCTCAGGGAACTGGGGCAAGAATATGACAATATTGAGACTACAGCTATTGCTATGAATGATAAACTATATAATAGCTCTAAACCAGGAGTCTCATGTCTTTTGGAAGTATTCATGAAATTATCAATACTCGTGAGCTTGCATATAAGGTAAATTTCACATGCTACACAGTTCTTGGCACAACCAACCAAGAATGTATAGCGACAATGAACATGCATGTACTTAAAAATATAGCCCATAAATACATACAGAATGATAAAATTAAATAGATAATATATTTTTAATTTATTTTTATTGTTGAAAGTATAGTACTTGCTTATCATTAATGAATAAAATTTAAAGAAAGCAAAAGCTACTAGATATGTATGTACGTATGTTTATATATCTAAGGGTATAACAATGTTGATGTCAATATGCATATTTAGAACTATTTGCTACATACTAAGTTAGTATGAATGTCCACTGAATTAACTTTTCAAAAATTAAAAGACAGCCGAAACCGGTTTGGCTCAGTGGATAGAGCGTCGGCCTGCGGACTCAAGGGTCCCAGGTTAGATTCCGATCAAGGGCATGTACCTTGGTTGCGGGCACATCCCCTGTAGGGGGTGTGCAAGAGGCAGCTGATCGATGTTTCTAACTCTCTATCCCTCTCTCTTCCTCTCTGTAAAAAATCAATAAAAATATATATATATTTTTTTAATTGAAAGACAATAAAAATGAAATAAAGAAAAAATAACAATGTAAGTTACAAAATGCTTAGAATTAAGTAAAAAAAAACATTCTTCATCAGAGAACTTATGGTGTACTAGTCTTTCTTTTTGAAAAGAAAAAGATTAATTATTTAATAGGTGCTCATAAAGTTAGAATAACAAAAAAAATGTATATCAAAGGAACATGAAAAGAAGAAAATACATCAAAAAATCAATTATTAAAAAAATAGACAACCAGAAGAGTGAAAAACAAAAATTAATATTTGTAACATCTAGTAAAATAAACTTCTTAAATTAAGCTTAGTAAAAAATAAAAAAGTAATAATTCATCATCGTTTTTAAAAGATCTATATTAATAAAAGCCTAGGTGGGAAGATGGCTGCTGATGAGAAGGCAGGCTGCAAGATAGTGTGTGAGTGAGAGAACGAAAGGAGAAAGTGTGGACGTGTGGGGAGTATCTACTTGTGAATGAGGGACAGCTATATTCCAAGGGATTGTTGGGGACTACCAGACTGGGCTCCCCTGACCAAGCAGCCTCCACTGCTGCTGAAATCTCTCCCAAGTTGACTGGCTCTGCTGCAGAGATCACACCATCTTGAAGGGGAGAGTGGTTGTGATTGGAAGCCTATCCTTACCTTCAACAGGGAAGATTCGGATACTTCCTGGGACCCTAAACCACAACACCCAGGGACAAGCTGCGAAACCATGCCGGGTCTCAAGCTGTGCGAATACAAGGATTCAGATGAGCTCTGCACCTTTTCACGGAAAGGTCAGATTTTGCCCAGAGAAAGGTGAGGTCTGCAATCCAGGCTGGAGGGAGAAACGCACACAGCAGGATCTACAGGTTCAGAGGAAGTCTGCGCCCCATGAAATCAACAGAGGTTGGGACCAGCATAGTCCACGAAGGTGGAAGGGGTTCCACAGGGATGCTGGCAGAAGGGAACTCTAGAAATCAACCCATAACTGGGATGGCACAAAAAGGCAGCCTGAAGTTTTACCAGTACACTGGCTGTGCTGTGTCAGGGGGAAAAGACATGTGCAGAGACGTGCACAGAGTCACACGCAGTTCCAGGGCTAAAAAGTCGCAAGTTCATGTACTTACTCTAAAAAGTCGCAAGTTCATGTACTTTTTCTCCTTAAATCCTTGATTTTTGATTATTAAGCCCAGTACATAGGATCACCCAATTAACAACATTCTCAGAGGCTTCAGGGGAAAGTTGTTTTTTGTGGGACCTGGGGATCAGAGCGGGGAGAAACGATCAGAAAACCAGCTCAGGGGCAGTCCATTCTTCCAAACCAGTATTAAGTGTGGCAGGGAAAACAAAATCTAAATACTGGGTAGAGAGGACTTATATCCCCAGATGTCAATACAGAAACACTGCCACCCAGGGGTTGAATCACAAATAGACTCTTGTGTAAATACAACTACAGGCAGGCTGAGAAACAAAGAAATACTGCCTACTTGAAAACAGGATTATGGTTTATGACACAGAGGAGTGGTGGGACGCAGGGAACTTTAATACTGACCTGACTAACTGACAGGAAACAGGCATGCCAAACAGTACAGAAGAGGATGTGAATGACCTTCACTACTGCACATTTTTATTTTTTATCTTTTACTTAAGACACTAAATTTTTCTCTTTTTTTTCTCACTTGATTTTTCCTTTTCAATTCTTATATTTTTAATCAGTATTATTACTACTATTAGTTTACCTTTTTTTTAAGTTTAATTTTATTTTATCTTTATTTTATTTTGGGATAAGTGTCCTACATTCTATTTTCATTTATCCTTTAGCATCATTTTACTCTAACTCAACTTTACTTTTATGCCAACACTCTCTTCCTCAGTTTTCCCCTTTGGTTTCCTGTTTCTCTTACCCTATTCCTGCTTTAGATTTTCCCTATTACCCCTTGTTAAAAATTCATCCTACTTATATATCTAATTTCCGATCCCCTGCTCCAAGTCCATACACATTTCTCTCTTCTCTTTCCTCACTATCCAATTTTTATTCTCTCTTCCCTTTACCTTTGTTTGTTTCATTGTTTTTTACATTGTTTTCTTGATGTTTTTTGTTTTATTTTACTTTGTTTTGACCTTCTTTCTCTCTGTCCTATTGTTGTTGTTTGTTTGATTGTTGATTAGATTGGATTTTTTATTTGTTTGTTTGTGTGATTGCTTCTCTTTTATTTTGTTGTTTCCGTTTTTCCTCTCCTCACTTGTTATTAGTTGTTTGTAGTTTGCATTCATATCTGGGTGTTAGTTGTTTGCATTGTATTTGATGTTGTTCTATTGAGTTTTCTCCCTATAGAAATAGTTTGTCCCTCTTCTTTTTTATTCTCTTTCTTTTACCTCTTACTTTTTTCCATTTCTCAATATCATTTTTGCACTCTTCTTTTTATCCTCTAATTCTCTTTTCTCTGGTGGTCACCTTTATTAGGGGTTATTAGTGTCGTAAATACATTTGTGTTCTGTGCCTTGTGCATTGTTCCTTGTTGTGTTGTATTTTGTGCCTCTAAGTCAATGCAGGAGAGGGAGAGCTACATAACCAGACACTCTGAGAGGAGAGATCATGGGGAGACAAAGAAACAGCCCACATATGAAAGAAAAGGAGGCATCACCAGAAAAGGAAGTAAACAAAATAGAGGCAAGCAATATGTCAGAGAAAGAATTCAGAGAAATGGTCATAAGGTCGCTGAAAAGGTTGGAAGACAAACTCAACAACATGTGTAAGAACTAAGAGGAAATGAATGAGAACCAAGAAGAAATGAAAAATGACATCACTGCAATAAAGAACTCAGTAGAAAGCTTCAACAGTAGACTAGAAGAAATGGAGGACTGCATCAGAGAGCTAGAAAACAAGGTAGAAAAAAATACCCAAGCAGAGCAGCTTCTAGAAAAAAACACTTAAAAAAGAGGAGGAGAGTCTAAGGGAACTTTGGGACAACACAAAACGAAACAACATCCGCATAATAGGGGTTCCAGAAGGAGAGGAAACTGAGCAAGGAATTGAAAACCTGTTTGAAGAAATAATGACAGAAAACTTCCCTAATATAGGGAAGAAAAAACTAACACAAGTCCAAGAAGTTCACAGAGTCCCAAACAAAATGAACCCCAAAAGACCAATGCCAAGACACATTATAATTAAATTAGCAAACACCAATCACAAAGTAAGAATCTTAAAAGCAGCCAGAGAGAGACAGAAAGTTACCTACAAAGGATCCCCCATCAGACTAACAACTTATTTCTCAACAGAAACACATCAGGCCAGAAGGAATGGAATGAAATATACAAAGTCATGCAAAGGAAGGGTCTGAATCCAAGAATACTATACCCAGCAAGGCTATCAATCAAAATTGAGGGTGAATTCAGGACCTTCACAGACAAAAAAGGACTAAGGGAGTTTATCACCACCAAGAAAGCAATGCAAGAAATGCTAAAGGCTGCTATAAAAAGAAGAAATAGGAAGCAAGAAGGAACACAGGCATAAAAATTAATATGGCAACAAACAAGTACCTATCAATAGTAACTTGAAATGTAAATGAATTAAATGCCCCAATCAAAAGACATAGGGTAGCTTAGTGGAAAAGAGAATATGACCCATATATCTGCTATCTACAGGAAACCCACCTCAGAACAAAGGACTCATACAGACAGATGGTGAAGGGATGGAAAAGGGTTTTTCAGGTGAGTGGAAATGAAAAAAGAAAGCAGGGGAAGCAAAACTTATCTATGAAAATTAGATCGCAAAGTGAAGAACATAATAAGAGATAAGGAAGGCCACTTCATAATACTAAAGGGAGCAAGCCAACAAGAAGATATAAATCTGGTAAACATATATGAACCAAATACAGGAGCACCAAATACATAAAAAAACTCCTAGAGGATAACAAGGAAGAGATTGACAGCAATACAGTCATAGTATGGAACTTTAATACCCCAATAACACCACTGGAAAAATCCTCTAAACAAAAAATCAGCAAAGAAACATCAATCCTACATGACTCACTAGATCAGATAGAATTAATTGACATCTTCAGAACATTTCACCCCAAAGCCACAGAACATACATTATTTTCAAGTGCACATGGGTGATTTTCAAAGATAGACCACATATTGGGTCACAGGCAAAGTCTCTTCATATTCAAGAAGATAGAAATAACATCAAGCAACTTCTCAGATCACAATGGCATAAAACTAGAAATCAACTACAAAGAAAACAGTTTAAAAAATCAAACACCTGGAGGCTAAATACCATGATGTTAAACAATGACTGGGTTACCAAAGAGATCAAAGAAGAAATAAAAAGCATCATGGCAACAAACGACAATGAAAACACAACAATCCAAAATTTATGGGACACAGTGAAAGCAGTCTTGAGAGGGAAGTTCATAGGTTGGCAGGCCTATCTCAAAAAACAAGAAACCATGATAATAAATTACCTAACCCTACAACTCAAAGAGTTAGAAAGAGAGCAACAAGAAAAGCTCAGCATAAGCAGAAGGAAGGAAAGAATAAAGATCAGAGTGGAGATAAACGACATAGAGATAAAAAATAAAAATAAAAAATACAAAAGATCAACAAAACCAAAAGCTCGTTCTCTGAAAGGATAAACAAGATTGATGAACTTCTAGCTAGGCTCACCAAGAATCAAAGAGAGAGGATCCAAATAAACAAAATCAGATATGAAAGAGTTGAAGTAACAACGAATCCCACAGAAATACAAACAATTATGAAAAAATACTATGAATAACTCTATTCTAAAAAAATGGACAACCTAGATGAAATGGACATATTCTTAGAAAAATACAAGTTTCCAAAACTCAACCAATAAGAATAAAAAAATCTGAATAGTCTGATAACTACCAAAGGAATTGAAACAGTGATCAAAAATATCCCAGCAAGAAAGCCCTGGTCCAGATGGCTTTACAGGTGAGTTCTACCAAGCATTCAAGGAAGAACTAAAACCTATCTTCCTCAGACTATTCAAAAAATTCAAGAGGAAGGCACACTTCCAAGCTCTTTCATTGAAGCCATCATTACCCTAATCCCCAAACCAGATAAAGACATCACAAAAAAAGAGAACTACAGCCCAATATCCTTGATGAACATAGATGCTAAAATCCTCAAAAAATTCTACCAAATCAGACTCAGCAATACATTAGAAATATCATACATCATGACCAAGTGGGATTTAGTCCAGGCATGCAAGGATGGTACAATATCCGTAAATCAATTAATGTGATACATCACATAAAAAACTGAGAGACAAAAATCACATAATAATATCAATTGATGCAGAAAAAGCATTTGAAAAATCCAACACCCTTTCTTGATAAAAGCTCTCAGCAAAGTGGTAATAGAGGGATCGTACCTCAACATTATAAAGCCCTATATGACAAACCTATAGCCAACATCATACTCAATGGGCAAAAACTAAACCCATTTCCATTAAGAACAGGAACAAGACAAGGATGCCCACTTTCACCCTCCTGTTCAACATAGTACTGGAAGGGCTAGCCATAGTGATCAGACAAAAAGAAGAAATAAAAGGCATCCAAATTAGAAAAGAAGAAGTAGAACTGTCCTTATTCACAGATGACATGATACTATACATAGAAAACCTCAAAGACTCCTTTAAAAAACTACTAGACCTAATAAATGAATTTGACAATGTGGCAGGATACAAAATTAACATCCAGAAATCTATGGCCTTTTTATACACCAATAATGAACGTACAGAAAGAGAAATGAAAAAAATAAATCCTATTTACCATCGCACCAAAAAATTAAGATACCTAGGAATAAACTTAACTAAGGATGTAAAAGACCTGTACTCAGATATCTATAGGAAATTGAATAAAGAGATAGAGGAAGACATAAACAAATGGAAGAACATACCATGTTCATGGATTGGTAGAATCAACATCATTAAAATGTCCATACTACCCAAAGAAATCTATAGATTCAATGCAATACCTTTTAAAACACCAATGTCATATTTCAAAGATCTAGAACAAACTCTCAAAAAATTCATGTGCGATAAAAAAAAGACCCCATAATATCCACAGCTATCCTGAGAAAGAAGAAGAAAGTTGGAGGGAATCACAATACCAGGCATCAAGCTATATTGCCAAGCCACAGTTCTCACAACTGCCTGGTACTGGCACAAGAACAGACATATAGACCAATGGAATGGAATAGAGAACCCAGAAATTGACCCAAGCCATTATACTCAATTAATATTTGAAAAAAGAGGCAAGAGCATACAATGGAGTCAAAACAGCCTCTTTAATAAATGGTGCTGGGAAATTTGGTCAGATATATGCAAAAAAATGAAACTAGATCACCAACTTACACCATACACAAAAACAAACTCAAAATGTCTAAAGGACTTGAATATAACACATGAAACCATAAAAATCCTACAAGACTCAATGGGCAGCAAAATTGTAGACACATGTCATAGCAATATCTTTACAGACCCAGATCTTAGGGCAAGAGACACTAAGAAAATAAACAAATGGGACTACATCAAAATAAAAAGCTTCTGTACAGCAAAAGAAATCATCAACAAAACAACAAGAAAGCCCACTGCATGGAACAACATATTTGCCAATGTTATCTTGATAAGGGTTTAATCTCCAAATTTACAGGGAACTCATACAACTTAACAAAAGGAAGATAAACAATCCAATCAAAAAATGAGCAAAGGACCTAAATAGATACTTTTTGAAAGAGGACATTCAGAAGGCCAAGAGACATATAAAAACATGCTCAAAGTCACTAATCATCCTAGAGATGCAAATCAAAACTACGAGGTACCACCTCACACCTGTCAGAATGGCTATCATTAACAAATCAACAAACGACAAGTGCTTGAGAGGATGTGGAGAAAAAGGAATCCTTCTTCACTGCTGGTGGGAATGCAGACAGGCACAGCCACTGTGGAAAACAGTATGGTGTTTCCTCAAAATTTTAAAAGTGGAACTGCCATTTGACCCAATGATCCCACTTCTAGGAATATATCCCAAGAAAACAGAAGCATCAATCAGAAAGGATATATGCACCCCTATGTTCATAGCAGCACAATTTACAATAGCTAAGATTTGGAAATAGCCTAAATGCCCATCAGCAGATGAGTGGATGAGAAAACTATGGTACATAGACACAATGGAATACTACACTGCTATAAAAAAGAAGGAATTCTTACCAATTGCAGCAGCATGGATGGAACTGGAGAGCATTATGCTAAGTGAAATAAGCCAGTCAATGAAAGAAAAATACCACATGATCTCATTCATTTATAAATAATAAAGAACATTATAACCTGATGAACAAAAAGAGATACAGAGCCAGAGAAGCATCGAACAGACTGTCAAATTACAGCAGGAAGAAGGCTGGGGCGGGTTGTGGGGGGTGGGAGGTAAGAGATCAACCAAAGAACTTATATGCATGCATATAAGCATAACAAATGGACGCAAAACACTCAGGGGGTGGGGTGAGGGCATGTGCTAGGGAGTAGGGGAGGCCAAGGGGATGATCAATGGGGAACAAAAGGAGACATATGTACTACTATTTGTAACACTTTAAACAATAAATTAAAAAAAAAAAAGCCTAGGTGCTCCTCGAGCCCTCATACAACGCTCTCACATCATCACCAGATGGCCACCACAAGATTGCCACCACAAGATGACAACCCTCACATAGTCACATGATCACCACAAGATACCCGCCGAATGATGGCTGCCACAAGATAGTCACCACAAAATGGCTGCCACAAGATGGCTGCCACAAGATGGCCAGCAGGGGGAGGGCACTTGTGGGTGATCGGGCTGGCAGAGGAGGGCAGCTGGGGGCCATCACCCTGGCAGGGGAGAAGTTAAGCACCAATCAGGCCAGAAGGGGAATGGTTAGGGGGTGATCAGGCTGCAGGCAGAAACTTCTAGGGACAATCAGGCTGGCAGGCATGCGGTTAGAAGGCAGCAGTCCCAGATTGTGAGAGGGCCTAAACTGGCAGTCGGACATTCCCTGAGGGGTCCCAGATTGGAGAGAGTGCAGGCCGGGCTGAGAGACAGACCTCCCCCCATGCACAAATTTCATGCACCCGGCCTCTATTATGTAAATAATGTACACTTTCATATTAATATATTTTAAACTGTACACTAAAATAAATAATTTTCTAGAATAACAGTTCTCAAATATTTTTTGGATCAGAAACTCTATACTTTAAAATAATTGAGGTCCCCAAAGAACTTTTATTTATGAAAGCTATATCTATGAACACATAGTTTTAAAAGTGACAACATTAATATAAACATGTATTAACTCATTTTACATGAGTTAATTCATCTTGATATAACAATAATATATACCCATTACATGTTAATTTACATATAAAATTTTATGAAAAAGCAACTATGTATTTATAAGATGAACAGAAATATAAGAATATTTTCTATGTGTTTTTTTCTTTAATTTGGCTTAATAACACATTATATCTGCAAAAACATCACAGCTGAGTTCCTGAAATCTTGAAAACTACTCAGAAAAAAAGAGTGATAGGTAAATAACACTTTAGTATCCTATCTAATAAAAGAGTAATATGCAAATTGACCATACCTCCGCTACACCCACAAGACACACCCACCAGCCAATCAGGAGTGAATATGCAAATTAACACAACCAAGATGGCTGCAGCCACAGAGAGCATGAGGGAGGCTTGAGTTTCCCTGGCAATGGAGGAAGCCAAGCTTTCTGCCTGCCCTTGCCGGCCCAGGCCTCTGCTTAAGGCTACAAACTTTTAATTACAGAAGATAAATAAATCCCAACAAAAATGGCGGCAGCCACGGAGATGGAGAGAGCAGGAGGCTAAGGTTGCCCCTGGCGATGGAGGAAGCCAAGCTTTCTACACACCCTGGCCTGCCTTGGCCTCCGCTTAAGGCTACAAAGTTTCAATTATAGAAGATAAATAAATCCTAACACAAATGGCTGCCACCACAGAGTGAGTAGAAGGCTTGGCTCCACTCCAGGCTACAAAGTTTCAATTGTAGAAGAAAAATAAATCCCAGATACCAGGGCCTC
Source organism: Eptesicus fuscus (assembly GCF_027574615.1). Lineage (NCBI taxonomy): Eukaryota > Metazoa > Chordata > Mammalia > Chiroptera > Vespertilionidae > Eptesicus > Eptesicus fuscus. The sequence continues at coordinate 91,575,778 of NC_072475.1, read as the reverse complement.
CGCTTGGGTCGCCTGGGGTCGTGGCCGTGCTGCAAACCACTACAGACCCTTGCCCAGGTCAGCCCACACCCCAAGGGAACCCCCACCCTGATCAGGGACACCCTTCAGGGAAAACCAGCTGGCCCCCACCTGTACACCAGGCCTCTATCCTATCTAATAAAAGAGTAATATGGAGATTGACCATAACTCCAACACACAAAATGGCTGCCCCCATGTGGTCAAAGACCCTGCCCCCATGTGGACACAAGATGGCCACCACAAGATGGCCAGCAGGGGAGGGCAGTTGGGAGGGACCAGGCCTGCAGCAGAGGGCAGTTAGGGGCAAAAAGGCTGGCTGGGGAGCAGTTAGGCATCAATCAGGCTGGCAGGGGAGTGGTTAGGGGGTGATTAGGCTGGCAGGCAGAAGAGGTTAGGGGCAATCAGGAAGGCAGGCAGGCGAGCAGTTGGGAGCCAGCAGTCCTGGATTGTGAGAGGGATGTCCGACTGCCCTTTTAGGCCTGAACCCACTGGACATCCCTCGAGGGGTCCCATATTGGAGAGGGTGCAGGCTGGGCTGAGGGACACCCACTCCCCGTGCACAAATTTCTCTTTTATTAGTGTAGATAGCTATAGATTTAAAACACACAGGTGTGGACAAAATAGGTTTACAGATGTAATACAAATAAATAATACAATAATTAATAATGATAATACAATAATAAACTGTTTCACATATTCACAACTATAAACCTGCTTTTGCCCATCCCTCTGTATGTGTGTGTGTGTGTGTGTGTGTGTGTGTGTGTGTGTGTGTGTGTTTGTCACAAAGATATTTATGACATGAGTCAAAATGTTCTACATGTGGCCGAAACTGGTTTCGCTCAGTGGATAGGGCATCAGCTTGCGGACTGAAAGGTCCCAGGTTCGATTCCAGTCAAGGGCACGTACCTTGGTTGCAGGCACATTCCCCAGTAGGGGGTGTGCAGGATGCAGCTGATCGATTTTCTCTCTCATCGATGTTTCTAACTCTCTATCTCTCTCCCTTCCTCTCTGTAAGAAATCAATAAAAAATATATTTAAAAAAAATTTTTAAATGTTCTACATGTGAATATATATGTACTAGTAGCCTTGCACAAGAATCAGTGCACCAGTCGCTTGCCAGTAGCTCGCTGCCACACTCCAGTATCTCTCTGCCAGCTCCCCCGCCCTCCTATAGCTCCCCTGCCCCCCTCATAGCTTGCTGCCCTGCCCCCTCCTGTAGCTCTCTGTCGCCCACTTGTAGTTTGCTATCCTACCCTCCTGCTTATCCGTGATCCAGTTGTTACACAGTCTGTTGTTATGCTTCATGGAGTAAGGACCATTTGCATATTCCATCTTTATTATATAGGATATGACATGGGTAAGATATTAAAAGTAATTATAGGTTTATATCTTTATGAGTTTGGTAAAGGGGAGGATTTACCACAATAACAAAATATCATAGATTGGGTGGTTTAAACAACAGAAATTTATTTTATTACAGTTCTGAAGACTAGAAATCCAAGATCAATTTTCTAGTCAATTGTTTTTCTAATGAAAATTCTCTTCCTGGTTTGCAGATGATCACTTTTTCCACTATGCCCTCACATGGCCTTTCCTCTAAGCAAATGAGGGATTTGGGAGGGGAGAGAGAGAAGAGAAAGAGAGATATCTCTTCTCTTTTTATATAGCCACCAATCCTATCAGGTTAGGGTCACACCTATTATAGACCCTCAAAAAAATTAACATGTTGAAGCTTCAACTCCCATTGTGACTTTATTTGAAGATATAGCCCTAGAGAGGTAATTAAGGTTAAACTAGAGGCCTGGTGCACAAAATTCATGCACGGGGGTGTGTGTCCCTCAGCCCAGCCTGCACCCTCTCCAATCTGGAACCCCTCGAGGGATGTCTGACTGCCCATAGGATCGGGCCTAAACAGGCAGTCAGACATCCCTCTCATAATCCAGGACTGCTGGCTCCCAACTGCTTGCCTGCCTGCCTTCCTGATTGCCCCTAACCACTCCGCTGCCAGCCTGATTGATGCCTAACTGCTCCCCTGCCAGCCTTTTTGCCCCTAACTGCCCTCCCCTGCAGACCCGGTAACCCCTAATTGTCCTCCTCTGCAGGACTGTTCCTTCCCAACTGCCCTCCCTTGCAGGCCTGGTTCCTCTCAACTGCCTTCCCCTGCTGGCCATCTTGTGGCAGCCATCTTATGTCCACATGGGGGCAGCCATCTTTGACCACATCAGGGCAACCATCATGTGTGTTGGAGTGATGGTCAATTTGCATATTGTTCTTTTATTAGGTAGGATGAGGTCAGAAGACTGGTATCCTGATCTGAATGGATTAGTGTCCTGATAAGAAGAAACATTAGAGAGCTCACTGTCTCTCTGCATACATACAAGAGACCATGTGAGCACACATCGAGATGGAGTACACATATTAGCCTAAAGTAGAGGCTTCAAAATGAAAGCCAGCTCCTTGACTTTGGTCTTCCCAGCCTTTAAAACTCTAACAAATTTTTGTTGTTTAAGCCCCCTGGTCTATGGCACTTTGTTACAACAGTCTAACACTTTAATACACCACCACCCTTATGAGCTCATTTAATCTGTTACCTCTGAAAAGCCCTATATCCAAATACTGTCACATTAAAGGTTAGAGCTTAAAAATATAAATTTGTGGAGACACAATTCATTCCCTAGCATTATATAAGATTCAAAAAGCAAAAATTAGAATATTAATCAATATGATTGCATTATATAAAATAATTTGTATGACAAATATACTATAAACAAAATTATAGTTCTAGCCATAGACTTAGAGGAGATATGTTCAACATTTGTAATAAATAAAAAATACTGATAAATATAAGTACTATAATGAACTGCTACAAATCAATAAAAGACAAATAGCTAAAAAGAAAGTGTGTGAAAAATATGTAAATAGAAATTACTAAACAAGGAAACACAATGACCAATAAACATATGAAAAGACTCAACTATTTTGCATTTCTGTAGGGAATTGCAAATTGTGAAAAATGAGATTCCTTTCATACTCAGGTGATTAACAAAATAAAAATGATTTTGGCAATATCAAATATTTGTAGGATAATGGGAAAAGAAAATCGTCATAAACCTTTTGTTGAAGAGTATATTGGTAAAATCATTTAGGACTGAAATTTCAGTCTTCCTAGGCTAATTGTATACATACATTTTCTGTGATACAGCCATTACACTTTTATTAGATATCCCACTGAAATTCTCTCACCTGCAGGGAAGAAAATATGTATAGATAGGATAAGCCTTAAGATATTGTTTGCAGAAGTGAAAAATTGGAAATAATCCAAATGTCTCCATCAGTAGTGAAATCCTACATAATAAAGAGGTAATATGCAAATTAACCATCATGACATCACAAGATGGCTGCACCCACAGTGGAGGCGGGGTTCCAATAACGAGTTTTCTACAGGGACCTGAGGCTGTGTGGCACCGGGCTGGGACGGGGGACCTCAGGCCATGCCTCCTGCCACAGCGCCAGGCCAGGGGATGTTAGGCCATGCCCCTCACCCAGCAGGGCTTGATGGGAGACCTCAGGCCACACCCTCCACCCGGGTCTGGGTCTTGCATGATTTCGAGGCATGCACAGGTGGGTGGGGACTTGACTCTGGGTCCTGTGGCGTGCCACAGACTCTGACAGGAAGAAGATTTTCATATACCTTTTACTAATTTTCTTTCTTTTCTGACACTTCTATTATAGAGAAAGGGCAAATAGCAATATTAAAAATTTTCCTCTAATTATTTACCTTTTAATGTGCATGAATTTCATGCACCGAGCCACTAGTAGAGATATAAATGGTGGTTTATTTATGCAATGGAATACCACACGGGATTTAAAAACAGTAAACTAGATTTTACATAAACCAACATAAGTAGACTTTTAAACAGAAGATTGAAAGGAAAAAAAAAGAAAAAACAAGTTAAAAACCCTAAATAAAATAAATTTTATATAACTTGTGTGAAGGTGCAAGGCATAAGGATCATGAAAGCTAACAGTAACCCTGAAGTTATATATATTTTAGGAGAAAGATTTTCAAGGCCAGTACAATAGGAGTAATGGAAGCAAGAGTAATAACTATGCTGATCTCCAATTAGCTTTTTCCTGACTGTCAGAGATTTATCACAGCGCAATAACATTAATAGTCCAGATAGTATAGAAGCTGACCCTAGGACTAATGCAATTCCGAAAGCAAATATCAACGGGGTGTGCTGACCCCTATCCATCCAGATGAACATCCATAATCACACTTAAGATATGCTCTGATAGGTATTACCTTCCATAAATCCCATTCCTAGCTATGTTCATAATGGTCTGATCCTTCCAAATGGACCATCTCATAATTATGCTTGACCCTCATGATTTATTGAGGTATTCCCTGAATATAAAGTATTTTCAAAGAGTTATTATTTTTTAAGAATACTAAAAAAGTCTTGCATACTTGAAAAGAAGGCTAGGATTGATTGGTTTGTGGTTGGCCAGGTGGATGAGCGAGAGAGAGAATCCCACTGGAGCCAGGTAAATAGCCTAGGTTTGTTCTCAGCAGCTGTAACAGCTAGAGAAGTGGCTATTCAATAGCTTTCTTGACCAGCTGCTCTGGTTGTCTGCCAGTTTAGGGAATTAGAATGACTGGCAAGCAATGGAAATTGCCAAGTTTCTTGGACTGGCTAGCTAATTTTGAAAGGTCTTCCCCACACCTCCAATCCTACAGCTCTGTGAACAGGAGAGAGTCCGAAGAAGACCATTGAGAAAGAAATGAATATTTCACTATGTATATTGTCTGTATTTCAAGTTACTGGCCTGATCCTGGCCATGTTATTGCAAATGATTTTTGTTTTTTTTGTTTTGTTTTTTTAATCATAATCACTTGTGTACTAAAACAGTTCTGATATTTCCCAATTTAAGCCCAACGTTCAGCATGCCACCTGGAAGCATAACTCATTTTTAGCCTGCCACTCTGTTCCGGAATCTGTTTATCAACCCTGATTTCTCTTACAGCACTGATAAGAACACATTATGCAGATGTCTTGAATTAGTTTAAGTTCTAATTGACAGAACACTTGAACTTGACTGAGAAGATAAATATTAACTAATCTATGTTTATACCTTTGTTTATCTGCTGTTGGCATTTCTGTAAATGTTTAGAAGAGAAAATTCTCAACTATTGAATAGCTTTTGATGCAAATCATGGAGGCTAGTTATTCAGTTAATTCCAAATATTCGAAAAATTTTTCACTATAAAATTCAAACTTTCACAGAAACCAACTGTACTTATTCGCTTTATACTTGAATGTAAAATATTTGTAACAGCATTTTTATTATTTGTTTGTTTATTTATTTATTTTTATTGGTTTCAGAGATGAATGGAGAGGGAGAGAAATAGAAACATCAATGATGAGAATGTTATTGATCAGCTGACTCCTGCATCCGCCATATTGGGGACTGAGCCAACAACCTGGCATGTGCCCTGAGAGGGAATAGAACTGTGACCTCCTGGTTGATAGGTTGGCACTCAACCACTGAGCCATGATGGTCTGGCAACAGCTTTTTTGTTTCAATACTATCTTATCTAATAATAGACAAATATGCAAATTGACCATGCCTCTGACACACCCACAAGCCATGCCCAAAAGCCATGCCCACCATCCAATCAGAGCGAGTATGCAAATTAACCCAAACCAAGATGGCTACAGCCACAGAGAGCAAGGTTTCCTAGGTAACAGAGGAAGCCAAGCTTTCCGCCTGCCCTGGCCAGGCCTAAGCCTCCACTTAAGCTACAAAGTTTCAATTATAGAAGGTAAACAAATTCAAACAAATGGCGGCAGAATGGAGCTTGAGAGAGCAGGCCAGGGTTGCCGCCGGCAACAGGGGAAGCAAAGCTTTTTGCACACCCTGGCCGGGCCCAGGCCTCCACTTAAGGCTACAAAGTTTCAATTATAACCCCAACACAAATGGCTGCGGGCCTCGGAGGGAGCCCCAGGCTTGGCTCTGCTCCAGGCTACAAAGTTTCAATTGTAGAAGGAAAATAAATTCCAGATACCAGGGCCACCGCTTGCATTGCCAGGGGGCGTGGCCTGCCTGCAAACCACCACAGGCCCCTCGCTCAGGCCGCCCCACGCCCCAAGGGAACCCCACCCTGATCAGGGACACCCTTCAGGGAAAACCAGCTGGCCCCCACCCCTGTACCAGGCCTCTATCCTATCTAATAAAAGAGAACTATGCAGATTGATCATCACTGCAACACACAATATAGCTGCCCCCATGTGGTCAAAGATCCTGCCCCCATGTGGACACAAGATGGCCACCACAAGATGGCCAGCAGGGGAGGGCAGTTGGGAGGCACCCGGCCTGCAAGGGAGGGCAGTTGGAGGTGATCAACCCTGCAGGAGAGGGCAGTTAAGGGTAACCAGGCCGGCAGAGGAGGGAAGTTGGAGGCAAACAGGCTGGCAGCAGAGTGGTTAGGGGGTGATCAGGCTGGCAGGCAGAAGCGATTAGGGGCAATCAAGAAGGGAAGCAGGCAAGCAGTTGGGAGCCAGCAGTCCTGGATTGTGAGAGGGATCCCAGATTGGAGAGGGTACAGGCTAGGCTGAGGGACAACCCCCCTCCATGCACGAATTTCGTGCACTGGGCCTCTAGTATTAAATATTTAAAAATTTAGTGGACAACATTTTTGACATTCATATTTTACCTCTATATGAATGAATAATTTTACAGTGCTTAGTTGTGGTCCTATAGATTGATTATCCATAATTTTACACTCTTAACAAATCTTGCAACCATTACCCCTACAAATAAATTTTAAGAAATTTAAGAATTAAATAATAGCAATAATTATTTTTCAGATTATTGAAGATTATTTTATAGAAAGAAACACTGCCTTGTCATGATGCTATTGATGGGAAATATGGAACTTTATATTAATGTTTTTGTTGTGTATACCTGAAGAAATTTTCCAAGCACGTTAAGTTACTTATTTTTATTGCTCACTTTTTTTTTATATTTATCATCCAAATATTTTTATTTAACACTCTTGTTACCATCAACATTTTAGGAATGATAATGCTTGACTTATGCTTTAACTTATTTAAAGATCACCTACCTTACTCCCTAAATTAAGTATGTAGATAATCCAATCAATCCATCAATATATCAATATTAGGTTACCACCATAATTTCCCGCTTCTCTGACTTCTCTGTTTTAATAATTTTGTGTGAAATTGAATGAAACTAAAAAGAACATTTTTTCTACAACATTTCACTTTAACAGAATTTTTTTCACAAATATGTTGTCTCTAATTAAAAACCTTAAATGTTTTCCTTTATTATTGGTCATCAGCAGAGTATATAGTACTTAACATATCCTGATGCCAGACTTGTTTGTTTCTTGATCACTGTTTCAAAGCTATTATTATTAGAGATGTATTTGAATATTTGAAATTTTAGGGTCTTTTTTTTGTTTGTTTGTTTTCAGATAGTGAGGTTCTATTTATTTATTTATTATTTTAAAATTAAATCTTTATTGTTGAACACATTACATATGTCTCCTTTTTTCCTCCATTAACCCCTCCTAGCCCACCCCTGCCCCCACCCAGGCCTTCATCACCCTATTGTCTGTATCCAGGGGTTATGCATAAATGTATACTAGTTCCTGGATGATCTCTTCCCACCCACCCTCCCCTATCTTCCCACTGAGATTCCATAGTGGAATCTATGTCTCTGAATCTCTTTTTTTAACAGTTTATTTGTTTCATTAGATTCTATATATGACTAAGATTGTGTGATACTTGTCTTTATCTGATTGGCTCATTTCACTTAGAATAATACTGTCCAGGTCCCTCCATCCTGTTTCAAAGGGTAAGGGATCTTCCTTTCTTATAGCTGCATAGTATTCCATTGTGTAAATGTACCACAGTTTGTTTGTTTTTTATCCACTCATCTACTGATGGACACTTGGGCTGATTCCAGATTAGCTATTGTAAATTGTGTTGCTATGAATATATGGGTGCATAAATTCTTTCTGATTGGTATTTCAGGTCTCTTAGGATATATTCCTATAATTGAGATCACTGGGTCAAATTGTAGTTCCATATTACATCCTTTGAGGAAATTTCATACTGTTCTCCATATGGCTGTACCAGTCTGAATTCCCAGAAGCAATGTACTAGGATTCCCTTTTCTCCACAACCTCACCAGTACTTGTCATTGTTGATGCTAGCCTTTCTGACAGGTGTGAGGTGATACCTGATTATTGGTTTAATTTGCATCTATCTGATGATCTGTGATTTTGAGCATTTTTTCATCTTGGCCATTTTATGTCCACTTTGGAGAATTGTCTATTAGGTCCTTTGTCCATTTTTTAATTGGATTGTTTGGCTTCCTTTTGTTAAGTTGCATGAGTTACTTATGTATTTTGGATATTAATACTATCAGATGTATCATTGACAAATATGTTCTCCCATACTGTGAGCTCCCTTGTCATATTGTTGATGGTTTCTTTTACTGTGCTGAAGCTTTTATTTTGATGTAGTCCCATTTGTTTATTTTCTCCTTAGTTTATTTTGCCCTAAGAGATGTATCCATAAATATATTGCTATGAGAGATGTCTGAGATTTAGCTACCTACAGTTTCTTCTTGGATATTTAAGTCTTGTATCCATTTTGAGTTTATTCTTGTGTATGGTGAAAATTGGTGGTCTAGTTTTTTTACATGTACCCACCCAATTTTCCCAGCACCATTTATGGAAGAGACTCTTGTAACTCCACTTTATGTTCTTGCCTCCTTAATCAAATATTAATTGAGGGCAATGGCTTGGGTTGATTTCTGGGGTCTCTATTCTGTTGCACTGATCTATGTCTATTCTTTTGCCAGTACCAGGCTGTTTTAATTATGGTAGCTTTGGAGTATATCTTGATATCTGGTATTGTGATATCTCCAACTTTGTACTTTTTTCTCAAGGTTGCTACAGTTATTGGGATCTTTTTTGGTTCCAAAAATATTTTTCGAGTATTTGTTCTAGCTCTAAGAAATATGCTATTGGTATTTTGATAGGTATTGCATTGAATCAGTAGATTGCTTTGGGTAGTATGGACATTTTAATTATGTTAATTCTACCCATCCATGAACACAGTATATTCTTCTACTTGTTTATATATTCCTCTATCTCTTTTTTTCAAAGTTCTGTAGTTTTCCGAATACAAATTTTTACCTCCTTCGTTAAGTTTATTTCTAAGTATCTTAATGTTTTTGTTGCAATGGTAAATAGGATTGTTTTTTAGTTTCTTTTTATGAGAATTCATTATCTTATATAATAAAGAGGTAATATGCAAATTGACCATCACATACTCACAAGATGGCTGTCTATGACCAGGACAGCAGGGGGTTAGTGAGGGACAGCCAAATGACTGAAAATCAGGCTGCGTGGGGTGACCAAGCTGGCAGGGTCGGGGGGGACGTGAGGGATGACTAGGCTGGTAGATGGGGCAGTTGGGGGTGACCAGGCCAGCAGGAGGACATTTGGGAGTGGCCAGGCCATCAGGGGAGGCAGTTAGGGACAACCAGGCTAGCAGGCGGGAGAGGGGGGGAGGGGACTTAGGGGCAACCAGGTAAGCAGGCAGTTGAGTGATTAGGAGCCAGTGGTCCTGGATTGTGAGAGGGATGCCCTGGGATTGGGCTTAAACTGGCAGTCAGACATCCCCCAAGGGGTCCTGGATTGGAGAGGGTTCAGGCTGAGCTGAGGGGGAACCCCCGCCCCGTGCACGAATTTCGTGCACTGAGCCTCTAAGTTGGTGTATAAAAATGCCATCAATTTCTGGGTGTTAATTTTGTATCCTGCTACATTGCTGAAATTCCTTTATTAAATCCTGTAGTTTTTTTGGTGTAGTCTTTAGGGTATTCACAATATCTGTGAGTAATGAGTGTTTTACTTCATCCTTTCCAATTTGAATATTTTTATTTCTTATTCTTGTCTGATCACTGTGGCTAGGATTTCCAATACTATGTTAAATAAGAGTGGTGAAAGCAGACATAACTGTCTTGTTCCTGTTCTTAGGGGAAATGGTTTTAGTTTTTGCCCATTAAGTATGATGTTGGCAGTAGGTTTGTCATATAAGGTCTTTATTATGTTGAGATATTCTCCCTCTATTCCCACTTTGCTGACAGTTCTTATCAAAACTGTGTGTTGAATATTGTCAAATGCTTTCTCTGCGTCTATTGATATGATCATGTGATTTTTGTTTTCAATTTGTTTATCTGATGTAAGACCTTTATTAATTTGTGAATATTGTACCAGACTTGAATCCTTAGAATAAATCCAACTTAGTCATGGTGTATGATCTTTTTAATATATTGCTGGGTCAGATTTGCTAATATTTTTTGAGGATGTTAGCATCTATGTTCATCAGGGATATTGGCCTGTAATTCTCTTTCTTTGTAGTGTCTTTATTTAGTTTTGAAATTAGGATAATGCTGGCCTCATAAAAATAACTTCTCTGTGGGCCTTCCTCTTGAAATTTTTGGGATAATTGGAGCAGGCAAGGTGTTAGTTCTTCTTTGAAGGTTTGGGAAAACTCCCCTGTGAAGCCACCCAGACCAGGGCTTTTGTTTGCTGGGAGCTATTAGATTGCTTCTTCTATTTCATCAGTTGTTATTGACCTATTCAGGTTTCCCGATTCTTCCTGATTGTTTTGGAATATTGTATTTTTTTAGGAATTGGCCCATTTCCTCCACATTATCCAGCTTGTTGTCATATAGTTGTTCATAGTATATCCTTACAATCCTTTGTATTTCTATTATGTCAGTTGTTACTTCACCACTTTTGTTTCTGATTTTATTTATTTGGGTCCTCTCTCTTTGTTTCTTGATGAAACTTGCTAACAGTTCATTAATTTTTTTTTTTTTATCTTTTCAAAGAATCAGTTCTTGGTTTCATTGATTTTTTTGTATTATTATTTTTTTTTAGCCTCTATGTCATTTATCTCTGCTCTCATCTTTATTATTTCTTTCCTTCTACTTACTCTGGGATTTTCTTAGTGTTCTCTTTCTAATTCTTTAAGTTGTAGGGTTAAATAGTTTATTATTAATTTTTCTTGTTTTTTTGTATTAGATCTGTAGAGCTATGAACTTCCCTCTCAGGGCTGCTTTTGCTGTGCCCCTGAGAATTTGGGTTGTTTTGTGTTCATATTCATTTTGTTTCCAGGATTTTTTTTTATTTCTTTCTTGATCTTATTGGTAACTCATTCATTGTTTAATAACATGCTACTTAGCCTCCATGTGTTTGAACATTTTTCATGTTTTTACAGTAGTTGATTTCTAATCTCATACCATTGTGATCTGAGAAGATGCTTGATATAATTTCAATCTTATTGAACTTGTAGAGACTTGTTTTCTGTCCTAACATACGGGCTATCATTGAGAATGACCCATGCGCACTTGAGAATAGTGTATATTCTGCAGCTTTGGGGTGAAATGTTCCATAAATGTCAATTAAATCCATCCGATTCTGTGTCATTTAGATTCTCTGCTTCCTTATTCATTTTTTGTCTGGACAGTATATCCAGTAAAGTCAATGGGGTGTTAAAGTCCCCTATTATGATTGTATTGTTGTCAATATTTCCCTTAAAGTCCTCTAGCGTATATCTATCTATATATCTATATAACTATAGATATATAGATAGATATAGATAGATAGGTAGATATCTCTCTCTCTCTCTCTCTCTCTCTCTCTATATATATATATATATATATATATATATATATATATATATATATCCTATCTAATAAAGCCAATAAGAAGGGAATATGCTAATTGACTCCCATGCTTTCAAAGATGGTAGCGCCCACAGCCAATAAGGAAGAAATATGCTAATTGACTGCCACACCCTCAAAGATGGCAGCGCCCACAGCCACAAGATGGCAGTGCCCAGTCCCCTCTGCCCTGCTGGGGTGGCAGGCAGGCCTGGTCACTCTGCACGCCTGCCTCTGGAGTCCCCCAGTCCCCTCAGCCCCCTAGCTGCCCAGGGCCTGCCTGAGGCACAGGCAAGCCTCAGATGGCAACTGCCCAGCTGATGTCTGAGGCACAGGAAATCCTCGGATGTTGGCTGCCCAGCTGCCCAGGGCTGGCCCAAGGAGCAGGCAAGCCTCATATGGTGGCTTCCCAACCACCCAGGGCCGCCTGAAGCTCAGGTAACCAGGGCCAGCCAAGGCTTATGCTGCTGGCAGTGGCAACAGCAGAGGTGTGATGGGGGCATTGCCTTCCCCTGATCGCCAAGTCGTCTCCCGCCCCTGAGGGTTCCTGGATTGTGAGAGGGAGCAGGCCAGGCTGAGGGACACCCACTCCAGTGCATGAATTTTCATGCTTCGGGCCTCTAGTATATATACTGTATATGGTCCTATATTGGGTGCATATATGTTTGCCATGGTTATATTACCTTGTTGGATCAATCTCTTTAGTATTATATAGTGACCTTTATTGTCCCTTATTATGGCCTTCATTTTGAAGTCTATTTTGTCAAATATGAGTATTATTTACCCAGCTTTTTTTCTTTTTCTTCACATTTGCATGATTTTTTTTCTATCCCATCACTCTCACCCTGTTTCTTTTCTTCTGATGTGGATCTCTTGTAGACAGCATATCATTGGTTCATATTTTTTATCCATTCAGCTACCCTATGGTTTTTGAATGGAGCATTTAATCCATTTACATTTAAGGTTATTATTGATAGGTACTTATTTATTGTCATTTCAATTCTTTATGCATATGCTTCTCTATATATATATTTCATCTTCTCATTACACTAGTTCCTTTATAATTTCTTGCAGTGCTGATTTGGTGATGACAACCTCCTTTAGCCCTTTATTGTTTGGGAAGGTCTTTATTTTACCATCTATTTTGAATGATAAGCTTGCTGGATATAGTATTTTTGGTTTCAAATCCTTGTTTTTAATGATCTTGAATACTTCATGGCATTCCCATCTGGCCTGTAGAGTTTCTGATGAGAAATCAGCTGACAGTTTAATGGGAGCTCCTTTGCAGGTAACAAATTGCTTTCTTTTGCTGCCTTTAAGATTCTTTGTCTTTAATTTTTGGTATTTTATTTATGATGTGTCTGGACATGGGTCTGTTTTCATTCTTCTTGCTTCAGACTCTCTGTGCCTTCTGATCCTGTGTAACTTTTTTCTTCACTTGGTTACGGTGTTTCCTGCCATTATTTCTTCAAAAAGGTTCTCTATCTCTTACTCCCTTTCTTTCTCTTCTGGCATACCTATAATGCTAATACTCTTATGTTTCATGATGTCCCACAGTTCCCTTAAGCTGTGCTCTTGTTTTTACATGTTTTGTGTGTTTTTCTTTTTGGTTCACTGAGTAATTTTTTTCTACCCTATCTTCTAATCTTCTAATTCACTGATCTGATTCTTGGCTTCATCTAATCTTCTGTGTATTCCTTCCACTGTGTTCTTTATTAGTGCTGCATCATTTTTCATAGTTACTATATCTTTTCTCATGCTGTTGAGCATCTTTGCCATCATTATTCTGAACTCTATGTCTAATAAATTTCTTATCTCCATTTCATGTAGCTCTTCTTGTGGAGACTTCTTTTGTTCTTTAGTTTGGAGCTTGTTTTTGTGTCTCCCCATTTTTGGTTCCTGTTTGGGTTTGTGTCTGTGTACTAGGTATGTCTGTAAGACACTCAATGTATAGTGCAGGACAATGTCTGATGCTGTTTGTGACTGGCCATGGGTACCCTGTTTGGAGCTGTCAGCAATCCACAGCTTGTGGCTCCCTCTGCTGGGGCTGGGTGCCTTTGGAAAGTACCAAGATGTGCACCAGAGTCTGCTTTTCCTGGCTCCAGCCCCAGGATCAGATTAGGCAAAGACTCAAAGCCTCCAGTCCCATTGACACTCAGACTTGATTCACCTCAGGCTATTGACCACATGGTAAGTTGAGAGGTCTTTCAACAGGGTGGGGCAACTGCCTTCTTCCCCCCCCCCCCTGCCCCCCCCCCCCCCCCGCCAGGCAAAAACCACCTGGTTTACAAAGGTCTGCCACTGTAGAAGGATTTCCTCCTCATTGTGAGGGAATGACTCAGCATAGGAAACCAGGGTGGATGCCCTCCTAGTTCCATCCCCAGAAATTCCAATCCTGTCTTCTGCTCACACAGCTTCAATCCACTCTGCCCTCCCTCTGCCAGAGCCCCCTCTGTCCATTCCTGACATAAAATATTAAGAGTGGCTGCTCACAAAATTTTGTGCATTGGCCCTTTAAGACCGTGCTTGCACTTCCAGCAGTCTCTCACTAACAGTCAGCAACCCCGCTGCTTTTCACAGCCAGAGGTTATGTGGGCACCTTTCTCTGTTCTGGTCCTCTGGGCTGGGGAGCCCAGCTTAGAGTTTAAGACTGTGGAGTTCTCAGTGGTAACCCCCCACAGCTGAGATATCTCTTTAAAACTTCAGCTGCTATTTGTGGAACCTGGCCAGCCCTTTCACACCTCCACACTTTGTACCAGTCTCCATGCAATTTTCTCTTTCCATTGTTGGTTATCAGGGTTCTCTCGAGCTAGACTTCAGATAATTTTTCAGGGTGCTTTTTCAGTATTTTAGTTGTATTTCCTGTTTAGTCCTGGGAAAGTGTGCATGTAGCTTCCACTTACTCTATCACCATTTTGGAATTTGAGGGCTTTTTCAAAAAATATTGATTATAATTAATATTTATAAACAACAAAAAACTTCTTGGTTTCCTCCAATTATATGAACCCCTCTTTTAAATAATATTATAGTCTAGAACTATTATCCTATATAATAAAAGCCCAATATGCAAATCAACTGAACAGTGGAACGACCAGTCGCTATGACGTGCACTGACCACCAAGAGGCAGACACTCAATGCAGGAGCTGCCCCCTGGTGGTCAGTGCGCTCACTAAGGAGCAGCAAGCAGGCAGGTGGTAAGGAGTGAGGGGTTCCAGACTACGGCAGGTCAACATCTCCTGAGGGGTCCAGGACTGCAAGAGGGTACAGACTGGACTGAGGGACATCCCCCTCCACCCCCGCAGTGCACAAAATTTTGGGCACCAGGCCTCTAGTACATACATAAAAATACATTTTAATGGAAGTAAATGATATAAGCTTACAGTTCAAAGGAGATGGACTACTAGTGGTTCTCAGTTTTTATGACAATCTGGCTAATTAGGAGTTTAAGCCTGAACCCATCTTGTGCAAATATTCAGAATTTGTGTTTATAATATCATTGGGAAAGACTGTCCTAATGACAGAAACAGAATTTAGTTCAATAAAAATTAAGCATTTTCCACTTCTGACATAAAATAATAGGAACCAAAGTGTAAGTAGATGAAATCAATATTAACTAGACCGAGTGGGTGGTGAAGTCTTCAAAGAAATAATGTTACTATGTATATCTTAAAAGATTAGTGGAGGGAATAGTAAAGCTACAGGGACTTGAGTAAACATAGCTGACTTAACCCTTTGCACTCACTTGCTTTTTTCTCGATTCCTTTATTCTACTCGGGATTTAATTTTTTAAATACCCCAGATTTTAAAAAGCGCGGCAGTAGAATAAAAAACTGGAGTTTCTTTTCATACAAACTTATTTAATGTAAGAAAAGCCCAAATAAAGGAGGAGGGATGGAGGGAGGGAAGGGATGGGCTACCTATGCTAACCGTGTTGAGTCACACTCGACATCCAAGTGCAAAAGGTTAAGAGTGTAGGTGAGTGATCTGGTTAAAGTGGAGGATTTACATTGGGGAGCACTAGGAGATTAACCTTAGATAGTTATATTTGACAAAGATTGAGAAATCAGTCAGGCACTTCTATCAAGCCCATTTAAAAGGATTAATATATGATTGAAAAATAACTATGAAACAATATTGTTGAGAGTCAACTGAAGAAGAAAAAAGTTAAAGAATGAAGATCATTTAGAAATCATGGCCATTAAAAGTGTTAGCTAATTAGGAATTAGTGTTGTGGCCATGAAAACTGAAAATAATTAGTACATTTCTATTGCTTTCTGTTTTATACATAGAAATTTATGTTCAAAGTTTTAAAAATTGCAAATTTGATATGATGTATAGAATTTTATATTTAGAACAAACAGGTGATCATATTAGTAAATTTAGAATATTGCTAGCTGTTATAACTAAGGTCAACTATTTTCATTACTGTGCACCACAGAATTTTACATTACACTCAAATAACTGTTTAGATGTTTCTGATGGGTAAGTAATTTTCTTTCACACTGTAGTTCAGATTTTCATATCTTGGCTCTACCCTCCCTTCCTTGGAGTCCTCTAAATTTATCCAGCAGAAAAGTAAAGGAAATATGGAGAAATACACTTGCTTCTTTAAAGCTCAGCCCATAGGTAATATAAATCATTATATTACACTAGAATATCTCCTAGATGTAGGAATGGAAAATATAGCCTGTGGGTGTGCAGCTTGAAAGACAGCCTGTGGGTTCTCAGCAATGATTCTCTCTATATGTGGAAGGGGGAGTATAAATTTTGGTGGCTACAGAGACCACCTAGCATAATTTTTATTTTGCAGATAATTTCCATGTTCAGAGAGATTAGCCAAGTATCTCAATTTACATAAGAAGTGACATGAATCCAGACTGTATAACTCTAGTCATTGATTTATTCATTCATTCAATGATTATTTACATAGTTTTTATCTTGGGCCAGGCACTGTGGTAGTGTTACCCCCTGGGGCCTTGGTTCTTCTCATTTACACAGAAAAGAATTACAGGCTAATGAAATGTAAGTAAAGCAAAGCGGAGGATCAGGCCAAGAGAAACAATGGCCTCTAGCTCTGTGGACTATTTGATTTAAATGAGGGATTTTCTGGGTGGAGATCCTCATTTGCATCCAGGGATAATTGACAAAAAAAGTTTATATAACTATATTTCTTCTGCTCATATCCTTACCCATAATGCATACATGGGGCATGATGTGTGGTGTGTGTGTGTGTGTGTGTGTGTGTGTGTGTGTGTGTGTGTGTGTGTTTTAATTAGTCAACAGCCCTAGTAAGGTTGAATTGAAATCATGTTGTTTTCCTTTGCACTTGCACTGAGAAACAACTTGTTCCTAATTTGCCCTTTGGCAATCTGCTTCAGGAACTGGTGACTGTAGGGCCACCCAGAGAGAGGTGGTCTGACAGCAATGCTGGTCTGCCCCCTGTCAGGACCTCAGGGCAGACCCAACCCCAGCCGCTCATGTCTAGTTTCTTACCTAACAATAGGTGGTATGAATAATTTGTTTAGACAACACAAAAATTATATGCTAGCTGCATGGCTACTCTGCTTTACCATAGTAAGTTGTATGTACTAAAATTATTACAATGAATTTGTTTAAAAAATTACAACTTCTAATCTATTTTTTAAATAGTAGCTAAGCAATTGGGTTTAGGGTCAGGCAGAAGTTGTGTAGAGTAATAAATAACTGGCCCTTAATGACTCTATGGCTCTAAGTACTTGGATATGTTGTGCCTTGATTTTCTTGTTTTGAAAATTGAAACAATGTTAGTAAATGCTTCATTAATTCATTTCATTTAACAAGAATTTATTGAACACTGATCATGTACTAGATTCTAAGGCTATGTGAGAAAAGAATTCAAGTTAATTAACTTCTCTGTGGTTAAATTATAGATAATATATCAGATATTTTAAGTTATATAGAGAAACATAAAGCACAGTAGTAAGGGATATAGAGAGTGCTTGAAAGGTGGATGTTTTAAATATGGTGGTTATGAAAAGCTTCTCTGGTAAGTTGACAGGTGAGCACCAATCAGAGGAAATTAGAGAAAATGCCCTATAGGAAGCTGACAGAATAATAATTCAAACAGAAGGTCCAGAAAATACAAATACTATGAAGCAGAAATGTGTTTAAGTGTTTCCGAGACTGAGGATATGAGAAGAGTAAGTACTGACCAAGAAAAACTTATTATTTCCCTAGGCATGACTAAATTGTGGACAGGTTTCTTCCTGACTCCATTGCCCTGCCCTCCCTTTTCTCAAAACATGAATGTTATACACTTACAATTATAAATTACTAGAGGCCTGTTGCACAAAGATTCATGCAATAGGCCTTCCTTCCCCTGGCTGCCAGCACCAGTTTTCCTCCAACACCTGGGACCCAAGCCTTCACTCTGGCCGCAGCGGAGAAGCCAAGCTTCTTCTCCGCTCCGGCCGCAGAAGAGAAGCCAAGCCTCTCCAGTCTTTAGTCTTCAATCTTCGCTTGGGCCAGAGCCTTCAGTCTTCGCTCCACGCCTGTGTATGCAAATTAACCCGCCATCTTTGTTGGGTTAATTTGCATACTCACTCCTGAGTGGCTGGTGGGCATCGCGGAGGTATGGTCAATTTGCATCTTTCTCTTTTATTAGTGTAGACTAGAGGCCTGGTGCATAAAATTTGTGCATGGGGGGGAGTGTCCCTCAGTCCAGCCTGTACACTCTCCAATCCGGGACCCCTTGGGAATGTCCGACTGCTGGTTTAGGCCTGATCCCTGTGGGACTGCTGGCTCCCAACTGCTCACCTGCCTGCCTGCCTGCCTGATTGCCCCTAACTGCTTCTGCCTGCCAGCCTGACCACCCCCTAAACACTACCCTGCCAGCCTGATCAACACCTAACTACTCCCCTGCTGGCCCAATTGCCCTCAACTGCCCTCCCCTGCTGGCCTGGTTGCCCCTAACTTCCCACCCCTGCTGGCCTGATTGCCCACAACTGCCCTCCCCTGCTGGCCATCTTGTGGCAGCCATATTGTGACCACATGGGGGCGGCCATCTTATGTGAAGGTGTGATGGTGAATTTGCATATTACCTCATTATTATATAGGATTCTCTGTCTCTTTGAAAGGTATGCAAATCTTCTCCCAGCCTATTACCAGTTTACAGCCCAGGATATGTCTTTCTTAAGGACATGGAAACCATGTCTTTGAAATGTAAACATTAAAATAGATAGCTCTCCCATCTCCTCATTTCTGTGGGTGGGTAGGAGCCTAATTTCTGTGAGCACATGGCTCCAGTTATAGAAAACTACCACTTATCATGAAGGTAGGTGAAGTGTTACTTTTCTTTTGGGTGAGGCCAATTAGCAAACACAAGTGACCTACACTTCCCCCTACCCAAGTGGAATTAAGTTTAGTCTCTCATCTATTGAAATGCATATAGTCTTGAATGAAGTCTTTCTTGACTATTTAACTTTGAAACTCCAGTGTTACTAGAGAAATCAGGGTATCCCTTCCTCCTGGGTGCTGGGGGTGGAGTTCTTACAATATCTCAAGAAAAATAATTTTCTGAGACTTGTATGGAAGGATGAGTGATTTTTATTTATGCAGCATTACATCCCTAGATTTCCAAAATCCCATTTCAGTCACAGAAGAAGTACAGCTGGGGTTTCAGTAAAGTTAAAAGCAAGGCTAGTGTCTAGATTTTCCATTTCATGTTGGAGCAGGGTCTAGTGCAGCATCAGGAGAGCACACCCTGAGCAGTAAGAGTCCCAAGAGCATAGAGGGACAGAGAGCACAAGAGCACAAACTTCTTTGTTCAGGGGATTAAATATCCCAAATTTCGCTCCCTTGAAGTGGCCATGCCCATTCTGGTCAATGACCTATTCCTAGGTGTCACTGCCAGACAAGTACCATCCTGATGTCATCCCAACTTTACTGTGTGTGTGTCTATTCTCCTCTCTTACCAGTCCCTTCCCCAGGGATCTGCAGGGAATAGACCAATAGCTCCCTGGGGACTGTAAAGCTTTAGCTTCCTTATGGAGCTGCCCTAATGACATGCCTATAATATTTGGCTTTCCCTTTGCTCCTTTCATGTTATTAATAACTCAGTTAATTACAACATTATCACTAGGACACTGTTCACAGAGTTAGGGCAAGGCCAGGTCACAATGGCCTTTTGACTATGTCAAAATACTGGCTTTCTTTTGAGTGATTGAGGATTTCTCTGGAGTTCTGAGCAAAGGACAGTTATAATACAACTTACATTCCAAAAGAATCACTGGCTATCATGTGTAATAGAAATGGGAGGTAGAAATAGGAAAAACAGTTACTAGTAAAAAAACTATTGCAATATCCTAATCATTGCATCCCTACAAGGAAACACTCTAGTGAGCTGAACTTTGGACACTACATCTAATTCTACATTTTCCATGGAAGGAAAAGGGCATTCCAAGGTACTGATCTGAAACAGAATTTTTGGGCTGGAGCCCGGATTCTTTGTCTGCCAGAGTCCAAGAATGAATCCACAGACAAAAGGTAGTATAGCAAAGGTGAAGATTTATTGAAGAACAAGTATAGACTCCCACATGGGAAGAGGGAAAGAGTCCCACAGAACTGACTCCCAAGTAGGGAGGGGGAAAGGGTCCCACTGAGTTCCTTTTCCCTATGGCTTATAAAGGCTGCAGATCCTGGTGCCTTGATATCCCCTCTGATTGGTCACTATTCCCTTAGACTGGTTACTATAGTAACTCCTGAACTCAAAGGTCAAACACCACATGGGACATGTGATGTCCTCCTTCCTCATTGTTATTTTCTTCCTTCCTTCCTTCCTTCCTTCCTTCCTTCCTTCCTTCCTTCCTTCCTTCCTTCCTCCCTCCCTCCCTCCCTCCCTCCCTCCTCCTCTTCCTTCCTTCCTTCCTTCCTTCCTTCCTTCCTTCCTTCCTTCCTTCCTACCTTCCTACCTTCCTTCTTCTTTATTTTGTAAATATAGACCTTTTTGGCTACTTCCAGGTCCCTTTTCTTAGGTAAACACAACTGTTGCTGCTCCCTGCCCCTGGCTTCCTTGTGTTATGGAGATGTACCTTCTCCCAATCTATAGCCCTGTGTTTTTCCATGGACCCCAATTCTAAAATTTTCCTAAGCCTGCCTATATTCCCCTAAAATTCCTGTTTCAGATTCATGGGTATTGACTAATTATTTGTTTCATTGGCATGGGATTTTAGTTGGTATGAGATACTAGATTGGTAGACTTGTGTCAAGGTCTGGAGAAAAGGCATTTAGCATTGACCTCTCAGAAGATGAGAGTATGAGGATAATTGTATCTTATTTGAATGATTACCAGAGAGCAGTGGCAGTGTCTGCTTTATTGCTCAAACCTGGCAACCCAGGTTCTTATACAACCTCCTTACCTTACATACCCTTCCAGAGTAATGTTTGGTGGCTTTTTGAATTTTGCTGATCTCTGCTTGCCTCACTTCTCCATTTGTTTGGCCTCAGCAATTGTAACATGACTATAGTACTTGTCATATTATAATCCCTCTATTAAACTACCTGGTGATCTTGTTTGTTTGTTTTAAATCCCTGACTACTCACTGACTAATAGAACTGGCTACTTTTTTCTATAAGAAGTAATTGAGCATTAATGCATTCTTTTGGACACAGTAATGATTAGTCCGTCATTTTACTGTAAAATTTAAAAGGGTTTGTGTTTGTTTGTTCATTCTTTTTAGTTCGCTAGTTTTTGTTGTGTTGAAAGAATTTATTTAAGATTTTATTTGGCCTTCCACATTATAAAATCAGGAGGCCTTGGGCAAATGATCCTGTTTTCTTGGAACCAAATGGATATCTGGCTTTATATCTATGAATAATTGACAAGAGAAGTGAGCATGGCACACTTTACTATACATTTTGCTTAGTAGATCCCATCAACTATATAAAATTGTTCAAAACCCAATACCCACAAATATTTCTTCTATATCACTTCTCAAACAATGTCTACCTTGAGTAATGAAAAAAGTGTCACAGCGGTACACAGCAATACATGAGCTAAAATCCTACAATAGCTATGGGGTTCCTTAAGAGCTCTACTGAGGTATAGAGGAAAATATGAATTCAACTTCTATGTTACTATCTCTTTATTTGTGAATTAGAACAATAACACTGATCTATGTCTGTTGGGTGATATACAATTAATTAGAATGTTATAGTTCTTTGAGAATTGTGAATAAAAGTGACTTTACAGGAAGACATTTTGCTATCCATGTTTAATGTTAATGCTAACACTAAAAATTAACATTTCTGCATCTTTTCCTGATTTAGTTAGAGGTTTCTAATTTGTAATTTTTAAATACTCTAAAAGACTGCTAATTTAAAAAAGAAAATATAGTCTTAGAAAATGTTTATGAAATAGAATGTGAAATCCACAAGGGAAGGAATTTTATTCATTGCTATATCCTGAACATATAGAAGCATGCCTGACACTGTTCAGTATATATTTTTTAATGAATAGGCATAAAATTGTTTTGTTAACACATGTACATTCATGACTATAGTAAAAAAAACTGACCACAGTACCAATCTGAATTCTTATCCACATCAAAAACCATACCACACATACACACACACACACACACACACACACACACACACACACACATGTTCTTCCAAGTAAAAAATTAATTACATTATATAATTTCTCCATAAGAAATCATTTAAATGAAATAAAAAATTTAAAAAATATAGTTTTGTTTTGTTTTTTGTTTGAAAGCTATAAAATGTGAAAGTAACCTTAGCTGATATTGATATAAATAAGAACCAATGAAAATGCTACTTTAATTTTTATTATTTCCTATATTTGTATGATGTCTGTAAATCATTCTTATGCAATTGTATAAATATGTTTCTTGGATTTTGGTGCATCAACATAGGCCTTTTGTGTATAGTGTATTCTTTCCTCACATATACTCAGCTTTAAATTTAATAAAATATTGCCAAATTGGCATATCTTTTTACTTTCTCATTCCAAAATCCTCTAGCCCTCTGGTTCTGATAGAAATCTAAAATTCAAAACAAGTATTCTTACCATAGAATTACATTAATAGCCTTAATTTACAAAACTAACACAAATAACTCCTGTCATTCTGTCAGGTACTAATCTTATGAGAATCTATAAGGGAACCTTAGCTGATTAAATAAGAAATGTGGACTTTGACTTCTTCAAAACAAAACAAACAAAAACAAACAAACCAAAAGGAAACAAAACATTAAAATCATTATTATTTCTCAGCATTACTGCTTGCTTTTATTATTACACTAGAGGCCCGGTGCATGAATTTGTGCACCAGTGGGGTCCCTCAGGTTGGCCTATGGGATCAGGCCAAAACCAGCTCTCTGACATCCCCTAAGGGGGTCCCAGATTGTAGGAGGGTGCAGGCCAGGCCGAGGGGCCCCACCAGTGCACAATTGGGGCCAGGGAGAGACACGGGAGGTTGACCAGCCAGGGAAGGACTGAAGGAGGGCTCCAGGGCGTGTCCAGCCCATCTTGCTCAGTCCCAATAAGCCAGACCCCAGCAGCAAACTAACCTACCAGTCAGAGCGTCTGCCCCCTGGTGATCAGTGCACATCATAGCGAGTGGTTGAGCGGCCTTAGCATATCATTATCATATTACACTTTGATTGATTGAATGGCCAACTGGTCGACCAGACACTTAGCATATTAGGCTTTTATTATATAGGATATCATGGTTGTCATTGTTGTTGCTTTGCTTTCATGGTTAGATGCTGCCTTACCTTGTGGGCCGGATTCACTTATTCTGAAATCCAAGCCTCTCACATTAATGAACATTTCTTTAACTCATCTGGGGAGGGAGAACCTACATCATTTCTTGACGGGGTTCTTGTCCAGCATTACAAAGGGTTCAGCAATCTGGAGAAAGGGGCTGATGCGTAGATTAAGAAGGAGTCCAAATATGAAAGATAATTTTGAAAGGCATTGGGGGTCAGAGGATCTTCAGCTAACGGAGCTGAAAGACTACCTCTTGTCTAAGGACCCTGTGCTATTTATTAACACAATTTGTCCTAAGGCAAGGTGGAGATAATACACTTCGAAGGGTAAGGTTTACAGAAGCATTGTCAGTTTGGGGAATAGCTTACAGCTATTCAGGTGTTTGGCCAACAGGATGCAATAACATGTAGATTTAACCCTTTGCACTCACTTGCTTTTTTCTTGATTCCTGCTACCGATGCTAACCATGTCAAGTCACACTCGACATCCGAGTGCAAAAGGTTAAAATGCCCTGAGCTGTCTAGCAGCAAACAATAATATATACAAATCTTTAGGTTTGAGGAAGATGCCTTTTAGCCATCCCAACAGATAATTACATTTTGTGACTCAGCCCTTGTTGAGTCTCCAAACTTCACCAACCTTTTGGTGAAACTCTTGTAATTATAACATGAAGGAATTGGTTCCCGGCAATTCCTACTTTCCTCTCTCTTTTTAGCAAAATATTTTACTTGTTTACCTTTTAAGTGCTCAAGGATTACTTCCATCTTCAGCAGGTCCCCATTTAACCAACATATGGCTTTCCTTTTGTGGCCTCTTAAAATGTACAATGGGCCCACAAATTTCCCAATTCATGCTTATCAACAAATTAAACCTTCTGTAAATTCCCTTGTCCATGTATTGGCATCCCTCAGTTTATAAATATGGTATATTTCAAATTTCCATTTATAAGTTGGTTATTTAATACTTAAAATGCATTATCAGTGAAAAACAATATCATAAACTGTGTTTATAGCACCAAGCCAACACCAAACCTTATGAGCAATATTTTTGGCTATATGATTCCAAATAATTATAACAATATTTACTTTGGGAAATATATGTATGTCTCTAAATTGATATAACCCATATCTCTAAGGCTATAGTGACATGGGTGTAAAAAATTGATAGGTATAACAAAATAAGTATATTTTAAATATATATCTATTATGACCACCAGCAACCCTTGGAAAGCCCGATGACATTGCCTTCAATTTGTTTTCCATCAAAACTACTTCAAATTCCTTAAGTTTCACTGATATTTTGCTGGTAGTCCTCAATAACTGTTTCACTTTAAGACTTATCCTAAAAGGTATTATGTTATATATTGTTTTAGCCTATCTGTTGTCTTCCTTTTTTTCTCTTTTAGCTCTATAATCCTTGACGTAATTTCTTATTGTTGTGCATTTTATATGCTAGCCTTGCCAATAGTAACCACTGACAGTATTGCCTCTTCCATTAGTGCTACTTATTTTCAAGGTTTAACTCACTGCTGTCACCTCCACCAATGACAAAGCTGTTGACCTTGAAGATGTTGTCTTCCTACCAACAGTTCATACATCCTTTCCAATGTCAATAATGTGGCACTTTAATGCTCAGTCTTCCAAGAAGATTATAGAGAACTAGTTCTTTTGTTTTTACTAATTCTTTTATCAAAACCTCCACAGCTTATGTACAAAACAAACAAAAACAAAGAGAGAAAGAGAGAGATCTGAGGTGAGGGTGGGCTCTGCCATTAGGCAAGAGGTAGAAATTGTGGAAAGAAAAGAAAATCTAAAGTGCTGAGAGGGAGTTAAAAATAAATTCTATGATAAAGTCCCAAGAATGTTTTTCCTTCTTATCTGCTTTCTTCTTTCATCAACATGTATTGCTTTTTTATACACTGATTAACAAAAAAGAATGGAAATATAGCATGCATAAGAAGTGGGCATAGAAACATAAATGTGTAGTTTTAAAAAATTAAATAAATATCTGTATAGCTATTATTCAGGCCAATATATCAAACATTATTTTAAGAAAAAATAATGTTTCTGTATATTCTTCTATGAGATGCTTCTTTGAATAACTCTAATTTGATATGTATGTCTATAGCATTTTTATGTACACTACTATATTATAATCATTGTATGAGTATACTGAAAATTATTATTCCATTCGTGGCTATGGGGAAGGGGTGTTGTACCGTTTTGTTGGCAACATTAATATAAAAAACATTTTTACAAATATATCTTTATACATGTGTGTAAGAACTTTTCTAGGGTAGATAATAAGGAGTAGAATTGCTAGTTTTGGATATGTGCAGGCATATCCCATTTTACTAGGTTACATAAAACTGATTTCCAGAGTGGTAGTAGCAATGATAATTTCCATCAACTAACATTCTTGTCAGAACATAGTATTATCTAACTTTGCCCATCTGCTGTATGTGAAATTATGTCATTGTGGTTTTAATTTTCATTTTCCTGATTATTAATTTAACATATATTAGTAAATTTTATAGACCATTTGTGCTTCTTCTTCAGTGAAATTTCTGATTACTTCTAGTGCTTAATTTTTATTACTTTGTCTTTTTCTGTTGAGCCATAGGAATTATTTAGTATGTATTTCAGATAAATGCTATGCTGGTTTTATGTTTTGTAAAGTCCTTCTCTTAGATTGTTGACAGATTTTCACATTTTATGTATCTTTTGATGAATATAAATTTCACCTGAAATTGTTTTCTGTGTATTGTATAAGATAGGGATGTCCTTGTTCCAGGAACATTTATTGCATACTAGTCTACATTACCCCTTCCTAAATTTGGAATGCTTGTCAAGCATTCTGTTTATCTAAGACTTTAAATTTAGCTCAAACATATGTAATAATTAAATTACTGGGGATGTAGATTATGCCAAAAGAAGCAGTGTATTTCCCTCTGTCTGCAGATACAATTATGTCCCAAGGTTTATTCTTCAAGGTAAGGATATTAACATTTTTTTCTCTCTCCTCTATTACTGAAGGTCTTAAATTGATAAATTTGACTAGGTCTTACTGATGACTGGAACGGTGAGCCAAGGTGTTCGCATTGTTGATCCGTTGTTAGGATTCGACCACCATTGTTTGGACTTAATGAACAATGGCATTTTTTGGGATTGGCAACGATGAAAACATTTTGTAACTGTCTCTCAGACGATACACATCGTACTGCGTGCTAGTAAGCTAGTTAAACAAGTGATGTCATTACAAATCAGCTATTCAGATAATTTAGGTAAGTAATTTATTTATTTATTTCATAAATACATACATTTTCTTGAATTTAGCAGACAGTACTCATATTATTTATATTTTATAGTGGTGGCAAAAAGTCTAGCGCCGGCCTTGAAAGTGACACGACTTACGTTACGGCAAATTCAGAGGAAAAATAATACAAGTTAGTATTGTTATTATTTAGAAAGAAACAGGATTTAAATAATTTTTAAAATATAGTTACTTTATAACAATCAAATTAATTTAATTTATAAACTAACAATAAAACATGTTCATGTAATTATGTACCTTACTGTGTTTTTAAGCAATATGTATATAATAATTTATAATATAATTTTAAATTATTTTTTTAGATTTTTAACATAATGAGTAAGAAAAGAGGATGCAAATTCAACAATGATCTAAGAAGTGAATTTCCTTTTATTAAAAAAACCAAAAGCAATTACAATATAGACCAAATTTTTAATCAAGAACCCCCGCCACCCCCCCCCCCCCCCCCCCCGCCCGGGCCCGAAACTGGTTTGGCTCAGTGGATAGAGTGTCAGCCTGCGGACTCAAGGTCCCAGGTTCGATTCCAGGTCAAGGGCATGTACCTTGGTTGCGGGCACATCCCCAGTAGGGGGTGTGCAAGAGGCAGCTGATCAATGTTTCTCTCTCTCATCAATGTTTCTAACTCTCTATCCCTCTCTCTTCCTCTCTGTAAAAAATCAATAAAATATATATTTTTTTTAAAAAGCCCCCCCCCCCCCTCCCCCCCCCCCCCCCCCCCCCCCCTGGTCAATGGTGTCGCGCTTTACCAATGCTAAAATCTGGTCACCTTATCCTATGCTGAACTTTCTCTGTTTCTATGCGTTTGTACATCATGCTGCTACAGGCCCTCCCTTGGTTTCCCATGCCTCCTGCTTTGAGTCCAGGAACATTTTATTTCTGCTTGGTTGGTTCCTGTGGTTAGGCTGCTCAAACTGTCATGTCTGCCCCTGCCTATGTTCCACCTGCCTTTAGTTCCACTGGACCCCTGCCCTATCAGCCTGTGTTTCAAGTTAACCCTCTCATTACTAAATTCAGAGCCTCAATAGAGAAAATGCAAAAATTAAAGTTCGTGACTTAGATTGTATCTTTTGTTCTTGTTGTTAATCCTCAGCCAAGGATATGTGTTCATTGATTTTTATAGAGAGTAGAAGGGAAGGGGAGAGACTGAGAAAGATAAACATCAATGTGAGAGAGATACAAAAATCCATTGTCTCCAGCATACACCATGACCAGGGCCAGGGATCCAGCCTGCAACCTAAGTACTTGTTCTTAACCAGAACTGAATCAGGGACCCTTCAGTCCGCAGGCCAACGTTCTCTCCACCGAGTCAAACAAGCTAGGGCTAGATTGTATCTTGCTTAGATATTATTTTACTTTGTGTTCTTGAAAAAGTCAGGAAAAATCTTTGGGTTTCTAAGTATTATCTACAACAGCATCAAAATAAAGTATCTCCCAAACCCTAATCATTAGTCCAAATACTTATCCAAAGGAGCATTGTTTATTGGTTATAGTAATCTGCAATATTGATTGTAGATTACATTTGAGCCATTATACCTAGGGGATCTTTATGTCAATTTCCAAATAGAAACTTACTCAAATATCCTCTACTATAGTTCTTGTCACTCTGTTTTCTAACTGATAGGCCTATAAGAATGTTTTGCACAAATATAAAATTCTATTACTACAGAATTCTTCTTTAAGACTTCAAAAAGGTCTTCCTTTTATAAGGTCAGAAAATAAGACATGAAATTTGAAAATAATATTATTTGTTCTTCTCATTGATGATCTTTAAGATATAAATAGTTTTTATTTTGCTGCTTTCACTTCTTAATAGAGAGGAATCATGGTAAACAAAACCATTTATAGTTTTAATGAGTAATGATACACTTGCACACACACTGTCTATGCTTATAACCTCTCAGAAACATAAATCAGAAAATTAGAATTATTAAGATCATTTCAGGAAGAAATGGGGCAAGAGGAACTCCCTTAGAAATAATGTGTGTGGGGTTTTTTTCTTGCATCACTTAAGATTTGTTTGAAATGAATTCCTTTAGTTTCTCTATCAGTGTTTTCATTATTCTATATTAGAATAACTTTTAAAATATATTTGAGTGATTTACTTAAATTTCAGAATTTCAGTAAACTTAAAATTTATTTTTCCCCTTTTTTTTGTTTCTTTGTTTTTAAAATCTTTATTATTGAAAGTATTACACATGCCCCCTTTTTCCCCCATTGACCCCTTCTAGCCCACCCCCACCCCAACCCCAGGCCTTTACCACCCTATTGTCTGTGTTCATGGGTTATCCATATATGCATACAAGCTCTTGGTTGATCACTTCCCACCCACCCACCCTCCCTCGCCTTCTCTCTGCAACTCCACAATCTGTCCCTTACTTCTGTGTCTCTGGATCTATTTTGCTTTTAAAATAAAAACATTCTTTTCTGGAGATATAGTACAATATATCTGGAATTATAGTGGATATAATTCACAAAGTTGCAATTTACCTGTTCTCTTTATTTGATGTACTATATTAATATCCAAAATCAGCTACCATATTACTATTAAGCAGAGCACTGGCAACGTTAACTGACAGAAGTTTTATCACATATTAAAAACAGTTTTATCCCTTATTGGTGATAGCATTGGCAAATATGTTCTCTCATGCAGTGGGCTTTCTTGTTGTTTTGTTGATGGTTTCTTTTGTTGTACAGAAGCTTTTTACTTTGATGTAGTCCCATTTGTTTATTTTCTCTTTAGTTTCCATTGCCCTAGGAGCAGTATCAGTGAAGATATCGCTTCGGCATATGTCTGAGATTTTGCTGCCTGTGGATTCCTCTAATATTTTTATGGTTTCCTGTCTTATGTTTAAGTCCTTTATCCACTTTGAGTTTATTTTTGTGTATGGTGTAAGTTGGTGGTCTAGTTTCATTTATTTTGCATGTATCTGTCCAATTTTCCCAACACCATTTATTGAAGAGACTGTCTTGACTCCATTGTATGTTCTTGCCTCCTTTGTCAAATATTAATTGGGCATAGTGGTTTGGATCGATTTCTGGGTTCTCTGTTCTATTCCATTGATCTATATGTCTGTTCTTGGGCCAGTACCAGGCAGTTTTAAGAACAGTGGCTTTGTAATAAAGCTTGATATCTGGTATTGAGATCCCTCCTACTTTGTTCTTCTTTCTCAAGATTGCTGCAACTATTCGGGGTCTTTTTTTTTTATTCCAGATGAATTTTTGGAGAGTTCGTTCTAGGTCTGTGAAATAATCTCCAACATTTACAGGAAACTCATACAACTTAACAAAAGGAAGACAAACAACCCAATAAAAAAATGGGCAATGGACATAAATAGACACTTTTCGAAGAAGACATAAGGAAGGCCAAGAGATATGAAAACATGCTCCAAGTTACTAATCATCAGAGAGATGCAAATCAAAATGACAATGCAGTACCATCTCACACCTGTCAGAATGGCTATCATCAACAAATCAACAAATGACAAATGCTGGCGAGGATGCAGAGGAAAAGGAACCCTCGTGCACTGCTGGTGGGAATGCAGACTGGTGCAGCCACTGTGGAGAACAGTATGGAGTTTCCTCAAAAAACTAAAAATGGAACTCCCATCTGACCCAGTGATCCCACTTCTAGGAATATATCCCAAGAAATTAGAAACACTAATCAGAAAGGATATGTGCACCCCTATGTTCATAGCAGCACAATTTACCATAGTTAAGATTTGGAAACGGCCTAAGTGCCCATCAGTAGATGAGTGGATTACAAAACTGTGGTACATCTGTACAATGGAATACTATGCTGCAGTAAAAAGAAGGAATTCTTACCATTTTCAACAGCATGGATGGAACTAGAGAGCATTATGCTAAGCGAAATAAGCCAGTCAAAAAAAGATAAATATCACATGATCTCACTTATTTATGGAATATAATGAACAAAATAAACTGATGAACAAAAACAGATCCAGAGATAGAGAAGCATTGATCAGACCGTCAAACCTCAGAGGGAAGGTAGGGGATGGTGGGGGTAAGGGGGAGAGATCAACCAAAGGACTTGTATGCATGCACATAAGCCTAACCAATGGACATGGACACCAGGGAGGTGAGGGCATAAGTAGGTGGTTGAGGGGATAAGGACACATATGTAATACCTTAATCAATAAAGAGAGGAAAAAAAAAAGAAAAAAAACACACACACAAAAAGAACAGTTTTATCAATTGCCATAAATATACAAAATAGAAAAGAAAAGAAAAAGTTGCATTTGCAATTTAAAGCTCTCAGGCAGGTGTGTAATGTCACATGTCTGCAGAAGCCTATTTATAAATGCACATTTTAATACCAACTCATTGGCCTGATTCATTAAGGGGAAAAGTGCTGATTAGAAACAATTTTCATTTTTTCAGTGCACCCCAAGAGTTCTTTCTTTCTAAAAAAAAATATTTCTAAATATATAGTTTAGACTCATTTTTAATGAATTTAAAAATATTGTTTATGAAATCATAAATATTGTTCTCTGATATTATTGCTGAAGCAGTATACTATACATTTACATAATATATAAAATATAAATATATATGCATGCATGTGTGTGTTTGAAGGTGATACGGAATGCTTTTACTTGAAAAGAAAATCAAAGTGGACAATAGATATCATAAATTTGTATTATAATCCTTCAATGGTTTGAAAATAAACAATATAATATTTTAAAAATCATAAAATCTAACATATTGATAAAAATTAAGATAAATGTTCCTCATGCATATTGTATGTTTTTCTGTGAGAACCTTTTTTTTTTTTTTTTTTTGGCTTATGTTTCCTTTCAATATAATGTATTGCTGTTGGAATCCTTGTTCTTCTAAGCCAGTTCTCATATAAGTATGTATTTAATTTTGTAACTGTAATTTTTAAAGTAAGAGGGGGATATGATTTGATTTATGTTTTAGAGACACACATTTATACCAAGGCCAAAGATCAATAGAAGGCTAAGATACTTGCATGTAAATCTTAGGAGTCAGGGAAATTAATTAGGGTACCGTTACTTAAGACCAGCTCAAGGATGATGAGCCTGTGAACAAGAAAAGGAACCTGGGAATGGAAAGGAAAAGACGGATCTCAAAAATCAGGAGATGGAATTAACACAATGTGCTGACTGATTGAATGTGAGAGATGAGATAAATGGATGACTTGAGGATCATAATGAGGTTTCCCAGCTTGGGTGACTTCCTGAATAGTGATTTTATTCACTGAAAGGAAAAATAAACAGCTTTGGAAAGGAAGATAACTGACTGGATTGTATTAAAACTAAAGTACTTTATAAGATATGCATGTTAAATTTATCTAGCAAACCATTTTATAATACATTCTATATCACATGATAAAGGGGTATTATAAATAAAGATTTGAAAATTATTGAAGTAAAGAATCATTCTTATTAAGCCATTAGGTTAACCTACTAAAATATACAATGAGCAGAGAAATGGACCAATAATTGAACATTGTGAAACATAAATATTTCAGGGGCAGGTAGTAAAAGGGAATTTGGGACACAGGGCATAAAAGGAGTGGTAAGAAAGGAGAGAGCCAAAGTAAGTGCTATATATTGTATCATTGAGTTTCATGAGGGAAGGCATGGTCAACATTATTAATTGGTGCATAAATTTTGAGAAAACAACATTATAAGATCACTATTGACTTTTAGAGTAGTTTTAGAAAAAGTGTTTGGAGCAAACACCAAATTGCAATGGATAGGAGAGTAAACTGTGAGATGAAGAGCTCATAATCCCATGGAATATTCTCAATTGACACTTTGTATATCAGTCCTATTTAATTATCGTATAAAACTACCTTATTACACTTCAACTTGAATTAGCTCTAAATTGGCACTGCTACTTAAGCCTATTTCTTTCATTGCATGCTCTCCTTAACTAATACTTAACAGAAATTAGTCCACTTGCTTAAAACATTTAAGACTGAAATTACAATAATTTTTCTCACTCTTTGTGGAAATTTGTAAATTTCCATTCTCTGCAAATCCTCCCCTTTCTCAGATTGCTTGTTTTGCATATAGCATTTTGGTAGCTGTGATAAAAGTTATTTATTCCCTTACAGAAAGAATTTTACTTAACTCAAATTTGAAATTATCTGAGACACAACTTAAATAATCCTATATAATAAAAGGATTATTTATATGCAAATATGCAAATCAACCGAATGGCAGAATGACTGGTTGCTATGACACACACTGACCACCAGGGGGCAGATGCTCAACAAAGGAGCTGCCCCCTGGTGGTCAGTGTACTCCCACAGGGGGAGCGCTGCTCAGCCAGAAGCCCAGAAGCTGAGCACATGGTAAGTGAGCGCAGCTGTGGTGGCAGGAGCCTCTCCAGACTCCATAGCAGTTGGACATCCCCTGAGGGCTCCAGGTCTGCGAGAGGGTGCAGGCCTGGCCGAGGGACCTTCCCCCCACCCCCAGTACACAAATCTCGCTGGGCCTCTAGTTAATAGATAAGAAGATAGCAAGGGATACTGTCATTTCAGACAATAATGTTTTAAATTGTTAGATCTACCTTATTATAAATGAGTAGATAATGAATAGAAATTAAGACACTATGTTAATATCATTAGGCAAATCTGGTGAACTCTTCTTTGAGATCACACCACATGTATTTCTTTCTTTTTTTTTTTCTTTTTGCTACAAAACATGGATTAAATCATTCTACAACTGAACTGCTTAAGGAATCACCCTTGGATGCCATGTAATAGAGTATCTTACACTTGCTTAAAACATGAATTCTACCCTGGCAAGCATTTATTACTTAATGTCCTGTAGTTATTTTATTCTAAAACACTGTATTTTCTACTAACTACCATTCATTTAATTTTCAAATTTCCATTTTGCATATGCAATCTTTCCACACATACTCAGGACAATTTAGAAATAGCAATGCATACCATATAGATTTCCAGCAGGAAATAAATAGTAGATTTCAAATTAAATAAATAGAGGATGGCTTTTTGAAAAAACTATGCACATATTTGTGGAAAGGGTTAGGAAATTTACAAGAGATAGTGAAATATGCCAGGGCTAGCAAAGTTTCCACACCACCCTTAGAAATTGGGGATGAAGAAGGAAGAGTTAGTAGGAAATTAGAGACAGAGAGGGGCTATTAGATATGCTGACTTATAGAAAGCTAAGACCTTTCTATGAAAAATCACAGACAGCTTGCAGCATAGCCAAAGGAAAGGAGTAGAGAGAAGAAATATCTGATTCCATTTCCTCTTTGCCTCTTTTCCATCCCCCATTAGTGATCCTTACTGATGGAACAGAGAACAGAAGGGAATTTTTTGGTAGAATCAGTACAAGTTAATATTCAGGGACATAGAACTTGATAGAAAAGCATGAATAATGGATCAGGATAGGATAAACTAACTAAATGAATGAATGATGATTGAATAAATGTATGAATAAAATGTGTGTATATATATACATACATATACATATACATATACATATACATATACATATACATATACATATACATATACTGTTCAACATGGGTAGGCCTCAGGGAAATTAAAATTTAAAACAAAATAGCATCCCACTATAAACCTATTAGAATAACTAAAAAAGCAAAAAAGTCAATATGTATGGGTATTAGTGAGGATATAGAGTAATCTAAACATTATGTGTTGCTATCCAGAACGTAAATTGATATAACTTTGGCAAATTCTACCAAAACTGATTATAATCTACTAGAGGCCTGGTGCATGAAATTCGTGCACGGGGGTGGGGTGTCCCTCAGCCCAGCCTGCACCCTCTACAATCTGGGACCCCTCAAGGGATGTCAGACTGCTTGTTTAGGCCTGATCTCAGGCTTAGGCCTAAACGGGCAGTCAGACATCCTTCTCACAATCCGCTCGCCTGCCTTCCTGCCTGCCTGGCTCCCAACCACTTGCCTGCCTGCCTGTCTGATTGTCCCTAACTGCTTCTGCCTGCCAGCCTGATCACCCCCTAACCACTCCCCTGCAGGCCTAGGTCCCCCCCAACTGCCTTCCCCTTCCGGCCTGGTCACCCCTAACTGCTTTCCCCTGCTGGCCTGGTTCCCCCCAACTGCCCTCTCATGTAGGGCTGGGTCCCCCGCAACTGCCCTCCCCTGCAGGCCATCTTGTGACAGCCATCCTTGACCACATGGGGGCGACCATCTTGTGTGTTAGAGTGGCGGTCAATTTGCATATTACTCTTTTATTAGATAGGATGACCAAACAATTCCATTTCTGGATATATAGAAGTGTGTTATTTTGTATATCAAAAGAGTTATACAAGAATATTATTAATTCTTTTTATAATAATTAAAAGTAAATACAATCCAAATGTCCACCAATACTATATAATGAAAGTGCTGTATGCAAATTGTCCCCTCGACTGAAGTTTTTCCAGGAGTTCAATCAGGGGGCAGGCTGGCTGGAGGAAGGGAGGGAGGCCCCAATGTTAGCAAGGGAAGGGAGGGAGGCCCTGGCCAGTGGAGGCGGCAGGGGCGGGGAAAGGGAAGGAGTATCCGGCCAGCAGCCAGCAGCTGGAAGCTGCTAGGGAACCTAGCAGTGCATGAATTTCATGCACTGGGCCTCTAGTAATGAAATAAATAGATAAATTGTGGTATGTTCATATAATGAAATACAAGATAACCACGAGAAGAAACCTTGAACATCATAGACAAAACTCACATACAGTGTTTAGTGAAAATAGTCAAACACTAAAGGTCGATGCTCAACCACTGAGCCACATGGGCTGTGATGTGTGCAGATTTCTATACTAGGAAGTATTTTGTTGTTGTTATACTTTTTCTATTAAAGCATTTCATCAAAGTGTCTTTACAGACAGATATTTTTGCTAAATATTAGGTCTAATGATCATTTCAGTTAATATCTATTTCTGGAGTTGGTCAAACAATACATATAGCATTTTAAGAAAGTAAAACTTTAAGCAACATGTTTTTTTTTAAATCATGGAGAGATATAATAATTTGATTGTTTCAAATGTCTCCATTAATACAAATTATTAACACCACACCCATATATTTTATAAATTTTTTAATCCTTACCTAAGAATATGCTTTTTTGTTTAGTTTTGTTTCTAATTGATTTTTAGAGAGAAAGGAAGGGAGAGAGAGAGAGAGAGAATCATTGATGTGAGAGATAAACATCCATCAGTTGCCTTCCTTTGCCCTGACCTGGGATCAAATCCTGAACCTAGGTATGTGCCCTGACCAGGAATGGAACCTGAAACCCTTTTGTGTTCAGGATGATGCTCTAACCAACTGAGCCACCTGGCTAAGGCAAACCCATATTTTTTTTTAAATAGTAAATTAAATTTTAGCATCTTAGAAGTTTGTACATACATTCCAGTCTTTTGAAAATTTTCCTACTCAAATGAAACTAAAGTAGTTTTCTTTGTATAGAATGGGAGGTTAATATTTTTTAATGTATTGACTGTCATATCTTATGGGAAGGTGGAATATTGGTATGTTGCTATAAATACTACCAGCCAGGTGCACAAAGAACGTATTTA
Organism: Eptesicus fuscus; assembly: GCF_027574615.1. Lineage (NCBI taxonomy): Eukaryota > Metazoa > Chordata > Mammalia > Chiroptera > Vespertilionidae > Eptesicus > Eptesicus fuscus. The sequence goes on along the minus strand of NC_072475.1, from coordinate 91,539,321 downwards.
AAATAAAGAGGTGAAAAGTTTAAATTGTGCTATTTATCCATGGCATTTATTATAGATTGAAGGGGATTTGTAAGTCAAAAGGAGTGAAATGAAAGCAAGAAAGGTCAAAGAAAATAACCCAGATAGAATGCAAAATAGGTAAACATGCCCCTAGGGAAAAACACAACAGGAAAGGCATAAAGATAATAGCATACATCTCAGTCTATATGTATAGAATTCAGTGCCAGATTTAGTATGTAAGCTGTGTGTTAAGTAATTGGAATAGAGAATTCTCCATTATGAACATGTATATAAGTGTTTCTACACTAAATAGGTGTTTTTTTTCATTGACTATCTAGCTTAATTATGGTAGTGTTTACTATTTATCCCCCCAAACACTCCTCTACCACTCCCACTCCTCCTTTCCCTCTAGTAATCACCAAGCTGTTGTCTGTGTCTATGAGTTTTGGGGGTTTTTTTTTTTTTTTTTTTTTGCTTAATCTCTTGACCTATTTCACCTAGCCTCTCAACCCCCTCTCTTCTGAGAGGGGGTTTTCTATCTTTGAGTCTGTTTCTATTTTGTTTGTTAGTTTATTTTGTTCATTAAATTCCACATGAGTGAAATCATATGGTACTTGTCCTTCTCTGTACACCTGAAACTTATATAGTTTCATTAACCAATATCACCCCAATAAATGCAATTGTAGAAGGCTAAAAACAATAAAATAAAATAAATGGTGTTTCCTTGGGACAATGCTCATATTACAAGTAAATGAGTTCTGCCGGAGCTCCTGTGCCTACATTACATGAAATAGTTTTCTTTAAAGCTGATTTTAAGAGTGACAGAGTGAAGAAAGTACAACTAACAGGTTAACGTTTTATGTCATATTTGACACTTAGCAAGGATAGTAAAAGAATAGGTGAAGAAAATCCTTTTACTTATGGAATTCACAATTTTTTACTTGCCCTATTAAATGTGAGTGCAATTCATCAACTAAGGTCTATTATGTGATATGTTATATTAATGCATGTTTCCATAACTTATGTCTGTTTGCTCTTCCCAGATACATTTGTATCATACAAAGGTAGAGATGAATGCTATAATTACCATCAACAAATAGCTTATTTATTAATGCATATAAAGCCCTTTTGCTGCTCAAAATCACTAATGTTTCTCCCACTATTTTTCTGCTATTAGGAACTCAATATTTCTCCTAATCTAGTCATGCAAATTTCATTCATGTTAAATTGAAGTGCTAATTAAGAGTGCTTTTCTGGACTATGCAGTAAACATAGCTTGCCAAATTACTTATTATATATAAATCTTTCCAATATATTCCATGTTTTTTTCTAGTAAATCCTATCTAATAAAGATGGAATATGCAAATTGACAGTCACTCTGCGATAAAGATGGTGGCGCCCACAGCCAATAAGGATGGAATATGCAAATTGACACGACAAAGATGGTGGTGCCTATCCTCGGCCACTCAGGGCCTCTGGGCAGTGTGTGTGTGCAGGCACAGAGCGGCCAGGGCAGGGTGTGATGCCTGCTATGGGTGGTACGGGGGGTGGAGGGAGCTACAGGAGGGAGGCAGGGCCAGAGTGAAGGCAGAAGATGACTCCGGCTGGAGTGAAGGCGGAAGGTAGCTCCAGCCGAAGAGAAGGCCCAGGGTCCTGGGAGCTGGAGGGAAGCCAGTGCTAGCAGCCAGGGAAAGGAAGGCCTATTCTTGCACGAATCTTCGTGCATTGGGCCTCTAATTTGATAATAATAAATACTATAAATGTTTCTGTAGTGATGCCTTCACCTAATGTTGATGAAAGTAAAGATTAATAAATTTACATCCATACTGTGCTTTATGTTTTCAAAATTGTTTCATTTTCATAATTTTATTTTGCCTCTTCTTACCATACAGTGATGTAGATGAACAGTCAAGTAAAAGTATGCACATTTAAAGACAAGATAACTGAGCTCCTTAACAAGTTAAGTGAAAACTTTGACAAAACACTTTAGCCAATTGACACCAAAATACCTGTCTGTTGCAAAAATGTAATCTATCTATATATATAAAATCCTAAGTGACGATAACAACCCAACGGATGATCAAACAGTCTGCGTGGGGCAACCAGGCCAGCAGAGGGGTTAGTGAGGGGTGACCAGGCTGGCAGAAGGGGGGCAGTGAGGGGTGACCAGGCTGGCAGGAGGTGCAGTAAGGGGTGACCAGGATGGTGGGGGGAGCAGTTGGGGGTGACCAGGCTGGCAGGAGGTGCAGTAAGGGGTGACCAGGATGGTGGGGGGGCAGTTAGGGGTGACCAGGCTGGCAGGAGGTGCAGTAAGGGGTGACCAGGATGGCGGGGGGGCAGTTAGGGGTGACCAGGCCAGTGGGGGGGGACAGTTAGAGGTGAACAGGTAGGCAGGCAGGTGAGCAGTTAAGAGCCAGTTGTCCCGGATTGTGAGAGTGATGTCGGACTGCCTGTTTAGGCCTGATCCCCAGGATCGGGCCTAAACAGGCAGTCCGACATCCCATGAGGGGTCCCGGATTGGAGAGGGGGCAGGTCGGGCTGAGGGACACCCCCCCCATGCACAAATTTCATGCACCGGGCATCTAATATATATATATATACATATATACATATATATATATACATATATATATATACACATATATATATATGTGTGTGTGTGTGTGTGTGTGTGTGTGTGTGTGTGTGTGTATATATATATACATATATATATATACACACACACACACATATATATATAACATAATAATAGACAAATATGTAAATTGACCGTACCTTCACTATGCTCATAGCCAATCAGAGTGACTATGCAAATAAACCCCAAAAAAGATGGCAGTTAATTTGCATACATGGGCGCTCAGTGCCTGTGTACCAGGAACATCCTGGCACCCAGGTCACTGTGAGGTAAGGCCGGGTGCAGGAACAGACCCCCTGCGATCAATCACAGGGAACTGGGACTTCTCTCCTGCACAAGGCTGAAAGCAGATCCCCTGTGATCAATCGCAAGAAGCTGGGGCTCCATTCCTGCACAAGGTGGAAAGCGGACACCCAGCGATCGATCTCAGGGAGCTGGGTCTCCGCTCCTGCTCCAGGAGAAATATGGAGGCTTTCAGTCTGGGGCAGGAGCGGACCCCCTTCAATTGAATGCCTGGGCACGAGCAGACCCCCTGTGATCGATGGCAGGGAGGTGGGGCTTCTCTCCTGCCCTAGAGGCTTTTGGCCTGGGCAGGGTTGGAGCCTGCGATCAGAGCGCCCCTGCCCAGGTCTAAAGCTTAGGCCAGAGGCTTTAGGCCTGGGCATGGCCCAGTCCGCATTTGGTGTGAACTATAGAGGAAACATCTTTTCTGACTGCACATTGGCTAAGCTCCCTGTATGCCACTGGTAATATTCTTAGTAACTTGGGAAATAACAATCCAAAAAGGTGATCTAGGGTTTTTCCACCACACTTCTGGAGATAAAAACGAAGGTCTGCTGCTGGAGGGCTAAGAAATGTCATATTCTGCCCTAGCCGGTTTTACTCAGTGGATAATGCCTTGGCCTGTCAACAGCAGGGTCTGGGTTTGATTCTGATCAAGGGCATGTACCTAGGTTTCAGGCTCCACCCTGGCCGGGGCCCAGATCAGGGCTCATGCAGGAGGCAACCAATCAAAGTGTTCCTCTCACTTTGATGTTTCTCTCTGTCTTTCCCTTTCTCTTTCACATTCTCTAAAAGTCAATGGAAACATATCCTCAGGTGAGGATAAAAAAAAAATAAAGAAAGAAAGAAATAAATGCATATCCTATGAAAGATACATTTTGAAAATGCCTAAAGAAAGTTGTCATTTTTTCTTGGTGAAGGGACTGGAGTCCATGTTGATGAAAACACCTTGGTGGCTGTGGTGACTGGCAGTGGTTGCAGCAGTGGGGTGATGGGACTGGTGCCTTCCCCTTATCAGCCCGGTTGCCTCCCACAAAGGAAGGCCAGACTGCGGCTTAGGCCCGCTCCCCGTGGGGAGTGGGCCTAAGCCATCAGTAGGACATCCCCTGAGGGCTCCCAGTATGTGAGAGGGGGCAGGATGGGCTGAGGGACCCCCACCCCAAGTGCACAAATTTTGTGCACCTGGCCCCTAGTATATATAGATATAGATATAGATATAGATATAGATATAGATATAGATATAGATATAGATATAGATATAGATATAGATATAGACATGGATATATAGATATAGATAGATAGATAGATAGATAGATAGATAGATAGACAGATATAGATATAGATATGTATAGATCTATTGATATAGATATAGATAGATAAATATGTATATAGATATATATAGATCTATATATATACATATATCTATATATCTATACATAGAGAGAGATATATACTAAAGGCCCGGTGCACAAAATTTTTGAAGGGGGGGTGATCCCTCAGCCCGCCCTGCACCCTCTCCAATCAGAGACCCCTTGGGGGATGTCTGACTGCCTCTTGCAATCCGGGACCTCTGGCTCCTAAACGCTCGCCTGCCTGCCTACCTGAGGGTGTGAAGGCATGCCTGCTTACCTGAGGGTATGAGGTCATTTGCATATTAGCTCTTTATTATATAGGATATCTATATATATATAGAGAGAGTGAGGCCCCTAACCTCTCTGCCTGCCTATCACCCCTACCAACCTCTGCGTGCCTGCCTGATTGCCCCTAACTGCTCCACTACTGACCTGATTGCCCCTAACTGCTCCCCTGCTGGTCTGATTGCCCCTAATTGCCTCTGCCACATCCCACACTCAGGACACAGGATTCCCTCCTCCTGCTGGTTGCAGGCACCCAGGACCTGGGCTTCCCTCCCTCTGGCCGGCCACAGGCACCCAGGACCAGGGATCTCTTTGCCTGGGGCAGCCGCAGCTGCAGGCACCCGAGACCATGGGGTGGGTGGCTTGTCCCTTCCCTGGGCCACACCCTGGCTGGTCCCCATTCATCTCTCACAAGCTCATTTGTGCCTGTCTGGTCCCCATTCTTCTCTCCTCAGTATTGAGTATCTGAGGGCGCGAGGGCTTGAGGGCATAAAGACTATTTGCTTATTAGCTCTTTATTATATAGGGTATCTATCTATATATATAAATATAGATATATACTCCGAGGTGGAAATCCTCTCTACAAAAGTAATAGAGGAAGAACACACTTTCATTATGGAATAAGCATTAAACTGAAATATGATGCTCACATTCCTAAGAGACTGCAAGAGCTGACAGAATGAAATTTCACCTCTTCATCTAGCCAAGCAGATACTACCCATTACATATGTGACTTCAAGATAAACAATAACTAGACCTCAAATAAGTTACACACAGTTCATCCTAACTTTAACTAGTAATTTGGGTGACTATCTGCGTTACCTAATTGGCTTTATCCCAGGGGAAATATAAGCTTCTCATCTTTTTATAGCAGGAAATGGTTTGGCAACTTGGAGCAAGGTTCTCTCAGAAGTCAGGCTCCTACACTCCCCATAAACTGGGAGAGGGATGCTATCATCCATTCTTAACTTTCAGAGATGACTCCAGGTTCTTGAGAAAAAAATTCCTGTATTATGAACCTAAAGAAGCCAGTTGAAAAAGACCTATCTACTCTTCAGAAAGATTTAATTACATCCTATCTAATAAAAGACTAATATGCAATTTGACCATACCTCTGCTACACCCACAAGCCACACCCACCAGCCAATCGGGAGCGAGTATGCAAATTAACACAACCAAGATAGCTGCGGCCACAGAGCAAGCAGGAGGCTTGGGTTTCCCCGGCAATGGAGGAAGCCAAGCTTCCTTGCACACTCTGACGGGCCCTGGACTCCACTCAAGGCTACAAAGTTTCAATTATAGAAGATAAATAAATCCCAACAAGAATGGCTGCCACCACAGAGCAAACAGGAGGCTTGGGTTGCCAACAGCCATGGAGGAAGCCAAGCTTCCTGTTCGGCCCAAGGCTACAAAGTTTCAATTATAGAGATAAATAAATCCCAGATACCAGGGCCTCCTCCGTTTGGGTCTCCAGGGGGTGTGGCCAGCCTGCAAACCACCACAGGCCCCTCGCTCAGGCCGCCCCATGCCCAAGGGAACCCCACCCTGATGCGGGACACCCTTCAGGGCAAACCAGCTGGCCCCCACCCGTGCACCAGGCCTCTATCCTATCTAATAAAAGAGTAATATGCAAATTGATTGTTACTCCAACACACAAGATGGCTGCCCCCATGTGGTCAAAGATAGCTGCCTCCATGTGGACACAAGATGGCCGCCACAAGATGGCCAGCAGGGGAGGGCAGTTGGGAGGGATCAGGCCAGCAGGAGATAGCAGTTGTGGGCGATCACTCCAGCAGGGGAGGGTACTTGGGAGTGACCATCCCTGCAAGGGAGGGCAGTTGTGGGTGATCAAACCTGCAGGGGAGTGCAGTTAGGGGTGATCAGGCCAGCAGAGGAGGGAAGTTGGGGGCTACTGGGCCTGCAGGGAAGGGCAGTTGGGGAGGACCAGGCCTGCAGGGGAGGGCAGTTAGGGGCAATCAGGCTGGCAGGGGAGCAGTTAGGCATCAATCAGGCTGGTAGGGAAGTGGTTTGGGAGTGATCAGGCTGGCAGACAGAAGCAGTTAGGGCCAATCAGGAAGGCAGGCAGGCGAGCACTTGGGAGCCAGCAGTCCTGGATTGTGAGAGGGGTCCCAGATTGGAGAGGGTGCAGGCTGGGCTGAGAGACACACAGCCCTGTGCACAAATTTCATGCACCGGGTCTCTAGTTGGTGAATAAAATTATATGGATTTCAAGTGTACAATTTTATGAAACATCATCTGAATATTGCATTGTGTTTACCACCCAAAGTCAAATTTCTCACTTTTTAATAGTATTTGTGTTACATGCCTATCAAACTTCCAACTACAGGGATTATAACTGACCCAGGGTCCTTTGTACTGATCTTTGGCCTTCCATGGCCATCACCAGCCAATATCTGAGACCAAACAAGGATTCCAAAGCAGATCTATCCCTTTGAAAAAGAGGGGCTGTCGAGGATGTTTTCGCCTACCCTTTTCCTCTCTTTCTTTCACTGGGAGAAGACTTACATCACTGTCCAGAGACTTTCCCTTGATTTCCTGACTCTCTCTTCATTTACTTGGAGACATTTACCCAAATAAAATCCTTTCATGTTTAATGTCATTTTGGTATTTATTTCTTTAAAGACCTAGGTTAAAACATGGTGGGCATAGCAAATAGTACAATCACTGTGGAGTGGTATTATTCAAATTTAACAATGTGTTTACTCCTTGGCAATTCAAAATGGAATCGGGTATTATAGCAGTGATAATTGCCAAGACAATGCCAACTCTGGGAGTTTATCATTCAGATCGCCTGCACAAAGCCACAGTGATATATGTAAAAGGTAATGCATCACCACGGCATTGTTAACAGCATGAGATTGGCAACAACACAAGGAATGTTTTGTACCTGTACAAAAGATAGAGGTAGCACTTGGTATGCTAATATAGAAAGCTCTCCAAGAGTTATTTTATAGTTAATTAACTAATTAATTTTTTTCTTTATTGATTAAGGTATTACATATGTGTCCTTATCCCTCCATTGCCCTCTCCCACCCTCCCCGCTTGTGCCCTCACCCCCCCTGGTGTCTGTGTCCATTGGTTAGGCTTATATGCATGCATACAAGTCTTTGGTTGATCTCTCCCCCTAACCCCCACACTCCCCTTCCTTCCCTCTGAGGTTTGATGGTCTGATGGATGATTCTCTGTCTCTGGATCTGTTTTTGTTCATCAGTTTATGTTGTTCATTATATTCCTTATCTCCCGATTGCCCACCTCACCTCCTCCCTCCCCCCTGCTCATGCCCTCACCCACCCAGTGTCTGTGTCCATTGATTATACCATTTGCAATAGCATGGATGGAACTGGAGAGCATTATGCTAAGCAAAATAAGTCCATTGGAGAAAGATAAATATCACATGATCTCACTTATTTGTAGAATATAATGAACAACATAAATTGATGAACAAAAACAGATCCAGAGACAGAGAAGCATCTATCAGACCGTCAAATCTCAGAGGGAAGGCAAGGGATGGTAGGGGGAAGAGGGAGAGATCAACCAAAGGACTTGTATGCATGCATATAAGCATAACCAATGGACACGACTTATTTTTAAGAGAAGGGAAAAAAAGAGGTAGAAGACTGTTTATAGCACATGTAATTTTCATGCAATTAAAGGGAGGTAATAAAAATATATATTTTTAATATTTGTATTTGCATAATGAAACACTGTAAGACTGCACAATATATTAGACAATAATTTTTTTAGGGAATAGTAGGGGATAAATTTGGTAGAAAAGGAACATATCCAATCAAGTTTTCTCTCTCTCTCTCTCTCTCTCTCTCTCTCTCTCTCTCTCTCTCTCTCTCTATATATATATATATATATATATATGTATATATTAGGGGCCCAGTGCACAAAATTCGTGCACTGGGGAAGGGTCCCTCAGCCCAGCCTGCCCCCTCTCACATACTGGGAGCCATCAGGGAATGTCCTATGGATGGCTTAAGCCCACTCCCCATTGGGAGCAGACCTAAGCCGCAGTCTGGCTTCCCTTTGCTTGAGGCGATCAGACTGATCAGGGGAAGGCGCCCGCTCCATCACCCCTCTGCTGCAGCCACTGCCAGTCACCACAGCCACCCAGGTATTTTCAACAACACAGACCCCAGTCCCTTCACCATGAAAAAATGACAACTTCCTTTATGCATTTTCAAGATGTGTCTTTCGTAGAATATGACATTTCTTTATTTTTCTTTTTATCCTCACCTGAGGGTATGTTTCCATTGATTTTTTTCCCCCTTCCCTCTGATTCCAAGCTCAGCCCCTTCCCAAGCCAAAAGCCTCCTCCCCAGATTTAGGCTTGGGAAGGGGTTCCCCCACCCCACTTCCGATCTCAGGCACAGCCCTTTCTTAAGCCTAAAGCCTCCACCCCAGGCTTTCGGCTTGGGAAGGGGTTCCCCCCAGCACCTCCCCAAGCCTAAAGCCTCCACCCCAGGCTTTAGGCTTGGGAAGGGGTTCCCCCCAGCACCTCCCCAAGCCTAAAGCCTCCACCCCAGGCTTTCGGCTTGGGAAGGGGTTCCCCCCAGCACCTCCCCAAGCCTAAAGCCTCCGCCTCAGGCTTTATGCTTAGGAAGGGGTCCCACCCCGCTGCAGTTCTGATCATAGGCTTGGTCCCTTCCTAATCCTAAAGCCTCTGCCCCAGGTTTAGGCTTGGGAAGAGGTTCCCCCCCCCTCCGCCCCTCCCATCGCAGGCTCGGCCCCTTCCCACACTTAAAGCCTCTGCCCCAGGCTTTAGATTTGGGAAGGGGACCCCTGCCCCTCCGATGGCAGGCTGGGCCCATTCCCAAGCCTAAAGCCTCTGCCTGATGGCCGGCTGGGAGTGACCTGGGTGCCTAGGAGGTTCCCAGGAGACAGGTATGTATGCAAATTAACCGCCGTCTTGGTTGTGTTAATTTGATTACTCGCCCTGATTGGCTGGTGGGCGTGGCTTGAGTGTAGCGAAGGCAAGTCAATTTGCATATTACTCTTTTATTAGGTAGGATATATATATACACTTTACTGAAGTTTGAACCATGTAAGTTCATTACCAAATAAAAAAATAAAATTTAATATAATAAAAATTAAGTGAATTTTCTTGGAACTATGTGGACCCTTAAGTAGAAGAAAGAACTAGTACCATATATTACTTTTGAAACATCTTTTATATTTATCCTTCTACTGTTCAATAATGTGATAATGAACCACTTGTTAAATTAATAAATATTCTTAAACATTTGATATTTATTAGGTGCTATGTTAGATGCTAGGGTAGGTGACTATAATAGATAAGATTCCTATTCTCATGGAGCTCATAACCAAATTTTTAAAAAGAGAGGAAAAAGTAGCAATTTCCAAGTAAGGTGAATTCAATAAAACTTATATACGGGGGAAAATGAAGTTTACAAGTGGAACTTCACACAATTCTAGGATTCAGTCAGGAAAAAAATTCAGTCATTATAATAATAACTAGAGGCCCAGCGTGCGATTGAAATCGCACGAGGAGGCGCCCCACCTCCCGCCGTGTGAGGAGGCACCCTGTGGGGGGCCGGGATCCGCACCTGACCCACATAGCACTGGCCCCCGTGTTGTGTCCTCTGGGGTGGGGGCAGGCACTCCGGTGTGTTCTCTGCTCTGGCCTGCCCTCAGTCCCAGCCTCTCAGTGTGTTGTGTCTCCACTCTGGCCCGCTCCCAGCCCCAGCCTCCCCGCGGCTGCTGGGGCTAGGGGTGGCACGCAGTCCCCTCCCGCCCATCTGTGAGCACAGCTCCTCCTGAGTGGTCGTGACACCCGGCTAATTAGTGTATTCCATATATATATATATATATATATATATATATATATATATATATATAATGTAAATTATTGCTCTGTTGTTTTGCTATTTGAGAATTCTAAGCATGGGCAATACATTAATTTGCATGTATATCAGTGATATTCTCTGTATTAGTAAAGTTTACATGGAAAGGAGCAGAACATCTTTGAACTCTACTTTACTTAGATACAAGATAGGCATGATCCAAATTCTGTATTTCTTTTTTAAAAATATTTTTATTGATTCCAGAGAGGAAGGGAGAGGGAGAGAAATATAGAAAAATCAATGAGAGAGAATCATTGATCGGCTGCCTCCTGCAACCCAGGCACATGCCCTTGACCGGAATTAAACCCAGGACCCTTCAGTCCGTAGGCCAACACTCTATCCACTGAGCCAAACCAGCCAGGGCCAAGTTTTGTATTTCTTAAGCTAAAAGTTAAAGGGGCTGGCACTTTTTTTCTGATGTAATAAGACATGCATTTTTTAGAACTTGCATCAATTAGTTTTTAAGTGTATGAATTCTCATAGCTATGTAGCATTTTAGTAGCCAATGTAATTAAATTGATATTTTGTATCAGTTAAATGTATATATTTTGTGAATGCATTACATAATACTTTACTTGAATGCTTATGCAGATTTTTTTCATTTAAGCCATTTAAAAATATTTTCACTTTCAAAGTCAATTTAAAATTAATTTTTATATTTAAAATGTATTAAAAATAGGTATGAAGTACAAAGAATCATAATAAATAGACTCATATACAAATTGCTCTGCATAAGGGAAAAAGAAATCTCATGCCTTTAACATATTTGTACTCCTAAAATTATAGAGGAACCTCAATTATGAATTTTGGATTTATTTTTTAATTGCTTTAGAAAAATGATATCACTCATTTTGATTTTTAAACAACTCATTGTTTACTTCACATGCTCCTAAAATTTATTAAGTATAATTAAATGTGCATATTTACCTGATGCTTTCTAGCTCAACTTAAGATCTTTGAACTTTAGGTTCTCCCCTCTATGTTTTTACAGGTAGCTGAAGTCCATTCATTTATATTGCTATATAGTCTTACATTGTATGCATACAACCCAATTTATTTATCTGTTCTATTACTGATGGATACTTCATCTCTGATGAAGACATATATTCCTCTGGTAATAGGTATACAAGAGTATCTTCCACTTAAATATTGAAGATTAGAATTTCTAGTCATTGGGACATATATGTTGTCATTTTATTTTGATAATGTCAAGTAATTTTCCAAAGTATTTGTGCTAGGAGAAACCAAGATGGCGGCATAGGTTAAACACCTAACCTACAGCCGGGCACAACAATTTCAAAAATACAACTAAAAGTCAAAACGGACATGTGACACCTTAATCAATAAAGAAATTAAAAAAAAAATAAAAATGCTATAAAAAAAATATTTGTGCTAATTTACATTACCTCCTGCCAGCAATATATGAAAGTTCTGTCATTTCAAATCATCACCAATATTTTATATTTGAAGGATATGATTTTTTATAACAATGTTGTTGCATGTAAAATGGTACCACACTATAAACCACACTATAAATTTAGTTTAGAGTTTTACATTGCTAATACATTTGAGCACACAGTATTTTTGTTTTAATGGTGATTCTGATTTTTATTTCTGTCAAATACAGTTTAAGTCTTTATTATCTGTTTCATTTTTTTGTCTTTCTCTTATTTGTTTATGGAGTTTTTATTAGATATTCTGAATAATCTTCATTTATCATTTATATAATAAAATTTTTTTCTCAATCAGAGATTCTTATTTTCACTTTTTTATGATTTTCAATAAATAATAATTAATTTATATAGTCATAATATATAGCCAATGTTTTCTTTCATGTTTTTGTTTTATTTTTTTTGTTTTTTGTTTGTTTGTTTGTTTTTAAGCCTACAGCAGTCGGTATTCCCAGGCGATCTCCCATCCAAGTACTAACCAGGCCCGACCCTACTTAGCTTCCAAAATCAGACAAGATCGGGCGTGTTCAGGGTGGTATGGCCACAGACTATTCTGTGTTTTTTTGTGTCACTTGTTTTACTATCGCCAATTTGTACCGTGGTGGGCAAAAGTAACTTTACAATTATTCATATGAAAAAAGACATACAGGTTATGATTATTACATAACTTTATTAAATCAAAAGAATTTCACTCACAATTGTATACTTATTTTTGTACATCTTTGTATATTTCCCTGAAATGACTCTAAAGTTTTATAATTTTATCTTTTACATTTTTTTTTACCTCAAATTGATTTTAACTTACTAATGTGAAGGAAATTCTATTTACATTTTTGTCTAATTTGAATACATGATTGATGAAACCTATATATATAAAGGCCTAATATGCAAAGTGTCCCCTCGGGCGTTTGATAGACTGGAAGTTCGATCACTCGCTATGACATGTGCTGACCAGCAGGGGGTAGCACAGAACAAAGGAAGGCCCCAGCCTGCTAGGGACCCTACCCATGCACAGATTTTGTGCACTGGGCCTCTAGTAATATAATAATGATTTAGGTAATTTTGTTGCAACCTTGTCTCAGTGGTACAAGCCAAAGTTTCAGAAGTCTCCTGCCTATTTGATTTAATGGATTTATTCTACTTTAGAACCTAACTTTTGACATGAGGTTGCTACTTCTTTCTGTTTTGCTTTTTACCCTCTCTAGCTTTTATGGACTAATTTGCTTATTTTTCAATTGATTTTTGTCTCTATTATTTTATACTAGAGGCCCAGCGTGCACAAAATCGTGTGCGGTTAGGGTCCCTAGGCCTAGCCTGGCCTCCATCGCATGGCCTCTGCTGCCCTGGGACGCTACGTAAAGCTCCCCGCCCCGGGACGCTCCGCAATGCTTGCGGGTCCCGACTGCTCCACGAGGCTACCCCCGTCCCTCAACTGCTCTGCGAAGCCTGCTGCTGCCCAGTGAAGCTTGCCGCTGGACTCTCTGGGAAACTCCCCCTGCCCCGCCACTGCTCCACGAAACTCCCCCACCCCTCAACTGCTTCACGAAACTCACTGCCTCCTGGGTGACTGCTCCGCTAAACTCACGGCCACCCCGCGAAGCAACCCACCATCGCTGCTCAACAGTCCCCAGTCCAGCCTCGCTGCCAGGCCCCCCTCATGGCTCAGGGGCTGAGGGAGAGGGGGGACCGAGAGGTGCTCCATGCACTTCATGGTGACCAGTCTCCCGTTTGGTTGTGACGCCACTTAGCTCTTTATATATATTAGGATTATAGTCCCCATCTTGATTTTTTTAATGGTTACCCTAGAAATTATAGTATGTGAACTTATCAAAATCTCTATTAAATATTGTCTTTACCCTACTCCTGACCATTAGCATGACATAGAACACTTAAATCCCAATCACTTTCTCCCAATTCATACGCTATCATCTATTTAATTCAATCTTTCTTTTAACAGCACAATTTATTACCATTCTTTTTTTCTAGTCATTGTGCTTTTGTTTTATCTTCTCACCCAAGGATATGTTCATTGATTTGAGAGAGAGGAAGACAGAAACTGATGTGAGAGAGAAGCATCAGTGGGTTGCCTAAGGTATGATCCCTGATCAGAGACCTAAACCACAACCTAGTTAAGTGCCCTGACCAGGAACCATCCTCATCACCTTGTGGTGTATGGGACAATGCTCCAACTAACTCAGCCACCCGGCCAGTTTGTGTTCGTTTTGATTTGCAAACTTATTAATGAATTTCTCAGCTTTTTATTTCTTCTGAAATATTCGATCACATGATCTGAGATTATTTTTCTTTTGCCTGAAGGTTAACTTTACTGTTATGTGTTTCTGGCATCTTGGTGAATCTGATTCTACTGTCTGTTGATTCTTAGACTGTCACTCTTCTGTGATTTGTTTCCTTGTGGATTTTGTGATTTGTGAATTTGCCCATTTTCCTCCTTGTAAAGTCTGATCGTTGGAAAAGAATTCTTTCAGACAGGATTTTCTTTTGCTTTTATCAAAACCCTATGTGCATTAAAAGTCCTGAACCACTTTAAAATATTGCATTTTTGGTTTGCTTTTAATCATTGTAGAGTTATTTTGAATCCCACTCAGTTGTGAGAGTTGGCTTTTAATTATAAATTATCAAGGATGAAGGCAGACATCAACATTTCTGCTAAAAAAACAAACAAACCCAGAAACCGAACATATGGGTTTTATATTTAAATTTATTTATTAAATGAATTCATTATATCACAGATTCACACACAATAGTTATGTCAATACTTTAGTGAAAATAAGAAGCCATTGGTGTAGGTGACTTCTGAAACTATTTTTTTTTTGCCCAGTTGAGAGAGTTTTCACTTTGGTTGCTACACTTCATGTTTCTTAAAAAACAAAAGATAAAATGTAAGGTTTGGATGCTCCTAGAAACATATGAATAAAACATAACCAACTTAGAGATAAATAGAGGAGGGAGTAGGCATAGGCATGTGCAGGCCCAATGTCTGTGAAAGGAGAAAATGAGGATTAGATGGGAAGAGCCTCAGTATGAAGTGAAGCTCTGAGACAGTCTTGGTCAGTTTTATGAGGAGCTCCAAGCAAGATTTCCTGTCAGAAGGGTTTTGAATCAGACAAGGTGACTTCCTGTTTGTTGGGTTCTCTCATTGACTGAGAGGAGCCATGTAGAGCACAGTCACTCATAAATATGGTGGCTGAAGGTGTAGCAGCTGAAGGCTATCAGCTAAATACACCCCTTGCAGCAAGTTCTCCTGAAGCAATATCTGCTCAGTTCACCTTCATTGTTACCATACCTGAATACGGTGGAGAGGCTGTGACATAAGAAATATGTATTTTCTTTTCTGCCCCTAGTTCCTGACACAGACATACAAAAACTCTTGTAATTTTCTGAATAATAGGGTGAGAGGAGTGTCTTAGAAGTAGCTTCTAAATCCCTTGATATTTCCTGGGCCATATTTTGTTCTATTGAGGCAACTCTTTGTGAGCTCTTTGATAGTTTCAGGATGGAAGGTAATCATTAGAAAGACCAAGCCATGATTAGGAACAGAACTATCAGCCTCATCACCCCCTCATCCTCTGGAGAGAGGGGAGAGGCTAGAGATTGAGTTAATAATTGATAATGCCTTTTAAAAACTATGGGGCCCAGAGAGTGTTGATGTTGTTGAGCACATCCACATTCTGGAAGGTATTGCACCACCCCAACCTGGGCCTGTGCCCTGACCAGGAATAGAACTGCGACCTCGTGGGTCACAGGTCGATGCTCAACCACTGAGCGATGGCAGCCAAGCTATCTGTTTCTTTAATTGAGCTTTTAAAATATATATTATTTGAATAAAATTATAATGATTTCATTAACCTATTTTGCCCTTTCTTAAATATGATGACTATAAATGTGATAGAAAATTAAAATTGCCCATTGCAGGAGGAAAGCAATCAAATTAGATTGACCAATATGCTTACATACTTGTCTGGCAAATTTCCCACCCTCCCTAGATTGAAAAGCTGAAAGTAGAGAATCATTATAAATATCTATTTCTCTGCCTATGAAGAAATTAAATCATGAAAGCTCAGGTTCAGAATTTCTATGAATCAATTTTTTAGAAGGATATCTAAATTTTTTATTTCTTAGTGTTTTCCATTTTAATAATAATAATAAGACATTCTGGCTTATTTTTTTATATGGAAGGTGACTGATATAATATAAATTCAGTGATTATCAGTGGCAAGCTTAAAATGCGTTCCCAAATATTTTATTATAAAATAATTTTAAAATCTAGGGGAAATAGGACCTGCTCACAAGTGTGTAGGTTCATTTGCTAGACAGCGTACAAGCTGCTGCTGTACACGCTATAAGGATTTACAAATTTAGTCATTTTGCCATTTTAAAAATGAAGGAGGGTTAATAGATATGCTGGAATATCACAGGGGGAAAAAAGTAATATGATACCAGGAAGAAGGGAAAAATAGCTATCAAATAAAGGCCAGGGATATACTGCATTGTATAGTGGAATACAACAAAATATTCTCTCTCTCTCTCTCTCTCTCTCTCTCTCTCTCTCTCTCTCTCTCTCTCACACACACACACACACACACACACACACACATACATACACACGATCATGCTCACAGATTCTAAAACAAAAGAACTCTAATATAGCTGGCACAGAAACCCTTTTTCAGGGTTTATAGACTTTATAGGGATAAGGGTTATAAGAAATCATATATCACACAATGAAAATAATTCTTTCCAAAAAGACATTGAAAGTGTTATTTACCCTATATAGTATACAACCACTTAACTCACCCTAAAGTCCATCTTCTCAAATAAATACTTACTTTTGTCCTTGTACTCCAGTATAATTCACTCATTTTAACCCATTTTACAAAAGTGCACATGTTAAGGAGCCATTTCTCAGAACAACTGGAGCAAATGGCAAAGAAAGTAGTTAGAAAACTGAAATTGGCTTTTTTTGTGTGTGTATGTTGAAATAAATTTAAGCTTGTTTGAAAATAAGAAATCTCTACACATTGGTGTGCACATGACCTAAATATGATCCATAGTCATAACTCTTTTTAAAATACTTCTTTATTTTGTTATGGATGAAAAGAGAAATTATGTATTCTTCCAGTAAAGATAGTTATACTCTGAATTAATGTGGTATCTTCTTTTTCTAACCACACATAAATACAGGGATACCTCAGTTTCCGGTGAAGATGTATCCTCAGATTTGATGTGTAAACCAGTGCTTTTCCCACTTTTTATGGTCTTTCCTGGAACTATGATTTCCCATCATATTTTAGTGTGTATTATATTCTAATCAACAGTCTGCCCCAAAACCAGATTGCAAATTCCTTGTTTATAGAAAGGGACTTTAATTTCTTTTTCTCTGTAGCACCATTAATAATTAGAACTAGAGTTTGAAAATAGCAAGAACAGGCCTTGGCCCAGTAGCTCAGTTGGGTAGAGCATCCTCCCAATATGCCAAGGTTGAGGGATGAATCTCCACTCAGGGCACATAGAAGAATGAACCAAAGAACACATAAAAAAGGGCAACAACAAATCAATGACTCTCTCTCTCTCTCTCTCTCCTCTCTCTTTCTCTCTCTCCTTTCCTCTCTTTCTAAAATCAATAAACAGAAAATAGCAGGAACAAATAAAAATATATCTGTTGATATGCTGTTGGGAGACATGTTTCCATGGGATGATTATTAGAAATTATAGTAGAAACCCTGGTCTCACCAAAAAGTCCATGTAAATGACATTGTAGTCAAATTAATGTAATAATTATAACAACCTGTATTTTGAGTGATAGGAGTAGCCATCCAGAACTTCAAAGAGAGTGCTGTTTTCTCTTCATTATCTGCTGTAGCAATAACCTTAGACACAATTTTGATACAGGGCATGTTAACACTGGCAGTGATAATGCCGGTCTTCATTCCCTGTGTGCAATATACTCCTCAGGTTCCTACTTTGGGATTAGGAAGAAGAGCTCAGACATATCTATGTAATTCACATTGCAAAGATTCACACACTCAGACCAATCACAATTTCCTTTTTTGGCACGTAACCTGACTTTGTTTGTCAGGAAAAAGCAACAGGCACAAACTTATTTGCATTAACACATGATTGTTTGATAACCTCAAACGCTTTCTGTTTATTTTTATTGAAAAACTAGAAGCCCGGTGCACAGATTCATGCACCTGTGGTGTCACTTGGCCTGGCCTGCACCCTCTTGCAATCTGGGACCCCTCAGGGGATGTTGGACTGCTGGTTTTGGCCTCATCCCCGCAGGCCAGCCTGAGGGACCCCACCGGTGCACGAATCTGCACCAGGCCTCTAGTATGCATATAAGATCTTTGGTTAATATCTTCCCGCCCTCCTCCCTCCACCCTTCCCTCTGAGATTCATCAGTCTGTTCCATGTTTCCATGCCTGTGCATTGAGCGTCTGCCCCCTGGTGGTCAGTACACATCATAACTAACAGTCGAACGGTTGAACGGTCATTTGTTCGCTTAGGCTTTTATATATATAGATATAGTGCATGCTAACCATAATAAATTTTCTCTTGGTGAAATTACAAGCAATGCTCTGTGTTATAAATTTATGCCTATAGATGTAAGACTTTTTTTTTTTACTTTTTTCTTCTCCTAAGTTACCTCTAAATTCAGGGACTTGTGTTCAGAAACATATTTGCAATATTGCTTCTTCCATTGCAGTATTTAACTGCAAGGATTTATTCTCCAAATAACCTCTTTCCCTACAGAAGGCTCCCTAGCAGTCACAAAACCCATGTCTTCCAAATTTGCCACTTCCTGGGACTTTTCAACCAGCCCTCCTTCTAGGTCAGTCATAGCTGCAGGATCATGCCCTCTCTTCATCCCTAGTCTTTCTTCCCTGTAAAGCCTTTCAGTCAATCCAGAGGCAGCTGTAGGAAAACCTGGTCACCAGGAGACACTGAAAGCCCAGAGCCCAGTATCTGGCAAATAGGAATGTTTACATAATATATATGACCTCAGAGTTAAGAGTTCAATGAGGAATGGATGAGAAATAGCATAAATAGATATTAGATATGTAGAGATAGCAATAGAAATAGAGGATAGAGATATAGATGTGTTATGCTACACATACTGTATATACTATACAGAGAGAAAATTGAATGTGCCAGTAGAAATCTATTTGAAAATATGAACAGGCATTCTCTCCTTTTATTTTGAGATTCTTTTTTGTTTTTCTTTTTGTTTAAAACAATTTATAATGTCTATTTGCATAAGGGTGTAAAGAAATGGGCATGCATTTTAAAAAGGTAGTAAGAAAAAAAGGCCAAAATTTTCTGCATTGTAATTTAGCCATATTATGACAAAATAAATTAGGAGCCCCCAAACTGTGCAAAATATTAAATCTAACAATTAAACTTGTATGAATTTGTCAGAATACATATTTATAGACTAGAGGCCTAGTGCACAAAATTCATGCACTTGGGGGTCCCTTAGCAAGACCTGTGTCCTCTCGCAGTCTGGGAGCCCTCGGGGGATGTCCAACTGACGGCTTAGGCCCGCTCCCCCTGTTGGATATCCTTAGCACTGCCGTGGAGGCGGGAGAGGCTCCCGCCACTGCCACTGCACTCGCCAGCCGTGAGCCCGACTTCTGATCTTCTGGCTGAGTGGTGTTCCCCCTGTGGGAGCACACTGACCACCAGGGGGTAGCTCCTGCATTGAGCGTCTTCCCTCTGGTGGTCAGTGCATGTCATAGCGACCGGTTGTTCTGCCATTTGGTCAATTTGCATATTAGCCTTTTATTATATAGAATGTGTTCATGTTTACCTCAAGTATACTTAACACAACATTTTCATAATAATGAAATGTAGACAGTTGTGTAAATACCCAACAAAAATAAAATATTAAATTAATTATATACATACATGCACATATATCCACTGGGAAAATATACAGCTATTAAAATGGCATTATAGAGGACTGTTGCATATATGTATACATCACATATGTAATTAGGAAATTGCTCATCTATATATATATAAAATCCTAATGTACAAGTAGACCGAACAGTGGAACAACCGAACAACCAGTCGCTATGATGTGCGCTGACCACCAGGGGGCACGTGTGGAACATGGCAGGCGTTGGCAGCAGGTGGCAGAGTGTAGAACATGGCGGTGTCAGCCTCAGTGGGATGGTGGAGCAGGTGATTGGGGGCGCCAGACATAGGCAGAGTGCCTGTTGCTGTCATTGAGATGAGCCTCTGGTGGTTACTGAAAATTCTTTGCTCCCATACACTGCAGTCCTGCCTGGTGCTCGCACCTGCTGCCGGCGTCAGCCCTGCTCACACCCGCTGCCAGCGCCCAGTGCTGACCCCGATCACATGGCACCATCAGCGGGTTCCAGCAGTGGCTACAAGCCCTGATAACCCCTCAGGGCTTCTCCACCTCCCCCTGCTCCTGAGGGGTGATTGGGGCCAGCAGCTACCTCTTGCACCTGCTGCCGGTGCCAGCCCCACTGGCACCCACAGACAGCAATGCTGCTCACACCCACTGCCAGAGCCCGGTGCTGGTCCTGATTGCTTGGCGCCGTCAGTGGGTGCAAACGGTGGCTGTTGGCCCCAATCGCCCCTGAGGGCTTCTCCACCTCCCCCTGCTCCTGAGGGGTGATTGGGGCAGCAGCTGCCGCTCAAACCCGCTGCTGGCTCCAGCCCCAATGGCTCTGCACTGTCAGTGGGTGCGAGCGGGGCCAGCACCATCAGCGTGTGGGAGTGGTGGCAGTGGGAACGGGGCTGCCGGCAGACAGGGGACCGGGGCCTCAGCGGGAGGGGCCAGGTAGGGACACGGAGGATGGGTTGAGACCCGCCCCTATGCCCACCGTAGCCTTTCAGCCCACAGTTCATTTCAAGGTGCACAAATTTGTGCATTGGGCCCCTAGTCTTCTATAAAATGACAAAGGATGCTTAAGTTTTATACATGTAACAAGATATACATAGATATGTGTGCATATATACATGTATGTACATACCTATGTATATACATACAAAATGAAAACTGGAATGAGGTACACAAAAAAGTAACACAACTTATTTCTGAGGTATTACAGAAATTATTCTGTTCTTCTTCTTTGGTGATGACTATTTAAGTTCTATATTTTACTTGCTTAGCACATTTCAATTACATAATACTATGTTATTAACTCTGGTCACCAAGTTTTATATTAGATCTTCAGATCTCACTCATCTTTTAGCTGAAAGTTTTCACCTTTTTACCAACCTCTCCCTATTTTCTCACCCTCAGCCCTGGGAACCAATTTTCTACCTCCATTTCTATGAGTTTTACTTTATTTTTAGATTCCACATGTTAGTGATACCATGCAGTATTTATTTTGCTCAATCTGGCTTATTTCACTTAGCACAAGACTCTGGAGATCCATTTATGTTTCCACAAATGGCAGAATTTCCGTATTTCTCGTGACTGAATAATATTTCATTGTGGAGGAGAGGAACCAAGATGGCGGCATAGTTAAACAACTAATCTGCTGCCTCACACAACAATTTCAAAAATAGAACTAAAAGACAAAAATGACTACCACCCAGAACCACGGGAAAGCTGGCTGAGTGGAAGATTTACAACTAAGAAGAGAAAGGAGCACAATCGCTGAAAAGCTGAGGTACGGAGGCACGCGAATCGGGCCGGCGGCGGGCAGCTGGGTGCGCGGCTTTTCTTCAACCCGCAGGGAGACAAGCTCCTGATCACTCTGAAATCCAGTTTCTGGGGACACTCAGGGGACCCAGGCACCTACGGGGAGAAGCTGGACTCTCGGCCATCGGGTCGGAAAGTGAGAGTGACTTTTTTGCAGAGGTGCGCCCAGCAATCATTGTTTACTGCGCTGGAGCGCAGGGCGCAGGGACTTGGAAAAGTGGAAAGGCAGAGACGGCTGACAGCAGCCATCGCCGTTGGCCACGCCCCAGCCTAGTGACGCCCTGAGACCCCGCCCAGCCCTGAGACCCCGCCCCGCACATGCTACAAACCCGCCCAGGCTCCACACAGCGGCTTTTGCATATAAATGGCCTGTTCTGGGGCAGCTCAACCAAATTAACTTCAGCTCCAGTCAGACTGCTCCAAAACCGCCCAAGCAAAGGAGGAGAAAACTAGCCCTTGCTGTAGCTCCTGCTGGGGGACACACAATACACAAGGGTACACCAAGAGTGTCCACCTCAAGTAACGGGGAGGCTGACCCGTTGAACCAATAGGACACCTAGTACACAAAACTACCCTACCAACTTAGGGAAGCAGAGAATATGAGAAGGCAAGGAAACAGATCACAAACCAAAGAAATGGAGGAGAACAAGCGACTGGACATAGAGTTCAAAACCACGGTTATAAGGTTTTTCAAGAATTTCATGGAAAAGGCCGATAAATTCAATGAGGACCAACTAGAAATTAAACATACACTGACTGAGATAAAAAATATTATACAGAGACCCAAAAGCAGACGAGAGGATTGCAAGAATCAACTCAAAGATTTGGAATACAAAGAGGCCAAGGACACTCCTCCAGAGAAGCATGAAGAGAAGAATTCAGAAAGTTGAAGATAGTGTAAGAAGCCTCTGGGACAACTTCAAGCGAACCAACATCAGAATTATGGGGGTACCAGAAGAAGAGAGAGAGCAAGATGCTGAAAACCTATTTGAAGAAATAATGAACGAAAACTTCCCCCACCTGATGAAAGAAATAGACTTACAAGTCCAGGAAGCGCACAGAACCCCAAACAAAAGGAATCCAAAGAGGACCACACCAAGACACATCATAATTAAAATGCCAAGAGCAAAAGACAAAGAGAGAATCTTACAAGCAGCAAGAGAAAAACAGTTAGTTACCTACAAGGGAGCTCCCATACGATTATCAGCTAATTTCTCAACAGAAACCATGCAGGCCAGACGGGAGTGGCAAGAAATATTCAAAGTGATGAATAGCAGGAACCTACAACCAAGACTACTCTACCCAGCAAAGTTATCATTCAGAATTGAAGGGCAGATAAAGAGCTTCACAGATAAGAAAAAGCTAAAGGAGTTCATCACCACCAAACCAGCATTATATGAAATGCTGAAAGGTATTCTTTAAAAAGAGGAAAAAGAAGAAGAAAGATAAAAATTATGAACAACAAATACATATCTATCAACAAGTGAATCTAAAAGTCAAGTGAATTAAAAATCTGAGGAACAGAATAAACTGGTGAACTTAATAGAATCAGGCATAGAATGGGAGTGGATTGATAATTCTCAGGGGGAAAGGGGGGTATGTGTGGGGAGTATGGGAAGAGACTGGACAAAAATCATACACCTATGGATAAGGACAGCGGGGGGGGGGGGGAGGTAAGGGCAGAGGGGGGGTAGGAACTGGGTGGTAGGGAGATATGTGGGGAAAAAGGAGAAACAATTGTAATCTGAACAATAAAGATTCATTTAAAAAAATATTTCATTGTGTGTGTGTGTACATGTGTGTGTATGTTGTGTCCATACCTTGGCTATTGTGAATACAATGAACATATGAGTACAGATATCTCTTCAATATTCTGCTTGCATTTCCTTTAGATATATACCCAGAAGTAAGATTGCTGGATCATATAGAAGATCCTTTTTTAATTTTTTGAGGCACTTCTATACTGTTTTCTATTGTGGCTACAGATAATTTTTATAAGTGGACATAATATTACTAAAGGTATATATTTTTGTTGAACAAATGCATGAATTAATAAATAAGTTATGGAATAGTTGGATGACACAGGGTTAGTCATGGTTAAATCTCCTGATCTGTGCATAACACCCTCTCCCTCTATTCACTCTGATTATAGGGGTTATCTAATTGCTACATGTTTCTGACAATGTTTGTCATAACACTGGGATGGTGTGAGATGGGAAGTGGATACCTATTTATCAGTTGGACTCACCTGTACAATAAGAAGTTGTGTGTATTTCATAGTTATATTTTTCCACCAATAAACACGTTGTTAAAAATAACATCTATTATCATAAATTATATCCTCTCATTTTCATCATTTTCTCTTAATGCCTTTATAATTACTAATTTTTAAATCTTATAATGTAGTTTGCTTCTCTGGCTAATTTTTCTCTTGACAGTGTGGTCTTCTAGCACAGCGCTTTTTGAAATAGTGGTGTTGAAGACAAATATTGTTTTATTTCTTGATTTATTTTCATGTGCAGATCAGAAACTCCATTGCATACAATAAGAATTAATCACTAGAAAAAATGTTGAAAAATACATGCCAAATCAAATCCAAATTCTTAATATTTTATTCAAAGGACATAAAATTCATTTTTATACATATCAACCAAAAGAAAGAGAAAACAATTATAAAATCTGTAAACTGTCCTTTGAAAGATTCACTATTATATTCATAGTTTTTGTACTTCTCCAACTGTATATCAAAGTTATGAAGGAAGGATTCTGTATACTGTTGACACTTTGAACAAACACCATATACATATATGAAGTTTTTAATGTAAGAGACATAGAACTCTCTTACTTGACATTTATTCAGCAAGCTGCCAAATAAAGTGTAAAGTATGGTTGGACTGTTTTAAGATAAGAAAACGGGCCAGTGTGTCTTTCTCCAAGACTGATGACCAGAGATTCACATATTGTGTTCAAGAGGGCGTGAGATGTGGTTCCTGTGAAAATGTGCAGTACCCACGGTGACTCATGTTACAGGGTTTTTGCTGTAAGCCCTCTGTCTGATAAAAGAGAATTTAAACAGGAATTTGGAGACAGACAAGACTTGGTTTTCAAAAGATAAGAAACTATGGATATACTTTGGTAAGGGAGCAGGAATTCAGCCATGCATGAGTTAGTCTTTTCAGAAAACTGTAGAGGAAATACAGTTAGGACTGAGACTTATGTAGAGAGACTAATCAATGTGGGTGAAGTTAGATGGACAGGCTGCGCTCTGTGGGCCACATGTACTCGGAGTATCGTTCAGATGTGCCCACTACTAGGTTGGACAAATACAGAGAGACATAGGAATTTTAACAGAATCAAGGATTTGGTTTTTCCAGTGGAAAAGGGAGGCTGAGTTCACAAGTAAGCAAAGCTGATGACATTAAGGATTAATAGCTGTTTCCCCACCACCACCATCAAGAAATGTTAGTAGATTTCTTTGAAACTCAGTGTTTTTAGCTGCAAAATGGGAATTAAGATAACTGTCCTTTTAACCTGAAGGATCATTATAAACATCAAACCACACACGTCAAGAGTGTGTAAACACAATGGCTGCGAATCTGCTCCTTCTGCCTTCCAAGTTTCTAAGTCCCCTCGTTCCGCGCTCTAGCGCAGCAAACACTGATTGCTGGGCGCACCTCCGCAAGAGTCCCGGATCCGGGTGAGGCCTCGTGCACCTACGCCCTGGTGAGGCCACATGCCCCTGGGTCTGGGAGAGGCCAAGCGTCCCTGGGTCCGGGCGAGACCATGTGTCCCTGGATCCGGGTGAGGCCTCGTGCACCTAGGCCCGGGTGAGGCCACGTGCCCCTGGGGCTGGGGGAGGCCAAGCGTCCCTGGGTCCGGGTGAGACCATGTGTCCCTGGATCTGGGTGAGGCCTCGTGCACCTAGGCCCGGGTGAGGCCACGTGCCCCTGGGTCTGGGAGAGGCCAAGCGTCCCTGGGTCCGGGTGAGACCATGTGTCCCTGGATCCGGGTGAGGCCTCGTACACCTAGGCCCGGATGAGGCCACGTGCCCCTGGGTCTGGGAGCCCAAGCGTCCCTGGGTCCGGGTGAGACCATGTGTCCCTAGATCCGGGTGAGGCCACGTGCCCCTTAGTCCGGGTGAAGCCGTGCCCCTGGGTTCGCCGAGACCAAACCAGAGGGAGTCAGACCTCCGTTACCACCATTTGTCCACCATCCAGAGCTGAGGGGTCAGTGCTGACATGTACAGATAAGGAACTGGTGGACATTGAAATTGGGTCTCAAAAGAACTGTTGGTCCAGAAAGAAACTCACTACAGACTGATCCATCTGCCTGTCAACATAACTATTATTGCTCGTCTCACATTCAGTTCTCATAAGTATATATCTAGTGACATATGATCTCGCTCATCTAGGGGAAATGATGAACAACATAGACTGAGGAACAAGAACAGAACCAGAAGCAAGGAGGCATCGATGGGACTATCGGGCCTCAGAGGGAGGATAGGGGAGGGTGGGGAGAGGGGGAGAGTTCAACCAAAGGACTTGTGTGCATGCATATGAGCCTATCCAATGGTTAAGTTCAACAGGGGGTTGGGGCATGCGTGGGGAGGGGGGGGATGGGAATGGGGGGATGAGGACAAATATGTGACACCTTAATCAATAAAGAAATTAAAAAAAAAAAAAGAAAAAAAGAAAAAAAAAAAAGAGTGTGTAAACAAGCCTAGCCGGTTTGGCTCAGTGGATAGAGCGTCAGCCTCCCAGGGGATGTATCTTGGTTGCGGACACATCCCCAGTAGGGGGTGTGCAAGAGGCAGCTGATTGATGTTTCTATCTCATCAATGTTTCTAACTCTATCCTTCTCCCTTCCTCTCTGTTAAAAATTCAATAAAATATATTTTTTTAAAAAGAGTGTGTAAACAATTCAGCAAAAAATATGTAGTTGCATGTGTATGCATATATGTGTGTATAACATTATTTCGACTATTATTTTTATAACCTGAGCCATCTGATTCTCAAGTGTGTCATAGTTACTGAGTTTGTGCTCCTTGGTTTCCTTTCCTCCTGCGTCCCTTGGGCAAACATCCTATATAATAAAGAGTTAATATGCTAATTAGACCGAACAGCAGAACAACTGTCCAGAGAACCCTCCGGACGACCTTCTGGTCCAAGCTGGGCCTGCAAGGGCCAAGGCCCTTGCATGAATTTCATGCATTGGGCCTCTAGTTATTATATATGTATTTTAATTGGAAGTGGGCTTTTTTTTTTTTTAATTCAAGAAAGACTTCTTTCCTTTGGCTCAGTTCTACTACTTTCCTTAGATATTTACAACCTTTTTAAAAAATGTCTTCATGTGTTCACATAGATCTCCTTTGATATTTATAAGTGTGATACCTTCCTAGTTTTTCCTTTTAAGTCTTAGGCTTTATACTCTATGCCATCATCTACTTTACCAGATCCTTTTCATAATTCACCCTCTTTTTCCTTCAAAAAAAACTTTTTTTTTTTAATTTTTTTTATCTTCAGTAAAGGAGTCCTATTCCCTCATTCCTTCACATGAGCTGGTGGAATTTAAAGTTTGTTGCCCAAAGTATTGTTACAGTTCACTTTGAAACATGACCCTCTTTTAAGTTATCCCTACATTTCCAATGGAAACTAAACAGCCCTGCCAGAAGTGCCATATACTTGGGGGGTGGAGGGGGGTGCACATAGAATGGAAACTAAACAGCCCTGCCAGAAGTGCCATATACTTGGGGGGGACGTGGAGGGTGCACATAGAACTAAGGCACTGGAAAACTGTCACTGGGACTTGTTTGCTCAGTCTTGCCCTATTTTCAAATGGTAGATTTCCCTTCATTTTTCATTTACTTTCCTTACCATGACTTATTTTATTGTGCTCCATCTTCCTATCTATAAATTGAAGGCCAATAATTCTCCTTGCACTGGTCTCAGCATTGCCACATTTCACAGAGCCACTTTTGCATCTGGTATCGTATTAATGGATTTGCTACTTTGATCTGTTTAATTGTACTTCCCACTGCTCTAGGGAGAACACTCCTCATATTGGTCTACAGCCTGTGCTCCTCCTGGAACTCAACGAGTGTCATCTGCATGAAATAAAATTCATTTCAGACTATATGTAGCATCCCATTTTCATTTGTGTATTTTATTTCCCTGAAAGTGCCCTAAAATCTCATTGTAAAAGAGTTTTCAGACCAACACAGAGAGAGAAACTAGACAAGCAGGCTTGTCTCACTTCTCTGGCACCTTGAATTACACACCCTTCACACACATTCACCCACCGCTGCGTATGGGCAGCTGATAGGGTTGCTGGTAAATGTGTTCACATATTTTTAGCAATGCTCAGACAGATGGTCTTAACGAGAAACTGTTTGTGTTATTGTTTTTCCAATCAAACATTTGCTTCATTGAAATAAAAGTAATGTTCTTTCCACTTCCCCTTAAAGCAGGAAGTCTCTTCAGATTCCTTGACCCAATAGCTTTTTTCCCTCCTACCATGGTACCTATTGCATGTCTTATGCTACGCTTTGAAAATTCTATAAATCAATGTCTAGCTTCAAAGTTTGGCTTTTAATATATGTCTTTAAATTAAAAAAGAAAACACATAACTTGAGATTCACTTATGATGACCATTTTAATATTGTAATAAATAATATCTAAAATGTGCCTAATTTATCCACAATATTTCATTGGAATACTTTCGCCCTTGGATTCACTTCTTGAACTGTGATAGTTTCCAACAAAATGCTTATTCTTTCATTGACACCTTGCATCAGCTCAGAGTCCTTCTTTGTTCCTGTTTCTTAGTTACTTTCTTTATTTTTAAAATATTTTTATTTATTTTAAAGAGAGGAAGGAAGAGGGAGAGAGAGAGACAGAAACATCAATGATGAGAGAGCATCACCAATTGGCTGCCTCCAGAACGCAGTGGGGAAGGAGCCTGAAACCGGGCATATGCCCTGACTGGGAATCAAACCGGTACCTCCTGGTTCATAGGTGGACGCTCATCCACTGAGCCACACTGCCGGGCTCTGAAGTTTCTTTCTCATGATCACTCCCATTATTTAAGGAACACAAGCCCATCGCAGTTGTTTTCCCTTAGTGCCAAGCTAACCCTTAACTTTTTTGCTTTCCTATACTGTGTCCTGTTTTCCTGCACAACCTCACATAGCTGTGAGGAGTGTCTTTGTCTTCCTCTTTCTTCTCTCATCACCCTGTCTTATGGACCTGTGTGAATTTCTGCTTCCAAATCCTCACCTTGGTTTTCTGTCTGTGTACGCCTTTAAACATTTCTGCAGCTATTTTGCTCTTTAAAGCTCTTGGCTTGATTCCTTCTCTAGGGAATTGTCTTTATGTCATTTGAAAAAAATATATGAGTCACCACTTTGTGACATCTGGAAGGGTAAGCACGGATTCTCTACCCTTGATCATCCCTCTTATATTTTTTAATTTCTTCTTGTTCTCATAGGAATATTCTCAACCTCCAAATATCTCTGCCAAATTCCTCAGCTTTTGAGAAATTAATTTTAGCTATTATCATAGCAGGATCAGAAAAAGTAACATCTTTCACATTGCATTATACAACCTCTAGTTTCTCTTGTATAAAAATACTATCGGTTCCTCTGACCCACTTCTCCAGGAATTTTTGGTAAATATTCACAACTATAAGCATGCATATCTAAACTAGAATTCTTCAATCTGATATTACAAATTGGCTTACACTTTTGACTTTATTGTTAAGTATTTTGGAGTTAGGACACACTCAAACTTTAGCCACTTATGAACTAAACTAGAGGCCTGGTGCACAAAATTCGTGCATGGTGTGTGTGGGGGGTGTCCCTCAGCCCAGCCTGCATCCTCACCAATCTGGAACCACTTGAGGGATGTCCAACGGCCCGTTTAGGCCCAATCTTACCGGGATCGGGCCTAAACGGGCAGTCGGACATCCTTCTCACAATCCAGGACTGCTGGCTCCCAACTGCTTGCCTGCCTACCTTCCTGATTGCCCCTAACCACTTCTGCCTGCCAGCCAGATCACCCCCTAACCACTCCCCTGCCAGCCTGATTGCCCGTAACTGCCCTCCTCTGCATGCCTAGTCACCCCTAACTGCCCTCCCCTGTAGGCCTGGTCCCCCCCAACTGCCCTCCCCTGAATGCCTGGTCCCCCCCAACTGCTCTCCTCTGCAGGCCTGGGTCCCCCCCAACTGCCCTTCCCTGCAGGCCTGGTCGCCCCAAACTTCCCTCCCTTGCAGTCCTGGTCCCTCCCAACTGCCCTCCCCTGCTGGCCATCTTGTGTCCACATGGGAGCAGCCATCTTGTGTGTTGGCATGATGGTCAATTTGCATATTACTCTTTTATTAGATAGGATGATTCCATGTCTCAATTTTCTCTTGGAGAAAAGAAAATATTTACTGTGATTTTTGTTTATTGTTGTTAACTGTGTTGCTATTTTCGTCACATCAAATTGAAATGGAATTTTTGGACTGGAACCCGGATTCTTTGTCCGCCGGAATCGAAGAATGAATCCATGGACAGAAAGTGGTATAATAAAGGTGGAGATTTATGGAAGAACAAGTACAGACTCCCACATGGAGACGGGAAAGATCCCACAGAATGGACTCCCACATAAGGAGGGGGGAAGGGTCCCACTGAGTTCCTTTTCCCTGTGGCTTATAAAGGCTGCAGATCCTGGTGCCTTGATATCCCCTCTGATTGGTCACTATTCCCTTAGACTGATTACTATAGTAACTCCTGGGCTCAAAGGTCAAACCTCACATGGGACATGTGAGGTTCTCCCCCGCACCCCCTCCCTATGGTTTTCCTATTCCCTCTGGGCTTTCTTCCTCTCCCTCTGGATGAAGGGCTTCCTTCCCTTTATTTTGTAAATATAGACCTTGTGCTGTTCCCAGCTCCCTCATTCTGTGGAAATGTACCTTCTGCTGTTCTGAAGCCCTGTTCTTACTCCATGGTCCCCTTAATTTCCAAAATTTCTAAAATTTCCTAAACCTGTCCTATTTTACCCCCAAAATTCCTGTTTCAAAATGTAACATGTGATAGTTGTGCAAAATACTTAAATCTCTGACCTTTAATTTCCTTATCTTTAAAATGAAAATAATAATACTCCCCCTGCAGAGATGCCACATATCTTAGCGATAATGATTGCGAAGTCCCCGACATTCAGGTATTGGTGATGAGGATGATGCCATCATCAACATATGCCTTTTACAGTTTATTCTATCCCTACAGCATTTTTTCCTGAGAGCTAAAATCATCTAGTATCAGTTTGTTTTTTCTTTTAACATGGTGAGAAGTTATATGTCTTAAAAACACTTGAAGCCCAAGCCAGTTTGGCTCCATGCATAGTGCTGGCCCCCACTCTGAAGGGTCGTGGGCTCAATTCTGATCAAGGGTATGTGCCTGGGTTGCAGGTTGCAGGCTCCATCCTAGCCCTGTTTGGGTACATGCAGAGAGCAATCAATGGATGTGTCTCACATCAGTGTTTCTCTCTCTTCCCCTCCCTACCACTCTCTCTAAAAATCAGTGGAGCTTTCTGGTGGTGGAGTCTGGGTGAGACACGCAGAAATGGCACCTCCCAAGGGGAAGGAAAAGAAGGAAGAACAGGTCATCAGCCTCGGACCTCAGGTGGCTGAAGGAGAAATGTATTTGGTGTCTGTCACATCTTTGCCTCCTTCAATTACACTTTTGTCCATGTCACTGATCTTATTGGCAAGGAAACCATCTGCCATGTGACTGGTGGGACAAAGGGAAAGGCTGACGGAGATGAGTTCTCTCCATACGCTGCCATGTTGGCTGCCCAGGGTGTGGCCCAGGGGTGAAAGGAGCTGGGCATCACTGTTCTTTACATCAAACTCCGGGTCACAGGAGGACATAGGACCAAGACCGCTGTACCAGGGGCCAGTCAGCTCTAAGAGCCCTTGCCCAGTCGGGAATGAAGATCGTACAGATTGAGAATGTCACCTCCATCACCTCTGAGAATACCTGCTGGAACGGGAATCACCGTGGTCACCATCTGTGAACAGGACTCCTCAAATTATTGTTTTCTGTTAATAAATGCCTTTGTGTCAGCTAAAAAAAAAAAAAAAAAAAAAAAAAAATCAATGGAAAAATATCTTTGGGTGAGGATTAACCAAAAACCACACACACAAAAAAACCTTGCATATGTTTTAAATGGGAGATGAAGTTGCTTTAATTTACTTTAATTTACCATGCTTATTTTTCTCTCTCCGTTTCCTATTTCCATTCATACATTGTACACTTTAAATGCTATGCCCTGCACATTCATCATATTCACTCCAACATGACAGACCAGTGCACAGAGCCTGGAATACAGAACTTGAACCTTCAGTACAGCCCCCTCTATGGATTTGATGTTAAGTTATTGGACTAATATATACATTTTTTAATATTCAATTCCATATTTTTTCTTCCTTTATATGACACTGGATATCAAAAACATACCAGGCAATATGCTAGCTACTAAAAATACAAAGGTGAATATAATGTCTTTGCTCAAATGATTTCACAAACTATTGGAAGGTGCACCCACATGAAACACAGAATTACAGTAAAAGTGATTTTTTGCGACTTTCATATCCTAGTTTTCATTCTACCTTATTGTGAGAGCAAAATATCAGTTGGCGGTCCCTGCACATCCCCCACTGGGGATCAAACGACAACCCGGATATGTGCCCTGACCTGGAATCTACCAGCATCCTTTCAGTGCACAGGACGATGCCCAACCAACTGAACCACACTGGCCAGGGCTGTCATTTTTCTTTAGCATCTTTTAATATAGGAAAAAAAATCATTATTTTTTTACATCATTGACTTGTTGAACAATTATAATTAATGATCTTATTAAATGACCCACATAAATTAAATGACACCTTTATGTGACCTTTATGGTGTCATTTAATGTATTGCTCTAACTCCTATATTTTCTATAAACCAGAAGTAAGATATAAAGACTAAGTGATTTGCATTCAGCTTTTGGCAGGAGCATTTTTTAGGTGGTGCTCTGTATAGTAATCTGCACCGGTCAGGGGACACGCAGGTCTGGTTGTCCTGGTATCAGTGGTGATCAGCTACTTCAGTAAGTGTCAACGTTCCTTCCATTACAAAGTCATGATTTTTTAAAAATTTGTTTCTCATCTTGATATCAGCAAGAAATCCTTGGAAGTGATACTTTTGATCTTTAAGAATAAGCATACCCCATTAACTTCTCAAAAAATGTTTTTTTAAGTACTTTGATGATGTGTGCCTGACATAATTATTATAGTAATAGTTGTAAAATTATAATTTGTAATTCTGTCTTTCCTTCATATGTCTTAACTAGAAATCACATATAAATTTTTTTTTGCATTAACCAGGGTTTTTTAACAATATAAAGTTTATTTCCTAGAGAAAAGGGAAGAAAATGCTTATTATTTTCATTTATAACCAATTTCTGAGTAAATTATTAGTGCACTTCATGTCCTAATATATAAAAACCAATCAAACAATGCAGGAGGAGAGATTGGAGAGACACACTTTAATCACCGCGGTGGGCTTAGAGAAAATGAATTCAAATTCTAAGCAAAGCTACAAGCAGCACTTCCCTTTTTATTAAGGAGCCAGCCCTATGTGCACTTAGTGGTTATCTCGCAGCTGGCCTTGAAAACAACACAGTTCTATCCAATTAAAAAATGCACCTGGCATGGCATAGAGATTATGGGCATATCTAGTGTCTGGCCTACAAGGTCAGGCAGCTAAGTTTATCTTCAAAAAATTCCAAACAGTAGTTTTACAAAATAGGAGTTTTCCTTCTCACTATAATATACAGAAATAAAATTTTGAATAACCATAGTGATATCCTAACTAGAACAATAAATTCAGTAAGGTTTAAGTACCTTATGTTTCTTTTCTTTGTAAACATTTCCTTTAAAGATGTATAGCCAAAATATTATGTTCTAAATCTTGTTGAAATAATTTGTCTGTGTAGTTATATTATGAACATGGAATATTTGTTTTAGTTTGTCCTCAATTTTTAAGACTGCATTTTTATGTAAGTTAATTTGTAACACATAAAAAGTTTTCATGTTTTAATTCAAAATAAATAACAATATATGCTCAGAAACATGTTACTTCCTTTACAATCTTCTGCCTCTGTTCTGTGCCTTTTTGAATAAATAAGCATTTATATAAGTTTTTGTTTTGGTCTTTCAGTGTTTTGTTTGTGCATTTTTCTTTAAAAATATTAATATACATATTACTATAATATATGCTATATTCTACTTGTTTTTCTCCTGTTGACTCAAAGCTGAATGTTTATTTATTGTGGAAAATATACAAATAAACAGTGCTTAATATAATCACAAGTTTAATAAGTTCAAGTCAGAAGTTACTTGATATTGTAACTGAGAATAATGGATGACGGGGATACTTATACAGATATTCTGGGAAGGTGCCTATGGGTAAATGATATTAATTCTGTGAGCTGAAAAATGAAAAGAATCCAGTTGTGTAAAAACCAGAGAGGAAGATGAGTCTGGCACATCCTAGAAATTGAGCGCCAGCCAGTGAATTTGAAAATTAATGGTAAGGAAGGAAAGGAATTAAGTTGGAAAGTGGAAAAATAGGAAGAGGTTTAGTATGCCAAGAAAAATGAATCTTTATTTTATTTGAAATACAAAAGAAAGTGACAGAATGGTTAGGGCAGAGAAGTAACATGATCTCATTTATGTTTTAAAATAATGACTGCTGTTTAGAAGATTGGAGAACAACAAAGATTAAAACTATATTCTATATTACCTCCCTTCTACCTTATTATTTGTTCATTTCTGTTTTCTTCCTGGGTTTTAGTTTGATTTGCCATAACAGTGCTACAAAAGCACTTTCGTCCTCTGCATGCTTCAACCTTTTTGAAAGCTTTTCTGACATAAAGGCACAGTTGATCTCTCCTTTCATGTGTCTCTATTTCATACAATTTACCATTATTATAACATCTATCTTTTTCATTTTGTAATTGTGTGTTTATAAGCCATTTGTCCTATGAATACATGAGTAATCTGAGAGGATAGTATAGTAATTATCTTTGAGACCACAATAGCCAGCATATTCATAACACATCTAGTGTTCCATTGAATTTTTTAAAATAAGGTAAAAAATGGATGATGTTAACATAAATCTTCACAAACATTCAATTATTAAAATTCTATTTTAAAAACTATCTATATATATAAAAGCCTAAGCAACCGTTATGACCGGTTGACTAGTTGCTATGACATGCGCTGACCACCAGGGGGCAGACGCTCAATACAGGAACTACCCCCTGGTGGTCAGTGTGCTCCCACAGTCAACCTCCTGTGGCCGGCCAACTTCCAGCGGTACCTCCCCCTGGCTGGCTGGCCCCAACTGGCCCTTATCGCCATCCAGGCAGAGGGACCCCACCTGTGCAAAATTTGTTCACCGGGCCTCTAGTAGTCTCATAAACTTGCTAGTAGAAGACAATTCAGTTCTTCTGGATACTGTACCCTATCTTTTTACTAGTCAAATTCTAATTTACTTCCATATTTTATATGAAATTGAGGAGACAGATGGAAGCTAGGTAGACGGGGATGGGCCATGGGCAGGGGGAGGTGTGGAGTTGGGGAAGGGGAGGAGAACCAGGGTACCCAGCTAGGTGGAGTTACTAAAACAATCCAACTGGGCAGGAGAAGTAACCTTTAAAATGAAGGGGTGGTGCTAAGACAGGCAGCTTGCAAATAACCCATCACAAGGCAGTGAGGCACATAAACCAATCCCAAGGATGTTCCTGAGGCAGAATTCTTTGAAAAGACCAATCAAGAACTAGCAAGGCTGTATCTACCCCTAAACAAAAAGCATGAGTTTCCTCTAATCTCTCTCTCTCTCTGGCTCACACTGGGTTCCACAGGATATGCTCCCCTGCACCCATGTGGCTTATGGACATGTGAAATTCTACACATGGACTCATGGACTTTAATTAGCTTGGATACTGAACTACACCTAGCTGGAACATGGAATAAAAGTGTTAGGGGCAAAAATAGAATATTGGGGACTAGCTATGGTTATGGGAAATATTAATCATGCTCTATTAACTATGTGTTGGTTAAAGAAAGGACATTATGACTTGGCTGGGAGTTGTATGCCCCCAGGACCTGGAAGTCAACCTTGGAATGCTGTCCATTATCATTTAAGAACTGCCTGTTATCTATCATGGAAAGATTAACAGTCTTGTTGCCCAACCAATGGAGTCCCACCCCAGCCTTCTACTTCCCCTTGCCTGTAATCCCTACTTACCCATGTAATCCTTGTCCTACCCTACATAAGCAGGTGGTTTATGAGGGCTGCTGTTCCCCCTTACTGCTGGCAGTATTGGAATAAATGCTCATATAGGATTCAACCCTGTGTCTGCTTAATTGGCTCAAGTAGTGACAGGCAGTCCAGACCCATTGACTGTCTGGTTACAGAAGCTCTGGACACTAGCCTCATTTGGATCCCCAACTGCAACTTTTCTAGAACTGGCTTCTCTCAATAAACTTTGCTTCCGCTAACCGTTTTTGTCCAGGAATCCATTCTTTGGTTTGGCAAGTCAACGAACTCTGATTCAAACACCACATTTCCATTTCAAAATCAAAACTCACCTTTATGAAAACATTTGAAAACCATTTATCTTTAAGCTTTTATAACATTTTTTTGGAAGAGTTTGTATTCCATTTTACCCTATTATAAAGTTACTGGTGTGTGTGTGTGTGTGTGTGTGATATTCCCTACAGTAAGCAAACCTGAAGATAAGAACCATTTCTTCTTCATCCTATTGTATTTTACAGTCTATGAGGAAAAACAAATGAGTCTATTTCTCTCCTTAGACCCTATTGTTTTCCTTAATTTTTCTATTGTGTTCTCAAACTATCCCTACCATCTGACCAGGATGGCCTTAATGGTACCCTCAGCTTGACTGAACTTTAGACAGGTTTCTTCCTGACCACCCTTATCTGAGAAAACTTTCAATTATAAATTCCACTGTCCTCCTGTTAACATAAAAAACCATTGAAACCTGTAAAGAATTTTTGTGAGTTTATTTGAGCCAAACTGTCAACATATGCTGGGAAGCTGAACCTCAGTGAATTGAGATAATGCTCTGGAGATTGGCGGGTTACATTTGTATTTATACATTGCAATCAAAGGAAAGGGACGTAGGTGGGTTACATGAAATCCATTGGTGATAGATTAGAGAGGCGGGAGAAAGTAAAGCGGGGGCGGGGGGGGGGGGACCCCTGGGATTGGATAAAAAGTAAAATGATGGACACATACTTAGGTGGGTGCAGGAACAATAAACATGATTGAAGGAATTTGTGGTATCTGTCCTGGTGCCCAGCACAATAGATTGTGCCCCAAAAAGGGAAGTTACAAGTTACCTAGACATTTCAAATGGTATGTAATTATAGATGCAAAAAGACAGATCGACTCAATTAAGATAAATGTTGACCTTGTCAGTGAAGATACTGGCCTAGGAGGTGACTACCCACCATAACTGCTTTCAGTTAAAATTTTATTTCAGACCATCCTTTGTGGTTTCTTTAGGTCTCTGAGTCTGCAAGACTGCCATGCAGGCCTTCCCTGAGCCTGTCAGGTTAGCATGTGGCCCCTTTCATCCATACTCCTTTGGAGATGTAAATCTTCTCCCAGCCTCCAGACAGTTTAAACCCCAGAGATATCTTTTTCAAGGACCTAGGAGACATCCCTTTGAAATGCAATTATAAAAAAATATAGCACTACTGTCCTGTCTCTGTAGGAGGGCAGGAATAAATACAGATGGCCTATCACATCTAGTGTTTCTCTACTAGATCACCTCAAAGTTTAAAACCCTCTGCCTTTTGTTTTCCAAGAGTTGACTTTAATCTCTCTTCTCTTACAGTAGTCTTGAATAAAATCGTCTTTGCCTACTTAACTCAGAAGTAGTTTTTGACACATTCCTCTTCTAAATGTCCAGCTGCAGATTACTGTCTTCCTGTTGGTGTCTGATACTGGGATAGGCAGACATAGTGAGAAACAAGTCTTCTGTTATTTTTTTCATTTGTTTTTCAGGTTTTTTGTGGTAAATTCAAACAATTTGTGCCTATACCATGGGGATAATGGTTCCTTTCTCTCTTCCACCAGGTTTACCAATGAGTTTGTGCTACACCATGGGCGGAATCATGTCCCTGTCCTTGTGCATTTATCTACTTAAACAACTTAAATCTGAATCAACCTACTATGGTAAAGTGGAAATTTCAGGTGACCATATGAACTCTATTCTGAATGTACTGTACTCTTCTATGAGACTTTTACATAAAATTAAAATAAGGATGACAAGCTTTATATCTTCATTTATCAGACGAGGCTGCGACTTATGTGACTTGGCCAAAGTAGAGCCAAGATTAGCCTCATATTAATTCCCTTTCCCCTCTGACAGAGTCACTATTGAGGAGAGGGTTTCTGTAGCCTAATATGATTTCAGGACAAACTTGGTTCAAATTTTCTTCAGG
Organism: Eptesicus fuscus; assembly: GCF_027574615.1. Classification (NCBI taxonomy): domain Eukaryota; kingdom Metazoa; phylum Chordata; class Mammalia; order Chiroptera; family Vespertilionidae; genus Eptesicus; species Eptesicus fuscus. Next base: position 91,501,155 of record NC_072475.1, on the reverse strand, counting down.
AAAAACAAATTTCTAAGACCGATTGATTGAAAACACCATAATGACATTGATACAATTTACTGATTTTTAAATTCTAATGAATAAACTTTAAAATACTGAAAATCAGCCTACCTCTGAAATGAATTCATCATTTACTTAACCTTTAATGAAGACTGATAATAACACATTGGAAGAAAAATAACACAAAATTGCCTAAAAACTGCAGGGTGTCTTCATTGTTCTTGCTTTGTTTTTAATTGAAAACAAAACAGGAGCAAACAAATGCAAATTTGAGCACCAGAATAATGTCCAACCACAGAAACATGGGGAAAAATGCTACTCCCCACAAAAAAAAAAAAAAAAAAAAAAAAAAAAACAGACTGAAAACTATTTTTTTCTAATAAATTACATACTAAAGAAATAATGACAAAAATCATTCTGTCACTGTGTATTATTTAAATTCCCTGTATAAGACTAGAGTAAGTGAACACTGAGTCTTGGAAATTAAAATCCTCTCTTTTTTATTTTATTTCTTCTTTGATCATCCTAGCTACTCAAACAATCTCTTTCTATGATGAATTTGTCAAATGATATGTTTTTCTCCTCTCTGAAAAAACTTCATAAGGGATGTTTATTATGACACGTGTACAGTTGATTACTAATTTTTCCTGTGGTTAGTAAAAGACACACACTTTTAATCTTTTTACTTTGTTTTCTTTTTTCTGCTTTATGTATACAGTTTGCCTTGGATCAATCCTCGGGTGAGAGATACCAACCTTCTACCCAAGTAGTAAAAAATCTGCATATAAGTTAAGATGGCTCTCTGCATATGTGGATTCCCACCAGCAGATCAAACATAAATAGGTAATGCAAGTACAGACATGGTAGATGAGTTATCTCTAAGCTATGAATCATTTGTTTTCCATTTACATAGAAGTAGGAGTGTACTTCTTCCCCACTGATACTGCTTTTGGCCATGTACATTTATTTGGTTTCATGGTAAGTGGACTGTACTTTAGGCTTGGGCATGTCATATGTTTTAGCCAATGGGCTATTAACTGGTGTGACATAAGCAAAACAAAATCTGCATGCATGGCGAGGTACTCATTTCTGTGCTTCTGGCATCATCTGAAGCAAGAAATGTCTTAGGTGGCCCACTCATCCAAGAAGGATTAGAGATATGTGCAACATACCTGGACTCAATCTGTAGCTTAGACTCAAGCTCAATTCAGCCCAGCTTACAACAACCTCAGCCAACCCACAGGTATCTGAAATAGAATAAATGATCATTGTTTAAAGGTGTTAAGTTTTGGGGTGGTTTATATGCAGCTAACTGATACAAGAATGTACAAAAATTAAAAAGCTACAGTGAAAAGTCACTTTCCTTACTACCCCTTTCTCTACGAGTAGAGTCCTTGACCAGAAAGTAAACACTATTATTAATTGCTTCTGTTTATTGAAGATATTCTATACATATATGAACAACTATATACTTATAGATAGACACACACATTTCAAAAATACATTATTGTTTACATATACTATTCTATATTGTTTTTATTGATTTGAGAGAGAGATCAATTTGTTGTTCCACTTATTTATGCACTTATTGGTTGATTCTTGTATGTGTCCTGACTGGAGATTGAATATGCAATATCAGGTTGACACTCTAACCAACTGAGCTACTATTTTGACTTCTTTTACTTTCTATATCTTCCATATCTGTACATAATAATTTGCTTCATTCTTTTTAATTCCCTAGTTGTAATCTATTTATGAAACTGTCATAACATATTAAAGTATACTTCATTTCTGGACATTATAGATAATTTCTAAACTTCCTATAATGTCCTATTTATTCCAGCATGAGTCCCCAATTTGAAAATGTTATCTTCTATTATTACTTTTTTTTAGCAGTAGTGGATTAATACTATTTTGTCTTCTAAAAAGGGCTGTATATCTACACTATCTCATTTAATCTTCAAAATTATCTTATGAAGTATGTATGACCACTATTTTCTTATTTTACTGTGGCAGAATGAAGTTAATTGTCAGGGGTTTTGTTACAGCATTACAAAGGGTTCAGCAATCTGGAGAAAGGCTGTACATAGATTAAATAAGAGTCCAAAGAGAAAGACTATTTTGAAAGGCATTGGGGGTCAGAGGAGCTTCAGCTAAAGGAGCTAAAAGTTCTCCTTATCTCAGGACCCTTGCTTTTTATTAACATAATTTGTCCTAAGGCAAGGTGGAGATAATATACTTCAAAGGATAGGTTACAAAAGCATTGTCAGATTGGGGAATAGCCTTCGGCTGTTCAGGTGTTTGGCCAACAGGAGGCAATAACATGTAAATTGAGATGCACTGAGCTGTCTGGCAGCAATCATCCTATTCAGGTTTGGGGGAAGTGCCTTTCAGCCATTCCAACAGGTGATTACATATGTGACTCAGCCCTTGTTGAATCCCCAAGTTTCATCAACCTTTTGATGAAACTCTTGTAATTATGACATGCTGGAATTGGTTTCCAGCAGTTAATATGTCAAACCAACTAGTTAGGTGATGTGACTGGAACTCAAACTCAGGTTCTCTGTTATAGAATATTGCCTGACCCACTGAGGACTTGTTGAAAATGCAGAGGGTCCAATGCTTGCTAACTCGAACTCCATTCCAAATAAAAATCATGAGAGTTCTCTTTCTGCATGATAGGACAGAAGTGGAAGTTAAACAAGCAGGGATATAGTAAAATCGTTCAATATTAATTCATTTACTCAATGCCTACTGTGCATTTAATAACCACAAAGCATTGTGATATGTATTGCACCTATCCTGAAATATATATTCCAAAATAAGCAAGAATTTCTTTTCCCTCCCATCTCTGTGGTTTGTTTAAAATGTGGTGTTCAACATAATATTTGATCAAAAAGGAAAGCAATTAAACTGTTCTGCAACCAGGCTTGGGAATTTTAGTTGAGTGAAATTCAGAACATAGTTTTCAACTGTAATGAAAGATTCATAAAACAATTCTAACTCCCAAATAAAAAAGGAGAAATTTAAAGAAAATTAGTCATGAGTTTCAGGAACATTTTTATATTATCCATGTATACTCAACAAATGACAGAACCATGTATTGAATCCTCATCTAGCAAGGTTCAAATCCTTTCATTTATTTATACACTGATTCTAGAACTAAGTACAAAATGTAAATGTAAAGACTCCTAAATGAGACATAAACTTCTCTTCATTTTCCTTTTCTTCATACTGAAGGTAAATTATTTAAGTGTCCTGTTTTTGGTATATGAAGTAACCTGACTTTAGGTATATTAATATGATAAAGTAGGATATGTTTACAGTGAAGATCAGTTTTCCCTTGATATGTAAAATTATTTCTCAGGGCCTGAAGAACGAACCTCACTCTTTTCTTTTCTTTTTATTTCTTTTTTTTTTTTTTTTTTTGCCACTGCACTTATAGGATTCACCAAATATTGTGTAAAACTTTAATCTAGTGATGTATGTACTTATAGTAAGAAACAAAACACATAGAATATTCAGATGTTTACAAATTTTAAATTGCTAATTTATATAAAATAAAATAAAAATGTAATATTAGTGTCCAAAACATTCACAGTAGAAAATATGAAACAGGTTTCAGTTACCAGTAAAGAACTATAAGAGTCTTGCTATTTTATAAAATAAAGAACTTTTCAAAATTTTTCTAAATCTATTTATTTCTCAAATAAACAACTTCTGTTTGCTTTCAAATTTTAAATATTGCCAAGTCACATCAACTGGGAGTAGGAGATTTAATTCAAGTGTGTTTACATGATCTTTGCATAAATAATTAACAAAATAGAAGATAAACTAACAAAACACAAAGGCTAGCTATAATGTGGCAATAATGTAGTATAAACTGATATGTAAAAACAATACAACTTTAAGGTATCCTAAAACCTTATATTAGGCTAAGTAAATTTAAGCACAATCCAATATAGTAAAAAGGTAATATGCAAATTGTCCTCTTAACTGGGAGTTAGACCAGTTAAGAGGACAACCCAATCAGGGCAGGCCAGCTAGACCCCACCAGTACACAAATTTGTGCACCAGGCCTCTTGTTAATAATATATCTAAATCTACCTCTCTCAGAGTAGAGACTTTATTACAATTGCTTAATTACACACATGTTTACAACTTATTAATATTTCTAAAATATAAAGAAACTGCATATTGTTTTAACAATTCAGAAGTTTTAAAAAGTCATGAAGCAATAGGTAGAAAACAATTTTAAAGTAATTATTTTACAATGATATTAAATTGATTAAAATTCCACATAATTATAGGGTTTATCTATGCATTTTAAACTAACATCAAAATTTATTTCTTGGGAAAATAATATGTAGGTTCCTCAAAAAGCTAAAAATACTATCCAGCAATTTTACTTCTGCTATATATCTATAGGAAATGAAATCAGTATCTTGAAAAGATATCTGCATCTGATGTTCATTGCTGCATTATTGACAATAGCCAAGACATGGAAACACCTAAATGTTCATCAATGAATGAATAGGTAAAGAAAATGTGATATGCACATAAAATGAAATATTATTCAGCCATAGAAAAAGAAGGCAATTTTTCCATTGGCAACAACATGGATGAATCTTGAGGGCATTATGGTAAGTAAAATAAGTCAGACATGGAAAGATAAATGTTCTGTGATTTTGTTCATATGTGGAACATAAAAAAAAAAAACAAAACCACAAAAAAACCCACACACACACAAACAAACAAAAAAACAAACTTATGAAAAAAGAGAACAGATTGGTGTTTTCCAGGGGTGGGCGGCAGGTTACGTCTTTTTAATGTAATGTCAAACCAGATAAGGCACTTAGTCACTTCTGATTTGCCTATCTTGATGCATTGTTTATGCACATGTCTTTATGAACTTCATGAATGTGGGTGACTTGACTGAGTTTTGGTGGAATGGGGCTAAATATCATATTGATGAAAATTTAAATGAGAAGTTAGATATAAACTCAGTCAGTGCCTTTCTTACTGCTGATTCTCATACATTGCATCTTAGCCACTTTACCACCCCCCAAATGGTTCAATTTTATTTACAAACTAGAGGCCCGGTGCATGAAAATTCATGCACTGGAGGTGCGGGGGGGGGGTCCCTCAGCCTGGCCTGCCCCTCTCAGAGTCCAAAATCCTTCAGGGGCAGGAGGCGACTCAGCAATCAGGGGAAGGCGATGTCCCATCACACCTCTGCTGCTGCCACTGCCGGAAGCGCAAGCCTCAGCCGGCCCTGATTACCTGAGCCTCGGGTGGCCTTGGGCGGCTAGGCAGCCACCATCTGAGGCTTGCCTGCACCTCGGGCATCGGCTGAGCAGCAGCCATCCAAGGATTGCCTGTGCCTTGGAGCAGCCCTGGGTGGGCTGAGGGGACTGGGGGACTCCGGAGGCAGGTGCACGGAGCAGCTGGACTCGCCTGGGGGTGGGGTGGGCCCGGCCGTGCCGCGCCTGCCACCCAGGCGGGACTGAGGGGTTCTGGGAGCTGTCATCTTGTGGCTGTGGGCACCACCATCTTTGAGGGCATGGCAGTTGATCAGTCAATTAGCATATTCCCTCCTTATTGGCTGTGGGCACCACCATCTTTGTGAGGGTGTGATGGTCAATTAGCATATTTCTTTATTAGATAGGATATTTTCAGTATTATTGTTCTCCAACTCCTGCTAACAATCCTTCCTCAATAGAACTGATGTCATTGTGGATGGCAAAAAGCACAATGTTAGGCACCTGAACTAAAGCATTAACTAGCATTAAATTTCATCATCAGAAATTTATTTCCTTTAAAATAAATTATTTATTAATTGGTTTTAGAAAAAGAGAAGGAAGAGGGAGAGAGAGAGATAGAGATCTGTTGTTTTATTTATTTACTAGAGGCCCGGTGCACGAAATTCGTGCACGGAGGGGGGTTGTCCCTCAGCCCAGCCTGTACCCTCTCCAATCTCGGACCCCTCAAAGGATGTCCGACTGCCCGTTTAGGCCCGATCCCACCAGGTGGGATCGGGCCTAAACGGGCAGTCGGACATCCCTCTCATAATCCAGGACTGCTGGCTCCCAACTGCTTGCCTGCCTGCCTTCCTGATTGCCCCTAACTGCTTCTGCCTGCCAGCCTGATCACCCCCTAATCACTCCCATGCCAGCCTGTTTGCCCCCAACTTCCCTCCTCTGCTGGCCTGGTCACCCCTAACTGCCCTCTCCTGCAGGGTTGATCACCTCCAACTGCCCTTCCTTGCAGGCCTGATCCCTCTCAACTGCCCTCCCTTGCAAGCCTGGTCCCTCTCAACTGCCCTCCCTTGCAGGCAGGGTGCCTCCCAACTGCCCTCCCTTGCAGGTCGGGTGCCTCCCAACTGCCCTCTCCTGCTGGCCATCTTGTGGTGGCCATCTTGTGTCCACATGGGGGCAGGATCTTTGACCACATGGGGGCAGCTATATTGTGTGTTGCAGTGATGATCAATCTGCATAGTACTCTTTTATTAGATAGGATGCATTCATTGGTTTTCATTGGTTGATTTTTGTATATGCCCTGACCAGGGATGGTACCCACAACCTTGGCATACCAACTGAGACCCAGGCAGGGCAATAATTTATTTATTACAATACTTTTTGAAGTCAATATTTTTATAGTTATTAGGTCTTTAACATTTTCTGTCATTAGATAACATTAAGAAAATCAAAGCACACACACACACACACACACACACACACACACACACAAATAAAACAGAAGCAAGCCTTGGCTCACTTGGCTGAGCATCATTCCACACACCCAGAGGTCACCAGTTCATTCAAGTTCGATTCCTGGTCAAGGCATATACCCCAGTTGCTGGATCAGTCCCCAGTAGGGGGGCGTGAAGGAGGCAGCTGATTTATCTATGTTTTTCCCTTTCCTTTCCTCTCTAAAATCAATAAAAACATATTTTTAAAAAACAAACCAACAAGAAAACAAGCCACAAACAAGGACTCCAGAAGCAATATCCATCTAACAAAAAAATGGATGTTTTGTTTGTTTGAGTTTCTTCCCATTTGTCCCAATTAAAATTTTGCTTTGAGATGAAAGTACTTCAACCTAAAATGAATCAATTTACAAATTGTTAGGTAAATAACCATATAGGACATCTGAGTCCATGGTAGAAATTGTAAAAGTTCATGAAATACTAACTTTTGGGTAACACTTGCCTGTTACAAAGACAGTTCACTTTATTTTTTTAAAGAGAAATTCTGCTTCCAACTGCTAAATTTTCCTCCAGCTACACTTACATAATATGATTTAAAATTAACGTTTGCTTCAGAATTTTTAAAAAGCAAGTGTCAGAGAAAACACAATGTAGTATGCGATGCTCATCATTTGATAAAAGGAAACATGCCGCTTCGCTGGGAGTGTTGAAACTTCTACTTCTGCTGATTCCACAAACTTTTCATTGCATTATTTCTTTTGAAATGGCACTAGACTACATAATATATGATACCTTCAGCATTAGATTAACAAAAACAACGGCCATTTCATAGGGTTTCTTAATTTCAGTTTCTGCAAAGAAGAAAAAATATTTTAAGAAATAGAAAAAAGTCTGTTCTAGACCTCAAATTACTGAGGCATAAATCATGGGCGTGATGGTTTGGGCTTAGAAAACTAAGGGCTGCTAATAATAGTGGGCTGTTAATATAAAAAATGAGAAAGAAAAATGGACTCTATTTTGGATTGTCGGATTCAATGAAGGATGTCCATGTGATAGGTGCACCAAAGGGGGTGAAATGTAAAATATGTCTTCAAAAGTAGACTTTCTAAATAAAACAATTAAATATTGTGCATTTTAAAATTGCCAAAATAATGATTTAATTTTAAATATAGATGGTGTTAACTTGAGATCAAGAATTTAAAAAACAGACTTTTACTGTGCAGGTAGGCGATTTGTTGCTTGGAGTCTCTAGAATTTCTTAGGTAACTAAATCTAGTCACCATCAAGTAAATTGACTAATTCAAATATACTGTATATCTGAGTAAATTCAATATTCACCATATAGTTCTGCTTCAGTTGGGAAATATATCTAATATATATATATATATATATATATATATACATATATATACACATATATATAACATATATATATATTACATATATATATTTATATATATTTATATATTTATATATATTTTATATGTATATATAGAAATATATATAAATACATATATATATATATATAAATACAAATATATATATATATATATATATATATATATATATATATATATATATTTGTTTCACCCACTGCTTCAGTCTGTCATAATTGCAAATATTTGAAAGTTTCTAGGGATTGGGGAGCAGCCAGCTAACATGATGGGGCGTCTATAGAATATGAAGAATCAGAGAGTAGAGTTCAAGCTTGTGTACCTATACCTTCAGCATCTGATGTCCTGCTAATCTGTTCTCTTGGTACAAGTCATTCCTGGTGATGGTTATGATGGCAATATATTTGTCTATGCTCTGAATGGTAATGGGGACATACTAGTAGAGTTTACTTTTCTTATCATGGCTGAACTTTTTGCCCTCCTATTTGGACTCCTGCTGCTTGTATGCCCTTCATTCTTCAATTTATCCATAAATGTGTTGCCCCTCACCAGGAGACTGTCAAGCAAGTTATTGTATAACCATTGCAGACTTGGTAATGAGATTTTGGAAGAATTTTTAATAAAATTGGAAAAAATTAATTATGCAAAATTAAATACAATATACTAGATTCAAATATGTATAAGCAATATATTCATTCAGTTGATAATTATTTTGATAAACACTATTATCAGATACTATTCTAATAGAAGATGGAGATATTCGGGTAACCAAAACAAATGAAATCACCTATCATCCACCTACCCATCTACCTGCCTACCTACCTACCTACCTATCCAACTCTATCAGTCAGCTGTTACTGTGCAAAAAACACCTATTGAACTCAGTGACAATAAACAAAATACACAACTTTTACCATCAGAGCTTTGCTTTTATATTTGCAGATCACCTAGAGCTTTGTTAATGTAGGCGGGCCCTTCTGAACAGTTGCAGATCCAACTACAGAGGGCACTACAAGCTATCTAGAAATCTGGACAAGAAATATTTCCTGTGTTGGTATTATTGGGCTCCCCAACATAGAAGCTGAGAGGAAACCCCAGAGAAGTTTCCAGATATACTTTATTAAGCTTATGCTGGAGCACAAGGGCAGCAGCACAGAGGTCAGGATGGTCCTCTCACCTGGCTTGGGGGTGGCTGTGCTTGGCTGCATTTATAAGCTGGGAATGAAGTAGGCTTGTGTGAAAAGGCGGGCTTTTGGAAAATGGCAGACTTAAGGAATTTTCCATTTCTGGTTGGGTGACTCCCTTTCCCAGCTGTGTTGCAGGGTAGCTATGTTCGCACTTGCTCTGTCGGCCACAAGAGGACACTGCTCATTCTCCCCACCCCCCCCAGACCCCCACTAGGAAGGTCACACAGCGGTCCAACCTTGATCAACTGCACCTGCGGATCAGTAGTTTAAACGAGCAGTTAGAAGAAAGATAAAATTGGCTACCAATGCGTTTTTTGAGTAAGGAGTGGAGGAGTGGTGACATTTTTGTACTTCGGTGCTCCTTCTGGCCATGGGGTGTCTTGGGGATCCTGGGCCCATAGCATTCCCTTCCTTGTGAATATAACACCAGCAATATTTCATTACCCAGGCATTAACAATTGATTGTATATTGAAGTTTTTCTGAAATTCACCAAACCAGTCTCTCTGTACCTGCTGAGAGACACTAGCACCGCTCGTCAGAATAATATTTTACTTCCAGCTCTTTTCAACTAAATTATTTTTTATCAGCTGAGTAATTCTAGTACCAAAAGGTTTGTATCCAAGCTCTACAGAGCCGTACATCACAGACCCTAAGGCACCAACCTTCTCATGAGGTCTTTCCTTCAAACTCCTTTAACTATCTCAACATCTTTCCTTTTTACCCTCCAGCCTTAAGTAAGGTAACTATTACCACAGCTATTATCTCCATGATAAAGTAGTATCCCCCTTGTTTTTAATTTGCCTCCAATAGCTAGCTATTGAGATTAATTTACATCAAATTATCTATTAAAACAACTGATGTGTTTTGTGTTTCTTGACTAGATTCTGAGTTATATTTCAGTGGCCAAAGCAAATCACATCACAAACCAAGTCCAATATCTGTGGAGTGGGACTATATACTCTTCATCTGCTAAGGAATTCAAACCATCACATTATAATCTATCAACTAATCTATACTCTTCTAGTATTTTTTCCTCATTTGTGTGTCCTATTAAGGAAATGATTAAAAATACTTTTGTGTGCTGTTGAAGGAAATAATTCAACATACCCACTGTTTTTACATTCATTTATATTTTCTCTATTTTTCATTTGTGCAAACTTATGATAGTAACAACAGCTTACATTTATTCAATGCTTACCGAGTACAGGCACTGATGTCTAATCTTTATAACAATCTTATGAAAAAGGTAATCTTATCATCCCTAATCTATACTAATAATAGACAAATATGTAAATTGACTATTACTCTGAGACATCCACAGCCAATAAGGAGTGAGTATACAAATTAACCCACCAAAATGGCGAGCCTGTGGGCAGTGCAGGTGCTGAGCGGCTGGGGCGTGACTCTCGGCTGCTCCGGGCCTACATGTGCAGGCGCCGAGAGGCCGGGGGCAGGGTGGGACGCCCGTCCACCCTTCGCGTAGCCAGGGTAACATGGCAGGCATCCCCAGGACCCCACCCGCTCTGAGCCTGTAGCCAGTGCATTCGCTGGTGCCAAGTGGCCGGGGTTTCGGGGACACCACTGGAGTGTCTGGTCCTGTCAGCCCGGCCTGGGGATGGCTGGAGTTTGCAGTCCTTTTGGTTTCTGCATCCCCTGGACCAGAAGTGGAAACCAAGAGCGCAGGGAGCACCAGGAATTCTGGGAATTGTAGTTCTGGTGGCAGCCCCTGGACCTGAAGCAGAAGCCCAGAGTGCGGGAGCACCAGGAATGCTGGGAATCATAATTCTGGTGGCAGACTTGTTTCGGGAACTCCTAGACACTAGAGCAAAGTGAGCCTGGAGCAAGTTACTGTTGCGGGTGGGGGATGGAGGGAAAGCAAAGGTGAGAGACATAAGTAAAGTCAGAGTGTCGAGAAAAAATTAAAGGGAAGATATCCTGCAACTTCTAGGAAATCTCCACCAATGGAGCAAAGAAAAAAAACGACCTCTATTATTCTGTGAACAACAAACCAAACTGGGTTGGGGTCTCAGACAATTCGCTCATATGATTGCAAAGACAGACAGAAACTCCCAGATTGGAGAGGGCTCCCCTGAGGGCTCCCAGATTGGAGAGGGTGCAGGTTGGGTTGAGGGACCCACCTCCCCATGCACGAATCTTCATGCACCAGGCCACTAGTATAAAAATAAGAAAACTGAGTTTGAGAGCTGTTAATTAGCCCAAGATCCCACATTTTTTATTTGGTATAGTCAGGATTCAGAAACAATGATATTTTGGCAGAACTCATATGCTCAACTATCACAAAATAACTGGTTCAAAATGAAATTTTACTGGAAATAATAGTCACTTGATTTTAACTGCCTGCCTAATCCTTTGGGTAATTACACATTTATACAGTACATATTCAGAAATGCTAATTTCTATAAAAATTATCTGGGTTGAAACCATGTTTTCCTGTGTACCAGAGAATACAGGGGAACATACATTGACTTGTTTACAATATAAGTGTGTGTGTGTGTGTGTGTGTGTGTGTGTGTGTGTGTGTGTGTTTGTGCACCTGGTTCATGAATTCTTGCACCAGTGGGGTCCCTTGGCCTGGCCTGCAGGATCGGGCTGAAACCTGCTCTCCGACATCCCCTGAGGGGTCCCAGATTGCGAGAAGACACAGGCCAGGCCAAGGGACCCCACTGGTGCATAATCAGGGTCAGGGAGGGAAGTGGGAGGTTGACCAGTTGGGGAGGGACCGCAGGAGGGCTCCAGGGCATGTCCAGTCCATCTCGCTCAGTCCTGATTGGCCAGACCCCAGCAGCAAGCTAACCTACTGGTCTGTGTGTCTGCCCCCCTCATGGTCAATACACATCATAGCGACTGGTTGACTGGCCAACTGTCTGCCCCCTGGTGGTCAGTGCACATCATAGCGAGCAGTTGAGCAGCCTTAGCATATCATTAGCATATTATCCTTTGATTGGTTGAATGGCCGACCAGATGACCAGACACTTAGCAAATTAGTCTTTTATTATATAGGATTCTTTTAAGCATACATTGTTAAAAAAGATCTTTGAAAGTCACAAGTTGTTTCTCATCATTATGATTTTAGACAAATTTTGAAAAGCTTCAACTTAATATTTAAAATATAGATATATTGTCAATCTTCATGTGCTGAAAATTGAAGACAATTCAAGAAATTTTCGGAAGGGTAGGGAATTAAATGAGTTACCAAATTATTAAGCATAATCTGATCCTTGACTCTCTTTTTCTTTACACTGCATTCATTTTTCTTTCTTTTTGACTAAAATTATTATGTCTTGGTTATCACTGTGTGTGTGCCTGTGCTTGTGTATGCATGCATGCATGCGTTTGTGTATGATCACTGATGGTTTGCTTTTTGCCATTTTAGAATGTCAGTTGAGAGGGAAATGACAGTAGCAGAGAAACTATTATATGTGACCAGAGAGTACACAGGAACTGGCATCAGCTTATTCACTGAATCCTCACAGTGAGCGACATAAATCAAAGCTCCCCCTGACAGTACAGAAAGGCCAGTAAGTTTTGGCAGAAGATGATATAGGTATAGCTTTCAGAGAATAAGATAAGCTTCTTTCCATGGTGCCATCTACAGCAACTGCAAGGAGCTTACAATCCTGATGTTCCATGATGAGATTTTTAAAATATGTTATAGGGATATTTTGCAATGTTAATAGGTTTAATAATGGTAACTGAATAATTAAGATGGACTAATAAAAGATTGGTTTACATACACCTCTTATGGATAGATATAAATGGGTATGGTGATGTTTACTGTAATTAAGGGTTGCTATTGCAGAGAAGTCAGAAGCTGCCCCCTGGTGGTCAGTGTGCTCCCATAGGGGGAGCGCCACTCACCCTATATAGAAAATCTGACATAGCTTATCACATTAGAGTCAAGAAAAAGGAGGAGGAAGAGGAAGAAGAGAAGAAGGGGAAGATAATAGTTCCATAAATATAATTTAATATACTTGGGCTTAGATAAATAATAGGAAACAATGCAACATTGCATTTATATTCCAGGACTTACAGGGAAGGTTTTTTTTTTATTGTTGTTATAAATACTATTAAATGTATCCATCCCCAGACAAGTACAGTCTTTGATGCAAAATTAGGGACATAATACAAGACAATATGTATCGATGATAATTTTAAGGAATTGAACATATTTTACTTTAATATAGTCTCTCCAGAATTAATTATTTAATCATTATTTTATCATTGTCATAAAGAAAAAGAATTGCTGAACTTGACAAGGGACAAGAAAAGTAAAGAGTTGTATATGATTATTAACAAAAGAGTGAGTGATGTGAAAGTTTGGAGGTGTATTTTTATTTTCATTATTTTAACATCTGATTATAGGGTCTATAATCTTTTCAATGGTTTAACATACACTAGTGACTAGATTATAAGTTGCCCTCTAAAGGCAGGGTTTTTGTTTGCTTGGTTGTTTTATTTTTGTACTTCACTGCTTTATTTCTAGCAACTAACACAGTACCTGATAGGTGCTCAGTAATAGTTGCTAAATGAAAGATTGTTTGGGGGAACCACATGGATAGCCCTTTACTAGTTATTGTTTCCAAAACAAAAGGGAAAGAAAACTTTTAGTTGAAAACTTCATTTTTCCTTGATATTTTTTCCATCAAATGAGGACACAGGCAGTTGTGAAATCAATATAAGTAAGGATTTCACAAAGAATAATACATGTAGCCATAAATATGTGGAAAATATAATTATTTTTATATACATGTTCAAAATTAACACTATAGTGAGTAATATTTCACCTAAGAGATTGGAGAAAATAGCTGTCCTTGTGTACCAAAAATTGTTGCTGATAATAGTCAAAAATTGAAGAGTAGAAGCAATTAATTAATACTCTTATATCTGAAGGGTTATAAGGGAGGAAATGGTTATCAGAATACTCTTAGGAGTATAGTTATGTGAACATTACTCATTTGACAGAGCTGTGAACATTAGTAGAGAAACACACATATTAAAAAAAAACCCTCAGTCCAGCAGAGAGGAACTGCAATGGATAAGAAATCTGATATTTCTCTCTTCCTCTTCTTACTTCCTCTAATGTCTGACCCAGGCCTTTGATTAGCTGAACACAGTTAGCAAGCAAAAGGGAAGAAAACCAGATTGATAAAGTCCATAGGTATAGCCTCTGCTGTACCAAGCAGGGTGGAGAATGGTGGAAAGTAAATCTGGAGTGAGCAAGTAGGGGATATGCAAGACATCACAGAAGCTCAGGTGGTGCCATGCAGTTTCTTCACATGTACAAATGTGGTTCCTTTGGGTCCAGAGACCAATGGACTGGAATGACAAGATGTCAGCCCACCATCTCTCCACAAACATATACAGTTATTTACAGCAGTAGAGCAAAGGCCGGATAAGTACCTTCAGAAAGGCAAAAATGAACAAATATATGAGTCACAGGTCCATAGAAATTCTGAACTTCCTGTTAGGACTAAGTGAAATTGCTTTATCCTGGGGAGCTCTGTTTGCTTCCCAGCAGAAGTACTAGACATTAGATAAAATAAAAAGCCCAATAATTTAGATCCTTTGTGTAGTGCAAGTGCCTGGCATTAAGCTTTTTGATTTTAGTGTAAGTGGCTGACATTAAATTTTGATTGCTGAGGCATCTATATTAAAAAACATCCATCTTGAATAAACATTTTGCCAGCTGTATAACATAACCACTAGCTAAACAACCAAATAAGAAATCAAATCATCAATAAGGAAGTTCTACCCAGGGTTTACCTGAATTAAGCCTTGAGTCTGCTTTTTTGAGAGGTCCTACCTCTCAATCTATTTTCATTGGTCCCTGGCTCCACCCTGTGGAACGTTCTTCCTATTCCATTACCATTCTTAGCACATCTGATGAGGACATTGGGCAGTATGCCCTATTTGGGTCTGTAGAGATTTGCCAGCCTTTTTTGACACTTGATTTATTAATCAAATGATTTATGTCTGAAATAGTCACATGCTTCTTAGACTAGATGTAAGTTTCCATTGGCAATATGAAATTCTCAGAAACTCGATTTGATTTTATTAGATTTATTTTTATTTATGTTTTTCCTTTACTGGATTTACATTTTTGGTAATTTTTAATATATTTTTATTATTATGGTAAGGATTCCTAACAGGATATCTATTATTTTAACATTTTTTTCCTCTTTTTTAAAAATAATTTTTAAAGAGAGAAAAAAGGAGAGGGAGAGAGAAACATCAATGTGAGAAACATTGATCAGCTGCCTCCTGCACACTGCCTACTGGGGATCCAGCTCGAAAACTGGGGGTCAAAACGGCAACCCTTCCATTCACAGGATGACTCCCAACCAATTGAGCCATAACAGACAGGACTTAACAAAATTTTAGGAATTCAATACACTATCATTCACTATAGGTAAAATGTTGTGCAGTGAATATCTAGAATTTGTTCAGTCTATGTAACTGAAACTTTATACTCATTAAATAGCAACTCCCCATTTTATCCTACCCCCAGTCCCTGGCAACCATTATTTTATTATCTGTTTCTCAGTTTGATTATTTTAGATATCTCATATAAGTGGAATCATGCAATATTTGTCATTCTGTTATTAGCTGATTACACTGAGCATAAGAATATCCAGGTTGTCGCATATTGAAAGATTTCTTTCTTTTATAAGTCTGAATAGTATTACAGACTTATATGTATTTACAAATTTTTACTTATTTATCCATCTATCAGTGGGTATTTAGGTTGTGGTCCTAATTACACTATTATGAATAATCCTGCAAAGAACACGGGAGTGCAAATGTCTCTACAAGACCCTATTTTCAATTCAGCTATGTAAACATAAGTGGTATTGCTGGATTATATTATAATTCCATTTTTAATTCTTGAGGAACCTCCATATGTTTTTCATACTAAGCACAGCAATTTACAATTTACATAGTATAAAAGGGTTTCAATGTTTTCATGCCCTTGCCAACACTTGGCATTTGCTTATTTATTTACTTATTTTAATTACATTTATTGAGATGACATTGGTTAATAAGATTATACAAGTTTCAAGAGCATAACTCTATGATATGTCAACTGTATATTGCATTGTGTGTTCACTGCCCTAAGTCTAGTCTCCTTGTGTCACCATATATTTGACTCACTTGTATGTATTTGTTAGATTTATAACTATCAGTTTCACTTTTGGGTTGCTCATGAAAATCTTATAGTGTTTTTCATTTCCAATTTTACTTGTTCATTGCTAATTGCAGCAAAGGATTGACTTGCATATTATTAGTTCCAGGAATGTGGTTTTTTTTAAACTATTTCAGATTTTCTGCATGGATAACCAGATGTCCTCTGCAAACAAAGACAGTTATATGTCTTCCTTACCAATATAAGTACCTTTCATGTCCTTTTCTTGTCCGGTTGCATTAGCAAGGACTTTCTATATAATGTTGAAAAGGAGTGGTAAAGAGAAGACAACCTTGACTTACAGCTGGTCTTAATGGGTAAGCTTTGAGTTTCTCACCATCAAGTATGGTGTCAGCTATAGGGTTTTTGTTGTTTTTTTTCCCCATAGATTGTCTTTATCAAGTTGAGAAAGTTTTTCTCTATTTCTCATTTACTGAGAATTTTAATAATCAATAGGTGTTGGATTTTGGAAAATACTTTTTTGCATCTATAGATATAATCTTGTGATTTTTTATTTATTTTTATTTTTTTAAATATATTTTATTGATTTTTTACAGAGAGGAAGGGAGAGGGATAGAGAGTTAGAAACATCGATGAGAGAGAAACATTGATCAGCTGCCTCCTGCACACCCTCTACTGGGGATGTGCCCACAACCAAGGTACATGCCCTTGACTGGAATCAAACCTGGGACCTTTCAGTCTGCAGGCCGACGCTCTATCCACTGAGCCAAACCGGTTAGGGCAATCTTGTGATTTTTTAAAAAAAAAAATCTATTGCTGTGCTGGATTATGTTCATTGATTTTCAAATGTTGAATTATACTTGCATTCTTTATATAAATTAACTTGGTTATGGTATATAATATTCTTTAAACATTATTGAGTTTAATTTGACAATATTTTGTTGAGACTTTTGCATCTATTGTGAGAGGAATGTGTGGCTGGCCTTCTCTCCATTGGTAGTGGGAGTGGGATTCTTGGGATCCTGCTGGAATAAGCATCACCAGAGGCCTCCACAGGAAGATGAGATGTGGTAGAGAGCTTTATTTGTGTGGAATCACATCCCTGAGTGTGCAAAGTACCGTTTCTCTTAATCCAGGCCTGGAAGATGTGCAGCTGGGTATTCAATAGAGCTAGAAGCAAAGCCAGTGTCCAGAGCTTCCGTTCCACGGTGGAGCTGGGTCCAGGTTAGCATTAGACCAGTTGCAGTCCATTAGTTCACTGTTTGGGGTCCACACAGCTCTGGGCCATGTGGCCAAATACAGGGGAGCCAATAGAGCATACCCCTGCAACAAGAGTCTCAAGAAAGCAAGAGAGTGGACTCCTTTGTTTGGAAGATTAAATATCTGAAATCTTTCCACAGCTGCTTGTAGTGGCCATACCTGCTCCTGCCAATGACCTGTTCCAAGGTGTGGCTGACAGACAAGTACCTTCCCTTTGTCACTTAGACTTTGCTTAGCATGTGCCTGTTCTTCCCCTGTCCAGTCCCTTCTCCCAGCAGTCTGTGCGGCCAAGACCTGGGGAGTGTTAAGCTATAGTTTTCCTGGAAAACTGCACGAATGGCATGCCCACTATGATGGAGGGAGGGTCCCATTGGAGTTTTTAACACTTGGAGTTAAAAATACTGAGCCTCCAGCAATTTGTCAATAACAGTGCAAGTATTTATACCCCAGCACCTTTTCCCACAGGGGATTTTGCTTGTAAGTGTCTGCTTCAGGTAAGCTGTGGCTCCTTATGTTCACTTGCCTCTGTTTCTCTAAACTTGGGGGCAACGGTTTGCCCCATGTCTTCTCCTCTCTTATGGATCTGAGAAGAGTTGCTAATTTTTCAGTCTTCTCAGCTTTTTTGCCTGTTGTTAGGACAGAGTGTCGATTTCCAAGTTCTTTACACAAGAAGTAGAAACCACAAATCCAGGATTTCTTTTTGAAGTGACAAAATTCACTAAATGTTCTAAAATTGTGATGATGGTTGCACATATCTATGAACAGAATAAAACCATGAATTGTGCATTTTAAATAGGTGAATTGTTGGAATGTGAAGTATATGTCAATAAAAGTTGTTAAAATATGTGGATTCTTACTGATAAAAGTGTTTTTGCATGCCTGTGTTGAACCATGTTGTATCAGTCTGTCTAGAAAGTACATGCAAATTTATGGTGAATTGTGATTTATGAATCTACATTTCTCTTGGGTGTCAGAAGTTTCAGTAACTGGTCAGAGAAGCAGGCATTATGTACTACATGTGGGTCCCCAATACAAAACCTGGCATCTTGGGCTCGGGTGACTTCACTGGCAGGCAGTACTTCATACATGGTTCCTCGTCTTGTTCCTGGAGAAATTGACCATGTTCTGTGCTGCTGTACTGGGAAACAACTTTTGGATGCTTACACCTAGTTTTCAACAGACTATTCCCATGCATCATTTTCCTTTGATGAGTTTGCTTTTTATCCGTTTACTTTAATAAATAATAATTATGAGTCTGACTTATGAGCTTGGGAACCCTTGACTTGGCTCAGGTAAAGTCCGTGCTCTTGCTTTAAACTGGAACATGGGTGCCTAATGATGGTGAATGTATGGAAAAGGAGTGAGTAGAAAACACATGCCTATGTTTAACTTCTCATTGAATGTGACACAGGGGTTAAAAATGTTACATGGTCCCAAACTGCTGGACAGGGAATCTTGGCAAATGTAGATTGGAACATGGACTCTTTGGTGAATGATGTTGTCAAAAAGAGTAAATGCATTTGTAATTTAAGAAGGGAATCTTAGAGGAAAAAAACAAACAGGTTGCAACAAATAGAAAGCAAAACAAGAGTTAAATAGAATTTTATCACTAGAAGTTAAGTTGACTATGTCCAGCTTCAACTTTTAATACAACCTGATGTCAGTGCAAGGGTTTATGCATCTTATCTTTATTTTATAGATATGCTTTCTTAGAAACAGAAATGCTGGATGTGTTGAGAACTTAATTAGGGAGAGAGACTGAAAAAAAGATGAAGCTTGTTTGAATTGTATAAATTCACTGAAACAAGGGGAACATTAAAAAGTAGATTCATTGAGTGTTTTAATAACTGGAACTAAAATTATTAAGTTGAAAACATGCAGTATGTTATTTCTAGTATGCTATTACAGGTAGGAATTTTAAAAGTACTCTAGTCTTCCAAAGTCAACATGAATTTTTTAAAAACAAATAATTAGCAAATATAAATGTTTTTGCTTTCTTTTTAGATAGTTCATGTAAAATTCTAGACTCTGAGGTATTTCAATTGTCCAGTTCTCAGTCACTAATTTAATCACATTTAACCCAGTTACCAAAAACACAGTAAGTTTCAGAGGAGGCTATTTTTACTTAATTTTTTTCTTATCTAGCCCAGAATTTCCTAAACACTTGCCTTCAAATAAAGCTATCAGTAAACAATATTTTAACTAAAATATATTAATAATTTATCTCCATCAATATATTATATCAGTTTAATGCAATTCTCTAGTTTCTCTAATGAGACCTAACAAAAAAATCAGGCACATGATGTTAACAAATAAACTTTGTAATAGAAGCATACAAATATGGAGCAATTGTGAAAGAAAAGTGAAATAACAATTAAAGAGCATATGCAGAAGCTAATAATGAAACAAGGAAAATACTATATAACATCATGGGAAGAGGGAGAAAGAAAGCACATAAAAGCTTTTTTTTTTTTTTAGAGTGCACACAATAAAGAAGAACAGGCAATATAGAAATGAGAAATAATTAAATATATATGTATGCATATACACATACACATACTAGTATATACAAATATAAAAATGTATATATAATACTAGAGGCCTGGAGCACAAAATTCGTGCATGGGGTGGGGTGTCCCTCAGCCCAGCCTGCACCTTCTCCAATCTGGGACCCCACAAGGGATGTCCGACTGCCCGTTTAAATGGGAAGTCAGACATCCCTTTCACAATCCAGGACTGCTGGCTTCCAACTGCTCGCCTGCCTGCCTTCCTGATTGGCCCTAACTGCTTCTGCTTGCCAGCCTGATCACCTCCTAACCACTCCCCTGCCAGCCTGATTGCTGCCTAACTGCTCTCCTGCCAGCTTGTTTGCCCCTAACTGCCCTCCCCTGCAGGCCTGGTCACCCCTAACTGCCCTTCCCTGCAGGCCTGGTCACCCCTAACTGCCCTCCCCTGCAGGCTTGATTGCCCCCAACTGCCCTCCCTTTCAGGCCTGGTCCCTCCCAACTGCTCTCCCCTGCTGGCCATCTTGTGGTGGCCATCTTGTGTCCACATGGGGCCAGGATCATTGACCACATGGGGGCAGCCATCTTGTGTGTTGGAGTGATGGTCAATCTGCATATTAATCTTTTATTAGACAGGATAGAGGCCTGGTGCATGGGTGGGGGCCAACTGGTTTTCCCTAAAGGGTTTTCCTGATCAGCATGGGGGTTCTCTTGGGGTGTGGGGCGGCCTGGGTGAGGGGCCTGTGGTGGTTTGCAGGCCGGCCATGCCCCCCGGTGACCCAAGTGGAGGCCCCAGCATCTGGGATTTATTTTTCTTCTACAATTGAAACTTTGTAGCCTGGAGTGGAGCCAAGCCTCCCACTCGCTCTGTGGCTGCAGCCATTTCTGTTGGAATTTATTTAACTTCTATAATTTAAACTTTGTAGCCTTGCGTGGAGACCAAGGCAGGCCAGGGCTGCAGAAACTTGGCTTCCTCCATAGCTGGGGGCAACCCTAGCTTCCTGCTCCGTGGCTGCCACCATTTCTTTTGGAATTTATTTATCTTCTATAATTGAAACTTTGTAGCCTTGAGCAGAGGCCTGGGCCTGCCACGGTGTGTGGAAAGCTTGGCTTCCTCCATTGTTGGAGAAACCCAAGCCTCCCTCCTGCTTGCTCTGTGGCCACAGCCATCTTGGTTGGGGTTAATTTGCATACTCACTCCTGATTGGCTGGTGGACATGGCTTGTGGGTGTAGCGGAATGATGCTTAATTTGCATATTACTCTTTTATTAGATAGGATATGTACTTAAATATAGTAATATGTTGGAGCAAAGCAAGCCAATTTATTAAGGAAGGAAAACAAGCAAATTCATTAAGAATAACCTTGTCAGACACCACAAGAAGGCAACTCAGCTGGTCTGAGTGCCCACCTGGAGGGGGTTCAAGGGTTTTATACTTTTCCCCCTCTGGGGTTTCAAGGTTCCCCTGCCAGAAAGACTAGATTTCAAGGTCCCTTTTTTACATTGTTAAAGCTTTTCCCAGAATTTATGAGAACATCTAGTGATTTTATCTTGGCAAATCCCAAGACTGCTCATTTCTTTGGTCAGTGGGTGAAATAAACTCCCATATTTTTTTTATTTTTCTCCCTTTCCCATCATGCCTTAGGCTATCTTCCCTGCCTAACATTCCCTTCTCCAGTGATACCATCCAAATGCTTTTGGTGCTTTTGTTAATTGTCCCCCAGACTTCATCTGTCCTTGGGTTTAGCTGGTGCAAATATATTAAATGGGTCTTTGTTCTCTGTTTTCCCAGGCCAGGTGATTTAAGCTATGTATTCTCTGATTAGGGAGGAAAGGTATAAACCATTTGCTTTCAAGTGTCTTGGTTGGGGAAGAGAAGGTATTGCGATTCAAAGGCTGACTGCAAGCTGCCAAAACTCTTTGACCTTTTTTAAATGATCTTGTCTCAGTTTTCCTGTTCCACTTGCCAAGAAATTTTTCTAGCTTCTTACTATCCTGCCACATTATCACAGCTAAAGGAAGCAGGAAGGAAAATAACTTAAGCTTTGGTAACTTTAATAAACTGCTGAGTAAGAATGTAGGAAATATTTAAAAATGGTTACAAATGCCTTAAATGCTATTTTAAAGAAATTAAGATACAATTGTATAGTTCTTTAATTTCAAAAAGAATAATTGGGAAAATTAAAGTTAAAGAAATTTCTGATTAAACAAATTGAAAATTGGAAAAGCTCTCTAGACAGTCATTTGCTGTGAAATGTTACAACTTTGAAATAAGCATAATGATGATTAAAGATTAACAATTTAAAGAAAACCATTTTTTCCCTATTCCAGAGCTTATAACATGAAGTAAAAGCTTAATGGCAGCTGTATCAAAATAAATTTCAATACAAATATAGGAACATTAAGAAGAAAAAAAAACACATTGTGCCTGGCCAGCATGCTCAATGGTTGAATATTGACCTATAAACCAGTTCAATTCCCAGTCAGAGCATATGCGTGGGTTGCAGGCTCAATCCTCAGTGTGGAGCATGTAGGAGGCATCCGATCAATAATTCTCTCTCATCATCAATGTTTCTATCTCTCTCTCCCTCTCATTTCCTCTATGAAATAAATAAAAAAATATTATTATGCTAAGTGAAATATGGTAAGCCAATCTGAGAAAGATAAATATCACATTATCTCATTTGTAAGTTGGGTATAATGATCAACATAAACTGATGAACAAAAATAGATCCAGAGACAAATGGCAGGGGAGGTGGGGGGTTTAGAGGGCAACCAAAGGACTTGTATGCATGCATCCTATATAATAAACAACTTATATGCTAATTAGACTGAATGGCAGAACGGCCGTCTGGACAACCTTCTGGATGAAGTCAGGGCTGCTAGGGCTGAGGCAGTTGGGGCTGAGAGGGCCGAACCCCTTGCACAAATTTCATGCATAGGGCCTCTCGTATTAGCATAACTAATGGACACAGACACTGGGGCAGTGGGGGCTTGCCTGGGGTGGAACTGGCTGGGGGACAGGGGGCAATCAGAGAAAAAGGAGACATATGTAAAACTTTAGAAAATAAGAAAGAAAGAGAGAGAGAGAGAGAGAGAGAGAGAGAGAGAGAGAGAGAGAGAGAAAGAAGAAAGAGAGAAAGAAAGAAAGAAAGAAAGAAAGAAAGAAAGAAAGAAAGAAAGAAAGAAAGATTGTAAAATAAATTCAAGCCCTAACTGGTTTGGCTCAGTGGATAGAGCGTCAGCCTGCGGACTGAAGGATCCCGGGTTTGATTCCCGGTCAAGGGCATGTACCTTGGTTGCGGGCACATCCCCAGTAGGGGGCATGCAGGAGGCAGCTGATTGATGTTTCTCTCTCATCGATGTTTCTAACTCTCTCTCCCTCTCCCTTCCTCTCTGTAATAATCAATAAAATATATTTTAAAAAAATAATAAAAAAATAAATAAATTCAAGTTTCAGCAAAACAATTCATATTCTTTTTTAAAATTATTATCATTCTAATGAAATAACTTTTCCCATTTGGGGTATGGGATGTGTGCAGGGTGGGGGGGGTGAAGGTATTTGAGCATATATGCTTGCAAGAATGTGTAGTGCAAATTCTGATACATTCTTTCAAGATGAGCATAATTATAATTATGTTTAATTTTATTTGAATACTAGAGGACTGATGCACAAAATTTGTGCAAGAGTAGTCCTTTCTTCCCCCAGCTGCCGGCACTGGCTTCCCTCTGGCGCCCAGGACCCAGGCTTCCTTCCGGCTGCCAGCAGGCACCCAGGACCCAGGCTTCACTTGCAGCCCCAGCTTCGTCCAGCAGTCGTCCAGTCTCATTAGCATATTACACTTTTGTTATTATAGATAAACAACAGGTATTTTAAGTCAGAAAATGTGAGTGCATTCCTGCTTATTGCAAGTAAACCTCAAATAAAAAAGCAAACTATTTTATCATAATTTCTGAAAAGCATGCTATCTATCTATGGATAGCTTTCTACATCTAGGTTTATCTATCATGGATTATATATTTTTCTATGTCCTATATTCAGTGGAGATTGGCAGGGGATACTCAATGTTAAACTAGCTATTCAATTCCAAAACTGAAACCCAAAATCAATACATATGTTTCAAATTTTGTTTGGTTTTTAATAAATTTAAGGTGTCAAGCATCAATTATCCTATCTAATAAAAGAGTAATATGCAAATCGATGGTCACACCAACACACAAGATGGCTGCCCCCATGTGGACACAAGATGGCTGCCACAAGATGGACAGCAGGGGAGAGCAGTTGTGGACCATCAGGCCAGCAGGGGAGGGCAGTTAGGAGGACCAGGCCTGCAGGAGAGGGCAGTTGGGGGCCACCAGGCCAGCAGGGGAGGGCAGTTGGGAGGGACCAGGCCTGCAGGGGAGAGACCAGGCCTGCAGGGAAGGGAAGTTGCGGGGGACCAGGCCTGCAGGGGAGGGCAGTTAAGGGTGACCAGGCCAGCAGGGGAGGGCAGTTGTGGGGGACCAGGCCTGCAGGGGAGGGCAGTTAGGGGCAATCAGGCCACCAGGGGAGGGCAGTTAGGGGCAATCAGGCCAGCAGGGGAGGGCAATTAGGGGCAATTGGGCTAGCAGGGGTGCAAGTAGGCATCGATCAGGCTGGCAGGGGAGTGGTTAGGAGGTAATCAGGCTGGCAGGCAGAAGTGGTTAGGGGCAATCTGGCAGGCAGGCATGCAAGTGGTTGGGAGCCAGCAGTCCTGGATTGTGAGAGGGATGTCCAACTGCCCAGTGGGATCGGGCCTAAACGCACAGTCAGACATCCCTTAAGGGGTCCCAGATTGGAGATGGTACAGGCTGGGCTGAGGGGACACCCCCCCCCCGTGCATGAATTTCGTGCACCAGGCCTCTAGTACATAATAAAATCTCTTTAAGATGATATTGAAAGATTTTCTTTTCAGAGATGTCTGACAAAATAATGAAACAGACTTGGGCTTGCATTTATGGAAAACACTTGTAATTAAAGATGCTTTGGTGAATGCATTAAAATGCATTTTAATTAAGACATCTTACAAAGTTATAGTTAGATAAAAATTTAGAAAACTCAGAATCTGAATGATAAAGTGTTTGGTTTCATATATAACTTTAGATAATAAAATCTTATCCTATATAATAAGAAAGGAATATGCTAATTACCTGTTACGCCTTGAGGCATAACGACCAACTGTGTAATGACCAAATCACAGATCTGCAGGAGGATGGGGCAGCAAACTACAAGTGGGCAGTGAAAAGCTACAGGAGGGAGCAGGGCAGCAAGCTATGGGGGGAGGGGGAAGGGGGAAGAGGGGAGCTACAGGAGGTAGGACAGTGGGAGGAGAGCTACAGGAGGGCTGCAGAGAGCTACTGGCACACGGATTCGTGCGCAGGGCTACTAATGTGTGTGTGTGTGTGTGTATATATATTAATATAACATGCACTAGTCTAATTTATAAAACACCTGAAAATACCACACAAATCTTAAAAGCTGTTGCAATGTTACCATATGATTTAATATCTATAATTGCTGTTGCAAAATTCCCCCTTTGAAATGGTCTGAAATGGTATTCTTTGGTATATATAGGGTGCCTCCCCCCAAAAATGTATACAAAACACTTTGAATAATTATAAAGGCAGTGTTTACTAAAATGCATTTCATTTTCAAAGTTGAGCTATCAGCTGTTAAATTGAGTATATGTTTTTTAGGACACTATATCCTATATAATAAAAGCCTAATATGCTAAATGTTGGTTGTCTGTTTGTCTGTTCAACCAATCAAAGCATAATATGCTAATGATATGCTAAGGCCTCTCAACCACTCACTATGACATGCACTGACCACCAGGGGGCAGATGCTCTGACCTGTAGGTTAGCTTGCTGCTGGGGTCTGGCCTATCAGGACTGAGTGAGAGAGGCCAGACATGCCCTGGTGCACTCTCACATTCCCTCCCCGGCTGGCCAACCTCCCGTGTCTCTCCCAGCCCTTGAGGTGCACTGGTGGGGTCCCTCAGCCTGGCCTGTGCCCTCTCACAATCCAGGACCCCTTGGGGGATGTCAGAGAGGCAGTTTCTGCCCGATCCCGCAGGCTGGCTGAGGGACCCCCACTGGTGCACGAATTCATGCACCAGGCCTCTAGGATATACCAGTAATTTTAAGGCGTGCCTTCAACATTTATGTAAAAAAATTTTTTTTGTACTCGTTTAATAGAAACTTATCTGGCCACTGGGTAAAGCTAGCAATAAAACCACTGGTCAGCAATGTGTTAATAATATTAAGATGCTCCTGACTCTCCTTCCTCTCTGCCATGCCCCACTGTGATCTATTAAGAAGGTTTAGAAAAAGGAAATAGGAAATCGTGGGTGTGGGCAAGGATGAAAGACATCAGTATGACCTGCACTCCACAATCCACTATATTTATTCCCTTCCATGATAACCCTAGCCTCCCTGCTCAAGTTATTCTCTATCCCATTGACTCATCATTCCCCCAGAACCACCACATGAGTCTCAACTCCTCTCCTCTTCACTGCTCTCCCTCCACCTGACATCCCATCTATAAGAGAACCAGCCCTAGGGCATAGGTGTTATGAATAGTTAGTCACTAGCAGCCCCACTAGAAGGTTAGAGCCACAGTAAGGAAAAATGAATATTGTGGCATCCAAAGCACTTTACAATGCGTTACCTTTAAATAAGATGGTTGTATGTGACAGATTCTCTGGCACTTTCAATAGTATACCCTATTGTGCTTCAGGAACATTTTTTTTTTAAACTTAAAATGGGCCAGCATGGGAGATTATTAACCATTACATATGGTACTCTTTTTGGGGAAAATATGTCTACATTCAGAAAAATAGTTTTTAGCTTCTTTGTTTTTAAGATGGTATGCTTCTCCTGTATCTCAGATGTTCACTTGCTGTTGGCAGATCTCAATCATTGTAACACTCCTGGCATTTTCCACCCTTTACTCCCTTCTCCCAGTGGGATTTGGGGAGAATAAATTGGACATGCTTAACTATCTCAGACTTTTTTTTTTTTTTCATTTTAGATAGAGATGCCTTCAAGGTTCTGCTTTTCCATGTACTAAGTATTAGCTCATCATATCCTCCTCGGTACACATTCATGTACTCACACATGAACAGACACATTTCTAACCAAGCAACTGCCTTCAACTTATGTCTTATGCTAATGTGTATTGAGGTTGATACTTTACCTCCAAATGTTTTACTAGGCTATTCATTTCTCAATAAATAATCTAAAATAAATAGTATAAATAAATTAATAATAAATAGAACAAATACAAAAGAAATGGAGTAAATAAAAATAAGGAGAATAGTTTAGAATCAAGCTGAAAAAGAAGAGTGATAAATATTGCACCCTTCAAATACTCTAAAATAGGTTTAGCGATAAGAAACACTAAAATACAACACAAAAGATGAACATTTTGGTGAAAATATTTTAAAAACAAGGGGAGGTTTTGATGGAGCTAGGACATGTGGCTCTGAGCCTTGTGCTCCGGGGCATTTTGATGTCATTGTGCTGAGGGGCTTATATTGGGGCTAGAGAGCATTTACTGTGAGTGGTGCTATTGGATTTTAACTTCTGTAGTCTGACCTAGAGGCTTTAGTATACAGGCTGCCTTGGCAGATGACAGCTGCAAGGAGGATTAGCAACAGAGGCATGGGCCACATGGCCTCCAGCAAAAGCATGGGTGGTCTTGGCCAAATGTGGGGGACTTTAGGATACAGCCTGATACAGCTTGATCTTGAACTACAGTGAGTAAATATGTTGGCAGCCAGGGCTTTAGCAGATGTCTTGGCAGATGCTGGCAAATCACAGAGGCCTTAGTAAGCAGGCACAGCTGAGGCAAATATACAACTATAGGGAAAAGAGTGTCTTCACAGGCCATTTAGCTATCACTGGTTGGCCGAGCAGTGTTTTCTACTTTAAGGCTCTGCATCAGTTCTACGTGTGCTCGCAGCTCTAGGGAGGTTCTAGCTTCAAACTGAGTTCCAGACTAAGAAAGGAAGCACTGCATAGTGCTACCTATTTCACTGGAGTCTTCTAGAATAGAAGAATAAAATGGGATAATGGAAAAACACTTAAGCCAAATTAGAAACAAAATACCAGACACTTATTGCAGTACTTCAGGAAATGCAGCAACAATGAAATGCTATTTAAAGTTTGTAAATTAACAAGGAAAGACTTTGCCTCCTGGGTTGATTTCTATGAGCACCCTATGGGCTGGGTTTCAGAAACATTAACAGCAGCTTCAGAGGCAGAGGCTGTCTGTTTAGCTGAAACGGAAGTGGGTGGGTAAACACTTTGTAGGAAGCAAGTTTCTTAGGTCTAGGGTAGTAGAGTGCCCTGTCAGAGCAGTGGAAATGACGCAGAAATGAAAATACCTGTTTAAATGCGATTGTGGTCTCTCGGTTACCAGATGGAACCTGTATTCAAGTCAGTATTGGAATGCCAGAAGCATAAGGCTAGAAGGGGAAATGTCAGTGAGTATGGTGATCACAGCTCCTTGATTAATCACTTGATGGGAATGAGTTTTAGTTCAGAAGATTTTGGAGACATAGAACAGAATGAGTAATTTCCAGGTCATTCCAGCAAGACTAAATTCAAGGTTTACTACATCCTCTCTCCTTGACTCTCTTAACACCAAACCTCCAATATGGTTTCTTACAGGATGAAAAACAAGTTCCGGAAATAAATTCTTGCCAGGGCTAAACTTTATGTCCTAGATGTGGAAGAGAGACCTCTACTTTGGGTCCTGTGTTGTGAAATATTATGTGCATGATTAACTGTTAAAAAAAATCTTGATTTTTAGAGAGAGGAAGAAGAGAAAGAGAAATATTGATGTGAGAGAGAAACATTGATGAGGTGCCTTCTCACATGCCCTGACCAGGGATTGAACCTGCATCCTGGGTATGTGCCCTGACCCGGAATCCAACCCCACCATCTTCTGGTGTTTGGAACGATGTACCAACCAACTGAGCCACACTGGCCAGCGCTGCACGTTAACATTTGGACTCTATAAGAAGTGAGGCATAGCACAGACTTGGCATTAAGAAGTACAACTCCAAAGGCTCTAACGAACCACACCCATTTCCATGAGACAGAGTTCTAGCTGTAGCTACTGAAGCAACAAAGCTCAGACATCAACATCCATCTGTCTGAGATTGAATAGAACATAAAGTTGGGGAGGGTGACATTTCCCATTAATTTATTTGAAATATAATGTTGCAAGGACAAAGAGAGTTCCTTCTGCACTTCAATTTCTATGAGTTTTAACATGTTAGAATTTAAATCTGTGAGAGGATTTAACCTTAGTAATTTTAATTTGCCTTTGGAAATTCATAATAGGAGGGAGAACATATTCACATTTGAATCATCTCTTTGTTGCTGGCATTTTGTTGCAGTGTCTATTTATTTTGTTCTTGGAGTATGTTGCCTTCAATTTTATTGTGGGGTTTAGATGGACTATATTGGACTAAGTGAATATACATTATTTGCAGTGGGAAATAGAACAGGGAATGGCTATTTACCCTTAGTACAGTGAAGACTTGCAGTTGAGTTAATTAATGTGCTTTTATCTATTTGCGTAATTCAGTGGTTCCGGGTGGATAACGGGGAGCCAGGCATAGTGCAGGTGGAGGCAGAACTGCCCCCAAGTCCGGTCCACCTTCTCCCAAAGGGCGATCACCAGAACTCTGCTTGGCTATGGAATAAAGGTGACACACAGTTAGTGAAAAGAACAACAATAAAACCAAAGAAAACCTGTGGCATATTTAGGTAATGACATTAGTGATGATATTCTCTCTCCTAAAGTTTCCTTCCTGTGAAGGGGCCTCAATCACTGTGAAATTCTCAAGGTCTCTCCATCTCAGAGGAGATGCCATGACTATCTGTTGGACATTTTTGGAATAATGATTTTGACGAAGTTAGCTCATCCCTTTTTCATCTTGGAAGTGAAATACTCACAGGGGAAAGACATTCCATTTTTGGTGAGGATTTTGTTTTTTTTTTGTGTCACAAGTTTAATTTAGGCTGACTTCTCCCCCTCCCCCTGACCTCCACCCCATGTCCTGCTTGGAGAGGACTTGCCCCTGGTAGTGCAATTCAGTTGATGGTGTGGATAATCTATCAAAATATGGAGTCCAATTAGCAGGCCCCCATTGACTGTCTACTAACATAAATGCTCCAGTTTATCATTTACCAGCTTTAAGGCTAATATTTTGACCTTCAATTCTTTATTCTTTGCCTCACTTATCAAAATTTTCAGAACCTAGGTGGTGACAAAAAGTAGTATTTATTAGTTCCCTTTAAAAACACCAACTTTTATAATACAAGCTGTTGTTAAGTTTGGTTGCTAAAAACCATCTACAATCCTACAATCCCTCCTATATGTAAAGCCAGCAGAAAAGGCAACTTTAGCTGCGGGCTGTTTCTTCCAAAACACATGGTAGCTGTGAGCAAAATTCACTCTCATTTAAATCAGTGTATCTCAGAATCTAGGGAACGATGTGATCAGAATTATGTAGACCTGGAAAAAATATTAGTTCATATTTAAATAGATACAAATAATTCTGGATTTAGATACCAAGTTATCCTGATTCTGATACAGTTTTTAGTCATGTTAAACAAACAAGCAAAGGTGACCACTTTCATGAAGAAAGAATTGGTTAGAACCATCAAATTAGGATTTTTTTGGTTGAATATGCTTTGTGAAAATTATTTACATAATTATTTAAGACAAAAGTTTTTGTTATTAAATGATGCTTCAGAAGGTCCAAAGATGTAGAGTAAAACATTTTTTCTTTTCAAATTATGCAAAGTGGAATATGTGGTAAGAATGAAATCCCTCTAGGGTTTGGGGAAAGCAGGCCAGCACTGAAAGCATGGGAATAAGTTAGAAGGATAATATGTACCATAGGTATAATAGGAGCTCAAGTGGGAAAATAAAAAATATAGAAACCTTGTGTGCCTAAGGAAAGGCACTGACATTTTCAAATGATATTTGATAATGCCATTTCTGTAAATATGTTTTAAGTACAGAAACCTTTTGCATGAGAAACCTGTAGAAAGTTTTTTCTTGGGAAGTCTTCAGGGACAGCTAAGAAATCTTTAAAAATAATGCTGGTTTTCACTTCATGGAATGGATAACCAGATATCCTAATGCATGCTGAGGCAAAATATCATTTTGATGTTCCAACAACTTCTGCACTTACCCATTTCTTTCTTATTCTCCACCAGGTCTCAAGTTGTTGTTTTTAATTTTTGGTATGTAGATCTGATCATGGTGCTGAATTCTTTCTCAGGAGGACTTGCACATTGTGGAATCTGTGTACATGGAACAAATCACATTTTGTAGTAATAATCTTATATCTCTCTTTGTTTGTGTTTGATGAGGGATAAAAACAGTAATGGAAGATACCCAAGTTCTAAAGTTCAATTTATCCAGCATTTACTGCCTTTGTAACTAGATCAAGTTATCTAAACTTTCTGAGCTCAGGTTTTTCGTTTATACTAAAATAGTAGTCATCTTTGATATATTTTATAGTGTTGTCAAGAATTATATGCAGTACTATAAAAGCATCTCACATAGAAATAGTATGCTGATGGGCCGTTGTTGCTCAGTAGTTGATCATTGATCCATGAACCAAGGGTTCAGCAGTTGGATTCCTGATCAGGGCACATGCCTGGGTTGCAAGCTCAATCCCCAGGAGGGTGCATGCAGAAGGCAACTGATAGAAGTCTCTCATCAATGTTTCTGCCTCTCTCTCCTTTCCTCTCTCTCTCTCTCTAAAATCAATAAAAAAAATATATGTTTTAAAGTATGCCAATAAATATTAGATATTTCCTCCTACCCCCATAACTCTACTGAAAAACTGGTGTCTAGTGGAGTTCTAGATGACTTAATTCTTACACACTAGTTGCTATGATCACCAATCATATAAACTTGATTATCATAAGTGGGACATTTTTATTCTGATACATTTTTTTAAAATTGTCTAAATGTATGTGTATATTCCCCATGGGCTTTTCCAATTTCCAGGTGGATTTCACATGATAGAGACATTTTTGGAGATAGCTAATCTACCATTTTTGCGAAAACCATTCAGTGAGCAAACACTACCTGATAAGACTGTAACAAAGCTGCTGTGGAAATAGGCCATCTTTAACATTTGGCTTTGCAACAAGAAACATTGTGTACTATTATTTTTATTTCTATTTAAAAAGCTCTGTGACTTTAGAAACATCATGGATCTCTTTTGGTGTCATTTGTAATATATTGAATCATTTTATTCTATGAAGGTGTTTGGTTAAAATAATCTGTATACATTTAGCTCAAACACAGAACAAAATTACGTAACCACAAGAAAAATATAAGCATGAATTTAGAATTTCCTAGATATCAAACCGTGTTTCCTACACTCTGGGTAAGTGGTACCTAATACCTCTGTCTGAGGGTTCAGGATCATCAGAATGCTAAATAAATAAATAAATAATAATAAATAAATAAATCTATATAATAAAAGCCTAAGCGACCATTACGACAGAATGACCAGAACAACTGGTTGCTATTATGCTCACTGACCACCAGGGGACAGACGATCAGCACAGGAGCTTCACCCTGGTGGTCAGTGCGTTGCCACAGGGGAAGCCCGCTCAGCCAGAAGCCTGGCTCATGGCTGGTGAGTGCAGCAGCGGTGGCGGGAGCCTCTCCTGCCTCCATGGCAGTGCTAAGGAGTAGCGAGCCAAGCTGTAAGGAGCAGCAAGCAGGCGGGCAGTAAGGAACTAGGGGTCCCGGACAGCGAGAGGGCACAGGCCAGGCTGAAGGACCTCCCACCCCCACAGTGCATGAATTTCGTGCACTGGGCCTCTAGTAAATAAATAAATAAGTAAATTTTAAATTAAAAAAATGTATTTAATCTGAGCAAGAAGCAAACTAGAAACCCATACATAAAATGTATTTGGTGCATTATCAAGTTCTTATGCTTTTGTCTTAAATTTGGAACATTTTTCTAAGCATTGCATTCTCAAATTTCTATGTTAAAAACAGAACTCATAACTTCTCTTTGGGTCTCCAAATCTGAATTTCCTCTTTTCTGACACTAGGTTTCAGAATCCTGGTCATCCTACACTCTTGTATATATAACTCTATAAACATAGTATATATCTGCCTGCCTTCCTGCACTGAATATCTTTTCCTACAAGCAATCCTACACAATATAGAGAGCTTGCAAGCTAGCTCTATTCCACCTACCTCTAAATTGCTGTTCGAATCCTAAAAAATAATCAACTCTTTTCAGTAGTACCAAATAGTGTAGTAGTGTAGGACATGACTGGAATTCAGATGACTTGTGTGTGTGTGTGTGTGTGTGTGTGTGTGTGTGTGTGTGTGCTATAAAGACTTAGAAAATAGAATTAAGAGCACACCCAGTGTGATACTGAGTTGAGACAAATTGTTCTGATCTTCGAAGCCTAAACTAGAATTTAAAATAACCTTGACAAATTAGAGAAGTCATCCATCAAAAACAGTATGAAGTTTAATAGTGACAAGTGCAGGGTGGTACATGGGAGAAAACAACTAAGGATGCATGCAATACCCACAATCGTGACTCTAAGCAAGTCTGAAAAAAATATATGGAAACTATAGGGGAGAAAAGCTGGGAGTTAATCAGCATTAAACTGTTGTTAATTTTCAAGAGCTGATATGACACTCAGATACACAGTATTATGAGCTATCATAGAAAAGCAGAGAAGTAATCTTTTGGCTCTGTAAAATCTGAGGATTATCCTCTTCTAAATTTTTCCAGTAGTGAGAACTTTATTACTGCAATATTTTTATTTGTTCCATAAATATTTATTAACATCCTACTGTGTAGAGTGTGAAGTGCTCCAGACTGTCATTTGATACTTCATCTAATTATCATAGGTAACAAAATAATATTTTTGTCAGGGTAAATGTTTCTTGCATCACATCCTATAATTTTATTGTACTCTATAGCGGACTTCTGTTAAATTTTGTTTGTCCAGCATCTTCTCCATTTTAGAAATGATACCCTCCCCATTTGGTGGGTAGTTTTGATACCACTGTAATTTGACCTAGTTATTAATAACTGGAAGGGAGCAAAGGGAAGGCCAAATACTATGGGCATGTCGCCTGGACAGCTTCCCCAGTGGCCACCGGTCTATTCCCCGCAGAGCACTGGGGAACAGGACTGGACAGGGGAAGAATAGACACATGCTCAGTAAAGTCTGGGTGACATAGGGAGGGTACTTGTCTCAGTCACACCTGGAAACAGGTCCTTGGCCTATCTTATTTCTATAACTTTTGTCCAGTAGAGTATGACAATATCATGGCCACTGCCAGCAAGGGAAGATGTAAGATATTTAATCTCTTAAACAAAGGAGTCCATCCTCTTGTGCTCTTCTTGTATTTTCGGGACTTTGGGAACTCTCATTGCAAGGGGCTCACTCTCTGGGCTCCCCTGCATTCACCCACATGGCCCAAGGCATGTGGACCCCATACAATGGACTGTAACTAGCTTGATGCTACACTGGACCCAGCTACACTATGGAACAGAAACTCTGGACACTGGCTTTGCTTCTAGCTCTGTTAAATCCCAAGCTGTACATCTTCCAGGACTGGATGAAGGGAAATGGGACTTCAGAAACCAAGGGATGTAATTCCATGCAAATAAACATCATTCATCCTCCTGTGCCAGTCTCAGAAAATTATTTTTCTGGAGATATCGTAAGGACCCCAGCCCAAGCACTCAGTGTGGAAAGGGATACCTCACTTTTAGTCACACAGCCACACCTTTGCTATCACTGGCCAATCAGGCAGAGTGAGATATTGGAGGATGGACATGTGATAATCAAAGAGGCTGTTTCTAAGCCATTCCAGGACTCTACAGGGTTGTGAAGCAAAAGCTCTTCTCTTTCTCTGGAACCCTGCATATAATTATGGTGTAAGGCTAGAAATGTGTTGACTATTCTTAACCTCTCTGTGTGGAGAACCAGCTTAAGTTTGAACTAATCTAAAGAAAATAAGAGTTCTGAGTTAGAAGGAACAAGACACTATCTAATGATATCACTTAAGCCCCATGGATTGAAGTAGGCTGAAGTAACCCCCAAATGTGGACATTTAAGTTAAATGAACTAATATTTGTTTTTTTGTCTGTTTGTCCTTGCTTTAGCTAATTTGATTTGCATTTATGGCACTTGCAACCAAAGAGTTTAGACTAATAACTACTCATCATTGGCTATCTTAATATATCCATAGCATAAGACGATACTTTGGGTAACAAGATTCTTCCTCCACCCCATACACCACCACCACGAGAATGGAGGATTTTACTATCAATTCTATGAGAAAGAGGTAGATATATTTGTAAAGACTAAAATACACTAAGCAGGACTTTGGTATATCTGAGAGGTAAACCTTATTTCTATAAATTTTAATATCTAGAATTTAAACCTAGAATTATGAAAATATCATAGTAGTGATGATGAATGCCAATATGATACTTATCAAATGAAAGTATGGTGGTGAATTTTATATGTCATCTTACCTGGGACACAAGGTGCCCAGAAATTTAGTTAAATACTATTCCTAGGATGTATGGGAAAAGGTGTTTCTGGCTGAGATTAACATTTTAATCAGCAGACTGAATAATGAAAATTGCTCTCTGTGAGTCTGAATTATCGCTCTTTCTCTGCTTGACTGTCTTCAAACTGGGCCATTGGCCTACTCCTGCCTTCAGACTCTGACTTGAATTAGAACTTCTATCATCAGCTCTACTGGTTCATAGGCCTTTGGACTCAGACTGGAATTTCACCCTCAGTTCTCCTGGGTCTCTAACCCTATGACTGCATATCCTGGGACTGCTTAGTTTTCATAACTGCATGAGCCAATTTCTTATAACAAATCAATATCTATCTATCTATCTATCTATCTATCTATCTATCTATCTATCCATCCATCCATCCTTTTATTGATTCTATTTCTCAGGATGACCTAGAATAATACAATGTCAGTACCAAGAAAAGCACTGTTCTGATGAAAATGTTTTCTGTGATGGAAATGTTTTCTGTTTTGTCCAATAGAGTACTCATTAGTCACATGTGGCTATTGAGTACTTAAAATGTGATTAATATGACTACAATTCATAGTTTTAAATGTTCTTTTACTTTAATTAAGTTAAATTTAAATAGTCACATAGGATTAGTGACTACCTTTTAGAGGGCACAGCTCTAAACAACAAGCCATAGTTTTTAAACCATGCTATTTCTTGTATACTACTTTCCGGACTCATTTCCCTATATTCTTCTCTGTCCTTTCAGTAATTGTTCATTTGCTACTTCAAGATGCTTTATCCCTCTTATTATTTTTATTAAGAAATAAACTATATGTTCCCTAGAGATGTAGATAAACTTGGTTGCTCGAGCTGTGGAATTAATTATAAGGTAGCAGGAATCAAGTAACATCATAGAGTTCTTCATACTTCTATATCTCAGCTCTTGAGTTACCAACACATCTCCTTTTATTTGGTTAATCTAGACAAAAACCTGGGTTCTCAGTTCATTCCATGGAAGAAATCTGTAATATTCTTAACAGAAGTGATATTACATATTAGTACAAATAAAAAATGTCTTAAAATAAGGGGATGCAAAGAGGAGTACAAAACAGTTTCTTGTGTGAAAAATAATACAATGATTAATAAGTTATAATACAAGCATAAACTGTGTTTGCATAGTCACAACTGTAAACCTACTTTTGTCTCACCCTGTATACCTTAATAGGTGATTGTAATTATTCTTATCTATTAATTCCAAACTATTTGCTGTTGGAAAAAAGTCAGGTATAATTAACAATGATCAACAGTAATTATATAAGGAAAATGAAATCAGTAAATACATTTACTGGGTATCTATTTTATTTATTCCTACATAGTTTGCATTTTACCAACTCATGTATTTTTTTAAAATAAAAATCTAAGTGGACTTTTCTTTTTTATAAGTGCTGAGGTTTCAGTTTGCTGGTTCCACTTAAGAATACTTAGAGGTTCTTATTAGGAAAATGATGCCCTAGAATAAGACACAAAGTAGAAAGATAAGTGAATCTGTATTCATACAAGTTAAACTAGAGGGTAGTCAGCTTTGGGTGGATACACCCATTAGTTCAGTACATAGATACTGAGTTATTACTATTTTTCAGCCCTTTTATAATTGCTAGAAACCCAGTGGATAAGCAATGTCCTTGCATTCTTGTAGTTAACATTCTAGCTGGGGAGTGGGGGTTTGGGAGAGCCAATACACACAAGTAAATAAATCAATTAAATAAATTCAGGTTTATAAGGGACATAAGGAAAAATAAAACAAGATAGATGTGCAAAGAGTGAACAGATGGGTTGAGGGCAGAAGGGCATCAGTAAATGACTCCCTGAGAATATCATATTTGAGCAGACTTCTTGCTAAAGTAATGAAATGATTTATGCAATGATACTAGAAAACCAGCGCGCAAAATCACACAGCCCCGCCCACTCGTGCCAGTCTTTGGTCATTATGGTGTTAGGGCCACAGGCCTTTTATAATATAGATCAAATGAGTATTCTCTGTAGAAAAGCTCCACATTGGTCATTTGCAAAACTACGATTTTGCACATTAGCTGCTTTAAATACTAAGATCATATGATCTTCTATAAAGTATAGTGACTGTTTGCTTATTTGGGGGAAATGGAGGAAAATAATTATTGTTCTTGCTGAATTTAAGAAAGTGTGTGGTGGTCATATATCTTACATCATTTAGAGTCAATAATTGTAGAGCTAGAAGTTATCCTACATAACAGCACAAGGTCAGTTTTACTCTATATATTGTGATTTCATCTTTCCAAAAGAGAGCATGTGCATATGCTGGTTCATTTATGTAAAAATGCAGAAATAGCTCATTTTTAGATTGTAAATTTCTGAATTTCTCTTCAGGCATTGATATACTTCAGTTCTATAATTTAAAATTCCCACAATAAACATTTGGTGTGGGGTGTGATAAAATAATGTTATAATTCTGATGGAGGACATTGAATGTTTTATAAATAGTAGCAAAATTCTAAATTAAAATGTAATTTAAAGCAGTTAATATTGTTATATGCTATCATATACAGTGGTGGGCAAAATGTAGGTATCCAGTTGTGAGCACATGAAATGTGTTATTTATTAATTATTGTATTATTTGTTTGTATTATTTTCATACTAGCAACTATAACCCTACTTTTGCTCATCCTTGTATATATCATATATGTATGTAATACTATATGCTATCCATTATATTATATGTACTATATATTGTACCCAAGGACTCTTAACATCTCTCAAACATAAACAGTTGACCTCATATTTAAAATGCTAGTGAGCATGGAGAATGACAATCAAGGCTTTCAGTATTCAATAAGCTAATTTTATTTCACAATGGTCTACATTTTCACCAGGCCACGAGATTTCTTTTTCTAGGTCAATTTGCTTCAAGAGTCAATTTACTATAAGAGTCAACTTAGCATGGATTTTTATATTTTTAGTCCTGGGGATCCATAATGACTATATATTTAAAGTGTTTAGATATTTTACTTAAATTAAAAATTTAAAATCAAAATAGTAATATTCTAAGTAACCATGTGAAATCCCAAGAAATGTATCCATA
This sequence comes from Eptesicus fuscus, assembly GCF_027574615.1. Taxonomy (NCBI): domain Eukaryota; kingdom Metazoa; phylum Chordata; class Mammalia; order Chiroptera; family Vespertilionidae; genus Eptesicus; species Eptesicus fuscus. The sequence goes on along the minus strand of NC_072475.1, from coordinate 91,462,225 downwards.
GTGGTAAAAAATGATGTCTCTTAATAACTTCCCATTCTCATTTCAAAACATTTTGACACAAGTAAAACTTTTGTTGTTGTTATTTTTTCAACTTTACAGAGGCATAATTTACAAATTAAAACAAAAATTATTTAAAGTGTACATTGTGATGATTTGATATATGTATATATCTGATATGTGTATACATCTTGCTAATTATCATCCATCACTTTAAAACTTTTAACAGATTACTTTGCTCCTAGTAGAGTAAAAAATGGTACAAACATCACAAACTTGATAAATTCCAATTCTCTCTTACTGGTATAAAAGCAGTTATAATGTACAAACTGAACTCCTCTGTAAAATTCATCTTAGAAGAATTCTAACACATACAATACTCTTGCAGGAGGAGGAGGCTGTCATTCTATTGTGTGACAGCACGAGCAACGAGAACCATCATATCCAAAGCAGGGAAAAAGTGTGTGCTATTTTTACATAACTGTTAAAACAGTATTAAATGAATGACTTGCATGTAAAGCATTCATTTCTTAAAAAGTATTTCAAAACATGAAGTTAAATGTTAAAAAATATTTTTCCATGAAGTGAAGATGAATACAAAGCTTAATGATAAAGAAACTAAAGCTGGATAGATGCCATCTTTTTTTTTAAAGATATATTTTTATTGATTTCAGAAAGAAGAAGGGAGAGGGAGAGATAGATAGAAACATCACTGATGAGAGAGAATCATTGATCAGCTGCCTCCTGCATGCCCCCTACTGGGGATCCTGCCTGCTACCCAGGCATGTGGCCTAAACCAGAATCGAACCATGACCTCCTGGTTCATGGGTTGTCACAGAACCACTGAGCCACAACAGCCAGGCGGATAGATGCCATCTTTTGGCAATTTATGATATTCATCATCTGATGATTCATAAGGGGTCAGGTAATTTGTAGATTTAGAGACACTGATAATATGTAGAGAGACAAGAATTGTCCTAAAACTATAAATGAAGATATTTAAAGATGTTTAATTGCATTCTAAGAAATATTTTACATTTTAGAAATGAATTTACTTACACAATGACAACTTTGAACATTTTGACTATAGTCACACTTTAAAATGTTGAAAGCTCTTACAACAAAGGAGCATTTGATATTTAAAAAATAATTGATAAATAGCATCTAAGCATATCCAAATAGACTATTTAGGAAATATAGTGTTACCTATTTTTTTGTACTTGAAGAAGACATTATTTATCCAAGTGGCCAGAGTTTGCATCTTGAGTGCTTTTCTCCCAGGACTGGAATAAGTGCAAACTCCAGTGTGGACTAGAGAGAGCTTTTTTATCACATGAAAGTTTATGACTATAATCACAATCAAACTTGCAACCATTTTAAAAATACCTAATTAAATTAATCTATTTGTTCCATAGTTTACAAAAAGAGTTACTTTTTTTTATTGTGATGACAAGGAGACTCCTGGGGTTCCTGAAAATAATAATTTAACAAAAATCCTCTGGCCTTTTTAGTTTTCTAGAACACCCATTGAAATGCTCCCTGTGTTTGAGTGCTCAGTAAAGCAGTATTAAATTTTTGTGTACATATAAATCACCCTGGAATCCTGTTATAATGAAAGATCTGAGATTTTGCAGTTCTAACAAGTTCCAAGGTAATGGTGATGATGTTTGTCTGAGGACCACATAACTGTATAGCAAACCTATGGACTACTTCACTGTAGAAATTCTAATTGCTCTGGTAGTTATCACAGGAACAAAAACATGATTTGCTTCTTAGTATTGATCACAAATGCTGAGATACTCATGTTCAGTTGGGGCATTTTCTTGAATACAAAAATCTTAGGATAATGATTTTTGTAAAGCTTTGTGAGACTTTAGAAGTCATCAAATGCAGCTTCCTCATATCATAGTTGAGGAAGTTGAGGGTCAGGGAAGTTGAATGTATGCCCAAAGTCATAGGGTTATCAGTCCTAGAACCCAGGACTCCTGACTACTGCTTTAATAAAGAAACCCCAACTTCTCCGGCATTTCTATTTATTATATTCTTCCTGACAAAGAGCCTAAGCATGACTCAATAATGATTAGAATTTCACCTTTTGATGCTCACAATAGTTTAAATGACAGCAGTATCTTTGGACTGACTTTCTTAACAGCTAAAACTCACAGTGGGCCACTATCTCCTATAATAACAAGAGTATTCACACATCCTCTTTCTTCTAAGGTCCCCTTGCAGTTTTATTATGGGCATTTTATTTCTTAATTTTGAGAATCTGGGGAGGAAGGTGGACAGAGAAATGAACAGGTCATTCGTTAAAAGGCAGGGGTTGAATTTGTAAAAGGTTGTGGCAAAAAAAGCAACAAATGAGAAAGAGCGAAGGGCATCAATATTGATCTTGCCTCTCATCTTTCCCTCTGTCTTCTTGCTTGCAGGTTTCTATTGTGTAGTCTTTCAAATAAAGCAGACTTTATTTATGGTGTGACTGATTTAACCCTACTGGAATAGTCCATCTTCTGCTAATTTGGTCCAATTAAAAACTGGTCATAGGGAAAAGCCTGGGACTTAAGCTAATTTGGTAACACAACTTCTGATTAATTTTTATCTTGCTCATTTATATCTCCTCTTTTAAAGGACACTTTTCATGGTGAGGGTTTATATAGGTGTTTTTTTCCAGATTCTCGAGTTCCTCTCTATGACCACTTAAGGTTGAGTCTCTGAAGAAAGTACAGTTGTGTTTTTTCTCCCTTCCTTAAGACTATCGTTGAAACATTTATAGGGGATTGCCTAAGAGTTCCTGCTATCCTGAATTGGAAAAGCCCCACCAAGCAGCTAGAGCCATCACTTATAAAGCACTTACACATTGCATGACCCTGTACTAACATGTTTGCATTCTCAACTAATCCTTATATCTCGGAGTGAAGTACTATTATTCTCCCTGTTTGTAGTTGAGGAGGCTTCAGATTTAATGGTCCAAGTGAAAGTATCAAATATTATGAAGCAAGAAGAGACAGTATGGTACACGAACCAGGGTCTGCCTGATCCTAGTAAGGACTGATACTGTCACCCACTAATGAGGCTTTAATGAGATTTATGCCTAGACTCAGTCAAAACTCTGGAGAACAACAACAACAACAACAACAACAACAAAATAACTTCCTCCACCCCTAACTTTTTCCTTCCCTGCCACACAAGTTCTTGCAGGCAGGTAGGTGTGCCAGTCCCTATACTTAGCATCACCCACGCCCTCTGCAATTTTCCCTTTTGCTGCTGGGAGCGTCAGAGAATGGTACTGCAGCTGGTGAGTGGGCAGGTGCAGCCACCATCTGCTCTAGGGAGTCCAAATGCGCAAAAGAACTTCGCACCCAGGACTCGTCCCAGGCACCACGGATTCCAGAACCTGCTGGGGACACGGCTAACCCCGCCCCCTCGTGGTGACGATTGGCTGAACCCTTCCCAAGTGCAAAGCAACGATTCAAGAAGGCCGCTGTCTTTCCTGCAAGTTAGGACGAGACGTCTCTAAGGACGCGAGACCCGCCCGGGGTGTGTGAATGGGGGCTTCAGTTCTTCCTGCCCGAAGGGTCCTTGAGAAGCCTGTTTGTTTTTCCCGGCGCTTGTCTCCACCCAACCCTTTCTCTCACTGGTCAGGACTGGTGGGCGGGTGCGTTCCCATTGGCCGGGGGGCGGTGTCTGTCTGGCCAGGATGAGGGCGGGGCCTCCGCGGCGCTGAGCTTGCCCTTGTGTCTAGTGCGCGTTAGAGCTGCCGCCGCTGCCGCCGCCGCTGCCGCCTCAGCCGCCGCCGCCGCCGCCGCTGCTGCAGCCGGAGCATCCGGGAGCCGCCGCCGCCGCTAGAGCTGCTTCCACTGCTACCATCTCCCCTCCCAGGACCCCGAGACACCCCGAGCGCGTGCGGCGGCTGCTGCTTGCATGCACCCCCTCTCCCTCTGCCCCTCCCTTCCGTGACCTACCCACTCCTTGCAGCCCTCGTACGCACCTTTTCCGACACCCCGGCATCCTTGCACCACCTGCTCGGGCAGCCCCGGCAGGCGCTCGGACTTGGCTGTGCGCGCCCAGAGGAAGGCGAGCTCGGACCCCGCGCCTAGCAGCCGGGCTGTCGCGGCTGCACCACCAGCAGCAGCAGGAGGAGGAGGAGAGGAAACTATTTCGCCCACCGCAACCCCATTCTGCGGGTGCTTCGCCGCTGCCGCTTCTGCTGCCGCCGATCCGCGTCCGCGGGTTCGAACACCGCAGCAGCGGGGACCGTGGTCCGGCGGGCACCGCGAGGAGGACACCGGCGGAGCCCTGCACTCCGCGGCCCCGCTCACCGGCAGATCCTTGCCCCCTGGCTCCTTCCCCGGCCCTTTAGAGAAGGGACCATGATTTGGAAACGAAGCGCCGTTCTCCGCTTCTACAGTGTCTGCGGGCTCCTGCTACAAGGTAATCCCCGCCCCGCCGGGGAGCATCAACTTCACGCCCATTCCCCATCATCCCCACTCCACCCCATATTTCCACTCTCCCCTTTTCGGTGCCCCCGTCCCCAGAGATGTCCACCCCCTCCCCCTACCCCCCTGAGCAGCAGGGGGCAGTGGCAGTTTGCTCCAGCCCCTCGGATCTCCGCCGCTGGCTCAGCCCCGCTCGCCCAGCTGTCAGCCCCTTACGCGGCACCTTTCGCCTTTTCATTCACCTGAGCTTCCAGCATCTCTCACTCCATCCCCGCCGCCACCACCCCCCCCCCCCCCCGCGCCCCCTTCCTACGCCTTTTGGCTGGCAACTTGCGCCTTTTCTGAACATTCCGCCCTCTCACCACCACCCACCAACCACTTCCCACATCACGCTCCCGACCGACCCTCTCCATCTCTGGAACCCCCCTCCCCTCGGGTCGCCGTTCCCTTTCCCCTGCTTCCCACCGTCACCCTAGGCTGCGTCTTTAAAAAGTGAGTGAGAGTCTGGGAGCGAGCTGCCGAGACGGCGAGAGGCGAGGGCAGCGGCGGCGGCGGCACCGTGTGCATGGCAATCACACCCGGGGGTGTGTGGGGGGGGCGGGGGGGTGTGAGTCTTGTCATTCACCTGGGAAGAGAGAGGAGGCTGTGTTTGGGATAAAAAAAAAAAGAAAAGAAAAGAAGAAGAACGAAAGAAAAGAGAAAGATTAAAAAAAGAGAGAGAGAGAGAAAGAATGAATGAATAAACCAGGGGGGGGGGGGGGGCGGGGGTGAGAAGAAGGAAAACAATTAAAAGACCCAAAGCCACTTTATCAACAAACCGACTTTTTTATTATTCAGTCCATGTGGTTTTCTTTTTTCTTTTTTCTTTTTTTTTCTTTTTTTTTTCCCCCCCAGCAACGACATATATGCATCCTAACAGTTACTTTCTGCTCGGGATTTTCGCTTGGATTCCCGACCTCTCCATCCCCTCTCTGCCGCTTTTCCGTAATTAATTCTCCCCTTTCACGTAAAATGCGAGAGCCCCTGTGCCCGCAGTGGAGGGAAACTGCACCGAACACTGTGATTATGCAAATCACCGGGTTCGGATGCGGAGTGACTGGGGAACCGAGGTGCACTTTCCCCAGACGCTCTTTGGGAGGAGGGGGAGGGTCTGTGTGGGGACGGGGGGGACGAGGCTGGTTATGAAATAAACCGCGGTGCTTGGGGTCGGGGTGCAGGGGGGAGCACACTTCGGGGCGGCGTGCTGGGGCTCGGCGGGCAGGGGCTGGAAGGAGGAAGACTGCTGCTTTGGAGAGAGTAGTGTAGGGCTTGAGGCTTGAGTGTGAGACTCAGGGAGAATGGATGTGAAATGATGGTGGATAGGATTTTTTTTTTTTTTAAAGCTAGGTGACTCTTGATTTCTCCTTCAATCTTTGCCCACCTCTAACCCCTCTGTCATTATTGTGTGTGTGTGTGTGTGTGATGTTGGAAAGACAAGTTGATCAAATGTATGTGTCTCTGGGTAAAAGGAATGCGAGAGTCAAGCACATGTAGACCCACAGGCGTGCAAAACCCAATCGGCCTTTGGAGGATCTAAATGAGGTCAATGAACCATCTTTCAGCAAGTTCTTGGAATGCATCCTCTCTCCTGTCCTCCTCCGGGATGTAGACCGGGACCGCGTTTTATTTATGCACATTTATGAATAGGAAAGAAGAGCTCGTGGACGGAATTTTCCCGGGTTAACTAGCTGACCTTGCGGAGGGGTTCTTTAGACTATTCTCTGGTAATCCTGTGTATTTTTTTGTTGGAGGTAAATTTCAGATATGTCATATGCCATAATCCCCGGGAAGGCAGGCAGCCCATTCTTCCTGCTCAGGCTGCCTCGTCCCGTTTCCCAGCGCTCACACCCCCACCCTCGCACAAGTGACCCTGGCAGCTGGCTGACACGTTCCTTGGGCTTCTAATCCGAGCTGAAACACCCTCCCGGAGACCCCACTTCACCTCTCAGCAACTTGTGTTTCTCAGCTCCCGTGTGAGTGTGAGTGTGAGTATGTCTGTGTGCGCGCGCGCGGGCGCGAGTGTGTGTGTGTGTGTGTGTGTGTGTGTGTGTGTGTGTGTGTTCGCGCGCGCTCCCGCGCTCGCGCCACGCCGGGGAGAGGAGTGTTATGTGGGGAAATCAGTTAATTTGGTGATTGTGATGAAAATTCGACACCGCTGGATCTGTTTTCCCTGCCAATCTGGGTGAGCTGGCCCCAGCACGTCATCGCACACACTGCTGGGCCGGGGCGAGAAGATTATTTATTATAGAGCCTGTGGGCAATGGACTGCACTAGGGGGTCGTCTCCTCTCTGCCTCAGCATTTCCCTGTGAATCGTCTATTCAGTGCACTGCGAAACAACTGTCTGCGGTGCCCCTCTCTTTCTCAGCCCGGGGAGGATTTACTTTCTCTACCCGGAAGATTCCATCAGCTGCATCCTCTCTCTCTCTCTCTCTCTCTCTCTCTCTCTCTCTCTCTCTCTCAGGGCATTGGGTGTCTTTTATTAAGTATGTAAACCACTGATTAAGACAGTGTCGCTTTCACAGCCAACTGGGGGTGGGGTGGAAGGCGTGTGGGTATGCCGGAGAAAATGCACCCCTGCAACCAGCAGCCACACCAGCAGCAGGTCCAAATAAATAAATAAGTGTCCGATGCAGCAGCCAGGGAAAGAGCACCAGCCCAGTGATATCTGTGTACTTGTGAGCATCTTAGATCAGGCCATATTAATACACCAGAAGAGAGAGAGAGAGGATTTAAAGAAGAAGAAGAAGAAGAAGAAAAAAAAAACCTAGAAGGGGGAGGGGGTGCAAAGCACCACTGGATTGTCTTCTCACGTTTATGGCTGCCTCGCATTTATCAAACACTGCTCCGCAGGCACATCACACTTTGTTGATACTGTCAGTTCTTGCTCAAACAAATTGCTCATGCCTTCCTTGTCTTAGTCTTGTCTGAAAACATTGCTTCGGGGTCCAGGCTTATGTTTCTCCCACCACCGTCCTGTTTTATTAGGACTTGGTGAGGTTGTAAAGGGAAAGCTTTATTTCCAGGACACAGATGAAATACTTAGCAGGTCTGTCTTTTCTGAGTGCAGGGAAGGAAGGCAGGGTGGTGGGGGAAATAGTAGCAGCTGACTTTGGCTAGGGGGAGTCTGCTCTGCCTGCGGGCAGTTATGACTAGGCAAATACTGTGGGCAGTCCACAGCTTCTTATTTTTAGTTTTGTCAGCACTATAATGGTATCCGGTTTCTTCAGTTAATACTAATCAATTTATTTATCCTTTATGTTATTATCCACTTTCTTGCAATATGCTTTATTTTATGGAAGAGGACCCATTTGGACATATCATCTCTGTGTTTTCACTGTTTTATATGTCACCATTTTTTTCCCCATTTTTCTGAGAAGCAAAATCAATCTTCTGACTTGTTAATGTGCAGAATGACAAGCCAATGGTGAGAATCAAGTCAATGATATCATGCATTAAAAAAAGAAATAAAAAGAAAAAGCTTAAATCGTTTAATTCTAAAACACCTATCAATTCATCCCCAATAGATCTTTATGAGATAAATGGTTAGGAAATAAACATGTTTCTGATTAAAGTATAACTTGGAATTAGACTACTTAGAAAAAAAATGGATTCAGTGTTAAGCTATTTTCTTATTTTTCTCCATCATAGACAGAGGAAAAATCTGAGGTAAGAGCAAGGTATCCTTTAGAGAAATGAATTTCTTTAGAATGAGGAGTGCAAAAGCTTGCCACCTGTAACTAAGACCTCTCTTGGCTGCAGAGTAGATCCAGTTCAGTAGCTAACCCTTGCAGAAGCTATATCCCTTTCCATGCCTGAGGAGGCACTGCAAAGATGGAGACTCTCTTGTTTAACCAGGAACTGTCCTAGAAAGGGTGAAAAAGAGACAAGGGCAAATATAACCAGAAAATAGACCCAGATTTTGTTGAGAACTTTATTTCCTTTTTAGAGTTTATCTTACACAAAAACACATCCAACACAAATACTGGGGCTTTAGTTTTTTTAGTTAATTTTTTGTTTCTTTGTGTGTTCTTTTGCCCTGGTAAATGATATGTTATATTCAGGAAGAAAGATCTTCAAATTAAAGGTCAATTGGACATACATATTGTTTGCCTGAGTATCTGTATGTGTCATTAACTTCTTCATATATATATATATATATATATATATATATATATATAATTTTTTATTGTTGAAAGTATTACAGATGTCCTCTTTCTTTCCTCCTTTGATCCCCTACATCCCTTTCCTGCCCTCTCCCAGGCCTTCCCAGCACTATTGTTTGCCCATGGGCTATGCATATATGCATATAAGTCCTTTGGTTAATCTCTTCCCACCACTCCCACCCCTTTCCCTCTGAAATACATGGGGAGTATTATGCTAAATGAAATAAGTCTGACAAGTATCACATGATCTCACTTATATGTGGAATCTAATGAACAAAATAAACTGATGAACAAAACAGATCCAGAAACATTGAAACATGCATCTTCCTCTTATATTTTTAGAAAATATATTATAATATAAAATGCACTGTGCACATTAAATAAAATACTGATGACTTAATACTTCCTAAAATCATGTTTCTCCTACTATTTTGCCTCTCTATGTAATAACCTTAGTCTGGTCAATCTTTAATACTGAATGCATCTCCTGGGATATAGCTCCCTCCACCCTTTTTTGATTAATAGCTGAGACTTTGAAAAGTAGAATCTGTATATAAGAGCCAATGACTATGACTTAAACAAACATCAGACACTTAGTAATTAAGAAAATCTCCCTGCAAATATGAGGGGTTTCTGGACTAACTTTGCATTAAGATATGGCAGCTTACTTTATTGTCTTCTCCCCATTGGTACAACTATTAGAACGCTGGGAAATTAATATGACAAGGATAAGCATCAACTGAGATGGCCTCTTCCTGCCTTCTCAACTGGAAATAAGGTACTTGAATACTATTTGCCCCACATTTACATACTGAGATGTAATTTTTCTTAAAAAAAGAAAAGTTACTTAAATCACTTCAAGAGCAAATAGAAGTGCAAAAATGTTGGAAGACATCCTAAGCATGCATTTTAAAGTGGCTTAAAATCAATATCAAACTATATCAATTTTCTTTTTAAAATAAGCAGTCTATAGAGTATTATATGATTGAGACAAGTAAGATTTATTTATTAGGAAGGACTTTGGGTACATTAATACTGTAACATAGGCCTGGCATATTGATGTTTTATTTGATCATGCTAACATGCATTCTATGAGATTTATTGAGGAAGAATTCTCCTTTTGATACACTTTGTGAACCTCCTGGGTAAAATTGTCCATTGCATAGCAGCTGGCTGAACAGGTTGCGGGGACAGTGAGAAAGGAAATCACAAACCAAGGAAGCAGAATTCTCAAGCTGAAGTCGGAAGCCCTTTGTATGATTGGAAGACACTGGATTGTTTACCCTCTAAAGCAGCTCTAGTGCCCAGATGATTGTTAACTTCTTGAGGACAAGCCCTGAGCCTTACCTGTTCAGTCTTCTATATTTAGTGGATGAATAACAAATAGTGCCAAGTTGAAAATAGGTATGTCCCAATTAATTATGATGGAGTTAAATCGTCCCTTCTCTTCATAATATATCAACACTCATACTGTTTTAAATGTTAGTTTTAACATTGTATAAGCCATATTAATTTAGGAAGCAGTTTGCCTATACGAAAGTTAACATAGCAACACCTCTTGATATAAATTTGTAAGTGAATGCAATCTGACCAGTTCTTAACATTTAGTTTCCAGACACATTTTTTTCTTTAAAAATTCCAAATATTCAAATATTTTGCATTAGATTAGATTGCAAACTCTTTCCATGAAAACAAAACAAAAACATTTTTTTTGAAGGAGGGCATGATTTAAATTTACTGACTTAACCTAAAACATTTAAAAGGACAAGTTCATTCCCACCATTTTATTTGAAAATGTCAAGCATTTTTGGAGTGCAGTTTTGTAGTACCAAAAAAAGGCATCTTCCGCACATTCCTTGTGTAAAGAGGTGGGTGAGGATTAACCCAGAGCAGTGGCAGCTGAAGCCCCCTGCTGTGTGATGATGCAAATGGCATCTCCTCCTAATGTGCTCTGCAGCGCGCAAACACACAGGAAAGCAGTCCTGGGCATGAGTGAAATGGGGACTCTTTCATAGCCTGCAGTGGACGGAACCGATCTTCAGCTTTTATAACCAGAAGTGATCCAGAAAGTATTTCTAATCACGCGAGCTCATGACCAAGTAAATGAGAGAACACCTACTTTGTTTATAGATTAATGTAACTAATAGATCCTAATAAAATTATCGTTTTCATCAAATGAATGGTGAAATGAATAGTTTTTGTGAAAACTATCAGGAACCTGGGTCAGTTTAATGAAGATACACAGCAAAGTTAAAATAGGGTTTGTGTGCAGTTGTTTCCAGGTGTTGGGCCTAATCTGTGTTGGGCTAGGAAATATTCTGTTAGCCTTCCCTTCCTTTAGTGAGTAAGGAATCTTTCCCTTGAATTTTTTTCTTACTGGAGCATTTCCTGTATTATGAGAACACAGTAGTTTTAAAACAAATAGAGGTTAAGTATTCAGTATATGTTCATATAGTTTACTTAGGGTTATGACATGGAATTTGTGTTAATGTCTAATTAGTAGAGACTATTTCCACTGTGAACAATATTATTTATCACAAAGGCAAAAGCATAGAATAGGTTCCTTAATAAAAGTAAGAGTTGTGGACCAATTTTTAATGGGTAGCCTATCATGGAAGCCTATCAGATAACAGTAAGTAATGTAGCTTTATTTATTTTGATTCCACTTGCTACAGAACAAATAATTGAACATGTTATGCATATAATTTTTATTCAAGAAATGAGAACAGTTGGTTCTGTAAATGTGTTCAGTGGGTTTCTTTAAACAGGTATGAAATTGTTTTCATCTTAGAAGTATGTAGCATATTTAAAAATTAGGAAAGTAAATATTCTGCTAAATTAGGTATCAGTTGAATATTAATGCCAAAATCAGAGATGTAATTATTGAAAAAGGAAATATTCCTCAATCATTTACCTCTATATGCACATATATACAAGTTTAAACTGTACAGTTATTTTTAGGGCTGAAGGATAACTTTATAATTTTGTCAGTAATCAGAGTTTGGGGCTCTCAGGAATAAAGTGTAGGGAAAGGCAGGAATTTGTTTGCACTCATTATTTTCTTTTACCCTGTTGATGAATGTTAACACGTATATTTTAAAATAAATTTTCTTAGGTTGTAACAATGATTAACTTTTCTACTTAAAACCACAGAAGCCAGGTTTACAATTTCTGAATCTGCAGTAGAGCTGAGCTTTTATTCTGGGTCTTCTTTTGTGCTTATGAAACTGAGTGATGAGAACCTCTGCTACCTGAATAGACCCAGGGCTGAGAGTGCAAGGAAATCTGCCAGGGAGAGAGCTGGCCATTAATTATTCACACTCTATTTTAGAGGACTTTGAAGTAAATATTAAAACAGTCATTATTCAACTTTGGGGATAACACTTTCTGACTCAGCAAATAGTTTTTACTTGAATATTTAAATTATAACTCAGCCATTTGAATGCTGAAGGGGAAACCCCTGGTAAGTAATAGTTAAACAGCTCCTCTGGGGGCTAGATATTGACGTCATTAGGGATTGTTGAGAAAATAAGAATAAGCATTCCTTTACTTTCAGGAACATAAAGTCTTAAAGCTGAGTGTGTTTAAGTCGTGCAAATGATTTCACATAAGAAAACAAAAGTCCTTTTATAGGTCAAATTGACTCCCTAATAAATTTATATACGTGGCAATGGCCTATTTATAGTAACTGCACATTGTTTATCTAAAGTCATCTTTGGGAACGCAGTGAGAAAGGCCTTCCTAATGAGGCTGTGCTGCCGACTGCTAAGTGTATAGCTGCTATATTGATTTGGTGTAATTTATAGAGCCAGTTAATTTGTTCTTGTAAAGGAATATTTTTAGCGTCTTTGTTAAAATTGTGTGCATTTAAAAATGCAAGTGTCTTTCAAACACCGACTGAAACAGCAAGGACTAAGATTTATAGTACATAAAATCTGTTTTTACTTTCTTAATAAATTCATGTATTACACTAGCTTGTCCTATACCCCCTAGGGAAAATGTCCATCACACCTGTACCTTCAGTTCGTGATCACACCTTATGTGGCCCCTGCTTTTCAATCTGAAGTAGTCCTTAGGTTGCAATAAGAAATGATTAGAATATTTATATTTAACAACAAATAAAATGTATAAGTGTCTTATATAATCGTCATTCCTTTACTGCCCTCTACTTTACTAGTATGTGCTGAAGTCTGAATAGACACTCGGCTTCCTTAACACTCTCCAGTAATAAAAACTCTCCCTCATTCCTGACCATGCTACCAACCTGAAAGACTCATTAAAAGAAATTAACAGGGAATGAAGAATAAAGAGAGGGAGTATTGCTAAAACCTATATACTGAATACATACAGAGTGGGAGCTTTTCCTTTCACCCTCCAAGGCAAGTATCCCGATGTTTTATTTAGCAAGGTTAAATCATGTGCTAGTACAATGTGCTTTTACTTGTTTTTGTTATTGCATATTGTGTGAGTTCAACCTCCTTAGTCTCATACTAAAAAATGGCAAAAAGAGGAGGGAAAGAATATAAGACAGCCAGCCAAACACACACAGAAATGCCTGGCAAAGCCTACTAAATTAGCATATGCTAGGCTGACTATTTCCCTCTGTTGTTACATAATCCCTTTCTAATAGGAAATCAGTTCTCATTCTTAACCCTTTCAGGAGGTTTGGAATTCTCCCACTGTTATGTTTTTATTTTGCTTCATTTATTTTCTCATGAATTGTATAAATCATCTATTGAGGGGCTTTGATGTCAAATTCTTTTTTTTCTCTCTTCAGTCTTTCTGTATACAAATGTTCCATTCTGTGCCCAACTTCAGGATTCAAGAATCAACTTTTCTATAGCTTTCACTGAGAGGATCTAATTAGCATTTTAGGCTCTCTTTACTCATGTGCAGCTCTCTTTAGAAAATGTATTAGTTCTATGAGGTTCCCCTAAGGATTCATAATACTCTGGTTTGTTACATGTACTGTGATATTCAGTGTGCCTTAATTATGCACGTGTCCTCATTTCAAAGCCTTTTCAGGGATCATGTGGGATAGAACAGGGGTCTGGCTGTATATTCAGTGTCATGTATTAATGTGTAGGTGGTATTCAGAGAAGGATTTTTCTGAAGGCAATTATATATCTATGACTCTAGTACAGCAAGCAGTTACTCACATTTTGCACTTACTAGTTACCCTGCCAAGGCAGAATTAAATTCACCATTGTGATACATAATACAGTATCTGTTATTTCTAAATAGTTCCTTGCACTGGGAATGAAGTACAATAATGAGTGAATATGTGTATCCCTTATCCTGAATAGGGATCATTCCTTTCACTCTCCCAAGCAAAAAGAAGAATCGGAAATTGTTCCTAAATCAATACTCTATTCCCTAACTAGCCCATTAACACGTTTTGCTATGGTGGGATCTCAAAGTTAGCCTACTTATTATTTCAGGCTATAGATTTTTAGATCATATTAATTGCCTGAGATCTTCATGGGCTGCCAAATGTCAGTGCATTGCTAACTTTGAGACATTGTATTTTAAGTTTTTGATTTGGATGCAATTCAGACAACTGTGACAGTATAGAGAAACATTGAACTCCTTCTCAAGCATCCTGTGCAGAGGGAGGGAAGGAGGGAAAGAGTGGGAGGAAAGGAGTGATGGAGGGAGAGAGAGGGAGGGAGGGAGGGAGGTATCTTTTTAAGGTAGGGAATTCATATGTGAAGGGAGAACTACAAGAATTGGCTCATTTATTACGTCACCATTTATAACAAAGATATTTTCTTACATTGAATGAGATTGAGAGTGTAATTTTCATTAATTGTACCTTTGGCATACTTATATTCCTCTGTGTATTATATAAAAAAATTGAGTTTGATTAGTAAATACAACTATTATTCTTTCTCTTATTTATGACTATTGTGATAAAAACATTTTATAAGTTGATATACTAACAATTTTAACCAATTTTTATTTTATACAATTGTATTATTTTTGAAGCCATATTATTATTAGTGGTATCTTAATAATTACTAGTATCCGGGAATGCATAGGAGATTTTTTATTATGTTAATTTTTAACCAGAGTCTGATGTATTTATTTTAGTAAACAAAATAATGCCATCTGCCTTTTATTAATTATTTTAAGCATTTATGTCTTTTTAATTAACAAGAGAACTAAACATTATTTTCTCTATGCTATGATCTCTATAACCCCTTTGTATATTTTTCTTATAACGTTTGGAATGTTTGGCATTTACCTATCTGTCTCTTCTTCTGGACTATAAGCCCCTAACGTACAGGGTCTTAGTCTTCATTTTATTTCAAGGGCCTAATCCAGTGTCTGATCTGTGCCTTTTTTCAATGTTTTCATTCCACTGATTGATTAGTTTTCTCCCAATCCATTTAATCTTGACACATCTCTTTAATTGGATCCAAATAATACTTAAGAATTTATGTTAGAACTGCCAAAATGCCAATACAGTATACAAGAACGGAATAAATATTTGCAATGAATTTTCATTTGTATGTAATGTACAGAGAAGACACAAATAGATACTAAGAAACACAAACAATTATAAATAATGACATACTTCACAAAAATATGGAATCATTGCTTTGGCTTATGGTAGGCGGTTCAAATTTGCACTGAAAACATTTGTCTCACAGCTTTGAATCTCTCCAATTTCCCTGGGCCTTATAATCCCTTGCCTCCCCCCCCACACACACACACTTATTAAAGATTTATATCCTAGCTTCAAAAATATTTCCGATGACGACTTTGGGTAAACAGGAAGCCAAATCATCTTATTGTTCTACTTAGAGTAGCAGGTATTTCTGGATAAATATATAAACAAAGAGGAATTACAAACTGACCTTGATCTGCCAGATTATCCCTGTGGATTGACCTGCTTTTGTTATTGCCAAGCTATAGGGTAGAGGTTCCCTGAGTAGTCCCTGAAGTAAAGATTCAGACTACATTCTTCTCAGTGGAACTGGGGGAGTTTCATCCTTTTTATTTAAAAGGCCTTTTAAAGAAAATCCTAAATACTGGTGTGGTGTTGTTTTTTTCTTTCGTTTTGTTTTGCGTTTTAATGCTTACTCATACTCCTGTAATTGGAGACACGTTTTCTGTGGCTGAATTTGATTTATTTCTTTTTTAATATTAAAGGACAGTGAGAGGTAGGTTGGGAATATTAACTGATTTAGAAGAGAATTTAAGTATAGTATTTGGGATCTGAAAGCCAAAGGAGAATAGACTTTCTACAATTTGTAGTGACTCTGTTTCCACAGAAGGTGTTTTACAAATGCTTTCCCCAAAAATTATCAGTGAAATTAGCTTTTCTTAAAAGTCATTTAGATTTTCTTTCAATTTAAAAATCAATTTCCCTGAGGTATTTTGTTTTGTTTTTTTTTGACTATTTCATGACTCTTGGCATTTGAAAAGATATTAACTAGGCTAATTTAAGATTTACCTGATGCCAGGTGCTGAAATTATTGTGTCATCCGTATGCTGAAATACACATCCAGTAAATAAATATCTAAAGTAGATTAAATAAGCTCAATTTTTTAGGCATTATTGCCACTTTAAGGAGTTGATATTCAGAATTACATTCCCCCATAGCTTCTGTTAGTACCTAATATCATGCTTTATGTTAAAGCGTGTCAGGATGATACAACAACCACAGAAGATTAACCTCCTGTGTAACGTGACTGTTTAACTCTTGCTGATCAACTTTCTAGAGCCTAGTAAATAAAAGAAATGTAGCTTGGATTATTTTAATGTAGCTTTGTTGACTATTTTACTGTTTTGATGTGATGAAAAATTATTTCAGTATGTTACTGAATTGTATTCATTATTTTGAGGATATTCCTATGAACATATTACTAGAAATGATATATTTTATTTTATTGTTTGAAATATATTTTTATTGATATCAGAGAGGAAGGGAGAGGGAGGGAGAGATAAAAACATCAATGATCAAAGAGAATCATTGATAGGCTGCCTCCTGCACGCCCCCTACTGGGGATTGAGCCTGCAACTCAGGCATGTGCCCTGACCCCGAATCCAACCATGACCTCCTGGTCCATAGGTAGATACTCAGCCACTGAACCATGCAAGCCAGGCAGAAATGACATATTTTAATGTTTTATGTGTAACCACATGGTATCTGAAACACTGGAAATATGAGGAAGAGTTACACCTTCATATTTTTCAATGTTTTTAGTCGTAATGATTTTTCAATTTGATATAAGAAGTACCTTACCTGTTTCTTTAAATTCTAAAGCATTTAAGACCAACATTCTTGTCCAGTTACCATATTAAATATTATACCCATAATATTCATCAGAAGAACAGTATACTAAGTGCATTGTCTTTATAGAAAGACTAGAGGCCGGTGCATGAGATTCGTGCACTGTGTGTGTGTGTGTATGGGGGGTCTTCCCTCAGCCCGGCCTGTGCCCTCTCGCAGTCCGGGAGCCCTCCAGGGATGTCCGTCTGCTGCCTGGAGATTGGGCCTAAACTGGCAGTCAGATATCACTCTTGCAGTTTGGGACCCCTTGCTCCTTGCCGCCTGCCTGCAGGGGAGGTGGGAGAGGCTCCCGCCACCGCCACTGCACTTGCCAGCCACAAGCCAAGCTCGCTGTTCCTTAGCGCTGCCTCAGAGGTGGGAGAGGCTCCCACCACTGCCACTGCTGCTTTGCTCACCAGCCATGAGCCCAGCTCAGGGCCTCTGGCTGAGCGGCGCTCCCCCTGCGGGAGCACACTGACCACCAGGGGGAAGCTCCTGTGTTGAGTGTCTGCCCCCTGGTGGTCAGTGTGTATCATAGTGACCGGTTGTTCCACTGTTTGGTCAATTTGCATATTGAATTGCCTTTTATTATGTAGGGTTTGATGTTAACTAGCATGAAAAAAGTTATCCTATATAATAAAATGCTAATATGCAAATTGACTGAACAGCGAAACAACCGAACAACCGGTTGCTATGACGTGCGCTGACCACCAGGGGGTGCCCATGGAACATGGCGGGCATCGGACGCAGGTGGCAGAGTGCAGAACATGGCGGCCATTGTTCATGGCAGGATGGTGGAGCAGGTGAGCAGGGGCTCCAGACCAAGGCGGGGTGCCGGTCGCTGTAATCGGGGTGAGCCTCTAATGGTTACTGAAAATTCTTTGCTCCTGTGTGCTGTGGTCCCCCCTGGTGCTCGCACCTGCTGCCAGCGCTGGAGCCGCTGCTCTCACCCACTGCCAGCACCGGCCCCACTCGCACCCATAGCCAGTGCCAGAGCCGCTGCTTGCACCCACTGCCAGCACCCAGAGCTGGTCCTGATCACTCGGCGCTGTCAGCGGGTGAGAGAGGCGGCTGCTGGCCCCTATCACCCGTGAGGGCTTCTCCACCTCCCCCTGCTTTTGAGGGGTGATCAGGGCAGCAGCCGCCGCTAGCACCTGCTGACAGCGCCAGCCCCGCTCACACCTGTTGCTGGCGCCGGCCGCAATCGCTCCATGCCTTCAGCACGTGGGAGCAGCGGCAGAAATGGGCCACTAGCAGAGAGGGGACCTGGGGCCGCTGCAGGAGGGGCCGGGCGGAGGTATGGAGGATGGGCTGAGACCCGCCCCTGTGCCCACTGCAGCCTCCTACCCACAGTTCCTTTCAAGGCGCACAAATTTGTGCACTGGGCCCCTAGTGTGTTCAATAACATTTATGAATATTTTGTTAAGAGTCAAATAAAATTTACAGAGGATAATTTCTTGTCTCTGCTTTATTTTTTAACATAGAAGTGCTATGGGTGAGATAAGACTAATGGTGTAGTGAAACTTCAATTTGCCATATCTTTTCACTTCCATGGAATAACTAAGATAAAGATATTGGTAGAGAAATAAGTTCATATATTTTTTAGATGTCTCATATAGGTCATGAAGTCAGATTTGCTTTAACGTTTTGTTTTGCTTTTCCAAATTTTATTGACTGTGCAAGTTCAGACTACCAATAAAGCAGAACAAATTATTTTTGAAGGATATGATGGCAAAAAAGTACATTTTGTAGTGCAACAGCTATGCTTGCAAGTTGGGTATGGACAGGTTGGGAAGACTAATAATTTGTATATTTTAATGATGGTTTTCGTACTGAATAACAGTACATTTAATCAGGCATTAAGGATAGTTTCTCCTAAGACCTTTGTGTCACCTGGGTGTGCCAGATGAAGGATGGACGTGACTTGGTGACAGAGAAAGAGGGAGCGATAGATACCCCTGATTCTCGAGTGGAACACAAGCAGCGGCCGTGCCAAACTACAGTCAGTGTGGGAGTGGTAATGAGGCTGGCCTGGTGGGTGTTCTTTATTTGGTAGTGCGAGTTCTCGATTGTGTAGAGGGAAGTGATATCATTGGACTACTTCAGGCTTTGATTTGGGGAAATGTTTGCAGCAGCAAGACGTAATAGTAGGAATCAAGGGACCTAAATT
Source organism: Eptesicus fuscus (assembly GCF_027574615.1). Classification (NCBI taxonomy): domain Eukaryota; kingdom Metazoa; phylum Chordata; class Mammalia; order Chiroptera; family Vespertilionidae; genus Eptesicus; species Eptesicus fuscus. The sequence continues at coordinate 91,443,137 of NC_072475.1, read as the reverse complement.
CTCACCTAAGCCATGCCACTCTTTTGGACACTTGGGGCAAGTTACTTCTCTTGTAGCTCGGTTTCTGCCCTGCAGATGCAGGGATCGGCACCGCATCCATTCTTCCGTGAGGTAGAAAGATCGTACGGAGGATTGCAAACTGTAGAAAGAGCATGATTTTTTGTTTTCTTTTCACTTTCCACCTAAGGATATTTTTATTACATTAACTGTGTACTCTTAAAATACCTTTACTAAAATTTAATTTTTATATCTACCCATGCATTATTCAGTATTTAAAAGTTTTACACGTGTAAAGAGATTTTTGTTTTGATACATATGTCTGTATACATTTCAGAAGCTGTCTTTTGCTGCCAACAAGTTTTAAAATTAATTTTGTAGTCATCCATCTGAGTTTGGGTCATACTTTTATTCTCATGAAATTACCTCCATACATCAGCTTTGAAAACTAGTAAATTGTTGCTCCATTAGTCATTTTTATTATTAAGAAGTAGACTGACTTAAGTGTTGTAATTTTGTGTTCAATTTTGTTTTTCTGTGCATTTAATTTTAGTGTTTGTGTGGATGTGTGTGTAAATTTTTACAATCATTTTATTTTTTATACTCTTTGGTTTGGTTAAGCATAACTTTCATCATTCATTGATTTATTTTTCAACAAATAAAATGTTTGAAGGCAGTGTTATAAATACAAATGAACAAGATGGAAACAGTTTCTGCCCTTATAGAGTTTATAGTCTATAGTCTAGTGGCTGAGACACAGAATAGACAAATAAAAATATGTAATTCTTCTTTTTCCTGAAATAAACATTTCATTTTTTTCAATAGCAACAGAATGTGGGTATATCAGTGAGGATATGAAATCATTAGTTTAACAACAATATTATAAATTCACTGGGCTTTCAAGATATTTATTTAAGGTTGCATTAAAGAGCTCTCATTTCTCTAGTTTGTTATCCTGAAAAACATTCTCAGTATGATGCCCGTTTCTTTTCTTCCTCTTTTTTTTATTATTAATACAACGTGAAAGAAGGTGACAAGTTGAACAAGAAATATTCAAGCATGCTCCATTCTAACTGATTTGTTCAAGAGGATGATTCATTTAATTTCATAAAGGCTCAGTGGGCCAGAACAGATGACCAGGTCAGCTGAGGGATGTAGGGGAGAAGAGGTCTGCGAGAAGGATCTCTGTAACAAGCAACAATATTTAGTTTTTTAGAGCTAACGTTCTGCTTGAGCAATTTTGATGTTACCAGCGACAGTCATTTAAAGAGCTGTTGATGCCTCAGGGAAAACGTTTCTAAAGTGTCCTAGCTGGAAACAATGCTGCATGTATACTGCCATATATATTAAAACTCTGGCCCTTGCTTATATTACAACACGTTGTGCCTGATTAAAGCCTCTACTGCTATGACATTGCTTCTTGAGAGTGGATTAAGTGTTGTTCCTGAAATCTTTTTTCTTGCTCAATCTGCTCTGAATATGATTGAAATATCAGTCACATGGTAAACAAGGCTGGAGAACACCATTTAGAAACTTTTAAAAAAATACATTTTATATACAATTACTTAAAATGTTAGGAAAGACCAAATCATATGAATGGGCTGCAAATATTCCTGATGTCTTTATATCACTTCTTTTAGTATTTAAGTTTGACTGATGACCTCAACTTGTAAATGATGTCACATTTTTAACAGATTGTATGGCATTTTTGAATATTATTATAGTGGTATTCGTGGAGTAGATAAAACATATTTTATAGCAAGTAGGATAAAACATTTTTTATATATACTTTGGAAATCATAATGGTGGTGGTCTAGCACAGTGAATTTCAACTGGTGTGCTGTGGCACACTGGTATGTTCCAATAATTTTTAAAACATGTAGTACCTAACCATTTAGTCAGGGACACTGACCTCTTTTCCCTTAGTTTGTCAAATGAAAAATGACAACAGCCAACACAATAATGGCTGTCTGGTGTGAATGAATCAAATGTATACCTTTTTTTTTTTTTTTTTTTTGTCAGACCGGCCAAAAAATGAAATATATATTTTTGGTGTGCTGCAGATTTTTAGTAATTAGTTTACCTGTGCCATGGAATGGGAAAAAATGAAAATCACTGGTCTAGCATGTACAGTGACTCTATTTAAAGACTTATTTATCTGGATTACATACAACAGTACAATGCCCAGCTAGAAAAACCTCAGCTAAAACATTATCTTTAATTTTGCTTTTTTTTAAAAAAAACAAACTTTAAAATTAAAGCAATTCAAATAAGTGCTCTGTTGCAAGCGATAAAGTGCAAAACCATAGCTTTATACTAAATGATTTAGCTGAAAAATATACTCAGTTTTCCAAAGGATGGCAGAGATTCATACGTGTTTGGAAACTTGTGCAGAGGGAACTAGGTGGTGCTGTTCTGTCATCTTTGTGTCTCCGTGGCTTCTTTGGTCCTTCATGGATTCATTTAACACTTTCATGCAGTAGGTGCATTAGGTAACATACTGTTTGGTCTCCTAGTGGCATTCCTTTTTATTAACTAAGTTCATATTGATCTTGTATCTTTGGTTTCAGCAGTATTTTTGTACAGCATAAAAAACTTTCTTCCTAAGTAAAAGGTTATGTCACAGTTTACTCATTTCTTTAACATTTAAGACACTATATTAAATTGTGAAATCTCCAGATATTTATGTGTTTTTAAAACCTTTGTACTTGGCTATTTATTTGCTAAAATGTTTACAATATAATTTAGTCAAAATTTAAAGTTGTGGATTTTGGTACAGATTGAATTGATTTAGTATAAAAATTGCCACAAAATATATAAGCTCAAGGAAAACACTTCTATTATTTGAAATACTAAAAATGGAATTAAACCCTTAAACAAAAGAAATGAGAAACCTTTCCTTGAAAAAATATTGTTTGCTTAATTTACTTCTCTGTAAAAAAAAATAGTGACCTCAATTAAGCTGCCAGTTAATCTTTTCATGTTTCAGGACATCCTTAAGTTAACTGTGCCTTCCAATGATCTAGGAGGTATCTGATAGTTCAAGGTAAAATAACGCACTTATTTCAAGCTAAATAACAACAAACAAAGTTCACTGTCCATTTATAGTTGGTACACTTGTGCCTCTGAAGTACATTTTCTTGGTAAGAAAAACAGTTTCTTTTAGATCCATTTAGGTTTAAGAAATGCAGATAAGTAAAAACTTAAAGGGATTGGATTTTTTTCAATCAACGTCATCCTGTGTTATATAGGAACAATTGTAACTTACGTGTGTTAGTGATTTTAAGATCCTTTTGGATAAAAGAATCCCATATAATTTATTCCTTAATGAAAGTCTAGATGTAAAATAAGGATGAAGTGCTTAGAGATTTGTACTTATGCACCACAAGTTCTATTGTTTTCAATGGGGACAAAAATAATAATTTACATTATTATGATATAATTTATATTCTTTATTTCTGATATAATAAGTCTTCCTTGCTAGTATTTACATCATAAAACATTTGTTTTACCTTGATAGGGAAATGAAATTTTTTGTAGAAAACTCTGTATTTTCTGTTATCTCAGACATCTTTTATCTGTGGAAGACAGAATCAATACGGAATTTCTTCCATGGCATGTCATCCTAGAATTCAAAGAGATAATCTCTTGAGATGAACATCTTAATCTAGACTAATAAGCCTAAGTGAAAGTGCTGCTAGACTTCGCTGCCCACGTCTGGCCCTCTGGCCTTCTGACATAAAATGGAAGTTGCAAGTATTAGAATGAATGCCAGTGGTTAAACACTTGACAAGTAAGAGTTCAGCATGGAGAAACTGCATAGGAGAGCTGGGGTTATTCCTTCACAAGAAATGCCTCCATTTTCTATCCAATTAAATTTTCCAAAGAAAGATTAGGTAACTCTGTTTTACAGTGCTGTAACCTTAAAATGTGAAGAAACCTGGTGATAAATATATACACATTTTGGGATTATATAAAAAGTTGGTATTTATGTTTTGAGTTTTAATTATTTGTATTACAAAAATACTTTAAAAATTTATGACAGTTAAGTTTGGACTACACAAAGAAATTATGAAAGACACTCATACATTGGCTGTGTCTAACTGCTCAGAAATATGCAGTGTATGATAATGAATGCTCTAATTTTTGAAAGTTGAAATTTTGGCAGTAATACTAAATAAAAATATTCAACTTTGATATATTAGATATTAGACTTATTTTATGGAAAGTTAAATGACAATATCATCAGGACCAAAGTGTTGTAGCTAGCCTATTTTTAAAATACACTATACTTCAAGTAAAGCATATTTGGTGAAAAAATATTTGGTGGAATATATTTCAAAATTATCTTCCAGAATACAGCAAGTCTGTAGGTTATTTTATTTTTCTTAAATGTAAAAAATCTGAAAACTTGTAACTCTGGTAACTGCTTATTATTTTAGAAGAAAAATTATAAGGGAAAAGACTAACATATCTCTAGCAATATGTTTTCTCCCTGGACTGAAGCTCCAGAATTAACACCAAAATATATGCATTTTTCATAATTTCTTGTGGTCAATAGTTATTTCTTGAAGATCTAGTATTTAAATGAAAGAGGCTTTCTTCGCAGTTATGTTTTATGAAGACTAACCTCAGGCAGTGTAGCATGAGCCGTTGACTGTTAGTAATCAGTGGCCGGAGACATTCCTTGGCATGTCTTTTTTTTTTCCAGGAGCTTCATTGTATCTTTCCAAATGCTCCTTTGGAAACTTCTGTAGAGGTTCCTTTTCATCTTGCCACGTTTTATCCGTGATGAAAGATTTATATCTCATGGATCTAAAGGTGTTTTTCACTTTAAAAGGTAGACTAAAGAAAAAGAAAAAACAAGAATAAGTAAGGGATTTCTGGATTTCTTTTGAGATCAGAGTGAGATAGCAGAATAGGTGAAAACAATAAGCAAAGGGAGAACGATGGTAATTAGGAGAAAAAAGCAACAGTGTAACGGAGAGGATAGATGTAGATCTTTTGAACCCTTAAGTATAGTTTTCTTCATTAAACAGATAGGAAATATAATCTTCATATGAGGCTTGATATAAAATTATGGTTGATGTCAACAAATCAAGTTTTGATGGACCCAGTGGATACAGACATCATACATGGTTGAAGAGATTAGAATGGAACTAAGTGCAGATTGTGAATGATTTTGGTGCAGCATGCCCTGAACCTAATTGTCGTGGGGCAGCACAGTGATGCATTCCAACACTGTAAAACATAGGTATCATCGATTTGACCCACAAATGACCCCAAAATAACTTTTTAAGTATATCTCCCCTACTTGGTTTAGTCAAGATCGAATTTGTCTTAAAACAGCTCTTGCCTACTACCCAATCCCTAATCCTGCCTCTGGCAGGCAAAAAATAAAAAATTAAAATAAAATAAAAATAGTACTCTTGTCCTCTCATCTTTGCTGCCATTAATATGACTGGAAGTGATGGGATGCAATAATTAGGAGGTGCTTGTCTTTTGCTGGCCAGTCCCAGGAGAAATGCTCCTTATGTGGCATTGTAATTTACAAATTGTCAACTTTTCAAAAAAGTTTCTTATTCTGGCTATAAATGGTCAGAGGCGAAACTGGGAAAAGCAACAAAAGAGAGCAGTTTTAAAAACAGCAATGGTGCCCTGGCCGGGTGGCTCAGTGGGCTGGAGAGTCGTCCCTTGTACCGAAAGGTTGAGGGCTCCATTCTGGTCGTCAGGACACATATTTCAGGTTTGATCCCTGGTTGGATCAATGTTTCTCGCTCTGTCTCTCTCTCTCTTTCTCTGTATCTCTCTCTCATCAATGAAAACATACTCTGGTGAAGGTAAAAATAATGGCTTAATCATTGATTTCTTTTCCTGAGATATTGATTTCAAAACAAAATCCCCCAAAATTTACAAAAGAAGTTGCTACCTTTAACTCTTGATGTGTCGGTCAGCAAGCATTTCAAAGGAAACATTGCTGGCTTGAAATTAAAATATTTAAAATTGGGGAGAACTTGGCATTTTAGGGAGCCATCATCCTTATCCAAATGTCTAAAAATACATAAAAATTTTGAAAGAGAATAAAGGCACTTGCAAAAACATTGTCTTCTTCTTTAACTTAAAACAAAATTAGGTAGTGTAAATCAGAGAGATGTGACAAGCATTTAAAAACAAAAAAGGTATATTTATTAGTATAAACATCAAGAACTTAATTTAGCCCTGGCCAGTTAGCCCAGTTGATTAGTGTGTCCCTGATATGCCAAGGTTGGCTTCATCCCCATTCAGGACACATACAAGAATCAACCAATGAATGCGAAAAGAGTAGAATAACAAATCTCTCTCGAAAATAATCAATAACAAATAAAAAAAGAAATTAATCTAAATGTGCTAATAATGTAAAGTAGTCCCCCTGATATTATTTAAGACAGTGTCACTATCAGAAATTATCTTGTCATGTTTTTAACTTGTTTATATTTTCTGCCTTTTTCCTATAGACAATAAATTTTGAGTGCAGAGATACTGTTTATTGTTTGTATCTTCTCCTTCTAGAATATGGTCTGGCACACATCCCCGATGAGCTAACTGGCCAGGACTAGATTAATTCCTTGATGTTTATACAAAATTGTTCAATACATTTTTGTGCATGAATATATATCATGCTCTTGATTTATTTTTTTAAATAAAAGACCCCTGACTTCTTGAGCGACTTCCTATAAGTGAACAGAAATCAAATTAACACTGTATTTAAAATATACCTACTTACATTTCTTATGATTAGTAAAGTTATTTAAGTCCTCTTTTAGACACATCATAACCCATATTTTATTATATATTACTTATTATTTGAGAACATTTTAAGTTTTCTTATTGCATTAGGCTTGAAATAAAACACAATACTGCTATTGCTCATTGACTAAAGGAAAATAGAGCAGGATATTTACTTGCTGAAACACCATAAGAACATTTTTAAAGTATTAATATATTCCCTATGTTAGCTGTTAATATGACTAGAAGTGATATTGCTGCTATGTAGTTCAGATGTGTGTGTGTGTGTGTGTGTGTGTGTGTGTGTGTGTGTGTGTGTATTTTTTTCCTGAAATTTGTTTGAAGTCAGGATATTATAACTTCATTATGTGAAAAAATCAAACCAAAGATCATAATAGGCCATAGGGGAAATTCTGCATAAGAAATCTGTTATAGCAAAATTGGATGAAAGTTTAAAATAAGCTCTGAGGTACCGTAGATTTAAGCATGATCTCATTCCACCCTATTTACATCTCACATCAGAGCAGCAGCAGATGTAAATGGAAAGTCCAAGGAGTAGGGCCTCAGGAATCAGAGTTCTGGCCATGACTGTGCCACTGGCTCTCTCCACCCTCCAGGGAACAGCTCCGCTCTCTAGGGGTCAGTGCTCAGAGGGTGTTAGACTTGAATCACCTCCAAGGTATCTTCAGCTTGAAGAATAACTCCAATTCAGCAGTGAAAATAAGTGGATATTTTGCAAAGATTAAGATATGATAATGTCTTTATCATTAAATAGAGTTTTAGCTAAACAAGTGTTATAAAATGAAATAAACTCCTAGTTGTTTATAAAATTCTACTGATGAATTTATTATGTGTGTATATATATTCATAGATTGATATCTTGGCATATTATTGATATAGAAATACATAAACAATAAATCTGGTAGTCATAATTCCATTTGTTTAAAAATGTGTGTGCATGAATAAGTAATTCATCATATGTCTGACCTTTCACCTTATTCTTTGTAAGGAGACATGAATAACTAGAAGAGGGGTTATTGAAGAAATTTTTATTTTGTAAAACACTTCTAAGAAAAATCTTAAACTATTAGAAATTGTCAATCTTAATGGGAGAAAAACAAAAAAAATAACTCTGATTCCAGGAATAGACTTCAATAAATGAAGCTACTTTTACAATAAGTGCCATAAACACTTTTTAAATATCTGTTAAGGCTCAAAACAAAGATAATGTTCTTAAACTACTTCAAGAGTACTTTAGACTTAATTGAGAAATAATTTCCACACAGGACTACTGGACGTTGAAATAGAAAGCAGTGAAATGCTTTCTTGGTATTTAAAAGAATCAATACCTTTTTTTTTTCATCTTTATTGGATGATTTAGAAGTGTACCTTCTTAAAGATAAAGTAAGAGATCTGAAGGGCCTCAAATCATGAGATATAAAACCAGTCTGCACAAGTTGTAGATAATCTAAAATTTCACTTTTACCAAATAGAATTTGCTCTTAAGAAAGCCAAACACTTGTTATTTCCTTTGCATTTCATTAAATAAAGTTGCATTGATTAATTTAGAGAGGGTTTCATAACTTCTAACCATAATCATGCAAAGAGTTAAATTCGCCTTATTATGAAGCAAGGCAAATGCAGAGTGTTTAAAGGCTATCTAGAAGGTCAGTACTCAGACTAATTCACCGACAGTCCCAGATGCCTGGTTAAGCTGCCAACACAGTTGCTTTCCGAGTCTGCCAGAAGTCAGCTGCAGCTGCAGGGAACACTCTTTTCCCGTACCCATTGCTAAGCTGGTGGGTTTTACAATTGCCCTGGAAAGGGCAAAATTGGAAAATGTAATTCAGGGTTAGGACGCCTCACTCACTCTATAAATGGGTTCCAAATTAATGTATTATGAATAGCAAAACATAAACAGATAAGAGTTTTTGCACACATGCATGTCCTCAAATCCCTTTAGTCACATTTTGGAAAGGAACCCAGTGAAATTGCCTTCCAGGCTCAGTTCAATTTTATTCATTTTGGGGATCCCAAGTATCATCATCCATCATCATCATCAACTTTATGTTGAACTGTTATCTGCAGTTAGAGAAACATAACCACAGGTCACAGGTGCAGAGGGTGGTATATGCTGTCTTTGAAATTGTACAGGGTTGGCCTCCGATATTGATTTGCTGTGTAATTTTGAGCCCATGATTTTATCTTTCTGAGCCTAAGGTATTTAACCCATCTCACTGAGTATTGTGAGGGTGAATTAGTTAATATAGTCACATACATGGTTTCATGTCCATAAAATTATGGGCACTTAATAAACTATAGAAACATGGTGAAAGAAAACAAATGTTCAATTCAAAATTTGCATTCAGTCCTCAGATTTTGCATGCACATTGCTCATTTTTTTTTTGCTAAAATATTTTAATAGGGTATTACAGGAATTAAAAGAAAGATTAGTTAATAAGAAAGATTGGAGAACCCTGAAAATAATCACAGAAAATTTACAAAGTATATAATATTCTTTTATTTCAAAACTTAAGCTTGTTTGGGCAGAAGCACTAGAGAAAGGAGGAATACAGAAGGCAGAAAAAGCGAAACTAATATAGTATATTGCTGTTTGTCAATCTACAAATAAGTATTGGGAGAAAAGTGGCAATAAAATGTTTTTTTAAAAAAATATATATTTTATTGATTTCAGAGAGGGAGAGAAAGAAAGATACAAACATCCATGATGAGAGGAAATCATTGATAGGCTGCCTCCTGTACACCTCCCACTGGGGATTGAGGCCCCAACTCTGACATGTGCCCTGACAGGGAATTGAACTTTGACCTCCTGAATCATAGGTCAATGCTCAACCACTGAGCAACACGGGCCAGGCACCAGTAAAATGTTTTAATAGCAATATTCTTTAAAGCTAAAAATTTTGCATTTTGGACACTCGATAGCTAGAGAAAAACCTGAAGGACACTTCTTCATTTGAGAATGGAGAGCTTCTACTCGCCTGTTTTGCCCTCCCTTTCTCCCTTTCTTTCTTCCAGGTAAATGAGAATGTATTGCGAAGAGTCTTTTTCTTTGTTGAAAAGTATTAGATATGTTCCTGGAAAGAATCATCTACTTTTCTATAGCTGGATTTCAGAAACTAAATGAAATCAATTATCAACAACATAGCCAGCAACCATGCTACCCAGGGGGAGCTGTTGCCAAGGTCTAGGGAGAGATCACATTCCCTCAGTTTCAGTTTGGAGTACAATTATATTTTAGTGGAGGCATTATTTTAAGCAGGAGGGAAACCCTGCTCACATGGTCTCACTTGACTCCTGTTTTAAGCAAGGTTTACAGAAAACTCACAACTTCTAAACTGGATCATTTAAATAATCAATTAAAAATTTAAATGAACATCCTGGAGCTTTGCAGCTGACATGCTATGCACACGTTTGGGTAATAAGATTTAATATCTTCCCCTCTCTCATTGACTTTTAGTTGAATAAGAAAAGTGTAAATTATTTGTCCTTCTGATGTTTCACTAAAAGGATGTTTTCTTAGTGAGAAAATAACCTTTTTTAGAATTCATGATTTTCAAGGTCATGGAATATGCACATTGCCCAACTATTTCTTTTTTACAAAATGAAATATTCACTTATGATTCTGGATGTAGCCATAAAATAGAATCCATTTTTAATCTTTCAGAATTAATATACACCCATGAACTTAAAAATCATATTTAAAACACATATAAGTAAGCTTTTTATGATGATTCATGCAGATAGTTTGTATCAACATAATATAAATATCTGGATATAAAGCTGAAAATCCAGGATCGATGTTTAAACCAAGCATATAAAATAACTGCATTTTAAATTTTCATTATAATACAAAAACACCCACACGATTTTTAATTGAGTGAATATTATAGAAAAGGCAAAGAGATGGGGCTTATACTGAGGATTTTGTGGTTATCTTGGATATATGTGTGAGGTATATATATATGTATATGTATATATATATACATATATATGTATATGTATATGTATGAATACATATATATAAAGTGAAATATCATTTTTTGTTTTTTGAAGGAATTCTTCAGAAGTTGAGCTGGGGTTAAAAATAATACTAGTCTAAAATATGAAACTAATTTCTTAATAGACAATACAAAATTACTTTTCTCTACTAAAATAAAATAGTTTAATTATTAAGCACAAAACGTATGCCAAACACTAAAACATGAAATGGCAATATGTTATAATAAAATATAGATACAAATTTCAAAGCATACAACCTTTTGAAATGTCACTTTATTAAAGTGGCTCTTTGTGGTACTCCTTTTGAAATGAAGTAGTTACATGTCCCCATATTCTGTTTGAATATTAAAGCATTGATACTTTATTTTTCTCTGTATCATTTTTGTGCTATAACGATAGGTCACTACAATGGATAGTAAAATGTGTTTCATCGGTTTCTTATTCTGTACCAAATATTTTGGAAATTGCGTCTTCTAATCTGTGAGTGTTATGCTAAAAACAAATCCCTATAAAATCTGTTTCTTCTCTTGGAGAGTTCCTGTCTACATCATTTTTTTTTTTTGATCATTGAAAATACAGATTTTTTTTATACTGGTGTAGTTATTTGGAATCTTACTTTATGCCTGGAATTCTACAAATATCAATCTTTAGTAAAACAATTTTTTTGAGAAATCCAATGGATAACTTTGAAGAGAATATTGATGAAATAATACTTGCACACTGCAAGGAAAACGTTTTGTGTGTGTGCAAAGTTCTTAGAGGTGTCAGAAACTGTGGTCTACCGTCCTTCCTTCCTGCAGAGAGCCAAGGAGGAAATTAGGGAAAGAAGGGAAGTGCTGTGCACACAAGGGCCTTCAGTGAATATTATGGACTAGACACCTGCTAGGATGTAAAGGTGGTTAGTCCATATTATTTTGCCTTTTTACTTGTCAACTCAGACATGGCAGCCAGAAGAGTTTTCTGTCAAACATTAGCCTTTGCATTGCATTATATTTTCTATTCTTGCAATTTCAATATATAACACAATTGAGGATTTAAATAATATGAACATTTTAAGCTGTATGAAGGCGAGCTGAAAAAAGTGTTCTCTGAATATCAAAACATCCAGAGAGTGTGACATATGTAGGTGCAGTCATCAACTTCCTAAAGTATTTTTATAGGAAAAAACTGCCCACGAGTTTAAATCACCTTTGGACTTTCCATCTTGACACATACTTTCTGAATTTTGTTTGATCATTGCCTGCTATTGATGGAACAGTAAGAATTTATTTTGTTTGTCAGTTTATTTGAAAGGATATTTTAAAAGGGAAGCAATATGATATTTTTCTCTGGAGATCAGCCTGAATGAGGTATTTCCAGGAAATGGGGACATGGCTTCCTTCAACGCAGAGATCGCTGTGTGCCTGTGCTGAGGTCCCTGTCCAACACACGGCAGCTCCCAGCCTTACAACCTGAGAGCCAGCTCACTCAAATGCGTTTCAGTGAATCCAGCTTTTATCTAACTTTTATACTTATGATAGGAATATGAGCATTATATTTCAACTTTTGACCTTAGAATGAGTAACATAATGTATCTAGCTTCTTAAGAAAAATGTTTTGTGACACATATAAACTATAAGGCAAATGGAATTTTTTTTTTTTTTACCACACTTGATGGAAACCTTTATTTTATTTTTTTTTATTTAATTTTTTTATTGTTGTTAACCCTTACCAAAGGATATTTTTTCAATTGCTTTACAGAAAGAACGGAAGGGAGGGAGGGAGGGGGGGGAAGGAAAAGAGAGACAGAAAGAGAGAAGAGAGAGAGAGAGAGAGAGAGAGAGAGAGAGAGAGATCCATGAACGAGAGACGCATGGACTAGTTGCCTCCTGCAGGTGCTCTGACCAGGGGTGGGGAGTGAACCTGAAAGGTAGGTGTGTGCCCTGGACCTCTTGACTGGAAATCGAACCCGAGACCCTTTGGTGCAGGGGCCAATGCTCTAACCACTGAGAAATACAAGCCAGGGCATTTTTATAACACACAATGCCTTCTTTTATAGAAAATGCTAAACATAAGTTAACCACTTCTCAATGTCTCAGCAACTTATCACTGGTATTCTGTTATATGAGACAACACAATTCTGCAAATGTGAGCTTTTTTGATTCTCTCCAAATTGTGCGTTATGCTTGTCTTTTACAATCACTTCCTTGACTTCTTTTTACAATTTGATGTTAAGAATGATGTTAAGATAAAAAAAGAAAAAAAATAAATGTCAAGAAAACTCAAATAATATAATGATTGACTTATTCAATAAGGCACAAACAAGGGCCTGAGAAGTAGTGCTGATTAATCCAACAGATCTAGCGATCAAGGCCTGAACTCCTCCCATGTTGCAACCCCTTATTTTAACTGTCTCCTGGATATTTTTACGGAAAGATGTGCCGGCACATGAAAAGGCAACAGGTCCAAAGACTGAACTCATTATCTTTTCCATTCAAACACCCCCTCCCAGCCCTCTGCATGCCTAGAATTCCTTTTCTCAGTTAATGCTGTTATAGCCACCCAACCACCTATGCTGAAAAAAAACCCTATGCTGTCCTTAACTTCTCCATCTCCCCACCATCCACTTTATCTTAGCCCACAGTTTCTGATATGTGGCCTTTTCATTTCCCCTGCATTGCCGGGACCTTGTGTGGATTCCTGCAGTCTTTCATCTACACTGTCACTACATTCTCTCATCAATCTGTCCCCACTCCCTCCCTCACACTGTCTACAGGGTTATATTCCTAAAAAAAAAGATGTGCTTACATTTTACTTCTATATAAAGTTCACTACAGCCTCTCTATTTTCAACACTAATTAAAGCACAAACTATTTAGTTTAGTATAAAAGACATTCTCATTCTGCCCTCAAATGCCAGTAACTTACTGCTAACCACCCCAGCCACTCTCTAAGAGTCTTATTTCCATTGAACTTGCAGCATTTCCCAAAGCACACATGTTTTAATTTGACATTATGCCTTTCAAATGTCAAAAATTAATAGGTGAAAAAGTGTACTAATCATTGCATGTGAAACTCAAAGTAATCCTATATAATAAAAGGGTAATATGCAAGTTGATCCTAACAGCGGAATGACTGGTTGCTATGATGTACACTGACCATCAGGGGGCAGATGCTCAATGCAGGAGCTGCCCACTGGTGGTCAGTGCACTCCCACAGGGGAAGCTCTGCTCAGCCACAAGCCGGGCTGATGGCTGCGAGTGCAGCGGCTGTGGTGGGAGACTCTCCCACCTCCTCCGCAGTGCTAAGGATGTCCAACTGTGGCTTAGGCTAATACCCATGGGGAGTGGGCCTAAGCCATCAGACAGACATCCCCTGAGGTCTCCCAGGCTGCGAGAGGGATGTCTGACTGCCAGCTTAGGCCTGAGAGCGGGCCTAAGCTGGTAGGTGGACACATCCTCTGAGGGCTCTCAGATTGCAAGAGGGCAAGACTGGGCTGAGGGACCCCCTCCCAAGTGCACAAATTTTTGTGCACCAGGCATCTAGACTTAAAATAAGTCATAGTTTATGTCCAGAGCTTCATGAGAGAGTCTTTCTAATAGTTAACATTTAATAGGTAATATGATTGTGAAGCCCAGTTTTCTATATACACCTAAAAAAAGGCAACAACATGAAATAAAAGGAAACGTATTTTGTTTTGTCTACTAGGTGTACTGGTAAATAATGTGAATTTTTTTCAATAGATGGAGTTACACATATGTTGATATATATGTGATTTGATAAGTATGCTATTTTGTTGTATTGACAACAAGCTTCAAAACTTCATATGTCAAATTTTTTGAAGGTGTTAACATCATAGATATTTTTACACTTAAAAATGTTGAATTTCGTGCCAAAAAAAGAACATTTGCGGGAAGTTTTAATTCATTGCTTTATTTTGAAGAAAAGTGCTGCTGGATACTTCGGGAAGCTTATGGTGAACATGCTCCATCTCAAGATACTTGTGAACGCTGGTTTAAATGCTTTAAAAGTGATGCTTTTGATGTGAAAGACAAAGAATGTCCAGGTCAACCGTAAAAAGTTTGAAGACCAACAATTACAAGCATAATTGGATGAAGATGCGTGTCAAACTCAAAAACAACTTGCAGAAAGATTAAACATTGTTCAGCAACATCTGATCATTTACAAGCAATGGGAAATATTTTAAAGGAAGGAAAATGGGTGCCACCTCAACTGAATGAAAGAAAATGGAAAACTGAAAAGTCATCAGTAAAATGTTGCTTCAACGGCACGAAAGAAAGTCTTTTTTGCATCAAATTGTGACTGGCGATGAAAAGTGGATGTATTTTGAGAATCCCAAATACACAGAATCATGGGTTTATCCAGGTCAACCATCAACATTGACTGCAAGGCCAAGTCTCTTCGGAAAGAAGACAATGCTCTGAGTTTGGTGGGATCAGGAAGGTGTGGTAGATTATGAGCTTTTAAAACCAGGTGAAACCATTAATACTGATTGCTACTGACAACAAATAATCAATTTGAACCACGTTTTGATTGTGAAACGACCAGAATGTGCCAGAAGACACGGCAAAGTAATTTTGCTTCATGATGATGCGCCATCACACACTTCAAAACCAGTTAAAGACACGTTAAGAGATCTTGCCTGGGAAGTATTAACCCACCCGCTGTATTCACCAGATCTTGCTCCTTCAGATTACCACTTGTTCTGATTGATGGCACACGCACTTTCTGAGCAGCACTTCAAAACATATAAGAAGTGGAAAATTGGGTCTCTGAATGGTTTGCCTCAAAACAAGAAAAGTTCTATTGGGATGGTATCCACAAATTACCTGAAAGATGGGGGAAATGTATAGTTAGTGGTGGACATTACTTTGAATGAAGCACTTGTGATGTTTCTCTTGAAATATCATGTTTTCTTGGATTACAAAATCTGCATTATTAACAGGTTCACCTGGTATGTGGTTTCAAGCTTTGGCCTCAGGAATTATTGTTTTAAGTAGTATCAGTTTTTGATTTAATGATGTAATTAAATTGTGAATTTTTAAAAGTATGTGTATATCAATGTAGTTATAATATTTTAATATTAAGCTGATATTAATCTTTTATAACCTTATGTAATATATCTTAATTACAATTCAGTATTTGAAGGTAACATAGTCAAAAATGCATGGACACTTCAAGTCAGCAGATATTTTAATTCTTAACCAGACTTGTTAAAGTTGAGTCAAAATAAGGGTGATCAAAACTAGGTAATAACAAGGTTTATAACAATATAACTTTTATTAAGATAAACTAATAGAATATAGAGTTTTAGTTTAAACTTTGTCATAGAGATTTGAATCACTCTAGAAATTAATTTTTAATTATGACTATTAAGATGAATGAAGAAGAAAAATGTATGTTCATTGATGTTTGCTCTCTCTGTGATACAAAATGATTGTTTATATTCAATTTAAGATATTTTGACCTATAGTTCACTCTTCCAGATATATAGACAGTGAGCCATAATGTCACTAAAAGCAAACTATTCTGTGTCATCCTATGCTCTTTAATAAAAGCAGTTATTTTAGTGGCAATGCTGACCTGATAATTGCTAGTGGGTCTAAATTGGATGTACTTCAGTTAATGCATCAGTAAGTGATGTACCTTCAATGCAATTAAAAGATTCTAATCTAACCTAAGGAAAGATCTTGTTCATATTGACTGCTTTAAATTCAGACCATGATTTCATATTTTTAAAGTGGCCCATGGCTGAGCTGACCCCATTAGTGGGATACAGCTCTCCTTTGGCATAGCCAGTTGCTGTTGAGTAAGCATTTCTGAAAGCCTGTGAATAAACTTCATCAAACAACTACTGCCTAATTCCAGAGAAGGGAACACTGTAAAGACAATCAAGATATTCAACATGAAGGTTGAGGATTATTAGATTGAACTGAGGAATCATAAATAATTTATCAAGTAACAAAAGTTATTCCATTTAAAATAAACTTGTTCTTAGCCTTTTTACTTGATAGTAACTTTTATTCTGAAAGATATTTAAATTTCATAAGATGTGTGCCATGATTTGCAGAATGATTAAATATTTTTTCTTTTCTTTTTGTAATTGATTTAGTGATTGAACCTTTTGTGTACCTGCTCACAGGATGTAATTGGTGGGGATTATGTCTCCCTGAACACAGGACAGTAGCCCCTCTCCATCTCCCATGAACATTATGGGGAATATAATTCTCAAATGAATGCAGAAAGGAAAGTATAATGGAATGCCCAATGGTATACCTATGGGGCAAAAAGGTGCTTTCTATTTTCTTTTTTTTTTTGTTTCATTGTTAATCCTCACTAGAGGATATTTTCCCATTGATTTTTTAGAGAGAGTGGAAGGGAGAAACAGAGAGAAGCATCAATGTAAGAGAGACACATCCATTGGTTGCCTCCCACATGAGCCCTAACCAGGGCCCGGGCCAGGGAGGAGCCTGCAACCAAGGTACGTGACCTTGACCAGAATCAAACCTGGGACCCTTCGGTGCTCAGGCCAACACTCTATCCACTGAGCCAAACCAGCTGGGGCCTATTTTCTAATGGGAATGGACCTTATTTTCCTAAATTGGAGAGCCGACATTGGGAGGAAAATGGAGCACTTCCTCCCCACTCTAAGAAGGGTGTGGTTGGATCTCAAACTGCATTTGGATTCCAGGTGCATTGGAATCCATTTGCGTGGAGTAGCACAATCTTCCTTGATTCTAGCAATGGGCATGTGTTTTCATAGCTTGACTGACTATTTCAGGGGTGTCTTCTCTTAATGTTTGCACTGGGAATTTGGAAGCCACTGCACAGGGAACTGCCAGCCAGATGCCATTTTAAGCTGCCAGTCTCTGCTTTTTTGTGGGATGCAAAGTAAATTGCTGAATCAAAAGGATTTTTTTCTACTAGCTATGAAGAGAACTAAAGTTCAGCTCCAATTAGCTTTCAAGAAATTATCTCTGACACCCTGAATCCCTCCTCTAAAGGACTCTGAGTGTACCTCATCACAGTTTTCTTCATATTATTAGTGTGACTGTCTTGCCCACCAGATGACAAACCTTGTCAAGGCTAGCTTTTCAGGTGTACTCCTTTTCTATTACAGAACCTACTCCAACATGGTAGGCCTTCACCAAGTGGTGTGCATTGAATTAAAATTGGCTAATCTGGCCGATGTTGTGAATATGTAACCACAGTAGTATTACCTGTGATTATTAATGTGTGTTTATGAAAAGTTCTGGCATATATAGAACTTTCCAAGAAGTCAGCAACTCACATTTGTTTATGCGTAACCCAGCTGTTTCCCCCACTCCCTAGACCATGCAGTGCCCTGCCATCTACTAATGTGCCACAACTGCTCTGTGATGCATCTGTCTTGCTAATTGGTGGAACTGATAAGGATAAATGAGCCAGTTGTCCCCCTGCAGGAGTGTGTGTGCTTTCATAAGCTCACTGAATACAGCGCTTATTTGGTATTTGGGGGTAGAAGGGTGAGAATGATCTCTAGGGAGGGTCCTTATTTGAAGCTGTGGCCACAGACATGAATGGGGGAGGAGGGGAAGGGAGGGAGAGAGACGAGAGAAAGAGGGAGGCTGAGTTGCTTTAATGATTCTCCCATGCTCCCCATCTGCAGAGTCAGGCTGGATGGTGCTTTTGCATCTTCCACATGCCTCTTTCAGTTTCTGAAAAACAGAGAGAGGAAGATGTCCTTCTCTTAAAGAACATCTTAGATAGATGCCAGAACTTAGTACCCTTTGATAGGGCATCAGCCGCTATGCTATTTCCTTTTCCTTTATAGCACGCTTGATCACATTGGCCTTAGGCCACATTCTAGCCAGTACTTACCTGTATTGTTTTTATAAACCTTCTAGTTATAGAACACTTCTCTCTTTATAGTATCATTGAGGACCAGGGTTTTTAATACCTAGCACAGTCTCAACACAGAGTAAAATTTCAGTAACTATTTGTTGTCATCATATAAATTTAAATCTCTTTTTACTTTGATTCCATTCTTAGAACCACACAATATTATTATGTAATTTCTTAGGTTCCTTTGCTTTGAAACCATTGTTTGCCATCTTTGAACTCCTACTTTCCAAAAGTTTTTTGTCTTATTTATCTATCTACTATTTTCAGACAATCTTATATTTAACTGAATTAGTTTGATCATAAGGTTCCTATTACTCAACCTTTCAGTAAGTTTCAAACATTTTGGTTATATGGTTTTACTATCTTTCTTATACCTTTAAGTTCAATCTTAAAATCTTATATTGTCTATAAATTGTTTTCTTAAGTAAAGGATGAATTAGTTTATATCTCCATCTATTGCACTGAACTCTACTCTGCCTAAACTGCTGTATTTCTAATATTTTTGATTTAAAAATATTAATTTAGAAAATGTGTGTTGAACACCTGCTATATTCTATAGGGTTGGGTATGTAGATAGGAACAAAAGGCAATGTAGAGGCAGTACAATGTCATGGCTATCATAAAATTCCTCTTCTGCCTTTGCAAGCCTGGAGGCCAAATGGAGTTTCTTCATATGAATAAGAAGTAAATATATTACACCACATCTGAAGTCCCTTATGACTTTAAATTTTATTTATCTCTCTGTTAAATAGCAGTTGATTAAAAAAAGTTATACTTAATAATGTGAAATAATGTTGGTCAAAGATTCCACAGTTTTCACCTAGATTTTAAATCCCTTTAACTGGCTAGCCCTTTGGGACAGATTTCATTATAGTTTATCTTAAGCCTGCATTAGTTTTCCAATGGATTATCAGGTTAACATTTAAAAATACGTAGTTACTTAAATAGGTAAGTCATTAGCAATGACAATTTAATTAATGTATTCTGCAAACAGCTTTAAAGCTAGCCGATTTTGTGTAGTTATAATGAGCAAACTAAACTATCTCTATTGTTAATAATGAATAGATAACAAAGTTTCACCGTGCATTCTAGGTGAATATATTTTTCTTATGCTTTCCTGTAGTGTTTAATTTTATATATTTATGAACAAATACTTGTTTAGATAATCTCTATATATAAAAGCCTAAGTGACCGGCTGACCTGCTGACCTGTGCTCCCCCCCCCCCCCGCCCCCGGCTGGTAGCTATGACGTGCAATGACCACCAGGGGGCAGACTCTCAACATAGGAGTGGATACCATAGGCATGAAAACATGGAACAGACTGATGAATCTCACAGGGAAGGGGAGAGGGAGGAAGGTGGGAAGAGATTAACCAAATATCTTATATGCATACTAGAGGTCCAGTGCATGGATTCGTGCACTGGTGGGGTCCCTCAGCCTGGCCTGTGGGGGCCGGGCTGAAACCGGCTCTCTGACATCCTCTGAGGGATCCCAGGTTGTGAGAGGGCACAGGCCAGGCTGAGGAACCCAAGAGGTGCACAAATACGTGCACCGGGCCTCTAGTGTATATTATAAAAATGAATGCCTTCTTAGTTGTCAACTTTTAAATTTTAGTCAAAATTAAACTCAAAATAGCCTGTGTTTGCTTCCCACCAAATTACATGTGATTTTGTGTATAAATCAGTTTCCTCAGCTATAAAGCTGTGAAGTTGGGTTTGTAGGACTGTCTACCTCATAGAGTTAAGGTGAGAATTCACTGAAATATCTACTTTAACTTAGCACTATGCTAAGTTAAAAATATCTTACCATGGTAAAGATTATATAAAATTTAAGTCTTATGATTTCTTTCTTCCCCAACCCATTTATCATTTCTCCACTTACCTGTTTGTTTGTTTTTTAAAGGTATGAATTAAAAGGATAGTAAAAGAAAGAAGAAAGCCTAGCCCTTTAAAAATAAGAGAAATAAACTCAGAACAAAATTTAATAGAGTTACAGATTCTTTTGAAGACAATTGATGAATACTTAAGTACAGTACTTAATTCATTGAATATTGTATATTCTGACAATATTCTACTGAAGGAAGTATTTAATATTTAATGATCTCATTATATTTAATAAAACATGAGAGGGTATGGATTTCAATAATATATTTCTATCCATTAACATGAAAGTTTCGTGTAAATGAGTATCTGTGTAATTGCCCTTAAAGACTAAATACATTTAGAATATATTAAAATGACCTCTAAAACCCTTGTCTGAATTTCTTGTGTTTTTTTTTTAGTTAATTAAATAAAACATTTTACTAAAATGATTTATATTTTATTTTTGTTTGAGCACTTGGTCTAACACAATGTTATATAATGATTTTGCTTTGGATAGAAGCACTGTTTTAATTCTAAAGTAGCTGCAATAATTGAGATATAACTAAATTGATTCTGTTTCAACATTAACATATAAAACATTGACTTTAAAATAGTTAAAGATTTATTTCTTTTCTACATTATAAAATCAATTTATGATTTTAATTGATTTATTTGTGTAGTAGTATCTGAAAAAAAAGAGAAAGAAAGAAAGAAAGAAAGAAAGAAAGAAAGAAAGAAAGAAAAAAGGTTTCTTTTGCTCTTAAATGACAGGAGCTTCATGCTTGGTTCAATTATTAAATGTATTTTTAAAGTACTAAATTAAAGATAGATTTCCTAATTTTTGATTATATATTTAATGAAAATGACTTGGAGCAGTTATCTCTTTATAGGAATCAGTGATTTGTAATTTATTCATAGGCTACAATTCCTTATACAGTTACATTTCTAATTCATTTCTCTATTTAAAGGGAAAAATAAATTGGATAATTAATTCACTTATTAATTTGCAATAAACTTACAGATTCATAAAACCCTGTTTTCTTAGATGACAGATCACAGAAATGAAACACATCTGACATTATATTGATTAAGTATCTTATAAATGCCTTTTGATTTTTTATTGCTTTATTTGAGAATTAAGGTACAGCAATACATACACGTGTAATGGGTTACAATTCTCTTCTTAAATTCCTGTTTTGGTAAATGCCAAAAGGAACACACCAGACCTATTTTTTACTGACTTTCAATCTGTTGGATGAGTCAGATGAATTATTCCAGGATAATTCCTGGCCCACCAGGTTTGTTCACTTTATTTTTAAACTATTTTGTAGTTCTGTATTTGTGCTACCTCCACAGCCTGTACTCTTCCGTATTTCAGATCTCAGTAGAGATCTTTCAGCCTCTGTTTTTCATTTAACAATTACAGACCCATATGGGGCTCTGGATTGTACTGAAATACTCACTGGATCACAGACCTGGATAGTGACCATATCGCCCGGTCCAACACTTCCTAGGTTGCAACCTACATACTAGGTCTCTCCTGGAAAAAAGCTGGGGCAAAATTTGAAATAGCAAAGTGTTTTTGAGGTATTTGTTAACTTTCTGGACAACCCTCTATCTCTTCAATGCTTTCATGATTTCTCTTATACCTTGAAACAATTTGATAAAATCAGTCAGAAATTCTAGAGGGGAAAAAAAATCCCAAAACAATAGTCTTGATGTTTTAGACTAATTTACTGGTATAGAATTTACATTAAAAATAAAGCCCTTAGAAAATGCTGCTTAACACACAGAAATAGATGTTTAGTGAAATAATTAGTCTCACCCATCTGGCATGGCTCAGTGGTTGAACACTGACCTATGAACCAGGAGGTCACTGTTCAATTCCTGGTCAGAGCACATGCCCAGGTTAGGGGCTTGCTCCCCAGTAGGGAGCGTGCAGGAGGCAGCCAATCAGTGATTCTCTCTCATCATTGATGTTTCTTCTATCTCTCCCTCTCTCACCCTTCTTCTCTGAAATTAATAAAATTATATTTTAAAAAATAATTAGTGTCTTTGGTACCTGAATTGAGCCAGGTAGTTGGGGACTTTGTGTACCTCAGACCATATTATAAAGGCAGCTGCTAATCAGTAAGACTAACTCTGAAGTCCCAACAAAATGGTCTCTAATATTTCAAAAGTGGCAAAAAGAAAAAGAAAAAGGCAAAGAAACCTTCCCTGATTAGGACAACAGGTGGAGTGAACATGCGAATCTGCAGGAGGTGGAGGAGGAGCAGGGTTTTTGGGCAGTGAATGTCATTACCCTGAAATTAAGGTTGACTCCCTTTTGGAGACTGATGTTGAATGTTGTCAACCCGGGACTTGTGGGTTAGTAATCTGAGTAACCCTAGTAATTTCAATTCTTGTAAAACCTAGCACAAACTAGCTTCAGAGAAAAGAATATGAATGGGTACATGAAAATAGGGAGTCTTATTAGCCCGTGCTGGTTCAATGTCTTACCGCTATTTCTAGGGGTGAGTCTAGGATCAGCCCAGGTAAGAAGAGAGTTGAAGAAGAAATTCCTAAAAGGAGGTGGATTTGCTACCAAAAGAGAGACAGGAATGTGCCTGTCTACCATAGTCCACTGCAGTACTCTCAGGGTCTCAAGTAGTAACCACTATTTTGATGCTCACTGCTCTGGTCCGGTTTTGGAAGCCGCCTTACTGATGAAAGCACGACTGGCTTCCAAAGCAGCTGGAGTAGTTTACTGGAGAAGGAAAAGGGAACACTGCCGGGAAAGAGGTAGTAGGACTTCGGGAGAGGAAGTGGTGGTAATAGTGTAAGATCAAGTTACTGTAGGTCCTACTGGCGACTGTTACCAGGCCAGCTTTATAGAGTAGGTCTTGAACCGCACACTGGTGGTCAGTGGTGCACCCTAAGGGAGGGAAGAGCAGAACGCTATAAAGGTATAGGTTTTCCACCGAAAACACCTTGACTCCATCTTCTTGAAGTGAAAATCTGAAAGCCGTTAGCAGAAGCACACTGGCTGATTTGAACTGTCGTTTTTCCTTTCAGGCATGATTTAAAAGGAGTTAGGTTGCTTTATTTAGCTTATTCCAGGCTTTGTAGCCTTAGGGACCAGAACAAAGAATGAACGGTGACCCTTGTTTCCTGCTATTATCTCTAAATGCACCTTAGTATGACACTAAATATTAATGTTGTAATAGGCATTGTAACACAAAGGTAACAAAATTAAGCTTAACATTCTTTTTCTTCTGTTAAAATCATATTTCATTCGTGATACACCCACAAAATAGTACCTATTCTTTGAAATTCTTATACTTGTTCGAAAGCTTGCAAATTAGTGTAAACTCAGGACCTGCCGAACATTTTTTCAGTGTTATATGTATGACTCCAGAAAATGTGAATAGGATGTTTCAGTTGTTAGGTAATTTTCCAGATGCCTTTTTCTGTGCTCAGATAATTCAAATGGCTCCCTTTCAACACTCCAGGCTTGTCATGTACACTATATTAGAGTGTGTAACATTTTTGAAGGAATTTGGCACAGACATCACATTTCCACTTTAACTCTCTACGTTTGAGGAGTGTGTGCCAAGATCTCTATAAATACATCCTAATAAATATATTTCACCAATTTTTGAAATTTCCTTATTTCAAGTGTCAATATTGTATGTGTTATGATAAGAGTAGTTTAATTAGTTATGGTTTTTACTGATATTTTGAATAAATTTTAAACTATATAGAAAATCTCAACATTTGCAAATGAAAAATGATAACATTGATTCATATTGGGTTCTTCATGAAGATATACATTTAAAAGATTGATTTAAATCTCAATTTCTATGTCCTTAGGTAAGTAGAAAGGTAGTTAAAAATCCCCTAAAACCTACAAGCTAGACACTTAAATTTTAGAGGATTTCCTTTGTTCTTTTTTTTTTTTTTTTATAACTGCTATTGGTTTAGTTGAGATCATATATTGCATACAATATTATATCCTGTTCCTCCTCCTTATCATCCATATAATATCAAAATGTGTAGTGGGTGATTTAATAAACTGTTAAAAAATAAACTTTGTTTATACAAAACAGAAACTATTTTTAACCTAATTTGGAAAATATAAGGGTTGGTCCATCCACAAACATTCATTCCCTTGTGACTTTTAAAAAATCTTTTTACATGAGGAGCATAAATGACTTTTAGAAATGAATTACCTCTGAAATAGTTGAGGCAGCCTGATATATGGGTTAGCCACGTTCTATACGAGTGCTAGGTTGCAAGGGTAGATGGGTGTTGGCTAAAGGGGTGGGGGTGGAAGTCTGCATAATGTCAACATTAAAATGTTTAATAAAAAATAATAAAATAAAACCAGAACAATAACAACAAAAAGTGCGATGTTTCTGAAGATGTGCCGTAATTTCAAACTAATGTAATTCGAAACTGATACTGATGGAGGAGGGCAAATGCCTTTGTTAACCAACTAAAGAGGAAATAGAGAGCAAACACAATTTCCAATTGACTCAGTCCACCGACTTTGAGATTATGCCATGCTTGGCAAATTTTATAACTTCTGAATTAATATAATTTCAAAATAGGAGAATTTGCATTAGTTGAGATATACTTAACTCAAATGTGACAACACTAGAGTGGAAAGAAATTTCAATTTGGATTTGAGGACATCTGTGTTTGAAGCTAGCTTTGCATAAAACTAGGGAAGTTCATCTTTCCAAGTCTAGGCTTCTTGATCTACATAGGGAACAATAACACATTATTGGAGATTACACATATTTCCTGTTTAAGTACTTGGCTCATAAAAGAGAATAATCTTATACTGCTGGTGGCAGTGAAAATGGCACCAGGTGTTAGACCTCTGGGGTCAGGTCAGTTCAGCAACCATGGTACTTGAGTTCTGGCTAAGAAAGAATTCAGAGCTAAGACTCAAACTATAAGAGAAGGTTTATTTAGAAAGTCACAGAGGTAGAAGAAGTAATTAGTAGAAGAAATGGGCTCAGGAAACAAGTGAGGAGTGAGGAAGGTAAAAGTACCCATGTCTCAAGTGTGGCAGGGTGAGGGGAAAGAGAAGACTCAGGCGTGCTCCTGGGAGGGAGAACTCACTGGGTCCTCTGTCCTAAAAGTCTTAAAAGTTGGAGATCTTAGTGGAGGTCCCAGGGGAGGATCTCAGTAGAGTATTCAGCAGTTTTCCAGGTGTGTCCGTTCAGGGTCTAGGTCTCCACTGACTGATTGGTCAGCGCCAGGGCAGGGAGTCATTAGTTAATGCAGCTGGTCCTAATGTCAGCCACATTGTCCTTGTCTGGTTTTGCTGCTTTTCTGGGCCTGGAGCTGAAATACAGCTGAGGCCTAGATGTAATCTCTAGGGAGGAAAGGTCAGGGGGTTAAAACTAAATGACTAACAATATAAAAAGGTCAGGTTGTCCAAAATCCATGACCAGTGATATGCTAGAGGAGGAAAGGTTAGAGGAGCGTCCAAACCACATGGCCAGAGATATGAAAGGTTAGGGGGTCTAAACTGAATAACCAGCAATAGGCTAGGGGAGGAAAGGTTACCCTGGGGGCAAGGTCCTTGTTTTACCAGTTTTTCCCATTGCAGGCACCCAGGGATCTCTACCCTGGTGACCTTCTATACCTGGTCCATTGTCCTTGCTCTGCTCATGTCTGTCTAACTGCCTAGCACAATACTATTTCCTTCCATGATTGAGAGTATGTGACCATTCCTCTGGCTTCTTGTTTCCACAACTAGCTTTTAAGAATATATGGGAATTATTTTGGCTAAGTCAAAGATAGCTTAAAATTCAGATACCTGAGGACAAATGCCTGCTTAATAACCCCAATTTATTCTGTGATGAGATTTCTGATTTTTGGTATCTTTTCTTCAACTGATAAAGAGATAGGTTTTCCATGTCTATTGGTTCTCAGGAAGGGGCTTGAGAAAACGGATAAAACTTCAGTGAGAGAGACTTTATTTAACTTGTTTTCTCAGTTAATGAGTCACATGCTGCTTAATGACGGGGATAGGTTCTGAGAAATACATCCTTACACAATTTCATCGTTGTGTGAATATCTGAGAGTATACTTACACAAACCTAGACCATATAGCCTACTGTTGTTTTTGTATGTGTTTTACTTTTTCAATCTCAGGAAGCCCAGTAGGTTTCTTTACACCAGTATCACCACCAACACCTAAGTAATTGTAATTTAAGCCCTGACAGTTGGCTTTTGTTGTTGTTGTTATGTAGGTGCCTGGCTTACACTTCGATTTCCAAGGCACCACCTCACACCTGGCTATCTGGAATAAAGGCATTGCCAGCTACAGACTAGATAAAGAGGCAGCCCCCCCCCCCCCACCTCCACCCCATGCCTTTGTTTTAGAGATCCTGGTTGATTCCATGACTGACCATTTGGGCTACTTATTTTTTTTCTTTCCATGCTTTAAATGCAGGCAAGTGTGTTTTAAATTTGCTAATAAGAGTGAGCTGAGAAACCCAAGGCACTACTCTTGGCCCCAATAAAAGCAGGGCCCCAGGCCTGTGCCCCATGCTCTCTCTCTAACTGTGACCTCGCCACGCACCCACACCTGCTCTGTCCTTTCCAGGGCCTGCAAATAATATCTTGTTTTCTCCGAGTTTCTTACCGGTTATCGAGGGTTGCCATCTTGTAATCATAATAAGAACCATATAAAGGTGGGTCCTGTGTAACAGTGATTCAGAAAAGGAGCTTCTGTGGGACGCTCTCTGGGGCCCAGGTGGGTGGCCCAAGCCTTTCTGGTGGACAGCGTTGTTACGGATGAGCGAGAAGGCACAGAATAGTAAAGCTTTGTACTAGGACTTTAGGACAGCTGGGACATCACTAGATGGTAGGGATTTTTTTTAGCTCCATTGTAGTCTTACAGGGCCACTGTCTCAGGTGTGGTCTGGTGTTGACCGGAAGGTTGTTATGTGGCATGTGACTGTAGTAGAGGTGCGGGCAGATACAAGGATCTGTCAGCTCAAGCACAATCTGACAAGCCCACCTTCCCAGTCTTGTTCCCTGCTGGTGCTTACTTTATGTGTTCCGGGTTTCATATGGAATGTGAAGAACACTAAGTAGTTAAATTAAAATCGATTGCACATGTTTGAAGAAAAATGAAGCATCTTTGTAGTCAAAATATAAATTGGGTAGAGAACTTTTTATTGGAATAGGGTAGTAGCAAATGACACGACAGGTTTTAATATTAACTTAAATTGCCTCATTAATCTTTAAAGCACGGTTGTGAAGCAACAATGGTGCAACTCATGCAATATTAGTGTGATTAAGTCCCATAATCTGTGCTTCACCTTTTATTTAATTTACTTGTATAAAAAAGACTTTATTATACTATACTGGAGGACTGGTGCACGAATTCATGCACGAGTGGGATTCAGCTGGCCCAGGGCCGATCGGGCTGGGCTGGCCAGGGGGAGGGGCCATAGGCAGTTGGCTGGTCAGCCCTGCTCCCTGGTGGAACTCCAGGTTGAGGGGACAATTTGCATATTAGTCCTTTATTATATAGGATTATATATTATATTAGCAACTATTCTGGACTGGTCTTAAATAGACTATGAAAAAAAAACAACTATTTTTAGCAGCTTCCCCTAGTTATTTACATTATTTTACTTTTTTGTATGTTTTACATTTTTTTATGTGTTTTGAAAAGCTAAGTTACTCATTTAATGGCTTTAATGATAAAATGTATTATACATTTTCCATATTAATGAAAATCATGCTTTGTGTAATTTATCCATATCTTATATTCTTTGTATTTTGTATAGAAGGCACATTACCCCCATACTTCATTTTCTATTTGTCCAGGCATTTTTAGACTATAACTTAATTGCCTAATATCATTATCATTGTCTTCTAAATGAACAAATCAGCATCATTAAAAATATTCTATTGATGTCCTTTGGATCAGTTTCACTCCAGAAGTTTGAATAACCCTGTGGTGCTCAAGGGTTTCTTACAAATGCATTGAATTAATTGAGAGGGAAAGAAAAGAGAGAGGGACAATTAATTTCAAGAAAATGTTTAGATGATACTTTTATTGAAAGACCCTGAAAAAAATATTGACTTTTCCCCAAGCCCTATATCTTACAGACAATAAGAGGAGTTGTCATAAACATGATTTGAATCACAGCATGATTCTGTTTCAAAATTATGTAGTAACTCTCTGTTCTGTAATCAGAACTTTAAAATAGCATTTAAAAATTCTCTTTATCTGAATAATATTTAGAAGATGTTTTGTAAGTTATTTTCTCTGATTGTTCAAGAAAACTTGAACCCTGGCTGGTGTGGTGTAGTGGTTTGGATGTCGTCTGTGCACTGAAGGATTGCCTATTCGGTTCTGGTCAGGGCACATGCCCAAATCTTGGGCTCCATCCCTGGTGGGGGGCATGCAGGAGGCAGCTAATGGATGTATCTCTCTCACGATGATGTTTCTCACACTGATGTTTCTCTCTCACATTGTTGTTTCTCTCTCACATTGATATTTCCATCTCCCTCTACCTTCCTCTCTCTCTGGTAAATCAATACAAATAAATAAATAAATAATACATAAAATTAAAAAAGAGAAAATTTAGAATTGTTTTACTGTTTCCTGGAATGAATTTCTATATCTTGCCCTGGTTTGAGACATATGTGCTTATGTTACACAGTGTTTTCTCTGTTACACAGTGTCACTCTCATGATCACGTATTCACTTTTTGGAGAGAATCACCCTAATTTAAGTGAGTTAACAAATATCTTAATTTTTGGACTGATTTTCCCAGTAGTTTCTATATTTCATAAATTATAAAGAATCATTCATATCTTTTTAGAATTTATTTTAAAGCCAGAGAAAATATTTTACAACATAGGACATATATTCCTGGTTTTCTCTTTTTCTTTTTCTCTGTTTGTGAAATGAGAAAAATATTTGCAATTTCTCAAGAAAAGAGAACAATAAATTAAAAGTGATTTTAAATAAATTAGAGTTTTCTCTTCCATATTTTGTATGGATTTTATATTTATTTTACATACCATTTGTGACTCTCTGAAGGTTATTAACTTGTTCTTACTATTTATCTTCTTTTATGGTTTTAAATGGTATCAAACTTATTATCAAAAAAGACTTTTCCATCTTGATATATTGAAATAAAACAACAACAACAACATGGTTCTCTTAGATGATAATGAAATGTGTGATCCTGGGTTCATTTAATTTGAGAACAATTTGAGCAAATGCTAAAGTAGTGGCTCTCAACGGGAGAAAGCTGGTGCTGACTATTGAGGGAAGACTGAACTGAAACTCATTTTCTTGGTTGTCATATTGATGAACCTCTTGTTATTTGACTGTGAAGTTCATTTTGTCCCCACGTAAAATAGCAAGCAACCATTTTATTTTGATTTCTTGGGCTCTGTGACTTTGCAAGTGAGATATAACTTTTTAATTCGTTCACAATAGGAAAAAGAAATATGTAGATTTCACAACGAAAATCCAATCTAACTAAGTCTTTCTTACCTGGTGTTTTTCATAAAAATTCATTTTGAAGCTATTTGAGGTACACTAAGCTATTTTTTATGAGGCTCAGGTAACCAAATGAAGGACATTATGTGATGATACTTTGTCACATAGCATGGTCTACCCAAAATTATTTTTCTACTAGAATATCTATATAAACTTAAATATAATCTTGCATTCATATTTTATATCTAGAGATTAAATCATAAAAGGTTTTGCTGCCAGTTTTAATATAGCAAATGTGTTTTCTGGAACCAGTAATTCCCATCTAATTTTGAGGTCCTGATGCTCCTTTTTCTGAAATACAGGACTGAAGGACAATATTTAAAAATAAGGACAGATAGTGAGGAACAAATCTCAGAAACTACACAACTATTGATCAAGTTGCAAATGTGAAATTTTGTTTTTTAATGGTCATAGTTGTGCAGTGGTGTGGATTTGACTGTCAGCTCCATACATATTTACAGTGCGTTCTGAGTATTACAACTAGTGCTAACAATTGTTTAGCAACTCTTTGGATTCCCTAGGCTTCATAACAGTCTTATAAAAGTCTGGCTTGGAGGCCTCCAGGAATAGACCCAGAGCAGTGTATGCTTTTCTATGATCGGAGGTGGGCAGCCGGAGGCTCAGATGAGCTGATCTCAATTTGATGCTAATAAGTGCCCACCTGGTTGCCTGATAGAGCTTTCACTGTACAAAAGTAAGTGCTAAAAATATTTTATATGCTACTGCATTGTCTCTAGATAGTCCCCCCTGGAATGCGGAGTCAGGATGAGACATAGAAAGAGATATATGTATCTCTCTGGAAGAGGGCAATATTCTCCCATCACAGGGATAGGAAACTTCCCTAAACATGATTGCTGTTATCACTGAGAATACCAAGCCATAACGTATTCACTTGTGAAGCTCATTTTAACCTTGATTTTTTTTCTTCCTAATTGCAAACACCTTTGGAGAGATTTATATATTCAGTATTAGGTCTATGTGGGGAAATAGAGTGTATTCTCATTATTCACAGTCATTTTGTTCTATGAAGTTCCTGGAACACTGATTTGGCAAATGCTGCAAATTACGGTGTTAGATTCCTGTGAGCCTTTGGTCACAACATTTTTGTCAATGATGAACACATAACCTTCTTTATGTGTGTTTCTGTTTGAAAACACCATATTTAATATATATTGTTGATTCATTAACATTAGACTCATGGGCAACAGCACTGTAGCTCACACCTGAAGAAAACCTACCTAATATGTATGTTTTCTCCCTAAGGCTCATCACAGCCTTCTGTACTTAGGAGTACTAGAGAGGCTTCCATGCTATGCTTGGCCCATTTTAAAGATGCACAGAAATGTGAAAATGTGGCACTAAATACAGCTTGAAAAGGACACCTGTATAGAGTATGAAAGCTAAAAAGAAAAGGCAGACTGTTAACTTTTCTGACCTCAGCTCAGAATGTGTGCATCAGGTAACCCAATTTTGTTACTGCTCTGAATGTGTCCTCAAATGACACTCTAAACACTGTAAGTATCAATTTTAGGATTACAAATATATTTTAGTGAGTGGGTGATTTTGCAAATTGCAGAATCCAGGAATAAGGAGGATCGACTGTACCATATGTTGCCAACCAGAATGATTTTGCAAAGTGTTTGTGTCTATGATGACTGTATGAAGCTTCTCCTTAATTCTGGGAAGTATTTATAAAATTTTAAATTTACAAGAGATCTTAGGATCAACTAGTTCCTGTAGGAGAATTTCCTGTTAAATATATCTGAAGAATTGACATAAAATTTAAGCTTTAGCATTTACCATGATTGGAACCTTACAGATTTCACAGGCACTAGTATGGCTTTTGGCTGTTTTAAATATGATCTTTACCAATTGCTTCTACTTCTCATCGTCTAAAGCTGCATAGCATAGTCCTTTTCTAGGTTCACATAAGAAGTGTTTTAGACATTCCAAGGTTGCTTAGTATTAATATGCTGATACTTTTCTAAGTTACATAGTTTAAGATGAGGTCTTGCTACTTGTTTTGTCTTCTATGCCTTCATCTACTAGTAAATTGTTGATTTAAAAAATAAAAGCTGAATAGGACAGTGTCATGTCCAAAGTTTTAAAGCCTACTACCACGATTACCTATAACTTTTGGTTCAGTATTCTACAAAGAATTTACTGATAAGAGTTGACATTATTTTTAAATCTTCAGTTGCTTCATCCAAGTGCTTTTTTGAACACTTGTGTGTGCTTGTGTGTGTACACTTCACACACACACACACACACACACACACACACACACACACACAATCTTTGCATTCAATACTAGCCACTCTTGTGACATTGCCAATAGGAAAACAGTGTCCTTAGTGATGAAATTTGATTTTACAAAGGATTAGCTTCATGTGATTATACTCTATTTCACACTCAATGCACTTTTCTTTGCAAAACATAAGAGACATTGTGGATATTCTTATTGCTACACTCATATTAACCCAGATAACTTAATCTGTCCTTGGGTGTTCAATGGACAAATTGAGGTGGGTCAAATAATAACTCTTTAGGATGATCCATTTGGATTTCTATGCTCTTTAATTGGCCAGGTGCCTTTCTAACTCTGCTCCTCTCTTTACTTGTTTTCTTTATCCACTTAAGTCTTCAATTTCTTTAGAGTTACTCAAAATTCTCTTTGGATACCTGTTTTTCAGATCAAACCAAAAATAATGTTGAGTATGTCACTATTTTTCAATATTTTTTTGTATTTTATCCTTACCTAATTTTATTTGTATCTCTATCCTCCTACCTACATATCTATCATCCATCTCTTGGAGCATAATTTAACAGCTTACAGTATACTAAATCAGTGAACTTATTTTTGACAAATTCATTTTCTTAAAAATAATAATAAATAGATCTGAAGATCAGGAAGGCAAATTATTTTTCTTAGTCACTTAGAGATGGTCATTTGTTAATCTGAATGTCTCTTCATATCTCTACAGATACAAATGATAACTATTTATTTCACAGAGGTATATTAAAGATAAATGAGATAAGATTCATTATACCATGGGATTAAAATTATGACAGTACTTACTTTCTAGAAGGAAGTGTTGATACTCATATCTTGAGAGAGGAAAGGGATATTAACTAACTTTAAGGTATTAATAGTTTTTGAGACTTTGATCTGTTTTTCCCTTTAACACAACTTATTTTATGTGAAAATTAAAAAAAAATACATAAATATCCTCTGTCTCAAAGTTTGAGTCCACTCTGGCTGCTATAACAAAAATGCCATCAACTGGGTGGCCTTTAAACAACTATTCCTTATAGTTACAGGAGCTGGAAAGACCATGATCAGGCCATTGGCATATTTGGTGTCTGTGAGAGCAGGCTTCCTTCTCACTAATCTGGTAGAAGGAGTGACAAATAAAGTAGAAACTGAGGCATGGATACATGGAACAGATTGACAGCTGTCAGAGGGGAGCGGGGGAGCTGGATGGAAGGAGGTGAGGGATTAGCCAAAGAACTTATGCGGAACCTATAGACACAGACAACAGTGTGGTAATGGCCAGAGGGAAGGGGGGGTCAAGGACCGGATGGAGATGAGCAAAGGTGGGGAGGAATAGGAACAACTGTAATAGTGTCAACAATAAAAATAAAGAAAAAAAATCAATTAATAAAATTGTAAAACAAAAATAAGACCAACAAAAATATTGTCATACTAGTATTTGGTAGGTACACCAATGCTTTCTCATTTCATTCTGCACCATTGCGATGTTTTCTGTTGTTAGGATGATAAATTGTTTTATCTTAGCATGTGTTGCTCAATCTGATATTTAGGTTAATCTAATTTCATTTGTAATTATTTTAAGTGAACTTCTGCCCTAATTCATGTATATATCAATAATATCTCCTCTGGCCATGCTCTTTGCCCCCTTTCACCTGTCTCTGCTCAATGTGTATTCTGCTCTTTCCCAGGGATGCTTCTCCTTTAGTTCTGTGGTGCCTTACTGTTAGGCTGCATGGTGTTATTCCAGTTGCACCTCCTGCCGCGCACTACTGTATAACTTTCTGTCAGTGAGTGACAGCAAAGGCCAGTTTCCTAGGCTCTTGATCTTTTTGAAGTCAGTGTTACCAAGATAAGAGTTAGAGTCAATTTTTCTTTACTGCCCATCACAATCAGAATAAAATGTATTTTAAATGTATAGAGATTTTTTTCAAAAGAAGTATAGACTGACCAGTTTTCAGGTATCTCTTTAAAAATACTGCATTTCTAAAACTACAGGTTATGTGGAGAACACTTTGCTAGAAAATGCATTTCCTATATTTTCACCTTTGCTTTGTATTTCTTTGCAGCTTTGGCTTTATAACAAGTAGCCAGTGGACATGTTCAAGTTGAGAGTGTCTGTGCACGGAGTTGATGAGCAGAACTTCTAGGAAATGCCTTTCAACTGGGTTGTCTTTGAGACCTTCCTCATGATAGAGATGCATCTGCTACCCACAACTCTTGGTGGCTAGAAATAAAAGAACCATATATTAAAAATGATGTTCTAATTTTTTATTAACATGATTTCTTCCCACTCCCATTTTTTTCCTTATTCTCAGCTTTTTTTTGGTATGGAATAACATGATTTCTAAGAGTTAAAGAAAAATCTTTTAAGATTGTTTCTTATTAAGAAGTAAAAAGTGTCTTTTGCCACAATAATCTACTATGTTATTTTCCAAAGATGAGATGCTTTTTCAAAAGTGTTACATCCTAGAAATTCTGTGGAAAAGCTGGAAAATTAGCTGGAAGCATTAACCATATTAGATGGCAAAGAGAGAGAATTCACCATATTTGGTGAAAGATAAGGATCAGACAGAATAGTGGAATCTATTTTTGGAATTCAAGTATTTTGTTGAGTCTTTTAGGCCATTTGAGTTAGCAAGTTTTATTATACCAGTCTGTTACAAATGTGATTACTTAGACTGAAAAAAATAGTTTTCATGATTCTTTATTCTGCTCTGACACACACATTTCTTAGTGTTGTACAGTAATAAAGGAGGCCCAGGGAATTCTTGGGTGTATTGTTTTACTAATAGCTCTTATCTCACTGTTGAACACTTTGTAAAGATTATATAACTAAAATCCTAATTTTAAGTATTAGTCTTGGAAATAAGATGGACATTTATGTTTTTACGATTTTATTGCTAACCATATGTCCCCGACATAGATGGTTTCATTTACCTGTGTTTGTTTGTTTCCTCATCTATAAAGTGAAGCTGATTTGAATGTATAAACTGTAATTATAGCTTCTAAGTTGTAAAAGTAGAGGTCTCTAGAAACTATACTCATAATATCTGCAGGTTGGATACTTTTATTTTTTCAGTTCATAAACTTTTAAAGAAACAGTAATGTTGTCAGTGGCCATTCTTTCAAAAATTGTGTTGTGGTAACAGAATATCTTATATAATTGAAGTATTGATTCCTGTCAATAATATGAAGAAGTCAGCATTTTTTTTTCAGTTGGCCATTGTGTTTTATTCAATTTCCCCCCCCAAAATTACCTAAACTATTGAGGGTAATGGTTGTAGAAGAGAGAAGGAAAAGAAGCTTTTGTTAATTAGCACACATATCACAAAAATAGCTTTTTCTCATTTCATACATCCTTTCTACAATTATTTTCAACTAGACTCTTGTGTCTCAACAAAGCAGACCCAATGCTCTTCATTCACTCAACATTCAAGAAATATCTTGTTTTAAGATCTTAGAAACTTGAAATCAAAATAAAATGAGTCCCTGTCCTCAGGAAGGTTAACTGTTATTTATTTTTTTTTTTCTGGTTTAAAATAAATATGCTTTTAAATCACAGCTGACATTCAGTATTATTTTATACTAGAGGCCTAGTGCACTAATTCTGCACATGTGGGGTCCCTAGGCCTGGCCAGCAATCAGGGCTGTTCAGGGCATGGCCCATCAGGGCCTGACAGCTGGGGGAGGGTCAGGGGGGAGGGACCACAGGCTGATCGGGACCTGCTGGCCTGGGGGAGGGACGGGGCACAGGAGATTGGCCATCGGCCCTGAGGAGGGAGCTGGTCCTTGGGACCCCTGAGAAAGGGGCTGCGTCCGCCGCCACCCACCCCCGGTTCCCCGTCCCAGCCCAGGGACAAAGGCCCTGGTTGGGGTTGGGAGAGGAGGTGACTGTCGGTCACTGGGCCAGGTGCAGAAGGAATGGCCATGACACTGCCGGCCAGCCGACGGAGGTTGGCTGTGGGAGCGCACTGACCACCAGGAGGCAGCTCTTGCATTGAGTGTCTGCCCCTTGGTGGTCAGTGCGTGTCCTAGCGACTGGTCAACCAGTCATTCTGATTGTTCCAGTTGTTCAGTCATAATGGTCGCTTAGGCTTATATATCCTACCTAATATAAGAGTAATATGCAAATCGACCACACCTTTGCTACGCCCAAGCCATGCCCACCAGCCAATCAGGGCGAGTATGCAAATTAACCCAACCAAGATGGCGGTTAATTTGCATATCAAGACAGCGTAGGAAGAAGCCAAGCACTGCAGAAGGGAGCGAAGCTGCCGAGAAGCAAGCAGGCGGGGCCGGAGGAGAAGGGAGGCAAGCAGGTGGGGCCGGAGGAGAAGGGAGGCAAGCAGGCGGGGCTGGCGGAGAAGGGAGGCAAGCAGGCGGGGGCGGGGGAGAGCGCAGCTGGAAGCCCTATTGCAGGAATCTTCCTGCAAGGGGCTACTAGTAAATAATTATATATATATATATATATATATATATAAATATATATATATATTAGTTTCAGGTGTACAGCATAGTGGTTAGACATTTATATAATTTACAAAATGACCCTCTTATAACTCTAGTATCTAACTGACATGTACATAGCTATTACAATATTATTGAATATATTCTCTGTGCTATACTTTATATCCCCTTGACTATTTTGTAACTAACAATTTGTACTTGTTAATCATTTCAATTTTTTTTTACCCAGTCTCCCAACCCTCCTCCCATCTGTTTCTTTGCTCTTTAGATTCCACATATAAGTGAAATCATATGGTATCTGTTTTCTCTGTCTGACTTATTTCAGCATAATACCCCTAGGTTCATCCATGCTGTCACAAATGGTAAGTTTTCACTCTTTTCTATGGCTGAGTAATATTCTATTATATATATATATTTCTTTATCACTGATTTACTGGTGGACACTTAGATTGCTTCCATATCTTGGCCATTGTAAATAATGCTGCAATGAGGGGTGCATACATCTTTTCAAATTAGTGTTTTGGATTTCTTCATATCAATACTGAGAAATGGAATTGCTGGCTCCTATGGTAGTTCTATTTTTAATTTTTTTGAGTAACCTCCATACTGTTTTTCATAGTGACTGTATTATGTACAATGGCACCAACAGTGCACGAGGGCTCCTTTTATCCACACCCTCTCCAACACTTGTTGTTTGTCAATTTATTCACGATAGCCATTCTGACAGGTGTTTTAATTTTAATTTATCTGATGATTAGTAACATTGAGGATCTTTTCATATATATAATAGCCAACTGTATACCCTCTTTGGAGAAGTCCTCTGCCCAGTTTTTATTAGACTAGTTGTTTGTTTGTAACAGTTATTTATACATTTGGATGTTAACCTCTTATTGGATGTATTATTAGAGAATATAAAAAACTTACCTTTTGAATAAGTCACTGAGAAAAGTAACCAAAAAAAAGCCATGTCAGGTGATACTGCTGTGATAGGGCTAAATACAGGGCTCTTCTGAGACACATGTGTGGGTTATCTAAGTTGATCAAGGGTCAGCATATATTAAAGACATTTTCTTGGCAGGAAATCATCTAAGCTGGTGGTTTTGATAAGTGGTCCTTAGCCAGGCAAATGCTGAGGAAATGGGCAGCTATTTGAAGGCTCTGAAGCAAGAGAGGAATTTCAGGTAGCCACTGTATCAATAATTTGGGTCCAATATTTGATCCATCTCATGAAGGTTATTAAGCCATTCTCAGAGGTTTAATTTTATTTTAAAGGATACTGGGAAATTTTTTGATGACTGCTTCAATTTCCTCCTTAGTTATCAGCCTGTTGAGATTTTTAAATTCTTCTTGATTGAGTTTGGAAGGTCGTCTTTTTCTAGGAATATGTCCATTTCCTCTAGGTTGTTTAGTTTGTTGGAACAGAGTTATTCATAGTATTTTTTGTTACAATCCTTTGTATTTCTGTGGAGTCTGTTGTTATTTCGCCTCTTTCATTTCTTATTTTGTTTATTTGGGTCCTCTCTCTTTGTTTCTTGGTGAGCCTCTCTAGAGGTTCATCAATCTTTTTTATCCTTTCAAAGAACCAGCTCTTGGTTTCATTGATATTTTGTGTTTTGTGGGGTTTTTTTGTTTGTTTGTTTGTTTCTATGTCATTTATTTCTGCTCTGATCTTTAGTATCTCCTTCCTTCTGCTCACTCTGGGCTTTTCTTATTGCTCTCTTTCTAATTCTTTAAGTTGTAGAGTTAGATGATTTATCACCAGTTGTTCTTGTTTTTTGAGGTAAGCCTGTAATGCTATGTACTTCTCTATCAGGACTGCTTTCACTCTGTCCCATAGGTTTTTGGATAGTTGTGTTTTCATTGTCATTTGTTTCCAGGATGTTTTAAATTTCTTCTTCGATCTCTTTGGTAACCCGATCATTATTTAATAGCATGCTATTCAGCCTCCAAGTGTTTGTTTGTTTTTTTTATTGTTTTTATTGTAGTTGATTTCCAATATTATGCCATTGTTGTCTGAGAAGATGCTTGATATAATTTCAATCTTCTTGAATTTGAAGAGACTTTGCCTGTAACCCAATATGTGGTCTATCTTTGAAAATGTCTTGTGTGCATTTGGGAAGAATGTATATTCTGTTGCTTTGGGGTGAAATGTTCTGAAGATGTCAATTAAGTCCATCTGATTTAGTGAGTCATTTAGGATTGCTGTTTCTTTACTGATTTTTTGTCTAGAGGATTTATCCAGTGATGTCAGTGGTGTATTAAAGTCCTCTACTATGATTGTATAGCTGTCGATCTCTCCCTTGATATCTTCCAGAAGTGCTTTTTTTTGTTAAATGTATTTGGGTGCTCCTGCATTGGGGGCAGATATGTTTACCAGAGTTATATCCTCTTGTTGTATTGATCCCTTTAGTATTATATGGGATGTCCTTACAGATTTTGAGCAGTGCTAAAACATACATGATTAATTTTTTTTTTCTTTTCAAGCATTCTCTGGGAGCAATTTGGAGGACTGACTAGACTTGAGAACAGTTAAGAATAATGTCTTGGAAAAGAAAGATAATTTGATGTCTTTGTATGTCCAAGTGGAAATGAAAAGTGGGCAGTTGTACGCTCTGGTCTGAGCTCAGAAAATGTGTCAGTCTAATGTCATGTGAAACAAAGTTCCATGTCAGTGGTAGATTCATAGCCCCTGGAATAAATACCTGAAGGACTTACTTCAAATGCCCCTTGGTTATTAGAGATTTCAAGAACTTCTAATTTGAGATCACTGTCTCAGATTCCAATATTCTGGAGAAGCAGTTAGCAAATGTTTCCTTAAGGGATCTTTTAGTAAATATTTTAGGCTTCCTGGCCTTACAGTTTCTGTGGAAACCACTCAACATTGCTGTTATAGCCAGAAAGCAGGCACATACAAATATAAACAAATGCATGTGGCTGTGTTCCAATAAAACTTTATTTACAAAAAGAGGCAGCTGAGCTTCTGGCTGCAGTTTGCCTCATGCATCATGGCTACTAGAATTGAAACCATAACACCTTAGCCTCTCTGAATTCCATGCACAGGGTGGACCTTTGAGTTCACTACATGTACTGATTATTAAATATTTTCTTAGCTCTCTCATATCATTAGTTTATACCACAGTCACAGACAAAAAGATCAAGCCATAGGGAAATAAATCAAGACAAATTTGCTAATTAGAATAACAGCATTTTATACAGTCAGATAATGAGCCAGGCAGCATTGTCTATGAATATGAAGTCCAGGGATGCTATAGCACAAGTTGTTTTGCCAAGCATCAGATGATTCTAAGCTCTAATAAATCACGTAGGTTTTTGTTTTATATATAATTTGATACAGTGGGCGGATTTGGGTTAACTTCTGAATCTGTGTATTTTATTTTTTATTTTCCTGTCTTTCTTAATGGAATTATTTGTTTTATTTTTTAGTTACCAACTCTGAGTGGTTTAGCAACAAAGTTTTAATTTCCCAACTTAAAATGAGATACCAATAACTTTGCTATTAAGTTGTTTTCTTATGGGATTTTAACTGAGTAGGAGTCTAATATTAATTTAATTGCAGCTATATTTAATAAATACCAAAGAGAGTGCTTTCCTACTAGTATGTATAAATGTATGGCTAGCTGAAGAAATTGCAAATAGTCATAGGAAAAGATATGCTTTTAAGACTTTACTGAAAAACAGATGCAAACAATGTGGCATAGCTGGTTGGCTGGCTGTGAAATCAAAGCAGCCGGCAGACCAGCCTTGCATGAAGCTTTAAAGAATACTCTTTGCTTAAAAACAAACTTAGAATTTGTTTCTACTTTGTTAGTTTATTTCATTCGTGAGATCCCACATATGAGTGAAATCACATGGCACTAGTTTTTCTCTGACTGGTTTATTTCACTTAGCATAATGCTCTCCAGGTCCCTCCATGCCGTCTCAGAAGGTAACATTTCTTTTCTTTTTATGGATGAATATTATTCCATTGTGTGAATGTACCACAGCTTTTTTATCCACTCATATACTAATGGGCACTTGAGCCTACAAAATAAACTAACAAACACGATAGAAATAGATTCATAGAAAGAGAACATTGACAGCTGTCAGAGGGGAGAGAGGTTGGGGGAGGGGGGTGAAAGGTTAAAGTATTAAGCAAAACAAGTACAACAACAACTCATAGACAGATAACAGTATGGTGATTACCAGAGGGCAAAGGGGAATGGAGGAGGTAGAAAAGTAAAGGGGGTATTAATGGTGATAGAAGGAGACTTGACTTGGGGTGGTGAACACATGATACAGTGTACAGATGATATAGTATAGAATTGTACATCTGAAACCTATATAATTTTTTTAACTAATGTCACCCCAATAAATTCAATAGAAATTAAGTGGTTATCCTGGATTCTCTGAGTGGGCCCAATGCAATCACTGGCAGGTCCTTAAAAATGGGCAAGTCAGTCAGCATCAGAAATTCACAGGCTTCACTTCCAGCTTTGAAAGTGGAGATAGGGGCACAATCCAAGGAAAGTAGGTGGAAAGGCAGGAAAAGGGATTCTCCCTGAGAACCTCTACAAGAAACATTGCCCTGATGACCCATTGCTTTTAGCCCAGTGAGATCTGTTTTGCATTTCTGACCTCTGGAACTATCTACACTAATAAAAGAGAAAGATGCAAATTGACCATACCTCTGTGATACCCACCAGCCAATCAGGAGTGAGTATGCAATTTAACCCAACAAAGAGGGTGGGTTAATTTGCATATACAGGTGCCAAGTGGCCAGAGGCGGGACAGGCGCCAAGCCCACACAGACCCAGAGTAAAACATTGACAGCAAGTCCTTTCAGTATAATTGGGGCATTAGAGGCCCACAGAATGATCATTTCCTTTTCTATGAAACACATAATTCTGACACAGTATTTACAATTAAATAAGTTCCATATATTTTGGCATTTTACAGCCCTGGAAAATTACATATAATGATCAGCAAAGTGAGAAGATGAAAATAATTTTTTGGCTTTTAAGGATGTAACTAATTTCTATCTAGAAGACACACCAATTCAAAAAGTGATGGTTTTATTGTCTTATAGAACATTAGCTAGATTGTATCTAATTTAGCAGTTTTGTTTTTATATATATTTTATTGATTTTTTACAGAGAGGAAGAGAGAGGGATAGAGAGTTAGAAACATCAATGAGAGAGAGAAACATCGATTAGCTGCCTCCTGCACAACCCCCACCGGGGATGTGCTCGCAACCAAGGTATATGCCCTTGACCGGAATCGAACCTGGGACCTTTCAGTCTGCAGGCTGATGCTCTATCCACTGAGCCAATCTGGTCTTGGCTAATTTAGCAGTTTTACTTTAGGCTGCAGGCTCCTCTCTGGCCAGGGCCCAGGTAAGGACTCATGCAGGAGGCAACCAATCAAAGTGTCCCTCTCACATTGATGTTTCTGTCTTTCCCTTTCTCTTCCATGCTCTCTAAAAATCAATGGAAAAATATCATCAGGTGAGGATAAAAAAAGAAAAAAGAAATGTCATATCCTATGAAAGACACATCTTGAAAATGCCTAAAGAAAGCTGTCATTTTTTTCGTGGTGAAGGGACTGGAGTCCGTGTTGATGAAAACACCTTGGTGGCTTCGGTGGCTGGCAGTGGCAGCAGCAGTGGGGTGATGGGGGCGGCTCCTTCCCCTGATCAACCAGATTGCCTCCTGCAGAGGGAGGCCTACTGACGTCAATAGGATATCCCCTGAGGGTTCCCAGACTGTGAGAGGGGGCAGGGTGGGCTGAGGAACCCCCCCAGGACACGAATTGCATGCACCAGGCCTCTAGTAACATAATAAATGTGAGTTGTTTTAACCACTAAACAAACTCACCCCAAAAGAGTTATGAACTGAAACAGGCTTTAGAAAAGGAAGATGAAGATTATAATAAAAGGGCATATTCTATGTGTTGCTGGTAGGGAAAGCACTTTGGGAACTCTACTGGCTGTTTGAGCCACAAAAGTTTATTACATTCACTGTCAGAGAGATTGTCTACAAACCTCAAGGAAAACATCAAAGGAGTGCCTTTTCTCCTAGTGGCATGTGAAAAAAAAAGTAAAGGTCAGGTTTGAAATATTTTTCTTTGACTCACAATTAAATGTGATTTATTCTAGTTTGGAGAAAAATTAAACTTACTGGAAGTCTAATATTTTGGAATGCATTTTTTTATAGTTTAAAATATTACATAAGTCTCCTTTTTCCCCCATTGACCTCTCCCCAGCCACCCCCACCCTCCAGCACATGCCCTTACCTGCCCTCCCTCCTCTCTCCCACATCTGTGTCCATTGGTTATGCTCATATACATGCATACAAGTCCTTTGGTTGATCTCTAACCCCCTCACCTCCTGCCTTCCCTCATAGGTTGGACAGTCTGTTCAATGCTTCTCTGACTCTGGATCTATTTTTGTTCATCAGTTTGTGTTGTTCTTTATATTGCACAGATGGGTAAGATCATGTGATATTTATCTTTCTCTGTGATATTTATCTTTCTCTGACTGGCTTATTTCGCTTAGCATAATGCTCTCCAGTTCCATCAATGCTGTTGCAAATGGTAAGAGTTCCTTCTTTTTTACAGCAGCATAGTATTCCATTGTGTAGATGTACCACAGTTTTCTAATCCACTCATCTGCTGATAGGCACTCAGGCTGTTTCCAAATCATAGCTATGGTAAATTGTGCTGCTATGAACATAGGGGTGCATATATCCTTTCTGATTGGTGTTTCTGTTTCTTGGGATATATTCCTAGATGTGGGATTACTGGGTCATATGGAAGTGTGTTTTTTTAAATTTTTTGAGGAAATGCCCTACTGTTTTCCACAGTGGCTGCACTAGTCTGCATTCCCACCAGCAGTACAAGAGGTTTCCTTTTTTTCCCCATCCTCACCAACACTTGTCATTTGTTGATTTGTTGATGATAGCCATTCTGATAGGTATGAGATAGTACCTTATTGTTATTTAGATTTTCATCTCTTGTATGAAAATAAAAAAGCTTCTGCACAGCAAAAGAAACCAAAACCATCAACAAAACAAGAAAGCCCACTGTATGGGAGAACATATTTGCCAATGTCATCTCCCTTAAGGGTTTAATCTCCAAAATTTATAGGGAACTCATACAACTTAACAAAAGGAAGATAAACAATCCAATAAAAAAATGGGCAAAGGACCTAAATAGACACTTTTGGAAAGAAGACATACAGAAGGCCAAGAGGCATATGAAAACATGTGATAAGTGTAATGCAATTTTTATTCCTTGATGTACGCTATCAAATAAAAGGGTAATATGCAAATTAACCATCACTCCATCACAAAGATGGCAGTGCCGATAGCTACAAGATGGCAGCGCCCAGTCCTCTCGGTCACTCCAGAGTCCTCCAGTCCCGGGGGGGCGGCCGATGAGAGCGAGCAGCGTGAGCGTCCTAGTGGAATGCTTGCTTCGTCACCACAGCGACAAGGCAAGCATTCCATGCCTGGTCGTGGATGGGCCTCTGGGCAGCAGGCGCAGAGCGGCCAGGCCCCACAGAGAGCTTCTGGCACACGGATTCGTGCACAGGGCTACTATTCTTATAATAAATGGCCAGAAA
The DNA here is from genome assembly GCF_027574615.1 of Eptesicus fuscus. Classification (NCBI taxonomy): domain Eukaryota; kingdom Metazoa; phylum Chordata; class Mammalia; order Chiroptera; family Vespertilionidae; genus Eptesicus; species Eptesicus fuscus. The sequence continues at coordinate 91,398,712 of NC_072475.1, read as the reverse complement.
CATGGTTAACATGATGGAAAAGCTTCCTGTTTGGTATCTTCAGTTTGAATTTATCTTCACATCAAATAGGAAGCTTATTAATTGAATGCCAAGCTAATATATATATATATGTGTGTATATATATATATATATATATGTATATATATATATATATGTGCGTGTGTGTGTGCGTGTGTGTGTGTGTATTTATTTCTCAAACGTACACAGACACATGCATTGCAATATGTAATCTCATCTTCCTCTATATTTCAAGGTTAGTGTTAAGGTTAGTATCAAAGAATTATTTTTCAAGAGTCTGTTATCATAATATCAAAATATCAAAAGATAAATATAAAAAGGAATTCACTCATGCCACTATTTTAATTTGTCTTCTTTTTAAAAATATGTATATTTTCTGTTTTTTAAGTTGGCAACCTAATTTCTCTTACTTCATTTTGACCACGCATCCTGCATTGAATATTGAAAATATCTTAAGGTATTTTCCATCTCCCATTAGTCCAATGATTTCTTGCTTAGATTTGGATGATTAATCAACTTCATTGTTTCTATGTATTTATTGTGTTCATGTTTACAGCTGACCATATATTAGAGTTACTGGAATTATTCAATGACACTTTCTTCTATAGGTGAGAGGGGCCTATATAAAGTACTAAGAAATACAGGTAAAGCTTGAGAAAAATTCACTCATTCAATGAAGTATTTTCATTCCTTACTCAGATGGTATGTGAGCGTGTGAATACACAAAAATGGACATGGAACAGTATATCTTGTTTAAGAATGTCCAGTCTAGTGGAGAGGTCAAAACGCTTTTCTTGTACAGGGACAGATAGTGAATATTTTTGAGTTATGGGCCACATAGTCACTATGGCAACTATTCAAATGTCATTGTGGCACAAATGCAGCTATAGACAATGTGTAAACAAATGAGTGTGACTGTGATGATATAAAACTTTATAAAAACAGAGAGCCAATGTATAAAACTTCTCCACCAACCCCTGCTAGAGTGGGCGACAGGGACACATTAAGAAATTGTTATATTTAAATGTGATAGTACTAGAATAGAGGTATTCAAACAATGTAGAGGTTAAATATATCTCAGAGAATGCTTTACACAGAACTCATCATTTGAAATGGATTTAAAATAATGCATAGAAATTAACTAGCTAGATAAAATAGAGAATAGCAAATGAAAAGTCCTGAACATAAACACAAGATGGACCATAATGTTTTTAAATGGCTCTAAAATATGGCATTGGAACACAGCATGTGTGCATGGCGATGAGGCTGGCAATATTGTTGTTGCCTTATATGAGGTCCTAATAAATTTGATGTTTATTGAGTAGCCATCAATGATCTTATCACCAAGGGAGTTAAATGACATTTCTGTTAAGAAAACATTATGGTAAGGATTGGAAAAAGAAGGGCCTAGAGACAGCCTAGCTAGCTTTGTCGGAAGAGCTAATGAAATGCAGAATTTTTGGCAATTTGAGAGTAGGGTTGGATATTCCAAGAGATTTCAGAATTGATAAATATTTCTATATAGCTGACTAGAATGACTAACTGAGCCTGGCAAGAGTCCATGCCTTTGAGATCAGCTGGTTCAGCTCCCTAAGACACTGCCATTAGTGTATATAAATTTCTTCCTTCCTTCCTTCCTTTTTCCTTCCTTCCTTCCTTCCTTCCTTCCTTCCTTCCTTCCTTCCTTCCTTCCTTCCTTCCTTCCTTCCTTTCTTTCTTTCTTTCTTTCTTTCTTTCTTTCTTTCTTTCTTTCTTTCTTTCTTTCTTTCTTTCTTTCTTTCTTTCTTCCTGTCTTTCTTTCTTTCTTTCTTTCTTTCTTTCTTTCTTTCTTTCTTTCTTTCTTTCTTTCTTTCTTTCTTTCTTTCTTTCTTCCTTCCTTCCTTCCTTCCTTCCTTCCTTCCTTCCTTCCTTCCTTCCTTCCTTCCTTCCTTCCTTCCTTTCTTTCTTTCTTTCTTTCTTTCTTTCTTTCTTTCTTTCTTTCTTTCTTTCTTTCTTCTTCTTTCTTTCTTTCTTCTTTTAAAATACGTTTTTATTGATTTCAGAGAGGAAGGGAGAGAGAGAGAGAGATAGAAACATCAATGATGAGAGAGAATCATTGATCGCTGCCTCCTGCACACCCCTTACTGGGGATTGAGACCACAACTTGGGCATGTGACCTTGGCCGGAATTGAACCTGGGACCCTTCAGTCCACAGGCCAATGCTCTATTCACTGAGCAAACCAGCTAGGGCATCTTTCTTTCTTTCTTTCTTTCTTTCTTTCTTTCTTTCTTTCTTTCTTTCTTTCTTTCTTTCTTTCTTTCTTCTTTCTTTCTTTCATTTTTTTTTTTTTCTTCTCAAAGATGCCAAGAAAAGAGGTTTTGGTGTTCATGTTTTCCATGTCTGTACTTTTGGAATGGCGATGAGCCCAAATGAAGTATAGCCAATGAAATATTTAGTCTGCACTTTAGAGACAGGGAAACAAGAAAAAGAACAAGGAAGGTAGATAAGGAAGATCAGGGGGAAAGATAAAGAGTTGGTGAAATTTGTTGTTGGGATGCCCATAGTTCTGGTTATCATTGTTTGAATAGACTTTCCTAGTGTATCTGTGTGAGATTATCAGCCCAGATGTCAATAACATTTTAGGGTAAGATTCTCAGATCTTTTTTTCAAGCTTGCTGAAACATTTTTCCCCTTCCAACTGGGAGAGTTTGAGAAAAAGTTTGGCCTAAATTTTCTCTCCCAACATTTGATATTTTTTCCACTATAGAGGGCTTCTCTTGTCTGATATTTTTAATCCCTCCCTGCAGACTCACACAACTAGAAATGGTAGTGGCTTCACAACATTATTAACAACTATATATAAGAACTAGAGGCCTGGTGCATGAAAATCATGCACTTGGGGGGTCCCTCAGCCTGGTCTGCACCCTCTCACAGTCCAGGAGCCCTTGGGGGTGTCCGACTGATGGCTTAGGCTGCCACATCCTTAGTGCTGCCCTGAAGGTGGGAGAGGCTCCCACCACCCTGCTGCACTTGCCAGCTCTGAGCCCCATTTCTGGCTGAGTGGCGCTCCCCGTGGGAGTGCACTGACCACCAGGGGGCAGCTCCTGTGTTGAGCATCTGCCCACTGGTGGTCAGTGAGCATCATAGTGACTGGTCATTCTGCCATTCAGACAATTTGCATATTAGCCTTTTATTAGATAGGATTATCTGTGAATCATGGGATCGAGTGGAAGTTAGATTTTATCTGAATGGTGGGCCTACTTAAGTTTCAGCTCAAGAAGAATTAGAATCCTTGGGTTCTAATTTCAGAATTTGCAAGTACCTAAATATGTAGCTTTGGATAATTTATTTAACCTCTCTGATTTACATGTGTAAAATAAGAGGAATGGACTAGATGACATTGACTTCAATCACTTTATTTCACTTTTGAATAAATACCACCAATATTCAGGCCTTTGCAATATGCAATTTTAATTTTGAAAATACAAAATATTCATTATTTCAACCCCTAAAAAGTTATAGGAGTGACCTGTTGACCATTAATAAATGAAAACTAATTTAGAGTTACATCATGTTTTTACAAAAGCCCATCATTATCTTGGATTTAGAGGTTGTCTTAGCAGGGATTTTTATTTTATTTTATTATTTTACTAGAGGCCCAGTGCACGAAATTCGTGCACTTGGGGGGGGGGGGAGGTGTGTCCCTCATCCCAACCTGCACCCTCTCCAATCTGGGACCCCTTGGGAGATGTCCAACTGCCTGTTTAGGCCCGACCCCTGTGGGATCGGGCCTAAACAGGCAGTCGGACATCCCTTTCATAATCCGGGACTGCTGGCTCCCAAATGCTTGCCTGACTGCCTGATTGCCCCTAACCACTCCCCTGCCAGCCTGATTGACACCTAACTGTTCCCCTGCCGGCCCGATCATCCCCAACTGCCCTCCCCTGACAGCCCGGTCACCTCCAAATGCCCTCCCCTGCATATTCCCTCTTTATTAGATAGGTTTTTTTCTTTAACATATTGGACAGTCTACCTGCTGTGGTCTTGACAAACCAGTAAAAATGTAAACCCAAACTAAAAGTGTCATAAAATAAACTCCTTAAACAGGAATTTCATGAGACCTTGGAAAGGTGATATCATGTGGTTGTTGGGCTTATATTTGAATAAGTAGAAGGTTTATAGGTGATTTCACACTTTTTCATATTTTCTAAAAGTTTCCTTTTCTTTTATAAATAATAGACATGTAATCAACTGTCAATCTTTCCCTCCAAACATTATTTTGAAAGGGCAAAGTCAATTGGAGCCAAGTCTGTTAAGTAATGTAGGTGTCAAGATGGAAGGCTTTTTCACATAGAGGTCTGCTAACACTGTACTTATCCATTTTCCCACAAACTTTTGGTCCATTTTTTCCCTTCTGCTAGAAATCCTCCTTCCAAGATGCCTTTCTCCTCTTAATAATCTCAATCCTCTCTACCTATGAAAGTTCTACTGGGACTTTGAGGGTTGGCCAAGTCTCTGTGGCCCTCTCCCCATCCTTGCAGCCAGATCTGCTTGCTTGTTCCTCAGTGTTCCCACAGTGTGCCATGGACACAGCTCCAGCACAGTCCACACATGCAACCAGTTGTCACCGTTTCCTTGGAACGTCCTGTCCTATTCTCTTCCCTTTATAGGGGACTCAAGCTGGAGTTTTGCACGTTGGGAAGAAGCTGGTGGCAGGGTGGATCTCACCCAGGAGGCGCGGCTGCCTCCCAGGCCCACAGCCATGGCCCTGGCTGAAATCTGAACCTGCCGAGAGTGGCGCAGGCACCTCCCAGGTGACAGGCCTCAGCCCTGATGGTGGCTGAAAGTGGAGCATGCGGAGAAGGGCGTGGCTGCCTCCCAGGCCCATAGTCCTGGCCACGCCTGAAAGCTGAATGCGCCTCCCAGCCAACAGGTCTAAGGCCCCGGTCATGGCTGGGAGCGGATCGCTTGGGAGAGGCGCGCCCACAGCCCTGGCCACAGCTGGAAGTGAAACATGCTAAGAGGGGCGCAGGCGTCTCCCAGCCGACAGGCCTACGGCCAGGGCCACAGCTGGTAGCGGATCGTGCCTGGGAGGTGTGGCTGCCTCCCAGGCCCACAGCCATGGCCGAAGCTGAAAGCGGAACGCGTGGAGAGGGGCACAGGTGCCTCCCAGCCAACAGGCCTAAGGCCCGGGCCACGGCTGGGAGCAGATCGCACCAGAGAGGCGCAGCTGCCTCCCAGGCCCACAGCCCTGGCCTCGGCTAGAAGCAAAACGTGCTGAGAGGGGTGCAGGCGCCTCCCAGCCGACAGGCCAATGACCTGGGTCACTGCTGGGAGCAGATCGCACCAGAGGGTGTGGCTGCCTCGCAGGCCCACGGCCCGGGCCAGGGCTGGAAGTGGATCTCGTGGAGGTGGGGTCCAGCTGCCTTCCAGACTCATGGGCCGGGCCGGGGCTGGAAGCGGATCACGGGAGAGGAGTTGGGGGGGCACAGGAGCCTCCCAGGTAGATGGCCAGGGCTGAGGCTGGGAGCAGATTGTGCCAGGGATGCCCGGGCCGAGGCTAGTAGCAGATTGTGCTGGGGGCGTGGCCACCTCCCAGACCTACAGCCTGGGCCGAGATGCCGGCTCTCATCAGCAGCCCTTCCTGAGACTGGGGGTCTCCGGCGGGCCTGAGAGGACTGGGCACCGCCATTTTGTTGCGGAGTGATGGTTAATTTGCATATTATTCTATTATTAGATAGGGTTTTATTTTTTATTAGCGGGGATTTTGAAGAATATAATGGATAACCCCTTTTAAAATGAAAAGATCTCTGAAGAATATTTAGGTGTTTGGGAAAGTTAATATATATTACTACATTAGAGTTGTAATCATAGCCTTCCCCCTTCCACAAAGAAAAAGAACATAACCTATAAAACTTATGAAAATATAACAAAAACTGTGGTTAAACCAACCCAGTAAAACAATACAAAAAATTGAAACCTAAAAGGATGTTTGATACCATATCTAGAATGTATAGCCCAGAAATATCAGAGTGCTGTATTTTATTATACAGAGGTGCCAGCATTATAAAATGAACAAAACAACTTAAGTCATCTCAAAATCACATTAAAGGCTAAGAGTACTTCTACTTCCAACATTCCATGATTCTATTACTAACACTGAAGGTGAAATAAAATAATATTGTAACTCCTGGTTTCAATCTCTTAGAACTCTATTACTTCTTGGCATTAAATTTGCCTTTAGGATAAAAAGAAAAATGGGAAAACTTGACTACACCTTAAAGACTCCTTACCGAGGCTAGACTTTGAGCTGGCCTTGTTTCTGTCTTCCTATGGTAAATATTTAAAGAGTGTCATATGTCTTAGACAGTTGATCATTTTTTTCTCTCTAAATGCACTAGCTTAATAAATATTGCAATAAACATTGCAAAAATTATTTGAAATTTTTCTTATAAGCTTACTGAAACATTTTTCTTCTTTATTTTCCCCCAAATCCCTGTTTATATACTTTTTGGCACTCATATTCTAACCTCTAGTATAGCTACCAATCTACTTGATTTATCTATAATTATAGTCTATAAGGTGTATGCATCCACTTATCTCTCTGTTTCCTTCACCTCTTAGCAGGATGGTTTATTTAAATAATACATTTTTAATTATTTAGGTAGGGTGTACTGTTATGATTTGCTTATTGACAGGATTTTGGTAGAAAAATTTTATTGCACAAACTCCAGAATTAATTAAGGCATGAGATTAAGCTTTTTGAGTATAAAATCATGTATATCATCATAGAAATAATTGTGTAACCTTAAAATTTAATGCAAATGTGAATTCCATGTAGCCACTTGTAGAATATAGTAATTTATTTCTGAAGTAAGATATGCAACTCTCCTCCCGCCTCCCCAACCCTCACCCCTCCACACACAAACAAAAATAGCCATTAGGTTGTTTTCCAAAGTTTCAGTAGAATTTAGCAATCTTGGGATGCTGGGGTTCTTGTCCCAGCGTTACAAAGGGTTCAGCATTCTGGAGAAAGGGGCTGATGCATAGATTCAAGAAGGAGTCCAAAGACGAAAGATAATTTTGAAAGGCATTGAGGGTCAGAGGAGCTTCAGCTAAAGGAAGTGAAGACTACCTCCTTGACTAAGGACCCGTGCTTTTATTAACACAATTTGTCCTAAGGCAAGGTGGAGATAATACACTTCCAAGGGAAGGGTTTACAGAGATGGCGAAATAGCCTACAGCTGTTCAAGTGTTTGGCCAATAGGAGGCAATAAAATGCCCTGAGTTGTCTGGCAGTTAACAATCCTATATACAAATCTTTAGGTTTGGGGAAATGTCCCATTCAGGTTTGGGTAAGGTGACCAGACGTCCGCTTTTGGCAGGACAGTCCCGATTTTTAACAATTTGTCCCGCGTCCCGCAGCGTTTTAAAAAAGTCCCGATTTTTGGAAAGAATGCATGACAAGCTAGGGAACAGCGGGAGAACAGGAAGGGAATATACGGTTTTTGGCGGCCATGTGGCTATTTAGCCAGGATATGAGTTTTATATTATTTTTGTTAATTTTATAATGTTAAACTTTAATAATAACAAATAATTGTTGAGAACTGATTATCGAGAACTGCTTATCAAAGTTCGCATTGTTGATCAGTTGTTAGAATTCGACCACCATTGTTCGGACTTAATGAACAATGGCATTTTTTGGGATTGGCAAGACGAAACATTTTGTAACTGTCTCTCAGACGATACACATCGTACTGTGTGCTAATAAGCTAGTTAAACAAGTGATGTCATTACAAATCAGCTATTCAGATAATTTAGGTAAGTAATTTATTTATTTATTTCATAAATACATAAATTTTCTTGAATTTAGCAAACAGTACTCATATTATTTATATTTTATAGTGGCGGCAAAAAGTCTAGCACCGGCCTTGAAAGTGACACTTACGACTTATGTTACGGCAAATTCAGAGGAAAAATAATACAAGTTAGTATTGTTATTATTTAGAAAGAAATATAGGATTAAAATTAAAATAATTTTTAAAATATAGTTACTTTATAACAATCAAATTAATTTAATTTATAAACTAACAATAAAATATGTTCATGTAATTATGTACCTACTTACTGTGTTTTTAAGCAATATGTATATAATTATTTATAGTATAATTTTAAATTATTTTTTTTAGATTTTTAACATAATGAGTAAGAAAAGAGGATGCAAATTCAACAATGATATAAGAAGTGAATTTCCTTTTATTAAAATAACCAAAAGCAATTACAATATAGACCAAATTTTTAATCAAGAACCCCCTCCCCCCCCCCCCCGGGTCAATGGTGTCCTGCTTTACCAATGTTAAAATCTGGTCACCTTAGGTTTGGGGGAGATGCTTTTTAGCCGTCCCAACAGGTAATTATATTTGACTCAACCCTTGTTGAACTTCCCAAGCTTCACCAATCATTTGTTGAAACTCTTGTAATTATGACATGCTGGAATTTGTTCCCGGCATTAGGTCTATCAAAAGTGGAGCACAGATAATTTTAAATGTTTGAAGGCCTGGCATGTGTTGAGTGAAAATACTCAGTTGTGGCTCAGTCGGTTGGGCATCATCCCACGCACCTAAAGGCTGTAGGTTCCATTCCTGGTCAGGGCACATGCCAGGGTTTCCAGCTCCATCCCTGGTAGGGGAAATGCAGGAGGCAGCTGATCAATGTTCACTCTCACAGTGATGTTTCTCTCCCTTCCTGTCTCTCTCAAAATCAATTTTAAAAAATCTTAAAAGAGATTAAATTATAAATTTAACTCATGATTTAAACTCTACTAATGAGAAAAGTTTAGCCATCAATATATAATGGTAAGGATCTGTTTCTTGATATTTTAAAATGGGGAAATATAAAAATTCTTTTTCAGTCATGATTTAATTTTTGGTACTTTGAATGGAAAACATGAAAACATTGTATGTCAATCTTTGTTGCAGTCAACTTTTAAAAATGATGGTGGTTGATGGGTACTTTGGATCCTGACTTTTACAGTTTTTTCATACTGTTATCTCTGCAAAAAGATTTTTTTTCTTCCCAGATGGCCTAACATTTATTTCTAAAATGTTTACTTATTATCATTAATTTATATTTTTTCAGTTGCTTCAGACTTTCATTTCTTATAATACAAAATAGCACATGTGAAATTTAATCATATGTATATATTTATAGTATTTTTATATTTACAACATGCAAGAGATCCTTGTTTAATTATTTAGAATAAATTTGGTGATAACATGAAACATTTTACAATATTTAAATATTTTCACTTTCAAGTGAAAATAATAAGAATATATACAACCACTAAAATGTTTTATATGAATTTATATAAAGTATGAAAATAATACAAAAAGCCCAGCTTTCTTCTAATGTAGATATTCAGTATTTTAAAAATAAATAATATATATAGTAAATTCCATTAAAATTTATTTTTATATTACACATATTGTAAATCATCTGATATTGACATTGTTAATAAAATTCTAGTATCATAATATCATTTAGATTGATGGAACCAATTATCAGCATTGCTGCAGGACAAAAAATATACCAAGACTTATTTCTTTGAAATATAGTGTACATTTGTTCTGTTTTCCATTTGTTTCCTAGCAAAAATATTTTTGAGCTATCCAAAGAAGTCAATATTTAAATTAAACTAAAGGTGATTTTTAAAGATGAGGAATTTTTAAAGATAAAGTCTTGGCATCATGATGACCATATAATATTGATTTATATAAAAAATTATTAATAAATCACTTTATTTTGCACTCTATGATCTAACCCACCACCCAGGATTCCTGAAAAAAGCACTGAGAAGTAAATAATAAGATTCATAGACCCATGGAGAAGAAAAACCTACAGTCTGTCTTCGGCCTGTAGCAAATTTAAAAACCGGGTTCAGGAAAGCACAGGAAGAGGATCTGGGAGAAAGAATCTATTTTATCTTTTTGTATGACCTGTGGCTCTTTCCTGCTATGCCCAAATAGCTGTGGAAAATTCTATATGTCTGATCTTCACCTAGACATTGAAACTTACCTGGAATCCTTATTTTCAGAACCACTAGAGAAAACAGAACCAAATCCTTAAAACATGCCACTTGAGAAATAAGGGGTTGTCATCACTTTTACTAAATGGAACCTAAAATCTTAGAAAATAAATATTTTCAGGATATTTCATTAATATAGTCAATAAAATAATGTAGTTAACAAACTCCTTTTTAAGATTACATTATTAATTTCATTATAAACGGGCTTAATGGAAAAGTTTCTATGTATCTGTATATTGTGTAGTTACCTATTGCTACATAGTAAAGTATCCCCAAATAGTAGCAGCTTAAAACAACCCCTTGGTTTTCTCATTTGGTTTCCGGTGGGTAGGAGTCTGGGTGCAGGATTGCTGGCTGCTTTGGGATCAGGGTCTCTCACAAGGTTGCAGAGGCTACAGTGATCTCAAGGCACCAGCAGTGCTTCCAAGCTTATTCGCATGGTTGATGGCAGGTTTCAGTTTGATAAGGGCCTCAATTTCTCACTGGCTTTGACCAGAAGCTAAGTTTCTAGCCATGAAGGCTTTGCCGGAGACTGCTTGCTAGCAGCTTGCTTCTCCAGAGAATGAGAGCGAGAGAGAAAATGAGAGTGTCTAAGAGGGAAACCATCTTCTTTTATAATTTAAGAAGTGACATATCATCATTTCTGCTATGTGCTATTAGTCACACAGAGCAACTCTAGGACAATTTGGGAAGAAACTAAATAAAGGTATGGATACCAGAAGGCTGAAGCACTGGGAGTCATTTTGAAGCCTGCCTAGCATGTTCTATTTCTTTTTATGTTTATTTCTTAGAAACACAAAACCATTGTCTAACATAAATCAAAGAGCAAGTTTTACAGTTTGAAAATATAACATTTTGTTTTTTTAAAGTTCAAACTGCCAAAATTTTAGCAGGGCATTACATTTTCCTGCTACACTGTGTATACACACACACACACACACACACACACACACACACACACACACACACAGAGTGGCCAGATTATTATGATCTCTGAACGCATAATAATCTGGCCACTCAGTGTAAACCTATATCCTATATAATAAAAGGCTAATGTGCAAATCCCCTCGACCCGGAGTTTGACCACCAGGCAGGCCGGCCAACCGCCCATGTCCCCTCCCCCTGGCCATGCTGGCCGGACCCCACCCATGCATGAATTCATGCACTGGGCCTCTAATACACACACACACACACACACACACACACACACACACACACACACACACACTCACACACTGAGTGACCAGATTATTATGCGTTCAGAGATCATAATAATCTGGCCACTCAGTGTATATATATGTACACATACATAAATATATATAAGAATATATATTAATTGTATGTAGCTTTATATTATCTAAGTTAAACCAGAAAAAGATATGGAGAAGTGAGTTTCTATTGTTGAACTGTGCATTGGAAATCCATGGTATTGTTGAAAACTAAGTTAACAAGTTATAATTTACTGAAATTTTGTTTCCTTATTTTTTTCACTAGCTAAAAACCTTACCATCATATACTTCCTCATTTGCTTTATAATTATGTAACTCCATTTAAATTTTACTGCATCACAATCGCCCCCACCCCAACACACATTGGCATTCAATTGTTTTTAAATAATAACTTACATTGAATGTTCTTCTGTATAAATGGACATTTTTCTGAGAAAGGGCTATGTATAACCTGTTATGCTAAGCAATTTTGAATTCTGAGATGGTTATTATAATGTCTGCCCACAAGAAACCTTGAATCTTTTCTGGGCAAAACAATTCACAGGAGATTCCATTATTTGACTGAGGTAGGATAAGTATCATAAGGGAAGTACAAAGAAAGTGTTTTGTGGGTCCAAGGAAGAGGATTATCAAATGTACTTTGGCAGGAGAGGAAGAAATCATTTGTGGCGTAAGCTCCTTTGAGCTAGGTCTTAAAGGATGATTAAGGTTTGCAAAGGAGTAAGCAGGAACGGAATTTTCCAGATGGAAACAATAGAACTAGTGGGAGTGGGATGGTGCAGACTAGAGCATATTTGGGGAATGCACAATGGTCTTGCTTGGCTGAAACTTAAGGAGTAGTTGTGATATGGTTACAGAGGTATCTCTGAGGAGTATTAAGAATGATTTTAAATGCTAGTTTTAAGAGTGAATACTTAATTTGGGAGAAATGAAGCTCCATTTTGAACAAAGAGATAGGAGCAGTTATGTGCTTAGGTTAATATGAGAACATATATCTGAATGAATTATAATAGGAAAAGATGTGTTAAAATTCATTAGGTAAAGAGAGAAGCCCCAGAGGATATAAAGTAACTGTTAAGTGGAACAGATTTGTTTCTATATTATAAGCATAGTACAATGAGGGCCTAACCTAGAGTGTTCACAGTGAGAATAGAAAGAAGGAAGCTGAAGTGAGAAACATGTGGATACACTAATTATATGAATAATTGTTTTTAAAAATGAGGAAAGAAATGCAAAAAAATATATATGTTCCAACCAATTCCAAATAACTAGGACAATCAAAAGAAAAGGGAATAAGGGGAGAAAATTATTATGGACTGTAATTATGAGTTTGAATTTTAGCCCCAGAGATGTAGAATTCAATACACACTCCTTTGCACATTTTATACACAGGAAAATTCTTGTCAATCTGTATTTCATGGAAAACTTAGAAGAACAAGAGTAAAAGACCATAGTTTAGAATAAGGTAAAATGAAGATAAGTAGGAATGGAGGTAGGTAAGACACTTGAGTGAAAGCATAACCTCATCTATAGCATGAGGATGGTGGACATAAATGGGACTCACCAAAGAGTGAGATGGAGCATTTGGAGAAAATGTTCTTTGTGGTACACCTACTAACCTTCAATGTATTTGAAGAAGCAGGTAATCAGCAATTTGACACACTACAGAGAATTTTAGAAGGTGGATAACAAAAGACACAGTAGCTGATTATTTGAAAACGGTGGGAAGGAGTAATGGAAGAAGATAGCATGTATGAATTTAAGGAGGAAATTCCTAGAAATACACCTTTTTTGTTTGTTTGTTTTCAAGAAGTACCAGTGAAAGGAAGAAAGACTGTGATAATTTGGGGAGATATTAAAGTTGAAATTACTTTAGAATTTTTGAGATCACAAATAGATTTAGTGTTGCAGGAAGAATATAATATTTGAAAATATTCTCAGGTACTTTGGTATGAAGCTGGAACTGTGATTTGACCTAGCAATATATTGTAATGTTGTTTCTCTCTCACTTTTATCTTCATGTGAAAATCAATGTATCCCCAGTTAATCTCCCATTCAGGCATAGGAAAAAAATAATTCTTATTCTGATATAATTTTGCTACATATTAATGTTTAAACTATATTTAATTTCATATTTTTCTCCTCTCATTTTAACAAAGTTCTGCCAAACAAGTTTTCTTATAGCTTTTCTCAACTTTCTGGTCTTTAAAAACCTATTATTATTGCTTCTATAACTAATTTTTTAAAGTTATGGATGTAAATAAATCTCTGTAAAATAAACTCTTAATGTGAAATACAATGTTATTTAAGTTTTGGGCTTATTTCCATAATATGGAGAAAAACAATTATTAGGTTATTTAACTTGAGGCTTTCGTATTATTACTATTACTGGAGTTAAAGATTGTTGAAAGATAAAGGACTGTCATTAGGAACAGGATAAATACCACTTAGGACAGGGAACCAGAAAACTACAAACAAACAAACAAAAGCCCACATCTTAGCAGTGCTGCTTAATGTGAGGTCAATACATGTTCTCAGACTGGCCATATTTGAGTACATAACATACTTGTCAGAATCTCTTTTAGTTTTTGCAATTCCTGACAGCTTTGTAGTCAGACAGTAATAGATACCTTTACTTGAAAAGAACATGCACGTGTTCTAACTGTAGTTACTGTTTTGCAGTGTGTACAGTACCTGTATGTGTGTGTATGGATTTAAGTGTGATTATAGAATATGTAAAAGAAACAGCTTATTGGAAGAACATAGAATTTGGTATCAGAAGTCATGAATTTATTCTTAGGTTTGGCATTTACCTTGCTGCAATTAGGAGGAAATAAGTGATGACTCAAAGTAATTGACAAATTACATTTTCTTCCAATATTATTTAAAAACTAGAGGCCCGGTGAATGAAATTCGTGCATGGGGGGGTGAGGGTCCCTTAGCCCAGCCTGCACCCTCTCACAGTCTGGGACCCCTCGCTCCTTACTGCCCGCCTGCTTGCTCCTTACTCCTCAGCTCACTGATCCTTAGCAGCAGGCTCCTTACCACTGGGCTCACAGCCCCTTAGCACTGCCATGGAGGCAGGAGAGGCTCCCACCACCGCCGCTGTGCTCGCCAGCAGTGAGCCTGGCTTCTGGCTGAGTGGTGCTCCCCCAATGGGAGCACACTGACCACCAGGGGGCAGCTCTGCAATGAGCGTCTGCCCCTGGTGGTCAGTGTGCATCATAGCAACCAGTCATTCCAGTTGTTCTGCTCTAACAGTTGCTTAGGCTTTTATTATATAGACTAGTGAAAAGGGAATTAATTAGAAGAAATATTTTAATATTGCTATTTGCCCTTTCTCTATAATAGAAGTGTCAGAGATGAAAGAAAATTAGTAAAATGTATATGAAAATCTTCCTCCTGTCAGAGTCTGGGGCACACCGCGGGACCCAGAGTCAAGTCCCCGCCCACCCGTGTGTGCCTCAAAATTGCGGGAGATCCAGACCGGCCCCACCCCCATCAAGACCCACCAGGTGAGGGGTGTGCAGCCTCAGGTCCCCTGTCAAGCTCTGCTGGGGGGGGGGCGTGGCCTGAGGTCCCCTGTCAAGCCCTGCCGGGCGGGGTGTGTGGCCTGAGGTCCCTAGTCAAGCCCTGCTGGGCTGGGGGTGCAGCCTCAGGTCCCCCGGCCCGGAGTCACACTGCCTCAGGTCCCTGCTGATCGCTCGTTTCGGGAGCCCCACCTCCACTGTGGGCACAGCCATCTTGTGCTACAGGAACTCTGCCTTTGCTGTGGGTGCAGCCATCTTGTGTTACGGGAACCCTGCCTCTGCTGTGGGCGCAGGCATCTTGTGATGGCGTGAGGGTTAATTTGCATATTACCCCTTTATTATATAGGATAAGTTATTTTCATTAGGATACACTAACTGATGTAAAAAACAACTCCACAATAACAATGATTTAACACAATGAAGTTCATTTCTTACTTCACAGTTTGATGAGACATGGGGAATCTTCTTCCCCATAGTGATTCAGGACCCCAGATTGTCTGCATCTTGTTTTCTAGTTATCTGTGGCTTTAAATCACCATGCTTTTGCCATCTGCCAGCAATAAAGAGAAAATAGCTTTGGGGAGGTACATTGGATTCTTAAATACCTGGCTCAGCAGTGCACACATCATTTCATTGGCCAGAGCTAATCATATGGACTCAGTTATAGGGTGGTAGTAAATGTAGTTTTTGACTAAAATATAGTTAAGAAAAAGAAGGATGAAACTTAGGTGGTCACTACAGAGTGACCAACCATTCTGGTTTGCCAAAAACTTTACCAGTTTTAGCACTGAAAACTCTGCATCCTAGGAATGCTTTTGGTCCCAAGCAAACCAGGACAGTTGGCTACACTAGCATTGTCAAACATCCGTACAGTAGACTTGAATGAAATGATTTATGAGTGTATGTTTTACATTCCATAGTAGAGAAACAAGAATAGAAATAAGAACTACAAGGTATGTTCCAGGCACTGCTGTTTAAACCTGAAACTAGCCCAGAGAATAATCAGAGAAACCACGATTATAATAATCGTCATGGATTGATAGACTACAGTGTGTCAGGCAAATTGTGTGTTATAACTAGGAAAACAGCCTCGTCAAATATATAGAATACCTCATTTACATTTATGGAACAGGAAGTTCAGAGAGGTCAACTGGCCAGCCCAAGCTCACATTCTGGTAAGAGGTAGACACAATTTTAAAAGAGCTGCAAATGCCAAGTTCTTTTTTTTTCAAGTCACTGATCTTAGCTGACAGTACACATCATACACACACACACACACACACACACACACACACATTTGAAATAAAATCAACTCCTAACAATATTGTTTTAAGTGTGTACAAATGTGATTATCTCCCACATAGAGATACCATGGTTGATTATCCATTGAGCTTTGAAATACAATTTAATTTCTGGGACAGTTTATTTTTTCTTCTCTTAAAAATGGATTTGGATAGTTTTCATTACCCAGTAAAAACTGATCTGTCTAGGACTAATCCTAAACTAAGTAATTTAAATTCTAAAATATCAAGATTGTTATGGCAATCGGACCCTACTTATGTTGCCTGGTGGTTTCAGTGAGAAACATTTTAAATTCATGTTGAAAGTATCAGAAGGGATGCCATCCAGTTTAGTTCCTGAATGAAGTTAAGTATTTTTACTGACATTTGTTATACAGGATCAGATAAATGCTTTGGCTGCTTACATCAGAATTTTTCAAGTTCACAATCATGGAATGATTTAAAAATTAAGCTAGTACTCAGATATCAGTGATAAGTCATGAGGTATAATGAACACATCAAATTTGAAGTAAAAATGGTGTTGTGCATACATTCATAGCTATAATAAACAACTTCATTTTATTCATTATTTATGCTTTACAAGTGAATGAAAAAGAAACATAAATAACATCTGATTAAGATTAAAGAGTACAAAATAATGACAATAAAGAGAAACATTTTTCATTTTACACTTTGATTATAATAGTTAAAAATAAAAACACTATTATATGTGTCTCACATATCAGCTAAATATTAGTTATGAAGGAGACACATCAGATACAGCATCATGTGTATGTGTGTATACATATATATGTTATGTGTGTATACATGTGCCATATATGTATATATATTCTAGTGCATTTTATTATCATTACAACAATATAAACATGCTATTTTCTATAGTCATTTTGTAACACGAGAAAATTAAAACTACATATTGGGTACTTATCAAGTAATTCAGAGATTCATTTTATATAGCTCTATTTTCTTTAGAAACAAAACTGCTTATATCATCTTCACAGTAAAGTTGTGCAAATTTTTTGTCTTTTCTGTTTCTACTGCAATTCAAAAAGCACAGGATCCTGTTTTTATTTTCAACGTGCATTGCACAGTTGTTATACCCTCTGAGACATCAATGAACAGAAGCTACAAATTAGTACTTTAGGTGATTTTGCAGGCCGCATCTTGGAATTTATCAAGAATAAAACCATTTTCTGAAAGGGATAAGCGTTCTGGAATAAGCCTATCTATAAAAATATGCCGAGGTGTTTTGTTTTTCTTTCTCATACTTAAAGATATACCACGTAGGAAAATACTGCTCACATCTATTTGTGTTATGTTGGTGAAGCTCCTGCTATGATCTCACAGACCTCAGTTTGGAAATTGCTAATGGAATTATGTTGTTTCAACGGAGGCATAACACACCCATAACCCAGGGACTGATGCATTCTAACCTGCACACCACCCGTTCCTCTAAAAACACTGTGTTTCTGTCAATGTCACTAAACTAGCTGAACAAAATGACATTAAGAACAAAATGGCTTAAGAACCAGGGGCTTATAGAAATTACTTGGCAAAAAGGAGGAGCGGGCAGCCTGGCAGGAGAGCATGGGGAGCAACTCCAGAGTAACACTGCCGTCTTCTGAATTTATTCAGATTAATTCCCTTGAGAACACCCAGGTTCCCAAATTCTCATATGTAAATGATCTAAGTATCTCATATTTTACCCCAGTTATTTAAATTTATACCTTCAGCTTGGGCACACTCTGTGCTTGTAACTTCAGCACCTAGAGAGACTATATAATACTCTTCATTTATGGAGCAGCAGCATGGGGAATGGTCTTCTTTGGGTCTTTCTTATTTTCCTAGTAGTCTTTATAGAAGAGCAAAGATAGAGATTTTACTCCCCAGATAAGTATTTTAATTGCTAGTTATTTAGTTCTCAATCTCAAATAAATTGCTTTCACATGTCATCCTTACTAGATCCTTGGCCTAAAATGATTACCCCCCTACTCCACTGGAGAACCCTCCAAATCACTCTCTTGCTCTGTTCTACTATTGCATGTTGTATTTATCACAATTATAACTTACTAGGGGCCTGGTGCACACAATTTGTGCACTCAGGGATGGGGTGTGGATCCCTCAGACCAGCCGGCATCCTCTCACAGTCCAGGACCCCTCATTCCTTACTGCCCACCTGCAGCGGGGGCGGGAAAGACTCCTGCCACCGCCTGTGTGCTCACCAGCCATGAGCCCAGGCTTCTGGCTGAGTGGAGCTCCCCTGTGGGAGCACACTGACCACCAGGGCCCAGCTCCTGCATTGAGCATCTACACTCTGGTGGTCAGTGTGCATCATAGTGACTAGTTGTTCCACCATTTGGTTTATTTGCATATTAGGGTTTTATTATATAGGATGCTACACAGCCTTAAAATTATTCTAATGTTCTTTCACCTTACTGTTCCTTGAACTCTTAAGGCAGATGGCAGGTATTATTCATCTGTGTCTACACTATTTAATAGTGACTCAATAAATACCTGTAGAAAAAAAAATGAGTACACAAAGAAAATAACTCATTTCATTTAGTTTTATCTTAATTCTAAATGTAATGCATTCATCATGACTCCTGAAATGTTATATTAGACCCTCTTCTTATTTTATTATATCATATAGAACCTATTGGAAGTCCCAATTTTTTCAAAAAGCCTATCAAATAAAAGAGTAATATGCAAATTGACAGTACCTCCACTGCACCACAAGCCACACCCACCAGCCAATAAGGAGCAAGTATGCAAATCAACCCAACCAAGATGGCTGTGACCACAGAGTGAGCAGGAGGCTTGGGTTTCCCCATCAAAGGAGAAAGCAAAGCTTCCCCACACACTCTGGTGGGCCCTGGACTCCACTCAAGGGTACAAAGTTTCAATTATAGACAATAAATAAATCCCAACAAAAATGGCTGTGGCCATGGAGTGAGCAGGAGGCTTGGGTTTCCCCGGTGATAGAGGAAGCCAAGTTCCTGGCCCGCCCAGGCCTCTGCTGAAGGCTACAAAGTTTCAATTATAGAAGATAAATAAATCACAGATACCAGGGCCTCCACTTGGGTTGTTGGGGCGCATGGCTAGCCTGCAAACCACCACCCCTTGCCTAGGACACCCCACGCCCCAAGGGAACCACAACCCTGATCTGGGACACCCTTCAGGGCAAACCAGCCGGCCCCTCCCGTTTGCCAGGCCACTATCCTATCTAATAAAAGTAATATGCAAACTGACCATCACTCCAACACACAAGATGGCTGCCCCCATGTGGACATAAGATGGCCACCACAAGATGGGAGGGCAGTTGGGAGGGACCAGGGCTGCAAGGGAGGGCAGTTGGGGGCAATCAAGCCTGCAGGGGAGGGCATTTAGGGGTAACCAGGCTGGCAGTGGAGGGAAGTTGGGGGCGACTGGGCCTGTAGGGGAGAGCAGTTGGGGGACCCAGGCCTGCAGGGAAGGGCAGTTAGGGGTGACCAGGCCTGCAGGGGAGGGCAGTTAGGGGTGACCAGGCCTTCAGGGGAGGGCAGTTACGGGTGACCAGGCCTGCAGGGGAGGGCAGTTAGGGGCAAACAGGCTGTCAGGGGAGCAGTTAGGCATCAATCAGGCTGGCAGAGGAGTGGTTAAGTGGTGATCAGGCTGTCAGGCAGAAGCGGTTAGGGACAATCAGGAAGGCAGGCAGGCTAGCAGTTGGGAGCCAGCAGTCCTGGATTGTGAGAGGGATGTCCAACTGCCCGTTTAGGCCCAGTCCTACCTGGATCGGGCCTAAATGGGCAGTTGGACATCCCTCGGGCTTGAATGGGCAGTCAGGCATCCCAGACTGGAGATGGTGCAGGCTGGGCTGAGGGACACACACCACGTGCATGAATTTTCTGCACCGCGCCTCTAGTATGTTATAAAAATCACATTTGCAGTTATGATTTAAAATTTCTATTTATAAAATGAGTGTTTTAGTCTAGAAGAAATATCCAAGGCCATTCAATTGATGAAATACTTTCAGATTAATTCACAATATAAGCAAAGTGAATATTTCTGGTAGACAAATTTTTTCAGTTAAGTGCCATTAACATGGAAGATAATTTTGCAATGGATTCAGATTAGATTCTAGAAAGAGACAAGCCAAAGATTTTAGTTTTGCTGTGTTTTTTTTTTTTTTTTTTCTGTAGTTGTTCATGGTTTTTTTGTTTTGTTTTGTTTTGTTTTGTTTTTTGGCTCCTCTTTCAGCTAAGAAATCCTGTCTACTATTTGTATTTATTACCTCAGTAGGATTGGGTTGTGGGGCATTATTTTTTTCTTTTAATATGTCTTCTATCTTATCAAACATGCTTTTTATTTGTGATTTCTCAAGCAATTTTTCTCTTCTCTTTCTGAAACAGGGTTGTGTAGATTGCACCAATTTTATGTTTTTCTCTGCCTGCCTTGCCAGTTTTCCCAGTAGGTTTATTACTAGTTGTACAGATTGGATTCCTTCTTTCATGAGTCTAGAAGAAAAAAGGATTCAGCTACTCTCTCTTTACTTGAACTGGAATATTTTTATAAATTTAACCACCATTATATTCAAACTGAGAATATAATGCATATCTTACTATTCACACAGTAACTATTATAGCTTTAAACACTCAGAATAAAAGTTGTATATATTGTTTTAACATAGAATAAGCAGCAGTCCCTCCTAAATAAAATACATATATGAATATTCTATGCCCCTTTAGGAACAGTATTACCTATTTAACAGTCTTTTTTCTTAATTTAATGTTCTATTTTTTTAAATGAGATGTTTGAAATAGTTGTTCTCTCTGGTTTATTATACCTATGTTTCTATTTGCTTAAGAATACTTTCACTATCAAGAACTAATAATGACTTATTATCCTATACTAGAGGCCCGATGCACGAAATTCGTGCACGTGGGTGTGTGTTCGTCAGCCCAGCCTGCACCCTCTCCAATCTGGGATCCCTCGAGGGATGTTCGACTGCCCGTTTAAGCCCAATCCAGGTAGGATTGGGCCTAAATGGGCAGTTGGACATCCCTCTCACAATCCAGGACTGCTGTCTCCCAAATGCTCACCTGTCAACCTTCCTGATTGCACCTAACCGCTTCTGCTTGCCAGCCTGATCACCACCTAACCACTCCCCTACAAGCCTGATTGATGCCTAACTGCTCCCCTGACAGCCTGTTTGCCCCTAACTGCCCTCCCCTGCAGGCCTGGTCACTCCTAACTGCCCTTCCCTATAGGCCCAGTCGCTCCCAACTTCCCTCCCCTGCAGGCCTGGTCACCCCTAACTGCCCTCCCCTTCAGGCTTGATTGCCCCCAACTGCCCTCCTTTGCAGGCCTGGTCCCTCCCAACTGCCCTCCCCTCCTGGCCATCTTGTGGTGGCCATCTTGTGGTGGCCATCTTGTGTGTTGGAGTGATGGTCAGTTTGCATATTACTTTTATTAGATAGGATAGTGGCCTGGTACACAGGTGGGGGCCAGCTGGTTTGCCCTGAAGGGTGTCCCAGGTCAGGGTGGGGTTTCCCTTGGGGCGTGGGGCAGCCTGGGCAAGGGGTCTTGGTGGTTTGCAGGCCGGCCATGCCCCCTGGCGACCCAAGTGGAGGCCCTTGTATCTGGGATTTATTTATCTTCTATAATTGAAACTTTGTACCCTGGAGTGGAGTCAAGCCTCCTGCTTGCTCCACAGCTGCAGCCATTTTTGTTGGGATTTATTTATCTTCTATAATTAAAACTTTGTAGTGGAGGCCAAGGCAGGCCAGGGCTGTGGGAGCTTGGCTTCCTCCATCACCAGAGACAACCCAAGCCTCTTGCTCTCTCCAGCTCCATGGCTGCTGCCATTTTTGTTGGGATTTATTTATTTTCTATAATTAAAACTTTGTAGCCTTGAGTGGAGGCCTGGGCCCTCCAGGGTGTGCAAAAAGCTTGGCTTCCTCCATTGCTGAGGAAACCCAAGCTTTCTGCTTGTTCCATGGCCGAAGCAATCTTGGTTGGGTTAATTTGCATACTTGATCCTTATTGGCTGGTGGGTGTGGCTTGTGGGTATAGCATAGTGATGGTTAATTTGCATATTGCTCTTTTATTAGATGGGATAATAAAAGAGAAACATGTAAATTGACCGTACCTCCACTATGCTCACCAACCAATCAGGAGTGAGTATGCAAATTAACCCAACAAAGCTGGTAGGTTAATTTGCATACACAGGTGCTGGGCGGAGAGCAGAGTGGGAGAGCCAGTGGAGAGTTGAGTGGCTTGGGGAACTTGGCTCCCCAAGCCACCAGACGGAGAGTAGAGAGGGAGAGCTGGCGGCTTGTAGGACTTGGCAGAACGGGAGACTGTGGGACAGAGACAGAGCAGGAAGGGAAAAGCAAGAGTGCGGGGAGCACCAGGAATTCTGGGAATAGTTGTTCTGATGGCAGTCCCAGGACCAGAAGTAGAAGGCCAGAGTGCAGGGAGCACCAGGAATGCTGGGAATTGTAGTTCTGGTGACAGACGGATCTCCTAGACCTGTGGTCGGCATACTGTGGCTCGCGAGCCACATGCGGCTCTTTGGCCCCTTGAGTGTGGCTCTTCCACAAATACCATGGCCTGGGCAAATCTATTTTGAAGAAGTGGCGTTAGAAGAAGTTTAAGTTTAAAAAATTTGGCTCTCAAAAGAAATTTCAATCATTGTATTGTTGATATTTGGCCCTGTTGACTAATGAGTTTGCCGACCACTGTCTTAGACACTAGAGCAAAGTGAGCCTGGAGCAAGTTACTGTTGTGGTGGGGAATGGAGGGAAAGCAAAGGTGAGAGACATAAGTAAAGTCAGAGTGTCTAGGAAAAATTAAAAGGAAGATATCTTAAAACTTCCAGGAAATTACCACCAATGAAGCAAAGAAAAAAAAAAAAAGCCTCTATTATTCTGTGAGCAACAAACCAAACTGGGTTAGGATCTCAGATAATTCGCTCACATGATTGCAAAGACAGACAGAAACTCCCAGATTGGAGAGGGCTCCCCTGAGGGCTCCCAGATTGGAGAGGGTGCAGGTCAGGCTGAGGGACCCACCCCCCATCCACAAATCTTCATGCACCGTGCCCCTAGTCTATATGTATAAAAAGACAGCAACTGGAATGCTGTTAAGACCAGAACAACTGGTCACTATGACGCCTACTGTGGCCAGCGAACCGTCCCTATCTCGGGGTGGGGCTGGCTGGCATCCTCCGCAGACCTTCCCCACAGCTGCTCCACCCATGACCACCCCCCTTACCCCAATAGTGGGTGGGGCCCTCTGGCCAACCTCCTGTAGCCCCTCCCCCCACCCAGCCCCACCCAAATCTGCCCGCAGCCCCTCCCCCCAGCCAGTTCTCCCCCCAATCGCTCCTCCCCTACCAATCAGGGGTGGGACTGGCTGGCCAACCTCCTACGGCCCTTCCCCTGGCCACTGACCCTAGATCAGCCCCCCCAGCTGGTCCACCCCTGATTGGCCCCAATCGGGGCAGGCCAATTGGCCAGCTTCTCACTGTCTCCTCCTCCCGACAGGCCCAGCCCTGATCTGTCCAGATTGGGGCCAGGCTGGCTGGACCCCACCCATGCACAAATTTGTGTGCTGGGCCTCTAGTTAATAATAACAATAATAATTAATTCATTATTAATAATAGTAAGAGTTTGGGATTTGCTTCTCTAGCCATGATATTCACATGTAATAATATTTCTACATATTTTTCATATCAGTTCCAAATAAGAAATAAATTAATTTGTCTTATATTTTGTGTGGGCTAACTATATGAACTTATCCAATACTAGCATATGTAGATTTTCAGCAGCTGCAGCATTTTTAAACTTTAGTGATTCAAAAGTACAGCTCTATTGACAAAGTAATAAAACCTTTTTTTTTTCTTCTGAGAGTCACAAGCATCTTACAAATTGTTATCAACGGAAAAATACAAACAACAGTAACTGCCATTTAATAGTGATCACTGGGAACCCCAAGTGCCTGTGCCTTCTCTCACTTCATCTTCAGGTAGATTCTTTGAGGTGGGTTGTATTGCTTTTCCAATTTTATAGACAGGAAAGGCTCACTTGGGGAATTTAAACTCAGTTGCTCAATATTATATAACTATTTAATGTAGGAGTCAGAATTCAAAATCCAGGTATCTCAAATTCCAGAGCCTGTCTCCTTAACCATTATCCTGTATAGCAGATGCAATGATCATTACTAAGTTATTAAAACTTCCTATTATGAAAAGGCTGATCACAGCTTCTATGCAAATATTCCACTTTACTATTTAATAAAAAATAAATTATGATACCCTTATTCACCTAAAATATATTAATCCACTTATAAGATATTAATGTTGATTTGTAGCTGGTTTTGGTAAGGGACACTATGTTAGAGTATTATAGTTTTTTACTTGTTTTATTCTTTCTCATATATGGAGTTGCTAATGAAAAAAACATTGACTAATTATTATTTTAAAACATATTAAGTAAAACAATTAAAGGAAGCAATTTCTTATTTGTGTGTACATATATACACTGAGTGGCCAGATTATTATGATCTCTGAATGCATAATAATCTGGCCACTCAGTATATATATATATATATATATATATATATATATATATATTAGTATATTAGAGGTCTGGAGCATGAATTCGTGCATGGGTGGGGTCCAGCCAGCCTGGCCAGGGGGAGGGGACATGGGCCATTGACCAGCCTCCCTGCTGGTCAAACTCCTGGTCGAGGGGAAAATTTGCATATTAGCCATTTATTATATAGGATATACACTTGAGTGGCCAGATTATTATGCATTCAGAAATCATAATAACCTGCCCACTCAGTGTATTTATTTCATTCAGAAGGGGAGTATTGGTTAATATGCAATATATGATAGGCTTATTCAAAACACTTGTTCTAGTAACTATTCAAGGAAATATGAAATCCAGTAATTGTGTTAAAGCATGCATATGTTTTAGTTTTCTTGTTTCATTAAATAAAAATTTGTATAAATGTCATTCAACCTAAAAGCAACAGTATTTAAGCCAGGTTTTGCTATAGCTAATTAAAACTTACTCTTTGTCAGTTGAGACTAAAAATATAATTATACTACTCAACCTTTTTTATTCAGTTCATTATTTTCAAAGTATAGAAATTCGGTGATCTGTAACATGATGAGGTAATTTTTGTTCAAGTGAAACAAGGTTTTTTATGTTTCAGTTGAGTAAGTTGAAGCTATTTTGGGGTTATATTATTGGAATATAACATTTGACTGAAGTCTTAAGCTTCTTGTCAGGGTGAGTGAGGCAAAGTGGAAGTTATTAGAATCAAGTAACTCATTCATTCAAATGTCAAAATCATGGGAAGTTTGGACATATACTCTCTTTATTCATGGCTTAGTATAAGTTCAAAGATGTCATATTCTTTACTCTCTAGGGTCATTAGTTCTTTTTCCATGAATAAACATTAGAAAATATTCTTATTTAACAAAATATAGCTTACTCAATAAGATATTGGCCTTGTCGGATTTTGCCCTAGTCTTTGACAACTTGTATGTTGTCTTCTGCTTAACAATCCTATCTAGAGTAATATGCAGATTGACCATCACACCAAGACACAAGATGGTCGCCCCCATGTGGTCAAAGATGGCTGCCCCCATGTGGACACAAGATGGCTGCCACAAGATGGCCACCACAAAATGGCCTGCAGGGAAGGGCAGTTGTGAGAAGTTAGGGGTGACCAGGCCGGTAGAGGAGGGCAGTTGGGATAGACCAGGCCAGCAAGGGCGGGCAGTTGCGGGGGACCCAGTCCTGCAGGGGAGGGCAGTTGGGAGGGACCAGGTATGCAGGGGAGGACAGTTGAGGGGGACCCAGGCCTGCAGGATAGGGCAGTTGGGGGGGGACCAGGCCAGCAGGGAGGGCAGTTAGGGGTGACCGGGCCAGCAGAGGAGGGCAGTTGGGGGGTACCAGGTCAGCAGGGGAGGACAGTTGGGGGGGCAGGCCTGCAGGAGAGGACAGTTGGGGGGAACCAGGCCTTCAGGGGAGGGCAGCTGTGGGTGATCAGGCTAGCAGGGAAGGCAGTTAGGGGTGACCGAGCCAGTAGAGGAGGGCAGTTGGGGGGGACCAGGCCTGCAGGGGAGAGAAGTTGGGAGTCAGCAGTCCTGGATTGTGAGAGGGATGTCCGACCGCCCGTTTAGGCCCGATCCCACCTAAACGGGTGGTCGGACATCCCTCAAGGGGTCCCAGATTGGAGAGGGTGCAGGCTGGGCTGAGGGACACCCCGCCCCCATGCATGAATTTCGTGCACAGGGCCTCTAGTAAATGTTTATAAACACTAAATAATGGAGTTAATGATATTTAAGTTGTAGTGCATTTTAGGTTATAAAGCATTATGAAACATCAGGTCCCCTGGTTCTCAAAATATCCCTGTGGAATAATTATTGTAGTTTATTTCTCCTAGGTTTTCTCAAATGGTAAAAAATGGAGTTAGTATTAAACAAAGTTACTGGTTCTTAATGTTTTCACTATGTCATGTTTTATAAAATGCATTACTTCTAGAATTCCAGAGATGGCAGAGAGCTTTTGAATCACTGAACCAAACTTTTTTTTTTTACAGATGAGAAAAATTAGGTCCATGATGGTGTAGTGACTTGCTCAAAGATATAAATGATTTCTGGCTCCCAACCTCAGTTACCTTTTACTAAACTTGCCAACACATTGTTCAAAAGTAAAGCTCAAGAACTTTCTGGTCAGGCCAGTAAATGACCAGACACTAAATAAATGGGAGATCTGACTCAGTTTATGTCAGTCTCAGACTTATAAAAATAAGTTAAGAATAAACATTTTCTTTCAGAAGAATTTACATTTTTGTCAAGGGTACATTTTAATAGCAAATTAAGATTTTTTGGTGAATTTGTATTGAGTTCCAAAAATGTTTTTTATTGTTTTGCAATAATACCCATTGTATTAAGTGAAGATCACATGTTACTTCACTTGTAAGGATACATTGGTTATTTACTCAATATTTAATTGTAAACAGTTGCTAAAGGAAACATAGAATAATGATTGTTTTAATAAAAAATATTTTGCAAATATATTTATATTCAAATAATGGCATAGTATTCAATCTGATTCAGAAGTATTTCCAATACAGCTGAATAAAACATTTCTAATTATTTTATTTGCTATTAATTTGATAGCTAATAAAACAGAGAGATTAATTCTCCTTGTAGTTTTGTATTTTCTCCAAATTATGATAATTTTCTTTGTGTACTCTGAATACTCATGATTTATTACATTATATTGAATTTTAAGAGAAACTGAAAACAAAATGCATCAGTGAAGCATATCTTCCAAGTGTACCCCAAAAGGCAATGTACCAAAAATTGCAACAGTTCTTGAAAACAGACTTAATTGAATAGAGAAGCTGCCTGGGGGAACTGAGCAACAAGTTCCTTATTGTCAGCTGCAACACTTTTCAGAGAGCATTGTGTTTATATTGGGTTGAAATCATAATACGAATACAACTATATGGTCTGCATTAATTTGCTTTGTTGAAAACGCAGATACTTGGTTTTATTTTAAAGATGCTAGTATAAAAAGCCTGTAATAAATTTCTTGTAAGCAACTCCTTAATGCTTTTACCCAATTTATGGCAACGAGAGACTAAGGACATTTAGGCATCAGCTTCTTGCAGGATATCTTTCTCTTACGCTCATCTTTTTCTGCTTAGGGTTCTTGATATTTATTCATGTGATGTTTTTAGGACACTATTCTTAGCTCATTAAAAAATATCTTTAGGTAAGTAGGTGGAATAACAGAAGTTTCATTTGAATAATTTTTATGCTATAAATATGCAATTGTATTTTAATAATCATGCTTTATACTTATGCTTTTCTATATTTTAGAGAATACTTTATTTTTATTATTTCTAAATTTTAAAATTAGCAAAATTATTATTTATAAAGACATTAATTTGAATTTGAAAATGTTAATGTTGTCAGAATAATGTTTTCAGATAACTTACGTTAAACCAGACATTGCATAAAGAGCTTTACATCAAATATTTTATTGAATTATCTAATCAAACATTTGAGGTAGGTGTATTATAGACATCAGAACAGTGATTGCCTATGACTGCACAGCATGTTAGAGGCAAAGAGGATTTTAGTCCAGGTCTGCTAACATATTTGCCCAAACCACTCTTAACTTTGACATCAATCTGTATTTTAAAATTAGTTTCCTATCTTTATTTAAAAATGCTCTTTTTATATATGAACATACAGAATTATTTTTT
Source organism: Eptesicus fuscus (assembly GCF_027574615.1). Classification (NCBI taxonomy): domain Eukaryota; kingdom Metazoa; phylum Chordata; class Mammalia; order Chiroptera; family Vespertilionidae; genus Eptesicus; species Eptesicus fuscus. The sequence goes on along the minus strand of NC_072475.1, from coordinate 91,370,291 downwards.
CTTTTCAGTCATGTTGCTGTTGCACTATTAAAATAATACAACTTTTAAAAAGAGACAGATGGAGAAACAGCAAATACTCTTGAGTTCCTGTTATATGGCAGGCACGATGTTAGTTCTTTACATAGATTTTCCATTTAATATTCTGTAGGATATTCAGAGCTGTATATTATACTTTCCTTTAACAGACGAGGAATCTTATCTTCAGAGAGTTTAAGCATGTTGTCAAAGCTACAAAAATGACATATGATAGAGATAAGTTTTAAACTCAATGCAGTAGAACATCAATAACTTTGTTCTTTACATCGAATCAACCATGTGTGACTAACTTTCTCTCTAAACCACCTTTCTCAGAATGGGAAGAGAATCAGCAATGCCTGATGAATGCACAACAGTTGTCAGGCTTGTAGAAGGTATTTTCATTGTTTATGTCATTTAATTCCCACAAAGTATGTGATGTAGGAATCATTATTTTCCTTTTACTACTAAGAAAACTGAGGTTGAGAAACTTTACCTAATTTACCTGAAGTCTAATAATACAAATCAGTAGCTTTGAATACTAAATTATCTGATTTTAAAATCTCTATAGACCTTGATTTGGAGGTTCTTTTAAAATGTAGAATAAACAAATATATTTCAGTATATTCAAGGAAGAGAAGATAAATCTGGTGATATATGGTGTCAGCATACACAAGACTGGTAGTCTTGGGTATGTAGTAAGAACTAAGAATCCCATCTTCCTTTTAGACACGTCTGAATTTTTCTCAGAGTGAAAACTCAAGAAATAAGGTAAAGAGGTCAAATGATTCTCCTGTCACTAATTTCCACACCGGGACTGTCATAAATTTGTCATCTCCACTTAAAACTCAAAATTACTGTCCACATCCCTGGAAAATGTGTCGTTTATTAATTGGATATTCAAATTTGTTCTCATATAGTAATTAAAATATGTTTGAATACTTTTATAGCATTTATTTCCATTCTTATGCACAGACTTTAGACCAAAACTTGGCTACTTATCAGTCATAGTCATTAAGTAGAGTTTTATTCTAGAATTCTATTTCTGTTTAAAGAACAGAAATTATTTTTAAAGTGTTGTGGTTTTTAAAAAAATACACGGAAGAATAAATTGTGCTTTTGCTTTTTTTGGTTCTAATTAAATTTGGTATTGAAAGATTTGTCATTTTATGGGCATTCTGTACATATAATAGCAATAAATTAACCACAATGTATTCAGGTATTTCGGCCGTTTATTAATGAATTATTTATTATACTTGGCATTTTATCAATCTGAATAAAATGATAAGTTTAACTAAAACACTGAGTTTTTTAGAGTATGCTAGTAATTTCTTGAGTTGGGACTAGGGTCTCTTTCTTGAGGCTCTTTCATAAATGATGTCCACTTGGTAAAACTGTGTGCTAATTGCTTTCATTCAGTTGATTTACATTGCTGAATTTCACAAGCAGAAAGGGTATATTTTGGGCAGTAGGGATCTTGAAAGGTATGTAGTGGCCACAGACACTCTAAGAATTCTGACTATTAATAAAGTGGGCAGTAGTTTCAGCACCTCCATGATCTTGAAGTGGAATATTCATTCAATGCTAAGTTTAATGGGCTTTTATCTTCAGGACTGTCATTCTTACTCACTCCAGGCCTAACTCCATTGTAAACCTGTTCATCTCTCTTCATACACTTTGTACTCTGCTCTCAGCAAACCTTCTATTGCCATCAAACTGAATCCTCACCTTGAATTTGACTAGTGACACTTGTTCTCTTTTATCCAAGACTTTCAACAGGACATTTCCCATGTGCCTTCATGCTTAGCATTTTACACAGCTGGCAGAGCTGATGTTCTAATAGCACTTCACCATCCCCTTACTCTCGTTCTTCTAACTTTGAAACTGACCTCATGCTAAAGTATTTCAATCTTCTGCAGATGTCAAATTCTTAACTTTCACAGATTGGTTTTGTTCTCCCTCTGCTCCAGTCTACTTCAGTAACCCACTCTTCTGGTCTCAAAACATTATCCTTCCCAGATCTATTTTACTTTTAATATTTTAAACTCCAAGACCCACCCCTAACTACTTCTCTCTAAATTAATCTCACTGGCTCCCCTTATTTCACATCTTAAAACACTTAGACCAGTGGTCGGCAAACTGCGGCTCGCGAGCCACATGCGGCTCTTTGGCCCCTTGAGTGTGGCTCTTCCACAAAATACCATGTGCGGGCGCGCACGTACAGTGCGATTGATACTTCGTGGCCCATGCGCATAGGTCAGTTTTTGGCTCTCCAAAGAAATTTCAATCGTTGTACTGTTGATATTTGGCTCTGTTGACTAATGAGTTTGCTGACCACTGACTTAGACCATTAACTGCTTCCTCCTTAACTTTGTCATTCCGCTTTAATTTCTTTTTGTATATAACCAGAATCACATGGTCAGACAATTCACTTGCTCTCTCACTAGGGCTTTCCATTTATTTCTCTCTTCCTCTCATCCCTTAACCAGTCCCAATGGGTGGATCCTAACATCACCTGTAAGACACTGCTAGAGAAAATGGCCAGGTGATACACGACCCCGGATATTTACCCCTGGATGATTTCCCACCTCAGCTGATTACTAATCAGTACCATTGGCATTAACTGACCCCTTTCTCATTGCTAATCAAAAGCACTCTCATTCTTTTTAACTTCGGAGCATATTATCTGCTCCCTCAATATGTCAGAAATTGCCATGCCATCTACTTAACAAAACAAATAAAGCCTTTCAAACATGGTCTTCCTTGACATCCTGTGACCCTCCATTATATACATACATGCGGGGGGCAAGGGGCAGGGAGGGAATGTGGGGGGGAAACCTAGGTTTACAGTTGTGAGTACCCAAAACAGTTTATTATTTATTAAATTATCATATTATTTTCTATACAAACAACTGTAAACCTACATTTGCCCAGATATAGATATAGATGATATAGATATAGATATAGATATAGATATAGATAGATAAATATATCCATTTATAGCCTACCCCTTTCTTTTCCGTCTTCAGTCCTGGTTTTCTGACTCCTCCATGATCTGGGTTTGTCAGTTAATTTTTCTTCTCTGAAAGTCTTTATATTGCTCCCTATGACACTCCCACCCTAAAAATCTAAATATCTTGTCATCTTGTATATCAGTCTGGGTTGCACAGAAAACAGATGTTATACTAAAATTAGTTTAGTTTGAGTATTTCAGTAGAATTTCATAAAGGGACTGTTTACAGAGGTGTAGGCAGGGTATAGGTAAAGCATAAGGAAGAATAAAGTACCAGGGACTAGTAACAATGGGGTACTTTACCATCCAGAGGCCAAAAATGTGAGGGGAGGGTGTAGTGAGTGGAGCAGAAGGCAAAGAAAGAGCCGCCTGAGAGCGGCTGTGACCTTTGGTTGATGAATGATAGATATAGAACTAGGGCAATAAATCCCAAGAACTCATAATCCTAATCTCTCTCCTTTCTTTGGTTTCCTACCAGTGTTTTCATTGACTTAACCCAACAGGCAGTCAGTGGACAAGGGAGCTGATTGAGTTACTATGTCAGCCTTGCAGGGCACAGAGCCTGTTAGAGAAGGGTCTAAGTTGAATCCAGATAGGCAAACGGCAGAAATTTATCACATTTTGATTCTCTTTACTGTCTTAGCTCTTTTGAACACCTGTTTGCTCCCAGAATATAGGCTCCTCTTTCGGGAGGCTGTCTGGGCAGCTGCACCTATGGCCCCAGCCCAGACTGATTTCCTTTTCTTCCCAAGCTGCTGAAATCCATCTCCATCAGCCAATTCAAAGGTTTATTTCCTAATATTATTTGCTCATTATTACCAGATAGTTAATCAGCCCCTTCCTATTTTTCCAAAATTTTTTTTTACATATCTCCAGCAGAGGAATTTTTCCATTTTATGATCTGGGAAGTAACTTTATAGCAAGGACTCTATATGGTTTATCATTTGTCTATACAAGTTCTGTATTCATTGTTGCTTGGTCCATGTTAGATACTGGTACATTTAATTATGTGCTTTATTAATTTGCATGTTGTCTGTCTTTCTACTGGTACTGAGACCCTTAATGCTAACTGCTGTACTAGGGTTATCTACATGCCTAATATAGTTTGTTGTGGGTAATTTATTTGGGAAATAAATAAGTGACTATGTTTAAAATGAAAATCACTTTCTGAAAGGTTCAGTAGTACCAGTTCCTATGCTTAATCTTGAGTTGCATACCTTGAGAAGGATGACCTGGAAACAAGGTCACACAGATAACATTGGCATCAAAGACGATTTAAAGGAAGGCGTGGGCAGAGGACCACATTGCCTCTTTGAAAAAGAAGCCTTTCTTTTTTGAGCGTTGTTACTGCAAAAGCCCGGAGACAGGGAAAGTTATGTAGGGACACTCATAATTGAAAGAGACAAATTTACCACAAAAGCAACATGTGGAATATACTAAAATTGTGGTGGTGTTTTTTATGGAAAAAATTAAAATTATATAATGCCATATAAGGCTTTGAATTTAAATATATACATTTAGTCTACTCTGTGGTTTTTTCTTTAATGTTACCTATCCATCATTGATGCTTTACAGTGACATAGTTAGCTGCTTCTCCTCTTGGTTACCTCAGAAGGAGTCTGCATTCTTGTATTGAAAATTGCCCTTCAGTAGGTTTTGTCAAGTTGATCATGTGGAATATCATCCTTTAACTTTTAGGATTGTGCTCTTAAATGATTTAATTGTTTGCATGCTATGCAGGCATTCTGCATGGCTTACGCTGACAGAGAGGATGAAATGGACTAAATATGTGTGCTCTAACATCAGTGCCCTTCCTCACCGCCAGGTTAAGGAAAGATTCCGCATGAACCCGTCAGAGCAATTGTGAGAAAAGAACTTTTTATTTTCTTAATAACCCTGTTAGCTTTTTCTCTGAGAGACTTTTTTTTGGTTGTTAATCCTCACCCAAGGACATTTTTCCCACTGATTTTTAGAGAGAGTGGAAGGGAGGGGGTGAGAAAGAGAGAGAGAGAATCATCGATGTGAGAGAGACACATCGACTGGTTGCCTCCTGCATGCACCCTGACCAGGGCCAGGGGTCGAGCCTGAAACCTAAGTACATGCCCTGGATTGGAAATGAACCTGGGACTCTTCAGTCGGTGGGCCAACACTCTATCCACTGAGCCAAACCAGCTAGGGTTTAGAGGTTCTTCAATATATATTCTCTCCCATATATCTTCTCTTCACAGCTCTCAGCATTTTGTATTTGAAAAGGAAAAGAAAAAAAATCTGCTTTCTTTATTTAAATTTGCAGACATAGAAATGTAAGTGGTGCTTTATTTTTATTTAAGCCACATTGAAATATATGTTTCTATTCTTATGTGCTATTATTTTTCTTCTTAAGGTGATAAAGTCATGTTGTTTTTTTAAAATATGTGACATTAACTAGATGTGAAGACTATATTTTCTAGCCATCAACAGTAATTAAAAGGTGGTTTTATTCCCTAGCCACACATTACATTTCACACTTTCCTGATTGGATTTTGCTCCCAAGGTGCTCATTGAATGGGGATTCAAAGTTTATTTTCAGGTAGCTCCTTTGTGTTTATACTGTTCATTTTTAAATTCTTAAAGAAGCTATAACTAAATGCCAATGTAGATAATTTTCAACACTCTAAATAAAGTTGTTATATTTGTTGAAACCAGCATTATCTGTTTTCTCTGCTCTTTAAAAATATTAACATAGAATCTCTCTGTTTCCTGTTTTCTGACCATGTTCCTTTATTTCATGATGGAATTATAATACCAGGCAACAGAATTACCAAAACAAATAAAACCATGAGGAAGAAATTGTCTTAAAGAGGGACATGTGTGTAATGGAGAAAGTAGTGAGATACAAGAGGGAAAAGGGTGACAGTTTGAGGTTTTATGGAAAGTTTTGAGAACTGTTCAACATTTGCAAATATGTGCAACATGTTTGTGGGGGAAAATGGCAGGTATAATATATCTGTATCAAGATGACCAACCTGGTTAGGAATCAAAAGCACCTGTAGAAGCACCCCACTCGGAGGGCCACAGGATAGTTACAAACCCCGCTTCTGGCTGGATTTTCTTTAGTGTCTAACCAGGAGACATTATTGGGTGTATTGTATCTTTATTTGTATGTGTCCATTTAAAATATATTAATATTGGCAACCCAGTGTTTCTTCTCATTATACTTATGTATTCCATTGTTCAAATAGTAACTCTCAATGGCTTTCCAATATTTTTCCTCTAAGGTGTTTTTCAGAAAAACATATATTCATTGTTTTAAGCAATCTGAAGTTATAGAATGAATAAAAATAGCTTCAATTTTTGTCTGCGTACTGTGTATAAGGCCCAACACTAACCATTCTTCTTTATTTTCATTGTAAAAAATAAAATTTTTACTTAATCTAAGTCTGAACCTATTAGTGTATGTTATGGTATACAAGGTTTTTTGTATTTTGCATTTGAAATGGTATTATAATCATTGTAATTTATTATACTGGTATATGTATTAGCTACATTATCTAATCTAATAATAGACAAATATGCAAATTGACCGCACCTTCGCTACACCTAAGCCACGCCCACCAGCCAAGCCACGCCCACCAACCAATCAGGACGGGTATGCAAATTACCCCAACAAAGATGGTGGCTAATTTGCATATCAAGATAGCGTCCAAAGAAGCCAAGAGCTGCAGAAGGGAGTAAAGCTTTGAAGAAGCAAGCAAGCCAGGGGGGGAGGAGAAGGGTGGGGCGGAGACGGGGCCGGGGGCGAAGGGAAACGCAGGCGGGTTGGAGGAGAAGGCGGGGCGGGGGACAAGGGCGGGGCGGAGGTGGGGCCGGGGCTGGGGCCCAAGGGAAATGCGGGCGGGCTGGATGGCGGCCCACATAGCACCAAAGATGGCGGCCCACATAACACCATGGTGACGATGCTAGCGTCCCACTCACAGGCCGCCGAGGGAGGAAGAGCTGCAGACAGATCGCTGGGGGCACGCTCAGAGCCTCCGCCTGTGCAGCTTGGAACATGCCCCCGGCCCAGCAGACAGAAGCCCAGCTGACAGAAAGCAGGCAGTGGGCCGGGGGTGAGCTCTGAGCTGCCGCAGTGTGACTTGGGACACTCCAAACAGACAGACGCTGGGTCGGGGGCTGCTCAGAGCTGGTGCTGAGCGGCTTGGGACACGCCCCCGGCCCAGTAGACAGAAGCCCAGCTATAGAACCGGGCCCTTGGGCCGGGGGCTGCTCAGAGCTGGCCCTGTGCGGTTTGGGACATGCCCCCGACCCAGTAGATGGAAGCCCAGCTGACAGAACTGGGCCGTTGGGCCAGGGGCTGCTCAGAGCCAGGGCTGCTTGGCGGCCCACCTAGCACCAGGGTGGGACGCTAGCGTCATCACCATGGTGACGACACTAGCGTCCCACTCACAGGCCACAGAGGGAGGAAGAGCTGCAGACAGAACGCTGGGCTGCTGGACTGGGGGCATGCTTAGAGCCGCCACTCGCGCAGCTTGGAACACCCCCTGGCCCAGCAGACAGAAGCCCAGCTGACAGAACCGGGCCGCTGGGCCAGGGGCTGCTCAGAGCTGGCACTGCGCGACTTGGGACACGCCCCCGGCCCAGCAGACAGAAGCCCAGCTGACAGAAAGTGGGCGGTGGGCCACGCAGACAGACGCTGGGCCGGGGGCTGCTCAGAGCCACCGCTGCGTGGCTTGGGACACGCCCCCGGCCCAGCAGATAGAAGCCCAGCTGACAGAAAGTGGGCGGTGGGCTGGGGGTGAGCTCTGAGCCTCTGCAGCGCAACTTGGGACACGCCAAGCAGACAGACGCTGGGCCGGGGAGCGATGCTGCGCAGCTTGGGACACGCCTCTGGCCCAGCAGACAGAAGCGCAGCTGACAGAAAGCAGGGCCGCTGGGCTGGGGGGGCGCAGCTTGGGGCATGCCCCCAGCCCAGTGGACGGAAGCCCTGCAGACACAATGAAGGGGGTCCTCTGTGCATGAGCTGCAGAAGAAACACCTTTTCTGAAGCCTCATTGGCTAAGCTCCCTGTAAGCTGCCTCTCACAGTGTTCTTGGTAACTTGAGTAATAAGAACCTAAGAAGGTGTTCTAAGGTTTTTCCACCACACTCCTGGAGGAAAAACAAAGGTCCGCTGCTGGAGGACTAAGAAATGTCATAACCTGCCCTAGCCAGTTTGGCTCAGTGAATAGAGGCTTGGTCTGCCCACCACAGGGTCCAGGTTTGATTCTGATCAAGGGCATGTACCTAGGTTGCAGGCTCCTCCCTGGCCAGGGCCCAGGTCAGGGCTCATGCAGGAGGCAACCAATCAAAGTGTCCCTCTCACATTGATGTTTCTCTCTGTCTTTCCCTCTCTCTTCCAAGCTCGGTAAAAATCAATGGAAACATATCCTCAGGTGAGGATTAAAAAGAAAGAAAGAAAAGAAATGTCATATCCTATGAAAGACACATCTTAAAAGTGCCTAAAGAAAGCTGTCATTTTTTCAAGGTGAAGGGACTGGAGTCCATGTTGGTGAAAACATCTTGGCGGCTGTGACAGTGGCAGCAGCAGCGGGGTGATGGGGCTGGTGCCTTCCCCTGATCAGCCCAGTCACCTCCCGCAGGGGAAGGCCAGACTGAGGCTTAGGCCCGCTCCCCATCAGTAGGACATCTCCTGAGGGCTCCCAGTCTGTCAGAGGGGGCAGGCTTGGCTGAAGGACTCCTCCCCCCCCCCCCCGCCAGTGCACGAATTTCGTGCACTGGGCCTCTAGTAAATACATAATACAAATGCTGTTTTATTCAACTTACATATATGTAATTTAAAGTTTGAGTCATTAAAATTCAAGCAACAGTTAGAGTATGTGATTTTACAATGTTTTATATATTTACTTTGTTTTTTTACTTTTTACTATAAATGCAAGATTTCTTTAAGTCTTTTATTTTATTTTATTTATTATTTTTTAAAATATATTTGTTATTGATTTTTTACAGAGAGGAAAGGAGAGGGACAGAGAGCTAGAAACATCGATGAGAGAGAAACATCGACCAGCTGCCTCCTGCATACCCTCTACCGGGGATGTGCCCACAACCAATGTACATGCCCTTGACTGGAATCGAACATGGGACCCTTCAGTCCACAGACCGATGCTCTATCCACTGAGCCAAACCGGTTTTGGCTAGGCTTTTATTTTTTTAATGAAACTTATTGAGGTAACATTGGATAATAACATTATGTAAGTCTCAGGTATACAACTTTTTAAATACATTATCCATATATTCCATTGTGTGACCCCCCTTCCCCCCACCCAAAGTCTAGGCTCCTTCTGTCACCATATATTTGACCCCATTTACTCTCATTTTCTCCTCCCAGTCTGGTTCTTCCTGATATGTATTACATATTATATAAACATTAAGGGATAGGTATCACTAACCCTACTTTACAAATTCTACAAAATAAGAGAAGTGTATCTTTGGATCATAGGTATACTAGATGACCGATTAATAATGCGGAATCTTTTTCAATAGATGGAGTTACACATATGTTGATATATATGTGCTTTGATATGCATGCTCTTTTGTTGTATTGACAGCAAGCTTCAAAGCTTCATATGTCAAATTTGCTGAAGGTATTAACATCATAGATATTTTTACGCTTAAAAATGTTGAATTTTGTGCCAAAAAAAGAGCATTTGTGGGAAGTTTTAATTCGTTACTTTATTTTGAAGAAAATGTTACCATATACTTCGGGAAGCTTATGGTGAACATGTTCCATCTCAAGATATTTGTGCACGCCTATTTAAATTCTTTAAAGTGATTATTTCTATGTGAAAGACCAAGAATGTCCAGGTCAACCGAAAACGTTTTAAGACCAAAAATTACAAGCATTATTGGATGAAGATGCGTGTTGAACTAAAAAATAACTTGCAGAAAGATTAAACGTTGCTCAGCAAACAATTTACAAGCAATGGGAAAGATTTTAAAGGAAGGAAAATGGATGCCACATCAACTGAATAAAAGACATATGGAAAACCGAAAAGTCATCAGTAAAATGTTGCTTCCATGGCACGAAAGAAAGTCTTTTGCATTGAATTGTGACTGGCTATGAAAAGTGAATGTATTTTGAGAATCCCAAATGCACAAAATCATAGGTTGATCCAGATCAACCATCAACATCAATGCAAGGCCAAATCGATTTGGAAAGAAGACAATGCTCTGAGTTTGGTGGGATCAGGAAGGTGTGGTGGATTATGAGCTTCTAAAACCAGGTGAAACCGTTAATACTGATCACTACCAACAACAAATAATCAATTTGAACCATGCTTTGATCGTGAAATGACCAGAATGTGCCAGAAGACACAGAAAACTAATTTTGTTTCATGATAACACACCATCACACACTTCAAAACCAATTTAAGACACGTTAAAAGATCTTGCCTGGCAAGTATTAACCTACCCACTATATTCAGCAGACTTTTCTCCTTCAGATTATCATTTGTTCCTAATGATGGCACATGCACTTTCTGACTATGAAACTTCAAAATGTATGAAGAAGTGGAAAATTGAGTCTCTGAATGGTTTCCCACAAAACAAGAAAAGTTCTATTGGGACAGATCCACAAATTACCTGAAAGATGGGGGAAATGTGTAGCTAGTGATGGACATTGCTTTGAATAAAGCCCTTTTGATATTTCTCTTGAAATTATTGCATTTTCTTTTATTACAAAATCCGCATTATTAACTGGTTCACCTAGTATAAGAATGCTAATTTTGATTATCATATACTTTTTTCTGTTCTAGTCTTCTATCTTCTTTCTGTTTCTTTCCTTCTGTGGTTCTGAAGAACTGTTGATAGATCCAGCACAATGCATAGCATTTCTTAAAACAACACAGAGAATAACACCGGTACATATGAAAAACTCATTGTTAAGAAGGATGTTTCGAACCAAATAAGATACATTTTTAAAAATTAGAAGCAATTGATTCAGGGGTAAAGAGGAAAAAGAATTAAGGATCGGGATTATTGGGAAATATAATGGTTATAATTAACTTGTCTATTCAATTGGGAAATAAAGATAATTACTAAAAGTCTATTAGCTCTTCTCACCTAGTTCAGGTATCTTTTATAATATAAATATTTAAAAGATCCTTTTAACTTAGGGACAAAGAAGGTAAGAAAACTACATCCACACTGTGAACTTTCTTATGTTGTAAAACCACAGTATGAAACTGGTATTAACATACAATTCACTTTTCTGTCATCATTGGCTGTAGCCAGTATTAGTTAGGACAATATGTATTAATGGTCGCTGTTGGTACATTCTTGGTATTTCCCTGCTCCTGGTTCTCTGACCCACATTCTTCACTTTGTGAAGTGGAGATGCAGATTTGTCAGGTGAATGCCAATGTTTTAAATCTGCAAGGACCCTCACTCTTTCTATGTAGAAGTGCCCAAAGTTCACTCTTATTTAAATATATATATATATATATATATATATATATATATATGTATATATATATATATATATATATTGTTGGATGTATTACATATGTCTCCTTTCCCCCCCCCCCCAGCAAAGGCCCTCACCCCCCTATTGTCTGTGTCCATTGGTTATGCTTATATGCATGCATATAAGTCCTTTGGTTGATCTCTTACCCCACCCTTCACCCTCCCTACCTTCCCTCTGAGGTTTGATGGTCTGTTCGATGCTTCTGTGTCTCTGGATCTATTTTTGTTCATCAGTTTATGTTGTTCATTATATTCCACAAATGAGTGAAATCATGTGACACTCACTCTTTCTATGTAGAATTGTCCGAAGTTCACTCTTGAAGTTAAAGCTCTAGGTCCTGATTGGAAGTCACCAAAGATATGTCACTTTTGCCATTTCTATTTTTGTTCTTGTTGCTTTGTACAAAAGTCCCTATTCAGGTCCCCATTCAGTGCAACAATCTTTTGTTACCCATTTCAAATGATCTCTGTGGATGTCTTTTACAAGAATGGAAACTCCGACCCTCCAAGCTACTGTAGCATGGAGGGTGGGAGTCTCCATTCTTGTCTCTTTAAAAGAATATCACCCAGCCTGATGGTATGGTAAGAAGGCCTTTTCTTTCTTTCTTTTTTATAATATATTTTATTTATTTTTTACAGAGAGGAAGGGAGAGAAATAGAGAGTTAGAAACATTGATCAGAGAGAAACATCAATCAGCTGCCTCCTGCACACGTCCTACTGTGCCTGCAACCAAGGTACATGCCCTTGACTGGAATCGAACCTGGGACCCTTCAGTCTGCAGGCCGACGTTCTATCCACTGAGCCAAACCAGTCATGGCAGAAGGCCTTTTCTTTATGTTTGTTTCCTTCATCTTTCTACTGTATATATAAGCCTTGGGACAGAGCCTTACCAAAGAACCTTGCTACTTAATTTAAAACACAAGTCTGCATATGAGAACATTGACTTTCTCCTATCTAGAAATGACTGTTGTTCACAGCCCCCTTCTTATTATTCTCCATTTCTTCCTTCAGCCTTTCTTTTCAATTTCCCTTTTGTTTTAACTTTTTCCCTTCAATTTCATACTATTCTTTAATTACAAAGTTAATTACTGAGGCTAATATTAGCCTCAGTGGTGGCATGAAATCTAAAACATAAAAAAGTGAAAAAAAGCTACTGAGTTCTTGGAGGTCAAAATTGGGATGAAAGAAAGCTTCTTAAAATAGGCAAAGTAAAAATGTGAAGGCCTGGTACGGTTTTCTTTTTTTTTTTTTTTTTCTCAGTACTTAGTACCAAGTATACTTAAATGATTCCCTTATTTACTTAACATCCTCTGAAATTTTGAAAAGTCAGTTCAATGTCAATATCCACAATCCTTAAACCTGAGTTCAGAAGAGCAAAAGGAGCAGAGTCTGTGATTTGAGATCTCAGGCACAACTTTTCACGGTGGTGTCTTCACATGGAAAGTGAAGGATACTTGTGATACCACAGAGTGTTATGTGGAAATAAGAAAATATGTGACATGTATATAGTGCAGTTCATTTCTATAACATAAGTGCTCAAGACAAAGGCAGTTTGGCTAACTTATTGTATTTTATTAGTGCATGCCCTGTGTCTCAGGGGATATATAATGTAATTAAAAATTAGGCTGTGGTAAGAATAGCAAGCACTTATTTGAGCATAGGAGGGATTACAATCCAGATTCAGGGCACAGATTCAGGTAGCAAAATGCTCAATCATACTCTGAAGAAAACAAAAGCATGGTTTATAAAGGGCAAACCATGACAGCTATTCTCACTTAGGTCCTTCATGTAAGAAAGGATGTTGGCTAGGTCAGGGGCGGATTGATTAGGCCCATTATGTAAGTGAAGGATGCTGGCTTTCAAAATGGATTGATTCCTTTCGAGGTGAAGAAAGCAGATGGTCTGTTCACCATGATGAGAAGTCAAGTTCACATATGTCTGTATAGCAGTCCTTGACTCAGAATGTTGGTTGTTCACCATTGAGCTGAGTTTAGCAACATGTCAGTAGTTCAACAATAGTTCAAATACCAAGATATGAAACATGGATAGACCCCACTTCCTCAATGGCCTCCTGACTCCGTTTTATGTTACTTTCTTAGCACTGCTTATTCCTTTTTATTTTCTATATTATCACTAGATAACACCATGTTTATGAGTGATCAAATATGTTTGTTGCAAAGTACAAGCATTCTAGGTCTGATGTGGGATTCAAGAACACACATTTTAAATCACTCTCAGCAGGTGGTTCTAACACTGTTGAAAGACCTGTGATTAGGTGCTGAGTCATGAGATTTGACCTTCATGAGTCCATTTCATCTTTGATGCTTACTAACATGTTGCCTTGATCTAGTGATTGAAACACTCTAAGCTTATTTTAATACAGGGATAATTGAGTTGCATACTTAATATATAGTAAATACTAATCAAATCACACAATTAGAGTCTTGTGGGAATATCTACACTAATAAAAGAGAAAGATGCAAATTGACCATACCTTCACAATGCCCACCAGCCAATTGGGAGTGAGCATTCAAATCAACCCAACAAAGATGGCAGGTTAATTTGCATATGTAGGCACCAAGTGGACAGGTGTGGGGAAGGACACTTGCATCATCACCATGGTGACAATGCAGGTATTCCACACTGACCCAGCTGCTCAGGTCCTCTGGACAGCGTGGGAAGGTGGGGCCGGAGCAGAAAGAGGAGGCTCCGGGGCCGGAGCGAAGGTGGTACTGGCAGCCAGGGAAGGGAAGGCCCATTATTGCATGAATCTTCGTGCATTAGGCTTCTAGTTTCTACATAAAGAAATAATTTGATGACCTCCCCAGAGAAGACTATAACACCGAAATTAAAGAAGAAATCCTATTGTGACCAGAGATTATCTATGAATGTGAAAATGTAACAACTCTTCCATCCCCTGAACATTATAAATCCATACTTGAGTAGAAAAGTGTTTATCAAAGATGGGCTTCTAAATGTATTTTCAAAGCTCCTTTCTCTCATTTATGTGTGCTCTATGTTTTTTCTCTATTTTTCACAAAAGGATAAAACATACACACAGCCAGAGAGACAGAAAGAGATATAGAAAGAGAGACAGAGATAGACAGAGATGGAGAGAGACAGAGAGAAAGAGAAAGTTGGTCTTAAATGAATAATTGGAAACATTTGTAGTAAAATTGTTGCCATAAGAGAACATTAGGGAAATATTTGGAAAATTGTGTATTTTTTTTTAAATTTCTAAAATAGTGATATTCGTTTGATTTAAATTATCAGTGAGTGGAAAGTCTAAATACCTTAGTTCTATTTTATCTGTCCCTCTGCCCTTATAATTCTAATAATTATTTTCCAGCTTTTCACAAATAACTCATATATTGTGTAAGTTTTCTGAAAGCTATACTTCACTAAAAAATACAAATAAATATATTTTAATGACACTCACATGACCTATAGGTACCCAAATTTTAGCTATTACCTGTCTTTCTCTTAACCTGTTTTTCCTTTATGAGTCTGGATCAATACTACTGTCCCTCTTGAAAGAAGAGTACAAAGACAAGTAGAGAATGAAGAGACCAGTAGGAGAGTTTGCTCCATCATTAATGTTGTCAGCATCTAGTTAAGTTAGATATTGAAGAAGAAATAAACTACCTTCTCCTCTGCTATCAGCATCAGGAAGCCCGTGTCCTCCTGTCACTTGCTGCCCTCACAGTGAGGGAGAAAAGGAACTGGCATCAGCCAGCCTTACTGACTGTACCTCCTTTCGACTAAATAAAAAGCAAGCATTCCAAACCTGAGATTGATTTCAGTAAGACCAATCCTTCAGGCAGTACAAATGAATGGAGTTCCAGGATTCTAAGTTCAGGGGGGATAAAATTCCATGAGTTCTCACATAATAAGAAATATGAGCATGTAAGTATTGAATGGATATTCAGGAGCTTAATAATGAGCCTGAAAACAAAGGAACATTTCATGCAAAGAATTTGAAAAATACAAAGGAAATGTGACTTCTTTATAGTTAAAATTACATGTTGGCCTTGTGCTTTTACTAAAACTTTCTTCGAGATATGAGAAACTGAAATGACTAACCCAGTGAAGTGAAGTATTTGAGCCACTGAAGAGGTCAGACACATAAGCTGATCAGAGAATTAGGAGTGCCTTCCTTGGAACATCTTGCCTTTGTTAGCTTGTTATTTGTTTATTTGGATCAACAAGTCTATTCTTGTTTCACTGCTGCTGTTCCCTGGGACTGACATGATAGAGACTCATTATTGCAGATTAGTGTCTGAAAGTAAGCAACACTTATAGATAGCAATTCTTGTTTTCCTTTCCAAATATTCTCTTGAAGAAAAGCCAAGGGCTAGTTACTAGAGGAAAATTAAGGCACCTTAAAAAAAGCAAACGACAGGCTTAATCCTTTTTTTTTACTCTGGTGTTTAGAAGGAGCAGATTACCCATCCTTGGAATAGAAGTTCTGCTACTTTGCATTCTGATTATGGGAGCTGATGGCAAGGACGCAAGCATATTTCCCAAGTTTAACAACAATGCCTATTTCCATTCTTTCAAAAACAAAAACCTAAGTGCTCACTATGTTCAGCACTTTAATCTCTGCTGAGGTGGCATGCTTTAAATCCAGCAGAAAGAATACATACATCAGAATCCATGTGCAGAGAGATTTTAGCACATGAACATTTTATTACATGATGTAAGAAGTGATACTACAGGAGTTTAGCATAACGTCAAAACTCATTGTACAAGATCAGATTTAAATATAGTATCATGTTTTAATCTATTTTTGCCTTTGTCAAATTGACAATCATCTTTTGTCTTGTAATTAAATATCAGTTTGGACCCTCAGGCCTCTGAGACAAATTGGTTGTATTTTTATATGTTAAACACTGACTTAATTCAGTTCAATCTTTTAATTCTTCTTCCTTTAATTACTTAGTAGCTCAAACTAATAACTGGTTTTGTTTCTTTAAACTTATCATGTAGTCTTGCCAAAGCAAATTGCTATATCTGATTTCATGT
Organism: Eptesicus fuscus; assembly: GCF_027574615.1. Taxonomy (NCBI): domain Eukaryota; kingdom Metazoa; phylum Chordata; class Mammalia; order Chiroptera; family Vespertilionidae; genus Eptesicus; species Eptesicus fuscus. The sequence goes on along the minus strand of NC_072475.1, from coordinate 91,353,739 downwards.
GAATGCCAAGTTGCTTAGCAACTTAAATCTGCCTTATATTTCATCTTTTTGCATGCTCTTTAATCTCTAAATTTTTATCAGGGTATAATTTTAGTCATATATCTATATCTATTCAAATATTTTTATTCACAAAGTCAGCAGTTTGTTCTCCATTAACTTTGTAGGTGTGTGCTTGTGTGACACAGGGGTGAAGGGAGGAAGAGAAAGAGAAACAGAGAGAGAGGGAGAAGAGGCAATGAGAAAGAGGGAGAGACAGAGAGTTGATTAATATAAGATAGAAGTGGGAGTCAGAAGAGCAAAAGGAAGATAATAACATAATGCATTTATAATATCCTATTCTTGTTTCTTTTAGGCTGGTAAAATCCTATTCCTTTTCCACCTTTCATATATGGTTCACGTGTTCTGTTCTGTCTTCCAGGTCCCCAGGCTCTTGTTTCTAACCTCAAGAAGAGGGGGGTTAGTCATCTATTGTAATCCCTGCACTATTTCATGCATAATTGGCATTCGGGCTCAGAAGACTCTTAAAACAGATCCGAGCCAGAGCCTTGTGTGGCTTTATCCCCAGAGAGAAATTATCCCTTTGGGAGGTTTGTCATCTTTGGCAGGAAGAAAATGGTGTTACTATTCTGTGCTTTCATTGTGTCCTGGCAGACAGGCAGTGACTTTTCAGCCAGGTCTATAGGCTAATTGTAGAAATGATGAAAAATGGCAGAATTGAAAGAAAAAAAAAAGTGTCTTAAAGTAAGTGACAGTTGTCACTTTGCTTTTTTTCTGCTATTTGCTGTAATAGGCACCCAACTATAAGGGAACATTTGAAGGAGAAGAAAGGTTTGTTTCATACATGAATAATATTGAAAGGAAATGAGCTTTAAATATTAGGGTGCATTCCTTCAGAATGTAATTACCCTATATTACCCTATCAGTCACTCTTCTTTATCAGGGGCCAAGAGTAATTTCTCCAGCACCACCGTTCTTCCATACCCACTCTCATAAATGCATACTCAGAGGTGTGTTGCTTACAAATCAGGAAAACAAATGGCGACAGGGAGAGTGAGTGCCCATTAATTTTGTACTTCCTTTTTGAGAACAAATGCTTCAACCCAGCTATTATTTGTCTCAGGCATGAAAGCAACCTTTGAGCTTAACACTGGTGAATTGTTGGCTTCAACTTTATTTTCTCTATTTATTTTTTAGATTGGGGCTCAAATTTTAAATAGGCAGTGACGATTCTTGTTTAATGTGCACTCAATTAATTTTAGCTTTTGTTTATGGAACTTTCCAGGGTTTTTTGACATCCTAATGTTTTTCAACTCTGCTTTTTAAAAATTTCTGTTTAGAAGCTCTGCAATGTATGATTAATCCTTTTTTTTTAAATCAGATTTAATTTCTTCTGCATCTCTGCCAGTTGCAAAATTTCAAAGGTATAGTTTTTCTACTATTTTAAAAATGAATAGCACATGAAATTGTGCTTTCTATGTGCATTACAACAGAGCGCTCTGTCCAGCCCAAATGCCACCTAGCTTGACAGCTGTGTGTGGACAGCAGTCCTAGTCCTCTTCCTAACTGCCACCCTGGTGATTTGAGCAAGTAACCTAGAGGGATGTGTGTGACTTATTTTCCCTAAAGCACATTTGTCACCATCAGGCATCATGTGGTTCCTCACAAAAACCTATATGTATCTTCTTTTCTTGGCCATTTATACTTATCCTTTCTTCAAACCACTTGAAAAAAAAATTATATCTGCCATTACCTAATGTAAAACCTAATATACATCCAATGGAGCTGTATCTATCTGGATGCTCCCCAGCTTCTAATTCTTTGAGCACCAGAAAGGAGCTCTGTTATAAATGGGAGAGTACACTCTCTCCAACTTTATGCCAAACCATGCCCTTGGACCTCTACGTCTCCTTGTGCGACCCACAGGTTGAGAACCACTAGCAGGGTCGCCTAAGACCATCGGAAAACACAGATATTTACATTACGATTCATTAACAGTAGCAAAATAACAGCTATGAAGTAGCAACGGAAATAATTTTATGGTGGGGGGGTCACCACAACATGAGGAACTGGATTAAAGGGTCACGGCATTAGGAAGGTTGAGAACCACTGTGAGACTCACAATGTGAACATGCAGTATTTCCCTCAACATCCGTGTGGCCTGAGTAGAGACAGGCGCCATCCCATCCACCACTTCCCTGTGCCTTCGTCTCTTGTAGACTGAAACTTCTCTTGTTCCACCTCATACTACAAAGGCTTCCGTGCCTATGACTTGAGATGAATAAATTCTGGGGCTTGTGTGTTCAGTAGGGATGAGGGGAAGTATGTTACCTATTAGTAGCAACTGGCCCAAACCGTGCTCAATACAGAAGCATCCATATCTGTTTGGTGGTAAATGGAATTCAGCTACAAAGAAAAGCTGGAGAATGTGAGATTTAAAATGTTTTTCCCAAAGGAGTTTGGCTTTCAGCTTGGTGATGAGCTGTTACAACACTGAGTGACAAAAGTTGCTTCTGGTTCAGGATTCCAGGTCAGTTGAAAGGGTCTGTCCTCTCTGTTAGAGAGGGACACATGCTAGGAGAAATTCGCTGGGGTGAGTATATCAACTTTCTAAAAGTGCTTCCTCTCAGTGAGGATATTCTTTGTTGTAGGTTATATTTCTTTCTTATACTCTCTGCCAAGACTTTTCTGGGCTAAGACATTGTTTTTACACTGTTTTTACCTTGTAGGAAAGATTCACCAATCAGACATAGATGGTTCCAGGAAAGTCTGTTGCTAAGAATAATCAGTGAAATTCCTGGGTGGATATTTGGCACCTAAACTAAGAACATCCTGGTTTTTAAAAGTTTTAGTATCTTTATTTTTTTTTTAAAGAATATAGCTGATAGCCAGCTAGTGAATGGTTATGGGTTAGAAAAAAAATCCTTCAAACTGATATGTTTCCCACTTTTCAAAAGTGGATTTAAATATCCTATATAGTAAAAGGGTAATATGCAAATAGACCGAATTGCAGGACAACCGAACAACCAATCAAAGTGTAATATGCTAATGATATGCTAAGGCTGCTCAACTGCTCACGATGACGTGCACTGACCACCAGGGTGCAGGTGCTCCGACCAGTAGGTTAGCTTGCTGCTGGGGTCTGGCTGATAGGGACTGGGCAAGATGGCCGGACATGCCCTGGAGCCCTCCCGCGGTACCTACCTGGCCTGATCTTGCACCAGTGGGGTCCCTCAGCCTGGCCTGCATCCTCTTGTAATCTGGGACCCCTCAGGGGATGTCAGAGAGCCAGTTTCAGCCTGATCCTGCAGGCCACTCCCCTTGGGAGGGTGTCAGATGCAGGGCTCATGGCTGGCAAGCGCTGCTTCCGCAGCGAGAGCCTCTCCTGATCAGGACTGATTGGGCGTGAGCCCAAGGCCAGGATGAGCAGGAGTGGCAGGTAGGAGCTGCACAGGTGGTGTTAGACTGTGAGTTTCAGCCCGATCCCTGCAGGTCATCCAGAGGGACCCCACCCATGCACAAATTTGTGCACCAGGACTATAGTATATATTAATTGATTCCAGAGAGGGATAGGGATATAGAAACATCAATGATGAGAGGAGAATCAGTGATTGGCTGCCTCCTGCATGCCCCACACTGGGGATCAAGCCCACAACCAGGGTATGTGCTCTGACCAGGAATCGAACCATGTCCTCCTGGTTCATTGGTTGATGCTCAACCACTGAGCCATACTGTCTGGGCAAAAATGGACTCTTATAAAGGATTTCCTTTGGTTTATTAAAGCGGTCATTGTGTGCAGAACCTGGCACTCTCTGAAATGTCTCCATGCCTTCACATGTGTGCAGGGGATATTCTGTTAAAAAATCACCTCCTCTTTGACTGTTAGGCTGTACTATATGCAATTATTTCCCAGAAGTCCATTGCTTTATCACATAATTTGAAGTTGCTGTCCAGTGTATCTTTCAAATATTTATTCTGATAACTAGCTTCAATAACCCTGCAGTAGACACAGACAACAGTGTGGTGATAGCCAGAGTAAAAGTGGGTGGGGGTAGGTGGAGAAGGGCAAAGTGAGGGAAAATGGGAACAGAAAGAGACTTTGCTTTGAGGCAGTGGGAGCACATGCAGTATGCAGATGATGTTTTATTGAGTCGTACATTTAAAACCTGTATGGCTTTGTGAACCAATGTCACCACAATAAATTCAATAAAATAAATAAATAACCCTGCTGTAACTCACTTAATAATGGGAGAAATCCTGAACCTAGATATACTGTGAATGTGGCACAAGAACGATTTATTTCACTTGGCATTTGTGTTTCTTCCTAGAAACTCATGTAGAAAACCTGATCTGACAATATCATGTTAGATATTCGTTACATCAAATACAAATTTAACAGTAGAAAATAAAAAGTTCTATTCCCATAATCCTTCAAAAGATGGCCCGTTTGGGGTCTAGCTTATTTACACATTGCCCTCCTTGTTTTCATGCTTCTTGATATAGGTATGTTGTGTTTTACAGTGGGGGCTATGTAGAAGAAAATCTGTTCTAGTGTGGGAAAATTATCAGCAATTTATTTTTACTTTCAACCCATCTTATTTTAAATAGATTTTTATGTGTATTGTAATACCCATAATTAATAAGTAGGATAGTGTGTGTGTGTGTGTGTGTGTGTGTGCTTTATAAGTAAAAGGATGCACAGGTGGAGAGTGGGTAGACATTTTTTTGCTATGAATGTGCAATTGGACAAAGGTAGGAAACAAAGTTAAAGACATCTTTCAAAACTGTTTTACTAAGGGAATATATTGATATATATCCAGCACTCCCATGATGGTATCAGATTTTTGGAGCATGGCTTAGATCTTTGCTCTTCAAAGTATTTTTTGAGGAAAGGTTCATATAATTTAACTAAACATCACGTTCTATTATCTCTTATTTTTTATTATTATTTTTTTGTATTGGTCTATTCAGCATTATTCCTGAAATAACCATCTTAGGAGCACTGATGCTGTTTTCTCCAGTTGAAAAAGTTTCCCAAAAGATTAAAAAGTTGGAGGATAGAAGAAGCCAGGACAAGTGGTTATGTTAATTAAAACTGTATTATCTGTGTTTTGATTATAAATACTTGTTGATACATTGAAAAACTAGGAAACAATGTGCACAGATCTCATTCCTGAGAGGTCTAATTATTTTTAGGGAAGTTTAGTAATTCTGATTATACTGTCAGTCATAAGCCGTACTTATTCAATTGGCCTCTGGTGGTAATTTCTTTAAAGTAGCCAAAGGACCTCATGATGCAGCATTATTCCAAAATATGTACAAAGATTCAGTGAAGCAAAACTTTTCTTCTCCTTCAGCTGCCATATTTCCAAATCCATTATGAATTTGTCTTATTTTTTAAGAGATAAGTCCATTATTTTGTCATGACCCTAGGCACAAAATTAAACTACCAACTCCACAACTAATAGCACAAACCAGTGGAGTCAATTGCAATTATTGGTCTCTTTGTTGATTGCATTTTCTAAAGTGTAAAGTACAGTATATCAGTTTCCAGTATCCAGTTATAATTGTTTTTTTAGCATGTAAGCATATACTAATTAGTAGAAAAGTGCAAATTTGCTTTATTTCTAAAAGAATAAATCATATAAAAGTATACATTTATAGAACTATGATTTTAGAATAGTATATTAAAATCTTCATGTAACTATTAAAAATGACAAAATAGAACTTAGAACAACTATGAAATTAATATAAAACATGTTTTACAATTATATTATAGCTATAAAAATTCTCATGAGCACACTAACATTATAAAAACCTTTTAACAGATTGCCTAACAAAGTTAAATAATGAAAATATGGCTTTTAAAATGCAATGAACTACATTTAAAGACTATTGTTGCATTAGTTTAACTAATGTTTAGGATGTATGTTCTCTTTGAATGATCCAACACATCACAAATGTAGGTGAGAATTTTTCCATCAACCTCCCCTCCCCAAATATATTCTCAATTATCCAGAATAGTGAACAATAGTTTAGTATATCCCAAAAAATAAAAAAAACAGTAGGGTCTGTAGATGTATTTTTATAACATAGAGTCATTTAAATAGAGACATTTAATAAGCTACATGTTAAGTAGCATCAAAATTATTTATATACCATAAATTAACTTTTCTTTTATATTACATTCCCTCATGCCATAAATTCTAATTTTCTATCACCATGTACCTTGGCTCCAGCTCTTTTATGTTATTTCTGTCACCAGAGACACTTCATTTGCTTCTGTTGTAGATCATTGATGTCTTTGCTGGCCCCTTTTTCACTGTACCATTGTCCTTCATGACCGATTTTTCATACACAGAACCCACATAAAAATATAATTATCACTAGAAGATAATAACTTTTGTACTTTTCTATTATGGGTCTCCTATGTTTTAAAATGTAAATTGCAATACAAATCCTAATAGTGGATTCTATGAGTTTGGACATAGGTAATAAAGCCTCTCTAATTTTGGAAATTATAATAAGGGGATTATCCATGATTATTTCAGTTTATCAATCATGTTCCAATAAGAGGCAACTCTCACAGAAATTTACATATCACTCCATATTTTAAAATAAAATAAAACATAATCAAGAAGCAAGAAGATACTATGTTGGGAAAAAACTTACAAAACTGAATCAAATGTACTGAATATATAAAGTATGCTAGAAAGAATGTTAATATATTTTATATAAATTATTTAATCTTCAAAAATTGTTTTTTTAATTGGGGAAAGAGAGAGAGAGAGAGAGATTTGTTGTTACACTTATTGATGCATTCATTGGTTGATTCTTGTATGTGACCTGACCGGGGATCAAACCTGCAACCTCTGCGTATCAGGATGATACTCTAACCAACTAAGCTACCTAGCCAGGGCCAAAAATTGTTTTTAAATTAATATTCCTTTTTACAAGCAAGAAACTTGAGGTTAAGTTGCTAAATATTATAAAATGTTTTATCCAGAGTTTTACTTTATTGTCTATATCCAATTCTTATAAATCAAGTTATATACAGTTACTCATAACTCAGCCATGACTGTCTTTGAATTATCAAGAAGACTAAGACATACGAATTGAATTTTTAGAAAAGTGAAAATGTACAGAATCTATTACCCATCTTTTGATTTGTGTACATTTACTATACTCTTATGGGACTCATATAATTTGCTAACAAATATGTTATGTACTTGCAGAAAAAAAATAAAAACCCAGATATATTTTTTCAAGCATCTCTCAACTCACTGGAGGAACAGTTTAGAATCAGTATGCTGAGTGATAAAAGGATACATGGAGAAAGGTTACTGGTTCACAAATGAAGAAATATATCATGCATAGGAGAGGAATTTAATTTGGTTTATATAACAGATGAATTTTGACATCTGTTTTGAAGAAGGAGTACATGTTGGTGGACATAAGGGATGGAGGAAGGTATTCCAGATGGATGAGAACATGTTCAGATTAAAGAGATTGCATGAAATGCCCAACACTGTACTTTTTCATAATAAGGACTAAGTGGGCAAAGGCATTATTTCCCATACCTTATATTCCATGGTGAGGAATTTGGACTATGCAGGTGCAAAATGATTATAGTGGTGTTTGAGAAAGACTATTCAGGAGGCAAATATAAAATATCATAGTATTCATCAAACTTGAAAAAAGAAAGTCAGTTTGATTGTTGCAATAATCAAGATAAGGTATCCTTAGGATTTGAATTGGGACAATGCAATAAGGATTGAGAAGCAGAAAATGAAAGCTCTCAAGATAAAGTTAGGTAATATAATTGAGAGGTCTTGGTGACCAATTACACATGGTGTGAGGTAAAAACAATTGTTGATAGAGTTTTCCAGATCCCAAATAATATAAAAGAGAGGATGATGAATTCCATTTGTTGGTAGCTGAGTTTGAGATTCTGTGAAACATGAAGAGATATCTAGTAGCCAGCCATGTATATCATTAAAATGTGGTCTAGATCCGTGTAGAAGGGAAATTCAGAATCCACAATGATAGCTCAGTTTTGGGTATAAAGAAAATAAATAGGGATGATATTTCAAGGGAAACTGAAGGAAAAGATAGCCAAGAATTGAATATATGGAAATACAGTATTTAAGATACATTGTGGGAGGTGGGGGGAGAGTAGATAGTAGAAAGAGAACCACGTGGTCTTAAAGAGAATAAAGTAAGGAAGTGGTTAATTGTTTCAAATAGTACACTGGTTCGTTATAATAAAGATAATACATAAGAGTTCATTAACTTCAGCATTTAGATCACTGGAGGCCTAGTGGAAGTTTCAGTGAAGCAGTAAGAAGGGCTGTCATCTCTCAGTCTCATGAATTGAAAGAGACGCTGTAGAGCAATAAGTACAGTACTTATTCAAGAACTTGAGTGTGAAAAATGATAAAGATAATTTAACTTATATTACTTGAATGTTTAAGGTTTCCTTAATTGATTTATTTGTTTCCTTGAAATCTGAATGTACTATTAGTAATTCTGCATAGAATCTATATTTACATTGAAAATGTGGCTTTAAAAAATAAACATTGACACCTAGATAATGTGGTGTTCAATTGTTTCTGAAAACTAATAACACATTAGCTAGGTAATTCTCATCCAATTTTTTCAGTAATATAATATTCCGTGATTTAATAGTTTTCCCCCATATCTTAAAAATGAAATTTAGAGAAAAAATTTCTGTAATATAGTTTTGCTTTGCTATGTTGCCATCTTAAACTATTATTTATCTTTCAATTAAAAAAATGTTTTCTTCAGTGTGAAGAAAAAGTATACCATAAGTTCCTAATGTGAGCAATTGTGTTTATATATTGTAACATACATACAATGTTAATTGTATAAGTTTTCTTCAATAGCTGAGGCTTGAAGATCATATGGTATAAGAATCAGAAGGTCCAGAATTTGAATCCTGGCAGTTTTAGGAATTAGCATTTAATCTTTATAAAGTTACTTACCCTCAATGTCCATGTATAAAAATCAGGAATTACTTTCAAATGCACTTGTGAAGATTGAATAAAATAATGTATGTAAAATCTTTGCATAGTTTTCAGAATATAATACATGTTCAATAAATTAATTGTATTTTCTTTTAAAATTTTCTATCTCTGCAGAGTACTTGAATTCTAAACAACTTCTCATTATTTTTTTCCAAAATAAAATATTTTTACTGTTAAAGAAATTGGTTAAGGATAAATACCACTTAATGAGCCTTAGGGAAACACTTTTTAGAATTTCTAGTGCTTGACAAAGTATGCATTTCATAGTAAGATAAATGTCTTTTAAAATTACGTCCATAATTTTTTGTACAACTAAGTACTTTATATTGCAAAACCCTTGAATAGTCATCAAGCTGTGCTACCCATCTTTTCCACATGAGAACAAACATAGAAAATATAGATTTTTAAATTTGTATGTGTACTGGTTAATACTAGGGGATTTGAGCTTTCTATGAGTGAATCTTGGTGAAAAAATTTGTACATGTCATCATGTCAACTCTTATAATAAAAATGAGTAAAGCATTTGGGATTACAATATTGATTGAATAATATAATATAACTAGTGGTCCGGTGCACGAATTTGTGAACATTGAAAGGAAATTAATTAGAATAAATATTTTAATATCGCTATTCGCCCTTTCTCTATAATAGAAGTGTCAACCAAATTCACAATAGACAATGACAGATGGAAACACACACGTGCGATTGGCACCAGCGAGAGCTTTATATGTATTGCACATGCGAGAGTCAATTTAGCCTTTTATAGATTTAGAATAAACTTGATTAATTAGACCTGCTTTCTGATTTAGCTGAACTTTTTCCAGCCCAGTGAGGCACCCCAACTTCTCTTTCAGGTAATTGTCAGCAACACAGCAGTAAATATCAACAGAAAGCAGATTATTATCATAGATCACACAGGGAGAACAAAGGGTAACATATTTAACTGCAGCAGTGTTTGACTATATTCTGCGCAGTGAGAAAACCTGAAGTCATTTTCAAGGTCCACCATTTCTTACTTCTTTTCAGTTGGGTCAAGTTTCTAAGCTTTCTAAATCTCTGTTTTCCAACTAATAGAAAGAATATAGGATTACACTGAGTCTCCTATCTACCTACTCCAGGACTTCTGTGAGAATCAAATGAGATGAGGCACGGGAAAATGCTTCACAGACATTTAGTTACAGTGTGAAATGTTTCCACCTGGCTATAAAGCAAGTCATGTTTCTGGACCGAAGAAACTACAAGGAGGCTAGTTTTCACTAGAGAGAGGAAGCTGGGCGTTGCTATGTGATGCCATTACCTGGGTGGACACTTAGCATATTAGGCTTTTATATGTATATAGATTTTTAAAGATTTCAAGTTTCTAATCTACACTAAGAAAAGAATAAGATGCAAATTGACTGTACCTTTGTGATGCCCACCAGCCAATCAGGAGTTAGTATGCAAATCAACCCAACAAAGATGGCAGGTTAATTTGCATACTCAAGTGCCGAGCAGCCGGGGCCGTGGTGGGATGCTTGCGTCATCGCCATGGCAATGACGCAGGCGTTCGGCACCGCCCCAGCCAGTCCGGGCCTCTGGGCAGCATGGGAAGGTAGAAAGGCAGCTCAGGGCCAGAGCGAAAAGGCAGCTCCGGGCGGAGCAAAGGTGGTGCTGCCAGTCAGGGGAAGGAAGGCCCATTCTTGCATGAATCTTCGTGCATTGGGCCTCTAGTCCAATAATAATCTAGTATCAAATATTCAAAATATTGATGAATTTCTGATTTCCAGAATTTAAATGCAATTTTAGAACTGTAATTCTGTGGTTATCTTGGACACCACAGTGCTTGCACGTGCGCGCACACACACACACACACACACACACACACACACACACACAGCAGCAGCAGCAAATGGTGAAAGTTTCCTGGTTTGTTTGAAGACAAAGACTCATGGGGGCCACATTTAATAGGAATCTCCAGCTGATCTCTTCATCTGCCCTGTCCCATTGCATTGGCCTCTCCTTCTCCACTCCTAAAAGAGCAATATTCTGCAGTCGCTGCTTCCATCCTCTTGGGTATCAGTGTGCTCTGAAGAGGACTTCTGCGGAGGGCATTGAGGAAACAGTGTCTTTCTGGCCACACTCAGTGTGGACTGAGGAGCTCTGGATTACTGAACATTGCTTCTCGCATTCGCTGATAGGATCCCGCTGACCTCTGGGCACACTCTCATGGCAGCCAGAGGCTCCTCAATCCTGAAAGCCCAGGTAGGAGGCTCAAACTGCCTTTGCACCAAGAAGTCAGGGGATCAGTGCCTTCAGGACAACTGCATCCCACATGCAGAATGCTACTTGGGCAAGTGTGACCTTGAGTAAATAGCAAACACAATAAAATAAATAAACATATATCTAGAGAAATAAAACTCTGGAAAGTGACCAAAACTTTAAAACTTGACATGGACTAAAATGGAATGTTATTCCAGGATTTCCTCATGACTTGTTACAATAAATCAATAATAATTGTGGAGAGATCTACAGTTTTCTAAGCATATTTTTATCTCATAAAATACTAAAAACAAAGCTCATTATGTAGGAAAGGAGGTATATAAGTATTTTCACTTGAAGAAATGAAGAAGCGAGAGATCTAAAAATTGAATGACTCACCTAAACATTTAAAAAGCCCTCTAGGTAGCAGACACACTGCTAGAATAGAGCTAATCTCAATTATTCAAACTAATTACGGGAAATTCTGCTATGGACTATACCTGCATATAATTCTATATCCTTGAACATGTAGTAATGACCTATTTAGATTATGAAAACTATGTTAAATTCTTCTTTCTTACTCTTCCCTCAAGTCCTTCAAAAACAGTGACTGTAATGTATAATTGCTGTCTAAAGAGAAAGGACCAGAAACTTTGAAATTTCCAAGTTACCTATTCGAGGCGCACATGACCAAGGGGGCAGAGGGAAGCCCCTCTTTTGTGTCAGTTTAGACTTGGCATGAGGGAGTACACACGGACTGTCAGAATTCACTCAACGGCTGCCGAAAAGCCTGCCAGCCTGCTTCATGTTATTTTTAAAGGAATGAGCAAAAAATTCTCCTGGCCTTTCCAAAGCGTGTATGGAGACTAGCCAGACTTCTGGGACTCAGAGGGCTTGATGACTTTCTCATCTGTCATTTGAGCTGTTCTGACATTCAGAAACCTTGCACAAGTCTGTCTAGATGCAAATTTAAGGTCATTAAGTGATTCTAAATATAGTTTGAAAAATTTAAGTCCTGCTTCCTATTATCACCCCCAAAATCATTAGAGATTGGGGGCATTATGAAGGCTATTCAACTTTATAGAGCAGACAACTTCACGATTTAAGTGTAGAATGCTTCTTTTATTTTTTCCCCTTTCTTATGGAATAATACCTTATAATTATTAAATATGGAAATATTCAGATAAATACATATAGGCACTTTGCACTTTAGTTGGAGTAGTGAAGAATGTGAATTATCACTAGAGATATTTTAAAAATCTCTTTATGAAGTTCAAAACTATTCCCAACGTATAGCAAACTGAGATGAATATCCAAAATTCTGTTTTGGGGACTGTGTTGCTGGTAGTTTGGTGGAATCTTAGGGAGATTGCTGATGGAAGACATAGAGGTATCACTACCAATCATATGTTTGAGTGTCAGTACACATCTGAAATACTCAGGGATAACGCCCAGCCTCCTGTGAAGGCAGGGTGAGTGGGCATGCCCTCCACACTTCCAGACAGAACCATCAATCTCTCCTTAAGAAAAACTTGAGCCATTTTTTTTCAATGTTTCTTTTCAAAAGTGTCCTTGATATTTGTTTTAATTAAAGCTCATTATTTTTTTTAACAGAGAGAAAACAGATAGTGGAGATGGGGAGTAGACAAATGAATTATTTTTGTGGCATAGCTGGGACACAAAATCCCGTTTGAGATGCTACAGAAGAATAGGATTTTTCTAATTACGCCATTTGCTTTCCTGAGCCAAAATTTGCCTGACTAGATAGTGATGAGGATAAATATACAACTAAAGCTAAAGTGATATATGAATTAAGAAAAACCTCTGATGCCATGAATGAGTCTTTGGAAAGTATCTAACTCTTCTTTTCTGTACAATAAGCACTGACATCTCAAATACATCGTTGACTTAAATTGTTACCCTACCCCACAGAACCTACTATGGGGTTTTAGACAGGTGCTCCACAAATATTTGCTTGGCAAAATTTTCATGAAATCGTAATTGACATAACTTAGAATCTCAGAATCATTCTTCTTTTAAAATATGTATTTCAATTAGTTTAGATTTGCAAAATGTTTATGTTAAGTACATGGCAATGTTTTACATTACAAAACTATGCAATTACATTTTTAGACATGAAAAATAAATTAGTACAGCATTATGTGTTGATAAATTATCTTGTTTGTTCTAATTTCAATAAATAGCTACAGTAAGCTTCCTTGGCACAACTCAGAAGAGCTCATTTGGCTCTGAATGAGAAAAAGTTAACTTGAAGAGGCCAGTACTGTACTAAGGAAATGATACCACATATCTAAGATCCTGGAAGACAAATACTAGTATTAAGGACTTCCCACTAGGATATGTTCAAAATTACTAATGACAGGAAAAGTATTTGCCATGCTAGCAATAATGAATTAATTTATATCACGAAGGCTAAAATATTTAAAGCTACACCAAAAGTTTAGAGAGATATTCTAAGCTCTAAATTAATTAACTATATCACAATACTGTCAAAAATATTAATGAGAAGTTTGGGTGGATGCAAGTGTACTATCCTATCACCAAAGGTGACAATACTATTTGTCCTTTGTTCTCTTTGGCCCTGCCCCTGAAGCCTGGAAATTGTATTAAAATGATATTGACAAACTGGATTGCACACACAGGAAACGTTCCCAAGAAGTGAAAGGAAAAAAGTGCTAATTGTAAGGACTGAGAATAAGAAGAAAACACATTTGTGATGTTTAAAACCATTATAGTTTTAAAATATTAGAGGGATTTATTGTGAAGAAATGCATGAGTCTCATTCTAGAGGCCAATGTTGTGCAAATGAGACAAAACACTGTTTTATAAAGAATATTCTGAAAATTAGAGTTATTCTTTAAATAAAAAGGTTATTCTAGATGTAGTGGATTCTTATTCTGTGGAGGGGATTAAGTGGAATTGGGGGTCAGGTAACTGTAGAAGAAATGATTCAGATATTGGTTTAAGCTAGATGAACTTAAATGTCCCTCCTACACTGAAGTTCCCTATGTAAAACTTTTGTATAAATATGTCTTTACCATCTGGAGTGGCTGCCACCCTCATGTTTAATTGGGACAGCAAATCAAATTCTGAGGTCTCTTTTCAGATAGAAATGTTTTTAGTTAATTGAATTTCTTATTTTAACAGCACAGATTCTTGCAATCCTCATGATTGCAATGAACCTTCTGTGGTATTTCTTCTGTTAAAAGAGCTAAGTAATTTCAAATGCTTATCAAATTATCACACTAATCATCCACTGTAAGAATTCTATAGTTAAATGTGTTGTCATCAGTACTGAGAGCCTATTGTGTATAAGGTGGATATAATAGAGGTTCCTTGAAATAAGAACAGTGTTATAAAGATGCAAGGAGAAAGGGGAAAAAAGGAAAGATAAGAGAAAAGCTTATCTAATTGGAAAATCAGGAAAGCCTCATGATGAAAGATGGGGGAGATGAGGATGAAATAGGTGTGAGAGATGTAAACTATTTGAATTGGCAGAGACAAGAGCACAGTCTAAGTATAGGGAACAGCTGGATGAAATGGAAAAGAGGAAGAATATAAGGCATAAATTAAGTTGTGACTTCAATAAACTAAGAAATAACTCTGGAGAGAGGCCTGGAGGATCTCAGGAATGGCTCTGTAAAGGCTTGGCATTTTGTGCTTTCTTCCACAGGCAGCAAGGAATGATTAAGGGCTTTGTGTGGGTGAGTCATAAGGCTACCCATTAGCAAGGTTAATGTTAGGAATTATGTGTCATGGATTCAAAGGGGAAAGCCTGGATTCAGAATAACCAGTTATGAGGTTATTAACATTGTTTGACTAAGAAGATTAAAATCAAGGGGATGCTAATTGGAAAGGAGAAATGTGTACTTTGCTCCTAAGTCATATTTGAAAACCCTTGAATGTTTTCATTAGAAAAGATCAGGCCAGAATAGCTCTTACAACCATTTTGGCCACCAAATATATAGACATAGACTTTAACTTAGGGAGTATATGCAAGTATTCTTGATGATAAACAACACATGCTTGAAAACACTACATAAAACAAAACAATCACTTCTCTTAGTGAGGCTCGATATACTTGAGTAAATAGCCCCAAGTCTATATGGATCTCGAGAAAGAAATATTTATTAAATATTTGAGAGGCTTCACTGGTGTGAAAAATGATGATGACTACTACAGCAAGCAATGGATCAGGCCTCATAAATAGGATGCTTAATGTACCTCATATCAAGTGCTGAAAGGGTTTTAATTTTGTCCCTAATGCACTGAAAGCATTTTAAACTTCTGAATTTGATGGGTCTTATCACAGTCCTTCTGCCATGGCCCCATGGGACTATTACGCTGTTCATTCCTTTCAGTGCGTTCTTACTTATAATAATGAACTAAAAGGCAAGCGGCGTCATCCAAGGTTTAGATCAATGAGAAAGGGCTATGTGGTCTTAAAACTGTTCAATTGACTGTTCACAGGACGGTTTAGAAACGAGTATGACAACATGTTTTAAGGCTTAATCACAGCATATGGATCAAGGACACAAAACTATTCATGTGTCATGCTTGTTATTCCAATGCAGTCCTTGGAAACTTTCTTTTTCAAGTCATAAAAAATCTGTTTTCAGACATATCATCCAGTTAATAAAATGAAATTGCATGCATGCCTTCCTTTTCTCCCATCATCATCCACATTATTAGAAAGTGAGTGTCATCATCAAGTAGGATTTATCAAAAGCTCCCATGCACTAAGTGCTTTCATTTTAAATTCAAGTGAGGATTCTCTTACATATTGTATATTCATATTTTGGCAGTATGTCTATTATTGAGCTTTTATGACAGTTTTTAGAGTCTGATGTAATTCCTGAATTATTTGCTTCTTATCTCTGGGTGTCCATTGTAGCAGAGCATCATAACTTTTTCCATTGCAGACACCCACTTGTCTCCAGTTAGCTATACCTGCTGACTTCAATTAACTTTTTTTCCCCTTCCTTCCTTCCTTCCTTTCTTCCTTCCTTCCTTCCTTCCTTCCTTCCTTCCTTCCTTCCTTCCTTCCTTCCTTCCTTCCTTCCTTCCTTCCTTCCCACCCAAGGACATATACTTTCATTGATTGAGAGAGAAAGAGAGGAAAGGAGAGGGAGAGAAAGAGAAACATCAATGTGAGAGAGAAACATTGATCAGTTCCCTCCCACACATGTCCCAACCAGGAATGGAACCCACAACCTAGGTATGTGCCCTGTTCTGGAATCAAACCTGCAACCTTTTGGACACTCCAATTAACTGAGCCACATAGTGAGATTTCCTTTTTTTTATTTTAGAAATAATTTTAATAGGAGTTCCAGTTAATGATGGTGCCATATATTACTTGCTAGTCAAAGTGAAATCTGTGGATCAAACTTTGAAAAACGTTGGCATCACATGCAAGCTTGTTTAAAATGAATATCTCAGGCCCCAGCCCAGAGCTACTGAATCCAAAGCTGCATATTAGTTAGATCCTCATGTGATTCGTATGCCCTGTAATGTTTTAGGAGCACAGCTGTATTTAGCTTGTGTTGTAAAATAGTTTGATATCAAATTATCATAGCCAAGTTTTGTAACAAGAGATAAGTTAGGCGCTCTTCACTCTGTGAATATAAAATATAACCATATCAATGTGGTGAACATTAAAATTTTTATCTATGAGATTACTGAACCACTCAGTTGAAAGTTATTATACAAGTTAATTATTTCTTAAGTGATAGTTTCTGAGTATATGTCTAGCACTTTCTCTTCTTAATTTCCATAAATGCTTTCACCTTTGAAAGGTAAGTTTTTAAATGGTGTCATCTGTTATAGAAATGCAGTGCTAATTCATCACAAAGGACAGTGGCCATTGTGGGACAGTGGAAAGAGCACAGGACGGAAGGTGAGACGTAGTTTATAGTCTTGCATTAGTCATGTGCTGCTCTGAGGCAAATTGAACACTTCAGAGCTGCAGTTTCTTCACCTTCTTATTTAAGATGAAGGAACTAGAATGTATCTAATGTTTTTCAATTCTAAACATTTCAGAATAATATTCACAGAGTTTTTGTTCATGTTTAATTTTCTGTATCTATTGGAATCTTGATATTAACAGGGTTTCATAGATATAAAAGAGGGAGTTAAGGTTAAATATATGAGCTTTGGATTCAGACACATCTAATTATAAATCTATGCCCTGCATTTACAAAACATTTTTTAGTACTAAGCAGTTTAGTTTTGTACTTAATATGTTCACAAAGCTATTGAGAGGATTAAATGAGATAATATATGCAATATATCCCCCTGTGCAATGACTTACACATAGAGGTAATTTATAATTGGCTATTCTAAGTACTTTTCTATAACTAAAATAGCAAAATGATTAATGTATTTATTCACAGTATTTTGAAGGACATTACATTTAGACTTGAATACTCATTATTCTCCTTTACATTGGTATCTATCTATCCTATATAGTAAAACCATAATATGCTAAGTGTCCAGTTGTCCATTCAACCAATCAAAGCATAATATGCTAATGACATGCTAAGGCCACTCAACCTTTCACTATGATGTGCACTGATCACCAGGGGGCAGACGCTCTGACAGGTAGGTTAGCTTGCTGCTGGGGTCTGGCCAATCAGGACTGAGCGAGATGGGCTGGACATGCTCTGAAGCCCTCCCGTGGTCTCTCCCCGGCCCGATCGTGCACCAGTGGGGTCCCTCAGCCTGGCTGGTGCCTTCTCACAATCCGGGACCCCTCGGGGGATGTTGGAGATCCTCTAGTATTATATAATGGGTTACTAACTTGTAAATGTTTACACAACCTTGAGGAGTATCCAACAAGTAATAAATATACCTCTACTTACAAGATTTTTTAAAACTGAGTATATTAATCTGATTTGTTCTTGATCCTAGAATAGCACTTTATGATTCTAAGATATTTCACATTATTAGTTGACTTCTGTTGAGTGCTGAGGAAAGGAAATAATAAAATGTATAGATCTTTGGTTTTAAATACTGACTTAATAGAATCACCTGTGAAGGTTTTTAAATCACCCGTGCCACAGCCCTACTTGCATAGCTTCAGAATAGAACAGCCAGGGTTGATTCTTAGGCACCAGGCTTTCAAAAGCTCGCCTGCGATTCTAATGTGCAGCTACAGTTTAGAATCTCTGGTGCAGATAAGCTCTTGAATTCATTGTTGGCAAATGCTATAAATGAGCAGAATATATTGACAGATTTCTTAAACAGATGAAATGCAAGCCCTGTCAACAACTTTCATGTGAGTACACTTATTATGCACAAACACACTCACCCGTCAAATCTGAGGAAATACATGTTAAATCTAGACAACATATTTTCAGTGGAAAAAAAAATCTAAACAACAGCATAAAAAGTCATTTAAGGATAATTATTCATTAGAAATTCACCACTGTCTGAAATGTTGTGTTGTTATAGGACTGGTTCCTGTGGTGTTACAGTCCCTTCACTTAAAAAATGTTTCACACAATCTTAAATCTTACACAAATTCAGGAAATGCCTCTGGACAGTCATAACAATTATTAATTAATGATTATATTATAGTACATTCATATGGATATTTGATTTATTTTCTGTTTAAATAAATAACCAGATTTTCAAGATTTAATAGCATCTGCGATTAGGATATACTGTAGTTTCTTCATTGTGCGTGCATCTCACAATGTTCATAATTCTCCATGTTCAGAGTTGAGCAGGATGTAGTTGCTTGTCACAAATAAACAAGACTCAGAAAATTTACCATCATTTGATCCAAAGTCAAATTAGACAAACAGCTTTAATAGAGTAACTTGTAACTGAAGCTTTACAATGCAAAAAATTGAATCACGTCTTGTTTCTAGAAGACTGATGATTAGCAGGTGGTTTGAATGCAGATTGTTTTACTGCAGGAGCCTTTTTCCTAGTACACGTTAATGTGACCAAGAAATTTTTTTTTTGAGTCGTTAATGGCATTTTTACTGGAGACCCCCCCCAACACAAAGTTGGCATTATATATTTTTTCCAAAGCCTCCTGGCCCTAAGATTCATTAGTCTTAAATTGGTGCAGCAAACAATTCTCATAGAATCTTTGAATGAAATTATCATATTCTCTGTCTCTGTCTCTCTTTCTGTCCCTTTTTCCTATATGTGTATGTATACACATGTGGATAAACTTCGGAAAGAATGATTATTTGGCTGTAAATTTTATGAAGTTCAAAATTGGTTGGTTCAAGTAAACAAATTATACATTTATTATAGATTTAGCAGATGAGAACAAAACAAAAATAGTCACATGAAGTTAGAATCTCCCTAGACCAACATGAAGTAAAAAAAAAAACAGCAACATTAATGTATATATGTACATGTACATATATAAATATAAAGAGATCTGTGGATGTATGCACACACATTTATGTATCTATTTATAAGTGCCTATACTCACCCAATTTTGAGACATTTTTATGTCCATAGTTTCTAAGATTTTTTGTTAAAATGATTTTAAAAGTAGTATCAGTGTTTTCATCTTATTATGTATGGACTTATAATATAATTTGATTCCATTCTTGCTTAAATTTATGAACTTGTATTTTTACATAATTAATATATAAAAATAAGAATAAAAACATTAAAACTGCATTTCTATAAAGTCCTATGAATTCATCATAGAAAAGGAAGCGAATATAAATGGGTTTTGGATATCGGAGAACAATTCCTGTTTTTATGATTTTCTCTTTAAATATTGTAATTCATTAATATAGAATGATAATAGACACTAAGGAGTATACACAATAATTCAAATAAAGGCTTTAATCCTGATGACTAATGGAAGCATGTGGTTCACATTTTATTTTATAGATAGGTTAATTATAGTCACAGAAAATAAATTGGGAACCCACAAATGTATAGATAGTTAAAGGGAGAGCCAGGGATAAAAGTCAGTTCTCTGCCTTCATATCTCACTATGTTACTTTAATTTCAGTAACTCTAATTCAGTCATATTAATTTCCTTTGTCACACTCCCAGGGTTTCTGATTCAATATTCATGATACATTTGTGTACTCTGTAGGCTTTTATTGGTGCCAAAAGTAAATATTAGTTTATTCCTATGTAAAACACCCCATATCTCCCAATCATAAAAATTAAAAACAAATCCAGCATATATAAAGTACTTATACAACTCAACACCAGGAAGACAATAAATCCAATTTAAAAAATGGGCAAAGGACCTGAATAGACACTTCTCCAAAGAAGACATACAATGACCAATAGACATAGGAAAAAATGCTCAATGTCACTAATCATCAGAGCAATACAAATCAAAACCACAATGATATATCACCTCACACCTGCCAGAATGGCTATCACCAGTAAATCAACAAACAAGTTCTGGTGAGGATGTGGAGAAAAGGGAACCCTCATGCACTGCTTGTGGGAATGCAGACTGGTGCAGCCACTGTGGAAAACAGTATGGAGTTTCCTCAAAAAATTAAAAGAGAAACTTTCTTTGGACCCAGCAGTCCCACTTCTGGAAATATATCCTCAGAATCACAAAACACCAGTCAGAAAGAATATATGCACCCCTATGCTTATCGCAGCATTATTACAATTGCCAAGATCTGGAAACAGCCCAAGTGCCCATCAGTAGATGAGTGGATAAAGAGAACTCTGGTATAGTCACACCATGAAATAATATACAGCTATAAAAAAGAATGACCTTTTACCAATTGCCACAGCATAGATGGACCTGGAGATTCTAATGCTAAGTGAAATAAGCTAGACAGAGAAAAGTAAATACCATATGATCTCACTTACATGTGGATTCTAATGAACAAAATAAACTGATGAACAAAATAGAACTAGAGGCATGGATACATGGAACAGATTGTCACAATCAGAGGGGACCTGGGAGGGGCGGACTGGATGAAAGGAGGTAAAAGGATTAGCCAAAGAACATATATGCATAACCCATAGATACAGACCAAGTATGGTGATGGTCAGATGGGGACAGGTCTGTGTGGAGGTGGGCAAAGGGGTGGAAAATGGGCACATCTGTAATAATGTAAACAATAAAGTTAAAAAAAATTAAGAACAATTTTATTTTGTATTTATCTTATGGTGAATTGAAGTGTTTTGATTGAAAAACATTTATTGTAAGTTTTATATATTTGTGTCCAAATCAATCATTGAAAATATATACCATTCCTATATAACTCTTTCACTGAAGTTTCAAACCAAGGATACAAATCTCAGCCGTCAGACATTACAATGTTCATTTTTATTTTGTATTGGAATCTCCTTTAATATAAGGGAAGTGATTTTAAACATGTAGATAAACAGTGTTATTTTATATATTTAATGAGTGTTAAAATACCTGTTAACAATTTAGGAAAATGAATTTTATCCTGATAAATAATATTACTGAGGATACAATAGGCAACATAAAAATAAATGTGAAAAATAATGGGGATGACAGTCTTTCCTGACAACACAACTATGCTATTACTGCTGTCTTTGAACTTTTTTGGAGAATCTAGCTAATGCCCAATTACACAAAAGGTATAAAAGTTTTAAATATTTAAAAAAGAGGAATAACTGTTCATTATGTACAGCTGCTATGATAGCTTCAAAATTCCAAGAAAATCAATGAACAAACTATTAAAATTAATAAGAGAATCCATCAAGGTGGATAGATAGAAGCTTACCATCCTCAAATCAATACTGTTACTTTGTATCAACAGTCACCAGTTAAAACATAATAGAAAAATAATCCCATCCAAAAAAGCAATACTTGAGAATAAATCTGACAAGAAATGCACAAGAATTACTGAGCCAATAACAGTTACTGAACTAACTATTCATCTGTAATGATGATAATAATGACCCACTACCAGAAATGACAGATATTTGTTCCTAAAATGCTGCTTTAAAAATGAACATTTCTAAGTTGTCATACTTTCCCATTGACTTTCATAACAATATAAGAAGTGTGATTACCAGAAACTATGTCACTTCAGCATTGCATTTACTATTAAAATGTGTCTTTTAATGGGCAAATATACTACTGCCAATATGTAGTTAGAATGTTCATTGCTAGTCATGGGTCATGCAAGGGAGACCATTTATAAGGAGTTATCCTCAATAGTATAATCCACATCAGAAATGCAATATATATACTACTATATATAGTAGTCAATATTTAATTATAGAAATAAAGATGGGATGTTGTTATGTAACATTTAGTAAAGAATGAGTAGTCTGTCATCATATAGTGAAAGGGTAATATGCAAATTGACTGAACAGCGGAACAACCGGTCTCTATGATGCGCACTGACCACCAGAGGGCAGATGCTCAATGCAGGAGCTGCCCCCTGGTGGTCAGTGCACTCCCATAGGAGGAGCGCCACTCAGCCAGAAGCCGGGCTCAGGGCTGGCGAGTGCAGCAGTGGTGGTGGGAGCCTCTCCCACCTCCCCCGCCTCCATGGCAGCCAGTGCTCAGACATCCCCCAAGGGCTCCCAGACCGCTAGAGGGTGGAGGCCGAGCTGAGGGACCCCCTGAGTGCACACATTTAGTGCACCGGGCCTCTAGTTAAAGATAAAGCAGTACAGACATTTCACCAAGTTTGGTCTAATTTCTTTAGGTCTGTTCAGGGATATATCTGGCTGCAGTAACTTATAGCCTGTGAACAAGTCACAGTTGCAAGTCCTCTAAAATTTAACTGAATAGAGAGTAAAGTTTTCATTATCATCACTAGGGAGAGCTTCATTTACAGCTTTATTTTTCCCATCCAAATCCAAATGTTAGTAGTACCTCCTACTGTATCTTGGGCACATTGCTGAAGCTGTCAGAAAGATGAAGCACGTATATAATACAGGATACAGTATGGTTTATTCGTATGTGGTATTATCATGAAGTAGGTTTTTATTATATTTTATTGATTGTTTATTGACAATAAAGTTGATTGTTTATTTTATTTATATATATAAATATATATTTTATTGATATCAGAGAGGAAGGGAGAGGTAGAGAGAGATAGAAACATCAGTGACGAAGGAGAATCATTGATTGGCTGCCTCTTGCACGCCCCCTACTGGGGACTGAGCCCACAACCCGGGCATGTGCTCTTGACCGGAATCGAACCCGGGACTCTTCAGTCCGCAGGCCAACGCTCTGTCCACTGAGCCAAACCAGCCAGGGCAGTTGATTGTTTATTGAAGGAAGCTTAGCTTCATTAGTTCCTTCCCTTCATAATCATACAGTACATTTGATAGCAACAGTGTTAAAAATCTTTGGGGAAAACTTTTTTTTTTTTTTCTAAAACACACTACAACAACAAAAAAAAAACCAACCTTTCAAAGAGAAGACACTAGAGAGTAGAACATACCAGTTTATAACTGACACACAATAGTGTGTGGCTTACACACACACACACACACACACACACACACACACATACACAGAAGCATGTGGACATATGCAGACTGCTGCTCCCAACACTCATCTGGTTTCCAAACTTCTAGTCATTTGCTATTCTAATTCCTAACTTTTAAAAAGTAAAATAAACCTTGTATAATTGACACAATTTTTTAATATTCTATCATTAAATTTTTGGAGGGAAAATTGACAAATACTATTTTTTGGAGACCATTGGAGACCTTCACAAATCAAAATAAAAAACAATTTGACCAAATTTTCCCATAATCCTTTTCTACTGTTATTAATAGTACAGGTAATTAAGCATGTGTTTTTTAAATTATTTTCATAGGTATTCTTATCCTAGCAGGTTTTAAATAAATGGGAAATATTTCATTTTAAATAAAGTAGAAATCATTAAAGAACAGTCAGTAAAACTCAAATATTAATTGGAAATTATCATTTGCTTTTTAAAATAAATTTTATTTTTATTTAAAGGCACTTAGTTATTTAAAAAGGTGATATAGTGGGACAATTAACTTACTAATTAATATAAGAATAAAAATTCACTAATACAATATTTTAAGTTTTTAAAAGTGTGTAAATATGACATTATCTTACTACTTTTCAGGTTTTGAAAACTCAGAATTTTATTTTAAATGTGACAACTGTGGTAGATTACTATAACATGAAAAGTAAAAAAAATCTCATTCCAAATGACAATTTTACTGTATTC
Organism: Eptesicus fuscus; assembly: GCF_027574615.1. NCBI lineage: Eukaryota > Metazoa > Chordata > Mammalia > Chiroptera > Vespertilionidae > Eptesicus > Eptesicus fuscus. The sequence goes on along the minus strand of NC_072475.1, from coordinate 91,329,276 downwards.
ATTAAGGACTTATTTTAAAATTAAAATTTAATCTACAAATCATATCAGAAATATATCAGATATTACTTAAGTACAATATTAATTTTTAATTTGCTGTAAATAGGATTGCTGGTTACCATGGATTATTTTAATTAAATTGAGGAATTACTTAGAATCAAAGTATCTAAAAATTTTAATTCTCTACTAAGTGCATAAACAAGAGGAAATTGAATAACTTAAAACATTTGCTAAAAATCTTTTGACCTTATTTAAATTCCAAATGTATTTACAATTATAAACTACAATTAAATTTAACATTAAACTACTAAATAATATTCAATTTTTACATATACTGTAACTGCAATGTTAATTTAAAAAAAAAACTAAAATGTTTCTTACATACATTCTAAAGTAAAACTCATTCATCTCTGAAGCATGGGGATTATATATATCAAACTGCAATAAGCTTTGGTGGAAATTAAACTGAATTTTCTTGACTAATAATTTAAATAACTTTTAAATATCATGATTTAAATCAAATTCACTCTAATTTAGGATATATGTTTTCTTAATTTATCTCCAGTGACCCAATGCAACAAAATCAAAGTAAAGACTTTGGTCTGATAATCATCAAACAGTGCAGATTTAAAAAATAGAGCTAATGCCATGCACAAAATGTCATAATCACAGACACATATGAGATGACATCAGTTTTACTGCCTATCAAACTTGTATATCTTGAAACATCCAAGTATTTTGGATCATAGAATAAGATAAAATTGTGAAGTTTGAATCATGAGTTAAAACAAATGAAGAAATATGGGACAGACATTGTGGGCTCTCATTTTTGTTGGCTTTACAAAGAAATTAATCAGGTGCATTTGGGACAAACAGAATTGTATTTGAAGTGGACTATTTTATTAATATTTTGAAATGGAATAACTTTTTTTTAAAATCATCAATTATGTGAAAATGAGAACAGAAGTTCCACTTTGACAAGCAGAATGTCTTAAAATAAATACTGGAGGTGTATTAAAACTTATTAGAAAATGCTTGGAAAAAATTTCCCGTTTCACTTGACAGCTCACTCTAATGCATTAGCAGCTTCCTCCTGGGTGATGGAATTAATTCTGCCACAAATATATTTAGTACTTTTCAGGTCTCCTCCCCAGTAGGTTTCCACACTTCATTCTTTAATTTATCGCTGCTTTTCTATGTCTCGTGCTGTGTGGAGAAATGATAAGATATTGAAGAAAAAACGATAGCTTTGGATAGTTGACATAATCTGTTCAATTGTTTTTGGTACAGGTGTTTCTTTTCCCCAAGGAATTCTCAGAGTTTCTTTTCCTTTCAGAACCTTGCTCCAGGAAGCAAATTTGTATCAATTGTTATGCATTCTGATTTTAGAATGAGATGGAGTTGCACTGATATTGCTGCTGTCACTCATTCTTTAGAGGGCACTTTGTTTCATACCACTAAGAAGTATACTTTTGAGATAATTTAAAGAGGAACATTGGAAAAAGGCGTGTTCTAAAAGTGGACAAGTTACATGATTCTGACTTTAGCTTTCTTGCTCTTTTTGTTTATGCTTTACTTAAAAAATGTCTAAATGATCGACTTTTCCTTTGTGGTGGTGATCTATACTCTTTTTTTTTTTTTTTAGCTGTCTCAAATGTCATCTTTAATTGTAATTATTCAGGTAGTTAGCCAGTAGCCTAGTACATAGTAATCAGTAAATATTCAGCCCCTGAAAGAACATGAGAAATAAAATCATTGAGATAAAAATATATAACTAGATTGGAAATTCTTTTCTTTAATTACCTACTCTGATTCCAATATAGACTTGTGTTTAAATTTGTTTAATTCATTGTCTATTTACAATGGATATTTTTATTTATTTATTTTTTAAATATATTTTTATTGATTTCAGAGAGGAAGGGAGAGATAGAGCGAGATAGAAACATCAATGATGAGAGAGAATCATTGATTGGCTGCCTCCTGCACACCCTACCTGGGGACCAAGCCAGCAGCTGAGGTATGTGCCCTGATCTGGAATCGAACTGTGAACTTTTGGTTTGTAGATCGATGCTCAACCACTGAGCTCAACCACTATCCACTTACTATTTTTGTGACCTTGAACCTCAATATTCTTACTGTAAAGTGAGAGGTTTGGACTTAATTATCTTTAGAGTCCTTTTCAGCATTGGATTCCAAGAAACCCAGTTTATGAAGCTGAATAATAATGCTATTTCCAACTGCCCTTGCCCTTTGAAAGCATAGCCAGAAAAGTTATTTAAGTGGAAAAAAAGATGAGCAATTTGAGTATGTGAATATATTAAATAATCTTCGTTTCTTTTTGATAGGATTTTTTTACTTATGTTTTAGAGTAGATAAATGAAGCCTTATACAAGACAATTTTTAAAAAGTCTTTAGGATATTTCACCTTGAACTATAATTTGTAGTTCCTACTTAAAACTACATATTTTCATAGGGTTTGTAATCATAGCCACCATTTTTCTTATCTCGCCTCTTTTTGGTCTTACTTTGTTGAAGGAAGAGGAATGGCTATTGTTCTTTGAGAATAACATCCCACTGAAGGAAACTTTAGATAAATTATAAGCTTTCTGGAGTACTTAGGCAAACAGGCAATAATGTACTGGTATATTTGGTTGCTCATGATCAGACTAGAACACAATATATAGCTTTATCCTTCCCTCTTCCTTGCTGACTGACTGAATAATATATGATGACTGCTGTATGTATGATGACTGCTCTCCTAGCAATGTGGAATACAAATTCTACTGATTTAATTAGGATCTTATTAGAATTACACAGGCAACATACGCATTTTGTCTTTACCAGCATACCTCATGTGTTTTATGTTACTAGCTGGATGTGTTTTCCAAATAATACTTATGAATCAAATATCTATAGAATATAATAAAAGGGAGATTTAGGAATTTATCTATTTCCACAGACATAGAAATAATGTCACATTACACAACAGGAGTTGTAAATTTATTTTATAAGAAGTAGTTTTAAATTGTCCTTTAATTTGCAAATTAATAAACTTTTATTTATCATAGAAATAACTAGTACAACAGTGGTTGTAGTCTAACATATTGTTCCCTGATGTTTCTGTTTGAGTAATTTATATTTAATTTTGGAATTTAAAATTTATTTTATGTAGATCTACAGAATGGAATGAGGTTAAAAATAATTTTATTTTTCAAGTTAGACTGTTACACTTCAAAATATATTGACTGAATTTCATTCCAATTTAAAATTACTTTAATTAGCTCTTGATAATTGAGGTTTACTATTAATTAACTGTTTCTCTTTTTTAATCATTTCTCTTTCTGGTCTCTGGATTTCTCATTTGTAAAATAAATAGTTTGAACAGAAAATCTCAAATTCACCTTCATGCTCTAAACTTCCTTGATTATAACTGTGCTTATAAGCTGTGTCAAGCTTATAATGAACATATGTTCTCTCAAAGAATGATTTCAATGCATTTGAGGATATAACCAAGATTATTTATTTTCAGCCTCTTCAAAATCCAAATTTGCCCAGTGTTGAATGAGTAAAAACTGACCTTAAAGTTTTGCTGATACGCATCCTTCTTCCATTCATGAGCAGGTGACTTAGCCAAAAATGTATGTCTAATTCATTCTGGCTATCTTCACAAAGGGATTATTTGCCTAGCCATCAATTGCAATTGTGCATACCACAGAATCAGATGCAGAACTTTACTTGGTCCAGATTTGGTTTATATAAAAAATACAACTATTTAGTTTAACAATAACAGTATTTTCCTTAAACCTTAACAACTAATTATTTAACACCTATTCCTGTACCATGCAATGTTCTAATGGGTGGGCAAATACGCTATGCACACTATTAGCCATGTTTTTCTCTCTTTGAGATTTCATTTGAATGTGTATATATGAATGGAGTGCAACTACACAATAAAAAAGTAAGCAGGATAAAATGCCATAATACATTAAAATACTAATCTAAGGAGACAAAATAACTGACAAGCTACTTCAAATAGTGTAGTCTGGGTAGTGAGCTCTGAAGGGGTGACCTTCATACTCTCTTACTGCACGCTGTGCCATGGAGGTGCTGTCACCGGCCCTGAAGCACACAGGTGGGAGAGTAGTTACCAGGTTCTGCCCATGTCAAACATCTTTTGATTATTGTTTTGGCTTTTTATTGCCCATAGACTATATATAGCAACTGTTCCCAAAGCAGATCAACCATCATAGACATTGGATGGACCCAAACTAATGGATGCACCTCAACGAGGAGCAGAACACTGGAATCTGCACTTCAACAACTCTCAATGTGAAATGGTATTCCACCATATTTGGGAACTATGAGGTTCACACTGTTGAATGAGGTTTTGCCTTTCTAACCTGGCACCACTAATCTTTCCCTTCTCACCTCCTACACACAAGTGCTCTCCCTCCGTGCACACACACCATAGTGATGCACATACACTAATAGGCATGTACCATCACAAGGCTGACACCTTCTCTTCGACTGGATTGCCATCCTAGCAGAACACCCTTCTCCTCTTCCCCTGCTGTGTGCTCTCACACTTCACACCACCTCACTGCTTCCATGATGAAACCACATTGTTCCTTCAAAGGCCAGTTAATTTTCTCCTTTGTCACATCTTATTTGGTGGCACTTGCAACTTCTTAATACTTTCCTCCAATCTGCTTCATTAATTGGGTTTAATGATAAGCCATTACACAGTCACAAAATATTTTTAAATGAAAATAATATAAAATACTCCAATTTTTAAATAATTTGATTCACTATTTTTTACATTATTTGTTTTATACAAAATGTTGCCTTAGTAGTTTACTGAAATGGAGATATTCTGTGGAATATCTCACTCTCCTTTATTCATCATCTGTTGAATCATTGAATCTTTTTTCTAATGAGGCAATAGCTACCTTTGTCCTACTTGTTTTCAAAATATGGGCCTATCATTCACACTTTATTTGGCACTACTTTATTTTTATAGCACTGTTTTGTTAACAAGCTCCACCAGTTCCATCTAAAAATCAACCTCATATAAAGTCCAAAGTTGTATTCCAGGTTTTCATCCTAATCCAGTTAAACTGTATTTGATAAAAGTGCTTATTGATTTCAATTTAAATCCCCTTTGCAAATATTCTGCAAACTTTCCTAACCTAATTTCAGCTTGAGGTATATATTATAGACTAAGGCATTTGTTCTTACATAATTTTTTTCTCATTCACTCATTGCCTTGAGATCCTGGTGCTACAGGGAGAGTTGATTTTCATTTTACAGTGCTATTTTGATATTATTTGGATTTTTAAGGTAAGGTATTAATCACTTATTCTAGGTTAGTATATAAATAAGCTTAATAAAATTTTTGGTTATAAACCCTTTATTCCACTTTTAATTGATGTACCAGCTTATACATTTATTTTAATTTCATTCACTGATTGCATTTATTTGGCTGAATTTTCTTATCAGCAGTTGCTATCTGAATTTTCATTAAACATTTCATTAAAATTTTCATAAAAGTGTTGCTGCTTTTAGGAAAGTGCAACTAAAATTTTTGTTGTTGCCTACAGTGGATTTGAAGCAATGTGCAACAATTAAATGTGTGTGCGCCTGCATACATGGATGTGTCTATTTGTGCATGTGTTAAATATTCTGGTTCCAAAGACATTCTTTTCAAGGGGAAGAAAAAGGTGTTGGCTTTTTATTATATTGTGAAGCATTGGTTCCTAATCTATTTATTGTAAGAGTTTTAGCAGCAACACATTTCATTTAGCTTGGAAGTTTACGGAATATATCCATAATTCTTCTCTTTCATGAAAAACATGTAAAGAGGGGGCATCCCCCAGCCGTTTCACCCAGAGCACTGGGGACAGCGACACCTGGCAGCACTGTGGGCCACTGCGTTGTCTTTGAGGGAGCTGTCCTTACCTGCACAGAAGCGGCATTGGTGGCCAATCACAAGAGAGTCTTCTTTCTTTTGTTCTTCTTCTGCAGGCTTGTCCATGGAGTTCCATTTGCATTTACCATCTCTTTCAGGTGTTTGCTCAAATAATTATTTTCCATCTAGGGAGACCATTTTCTGCATTGAGGAAATAATTAGTCTAAGCTGCCTTTTATTTTTGAAATACTTATTTACATTACATTGTTTCTTTCTCAAGAAATTCAGTGACTGGAATTTTCGATAAAATGTGGAATACAATTTTTGTGCACAAGGCATTGTGACATGGTTAGGGACTATTTATTTAATCATTTTACTATCAAATGTCCCCCTGATGTGTGTGTGCGTGCGTGTGTGCGTGTGTGTGTGTGTGTGTGTTCATTTCTTTTTCTTCTTTTGTTTGGAAGGAGGAAGTTGATCCAGGTTAGCAAACTACCAGAGGAAAAATAAATTATAAAAAATCAAGGAAAGTATGTTCTTTGGTTTCCTACATATTTTTAAAGTATATTTTAGAAAATCATTTTCATAGATACTGAGCAAGCCTCAATTATATTACTTTCCCGACAGCTTTAACAATGGAGAAATTGTGGTAAGAATATCTATTTACACATCAATTCCCTCCCCCCCAAACAAAACTGAGTCAGGGTTCATCACTCTCTCTGTCAATCAGTTTATCTGTTCTACCACATACCCATTTACTACCTCCCCCAGCCAAGGGCCAGGAAATGCACACTAATCAGCTGAAGGAGCTGGGAAGGACAGCAGCAGCAAGAGTATACTCCGACAGTCTTGGGGCTGTATATGGTGCAGGGTCAGTATGCATCGCATGGAGAGCTCCATGTATTAAGTTATATCCAGAGGTTGAAATTTAACCTGGGAAACACAAAGTTAGTACTTAAACACTGGAAATAAGAAATAATCCCAATGGTCTATTTGGTCAGAAAACACATTGAGAATAATGCTCACCAATAGTTATTCAGGCCCGGTATGATCTAATGTAGGTCCACAGTCTTCCGCACAATCCCCGATGTAATGGCATTTGGGGAACCATTTGTACAAGCGATCAGATTAAAATGAGTTTTTAATCACAAACATTTAAAATATTTTGAGAAAACAAAATATTAGATATTAGATACTAGATACAGGATATATGCTTCAAGGAAGTTTGTTTTGTTTTTAGTTTTATCATTTGTTGAAAGAAATGTGTGTGGAGACTTTTTAACTTACTGTACCACGTCATTTTCTGAAGACTGTCCTACGGTAATGGATTAGCCACTTTCATTTAAGCTAGACTCAAGCTAGTGACTGGAGTAATAGAATCTTTGTCTCATCAATCTCATGAACCATTTAGTCCCCATTTCAAGAGCAGTTTTAAGTCTATTTCTAAATGTGTATTCTATTTTTATATTATGCCAATCAAATATGCTCTCAAAGGAAACTTGAGTGAATAGCTCAATTATGGCTATTGATGCCTGTACCCTCAGTTTCAGGACCAGTGCTTTCGAATTACTGTAGGCAAAACTTAGATGTTTCCCATGGGGAAGAATAATGGAAGAGAGAGAGAAAAAAGATCTGTTACTGTAGACTTAGGGCTCAGTATTTTAGTTTAAATCGTTGTTCCCTTGACTGTCATTATGGAATTATAATATTGATTTGTGATTTGCCTACAATTTTAGGACATTATATTTATTCATTTGTCCATTAAAATAATTATCTCTGCCAAAAATTTTTGATATTTTTGCCAATATTACCGCACAGATACTTTTGCATAATAGACGTCTGTAATTATAGAAGTGTGATACTGTAAATGAGAATAGTACATGCACAGTTTTTGTAAGGGAGTCAAGACAGTCTTTTATGAATACGGTAAACATGGATTATTTTCTCTGCTAGTTGTTTTAAGCTTTCTAGTAACTACCAAAATTTTTCTTTGATGTTGATTTTTAGCCAAAAGTTGGAAAATCAGTTCTGAATTAGCATATTTACTTTGACTTTCTGTACTTACTATTTGTAATTTGCACCTTATTAACTATATCTCTAAATAGCAGTTCTTCCAAAGAAATGGGTATTGGTCATGTCTTTGACATTTTATAGCTCTGTGAAGTCTGGGAGTAAAAAAAGTCTATGAATGTGTAAGCTGCATATCACTTTTCTTAATGACCAGACATGACGCAACCATTAGTACTACCTTATTTTTTTTGAGTATGAGTGTGTCTGAATAAATTGGTGTGGTAAGTCTAAACTTGATGAGGGCTGCTGGAATCTGGGCTATGTGTTGCTTTAAAAAATTTTTTTTGGCCAGGACTTGAGTTTTTATCTTCTTTTTTTTTTCTTTTTGCCAAATTTAATAATTACATGCATGTCAGATAATGGTATTCTAATACATAGAACCATATGGCAACCATTGTGTTTTGTTCAGCTTCTTTAAAATAATTGATTTTTCATTTTAGATAATCAGATTATTTTTGAAAAGTATTTATTATACTTAAATTCTTAAAGTATGTTAAATACTGACATTTTACTATATATTTTTTATTATACACTTATCTGATTTTATGTACTGGCACTCTTCTTTTCTTTCCCTGGCTAAGCAGTGCCCTTTATCTCAAAATGTGGTGATTGTGTAGGCTAAAATTATTGATTTTTCAACATATGTCCAAATGGTGGATTGTAAAATGTGAACAAACTAAAAAGTCTGTGTGAATTTTTCTTGTATCCATTTAACACAATTTGCACAATATGCAGCATGGCTGTTCTTCAGATCAAATTATTCTTATGGAAAGACTGGATCCTATTCCACTAGGTTGTCTGAAACCATGCGCTCGTTAATTAAATGGGAATATTAGTTTCATCTGTTGTCTTTTAAACTCTTCAACTGAAGGAAAACTAAATTTCAGATTTATTTGAAGAGTTTCAGATTTTAAATAAAAACCATTTCTATACTAGTAGGACAGTCTTTTCACTATATCCTGAGCTAAAAAAAATAAAATGTGGTTAAATAAAAAGGAAATGAAATGGACTACTTCCTGCAACTGATAATAAATGCCAAAGACAAATACTCCCAAGGTATGTTTCAGAAAAGAAATATAATTTAATTCAAAATGTTTTGAATAGATTTATAAACCACAGCATCATAAACGGTTCTTAAAAGAGGTTGGACTAGAACATGTGTCTAAAGCTAACATCAGGAATATAGCAGTTTCTGGATTGAATAAACATACATCAGACTTTATGGTAATCTTACAATTGAAAAATTCTTTATTATAAGTTTTCAGAAAAAAAAAACTTTTAAAATTTATTTTTCTTGATTTCAGAGAGGAAGAGAGAGGGAGAGAGAGAGATAAACATCAATGATGAGAGAGAATCATTGACTGGCTGCCTCCTGCACGCCCCACACTGGGGATCGAGCCCGAAACCTGGGCATGCGCCCTGACCAGGAATCAAACCGTGACCTCCTGGTTCATAGGTCGATGCTCAACTACTGAGTCACACCAGTCAGGCCAGAAAACAAACAAACAAACAACAACAACAGAAACTTTTAGAATAAACTCTCTAAAAGAACATTAAAAATTAAACAAATATTAAAAATATTTTCTAAGAGATTTTTGCTTACAAAATCGGAGATATGCATTTATATAACTCTTTAAGAATAAAGTATATGTGGCAGGATCAGAGGAGAATGAAAGGAGGAAGGGAGCAAGGGAGGAGAGGAGCTGAGGGAAGAGGGGAGGATGAGATGCAGGGAGAGTCAAGGAAGAGATGTGCCTCATAGAGTTGCCAGGACAAGTTCCTGTAAAATGTGGTGGAGAGGGCACATTATTTTTTCCGTAAGTAAATTTCTTATAGAGTAAATTTTGCTCATGATAAAGAAATGTGAAAACAAGGAGAAATTTCCGTTGTGCTCCCAAATTCTATCCTGTCAATTTCAGCATTTCTTTGTTCAACTCTATATTCTTTTTTTTTTATATAAAAATGTATAACCTCAAGGATTCATTAACATGTTTCCCAAAGCCCTGGTCAGTGTAGTTCATTGGTTAGAGCATTGGACTGAGCACCAGAATGTGGCGGTTCCATTCCCAAAGGCATGCGCCTAGGTTGCGGGTTGGATCCGCAACCAGGCCCTGTGAGAGAACACTTCTCTCTCCCTCTCCCCCCTCCCAGCCTTCCACCCACTCTCACTGAAAATCAATGAAAAAATATATACTTGGGTGAGGATTAAAAAAATAGTTTTCCCATCAATTACCTTTAGATGGTCTTGGGTTTGTTTCATTGTGGTGGTGAATATAAAATCACATGTACATTTGTTTATAAGGTCTTTAAATGGGGACAACAAGTATTTTTTCTTAAAAAGGGGGTGGATAATTAGGTAAAAATAACTGGTGAAATTTGTAAAAGTACAGACAAATTGAGCCTGGACTCTAAGTTTAACTCCAAAACAGCAGCATTCAACTTTCTTTTTTTTAATGTATTATGTATTGGGTATGATTCGTTGTAAAACGTGTTGACATATGGTCATTTTTTAGAGCAAAGATATATGTTTAATTAACTCTTGAATAACTTCATTTTCAGGTGATATTTATAGCCATAATCAGGGGTAATGGAGTTAGATTTTCTTCTATATGATAACAATACTATATAAGTATATAAAATAATATGTCATAATAAAATGCTAGTTTCCATGGTGTCATCTTCAAAAAAAAAAATCTCAATCTGTAAGAGGTCAATCATTTCCCAAATTAGATGATCTATATTTTTACCTCTGGTGCTTATTTTCAAATAATCTTAATTAGTATGAAAAAGATTCTTTTATCAGGTATTCTGAAGAAATATTAAATGTAAATCTATTCTTTCACAACTGTCAGAGAGGTTTTTTTCCCCCTGAAAACTGAACAATTTCTAACTCCAAAAGGACATATCTTTGAAAGATGAATGTATTTTGTGTCCTTTAGTTAGCTAATAGCTTCCACTTATTAAATATTCCCTGATGAGAAATTACTGCTTTTACCATCCAGTCTCCTATTTTAAAACCCTACTTCACAGGTATTTGGAGAGATTTAAGTGAAAAATAAGCCCAGTGAATGGCTGTTCAATTAAGGTGTAAAACCTTTTTAAGTGCCATTTCAAAAAGTGAGACTATATACTTGATAGGACTTAGAGGAGGGCATGTGCTAAAAAATTACTCATAATGATTTAATTCAATCATCTTATAGATTACAGTTTCTGCTCTTCTATTCATGCACAGTGGGTTTATGTGTCTAACACCCATTAACACTATGATAGTTCTGTGCATAAAACAGAAATACATTTAAAAGAAATAGTTTATTTTCCTGTTAACTACGTAACCCCTTTCCTTTCTAGAGCTATGTAAAAAACTTGAATTTAGGCAATATTTAAAATTTCCAATATAAGAAAATTTAAATTATTGTCAGATTTACTTTAGAGGGATCTCTTTATCATTTAAATTTGTCTTAAAATGACTGCCTTACAAATATATATACATATATATATATATATTATTTTTTTTTTTTTTTCTGAATACAGTTATTTTGGATTAAATTTTCATGATGCTTATTGAATCATTACAGGATACTGGAACCTTGAAATTGATAAAGATTATATTGTAATGGATAATTGACAGCTTGAAAATGACACCTTTCCCTTGTTTAATCATTTAAAAGAAGACTTTCCTCTTATTTTTAGGTTATATTTTGACTGCATCTAGCTTCCTAATTCCAGCGTGGCTTTAGTGTAGACAGTAATTAAGACACTGATGGCAATGTGTCCAAAATAATTTATTCGACTCATGGATTGCAAAAGCAGAATGTAGGGACATTTTTGGATGTGTTATTTGGGAATTAGCACAAAGACCTGGTACTCTGAGATTTGTTTCTGGAAATAGTGGACGCAATTTGCCAAAGTTCTCCAGAGCTACAGTGAGTTAGAACAAGGGTAACATACACTCTTTATGTGGGTTATCCTCCTCTGTCATGCTTGGATGAATTTATAAAATTCTAAGTAATATAATTGGAATGAATGATCACTTCTTTAATTACCTAAATTATGCCTTATTTGTGTTGCAATATACATAAAGTATGAATCTAAATAATGATTTACAAGAGGGATATAAATGTCACCCATAATTAATTAAGTAATTAATTTAAATAATTTATTTAAAATAGAACTAAGTCATAGCTCTTATTACTCTTTTGCTGAAAACTGGCAAAAGCCAGTTTCCTTACAATGGCCTATAGAACTTCAATAGAAATATAATAAAAAACACATAAGTGATTGATTGCACATCTAGTGATTACATTAATAAAGACAAAAATAAACAGATGCAATTATGTCTAATAATATATATGATTTGAACCAACATATCTGAAGTATCATTTCAAGCTAATCACCAAGTATCATTTCAATCTAATCATTATTGAAAATTATTTATTAGCTATTTTATTTTTTAAAACAATATGTTTTTATTGATTAATTTATTTTTATTTTTTTTAGACAGAGAGAAAGGGAGAAGGGGAGAGAGAGATAGAAATACCCATGAGACAAAAGATGGATCAGCTGCCTCCTGCACACCCCCTACTGGGGATCAACCCCCAACCTGGGTATGTGCCCTGACCTGGAATGGAACAGTTGACCTCTGGGTGGGTGGGACAACGCTCAACCAACTCAGCCACACTGGCCAAGGTGCTATTTTACATTTTTTATACTCATCTTTGAAATCCAGTGGGTAATTTTACACTTACTGCTTCCCAGAATTTGGATGCTAAATTTTACACAGGAATACTTATTTACATTTCATAAAATTTATCATTAAGAAAGTAGATTCACTTACTCAAGATGTTTTAAAATATACTTTAATTTTTTCCAGTTAACTGAATTGACTACTGGGGGAAAAAAAACACCCTATAATATCTGGGAACATAAAGACAAGTGTTTCAGTTTTAAAATATAAATCAATGAACATTATGTAAAATAGAAACTCCCTCCCTCAGCTGCAGTAGGCACAGTTACAATGCTCAGTGGCTACTTGCCGGTGGTTACCAAATTGCACAGTGCAGCTGTATTTTTTCTAGCCACAGTTATCAGGTTATCACCCTGACCCAGTTTCCTACCACTCTCTTTCCTACTTCCTCCAGCCACACGGCTGTTTTCCTCTCCCTTAGCCCTCTCCCACTGCACATTCTTTCTGCCTCGGGGCCTCTGCACTGTCTGTGTCACATGCTTTTCCTCCTGATATGGACAAGCCTAACTCCCACAACTACTTCAAATCTTTGCTCAAATCTCAAAATCTCCATGGGGCTTACCCCTACCCTGCTGCTGAAAAGTCACTTCGCAGCTCTACCCTAATCCTACTCTCATCCTTTTCTCCTTGGAATTTGTCTCTTGCTAACATCCTAAATGATTCACTCTTTTTATCTAATGTTGATTGTTTCATTTTTTCTCCGTTAAATAGGATATACGCTTTAAGATGTAAGGGATTTTTACCATTTTTCACCCTAACATATAACAAGCAGCTCGAACAGTATCTGGCGCATATTTGATGTGTGGTAAGGTTTTGTTGAATTGATAATTAAATAGCTTCCTACAGTAGAGTTTGTATTTACAAACGGAGACGTAGACTATGGATTCTATAGAAAATGAACTATGTCATGATAATTGTGTTTAAATCAGCCAGCTATGTCCTTCACTAAACATCACTTGGGGAGAGGAAAGGGTGAGGGAGCATTGGAGAGACAGCCAATTTCTGTTCTCAGCTCTGTGGCTGTGTAACTTCAGGTAGGCTATGTCACACTCCCGGGATCGAGGCTTTTCTCCTGGATGCTATGAGAAAAATTAAACAAAAACGACTGAGTTTCCTTCCAGTTCTAAAACTCCTACTCAGAGATACTCCTCTCAAACAAAACTCCCCAAAAGTTCGAATAAATATATCCACTGGGAACAAAATGCAATTTAGTGTAGCTCAGTAAGCAATCTGACGCTGTACCTATTTGCAGTGCTCTGCACTCCAGAGAGCACAGCGAAAGCTGAGCCCGTGGTGGGGAAACAAGGAACAAATAAACGGGAGGAAATTGGCGTCGCCAACATTGGAGACAATGAATAGGGGACCTATGATGGTGAGGAGCTTCTATAGTGAGAGATGTGGGTGTAAAATGCATTAAAATATGTTTAATTCAGTGCTCAGTTCCAAGCATTTTTCTATCTATCATAATTTGAACCAATAGAAATGTAGCAAAGCCTGGAAGTGATATAATCTGCTACATTATAGATTTTTCTATAAATAATTGAGTTTTGTATGCCATGGAAGATGTGAAAATAAATAACTACCTGCAATTAGAAATCTTTTAGTGAAGAAGGGAATATTTGACATGGTAATATAAGGCAGAATGTAGAAATTTATTTATGAAACATACACATTTAATAAGATTCCAGGCGGGTAGGGGAAGTTATGCATTACAGAGAAGATAAACTTCTTGTTGTCAAAGCATTTTAACTTCTGTCTGCATTATTACATTTACTTAATATCACCAGTTTGCATTTATTTTACTATCTTCCTAATTTGGTAGCAAATACTAGAATGTATTACACTTCAGGAGTAAGAAACTAAAACCAATTTCTGCTTTTATAATTATAACATATATTTTCTCCAATATGTGTGTATATGTATATATGTAATTATGTTTTATATGAATCCACTTATAATTTTAGCACAATAAATATACTTTAAACTATGCTATGAAAAGTGATTTTTCTCATTTTTTTGTTTTGTTTAACAAAGGGTGATAGTTTCATATTTGAAAAGAAAATGGAGAAAAATACAATTGATTAAATCAAATTTAGTGATGTTAAAAGTACTTGTTATTATAAAGTAAGTACAGTGAGTTAGAAGGTTTTGTAAACCAAGCGCTCCCTCCCTAACCCCAGCAGCCATTCTCATTCTGAGACTTTTAAGTACAAATTGGATTGTCCTGTGGTGCCGCAGGGGACAGTGAGGAGCTGGCAGACTGGCCTCCAGTCTTTCACTGTGAGCACAAGGCAGCTTCTGTGTGCTTGGCCAGGGCCATCCTGGGAGGGACTGAGGACTCCCCATTTGCAAACACAATTGTAACAGATGGAAAACTCTCTCGCAATCAAATGGATAAATTGTTTGTTTTCCATTTAAATAGGAAATTGTTTTTTTGAATCCTTGAATTGTCAGACAATGTAATCTCAGTTTGTATTAGTTTTTGAATGATCCCATTGAGGAGGTGTAATAATCCATGAAATGTGAATAAGTGGAAAACAAACAAACAAATGGAAAAAAGTTAGTTGATTTTTATTTATTTATTTGCTTAATCCCTTCACCTTTTTCAACCAGCTGTTAGTTGATTATTTCAATCCTTTTAGGGATGCAAGATTCTTACCAAAGCAATATTTCCATTAGTACTAATGAGGACTAATCGAAAACTGAAGTGCCCATTTAATAACTAACGTTACCTCTATTGCTAGGACTACCCATTAGGTTACATCTGTCTAAAACAGTTGTAGGCTTTCACTGAAGAATAGTCATAACCAAAAAATAAGTCAGGTTGGTATTTCTTAAATACTGAGACTCTTGTATCTACTCTCTATAGTAAGCCAAGTTTAGGACCTGAGAAAAAAATGTATTTTCAGGATATAGTGGTTATCTTCACAAAATTGCATATTTGTTGTGATTATTATTGCTGGTGTTGTTATTTTGTTTTGGGTTCTAATTTCTAAAATGAGCAGAATTTTTAACATATTAGTATTCATTATGGAAGTAAAAATATACAACTACATTACTTAACTTGTCCGCATACATAAGATATACTTAGAATCAAAAATTTAAGGCCAAAGTAACCATTATTTCTTGGGGGAGAAATGTCACATTAGAACATAGCAACTTAATTATTCTCTGAAAATTCAACTCAAGAATTGAATCAAAATTTAGTAAAATTTTGAGAGTTGATTGCATGCCAGCAGTATTTTCCCATATATCCCTTTTGACAATACCACATAGCGGCATTGTGAAGTGTAGTTGCATTATAAAGAATGTTAGAATTGACTTGAATTTGAATAATAGTTGAAATACTTAACACTAAAGAGTCAGAGTATATTATTTAACTAGTGTGGAAAAAAAAAAAAAAGTGTGGCCTGGTGTACCTGTTAGAAGAAAAAGCCAAGATTTTCATCAGTTGTAACAAATATACCGCTCCGGTGGGGGGAATGTTGACAATGAGGAGACTTTGCTTGTGTGGATACAGGAAGTAAATGGGAAATCTCTGTACTTTCCCCTCAATTTTGCTGTGAAACTCAAATTTGCTGGGAAGTCTGAGAAACTGTCACAAACCAGAGGAGCCTAAGGTTACATAACGAGTAAGTGTAATATGATATCATAGATGGGATGGTGGAACATAAAAAGGACATTAGGGAAAAAACTAATGAGATCTGAATAATGTATGGAGTTCGGCTAATAATGTATCAATAGTGGTGACCTATGCAGTGACGTAAGATGTTAACAATAGGTGAAACTGGTTCCGTAATATATGGAAACTCTCTGGGATCTTTGAAACTTTGCTGTAAATCTAAAACTATGCTATTATAAAGTCTTTTGACTACAGGGGGGGATAGTCAAGATTGTCTAGGTTTAAAAAACGTGTTGAAGCAGTTACTACGTGGCAATTCCTCTTCTGATGCTCTCTGTGAATGATCTCATTTAATCATCACATAAATCTTACGGGGCAGGTTCAATTATTATCCTTCCCAACATGAGAAAATGAAGACAATAAGAAGTGAACTTGTTCACATTAGTTCTGCAGCCAGAATTTTGTTGTTGTCATTGTTGGTTCTCAAATTACTTGGTTTCATGTTTGTTGAAGCAATAGATCAGACACCATTTGCCACAATCATGTCTGTCAAACTGGCCTGCCACAAAAACTCCAGCACAACCTTCACCTGCACGGAACTGCCAGTGAAGGTGACTGGTTTTGCCATTCGCATCCACTTTATGGTATTTAAGGACAACCCACTTAACTTTTTCCTTATGTTTATTCATCTTGAGTGTGTGTAAGACTTGGCCCCTTGGGTGTGGCTCGGCGTTAGAACCACTTCTTCAAAATAGACTCGCCCAGGCTGAAAACCGACTTCTGCGCATGGGCCACGAAGTTTCAATCGCACTGTAAGTGCGCGCCCGCACGTGGTATTTTGTGGAAGAGCCACACTCAAGGGGCCAAAGAGCCTCATGTGGCTCGCAAGCCTCGGTTTGCCGACCACTGGTCTAGGAGACCAATATTATTTCCAGATATCTCTTTTTTTCTGTATAGGCTTATCATTAGTGTACTAGAGGCCCAGTGAATGATTGAATCATGCACGTGTAGGGTCCCCTACATGCTTTCGCTTTTCACGATGGAGCTGGGTGCCTGTCCGCTGGTGTACCAGGCCTTTCAGAAGCCTCCGGCTCAGTGTAGGCTTCTGAAAGGCCTGGTGCCGGAGCAGACAGGCACCCAGCTCCCCCACTTTTGATGGTCGGCCGCTGAGGGGGGCTGCCGCGGACACCTGGCTACCCTGCCATTGAGAGGCGCAGCTGGGTGTCCGTGGCAGGCCCCCTCAGTGGCCGCGGATCTGGCCATTGAGAGGCACAGGGGGCTGGAGTCCCGCTCCCTGCACCTCTCAACAGCAGGGTAGCCCCCCTCAGTGGCAGCGGATCTGTGCCTCTCAATGGCCAGATAGGCCACCCCGAGTCCCGCCCCCCAGCCTCCCGCTGCCCAATCGTGGGCATAGCGGAGTGATGGTAATTTACATGTTACTCTATTATTAGATAGGATGTTCAGGTACTAAATTGTTTAGTCCTTGTCATTTTCTGTGTTTCCCTAAAAATCATAAGTGATTCATTTTAAGATGGTAATGATTATATATTTGTAAATTAATAATTTAAGATGGTAATGATTATATATTTGTAAATTAAACTATGAAGTCTCCAATAATTTATTTTACAAGTATACTAGTTATCATTTATTTAACTCCCTCCTAAATTTCCAATGTAAGATGATATAGTAATCTCTTATTAGATATATTTTAATAAATTTAAACATTTTAAAATGCATTCCTCACTTAAACATAAGATTAAATATTTAATTCAATTTTGACACTAAATTATGTAATTTATTATTTTTATTTTTAAAAATATATTTTATTGATTTTTTACAGAGGAAGAGAGAGGGATAGAGAGTTAGAAACATCGATGAGAGAAAAACATCAGCTGCCTCCTGCACACCTCCTACTGGGGATGTGCCTGCAACCAAGGTACATGCCCTTGACCGGAATCGAACCTGGGACCTTTAAGTCCACAGGCCGACACTCTATCCACTGAGCCAAACTGGTTAGGGCTGTAATTAATTTTTTTGCCAATTGCTATGCTGCAGTTGTGTTAATATAAATTATTTTATTTTTAATAAAAGTTAATAAGCAAAATTACATAGGAATTGCCATTCTATAGTTAAGCACAATTAAGCTTTTTAATACCATGTGATGTGCTTTTTACTATTTTGTAGAAGTAAAATTTGAGCTTCATGTTTGGTACACACAAGCACTAACAAGAAAAATAATTGCCTTTACAACTTTTGCTGGCTTGACTGTTTTCACTATTTAATTTTTAAATGCAGATTTATGTGCATCAAATATTTTATGAAATATATATAGAAATATGGTTTTTATTTAGTAAGGGATAAATGCCTGGTAAGCATTTTTAGCTCTTTGTTCCACTGCCATTCTTTAAATGATCCTATTTTTAAAAGTTGTCTTGTAGAAAGGAAAAGAACAACAAACCCATATTTAGTAGTCAACCAATAACAATTCCTTTGTGTTTTTTGATATCTCAGAAAACAAATCATATTGAACCACATGGCATTAATACAAATAAACTGTTCCTGCCACAGCTAAAAGGTAACAATTGCGATTTGGGATCACCCACCAGCTTTTCAGAGCTAACAAGAGCAAAAGGAAGATGCTCAATCTGGGATTAACATAGCATCCTGTATAATAAATTCATGTAGTCATATATAAAGCTGTGGTAAGGACACTTTTGTAGCATTATATCATCAATGTAAAGCCTTACAGGAATCATTGAAACAAAGAGCATTCATATGCAGATTTCTTATCTCCAGAAGGCCCAGAAAGTGTCTCCCAATTTTACATTCATAGTTTTCATTCACAACAGCCTAGTGAATAGATGTTCTCTGCAATGCTTCATTATTTCTCTCTTCTCCAAATGAGCCTTTATCATCTATTAGGAAAGCTATAGCCATTTCCCCCTTGGGCATACTGAAGTGCATGTAAGGCACCACCTAATGCTATTTGCAAACTTGTTTTTCTTTCCTGTCAAAGGCTTTCTTTCATCTTTACTCTTACTGTAGGGTTTTCAAAATAAACTTTAGGCACTCTGCACTTCTAGGGTGTCTAACATAACACAGAAATGTTAAGGATGTATTTTGAATTATAAAAAAGTAATGTTCTAGGTGTTCTGATTTCACCACAGGGAATTTCTGCTTAATGGTTATTTTATGTTATTGATAACTAAGAAAATACAGTAATTACAAATGGATTCTGTTTAAATTAAATTTTTAGGCATAATTTAAATTTTATTCCTCAAAAGAAAAAATAAAACAATTCTTAATGATAACTATATTTTGTAAATCTAGTTATTTTTATGTAACAGGAGAAATATAAATATATGCAACTATCTAATTTCAAAATTTAATTTAAAAAAGCAGTTTTAATGCACATGCATACTACACTATATTTTTTGTGCTACAGATATTTACATATAAAAGCTCAGATCCTTTGTGGAATAGCAGCATCATCATTATTTTTAGGGCACACAATTTCAATTTCTGTAGCTTCTTTTCTGCCTTTTTTGTGCTATAAAGACCAAAATAGTGTATTATACAGTAATAGCCTAAGGCTAAAATGGACCATCACCTTATTTAAAATATCTCCAAATTTTATTTATATTGTTATATAAAGATGTACGTTTTCCCAAATAAAAACCTTTCAGAGAATACAGTAAGTCATGGACTCAAAATGACCATCATCATTACATAATAGAAGTTGTACAGTTGTGTAAATCCAAGAACAAAGAATGTTTAAGAAGGCACACAATGCATTTTGACTCTTTGATACACTGTTGGCAACAAAAATAAAATTTTTAGAACGGGATATTGCAAAAAAAATTTAGGGGTAATTGGAATTATTGGACAACCAAGAGAGAAATTTTAAAATATCCCAAACAAACACCATATTATTTTTGTGAAATGGTGGAAAGACGTTTAAATGCCTATAAAGGGAATCTATACTAATAATAGAAGGATATGCAAATTGCCTGGGATGCTGTCAAAGTAACAGTAATGACCAAATAGCAAGCTGCTTGGGGCAGCTAGGCCGGCAGGAGGGTTAGTGAGGGATGACCAAATGACTGAACAGCAGGCTGCGTGGGGCGACCAGGCTGGCAGGGGGGTTAGTGAGGGATGACCAAATGACTGAACAGCCGGCTGCGTGGGGCGACCAGGCTGGCAGGGGGGTTAGTGAGGGATGACCAAACGACTGAACAGCAGGCTGCGTGGAGTGATCAGGCTGGCAGGGGGGGGCAGTTTGGGGCAACCAGAACAGCAGGGGGGCAGTTGGTGGTGACCAGGATGGCAGGGGGGTCAGTAAGGGGTGACCAGGTAGCAGAGGGGGCAGTTGGGGGTGACCAGGCTGGCGG
Source organism: Eptesicus fuscus (assembly GCF_027574615.1). Lineage (NCBI taxonomy): Eukaryota > Metazoa > Chordata > Mammalia > Chiroptera > Vespertilionidae > Eptesicus > Eptesicus fuscus. Next base: position 91,308,544 of record NC_072475.1, on the reverse strand, counting down.
GGGGGGGGGTGGTTACGGGCGACCAAGCCAGCAGGGGGGCAGTTGGGGGTGACGGAGCTGGCAGGAAGGGCAGTGAGGGGGCTACCAGGCCAGCAGGGGGGGTTTAGGGGTGACCAGGCTGGCAGGGGGGCAGTTGGGGGCAACCAGGCTGGTGGGGGTGGCAGTTGGGGGTGACCAGGTCAGCAGGGGGTGGCAGTTGGGGACAACAAGGCCGGCAGGAGGGGCAGTAAGGGGCGACCAGGCTGGTGGGGGGGTGGGCAGTTAGGGGCAATCAGGCAGGCAAGCAGATAAGCAGTTAGGAGCCAGTGTTCCCAGATGTGATAGAGATGTTTGACTGCTGGTTTAGGCCCGATACCTTGGATCGGGCCTAAACCAGCAGTCAGACATCACCCAAGGGTCCTGGATTGGAGAGGGTGCAGGCTGGGCTGAGGGGACCTGCCCGCCTGTGCATGAATTTTATGCACCAGGCCTCTAGTGTGAAATAAAGTGCATCAATTAACTTGATTGCAAACTTCCTCATTAGTCAGTTCCTAATGATCTTATATATAACATAGTTAGGAAAATAGCTCCCTTTAGAAATTTGATTATATGCCTCTTACCTACTATTTTATGTGAACATTTCAATGAATGGTCACTTTAGCAAACCATGGATTCACACTTAGTCAAAACCCTATCAAATTTATATCCTTTCTGTTTTGATGATGTGTCAAAGTGATTTGAGTGCTAAAAAGGAAGTAGGAATTCAACAAAAGCCAAATGATGTCTTCAAGTCAGGCAATTCCAAAGATAAAGGTTCAATTATATAAATCAGTGAGATTATACATCATATACTCACAGTTATTAATGCCTCAGTTCAGAATTATCAGTAGAAATATCAAAATAAAAATCATAATGAATTTAATGTTACCTCAGTTTTCTTTCTCCTTGAGTATAAACAAATATATGAAATATATATATGTACAATATTATATATATCATCATTAACGAGGGACGACCAAACGACTGAACAGCAGGCTGCATGGAGTGATCAGGCCAGCAGGGGGGGCAGTTGGCGGCAACGAGAATAGCAGGGGGGCAGTTGGTGGTGACCAGGCTGGCAGGGGGGTCAGTAAGGGGTGACCAGGTAGCAGAGGGGCATGCTGATGGCACATTCAGATAAAGAGATGTTTTAATTGCATGTTTGAATTTAAAATCCTCAGATTACTCCACATTTGTTCACTTCTGATATAGCTACTTATATTAGATAAACTTATCCTATCTATATACCACTTGTTCAAGTTTTTTAGTTCTATATTGAGAAATCTTGGAGTAGTTTGCTTTCATAAGACTATTATACTACTAGAGGCCCGGTGCATGAGAATTCATGCACTGGAGGAGGGGTCCCTCAATGCAGCCTGCCCCCTCTCACAGTCCGGGAGCCCTCAGGGGCAAGAGGTGACCCGGTGATCAGGGGAAGGCGATGCCCCCATCATACCTCTGCTGCTGCCACTGCCGGTAGTGCAAGCCTCAGCCAGCCCTGGTTACCTGAGCCTTGGGCAGCCCTGGGCAGCTGGGAAGCCACCATCTGAGGCTTGCCTGTGCCTCGGGCCTCAGCTGGGCAGCTGCCATCCGAGGTTTGCCTGCACCTTGGGATGGCCCTGGGTGGCTGAGGGGCTGAGGGGACTGGGGGACTCTGGAGGCAGGCGTGCAGAGCAGCTGGACCTGCCTGGGGGTGGGACCGGCCATGCTGCACCCCTGCTGCTCTGGGCACCGCTATCTTGTGGCTGTGGGTGCCACCATCTTTGAGGGCATGGCAGTCAATTAGCATATTCCCTCCTATTTGGCTGTGGGCACCGCCATATTTGTGAGGGTATGACGGTCAATTAGCATATTCTGTCTTTATTAGGTAGGATTATAAAATAAAATTTTAAAATATTTAAAATTAATATTTATATTTTTAAAAATTATGATGCATTTTGTCCTTATAGTAAAACTAATTATTTAAATAAAATCTGGGACTGTCTGTTATATGTAGAACACAAAAATCAGAAATATTTACTAGTAATGAGGAAAATTGAAAAACTTTTGAATTTAAGGAGTTCAAGGCACTACCTACATTTTATTTTACAATTGATATCAACATATCGTTACAATTCTGGTAAAAATCTTAAAAATGTTATAGAATTCTTTGGTTAATCTCTTCCCACCCACTCACCCCTGCCTTCCCTCTGAGATTGATCAGTCTGTTCTAAGTTCTATGTCTCTGGATCTATTTTGTTCATCCCATTTATTTTGTTTTTTAGATTCCACACATGAGTGTGATCATGTGATACTTGTCTGAATTGCATTTTTTAAGGTTCATTTTATATCTAATCACTTACTTTTCTGTTAAAGTGATAACTGTTGCATTAAACAGACAGGAGTGTGTTCAGCCAGCTACTTACCTGCTGGCTATGGGCCGTTAATTTATGTCTAAAATTACAATGTTACCACATGTAAAGTTCTGTCCACGGTGCATCATGCCTGGTAGGGACACAATATGTGGCAATGTTCTTCGTTCTGTGACTCTGTTTTGAATGTGATTTATCTATCTCTCTCTATATATTGTTTCTATATTTTGTGGATAACCGTTTTCTTTAACTTCTGCGTAGAAAATCAGCTTGTGTAGTACCTTTCCAGGATTAATCATCTCAAATAATCCTTTTGTATCTGGGAAGTGCTGTGGTCTGAATGTGTGTGTCCCTCCATATTCATGTCTTGAAATGCTAACCCTCAAGGTGGTGCTGTTAGAAGTGGGTCCTTCGGGTGTGAGCGGGATAGGGGGCTGGATTCATGCTGTCAGAGGCCTGAGAGAGCTCCCAGGCCCCCCCATCCTGGGAGGTTTCAGTCCCTGCCCAGGAGGAAATGGTCTCTCCTCAGACTGAATCTGCTGCTGCCTCCACAATCTTTTCTTTCCAGCCTCCAGAACCTCCAAAATACATTCCTGTTGTTTACAAGTCCCCCAGTTTATCAGTCCCCAGGGATGAGGCAGGAGGATAGGAGTGCCCATGGTGGGCTCAGCGGGAAGGGAAACCCCCTCCTGCCGACCTGCAGTCCCCCAGCTTCAGTCTAGCAGCTCCCCAGGGCTTTGGGAGAAAGGCCACGTGTTCCCTGCGCTCTCGGAGCTGACACGTGGGGTGGTTACAACACAGTGTGTACCGCTGTCTGTAATGCAGATCTGTCTGTCTGGATAGAAACAAGGGGTATTTCAAAGAATAAGACAAAAAAGAGCCGTAGTACACAGCAAAAAATAATTCCCGTATGTCACTGGCAAGCCTTGGTCAGCTTGATGCTAGAGCAGTTGTGATAGATTCCTGAGAATTAATGTCACATAAAAACTTTCCTAAATATCACCTGATTTTTTCTCACAATTCTGAGATTTTATTGTGACATATATATTATTCACATTTAATAGAGGAGGAAAGGAGAAGAAGAAAAGTTAAATTATTTGTTCCAGTTTGCCAATTAGGAAATGACACATTCACATCTTAGGTACGTCTTTTGCCGTCCCTATTCACTACACACACACACACACACACACACACACACACACACACACACTGAAAGCAGATTACTCTATTGAGAAACCAAGGCAAATAAAAAGCACCATCAGAGCCCTAGCCGGTTTGGTTCAGTGGATAGAGCATTGATCTGCCTACTGAAGGGTCCCGGGTTCGATTCCAATCAAGGGCACATGCCTGGTTGCAGACTTCATCCCCAGGGCATGCAGGAGGCAGCCAATCAATGATTCTCTCTCATCATTGATGTTTCTATCTCTCTCTCCCTCTTCCTTTCTCTCTGAAATCAATAAAAATATATGTTTTAAGAAAGCATTGTTAGAAGAGCAGGGAAAATAGTAATATTTAAAAGATGAATACATGCTTTGCTCAGGGCCTTATTAAATATCATGTCATATTCTTGCAAGATAAGTTAGACTGCATGCACACTGTGCAAAGTGGTTGAGATTCTTGCTGTATCCCAGCGTGCAGGACACATTATTTTTCAATACATGGACATACATGTGACTCTCTATGAAGGACAAAGTTATTTCACAGTTCTAAAAGGCCACAATCTGTCTTTAGAACAATGAGTACAGATTGAAAAATGCAAAGCCCTTTGCTTTTCATATTTTTTCTCTCAGTTAATGGCATAAGTCACTGAACTTTTCTGAAACTCAACACATTTCTTGACCTGTGACATAGAAGTGACTTGATAACTAGGTGCCTGAGTGCTTGACTACACAACAATGACGGTTTTCTTCTCGATGTGTAGACTTTAGAAAACACGGGTGGGGGTTCTTTACAGGTGCAGTGGGTAATGTTCCAGTAAAAGCCTGAACAAGGGCATTCTACACTGCGGTCTGGAAAACAGAATCTGAAAGAACAAAGGCATATTTGACTACACAGAAGTGTGCGGTAATGCCGGCAGCAAACACAATGTTTCACTCCCCCTGCCTCAAACACATGCTATTCAACAGAATCCAACAAACTGCATATGTCCTAAAGAACTTTGTTTAGAAAGATGTTTGTGCAAAAAGTTTCCAAGTTGCTTAACATATCATTTTATAACTTTGAGGATGCTGTATGTGGTAGATTGTAGCCATCTGTGTGTTTCCATATCTCTGGAAAAAAAATTAGATACTATATGATGTCTGTCACCAAGATATGAAAGTTTATTTGTCATACACTGGGATACAAGTGACAATTCTTGACCTTAATGAGGCTGGAATTGGTAAAATTAGGATGCAACAATGGTATCGCCTAAAGAATAAAAGGGGAATTTTCATATTTGTATTTCACCTTTCTTTTTGCCATCAGGGAATTTCTGATTCAATTTCAATCAAGATATGTTATTAAAATTCCATGTAACAGAACTTACTATTCATTCTCCTTTCCCTTTCACCTAAACGTGGGTAAGGATTATGGACACTATAATTGCTTGTGAAATGCTGTTTTCTCTTTTTACATACATGATCTTGAATGTAAAGGAATCATACCTGTAGGAAAGACAGTTCCTAATCAAGTCATCCTTTTCTTTCTCCTAAAGATCCAAATAAGGGTTTCTTACTGTAAAATCGCCTATTTTGGGGGAACTCAAGTCAACGATAAGAAAATAATCAAAATGTCTTTCTCTACATCTGGAGAAGCTACATTAAAATAAACAAAAGTAAAAAAGCCCTTTCTCATTTTTCTCCTGGTCTTTCTTTTTTGGCCCATTTTTATCCCAAATATTGTGTCTAAAATATTGCATAAGCAAAATAAAGGCATATAAACCCAAACTCTCACAAATTTATGTGCTTCATTGTCACAGAATGGCACAACATGCATTCCATAGAAACAGAACGGTGTTAGCATTGAATTTAAGTTCCTGTGGGAAGAAATAACCCATTAAAAATAAACCTATAATGATCGATCCTATTTCTGCCCACATTAAATACTTTCACTGATATACCGACTGAGTCATTAGCATGCAATGAAGTACCCAATTATTATATGCCCTGCTGTTCTCAACTCCTGCAGATTGTCAGTCCTCGGTTTGAAAGCAGCTGCATGATGTAAAAGGCATCACTCCTTCTGACTGGTCTGCTGAGCCGACATGCTTTCTCACTTCCTTAGGCTTTTCTTTAGTTACATGTCAATGCTAATAGCATGATCCATGCTTTTGGTTTTAAAACCATTTACATAGCAAAAGAATCCCTAGCAGTTTTTCTTTATGTGTTCCAGAGTTTATTTCCCCCCCCTCAAGAAATATCTGAAATGTTTACACTAAAATTTGCTCTTAATGGCACCTAATCTTAAGGTCCTTCAGTATCTAACTATCACTTCTGTACAATTTGTTTAGGAAAAGAAAAATAGAACATCAGGATAGAAACATATTAAACTAGTACTGCTTAATACAGAGCCACTAGCCACATTAGCAGTTCAGCTGTGGCTAATCTGAGAATTTAACAATTTAGTATGTATAAAACCAAGAATGGAATATATTCATAACTTTTATATTGATTATCTGGTGAAGTAATATTTTAATAGATTGCATTAAGTATAATACATCAATAAACACATTTACCTGTTTTTCATTTTTAAAATGTGGCTACTAGAAAAATAAAATTACATATGTGGCTTGTGTTTGCGGCTCACATTTGATTTTAATGGAACACCCCTGTATTTGACAAATGTATTAACTATGCTATAGTTTCAGTATATAATTCAATATTATGTTAATCTGGGTCCATTCTTAAGATTCTTAAAAATTTGGGGGGACTAATTACTATTAGTCAAGTAGACATACTGCTTGCTTCATATAATTTCTCAATTACTTTTTTCTTTAAAATACATGTATATTTTCTCCCATTAACTATTTAATCTTTCCTTGTACTTGTCAGAAATATCTTCATATATGGGCTTTAGTCTTAAAATACAAACTGACCATGCAGGTGTAATATATAACAAATCCGGGCCTCTATGCATATTCAATATACCAGCAATTAATTCTCTAAACAACATTATGCCATTATCTCTTCTATTTCTTGATTTTTTTTCCCCAGTAAGCCCATGAATAGCATATCGCAGTCACCTGGAAATATTTAACGTACAATTGTTCCTGAGCAGAGTGACAGAGTGGGCATGGTGACTGCAAGTAAGGGTTAAAAATGGCACATCCTTACAGTAGGAACAGTCTAGATTAGAATTGCCTTGTTTGATAAATCACAAAGACGTCCGGGCAATAGGTTCCTTATTTCCACATAGAATGCTTTAAAAAGTTGGCTGCCTCAAACCACATTTTAATGAAAGTTTTAAAACAGTGAGAAAAATTCTAGCCTAGTACCACATAAGAAAAACAAGATTTGGTATTAGACATTGCCATTAAAAATTCTCAAGAATGAACCTTCTAGCCTAGAAGTAGTTTAGGCAGAAAAAATAATGTTAAGTGTCTTTTCATGTATATTATTTTCTCAGGCAAAATTCAGTTTATATTTCAATATAGACTCTGGTGAGCTGACCAAAAAACAAAAGCAAAAACAAAAAAAGCAAGCAAACAAACAAAATAAGACAACAGAATTACTCACAGAATGAATTCCATGCCTCTCCTACCTCCCTACCCTCTCATTTCTCCCCACCTCAACCCCTAAACCAAGTCTTTTCAGAAAATAGGACTAGGCATTTGCTGTCTGGTCTGGTGCAGTCAACTAAATATTTATTTTTTTTAAAAATATGAACTTATTTCCCCTGATGAAAGATATAGCATAAAAGAATAAATGTAGTAAAATATACTGAATCCGCTTTTTATCAGAGCATATCCAAAGTCAGATATAAATGTTAATAATGTACTTGCTCTTTAAAAATTTCAATTTGCATTGGAGGACACTAAATATTTGTGTTCAGGTTTCTCACAATCACAAAAGTGCAAAACATTGCAAGCCAGCGAAAGATGATCCTTCTGTATAAGAAGAATAAAAAAGAAGTTTTTTGTTTTTTTTTATTATTCTCAATGTGGCCTCTACACAGAAAATATAAAGATGAAATTGGAATTCTAGAGCAGTTTCTTGAGGAAAGAAACAGAAAGGTCAAAAACTTCTGATGACAGCAGAAAAAGGTAATCCTTTTTGTAAGATCTAAAAGATGATCCTTCTGTCCATGAGTCTGGGTGTTAGGAAAGGTCAGTGAGTAGTTTACTGACTGTCTCCAGGGTTTTGGTTACACGATGCCAGATGTTCGGATGTTTTTAGATATTTATAGAGTCGGTATAGGATGAAAAAATTCTTGATTAATTATAGTATATTTTTTTTCTTTTCATCTGACTATGTTTGATATCATGTAAACAAATCCTATGTAACAGTCATATTATGAGTTATTCTACTCATTTCTTGCAAGAAAATATAATTATTTCACTACAACAAAATAAAATTAAGAAAGGTTTACAAAATTAGTTATTAATCTTGTAGGATACATAGATTATAGAGTTGGAAATATATGTTCTTTTTGCCCAAATTCAGTTCATTTTGGACTTTCACCACAAAAATATTATTTTGCTATGAAAAGGAAATGTTAGGAAGTAGTCTTGGTTTTGAAGACATAACTCTTGTCCATATCTATTTAATTTGGAATGTTTTTTAATGCAAATGATCATTGTATTTCTCTGGGTAATTGAGAAGTTTCACATGTTATTGTGACCATTTGTTGAGTGCACTCTTCTTGATACATTGAATCATTCATTGTTTTCAGGGGAAATTACTTCAGAGGGAGAATTCCATCTCTCTATAGAGTGGCACCTCCTCATACATTCTTAAGAATTCTATAAGGAAGCTCAGGCACAGATAGCTGCTGAGGTCTCTAATTTTTGTAACGATCCTTATCACTTTCTACATATTTCTGCTATAGCAATACTCTTTTATTTATTGTAAATGCCTGTTTGTAGACACTGCCTCTTATTCCTTTTGAATTTTCTCTACACATCATGGCATTCAGTAAATATTTGTTTATTGAATGATGATTATTTCATAACAAATCAGAAAGACCGGGTAGGTTAAACATGGACTTTTCTGTCTAATCCTGAGTGAATGCTTATTACCTACGATTCCTTTCTGACAGCTGTGTCTGTAAATTCTATGTATGTTTCCAATTTGATTAATTCTGCTTGCTGGCCCACACAGCGAATTCATATTGGTTCCTGACACTTTCCTCACAAGCAGTGTAATGGCCCAATTCCTAAAACCAGCTGGGACACATGTATCTAAGAAATAAAAATCTGTGGAAATCTTTAATTATAAAATTCTTTAGAGAGCCAACTGTATAAATTTTAAAACTGTGGATAAACACTAACTGCAATTTGGTGTGATAAACTGTTACACATAGTATTTATAATGAGCAAAATTAAGTATGCAGGCTGGCAAGAATCAGAAATACTACTTTTTTTTCCCCAATATTACTGAAGCTTGTCTGAAGTCCTCCTTTATTTGTATTGGCACATGTGATAATACCTTCAGAATCAGATGAGTAAATGCGTAATACTGGTCCTTGTTAGGTAATAGGCTCCTGAAAACAATAGCAAACAAGTCTTTATTTGGATCAAATAAACAGAAAGAGGGGAAAAACGGATTTCAAGATTATAGCTAGGACTCATATGGTTAGAGCTGAAGTACCTTATGATGTCATAGTATGCATTATTAAACAAAACTATTACATTCTGATTTGACATAAAAATATCTTTTATAAAGACAGATGGCACTGCATTATACAACACCTATTTGTCCAATAAGAGATGAAGCTGGCATCGTTGTTCTTTCTATTGATGATTTCGTGGTCCTGAGTATGTTAATTGCTACTCTTAACTATCATTAAATGTGTGCTTCCATAGCATTGTAATACTAGAGTAGTGATTATCAGGTATATTTAGTAAGCATGGGAAATGTGAAGACAACGCGACAAACTTGTCAATAGAGGTGAATTTGTTGTTGCCTTAAACAGTGGCTTATAAAATAAAGATCTAGACTATAGGAAAGATCAGTCTTCAAACCAAATAATTTCTGTATAATTACATTTAATTATTGTTAATTGAAAGTGTACTCAGCAATATTGGGGCAATCTGCTGCCTAATCTTAAACTATTGATCTCTGTCTATATTCTAAAGAAATCTTTTGATGTAAAATCTTGGACTTTATAAATGTGGTTAGTTCTACAAGCATGATTTTTATGTTAAAAAAAAAGTTTTAGTTCATTATGACATTGAACTCTCTCCTTCAGAAATTAGAGACCAGTCTTGATTCCTTTGAAAATTCTCCCATTTTCCTCTCTTGAATATTTTGCAACTGAACTACAATGAAGTAATTTGACTATTTAAAAACTTGACACAGTGCCTCATTCCTCACATCCAAGTCATTTAAATTCTTTCCTCAGTGCCTGTTTTCCACCAGAATGTGTCCAAGTTCAGACGTTTAGACCAAAAGTTCATTATCAACTGAACTTTGGACTCACATAAAAGAGTTTCTATAATTTATAATTAAATTTATATAAGAGCATTAGACCTGGTCAGAGGGGTTTCTATCTTATCGGAAAATAATATTTCAGATCTAAGGACTTAATGGTAGTATTTCCACCCTTTCACTAGAATATTTTTTGTCTTAATTAAGATGCATTTATTTACTTTTAGGCTTCCAGACTCTCCGTACTGAAAACAAGCTTCGGATTTGAATTTTTAATCCTCTAAAGAAAGCAGAGTGAAATAGGACAGCATGACTTGTTCTTACTCGCAGTTCTTTTCTATTGGTACTATGTTTACATCATATATTGAAAAATGTTCCTTTTTCTGCATTGAAATGTTGATGTGACAAACATTGAATTTCTCTCTCCTTCCACATCTCTATTGGCTGGAACAAGAAGTTTCTCTGGATTTCACCATAACTGTTGTTTACCAGGACATTTTAGTACTCTGAACTAGTTCAGCATTGCTAAATGATAACAATATAAGCTTCTCTTAGTTTATTGATATGTTCTGAATTGATGTTTAAATAGAATAGGAAATAGCTGTCATATTTTGGGTATGTATGTTTATAAGAAAAATTTTGCTTGATTTGAATCTTTCTCCATTTTAATTTTTATTCTGCCTAATCCTCTATATGAATTTTAAGAATAGTCACAATGGATTTGTTCATTTTATGTAAGCTAACTGTAAGATGCCTGTATAATATAAGTACATTTTTCAAACTCATTTTCCACTCTAGTAATACATGAAATATTAGATATAATAATTTCAATCAAGTATTGCAATTGACAATGATTATTTACAAAAGTGAATTTTTATGAAATGTTTCTTGTTTTTGTTTCAGTTTGTCCTTGCTTTTGCTTAATTAGAAAATGTTAGTGTCATAAATTAATAGTGGACTTTTCTAAGCATTAATAATGAAAAGAAAATAAATACCAGTTGCTAGCCTGTTAGCACCTTTGATTTCTCCAGTATCTGCCTTCAACTCTAGCAATTTCTGTGCTATATAACCAAAGAACACTGTTTCCACTCCACACTCCTAGCATGATGAGACAGTACCTCCAAAGTTTGAATGGGGATCACCAGGAGTAGATTAACTTGGGGTGCTTGTCAAAATGATGAATGCATGGATACAGTACTGACCCGATGCAACGGCAACTCCACTGCATTAAATCTATATGTTATTTATGTGCCCACTATGTTTTGAAATACTAGTCTAATTTACCCTTGTGACTCACCTCCTGGAAATCTAGAGTTGTATCAAGCTTTATTTTCCAACGAGAGGCCCAGTGCATGAAATTTGTGCATGGGAGAGGGGGTTGTTCCTCAGCCCAGCCTGCACCCTCTCCAATCTGGGAACCCTCGAGGGATTGTCCCGGTGGGATCAGGCCTAAATGGGCAGTTGTACATTCCTCTCACAATCCAGGACTGCTGGCTCCCAACTGCTCACCTGCCTGCCTTTCTGATTTCCCCTAACTGCTTCTGCCTGCCAGCCTGATAACCCCCTAACCACTCCCCTGCCAGCTTGATGCTTAACTGCTCCCCTGCCAGCCAGTTTACTCCTAACTGCCTTCCATAGCAGGCCTGATCACCCCTAACTGCTCTCACCTGCAGGCCTGGTTGCCCCAAAATTCCCTCCTCTGCTGGCTTGGTCACCCCTAACTGCCCTCCCCTGCAGGCTTGATCACCCCCAACTGCCCTCCCTTGCAGGCCTGGTCCCTCCCAAGTGCCCTCCCCTGCTGGCCATCTTGTGGCTGCCATCTTGTGTCCACAAGGGGGCAGCCATCTTGTGTGTTGGAGTGATGGTCAATCTGCATATTACTCTTTTATTAGATAGGATAGAGGCCTGGTGCACGGGTGGGGGCCGGCTGGTTTGCCCTGAAGGATGTCCCAGATCAGGGTGGGAGTTCCCTTGGGGCATGGGGTGGCCTGGGCAAGGGGCCTGTGGTGGTTTGCAGGCCAGCCACACACCCCGGCGACTCAAGCAGAGGCCCTGGTATCTGGAATTTATTTATCTTCTACAATTGAAACTTTGTAGCCTGAAGCGGAGCCAAGCCTTTTGCTTGCTCCTTGACGGCAGCCATTTCTGTGGGGATTTATGTATCTTCTTTAATTAAAACTTTGTAGCCTTAAGCGGAGGCCTAGGCCAGCCAGGGTGTGCAGAAAGCTTGGCTTCCTCCATTGCCAGGGGCAACCCTAGCCTCCAGCTCTTTCCTGCTCCATGGCTGCCGCCATTTCTGTTTGGATTCGTTTACCTTCTATCATTAAAACTTTGTAGCCTTGAGTGGAGGCTTAGGCCAGCAAGGACAGGCAGAAAGCTTGGCCTCCTTGATTGCCAGGGAAACCCAAGCCTCCCTCCTGCTCTCTGTGGCTGTAGCCATCTTGTTTGGGTTTATTTGCATATTTGCTCCTGATTGGCTGGTGGGTGTGGCTGGTGGGCGTGACTTGTGGGTGTAGGGAGTGATGGTTAATTTGCATATTACTCTTTTATTAGATAGGATTCCCACACCAGCACCTCCAATTCATTCTACATATAGTTACAGTATTGATCATTAACATTTACTTTCTCCATTTAAAATGTCTTACTTTTCTGGATATCCCAAGAAAAATGTCAAAGGTCCACCATCCCTACTCTATAACCCAAAGCACTATATTCCTATCATAATAATCAACTTCACTGGTCCTGACACAGAGCAGGATTTATCCTTTCAAAATAAGCCAGATGACCAAGTGAAGGAAACATGCAAGGAAACATCTTCACATGAACTACTATGTTTTATGATGACTATTATAAATTTAATTTATAAAACATAAATGAGGGAATAAAGGGGTTTTGTGAGGTTAATAAGTTATTGATGAAATATAAACCAAATATCAAATTTAAGAGATTTATACATATAAAATAATGTTTCAAAGCACTAGTTCAAAACTGTTGCTGTTATGGCCATTATCAGTTCTAATAAATGAAAACTGCTGCACATCAAAATACACTAAGTCCTATATCCACTCTACTTTTCCTTTATGAGAGTGGATATATTATTTTAAGTTTAGACATGTTTTCCCGAAAGTGGTTTTGTCGACTTTCCTTGGGGAGGGAGTGTGCTGGAAGAGGAGATGATTAGGGGAGGATAGAAATAAGTCCTTTCCTGCAGGAGGGCTGACAGGTAAAAATTGAAGGTAAGGTAATTAGCAAAGCTAGTTGGGAGGAGACATGCTTCTAGGGCAGTTCCTGAGATGAATCTCTAAGTGATATCCCCATTTGTACACTGGCATAACAGCTTTCCATTTTAAATGAAATTAAAATATAATGAAGCAAATTTGATGACTGCCAAGTTTGTTAAAATTGGGACCTACATTTACTCATACTTCTCTACTGAGCTGATGCAAAAGTCAGGAGATTGTAGTGTACTCCTGTAGTTTTTATCCCAATTTCCACAGGAAACAAACAAATATTTATGTGTATTTATTTTATTCTATGTGTATTTTAAACCTGTTTTATAAATAAGTTCCTTTTAGAAACTTACCCAATCATTATATCTATCTATGTATATAAAAGACTAAGCGACCGAATGAACGAACAGCCAAATGACTAGTCGACCAGTTGCTGTGACGTGCATTGATCATGAGGGGGCAGACACTCAATGCAGGAGCTGCACCCTGGTGATCAGTGTGCTCCGACAGCCAACCCTCCCTGGCCGGCCAACCTCCTGTGGTCCCTAGCCCAGGTGGCCAACCTCTTGTGGTCCCCCTCCCTGGCTGGCAGACCCCAAATGACCCTGATTAGGGCTGCTGGCCAACTTCCTGCAGTCCCTATCCCTGGCCAGCCAAACCTCCTGCGGCCCCTACCCCCAGCTAGCCAGCCCCATCAGCCCCCATCAGAACCTCCTGCGGCCCCTCCCCCTGGCTGACAAACCGTCCACAGCCCCTCCACCCAGCCAACCTCCCTCTGCCTCAATGGTTCTGATCGTCAGCCAGGCTGAGGGACCCCATGGTGCACGAATTAGTGTACCAGACCTCTAGTTTAGTAATAATTACTTAAGAAGTAGTTTTTAATGAGTTTAAAACAATTAATTGTGTCCTATATTCAGCTAGTAAAATGGTTCTACCAAAGCAATAAATTATTCTCTTTCTTATGGCCAACCATTTAATCCTCTCTCTATATAAAAGCCTAAGTGACTGAACGACCGGTTGATCGGTCGCTATGATGGGTACTGACCACCAACCTCCCGCATATGGCCAACCTCCCATGGTCCCTCCCCTCAGCCAGCAGGACCCCCCATCAGCCTCAATCAGGGGGACCAGTGGGACAACCTCCCACAGTCCCTCCCCCTAGCCAAGGCAGCGAATATCCCATGGTCTCTTACCCTGGCCGGCAAGACCCTCTTATCAGCCCTGATCACTGACCAGGTCAAGAAACCCTACCCATGTATGATTTCATGCACTGGGCCTCTAGACCTATACAATAAAGATGTAATATGCAAATTGACCCTCACACCCTCACAAGATGACTGCCTACAATGAGGATGGCAGGGCATTAGTGAGGGATGACCAAACGACTGAAAAAGCAGGCTGTGTGGGGCTACCAGGCCAGAAGGGGGGTTAGTGAGAGATGACCAAATGACTGAAAAAGCAGGACAGCAGGGGGGGCAGTTAGGGGCAATCAGGCTGGCAGAGGGGGACAGTTGAGGGAGTCAAGGCTGACAGAGGGGGCAGTAAGAGGCAACCAGCCTGACGGGGGAGGGGCTGTTTGGGGCAATTGGGCCAGCAGGGGAGGGCAGTTAGGGGAGATCAGGCTGGCAAGGGAGGTAAGTTAGGGGTGACTGGGCCAGCAGGGGAGGACAGTTAGGGGTGACCAGACCAGCAGGGGAGGGCAATTAGGTGTGACCATGCCAGCAGGGGAGGGCAATTAGGGGCAATCAGGCCAGTAGGAAAGCAGTTAGGCGTTGATCAGGCTGGCAGGAGAGTGGTTAGGGGGTGATCAGGCTGGCAGGCAGAAGTGGTTAGGGTCAATCAGGCAGGCAAGCAGGAAGGCAGGCAAGCGGTTGGAGCCAGCAGTCCTGGATTGTGAGAGGGATGTCTTAGATTGGAGAGGGTGTAGGCTGGGCTGAGGGACACACCCAACCCCTGTGCACAAATTTCGTGCACCGGGACTCTAGTATATAATAAAAGCCTAATATGCAAATTGACTGACCAGTGGAATGACCAGCAGAACTGCCCGTCGCTATGATGCACACTGTTCACCAGGGGCAGACACTCAATATGGGAGCTGCCCCCAACCCACAGGCCCTAGGCCAGCCAAGGCAGGTGCCAGCAGAGGTCCCCTGATTGCCCCACCGGTTGCCCTGCAGAGGGAGGCAACCAGTGGCAGTGGCGGGGGGCATTGCTGGCAAGCAGGTGGTGCCAGGCTGGCCAAGGCAGATGCCACTGGTGACTCCCAATTGCCTTGCCAATCGCCCCACAGATTGGTCCTGATTAGTGGCCAGGCCTTGGGACCCTACCGGTCCACGAATTTCATGCACTGGCCCTCTAGTAAGTGTATATTCATAAATGCACATATATATTCACATATTCATAAATGTATACATACTAGAGGCAGGTGCATGGGATTCGTGTACTGGTGGGGGGCGTGGCCTGCTGTGATCAGTCTGCTGTGGGAGCACCACTCATCCTGGTCAGCCAAGCTGCCCTCTGAGCGGCTGCTCCCTGGTCCAGCATCTTCCGTGGAGCCGGAGAACTCGCCTCTCCAGGGGACCCAGTTGGAGCTGGGCCCACAGACAATAGCACTGAGAGATGGCAGAATAAGCCTCAGTCCTAGCAGCAGCCATAAACCTGACTCCCAGCCTCCAGGATCAGCTCTTCGAGCCTGGTGGTAGCACTGCACAGCCTGCAGGCATCCAGAGGAGGTGGCAGGGAGAGAGGAGGAGGAGCATGGGTCGAGGAGGCAATAATTGCAGCCCAGGTTCCTGCCTGTCAGCCTGGGGTTCACAGCAGGAGCAGCCAGTCATCCCAATCAGCGGAGTGGCACTCCCACTGTGGTAGTGCACTGACCATCCGGGGCAGCTCCTGCATTGAACGTCTGCCCCCTGGTGGTCAGTTCGCACCATAGTGACTGGTTGACTGGTTGTTCTGGTCGTTCTGCTGTTGGTTGCTGGACTTTTATTATATAGGATATATATGTATAACCACATAGCTACATATACAGAGCATAAGTGGAAATAGGGGGTGGTAGAGCTTAACACTGCTGTGGTTTAGTGCTGATAAAATGTAAACAAACAAACAAACAAAAAAACAATGAAAAGCACTTTGAAGCCATTTTCTTTCTATATATGGATCAGTAAGTAGTTTCATTGTTTTCTTTAAAATGATGTTAACTTTTCATATCAGGTAGAATATTTTTTAAAAATGACAAATAGTTCAACAAATATTAATTTATTTAATTATGTAATTCATAGTTTGCATGCAATCACAGACTCTTCTAGGAAATTGTAGGTTGATATCCCGAGCTTTGCACTTTTGCTCAAAGATATATTTAAATGATAAGACTATCCCTAGTGGTACAAGGTGAGGACACATTAACTACTTTATCAAATGTTATACTGAATGTATAATAGCAACTTGTATTGAAAAAAAATTGAGGTGTCAATACTCAGGGGAGAATGTTTATAAATGTAGAATAGCTTCTAACATAAATTATTATTATATGCCAGATTTTAAGGGGGCATGCATCTGAATTCTTGGCTCAGTAGACAACAATATTGTGACATTTTTTCCTCTGAATTTGTTTGAAATAGACTTATCCTTTTTTAGTGGATTATTTCTAAAATATGGAAAGGCATACCCCATGGATGGGCACTAATACCTTTATTAACTACATGTGATTTTCAAAGTAATTTTAAAATATTTTATTTGTAAATAAAAAGATAGGAAATGTGAGTTTTACTTCTTCATATTCTTTGTCAAAGTCCCGAGATGAGCATACAAATGAAAATTTGGCCCTTCCCATTATGCAAAAAGCACATTAATGCTGCTCCAGTGTATTGAGGGAAAGTAGTCTCAAGCAGGATTCTCTTCAGGTTTGTATCCTAGGGTGTGGTCTAACTACATGGAGCTACAGGGTCACATTCCTTGGCTGAGTTGGCTGGGTCATCTTATTTGTCCAGTAGGCCGACAAAGGAACTAAGTGACATTTTCTCATTTTTTAATTTTTCTTTTTTCTCTTTAGACACCTGGACCTCTGTTTCATCTGTATGATTGGATACATGTTTAATATACAAATGTACCTTAAACAGATTTCTGAAGCACATTACTAGGTTTTATAGGAATGAATAGTCCTCACTTAAAAGGAGTTTATAATGTAACAAGAAAAACCAAACTCAAGGAAAAAAAAAAAAAAAAAAAAGCTCGCCCTAGTTGGTTTGGCTCAGCAGATAGAGCAGGTATCCTCAAACTATGGCCCGAAGGCCGCATGTAGGTGTTTTTGCCGTTTTTTGGTTTTTTTTTACTTCAAAATAAGATATGTGTAGTGTGCATAGGAATTTGTTCATAGTTTTTTAAACTACTAGAGGCCCGGTGCATGAAATTCGTGCATGGAGGAGGGGTTTCCCTTTGCCCAGCCGGGACCCCTCGAGGGATGTCCAACTGTCCATTTAGGCCTGATATCGATAAGATCGGGCCTAAACGGGCAGTTGGACATCCCTCTCACAATCCAGGACTGATGGCTCCCAACTGCTTGCCTGCCTGCCTTCCTGAATATCCCTAACTACTCCCCTGCCAGCCTGATTGATGCCTAACTTCTCCCCTGCCAGCCTGGTCACCTCTAACTGCTGTCGCCTGAAGGCCTGGTCACCCATAACTGCCCTTCCCTGCCGGCCTGGTCCCCCCCAACTGCTCTCCCCTGCAGGCCTAGATCCCCCCCCACCAACTGCCCTTCCCTGCAGGCCCAGTCACCCCAACTTCCCTCCTCTGCTGGCCTGGTCACCCATAACTGCCCTCCCCTGCAGACCCAGTCCCCTGGCAACTTGTCCTCCCTTGTAGGACTGTTCCCCCCCAACTGCTCTCCCCTCCTGGCCTGATCGCCCACAACTGCCCTCCCTTGCAGGCCTGGTCCCTCCCAACTGCCCTCTCCTGCTGGCCATCTTGTAGTGGCCATCTTGTGTCCACATAGGGGCAGCCATCTTTAACTACATGGAGGCAGCCATCTTGTGTTGGATTGATAGTCAATTTGCATATTACTCTTTTATTATATAGAATAGAGGCCTGGTGCACAGGTGGGGGTCGGCTGGTTTGCCCTGAAGGGTGTCCCAGATCAGGGTGGCGTTCCCTTGGGGTGTGGTGCAGCCTGGGCGAGGAGCCTGTGGTGGTTTGCAGGCTGGCCACGTCCCCCGGCGACCCAAGTGGAGGCCCTGGTATCTGGGATTTATTTATCTTCTACAATTGAAACTTTGTAGCCTTGAATGGAGGCCAGGGTGGGCGGAAAGCTTGGCTTCCTCCATCGCCAGGGGAAACCCAAGCCTCCTGCTCTCTCTCCAGCTCTGTGGCTGCTGCCATATATGTTGGGTTAATTTGCATACTCGCTCCTGATTGGCTGGTGGGTATGGCTTGTGGGTGTAGTGGAGGCATGGTCAATTTGCATGTTTCTCTTTTATTAGATAGGATAGTCTGGCCCTCCAATGGTCTGAGGGACAGTGAACTGGCCCCCTGTTTAAAAAGTTTGAGGACCCCTGGGATAGAGCGTCGGCCTGCAGACTGAAGTGTCCCGGGTTTGATTCCAGTCAAAGGCACATGCCCGGGTTGCAGGCTCTATCCTCATTGTGGGGTGTGCAGGAGGCAGCCGATCAATGATTCTCTCTCATCATTGATGTCTCTCTCTCTCTCTCCCTCTCCCTTCCTCTCTGAAATCAATAGAAACATTTTTTTTTTTTAAGAGATAAAAAAAGCTTATTTCCCCTTCCTATATACTAATGTATATCTGTTGACTTAAACCTTCTTTGGCCCAGCAAATTTCTTTGAAAACTCTTGCTAAAGAAATTTGCTTAAAATGTTTTAAATTCAGGTTTTCAAAATTATTCAACTAGTGTGTGTGATTTTCTCCAGTCTCCTTTCTTATAAGGTGCAGCACTAGGGTTTCTCGAGAACATCTGGCAGACAAGGGGTAGACCTTAAATCAAAGACCAATTATAGAATTTCACAAGAGTCACTTCAAGTCTCAGCCTTACCGTCTCCATTTGTCAGATGTCGGATGGCTGAGCTGGCTGCTCTCTGAAGGCTCCTCTAGGGCCAGGTCTGGGTGATTTCCGTTACTCTTCACTTCTGTTAGTGTGACACATCTGAGAGGGGAGAGAGCAACGTGGATTGTTTGCTGTCTAATTAGGTTTGTTCTGTGGGAAGACAGATTCTTAATAAACATTTTAGATGTTCATTCTAGGATATCAGACAAATAGGTATTTGATTGATACATTGGTGTTCAATGTTAATTTATCTATATTTACCATGTCAGAATATCAATACCATCTATTAAAGTGTTAATGCAGTGAATTAAATTTGAGGGTTTTTTGTTTCTGAAGAATAATATAATTTTTATATTAAGGATAAAACCATATTCCTGTCAAATATTGTGAACTATTCCCAAGCCAGGGTGAAATGGCTGGTGTAGAGCTCTGAACATTTCAGTTAATTGATTCTTCCCAAATACAGCAGTTCAGTCCATAGCAATGCATAATATGCACTAATCTATGACTTCTGCCTACTAGTTAATGTCTTCTTCATATGCATCTCATTTTCCTTTACTATCTTGCTTTTTATCACTAGAGCATTTGCAATGTCAATTATTATTATTTTTTTGTATTAGTTTTACCTTCTATTTTGCAGTGAGAAGAAATATGTGAAAATGGTAACAGTATGCCAGCATCTTCCTATGGAGTCCCACTTCAATTTGAAAGACTTTTTGGTTTGCATGTGTTTGATCTTATGTTCAGCCACAATTGGCAAATTTTCTCTCATAATAATGGTTTCCCTCACCCATTTTGATCTCTTCATTATCTGTTTCATCAAATAGATATACCAATGAGGAGGATAATCTTAAAAATGAATGGTTTCCCCTGTTGTCCTTTCATGCCTGTCATCTCTTTCCTTATCATCTGTAACAACCCCTAAGTTAATCATTCTCAAGTCTTATTTTTCATCAAAATCATCTGGGGTGCTTATTTAAAGGGCTTATTTCTGGGCCTCATTCACAAAACTTCTAATTTAGTAGGATCTAAATTATACCCTGGGAATCTGGTTTAAACTCCCTCTTAGCAAAACATATATCTGGGAAATGGAAGATGTAAATAATTGGAGGATGATTTTGTACCTTAAGAAATGAGATTGGTTTCTAGGCTACAAGGATGGTCTGGCAGGACACCTCCCAGTACCACTGTGTCTGGCATAAGTTTTTATTTGCCTGAGAGAAGTACATAAAGGATATCCCAGGGTGGGAAGGGAAGGAAGCACCATCTATTGCTAGCTAGAAGCAAATTACTTCTTTCAAGAAAACAAAAGTCTTGTTTTTTTTACCTGTAGTTTTACCCTAAACCAAAAGCTATGGAATATATACAGACAGTAAAAGTAAGGAGAAAATATACCAGACAAGGCCAAGGAATTTTAACTTTCTGTCTTACCCTTATCACCAAATTATATAAGCTGGCATAAATCACTTCACCTTTTTGAACCTTAGTTTCAAAACTTATTTCATGTACAATATATCAAAATGCCTTTCAACTTTTACTGAATTTGGAAGTAAGAGAGATTAGTTACTGTAATATATTTTCTCTTTGTTTTTTAGAATCAGAATATCTAGTTTTATAAGAATTATGTTATGTTGCCAGAGGAAAGGATGGCTACCCATTGCTAATTTTATAAGTTTCCTACATATAGCTTATTAATATATACATGATTTCCTTTTTGTGAACAGCTATTTTCATTTTCACAAGCTTTTATTTTTAAAAAAGTCTACTTATCTGAAAATTTCTTGAGTTTATATGACCCCGTAATATAATATGCAATGGAGTTCAGTATTGAGGCTATAATATTCAGACACTAAAGCTATTGAAATTTAGATCTATTAAACATTAACTTTGTTTTAATAGGCAAGATGAGATTATATAACCAAAAAAGCAAAGCTCAAAGAGAAAATTTTAAGCTTCTCAGAAAACAGCATTGATTGCAGCCATAATCAGAGATTCATTCTTAATAGCGTACAATGTATAGTCATCACAAGCCTCAATGTAGGCTTTTTTTCCTCTCATTCTCCTCTATAATAAAAACCTAATATGCAAATTGACTAAATGGCGGAATGACCGGTGGAAAGACAGGTCGCTACGATGCTCACTGACCACCGGGGGGCAGATACTTAATGCAGGAGCTGCCCCCTGGTGGTCAGTGCGCTCCCACAGGGGGAGCGCTGCTCAGCCAGAAGCCGGGCTCACGTCTGGCAAGCACAGTGGCAGTGGCAGGAGCCTTTCCCACCTCCTCAGCAGTGCTAAGGAGCAGCAAGCTAAGTGGTAAGGAGCAGCAAGCAGGCGGGTGGTAAGGAGAGAGGGGTCCTGGACTGAGAGAGGGCACAGGCCAGACTAAGGGACCTCCCTTGCCCTGCCAGTGCACAGATTTCATGCACCAGGCCTCTAGTACATAATAAAAGCCTAATATGCTAAGTGTCCGGTTGCCTGGTCAGCCATTCAACCAATCAAACCATAATATGTTGTTATACTAATGTCACTCAACCAGTCACTATGATGTGCACTGACCACCAGGGGGGCAGATGCTCTGACTGGTAAGTTAGCTTGCTTCTGGGGTCTGGCCCATCGGGACTGAGCTGGATGGGCCAGATATGCCCTGGAACCCTCCCACAATCCCTCCCAAGCTGGTCAACCTCCTGTGTCCCTCCCCAACCCTGCACTGGGCTGGGGTCCCTCAGCCTGGCCTGTGCTCTCTTGCAATTCGGGACCCCCCGGGGGATGTCAGAGAGCCGTGTCGGCCCAATCCCACAGGCCAGGCCAAGGGACCCCACTGGTGCACAAATTCATGCACTGGGCTTCTAGTCTATTCATAAGTACCATTACAACAATTATTTATTTTTTTACCCTGGTAAGCATTTGATACTTAATGAGATTTTTTTTTTCTTTTTTAAATGAGGGAAGGGAGGATCAGTACTTGAAACTGTTGGTTTCTGGTATATCACCATTACTTTCAAGTGGTCATAATCACAGATATTCAACAAACTGTGCTGTAATGGGAAAAACAAAACAAAACATATACTATTGCTGCTTTTGTTTTTCAGAGCTAGACTTCCTAAAATAATCTAACAGAACGTCAAAATATGCTTGTTCGGTAGAGACAACATAACACATTTACTGCCAAGGGCCTTCCTGCAAAACGAAGAGGAGAAGAAGACATTTTCTCAAAGTCCAACCTGAAATGGCACAGATCAGAAAGTGCATCCAAAGTTGATTGTTTTGCTTGCATCTAAAAGTTTCTCTGGAAGCTCAGTGTGAATGAGATAATCAAGGGGATTATGTGTGACACTTAACCCTTTGCACTCACTTGCTTTTCTTCGATTCCTTTATTCTACTCGGGATTTAATTTTTTAAATACCCCAGATTTTACAAAGCGCGGCAGTAGAATGAAACACTAGAGTTTCTTTTCATACAAACTTATTTATTTGGATTTTTTTTTAATATTTCAAATTATTGATACATTCAAAGAGTAATTTTAATCTCTATAATTTTTCATGGTGTGATATTTTTTGAAACATTCACCCACATGAAGACCTGGTTTACATTCACATGTTTCGCAAATATAAATCGTCTCTCTTCTTCCTCCTTTGTTATTAGAACAAACAACACAATCTTTGTGTTGTTTGTCAGGGTGAGGTGTGATTATATGGAGCTTTCCATCTAAACGTTGCTCTACGTTAGTGGATAATAATCTACCCCTGGAAGTTAGTGTACCATCTCTGAATTCTCCAACAAGATCATGTACTAGTTTCCTAATAAATTTCACATGCGTTATCGGTTTTTCATTTTTTCTTTTTTGGCATCAGTTGAGACGGCATTTACATTTTACTTGTCCTTTCATGCTAATGAAAACAAGAAAAGATACTGAAAAAATAGACAAAAATTCCCCTCCCCCCCCCCTGCGGTGAAACTACGTGTCGAGTGTGGCTCAACATACGAGCTGCTACCGAAGCTAACTGTGTCGAGTCACACTCGACATCCAAGTGCAAAAGGTTAATGAAACTATCTACCTTAGTTTCAGTTACTTGTATAACATGAATTGATTTTCTTAGTAAAAGCCAAAGCATACTTAAAAGTAGTGATGTGGCATGTGAAATTTAAAAGAGGTGTTAATTTTTATCATAAAAAAGAGGAAACATTTAATTATAATAATATTTAAATCTAAAATATATTATTGCTAACCAATCATATTATTTTTATGGCCTCCTGCAAATATATATATTTATACTAGAGGTCCAGTGCATGAAATTCTTGCATGGGTAGGGTCCCTAGGCCTGGACAGCGATCAGGGCCCATCGGGGCCTTCCGGCTGCCACCCAGGGCCTCCTTTCCCCAGCTGCTGGCCGCCATCCAGGGCCTTCCTTCGTTCTGCGCCGCCCCCTGGTGGTCAGCGCACATCATAGTAAGCAATTAAATTCCCAGTCTCTGGTCGAACTCCAGGGGACTCTATATATAGATAGAGTCCTCTATTAAAATATACATAGAGTCCTCTATTAAAATATTTGGAATTCTATCTAATGAACAAGTGTAAAATAAAACTGAAATTGGTGAAAGTTTAGATATATCTTCTAATGAATATGTTTAGATATATCCTCTACTGATCTTCAATAGTTAATTTAAAAATCTCAATGGGGAAAATAAGGGGACATCTGTAATACTTTAAACAATGAAGATACAATTTTAAATATCTCTATATAAAAATTTTCACAAATATCTAATGATCACTGAATAAATATGCTAGATTCCCTTAATATTTTATGATTGTCTTAAATTATCTTACTATATTAGTGTTACCTCCTTATAAATGAAAAAATATATATATGAAAATAAAATTCTATAAATGTATAATATACAATTATTAATATTATTCTGATAGGGTACAATTAAAATTATAAGTGATGGACACTCATCAACAGAATAACAGAAATGGCAGAAGTAGAGGAGTATAATTTCTAGTACTTTGTTTTATTTATGATAGAAATTTATACAGCATTTTAAAGATATGTATGTACATTCATATGTGCATTGCATAAACATGTTTACATAATTATCTACACATTATATTTGAATGTGCTTTACGTCTAATATTGGTATGGCATTTTTTGCTTTTGATGTTTTTACAGAGAAAGTTGTTCTTTCTGTACAACTATGATGGTAAACAGTATCCTCATGAAAAGGAAAATTGTTTGAGTCCGCATATGAAGAAAAGTTTTGCTCAAATGATAATTCCCAATGTATTTCATTAAAGAGATGAATAAAATGTTATTAACCAAATATAAAAACACACTAATATCCAAAAGATTCAGAAAAACATAATCCAGGTGTTTGTTTTTTTTAAATTTGTCATTTATTTTAAAAATTTTTATTATTTTTGGCATATAAATCTGTCTTTCATTTCTTATTGATCAGATAAGTGAGCAAAATGTGGTATATCTATTGTCAAATTTCAATCTCATATGGCATCCAATGAACACCTTTTGTGAAAATAACAACTTTATTAATCACATGGCAAAATAAATTTATAATATACAATATATGAAATGAAATTTTTAACTTTTATAGATTTAGGTAAAGCAGTTTCCAAAATAGCTCTCAAATCTATTTTTTAGTCACTGATTTTCAAAATCGTCCAACAGTAATACATTTTCAAATTCAGAATTTTTATAAAATGCACATTGTTGAAGCACAAAACATGTGTGAGTATCTAACATCTTTCATTCTACATATTGAAGATTAACTCAATAAGATTTCTAGTTAAGAGAATAAAGTTTTATCTACTCTTGAAAGATAAGGTATATTTATATTTTTTCTTCAAATTTTTTCTTTGATATTTGGTAGTTTATGAGATTTCCCAAATGCTTCTTGTTAATTAGCACATTAAAAAAGTGAAAGTTTAAGAGCTAAGAGGTTTTTCATTGCTATACTGTTGTATTGAGAAGTTAACAATTTGTTTATTTCAAGCCCCACCTAAAGAGTTATTGCAGGTAACATTTATTGATCATGCACAAGGTAGATGAGGGTACAAAGATAAAGTCAAAAGTTTGTTTTCCATGTTTAGAGACTTTCAAATGTTAGAAACTTTTTGTATAAGTCAGATACATCTTATCATTGTTCCTAGATTGAAAATAACTTCCATGCCCATTTCATCTATAAATAAAATTGTTACATTAAATCTTCCCTTGGGACTTTTTAAACTTTAATTTTATGAGTCTATTTGATAGTCCTACAGAATTTTCTTAACTCTTTATTTTTTAAAAAATATTTTATTATCTGAAAATGTCCTAATATTTCAATATTATCAAATTGATAAATTGAATGTGTGAGATTCAACACAATACTCAGATATCTTCTGCCAGAACTAACTACAATGGAATTCTCTAACTTTTCATGGTCCAGAATAATTATTCATGTAAGCCTGACACTGATTTATAATTTTCAGTACCTCTATCATACTGTTACACATTAACAAGAGACATTACAGATGGCCTTATTTCCCATAAATCTTCTGTTCTATAATTGTAATATTCTATTAAATATAAATATAGCATTATCTACATTAAATTTCATCTTGTTGCCTAGCCAGTTTATGTTTTTGTTTCAATTTTGTTAATCATTTTTTATTAATTATAGTCAATCCCACACCAGCTTAAAGTTTTCTAAAAATCTGACAAACTTATTTTGTCTTCATTCTAATTAATTTTTATTATTTCTAAATTTTATTTTTCAATTACATTTTACATTCAATATTATTTTGCATTTATTTCAGGTACAGTATAGTGATTAGACAATCATATACTTTACAAGTGACCCCCCCCCAATATTTCAAGTACCTGGCACCATAGACAGTTTTTATAATATTATCTATCTAATAATAGGATAATATGCAAATTGGTCGGGACACCGTCATATAACAACCGATCAGCAGGCTGTGTCCCCGCCCCCTACGCTGGCCTGGAGACATGAGGCTCATGTCCCCGACCTTGGCAACGGGCCCCAGGACCCAGGATGTGAGGCTCTAGTCCCCACCCTCCGCAATGGGCCTCGGACATGAGGCTTGTGTCTCTGCCCCCTGCGCCAGCCCGGAGAATGAAGCTCGTGTCCCCGACGCTGGCAATGTGTCCCGGGACGTGAGGCTTGTGTCCCTGCCCCTTCTGCTGGCCCGGAGACATTAGGATTGCATCCCTGACCCTGGCAACGGGCCCCAGGACATGAGGCTCACATTCCTGCCTCAGCAACGGGCCTGGGACGTGAGGCTCACATCCCCGCCCCCAGCAATGGGCCCAGGATATGAGGAGCACATCCCTGCCCGCTGTGCCAGCCCCGGGGACTTGAGGCTCACATCCCTGCCCCCCTGCACTGGCTCAGGGGTCCGTAGGCATGCGAAGAGGCCCCTCCACCGTGGACCTGTCCAAGGGTCTGCAGGTGTGCAGAGGTCCGCAGGCCTCTGCCATGGCCTGGCCTGGGCGTCTGCAGGCCTCCCCCGACTCCAGCCTACCTCTTTGGGGCAATCCATGGAGGAGCCCTGGATGGGTGGGTGGGACCTACCTCTTTGGGGCGATGGATTGCGGGGCTCCCGCACAGGCCAGGCTGGGGGACCCCCCCTCCCCGTCCCAAGTGCACAAATTTCGGCACTGGGCCACTAGTTTACTATATAATTTCTTGAGTATATCTTTTAACCAGTATCAAAGAATTCTTGTATCTTCTGGCCCACTGCTTCACAACCCATAACTGGGTATTTCTGGAAGTTGGTGAACTCCTGAGTATGTCCCAACCCGGCCAACATTCCCTCACCTAGTTCACTATTGAGCACAGCTTCCTCCCTCTCTTTAAATAATTTATAAGGTACATTCTATTACTGATTACTAAAGACAGTATTTTAGGCCAGTGCATTGAACCCCAGTTTGTTAGGCTTTCCTCATTGGATTCTTTTCCACTCAAATTTGCATATGAAAAAGACAGCCTAGGTTTCAGATTCTTAAGCTTTCTTGGAAAGGAGGGAACCTGAGCAATAGGGAGTTTACATGAAAGTATAGCTATCATTGCTCATCTCTGAAGTTTAGAATTCCATTTTTATTTATTTCCTACAGTTTCTCTTATTGCTCTGCTTCCCCAATTTCCTGCTGACGAAGGGCGCCTGAGGCAATCAGCTTTCTATTCTCCAGGAGCCTCAGCGCCTGTTACACATTCTCTCCTAGGGCTTCTGCTGCTCTAGATTTTCTTTTTTCAGGTAAAATGCTGTTCCACTATTTAAAAAAATCCCCAGTGATGGCTTCATGGTTGTCTTGTAATACTATTTTTTTCCACTCCAGGATCTGAATGTGCTTCTGAAATAGTTGTAGAGCTAGTGTTTTCTGTTGCCATTTTAAATCACATTATTTCTACATGTCTAATTAAGTTCCGCTTGTCTATATAACTGATCAGTCATAGGTTGCCACATTAAGCAGGCAGAGCACTGTTTCAAGCTTGCAATAATTAGTATGGCTATTACCAGTATATTATTTTCTTATAACATTTTTGCTTCCTATATTGTTGCGAATATTCAAACTTTGCCTATTAGAGATTAAAAAACAAAACCTCTAACACAAATTAGTATTTAGCTTTTCTGAATGTGGTGGATTGGAAAGTTGATGACCAGGCTAAATCTTGTTGGATCACATTTAGTTTCCTATCAGGCCTTTTCTGTTAGTATTTCCTATATACATGTAAAGCATAAAAAACATAGTCAAGAATTAAAAATAAATTTGTATTTATAACTTGTAATTGTAAATTATCTTTCTTAAAAATGCCAAGATGCAGCAAAAGTAAACATACTCTGGAATGGATCTCTTGCAGCTGCACACATTTTATAAATAAAAATTATCATAGATAAGAACAAATGGAAAAACCCTCATCAACTGCATTTTCATAATCAGTATTTTTATAGTATGTACATGTAATTCAGAAATTACTTTCAATGATGTCATATGGAAATTAGATTCTCTATAAAGTGGTCTTAAAATCAGAGGGTTATTATATTTTGTCAAGTATAATTCTAACTGCTGAACATTAGAAAAAATCTCAAGCACAGAATAAATGTCATGCAGATCAACACAGTAGTCAAATGTTATCTTATGTTGTTAGTCTTCTGCCATTGTTTTGTAATATAACATTCTTCTGTCAGGATATGGTGTATGATATACACAGACCACTTAAGTATCTTAAACTGTAATCTGTAACAGGGTTTAAAACTAAATGTTCTTTATTAATTATCATTTTAATATCATAAATAATTTTCATTTTTGTGAAAATAATCAAACATAATCTATATATATAAAAGGCTAAGTGACTGACCATACATCCGTCTGACCATCCAACCTACCGACCAACTGATACTTGTGACGCACACTGGCAATTTAAAAAAAATTTTGACTTGTGCATGCACAATACATATAAAGCTCTCGCTGGTGCCAATCGCACATGTGTGTTTCCATCTGTCATTGTCAATTGTGAATTTGGTTGGCACCTATTACAGAGAAAGGGCGAAGAGCGAATATTAAAATATTTCTTCTAATTAATTTCCTTTCAATGTGCATGAATCCGTGCACCAGGCCACTAGTAAATAATAATGTAGAATATGAATATGTCAAATATTAAAATTACTTTTTTAAAAATAAACCTCTTGTGTTTTTAACCTCGCAGAACTGAAGCTTGGAACTTTTGCATTTCTAAAATTCTATTTAGAAGTTAGTGAGAGCTATATTCTAATTTAATCATGTTCCTAAGTATAATCTGATATTTAAGCTTTACTTTGGTTGGGCAACTTTAATTATGTGATACTTAGGTGATGATTGAGTGAACAGGATTGTGCATTTCATTATGTACAGACTCTTGAGTCTGTCCTTCAGAATGTTGTTCATAGTCACAATTGAAATCTCTGCAGGTTCTGAATGGTGAAAGGGTGGAAGGAATATAACTCCCCCTTCCCTGCAATGGTAAGATTAGGCCCACAGTGTCTGTTAACCTCCTTGGGAGTTCACTTTTCCATACTGGAAGACAGGCCTGCCTAGAGATTTGGCTGATTAAGGAATGCTTTTGCCTCTTAAAGTCATATAGATGTCAGGGTGCTGGCAGATACCTAATATTGCAAGAAAGGGCAGCCTAATAAGGGAGCTTTGGTGAGCAATGGTGACACTTAAAAGGAAATGGAAGGGGAAGCAAATTATTATAACCAATAAATCACTGGGTATATTTAAGATTGTATAGGTAACTGTATAGTTTCTGAAAGATTTTAGATGCCATACATAAATATAACATACGATCTACTTCACTTTGTCTCTCCCTTGTATTTTATTTCAAATGAGAAAATAATTGTCACAAGTTGCCTGGAATAAGCTAGTTACTACAGTTAAGCACAGGTTTACATAGGGTCACTTTATTAATGGTAACTTCCTTCACTGGCTCTTGCTTTTCTTCCTGCTAGAAGGTCCTTGGCCTTGCAATGTTCCTGACAACAGTTACTTCTGAAGGTTCTTAGGAGATGTACCACTTGTGCTGAAGATAAATTTCTCTAATTGCCAGGGACACCTGCAGTTCCTTGCTCACCTGCTCAGCCAGTCCTGCCTTCCTGGCATTGTCTACTAGTGTGTCCATTATCTCTATTGACATTGTCTCTGTGAATTTCATGTGGATGCCTGGTCCTGCCTGTAGCCTTTTGGCCCTTCTGTTCTAGGAGACATCATCTGCCTGTTCCAGGCACTAGAAATACTGGCAAATATCACCCCATTTCTATCAGGAACCACTGTGCTGAACTAATCAAAAACGTTCCAGTTTCCAGAATAATGTACTGTCCTTAGGCACTCCAATTGAACCTAAGCCCTTTGGATGCAAGACAGAGTTGAGATCTACCATGAGATCTTGAGTTGAGATCTTCCCAGTATTATCTGTTATAAGGAATACTAATTATTCTACCTTATGAATCAAAGTTTTGGTAAAATTCACATTCTTTTTTTTTAAGACATAGTTCTTTTTTTTTTTCCTAGGATGGATGAGGAAAAAAAAAAATATCTGAGGAGGCATTAGATTGTATTCAGAAATATAAGTAGCCGGTGCTGTTGTAAACCTGAATTTGGCTACCAGTTTCAACTCTTACCATTCCTATACCATGGGCCTTACAAATAATTCTCTTTACCTCCTTTTAGATATAGTACTGTGACTTTTCTGTTGGTTCCACATTTGCTTGGAGTATAATTAAAGCAATAAATGTATGGGTAATGAATAAAGAGAACATTTTGTAAATATTACTGGAGATATAAAAATAATTGATGAGGCATTTGCCTTATAAAGCAATTGATAATTTACTTCAGTTATAAGCTCAGAGACCATAGGAAAAGATGCTGATATTTAATGTGCATAATCATGACAAAAAAGAAGGATCATTTTCCTTGCACCCTCCAGTTGATCTTTGCATCTCTCTTGTAGTGTATAACGGGGAAACAATGGGGAGCAACTACCCTTTTCAATCTCAAAGAAGCCCTCTCTCTGGAGGAACAAGGAAGAGCTATAGTATTTGGGGGAAAGTTCAAGTAACAAAACATGCTGATCTCTCACTCTGACTTTTAAGTAGAAAAGCACCAAGCTTCAAAAACAAGTATTGCCTTAGTAATTCATGTTGTGGCAATTCTTGACCTGGCATTTGGGCTGCTATGAACTGAATTTCTATATTTCAATTTATACAATAAGTAAAACTATATGGGACTTCAGGTTGCTGCATGATTTTGACAGGTTTTCCTTATATAATCTTGTATACCAGTGTATTTTACTTAAAACACACACATGCAAGAAAAAAGCACAATTGAACATTTCCACAGTAATAAAGAATATATTCATAGACATTGTAAGTCAATGATAAGGTAACCTAAGACTCATTTTGAACAACAATTCAAAATATAGAATACAGGCTATGCACATTCTATTGCTGGGCAACCATGGACAGTCATAAATTTCCTAGGCAACAAAACCTTAAATAAAAAAAAAAGGCTACCTTGGAAATGTTGAGTGTAAATAAAAAGCCCTTATAATGAATAAACTTGTGCGAGTTTCTAGAAGAATATATCCCTAATGTATAATTTTAATTATCTACTGGCTTGGAATGTCTGTGTTATAATGTAGAGAGTAGCAGGGAACCAAAGATTACAGACGATTTTTAGATACTTAGGATGAGTGTTTCCTTGCAGGTTGTAAGAAAAGATTTAGGGAGATTACATAAGGAGGGAAGGATTTCAGTGCAACCATAAATCAAATTTTATTCATTTGTTCATTCATTCATCTGTGTAAGAAATAGTCATTTAAGCTTCTACAAAAATATAAAAAATTCAATGTGCTAGTCTCCTATATAATTTATTGTGAGAGAGCAAAAGATAAATAATCCTAGGATCCTGTCTGCAAAGAATTTACAATATATGCAAGAGAATGGCACGATCAGGAATAGGAATAGTTCAAACTATAAATTGACAAATATCATAGGAAGACACAGAATAATTGCACAGCAGTTCAATGTAATTGCTTCTAGTGTGCACTTGAAATGGGAACAGGGCAATGTCCTTGAGAGAGAAAATAAATATTTGAGTTGGGTTGAAATGACCAGTAGACTTTGGACATCTCACATGGGAAGAGACATCCCATTTGAATATAAGCAAAGTCACTTAGGTGGTAATATATTCACATTAAAGAAAAGAGTTTTGACCACGTTAAGAGAAGGGAAAGGGAACAAGGGTGACATGTTAAGGAGATTGTATAATTTCTGAGAAATAAAGGGATGCCCACAAATGGTTTCTGAACAAGGGAGAATAGTTTTGGAAGAAGAGAGATCTGATGAGTCAGAGAAGTGGGATATAAAAGAAAAACTAAGCCATTGTATTAATTCAAAGAAAATATTTGACCTATTGAAGAGAAAACAGAGACAATAGAAATGGTGAGAGGGTGATATAGTTAAAGAACATTATAACATTGATGAGACATAGGAAATGATGACATGTAAACAGAAATGAGCAGATAAAAACAATTTTAGAAAATGGGAATTTTAACTTACACTTCCAGGGCAATAGAGCTAAGAGCAGAAAAGGCATTAAGTGAGGAGGGACAGGTTTGGAAGAGAAGACATTTTCTTCTTCTTATAGCATCTTGGTTGAGGTATTAGTGAAGCATCCAGAATGAGCATGCCAATACGTAGTTATCAAAGAGGGGCAGGATTTTCACACGGATCCCTATTCACTTATTTTACAAGTAAATATTTTTCTCTATTATGTGATAGGCAGTACACTAAGATATGTGGAAATTATGATTAATGACACATAGTGTTCTCTATCAGTGATATGATGTTTAGATATATCCATCTAAACAGACAGTTATACTTAAGTGAGTGTAGGTCAGGATGTGGAAATTCAGAGTTCAATGAAAACAGGTTTGGGGAAGCTCAGCCTTGGCCCATCAAAGAACATGCTCTAGCAATAAATTCTAGGCAACTTACTGGTAAGAACTCATAAGAGTTAACTAGACAGAGCAGGAAGGGGTAAAAGGAAGCAAAATGGGGGAAAGGGAGAGTAGTGTCTATATTAGTCATTCAACAAATAACTTGTCAAAGTTGGGGGGAATCATTGACCTGTCCCAAGAACTAGGTGTTTAGATAGATAAGTCTTAAGTTTTGATAATGTTATTAAGGAAATAATTATGAAAGATAAAAGAGAACTTAGGGTAGGTAAATCCTATGGAAATATATACATAAGGTACAAGATATAGGGGGAGGAAAAGCAAAAGTAAAGGCAGGGAGAGAGAAGTAGCCAAAGAGGTAAGTTACCAACTGATTTTCATGAAGAAGATATTGATTTACCTACTACCAGTGTACCCTTTTACAAAGACAGACCTCACCTGATAATGTCCACTGCCACTGGCACTTAAGATAATATTAATACTCTGAAATAAAATGTCTCTGGAATAAAGCGACGTGTACTGTGGTATGGAGGTAAAGAGGTTGAAAATGTTTTGTAAAAAAATGGAGAACAGTGAGTATACATGAATAGTTTGTAAGTTTTGGTAATAAAAGGAAGAATAAAAAAAATCTACAAATGCTAATGAGCACATAAACAGATATTCAACATCATTAATCATTAGGAAACCAAAACCACAGTGACATACTTCATGTTCATTAGGATGACTATTTAAAAAACAAATAAAAGAGAAAATAACAAGCATTGATGAGGATGAGGCAAAACAGGAGTGTTTTTGCTTTGGTGATAGGATTGTAAAATTTTTTCCACAGTGACTACGAAAAACAGTATAACATCTCCTCAAAAAATTAGAGTAAAAATTGCCGTATGATCCAATAATTCTACTCTGGGGTATACACCCAAATTAACATAAAGTAGGGACTCAAACAAATATTTGTACATCCATATTCATAATGGCCTTATTCACAATAACAAAAAAAAGTTGGAAACAACCCAAACATCCAATAGGTGAGTAAACAAAATTTTATATATATATATATATATATATATATATATATATATATACTGAGTGGCCAGATTATTATGATCTCTGAACACATAATAATCTGGCCACTCAGTGTATCTCCTATATAATAAAAGGCTAATATGCAAATTGTCCCCTTGACCAGCAGGCAGGCCGGCCAACCGCCCATGTCCCCTCCCTCCTGGCCAGGCTGGCCGGACCCCACCCATGCACGAATTCATGCACTGGGCCTCATATATATATATATATATATATATATATATATATATATGCATACACACACACACACACATATATACACATACACACACACATACACTGAGTGGACAGATTATTATGCATTCAGATATCATAATAATCTGGCCACTCAGTATATATATATATATATATATATATATATATATATATATAACATTTTGTTTACTCACCTATTGGATGTTTGGGTTGTTTCCAACTTTTTTTTGTTATTGTGAATAAGGCCATTATGAATATGGTAGGTAAATCCTATGGAAATATATACATAAGGTACAAGATATAGGGGGAGGAAAAGCAAAAGTAAAGGCAGGGAGAGAGAAGTAGCCAAAGAGGTAAGTTATACCTTACATATATATATATGCAATGATATATTATTCAGCCTTCAAATAATGAAATTCTGATACATTCTATAACATTAATAAAACTTGAAGACATCCTGCTAAGTGAAATAATCCAGGACAAATGTTATAAGGTTTCACTTACATGAGATGTTTAGAATAGTCCAATTCATAGAAACAGAAAGCAGAATAGAGTTTATAAGGGGCTGGGAAGAAGTGTAAAAAGGAAATTATTGTTTAATGGGTACAGAGTTTCAGTTTGAAATGATAAAAATATTCTGGAGTTGAGACATTGAGAAAGTGACAAGTACTCATTGTTGAGGATGTTTTCAATTTGTATAAGTTTCATTTTAAGCAGGGCTTCCCTTATGCTATGGAGAGAAAAATGATATAGGCAAGAAGAGCTTTATGAAGAGGAGAAAAACCAACAATTAGATGGGACTAATGGTCCAATTATTTCTTATTATTCTGTTTTTACTAGGAGGTCTAAGGTCTCCTCAAATAGATAAGACTCAAAAAAAAAAAAAAGAAGAGTAGTAGTTGGGGCAGATTTCATTTCTGCCAGCTCCATTATTTTTCCCCCAATTTTTTTCCAAGTTTGATCTGAACAGAATCAAGAGAGAAACACACAATACCTTCATTTCTTAACCTGATACCTACCAGTACCTTTACAGTTACCTTTGCTGAAATACGTACATTGTTGAAATGGGAAGAGAGAGGCAAACAAAGAAGGAATCCTTAAAATTAAAAGTTATTGGTTAGAAACCATATATTATAATGCAAAGATATAAATCCATAGCAGGTTTTCAATAAATCAATGATTATGCTCTAACTAAAAAAGGTGGCACTCTTGGACTGTCAAAATAAAAAATATGTATTTCAGGAAATTCTAAGACTTTTCTACTTTGTTCAGTTTGTAGATACATACTCATGTCTTATCAAAAAAATTGCATTCATCTGCCTTGTGATATGAATGACAGTTACTTATCTAATTATCTTGGTGGACACAGGAGGAGCACAAGGGCATAACAGGAGGGCAGAGGAGGAAGACAGATCTCAAAGCCACTTGTTCTTAAATGGTTTTCCAAACTGTCCCATTAGCCATGATCTGTCTCTTTCAATTCCTACAGGAAACAAATAAACCTGGGACCATTTGGTTTATATTTACAAATATACAAAATGATTCTTTCTTAACATTCTAGGAGCATATTTTTTCTTTTTATTATTTAGGATATCAGTGTGTCTCTCTCCCCCCGCCACACACACACATTTTTCTCTAACCAACCTTTTTCACAAATAGATAACTTAGCCTGAGGAACTTCTTTGTGACATCAGATCACTCTGGCAGATTTATAATGTTAATTCCAATTCTCAGACCAACTTGTTTCTTGAAAAACTTCACCTTTCTTCTCAGTATTTGAAATAACATAGTGTGAAATAATATTTCATACATGTATAAATGTCTTCCTTATAATATCTGGGGTAAAAGAAAATAGAATTCAAATCAATCAGATACATTCCAAATGCTTATGAGATGGTCCAGAAATGTTTTTAAGAAAACTAATATTTTCTCTTCAAATTTTGTGTGTTTTTTTTTAGTTTTTAATTTATCCCTAATTTATGACACAACTAGATAACTAGAATTTACAGAGTACTTGAAAATGTATATATAATTATAATCCCCCTGCTTTATTGCATTTAGTTCTCCTGAATTTACAGATAAGTTTCATAATCTTGGAAAAGTTAACTTGCTCAAGATGATACAGCCAGTGTGTATAGCCAGGGTTCAAATTTAAACACTTATACCCCAGATCTTGTAATCTTTATATTATACTAATCTGCCTATTATCTACATCTATATGATAATTCTGAAGTATTTTGATGAGAATATGTATTAAAAATACTATGCAGCAGTAAAAAAGAAGGATCTCTTACCCTTTGAGACAGCATGGAGGGACCTGGTGAATATTATGCTAAGCGAAATAAGCCAGTCAGAGAAAGACAAGTATCACATGATCTCACTCATATGTGAAATCTAATGAATGAAATAAACTGAAAAAGATCTAGAGACAGAGAAGCATGGGACAGATTGTCAAATCTCAGAGGGAAGGTGGGGAAGGTTGGGTGGGTGAGAAGAAATCAACCAAAGAAGTTGTATGCATATATACATAACCCATGGACACAGACAATAGGGTGGTGAAGGCCTGGGGAGGGGGGTGGGGGAAGGTTAGAAGGGGCCAATAGGGGAAAAATGGGACATATGTAATACTGTCAACCATAAAGATTTAAAAAAGCACAAAATACCTCCAACTTTTAATTTACCTTAACATTATTAAAACATGTCAATAATAGCCAAATTGTGATATCTACTTCCTATTTAGTATTCTGTACTTCATTGATGCCTAGAATGAATAGTAATGGAATAAGAAGGGAAGAAACAGCTATTTAAAAATAATGGATAGTTATAGATTTCTAAGTATAAGTCTTCTATTAAATTCTAAGCTCTTAATAATGTTTACCAATCAAAAAGCATTTCTTTACCACACATCCAAAAAGTTCTGTTTCAAAGTTATAGATAAGGGGCAAAGGGTTCTTGATGGAAAATGGCAATATGAAATGATAGCATGCCTCTTATTTCACAAGACACTCAAATGCCTAGACTCGTTTATCATTTCTTATCAACATTCACTGAAAACCAATGGCCAGCTTTACACATGCTGCCTGGTGTGTCTCATGTTGACAGCAAAGTGGCCATATTTACACATAAAAGTTCCAGGATGTTACCTCTTATTTGAAAATGCTGGGGAATAAAATTGTTCTTTGGCATTTAAGAGCTATAAACCTGAGTTAAAATACATTGTGTAAATAATCTTTCTGACTAAAGACATAAAATGTTGAGGATTCCCCAGCATTTCAGAATTCTTCATGTACTTTTGTGTGGCTAAATTTCCAAAAAGTAGAAAAAGTGACTATCATGTATGTTTTCCCCTTGTATAAAGTTGACATATACTGGTAATTCTTACATCCTTACAAGATTTTATTATGTGAATTATTAGGAAAATTCTGCAATATTATATATGAAGTATTTTATTTCAAAAGGTTTCTACTGTAAAAAATGTTACTTTTTGCAGAATGAATATTTTTATTAAAAAAGCAATATTAATAGCATTAGGCCCTCTGAACAATCCATACATGTCAAATATGAATAATATTAATAAAATTAGAGTATTTTGAAGTTATATATACCTATTTGTAGCTAGAATACTTTTCAATAATTAAAAATAACAAATTAATATGTTGTAATAGTTCAAACAATTTAGAAAACTACATTGTTGATATGTATTGTTTCCTATATAATAAAAACCTAATATGCAAATCGACCGGTGGAACAACCGGTCGCTATGATGTGCACTGACCACCAGGGGGCAGATGCTAACACAGGAGCTGCCTGCAGGCCCTAGGCCAGCCAAGGCGGGTGCCAAGCGGGGACCCCTTCGAGTGCCCCGCAAGTCACCCCACAGATCAGCCCTGATCGCCGGCCAGACCTAGGGACCCTATCCATGCACAAGTTTTGTGCACTGGGCCTCTAGTATGTATATAATTCAATAACTTCTTAAATTTTACAGTTCTAAGTTGAATTGCTCACCAACCCTTTCATGCATAGATGAACCCTATACAAAATCTCTGTGTCAGTCATCTCCGACACTTTCTCCTCCAGCCTAGACTTCACTGTGTTTCTTAGTTTTCCACAATCTTAATGTCTCCTGTATCTTCTGGAAAAAGCTATGAGTGTTCATTCATTTGAGAGGTGATTACTTGTTTTGGGCACAGTGCCAATAGATCTCTGTTGCACTGAATGAGGAACAAAAGATACCAAGAGATTTGGCTCTGCTGCCCCAGTAATTTATAGCAGATAAAATCCAGGTTGCAGACATACTTATGACTAACCGATCTGGGCAATTTA
Organism: Eptesicus fuscus; assembly: GCF_027574615.1. Lineage (NCBI taxonomy): Eukaryota > Metazoa > Chordata > Mammalia > Chiroptera > Vespertilionidae > Eptesicus > Eptesicus fuscus. The sequence goes on along the minus strand of NC_072475.1, from coordinate 91,270,214 downwards.
ACTGAAAATGAGTTAATAATACCTTCCTCTTGGGGTTATTGACAGGACCAAAAGAAAAATACAGGTATCCAAGACCTAGCTGATACCACTATATTTTCCATTGGGTGTGGAGAGGATACAGCAGGGAAAAGAAGTTCACCAAAGTAACACTCTACCATTCTTAGAAGTAGGAGAACAAGAACATCACTTTAAACACAAATCAAAGATAACGCAAAGTACTGTTGAATATTCAAATTGTACTCTAAAATGTTTTGTGTTATATATTTCTCAATATAATTAGAACAACTTTTTAAATGTTTGTTTATTTATTTTAATTTTTTTGTTGCTGTTAGGGTACCCTACTTATGCAAAGTTTAATGTGAGGCCAGCCCTTTTCTGGTCTGTGGAAATGACAATAGAGGCAGAGAAGAGCTAGTATATATAGCATTTTTAAAATTTATGACATACTGTAGCAAAATGGTCACTTTATTGTTAGTTTCTCTCAAGTCTTTGAGTTTCAATAGTTGTGGCAAGCAGGGTGATGGCCTAAGAGAAAAATAAAATTTGTTACACACACATACATAATTTCCTCTCGACTTTAGATTCCTTCCTGTACTCAATAATTAATCTTGATATTGATAGAGAATAGTCTTGGCAGTACATTTGTGTGATATTATTTTTGCTTGAGTGGGATCCCTAAGTAGTGGCTGTGGTAGGATCTGCAAACACTTTGGGTGTGAACTCTAAGAATAAAACCCTCCCTGTATAGTTAGGGTTGCATGTTTCCTACATCAGGGTGTGGATATCTGGGAGATGTGGGGAGTGAATAACAAATGAGCATAGGGAGACCCTATGACATGAACTGATGGGATGGAAATACGAGTTGTGGTGAAGTTCTATGTGGAGATACAGGGGAGATAGACATCCTCAGAGTAGGTGTGGGTGCATGAGGAAGGATTATGAGTTTAGCTAAAAGGCAAGTAGTGGGTACCCTGGTCATCCTGTCAGGACCCTGGAAAATTAGGTGTTGGTTACAAACCACCTTCAGAGATAGATTCTGGATCTGGAAGTTACTGGAAGTATATGTAATTACCGAGCTCAGACATGGCTCGAAAATTCTGATTCTGAAAATAACTTGGCTACAATATGATGAATTAGCTCTTTCAGTGTTGAATTGAAAAAAAAAAAATCTTGGTAGTACTTACTGACATTAATTAGCTTAGATAGTTCAGTGAGCATCAGATCTGGTGTGAGACAGGTTTGTGTTTAAATACTCGCTCTTCCACCTATTAACTGTGTGACCTTGAGCAAGTTCCTTACCCTCTCCCAGACTCAGTTCCTTGGTATGTGAAATCAGGATAATAATTTCTGTGCTGGTTAATAGACTGTCTGGCTCTTAAAAAACACAGGGCTTGTTCTGTGACCATTCATTATGACAAAGGGAAAGGATTAAGGGAACCTGAGTCTTAGGTCATATACAGAAATATTCCTATATGGGTTGTTCACACAATGGGGCCTAGCATAACCACCCTGGACTATTTTATGCAGGCCGCTTTATTACACTTAAACATGTTCCAAACTCTTAATGAAGTCTTCAATGTTATTTCATTTATATCTACCTGAAATGCTTAACATTTCAAATGAGAGAACAGCCAATGGTGATTTAATAGCCAATTTACTTCTGATAAGTTTCTACTCCTTCCTTAACTACTTGAATGCTCTTTTTAATAATGTCCTACTTCTTGCTAACCCTACAAGGTCTGATCTACCTTAACTTATTCCTGGAAATGACAGTCAATCTGAGATGGGAAATGCTGCAAGTTAATAAGGAGAATTTAAAAATGACCCTCAAGAGCAGCAGATGAATTGCTAATTAGAATTATCACTGTTTCCTCAATAATACTGTTCTAAGGTCTGAATTATGTCAGGACATAAAAGTAGAAAGTTCATTAATATTTTTAATGCATATCTATTATTTATAAAGCAAGTCTGAGCTGGAAGCATAGACTTAAGTATATTACCAGATTCTCACTGCCTATCATCCCTTGGTATCTTTTGTTATTCCTCCTTCCTGGGAGTAAAAGTAAAATGAGCATGGCTCTGCAATCAAATAGAGTTCAAGATCAAGGTAAGCACATACCAGTTGTGTGACCTTGAAAGGGTGATTAATATTTGTAACCTTCACTTTTCTCATTTGTAAAAAGTCTAGGATAATGCCTACCTCACAAGTTTATTATGCCAATTTAAAAGACTATTAATGAGCAACTTTAATGTTTAGTAGTAGATTATTTGTACCTGGTAATGATTGCATGCTTGTTTTCTTCACAGTGTCTCCCTTCTTATCTTCTTAATGTCATTCATAAAGCTTTTATTTTCATAGTGAGATAATGCTAGTGACCCATAGTTACCGGTAGGCTCATGGTAATAACAAGTGTGTGCTGAATTAGATCTCTCCCTCTCATCTGGTCTCTCTTGTATGCTTCTTAGAGAATAATATTTGTTGATATGGGTGGAAGCATAGATGATTATGATTCTATTAACGAAACAACATCACTAACACATTCTTGACTTTGTCTTCATTAGCAATACCATCTAAGTAATTGACGACTCACAAACATGTGCACATATTCTTACATAGAGGGATTATTATTTTTTTAATTTGTAGCACTAGTTTAAATATAAGGAAATTTGAATAATAAACTTCAATCTGCTAAGATAACAAAGCTAAGTTAGTTTTCATACATTTAATGATTACTGATAATTCATACTATTATGAGTCAAAATTAATAAAAGAGTTGAACAAATTTGATTGTGTCCAACTTCTAGAAAATAATCATCCCAACAATCAACTTTTACCTTAGAAATTATTTTCTGGTGTATGGTGTGGTATGAATGCTTTTAGAAGCAAATATTGCTGAAGATAGAAACATTTTATGTTTTCTATTTAAATATGACGGTCAAAATTAATTCTCAGTAAATCTTCAAAGGTAGTAAAGAATATTTTAAAAATAGATGTAAATGAAAATGACCCTAGGAAATATCATCTATCTGTGAAAGAAAGCTAAAGTATTTCAAGCTTGAATATGGCTGACTTAATTAAAACTCAATTAACATTGTTATTGTGTAACTAATGGCTTGAAAATGGCAATGTCATGAGCCATCAATTATGGATTAGTTTTAAAAAATGTAGTTAGTATAGGCTGGAAAATCACAATAAGCTTTAGGGTGTGTGTGTGTGTGTGTGTTTTTTTTTAATCTGAATTATATTTGTCAGATTTAAACATGACATTACAATTTACTAAAAACGAAATATTTTTAATAAATTGATGTCACATCACAAACATGATGTCACTCATGAGTTGTTTTTTCATCAAGAAAGTGTTGATAGGGTGTTAATAAGGATTAGGGTATTTTTATCAAGTAGTATATTTTTCCAAATCTAAGCAATCAATTTTACTCTGTTATAAAAAAAGCTCATGAGCCTCTTTATAGTTCCAGAAAATTGAAATTTGTTTTCAAACTTGGCATCAACTGGAACATCAGTCCCTTTTTCCAAAGTATTCTCTTCAAACTCTGGTCCCCGAACCATTCTGTTATCAGTGGAAGTGGGGTGTCCTATTCTCCACTGGGTGCTGGGAGCAGGTCCTCACAATATCTCAAGAAAAATAATTTTCTGAGACTTGCACAAGAAGATGAGTGATTTTTATTTGCATGGAATTACACCCCTGGGTTTCCAAAATCTCATTTCCCTTAATCCAGTCCTGGAAGAAGCGCAGCTGGGGATTCAGTAGAAGCTAGAAGCAAAGCCAGTGTCTAGTTCCCTTCCATATTGGAGTTGGGTCAGGCACAGCATCAGGCCTGTTGCAGGCCATTAGTCCATTTTATGGGGTCCACCTGGCTCTGGGCCATGTGGGCAAATGCAAGAGAGCCAAAAGAGTGCTAGCCAGGAGCCAAGAGAACAAACCAAGAGAACACACTCCTGGTTTAGATTACCTCAGATCTTCTGGAGCTTTCAGTGGCCACCCCTACTCTGGCCAAGAACTTTTTTTACAGGTGTGACCGACAAACAAATATTTTCCCTATATCACCCAGACTTTACTGGGCATGCGTCTTATCTTCCCCTGTCCAATCTCTTCACCCAGAGATCTGTGGGGAATAGACTGTGGCTTCCTGGGGAGTGTTAAACTGCCACTTCCCAGCAAAGATGCACAAAGGACATGCCTATAATATTTGGCCTTCCCTTTGTTCCTTTCCTGTTATTAATAACTAGAGGCCCGGTACATGAAATTTGTGCACTGGAAGGGGGTATCCTCAGCTCAGCCTGCACTCTCTTCAATCTGGGACCCCTCAGGACCTCTGGCTCCTCACCGCTCACCTGCCTGCCTGACAGCCTGATCCCCCTAACTGCTCTCCTCTGCCTGCCTGATCGCCTCTAACTTCCTCTGCCTTGGCCCTGCCAACATGGCTTTGTTGGGAAGGACGTCCGGAAGGACATCTGGAAGGTCGCCTGGAAGATGTTCAGTCTAATTAGCATATTACCCTTTTATTAGTATAGATGCCACCTTCTCCTAAAAATGCAGGTTGTTCCCAGGTTTTCCTATCGTGGAAGGGGAGCCCGCAGTAGCATCCTGGCTTCTGACCAGGGCTTACGCGCTTGTGCTTTATCTCAGCAGATGCGATTCCTAGTAGAAGACTCTTAGATGTACCTTGAACATTTCTATAGAATTTGCCAAATCATCCTCCAAAAGTGTTGAACCACTTTAAACTCCCACCAGCAACCATGTGTGTGCCTTCCGTTCCACTTTGATGCCAATATCATTGATTTCTCCCTAGAAGCTTCGCTCCCATCAGCCGGGACTGCTTGGTACTTGAGCCAACCTCATTGTTCAGCTGGGGACTTGATTTCCCGAGATAGAATTATGGAGGAGGAAAAATAGTTTTCCTCTACCTTTCTGAGTTCTTAGTGGAGGCCCTTGTAATGAAAGACATATCACCAAGAGAAAAACAAAAGTTCATTAACATGTGTACCTTGTGTATATGTGGGAGATCCCAGGGAAAAATGAGTAACTCCCCAAGGTGGCTTAGAATGCAGATTTAAATACCTTCTTCCTAGGGAAAGGGGATGGGAGATGTAGGCCTCTTAGAGGAGAGTAAATGATATTTAGGAAAGATAAATGGGGGTGAGGGGAAATAGTTTGTAACAAAGTTTGGGTGTGATGTAAACTTCTACTCTCCTGTCCTGTGACAGGAGTCAGTCTTCTCTGCCTGATGACATTCTCCTGTCAAGGGGATCTATGATATTTAAGCTCCTTTTGGGGGGCCTGATTTTAGGCAGATCAGGAGACTTCAGTGAAAGCCTCTCCTTGCATTTGCTATTTTTCAAGCATCTGCAGCTCAAGATCATCAGTATAACAACACAGCATATCATATGTTGGGGTGGCATGTTCTCTGACCTTCAGAATAAACCCAACAAAAGCTTGTTTCCTCTTTTAGATGATTTGCCACAGTAGCATTATTCCCTGTAGACGGTATTCTGACCAGACCTTCCTGGGAGTGGTCATAACATACCCTGTGCTTGTAGAAAGGTGTGGGCCACATCACTAAATAAACCAGGGGCAGTTTTCTCATCTTGTGGAAAGGGAGATAAAGTTATGATAGTTTATCTCCCTTTCCACAGGTTTCTTGTGGGTTTGTGTCTCCACTGCCTCCCCCCCCCCCCAGCATCCCCAGTACCACAGTGGTAGGCCTTGGGGCTGCTGGATGCCAGCCTTCCTGTGGGTTTGTGTCCCTGATCTGGCCCCCTGCAGCCCCAGCTGCAGGGTGCCGGCCTCCCTGCAGGTTTGTGTCCCTGATCCCGCTTCCCGCAGCCTCAGCGCTGCCATGGTGGGGCCTGGGGCTGCTGGATGCCGGCTGCCTGGCCACTATGGATGTGGCCATCTTTGTAGGGTAATTTGCATACTCCCTCCTATTGGCTGGTAGTGTAGCGGAGTGATGGTCAATTTGCATCTTTCTCTTTTATTAGTGTAGATTAGGTTAATTACAATGGTATTTATACATGAAGTTGGGATGTGGACTCTTCCTTGTGGTTCTTGTCCTAGGAAGTTTGAAAAATAAATTCTCAGACTAAAAGGCTTTTTAAATAAAAATGTAGACATTTATTGGAAGCATATTATAAACTTCCTCTAGGGAGGTGTCCCCAAATGGGAAAAGCCTGCTCTCTCTCTCCCTAAAATGAAAAAAAAAAATAATAATAATAACTTCTCTGAGTCTCTTTGTCTCCAGGTTTATAAAGACTGCAGCTCTTAGTCTCTTCATGACCCTTTCTAACTGGACCCTTCCTTAATGTATGACCCCTGAGCTTTCCTAATTGGTCAATCTTTTGCAGAGTATAAGTTTCAAAGGTCATAACCCCTCTCTCCCCTTCTTTCCCTCTTGCAACATTCCTCTATCCTCTGTAAAAGTAAGATAAGCATTCTGCAGCTCCAAGACCTCACCTATGTATTCCTCTCCCATGGCCCCCCACTTATACCCTAAGTGCCTATCCTGTCTCAAAAATCCCTTTCAGTATCATTTCCACCCTTTTTAAAACATTTGCTATTTTGCTTTATGTAAACTTTTCCTCCGTAGATTATAAATTCTTCAAGTATTATGATTTTAATCTATTCAGCTATTAATTTTCTCAACATTTTATATATGTTTATGCAAGATACATAGTCAGCAAATGCCCATGAAGTCTATAAAATATTAATTTAAAATTGATATATTAAAAATATCAGTATGTTTTGATTTTATAATAAATCAACAAATGTGTTGTTTTATGAGTGTGTTCAATATAACCATGCTTTCCGTGGAAAGTTCAAAGAAGTTTAATAATGTCCATTTGTTTTTAAAAATGAAAATAGTCTCCCTTGCCTCTGGTACGATCTATACAATTTTTAGTTGCTTACAATCTAAAAACTTATTAGACTCTATCATAGTAACAGACTGCCATACAAAGCAGACTACTTTTTCTCAATAATATCTTATTCCATTGTCTTAATTTTTAGACTTAACTTTCATTCTTTTAAAGGGTCAAAATAATTTAATTGTTTACTTCGGCTTTATGCATTTGTGTTGAGAGGTTCCCTAGGGCAGGTGCATAGCTGTATAAGATAGATGGCCCTGCATATCCAGATATCTCAGCTGGGCACAGCCACTTAGAAAACATTCATTGTAATAGAAGGCAATTCTAGTGAAACACACTGAGAAGCAAATTCCAAAATTGATCTTTCCAGGAAGGAGCTTAAACCCCTTACAAAAGTCATCACACAGAATCCAGAGACACTTGGAAATGCAAATGACCCACTTGACACAAGAGGGCACCTGTTGTTCTGCCTTGATTATGTCTTGAGGCTTCAATTTCAATAAATGAGAGAACAGAAGAAAGGTGCTCCTTTGATGAGCTTGTCCTCAGGGTAACAAAGATAGAGGGAGAACTGCTAGGTGGTATCCATTCAGATTTTCTTACTGGCCATCAGTAATTACAAACCATTTACTGTCATTCTGAGACGTGTGTGTCTATACTATAACTTTTGTTATATACTGCCTGTTTTTCCAGAGTCTTTATTAGTGAAACTAAAAAAAAAAATTAAAGAGGACTGGTTTACTGTCTCTGGGTAGAACAAGGAAGGAAATTATCACATACTCATTTTGGTCTTCAAGGAAACAGAACATCAAAGTAGACTTGGTGGTTACAGAAACCACGAAGCAGGAGGAGAGAGGTCTGCAAGAGATGAGGAAGAATGATGAGTTGGGGGCTTAGACCTGAGAATAACTTTTCAGTTTACCACATAAAATATACTCATGAGATATTAACTTAAAGAAGTCTGCAAATGACCTAAGCTATGGAAAGGACAAGACAGGCATCGATAAGTGATTTAGATATAATTGATGTAATTTGTGTTGCTTAGTTTCCGATACCATTCATCAATAATTTTACCTATCTTTGGACAACTCTTGCATTTCCCCATCTGATTATATTAGCCATTTACTTATCCTCTTGAGTCTCCTATCCACCCACATATGTATTTTTTTAAAAAAACATGCACATGTAACTTTATTTATCACTGTCATTTAAAGCTTGATTTTATAAAACACAAAAAAGACATTAAGAGTTCTGTATCAGTGGAATTGAAGCAGGAGAAATGGTGACGGGTTTGTAAGTGTAAATTATATACATTGAAGTCAAGTAATTGGGGTTTTTCAATATGGAAACTATACAAATGAAATAAATGGCAAAAGGACCTGCTAGGAATACTGTTACAGAGGCTGATCAGTTACTTTAAAACGAAACAAAGATTCTGACTATTCAGATTTCATTTGCTGTTCCATATCCACCTAGACTCGGAGCCAGGCTACTTAACCAAAAGTTCTGATTTAGGAAGGCATTTAGCTGAATAGCCTACGTTTCCCATCTCCAGTTTCCACCTTCAAGGGAGTTGACCTTCCAGTGCTGATGGGACCTGCTGGTTCCCTCCAACCGTGTCAATCCTATGGAAATTATGTCAACCCTATGGAAAGCCCAACAGGCACCAACAAATGGAACTATACGCACAGTTCAATGAAGTACAATGTTAAGTTTTCCCCACCTCAAAAGTGATCAATGAAACAAAACAAGAACTGCAGTTTATTTGCTCTCAGGAAACATACGTATAGGATTCCATTACGCCTCCGGCTCCTTCAGTCGTTGACAGGGATTTTGTAGGCCACCAGGCTGTTCCCTATGTGGATTGACGTCATGAAGGAACGCAGGTGGACCTGCTCAGAATTGGCAATGAATCGGGGTCCGGACTCTTCCCACGTTTCAGGTACAACCAAATCCTTGTCTGTGTAGATGGGCAGGTCAAACGAACAGGAAGCTTCCCGCAGCGGCAGGAAGGCCACTGTGGCTGTGATCTGTCTGATCACCGAGCGGATCTCGTCCTGGGTGGCTTTCTGAGACTTCTCTCTGGGTGCACTGTCCTCTCTGGCCATCTCGTCACCCTCAGTGTCAAACTGCCACCTCTCAAGCACCTCCCCGTCTCCAATATTCGAGATGACCACCACCAGCTTCTGCACTGAGCACGTGTACAGCCGGTCTTTCAGCTGCTCCCCCACTTTGCTTAGGTGTTGCATGAGCGCGGGGTCCGTCATGACCAGCAAGGTGAGTCCGCACTTCTGCACCGAGTAAAGGTTTCAGATGGATCAATGCCACGCTGATACAAAATGCTATTGATGCCAAATGAGAAGAACTCGGCCGCGATGTCCGCGCTCCCGCGCAGGGTGATGCCCTGCTCCCCAAATGGCTGCTGCGCCTCGGCTAGGCCCGCAGCCGGCGCGCCCCACGCACCAGGCTTCCACCGAGTCCCAGCAGCTCCCGCCACTGGCTTCAAAAGTAACGAAGCAGCACGCCTCGGCCTCTGCGCAGGCGCACTGCACCCGTATTTTTCTTTCTCCCAGCATACCAGCAAATTTAAAATTATAATTAATCAAGCATAAACTAATTTGTGTTCTTCTTCCTTCTTTCAAATGTATTGACATCTTCATTTATCTCCACTTTCCTATCTCATTCACATAAGGTGCTCCTTCCCTTGATCAAAGCCGGTCTTTTCACATTTATACTTGATCTCATCCCCTTTCTTGGCAACAGGGACTTTATTCCATCAATAGCTCCTCCATTTCACTTATCTTTGACCTCTAACTCTTGCAGTCACTTATCTCCTCCTATATTTAAAGAATCTTCTTCTATTACCCTTTTCAGACCTATAACAAAAACTTTATTAACTACTAAAGCCCGGTGCACAGATTCGTGCGCCCGTGGGGTCCCTCAGCCTGGCCTGTGCCCTCTTGCAATCCAGGACCTCTTGGGGGATGTCGGACTGCTGGTTTTGGCCAGATCCCCGAAGGGGCTGGCTGGTCTCGCTCCTTCTCGATTGGAGCCAATGCCCCCCCCCTCCCCCCGGGGAGGGACAGTAGGAGGGCTCTAGGGAGTGTCCGGCCTGTTTTGATTTGTGCACTGGGCTGGTTTTGGCCCCATCCCTGCAGGCTAAGGGGCCCCACCAGGGCATCATCGGGGCGGGGAGGGACTGTAAGAAGGCTCCAGGGCCTGTCCAGCCTGTCTCACCCAGGCCTGATCTGCCTGACCCCAGCAGCAAGCTAACCTACAGGTTGGAGTATCTGCCCCCTGGTGGTCAGTGCGCATCACAGCGACTCATCAAATGGTTGAATGAACGGTTGGGCACTTAGCATATTAGGCTTTTATTATATAGGATATACACTCCAACTATATTTACAAACTCTAATCTCTCAGATTTAATTGATTCAGCAATACATTGCAATATGTTTTAGTTTGCAATTACAATTAAAGATCTAAATTGGAGTTCAACAATGACTCAGCATGGCCAAATCCAGTGAGAATATTCACTCAATTTATTGGACCTCCCTGTTCACTGTTTGCCAAGCATGATGTTTTAGAACTCATTACTCTCTGGAATTTGTTTTACTATTTACTCTACATACTTTTCATTTCTGAGCTTCTGCTGTGCCTATCACTTAAATGTTAAGGTTGACCACAGTTTTCTCAAATTCAATAATCTTGTCTTTCTCAGGGCTATCTCACCTATTCTCAAGTTTTGTGCGTGAAACAAGGATGGCTTTGATGATTTCCAAATCTGTATCTTCAATCCAGACCTGTTTCCCATGCTGCTTAAGGATGGGATATATCTAAGAAATTCATTCTTAGGCAATTTCGTTGTTGTGTGGTCATCATACCATGTAGTTACACAAATCCAGATGATGGAGCCTAACTATACACCTAGGCTATCTGGTCTAGCCTATTGATCCTAAGCTACTAGCCTGTACAGCATGTTACTGTGAAAAACAAAACCAACAAAAACACAAGAGGAAGACATTGGGGGGTTAAGCCAAACACAAGAGAAAATGCTGCAATTAAGAATGTGGTGAACACAAGAAGTCTTAGGCTCCTGCCTATGTAACATAGCAGCATACTTTCTTTCTAAGTAGAAAGAGTAGACTCTAAAATAATGATTAAAAGTATAGTCTAGTAAATACATAAACCAGTAACATAGTTTTCTTATTATTATTGTCAAGTATTATGTACTGATCATAATTGTATGTGCTATCCTTTAATAGGACTGGCAGCACAGTAGGTTTGTTTACCTCAGCATCACCACAGACATGTGAATAATGCATCATGCTCTTATCAGTGGAAATGGGTATCCCATTTCCTCTTACGTGCTTGGGGTCAGGTCCTTACGATAGCTCTAGAAAAATTTTTTTCTGAGTCTCCTACAGGAGGATGAGTAATTTTTTATTTGCATGGAATTACATCCTTGCATTTCTAAGGTCCCAGTCCCTTAATGCAGTCCTGGAAGAGGTGCAGCTGGGAATTCAGCAGAGCTAGAAGCAAAGCCAGTGTCCAGAGTTTCCTTTCTATGGTGAAGTGGGGTCTGGTGTAGTGTTAGGCTAGTGACAATCCATCAGTCCATTGTATAGGGTCCACATGACTGTGGACCCTGTGACAAATGCAGGAATGTGAGAGTTATGGAAGCCAGGACTCGAACACTAGCAAGCAAGAAGCGAGAGAGCAAGAGAGGGAATTCTTTTGTTTAGGGGATTACATATCTGAAATCTTCCTGTGCTTGCAGTGGCCACTGTGCTTCCAGTAGCCTCTGGCCAATGGCCTGTTCCCAGGTGTGACTGACAGACCTTCCCTTCATCACCCAGACTGTAATGGGCATGCCTATAATGTTTGCCTTCCCTTTGTTCCTTCCCTGTTAATAACTGGGTTAATTCATAATGGTATCATTGGTACCACATTATGATAACTATGAAGTCATTGGCTATAACTGTTGCCCCAAAAGTGGTCATATGGTGCATGACTATATCCTATATAATAAAAGTATAATATGCAAATCGACCGAATGGTGGAATGACAAGTCGGTGGGGGGCGGGGCCGGCAAGCAGGTGGCGCCAGGCCAGTCAAGGCACGTGCCAGCGGGAAGAGGGAGGGAATGGCGATGGGGGAGGGCAGCAGCCAGTGGCAGCAGAGGGGCAATGAGGGGGCTGGCACCGTCCCCTGATCGACCCATCTGGTTGTCTTCCACAGAGGGAGGCTAGGAAGCAACAGCAGGGTGATGGGGGTGGCGCCGTCCCCTTATCCCCTACCCTCACCTACCACAGATGGAGGCCAGGCGGCAATGGTGGGGTGATGGGGGCAGCGCCATCCCCGGATCAGCTGGCCTGGTCACCTCCTGCAGAGAGAGGCCAGAGTGCGGCTTAGGCCCTGGGGGGAGCAGGCCTAAGTCATCAGTAGGACAACCCCTGAGGACTCCCAGACTCTGAGAGGGCACAGGCCGGGCTGAGGGTCCCCACTCCCCAAGTACATGAATTTTCATGCACAGCGTCTCTAGTAGATTTATAAATGAGCATATCTGCTTGGAGCTTCCACAGCCTTCTCAAACACATCAACTTTTACCTAGTTTTTTAAAATCTTTGCCTGATCCTGTTAGGTCTTATCAAATAATTGAATGGATACACCTCTACTGGGAACTGACATTTAGACCATTTCACAATGAACATTCCCTTTTGCTTAGACCACATTCTACTTGCTAACACCACATTCCATTTGATAAGACCATTATCCTTCCCTCTTGACCTTCCCAGGATCCAGACCCACCCAGAGAAATCTCTGTCCAAAAAAAGCCAGCATCCTTTAAAATATCTGACTCCCCATCCTTGGGTGCTGATGCCATTTTGGGGCTCAGCCCATCTGGTTTGCAGATGATGTAATAAATTCATAATCCCTCACCACTTTGGCCTCGTGCATTCCTCCTTCAGCAACCCTAAGAGATCCCATTGGACAGCACCACAAAGTCACTCAAGAATATTCTTTGCTATCATGTTAAAACTCTCTCCAACTTCATTTTCTGGCTAACTCATTTTTAATACAGATTTAGATCTTTTGGGGAATTATATATCTGAGAAAACCTTCTGTGAAGTCTCAGACAGAGCTAAGTGTTCTCCTCTATTATTCCATAGATAGCTAACATTGCATTTACCACAATAAAACATCATGGTCTTTTATGTGACTACCCACCTGATGAGGGTATTCTTCAGGACAAAGAGTGATGCTGTATTCATGCTATCTTGGCACCTACCTTTGGCTGACACAGCTTTAATAATCAGCAAATGTTTATAAAACTGATCTGAATTCAGCCCATCAATATTATGATTTCCATGTCTTTTTCTTCTTAAATAGAAAACATTAAAAGAGAAAAATAAAAAGAGAAAATAGCTTCTGGGTAAGTTAACTGACATTGCATTGTTGGATCTGGTTTGTTTGTCAAAAGCTTCAGAATGATATTTATTAGAATAAAATTAACAAACAGTGCTCTTATCTGTCTTTATAGTTTAAAAAGCAAGAAAAGGGGATTTCTTGAATAATTTATCATTATTAATCATTGTTTTTTGATTCTGGGTACTGTCTGTTTTCAATGAATAGTCATAAAATATTTTTAAAACTCATTACTTTTCTTTATATTGGTAATGTTGAATATCATTAACTTGAGTTAAAATACACCTCTTCCCCACCCCAATTTTAAGAGTCCATTGTGAGGAGCAATTCTCAAATATTAATTGCTCAAAAATGGATGCGATGGTTTTCTTTTTTTAGAATATATTTTTGTTGATTTCAGAGAGGAAGGGAGAGGAGAGAGAGATAGAAACATCCATGATGAGAGAGAATCACTGATCAGCTGCCTTCCACATGCCTGCAACCCGGGCATGTGCCCTTGACCGGAATAGAATCTGGGACCCCTCAGTCCACAGTCCGACACTCTATCCACTGAGCCAAATCAGCCAGGCGATGTGATTGTGTTCTAAAAGAAATTGGGTATATTTAGGTATTTATTATTTTTATTAAATTTATTGGGGTGATATTTGCTAATATGATCATACAGGTTTCAGGTGTCTGCGTACCCACCACTAGGCATTTATTTAAATGTTAATAACCTTTTTCCTAGGAAGTATATAACTGAATCAAGAAACAAATCTATATATATATATAAGCCTAAGTGACCATTACGACCAGAACGATAGGAATGACCTGTTGACCAGTCGCTATGACACACACTGACCATGAGGGGGAAGACATTCAACCCAGGAGCTGCCCCCTGGTGGTCAGTGCACTCCCACAGCCAACCTCTTGCAGCCCCTCACCTCAGCTGGCCAACCTCCTGCGCCTCTTCCCACAGCTGGCCAGCTCCCCTGATAGGCCTCGATCGCCGGTCAGGCCGAGGGACCCCACTCATGCACGAATTCATGCACCAGGCCTCTAGTAGTCTTATAAAGATATTCAGCAATTTTGGGGCACCAATATGTAAGTTGTAGCATACATATCTATGTGTGTGTGTATGTGTATGCACATATATACACATGCATATACATGTACATATGTATGTATATTAGTCTATATGTATATATTCCTTTTTATATATTTAGGTACATATTTTTCAAACATTCCTGGGTCTTGTCCCACAGATGTTCTATGATCACATCATGTTACCAAAGTTACAGGTAATTATTGTGTTTATTGACATAGATGGTTTCAAAGTAAAAATTGGAAAGGACACAGTTAGGTAAACAAAGATTTTTATCCAAGACTGTTGCAGTAGGGGACATATGTGCATCTGAACTCCATTTAGCTGAAACAGTCGGTGGGAAGGTTTTCCACTGCGGGTTGGGACGAGCTGGTAGAAAAGTCCTGGAGTATGGTAGGCAGCAGGTTGATCAATGGGATGTGTGGAACACAGTGAGTTATTTCTTCAGCCTGCTAATGTTTCCTCTGTGATGAGGCCATCTGCATTTGCTAGTTGGAGACTATGAAAGTTAGGCTTCTACCCTCCAACAGAGACTGGGAGATACAGGTATATGGGTATTATCTTCCTTGATGACTATATTTCAGGGGACGCTCACAGGTCCTCAAATAAGATACTTTTTGGTACTAAAACTGACAAGAGGGTTTTAAAAAGATTTACATATATATCAAAGGAGCAGAGAAAGAAATTAAAATGACAAGTTTTCTGAAGAAAAATCTCTCAGAAAGGGAGGTCAGGCTTAAAGTCTAGTCAAGCTGAGGGAAATGTTCAGGCCATCTTATGAAGTCTTCAGAGAAACAAAATTCAAGACGTGTTAGGAAGAAAGCAATGTGATGAAGCAGTTTACATTAATGAAGAATGGCATTCTCACATTTAACCTGTTTGCATACCTTTAGAAAGTTAATATAGGTGACACCATAATAGATATGAGAAGTAAAAACAAAAAGAAAGAATTTCGGAGGAATAGTAAGATATGCATGATCTTATATTCTTGGGCACTCTTAAGTCACCTTACCTGGACAGGTGCTTCTGTGGTTTATCTGCTGCTTACTTAGGAAAGTTAAAATTAAGAGAAAGAAACCTACAGTGGCTTAATAAAGAAAACTACATTTAAAAAAGTGGGTTGCACCATTTAAATTTCTTTAAAAGAGAATTTCTCTAAAAATGTATTAAGATTTAAAACAAAAACGTATCGTAACCAAATAAATTCAGTTAAGGGTTAATATTTTCATCTCTTTTTATTTTTATTTATTTTTTTAATAAATCTTTATTATTCAGATTATTACAGTTGTTCCTCTTTTTTTCCCCCATAGCTCCCCTCCACCTGGTTCCCACCCCACAACCTGCCCTTACCCCCCCTCACTGTCCTCATCCATAGGTGTACGATTTTTGTCCAGTCTCTTCCTGCACCCCCCACATCCCCTTCCCCCCAAGAATTGTCAGTCCACTCCCTTTCTATGCCCCTGATTCTATTATATTCACCAGTTTATTCTGTTCATCAGATTTTTTATTCACTTGATTTTTAGATTCACTTGTTGATAGATATGTATTTGCTGTTCATAATGTTTATCTTTACCTTTTTCTTCTTCTTCCTCTTCTTATAGAATACCCTTCAGCATTTCATATAATACTGGTTTGGCAGTGATGAACTCCTTTAGCTTTTTCTTATCTGTGAAGCTCCTTATCTGACCTTCCATTCTGAATAACAGCTTTGCTGGGTAGAGTAATCTTGGTTGCAGGTTCTTGCTATTCATCACTTTGAATATTTCTTGCCACTCCCTTCTGGCCTGCATAGTTTCTGTTGAGAAATCAGCTGACAATCGTATGGGTACTCCCCTGTAGGAAACTGGCTATTTTTCTCTTGCTGCTTTTAAGATTCTCTCTTTGTCTTTTGCTCTTGGCATTTTAATGATGATGTGTCTTAGTGTGGTCCTCTTTGGATTCATTTTGTTTGGGGTTCTCTGAGCTTTCTGGACTTGTAAGTCTATTTCTTTCACCAGGTAGGGGAAGTTTTCTGTCATTATTTCTTCAAATAGGTTTTCAATATCTTTCTCTCTCTCTTCTTCTGGCACCCCCATAATTCAGATGTGTTGGTATGCTTGAAGTTGTCCCAGAGGCTCCTTACACTATCTACATTTTTTTGGATTCTTTTTTATTTTTTATTTTCTGGTTGGGTGTTTTTTGCTTCTTCGTATTTCAAATCTTTGACTTGATTCTTGCGATCCTCTAGTCTGCTGTTAGATCTCTGTATATTATTCTTTATTTCAGTCAGTGTATGCTTAATATCTAGTTGGTCCTTTTTCATATCCTCAAGGGACTCACTAAATTTATCGGCGGTTTCTAGAAAATTTTTGAAAAACCTTATAACTGTGGTTTTGAACTCTATATCCAGTAGTTTGCTTTCCTCCATTTCTTTCATTTGTGACATGTTTCTTTGTCTCCGCATTTTGGCTGCTTCCCTGTGTTGATAGAATGGCTTTGTGTGCTAGGTGTCCTATAGGGCCCAGTGGCTCAGCCTCCCCAGTTACCTGAGGTGGACACTCTTGGTGCACCCCTTTATGGGCTGTGTGCACAGTTTTGTTGTAGTTAAGCCTTGATTGTTGTTGGTATCACTGGGAGGAATTGACCTCCAGGCCAATTGGCTGTGAGGATCAGTTGTGTCTACTATGGGAGAACTTCTGTGCTGGAGACACCCTTATTGGGCAGAACTTGCTTCAGTGGGGCTTTGGTACTCACTGAGTCTGCTCCCTGAGTGTGTCCCTTATGGATCTGAGGAGTTATAATCTGGATGGTCCCACTCTGACCACTGGATACACTGGCTCTTGGATCTCCAAGGAAGTGCTAATTTAGCTCTCCTGAGGCCACCCAGCAGGAGCTATGGAGGGATCTTCAAATTCCTCTTCTTTGTTTGGGGTTTGGAGGTGCCCAGATGAGGCCCAGCTGTGAAGCAATGCAAGCTGCTGTGGAGCCTTGGGCCTTTTTTTAGACGTTCTGGGGCTCTCTGACCCAGCTGCAGTTTGTTAGGTAATTTTAGATTGCTAAGGACCAGGCCATTCATATGCAAAGGTTTCTGCGCACAGCTGGGGTGGGGTTGTAAATTGGGTGGGGCAGGGTTGCAGGAAATCAACAGGGTGGAGCAAACAGCAATGGCCAACCTTTAGCCCTTCCCTAAGAGGCCCCTGTGTGTCAGTGTCCCACAGTAATCGCTGCGAGAACCTCTGAGTAAAAGCTGCCCTCGTGTTCCGGCCCGATGCCAGATAGTCCAGTCCCCCCCCCGCCCCCCCGTATGAATCTGGGTCCCCAGTGTCTCGCCTGGAACTGGAGTTCAGAGCAGTTGGGAGCTTGTGTCTCCCTCCCAATTGAAAAAGACAACCACGTACTCAGTTGCCAGCCCTTTCCATGCCTCCGTACCTCTTCACTTCACTTGCACCTCCTCTGAGTCTCAGTTTGCTTTTCTCTCCCCTTCTAGTTGTAGAATTTCCACTCAGCCAGCCTTCCTATGGTTCTGGATGATGTCTGTTTTGTCTTTTAGTTGGAGTTTTGAAGTGGTTGTGTGAGGCAGCAAGTTCAGGTGTTTACCTATGCCACCATCTTCTTCATCTCTTTTTAAAACTTTTTTTTTGTGTGTATGAAATATTCTAATACTCATACTCAATTACATCATACATTGGGCAGGAACATTAAAAAATTAAATTGTAAAAAATTAATCTATGAGAGTTTCAAAATAATGGGAAGCTGAAATTTGCAGTTGATTCTTCTGCATATGGGTTTATCTATTTTTTTTATGTGGATTCTATTTTTCACCATTTGTTTGATACTTTCTTTTTATAGTAATGAAAGGTCCTATAACAAATATATACATATACAGAGAAAATGTTTATTTTATGTGAGATAAAAGGACAATTAGTGAATTCTTTCAGTTTTTGAAACTGATTTATTATATCCTACTGATTTAAGGTGTCATGAAAATAAGACTATCACAGTACTCTCCAGGGTCCTTCCATGCTGTCTCAAAGGGTAATAAATCCTTCTTTTTTACAGATGCATAGTATTCCATTGTGCAAATGTACCACAGCTTTTTTATCCACTCATCTATTAATGGGCACTTAGCTATTGTAAATAACACTGCTATTAACATAGGGGTGCATATATTCTTTCTGGTTGGTATTTTGGGATTCTTAGGATATATTCCTAGAAGTGGGAGAGATTATCATGCTAAGTGAAATAAGCCAGTTAGAGAAAGACAAATATCACATAATCTCACTTATATGTGAAATCTAATGAACAAAATATACTGATGAAATAAATAGAACCAGAGACATGGGAACATGAAACAGACTGATGAATCTTAGAGGGAAAGAGGGTATGAGTGGGAGTGGGGGGGAGGAGAGGGAAGGGAGTGGCAGGAAGAGATTAACCAAAGAATTTATATGCATTGCCCATGGACACAGACAATAGGATGATAAGGCCTGGGGTGGGGCAGGAACCTGGTGGAAGGGGCAATGGGGAGAAAAAGGAGGGGACATCTATAATACCATCAACAATAAAGAAAAAAAATAATTTTACAATAAATAAGATTATTTTCATAATTGAAAAGTATTACTCTATGAATTACATGCATCTTGGATCAAAATCATGACACACATAAGCTTAGTGTATATTTATTTAATTCTAGTTATAAGTAAAAGTGAATTTAGAATAAAAATATTATAAATTACCCCAAATTTAAAACTTTCTGTTTTTCTTAAATATAAAATTAACCCATAGGTTAAAATGCCATTCTTTTTCTTTTAAGAGAATTATATATTTGCATTATCTTTCAATCTTTAATTCCCTGTTTTCTTAATAATTGCAGAAGAAAAGTAATCAATTTCAGAGTCTATAATAACAAATATGCCTTTCCATAGACTATCATTTAAACAATATAAATAGGAATAGTGTGAATTACCTTTGAGTACTTAATACAATGAATTTTATACATAAAATCACTGCATTTGGATAGCTCCATTGTTGATAAGTTTTAAGAATTTGTGTATAGTAGTGTTTTTTTATGCTTTAATAGATAGAATTAGTGTGGTTAGTAATTATCTTTTATAACTTCAAAATATTTATTGTTCCTTAATTATGTGTGAGGCTCTGATTTAGAAGCTGGGACTGCAGCAATAAACTACACAGGATCAACTCTCATTCCTAGTGAGGAGAGTCTGGAAAAAAGTATTAAAGAAACAATATGGTGTATTTTAAGGTTATAAGTGCTTTAGAAGAGGATCATAAATTAGGTAGTTCAGAAGTTGAAATGTAAAATTTTTAACATTTCCTTTTGCAAAATTACTGTATGCATGTTTTTAAAAACACACAGTCTTTAAAAATGTCTTTAGCTTAGGTATTTTATGTTATGCTTTAAATTATGCTACTATTTTCATTTTTATTAATGTATCTATTTTTGTATTAATCATATCTGGCATACATAGTTAAAAGTAAGACAATTACAACAATTGTCTTTATAACCATGTATTTTTTCCTTAAATTTGTAACATGTCAAATATAATGAAACATTATGGTTTATTACCATAAGTTTATATCATTCTAAGACAAATTCAATGAATGCAAAAATGAGTAGACTTTATAATATTTTTATTATATATGTTGCTTTATTTTTCCTATTTGTTGATATTTTTAGATGATTTTAGATGTCAGTTATTCTGTCATTTTTTTTTTTTTTTGTGTGTGTGTGTGTAGAGAAAAAAACATCTGGATCAAGAGTTTAAAAACTAATTTCATTATGCAAATAGCTATATAGTGTGTGCATGCATTGCATGTTATTTTGATAGCAAGAATCTGTCAAGAATGTTATGATTTCATTACGAATAGGAAGATTCAAATAACTTTATTTTTAAGGACCATTTTTAGTAGATCCACAATGAACTCTAAATAATATACATTGTTAACCTTTAACTAATAAAAAAAAGTTAATATTGGCATTCAGTATAGGAAATCCATTTTCTAAGCATAACCAAATAAGGAAAACCAGCTTTTATTTTTCCGAATGTGTAGAAATCATGCACTAAAATATATTTACAGTTATTAAGCCTTCTCTGAATGACAGTATGCTTTAATGGAATAGACCAATTAGGGATTTTTTAAAAATAGAAGCTAAGTTAATTTTGTTAGAGTTGTGATCCTTATATTGCCATCTTGTTTTATAAAACCATGTGCTTTTAGTAATGTGAGTTTTTAGGATCTATGGAGTTCTTGAAATGTTTGCTCTTGTAAATGACCCAAAGGCCAAATTTCAAACCCAAACCAAAGACTAATATCATACGAGTGGCTCTCCATCATATAATGTTGACTTCTACCAGGGACAGAGCCAGGAGAAAAGGAAGCTTCTGAGACAGCTAAGTTTTAAAAAGTCCTGAATTCCATAATGCATTCAATAATTTATAATTCTACCTGGAGAAAATTGAACCATACCTTTAAAAATTCCTTTCATTTAACATGGCTATATGATTTCTTCTATTTTCCTCTGCAAATTGATCCTTAATATTAATTTTATTCTGATTTTTCATGTAGCCTGGGCTCCTTATACCTTTAAGGCTTAATTAAGGTTGTACATTTTTCTAGGGACATGCCTATGTATAAAACATGTTTTTTATTAGAGACTCATTAAAAAATACTACGTTTATCTTAACTATCCATAATTTTTTTGCTCTTTCTTAGAAATGTGGTCAAATACTATCTATATTTCCACTGCTATCTACTACCCATATTGACTATTTAATTATTTAAAATTAATTGCATTAAAATTTAATTTCTTAAGCACACTAGACATGTTTTAGGTCCTCAAGAGCCACATGTGGCTATTGGTTACCATAAAGATACAGACCGTTTCCAACATTGTAGAAAATTCTATTGAACAGTGCTAATTCATATTATTCTTATTAGTTAATAATGCAACTGAATTTTTTAAAAATCTGCCTGTATTCTACGCGAATAGCAAAGCTGAAACTAGACTCCAGAGCTTCCGATAACTTTTTGAGAGTTCAGCTGGTCTAGGAACATGGGCTACTTATAATGTCACGTTTCTTATAAATAGCCCATGTTTACCCTGCAACCTGGAAGACAGTTTGTTGTCAGGTTCATTAATACAAAGAGGATAATAATTAGGAGCTCCAGGAATTATATTTAATTATTGATTTAAAAAAATGTATGAATGATTCTAGATGTTCCATGTGAACTAGATATTCAATAGTGTTCTTTAAAATATCTGCATAGTTTAATATGTCTAACAAGCTTAGTGGGGAAAGATAGTAGGATAAAAAAACAGGCTAAGTTTAATTTGTGTCTCAAGGCCTTAGGTTAGTCTTATAAACTTTATGACTAGTCAGAGGAAAATGGTATTTAGATAAATCACACATAGGTCATAAATATATACCAGCAAATTCCTCTTCCTAACTTGTTGTGAGTCAGGTTTGGGATTAGACCCCCAAAGATATAAGCCTTATAAAAAAGCCTGTGAGGGGTCATCAGTGTTTCATCATGAGGGCACAGCAGAAACAACTTCTTATTGCTAAAAAATAAAAGAGAATTATAGAGAAGACCATTTATATCTGTTTACTTATGAATTTACCGCTGGCACTGAAATTATCATTATAAACAGATAATTTTCTATTCAGTTCCTTCTCAAAAATCAATTGTAATTTGTCAGCGAGTACATATCAGATATTGAGAGTTTAAAATGAATTTACCCACCAACAGAAATGGTCTTCCTTATTTACATGTGATTCCTGTTTTAATTTACTTTTCTTTCTTAGGATAATTTTCCTATTGATATACCAAAATATATGTATGCTAAGTGATGTGTACTGCAATAGTGGCGCTGGGCCAGGACACCATTCAATGTTTGGGCCCCCAAAAATATTAAGTTTGGTAGCTAAATATGGCATCTGGGAAATAGGGCATTCTGCCTTATTTTTCCTGGAAATGGTTGTCCTCTTCAGTTTAGCCAAAATACAGAAAGAATATATCACAAATCCTGCTTATTCAATAAACTTTAAATTCTTTTTTTTAAATTTATTTTAATATGGATTGTTTGCCCCTCTTATTTACATACCATTTGTATTCCATTTGATGTATTTTCCCCATTTCATTTCCTGTATTTAGGCAGTTATACATTTAAGCGAAAATAACTTTCATTTCCCCCTTTGTCCCATATAATTTACTAAATTCATAAAAAATATTTAAAAACTCAAATCCCATGATAGTGATAGTGCAATTCATGTGACCCTACATTAGAAATCACCTATTTGCCTACCAGTGCTGAATTCACATAGCCTCTTCACACAAGTGGTTTTGACCAGCAGATGTGTTCTTATCAACTGAAGAGCACCAGGGAAAAATGATGCTGGAAAATTCCCAGAGACCAAGTAAGAAATCTGTACACAAGATATGATAATGTATTTTTGTCAGCTCTTCTCTATTTTTCCCAAATACCCTGTGATTCTTCACTTCATATAATTTGGCCAGAACATTGAAAACATTGTACTTGTTTCAAAGCTGATATGCTTTATTATGTCACTCCAAATCTAATTTATAGCTAGAGAAATACCCATAACAAATCTCCATTTTTTATCAGGAGGTTTATAGAGGAATATTTTGTTGGTGTCTTCCAATTATTTAATCCATGTGTCAGAATGCAGTTTGGTCTGGTTTGAATAGTAAAGGGATGAGAATTGATATCCTAGCTTAAGTTAGCTATTAGAAAATATTTTTAAATTTAATTCATTTATTCTCATCTCTACAGTGATATGAATTAAATAGCCAATTTATTCAGGGACTGTCTCAGTTGAGACTAGGGTTTTACCATAATAGTTTTATAAGTGTAGATGTCTTTATTCATGATCATACCATCTCAAGAGGAAATAAGTCAGGATATAGCCCTAAAGGTAATGAAATATAAAGACAGTGCAGTAATTAAAACATACTCTTATATCAAGTCAATTTAACATTGTAAACACAATTATTAACATTTTAGTAATTTTTTTATGGCTAAACTTGTCCCTCTCTTACACTTTCTGCTACTGGTATAGCATTTACTTACACCAGTAAATAGTATAAGACATTGAATAGGATGTGTCATATTTTGAGTAAAGATTGCATGTTTGAATGCACATATATTGAGATTATTTTTTAAATTAATACTACAATGGCATATTTATTTCAGGACAAAGTTTTAGAATTTTTAAACCAGTTATGGATTTATAACAGATTTTATTTAAAACATAATGAAATTTATTATTTAAAATCTGTAGGATTCTCAACCTAAATTTCTTAATAATTAAAATGAAGCTAAATGTGACCTTCATAATGACCTTATTTTTCATGGTGATGTGATTTTGAGAAAAACAGATTTCCCCCCTAAATCTTAGCATCTTTATGTCCATAAACTGAGGTAGTCAGTGACAAGTTTATGTTTATAGTTGACAAGATGATTAGTTCAGTTAACTAATTCAGGAAAGCAAAATACAATGTAGCTTTTATAAGGAAACTAGAGGCCCAGTGCACGAATTCGTGCGTGGGTGAGGTCCCTCAGCCGGGCCGGCAATTGGGGCCAATCGGGGCCACAAGAGGTTGGCTGGCCAAGGGGAGGGGCCGCAGGAGGTTGGCTGTGGTAGTGCACTGACCACCAGGGGGCAGCTTCTGCATTGAGTGTCTGCTCCCTGGTGGTCAGTGCGATCATAGTGACTGGATGACCAGTTGTTTGGTTGTTCATTCATTTGTTTGGTTGCGTAGGTATATATATATATTAGAGGCCCAGTGCATGAAATTCGTGCACTGGGGGGGGGGGTCCCTCAGCCCAACCTGCACCCTCTCCAATCTGGGACCCCTCAGGGGATGTCTGAATGCCTGTTTAGGCATGATGCCACAGGGATCGGGCCTAAACAGGCAGTCAGACATCCCTTTCACAATCCAGGATTGCTGGATCCCAACTGCTCGCCTGCCTGCCAGATTGCCCCTAACCTCTCCCCTGCCAGCCTGATCGATGCCTAACTGCTCCCCTGCCAGCCCGATTGTCCCCAACTGCCCTCCCCTGACAACAGGAATCTTAAATGTTGTCACCCCCAAATGCCCTCCCCTTCATATTCCCTTTTTATTAGATAGGGTTTTTTTCTTTAACATATTGGACAGCTGGTTTGGCTAGGTGGATGGAGCGTTGGCCTGCAGACTCAAGGGTCCCAGGTTTGATTCCTGTCAAGGGCATGTACCTTGGTTGGGGGCACATGGGGAGTGTGCAGGAGGCAGCTGATCGATGTTTCTCTCTCATAGATGTTTCTAGCTCTCTATCCCTTTCCCTTCCTCTCTGTTAAAAAATCAATAAATATATTTAAAAAAAAGAGAAACATTTAAGATTCCTCCATATCTGCCTGGCTGGTGTGACTCAGTGGTTGAGACCCCAGGCTGCTGTTGCTGGCAGGGAATCGCACCGTGGGGAGTGAATGTGTTTTTGTTTTTTATAAAGGGTCAGGAAGGCCTCTGGGTAGCATTCTGCCAGGCTGCTTACGCTGCAGGCTCTCAGCAGCAGCCCTCCCTGAGACTGCAGGACTCCAGCAGGGCTGAGAGGACTGGGTGCCACCATCTTGTGGCTATGGGCACCACCATTTTTGTCACAGAGTGATGGTTAATTTGCATATTAATATTTTATTAGATAGGATGATGCTCTAAAGGCAAAAAAGTAACAAAGTTACTTATAAATAAGTTATCATCTACTCCATAGTGACTTATAATACAAGTAAATCATTCACTCAATCTTTTAAAAATCACTTAATAGGCAAATATTACTTTTCTTGTGCTATGCCAGTAGGGAATAGAATGTTAAATATGCAAATCATAAAATAAAAGAAATAATTTAAAGAAACATCTAATCTAATAATAGACAAATATGCAAATTGACCGCACCTTCGCTACACCTAAGCCACGCCCACCAGCCAAGCCACGCCCACCAACCAATCAGGACGAGTATGCAAATTACCCCAACAAAGATGGCAGCTAATTTGCATATCAAGACAGCGTCAAAAGAAGCCAAGAGCTGCACAAGGGAGTAAAGCTTTGAAGAAACAAGCAAGCAGGGTGGGGGGAGGAGAAGGGAGGAGCGAAGTCAGGGCCATGTGCGAAGGGAAACGCGGGCGGGCTGGTGGAGAAGGTGGGGCGGGGTGGGTGACAAGGGAGGAATGGAGGCTGGTAGAGTGCAGCAGGAAATCCTATTGCAGGATTTTTCCTGCAACGGGAACGCTAGTTAAAATATAAAAGTAAATGGCCGAAACCGGTTTGGCTCAGTGGATAGAGTGTCGGTCTGCAGACTGAAGGGTCCCAGGTTTGAATCTGGTCAAGGGCATGTACCTTGGTTGTGGGCACATCTCCAGTAGGGTGTGTGCAAGAGGCAGCTGATCGATGTTTCTCTCTCATCGATATTTCTAACTCTCTATCCCTCTCTCTTCCTCTCTGTAAAAAATCAATAAAATATATTTTTAAAAAAATATGCAAAAAAAAAGAAAAAGTAAATGAATATAACTCAACTTATATTTTCCCTCACTATTTCCCAATAAATTTGAAAATATTCTAACATACAGTGAAATTGTAAACCTTCAATCTCTGTTGACCACTGCATTTTTACCACTTTATTGACTGTCGAGGCTATATATACAAGACTCCTGGTATGTGTTCTATTGATTTTTCGATTATTTATATGATTAGCAAACTTCAGTTTTTTAGGGCATCTGGGTTTTCTCTTATTTGTTTCAACTTCTAACCAAAGTTTCTCTCAGATCTCTTACTTTGAAAAATATGAAGAACATACCTGTGTTGCTTATTACAATAATTGCATGTATAGTTCCTCCATAAGAATACAACTTATAAACTTTGTTCTTATTTATTTTATACTAGAGGCCTGGTCCATGAAAATTCATGCACTTGGGTGGTTCCCTCAGCCCAGCCTGCACCCTCTTGCAGTCCGGGAGCCCTCAGGGATTGTCTGACTAATGGCTTAAGCCCGCTCCTCTTGGGGAGTGGGCCTAAGCCACAGTCTGGCCTCCCTCTGTGGGAGGCAATTGGGCAGGCCAATCAGGGAACAGAGCTGGCCAGCGAGTGGCCAAACCTGTTCCTCAGATCGCCCCTCCACCACTGCTGGTCTCCGCTGCTCCCCGATCTATCCCCTCCCTCTGCCCATTGGCAAGTGCCTTGGCTGGCCTGGCACCACCTTCTCACTGCTCCCCTTCCCCCACCTTCCCAGCTGACCAGTCCTTTCGCCATTTGGTCAATTTGCATATTATGCTTTTATTTTGCAGGATTGATTATCCAGTGAAAGCAATCTGAACAAAAAGGTGAAAGAATGTGCAAACTTATATTGAACTCATCAATCCATCCAAATATGAGCCTGATCTATTTTTGAACCTTTATTCTACTTATACATTCAGGATTCTCTTTATCACAACATAGGGATTATATTTTCCTAGAACTGTGCTTATTGCTATGGTCAGAGTTATTTTTTAAATACTTACCAAGTTGGCACTTGTGTTGTAAAATTTTAAAACTTTGTATGTTTCTGGTATCTCAGTATCCCCATGAACAGACCATGAGCACCCACCTGACCCAAGTGACCAGGGACGCCAGTGTAATAAGACGGGTGCCTCAAAAGCTCCCTTCTTACTCTCCTGTGACTGTGACCTAGTGACAATAAAACACACTATTGAAATCCTCTTATGCATTTTGTTCAACTTCTGACCCCCACCCCCATAAAAATATTTGGGGCTCCTCCCAAGTGGTCCCTTGCATGGCATGCAGCTCCTCCCTTCCCTAGGACCTGTAAAGAATATAAATTTGTTAATTTCATATACCTCTCCAAGTGGCATTTCTGCAGCTGTGCTTGAGTGATCCTTAAAGACCCCACAAGGGTATTTACTCTTCTATTTAAAATACAGAACTATTAGGAAAACAACTTTTAATATCTTTCTTTGAACCAAGATATATTTAAAACAAAGTTCATTTTAAACTGCTAAATAGCATTGTTTTCTCCACACTTTGACTGTAGGAATTACTATTGTTTTATAAAACAAAAAAAATCTAATGCTCACAAAGATAAATTGTCTAAGTCTAGGAAAATTTGCAAATATAGAACCAATGAAGTCTTCAACCAGTGATTTAACAGAATGTCCAAAGATTTTAATTAAGGTCAGTTCCTAAGAAACATATAAAATTATTCAATCTAATATTGATGAACTTAGATACAACATAGTGATTTATTATGCAGTACTTCTACAAATTTTTCAAGATAAAGGAAGAGATTAAATGTCCCTGTATAAAATAATTGGTCATATGGAGTAATATGGTTGAAAATAATTTATTTGTCCTAATATCACAGGGTGTTTCAAATTAATTGTAGACTCCTGAAATCCATTATTTTCATAAGCAGACTTTTATCTTCTCATTTATCTTAGATTACCAATAGAAAGTTAAAATTGTTAACAAATTTTCTTGTAATTTGTCAGTGAATTTATATGAATTCTTAGATGTAATGTTATTAATGTATAAAATTAATTCTAATTTTCACAGTAGTAAGAATTTAATTTACATATTAAAATAAAATTTATGCAGTTAAAATTACAAGAAACAGTACTAACAACATTCAAATACTATTTTAAGATAAGTTGAAAATGTCCTTGACTCTCAGAAATTATTGTTTATATTCCTTTATTTTATACACTAGTGGCCCAGTGCACAAATTTGTGCACATTGAAATAAAATTAATTAGAAGAAATATTTTAATATTGCTATTCGCCCTTTCTCTATAATAGAAGTTTCAACCAAATTCACAATCTACAATGATAGATCGAAACACACATGCAATTGGCACCAGAGAGAGCTTTATGTGTATTGCGCATACTCGTCAACTTAGCTTTTTATATACTACTATATAGAATAAACTTGCTTAATTAGAACTGCTTTCTGATTTAGCTAAACTTTTTCCAGCCCAGTGAAACACCCTAACTTCTCTTTCAGGTAATTGTCAGCAACACCACAGTAAATATCATCACGAAGCAGATTATTATTGTAGATCATGCAGGGAGAACAAAGGGTAAAATATTTAACTGCTGCAGTGTTTGACTATATTCTGCGCAGTGAGAAAACCTGAAGTCATTTTCAAGGTCCACCATTTCTTACTTCTTTTCAGTTGGGTCAAGTTTCTAAACTTTCTAAATCCCCATTTTCCAGTTAATGAAAAGAAAATAAGATTATACCGAGTCTCCTCTCTACCTACTCTAGGACTTCTGTGAAGATTAAATGAGATGAGGCATGGGAAAACGCTTCAAAGACATTTGGTTAAAGTGTGAAATGTTTCCACCTAGTTATAAAGCAAGTCATGTTCCTGGGCTGAAGAAACTCCAAGGAGTCTAGTCAGTAGGGGGAAGAAGCCAGGCGTTGCTATGTGATGTCAGTACCCAGCACCCACAGCCACGGTATTTGGTCCTACGCTGGCAGTGGGACATCCTTAGCACTGCTGCGGAGGTGGGTGGGAGAGACTCCCGCCACAGCAGCTGCACTCACCAGCTGTGAGCCCTGCTTCTGGCTGAGCAGTGCTCCCCCTGTGGGAGCACACTGACCACCAGGGGGCAGTTCCTGTGTTGAGCATCTGCCCCCTGGTGGTCAGTGCTCATCATAGCGATCGGTCTGTCCACCATTCAGTCAACTTGCATTTTAGCCTTTTATTATACAGAATAGCCAATATTTGGAAGCCACCCAAGTGTCCATCAGCATATGAGTGAATAGAACAGCTATAGTATATTTACACAATGGAATAGTACTCTATTGTAAAAAGGAAGAAAATTTTACCCTTTGTGACAGCATGGATGGACTGGGAGAACATTATGCTAAGAGAAATTATTGAGTTTTAAGGGAGCAAGATAAACAGATAGGTAGAGAGATAAAAGAATGTGAAAAAATAAAATCTCTTTTCCTAAAATTATATCCACACAAGACACATTGAAAAAAAAATTGCTTACTGCATTTTCATCATTTGCTGATCTATATTAAATTACTTAAAAATAGAATAACTTATATTTACTTTCTACTTCTGAAACATCTTCCAAGAATATTCATGATATCTCTATGAGATGATGGGGGCAAAGGTTTTCATACATATTTTACAAATAAATAAATTAATTGAATATTATATACCAGGTTCTGTGTTAGTTACCTTACATACATTACCATTAATAGTCTCAATATTTTAGAGAATATGAATAACTTAGCTAACCATGTCTCTTCACTATACCATAATACCCTTTTTTTGAAAAATGATGATTTAAAAAATTATTTAGTGAATTTTTTATTTTATTTTAAACCATTATTTGGAAGATGGTATGTTTCTCTTGAATTAATGTATTATGATAGAAAGATGCATACACAGACACTTTCATACTTTTTAAAGATGACAACTTTCTTTTTTTTAAAATATATTTTGATTGATTTCAGAGAGAAAGGGAGAGGGAGAGATAGAAACATCAATGATGAGAGAGAATCATTGATTGGATGCCTACTGCACGCCCCCTATTGGGGAGCAAACCTGCAACCCAGGCACGTGCCCTTGACCAGAATAGAACTTGGGACCCTTCAGTCTGTAGGCCAGCACTCTATCCACTGAGTCAAACTGGCCAGGGCAATACTTTCATATTTTTGAAGTACATTAAAAAAACACACAAAACTAGGATATTGGTATAAACAATTAGGTTGATTTAAAAACCCTAGGCAGTAGAGACACACAAAATAATAGCTTTTCCATGCCTGCATATACTTACTTTAGAACAGTTTGAAGAAATGTAAACTATATCAGCTAACTATAAAAATCCTAATATGCAAATCGACCGAAAGGTGGAACAACCTGTGGAATGACCAGTTGCTATGATGTGCACTGACCACCAGGGGGCAGACTCTCAACACAGGAGCTTCCCCCATGCCGCAAGGGGATGGGGCCAACAAGTGGGTGGTGCTAAGCCAGCCAAAGTGGGTATGAGCGGGGCGGCCCCGATCTCCCCACCTGCTCGCCCCCGCAGATTGGCCCTGATTGCTGGCCAGGCCTAGGGACCCTACCCATGCACGAATTTTGTGTACTGGGCCTCTAGTATGTATATAAATACCTGAAATATTACTTTATTGTGTCTTAGAAACATTATGATGAACATGCTTTTCTTAAATGACAATGGGTAAATATAAGTGATTTTTTAAAATAATTTTTTTATTATTGATTTCAAAGAGAACTGCCTCCTGCCTGCCCCCTACTGAAGATCCAGCCCAAAATCCAGGCATGTGCCCTGACTGGGAATGGAACTGTGATCTCCTGGTTTATAGGTCGATGCTCAACCACTGAGCTACAGTGGCTGGGTGTAGACAATTTTAAAACTATTTATTTTATAAACACTTTTTTAAGAATGTAATTGTAAGTCACAGTCAAGTTGCATTGGTCTTTTTTGTCAAGAAAGATTGATCTCCAGTTTCTAGCAACTTGACAAAACTTTATTTTTCCTTGTAGTTTGGCTTTGGGCTAATAGCACCTAATCACTAACAGTAAGAGCAAAGTGCTTCTATGACCAAATAACAGAACTAACTCAGCTTGTAGAATCCATTGCAAATGAACTTCCCAGGTTGTGTCTGTGGATATAGTGGAGTAGTTTAATGAGAACCAATTGCTCAGTAGCATTGAGGAGTTGGTTAATATTTACTTTCATAAGAAGAGCTTTAATTAAGTGGCACCTGGCAGGCAAGCTTTGGTCTGAGCTTAAGATAGCAGATTCTATTTACAAAATTACCTCTGAGGGTGTGCCTTGGGTAAATTTAGTTCTTTGAGTTACTTTTTAAGTGATTTTGCATATAAACAAGTAGTATATATTATCATTTAGGAATTAGGCCCCTTTTATAATTATTAAGATACAATAATAAATTATGCCTTAATTAAGGAGGTGCCATCAAGATAACATCATAAATTGCAAAATGCTCATCTGTAACCACACATAAAAATAAAATTAACTAGGAGATGTTTTTGAATTTTTTTCAACATAGCCTTCATGGTATAGTACATAAGAATGTTAGTCATGTAAAATATCCTAAATATCAATTGGTAAGAGCTTTTCTATGAGCTGCTTATACTTATAACACAATTTTTGTGATTTTAGCAGGGTTAATTATACTTGTTTAATACTGAATATCTGGTAATTTTTTGTTGTTGTAACTTCAGTCAAACTTCAAATCTTATCAAATAGCTCTTACTTGCTGAAAATGTAGTGAGTAACCATGTTGAATTCTTACTAAATGCAGATAATAAATTGTCCTAAAAAGATGAACTAGAATTTTGACATATATTTTTAAAGTAAATTTAAAAGAAAATAACAAAATAAGTTTTAGTCATAATTCTATAACACTTTTTAAAACAAAATATTTGAACTATTGAAATATTTCACTTATTTTTAATAACACTAAATATGTTCTTTGTCTCCATAACATGGATGTAATTTCAAGTAAAACAAAATATGTTCTTCTAATACCTGGAATATTGCTTATTATGCTGCTATCTTGTGACTTTGAAATTGTTGTAAGAAACAATTCTTATTTCTCTGAATATATTAGAATTCATGATTCTCATGATTTAGTTTGATTCATAATAAATTATTATTAACTTAAACAATTTTGCCAAAATAAGCAATGGCTGAGGAAAATTTTTTATTCATAAATAAATGTAAATATGTATATAGAGAGATACAAAATAATACATAGTTCAGAAAATGTCATATGATTAAATATATCAGCTCTATATCTGTCAAACAAACAAACCATAAATATTTGGTTGTAAAACTTAAAACAATTTTAAAAGGCTAAAATTATCAGTAATATTAAATATACAGACTAGAGGCCTGGTGCACAAAATTTGTGCATGGGAGGGGGTGTGTCCCTCAGCCAAGCCTGCACCCTCTCCAATCTGGGACATCCCTCTCACAATCCAGGACTGCTTGCTCCCAACTGCTTGCATGCCTGTCTGCCTGATCGCCCCTAACTGCTTCTGCCTGCCAGCCTGATCACCCCCTAACCACTCCCCTGTTAGCCTGATCGCCGCCTAACTGCTCCCCTGCCAGCCTGGTCACCATTAACTGCCCTCCCCTGCCAGCCTGGTCGCCCCTAACTGTCCTCCCCTGCTGGTCTGGTCACCCCCAACTGCCCTCCCCTGCTGGCCCAGTCACCCCAACTGCCCTCCCCTGCAGGCCTGGGTCCCCCACAACTGTGCTCCCATGCAAGCCTGGTCACCCCCAACTGCCCTCCCCTGCTGGCCATCTTGTGGTGGCCACCTTTAACCACATGGGGGCAACCATCTTGTGTGTTGGAGTGATAGTCAATTTGTATATTACTTCTTTATTATATAGGATTATAGGATTATAAAATTTATATTCCATAAACATTTTTTTTCCTCACCAGAGGATATTTTTTCCATTGAGTTTTAGACAGAATGGAAGATAGGAATTAGGGGGAGGAGAGAGAAAGAGAGAGAGAAACATCAATATCAGAGACACATTGATTGGTTGCCTCCAGCACATGGTCCAGGAGGGGCCCAATCAGACACTCAGGTACCTGCCTTTGAACGAAAATTGAACCTGTGACCCTTTGCTGGGTGGGCCGATGCTCTACCACTGAGCCGCACTGTTAGGGCCATATTCCATAAACTTTTCAAAGGAAGAGTCACCTTCAAACTAAGACCAGAAACTACAAAAGGCCAGTAATTACATTCCTTTATCCATTATTGATCATGTAAAACTCTGGAAAAAATATATTCACAACTGCAGAATTCTCTAGAATTTATTCCATCTATAACAATAAACTGTAATTATGCTGTTATATAATGAGGGCTATTAAAATTTGCTTAGTCACTGGCACAATATAATTCTGTAATATAAACATAAATTTAGACATTTAAAAATATCGCTGTCTTACAAATGTGTACTGCTGCATAATTTCAAAATCCTTTTACACCCAAAACCACATATAGTTTTCATTATTGTAATAAGAAATTGATGAATACCATCCCCCTGTTAGAGGTGATGAAAACTAGTGTCAATCAGTTTAAATGACTGGATTTAGAATGTTAGTTTATAAGAATCTAACAGCTGGCTCCTAGAAACAGAGAAAGTGACTAGAAATTGATCAGTTATAGTAATTATAGTATCTAAGTCTTGCTGAAGAAGATTCTTTCACAAACAATATTTCATGAAGTTTTTTACTTATACATTTGGGTTTTTTTCTCATATATATATTTTTTAGATATATTTTTATTGATTTCAGAGAAGAAGGGAGAGGGAGAGAGATAAAAACATTAATGATGAAAAAGAACCATTGATCAGTTGCCTCCTGTACACTCCCTGTTGGTGATGGAGCCCAAAACCCAAGCATATGCTCTGACTGGGAACCAAACAGTGACGTCCTGGTTCATAGGTCAATGTTCAAACACTGAGCCAAGCCAGCGGGCTAAATATTTTAACTTTTTGTTATAATATTCAAATACAGAATTACTAGTGTCTTTAATCCTGAAATATGCATCTAAAAGTTTTTCTTTTTTTGTACACGAATATGCATTTATATAGACAGATAAAAAAGATGGGGTTTTCTATGTTGACCTCTACCTTATGAAAAGGAGCAGGTGAGGTGGATTTTGGTTACTGGTAATTCAGTGGATGGGCCAGCAGGGGAGGGCAGTTCACTCAGAATTCCTCAGTGAGTGATGCCATTGCTTTCAGCTATTCTTTTCTTTGTTGCATTCTGTTCCTAACAGGGAAAACTTACACCAATACACTTTATCTGCAGTGTCACAAAATATATTTTTATACTTTATTCATTATGTATTCCTAGTAATGGGTTACAGAGACTTTTCTCTGACCGAGGGTGGGGGGCGGTAGGTGCTGCTTTTGGAAATGACATAGAACACTCAAGATGATAAGAAAATTCGGGTGAAACTCAATGATTCCCTAGAGGTTTCCTTCAGGGTTTTTTATTTGTTTGCTTATGATTTTACCGAATGGGTCACACTTCATTTTTTAAAAACCAGTTGGGTTTAGAGACTTAAAGTTCATAGATTATTAGGCAAATATATCAAGTGAAATGAAATTGTAATAGCTAACAAGGTATTTTTATTTCGTACTTTTCAGGGCCTTTTTAAATTTATATGGGATGCAATTTATGCTTGCTTTATTGGCATATTTTACTATATGCCAATATTCAACATAAGGACAATTTCAACCAACAATTTCAATCATAAGGACAAAAATGTGGGTTGTCAGTAGTAGTGGGTAAATAGTACTTGTGAAAATAAATGCTAAGTTTCAAAAACTATTTTTTATAAAGGTATCATATTCTTCACACTAACCTCCCCATGCTGGAAGTAACAGCCCAACATGATAGAGTACCTGAGTACTAGAATTGACTCTAGTCATATCACTGGACTAATGCATTTACATTGTCTTATGGTTAATCGCTTTGTCTAAGTAAACAAATAGTAAGCTATAGTTTATAATGATTTTATAGTCTGGCTAGGTGTGGTTTCTTTAATCTGCATTTAGTAAACTAAGGGGAAAATGGACAAATGGCAGGAAAAGTGGAAGCAACAGGCCAAATTGGAGTTCTGCAATTTGAGCTCAGTACGGGGAAAGGTACCATGCTCACCACTGGTGTTCCATTGTGCTGGGCAATTACCTGTGAGGTTCAAATATGAGGTGTGAGCACAGCACTTAGAATTAGTCCTGCTGCTAGCCATTCTGAAAAAATATTAGAATTGCTATTGGTCTTTTAAAATTTTACTCCCATAAGAGCCCTCTAACAAATTTAAATAATATTTAAAACATCATTGCAAAGGAGTAATGCATGAAGTTACTGTTTTCGAATATACATTTTAATAACGACAAAACAAACACACACACACACACACACACACACACTCACACACACACACCATATATTTTCTCCTGTCATTCAAGAGAATGAGATCCTTGCTATTTTCTTGAATTATCCAAAGTCGTAACTTCCCATATACCATTAGCGACAAGATAATTCGAGTTTATGAGGAGTTTCATTTAAATGTCATATTTTGGCTTTTGAGTTATTTCTTTGTACTGGTCAATATATTTTGTTCATAATTATATTAATTTATAGTTGGCACACACTAACTTCTTATCTCAAAGTACTTACATTTTACCAGCTGATACAACTGATAAACTTTTATTGATTTATTTTGTCTTTAATATTGTGAGTTCAAATAATAAAGGTTTTACTATGTGTATATTTTATTTATAAGAGCTATTGGTTGCCATGTAGATAAGCTACCAGAAGCTTACAGAGATAATGAAAAAAGCCTCATTAATAGTCAATAGAAGTAAACATGTAAGTTGAGCTCTGATATCAAATGTTAACAAATGAGAAATTGAGCCCATTGTTATGGCATGTGGCAATTTTAGCAAAAACTGAGAGACAAGTTGGGAGCTCAGTTTTCCTCTGAAAAAAAGAGGTATTGACTACATGTCATGTTTTTGTCAAAGATAAATTACCTTATGGGAAGGGAGAAACAGCTTACCTGTGGAGTGATGGGAGGAATGCAGAACGCATAAAACAGCAGGGGGCAGGTATCTGGAGATGAAAGAGGACAGTGAAACGGGACTCCACAGAACAGGTGATAGGTTTGTATTCAATCTGGGGTTCAAAACCAGCAGATAGGAAGGGCTATTAACTGATATATAACACATAGCCATTGCCCAATGATGAAATGACATAAACCAGCATTATAGCTAAGAATCAGGAACCACGAAGCCATAACTTACATAACTTACCTGCATAAGATTGTACACAAACTGCCCTAGCCGATTTGGCTCAGTGGATAGAGTGTCGGCCTGCGGACTGAAGGGTCCCATGTTCGATTCCAGTCAAGGGCATGTACCTTGGTTTCGGGCACATCCCCAGTAGGGGGTGTGCAGGAGGCAGCTGATCAATCTTACTCTCTATCCCTCTCCCTTCCTCTCTGTAAAAAATCAATAAAATATGTTAAAAAAAAGATTGTACACAAATTATTGCAAGTATTTTTTGTGCAGCATTTTAAACATAATTATCCTTATCCGGAGCAAGTGGGTGGGATTCACTAATCTTCTTTGAGATGTAAAAACTAGAGAGATTATAGTTAATGTTAATAAGAGCTAATACAAATTAAATTATTTATTAGCAAACAATATCTTTTTCTATAAGGAGGTTCGAAGAGCAGGGCAGATGCAGTTATTTTATTTTTATTTAAATATATTTGTATTGATTTCAGAGAGGAAGGGAAAGATAGAAACATCAATGATGAGAGAGAATCATCGAGTGGCTGCCTCCTATATGCCCCCTACTGGGGATCGAGCCCGGAACCTGGGCATGTGCCCTTGACCAGAATTGAACCAGGGACCCTTCAGTCCATAGACTGACTCTCTATCCACTGAGTGAAAAGGGCTAGGGCTATATGCAGTTACTTAGCATGCATTCAGTAAGTGAAAAGAAAATTTAAAAAATGGGGGGGAGAATGGAAGTTACAGGTCAAATAACATGCGTAACTCAACCTAAATATATAAATTGGTGATATATGTTAGAATAAGCATTTAAAACACAGCTGTGCTCTCAAGAAGTTTTTAACACTGTCCTCAAACCCTGTCATATTTAGAAAAATGCCTGGAAGTGTTCCAAGTGCTTTGAAAACATCAGCTCACGTAATTCTTTATTGATCTTAAAAGGTGGTATTATTATCTTGAAGTTTCAGTGGCTTAAAGGAGTTAAATCATTTGCTAAAACTCAAACACCCAGCGAATAGAAAGTTATTTCTACAGTTTGGACTTAGAATCAAACAGTTTCTCCGGGTCATATGCCCTGTTAAGTTGTTGCTGCTTCTCATATGTTTGGCAGAATATCCCAGCTTGTCTTTAACCTGGCAGGACTCAGTCTGCCTTTTAATTTGTGAATTACAGACTCTGGTTATCTAAGTTAGCTGTTGTCACTTCTAGGAGTGTGGAACCCAGATCCTCCTAGAGCCCCTGGGCTCTGGGCAAACCACCTTACTAGTACTTTAAACCCATGATGTCTGATCCATGTCTGTCATACCGATTTCTTGACAAATGCAGATAAATTTAGTCAGGGACTAGGTACATGGATTACATAGAATTTGGTCTGTCATTCTCCTCTATCTGGCTCAATCTTCTGTAAAACCCTGGATTTCATATAAGAACTGGTTATTTTATTTAAAGCATTGAAAGAAATTAACTGCTAATCCTTACTGAGCAGCAGTAGATTATAGTTTTCAAAAGCACAGAGTCTGGAGCCAAAATGCTTGGATTTAAATCTCAGCTCTGCCAATTACTACCGGTATAACGTTGGGTGTATTACATAAACTGTTTATGCCTCAGTTTCCTAAAATCTCTTACATTGGCATAACCTCAGTACCCAACTGGGAGGATACCATTTGTGAGGATTAAATGCTTGTCTCATGTGAAGTGTTTAAAGCAGGGTGTCACTGCAGGAAACACCATAATAAGATTTGCCCTATAACTAAGTATAGTAGTAGTTTCACTTTGGGGAAAATGCTCTCTGGAAGCTGCTGATATACTCTGACCAAAGCCTCTTATTGTTTCTCAAGAATAAACCCTATTACCTATCATATTTCAAACATAAAAAATATACTTTTATCTCCAAGACTTTAACAACAGCTGTAATCAACTTCCAACTGTTTTTTTTTTATCCCAGCATATTCTCTATAAATATGGATCAAAGGAGATAAACTAGTAAATATAGTATAAACTTCCATCAGATAAAACCCACAATTTTCTCAAACTCTCCTTGGCCTCATAGTCTCCTGTGTTTTGGGCAATTTAGCACATTTTCACATCTCAGTATAACTACTTTCTCTAGTCCTGTTACCACCTGCTTTCTTTAGTAGGTGATATGGTTACTTGCTGTGTGTGTACAGTTACTAGTGTATCACCACCAAATTTATGAACAACCCCCAAATCTCAGTGGCTTCAGTGAGTGGAGGCTTATTTGTTGCTCAAGCCTGGTTGCTCAGCATGGTTGGAAGATCAATCTGTTTATTTCAGCCATTCAGAGATCCAGGCTCCCGAACCCCCACTTCAGCATGTATGTTCATTTCCCTCCATTACCTCAGGAGAGAGAGGGGCGTGGTGAAGCAGGAGAATGTCTTATGCTACTGACAAGAAGAAATTCACATCATTTCTACCCAGGTTTCTCCAGCCAAAGTGAATCACACAGCTACACCTCACTGCAAAGGGGGAACGGGAGTGCCACTCTCCTTCTGTCTGAAGAAGGGCTTTTGGAACTAGCCTTCCTGACCTTCAGACCAGGATCAAGCTTATCTTTTCTCTTTCACTGTGGTCTTAGCTGCATAGCCAGTGGCCTTTAAATATAGCTTTCTGGTCAAATTAATATGTAATATGAACCAGTTAAAAACAAATCAACTCTTGATATGAAATTTTTTCTTAATAGTCATTTGCTTTACTCAGCATGCTTTATATGCTCAGGAATATGAAACTATGAATGAAGAGTGGAAATTATCAAGAGGGTTTGGGGCTGGCCGAGAGCCCCCTAGCACTGTGAATGCATAGGGGAAAAGTTCCCCCTACCTTCACTGCTTACAGTATGTCTATCATTGCCAAAGATATCTTTGGATTCTTTTTATTGAAATAGTTTAAATGGTCATAGACTTACAGTTATTATGAAGAAAATGAACTAATTATTCCTAGTGAGTTAAAGTACAGAAAAATTGCATCAAATTTAGGTGATGATCTACCTTTCATCCCTGGGAAATGAAGAATCATAAGCTATGCACCTTTTAACTGAATCTCTTCATGGAAAATGAATAGGGCATGGCAGAGTCAATCTGTTAATTTTGGCTATGTTAACCAGCCATGAGAACTCCTGCACAGGCTCTCAGAGTCAGTATAAATCAGGACGGAGACGGTAATGAGCAGATTGTCCACCAGTTAGCAGAGTTCGCTGAAGTGTAAAGGCGAATATTGTGTTTTGTGTGTTTAGAAAGTAATTATTTTTCCAGTCTATCTCATTATGTCATTTGATAATGTATTTAAAAACATATTGTAAATTCTCTTAGCAAACATATTGTAAATTATCTTAGGAAGGAGATTGCAATTACAGGCCAAGAACTACGAGCTAATGATGAGCAAAACAAAAGTATAAATATGGGCAAGGGTTGTCACCTTAAATGCTAAGAAAACATTTTCGTTTTAATTTTATAAAATAAGTTTTAAGTAAAATTAAACAGAAGGAAGCTTAATTTCATTGGGAAATGAATATCTATTTGAGAGAGGTTTTTTCCAATGATTATTTTCATCTAATTATTAAAAGGCTCTGGTTGTGGAAATTTCTAATGGTGGACCACAGATACTTGTGTGAATAATGAGAACTTTGTGTTTTGAAAAATAAAGTACAGGTTGGGGCAAAAGTAGGTTTACAGTTGTTCATGTGGAAAATTATACAATAATTAATAAGTAATCATCCAAGAATAAACTCTATTTTTCATACTCACAACCATAAACCTACTTTTGCTCTTCCCTGTGTTTCTTAAACTATTGTTTATGCTTCAAGAGAAGTCCAAGGGCCACCCTCTTCTAACTCTGTGCTCTAAATTAAGAGTCATCGTGTCTCTCCTGGAGTATTGCCATAGCTGCATAAGTGCTTGCCCTGTTTCCACCTTTTTCTGTCTTCAGTTTACTTTCAAAATCACAGACAGCATTTTTCTGATAAAATGTAAGTCAGAACCTGTAATACCATCATTCAAGCTCCCTAAGGATTCCCATTCCACTCAAAGAAAACCGAAGTCCTTCCAGTGGCCTATAAGGCCATACACAGTCTGACCTTTCCCAACCTCATCTCCAGTTGGGTCTCCTACTGCCTCCCCGTGCTCAGGTCACACTGGTCTCTTTGCTGTGCCAGTGCTGTGGCAGAATGCACAGGAGAACAATCAGCCAGCGCTCTGAGGGAGGAAAGTTTAACCTTTATTTCGCAGATCTGCTAGTGCAGGGGAATTCCGGATCCAAAGCCTGGACTGAACTTGTGGGGAGGCTCTGACCTCCTGTGGCAGGCTCCTAAGGGTCCCCACACCTCCGCCCAAGTCAGCTGTGGCGGGGCTCTGGGGTTAGGCTCTGCACTTCCTCCCAAGTCAGTCAGAGCAGGGAAGTAAGACTACAGTTTTAACCAGATACTGAACTAGGTTGCAAACCCCTCCCCCCCGCTTTTTTTTCCTTTTCACCAGGAGCTATTTCTTCATTAGGCATTTTGTACTTGCTGTTTGTTCCCTCAATATTTTGTTATCCAATTGGATTTCCACTCCACCAAAAATGTTTCAGGGCATATTCAAAAGTATGCTCTGTTAGCCTTTTCCAGACAACCCTTCTGACACATTTAACACCACCTGTTCTCCTTATCAACTTTATTGTCCATTGCATTTATGACCGTCTAACAAATTCTATGTTACACCCCCCCCCCCACACACACACACACACAGTGCTTCTCACTTCTTTAAAAAGGTATGTTTCACGAGAGCAAGATTGGTTGGTCTGTTTTGTTCAACACTGTATCTCCAGTGCATGGAATAGAACTTGGCAGATGTTATTTATTCTTGAGTAAATGCATTTGCTTAAAGATCAATGAGTTAGGGAGGTTTCTTTCATTTGATTAAAAATAGTCTATTGTAAGTGATTTAAAAGATCAACTGCAAATGTCCTAATTACTGCTAAAAATTTGAAAATAGGTATCAATAGAAAGATGTGGAATAATAATTAGGGAGCAAACTTTTTTACCACTGATAAAAGACTTTCTCAACTCAAGAACATGTAATCTGGAGCGTACATGATCATGTCTCAGTAGTATGCTAATCTTCAGAATAAAACTTGCACATCTTTCTATAGAGATGAATTTAAATCCAAAATATGGGTTTTCTGCATAAAATGGGCCACTTAAAGCCTAGTTCTAATTCCCATAGAATGTTTATTATTCTGTGTTAAGGAAGAAACTTTTATGGAAATTTTTGAGAAGCATTGCTTTAATATACCATATGTTTTTTGTTTTTTGTTTTTGTTTTGTTGTTGTTAATCCTCACCAGAGAATATGTTTCCATTGATTTTCTTAGAGACAGGATGGAAGAGAGGAAGGAGGGAGGAGGGAAAGAGAAAACCATGGATGTGAGAGAGACACATCAATTGGTTCCTCCTGCATACACCCTGACCTGGGCCTGGGATCGATCCAGCAACCCAGGTACATGCCCATGATCGGGAATTGAACCCGCAACTCCTCGGTGCTTAGCTGACAGTCTAACCACTGACCGACACTGGTCAGGGCACCATGTATTTTTATTAGTTTAAATTTAATTTACATCAATAAACATTTATTTGGACACCCACTTTGGGAAAGAACATCAGTACTGCAATTATCCAATTTCTTTTAATTCCTTGTATAATTTTAAAAAATATTGGCTGATTTTGGTCAAATTCTTAGTACATATTAGTCACTATATGTCTCATACACCCATCTGTCTATCTGAAATAAAGACAAATTTCTTTTCTCACTAGTCTATGTGCCCTCATCTCCATGTAATACAATATAGTAATCTTGCATTGTTTTCAAATTTATACGGTGAAGTATCCTACCTTATAATAGAGAAACATGCAAATTGACCGCACCTCCGCTATGCCCATGATTGGGCCTGCGAGAGGCTGGGGGCGGGACTACGGGTGGCCTTTCCGGCTGTTGAGAAGAGCAAGATGGCGGCGCCCAATCCTCTTAGTTCCGGGGGTCCCGGGCACTGATCGCCACCCGGGGGGGCGTGGCCGGGCCCAGCCAGGCGCTCCGCGGGTGATCCAGGCCGCGATCGCCACCCGGGGGGGCGTGGCCGGGCCCAGCCAGGCGCTCCCGGGGTGATCCAGGCGGCGATCGCCACCCGGGGGGCGTGGCCGGGCCCAGCCAGGCGCTCCGCGGGTGATCCAGGCAGCGATCGCCACCCGGGGGGGCGTGGCAGGACTTGCCCAGCCCCTCCCAGGGTCCCTGGGAACATTGCAGGCATGTCGTTGCTGAGACCCAGACCAGGCCTCTGGCCACAGATTTATAGCTTTGCGGAGACCTAGGGCAGGGATCTGCTTCATCTGCAGAGAGACAGAGGTTCTGCAGTGCCCCCAAGACGTGGGTTGGCCCAGCCAGGGATCAAGGGGCATGGAAGGACTCCTGGCAGAGGGGCAAGGACCCTCACCCCTGAGGCGGGGGTTGAGGGGTGGAGCCACCTCAGTGAAGGGGTGCTGCACTGCAGGGTACTGGACTGACTGACGTGATTCAGAGAAGCTCCCAGTGCTAATGGGCCTCGCTCAGGCAGCCTTCACACTTCAGAGGCAGTGACTACTGCTCCTGCCTTCACCCAAAAGCAAGCTCGCTACACCCTGCCCCATAGCAGAGCATGCCTAGGCAGTGAGTGGGAAGCCTTCCACCTGCTTCGGAGAAGGGGGGGCAGTAAAGAATGGGGGGAGAGGAAAGAATGTGGAGCATCCGCAATGAAGAGGTGCTTGAGAAAGAGGCTGGGAAGCCTGACTGGAAGGTTTGTTCTGTTTGCTGGGCCGCTGCCCCTTAGGAAGTGCAAAGAGCATGGCTCTGAGGGCTTCCTGTGTGCTCTGAGGGATTCCTGAGTCAAGTTCCACAGCCAACTGGAATTGGCCTCAGTTTCCTGGTCTGTAAAATGGATGAAGCGTGTCCCAGTGCCTTCACTGGTCTTTGATGGCCAATTGAGATACTATATAAAGAAAATGAGGGAAGAAGTGAGAAAGAAAAGGAAGGACAAAAAAACACAAAAGAAAGATTGAAAGGAACCTGTAAACCCATTGTCACTTAAATAGGGAATAGTCAGTAGTGTTGTAATGATGGTATGATGCCAGGTGGGTACTAGAAATATCGGGGAACACTTTGTAAAGTATATGATTGTCTAACCACTATTCTGTAACTAATATAAAACCTGAAACCAATACAAAATAATGTTGAATGTAAAGAAATGAAAATTGGAGTGAAATTTTTATGAATTTCAAAGATTAAATAAAAGCTGTAAAAGAAGGAAGGGGAGAATAAAAAGTGTTTTTCATTTTGCCACTTTATTAAAAAGACAGTTGTCTTTATGTGATGCTTTTATACTTTTCTAAGTCATTATCTCATTTTAATTTCCGGGCAACTTAAAGACAAGATAAGTATTCCCTCCACTATTCAAAGAAAGGAAATCTTGGTGTCTGGTCCTAATGATTCAATCCTCAAGCCCTTATTGTAAAGCAGGGTTAGTAAAATTTTCTGTGCAGGGTCATATCTATACTAATAAAAGCCTTGGGGGTGATCAGGCCAGCAGGGGAGGGTATTTGGGGGCAATCAGGCCTGCAGAGGAGCAGTTAGGGGTCAATCAGGCCAGCAAGGAAGCAGTTAGGGGGCAATCAGGCAGGTATGTGAGCGGTGAGGAGCCAGCAGTCCCGGATTGTGAGAAGGATGTCCAACTGCAGGATTAGGCCCGATTCCACATCGGGCCTAATCCTGCAGTTGGACATCCCCCGAGGGGTCCCATATTAGAGAGGGTGCAAGCTGGGCTGAGGGACACCCTCCCCAGTGCATGAATTTCGTGCACCGGGCCTCTAGTAGGACTTTATCAAAAACACTGGTTTTCATGTTTATCATAAAATTTGAAAAATGCTAGTATAGGGTAAGAGAGAAAATTAAAGTTAAAGACCATAATTGTTTTATATTAGTGTAGTCTATCATCCTTTGGTTTGATAGGCAAAAGAATTGTCCCAATCATGTTTAATGATGTAGGCAAGTAAAAATAATGGAGTGATATAATTCAAATTGACTTATATCCAATTGAATATACTCGTAATAATTAGCACCTTTTTTAAAAAATATATTTTATTGATTTTTTACAGAGAGGAAGGGAGAGGGATAGAGAGCTAGAAACATCGATGAGAGAGAAACATCGACCCGCTGCCTCCTGCACACCCCTTACCGGGGATGTGCCCACAATCAATGTACATGCCCTTGACCAGGATCGAACCTGGGACCTTACAGTCCGCAGGCCGATGCTCTATCCACTGAGCCAAACCGGTTTCGGCTAATTAGCACCCTTTAATTGTGTCCACATACATAAAAATAAAGAAATGTAGGATGTTACACAATATATGACATTTTGGATAAATTTAATTTACATGAACATTTAATTTTCCCCCATTATCTACTTAACATATTGAATGTCTGATATTGACATGTAAATATAAATTTTGTGCCAAGGACATTATCTAGACAAATATTAAACAGAAAAGTTATTTCAGTTTGACATAAAAGGTTCAGTATAGAAAATGAAGATAAATTATCTGGGTTTGAGTCCAGCTTTGTTACTTAGTAGCTATATGATATTAGGCAAGTT
Source organism: Eptesicus fuscus (assembly GCF_027574615.1). Classification (NCBI taxonomy): domain Eukaryota; kingdom Metazoa; phylum Chordata; class Mammalia; order Chiroptera; family Vespertilionidae; genus Eptesicus; species Eptesicus fuscus. Next base: position 91,225,271 of record NC_072475.1, on the reverse strand, counting down.
TTAACTTCTCTGTGCCTTGATTTCCTCATCTGACAAATAAGCTTTATATTTATACTTCTTAGGATTGCTGTGAGTTGATATGTGTAAACATTTAGGACATTGGCTGGCATGTACAATGTCAAAAACTAGACTTTGCAGCCATAGTTTCTTAAGCAGCACACAAACAACCAGGTACATTTCTTGCTGGCCTTTTGCATATTAATAGTAATTGTACTGTAGTATCATTATGTTTTATATCAGGACATCAATTAACATATTTTATGATGACTCTTGTTGATGAATGTCTGATTAAAGCATCATCATTCCTTTATTTGGTTTTTAATTAGGCCTTTGTTTTATGCATTGGCAAAGAAAAGCAGGTAGAGTATGCAAACCCAAGCAAATTCCTCTCTAATAAATAATTTAAATCTATTAACTTTCCTTTGACTTTATTCATATATTATGACAATTAAATTTTAAAAGTTATTTTTAGAATAATTAATGTTGAATATCCTTTATCAAAGTAACCTTTGATTTACAGAAACACTTATTGCATTGTAACATTATGTATGATTGCATTTGGAATTTCATTTATTTCAAGTGGAATATCAAAATAAAATTCAGATATAAATTGTTAAATTTCCAAATATTGCTTTTGTGGAAGCATTGATAAATTATGTGAGATTTTCTGTCAGAAAGACTCACAATATAAATGAGTTGTTTCTAAGGTATTATTTCAACAAGGTTGGAGACTGAATGTATTATAGGATACTTGAGAATTTACATTCACAAGGGTTTGATTTGTGAGTTGTTATTTCTTATATGCCTTAAAGCAAGGACCACATAAAGGCATTGAAAAGGAAGGGATTGCACTTGAATAAAATAATGGATTGACTGGAAGAAAGCATGAAGAACTAGGTGAAGTACAACATTAATGGGGAATAAGAAATTTGATTAAGGTGTGAATGAATTGTTTAGGCAGTGTTTAAAATGCCTATCATTGGAAGAAAGAAAACGAGGTATTTTTATGAGAGATCCCTAGAGGTAGATCTTGGGATTTAAACTTTTCTGATAAGGTACAGGTACTTGGATACCTTTTGTAAATTACAGGGATAATCATTATGCTTACAGGGTGGTAAGCATAATGATTATGAGTTATTGTTTTATTAATAACAATTACTACTAATAAATTTTTCCTTCTTTAATACTATTTACTTATCCGTGTTGATTTTTCCATATTTTATACTGTTCTCTTAATCCTGCAGTTTGAACTGTTTATAATCTTCAGAAATTATTTTTCGCTCTAGCTGGTTTTGTTCAGTGGATAGAGCATCAGAGTGCGGAGGGTCCCGTGTTCGATTCCCAGTCAGGGCACATGACTGACCAGGGTGTGGGCTCGGTCCCCAGTAGGGGGCATGCAGGAGGCAGCCAATCAATGATTCTCTTCATTGATGTTTCTATCTCTCTCTCCCTTCCTCTCTGAAATCAATAAAAATATATTTAAAAAAAGAAATTTTTTGCCAAGTGAAAGAACATAGATCAATTGAATGTAGCATCAGTATGGCATCAAAGTATTTATTTATCTATCTATAAATTTGTTTAGGATGTTAAATGATTAAGCCTTTCATTTATGTTGATCAATTTATGCTATTTCCATTCCTATACTTAATGAGTTATACATATACAACATATATATAGAAAAAACTAAGACCTAAAGATATGAAATTTGCAATAGAAAGGCTATGTTCACATTTTTAATAATAATAACTAACCACTATGTATAAATACTAGTAAGAGTATGCATATTGTGGTAAAATGGCACTGTTATTAGTTTACATAACTTGGAAATTTTTTTAGAAATATATAATCTTCCCAAATTGCTGTTGCTTTAGTGATGCTTGTACTTAAAGTAATAAACATTTTAAGTTAGTCCCTGGCTAATGTGGCTCAGTTGATTGAGCATCGTCTTAAGCACCAAAAAGTCACTGGTTCGATTCCTGATCAATATACATAGCCAGGTTGCAGGTTTGAATCCTGGTCAGGGGCCATTCTCTCTCACATCAATGTTTCTCTTTCTCTCTCTCTCTCTCTCTCTCTCTCTCTCTCTCTCTCTCTCTCTCTCTCTCTCTCTCTCCCCCCGTCTCCTTCCTCTCTAAGAAAATCAATAAAATATATTTTAAAATAAATTTTATTGTTAGACATAATATTGATCCAACCTCATCTAGACAGGTCATTTAATGAATATCACAGTGTGTGAGTAGACATGTCTGGTTCAAAAAAGCTTTAGCATAAAATGAGGTCAGCATAGGTTGATTCTTTCAGCTACACAGGCAGCTGAGCCCTCTATGAGTTTCAAAGCCAAGTCCACAGGCAGCAGAGCTCCCCAGGCTGCTGGGAAAGCAGCAGCTGCGGCAGGAACTGGGCGATTTCCCCTCCAGCACTACTTGAGAAGAGGGGCAGCAGGCAACTTATCTCAAGGAGCTCTGAAGAACATGGCTAAACAAATAGAAAATGTAACTTTGAAATGTACAACTTTCAGAGATATGTGCAATTTTTGGCATACTACACTCTTCTCGATGTGACACACAGAGATAATAATTATTAGACACAAATTCATAATGTTTAAAATCACATAGTGTTTCATTTTAGTTCTATTAACAGCGTATATAACAGGAATGTTTAATATACTGAATAAGAAATTCCACAAAATAATTGTATGACATATATTTTCTCTCAATTTGTGGCTGTCTTTTCAATTTCTTTATGGTTCCTTATGATGAGCATACATTCTGAATTTTAATATAGTCAAATTTAAGAGTTTTAATGGTTAGTGTTATTTTGTGTCTTGGTAAAGAAATTTCAGTTGTTAGAAAGATATTTTTTTCTAATATTTCCTTTAACATTTTTCTTTTCACAATTAGGACTTTAATCCCCCTTTAATTTATACTTTGCATAAGGTGGGAGGTAAGACTGTAATTTAATCTTAATGCATGGGTAACCACTTGCCCCAGGCTCAATTTGTGAACAGCTCCCCTTTGTCCATGTAGCTGCAGTACAGATTCTGTCATACATTCCAGTTGCAAACATGGGTATGTTTCTCTCTGGGCTCCATTCTGTTTTGTTGGTCAGTATAGTTATCTCTTCCCAAGTACCACAAGCTGTAAATACCACAGATTCATAGAAAGACTTGATACCTTGAAGCGTTCTATTTTTGCAAGAATAAGAATAATCCCTTTGCAGATTGAGGAACCCTTCTCCTTCAGAAGTGTCTGGGCCATTCTTTGGGAAGCTTGTGCTCTGTTTTTCAGCCACTGCTTTCCAGCTTTGCTGTGTGGGAAAGTGGGGTAAAGAGAGGATGACTATGTCCTCAGAGGACTCCCCTAGCCTTTGAGACCAGTGGTGTCTCCAAAAGTGTTCCATGCAGTGGGTCGGTAGTTGGACAATCCTTTAAAGCTCATCCTATATAATAAAGAGGTAATATGCAAATTGACAATCACACCCTGACACAAGATGGCTGCCCCCATGTGGTCACAAGATGGCCGGCAGGGGAGGGCAGTTGTGGGTGATCAGGCCTGCAGGGGAGGGCAGTTAGGGGCAACCGAGCTAGCAAAGGAAGGCAGTTGGGGGCGATTGGGCCGGCAGGGGAGCAGTTAGATGTCGATCAGGATGGCAGGGGTGTGTTTAGGGGGGTGATCAGACTGGCAGGCAGAAGTGGTTAGGGGTAATCAGGCAGGCAGGCAGGCAAGATGATGGGAGCCAGAAGTCCTGGATTGTGAGAAGGATGTCCGACTGCCTGTGGGATCGGGCCTAAACTGGCAGTCGGACATCCCCCGTGGGGTCCCAGATTGGAGAGGGTGCAGGCTGGGTTGAGGGACACCCCTCCCCCCAGTGCACGAATTTCATGCACTGGGCCTCTAGTAGTTAAATAAGGCTGAAAATAGATGTTCATATTTCAAATAGTTTTAAAAAATTTAATTATATTTTTAAGTAAGTCATCTAAAATTAATAAATAGGACATTATAAATGTTTATCACTAATGTTTTTTTTTTAAAAAAAAAACCTTTGTTTTGGCTCAGCGTATAGAGCCTGGGGCCTGTGCTATGGACTGAAGGGTCCTGGCTTCAATTATGGTCAAGGGCAAATGCCTAGGTTGTGGGCTCAATCCCCAGGGGGAATGTGCAGGGGGAAAAAAAAAAAATTAAAAAAAACTCTCCATTTGATCCACCTTGTTTAATCATCTGCATACGATTATTTATAATTAATCCTGAATATGTTAAATAGCAAATCAACTCATATCCTCAGTATCTAGAATCACAATTCTCCCAAACACAAACTATTTTCCTCTCTATTTTCACAATGTCTTAACAATGGATATGGTTAGGTTGAATTTTTTGACAACGAGAAAGAAGCTACATGGTCTTTTCTGGTGCACCAGCATGGATATCCGAGTGAAGGTTAAGGTTAACTTAATTTCTCACTTCAGTTGAAAATCAATTCTTCTACCCTTTTGTCATAATCCTATCAACTACATAGAAAAACTGTTCTGCTATTGAGTTATATATGAATTTTCACAGGGAATTAAATTTTAGCTTTCAGAAACGGAAAGGTTTTAAAGGATGACAGGCCCTTTTTGTCTGTATTTACCTTATTAAGTAGTGACCCTGGAGTACTAAAGGGGTTTTCATACAGGGTCTTTGCTAAGAATAAAGGGCATTTAGAAGAAGAAGGTGGGAGTATATGATCTTTCTGCCACGGGGAAATGGTGTACAAAAGAAATTACTAAAATCACACACATAGAAATACCGCACATTCAAAGGACATTTAAAATGTAGGTGGTAGTGATAAAATAGCCACTGGTATTTATGTGATAGTTTTTCATGAATTATCAGAGATTTTTCCAGTGAAGAACAAATATTTCCCTTATTAAGTTATAAAATAGTTAGCCTATAGGTGTGACAATTGCTCTTACCAATTTCCTGAGTTAGGATTTTAAATTAGTTTACTTGCTGAAACTCAGTCCATTAAGAAAATAAATCAGATGGCAAGGAAACTTCCTAGAGTGCAATGTGGATACACCTGTCTAATTATATGAAAGGGCATAGTTCTTTTGTTTATTGAGGGTAACCTCACACCCTGGAATTTGCCGTTTTTCAAATTTAATGAACAGAGCAATGATAGATTAGGACACAAGGATAGTACAAAGAACAAATGAGTATGGGCATGAAATTATACTCTAGGCCCAGCATAATCTCTAAATCAATGTCCCCGATTTGGAGAGCGCTATAACTACTGCTCAATTAACTGTGCACAAATTCTTCTCTTACATCATTTAATTTTGAGCTTTTATACAAAATAGTTTATATTCAAACTAAACACATACATGTAACAATTTACCATGAACATATTTTATACTTTTTATTTATTTACTAGAGGCACAATACACAAAATTCACGCAAGAGTAGGCCTTCCTTCCCCTGGCCGCTGGCACCAGCTTCCCTCTGGCATCCAGGACCCTGGCTTCCCTTTCAGCCCTGGCTTCATTCGGAAGGTCGTCCAGAAGGTCGTCTGGAAGGATATCCAGTCTAATTAGCATATTATGCTTTTATTATTATAAATTTGTATTGTTGATGTGTCCACATATCAATATACTTCAAAAATAATTTTGCTGTGAATGTATCATAGCCTATCATAGCAATAAGACTTGTTATTAACTATTCTAGTGTTTTGTACAGTTCATATTATTTAAAAATTTATACTATACATTTTATATAAATAGTTCATTAGAATCCCAAGTGCCATTCTAGAAGGGGAATTATTGTAGCAAAAATTATATCCATGAATAAAAAACACTCACTTTTCATAACTTTGACCAAATTGCTTTTCAGAAAGTTTTATAATTTAAAATTATTTTTAGCAATTTCACATCATTAAAGTAATCATTAACATGACAAAGTATAAATGGGTAGATGTATATCTATATTCACACATACATACATGCATAGATACATATACACAGTGGGAAGATTGGTATCTGCAAATGGAATAAAAATATTATTTAATTTATTAATAAGATGGAACAAGACCTATATTTTTAATTTCTTCTTTATTCTGAAGGAGGGTTTTCAGTACTTCCAATGTTTTATGTTGTGTCCAATAAATCAATCCAGGAATTTCTTCTTTAGTCTCACACTTATTTAGTTCTTTCTTGTCTTAACATTAGCTATTGCTCTGACCAGTGTTGCTCAGTAGATAGAGCACCCCAGTCCCTGGTCGGGGTGCATATGGGAGGCACCAATTGCTGTGTCTCTCTCACATCAATAAAGTGATAATATTAGAAAATAGGAATGCATAGTTTCTGTAATAGAACGGAACAAACTGAGTTCATATTTCATCTGTTTTATATTTAATGGGACCAAGACAAAAATATGGCCCTCTCTCTCTCTCACTCTCTCTGTCTCTGTCTTTTCCCACACCTCTTCCCTCCTTTCCACTCTCTCTAAAAAAAAAAAAAAAAAAAAATACACAGCGGAAAAAAATCCTCAGGTAAGGATTAACAAAACAAACAAAAATAATAAATACATAATTAGTTATATATTTTTCTTATATTTTCACTTCTCTGGCTTAATTTTCTTATTTTATCCTTTATAGTTCATCTGAAATATATTATAATAAACATAAAATAAAGATTTAATTTTATTTTTAAATGAAATTTATTTTCTTATAAAAAATAAAACTTTGTTTTTCTCATTAGTTTTCAAGTTTCCTTACTCTGTATAAATGAACACACACCTGTACCCACATCTAGGATCACCTCTAAGATTTTCTTCTTGTTGCTTATTTTTGTAGGATTTTTTTAAGAAGTTATAAATATACAAATGGAATTCTTTCCAGTCATGATCCTTCTCAGAATTTTTCTTGGATACTTTCTCTTGTTTATTCTTTCAGAAAAAATTTTAAAAACATTACTTCAAGATAAAATACTCAATTGTTATTTTCTCGAAGCTTGCACAACATTTTACAAATTTGTTCTCAACGAATTGACATTTATGCAATAATTAGTCTTCCCATGTAGTTGAATAAGGCTCTGAGGAATTGCACAACTAGCTAAGGAATTTAATAATTGAAAGAACTCACATCTGGTGGGAGATAGAGGAAATAAGTATTACTTCTGTCCTGAATATAAAGTGAAATGATTGAATAATTTGCACCATTTCTTTGACCTGAACCCTACATCAGTAACCAGAAGTCTGTCTCTGAGGCAAAGAGAGCTGGTAAATCTGCGGGACTGATGCGTATCTCAGTAAAGCCATATTTTTGTCTTGGTCCCATTAAATATAAAACAGATGAAATATGAACTCAGTTTGTTCTGTCCTATTATAGAAACAATGCTCTCCTATTTTCTAATATTGATCACTTTAGCTGAACCAGAAAACATTTTATATCACAGTACTTATTGATTGGCTTTGCTGAAATGAATGTTAGTATATTCCAGTTTTAAACATTTACTTTAGAGCTATGGAAAAAAGTTGGAACATAAGTTTTTAAGGATTTAACTGGGAAGACAAGAAGGACAGGCATCAAATAGCTCATTTTGTCAGATTGAGTGTTTCTGTGAAGTCTGGGAGGAGATCACAAATGACATTTCCTCCTGTTTCCATATTGCAAAGAGATGTCCTGGCCTTTTCATTTTCTCTGGGATATATATCAGGCCCTGGATTCCCACTTATGAAGCTTGGTTAGCATGCTATTCCTCTAAGTTCAGATAATCAACAATTAGCTGGTTTACACAGCCTACTAAATTCTAGGTGAATTGCACAGAATACGCTCTCAATAATCTGGATTGAATGAAGAAAAATAAGTAGATAGATACATGATAGATAGATAGATAGATAGATGATAGATAGATAGATAGATAGATAGATAGATAGATAGATAGATAGATAGATGATAGGTAGATAATAGATAGATATATGGTAGATAGATGATAGATCGGAAGATGGATAGAGGCAAGAAACTGCAGATGGGATGTATTTGCTGATAAGAGAAGACATTAGAAAGTTTCTATGAGTCATGTTGTTGATATAACAAGAAAGATGGGTATGGATATACTAACTCAGGATAATGAATAAAACAAAATAGAAAAACTAAGTAGTTTTATTTTTAATTAACACTATTTATTGTACAAATATTTAATGAGCTCATTATGTGAACAAGGTAATTTCTAACTGTTAGGCATTTAGCAATTAAAATAACAAACAAGTTCCTGCTTACATTCTAAGGTGTGGTAGGGTCTTACAGTGTAGTCTTTTAGTAGATCTTCAAATCTGTGTCATGATGAGGATGAGAAGGAAGAATGTGTGATTAAAGAAATGCTCCTCCAGGAAAATATATATATTGTAAAGCTTGCATTTGGCTAATAATCCTGATTACATAGAGTTATGTAGAGTGCTTACCAATTATTTCTAAACATCATAGAATAAATGGATTTTTTATATCTACAGACATGCCAGAAAATTAATGTATGTTTGTATAGGTACACACTTCTAAATATTCTTTCTTATTTTAGCTTTTAAATTAATGGATATGTTAGCACTGGAATTAACTAGAAATAACATTATTCTGATGTTTTAAAAATCTAATGGAAATCACTTGGTAGATACCCGCTATTTAAATAAAGTTGTGGTGAGGTTTGTGTTTCCATAATTTACACAAAAGGATTGTTTACAGAACACAGAAGAATTTCAATTAGATTTATACATTTTTTATTTATCACCATAGTATTTTAAACAGTATTATCTCTGCACTTTACATATTATAATCTTGGAATGCAACTTTTACTTACAGATCTAAATTGCACAGAAAAATATTTTCAAAAAGTTACCAAGATTTAATTTCGTGTTGATCATGCGTTGACAGTGTTCTTGGCAGTGGTATATTTATGTGTAAATAGTGCTATAGTAATATTGAAAATAGTACATATATGAATGGAGATAGAAATATCTATACCAATGAAAGCCTAGGTGGCATCTCACCCTCGCCTTGTCACAAGATGGATGCCCCCATGTCGTCACAAAATGGCCGCCCCATGTCATCACAAGATGGCCACCACAAGATGGTTGCCACAAAATGGCCGGCAGGGGGGCAGTTGTGGGCAATCAGGCCAGTAGGGGAGGGCAGTTGGGGGTGACCAGGCTGGAAGGGGAGGGCAGTTGGGGGTGATCGCACCAGCAGGGGAGGGCAGTTAGAGGTGACTGAGCCGGCAGGGGAGGGCATTTAGAGGCAACCAGGCTGGAAGGGGAGGGCAGTTGGTGGTGACCAGGCTGGCAGGAGAGGGCAGTTGGGGGCGATTGGGCCAGCAGGGGAGCAGTTAGGGGATAATCAGGCTGGTAGGCAGAAGCAGTTTGGGGCAATCAGGCAGGCGAATGGTAAGGAGCCAGCAGTCCCAGATTGTGAGAGGGATGTCCCAGATTGAAGAGGGTGCAGGCTGGGCAGAGGGACACCCCTCCAGTGCACGAATTTTATGCACCAGGCCTCTAGTTGTAAAAATAATAGGTATAGGCATAGGACAACTGAAAAAAACATATTATACAATTTAGTTATCTTTCTGATAAACAAATGGAAATTCAAGTAACCTCAGTCTCAAATTTACCATGTAAATTTGAAATAGTTATACATAATTGTAATTCAATTGTCATTCTCTATTCAACATAGTCATGTTATTGTGTGTCATATTCAATTATAACATTACTAGAGGCCTGGTGCGCAGAATCATGCATTAGTGGGGTCCCTCGGCCTGGGCTGCAGGGATCAGGCTGAAACCAGCTCTCCAACATCCCCTGAGGGATCCTGGATTGTGAGAGGGCATGATCAGGGCCAGGTTGCATGATCAGGGCCAGGGAGGGACCCTGGGAAGGCCCTAGGGTGTATCTGGCCCATCTAACCTAGTCCCAATCAGCCGGACCCCAGCAGTAAGCTAACCTACTGGTCAGACCGTCTGCCCCCGGTGGTCAGTGCACATCATAGCGACTGGATGATGATCAAACAAACAGTTGGACACTTAGAATATTAGGCTTTTATTATATAGGATGAAATGTAAAATGTATACATTAACAAAACCCAATGATATATTATTACATTTTTGTGAGTTGCAAACCTCTAGTCCATGTTAGAAATACTGTAGAAAACTTTGGAAGGCTTTATAGATTGAATGCTTTACAAGCAGTTTATTTGTTGGCATCCATAGCTGAGTAGGTAGGTATTTGCCAGATGACATTTGAGATAGATCTTAAAACTCTGGTAAAAAATTTATAGAGCAAGATGTGAAAGAGTGGTGGGTGGTGGTGGTGAAAAGCATCTTGGACATCAGAAACCAAATAAACTGAAATGCATAAGCAGGAAAATTTCAGTGAATATTGAATACTACCTCTTAGCTGTACTGAAGGTAAATCAATATGTCATGGATATGAGGCTAAGGATAGACTGATGGTATAGAATTTTTAATTTATTGGGAGAACAAATAGGACCCTTAGGACTTTACACCTTCAGACCATAAAGCTGTGTATTTAAACTATAAAAAGAAAACCCAACCATATGCTGCCTTCAGGAGACACATCTAAGCTGCAGAGACAAATATAGACTCAAAGCGAAAGGGTGGAAAATGATTCTCCAAGCAAATAACATCCAGAGAAAAACAGATGTAGACCTATTTATATTTGACAAAATAGATATGAAGATAACAAAGGTAACAAGAGACAAAGATGCTCATTTTATAATAAGGGTACACTACATCAAGAAGACATAGCATTTCTCAATATATATGAACCCAGTCAGGGAGCACTTAAGTATATAAAGCAACTCCTGACAGAAGTAAAGAGTATTTCTAACATGGACTAGAGGTTTGCTACTCACAAAAACAGACCAAAACGCAATCATAGCTAGGGAACTAAATACTCCATTGACAATTCTAGACAGATCATCCAAACAGAAAATCAAAGAAATATTGGTGTTAAATGACACATTAGACCAAGTAAACATAATTGACACTTACAAAACATTTCATCCCAGAATATCAGATTATACATTCTTCTCTAGTGCACTTGGAACATTCTTAAAGATAGACCATATGCTGGGTCACAAAACTAGCCTCAACAAATTTAAGAAGATTGAAATAATAGCAACATATTATCTGACCACATGATTTTGAAATTAGAACTTAATGGCACAAAGAAAGTAAACAAATCCACAAATATGTGGAGATTAAACAACATAATACTAAAAAATGACTGGGTCAAAAAAAAAAAAAGGTAAGGTCAAAAGATATATAGAGAAAATGAGAATGACAATACAGCACATGAAAACCTTTGAGATGCAGCGAAAGCAGTAATAAGAGGGAAGTTTATATCATTACAGGCCTATCTCAAGAAACAAGAGAAATCCTATGTAAAAAACCTAACATTACATCTTAAAGTACTAGAAAAAGAAGAACAAAAGCAACCCAAGGTGAGAAGAAAGGAAACAATAAAAATTAGAGCAGAATTGAGTGAAATAGAGAACAAAAAGAGTATAAAAAATTAATACAACAAAGAGCATGATCTTTGGAAAGATTAATAAAATTGACAAACCCTGGCTAGACCCACTAAGGAAAAGTGAGAAAATACTCATATAAACAAAATCAGAAATGAAAGAAAAGTTACCACAGACATCACAGGCATGCAAAGGATCATACTAGAATCTATGAAAGACTATATGCTACCAAATTCAATATTCTAGAAAAAATGCATAAGTTTCTAGAAATATATAACCTTCCTAGACTGAATCATGAAAAATTGGTAAATCAAAATAGATTGATAAACAGTGAGGAAATTGAAACAACCATCAAAAACCTCCCCAAAAATAAACATCAAGGACCAGATGGCTTCATAGTAAATTCTACTAAACATTCAAAGAGGATTTAAAACATATTCTTCTCAAACTCTTCCAAAAAATTGAAGAGGCAATAACTCCTAATGTATTTTGTGAGGTCAACATAACTCTGATACCAAAACGTGGCAAGGATAACACAAAAAAAGAAAATCCTATATAATAAAGAGCTAATATGCAAATGGTCATCACACCCTCATGCCATCATGCTGTAACGGCTTAGACACTCAACACTGGGAGAGAGGAATGGAGACCAGCCAGGCTGCAGCCTGGGGAGAGGGTCAAGCTGCCAGCCCCACGGTCCCAGGCACCAGCTCTTGTGCCTACGGCCTGGCCCAGGAGAGGGACAAGCTGTTCGCTCTGCAGTTCCAGGCGCCAGTGGCTGCACCTGAGCCTGCGGCCCGGGAGAGGGACAAGCCACCTGCCCTGCAGTCCCAGGCACCTGTGGCTGCGGCCTGGGTGAAGCCACCTGCCCATGGTCCCCTGTGGCTGCAGCCAGCCCAGGTACCAGGTGCCTGTGACCTGCCAGAGGAGGGAATCCTGGGTCCTGGGTGCGGGGTGAGGCAGAGGTGGTTAGGGGCAATCAGGCCAGCAGGGGAGCAGGTAAGGATGATCAGGCTGGTAGAGAAGCTGTTAGGGGCGATAAGGCAGGCAGGCAGGCGAGCAGTTAGGAGCCAGCAGTCCTGGATTGCAAGAGGCAGTTGGACATCCTCTGAGGGGTCCCAGATTGGAGAGGGTGCAAGATGGGCAGAGGGACCCCCCCATGCACAAATTTTGTGCACCGGGCCTCTAGTTATAGAATAATATCTCTGATGAATACACATGAGAATCCTGAAGGAAATACTAGCAAATCAAATACAACAACACATTATGAAATAATATATCATGAACAAGTGGTGTTCATTCCAGCAGCACAAGGATGGTTCAACATACACAAATAAAACAATGTAATACACCACATTTACAAAAGAAAAGATAAAAATCATATGATCTTATCAATAGATGCAGTAAAATCTATACTAATAAAAGGGTAATATGCTAATTAGACTGGGTCGACTGGACATCTTCCAGACATCTGACTTCTTTTGGACAAAGCCACAGTGGCAGTGGCAGAGGCAGAGGCGGTTAGGGGTGGTCAGGCCAGCAGGGAAGCAGTTAGGGGGTGACTGGGCCGATGGGGGGCAGTTAGGGTGTGACCATACAGGCAGGGGGGCAGTTGGGGGTGACCAGGTCGGCAGTAGACATCCCCTAAGGGGTCCTGGATTGGAGAGGGTGCATGCCGGGCTGAGGGACCCTTCCACCCCCATGCATGAATTTCATGCACCAGGCCTCTAGTCATTTGATAAAATACAACATCCATTTATATTTGAAACACTCAATAAAATGGGTATAGAAGGAATGTATCTCAAAACAATAAAAGCCATATATAACAAATCCTCAGCTATTATTATACTCAACAGTGAAAAACTGAAAGCTTTTTTTCTAAAATCAGTAATAAGACAAGGATGCCCACTCTCATCAGTCTTATTCTACATAGATCTGGAAGGCCTAGCTATAATGAGATACCACCTCACATCTGTTAGAATGCCTATTATCAACAAGACAGGTAATAGCTATGTTGGAGAGGTTGTGGAGAAAAAAGAACCCTCACTCACTGCTGGTGGGAATGTAAAGTGGTACAGCCACCATGGACTATAGTATGGTGGTTCTTCAAAAAGTTAAGAATAGAGATACCCTATGACCCATCCATCCCTCCTCTGGGTATCTACTGGCAAAACTAAAATACATTTATTCGCAAAGATATATGCACTCCTATGTTCATTACAGCTTTGTTCATGGCAGCCACAACATGGAGACAACCAAGGTGTCCTTTGATGGATGATTGGATAAAGAAGGTGTGGTACATATTTACTGTGGAATACTGCTCAGCCATAATAAAAGATGCAATCTTGCCATTTGCAACAGTATGGATGGACTTTGAGAATATTATGCTAAGCAAAATTAGTCAGAAAAAACTAAGAACTGTATGACTTCACTCATATGTAGGATATAAAACTGAATCTCAGACACACAGACAACAGTATGGTGGTTACCAGAGGGGTAGGGCTTTGGATAGTAAAGATACAGTTCGGAATTTCTCCCTCCAACAGAAAGGAAATGTGAGGAATAGTGAGAAATGTTTGGGTAGGTCTTTGCTCCCGCTTGGGTCCATTTCAGACTCTAGCGCTTGCCCCCAATAAACTATCAAGCACAGATCTTATTTTCAAAATCCTCAATACCCAACAGCAGTCCATCCAGGGAATGCTTGGCCTCACTGAGTTCCAGTATTTAAGGTTTCCTCCCTTTGCTGATTGGGCTGATGTAGAGATCTATCTCCTGAGGCTTGTTCAGGCTGCAATCAGGCATGCCTCGATTTGTAGAGGCAAATCTCTGCAATTGCTTCTTTATTTACTTTAAAATGAGAATCTGCTCCAAATGAATAGATACATTAGGATATGCCCTTACTTGGGGATTTATCTTTCTCATGTTTAAACATGATATTTACAGATTATTTTTGTAGAATAGTGCATTTGACATGGAATATTTATTTCTAGGTTTAATGACTATCTTGCTTTCAAACTTTATGAGAACATATGAGATTGTTTTCCAACAAAATATTTTATAAGTAGCCATGTGCTATCTTGAATATTAAATGTGTTCTCTCTCTTTCTCTCTCTCTCTCTCTCTCTCTCTCTCTCTCTCTCTCTCTCTCCCTACCTCTATCCTTTCTCACCAAAAAGCAAAAAATAACACACAAATATTTAATATTCATCTGTGATATCACATTGAATGGAAGATATTGAAAAGTACCTAAAAGTTCAAAGGCAAATAACTACATGATAAAAAGTCCTAGAATATAAAAAAACTGTATTTTTTTAAATTTAATCTTCTAATGGGGGACTGTAAAAAGCTGTCTCACCAATTTAATAAATTTATTTCTAGCTCATACAATCAGAACTCTTGAATTACATTTATCTCTGCATATGTGCAAAGTTTATCACAAAGGACAGATGTTAAAACACTACACCCCTTTCATGAGATGATATTGCTTCTGCAAAGGTTATTTATTTTATAAATAAAGCTAATTATAGTCACATATCTTTTGAGAGATGTACTTAACTATTTCTAAAATGATAAAAGAAAATTTTAAGAACTTAAGACTGCAAGACTTCACTTAAAAACAAAGTCCCTCCGAAACTGGTTTGGCTCAGTGGATAGAGCGTCGGTCTGTGGACTGAAAGGTCCCAGGTTCTATTCTGGTCAAGGGCATGTGCATTGGTTGCGGGCACATCCCTGGTAGGGGGTGTGCAGGAGGCAGCTGGTCGATGTTTCTCTCTCATCGATGTTTCTAGCTCTCTATCCCTCTCCCTTCCTTTCTGTAAAAAAATCAATAAAATATATATTTTTTAAAAAAGTCCCAAGCTATTTTAAAAATTATTTATAATGCTTAATTATACTGCTTTAGGTGTCTCTCAATAAATTGCAAGAGGAAATAAGTGCTTCACATTCATCTCATATATGCTTATGATTACACAATTTTAATGTATTTCTTCATAGTGACATATGCTTCTAATAGCAAAAAACAAAACAAAACAAAACAAAACAAAAAAAAACCCACATTTCTAAATATTTAGGATCCTTTTGATTTTGTACGTTTTAAGTATTTAATAAATGTGATGTGTGTGAAAGGTTAAAGTTGGTGGCATGCAGGGTCGGGCTAAATAGCCATGTCAGATGATGAATGAAGAAAAATTTAAGAAAAAGGCGATGGGAATATCCAAAGGGAAGGGCTGCACAACACTGAGTCACATGGTATTGGGTCCATGATGGCAGCAAAAACACACTTAGGACAGTGAAACAGGAAGGTTAGAGAAGAAGCAGCAGGATAGCCTGGGCTGGGCAGCTTTGGCTCACTGGGAAGTCAGAGGAAAGGGGGTCTTGAGACAGGTGCAAGGGGTTCACCTAGGAAGAGCTGACGCTGCCTCTTGCTCCCCTGGTTGCAGGTCTCATGGAGTCCCTTAGAGGGTGGGGGATAGGTGCCAGTGGGAGAATGACACAGGCGTGCTCCTTGGAGGGAAAGTGCTCAATGGGTCCTTCTTCCTGAGCATGTTTATCTCTCTCTTACTGGTGGAAACCTCAGAGGAGGGTCTTAATAGAAATTCATCAGCTTTCCAGGTGTGCTCTTTCAGGGTCGTGGTCTCCACTGATTGTCGGTGCCAGGGCAGGGGTCATTAGTCAGCGTAGCTGCTTGTCTGGTTTTGCTGCTTTTCTGGGCCTGGAGCTAAAATACAACTGAAGCCTAGATATTATCTGTAGGGAGGAAATGGTCAGGGGTCTAACCTGATGACCAGCGATATCAAAGATCAGGGGTCCAAACCACAGGACCAGTAGTGATATGTTAGGGAAGGATAGGTTGGCCTGGGGGTGAGGTTCTTATTTTCCCAGTTTTGCCCTTGCTGGGCATCTGGGGCTTTCTGCCCTGGTGAGTTTCTGTATCTGGCCCATCATCCTTGTTCTGCTCCTGTCTGTCTAATAGTATGTGTGAAATATATTATCTTGTAAGATACAGAGTCCATGCCCTTCTGGCATGGATCAATGGTTGAGCATTGACCTATGAACCAGGAGGTCACATGCCAAGGTTGGGGCTCTATCCCCACTGAGGGGTATGCAGGAGGCAGCCTATCAATGTTTCTCATCATTGATGTTTCTATCTTTCTCTTCCTCTCCTTTCCTCTCTGAGTTAATAAGAATATATATATTTTTTTAAAATACAGAGTTCAGGCTAACTTAAGAAGTTACATTGTTTAAAAATGGAGGCAATGGTCTATAAAATGTCCACATTTTATTTAAAATCAGTTGCTATTCTTCTCAGAAAGTAACTGATACATTATTTGCCTCTTAGGAAAATTAAATTACTAACCAGTAATTATAGTACTCTGAATGAAATATTCTCAGTGGATTTGTATCAACTATCTTGGGGCATTTGGCATTTGAGATATGGTCATGTAGCTACATTGTAAAATAAAGAAAATTAAGTTATGATAGATTATATCTTAAATTTATCTAGTATCTTTCTGTAAAGTCACTCTTTTATTTTTTCTTTCTCAACAGTCTCCTGCAGCAGATAGCCCAGAGATATTTTTTAAGGCACAGACAGTTTGAAATATAGGCCTGAGATCTTAATGTCATTTACAGAGCTGGAATTCAAATCAGCTTTACTCCTAGTCAAGCTCTATTTTGTTACTATTGAGTCTGCCTTTGTAATTCTAAATTATGTAGCAAAGCAATATAAATGGAATGTGCTCATCTTCAGAACAGAGATTTGAAACACTCTGAACTTACACTATCCTATGTGCTATAAATTTTGAACCCTTAATTCACTGAGACATATAATATATTAAACTGTGGATTACTTATTAAAAATACATTTTAAATTT
Organism: Eptesicus fuscus; assembly: GCF_027574615.1. NCBI lineage: Eukaryota > Metazoa > Chordata > Mammalia > Chiroptera > Vespertilionidae > Eptesicus > Eptesicus fuscus. Next base: position 91,207,896 of record NC_072475.1, on the reverse strand, counting down.
TGTACATAGCGTAGAAATTCAATTATTCTGTAATGAGTTAGGAAGTACAATGTATGAGAATCTAAATTCTAGAGTAAAAGTATCTATATATATATAAAAAGACAGTGATCGTGACAACCAAAATGACCATTCGACCTGTCACCATGCAGTGCTAGCATAGATGCATAGACACAGGTAAAGTCTATGAGTGAACTAAGAATGAACAAGACAAATGCTTGCCTTCACGGAGCTCACACTGTAAAAAGGTTATGTCAGGGATGAGAATTCAAAATTGCCACCAGTACAGACCTGAGATGCCGCTTCTCAGAGCGGCCAGAGATACACCCACTAGTGAACGGGGGGTGTGACTGAAGGGTTGGCACCGATGTGAAAGTGGAGCTGTTCTGAATTTCCCAGAGGAGCCAAAGGCTGCCTAGGAGGCGGAGCTTTTGATGATGACTGGCATAGAAACTGACTAATCAGAACCAAATCTGGGTGAACTGTAAGGAGCCAATGGCTGCCTAGGAGGTGAAACTTTTGATGCTGGCTGGCATAGAAACCAACCAATCAGAACCTAATATGGGTAAACTTTGAAGGCAGAACCTAAGGTGGGTGCTGAGAAGGGGTTTTAAGGGCAACAGCTGTTTTGTGTAAGGTGTAAGAAAGCGGTTCAATTTTTTAATGACCAGTTTGGCAGTATAGTGCATATGGCTGGCTATCAGTCCAGATATAGGGGTTATGTATTTTTGTCTGCCAAGAGCATCTTCTTCTGCTGAAAAAGGCTCCCCCTTGCCCATTTAAGCAATCCTATCCTATATAATCTATCTATACTAATAAAAGGGTAATATGTTAATTAGACCAGGTCAACCGGCCATATTCCAGTTGTCCAACTTCCTTCCAGACAAAGCTATGGTGGTAGGGACCGAGGCAGAGGCCGTTAGGGGTGATCAAGCCAGCAGGGGGGCAGTTGGGGGCGAGATCAGGCAGGCAGGGGTTTAGGAGTGATAAGGTCAGCAGGGGAGGGCAGTTGGGGGGGGTCCAGGCCTACAGGGGAGGGCAGTTGAGGGCAACCAGGCTGGCAGGGGAGGGCAGTTGGGGGCATTAGGCAGGCAGGCAGGTGAGTGGTTAGGAGCCAGTGGTCCTGGATTATGAGAGAGATGTCTGACTGCCGGTTTAGGCCCAATCCCACAAGGACCGGGCCTAAACCTGCAGTCTGACATCCCCTGTGGGGTCCCGGATTTGAGAGGTTGCAGGCTGGGCTGAGGGACACTCCCCCATGCACAAATTTCGTGCACTTGGCCTCTAGTCTATATTTAAAAGGCCTGTGGCCCTAATGCATAACAACCAAAGACTGGTGCGGGTAGGTGGGGCTGTGAGCGCAGCTAGGTGTGTGCGGGTGGGCGGGGCTGCAAGAAGAGCTGTGAGCACTGCAAGGCCGTGTGGTTGGGCGGGGCCACGCGATTTCACTCACTGGGCTTCTAGTCTATAATAATAAAAGAGTAATATGCTAATTAGACTGGATGTCCTTCTGGACGACCTTATGGACGAAGCTGGTGCTGCGAGGGAAGCCTGGGTCCTGGGTGCCAGCAGGAAGCCGATGCAGGCAGCCGAGGGAAAGAAGGCCTACTCTTGCATGAATTTCATGCATTGGGCCTCTAGTTGTAATATAATTGCTCTATTCACAGTCATAAGAAAAATAAATACTTTACCCTTTGAGGAATAATAAATAGCAAAATACATATTTCTACTGAATTAGTTTTTTTATCGAACAATATAAATAAGAAATAATTTATAACTTCTTGAAAATAGAACTACCTTTAATTTTCACATACTATTGATTTAGGGCTATTTTAAAAGAATAATTTAGAAGAGTAAATTCTTGCTCTAGCTGGTTTGGCTCAGTGGATAGAGCATTGGCCTTGGACCAAAGGGTCCCGGGTTTGATTCTGGGCAAGGTCAGGGACCGCAGTTGCAAGCTCCTCCCCCACCTCTGCCCTGGTTGGGGCTGTGAAGGAGGCAACCAATCAATGTGTTTCTCTCACATTGATGTTTGTCTCTGTCTTTCCCTCTCTCTTCCACTCTCTCTAAAAATCAATGGAAAAATATCCTCAGGTGAGGATTAAAAAAAATAGAAAAGTAAATTCTTCTAAATTTAAATGGTAGCTTACTGTTGCCAAGTTAAAACATTCTTTTTTTCTCCTTTCTTTCATTTTGTCCAAATCAATATGTTTATATATTATTATTATTATTATTATTATTAATTTATTATTTTTAAAGGACATGAGTTCCCTCATACATAAAGAGATAGGATTACTGAAGAATGCCATTATGTTAGATATTTGGAAGGTAAAAATGCCAATCATGCCATACAATTTTATCCTCATTTTTTTTTCAGAGCAGGATTCAATATTTTTTTATACCACATAGAATAAAATTGAAATAAATTTATTTACTTATATGATAGTCTGGAAACAAAGATTCAACTAAGAGAAAATAGTAACTAAATATTGAAAACCAGATTTTCATACTATTAAAGCACACCTTAGTTTTTTTAGAAGTAGAAATTATATGATAAAAAAAAATCTTAAAGCTTTTGTCAATATAGTTGGGGCTATAGGTTACCTTTATTTCAAATGAATTAAAAATATTTTTATTAATTTCAAAGAGGAAGGAGTAGGAAGAGGAAGAGAGAAACATCAATGATGAGAGAGAATCATTGATTGGCTGCCTCCTGTACACCTCCCTACTGGGGAGCATGTGCCCCGGGCATGTGCCCTTGACAGGAATCTAACCTGGGACCCTTCAGCCTGAAGGCCTATGCTCTATCCACTGAGCCAAACTTGCTAGGGCTCAAATGAATTTTTTTAGGAATGGATCGTTTCAAAATATTATAGTATAAAATGTCACTTCCAGGAAAAGTTTTGCACCTCACAGGGGAGTTAGTTTACTTTTTTTCTCCAATTATTCAGTGGAAAATGTAGTATGAATTTGAGTGAATATGCCTAGCACTAAATTCCATTTATAATTTGAGAAATCTTTTATGATATAATCACCAAAGATGATTATTTATGCAGTATTTTTACTTTGTTGGAAAAAGAGTAGACAAGAAAATGGGTGTGAATTTAAGTGTAAGAAGTCTAATTTTTAATATACCATTTTATGAGAATAATAAAACCAGCTAACTTCTGAAAGCAATGATGGCAAATACTTTGTAGGTATTATTTCATTTCAGGTCCAGCAGCTTTGATGGAGGAGTAGGCCATCCTAACCTAGAGAGGGCAGAGCTGGAATTCGAACCCAAATCAGCCATCTCTAAAATGCATACCCCCAACCAATGGGCTGCAGTTTCTCCATTAATTTTATTTCGTAATTTAAAAAGTTAAGTCCATTTCCAAATTTTTACTTAACAAAGATATTTTATTTAAATTAAATGCTATTTAATACCTTTCTTATAAAAGAAAACAGTTTGTCCTATTACAAAATTAGCATATGATATTTAAGGTATACAAATAATGAAAATTAAATCAGACAGTTTTCTAAATACCTCTAGTCATACTGCCTCAAACTTACTTACTAATTAGCCACAAATTCTTTGGACTCTTTCCATATGGTAGGCCCAGATAGGTCCATTTAGGCACAGACAAGGGTAGGTTTCCTCTAAGAAGGAGCTGGATCCTAAAGAATGAAAGGCAATAAAATTGAATAAAACCTTTCTGTTTCACATACAAGTGAGAATGTTAACTGTCATGTTTATAAGTTGATTTTTGAAAGAATTATAATGTGCAGCATTTTCCATATTGTCAATTTTTACATTATTGGTAATACTTACATGGTACACCAATACATATATCTATTCTAATTATTTGAAACATCCATTTCTCTAAGTTTTCACCATATATATAGTATTTCAAAACATAACCCAGGCACTTAAAAGCACATTTTTATTGTGTAAAACAAGACAAATTCATACTGACTTTATTTGGTATTCTTCAAAACGGTATCTTTTGCCTCAATTTTATCTAATCTGTCTATTTCACTTACTGGTTCTGATGCCCAAGCCATCATTTTCTTTCTTCACTATCCCAATTATATCTTGAGGTTTCCAATAAATATGCTATAGGGTCTGAAGATTAAATGACTATATCTCACACTATCTTTCAATGCAACTTGGGTTTTCCTTTTGTAAAAGTAATCACATTTGTCATCCCTTGCATTCCTTACTGGAATATTAGCTACACCAGGATACATTCTATGTCTGTCTGGCATGTGGCAGGCAGTTAATATATATTTGAAAAGTAAATGAACAAATACAATATGTAGAATGTATTACTTAACTGTTGAATTTTGTTAAAATTTTATTATATTTTTGTTTCTTTCAAAGAGTGGGTTCATAAGTCTATGCTTGGGCTATTTTAAGAGTCCCCTTTTCTAGCTCAGTCTTTATAGTAAATTAAATATATTGACAATTTAGTGATAGATGAAAATAACAACTTGAAAAGTAACCAACCTCTTATCACTCTTTATAAGGATTAGATTGTAAGATGATCATGCTATGGGAAGTAAAACATCTCAGTATTCATATTTTTCTATGAAGACCACCAAAAGAAATTGGAAATAAGATTACTAAAAACATAGAATGACTTTTAGTGTATTAAGAAAACAGTTCATTAAATAAGACTATGATAATACTATTTTATTGTGAAAACTATTTTTTTTTGGTCAGGATTATCCATTTAGAGAAAGTGTTGGGCAAGTTATATTTCTTTGCCATAGAGAATTCTAAGGATGTGTTTTCTCCTGTGCTGATATGGTATTATTGCCACAGACTAAAGGATCCTCAACAGAAAAACAGTCAGAATAATAATTTGAGATCAAATACTTCAAATTAAAACCAGGTGTTTTTTTTGTTTGTTTTGTTTTGTTTTTAGCTTTCTTCTGCTATTTATTTGGTATCTATCCAAAATCTATGTGCATATGGGTCAAATTATTTATTTACCTAGTAATACATTTTGCAATCAACTTACCCTATAGTCGTTTAGAGTAAGTTATACTGCAAAAAATTAGATGTATCCTGGGTAAAATACTGATTTTTTTCAATGAATAGGATGGTAGATTGGTAACACCTGTTTTTTATTTTCCAGCAGAAACTCTCTGTGCCCTTTCTCTGCAATGCTGACCTTTCAGGCTTAGTGTATTTTGTATATTTATCTGTGCTTACATTGGATATTGTATGTAGCTGATGCAAATCTTTCTCTTTTGTTAATCCTCACCTGAGGATATGTTTATTGATTTTTTTTTTTATTTTTTTTTTTTTTAGAGAGAGAGGGATGGAGAGAGATTGGGGAGATTGGGGAGAAAGATAAATGTTGATGTGAGAGAGAAATATCAATTGTTTGCTCCCTTATGTGCGCTGACAGGATCAAGCCAACAACCTAGGTATGTGCCCAGACTGGTAATTGAAGCTTCAACCATTTGGTGTATGGAACAGTGCTCCAATCAGCTGAACCACCTCTCCAGGGCACAGGTCTGCTTTTACAGGGCAAAAAATTCTAGGCTCACCCAGTTCTTGCTAAGCCCATTTACCTGAATAAGTTTAATATCCTATCTAATAATAGAGTAACATGTAAATTACCATCACTCCGCTACGCCCACGATTGGGCGGCAGGAGGCTGGGGGCGGGACTTGGGGTGGCCTATCCAGCCATTGAGAGGCACAGATCCGCTGCCACTGAGGGGGCTACCCTGCTGTTGAGAGGCGCAGGAGGCAGGACTCCTGACCCCTGCGCCTCTCAACAGCAAGGTAGCCAGGTGTCCGCGGCAGCCCCCTTCAGCGGCCGTTGAGAGGCGCAGGGGGGCGGGAGTCCCGCCCCCTGCGCCTCTCAAGAGCAGGGTAGCCCCCCTCAGCATCCGCGGACCATCAAAAGTGGGGAGCTGGGTGCCTGTCTGCTCCGGCAGCAGGCCTTTCAGAAGCCTCTGCCTAGCCGGAGACTTCTGAAAGGCCTGGTGCACCAGCGGACAGGCACCCAGCTCCACCGCGAAAAGCAAAAGTGTGTAGGGGACCCTACACGTGCATGATTCAATCATGCACTGGGCCTCTAGTTTGATTATAAATTTTCATTAAAATATTTTATATCACAAATTCGGATTTTAATGCTATCTCCAGCTTCCAAGACCATCTACACTAGTAAAAGAGAAACATGCAAATTAATTATCACTCTGCTACACCCACAAGCCACGCCCACCAGCCAACCAGGAGCAAGTATGCAAATTAACCCAACCAAGATGGCAGCCAGCCACGGAGCTGGAGCAAGCAGGAGGCTTGGGTTGCCTCAGCAATGGAGGAAGCTAAGCTTCCTGCCTGCCCTGGCTTGCCCTGGCCTCAACTCAAGGCTACAAAATTTCAATTATAGAAGATAAATAAATCCTAGATACTTGCTTCCAGCTGGCCCTGGCCTCCACTCAAGGAGGTGCTGAAAAAACAAAGAAAAAGAAAAAAAGGAGGGGCTGGGACCTTGGGTCGCTGGGGGTGATCTGGCCAGGATGGGATGGTGGCAGGGGCCATTGTGGGTAAGCAGACCAGCAGGGGAGCCCGTTGGGGGTGAGCAGGCCGTCAGTGGAGGTCAGTTGGAGGTGATCAGGATAGGGAGGAGGGGGCAGTTTGGAGTGAGCAGGCCAGCAAGGGGGCAGTTGGGGGTGATCAGGCTGGCAGGGGGTGCATTTGGGGGCAAGCAGGCCGGCAGCAGGGGCCAGTTTGGGGCGAGCAGTCTGGCAGGCAGAGTGGTTAGGGGCAACCAGGCAGGCAGGTGAGAGGCTGGAGCCAGCAGTCCCGGATTGTGAGAGGGATGTCTGACTGCCGGTTTTGGCCCGATCCCTGTAAACTGGCAGTAGGACATCCTTCGAGGGGTCCCAGATTGGAGAGGGGTGCAGGCCGGGCTGTGGAACACCCCCCACCCTCATGCACGAATTTCATGCACCAGGCCACTAGTAACTTAATACAAACCTGCTATGATTTAGTAAACATTCTGACTGTTTTATTCAAGTATCAAAAGCCTGTACTTTTGTATAGTAAATTTATTTCCCTAACTAATCAAAAAGTTATAGTGAGACCAAGACAGAGCATTGCAGCAGTGACTTTAGGTTAAAATGTTTCGGTCCCTGAAACAATTGTTTTCCTTGGGTTTTAAATATATATATATTACCTTTATTTTCCAATATTATTCAAATTGGAAAATAAAGGTAATATCTTCTAAAGGTAATAACCTGAAGTCAGAAGGGTTTACATTTAAATAAAATTGGAATTGTCGTTTTCCACTGTAATGTTAGTGGTTTGTTTGAGTGAGTGTATATTGGCACATTAGGTGACTTGCACCTAAGGATTCTTAACTTGAATAGCTACTATAATATGGTCAAAAATAAACCAGCCAATATCATTGAAACATACCGTGTCTAGAAAGAGTTTTCTGAGAGACTGCTATATTCATAATTAACTAAAATATGTTGAGATTTTTCCATTAAAATAAGAGAATCATTGTTTTTCGTATATGTTGTATATTTAAGGGTTTCTTTTTATATAGTATATGTTAAAATACAAATTATTCTTAGAAATGAAATAATGAGTATATATGCATTAAAATAGGTTTTCAAAATTAAAATGCTTTATACATACTAATTAATCCTTATGACCTTTCTCTGAAGTAATCCTTATTATAGAGATGAGACACAGAATGGTTTATCTACCTGCTTATTGACACAGATGAAGAGATTGCGTGCAGTTTAATCATCTATATTTATTTCTTATTTATTCCTAGGTAACCCCATCTAAATAGCCAACCTTATGAATCGATTTAGGGATTAAAGAATACTTTATGTGCGGTTATAACTTTTTATTATTTTAGCAAAAATTTAACAACACAAATATGAATATTTTACATATTCATTGAAATATAATTTAAAATAAAACAAACAGTATAAGGTGACCCCTGTGAGATGTTGAGCCTCAAGTGGTGATTGCATAACTATATTATGTGTACAGTACCCAACTTATTTTTGTGTCTCTAAAACCCTGATTTGTCTGAATTTACATTCCAAGAAGAGTATGTAATTAAACTGACATTACACAATAACTTTCATTTTAAACTACAAATATTTTTACTTTCTTGTGCAATTTATAGAAATCTAAATAAAAGTAAAAGTTAAATGTACTGTTCTAATAAACTAGTCTCACATTAGTGTGCCTTTAAGTATTATTTTTGTACTAGAGTTGTGGAGCATTGCCTACTGTCAAAAAAAATTAGGTTACCTGGGGATGAGTACTCTCTAATGGCAAGATCACCAGACGGCAGTCATGGGTGAGCCCATTTCTATTCTTAGAATCACCCAATAATGCCCATTCTAATCTTCAAGACTTTTTAACAGTCTTCACTTTTGTTTCTTAAGTTGTAAAAATAGAGTTCAATTAAACACACACACATATATATATATTTTTTATTTTTTTACTGGCAAAATAATGTAAGGGAATAACGGGGATATAAAAATGAACACAAAGTGTAACCTCCTTAAGAGACCAAGTATCTACTGGGAATTCATTATAAAAACAACTATTCTAATAAAATCATAGAATTTATAGAATTTAAAGAGCAGGGGTAACTTTAAGATAGTGATAATAGAGATAATATACCTACTAGTAAATGGAAGTAAGGTGGCATTTAGAAGATTTTGAAAATGATAGGACATTGATTGTTAGAAGTGATAAGGGGAAGAATGTAGGTGGTGGGGCATCAGCAAAGGCTAGGAACCTGACAAGTATAAGACATGTGATGGTAATGATGGGGTGTGTGGATTGCAAAGAACATTCTGAAACTAATTGTGAAAGTCTTTGAAGACAGACCAAGCTAAAAAGTTTAAAAGTTATTTTCCAGGCAATGCCTAAAAATGGAATGTTTTAAGAGTGGATGTAGATAATTATCTGATACTAGAGGCCCAGTGCATGAAATTCATGCACTGGGGGGAAGGGGTGTCCCTCAGCCCAGCCTGCACCCTCTCCAATCTGGGACATCCCTCTCACAATCCGGGACTGCTGGCTCCCAACTGTTCGCCTGCCTGCCTGCTTGATTGCTCCTAACTGCTCCTGCCTGCCAGCTTGATCACCCCCTAACCACTCCCCTGCCAGCCTGATTGATACCTAACTGCTCCCCTGCCAGCCCAGTCGCCCCTAACTGCCCTCCCCTGCAGGCCTGGTCCCCCCCCTCCACCGCAATCGCCCTCCCCTGCCAGCCTGGTGGCCCCTAACTGCCCTCCCCTACAGGCCTGGTCGCCCACAACTGCCCTCTCCTGCCGGCCATCTTGTGGTGACCATCTTTTGACCACATGGGGTCATCTTGTGTGAGGGCGTGAGGTCAATTTGCATATTGCCTCTTTATTATATAGGATAGGGTTGCTGCTATTGAAACATGCTTTCAGATTTAAAGATCTGAAATAGGACAATGGCAGTAAGAGTTGAAAGACTATATAAATATACGTTTTTCAACCTCTGAATATATACATATTTTAGCCTCTAAATATATACTCAGCAGTTGAACCACTCAACCTCTGAACCTTGAAACTTCTGATATCTATTTCTATTTCTGTTTATACCTATCTATATCATGTTTATAAAAATCAATTCAAAACTTTAAAATAAATATTGTATGTAATTATAAATTATAACTAATGATTTTAACTCATTCATGTAAAAAGATAGACTGTTTTATTTTTTATCAAGTTTTTCTTTTTCTTTTCTGATCTCAGTGTTCCTCATTTAATCATTCTGTTAAGGATTCTTGAGTTTTTCTCTTGACTAAATATAGTAAGTCTCTGTGACATTTTAGGATACTGAGTATGTTTTTATTGAGTAACTGACAATTTGATAAATTTCTTGACTATGGTATACACATGTACATATATATTTGGCAGTCCACAAATAAAAATGATAGGAAGACATTTTAAAGAGTAAGGGATTTTACATTATTTAAAGAAAATCTATTGAAGCATAAGGGAATGAGGGCTTTAAGCCCTGCAGTAATACAAACAATTTCATTTTTAAGGCTACAGCTACAAGGAAAATCTGTTCTTAAAATCTATTTCCAAATAGTGTCTGATTCTTCTGTATGTAGCATTCATACCTACACTTTTTAGTTGTGTTGCTGTTAGCGATCATTTTATTTGTATCTGACTTGGACTGTTTGTTCCTTAGGGTAAAATCTTTATCTTTTTATTATTCCACACAATATTTTGGAGAGCCTTAGAATCCGAGAAACACGGGAATTTTAAGGAACTCAGAAAGTTATCTATTTCAACCTCCTGGCTAATAAAAACCTTTTGTGACGCTCCTGGCTTCTGATTCTTGTGTTTATCCTTGAAAATGCACAGTGAGCTCCCTCCATTCCAGCCCATCTCATTATTATGCAGTTCTCAGGATTAGAAAGTTCATTATTAATTGAGCTGGAAGTTGCCTCATTTTAACTTCTAAACATTGGCTCTTTGCTTTCTCAAGAAGCACAGGAGTCTAGTTCTTCTTTATATAATAGGCTTCCAAATTGTTGAGGACTATTGTCAGTGCCCTGGAAGAAAGTGAATAGTACATGTGAGTGATAAAGTGACAGGTTTGCTGTTTGTCTTCTTTTGCTTACTTATTTATTTGCCTTCCAGCTAGAAATCCTCAGAAAAATGGGATTCACTGTTTGTTAAAAAACTTTTATTGGTGTACACTGCACTAATGTGGGTTGGTTTTTCCTCATAAGAAAATTTCTGCTGGAGTTTCTTATCACCAGCTGGCTCATTTCTTATTTATTTATTTATTTATTTATTTATTTATTTATTTATTTATTTATTTATTTTAGCACTCAACTAAAGGCATAATGGAGAATTTAAGAGAACCAAACAGCAGAATTGAATTTATCATCTAATATTTATTATTTTTGCCTTTTAATTAGCCTTTATTTAATATGAAAATACATTTACTATAAAAATCACCTCTTTCTTAACTGCACTGCATTTCAGTAGTGACATGAGATTTGGAGTAATATTTCATAGTCACGTCAAAATGTAATATGAAGAAACAGAGAAGACAGAGGTTGATTTCATCTAATAAAATGATGTGTCAGTACCAGAAAGCGGAGACAATAGTACATCAGTTAGGCCCTATGTTAGTTTGCTTTGTGATTCTGTTCTCAAGAGATTATTGTTACAACTCAAGAAGAACAAGAACATCAAAACAAACAAGCAAAACACTCGATTAACAAACAGGCAAAGCAGTTGAATAGATACGTCTCTAAAGAAAATATAAAAATGGCCGGTAAGCACGTGAAAAGATGTTCAGCATCACCAGGAATTAGGTAAATCCAAACTGAAACCATAAGGAGATAGCACTTCACCACCTTAGGATGGATATTATAAAGACGCTGCAACATCAGAGAATGGAAATAGGCAAGAAAAAAAATCCATAACATTTCAAACTGTGGGTCAGGCCAATACACAATCTTGATAGATCCATTTTTAGGGGTTTTGAAAATTGTCTTGAGCGTTCTGAGCAAGGTTTTTCTCTGTGGTGTAATAGGCTGCTTGGTCAGTTTGCAACAGTACATGTATTTCTACGAGCCACAACCCCTTGACAATTTATAAGGACTATCTGTAGATTTATATCTAGTTATTTTTATATATTTTTTGTTATGCAGGTATTGCCTTTATTCTTGAATTATATATGCTAAAGCAAAATTAGGTCAATTCTTTTAGGAATAATTTTAAAGGGGTATCTTTGAGACGGTTTTATTCAATGAGATACTCTTAGATGAATGTCAGAAACCTCACTTTTTTTCTATCAGTGATGTGCAGTTTGCTGTGGGCTTTTACAATTTTCTGAAACTGATGATTTGATTGCTTTGGGGAAATTCACATGCAGATTTTGCCTTGAAGAGTCAAAAAGCATTGCTAAATGATGGATCAAGTGTAATGGGATTAAGGATTTTTCCATTCTTTTTATATTAATTAACCATCATAAAGAGAGAAACTAATCACCCTGTCCCTGACTAATGCTTTGAAGGCTTCTGATATCTGTTTGATGAAACTATCACAAAAGATAAAACTAGAAAAATTATTTTCTTCTTTAGATACGCATATAAGAGTATAGTTGGCAAGATATGACTTTCTGAAACCCAATGAATATGAAGTAATGAGATGCTACCTCGAATAGAGAGCAAACTTAGCAGCTATCTTTTTTAAAAAATATATTTTATTGATTTTTTACAGAGAGGAAGGGAGAGGAATAGAGGGTTAGAAACATCGATGGGAGAGAAACATTGATCAGCTGCCTCCTGCACACCCCCTACTGGGGATGTGCCTGCAACCAAGGTACATGCCCTTGACTGGAATCGAACCTGGGACCTTTCAGTCTGCAGGCCGACGCTTTATCCACTGAGCCAAACAGGTTAGGGGAACAGCTATCTTTGATGTTAAAAATGTATGATAACTATGTTTCTAAAACTAAAGGCTTATGGCCCATTAGTCAGACTCTATAGTCATCTGGGACAAATTGAACTTTGGCTAAAGGAGGACCTGTGTGTACAAGACAGTATGTGCTCCTTATCTACCCATGGCAGTAGTTTGTCTCTCATGCTTAGATCTAACAGGTCCTGAGAAATAGGAGCTGCTTGAGTTTTAAAAATAACAGGAACATTTTTTCATCTATTGTGACTCACTTCTATATAAAATACAATCATTTTCCTTTTTTCAGTTGTTCCATGTACCAAGTGATACTCTAAAACCACTGGGGGAGAAAGAAAGACCTCATTAGCCCCTCGTGGTGCAGGGTTTAGGGGTCCTTTGCTTTCAAGCTAAGTTTTCATTATGTGCTCTTGATTAGAGTTTTAATATTAGACATTGAAATAATTTGACAATACTAATTAATGTTCAGATAAGTCCATAATGTTATATTCTGTATTTAGTTTGCTATAATATGGGAATGATAACAAGCTTTTTTTGACACTAGGAGACATAATATATAAACATAGAGGACAGTATTGTTTCCTCTATATATGCTGTTGAGCAATAAATGCAACACTTCGTGTAATGTGTATTTCAATGACTTAGGGAGTCCAACCAACTATAACCCGAAGAACATTTTGCACTTTTCTTGGACTTTCATAATTGTTAGATATTATATGTGTGAGTTATTAATTACTAGATAATTTAAACATTTATATATAAAATATTGTTTGGAATAATACCTTTAGATTATTATAATAACTATAAGTTATTAATAAATTATTTGCTGAATTATGTTCTTTACTATATCTTTTTTAGAAACATTTTACCTATTAATCAGTAATACATTATGCTATACATTTTTAAAAATAAGAAATTAGACAAATTTAAAAATTCTAACAGTAAAGACCCGTGTATCACATAATTTCTTAATTCTGGAGGTTTTTAATAAAAGCCTGCAGAAATTTGTAGAAAAGGTTATTTTGCTTATGTTTAAATCCAGAGTTTTAATGTAATACCGATCTCTTTTCATTGGGACATTATGGAAACAAAGGAATTTACAAATTTGAGCCATCTGCAGTCCAGCAAGCAAGCCCTCACACCAGATCTGCCAGCTCCTTGATCTTGAATCTACCAGGCTCCAGAGCTGTGAGAAACAAATGTTCGTTATTTAAGTCACCAAAAAAATATTAAGATTAAATAAAATTAAAAATGACCCTTACTTTTGAATATTTAAATGGATCCCATTTGTATATGTTTAAGCATTCTTTAGTTACAAAAAAACCTAAAAACCCATTAGTCTATTTAAAACTCAGGTATCTAATTCAGCTCTGAATGTTTCTTTGTGAATAATAAATGCTGTGATACTGTGATAACTTCCACAAAAGGAACATAGCACATATTTTACTATTTATATTTGGAATGCTACACTTGAATACTTTGAAAACATTAAATTATACTTTTGAATACAAAATACTAATTTTTACACCAATCAATTAAAATACGTACACTATAAATTTCCATGACTAAAAAATTAAATCATATAATCTGACTTTTCCTAATAGTTCAGTTGTTACTAATGTGTAAGTGAGCTCTTTTAAAATGCAGTGATGCATTACCTAGTTATGAAAGTGCCTGATGTCTTCTCTTCTCCATATGTTATAAAAATGTGTGGATACTACTTTTGTTCTATTTTAGTTGTTTTCTCAAGCTTTTTGGATCGCCTTTCAGTGACCCTATAAACTGCAGTAAATGAAATGATCTACCTCAGCGTCTTTTCCTTTCTAGATGTTGCTTCTAATCAGTGAATGGAGAATATACATATTTAAACTTGTGTGACTTTAGTAAAATTAAGGGAAAGATATGTTTGTGTAAGAACATGGCTTCCTATAATGAGTATAATATTTAGTAAATGACTTTTATAACAAACTATATCAATGGGTTTTTCTTTGATGCTTTTCTGTTTTTTCTTCTTACATTTGCGATATAAAAATAGATGGCTTTTTAAACATGAATGCAACGTCAGTGCAAAAAAATATAATTTGCTCTAAGTTTTCCCAATATATAGTTTCTAGGGTCATGTCATTAGGATAGTATTTTTTCTTAATCGATTAAGTGTAGAAGGATATAGTTAGAAGGTGTTGTTATCTATTTCAACTCCATATACCGGAATCTTTAGAAGATAGCTTTGGATAGATTCCTTCCACATATGCTTAGAAATTGACACCAAATGGTCAAACATATGTAATAAAACCTGAAAACCACAACTAAACTTGGTTTCTGTTTTGAATATATAATTCTAAATCAGACATCTTAGTGTTATGTGAGATTAACTTTTTCATTTAATAGGATGTACAAATTCAGCTTCAATAATTTGAGAGAACACCTTAGTGCTTTATTTGCATTTACAGTCCCCCAAAATATATTGAGCAACTCTTATATGCAAAAACAATGCCATAAGCACTGGGGGTGCAGATATATATATATATCTATCTATCTCACGGTCATGGAAATATAGAAATGTATCTTGCATGCATTTTAAATATTATATTACAATACATAATAAAATAATATATTTTTTCCTCTTATACGTTATGTAGCTGGGCAGACAGACAAGCATAATAAAAAAGTACAAAATAATAGATTATATAGGGTTAAGTGCCTCATTGGCAAGATTACTTTTGATATCTGGAACAAGTGTGGAATTGGAAAATTTCTTCAGGCTGAAAAAAGAAGGTAAAGAGCCCACCTTACTCTTTCCTCAGTGTTCAACTTCTAAACACTTCGATGTCATTTTCCCCTAATTCACATGTTTAGTTTTTACTATTGCCATTTATAGTTTACAAAGTTCAACAGGATTTCTAATACACTATTAGAAAGAATATCTCGGGCTATAATATTTCAGGAGGGCAACATTGGGCAATACCTGTATCAAAATTTTGGAGTGGATACATATAAATTGTTTGGTTGAAGAATAAATAATGAGAATACAATTTAGACTTTAAGTATATAGTGCTATTTTTATGTAATCCAAATTTTCATTTATCATCTAATATTTGAAATGTAATTCCAAAGAAAGTTTTAGCTGAGATAGAGACAAATACTGGGGGAACTTGTGATACTATTACTTCCAGGGTATAAGAGATTAACCCCTAGATGAAAATGTGATGGAAAATTTTCATGGAATTAAGTAGAGGAAAAATAGACAGTTCATGTTTCATCTCTGAGAAAGTTGTACATAAAATAATAACAGTAACTGAACAAAGAATTACCAAAAATTCACTTGAAGGGTTTAAATGAATGTAGTAATTCTGAATAGAAACACTGATTAATAATATAAGAAATAACCTGTTGACAGTTTTACGAGGGCAAAGTAGCATATGCAAACAAATAAGCATGCCATATCCACTTTAAAAGTCATATAGGTTGATTTTTAAGATATTTTATTTCATTTTCAACCACATTTTACATTCAATACCATTTCATATACAGAAAATGGACAGAAAACCATACACTCTACCAAGTGGTGCCTGCTGCCCCAAGAACTCACTTGGTCCTACACCCAGTTACCTCAGCATTATTGACTGTATTCCACACACTGCTAACCACATGTCTATGCCTCTTCTGCAACTACCAATTTATACTGCTAAATCCCTTTACCATTTTTACCCAGCCCTCCAAGCAACCACTAAATATTAAAAATATAATTTCCTTATGACTCAGCAATTCCATTTCTGAGAATATATTTAAAGGAACCTGAAACACTAATTCAGAAGAATATATGTACCATTATGTTCATTGCAGCTTTATTTACAAGAGCCAAGATTTGGAAGAAGCCCGAGTGCCCATCAGTAGATGAGTGGATAAAAAAGCTGTGGTACATTTACACAATGGAATATTACTTGGTCATAAAAATGAAGGAAATATTACCTTTTGTGACAGCATGGATGGACCTGGAAAGTATTATGCTAAATGAAATAAGCCAGTCAGAGAAAGACACATATAATATGATTTCACTTATATGTGGAATCTAATGAACAATATAAATGAACAAACAAAATAGAAACAGATTCATAGATACAGATAACAGTCTGACAGCTGTCAGAGGAAAGAGAGGTTGATTTTTATAAGATGAAAATGCAACTGGAGGTTTTATTTAAAAAATCTTCCAAGGTACCCATTTTATGGTTCTTTAATTCATTCAATTAATCAATAACATATATTGAAAGACAACTATGGGGTAAGATGAAAAAGATAAAGAGGATCCATGGTCTTCTGGAGCTTATCTTCCATTGAGATAAAAATTAAACAAGGTAATAATTGCTAGACAATAGAGAGCGAGTGACTTTGAAGAATTAATGAAACTTTTTGAGGAGTTGAAAATTCAATGTAAAGTTATCAATCGCTCTTTTGAAAATCTTAGGGAAATCCTTTTTATTCATAAGGGTATATTTAGTGTAAATTTAGTGAAGGATGGTTAAAGTTCCTCCATGGGCAAATTTGCATTTACTTTATCACTATTTTCTTAAACTTTGATAGAAATATCAAAAATTCTATAAACAATTTTTTCTATTGATTTCCTTAACAATATTTCATTTATTCTATATATAGAACATTGCTCTCAATTCACCACATAAGAATTCTTTAGGAAATATGGGAATACAATGATATAAATCAAATAGCTAATAAAAGAATTAAAGTAATATATATTTTATTTATATATATTTAATATCACTATTTATAATAAATTATGTATATTAAATAATACATCATAATAAATATCATATATAAGTCAATATTTTTAGGAACAAAATGGTAAATTGAATGCTAAATCATGGCAAATCTATAAGGAAAAACAGGTTATATGTATAGCCTCAAGTATCTGCCCCAAAGTATTTATTAATGACTGTGGTGCTTTCACATATGTCCACAATTCTTTCACACTTCTGCCTCCAAGAAGAGGAGCTTAATTTTCCTCCTCTTGAGTGAGGGCTGGATTTAGTGACCCACTTCTAATGGAGTCTGAAAAGAAAAAATAATAATTACCTTACACTGGAGAAACTTGACTGATACCACATTAACCAAGACATCTAAATTAACAGTAATGTCACATTGAAATGTGTACCCATCCTATATAATAAAAGGCTAATATGCAAATTGTCCCCTCGAGCAGGAGTTTGACCAACCGGGAGTTCAACCAGGGGGTGGGGCCAGCCAGCCAATCAACTGCAGCCCCTCCCCCCCAACAGCCCCACCCCCAATCGGCCCTCCCACCCCAATCAAGGGCAAGGCCAGCCCGACAACCTCCCATGTCCCCACCCCCAGGCCGGCCCAGCCCGATCAGCACCTATCGGGGTGGGCCCACCCATGCACAAATTTGTGCACCAGTCTATCTACACTATTAAAAGAGAAATACACAAATTGACCACACCTCCGCAATGACCACCAGCCAATCAGGAGTGAGTATGCAAATTAACCCAACCAAGATGGCGGGTTAATTTGCATACATAGGCACGGAGTGGCCGGGCCACGTGGGACGCCTGCTATGAGGGAGAAGGTGGGGGGCAGATGGAGCTACAGGAGCGGCTCTCCAGCCAGAGCGGAGAACACTGAAGGCTCCGGCCAGAGCGAAGGACTGGGTCCCAGGTGCCAGAGGAAAACCAGTGTCAGCAGCCAGGGGAAGGAAGGCCTATTGCACAAATTTTCGTGCAACGGGCCTCTAGTAATATAATATGATGGGAAAGACATTACATCTTTGTAGAATTCTTCTCTAAAATCCAGAGCCTCATCTATTGTGAGAAAACATCAGGCAATCTAAAATTGAGGGACATTCTGTGAAATAGCTGACCACTACTTTTCTACTTTTCAAAAGTATCGATTACATGGAATCATATTGGAAGAGACTAAGAAAATGTGAAACTATGTGTAACATATCAGTTTGGGCCTAAGAATATAAAATTTAAATTTGATTTGTGTACTACAGATGTAACATGCTAACATTAGGGAAAATGCTGAGAGGGTATATGGGACCCCCTCTACTGACTTTGCATCTCTCTTGTTAATCTAAAATTATTTCAAAATAAGAATTTTAAAATTAGCAATTTCTATGGTTAATTAGTTAAAATTATAATTCTGTATATATTTTTTCCAATAAAGCCTTTATTTGAAATCTGGGATGTGGAATTTTCTTTCCCTGATAACTTTTACAAGCATTATGTTGCTATTTTGAAGCCAAGTTGTATTATTTTAATTTTAGTGACTAATTTTTAGACTTTATCATTCATTCCCCTTAGTAAAAAATAGTGAATACAGTTCAATTATGTAATTGTTACATTAAAATGGCTTTAACATGCATGCTATGTATATTTGCAGTTTACACAAGATGCACTCTGAATCCTCCTTTCCAGATGATGTAAAGAAAAATGATACTCTCAATTAATACTTAGCCTCTCAGAAATTGCACCAGTGATACTGGGGAAGGATTAAGGCATTAAGGGCTAAAACCTGTCAAGTGTGGTTATGCATCTGAGATTCATTTACTGAACCATGGATATATTTTTATTTTCCATGAAAAATTCACTTGTATAAATGAATGCTGCACATGACTATCAATACCAAGAAAAACAGAGCATGTTTGTGCACAACATTTTGTTGCTCATATCTGTAATTGCAGTTGTGAAATACTATCCCATGAGAAAGCATGATAGGATAATATCTTCTCCAAATTTATTTAAAGAGTTCACAAAAATAAAAAGAGCAAGCAATATGTTACATTCCAATATATAAGTAGCTGTGTGTTGGAGAAGCCAGCTGCCCAGTGATTTCCATGCCTGGGACACTTCCTAACCTGTTGAGGATTAGTGCAATCCGACCAGAGCCTCCAGAAAGCTTTTTGCTGAGACAGCTCTTTGAATTAATGGCTATTTTGTGTATGTTCATAAATCTCACTATTTCATATAAATTGAGCTGTACAGTTGAAATGAGAAATATTTACTTATTAGATATTAGTTCTAGCTAAACCCTGAAGATTGCAGAGCTTATAATGTGAGACCTGTTCGCAGAACACAGTTCCAGTAAGGAATGAGGGTTTTATGATTGTGACAGAGAAAATACAAGAGAATGATGCACTCAGTAAAATTAATTTAATAAACATTTACTTTGTGGAACTTGACTTTTAGAAACAATAAAGGCTGTGCCTTTTTTTTTTTACATAAAGTAATAGATAAATTAAAATATTGTGTTAGCTGGAAAAGGTATGAGAATAATAATTAAAAATAACTAGTTATTTTCATGTTTAAATGAGAGGGTCTGAATAAAACAGCAAGTGGTTGATCAGAGAGTGAAGGCATGACTTGAGAAAGTACGATGTCACAGAAGCCAAGAAATGAAAGTGGTTTAATATGTATCTGTGAGAAGCAAACATAGCAAGCACACTGACAAAGGTATGAGAAGTGAGAAAAATACTTGCATTTTTGAGATCAAACAAGATCAGGAGTATTCTGATACTTGGATTTTTGATTGAGAGATTATGTGACCTTAGCTTTAAGAGTTTCAATAGATTTATAAACATGTTTCCTAATAGTTAAGAAGTCAGTAGTTTGCAAAGAAATGCAGGAGTAGGCATGTATTTTGGTAAATTGGATAATGCAGAAAAATGATTGTTGTCCTAAGGTCAGTATTCCTGCAGCTACTGATTACCTTTTAGGTCTGAGAAGTGATCAATATTTTATTTCTTTGTTGTTGTGTGTTTTTGTTTTTTTTTTTTGTAATGATAATATACCAATGTATTTCATTTCATTTCACTTATGTCCAGTACTCTGTAAAGTATTTGATACAATTCTACTGTGTACAAATTATATTCTCAGCCACTGTGGGTGGTATTAAAATGAACAAAGATTGAACTGGTCAAGATATATATCCTAGACCTCAGCCCTTTTGTACCAGGAGTCTGAGGTCTGTTCAGAACTTTGAGCTGTCCAAAAAGTCCAGTTAGGCTGTGCTTAACTAAGGGGAAATGAGTGCCCTTTTTGGTATCCTCAGTAGTACTTTCTGACAGACTTGGCACTTTGACTTTGAAACAGCCTTACAAAGTGCTGCAGCGTTAATCCTCCTATGAGAGAAGCATAACCCTGGCTCCGAGACAGATGACAGATAGGGTATTCTTTTTTACTTTCCTGGGAGAATGTATTGGAGTACTGGTTTGTGTCCCACAGTGGGGAAAATAGAACCCACAAAGGTTCTCAAGAGAGGATGCTCTATCTTTTTTGGCTGGGATGAATCTGGAGACAGTTCCCAGCAGTACTATGACTAATGTTCTTGGAAGCAATCATCTATATATTGATCCAAATAAAGAATATTTATTTTAAGATTGGCATGGAGCTACTCTTTCTACTTCTCAGGAGAAAAAGAAAAAAAATGTGGTGGTACTTATTAGAAATAGGAGCCTATGTTTCCCAAAATATAACAGGTTTTTATATTGTTTAAACTTTGATATAAACAAAACACAATGACATGTAATAAACAAAATATGCTTTTGCATATAATCTGCAATATAAACACTTATATGTAGCATTTTGAAGGGTAAATTTACAGTGTTTATCTTAGTATGTGTATATAAGTAAGCTTCTTCATAGTAGTAATGTATAACATATCTAGACACGCCATGCATACTCTGCACATCCCTTCCCCAGTTATAACAGTGATATTTTCTTGACATATGAAAAAGGAACACACTACTCTTGCTTCTGTATGGTGGCATATGAATTTCTTCTACCGTGGAGCCATTGGGGATTTAGGAAGAACCATTGGAGAGCTGTGAACTGCACTTAGGCATCTTAAAAATAAAGTCTTCAATAAATGGAAGTCATTTGCTCCTCAACTGCTCTCAAGGATAGCAACCCACAAGGGAGGGAAATATAAGAATGAATAAATGCTTAATAAATATTTGTTGAATTGAATTGAGTAAGGAATTGATTATTTTTCAACCACAAAAGCCGTGCTGGAGCTTTTAGAAGGAAGGTACTGTGGCTATTTAGCTCGATCTGTGTAGCATTCAGGAGAGGCCTGGTAGGGGGAAGTCCTGCAACAGCAAGGCAGCGCTTCAGCATGGAATTGGTTATGACACAGGCATTTGGATATGCTTGCAGGGACATAATTGCTGGCAATATGCAAGATTAAAAATTTATATTTTAAACAAAAACAAAGAATACGACAGTTTCTAACTTATAATAGTTGCTTAGGTTCATTATGAATGTTATTTTTTTCTCTTTACTTTCAGGGTAGGAAATTAGACAGATGCCACGGAAATTATCAAGTCTTAAGCAACTAGGAAAGAGCCTATAGCAAATGGCCTTCCAGCACAGTTGTGAAATAGTGTTGCTGGTTACAAACTTGATTTTAAAAATAGAAACTAGGATCCAATCGTAAAGCTCCGCAACTAATGAGCAGATAACATAATGACACTAGCAAACCACTTTTAAAAAAGCTTATTTTTTTCCTAATAGAAAGAAAAACCTGTCGCACACTTTTACCTTTGCAGACATATTTCTTTCATCATATTCATTATAATTAAGTTACTTACATGGTATACTGACTGCCTATAGAAACACCGAGGCAACATATCTCAACCATAGCACAGCTGAGGGGCTGGGTGTTCCTTGTTTTGAAGACACTCTTGTACATCTCAGGATGTTTAGTAGCATCTCTGGCCTATACACATTAGCTGCCAGCAGTAGGCCCTCCCTAGTTTTGATGAGCAAAAATGTCTGGGCATTGCCAAATGGCCCCTAAGGGACACCGAATAGGCTAACTGATAAATTACATGTATGTAGTTCTGTTTAGTTGTGTGTTTATACTGTGAACTCAGAGACAGATAAGTTCTGTAAGATATAGCTAAGGAAGGTGAGCTTTCTTTGCTTTCATATACTTTGAAAAATGCAATTGCTATTGTTCTAATATTTATCGATCGATCACTGAATGAGGTTCTCTGTGTGTTCTTTTGAAATAATGCAAGTTCCTTTTACAATGAACAGCAGTTAAACTTAAGGCCCTGAAGTAGAGTTTTTATACGTATTATTTAATCTCCCCCAAAACAAGTATGTATGGAATGTATATCTCACAAGTAAGGAAGCTGATGTCTGTGGGACTTACATTGTCGGAGGTCACACAGCGAGAGCTCAGAGTCAGCTCTTCTTATTAAAACAGGTAGCCTTTCCAGGTCACCACACTGATACTGCATGGTGTAGGAAGCCGTGAGAAAATATTCTGGCATGTCTACTTTTTGTAGGTCTCCAAAGTAATAGCTTGACTGTTATTATTTTAAAGATTTCCCAGTAGTTTGGGACCATTTCCTTCACTGAAATTTTAATACAATTTAATATTAATGATTTTCCAAACATTTTTGTGTTTTTCTTGGTAGTCTTGACAATAATGTAACTCGAGTACAAAAAAGAAATGTCACTTCATAATTTTGTAGGAAGCTCTTTACTAAAACTATATTAAATTTATTATTTGTAGAAAAATATTGGATTATATTACATATTTGTAATTTTGTTTGTCATTCACTAAATGTTCAACTGCTAATTTCTGAACTCTCTCTTGCCTGAAAGAGCCAATATAAATTGCAATTGGCAGTTTTGAAAATGAGTCTAAATTATTTTCTTTCATAAGTAATATAAAAAATTGAAGTATAATTGATGTTCATTAAAAATCAATGTAGATTTTTACATGTGCATAAATAGATAATTTTGTGTTTAAAAAGGTAGTTGAAAATGTGATTTTAGTGGATTTTTTAAAAGAATAAACATATTCTTTTGTCAAATCTCTGCAGACATTGAGGCTTTTTTGCAGTATTTTGTATAGACATGTAAAGTAATTATCATATTTCATTGAAATCACATGAACATTTTTTCTCATTTGAAATATCTGAATTTGTGAAGCATCTTAAAATCCATGGTGTGTCAGAGTTTAATTGATGGTATTTTTCTCTTATATGTACATAAAATAAGGATGCAAGTTACAATTGATATTTAGATTTAATAACATAAAATATTAAAAAAAACATATCAATACATGTTGATGCTTAAAATTTTGGTCCTAGCCCTAGCTGGTTTGGCTCAATGGAGAGAGTGTCAGCCTGCAAACTGAAAGGTCCCAGGTTCGATTCAAGGGCACATGCCTGGGTTTTGGGCTCCATCCCAGTAGGGGGCGTGCAAGAGGCAGCCAATCAATGATTCTCTCACATTATTGATGTTTCTATCTCTCTTTCCCTCTCCCTTTCTCTCTGAAATCAATAAAACATATATTTAAAAAAATTTGATCCTAGAAATAACTCATATATCACATAATTTAAATAATAATATTAATTGCTGATTGTAACTTCTTTTATATATTATTTCTGGGCAGAAGCCTGTAAAATAGATATATTTCTAAAATATTTCAGCATAACATTTTTATGCTGTCATATTTTACAAGTTATATGCTTTTGCTTTTGTTTTAATGCCATATATATCAAATACATTTCTCAGTTACAATAGTGGTTTTTGACATATTATCTGTATTCAAAGTGTATTGACTTAAAAAAGAGAATGATATCTATACTGTACATAGTTATAAATATTTTTGTGTTTGATCAGGATATTTTTGGCCTATTGTTTTTTTATCTCATTAATAGAGGAATTTACTATATTGATATGTAAATTGCATAGTCACACATTATATTTTCAGAATATATAGTATTCAATGAGTGCTTTCATTTCCTTCACATTTGTATATCCATCAAAAATTCCTGCACATGTCAATCATTATAACCTGGTTTGAACAGGTATATTGTCATAGATTACATTTGGTTATCTTTTTTCTTTTTTTAAATTTTATTTTTATTTTTTTGGTTATCTTTTTCTAATCATGGAAAGCCCTTGATATTATATCTTTTAAACAAGCATTTTAAAAATGAAGAGCAAATAGACAAGGTAATTTTAGTTTGAATCTGCTCATGCAGAAAGTAAGCTATTAATATTACATATATTCAAACTAATCACAATTTGTGGAATTAACAGTAAGTGAAAGCATGTAGAAAGATATTTTATGCTTATGGTTCTTGTGATTTGAAAGGGAGATGTTTTTCTCTGACAGATCACAGATGATTTGGTATCAGTTTTCCATTTCTCAAGTTAGGTTGTGAGTTTGTGTGTGTGTGTGTGTGTGTGTGTGTTTAAGTAAGAAATAAAAGAGACCAGAAGCATGATAAATTATTTTTCATAACTAATAATCCAGAGCTAAAGTGAACCAGAGATTTGAAGCAATTATTTAGGTAATTGAAGTTTCAATCAGTAGTTAATTTTGATAGAAAATCCTATTATGCTCATCAAGAGAACACATTAAATAATTGATATGCATTTATTCTCTGAAATAATGTACAAAGCTTAGGCATTGCTTTGCCTGTCCTCCGGAAGGTTACTATTCTAACAGAAAATGCACGGATGTGTGCTGGCATAGGTAAGTGTGGGATTCATAACAAATATTTATTATCTCATAACTTTTGTGAGTCAGCAATCTAGGCAAGTCTTAGCTGGGATATGTGACTCAGAGGCTCTTGCAAAGCTTCGATCATTGCAACCATGGTGTAGACTGGGGCTATACAACCACCTCAAGGCTCAGCTGAGGTTCACGTCCAAGCTCTTAGCATGTTTCAGGTCCTCCATGGCTGTTGTCCAGAGCTTTCAGTTCTCCATTGGGCAGCTCACACCTAGCAGCTGGTTTCCTTCAGCAGGAGTGAGAGAGAGCCAGAGAGGGTGAGCAAGACCAAAGCCAGAGGCTTTTGTATCCTAATCTTGGAAGTGACATCCCATTACTTTAGCCATAGTGTGTTCTTTGAGTCCCTTGGTCCAAACCACACTCGAATGAGAGGATTACAAAAACAGGCATGAATATTCAGAGGAAAGGACCGCTGAGGGTCATTTTAAAGGCTATCACCACAGGACCAGTTCTCAATAGGATGCCAGTTCTCTTCCGAAGCTGAAGTTTTTCTTTTATCTCTCTTTTTTTGTGTTTGTGTTCTTTTCCCCGCTAATGGATATAGTTTTTTCTTCCTTCTCCATGTCCTTTTTTTCCATGTTCTATAAAGTTTTATAAACACATTGTGTCAATCATCTTAAATGTGAGACTTAGCAGGTACATTCATTTGTAGAAATTGATACTCTCTGCCTTATTCAGTGTTGGAGTCTGTCTGAATGTCATGGCTGTATTTCAGGTGGATTTAAGTGGAATTAAGGAAATTAATAAATGAAATTTTCCCATGAAATTCTATTATTCCCCAAACTCACACAAAATCAACACCGGCAGAAAGTTAAAAGACAGGTGATAATATTGTGCGGGACTTTTTTGGAGATGGCAGAGAACAAGAAATGGTAGAAGAGTACTGAGCAAATTAATGTTAAGTTGGCTCTGAATCATTGATTGTAATAAGGGGATGTGTCCTCCTATGAACTGCCATCCTCAACTTGTAGCATGCAGTGATTATTACTTTGCACCAACTTCCAGAAGTTTTAATTTCCCTTGATGAACTAGGATTTATTATTCTCATAAAATTTTCTTAATAAATGCAATGAAATTGGTAACTGTTCCAATTAATTAGTCAAGTACATATAAAATCCCTCGTGTTCATTTAACTTGATCTTTAAAAGAGAGTCAAAACATAGATATGTAAAGAGCTAAAATGTGTAGCAACTATTTTTATTTCAAATTGTTTTTAGAAAAAGGAAATGTATAGTTTATTTTGCTTGTAATTGGTATAGATGAATGTTATTTTATGGGTAAAACATGAATATGCAAATGGAAGTCCTTGGAGAAGGTGTAGGCCAGGAAGCTAAAACATATATTTTAAAAAATAATTGCTAGGTAAAATTACATTCTTCAATATTTGCCTATTGCTTTCTTTTTATACAGCCTAATCCAAAGTCTCATTTCTTCTCACATTTTCTTATATTTTGATATAGATTATATTTTATTTTTCACCAACAGTAAGCAACTTACTTTTATAATGAATGCACATTGCTTATAACAATCTTATAATATTTTAACTATAACTGTAGTAAACATTTATTTACTATATACTATGTGATGGAACTTTTCTTAATACTTTAATAATATTAGTCTATTTAACCTCCAAAAAATGTTTTGACAAAAATACTGTTATAATCCCCACTTTTTAGTTGAGAAAACTGAGACACAAATAATTTCAGTAATTTACTCACAGCTGGGACTGTCAACCTATACAGTTTGGTTTGAGATTTGTGCTTTAAGTAGATTGTGATTTAATTACAAAGTCATAGTGACCAATGTAAATTGATAGCTCTGAATAAAAGCCCCATAAGGCAGAAGCTTCATCCATTTCATGTTTCAAATATAAGTATATATTCAAATAGATGTTGAATGAATGAATGAGTAAATAAATAAATGTATAAATATATTATGTAGTTAGCTGGAGTATAAGGCTGAATTCAAATTAATTAGTCAAGTACATATAAAATCACTAGTGTTCATTGAACTTGATCTTTAAAAGAGAGTCAAAACATAGGTATGTAAAGAGCTAAAATGTGTAGCCTCAGTGATGGTCCCATTTTCTCAAATACCAGTCATCAAAAAATTGTTTTAGTTAATTTCCAAAGGTGTTTCTGTTGAACTGGCTCAAAAACTTGTAGTCTGTGAACAACTTCCACATGCAGAGTCACTACATTTATCTCATGGGAGAGCAGATTCTGAATAGATATGTTAAGATGAGGCTGCTATTTTTCATTAGCAGCTACATACAGCTCAACTCAATCAAACATGTTTTCACAATGTCTCATAAACTCAATTGTTCAGATGAAATGGGATTTTAATTATAAAATGCATATTTATTGACAAGTTATGTTAAACTAGAGGCCCAATGCATGAAACTCTGCACTGGTAGGGTCCCTGGCAGCTGCTGGCTGCCTGCCAGGGCCTCCCCTGACTGGCCCCGGCCCCTGGTCGAACTCCCGAACTAACTCCCGGTGGAGGGGACAATTTGCATACTACATTTTTATTATATAGGATCATTCATAATAAGGGAAAATAGATCACATTGTCAAGAAATATGGGCAGAAATTAGAGGTCCATCAAATAAACTTTAGAATGTAAAAAATGGTACTATTATGGTACACAAAATTGAATTTTCAAGATCTTAAGCAGTTCTTTGCTGATAAATTTTAATGCTCCTTTATGAACTTTTAAAACAAAGGCCTCAGAATTCAGTAAAAACAGCACTCATCTTCCTGTTTTGTTTAATAGTGTATTTCTTTATATATATATATATTTTTAGGTAGAATTTATTAGGGTTGTTAAGTAGGAAGTAAGACATGAGCAGCTGGAGTGGAGCCTGCCCTGGGCTGAACAGCAGTGGGACCAACATTGCCTTCAGATCACATCTCTGTGGGCAGCCAGCAGCCAGCAGACCCCCAGCAGGCAGGTTCAGAGCGAGCTGGTTCTTGGTGCAAGCTCAGAGGAAAGGGACATGACCTCAATGATACCTTACTAGGTCCTGGGCTAAGTCTAATAAAATTTGCATTTTGGTTTTGACCCCATCCCCCATAGTCTTTTCTTTGTGCATTTTGGGTAAGGGCATGCTAAGGGTAGGAAGTAACATAGTTTCTGTCAATCATCCCTGAATGCAAATGAAAGTCTCCACCCAGAAAATTCCTCATTTAAACCCAGTAGTTAGAGGCCATGCTTTCTCTCTCTTGTGCATGCACACGCTACTTCCAAGGAGCATACCCATACCATATCCTATCCCCTTCCTTTCCCCTACAGGCACATATCCCCCAAGAAACTTGCAACCAGGGGAGAAATGGGCAGCTGAAGCTCCTCCCAGCTAACCCCTTGAACCTGTCTCCAAGGTCCCCTTTTACTCTGACCTCTCAGTGAGCTAAAGCAGCAGGATCATTTCTCTCTCTCTCTCTCTCTCTCTCTCTCTCTCTCTCTCTCTCTAATCTCTCTCGACTAGCCTGCTCCTCATTTGGAATGTATCTTTAAGAAACTCCACTTTGCTTTACTTTCATTTGACATTAAAATATTTTCTGTGCCAATAAAAAGTATGGAGGTCCTAGTCAGTAACCCCAATCAGTAAAAGGATGACACTGGTTAATAAAATTGCATAGCTTTCAGGGGTATAACTCTATAATACATTATCTGTATTTTGTATATATTTTAATTGCTTTTTAGAGAGAGGAAGGGAGAGGGATAGAGAGAGAAATATCAATGAGAAAGAAACATCATTGATGGGCTGCCTCCTGCACACCCCCTACTGGAGATCAAGCTTGCAACCTAGGGATGTGTTCTCACTGGGAATCAAAACGGTGACCTCTTGGTTCGTGGGTCAATGCTCAACCACTGAGCCACACTGACTGGGCTGTATTTTGTGTTACATGTTTAACACCCCAAGTTAAGTCTCTTTCCATCACCATTTATTCCCTTTTTACCCTCTCCTACCTTTCCCCATCTCCCTTTCCCTCTGGTAATCAACATACTGTTGTCTGTGACTATCAATGTTTTATTTTTCTTAATCCATTTTCCTTTTTCATCTAGCCCTACAACCAGCCTCCCCTCTGACAGCTGCCAGTCTGTTCTCTACCTATGAAAAAGTGGATTTTTATCTTTCATGTTAACATTGAAATGAAATCACTTGGCAAATCCTGGAGTTTTCGTTGTTTTCTTGAGTGTCATTGTTTCATAAGAACTCCTCTTCCCTTAGTCATCACAAAGGGAGCACACTGAGTGCCTGGCATGCTCCACATGCCTTGCTAACATGCCAGTGGGAGGTCAAAGTGTGGAGGAGTAGGAAGGAACCTCAAAGGGGTTAAAAAGTGAAATATATCAAAGCTTTCAAAATAAAAGTGTGCCATAGAAAGTGGAGACATAGGGATTAATGTGAAATAGAAAAATCTGAAAGGATTTGTGGAAGAGATGGGAAGTATGGGTTTTATCATGCTCTAAAGTGCTGAAATAACAGACAGGAAGCTGGGCAAAAGGAGGAAGGAAGATGGCCAGCAAGTGACCATAAGATTAACTTAAACAGGGTTCATGTGAAGAACAGAGTTAAGACAGGTATATTGTTTGAGGGCCTTAAAGAAGCCAAATTTGACTTAGATGTAGATGACAACAGAACCATTGTAAGTTCTTTTTAGATGAAGGTGGTATTTTAAGGAGATTAATCTAGCAGGATAATGAATGATGGGCTTAAGAAACTGAGAAGCTATCTAGAAAGGGAGACACTTCAGCATTTTATGGCCAAATTAACAAAGTTTCAAGTTTCCACGAATCATATTAGTGTAAATAAAGAAGTATGGCCTATATTCCTAATCAATTCTGTATGGCAAAACAAGTATTAAAATGCCAGGTATATATGGTGTGGGTCAGACAATTTTTGTAGGATTCATATGACTTTGTAAATTAATGGTATGATTACATTTTTTTTGAACTGGATGGTTAGAAGAAGGATGATACCAAGGTTATAATAGCTCATTTTCCTTGATTCAATGTTCAACTTTAGGCTGATGATGCTAAATTTTAAACAGCAGACCTATCCTATATAATAAAAGCCTAATATGCAAATCGACCGAACAGCGGAACAACCGGTGGAACGACTGGTCACTATGATGCACACTGGCCACCAGGGGACAGATGTTCAATGCAAGAGCTGCCCTCAGCCCGCAGACCTCAGGCTAGCCAAGGTGGGTGCGAGTGGAACCCCCAATTGCCCCGCTGGTCGCCCTGCAGAGGAAGGTGACAGGTGGTGATGGTGGGGGGTAAGGCTGGTGAGCGGGCGGTGCCAGGCCAGCCAAGGCAGGTGCCAGCAGGGGTCCCCTGATCACCCCACTGGTCACCCCACAGATTGGCCCTGATTGCAGGCCACACCTAGGGACCCTACCCATGCAAGAATTTCATGCACTGGGCCTCTAATCCATAATAATTGTAAAAGCTTCTTGTGGACAACTTATTGTTTTTAGTCATGAATTTTTCCTTTTCTCCAAAAATCTGCTTCCCCTTATATGACAGACTTTCTTGAAATCTCACTCTCCTTGTCTCTGCATACACACTTAACAATGATTCCTGTTATTGCCTTATTTCTTTAAAACCCTAGTACCCCCTAGTCACTCTCCTTATCTGGACCTTCGTTGTTTCTAGCCTAGATTGACCTCTGGTTAGGTGACTCTCTGACCTCTTTCTTTACGTTCAGTCTATTTCCACACCAGTGCAATCTCTATCTGCTGTGAAATAAGTTTCCACATCAGAGATCTGGTCATGTCATGCCCAGCCTACAAAATTTGTTATCCTCTTGTCCGTAGAGTAATTCCCCATTCCCGAGAGACATAAAGCACCTTTTAAATCCTTTATACATTAAACAAATGTATGGACTGAACTCCTAAAATGTGCCAAGCACTCACTAGGAAAGCTTGGGAAAGCTAAAGCTGGCATGATCCTTGCCCTGCGGCACCTGGAGTCCAGTGGAGGAGGCTGTCACTCATCAAATAATCACATAAAAATGTAAAACTGCAGCTGTGAGCCGTGTCATCTAGGAGTTTGTGAGATTGTATGACAGGGATGTTACCCAAGGGGGAGGTCCCAGAAGATGCCCTATGGAGATAGGCTAGGTCCTTAAGCCAGTGGTCGCCAACCTTTTGGGTCTCATGGACCACTAGAGGTCTGCAGACCACTGGTTAGTGACCGCTGGGCTAGGGGATAAGACTGGGGAATAGCTTAGTGAAAAAGAGAAGAATGGGATTCATAAGTAGGATTATTTGGAGAAGAGCATTTGCAGTCCAGTTGCATGCAGAAATATGCTGGGTGAGAGGGACATAAACTTTCAGTTATTCTGGACCAGAGAGTGTGTGGACCAAATGTCACAAAATAAGGCTCAAGAGGGAATAGAAACCACAGGGATATGTAGATGAGTGAGTTTATTCTGAAACATTGGAAACGAATGAAATAGCTTATATAGGAGGGTGGCATGATCAGAAATGCACTTAGCAATGAACAAGGATGGTGGATTGGCATGGAGCTATCAATCGGCACAGACCAGCGAGTGCTTGCTAGAATAGCTATGATAGTGGTGATCTTAAAATTTTAAAAAGAAGTTATTGTCTGATGACTAACATGTAGCAGTCATTAGACAAAATTTAAGGAAAAATATAGATAAGCAGTAGGAATAAGGATAAAAAAATAAGCAGACAGAAAGAAGATGAGTGGGAAGCTGGAAAGTCATAGAGGCTGAGGCAGAAAGAAATCTAAACTTATTACTGGAAATTTAGAATCCACACCCATTAGATGAAGTTTCAAGTTTCCACGAATCATATTAGTGTAAATAAAGAAGTATGGCCTATATTCCTAATCAATTCTGTATGGCAAAACAAGTATTAAAATGCCAGGTATATATGGTGTGGGTAAGAACCATCCTGCTTGCTACCTAGAAATCAGAGTTGTCTTAGCGGCTTTGCCAGAAGCTTTGCAATCCCATTCTTTCCAGGAGGCACTGTATCACATTTGCTTAAAGTTTAATCTGAGAATTACCTGTATTGATAGCATCAAACATAAAACCATCTGGAGAACCACATTTTTATCAAGTCCTATTAGTCTTCTTAGTGGAATTTAAACATTGATAAATAGTGAAAACACACTGGAGTGTGGGTTTCATGTCAAAAGTTTAAAGTATAGCACATATCAAAAATTGTACATGCTCAAAACCTAGGGAAACCTTTCCTTCGACAGACTGAACTTCAGATCATAGCTGCATAGTTTCACTGACTAACCTTTTATGAGTTCTTTAACTTTTGTGGATTTCAGATCAAGAATGTATGTATTGCTTTTTCAAGTCTCCTGTCTCTCATTAGTCGAAAGTATGCCCCATGCCCTTCTTGGTCTTGCACCCACCTCTGTGAGAAGCTCTGGGGAAAGCCAGTCTCTCTGAGTCCCATCAGGTCAGATCTGTGAAACCTCTGTGCCTCTGATCTAAGCTCAGACCTAATATATGGGAGGCTAGACCCTGGGGGCCTCTGCACTCTGTTAGCAAAATGCCCGTCTGTAATGTGGGAAGTACTTAAACTAGAGTTGACGCATAAAGCATCACGAAGAAGGAGATTCTCCTCCTCTATTCCTACTGCAATTTCAAGTTTTTCAAGTGGTTAATACCACCCAGAAATTCTTAGCCATCCTACATAATAAAAGGCCAGTGACCATAAGCATAACGACTGGGACTACCACTCAACCAGTCGCTATGAAGTGAGGGGCCGGCTAGAGGAACTGGGTGGCTTTTGGTGGAGGTGGGGTGGGACTGGGAATTGGTGAGTGGGCAGAAGATAGGCCTGATTGCAGGCTAGGCCTAGGGACCCTACCCATGCACGATTTTGCGTGCTGGGCTTCTAGTTTTTTATAAAGAGGTATGCATTTTTGACTATTTAAATAAACCATGAAGCCCAACACACACACACACACACACACACACACACACACACACACACTTTGTAACTGATTCAAAATTGTCAGTAGAGCTAAGATTGTACCAAAGTAGGCTACAAATTTACATATATGTGCTAAGAAAACTAACAAATTTATGACTACCTAAAATTCTTAGGTTTATAACAAGTCAGCTTATTTTCAGCTTGCAATAATAGATTTGTTTAAAAAATGTGAGCATTTAAATAGTTTTATCACTTATATTAGTCAACTAATTATTGTTAAACATTTAATGGACAATAAAACAATAGTAACTTTAAATAATGCTATTGCAATATTTGAAATACACTGAGAAATACAAGTATTTTTATTTTCAAAATTAACAAAAGTTGCACCCAAATCATCTTGAACACTATTGTTCCCTGGGAAAAAATAAATATGAAACTGACAATTATGCACATGGAAAATCTTTTTGCTGGGTTAGAGTGTCCCCAGCAGGTGGTTTACTTATGATTAATGATTTTCAATTCTTGAATATTCAGATTGGTAAATGTGCTTGAGCTTTTTAATTGCCAAACACTTTTTACCCCCAGGTTGCCTTATGACAGCTTGCCTTCATTTTAAACATGTTGCTATTGAACACGATTTAAAATGAATGCCAAAAGCATGAGGTGGTTTCATGCATTAACTCTTATGGGCAAACACCCTGTACGAGCTTTTCTTCTGTGTTATGAAAAATAAAAATAAGGTATAATTTTTATTGCTTGCTCAATATATTCAGATTTTTAAAAAGTAGTTTTTTAATCTCTTCTATTATAGTTTGTGGTGAGTTACAACTAAAAATGTAATCAAATTCCCATTTTATCATCCTATGTAATAAAAAGCTAATATGCAAATCGAACAAATGGGAGAATGATCAGTCGCTGCCCCCTGGTGGTCAGTGTGCTCCCACAGGGGGAGCGCCACTCAACCAGAAGCTGGGCTGCTGAGTACAGGGGTGTGGCGGGAGCCTCTCCCACCTCCAAGGAAGTGCTAAGGAGCAGTGAGTCTGGCTTCTGGCTGAAAGGAGTTCACTGGGCCTAAGCTGGCAGTTGGACATCTCCCAAGGGGTTCAGGACTGGGAGACAGTGCAGACTGGGCTGAGAGCCCCCCTCCCCCCGCCCCGCACCTCTAGTGCTCAAATGTCATGCACAAGGACTCTAGTAATCTATAAGATGCCTATACTTTAAAATTATTACTCATCAGAAGAATAGTTCAACTTTTATAATATTTGGCAAAGCTGAAAGGATATAGAAAAGTTATAAAGAGTTTTACAGGTTTAAAATGGTTTATACTAAAAAAAAAAGATAAAATAAAGCAGTGTATTGATTTTTATTTGAAGTACATGAAGGCTTGCTTTGGTTGATGACAGATCAGAAAAATCAGAAAAATACATAGAAAAACTCGAAGTGTAGGAAGAATCTATTCTTAGAAGACCTTGACACCTATTAATTATCATCTGGGGAAAGTCATTTAAACATCTCTAGAATTTTGTTCACTAATCTGTACTTTGAAACTAAGAATAGCTGTCCTAATTATATCACAAGTTCTTTGAGAATCAAGTGTCTCAATTTCCTGTGAAATTGTGGGCATGATGTGGGCAAGAACCATCTTGCTTTAATTCCCTATTAGATAATAGGTACTTCAGTGTTTGTTAATGAATGACTCAATATAAATGTGCAAGTGAGGTACAAACGGTACTAGTAAAACTTTATTTTGTGAGCTTTAGTGAAGAAGGAAATTTTAATCAGACTAGAGAAAAATCTTCTCTATGTGTTAGGACAATCCTTGGTATTTTTCAATAACACAAATTCTTATACCCCTAACGTAGGAGGAATATTTTCTGTTTGTTTCTTTTTGTTTGTTTGTCTTTTAATCTTGTAAAAACAACAACAACACAGAATCAAAGGTATTAAGTGTCTGTCTTATACATTCTTAACATTTTTATTGAGTTACTGAAAAAATGGACATGGATCTTGGTCTCATGGACTTATGTCTAGTTTAAAGGAAGAGGAAAAATGCTACATGAATAGTTTTATAATCACAGCAGTGATTAATGCAATGTACAATGGAAGCTTCAAAAGGTTAACCTAACCTCAAACCCTACAAAGCAGGAAACAATGTACCCAAAATTTTATAAGTATTTTTATTCAAAAATTTTTATTTAGTGTATATTTTGGGCCACTGTTTGACACAGAAGGTATACACTTAGGAGAGATAAGCAGGTTGAGACAACATTATACCTATATATTGTCTCCATTTTACAAGGAAATGAGAGCTTCAAGAGATTAGGTTTCTTGCCTAAAATCATAGAGATAATTAATTAATTGAGACTCTAATCCAAGTATGTTTGACTCTATTATACTGCTCTCTAATTTGTTCAGACACTAAAGTTGGACATGCATTATTTAGGGATGCTTCCACTCTGGCCATTCAATGTGACCAATGTAAATGACACAAGTCAGCACAAGAGAATTATATAACGGGTATTATGTTTTTCAAATGTCATGAGGTCTATGTATTTCTTATCAGGATGCTACCATAGATATTAGCTTTATTTTTAAAGAGTGCCTCCTAGGAGCACATAGCATATGTTTACATGGATAAAAGTGTAATCCGCCCAAGTGATTATTCTCAATGTCTGAAGGGCCTCCTCCTGCTGGAAACAGGTCTTAGATTCATCATTTGTACCAGGTCTTTTGTCTCAGGACAGGTAGTACTGCCGAATACAATGCCCTTCTCATAAATTCTCCCCAGGGCTTATTTCTGTAACTATTTCCCTGATATCTTGATGTGCCCTATTTAATTACCTCAATGCAGCTGCCAGTATGACTTATCAGACTCTGCTTCTTTTTTATGCTTATCCTGTTTAGTGTTTAGCCCAATGCCTTGTACAAATAGTACTCAAAACACATATATTGAAGCAATTGGTCTAATTCATAGAACTTCTAATTTTATATATATCATTCTCTTCCAATATTTGGAGAAACCATGATATTCTGAAATATCCTAACATTGTTACCAACACTTATAATCTATTTATCAGTTCACATTTTC
This sequence comes from Eptesicus fuscus, assembly GCF_027574615.1. Classification (NCBI taxonomy): domain Eukaryota; kingdom Metazoa; phylum Chordata; class Mammalia; order Chiroptera; family Vespertilionidae; genus Eptesicus; species Eptesicus fuscus. Next base: position 91,171,840 of record NC_072475.1, on the reverse strand, counting down.
AAAATAATTGTCAGTATAATATTTTAGCAATATTAAAATGCCCATTGGTGTGCAGTATAGGATGGATTTCTTCTAATTATGATTACTTATATGGTGATATACCCTCTTTCTGTGCCTGTTCACAACCTTATTTACATCTACTATGTACTCACAATACTAGTAATGTTTATTTCTTTAGTTTTTACATAATAACCCTCAATAAGTAGCATACCCTAATTTAGGCCCAGAACACACTAGCATTATCATTTGGCTCACTTCATATGACAAACTACAAGAAAATTATTTAATGTTCACATATGATTTTGCACTTTGACTTTTTTAAAATTTGTTCATTTGTTTTATATTTTAACTGGCTATTTTATCAAGTAAATCTATATCTGTATTTATACATATGTATTTCTATCATAATAGTAGGCATTAATCACTTCTATAATCTCTGAACAACAAAATGTATTGATTCTCTTATTGTTCTTGACCACATTTAGATAAGTTCACTTATTTCTTCCCATGTGAATTAAATGTTGTCTCCACTTTTCTTTAATTGCTCTATGTTTAATTTTCCTCCACTGCAGGAAGCCGTTATTTATAGGTTTAACTTCCATTAGATTTTCTTCATCATTTGTTATTTCCTGGTCCATTACAATGCATTGTCTTTTTATGATTCATGTTGTCTTATATTTATTACTACCAAACTACTGTATATGTTTTTCTTATTGGCATTTTTAATATGCACTTTAGTGTGCATAAAATATCAAATTATTTACAATGAGCAATTTGTGAGACAGACTACTTATACTGATGTTATAATGTGTGAGCTATTATATCTGTAATTTTACAACTATGGATTATCAGGGTGGGAGTGAGGAGGGGCCAGAAACTGTGTCCTGAATTAATTCTCTCTCTCTCTCTCTCTCTCTCTCTCTCTCTCTTTCTCTCTCTCTCTCTCTCTCTCTCTCTGTGTCTGTGTGTGTGTGTGTGTGTGTGTGTGTGTGTATGTGTGTGTTGAAAGAGAGAGAGAAACAAGGAGAAAGAGAAAGAAAAAAAATGAATAGTTAGAAACTGATAAACATAGAGAAAATAATGATTTTATTATATATTTTTAAAATTTATCTTTATTAGATATAAAATTTACAAACTATTACAAGTAAACATATTTTTCATTCTTATGCTTTCTTCAGTGTCTAGCTTTGCACATGTGCATGGCAAATGTTTTCTTGAATACAGGTGAATTAAATTTATAAATTTCTAGCATATATATTGAAGGAATTTAATCATAATGTATTTTCTGATAAATACAGCAATACTCAGATTTAGTTCTTAATTGGATAAAACAAGAAGAAACTACATAAGATTCTTAACATCAAACTTATCATGATCAAGTGGGAAAAACAAACCTGGAATCAAGTAATTTTAATTAATCTTCAAAAGCCCAAGTTTGAGATATGTAAATATTGAAAATGTACTGTAGAGGAAGATGTGATCAACTCTGAATCAGTAACATTGTCTAGTTGAAATAGCATTCAGTTACTTGAAGAATAGATAAATTTATGATATCTTATCTATCAAACTCTTGGTATCTTATGCATATAAAATTATATCATGCATGCATCGGTGCTTAGTAAACTCTAAAAAAAAAAAAATGCAGCCCTGGCCAGGTGGCTCAGTTGGTTTAGACTAACGTCCCGTATACCAAAAATGGTTGTGGGTTCAATTCCCAGTCGGGGCACATGCCTGGGTTGCAAGTTCAGTCCCAGGTCAGGACACATAGGGGAGGTAATCAATCGATGTTTCTCTCTCACATTGATATCTCTCTCTGTCTCTCAAAATTAATAAAACATACATGCAAATAATTGATGTTGTAATAAAACATTTATTTTGTATCATAATTCCTCTTTTCAAGCATTAATTGAGAGTAGTAGTAAAGTTCACTGTGTAGTCCTTAGCTAAGATATGTGATTTTAGACAAATCTCTAAATTCTTAGAAACTTGTGTCTCTCATCTATAAAATAGAAGGTAATAAGGATCACTTTGAAGGCATTTTGAGATAAGTATTATGAGTATCAAAGGGAAAGTATTGGAAGTGGTGTGCAAAACCACTCATTTTCCATGATTAGTCATTAAGGTCATTAAGTAATTCTTCCTGAGAAAACATTTTCACGCATTCATTGAGCATCTTGAGTACTTATTATTTACCAGATACTGGTAACACAGGACACAGGGCTAAAGATAATTGGAGTTCACATTTTGGTTAGGAGATTAAGAAGGCTGATTAAATGAGAAATGCTTAGAAATAAGGAGAGGATGTGCACCTCACTTGGGCCAAGAATAACAGAACAGTGGTTCTGAAAGTCTTTCTAGAAGAGATCAGTCAAATAATTTCTGACTCTTTGCTATATCAAGAGGTAAAGTCCTGACAGTGATTCCAAATTTTCCGATCCTCTCCAAGTTTGTTGTCTCACAAAATTTTGAAGAATGAGTTCACAGACAAAAACGATAAGCAGAAGCAAAGTTTATTGATAAATATATGGACACCCTGCAGTAGGGAGCAGCAGGGAGGGAGCCCAAGTGGGTTGCCTGCTAAGATTCTCTGTCTAGGGGTAGATATATATTTTTCTGGCTTCTGATTGGTAATTTCAAAGAATTCTGACTTAGCAATATCCGTACATTTTAAAGGTCTAGTTCCTCTGAGGGGAGGACATGCTTGAGGACTGCCACTTAAGGTCTGAGGTGATGTCATTCTTCCCACCTAGCTGGGTTGCCTTAGCAACTCCCACCTAGGTGGGTTCATATCTAGGTAATTTGTTTTTTGCCTGTGGTTTTTCTTGGGACAGGGCACACTTAGCAAGCTGAATCTTGTCCACCTCTACAAGGTCCTGCTATTTTAGGATTTCCCCATTCTCTTCCCTCACCCAAGTTCCCCTTCCTGACTACCTACCCCTCTTCCATCTCCTCAACAAAGTCAAACCAAGGTAATAAGACAAGTATGAGGTTGTTAATAAAAGTATTTTTATAGCCCATTTAAAACACATTTTTTTCTATTTCATCTAATAGGAACACTAGGTAAGTGAAAGGATGCTAATGGAATTAGAAACACCTATAAGAAGTTTTGATATTAAAATTTTTAAATAATTTGGTTATGTTAAAATGGAAAGTGAGGGTTTCACTAGAACAAAAATGAATAAAAACTTTGTCTTTCATGGTTATATCATGGTAGGTTTTATAATAATTTTAGGAAGTCCCTAATAATTTTGTTTGTTGATTTAAAGTAATCCTATATAATAAAGAGATAATATGCAAATTGGTCATCACTCCAACACACAAGATGGCCACCCCCATGTGGTCAAAAATGGCTGCCTCCATGTGGACACAAAATGGCTGCCACAAGATGGCCAGCAGGGGAGGGCAGTTGGGGAGGGTGACCAGGCCTGCAGGGGAGGGCAGTTGGGAGGGATCAGGCCAGCAAGGGAGGGCAGTTGAGGACAGTTTGGGGGGATCAGGCTGGCAGGGGAGGGCAGTTAGGGTCAACCAGGCTGGCAAGGGAGGGAATTTGGGGGCAACCAGGCCTGCAGGGCAGGGCAGTTAGGGGTGACCAGGCTGGCAGGGGAGGGCAGTTAGGGGCAAACAGGCTGGCAAGGGAGCAGTTAGGCATCAATCAGGCTGGCAGGGGAGTGGTTAGGGGTGATCAGGGGCAATCAGGCAGGCAGACAGGCGAGCAGTTGGGATCCATCAGTCCTGGATTGTAAGAGGGATGTCCCAGATTGGAGAGGGTGTAGGTTGGGCTGAGGGACCCCCGCCCGCCCCGCGCATGCACAAAATTGTAACTAGTGTTGTATAAAATTGTGACTCTTTTTAAAATTCTTTATTGTTTAAAGTATTACATGTCTCCTTTTTCCCCCATTGACCTCTCCCCGGTGGCTCCCATCCCCCAGCACATGCCCTCACCCCCCTACTGTCTGTGTCCATGGGTTATGTTTATATGCATTCATCCAAGTCTTTGGGTTGCTCTCTTACCCCTCCCACTCCCACCCCCCAACACACACACACCTTCCCTCTGAGGTTAGATGGTCTGTTTGATACTTCTATGTCTCTGGATCTATTTTTGTTCATCAGTTTATGTTGTTCATTATATTCAATAAGTGAGTAAGATCATGTGATATTTATCTTTCACAACTGGCTTATTTTGCTTAGCATAATGCTCTCCAGGTCTATTAATGCTGTTGGAAATGGTAAAAGTTCCTTCTTTTTCACAGCAGCATAGTATTCCATTGTGTAGATATATCACAGCTTCCTAATCCACTCATCTGCACTTAGCCTGTTTCCAAATCATAGCTATTGTAAAGTGTGATGCTATGAACATAGGGGTGCATATATCCTTTCTGGTTCCTTGGGATATATTCCTAGAAGTGGAATCACTGGGTCGAATGGCAGTTCCATTTTTAATTTTTTGAGGAAACTCCATACTGTTTTCCACAGTGGCTCCATTTCCACCAGCAGTGTATGAGGGTTCCTTTTTCTCCACATCCTCACCAGCACTTGTTGTTTGCTGATTTGTTGATGATATGCATTCTGACAGGTGTGAAATGGCATCTCATTGTCATTTTGATTTGCAACTCTCAGATGACTAGTGACTTTGAGCATGTTTTCATATGTCTCTTGGCCTTCTGTATGTCCTCTTTTGAAAAGTGTTTATTTAGGTCTTTTGCCCATTTTTTGATTGGATTATTTATCTTCCTTTTGTTAACTTATATGAGTTCCCTATAAATTTTGGAGATTAAGCCCTTGTCATATATAACATTGGCAAATATGTTCTCCCATGCAGTGGGCTTTCTTGTTGTTTTGTTGTTGTGTTCTTTTGCTGTGCAGAAGCTTTTTATTTTGATTTAGTCCCATTTGATTATTTTTTCCTTAGTTTCCATTGTTCTAGGAGCTACATCAATAAAGATATTGCTACAACATATGTCTGATATTTTGCTGCCTATAGATTCTTCTAAGGTTTTTATGGTTTCCCATCTTAGGTTTAAATCCTTTATCTATATTGAGTTTATTTTTCTGTATGGTTTAAGTTGGTGGTCTAATTTCCAAAAAGACTCTGAATAGCCACTGCAATACTGAGAAAGTAGAACAAAGTTGGAGGGATCACAATACCGGATATCAAGCTATATTACAAAGTCACTGTTCTCAAAACTGTCTGGTACTGGCACAAAAACAGAAATATAGACAAGTGGAACAGAACAGAGAACCCAGAAATCAACCCAAGCCCTTATGCTCAATTAATATTTGACAAAGGAGGCAAGAACATACAATGGAGTCAAGACAATCTTTTCAATAAATGGTGTTGGGAAAATTGACAGATACATGCAAAAAAATGAAAAAAATTATGACTCTTTAAATAATGTTTTTGGCATTCAATGTAAATAGGATATACATATATTGGTACAGATATAAGAAAATTGGTTTAAAATAATTTGTTGCATTTTCTTTTATAACTCATTTTGATTAAATCTTATTTATTTAGTGCCAAATTAAGACATAAATAAATAAATTCCTGTTTAAGTATTTGCCTTGCTAATAGTTTACATTCTAGTGATATGGACCTTCCATGAAGATCATTTTTATAGCTACAGAGGGAGATTAATTACTCCTTACTCTTCCTTATTTACACAATTTATGTCACTTACAAAATTGCATTATGCTCTAATTAATGTTTCTTTCTTTTTTTTATTTTTTAACTCTCTGACCCCCTACTAGCCTACAACATCTATTTTTTTTTTCTTTTATGTTCTTTGAAAAATCTAGTCATAATATTCAAAAATTATCTGTGCCACTGCCCAGCCAGCATGGTTCAGTGGTTGAGCTTTGGCCTATGAACCTGGAGGTCACTGTGTGATTCTTGGTCAGGGCACATGCCTGGGTTGTGGGCTCGATCCCCAGTGGGGGGCGGCATGCAGGAGGCAGCCAATTAATGATTCTCTCTCATCACTGATGTTTCTATTTCTCTTTCCCTCTCCCATCCTCCCTGAAATTAATAAAAATATATTTTGAAAAATTATCTCTGGCACCAATTGAACTTCTAATCAAGCATTTTAAAAACTAAGTAAGCACTTGTGCTTAACAATGTGCTTGGAGTTTTTATTATATTTTGCATATTAAATCTTATTCTGATATTTTGAGAGCTTAACAAAAATTTGGAGGTAGCATGAAAGTTTGGACTAAGACCTTTCCTTTGGCAGTTGAAAGTTATAGGGACATTTAAATTAAAAAATAGAACAAGTTTAAAGCAAATGACAAAAAATAACTTTGAAAATAAAATAAAAATTTGATAAATAATCTTGCAATTATAACTTATTCATCAATGATAAAATTCATAGATATCCCAGATAATATTAACATATATCTTTGAACACTTAATTTTAACCATATTTTTGAAAGTGTGTTAAAATACATGTGTAATTATTTATGAAATTTATATATAAAATACAAATATATGTATTCCTTTCATATATATCTACTTATCTATGTGTCCAACTTTCTCCCTAAATTTTGAAGCAGAATTTCTACCTAAATCCATAAACAAACATTATTACAAAACTGTATATAATGCTGATTTTGTTAGGTTGTTCTCCAGGAGTTTTCTGTGTATTTCTGTGGTATCTGTGTAGAAATTTACATGAAAATGTTTCCACTGAGATCTGGAGGTTTTAAATTATCTAAAGAAAAAATATACTAATATTACAATATGTCATCTTTTTAGAACTAGCAATTGAAGGATGTTTAAAGAGAAAAAAAGGAGTAGTTTAAAATATTATAGCAAGTGGAATAGAGTACTTATAAAAATAATTTGATTCTAGTAAAATATTATTAAAAACTTTATGTTTTCCAATGTCAATATATTTGTAATGCCCTCATGTAGTGTGTTGTTGTAGGCTCAACAACACAGTACATGAATATTTAATTTTCAACTCAAATCAAGATCACCTCTAATTATTGAAATTGGATGTTTTTTCACATCTTTAGACAGCTCTTGTGACTCTTATGACCTTTAATATCCAATATGTATAATTTTCCTTAAGAAATAGCTCAAACTAATAAAAAACCCAAATGAAACAATAACAAATAAACACTTTCTAAACCAGGAAAACAAAACACTGACATCTCAATGCAGTATAGTCTAAGACTTCTGCAATTTTAGTTCAATTTTCTATTTCTCAGTTCTGTCACTTATTGTGCCCCAGATTTATTTTGTTTTGTTTTCGTTATTGATGAGATTGCTTAATTTTTCTTGACCTCATTTTCCTCATCTGTCAAAACAGACACATAGCCGAAACCGGTTTGGCTCATGATAGAGCGTTGGCCTGTGGACTCAAGGGTCCCAGGTTTGGTTCCGGTCAAGGGCATGTACCTTGGTTGCGGGCACATCCCCAGTAGGGGGTTGCAAGAGGCAGCTGATCGATGTTTCTCTCCTCGATGTTTCTAATTCTCTATCTCTCTCTCTTCCTCTCTGTAAAAAACAAACAAACAAACAAACAAAAAAACAGACACATAGATATATGATTATTGAAGTCATTTATTATAAGTGAAATTTTAAATTCTCAAATTACACAATCAAATCACAATAGAAGGATATAGGTCATTTTATAAACTGATTTAAGTGGCTTTTCTTCAGCCAGTCATAATTAATTAGTTAAGTTTTTTTTTTCTAAAGTTAAGTTTTTTTCATTGTTCTTTTTCTAGTTATATATTCTTAATTTTATTTAATCTAATTTAATTTATATTAGGTGACATATTATGTAAAATACATTTCCATATTTTAGGACTTATGAACATACAAATTATTAAAGATTATATATAATATTAAGTTGCTAAAAAAAAGAAAAAACTTGGACTAGAAGTATTTTTTAATTAACTTCACAATCATAATATTTGAAATGGAATTTTGTCACTGTCTTAAATTCCTCTAAGAAAATATTTAAGACCCTGCAGAGAAAATACATTAAAGAGAAGGGGGTAATAGGCAGAATCAGTCACTTAGGAACACACACACACACACACACACACACACACACGCACACGCACAATCATTTAAAATAATCACTTTTTTATTAAACAATAGCAGTTTATTTCAAAATTGAGAGTTTATATGCCATTTATTTAAATATTTATATGGCACATATTTTAATGCAAATTCATAACCTTTTAATAAAATGACAAATGTTGTATTTTATTTCCTTTGTGAAGGATAACCCTTTTTGTCCCCAATGATGTTCATCCAATCTGGCTGTTCCAAATCTCTCAGGAGATGGATGAATGGAATGGGCCAGCTTTGCTTATCTGCTTCATCTTCTGAATATTTATTTTCATTTTTTGCAGGCATCTCTGCTTTACATACTGGGTAACTGACATTTTCTTTTATAAGAACTATAGTTTATTAAAGTAAAACATATTTATATATACATATATGATATCTAGAAATGCTTCTTATGTCTTTGTGTTTTATTTCATATCGGCTGAGTGGTACTAACATTATTCTAAGAAAAATCCCAAAACTCACTACTATTCTTTGAGCAGCCATCAATTCTAAAATTTAAAATTATAAATCAGAATTATAAAGAATACTCAACCATTTTTTCCCAATCACTGTCCTTACTGGTTTGATAGTGACTGAAAAAGAACAATGAATATAATTTAAAGTATGTGTAAAAGAAATAATGACATTTAAGTCCAGTTAAGGGAATGGATAACAGAAAGAGTCACTTCAAAATAAGAAAAACAACTGGCATAATTCAATCTGACAAACATTTGATAATTGTAGTTATTATAAGCTCAACTTAAGAAGTTAGTAAACTACATCTCTTTGTAAGACATTTTAAAAACCTGGGTATAAGAGCTCTCCATTCTTCCTCCACTTTGTTTAATGGATCTCCGATACTATTAGCATTACTCTTATTATTAACCTTTACTGTAGTTAGATACATGTTCAGTTCTTCTAATAAACTGTAGGTTCTTCTAATAAACTGTTTTTTGTCATCCTTGCTGCCCTGACAATGCCCACCACATAATGCCTTACATATAGTCTATGCTCTAGTTGTAGGATGACACAAATGTCATCCAAAGTGACTATTAGCATTTCAAAAAAAGAGTGATTTGTGTTTTTGCATTACTGATATGCTTGGGTTTTGAGATGTCCTTCTCTATATGACCTAAATTTTCTAGGCTCTAGGTCAATTCACAGATATTCAAAATTCAAATTTAATTTTATGATTTATGATTGTTATAACACTCTTTTATGTAATGTTATTAGAAATGTTTTAATAAACGTACAATAGTGAGACTACAACAAAAGGGTAGCAATACTGAAAGGTGTATGACTTAGTCTGATAAGACTTGCCATTGGAAAGTAGAGCAGCTTTAATTTACACACAGATGGAAAGGAAACCAACAGTGAATTGAAAAATGCAAAGTTTTTCTCACAAGGTGACCTAGGAGAAAGGCAGTCAGTTGGGGGTGAAGATTTTACTGGTGTAATAATAAGTATACATAAATAATTAGTTTGTGACAGTTTTAATTACAACCCAGCCATGGGAGAAGATAAATCTACATATTGAAAGAAAGCAGTTAAAATGTTGACTTGCAAAATGACAGAGGTAAAGAGGATACGTTTAAGTGGAGACAGGCAGCTTGTCTAAATATGGCTAATATTAAATACAGGTGATTACAGCATTTGAAATTGAAATTAAAAATAATCTCTGATTCACTTATTTTAAAATTTCCATGTCCCCTCAGCTGCATATTTCACCAGGTGCTGGAGCAGTTGAACAACAAGCATATCCAATGATTTAAAAATAACATTCACGGTGTCACCTGATGTCACTCCAGATAAGAAATGCTGTTCCCAATTAGAGAACACTCTCCGGTATTCATCCTAACATCTTCCAAACCTATGCTACATATTTATGCCATGCATTTTTAAATACTTTGTTGGATCTTGAACATGTTAGAGAGGTTAAGTTTTCTGAAAGTTTTAACATAAAAGAAATGATACACTGGTTTAGAAAACTTATGCACGTACAGATCTTATTTCATGATTGGGTTTAAATATTTTGATTTTTCCCTCCAAATACTATGAACTGAGTCAACTATTAGTGTAGTATTCATGATTTCTTATTCCTCAAAAAATATATTTAAGAACTACAATTTTAGTCCACTCAACTATGTATCCTCTTAAATATATTAGTTTAGATTTGGGGAAGTAAGCAAATGTCTATCAAGGCACGCAGGCAAACCACGTGGTAAGTGCTTTGTGAGAATTTATTTTTTCCCAATGAAAGGCCTATGAGGAAGATATTTTACCTATTTTATAGATAAAGTAACGGGACTCCTGAAAGTTTAACTTGATTTTCCAAAATCAAAAGGTAACTTAGCAACAAAGACAAGATTGACCCTTAGAATTCTCTAGAAAGCATAAGCTTTTCTATTTAGATATATACTAAATATATCTGTGAGGGTTGCTTCTCAAATTTATATGAAAAGAAAAAATACTGTAATTTTTAAAATGCATTGATGTCACCTCTTATTGCTCCCCACTACTGATTTTAATTTATATTTGAAAACAAAGCATCAAGAATCATAAATTCAATTATTTCTATTGCTCAAATCACAGATTAATTTTCTATAGGCATGTGTAAAAAATGGCTTTCTATGAAACATATTGAGGGTATTACATTCACTTTCCATTATTCTGAAAATGAACACACTTAATTTAGAATAGTCCCAGCTTTATACTGTGTGAAATTATAGAGCACATCATGGACAGAGATTTCCTCATCTTTTCAAGTAATTCTGGGTGAAATATATAATTGAGAGAATCATAGAAGATAAAACACAAAGGAAACAAATGAATAAACATAAAATATCCAATAACACATGATAATTATTGTGATGAGTCAATATTTTTTAAAATTTTCATTATGTACATCTCTCACCCTTGAAGGTCATGAAAATCTAGATGAAAAAAAATGTGAAGTAAAATATTAGATGGAAAAAGTCTAGTAATGCCATAATGCTATTAGAAGTTTTCAAATAAATGAGAGATGCTGATGTTAATAACTCAAAAGAAGCACTAATCACTTAATTTTGATTTATTTGGGAGATCATGTTAGTCTGTAGAGACCTCTGTGAAGCCAGACTCTTGGCATTTTGACAACACCGCTAATATCATTTCCATCAAATACCATAAAGAATAGTGTTATTTTTTCCTCATTAATGATTTAATAAATTGAAGAAGACAATTAATTACTAATGAATATATTAAAGGAGAACATTTTCTGAAGTCTTTTAGCTACTGCCCCAACCCCCCAGTTTGACATTGGTGGTGTTCCTTAATCAGATTCTCCTTCAGTTTGTATTAAGCCCATCAATCCAGTCAGTTTTCCTCACATCTAGGTTGTATTTCTTCATCTTGCACACAAGGTTTTCTCAGAAATGTTGCCGACTGCTTGCTGAGTTCATCTACATCAAGGTGACTACATTTTCCTAAAACTAAAAATAGCAAATAGGGCAATACGACATGATATAATAAGGCGAATTTATGATGCTACCTTTATTTAGGGATATAAGAGATACCTTTCTTGTAAAGAGATGAGGAGGGGAAAAAAAAGGAAATTAACTGCCAGACAAAACTAGATAACTATGTGAGCCTGTTTCAATTTATATTGTATTAGATACTAGGGATAATAGTTTTTATTTCAAATCCTTTTTATTGATTTACATATCCCTTGCCCCTTAGAAGTCTAATAAAGAATATATCTATTTAATGATTTTCTATTCAATTTATCGGGGTGACATTGATTAATAGTGTCATATATATATATATATATATATATATATATACACACACACACACACACACACATATACATATATATATATGTTTCAAGTGAATATTACTATAACATATATTGCTTGTATGTCCACCACCCAAAGCCAAATAATCTTTCATCACCAAAACATTTGTCCCCTTTACTCTCTACTATACCCCCAACCTCTTCCCTTTAGTAACCACCACACTGCTGTCTGTGTCCATGGATTTCAGTTTTATATCTCACATATGAGTGGGGTTCTTAGCTTTTTCTGATGGACTTATTTTGCTTAGCATAATATTTTCAAGGTCCATCCATGTTGTCTAAAAATATAGTATTTCATCTTTTCTTATGGTTGAGTAGTAGTCCATAGTATATATGTACCAAATATTTATCTAATTTTCTATTGAAAGACACTTTGGTTGTCTCCATGTCTTGGTCACCATGTTGCAATGAACATAGGGAGGCATATATCTTTGCAAAAAATATTTTTGAGTTATTTGCGTATATATCCACGAGAGGGATTGCTGGGTCATATGGTAACTCTAGTATTGATTTTTTTTGGGAATCACCAGACTATTTTCCATAGTGGTTATACCAGTCTACATTCACAGCAGTAGTGAATGAGGGTAGGGAGAATTCTTATTATTAATCTTTTTGAAACTAGAATGACCCATTTTTTCTCTCTTTTTATTTCCTACATTTAGACACTTAAGAATTTCAGAAAACCATAGAATTGTGTGTCTCTCTAGGGACATGCTTTTTATAGAGGACCTAGAACTTATTGCCAACCCTACTTGGTGATTATGCTACCAACTTTTTTTTTTTTTTTTTTTGAGTAGGTGGTTTGAGGAGAGAGAGCATCTCCCATGTGCGAACTGACATGTTAGAGTGGATCTCTGCAAGCTATTCCTCATAAAATCATATAGTATGCATACTAGCTGGCTTATATATTTGGGGGACATTAGCAGAATTGAAATAGATGCATCTAAAATTATAACTACCTCTCTATAACATTGCTTTAGTGGAAAATTTTCCCCACAAGTTATAAAGAATGTATTCATAAATTACTTTTTAAGCCATAGACTATTATTTTAGAACAATTTATACAAATATTAATTTCCAAAACTAGAGGCCTGGTGCATGAAATTTGTGCACGGGGGTGGGGGGTGTCCCTCTGCACAGCCTGCACCCTCTCCAATCTGGGATCCCTCTCACAATCCAGGTCTGCTGGCTCCCAACTGCTTGCCTGACTGCCTGGCTGATTGCCCCTAACCACTTCTGCCTGCCAGCCTGATCACCCCCTAACCACTCCCCTGCCAGCCTGACCAAAGCCTAACTGCTTCCTTGCCAGCCCAATAGCCCCCAACTATCCATATTACTCTTTTATTAGATAGGATAAGATTTAAGGCACTTACACATAATTGGAGAATTGCCTTTATAGGATCAATTTATGATGACTGGTTATGTTCTTCACTCTCAGAGATTATAGATAATATGTCCAGAAGGACATATCTTTTGACATGGTAAATCTAGAATTTCAGACTGACAAAAAATTACCAAATACAAGCTAATTGACACCAATCTATATATATATAAAAGCCTAAGAGACAATTCGACTGGTAGCTATTATGTGCACTGACCACCAGAGGGCATACACTCAACACACAGGCACGGACACATGGAACAGACTGATGAATCTCAGAGGGAAGGGGTGAGGAGGGAGGGCAGAAAGAGATTAATGAAAGATCTTATATGCATACTAGAGGCCTGGTGCATGAATTCTTGCACCGGGCCAGTTTCAGCCCAATCCCCGCAGACCAGGCTGAGTGACCCCACCAGTGCTTGAGTCCATGCACTGGGCCTCTAGTATTAAATAAATACATAATTAATCTGGTTGTTGTTTCAGTCAACATCTTGGAAACAAAAGAAGAATTGAAATAGATGAATCTAAAATTATAACTACCTCTCTATAATGTTGTTTTAATGTAAAAATTTGCAAAAAATGTTTTTTGAGTTCTTTGGGTATATATTCAGGAGAGGGATTGCCAGGTCATAAAAGAAGCTTTACAAATGTGCCCTTCCCAAAAAAGTTGATTGGTTGACATTATTCTGATACTAAGATTTTGTTTATAATTATTCATGGAATTTTAATTATTAGTATCATTGTTTAATGCAGAGATAATTTTTAATGGGGTGGGTGGAAATAATAAATTATCTTCTTATAGAAGAAAACATAACAAAAATAATAATAATATTGATGAAAAGTTTATTATAATGAGATTTTTTCCTACCTTTTCTTAAAATTCATGCTATGTCAATTACTTGCATTATCTAATTTCACTTTCCCACAAAGAAATATAACATAAAATTTAATTAATGATGATATATTATTTCTTATAACTATACACTTCATATTAATAAATAAACTGGACAACATTTAAGGTAAATTTATTAAAAATATTGTGTTCGCAAAAGATGAGAGTGCTTAGAGACTAGTAAAGAAAATAGCTCATGTAGAAGAGTGTCCATTTGCCTTGCATATTTATTTTATACTTATAGCATGAATGTAAAATTATAAAAAACTTATTTGCTGATGTTTATTTAACAAAGCCATAAAATGAACAAAGCCAATTTCATTAATGCAGGGATAAAATTTAAATTAAGGTGGAAAAGTATCAGAACATGTATGTCATAGATTCATGTGAAATATACTAAGAGAGAAAGGATGTGAGCACTTCAGTGTGCATAATATCTTAATCCAAAAACATACAAATCAAGTTAAGTAGCATATTTTTAGAACTAAAAACAATTTTAATTGTAATTTTCATTTAAAAGTAGAATTGTTTTAGAAAATATTAATACCAACTCACCTATATTTACATATTAAATCTGTGAAACTTTGCTTTTAAATAGAAGCAAAAAGTCCTTCCCTGTTTTAAAATATTGTAACTACTGATACTAACATGCTAGCAATTTTTAAAAACAAATTAAAGCAGAAGAATCATAGACATTTAAGGAATCACTTATAGCTAGTTAATGTTATCTTTGTGTTAGTAAAGATAACACTTTCAATTGTAGTAGATTTTTTCAATCTTAATTTTTAGGAAAATAAGAAATAGGGTTTAAGTCCATGATAAGTATAAATGAAAATAAATCATTTAAATGTAATGATAATATAATATTGTTCATTATCAGAAGACTATTTCAACCAGTGATAAAAAATTACACTTACTTAAACATTTATATAATTTTTAAATGTTGGTCAACTTTATTTTTGTTTGTTTTTCTCTCTTAAAAAACCTTGTCATGTATTTTGAAATTAGGCATTCAGTTGTGTGTCTGTAAATCAAACATTTACAAATGTTTCAATCAAAACAAAATTCTTTCTGCAATAGATTGCTTCTCTCTTGCCATTGGTCATTTGAAATCATGTATTTTTTATTTGTGATATAATAATTAGTTTATGAAATAAAGCAATAAATTTGCATAATGCAATGTATTATTTTATTTTAAAAATATGTTTTTATTGATTTTTAGAGAGAGAGGAAGGGGGAGGGATAGAGAGAAACATCGATGAGTGAGAATCACTGATTGTTGACTCTTGCACGCCCCCTACTGGGGATGAAGTACACAATCCCGGCATTTGTCCTGACTGGAAATCATAATTCCCTCTTGGTTCCTGGGTTGATGCTCAACCACTGAGCCACACTGGCCAGGTGCAATGTATTATTTTCAACAATAAGTGTAAAAATGGAAATTGTATACTGGCTTGATGTAAATGAGTGGTCACTTGAAAGTGAGTCATTTTGCAGACTTAGCCAAATATACAATTAGAGCTATATAAAAATAATTTAGAGCAAAATACAAAACATTATCCCAAACTTTCCAATTGTTTAAATGATTATAAACTATCTCTAGAATGCATGAGTAAGAAACCAAACTATAATGAGGCAACATCTCTGATGTAGCTTGCTCTCCTGTTTTCAGCACTGCATTTCCAGTGCAGAGACCATCAGCTTTGTATTTAAATAATGTCACCACATCGTAACTTCTGTTTGTTCCAGACATCCCTGCAGAGATAAGCAAGAGCAAGGTATGCTCAGCCCTCCATATCCATGGATGTGAAACTAATGAATATGGAGGGCCGATTAAGAAACTTGAGAATCAGTGTATTTTGGTATGCACTGAAACCAATACCCTGAGAATACTGAGGGACAACTATTACTATCATAATGTGGTAGCTGAGTGCATATAGAGTTAAAGTTTATAGTAACTTAGATGTTTTATACAAAAATTGTGCACAATTATACAGTGATGGGTATTTTCATTTTCAAAGATATTTTCTATTATTTTTGGTAACACAGGATTATAACCTAGTTACCCTGGATGTCCACATGAGTTAGTTGGCCTTACCTCCTAGTTAAAACTTATAAAAAATGAGATTAAAAAAGATTAAAAGCAATGATGAGCTAAAATATTACAGAGATAATTCTGTGAAATATAAGATTAGTTTACTTACCTCAAAGACTTATCCCAAAGCAATTTGAAAGAGAAGAATATAGAATGCATAGAAAATGTTGTAGCAGAGGTTTTGAATTACTGACAAAAAGGATCATATGACATTGTTATACTCCAAATGTAAACTATGCAGTATTTACATGAGGAAGAAACATTGTTTCCTAACCAGAGACCTCTGTGTGTTGCTTTGTTTTGGTTTTTAATTAATTTATTTTTTTAATAAAATATAATGGATTAAGATACTCAGCTAATCCTGAATGTAATGCCTTAGGAAACAGACTCCAAAAATACACTGACCTTTTCATAATCTAAAACGTTCACTTCAAATTTTTTGAATTCCAAATGAAACTACACTTGCTATGTCACAGTGCTACCAATAGTAATTTTATAGTAACTGTAACTTTAAAAGTAGCCATCAACACTGCCTAAGTATACATTATCCTATATAATAAAAGGGTAATATGCAAATAGACCAAATGGCTGAACAACTGAACAACCAATCAAAGTGTAATATGCTAATGAATGCTAAGGCTGCTCAACCGCTCGCTATGATTTGCATATACCACCAGGGGGCAGATGCTCCAACCGGTAGGTTAGCTTGCTGCTGGGGTTTGGCTGAGCAGGACTGAGCTAGAAGGGCTGGATGTACCCTGGAGCCCTCTCGTGGTCCCTTCCTGGCCCGCTCGTGTACCAGTGGGGTCAGCCTGGCCTATGGCCTTTCACAATCCAGGACCCCTCGGGGGATGTCAGAGAGCTGGTTTCAGCCTGATCCTGGGGCCACTTCCCTTGGGAGGGCACCAGACGCAGGGCTCATGGATGGTGAGCCCTGTTGCGGTAGCGCAAGACTCTCTTGATTGGGGCTGATTTGGCGTGAGCCTGCAGCAGGCACAGTGGGGCTGGGATGAGCGGGAGTGGCAGGTAGGAGTTGCAGGTGGTGTTGGACTGTGGGTTTTGGCCCAATCCCTGCAGGCCACCCAGAGGGTATTGGGATTGGGATTTCAGTCCTGTTCTATAATTGAATATTGCATTTGTTATTGCAAAGCACTACAGTTGCACTGTAGCAGTTATCACTCAAAGTGACTAATCATGTGAGCACTCTCTTTAGAAACAGTTACTCCATCATTCCCCAGCATTAATAACTAATCTGTAATCTAACCTGTGTCATGAAACTGGTGATAAAGACATTAGGGTCTCAGGAAGTAATGACCTTTCCCAGTTTAACCCAGATCAGTAACTGTGATGCTGGGAAATCCATTCAGACTGGCAGGAGTAGAAATTAGGCAACAGAAATCTAGTGTGAGACCCACCCCCCCCCCCCCCCCCCCCCTCCCAGGCCCTGGCCTGGCTTGATAAACGGCATTTCTTCAAAATTTACAGGATGTATTTCCTTTTCCTATATTCTCCAGGATTTATTTCTTGCTTCCTCAGCAAGAGCACACTGTAAAGAAATCTTAGGCACAGGTGTAGGGTGGCAGGCTTCAGAGATTCTGCTATTTGTTTTAAATACTGTAACTTCATTATTTAGACGAATGTTGGTCCCTAGACTATAAAGCACAAATAAACGAGAATACAAAACCTATTCCGAAGCTGAGCCTAAATGACACTGTCTCAGGTTATCTATGGTTCTTATCCCCTCCATTAGTGCAAGTAATCGAGTGTTTGAATTTGAAAGTGCAAGTTTATCTCATTGTTCCATTGTAGGTAATAAAAGTGACCTATGCGAGGATATTAGATTCGTGCTTTTACTTGGTATTCACCTTCTGCTCAGACGGTGTGAAATTGTTAACGCGTTCACATTAAGTCATTATCCAGTTATGTAACAAATAGACTTGTGCTTGAAAGTCTTCACTAAGCAGGTGCAGAGAGAAAGGAGCCGCTCCAGCGCAGGCCGCAGGGCCCTTTCTACCGCTGCTCCTTCCTGCTCCGTCTCATTAACAATGGTATTCACCATCACCAACTGCTCACATAGAGGAAACTGGGAGAAATTAAGCATCCTCAGAACCTTCTTAGTACTATTTTAAGTACAAGGAAGAGTAGGTTTTTGGTTCTTTGTTTGTTAATAATCTATAGCATCGTCGTTTTGAATCTTCTTGTTGCTGTTAAGTAGAGATACGAGGAACACCGGTGAACTAGTAGGCTTGGGCTGTCGTGAAAAGATACCATGAACCGAGTGCCCTCAAAATCATAAATTTATTTATTTTTTTAAAGAAATTTTTAAAATTTGTTTTCGAGAGAGAGGATGAAAGGGGGAGAGAGAGAGAGGCGATGTGAGAGAGAACCATGGATCGGTTGCCTCCCGCACACACCCCGATTGGGGATTGGACCGCGAGCTGGGTATGTGCCCTGACCAGGAATCGAACCTGCCATCTATGGGTGTACAGACAACACTCCAACCGGCTGAACCACACCAGCCATGGCAACAACAGAAATTTTTCTGCCAAGGACCGTTTGGATAGTTGTAACATCATGTGCAAGCCGTACAAAATTATCAACTTGAAAATTAACCTGCTATATTTGGTTAAACATTTAAATAACTCACCCCTAATACCTTGGCAGGGCCAGACCAAATTATTTTGCGGACCTCATGTGGCCCGCTGGCCGGACATTCCCCACCCCTGCAAGGTAATGAACTTGACATATATTAAGATACGTTGTTCAGGTTGCTAAGTTGATTTCCTGCCAAACATATTTTTTTTCAAGAAAGTTTACAGAGAAAATAAAGACCTTCCTAAAATATTAACAACATAAAACCCTCAAATATAGTTTACTTTGCAGAATTGTCACATCAATACTGTGACCAAAATATACAGCGATAAGCAAAGGCCCTTTTATATTATGACGCTGAGTATAAAATAAAACATTGAGTATTCTAATACTAACAATTATCTGTTTCTTCTCTTTCTCTCCTAGGTGAGTAACTGAAGGTTAAAAATCAGAATTCCTGCATATGAAGTATTATGTGCTTTTTTATTGGTGTCCTGTTGGTAAGTAAAGAAACAGCCGTGGCTTAGATTGAATGCTGAAACATGCAAAGATATAAATTAGTGAGCTGGAGCACTCTATTACTGAGAGTCATGATCAAATCTCTAAAATCTATTTGAAGTTAGGCACAATAGTGTTGAGGGGAAATATTTTATTATATTTTAATTTGTAATTATGCCATTCAGATCTAGCAAATAAGTAAATTTGGGTGCTTTATACTTGAACAACAGTGATATGCTTTGACATAACTATTGTCCATGGATCTTATCTCAGATGGTTTGAAAACAAATGGAGATATGATTTTGACTATTTTAGCTATTAACACTGAAGAATCAATTAAATTGTGAAAAATTATATTACATTAAAAATCAGAAATAAAGACTTTTTACTAATTTTTTTTAAACCTTTAGAATTTAGATTTTTCATCTTGGAAATATAATGGACCTCACTTTTTATCCAACATAATGTTAAATATAGATAAAATGAAATACACTTAGCTGTGGCTTAATGTTTAAAAAAATTAAAGAGATGAATGAATTATTCTTAAAATTAGAATATTAATTTTTTTTGTATTTATCTTTATTAAAAGAGGTTTTATAGAATTAGGGAATTTTTCCCCCATTCATTTTTTAACAAATGCTGATTTGTTCTAAGATATTAAAATATTTTCAATAAGTAACTGTTCAAAATTATTTCAAAAGACAAAACAGCTCTTACAGTATAATCCAAATGTCAGGAAAGTCTTTTTATTAAATATTAATTGTATTCATGGAGGTTATTAGTGCACATTGAAATTTATGAGCTGGAAATCTACTTTAAATATTAAAGTATTAGTCCCCTTAAGATTTGATTATAACATTAATAAATTATATTATTTAAAGAATATATTCCAGAGAAAGTAGAATGTATGAGATTTCTGGCATTATGCCATTTTGTAAGGAATTTTTTTTTAATTTGTTTCTGGTTTATTAGCATTCATAAAATGTGATATTGGCTTTGTTACCAAATTTAAGTACAGTGTGATGATAAATATTTTAGACAATAACTTTTTATGTTGTTACTTTACTGAATATGTTATACATGGAAATGGATGGAGGGAAAATAGATTTGTTTTTTCTGGGTTTATATTTGTGACATGCCGGCTTTTGACATGATAAATTGCTTTTAACTTGAAAACAACAATTTCTAGAAATAATTTAATTGTGATAGAATTTTGTGTTTATTTTAGTTTGTGAAAATTATTTGTAAAGGTCATAGAAATTACACAAATGTGAATTAATGTTTTTATATCTCAACTTCTGGCAAAATGATTATTGTTCATAAAATATCTAATTAGAATGACATCAATAACACATTCCAGCTCATCAGACTAGGTTAATGGCTCTTAATTTGGAAGCAATAAACATAACAAAATGAATGGTTGGGAGGATATATTCTAACAGGGACTCAGTCTCTGAGCTTCGCATAGCATTCTCAATGCTGGAAAGTTCCCAGGTCACTTCATCTGAGTTTACGCTGTATCAAAGTCCTCTTTATTTATTCAGTCTTCTAAGATACCTAGTAACAACAAGAAAAGGGTTGGTTTGTGTTATAGATATACCTATTATTTTGAAATTGCCATCATTTTAATGTTATTACAGTATTTATTCATAATCACGTGTGATGAAAGAATCAAACTCAGACACATTAGCATAAATTTTGAATATATAGTAAAGTAAGCTAAGTATTAGAACTGAACCTCTTTTAATATTTAAGAATGAGTTGCTGGGCATTTGTGTGTTTAATTATACATGTGTAGATTTAATTTACTCTTGAGATTGGCAGCAAAGCAGCAATAACATTTTATTAAACACCATAAAATGAAGAGTATTACCTCTGTGTAACATCAGCAAAAGTCCAGTGCTCAAAAAATAAGAGAATATTAAAAAGGAAATTATCCTATAGATAATATGATATTCCTTATTGAGGAAATACATGATAAGGCTTTGATTTTGAAGAACATTCTGGTTTTATGAAAAGAACACTTTGAAGAAAATAATTACTCCAGGCACAGTGTTTTTAAAAAAAGCTTATCCCATCCGGTGGGACTCAGTGGTTGAGTGCTGACCTATGAACCAGAAGGTCACAGTTGATTCCCTGTCAGTGCACATGACTAGTTTTCAGGCTGGATCCCCAGTGGGGGCGTGCAGGAGGCAGCTGACTAATGATTTTTCTTATCATTGATATTTATATCTCTCTATGCCTCTCCTCTCCTCTCTGAAATCAGTAAAAATATATTTTAAGAAAACTTAAAGTTTAAATGTATTTTTCTTTTCTTTATTTTATATATATTTTCTTGATTTTTCTACAGAGAGGAAGAGAGTGGGATAGAGAGTTAGAAACATCGATGAGAGAGATACATCGATCAGCTGCCTCCTGCACACCCCCCACTGGGGATGTGCCCGCAACCAAGGTACATGCCCTTGACCGGAATCAAACCTGGGACCCTTGAGTCCACAGGCCGACGCTCTATCCACTGAGCCAAACCGGTTTCGGCATAAAGTTGAAATGTATTAATTAGGAAAATTTAGATTCCTAAAATACTTTTCATTTATTGAAAATGAAATTCTTATTTCAAACATACTTGGCTTATAAGATAGACTCAGGATTATATCAACCAATAGGAAATTCTTTATGGTTTAAGAATGGGAAATAAACAGTTTAAATATTCAGCTGATCAATGAACTATCTATAATAAGAGCATAATATGCTAATTGGACCTGACTTCCTTTTGGACAACCTTCCTGATGAAGCCAGGGCTGTAGGGAAGCCCGGGTCCTGGGTTCCTGCCAGCAGCCAGAGGGAAGCCAGTGCTGGCAGCCAGGGGAAGGAAGGACTACTCTTGCATGAATTTCATGCATTGGGCCTCTAGTAGTTGATAAAATATTTTAGGTTAATTATAGCAAATAGATAATATCACTAAAATTAGTAAATACATTTACTTTTTAGTAGATAAACATCAAAACACTATTTTACTTATATATATGTTCAAATTTGAAATAAAAATAATAATATGCTCATCACATTCAAGCATATGATATAATTTATTAAAATTTTACATATCTGGAGAATTTTATTCTATAAAGGAAAAGCTATAGGAATCTACTCTATATCCAGAGCTAAAATAATAGAGATTTTCTTGAAAATATTCCTAATTCAATCTCCTTCTCTAGATCTGTCTTTTGAGTGTTTTTGAAAGGTGACTCAGCTAAATATAATAGAACACCCGCATGTCCAAGATAACATTTCATAGTCAAGCATGTTATTTCTTATATATGGTTAAGAAAATCAGAATTTCAATTTGAATATTTCTTACATAAAATTTGGGCATCAAAGAAAAGGTCTTTATAGAAAGTTTTCTATGTATCCTCATGAAGTAGTGTAAACTTTTGAGTTATAACTTTTCTACATAGACTTTTTAAGTATCTACATGTCAGTAAAATAAGTAAGATTAAAATAAGTGAGATTAATATTAAAAAGCAAATGTAGCCATTTAGAAAGAAGAATAGGCTTGCTCTGTCCCACAAATTTACAAATAATTGTATAATTAAAGAGTAATTTTTAGTTAAAAGGTGAATTGAATTAAACAGAAAAAAATTATTTTTCTTCAAAACATTTATTTTATTTCTACTACATTTGAATAGCATTGCATATTTTGATTTTAAATTGTTATTAATAAATTTATTTGAATTGTTTTCTTAATAAATGATACTTTCTAGAGTTCTAGATATTGTTCAATGAAAAATACTATGCTTTGCATCTCTCTTTACAGCCTGTTGTTTCTGACTTAAATTCTTAAATTCTCATCCGGAAAGTAAGATAATGTAACTGAAGTTATAATACTTATCACATTAGGTATGTACTCAAGTGATTAGAAGGTCATATCCAAAGAACTATCATCCATATATTAACA
Source organism: Eptesicus fuscus (assembly GCF_027574615.1). Taxonomy (NCBI): domain Eukaryota; kingdom Metazoa; phylum Chordata; class Mammalia; order Chiroptera; family Vespertilionidae; genus Eptesicus; species Eptesicus fuscus. The sequence goes on along the minus strand of NC_072475.1, from coordinate 91,148,530 downwards.
TTGTCAAGTGGGTACTTCTTCATTACTAAAAGCACTAATTACTTGCCCTAAAGTAATAGTACTTTGCATTTATAAAGTACTTTATATTCTTTTAAGTGATTTTGCATGCATTACTCATTTGTTCTTGATAGAGGGAGGCAGCACATTCAATTGTCCAGATAGAGTGAGAAACAGAGTGTTCAGCCATAACTAATGTCCCCTCAAACAAAAGTGAATATATATATGGTGGAGACCTATTTATAATAATGGAAGGAAAAACCAACATCCCAGTTATATTAAGATCAGACTTTTGGGAATATGCCCACTCCACTCTTCATGTACTTTTTATAATTCTTACCAAGTTAGTTACTATCAGAACAAAATTCAGTTAATTTATTCTGATAGATCAGACACAATCATTTTCTTCATTGTCATTTAAAGATTTAATAGACACATATTTATATGAAAAGCATTAAAGAATTAATTATTTAATCCAAATATATTGATATCCCTTCTAACATCTTTAAGAAAAAGGACTCTAGTAACTGAGTATTGTTAAAAAACAGAAGCTAAATTTTAGAATATGTTCTACATTGGAGAGTAATAATCAAAATTACTAAGAAAAAGTATCCTACCCTTTAACATGGATTTCATTTTAAATATGTGTAAAAGTCATTTTATCTATGCAATATTTATTGGGTTATGTGGTTATTCATGCTGACTACTTTTTAAGTTTCCACTTTATTATAACAAATAGTGTGGCAGAAAAGCTCAGCAACATGCAAGGGCTTTATACTTGACTGAAGGATAATGTCTCTCTTGGGTTCTTTTGAATAAAGAAAGGTAAACCTCAGCCGAAAATCTTGAGCATTCAAAGGTTTTAAAACAAGCATCAATTGGATGTTATCTGGCTCGACTTACTTAAACAAATATGCCAACCTTTTTATTTATCTATTTTTGACAATTTCAGATTAAATAATATTAGATAAAATTGTAAAGTTTTATTTTAGTTGTTTCATTGACTTTGAAAAAAAGAAAAGCAGTGTGAAAATAATTTCTGGACTAATACTTTGGGTTATGTTAATAACAATTTAACTATTATTTCTCATTAGCCATCATTTTTCATGTTCTAAGCTGAGACTTAAGCAAAAGCATAAGTATATACCATCAGATATATACAATTTCATTCCTTTCCACCATCATACTTAAGTAGCTTCTTTCATAAGACCCTAGGGGTGTTAAAAGTTTCTGAGATTATTTACTACATTATATTTACTTGAAAACATCCTCCTTCCCAGCTCAGCACCATCCTGATACAAGCATTCATTTTCTAAACTTTGAAAACTATAAAAGAAATATGAACAGGCTTTGATAATTCTTTACAAAGTCTAGCCAAGTGTTAGAGTTGAGAGAATAACTAGAAATGATGAATAGTTTGATATTTTTAACCCATAAAGAAAATAGAGTGGGTTAATCCATATAATTGTATCTCCTTTAACAATAATACCTGGGAAGCAGTATTAGTCTCAAGTCCTACAATGGTTTACAATAGCATGATTCTGCATAAGCAGGTGTCTTGCGGGGAAAACCAGACCAACCTCTTCAGAACGAGGGAAATCCGGGCAACCATAGTGAAGTTGCCATGAGAACCATTAGAGGAAAAAATGATCCTGAAGTGCTTTTCATAAGTCTGGATCAGAGCTTTGTAGATTCAAGAACATGCAACAAATCTGTAACATATTTGGAGAATCAAGTGTCAACTAAATGAAAATTCAGCCTGAGACTTTTTTCTCAATTCTCTACCTTTTCACATCTGTGCACCTCTCTAGGTGGTCTCCCTTGGAATTCACCATTTGATCAATTAAGAGTAAATGACTCTTTGCTATTCTATTCACTTCATAAACATACTTCTACTTTTCTTCCTGTCATTTAATGGCATATATATCAGTTGTAAATAAAAATGACTATTTAGAAATGTATTAGCTATCATACTATATAAACTACGATGGGCCAGTATGTTACATGCTTTTGACTGCATTATATTCAGCTTCCCAAGAGCCAAACAGGAGAGACGTTAATAACTTATCTTCAAGTAATAGTGGCTCACAATGGTTAATTAAAAGCCAGAAGTTATCTAGCTAGTAAGTGTCGAGGAAGGAATTAAACTTCAGATTTGTCTCATTCCAAAGTCCAAGATTTTTCCTACATTTGCACTGTGTAATCTATAAGCTTAATAGATTGTTAATTGTTAATGTAAATAGATTTGGTGTGTGTGTGTGTGTGTGTGTATGTGTGTGTGTGTGTGTGCTGAACACGCAAATTTTTCAAAAGCTGTCATTGATATTGAGGTATAATGAATAAATAAATAATACTAAGTGACATGTAAGTTGAAATTAGGATAAATTTAACATTTGTTATTTGAAATAAAAAAGAATCGTTAGAGAGTTGAAAAATATAAACTTACAAGGTGAATCATTTTAATTATGAATAAATCAGAGTTTGTAAGAAGTTAAGTAGAATTCTCATAAATGCACTTCAAATATACAGTTATATGCTTGAACAGACTATACATCTGATAAATAAGTCTGAACATATTGTGAAAGAAATTCAAGAGCTGAACTGTCAGTGAGTAAGGTATTCAGAAAAAAATAACTTCCACTTCATATTGCCTTTAGAATTCTCCAATTTGTTTACAGTTTATATTTTTTTAGTGTTGTTTGCATGAGAAAAAACAGTATCACTATTGCTCTTTGGATTTTTATTGATATTGTGTTATTTTACATATATTGATTTGCTACAAAATGCAGGCCGGGTGCTTCCCAACTGCCCTCTCTGGCTGGCCATCTTGTGGTGGCCATCTTGTGTCCACATGGGGGCAGGATCTTTGACCACATGGGGGCAGCTATATTGTGTGTTGCAGTGATGGTCAATCTGCATATTACTCTTTTATTAGATAGGATAGAGGCCTGGTACAGGGGTGGGGGCTGGCTGGTTTGCCCTGAAGGGCGTCCTGGATCAGGATGGGGGTTCCCTTGAGGTGTGGGGCGGCCTGAGCGAGGGGCCTGTGGTGGTTTGCAGGCCAGCCACACCCCCTGGCAACCCAAGTGAGGCCCTGGTATCTGGGATTAATTTTCCTTCTACAATTGAAACTTTGTAGCCTGGAGCAGAGCCAAGCCTGGGGCTCCCTCCGTGGCAGGCAGCCATTTCTGTTGGGGTTATAATTGAAACTTTGTTGCCTTAAGTGGGTGGGCACGGCCAGGGTGTGCAGAAAGCTTTGTTTCCCCTGTTGCCGGCGGCAACCCTGGCCTGCTCTCTCAAGCTCCATTCTGCCGCCATTTGTTTGAATTTGTTTACCTTCTATAATTGAAACTTTGTAGCTTGAGTGGATGCTTAGGCCTGGCCAGGGCAGGCGGAAAGCTTGGCTTCTTCTGTTACCTAGGAAACCTTGCTCTCTGTGGCTGTAGCCATCTTGGTTTGGGTTAATTTGCATACTCGCTCTGATTGGATGGTGGGCGTGGCTGGTGGGCATGACTTGTGGGTGTGTCGGAGGTATGGTCAATTTGCATATTTGTCTATTATTAGATAGGATTCACTATTCACTTTGAATTGTGTGAATTGTTTTTGTTCTTCATTTTTCTTTTGACAAACTCAGGTTTCTGAAATGTTTGCTGATGCTGATTTAGCTACTTTATTTTTTCCTCTATCATGATGGGTAATTGAAAATGAATGGAAATGTATTCCTAATTAATTTCAATTCAATGAATACTTACCAAGTATGTGTTATAATATAAACTATAGTGGATACAACAGAGATTCTAGTTCAGTGTCTTATGTAAAATAGATATAAGCTTCTTAATATACATGAATAATTTCACTTTGGTTTTATTCATTAAAATTATTAAATTCAACCAAAAATTCATTCTTTATAACATTACAGGAATCTATCCTCTTATTTTAACATTTAAAAATCCTCATTTACTCTATATTTTAATATATTTTATTTGTTTATGCATTTTTCTATTTTTCCATAAAAAATCTAAAATATAATATTTTGAATATTTAAATATTAATTACACCTTTTTGTTTAAATTAAATGTAAATAATTTTCTTGCCTTGGATACAACACAATTGCATTCTGAATTTTCTCTCATATGTCCTTATGAACTTCAACACAAGTCGTATTTATTCATTTAACAAATATTTATTCATTACATGAATGTTTATTAACTGCCCCCTATGACCATACCAGTGAGCTAGGTGAGATATTTGTGTATTCACTGTCTTCGAATAAGAATGAGAGATAGGAAAACAAAATTTTAAATCAGAAGTAGGTTAAATATATATAGAAATAGCCGAAACTGGTTTGGCTCAGTGGATAGAGCGTCAGCCTGTGGACTGAGGGGTCCCAGGTTCGATTCCGGTCAAGGGCATGTACCTTGGTTGCAGGCACATCCCTAGTAGGGGGTGTGCTGGAGGCAGCTGATCAATGTTTCTCTCTCATTGATGTTTCTAACTCTCTCTCTCCCTTCCTCTCTGTAAAAAAACCAATAAAATATTTTAAAAAAGAAAAGAAAAAGAAATAATAACCAGATTAAAATTACTTGTAGTCTGTAATTTGGTTATACATAAAAGGTTTCGTGAAAGCATGGTCCATCGGCATAAATGAAAACTTATCAGATGTCACTTTTTTGGTGAACCCAGCTAATCAACTTTCTCATCATGAGTGTGCTCAATTACAGAGGAGATGAATTTAATCTAGATGGATAAATAGGAAAAAATAGGCAACCTGACTTTTGAACAGAAACTATTGTAGAATTGATAAAATTTATGAAAAAGTCTTTAAGTTGTAGGTTAATTATTTGGTATAAAGTAGTCTTTATATAGTTTAATCTTTGCTACTACATAGTATAACTGAATACTTGCTATATTATATTGTGGACTAAAGAAACTGTGGTTACCAAACTATTTCTACATATTATTGTTATTTTAATATTTTCATTTATAATTGATTAATTTTATTAGATAAAATGTTTATATGGTAGTATCTTCAAAAAACACAGTTATCGTTGTGGTTTATATTTAGATTAGGTCTGAATTTTTAGCATTTTTACAAACTTAGCTAATTCTATTTTAATGTAATTTTAGATATTTAAGATAAAGTGGGTCAATAACAATATAAACAAATTTTACTTAGTAGCCCATCCAGAATAGTCCTAACTTTTTTCTTCTTTTTCAATAATAGCTGTCTAAATAGAGTAATGTATTTACAAAAAAGTCCTCACCACTTTTAAACAACTGGCAAAAAATTACTAGCATTTACAATACATAGGGCATATAATGGCTTGAGTAGCTAGTTAAGTCATGGTTGAATCAATATTAATATTATCCATGTTAATTGAGCCATTACCTTAAATCAATATTCTTTCACATTGCTAGAATATCTTCCCTTTGTCCTTAGAAAAATTGCTCTTTTGTTTGTTTGGGGTTTTTACTAATTTAAAACCAAAATAACATAGGCCTTCTTCCATATAGAACAAAATAAAGAAATACTACCTCATATTTTTAAAGAAATTTATACAATTAATTTTTTTATTTAGTGTAATTTTTTCCTAATCTTAATAGCTCAGAACCTTTGGAAGTCTACAAGAAGATAATGGAAAATTTTAATGGATTAGATAGACATTTGTGATTAATACATTCAAAGTTATTAACTGTAATACTCCTTCAGGTTGCTTATCATTGTCACAGAAGAGTTAACATGGAATACAAAAAAAGAGAGAGCCTCTATAAAGGAACCTCATTAAATGTCTAGTGAATTCTACAATGGTCATACTGACAATCACATAAAATAGCACAAATGAAGTAAATTTGTTATATCTGAACATTTTTAATTCACCAATATTTTGTTAACAGAATAGGTCATATTTTATTTTGTAAATCCCAAACATGAATTATACATTGTAGCATATTTAACTTCACCATGTTTGCCTCTTCTTTTTTTTTAGCTAATGATTCTATCTGTTCTCAAACAATTTACTTAGTAAAATAATTTCACTAGCCCAACCTAAGCCCCCAATGGTAAAGTTAATCTAACTCCTGCCCTTAAAAGTCAAGAAGAAATGGAATTTATTTAGACTATCAGAAAATTGTATTCATTATATAAGTATGCAATTGCAGTATACTATGTTATGCTTAAGGTATACTATTCTGTTTATTTAAACCAGTACTTAATAAACAGCCAAAAAATATCCTACTAAAATTTTATTGAAAAAACTAGAAAGCATTTTATTTCTTTCTGCATAGATAATAAAAGTATTCATGGTTTTTAAAGATACTTCAAAATAAATGTGCTTGTAAGTGAGAATGTTATTATCTAGACTATAATATGTGTCTATATTAGTTTAGCAAATATATACTAAATACATTAGGTGGAGTCTTATGATATTGCCAATCTTTAACCATTTTTGAACTACAGAAACAGTATTTTCAAATGGTTTAATGTAATATATTCTGTCAGTGAAAATAATTGCTTAGAAACCAAAATATGTATTAAGATGAAAACATAGTAGTAGGTATATATTATGTTTTTTTGTGTGAAATTGAATAACAACACTAATTTAAATATAAATAATAAAACTGGAATTATATTACTAATTAAAATCTAAGATCTCTTTTTATAGGCGAATAATTATTTTGGTTGTATAAATACATATGGATTATCTGATAATTCTTACTTATGAGTCTTCCCTATTTTACTAATTGTTTGGGAAGATGTTTATTAACTATATTGAATTCATTCAAATAGAAATAGCATACTTAATTATGAATTTTCTAATGTGCTAGAGAGATATATTTATGTGAGAGGATGTCTATGTTGCTCCTTTTATTCTATAGGATTATTTTGAAGTTCCAGTACATGTAAAAGCTATTTGTTCTAGTTTTTCTTTTTCTCTAATTTTTTATGATTGAATTTTTGACATTTAATTCCTTCCTCTTTTAGGAATTAATTATGGCCATACTTTTCAATTAAGTTCTAATTTTTTAAAAGTGTTCTGTTCTGAAAAATGCTATTATTGAATAATTTTTCACTTTCCCATTATTTGTGTCATCTACTTGCCTGCCTCGTAGATAACATGGTAATAACTATTCCCAAGACATATATTCTCTAAACATTTTTTTAAAGGCATTATTTTTTCAGTGATAAACTCCAAAATGTATTATAACATATTCTGTGTTCTCTGGATCCAACTTGAAAATTACAGAGACAAAAATATTACAGAGAGAGAAAAAAATCTTGATTTAGACACAAACCATATAAACTGAGAACTGATTTCCATCAATTATTTTACCAATATAGCAAGCTTGTTTTTTCTCTTTTATAAGATTACGAGAGGCCTGTTGCATGAAATTTGTGCACGGGGGTGTGTGTCTCTCAGCCCAGCCTGCACCCTCTCCAATCTGGGACCCCTTGAGGGTTGTCCGACTGCCCATTTAGGCCCGATCTTCCTGGATCGGGCCTAAATGAGCAGTCGGACATCCCTCTCACAATCCAGGACTGCTGGCTCCCAACTGCTCGCCTGCCTGCTGTCCTGATTGTCCCTAACCACTTCTGCCTGCTAGCCTGATCAACCCCTAACCACTCCCCTGCCAGCCTGATTGATGCCTAACTGCTCCCCTTCCAGCCTGATTGCCCCTAATTGCCCTCCCTCGCAGGCCTGGTCACCCCTGACTGCCCTCTCCTGCAGGCTTGGTCCCCCCACTCCAAATGCTCTCTCCTACAGGCCTGGGTCCCCCCCAACTGCCCTTCCCTGCAGGCCCGGTCGCCCCCAACTTCTCGCCTCTGCTGGCCTGGTCACCCCTAACTGCTCTCCCTGCAGGCCTGATCACCCACAACTGCCCTCCCTTGCAGGCCTGGTCCCTACCAACTGCCCTCCCCTGCTGGTCATCTTGTGGTGGTCATCTTGTGTCCACATGGGGGCAGGATCTTTGACCACATAGGGGCAGCCATCTTGTGTGTTGGAGTGATAGTCAATTTGCATATTACTCTTTTATTAGATAGGATTCTTAAACTACTAAACTGAATTTGGAAATATAATTACAATGAAATTATTTGAAACAATTAATCCCAAAGATAAAACTCTGTGTTATCAAAGTTTTGATATTGTATCAGCTCAATTTGCAATATCATCCTTTGGTCAAATGCTCATTATAGAAATACTAGAGGCCTGGTGCACAAAATTCGTGCATGGGGGGGCGGGGTGTCCCTCAGCCCAGCCTGCACCTTCTCCAATCTGGGACCCCTTGAGGGATGTCCGACTGCCCTAATCCCTCTCACAATCCAGGACTGCTGGCTCCCAACTGCTCACCTGCCTTCCTTCCTGATTGCCCCTAACTGCGTCTGCCTGCCAGCCTGATTACTCCCTAACCACTCCGCTGCCAGCCTTGTTGATGCTTAACTGATCCCCTGCCAGCCTGTTTGCCCCCAACTTCCCTCCTCTGCCGGCCTGGTCACCCCTAACTGCCCTCCCCTGCAGGCCTGATCGCCCCCAACTGCCCTCCCTTGCTGGCCTGATGGCCCACAACTGCCCTCCCTTTCAGGCCTGGTCCCTCCCAACTGCCCTTCCCTGCTGGCCATCTTGTGGCAGCCATCTTGTGTCCACATGGTGGCAGGATCTTTGACCACATGGGCACAGCCATCTTGTGTGTTGGAGTGATGGTCAATCTGCATATTACTCTTTTATTAGATAGGATATAAATGAAACCAGTTGTAGAATAGTATTCTTTATGGAATTAGGAAACAGGTGACCCTACTTATATAAAGGCAGGGAAACCACATTTTATTACCACCATAGCAGTTTTCTTATGTTATATTTAACCTTTTGCACTCGGATGTCGAGTGTGACTCGACACGGTTAGCATTGGTAGCAGCTCTTTTTATACTCTTTGAATATATCAATAATTTGAAATATAAAAAAATCCAAATACATAAGTTTGTATGAAAAGAAACTCCAGTTTTTTATTCTACTGACACGCTTTGTAAAATCTGGGGTATTTAAAAAATTAAATCCCGAGTAGAATAAAGGAATCGAGAAAAAAGCAAGCGAGTGCAAAGGGTTGAAAAATAATTATCAGTTATTTTATACAGAAGGAACTCCAAGTCTAGAAGAAATCATGAGACCTCAGCAGAACCTTTAAAAATGTATTCTCTTACTATAGAGTTGGAAGGATTATTAGATCAACATTAATGACATTCCCTTTATCTGGTAATGGTCAATATCTCTCACTACCATATCAAGAATTTGTCATGTTAGCATCTTTGAGAGTTCAGCAGTTCCCATCAACTCTTGTAACATTGGGAGAATAAGGTAATCAAAACTAGCCCATAATGAGAATAGTCGACAAGTATTGCTCTGATCATGGTTGTTTGCATCTCAAGTGTTGTTTTTTCTACTGACTAATCACACAAAGATAGCTACAGCTTATACACTCTATCATAAATGTTTTAAACCAATTTGAATGGCTTATGTCAACATATGACACCAATTATTTTGAGATATGCTCAAGGAAAAATGGAATTCCGTAGATCATCTTTAAAATCCCCAAGGTTTTAAAGATGAACTGATGTGGGATTTTATTCAAATACTAGAGGCCTGGTGCACAAAATCGTGGGTGAGTGGGGTCCCTCAGCCTGGTTGGCAATTGGGGGGAGGGACTGCGGGAGGTTGGCTGGTCATGGGAGGTTCGCTGTGGGAGCACACAGACCACCAGGGGCCAGCTCCTGTGTTGAGCATCTGCCTCCTGTGTTGAGCATCTGCCCCCTGGTGATCAGTGCGCATCATAGTGACTAGTTGACCAGTCATTCGGTCATTTGGTTGCTAAGGCTTTTATGTATATAGATTGATTGTGGCATGTTCTAGAGTTCGCTGGCATTGTGTATTGCTTCTAAGTGGAGATTTTAATAATAATTATTAAAAACACTAGATGCCTGATGCACAAAATTTGTGCTTGGGTAGGGTCCCTAGACCTGGCCAGTGATCAGGGCTGATCTGTGGGGTGAGCGGTGGGGCAATCGGGGAGCCCCCACTGGCCCCTGCCTTGGCCAGCCTGGTGCAGGCCTCTCGCCGGCCCCACCTCCCCCACCGCTGCCAGTTGCCTCCCTCTGCGGGGCGACCAGCGGGGTGATCGGGGGGCTCCCACTGGCACCATTATTGGCTGACCTGGGGCCTGTGGTCTGGGGGCAGCTCCTGTATTGAGCATCTGCCCCCTGGTGGTCAGTATATATCATAGCGACCAGTCGTTCCACTGGTCATTCCACAGTTCTGTCGATTTGCATATTAGGCTTTTATTATATAGGATGAAAGCTAATGTACTAATATCTTTGATCACAATGAATAAATGTGCATGTTGCTCACAGTTCGTCAGATACTAGTCTTTGTGTTTCATGCATATTACTTCAGTCAATCCTCATATACACTGAAGTAGGTGCTATTATCACTGTAATCTTTTATATAAGGAAACAGACACAGAGGGTTAAACACTATTCTTTCTCAAGGAATCTGAATATAGAGCCCATTCTTTCATGTCTGTCATTGAAGCTAATTTTATCTCTTTTGCAAAGAACTCATCTACTCTCAGCATTATCTGCTCTATTATCTTCCCCTTCTGCTGACTGTGGAGCAGTTCTCAAAATCTGACTGCTAACTAAGACAAAACATGTCACTTTATTTAATGACCTAAACATTATGAAAAATGCTATCAAGCTTGGAAAAACAAAGGGTGCACATTCTGAGACTTCATACAAGCCTACATGTGAAGATACTATTTTACTTATTTTCTTAACACAGTCACAAAATTTAACCTCCATTAAAGATTACAGTGAAGCATTACAAAACAACAAAAAAAATAACAGCCTATCTAATAAAATAGTAATATGCAAATTAACCGTCACTTCGTAACATAATGGCGGCCCCCATAGACACAAGATAGCGGCGCCCAGTCCCCTCAGCCTCGCTGCTGGAGTGTCCGGGCCTGTCTGCCAGAGCAGCGAGGCTGGATCCACCTCCCCGCTCCACCACTGCTGCAGTGTCTGGGCCTGTCAGCCCCACTGGGGTTCACGGGGACCAAGCGGCAAGGCTGAATCCTCTTCCAGACATGGCAGACAGAGCCTGGACAGCAGGGCTTGGGGGCTTCCTTAGCTCAGAGGCAGCAGGAACACCCCAGGCCTGGCAATCAGAGCCCAGACAGCAGGGCTTGGGGGATTCTTTAGTACAGAGTTAGCAGGAACACCCCTGGGCCCAACAGACAGAGCCCAGACAGCAGGGCTTGGGGGCTTCCTTAGTGTGTTGGTGTCGGTGAAGTCTGCAGGCCTGGCAGACAGAGCACACTGCAGGGCATTGGGGCTTCCTTCGCATGGCACATGGTGGCAGCAGGCAGAGAGCGGACAGCAGGGCATGGGGGCTTCATCTCCATGGCTGCAGTGAAACCCCCAGGCCCTGCAGAGGGCAGAGAACCACGGGAGTGGGCCTGAGCCATCAGTAGGACATCCCCTGAGAGCTCCTGGATTGTAGAGGGTGCAGGTTGGGCTGAGGGGCCCCCGTGCATGAATTTCATGCACCGGGCCTCTAGTAAACAAATAAAAATATTTTGTGAGTCAGATCACTGTATATTTAAAATTATGCCCACTAACGTTCTAAGTATTTGGACTTTAGGTATTGCTAGCAGAATATTTAGTTTTACCAAGCACAGAGATGAAAACCTGCCCTATGGCCTGACAATATGTACACAATCAATGCAGGATTGCATCTATGGTGGTAACAATATGTTTGCATATATATTATGATCTTTAAAATCAAAATTATTGTGTGATTATGATCAGTCTTTGGGAAATCAAGTTAAATTTTCAACTCACCCAGGCTTATGGTCCTGGTTAAATCTATAGTTTTGTTCCTCAATGACCTCCACCTCAAAACGCGCCCCCCCCCCCTTATTATCTTAGTCTCCCACATGCCTTTCCAAGTTCACATTCCGCCATCCCTGGTTTCCTGCAAAGCAACATCAAAGATCTATGTGTAGTTCCCTTAATCTTCCTTTATCTTTTATTCTTCCCTGCTTTTGCACAGGATACTCTTTGCCTATGTCTTTTCTGTTTGTTGAACTGATGAAATTCTAGAACTTTAAGATCCTCTATAAAACTTTTTCTCATGTCCTTGTTGTTCTGCTTTCTTCTCTTTGCTCCTTAGCATCATGCACTTCTTAAACATAATTGAACTTACTAGCTATGTGACCTAGAGGGTTTTTTGTTTAGATGTAAATTGGAAATAAAGGTACTGCGTGAATCAGAGACCTGTCATGAAATAGGCTGGAAAGTGTGAGTAATAAAATTGTGTTTGAGAAGAATTTTAAAAAAAAATTTAAAATATATTCTATTGATTTTTTTTTTTTTTTTTTTTTACACAGAGGAAGGGAGAGGGATAGAGAGTTAGAAACATCGATCAGGTGTCTCCTGTGCACCTCCTACTTGGGATGTGCCCAAAACCAAGGTACATGCCCTTGACTGGAATCAAACCTGGGACCTTTCAGTTCAGTCTACAGGCTGACGCTGTATCCACTAAGCCAAACCATTTAGGGCTGTTTGAGGAGCATTTAATCAAGGGTTAATTCACATATGTGGGAAGATGTTGTGCTATTTTTATCAGTGCAAGTGGAGTATCCCTTTTCCCACTTAGTGCTGGGGTGATGTCCTCAAAGTATCTGGAGAAAAATAACTTTCTGAAACTTACATGGGAGGAAGAGTGATTTTTATTTGTTTGAATTATATCCGAAGTCATGGAAGAAGTGTAATTGGGGTTTCAGTAGGGCTAGAAGCAAAGTCAGTGCCTGGTTTCCTTTCCATGTTGCAGCTGGGTCCAATTCAGCATCAGGCCAGTTACAGCTCATTAGTCCACTGTGTGTGTGGTCCACATTACCATGGGCCATGTGGGTAAATACAGCAGAAGAGGAACATGAGAGCTCTCAAGGCAGGAGTCAACCAAGAAAAAACCAAGAGGGTGCATAAGCCAAGGGATTAAATATCTGAAACCTCCCCACATTTGCAACAGCCATGCCTATTCTGGCCAATGACATGTTCCCAGGTGTGACTGACACTAAGCACCTCTGGTAGTCTATCTCCCCCTGTCCTGTCCCTTCCCCCCAGAGATCAGCAGGGAATAGACTGGTGGCTCCCTGTAAAGCCTTAGCTTCCTGGTGAAGCTGTCCAAATGACATGTCCATAATATTTGGCCTTCCCTTTACTCCTTTCTTGATATTAATAACTGGCCAATTACAAAGGTATCAATACCGGAAGAGTAGTGCAGTATAATGTTAGTAACAATAGGAGGTTCTGACTATCCTTTTACCTGAAAAGGCTAGGGGAGGAAAACTTTGTGGAATGGAAAAAAAAAAAAAAAAGGAGAGGGAGTTGTATGGGAATGGCTATTTGGGAGAAACTCTGCCTTTTGGTTGAGGGATTTAGTGTATTTAGCATGGCATTTAAAATAGCTCTCCTGTCAGGTGGCCTAGGTCCTAATCATGCAGACTTTTCATTAGCCCAAGGGCAGAAGAAGCTTCATTCATTTAAGTGGCAAACTGTGACTTGATTATTGGAGCAAGAGCTAGACTTCAGCCCCAGTGAAACCACTGACAGGTTAACCTTGTGGAATGAATGGCCAACAAAGCCACACATGAAAGGCCAGCAATCATGGCTCCCTCACATCCTCACTAGGTGACTTAGCTTAACTCCTCTACACACCTACTTTATTTTCTGTAAGACAGTATTAATATAGGACCTCTCTTATTGATCCTTGTGAAAAGTGAGTGGATATATATACATATATCCTATCTAATAAAAGAGTAATATGCAAATTAAACATCACTCCACCACACCCACAAGCCACGTCCACCAGCCAATTGGGAACAAGTATGCAAATGACCCAGTGACCCAACAAAGATGGCTGTGGCCACGGAGAGAGCAGGAGGCTTGGGTTTCCAGGCAATGGTGGAAGCCAAGCTTTCCACACACCCTGGCCAGGCCAGGCCTCCACTCAAGGCTACAAAGTTTCAACTATAGAAGATAAATAAATCCCAACAGAAATGGCTGTGGCCACGGAGCAAGCAGGAGGCTTGGCTCCACTCAAGGCTACAAAGTTTCAATTATAGAAGATAAATAAATCTCAGATACCAGGGCCTCCACTTGGATCGCTGGGGGGTGTGGCCAGCCTGCAAACCACCACAGACCCCTCACCCAGGCCACCCCAGGCCCCAAGGGAACCCCCACCCTGATCTGGGACACCCTTCAGGGCAAACCAGCTGGCCCCCACCCGTGCACCAGGCCCCTATTCTATCTAATAAAAGAGTAATATGCAAATTGACTGTCACTCCCACACACAAGATGGCTGCCCCCATGTGGTCAAAGATTGCTGCCCCCATGTGGACACAAGATGGCCACCACAAGATGGCCAGCAGGGGAGGGCAGTTGGGAGGGACCAGGCCTGCAAGAGAGGGGAGTTGGGGGTGATCAAGCCTGCAGGGGAGGGCAGTTAGGGTTGACCAGGCTGGCAGAGAAGGGAAGTTTGGGGTGACCGGGCCTGCAGGGAAGGGCAGTTGGGTGGGACCCAGGCCTGCAGGGGAGATCACTTGGGGGGACCAGGCCTGCAGGGGAAGGAAGTTAGGGGCAAACAGGCTGGCAGGGGAGCAGTTAGGCATTAATCCAGCTGTAAGGGGAGTGGTTAGGGGGTGATCAGGCTGGCAGGCAGAAGCAGTTAGGGGCAATCAGGAAGGCAGGCAGGCAAGCATTTGGGAGCTAGCAGTCCTGGATTGTGAGAGGGATGTCCTACTGCCCGTTTAGGCCCGATCCTACCTGGATCGGGCCTAAACGGGCAGTAGGACATCCCTCGAGGGGTCCAGATTGGAGAGGGTGCAGGCTGGGCTGAGGGACACACACCCCTGTGCATGAATTTCATGCACCAGGCCTCTAGTATATATATTATTTTACATGCATTAATAATTATATATATATATATAATTATTAGCAAACTACCAGCATGCATTAAGCACTGAATGCATCATTTCATGTTCAAAATAGATCTCAATCTTTTGCCACACCTCTAATGCCAGCACCCATTCTAGGCTTTGTTTTCAACCTGGACTGCAAAAGTAAGACCCTATCTAGTCTTCTCTTTGATCTTTCCCTATTTTTAATCCTAATTGTCTACATGAAGAAATAATATATCTGCTATTTCTATTTACTATTATTTATTATATCTATATTTCTAGAAAAGTCTATTTCTGGTATCAAGGATAGTTTGAAAATAGCCACCAGCTTTAAAAACAAACAAAAAAAAAACACAAACAAAACACTGAATTTATTAGTTTGCTATGTGAAAGTACCTAGATTGTCCTGAGAATAAATATTCATTATTGTAAGTGAACCTAAATAGACAGCACATGTTTGCAGCTCATTGCCTTTCCACTAGATCCACTCTTGCATTTGCTCACTCCGCCTTCTCAAGCAGTGCTCCCTTGCCTGGGCTCACAGTGTGAAGCACTCCTCCCCTGCAGCTCCCAGTTAGCACTCTGCTCTCCCTGTGGACTTCAACTTCACAGCTCCTCTCCCAGCCCTTTTTCATCAAGATCACTCTCTTCCATTTTTATACCATGGCTCTGTCATTCATAGTAGAATCTCCCAGCAAGGATGTGCCATTTTCATCAGTCTGAAAGATAAAATAAAACTTCCAGATCAGCAGTACCTGTAGGATTGAAAGTCTGCATTTATGAGCAACATAAAGCTTTTATGAGGCATATAAATCTGCCGGAGGAAATGCACCTGTGGAAACTAAGCAAGAACTGCTATTAAAAAAGCTGTAACTCTGAGGCCAAAGGCCTAAGCTAAACAAATAGGAAATGCATTTTTGGATACTGACTTTCTACAAAATGCTATAAAATATTTCTACCTTCAGAAATAATTGTTCAATTCCAGAGATTACTCAATTATTGTTATCTCCACTCTTTCAGAAATCTCATTATTTACAAGTCCTATTATTGCTCACAATGTCTAATTTTGATTAACACCAAGGTTTGAAGATTATTACAGGCTCATTACAAATATATTAAAAGCTTAACTGCGTACTTAGCACATGCCTTCCATTTTGTAACTGTTTTAGTTACTCTTGCTCTTCTGTTATTGAATTGATATAAGCAATATTTTACCCCATTATAAAGAGCAGTTACATTTATTTTCTGTGGTTTGACTTTGATTTTCTTCTGCCACTTAACTTCTTGGAAAAAAATAGACACATTCATGGCAGGACTTATTATAAAGAAGTCTTCCAGAAATATTTTATGTTAGCAACATTTTTAGAAATTTCACCATATGCCAGGCACTGTTTTGACCATTTTACATAGATTAACCCTTTTTATTTTTTCTAACATCTCTAAATGGTAGGCACAGTTACTTAGTCCCATTTACAAATAAAGGGATTGAGGAACAGGGACATCAAGTAACCTCCCTAAGGTCCTGTGGCTTAAAGGAGGCAGAGCCATGTTTTGAAAGCAGACACTATCTAGACCTCTGCTCTTAACCATCCATTAAGTCATGTTTTAATATCTGACCCCAAAGTATGTACAAAGCACTAATATGGCAGAATGCTTACTTATATATGGTGACACGAACCTCAAAATACTGCTGTGTCACGATTGTATGCATAAGACAGATTTATTATTTTACATGCATTAATGACTGTACCTATAATGTGTACACTCTTTCTTTAAAACCCCTATATAATGTTACCAAAAGATAGCACAAGTAAACATGCATAGCCAAGGAGAGAGAAAAAGGGCAAAAATTAATTTATTCCCTCTACTAGGGTCTCTGTTTTCTCTTTTATTAAGTTTGGAAGGTACTAGGAGTATTACCTTTAGTGTCTGAAAATATAACTTTGGGTTTTTTTTTCTCAATTGCTAGAAGAGAAAACTAAAACTTAGAGCATTCCCAGGGTTAGCGTATTTGGGGAGTGGGGTGGTGGCCTCTGCCTGGTAACGCAGTGCCTTTGGCTGTTTCTTTCTTATCAGTGTTATGTAGAAGACTAGGTTTAAGTGACTGTGATATTTGGTCTTTTTTATAATGTTTTTTTTCTAAAGATATTTTTATCAATATATTTGCAGAAACACAAAACAGAATAAAATGAAATGGTAGATAATTGATACTATACAAACATATAATCACTGAAATATTTTAGATTATAACTCAGAGAGTTTGCTGTCAGATAAATATGCTTCCCCTTCCCATCCCCCCACCCCCCAAAAAAAAAGAGCCCACAAAGTGACTTCTTCTATTTAAAAAAGATCTTTATCACACAGGTACAATGATCAGAAATACACATGGGATGTACAAGTTTCAGGAAAGGGTAGGGAAAGAAACATTCACTTTCTTTTGTCACGAATTCCGGCTCCCCAAAGGTGCTAGCCACGTATGAGGCAGCAGGGCCAAGCAGCGTGGCCAACCTCTTGTGCATGGCTGGCCACCCAAGGTCTTTAGAGGCTGGGCCTTGCCCCTGCAAAGACTGTGCTCTGTGCCACCAGAAGACTGTCTTTACAGCGTGAAGAAAAGGTCTGGCAGAGGATAAATGCGTACATGACTGTTTCTGGTAATTAATGCCCAAGCAACTTTCATGGATGTTCCCCTCATTTTTCGTTCTAAAAAGTTTCTTTCTGACATCTTGTGCTGTTACCTTGGATGCTTTTCTTCTCAAAAGCCTACTGACTGGCTGCCAAAGAGAGGCTGGTTCGCACCTTTCCTTTTTTCCAGTGTGCTCTTCTGCTCCATAGAGATAGACAGTTTCACAAAAGGAGGGGACAAAACCCTCACACAGCCCCAATATGTGCATACTGGCTGACTTTCTAAGCTGCCAGGCTGCCAGAACAAAGCCACAGGAGGAAGTCAAGATGTTATCCAATTCTTGAAAAGTGAACAAAAGTACCATATCCACTAGGATCAAAAAGGGTGCATAAAATAATGCTTTAAAAATTTTTTTTAACAAGTGAAACTTGATTTATTTTGCCTAACATAAGAAATTGGGCTTTCTTATTATGAATTTTTATTCTGCCACTCTTTTTTTAAGTGATTATGTTCCAGGTAAAACTGAACAACAATTAAAAGAAGAATGAAAGATGGCATTTATATGTGTGCAAACAAGAAGTTTTCTCCAGACTTTATTATTTTTCATTTTTCTTTCATATTAGAAACAGATAGATAAGTCGACAACTATTCCAAAGTGAAAGCAGTGAAGTGTGAAACTGCCTCTCCCTGTCAAATTGATAGAGTGTAGATGTTGAATGAGATAATGGAAACTTTCTATTCAGTGAGGACTGGAATAAAGAAACCATTTCTAGTCATTCATCAGCATTGATTGCCTTAGTGCTCCAGGCGCAGATCAGAACTTGGGCTTTACTAAGGGAATCTAAAACAACTGCAATGATCCACTTTGGGAAATGTAGTTGGCTTCCACTTATCATGTAGTACACAGCAATCACAATGCATGACAACAGAAGCAGAGTTAGGCCATGACAAGGAGAATGGCAACAAGTAGGTAGACATATCTTCAGTATTCTGGTTCTGCAACTTATGAATATTTTACTCTGATAATTGAGGACACTATGAAAATTTACATTTTGTTTAAATCATGTTTAATTTATAAGATTTTATTGGTTTATTTAATAATTTGTGATGATCAAATGTTAAGAATTGTTTAATTTTCAGAAATAGTTTAATGATAAATAGCTACACTAAAATGCAATTTAGTGAACATGTGTGAACCTGCATGCTGTAATTTATTTTCTGTAAAAGAGGTTTTGAAAATATGTAAATGATACCTTCAGTAGTTTTCAGTTTTATTTTCCTTTAAACATTTATAAACGTTATATGGCAAAAAATACCTACATAAATTTTCAGTATACTGAATGAATATGGTATAGCTCATACATTTGCTTTTTAGAAATTTATACTAGTACAATGTAGTGGAGAACTGAAACAATTATCCAAATCATTCACACTAAAGGCATACTCTGGCCTCAATCATTTAAATGCAGCATTCCAAATCAAAGTGTTTCTTTGGCTTGAATGATACAGACAATTTTCTCAGTGCTCCATTACTGCTGACTATAGATTTCCAATCTGATTATGGGTCTAGCATAAGATGGAAAAATAATAACCTATAATTGTGTTTTGAGAAGTTGGCTCATTCCAAAATCACTGTGCCAGGGTTTCCTAGTGCAACACAATCAGAAAGGTTAGTCATTTGAAGATGAGTGAACTCTTAAAGCCACTTGAATACTATTTACAGCAAAGAAGTAGAAACTCCTTCCTCATTTAGTTCGCCTCTTCAAAAATCCATCCCACTTCAATGTATTTTAAATATTTTCTTTCTGATATGAATAATGCTCCTCAATTCAGTGGAACAATTCAACAATCCATGTAACCACAATAATGAATGTGAAAAAATTATTTTAATGAGTTTGTCATAAATATATAGGATTACACTACGTCAGTCATTTTAGTTTGGTTCATTAATTTTATATGATAATAAAGCAAACTAAAGTTCTCAGGCAATTATAATTGTTATATTGATTATAGAAAGAAACAGAAGAAACATTTTCCAAATCCAATACAATATAATTGCTATTTTTATACCATCTTTTTCTTTTGAAATTTTTTAGAAAATGTCTGGATTCAGCTGGTGAAAAGAATTGAAGTGTTCATGGCTTTCTTTGCTTTTAGGACATTTGTTTATTCTAGAAAAATAAACTAGACAAATCCTCAATACAGCTGAACACATTTCTGAAGTGCTAATGGCTTTCTTTAAATTTATAAGTAATTTTAGGTATTGTAGTGTCATGTCTAAAATGCATTGATCCCATTGAAGTTCACAAGTAATGGGTGGTGATTGCAGTGTTCTTATTGCGTTTCCCACCCTTGACAGAGATCATTCACTTTTGAACCATAGGAACATGGACTGCACCTAGTAAGAAAGATCACAGGTCATGTGCCATTTCCAGTGCCCTATTTTCACTTTAATTTCCCTTTCATGTTCAAGAAACCCAGTGATAAGTATAATCTTAAATATATTCTAAAAATTTTAGAAAGTAAACCATTCATTATTTTTTAAAGATATTTGTGTATATTTCAGAAAGGAAGGGAGAGGGAGAGAGAGAGAGAAACGTCAATGAGAGAGAATCATTGATTGGCTGCCTCCTACATGCCCCTCATGGGGAATGGAGCCCACAACCCAGGCATATGGTCTGACCGTGACTCCTGGTTCATAGGTCGATGCTCAACCACTGAACCATGCCAGCCAGGCTTTTTAGCTATTCTTAGCAACAAATTCTTTACTAAATCTGGTGATAATCATGATTGTGGATCAAAGGTCCTAAAATGAATCCAAGAGGTTAAATCTACCCAGTGAAGTTTGCAATAAATTTTCAGAAATTTGACAAGTTAATGATGAATGGTCCTTGACTCCATTTTGAATAACATTGAAAAAAAGGTAATTTTGACTTTTTTTCATTTCTAATGAAGAAAAATATTTTACATTTCTGTTTTCCTTTTTAAAATTTTCCTTCTATATTATCCCTAATATTTTCTGCTTTTCTCTCTCAATAGAATTTCTGATTAGTGTTAATCCCAATGAAATCCATTTCCTGCTCACTTTAAACATAACATCTCTTTTGTGAATGACTGTTGTAATAATTTTCTAATCTTTTTCTATTTCTCATTAATAACTCTTATGAATACTTTTTTATGGCTTTCAGTGAATATTCTAATTGTTTTAAATAAAATAATAAATTAATGTGCATTGAATATTTAAGATATTAAATTGATCATTTTCCTTGTTTTGTATCCCTTAATCCTTTAAATAATCCTGAGAGGGTATTTATGTGTCTATTTTAAAGTGGGGGTTTCTGAAGGTTTATATTAAATTATTTAACATATAGAGGGGCATACAGGTATATTTGGCAATTCAAGTAGCTATAAAATTAAAAAATAAACAATAACTAAGCTTTCAATAACACTACAGTTCTTTCATTAGAAAATGTTAAATCTGTGTTTCTGATCATTAGTCCTCACTCTGGTCTTTGACTCTTCATTGCATCATGTGAGAGTTTCGAGATAGTAATCAAGTTATTCTGGGGGATTCCCCATCCCACCCACTTAGGTCAACTACCTCCAAATCCTTAAAAAGTAGAACATAGATTTCATATACTTTACCTTGTCTCCATTTTCATCCCATCAGGTAACTCAATGACTTTCTGAAAATGTTACATACAAAATGTCTATAATTACATCAAGAAAGCCCATGCATGCATTAGCTGTTAGAGCTACAATATTAAATCATACTGTATTTCAGTGAAATTAAACTGCATGGATTCAAACTAGACCAAATTTCTCTTCATTACTCATTAGGCATCTTAATTTTATACTTCTAATTTTAATCATGTTATATGTTATAATTTCCTATCAATACTTGGGACAGGTTTGAATCTTAATTCTGGCATCCAGGGGTCTAGACTCTAGGCTCTTAATGACTGTGTCTTTTCTGACTTTAGTAAAATATTTAAATACGCTAAAGACAACAAAACACAGGACTGATTAAACCATACGGATATTGGTTCTTTTCTTCAGATATTAAAGTCTTTTTATTTAGTGAAGGTGAATTTATCATATTTACTTGAAAAAATCCATTAAAAACAGGTTAAATATATATATATTGTATTTGAAAAGTTCAACAGTAGTGCTTTTACATACAGATCTAAATTTAGTTCACCACATCCTATGAATTATGCAATATGATCCTTCTCCAATAGTGTGTAAATTGAAACACAGAGTGTTAAATAACATTAAAAATCATAGTTTACAAATGTGGAACAGGGAACAAAACATCCTAACATCTAGGGAACTTTCTAGTATATAATTCTGCCTCCCACTTTGCTCCTTCAGGGATTGCTACATCTATTTAAAAAGGTAACACACACACAAAAACAAAACAAAACAAAACAAAAAAAACAAAACAAAACAAAAAACTCTGCACTGACATTCCACAAAGGGAGTATAAAATTGAAACACACATGAATGAGAAGTGACTTTAAAATGACATATATATAGTATTATTTCAGGATATTATCAGTATTTTCTTCATCAATATAGTTATCTGATTTCATGAGCTTGCATTTGAGCATATATATATATATATATATATATATATATATATATATACTAGAGGCCCGTTGCACGAAATTCGTGCACGGAGAGGGGGGGTGTCCCTCAGCCCAGCCTGTACCCTCTCCAATCTGGGACCCCTCGAGGGATGTCCGACTGCCTGTTTAAGCCCAATCCCGGTGGGTGGGATCGGGCCTAAACAGGCAGTTGGACATCCCTCTCACAATCCAGGACTGCTGGCTCCCAACTGCTCGCCTGCCTGCCTTCCTGATTGCCCCTAACCCCTTCTGCCTGCCAGCCTGATCACCCCCTAACCATTCCGCTGCCAGCCTGATTGATGCCTAACTGCTCTCCTGCCAGCCTGTTTGTCCCCAACTTCCCTCCTCTGCCGGCCTGGTCATCCCTAACTGCCATCCCCTGCAGGGTTGATCGCCTTCAACTTCCCTCCCTTGCAGGCCTGGGTCCCTCTCAACTGCCCACCCTTGCAGGCCTGGTGCCTCCCAACTGCCGTCCTCTGCTGGCCATCTTGTGGTGGCCATCTTGTGTCCACATGGGGGCAGGATCTTTGACCACATGGGGGCATCCATATTGTGTATTGGAGTGATGGTCAATCTGCATATTACTCTTTTATTAGATAGGATAGAGGCCTGGTACATGGGTGGGGGCCAGCTGGTTTGCCCTGAAGGGTGTCCTGGATCAGGATGGGGGTTCCCTTGGGGCATGGGGTGGCCTGAGCAAGGGGCCTGTGGTGGTTTGCAGGCCAGCCATGCCCCCTGGCGACCCTAGAGGAGGCCCTGGTATCTGGAATTTATTTTCCTCCTACAATTGAAACTTTGTAGCCTTGAGTGGAGCCAAGCCTCCTGCTCGCTCTGTGGCTGATAGCCATTTCTGTTTGGGTTAATTCACCTTCTATAATTGAAACTTTGTAGCCTTAAGCGGAGTCCTGGGCCTGGCCAGGGTGTGCGGAAAGCTTTGCTTTCTCCGTTGCTGGGGGTAACCCTGGCCTGCTCTCTCTAGCTCCGTGGCTGCCGCCATTTCTGTTAAGATTTGTTTACCTTCTATAATTGAAACTTTGTAGCTTGAGTGGAGGCTTAAGCCTAGCAAGGGCAGGTGGAAAGCTTGGCTTCCTCCATTGCCTGGGAAACCTTGCTATCTGTGGCTGTAGCCATCTTGGTTGGGTTTATTTGCATACTCACCCTGATTGGCTGGTGGGCATCACTGGTGGGCGTGACTTAGGTGTAGCGAATGTGCGGTCAATTTGCATATTACCCTTTTATTAGGTAGGATATATATATATATATATATATATATATATATATACACACACACATATATATGTGTGTATTTATATTTAGTATAAATACAAATGTATATATATGTTATATACATATATAAGACCCAAATAAATTTAATTTTTAAATATTTGCTATGGTTTCATATGAATTGTTTCACATGCAATACTTTATGTAATCCACTCATTTATGTTATACTAGTAGCCCTGCACATGAATCTGTGCACCACTAGCTCTCTGCAGGGCCTGGCTGCTCTGTGTCTGCTGCCCAGAGGCTATCTGCAACCCAGAGGCCCATCTGTGGCCAGGGTGGTACCCTTGGCTCATCGCCACGGCAACAAAGCAAGCACTCTGCCAGGCCGCTCATGCTGCCTGCTCTCAGCGGTGACCACCCCCTTGCCCCAGGACTGGGGGACTCCAGTGGGGCTGAGAGGACTGGGCACCGCCATCCTGTGGTTATGGGTGCCGCCATCTTTGTGACGGAGTGACAGTTAATTTGCATATTACCTTTTTATTAGATAGGTTTACTTAACTTTCTAATATCCATAATCTTCATATTAGAATTGAAGGAAGTAAGATTAGAGAAGTAATTATACTTTGAAATCATATAGGTAATAAGTGGCATTGCAAAATTTAAATATTTAAATATACCCAAATTTCAATGTTTCTACACATTAACACATTATTGAAGTGAATTAATCTTGTCCCAAAACATGTATATATGTTTAAATTCCATCAGAATTCTTCCCAATAATGACATCAAAATCACCCTGTTCTAATGTGAAATAATCATAATTTGTTCCTTTTGCAAATTGGAAACTTTAACATCTTTGGTCATTTGGAACTTTTCAATGTTTCAGGAATTTTTAGAATATTGAAAATAATTTCTCTCTGTTCATACCTGCAACTATTTTTCTTTAAAAAATCTGGACTGTACATTTCTGTATGCATACATTTATTCAGAATGCCTACTTGTTTTATTACTATCTCCTATCTCTCATAATGCCCCTTACTTTTGTTTTTAATTTAAATTCTTTATTGTTTAAGGTATTACATAAGTCTCCTTTTTCCCCCATTGATCACTTCCCGGCCACCCCTACCCCCCCAGCACAAGCCCTCACCGCCCCCTCCCCACACCCCTGTCTGTGTCCATTGGTTATGCTTATATGCATGCATACAAGTCCTTTGGTTGATCTCTTACCCCCTCATCCCCTGCCTTCCCTCATAGGTTGGACAGTCTGTTCAATGCTTCTATGACTAGTTCTATTTTTGTTCATCAGTTTATGTTGCTCATTATATTCCACAAATTAGTGAGGTCATGTGATATTTATCTTTCTCTGACTGGTTTATTTCTCTTAGCATAATGCTCTCTGGTTCCATCCATGCTGCTGCAAATGTTAAGAATTCCTTCTTTTTTACAGCAGTGTGATATTCCATTGTGTAAATGTACCACAGTTTTCTAATCCACTCATCTGCTGATGGGAATTTAGGCTGTTTCCAAATCTTAGCTATGGCAAATTGTGTTGCTATGAACATAGGGGTGCATATATCCTTTCTGATTGGTGTTTCTGTTTTCTTGGGATATATTCCTAGAAGTGGTATTACTGGGTCAAATTCCATTTTTAATCTTTTGAGGAAACTCCATACTGTTTTCCACAGTGGCTGCACCAGTCTGCATCCCCACTACAGTGCAAGAGGGTTCCTTTTTCTCCACATCCTCTCCAGCACTTGTCCTTTATTGATTTGTTGATGATAGCCATTCTGACAGATGTGAGATGGTACCTCATTGTCATTTGGACTTGCATATCTCGGATGATTAGTGACTTTGAGCATGTTTTCATGTGTCTCTCAGCCTTCTGTATGTCTTCTTTTGAAAAGTGTCTATTTAGATCCTTTGCCCATTTTTTGATTGGATTGTTTATCTTCCTTTTGTTAAGTTGTATGAGTTCCCTATAAATTTTGGAGATTAAACCCCTGTCAGGTATAACATTGGCAAATATGTTTTCCCATACAGTATGCCCCTGACTTTTTACTATTTTCTCTCACTTTTCATTTCAACTTAACTCTGGGGTGAAATATAGAAGGAAATTGGGAGCTGAGGAGTTCTGAAGGTTCTCTGTCATCCATCATTCCCAACATATCTACCTATCATCTCACCTTTTCTTTCTTTTGCTCTCTTATTTTAATCATTATTGGAAGAAAATTATAACAAGTGGTTTTTATTTTATATTGTTTTAAAAACTTAACACAGACTTTCTCTCAGAAATCTCACAGATATTAATTCTCTAGTCTTATCTTCTAAGCTTCAGACCTGTATTCTGAATATTAGTCACTGATAGCAAACCTAAAACTGTTATTTAAGCTATGTTATTAATTTTCCTCAACCAAAACGTGCTGAATATAGGGAAAGGACTGTGTAAACAACTTGTCTTGATGTTAACTGCATTTCTTCCACATGCTATTGCATTCTAAATGTTTTATGCCCTGTGGTAGATAAAACACTATTCCATCATAGAGTCCAGTTTAATTACATAGGAAAAACCTTATCCCTTCTTCTTTGGGACATATTCTTTCCTTCCTCTAGCTTTGGGTAGTGATTTTGCTTACCCATTCTTTCCTCAATGTCTTCTCTTTTTGTCTTTCTTCCTAGACTATGTTTGTTTGTTTGTTTGTTTTCTAGCCCATCTGGGAGCTATTTATTCTCTACAGTCAGTTTTTAAAAAATTTAATTTATGCAAGCAGATCTGTGTAGCTTCAGAGCTGACTGTACGTGAACATACTTATGATGAATTATTCCATTCTAGTAAGTTCCTGAATAGACTATAGGTGCCTAAGCTGTAGCATGCCCAAAATATGACAATCATTACATTTTTCTGCATCCACACTCATAGCTTCATAACCAACTTTGATATGCTGGTGCCAAGTATGAAGTAATGAATAGTACAACTTAAAATTCTAGTCTGTGTTTCTCAGGACCATTTATATTGGGTGGGCCTAATCTATTATATTAATTTTGAAGCAGGAAACTACAGCTGCTTCAAACTATAGCATTCTGTGAAACACCATGTTGAGGGAGACCAAGTGATGTTTTTAAGAATTGACTCTTTGGAAAAATATATCTGTATGATGCATACACAATATTATTGCAAATTTATTTGAGAAGGATGTATAGCACACAATTTTCAGATAATAATAAAAATAAAAGGTTATTAATTATGAAACACATATAGCCAATTTGTTGGCTATATATATATATATATAGATATGTATATACATATAAATATATAAATATATTATATATATTTATTTTGCCAAAATTTTTTTCAAATTCTGATAGGCTTTGAATTTTGCCACAAACATGCTTCAAACCATTCTCTATTTTTAAAATTTTTATTGTTGAAAGTATTATATATGCCCTCTTTTTTTCTCCAATGACCTATTCTAGCCCTCCTCCACCCCCTTCCCCAGTCCTTCACCACCCTATTGTCTGTATCCCTGGGTTATGCATATATGCATACAAGTTTTTTAGCTGATGTCTTCCCATGCACCCACCCTCCCGCGCCTTCCCTCAGAGATTCCACAGTCTGTTCCATACTTTGTTGTCTCTGGATCTATTTTGTTCACAAGTTTATTTTGTTCATTAGATTCCACATATTAGTGATATCACGTGATACTTATCTTTCTCTGACTGGCTTATTTCACTTAGCATCCTACTCTCCAGGTCGCCCCATGCTGTCTCAAAATGTAAGAGATCCTTTTTTTATGGCTACATAGTATTCCATGATGTAAATGTACCACAGTTTTCTTATCCACTCATCTATTTATGGGCACTTGGGCTGTTTCCAGATCTTAGCTATTGTAAATTGTGCTTCCATGAACATAAAGATACACACATTCTTTCTGATTGGTGTTTCAGGGTTTCTTAGGATATATTCTTAGAAGTGGGGATCACAGGGTCAAATGGCAGTTCCATATTTAATTTTTTGAGTAAACTCCATACTGGTTTCCAAAATGGGTACACCAATTTGCACTCATATCAGCAGCGTACTAGGGTTCCCTTTTCTCCACATCCTTGCTGGCACTTGTCATTTGTTGACTAGTTGATGGCAGCCTTTCTGATAGATGTGAGGTGAGGCCTCATTGTCATTTTAATTTGCATCTCTCTGATGCTTAGTGACTGAGCATTTTTTCATGTCTCTTGGCCATCTATATGTCCACTTTGTAGAAGTGTCTATTTAGGTCCTTTGCACATTTTTTAATGGGATTGTTTGTCTTCCTTTTATTGAGTTGTATGAGTCCCTTATATATTTTTGATATTAACCCTTTATCAGATGTATCATTGCCAAATAGGTTCTCCCATACAGTGGGTTCCCTTTTCATTTTGTTGATAGTTTCTTTTTGCTGTGCAGAAAATTTTTATTTTGATGTAGTCCCATTTGTTTATTTTAGCCTTAATTTGCTTTGCTCTAGGAGATGTATTGGTAAACATATTGCTATGAGAGATGGCTGAGATTTTGCTACCTATGGTTTCTTCTAAGATTTTTATGGTTTCATGACTTACATTTAATTATTTTATTCATTTTTAGTTTATTCTTGTGTATGGTATAAGTTAGTGGCCTAGATTCATTTTTTTTATTTTGCATTTACCTGTACAATTTTTCCAACACCATTTATTGAAGAGACTATCTTTACCCCATTGTACGCTCTTGCCTCCTTTGCCAAATATTAATTGACCACAATGGCTTGGGTTAATTTCTGGTTCTCTGTTATTTTCCATTGGTTAATATGTCTGTTCTTATGCCAGTACCAGACTGTTTTGCACACAGTGGCTTTGTAGTATAACTTGATATCTGGTATTGTGATTTCTCCAACATTGTTCATCTTTCTCAAGGTTGCTAAGCTTATTGGAATTCTTTTTTGGTTCCATATAAATTTTTGGAGTATTTGTTTTAAATCTGTGAAATATGCCATTGGTATCTTAATAAGGATTTCATTGAATTCATTTATTGCTTTGGGTAGTATGGACATTTTAATGATGTTAATTCTACCAATCCATGGACACAGTATATTCTTCTACTTGTTTATATCTCCCTTTTTCTCTTTTATCAATGTCCTGAAGTTCTCTGAGTACAAGTCTTTAACATCCTTCATTAAGTTAGTCACTAAGTGTCTTAATGATTTTGTTGCAATGGTAAGTGAGATTGTTTGTGCAGTTTTTCTTTCTGATAATTCATTATTAGTGCATAAAAATGCCATTGATTTATGGGTATTATTTTTTATCCTGCTACATTACATAACTCATTAATTAAATCTAGTGGTTTTTGGTGGAGTCTTTGGGGTTTTCCATTTACAATA
This sequence comes from Eptesicus fuscus, assembly GCF_027574615.1. NCBI lineage: Eukaryota > Metazoa > Chordata > Mammalia > Chiroptera > Vespertilionidae > Eptesicus > Eptesicus fuscus. The sequence continues at coordinate 91,119,662 of NC_072475.1, read as the reverse complement.
TTATGTCATTTGTGAAAAATGACAGTTTTACTTCCTCCCTTCCAACTCGTATACCATTTATTTCTTCATTTTGTCTGATTGTTGTGACTAGGACTACCAGCACTATGTTGAATAAGAGTGGTGAAAACAGACATCCCTGTCTTGTTCCTGTTCTTCAGGGAAATAGTTTTTGCCCATTGAGTATGATGTTGGCTGTAGGTTTGTCATATGTGGTCTTTATTATGTTGTGATATCTTCCCTCTATTCTATACTTTGTTGAAAGTTTTTATCAAAAATGGGTGTTGTGTTTTGTCAAATGCTTTTTCTGCAACAATTGATATGATCATGTGATTTTTGTCTTCCAATTTGTTTATGTGATGTAACAAATTTATTGATTTGTGAATATTGTACCAACCTTGCATCCCTGAAATAAATCTCACTTGGTCATGTTCTGTGACTTTTTAATATATTGCTGGATCTGATTTGTTAATATTTTGTTGAGGATTTTAGCATTTATGTTCATCAGGGATATTGAGCTGTAATTCTCTTTCTTTGTAAGCCATCTGGACCTGGGCTTTTGTTTGCTGGCAGTATTTTTTTTTTTTAATTACTGCTTCTATTTCATCAATTGTTATTGGCCTATTCAGGTTTTCTGATTCTTCCTGATTCAGTTTTGGGAGATTGTATTTTTCTAGGAATTTGTCCTTTTAATCCACATTGTCCAGCTATTGGAATATAGGTGTTTATAGTATTTTCTTACAATACTTTTTATATCTGGGGTGTTACTTGTTACTTCACCTCTTTTTTTCTGATTTTACTTATTTGAACCCTCTCTCTTTGTTTATTGGTTTGTATGGCTAATAGTTCATCAATCTTGTTTAGCTCTTGGTTTCACTGATATTTTCTGTACTTCTTTTTTGTTTTTGTTATATCTATCTCATGTATTTCTGCTCTAATCTTTCTTCCTTCTACTTACTCTGGGCATTTCTTGTTGTCCTCTTTCTAACTCTTTTAGTTGTTGGGTTAAATAGTTTATTATTAATTTTTCTTGTGTTTTGAGGTAGGACTGTAATGCTATGAACTTCCCTCTCAGGACTGCTTTCAATGTGCCTCATAGATTTGGGGTTTTTGTATGTTCATTTTCATTTGTTTCCAGGAAAATTTTTATTTCTTTTTTATCTCATTGGTAGCCCATTCATTTTTCAATGACATGCTATTTAGCATTCATGTGTTTGAATGTTTTTTAGTGTTTTTATTGTAGTTGATTTCTAATTTCATTCTATTGTGATCTGAAAAGATGGTTGATATGATTTTAATCTTCTTGAACTTCTGGAAACTTGTTTTATGTCCTAACATGTGGTCTATCTTTGAGAATGATCGATGTGCACTTGAGAAGAAAGTATATTCTGCATCTTTGGGGTGAAATGTTCAATAAATGTCAATTACTAGTTAATCCCTCTGATCCTATGTCATTTACAGTCTCTGTTTCCCTGTTAACTTTTTGTCTAGAATATCTTCCAGTGAAGACAACAGGGCGTTAAAGTAATAGACTGTATTGCTGTCAGTCTCTCCCTTAAAGTCCTTTAGAAAAATTTTGAATATATTTACATGCTCCTATATTGGGTACATATGTGTTTACTAGGTTATATACTCTTGCTGGATCAATCCCTTTAGTATTATGTGATGACCTTTATTGTCTCTTGTGATGGCCTTCATTTTTAAGTCTATTTTGTCAGATATGAGTATTGCCACCCGCTTTTTTGTTTGCTTTTTTTTCATTTCCATTTGCATGGGAAGTTTTTTTCCAACTTTTCTCCCTCATCCTGTGTGAGACTTTTGTTTTGAGGTGGGTCTCTTGTAGTCAGCATATAATTGGTTCTTGTTTTTGTAACCATTCACTATCCCTTGTATTTTGATTGGAGCATTTAATACATTTACATTTAAAGTTATTACTGATAGGTACTTATTTATTGCCACTTTAATTCTTTATGCCTATGTCTGTCTCTCTCTCTCTCTCTCTTTCTCTCTCTCTCTCTCTCTCTCTCTCTATATCTATATATATACATATATGTATATATATGTGTGTGTATATATATATATATATATATATATATATATATACACACACATATATATATATTTTTTTCTCATTACAGTGGTCCCTTTAGCATTTCTTACAGTGCAGGTTTGGTGATGAGAAACATCTTTAGCCTTTTTTTTTTTTTGTGGGAAGCTATTGATGTCACCATCTTTTTTGAATGATAGCCTTGCTGGATATAGTAATCTTGTTTTCAGACCCTGGCTTTTCATTACCTTGAATACTTCATTCCGTTCCCATCTGGCTTAGAGAGGTTTTGATGGGAAATTAGCTGACAGCTTTAACTGAGCTACTTTGTAGGTAAAACATTGCTTTTCTTTTGCTACCTTTAAGATTATCTCTTTGCTCTAGCTTGTTTGGCTCAGTGGATATAGCATTGACCTGTGGACCAAAGGGTCCCAGGTTCAATTTTGGTCAAGGGCACATGCCCCAGGTTTCGGGCTCAATCCCCAGTAGGGGACATGCAGGAGGCAGTCAATCAGTGTTTCTCTCTCATCCTTGATGTTTCTCTCTCTCTCTCCCTCTCCCTCTCCCTTCCTCTCTGAAATCAATAAAAAATATACTTTTATAAAAAAGATTATCTCCTTGTCTTTAATTTTTGGTATTTTAATTACAATCTGTCTGGGCATGGACCTGTTTGGGTTCTTCTTGCTTGGGACTCTTTGTGCCTCCTGAACTTGTTTGACTTTTTCCCTCACCAGATTAGGGAAGTTTTCTATCATTATTTCTTCAAACCAGTTCTCTGTCCCTTGTTCTTTTTCTTCCCTGCTGTTGCTCCTATGATGTGAATATTGTTATGTTTCATGTTTTCCCACAACTCCCTTAAGCTGTCCTGTTTTTTAATTTTTTTTGTTTGTTTCTCTGATTGAGTGATTTTTTTCTTCCCTGTCATTTAATTCACTGATCCAGTCGTTTGCCTCCCCTAATCTGCTGTGTATTCCTTTCACTGTGTTCTTTATTAGTGCTTTGTCATTCTTCATAGTTGCTATATGTTTTCTTATGCTGTTGAGCATCCTTATCATCATTATTCTGAATTCTATGTCTAATGAATTTATTTTCATTTAGCTCATCTTCTGGAGACTTCTCTTGTTCTTTCATTTTGGACTTCTTTTTTGTCTCCCCATTTTGACTGCCTGTTTGTGTTTGTGTTTATGTATTAGGTAGGTCTGTTACAACTCCCAATCTCTAGTGCCGGACAATATTAGATGCTGTTTGTGACTGTCCCTGAGTACCCTGTTTGGAGCTATCAACAATCTACAGCTGTGGCTCCCTTGCCTGTGGCTGGGTGCCTTTGGAAAGGACAAAGATGTGCACCAGGGCCCAGAAGGAGATCAGGCAAAGACTCAAAGCTTCCAGAGATCCACCTCTGCCTGCAGTCTGATAGACATTCAGTCTTATTTAGCCTCAGGCTATGGACCACAGAGTTGGAAGAGAGATCTTTCAACAGGGCAAGGCAACTACTTTCCCTGGAGGCAAAAACTGCCTGTATATCAAAAGTCTGCAGGAGAAACATGTCCTCTGCAGCATAAGGGTATGACTCAGCACAGAAAACCAGGGTGGCTGCCCTCCAAGCTCCAACCTGAGAGCTCCCAATCCTGGATTCTGCTCAGACAGCTCTAGTCCACTCTGCCCTCCCTCTGTCGGAGCCCACAGTGAGTGGCTACACATAATATTTTGTGTTGACCCTTTAAGAGGTTGCCTGCATTTCCAGCTGTCTCTTGCTGGCAGACAGTAATCCTGTTGCTTTTCACAGCCACATATTATGTGGGCACCTTTTTCAGTTCTGGTGCTCTGGGCTGGGAAGCCCAGCTTGGGGTTTAGACCCAGTGTTTTCAGTGGGAACCTCCCACAGCTGAGATATACCTCCGTAACTTCAGCTTCTGTCTGTGGGAACCCAGCTAGCCCTTTTATGATGCCTCATTTTCTATCAATTTCTATGCAGTCTCCACTTTCTGTCCTTGGTTATCAGGGTTCTCTCTAGCTAGTCTTCATTTGATTTTTCAGGTGTTTATTTATTTATTTATTTATTTTGTATTTTAGCTATATTTCCAGTTTGATCCTGGAAGAGTGTTTCTGTAGCTTCCATTTACTCAGCCACCATTTTGTAATTTTGTATAATTCTTGTGCCCATAGCCACACCATGGTGGCAATTCACACAAAAAATGCATACTTCTGATAATATTGACTGATAATTTTTTTCACAGTAATAGATAAGACTTTACTGAAACAGGAAGAGGTGTTAGAAGTATAATCACTAATCAATGACATATGTGACTCATTGTTGATTTAGATAATGGTTTTTGAATATTGTAAGAACATAGTCTTAATAGTCTTAATGTTTTTGTGCTATTCACTATGTGATATCAACAGAGACTTAAATATTTAATTTTCATTATAAATCTTAATCAATTGCCTAAGTCTAGAGTTAAGGCAATCAACAAATATAAATGCAGCGCTGAATTGTTATATTTGTCAATATCTATTGTTGTAAACACTATCATGATGGCAGACCGAACTATTAAGGTGGTGTCACTGAATCCTGAGTTGCAAAAAGGTACACAGTAACACACCAACATATATTATTTCTACCATCTATATATATAAAAATCTAATATGCTAAGTGTCCGACCATCCAACCAGTTGCTATGATGAACACTGACCACCAGGGGGCAGACGCTGAACGCAGGAGCTGCTGTGACACTCACTGGCCATTTACAGAGAAACGGTACCACCCACAAAGCAACACTCAGCTTCTCCCAAGTGGGACACAGGCCCTGCCACCACCCTAGAGCGACAGCCCACCAAATCACAGCCAATGCTGCCAAGACACCATGGTGCAAAATGCAGCCCACAGCCCAGCCCATCCTGGAAATGGTCGCTGTGGGCACCGGGTAATGACATCACATAGCAACACCTGGCTTCCTCTCCCTAGCGACTAGCCTCATTGCAGTTTCTTCAGCCCAGGTACATGACTTGCTTTATAGCCAGGCGGAAACATTTCACACTGTAACCAAATGTCTATGAAGCTCCCATGCCTCATCTCATTTGATCCTCACAGAAGTCCTGGAGTAGGTAGAGAGGAGACTTGGTGGAATCCTATATTCTTTTCATTAGCTGGAAAATGGAAATTTAGAAAGCTTAGAAACTTGACCAGACTGAAAAGAAGTAAGAAATGGTGGACCTTGAAAATGATTTCAGGTTTTCTCACTGCACAGAATATAGTCAAACACTGCTAAATATTTTACCCTTTGTTCTCCCTGCATGATCTACAATAATAATCTGCTTCATGTTGATATTTATTACTGTGTTGCTTACAATTACCTGAAAGAGAATTTGAGGTGCTTCACTGGGCTGAAAAAATTTTAGCTAAATCAGAAAGCAGGTCTAATTAAGCAAGTTTATCTATATATAAAACTCTCGCTGGTGCCAATTGTATGTGTGTGTTTTGATCTGTCATTGTCAATCGTGAATTTGGTTGACACTTCTATTATAAAGAAAGAACAAATAACGCTATTAAAATATTTCTTCTAATTAATTTCCTTTCAATGTGCATGGATTCTTGCACCAGGCCACTAGTTTAGATATAATAGTCATTAGAAAACCTCAGAGTATAGGTAATAGTAAAATGTAGTAAAATAATTAGGAAATTATGAATTTTCATATGTATTAACTTTTAAAATATAATTGAAATTTTACTCTTAATCAAATTTAATTTTTAATAATGCCTGTGTTTGACAACAAACTAATCAAATTCCTAAAATTTTAATAAATGGCTCTCATAAACAAAAACAAGATGTTTTTAGCCTCCTATTGGAATAAGATAAAACCTGTTACTAAATATTTTCCTGCTATTTTATTTAGCCTCTCTGAGCCATAATTTTCTTCATCAGTTTGAATCAGATAAAATGACATATGCAAAGCCCTCGTAACAACATTCAGAATATGGTAAATACTAATTAGTAGATAATGCTTGGCTCCCAATTTGGGAGATATATCTACCTAGGTTACAACAAGAGAGTCAATAATCCATGTTAATTTTAAATATGGCATTCTGTAATTATAATGATGAAATTTAAGATTGTTGCATTAATTCTAAAAATTAGATAAATATATATTTTCTATTTATTTTAACTTATCTGTTATTTATACCTCTTGAGATATAAATGCACTATCATGTAATAATTTCTTTTATGAATAACATTCATGCTTTTTTCCCCTAATGCTTGAGAAGATTCCAAATTATTGTGTATTATGTAGAGTACTTTGAAACTTTAAATGGGAAGAATAACTTCTATTCATAGCTTTCAGTTTTGCCAGACTACTTTATTTATATCATATAATAAATATATGTTTTGCCTACCTCCATTTTCTACCCTCCAGTATTAAGTCTGAGGAGAGTTTATTATTCATTCACATGTTTGAAGGTAGCTGTTTCTACCTTAATAGAGCCAAAATTGTCAACTTTTCAAACAGTAACTTGTTTTCTATGCCCTAAGGTTTGAAAGAAAATAGTCTCATAATGGAAAATAGTAAGCTGACTTTATGAATGCATAAATGGCTCGATTCTTTATCAGGTTATGCTATGTTACCTGTCTGGAAGTGGTGAGATTGTCTTCTAACAATAGGAAATGGAGTTTGTGGGTAAATATGCCATAAATAACAATATTTGCTATTTCCCATTGGGTTTTTGCAGTCTCCAAATAGAACTCTTCGAATTAGATGACACTACAGTAAACAGGATTTATTTTAAATTATAAGTAAAAGTAAGTGGATTTAAGTAGGATACAAGTAAGAGAAAATGATGTTATAACCATTCCACTTAAAATATTTTGAGCCCAGCTGGTGTTGCTCAGTGGCTGAGCATCCACCTATAAACCAGGAAGTCATGGTTCTATTCCTGGTCTGGGCACATGCCTGGATTATGGGCTCCATCCACAGGAGGGGCATGCAGCAGGCAGCTGATCAGTGATTTTTGCTTTCCTCGTTGATGTTTCTATCTCTCTCTCCCTCTCCCTTCTCTGAAATAAATAAAAAATAATAATAAAATATTTTGAGCCATTTCCAACTAAATGTATAATTTATAGTTTAGACAATAAATAGGTTCACACTATGAGAGAAGTTTGACAGGTAAATAGGTTTGTTTTTAATAGTTAGTCCTCGTATTGTTAACCATAAAGTACTAGAATTAGTTGAAAACAATACTAGTGCAATACTAGTTTAAAGTGATATATTTTCTCAATGATTTATTCAAATAAGCTAAAGGTAAAGAGAAAATTAATAATCCTTTATTTAAAGGATCTAACTAAGCAAAGGCAAGACTATAAAGTTTCCACTATCTCTGCTTATGTCTTAAAAATACGAGACATTTTATTAAGGTAGAAATATAGGAACACATACTGGGTATGTCATATTGAACTGTACTTAATGATCTATTTTCATGACATTCCTTTTGGTAATTCACAATTTTATTCCTTTACTACTGTTGAAGTTCTACATTATTTTTAAAGGGGAGACAGAGGAGATAACCAACATTGGATCAACGACTTGACATTGCTAGTCAACTTAGAGCATATAAACAATCATTTAAGTATCTAACTAGCAGCTCTTCATCAGTAATGGACAGCAGTACTCGAGTTATGTAAAGGAATCTTTCAGTGTATTAGAGAGTTTCTCTTCATCTAGTAATGTGCATGGGGACTTAACAGTATAACAATGAAAATAAGTTTAAGTAGAAGTCTAAACAGTTACCTTTTAAAAAATGTTTTGAACAAATTACAATTGTTTTTCTTCATTCTAAAATATATTTTTAAATTAAAAAAAGTAAGTACAATTGGCACATAATCTTATATTGATGTTAGTTTCAAATGAACAATATAGTGAATTTCAATCTAGGGCATAGTTGAATGGTTTGTAATTTTAAGCAAAGGCATATTTCTCCACCTGGTGGGATTCTTATCAGTATAACTCACATGAGAAATGTTAAGAAAAATATGGGAGTTTTTCTTTTGGTAGCACTTGAAATGTGCCCTGGACTGGTCACAGGATTAAGAATTGTCTGCACCCCTACCTCCCTTTTGTTCTTGGGCAAACATATAAGGAGCATTCTTACTTACTAGTATATTTTTATACTTGTTCTTCTCTCTGCCATAAGACTCTTCCTCAGACCTCTCCATGTTTCACTTCCTCTTATCCTGTAGGTCATAAATTAAATAAATGTTAACCACTCAGAGAAACCTTCTTTGTCTACCATATTTAAATGGAGAAATGGAATCCTAGTTGGAGGCCATGAATTCTTACACAACACAATTAATTGGGGGCAGAACCCTAAGATCTGCCTTGGCCTCCTCCCGTACCCCACAACTTTAGGCAAAGCGTTTTTTTTTTTTGTGCTGCACATATGTGAGGACCATATAATGCGGATTAACTTCAGTTAACAATAACTTAGAAGATAGGGAAGGGTTGCATGTTACAGAAAATTTAATGTGGATGATTTGACCATTTATACAATAAACTAGAGGCCCCGTGCACGAAATTTGTGCACTGGGGGAGGGTGCCCCTCAGCCCAACCTGCACCGTCTCCAATCTGGGACCCCTCGGGGGATGTCTGACTGCCTCTTTAGGCCCGACAGGGATCGGGCCTAAAGAGGCAGTCAGACATCCCTTTCACAATCCGGGACTGCTGGCTCCCAACTGCTCACCTGCCTGCCTGATTGCCCCTAACCACTTCTGCCTGCCAGCCTGATCACTCCCTAACCACTCCCCTGCCAGCCTGATTGACGCCTAACTGCTCCCCTGCCAGCCAGATCATCTCCAACTGTTCTCCCCTGACAGCCTGGTCACCCCCAAATGCCCTCCCCTGTATATTCCCTCTTTATTAGATAGGGTTTTTTCTTTAACATATTGGACAGCTCTAACTGGTTTGGCTCAGTGGATGGAGTGTCGGCCTGCAGACTCAAGGGTCCTGGGTTTGATTCCGGTCAAGGGAATGTAACTTGGTTGGGGGCACATACTGCAGGAGGCAGCTGATCGATGTTTCTCTCTCATAGATGTTTCTAGCCTCTATCCTTTTCCCTTCCTCTCTGTAAAAAATCAATAAAATGTATTTAAAAAAAACCATATTGGACAGTGTACCTGCTGTGGTCTTGACAAAACAGTAAAAATGTAAACCCAAACTAAAAGAGTCATAAAATAAACTCCTTAAACAGGAATTTCATGAGACTTGGAAAGGTGATATCCTGTGGTTGTTTCTTCCTTTTTTTCTTCTCTTTCTTTTTCTTGATGTTTCATCTTTTGTCCTTTCTTACTTTTCTCCTTCTATTCCTTTTCTGTCCTCTCTTTCTCTAAACTTTTCCTTTGGTAGAATCATCAGTACTTGAATCGCTCCCTGGGGGCACGGGTGCCTCCCAGCCAGACACCTAGGGCTGCCACTGGGAGGGGATGGCAGTGTGGGGTCCTGGGCACCACCTATCCAGACACCCCATGCTGCCTCTGGGAGGGGATGGTGGCATGGGGTCGTGGGCACCTCCCAGCTGGACACCCCATGCTGCCTCTGGGAGGGGATGGTGGCATGGGGTCGTGGGCACCTCCCAGCCGGACACCCTGTGCTGCCTCTGGGAGGGGTTGGCGGCGTGGGGGACAGACGCCTCCCAGCCTGACACCCCAGGCTGCCTCTGGGAGGGCATGGCTGCGTGGGGTCCCTGGCACCTCCCAGCCAGACACCCAGGCTGCCCGGCTCTCAGCGGCAGCCCTCCCTGTGACTGGGGGACTCCGGCGGGGCTGAGTGTACTGGTCGCCGCCATCTTGTGGCTATGGGGGCCGCCATTTTGTCGCGGAGGTACAGTTAATTTGCATATTACCCTATTATTAGATAGGATGATGAAAACTGACGATAGTGTAGGCCAGCGGTCAACTGACACCCAACACATGTTAACAAATGGGCTAAAGGACTGATGTATGTATTAGTTTGTACTTGCTTCCGAAACAAAACCAGAGTAAAAGCAATTTTTCAAAAGCCAATTTCAGCCCTGGTTTTACCACTTAACAGGAGCAAGATCTTAGCTGGGTCACTTCATTCAAGGATAATTTGAAAATCAATATACAGTCCTATCCGAGACCCCAGCTATTAAGTCTTCAAGGATCGTTCATATTCACTGAAGACGGGAAAATGCAGTTTGAGAAGTAAAATAATACTGACCACCACACACCCAGGTTCCCAGCAATCAGCACAGATCATAATTCAGTGCCTAATGATTTAAGTTAGAAGTTCCTTCCCCTTCATCTCTTATCCCACATTACTGGGCCTGGACTGCAGAATACAGAACACAACCCACCTCCTACGGGGCGGCAATTGGCTAATACTTGGAAATGCACAGGATCACATTTAAAGTTGATGAAAAGGCACCTCAACTCATTACCGAAAATAAAGAATAGAAGCAACATGCTTAGATTACCGTTTAACTTCTCTGGGTCCCCTGGTAAATTTTGAATTGGCTCCCATTAGTGGTCAACAGAATACTCGGCATTGGTGTACTAACTACTCAATTTAGGCTAACCAGGGCCTCGGTGTAGGCAGTACGAGCTTCGCTTATTGTGGATAAAGTGCCAATTTTATGTACAAATAATTAAACTTTACAACCTGCATTGCAGCAGCGAGGCTGAAGTCCTGTGGTAGGAACTGAGAGCTTAAACCTGCCAGCCAGGCCGCCCGTGTCCCCACCGAGCTGGGCTAAGAGCCACGGTGAGGTCAGGGACGCCTGCCAGCTGGGAGCAGCCCAAGGGGCACAGGAGCTTCCAGAGTCCTGGGAGCTCTGTCTGCGCTTCCCTTCTAGCGGAGACCATTAAGGAAAGGGGCTCATGCCCCGGGGTAGCTCCAGTTTTAAAGATGCCATTAACGAACCTTAGTGGTGTAGCTAGTTAAGAAGACTTAAGGTCGCTAATTTTCCTTTTGAGAAGGGAAAAAAAAACGTCAGCAAACTAAGAGCAGACCTTCAGGGCCTTCAGACGTGAGCGCCCAGGGTGACGTGACCTCACTCCCATCCTCTGATACTCGCCGGCCCTCTTCTCAAAGAAGCTCGTCTTCCCTGCCCGTGAAATACTCTCCATGAAGTGAAATGGGTTTTCTGCTCGCAAAACCGGGCTACCACCCAGCTCGGGCCTGAGCCTGTCAGCCCTGAGTTCAAGGAGCCGCTTCCTCCGAGCACAGCCCGTCCCATTTCCCTGCCATCGCTCCCCGCAGGCGGGGCGGCCAGGCCCGGGAGGGAAGGGCCTCTCCCGGGGCTGCGGGGCGCGGGGAAGGCCACCTCCTCCGCTGTCCGCAAGGAAGCTCGGCTTTCTTCTCCATCCGCCCAGGTCAGGGTGTCCCACGGGCTCTCTCTCAGCAGCCGTTCATCCGCGAGGCAGGGCAGGGACAGGGTCCTGCGTTTCTGGCTTGCCTGGCTCCTGGAAGAGCCTCCGGGCGGCCTTGCTGGCCAGCCCGCGGGTGCCACTGAGGCTGGGGCCTGTTCCTGTCCGCTAGGCTGGGCCCCTGCAGGGGCGAGAGCTGCAGCTGCTGAGGGTCCACGGGGGCGGGGGGGGGGGGGCGGGGAGGGGGTGAGCAGGCGGCGGGCAGAGAGCTTGGTGGCGGCTGTGGCGGTGAAGGCTTGCAGGACTCACAGGCGAGGCTGAGCCCTGATCAGCAGAAAGTAAGTTTCATGGTGGCAGGGGATTTATTGTCTCCCGGGTCCCTAGAGCAGTGTCTGGCATTTAATAACCGAAAGAAGGTTAGTTAAGTAAAGTAATAATACACATGGCATAAGCAGAGGAGCTCGTTATTGGGCACAGACAAATGCTGATCTTGCATAGACTTTCTTAGCCATGGAAACAACCAATTTGATCTTTTTAGATATACAGTTTCAGTGGCTTAAAATTCTTTATTTGGAAACAGGCAATATATATATTTATCTCACAGTGTTCATGCCCTAACTCTTATTAGTAATGCACTCCATTCAGTCATTTGTACATTTGTTTATTAAGAGGGTTATGGTAAAAGTTCTACAAAGTACACAAGCACTATGTAGATGCCATGGATACAATGAAGCTTACAACCAGTAAAGGGAAAAGGTTTCAGGTAATCTTACCAAAAACATATTGCAGATGTTACTAGCAAATTTTATCATATCTATAATAGGATGATCTGGCTTAGTCTGGAATATCAAAGACCCCTAGGAGCTTTGTCTTAAAGTCGTTCCCTGAGAAAGTGACGGTTAAACTGATAGTGAGGATGAATTGATGACTAGGTAATAGAGAAGAACAGGTAAGGGTGTGTGGCATTCAGAGAGAAAATATATGCAAAAACGTGTGGCAGGTTGCAGCAACTTGCTATACTGTATTGACTCCCATGAATACCAACTATTTTATTTAATTTGAAATTTCTTTTAGATTCAAATGATTTCAATAACATATACCTTGTATGGATAATTTGTAATATTTATTAAACCAAATTTAACAGTGTGAGCCCTTCCATTAAACATAAAACGGTGAAATACTGAAAGTTTTAGGAAGTTAATAATTTTTGCTAATCAAGAGGGAAAAGATAGTCCACAAATTAATATTTTAAATAGTCAATTTCTTCAATATTGTAAATTCCTGTCTGCTTTGATAGATGTTTCTTTGAATAAATACAATGTAAACATCCCTAAGCAAAAAATGCCACAAATGTAAGTAATTTAAAAATTTCAGTACACATATACATAATATATTCTTATTTGGTACTCACAAAAATATAAGAACTAATTGAATCCATATTATTAATCAGGAGCCAGAAGCCAATTAGCATCACATATTCAGATTTTCTGACTCCAAGCCTTGTAACATGGTAATAAATAGAATAAATGCAACTGTTCAGGGAAAATTTTAAGACACTAAAAATAACATTAAAATAGAAATGTAATAATAAATAATTTGAATACTTATCTCTAAAAACTTAATAAAAATGGACAAAGGATCTAAATAGATACTTCTCCAAAGAGGACATACAGATGGCCAAGAGACATATGAAAAAATGCTCAAAATCACTGATCATCAAACAGATGCAAATTAAAACCACAATGAGGTATCACTTCACACCTGTCAGAATGGCTACCATCAACAAATCAACAAATGGCAAGTGCCAGCGAGAACTCTAGTACACTGCTGGTGGAATGCAGACTGGTGCAGCCATTATGAAAAACAGTATGGAGTTTCCTCAAAAATGTAAATATGGAACTGCCATTTGACCCAGTGATCCCACTTCTAAGAATGTATCCTAAGAAACCCTGAAATACCAACCAGAAAGAATGTATGTAGCCCTATGTTCATAGTAGCACAATTTACAATAGCTAAGATATGGAAACAGCTCAAGTACCCATCAGTAGATGAGTGGATAAAAAAGCTGTAGTACATTTATACTGTGGAATACTATGCAACAATAAAAAAGAAGGATTTTATCCTTTGAGACAGCATGAAGGGAGCTGGAAATATCATGCTAAGTGAAATAAGTCAGACAGAGAAAGACATGTATCACATGATCTCACTCATATGTGGAATCTAAGTAACAAAATAAACTGATGAACTGAGTGGATCCAGAGACATGGAAGCATGGAACCGAGTGGGGAATCTCAGAGGGAAGGTGTGAGAGGATGGGTGAGTGAGAGGTAATCAACAAGGACCTTGTGTGCATATATGCATGGCCCATGGACACAGACAATGGGGTGGTGGGCTGGGTTGGAGGGGTTCAATGGGGGGAAAAAGAGGGACATATGTAATACTTTCAATAATAAATAATTATTTAAAAATAAGTTCTAATCACAAGACAAAAATTCTGTAAATATGTATGGTGATGAATGTTAACTAGACTTATTGTGGTGATCATTTCACAATATATAAATATACCAAAGCATTATATTGTATACACAAAAATGAATAAAATAAAATAAAAAATAAAAACTTACTAAAATATGATCTGATAGAATACTGACTCTACAAAAGTGTCTATAATTATTCACTTACACTGTAATTCATATAAAATAAACATTTTCTTTAGGACTAGCTTTTTACTTTTATTTGCACTAAGATAAAAAACTGGTACTTTAGTTTTCAAAAGTAAATATGGAAAAACTATACCAAAATACACGATAGTCAATCTTAGTCTCAAGTGTTGAAAAAATATCACAAAGTATGTATTAACATAAATCTTGTATTTGAGAAAAAATATATTTAAAAATTATGTGTAAACTCCTCCCTTTCATCACTTGGACATCTTGGTTAATTTTATAAATGGAGGGTCTTTTTGAATAACTAATGGAACATTTCCCTGTGTCTGGTGTACTGAGTCAGATATCATTCCACAAGTACTCTGGGACTTTTCACTTAGGATCATTATGTTCCATGTGACAGAGGGACAGTAAAAAGACATATGGCCCTAACAACCCCCAATTTTACTTTCTTTATCTTTTGAAGCCAAATCAATGCAAACCATCTGTTTCAAGTAGTAAATGAATATTTTTAATTTTATTTTTGACACTTTATATTTATATTTCTGTCTTTTGAGTTTTATCTTTGTTTTTACTTTTTAAAATGTTTTTGTCACATTAAAATGTATTACTTGCCAAGTTTTCTTTCCCATCATGTTGTGACCAATAATACCACTTATAAGCAAAATAATAGTTTTTCATAAGAGACGCATAGCTTTTTTGGGTGGGAATGGTAAGCCCAACCGTAATTTATCAATAATATATTTTTCAAGTATCTTAGAACTTAGATTGATGTGTTGTGCCTAATGTATTGTAAAATTTCACTTGCATTTTATAATTACCTCAAAATTTCACATACTACATCAGTGACTAAATTTATTTGCTTGAAATGAAATATTTTAAAAGATGTTCAGTCCCATTGACATATTCAGCAATGAGAGTCACCATTAAATGCTGAATACAATGGCTATTTTAAGGTAATTTCTAAATTATTTAGAGTTATATTGTGAATTAATGAAAATCTTGAATTTATTTAAAATTTCTAAGATATGGTTTATCACCATATTCATCCGAGAAGATAATTAAACTCTGTTTGTGTGTGTTCACATGCACGTGTGTATGTGATACATTCTAGATATTTTGTATGTGGGATGCAGATAAAGAATTAAAATTTTGTACACAGTCACAGCTACATTGTCTAAAATTTTCTGTTATAAAACTAGTCTTATTTTACTTAAGGGTCTTTTAAAGCTTCATGGCTATTCTGTGTGTGATCATGCTATCTTGCCATATGTCCTATTTAGTCATTGGCATCAACATTTCAAATCTATGAAGCTGACCATTGTGTGGTGAGAAAAGTGAGTGATTTCTGATATTCCACCAACCTTCCTGTAAAACCAGCAAATAGAAAAAAATCATATAGTGGGTCCCCACTGATTGACAGGGTATATTAACTCATTGTTAATCAGAACAAGTTAATCTTCTGGTAGCAACTCATTCCACACATATGTATAAATATGTTTAAAGCAGAAGAAAGTGAAAGTCCTTTCAATGAGTCTGAGCATGGAAAAAAATAATGAAAAAGATGGTTGCTATGTCTGACCTATGCATTCAAATTTGTTAGTTTGTTTAAAATTTTCCATTTTAAACTGGGGAAGGTTGGTTGCTGTTATTCTTTCTTTCTTTCTTTTTTTTTTCTTTTTTTCTATACAATCACTCTGATTGGAATATCATAAGGAAGCTTTTCAGAACCTCATAGTGCCTGGTGAAAAGTCAATGTGATCTAGAGAGTTGGCCTTGAGAAAAACAGCTTACTGAATGGTAAATAGTTCAGAATGACTTTATTCTCTGATTTGAATATTGCTCTATGCTATAGCAAACTACATTTTTTACTTGTTTTGTTTGTTAAAATCTCATGTTTGTTTTTATCATCTTAAAATATTTATTTTAAGAAATCAATATGAGCTTTACTATTCTAATAAATGCCATAATAAATTTTATAAAATAATTCATTATCAAATTGCCTTATATTTGTGGATACAAAAGCATGACTCAAAGATTTGTTGGAAGTAGGAAACATCAACATAGAAAGTACTATAATATTATTTAACTGTAATTTTTGAATCAGAAAGAATTTCCAAGATCTTCCAATCTTTTCTTTTATTTCATAGAAACAGAACTAGATGCACAGAAGGTAGAAGTGTGTCATGCCAGGTCATGATGCTTTGTAAAGGTAGAGACAGAATAATAACCATCTCTCCTGATGCTACCTCTAACTTGTCAGGCCAGGTGTCAAAATTTGAGTAATGCCACATTGACTTAGTCATTCCCAGACTTTAGAGCATCATATGTCTTTTAAATTAAAAGTAAATAAAGCCAGGAATATGACATAGTGTTTTCAGAGTTTTATTTCACCAAAGACAAAATCCAAAACTAAAATAAAACAATCATAAAAAAAAAAAGAAAAAAAGAAAGCCATCAGCTATTGATCATTCTATACCAGAAGAGGCTTTATTACTGAAAAAGTAAATGAAAAGGAAATGCCTAATAGCAATTACAAGAACATCAATTTAATTAATTTTGTTCTATATGCCTTATCATTCATCCTTATTTTTTGTCTTAGCTCTAGAACAAAGAAGGTCCCAACAAGGCCAGCATCAGTTAATTCAGCATTTGATTGAAGACTGCTGTTCTTAGTATTCTGGCCTCATAACCACCCATTGAGAAAGGCTGAGCAGCTGTCCACATTTTACAGATGAAAGAGAAAAAATGTTTCCTGTGAATGATTCAGCGTCATAGGACTATAAAATGACAGAGCTAGGCAAACAATGACATAGTGTTAAGACAAAATCTAATGGGTTTCCCCCTATACAAAGCATCCTCACAAAAGAGAAAATAGCTTACTCACTTCAATATTTTTTCAGTAAAACTATAACATGATAAAGTAAGAAGTCATGAAATAATAGTGCAAGTAGAGAGCATATACAACTTGAGCTACATTTTTCTTGATGGCAAAAAGTATGTTATTGCATATGATTTTAAATCACATTTACTTCTTTTTGCTGAAAAAGGAAAATATTTAAAATCAAGTTATTGTTAAGAAAAAAGGCAGTTGTGTAAGGAGTTCTATTCGAACAACTATCTATAAAAATGCTTCTCTTTTTAGATGAGTGAAAAGAATAAATATATAATTTTAAATGTATTTAAGATTCATAATTATGTAGTGATACAAATGGTGTTTTTCTCTTCAGAACCTCCGCACTAGAATGAAATAATTGAAAGACAGTACCAATTGTCATACGGTTTGCTCTCCACATTTGTATTTGCAATTACTGAGTTATATTAACAGTTGTGAAGAGTTTCCTTCTGATTAAACTAACGTTTCTCATGTGCTTATTCATCCACTCAGTCAAGAAATACTTATCAATTTCCCTACCTTTTTAAGAAAATATGTTTTTATTGATTTCAGAGAGTAAAGGAGAGGGAGAGAGAGACAGAAACATCAATGATGAGAGCGAATCATTGATAGGCTGTCTCTGCATGCCCCCATACTGGGGATTGAGCCCAGAACCCAGGCATGTGCCCCAACCAGGAAACTGAACCATGACCTCCAGGTTCATAGGTCAACGCTCAGCCACTGAGCAATCCAGATGGGCTCCCCTACCTTTTATGCACTGGAGATATAGTAGTGGACATCCAGACAAAAATGCCTACCTTAATGAAAATTTTAGAGACTAAACAAAAGAAATAAGGGGAATATATTTTATGGAGCACAGTAAGTAGTATAAAGAATAGCAACAAAACAAAATCAGTAAAGAGGTCAAAGAAAGTGCTGAAGAGATGGGGATGGAGCTAAGATTAGAATTTAGAAAAGGCCTCATTGATTTGATTTTTGAATGAACTCCTGAAGTAAGTGGGGATATGAGTCATAAGTGGATACTTGGAGAAAGAGGTTGCAGTCAGATGGAGTGGAAATGGCAAAAATCTTATGGCAATATTATTTTTAGCACATTTTCGGAAATGACGAGGAGGCCAGTGTGAACAAGAGAGAGATTAGTAAGATATAGCTAGGTAGAAGTTAATGATGGTCTAATGTGATACATTTCCATAGGCATTGAACATTTATTTTAAATAAGGTGGAAAGGCATTGAATTTGGAGTAGAAGGTCTATCTTACATTTTAGCAAAATCACTCTGGCAGCTGCATTGAGAATACTAGTAAACTAAAAAGAAGAGTTATAACAATTAAAAGCCTACTATAATAATATTACAGAAAGATAATAGGGGCTTGCATCAACTTTTTTGCAATGGAAATGGTGAATGGAAAGTGATTGGAATATGGACATATTTTGCAAATATTGCCAATGCGATTAGCTGATTGATTGAATAAAGGATATGAGAAAAAAAAATATGACAGCTAGGATGACCCTAAGACTTGGATCTGAGCACCTGAATGTATGACATAGCCATATATTTAGATAAAAGAAACTGTGAGTGAAATTATTGGAGGGGTTTCAGAATTTTGACTTTAGACATATTAACCCTTTGCACTCACTTGCTTTTTTCTCGATTCCTTCATTCTACTCGGGATTTAATTTTTTAAATACTCCAGATTTTATAAAGCATGGCAGTAGAATAAAAAACTGGAGTTTCTTTTCATACAAACTTATTTATTTGGATTTTTATATTTCAAATTATTGATACATTCAAAGAGTAATTTGCACTCGACATCCAAGTGCAAAAGGTTAAGTTGGAGATAGCTAGCGTACATTTAAATAAAAATGTTGAATAAACCTTTAGATGTGTGGCCTTAGAGAAGAGGACCATATGGGAGATAACATTGATGAATTATCCTATCTAATACAGAGGGAATATGCTAATTGACCATCATGCCCTCACAAAGATAGTGGCACCCACATTCAGTAAGGAGGGAATATGCTAATTACTGCCATGCCCTCAAAGATAGCAGCACCCACAGCCACAAGATGGCTGTGCCCAGTCCCCTCAGCCCTGCTGGGGTGGCAGGCACGCGGCATGGCTGGGCCCACCCCCAGGTGAATCTGGTAGCTCTGCACACCTGCTTCCGGAGTCCCCTCAGCCCCCCAGCTGGCCAGGGCTGGCCCAAGGCACAGGCAAGCCTAGGATGGTGCCTGCCCAGCCAACGCCCAAGGCATAGGCAAGTCTTGATTGGCAGATGCCTAGACACCCAGGGCTGGCCTGAGCTGCAGGCAAGCCTCAGATGGCAGCTGCCCAGCTTCCCAGGGCTGCCCAAGGCTCAGGTAACCAGGCCGGCCAAGGCTTGAGCTGCTGGCAGTGGCAGCAGCAGAGATGTGATGAGGACATCACCTTCCCTTGATTGCCAAGTCTCCTCCTGCCCCTGAGGGCTCCCAGACTGTGAGTGGGGTCAGGCCAGGCTGAGGGACGCCCCCTCCAGTGCATGAATTTTCATGCATCGGGCCTCTAGTCATCATATAAACGGTAATTAAAGCCTAATATGATACTGGATAATATCACCAAAGGAGGAATGTACATAAGAGGTTATGTCCACAAAGTCTGTGCTCTGTTTATAGGAGAGAAGTATTTATAGGAGAGAAAGATAAAGCGGAAACATCAAAGAATAGAATAAGAAGGAGCCACTGGTAAAACAACAACAACTAAAAAGAACCTGAAAGGTGAGAGGTCATAGAAGCCAACTAGAAAAAGTCTTTTATGATGGAGAAAGATATCAGCTGGGTCAAAGGCTGTTGATAGGTCACATAAATTGAACACTGACAACTGAAAATAGTATTTATCAATGTGATGACCACAGGTAAGAGGGGAAAAAAAAAACACACACAACAATTTCAGTGATATTTTCAGTTAATAAGAAAATGAAAGGAGAGGAATTAAAGGTAGCACACTCAAGAGTTTTTCTGATAATGTAACAGAAATCTACTAATATTTGGAGAGTGAAGTGAATTTAATAGAAGTAGATAGGACAACACTATGTCTAAAGGTGTTGGAATAATGTACAGGAAAATTGTTGATGTAGGAAAGAGGACCAGACTGGTGAAGTGATAATGTCCTACAGTGCCTGGGAGGGTTAGGGTTGCTGCAGTGATGTCCTAGAGCAGATTAGAAGGGATAGATCCTAGGACACAAATGTCAGAAGGCACAGGCCTGGAGTGTGGAGCACAAACCACTCACTAAGAGGAACTATGTCTAACTACATGAACATGGTTTCACTATGGTGGGAAATAAGATGGTGGTGGCTTATATGTTCCCTTATGATTCTTTTTATAGTCCTAGGGCTTTGGAAACAATGCTATCAAGTAGAATTTAGGATGGGGACAAAAAGTAGGAGTTTTGAAGTAAGATGAAAAGTTAAAAATAGCTCACTTATTAAGATGCACATATTCAGATATGTGCTTTACTATAGCTACATTTGTGGATGGAGGCCTGCGATGGACTTAGTTGGATTTAACTACAGTTGGGATTTGATTGGAATAAATATGACAACCTTGAGAAAGGGGCAAAGAAGTTGAAGATATATGCAAGGTTGTGATTAAAATGGTGGCTGAAGTGAATAATGAGGAAATGAAGAATACGTGGGGGTGGGAATCAATGGAAAGGTGGTAGGTTCAACTGGATGTAGGTCAAAATGCAGTTAAATTGGCGGGTTCAGGTCAGATTACTAGACAAATTGAGGAAGAGAGAAGTGTTATTAAAGAGTGAGATGCTGAAGAGTTTGCTGAGATAGGTAGATATGGCTCTAGCATTGGTGTCAGTGGGACGAAAGGGATTAGATCAGAGAAGAAGTGACCCAGGAACTAAGAATCTTCAGGAAGATTTATACAACCAAGGGACTTTCAGAAAGAGTTAGAGGGAGTAACAGTGTGCCAGGTGTTAATACTTTTTTTCAAAATGAAGATAAAAAAATATAACAGGTAAGTGGGTACTGTGGGTGGTATAGTCTGAAGAAATGAGATTTAAAACTTGAAAATTTTAGGGAATAGCGAGGACAGTGGTTTAGAGGTAGCAAAGTGGGACACATCCCTCCAGTCCACCATGTTCCAAGCTCAGTGATTTTTTGGAAGAAGAAACTGTCATTAGAGAACTTCAGGGAAAGCATTCTCAGGTAAGAGCCAGGATTCAGTAAAGAAAGGAAATCAAGGATTTGTAAACATATTCTTTGATTGACTATTAAAAACAAGAAGTCAAGATTGTCTTTATACTAGCTTTTACCTCACTTGAAATATATTAGATAGGTATATATAGTATTTTATTAACTTTTTTTCCCATTTAATCTCAACTGTAAGAATAATTGTCTCTATTTTATGGTAAGAAAACAATCTGATTGAAATGAAGTTATTTATCCAGATCACCCAACTCATAAATGGCAGAATTAGGGCACAGGCGCAGCTCATGTATGAATTTTTTCAAGACATCCTTTTTTATAATTTTATTTTTTCAATTATAGTTTATATTCAATTTTTTTTTGGCTTTAGTTTCAAATGCACAGCATAGTAGTTAGACAATCACATACTTTACAAAATGATCCCCTTGTATTTCAAGTACTCACCTGGCAACATACATAGTTATTACAATATTATTTACTATTTCCTTATGCTGTACTTTGCATGCCCATGACTATTTTTTGACTACCAATTTGCAGTACTTAATCCCTTCACCTTTCTCACCCATCCCCCCAAAACCCTCCCATCCACTGATCTCCAACTTGTTCTTTGTATCTATGAGTTTGTTTCTGTTTTGTTTTGTTTATTAGATCCCACATGTAAGTGAAATCATATGGTATTTGTCTTTCTCTGTTAGAATTATTTCACTCAGCATAACACCCTCTAGATCAGTGATGGGCAACCTTTTGAGCTTGGTGTGCCAAACTTCGCCAAAAAACTGAGCATAATTCGGTAGTGTGTCACTTTGAGGAAAAAAACATTGTTTCGTAAATGTTTCATCCTCAGGAGCAGCAAATGTTTCATCCTCGGCATGCGGCCGCCTCAGCGGCCACGTGTCATCAGAAATGGCTACGCGTGTCAGTGCTGACACGCCTGTCATAGGTTCACCACCACTGCTCTAGATCCATCTATGCTATTATAATAACACTGCAATGAACATAGAAATACATATATTCTTTCAAATTAGAATTGTTGTTTTTTTCAGTTATATACCTATAAGTAGAATTGCTGGATCATTTTAAATTTATTGAGGAACCTCCATACTGTTTTCTATGATGGCTTCATTAAACTGCATTCTCATCTATATAATAAAAGCCTAAGTGACTATTATGATGGAAGCACCAGAATGACCAGTTACTATGATACTTACTGACCACCTGGGGGCAGATGCTAAATGCAGGAGCTGCCCCTTGGTGGTCAGTGAGCTCCCACAGGGGGAGCGCCACTCAGCCAGAAGCCGGGCTCATGGCTGGAGAGCGCAGCGGTGGTTGTGTGAGCCTCTCCTGCCTCCATGACAATGCTAAGGGGTGGTGAGCTGAGCAGTAAGGAGCAGTGAGCAGTCGGGTGGTAAGGAGCGAAGGGTCCCAGACTGTGAGAGGAATGTCCGCCTGCTGGCTTAGGCCCGCTACTTTGTACATCCCCCGAGGGGTCCCAGACTGCGAGAAGGTGCAGGCCGGGCTGAGGGACCTCCCCTGCCAGTGCACAAATTTTAGGCACCAGGCCTCTAGTATTCTTAATATTTTCCTCCATGGGACTTAGTTTTCTTACATGAGTAAGAAACAAAGTAATCCAAGATCATCAACTTAATGCCAGTATTATAGGATAGGACACATTTGTTCCTCTTCTTATGCATTAATTCATTAACATTCATTTCTTCTTCTCAAAAAGAACATATCCATTCATCCATTCTCAAAAATTATTTAATAATTACTTACTGCAGTAGCCATTGGGGAGCATAATGAACCAATGTCTAACCTTCATGGAGATTCATGAAATATCTGAAAAGGGAATTCAATGTACGTAATTACATTTTTATGGAAAAGCCTACATTGGTAAAAGTTTTAAAGGTCCTAGAAGGTTCAATAAGTCTTTTTGAGGAAGCAACACTGAAGAGCAACACTAAACATGCATTGGAGTTTTGGCTACAAATACAGAGGACTCCAGACAGAGCATGTGTGAACACTTTGAGATGGGAAAGGTCTTGGGGTCAAGAAGAAAGCCAAAGAAGCCTAGCTATAAAACCAGGTCAGCAAGGGTGAGCAGGCAGCAGATTCGACTGAAAAGGAAGTGAGAGGACTCTTTAAGGCCAATTCAAACATCATATTCTTTGTCAAAATATTCTAGCAAAGGTTTTGAAATAGAAGAGTACCTCAAGCATTCTCTATTAAGCATCTGCCTTACTGTATTATTTGTGAAAAAATTCAACATGCTATCCAGTGATAATATTATATACTTTTCTTCTATATTTTGCACACTTAAGAATTGTATTGAGTACTTTATATGCTCCTAAGACAATTTCTAAAATACTTTTACATAACACATACATTTAGGAGTTGTCAACAATTTAGTAGTAAATGTATATGTTTATGATTAATTTTAGTTTTGTTTTTAAATAAGGGCCCTTGTTTTTCACATCATATATATACATACTAGAGGCCCATTGCATGAATTTGTGCATGGGAGGGGTTCCTCATGGTGACCTTCAGGGATCATGCCCCAGCTCGTGCCCCCAGCCTCCCAGCCCCGCAGTCTCACCTGGCACCCCGCCATGGCCTGGCACTGCCACCTCACATGTTCCACCATCCTGCCTGTGGGGCGATGGATCGAAGCCAGGCCCCAGCCCAGCTCCCTCAGCGCCTGGGAGCCAGGTGTGGCCCCATGCCCAGCCACCACCACTGGTTTTTGTCTGCGGGGCAATTAGCAGGGTGATTGGGCCCCTACTTGTACCCACCTTGACATGGCACTGCCCACTCACCTGCTCCACCATCCTGCCGCAGTCCTGCTCTCATCGGGGACCACCAGAGCCAGCAGCACCTCCACTGCCACCTGCTGCCGACAACACGTTACTGACACCCGCCATGTTCCGCACCATGGTCAGTGCATGTCACAGTGAGTGGTCGAACTCCCTATCAAACAATTTGCATATTAGGCTTTTATTATATGGATATATATATATATATTAGGCTTTTATTATATATATATTTGCATATCTTTTTGGATTGCACTTCTTTTTAATGAAAATATAAATTCCATATATACACATAAACCTTGCATGGGTTTGAACATATTAACTAAGCATTTTCCTATTGATCTGGCTTCTGCTTTCAAATTGTTACTATTACACATTCTTTTTTAATACATGTATTTGCTAAGTGATTTCTTAGAGACTGAAGTAATGATCATACTTTCAGTTTTCTTTATTGAAGCCAAAGATACATTAAACATTATATCCTATATAATAAATGGCTAATATGCAAATTGACCAAATGGCAGAATGACCAGTCACTATGATATGAACTGACCACCAGGGGGCAGATGCTCAATGTAGGAGCTGACCCTTGGTGGTCAGTATGCTCCCACAGAAGGAGCACCGCTCAGTCAGAAGCCAGGCTCATGGCTGGTGAGAAACAGGCCTAAGCCGTCAGCTGGACATCCCCCGAGGTCTCCCAGACTACAACAGGGCACAGGAGGGGTTGAGTGACCACCCCCCCACACTGAGTGCATGAATTTCGTGCACTGGGCCTCTAGTATTAATATAAAACTGATGCAGATTTCATAGTTTAAAAGTTATTTTTCTTTTTGAATTTTAGATGTGTAACCCATTTATAATTTTAGACAAATATCACTTATTAAAAAATCTTAGGGTTATTGTTATTATGTGACCTATAGTATTATATAAAAATGGGGACTATTATTGGTATTTCTAAATAATTTAAAATTTCTTTGTCAAGCAGTTACCCATGTACTTACATTTCTGCCAGTTAATCAAAGCAGATGACCATTTTTTAGGAAAAAAATTCAAGTTGCTTGTTATGTAATCATATCTCAACCAAACAATGTTAATGTTATACAATTTACTCTTAAGATATAGCATTATTCATCTCAGTATCTCCTACGAAGCTAAAAATAAACCAACAAAAAAATCAAACACACATAAGCATGCATGAGTGTGCATGGATGCACAAACACATAATTTCTTGGACTTTGATGTTCAAGCTTGAATTTTTCTCTTGACTACATTCTAAACATCCATTTTTCATATGACTTTGGACAATCCTTAATCTTAGTACCTGCCTTAATCCTTGCTGCTAAAGCTATGTACGTCAATGTAATTGAAAATGAAAGTTGGACCATTTAAAATATTTTTGTATCAACCACATACCCTTGGTTTAATAGCTTCTATTATATCCCTGCCAATTAGTCATCCAATTGCTGTTTCAGAATTTTCAATCTCTCAAGACATATCTTTGATTCCTCTCATTTATGTTTAGCAGAAACTTGAATTTTTTTACCTTCTCTCCTTTAGTTCTAGTTTTCCCATAATAGTTTGCTAGCATAATAGTTTGTTTATAGTTCTCATCCATTATGAAATGCAGTTTAAAATGACAATACTATAAAACTAATTGTGTAAAATGCTATATGAGTAAATGCTAAGAGGTTATGTAGTGTTCTAATTCAAGATGATTTATGGAAAGAAATCTTGGACAAATATCAATAGGAATGGATGGAGTATATTTTAAGAAGAAAAAAAATGCATGCAGAGAAGAATGTAGGTGGAAAGCTATGGTTAGATCCAGGTGAACAGTCCAAACTGACTCAGATGCTGAGAATGTGTAGGGAATGATGGGGAATTAAACAGCAAAAGCAAGTTAAGAAAATATTCTGGAGGACTATAAATATCTGACTAAAATGTTTGAATTTTATTTAGTCCAAGGTATAAATTCTGTGAAAAATTTAATAGGACATTTATATATTCAAGTTAATCTTTGTGAATATTAGCATTGAACCAGTAGAAGAAAGTAGTATGAAAAATGAAAAATACTAGTAAAACAATGTCATTAGTCAGTGATAAAATAATATTTGAATTGGGATGGTGACTACATAAATGAACAGGCTTATATGCATGCATACAAGTCCTTTGGTTTATCTCTCCCCCTTACTCCCACCTTCCCCTACCTTCCCTCTGAGGTTTGACTGTCTGATCGATGCTTCTCTGTCTCTGGATCTGTTTTTGTTCAACAGTTTATGTTGTTCATTATATTCCATAAATGAGTGAGATCATGTGATGTTTATCTTTCTCTGACTGGCTTATTTCGCTTAGCATAATGGTCTCCAGTTCCATCCATGCTGCTGCAAATGGAAAGAATTCGTTCCTTTTTACCGCAGTGTAGTATTCCATTGTGTAGATGTACCACAATTTTTTAATCCACTCATCTGCTGATGGGCACTTAGGCTGTTTCCAAATCTTAGCTATGGTGAATTGTGCAACCAAAGGACTTGTATGCATGCATATAAGCCTAACGAATGGACATAGACACAGGGGGGTGAGGGCATGAGTGGGGGGATGGGGAGGCAATGGGGGGATAAGGACACATATGTAATACCTTAATCAATAAAGAAATTAAAGAAAATAAAGTAGAAACTGAAAGAGAAAATAAAAAAAAGAACAGGGAATGATAATTATATTTTTAAATAAAACGTAAGTGCCAAACATTGAGTAACCCTTTACCTTCACTACCTCAAACTATCTCATTATAGAGGAACTTTAAGAATCCCCATTATATATGAGAAAATTTAATCTTTGGACATTGAAATATCAAGTTCAAAATTATGTAAATATACAAGTCTGCTATACAATGGGTAGCAAAGCAGGGCTAATTCCACTGTCTAAATGAGCACTCTGGTGGCTCATCCTTTAGTTCTCTTATTTTATATTTTTAAGCTCTTTAGAAAGTTAGAAAATTTATTTATTGAGTAGGTCCACCTACCATTCCCATAATAATCTGCCTGATCCACATTTCTAGCCACAGTTTCTCACTCAACTATATATCTTGTTCAGATCAACATTCTCCTGTGAATTTCTTCTGGAATTTTGCTTCACTCTGAAAGTTTAAACAAAAATGCTCTCACCAAACATTGTATACTATGTTTTGTCAGATGAGAATTATTTACTTTTTGTATTTCTTTTACTGCACTAGATAAAATCAGCTAATCTACTGAGCCATCAGTTGATTGTCTTTGCCTTTCTGGTGAGCCCTGTTCATTCTGTGGCTAGAGTCAACTACTTTAATTTCTACATTTACTATTTTTTGCCTTTTAAATTCTATCTTAAATGATCCTTTGTAAAATATAGAATTGGAGGAATTAAATGAGTTTATAGATTTCTCTCAGTGCCCTTTCCTGCTCCTTCATGGAAAACTCTGCAGCTAAACTTTCTCTTTTTGTGTGGAATTCTGTCATTTTTCCACTCTCTTAAGCTAAAATATTGATAGCCATGTATGACTCTTTTTTTCTGCCCATATTTAGATAGCAGTCCGGATGATTTTTCCATCACCCTCTGAGTCTTTTTTCCTTTCTATTTCCATGAAAACCATCTCTTTTTCTTAGGCTCCACAAATATATTTTTACTTCACTAATTCTAATCTCTTTTCTATGTCCTGTGTTATACATTTGTCCTAAAACTTTACTTAACACGATTAATATATTAATTTAAAAATAATAGCTATATAATGTCTAAAGATAAATTATATTGCCTAGGCTGATGTGATTCAACACTGGTGCACAGATTCAATCCCTTGTCAAGGACATGTGCCTGGGTTGCAGGGTCAATTCACTGCCCACCCTGTTCAGGACACATGCAGGAGGCAACAGATTGATGTGTCTCTCTCATATCCCTCTCTCTCTCTCTCTCTCTCTCTCTCTCTCTCTCTCTCTCTCTCTCTCTCTCTCTCCTTCCTTCCCATTCTCCCATTCTCTATAAACATCAATTAAAAAATACCCTTGGGTGAGGATTAACAACAGCAATAGAGATAAATTATATTACCTTTAGATTGATATTTTCAAGTGTCACCTAAATTTTTTTTGCCCCAATAAATGTAATCTGAACATTTCTCTTAAATATTCTTCATACCCACTTCTGTTGCTTTAACTGATCATTATGTATATTGGTATATTGTTTCTCTCTCTACCCATGTAAAGTCTACCTTCATTCCGAAGTATAATTCAGGTCACTTTCCAAGCCCTTGCATGTGTCGCCTTTGAAAATTTTAAGCATAATAGATTTGCCTCATTTATTTAGCATGTAGTGTTTCATCACTTGTATTGATGTTTTTAATTTTATACCATTTCCTTTCTTCTAAAATATATCATGATCTTCTGAGGTAACTTATATTGTTTTATTTTTCTTTATCTTTCCCATGCCTAACAGTGTGCCTTATGGACATATAAAGTCATTTTAGTTTATACAATGCCTCATGATGTCTTCTAAAGCATGTATATTTCCAGGGATCTGTGGATGTTATGTTGTTGATGTTATTAGTGTGTGTGTGTGTGTGTGTGTGTGTGTGTGTGTGTGTGTGTGTGTGTTTATAGATAGATAATATATATACTAGGGGTCCAGTGCATGAAATTCGTGCACTGGGGAGGGGGTCCCTCAGCCCAGCCTTCCCCCTGTCACATACTGGGAGCCATCAGGGGATGTCCTATGGATGGCGTAAGCCCACTCACTCCCCATTGGGAGTGGACCTAAGCCGCAGTCTGGGTTCCCTTTGCTTGAGGCGACCAGGCTGATCAGGGCAAGGCGCCCACCCCATCACCCCTCTGCTGCAGCCACTGCCAGTCACCGCAGCCGCCCAGGTATTTTCATCAACACAGACCCCAGTCCCTTCACCATGAAAAAATGACAACTTTCTTTAAGCATTTTCAAGATGTGTCTTTCGTAGAATATGACATTTCTTTATTTTTCTTTTTATCCTTCCTCACCTAGGATATGTTTCCATTGATTTTTTCCCCTTCCCTCTGATTCCAAGCTCATCCCCTTCCCAAGCCAAAAACCTCCTCCCCAGGTTTAGGCTTGGGAAGGGGTTCCCCCTCCCACACCTCCGATTGCAGGCTTGGCCCCTTCCCACGCCTAAAGCCTCCGCCCCAGGTTTAGGCTTGTGAAGGGGTCCCCCCACCCCACCTCCGATCTCAGGCTCTGCCCTTTCTTTAGCCTAAAGCCTCCACCCCAGGCTTTAGGCTTGGGAAGGGGTTCCCCCCCCTCCTGCAACTCCGATCGCAGGCTCAGACCTGTCCCACGCTAAAGCCTCTGCCTCAGGCTTTAGGTTTGGGAAGGGGACCCCCGCCCCTCCAATGGCAGGCTCAGCCCCTTCCCAAGCCTAAAGCCTCTGCCTGATGGCCGTCTGGGAGTGACCTGGGTGCCGAGGAGGTTCCCCGGATGCAGGTATGTATGCAAATTAACTGCCATCTTGGTTGGGTTAATGTGCATACTCATTCTGATTGGGTGGTGGGTGTGGCTTGTGGGTGTGGCTTGTGCATGTAGTGGGGTGATGGTTAATTTGCATATTACTCTTTTATTAGGTAGGATTTTATATATTGAAAATATTTCCAGCTTAATGGGGACAGGTTTATAAGCCCAATTATGGAATAATATCATATGACAATACTGATCTGTGGTCTTGACTTTTCTATCATTAAGAAAATTTGTTCTGCATATTTGCAGAGGATATCAAATTTATAGATGGAAATCCATATAGCTTTTAACTAAATAATTATGGGACAGTCATTCAATAAACAAAAGAGGTGTGCACATACTGCTCATTTGGAGTTATCAGGAGTAAGAAGTATATTTTCATTTAACTTTATAAGAATCCATGGTGATTTTGCAGAATGGCAAAATGCAGCATGTACTTTTCAGTAGGACAAATATCTGTTATAGAAATCCCACTTCTAACTACTTAAATATATATGTAATGAGACTCTGGAAGTCAAGGTAACCTTGTATTATTGGTAACCTTTCTATAGCAACAGATGAGTTAGAGACTCAGTGACTGCAAACAAGCCAGGTCATTCTCACTCACTCTTAGTCTTTAACATTTGAAAATGTGATAACTGATATTTATACTTATTATCAAACTCTTATGGTAGATTATATAATCATCTTCTCTCTAAAGAAGATTCAATGTGTACATTTTGATCTTTATATTGTGAAAATAAAATTTGAATTATGTTGCATTCAATTTCATATATTCACTTGAAGAACTATTTATTTTTCCATGTTTATGAATTTTTAGCTTTTTATTCAGAAGGTCTAACTTGTTTATTAAATTAATAATACTCTTTAATATTAATTCACTACCAATTTTTAGTAGTTATCTAAAGTGCTCATTAAGAATTTCATTTTAGCCCTAACCAGTTTGGCTCAGTGGATAGAGAATCGGCCTGCGGACCGAAGGGTCCCAGGTTCGATTCCAGTCAAGGGCATGTACCTTGGTTGCGGGTACTTTCCCAGTGGTGGGTGTGCAGGAGGCAGATGATTGATGTTTCTCTCTCATCGATGTTTCTAACTCTCTCTCCTTCTCCCTTCTTCTCTGTAAAATATCAATAAAATATATTTTTTTAAAAAGAATTTCATTTTAAGAGGGCAAATTTCAGGAGTACTGAAACAAATATTTGAATATTTGTAAAGGTTCTCCTATAACCAAGTTAACAGTGATGGGCCAGAAAAATGAGACATTTTAAAAACATATGTATTGGTAGTGCACTAAAAAAAATACAAACTGACAATAAAAATAAAACAAAATGACTGCATTATTAAAGTTAAAAATGCAATTCTTATTTTAAATATTTGATGACTCAAGCTACTCCTACGTAAGGTATTGTAATGTTAGAAAATATTGTTTCTGAAAAGGGTAAAAAGCATAACTTTACTAGAATTTATGTCTATTTAATCTTATGATTGAGAAAATTCTTGAGTATGGAAAGTACATAACATTGAAACGATGAAGAAAAAAGCCCACAAAAACCATAATGTAAAACACTGTAATAAGAATAAAAACCATAGTGCAAATTACTGCAGAGTAGTATGTTTCAAGGGACCCCTAAAGAAATTTCAAATACAGAGACCAAAAATTCAAAGCACCCACAAGTCCCTCATGGCCACATATGCACATATCTTTAAATCAAACACTGCTCATTTCCTGAGAATGGCTCCCTAGAGATAATTTGCCTGTGATGATTCCAAGTATGGAACATGGGTACCAACTATAGCACAAATGTGAGAAATAAATAGAATCATAAATCGGGGACCAAGATGAACTACAAATGCCCCCGATCACAGAGAAAATAAAATTAAGAAAATAGAAATTTCACAATTTCTACTAGGCATCCTCATAGTTTCTAAAACAAAAAATAAAACTACAACAACTAAACCAGGAATAGGCTGATAGAAAGAGAAATATGAAAAAATACATACTTCTTGGGAATTATAAACATAATTGTCAACATGAAAATATAGTTAAATTTCAATGGAATGAACAATATTAAAGACCAAGCAAATCATCTCTTAGCTAAGGTTCAATATTTAGTATTTGTGACTAGAATATTATTTAAAATTTTTAAAAATAATGAATAATGGTAACAAATCTAGTAGAGTATATATTTTATCCCTTAAAGAAGGAGTGACAAATACTGTGTTAATTGCTCATTTAAACAGATTTAAATGAATATGAGGATAGTCTTACGCAGACAATCATGCATTGAAATATTCTAAGATAGTTTATTTTTCAAAGATGTCACTAAATTGGTTTGACATTTTGATCATGCTGCATCAGATTATTATTTGACTGTTAAATCTACCTAAAAACAACAACAGCAATAGGTCTTCTCAAAATGGTTGAATAGCTGCAGATTTTGTATGTCATACCTAACATATCTAAAAGCTTTCTCTCATTATGCAAAAAGTCATGAATAATCAGGTCAAGGCAGTATGCAAAGAAAATTATCAGACTGTGAAACTAAGGGAAGGCCTATTAGGCACAAGCTGTACACCTGTTTGCTCATTTCTCACTTTAAATGGTTTGGCATTCTGTTTATAACATCTCATTACACTGAGAGTTCTATGAGTGAAGAAAAAATAGAACCTTGAAGTAAATCCTATTCAACAATAAGGCAAATTATATCATCTGAACAATTCTTCAAAAACAAAGCTAACATATGCTTGAAATTTTATATATCTATCATATATGAAATATCTTAAACATAAGTTTTAAATTTATATTGTAACATATACAAAATAAAATGTTTTACTATAAAATATTAACTGATTCTTACAAGTTAAATTTGTCAATTTTTAAAGAATTCTAGACATATATTATTTTTTAAAAAAATTTTAAAGATATTTCTTTATTATTTAAGAGAGGAAGGGAGAGAGAGAGAGATAGAAACATCAATGATGAGAGAGAATCATTGATTGGCTGCCTTCTGGGGATCAAGCCCACAACCCAGGCATGTGCCCTTGGCCAGAATCGAACCTGGGACCCTTCAGTCCGCAGGCCAACGCTCTATCCACTGAGCCAAACTGGTCAGGGCTAGACATATTTTATAAACCAGAATCCATTCTGGCCATATATCATATGTAAATATAATTTTACCTTAAGTTGAAACATAATTAAAAGTGAACTGTTGTTTTACTTAGTTGTTTTACATATTGCTGTTATAAAGACATATTTTAAATAAGTCTATACCTCAAAATAGTAATATTTCTGTTTCCATTAATTCTGCACATTTTAGCTTATCTATACTGATAAAAGGGTAATATGCTAATTAGACTGGATAGACCAGATGTCTTTTGGATGTCATTCTGGACGTCTGTCTTTCCTGACAAAGCCAGGGGCGTGGCCGGCCTGCAAACTGTCTGTGGCCCCTTGCCCAGTCCCACCCTGCCCAGAGCAGGGATCCCCCCACCCCAATCGAGGTAGTGGCTGAACTGCAAATCCCACGGTCCCTTGCCCCGGCTTGCCCCACCCCCCTAGGGACTCCCCACCCTGATCTGGGGCCCCCTTCATGAAAGGCCAGCAGGCCCCCACCTGTGCACCAGGCCTCTATCCTATGTAATAAAAATAATATGCAAATCGACCCTAAAGGCAAAACGACCAGAATGACCAATGGACCAGTCACTATGAGGCTCACTGACCACCTCTTGGTCCCTTTCCCTGGCCAACAAACTCCAATCACCTGATGGCCACCTGTAGCAGGGGCGGGGCCGGCGAGTGGGCGGGAACATCCAACCTCTCAGTCCCTTCCCCTGGCTGTCAGGCACTGATCACCCGATGGCAAATGGGAAACCAGGGATGGGTGGCAGTGGGGGGCGGGGCCAGCTGTGAGCAGCTGGGGAAGATGGCCCTGATCGCAGTCCAGGCCTAGGGACCATACCTGTGCACTAATTTCTTGCACTGGGCCTCTTGTTAAAAAATAAAAATTGAACACTAAAGATATATGAGATTATTCTATGACCCCTAAAAAATAATGTTGCAGATGCTAATATTTACATATAACCTATCTATATTAGAGATTTATATTTATACATATAGCAAGTTAAACTTTATATGAATGGAATAAAGTTTATCTTTATTATATCTGGCAAGTTGTTATATTTTATATTTTTAAATTAGACCTGAGCTCAACTTTTTCAATTAAATACTCTAAAATTGTAATGTAGTTGTCCTTTTGTTAATGTTATTTTACTCTTCTGAAATTATTTTAATTATTATAGGTAGTACTATTTTAGAAAGTTCAAAAGAAATATTATTTTCCCAGAATTTCACATTCTCATAAATAAGCTTTTCTAATTCTAGGATCTATAAATTTACTCTACTTATCTAATTCACTATCATTTAATTCTGTAAATGTGAAGATTACACAAGTATTCTGCATATATACTGAAAAACAGTTATTTTTAAGAAATAGTGATACTCTTTGATTCAGTTAATTTTAAAGAAAGCAAAAAATATTTTTTATATATACACCAAAAAGCTGGTACTTATATATTTTATATTTATGTTGTATAAAGTTGCAGTACTTGAATATGCAAACATATGTATCAGGTGAACATTTTATTTTGGTTGTTCTTTTTATTGTGGTTTTCATCAATGCTGTGACTCTTTATATTTAAGTGTGATATACTTTATAAATAAAGCATACAACAAATGAGTATTATAATTTGTCTAAAGCTATTTAAAATATATCTGCAATGCACATTATGCTTTGAGATTGTTAAAGTGAGCCAATTTAATCTGATGTAGGACAAGGTTTAGTGGGAGATTCAAGGACAGCCAAATAATAATTTGAAAGCCAATCATAACCTAGAATTTGGAGTAGAGCATGGCAAAGCCTCCAAAGAAGGAATGTAGAAATGCCAAAGCAAATTTTGAAGCTGCAACAATAATTTACTATAGCGTTGAGTTTACGAACATGAAGAAGTTGATAGTGTAATAATTTAATAAAAGATAACCAGAGAATTAATAATACTGAACTCTGTAGCCTAAGGAAAGTTATACCCAACTAATCATTTTGAAAGTTTAAAATCAGATTATTATACTCTATATTATGGAATGTATAATTGTGTTTCTCTTGAGAACATGGTCGAATTGTGTTGTTTCATTGAGGATGGACTAAGTTACGTGGATTGATGAGGGAGGAGTGTTCTAGGTAGTGGGAACAGCAAATAATAATATGTTGAGATAGGTGTCTGCCTGTCTTATTCAATAACTAAAGGCCCAGTGCACAAAATTCTTGCACACGTAGGGTCCCAAGCAGCTGGCAGCTGCCAGCCAGGAACTCCCTTCCCCAGCTGTGGGCTGCTGGCCAGGACCTTCCTCCATTCTGCGCCGCCCCCTGGTGGTCAGCACACGTCATAGCAAGCAATAGAACTCCTGGTCAGTTGAACTCCTGAGGGGACACTTTGCATGTTAGGCTTTTATGTATATACTAGAAGCCCGTTGCACGAAGTTTCGTGCAATAGACTTTTCCTTCACCTGGCTGCCGGCACCAGTTTTCCGCCAGCAGCAGTTTTCCTCTGGCCACCCGCCGATCAGAGCGCCTCCAGCCTGCGCGATCGGCTACCCTGAGAGGAACTCCAAGATCGGGAGGCGCTCCGATCGGGCAGGTGGCCAGAGGAAAACTGCTGCTGGCGGAAAACTGGTGCCAGCAGCCATGCAATCGGCCACCCCGAGTTCTGCCACCAGCGTCTTCCGCCGGCCCCATGGGTCCTTCCACAGCGCTGGTGGGAGGAGCAGAGGTCGAGGACTCATGAGTACCTGCCCCCCCCCCCCCCCCCCGCTCCTACCGCCAGCCAATCGGCCACCCTGAGTCCCGCCCCCCGCTCCTCCAGCCGGCCCAATCGTGGGTGTAGCGGAGTGATGCAATTTGCATATTACCTTTTTATTATGTAGGATAGATGGTTAAAAATATTCAAGTTTTTGCGAGTTACAGCAATCAGAGCTACTGGGCTGGTGAATCAGAGATTGATATTGGTAAAGTGAGTGACATAATTGATAGGGGAGGTATCAGTTAGAGAATGAGTGTGGGAGTAGTGATGGCAGATCATCACAGATTTTGTAGGACCTTGTAAGCTATTTTTTTATTCTTAGTGAGATGGGTAGTGACTTTGCAGGCTTTGAACCGAGGCATGACATATTTCACATTGTAAAGAGATCTGACTGCTGTGCCCTAAATAAATTGCAGGTGGAGGAGTAGGGAGAGTGCAGCAGAGGAAGCAAGTAGATCAGTCTGTAGCCTACTGAAATGATTCAGGAGAAAAATTGTGGTGTCTTGGGCCAAAAGGTAGTCCTGAAATGGGATAGCAGAAAGATGGGTGATATATTTTGAAGGTAGTACAGATAGAATTTGCTGATGCCCTAATGAGGATTGTGAAGGATGGGGAAGGGATGGTTTCAGCATGATTGGAGAAAGCAACCGGAAGCACAAAGTTGCTATTTATTGCCAATGGGAGAATCAGGATTTGAGGTTTGGACAAACATCGTTTGAGAGGTCTATTTGACACCCAAATGGAGATATTGGATATATGAGTCTGGAGTTTAGAGGGAGGTAAGTTCTTCCTACAGATGCATCTTTTCAATTTTTAGTGCCTATGTGGTAGAAAAGTCATGCAATTGAAATAGAAGACTGAGATGTCAATGAGTGAGGGTAGATGGAGAAGTGGTCTGAAGACCAGGCATATGTTGTGACAAGAAAGGTAGGAAAACTGTTTAAATGATGAAGAAAGTTATGTGGATCATATTCAGGACTGAGTAAAAAAGTAAAGATAAAAATTTTTAATTAAAACTTAATTGTCACAGGTAATTTAATTTTAGATAGAAAAGTAATGGAAAGTACCGAAATATTAACAGCAATTTAAAATAAGTGCAAAAATAAAATTATGGTTTAAAATCTATATGAATTAGGTCCTTCCTGCTACTATCTCAAACAAAAATGTTCAGAATCTTAGTAGCAAATAATACAGGGACCACTAGTCTATTTTACCAATTCATATCAAGAATATATTGTCTTGCCGAAACCAGTTTGGCTCAGTGGATAGAAGGTCCCAGGTTTGATTCCGGTCAAGGGCACGTACCTTGGTTGTGGGCACATCCCCAGGGGGGCTGTGCAGGAGGCAGCTGATCGATGTTTCTCTCTCATTGATGTTTCTAACTCTCTATCTCTCTCCCTTCCTCTCTGTAAAAAATCAATAAAATATATTTTTAAAAAAATATATTGTCTTGTCATCTTTGGCATTCAGAGTGAAGGGTAATAGAATATTAAATGTATTTGTAATTTAATCTAATACCATTTCTGAAATATTAAAAGAAGATGGGAGGACTTTGGAGAACTATATGAAATGGCTTGTCTCAATTCAAAAAAAAAAAAAAGATTTGATTTGAGGGTCTAGCTTATGTGGATTTGTCATGGAATAGAAATCAAAACCTGAAAACAGAAATGCCCTTTCTTTAACTTAGACACTGTAACATGAAAGGCACAGATGAGTTTTTCGGCTTTATTGGTAAAGAAAGATTTGGGGATGAAACCAACTAAAACAAAATTTCAGCCCCAAATAAACTGGCAGACTGGGCATTGTTGGATAGTATTGAGTTACTTAATCCCGACACAGCTGAATCTTCACAAATTTAAGTACTCTAGGGTCCATGGGCCAGTGAACTGATCTACAACTGCAGCCTATCTAGTTGAGGAGGATCATAACCTTGTATGAGCATTTCTAACCTCTCTCAGGTTTTATCCAAACTTTTAACTGTTACTTTATTTCAAATTCTGGCACCACATTAAGACATGACATTCATAAGAAGGAGAGGTCTTTAACCAAGCAAAACTTTGTGTGTGTTTTTTTCCCCCAAGTCAGATAAATCCTTATACTGATGTGCTAATTTATAATTTAAAATTAGTATAGCAGATAGGAGTGACAAGAACAAAATATGAAAGATAATGGCTTGATTCAAATTTGGCAAGTGACATTTGGAATTTGAGTAAATAATTGGGAGTTTAAAGAGCTGCAAACTCAAGGTTACCTAATTCCATTGGACTAATTTCTTACTAAAAAAGTCACTCAGTAACCTCCTTAACTAAAGTTCCAGTTATGATTGGTCCAAAGATTGCTCTTATTTAACTTGTAGTTTGGAAGCTAGAAAGCACTTTAGCTATACCTTTTGATCAATCATTTTATGACCAAAGCCCAAATCAGTTAATTAATTTCTATTAATTGTCCTGATCTTGAATTTTATTTTTCTGAGTACAAGTTACTTTTGTTGTTGTTGTTGTTAATCCTCACCTGAGGCTATTTTTTTCCCATTGCTTTTCAGAGAGAGTGGAAG
Organism: Eptesicus fuscus; assembly: GCF_027574615.1. NCBI lineage: Eukaryota > Metazoa > Chordata > Mammalia > Chiroptera > Vespertilionidae > Eptesicus > Eptesicus fuscus. The sequence continues at coordinate 91,081,766 of NC_072475.1, read as the reverse complement.
TGATACTTTTTTAAGAATAGAATGGACAAACTTATTTGTAATCATGGAAGAAATTTGATATTCACTTTTTTCAATAGTCTTATAAGTGAGAGTTTCATATTCTGGGCTGCTCAACTTGTATCTTAATGGAGAAATGAGGTTGTTTGGCTTGCTAAGTATAGTGATAATAATTGAAAACTCATGAGATTTAATTACCTTATCAGAATCTGCCTAAAAATAGATTATTGAATTGTATTTATCAGTCCTATGGCATCAAAATAAAGTCATTATTCTCATTGTTTATTAGATATACTTATGGGCATCATTCTTCTGGATATTTGACATTAGTGATTGCTAGGAAGATGAGAACTAGGTATTTCACTTTAGCAATTCTAGAATATGGCTGAATGAAATGTTTAAATTATTATTTCCTGTACATTAAAGGAAATTTAATCATATAATATGAAGAAACTATCCCTGGCAAGTAATTCAATTAGTCCTAGCTTTTAAATCTTATATTAGGCTCTTGTTGGCTGTGGGACCTTGACGAAGGGCATAAAGTTTTTGAGCTTCTGTTTCCTCACCCTTATAAATGACACAATATTCCACCTTAAAAATCACTGTGAAAATTGGAAGTAGTGTTAGGAGAGTAGGCATGGGCTGAATTACAACAAGTAAAGTAAAGGAAAATTTTAGGAATATAATTATTTTTTTATATATTCCCATGCATGATTTGAATGAAATAGTGTTGTTAATATTATTGTTGTTGTTTTAAAATGTACATATACATTATTTTACCCTATTTTATTTGCAGATATATACATATATACATATATATTCTGAAAAATAGTGTAAAACGTAAGCACTTTTAAATGAATTAAAAGAAATGATTGTTGCTAAGTCAATTTATATTATAAATTAGGGGAAATGCAGTCTTTATACTGGCGTACAAATTGCATCTGTAGAATTTGTAATGTATTCAATTGCGTGTATATTTCAAGTAATTGCATGGTAAAATGTGATGTTAGGTAGGCTACACCTGATCTGTATGCACACGTGCAAAACTCAAAGATAAGATACAGATACAGATACAGATTTGCCTGCTTTAGGTGTATATTCTTTTGAAGATACCTTAATTAGAGCCAGTTTTATTTCCTCCAGTATTCTGCCTTACCAATATATTCTTTTTCCATCATGGCTAATTTAGAAAGATATAGATTAAATTGACAACCATGACTGTTATTGTTTTCTTGATTTTTTTAAAAAATTTCGTTTCTTCCTAGACAGTGCATTCACTATTTACGTAGCCTCCTAGATATACCAAAATTTCAGGGGGTGAATATAAATCGCCTTTTTATGGCTGGAAGCGTTAGCTTGCTTCAGTAAATCTTTATCACTCCCTGGAATGTATCATGCAATTACCAAACACCAAGCATCCTAAAACATAGTGCTTACCTGTGAAATTTCCTTGACAATTACCTCTTTTTTTTTTTTATCATTCATCCAACTTCCATTTACAAATGAAAAGAAATAAGGTGCACTTACATGATTTGCTTCAATTTATACATCTAGTTAGTGACAGAGAAGGGAAGACATTTAGCGTATCCTGACTTCCATTCACATAGCATGCTGTCTCCACATTACTAATTATAGAGGGGTGAGGTACATAGCCCACATTTTCTTTTAATTCTACCAAATCTCTATGGAATTTTTAAAAATGAGGTTGGTGACAGGAATGTCAATGGGTTAATGAAAGCAAAAACTACTGTGGTTATTTCAAATTCACTTTAGGCTTGAAATACTGCATGGCATTTAGTCTAGGACTTGCCTATGTGATTACAATATTTGTTAAGAAGTGTCAATTATCTGGTTAATTTGTCTATGTAGACAGCCAGTCAAGCCCCAACATGAACCTCCTTTAGTGTATATAATCAGAGTTAACTGTAGACATAGTTTAAATTGATTTGTTAATTGCTAACTTTTTCTGCAATTTGTTTCTTACAAACTTCAGTTGAAAAAAGCATTGTGTGGCTTATCTTTCCCCTTCTCAAAATCAATCTGAAATGTTAAGACTTACTTAGAAAATAAAATTGCCCTTTGAGAAGAAAAAGTGCCCAGCCAGCGATTGAGACTGCAACTGAGTTCCGTGCCCTTGATCACAATAGAACACAGAACCCATCAGTCCATGGGCTGATGCTCTATCCACTGAGTCTGGGCTGGCTTATCTATTTTTTTTAAAAGAAGATGTTTTTTTAAAAAATATATTTTTATTGATTTCAGAGAGCATAGGAGAGAGAGAGAGAGAAACATCAATGATAAGAGAATCATTGATCAGCTGCCTCCTGCATGCCCCCTACTGGGGATTGAGCATGCAACCTGGGCATGTGCCCTGGACTAGAATCAAACCTGGGACCCTTCAGTCAGCAGGCTGATGCTTTATCCACTGAGCCAAAGTGGCTAGGGCCTGGCTAATCTATTTAAGTGATGTTATCACTGCTTTCCTTATATAAATATTCTGAACTTGGCCATTAACATGTTTTATAGTCAGGTAATCCTACTAGATCTCCCAGGCTTTAGTCTTTCCCTACAAGAAATTCTCCTACATACAGAAACATGACTATATTCCTAAAGGACATTAAAGTATCACCCCTTAATCTAAAAGACCCTTGGTTCCTGTTCCTCATTTCTAAATAAAATTTATTCTCCCAGATTGCATTCCCAGCTCCATTATCAGTATTCACTTTTATTTCTAAGATCTGCTCAAACTGTATAGGGAAATATCCTTTGAACAAACCACATGATTTGCCATGTCCATGCCTTTAGATTTTACATTATTTCTTTCAAATGGATGTAGGTGTACACCCTTATCTGTTGAATATAAATTGCAAATTCCCTGTAATTCAAGGTCAAACACATTAAGATAACCCTTTATTTCTAGTCCCCTGGATAAAAAATAAAAAAATATATTTTTATACTCTAAACCTAGTTATATTTTATTGTTTTATTTTCCATGCTGCTGTTACTTTCTAATGAGTATTTTTGTAATTTTTATATATACTTTATCGTCCTCGTAAGATGCTACTGAGATTTAAGACAGAGGCAACATCTTATCAATCTTTGTATATTTTATATTACCTTGCTTATAATCTTTCTAATATAAGGTTTATTAAATAAACTGAAATAGACCAATATAAATTAGCATACAAACTTTTACTGATATAGCTGGAAGTCAGAGAAGTTATATGATTTCTTAATATCATGTAACTATAATTTCTATCTGGATCTGTGAGTCCACAAAATCTCATGTCATTCTGGATATAACTGGTATTCACTTGGCTTCACTTGTAACATATAAGGGGTGGGTGAACTCTGGCTTCTTCTGGGCAGGCATTTATCTCTAAGGTTGTATGTCTAGTGATGGGAAGATGGAGTGGTACAATTGGAGTATCTGCAGTAGGGGAGATGCCCAGACTCCTCTGAATGGCTTCTTGATTTTAGGTAGTACATTGAATTTTGAGCAAGCTGCCTCTAACAAAATAGGGAACAGATGGGAAGAACTAGACAGGATAATGGGGTCCCAAACATGCAACTGAACTGTAAAACTCCAGGCTTGTTATTTTAGGAGGTTTCCTAAACAGACTATTTTTCTTGGGCTTCTCCCCTTTTTCCCTATTTCATGCCACTTATCTTTGCATGGTTACCTCCTTCTCACCATTCATGACTTCACTCATTTAACTCCATATAGAAATACTTTTGACATCTTGATAGCACCTACCTTCCAGTGAAAACAAATATTTATTTATGTGCATAACTATAAACTATTTTCTCCCAATGGAGTATAAGCCTGTTAAAGGCAAGGACTGTGTCGTGAACACTCCTGCATATCCAAGAGCCTAACAAACTGCATGACCATAGGAGACACAAACATATGCAGTGGCTGACTTGAAAGGGAAGAATGATAAAAAATTAAGGTATCATCAACTGATCCATTCAAGGTAAACAAACATGGCCTTTCTCTTGCTAGGTAACTGGTATTCCAAGATTGTGCTCCAGTCTACTTCCATATTACTTAGACTATGGCTGGGGTAAAAATGGATTTTGACATTTTGTGTGCTGTGGTTACATCTGCTGTCATGTTAGACTTAGGTCACAGCTACTGAAAGACTAGAAGAGGTTTCAACTGCAGGTTGACCATGTCCCATGTCTCAAATACTGTGAAGTTGCTGATGCTTACAGTCTAGTAGTTTAGGGAGTATTGCCTTGAATATACAAGAGTGAGCTCTCAGTTCTTGCCAGAGGAACAGAAACACCCACAGGTTGAGAACCGCTAGCAGGGTCACCTAAGACCATCGGAAAACACAGATATTCACATTACGATGCATAACAGTAGCAAAATTACAGTTATGAAGTAGCAACGAAAATAATTTTACGGTTGGGGGTCACCACAACATGAGGAACTGTATTAAAGGGTCGTGGCATTAGAAAGGTTGAGAACCACTGATCTAAAGTGAGGGAGACTTGACTGTCTGGTAATTAAGAAGTTAGTGCTGTTTCCATGTGAGTATATAATGTCCCTTCATTAAAAATGTGTATATGCTTAGTAAATGCAGATAGGTTGACCTTATTGGCAATTTTCATGAGAGTAGTTTCTGAATATTCTGGAGATACTAAACAAGATTGGATGGAAGAATGCATTTGAAAGGGAAGTCAAGAGAGGGATCTTCTTAAAGGTAAGGACCAGTTCTCATCTTCTAGTCCTAAAGTTTAGCTGAGTGCATCCACCAAAGAAAATGATTATTGATAAGCTGTTTTTTATTGACCAGAATCTCACAAATAAAAAGGTACATTTACACAAAACACCAAATTTTAATTGATAAAATGAGGACATATTCCAATGCTGATATTCATTTATTGAATCATCTAATTTTGAAGCAAAAGCTTTATAAAAGGTAACATGTGGTCATTGACTAAAAATGCTGGGGAAAGAACTACTTGAAGGCACAGGATTTCAAATCCAGAACCTGAAAAGTCAGTTTAATGTAAGCACATCAACTTTGGTCTTTCATTTATTTTTATTTTTTTAACTTTATTTTTATTGTTGATGCCATTACAGATGTCCCCATTTCCCACCCCCCTTTGCTCACCTCCTCCCAGCCCCACTCCCTCTTCTCTCTGGCCATCACCACACTATGTCTATGGATAATTCCTTTACCTTCTTTCATCCAGTAACCCCCTTTCTCCCTCCTTCTGACAGCTGTCAGTCTGTTACATGTATCCATGCCTCTGTTTTTATTTTGTTCATTAGTTTATTTTGTTTATTAGATTCCACATATAAGTGAGATGATATGATACTTGTCTTTCTCTGACTGGCTTATTTCACCTAGCATAATAATCTCCAGGTCCATCCATGCTGTTGCAAAAGGTAAGAGTTCTCTTTTATTTTTTGGCCTCCACAAAATATACAACTGTGATCTTTTAAACTTCCCCAAACAGAGTAACACACCCAGATACCCACAGAACCTGAGTAGCTTATTATAATTTTATCTATGCAACAAAAGATTGAATGTATTGTTGCAATATTTCTTTGGAGCACTGTTATAATTTTAAAGTATCATTTTCTGTTTTGTAACCTGTCTCTATATCTCTTGCTTTATTGTGTCTAAAGAAACAAATAAATACATTATTTTTAAAAAGCTTACAGTGATTTTATTAATGCAACCTAAATTTTATATTAATTTTCAAAGCAAGTAAATACTACTTGGTAAATAAAAATATCCCTTAACAGACATAGCTTCTTGGAGTAGGACTAAACCCTTCTATGAATTAAAGAATGAGAATATATATGGCCAAATAAAAACATTACACTTACACATCGAAGTATTTAAGATTTTTTTATAGTTCTCTGTTATCATATGGCATCATGCAGACAAGTCCAAAATAGAAGGACATTCTTAAGCTGTTTCTTAGTCTGTGGGGTCAATACATATAAATATTCACATATCATATTTTGGGACTAAGCATAAAAGTGTAGGTCTAAGAAAGACATACAAAACCTGGTGTGGATAAGATGTCAACCTTTAGTCTAAAATGTTCTTGTTCAGTCCACCTTGCAATGCTGACTCTACAGCAGAGCTGTAGCACAGGCCTCCTTACAGTCCTTATCTCTTCAGAGGTTGGGATGGTGGTATGGGTAGCAGGGACTTTAAATGGAAAACAATCAATTTACTACTTTTCCTTTGCTTCATTTTATTGACTTGTGATTGTTTCAGAAGCATATGAAAGATATAGTACATGAACTACAGCTTTAGATTATTTTAAAAGATTGAGCAGAAGGTAATTATGGCATAGTTCCCTTTTCTGTTCTGCATTCCAAAGACCCAGGTAGACCCTGAAATAAAAGTATTTTTTTCTTTTGTAGACAATCTATCAAAAGAACACAAAACACAACAAAGGTTATCAAGAAGATGACCAATATCCTCAACACTAATAACTAAGTAGATCATGTTAACAAAGTGTTCTGTTGTGTACAGGGATCTTTACATACATATATACATATTAGAGGCCCAGTGCACAAATTTGTGCACTTGGGGGGGTGTCTCTCAGCCCGGCCTGAGCCCTCTCGCAGTCCTAGAGCCTTTGGGGGATGTTCTACTGATGGCTTAGTCTGGGGCAAAGTCATCAGTCAGATATCGTTAGTGCTGCCTCAGAGGCAAGAGAGGCTTCCACCACCACCATTGAGCTCGCCAGCCTTGAGTGGCGCTCCCCCTGTGGGAGCACACTGATCACCAGGGGGCAGCTCCTGCATTGAGCATCTGCCCCTTGGTGGTCAGTGTGGGTCATAGTGACCCATCATTTTGCCGTTCCATTTATTTGCATGTTAGCCTTTTATTATATAGGATATTTTGTCAGTTATATGTCAAACCAAGCATGAGTAATAGAAGTGTTAATCCCATTTTTTAATGAAATCCCTGAGGTTCATTGCTCACACACACAAACACAAAAATCACTTTGATTTTTTTGTCTAAGCATTTTCCATTATGTCACAAGCTATAACCTAAGTGTATGTGTTACCAGCAATGTCTGCTCTTGGCTCTTAAACTCAGTAAAGAAAGAATTCAGGGCCAATAACTCTAGGGCAAGAGGAAGTTTATTTAGCATGCAAAGTGAAAGTACACTGGAAGAGACAATTTGAGCAGGCTGCTCGGAGAGCTGCCTTGGCCTTTTAGAAAGAAAGTCAGAGCCAGAAGAAGTGAGCCAGCTGGGCTGAGTGGACTCAGAAAACAAGTTTCAGAGACAAAAGAAGGGCCTTGAAGACAGGTTCAGGGGGTTGGCTTGTGATGAGCTGCCCTGGTTGCAAATCTTGTGGGAAACCTTAGAGCTTAGAAGAAAGAAAGCAAAGTTACATGCCTGAAGAAAAAAGGCATTGGCATGCTCTAGAGAGAGCACACAATGTGTCCTTTGTTTTAAGGGTTTTTATCTGTTTTGTAAAGACAGGAATTTTAGGGAAGGATCTCAATAGAATATTCATCAGATTTCTAGGTGTATCCTTTAATATGCTGATTAATAAAAATAAGCATATAGGATCAGGGTTGTGGTCTCACTGATTAGTCAGCACCAGGGTAGGGGGTCATTGGTCACTGCATCTGGTCCTGATGCCAGCCATGGAGTCCCTTCACCTGCTTTTCCGAGCCTAGAATTGAAACACAACTGAGGCCTGGGTGTTATCTCTAGTTTGACCAAAACTCTGTCTCTGTGGTCAACAGAGTTGAGGCTTTGTTCCTAAGATTATTTGATAGTGAGCAGAATCTTTATTGTCCGAGGGCTTAATGCTTACGGTCATACAAGAGAGGAGGCAGGTGAGTCAGGGTGCTAGATGAGGCCACTTTGAATCAACTATCTGTTTCCCCATTTCCACCTGCCAGTGAATATTCCTGGCTTCTTACTTTCCTGCCTCGTATGTAGTATTTTGCCTGTGGTTTCCAAATACTAGTGTCTAGACCAGTGATGGCGAACCTATGACACGCGTAGCTATTTCTGATGACACGCGGCCGCTGAGGCGGCCACATGCCGAGGATGAAACATTTGCTGCTCCTGAGGATGAAACATTTGCAAAATGTTTTTTCCTCAAAGTGACACACTACTCAAGTTATGCTCAGTTTTTTGGCGAAGTTTGACACACCAAGCTCAAAAGGTTGCCCATCACTGGTCTAGACAGAATAGCTCTCTGGAGAAGGTTTCATAGATGTGCATGGAAATGAAAAAAATAAAAAGATTTTTAAGTTTCATATAATACTCCATTCATAAAGTTTGCATGCATTATTTTGGGATTGTTCTTCTTAATTCTTTGGTGTTAAAATGCTCTCTTTTATAAGATGATGCCTTATAGGTAACATTTATTTAAGATTTCTTACTTGGCAACTATCATAAATATGGAGCCTTCATATCAGCTATCATTTGTTTTTACTTGACGGTTTAAATATAAAATACAAGAGCCACAGTACCAGAAAAATGTGTTGATAGTTAACAAGACACCCTATGCTTTCCAGACCTCTTTTAGACACCTGGCATATTGTTAAGAGAAGATTGTGGACCTTTCTCTGAGCAGTTGTAATCGAATCGGTGTCTGAGAAAGATCCAGGATCAAGAAACCAGAGGTTGAGACACCACATGATGGAGAAAGCAGAAGTGAGAGTCAGGCTGCTGGAATAAGAAACAAGAAAATCAATATCCCACAGGAGGGAAGTTATTATCAAAGAAAGAATCACAGGAAGAAATTCTAGGTTGTTCCCTTTTATTAATAAAACTATGATGGGCACCTGCAAAGAGAGAAGAGCTGTATTATAAGTACTGTGGGTAGGGAAAATAAGATATAGTCCAGTCTATACCACAAAAGGCCTAATTTCTAGAATTCTAGGATAATTCCATTCTCCTCAGACTGGTGTTCAGTGTAGACACAATTCCTGCCATCCTCGTCTATCATAATGGGACCCTCCAGGTAGTTCTCTTTGCTTCTCAATCTATATTAATGGAGAATATAAGCTGGTGCAAGGCATACAGCTGCTAAAATTGAATAATGTTAGTCTTTCCCAGTGTTTGATGAGTGGGGAGGGAAGGAGTAAAGTTAGGGAGAGGATGAGATTATAAATAGAATTTTCTCAAGTTTAATATTTTCTCCTATAAATTTTCCTTCAATGTTTAATGCCTATTTCCATTTGTCTGCTAGCATGTGTGCCAGAAGCCACCAAAAATGGTTGAGAAAGAAATAATTCATAGGACAATATAAACTATAAAAAGGATTCCTACATTTTTAGCTTCTCTGGTGGTTAGGTGGGGGATTATAAGGCCAGTGGCTTAATATTATTTACATATAATTTGTTTCCCATAATAAAATTGGTCTGTTGTACAAGATTTTAACGTGTCCTTTAGAGATCATGGTGACTGTAGAATACTATAGAATACTGCACTTCACAGGAGTTCGGCAAAGTAGCTGATAGGGCTGTTTTGTCTAACTGTCTTATTATGATATATGTTTCTCCTTATGGGAATGTGGTCAAGTCTCCTAATACACTTTTTAAAAAGGAATCCCCAAATAGTGCAATTTGAGTAGCATTTCTAAACCTTAGATTTCAGAAAGAAAACAAAAAAGAGGGTTATATGTAGATCTTTAATAACTGAATTTTTTATATGTATATCTTTTCTAAAAGGATTTTTTTTCAATCCTTTCTTCCTTTTAATTTAAGTGGCTGTTCCTAGAGAATATTTTGCTAGGAAATTGTGTATGATGATATCAGACTGAATAGTGTATTCTAATATGTGTCATGTTAAGTAAAATAATCTGAGGTAAACTGTATATCACAAAATGAATAGAACTCTTTGCCACTAGATCCAACTTGTTTATGTCCTTGGCCATTCATATCTCATTATATAATGTTTAAATATAAATGGTATGCTTTCTTTTTAAAAAAATAATTTTCACTATAGATATACATCAAATTGTTTTGTTCCTTTTAAAAAATTAATACTACAGCCTATTTCTAAGTTATTCCCAGATTTGAGATGAGTGCCAAAAAACTCAGCAGTTTTTTTTCTGTTTACAATTTTGGGACAATGTAGAAATCCTGAATATGCTGATTAAAAATATGATGACTTTGCATAGCTAGAGGGTTTATGATGTTTTTTAAGAAAATGAAAAGCATAGGCATTAGGATTAAAACAAGCAATTGCTAAAGTTTCCATACATACTCTCTCCACCTTGACTATTTTTAATTGTTGAATTGTGAATATATGTAAATTTTATTTTTTAAATTTTCTAATTAATCATCTCTCATGTTTTTTATATGTGTAACTCAAAGTTTATACTGGTTAAATTGGATACGGAGAATTATACTTTTGGCACATTATTAGTAGATAGTTAGAATGGCATACATATTTGGCAATGATTTTCTTAATATCACCCCAGTATATTTGCTTGAGTGATTCTGACAAAGCTTGTTGTGATTGCTAAGGAAATAATTTGCATTTTTTCTTCCTCAACATCTGTATAACATTTGTTTGTATTCAGTGGTATAATCATTGAATACATATATTAATAATCAAAGGTTACTGTTTGATAAATGTTTTCATTTAGAAACCAGACATTTTGTAAGAATATTAATCAATGAAATCTGAGAAATTAATACTAATACTGAGTAATTAAAATAATATGGAATTTGATTTTTAAAATGCAGTAAAAGGAATTGCTTTTTTAAAATGCTCTTTTGTAGCTATACATAATTTCTATAATCAAGTCTAGGCATTGTCTTTTATTTCTCTCTGTTTGGACACATTTTTTGTGCATTTTTGTGAGTGTGGAAATCTACTTTTCTCAATATCAATTGTGTATTGCCGAAAGGCTTCTATAGCATGACATTGTCGGAACTCAGATTTGGAAATGCACAAAAAAAGCTTTATGTTAGCCAATCAGAGGAATGTGTTTTCAAAACAAGGATAACATTTCATTTTTCTTTCTCTCCAGTTCTGCAGTAGTGTAAGTGTTAAAGCCTGAGAGGTTTAGAAAGCTGCAGTGAATGTGTTAAGACTGTTAATGAAGCTTCTGAATCTAAAGACAAAATTAGCTCTCACACCCACACTGCGCAAAGTACAGCAACTGTCTGATAGAATTGCATCATGACTTTTACCTGGGGACACAGGTTTTATATTCAGCTGAACTGATGAAATTGGGAAGACAGATGTGACCAAAGGACATTTTAAGAAGCTTGTACCTACATAAATTGCTTGTGAAAAATCCCTCAAATTTGAATAAGAAACCAATGTAAAATGCTTTCTGCCTGTAAACTTCAGGTCATATAATATATATTATCTAGCTCCTCTAAGGAGAGAGAACATTTGACTTTCTCTTGGTATCTAATAGTCTATATTATGTCAAGCCCAATGAATGTACATTTTTTTCCCTTTAAAACTTTAGGGCTAGAGAGTTTAATGAGGGATCTTAATTCTATGTTGTTTGCTTAAAAACATTAAATTCAGGCTTTCATGGCAATGTGACTGGCATATAAAGTAATGCATAGAATTAAATAATTTGAATAATGTACCTCTTCAGCAAATCAAATCACAAAGTAAAAACAGCAGTGTCAGTGAACACGCCAAACAAACAAATTACTAAAAACTTTAATCTAGGTCCTTAGACATTGAGACCTGAGCAATCAATTATATATGTCGGAGAGATATAGATTGTTACAAATGAAACTATTTCATTCCATTTTAAAAATATATATATTTTTATTTATTTTTCTAGAGAGACAGGAAAGAAGAGGGAGAGAGAGAAACATCATTCTGAGAGTGAAACATTGCTTAGCTGCCTCCTGCACACACCCTACCAGGGATCATGCCCACAGCCCGGGCATGTGCCCTGACCAGGAATTGAACTAGCAACCCTTCGGCGCACAGGACAATGCCCAACCAATTGAGCCATACCAGCCAGGACTTTCATTCCATTCTTGAAATATGTGGTTTGCTGTTCTAAAAAAATGTGGAAATAGATGCCCAAAGTCTGGAGACCTTTGAATGTCAGCAGTGAAATGAGCAAGTAGAAAGGGAGGCTGTCTTACTTTTACTTCACACCTTCCATATAGTCATGGAGCGCTAGATGCTTATATAATTGTTTTTAGAGATTTGAAATAGCAAATCAGGATTACACAGTATTCTAGTATTTTAGAAAATTCTAGAAGTTGGGAGTATGCCTATGTAATTGTATAAAAATTAAATCTCTTTAAAATGTTAATTTTCAGACCTTTAAAATACTAAAAATCATCTGTTAATGACAATCTGGATTCCACTTCTAGCATATGCTTATTGATATTAGAGAAAAAAGATGGGGTCACCTTTGAAATTCATAAAACTATTAGTCTTGTCCACAAGAGGGCATGGGTTTTCCATAGGAAAAGCACAGCAAATGAATGTGGAAAAATAAATGATTGTAAAAACTGACCTTTCTTTTGACTGACCATACTCTTAACATTGTTTTTTTTAAGATATAACAATTCAGAATTGATTTTCACAGGGACACCAGAATTTCAAATGACCCCCAATTCTGATTTTCTACAGAATTTGTCTCTTCCACTCCTCTGGTAGTCCACATATAAAACTTTATTATCATGTACATTCTTTTCATATTCTCTTTCTTCTTAATTATACTCTAAACTCTTGAAAGACATAGGTTTTTATTTATAATTCTTCATTTCCATAGTAAAACACAATGCCTTTGACCAAGGTATGTGATAATAATTATTTGTCGATCAGTATAATAAGGGTTCTGCAGTAATAAACATTATAGCTATTGATAGGTAATGCTACTATATTAATTGATAGTTTACAAAATATTTTTGTGTCTGTTATTTATATGTGTCCAAATAACCATGATCTTTACTTCTACTTCAGGTTTTAAATTTTTTTCTCTCTCTCTAGATTTGTGGTAATAGATAAATTATTGATGCAAATGAACTTAACAAAAAAAGACTTTTCTAATAAAGAATAGTTTCCCTTGGTCTTAAAAGCAAGACATTTTATGAAATTCCCTGTTAAATAACCTATTATAAGATTAGTTAGTTTGTTGTTGTTTTTTTTACCTCAGTAACTTAGCTATATTTGGAATTTAATTTTGTAATTATTTATTTTTTATCTCAAATAAATAAAAAAAATCCCAGTCTATTTTTTTCTTTTGTTTTCTTTTTCTCTGTTTATACTCTAAAAAAAATGTTAACTTGATAAATGTGAATTACCTAACTGGAGATCCTGTAGTACAATTTTATAGGTACAGACAACCATTAATAGAGAATTAATAGAAGCAATTTCTTGACAAATTTCAGTTAGTAAATAGGGCTTGCAAAAGTTACTAATCCTGAAGGATTACACAACCAAATTGTAATAGATAGAAGTAGTAAATTGATAGTCAATTCAGTGATTAAAACAACCAGTTACAACAATCATGTTTATTAAATCTACACTTTATTAAATCTCAATTGCAAAATGAAGAAACATTAAAAAACTATAAGCCTTTCCAAGGTCAGGACACTGGCAGTGTAGTTCAATAGTTCCATTATCAGTATGCGGAATAAGATGTTAACTTCTGCTCTTTTAGTTTCAGTATCGTTTTTTTCAGGGACTTCACAATTTACCCACTAAAGTTTTATTTTATTCAAGTTTAAACAAATTAATTACTAAAGCCCATTACTTAGAACATATTTCAAGTAAACGAATCAACAAACATAAATACACAGAGCTCAACTTTTTGTTTTCTAAAATGGAGGTACTATATTTGGAAAACAAACTTATCTAACAGAATCCAGCAGTAAATGTACTATCATTGAACAATACAGAATTTGATTGCCAATATTAAACAACACATTATACAGAGCTTCATACCCAAGATCTCCAGAAAAGTAGGCTAAAATAAATTCTTGCTAGAATACAAAGTCCAAATTTCTTCCTATCATACTTGCTGAGGTGAAAGTATTCTTTGATTAATTATCCAAAGGTAGCTCAATATTTTTGTTCCATCAAGTGATATATCCAAGATTGTTCCAACCACAAATTTCCACCACAATCACCAAATACATAATCTTATCTCTTAAATTTCAACAAAAAATCAATTTAATTAATCTTTGGCTATGCTATGGTTAGCCTTACTTTAAATATATCTTATCTGAATGCAAGCATTATTGCTAAAAAATTGACTTGTGTGAGGTATGAATAAAAATAATTTCTCTATGGTCACTAATCAAATAAATAGATTATTGATCATGTCAATTGAATGAAAGAAATTGTGTTCTATATAATAAATACTGAATGCCAGTTAATTACATAATTCAAAATTGGCATATTGAACTATATCACCTTAGGAAATTAAAATTGTTTTTCCTTTACTAAATCTAAAACATGGAATAGTTTTGTCATGGAATAGTTTTTATCATACATTAAGATGCAATTTAACTCATACAAACAAATGTGTTTTTTTATATTTCTTCCTCTATAATATTTATTTTTAGGAACTGATGCGAATGACTGTTGTGCAGACCCTACCAAGTAAATAAGGGATGAAACTCTGCCCTTTCCTGTTAGCCAAACTTTCACCCCAAGCAGCTGAGTCTGCCAGAAGGGCTTTTGTCTAAATCCACAAAGATACTGTGTAGACTAGAGAGAACAGTGCTTTTCTGCCTGTGTTCACATAGATGTTTATTTTTTTTTTAAATTACAATATACTAGTATGTACAATAAAATGTCCAAGCATTAAATGTACAGCTTAAGGCTATTTACAAATGAATAAAGGTGTGTGTATATATAGATATCCTATATAATAAAAGGCTAATATGCAAATTGTCCCTTCGGGAGTTTGACTGACCGGGAGTTTGACTGCTTGCTTGTGATGTGTGATGACCAAAAGGGGGCGGCGCAAAATGAAGGAAGGTCCCAGCGGCAGCCGAGGGAAGGAAGGCCCCAATCAGCCCTGATCGCTGGCCAGGCCTTGGGACCATACCCATGCATGAATTTCTTGCACCAGCCCTCTAGTACGTATATAATCTTCAGATCAAGATATAGTACTTCAACACTCTTTATGATCTTTCTCAATCAGTATCCCCTCTCCCAGACATAACCATTGTTCCACCTTCTCTCCCTAGAGAAACTTTGGCCTGTTCTTAAACTTCATTGATATAGATGTATGTTTTTAATTCTCACAATTTTTGAAGAGGGGTTTCATTTACATAGCAATGGAAGTTATGATGATGTGGCAAATCCTTTACATATATGTATTAATTTACATATGCATATTTATATTTTAAACAGGCATCATTTGCCTTATTATTTAAGTTTCAGGATTTTTTGTTATTCTTGGCTATTTTTCTTAAAATAAACCCATGAACCATAGGCATCCAGAAAGTTTGGGGAGTTTTTTCTTAATAAACATCAAGGAGATGTTGTGCTTGACCAAAGTGAAGCAGTGAGTTATCTCTAAAGTCATCACTGAATTGCTTTGTTCCCTGATTCCTAGAACAGTGGCTTATTTACAAGAATATACTTCCCAAAGCTGTTTTTTCTTAAACATTATCCTAACCTGCAGTTTACTATTGGAATAATAACTAAACACCAATCTTTACTATAATTAAATATTTTAGTGCCAAACTCTAATTCTACTTAGGGTACATTCAAGCTGAGTTTACGAAGTGAGGTGAATCTTCAGCTGAACAAGAATATAAGCTAAATTATTTTATTTGGTAACAAAGAAATACCTCTTCCAGCTATAATTTCACTAAAATATAAAATAAGCCAGGATAGAGTAGTGCCACTGGGATCGGCTTGCTTGGATTCAAATTCCAACGTTTGGACTTACTATCTGGGTGAACACAGAAAGTTTGTTTCACCTCCGCAAGCTTCAGTGTTTGTTTTTTTGTTTGTTTTTATTTTTTCTGTAATGTTTACATGAAATGAAAAGTACCTGCTACATGAGATTGTTGTAAGCCTTAAACAAATCATGCAGATTAATTAGCACAGGGCCTGGAACAGAGCATACACTCATTAAATGTAAGCTCTTATTATTTTCATTGTTGCTGCTGCTATAGTTGTTATTATTATGTGGGTTGCTAATAATATTCAACACAGAAAATACATTTTAATTTTAATGCCCAACAGTAGTGTCCATTTTAAATGGTCTGATAACTGAGTCAATTGAAATTCGAGAGGAATAAGCAGCCTGGGGATGTGTCAACCATTCATCTGCAGAATCTTTAGGCTTTATCCCTGGATCAAGTCAGATCATCAGAATGGTACATACCAGGACTCTATTACTTCAGCCCCCTTCAGAAATGCCTTCACAGAGCTATGATTTGGCACCATGCCCTTGGCATCTTATCAAAGGTCAGTGCAAGAAATGGCCACATAAAGAATGCTTCCACATTTTGTAAAACTGCTATTGAAGTTAGTGTCCATTTTAGTGTTAAATGTGCTGTAGACAGAGACTCTGGCTATAAATTCTCCTTATGGCTAAGTTTAATGATTTTAGTATATCTAGTCTTTGTTTTAAAGTACCTCATCCTCTGGGGAAGTGTAAAGGGCTTCAATAATAAATAGAAGATTTCTTTCAATATGTGAAATTCTAGAAAATGTTACCAGCTACAACTGCTCTGTGTTCATCTTCAGGAAAGAATGAAAAACAATAAATTCTTTCTTCCTTTCCTATTCCAAATTTAAAATGTTGCCCTAGGAGGGAATATTTACATATACATATTTACTTTCAAGAGAGGGAAAGGAAATGTGTTGTTGACCATAAAATTTTAGGGGCCGGACCTGCAGGGAAGAGGGTTCCATGGTTCCCATCAGGTCACACTGTGTAAACCAGAAGTTGCAAAGTGGCAACTTTGACTGTGGTTTGTTCTGCAGTGTTTTAAAAGACTTTGTGAGAGGACATGTATTGCACTTAGCCAGAATACAAGTATTCAGACACCTATTGTCATATTCAAGACTCTTTCCCTGTTAAATTCACTCTCTATAATCAAGTTCATTTTCATAAATTTGGAATCTGATATTAATATTCCCTACTGCATTATTTTAGGAAGAAGAGTCCCGTGAAGATCTATATAAAAGCTTGCAAAACATGGAACAAATAATTTCTGGAAAACTATGAGAGCATGGGAAACAGGTTGTGCATCCACACAAAAGCCCTTTCTGATTGCTTTATAAAACATCCTACCTGATTCCATTCCCTTCAGCATTACTGTGGGGCCTGATGGTGGCCCTCTCAAAGCATGCAAGGATGTTCAGACATTCTAATATCGCCATGTCTTCCCCAGAGCCTGTTCTCTCCACCGTGGAAGTGGGGGAGCAGGAGACCTGAGTTTTCTCTGTTAGTTTATAAAACTAGGTATGTTTTGTGTTGCAGAGTTTGAAATAACATTATCACAATGAAGAGGCTGTAGAGAGTCTAAGGAAAAAGTGAGAGCTTCTAAATTGTGCTGGAGACCAATACCATGAGAAAAGGATTATTCTGTGGATGGAAAACACACTACCAGGCATCAGCCAGAAGTGTCAGCAAAAAGGAACATCCTAAACAGAATAACTGTCAGTATCAGTTGGCCATGCATCCCTGCTCCACCCCCAATTTTCTCACAAACAGGCATGTACATGAAGTACCCAAAATATCTATTGAAATCATGTTTACCAATATAGTTATCTATGACTACATACCATTAATAACAGGACTCTCAGCCATTGGTAAATCTAAAAAACTATAAGTTAGCTACATCTTAATTAGAAGCCCACTCCTTCGCTTTCAGTCTTTTCAGTGCTAGATATTCCATTCTTTAAATGGGGTGGGTGTGAATACGCTAAACATGACTTAGTATTATCATTTTACTTGCTATGAATTACCCACAGTAATGCACTTCTAAAGGTGTGATTCTCCATTTGGAATGCTCATGTCAATTACTAGGTGAACATTAATAGCAAAAGATAAATGAATATTTTTTCCAAGTTTACTTTGTTAACATCCCAAATTAATAACCTAACAGAAGGCTTGAATTAACATAATTACCAAAAATAAAAAATAAAAACAACCCTCTGACAGTAACTTCAAACATCAACGAGAAATAAATTAATTTATAGTAACTGCTAGTTCAAAGAGATAAAATGAATTATAAGGATGCGTACCAACTCTAAAACCTCAGGACATTATTAATAAATATTGTCTCTATCCTAAGGTTTAGGGAGCTATGAAGCTTGTACAAAATAATATGTATTAAGAATTAATTTAGGTTTCAACCAGGATCCTGTAGAAGGAAGACTTATGAACTTGTTCCTACAGTGCATTTTGCCTTACCACATGTAATCCCAGAGGCACATTTTAACTAAATTTGACAGCAGGAAAGAAAGTCCAAAGCTAAACAGCACCACACAAGTTTTTGAAACAGGTGACAGCTAATGGCACAGTTTATATTAATAATCAAATGCTGGCTACCCCGTGGATCACCACTGTCTGCTAATGAGGAGGGCCTTGCTTTCTCTAGGCAAGCAGCTCTCTGTGAAGTTTATAATTCTTCTAAAAACAGGTAAATATACAGAGAGAGAATGCAATCGTACTGCCTGCTGCTAGCAGCTGACACACATGTAACTCACAGGAAATCTGAATACTTGGGTCAAGAGTTGGTCAACTGATAAATAGATAAGGAGTGGCATATCTATATAATGTAATTTCCTAATAAAAAAATAAAGTAGTGAAAAAAGACTATTTATTTGTATTCTTCTCTAAACCACTTTATCAAGACTTTTTAATGCAAAATTAAAAGTATTTAAGCATTAAAATGCTTCTCCCTTTAGCCACACTAAATATTTACAGAATTATTACTTTTGTTTTTGTCTTTTTTCTCTTCTTAAAAGAGGAAGGTAAACGTTCTCTATGGATACCAAATCTTTAGTGCTTTTGAACAAATATACCTATTTCATGAGAACAAACATTCATCGCCTACATTATTGCTTGAAAGGGATGGTACCACCTGTCAAGATATGCAGTGACAGACATTGACCAGACTGGTGAAATATTATACAACTGAAGTCTCTAGATGAGTCAAAGTCTGCTTTCATGTCTCCAGGCTGAATTCACATGTGAAGCCCTCGTGTTCTCTACTCACACACAAAAAGTTACAGTTAATGGTTATTAATTCTTTGTGAAGCACAAAGAAATATACTTTGCTATTGTATTTTGATTAGATTGCTTTCTCTCCTAACATAATTGGTTAAGAAATACAACATGTATAGGAAAAAATTAGCTATGAATTGAATTTAGCTTTGTGTATCTCTCCTTCATTCACTTGTTACCTTTCTTTTCACTATTTTCTTCCTCTTTCACTGACTTGATGTTCAGCTACAACAAAAATAGTACCTGATCATTGCTAGTTGTTCGATAAATACTTATTTTAAAGTTTAAATTCTTTATTGTTAAAAGAATTACATGAGTCTCCTTTTTCCCCCATTGACCACTCCCCTGTGGCTCCCACCCTCAGCACATGCCCTCACCCCTCTACTCTCTGTGTCCATTGGTTTTGCTCATATGCATGCATACAAATCCTTTGGTTGATCTCTTACCCTCTCACCCCCCGCCTTCCCTCAGAGGTTGGACAGTCTGTTCAATGCTTCTATGACTCTGGTTCTATTTTTGCTCATCAGTTTATGTTGTTCATTATATTCCACAAATGAGTGATATTTATCTTTCTCCGACTGGCTTATTTTGCTTAGCATAATACTCTCCTATTCCATCCATGCTGTTGCAAGTGGTAAAAATTCCTTCTTTTTTATAGCAATGTAGTATTCCTTTGTGTATATGCACCTCAGTTTTCTAATCCACTCATCTGTTGATGGACACTTAGGCTCTTTCCAAATCTTAGCTATGGTGAATTGTGCTGCTATGAATATAGGGATGCATATATTCTTTCTGATTTGTGTTTCTGCTTTCTTGGGATATATTTCTAGAAGTGGTATTACGGGGTGAAATAAAAATTCCATTTTTAATTTGTTGAAGAAACTCCCTAAAGTTTTCCACAGTGGCTGCGCCAGACTGCATTCCCACCAGCAGTGCACGAGGTTTCCTTTTTCTCCACATCCTTGCCAGCACTTGTCGTTGATTTGTTGATGATGATGATAGCCATTCTGACAGGTGTGAGATGGTACCTCATTGTTGTTTTGATTTGCATCTCTTGGGTGATTAGTGGCTGTGAGCATGTTTTCATAGGTCTCTTGGCCTTCTGTATGTCCTCTTTCAAAAAGTGTCTATTTAGAACAGACATATAGACCAATGGAACAGAACAGAGAAACCAGAAATCGACCCAAGCCACTATGCTCAATTAATATTTGACAAAGAAGGCAAGAGCATACAATGGAGTGAAGACAGTCTCTTCAATAAATGGTGTTGGGAAAATTGGAGAGACACATGCAAAAAAATGGAACTAGACCATTAACTTACACCATACACAAAAATAAACTCAAAATGGATAAAGGACTTAAACATAAGACGGGAAACCATAAAAATCTTAGAAGAAGCCATAGGCAGCAAAATAGCAAACATATGTTGTTCCGATACAGCTCCTAGGACAATGGAAACTAAGGAGAAAATAAACAAATGGGACTACATCAAAATAAAAAGCTTCTGCACAGCAAAAGAAACCTTCAACAAAACAATAAGAAAGCCCACTGCATGGGAGAACATATTTACCAATGTTATATCTGATAAGGGTTTAATCTCCAAAATTTATAGGGAACTCATACAACTTAGCAAAAGGAAGATAAACAATCCAATCAAAAATGGGCAAATGACCTAAATATAAGAACTTTTAATAGCGCGAGTGTATACATATGTTGCTTTATGCAAGTGCTTTCGTACAGCAGAGCTATAATGTTTCCATGTTCTATTTGTTTTTAACAAAGTTGGACAAAATAGTTTGTCATATTAAAAATCACTTTCTGGATATTAACAACAATTTTCTTTCCATTGCAAACTACCATTTATTAGCTACATCAACAAATACTTAGTACTCTAATCTATAGCACAAGTGGGTAATACCTGGCCCACTTAATATCTATGGTTGTTGAAAAGGCCAAATAAGGTAGCACATGTAATTCCAAGATAATGCTTAATTTATTTTTATATGTAAGATATTTTATACTTGCTTTAGTAATACCTCTTAATGAGTCAATGAACTGTATTTTTATTAATTGGTAAACTTTTGTCTTTATTACTTTTTAGTAGTGAAATCCATGTGTTAAATAGAAAAAATCTGGCCCTAACCAGTTTGGCTCAATGGATAGAGCGTCGGCCTGCAGACTCAAGAGTCCCAGGTTCGATTCCGGTCAAGGGCATGTACCTTGGTTGCGGGCACATACTCAGCACATACCCTTGGTTGCAGGCACATACGCAGCTGATTGATGTTTCTAACTCTCTATCCCTCTCCCTTCCTCTCTGTAAAAAATCAACAAAAATATATTAAAAAAATAAAATAAATAGAAAAGTCTGAGTTTGAACTATGAGGTCAAGCTCATGGGGTTTAAGGAGAGGGAATTGTAAAAGAAAATGCCCATGGGAGCCATGCCAAAATAAACAAACTAATAAATAGTGGTTGTTATGTTCATTTCTCCAGTGATGATCAAGACAGACAGACAAAATAATTTGTACTTTTTTCTTAATATCACTGCAGTACTTTCCTAGGGCTGCCCTAGCAAAGTACCATAAACTAGGTGGCTTAAAACAACAGACACTGATTTTTCATACATCTGAAATCTAAAAGTCTGAATCCAGGTGTTGGCAGGACCATGCTCCCTATAAAGCTAGATGTGTATCCCCCCCTTGCCTCTTCCAGCTCCTTCCAGCCCCAGGTTTGTAGATGAATCACTCCAATGTCTTCCTCCTGATCACACAGCTGCCTTCTCCTTATGTGTCTCTGTTTTCACTTGGCATCCTCTTCTCTTCTAAAAAGTTCTTATAAAGGTTTTCATAAGTGAGGACCCTCTCTTATTAAGGGTCTGCCCTCCTTCATATGACTTCGTCTCAACTAATTACAGCTGTCATGACCTTACTTCTAAATAAGGTCACATTCTGAGTTACTGAGGGTTAACATATCATTTTTGGGGGATATAAATCAACTCATAACAACCAGTATAACACACACACACACACACGCACACACACACACACACACACACACACACACACACACATTTGAAAGAGCAAAGATAAATGGCAAGGCACATGATTGAAGTATAACAAAAATAGAGAGCAGTGCGGATGTAGCAAATTGATGAAGCTGTGCATGGTTTTCTGAGATAGTTTTCAAGATTGCTGCTACAGGTATAAATAATCTTGCCATGCTGGAGTCTAATATTCAATCTCTTAAAATCCAAACGTTAGCAACACATACTCTTTTTGAACAGCAGTAAAGAAAAACTATGCGTTTTGTGCACATACTTATTAATGATGACAGTATTCAATTCATCAATGTTATTTAAGACCAAAATTCTTTCTTTAGGAAAGCTATAGTTTTAAAAGTTTTGAAAATATGTTAACAATATAAAAATATATTTCCTCTTAAATAACTAAATTTTTACATACTAAGTAATTCATTACTTATCCAACAACTTTATGTATATATAATGAAATATTATTAATTATTAAATCTTTATTGTTGAAATTATTACATATGTGCCCTTTTTCCCCCACTGCCCCCCTTTAGCTCTCCGTCCACCCCCCCTACTCCAGGCTTTCACCACCCTATTGTCTGTGTCCATGGGTTATGCATATATGCATACAAGTTCTTTGGTTGATCTCTTCCCACCCAGCTACCCTCCCTGCCTTCCCTCTGAGATTCAGGAGTCTGTTCCGTGATTCTATGTCTCTGGATCTATTTTGTTCGTCAGTTTATTTTGTACATTAGATTCCACATATGAGTGAGATCATGTGATACTTGTGTTTCTCTGACTGGCTTATTTCACTTTCATAATACTCTCCAGGTCCCTCACCTGTATATATGTTATTAGGACACACCTAGGAAGGAAGGTATTTAAAAGTGAGAAGTACGCATAAGCGGTCTTCTGCCAGTAATCAGAAATAAATACAAAGTGATATCAAGACAGAAATAAATAAAAAGGTATGTCAAGAAAAGAGTATGTGAAGAGGAATCCATTTTAGTTTTTATAAAACCCCAGTTTAAATGAGTTAAGTTTCAGAGAAAACAAAGAATGAAGTAACATGATCCCTATCTCTCTTTATTACTAATCTCTCTGGACCTCAGTTTCCTCATCTGAAAGCTTCAAATAGTCCATGTGTGAGCTTTGAAAACTATACAACCAAATCCCTACCCTTCCTCATCTAGGCGTACACAATATTTTTTAAAGAAATATACTAGTATTTCCTTTGCAGTAAATGTCATTGCAATATCTCATTCCTGAGATATGTATGTTGAGTTGTGATTAAATTGTGAAGCATAATCACAGGTTAGTTGCAGAGGTATTCTAATCCTCTGTTTAGTATGCAGGTGAATGAGGGACTGGCTGAGCGCTGTCTGTCAGTAACAAAGATTTCATTGTTTTATTTCCAGTGTGGCTCCCTCCAGCTTTAATAAGCACATTGAGAGCTACATTTTGAACTTCTTTGTGAAGCATTTGTTAAATATGTTTTTCTCTTCTGTTATCAAACAGATTCTCATAATATATTATAATGATGATTTATAATGCCTCTTGGCCTTTATTTGTAACTAGAGGCTCGATGCACAAAATTTGTTCAAGGAGCTCGGCCCTTGAAGCCCTGGCTGCCTTCGCCCATCACAGCTCCAGCTGCCCTGCAGCCCCACCACTGGTTGTTTCGGAAGGCTGTCCGGAAAGTTGTTCTGCCCTCCAGTCTAATTAGCATATTAACTCTTTATTATATAGGATAAGATATATTTATTTGTTATTCAATTCCTTTAATTTTAAATTTATATGCCACCAATGTTAAGTTTTAGATCTGTGCACTTAAATAATGGATGGGGGGGGTATACTATTAGTAACATAGTGAACTGAGTTCACATATACTAGCTCCCATTCCGTTTATGTAGGAATGCTACATAAAATACAGCAACCATAGCAAAAGTTAGCCAATAGAGCCAATCTCAAAAGAAGGTAAGAGAAATCCCCAGTTGGAAAAACAGAGCAAGAACTCAAAGCCAGAGTTAAGGGCACACATCTAATGCTGCAAGAGTCTTGATGTGTATTTCACTCAGGTGTCCTGGCTGTAGACTGTGAGCTGGAGCTTTGATGCCAAGACAGATTAACGTGGCAGGGCTTTGGGCCCTTGTGAAATGAGTCAGTGGAACTGAGATTTCTGAGTGGACATGGGACTCTCACACCCATAGAGATACAAGAAAAATACTATTCTCTTGCAGGAGCTTGTCTGCCTTCCTGTATTTGAGTGTTAAAAATATTTTAATAATCATTCAATAAAATTAATAAAATATACTTACTAAAGTGTGGCGACTTTAGGGTTATTAACTTTAGATTCCATGGTTCAACTGTTACTTCTTTTAAGTAGTGTGTTTTATGAGACAATACAATTTAAAAGAGAGAATATCTATTTTTTAAATTATAACAATTTTTAAGTTAAGACAAATAAAAATACTAAATTAAAATTAGGTCAAGAAAATAATATGAGGGCAGATGTGGTAGTCAGTGTTCTGATAATGAATTAGTAACAACAGCTATCATTTATTTAGTACATGAAATGTTAGGCTCCTTCATACATTTTTTAAAATAGGTATTATTAAAATCTGCTGTTTATATATACAGCCAGAGGTAAAATTAATTAATCTAAATTCTGTCACAGTATTTAACTAAAATAATTACTCTAGAGCAGTAGCTCTCTATGAGGGGTGGTTTTGTCCCCGAGGGCACATGGGCAATGTGGAAGGTTCTTTTTATTGTTACAGCTCAGGAGCAGGGATGCTGCTGGATCAAGTGGGTAAAGGTTGGTGATGCCACCAAACATCGTGCAATGCACGGGACAGCTCCTGACTTAAAGTAATTGTTTGGTCTGTAGTACCGCAGTTGATAACCCTGTTCTAGAATATTTAGATCAAAAGCTGAGCAAATTGCCAAAACCGGTTTGGCTCAGTGGATAGAGCGTCGGCCTGCGGACTGAAAGGTCCCAGGTTCGATTCCGGTCAAGGGCATGTACCTTGGTTGTGGGCACATCCCCAGTAGGGGGTGTGCACGAGGCAGCTGATCGATGTTTCTCTCTCATCGATGTTTCTGACTCTCTAACCCTCTCTCTTCCTCTCTGTAAAAAATCAATAAAATATATTAAAAAAAAAGCTGAGCAAATTGAATAACAAAATAATACTTTGTTTACTATTTCAACAAAGCAAAAATATAAACTTCCTTTTTCTACAGCATTCTCTGTGGTTTGAAACTGACTGGGATCGCATAGACTCTTGGTAGTTTTCATGTAACACAAACTACATTATGGAAGTTTTCTCTCTGCAGGCAGGCTCCGTAAGATGATTTCTGTAGCTGCTGGCAACTGTCCCACATCAGTGTGGTTCAGGGAACCACTCTTGACAATGTAGCAGACACACAACAGGCCAACAGACTTCCATTTTGCTCACTGCAGTTTCAAAATTCTACATGCATTTATACTGAGACAAAACTAATAAAACATATTGATACACTTCCTTTTAAGTATTAATGCCTTACTTTTCCAGTGTCAGCAATCCCTCAATAATGTAGCTTGCTCTAGTGCTGATAAAGCATTTATTTTGTTTTCTGTAACTTCCTTTTGAGGTCTAGCTCATTTATTTTTAATTCATAATACTTTCCAGGATTTTATAACATTGATTACTGTATTTCGGATACCAGTTACCATGTTTCATATCTCTAAAAGGAAGTACATTGAAAATGAAAATGAAATTTACCACAGTGGTGATTTATTTCTGTTTGAATAATTTTAAATTCTACCAGCAACTGCCATAATATCATTCTAAATCAGGAATTTCCTCAAATAAATTTTAAGAGGATAACATATGCGTTTTAAGCAAAATAATCTTTAAATTAAAAAAATATATATTATATTTAAGATGTTTATCATGTTTATCTTAATTTTAACTAATATTATAGCAGGGTGTCCATTGGTTGAAAATATTAGTTTCTCTTTTAAAATTAGGTGCAGTAATATGTTGTCCTCAGTTTAATTTTTCACGTTTATCCAAAGAAAATACTGAATGCAATGTGATTTGGCCCTATTAATTTTTCATGAATTGGGCTTATGAACATCAAGATCTGTTTTTCTAATCTGAACTCTGCTACATTGAGTCTTTGATCAGTCAGTGCATGAATAAAGAATGCCGCTTTTCAGAATTAAGAGGAAATGAAGCCTAAGGAGATATGTTATAGAATAATAAGTAGTACATAAAATATAAAAGTCTTGAATTTTAGAACTCATTATATAAGTACCATGTATTTTTAGACCAAATAATTTGTATTTTTGGTATATTTTCACACTTATAGCGTAAAGTAGTATTTTATATAATACATTTACCCTGTCATATGAATTATTTGATAAATTAGAATAATTAGTAAGGTAACTGATGATGCATTAAAATGCTACTTGCCTATATGCACAGTGAACAGAAATATCGAACATTTTACAATAAATTATCTCTAGGATATTAAATGAAACTTTAAATAATGTTATATGAAATCACCTTATTTATCTAAGGGTCAATACACATTTAAAAATGCCTAATAGTTGCAATATAATAAAAATTATCTTCCAATGAACTTATATAAACTCGATAATAGTACGAGAATATATTCAGTACTATGTAAAACACTATCATTCTCTAAGAATACTGAGCTTTGTCTGTCTCATGTTTTAGATAACATGCCTTATTCTTTTTTTCTTCTTTAAGATATCATTTTAGTTGTTGTCATCTTTTAATCGTGTCCTCATCTTTCAATGCAAATCCTAAGGCATGGGTTTCAAGCTCTACTCTTGAGCATACTTCTCATACAGAGGAATACTACCTTATTCACAGGCTGTAAAGCTCCTCACAAGGAGTCTACACCTTTGGTGAAAAGTGTTTCATTTTTACCTGTTAGCAGCCTGAAGACACAAAATATTTGCTCATAATGCTACAATCCCTTGCCTGTGAATTGACTCCAGGCTCAGGAAATTGTTAGTAGAAATGTCCATTCTGAAAGTGTAGATAACTACATAAAACTAATGGAGAAAAATAGTATATTGATTTTTGTCCTGTGTATGACATCTTTAGATTAGTTTTTTTTTTCTTTATTGCTTTCCTTTACAAAAGGGCTACTAAGACTAATCACTAATACCCATTCTGATGATGTGAAAATTCAGATGGAGCCCATATCAGGACAAGAGTTATGACCTTCCTGAAGCTGTAGAGACTAGAAGCTCTTAGAATAAAAGTTTAAACTTGTTCAATGAGGACAAATCCTGAAAAAAAGACATGAAAGCACTTGCATGTCCAGATGCTTTGGGAAGCCAATAAAAATCCATTTTGACTCCAGAGACAACTATTGTCATTATATTCTCATTATAATGTTTTGCCTCTGCCTGAGCTTTTTCAAGTCCATGGATTGGTTCTGCTCATATAACACTTTGAACAAATTTGACAAAGCAATTTTCCCTTTTTTCTTGCAAGCCTTCTTAGCCCTTTGATTATTAACTGGATGTCCAGATGAACTGGCATCCAGTTAATAATCAAAGGCCAATGGTTTACTTAATCATGCATACACAATGGAAACTCCATTAGAGAGAGAGAGAGAGAGAGAGAGAGAGAGAGAGAGAGAGAGAGAGAGAGAGAGATTTGGACAGCTTCCAGGTTGCTGAACACATTTGCACGCTGGGAGGGCGGTGTGCCTGCGGAAAAAGCACAAAAGCTCTATACTCCCTCTCACATACCCTGCCATATGTGGTTTTTCCATTCGGCTGATTTCTATTTGAATCATTTATAAAAAAAACAGTAATAGTAAATCAAGCCTTGTCCTGAGTTCTGTGAGTCCTTCTAGCAAATTATCCAACTCTAGGAGGGGGGTCATGACATCCCCCAGGGTATAAATTGTCAGTTAGCAGCACAGTTGGCCCAGCTTGGTGTCTGACATCTGAAATGGGAGTAAGTTTTGTGGTACTGGGCACTTAACCTGTGGTATCTGTGGTAACTCTGGGTAGTTTCAGAATTGAGTTACCCAGTTGGTGTCTGGAGAGTTGGAGACCTAGTTGGTGTGGGAGAAAACCCATACCTTTGGTGTTAGAAATGTTATGAGTAGGGAATAGAAATAGTTTTCCTTTTAGTTGCTTTTTTACTTTACTACCCCTGAAAATATTTCATTTCTCTGAAAATATCTTATCAGGTTTATCAACTTTCTTTTGACTAAATTTAAAGGAAATCTCTACAATCTTACTTAAAGGAGACTTAATCTGGATTTTTTTTTTCTTGAAATACTCTGTCCCTTTGATGTCTTTGTCCAGGTGCTTTCTTAGCATTTCTCCTACATGTCTGAATGCTGCTCCTGGGTCTCATATGCAGATGTTCAGGTTTCCATTCTCTCTTAAGCTGATGTTCCTCCAGACTGTACCAGAGCTGCCATCTCCTGTCACTCAACAGCTCAGATTTCATTCATGAACCATGTATCCCACTACCTGCCTGACAATTCTGCTTGCAGGTGCCATGGGAACCTTAAAGACATGTCTAAAACTAAAATAAATCCTTCCATCTTCTTCCCACATCTCTGTGTTATCTGAGCCTCTCTCTGGATCTCATGTTCACCACCACAACACTAATTACAAAATCACATCAAATCTATCTCCGGTATATTTTAAGAATCATTCTCTCCACATATTTCTAGAAAACAACTCGCTTATAATAATTAGATAATGCTAAAACGACAGAATCAGAACTCGTTTTTCTTTTTTTTAAATATATTTTATTGATTTTTTACAGAGAGGAAGGGGGAGGGATAGAAAGTTAGAAACATTGATGAGAGAGAAACATCGACCAGCTGCCTCCTGCACATGCCCCACTGGGGATGTGCCCGCAACCAAGGTACATGCCCTTGACCGGAATCGAACCCGGGATCCTTGAGTCCGCAGGCCGACGCTCTATTCTTTGAGCCAAAACTGGTTTCGACAGAACTCGTTTTTCTTGTTTTGTTATTTCTGTCACCATTGGTACATGTAGAAAACTCACAGTTGCCTTTCTGAAGCCTGGTTAGCCAGCTCTCAGTTCTTACCATAGCAGCCTGCCTGCTTATGGCAGTGAGAGAATAAGGTAGTTGGGAGCATGTTATGAATTAATGTAAGCAAAATCTCTAACATTAGTACCTAGCGTGCAGTACACAATCAATGATACTGACTGCGCAGCTGCTAGTAAAGGCAATCTATCTATCTATCTTTCTACCCTGCATTAGTCTTCATCCTAGGCGGAAAGGCACTTTAAGTCTATTGTATGTCTGCTGTGACTGTGACTGTGCTGGCCCAGAAATTAGTACTAAAGAAGTAGTAACACAATACATGGGTAACAAGCCCTGGCTGGTTTGGCTCAGTGGATGGAGCATCAGCCTGCAGACCAAAGGGTCCCGAGTTCGATTCTGGTCAAGGGCATGTACTGTGGTTGCAGGCTCCTCCCAGCCCGGGCCCTGGTCAGGGCTCCTGAAGGTGGCAACCAATTGATGTGTTACTCTCACATCGATGTTTCTCTCTATCTATCTCTCTCTCTTCCATTCTCTCGGAAATCAATGGAAAAATATCCTTGGGTTAGGATTAACAAAAACAAACAAACAAACAATAAATAAATGTGATTAAATGTTTAAAAAATAAAATAAATGGGTAACAAGACAGCAGAGATTTATATAAGACTTTATGCTTTGCAAAGTCCTTGCACATTTTTCGTTTTTTATGAGAAAGCTGTAGTTATTCCTGTTACTAATAGTATAGGGGTTGAGACTCAACATGTTGAAAATATTTGTACAAAGGCACAGAACTTTTAAGTAAAATAACTAGTGTCAAAATCAACTTTGTTGGTTATATCCACTAATTACTGCCCTATTGAACCTTGGGGTGATCAGGCTGGCAGGGGAGGGCAGTTGGGGCCTACCAGGCTGGCAGGGGAGGGCAGTTGGGGATGAGATCAGGCCTGCAGGGGAGGGCAGTTGGGGGAAAGATCAGGCTGGCAGGAGATGGCAGTTAGGGCAATCAGACAGGCAGGCAGAGGCAGTGAGGGGCATTCAGGCAGGTAGGGGGGCAAGGTAAGGGTGATCAGGTTGGCAGGCAGGGGTTAGAGAAGATCTAGAAGGCAGGCAGAGGGATAGGGGCGATCAGGCAAGCAGGCGGGCAGACGAGTGGTTAGAAGCCAGTTATCTCCTATTGTGAGAGGGATGTCTGACTGCCAGCAGTTGGACATCCGCTGAGGGGTCCCAGATTAGAGAGCGTGCACGCCGCCGGGCTGAGAAACTCCCTCCATGCACATATTTCTTGCACCAGTCCTCTAGTTTTAACTATAATCCCCAAAATATATCACCTGGACATGATTCTATATTAAAAGAGGAATAAAAACTTTGCATTCTCGCAACTAATTTTTATATTCCCCTTGGCTGTATTCTGATTTGCACTTGTTGATCTCTTTAGTTAAAAGCATTCTGTGACCATCTTCTCCCTATTTCCAACAGTCCCACCTTCCATGGAAACTACAATATCAACTGGAGCTTTTGAAGTCGCACCAGCATCACAGTCTTATTTCTAATAAATTAGTTTATTTCAATGTGTTCTCTCCTGCCAGCTCTGTAAATCCTTACTTTCTGCAAAGAGCCAGATTCTACCTAAAATTAAAAATCAAAGCAAGAAAGTTTAACTATGACAGGTTTTTCTTACCTGGGAAAAAGCCTGACAATAGTACAGGCTTTAGTGCCTTAGTGTAGGCTGTGAGCAGAGTGATGGGGTGCTGAATCATGGTCTTCAACTAGCTTTCATGTTAAGGAAGTCTTGTAACTGCTCAGAGTTTAAGGTCTCTTTTCTATAGAAAGGAATAATGCCTTCTCCATAGCATTGTTTTCAGAATTAAATGAGTTAATAGCTTCAGAGTATTAAATATAGCTCCTTGAATGTTGTACATGTTTAATAGAAATTAGTTTCTTACTCTTTATCTCTTTCTTTCTTGCTTTCTTTTTCTCTCCTTCCTCCTTTTCTCCTTTCCTCTTTCCTTCCCTCCCTCACTCCCTTATTTCTCTCTTCTCTCCTTCACTCCCTTCTCCCTTTCTTCCATCCTTCTTTTTCTGCTGTGACCTCTTGGGTATATATATTTTTTATATTTTTCACACTCCCCTTCATGGTTTTTGAATATCGATCAAAATTACTTCTCTAAACCATGAAGACGTTAATAATAAATATCTACCTCATGTAGGTTATCCCTTAATTTTCTATCAGATACCATAATTTTAAAAATCAACCTCTGCCATGCCTTTCAAATATACATGCATATACACAAACTAAAAATGATCCTATAGGCTATATTTGAAACCAGTGAAAATAACAGGTATTTTATCAAATTATAATTATTCTATTGACAATATATTGCAAATCCTAATTTTATTTAAAGATTTTGTTCAGCTTACTTTTTTGAAATCCATACATCATCTCACAATTATAAATTAAAATTCTACTCTGAAGTAAGAAAAACTATTCCAAGAGAAGCCATTTGAAGGTGGTCTCTTGGCTTCAAACTGAGCAATTCATATAAGCCTTTCCACTCCCTGGTCCTTCTGATTTACTTTAACAGCTAAACTTTAACATAATATTAATTTACTTTTTTAAGCCTGCCAGATGAATCTCCATGTTTATTGTTTTCAGTCAGAGACTTCTTTCTGCATCCTTGAGGAGAGAAATTTATCTTCTAGTGGTAATTTTAGGCAATTATTTAAAACTGAGGAAATGACCTTGTGCCATTCTGTGGTTCTCTGGTAACAAGCAACTTGGATCTTCTAACCTGTTACATCTCTGAAATCCTTACTGATTCTCATGACCACATATCCAAAAGGCTCTCTATATTTTACAGGTCAAAACTACTATGACCATATCAAAACAAAACTAAACACAAACCAAACAAAAACCTTAAAGGCTTTTAAACAATAATAATAAAAAAATCACAATGTGTATGTGTGTGTGTGAAATGATTCCAATATGTATTGTATTTGAAAGGAAATATATCTACACTAATAAAAGAGAAACATGCAAACTGACCATCCCTCTGCTATGCCCACCAGCCAATCAGGAGCGCGTATGCAAATTAACCCAACAAAGATGGTGGCAGCCACAGAGCTGGAACCAGCAGGAGGCTTGGGTTGTCCCCAGTGATGGAGGAAGCCAAGCTTCCTGCTCACCCTGGCCTCTGCTCAAGGAGGGCCTGGAAAAATAAAAAGGAGGGGCTGGGAGACTGGGTCACTGGGGGTGTGGCCAGCCTGAAAATGGCCCTCAGCCCCTTACCCAGGCTGGCCACGCCCCCATGGAGTAAGAGTCCCCGCTGGGGGACCTGACCATCCTTCAAATAGCTATCAGTCCCTCATCCAGGCTGTCCAGGCACCCCAGGGTGGACCCCCACCCTAAAGGGGGTGTGGTCAGCTTGAAAACAGCCCTCAGCCCCTCATCCAGGCTGGCCACGACCCCCAGCAGGGACTCTCACCCCATGGGGGCATGGCCGGACTGCAAATCACCACAGGCCCCTCTCTCAGACCACCCCATGCTCAAAGGGAACCCCCATCCTGATCCGGGACAACTTTTAGGGCAAACCAGCCATAGCCCACCCGTGCACCAGGCCTCTATCTATACTAATAAATGGGTAATATGCTAATTAAACTGGGAGACCTTCCAGGAGACCTTCTGGATGTTCTTCTGGACAAGTGGTCAGCAAACTGCGGCTCGCGAGCCCTGGTTTGCCGCTCTGTTGACTAATGAGTTGCCAACCACTGCATAAGGCATTACCTTTACCCAGAAGTTTTGACTTCAGGTTAAAGATATTAGTACATTATTAAAATGTTTTTAAGTGTTTTTTTCTAAGGCAGTAGTTGGCAAATTATAATTTTTTCTCTAAACTTAGTATTTTCAATGTTCAGTTAATCTACCTAACATTTTAATCATTTGATATAAATGTTAAAGAATCAAATTCCACTCACTGATTTGATATTGCTACATCCAAATTTCATCCTTTCTATTTCAGAATTTGTGACACTTGAGGAAATCTCTGTTGAAAACATTGAAAATACTAAGTTTAGAGAAAAAATTATAATTTGCCAACTACTGCCTTAGGGAAAAACACTTAAAAAACATTTTAATAATGTACTAATGTCTTTAACCTGAAGACAACAGAGCGGCAAACCACGGCTCGTGAGCTGCATGTGGCTCACGAGCCGCAGTTTGCCGACCACTGTTCTGGACAAAGCCATGGTGGCGGGGCTGAGGTAGAGGCAGTTAGAGGCCAAGAGGGGAGGGCAGTTGTGGGTGATCAGGCTGGCGAGGAGGGGGGTTTTGGGGGTGAGCAAACCAGCAGGGGTTCCAGTTGGGGGCAAGCAGGCCATCAGTGAGGGTCAGTTGGGAGTGATCAGGATAGCGGGGGGGGGCAGTTTGGAGTGAGTAGGTCAGCAGAGGGGCAGTTGGGGGCGAGCAGGCCAGTGGGGAGGTAAGGTGGGGGTGAGTAGGCCAGCAAGGGGGCCAGTTGGGAGCAAGCAGGCTGGCAGGGGAGGCAGTTGGGGGTGAGCACACTGGCATGGGGGGCAGTTGGGGGTGATCAGGCTGGCAGGGGGCATTTGGAGGCAAGCAGGCCGGTGGTAGGGGGGCAATTGGGGGCAAGGAGGCCAGCAGGCAGAGTCGTTAGGGGCAATCAGGCAGGCGAGTGATTAGGAGCCAACAGTCCCT
This sequence comes from Eptesicus fuscus, assembly GCF_027574615.1. Taxonomy (NCBI): domain Eukaryota; kingdom Metazoa; phylum Chordata; class Mammalia; order Chiroptera; family Vespertilionidae; genus Eptesicus; species Eptesicus fuscus. The sequence goes on along the minus strand of NC_072475.1, from coordinate 91,047,805 downwards.
GATTGTGAGAGGGATGTCTGACTGCAGGTTTAGGCCCGATCTCTGTAAACCAGCAGTAGGACATCCTTTGAGAGGTCCCAGATTGGAGAGGGTGCAGGCCAGGCTGAGGGACACCGCCCCCCCCATGCATGAATTTTGTGCACCGGGCTACTAGTTAGAAAATAAAAGGTCACTATTACATTAACTTAATTTAAATAAGGAAATCATTGCTTGTGTAAGCTGGAATTAAAATTAAAATTTGAACTTGATCTGCCAACCTGTCTCACCTTTGCTGGGATTTTCTGATGCTTATTGGAATGCTCTGAAGTCCACAGCACAGCCCATGGTAACTTTGGGGTTATTTCCATGTTTCCAATTACACTGGATATAGCAGGATGACCAAATTGTGATAGACTTTCTCTTCTAAACCACTCAAATTTCAACACAGAGATTTCCTCAAGTGTCACAAATTCTGAAATAGAAAGGATGAAATTTGGATGTAGCAATATCAAATCAGTGAGTGAAATTTGATTCTTTAACATTTATATCAAATGATTAAAATGTTAGGTAGATTAACTGAACATTGAAAATACTAAGTTTAGAGAAAGCCTCTTTAGGAGATTTGTATATATATATGCATACATTGATTAGGTATTATTTCTGTGGGTGTACAAACATAGCCATGTTATGTTACACTATAACATATATGGTATATCCTGATATTATGGGATGATTATAATCCCCTTGCCCCCCAAAAAAGATAAGTTGTACTCCTCAGCCATTAACTCAGATTGTGACCTTATTTGGTGAAAGGTTCTTTGCAAAATTATTAAATTAAAATGAGCCATATAGAGTGGGCTCTAATCCAATATGACTGGTGATATAAAAAGGAGAAATTTGAACACAAACTCTTGCATGCACAGATGGAAATTATTGAAAAGAGACTCAAGGAGAAGACAATCATCTACAAGCTAAAGGGAGGAATACAGTCCTCAGCAGAACCAAACCAGTGGACACTTTGTTTTGGGACTTTTACCTTCCAAAACAGTGCAACAATAAAATTGTGTTATTTAAGCATTTTATTGCTGCAGCTGTAAAAAGAAAATGTCATATTTATTTTTCTAAAATTTCCAAATGATGTGTGTGTATATATACATACACAAATACATACATGTATACATATAAATGTGTATGTAAATATATACATTATATTATTATAAAACATAAAACATTTGAATGTAAATATATTTAATATATTTATATATATATATGTATTACAACTAATAATTCTTACATTAAACCACTTAGAATTTTATTTTTTCCTGAAAAACATATTTTGTGACAACATATGTATGTTCACTCTCAGATTGATTGTTTTAAAAGAAAAATAATAGAATTATTTGAGAATTAGAGTTTCAGATTTCCTGCTTAGGAAAATTAATCAGCTTTCCTTAATATTTAAAAATACAAAAATCAATTTTCTTGGTTTCTGTTTAGGGATAACCCAATTCTCACAGTTTTTCTGATTAAATTCATCTTGAGAATAATATAGTTCTTTTAACGTATGATAGAAATAAAGTCATTTCTCATGAAGTTCTATTTCAAGAGAAACACTACATTTTAAGAGATGCTAAAAATATTTATAATGACTGAAATCATAAGGATCTCCTTATAACCTAGGGACCTTTGGGCCATAAGCCTGGCCATCTTGCCTAAACTCTCTCAGTCTATTTCATTGTTGTTGTTGATATACAGCACAAATGGTGAACTGGGTGGCTTGCTCATTCTCTTTTGAACTCGCACAGCACTTGCAATCTCTACGTATAATATCACACATAATGGTATTATTATTATGATAGTGTATTAATATGTAAATCCTTATCATGTTTACTTTTTATAAACTTCTGTAAACTTTTGTATTTTTTTAATTTTAAAATATTTTAAAGGTACTTGAGAAGGCAAACACATTTTAAAATGACGTTGCCCTCCTTCAGCAACACTAGCACATCCAGTGTGTGCGCATTTTGTTTTTCTATGTGTCCCTTTATATTGCCCAATGCATTTTTTTCTAATGTGAATACAGAGATTTATTTGAGATATAAAAAATAAAATAAACCTGGATTTTCCAAAGAGGCAGTCTTATAACTATATCCTCACTTCTTAATTATTAAAAAAACACCTCTGAAATCTACACTAATAAAAGAGAAAGATGCAAATTGACTGTACATTCATGACGCCCACCAGCCAATCAAGAGTGAGTATGCAAATTAACCCAACAAAGATGGCGGGTTAATTTGCATACACAGGCATGGAGCAGCTGGGGGTGGGGTGCTTGCATTATTGCCATGGCAACGGCACAGGCATTCCTCACCGCCCAGCCACTCCGGGCCTCTGGGCAGCGTGGCAAGGTGGAAAGGTGGCTCCGGGTTAGAGCAAAGGCGATGTCAGCAGCCAGGGGAAGGAAGGCCCATTCTTGCATGAATCTTCATGCATTGGGCCTCTAATTTTCTAATAATAAATTTTGGGTGATATTTACATGAAATCATAATGTTCTGTAGTGGCAATATGTCTGTTTCCTACCAAAGATAATACATAATTTATTTCAGTTTTTATCAACAAAGGTCAATTTATAAATATTTATTAGATACAAAGTGATTGAATAAAGTTATAAGAATGGATATGTTTAAATAAAAAATAAAAATTGTATTTATAGGAATAACTTATTTCTAAAATGCAAAAGCAGCTTTAATAGGTTTTAGAAAAGATGTTCGAAGATAAGTAAGGAGATCTATTCAGCTCAACCCATAATGTTCACAAAAGTAAATAACATTTCAAAATCATTTTATATTTCTAATTTTTAAAATATCATATCATTTCACCCAGGACTATTTAAAGCAATTAAAAATATAACTTCCAGTATTTTCTTTCTTTTTAAGACATGTTAAACTAACAATAATAAGCTTTTATGTGTGAAGACTTATAAAAATATATAACATGCGTCTATTTGGGATTTAGAGTATAAATATTACATTACATTATTAACTTAGACTGTTTCAAAATGAAATAATAAGAAATGTTTGGATCAAATGCTTCAATAAATATATTAATGCTTCAATGGATACCTAATGCTGTTGTCAATATAACATCAGCAGATATGTTTTTAAATTACCTATATTTTGTGTCTGCCAGTTAGCTATCTACTCAGTTATAATAAATTTTTGTTAAAATGAATAGTAAAATAGTTAATATTTTTACATTTAAGAGAGTAAATTATTTACATGCACTTTAAATATAAGAAACACATAGGTGAAAAGTATTAAGATGGAAAACTTAATACTCTGATGCAAGAAATCACAAGAAAGCTGAAGTGGTTATATTAATGTCAGACACACATGATTTTTGAACAAAGGTTTTACCAGGGTTGAACAATGCCATTTTCTTTTTAAATTTATTAAGAAGACTTAAAAGTACTAAACATTTATGCCCTTTTAACAAAAATTCAAAATACAAAAACCAGAATCTGATAGAACTGCAAGGAGAAATACACAAACCTATAACTATAGTTGGAGATTTCAATATCATTCTCACATGATTGATAGAACAAGTAGGCAGAAAATCAGCAAGAATTAGGAAGACCTGAGCAACATTACATACCAGTTAACAATGGAACACTACATATTCTTTTCAAATACACATGGAATATTTATCATACCAAAGAAGACCATATCTGTGCCAAAAACAAACCTCAATAAATATAGAATGAAGTCACACAAAGTATACTAACCACATTAGAAATGAAATATAAATCAATATAAAAAGGTAACTGAAAAATCAATACATTGAAGAAGAAAAGAAAATACAGCATGAGCAGTTGAAGTCTTTTTCAGGAATATGGTCAACATAAAACTGGAAAAGCAATCCACATAATGTATCATATTAAGAGACTGAAAAGAGAAAACAGCATGTGATCATCTCAATGAACACACAAAAGAAAGCATTTGACAAAATCCAACATCCAATTTTGATTAAAAACTCTTAAACAAAGTAAAGAAGAAAACTTCCTCAACCTGATAAATAGCATCTATAAAAACATATAGGTAACATCATACTTAATGATAATGATTAAATGCTTTTTCCCTAAAATTAGGTACAAGACAAGGATGTCTACTCCTTTCAAAATTCTAGTAAATGTTTTAGACAATGAAATAAAGGGTGGGAGAAAGAGAGAGATGAGAGAGAGAAAGAGAGAGAGAGAGAGAGAGAACAGATATATGGCTCATAAAAGAGTTGAGTCCTTTAGCAGTAGAGGAGAGATCAGCATTTTGACAGTTTCTTAAAAAGTTAAACTCCCAGTTGTTATGCAACCCAGCCATAGTAAGAATTATTAAGGTATAAATTGAAAGTAAGTCTTCTCACACATTTTTTAAAGTTATCTAAATATATTTTTATTGATTTTAGAAAGGAAGATAGCAGGAGAGCAAGACAGAAAATCAGTGATGAGAGATAATTATTCATGGGCTGCATGTGCAGTGACCAGGAATCGAACTGTAATCTCCTGGTTCATAGGTCAGCACTCAACCACTGAGCAACACCAGCTGGGTGTTCTTATATATTTTTGAAAACCTTTAATTTTGAGCTGCTTTTCTTGGTAGCATTCTAATGTAGGTACAAGTTTCAATGGTTGGAGTTTTATATTGTTTATGCAGTTAAACATAGAGCTGATTCCTGTATTTTGAGATAAAGCCTGAAAAAGGGTCAATCAAGTCTCAAACAATCCTGGCTGATTTCTCAAAAATAACTGCAGATATTAAAAAGGTCAATAGTAGAATAGTGAATGTAAGCTTATTTTAGAGTGCTGGGTCAAGAGAAATGAAGGCTTTCAAATTTCCAGATGAGAAAGTAACGTATTTTGGGTTACCTAGTGAGTTTAGGTCTATAATATAGTGAGAATTAATTATCCTGATTTAAAAGTGTGATACACCAGAGAGGAATATGTTAGAGAGAACCAGGGATGATTAAATGAAAACTGTGGCAGCCTTGATACAGTTAAATCCTTCAAAAAATGTGGTAGCAGAGTTTCTTTCCTAAGTTTGTAGGCTTGACATTTTAAATAATGAAATATTGAGAAGATTTACTGAAAATCATTCAGGTTCCAACCTGGGTTCACCAATTTGGAGCAATTTGATTTCTATTATTTTCAATTCATATTATATAGAGAAAATGAAGTGAAATATGTGTGTTACTTTACAGTGAAAACTCAAATTCTTAAATAACTTAAATTGTATGTAAAACAGGTACTTGTAAACTGAGTTCTATACACTGAGTTTTCTGTGCTATGAAAAGTTGTGGAAATTCAAACTTCCTAGATAAATAAAATAGGTGAAAGATCCATCCAACTAGTTTGCAATTTGGATGACTAATTTGACTCAAAAATCTGTGAACAAGACATTTTTATTGCTATTATTGAGCACATTTGCTACACAGTACTTAAATGAAAGATATTTATGAATCATTAGATGAGTCAATGAATTATTATTACTGTCCTATCAAACACCTTCAACATTTTCAATACTTTATAAAAGAAACTTTGTTTCATATGTAAAAAGTAGAAAGTAGTTTATATACTGTAATATATATAATATATTTATAACATACTAGTGGCCCGGTGCACGAAATCCGTGCACATTGAAAGGGAATTAATTAGAGGAAATATTTTAATATTGCTATTTGCCCTTTCTCTATAATATAAGTGTGAGAGATAAAAGGAAATGAGTACAATGTATATGAAAATAATACATAATTTTATTAAATAAACAACAAAATGATATAACAACAATAACAAACCCATAATATAAAAACAACATTGATACAAATAATGACTGATAAAGTGATTAAACTTATTCTAATATATCCGTGTATACCACATTAAGAGTGAAAACACTTTCAGAGTGCTTGACTAATTTCCCTTGAGATAAAGTATTTACAACTTTAACTTTAATGTCACATTTTCTTTAAACTCGAGAGAATGCAACATATAATTGACCATGTGTGAAAACGGGTTCAGGTAGGAATATTCCTACTCTGTCTAGAGTTTGTCCTTGTGATTTATTATTAGTCATTGCAAATGCTGGCATCACGGGAAACTGTCGTTGAATTAATTTAAATGGGAGGCCAGTGTCAGATGGGGACAAATCAATTCTTAGAATCAGAACAACCTCTCCCTCTGCAGATCCTGTTAATACTTCAGCTTCGATAATGTTAGGTAGCAATCTTTTGATAATAAATCTGGTACCATTACAAAGACCCGATTTACTATTAAGATTTCTCAATAGCATGATGATTGCACCTACTTTCAATTTTAATTCATGACAGTATTCCTGAAAAAGTAATACTATTAAGAAATTCAATGGGACAATTTTCCTTTTCAGCATCACCTGTTGAGTCAATGGAATCATCACTCAAATAGGTGTGAAAATCTCCATCAAATAAATCCAAATTTTCTTCATTTAATTTTTGAACGTGCTCATTTTGTGGACAAAGAATTACACGTTTAGATATATATTTTAATATTATCTATAGATATACTATTTCCAAAGGTGGCTTCAATAATAGATCCATTACAAATCATTTCATGGGGAATTTCAATAATATCCATTCCTAAATGAAAACTGCTATCAGGTTTGCCATCTCCAAGTTTTACTAACCATTCACTATAAGCAGAATCCTCTGATCTCATATTTGTTTTAAGAGACAACTGTCTGAAACATCCCCAAACACTACAGTACTTTAAACTTGTTTACACTATGGCCAATCGTATAGCATGGTGGCACAAAAATCCCCTCTGAAAAGAACTTTCCCACCAAATGCAACATTCAAATTAGCGCCAGTGAGAGCTTTATATGTATGGCATGTGTGAGAGTCAAAGTTTATTTTTAAATTTCCAGTGTGTGTCATACCGGTTGGTCAGATGGATGGACAAATGTCGGTCACTTAGCCTTTTATCCATACAGATTATGAGCCATGATTTTATCTTTTTAAAAAATTATCCTTTAATACCTCCAAAGCACAATGAGTAAGAATCTTAAGGTTTATGTGGCTTCTATATGGTTTCTAGGACAAAGTTCTTTCCTTTACCCACCACTCACTTCTCTCCTTTTATTCTTAAATGTTAATTCCAACATAATTTTTGTAACACCTCTTGAAAAGGATCCCACCAAGTTTTTGATAGTCCATATGATAAAACTTATAGAAACATATAGCATGAGACTTTCATTCTCTCACTAACTTCTTCATATAACTATAATTCCTCAGCCTCTAAAGAATGAAAAAGGAAAATAAAAGTGCCTTCTCTCATTCCAAGGCCTTTCTCAGTCAGGCAAACACAAAAAGAAAGAATGAGCCTACAATTCATGCCATGTAATCTCTATCAGGCATAATTCAAATCAAATCCCATCATGCAAAGTCTGGGATAATTAAAATGTATAAGAGAACAGTGGTGACCTGGGGGAGAACTTATGAAACCTTGTCTCCTGCTTTTGCTGAATATTCTATTTGTTATGCTAGACTCCAAGCCCTGATCAGGGACCTGGTCAGGCGGCTGCAGGCGCTAACCCATGCCGCCTGCCCCGGTCCATGATGCATGATCGGGGACCTGGGCAGGTGGCTATGGGCGCTAACCCATGCCACCTTCCCCGGTCCGAAATGGGGGCTTGGAGTCAGCTGCCGCCAGCAGCGTCTGACTCCAAGCCCCGATCAGAGATCTGGTCAGGCGGCTGCGGGTGCTAACCCATGCTGCCTGCCCTGGTCTGCCATTTTGGCTTGTATCCCATTGGTGGCGGGCACTGTCCCCTTCCCCCGCCATCTTTGCTGGGTTAATTTGCATAGCCCCCTGATTGGCTGCGGGCATAGCGAAGGTACGGTCAATTAGCATATTACTATTTTATTAGGTAGGATAATATACATATATCATATATATACACACATTATTTTATCCTCTTGGTTCTTAACATGATGCCTCTGTGAGACTTAAGCTTTATATTACACTAGGGGCCCATTGCAGGGATATTTCCTGCAAGACTTCTGGCGGGTTTCCTTCCCGCCACCTCTCCTGCTGCGGCAGACAGGACAGGGTGGGGTGGGCAAAATGGGCGGGGCACCTCCTGCCCATCCCGCCCACCCAACCCAGCCTGCCACCACCTCCGCCTCCTTGGGCACTCGTGCTGCTGCTGCACGCCCCACCCCGCCCACCCGCCCTGCCACCGGCCACCTGCCTCACCACGCCCTGCCCGCAGCCACCACTGCCTCCAAGGCCATCGTGGCCTCGCACACCACCTGCCACTCCCTGCCCTCGGCCTCCACTGTGCACCCCGCCCACCGCCACTGCAGCTGCTGCCGCTGCCGCAGCGCACACTGCCCGCCACCGCCCTCCCGCTCAGCCACCTTGCTTTCTGCTTTCTTCACTCCTCCCTCCCTCAGCGTATGCAAATTAACCGCCATCTTGTTCACTCTGATTGGCTGTGGGCATAGTGAAGGTATGGTCAATTTGCATATTACTGTTTTATTAGATAGGATATGGAATAGAATCTTGCATTAGAAGACTCAATCTGTGTTTAATGTATTAATAAATGGATGTTTGTATGAATAAATTTGACTTAAAGAATGATTATCACATGTTGTAGATATATATGAATGTATAACCATATGTATTAATAATAACTTTAATTTCTTAAAATACCTATATAATTCTTCCATTATTAGTAATATAAGACAGTTCTTTTAATGATTATGGATAATATCTTTAAGTGAGCACTTGGAAAAAAGGATAGTAAAAGTTATATGACTTGATTACAGAGTAAATTTTACATTTATATTATGTCTATAATGCTTAGAAATAACTTTTTAGTGATAAAATTCATTTCTGTGCATGCAAATTGGGTAATTGTGTATCTAATTGACCACTTAGTTTGTAGTTGAGTAATTATTGTCATCAACTGCCTGTTTGCACATTAATGAAGGCCAGGTGAAAATGTTAATTAGGTTAATGATTTTAAATAAATTTTGTTATTAAAGAAACATGTTTCCTTATCTAGCTGCAGTGTTGAAATTGCTACTGGAAATGTTTTTTCACATGGCCTTCCAACATTGAAGACCCAGATTACAAGCTAGAATTCAAGCAGTTGATTGAGTCAATGCATCCCATTAAGGGGATCGTTGTATAAAGATTCATCATCTATATCTAATCTAATAATAGACAAATATGCAAATTGACCGCACCTTCGCTACACCTAAACCACGCCCACCAGCCAAGCCACGCCCACCAACCAATCAGGATGAGTATGCAAATTGCCCCAACAAAGATGGCGGCTAATTTGCATATCAAGACAGTGTCGAAAGAAGCCAAGAGCTGCAAAGGGGAGTAAAGCTTCCAAGAAGCAAGCAAGCCAGGGGGGCGGGGGGAGGAGAAGGGAGGAGTGAAGTCAGGGCCGGGAGCGAAGGGAAATGAAGGCGGGCTGGAGGAGAAGGTGAGGCGGGTGATAAAGACGGAGTGGAGGCGGGGCCGGGGGCGAAGGGAAACACGGGCGGGCTGGAGGAGAAGGCGGGGCCGGCGGCAAGGGCAGGGCGGAGGCGGGGCCGGGGCTGAAGGGAAACACGGGCGGGCTGGAGGAGAAGGCGGGGCCGGCGGCAAGGGCGGGGCGGAGGCGGGGCCGGGGCTGAAGGGAAACATGGGCGGGCTGGAGGAGAAGGCAGGGCCGGCGGCAAGGGCGGGGCGGAGGCGGGGCCGGGGCTGAAGGGAAACACGGGCGGGCTGGAGGAGAAGGCAGGGCCGGAGGCAAGGGAGGAGCGGAGGCGGGGCCGGGGCCGAAGGGAAACACGGGCAGGTTGGAGGAGAAGGCTGGGCCGGCGACAAGGGCGGGGCGGAGGCGGGGCCGGGGCTGAAGGGAAACGCAGGCGGGCCGAAGGAGAAGGCGAGGCGGGCGGCAAGGGAGGAACAGAGGCGGGGTAGAGTGCAGCAGGAAATCCCATTGCAGGAATTTTCCTGCAACGGGAAAGCTAGTATATATATAAAAGGCTAATATGCAAAGTGTCCCTGAGGAAGTTCTACCAGGAGTTCTATCGCTTGCTGTGACATGTGCTAACCACCAGGGGGCAGCGAGGAATGAAGAAAGGCCCTAGATGGCAGCTAGGGAAGGTCCAGATTGGCCCTGATCGCTGGCAAGGCCTACGAACCCTACCTGTGCAACGGGCCTCTAGTTAATACATAAGAAGACATCATGCCTTCAGGTTAGGTGTGCAGAACTAGGAGTGTGGGACAAAGACTAGTTGTCCCAGTATATTAGAGACTACATGTACTTATGGCCACATTCTATTTACTCAGCCAATTTTTTTTAGTATATATAATTAATTTCTTTACAAGTGTGTGCATCAGTGAATGGGTGATTCTTAAAAATATCTTGACGATAAAATATGACCTTGATTTCCCTTAAATTTGAAGAAAACTAAATAATTTTATATTAACTATACCTACAATAATACTAAATATTTGTATTTGAAGCAAACACAAATAATTTGAAGGCCTAGGTTTCATCAATTCTGTTAAGATAGCAGAAACTCTTTGATGTAGGCTTGCTTAGTCAACAATTTGTAATAAAATCTCTCCTGGAGCAAAGCCTGGATGAATTTCTAACATTTTTTCTTTAAGTTATCCAAACTTCCTCAGGTAGTTAGGTCATTAAATAGCAATAGGTATCAACAAAAAGCAGCTTCTCATCATTAGCGTTAAAGATGGTTCCAGCTTACATCTGAAAAATTACATATGGACATCAGAATAATTTAGGTTGATTTCAGTGGGAGAGATTCATTGCAGGATAGTTTGTAGCATAGCAATTGCCAGCTCAAGGGAAAGGAAAATATTTGACAAAAATGTTCATATCATAGTGTAACAATGCATTTTTACTGATCAGCTTAATTTTATGATGATAAACCAGAGTTCAACCCAAAAAACATTGTATATATTTGTATTAAGGCATCATTAACTTGAGCTTAGGCATTTATTTTACTCACACCCCTTGGCAAAATGTTTCTAAAACAGCTATATTTCATGATCTTTTAAAGAAGGCACAAATGTCCTACCTGTTTCAAATGTTAACATAATATCAAAAAAGGGGTATTAATATTGAATTATCTAGTTAAATATTCAAACATTTAATATTTTAATTTTATTTAATTCTAAGTGCTGACTTGACTTTGTTTCCACTTGAATACTGATGATAAATTAAAAATAAAGCACAAAGGAGTCACTAGAGAATGAGGCTCTCGCATGTGGAGTGTACATATTGAGAGTGAAAAAAAATATGAAGAGGGATCCCAGAAATAGATTATCCATTGTAATTCAGTGAATTATATTTTCAAAAATTAATAAATAAAGCTAACAAATTAACCAGATAGACATAAAAGTAATCCAGCTCAAAGAGGAAAAAAATATTTTTGGGATTACTTCTATGCTGTGAAGATACAGAAAAAAATAATAATAAATACATAAAATACTGCAAACAGGAAAACTTCACTCTTCTTTGGAATAAGTTGGCCTCTGAAACAACAACTGTTTTACCATTTCTAACTTATTTTGATATAATCACTTTTAATTGATGTTTGAACCCACTGCAATCTGGCTTCCATTTTCCACCAGCATGTGAGGGGCGGGGTGGCTCTGAAAGCCTGTGAGAAGATACCAAATACTTCCTAAATTCCAAATCAATCATCTTTTACTTCACACCCCTGTAGCATTTGTCACTCCCCTCTATTAAACACTCTCTTTGATTCTACCATCTCCTCCTTAATGGTAATCAGACTTCTCTATGCTCTCCCTGTTACAGTCATCCTTTCTGCTGAATCTTAAAAGATGAGACAGCCAAATTTATAGCTTCTGTCTTTTTTTTCTTTTTCTTTTTCGTGATCTTCTTGCTCTTCTGTGAGAATTTTGCCCATTCATATGATTTCCATGATCTATAATTTCTGGCAAGATCTGTTGCTTGAGAGGTTCACTAATTTTTCTGAATAGTACATGTCTGCAGAGAGAGTATATGCACCTCACAATCTATTTGTTCTAATGAATTCTTTATTTTTTGTTTCTCTCAGCAGTGTAAATTAAAACAAGAGTTAACAATAAAACCATACAAGGACAAACTTTCTCTCTGCATTCTTTGCTTTTTCCAGTGGGAATGATATGGACTAAACCTCTAAGCTAAAAATCTTGAATATCTCTGTCCTCCTCATTCACTGTCACGTGATTACATACCCATATCCTATCCGGTACCAATTTCCTAGCTCCCAATTTCTAAACATATCTCTATCAGGTCCTGTTTTGCAACATTATTGTTTTCACCTTAGGCCATTAACATTTATTTCTGAGCTTGTCATCACTCACCTTCTTCCAATTCCCTATTTGAGTGCCTCCCATTGCCAAGTAGAACACTCTGTCCTTTACAAGTTTGCTTCATCTTACTTTTCAATTCTGTATCTCAACTTTTTCTTGAATTTAACTAAAATAAAAGCAGTTTTTCTTGTAGATATTGACAAAATCTTTAATACCAGCTTGTATTATTTTCATTGGTATTATACCAGTTAAAATACAATTAGTAATGTCTAAATTAACAATGATGAAAATATTTTATTTGCATATCATATTTTAATCAAAGTCAAATTGCTTTTATAAAGCTCAATGGCAAATTACTAGTTTTCTCACCTCAGTGTTTCATAACTTGATATTGTAAACTTGAACATTAACAACAGAAGTGAATAAACACCTTCATTTTTATTGGAAGATTTTTGTTGTCGACTATAAACTTGATCTAGTTAACTAGAATAGTCAACTAGAAATTATTATATTTAGCAACTGGCGATGATTTTCATCCCAGAGGGAAATATTATGAGAAAGCAGAATTTTGTATAACTAAGTGGTAAAAATGAAATTGTTGTGGTTTACCTTCAGAGTTAAAAGTAGAGATTTTAGAGTTTTTAATAATCTCTTTATATTTTAAAGATATAATTGTTATTAAATTATATAAAATATTATAATTATTACACAAGAGACTTTTTCTATGAACAAAGTGTAAATATATATTTCAATATCAAAATTTGATTAGTGAAGGGATAATATATTTAACCTTTTGCCCACCCATCTAACAACAATGAACTAGCCAATAACAATTGATTTGAAAGCCAAGAATTTAAATGTTAAACTGTCACATCTTCAGCCTCAGAATAAGGCAAACATTCATATTTTAATGTGATGATTACTCTGAATTCTGATGTGTGCCACAGTGTTAATGGTATGGCTTTAGTCTAATTTCAATTGTAATGTGGGGGAATTGGAAAACAGTTTACAATATTCCAGATTTCTGAACATATCTGAATTGTCTCAAGGATCAGCCTTTTGAACCTAGTTATAGACATTACTTTAACATATAAAAAAGAAATAATAACAAAAACTATTTCTTTAATTACTACAATTGAGATAAAAATAAAATATCAGGAACTGAAGGGCATTACCTAGTCACCCTCTTTGACTTTCAAGTAACTGTTTATCATAGGATTTCTGCTCTTAGATGAACCACCTAAATTCTTAAAATGTACTTTAGTAAAAAAAAAAAAAAAAAAAATAAACCATACTCTCTCTTTCTAAATACTGATGTCATTTAGACAGTCCAACCTTGGCAAAAAAGAAGCAAATGGGTCAAGATCTAAATATTTTTGCCTTTCCTTCTATAAAATTTCTTACTCAAAGAGTAAGCCTAGTATCTGAATAATAGATCACACAGATGGACATGCTAAATGAGCATTTGTTTAAAACAGAATTTTCACTTTCCCCATCTTCATTATTTTATTTTTGTCATGGTTTCTTTGTCTTATAGGTCATATTTATAAATAGTGTTGTGACATTCATTTACTTTCACATATTTTTAATCTCTTAGAACCATTTCCATATTAGTATCTAGACATTATACTGTAGGGAGATATTAACAGTGTTTGAAACATATTGCATTTTGTTACAGTCATTCAAAATACTGCCTTAAGCATCGCTGCCTCCATCAGCACCTCTGCATATGCCAAATATCTGGAAAGATCTATTAACAGATGCCTGTTTACTCTACAGTGATATTAACTTTCCTTATCAGGCTGAGTTAATTGATTGAGGATGGTAGGGGAAAGATTTGCATAGGAGATGTGTGTGCCTGCAGAAACTGCAAAACTCATCAGCTAGTCACATACGAGCTTTTTCACATTAAAATTGTGTGTCCCATGTTATGGGCAGAGTCTAGTGCACTGTATGCAAAAAAAATGTGTATTTGATACATGTTATTTTCATCTGTTTAATGGAAACACTTTAGTAACTGCTTAATCCAATTCATCTTTATATCTAGATATATTTCTAAGAGTACATTTTAATTTTATTTATTCATTATATAGTTGAGCACAATCTTCATATGAAGTAATCTGTACAGTAGCCCTGGATGGTCCAGTAATATAGTATTAATAATAATTATCATCATTATAATGACTTACATTGTATAATGTTGCAATAAAGTTTTTATATTTGTAATATTTCATTTAATTTAGTAAAAACTCTGTGAGATAGGTTATACTTTCTGGTACACAAAAGGTTCTCAATAAATGTCAACTTCTTAAGTCTTCAATAGATTGTTGAATTTTCCAAGGTCATGAGGTAAGAAGTGGAAAAACCTGAACAAAAACTACAATTTTTATGACTTCTAAGTACCCTTTTATCTGACTCCTGGTATTTCTTCCACTGAATACCACCAGGTGACTGCAAATGAATGGCTATGACATAGAAGGACACTAGATTTTGCCTCTATATTATTCAAGAATTCAAAGAAATTCCAGTTGCCTGAGTAGACTAAGGAGATCTAGATGAATATACATAATACAAGTTGCATTTATTATGCTTAGTTTGCTAAACCAGGAGAATTAACAAAAGTGAATGTTTGTGCTTTAAATAATGTTTTAAAGTTTTAAACCAGTCTTTAGGACTTGTATCTACTTCAGAAAGGTGAGGTCAAGAAGAATTTTACACATTGAGATAATTTGAACTTCCTTTGTATACCATTCCCAGAAAGTTTAATTCTGATACATTACCTTTATGATAGGCTGTGTAAAATATTCATCTCCACTTTGGTGAGTGTTAATTCCTTGGTTTGTAAAAAAAATAAATAAATAAATAAATAACTAAATAAATAATTAAAAAAAATAAACCCACTTTAAAATATGCCCCAAAACAATGCACTTAGGTTTGACACATAATAACTATATATGAACTGTCTGACATTACTATTTAAATAAAAGAAAATGCTGCATATAAGTGAACCCAGTTTAAAGAATATATTTAAAATATTGAAAGAATATAGCTTTAAGAGAGCAAGTGAAATTGCATATAGCACATATTAAGTAAATATGGAATCTCTCTCCTATTTTACTTTACTGTCTCTAGGTTCTAAACTAGATTTAAGTTTCTAAACTGCATTTTACTACTGGTTTTTCATGGTCTCCTCAAGAGTAGAAATTTATTCAAACAATTTAATCTCTTTTATTCTGTGCTTCTTTCCTTTCTTTTGTTTTTCTTCAACTTACTCATTTCTCTCTCTCAACTTCAAATGTCACAATCTTTATCTCAAGTCACTAGGTTACTTTTATTGGAGTAACTGAGGTTCCAGAATACCCTTGGTGACTTGATATTATTAAGCTGTGCTAATTATTTCTAGGGAATTGACCTCAATCAAGTTTACCCAAGGTTACGATAATTATTTCTATAAAGGAAACTATGGGCCCTATTGTTCTGAGGAAATAGGAGTTGTAAATAAATATAAAAAGCTGTATAGCCAATGCTTCTTTGGTCCTCAAGAAATATTTGTTCAAAAGATAAAATATCTTTGTTAATTTACTTTTTCTAAACATCTTTATTTAAAATATAATTTTATTGATTTCAGAGAGAAAGGGCAAGTGAAAGATAGAAACATCAGTGATGAGAGAATCATTGGTTGGCTGCCTCCTGCATGCAACCAGGAATCAAACCATGACCTCCTGGTTCATAGGTCAAAGCTCAACCAATGAACCATGCCGGCTGGGCAAATTCCTCAATTTCTAATTTCTCTCCTGATATTTTACATTACTCTCTCATAATCTATGAGAAATATATAATATATATAATTTATAAGTGCCACTATTAAGGAAAAAACATATGATCTTTAGGCATTCTTTAATATGGATATACAATATATATCTTAATCTCTCTATAGAAAAGTCAAAATAATTGAAGTCAATTATTTTGACTTTTAAATAAGTGTGTGGATATGGGGATATTAATGGGTTAAAAATTATCTGAAAAAAAAGTATACCTTAATGCTGCATATTTTTTAGGCCTTACATATAATTATATGAAGATAGCTTAGGAAATATTGAATTTCTAATAGTAGAATCCATTTGGCTGCAATTCTTTATAAAGAAATAAAACCACTAAAAACAAAGCCTCTACTATATGATGCTTAGCAGGAAATTTTACAACCACATAATGTTCACTGCAATTTCCGCAGGAAGAAATTTTAGGGATTTTAAAAAACATTTTTTTCTTGTGGTTGCATCTAGATTAAGTGCTAATTCAATAGCCTTTGCCTATGTGTGTGAGTATATATACATACATACATATATACATATATATATTTGTGTATCTAGATATATATATATATCTTAATTATTGCTTATTTCTTGAATGTCTTTCACAATGTATTTTCTATTTTTTGGTTCAATTTATTAAAAATATAATTTTTTATCACATCAGGGTTGATAAAAATTAATAGAAAAACATTTAGGTTCTACATCTTTAAAAATATCTCTGGTAGCCATGGAAAATATTGTCAATTCACATGGCTATTCTTATTTGAAAGCTCATCCACAAAATTTAATAATCATCTGAGATGATGAATTTATAAAATCCCTGAAGAATTATTATCACTGTCTTTGGAGATTAATTATTGTGTTATTGCTGTTATTGATGAAACTTTGTTACTCATCTTGCATATATTCTGCAAAGTCCTCTCTATCTTCAAATTATTTTTAGTTAAACTCATAGAGCATTGGGAAGTTTATCAGTAGGAAGCTAGAATTTACATTATTATAAGTTCTAAAATTTCATTATAGTGCAGGTTTTAAACCCCTATTCAATAAAATATTAATATTTGTTATTTAAGCTCTTTCTTTGTTTTCCTTTTACATTTATACCTGTTATCTCTTTTCCTTTTAAAGTTTGCCAAGAAATAAAGTGATATAAATAAATCAGTAACATATGAAATTGTAAACAGCAAAAAAATTTAAATTGGTAATGAACAATCTAAAAATTCTATAATTAATTAAAATGTTTAGACTAATGTGTATTATATAAAATAATTAAATTATTAGTCAGATACTAGATTAGAGACAATCAAGGTACGGCAAAAAATCTTATTTCTGGAAGGAGTCATATAAACAGAAAACATGATCTTTGTTTTGTTTTTATTCAGAAAGAACTAACTTCTCTTCTGTAGGACTTGTGAGATCAAAGTTGGAGAGGGGTATTGAGTGAGAGCTTTGACCCTGGTGATTTGGGCAGGTCTGCTTTAGAACTGTTTTTTGTTTTTGTTTTTTCCCCCTTTTAGGAGATGTTACCTAAGGGAGGGGATGTCTTTAGGTGGGAACAGAAACAATTTCTGGGAAAGCATTGCTTCTCTCCCTTCCTTTAATCAATAAAGCCCTAATCAATTCTTAATCGTCCTCTTCAACCCTACCATTGACTACTCTACCTTCAACAACACTATTTTATTTTGTGTGGCCATAACTTCTACAAAAAAATTTCTCAAAAGTTATTTATTTTATGAAAATACCCTGTTGATAACCACTGACTTAGGATAATACTACCTGCATTAACAAATAAACCCCCAAGTTGTTGTTTTAATTTATTATAACATTATATGGTTTTCATTGGCCAAGTAAGGCAACATTGTTTTATATATATATATATATATATATATATATATATATATATATATATATATATATTATACAAATGGCACTATAATTATCCATTACATTTTTTAAAATTCTGAAGCCACTAAGTGAATATTTATTAAATTTAATTTAATTGTGGCATTCTACAATTATATCTCCACTGTCCCACTAATAAGAAATATCTCTGTCCTTATTTTGGAACTATAGTTTAGAAATTGAAGTTCACATTATAGACTTTTCAAACTTCAGATTTTCAACCTTCAGATCTTAAGCTAGTAGTAATCCTATATAATAAAAGGCTAATATGCAAATAGACCAAACAGCAGTATAATCAAACAACCGAACAACTGGTTTCTATGATGTGTGCTGACCACCAGGGGGCGTGCACAGAACATGGCGGGCATCGGCCTTGGCAGGATGGTGGAGCAGGTGAGTGGCGGCACCGGACTAAGGCAGGGTGCTGGTCACTGTTATCAGGGCAAGTGTCTGGTGGTACCTGAAAATCGCTCCAGCGCACGCCATGGTCCCGCCCAGCCCTCGCTGGCCCTGCTCGCACCAACTGCTGGCGTCAGAACTGCCGCTCACACCCACTGCTCACACCCACTGCTCACACCCACTGCCCATCGCTGGCCCCAATTGCTGGGTGCCGTCAGAGGGTGCTAGCGGCAGCTGCAGGCCCTGATTGCCCTTCAGGGCTTCTCCAACTCCCCTGACCCCTGAGGGAAAATCGGGGCCAGCAGCCACCTCTTGCACCCGCTGTCAGTACTGGAGCTGCCACTTGCACCCACTGCCAGCACCAGCCCCGCTCACACCCACAACCGGCACCGAAGCCACTACTGGCACCCGCTGCTGGTGCCCGGCACCGGTACCAATTGCTCGGCGCCATCAGTGGGTGGGAGGAGTGGCTGCTGGCCCTGATCACCCCTGAGGGTTTCTCCGCCTCCCCCTGCTCATGAGGGTTGATCAGGGCAGCAGCTGTCACTCGCACCTGCTGCAGGCACCTGCCCCAGTCACTCTGTGCCTTCAGTGGGTGCAAGCGGGACCAGGGCCATCAGCGAGTGGGAGCGATGGTGGGGATGGGACTGCCAGAGACAGGGGGCTGGGGGCCACTGCGGGAGGGTCCAGGTGGGGGTGTGGAGGATGGGCCAAGACCCACCCCTGTGCCTCCTGCAGCCTCGCAGCCCACAGTGCCTTTTTTTTTTAAAATATATTTTATTATATTTTTTACAGAGAGGAAGAGAGAGGGATAGAGAGTTAGAAACATCGATGAGAGAGAAACATCGATCAGCTGCCTCTTGCACACCCCCTACTGGGGATGTGCCCGCAACCAAGGTACATGCCCTTGACCGGAATCGAACCCGGGACCCTTGAGTCCAAAGGCCGACGCTCTATCCACTGAGCCAAACGGGTTTCGGCGAATCATTGATCGGCTGCCTCCTGCACGCCCCCACAGTGCCTTTCAAGGTGCATGAATTTGTGCCCTGGGCCCCTAGTGTATAATAAATGAACTTAGGTTTTTTTATATACACTATATGCATTAGTTCTCAATTTGATATATTTTGCCCCTCCAATTGGCAATTGACAGTTGCCAATTGTAGACATTTGAAAATATCTAGAGATAGTTTTGATTGTCATGTCAGGGGGCTGGGGCAGCAGTGCTATAGGCATCTATCTAGTGGGTGGGGTCCAAGGATGCTGTCATACATCCTGCAATGTATAGCACAGCCTCCTGCAACAAATAATCACCTGTGATAAGTTTGATAAACCTGTTCTACATGATGATACATAATAATTTATTTAATCTTCACAACAACCCTTTAGTATACATACTAATGTATCAACATTAAGGGAACTGACCCACAGAGAAGTTATGCATAATTTACAAATTCATGAAACTGAATAGAAACACAGATGTTCTGGATCCAGAAACCTCTTGCTTAACCACTACACTAAAGCCTCTCTGTAGTTTCTAAAGTTTTTTTTTACAAGTTTCTAACTGAGCATCAAATCTGTTATAATATTGTTTAATAGGAGCAATATAAGAAGTTTTTGACCCCACCTCCCCTTCTTCAATCAATTGGTAAATCTTCTATATAATAGGGCAAAGACATCATTCATCAAGTCAGCTTTCTCTGTGTCATTATTCTGCTTCAGGCGCATACTAGGAATCGTGGACTAAAAAGAAGAATAAAAGGCTGAAAAACATAAGCAAGACAAAACAATGCTCAAGTGTGTTGGCTTGACAGCATTTACTAAGGTAGTTCATAGAAGGATCACAATGTCTTGACTCACAAAGAAAAACCTCAAAGAGGAAAAATCTATATTAGATCTGAGCCTTCCACAGTGATCTTGAATTATTTCTGAATTTTGTTTGTTTTGTTTCTATTTCACCCTCTTAACCACCTTCTTCTTTTTTTTTCAATTTTTGAATATTTATTGAGAATGCACTTTGTATTTAGCTCTTTGCTACACACATTATTGGAAGTATTTTACAGAGCTTTTGTATGCAAAAAGATACGATACAAATTTTGTTAAAACAAACAAACAAAAGGAGACAGGCATGATTATACTAAAAGATATGTAACAGTAAAAGAAAAATATGAGCAATCTTGAAGTAGTGTATAATTAAATGTTAAAATAATTATATGGACAGTCAAACAAAAAAAGCAAAATTTTGAGCCCAAAATGAAGATATATATATATATATATACACACACACACACACACACACACATATACATATACATATATATATAATATTCATTTAGTGATTATTTTTAGATAGTAAAATCATATAAACTGCATAATTTTATAATGAACAATAACCTAGATCACAGTGGAGCTAGTTTTCTTAGCTAGTTCTTCTTCAGTTTACCTCTTTAGGAACCCTGTCTTCCCCTTTTAGCAATCCAACAATGTCTTGGAAAACTATGTAATTTATAAATATATATCAAACATGTTCAGATAATTTGCCAGACAATATCTCTAAAATAGATCTAATGAAAGATGATTATTCTAAGCTTAGGTTTGCCTCTATGACTACTTATACTTTAACTTAAATAATGTTTTTATGTACATCTCCTCAAATATTATCACAGATTATTCAATAGGAATTTATTACTCTCAATTAAGTACTCTTTCTGCATTTCTTTGTAGTCTAGCAGTAAAGATCAAGGGCACTGAAGTTAGACTGAAATGCTTAAATCCCAATGAGTCTTTGTGATATCCACATAGTGGGAATATTAAAAAATTTATATCTATATCTATATCTATATCTATATCTATATCTATATCTATATCTATATCTATATCTATATCTATATCATCTATATCTATATCTATATCATCTATCTATACCTATACTTATGTCCATATCTATCTATATCTTATCTTATCTTAAAAAATGTAACATTTTTTTTAAATTAATTAACTAGAAGCCTGGTGCATGAAATTCGCGCATGGGGGGTGGGTGTCCCTCAGCCCAGACTGCATTCTCTCTAATCCGGGACCCCTTGGGGGATGTCTGAATGCTGGTTTAAGTCTGATCCCTGGGATTGGGCCTAAACCGGCAGTCGGACATCGCTTTTATAATCCAGGACTGCTGGCTCCTGACTACTCACCTTCCTGCCTGCCTGATCTCCCCTACTAACCCACCCCCCCCCCCGCCAGCTTTATCACCCCTAACTGCTTCTGCCTTCCGGCCTGTTCGCCCCTAATTGACTCGCCCTGCCAGCCTGGTTGCCCCCAACTGCCCCCCTCTGCCAGCCTGGTTGCCCTTAACTGCCCCCCAAGCTGGCCTGCTCACCCCCAACTACCCCCCTCTGCCAGCTTGGTTGCCCCTAACTGCCCCCCTCCCCGCCGGCCTGGTCACACCCAACTGCCTCCCTCTGCCAGCCTGGTTGCCCCTAACTGCTCCCCCCACCAGCCTGGTCACCCCTTACTGCCCCCCCTGCCGGCCTGGTCACCCCACACGGCCTGTTGTTCAGTCATTTGGTCATCCCTCACTAACCCTTTGCCAGCCTGGTCATCCCGTGCAGCCTGCTGTTCAGTCGTTTGGTCATCTTCACTAACCCCCCTGCTGGCCTGGTTACCCCCACACAGCCTTCTGTTTGGTCATCCAACAGGTTGTTTAGGTCCTGATGGCCCCTGACTTTTTATATATTAAGATGTTTAGTTAATGATGGATAAATATGAAGATAACTTGGTTTTGGTACTGCTTATAACTTGATATGTATTTTAAAGTATTAAGTTTTCACCTATTTACAGACATATAGAAAGGTATATAGTAATATTTGCTTTGTAAAATTTGTGCGCATGTGAAACATGACATTCCTTTACATCTTAAGATAACCCACACAGAGAAATTTAGCTTGAGAAATTGATGTTAAATTTCATTTCAGTAAATAACTTGCCTTGACTATGAAGCTCAAATACTATTTTTTGAGAATATCATAGTGAGTATATCCAAAAACTTCTTATTCCAAATAACAGATTAATAAATATTACATATAATACTTAATTTCCTCCCAGTTCTATCTATCTATCTATCTATCTATCTATCTATCTATCTATCTATTATCTATCTATCTTAAATGCAGTGTGATATTTTATTAAGCAAATTATTTTATAATTTTAATTAAATGTATTGGGGTGACCTTGGTTAATAAAATGATACAGGTTTCAGTTGTACAATTCTATAATACATCATGTGTATACTGTATTGTGTGTTCACTACCCAAAGTCTAGTCTCCTTTCAAAACCATTTACAAACCCATACCCCCCATTTCTGTGGAGAGAGAAGCATTGTTGTAAATAATTCAGGCTCTTAGGTTTTATTTATTTATGTATTTCTTTCTTTATTTATCTATTTATCTATCTATTTATTTTTAAGTTTTTGGACACCAATTTAACTTGTTTTCTTTAATGTGATACTCAGTTTTTTGGTGAAAAAAGAAGACTGCTTGGCTTTTAAGAAATAAGGTGAGGCCTCATTCCAAAGTGATGTGATTTTTAGTAATTTTCAAATGGTAACCTTTCAAAATTATGATTTTGTGAGAGCAAGTTACTCATTCAAATAATTTCAAAGAGTAAGCACAGCATAGAAATACTGAGCATTTGCCATTTAAGGCTTGTATTAAATACTCTGAAGGAAATTAGTATTCCAGAAAGAAAATCCCTTTGCTCTAATAATTTTTCAACCTTAGTGAAGAAGCAAAATGGACATAACATACAAGAAAATACAGGACTTGTCAGAGATGCAAAGTGGTGCAAGGAAATTGGAGAATCCTCTGGGAGAACATGAACATGGAAGGAAGGATGACACAGGAACAAGAAAAAAAAAAGTGTGAGAATAGCTCGAACAAAAGGCAGGATGAGAAAACCACAAATGGTCAAGTTTAATGTGAGATCAAAGAGGACTGGAGTCTCTAACTCTTTGTAGTCATGAGATAGAATATACAGGACCTGAAATTGAAGCTCACTGGCAAACTTGCTATTTTAAACAAGCAATTTTCCTTATTTCCTTTCCCTACTTTTACCTACCTTCCTTTCTTCTGTCCTCTTACCCTTCTTTATTTTTTAACTTTCTTATTTCTAATGAGAGCTTGATTTTTTTTTAAATGCCAGAGAGGTCTAGAAAAAGTGTAGGAACCAAAGATGGTGGCCAAGCAATGTTGTTGGTAAGAAAGATGGAAGCCAACAGTTGGTAAGAAAGATGGATAAGTGATATTGAAGCCTGGCATAGTGAAGAGATTAGTGGCAAACAGGATAATTAAACCAATAAGCAAATACTTTAAGGCTAATGTGAGCAAGAATTCACACAGTTGGAGAAAGAAATTATGAATATGGAAAGTTTGAATAAATCTCAAGGATTTGCAAGTTCATCAGTGTTTCCTAAGGTTTTCCATAAGGTTGAAATAAAAATAACTATAGGAATAAATATGTACATGGATATGGGTGTGTAAATATACATATATTTTCCCCTCTGAGAGGTTTGATAGCAGAGCAAGACTTAAAACCCAGATCTTGGTTTCTTCTTGGAGAAGTGACTTATTCTAGGGCTAAACAGGGAAGTACAAGCTAAGCCTAGAGGACATTGTTTCAAAAATTAAGAAAGGGCTCAAGAATGATAAACCTGACCAGCCAAGTAAAGGATAACTTGGGGTTCAAAATAAATAATAGATGGGATGGATTAAAACCTCTTCAATAAAACAAGAATCCCTGAATCCATAATTGTATAAATAAATACATGAATGAATCCATTGGGATAAACGGAAGCTTTTTCTTATAGGAAGTTAACCACAAATGACTGTGGATGGAATTAGAAAAACACTGCTTGATAACCACAATAGTAATAATCAATTCAGTCAGAACTTATCAGTGGATGAAACAATTAGTTGGTTAATGTCTGATGCAGATTAGGAGAATTACATAATTCAATGGATATCCCCCCCAAAAAAATGATTCATTATAAAGAAATGAAAGTTTAATTTATAGGGCCAACCCTGGGGTATCACACCTTAAAAAAATCACTAGAGTTAACCAACTCCAGAAGCAGAAAAAATCAAAAGCATGCATTACCTGATAGAATATAATTAGAATACATTACAACTTCTGTTGCATTCATGTTCAAATGCTTAACCTTAGTCAAATCAGGAGACACTCAAAAAAGCAAACGGAAGTTCTTTTTGCAAAATAACTAGTCTTTAAATTGTTTTCTAAAATGCCAAGATCATGAAAGTCAAGGAAAAACTAAGAAACTGGGATTAAAGGGACCTTTGGAGGCATGAAAACTAATTGCCAAGTGTGATTGGTTTGGGTCCTTTTGATAGAAAGCAAATTATTGGACAATTTGTGAAATTTAAATTATTCTGTGAATTCGATCAAGTACAAATGTTTATGTCCTGATTTTCTTGGTTGAACTGTGACTATAAACAAGATCATCAGTTTTTGTAGAAAAAGTTACAGATGTTATGCACCATTACCCCTGTCTTATTCAGGGGTAATGGTGCATCGTATCTGTAACTTAATCTCAAATTGTTCAGAGAAAACAATAATGTGTATCTGCTGCTGGTGGAAGCAGGATTATTTCATGGTAAAGCAGGAAATGCATTTCAAGGGTACACGCATATGAGGAGGGGTGGTACTGTGGCAAGTGTTTTTTTTTTTTGTTTTTTTTTGAGAAAAGAAAAAAAGGAAAGGCTTAGGTGATGTCTCATCCATGACCAGGTGAGGTGGCTCAGTTCAATGTTGCTACAAAAAATGTCTAATATCTGGAGCCTCAGGCCCACACTATTCCTCACCAAGCCCAAAAGAAGGGCTGAGCCCCAGAGATGTTGTGCCAATAGCCCAGCCTCAGCAGAGTATCTGAAGCTTTCCTAGGTCATCTCAGTCCATGCCAAAGTTCCAATAGTTCAGCTCGGTCTCTGTCCCCTCCAACTAGCTTAGTCTCCAGCCAATGATGTGTTGCCACAACCAGGCCCACATTTGGACCCACACAACTGCCATGGAGAGAGAATTCATGCTAACATACAGGCTTCAGACCTTTGATAAGCTTTGATTATATTATCTTGAGTTTTGGAAGGGGTGAGATTTGTTTCAAATTAACCTGGCTCTTTGTGGGCTTGTGCTGATCCTCCCCCTAACCAATCACTTTCCTAGATCTTCAGGAGATTCATGCCCTTACCCAATCTGATGCTTTTCCAGATTTTCCCAGACTAGGTTCCTCCCCTTTATGTCACCATTTGGCTCCTACTGGGCGTGCCACATAGTAGAAAGACCTCCTCCTGTGCCATCTTGGCTTCTACTGAGCATGATTCAGCAGAGAAGTTTCCCCTTTATTGCCCCAGCCCTCATAACCTGGTGGAAGGGGCCATTTTTCTCTGGGGAGATTGGAAAACCTGTTCTTTCTGCCCTCCCAGGAGAACAGAAGGATGTTTATTCCCTTGACAGGGCAGTATCTGAAAGCTAGAGCTTCCTAGTTAATCCAGCTTAATTAGATGTCTGGCGTTAATTGCTCTCATTATGTTCTTTGTCAACAACAAACTAGTTGCCTATGCTAACATTTCCATTAATATACACAGAGAAAATGATAAAGCAAATAGTACATGTATCCACAACTGGAGAATCTAGATGAAGAGCATACATGCATTTTCTACTGGTTTTAAAACATTTCTGTAAATTTGAGCTTATTTTATAATACAACTAGAGGCCCGATGCACAAAATTCATGCAAGGGGCTCAACCCTCACAGCCCTGACTTCATCCAGAAGGTCATCTGGAAGGACATCTGGAAGGTTGTTTGGCTGTGCAGTCTAATTAGCATATTAGCTCTTTATTATATAGGATAGGAAGATTAAAAAAAATAATCATAGCATCAAGTCACAGAGAAAATATTTTAGCCAACTATGGAAAAACCAAATCCTGTTTAAAGGAAATACAGCTATAATTAAATCTATACTTAAAGTGTTCAACTCTTTATTAAAACTGTCTTCATTTCCCTGATAGGTTGCCATGAAAATTCTGTTCCACCATTTAAATTCGTTTTCAGTAACTTCCTATAGAGAATAGAGTAGACAAATAAATCTACTACTATGTTCCTTTGAAATTTTAACAGGATAAGAGTACTAAAAAGTAGGGTGCAGGGAATGGATCTCCCCCTCTCAGGTTCTTGCCTCACAGTTTGAAGAATAAAATTTGCAGATTAAAAGGACTTGTTAGTAAAAAAGTGGAAATTTATTAGAAGCAAATACAGACTCCCATGCAGGAAGGGGTTCCTAAGTGGGTAACTAACAAAGCCCCTTTTTCTAAGGGTTATAAATGCTGTAGTTCTTTGTCTCTTCATGCTCCCTTCTAATTGGACCCCTTCCCCATTTTATTACCCTGTGCTTTTCTAATTGGTCACTCATTTTGCAGAATATCAGCTTCAAAGCCCAAATCCCACATGGTACCCATTCTTTCTCTCCCCCTTATCTTATAACATTCTTCTGTGTCTTATGAACATGTTTCTCTCCTTCCAGCATCTGTTGACATTTCTCCATCCTTTGTGAAAGTATGTTTACTTTTTCCCCATACTCTGTGATTTTTCTTTATCCTCTGTGAATGTGTGCCTTCCTCTCCCCTTATCCTGTGGCAACTTTCTATTCTCTGTGAATGTATTCCTTCCGGTGGCTCCAAGCCCTCACCTATGCATTCCTCCCCGCAGGGACCCTCTTTATTCCTGAGACTCCCTAAACCTGCCTATTTTATACCTAGAATTCCTTTCAATACTGTATTTATTGAGTGAAACACTTTTTCTCTTTGATTATATTATCTCAGGCAATAGCCAAACACACATATGAAAACAACTACAACAACAACAACAAAAACTTTTAATGGCCCAGATGGTCAGATGAATGATAATGATTCTTAGTCAGATAAAAGTCACTGTGGTTTCTTCTATTGTCTATAGTGAAATAGTTGCCACAAAGCACTGTATTTGAAAATTGAGGAAGTGTTGTGGATCTTAATTACTCTTCGTGAATATAATTTTGGAAAAAATACACATACTAATAGTTGTCATCTAATGGTGGAAAAAGGGTAGGTATTTCAGAAATGAGAAAACTAGTACACACAAATTATTTTGAAGATCTTCAAAACTTTAGAAAGATATACTGAGAAATACAAAGTGTATGTTTCTTTTTCTAACTCTTGTCAAATCCATATTGTGAAATTAGAATTTAGGTAGTGTCAATATTTTACCATCAGGGAGAGACAAACCAGGACTCAGATTATTTATATGTGTATATATTAAAGCATAGGAAATAAAAATGGGGGAGGGGGAGAGTTTGATGTAATTAGCCTACAAGCTAGAGGTAAATTTTAGTCGTTTCTGCTTATTAAGACATAACAAATTATTATACTTAAAAGCCATGATCAAAAGGCTGGGGGAATAATCTTTTTTTTTTTAAAATGCCATTGAGGAATTAAAAGAAGCAAACTATATTAACATAAAAAAGATCAAATAGCTAATTATTTTTTGGATATTACTGTAACTTTTTAATATCTACTCAAATTAACTCATTGGGTATGCATTATTTGTAAGGGTGCAATCAACATTTTTTTTTTCAAATTCTCAAACCAGGTTTGTTTAGAATCTGTTTTACATATATTCTATTAAAGAACATGGAAAATTATTGACTTTGAGGTATCTACAAAATTTAAAATTTTAGGTACTTTATTATGAAGTCTTTTTCTGAAATATTTTAAGAGAAGACGGTTGAGGCATTTGAGAATTTTGTGAAAACTATTAAATTTTTACATTGGAGGAGTGAAAATTAGGAAGGTTTGACTGTGTGTGTCAACATTTCAAACCTTCAAAAAATATATAACATCATATTTCAGGTAACTTTCAGATACCAAGAAAAATTGATTTTGTGGATGAAAAGGGGCCACATGCTAACCTGACTAGCTCAGGAAAGGCCTGGATGGCAGACTTGTAAACTCAGAAACCTAAAGTAACCACAAAGTTGATCTGAAATAAGACTTTTCTTTTTTTAAATAAAAGCAGTGTATGATGATTAGTCACGTTTTAAGGCAGTATTTTTCCCTAACAACGGTTAATCTTCACCTTAAGTTAACCTGTTCCTTTGTATTTTTGCATTTAGAATAACATGCCTGATTAAGATGCCTTTGCAAAAATAAAGTCATTTCCCTATTTCCAGACCCCTTGAAGCACAGGCACCAGTTCTGAGAAGACCACAAATCCCTTCATTTTTATTGAGTTAACTAGAGGCCTGGTACATAAAAATTCATGCACTGGAGGGGGGTCCCTCAGCCCAGCCTGCCTCCCTCACAGTCCTGAGCCCACAGGGGCAGGAGGCGACCTGGTTATCAGGTGAAGGCGACACCCCATCACACTTCTGCCACTGCAGGCAGCACAAGCCTTGGCCGGCCCTGGTTACCTGAGCCTTGGGCGGCCCTGGGTGGCTGGGCAGCCACCATCCGAGGCTTGCCTGAACCTTGGGCATTGGCTGGGCAGCTGCCATCCAAAGTTTGCCTGCACCTCAAGCTGGCTGTGGGTGTCTGGGAGGCTGAGGGAACTGGGGGACTCCAGACACAGGCGTGTGGAGTGGCCTGACCTGCCTGGGGGCAGGCCCAGCAGTGCCATGTGCCTGCTACCCTGGTGGGGCTGAGGGGACTAGACGCTGCCATCTTGTGGCTGTGGGCGCCACCATCTTTGAGGGCATGGAAGTCAATTAGTATATTCCCTCCTTATTAGATAGAATTGTTGACAGTTAATTATCCTGCCTGCACCCACCTAAGTAAAAGAAGCATGTGTCTATCATTTTAAATTTTATGCAATCCCAGATTTCTCACTCTCTCCCCGCTTTGCTTTCTCCCACCCCCCTATTCTATCACCAATGGATTTCATGTAACTCACTTATTATTGTAATGTATAAATCAAGGTGCAAAACTGCTATTGTCCTGAACATTATCTCAATCCCTTGAGATTCTGCTTCCTTGCATTTGTCCACTGTTTGGCTCAAATAAACTCAAAAATTCTTCACAGGTTTGAATGTTTATTACATTAACAATTTTATGTCATAAGAATGTGTGCTTCTGATTTGAAAGAATGTGCCACCGTTTAAAGGCTTACCTTTTATTTTTCAATTTTTATTTTACACTGAAAATACCACAATCTTTACATGAGGCAAAAACCAAAGTGGAATTTTCTAACATTCCTTGTACCCTCTCTTATTTGTTCAGTAACAATGTCAAAATTAAAAACTTAAGATTTGACCTAATTATTTTTCCTCAGACCAAGTTCCAACCCTCCTCTTTCCTAATTTCCTTCCCAATTTGTCTTAGTGAAGGTAGGCTCAAGAATAGAATCAGATCTTTACAACACACACACACACACACACACACACACACACACTTTAATTGATAGTAAAGGAAAGTTTAAGATTAATGGTTAAAGTGGGGTGGAGTATGGGCAGGCTAAATAGCCATCTCAGATGGTGATTGGATGAAATAGCGCCATGTGCCACAACCTGGATGCATCTTGAGAATATTATACTAAGTTAAATAAGTCAGTCAGAAAAAGCTAAGAACCATATGATTTCACTCATATGTGGGATATAAAACAGAAAATCATGAACACGAACAACTGTGTGGTGGTTGCCAGAGGGAAAGGGGTGTGGGGAGAAGGGAGTCCTAATATATGCTGACAAAAGAATATCTGATTTTGGGTGGTTGATACATGTTGTAATATATAGGTCGCGTAACAGAGAAACCCACACCTGAAACCTATATGTTCATGTTTACCAATGTCACCCCAATGAATCCTACCTAATGAAATAGTAATATGCAAATTGACTGCACCTTCACTATGTCCAAGCCACGCCCACCAGTCAAAGCCACGCCCACCAGCCAATCAGGGTGGGTATGCAAATTACCCAACAAAGATGGCAGTTAATTTGCATATGCTGAGGGAGGGAGGAGTGAAGACTGAAGACAACTTAGAAGGAAGAGGGAGGAAAAGCGGAAAGCAAGGTGGCTGCCAGAGGGAAAGCCCGGGCGGAGCGGGGCAGAGCGGGGTGGGCGGCAGCGGCGCGTGGGTGCAGGCGCGCTGGCCGCAACAGCAGCGGCTGCAGCAGCGCACGCGGCCACAGCGGCCGCTTGCAGGATTCTTCTTACAAATGGGCTACTAGTTTAATAAATAAATAAAATAAAGGGAAGACAATTTAATTTATTTAAGGAAAAGGGGATGTGAGATGGGATATCCAAAGGGAAGGGCTACACAGAGAAAAGGGGACCTGGGAGACAGGTCAAAGGTTAGCACGGAAGGAGCCGCAGCTGTCCATCGCTTCCCTGGTTGCAAGTCTCCTAGGGACCCTTAGAGGTTGGGGCACATGTGCCTGTGGAGGAATGGCACAGGCGTGCTCCTTGGAGGGAGAGCACACTGGGTCTTTTGTCCTGAGTGTATTTATCTCTTTCTTGCAGGTGGAAATCTTAGGGGAGGGCTCCGGTGAAGGTCTTCATAGAATATTCATCAGCTTTCCAGGTGTGCTCTTTCAGGGTCCTGGTCTCCACTGATTGATTAGTGCCAGGAGACAGAGGGGACAGAGGTCATTAGTCAGTGTAGCTGGTACTGAGGCAGGCACAGTGCCACTTGTCTGGTTTTGCTGCTTTTCTGGGCCAGGAGCTGAAATACAACTGAATCCTAGATGTTATCTGTAGGGAGGAAATGGTCAGGGGATCTAAACCACCTGACCAGTGATATCAAAGATCCTGGGTCCAAAGAGCACGACCATTGATATGCTAGGGGAGGACAGGTTACCCTAGGGACAAGGCCCTCGTTTTCCCAGTTTTGTGTCTTGCTAGACATCCGGGCCTCTCTGCCCTCCTGAGTTTCTGCACCTGGCCCATCATCCTTGCTCTGGGGTCTAACAGAAAGGTCTAACGATAAAATTAATGGCTGTAAATTATACATCTTAAGATATATGCAGGCTCCTATTTCCCTTCTTTTATGAAGACACCACCTTTATTGCTAAATGTGTGTCAGATTAGTTTATCTAGTTAAGTTGTTAAAAATAATGTGCAAATCTGTATGTGGGAGCTATAAATTTTAGGCCATTAAGAACCAGAGCAAGTATTTTTCAGATATCCTGACCAATGAGCAAGCAAGGCTGTCAGCCAACATGACTCAGGATGGAAAGCTTTGAGGAGAGGGAGCTGCAGAGCAGAGTTCTGGCAAGACACTGAGCTGACAGGGAGAGCGCCTCCCCGGGAAGCTTTTAGGTTGATGGAGATGCATCATTTGCTACAACATTTCCTCTACTACCTTTAATATTCAAAATAAGATGGAATATATTACATTTTTAAAACTCAGAGACTAAAGGACAAGGTAAAATAAATAGTATGATGTTAGAGTAAGAGGCACCCATGCTAGGTTTGAAATTCGAAATTGTTTTATCCTACAGTTCATACCACTTGACTAAGCTGTGCTTCAAAAAGCAGACACAGGGCCCCATGTGCATATGGAGTAAGCACACTGTCAAACTGAGAGGAGATGTTGAATAAAGGCTAGTGGAGCATGGATTATAAACTTCAAAATATTCCTAAGATATTTTTGGATTCCAACTGCTATTTTCCCAGTGCAGTGCTTTAAAATTATAGAAAAAAAATCTGAATATTACATTGCAATGACTGTCATACTTACCCACTAAGAGTGCCCTAGACTGTAGGACACATGACTTCCCACAGGCCCAGGTACAGAGAGGTTACTAAGCCTGGAAATAGAGAAGGATCTTTTACTGCAAAAATACTAAAATATTTATCTCCAAACCTTCAAAACAATTTCCTTTCGCGGAGCTTACCTTGCAGCTGGGCTGTTGTCAGGCAAGTGTTTAAACTAGGGGACGTAGTCAGGAGGTTCCAGTGGCTCCTGGCTCTAATGAATCCTCGCCATCCGCAGTTTCTCCTACATTTGCACTTACTCCTTCCTATACCTCACTCTTTCCTCCAAAGGTATCATGTTGTCACCAAATGTGCAATAATTCTGTGATTTGGTTCCCAATCAACTGCAGAAGTGTCCCATTCCATTTCTTTTCTGATATTATCAAAGATAATCAACTTTATCCACATTGTCTCTGAAATTTGAATTCTTTTTCTGTGTCTTCACTTATTAGCATAAGTGAATTAGCATTTTACCTAATAATGTACATTACTTTAAATATGAAGTTTTTTATTAACTGAATTTATCAATTTGTCAAGGTTCCCTAGAGAAACAGAACAATAGAATAGAGATATAACTTATATTATTACTTATTATAATATAATTATTTATATAATATATTTGATTTATGTTACAAATATAATAGCTTTATTATAAGGAATTTGCTCACATAATTATGGAGGTTGGTGAGTCCCAAGACCTGAAGGGTGAGTCAGCAAGCTGGAGACCCAGGGGAGCTGATGGTATAGTTCCATCCAAAAGCCAGATGGTTCAAGATCCAGAAAGAGCTGATGTTTCATTTTAAGTCAGAGGGCAGGACGAAGCCAATGTCTTAGTTGAAAGGTCATCAGGCAGGAAGAATTCTCTCTTACTCTGCCTTCTTGTTCTATTCAGGCCTTCAACCAATAGGATGAACCTTACTCATATTATAGAGGACACATTGCTTTATTCAGTCACCAATTTAAATGTTAATCTTATTCAAAATCAAGCTCACATAAATAACCAGAATAATGTTTGACCAAATATCTGGGCCTCCCATAGCTCAGTTAAATGACACATGTGTTTCTTAACCAAAGTTAATACAAATTATTTTAATGTTGATGTAACTCTCTATTATAATAAAATATACGTAATAATATGGATACTTTTAAAAATTAACATTCACAAAATCAGATATATATTCTATCATTAATTTCTATAAGATTGCCATTTTCTTGTGTTGTTTGATTTAGTTCTGGCTTACCTCCCAATCCATCTATAGCCAGTACTTTTGCATCTTTCCACCAAGTACCTTTTTATCTGATTTTGTTCCCCAAAACCTTCTTGGTCTCTTCAAATTCCAAACACTATTGTATAATCATTTATCTAAAGCATTATCTTTCATTAATCAAGTTATTGCATTCAGAAATTAAAAAATACTATACTTTTAATATAAACTAGAATCTGGGCATGAGGAGGGAAGTCAGTCAGATCTGAAGCCTCAGTGAATTTTCAATTTAGAAGGGAGACAAAGACTGTACCTATTTTCTAGGACAAGTAGCTTTAGATTATTAGCAAATAAAAAAGAGGTGTGGTGAGTACATGATTCTCCCAAATTCATAGAAGAGGTAGCTCCTCAACTGATTCTTAAAAGATAGGTTGATATTCCCCTGTGGAACACGGGATAATCTAACAGAAGAGGTATTTAATTGAAGCATTAGTTAGTATGGAAAGAATGTTGACAATATTTTGTATATAGCTATGATTAAACAAAATATTTTTGAACAGGAAAAAGGTTCTTAAAAATTATTTTTAAAGGCAAAGCTTAGATAGGCTGAACCACATATTTAGTAGTCCGATTCCACCTTTTCATGTTTATTCCTTAGTACCTCCTAGAAGGACGTGTGAATATTTGATACCTCTATGCAGTAAATCTGTTGACTATCTGATGAACCACATCCCAGGTGCTTACTCAAATAGTATATTTCTAAATTTGGCATGGTTGAACTGAGTAAAAGTCATCTTTGCTGAGTTAAAGTGTTTTTGATTGAACTTCAGCTGGTTCCTACCAGCTTACCATAGTGGAGAAATTATTTCATATTTTAAAATTAACATATACTCTGTCCAATCAAACCAGGACATCAAAGTTATACCACATCAAAATGAACATAATGTATAACTATAGTAATAGCTGTAGCTTCTTTAGATTGTTTAAAGGGAGTCAATTGGTAAAAGAAATATGAGCTGTGTTCTCTTTATGTTCACTCTATTGTTTCATGAATAACATTCAACTTTGTCCCACAAGTAACCTTGAATATTTAACCACCTGTTCTGTTTGGTGGGTGAACACATGCTCTGAAAGGCTTCTGGAAATTTACTGCACAGGCTGAGGAGATGTGGGGATTGCTCAGCTGCTTGCAGAGATGGTTGGTCTGGGAACCTTGAGAAAGAGCTTAAGTTAGCTAAAGGTTTTCAGGGCCTGATCTGGCTATATATGAGTAGTGCCATTTATTTTATTTTTTTTAAATATATTTTATTGATTTTTTACAGAGAGGAAGAGGGAGGGATAGAGAGTTAGAAACATCGATGAGAGAGAAACATCAATCAGCTGCCTCTTGCACACCCCCTACTGGGGATGTGCCCACAACCAAGGTACATGCCCTTGACCGGAATCGAACCTGGGACCCTTGAGTCCGCAGGCCGACCGCTCTATCCACTGAGCCAAACCGGTTTCAGCTAGTAGTGCCATTTAAAGGAAGATTTAGAATAATGTTTTCCCAGGTGGGATTATTTTTTTTCAAGGGAGAGTTACTGACTTCCTTGTCTATTTACTCTCTTGATATTTCCACAGTACCAACGTCCTTGATAGAGAAATGGTGGGAAGAGTATGTGAATGTGCATGTACCTATACGTATATACATATGCATGTATGTACTAACATATGCAAAATGGCAGTTATTAGAAATACCAAGTAAAGCATACCTTGGAATCTATTTTGATTATTTCCTTAAACAGATTTACATATAATGCATATATAAGATTATGACACTATATCCCCCCATATAAAAGTGCATGCAACTCACAAATTTGTTTGTATAATTTGAATGTTTTTGAAAGGTTAATAATGTAGGCACTACAGTTCATCGTAGAAGGGTATGTTATTCTCATATATGCAAAACAATTGATTAAGAACCCATGTATATGGATTAAAAGTTGTCATCTTCTGTATTGTGAAGTAACATTTGAAGACAATTTAGAAAACAGTAACAGTTCACTGACAAGGAAGTTGTGAACCTGACATTAGTAGAACTGGCCTTCGAAATAAAAACACAGGAAATAATTGCAAGATTATCTAAAATAATAAGTTCACATTAGTATGTTGATGGTGAGAAAACAGCAAATTAGTTAATTATCATATTGCAGTAAAATCAGGGACAAAGGCGTTTTTGACTGGGAATTTAAACTGAAAAGTTACCCCCATAATTTCATTTACTTGGGGAACCAAGCTTGACTACATTTATTGCGGTGTATCTCAGAGTTCAACAGGTATTGTTATTGTTCGGTTTTCTTGTTTCCTGACTTGGAGTACAGACTCACATTGGCAGGATGGTACAATGTCAGTGGTGCTTCCACAGTATCCAGACCACTTACATGTCTTTTTGATATTTGAAATTTTATGATTTAAAAAGAAAATTACCTTCTGTCTCAAATGCTTGCATGAGTGTGTTAAATAGAGCATAGTGACGTACGGCATCCATGTGGTTCTGATTATTAATGCATTTGAGTTGTTCTTCCTCAAATGTTCAGACAAAATTCTGTGCTGCTGTTCACAGAGTCATACTTTACAGGAATTTTGACCTAATACTAGGGAGTCCTGAAGTAAAAGTTTTTCAAGCCAGTCTATATTGATATGAATTTTTTACATCAGTTTCTGAAAGTTTATTTATCTCTTTACATTAAGAACATATTCTATTCTTCTGTGCAGTGAGCATTAATCTTTTCTTAAGGCTCTTCTTTTTTATTTATTTATTAACTTTCTGTTAATCCACACCTGAGGATATTTTTTCCATTGCTTTTCACAGATATTGTGAGAGACGGAGGAAGGGAGGGAGGGGGAGAGAAAGAGAGAGAGAGAGAGAGAGAGAGAGAGAGAGAGAGAGAGAGAGAGAGAGAGAGAGAGAGAGGAAGAGAGAGAGAAGGAAACAACCATGTAAGAGACACATCGATGGTTGGGATCCATTGGTTGCCTCCCATAAGCACCCTGACTTGGGTCAGGGAGGGGACAAGTAACCCAGTATGTGCCCTTGACTAGGATCAAACCTGAGACCCTTGGATGCATAGTCAGGTGCCCTAACCATTGAACTCCACCAGTCAGGGCATTAAGGCTCTTAACCAAATAATTTGGTGCATCTATCATTTTTTTTTCTTCTGAATAATAATGTCTGGATATTTTTGTTTATTTTTATGCTTTAAAGAATTGAGGAGAAAATGCATACATATATCATGGACTAAAATTCCAAAGCTCAAGCTACACTTAGGAAAGTTAAAGTCAGTGGCTTTTATAACTGAAAATAAACACGCAGCAGGGATCTATTCCATTAGAACACTTCAGAAAAGAATCACAGGTAGGCAATTTCCTCCTCTGAATTGCAACGTAGGAAACTTTATGATAATGACAATTGGTTCTATAATTTTTATGTTTTCCTTTATCTTTTTCCCCCTTTCAACTTTATCCCTTAACTTCTTTCTTCGCATATAAACATGCATAGTTTTAAAGCTTTAGGAAAACAATTTAGTGCTTTATTTTTCAGTTTAATGAATTATATGATTTTTTTGCATTAAATATTTTTTTTCAAAGAGTTATTTTGTCATAATGGGCATTATTCAGAGGGTTTTTATTTATTTATTTTTCCTTAGATATTTTTTTCTAAATAATACTCATTTCAAAAACTATTTGGTTGTAGTATTGCTATGTAATTTGACTTCTCTGTCAGTATTAAAAACATATTCTTTAGATATCTTGCTTGCTTATTTTTTCCTTTGCACTCAATATTTTTTAAAGTCCTATCCTACTTCCAAAATCAATGCACTTGAAATTAGTAAAGGATTAAACAACTACTTATCCATTTTTATAATGAAAATTTGACCATTTGAATTATACAATAAAAACTATTAACTTTCACTTTTCTTCAAAAAAGTGAGAATATTTTATTTTAGTTTCAATAAGTATTAGATTCTCATTGGCCCTGAAGGGATACAATTTTACATAACTATATACATACACTTACTTTTCTTAATTTAAATCTAAATAAAATATTGTCCTTTACTTTTCAATATGGTTTTTAGGAGGAGATTATAAATCAGGAATGAAATAGCCTTATAATTTTGGCAGGTCAACTTTAAAGTATACTTTACATTTAACTACATGACATAATGAAAAAACGGTTTTTATCTTTGGGTGGAGTGACATAACAAAATAGTAAATTGTCTTATAGTGACTAAAGCAATATTTGGAAAACTTGGTTGATATGTAAAATTTTAGAAAACTAATTAATAATATGTCACAATGTAATGTATCAAATAATAAACCATATTTCAAAGGCAAAAAAATACATGTGTGTGCTTTTTTTGTGTGAATATGTGTGTCTTAAATATATTGTTGTGTAAAGAATACCTCAGAAATAGAGAGAGAGAGGAGAGAGAGTTTTCCTAAGGTCAGAAAAGTTACAATGATTTTGTATTCAGCTTCCCAGCCCCCACAGATTGGACTAGTTTCTTTTACTATAACTTAACAAAAATTGTATTCAGGCCTGTTTTCCCCCCCACTCATTTATTTGACAAGAGTTCCTTAGGTACTTACTGTGTGCCAGGTACTCCTCTAGGCACAGAGGATAAAACAAGGACACACAATTAAACTTGCTTCACTCAAGAAACGTGCATGTAGAGGGTATGTAGATGATAATACCTGGTGAGTCACAGATGTAGTATAGAATTGTGATGAGAGCTAAGGAGAGAATTAAACAGAGAAAAGATGGGTGTTGTAATATTATGTAGTGTGACATTTGGATATAGCCACAAGGATACCTGAAGAAAGAATATGCTAGTCAGGAAGAAGTGGATCTATTGTTTTTGAGAAAGTGGTTTAAGCAGACTAGAAAGAGTGATCTAGTTATTTATTTATTCTTGACTTGCTCTGGACAAATGTGGATGACTGCTTCTCCAACATTGTCTGAAAATAAGCCATTCTGTACTAAAAATAGAAGATCAACGCTACACCTCGGGAGGTATGAATGCTGTGATCCATTAAATAAGCCTTTGTAAATACTGTTTCACAGAGACTCTTCAACATATGTGGAGGCTGGTCTGGGATGACTGCACCCCCCGACCCCACCACCGGCCACATCTTAAAAGTTTAGCTTGAGGCCTTAGCTGGAGCTAGTCCCACACACATTCCAGATGGTCTGTGTCCGTGGGCAGCATCTGGGAGGAGGGAAGGCAAGTGGGACATACATTCCAAAGGAAGGGGAGGGGATGGAGAGCCTGCAATTGCCCAGATCCAGCTCATGAGTCAAATTGGAAGTCACATCTTCTTGATGACCTTGCCCTACAACCTCCCCCAGGGTGACAATCCAAAATGTCTGCACACATGGCCATATATCCCCTAAAGCCCAAACTCATCCCCAGTTAAGAACCATTGTTTTATTTATTTTTATTTTTTTAGCAGTGGAGAGAATTGCTTTATTTAATATATATATATATATATATATATATATATATATATATATATAATTTATTACTTTTCTTTATTGATTAAAGTATTACATATGTATCTTTATCCCCACATTGCTTCCCCCCACCCCCCACTCATGCCCTCACATCCCTGGTGTCTGTGTCCATTGCTTAGGCTTATATGCATGCATAGAAGTCCTTTGGTTGATCTCTGCTCCTTGCTCCCACCATCCCCTATTGTTGATAGTATAACAAATATCTCCCATCTTCCCAGCCCCTACCCACCCCCCCAGGTCTTCACCACCCTATTGCTTGTGTCCAAGGGCTATGTATATATGTACATAAGTTCTTTCCTTTATCTCTTCTCATCCCCACAACCCCACATGGAGATATGTCAGTCTATTCCAAACCATTGTTTTTAGAATATTCTGAATTTTGTTTTATATAAGTACTTATGTAATAACTCCTTGGCTAAGGCTCTGGCTGGGTAACTCAGTTGCTTAGACTTGGAGTATCATCCCAATACACCAAGGTTGTGGATTCAATCCCCATTCAGGGCACATACCAATGAATGAATAAATAAGTGGAACAACAAACTCCTCTCTCTCTCTCTCTCTCTCTCTCTCTCTCTCTCTCTCTCTCTCTCTCTCTCCTTTCCCACCTCCTTAAAATCAACTGAAAAAAAAAGAACTTCTTGGTTAAACCAAGGTGAGTCCTATTAACATTAGAGTGACACATCAATCCTCCCCAAAGAGATAATATAACTAAGATCCAGGGAAAATATTGTTACAACTAGCTTTTATGTTCACAGTTTAATGAAATGAATAGCAGCAAAGTAGAAAGATTATCTAGGAACAACATTGGTTGGTGTTAATGGGTTCAATTAAAACTGAGAGAGTTGAATATGCATTTTCACATCCTTAATGATTTCTGAAAATCATTTGTGGTGATGCATTAAACTATCCAATTTAAAGAGTGTCGACCAAAGGAAAAAAATTGTACAGAAAATAAAATTGATAACAAATTTGGGA
The DNA here is from genome assembly GCF_027574615.1 of Eptesicus fuscus. Lineage (NCBI taxonomy): Eukaryota > Metazoa > Chordata > Mammalia > Chiroptera > Vespertilionidae > Eptesicus > Eptesicus fuscus. The sequence goes on along the minus strand of NC_072475.1, from coordinate 91,007,819 downwards.
GAAACTGAGCACCAATCTTATGAAATCTATTTGTATGTAACCTCTACAAGAAATATTTATTGTGAAGACATATTTACTGCATGCTGTTAAGTTGATTCTAAACTAAGAGTATAATATATGTGTGGTGCAGAAATGGATAACTTAAGACTGAGAAGTTACTTTAGTGCCTGGTTAACCAAACATTGATTTCAATGAAAAATTAAAGCTGCAAATAGGAAGGAAACTTGGAGACAGTGGGTAGCACTTAATGTGAACTTGTGTAAAATTAACTGCAGGTTAGCAGTTGGTCGTTTCTGAAACACTTTATAATATGACAGTGGTGTTGTGTAAACTCAAACAAATATAAATCATTGTCTCAAGAGCCCTAAGGGACCTGGCACAATCTCTACACCAGAGTGTCTTCTTTTACAGCCTCATTACACTTGCCAGTGATTCATGGGTGTTAGGCTTGACTGAGAAGGGTGGAACGGGCTAAGGAACTCAGTATGCTATATTTCAACCATGCAAATGAGCATATTTTGGGGGGACTAATGGCAGCATTTCTAAAAGAAATGCATTAATCTCTGTCTATTTTTATTATCTTTTTGTTGAAGTTTTCAAAGTAATGTAAGTCCATGAAAAAGCATTCTTAGTTCAGCATTGTATTATTGCATCTTTAAGCTAGAGAGATCAATTTTATCAAGCCACACATACTCTGATGAGGGACAAGCATAGGGATGATATCAATGAAATGGAAATGAATAAAGAGCTAAACCTCTTGGAAATCAGATACACCTATGTGTGTTCTAGAGTACAGTTTTTGGTCAAATTATAAGTCACTGAATGAATTCTTCTTACTGAGATACAACAGTATGTATCTAAGACATCTCTGACATAATATTGATAACAAGGTTCTTTTCCCTGAGATCAGAAATTTCTGATCTTACTTCCAGGCTTATGTGGACATGGAATTTTGAGGAGAAAAGAGGGAAACTAATGCTCTCATAACTCCACTAACATTCAATAAGCAAATTGAGAGAACAATATTCTATTGAGCTTGAGGTCTGTAGATGTTTCTGCTATGCCTGTAATATTGCAAGTACTGCATAAAAAAGTGATCCAAAATCTGTGAAAACAAAAATTTCCTTTTAAAATTTAACTAAATTTATATTTCTAAGCATAAATGATATTCTATCATACAAATTATCAAAACCTATTAAGGGAATCACATTAGCAATATTCCAGTAAAGCATTTAAATTCATTTTTGCTATAATGCTATTGTACTAGGGCTTCCAATAATCTGATTGTTATGTCATACTGTATATAAAATTAGACTGATTATATATACATATATATGTATATACAAAAGATAAATACAAGACAATGTGTTTATTTTTGAAAATATAAAATAGAATGTCTTTCCATTTCTACAGCACAACTGATTTCAATAATTTAAGCAGATTAAGTACTATAGATTATTACTAATGTTAACAATGAGAAACAGTAAGTAGGACATAGAAAGTATATGTGTATTTCTAACAAAGTTTATTAATTCTAATACCAATTACTCATCTAATATTGTTACCTAATAAAACAGCAAGTATAAAATAAATTTTAAAGCATATGATCCATAAATTATATTAAAAGATATTATATTTGACAACTTCAACATTCAAAACATAACTGTAAACTTAGAAGTGGGCAAAATCACAAAGGCTCACTTTCCATAAATCAAATTTTCTTTTCAGGTCAGACTTACTTCTGATCTTTTGATCCATGTATCTAACTCCTGATTGGTCAGCACAACTTCTGTAGCTTAAGGACAGTTGGCATTTAATATAATAAAGATTGAATTAATCATATTTCCTTCTAAATTGGCCTCTCCTTAAATATTTAATATTTTGTACAACCATTTAGAGTAAGCTAAATCTATCTCAACTTGTCTCCTAAATCAAATTAATCACTCCTATCACTACTGCCCCACTGCAGGCCCTCATTACATTTTATTGGAACATTATGAGAGTATTGATTACTAACTCGTCTTCCCATCTCTAGACTTGTTTTTGTCAATACTATCGTGGGCTGTTATAGAGCTCACGAAGCCACTCCTTTGCTTCAAAGTCATCTGGGACTACAGAGGATCATCTGCAGTGCAGTGTCCTAGGATTACTACTTCTCATGCACTGCCTTTGCTCATGCCTGCAAGTTTGTACAGACTCCTCCCAGCACAAACTATATCATTTATAATTCTGCATTTATTCATCTCTTTCTTGTATAGACATAAGAAAAGTAAGATTCATAGCAATATTTTCTTTCAAGCAACTGTAGTTCTGGGTGGTTATTGAATAAATTTTATGACCCATGATTAGCAAATATAATGATAGTCCTGACATTGGAGAGTAACAATTGCAACTAAAGCAAATAATCTCTGAAATCACAGTATATATGCAGATTAGAAGCTTTTTTCTCTGTCACCTAACAGTCCAGCATGAGAGTTGCATGTCAGAGGGTAGCTTTGCACCACCCAGCATTCAAGTGTCTTTGATCTTGCAGCTCCACCATTGCACAGGATCTTGGAATCCTCTGCTTCTGGTCAGCAGAATGAATTTGAGAAAATGAAGAATACCCACCTCTTCTTAAAAACCTCACACTAGCAAGAACTAGTCTCAAGGCCATATTTGGATGTACAGTACATTGGGCAAGGACAGATACTCATTGTCTGGGAAGCTACTTCCATCAGAACTCTTCCCTATGAATATTTGGGGATAGCTAGCTATCTCTACCACATGACTTAAGAAAGCAAGAACATGTACGTTGTGATAAAATAGAACCTGAGGCATGGAAACATGGAACAGACTGAAAAAAATATCAGAAAGAAGGGGAGAGAGAGATTAACCAAAGAACTTATATGCATATATGCATTACCTATGAACACAGACACTAGGGCGGTGAAGGCTTGGGGTGGAGCAGGAACCAGGTGGAGGGGAGCCATGGGGGGAGGGGTGACATCTGTAATACTTTCAACAATAATTTTTTAAAGGGAACTAACACTTTCTGAAAGTGTTTGTAAAATAATGAATTTCAGTTATCTGGGAAAGGCCCTTGGATATAATTTTTTATTACTAATAATCCTGGATGCTATTTGAGGTAGCATCAGTCTTGGGTATGCTTTTCAAAAACAATTGAGCCCATACAACTCTTATTTAGACCTCCAGAAAATTATAGGACCTGCCCAATGAGATTAGGCATATGGAACAGCTCAGTCTCCCTGCAGTAATTACATCTCACCTTCCTCAAGCCAGATGTTCTCCAGTGCAGGGGTAGCTGCATGTTTGCTGAGGCAGGTGGAGTGTCTTCAAATTGTTCTACTTTTCAGATACTACAGTTTGGAATAAAAGAGGAAGTATCTTTTCTACCTTTCAAGATATTTCCCAAATTTTACTTACCAGAAACATTCTTTTTGGAGAAATTGCTAGATGTCTGCATGTGAATATCAAATAACTGCTTCTGTAATTGCCCACACTCCCCCATTTGATATATGTGAAATTAAATTAATGATTTTCCCATTTGATATAGGCAGGTGCTTCATAAACACATCTGTAGGTCATTTAGAAATTACTGTCATCACTCTTTTCATTAAAGTGACATGCATATATTTAGAAACTACTTTTCATTAATCTAATGAAAGACTGTCCTTGATAACTTCTCTATATGTTCACCTATAAATCAGTATTAAAATTCTTTGCATAATGAGATACATATTCTTTGGGAGTAAAAAAAAAGAAAGTTTCAATTTGTTCTTCAATTTTTCATAAAAGGTGCACTGGAACTTAATTTTGTTTAATATATATATATATATATATATATATATATATATATGTATACATATATATATGTATATATATTTTTTCCATTATATGTGGTGTGAATTTGTTTTCTTCACATTTTCTTATGACTTTTCTAGTATCATATTTTCACTAACATTTAGATGATTCTATTTACATTATAGAAAGAAATAATATAGTTAAGGCTACATCAACATTCATACACGTATCTACAAGGAGTCTAAGTTTTTGTGATGATTTTCAGAGCATCTCTATTGAGTTAATTGCATACTCTCAGTAAATTATTTCGCTGACATGGTGTCATATAAAGTCTAAATTTGTACATGAGAGTTACAACAGCTGTTATCTTCCTGAGTACTCAAAGTCTCACCAAGGCCTGCCTTTCGTCCCATGTTCACAAAATGTGTAGGCTGTATGGCACTGAACATACAATAGAGAATGTAAAGAAATAAATTTGTTAAACAAATAATTGGTTTCTGTGATCATTGTACATAGAATTTCCAAATTTAATCCTCCTTGTATAGATTTTTATATAAGGTCATTTCATAGTCTGCTTATATTGAGAAAGATAGCTAATGTACATAATTTATTGATATAGACATTTGTTAGAGGTAAATCAATAAAGTCATTTTTATATTAAAAACTGTGAGGAAGTCATGGAAGCAAAAATATAATGCAAAAGGAATACTAACTTCTGATTACAACACCTGTAGATTCAATTGGTAACATTTCATGTTGAACCGCACTCTAAAGTCAACAGACACCCAAATCCTTTGAGGACCCAGTGCTAACAACTCAGGAGTCTTATTTAAAAAATCAGTTTAGCCGAAACCGGTTTGGCTCAGTGGATAGAGCCTCAGCCTGCGGACTGAAGGGTCCCGGGTTCGATTCCAGGTCAAGGGCATGTACCTTGGTTGCGGGCACATCCCCAGTGGGCGGGGGGGGGGGGGGGGCGTGCAGGAGGCAGCTGATCGATGTTTCTCTCTCATCGATGTTTCTAACTCTCTATCTCTCTCCCTTCTTCTCTGTAAAAAATCAATAAAATATATTAAAAAAAAATAAAAACTCAGTTTAGCCTTTACACAAAGCATGCACATGTGAAAAAATCTAGTTTATTGCTAGTGTATTATGCAAAGGGCTGTGTTACTTTGATCCTATATTTTTATATGAACAGTAGATGCATTTGAGAAAGATCTTACATGTGTGTCTTTGGTTGTTTTCATTCTCTGTTGCTTGAAGTTATAATATGAACCAATAGGTAATCCTTAAAATTATGAAATGGATTCTTAAACTTAACTATAAACCCCCCACCAAAATGGGCTTTGAACATGGAGACTTGTTTATGTTAAGGCTTTTAAAAAAGTAATCACTTTTTCCAGGAAAGTGATTGCTGCATTTGTTTCAGAATGGTATTACTGTTTTCTGACTAAAAAGTTGGATTTTAAAAATATATAATCCACAGAGAGCATATTGACTCTCCTTTCTATAGCATTTATGTTTTGCAAATTAAATTAGTTAGTACCTGTAATAAAAATAATTGCAAGGCTATGACAAAAATGTGCGTTTATGTCTCATTTTTAGTTTATCTCATTTTAAAAATCACACTATTTATAGTTGAAGGTGAAAGCACAAGCTGTGTTTTCAAGACGCGTTTTTTCCTCAGTAGAATTATGTCATGGGGAAACTCTGTGGATATCCATCACGGTGAAACCTACAAGGACATAAGAGCTCATTATTAGTGAACATTGTTTGTAACCTTCAGATGGCTCCAGCATTTCTGTCACCCAGGGCAAGCAGAATGAGAGATTAAAGCACATCCTACCATCAAAATTAACATCGCTACATAAATTAGGGCTTTTATATGAATCTAACATAATCTATTTTTTACTTTAAAACAATGAATTATTACAGCTTTCTATTTTGTAATGAAATCTTAGAGTGAGTTCAAGTTCAGTTAGGTCAACACTGGCTTTAGGTTAAGGTTATTGATTGTAACTTGCTAGACTAGAGCATCCTGGCTGGTACAGTCCAGTAACTTCAGACAGGAAACTAAGCAAGGAACATACACTTGTGATTTTGATGTGTGTTCCTGATTATATGTTCTTCCTACCACAAAAAACTAGAAGAAATAGAAAGAGAAGTAAGTGTAGGATTGTGGAACATTGTCAAATGGCAAAATGTTACACATACTACTGAAAACCTTTAGCACATTTTCAATTAGGTATTTTATTTCCGTTTTTAAGGCATAGTTTTGATAAATTAATGTTTTCTTTTTATTCATATTCTTAAAGTGCCAAAGCTTTAAAAATATATAGTATTGTGATGGTTTTCAGGTAAAAAAAAAAGTACATAAATGTAGTACCTAACATTCTTTGTGGGTCAAATATTTAAAGAGCTTTATTTCATTTTTTAAAATTTAGATTACTTTTTACTTTTAAACAAGATCGATGACATGATAAGATGTGTTGGAAAGAAGGCTGCAATCTGCTATAATGAAGAAGGCTTTTCTCTTTGCCACCAGGCTGATATGGTTAATGTATGCAGCTATGACCTTGATAATTTTCAACAAATGTACTTGAAGTAAAGAGAATTATGCTTCAGGCAAAATGTCGTCATAGCAATCAAAACCTTTGGTGGTTAAATTGACTAAAAGTATTAAACCATTATTCAATTTATTTCATTTCTTTTAGCAATAGCTTTGGTTGACAGAGAGGTTACTGGGTACTTTCATTGAGTAATTCACTACTGATTTTCCGCAAGGCACATCATTAAAATGCTATCTCTTTGTGTTAGTTTATTGTTTCTTTACTCATGGAAGTGTAAGGTATAGAGATGAGATCTGAAAATACATAAATGGAAAATTCTAAAAAGATGGGACAATCTGTATTCTGCCAAGCACACATATAGACCTGATATTCACTAAAATGCACAAACCCTCATACTTAAAAATTTAAAGAGCACCATTTGCACTTTTTCCTCTGTGAGCCCCTCTCAGGAAGATGAACATTCCTATAATTGAAATCATCATTCGCATTCTGACCCTAATTGGGTAAGTTTTGTATTAGGTTCACACCAAGCAATCATGGAAGCAATTATGGGCACTTCTCCTGGGGCTGCCATAGCCCAGGTGCTGCTGCCTGATTGTCATTTGGTAATTACCTTGGTACTTCCCAACTACTCCTCAGCATCAGTTAAACATGCAACGTACTTCAAGTAAGTGAAGTCTCCTTGGAAGTACAAGTAAATACTTAATTATTTAGCTTGCTGCTTCATATAGGTGCTGTCTGTTCTCCTGGAAAGTGCAGATGTATAATGCAAACTGCCCTCTGATGAGACTTACAAAGAAGTAAAAATGCAGATGAATTGTTTGCAATTAGCCACACAGTTCCTTTTGAAATATGGAAAATACCTTAAATAACAGTGAAGATAGAAGCATTGCCAACTTTAGGATTTTTTTCAAGTCTTTGAAGTCTGACTTTGCAGAACAGATTGTAAATCTCTGGCCCATTACACACCTGCAGAGATTTTGGTGTTTTATTTCTCTTGGGTGAAACTGCAGAAGCCCAAACCATGTTAATCACTGTCAGAACCAGTTGTATAAAATGCCAAAATGCAGTGAACCAAGTGTTTTATAATAAATATGACAATGCAGTCAGAATGTTGTTTTGCTAGGCTTGTTATTTGTGGTAATTTTTCATTTATAATATTTGAAAAGAGAAAGTTCTAAGGCTCTTATCAGAAAAATTTTAACCATAGGGGAGATGTCACCATGTTGTATAAATAAGACTCTAAGTACTTGTTTGATTAATTCAGATAAAAATAAATAAACAAATTTAATACTTATGTTTGTTTTATGTGCCTTAAAAATGCCTCTTTAAAAAAATTTCAATATCAACTATCAGTACAAAATTTTTTATTTATCTATCAGTGTGAATGGTTATGTAATTCTCAGAAGAATTAATATTCTCACTGTATTATTTTATAATAATCTTTTATTATCTTTATTTGTAATTGAATCTTAAATTTTTACCAAATAACAAGTATAATAATTGGGTTGAGGAAAATAATTTTAATGTTCTACCAGTGCTCTTATTTATATATTTACTAGAGGCCGGGTACACGAAATTCGTGCCTGGGTAGGGTCCCTAGTCCTGGCCGGCGATCAGGACTGATTGGGGCCTTCCAGCTGCCAGCCAGGGCCTTCCTTCATTCTATGACGCCCCTGGTGGTCAGCACATGTCATAGCGAGCGAGTGAACTCCTGGTCTCCTGGTTGAACTCCCGAGGGGACACTTAGCCTATTAGCCTTTTTTACATATTTATTATTGTTATTATTATTTGTTAATCCTCACCTGAGAATATTTTTTCATTAATTTTTAGAGAGAGTGGAAGGGAAGGGGAGAGACAGAGAGAGAAAAACATAGATGTGAGAGAGACACATTGATTGCTTGCTTCCCACCCATGCCCCAACCAGGGTGGGGATCAAGCCTGCAACAGAGGTATGTGCCCTTTACTGGAATCGAACCCATTTAATGTCTTCAGTCTGGGCTGACGCTCTAACCACTGAGAAAAACCAGCTAGGGCACTGCTTACTTAAAATGGACATTAAATTTAAATTCACTAGATTAAAGTGTTTTATAGGTAGCTTATGTCATTGGCTTTTCCTTACATAGTATTCTGGCATGTATTTTTAATTGATTTCCTAAAGAAAATATAATCTGTGACAAAGAAGATAAATATGTAATTATATACCATAAATTGATATGCCCAATGAATGATAGGTGATTTTGATATGTATTATTATAATTAAGTTATTTCCATTATTTTAATGTTCATGAACCCTCTGATGAAAATAATTTTAAGAACATGTTAATTTTGATTCAGATTATTATTCCTATTGAATACCAACTTACATACATATAAAATATTAGAAATTTACTTGCAGTCAACATTTGTTTCTTATTAACCAACATATAAGCAAAATGTCTTGTGTTATTATTTCTGTTCCACAAATATTTATTTTGTACCTATCTGACACTAAAATAATAATCAGATGGGATGCAAAATAAAATATGTTCTCCTACAGAATTTTATTTAATGATGCAATAATATCAAGGCTTGTTAAGTTATCTGTTTTATTTATGTGCTTCCAGGATGTTATGACTATTTTGCAATTGTCTGTGCACTGCTTGGAGTCTTAAATCAAGAATATAAGGATCTTGGACAGTGACTGTGTTTGTTCACTATTATATCATTAGCTCCAAGGACAGTGCCTGGAAGACAATAAGGAATTAACAAATATTTATTTACTAAGTGGGTTAATTAATGCTTAATTGCTATGCGAATGAGAGAAAATTTGATATATTATGGAATGCTTCCATACTATACATATTTCTAAGGTCAACATTATATAGCCATGCTATGCTCCTTTGCCTAGTTTGAGCCTTGGGTTAAAAAGGAGTGAGACTAAAATAAATGCCAATTTTTGCTCACTATTATGTCCTAAAAGTTCCTACTACAAACATATATACCACATAATTGCAAATAAGTTGAGAATTAGGAATGTACAATCACAAATTACCTGAAATTGATAATATATCCTTCTCAAAATTATGAGGGTCATGGAATAATATGTTCCCCTTCATTTATATCTAGGGGAATGTTTAGGCTACAACACTAAACAAATAACTGAAATAAAAAAAACACACACTAATGAATTATCTACAAAATTAATTTGGGTAAAATTGTATGTCCCCTTTGCAAAGATATGTTTTGAATAATTTTAATGAATACTAAAACTATTATCAAGTGAATTTTTTGTATGAACAGAACGTTAGAATACTTATAAATTTTCAGTTTCAAGGCTCTGGGTTATACACCACTAATTAGTGTTCAACGGTGATAGAGAGGCATTGTGTCCTTCACAGACCACTAGCTTCTGATGATCTAATTTTATCTTCAACAATAGTTACAAGGAAGAGCAAAAAATATAGTGTTGAAAATGATGTTTTGCTATTGTACATGTAAATGATTAGGGGAAAGTGCGTTTAGCATTGTGTGGACCAATATTATTTTCAGATATTTCCCTGCTTGACTTTCCATGATAATAAAATAAGTAGTTAATATCAGATAGAGGAGACCTATAGATGAGATTCACAGACAGAACTGAAAGAAACATTTTAGTTACTAATGTAAAACCAACATTTATTTTGCCTTCTCCACATATTTTACATACATATACACATTTATTCCAAAAATATAATTTAAAAGTAAATACATACATGGTTCATTTTTCAAGCAGAACATATGTTATCCTGCAGAAAGTATGATACATTTTTAATCATTTTATACATAGTTTAGATATTCAGATGAATAGGAAAGAAAATGTTATCATTTATTACTCTCCCCTTATTTAAAAACACTTCATTGTACCCCATCCATGTCTCAGTTGCCAAAACTAAGCACTGGTTGAAGTTGTAATGCGATCTCTCTCTCCAGCCAATCTCCAACCCCACAGGGAAAAAGAATTAGGCCAAAAAAAAAATAGTAGACTGTCTTACTTATTTTGGAGAAAATAAAATCTAATGCAATGAAATGACACTGCAAGAAGTTGTAATTTATTTATCTCTTTATAGATTTTCCTTCTAAACAATTTTTTTGGGAAATGAATTTTTTAGAGTTGGAGATATAATTGAAATAAAGACAGCATTTTAAAAATATTTTAAATCTAAAATGCCAACTTGTACTGGAATTCTGATTATAAATAATGGCAAGATTATCAAAGATTAATGACATAGGATAGAACCAAAGATTAATGGTTTAATGATGGAGACTTTTTCTAACTATCTCTATATCACTTTTTCTACATATCTAGATCTAGATCTATATCATCTATAATCTATGTCTATATCTCTGGTTTTTTAGCTTTTTCTTTCTCCTCCTTCTAATCTATGAAGCTGTGAAATGGCAATATTTTATGGAGGTAGAGAAAAATGTCTGGAAAAATCTATTGACTGTACACCATCAGTGTTTTATAAATCTCTCAAGTGTTCCTATGTTAAAGAAAAATTGCTAAAAAGAAGGACCTTTTAACCTTTGAGACAGCATGTAGGGACCTGGAGAGTATTATGCTAAGCAAAATAAGCCAGTTAGAGAAACACAAGTATCACATGATCTCACTTATATGTGGAATCTAATGAACAAAATAAAATGATGAACAAAATAGATCCAGAGACAAGGAATCTCATAAGGAAGGGGGAGGAGGGCTACAGTCAGAAAAAGATTAACCAAAGAATTTATATACACATATGCATAACCATGGACTTAGACAATAGTTTGGTTAAGGCCTGGGGAAGGGGCGGGAGAGGGATGGAGGGGTCATCGGGGCAGTAAAGGGGGACATCTGTAATACTTACAACAATAAAGATACATTAAAAGAAAGGAAAAAAAGAAAAAGAAATAAGTGCTGAAGGAAACCATCACTGGAACTCTCCAAAATGTTTAAGAAAAATAATTTATTTTAAATGATGCAAAATATACTTTGACATTATATACCTCATGGATTGAAAAAAAAATTATATAAAGAAATAATGAAGCCCTAGCCAGCTTGGCTCAGTGAATAGAGAGTCAGCTTGCAGACTGAAGGGTCCCAGGTTTGATTTCGGCCAAGGGCACATGCCTGGGTTGCGGGCTCGATCCCCAGTGGGGGGCGAGCAGGAGGCAGCCAGTCAATGATTCTCTCTCATCATTGATGTTTCTATTTCTCTCTCCTTCTCCCTTCCTTTCTGAAATCAATAAAGAAATATATTTAGAAAAAGAAATAATGAAACCAAAGAGAAATTGCATTTTTGTTTAATGATTAGAAAAGTAAATGTGTCTAGGTCAAAACTATATGTATAAAGCCCATAACATCAGTGGATATAAATGCCAAGTATTATCTACCTGGATCAAAATGTTATGGATTTTGTTTTTATATTTTTATAGCTACCTGCACTAATTTCTAAAGATCATCTAAAGACAATTTTAACTGAATAGAGGTAAATAAGTTAAGATTTTACTATACAGAGATCTCAGCCCACATTTAGGATGTTCAGATGTATTTAAATGTAATACCAGGAATTTTCTTATAGTGCAAATACCCATTTGTTATTCATTAGTTCCACATTCTTACATCCAGATTTTTGATAGTCCCTCAGGTAAAAATACAATTTAGTGATTTATTTATTCAACAAACATTATCTTAAGGCATCACTATGTGCCAAATAAAGATTGCTAAATATGTGCTTCACTACCTATACAGGCAGTCTTCGGGTTACTTCGGACTCGACGTATGTAATTTCATGGTTACGTCGCCATCTCCCATTTATTTATTAAAAAAAAGCCGTCATTTCGACGTATGTACATATGTGCTTTATGTTATTTATTATTTATTTACCACAAGTAAAGGTCAGGAATTGCTATCTTTCTTTTAATTTTTTTTACTGTTTCACTTCATTACTGCTGTGTATGTGCTCCATGTGAGTGACTTAGGTGCTTATGTAGGTGGGTTCCGACTTACGGCGAAAATCGCTTTACATCACACCGTAGGAACGGATCTCCGACGTAACCCGAGGACCTACTGTATAGCAATTCCCAAACAACATTATGATTTAGGTATATTGTTCACCTTTTCAAGATGAAGAAATTCAAGTTCAGAAAAGCTAAGTGCTGTGCCAAACTAGATAGTCAGAGATTTTCGACTTGAAGCCAATTTTATTTTATTCCAATTAAAGTTCTTTACACTACACAACTTCAGTTTTTTCTTCCAATTTCTTCTTTTCCAGTAAAGACAAATGAACTGTATTCTCAGTTTCCAGGAAGGAACTAACAGATAGTTTTAGATTATGTAAGCTGCAAATAAAAAGTTAAAAAAAGAAAGAAAAATGTTTAATCAGAGATTAGTTTAACTGTTTTCTTGTGTAATAAAAATGAACTTTCAATGTGCTCCATTTTTTCTCAAGTTACATAAAAAAAACCTCTTTTCATTTATATAAAGTGTAAAATTATAAAAGACTTGAAAGACTTGGTCCCCAATCTCTTTCTTCAGATAATTAACATTTCTCACTCTAAACACTTCATTACCATATTCAATAGGAAATTTTATGGTATTTGTGCACCATATTATATTTGCACTAGTGAATAACTATGTTTGAAGTATTCCCTTATCATTTGGTATATTTCTGTAACAACATTTGATGTAATCGAAGTAAATTATAACTAATAGTATTAATGTACATATTGTGATCAGATATTATGCTAAGCATTTCATATGTTTATGTAACAATTCTCACAGAAATTATATGAAATAGGGAGTCCTACTAACTCAGAGAGAATAAAACTAGCAATTATTAAAGGACACCCAGCCCATGGTCACCAGATGATCTACACTTGCTTGTTTTGTGCTTTAGATAGACTGTCAAAAGTCACGCTCTGGTTCATCAGACGTGTCTTCTAAATTACATGCATGCTACCTAACTTCACTTGAGTTTAACATAACATTACTGATTATATCCCAATGAGATTTAGTAACTGAAATAACAGTACTTTTTAAGACATACACTCAGCCGGGACAATGATAAAGTTTTTTGTACAATTAGTAACACAGTTAACTAATTGGTTATTTAATTTAAACTACTTGAACCATCATTTTTAAAATCTCATTAGAAATGTAGCACAGGAGAAAAATTAGGATAAAGCATGTTGGGAATATAATATGAAAAAGGAAACTGATTTTTAAAAAGGAGGATGAAACCATTGAACATAATAGAAATCATTCAAAGAACTAGAAATTTAATAATATTTTTATTTAATTTTAAATGTTTTTAGTGACTTTAGAGAGAGAGGAAGGGAGAGCGAGAGAGAAATAGAAAGAATGATGAGAGAGCAACATTGATCGGCCACCTTCTGCATGCCTGTACTGGAGATTAAGCCCACAACCTGGGCGTGTGCCCCAACCAGAATCTAACAGGTGACCTCACGGTGCGTGGGAAAATGCTCAACCAACTGAGTCACATTGGCCAGGCTGGAAATTTAATATTCTTGCTTTAAGGGATGAAAAATAAGATGCATATTACACTGATTTTATAAGCATATGCATTTTGAAAAAGGATATACATGATGGTTACTCATACTTTGAACTTGTTTTCTTTGTTCAATAGTGGATGTCATCCTGATATGGTTTTAAGAAAGAAAATTGTTTAGCTATCTCTATGCTAAATATCAAGATTACTGCACAGGGAAGGTAGGGGACGGTGGGGGTAACGGGGAGAGATCAACCAAAGGACTTGTATAAATGCATATAAGCCTAACCAATGGACATAGACAACAGGGGGATGAGGGCATGAGTGGGGGGGGGGGCAAGAGGGGATAAGGACACATATGTAATACCTTAATCAATAAAGAAATTTTAAAATTACTGCACATGTTGTTTAAACTTTATAAGCGACATTATTAATTTATTTAATATGATATATTGCTTTTAAAATGAAAAAATTAAAAGCATATTTGTCTAAAATATAATATTAAAAAGATAAGAATTTCAACCAACTAGAAGAAAAGTTCAGTTACTGATATAACAGCATATGAAATAGTAATTTCTACTGAGAATTCATTTAAGCAAGTAAATATTTCCCAGCATTAAGGCATTTGTTTTTATTATAGTCACCAGATCATTAAATGGAAAATGTTTCCTACATGACAGAATCTGCCCCAGCTTTCATTTAATTTGCTCTTATTTTCTGTTGTTCCCATCTCCTATAATAAGAGCTTATAATAATGAACATGATATTTGGTTAATGAAGACTGCATTGCATATTTAGAGATCTACATATTTATGTGACCTTCTTTTGTTCATAAATGCTAATATTTATTGCTTCTTTGTTGAGATTGTATTCTGTTTTGTGACAAACAAAAGTATGATTAGTGAAGCTGTAAAGTTCTCATGGTAGCTGCCTGTGTTCCCAAGATAGCAGCATTAGTGTCTACAGAAGCAGTTAATGCTGTTTATCATTAGTGACAGAGGCTGGAAGGACCTTCTGTGGCTTTTATCTTTCACCTTGCCAACAGAAGGTGATGAGCTTACTGATTTAAATTCATAGGTGATGCTCCAGGATTTATATGCACTTCACATGGACAAGCATACAGGTAAACCTATCTTGCTAAGTAAAATCTTCCTAACATTCTGATACCGGACATCCTCATGAAAACCATCATGTCATCCATATTTAATGCCAAAGTTGCCCAATGGGAACATGGAATATAATATAGCTTATGGAGGAATTATTTTGTTCATGCCTCAGAAATGGTTTATTGCATTCTGAGTGATATTTTAGGTATATATAAACTAATGATGTAAGTGCATTCTTGTCTTGATTGCCAGTTTGTACAGATTTAAATTTTTAGTAGTTACAGGAATTTTAAAACAAAGCAACACAATTCTAATCATGTAGCACACTTGAATAATACTGATCACTTTTTTCTATATAAACATTTTCCAAATTGTGGTCCCCAGGGAGAGATGGCAGGTATCACTAGAAATCCAGATTTTGAGGCTCAGATTTATTTGCTATTTCGAGTGAAAGTTTATGCAGCTTTTGACATGATAGAAATGTTCTGTATGTAGGAGCATACAAAATATTATAATTGTATATAAGGACAATATTGTATCTAGTATTTCCTAAATTTTTCAAGAATTATTTGTGTTACTGGCTTTCCATGGGGCAATGTTAGACATGTTTGGTTTTCTCTTGCCCTCTCAAAATAAAATCTATACTTCTTACAATGAAAAATGAGATTGTATGTGGCCCAGATCTGTCTTTGTCATTGACCTTACAGCATAACACTCTGCCCTTTGCTTCAGCCACTCTGATGTTTTGTTTTGTTTTCCTCAAACACTAAGGTGTTGGGCCCCTCAACACTTTTCTAATTTCTTTCCTTTCCACAGGAAGTTTTCTTCCCACCTTAGTGTTAATTTCCCTTTTCAGAGAGCTCTTCCCTTCTTTGTATTTTCTAAAGTCTAATACTGCTGATTCCTGTATTTCAGCACCCTTGTAGCAATTTGCACTTTCAAAAATAAGTTTATATGTATAACAATATGCTATATGAGGACAAGCCATATCTTTCTTGTTCACCATCAAATGCCCAGCACCTTGAATGGCGTCTGTTACAAAGTAGTTATTCTATACATAACCTTGAATGAATACACACAATTCTCTCATAAAAAATGGGGGAAATTTTTTCTTTCATTATGTCCTAAAGAACAAACAAACACACACACACACACACACACACCAGGAAATAAATGTCATTGACTAATATTTATTAGACACAAATATGAATGCAACACAGTATTTACTGTGTAATATCTAAGGTTGTATTTTAGAGCTATTGCTAATGAAGGTAATAAAATGAAGAAAAGAGGAATCTCTCTATATAAAAGCCTAAGCGACCTTTACGACTGGTCGCTATGATGTGCACTGACTACCAGGGGGCAGACTCTTAATGCAGAAGCTGCCCCCTGGTGGTCAGTGCTCTCCCACAGCCAACCTTCTATGGCCATCCAGCCTCCCATGGTCCCTCCTCCCGGCTGGCTGGCCCCGATCAGCCCCAATGGGTAATAGGTGATACGGCCCCCATGGCCCTTATCACTAGCCAGGCTGAGGGACCCCACCTATGCACAAATTTGTGTACCAGGCCTCTAGTAATTAATAAAAGTACAGATCCTGAGTCCATTGGCATGATTAGCTACATTAATCCATGTAGCTAAAGGATTATAATCTATACTAATAATACAGGAATATGCAAATTGTCCGTAAAACCGTCACATAAAGAACGGATCAGCAGGCCGTGTCCTCGCCCTTGTGCTGCCCTGGGTAGAAGCCCAAATCCTAGCCTACCTAAAATGTGGCTGTGTGTCATCATATCAGTAAAAAAAGGACATCCCATACTTGCCTGGGGCATCTAAGTCACTGGCCTAGAGAATCAGGATTTCAGATAAGGGGACACAGCATTCCACTGCTATCTTGAGTTTGTGGTTTCCAAGGAAACAGCCAAAAGGGATGATAAATCCTCTGCAAATGGCTCAGGAGGCACCTATCTAAGTGGCGGCTTTGTTTAAATCTAGCCTTTCCCTCAGTGAATGACCCCAGCCCTCCCTGGATCAGGCAGGTTCCTGTGGAGTGCAATCTCCATGCAATACAACGGGAACCCCAGTTTCATCCTCGGTGATCTCATGCGTGTTAGCGCGGGGCAGCAGGGAAGGAAGGGGAAAGGCATCACGTGGCGCAGCTTGGACGAGCAAGCAGAAGGAAACCATGTCTGGCAGATGACTCCCCTGCCACCCTTTTCAACGTGTAAGAAGAATCCAATAATCCAATACAAACACCCCTCCCCCACCCCAGGAGGCATCGGGACTGAGGGGCATCCCGTCCAGGCATTGCATACCTGTTTCCCACTCTCTTCATTTAAATGGACAGGTTAGGAGGTTAAGGGAGGAGGAGGAGCCTCACAAGAAGAGGATCCCTGAGAACCGCACCCCTGCCCTCCCTCTGGACCTAACCTCTCAGAGCACAGGGCCTGACCCTGACCCCAGCAGATTTGCATATCTCAGACCCTCCAGTGTTTCCAGGCACTGGGCATTCCCACATCTTCCCTGCCTCCCAGCCACTGACCCTCACTGTCTCCTACCCGAGAAGCGCTCTGTCCTCCCCAACTTTCCGTCTTTATAGCCTAAATGCATGGTGGGCATAGTTGCTTCTCCAGGGATTTTATTTGATAAGAACCCAGTGAAGTCGCTTAGCAACTGAGCTGCTCAGACTTCATTAGAGACAATGAATGACACACCTTACTTGGCTTTAATAGCAAAGGAATCTTATTCTTTTATTTTTTTAATAGATTTTTATTGATTTCAGAGAGGAAGGGAGAGGGTCAGAGATAGAAACATCAATGATGAAAAAGGATCATTGATCAGCTGCCTCCTACATGTGCCTTACTGGGGATCAAGCCCACAACCCAGGCATGTGCCCTTGACCAGAATTGAACATGGGACCCTTCAGTCCTCAGGCAGAAGCTCTAGCCACTGAGCCAAACCAGCTAGGACAAGCAATCCTAGTCTTAAAAACTTGATTTTTGTCATAAACAAGTGAATTTGAATCATATCAAAACAATATACATTTTTAATGAAATGTCTCTTCATTTCTACTAATGCAATTCTACCTTAAAGCTTATATTGTATAATCCTACCTAATAATAGACAAATATACAAATTGACCACACCTTCGCCATGCCCACCAGCCAAGCCACGCCCACCGGCCAATCAGGATGAGTATGCAAATTACCCCAACCAAGATGGTGGCTAATTTGCATATCAAGACGGCATATAAAGAAGCCAAGAGCTGCAGAAGGGAGCAAAGCTGTGGAGAAGCAAGCAAGCCAGGGGGAGGAGAAGGGAGGAGCCCAGGCGGGTCGGGGGAGAAGGGAAAAAAGCAGGCAGGCTGGTGGAGAAGGTGCGGTGGGGGAGAAGGAAGGAGAGCAGGCAGGGCGGGGCAGAGTGCAGCAGGAAACCCTATTGCAGGATTTTTCCTGCAACGGGAACACTAGTCTATACTAATAAAAGGGTAATATGCTAATTAGACTCGACATCTACCAGACCTCCTTCCGGACAAAGCCACTTTGGCGGGGGCCGAGGCAAAGACAGTTAGGGGCAACCAGCCTGGCAGGAGAGGGCAGTTAGGGGCAACCAGGACAGCAGGGGAGGGCAGTTAGGGGCGATCAGGCTGGCAGGTAGAGGCGATTAGGAGTGATAAGGCAGGCAGGCAGGTGAGCAGTTAGGAGCCAGTAGTCCCATATTACGAGAGGGATGTCCGACTGCTGGTTTAGGACATCCTCTGAGGGGTCCCGGATTGGAGAGGGTGCAGGCCAGGCTGAGGGACCCCCCATGCATGAATTTTGTGCACTAGGCCTCTAGTTATAATAATAATAATAATCAAAATAATAATATATGTGAGTGGTTTCAATATCCAAAACCAACAAACACTTCATGTTGTAATTTTATTTTACCATAACTTCATGAAGACTGCTTAAGTGTCCCTGACCAGAAAACACTATTTTCTAAATTATACGGTAAACATGTCACATCAGATAACTTTGGATACATCTGTAATTTATTTTTAAAGTAATGCAATCTTATAAGTGTAATACTACTTATTTTAAACTTTAGATTTTAGACTAAGGTAAAAATAGATGATTTATATCTTCCTAAGTAACTGAAGAAAAAGAACTTTGAAAGTAAAGGTCAGGTGTTTTATTTCCCTTTTGGAATTGATCTGAGTTCATCCAGAGATGTGTTTCTAGTCTTGAGAAATTTAGATTAGGAGGCAAACTCTTTGACTTTCATGTTCAGTCCTTACAACATTGAATTTTAATGCAATTTTGCTCTTCTTTAATGATATCAGATATATATTCTCATTTCTTTTCTTATTTTTTTTGCAAGAGAAAAGCATCAGAGTAAAAGGAATAGCTTTCAGTAATAACAAGACACTCCACAAATCAATATTATACCCTTCAAAGGAATCTGAATTCACAGGATAAAGAAATTGTGACCCCAAAGATTGCTTTCGTTTTTCATCAACAAAAATACATTTTAGTCAATGTTTTATGTTTTTGGTACCCATCAAATTCATTTTATACTACTGGCAACTGTTATACTATAAAGACTAAAACAGTGGCTTTTATTCTATAACTGGAGTTGATGCCACATTCTACTTACATTCTTTCCTATCACCCATCTTATTCAGTTTTTGAAAATCCACATTCTATACAAAAAAAATTAGGGCAAAAATTTCTATCTTTCAATATGTTTGTAGAAGTCAGCAGCAGCTGAATAAATATATCTGAAAATTATGATGTTTAATCATCAGCAAATTGTTGGGTCTCCTTTCAAAAAGTAGATTTGAAACCTCTTCCTTATCTTAAATAAATCATATTGGTCATATGCACATTAATGTAGATTATAATATTATATCTATATCATAATATGATGTAGGTGTATAGGTATGTATTAATGTAGATGTAATATAGATTATAATATGAATAGACTAATATTTAGGTACATTAATATATTATGCTATTGATATAATATAAATATTGATTGAAACTATTTAAGTTTTTAAGAACATAGAGTTTTTTCTGACAACCATGATAAGTAAGAAGTAGGATAAATATAACAGGTGACCTTGTACCAATGAATTAGAATCATGACACTAAAGATAATGTCAAAGGTAATCATAAGCCCGGGACTAGTGGCTCGCTTGCTTGGAGTGTTGTCCTGTACACCAAAAGGTTGTGGGTTGCTTCACTGGTAGAGGTGAGAACTAGGGGCAACTGATCAATGCTTCTCTTTCACATCAGTCTCTCTCTCTCTCTTCCTCTCTAAACATATCTTTCAGCAGGGATTGCAAGAAAAAGAAAAACAATTATAACAAACAACAACAAAAAACAAAGATAATCATAATACTTTAAATATACATAAGTGTTGATATTTTTGCTTTATAATTAATGTAAATGTCAAGCTAAAATACTTATATGAATCAGAAAAAATATCTAACATTTTAACGCTCTTTTAGAGTATACAATTTGCATGTAGTATATTATATAAAGGTATTTTAATATGCATATTTAATGAAGAATCTCATTTAAAAGTATTAAGAATGTTAATTTCAATTAAGTATCACTGCTTTTGTTAAATTCAAGAATATGCTTGGGAAAATAACAATATATGTATTAATTTTCAACTCTAATATATTTCTTCCCACTTGTTTTGGAACTGGAGCCCACACACACATTCAAATAACTGAATGACAAAAAAATTCAGCTAAACCTTAATATGCTTATATTTTAATATCAAATTAAATGTAAATATTTGTAATCATTGATTTTTCTTAATTTCAGCTATCCTATAATTCACATTACTTTTGAGTCAGATAATCAGTTACTTTTCTTTAAAGACAGATACTAAGATTAGAGTAAAATCATAAAGAGCTGCAAAAGAGTGTAGATTATTTACTTGACCTTTCCTTGGGCCACTGTGAGGTGGTTAAGGCAGAAAAACTTTCCTAGAAGTTGCTTTTGCTACAGACACTTCACATATAATCTATCCAAGACTATGGAGATTTGCAAAAGAAACGCATAGATCATATAAGTGCCCCACTCTATGCCAGGCATAGAAGTACCATCTTCCTGAATTCTGCACTCTGAGTGATTAGGAGCGTGGCTGTTCAAATCCTGATCTTGCTATCTTTGTAACTTTGGGGAAGTTACTTAAATATTTTGGGGCTCAGTGCTCTCATATATAAAGTGGAGATAATGACAATCCTTAATTCTTGGTTTGTTTGTTAGGATTATGAATCTATTCATTTAAAATTATTAGGACAAGTTTAACTAGCTTAAAAATCACTCCATATATTGAAAATATCATCATCATACAATGAGGCTGGTAAATCCTATCTATTAAAAGAGTAATATGCAAATTGATTGTCACTCCAACACACAAGATGGCTGCCCCCTTGTAGACACAAGATGGCCACCACAAGATGGCCAGCAGGGGAGGACATTTGGGAGGAACCAGGCCTGCAAGGGAGGGCAGTTGGGGGTGACCAGGCCTGCAGGGGAGAGCAGTTAGGGTGACCAGGCTGGCAGGAGAGGGCAGTTAGGGGCAATCAGGCTGGCAGGGGAGCAGTTAGGCATCAATCAGGCTGGCAGCAGAGTGGTTAGGGGGTGATCAGGCTGGCAGGCAGAAGTGGTTAGGGGCAATCAGGAAGGCAGGCAGGCGAGCAGTCGGGAGCCAGCAGTCCTGGATTGTGAGAGGGATGTCTGACTGCCCGTTTAGGCCCTATTCCCATGCACGAATTTTGTGCACTGGGCCTCTAGTAATAATAATAACAAAACAAAACGTTCAAAAACAAACACTTAAAATGGGAATCTCCAAAGCAGACACTTCGGATTTGCAATGATGAAGATATTAGCACCATAAGTAATTATCATAATTCAGGACCACTGAGGCATCAGGTTTCACTCTCTCTGGAATCAGTAGGAAACCCTTGCCATGTACCTATTTAATCTAACCAAGCCAGTTGTTTTATATTATGGCAATCAATGCTAAAATATTAAATGTGATAAATTATGAATAGTCATTTCTCAAACACTGCAATGTGACTGTCCAATAATCCTATGTAATAAAGAGGTAATATGCAAATTGACCATCACTCCAACACACAAGATGGCCACCCCCATGTGGACATAAGATGGCCACCACAAGATGGCCGCAGGGGAAGGCAGTTGTGGGTGATCAGGCCATTAGGGGAGGGCAGTTGGGAGGGACCAGGCCTGAAAGGGAGGGCAGGTTGGGGTGATCAGGCTGGCAGGGGAGTGGTTAAGGGGTAATGAGACTGGCAGGCAGAGTGGTTACAGGCAATCAGGCAGGCAGGCAGGTGAGTGGTTGGGATGCAGCAGTCCTGGATTGTGAAAGGGCAGTCGGATATCCCTTGAGGGGTCCCAGATTGGAGAGGGTGCAGGCCGGGCTGAGGGACACACCCTGTGCACGAATTCTGTGCCCCAGGCATCTAGTTATTATATAAATATGCACATCCTTGGAGACTTACTGTAGAATAATTGTTTATTTATGAAACAAGAATAAAACAAGCTGAAACAATAGCAATAACAATTAAAAACAAAGTAAGTTATATTCAAAATCAGTACTGATTATTCTAAGCTAAGGGTGGCATTAGCAGGGAAATGCTTAAATTGATTCTAAGGAGGTCTATTTTTAAAAGAAGTCTCCATTAGATGTAAACAACAAGCATAAAGAAAGGTCAGGAGTTATATAACACAATAATCAATGGGTAGAACCTTTGTCAGAAACAAGAGGAAATATTTATATATTTCAACCAGGTGCAAGGTTCAACTCTATTAATAGTCTAAATCCAGTCTAGTCTAATATCTTTATTGTGCTTTCTGACTCATGGTTACTACATATTTACCTGAAGGTAGACATTGATGATAGATAGATAGATGATATTAGATAGATAGATGATAGATAAATAGAATCTTACTAAGTATAATACATTGATCCACAATCTATTTTTATATTTGTTGTTTTCTGAAAAGCCATAATATTTTACTGAAGCATAACAATATATATTTTTCTACGAGGCAGAGCACTGTTAAAAATTAAAACAATGATAGAAATAAAAACTTTTCAAAAGATCCTGTGTTGTTTTTTTTTTTTTACAACATAATTGTTTATCTTCTAGTGACTTCACTATAATAATATAGTAGAGGCAAAAATCAAATAATGCACAAACCAATTTTTTTTCACATTTAAATGAAGAGAAGTAAATGGGGGAAAATAAAAATAAATAAATGAAGAGAAGTAAATTTTAAATTTATTATACTTCTTTATCATTTTAAAAAATGACCTGAAAACTACATCAGCAAAACTATCAACATTTAAAAATGCAAAAATTAGACACAGCTATAAGAAAATATAAACTTTCAGATTATTAGAAAATATGAGAGTAATGTTTTAACACTTCATATACAAGACTGGGAAGTTTTTCTTCATGACAAAATGCTTTCATTAAAATGTTTCACATATAAAAATGTTTTTAATAAAAAGTTTCATACCCACCACTACAGTTCAATGACCAATAACCATAAAGAACACATGCTTCCCTCCATTTGTGTTCTCATTCCTCCCAAGGTTAAGCACTCTTTTAATTTTTTTATGATTTACTTGTTTAAAATTATAGCTACATGATATTAAATATGTTTGTGATTTTAATTTATACAAATGATTTCATATTACATATATTATTCAACCAGCACTTTTTCTCTCAATAATTTGTTTTGAGGTTTTTCCATTAATTTTAATTAATTAATTTTCACTGTTCAGAAGTATTTTGTTTGCCCTAGCTGATTTGGCTCAGTTGATAGAGTGTTGGCCTGTGACTGAAGGTCAGTCCCAGGTTCGATTCTGGTCAAGGGCACATGGCCCCAGTGCGGGCTTGATCCCAGTGTGGGGCATGCAGGAGGCAGCCAATCAATGATTTTCTCTAATCATTGACGGTTCTCTCTCTCTCTCTCTCTCCCTTTCTCTCTGAAATCAATTATATATATATATAGTATGTTTTAATGTATAGAATAATTTACCACAATTTATTTGTCCATTCCTTTTTTGATGAATATTTGTTTCTAGGTTTGTTTGTTTGTTTTTAAACTGTGCTTCTTTGTAAAGCCTTATAAATGATATACATGTACAATAATATCCATAAATGAAATTGCTAGAGTAAACAATATACAGATATTCAATTTACAGGGTAAAGTCCAATTGTTTTTCAAGTGAATAATACTAGTTTATATATAGCAATTGTCTTCCATGAAATGCAGCTTCTATCTTTACATTATAATCTTTGGTAAATAAAAGTTTTAAATTTCAATGTAGTAGAATTTATCAATCTTTTTCTTCAAGAAAAGGAAAAGATTATGTATATATTTGCATACAGACATTTTCCTATGACTTATAAAAGCTCTATTTCTTTGAACTATGTTGGCTACAGCAGAAAAGAAACAATATGCTAAATATTTCTAAGCAAAAGCAAGATCTGTTGTGTCTGTGGGTCGAAGGAGAGGGAGGAAGAATGTAAAGATTAGCTGACAGCAGGAGACAGGACCACAGACATGGTGCATTTATGAATGTTTAGGAGTGTGTGTCCTATGGATTCAGACAAAGAAGTAAAACTTAATCATGGACATGTTTTGGTAAACAACTTGTTCATCCTTGTTTTATGAGGTTGGAGTATGTTGCAGTAAAATCTATCAAATGAATAATAGCAGGGGAAAGAATGGAGTTTTGGCAGGTTCACATTGCTAAGAGCCATTTACTTATGATATCTCAAATTTTTTTGAGAGGAGAGAGAATGTATTTCTTTTAATTATATGGAACATTGACTTTTTTGGTCACTGAAAATACCCTTTAAGAAGCACTTTACTATTTTACAGGTGTTTTCATGTTTTGGACAGAGAACATTTTTGATCAATTAAGTTGCATAAGGTTGTATAAACTGAACAATTTCCCTTTGAGCAAAATTGGGTGTGTTATTTTGAAAAAAAGTTTCTAATTGGCATAATACACACATTTTAATGACAAATGAAGATGTTCTAATTTGAATTAAAGATTGTGTTTAAAAATAAACAAATAAATACCGATTTTCTTTGTGAAGAACTGTTGATTGAAGGGATCTCTCTTTGTCTTTTAACTGTTTCATACTTTGTCCTTTACCATTACTATATCCCTTCACCTTAGTACTCATCAGGCTGCAGGGAGCAGAGTCCACAGATATGTCAAGAGTGAGTCCAAACGTGAAGAATCAGCAGAAGTAAATTCAAGGAAGCTAATTAATTTGAAAGTCACTTTTGAAGGTGGTTACTTTAAGGGATCTGATCTTTGTCAATAAATCCTCCAAAAATTAGCAGAAACTGTGGGATATGTGATTCCCTAGAAAATAGAACAAAAGAAAGTTTAAGCTAACAATAAGAGGAGGGAGGACCTGAAACACTGAAGGGTAGGTATGGAGTAGAGCAGCAACTAGACAGGTCACCTTCTCACTGGTAGAGAGAGGTTCTTGTACCCATAGGTTGATAGTGGGGGCATTTCTTGTGATATCCAGAGAAACATAAATTTCCGAGACTCACACAGGAGGATGAGGTATTGTAGAAAACTTTATTTCTGTGGAATCAAATCCCTGATTTTCCAAGGTCCCATTTCTCTAAGTCCACTCATAGAAAAGTATAGCTGGAGCTTTAATAGGGCTAGAATCAAAGCCAGTGTCCAGAGTTTCTGTTCCATGTCTGCACACTCCAGCCCAGCATCAGGCTAGCTGGACTTGTGCTCCCTTGTGAATGGAGTCCGCATAGCTATGGGCCATATGGAGAATGCCAGAAGCATGAATGAAAGAGCCCCTACCAACAAGAGTCAAGAGAGCAAACTCCTTTGTTTAGGGGATTATATATTCTCAGATTTCCCCAAGCTTGCTGTGACCATGCCCATTCTGACAAATGATCTCTGTTCCCAGGTGTGACTGATAGGCATTTTTCCAATGCCACCCTGATTTCACTGCATATGTGTCTATCTCCCCTTTTCCAAAGACCTTTCCTCCAGAGTTTTATAGGAAGTAGGCCGGTGGCTCCCTAAGGAGTGTGAAATTTCAGCTTCCTGGTGAATCTGCCCAAATGACATGCCTATAATGTTTGACTTCCCCCTTTCCTCTTTTCCTATCATATATAATAAAAGGGTAATATGCAAATTGACCCTAACGGTGGAATGACCAGAAACGACTGGTCGCCATGGTGCACACTAACCACCAGGAGTCAGACGCTCAACGCAGGAGCTGCCCCCAGTGGTCAGTGCACTCCCACAGGGGGAGCTCTGCTCAGCCACAAGCACAGTGGCGGTGGCGGGAACCTCTCTTGCCTCCTCCACAGCACAAAAAATGTCCAACTGCAGCTTAGCCTGCTCCCCATGGGAAGTGGGCCTAAGCTGTCAGCCTGACATCCCAGACTGTGAATGGGCACAGGCCGGGCTGAGGGACCCCACCTGAGTGCACGAATCTTTGTATATGAGGACTCTAATTATTAATAACTAGAGACCCGGTGCACAAAATTCATGCATGGAGGGGTGTGTCCTTCAGCCCAACCTGCACCCTCTCCAATCTGGGACCCCTCGAGGATGTCCAACTGCCAGTTTAGGCCCAATCCTACTGGACAATTGGACATTCCTCTCACAATCCAGGACTGCTGGCTCCCAATTGCTCGCCTGCCTGCCTTCCTGATTGCTCCTAACTGCTTCTGCCTGCCAGCCTGATCACCCCCTAACCACTCACCTGCCAGCACGATTGATGCCTAACTGCTCCCCTGCTAGCCTGTTTGCCCCTAACTGCCCTCCCATGCAGGCCTGGTCACCCCCAACTGCCCTCCCTTGCAGGCCTGGTCCCCCCCAGATGCTCTCCCCTGCAGGACTGGGTTCCCCCCAACTGCCCTTACCTGCAAGCCCAGTTGCCACCAACTTCCCTCCTCTGCTGGCCTGCTCAACCCTAACTTCCCTCTCCTGCAGGCTTGATAGTCCCCAACTGCCCTCCTTTGCAGTCCTACTCTCTCCCAACTGCCCTCCCCTGCTGACCATCTTGTGGTGACCATCTTGTGTCCACATGGGGGCAGCTATCTTTGATCACATGGGGGCAGCCATCTTGTGTGTTGGAGTGATGGTCAATTTGCAATTACTCTTTTATTAGATAGGAATAGCTTATTATAATGGATCAACCTAAGCAAGTAATGGAATACGAAATCAAGGCAGTAGGGTGGGGCTCTGAGTGCCCATTCCTTCACTGACCCAGATTCTTGGTTCATCCTTGTTCCCGTGGAATTATCATTCCAACAAGAAGATAACATGGTTTCAAATTTTGGTTGTGCTTCTGGCCAGCAGCAGTATGTTATTGGCAGGTTACTTAAAAGTTTAATGCTTTATTTTTTGTTTGTTTGCTTGTTTTGACTTTTTAAATCTGGCAACTAAAGATTGCAAGGCTCCAGGGCCAGAGCATCTAGAACACTCTTTTTTGCATATTAACGATTATTATTAAAAATTGAAAGACCTAGTGATGGGGAGAGGAAGGATTGAAAATGCATTGAGTACAAACTTTGATTCCGAAAATCTACAGGTTTGCCAGAAAACACGAAAAATGAAACCTGGGGCATGTTTTCTTAGTCGCACTCATTATGAACTGGAGGGGGGCCTCTTTTCCCAAAGTGAAATTAAAATCATTCCTTTCAGTAGATTTCTGTTTCCTTATTCATTTGTCTCTAAATATACCCTTACCCCACAAAAAATAACAGTTTAATGTGTATGCTTTACCTAGTAGCTAAAGTTGGGGTTCCTAAAGCAACCTTCTTCAATAGGATTACTGTGATATCTTTAGGTTAATCAGGGAAAGCTCTGGAAGCTAGGATGGAATGAGCCTCATGGAATATTTGGGGGAAGGATACACAAATTAAGGTTTTGTGGGAAGTAGCAAAGAGGGAGTGAAAGCTGGCTAGGCAACAAACCAGACCCACTCTACTATATTTAGTGTATGTATCTGAAAAATTATTTTCCCCTAGTAGTTATTCATGAGGGAAATTAATTATAATTAACTATTCTACTTTACAAGGCATGCTTGCTATACATTTTTTTTTCTTAAAGGAGATAATGTTAACTAGTTTTATTGTGGTGTCCAAAATACAAATATCTATATATATAAACCCTAATATGCAAATAGACTGAACCGAGGAACAACCGAAAAACTGAACAACAAAACAACCAGTTGCTATGACATGTGCTGACCACCAGGGCACACACTTGAAACATGGCAGGCGTTGGCTGTGGCAGGATGGCGGAGAAAGTGAGCGGGGATGCCAGACCAAGGTGGGTTACCGGTCAATGTCATTGGGGTGAGCCTTTGGTGGTTACTGAAAATTATTTGCTCCCATGTGCTGCGGTCCCGCCCGTCACTCACACCTGCTGCAGGTGCTGGCCCCACTCGCACCTGCTGCTGGTGCCTAGGACCAGTCCCGATTGCTCAGTGCTATCAATGGGTGAGAGTGGTGGCTGCCATCCCCAATCACCCCCTCAGGGCTGCTCCACCTCCCCTTGCTCCTGAGAGGCGATCTGGGCAGCAGCTGCTGCTGCTTGCACCTGCTGATGGCCAGCCCTCCTCAAACCTGCTGACAGTGCCAGCCCTGCTCACACCTACTGCTGGCACCAGTCCCAATTGCTCTGCCCCGTCAGAGGGTATGAGCAGGGCCGGAGCCATCAGTGCATTGGAGCAGTGGCAGGGGGGTGGGGCTGCAGGCAGACAGGGAACCAGGGGCTGTGGTGGGAGGGGCCAAATGGGGGCACGGAGGAGGGGCCCACAGTTCTTTTCAAGGTGCACGAATCTGTGCACGGGGCCCCTAGTAGCAAATAAAAGCCATCAAATCTATAAATAGTATCTAGTAAGTTTATTGTGCATACATATAGGAATAGTTCTCAAAATGAGATCTTCCATTTTCAAAGACTGATATAAACTTCAGGGACATGGAGTGCAGGATGGCTTATAAAACAAAAATAGGAAGTTGTTTACCCTTTACAATGATTGGTTATTATAGTAGGGGTTTCCCAATGGCAAGTGATTGGATAAAAGTAATTATATCATACTACTTTAAAGGAGATGACATGTTTCTTCTATATTTTTCAGAAGCAATTACAACAAAATAACCTATGTTAAGTTTCATTAAAGGCATCAATAAACTATATATTTTTGTTTATATAGTTTAAATTATTTTTCCTTGTTTTTTTTTTTTTTTTTCTCCTTGTTTTTTTTGGCTAGTCTGGTCTCCATTTTGTATTTTGTTTTAATAGTGGTGATCATTTTCTAAATATATAAAAACATTGAATTATTATGTTGTACACCTGAAACTAATATAATTGCATGTCTCTTTTTTAAATTTATCTATATTGCTGACAGTATTACAGATGTCCCCTTTATTTGTTTTTCCCCCCATTAGTCCCCTCTACCCCACACCCTCCCTATCTCTCTCTCTTTTTTAAAGGATATAATGTAGAAAAAAACAACAACCACTATTTAGTATAAATAAAATGAAAATGTAATAATACTCTCTTCAATTAAATTTAAATGGTCTGCTTTTCTTATCATCTTACTATCTTGTGTAATCTTATTATTTTTTAAACTATGTGTTTTTTGTTTGTTTTTTTTTGAAAGAGAGAACCATCCATGTGTGAGAAAAACATCAAGTGGCTGCCTCCTGTAGGCCCCTACTGGGGATCGAGGCTGAAAACTGCCCTGACAGATAATCTACTGTATTTTTTCATGTATAAGACGACCTCATGTATAAGACGCCCCCCATTTTTTTCAACCCAAAATTAAGAAATCAATATTTTAAACATTTTGCTGGTTTTCCTCTTAAGGCCTTCTTTTTTGGCATCTTAAGGAGTTGTTTTTCCTGTTTTCTCCACTGTCTGATCATACACTCAGTGGGAGGAGGTCCAAATTGTCTCTCTGCAGCTCTATTTCCATGCTCTTTTGCATAGCAGATTACATTCAATTTGAATTTTTTGGAGTAAGACAATCAGTTACTGGTATTTATCTTTTTATTTTTTGACATCTTCATGGGGTCAGAATGCTTTGGTCCCTGTTGCATATCTGCACTCTTCACCTCCACCTCCAATTAGGGCATCAGCTGACATCAGTAACAATAAGGGAAGGGATTAGAGGAAGCCTGTTTGACAAGGTATGGGCAGCTATGCACCCCAGGGCTCCCTCTTCAGCTGACTTCCTTGTAGAAGATGCTCCTCGAATATCAGTCTAAGGATTTTAGAACATCAAAAGAAAACAGTGTCTTATACACGGAAAAATACGGTAATTGGTGACCTTTTAGTGCATGGGACAATTCTCAAATAACCCAGTCAAACTGGCCTGGATAATCCTCTTACTGTTGGACATAGTTATATGCTTTTTATTCAGAGGATGTTGACACTGATTCTGTTTTCAAGTGGCAAATATGCATTGGTTCAGATTTTGTTTTTTTTTCCAGATACTGGCAAATAAACAACTGAATGGTTAAAACACTAAAACATTTATAAACTTTGGAGGCAGAACTCTAAAAATGAACAATTATATTAACTAGATCTATATTTTTATGCAATTCCATTTATAAAATATAGAAAAATCAAATTTATATTTTAGGAATTATATAATTTTACCCTTAATTTAAAGCATATAATAGTATAACTCTTTTCCAAATAATTCAAAATTTTGTCATTATTCCTCTCAAAATTATTCATTTTACTTTGTATATATGCTTTATAGACAAATAAATTTAAATATGGAAGCTTAGTATAGCACCAGGGTTGCTGGAGTCTAACCATAACAACTTTGCTCTCATATTATAGAATCCTTTGAGTCCCACTTTTGGTTATTAATAGTTTTCAGTCAGATCATCTTGAAGAGCTTATTAATAGTTTTCAGTCAGATCATCTTGCAGATAAAAAAAAAATCAGGAGAGAAGAAGCATTTTTTTTTTCAAGAGAGAAGCTGCTCTGAGAATAAATTATTTCCTCAAAGACACAAATAAAATTATTGGATTTTTGCACAGAACTAGAAGCTTTCAAAAATTTGTTTTTAGCACTAGCCAGTTTGTCTCAGTGCATAGAGCGGCAGCCTATGGACTGAAGGGTTCCAGGTTTGATTCTGGCCAATTGCACATGACCAGGTTGTGGGCTCAATCCCCTGTAGGGGATGTGTAGGAGGCAGCCAATCAATGATTCTCTCTCATCATTGATGTTTCTATCTCTCTCTCCCTCTCATTTCCTCTCTGAAATTAATAATAATATATATATATAAATATATAAATATATATATTTAAATGTGCTTTTAAAGTTTAAAAAATAATGTTTTAGGAAAGGACTACATATGTATATGATTTTTTTTTTTGAGATGACAGTACTCATCACTTTAATATATTTATTTTCAGAAAAATAAAGGAAGCTATGTAATGTATCAGATATACAACCCTATTATATGCCATTTCTGACTATGGAAACAGTATTCACCAGAATGATTGATGTTTTAGCTAGTTCAGCCCTACCATAGCCAAGAAATTCTGAACAATTATGGAGGGAATCAGAGAACCATCAATCAAATCAAAATTGACAACCACCCCACCTCCCCCATTAAAAACAGTTAAGAAAAGAATATTCATCCATCTGGTCCTCTTTTGAAAGGCATCAAGAATTTTTGTTTTCCCTGTGTATACCATGATACTAATAAGTTATTAGAAAATATTTTACAGTTAATTGCCTTCTACCATTATAGACAAGGTATATTTTAATGAAGGTACTTAAACTAGACCAACTATGAGAATTGAACAAATGGAAATTCTGATGTTCTTTCACCGTGACTTGAAAAAATTGACATATTTTCCATGACATTGTTATATTTTCTGAGGTGGTATTAAAATAAAGTCTACACATTGACTCTCACAGTTACAGCTAAGCTTTGGAATGCCCTTTTTTAAACATACTAGAGGCCCAGTGCATGAATTCATGCACCAGTGGGGTCCCTCGGCCTAGCCTGCAGGATATGGTTGAAACCAGCTCTCCAACATCCTCCAAGGGGTCCTGTATTGCAAGAGGGCACAGGTAAAGCTGAAGGACCCCACAGGTGCACAGTCAGGGCCAGGGAGGGATGCAGGAGGTTGGCCAGCTGGGGAGGGACAGCAGGAGGGCTCTAGGGCATGTCCGGCCCGTCTCCCTCAGTTTCGATCAGACGAACCCCAGCAGCAAGTTAACCTACTGGTTGGAGCATCTGCCCCCTGCTGGTCAGTGCACAACATAGTGACTGAGCGAACAGTTGACTGTCTGCCCCCTGGTGGTCAGAGCACATCATAGGGAGTGGTTGAGTGGCCTTAGCATATCATTAGCATATTACGCTTTGATTGGTTGAATGGATGACAAGATGGCCAGACACTTAGCATATTAGGCTTTTATTATATAGGATTTTTAGGGTACCATATAGTAATTACATTGATTACTTATTCAAAAATTATTCCAGAAGGTCCATTGTGTACCCATAATTTTGCTAAGTAGAACATTCATAATCAGAACAGAGTTTAGGATGGTATGTTGATGAATGTAATTGTTTCAGTAATATGATACCATAAATAGCATAATAAGCAGTGTGGAAAATGCCAGGACAGCATTGAATAAGTCAATGGTGGTCTACATGTAAAGGAGGTTAGTATTTGTAGAAGATGTAAGGAAAAGCTAAGACCTTGAAATTATATATGATCTATTTAGGGGTAAAATAAAAGCTGCACAGAGTGTTGTTCAATGGAACCAATTATAGAGACTAGAGGCCCAGTGCACGAATTCGTGCATGGGTGAGGCCTGGCCAAAATCGGGGTGGATTGGGGCTGGGCCTGTGGGGACTCTCTTTGGGTGAGACTAAATTCCTTACTGTTCACTTTCTAACATGTTTTCCAGTCATCTCCTCATAAAAAGTTTTCTGACCTTTGTTTCTAATCCACATGGTACCTATATATTACAGTAGGTCCTTAGGTTACATTGGAGATCCGTTCCAACAGTGCGACATAACGCAATTTTCGCCATAAGTCAGAACCCATGTACATAAGCACCTACGTCACTCACATGGAACACATACACAGCAGTAATGAAGTGAAACAGTAAAAAAAAAAAAAATTAAAAGAAAGATAAAAATTCCTGACCTTTACTTGTGGTAAATAAATAATAAAAAACATAAAGCACATATGTACATATGTGGAAATGATGTAACTTTTTTTTATAAATAAATGGGAGATGGCGACATAACCACGAAACAATGTACATTGAGTCTGACGTAACCCAAGGACTACCTGTATATTAGAGGCCTGGTGTACAAATTCATGCACCAGTGGGGCCCCTCAGCCTGGCCTGCAGGATCTGGCCGAAACCAGCTCTCCAACATCCCTCGAGGGGTCCCAGATTTTGAGAGGGCACAGGCCAGCCCAAGGGATCCCACTGGTGCATGATCGGGGCTGGGGAGTGATGTGGGAGGTTAGGCAGCTGGGGAGGGACAGCGGGAGGGCTCCAGGGCATGTCTGGCCCATCTCATTCAGTTGTGATCAGATGAACCCCAGCAGCAAGTTAACCTACTGGTTGGAGCATCTGCCCCTTGGTGATCAGTGCACGTCATAGCGACTGGTTGACCGGTCGACTGTCTGCCTCATGGTCATCAGTGCACATCACAGCGAGCTGTTGAGCAGCCTTAGCATATCATTAGCATATTATGCTTTGATTGGTTGAATGGCCAACTGGATTACTGGACACTTAGCATATTAGGCTTGTATTATATAGGATTACTAGGAACCATGTGTATAAATATATATATATATATATATATATATATATATATATATATATGTACTTATTTGCAAAATTAATAACATGTCATTTATTTGCATTAATGCCATTAGTATATTCTTAAATCTGTGGCCATAATCATATTTCTATTGCATTTCTACTTGTTTTATTCTACTAAATTGCAGCAATTTTCTGAAGTTCTTGGTCAAACAAGTTTTAGTTAAATCTTAGTATGTTATTTCTTCCTTTCCATATTCTCCTTACTGATCTCATTAAATCTCTAGTTAGACAATCTGTTAGGATACTTATGAAATGTTTAGCTAGTTCATTTAATTATTTTTTCTATATTTACTCTATATATTCTACTTCTATCTGTATTTTAGGTTCAGTATTCTTTATGTACTCTATATTTTGTATTCTAACCCAGGTTCTAATCTTTTCAATTCAGAATAGACCATTGGGCCCCTCAGATCCTTCTTTGCCAGGATATTTAGTCACTAAAGTTAGTTTCTATCTTTTCTGATTTTCCTTAAGGATGCTTTATCAGTAAAATATTTTCATTTGCCTCTGTATGATATTATGCATTATAAAATACTAGATTCTATGCAATGTGTGTGCAATCAAGTGGAAAAACAAAGAGTTTCCTTCAAAATTTCAAGTCTAAGTATGTAGCACTCACTATTCATTAGATATTTGCAAAGTACTTAGACAGCAATTGCACTTCATGCTATTTCTACTCTTCTTATTTCATGATTTTCTGAAGACAATTGTTGATAAAAACTCAAGTAAATTTAAAAAATGTATGCATATTTTACAAATCATCCTATATAATAAAAGGCTAATATGCAAATAGACCAAATGATGGAACAACTTAACAAACAAACAACCAGTCACTATGATGTGTGGTGACCGGAACACGGTGGACGTTGGCAACAGGTGGTAGAGTGCGGAACATGGAGGGTGTTGGCCGCGGGAGAATGGTGGAGCAGGTGAGTGAGGGCGCCAGACCAAGGTGGGCCACCAGTCACTGTCATCAGGGTGAGCCTCTGGTGGTTCTTTGCTCCAATGTGCTGCAGTCCTGCTCGGCGCTTGCACCTGCTGCTGGTATCAGCCCCGCTCTCACCCACTGCTGGCACTGAAGCCGTTGCTCATACCCATTGCCTGTGTCTGGTGTCAGTCCCAATCATTTGGTGCCATCAGCAGGTGTGAGCAGTGGCTGCCAGCCCTGACTTGCCCCTCAGGGTTTCTCCACCTCCCCCTGCTCCTGAGGGGTGAGTGGGGCAGCAGCCATAGTTTGCACCTGCTAACGGTGCCAGCCCTGCTCACATCCACTTCTGGTGTTGGTCCCAATCTCTCTGAGCCATCAGAGGGTGCGAGCGGTGGCAGTGGGAGTGGGGCTGCTGGAAGACAGGGGACCAGGGGCTATGGTGAAAGGGGCTTGGTGAGGGCATGGAGGAGAGGCCGAAACCTGCCCCTGTGCCCACCACAGCCTCGTGGCTCACAGTTCCTTTCAAGGTGCACGAATTCGTGCACTGGGCCCCTAGTTATAAATAAGACAATGAGTCAGCATTATAATTTCTGAAGCCACAATTGGTATAGTAAATCAAACCTTTGGAAATGCCTGTAAGAAGGAATCACATGATGATGTGAAAAATACTTAAATGAAAAGTGAATTACAAAGTTTTAAATTATTCATTTGTTTTTCAGAGACTACTTATTTAACAAATATCCAATGCCAGGCATTGTGACAGACCCTGAGAACTTTTGTTAAATATTAAAATACAGTTTATTGCTGCTCTCACTGAAGAGGAATCCAGACCACTTGGCTTCCTTTATTTTCAAGAATTATACTCTTTAGATGATTGGTTAGTTCTTTGTCAATGTTCTTACCTTAATCAATTGCACTTCAACCATGGATCTTTTGGTCCTTTTCTTTTTCTTTTCAAAGACACTGAAGAAGAAAATCACACACCTCAGTATTTATTGATGTTTCTATACATCCATTATCTCAGCCTGGCCCCAAGTTCCCTGCAACAGTGTTTTAGCCTAAGACTCTTCCCACCCCTTCTAGTTCTCAGATGTCTTACTTATATCTACTGGAAAGACTCTTTCTGCCTATGTGTGCTCCCTCTCTTTTATACTTCATAGACATGTCCTCCAATACTTCTTTTGTTGGTGTAATCTTGCTTCTTGAAGAACCTAATATAACCAATTTTTGTACTGAAAGTGAACAAAGAAGATTTAATCATTTTCATAGGCAACAATAATCCCTGCTCTATTGATTTTTTTTAGCCATAAAAATATCCCCAAGTCTCAAACAAGTTAAAAACAATGAAAAAAAATAAACTGAGGAACAAAATAGATCCAGAGACATGGAAGCATGAAGCAAACTGATGAATCTCAGAGGACAGGGCACAGGGGGAAAGAGGGAGGGGGAATTAACCAACGAATTTATATGCATATATGCATAACCTATGGACACATATAATAGTGTGATGAAGACCTGGTTTGGGGGGCAAGGTTGAGGGGGTCAGTGCGGGTAGAAGGGGACATCTGTAATACATTCAATAATAAATTCCAAAATAAAAAGATCACCAGCTCTATGAATTTCTGTACTTACAGCCTGATCTATTCATAGTCAAATTGTTTTTGACAAGTTTTTACTTGTCTCAAGTTCAGTGTCACAATCATTTATTTAGGGCAGCTACATAGTTGTATTCATAGGATGTTAAGGAGGAGGAGGAGGAGGAGGAGGAGGAGAAGGAGGAGGAGGAGGAGGAGGAGGAAGAGGAGGAGGAGGAGATTTCAAAAGCCATGCATATATTCATCTATGAAAAACCTACTTTAAACGTGTAGTGAGCAGAGTTGGAAAAGGTAGGAATTAGACTTTATTAGCATTTGTTGATTACCACCACGAAACAACTATGCTCAGAGTAAGTTTCTCAGTCATTTATTTATCCTTCCCAATTGGTTGGAAGTTCCTACAGAATAAGAATTGTATGTCTTGCCTCTGTAATTCTAGTTACTAAAACAGTTATAAAGAGGTCAATTAATGTTAATTTAAAGAAAGAAAATGACTATAAGGAGGAAGACAGAAAAAAAGAAGTAAGAAGAAGGAAAGTAGCTTATAGGGTTAGTTGTGAAAAGTATACAGTATAGAAATTTTTAAAAAGACAGGTAGTTCCAAAGGAGATACAATAAAGAAAAAGAAGACTTTGGAAGTAGATGAGTTCACTGAAGATTAGGAGTAACTGGAAAGACTTTCTAGTGGAAGCAGGGCTTCCTACAGATTTTGTAGGAAGCGGAGGATCTAAATGAATGGCAAGCAAGTGGGGGAAAAAGTAAGAACTTGAGCCTCATTCGTGAATGACATGCTTAAAAAATATGTATGGTCCATATTCAATAAGACAGAAGATGCAAATAGAAATTATTTTATACTGTATACTCTAGTCTCAATTTTGATAAGAGCATTAGTCTTGGTCTAAATGCCAATCAGGCAGGCAGTTCTAGCAGAGAGAATAAACATCTCATCCCTTTAAAAACAGGCCAGTTATTGATTTGTTTATTTTTTGCTTGAGAACTGTTCTGCTCAGACCTTTTAGAACCCACATATGCTGGGGGAAAGGAGATGATAACCTCTCTCCAGCTATTTGGCTTAGTTACATCAATACAGATGGTCAAATGGCTGATGAGGCTGTGACCAGATCACTTTCAAATCCAACTTTATGAAAAAAAAAATTCCTTCTACAATAACTTTGAGAGGAGAAATACCAGTCTCTGTCTGTACACTTGCAAATTACATAAAATCTATTTTTATGAGTTGCCCATCACATTTTGGAATGTGTTATTAGAAAAAGAGAAAATTGGGCATTGTGAAGAAAAAATACATTAAGTTGTTGGTAGAACAAAAATATTTCTGTAAAGCAGCTTAAAAATAAAATGACAAAGGTTCCAGGACTTTGGGATTGCACTTGTAAATATTCAGTATGGTTGAAAGGATTGAACTAGGTACACACGCTTTGTTAGATTTTTCCTGATCTATAAAAGAGTGATTTTGTATTAGGCTAAATCTCAATATCCAAATCCAATATCCAAAGTATAAGAAAAGGAATGTAAAAATCCCTTTCACTCATACCGATGTGTTCTCAGTTAATAGAGCTGAAATAACTTTTCTAATAGATGTTAACCTGAAGTTTTTCCATTAACAAAGACACATAACTGTGTATCACAGGTTGTAGAAACTAACAGTTATAATTATCAATTTTTAATTCATATTAAGACAAAAATTTACCAATATCTTAGCTTATTCTCTGGAATATTCAAAATAAATTGAAGTGATCTTCTTCATGACAGCTTTTAAATATTCAGCAGAGTTACAAAGAGCCCTCCAAGTCTTCTCTTTAGAATTAGGAGGATGTAGGCAGAACATACATCCTCTTAATTCTAAAAGCACTTTCATTGATAACCTTTAGTTTATTATTAGGTTTTTAAAACAACCTCCAAATTTAAAATGATTCTCCACATACATTCTGACCAGTATAGAATAAAGTGAATTTATTTTTCTGGACATAATAATTTGATTAAATACCATTGCGTACAGCTTCATTTTGCAATGACACTTAATGAACTAAGAGTCAATTAAAATCCTATATCTAAAAAACACAAATTGTTCTTCATTCAGCTTCTCTTCACCTGCAGTTGTGTAGCTAATGTTTTTCTTATCCATGTGGTGGCCTTCATATTTATTCTAATTAGCTACTAGAGGCCCAGTGCATGAAATTCATGCACAGGTAGGATCCCTGGGCCTGGCCAGTGATCAGGGCCAATCAGGTTCCCAAACTTCCAGGCTCCCTGCCTCCTTCCCTCATTCCTTCTGCTCCCTGCTGCTGCAGGTCACCTGCCATATTCTGCACTGCCACCCGGTGGTCAGCACATGTCATACTGAGCGATTGAACTCCCAAGGGGACAATTTGCATATTAGCTTTTTATTATTTACTGGAGGCCCGGTGCACAAATTCATTCAAGGGTGGGATCCGGCTGGCCCCGCCCCTGATTGGGGTGTGGGGACCGATTGGAGGCAGGGCTGGCTTGGGGGAGGAGATGTGGGCAGTTGGCCAGCTGGCCCCACTCCCTGGTCAAAGTTTTGGTTGAACTCCCAGTCGAACTCCCCATTGAGGGTACAATTTGCATATTAGCCTTTT
This sequence comes from Eptesicus fuscus, assembly GCF_027574615.1. Lineage (NCBI taxonomy): Eukaryota > Metazoa > Chordata > Mammalia > Chiroptera > Vespertilionidae > Eptesicus > Eptesicus fuscus. Next base: position 90,968,757 of record NC_072475.1, on the reverse strand, counting down.
ATTATATAGGACTAGAGGTCCAGTGCACAAAATTCATGCACTCAGGGGGGAGGTGTCCCTCACCCTGGATTGCGAGAGAGCTCAGGCCAGGCCAAGGGATCCCACTGGTGCTTGATCGGGGCCGGGGAGGGATGGGGGGAGGTTGACCACCTGGGAAGGGAATGCAGGAGGGCTTCAGGGTGAGTTCAGCCCATCTTGTTCAGTTGTGATTGGCCAGACCCCAGCAACAAGCTAACCTACCGGTCAGAGCATCTGCCCCTCAGGTGGTCAGTGCACATCATAGCGACTGGTCAACCAGTCAACTGTCTGCCCCTGGTGGTCAGTGCTTATCATAGTGAGCAGTTGAGTGGTCTTAGCATATCATTAACATATTTTGCTTTGATTGGTTGAATGGCCAACCAGACGACTGGACACTTAGCATATTAGGCTTCTATTATATAGAAGGATCATCATTTATAATTTTGGCTTAGCCTTGGAACTTACTGAGAACTACCTGGACAATGATTCCATGCTTCATTTATTACATTTGGATCAAATAAGGTTTTGATCAACTTGCTAGGCTGATTTTCATGAATAATTTAAGGGATGCAATGTGCGGGTTGAGTTAAAGCACAGAAAAACTGGCTGTAAGATGGCCTTGTGGAATGTAATTGTAGTAGTCCAGATATTAGGTAAAAGTGTCCTAGACAAAGATGGTAGTGGTAGGTTAGACTATAAAAGGACAACAAAACTCCAAATTAACAAAAATTAGTGACGTACTAGATGTATACAGTAAGATAAATGAATGTCAGAAAGCAACTCCTAGGCATTGAATTTTTGCTATTTAAAACCAGAAAGTAAATTTGATAGTACACACACTGTGGCACAAAGGGAAATATTACTGGGGAAATGATATAGATTTTGACTTAGATATATTAATCTTGAAGTGATGGTGGTATAAGCAATCAAAATTTCCAAAGTGCATACAATTGATGGGAGAAGGTTCTTCTGAATCACAGAACTGTGCTGAACACGGAGGATGGATACTTGGCAGTCATCTATGCAGAAATTATAGCTGAAGCCCTAAGAAAGGGCTCAACATTTTCTAAGAGCCATGCATTTGCATAAAACTATAAGCTCAGAGATGCTACAAGTTATATACCAGCTTAGGGAGAAATATTTTAAGGAAGTGCTATGGAAACACATAGAAGAATTTACATACTAGAAAGAGATGAACTGATATAGAACAGATTATATTGAACTTGTCTTTCCTTTGTTCAATGTTTAAAGTATTAATGGTGTCCCCATTCCCCCACACCGCCACCCTGCTCCCACTCCTCCAGGTCTTCACTGTACTTTTGTCTGTGTCTATGGGCTATGCATATATGCATATAAATTCAACTTGGCTTAAAAGTGTTCTGTTAATGGACCATTCTGATATTAAGTTTAGAAGATTCAATATAAATTGTAATCCCTTTTGTTTCTTAAATCTTTATTAAAATATTTTTTAAATGGTGAGGCTTTTCCATACTAGTTACTAGAAAATTTTATTTTGAAATCTTTCTCTTTAAGAAGCTCAGTAAATTTAAGAAGCTCCTTAAATTTTCACTAATTTAAAAACATTTAGTTTGCATTTTTTTTTGCTTCCTGACACTTACAGTTAAATGATACTAATAAAGGTAACTGGACTGATTGTACTTATGGAACCATGGTTTATTGTAGAGACAGTCCACATATGTAATCTGTTCCTGGGACTTCATTTATTGTGATATGTATGTATAGGAAGTCATTATTTATAAGCTATTTACTGTGTCAGAGAGAAGAGCGGAGTTTTGAAAACAGAGTACGTAGAGTATTATTGTTGGTAAATTCTTTTATTTTCTTCATCCTGTTTCTGCTTTAGAAATGCTCAGCACATCTAACATGGAGAATTATAAGAAGATGAGCTTTTATGCAAAGACAAAGATATATTCTCCAGTTATGAGTTTATATATACTGATCTTCACAAAACCACTTCCTCATATTTTGTTCCTGAGAGATTTTAACATTCAACACATAATGCTTAGAAAATTCTGGGGGAAAATCAGCTTGTCATTATTTTTTCATAGCGTTGTCTTCTTGCTGGGAAACAGAAATACCCACATAAAAAAGAATGCATAATAAGGAATATATGTATGGATTCAGAAAGCATGAGAAATTAATTACTTTATGGTAGTGTTAAAATAATTAAATCTTATGTAATTTTTTAAAAAATAGATTGATTTCAATATAGATAGCTTCTGTTTATCGAATTTATTGTGGTGACACTGGTTATCAAAATTATATAGGTTTCAGGTGCACAATTCTACAGCATAACATCTGTACACTGTATTGTGTGCTCACCACCCCAAGTCAAGTCTCTGTCCATCGCCATTTATGCCCCCTATTCCCTTCTCCACTGCCCCCCCCAACTCCCATCCTCACAATCACCACACTCTTGTCCATGTTCATGAGTTTTTTCCTTTTGCTTAATAATGCAGATTTAAAAATAAATTTAAAAAGTTATTATAACTTAAAATTAATAAATCTCCAATCATCATTTAATAAGTATAAATGAAGATAATATGAGCATTAAAATACAGTACATGTAAGGTTCAACTTTGTTTCAATGGAATTTTATGCCTATCTGAAAGTTTGTGAATTTTTTACAGAAGAGTAAAAATACAGGAAAATATATATGCTGTTCATTATAGCCAGCTCGATAATGAGATCAGTATTTAATATAGGTTGTACAAAAATCTCATTGCAACTAACATTCTCATAAGATAATAATGAATTAACATGAGTCTACATCATTTAAACTTTGTATCATTTAAGAGTTATAATTACACAATTTATACATTGGTGTTGGAAGTGATGGAAGGTTATTCATGAAAGGTTTTAGAAACATTTTTAACATTTTTTAAGATTAAACATCCTATACAACTTTTTTTCCCTTTCTTTTTCTTTTTAGAGGAAAAGAGAGGGAGAGAGAGACAGAAACATCAATGATGAGAGGGAATCATTGATCTGCTGCCTACTGCACCCACCACTGGGGATCAAGCCCGTAACCCAGTCATGTGCTCTGATGGGGAATTGAACCATGACTTCCTGGTTCATAGGTGGATGCTCAACCACTAAGCCACGCTGGCCAGGCTCCTTTGCAATTTTTAAAAAAAATTATGCTCATGCTTCAAATGCTCCTTTCCCATGGGCTTGATATTAACTTAGAATTTTAAAAATAGTGATAAAATGGTAATTAATTAATAAAATAAATATGCTTTATGCTTTCAATACTTATTCTCTACTTAATAGTCCAAACTTTAAAAATATTTTCTAACCATATTGAGTATGTAACCATTAATTTAATATGATTAGAAATTTTTCAGGTTTGGCTGTTTAAAAAGCAAATGTAGGAGATTGATTTACTAGTATTTTTTCTTGGCAAATTATATATGTTATTAATAAAATTGAAATCCCTTTATGCCTCACCATCTTTGCATGTATTATAGCAGCAGGAGTAACATCTCAGGCCCCTTTTCTTTGATTAAGTGGTCAGTAACTTTATAATTTAGTTCTAATATTTCCCAAGGCACTGGTAATGTTTATTATTTTACTAGTGATCTGGTGCATGGATTTGTGCACATTGAAAGGAAATTAATTAGAAGGTGTTAGTTGGGGCGGGACTGGGAGAGATGGGCTGGACACGCCCTGGAGTCAACCTCCAGCAGTCCCTCCCAGGCCGGCTGCACCTGGAGTGGCACCATGGCTCAAAGGGCATCTGTGAAGTGAGCAGGGTCCCTCCGGCAGGTGGGGTCCTTTGGCCTGGCCTGTGGGCATCGGGCTGAAACCAGCTCTTCGACATCCCCCCAAGGGGTCCCGGAGTGCGAGGGTGCACTCTGCAAAGTTGCTGTTGTACTGGGTGTGGAACGCAAAAGCAAGTGTACAGTAAACCAGATTCGGGGCTAACAGTGCCCCAGCAACAACATAACCCACAGATGAAGGTGGAATTTCATGGCCTTGGGAGGAATCGGGCTCCCTCCTCTCTGGTTTCAGGGTGTGTCACCAGAGAACTACCACTGCCAAGTCACTGCAGTTCGGCAGCTCCTGCGTTGAGAATCTGTCCTCTGGTGGTCAGTGCATGTCATAGATACCAGTGGGATGAACACTTAGCATATCAGCCATATATATTGGCAAATAAAATTACTTAAGTGAATATGTTTTCACACTAATAACTTGAGTTAACTGCAGCAATAGATTCTATAATGTATAAATTTTGTGATAATCTTGTAATAACTGAAATTCCATGTTATATCATTTATAAATATAGGTAATGTTGTTATTATATTTTTAAATTCATAAATATACTTTTTATGTTTACTGTTTAAAGTAAAATTATGGGAAAGAACAGTCTTTTCAACAAATGGTGCTGGGAAACTCTATACAGACATGCAACAGAATGAAGCCAGACCATTACAGTACAAATTAAACAAAAATTATTTCAAAAATAAAAATAAATTCAGCCTGGCCTGTGTGGATCAGTGATAGAGCATTGACCCATGAACCAAAAGGTCACTGGTTAGGTTCCCAATCAGGGCACATGACTGGGTTGTGAGCTTGATCCCCAGAAGGGGGTATATAGGAAGCAGCCAATTGATGATGTTTCTCTCTCATAGATGTTTCTAGCTCTCTATTCCTCTCCCTTCCTCTCTCTCTAAAATCAATTAAAAAAACACAGTTAAAATCTAATTAATTAATCAAGAAATTGATTAAATACCTAAATATAGAGCTAGCACTACAAAACTTTCAGAAGAAAAATTATGGAAAACTTCATGATATTGGATTTGGATATTGTTTCTTTGATATGACAGCAAAGAACTGACAACAAAATAAATTTAAATTCATGAAAATTATAGAATAACCTGAAAGATATTATCTAGAGAATGAAAAGATAACTCACAAAATAAATATTGAGAATGCATATTTCTGAAAGGGGATGCATATCCAGAATACAGAAAGAACTGTTACAACTCAACAACAACAACAACAAATCCAATTAAAAAATGGGCCAAGGACTTGAATAGACATATCTGGAAAGAAGATCTACAAATAACTAATAAGCACATGGGAATATGATCAACATCACAAGTCATTAGGGAAATATAAATCAAAACCAAAATGAGGTATCACTACACATGCATTAGGATGGCTATTACAAACAAACAAAAACAGATCCTTTGATCATTTTTTAATGGGATTGTTTTCTTGGCTTTGAGTTGTATACATTATTTATAAATTTAAATATTAACCCCTTATCATATGTATCATTGGCTAATAGGTTCTCTAATCAGTGGGTTGTTTTTTCGTGTTGTTAATGTTTTCTGTTACTGTGCAAACTTTTTACTTTGATGTAGTCACCTTTGTTTATTTTTTTCTTTTGTTTCTCTTGCCTGAGGAGATATATCAGAAAAAATATTGCTACCAGAAATACCTGAGATTTTACTGCCTATGTTATCATCCAGGATTTTTATGGTTTGGGACTTACATTTAAGTCTTTAATCCATTTGAGTTTATTCTTATGTATGGTGTAAGAAGGTGGTCTAGTTTCTTTCTTTCATTTTTGCATGTATATGTCCAATTTTCCCAATACCATTTATTGAATATAATGAATAGACACTTCTCCAAAAAGGAGATACATTTGGCCAATAGACATAGGAAAAGATGCTCAGTGTCACTAAACATCAAAGACATCCAATTCAAAACACAATAAGATATTACCTCATGCCTGTCAGATGGCTATCATCAATAAATCAACAAACAACATGTGTTGATGAGGATGTGGAGAAATGGGAATTCTTGTGCACTGTTGGTGGGAATGCAGATTGGTGCAGCCACTGTGGAAGACAGTATAGAGTTTTGCCAAAAATTAAAAATATAACTTCCTTATTACCCAGCAATTCTACTTCTGGGAATATATCTAAAACAAACACAAAACCCTAGTTCATATGCCCCCTATGTTAATTGCAGCATTATTTACAATAGTCAATATTTGAAAGCAACCCAAGTGTCCATCAGTAGATAAATGCATGAAAAAACTGTGGTACATTTACACAATGGAATACTACTTGACCATAAAAAAGATGCAAATCTTACATTTTGCAATAGCTTGGATGGACCTGGGGAATATTATGCTAAGTGAAATAAGATAGTTAGAGAAAGACAAATACAATATGATTTCACTTATATGTGAAATCTAATGAACAAAATAAATTAACAAACAAAATAGGAGCAGACTCATATAGACAACAGACTGACATCCTTCAGAAGGGAGGGGTTTTGGGGGGCCATGTGAAAAAAGTGAAGGAATTAAGAAAAAAAAAACGAAGAAAGAAAAGAAAACACACAAACAACAGTATGGTGATTGAAAGAGGAAAAGTGGGGGTTGAGGGAGGTGGAAGAGGGTGAAAGGGGCATAAATGGTGATGGAAGGAGACTTGAATTTGAGTGGTGAACACTTGATACAAAATATAGACAATGTAGTACCGAATTGTACACTTGAAACCTGTATAATTTTATTAACTAATGTCACCCCCCAAGAAATTTAAAAAAGGCAAAATACTAAGTTTTTGATAGAGATATGGAACAATGGAAATTCTATGTGTTGCTGTCAAAAACAGTTGGGAAATTCTTCAGAAGGCTAAATATAGAATTACCATATAAATCAGCAATTCCACTTCTAGGTATAGACCCAGAAAAGTTAAAAGTGGAGACTCAAACAGATACTTGCACACTAATATTTATGACAGCATTTCTCATAGAAGCTGAAAGATGGGAACAACCCAAATATCTATCATCTAATGAATGGATAAACAAAATGTGATATATACCTGCAATGGAATATGATTCAGACTTAAAAAGGAAGGAAATTCTGACACATACTACAACATAGATGAGCCTTAAAAACATTATGCTAAGTGAAATAAGCCAGATGAAAATGACAAGTATTGTATGATTCCACTCATAAGTGGTACCTAGATTAAACAAATTCATAGAGACTAAAGTAGATGGAGGTTACTAGGGCTGGTTGGAAGAGGAAGTGGGATTTACTGTTTAATTAATAGGTGGGAGTTTTTATTTGGGATCAAAATTTTCCTGAGCTGGCTTGTGGTGATAACTGCACAATGTGAATGTACTTAGTACTACAACTGCACACTTAAAAATAGTTAAAATGGTAAATATTGCCCTGGTTGGGGTTCTCAGTGGTTAGAGCATCCACTGGTGCACATAAGGGTCATGAGTTTGATTCCTGGTCAAGGGCTGTAAGTTCAAGCTCCCTGGTCCCCAGTCTGGGTGCATGCAGGAGGCAACTAATCAATGCGTCTCGCTCATGTTGATGTCTCTCTCTCTCTCTCTCTCTCTCTCTCTCTCTCTCTCCCTCCCTTCCACTCTCTCTTAAAAATGAAATCAATGAACCGAAACCGGTTTGGCTCAGTGGATAGAGCGTCGGCCTGCGGACTCAAGGGTCCCAGGTTCGATTCCTGTCAAGGGCATGTACCTTGGTTGCGGTCACATCCCCAGTAGGAGGTGTGCAGGAGGCGGCTGATCGATGTTTCTCTCTCATTGATGTTTCTAACTCTCTATCCCTCTCTCTTCCTTTCTATAAAAAATCAATAAAATATATTTAAAAAAAATGAAATCAATGAAAAAAATATCCTTGGATGAGGATTAACAACAACAAAAATTAATTAAATGGTAAAGTTTATGTTAGTACTAGAGGCCTGGTGCACGAAAGTTGTGCACTCAGGGGTGGAGGTCCCTCAGCCCCACCTGCACCCTCTTGCAGTCTGGGAGCCCTTGGGGAGCAGGCCTAAGCCATCAGTCGGACATCCTTAGCACTGCTGCGGAGGTGGGAGAGGCTCCTGCCAACACCGCTGCGCTTGCCAGCCTTGAGCCCAGCTTCTGGCTAAGCGACACTCCCCCTGTGGGAGTGCACTGACCACCAGGGGGCAGCTCCTGTGTTGGGTGTCTGCCCTCTGCTGGTCAGTGTGCATCATAGCAACCAGTCATTTGGCTGTTCAGTTAATTTGCATATTAGCCTTGTATTATATAGTATATTTGTCACAATTAAAAAAAAAAAAAACAGACAAAAAAACCCCTCTGTTTTCAAAGCCAAGAATACTGATATTGTTGGCTCTGTTCCTAATAGAGGAGAAACCTAAAAGAATGAACTCAACCCACAAATACCCAGAGATCTTTCTGGATGCATGGATGAGACACAAAGGAATGCATGGGAGCAGCAAGTTGTGATCTGAAGTTCCAGGGTCACCCTGGCACCTGTAGAACTTTCCTTTTATATATATTTCCCCAACAGTTTTCTTACCAAATCTCCTTATTTAGGTTTAAGCTACTAACCATGTGTTCCTAGACTCATCAGAGACTAGATTCTAAAAAACTAAAAATTTAGACACTAAAATCTAAGAGTCTCGAGAGACTAAAGACTAAAAGATTCTCCAGGGTATTCCTCCCAACCTGCACCTCCACAAAGGTGAAGTGGTTTACTTTGAGAATAGGTTATACACTTTTAAATGGGGATTTCTTTTTGAAATAAATAAATGAGTTGTAAGCAACAATGACATTTGACCACCTCCTCTTCTCACCACTGTTGGAATAGGACCTCTATTTGCCACATCCATTGGGAATGAGGAGGGGTGGTACCCTTCAGGATCCCCAGAATGGCCTCAGCTAACAATCACCTCATTTCTCTCACTGATAATGGTTCTGTGGTTGAGTAGCTCATGGCAGAGTCCTAGGTGATGAACAAGAAGCCTCTGAGCCTCAGCCTGCCAGAGAGATGCTCGGAGGACGAGATGTAGTTCTGAAGATGACTTGGTAGATTGGAGATCATCCCAAGGGAAAACTTGGTAGACATATACTGAAGGGCCATATGAGCAAAGGATCCTAGGCTACTCTGTCACCACAGAGAATCATCTTCATTCAAGAACACTTGGATTGAATGGGGACATTTTTGGCTCCACAGAATCCATAGAACTTTTAGAACGTGCCAGTTACAGTTGATTTCTCCTGAGATCTTACAATTGGAATCCATGTCTCTTAGTTAATACCTTTAGGGAGACCCTTCAGTTCTTTCCTCTGCGGCCAGCACTGACCAAATACAAAGGAGAGAGGGGACCTTCAGAGAAGGGAGATCCCTAAGATTTTTGGAGGAAGGGTCAGGAAAGTTACCTCTGTGGCACAAAGAAACTTTAAATCAGGGGAAAGAACTTCACCCAAACATGTGAGCCCCACAATTATGTACTGACATGCTGATGGGCATGACACTGCTCTATTCCTCTAGGTTTTTGTTTGTTTGTTTTAGTTTAAAATTTATTTTTTTACTTTAAACCCTTTTAAATTACAGGTGACATGTAATTGTATATTCATTTCAGGTATACAACTTAATGATTATGTAATTTACTAACTTATCACCCCAATAAATGTAGTACCCATGTAGCTTCATATATACTTATTACAATATTATTGACTATATTTCTTATGATGTACTTTACATTCCCATGAGTAGTCTATAACTACTACTTTGTACTTTTTAATCCTTTCACTTGTTAAAACCCATCCCCTTCCCATCTGACAACCATCAAAATATTCTCTGTACTTATGAGTCTATTTCTGTTCTGCTCATTCATTTATTTTTTTAAAGATTCAAGTTGTTGATAGATATATATTTATTGCCATTTTATTCATATTTTTAATCATTTTTTTCTTCTTAAAGAAGATCCTTTAACATTTCATTTAATACTGTTTTGGTGGTGATAAACTCCTTTAGCTTTTTCTTGTCTGGAAAGCTCTTTATGTGCCCTTTAATTCTAATCCTTAAGGTATGCTGTAGGCCCAGGTAGGGCCTAGAGTGTCCAGAACTCTAGGCTGATCTTGGCTGCAATCAGCATATTCAACTTCCCCAATTGCACTGCACATATATCCATTTATGTTTGAGCCTGCTGACTGTTACAAAAATATTTCCCTAGCTTTTAATGGAGCAGGTGTGTAGTGTTCTGCTGGTGCTGTCTCAATGCTTCAAACAAGTCCCAGGTCTCTGTCATGTACTGCTATGGTGGTTTTGATATTGAAGAACTGACATATTTCAGGGAGAGAAAAGTGCCATCCAAAAGATTTTCTGCTCATGTTCAAGTATCAAAAAATCAGTGAGAAGATTGGACTACTTACTCAAGCCTGCAAAGTCTTCAAGTTGCCTGTGGTGGGGTGCAGCACTTTGAAGTTACAAATGCTGTGTTTGGGAGCACTTAATAAACATCTAAACAAGTTTTCACTTGAAGACATTGTAGACTTTCTCAAAAAAGGACAGAAATATGAGCCCCTTAACTTTCACTTTATGGATTGATGATGACTTGCCTTCAAGGACAGACAGCTTCACTCAAAAATGCATCAAAACCCATCCAATCTCAGGTGACTAAAACAAAAAACATCTTGAAAGCTTCTTGAATGATGTAGAACAACTTTAGAGGGAAGTAATGGAGGATCTGAATAAAAATACTCATCATAAGAAGATCTACAACCGTCTGCTCAAGCAACTGCAAGATGGAAACAGAGTGCAGGTCCTGAAGGAACAGAAATGCCTGCAAACTCAGGACACATGAGTGAACAGGTAAAGAGAGGAGTGAAAAAAATCTTGACTGAAGCCATGGTGAATGTCATAAGCTTGCCTGATGTCTTTAGAGACCATCACATGGATGGCCAAAGGGAATTAGAGAAAAAGAGTAAGTTACAAAATGGATATCACCTAGTATATAGTCAGGATTTCATTTGAAGGAACTCACTGATTCTCTTAACTGCTTTCTTTAAAAAACAAGAAACAGCCCAAAATTATGTGAAGAAAATCACATAAATGAGGAGCTTAGCAGTGATGGGCAACCTTTTGAGCTTGGTGTGTCAAACTTCGCCCAAAAACTGAGCATAACTCGAGTAGTGTGTCACTTTGAGGAAAAAATCTAACTCCAAGACTCTAGTCGCAAATGCCTCATCCTCAGGAGCAGTAATGCGTGCAGCTGCGCGTCATCAGAAATGGCTACGCATGTCAGTGCTGACACGCGTGTCATAGGTTTGCCATCACTGGCTTAGAGGATAAATAAGTTTCCAAACTGCGCAAGTATCTTAAGTCTCAAAAACTTCAGATACTGCCTAAAGTATATCAGGAATACAATGAAATTTCAGAGAAAATCAATTGAGGAAGAAATTCATTGCCTAGAAATAGACAGAAAAAAATCCAAAGTAAATAGAAACATGACTACACATATAGTCAAAGACATGGATGAAGAATTACAGAACCATTTCCTTCTATCAAAGCCAGATTTGTTTCCATGAGAAAGGTATTCAAGAAAGTTGAATGGCAGGTACGTCAATTGAGAGAAAGCTCAATATGTAAAGAAAAAAATTATCACAACAGACAAATACTAGTGAAAGTCAGGTTTAAGTTCCAACCTTTTCCAAGTGACCCTTTTGCTCCTGCTATTTCACAGGCAGCCAAGAGGGGACTGGAAGTGTCAGGATCCCCTGGATCATCAGGTCCCCTGGAAGGAGGAGGGCCATGCTGAGAGGGCTCAGGGACCCAGGTGACAAGCAGTATTAAGTCAGCTTTCACAACAGTGGACTCCTGAACAGCAGCAATCACAGCATGACCTTTGCCTGCTGTTGCTCTTTAAAAGGAATTTTGATTTATATTTTTAGTTCAACTGTTATTTAATTGATGCTGTAATTGCTCTTGTTGAAGTTGATAGTGGTATAATACCTTAGATAGTATTTTTCAAATGTAGATTTGTTTAATATAATTCTATGAACATATGATTTCCATTTCATTAGATCTAATAGAATTAGGTAGTATAAATGTTATCTAAACAATAATTGAGGTTTGATAGGGATAGAGATGTTTAAAATAGTAAAGCCCATTTATATTAACAACAACATCATACAAGAAAGGAAAAAAGACTCCTTGAGTATTAACACCAAACTAATCTATTTGAGTCCTTAACTTCTACATTAGAAATGTTATGTTTTTTTTCACAGAATTAGCCATTTATAATTATAGAAAGTAGTAGTACTAGTATTTCACCACAGTGATAGCAGGAAGATTTAAAAAAATCAGATAAATTTATTTATGAGTTCAATTATTACTTCTATTTATGCCCTTTTATATAACTATACTAGTATTTGAAAGGACACTAAAGTCAATAGGTTTACTCATATATTATTTATTGGCCATGTCCTTTATAGATGTTGTCTTAGGACTTTTTTTTTTTTTTTTGTCTATATAGGGTATTGTTCTTCATTTTTACTTTTCTGTATGTCACAAAATAATATTTTTCTCAATAAAATTTTGAAGCTCCTAATATAAAAAAATCCATCAACTTGTTATTAAATGTATGAACTAGAAGGACTGACCAAAGTAGTGAAACAGAATGCCAGAACTAATTGTGAATTTGCAGTTTGAGCCTGAGAGCTCACCAGACGTCCTTCTCGGGACCAATTCATCTTCAAATGCACATAGTCTTTCAAATAATACCTCACTATGCTGATGCCTATACTAGGAGCTAGGATCAAAAACTGTAAATCTTTTTGTCACCATGAGTTGTATGAAGCAATCAATCTCAATCCCTTGGGATAAAAATATTGTGAAAAAAAGAAAAAAACAAACAATTGTATTTCACTCATCCTGAAGAACTAGTGAATAATTTTCAAATTGTTGTCTTCTCTAATGTATGTGTGTGTGTGTGTGTGTGTGTGTGTGTATACTAGAAACCATATTTTCAGCATCAATATTTCTTCACAGTAAATATACTTGAAAGACTAGGATGAAACTTCACCTTTTAAGATATTTTTGCTATGTATTGGTAGTTATTCTGTGTTTGATTTTCAGAAGTACTACGTTTCAAGAAAAGGCGCATGAATTTCTTTAATTTTTTTGTATATTGTAGTCTCCTAATGGATTTTTACTGCCCACTCCCTTAGGATTTTACATTGCTTGAGTTATTTTTATGTGAATTAAATGACAGTGTATTCTTTAAATTTTAAAGGTTTAGTTCTTTACTACATATCAAGCAGTGAAATTGAGTAGAAAGCACATTGGATCAAATGCTTAAGTGGATCCGCATGTGGTATGCTCACATCCTCTTTCTCAAGGGCAGTTCTGCTTGTACCCAATTCCTTTGTAGTGAATGCTGTATAGCAGTTTATCTGTGCATTTTTGTTGTAACATTTTTTTGGAAGAACAGAAAAATGACTTGGCCATTGACTGAGTAAGGATCTCTCCTGACATGCAATTTGTCTGTAACATAATATAGAGACATATTAAGGGAGATCATGTTCTTGATAAGATGAATTTTTCAGTTTTGACAATAACAGGAAACTTACTAGAAGCATTTTTATTAATGTAATCAACTTAGATGTTATTAGACATTCAAATGAATACATGTCTATTTCTGTGAATATATATTGACATGTGGACATAATAGTGGTAAGTTTTTACTTTTCAAAGATTCAAAAAAAGCAATACATTTCTTCTTTTACCTACCACAGTATCCAAAGCTGTGATATGTGTTAAGGTGAGCAGTGATAAGTACAAAGGCATATTATGCCCCGGCCAGCGGGGTCTTCTAACGGGGGTACCGAGGCGGCGCACCTAAGAGAATGAGAGACAGACAAGGGACGCAAAGAATGGAGGCAAGACAAAAGGGATTCTGATCAAGCCTCGAAATTTTATTTTTTACAGCGTTCCTTATATGTGGTTTCTAGAGGGGTGGATGCCTAGGAGGGGTGGGGGCTGACCTAGATAATCGGCTAAAGTCCTAAAGGGTGCTGACTATAGATAAAGGGTGTGGCGGTTGAAGGGCGGCTACAGAAGGAATGCTTTGTCCTCAGGCAAGAGGAAGTGGGCCTAGTTTCAGTAACTTACTGAAGTAAGGTCAGAGTTAATCCTTTGACCAACTCTTGGCTCCTGACAATATTAAACATTCATTGGATTAAAATAAATAAAAATAAATAAATAAATAAATAATAAATTAAATAAATGAGTAAATACATAAATAAATATTGTAATTTTTGCCAAGTTTTGTAACTGAATTATATATTGTATGCAAACAAATCAAATGTTCAAACACTGGCCTGCACCAGTTAAGATATAAATGAAATTTTACATGGAAAAAATAAAAATAAATCAAAATAATGAATTTAATGTCCTATGTATAATATATATTTTATATGTGGATAGATGACATACATATTTATTTTATTTTCTCATCATACAGTATTTTTTAAATTTCTTTAATGATTAAGGTGTTACATATGTGTTCGTATTCCTCCATTAACCCCCTATCCCCCCCACTCATGCCCTCACCCCCTGTTGTCTGTGTTCATTGGTTAGGCTTATATGCATGCATACAAGTCCTTTGGTTGATCTCTCCCCATTACCCCCACCCTCCCCTACCTTCCCTCTGAGGTTTGATGGTCTGATCTATGTTTCTCTGTCTCTGGATCTATTTTTGTTCATCAGTTTATGTTGTTCATTATATTCCATAAATGAGTGAGATCATGTGATATTTATCTTTCTCTGACTGGCTTTATGCTAAGTGAAATAAGGCATACATATTTAAAATGTAGATATAAGCAATCAAATTTAAATATATGGACTGGACCTTTATTTAGTGTGGTAGTTTTCAATTCTTTTATATAGTTTATAAACTTGACTTTGCCTGGGAATTTTAGAAATTTGAAAGATTCAAGAATTTATCTAGGAAACTTTATGTCATCATCAGGCCATTCCATCTTTTCCCTCCCTTCATTCAATATAGCTTTCTTTCTCATTGTCTGATGGCTGACTTTACCATTGCATTTCATCTGTTGGTCTTTGGGACTTAATGACAATTTTAGTGATTTCTTACAGATTTGTATGTTGTGAATGTGTGTGTACATTTTATATTCCTCATAAGAAATGATCAATTATGAAAAGAAGATTAGTGTTTTTAATAAACTCAGACTTTGAATAAGAGTAAAGAAGAATAATTAGGAAGTTAATATACATTTTCATAGAGTATGATGGAAAACATGGCCAATGATTATGAAAATTAATTATTTGGTAGGGTTTTTATTTTGAATAATTATTTGATTGCCCCAAACTCTATAAACTATACATTTTGAAAAAAAGAAATCATGCCCTGGTAAGTTGGAGTGTCGTCCCATAAATCAAAAGATTGCGGGTTCAATTCCCTGTTAGGGCACATACCAAGGTTGCAGGTTGATTCCTGGTCAGGGTGAGTAATGGAGGCAACTGATCCATGTTTCTCTCTCCTTATCTCTTTCAAACCAATTAAACACACACACACACACACACACACACACACACACACACACACACACCACATCCTCAGGTGAAAATTAAAATATATGAAAACATATCCTTGGGTGAGGCTTTTTAAATAAATCAAAATTTGAGGCAAATTTGAGTAAAATTAACCTTATTTTTAATTATATTTTGAAATCCAATTGCTTAAGTTATATATTTCTAAAACATACAAATACCATTTAATTTTGGGATATCTGTGTTGAGTGGAATTTGATAGCTTTTTTTTTCATATTATCCTGAAATTATAGTGATATAAACTTTATAAGTGTACAAAAGTTTTTATCAGCAGTAAGCTTGTTGTTTTACTTTAAATAAAATCTTTACTAAATGTCAGCTCTTTTATATTTTGTTACTGCCGAATTCAAAGTGGGAGAAAATGGTTTTTGACCAATTTTGGAGTGATAAAAACAATTACCAGTTTAGATAGGTCCTGTTATTTTAAGATTGTATTATACATGGTAGACACATTGGATGTTTGGATATTGCTTCTGATAGGAACAATTATCTGAAAGTAGGAGTGATAATAGGGAATAGCTAGCTATTGGATAAATCATTAATAAACATATTCAAATATCTTCAGTAGTTAAATACATAATGCTAAAGAAACTGAGAAACAAATTAGCTATTTTAGTAGCTAATGCCAAACTTCTCAATTCCTCTCTGAAGTTATTTCACTAAGGATTTCATCATTGTCTTTGCTTTGGAAAAGAAGTAATACAAGGAATATCTGAAGAATATTTACTGACTATCTGAAATTTTTACTAAAAGGAACTACTCATTTCTTTAATTTATATCATAAACATTCATTTCCTTAAAATTCTATAAATTTACAGAAATGTTTCTTCACAAGGAATTCTGAGCTTTTAAAAATTAAACAATAATGATCAATATATTGTGTATTGTTTTTCAATCTTTCCTCTGATAAACTCAAATCAAATTTAATATTTAGCTCTAAAAACAACTCTAGCCATGCATGGTTGTGTTTTTTTCTATAAATGTCAGAACTACATATTTAACTGCCTGAGTTCATATCCAAGAATAAACTCATTATATTATTTTCCAAATATCATTCTCCCTCAGTGCTCTCTGTCTTAGTAAATGAGACTACCCTCTATATATGTAAACATCATATATAAACACAACATTAGTCTTCATGTTCTATCACAAAGCCTGCTATTTTTACAGCCTGGATATCATTCACATCTTTCCACTTCTCTTGTTCTAGAGTTTCTAAAAAGAGAAAGCTTTCTGTAGTTGCTACCTCTTCCACAAACATAAGGATATGAAGAATTAACAAGTAACAATTTCATGAGAAAATTGAGATAGTAGGATTAAAGTGCAAAACATATATTGAAGTAAAGGTAGAAGAAAGATTACTCTTTTGGAAAATTTTGAGGTAAAAATCATATACTTCTGGAATACTTCCTGTCGTATGAATGGATGACAACACATTTATAAGGAGAGTAGACAGATTCAATGGACTCAATGTAGCAGGGAGAATCAGAGTGCCTAACTCATAGGAAAATGTACAAAAACTTAAGTATTCAATTAGACGAATAAAAAAATGCACCTGAGTTTGAATATAGAAAACCAGACAGCTAATAATTGAAGGTAAATTTAAAATAGTCCTGGAATTGCAGGCCGATGTTGCTCAGTGGTAGAGCATTGACCCAGGAACCAAGAGCTCACTGGTTCAATTCCCAGTCAGGGTACATGCCTGGGTTGAGGGCTCAAACCAACCCCAGTAGGGGGTGGGCAAGAGGCAGCCAATGGTTGATTCTCATCATTCTCATTGATATTTCTATTTCTTCATTCCTCTCCCTTCCTCTCTGAAAATCAATAAAAATTAAAATAAAAAATGCACCGAAATTGGTTTGGCTCAGTGGATAGAGCGTCGGTCTGCGGACTGAAGGGTCCCACGTTCGATTCCGGTCAAGGGCATGTACCTTGTTTGCGGGCACATCCCCGGTGGGAGGTGTGCAGGAGGCAGCTGGTCGATGTTTCTCTCTCATCGATGTTTCTAGCTCTCTATCCCTCTCCTTTTCTCTCTGTAAAAAATCAATAAAATATATTTTAAAATAAATAAATAAATACAAATAAATAAAAATATAGTCCTGGAATGGATAACAGAATTTATATTTTAAAATTCATCATGTCTTTTGTGTGGACCAGTTATTCCATAATTCTGAAATTGATATGTTTTGATTTTTGAGAAAGCATAAGAAACTTAAAATTATTTTCTACCTCACACACTACAGAGATATCTTTTTTTTTATTTTTTCTGCCACCCAACAAGAGTTAGATTGTCCTAAGTCCCTAGTCATGGAGATGCACACACAGAACCGATGCCAAAGTGATGGAGTTTTCCTCTTTCCTGTAAGTACAGGAAGTAGCTGTTGTTCTGACAGCATGGGTTTGGGCCTTTTCTCTCTCTTAAGATCATGCATTTTTTTTCTTTTTTTCAACATCTAAAGGAGCAGGCAAATTTGAAAGCTCTTTGAGAAAGTACTATTTTGTAATTAGACACTACCACTCCTTATTTGGAGGAATGGAAACAAATGCAACAAAGAGTTCATTCCATAAAGTTTAAAAATAAACAAATACAAAATATTAGCTAAAAGCCAATTTGTGGCTTTCTATTACAACCTAAAATATAATTTGTGTTTTTAATCTAAGATTCACATTACAGAGACTTAATTTTTGTAAATGCTGTAGAAGTCTTTTGGGCATTTTAAGTTATGGATATTTTACATCATTTTAGGTAAATATCCAACAATATTTTTTCAAATCTTAAGAAGGATCTATCTGCTATTACATGGTTTTACTTATTTAGGAAAATGGGAACCTTACATTTGGGAATTTTCCTGAAATTCAGTTATAGTCAGTGCATTATGAAGTCCTGGGATCAAATAATTTGATGTTTGAGTTGAGTCCTAATAAATTTCAAAGTTGAAAAGAAGTTTGCCAGGTGGTTAAGGGGAGAGAAGTTACTATAGAGATATAGAGAGGCACCACGCTGTAAGGAGCCTTTGGTGCTATACCAGGAAATGTGATTTTACATTGCAAGTCATAATGAGTCACTGGAAGTTAAATACAAGAGTGTTATGATCAGATGTGCAATTTACAGATTAAGTTGGGAAGCATGGCGGAGATAAATAGAAAGAAAAGAGAATAGAGGCAGGAGTCCTGTTTATAGAGAAGACACTAACATTTAATGAAGATATATTTATAAAATTAAATTGATCAAACCTTGTGAGTAGATGTGAGTGCTGCAGATATATCAGAAGCTAGTGAGCTCCAAATTCTCTACCTGAGACAATTATGTTTCAGAGAAAAATCAAGAATTGGTGGTAGATGTGAGAGTAGAAACTGTGTAGATACTGACAGCCTGTTTCATTTCCTGAACAGTTTGCACACATATTCTGCACTAGTGGCATCCCCTGAGTACTCTCTGCAGTTACGCCTTTTCTGTTTCCAGCCTCATGGTTCCTTCTCTTTGTCTGCATCCTCCCTGGTTTAATCATCATGAGTTTGATATGTTATGGAAGAAGGACAAGAAGGAACACATCACCAAGTGTGATGCAGCAGTTAAAAATAGTTAAACAGAGCTATTCCAATTTAGATGTTCATTTCAAACCCCAGTTAAAATAATTAAGTGCATAGTGTGTGCATTCATATGCATACCACCTCTGAGGCCCATCATATCCCATGATCTGGAATCCTAATTCTCACCACATGACTTTTAAAGAATGGCTCTGTTTATTCTAGAGTCATGGTGAACTAATTTAATGATCTTCTAGCATTAGGAAAGCTTTTAGGTAAATGCACTTTTGAGCACTGTGTCTGATTTCACACTCACTTCCTTTTTATGTCCATCTCTTTTTTTCTCATTTTGTTATATGATGATGTTTTCCATACAGCTAACTTTCAAACACATTTGCTATTTTTGTGCAATTTATATATGCACTATCATTAGATCTCCATAATTTCATATTATCGATGCTAACTATGGGATTTTAAGAGACTTTGGTTTAAAACAATGAACAATATAGAAAAAAAACAGAAAAACTATGTGATGTATGTTTCTGCCAAAACAGTTAAAAACAGTTAACTCCTTGGAGAACAGGTCACTTTAAGCAATAGCCATGCTGGAGACTAAAGGGCCATTCAGCGTGAAGAAGGGGGAAATATATGTTTTAGAGATTTTAAAGTACATCATGAATTAAAGCTCTTTGTTGGTGACAGTGACAGACAAGAAACAAGTGTTCAGAAGAGATATGAAGCTTCTGCTTTGAGGAGAATATAAATTAGCTAGGAAGTAATGAGGTAGACCATAAAGGAACAGCCTCCAAAACCAGATCCAGTGACCTATCTTAGACTGGTCCGATAGTCTAATGTCAATGGCAGACAAAACTGGGTAAACCAATAGCCTGACCAATGACAGTCCCATGCAAAAGATGCGGAGGTGTTGTTTTCCAATACAAAATATAACTATTCAAGCAATACTTTGACAAGGGCACACTGAAGTACAGAAATACATTCTGCCTTTGAAACTGTTTTATATAGTTTGACAAGGTATTGTGAAGACATGTTGTGGTAAACTTATCTATCAGATAGGGATTGATACAGTGAAAAGCAATATGATTGAGAAAAGAGGTTACTCTTGGCTCCTATTAGAGTATATAAAGGCTTAGGAGGCTAACAGAAGGACAGGGGAAGATGAATTTGTACCGAGCTGCAATAGAATTCATGAACCTGACTAAAAATCCCAACAAACCATGTGTGCTTAAATGGTCATAGAAACTTCAAAGCTTAGAATTTTTATAATATTACTATACATATCAATAAAAGTTCAATATACTTTAGTATACCGATTGATATGTTTTGATGAAAAAATATACCTGTTTAAATAAGTAGAGCCATTTCCCCTCTCCCCAAGAAACTGGTCACCAAATTGTAGATTAAGATAAAAATATCGATGATAAAAAAAAAATTCTAGATTTTCATACTGAATGGCATCAGAAATGTAGTTTAGGTCCAACCCAAGTGTTGTGTTGGTAAATACCTAATAAGTGTTTCTTTTTTGGGGGGAAAAACCCTGATTTGTAGAACTTCCCAATTTTCATGGTTAAATATTCCAATTTTGGCTGTTTTCAAGCTAACAATTTTTCTTTAATCCTCACCCAAGGTTACATTTTCCATTGAATTTTAGAGACAGTGAAAGGGAGAGGGAGAGACAGAGAGAAGCACCTATGTGAGAGAGAGACACATTGATTGGTTGCCTCCCACATGCTCCGACCAGGGCCTAGAGCCTGGAACCGAGGTATGTGTCCTTGACCAGAATAGAACCTGAGGCCCTTTAGTCCGCAGGGTGATGCTCTATCCACTGAGCCAAACCAGCTAGGGCTCAAGTTAACAAATTGACATCATTGAACACAGAATTGAGAAGTGATGCATACAATCGGCTTTCACAAGCCAACTCAAGTTAATCACAGAACTTTGTGTAAAAAACATCATCTCAAGAAATATATTATACTGTCATTTTCTGTAAGAGGTTTACAAAGAATAGGAAATTTATAACCAGAAGAATTTTATTGCAAATGTAGTTTTTGTATTCTAACTAAGGGATTTGGAGCAATTTAATATGTCGTGGATCTTAATTTCCTTATCTCTCAAATGGGTTGTTGTAAAAAGTTTATAAGATGATTCATGGAGAAAATATTTATAAATGATAATTTCCTGTTCTAAATGTGTTTTTTAATATAATTTTAAAACTTAATTTAATTATATTGCCAATAAGTCAAAATTGAAAATATGTAGTGGCTGAACTCTATAACTATAAAACTGGCAGAGTTCTTAGGGATGGAAGGTCAAAACCAAAGCCATAAGATTATCTCCTAATGGCACATGGCCAGTTTGTATGGAGACTACAACTGGGCTAGTTCAATTTTCTCTCTATCATGCTCTTGTATTACCAATTTAATGGAAAAGTCATATTTAAGTCAAGCAGATACAGTCTCCAATAAATGGACAAGTGAAGTTCTAGTAGAGATAAGAAATATCTTTCACTGCAAAATTATTGTTATCTTGAAAACAAAACAAAAAAGAAAATATACAATTAAGAAAATGGGGTTAATAGAAAATAGAAAACTTGCTCAAGGTCAAATAGTTCAGGCAGTGAGTGAAATGTATCACACTACAATTATGTATAATTTGAGAAAGAGTAGTTATAAGCTTCAAGATGAATGTGGGTTTTCTTTACTAAAACACTGATTTAAAAAAAGAGTTGTTTCCTGAAGAAATCCAAAGATTTTTGAGCCAGTACAAATCTTCATCATTTCATTTAGCAACAGTAATTTACTTTTTTAATGTGTATACTCTATACAGACACACATTAAAAACAGGTACATTTTCCTTAGTTTGTTCATATGATTAAGGTAAAGAAAGATGCATTTGAAAGAAAATAAAATGGGCAAAATTAGTGAAAACATTGGCAGAGATGTTTTTATTTTGTCATATATGTTAGTATAGAAACACAATTCTATGTTCTATAGCTTCAGATGCTGGCCAGGAAATTGGCTAGCAATTTTGATAAACTATTATATAATAGTGCATGATCATAGCTGGTCATACCAAGTACTTTAAGACATCCCCTTTAATTATACTAATGTCCAAGCTAATTAGCACCAGGGTGAATGGCTTTCACCCAAACCAAAGACTCCAACAAGAGTTAAGAAATAAATGAAGATGGTATACAAAAATCTGGCCAAGGTAACGTCTTCATAAGGAAGAAAAAAATACTTGAAAGGAATAACCTTTTACATGCACGAATGTGGACATTCAAGTGTTCTACAACTATATAGTTTTGATACATGCATTAAAATGTTTTTTATATGGGTGAAACTAGAGTCTGGGGGTTGTTTCCTGCAAATTCTGGAACATTTTAGGATCTCCCTCTCTCTCTCTCTCTCTCTCTCCAAAATATACATGTTGATGCCCCCATTCCAATCTAAGGGAGCTCTCCAATAGCTCAGTCTCAGTTCTTTCTCCTGCTAAGCAATCCAGGGGTGGATTTCATTTACATTTTTAAAATTTATTTATTGATTAGGGTGTTACATATGTGTCCTTATTCCCCCATTACCGTCCCCCCATCCTCCCACTCATGCCCTCACCCCCCTGTTGTCTGTGTCCATTGGTTAGGCTTATATGCTTGCACACAAGTCCTTTGGTTCATTTACATTTTTATAACAGTATTTTTGAAGCTGATATTTCTAATAAGCACTTTTCCAGTTCCACTATGGATTTTTACAACCTTCTCAAGCTTTTCTCATTTTCTACATTAACTACATCAGGGGTCCTCAAACTTTTTAAACAGGGGGCCAGTTCACTGTCCCTCAGACCGTTGGAGGGCTGGACTATAGTTTAAAAAAAAACTATGAACAAATTCCTATGCACACTGCACATATCTTATTTTGAAGTAAAAAAAAAAAATGGCAAAAACACCCGCATGTGGCCCGCGGGCCATAGTTTGAGGATGATTACTTTACATTGTCTGTCATTTCCCATAAATTTCCAAAACTTTTCTTTTTGTCTATGTGTTATTTGGGAAAAAGTGGGGTAGAAATGTGGTATCTCCTTCAAGTACAGATATTAGGTTTATATATTAGAGGTATACCTTTTCCTGAGAACTCTATCTAGTGGTTTTGACTATTCAGCCAAAATTCTTATTTGCCTGAAGAGTTATGGTAAGTTGTTCATATAGTTTTTAGTTTAAAACAGTAACTTGTGAAAAGTAGAAAAAATATCTTAAAGTGAAAATGCCTCCACTATTTGACCAGACAGTTTGATCAGACAGTTTGTGTATGAAATTAATTTTAAAGAACCTCACTCTGAGGCACAGTGCACAAAATTTGTGCATGGGCAGGGGGATCCCCTCAGCCCAGCCTGCACCCTCTCCAATCCAGGATCCCTCTCACAATCCAGGACCGCTGACTCCTAACTGCTCACCTGCCTGCCAGCCTGGTCGCCCCCAACTGCCCCCCCTCAACCAGCCTGGTTGCCCCTAACTGCTGCACCCTGCAGGCCTGGTCACCTCTTACTGCACGCCCCCCCCACTGACCTGGTCACCCCCAATTGCCCCCCTGCCAGCCTAGTTGCCCCCAACTCCTCTACCCCCGCCCCCGCTGCCGGCCTGGTCACCCCCAACTGCCCCTCCACTGGCCTGGTTGCCCCATGCAGCCTGCTGTTCAGTCGTTTGGTTGTCCTGTACTAACCCCCTGCTGGCCTAGTAGCCCCACGCAGCCTGCTGTTCGGTCCTCCATCCAGTTGTTTTGGTCGTGAGTGTCCCTGGCTTTTTATATATTAGGATATATATATAAAATCAGACCTGGAAATGAAGGTATTTTCAAAGGCTTTTAAAGAACCTGTTGTCAATTTGCTTACATATTGTATCATCAGGAAATGTAGAAATGTACTAAATATTTGAAAACATTTACATATATAACTTAGGCCATGGTTCTCAAATATATTGTACATAAAAATCACCATAATTTGTTGTGCATTGCCAAGGTCCTCCCACTCAGAAATTCTCATTCAGGAAGGCTTACAAGTGGGCTTGTGTCCAGCTTTGTAAAATCTGGCATAGGAAATAGTAGTCAATGAAGAAAAACTCCACTAAACTCTTTTACTAATCTTAATTTTTCTACAAATAAATTGACAAGATAAAATAATTGATAAAAATTACTCTTAGATTATTCAGGTACTTTTATTCTGGCTTTCATGTGACAATAGTGGCAGTCTATTTTAAGACATTTAAACACACTTTACTAAATTTCAGCAGCATTGCACATTTTATAGCACGCGTTCATGGGAGCTACTAATTGCATTTCTGAATACAAGCGATGTACTTCAAACAAAAGTTTAGCTTAATGCCTTGATTTTAAGGTTATGATTTGTATATAAATAAGGGACTGAAGTCTCATCTGCAGGAGGATCAAAGCTTGTAAAAGAAAGTCGTGTTGTCAGCATCATGCATACATATATTAGACTTTCTCTTAGGAATAAAGCAACCAGAATATTTAATTGTTGCAAATTTGTGGGGGGAGCAGCATATAATATATTATTTATTGTGGCATTTCATGCTAGATTAAACAACATCACAGTAATGCCGATGCCATTTAGAAGGTAAAGAATAGAAATAGAACTCTGCAGAGGACAGAAAAATCATGAATCTTGTTTTATAACAAAACAATTATTTGCTAAAAATTAGCTTTTCCTATACATACTTCCTTATGAAATAGCTTAATGAACCCTAGCCCCCAATATAACATTTTGTTCTTTTATAATATGAATGAAACCTAGATGCTGAAAATTCATTTAAAAAATAGATATCTCTGATTTCCAGAGTTTTCTATTTATAAGGTTTTTTCTACTTATAGCAAAGAATAAACAAAATATTTAGAATATATTTATTATCTGATTATTTCTGTGCTCTTTTTTTCCTTTAAAGAGGTTTTGATAGCCTATGGTGCATAGTTGGTATTTCACATTATCTCTTGTTCCCAGGTGTCTGGGTGGGGCTGGTCCCCGGGAGGGCCTCCTGGTGAGGGTCCCAGTGCAGTACTTGAAGGGGGTGGGGGGAGTATGAAAGGGGGTTCTGGCTTTACCTCAACCACTCTGAACTCAATTGTCCTGCTTGTGTCTCAGTTTCCCTACTGGGCCCCTGGGAAGGTCCTGAGGAAATCCTCTCCCTTACAATGCCCAAAATATCTGGGGACTGTGCCCTGGCCCTCTCCCAGGGGAGTTTCTTCCAATCACCCACCTCCACCTTCCCCACCCAGACAAAAAACAAACAAAAAACTTTCATTGTGTTAAAACTGCCTAAAACTTCTGTGGGTACAGAAACCACAAACTGATCAGCAGAGAAAAGGGGAGATGGGCAGAAGCAACCAGAATCCGTTTGGGGCCAGTTTTCTTACCTGCACAAGTTTCTCCCCCCACCCCTCAGCGTGGCCCAAAGCCTGCTGAGAAATTTGCTACCTGGATGTGCCCTGGCAGGGACCACCATACACACATTTCAATCTGGCCTTCACAGAACCTTACACGTGAAAAACAAAACAAAGCCACAGAAAAACTTGAAATCGGGAGATGATGTGGTAGGGGAGATACTCTGGGGCCTTCCCTGGGCTTGGGCAATAACCGGCTGAAACCTTGTTTGCCACAGGGCCTTGCAGGCAGGAGTCGGGGTTGTATATCTGAAGGCCCAGGCCAAATACCTGGCCGCTCTGGTTGATGCCCTGTGGACCAATGACCTGATTGTTGCGATGGCGGAGGATCTTCTTATGCTTTTGATAATAGCCATTCATTCAGTTAAATTATTCTTTATTTACCAAAAAGAACAAACATAATTATATGTACTAACTTACAATATCTTCCATTATAAAGCTTAAATACTGTTGGAAGCAAAAGACCTTAGCCCCATGGAAATAAAAGAATGAATTCAGCATGATACTGCAGGTATGTTAGAAAATAGAAAAAAAAATCACATATTCACAATAACTTAAAAATAGAAAAGTGTTATTGAACTGGCCTCATGCATTTTATAAGTGGTCTTAAATTGTCACTGCCCTTTAGAGTTCTGCTTTCACCCCTAATCCCTAACCCCCATGAGCAATGAGAACAAAGAAGTCAGGATGCTGCTCATAGCAATGGAGAACATTTGCATGGAGATCAGGACAGGCTGAAAAAGTTTATCGGTAATTGAAGAGCTTAAAAAAAATTTCATCTGATGCAGTAAGGAGAGAAAACAATAAAGCTTTGAGTTTTACATTTTAAAATCATAAGTTAAAATTTGTATTCATATAGTTTGTCTTTACTAGCTATTACATATTGCATAGACTATTAAGAAAAAATCAACATGAAAACTAATTAAATTTACTTGCTAAAGCCATTTGCAAATCCTGCCTTTTATTTCATTGTTGTTCATTCACACTATACTCTAATTTCTCACAGCTCTGAAGGCTGAAAAGTCCAAGAACACAGTATTAGCAAGATTTTATTTTGGACTATCCACCCTATAGAACTGTGGGAAATAAACATTTGTTGTTTAATTTACCCAGTCTATGGGAATTTGTTATAGTGGCCTGAGCTTATTAAGACAAGTAACAAGGTGCTATAATCTCAACTATACCATTCTCTCTTATATTTTCATATAATGACAACCTTTACTAGAAGTAGTCTTTATAGTTTAACTAGAGGCCCAGTGCATTAAATTCATGCATGAGTAGGGACCCTAGGCCTGGCTGGTGATCAGAGCTGGTCGGGGCCTTCTGGCTGCCAGTCAGGGCCTTCCTTTGTTCCGCACTGCCCCCCTCGGTGGTCAGCACACATCATGGTGAGCAATTGAACTCATGGTCTCTCCAACAAATTCCCGAGGGAACACTTTGCATATTAGCCTTTTATATAAAAAGATAAAAAACAAGTCTTAAAGATATTCTAGCCCTATTCCAAATGGATTTTAGACTGTCTTTACCAGTATCATGTAATTTAAAATTAAACCTGATCAGGGGCTTTTTAGGGCAGTGAAACTATTCTGTAAATATTATAATTGTGAATACTTGTTCTTATAGATTTGTTAAAAATTTATAGAATATACAACATAGAGAATGAACTGGTGTAAATTATGGGCTTTAGTTAATAACAATGTATAAGCATTGGTTTACCAATTGTAATAAGTGTACCACACTAATGCAAGATTTTAATGAAGCTTAGAGGTATATGAGAATCTTTGTACCTCCCTTTCAGTTTTTTGTCAAACTTACAACTACTTGAAAAATAAATTACATTAATTAAAAAATTTAATCCAGGCCAGAGTTACTTATCCCAAGTGTTAAAGGTCTATTTTAGTTGAGGGTTTGATCCATCAAGTTGTCAATTATATAATAACTTTTTTTATGCTTCTTTCACTGGCATTATATTTTAGTCTGCATCATGTTTATCTAAAACTCTAAAATAAATGACTTGTTCAAATTTCCAGTGAATTGAAAAATGTCTGACAATCAAAACAGTAAGGAATAGAATAAAAAAAATAAATTCAGATTTAAAATTTAAACTTCACTCTCTCTCACTTCAAAATACTGTTTTTAATGGAAGCTGGACATTACTAATGTGGTCAGAGAAAGTGGTTCCTTGCCAATTATTTAAAAGTAAAAGATAGTAAGATAGTGACTATTTAAGAAGAGCAGAACATGTATGTTCTCCATCTACACTTTTTTAAAATAAATATTATGGTTATATTTGACCCAGATCCCTAACTTTTAAATTTTACTGGCTCATTTTGAGAAAAAGAATTTTTTCTAAAAAACAAGGCATGAAAAGTTTCAAACAAGTAGAATCGACAATTTTATTACCCGTTATTTTAGATCAGCATATTATATGGGTACTGATATTTTTACATCATCAAGATTCATGTACATCATCCATTCATGACATAATACTGAGCATATGTTGGGGATAATTACACAATACTGAACTTATATTGTGACTAAAACAAGGGGATAAAATATGTCTCAGTGATATGGACTGCTATTTTGTGTTCTAGAATGTCAGGATTTAGACATCTTTGAGTCTTGAATATCAAATGATAGACATTTAAGCTGCATGGGATGAAGACTCATTTTTCTCCTATTCTTAAGCATGGATTTCCTCTATCATATCATGACAGATGCCGCCTAGCATTTCCAGCTTATTTTGCATGTACATTGGGTAGGTGCAAAAAAAAAAATTTAGAACCTATTATAGAAATACTAGAGGCTCGGCACATGAAATTTGTGCACTCGGAGGGTCTCTCAGACCTGCCTGTGCCCTCTTGCAGTCCGGGAGCCCTTGGAGGATGTCTGACTGATGGCTTATGCCCGAGTGGGCCTAAGACATCAGTCGGATATTTTTAGTGCTTCCATGGAGGTGGGAGAAGCTCCTGCCACCACCACTGTGCTCCCCAAATATGAGCCCGGATTCTGGCTGAGCGGTGTTCCCCCTGTGGGAGTGCACTGACCGCTAGGGGGCAGATCCTGCATTGAGCATCTTCCCCTGGTGGTCAGTGCATGTCATAGTGACCAAATGTCCTTCTGTTTGGTCAATTTGCATATTAGCCTTTTATTATATAGGATGACTACTACTACTATAAGAACTAATAGAATGATATTGGTAATAACTTGCCTTTTTTTTTTTATAATTAAGCTTGGAATATACTAAACCAATGGTTCTCAAACTTTGAGTGGCTTCAGATTCACCTGGGGAGTATTCAAATCTGATTTCTGGCAGTCTGCACCCACAGACACTTGGATCCCATAGTCAGGCTGGGGCTTATGAATGTGAATTGCTAACAAGCTCACAGGGATGTGCCAATGTTTGAGAACCCCTATAATAAATCATTTTTCATCACAAATCCTGCCAAAACTCAATGGTTATGAAGTTTTCACAGTGGGAAGAGGGACCAGTTATGATCATAGCCACATGCCAAGGTTTCATACTGAGATCATTTGAGAGGAAGGCAGTGTAAGAAGGACTACTTGTTATTTAACACTGAAGGCCTGGTGCACTAATTCATGCACCAGTGGAATCTCTTGGCCTGGCCTGCAGGATAGGGCCAAAACCAGCTCTACAACATCTCCCGAGGGGTCCCAGATTGTGAGAGGATGCAGGCCAGGCCAAGGGACCCCACTGGTGCCTGATCAGGGCCGGGGCAGGACGTGGGAGGTTGGCCAGCCAGGGAGGGACTGCGGGAGGGCTCCAGGGCATGTCCGGCCCATCTCACTCAGTCCCTATCGGTGGGACCCCAACAGCAAGCTAACTTACTTCTTGGAGCATCTGCTCCCTGGTGGTAAGTGCACGTCATAGTAGTGGTTGAGTGGCCTTAGCATATCATTAGCATATTATGCTTTGATTGGTTGAATGGACGAATGGATGACCAGACACTTAGCATATTAGGCTTTTATTATATAGGATGTGTATACTTTATTCTATTTCCTCTCAAACATTTGCTCCACTAAAATAAAAATAACCCCTATTACACACTCTTTTGACCTTATGGATCTACCTACTTACCTATCTTTAAGTTGGATATTATTTTCTGAGTAATTTCTCTCAATCATTAATCTCTGATATATATTTTAAATTTAGTTCTACATTTTGAATGCATGAAAATATTAAAGGTAGTACATAGGTGACATACTTTAATTCCTATGGGGAGTATGTGGGAAAATGAAGATGAAATTTGTAGGGTTTCTATGTGTATGTCCTGTGGATGGGAAATAATTTAGAGCCCAAACTACTTCGCTCAAGGAAGCATATAATGTGCTTCATGGCAAAAACAGAACTCATTTTTTCTTTTAGGTTTTTATTTGTAAATTGTCAGAAATAGATGAAAGCTGAGGCAATATATTAAAAAGCTGAAATAGAAAATCTTTGCACTTGGGTAAAGAGAGTCATCAAACATTTATTTTAAACACATTACTAAGTGCTTACTTGAAACAAAAGAAAAGAGGAAATTAAACTGTAGTTTTTTGGGGAAAAGGATGACTTGAATGGAGCTAATGAAATTTCTTTGTTTTTGTTCTCTTTCAGTTGGTTAGAGCTGATGCTCATTGTACCTATATTGTCTTATAATAAGTGCTATATTTGGGTTTCACTTTTTTAAAACAAGGTAAATATTTTGGGATAATTCTGTGAACCATAGACTAACAGGTTTGGATTTGTAGAATCTCACTTGCCATATTGTTGATGATAGATACATTTTTTGTTATTTAATTAGCAGAAGAATCAGAATTAATAATTTTTCACCCCAAATATAGTATATATGCCTATCAATAGTTTCACTCTTAGTGATTAAAGGAATTTCAGACACAAGGTGAAGAAGAAAGGCTATATATAACTGAGAAAAGGTGAACACATATTCAAAGAAGTTTAGGATGCCAGATAGGCAGAGCTGGAGAATATTGGGGAGTTAGGGTAGGTTTTCTCTCATGGAGGTCTGTCTGCTTTTAGTCCACCCTCTATTATTATATGCTCTTCGCGTTTGTTTCTGTTGTTAAAAATGGAATATTTAGCATTAAAAGTGATCATCAGTTATTGCTTGTTGTTTTAATGTATTTCTATATACAAGTGATTCTATTTTTAAGAGTGTAGGCAATATTTAGAAGGTAATTTAAATTATGTTTGCCATCTCTTCATAGTTAATTATTTAACATGACAAATTAATTTATGCAGAAGAATCTTGTTTTCAAAGCCCAGAAAAGATGAGAAACATTTATTCTCTTATGTTTCTTCTCAAATTGCATATTGATTACTAAAAATTACTCTTTGTGGCAAGTTTGCCATCTGTCCTACAAACGTGCATGTAAACTGATTACCTATGCCTGATGGTCTTGCATCAAATTTTCTTTTCATTCTAGTTAAGAATTTTTGAAATTCAGCACACTACTTGTGCTTTGCTGATATGATGTTTTCAGTTGATCTACCATATTACTCGCATATTGGTTACCCTTGCATAATTGCTTTATGTAGACTTTGTATGGGTTAATTTGAATTGAGCTGCTTACAAAGCAAGAAAGAAAAGGACAGCAATTATATAAGTAAACATGACATGCAACTCCCTTTCTGTTTAGCTAGTATGGTGGTGTTAGGTATCAAAACAAATATTCATTAAGTCTATTTCTTGGCATTATATATTGCTATTGTTTTATATAAAAAAAGATAAAGAAAAAAAGCCTAGAAGGATTGTTTGTACCTTCCTTGTCACTGATAACTTCAGTATTTGTCTCCTTTGTTCTTTTCCTTAAGAGACTGACATTAGAGTTCAATGCAGGTTTTTCTGTGTACATATATATTTTACTTCCACATTTTAATTAAAAGGGTTATTTGATTATGTGTTATAATCTGCATGTATAAAACTTTTAATAAGTACATATAAATGTAAGCGAACCACACAAAGATTGTAATAACAACTGGTGATATTTTTAAAGTTTTATCATTTCCAAAAATTCTCTCTTAAAAACAACAAACAAAATTGTTATTATTTCTGAATGCCAGAATCAGGATTAATAATATGCAATTCAATATAACATTTCATTCTTTTAAAATACTTCCACATTATAGCTTAATTTCATGCTTACTTATATTAATATTTAATGGAACTATTTACATATAAAGATTTTTACATATTTGTACACATTATAGGGGTGTGTAACTCATATATGAATCTTAGCTCTTGCTCTCTGTGAACCAAGGATATGAAAGAGAAATAAAGTATCCTGATGGGCCAACCTAGAATAATTAAATTCACGACAAAGACTCTGGAAGGACTCAGCTTCCCCTGAATCAAATGGTATTAGAACAAAATCATGGCTCTGTAACAGGGCAATAGAATTAGGGGAGTGGCTGTTGGATGTTTTTCTCATTTAGCAACTCTTAAATTGTTCACCAGAATTATTGTACCTCTTATCCTTGTCAGTGGCCTGAGACTGAAAAGTCCCTCTAAAGTAGAATAACATGCAGTTCTCATTGCTATGCATTCTCAGTCTGAGTCCCATTTACTGAAGTTTAGATTCCGTGTATGAATGTAATTACACTATAGCCATTTGCTTGTTTCTACTTCAGCAGATTTGTGAGGTCTCAGGCTACTGGTTTCGTTTCTAAAAACTTTTTACATGGTCGTCCCTATCAGATTCAACTCTTGTTTTTCATTCACACGAGCCTATGTTATTTGCTAAACCCCTCTTCCAGTCTTTTATTGTCCTGTCCATTGCCTTCCAATTTCTGATAGGAGTACAATTTTCTTGCCCGTAGATTTTGTTTTAAAAATACAAGACAGAGAACTTATTAGTATTATCTATTAATGTGTGGAATACTGCTAATAAATTATCACAGCACTGGAGAGATTTTTGTGAGAAATATATTTTATTTATCTACCTAAATTATCAAGTAAATTAGTAGCACACTTTTAAAATTCTACTCATCAGAATTTCAAAGGTGCATTCATAATGTAACTGATTTGAGGTAAAGAGATTATTTTGCATTATATTTGAAACCATATAGAGGTTGTAGACTCTAAAAAAAAAAAAAATTCTATTTGGAAAAAAAAATCACCAAAAAACATTTTGTTTTATTTATTTTCCAATATTGGATTTCCTTCTCTAACACTTGGACAAATAAGGAAAAAGAATGTTATTTTTAAAAGTAGTTCATTTTTATAAAGAGAATTATACAAATGTCCCTAAATATAAGGATAGTTGAGACTATGTAAATTTGGCAACTCTTAGCATATTAAATGCACTTTGGGATAAAACAGCTATTAATTAATAATCAAAGGGACTTAAATATTACAGAACAAATATTATAAGAACAGACAATTCTAGTAGACAAAAGCTGATTGAACATGACAACAGAGTGCCAGCAATACAAAACGGGGTAGGATATATAGAGAGAGATATAAGAGGAGAAATATTATAGGAGTTGCTTTATGCAGTTAGGGAGTCAAGAAGTGCCACAACGTGCCATTTACAAGTTGCAGGACCAGGAGAGCCAATAGTGTAGGTCAGTCTGTGTCCAAAGGCTTAAGAATCATAAGTTCAATGTCAGAGGCCAGGAGAAGATGGGTAGTCCACCTCGAACAGAGAGCACATTTGCCCTTTCTCTGCATTTTTGTTCTATGTAGGCTCTCAATGGATTTGACAATGCCTGCTCACAAAGGCGCGGGCACCTTCTTTACTCACTATCCACATCCAGTGCTGGTCTCTTCCAGAAACACTCTCACAGTCACACCGGAAATGGTGTTTCACCAGCTGTTTGGGCATCCCTTAGCTCAGGCAAGTTGACACATAAAAGCAATCATCACAGCCATCCTACTATAAACAGTGGTGCAGTTGCATTACAGGTTTTGTTTTGTTTTTATGATTCTTTTTTCCTGTTTAAAATGGATTGAAGAATGAAATTATTTTTTCATTAATTTACTTCAGGTCAGTGAGAGAAGGCTAATAGACTTAGAGGAGCAAATAACAAGTTTGTGAAAATTACACTGTAGAAAAAAACTTAACTGGCATGGTAAAATGGACCTAAATTACAGAATAAACAAAACAAAAACAAAATTGTCACTTTTGTGACTGAAGTTTATATAAAATAACACAGACTTTAGAAAATATAATTAATTTCAAATACCACATATTTGCCTACTAAATCTAGCCTTGACATATAGTATTTTTTAAAATATTTTTTTTATTAAAAAAATTTTAAGAGAGAGGAATGGTGAGGGATAGAGAGATAGAAACATTGATGAGAAACATGCTTCAGCTGCCTCCTGCATATCCCCTGTGGGAATTGAGCCCACAACCTGGGCACGTGCCCTGACTGGGAATCGAACTGTGACCTCCTCCTTCATGGGCCAATGCTCAACAACTGAGCCACACCTGATGGGCGTCATATAATATTTTGTTAAAATTTGATTAAAGAACAGTTGATCTAGAATTCCACTTAATGAGAATATAAGAATCAGCCCTAACTGGTTTGGCTCAGTGGATAGAACATCAGCCTGCAGACTGAAAGGTCCCAGGTTCGATTCCAGTCAAGGGCATGTACCTTGGTTGCAGGCACATCCCTAGTGGGAGGTGTGCAGGAGGCAGCTGATCGATGTTCCTCTCTCTTAGATGTTTCTAGCTCTCTATCCCTCTCCCTTCCTCTCTAAAAAATCAATGAAATATATTTTAAAAAAAGAATATAAGAATCAAGGATACAATTGCAAACAGTGCTAAAATAGAAAAAAAAATAAAATAAGGAATTAATTTGGAAACTATCCACATAAGAGAAATACAATTCTTATCCTGTATAATAAAAGGCTAATATGCAAATTGGCCGAATGGCAGAATGACCAGTCACTATGACGCACACTGACCGCCAGAGCGCAGATGCTCAATGCAGGAGCTGCCCCCTGGTGGTCAGTGTGCTCCCATAGGGGGAGCACCACTCATCCAGAAGCTGGGCTCATGGCTGGCGAGCACAGCGGCAGTGACGGGAGCCTCTCCTGACTCTATGGCAATGCTAAGGATGTCTGACTGATGGCTTAGGCCCACTCCCCAAGGATGTCAGTCTGACACCCCCCAAGAGCTCCAGGACTGTGATAGGGCACAGGCCTGGCTGAGCTCCCCCACACCCTGAGTGCACACTTTTTGTGCATCGGGCCTCTAGTTAATATATAAATATTAGAGATCACAAACATATTCCATTTACTCAAAAAAGCAGTTGGTATATTTCTAATCAGTAACTTTGCCCTTTGCCCCACCTTTTCCATCATGCATACTTAAACCAATTAATTTTAAGTAGAAAAAGTGATGTAGGGTTCAAAAGAGAATGTTCAGCCATATATTAACAGACTTAATTGTTCTCTCTTGGGAACAGTAATGGCTAGTTAAAAATACTGAAGAAGTTGCTGTTTTTATATTTTTCTCATGGCTATTTTTCATTTTTTAAAAATCAACTTGTACAGGCATAATGCAGTAATGATATCTTGATTTCCGAATTTATATTAAGATTTTTGTGTAATATGATTTTCCAGTAAGTTCTGCAGAGCAGAAAAAGTCTGGGACAGGATCCAGAACTTTCCATGGAACTGAAATATAAATATACCTCTAAGAAAGAAATATAATAGAATGTTAGAATTATGAAAAAGTGACATTGAAGTTATGTTTATAACTTGTGATTTTCTTAATGATTTTCCTAGAATAATGTCTTTTAATTTGGTTTTTTAAAATGCAGTACTTTAGCTTGCATACTACATTATTTCTAGGGAGGGAAATGGTTCACGGAACTCTTTCCACACATTTGATTAATTTAAATATCTAAATCATAGTTGTCTCTAGAATCATTTTCAGTTATCATTAAACTCAATAATTTATTTATTTATTTTTAAATATATTTTTACTGATTTCATAGAGAAAGGGAGAGGGAGAGAGAGATAGAAACATCAATGATGAGAGAGAATCATTGATAGGCTATTTCCTGAATACTTCCTACTGGGGATCGAGCCTGCAACCTGGGCATATGTCCCTGACTGGAATTAAACCCTGGACCCTTCAGTCCAAAGATCCACGCTTTATCCACTGAGCCAAACTAGCTAGGGCTAAACCCAAAATTTTAGTAAGTTGTAATATCATATTTTAGAACTAAATAATAATGTTGTAGCTATCATAATTTGAGGGGAAATGGCATAATAGAGACAGTAAGGCTGACTAAATGACTGGCCTACCAATTAAATTGCATAGTAATTGTAAGCCAAAGATAGTAGCTCATTTTACCACGTCCAGGAATTTAGATGGTGGGTGCAATGTGGTAGCTGAATGTATTTTATGAGTCAAAATTATTTCCTTAGAAGATGAAATATTACAATTTAAAATGTTTGTCATTCCCTTCCTTGAAATTTTTTTACTCGATTCTTGATTTTTGATAGGTTGAGCATTTGGGATTTACTGTTTCCTTGAGTTTATAAACAATAATAGCTGGCCAGTCAATCCATTAATAGTCTAAAAATCAATACTGTGTGTCATAGTTCCATTTATGAAAGCACCCTGAAAGATCACTTTCTGAATTTATACTAAAACTAGAGGCCTGATGCACAAAGTTCATGCAAGAGTAGGCCTTCTTTCCCCTGGATGCTGGCACCGGCTTCCCTCTGGCACCCGGGACCTGGGCTTCCCTCCTGGACCTGGGCTTCCCTTGTAGCCCCGGCTTCATTTGCAAGGTCGTCTGGAAGGATGCCCAGTCTAATTAGCATATTATGCTTTTATTATTATAGATATTAGGAAATGACACAGCAGGTATTGTTTGAGTTCAAAATCCTTCTTTTGGAATGCAACAACTATTTAATCAATCTACCCTTGCAAACCACTGCTACCTTCCAGCAGTCTATGAAAGTTGCAATAGTGCTAGCATTATCTCCAACAAATAATTAATGTTATGCCAAAACTTCTGTCATCATTTTGAATCTGTTGAAATCTCCATGCATAGGATATTGAAAACATATTCCTACTACTAGTAAATTACATTTTGCTTTGGTTAATTCTAATGTTAAGGAAATGTTATTCTTTCAGTTCTTAGATAGGAAACATAGAACCTTTTTATTTATTTATTTTTATTTTGTGCATCTGTAACTCCAATGGAATTGCTAGATTTGTGATATAACGTTAGAAACTATGAAGCAAGTTGTTACTATTTTAGTTAACTCGGGGATAGCTGTTTTATTGTTTGAGCTGTAGCTAGGTACTCATTCTTTTTTAAAAAATGTGTCTTTATTGTTGACAGTATTACAGATGCCCCATTTTTCTTCCCATTGATCACCTCCCCTCCCCTCCCACTCCCACTCCTTCTCAGGCCTCCACCACACCATTGACTGTATCCATGGGTTATGCATATAAATTCTTTGGTTAATCTCTCCCCACCCACCCGCTTCCCTCTGAGATTGCTAGGTATTCCTTGTTATGTTCATTGTGCTAGTCTATGCGTGATTTCTACATAGTCTTCTACAACATGTGTAATGCAATGCTGGCTATTTTACTATGAACCGCTGAGTGCTTTATATATGATTTATAAAATTCAGATTGACCATAGGAATCTGTATAATTTACATTAAATTGAAATAAATTAAAGGCACATGGTAAAACAGTTCAAAAAAATGTATATTCTTACAACTCAATAGTTAGTAATGGCTAAACAACTTTCTCACCCAAAATAACATGCAAAACTTGAAAAAATATACCAGCCTTACTAAAGAAATATGCATTACACAAACAAATGGAAAGGCATTTACGTGACAATCGGCATCTTAATGTAATTTTGTTTTCTTCTGCCACCATGTAGATTTTTTCCTGTCTTATTTTGTCTCTATATAGATTATGTATGTTATTTATAATATCAGATGCTACCTTAAAAGTTTGATAAAGTTAGTTCCCCTGTTTGTTGAGTTGAAAAGTATTTTCAGGGTATTAATAGTAGTTAAATTCTCTGATCAATGCTTCAGACTCAGACAGAGGAAATGATTACTTTGCTTGAGACATTTTAAGCTCCTGGTTTAATTGGTTCTCATTTTGGCAATAAAATATTTGATTTTGAAATAACTTCATATGAGAGTTAAACAAATGTTTCCTTTGGGTATGGAAGTAGCAAACTTATAATGAGAGGATTCTAGGTATGGGATCTGAAGACTAGGTTTGTGTCTTGAGTCTGTCATGTTTTAGTTGTACTGCACTGCAAAATATAGAATCCCTTTATGCTCACTTTCATCATCTATATATCATCTATATATGTAAAAGCCAACGTGACCTTTACAACCAAATGACTGGAATGACCAGAACAACCTATGATGCGCACTGACCATCCAGGGGGCAGGTGCTCAATGCAGGAGCTGTCCCCTGGTGGTCAGTCTACTCCCATAGCCAACATCCCAGGGTCCCTCCCCCGCAGCTGGCTGGCCCCCTGATAGTCTCCGTGCACAAATTTCTGCACCGGGTCTCTAGTGTATTATAAAAGAATAACACTGTGTCTTTCATAGTGTTCTTCTATGATGCAATTATCCTAATATATAAAGAGCCAGAGTCCATAACAACCTAAACGTCTGGACGGATGACCAACACCAGGCTAGGGTCCCAGCTGTTGCAGCAGGAATCAGTCCTGGGTCCTGGTGGCCTGCGCCAGGAGTCAGTCCTGGGTCCTGGCTGCCCGCTGCATGGTGGTGGGAGGGAGCTGTGGGAACAGAGCTATGCTGCCATCGGAATGACCTCTGGGTCCCTACCCCTACCCAGGCTCCGGGAAATGGAGCCATGCTATGATCAGACTGTCTTCTTGGTCCCTCCCTCAAAGTCCGCAGGCCTGGGGAACCAGAGCCATGCTGTGATGGGACTGGACTCTACCCGAAGGGTCCTGGATTGTGAGAACATGCAGGCTGGGTTGAGAGACTCCCCCCGCTGAGTGCACAAATTTTCGTGCACCAGTCCTCTAGTATAGAATATATAGAACATAATTTTATGTTCTTGATTTTATGTACTTGATGAAAGCAACTGTTGGATTGCAAACTATGTGATTCAATGCTGGGTGCTGGGCCTACGATAAAGAATAAGACATACTCTCTTCCTCAATGAGTATAAGCACTAATGACTGTTATATGTATTGGCTAGGGGCCCAGTGCATGAATTTGTGCACCTTGAAAGGAACTGTGGGCCCCAAGGCTGCAGTGGGCACAGGGGGGCAGGGGCTCAGCCCATCCTCCGTACCCCCGCCAGGTCCCACTGCTGTGAGCGCCAAGCAGGACCGTGGGCGTTTTGGAACAAAGAATTTTCAGTAACCACCAGAAACTTGCCCAGATGACAGCAACTGGCACCCCGCCTTGGTTTGGTGCCCCCACTCACCTGCTCCACCATTCCATGCAGCCAATGCCTGCCATGTTCTGCACATGCCCTCTGGTGGTCAGTGCACATCATAGCAACCAGTTGTTCAGTTGTTTGGTTGGTTTGGTTGTTCTACCATTCAGTCTATTTGCATATTAGCCTTTTATTATATAGGACTAGTGGCCTGGTGAATGAAATTCGTGCACATTAAAAGGGAATTAATTAGAGGAAATATTTTAATATTGTTATTTGCCCTTTCTCTACAATAGAAGTGTCAGAGATGAAAGAAAATTAGTAAAATGTATATGAAAATAATATATAAATTTATTAACAAATAAACACTCACAACATGATATAAAAACAACAAAAACGTGATGTAAAAACAACACTGATACAAACAATGACTGATAAATGGATTAAACTTATTCTAATATCTCCCTGTATATCACATTAAGAGTGAAAACACTTTCAGTGTGCTTGACTAATTTTCCTTGGGATGAAGTATTTACAACTTTAACTTTATGTCACATGCTCTTCGAACTCGAGAGAAAGCAACATATAACTGACTACGTGTGAAAACGTGTTCAGGTAAGAATATTCCTACTCTATCTAGAGTTTGTCCTTGTGATTTATTAATAGTCATCACAAATGCTGGCATCACGGGAAACTGTCTTTGAATTAATTTAATTGGGAGTCTACTGTCAGATGGGGACAAATCAATTCTTGGAATCAGAACAACCTCTCCTTCTGTAGACCCTCTTAATACTTCAGCTTTGATAATGTTAGGTCACAATCTTTTGATAAGAAATCCAGGCCCTTTAGGCCCAGTCTGTTTTGTTTCCATCTCTCCATCCCAGTCTCTCCCAGTCTGTCTATCTTTGTTTTTCTCAGCAGTCCTCCAGGCCTCCCAGCCTACCTCTCTCTCTCTTCCTCTTTCCTGGCTGGGAGGGGGCAGGACCAGTGAGGGCAGCTCCACCCTCTGCCCACCCTGGGCCCTCATTCTGAGAGAGGTTCTGAGAGCGAGCTGGGAGGAAGGGAAAGAAAGGGAGAAAAGGCTGTGAGCTGGTGGGCGCTGTGTGTGTTTGTGCATGTGAGTAG
Source organism: Eptesicus fuscus (assembly GCF_027574615.1). Classification (NCBI taxonomy): domain Eukaryota; kingdom Metazoa; phylum Chordata; class Mammalia; order Chiroptera; family Vespertilionidae; genus Eptesicus; species Eptesicus fuscus. The sequence continues at coordinate 90,928,818 of NC_072475.1, read as the reverse complement.
TTGTGGGTGAGTGTGAGTGCAGGCCCCACCTCCCCGGCCCTGTTCTCGCTGCCACAACTCCCCACCCACCAAAGCCTGCTGCTCACGCAATCTGGGCATTAGGTCAAATCTTCAGTTGTTTTGGATGTTACAGACCCTGGCTCTTTATATATATAAATAGATAGTATGTTGTAAAACACAAGTATTATATTTAAATTTAAACTAGAAGCCACTTTAACATCTTTTGATTCAAGTTTTTCCTTTGTAAAATGGAAAAAAAAGGTTGCATTTTTATAAGGACTCAGAATTAAATATATTATTACTTGCTTCATATTAATTAACTTATATTAAATGACTAACATATGTCAAATATTGAGATAATCACTGAAAATAAATAAAAAGCTAAAACATATAATTCTTATATTCACATTGTAAATCAGAGAGACAGATATAAATTATACAAATAACTATATAGGACATATATTGAAAAAATGTCTCATAGATCAAATGTGACCCACTGTTTATTTTTATATGTACTGAGAGATTAAAAGTATTTTATAACTTTTAAATGTAAAATTTAAACAGGAAAATCTGTTGTTCAATTTTGTCTCTAGGATAACAAAACCTAAAATCAGGCCCTATACAGGAGAAATTTGCTGAACTCTGATCTAGAATGATTATCAAAGTGAACCAAGTATGAGTAAGTTGCTTTGTAAAGGTGGTTAGGTGGGGAAAATCAGAATGAGTAGATGGTGGATCATGTAATCTGAAAACTATATAGGGTTAACTTGACAGGAGTCTGTGTACGTGTGTGTGTTGTGTTGTGTGTGTTGTGTGTGTGTGTGTGTGTGTGTGTGTGTGTGTGTGTGTGTGTGTGTGTGTGTGTGTGTGTGTGTGTGTTGGAAGAAAAGCAGAGATAATGTTATTAGGATAAGCATGAGCAAGGGCATGCAGCTTAGGATAAAGACAAGTCTAGGAACTACAAGCAGTTCAGGAAGGATTGAGTACAACTGCTTTATGTCCTGTCTAGGGGTTTTTCCTGGTGCTAGCAAAATCCCACAGTGGACAAAACAAGGATTAACAACTGTGAACAGTGCTTGTGTTTTAGAAGATATGCTCAGAACACAATAAAACTGATAAAGCAGGAGACTATTTTAAAATATATATATATTTTATTGATTTTTTACAGGAAGGAAGGGAGAGGGAGAGAGAGTCAGAAACATCAATGAGAGAGAAACATCAATCAGCTGCCTCCTGCACACCCCCACTGGGGATGTGCCCACAACCAAGGTACATGCCCTTGACTGGAATCGAACCTGGGACACTTGAGTCTGCAGGCAGATGCTCTATCTACTGAGCCAAACCGGTTAGGCAAGGCAGGAGACTATTATTAAATCTAACAAAATTTTATAAATAAGCAGATCAAGAAGAAAAGGGAGAGAGAGAGAGAGAGAGAGAAAGGGAGAGAGACTAGAGGGAAATAGTGAAATAGTAGATTTAGAAGCAATAATTATTTCAGGTTCTTCTTTTGTGACAGTGAAAAGGCCTTTGTGCTAAAACACCTTTTTAGAGTACATGTAAAGTGAACAATAAGAGATCTTGAAGATAGACAATGTTTTTAAGTATTGGGTTAATTAAAGGAGAAGGTATTCCCTAGGGTGGGTGATATTTTCCCAACTATAAATTGGGCGATTATATGGCTATTTTCTTAATAAGCTTATGGAGATTACATTATTGGATAATTTAAAGTGGTTTGAAGTGTACCTAATAAGTAGTAAGAACTAAATTAATATTAGCTATTATTACTTCATTGGATAAGTTGCAATATCTGAATCTCAGATTCCTGCTCTGTATAATTAGGATAATAACACCTATCTTTAGTGTTTTTAGGGAGGTATTTGTGAAAAGCCTTTGTCACAAGGTTTGTGCTCAATTAATGTAGTTAAATTAGTGTCAGTTATTCTTATACTTGAATGTTCTCTCTGCCTTCTTTTCCAATAACACACACACACACACACACACACACACACACACACACACGTGTCCTGCTTAGCTAATCCTTATACATAATTCATGTTGTTGTATGTGCTGAGAGGGAGGAGTCAGTAGAAGTTTTACAAACATAGTAAAGCTACAAATATGTGATGGAGATTGATGTGGAAACGCCCTGAGCAGATGAAACAATTAATTTGGAGCTTTAAAAAGCTGAATGGAAGAAAACTGATGTCTACTGGTGATGACAATTTATCTGTAAGCATGATGTTAAGTTTCTGTGTTAAAAATTTGGATGGGGTGTAGGCAGCAAGTTTGAGATTGACACTAAAATTTTGGAGTGGTATTGAGTGTGGAAAAAAGTACTTTTGAGCTAGCTAAATGACCAGCTGAATTTGAAAGCTGTTGACTTATACTTAATTGCATAGTTTTCCTCAGCCATGCTCACTTACCAGCCTCAATGGATAAATAAAGACATGAGGTTTTACAGAGCAGACCCAGGAACAGGATAAGGTAGGGGTGGGGCCCCTGGTAAAGTTGAGGGCATTGTTGACATGTAAGATGACATTGTCTCTTGGTTGTGAATAAACACAATGCCTGGAAGTTATTTCCCTAATATTAAGTAAAAAGGAGGGTCAAGGGATTTTTAAGATTCTGTGAAGTTAAAGAACTTGGATATTGGCCAGGAAGGAGTGAGCGACCTAGGGAAAACTGGCCCCAAAACTAGTAATTGACATCAAAGATACCATTGGACATGTACCATCTATTATGGCTCGTGACACGCTGTAGGCATGTCCATGGAAGTAACATGCCGATGTCCACAGTGAGCTGTGGTGGGTGGTGTGTACAGAGTCAGCAGAAGCCACAGTGCAGTGGTAAGAAAATGGGAGACCTGAAGATTGTTGACTGAGGGACTTGCATTTTTAAAAAGGGCCCAAGAATTTCTGCAGAAATTACTAGTTTCAAGTTTTTGAATAAAAATTTGAAGTGAGCCCCCCTCACCCAAATTGTGGGAAGGATTTGAATGGCTGAATTCTGCCATTATTTTTAATTCTAAAAGTCTATGACAATTTATACTATTAATACATTGTAATTAGAGGTTTTATTTTATGCATTGGAGAAAGAGAGGAGAACTCTTGAGAGTATTAGTACCAGAATATTAGTGCTGAAAATAAAAATTCCAGATTAAACACTACACATACTGGCTCAGGTACCTATTATTAAAAAAAAGTAAGCATTCCTCATAATAAGTAATAAGCTTTACAAACGGATCTATAAAATACAAATAAAATCCTAAAATCTCTAATACACCTTAATATTTTCATGTATATGTTTAAGGTCATAGTCATCTCAAACCTAGCACTTTTTTGAAACTAGATCAAGAGAAAAAAATATTACGCTCCAATCATATTGCCTGTTATTCATCTGAGAGAGAAAAACAGAACAAAAATTCTAAGCACCCACAATAAACACTTAAAATGCTGCATTTCATTCTGTTGAGTTATAAGTATTTGAAGTCTTTTTATTTATGTGTTTATTTTGTTTCTTTTTCACACAAGGGATGGATGTGTGTGTGCATGTGCGTGTACGTGTGTGTGTGTGTGTGTGTGTGTGTGTGTGTGTCTGTGTGTGTGTGTTCCTCCTTAAAACAGGCTGCTAGAATTACTTTTTTCTCTCTCCTGTGGTTGGCGAAAGAACTCAGTTAGGAAAACCATTATGGGTTGCCTCATTAGAGGATTCCTGAAATTGCTTACTTGTGACTACCCGCCTGGAAAGCAATCTCTTGCTCCTTTGCCAGAGCACCAGAGAAGGCGGGGTTATTGAACCCTCTGTCATGGAAGGAGCTGGCAAATAAGGAGAGGTTATAGTGAGAGAAATCACAAAACTCCATTGTGCAGATGAATTCTGATTTGCATATTGCCCCACAGACCTAGAGAATGAAATTGTTTTTTCCAATTATAGGTTATGTAGAAATATGGCTAGACAAACAATCAGTTTTTTCTTTGAACAGTGCTTTAGAGCTACAAGTTTAACTATTTCTCTGTGAATTGTATGGTTTTGAATGGATCAAAAGGGAACGTTACAGGAAATGATGCTTCAAATCATAGCAGTACACATATATCACAGCACTCAGAGATTACAATTTGAAGAGTATCTAATTCATTCTCTGGCTGGGATAAAAATTATTCCTTGGAACCATGGGAAAAGGTTGCATCTCTTAGCTCTCTTGGTATTTCCAGTTCCTGTTGCAATCAGTAAATGTTTATTTAATAAATGATGGTATATATCAATTTATTAATTTTGCCAAATCTATTTTTTCTAAATTTCAGTGGGATCACAGTTATGCCTTTTTCCTAATATTGTCTTCCATTTTAGAGAATTTCTTCTTATTCTTTCAGTAGAAAGAAATAACTCAGTAATTTTTCTTTTATTACTTTTTATATATTTTAAATCTTTTTAAAATGTCTTTCAATTACAGTTGACATACAATATTATAATAGTTTCAGTTGTACACTCCAGTGATTATGCATTATATAACTTACTAAGTGATCATCTTGATAAATCTCATACCCATCTGACACCATACATAGTTATTAGAATATTATTGACTATATTCTCTATGTTGTACTTTACATCCCCGTGGCTATTCCCCAACTTTTTAAATCCCTTCACCTTTTCTCACTCGTTCCCAGACCCCTTCCCATCTGGCAACTCTGAAAATGTTCTCTGTATCTATGAGTCTGTTTCTGTCCTGCTTGTTCATTTATTTTGATTTTTAGATTCAATTGTTGATAGATATGTATTTATTGCCATTTTATTGTTCATATTTTTTATCTTTTTTCTTGTCTTTCTTCTTAAAGAAGGCCCTTTAACATTTCATGTAATGCTACTTTGGTGGTGATGGACTCCTTTAGTTTTTATGTCAGTGAAGCTCTTTTATCTGTCTTTCATTCTGAATGATAGCTTTGCTGGGTAGAGTGATCTTGTTTGTAGGTCCTTGCTGTTCATCAATTTGGACATTTCTTGCCACTCCCTTTTGGCCTGAAAAAACATCTGTTGAGAAATCAGCTGATAGTCTTATGGGAGCTCTCTTGGAGGTAAAAGCTGCTTTTTACTTGCTGCTTATATGATACTTTGTCCTTAACTTTTTGCATTTTAATTATGATGTGTCTTAGTGTGGGCCTTTTGGGTTCATCTTGTTTGAACCCAGTAATTCCTGGACTTGTATGCCTATTTTCTTCACCAGGTAAGGTGAGTTTCCTGTCTATTTTTCAAATAAGTTTTCAATTTCTTTATCTCTCTCTTCTCCTTCTGGTACCCCCATGATGCAAATGCTGGTATGCTTAAAGTTGTCCCAGAGGCTCCTTATACACTATCTTAATTTTTTTTTTTTCTGTTCTGATTAGGTGTTTTTCACTTTCTTATATTCCAACTCGCTGATTTGGTTCTCTGACTCACCTACTCTACTGTTGATTCCCTGTAAATGATTCTTCATTTCAGTTAGTATATCCTTAACTTCTGACTGGTTCTTTTTCTATCCCATTTTTCATGCTGTTGAAGTTTTCACTAAGTTCATTAAGCATCCTTATAAACATTGTTTGGAACTCTGCATATGGTAGATTTCTTATTTCCATTTTGCTGAGTTTTTTTTGTTTGTTTGTGTTTTTTCCCCCCTGGGGTTATGTTTTGTTTTTTCATTTGGAACCTGTTTGTCTATACATTATGGCCACTTCCCTATTTTTTTTTCTTCTATGTATTAGGTAGAGCTGTTATTTCTTCCAGACTTGGTAAAGTGGCCTTGTGTAGTAGGTGTCCTGTAGAGCCCAGTGGTACAGCCTACCCTGTCATCTGATGTGGACGTTCCAGGTGAGCCTCGGTGAGGGCTCTGTGCACTCTCTTGTTGTAATTGAGCCTTGATTGCTATTGGCATAACTTGGAGGGTTTGATCCCCAGGACAACTGGCTGCGAAGACCAGCTGCGACTACAGAGGAAGAGTTGCTCCGTAGGAGTCGACCCTATAGAGCAGGATTTGCTTCAGTGGGGCTTTGGGCTCAATGAGTATGTCACTCACAGAAGTGGTAAGGCTGTAATCTGGTGTAGTCTGAAGCTGTCCACAGGGTGCACTGGCTCTGGGGCTTCTCTAGAGGTGCAAAGTCAGCCAGCACTTGTGCCCTGCCTGGAGCCACCCAGCATGAGCTACAAAATGATCTGCAGATGGCTGCTACTAGTGTTGGGCTTAGAGGTAACCAGGAGAGGCCAATCTGGGAACCAAAGTAGGCTGCTGCTAGTGTCAGGCCTGGGGCCACTTAGCAAAAGGTAGGAGGTATGCATAGGCTGCTTATTTGAGAGATTTTAGGAAATTCCAAAGTATGAGGCAAGAGAGGCCAGCTGTATGAAAAAAATCATTAGAAATGGGTTGCATGGGCCTGGTAATTGAGTGGGGCAGGTTTTCAGGAATCACCAGGGCAGGGCGAACAGTGTGAACTAGATTGATGGATAACTAGCGCAGAGGGTGTGAGAGGAACTGCCTGGGACTACAGCAGCCTTCTGTCTCACTCAGCCACACTCTCTGATGGTTTTTACAGCCAAAAGTTATGGAGACTCTCTTCCTAGCTCTGGAATGAGGGTCTGTGTGTCTGGTGTGGGGCTGGGACCCCTTGCTCCTCAGGGAGCACCTCCACAGCCAAGATATGCCTCCAAATTTTTATCCTGGACCAGCTCATTTTGTGTCTCCAAACCTTCTCCCTAGTCGTAGGACTTCCATTCAGTCAGATTTCAGGTGATTCTGAATTATGGTTCTTCTGTAGTTTAGTTGTAATTTTGATATGGTTGTGGAAGGATTCAAGTATGGCATTTACTTATGCCACTATCTTAACCAGAAGTCTACTTTTTATATTCTTAAATAGTTTCACTGACTGCTGTTCTTTTATCAGCTAAAATAATTGTGCAAGTTAATTTTTACTTAGACTTTGTTTTCTTAATTTTGTGATTTCTCTTATGCTTCCCTTAAGGAGCCTTAACATTTTAGTAGTGACTGGAAGACCTCCACATTAAACACATAATAATACAACCAATTAACTGTTATTAAAATGTGTCAAAGTTAAGTGTCTTTCTAAAATTTTAATATAACCATGCATTTACTCATTCATCAATCCATTCAACAAATAAGAGCCCATTATGTTTTAGAAATTGTTATTCACATTGGGAATGCAGCTATGAAAAAATAAAGTATTACTGTATTTATAATCTTACCTGCAGTTTGAATTCTACGTTCCCACGAGGATTTTTGCCTATGCAAATTATAGATTGTCATCCTGCTTTGATTTTGTACAGTGTCTCTTATTTTGTCTGCTTATTTTAATGAAACTTCATTCTCTGTATTTCTGATAATATATAAAGTTAAAGGCCATTTTGTAGTGTAACCTCAATATTATCTTCTGAGATTTTAAGCACTCTATTTAATTTAGTATTATATAACAACAAAAATATAACTACTGAGCATGATACTCCAATGCCTAAATTACTTGCTCATGTTAATGTGACCCATTTAAGAGCTAAGTGGGATCTTACTGTCTTGCTGAGTTTAGCTCATTGTCTGTCTGTGGTATTTTCTATCCACTTAGAAGTAGAGATATTGTGCAGTGGAGATGTTAAGATATACTATTATATAATGATTGTTTCTAACTACTTACATGTTAATAACTTACATTTAGGGATCATGTACAAGCCTAGATTTTATTATTTTATTTCTCAGGCCCTATTCTCAATGAGTTATTCAAATAATAGTTGACAACTCAGCATAGTTAATATTATTTGTTCAGTATTTTAATCCTCATGCCATTCTTGCTCTTGATTTTCAGTTTTCAAACATGCTTTTTGCCATAACAATAAGCTGAAAAGCTGTGTAAAATATTATGTAAATTACTTTTCACTGGGTTTGGCACACAATTGATGCCCAATAAATGGTAGGAGTGATATTCTGGGCTCTTATATTTTAAACCATTAAACATTTGACATTTTGTGGGTTAGTGTGTTCTTTCAATTTAGTAATAAAATGAAGAGGGATGAGGCAGCTCACTTTGATTTATGGCAATGATAAGGTAATGTGAGACTGAGCTAGATAAACACGGAGGGAGAGAGGTGGTAGTGCCATGATTAGGCTAAACCTGAGGTAAGTAAGCACCACACTTATATCAGTTTTTATCAGTTTAGCCTCGATACTGAAGCCTGATAAAATAATAATATCTATAGAGTATAGAGATTAACTTGAAGAAATCCAAAAGAGATAAATGAAATGAATTAATTTATTTTGTAACTAAATAAGCCATGTAGTTTATGTTAGCACTGATTAGGGATTTTGAAATTTCTTTGTTGGAGAAAATAGGAGAATTTTAACCACTTGGTACATGCCCTTTAAACTCAGTTACCAATTAGGTTTCGGGAGAGGAAAGGTAACTTTGTTCCTTTTTCTTTCAAGATGTTTCCAGTAAAATATGTGGATGCTTATCTATAACATACATGTAACAGTAATCAACATCCTACCTATTATCATTGGAAGTGGACATCCCTGTTACCTAAATGATGTTCATGTCTTCATAATCAGAAACTTCATTCTGGCTTCCCCACAGACCATTCTAGTCCCTTCTCTTTTATGAAAATACATCAGAAACAGTCCATAAGAATTTTTATTCTTAACTCTTAATATATTTTTAGATCATTATTTTGCTATTAATTACACACTGGCTTTTTAATGAATTTCTTGTTATTATTTTCTGACTATAAAAAGGAAGCATCATCATTAAGAAAAAGATACTAAAGAAAGAAAAATATCACTCATTACCTCATTGTCCAAAATGTTAACAATTCTTCCTTATACACTACAATTGTTGTCCTCAAACTTCTGTTAATGCAGCAATATGTCTTCAAATGTTATTTTTTTAGCACTTTCTAAATGGTAGGTGATGATGATAATATACTTAGAATCAAGGAAAATAGATTTTTTTGAATTCCTTTTTTTTTTTTGCTTAGTATTAGACTTTGAGCATATTTATAACCACCAACAGTTTACAAAAAATATAATTTTGATTACCAAAAATTATTTCCTACTGTGATTTTTACCAACGTTTTTTAATTTATCCTCTGACTTTAGGACATTCAGTTGGTTTCTAATATTTCATTTTTGTAGAATATATAATGTAACAGTGAGTACTTATAAATACATGATTATTTAAACCTTAAGTTTATTTTCTAACTCCCGGTGTTTGAAAGCTACCACATCTAATAATTTTCTATGAACACAGTAAAGAACAGGTAGTTTAATATATCCTTTGGCAATCATCCTAGTCCAAATGATGGTTAATGACTTACTCTTATGAGCAGTAATATACTTTCATCCTGTCCTTACTCTAATAAATTATAGTTAAGGGTTATATAATATATTCACATAAAATTTTAATTCTTATATGGGTTATACATTAAAGGACAGATTGATAGAGTATGGTTGCATTTTAACACCTGCTATTCACAAAGACAAAGTTCAATAGATAATAGGTAGCAAGGATTGTAAATGAGTTTTGGGAACTGTATTTTAGGGATATGAGAAAAGTTCACATAAGACTATTAACGAGTTGATTTTAAATAGAATTAAATGCTGCTTGAATGTAAATTGATTTATAATCTCTATAAGTTGCATTTTTTTCTATTTTTGTTCTATAATTTTTATATGTAATATTAAAACTACTCAATGATTACCAGAAAATCAGCATATTTAATCATTTTAATATCTCTAGCCAAAATTATTGCAGTCAATTAACCCTCCAATATTTTCATCCTCCAATATATCATGTATTTTAGGATACTTGACTGAATCTAAATTCTTCATGGGCAATCTACTAAGGCAAATAAAGAATATGTAGTAAAGAGGACAATGTAGTGATGACATTTGCATTTTAGAAATTTTTTAATCAAAATATTGAGTTCTCAGGACTATGAAGAAGGGTAAAGCAATTCAAAGTGAACTAAAATATTCTTTTTACCTGTATAATGTAAAAGCAAGGTGGATTTATTTAATGTAAGACATTCACATAAATCAAAGTAATTATTTCATTTTATAACATTACTTTTGGAGGAATTCAACTTAATGCAGTTCCATTAAGAGAATTGCTTATAAGTATATGTAATATATTTTAAAATTAAAAGGTGACACTAGTTCATTGCAATTATGAGAGTATACCTTCGAGTTAATGCATTTCTGTGGCTTTTTCAGATGCACTTCTAAATTCATGAGTGGCAAAAGTAAAGAGATGGCAGAGATGAATAAACTTGTGTCTGAGTTTAAAGGAGTTGTAGGCTACCACTTGATCTGCTTCCAAGTCTAAAGGAGGTCCATCTAATATATATATATATATATATATATATATATATATATATATATTCATATATATTGATTTTAGAGAGTAAGGGATCCTACCTAATAATAGAGTAGTATGCAAATTGACCGTACCTTTGCTACACCCACAAGCCACACCCACCAACCACGCCCACCAGGAAACCGTTGCAGGGACGTTGGGGTGTGGCGGAGCCCAAGGCCGGGAAAGCCTGAGGCGGAGGCTTTCCCGGCCTTGGGCACCAGCAGGGAGCCTGCACGGATTGCAGGCAACGACCAGGGGGTCGGCTCCTATGATCCGTAGCAGGGATGCTGGGTGCAGCCGAGCCCAAGGCCGCCGCCCCCCGACCCTGAAAGAAGGCAGAAGGCGGTGGCCACAGCCAAGGCCTGGGTCCCCGGTGCAGGCAGAAAACTGGTGCAGGCAGCCAGGTGAATGAAGGTGTATTGCACGAATCTTCGTGCAAATGGGCTGCTAGTATATATATAAACATCAATGATGAGAGAGAATCATTGATTGGCTGCCTCCTGTACACCCACTCCCTACTGTGGATCCAGCGAAACCTGAGCATATGCCCTTGGCTGTAATCAAACTTGGAACCCTTCAGTCTGCAGGCCAATGTTCTATCCACTGAGCCAAACCAGCTAGGGCAAAGGTCCATTTCTGAGCAGACAGAAGAGAGCTAGGTAGACAGGGATGGGACCATGGGAGGAGAAAGTATAACCCAGGAACCTAGCTGTGTGGAGTTACTAGGATAATCCTGCTTGGCAGGGAAGGAAGGGACCACTAAGGAGAGAAACTTTAAAATGTATGGATGTTGCTAAGACAGGCAGCTTGCAAATAACCAGTCACAAGGCAATGAGGCATATAAACAAATCCCAAGGCTGTTGCTAAGGCAAAATCCTTTGAAAAGACCAATCAAGAACTAGCAAGGCATGTATCTGCCACAAGATTTAAAAAAGCACATTCAACCAAAGGACTTATATGCATACATATAAGCATAACCAATGGACACAGACACCAGGGGGTGAGGGCATGAGTGTGGGGGTAGGGGATGTGGGGAGATAAGGACACATATATAATACCTTAATAAAGAAAAAAAAAGTGTGTTCTCTCTTTCTCCTCTCCTCTCTGAATTTCAATGAGTTCCTGACATTCCTATGCAGGTGAGCACATCCCTGCGCCCACGTGTCTTATGGCCATGTGGGATTCCATACATGGACTAATGGACTTTAACACCCAACCGTAACATGGAAAGGAAGCTGTGGACACTGGCGTGCTTTTGGAACCCAGCCTCACCTTTTTGAGGACTAGCTTCTCTCAATAAACTTTACTTCAACATACCATTTTTGCCCACAATTTCATTCTTTGATTTCTCAAGACAATGAACTCAGAATGGATCACCTCACATTTTGGTTTAATTTTAATCTAGCCATAATTAGAAAATTTGGTTTCTATTCAAGGTTACAAAGTGCCAGGTATGAGACATACCCCATTTAATTTTTCAGCCTTTCATGCTCCTCCAGAACTGTTAGTCCTTGGCTCTCCCTGTCTTAGGATATCATAGGTTGGATGCCACCTTTCTCGAGAAGTCTTGTAAATCTTAAAATTTAACAAACAAATTTTACAAAAACATAGGGAATATACAAATCTACATAAAGAGACAGCTGGGGAAAAAAACAACAACAAACATCACCTGTTTATAATTCTGGTCTTTATTTGCCACTGAAAATTATGCAACCTTATGTCTCAGTGTGGTGACCTTTAAATGATAGTCTTGTGATATCTGAGATTTATTTCCTAAAATCCATGATGATAACATAAGCACTTTTGTTCCCTAGGAGAGAAAAGGAGCTATGTGAATTCTATGCAATGACAGTGTGTAGCATTGTTTCCATCATTTTTATTAATTAACTTCCTAGGTAATATTTATAGTCAATACTTTTAAACATTCCATATTGTTCTCTTTTAATCTACATGAACATGTAACCAAATTCTCATTTGTTGTCAAATATTTAATATATTTTGCTTGCCTTCAGTGTTTTCTTTTTGGGTTTTAAAACTGTTATCTTTTAAATAACTTTAGTAATTTTGTAGTAATTATACACACTCAATTTTGAATATTGTTTTATTGACAAAATGAATAACATTTGAAACCAATTTAATAATGCTACTTAACATGATCATTAAGACTTAGGAATCAATGTTTTCACATTACTTCTTGAAATTTTATACTTATTTATGATTACTTTTATTCTCAATTTTATAAATACAAATAAATATGTTATTGATAATGTCATTTATTTTCAGATTGATGCTAGTATTCAATGAAATTAACATCTATAAAATGTTTTACATTTTTTGGTTGATTATCATATTAGGCTGAATTATATTCTAATATAATCTACCAAATTTTATTTTTCTTGTATTCATTTTTTCTAACATTGCACACAAAGATAAATAGGAAGTTTGTCTTGTTTATTTAGTAGCATTTTGTATTAATTATATTGGTGCAAAATCTCCCAAATATGGCAATATTGCCTAAGGACCAGGAAAAAGCAAACAACCACAGATATTTTTACAAGACAGGTATCTACCTTGTAGAGAGACAAAGTGGTGGCGGAAAAATCACATGCAAAAGAATTCCAGTAGATTGACTGAAATAAAGCAAGTCAAAAAAGGAAGTCATAACAATGAAAATGAGAAAAAATGTATGAAGAACGACATGGAGTTGATAGAAAACTTTAAAGTTAAACAATGTAGATTGATAGAGTTCACTGACTGAGAGAAATAGGAGACAAGGAAGAAAGGGGAGAAGAGGCTAACTTCTAAGTAGAGAGAAAACAAAGAATATAAATTAAATGAAAATACATGTATGCAGATACAGAGACCTGCTCTCTAAGTCTAATATTTTATTACATGTTTCATATTTGATAATAATACAAATAGTAAACTTTGATCTAATACTTGTACAAACTCATATCCCACTACTTGTCCAATGTTGAAACTTCACTGTAGTTACACACACACACACACACACACACACACACACACACATGCGCACTACTGCCTCAAGGTTTTCACACTTACTGTTCTCTCTGAAATACAGGAATCTGAGATATCCCCAAAGATCACTACCTCAGCTCCTTCAAGTGACACCTTAAAATAAGGCCTTCACATCACTTAGCATTGCAGTGCCCAGTGCCAACTTCCACAATTTCTATCATTCTTTCCTGCATCTATCTATATAATTTGATAACACATTATCAGATAACATACTATATAATTTACCAATCCTATATAATAAATAGGTAATATGCAAATTGACCCTCACCCCGACACACAAGATGGCCACCCCATGTGGACACAAGATGGCCGCCACAAGATGGCCAGCAGGGGAGGGCAGTTGTGGGCAATCAGGCCACAGGCAAGGCAGTTGTGAGGGACCAGACCTGCAGGAGAGGGCAGTTAGGGGTGACCAGGCTGGCAGGGGAGGGCAGTTGGGCGGGTACCAGGCCAGCAGGGGAGGGCAGTTAAGGGTGACCAGGCCTGCAGGGGAGGGCAGTTAGGGGCAATCTGTCTGGCAGGGGAGCAGTTAGACCAGGCGTCCTCAAACTATGGCCCGCAGGCCACATGCGGGTGTTTTGCCATTTTGTTTTTTTACTTCAAAATAAGATATGTGCAGTGTGCATAGGAATTTGTTCATAGTTTTTTTAAACTATAGTCCGGCCCTCCAATGGTCTGAGGGACAGTGAACTGGCCCCCTGTTTAAAAAGTTTGAGGACCCCTGAGTTAGACGTTGATCTGGCTGGCAGTAGAAGTAGTTAGGGGTGACCAGGCAGGCAGGCAGGCAGGCAAGCAGTTGGGATCCAGCAGTCCTGGATTGTGAGAGGAATCTCAGATTGGAGAGGATGCAAGCTGGGCCGAGGGACACCCCCCCACACACACACAAATTTTGTGCACTGGGCCTCTAGTTTATTTATACTACCTGTGTTTAATTTTCAAATAAGTCCCACTGGGTTTTGTTGTCAGACTAAATCCTGCTATATGACCACGTCAAGAACAGTTCCTTGCACAATTTTTATTTGTTAAAATTAATTAACAAATATTAAGCATTAGGGAAAACAATAAAGGCACTGTTCCTGTCCATCAGGGACTTGCCATCTAACAAGGGACATTCTTGTTATATTCCTGCTGAATCTGAGTTAGTAGATATAAATATTTAGATAAATTTCTATGGCATTAATAAGTGCTATGTTCCTGTTATCAGTATTACTTTCCTTCATCATCAATATCATCATTTTATTTTCATACATATTATTAAACTAGCTTTCCCGTTGCAGGAAAATTCCTGCAATGGGATTTCCTGCTGCACTCTACCCTGCCTCCATTCCTCCCTTGCCGCCCGCCTCGCCTTCTCCTCCGGCCCGCCCACGTTTCCCTTCACCCTCGGCCCCGCCTCCGCCCCGCCTTTATCACCCGCCTTGCCTTCTCCTCCAGCCAGCCCGCATTTCCTTTCGCCCCCCCCCCCCTCAGCCCCGCCCTTGCCGCCCGCCCCGCCTTCTCCTCCAGCCCACCCGCGTTTCCCTTCGCCCCCGGCCCCGCCTCTGCTCCACCCTTGCCGCCGGCCCCGCCTTCTCCAGCCCGCCTTCGTTTCCCTTCGCCCACGGCCCTGACTTCGCTCCTCCCTTCTCCTCCCCCCTGGCTTGCTTGCTTCTTCAAAGCTTTACTCCCCTTTGCAGCTCTTGGCTTCTTTCAACACTGTCTTGATATGCAAATTAACCGCCATCTTTGTTGGGGCAATTTGCATACTCGTCCTGATTGGTTGGTGGGCGTGGCTTGGCTGGTGGGCGTGGCTTAGGTGTAGCGAAGGTGCGGTCAATTTGCATATTTGTCTATTATTAGATTAGATGAGTATATATGTTGTGTGTATATATAAGTCCCAGCAACAATCAGGAAAAGAAGTAGATGTCATTATCACCATTTTGCTGATGAGTAAAATTTCACCAGGGGGATTTTAATAACCTGAATGTGGAAACAGAGCTAGCTGGTTATGAAGTTACAGTGCAATTTAGATCTGCCTGATTCTAGCCTTTGTAACTGTTCATTAAACTATGTTTCTCATTAAAGTTTACTTAAAAATACTTTACATTACTAATAAAATATTACATGTAATACATAGTCATGAATTTGTATTAAAATCTGAAGAAAAAATACACTGTAAAATTGTAGAAGCTTTGTCATGGATGTGAAATTTAATCCAGCTAAGTTCTTAAAATGTACCCTGTCAAATGAGATATTGATATGTTGTTTGTAATGATGTTTAAGTAGATAAAAATGTTGTATGGATATATGTTGTCATAATATGTTCATTAGTAAATCTCAGAGAGAACTTGATTCAATCAATATTTGTTAAAACACAATAGAAAATATGTTTTCTTGCTTTGAGGCACTCAGATTATTTATCCATTTATCTAGTCAATTAATGAGCACTTATTGAATACCTATAAAATATAATATGTATTCTAAAATTTAGAAATAAAAAAAGACAACTTGAAAGAGTTCCATTTTAAGGAATTCATAGTGGGAGGTACAGAAATGAAGAGATGATTGCACTACATTTTGAGAAAGGCCATGATTGAAGTATGAAATGTGCAATGAGGGAACAGGTTAACTCCCTTAGAAAAGGTATCAATGAGCTGAGAATTTAAAAAAGCAAACTGGATGAAAGGAAGAACTCTTTGGAAATGTTATAAAATTATACTTACACAAATATACAAATACTAGAGGCCTGGTGCATGAATTCATGCACGGGTGGGGTCCCTCAAGCCTTGCTGGCAATCGGGGCCGATTGGGGCTGGCCGGCTGGGTGAGGGACTGCAGGAGGTTGGCCCGCCACTGGAGGTTGGGTGTGGGAGCGCACTGACCACCAGGGGGCAGTTCCTGCATTGAGCGTCTGCCCCCTGGTGGTCAGTGTGCATCATAGTTAATTGCTGGTCGTCTGGTCGTAATAGTCACTTAGGCTTTTATATACATAGATGGTAACAATGTTTGTATTATGTGAGATTGTAATGCAAATATATTAATCTTCAAAAGTACAGACCAGATTATAAACTTCCACAAATGTTTCCATGATTTTAATAATTGCAAGCAGGGTCTATGATAGTCATCGTACTCTGCTATTGACTTGTGAGAACATCTATTACATTTTACTCTGTAGTATAGTTATTTGATACTTCTTATTTTCTCTAATAGAATATCACTACATTGAGGACTAATATCAGTATCTTTCTTTTTTTTTTGTATCTCAACAGTGCTTATCAGAGTGTTTCTAAATAGAAGGAATTTAAGAATAAATGAATTAATGAATGAATGGAATGATGAACTTTGTTATTTAGTAATACAAAATAAAGGTATAGTCAGAGCCTAAGGCATTGATTTAGTTCACATTTACAGAAGAGTTATGTGTTCAGCTGGGTCCATAAGAAGACATAAAATGCCCCATAATTGTACTTTCAAGGTAATTATATCTCAGCAAGACCATGGTTAGTAGGATCTTTCTAAATGATGAGTTCCTCTGATTTCAGACAAATCTTACCTGTAGTCTCATTTCACCACTGATGAACATTGGCTCTCCTTTTTAGCTTTCATTATTTGAAAAAGAATTAATGTTTGAAGATAAGAATAAATATTATTAGAATATTTTATGAGAGATTTTCAGTATCTCTTTAGTAATGTGTTTATGTATCACTTCTGGCAGCTAAATAATTAAATGACTTAAGCTTACTATATGTTTTGTCAATTTCATAGTTATAATGCATCTATCTAATAAAAGAGTAATATGCAAATTGACCATACCTCTGCTACACTCACAAGCCACGCCCATCCGGTCAAGCATGAGTGAGTATGCAAATTAACCCAACCAAGATGGCTGTGGCTATGGAGCTGCAGCGAGTGGGAGGCTTGGGTTTCCCTGTCAATGGAGGAAGCCAAGCTTCTCTGCCGCCCTGGCCGGCCCAGGCCTACACTCAAGGCTACAAAGTTTCAATTATAGAAGATAAATCCCAACAAAAATGGCTGCCGCCATGGAGTGAGCTTGAGGCTTGGCTCCTCTCAAGGCTACAAAGTTTCAATTGTAGAAGATAAATAAATCCCAGATACCAGGGCCTCTGCTTGGGTTGCCGGGGGGCGTGACCGGTCTGCAAACCACCACAGGTCCCTCATCCAGGCCACCCCACGCCCCAAGGGAAAACCTCACCCTGATCCAGGACACCCTTCAGAGAAAACCAGCTGGCCCTCACCCATGCACTAGGCCTCTATCCTATCTAATAAAAGAGTAATATGCAAATTGACCAGCACTCCAACACACAAGATGGCTTCCCCCATGTGGTCAAAAATGGCTGACCCCATGTGGACACAAAATGGCCATGACAAGATGGCCAGCAGGGGCGAACAGTTGGGAGGGACCAGGCCTGCAAGGGAGGGCATTTGTGGGCGATCAGACCAGCAGGAGAGGGCAGTTGGGAGGGACCAGGCCTGCAGGGAAGGGCAGTTAGGGGTTACCCAGGCCTGCAGGGGAGTGCAGTTGGGGGGGACCAGGCCTGCAGGGTAGGGCAGTTAGGGGTGACTAGGTCAGCAGGGGAGGGCAGTTATGGGCAATCAGGCTGGCAGGGGAGCAGTTAGGTATTAATCAGGCTTTCAGGGGAGTGGTTAGGGGGTGATTAGGCTGGCAGGCAGAAGTGGTTAGGGGCAATCAGGAAGGCAAGCAGGCAAGCTGTTGGGAGCCAGCAGTCCTGGATTGTGAGAGGGATGTCCAACTGCCCGTTTCGGCCCGATCCTACCTGGATTGGGCCTAAACGGGCAGTCAGACATCCCTTGAGGTGTCCCAGATTGGAGAGGGTATAGGCTGGGCTGAGGGACACACACACCCCCATGCACTGGGCCTCTAGTATAGTAATAAAACTTGAAACTATGCTATGGGTTGACTTGGTTTTTAAATTTTCCATATTATCCCCAGAGGAGAAGCTCTATGATTCAAGAAAAAAAGTGTCAAATCCTGGGGACAGGTGACATAAAACAAAAATCTACATTATTCTAGAAACTATTGCAAAATTATACAGGGAGAAATGGAACATGACATGTTAGAGAACATTTTAGACAATCAGTTGTTACCATGTGTATTTTAGATGTTATAGTTTGAGATAGCTTCCTATAATATTAGTTCTATGCAAATTACTTGATTTTAGATTCTGCTCAGTATATCTCTTCTGCTAAGCTTAATATTTAATTTGCCTTTAATGTGATTTTAAAATATGGTTTCATTGTTCAGAATCATAAAGCTTTACTCCTTAGACAGGCAATGGATTCTGTAGTCTACATGAAGAATGATAAAACAGTGGTTACCCTTCACTTCATTCATCTTGTTTATTGGACATTGCATTCCATCTACACCACAAGTTATGGCTACAAAGAATTGCTTAAGCATTTATATTTTGCAAACATGCTCACAGAATTTTTATTACCTACATGCCCTCGTGCTGTGACCAAGCAAATGACATTCAGCAGTACATCACAGGCTGTTGTGCTGAATCAAAAGCATTTGTGAATCATTGGTTCAGAGCCTTTTCAATATTTGTGTTTAAAAATACCCTGTTTCCATCATCTTTAGGAGATTCTGTTTAAAGCTAAAGTGTAGTTCTTAATTATACATTGGCTAATGAATTTTATAATGCAATTGCTCATATTTGTCTTTAGTTAAAGCAAAGCAAAAATTTTATTTGATATCCTGAGCTTTTTTAAGTGCCAGATATTATACGAAAGAAAAGAAACAAAAAACAAATAAAACACAGGGGACTTTTTAATTATACATAATCTTAGCTAAAGTATTAAATTTTATTTTCTTATATAATTGGTGTCTTTATGCTTCCTTATGAAGTTATTTAAGTTGTTGGTGTTACTATTTAATTTGGTCTTCCTGATTCTAAACAAATAATTGAAAAACTGAAAAATTCTAACTTACATGGCAGCATGCCAGTGTAACACAGAAAAACCTGTGATTCTTCCCTTTAAAGCAGTCAGTGTGTGCAGTGGGGGGAGGGGGAGGTTGTGTGTGTGTGTACACATAGAATGCCACATATTCATTCCTGCACTTAAACAGATTCATGACCTTGCCAGTCACTTAGTCTTTTAATCTACATAGGCATCACTTGTCTCATTTATAAAGCCAGAACGTTAGACTGATTGCATGTCTTCTCCAGCACTTTAATAATAATAAAAAATTACAATTGCAATAATCTACCCACCCCTGTATGTTGATTCTCATAGACTTTTCATATATAAGGAGATAAACCTGTCTTATAAGTTTATCTTAGGGCTACCAAGTGCTGTTATATAAAGGACCTTTATTTAGAATATTACAAATATTTCATAAAAGGTAACATTGGTCATAAGGGTCTGGATGAAGATTTCTTTATAGAAAGACTAGATCTTTTAAGTGAAATAATTCATGGAAGTTTTAAAAGTGTTCCTTTTATTGTGTCAAAGTGCACTAGTATGAATTATCAGTGGCAAGGGAGGCATCACTGGTATTCATGCAAATTGGAAATAATTAATTTGAAAGAGATTTCCCTGCATGTTAAATAGTTTGAAGTTACATAATAAAGTTGGTGAATATTTGAAGGCATGACCACAAAATCTGATTGTAAAAAGTCTTTTTCAGAGACAACATATTTCTTTAAATGTGGAATATATTTTTCTGAATTTAATTCTTTTAGCACATAAAACAATACTGTAATTGGCTCCTTGTTTTCTATATTGAAGTTATAGAAAAATATGTTAACTTAAATATTTAATTTATATTGAAGTAAGTGTAGGAAACAGACTATCAGTTCTTAAACTCTCATATGTTCAAATAATATTATAGAGCTAAGAAAACATTAGACATTAATCCTGAAATCTTATTTTATAGTAAATAGAAAAATGGATAAAGGAGATGGCCATGTTCTCTCAGCTGGATGGTAGTGAAGTTGATACTAGACATTTTTGTACCACCCGTGATATTTCTAGTATAACCTGCCCCGCTTTTCATGCAAATTGTCTCCAATGGATTAATTTTCCAATAAATACTACTTTATGGGTGGTAGATAAAGGGTTTGGGATGTCAGAATGAGGTTAGATAATAGGTAAGCAGAACAAGGATGAAACGTTTTTTCCATTAAAATAAATGAGCTGCTTGATTGGTTCCTGAGAGAAGTAAAGGATTAACTTTAACTTTTCTGTTTCAATGAAACCAAAACATCTAATCAATGAAGAAAAATTGATCCAACAAAAACTAGCTCTTGCTGTACTAGTATTTGGACTGCATTATATAGAGGACATGGCAAAAACATCTGGAGTGAATTTTTTTAAAAAGTCACATATAATCATAACCTAATTTATCTGACCCATAAATACATTTCAATAAATAAGTGAAAAGAAAGATATCACCAATGTACTTCATGTAACACAGAGAAAAGTTTATTTATTTAATTAAATATGATGTAATATTGCACACAAGTATACACATATGCACTCTAATACACATACATGAGTTTCAATCTCAAATTATAGAAAATTGTGTTGAGCAATGCATTTAAGTCTGCTGTTCAGACTTAAGACTAACTTAAAACTTAGATTGGACATTCAAAATAAATAAATACAAGAAAGAAAGCAATAAATGGAATAGATGCAATCATAAAATATAGAATGAATGAATGACTTACTTTTACCAAGTTTGAAAGCTTATTTCCATAAAATTTGATATTTAGGTGCTCTAAAATCTTATAATTTCATAAAGTATGATTATAAAACCTCTGACTATATACTCGCTGATAATTTTATATAAGAAAACCATAATGTTATATAAACAAATGTAATTTATTAAAAATTTATAGCTTTGGTTTTTTTAGATACAGTTTAACAGTAAATGATTAATTGAAACTTACCATGCCTGAAAAATAAAATGAGAGTATGAACTTCAAATTAAGACATAACTGGATTTGAATCCATCTATACTACTTTGGCAAGTTTCCTAATTTCCTTATTCTTGATGAAACATAACTGGAAGATTCAATTTAAAGATTCAATAAGATAACATATAAGCAGCTACACAAATTTAATAAGATTTTTTTTTCTTCTTGGGAATGAACTCTAGACTCTTTTCAACATATTTTCTTTGCCTGTAAATCTGACTCACAAAGACAGGTAGGTAGTAAAAAAAATAAATTGTAGTCTAAGTTCCAATTTCTTTTTTTTTAATAAATCTTTATTGTTCAGATTATTATAGGTGTTCCTCTTTTTTCCCCCTCATAGCTCCCCTCCACCTGATTCCCCACCCCACCCCATGCTCTTACCCCCCGCCAATGTCTTCATCCACAAGTGTAAGATTTTTGTCCAATCTATTTCTTAAGAGGAAACACAAGAACTTGGAACCTTACTAATCTAGAGAAAAATAGGTAGTGGCCTTTTAATTTATACTTACATATTATTTATACAAGGGACTCAAGCCCAAATTAATATTTAAAGGTGAGATAATTAAAAGATTGTGCAGGCCCACTTGGTGTTGCTCAGTGGTTAAGTATCAACCCAGGAACCAAGAAGTGGGGGATGTGCAGGAGGCAGCAGATGGATGATGTTTCTCTCTCATCAATGTTTCTATCTCTGTATTCATTTTCTCTGAAAATCAATAAAAAACATTTTAAAAAGATGATACAGTCTCATTCAGAGAGATTGTCAATGTATCTATATTTTAAGTATTTTTAAAAATTGGCAGCATTTAGGGAAATCCAATAGACAGAAAAGAAATTGCAAAATGCTCAAATTATGATCATAGTAATACTTCTTTCAGGAAAAGGAAGATATTTCAATGAATGTTTAATAACCATCTTTAGTTTGTAGTTTTACAATTGCTTCAGAAAATATTCCCTGTTATCCTAACCAAAAGTCACAGTTCATTTCTGAAAACCCACGGGGTTTTGTTGCACACCTGCCACACTCCTCACTTTCTCCCTAGAATGATAAGGGTTGCAGACACATTCTACGGTCCCTTCTGGCCCATAAGCTCATTGTCTTGTTCCTTGTTGAGACTCTCAGCGTGCCTACCACAGCAACTTCCACACTGTTCCCTCTTGACAATTGATTAGTTAGTGAATGAATGAATTACCAGTTGGGTGTTTGCTATTCTTTGCTCAAGGCTGATATCTTTAAAATGACATTTCATTTAAATTACTACCCAACAATGTTATTCTAAAAATCTTTAAATCCATTTTGTATTTAGGAACACATTAACAGCAGTCAATAACTTAGCTATTAATGTGAAGTGCCTTTTCACTAGGGATCTATCCTGTGCAATGGATGATATGGATGCATTTATTTAGAAGAGTTTTAAAGTACTTATATGCAGTCCAAAGCACTCAATTTCTAAGCTAAATGCTTCACTAGTTCATTCTCAGACAAGTCTACAGGACTGTGGCTTTAAATTACAGAGCAATGCTCCTCACATTCTAAATTGAAATATCATTTACATTCTTTACCTTTCTCACTTGCTTCTGTGATTCAAATGATACATTACTTTTCCTAACATGTGGCAGTTTCAAAAGATTCCCATAATATTACTTAGATTCTTAGAACAGTGTCCGTATTGTTAGGAAAATTTTAAGCTTATTTTATACATTAAAATTCAAGACTTGAGTAGTTTCGTCTTCTTTGGCCAGGGTTTCATATGCTGGGTGAGTGGCAGATGAGAATTGGTACCCTAGACTCTCAGTATCATGCCTAGTGCTTTTGCCCTGTCGTCCTCTTCTCTTTGAGATGATGTCATAACAACACTACTATAACAACAGCAGCAACAAAGGATATCCTACCTAATAAAACAGTAATATGCAAATTGACCGTACCTTCGCTATGCCCACAGCCAATCAGAGTGAACACGATGGCAGTTAATTTGCATATGCTGAGGGAGGGAGGAGTGAAGAAAGCATGGTGACTGCGTGGGTGGGCGGTGGCACAGCTGTGGAGCACGTGGCCATGGTGGCCTCTGAGGCGGTGGCGGGCAGTGTGAGAGGCGGCAACGTGGCCACAGTGGTGGAGGCGGCGGAGGCGGGCGGAGTGCGCAGTGGAGGTGGCAGGCGGGGCATGGGGGGCGGTGTGCGAGACCGTGGTGGCCTTGCAGGCGGTGGTGGCTGCTGGCGGGCCGTGGCAAGGCGGGTGGGGCGTAGCGGGGCGGGTGGCACGTGGGCGGGTGGGGCGCGCAGCAACAGCTTGCAGGGCTGAGGAGGCGGTGGCAATGTGCATGGCGGGTCAGGGTGATCAGAGGCGGCAGCAGTGCAAGGCCACAGAGGCAGCTGCACCAGCGGGCGGGCGCAGAGGGTCAGGAGTGCGGGGAGAGGTGGGCTGGGTTGGGTGGGCGGGATGGGCGGGAGGTGCCCCGCCTGTTCGGCCCGTCCCACCCCACCTGCTGCAGCGGGAGAGGTGTGGGGGCAGGAGGGAAGCCCGCTGCCAGAAGTCTTGCAGGAAATATTCCTGCAACGGGTCCCTAGTTTAAAGATAAAGTTACAAAGAAATCATTTGTATTGGAGGAAATTTTACTGATGCCCTTGAGGTCTATAGAATCTCGTGTGTATGTGTGTGTGTGTGTGTGTGTGTGTGTGTGTGTTTTCCAGTCTTTTTTTTTTTTGTTATTGTTCTTTTACTTTATTTTGTTTTGTTTTAAGCTTTCTATTAACTTGTTGCCTGTTTTCCAATGCATTTAACACATCATGTTGTTGTTTAAAGCAATGTAAAAAAACAGAGACAAACAGCTCTACCAAGCAATCAGTCTTTGTTTTTTGAAAAAGCTTTAAAAAATTTCTCTTTCTTTTGCACTCTGTAGAAATATTTCCCTAGTTCATATAAGGATATAATCCTCAAATGAAATGTCAGGGGAAATTCCAATTTTGGAAGTTGGTTTATTGTAGCGGATATGATTTAATGCTCACAGTGTTCTCCAAACAGTGACTGTTTGGAGAAGGTAATAAATTGTTTACAAAAAACTTTCCTAAAAGCTATGACAGGAAAGCCCCTACCTGTAATTTCATGAAAAGGAAGAATGGCACTTATATACAGACATATATACAAGCGTAGATGTTCCGACACACACACACACACACACAAGCACTTACATTTTGGTTAGAAGAGTCACTTGGAAACTAAACCTGAGCAAAAACAAGTTTGTACAATTTAAAGGGTGCTGGTCTGTTTGGTGTTTCATAGATTATAAAAATGTCAGTATTAAAAACAAAACAAAACCCACACAGTTAACATGTATCTCTTTATTATAAAATGACATAAACAAGGTTTTTATTGAATTTTTGAGAAAGAGGAAGGGAGAGAGACAGAGAAATTTTGATGTAAGAGTGAACATTGTTCGGCTGCTTCCTGAACAGGCTCTATTGGGGATTGATCCTACAACCTGGGCATGTGCCCTGACTAGGAATCAAACTGGCAGCCTTTCATTGCATAGGATGATAACACCCAACCAACCAAGTCACACTGGCCAGGACTAAATTAACTTTATTAGTATACTAGCGTTCCCATTGCAGGAAAAATCCTGCAATAGGGTTTCCTGCTGCACTCTACCCCACCCTGCCGGCTCTCCTCCCTTGTCCCCTGCCCTGAGTTCTCCACCAGCCAGCTCTCCTTCCTTCTCCCCTGGCCCCGCCTCCACTCCTCCCTTCTCCCCCCGCCCCGCCTCCGCTCCTCCCTTCTCCTCCCCCTGGCTTGCTTACTTTTCAGCAGCTTTGCTCCCTTCTGCAGCTCTTGGCTTGTTTCTATGCTGTCTTGATATGCAAATTAGCCACTATCTTTGTTGGGATAATTTGCATATTCGTCCTGATTGGCTGGTGGGTGTGGCTTTGCTGGTGGGCGTGGCTTGGGCATAGCGAAGGTGCAGTCAATTTGCATATTTGTCTATTATTAGATAGGATATAAGCAAGTTATCAAATTTAAAGACACAAACTATTTCAATTTATTTTTGTGTTGTGTACTTATTTTTCTAACATACAATGGTAAAGTAGATACATATAATACAATATTTCTTTAAAAAATTCACATTCCTTTAAGTCCTTTAACATAAATTCCATATATTAACATTATTTTTGTGTCTGTTTCCCTCCAATGTATTAAAAGTACTTCTTAAGTTAGCATGGTTTTATTAATTATATTCTACTGGATAACATACCATCTTCATTTCATATATATTTCATAATTGCCACAATATATATTTTTCCTGTTACATGTTAATATTTTACATCATTATTAAATCATTTTATGGACAATTTATTAGATTACCATACAGAGCATAAACTCTAAGTTTATAACCTAAAATTTTCATGTAAAATAAAGTGTGACATCTGTTTTAAATAATAATAAATAAGATAGTATGAAAATGATTATACGTGATTTAAATAATGAAGAATATATATTTTACCTAAATCTGTTTAATAAAGAACTTTAAAAGCTATTTGTATGACAGAATTAAACTTAAAATATAATAAACTGACTTCAAATGATAGAGCAATTCTGAAAGACATGAAAGTAAATAGTCACAATTTTTGCAAAATTGAACCTTATGAAAATTTGGTTATTAGCCTCTTATTTTACTATAATATTTTAAATAGAAGCAATCATAAAATTAAGACTGAAAGTGCAATATTTCATATGGTAAAATATTTCCATGTTATCGGTAATATTAAACATTTAAAAAATAAGAATAATTAATTAAATAAAAATAATTATCCAAATTAAATATAACTTTGCAGTCATATTTTTGGGGGTGGGGGCATGTGTGGGCAGGGGTGTGGGATGGGAATGGGTGGATGAGGACAAATATGTGATACCTTAATCAATAAAGAAATTAAAAAAAATACAGGAGAAGTAACTAACCCTTCCAGCAGTCAGAGTTCCAGTAAGAGAAGTGATCACATGTTAAAAAACTGTAGCTGAGAAAGCAAAGAAGCTAATGGTCAAAGATTAATAAAATAGGAAGCTATTACCGTTCCTAGGTTTGAAGGAGCAAAAGAGCATTTTTACAAGGAACTTAATGTTTGATATAGAAACCAGATATAGAATCAAAATGTTTACTGGTGCCAAAATGTGGGAGTTGAAGTATCCATTTTGGCACAGTAAAGATGCTTTATCTGCAAAATGAATGTTCACAGTCAGTTTAAATATGAAATAGTTCACCCAATGATACATACCCATTAATTCAACAAATATTGACAAGCACCCAGTATGAACCAAGCTGAAGTTAAAGGGATTGTGTACAACAGCTACTGTCCTTGCATCTTAGAGAATGTACAGTTCTTTAGTCCTTAAACAAGTATTAACACACACAATTATATAATTACAAATTGTGATATGTGCTGTCAAAAACATTGCACTATGTAGTTTATATCCTCATAGGGTATTTTATTGCTTCAAGTACAGCCATAGCTTTTTGCTTTTTTTTGTTTTTGTTTTTTTGGTGTAAGTCATTGCAAATTGCATATTCCAGATTCTCAATCAAAACAACTTTTCTGTGCAGATAAACTCTGCTGAGCTCAGCTCAGGTCCTCCGAACAGTTGTCATCTAAATAATACTCTAAAGAAGTTAATGAAATTCCAATAGATGCTTCCCCAAAAGTAGTTTTTCCATGAGGATAATCTACATCATTAAGTTAATTTAGCTAAAAAAAGAAAAAAAAGTTTTAAAATTAAAGCCACAATAAAACATGAATGAAGATTTAAAATTCCCTTTGAATTAAAAAGTAATGCATATTTAAGGAAATATTGCTAAGTAACTCAGTACATGTTGCTAATTGCACTAATTATTATTTTGTCACATGTATTACCTCTATCTTTCATAGCATGAGTAATTAAGTGACAAAAACAGGTTTTATATTGTGATCAAACAATATCCTGTTACATCCACCCCACTGATGTCTTCAAAGAAAGTGCTGTCACAGTTTCTTCGCTAAAGAACTTGTAAGTGGATATGTAGGACATGTCTTAGTTTAAAGAACATAAGCCCAAGGCCTGGATGGACTTGATAGCACAGGTAAAGATATGCAAAGAAAGACTTCCAACCGAAAGTCATTTAACACAATCCTTACTGTCTGGCTTGCGGATGCTCTTTTTTAGCGCAGCCCTTGTAACTCTTATTTAATATCACAGGATCCTGGTGATGCACTGGAAGCTTCACAAAGGGTCTTCTCAGCAGAAAGGGGCTTTCGATTAATGACTGAGCTTTCTCTTAAGTGTTGGACAGCAGCCAGCAGAAACACAAAGCCCACAAGCCTCAAACAATTATGTGGCTGGCTTCCACAATGGAATAAGATAACGTTTGTGTGTGCATGTGCGTGTGCACACGTGTGGTTGTTTAAAAACTATATTGGTCAAGCTCTAGGAATATTCTGCCTTATGGTATCAAAATACAGCATAAATACCTAAACTAAACCAGGTAAGACTAATATTCTCTAAAACTATGTGAAAGGAAAAATAGCGAATGCCACAGGCAACAATTATAAAATGACATCAAATAACCTTTTTTTTTCCATGCTTGATGGTGCAGAATTTTTGGTCTATACATAACTAATTTTTTTACTCTTAGGGAGTTCAAAAACTGCTTTCAAATGATTTGAATCTGCCTTTGGATCTGCCTCTTCGTATCTGAAGCACACATCTGGCTGACTTTCTGATTATAAGCATTTTACAATGAAAAGTCAGCATCGTTGGGTATTAGCAGATACCATTTTGAACCATCCATTATCTAGAGAGCCTGAAGTCTGGTTGAGACAATTGATATTTGAGATTGATTGTCTATTTGGCAGCCATTCCTAGACATTGTCTAAGCTCTGACACTATACCTACTTGAGTCACTATAAAGTTAGATTCCTAGACCACACAATACTATAGATAGTATTATGTAACACTTAGGTATTAGGTTTCAAATGTGAGTAGAGATGGGCATATAAAAATATCCATGAATCTGTTTTATACCTATTTAAGACATTATACAAAATATCATTCTATTTTCTTTACCTGTATAGCCACACAATGAATTACTTTGGAGTTTTAAAACTAAGAAAACACGACTGTCTCCAATGAAATGTGAGCCAACATTTAATTATAAAATATGCGTTTCTCACCATGTTTTCCCTTTTCTCAACTTCCCGTATGCACAAATATAATTTTGTGATCACAATTGTTCTAGATTTCCTCTCTGCTCCTTGTGTTTTAATATTTTATAGCTTATATCATTTTATTAGGAATAGCAGAAAATCTATTCTGAATTAGTCAGAATATATATAATAATGGTGTAAACTGATATGAGATTTAAATATATTCACATGATTGATAATGAATATAACTTATTAACTTTATACCAAAGGTTAACAATAACAATAAAAAGTATTTTATGCTTTTGTTTTTTTTTAGTTTGTTATTTTTACAGAGAACACATTTTAAAATATTATTAAATCTATTGAATCTTTATATACTCAGATATAAATGAATTTTACTTTGATTTCTAATATCAATTTCATCATGATTGTCTATGAAAGCCCAAAATAGTCAAATCTAAAAGCAACTTAATTCAGACAGAGGGCAAAGTTGTCATATACAAAGTAGTACAAAGATTTGGATTCCAGAATGCTAGATATTAATAAACAATAGTGAATTCCTCACAAGATCACAGTGATTTTAGTACTCCTGTTCTAGAATAAGCAGAAGTCTTGTTGCCAAGCTGTTTAATGACAAACATGGATGTTTCCACTTTAAAACATGCTATAGAGCCCCAGCTGGTTTGGCTCAGTGGATAGACCACCAGCCTGTGGACTGAAGGGTCCGGTTCGATTCTGGTCAAGGGCACATGCTTGGGTTTCGGGCTAGATCCCTAGTAGGAGGCAGGCAGGAGACAGCCAATCAATGATTCTCTCTTATCATTGATGTTTTCTCTCTCTCTCTCCCTCTCCCTTCCTCTTTGAAATCAATAAAAATATATTTTTAAAAAAACATGCTGTAGAGTAGAAGCAAATTTGAACAATTTATTCCTACAAAACTTTGAACAATTGTTATTTCCAGACGCCTACCAATTAGGATGGGCTGCTGAAAGTCAGCTTAATTTTTTACATTACTTTTAATCATTTAAAAATCTTGCATCAGATTCTTTAAAATATCTATTATGAATTGCATATTTTAACATTAGTGTATTAGTATAAAAAGAATTAAAGTAATAATGGTCCTTACTTAATCCCATTTTCTCTAATTAACATTCAGTCTCAGCCTACATAAAAATGAGCTTGATTTTTACTGAGAATTTACAGTTTATATAAACAAATCTACCATTATCTTATTTCTTAAGGACCTAGTAAATAAGATAGCTGAGGACTCAGTTATATATATTTTAAATTGAAGTCTAATATAAGCAACATTATTTTTATTAATGGACAGTATTGTATTGTAGAATGTAATAAATCTTAAAGATGCCTTTTCAATTTTTGTGGGGATTTTTATATTATGGACTAGAGGCCCAGTGCATGATTGAATCATGCACGTGTAGGGTCCCCTACACGCTTTCACTTTCAATCACAGTGGAGCTGGGTGCCTGTCCGCTGGTGCACCAGGCCTTTCAGAAGCCTCCGGAGGGGCGGAGGCTTCTGAAAGGCCTGGTGCTGGAGCGGACAGGCACTCCACTTTCCCGCTTTTGATGGTCCACGGTGGGATGTGAGCTCGCTGCCCCAGAGGCCCCTTCTGTTCCTCAGCACAGCCATGGCGCAGACGTTGAGCTCGAGCCGCCGCTGGCGACGCGAGCTCAGCGTCCTGCTGGCCCAATCAGCTACCCCGGCCACCCCGAGTCCCGCGCCCTGCGCTTCCCTCTGGCCCAATCCTGGGCGTAGCAGAGTAATGGTAATTTACATATTACCATTTTATTAGGTAGGATAGAGACCTGGTACAGGGGTGGAGGCCAGCTGGTTTGCCCTGAAGGGTGACCCTGATCAGGGTGGGACATGGGGCGGCCTGAGCGAGAGGCCTGTGGTGGTTTGCAGGCCGGCCACGCCCCCTGGCAACCCAAGCAGAGGCCCTGGTATCTGGAATTTATTTTCCTTCTACAATTGAAACTTTGTAGCCTGGAGCAGAGCCAAGCCTAGGGCTCACTCTGCAGCGGCAGCCATTTCTGTTGGGATTACAATTGAAACTTTGTTGCCTTAAGCGGGTGGGCCGGGCCAGGGTGTGCGGAAAGCTTTGCTTCCCCTGTTGCTGGTGGCAACCCTGGCCTGCTCTCTCAAGCTCCATTCTGACGCCATTTCTTTTTGAATTTGTTTACCTTCTATAATTGAAACTTTGTAGCTTGAGTGGAGGCTTAGGCCTGCAACGGCTGGTGAAAAGCTTATTTCCCTCTGTTGCCTGGGAAACCTTGCTCTCTGTTGTTGTAGCCATCTTGGATGGGTTAATTTGCATACTCGCTCTGATTGGATGGTGGGCTTGTGGGCGTGGCTTGTGGGTGTGTCAGAGGTATGGTCAATTTGCATATTTGTCTATTATTAGGTAGGATACATGTTTTAAATTCTTCATATAGGCTAGACATTTTGAATTTATTTTGGACAGGTTGTTTTGGATTTGGTGGTGCCCAGATATGACATAATATTTTGGGGGGCATTCAAAGATTTGAAAAATTCAATCCCCAAGTCTTTTTTCACCCCCTGGCTCTCTTTATGTTTTCTCTGTTTAAGGAATAGTGGGCTACTATTTTACTCAGGAACACTTTATCACCTTTTCCATCAAAAACTCTTTCTTTTACATTTCTCCTTCTGAGATTCAATCTCTCCTTCAAGTTCAATCTCAATTAGCTCTTCCTTTGTGATCCTTCTTACATGACACACATGTTTGTTCTTTTGAACTTTTAAAATATTTCATACTTCTCGTGTGGCATTTGTTTTCTGCCTTTTATTGTGTGGCCACACGTAGAGAATCCTGTCTCTTTCCTGCTTGGGACTGGGTTATATTCATTCATTGTCCCTGGAAATGCTGAGCTTCATGCCTTGACAGGGGCTTCACACACGTACACGTTGTTAGTGTTATGTTTACCTCTCCTCTGCCTGTGGGAAGGGCATCTTTGCATAATGGAAAGCCCTGTCACCAAAACAACCAGCCTGGGCTCAATCTGAAACACAGTGGTCAAAAGTTTTATTCATTCTTTTAACAAATATGTATTGATCTCCTGTGGTTGTCATTATACACCTGAGTTGGAAAGTAAAGAGTTAGAAAAGGTCATATTGACTATATTTTTCCATTCTTATTCAGGATGTAGGTAAGGATCAATTCGATTTTTTTTTCATTGCTTTTCTGCTTCCACTCTAGGACTATAGGTTCAAAAAGCATGTTTCCCATAGCTGTTTAGAAGCTATTGAATTTGAACTGAGGTAGGATTGGGAGCTAAATAAGGAGCAAGCTCTGTGACTCTACCTTCTTCCTCTTTAACCAGGGCAACAATACTATCCTTTCTTGTGTTCTAATTGGAGTTCTAGGAAACAAATAAAACAAAAACTCTCATATGTAGACTAAAACAACAACAAGCAAACACATTTGTAAACCAAGATGAAGAGAAACAAGGTACTGAAAAACAAGGCAATCTCAGGATAATTATATTGCATTATTATAGTATATTGCTTTTGCGATGAATCTCTGTGAGTATTCAAATGGAACTCCCCCTTTTTGCAATATTTCAAACAATTCAAATGAAATTTTATCACTTAACTTATAAAAATTGGGCACGATTATGTAAGGTATAGTATTCTTGCAGACCAACTAATTTAAAATAGATGCGGGGGTGAATTTATTTAAAAAGGTAAACCGGCCCTCAGTTGTTTTCTGGTCCAAAAACACCCAAGTAAAAGCCACTTAAGCAATAGTGTTCCTGGTTGGTTCAGTGGCCCTCTTTCTGAGATCCTCGTATCTTCCCTCTTCCGGATGACCAAGATGTCTCCAGCAGCTCCAAGCATCTCATTCTTTCATCACGTTATCCGTTATCCAAAACCAAGAAGGGAAAACAAAATATTTTCCTGCCACCTGCCCCTCATCTGACAGGGAACAACATTTTCCCAGAATCACTAAAGACACTTTTTTCAACTATGGGTTGATGTCCATGTTCTACCAGCAAGAGAAACTAGAAACTGGAGTGCCCAGCATTTTTAGTTTCTATCCAGGGTGGCTGAACCTGTCCTTACGGAGAAAGGAGAGAATGACTGCTCTGTACCAAATAGCAAGAAGGAAATGCTGTCAAGGAGGCATGTTTTAAAAATGTGTCAGATTCTTATCTATATTACGTTAGTGTGACTCTAAACAGATTCTGAAATAAACTACATTTAAACAGTTACTTTGAATGAAACTGCATCATTTTAATTTATGATTTATCTTCTCTTACAATGTTAGCATTGCAAATGGTTGATTGTGTATCACTTGTTTTATTGCTGATTCATTTACAGTTTGTCATTCATTTCCAGATTGTCATCCACCACTTTGTTTTTGAAGTAAGATTAAAAAGCAAGTCTGTTTGAACTCGGCATGCATTTTTGATTGGTGATGCCATTTATGCCTAGTGTGAATTAAGATGTGCTTGTATTTTTTCTTCTTTGATGATTGTTTTCATGTCCACCAAGCATGGCCTTTGTTACTTCATTGTTTCATCTCTTTGTTTCTATTTTACATTTGCAGAGAAAAAAGATTAACATGTTTTAAAGATATTTACTTAACCAAAAGAGAAATTACTTTAGACTTTATGTGAGAAAAGAGTAGATACTGTAGAAAATATTTTCATTCCTTCTTCCTCAGTTCTTTCCATCATATTTGACACCTTAAACTATATAAAGCAAGGTTGTAGAATGTACAGTCTTGGAAGTTAGCATTTATATTATTTTCCCACTTAATGTTCATACTAAACTTCACATTTATCGAAGTTCAGAGTTTTCCAACATTCTTAGTGGATCTCAAACTTGTGAACATTTCTTGAAATAGTGAAACATTAGGTTTAGACAGATTTTATTATACATTTAATTTGCTACCAAGAAGCAAAAAAACAACAACAAAAAAACCACTCTGAAGATAGAACCTAACTTTATATTATATGCCAATTTTCAGCTTACATAAATTAATAATTGATTTTGCACTCAGACACATGCATTGATCTATAATTAAAAGACCTCCAAAAGCTATTTATAAGCTGCTTTCCATTCCAAAATGTAACTGAAGTTTTAGAATGCAAGAAAACATTAAGTTTTTAAGGAAGTTTAGAAGAATGAAGGCATACCCTCTAATCCATGGCTTTGTGTAGATACCTTTAAAATTACATTGTGAGATTTTGTATTTTGTTTTATCACTATGATCATTTTTATGTAAAAAATATATTGGTAACAATGCAGAGGAAGTCAAGTAACATTAAATATCTATTTTAACTACTTCATTTTGAATTGCAGTTAATTTAATAATCCGTACCCCACCACTATCTCCATCCCCTTGAAAGGTAGATAAGGAAAATGCTTATATCTGCTTTAAAATAGTTTTGGTGTACCCTGTTCACATTTGTGTTATGTTAAAGAAAAATGTGACCACCCCATAAGAAGTTATCCTCCCCAAACAGGAGAATTAGAGGAAGACAGAGAGGAACTCGGGTTGCCTGGAAGCAGGAAGAGCAAAGCCCTGGGGTAGTTTTTGGGGAGGGAAGCACTTCTCTGGAGAAAAGTACCAAAGCAGAAGAGAGAATAAGTGTTTCCTTGTTGCAATCACTATGAGCTCTGTCCTCATTGTCTGAGAAAAAGGAGGTCGTGGAAACATGGAGGAGAAAGACTGTATTTCTTTTGCCTGTGATTCAACTTCTAAATTATTTTGTTTGATTTTTAATTAACAAACATTATTTTTCTAGCAGTTTTATATTTACAGCAAAATTGAGCAGAAGGTATAGATAGTTCCCATATACTCCCTTGTCCCCTCCATTTTTAGCTTTTATAAAGGAAGAATTTGCTTTTGTTTGGGCATGAGAGGTCTACATGTTAAAGAAGAAGTAAGTGCAGCAGTTTAACACATAAAAATCTGCTCCCTCACCCCGTCAACCCAACAACCTGTAACATTACACTGTGTTGGATCATCTTTATGCGACTTCAGACACAAGTCAGCAAGTTTAGAAAAGACAAGCAGAGATCATATTAAGAAGAAAGGTAGTGAACAGTACCTTAAAATCACTTGAAATAATTTTCCTTTACACTGTCACTTTCTTTCCTACAACTTCTTATAACACAATTTTATTGACAGTTTTACTGAGTTCTTTATTGATATTTTAGTTTATTTAGAAAAGAAATTTTAGCTACAATGCCTCTGAGTATGAAGTCTTATTATAACTCAGGAGAAAAGAATTACAACTTTCTGTTCCTAAAGTATTTCTTACATCTGTCCCATTCCTTCCTTCCCTAATTACCACAACAACCCAGGTTTATGTTTTCAATGTCTTTCGGCTGGGTTTTATAATGATCTTCCATTGTATAATCATGATCTATTTTAATCTATTCTATTTAATACTGTCAATGAATCTTCCTAAATCACAAATTTTACATAGCCAATTCTCAATGTTAAAAGGAGGGGATAATTAAACGCTTATTGGCTTTCTTTCTATCCTCTAGTGCTACCTAATCAATGTCAGAAATACTATTTCCTGAAATATTATACTCAGATAAAATTAATTTAATAAATAGACAGCAAAATTGGACACCATAGTGGAGAGGAGGGTAATACCTAGCCAAGGTTCTGGAGTTTCCACGGTTTTGTGGAAGTGAGCTGGAAAAAGGTGCTCTGATTCCATGTACTTTGGCCCCGTTATTCAGATAGAAACATCAGCAGAACAGAAGGGAAGGGCAACTAATCAGGTTAGCACTGTCTGATAAAAGGATCCCTCAAGACCATTCAATTCCCTTTGTTCTAATTCTGTGCTCTCGGGAGAAACATTGCCTCTATAATTTCATTTCCTCAG
Organism: Eptesicus fuscus; assembly: GCF_027574615.1. Lineage (NCBI taxonomy): Eukaryota > Metazoa > Chordata > Mammalia > Chiroptera > Vespertilionidae > Eptesicus > Eptesicus fuscus. The sequence goes on along the minus strand of NC_072475.1, from coordinate 90,893,397 downwards.
AGTATCCCTGCCTACCCAGGAGGGGATGCCCTTGCAGATGACTTGTCCCAGTTGTCAAGCCCCAGAAGATCCTTCCAATATAATTTGAAACATGGGCATTAGAGCTTATGAATTAGCCTCATGTGAATTTAGCTCCAGTGACTTGATGCCCCAGGACCAGAACACCTGTAGCTTTCTGACAAGCCCACATTTCTAAATCTACCCCAAGACCATGGCAATTCCATTAAATTATATTTCTTGAGGCACATCCTGAAAAAGTAGCGTAAGTCACCCACAAATGTTATTAAAAATTAACTTGGTTTGACACACATCTTTTAAACACCTGCTTGATTTATTAGGTGATGGTCCTTTTTTGGAATTTGTGTTAAGCATTATTGCCTGCTAACTTCAGCAAACTAACTCATCCTGCTGCAACAATTAGGCTGGGTTACTTTTATTTTAAAGCATTTCAATATCTGGACTCTAAAAATACAAAACACTGACTAACATTACACATCAGAAACTTCTGGAATTAAAATTATTTCAGAAAGATTCTATCTATAAATTCTTATGTAAAATAAATTATTCCATTTTAGACTTCTGCTAACATAAGCCTTTCAATTATAGAAAAAATATAATAGTTTTAAAAGCATTAATACTGAGCTTTATTATCTTCAGTATGCATTGCGCACTTCTGTTATCCAGCATGGTATCATGTAACTCTTGGTATTGTGAATGTAACATGAATGTATTGCTGAAGATATCTGGTTTCAGATATAATAATTATTAATCAAGTAGTGTAGTTCAACAGATACTTGGGTTTAGAAGCTTTGATTAGATTTTCAGCTCTGACACAGGGCAATGATTTTGCCATGCTATGCCTCAGTTCATCACCTGTAAAAGGAAAATATAGCAGCCACATTATAGGGTTGCACATATAGAGTGATTAAAGTTTTACACATAGCAAGTTTTGCTCTTAAGATTATGTGTTCAAAAATCCTGGCTTCCTGCAGTAGATTTGAAAGTCAGAGACTTTTTGCTCCACTTCATTGTGACCTTGCTGAGACTATCAGAGTTATGGCCATTTCATGGACCTTGACTGTGAAACAAGTATGAGAGATTGTGGAATGCTAAAATATTTCTGCATCGATCTAAAAGACAGCAGACTCTCTCAGTGTGGCTCATGTGCTTTAATTACAAGGTGAGAGTGACTATAACTGTGCATAATTTAGTTTTGGTTGGTTTGAACAGACTACCGCTCTCAAAAAAATGCACTTCCAGTATTTTGGTGACTCTTGGTCAAGAATTCTTTATTGATTTAAAGTCTACTAAAGCTTTAGAATAAATCCAGAGATGCATTGCTTTTTGGCCCCAGTGGATTCACATGATCTTAGTGTCCAGTTTTATTTTAATAGGAAATGATTCTAATTATAAACTTTCATGTTGTGTATTAATAAATAATAAATATATACCTATGAGTTAAATAAAATATATTATTTACATTTACAACCTCCATCCCTGACTCCTGCATACATAGACATATATTTGGCTGGAATATGTAAACAATATGCTTTAAATAATTTAGAAAGTTGTTTTATGGGCTATCTCATGCATAGTTTTAAAAACCTAAAAGTTCATTATTGTGGGTTTTTTTTTCATTTTTAGTTGTTTAGTTCTTTAAAGTTTCTAGGTTATTAGATACTTTGTTTATATTTTTGCCAAAGGAAATAGAAAGATTCACAAATTGCAATAAATGATATATCTACTCTTACTTCAACATTATATATATATAAATTTAATTGGCCTAATATTGTGATACAACTAAAAACTTATTTTATCTTTGATATACCATGCATTGCTTTTCTCTGCTTTGCTGATCAATATGTAATTCTTCCAAGAAGGAGTATGAGCAATGAAGCATAAGATTTTACTGTTTCCTAATAATGAGCACATTCTGAATATGAAGATCAGAATAGAATTTTGGTGAGTGATGAGGCCAATTGTTCAAGTTTTTAGATATTTATAAATTAATATGATGTCCTAAAAATCTATTATTTTTCATATGTATATAAAAATAGATAGATTGGATATGTGGTTATATTTTTGTTTTAAAAATTGATCTTTTATTGCTATTCTGATACAAAAATAGTCACTTCAAGTTCCTACAGCTTTATTTTTTTTCTTTCTCCATCTTGAACTTTTTGCTTGAAGACATTTAATGAAAATAACAAAAAGGAGAAAAAATCATCTGTGTGTCTCTTTGGAAACTCGGGTTTCTTGAAGATCAGGGACAGCACTCAATAGATCCTCCAGTGCTTAAACTTTCTGAATATGACATGATTTCTAATATTAATGTAAAGGCACATCAAAGTTGGCAATTCAAAATGTGACCTGTCTATTGTATTTAACTTTCAGGTGAGGTCCTGAGTTTCTTCCTGCTGTGTCTCTTTCCTGTACCATTTTAGGCAGGTGCAAGAAGAATAGCAATTTTTTTTCAATGCTTTTACAGCATAGTTCATATGGATTGTATTAGTTTTATCATCTAAAAATTAAAGTATAATATCTGGATACTGTAAGATTAAAGCTCTGTATATAAAGGGAATATAAAGTTGTATTCACTGCACTTTTTAATCCTATAAAAGACAAGTTTGGTTGATTAAATGTCTAACTACAATAATCTCTGTTTCTTTTACTAACCTATGCTCTAACACTAATAAGTGACCATTGGTTTTAAGACACACTAGGTTTATGTGTGTATTCATAAGGATATATTAGCAAGCAAATCAGGCACTCTCATATAAGAGAGAGAAGACACCTTTTTTTATATACTGTTTTAAAGAGCTAAAGATATCTGGTTTCAGATATAATAATCATTAGTATTTTTCCACTAAGCATCTGGGCATGCAGTAAATATGAGAAGTAAATGTTTATGACTGAAATAATAACTAATAGGTAATAAAAATACCAGGTAACATTTACTATATATAACCAAATTATTTTAGTTCATAATATCTCTCTACCAACTCCTCTCTACTAAGTCCAAAGTCATGTCTTTATTATTTATAAGTTATATTCATAAGGGTAAAAAGAGGAATTACTGAATATTTTCTGGAATGGTAAAAATACTTTTATGCCTAAATTTTACCTTTGTCCTAAAACACATCCATGAAGATTATAGGTGTATACTGTTTTTCTTTGTTATTTTGTACCCTTTCCCTAAGTGAGGAAACTAGTCAAGAGCTTCCTATTGGTAGTCATAATTAAAGCTATCCATATTAACAATATAATAAAAGCTTAGGAGATCAAATGAACACAGTAACTCAGGTAACTCAGTTTAACATATATATATATATATATATATCTATATCTATATCTATATATATATATATATAGATATATATATATATAGATATATATATATATATATATATATGTCTTTGTTAATGACTTGAAAGTTATCTGACTGCATAAAGATTACCTGAAAACCATTATAAATGGGTCAGAAAGTGGAATCCTTTTTGAAAGCAAAGAACTGCTAACTGTTGACTTTTGTAGTACTTGTGTTTATTTTTTAAAGCAGGTAACACTAAATTCTCTAAAGGAGAATACATTTGATATTCCTCTCAACTATCTTATATCCTTGGAGATAAATCTTTTTTTCCTGTATGAATAGATATAATTATAAATACTATGTGCTTGTCAGATCCATGAAGTGACTTGGAGCAGGCCTTATTTTCAAAATTATCTTGTCAATTTCATTGTGACAGTAACAGAGGCAGGTAGCAGCAGTTTTCTTCTGATTATGTTAAAATCTCGTCTATTATTTAGTTTAAAGCTGACAGCATATATTATGGCTTAATAAAGGCTTTCAGTAATTTTAGACTAAATTTATCTTTCCCAATTTTATGTGTTTGTCATTTGAGGGTTATAATTTGATCAAAGGTTAATTTCAGGAGGATTTTTTCAAAATTATTTCAACATTAAATAAGTAGAGCATGAATTTTGGGGAAATATATCCATATGAAACTATTTTTGGGGAAAATGGAATTATAAGACAAGCATTTTTTAAAAGCTTTGAATTTTTTTCTCACAGAAGAAAAAAGTAAGTAGTTACCATTTTAGTTAACATTCTCCTCTAGCAATGATCAAGTCTAGCTACGCTTTTATACCCCATGTCAGTCATCTTAACTCATGCTATACTTGAATATGAATAATTTTAATCTCAATGGAATATACTGGACTATAATGATCTGTAGAATAGTATACTGTAGATCAATTGTGTTGATAAATATAAGAAGACACAGATTTAGGTGAATATATATTTAAGGGCTAAACATTTTGTTAATAAAATAATTTTAAATTTAGTTCTTTTTAAAAAATTAACAAAAATTTTATTACTTTTCTGAAATTTTATTTTCCAATAGTTTTCTCTCATTGGATGGGATTAGTTGATAGAGAAAGTTTTTAGTCACTCTTGGAAAATGTGAATTCTTAGAGCTCAGAAGAAAGAGAAATCACTTTTACTTTTCTCTCACATTTGAAAATTGTTAGGTTTAGGGTTAGGGTTAGGGGTTAGGGTTAAGGATAATGTTATTGTCTTGGAAATAACATGTTTTAAAAATACATTTTATTGATTTTTTACAGAGAGGAAGGGAGAAGGATAGAGAGTTAGAAACATCGATGAGAGAGAAACATCGATCAGCTGCCTCCTGCACACTCCCTACTGGGGATGTGCCCACAACCGAGGTACATGCCCTTGACCGGAATCGAACCTGGGACCCTTCAGTCTGCAGGCTGACACTCTATCCACTGAGCCAAACAGGTTAGGGCAGAAGTAACATTTGATCCAGCAGAGAATTAGTCTTCTGTAACCAATTCTGTGAATATCTGCCAGCATCAGTGCTTTTTAGGAATTATATAAATGTTATCTGGAAAACTATGTCATAGTACATGTGTGAGGGTTAAAGATCCTTTTAGCCAGATGCACAACTTAATTCTTGTAACAACTGGCTTGGGTTCACAATAGATATATAGATATATACATTTTATAGAAAAGTGTGGTAAGCCAGAATTAGTGGGTTAAAACTAACCTGAATTTATCAATAAATGGTAAAAAAAACTTTTATGTTTAAAAATTATTTTTGAGTGATACAATTTGTCATTTAGTGTGTAATTACTGTAAATTAGGTTAATATCATCTTTATTAAAATTATTTTTATGTCAAATTATCACCTAGTTAAATATTAGGAAATATGCTACCAATATTGATCCTAAGAAATGCATTGTGTCATAATATTGAATACCCCAAATATTGGAAGTCGAAAGATGGTAGTTATCACAGATAACTTGTGACAAAGCAACTCTGTGAATTGTAAATGTACTTCAGATTTTCAAGAACAAGAAAATGTGACCCACATTTTTGAGAAGTGATAGATATATCAGGAAAGTGGAACATACATACCAAAACTATAGAATGTAAAAAGTAAAGGGCTGATTTAAAAATACTCAGAATGGCTATAATAAAAAAAAAATCAACAATTGAACAATCAACAAGTGCTGGCGAGGATGTGGAGAAAAAGGAACCCTCGTGCACTGCTGGTGGGAATGCAGACTGGTGCAGCCACTATGGAAAACAGTATGGCATTTCCTCAAAAAATTAAAAGTGGAACTCCCATTTGACCCAGTGATCCCACTTCTAGGAATATATCCCAAAGAAACTAGAAACACCAATCAGTAAGGATATATGTACCCCTATGTTCATTGCAGCACAATTTACAATAGCCAAGATTTGGAAACAGCCTAAATGCCCACCAGCAGATGAGTGGATTAAAAACTGTGGTACATCTACACAATGGAATACTATGCTGCTGTAAAGAAGAAAGAACTCTTACCATTTGCAACAGCATGGATGGACCTAGAGAGCATTATGTTAAGTGAAGTAAACCAGTTGGAGAAAAAAAAAAATATCATATGATCTCACTCATTTGTGGAACATAATGAAAACATAAACTGATGAACAAAAATAGATCCAGAGACAGAGAAGCATCAAACAGTCCATCAATCTTCAGAGGGACGGCAAGGAATGGGGGTGGGGGTGGGTAAGAGATAAACCAAAGGACTTGTATGCATGCATATAAGCATAACCAATGGACACAGAGACTAGGGGGGTGTTAGGGCATGTGCTGGGGAATGGAGGTGGCCAATGGGGAAAAAAGGAGACATATGTAATATTATATGTAATATTTTAAACAATAAGATTTTAAAAAAATAAAAAATAGAAAATTCTATTCAACTCTTTTAAATATTCATTTGATTTTTTAAATGTTATTTTTCAATTAAAGTTGGCATTCAATATTACTTTCATTACTTTCAGGTGTACAGTATAGTGGGTAGACAATCATATACTTGACAAAGTGATCCTGCTGATATTTCAAGTACCCACCTGGCATCATACATAGTAGTTATTACATCATTGATTATATTCTCTATGCTGTACTTTACATCCTTGTGACTACTTTGTAACTAGTAATTTGTACTTCTTAATCCTTCACCATTTTTCACCTAGCATCCCTTCCCCCCTCCCCTCTGGCAACCATCCATATATTCTCTGTATCTATGCATCTGTTTCTGTTTTGTTTATTCATTTATTTGTTTCCTAGATTCTGCATATAAGTGAAATCATATGGTATTTGTCTTTCTCTGTCTGACTTATTTCAATTAGCATAATACCCCCTAGGTCTATCCATGTTGTTGCAAATGGTAAGCTTTCTTTTTTTTTTTTTTGTATGGCCAAATAATATCTTATTCTATATATTGATGGGCACTTTGGTTACTTCTATATCTTGGCTATTGTAAATAACACAGCAATGAACATAAGGATATATATATATATATATATATATATATTCAAAATAGTGTTTTGGGTTACTTTGGATATATGCTCAAAAATGGAATTGTTGGATCATAAGGCAGTTCCACTCGTAATTTTTTGAAGAAACTACAGGCTGTTTTCCATAGTGGCTGCACCAATTTGCATTCCTACTAAATATGCACAAAGGTTTCCCTTTTCTACACATCCTTGCCAACACTATTGTTTTTTGATTTATTGATGATCGCCATTCTGACAGATGTGAGATGATATCTAGTAATTTTTATTTGTTTTTATTGATTTTAGAAAGAGAGGAAGTGAGAGGGAGAGAGAGAGAGAAACATCTATCAGCTACCTCCTGCAGGGCCCCTTGTGGATGGAAACTGCAAGCCAGGCATTTGACCTGACCAGGAATCAAACCAGTGACTTTGTGCATAGGATGTGGCTAAACCAACTGAGCAACACCAGCCAGTCTATCTAGTGATTTTAATTTGCATTTCTCTGATGATTAGTACTGTTGAGCATCTTTTCATATGTCTCTTGGCCATCTATATATCATCTTTGGAGAAGTGTCTATTTAGATCCCCTGCCCACTTTTTAATTGGGTTGTTTTTGTTTTGTTTTTTGAGTTGTCTGGTTTCTTTATAAATTTTGGATATTAACTCCTTATCATATGTATCATTGCCAAATATCTTCTTCCATTCAGTACTTTGCTTTATCATTTTGTTAATGATTTTCTTTGCTTTGCAAAAACTTTTTCATTTAATTCAATTCCATTTGGTATTTTAAAGAAACTAGGAGATATAAGATAAAAGGACATTTTATACAATGTAGGGAGTATGCTAAAAAACTTAATGGGACTGGCCAATATATTTACACACAGCCTTCTTATCTTAACCATTGTCTTTGGGTTTCTACAAAGCTGTGTCTGATGTAGAGACTTGTGTGCAAATAACTTTGTAAGGAAGTGATTCTGTAAAGGGAAGGAGGTTAAATTGATATGTGCTAATGAACAGGTTACCACTGTGGGCAACTGGAGCTCAAGCTTATTGGTAATTCCAGCAGAAAGAATGCAGCTCCTAGTTGTCCAATCCAAGGTGAAGAAGCTGAGATTTAGTGAATATTTATTCACCTCCTCACCAGTTATTGGTTGAAGACTCTTCCCAGAGAGGGACATTAAATCCCTGCCTTTCTAGCCTGACGCACTATAGAGCCCAGGTCTGTGCAAATAAGAAAAGGCTTTCAGGCCTAATGTTGCAAGAGTTTGCAGTTAAAATACAAAATGTTAGTGGTCAGTGTTTGCCGTTAATCTATGAGCAGGGTACCCACAGTTCTGTTAAACATGGACTAAGTTTTTGATACGCAAGTGGAAAGAGTAAAAAATAATTTTTAGATATATCTATTTAGCATACACTATAAGTGTAATTAAATCATTTGTGGAAGTGGGTTAAAGTAGTTTAATAATGTATATTCAAATTTTATAATAATGGTATCTTGGCAATATCTGTCTATTTGGAATGTGAGAAAATGGAGTCAAGCAGCAAGCTGCTTGTCAATGTGAACAAGTATGGAAAAGATTAGTCCTGTGCAGAAAGGCATGCTATTCAGGAATGGCATCCAAGGGGACCCAAACATTTAATTCAAATAATATAAGTGGCTAGAGCTTGTTTTATTCAAATGGCATCTAATCTGGTCTGTAGGCTATTACTTGGGAATCAGGCAGAAATGGGCAGTACTCTAGCAACTCTATAAGCAAGAGAAAGAAAGAAAGAAAAAATGCAATTTCAGTTAAAGAAAAACAACAGCTTCACAAAAGAGAGGATATGGTGTATGCTGCAATATCATCAGTGAAAAGTAGAAATCATATCTTTTAGCTTAGCTAAAATAAAATATACTATCTTTATTAAAGTCTCACTCTACTCTGCCTCTCTCTGTCTCCCTCTCTGTCTCTCTGTCTCTCTCTCTCTCTACACACACACACACACACACACACACACACACACACACACAAACACACACATTGATTTCAGAGAGGAAGGGAGGGGGAGAGAGATATAGGAACATCAATAATAAGAGAGACTCATGGATTATCTGCCTCCTACACACTCCATATTGGGAATGGAGCCCACAACCTGAGTATGTGCCATGACTGGGAATCAAACCATGACCTCCTGGTTCATAGGTTGAAGCTCAACCACTGAGCCATGCTGTCCAGGCTGGACTACAGTATCTTAATTCCAATAGTTAATGTGATTTGTTCATTCACAAATGCATTATAAGTGTCTAGAACTGTGTCTAACATTTAGAAGGTGCTCAATAATTATTACAATTGGTATGCTGGGTCTTGGGATGAACAAGCATAATGAGCCAGGTAAAGAGCCTTTTTGGAAGGAGATGCCTTTTTGGAGGGAAACAGAATAGGAATTCAGCTGGACTACTCAATTCTCAGCACTAAAAAGTGACTTAATTCAAATTTTAATTGGATTTAATTTAAACTTCCTATTTGTATTATACTCAGGGTAAGAAGGAGGTATTAAATAGGTTTAGATTTCAGGATCTCAGAAAAATTAGGCATATTATTATTTAGCACTGCCTTCCAAGAACATGACATGGTGATGCAGGAATTCATAATAGGAATTAGGAAGCAAAGACAACTTGGTCTACAATAATTGTGCCCTAGAAATAAAGGTAAAAAGGCAGGATGTTGGACTTTGTGATTCAATAGAAAAGGGAAACAAAAGAATAGAGAAAGTAGTTATATGGAGTTTTATTAGAGTGCAATTTGGGAAGGATTTGTGTGATATTAATAGTCTAAAATTTTAAAAAATATGAATTGGCAATCTTTCTTCTTTTAGAAATGTTCAAAGAGTGAGTGGCTATATGATGATTTTTCAGGAATGGAAAGAGGATTTTAAAATTTATAATTCAAAGACATAGGAATGTCTTACTAGATTTCAGATGAAGAGATGACTAGACTCATACAAGCATGAAAACAATTTAGTGTGAGAACTAAGAAGTTCAGGCATTAAAACATAAATTAAAGAAAGATTTCTTCATTTCTAGCTTCCTCACTTAATTCTCAGAATTAAACTGTGTATCCTTAGCCCTGGAAAACTCTAATATTTAACATGTTGTCTTACACATTAATTTGAAATGATAGCTTTTGTTTTGTTATATATTAAAATAACTTTAAAATAAATGAAAATTCCATGGCTGTATACTACAGATTTATCATTTCATTCATGGTATTTTTACTTGAGGTCATAGTCAGTAGCTGCCCTGTATCACTTAGGGCTCTAAAAAAGATATTTCAAAATATAGTGATTTAATGCCCTAACTGGTTTGGCTCAGTGGATAGAGCGTCAACCTGCGGACTGGAAGGTCCCAGGTTCGATTCCGGTCAAGGGCATGTACCTTGGTTGTGGGCACATCCCCAGTAGGGAGTGTGCAGGAGGCAGCTGATCGATGTTTCTCTCTCATTGATGTTTCTAACTCTCTATTCCTCCCCCTTCCTCTCTGTAAAAAAAAAAATCAATAAAATATATTTTAAAAATATAGTGATTTAAATAACATAGATTTTTATGTCTGTCTCATGTAATAGCTTGGAAGTAAGAGAGTGTTGCAGCCTGTTGGGGTGTCTCAGTTTCATATCATCACTCTGGGATGCAGATTTTTTCTGTCTTATTCCTCTGCCATATTACAGGATACCACTCTCTTCTCCACATGGCCCCAGTTTTGTGAATCTATTGTTTCAGCTTCAAGGAAGTGAAAAAGAACTTGGAAGAACATAAAATCAAAGTATGAAGTCCCAGACTCAGAAGTGATACACTTCACTTCTGTTCAATTCCATCATCAAAAACTAAACTTCAAGGAAAATTGGCAGCCATCTGCCCTGCTACAAAATATATTACTAAGGAGAATTGGCAAACAAAATTTAGAAGGGACATGACAAATTTGTGCCAAATATCAAATAAAAGGCAGAACATGAGGCATCAACCTACTCAAATCATCAGGGTGTTTGGTATATTTTTAAATTACATTACCCTAGGAATATTTATCTTCTGATAAACAAAGGATCATGAAAAATCCCATAGTAAATTTATGAAAAATCTACTCCCATTTCCATTTCCTGGTTACATTTTTATATCCTTTATGCTTTTACTGAGAAAGTTTATTCTATGGCTGACAGACAAAAACATACCTCCAAAACAAAAACAACTGATTGGCATTAGAAACATAATATTCAATATTTTGTTAAAATAATTATAATATTTGTATTTTAATTATTAATATTAGTCTTTACATAAAAGAAATCATCAATTCTAATGTGCCAGTCATTTTATTCTTCATACTTTATCTCTAATTTAGGAATCTAAAAGATTACAAATTTAAATTTAACCTTCAGAATCTAGGTAAGTGTAGTAGGAGCATTCTTTGACAGACTGAAGAACTTGATGAAGGTAAGTTGAAGTACATATATTAAAGTAATTTAGACTTTTTTGTTTATTCTGGTGACATAATGGAATGACTTATTTTTACAAGTATATTTTTACACCACAGCCTTCTACCACTATTTAAAAATTACTTTACATTTAATATTTACTATGTTTTTTTTCTCAAATACTTGCCCATTTCGTTCATTGCTAAAATATTTTCTTTCTTAATTACACTAAACATTTTTCTTAACTTTGTTGTTGTTGTTGTTAACCCTCACTTGCGGATATTTTTCCATTGATTTTTAGAGAGAGTGGAAGGTAGGGAGTAGAGACAGAGAGAAAGAAACATTGATGCGAGAGAGACACATTGATTGGTGGCCTCTTGCACATGCCCCAAACAGGGCTGAGGATTCAGTCTGCAACCAAGATGGGTGCCCTTGACTAGAATCAAACCCAAGACCCACTCTACAGGGTGACTCTCTATCCACTGAGCGAAACCAGCTAGAGCTCCTTAACTATTCTTAATTGCCCTTGGAAAAATTAGATTTTTATACACACACACATATATGATATAGATAGATGTAGATATAGATACATATATAGACATAGATGTAGATATGTACAATTCTACAGTATGTTCCTATGTCTTATTATGACATTACCAGGGGCCTGGTGCACGAAGATTCATGCATGCGGTGTGAGTCCCTCAGCCCGACCTGCACCCTCTCCAATCTGGGAGTCCTCATGGGAGCCCTCTCCAATCTGGGAGTTTCTGTCTGTCTTTGCAATCATATGAGCGAATTGTCTGAGACCCCCAACCCAGTTTGGTTTGTTGCTCACAGAATAATAGAGGCATTTTTTTTCTATGCTTCATTGGTGGAGATTTCCTGGAAGTTTTAGGTTATCTTCCCTTTAATTTTTCCTAGACACTCTGATTTTACTTATGTCTCTCACCTTTGCTTTCCCTCCATCCCCCACCGCAACAGTAACTTGCTCCAGGCTCACTTTGCTCTAGTGTCTAGGACAGTGATGGGCAACCTTTTGAGCTTGGTGTGTCAAACTTTGCCAAAAAACTGAGCATAACTTTGGTAATGTGTCACTTTGAGGCAAAAACATTATTTCGCAAATGTTTCATCCTCAGGAGCAGTAAATGTTTCATCCTCGGCATGCGGGCGCCTCAGTGGCCGCGTGTCATCAGAAATGGCTACCCGTGTCAGTGCTGACACGTGTGTCATAGGTTCCCCATCACTGGTCTAGGAGACCTGTCTGCCAACAGAACTATGATTCCCAGCATTCCTGGTACTCCCCACACTCTGGGCTTCCACTTCCGGACCTGGGACTGCCACCAGAACTACTATTCCCAGAATTCTTGGTGCTCCCCATGCTCTTGGTTTTCCCTTCCTGCTCTCTCTCCATCCCACAGCCTCCTGCTCTGCCAAGTCCTCCAAGCTGCCAGCTCTCCCTCTCTGCTCTCCATCTGGCGGCTTTGGGAGCCAAGTTCCCCAAGCCGCTCCACTCTCTGCTGGCTCTCCCACTCTGCTCTCCGCCCGGCAGCTTGTGGGGAGTGACCAGGGAAGCCACGTCCCCCCAAGCCACCAGTTCTCCCACTCTGCTCTCCCCCGAGTGCCTGTCTATGCAAATTAACCCTCCATTTTTGTTGGGTTAATTTGCATACTCACTCCTGATTGGCTGGTATGCATCATGGAATTATGGTCAATTTACATGTTTCTCTTTTATTATATAGGATCACTAATGTTATAGAACCTTGGTTATATTAAAAATGCAATATACATTTGTTGAAATATAAACATACATATGAAATATTTTGGATAATATTCTTTAGCAATATGCTTAAAATTTTCATTATTCCTTTCATTGGACTTGAATAATTTTGAGCTGGTATCAGGTTATCTATGTTGAGGGAAGTAAATACTATTTATTAAAAGCCTAGTATGCTACCATGTGTTTTATTTATATATTTTCTATTCTCACAAAAACTCCATATGATAGTATTATTACTCCTCTCTTTTTTTAATTGATGGGAAAATTAAGTCTCAGAGAGATTAAGTATCTTGACAGTGGTACTGAATTAATAATTAATGAAGTTTGGGCCCTTCTATTCTATCACAATATGTGTATTCCATTTATAAATTACTACTAAATTTCTATTTTATTCTATATTAAGTCACCAATTTTTTACAAAATAATGATGGCAATTATATCAATACTGTATTTCTATATGATAATGTATAATTAATATTGTACTTATTTTATATATACAAAATAGAATCTTTCAAATAAACTGAACAGTTAACTTAATTAACTATAAATTTATTTCATTAGATTTATATTGTCAGTTACTACAATGTAGTTTACATTTTCATTAAAAAATATTGTTCTTTGAAAATTCTTCCATTCAAAATGGAATTTCAATAAATTACTGTATTAATTATTTTACTAATCAAGTGAGAGATAATGAGGAGGTAACAATCATGGCAGAAATTCATTAATATTAAATATTTTCCACATAACTCGTCCTTATTGGGCACAGCTGTCGATAAAATATGCCCTTACTCTTGACAAGTAGCTCCTGTGTTTTGCTTGTAAATTAGCTTGCAGCGCTGCTCTGTATTCTTTATCTTCATCACTGCACCAGTCCTTTAATTAGGCAGTGAAATCCTCTGCATAGTGATTAGGAAAGCACAGTTAAGAAGGTGTTACAAAGAGATGTTTCTGGAAACTATTCTAAATAGCTCTCTGCTTTGGAAATTCCTCTGTGTACAGTATCAAGGAAACATGTTCATATTTCAAAAGAAAGTGACATCTGACCTTCAGTTAATCGGGTTCACCCTTTTTCTCTTTTCTTTATTGATTAAGGTATTACATATGTGTCCTTATCCTAAGGTGACCAGATTTTAACATTGGTAAAGCGGGACACCATTGACTGTGGGGGGGAGGGGGGGTTCTTGATTAAAAATTTGGTCTATTTGGAGCAACAAAAATTTACATAGAACCCAAAAATAGTATTGTAATATATATTTTTTAAATTTCAACGTAAGTACAATTTACAAATATAATAAATAAAAAATTATGTATAGTATTATTTTATTCTTTGGCATATTTCTCACTTGAGTGAATTTTTTTTAGTAGATTGCTGTCGTTGTTTAAAAGGTCATGAATTTGCCATAACGTAGGTCGTAAGTGTCACTTTCAAGGCCGGCGCTAGATTTTTTGCCGCCACTATAAAATATAAATAATACGAGTACTGTCTGCTAAATTCAAGAAAATTTATGTATTTATGAAATAAATAAATAAATTACTTACCTAAATTATCTGAATAGCTGATTTGTAATGACATCACTTGTTTAACTAGCTTACTAGCACGCAGTACGATGTGTATCGTCTGAGAGACAGTTACAAAATGTTTCGTTGTTGCCAATCCCAAAAAACGCTTTTGTTCATTAAGTCCAAACAATGGTGGTCGAATTCTAACAACTGATCAACAATGCGAACTTTGATAAGCAGTTCTCGATAATCAGTTCTCAACAATTATTTGTTATTATTAAAGTTTAACATTATAAAATTAACAAAAATAATATAAAACTCATATCCTGGCTAAATAGCCACATGGCCGCCGAAAACTGTATATTCCGCCGTTCCCTAGCTTGTCGTGCATTCTTTCCAAAAATCGGGACTTTTTTAAAACGCCGCGGGACGCAGGACAAATTGTTAAAAATCAGGACGGTCCCGCCAAAAGCGGGACGTCTGGTCACCTTACCTTATCCCCCCACTGCCCCCCCTCACGCCCTCACCCCCCTGGTGTCTGTGTCCATTGGCTAGGCTTATATGCATGCATACAACTCCTTTGGCTGATCTCTCCACATTACCCCCTCCCTCTCCTGCCTTCCCTCTGAGGTTTGAAGGTTGGATCCATGCTTCTCTGTCTCTGGATCTGTTTTTGTTCATCAGTTTATGTTGTTCATTATATTGACCAATTTTTAAATTCTCAGTCCTGAAATGATGTGTGTAACTGGAAAAAGTCCTAAGCCAAGGATGGCAAAGAACGCAACTTTATTGTTAACCTGTGAAGCAGAGGTGGTGAAGCACTTTTGTTTAAATTTAAACTCATTTTAGAATTCAGGAGTATATTCTTATGTAAATATTTTTGTTACTATTGCATGCTAATACAATTTGAAAATATACCTTAGAGAATTGAGAAACATCCACTTTTCGTAATTATCCTATTAGGAACACTTTATGAAAAACTAATTTCAGAAATGAAACTTATATTGATCAAGGTAAATATGAATTGATAGTACCTACAATACTATAGTGCTCAAGAGACAGGTCATATTCACACATCGTTTTATCAATATGGAGAAACTGTTTCTTTATTATATCAAATGTAACATTAAAGTTATTACTATTACACAAAACGAAGGTATGAAGAAATAGTGATGCTGTGAGAAATAAGTTAAAGTTTTAATAAAATTGGCAAGGAAAGCTGTTGGATATGTTCCTAGCACACTAATTAACTTTTTTTTTTTATTTTGTTCTGTGATTTGGATGAGTTTGTAGTGATGACAAAGGTAAGGAAAGGTTCATCTGGGCATGATGGTACAAATATTATTAGCATAATATTATTAGATGAAAAAATTAAACGTGTTTAAATCAGTATCACCATGTTATTTTAAAGTGGTTAAAATAATATGTTACAAGATTTTATATGGAAAAGGGTACAAATTAATATATTTTACCAACATAGAATTACTTCAATCTAATTCCATTTTTTTTAAATTAATGATTGAAATATTTAATGGTGAGTAGAAGTTTATCTTGTGGTTAGTCACATTCTAGAGATAATTCTAGATTTTTAAGTCTGTTGATAATCCCTGGGGCATCTTGTTCTAGACTTTCTAGTTTCCAGTTTTTCTCTGATTCAGTCTTAGGTCTCATAGTCTCCTCAACCAGGCAGTAAATTATAGTTCTTAAGAATAAAGTCTGTGAATCTAAACTTTCTGGATGGAAATCCCAGCCCCTGTCACTTGGAAAAACTCTGTACTCTCTCTGTTCCCCAGGTTTCTTATTTGAAAGATAATAATAATAATAATAATGGCCTTATGGAATGTGTTGATGAAATGAATTAATATAGCTTGAATTCTTGGGACAGTACCTAGCAAGTGATAAGCACTCAGAGTATTAGTTCTAGGCCAATAGAGCTAATTAATGTGTTAGTTTGCTTTCTTGATGTTTTTTCATCGTGTAGGGTCATTTCCTTACAATCAAATGAAAAAATATAAAAAAGAAAAGGAGGCCACACTGGAGGAATAGTTAAATCTTTGAAATAGAAATTTGTTTTCAACATCCATGTTTTTAAAAATCCTGTACATATTTATAGTATTTCACTCTGTCCTAGGCCGTTTCTCAGTTCAGAGACTCTCTTGTTCATCTTCTCCAGACAATAAACCAGTAGGTTTTTAGTTTTTGTTTGTTTGGTTTTAACTTGGGGAGAATGGGAAAGGAGCAGTTTTGTTGCTGTCCTGAACAGACATTAAACCCTTTATTCCCAATTCTATTCATAATAGTGAAGATTCCTCCAAAAGGCAAGATTTGGGGACACTGTGATGTGTATATCAATTTGGTTCCGTACTTAACTCACTAACAAGTTAGGATTCTGTTTCTTCAAAGGATCTGCTAAGTAATATGTTATTTATATTTCTGTTTTCTAGCTTACAAACATCTCTCCTCCTCTCTCTCTTCTCTACTTTTCTCCCCAAATGAGTATCATTTATTTTTTCCTGTGGTGGGAGGAGGGAAGATAAAGTAGAAGTTCATGTCCAATCAAGCATTTTGAACCCAGATCTTAGAGAATACTTGTTAAAAATTATTTATTATTTAAGGTATCTACACTAATAAAAGAGAAACATGCAAATTGACCATACCTCTGCTACACCCACAAGACACACCCACCAGCCAATCAGGAGCGATTATGCAAATTAACCAAACAAAGATAGCTGCAGCCACAGAGCGAGCAGGAGGCTTGGGTTTCCCTGGCAATGGAGGAAGCCAAGCTTTCTGCCCTCCCTGGCCTGCCCTGGCCTCCGCTTAAGGATACAAAGCTTCAATGATAGAAGATAAATAAATCCCAACAAAAATGGCTACAACCACGGAGCTGGAGGGAGCAGGAGGCTTGAGTTGCCCCAGCGATGGAGGAAGCCAAGCTTCCCACCCAACCTGGCCTGCCCTGGCCTCTGCTCAAGGCTACAAAGTTTCAATTATAGAAGATAAATAAATTCCAGATACCAGGGCATCCACTTGGGTCACCAGGGGGCGTGGCCAGCCTACAAACCATCACAGGCCCCTTGCCCAGGCCGCCCCATGCCCCAAGGGAACCCCCACCCTGATCAGGACACCCTTCAGGGCAAACCAGCCAACCCCCACCCATGCACCAGGCATCTATCCTATCTAATAAAAGAGTAATATGCAAATTGACCATCACTCCAACACACAAGATGGCTGCCCCCATGTGGACACAAGATGGCTGCCCACAAGTGGACACAAGATGGTCGCCACAAGATGGCCAGCAGGGGAGGGCAGTTAGGAGGGACCCAGGCCTGCAAGGGAAGGCAGTTAGGGGTGACCAGGCTGGCAGAGGAGGAAAGTTGGGGGTGACTGGGCCTGCAGGGAAAGGCAGTTGTGGGGGACCCAGGCCTGCAGGTGAGGGAAGTTAGGGATGACTAGGCCTGCAGGGGAGGGCAGTTAGGGGCAATCAGGCTGGCAGGGGAGCAGGTAGGCAACAATCAGGCTGGCAGGGGAGTGGTTAGGGGGTGATCAGGCTGGCAGGCAGAAGTAGTTAGGGGCAATCAGGAAGGCAGGCAGGTGAGCATTTGGGAGCCAGCCGTCCTGGGTTGTGAGAGTAGGATCAGGCCTAAACGGGCAGTAGGACATCCTTCGAAGGGTCCCAGATTGGAGAGGGTGCAGGCTGGGTTTAGGGACACAACCTCCCGTGTACGAATTTCATGCACCGGGCCTCTAGTTACATATATTATTACATATGTCTCCTTTTTACCCCAGTGACCTCTCCCCAGCAACCCCACCTCCCAGCACATGCCCTCACTCTCTAGTCTCTATGTTCATTGGTTATGCTTATATGCATGCACACAAGCCCTTTGATTGATCTCTTATCCCCTCCCCTGACTTCCTTATGAATTTGAAAGTCTGCCCCATGCTTCCATCTCTGGATCTATTTTTGTCCATCAGTGTATATTCTTCATTATATTCCACAAATGAGTGAAATCATATGCTATGTATCTTTCTCTGACTGGCTTATTTCGCTTAGCATAATGCTGTCCAGGTCCATCCACACTGTTGCAAATGGTAAGAGTTCTTTCTTTTTTATAGCAGCATAGTATTATGTAGCTGTACCACTGTTTTTAATCCACTCATCTGCTGATGGGCACTTAGGCTGTGCCAAAATCTTAGCTATTTTAAATTGTGCTGCTATGAACATAGATGTGCATATGTCCTTTATGATTATTGTTTCTGATTTCTTGGGATATATTCCTAGAATATATAAGTGGGGTTACTGGGTCAAATGGCGGTTCCATTTTTAACTTGTTGAGGAAACTCCACACTGTTCTCCACAGTGGCTGCACCAGTCTGCATTCCCACCAGCAGTGCATGAGAGTTCCTTTTTCTTCGCATCCTTGTCAGCACTTGTGGATGATAGCCATTCTGACAGGTGTGAGATGGTACCTCATTGTCATTTTGATTTGCAACTCACAGATGATTAGTGACTTTGAGCATGTTTTCCTATGTCTCTTGGCTTTCCTTATGTCCTCTTTTGAAAATTATCTATTTATCTATTTTATTGGGTTATCTTCCTTTTGTTAAGTTGTATGAGTTCCCTTTAAATGTTGGAGATTAAACCCTTTTTGGAGATAACATTGGCAAATATATTCTCCCATGCAGTGGTTTTTGTTGTTGTTGTTTTGTTGATGATTTATTTTGCCGTGCAGCAGCTTTTTATTTTGATGTAGTCCCATTTGTTTATAATGTTGAGGTATGACCTCTCTATTCCCACTTTGCTGAGAGTTTTTATCAAGAAAGGGTGTTCGATTTTGTCAAATGCCTTTTCTGCATTAATTGATATAATTATGTGATTTTTATCTCTCAAAATCTTTATATGATGTATCACTTTTATTGAGTTGTGGATATTGTACCATCCTTGCACCCACAAAATAAATCCCACTTGGTCATGGTGTATGATCTTTCTAATGTAATGCTGGATCCAAGTTGCTAGATTTTGTTGAGGATTTTAGCATCTATGTTCATCAGAGATATTTTTCTGTAATTCTCTTTCTTTGTAGTGTCTCTATCTGGTTTTAGGATTAGGGTAATGCAGGATTCATAGAAAGAGCTTGGAAGTGTTCCTTCCTCTTAAACTTTTTGGAATAGTCTGAGGAGGATAGATTTTAATTCTTCTTTTAATGTTTAATAAAACTCCCCTATGAAGTCATCTGTCCCAGGGCTTTTGTTTGCTGGAAGTTTTTTGATGACTTCTTAAATTTCTTCCATAGTTATGGCCAATTCAGATTTTTTATTCTTCCTGATTGAGTTTTAGAAGGTTGTGTTTTTCTATGAATATGTTCATTTCTTTTAGATTGACCAGTTTGTTGGAATACAGTTGTTCATAGTATTTTTTTTTAAGTCCTTTACATTTCTGTGGGGTCTGTTGTTATTTCGCCTCTTTCATTTCTGATTTTGTTTATTTGGGTACTTTCTCTTTCCTTCTTGGTGAGCCTGGCTAGAGGTTCAACAATCTTGTTTATCCTTTCAAAGAACCAGCTCTTGGTTTTATTGATCTTTTGTATTGTTGGTTTTTTGTGTGTGTGTGTTTTTTTTTTTTTGGCTCTATGTCATTTATTTTTGCTCTGATCTTTATTATATCTTTCCTTCTGCTCACTCTGGGTTTTTCTTGTTTCTCTCTGTATAATTCTTTAAGTTGTAGAGGTACATACTTTATTACCAGTTTGTTTGTTTTTTTTCTTGTGTTTTGTGTTTTGTTGTTGTTGTTGTTTGTTTTTGAGGTAGGCCTGTAATGCTATGATCTTCCCTCTCAGGACTGCTTTCACTGTGTCCCTTAGATTTTAGATTATTGTACTTTCATTGTCATTTGTTTCCAGGCTGTTTTTTTTATTTTTTCTTTGACCTCTTTGGTAAACTAATCATTGTTTAATAACATACTATTTAGCCTCCAAGTGTTTGACTTTTTTATTGTAGTTATTTCTAATACTATGCAATTGTGATCTGAGAAGATGCTTGATATGATTTCAGACTTCTTGGATTGGAAGAAACTGCCTGTGATACAATATGTGGTTTTCTTTGAAAATGTCCCATGTGAACTTGAGAAGAATGTATACTCTGTAGCTTTGGGGTGAAATGTTCTGAAGATATTGATTAAGCCCATCTGATCTAGTGAATCATTTAGGATTGCTGTTTCTTTGCTGATATTTTGTTTAGAGGATGTATCCAGTGATATCAATAGGATATTAAAATCCCCTACTATGTTTGTATTGCTGTCAATCTCTCCCTTGGTTATATCCTTTTGTTGTATAGATCCCTTTAGTATTATGAAGTGGATTTCCTTATCTCTTGTTATGGTCTTCACTTTCAGGTCTATTTTGTCAGATATAACTATTGCTACCCTAGCTTTTTTTTTTTTTTTTTTTTTTCATTTCCATTTGCCTTAATTTTTTTTTTTTTTTTTCATCCCTTCACTTTGAGTCTGTGTAAGTCCCTTGTTCTGAGGTGGGTCTCTTGTAGACAGCATATACACTGAGTGGCCAGATTATTATGATCTCTGAATGCATAATAATCTGGCCACTCAGTATATTTATATCTCAAATGGGTATTAAAAGTATTCTAGACTTTTGCTGGAGATCAACCACCTATTTGCCTTGAGCTTTCTATCATCCAGTGCAAAGGGGAAAACTGATCAGGTGCACAATTTATAGTATCTTTGATATCAAATAAATGAGGTACTCAAGAGAAGTACACTGAGTGGCCAGATTATTAGCCTTCAGAGATCATAATAATCTGGCCACTCAGTGTATATGGGTCATGTTTTCTTACCTATTTAGCCACTCTATGTCTTTTGATTGGAGCATTTAATTCATTTACATTTAAGATTGTTATTGATAGATACTTTTTGTAGCCATTTTTATTATTTATGCTTATGTCCCTTCTTCAATTTCTATTTCTTCTGTTTACAACAGTCCCTTTAGTATTACTTGCATTACTGCCTTGGTAGTGATAAACTCCCTTAGCCTTTTTTATTTCTGCAAAGCTCCTGATTTCTCCTTCAATTTTGAATGATAACATTGCTGGATAGGGTACTATTGGATTCAGTCACTTGCTTTGCAGCACTTTGTATCCTTCATTCCATTCCCTTCTGTCCTGATGTTTTTCTATTGAGAAATAATTTGAAAATCTGATGGGGGATCCTTTGTAGTAAGTAACTGTCTCTCTATTGCAGCCTTTAAGATTCTCTCTTTGTCATTAATGTTTGCCATTGTAATTAGGACATGTCTTGGTGTGGTTCTTTTTGGGTTCATTCTTTTTTGGACTCTCTGTGTTAGTATGACTTTTTTCTTGCCCAAATCAGGGAAGTTTTCTGTCATTAAGTCTTCAAATAGTTTTTCTAATCCTTGATCATCTTCTCGTCCTTCTGGCACCCCTATTGTATGTATGTTATTTCATTTCATGTTGTCCCAAAGCTCCCTTAGGTTCTCCTCCTGATTTTTAACTTTTTCTCCAATTTCTGTTCAGATTGGTTATGTTTTGCTGCTCTAGCTTCTAACTTACTAATTCAGTCCTCCACTTCTTCTAGTCTACTGTTGAAACTTTCCATTGTGTGTTTTTATAGTAGCTATATCATGTTTTATTTCCACTTGATTCTTACATAAGTTGTTGATTTTGTCATCTATCCAGTTTATGAACTGTATGACTCTTACTCTGAATTCTTTTTCTGATATATTGCATGCCTCTGTTTCATTTTGTTCCTTTTCTAGCGATTCCTCCTTTTCTTTCCTTGGTGGGTTGTTTCTTTGTCTCCCCATTTTTGCTATCTCTTTCTGGCCCTGGGCACCCTGCTTGGGATTTGAGAGGTTGAAGAACCTATCAGGGCAATGGTCCAGAAATCATTAACCCAGATACTAGGTCAGCTTTGAGGCTCATACTTTTATTTTCTCTGCTCTGAGTCGTATCCCTTTCCCCCATGGATCTGGTCCATTAGTTGTCTGTTTCAGAATCTTGGGGTGGTGAGAGCATGTGCACAGTTCCTCTGATGTGCAATTTCCTATGAGGACCAGTAGCCCTCTTGTATGCAATATGCTGTGTGGCCTCAGCACCCATGCCAGGGTGGCAAATTAGATTCCTCTGGCATCACACTTGCAGCACAATCCTGTGACTCCTGGCTGGGCACACTGGTTTGCTCCAGGTCACCCCAGGAGTGCTTTCCTATGGCCTGGAGTTAGGCATGTATTGGGTTACTCTGGGTAGCCACTTCAGGACTATCCCAGAGGCCAGGGAGAAGCTGGTGCTGGTTGCTCTGGGTGACACAGTCAGAGCTCCCCTATGGCCTAATTGGGGCACATGCTGTGTTACTCCAGATTGTCCCAGCAGCAAGACCCTGGGCTCAGGGTGGAGGGGGCATGGATTATTCTGGGTCACACAGTCACAGCTTCTTTGTGGCCTCGACTGGGGTGTACTCTGTGTTGCTCCGGCTTGGCCTGAAAGCAGGTTTCAGGGCTGGTGGTGGAGCGGTCACTGGTTGGTTCTGGGTCAGGCTAGCAGCACAGTTATGGGGTTCATGCTGGGGCTGGAGCACAGGGTTCCCCCTGGCTTACACTCACTGCAGGGTCTTTGAGCCTGATCCTAGGATGCTGAGTGCCAGCGGGCTGGTGAGGAGGCCTGGTGCGGGAACTCACTCTGGCAGTACATACTCCCTGAAGATGTCTGGAAGCCTGCTGGGAGGTACTGGGCCACTCACTGCTAGGTCACGGTGGTGGTCCACGGGGGTTATGGCTGGCAAGCGGTGTTCTTTAAGCATCCTCTGCCCTTCCTTGTTGAAAATTGTCTCCTCAATTATGTCTAATTTGTTGATCCAGGGTGGATGTCCTCTAACTTAGTTGCTTTCCTGACCTGACCCAAGGAGGAGGTACAGAACACTGCTGCCACCATTTTTAAGAAAAACCTAGAGAATGCTTTTAAAAAGAATAATACTTTATTGTTGTTTTGTTGATGGTTTCTTATACTGTGCAGAAGCTTTTTATTTTGATGTAGTCCCATTTGTTTATTTTCTCCTTTGTTTCCATTACCCTACGAGATGTATTGGTAAAGATGTTGCTATGACAAATGTCTGCTATTTTGCTGCTGATGGCTTCTTCTAATATTTTTATGGTTTCCCACCTTATGTTTAAGTCTTTTATCCATTTTGAGCCCATTTTTGTGTTTAGTGTAAGCTTGTGATCTTGTTTCATTGTTTTTCATGTATTTCCCCAATTTTCCTAATACCATTTATTGAAGAGACTGTCTTCACTCCATTGTATGCTCTTGCCTCCTTTGTCAAATATTCATTGAGCATAATGGCTTGGGTTGATTTCTGGATTCTCTGTTCTGTTCCATTGGTCTATATGTCTGTCCTTGTGCCATTACCAAGCAGTTTTGAGAACGGTAGCATTGTAATATAGCTTGATATCTGGTGTTATGATCCCTCCAACTTTGTTCGTCTTTCTCAATATTGCTGCAGCAATTCAGAGTCTTTTTTTATTCCAGATAAATTTTTGTAGAGTTTGTTCTAGATTTTTGAAGTATGTTGGGATTTTTAAAAAATATATTTTATTATTTTTTTACAGAGAGAAAGGGAGATAGATAGAGAGTTAGAAACATGGATGAGAGAGAAACATCGATCAGCTGCCTCCTGCACACTCCCTACTGGGTGTGTGCCTGCAACCAGGTACATGCCCTTGACCAGAATCGAGCCTAAGACCCTTGAGTCCACAGGCCAACGCTCTATCCACTGAGCCAAACCGGTTAGGGCCATCATTGGTATTTTAATGGGGATTGCATTGAATCTACAGACAGCTTTGGGTAGTATGGGCATTTTAATGATGTTGATTCTACCAATCCATGAACATGGTATATTCTTCCATTTGTTTATGTCTTCCTCTATCTCTTTTTTCAGTGTCCTGTAATTTTCTGAGTACAGGTCCTTTACCTCTTTGGTTAAATTTATTTCTAAGTACCTTAATTTTTGTGTTGCAATGGTAAATGGGATTGATTTTTAGTTTCTCTTTCTGTGAGTTTATTATTGGTGTGTAAAAAAGCCATATATTCCTGGGTTTTAATTTTGTATCCTGATACATTGACAAATACATTTATTAAGTCTAGTAGTTTTTTGATGGAGTTTTTAGGGTTTTCTAAGTATAATATCATGTCACCTGCTAATAATGACAATTTTACTTTGTCTGTTCCAATTTGGATGCCTTTTATTTCTTCTTCTTGTCTAATCACTATGGCTAGCACTTCCAGTACTATGTCAAACAAGAGTGGTGAAAATGGGCATTCCTGTCTTGTTCCTGTTCTTAGGGAAAACAGTTTTAGTTTTTGCCCATTGAGTATGATATTTGCTGTAGGTTTGTCATATAAGGCTTTTATTATGTTGAGGTATGATCCCTCTATTCCCAGTTTGCTGAGAGTTTTTATCAGGAAAGTGTTGGATTTTATCAAATGCATTTTCTGCATCAATTGATATGATTATGTGATTTTTGTGTCTCAAATTGTTTATGTGATGTATCACATTTATTGATTTGTAGATAAAGCCCACTGCATGGGAGAACATATTTGCCAATGTTATCACCGATAAGGGTTTAATCTCCAACATTTACAGGGAACTCATACAACTTAACAAAAGAAGGATAAACAATCCAATAAAAAATGTGATGAGGAACTAAATAGAAACCTTTTGAAAGAGGATATACAGAAGGCTGAGAGACATGTGAAAACATGCTCAAAATCACTAATCATCTGAAAGATGAAAATCAAAACACCAATGAAATAACATCTCCCACCTGTTAGAAGAATGGCTATCATCAACAAATCAACAAATGACAAGTAATGGTGAGGATGTGGAGAAAAAGGAACCCTCGTGTACTGCTGGGGGGAATTTGGAAAACATTACTGATGCAGCCACTGTGGAAAACAGTATGGTATTTCCTCAAAAAATTAAAAATGGAACTTCCATATGACCCAGCAATCCCACTTGTAGGAATATATCGCAAGAAAATAGAAACACTGATCTGAAAGAATATATGTGCCCCTATGTTCATAGCAGCACAATTTACAATAGCTAAGATTTGGAAATAGCCTAAGTGCCCATCAACAGATGAATGGATTAGAAAACTGTGGTACATCTACACAGTGGAATACTATGCCTCTATAAAAAAGAAGGAACTTTTACCATTTGCATGGATGGAACTGGAGAGCATTATGCTAAGTGAAATAAACTAGTCATAGAAAGATAAATATCACATGATCTCACTCATTTGTGGAATTAATAAACAACATGAACTCATGAACAAAACCAAACCAGAGTTATTGAAGCATCGAATAGACTGTCCAGCCTATGAGGGAAGGCAAGGGGTGAGTGGGTAAGAGATCAGCCAAAGGACTTGCATGCCTGCATATAAGCATAACCAATGGACACAGATGGGGGGTGGGGGAAGGTGAGGGAATGTGCTGGGGTTTGGGGGCAGCCAGGAAGTGGTCAACGGGGGAAAAAGGAGACTTATGTAATACATTAATCAATAAAGTACTTAAATTACAAAACAAACAAACAAAAAAACAAACACAAAAAACAACAACCCTAGGCTGTGGAAGTCTCTACAGGACAAATGAGCAACTGTTTTTTTCTTCAAATTATAAGCAAATTAAAAAATAAACATAAAATAAAAACTAGAAAGAGGAAAAAAATAAATTAAAAGAACTATACTTTAAATTAATTAAGGCTATTTAATCCAAAAGCCTGCCGATATTTTACCAAATTTTCCAGTTCCTCAAGGGGTAATATTGTTTAAAAATATAGATACAACCTTTTTTCTTTCTATAAGCATTTATCCGCACCAGGGGCTTCCATGAGGTCCTGCTGATAGAGGGCTCTGAGAGCCCCTGTGTCCACCTGTTCTTCATCTCCCCTTTGCTTCAGGCTTGGAATCATCTTGCTTGTAGACTATGTGAGCAATCAAATTGTGTAAAATCATAAAGAAATATATTTTATTTTCTTTGTTCATTTTAGACCACATAGGCAAGAATGACATTTCTTTGGAGATAAAATCTATATATCATTTTAATGAAATGTGGAAAAAGCAATTTCTATTTCAAAACTTAACCTACTTTACAATTCTTTTTGTCAGGGTTGTTTTCAAAGTGTGAGAGACAAATCAGAAAGGGGAGTTAGTGCAGAGGAGATGTTCCTGGTTTTCATAATTTTTATGCACATGCATTCCAGTTGGTCCAACTGAATGGATTTTAACCAAATAATACTTTTGGTTAAAGCCAAGTTTAATAATGATCTTTAACTTAGTTGAGAAGTATTATTTTTTTTTCTTTTTTGTACATTATTTTTTCAATCCAGGGAGAAAAAGAGGAAATTAAAAACGTAAAGTACAATATGTTTATAGATCTGCCCCTAATTTGTCTTCATTCAACAAGTAAAAGAAGGAATTATGTTGAATGGAGTTTGCTTTGGATTTTTCATTTCTCTTAAAGTGTCAGAGAACCCAAGACTAAGTAAATTAATGATTTATGGAGGCCAAGAAAGAAAGATCACTACAAAAACAATCACAAACCTGAGGTCAAGTCCAGCATGCCTGACAACTTGGGACCTCAGTCATGTTAACTAACCCCTCCTGGCTATACTTTCCTTATTTATACATATCACTAAATATAATCTCTTCCTTGCATTCCCTCAGTATTGGTACAAAGATTAAGTGAAGTTTTACTAATGAAAGTAATTGAACTTAAGTGGTAACACATGATATGCAAAGTTAATATTTTATCTTCTTAGCCTGTGTGAGAATTCTCCAAAGAAACAAACTACCATGTTATATGGGTTTGCTTGATGGGTGGTGTGAGCAAACTCCTTATAGATAATTCTGAGCCTGGGGGCCTGGGCACACAGGGACATGGGTGTTTCTAATCCCAGGACTACCTTGCCCACCCTGTAGATCCCTTGAGATCCCTGGATGTCCCTTTTCCTCTGGAAAGAGTGGGTTGGGAAAAAAGTGAGAGATTAATTTTCAGAAATTGTCATTCTTCAACATGAGTCTAGGATAAGTGTAAATTATTGCTAAACTATCATGGACTTTATGGGTACTTAGGACTAAATTAATCCATAAATAAAGACAGTCCCACCAAAATACTTATAAATATTATTGAAGCAATATAATATGCTATTTTAATAATTTAAAGTGCTCAGATGAGGAAAAAAAGTAACTTCTAAAATTAATGAAAATTTACATCTCTGAAAGAAATTTAAAGAACCAGGCACTGTTTCTAGTTGTTTTATTTATTTAAATGTATTATTTTTATCTCATAATTTTAATTAAAATGGAGAGAATTCATTATTTTTCAGAGCTGGTAATGTTTATAATATTCAGATTTGAATGTCTCATATTAATTGCACATGTGGTACTTAAAAAGAGCAAAAAGAACAGAAAGCTGTATCTATCATCTAAATAAAACAAAATAATGAATCATTGGAGAAAAAAATTTGCAGGCTGTCTATATTTCAATCTAATTATACACTACCTCAAATGTTACACCAATCTATTGAGATATCTGTTTTTCTAAAAATCAATTTGTCTTAACAGATCTGACACACTGAAAAAAAAATTGCATATACAGTATTGGATAAGGTTGTTTTAGTATGTTGACATGCAAAGTTTTGAAAAGTGTTTTAAGAAGAGAACTTCTTCAAAAACATTTATAAAATTGGGAAGAAACAAGTAGCACATTTTGAACTTTTAGTCTATCATTTCAATTACATGTGAACACTTTCCAAGCATTAAGCTATCTATGTATGCTAGAAAATTTACCCTTCAGTCTCTTTTTAATAATACACATATTGAAGGAAATATTTCTCCATTTAAAAAGTGATATTTTAAAAAAGGAGTATAGTAGGGTTGCAAGGGAAATTGTACAAATGTTGAATTGAAGAGGGTAGAAGACTTAACTCAGCCTCTGTTTTGTTTCTTATTCAAGGCTTCCTTGAAGACTTCTTCATGTTGTGTGCACATTATCTATCGTAACCCAAGGTCGATAGTTTGCCAATGCACTACAAAGACAGCAGTAATAAGCAAATTCTGCAGACCACTCAACCCTTTCAAATCTATGCCTTCATTTTTAATAATCAATTGCCAAACACAAAATGGACTATCATTCTTAATGCTGGGCTTGCAAAATAATTATGATCCACAGGTGGAGCAAAATCTACTTTAAAACTTATATTCTTGAAAAATGTATCATGCTACTTTTAGCTATCTATCTACTTACCTATCTGTCTTTTAATCTGTCTACCTACTTACCTACCTACCAATCTTTAAACATTTCAGTACAACCTTAATAATTTAGATATACTTTTGTAGGAGCATATATTTTAGACACACCCACCCACCCATGTACCCATCCATTTTGTGGGCAATCCAGTGTTTCTGGAAGATAATATTTTCTTTATTGCAGTACTCAAATGACCATATATAAATCCATTAATGACATTCTATTTTCAGTTCATGTGTTTTATAGCATGTTACATCGAGGAACAGATTAGTAGTTTGATTAGTAAAGACTTTTGCCTGAAGGCAAAATTATTAAATATGTATTTCTCAAACCTCAAGAAGCAAGAATACCACACTGTCAAAAAATATTGGTTTATTTTCTCTTAATGACTAAAAAAAAAAAAACCCATGAAAAGTTTGCTGTTTAAAGTTTAACAGGTCTCATCTCCTCCTCCCCCCTTTTATATAGCAGAATTATTTATTTAAAGAAAATTCTCTATTAATAGTTCTTTACTTTAACACCTGGGTTGTCAACATCTTTACATATCTAAGGAAAAGAGACATTTAAGCAGAAGAATATAAATGTGAGAAAAAAAGAAAGATGTGTTAAAATTCTTAGAAGTGGAACTAAATACTGTGAACTATAACTTAAGGTTATTTAGAATATATATAGAACCTTTTAAAGGTTGTGGAAGAGTAGATTAGACCCTCTTCCTATATATATATATATATTTATATATATATATTTGTGTTTTCATAGAACTAACATTTGAAAGATGGACAAAACAAAACAAAAAAGTAACAGGATGATGTTGTACAGTGTTATGATGATTATAAAACAGTAGAATGATTTAGTCAGATTGACATTTTGTAATATATATATATATATATATATATATATATATATATATATATATATATAACATATCTTATATAATAAAGAGCTAATATGCAAATGGTCAACACACCCTTGTGCACTATAACCTCACGCACTAACGCTGGGGCTGGGGGACCTGAGGCCACACCCCCTGTCTGGCAGGGCTTGACAGGGGACCTGAGGCTGTGCCCCACACCCTGTGGGCTTGATCGGGTTGGGGTCAGCTGGGTCTGGGTTTCACACAATTTCAATGTGTGTGCGGGTGGGTGGGGACTTGACTCTGGGTCCTGTGGCACACCCCAGACTCTGACAGTAGGGAGGTTTTCATATACATTTTACTAATTTTCTTTCATCTCTGACACTTCTATTACAGAGAAAGGGCAAATAGCAATATTAAAATATTTCCTCTAATTAATTCCCTTTTAATGTACACGAATCCAGGCCACTAGTGTGTATAAATATATACATACACACACACACACACACATATATATACATACATACTAGAGGCCTGGTGCACGAAATTCGTGCACAGGATGGGAATGTCCCTCAGCCCAGCCTGCAACCTCTCCATCTGGTACACTTTGAGGGATGTCTGACTGCCCGTTTAGGCCTGATCCAGGTAGGATTGGGCCTAAACTGGAAGTCGGATATCCCTCTCACAATCCAGGACTGCTGGCTCCCAAACGCTCGCCTGCCTGCAATCCTGATTGCCCCTAACTGCTTCTGCCTGCCAGCCTCATCACCCCCTAACCACTCCCCTGCCAGCCTGATTGATGCCTAACTCATCCCCTGCCAGCCTGTTTGCCCCTAACTACCCTCCCCTGCAGGCCTGGTCACCACTAACTGCCCACCCCTGCAGGCCTGGTTCCTCCCCAACTGTTTTCCACTGCAGGCCTGGGTCCTGCCCAACTGACTTTTCCTGTAGGCCCGGTCGCCCCCAACTTCCCTCCTCTGCAGGCCCAGTCACCCCTAACTGCCCTCCCCTGCAGGATTGATTGCCCCAACTGCCCTCCCTTGCAATCCTGGTCCCTCCCAACTACCCTCCCCTGCTGGCCATCTTGTGGTGGCCATCTTGTGTCCACAAGGGGGTAGGATCTTTGACCACATGGGGGCAGCCATCTTGTGTGTTGGAATGATGGTCAATCTGCATATTACTCGTTTATTAGATAGGATAGAGGCTTGGTTCACAGGTTGGGGCTGGCAGGTTTGCCCTGAAGGGTGTCCCAGATCAGGATGGGGGTTCCCTTGGGGTGTGGCGTGGCCTGGGCAAGGGGCCTGTGGTGGTTTTTAGGTCAGCCATGCCCCCAGCAACCCACGTGAATGCCCTGGTATCTGGGATTTATTTATCTTCTACAATTGAAACTTTGTAGCCTGGAGCGGAGCCAAGACTTCTGCTCAATCCTGGCAGCAGCCATTTCTGTTGGGATTTATTTATCTTCTATAATTGAAACTTTGTAGCCTTAAGTGGAGGCCAAGGCAGGCCAAGGGCTGCAGAAGCTTGGCCTCCTCCATTGCCAGGGGCAACCCTAGCCTCCTGATCTCTCCAGCTCTGTGGCTTTCACCATTTTTGTTGGGATTTATTTATCTTCCATCATTGAAACTTTGTAGTATTGAGTGGAGGACTGGGCCAGCAAGAGCAGGTGGAAAGCTTGGCTTCCTCCATTGCCGGGGAAACCCAAGCCTCCCTCCTGCTCTCTGTGACCTCAGCCATCTTGGTTTGGTTTATTTGCATATTCACTCCTGATTGGCTGGTGGGCGTGGCTTGTGGGCATGGCTTGTGAGTGTAGCAGAGGTAGGGTCAGTTTGCATATTACTCTTTTATTAGATAGGATATATATATATATATATATATATATATATATATGTATATATACACACACACACACACACACACACACACACACACACACACACACATATACATACCTACATACTAGAGGCCCGGTGCTTGAAAATTTTTGTGCTGGAGGGGTGTCCCTCAGCCTGGCCTGCCCTCTCTCACATTATGGGAGCCCTCAGGGACGGGAGGTGACCCACGATTCCCTATTAGACCTCTGCTGCTGCCACTGCCAGCAGTGTTAACCTTGGCCGGCCCTGTTTACCTGAGCCTTGAGTGGCCCTGGGAAGCTGGGCAGCTGCCACCTGAGGCTTGCCTGAACCTCGAGCTGGCCCTGGGCAGCTGGGGGGCTAAGGGGACCGGGAGACTCCAGAGGCAGGCGCCTGTAGCAGCAAGCAGGCCCAGCTGCCATCTTTGAGGGCAGGGCAGTCATTTAGCATATTCCCTCCTTATTGGCTGTGGGCGCCACTATCTTTGTGATGGCTTGAGGGTCAATCAGCATATTCCCTCTTTATTAGATACGATATAATAATTCTTTTAATGATCTCTTCTGGACTATCTAAATAATGCACTGGACTTTCCTCTCCCCCTCTGGAAAAATGATGAGAGAACTCTGGACTTTGTGTACAATGAACAAATGGGATAGTCTGACCCCTGAATAATTTAACGGAAGCTCTGTCTGACTCTATCCTTATAAATCACTCAATAGATAATAGTAGCAAAGTATTAAAATGCTTAATTATGTAAGGGTTTATTTATTTCAAAGCATAGTTGAAAAACTTACTATTAACAGGAAACCATACTTTGAAATAAGAATAATTTTGAAATATTAAGTTATTAAACTTCAATGAGTTTTCTAATAAAGATTTAATATCTTCTTTAATTATGTGAACAAAGGACAAGATAATATGATTTGTTTAGACACCTTTTATATATTAGTTATTTATATAATGTTTATTCATGACTTTTATAAGCTTTTCCACAGTATAAAT
Source organism: Eptesicus fuscus (assembly GCF_027574615.1). NCBI lineage: Eukaryota > Metazoa > Chordata > Mammalia > Chiroptera > Vespertilionidae > Eptesicus > Eptesicus fuscus. Next base: position 90,860,790 of record NC_072475.1, on the reverse strand, counting down.
ATGGCAGCCCAAAGGCAAAACCTTTTAATGTAGTCTAAAGTTCTCTGACCAACCTAATATACTTATAATGATGTTGAAATTTTTTTAAAATACATTTTATTGATTTTTTACAGAGAGGAAGGGAGAGAGATAGAGATTTAGAAACATCGATGAGAGAGAAACATCGATCAGCTGCCTCCTGTACACCCCCTACTGGGGATGTGCCTGCAACCAAGGTACATGCCCTTGACCGGAATCGAACCTTTGACCCTTGAGTCCGCAGGCCGACACTCTATCCACTGAGCTAAATCGGTTTCGGCATGAAATTTAAGCTTTTCATCAACAGTGCATGAAGCCATATAAAACAATTTTGGCTTACTAGTAAGTTCTATAAAATAATTGAGCGTTGTTATTAAATATTTTATTTTTTAATCTGGATCACTATATATTCCTATAATGTCTGAAATTATGGGTGGTAATAAAATGATTGAACAAGGTGCTTTTGAGTAATAAAGAAGTTTTGTTGCATTAAGTGACAATGGGATTAGGTACTTCATTTTATCTTCAAATTGGTTGGAATAATTGATCATAAAATGAAATAAAAAATGGAAACTTATCCATTACATAGGAGAAGAAACAACCTAGTAAATTTAATTATTGCAGAAACACATTAAATAAGTTTTGAGTCTCACATTTTTTTTTTTTTTTGTTAAAGTGAAAAACTTTAATTTTTTCCAATATTTTCAAGTTCATTGAAATCTGATGGATTGTAAAGCTAGAGAAACAGGGTGATGGCAAATGAGGACATGAAGTAAGGAGGAGGCATTGGACATGGCTAAGGCAAAATCAGCAATAAGAAATCGTGTAACAAGCAAAATAGAGACAGATGCAAACAGAGCAGGCAGATAGCTCTGATGTGTGTGTGTGTGTGTGTGTGTGTGTGTGTGAAGGAGTCCAGGCGGAATGGAATGGAGGGATTGAGAAAGATATATATATATTAGCGTCCCATTGCAGGAAAAATCCTGCAATAGGGTTTCCTGCTGCACTCTACCCCGCCCTGCCTGCTTTCCTCCCTTCTCCCCAGCCCCGCCTTCTCCACCAGCCAGCCTGCTTTTCCCTTCTCCCCCTGCCCCGCCTCTGCTCCTCCCTTCTCCCCTGCCCCGCCTTCTCCAGCAGCCAGCCTGCTCTCCTTCCTTAGCCCCCGGCCCCACCTCCACTCCTCCCTTCTCCCCCGCCCTTCCTTCTCAGCCAGCCTGCCTGCTTTTCACCCTTCTCCCCTGCCCCACCTTCTCCGCCAGCCTGCCTGCTTTTCTCCCTTCTCCCCCGGCCCCACCTCTGCTCCTCCCTTCTCCTCCCCCCAGCTTGCTTGCTTCTCCACAGCTTTGCTCCCTTCTGCAGCTCTTGGCTTCTTTCTACGCTGTCTTGATATGCAAATTAGCCACCATCTTTGTTGGGGTAATTTGCATACTCGTCCTGATTGTTTGGTGGGCATGGCTTGGCTGATGGGCGTGGCTTGGGTGTAGCGAAGGTGCAGTCAATTTGCATATTTGTCTATTATTAGGTAGGATATATATATATATATATATACATATATATATATATATATATATATATAGATATAGAGAGAGAGAGAGAGAGAGAGAGAGAGAGAGAGAGAGAGAGAAGAGAAAGAACTCACGAACACAGACATTGTGGTGATTGTTGGGGTAGGGTTGGGGTGAAGTTGGAAGAGGGTACAGGGGAATAAATGGTGATGGGAAAAATTAAAGAAGAAGAAGAAAATAAGAAATAGTATATTGATATTTCTTACACTACTAAACACTTCAATGTGCCCAGCCTTACTCCATGTTTTTTTATAAGCATGTATCACTTACTTCTTTGGCCACATATCTTAGGTATGAACTATTTTACCAATTGTGCAGTGGAAAATGTAGCTATTGACTGGGGAATGTTCCATCTAGGAGACAAGCATCAGGAGAAGTTTCACATAAGGGGAGAGATTAAGTGAAGCAAACTAAGCCATGTCAAGTGCCTTTGATATGCAAGACTAGGTTTTCTGTTCCATATAATTTTATTACATAAAATCCTTACAACAACTTTCAAGGGTGATATTTGCTCTTTCTGATTTTATAGGTAAGAGAAATAATAGGCTCAAAGAGGTGAAATAACTTATCTGGGGTCACATAACAAGACAGTCCTGGAGCAGGGATTCAAATGCAGACCTGTCTGTCTTCCAAACACTTAGAGTTTTACGAAATCTCAATGTATACCCATCACTGCTTTTCTTTTAATTGATATTTGATGACATTTATCGGAAATGCTGAGTTTTTAACTCGATTCACTCTAAAGCACAGATTTGTCAGGATATATATATATATGTGTGTGTGTATGTGTGTGTGTATATATGTCTCCTCTTTAATAAAATGGTAATATGCAAATTAACCATCACTCCGCTACATAAGCCATGCCCACCAGCCAAGCCACGCCCACCAGCCAATCAGGTCGAGTATGCAAATTAACCCAAACCAAGATGGCTACAGCCACAGAGAGCAAGGTTTCCCAGGTAACAGAGTAAGCCAAGCTTTCCATAGCCATTGCAGGCCTAAGCCTCCACTCAAGCTACAAAGTTTCAGTTATAGAATGTAAACAAATTCAAACAAATGGCGGCAGAATGGAGCTTGAGAGAGCAGGCCAGGGTTGCTGCCGGCAACAGGGGAAGCAAAGCTTTCCGCACACCCTGGCCAGGCTCACCTGCTTAAGGCTACAAAGTTTCAATTGTAGAAGGTGAATTAACTGCCACAGGAATGGCTGCCTGCCCCGGAGGGAGCAGCAGGCTTGGCTCTGCCCCAGGCTACAAAGTTTCAATTGTAGAAGGAAAATAAATTCCAGATACCAGGGCCTCCGCTTGGGTCACCAGGGGGCGTGGCCGGCCTGCAAACCACCACAGGCCCCTCGCTCAGGCCGCCTCACGCCTCAAGGGAACCCCACCCTGATCCAGGACACCCTTCAGGGCAAACCAGCTGGCCCCCACCCCTGTACAAGGCCTCTATCCTATCTAATAAAAGAGTAATATGCAGATTGATCATCACTGCAACACACAATATAGCTGCCCCCATGTGGTCAAAGATCCTGCCCCCATGTGGACACAAGATGGCCACCACAAGATGGCCAGCAGGAGAGGGCAGTTGGGAGGCACCTGGCCTGCAAGGGAGGGCAGTTGAGAGGGACCAGGCTTGCAAGGGAGGGCAGTTGGAGGTGATCAACCCTGCAGGAGAGGGCAGTTAGGGGTGACGAGGCCAGCAGAGGAGGGAAGTTGGGGGCAAACAGGCTGGAAGGGGGGCAGTTAAGCATCAACCAGGCTGGCAGTGGAGTGGTTAGGGGGTGATCAGGCTGGCAGGCAGAAGCGGTTAGGGGCAATCAGGAAGGCAGGCAGGCAAGCAGTTGGGAGCCAGCAGTCCTGGATTGTGAAAGGGATGTCCGACTGCCCGTTTAGGCCCGATCCCACCAGGATCGGGCCTAAATGGGCAGTCAGACATCGTGGGATCGGGCCTAAACGGGCAGTCGGCATCCCTCCAGGAGTCCCAGATTGGAGACGGTACAGGCTGGGCTGAGGGACAACCCCCGCCATGCACGAATTTCGTGCACCGGGCTTCTAGTATATATATATATATATACTAGAAGCCCGGTGCACGAAATTTAAGTTAAGTTGGAATTAGAATATATATATTTTAATTCCAACTTAACTTAAATTTCGTGCACCGGGCTTCTAATTACTTAGGTAAGCAGTAATCATAATGTATTAGGCAATAACTTAATAAAGCATACTTGACTGGCAACAATGACCTAAATTTTGGTGAAAATTGATATATTTTCTTTCAATTTTTCATCATCTGATGGGAGTTAAGTTGGAATTAGAATATAAACAAAGACTACGTTGCCTAGTTATTTCATTTGAGGTCTTGCTATTTTTTGTTTACTGTGTAACTTCTTGGTGTAGATGGGATATTATTTTATAGAATGTTTAAGTATTTTATGCTCTAGAACCCTACATAGGGAGTAGAATTTTCAAATAGAATCATAATACAGGTTCATGGCTTTGAACTAAAAGTAATTTTACTACTTTGATAGTGAACGTGGTCAAACCATTATGATTAATATCAGATACTGTTATTTTGGTCACTGCCTGAATCACTGGATATTTCCAATATTGAGTGCACTTGTCAAAAAATGTTTTTTACCTACTCTTCCATTATCAATTTAAGTTTTCTGTAAATTTTTATTTGTTTCATCAACCTCATTTTATCCATTATCAAGACTATATTTAAAAATCTGTAGAAAATGTAATATAATGATATGGCCAAGAGCAGGGATTGAGTGAATTCATATCCAGTCTCTGCCCTTCTACTTTGTTACAATGGGCAAATTATGTGCCTTGCATACGTACTTCATACTTATATGCCTCACTCTCCTCATCAGTAAAATGGGTTGAATAGTTGTGCCAACATTGTGGGTTTATCAGTGATGATTAAATAAGCTAATACTTGTAAACAATTTAGAATAATATTTGTCCCATAAGTAAATATTATGGAGGATTTACTTTTCCATGTCTGGATATAAAAATTTGAGTAGACTCATCTTTAAACTCATATTCATATCAAATAATGTATATTGTGCAGAATCTCATGACCAAGTCATGAGCTTTTGTTTCTGGAGAAAGGGATAATGACATTGGCAATTTACTCTAGGGTATACGTTTAAATGTCTTCAGTTATATGATGACAAGATATAAAATATAAATTTTCAGAGCAGATACTAGTGCATACACAATTTTTAAAAATAGCCACAAACTCTTTAATATCTATTGTGTTGTTTTAGATTACTTTAAATTTTTTCTCAAAATATTTATGTCAACAATATTCTCCTTTACTCTTGGAAAGAATTTTTTTTTCTCATAAAGCATAAACTTTGTATGATTCTTCAGCACAGTTGGGAGTCTGTACTTGATTCACTTTCATCGCCTTATTTAAGCCCTATATTTACATATAAGAGGAGTTACAAAGTAGAAATAAATGTAGCTCTTTTTAATTATTAATTTTGTATTTTACTTATAGCTTTTAGATCTGATGATATATATATTAATATTCTTAATAACTATTATATATTAAACATGTGTTTGGCACATGCATATATAATGGTCATATTATATTTTTATATATTAATGTATTTTATAATTTAGGTTATTTATGAATGTATTTATTTATTTTGTTTCTATACTCTAGAATGTTTAGTATTTATATGTAGGATCAAATTAAATAAAAGTGCATATTAAAATGATTAATTTACCAACAATGGTCTAGGAAAGTGCTTCAATAATGGAATTCAAGACAAGGAATTATTCTTTTACTTATATTGCTCAAGCCTTTTCTGTGAATTCTACAAGAATAAACAGATTCTTATTTAAATGAATAACTTTCTTAGTTGGAAACAATCTACTAACAGCATGACTGTTAAGATGGTGAATGAATATATTGGAACAATTTTATTGAAAAGTGAGAAAGGGCAGTTTGATTTGTTTCCAACTTGGTAAAGCTTTTGTGATTCCCACCCATAAACATGGGAGGTAGGAGGTGAGAAGGTTTTGTTCTATAATAATGAAGAGAATTGCCACTGAGATTTTAGGGGGGGGGCGGGGATCTGATATCTGCTAGCACAACATCAGTTTCTTTCAAGCATGTTTAAATTCTTGCACTAGGATTTCTGTGAGCACAAGATACCAATCAAAGTGAAATTTCTTTTTTCAGATATTCAAAAGAACTTCATTCTTTTTATCCCCTTTCTTAGTCTTAAAACATAAATACCCTGATGAACACTTTATTGATGTTATTAGTGTTCTGTGTGAGTGGAAGGAAAGTGGCACTTCAATAGAAGTCAGAAAGAATTGAAAATACAAACAATAAACAGAGATCAATGGGACAGTGCATGCTGTTTTCTTTTCCTACTGGGCAATTTCAATGTAAATGGGGAAAGTATATGTGATGATTTGATTCACTAGAATACATATTACAAAAATATTCTATATTTGTAAATGTTTATTGAAATTCAATATATTTCTTTTATTCTTAGTGCACATTTGATATTTTCTATGCTGATTTACTGAGCTTGTAGCTCTGTGAATATGGGAATTTTTCATGGACCTACTACAACCAGGAAATATAGAACTACCTTTCTCCCAGACGGGGAGAAATGGAAGTCAACTAGATTGCAGTTCCAAATGTTATGTTTAATGAAACACTTTGGAAGCATTTTGGTTACAGCCATATATCTGAGTGTCTGAATAATCCATAATAATGTTGGGGAATTTGTCAGGGACTTTCCAAAATAATGGAACATGCAGATATAATTAATGCCATTTCTAAGATTTTTTTAAGTTGATTTTAAAGGCATTGGCCTATCAAGCAATCTCTTTGACTTCCTACTATTTTGATTGTGATGAATAATTCTATATTTAAAATATATTAATGTGCTGGACATGTGACTAATGTATGGCAACCTTCAATTGTACGAAGTTAATGTAAAGATATATTTTAACATGTTATATGTAGTGTTTAGCTTGATATTTTCAAAGGGAACAGTATTTTTTGTTTTTTTTGAAATCACTTCTTCTTAGGTTAATTCTCATGAGGTAATTATTTTACAAAGGTCATCATAAACTGGAGAGTACATTTCTTTTTTGTAAATATGTTTTTATTGATTTCAGAGAGTAAGGGAGAGGAAGAGAGATAGAAACATCAATGATGATAAAGAATCACTGATCAGCTGCCTCCAGCATGCCCCCCACTGGGGATAAAGCCTGAAAACTGGGCATGTGCCCTGACTAGAATTAAATTGTGACCTCCTGGTTCATAGGTTGATGCTCAACCACTGAGCAACACCAGCCAGGTTGAGATTACATTTCTAATCCTTATATTCTATAGCTTTTTAAAAAATATTAAATTTATAAGGATGACATTGGTTAATAAGATTATATAGATGTCAAGTGTACAATTCTATGATACATCATCTGTATATTGTATTGTGTGCTCACCACCCAGAGTGAAATCTTCTTCTGTCACCATATATTTGACCACCTTTAACCTTTACTAATCTACCCTCTTCCCTCTGAAAACTACCATACTGTTGTCTTTGTCTATGGATTTTGGTTTGTTTTTCTTGTTTGTTCATTTGTTGCTTTTAGTTTTATATCTCACACTAGAGGACTGGTGCATGAAATTTGTGCACGGGATGGGGGTTGGTCCGCTCAGCCCAGCCTGCACCCTCTCCAATCTGGGACCCCTCAGGGGATGTCCGACTGCGGATTTAGGCCTGATAAGAGATTGGGCCTAAATCGGCAGTCGGACATCTATCTTACAATCTTGGACCGCTGGCTCCTAATTGCTCACCTGCCTGACTACCTGATCGCCCCTAACTGCCCCCCTCCTGCCAGCCTGGTCACCCATAACTGTCCCCTGCTGCTGGCCAGGTCACCCCCAACTACCCCCTTCCTGCTGGCCTGGTCGCTCCTAACTGCCCCCCCCCCCACCAGCCTGGTTGCCCCCAACTGCCCTCTGCTCGCCTGGTCACCCCTAACTGCCCCCCTGCTGGCCTGGTCACCCCCAACCACCCCCCCCTGCTGGCCTGGTCGCCCCCAACTTCCCCCCCTTGCCAGCATGGTCAACCCACACAGCCTGCTGTTCAATTGTTTGGTCATCCCTCACTAACCTCCCTGCCAGCCTGGTTGTAGGCAGCCATCTTGTGAGGGTGTGAGGGTCAATTTGCATAATACCTCTTTATTATATAGGATATGAGTGAAATCATATGGTTCTTAATGTTTTCTGTCTGAATTATTTCACTTAGTATATCTTCAAGATCCATCCACGCTGTTGCAAATGGCAGTATATCATTTTTTCTTATGGCTGAGTAGTATTCTAATGTGTATATGTGCTACATCTTTTTTATCCAGTCATCTAACAAGGGACAGTTCAGTTGTTTCTATCTCTTGACCATTGTAAATAATGCTGTAATGAACATAGGGGTGCATTCATACTTTTGAATAAATGTTTGCTATACCAGTTTACATTTCTATAGCTTTTTAATGTAGAAAAGATATATACTTTGAATGAAATAGCAATGGAAATGGAAATATTTAATTTTTATATTTTGATATTTAGAGAGCAAACTTTTATTAAAAAATAATATTAAAAATCTATTAAGACAACTTAATTTATGTATGCCTTGGCAAGCTTTTTAATGTATGTTATGAATAAATAAATATTTAAGAGAATTATAGGTAATTATTAAGTCATTCCTTTGATTTCACTCTTAGAAACTGAACATAAACATATTTAATCTTCGCTAACAGGCACTTATAAAATTGTCCTTTATGTATGGCCTTAAACACAGTTTACCCTGACCATGATACAGTATAGCATTGTTTAAAGAGTCATGTCTATTCTTTTATTTTCATAAAATATAAATAAAATTCTCAATTTAACCATTATAAATGTACAATTCTGTGGCATTAGTTGTTTTAATAATGTCATGCAGACATCACCACTATTTATTTTCAAAACATTTTCATCCCCCTAAACAGAAACTCTGTACCCATTAAGCAATATGTCACCTAGTAAATTTCAAAGTGTTGTGTTTTTTGAATTTGTGAAACTTAAATGTATATGATGATTTATATATTAGTGTAGATATAATTATTTTGTGTGTGATGATTTTGCATATATATATCAATATACATGTATACATATATGTATATAATATTAAACAATTTTTATTCATATGTTGATTATAAGTTATACCAGTGTATTAAATAGTTTGACAATGATCCCATTTTATATGACTGGTATTTTTTAAGTGCATCAGACATAGACATGCATTATAAAGCATTTCTAATTCTACATGTAAATATGAAAATGCTCAACTAGTATATATATATTACAGGCATATAGTCAGATATATACTCTCTTTAAAAATATAAATGAGTATTTCTGATGCCTTATAAAATGTCTGTGATGCAAATAGCCTTATGGAATATTGTGTTTAAAATGAATGGTATTACTTTTACACAAATGGTATTTTTACTTTTAAAAGTCTTCCTGAATTGCTATTTTGTAACTCAATAGAAGTTATTATCTTCTGGCACTTTCTGTCTTTAAAAATTCTAAAGTATATAATTTCCCAAGAAATTTAGTTACTAAATTTATATACTTCCTTATCATTATATCCTCCTATTTTTTAAAACTATTCAAAGTTCTGGGTTTATTTTCTCCCACTTTCATTATTATATCTGCTCTAAAAATATCTAAGCTTCTTCCTCAATGGTCTAGAGTAGCCTGGAGGCAATGTGTGTGTGGAATGGGAGGGGTCTCCTGTGCACCTGCAACTTTATTTTAATAAAGATACCAGGTTACAAAGATACTTTCCTGAAGGTGTTGGAGCAAGGTAGGTTGAATGGGTTATCCGATAGTATTGTGTACCTCACAATGCTCCTAAGGTAACATTGCCTTTAGCATTAAAACTTCTTGCTGTTCATGCTCCTGAGTTCAGTATTAACACACAAATAGCTGCTTTTCTTAATTGAAGCTCTTCTGCTTTCTGTATAACCTAATGGACATGGATTTCCTGGAATTATATAAACCTTTAAGAAACACTTCATAAAGAAAAAGTATCAATACCCCATGCCTAGAAACCTACCCTTTTTCCCAAATCAAACTATTCAAACTTCTATTTTGTAATTAATTTATATTTATGAAATGTCATCAGTTACATTGATAAGAGTTTTCTATTTTAGGGTGTCTAGTATATTACCAATAACTAACTTTTCTTTTAATCCTACTTTATGCATTCAAGTAAAAGGTCTACTTCAAAGTACATTACCTTGAAAAATCACATCCCTACCTCTTCACCATCCCTACCTCCTCACCTGTCAGCATAAGGACAATGAGTTTAGATTCAGATCTTAAAAATGCAAACATTATAAATTACCCTAATATTCTTTAACCTTAATGATTTAGTGGCCTCACAGATCCTTCATCAAACTATTTTTAAAAACTCATATCTAATCTAACTTAGGGTCATGCATCTCTCATACTCATATAGTTATATGAAAGATCATTTTTATATATATTGTATGGGGACAGGCACTCATTGTCCTTCATGTGATTTGCCAATATAGCATAGCAATGATGATACATACTTGAATTCTCAGAAACCCTCATCAATAGAGTAACATTTAAAGAATAAAAAGAAATAGTAAAGTGACTTTAATACATTACAACAATCCAGAATAACTTCATGGATTATAATTTATATTTTTAAAAATGCAAATATGGATTCATTATTGGCAAGTTTATATGCCCTCCTAATTAACAATAAAGTGCTTTATTATCCACTAAATGCTTGTTGAGAATTTGTTATATGTTGAGCACTATCACAGGTTTAGGAACACAGAAAGGAACCAGATGAAGGTACACACATAGCTTATGTTCAACTGCATAAATTTCTAAATGTCACCTATTTAAATATTAAAACTATTGTTCCATATTTTGAGAATAAATTGCTATGCTCTATGAAGAAAGACATTCTGACTCTATACCTCTTAGGATTTACTGCTCTATAGAAATTCATATTTGAAAATTGTCCCAAAGCCTTATTAACTTACTTCCCTCATGTTTCACTACATATATTCAGACATAGGCTTCAAATGATTCATTAAAGAACACCAGCAGGTGATTGATAACCTGAAAAACAACCATATCCATGGGAATACATAAAAAACATCAACATCCTGCATGTGTGATAGGCCACCATTATTTGAGCAACTGTGTGTAGCAATAGCATCTAGTCATTGAGCCCCTAGAATTCAAATTGACATCAGCAAAATCAAAATTAATTGCTTGTAAACTACCCTCTTGTCAACATAATTATATTTTAGTAACATGAAAAGTAACCATTTATTGCATTAAATGTAACCTAAATTAAAAAGCTTTCTGATTTATTTATTTTTTTTCATCTATAAGAGTCATGATTAGAAGGAGAAATAAAAGGTTTTACCCCAGGAGGCATGTCTAACTCTGTGCCTAAGAGTAATTCACTAGAAATTCTGTGATGTTTATTGAAAAGAAAAATGATGAGTATGAGGTAATTCAAAACCTCATAATGTACTGTTGCAGAATTCAAAGGCTCTGCTAGCATAAGGAATAGCATTTTATACTCAGTATAATCCCTTCTTAATCATGACCTTCAGAACTTGCTTTTATTTATTGCTACTGAGTTAAGAACAGAGTAGCAGAGTAGAAAATGGTGACAGCAGTGCCACAGCAGGTAATTTAGGCACATTTAAGTTAAACTCATCTACTTCTCAGGGAAACATATAATTTATAGTTCCTATATTGCAAAGTATTTAAATAAGTTTGACATTAAACTGCTGTCTTCAAAAAACTACTTAAAAACAATTTTTTTATCTGTAGGAATTATAAAAAGGAACACCATTTAAAATTTTATAGGATGTATAATTTACACTGCAAAGCTAAGCATTTTTTTTGAAGCTGGTAAAAATGCTTTATTTTTAAAATATTTTAAAATTTAATTTATTGGGATGACATTGATTAATAAGATCATATTTGTTCCAAGTGGACATTTTTTATGATACATGATCTACACATTGCATTGTGTGCCCACCACCCAAAGTCAAATAATCTTACATCACCATGTATTTGGACAGGTATTCATTTTTACAGACAATAATTGGGGGAACAACAATAATAATAAATGGAAACATTTTTTACTATAATGTGAATACTTACACAAATTCATATTATGTCTTTTCTAAACTTATTTATATAAATATACTTGATTTCCATATTGAAAATGTTTTATAATAGCTTGGGAAGGAAGATTGTCAATTAATATAGTTCAAGAATAAATACATAAATAGATTGAATTTCAATTTTACTTTCACTATTATTTTAAATAGCTGGAAAATTTTAACAATTATTGCGGAAAATCTATGCTCTCCCATTCTCTATAATATCGAACTGTATCCTACCAATTGAATACAAAATAGAAAATCCTTTTTAATAGGTTCTATTAAAAAGTTTACCAGAAGGTTTGATTATCCTTTATATGCATATGTACAATGGTGAGACCAATTGTTATAAATATATTTTAAAGTTATTTTATGATAGAAAACTCTCAGTAAGCAGAAACAACTATATCAGAATCTATGTAGCTTTCTAAACCTTTAAGTAATAGAAGCTAAAAAATGCTCAAGTCTCAACATGAATTTCTATGGAATATGTCAAATTCAATGTAATGTAAGGTCAAAATATAATCTTAACATTTTCCTTTGAAATATAGCATAGGTGGGTGTAGATAAAAACAAATATTTAAAGTAGTCCATTCTGTCTACTTCAATTAATGGATATTCCTTGAGGACAGGACATCATCAGGTTACAGATTTACAAAACTGAAAATATTTTCTAAAATATCAAAACTTTTGGCCTCATTTTTTCCATTTGCACCAACTCCTACCTTGATTTATCATTAGCATAATGTCAATAGTCAATGCTACCACCAATCAGTTCTTAAAAAAAATTTATTCTGATCTTTTAAGGTTGCCTGAGCTGTGTTTGAATCATTTCTTTCCCTTTTGTAGCAGTAGATGCAATACTAGAAAATTTTAAAGGGATCATTACAGTGTGTGCCTGTGTGCACACGCATCCATACATAATTTGGGAACAAATGCAAGAAACTATCTGGGAACCATGCATTTAATGCCTAATACAATCTATCTGACAAATAACACCTGATTCTTTCCTTTCATTATCAATGCTAAGATCTAATTTGCTCATACAGTCCCCTCCTTGGTTAGAATAAAAGTTTGCTTCTTTGTGCCTCCAAAATGAACACCATTTTACAATGGATATAACATGTTCTTTAATATCTCCTATTTACTTTACTTGCATTCACTTTAGAAAGACATCTAGAATCTCACCAATATATCAATTTTAAAAATATTTTACACATCAGTAATAAAATAATTTAGAAAGTTACCTAAAAGTAATAAAAATGCTATTTCCCGTGTTCATAAAATTAAGAATGCTTTCTTCTCTTAAAGGCATTAAAGGTCACACATGTAATACTGTGGACAAGATTGACTCAACCAAGCCTGAAGGCTCCTCAGTTTTTCCTTCGCTCAAATTTGTAGTGACTGTCAGATGAGAAAAGAAGTCCATATATAAGTTAAATTAGTTTTTCCAAACATCCATGTACTTGTATTCCACAAGGAAGAAGGCAAAGGAGAATCCATTTGCATTTATATTATATTTTTATATTAAAATTAGAAATTTGGCATAATTTTAGGACAGGTACTAACACATCTTCAGATACAATAATGTAGTAATATGGCTGAACTTTTAAAATATTTAGTAGTCACTAAATATTTGTGTGTGTGTGTGTCTTAGATGGGTGTGTCTTAGATGCAGCCCTTTCTGAGGATGATGAAATTATATAGATTATTTTATTACTTCCTTTTTTTTGCTTCAGTGTTAGAGGAAGTTGAGGCTCTGTTTGTACCTCATACATGAAGATACAGTAAAACATCAGTATAATGAACCTTAATTTAATAACAAAAAGAAAAACTTTTATATGTACCTCTGTTGAACATGCTCAGAATATTATGCCTATTTACTTATATATTCCTATGTGCACTGTATTGAGAATATTGTGCAATTACTGCTGAGGGGTCTTTTCTATTCAAAAAATGCAAGACTTCAGTTTTAGAATTGTCATTTCAGAGTAATTAAAATTAAAAAAAATAAGAAATAGTAGAAACCTTATTTTACATCACTTCCTATATCATTTTTATAACTTGAAACTGAAAACTGAAGGCATTGGTGTTACAGCACTATAAAATAAGGTTCTATCTTATAATGACTGGTCAAGTGAGAATTATTCTTGTTCTTGTGAAATTAGTCTTCCAAGGAGTACATTCCTAAATAAGAGGATACATCTATTTATATGACATGGAGTCTCTTTAGACTGAGATATTGCAAGGCTAATAGTTTCAGTCTGTAAATTTATGGTAAGTATGATATGAATCTATTAAACTAAACATTATAAATTTAACGTATTTCTGTTTTTAAAAAATTATATTTAAATCTCACCTGTTGTAATCTGTAACATCAATATATATGTCAGCTATAGTAGTTCAGAGGAAAACAACTTAAAAAACAATGAATCTCTAAAAACAGTCTTTTTAAAAAAAAAAAAAGGGGGGGGGAATCTATTCTTCATCTAGGGACAGGAACAAGTAATTTTGAACCAAGCTAATATGAATATTTTATTTATAAAAGTAACCCCATGTCTTCCTAGAGCCAGGCCATAATGAAACAAATTCATATATTTTATATTCATCACCAAAATCTTATATTATACAAATTATTATTCTGAATGATAATTCTGAAATACTAGAAAAATTCTAAATAATCTAATAGAGTTGATACTATTTATTAGTGAACTTTATAATACCTTAGATCCCTAAAGTCCTTTGCTTTTTCAAAGCCACTTCTACTTAATATTTTCTTATTTTAATTCACACAAAAATCATTTGAATAGCTGTTGTTATTCCTATTTAGGCTGAAACTGAACTCAAAGGGACTTGGCCAGTGTTTGGCAAACTGCGGCTCATGAGCCACATGCAGCTCTTTGGCTCCTTGAGTGTGGCTCAGCGTTAGAACCACTTCTTCAAAATAGACTCGACCAGGTCGAAAACCGACTTCTGCGCATGGGCCACGAAGTTTTAATCGTACTGTATGTGCATGCCCACACGTGGTATTTTTGTGGAAGAGCCACACTCAAGGGGCCAAAGAGCCGCATGAGGCTCGAGGTTTGCCCACCATTGGACTAGGCTATTTGCCTAAGGGTCACAGATTTAAAGTCACACACCTAAGTTCATAGACTCAAGACTTACACTCAAATCCTCTTATTTCAACTTCAAAGTTCTATCTACACAATGTCTGGCCGCATGAGTTATACTATATGTGCTAAAAGACATTTTAGGAAAAAATCAATTTCAAAGGTATGCAAATATTAAAAATAAAATGGATAAAACAAATTGCGGTATATACACACAATGGAATATTATAAAGCAAAAAAGAAATCCTGCTATATGCCACAACATGAACCTGTGGACATTTTACTACTAAGTGAAACAAACCAGTCACAGGACAAATAGTGTATGATTCTACTTATATTTTACTAGAGGTCCAGTGCATGAAATTCATGCATAGTGGGGAGCCCTCAGCCCAGCTTGCACCCTCTCGCAATCTGGGACCCCTTGGGGGATGTCCGACTGCTGGGTTAGGGGTTAGAAAAAAAACTTGTGAGGAAAAAAAAAAACACACACACCAAAACAAAACAGAGGTCACTCCAGCAAGGGTGGGTTCTGAGGAGCTAGGATTAACTTTCTGCGTGAAGATTCACCAGGCCAGGGAAGAGGGTAGGAAGGAGTGTGTGTGTGTGTGTGTGTGTGTGTGTGTGTGTGTGTGAGTGAGAGAGAGAGAGAGAGAGAGAGAGAGAGAGAGAGGGAGACACCCCCCCACAGACTCCAGACTCTTTTGTTCTAAAGCACAAAACTGCTTTCCCCACGTTTATTGCATGTTTAAACACAAACCATCATGTACTTCAAGCAACATGTACTGGGAAGAAGAATGCAGCCTTAAAGCAAAGGGTGGGGGTGTCAGAAGTGAGTGACTCCTCTCGTCCTCCCAGCTGAAGCTCCTCGGGGGCCTGCCTCTTTGAGAATCCTCATTTATCTCTTGGCACATGGGATGCTATGGGGGACAGCACTATCCTGGGAGGGGAGGGACAGGGGGACTGCACCCGTGGTATTTGCCCCAAGTCTCATTTCCTCACCCTCCCGGGTCACTTTCCACCCCATCACTGACCCAGTGAATGGGGTCGGAGGTCTACAGCTGGATGCCTCCAGGCAGAGAGCGTGCTGGGGGCTGGGTGGTCCAGTTCCAAGGCCCCTGCGTCCATGCCCCACCCCCTGCCAGCTTCCCGCCTATGGACAGTCCTCCCTGTGCCACACTCAATCTGACTGGGTGAGGGGAGAGATTGGGCAGCTCTTTGGTGGGCAGCTCAGCAGCTAGCACCTTTGAATTGCGCACCACTGGGGGGGAAAGAAAAGCCTCCCCAGAAAGAGGTTTTTCGAAAGCCTTCAGGGACCAGGAGGTTGGCCGGCCGGGGCTTTCCTTCCCCAGGCTGCTGGTAGCTGACTCCGCTCTCCACCTGCACCCACCTTGGCCTGGCACCACCCGTGTCTGCTGCCATCCATCCCAGGTTCCCCATTCCCCATCAGGCGGTCGGCCTCTGCTGGCCGGAGTGAAGGACTAGGAGGTTGGCCAGCAGGCCCCGATCAGGCGATTGGAGTGGTCAGTGTGCGTCATCGTGACTGATGGTTCTGGTCGTTCAGTCATTCTCCCCTAAAGGTTGCTTAGGCTTTTATATATAGAGACTAGAGGCCCGGTGCATGAAATTCATGCACGGGCAGGATCCCTAGGCCTGACCGGCGATCAGGGTCCATCTGTGGGGCAATGGGGGTCCCCCACTGGCACCTGCCTTGGCTGGCTTGGTGCATGAGGGCTGGGGGCAGCTTCTGCATTGAGAATCTGCCCCCTGGTGGTCAGTGCATGTCATAGCTACCAGTTGTTCTGCCGTTCGGTCTATTTGCATATTAGGCTTTTATTATAGAGGATGAGGTCTGACGTATTTAAATCACTCAGACTCATGGAAGCAAAGAATATAATGGTGGTTGCAGATGCTGGAGGTAGGGAAAGGGGCAGTGGCTAATCAAATTTCAGGTGTGTAAATTGAATAAGTTCTAGAGATCTGATATTGTGACTACAGTTAACAATACTGTACACTTAAAGATCTGTTGAAAAGGCTGATTTCATGCTAAATGTTCTTACCCCATTGAAATAAAAGAAAAACTTAAAGCTAAAAGAATTTCAATTAGTCACAGTACCTTTTTCACTCAATATTCTGCTTAATGCAAATTTTCTCTTACTGTAATCTGGAAACATACCTATTGATTGCCTCTATATGTCCACTGTAAAAGTTAAAAAAGTAGCACACAATTAATAACTCCCTTCTCTAAAACTGCAGTTTTTGTTAATAAGATGTTAGTAGTTAGGTATTATCTCTTTAAAAAATAAAAATGATATTAAATATTCCATTATTTCTAAAAAGAATAGTCTGCTATGTTTAACCCTTTGCACTCGCTTGCTTTTTTCTCGATTCCTTTATTTTAATGCTAACCGTGTCGAGTCACACTCGAAATCCAAGTGCAAAAGGTTAAGTGTCTCACTATTATTTGTGATATCCAGGACAGAACATTGAACATTTCTGAGATGTTTTCACACTATATACCTTTCAAAAATAATCATCATTCTGTTTTTAAGTCACTAATATGTGATTTGTCTATCAATAAGAAATATCAACTCTTAGTTTTGAGAAAAAAATAACATGGTAAAATATTCTTGAATTCAGATAGTTTCAGAAAAAAAATAAGAAAATAATTTACATGCCACATGTACACAGGTGAAAATTTAATTTATTTTTATTTAAACTGCATTTTTAGATATTTAAAAGAAACATATAATTTTTATTGCTCTGAACTTTTCTCAGAACACTTAGATTACCATTTGTCTTTTTAAGGTAAAGCACTGAAGGATGTATTGCATCATACAGTCTGAAATGTGTAGAATGCCCTGTGCAGATAACCTATGTGTCTTATGATTGTGATATTTTGCTCATTTTCAAAGCCAACATGGAAGGTCCTTGCCTTATATAAGATAGAGCAGTGAAAGTATGGAATGCGAACCAACCACTTGTGTAGTTATATTACAGTTGAGTTATATACCTGTGTAATCCTGAATGGAATGGATACATTAGTATTGTTTGAAATTGATTTATTTTAGAAATAATTCAAAATGAAAAAGTAGTATAAGTATGTCAAGGGAGATAATTACTGGGCTTAATTTGAATTTTTTTCTGTAGAACCATAGCTTCTGTTTTATGTATTATGAATCAATTTCTGAATTATTTTGCTTCATGTTTTTTTCCAATAAAGTTACAGCAATTAAAACAACCAAGATTCTGTTTTTTTGAGTCTATGATTTAATGTTTGTTTGCTTTTCTTGTTTGTTCATTTGTTGCATTCCATTTTATATCTCACATATGAGTGAAATCAGATTGTTCTTGATATTTTCTGTCTCACCTATTTCACTTAGCATGATATTCTCAAGATCTATAGATGTTTCAGGTGGTAATATTTCATCTATTTTTATGGCTGAGTATTTTTTCATTGTATATATGGACCAAACTTACTTTATCCAATCATCTATAGGCACTTCAGTTGTTTCCATGTCTTGGCCACTGCACATGTTCTTCCTTGTCTTCCTTGAAAACTGTCAATCTATACCTTCAGTTAGCCTGTCTTTTTATTTATGTACTCATTCATTCATTCATTCATTTGTTCGTTTGTTTGTTGCATCTATGATAACATATTTTTGGAAGGGCAGAGTAATCCCCTTTTTCTAGACTCCTTAGGCACAATATTCCACCAGAAATTAAGACCACAGAATCCCTTATTGTTCTCTTGTTCTCAGACCCCATATCATCTCTATGTGCTGTACTTGTTAACTGTTAACTATCCTATACCCACCAATGTGAGAGAAGTCTGTGTTTATGTTTTACTTTTTATCCAACTTCAGAGATTTCCCCAATTTGGTTCTCCCCTCTCCTCAATCTACCACCAGTGGATTTCTTGTATCTCTTTTATATTCACCCTTTGATTCTGATGTGCAAAATAAGTGATAAAACTTCCATTTTTCTGGAGAATTTTCTCAATTGTTTGAGTTATTGCTTTCCAGCAATTGTCATCAGTTTGGCTCAAATAAACTCATAAAAAATTTCTACAGCTTTGGATATTTCTTATGTCAACCAACGTATGTAATTTTATTAAGTCATATCACCCCAATAAATGTAATTAAAAAAAAAAGAAATACAGAGTAGCATCAAGTGAGAATGCATGATGTGAATAACTTTGGATGTTACATTTTTTTAAAAAAATTACGAGGTTTATTTAAATTGTGTGAAAAGCTTACTTATGCCACTGCCTTTGACTCATTCACTCTTGGCAATATACCAATTGTGGTCACATCTACTCTTCTAGCCACTTAAAGGTCTCATGTTCATAACTTTATTATTATTCTCTATAGTAGATACCAGATACCTCTAAGTGGGAAAAATATCATATTTTAGTCAAATTTCAGCATTTAATCATTATTTATTACATTCTAATTTTAGGAAATATTTTTTAAAAGAGAAAAAATTCCTTATTGTCTTCTACTTTAAGAAACAGCAATGTAATTCTACATATTCAGTTTTAAGACATAAATGTTAAAATAAAATTCAGAAGTAATTTAATTTAACTATTAAAAATTAAATGTGTGATACACTTTATTGGATTATTTTCCTTCTCTAATCACAAGTAAGACTTCTCCTTATAAATAGATTGTTTCTAGATAAAGAAACATTCTATCCTATATAATAAAAGCCTACTATGATAAGTGTCCAGTCATCTGGTCTGCCATTCAACCAATTAAAGTGTAATATGATAATAATATGCTAAGGCCGCTCAACCACTTGCTATAATGTGCACTGACCACCAGGGGGCAGTAGACCGGTCAACCAGTAGCTATGACGTGCACTGACCACCAGGGGTAGTTGCTCCAACCAGTAGTTTAGCTTGCTGCTGGGGTCTGGCCAATCGAGACTGAGCAAGATGGGCTGGACACACCCTGGAGCCCTCCCAGGGCCCTTCCCGGCTGGCCAACCTCTGTATCTCTCCCTGGCCCCAACTGTGCACCAGTGGGGTCTCTTGATCTGGCCTGCACCCTCTCGCAATCCGAGACCCATCAGGGGATGTTGGAGAGCCAGTTTTGGCCAGGCAGTGGAATGACTGGTTGCTATGACAGCACTGACCACCAGGGGCAGACACTCAATGCAGGAGCTGCTCCCAGGTGATCAGTGCACTCCCATAGGGGGAGCGCCACTCAGCCAGAAGCTGGGCTCGTGGCTGGCGAGCGCAGTGGCGGTGGTGGGAGCCTCTCCCACTCTGTGGCAGTGCTAAGGATGCTCGATTGACAGCTCAGGAGAGCAGGCCTAAGCTGTCAGTCGGGCATTCCCCGAGGGCTCCTGGACTGCGACAGGGCACAGGCCGGGCTAAGGGACCCCCCCTCCCCAATGACCAAATTTCAGGCCTCTAGTTTATGATAATAGAATTGTCTGAATTATTTTTACTAGTCCAGTAAAGATAATGTTTATCATTTAAAATTATACTTGAATTAATAGCTTCTTATCAGTAAGGAGTTATATCTGAATACTTAACATGAACAAAATACTGAAGATTCTTAGATTTTGCCAAAAAGTAAAGACATCATTTAAGTACAAGAGAGATTTGATAGGAAAAGATAAGAAAAGCTAAATATAATAACATATAGTTATTGCTGTTTATTCTGGTACTAATTAATTTTATTTCTATGTCTATATAAATTGGAAAATATTAGCCAATCAAGGAAGATATAAAGGGAAGACTGCTTAGAAAGGAAGTCATTTGTTATGGCCTTAGGTTACCTGGGCAAAACAATTCTGTAACTTCACAAATATAATCACTTTAATATAATTTCAATATATATACTAGCATCTAATAAAAATGCATAGAATAAATTAGTATAGATTTATGTAAAGAAATATTATGGTTTAAGTTTTTCCAAATAAATTTATGTGGTTACCAACTAAAACAAAAGGGCCTTTGCCTTGTGCATATGAAGCCATTTCCCCCCAAGGTGTTCAGTTATTCTGACACAACTATTAATTACATCCTTTTAAAAGTACTGAGTTTGATTAATATAAGGTACATATAAACTTTAATAAATTTCATGGCTTTAATCAGATACTGTACATGTTTCCCCTCTATGTAATTTATTTCAGAAGTATTTATGAGGAATCATTGTCTCCTGTTAAAAATAGAAATCCTTTGCTGAGAAAACAAGCCCAGGCGCTAAGTTGCCAATTAAAGTGAAGTGAACTGTCACATGAAAAATTGTCATTATACTTTTTTCATTTTGACTTTATGTGTTTTCATTCTACTAGAATGCCAACAAACTCAACATAGGCATGCTGCCTTGAACAATTCAGCTTCAGAGTTTACCTAAGGGAATCTCTGTTGCTCACCTGACCCAGGAATATGGTCATTGCCTTGCCTATCTACTGAGTTGCTACTGGGAAAAAAATTGAGCATTTAGATTTCTTGAGAACTCTAAAATTTGTGCTTCTAGCAGGAATAAAAGAATTTGTCACCTGAGCATATTACTGTTGAGGTATGATTTCTCCTAACTGATAGATTATAAGAATTCCACTTTTATGGAAACTGCCATTTAAACACTTAAGGCAAGTATTATTTCATGGAAAAATAAATTCTCACATGTAACAACATAACAGCAAGGTTGAAATGTTAATTGCCTAGGACAGCTGTGCTGAAATAATTTTTAAAACAAGAAATACCTGACTATTTAGTCAGGGGCTCTGACCTCTTTTACTTTAGATTGTCAAATAAAAAAATTGACATAGCCAACACAACAATAGCTGGCTGGTGTGAATGAATCAAAATTATACCTATTTTTTTGTCAGATTGGCAAATATGTATTTTTGGTGAGTCACAGAATTTTATATATATATGAGCAAAGTGAGCAGAACCCCGGAATGATGGGAACAACCAACAACTGGTTGCTTTGAGGTACACTGTGGCCCCAATTGGTCCCCTAACCCCAAACTGGGGTGAGGCCAGACCACCCACAGCCCCTCTCCCCGGCTGGCCCAGCTAGTGTCAGGGTGGGGGAGGGGCGATAAGGAGCATGGCTGGCTGGCCAACTGCCCATGGCTCCGCCCCTCTGCCGGCCTGGCCAGATAGGCCCCCATTGGGGCAGGCCGCCAGACAGCACCCATGCATGAGTTCCTGCAGCGGGCCTCTAGTTTATATGTGCCATGAGAAGAAAAACGGTTGAAAATCACTGCCCTGGGAATGCCATGAGTTGGTGTTTTTAATATTTTTTGGAGTAGAAGTTTTTGTTAAATGCATTGCAAGATCAGCTTTAAAAAAATTAAAGATATGACAACAGCCCAAGTCCCCATCAGTAGATGAGTGGATAAAAAAAAGCTATGCAGGGGGGGGTGAGGGCATGAGTGGGGGGTTGGGGGGCCAATGGGGAGATAAGGACACATATATAATACCTTCATCAATAAAGAAAAAAATAAATTTTAAAAAAGCTATGGTAAATTTATATACTGGAATACTACGCAGCAATAAAAAGGAGGATCTCTTATTCTTTGAGACAGCATGAAGGGATCTGGAGAGTATTATGCTAAGAGAAATGAACCGATCAAAGAAAGACAAGTATCACATGATCTCACTCATATGTGGAATCTAATGAACAAAGTAAACTGACAAACAGAATAGATCCAGAGACATAGAAGCATACAATGAACTACTGAATCTCAGATGGAAGGTGGAGGGTGTGGCAGATGTGTGGGAAGAGATCAACCAAAAAACTTGTATGCATATATATGCATAACCCATGGACACAGACAATCGGGTGGTAAAGGCCTGGGGCAAGAGGCTGGGAGGGCTAGAAGAGGTCAATGGGGGGGGGGGGGAAGGTAGACATATGTAATACTTTCAACTATAAATATCTGAAAATAAAATAAACTTGGAAAATATGGAGATTTGGAGCTATTCTAAATTAAAGAAACAAATTTACTCAATTATGTAATATTCATTTTGGTAACAATTTTTTAAAAAAATAAAGTAACAAATGAGTGTACTTACTTTTTCTCTCTCTCTGTACAAATGTTTACAGACTTTATTGTTTAGCCACATTCAAGAGCAAATTTTTTTATCTGAGTCTTAGCATCTTAAGATAGATGGATGTAAATATGATAGAAAAGACTAACAAAGGTTTCTTTCTAGCCATCAGATTCTTATGCTTCCTTGCCTCTTTTTATTTTTCAATTATGGTTTGTATTCAATATTATTCAGTATTACTTTTAAATGGAAAGAAAACACTAATTCTCAGTTCCTTAGTTTTAAATTGCAAGAAAAAAATATGAAATTCACACTTCTTAAAATACAATAGTCAAATATATTTGTTTTATAATGTTCTAATTCATTTTCAGTATGGTATTTTATTATTCTACTTAAATTTATACAAAAATTATTAGTCTGCATTTTAATAAATGGGGATGTAACAAAAAACATGTTTGCAATCTCCAAAAGCATTAATCTTGTATTTTACATTTTTGTATTCATTTCAGAAAGGTTAGTCATTTCTTCCTAATGTTCACTCCATAATTGCTTGTATAAAGCACTGTCTCAGGCATAAAGTTGATCTCTGGGTGACCTTGAGGTTTATATACTTCAATGGTAAGAAACTAAAAACAGGCATTAGACATGGCTGTACTACCTAGACAAGGAATTGAGGTGACACATTAAGCCATCATTTCCATTGAGGACTGTATTGACATACTGCATTATTTTAATCTTAATTAAAAATAATTGTGCTGCGTGCATGCTTTCTTAGCCTTTAATTAACATAAGCTCTACAGAACCAAAGTGGCAGCATAATAATACATTTATAATTTATAGTGTAAATGTTGGCCCTAGGGAAAATGTATTGCTGTAATTCTTTGTAGGTCTGCTGATGTCACACTGTTGATGAAAATGCCAATCAACTACAGCATGAAAGGGAGAAAGAAAGCATTAGACATGATTTATATTTTTTAAAGTATTAAGTTTCTTGTTTAAGCATTATGCATGCCAATTAGTAGATGGACCTCTCTCTCTCTCTCTCTCTCTGTGTGTGTGTGTGTGTGTGTGTGTGTGTGTGTGTGTGGTATAATGTGGTATATTTCTGAATCAGGTGTATCTCCAGGTCACTGTCTGCTTAGTTTAAACACTACAGACTTTCATTAGAATTCCAACTATGTAGCCTGAAAGTAGTTAAAGAGAGATAGATGATTATGGCTGTGGTAAAGCAAAAACAGGATCCTCAGTTACAACTTCCTATAATGTCAATTTTCTCTTCCATTAATATCTTTACTCACTCCTAGCCTTGATGATCTGCATTTTTGTAAGGGATCAGTGGGGCAGATAATTTAAAAATAACCGACAATCCCCTAAACAATTTACACATGATCTTGGGAAGAATGTTATAACTTGGACAGGAGACATTCACATTCTTGGTTATTTCTTCGTTTACCTAAAAGTGCAATATGAGGTGGCCCAGAGGAATTCAAGGTAAAAAGGGAAAGTCCTAGAGTTACTGGTTCAGATCATGCATACATGCATTGGCCTCAGGTCATTCTGCTTATTTCTATAAGAATCTAGTGCCTGCTTGTTCTTTGTTATTCTGATGATTTATCCTACCCTGACACCAAATCAATGATCACAGACCAGCAACTCCTGGGTCTTCTTTAAATAAAATAGCAAATGTTAAACTACTTCATACACAATACAGTAAGTGTGCTATAATGTGGTATATTTCTGAATCAGGTTAAACTATTTCCTACAAAATATAATATATAAGTTTGTCAAAGAAAAACTACAATTTTTTTTTTTTTTTTTTTTTTTTTTTTTTTGTCCCTAACAGATAAGCACTCTCAGTAAACTGGCTGTGTGCTTTCACTAGTCAGTACAGGAATATTTTAGAGCTGCCTATTGCAAGCCATTATGAAACAATTTATCTCTTAGGAAGTAGATATTTTTCCCTCTATTAGGTAATGCTTACTAACATGAGGAATGTCTTTACCTTTCTCATTTATTCTTTCCAGTAAATAAAAAGATTATTGATTTTATTTCTGGATATAATTCTGAATGTGTGATTATTTTAACTTATGTTCCCCTCTAGGGAGATAGAAATATTGTCTTATATATACTTTATAGAAAAACTTTATTTTTCATTTATAAAAAGCTAATATGTATAATTTATGTGAAAAAAATGTGCAATCCAATCACTTCTTCATTAATGACAAAATTCATTTAAAGATTATTTTCTTAGACTCTAATTTTTTAATCAATCAAGTTAGATCCACCAGTAATTGTGTATTTATTAAATAGAAAATAGTCACCACAAATTATTTCATTATTACCGATGCAATCAGTAGGATAATTATCATTATGAAATTTATGAATTGTTATCTAATTTAATTCTCAATACTAATCTACTCTCTGAAATGTTTTCAGTTTGTATTCATAACTGAAATATTATGAATCATAGCTAAAATATGTATTATTAAGAAGTAGAATAATTTTGGATTGTATATATTTTGAAAGTGAAATTTGTTATTCAAAAATCTCCATATTCTAAGAGGAAAAATAGATAAAATAGAAAATTGAAATGAAGTTTAAAAATCTTTCCCCTCATGGGAGGAATTCTTTTTTAATCATTTTAGCACAGGATGTTTACAACTCTCTTCCTATTCATCTATTGAAAAATAGCTCTTTACTCTGCCACATAACTCAAGCCTTTATTAAATATTTTTATAATTAGAAATTCTCTCTAAACTTGAGGAAAAATCTAATTTTTAGTAGCTTCTAGACATTTGTCCTGGTTCTATATCCTTAGAACAAAGTGGTATATACCACCTGATTCTGCTTTAGAAAATCTTTTATATAATTGAATGATGCTTTCATCTTCTAAATTTTCTCTGTTTTTAAGATAAACACAATTAAATCCTTTAACATTCTTTGTATTTCCTACCTTTATTTATTTTTATTTATCTTAATTATTGAAATATTACAGATGTCCCCTTTTTTGTTTGCTTTTTTACTATTGACCCCCATCACTCCACACCCAGTTCTTCACCACTGTATTATCTATACCCACAGGCTATGCATCCTACCTAATAATAGACAAATATGCAAATTGACCACACCTCCGACACACCCACAAGCCACGCCCACAAGCCACGCCCACCATCCAATCAGAGCGAGCATACAAATTAACCCAAACCAAGATGGCTACAGCCACAGAGAGCAAGGTATACTAGGTAACAGAGGAAGCCAAGCTTTCCACCTGCCCTTGCCAGGCCTAAGCCTCCACTCAAGCTACAAAGTTTCAATTATAGAAGGTAAACAAATTCAAACAAATGGCAGCAGAATGGAGCTTGAGAGAGCAGGCCAGGGTTGCCGCCGGCAACAGGGGAAGCAAAGCTTTCAGCACACCCTGCCCGGGCCCACCCGCTTAAGGCAACAAAGTTTCAATTATAACCCCAACACAAATGGCTGCCGGCCTAGGAGGGAGCCCCAGGCTTGGCTCTGCTCCAGGCTATAAAGTTTCAATTGTAGAAGGAAAATAAATTCCAGATACCAGAGCCTCCACTTGGGTTGCCAGGGGGCGTGGCCGGCCTGCAAACCACCACAGGCCCCTCACTCAGGCCGCCCCACGCCCCAAGGGAACCCCCACCTTATCCGGGACACCCTTCAGGGCAAACCAGCTGGCCCCCACCCCTGTACCAGGCTTCTATCCTATCTAATAAGAGTAATATACAGATTGATCATCACTGCAACACACAATATAGCTGCCCCCATGTGGTCAAAGATCCTGCTCCCATGTGGACACAAGATGGCCACCACAAGATGGCCAGCAGGAGAGGGCAGTTAGGAGGCACCTGGCCTGCAAGGGAGGGCAGTTGGAGGTGATCAACCCTGCAGGAGAGGGCAGTTAAGGGTGAACAGGCCGGCAGAGGAGGGAAGTTGGGGGCAAACAGGCTGGCAGCAGAGTGGTTAGGGGGTGATCAGGCTGGCAGTCAGAAGCAGTTAGGGGCAATCAGGAAGGCAGGCAGGTGAGCAGTTGGGAGCCAGCAGTCCTGGATTGTGAGAGGGATGTCCGACTGCCCGTTTACGCCCGATCATGGTGGGATTGGGCATAAACGGGCAGTCGGACATCCCCCGAGGGGTCCCATATTGGAGAGGGTACAGGCTGGGCTGAGGGACAACTCCCCTCCATGCACGAATTTCATGCACTGGGCCTCTAGTATATGCATATAAGTTTACAAGTCTAGGCACTCCCCACCTACCCCATCACCCACCATTGATGTTTCTGTCTCTCTCTCCCTCTCCCTTCCTCTCTTAAATTAATGAAAATATATTTAAAAAACAAACTAGTAGATTTAATAAGTGAATTCAGCAATGTTGGTGGATACAAAATTAACTTCCAGAAATCTATGGCATTTTTATACACCAGTAATGAACTCTCAAAAAGAGAAACAAAATAAAAAGCAAAACAAAACAAATTCTCATTTACGATGGCAACAACAATAAATCAAGATACTTAGGAATAAACTTAACCAAGGAGGTAAGAGACCGGCAGAGGAGGGAAGTTGGGGGCAAACAGGCTGGCAGCAGAGTGGTTAGGGGGTGATCAGGACATTGAAAAAAGAGGTAGAGGAATATATAAACAAGTGGAAGAATATACCATATTCATGGATTGGTAGATTCAACATCATTAAAGTGTCCTTATTACCTAAAGCAATCTGTAGATTCAATGCAATCCCTATTAAAACACCAATGGCATATTTCACAGATCTAGAAAAAAATACTAGAAAACTTATATGGAACAAAAAAAGACCCAGAATAATCATAGTAACCTTGAAAAAGAAAGACTAAGTTGAAGGAGTCATAATACCAGATATTAAGTTATACTACAAAGCCATTGTACTCAAAACAGCCTCTTACTGGCACAAGAACAGGTATATAGATCAATGTAACAGACCAGAGAACCCAGAAATCGACCTAAGGCATTATGCTCAATTAATATTTGACAAAGGTGGCAAGAGCATACAATGGAGTAAAGACAATCTATCTATAATAATAAAAGCCTAAGCGACCATTGCAACAGAATGGACGACTGAACAGGCTGCATGGAGCGACCAGACCGGCAGGGGGGTTAGTGAGGGGTGACCAAATGACTGAGCAGCAGGCTGCGTGGGGCGACCAGGTTGGCAGTGGGGTTAGTGAGAAGCAATCAAACGACTGAATAGCAGGCTGTGTGGGGTGACTAGGCCCACAGGGGGCAGTTGGGGGCAACCAGGCTGGCGGGGGGGGGGGGGCAGTGAAGGGTGACTAGGCCAGCAGGGATGCAATTAGGGGTGACCAGGCTGTCGGTGGGGGGAGCAGTTGGGGGCAATCAGGCCGGCAGGGGTGCAGTTAGGGGTGACCAGACTGGCGGTGGGGGGGACAGTTGTGGGTGACCAGGCTGGCACGTGGGGCAGTAAGGGGTGACCAGGCCAGCAGGAGGGGGGGCAGTTGGAGGCGACCAGGCTGGTGGGAGGGCAGTTGGGGGCAACTAGGTTGGCAGGGGTCAGTTAGGGATGATCAGGCAGGCAGGCAGGAGAGCAGTTAGGAGCCAGTTGTCCCAGATTCTAAGAGGGATGTCTGACTGCTGGTTTAGGCCCGATTCTGGCAGTTGGACATCCCCTGAAGGGTCCCGGATTGAAGAGGGTGTAGGCTGGGCTGAGGGGACCCCCCGTGCACAAATTTCATGCACCAGGCCTCTGGTCTATATATAAAAACCTAAGGCACAGTTACGACCAGCCGACAGAATGACCAGTCTCTATGAGGATGCATAGACCACTAGGGGGCAGACACTTAATGCAGGAGCTACCCCTGGTAGTCAGTGTGTTCCCACAGCCAACCTCCCATCGCTGGCCAACCTCCCACAGTCCATCCCCTGGCTGGCAGGCCCTAATTGGATCTGATCGACCCTGATTGCCAGCCAGGATGAGGGACCCCACCTGTGCATGAATTCATGCACCGGACTTCTAGTCTCTTCATTAAATTATATTGGGAAAATTGCACAGGTTCATGCAAAAAAGTGACATTAAACCAACAACTTACACCATAGACAAGAATAAACTCAAAGTATATTCTGTACTTTAAATATAAAGATTTAGTGCTTCCTGAAGCCAATGATTCGACACCCAGCAGCTTCCCATCACTGTTATAAGCATTTGAATCTCCTGATCTCCATAAGCTCTAAAAAATCATGAATTTTCTTTGGAACTTACCAGCCTGGACTGATGTTCATAGCAATTTTTTTTTTTTTTAACTCTGGAATATTCCAAGAAAATTTAATGAATTATTTATTTATTTATTTATTTATTTATTATTTATTTAATGTTTGTATTTATTTATTTGTTTATTGTTGCCAAAGACTGGTTATAACAGGAAAAGAAAGATGCCTTCCAGATTTCTATAAATACAATAATTTACATTTATTCTGGATTTCTACAATTATTATGTAATTGTTTTATTTTATTACATATTAACCCATATTTCTCCTTCTTACTGAAAATTTTTGATAAAAGTATTGGTAAAAATCTGGATATCATAGCTTGGAGTTTAGCACTTTCTTTAAATATATTAGATTAGTGTAAATCCAGATAAAGGGTGAAACAATTACATTGGGGTATATTTTGTTTCTTAAATAACCTAATATAATAGAAATTAATTACTTATTATTTTTAGTATATATAAAATCCAATATTTTTCCCATTTAAACAATGAAAAAAAAGTCACCTGAAGCATCTCTCACCATAATTTTTGTTTCTTAGTTTCTGAAAGAATATCAGTAATCACATTGGTAATTTTGTAACACCCTATTATGCAATTTGTCTAAACTAGAAAACAGAAAAGTATCTGAAGTATTTCAGGATTCTCCTATACATCTGTAACTGAATTTATCCTTTAAAATATGATTTCTTTACTATTTCTATTTTTCTGTTAGTTCTACACCCTCTTCTGAAATCTCTAAAACCCTTAATTTTGTTATTAATTTGTTCTTCAAATATTGGATTTTTTATTTTTTTTAATTTAAGTTTAAGGCATTAAAAGATAAATAAGTCACAAGGATGCATAACTTATCCACTAATTTGTGTATATTTTCTTCTAAAGTATATTTTAGTATAGTTTAGGCATTTTTAAAAATATTGTAGAAATATTTTATCTTTAAAATTCATTTTATAGGGCCCCCTATTATTTGACCCACAATATTATTTATTTACTAGAGGCCCGGGGCGGGGGGAGTCCCTTAGCCCGGCCTGTGCCCTCTCAGAGTCCAGGACCCCTCGCTCCTTACTGCCCGCCTGCTCGCTGTTTCTTGCTGCTCGGCTGGCTTGCTGCTCCTTATTGCTGCCATGGAGGCAGGAGAGGATCCCACCACCACCACTGCTCTCGCCAGCTGTTTACCCGGCTTCTGGCTGAGTGGCGCTCCCCCTGTGGGAGCGCACTGACCACCAGTGGGCAGCTACTATGTTGAGTGTCTGCCCCCTAGTGGTCAGTGCACATCATAGTTACCGGTCATAACAGTCGCTTTTATTATATACATATTATATAGATTTATTTATTTATTCATTTATTTATTTATGTATTTATTTTACCATTGACTCATTCAGTTTATGTGAGTCAAAGCAAGAGAAGACTCAGGTTTACATGTCTAGCATCTTTTTATTTTAAGTCAAAATAGATAATGACTCCATAATGTCTATTTTGGAGATTAGGACTACTATTATGCCCATAACAAGGAATCTTTATGTATCTGTGCATCTGGTGGAGGTAACAGAATAAAACTATTATCTTCAGGTGACTAGCATGTGCAGCAAACATGAAGAACACAAAGCACCTTACTATGGCATAAAGTATGAGGAGGAATTAGCTGAAAATAAAGCTAAAATATTTGGCTCCGGTGTTTCTTCTTGTTTGAGAGATTAATAGAAAGTTCTAAAGAATTTTATGCTTTTTAATCTATATATTAAAAGAATGAACTTTCATTCAGATAAAAGTAACTATAGAAAAATATATTGAAAATATTTAATTTTTGAATATATTTAAAAGCAAAAATTTATTTTTAAAATATTGCAATTTTAGAAAATTATAACTCTCATCATTTTATGATTATTTATTGAATTAGAAGTATAATTTCAATAACATACATTTTATCAAAGAACAAGTAGGATTTCCTAAAAATACATCTTTATTTTACATTGAATTTTTTATTTTTCTTAAAGAGGGTACAGGAATAAGGTCAAGTGTCATGTGATAAATGGGAAAATTGCCAAAATAATTGACTGTTGAATATTAAATAATTGACTTTTGAATATTATCTTCAGCTTTTTATTAGGATTGCATTATTTATTTATTTATTGTCTAAAGTTTTACTTATGTCTCCTTTTTCCCTGATTGACCCCCACCCCCAGCCATTCCCACCCCAGGCAAGCCCCTACTGCCCCAGTGTCTGCTAATATGCATGTATACAAGTCCTTTGGTTGCTCTCTAGCCCCCTCTTCCCTGCCATTTGTCTCTGGATCTATTCTTACTCATCAAATTATGTTGATCATTATATCCCACATATGAGTGAGATCTTGTGATATTTATCTTTCTCCTCCGACTGGCTTATTTCACTTAGCATAATGCTCTCCAGTGGACTAAAAACTGTGGTACATCTACACAATGGAATACCATGCCGCTATAAAAAAAGAAGGGACTTTTACCATTTGCAACAGCCTGGATGGAACTGGAGAGCATTATCTTCAACATTTTTGACTTTCTGTGTTTTTGTTTAACTACTGGTTTGAGGAAAGAAGAGGAAGAGAAAATTGTGGGCCAGTATAAAAAGTAACCAAATTATTTTTCCCCCTGAGATTTTAGAACTATAATTAAACACTATGAATATCTAAGGACTTTTAATTATATCAAAATGCCCTATGTATTAGGTATTTGGGAAGGGAGAAATAACAAAGGGCAGAAAACACTAGAAGGAAGATCCAGTTGGCCCCAAATTTTACAGAGCTTATCCCTCTTTGCGATGCAAATTTCAAGAAAATTATAAGCAAGACATATATGCTCAAGTTTATAATAATCATACAAATTATTAAAAACCCCAAACATTTAAATTTGTTAAAATACTATTATTAAGTAACAGTATCAATTAAATATATATTTGATTAGGTAGTCTTAAACATTACAAACATATTTGGAGGGACTGAGCAGAAAATGATGTTACGTAAATTTGGCAACCAACCAAAATCTGAAGTATCCATGTAGATACATTTTTTAAAAGTAAAAACAAAACAAGCAAACAGAAACAAAAACAAACTGTGCATTAAACTTTATGGTAGTGAAAGCAAATGCTGAGAATTTATGGAAATTTGTTGATTAGGATAATTTAACATCAATTTTATATAGAAGGCCAGTATTAATCCCAGTTGCTCAAAAAGTTTGCAATTTCTTCCTTAAGAGATGGGAGAAAATATTCAGCAAAATGAGACTGATGCTTTACATTCCATGTAAATAAGTATTTAATACAATTAAATAACTTTCACCTATTAAGTTTGAAAACTAGTATTTTTTTTAAGAAAACAGCCTAAGTGCCTATCAGTAGATGAGTGGATTAAAAAACTGTGGTACATCTGCACAATGGAATACTACACTGCAGTAAAAAAGGAGTTCTTACCATTTGCAACAGCATGGATGGAGCTGGAGAGCATTATGCTAAGGGAAATAAGCCAGTCAGAGAAAGATAAATACCACATGATCTCACTTATTTATGGCATATAATGAACAACATAAACTGATTAACAAAAATAGATCCTTAAACAGAGAAACATTGATCAGACTGTCAAACCTCAGAGGGAAGGTAGGGGAGAGGGGAGGTAAGGAGGAGAGACCAACCAAAGGACTTGTATGCATGCATATAGGCCTAACCAGTGGACACAGACAACAAGGGGGTGAGGGCATGATTGGGAGGATGGGGGGTAAAGGGGAGATAAGGACACATATGTAATAATCAATAAAGAAATAAAAAAATAAAATGATTAAAATGTAAAAAAAAAAGAAAACATACCAAGCTTTTTTTAAGATGAAAATATTACTGTGAACACAGCAGTTACTCAATAAGTATTTTTGAAAGAGAGAACAAACAATTATCAAAGTACTGGAATTATTATAAATCTAATTAAATAGATTTTTCAAAGTTTATATTGATTATTAGCATAAAAATACAAATGACTAGGATAAAATAAAATATATTTATAGCATATACTTCTTATACATATTTCCATTTATATTTACATAATTTTTATATTTAGTAGAGATATAATAAATACACACACACATATGTATACAAATACACACAAATATTCTTTATGTAATAACCTTGGCAATGCTTTGGTACCAAATGAAAACATGTTCTTGTGTTTGATAATTAGTTAATGGTATAAAAAGTATATTATATGAGGACAATGTAAATAATTTTGATAAGGAGGCCAAAATAAAACATATTATGTACCTTTCTTCTTCTTAAACAACACACAATATATTTCTAAGGTAGTATACAAGGATGTCCTAAAATTGGCATGACTGATATATTTCTTTAAAAACATCATACATTTAAACATTGAAAAATGTAGAGTCTACTTAAATAAAAGAGAGAATGAGAAAGATGTAACCAAGGCTTTAGGACTCAATAAAGTGCCCATCAGAATGAAACTTCATTGGGAGATATTTCAAGAAAGGCCACACATGGAGTAAGTAAGCAAGTAGATGTATTGACTGACAAGAAATATTATTGTGATATAACACTGTACATTTAGGCGCAGTTTATTTTTCTTTAGAAACTCGTAATCCACCTAGTTTCCTCATAACCACTATTTCTTGCAGCCTTAGTGAATGCATTTCAGAATGTTGTGGATTTCAGGTCTTGCCAAGGAAAACAAAATTGCTCAATTAGGCTCTTGGGAAAGGCTTCATTTGTCATTGTGAATTACTTTGGTCATTGGCTACTATTAAAGAGGAAAAGGGGAAGGGAATGAGGAATCATGCTCTGTGAACAGGTCAGATTACACTAGCCAGAAGGGTTCATGGTGTCATTCATATTGTAGAAAAAAAAAAGGAGCTTTGATAGCCGATAACTTAATTATCTGCCACTATCAGTTTGGAAGAACTTTTAAACATGTCCAAAATGTCTACCAAATTTTTAGCAGGAGTGACAGTAGATTTTTAAGTGAGGATAGAAATGCAGCAGTCTTTCTAGAATAAAACTCTGACAGACTATGATGAATTACCTTATTATAGTTGCTCGCATGACAAATGCAGTTGATCAGTGTTTTTTTCCTGGGAATAGCTGAGCTTATCCAGAGGCAAAAGTTGAAAGGAAATAAGAGGTAACTAGTAATCCTAAGTGTAATACATCAGTATTTCCATGAGAGTATTCAAGAAAACCTTATCAATTACTGTTTATGTCAACATAAAGTATTTCCCCATTCCCTCATGATATAACCCTTTTTTGAGAGCTTAAGTGGCTTTTCAAAAGGGAGATATAGATCATGTAGAACGTTTTAAAAACTTTTTTTTCACATGTCTTATAAGTTATTCAGCTTCTAAAAAAAAAAATCCTCAGGCACGTTCCCAGTCCAAGTTTTTTATGACACTGTAGCTACACATTTTTCACTCTACCTCCAAATACAAACATTACCATTTATTCAAGAATTTTAAAATAGGAAAAAAATGAGCAATTGGATAAAATAATGAATTAAGAAAACTGAGTGCATTTCTGAAAATATTTAAATCACTGAGTAATAAACTTGTTAATAAGTTTATTTAAAGGAACAGTAATTTCAAACTATGTCTGCACTTGCATAACCCTGTTGCTGCTATTAGAAAACATGATCAGGAAATCAAAGGCATTGCCAAAATAGTTGCAGTTATTTTTATGTCACTATGTAAGGACAGGTTGTAAAGATGTCTACTGGGCTTCACAATTTTATATTTAAAACTAAAGCTAAGTGTCTTTTTGTTGTTGTTGTTGTTGTTTTTTGTCATTCCTTAGAAATTCATAGTAAAAAAGTTTGGTTTTATTGTTTGGCATATATGTTTTCTTTGATTCATGTAAGTTTAACACAACATTTATTATGTATTCTCATTCTTCTCTCTTTTTATCTAAATACATTTTATTTCTTGAGTAGTTATTTTCATTGTTACACAATGCATTAATAGTTGAACACAGTGCATTGCCAACACCATTGTGTATTTCTTCACACATCTATTTAGATGATTGAGCAGGTCAAATGGCAAATATATGAATAGATTCTTAATGTACTGCCACATCTGCCTTAAAATATAGGGTTATGTTCCCAGATTGTGCATGGTATGGTATAGGGTGATCACAGTTATCTGTGCCAGCTTCTTAGCTTCAATGAATACACTCATTTATTAAAGCTGTATACATAGGCAACAAATGGAAGACTGTGTTCTGGAGTCTACCAACATTGATATTATATATAATGATGAAAATATATAACATACAATTTCCATCCTTTTTTTTTCATTATAGTTCACATTCAATATTATTCTGTGTTAGTTTCAGTTGCACAACATAGTGATTAGACAATCATATACTTTACAGAGTGGTCCCCCTAATATTTCAAGTACCCCTGCTGGCCCATACATAGCTATTATAATATTGTTTTTTCATCCATTAACCTCTCTCTGACCACTCCCACCACCCAGCACCTGCCCTCACCTGCTAGTGACTGTGCCCATCGGTAATGCTTATATGCATGCATACAAGTCCTTTGGTATATTTTATAACTTTCCCAGAGTATATGATGTTCATGCAGAATGTATTCCATGTGAATGAGAACTGAGCAGTAATTATGAGACTGCAGGATGTGACTTATTAGTGAGTCATGTTAACAGTTTAGATATTTATGACCAGTATTTAAAAAAAGAAAATAAAAACTCACAAGTATATGAATTATTATTGTTTTACAAAATGAGTTTTAGTTACATATATGTACATGTACTTATACATGCAAATGTTTTCATAGGGTCACATCGCACAATGTATTTCTTTACTGTGGGTTGCAGGATCTGTGGAAGATCCTGGTATAGTGACTATAAGAGGAATCAATGATCAACACAGTAGCAGCAAGTAAACTGAACCCACACTTGAGAAGGTTTGGACCTAAAAACAGGGTTCTGATCACTCGTGCTTATTAGAACTGAGGCATTTTTGAAATATTCACATGAATGCTCTTTACTTATATCTATTTATTCCCAAACACTTGTTATGTAGCCATGTCTGGGTGCTGTTTTTAGAACTCTCCAGGTGATTAGAATATGTATCCAAGTTATAAAACCTCTGCTGTAGATTAGTAATCATGATGATTTCATTTTGTATTTTTACCTTTGCTTTCATTTTGTGATTTTTAACAGTTGATACCTCAGGGTGTAAACTATTTAGACCTGAACCACTACAAATTAATAAATAAGAAAAGACAACTTGGGTCACAGTGAAAAAGGTGTTTAAGAAATTTTCAAATATTACAGATTTATTCTGTGTTTGTACACATTTTTATTTGTGTACCAGTCAAGGACAGGTGTATCAGAAACAAGTAGTGCAGTTAATGATGAAGAGTTATTGGAAGCATTAATAATGTTTTAGTTGTTTTTCCATCCTTTTAATAACAGCTCTATTTACCCAATACTTAATGAAAGATCTTTGGTATTTTTATTTATATACCTATTTATGTATTTTGTGTGCATATTTTAAGTTCATAATTTTATCTTTTACTAGTATTTTTCACCTAAAGGTCATCTTTCCTCTTCTCTTATGAATCTTCAATGCTTATATTCTATTCCTCTGGTTTATAGTAAAATATGTTCTGTTTTTTCAATCAAGGTTAATAACAAAAATTATTGTAATGATTATGAAATTTCTGGTGTGGAGCTGTGCAGAGGTTGAGGGACACTGATACCTGTGAGAAGTAAAGAAATCCTCTTACATTTGTCCCTCACCATCCTTGTCTATTAAGCTGTATATCAGGTTGCTAAAGTTTAGACAGGACAGTGTATGCTGTGTGAAGGAGTACCTTGGACTTCAGTGTTCCTTTTGCTTGGTGCTTTTGTTTTGTTCTGCTTAATTAACCTGCTTTTTAGCTTGTACCTCTCAAAGTCAGTGCAAAGTCAAATTCAGAGAAGACTTAAATGATACAACAAGTTTGACCAGCCCAAGTGATGTGAATCAGATTGATATCTATTTAGAATGCTTGAGCAGGACCACTATATGCAAGACTAACTTCCCGTTCTTAGTCTTCCTGAATGTTTTCAGGAGCAGGTCACACTTCAGCAGCACATGTTGACAAATGAATATAAAATGAACACAGCACAAATTTGAAAAGAAATAACTTCTAAGTCTGTTTTTTAATTTGACAAAATTCTTCTGATATATATTTTGCATCTGTTTGGGCTTTGTGTTTTTGTATTTATGCTAACTATATTTTAACTAATATATAACTCATGAATGATTAATTGCCAAATTTTGATATAAACATTGGGGTGATTTCAATAATTGTACAGAACAATTCATCTCTTTTATTAAAAGCAAAATCATTCTTATAGAATTAAGTGCTAAAACTATATTTCTTGCCGATCTTTTTTTCTTTAAGTTAACAGACCCAAAGACAGGTATGCCATCATTCAAACTTTTTACCTTAAGATACTTTACCAGATAATTTATCTAAAACAATATTTAAAAACACACATTAACTATGGTAGTAAGAGAAATGTTTAACCAAGGGGATTTTCTTTTCAGAGCTTGTATTTTCATCATGCTATGCATGTATAGCTGTAAACTTATTTATTTTTTCTGAAAAAAAAAACAACAACCCACATCTACTTCTTTTTAAACAGAACAAGGTAGATAATATTATGAGGAATTCTTTATATTTAAACCATGTGTTTTTTTTCACTTTGCAAATATATTTCCCCCATTAGACAATATCCCTGATTAGTCAAAGCTTTTTACTTCATAGCTCTAGGGCCTCTCATGTTGTTTAAATGAGTTAATGAAAGGAAAAAATAATTTTGTCTTTCTGTTTCCTTAGAAATATTGTATTTATGGGTTTACACATATCAATAGTTTCTGATCTCAGATATGTAGCAAAGAAAGCTAATAAGTATATCATTCTCTTAGGAATGATTTAACCAATAACCAATTTTAAACTCATGGCAATAACCAGATATGCAATTACAAATAATATTTCTTAGCCTTTATTTAAACTACAATTGTTGTTTAGCCAAGTTACAGAAGTTTGCTTAATTGTGTCCTAGATGTGTATTTTTGCTCATTTTTAGACAGTGATGAGTCTTTTTATTAACAGTAATCATTTCTAATATTTCCATCATAACTCAGTGTAAAAGATCTTTGCACAGTATCTAATCTATGTGTCTTCAATATGTAGGTCAGATTATAAAGTGCAAAGATCCAAGCTGGAATGGCTCAGTGGTTAAGCCTCAGCCTATGAACCAGGAGGTCAGGGTTAGAGTCCCCATCAGGGCACATTCGGGGTTGCAGGCTGCACCCCCAGTAGGGGGCCTGCATGAGGCAACCCATCAATGATTCTCTCTCATCATTGATGTTTCTATATCTTTCTTCCTCTCCCTTTCTCTCTGAAATAAAAAAAAAAAAAACAACAAATGTATTTAAAGAAAATAAGGTACAAAGAGGTAAAATCCTAGAGTTGTGTTCATGGACACACCCAAAATAGACAGTGTCAAACACATATTGTCTTTTGTATTATATCCTTGTGCTCTTTACAACATATTACTTCCCTCATTACAAAATCATGAGTTGGTAAGGTAGGTATTATTAGATTTTTTTTTTTTTCTCAAAATAGCTAATACCAATGGTCAGCAAATTATGGCTTTTTTACAGAATTAGTTTTCTGATCCCTGATTTATACTATGTTATAAATAATGTGTATTCCATAAAGAGAAAGACACTTTAGTTCTGTGTGAGCAGTTTCTTAGCAAACCTTGTTTAAAACAGTACACTTTAAAAAAGACAAACCCATTT
Organism: Eptesicus fuscus; assembly: GCF_027574615.1. NCBI lineage: Eukaryota > Metazoa > Chordata > Mammalia > Chiroptera > Vespertilionidae > Eptesicus > Eptesicus fuscus. The sequence goes on along the minus strand of NC_072475.1, from coordinate 90,821,728 downwards.
TCAACTTCCAGTTACTTGGGAAGGTGACCTGAGAGGGGTTGAGGTGACAGTAAAAACCTTGATTAGAGTGAAAAAGAAGGGCTCTGGAATGAAAGAGTTCAAAGGGAATCTAAAATAATGGTACAGAGGGAGGTTGGGAAACTGATATATTTTTATCTGAGGCTATAAAGTTCATTGAGGACTAGGGAATAAGATGAGATATGTAAATTTCCTCAGTCTTGTTTTGAATTAAGAGGTGACTTATGTCAAGTAGTTTAGAACTAGAGACATTTTAAAACCTGAGAGCAAAGTAATAAAGTTGCTGAGCAGAATGGATTTTCTGAACAAAAATGAAGAGCCTGATACTGAAAGGATATTGTGTGTTTATGTTGTCCCCCAAAAGTAGCTAGAGATCGCTGCCCAAAGGAAGCCGAATTATTTTTATTTAAATTTTAACATTGATTGTATATATGTCACAAAGATTCGGTGAATATATTAAATAACTTTGGAATTGGTGTTTCCATAAAGAATTTATTATTTTTGGAAACAGGCAAAATAAATAATGATCTCCTAAGTAAAGTTAAAAGACCATTGAACTAGAAATCAAGATCTATATGAGCTTAGGCAAATCTCTCACTCCCTCTAGATGTTAGTGTTTCACATTTAATATATTAGAACATATCTAAAGTCCCTTCAATTATTATATTTGTGTATTCAAGCATCCAGGAAATGTGGGGATATATAAATAAACCCCAATAAAGCAAAATGGAAACCACCATAAACTCCAATGACTATGCTGGAAACATAATGCCCGATGACATCATTATCACTATCATGGTGCAAATGACATTGCAATTCATATCCTGGGAGGCTACTGTGGTCTTGTTAGAAAATTGATATACTATTTAGTTATCCCTGGTGACTGCATTAAAAAAAAAAGGTATAGACACAATTAGATGACATGTTTAAAGGATTTAAGTTACATCACTTGTTTTCAGCTTTTAAATATTATACCCATGTTTATAAGATGAAATTAATTGTGGTTTTCATTCACACAGCCAGTAATCTGTACTGCATTAAAAGTTATGGTTTGTTAGCAATCCCATGTTTCTGAGAGGAGCACTGTGGACTGTGTGACAATAGCAAGTAATTACATCCAAGTGAAAACTGAAGTATAACCAGTCTATAGACAGGCTTCTGATTTCGGACACAGCCTGACACAGTTGCGATCATATTGTGTTCTGAACACAGTCTAGACATGTAGGCAATATTAAAATTAAAATGATCAGTCCACGAAATGCATCTCCCCTAAAAATATATAGTACTTAACTCATTATGAAATAATGGAGAACCTTCTTATAATCTCACAGAGTGGCAATCTTCTTATAATTATGGTAATAATAATTTTGAATATACCCTTTCAAAAAATCTAGGACAGTCTACAAATAATAAACAAAAAGGAAGCAATCTGGGCTCACTGCCCAGATTATCACAAATATGTATAATGGAACAAATAAAGAAAATACATAGTTATAAGCACAACTGACTCTATGAAGAAGAAAATTAAAAAAAAAAACAACACAACAACACAAAACTGTAATTGGTCAAAACCATGGTAGAAAATAATTATAGGACATTCATAAATCTTCTTTATAAAAAGCTACATGCCATCTGTAACTAAGGATTTTTTTTGTTTAGAATTCTTCAGAATTCCTTTGAGGTAAATACAAAGAAAGCTACCTGTTCTGTATTTCCCCTATTTTACAGGGAGGAGAAATATTACTCAAAGAAATTGCAACTTACCTAAAATGTGCAAATCTGCCTTAACTATGTTAATTGGAAAATCAGCATATTCCAATTAGAAATTCTACCTCTCAAAACAGACATTATGTGAAATGAATTGCATCTTTATTGGTAAATAGCTACCTAGAATTGTTGTTTTAGATGCATAAAATTGCCCAAAGTTACTCTCTAATGTCCTATTAATGTGTCATTCCCATTTATTGAACCACAAAACACTGTTGCTTTTTTTCGGTTTTAATTTAAAAAGTTTAAGGAAATTTTGTTTTTTAACTTTTCCAAGTAAAAGATAACCAATCAAACAAACAAACATACCCTTTGTATTTAATAGTCAATTCACTGGGATTTTATTGTACAGTACCTTAACTTCCAGGTGTAGTTATTTTATGTGATTAGTTCAATTATTTTTCATAAATCTATTTATTCTGTAAAAAAACACATGAGTTTCGATTACATATCCAACACTGTGCTTCATGTTAGGGTAAAAAAGCAAATATGATTTCTGATCTCATGGCACTAAAAAATAATGAATACAAGAATAATGACTCTGATGAGGGTTCCATAGCACTAGTCTAAAACATGCACTATAAAACACAGACTCCAAAGTAAATATATGATAATAAGCAGCTAATCATTTCACAAAATTAGAGTTTTAAATGTATCTTTTTCAAATTTATAATCCCAAATAAGTTAATCCTATCTAATAAAGAGATAATATGCAAATTAACTCTCATGCCCTCACAAGATGGATGCCTATGACCAGGCCAGCAAGGGGGTTAGTGAAGGTCAACCATATGACTGAACTGCAGATTGCATGGGGTGACCAGGCTGGTGGGGGGTTTGTGAGGGGAGATCTGGCTGGCAGCAGGGGCAGTTAGGGGCAACCAGGCCGACAGGGAGGGCAGTTAGGGGAAGCCAGGTAGGCAGGCAGGTGAGCGATTATGAGCCAGTGGTCCAGGATTGTGAGAGGGATGTCCAACTGCTGGATCCCAGATTGGAGAGGGTGCAGGCTGGGCTGAGAGAACCCTCCACCCCCATGCAGGAATTTTGTGTGCTGGGCCTCTAATATACTATTTCACACTTAAAACTTTGGGATGTCTAATTACCTACCTCTGTTTAAAACCATAGGGAGAGATTAAGGTGCCCTTTCTCAGATAGATTGGACTCCTTTCTCAAATTTGGAGATGCAGAGGAAGATAGAAAAATTTCAGCTTTCAAGGATCATGATTCCAACAGCTTATTTAATGATCTCTAAGTTTACTAATATAAAGTAGAAAAGAGTAACATTTAATTTCACCATAAACCTATTATTTGCTTATAATTCATATATATATATATATACCAGAGGCCTGGTGCATGAAATTCGTACATGGGGGTGGGAAGGGGGTGTCCCTCAGCCCAGCTTGCACCCTCTCCAATATGGGACCCCTAGAGGGATGTCCAACTGCCCGTTTAGGCCCGATACCACTGGACATCCTTCTGACAATCCAGGACTGCTGGCTCCCAACTACTCGCCTGCCTGCCTTCCTGATTTCCCCTAACTGCTTCTGCCTGCCAACCTGATCACTCCCTAACCACTCCCCTGCCAGCCTATTTGATGTCTAACTGCTCCCCTGCCAGCCTGTTTGCCCCCAACTTCCCTCCTCTGCTGGCCTGGTCACCCCTAACTGCCCTCCTCTGCAGGGTTGATCACCTCCAACTGCCCTCCCTTGCAGGCCTGGTCCCTCTCAACTGCCCTCCCTTGCAGGCCTGGTCCCTCCCAACTGCCCTCCCCTGCTGGCCATCTTGTGGTGGCCATCTTGTGTCTACATAGGGGCAGGATCTTTGACCACATAGGGGCAGCTATCTTGATCTTGTGTTTTGGAATGATGGTCAATCTGCATATTACTCTTTTATTAGATAGGATAGAGGCCTGGTGCATGGGTGGGGACCAGCTGGTTTGCCCTGAAGTGTGTCCTGGATCAGGGTGGGGTTCCCTTGGGGCATGGAGAGGCCTGGGCAAGGGGCCTGTGGTGGTTTGCATGCCCCTGGCGACCCAAGCAGAGGTCCTGGTATCTGGAATTTATTTACCTTCTACAATTGAAACTTTGTAGCCTGGAGCAGAGCCAAGCCTCCTGCTCGATCCGTGGCTGCCGCCATTTTTGTTTGGATTTGTTTACCTTCTATAATTGAAACTTTGTATCCTTGAGTGGAGGCCTGGGCCTGCCAGAGTGTGTGGAAAGCTTGGCTTCCTCTGTTGCTGGGGAAACCCAAGCCTCCCTTCTGGTAGCCATCTTGGTTGGGGTTAATTTGCATACTCACCCTGATTGGCTGGTGGGTGTGGTTTGGCTGGTGGGTGTGGTTTATGTAGCAGAGTGATGGTTAATTTGTATGTTACTCTTTTATTAGAGAGGATATATATATATGTATATACATTATATATACATATATATATACACACATATACACACACACACACACATATATATATATATATATATATTTATATATGACATAAATATATATATGTCATGGAATCTGGAATATAATATGTAATTGATAGACATAGCATAATTATTTAGACACTTCATTATTTCCACTCCATTATTACTGAATTGATTTTAAACACACCTGTATTCTAAAATTTCCCAGGCAGGTAAATGTAGCATAATTGATACTGTGGTAGAACTGCCTTTGTAGTAAGGATATTTCCAAGATCTTTTGGGAAGTAATACAATTCAACAAACCTTTTGTTGTTATCTTTTTATTTGATTCACTGTATGCTATTAGCAGAAGAGAAATGGCAAACATAGATATCTTAAACTCAATAAAAATGTACTTGCCACCAAGTCATTTGTAAAGGCTCTTTGGCTATGCACTTTTGGACCCAGCTAAATCCATTTGATTGTGTCACATTAATAAAGATCTCTGGGAAGCAAAGGAAAATAGAGGGTGTAATGAGAGTTGTGATTGTTTATTTGGCATGTCTTATGTTTTCCACTGCAAATTTCAATAAGTATTCCTTTCAAACTAACAGAATTTTTTTTTTTCCGTTTTAGGTAAGCACATTAACCATCCCTGGTATAATCAGACTGAATCAAGGTAAAACAAGAAAAAGTAGTATAATTATATTTCATGTGAATGATCAATTTGTAAATATATGTGAAGTTTTGGGGGAAAATGGTCAAAACTAAGTTTCTTTTTGAAAATTCCTGTGGAAAATCTAAGTGTTCAGTTTCTTGTTTGTCTTAATGTCTGATGAGAATGACATAAACTTGCAGTACTTGAAATTGTTTATCATATGGGGTATTAATAATATTTGTTAATTTTTAAAGAGGAAAATGCAAATCAGAATAGATTTTAAATATAAAACAATTTTTGTCAATATGCAAATTAATATTTTGCAGCACATATGGGGTTTAAAAATAAACTGAAACATAGCAAAACAGTCATTTTTAAATACCAGAAGACACTTATACCCATTGTTTTTAAAGGATACATATTTTTTAAACATACTTTTAACCAGAAAAAAAAAAACAGAGTGATATTAATCAATGTTGTTTATTATCCTGAAGATAAGTTAGCAACATATCTGAAATAAACTTTTCTATAAAGTATATTAATCATTTTTCCAGTAGAATATGCTGCAGTCTATAAAATTCATACTATTGCTTTTTTCTACAATAAATCAAATAAGAGTTAAATATGATGATTTGGTATACACAACTGAAAGAGACAAATGTAATCATAGTTATGAGGGAATATATGTTCTAAAATTTTCTGGAAATATATGAAACACTTAAATTAATATATTCATAGAAAATATTTGTTCTAATTTCCAATATTTTTAAATTGCAAAATAAAATAAGTGTAGTTATAGTTTATTTAAATTTAGCATACTTCTTTGACTTTTACATTGAAGGCCTGAGAATTCCAGTTTGTAGATGTATATCCTTTATAGGTAGGCATTTGTAAGGACACATAATGAAATTTATTTCCTTTAGGAGCAAAGACAACAAATTGGTGGTTCAGAAATTTAAATGGCTTTATAGTTTAGTAGTTTTGAGCCTGGAATCACTGGAAGGGGAAGTGATGGCTCATTATTTCAGAAAAGGAGAAAGTACTTTTAATTAGAAGAAGAGCCATCATCATTCATTATAATGGTTTGAAAGTAAATAATGTTCTAATGATACAGCAAGGGTCTTCTCCTTCCTTGAAATGCACACTTGAACCACATCTTTAGTAAGTAGAGAGGCTGAATTTTACTTGCAATTTTAAAATAATCATGCTAAAGATATGGTTTATTTTTCTGAATGTCATAAATTGATGGTAATTTTAAACTAAAATATTGCATGGTTGTGAATATGATACGCCTTCATAGCAGTGAATTGAGAACAGAGAAGGCTGGTTTGGCTATTGTTTGACTTTATTTTTGCCTTTCTTTTAAATTTGCCTTTCCTTTAATGTGATTCATTGGGACTCTTTGTGCTTTGTTTTAATTAGGAACTGATATTAATGAATTAAATTAAGCTCTCTGTTAGCATAAATGTCTACAATGTAAGCAAGTATGAGAAGCTTTCTAAATGCTTTGCAATTGTGTGTTTCTCTGGAAAGGCTTAGTAACAGTATATGTTTGAGTGAATATTGTAGTTATGTATCTATTAAGAAGAAAAAGTTCAAAATTTTTGTCAATGTGACACCTATTTATAATGATAATGAACTATACATAACTTTAAAGACATATACTTTCAAAACTTCTCTGACCTCAATATGAAGTATTTTGGCCTGTTGTTCCATATTAAAAAACCTGAAATTCAAGTGAAGAATCTCACGTTTTGATTAAACAAACCTTAAACAGAAAATAATTAATTTTAAATTTTATTGATGAAAAATATATTTAAAATACATTAGCATGCCCGGCCGGTGTGGCTCAGTGGTTGAGCATAGACCTAAGAACTAGGAGGTAACTGTTCAATTCCTGGCCAGGGCACATGCCTGGGTTGTGGGCTAGATCCGCAGTGGGGGACATGCAGGAGAAAGCCGATGAATTATTCTCTCTCATCATTGATGTTTCTATCTCTCCCTCTCCCACTCTGAAGTCAATAAAATATGTTTTAAAAATACATTAGCATAGTTTCCTTTTAACTATATAATTAGAAATACAGTTTAATCTTTCTTCGATGACTGCAAATTATGTCATATATCAGAATCTATTGTAATAAATGGCCTAATAAAACATCATAAGACTGAAAGATACAGATATATATATAAAAGCTTAAGCCACTGAATGACTGAATGACTGGTCGCTATGATGTGCACTGACCACCAGGAGGCAGATGCTTAACACAGGAGCTGCCTCCTCGTGTCAGCGCACTCCCATAACCAAACTCCCGCGGCCCCTCCCTCTGACCGCTGGCTAGCCAACCTCCCATGGCCCCAATTGTCCCCAATCGCCAGCCAGGACAAGGGACCCCATCTGTGCACAAACTCATGCATTGGGCCCTTAGTGTGTATGCATATATGTATATATCCTATCTAATAAAGATGGAATATGCAAATTGACCATCATTTCACGACAAAGATGGTGGCGCCCACAGCCAATAAGGAGGGGATATGCAAATTTACGCCACAAAAATGGTGGTGGCTGGGCTGGGACACTTGTGTTGTTGCCATGGCAACGATGCAGGCGTTCCACCCTGCCCCCGCTTCTCTGGGCCTCTGGGAAACGCACGAAGGTGTAAGGCAGCTCTGGGCTAGAACGAAGGTGGGAGGCGGTGGCCAGAGCGAAGGCCCAGGTCCCAGGTGCCAGCAGCCAGGGGAAGGAAGGCCTATTTTTGCATGAATCTTAGTGCATCGGATCTCTAGTATATATATATGTGTGTGTGTATGTGCTTGTGTGTGTGTGTGTGTGTGTGTGTGTGTGTGTGTGTGAGCGTGCATGTTTACAAAAAAATAAAATGTATAAACATAAGCAGACAATAACACAAAGTCTTAGTCATCTTATACAACAGCTTATTTTATTTTCATTTGGCATTTTCTTCTAAATGAAAAGAAGAACAAATTTTTTAGCATTTATGGCTAGTTGGATTCTAACTAATTGATGCTTTACTTAATGGTAGTATTCCATCCAGACTACATGATAGATGTGTCTTATCCATTTGAGGCTATACTTTGAATGCGAACATCCAAAGATGACTATAAGTCTAAAATAGATAGTTATTTAATTTAGCAACATTTACTGTTTGATATACTCCAAGCAAATGCTCTTCCTTAAAATTCAACACACAATTTGATTTACCCTCATGACATAGGACCTCAGCATAAGAATACTATTGCTATGATGCACAGATTATAATCAATAGTTGTATGTGTTTTTGGTCAAGTAAATGTAGACTTGGTCATACATAATTAACATTAATAAGAACAGTAACAGGCAAACTCTTTCAATCCTTTACTCAATATATTGACACTAGGGGCCCGGTGCATGAAATTCATGCACTCAGGGTCTCCAATCTGGGACAGGAATTTGGCTTAAACTAGCAGTTGGACATCCCTCTCACAATCCGGGACTGCTGACTCCCAACTGCTTGCCTGACTGCCAGCCTGATCACCCCTAACCACTCCCCTGCCAGCCTGATTAACACCTAACTGCTCCCCTGCTGGCCTGATTGCCCCCAACTGCCCTCCCCTGCAGGCCCGGTCCCCCCCAACTTCTCTCCCCTGCAGGCCTGGTCCCCTCAACTGCCTTCCCCTGCTGGCCTGATCGTCCACAACTACCCTCCCCTGCCGGCCATCTTTGACCACATGGGGGTGGCCTTCTTTGACCACATGGGGGCGGCCATCTTGTGCAAGGGTGTGAGGGTCAATTTGCATATTACCTCTTTATTATATAGTACTAGTAGCCCATTGGCAGGAAGAATCCTGCAAGCGGTCGCTGTGGCTGCATGCGCTGCCGCCACCACCACCATTGCGGCCGCTGCGCCTGCACCCGTGGGACGCTGCCGCCCGCCCCGCTCCACCCCACTCCACCCCGACCCGCCCGGGCTTTCCCTCTGGCAGCCACCTTGCTTTCCGCTTTTCCTCCCTCTTCCTTCTAAGTTGTCTTCAATCTTCACTCCTCCCTCCCTCAGCGTATGCAAATTAACTGCCATCTTTGTTGGGTAATTTGCATACTCACCCTGATTGGCTGGAGGACATGGCTTGGGTGTAGCGAAGGTGTGGTCAATTTGCATATTACTATTTTTTTTTTAGGTAGGATTGGGTTCTTTCATGTGTAAGGGCATCTAGAGTTATTTTTTCAATTAGAAATCCTTTCTTTTAATGCTCTTGGAGAATTAATAAAGTACAACAATATATGTTATCAGAATGGTGTTGTTGTTTTTTTTTATTTTGGTCATAGTATTTCAAACATATCATATATACAAAGAGTAGCAATGAGAAAAATACCCAGAGATAGACATTACTGTTCATTTGATTCTCTTGCCATGTTTTGTAATATGCTGAAACACAATGAAAACCAACATAATTGTAACTGGATTACACTGTTTCATGGTTTATATTGAGATATATAAGGACTTAAGATACATATAAGAGTGATCATGCTGAGGATCAGATAGTTCTTCTCAAGGGTTTTATGGACAGAAAATATCTATGAAAATGAAGCAAGGGTGGGTTTGTCCTAGGTAAACTAAGAAAAATCACAAAATTCTGTAATAGCGATTACGTGTATTGTAATTCTAAGGTGACCTGATGTCCTATAATGGAATATGAATCAGATGTATTTTTTTAAGGAATTTTTTTGTTCATTATTAACAATCCAGTGATATCTTATGACCTTTTCTATGCAAATATGAACAATTTGAGGCTATCACAGTCTCTCATGCATTGCTCCTTAAAGGGACAGGCTTAATTGCTTTTATAGTAGCACTTTTATTTTAACCTTCAATACTTATAATATCATCTTTGAAGCTTGAAATTAACATTTATTTCTTTACCATTTTATCCTTTCCTGTTTTGGTAAGTATTAATTTTACTTTTCTAATGAAGGTCTAGATTGTTTCATGAAACGTATACATAATTAGTTAAATATGATAAAGTATAGCTTTATTACAATACTGGGGGAGGTCTCTCAGTGTGGCCTGTTGATATCAGGTCAAAACCGGCAGCCCGATGCCACCTGCCATTCCTGCCTCCCACTCCTGCTCCTCTTGGTCCTGCTGCGTCTGCCATGGGCTCACGCTCAATCAGTCCAGATCAAGAGAGGTGGCAACTACAGTGCCCCTCGCCAGCTGTGAGCCCTGGGTCTGGTGCCTGTAGGTCAGCTGAGCAGCATTCATGCTGTAGGAGTTCACTGACCACCAGGAAGCAGGTCCTGCATTGAGCATTTGCCCGTGGTGGTCAGTGCACGTCATAGTGACTGGTTGACTGGTCATTTGGTTGCTTAGGCTTTTATATATATAGATTGCATTCATCACATTCACTGAAAGAGAAGCATGCATTTATTTTCATAGAGATCAATCAAAGATGTACTATTCTTGTTCACATGGAAACTAATGACAGTTTAACAGTTATTACCTTTTGGATTTTCTTTTCCCGTTTAAGTATTTTGTTTTATTTTCTTTTGTTTTGGCATAGGTTGAATATGTCATCCCATCCTTAAAGTTAAATGTATTGTTATTTACATATGCTCCTATTACTGCTGAGTTATGAGGCAATTACAATGCATGTTTTCTACTCTAAAAATAAAATAAGGCAATTTAGCCTTTGTGTTCTTTAAAATTAGAAAATGGTGGAAGCTTTAATTTTTAAACAGCACAGAATTGTCATTCTCATTGTGGAAAGAAATAAATATAATTGTGATAAGTAATAATTAATCATTTTAAAGTTTCAAATGGGCAGTGGATGTACATTCATAAGAAAAATTCAATAATGTTCATGATCATCCTGGCTTCATTGCCATAGTCCTCACATGTTTGAAGCTATCTTTCTATCTATCTATCTATCTATCTATCTATCTATCTATCTAATCTAATAATAGACAAATATGCAAATTGACCATACCTCCGACACACCCACAAGCCACGCCCACAAGCCACTCCCACCATCCAATCAGAGCGAGTATGCAAATTAACCCAAACCAAGATGGCTACAGCCACAGAGAGCAAGGTTTCCTAGGTAACAGAGGAAGCCAAGCTTTCTGCCAGCCTTTGCAGGCCTAAGCCTCCACTCAAGCTACAAAGTTTCAATTATAGAAGGTAAACAAATTCAAACAAATGGCGGCAGAATGGAACTTGAGAGAGCAGGCCAGGGTTGCTGCCGGCAACAGGGGAAGCAAAGCTTTCCACACACCCTGGCCGGGCTCACCCACTTAAGGCAACAAAGTTTCAATTATAACCCCAACACAAATGGCTGCGGGCCTCCGAGGGAACCCCAGGCTTGGCTCTGCTCCAGGCTACAAAGTTTCAATTGTAGAAGGAAAATAAATTCCAGATACCAGGGCCTCTGCTTGGGTTGCCAGGGGGCGTGGCCGGCCTGTAAACCACCACAGGCCCCTCGCTCAGGCCGCCCCACGCCCCAAGGGAACCCCACCCTGATCAGGGACGCCCTTCAGGGCAAACCAGCTGGCCCCTACCCCTGTACCAGGCCTCTATCCTATCTAATAAAAGAGTAATATGCAGATTGATCATCACTGCAACACACAATATAGCTGCCCCCATGTGGTCAAAGATCCTGCCCCCATGTGGACACAGGATGGCCACCACAAGATGGCCAGCAGGAGAGGGCAGTTGGGAGGCACCCGGCCTGCAAGGGAGGGCAGTTGGAGGTGATCAACCCTGCAGGAGAGGGCAGTTAGGGGTAACCAGGCTGGCAGAGGAGGGAAGTTGGGGGCAAACAGGCTGGCAGCAGAGTGGTTAGGGGGTGATCAGGCTGGCAGGCAGAAGCGGTTAGGGGCAATCAGGAAGGCAGGCAGGCAAGCAGTTGGGAGCCAGCAGTCCTGGATTGTGAAAGGGATGTCCGACTGCCCGTTTAGGCCCGATCCCTCGGGCCTAAACGGGCAGTTGGACATCTCTTGAGGGGTCCCAAATTGGAGAGGGTACAGGCTGGGCTGAGGGACAACCCTCCTCCGTGCACGAATTTCGTGCACCGGGCCTCTAGTCTATATATAAAGAGCCAGGGTCGTAACATCCAAAATGACTGAAGGCTCGACCGAACGCCAGGCTGCACACACAGCAGGCAAGCGGGCTGAACTGCAGACTTGTCGGAGAGAGAGATAGAGTCAGGGCTGACCAACAGTGGCAGCAGCTGCTGGTGAGGCCCGGAGAGAGAGGTAGGGTGATCAGACCATGCTTCTCTCTCCGGGTCTCGCCCGCAGCCAAGACTCTCTCTATCTTGCAGAGGTCAGCATTTCAGCCCACTCAGCAGTAGCCTGGAGGGGGGTACTGATCATCCCACCTCTATGATCAGGCCTGGAGATAGGCCCAGAGATGCTGACTGGCATAGAAACAGACCAATCAGAACCTACTCTGGGTGAACTGCGCAGGCAGAACCTAAGGTGGGGGCTGAGGAGGGGTTTTAAGGGCAACAACTGTTTGGTGAAAGGCAGTGGTCGGCAAACCGCAGTTCATGAGCCACATGCAGCTCTTTGGCCCCTTGAGTTTGGCTCTTCCACAAAATACCACATGCGGGCATGCACATACAGTACGATTGAAACTTCATGGCCCATGTGCAGAAGTCGGTTTTCGGCCTGGGCGAGTCTATTTTGAAGAAGTGGTTCTAAAGCTGAGCCACACTCAAGGGGCCAAAGAGCTACACGTGGCTCACGAGCCACAGTTTGCCGACCACTGGTGTAAGGTGTAAGAAAGTGATTTAATTTTTTAATGACCGGTTTGGCAGTATAGCGCATATGGCTGGCTATCAGTCCAGATATAGGGGTTATGTATTTTTTGTCTGCCAAGAGCATCTCCTCCAGCTGAAAAAGGCTCCCCCCACATTTAAGCAATCCTATCCTATATAATCTATCTATACTAATAAAAAGGTAATATGCTAACTAGACCAAGTTGACTGGTCATCTCCAGACTTCTGACTTCCTTCCAAACAAAGCCATGGTGGTGGGGGCCAAGGCAGAGGCAGTTAGGGGAGATCAGGCCAGCAGGAGAGGGCAGTTGTGGGCGAGATCAGGCCAGCAGGAGGGCAAGGTAGGGGTGATCAGGCTGGCAGGCAGAGGGATTAGGGGCCTAAACCAACAGTCGGACATCCCCCGAGGGGTCCTAGGTTGGAGAGGGTACAGGCCGGGCTGAGGAACTCCCCTCCATGAACAAATTTCATGTACCGGGCCTCTGGTTATGTAAATAAACAACTGTTGGTCAAATTTGACCCATGTGGCAATCTTCTGTTCCATTTCTCTTTGTGAACCCCTTAGATAACATAGTGCATGGCATATTTTTATGAACTTATGAATACCTTTGTAGTAGCTGTACAAATATATGTATATATAAATTTATCAGTTTGTTAGATTATTTTGTAATATAAAGAAAAGCTGTATATTAACTGCATGTGGGATTTTATACAGTATAAACATAATGGGATTTCACAAATTATTTATTAAACATTATCTATCTTAAACTCCTTAAATAAGGTAAGGGAGGTAGGTATGTTGGTGAGTAGATAGATGATAGATAGATAGATAGATAGATAGATAGATAGATAGATATACAAAAAATAATTACTTCCTTTAAAAATAATTGGTTAATATCACAGTATTTTTTTCTTTCTCCATTACATCTTTTTAACTTATTTTTTCCGTTAAAATCCAGATTCCCAAATCATCAATATATTTATTCATTTTTTCTATTACACAGCACAGAGATAATAGTTTTAAAATTATAACATAAATACTACTGCTAATTAAAGTTCAGGTTTCTTTGTAGTTATCTTTGTACTTAGGATATATCCCATCAAAAAGTCAGAAGCCAGAGTCCTGTGGCCAAAGTTTGTTTAATTGATTACTTTATTTTTGTGCTTATATTATTTTTTTTAAAATTTATATTTCAGCTAGAATTGACATTCAATATTGTTTTATATTAATTTCAGTTGTATAGCATATTGGGTAGGCAAGTATGTAATTTATAAGGTGATCCACTGATAATCTATGTATCCACCTAGGACCATACACAGCTATTACAATATTATTGACTACTAGAGGCCCAGTGCACGAATTCATGCATGGGTGGGGTCCCTTGGCCTGGCCTATTTGGGGGCCGGCCTGCCAGGGGGAGGGGTCCTGGGAGGTTGGCCAGCCAGGGGGAGGGGCTGCAGGAGGCTGGCTGTGGAAGTGAACTGACCACCAGGGGCCAGCTCCTTCATTGAGCGTCTGCCCGCCGTGGTCAGTGCGTGCCATAGTGACCAGTCAACAGGTTGTTCTGGTCATTCCGGTCGTTTGGTCATAAAAGTCGCTTAAGCTTTTATATATATATAGATATTTCCTATACTGAAATTTACATCTCCTGACTAATTTGTAAGTACCAATTTATGCTTCTTAATCCCTTCCCTTTTTATTTTTACTCCTTCCCTCTGAAAACCATCAGAGTGAAATCATATGGCATTTGTCTGTCTCTGTCTGACATATTTCACTTAACATAATACCCTCTAGGTCCATCCATATAGTTTCTCATGTTATAATTTCATTGATTTTTGGAAATTACCCCATTATCAGATGTATCATTGGCAAATATGTTCTCCCATGCAGTGGTCCCCCTTTCATTTTGTTTGAGTTTAAGTGATTTATGGATGGTCATTCAGAAAACCAGGGAAGGAGCAGGAAATGACAAAAAATACTGTCATAGTACACAAATAGTTGAAAAGAATGCTGCATTGAACCACTGATACTGATGGAGAGATAAGCCCTCCCTAAGTGTTGTGGTTCCAGGAGAAGTAGTGAAAATCCCTGGGCCAGAGTATCCCAGTGATCTTCATTGGTCCAGGGTATGCAAATGGGTCCAGGGTCTTCATAGGTCTCAAGGTGAGTGATTGTGGTTTGGGGAAAGTATCCCTCTTTTGTTAAAGATAATTTTTTGGGGGGGTCTCCTTTACATTTTTTGTAGATTTTTCATCTATTTTATCCTACTTAATCTCTGCTTACTTCTCTATTCTGTTCATTCATTCAGGTTTTACTGACTTTCTTTTATCTATCCAGCAGTATGTCAGTATCTTATGCTCTCCTTTGCCTGTTTCTCATCTTCTTAATTCCCTCTTTTTCCCTGGCACAAGTGTGTGTGTGCGCGCACACACACACATACACACACACACACACACACACCTTGTCCAATTATATATTAATGTAATCATTTGATTCTGAAAATATTTCAGAAATTATTTCTTTATTTTCCTGATAATAATTAATCTTCTTTTATAGTTATAGTTGAAGCAGGTTAATTAACTTACATTTGTAGAAATGTTTCATTCTGTTCATGCAACAATATAGGTATAAAATAAATGATAATTTCTGTCATTTCTTCATAGCATAGAGTTCATTCTATTAAATAACTATCAAAAACTGAATAGTGTAGTTAAGATGTGATGTAAGAAATATTGATATTTTTAAACCCAAATGGCAGTTAACTGTAATTTTCATGATTCTGAATAAATCTGGAAAATGCCGTTCCAGAATAACAGGTTTATAGACCGAATCTATTAATTACTGTTGGACTCCATTCTGTTACTTTTCTGTTCTGATCCACAAAATTAATTAAGAAGTGTGTAAATTTACTGCCTAAAGTAGGAGAAATTGACAAACACAGTAAATTCTGAAGATTAAAATAAGAATAACAAGTGTTAGAAGTCAAATCTATGGGACTTGGAATTAGGGAGTGACAGTGACAACATCAGGAATCCTCAGGGAAAGAGAAGGGGGAAAGGAAGAGGAGGAGGCCACAGGTAAGGGCATGAATCCAGAAGATTTAATATAAGAAATCAAACAATGGGTATGCAGTACTATAAAACAAATATCTATAATAATAAAATCATAATATGCAAATCGACTGAACAGACAAACAGTGGACCGACTGTCTGAATGACCTTCCAGATGAAGCTGGGCTGTGAGGGCTGGCTGAGGCAGCCGGGGCTGTGAAGGCCTACTCTTGCACGGATTTCGTGCATTGGGCCTCTAGTCACAATATAATTTATAGTCCACTTACTTCAAAAAAGCAAGGAAACCTGAAGGAAGAGCAATAAACACGCATCTCCTCTGACCAGACCCCCACACATTAGTAGATTAAATGTTCATTTGCATGCATGTATCACATAAGAGTTGTAAACTACTTGAATGCAGCATTGAGGTTAGGACAGATTCTCATTCATTTTGATTTATTTCTCATGAAACAGCTCTTAGAATTAAAAACCCTCCAACATATAGTGAGCCAATGAATGACCAAACATCTTTTAATTTCACATCCATCACAGCTAGAGGAAGGAAGCTTCATCATAAAAAAAAAAAATCGAGTTAGGTGTATCTGCATATGATTTGTAGATTCATCATTTGTTCAGGAATTAAAGCAAGATCCATGAGCTATGTTTCTTCCCTTATCTGTAAATGGCATTAATAATGAAATCTCACTAACAAAATGATTTGAAAATGAAAATATAATTATATAGACAAAGCATACAATGTATATATAAAGCATTCGATAAAATGGTAACTGGAAATATTTAAGTATACATACACACAAACACATACACCCATGTGTTTCATTGGCAAGGAGTAATTTTTTTCCAAATATACGTCTTCCTAATTGCTTGCTTACTTGAAGTTTTCCTCCAGCTTTCAGTGTAAATATTCTTAGTAAAATAAATAACATATCAGTCAGAGTGATTCTCCGTCACTGTATGAGAAACTGATTTATTTTTCTCTGTTCTTTTGTTAATGAGAAAGCATCAGAGCATGGGAAGGTCCTGGATCTGTAATGGGAAAAAGTATGACCACAGAGAGGAAAAGTCAGGACAGTTTTGTTGATCTATTTATAGATCAGCAGAAAATGAACAGTGGTGGATGTGTACACCTTAGCCCAACAAGAAAAGCTGATTATTTATTGCATGATTAAATCTGAATATGTTTAATGTCTTGTGAGTTATTTGGAGATAAATATAGTTTGAGGTGGCTATTTGTAAATGAATGCCAAATATAAATATATGTGCAGGATGTAAGGAAATCATAAAAGGCTATGAAGATCACTTAAAAGAAACTCTACTTCTAGTCAAATTAGAAAAGTTTTTTTTTTTCTTTTTCTTTGTGAATTATCACCTCCAAAATAATATTGACCAGAGGTTGATTGATTTTATTGAGATTTGTTTTTCATTTTTATGAGGGAGGGTTTTCCATTTTATTAATTTCCACTTTGATCTTTATTACTCCCTTTCTTTTTTTTTTACTTTGTGTGTAATTTACTCTTCTTTTTCTAGTTTCTTAAGGTTAAATCTGATGTCATTGATTTGAGAACGTTCTTCTTTTCTAATACAAGTGTTTTAGCTGTAAGTTCCCTCCTAAGTACTAATTTAGCAGCATCTCACAAATAGGCAGTTATTTAAATGTGTGTTATTTTGTTTCCAATATTTGGGCATTATCAAGAAAACATTCCATTTTTTATTTTTTTAATTTAATGTCTTCAAAGAATGAATTTTATATTACTTTAACTCTTAAATTTATCACAATTTGTTGTATGGTCTAGTATATATTCTACTTGGTAAATGATTTGTGTGCACTTGGAAAGAATGTGCAATTGTCTGTTGGTGGGTGGAGTGTTCTCAACATGTCAAGTGGGTGAAGTAGGTTGACAGGATTTTTCAATTTGCTATATTCTTACTGATATTAATTATGTCTACTTGTTCAATCAATTGTTGATCAAGGGATTATCTTAGTGTGTTAAGGTTACTATAGCAGAATGTTATAAATTAGATGGCTTAGAAACAACAGAAATTTATTTCTCATAGTTCTGGGGCTGGGAAGTCCAAGATCAAGGCACCAGCAGATTTGGTGTCCGGTGAGGACAGTTTCTTGGTTCATGGATGATCACCTTTTTGCTGTGTCTTCACATGGCAGAGGGCTGAGGAAGCTCTCTGGGGTATCTTTAATAAGGGAACTAATCCCACTCATGAGGTCTTCACTTTCAATTCCTGGTCACCTCCCAAATACCCCACTTCCTAATATCATCTCGTTAGGAGTTAATATTTCAATATATGAAACTGGGGGGATATAAACATCCACTCTATGACAGGGGTTTTGAAATCTCAGACTATGATTGTGGATGTGTATTTTAACCTTGCAGTCACATCACTTTTGTGTCATATGTTTGAACTTATGCTATTACAGGCATAAATGTAAAATATTTTTTATATCTTTCTGATGAACTGACATATTTACCCTTAAGAAATTACATTCTTCATTCCTGGTAATATTCATTGTCTGAAATCTACTTTGTCTAATATTAATATAGTCAAATTATATTAATTTATTTTTAGTAAACTTTAAAAATTTAAACAGTTTTAGATTTACAGAAAAAGTTTAAATGTAGTACAGAAAGGCTCCATTTACCTTACTGCCAGTTTCCCCTTTTATTTACATTGACCATTGGTATGGCATTTTTCTTATAATTAATAAACCAATAATGAAATTTGATTATTAACTACAGTATATACTGTATTCATTTCCCCATTCCATCCAGATTACCACATTATAGTTAGTACTCATGTCTCTTTAGGTTTCTCTTGGCTATGGCAGTTTCCAGTTTTTTATTTGTTTATTTGTTTTAATTACTGTTAGCATGCTATCTTCTTGCAAGACCTACTTTTATCTTATGTGTGTTTTTATTTTTTACTTGAAGTATGTGTCCTTTAGGCAGCATATAGATATGTCTTGCTTTCCCTTCCCCCCAATATGACAATATTTAAAAAAATATATTTTTATTGATTACAGAGAGGAAGGGAGAGGGAGAGAGAAATAAAAACATCAATGATAAGCTTCCTACATACCCCCTACTGGGGATAGAGCCCACAACCTAGGCATGTGCCCTTGACCTCATTCAAACCCAGGACCCTTCAGACTGCAGGCCGATTCTCTATCCACTGAGCCAAACTGGCTAGGGCAACAA
Organism: Eptesicus fuscus; assembly: GCF_027574615.1. Taxonomy (NCBI): domain Eukaryota; kingdom Metazoa; phylum Chordata; class Mammalia; order Chiroptera; family Vespertilionidae; genus Eptesicus; species Eptesicus fuscus. The sequence goes on along the minus strand of NC_072475.1, from coordinate 90,802,832 downwards.
TATTTGTTTTTTAATTGGGCCAATCTTTACTCATTAATAATTCCTCTTTAATGTGATTATTAATTTAGTTACTTTTAACTCTATCATCTTCCTAGTCGGTTTTTATTATTTTAATTAGTTTCAATTTTATTTTTTAATACTGAACATTTTTATAGTTTCATATATTCCTTTTTTTTGGCTTATTGTCAATAGTGTTTTTTATTTACTTATTTTTCTTTAAAAATAATTTATGCTCTTTTTAAGTCACTAGAGGCCAGATGCATGAAATACATGCAAGAATAGGCCTTCCTTCCCCCGGCTGCCAGCACTGGCTTCCCTCTGGCACCCGGGACCCAGACTTTCCTCCGGCTGCAGGCAGGCACCTGGAACTTGGGCTACCCTCGCAGCCCAGGCTTCATCCAGAAGGTCTTCCTGAAGGACATCTGTATAATTAGCATATTACACTTTTATTATTATAGATTTTAGTAATCGTTTCAGTGTTTATAGTTTATGTCTTTGAGCTATCAAACTATACTTTCAACTGATATTATGCCACTTCACATAGAGGAAAATAACTTTAATGTTGTATATTTCAATTTCTCCTCTCACAACCTTTCGCCTATGATTGCCACATATTTTACTTTTGTATATTTTTAGAGGCCTGGTGCATGAATTTGTGCACCGGTGGGGTCCCTCAGCCTGGCTAGCAATCGGGGCTGATTGGGGCCAGCCGGCAGTGGGGAGGGACTGTGGAAGGTTGGCTGGCCTGGGGAAGTGATTGTGGGAGGTTGGCTGGCTGCGGGAGATTAGCTGTCATAGCGACCAGTCAAGCAGTCCTTCAGTTGGTAGGTCATTCAGTTGCTTAGGCTTTTATATATAGAGATAAACCTTACATTCTATTGTTATCATTTTTGTTCCAAAACTCAATTATCTCTTCAGCACTCTGTTCTGAGAACCATGGCCACCATGGGAGTAAGCCAGACCCTTTCTGGGTTTCCTATCTCTGCAGTAAAACACGGACATTCTCTCAATGCAGACAGCTGGAGGATTTTAAGGGCTTACCTCATTCGTTGTCCACCTTTCACAGCCCAGTGTCTTTTATTCACTGATAAATAATTTTTAGAAAACTGCTACATCATATATTTTGTTTGTATCAGTGGGAGGTAAATTTGGTTCTTATTAATGCATTTTGGCAGTCTAAAATAAAAGAAATTAATAGTAGAGCCATAGCCAAGCCAGCTGGCTCAGTGGTTAAGCATTGAACTATGAACCAGGAGGTTATGGTTTGATTCCTGGTCAGAGTGCATGACAAGGTTGCAGGTTCCATCCCCAGTGTGGGGCATGCAGGAGGCAGCCTACCAATGGTTGTCTCTCATCATTGATGTTTCTATCTCTCTCTCCTTCTCCCTTCCTCCCTGAAATCAATAAAAATATATTTTAAAAAATAGTAGAGCCCAGGCAAGATTACTCAGTGGTTAGAGCATCAGCCTGCACACTGAATGGTTGCCAGTTTGATTCCCTGTTAAGGGCACTTACCTGGGTTTCAGGTTCACTCCTGCCCCTGTTCATGTGTGCCTCCCTCCCTTCTACTCTTTCTCAAAAGCAATGGAAAAAGTGTCCTCTGGTGAGGATAAAACAAAGAATAGTTCTAGCAGGAAGTTAGGAACTCATGGGAAAATCTCTCTCTCTCTCTCTCTCTCTCTCTCTCTCTCTCTCTCTCTCTCTCTCTCTTACACACACACACACACACACACACACACACACACACACACACACACACAGTTTAGCTTCTCAAATCCTGGGCTTCTTTGTACTAGAAATTATGGAATTATATTTAACACAAAAATGTGATGCTACATAGTAATGAAATGCAATAGGAGAAACACCAGACTTGAAATCAGATCACCTGGATTAAAATTCAGAAATGTCGCTCTGTGACTCTGAAAAAAATGACATAGCCCATCTCAGACTGATTTTTCTCATATGAAAAACTGACTTAATAATTCCAAGCTTGCAAGGCTATATTGAAGACCAGAATGCCAAGCAAATTATATAGCTCGTAATAGATCCTCTAAAGTGCTTGTGGTTTTCCCCATTAAAATGGGCTTGATTTCATGTCAACTTGCATAAACTTGAGTGCTCAATATGCACTGGACACCAGATTGTGTTATAATTTACCACCTAAGAACTCTGTAAAAATAAACTACTGTACTACCCTTTTAATAGCTCAGGAAATAGAATATCCATAAAATAGATCATCATTGCTGCATGTGCAGAATGAGAAATTATTTTCTATAGGACTTGAATCTGGTTTAGTTTTGACCCACACTTTTTCTTCTTCATCCTGCAGAGTTTAAGCCTCCTTTTCATAAAATAAATTATATGAACATGTTATTCTTAGGATATGAATCCAATATCAGGATTTTCAAATATTCTGTACTAGTGTTTGCTATTTCATTCACTATATATATATATATATATATATATATATATATATATATATATATATTTGTTATGCACTTTCACTTCTACAAATTCTACATTGTAATAATTACTCAATAATGTCACTTTTCAGTGTGTGCATTTCATTTTATTTATTTTTAATTTTAAAAAAATATATTTTTGTTGATTTCAGAGAGGAAAGGAGAGGGAGAGAGAGAGAGAAACATCAATGCTGAGAGAGAATCATTGATTGGCTGCCTCCTGCATGCCCCTGACCAGGGATTGAGCCTGAAACCCTGGCATGTGCCCTGACTGGGAATTGAACCATGACCACCTGGTTCATAGGTCAATGCTCAATCATTGAGCCATGCTATCTGGGTGAGTGCACTTAATTTTATATACAAAATTAATATGGTAAACTGTTATTGTTTCTCTTTAAGTATTGTTTTTGGCTATGGCACTCTCAAAGTACTCTTAGTTAAGCCCTAAAATAATATGAAAATGCACAACCTTAAGCAGGATCTAGTTACAGTGTAGCTGCGCAGTGCTGCATTGTCTTTGCACTCTGCTCAAAATAAAACTGTTTCCTTCCAAGCCCTGTGGCCAGGGTGCTGTAGCTGCCAGGGATGTGTGGTCTCACACATGTAAAAAAAAATGCACAACCTTGAGAGGGCAGCTACCACTTTTTATAGTTTATAATTCAGCATGGTTTGGTTACTGTTTATCATCTTTATGATATGATAATTTCTATCACAAGACTGCAAATGGACAAGATTAAAAAAACAATATTTTAGAGGCCTGGCAAAGGTCATAACCTTTCTTAAAAACACATGCTACTATTTCATGATAGTATTTTTAAATGTTTTGCATTAGCAGCACTCTGAATCATTATAGTGAGGATTACATTTTCCCCCTAATAGTAGTATTTTATACTCTTTCAGTGTGACATTTCTTTTGGTCTATTTTGAGTTGATCTCTCTTTCTATCAAATATTCTTTGGTAAAAATGTTTTCACAGTACATTTCTCATATATGATCTTTGAGACAGTATTTCTCAGTCTGATTCTGTCTCCTACCTGCACTTATAGATGCATGCCACTTTTACCACAATCTCAGAAGCACAGAACATCACCTCTGTGTCACCTTTCAGGTCTACACACTTTTTCACTGGCCAAGATTTCAAGGACCTACCTGTCTTGTTACTTTTTCATGTTTCTCTCCTCAGCCACCTCTGCTATCACCTTCCAGTTAGAATTACCCCAGGCACCCTAAGTACCACACATCCATTTGCTGCCATGTTTGTTCATGTCATTTTTGAGAAGAAAATTCTAGAGTAGCTTAGGTCTAGACCAATACTGGGAAACATCAGCATAACCATGCACACACATGCACAAGTAAACTTTTCCTTCCTTTCTCCCTTCCTCCCTCCCTCCCTCCCTACCTCCCTCCCTCTCTCCTTCCTTCCTTCCTTTCCTTCCTTCCTTCCTTCCTTCCTTCCTTCCTTCCTTCCTTCCTTCCTTCCTTCCTTCCTTCCTTCCTTTCTTTTAAAAGCTTAGTGTTTTGAAGCTCAGAATCCTGGGATCCAAGTCCAGATTTTTAAATAATAACTGCATGGCATTCAACACATTGCTTAGCCTCATGTGTTTCAAGATTATAAGTAATAAAATGGGAGCAATTAATGTGCTACCTATGAGTGATATTATGCTTAGAAGAGGGCCTGGTATATAAATTATATGTAAATGTTAGCTATGACTAATGTTAGAGCTAATGCTACTATTACTATTTCAGTGACTATTACTGTTCTTGTAGTAAAAGTAAGAATTCATATACGCAAACATATGCCAGAAGCAAAACATTAATTTTGGTGACTCTGTATTATAACTTTCTACCACACTGTCCACTAATCTAGAACATTCCTACTAATGTTACTTATTTTCTTCCTATCAAAATAAGTTTTCTTTCAGGAAAACAAAACAATGGAACCATCAAAGAATAAAATGTGATTTTTAATTATGATTATAAGAAATATTTGCTGTTAAAATATTTCTACTTTTAAACAGAAAGACAACCAAACCAGGGAAATAATTAACTGTTTGAGGAAAATGTTAACTTTACATGTATCATTTTATTTAATCATCCCACCACTAGTCAAGAATGTATTACTATAAGGGAAGTTATGAAGTTCATAAAATATGAAATAGCTTGTTCAAGGTCAGATATAAAGTAAAAGTTCGTATTGAATATTGAGCCCGGTCTTTTCTGGTTCCAGAAATAAAGAAATGAAATCTTAAATCTAAACTTAGAATTTCTGATTGAGTCATCCTTCTTAAGTAGCTGATTAAGAAGGTGCTTTAGCAGTTAGTGATCGAGCATTTTTTAAGAATACCTGCAGTTTCTGCTTATATTTGACAACTTTATGATTCTAGGCCTTTCTCAAGCTTGGTAAAAAGGCAAGCAGTAGATATGGTTACAGTGGGATGAATACACTACTCTTTTTTTGTGCTAGAACAAAAAGAGCTGCCAGACTTGTCTTACATCCATTGATTCATTCAGCAAGTGATCTAATTAATCCTCAGTACTATGTGAGGCCTTGTTGCTCTTTTAGTATGCTCTTCGCTTAATGTTAAGTTCTAATTGCTATAAAGGTTATTCTTTAAAACCATAAGTGATGGTTTAGATCATTGTCTTAGCTTGGGCTGGTATAACAAAATACATCTAAGTGGCTTATATGTCAGGGATTTATTTAACATAGTTCTGGAGTCTGGGAAGTCCAAGATTAAGGTACCAGCTGATTTTGTTCCCTGGTTACCACTCTTTCCTGGCTTACAGACATCTGACTTCTTGCATGGCACAGAGCCTGAGTTCTGGTTTCTTATAAGGACACTAATCCCATTGTGGGGCCCCATCCTCATGACTTCATCTAAATCTAATTATCTCCCAAAGGCCCCGCCTCCAAAAATCATCATCACATTAGGGTTAAGGGATTAAACATATGAGGGAATACAGACATTCAGTCTATAAAAATCATGTTGCTTTTCTGTTTCAAATTCTTAATGATTGCCTATTGTAATAAAAGTAAAGCATTTCACCTTGCTGCCCATGATCTGCTAGTGCTGTAACTGTAGCCTCCTATCGAACCCCTTCCAATCATTTACTGCTCCTCTCCACACTGACTTTCCCTCAGCTCTTGGGATGTATTTCCCACCTCAGGGATCGGTGTTGCAGGGCATTGCTCCTTCTACCTGTGATATTCATGCTCACTCCCCTCCAGGTTAATTCATCTTCAGGTCTCTCTTCAAATGTTATTTCCTAGAGCTACCCTTTCTGAATTCCAACACCTTATAAAGTCCCCCTCATTCTCTCTGTTAACTCCCGTCTTTTCTCTTTCACAGCATTTATCAAAACATGTAAGTGCACATTTACTTGCACTTACTTGTGTAATGATTTTTACCCCCACCTGGTAAACTCTGTGGGTCAGGTGACATATCTTTCTTGAAAAACCACCATAATCTCAGCATCAGACAGTCTTATACATAGAAGGCAACTAATAAATAATTATTAAGAAAATGCATGATTAAAATGATAGATAATGTCTTGGAAATTAGTTATGTGGGCTTTGTAATTAAATTGGTATATGTTGAAGAAAACACAAAAAACTCATTACTGTATGACCTTAAGAGGGTTCCCCAATATTCTTTTGGGACTCAGTTCCCTGTCACTAACGTGGATATAAAAATACCCTCTTCAACAGAAAAATGTGAGAATTAAATGTATAAACCTGCCTCAATATGTGCTTTAACCTTCTCTTTCCATTAGAGACCTAGCACTGATATATACATGTGAACTGTATTCATTGGCCATCCTTCTATTATAATCATAATTGCCTTTTAAGAGCAGCTCTTTAGTTTTCTTCTGATTGGTCATTATTTTCATTCATATCTTTTTTTTCCTTCACAAATGTGGTATGACTAAATGTGGTATAACTTTCTTTTTTAAAAGATGTTTTTATTGATTTTAAAGAGAGATTACAGGAGAGGGAGAGACAGAGAAATATCAATGAGGGAGAAAAACAGATTGTCTCCCTCCTGCATGCCCTCTACTGGAGATCAAGTCTGCATCCTGGGCATGTGCCCTGACTGGGAATGGAACCCTCAATCTCTGGGTGCATGAATTCATGCTCAACCAACTGAGCTACACTGCATGGGTAGTGTCAATTTCTTGATTCCAGTAAGTTACAGAATGATCAAAATAGTTTTAACTCACTCAACTCTGTTAATAGTTGCAAGAGTATGTTCACCATTCTTCCTACTGAGTTTATTTATAAATTTCTGACTTGACTTCTTTCTTATCTTCTCCTCTCAAAATGTTATATTTAATAAAGATAGCTAGGAAAATAACTATGAAAAAATATTTCCCTCAAATCCAAATATATTTGCATAATCTATAAAGAAAAACACACACATAAAAGTAGAGAAGTCAGAAAAAAGAATGTAAAATGAAACAAAGTAGGCATTCTTCATAAAGCCAATTCTTCAATTGTTGTTATTATCACTACATTCATTTATAAATGGTACATGTCTGTTTTAATATTTTATGAATGTCAAAAATAAAAATAGAAAACAATGTAGGCAGTTTTGATGTTAAAACTGAAAAAACTAGGCAGTATTTTTCTAGACAATGCTATACACATGAAAATAACACAAAATGATATTGAATGTAGATAGTAGTAACAAATTAAGAAAATAGAAATAAAGTAGGCTTTTCTAAAATGGAAATTTAAAAAGATAAATTTATTTGAACAAAGGAAAGGATTGCAATCTGGAGGCACAGATTTGGGTAGCAACCTGAATTATGCTCTGAAAAGAACATAGAAAGGCAAGATTTATAAAGGCAAGACCAGGAGAACTGTTCTCCTTTAGATCCTCCATGTAAAGGAAGGAAGTTGGTTAGGGCAGCGGGGATTGGTTAGGTTCATTATACAAATGAAGGATGCTGATTGTTGAAATGGATCGGTTCCTTTCAAGGTAAAGAATACACATGGTCTGGTCACCATGATAAGGAAAAAGTAAAGTTTATATGTGTCCATGTAGCAGTAATTGATGCAGGATACTTATGGTTCAGCTTTGAGCTGAGTTTAGCAACAGTTAAGCAAGTTAACAGTAGTTCCAAACACTAAGACATGAGGTGAACATAGGCCCCGCTTCCGTAATAGACTACTGATTCTATTTCAAGTGACTCTCTTAGCAATGCGTATTCCATTCTATTTTCTCCATTATCACAGCATAAGAGACTTTCTCAGATTTCGTCAGATTTAGGCATAAATGAAAATTTGACCTGTATGAATTTTATTTAAATGGCAAGTGGCATGAACCAAAACAACATAATCATTTATACAAAAAATAAAATAAAGTATCTATATATCTATATCTATATCTATATCTATATCTATATCTATATCTATATACTTTTAAAAAGTAGGTTTACATTGTGTGGAAAAATACATTATCTAAAAGATAAATCATAAGTAAGTAAATGAAATAACAATAAGACAAATAATACAAATAAATAATACAATAATTAATAAATAAATAATGCAAGAATACACTCTGTTTTGTGTACTCACAACTAATATATATATATATAGCATTTTTTTTCAAACAGTCATGGTGATTATTACAAATGCTTTTCTTCTGAAAGGAATAAAGTCCTGTAAATCCAGACAGAAATAGGGCAGATAGTGTGTTAAATAATTACTGCAGCTGAGGGTCATTAGCTATAATCAAGGGCCAGCTTAGACACAGAATATGAAGCAGAAGGTGAGTTTGATCTTTAGCCAGATCAGAAGCCACGCACCATGGAGGCCATCTGGATGCCAGAAAGTTAGTTTAAATTGTGGCCTTTGATTTTCATCTAATTTGCAATAAGTCCTTAAATTCTAAAGCAAGAACAAACCTTTATATTGATAGGCTGGGAATCTCCTTTTCTTCAAACCTCTTGCTACTATTGTAAAATATTCAATGCCTATCATTTTAGAAATGCCACTGTCAAAGAAGCTAAGATACAAAATTATGCATTATACTTCAAACCTAGCAAAACTGAAATCTGAATATTTACTCAGATGTGCAGAGTATGTTGATATTTCCCTTTTTGTGTTTTTTAGGAGAAAGTTCACTGTCCACTTAGGAAAATTCTGAACTTCTTTTTGTTTAAATAGCGTTTGTTGAATTTGAGCTATCTGGTTTCTTAAAGAAATATATTGTCCTGGAATGTTAATGTTTCCCATCACTCTTGTTACTCAGCTGTTACTGTTACATAGAACTATCTGTATCTGTACTGTTCAAAATAGTAACCGTTGGCCACTGATAGCTATTTACATTTGAATTTAAATAAACTAAAATATATTAAAATGTAGTTCTTCAGTTATTATATCTATATTTCAAGTCCTCCCTAGTCACTGGTAGATATTGATTATTTCCATCATCAAAGAAAACGCTATAGGGACTGCACTACTATAGATCAGGTGTCAGTAAAAGGAACGTTCGTCAAATCCAGCCCCATCCTGTTCCTGTGAATAATGTTTAATGGAGCACAGCCATGACCACTCCTTGAAGTGTTATGTATGTACAGACACAGTGTTGAGAAGTGGTGTGACAGATGACAGTATCTTCCACAGAGCCTAATATATTTACTGTCTGGCCCTCTGAAAAAGCTGTTTGCTGAACTCTTATCTAGACCATTGTATAAAGTACATTTTTAAGGGTTATAAAAATGAGTAGCTTTGACTTTTGTCTTCAATTCTTTTAATTTTTATGTAATTTATCTTTTGCATAAGTATGTTTCAATGTCCCTATCTTTGCCTATCTTGGGTTCTCCTTGCAGAGTGATAGCTTTAAGTCAGCGATTTTCAAGAGGTGAGATGCAAGAATTTTTAAAATATGCAATACCTGACTATTTAGTCAGGGGCATTGACCTCTTTCCCCTTATATTGTCAAATTTTTTTTTTAAAAAAAAAGGACAATAGCCAACACAATAATAGATGTCCAATGTGAATGAATTAAAATTATACCTATTTTTGTCAGATCAGGAAGAATGGTATATTTTTTATGTGTCACAGAATTTTTAGTAATTAGTTTATGTGTGCCATGAAATGAAAAAGGTTGAAAATCTCTGCCTTAAGTGCTATTTCAGAACCAGGTAGGAAAATGATTGCAAAGAATGGCTACCTTAGTTGTTTATGTCAATTTGAAGTCATAAATTCTCTAGATACAGGGGAGGCTGGGTATTACAGTGGCCAAGCCTGTCGTCACAGCCACAAAATGTATCATCAATCTGTTGGAGTTGGGGATATGTGCAAGCCTCTTTCTTCATGTCTATTTTATAAGATGTAACAAATTCAGTTCATGTTGTGCCTCAGTAATTTGAAGTTCATTTTGTATTTACAGATTCGATTGCACTTTATATGCAAATGACTCATTATACTTTAGAAAACAGTATGTTAATTTGATTAATTTCTTACCTTATTTAAATCTTATGAAATGTCACCTGCCATTCAGTCTACACACTGGTTATAACAACACAACAAACAATACAAAGAACTGAAGCATTAAATTCCTCCTAATCAGAAGACAGGTGTGACAGGATTCACTTCATGCACATATGAATACTGGATGTGTTGGAGATTTGAAACACTTTGCTACCAACTTTTGCGTGGGCCCTAAATATCACACTCTACAATAAAAGTGTCCATCTAAAATAGATTCCTGGGAATGCTGATTCCGTATTCTATGTGGTTTCAGTAGTTTATGAATTAGGCAATTTCTGTTTGCAAGTCTGATGTACAATATAAATAAAACATTGCTTTGCAAGTATCTTGTGTGGCAACACCTTTTTTCTAACATGACGCTGTCCCCTTTGAAGGAGTCTGTTTCCTCTTGTCGTTGCCTCCGGTCATGGGGAATGATAAGAACAATTATGTTGTCTACCCTTGTGATACTTGGTGCTGTGTGTCGCCCTGGTAGGGTGCCGTAGTTCCTCTTTTCAAAGCAGCTTCCGTTCCTTCTGTCCACTGACTCTCAGCTTTAGGAGAAGGGGAAACGTACAGCATGACACTGCAGGCGAGAATTTATTCCTGGAACGGAAGGGAAATTAGTACGGTGAGGTAGAAAAAGCAACCCTACAGCAGAGTAACCCTGTAAGGTCAGTTGGCTATCACATACTAGAGCTGTGTGTGGAAGGAATGCTATGTAATTTCTGTAGACTTGTGTCCTCATGTGGTTCTTGTGGTATAACTGTATGATTTATTAAAGAGAGTGGAACTCTGGGACTCTTGCTTGTCCCAGCAATGCCACTGGAAATTGTCCCACAGAAGAAATGCAGTGATGGAGAAGTCACAGACCTGTAGGTAGTCCTGGGTTATTTAGGAAGCAAAAATTCAGAAAGGAAACAAAGACGTTTTGTGTTTAAGAGGGTAACTAGTAGAAGGGAAACATTGATTTCAAGAAAAATAATAACAATATGGAAAAGGTAAAGAGGATTATTTAAATAAAGAATATTCAAATGTGAGAAAAAGAAAAACACATACCTTGTATTCATTCAGAAAAGGAAATTCAAACTGAACACTACAAGCTCAATAAAAAAGAAAGTATAATAAATCTTAGTAATGGGCTTGATTAACACATTCTCAGCTAGTCTTTTTGTTTTTTTATTTGATGTTTATGTTCAAGATTGGCCAAAGTCTGTATTGTTTTCTTACTCTTTCTTTTATATGATAAGATATATTTATTCCTTTTTGGGTTTGGCAAGAACAATTCTTATTTTCATTGATTTCATCAAGTGTTATGTAGAATGCTCCTCTGAGGTTGTTTGGACTTGTCATTTCTTTTCACTGGATCACTTAATATGGAGCCTTTTAGCCTTTTTACTGAGGAACTTTGTAGTGACCTTGACTAAAGTAGGAGTATCTAGGCAGACACCTGGCAATTCAGTGATGTGTTGTTTGCTCACGAAAGTAGGGGAAAGATTTAGTAAATATGAGAGATATGTATAGCCAGATTAGTAGAATATTATTAATGAATTTACACTACAGTATATGTTTTAATTGATGTTTATAAATAGCTTTGCTTCCTGAGGTTTTATAATATAACATTTACCAAACTTCTTTTTTGATGAATTTACATATGGCACATCAGGATGATTAAAAGCCAGCAGTCTTTTCACAGCATGGCAAAAAACAGGACTTGATTTATCTTCATGCCTCGCCTACCACTTGCTGTGACTGTACTTTTGAAATTTTAATATTCTCATTTCTCACCAGGAGTATGTTATGTAAAATATCATGTAAATAACTTTTAACATTTCTAAGAATTGTTTTTGAATTTCCATTCTATAAAATAATTGATGAGAGAAAAGGTATGCTTGGTTCTCACAGTCTGAAATGTTGTCTCAAGGGATATTATATTTTAAATTAAACAGAACTGTACATATTCTAACATATTGGAGTATTGAAATCATTAATACCATGACTTTTTAACAAGTATCCAAAAGGCTTCAAAGTATTATCTAACTTGGCTTATATTAGCATTGCTAGAATATTGTTAAAAATTAGAAGATTAACAGAATTGAATTTGCAATTCTAGCAGCCAATGGAATTCTGAATTAATTAATTATTAAATTGATGTGATGTATAGAGTGGAATATAAGATGAAATGTTATATGGTTATGAATGCAGATTGATAAGAATAGAAGTGTGTGTGTGTGTGTGTGTGTGTGTGTGTGTGTGTGAGAGAGAGAGAGAGAGAGAGAGAGAGAGAGAGAGAGAAAGAGGAAGATACAATGTTAATATAAAAAATTACTTTCTTTTCCCCCAAATAGAATAATAGAATAATCACACTGATTAGTGAATGTAACTCATTCATATTTTAGTGTGACAGGGTTATAACAAGTTAAATTGAGTGATATTCTAATTTAGGTAAAATAGACTGCAAACATTTTTTCATGATATCATCTCCTGATTTTATATAAAATTGCACTAGCTACAGTGAAGTAAAAACACATTATGTGTGAGAAATTTAACAAAATAATATTACTTCAGCATTATCATAAGCTTGAATTATAGGTAACATTAAATTCTGCAGATGGGATACCTCAGACTGGGGTGGTTGATTAACTTGGCAAGTGGTCACAAATAGCAAGTAGCAACAAAAGATTTGAACCCAAGGTGAAAGGAATAAAAAGTACAAATTGGTAGTTACCAAAGGGTCACAGGATGTAAAGATGTAAAGAACAGCATAGTAAATATAGTCAACAATATTGTGATAACTATGTATGGAACCAGGTGGGTACTTGAAATATTGGGAGCATAACTTTTTAAAGTATATGATTGTCTAACCACTATGCTCTACACCTTAAACTAAAACAAAATAATATTGAATTTAAACTAATTAAAAATTTAAAATATAAGAGATTTGAACTCAGATATCAATAGCTAAACCCTGATTTAAACCAAAGTCTACATTGTTTTATTTAAAAATCAAATCATTCTCTGTATTAATGGAGATCAAGATATGTAAAGTTTGTTTAAATATGACAAACTGTGCTTTTTCTTCCAGTAGACGCCCCCTTGGGTGTAGAGTTGTAAGCCGAGTACTTAACATCTTGGAGAGAACATGTAGGAAATTGTTCCTTCAAATGCTGTAAGACACAACTCTAGCAAGAACTCTCACACATATAGTCCTTTAATAGAGCAGCATTCCATTTCCAGTTTCTACACCACTTTCATGCTCATGGTTTCTTTTCGACCCCCATAGCTTGCCAACTACCCTGAAGTGAGAGTCTCATTAGATCCACGGCACTGGTGGAGACTGAGGCGCCTCGTACCAGTGTCCATGGTTGTGAAGTGACTGTGCCAGACGCTGGTCCTGGCCGTGAAAGGAGCGTGCCCTCTCCACTTTCCTGTAGCTGCTTCCATGAATGAAAGTGCAAAGAGCCTGCTTTGTTCATGCTCCTTTTAATGCTTAAGGAAAAAAAGAAGTTTGAGATGCTGGGGAAGATTTCAAAGTTAAAAGCCATGGGTCTAGAGGTCAGGGTCAGATGATAGACACTGTGTTGTATGAAGTTTTTATCAAGAATACTATTGTCAGAAAATTCTTTATGTGATTTCAGGTCTGCTTATAATAAAACCGTAGTGGTAAGATCACTCCCCATTCACTGCTTCCGTAGATTTGATTCTGTCACATGTACTTGGGTTTCTGCCACGTCAGTCTGGAGTGGGAAGTGAGAGAGCTGATGGTTGGGTACAGGAACGAGTTCCTAATCAGCTACACTGACCTTTAAGGGCTGTAATGTCGTGAGTTGAATACATTATATTGCAGAGCTATATATAACATTGTGTGGGGGAGGCAGAAGGATTTGAAATGCATGCCTTTTTTAAGACTGAATATATTTTTTGAGTAGGAAAAGCTTTTTAATACAACACTAGGGTTATGAATTGCTTTGCCTTCTTTTATGTAAGAAAGGCTGGATTTAATATCTCTATGATCAGTTTGGCAGCCTAGGCAACTAGTTAGATATTAACAAAAAAGAAGGGAACAAACCTGGCTGAGCCTAAGCCTGCTTAAGTCTGGAAGTACAGCTTCAGACACCCATGGGACAGCTGCATCCTCTGCCAAAGGGACTTAATCCCCAAGCAGGTGGCTTTCCAGTCTCCCCAGGGAACAACTGATTTGGCACCCAGATTACTGGGGGGAGGAAGAACCAGTAAAGGGGAAATTCCTCTGCTGAGGCATGAGCAGTAGGAGCCAAGTTGGTGACAATAAAGGGGAGGGGAGGTGCCTAACCTGGGAAAAGGATTAGATTGAATAGGGGGCACAAACCTCCACCTCTACCCCACCCCACTCCAAGATCCAGAAAAGGGATTGGTCAGGAAGAGCGCCCGGCACAAGCCTGTGAAGAACCAGGAAAGAGATTGGTTGGTTTGAAAGAAAGCTTTCCTTTTCACAAACCCAAGTAGATATCATCACAGCTTAACAGAGGGAGAAGGTTCTTTGGATTTTGCCTTGGGTGGTTGGTTGGTTCTCGCACTCTCTCTCTCTGTAGCAGCCATGTGGGCCTAGCAGCCACCAGGGCCCAAGTGCAGGTCCAAGCTCGCAGCCTTGCGGCGATGTGCAGATGGAAATGAGACAGGTGTTCTGCATATCTGGGTCCTGGCTCTCCTGGGCCTGAAAGGCAAGAGTGAGGGCTTGTGCTCCCAGAGGCTGGGACGGAGCTGAGCCCTTGGTCCGGGATGAGACACCAGGTAACTGGGAACAATGCTTTATTTTCACTCCAATAAACCTTGCCACTGTGCCTCACCTCCTCCTATGTGTGGGTCCCCAAATGCTTTTCTTGTGACTCTGGAAAAACCCTATTTCCATCAGCAACAGATTCACAAGCATAACCTTCTTGGTTTAAATGGCACTTAAAACACTTTCATAATGACAACTTTTGAGATCCAAATTATTAAGATTACATTAAAAAAAAAAAACAAACACACACACACAGCTTAGTGAAATTTTCCAGTTCTTGACTTGTGATTTCACACCTTCACTAAGTATGATTACAAATAAGAATGTCATAGATCAGGTTGACTAAGATGAATTATATTGACTCATAAATCAACATACCTTATTAGTCCACAGTGCCCTAACGTTATCAGTAAAATACATATAAGATAATATGAAATTTTTAAAAAGACTTCCCGTTTTCATTTACAGCTATGAAATGTCTCCAGAACATGGGAAGCTCTTGCAGTTTTCCCTTTTCTCTGTTCTGCTTTCTACCTCACGACAGCTCAGATGCCCAGGGTCCAAGAATTCCTTTGTAATTCTACCCCAGCTCCTCTCTCCTTTCCTTACTAGTGTTACATGCTCCAGCTCTGTCATTCTCTATTTAACTTCATTTTAATATAGTTGTCTTAAGTTCTATTCTGTTAGAGGTTCACCAGGTATTTTAACCAAATCTTTGTAAATAGTCCATGCTGTTTGCAATGACTGAAACAGATTTCTCATAACATTCCTCATTCATTAGCTCTTTTCAAGTGGAAAGACAACTGGAAAGGAAATGGATTGAATATCAGAGGGAGATCAATTAAAAACAACCAATATTTTTGACTTGAGCAACTGGATGGATGAGAATACCATTTTTTAAGTAGAGGAAAATACACAAGGTGAAGTTTAATAAATAAGCACTTTGGTGAAATTGTATAAAATCAAGAGCTCAACATGGGAAATATTAATTTTAAATTGCCTATGTGACTGCAAAGTAGAAAGGTTACTTAGAAAGTTCAATATATGAGTCTAGAGTTAGGAAAGAAATGTAACTAGAGATAATAATATCTGATTAATAGAATAGATATTATTTTCTTAGGAGAAAATAAAAGAGAAAAGGCCTGGGAGAAAGCCCTCACTCAGGATCTTCATCATGATAAATCTATCCACCCATTAAGTGTGATTTTAATGGAATTTTAACTTTCAAATTGTATGTTATCATGAAAGCCAAATGAAATCCCTTATGATTAAATTTATTTTCATCAAAATCTGTAGGATAAAGGTGGCTATAAATATACTAAGTTATCACCTCTAGTAAACCAGGTGCCTTCAAATATATTTTAATTTTCATGTTGGATTGAATAGGGGGCACGAACCTCCACCTCCACACTGGAGCCTCTTATCAGCAGTCTACCTACAAAATATGTTGCCTCTTTTAGGTTCTGGGCTTTTGTGTATGCCTTTGTTGAACACAGAAGTCAATAGAGAATATTATAATATTTAATTGTCATCTTTAAGTACAAACAGATTCTTTACATGTTAGACTGGAGACTATTTGAAACATATTGACTGTAAAACAGATTAGAGACGACAAATATGCTCATCCATGCAGCCAACCTCAACTCTCATGCCAGTGGAAATGTGATCAACATTTATAACAGTATTTTTGAGTCTAGGCCTGGCTTTAGAGTACTCTGTACATCACAGAGATTATTTCAAACTCTCATATTTGATTAATCCCATTTATTATACCCCACTATGATTTTAATGTGTTATTGTCAAATACTTGTCAAATAACTACTTCATAGAAATAATTTATGGTGATCGGTATTGCATTAACTTGCTAGGACTATCATAACAAAATACTGCAGACTGTGTGGTTTAAACAATAGACATTTATTTTTCACAGTTTTGGCGTCTAAAAGTCCAAAATCAAGGTGTCAAAGGTTTGGGTGCTCCCGGGCTTGCAGATGGCTGTCTTATTCCTGTCTCCTCACAGGACTTTTCTCTGTGTGCACACTCCTGGTTTCTTCCTCTTCCTATAAGGACACCAGTCCCCTTAGATTAGAGCCTACTCTTCTGACCTCATTTCATGGTAATTACCTCCTCCTAACTCCAAATCTAATCACATTTGGAGTTAGGGCTTCAACATATTAATTTGAGGTGATTCAATTCAGTCCACAATAGATACTAAATCCAACAAAACAACTATTAAAAATAAGCATGCCCTTAATATTATCCAGCCAATTTGGCACAAGGATATGTATTTATATATTCATTATATGCCTCATCTATCTATCTATCTATCATCTATCTATCTATCTATCTATCTATCTATCTATCTATCTATCTATCTATCTATCTATCTATACAGGTTGGGACAAAAGTAGGATTACAGTTGTGAATATACAAATCACAGAGTTTATTCTTATATTATTATTTATTAATTATTGTATTATTTTCTCTATGAGCAACTGTAAACCTACTTTTGCACCATCTTGTATATTTATATCTTTATCTGCACATACATATATACATATATACATATATTCCCAAGTATTATAAAAGGTATTCTGTGATAACTTTTTAGGATAAGTATAAACTATTACCAGAGTTTAGACATGCATTTTTAATCAGTACATAAATGAGAGGAATGACCAGAACAATATTTAGGAAGATAAGATGAAAAGACTATATATTAAATAATTACTAATGCAGCACTGTGGGAGTTTTGGTACCAGACTCCAGAGGTAAACTGAACAGGTTCAAGGCCTGACTGCACTTGCTGTATAGCTGAGATAAATTAGTTCATTCTCTAATCATGATAATGAAAACAATAATAATAATTATTATTGAGGGAATTCAATTGTATTATATATGTAAAGTGTTTAAATCAGAGGCTGGTACACAATGGGAGGCCTTTTTGTTGTTGTTAATCTTCACTGAAGGATATTTTTCCATTGATTTTAGAGAGAGTGGAAGGGGGGTGAAAGACAGAAAGAGAGAATCACTGTGAGAGAGACACATGGATTGGTTGCATCCCACACACCACCTAATTGGGGCTAGGGATCCAGCCTGCAACTGAGGTACGAGGTATGTGCCCTTGACTGGAATGGAACCCAGGACCCTTCATTCTGTGGGCCCATGCTCTGTCCATTGAGCCAAACCAAATGGTCTAGGGAAGGAGGACTTTAAATATCCCTTAAAATTAACTGCGGGGTTAGGAGGAAATAAAAAGTGGGCAAACACATAGAAGGACCACAAGGAGTATGCACTGGTAATATTTTCTTAATATTTTAAAAAATCTTCCTCCATGAATATGTGTAGTGGCTCTGACCAGTTGCTCTCCACTACAATATAATTTATCATCTCACAGAATGATAGATTACCTGCCTCTTCTCAGGAGTTGATTGCATGGTGGCAGCCCATAAATTTCACTCTCTTAAAACCTTAAGATGCCCTGTGACATTTCTCCCAAGTTTTAAAGCTGTCTCTCACCCATTGAACCCAAAAATCAACCTTGCCCCAGAATGTGCACACAGTTGGAAATCAGTAAAGGCTGGCCCCACAGTGGCAGCAGGAGAAGAGGAACATCTTACTGACAGACTTGTCTAATCCCTGCCCTGGGAACTTGACCTCATTCTCATTAAGGAGTTTACCTTAACAGTAATGCAATTTGTGTGTTTTTTTTAATCCAAAAACTTTATTGATTATAATCTGGGCATTGTTCTAGATACTGCTACAGATTTTTTGGAGTGAAATAAAAAACTCTTTACAGCATTGTTACTGTTTTTTTTTTTGTTTGTTTGTTTTTTTTTTCATTATTTGTTCACCTTTTTTACCTCTTAGGATAACTGTGTATTATATTTACCAGGCTTTTATTGTATCCTAAAAACTCATGTAAACACACAACTGTTAAAACAGGAGTCATAAGAATGGTCTTATGGCAGAATAAAAACCTCATTCTAAATGGCATTTTTAAACAGCCTGTGTCCTAGCTCTCCTGTTAAGCTTATATTTAAATACGTTGCCACAGCTATTAGAATTGGCTGCATGTCCTCCAGCTACTGCCAAAAGGGGGAAACATTATCTCCATTGCTGTCATGGCTTTATTATTTCTAGTACAAAATGGATTTGGGAGCATTTGAACCTCTTAGCTAATTATTATGAAAAAAAAATGTTTAGCATCAAGTGTATCAGACCTAACTTCAATTTTGACAGATACTCTACATGTAAGTGAGCAATACTTTATGGTTTCACTAAATAATTCAAATCAAATCATTCAACTACTTAAGGTGACCCTGTGCAGCTAACTCATGCTGGAGGATCAATAGAGACATGTCAGTGAAATTGTACCAAGCATATTTTTAACATAAAATGTTCTTATTATGTTTATGTTGGAAAAACTAGAAAATGAAAGAACATGTACACATTTTTCTGTAAAAAAATGTTATTTTCTCAAGAAATTCATTCTTTTGATGACAGCAGATATCCTGGCTCGCTACCTGGACAAAAATAAATCAGATTCCAAAATGTACACAACAACAGTTATACTGCTTCTTGGACACACATTTAAAGTTATAGAACTCCTTTGGCCAAAAGCAAAGAGCATAAGAATATTATGTATTCAGTAAATATCCATTGCATCCCAGTGTTCAGATAGCATCTATTTCTCCACCCTGAACTAGTATCCTCCTCTTCCTTTTTAAAAGTTATTGTGTGTGGTTTTTTTTTTTTTTTTTTCAAATTAGAAATAAATTTATACATTTTGTGGATGTAAATGGAAAAAAAATTAAAATGATAACTTATAAAAATGATGGTGATTGAGACACAGGCAAGTAATCACACATTTGCTTTTGACTGGGTGCATTCTGGTTAAATGTAGAGGAGGGTCCATTCGATGTAGGGTCCATGTGTGAGTGCAAACTTCAGGAAGATCTTGATGGCAGGACACATAGCTGACTTAATATACTTATTCAAGGAAACAAAAGAGAAAAAAATGCTTTAGATAATTTTGTGCATAAAAGTACAAGAGCTTAAGCAAAGGACCAAAGACAAATGCCAGAGAATGGGCCAGTTGATGTGCCAACTTTATTTCCGGGGTGGAATTCCTAGTTTGGACATAATAGACAATGGGCCACTTTTATGAATTTTCATATCTAATGGCTAAAATAAAGTTTGTTAATGGCATGTGTCCACAATAAAGCAAGGAAAACAAGAAGAAAGGAAGGGTCTGCTATATTTAACCGCTAAATGCCTTGTAATTTGTAAGGTGTTTTTGTCAAGTCCAAGTAGGACACACCTAATATTGGCAGAACAGACTTGGGCAGAGCCATCATCTCTGCTATACATCCCAAACACTGGCCAGAATTGTGGCTTCGGATCGGGCTGTGAGACCCTGTGTTTTTCAAGGCACGTTTTCTTCCTGTCTTCTACTCTCTCAGTATAGTAGACACCAACATCTCAGGATGAGGATACATAGATAAAATGCATACTAATTTCAGCCCAGTTTCTTTTCTGTCCAGTTTTTCAATACAAGACAGGTGACCACATATGAGAAATTTTACACTTTTTTTAGGAAAGTTTTTTTTAAATTTTCTTAAAATTAAATAGCACATACCATAGACAGTACTAGTGTGATTTCCTAATATATACCTGACCATAACAGCTCAACATACAGTAATAGCTCTTAGGAATGTCCTAAACTGTACTGCTCCATTGCCTTGATGCTCAGATCACTGGGATATAGATTTTTACATACATAAGAAGGTGATCTGATAAGGATGTTCTTCAAAATTCTAGCATCATGCTGAGCAAATACTGGGTAGGCCTGTTGTTTGTCAATCTTGACATCTCTTTCATTTTTTAATGCAATTAATCACCTGCAGAGATACTAAGGTTTGCCTGGATTTTTCACATTTTGAGTTGCTTCTTTGATAGCGTCATCCAGGTTTCATTTAAATGGGAATCCGAGTAAACAATTAAAATAGCTAATCATGCCACTACCTCTCTTTCCCCTTGATAACAGATACAGGAAACATTTCTGCCTTTTTTCTTTTTCATTCCCCCCACCTTATTTTTCTTTTGTTTTAAAAGCTGACTAGAAGTAAAATATCCTAAAAACATATAACATAGCATTTATTCACACTCAAATGCATTTACAAAAATACAAGAGAATACTGCTATCATTCAATTATACACAGAGAAGATTAATTGCAATAAAAGACCAAAAAAGGATGTAGTCAACTTAATTGCAGATTATCAGGTGCAACTTACAGACATGCAGAATACTAAAATAACTGCTTCGCTGAGGCTGTTCCGCTGACGATGTCTGCTTTCTTTGCTGGTAAAGCACAGATCATATAATCAAATGGAAAGAAGTGAGTAAAATGAGGCCAAAGAAGGTAAATGGAGTATTATATAAATCAAGCTGTAGTCAAAGGGGGGAAAATGAGATTTCTGAGCTAAGACTGTGCATGTTTAGCAGAGAGAAATGCATCAAACACCATGCTTTTTTTAATTACATGTTTTATATTGATATTGTCTATATAAAGTATTTTTTTAATTTTGTAATCTAATTATGGTTTAAATGAAAATGAAGAGGTTTCCATTTCCTTATTTTTAATATGTGTGGAAGTAGAAATTCAAACACCTAAATAAAATATGTTTTGTTAAATATTCATCATTATGATGAATATCTATACACACATAAAATTATTCAGGTAAAATGAATTAGGTATTTGGTATTTTGATGTAAAATTTTATTTGAAAACTACATTTTTTTCAAGCTAGTGATAACAGATTTGTAATATAATACCCAGCAAATGAATAGTTCTTTGCAAATATTTGTTCAGTGTTAAGCACTTAAAATTTTTGGCATGGTGATTTTATAAAATTCAAGCTGCTATTTATGATTGTTTGAATTATACAGTGCGATGGATGGCAGCAATTAACTGAGAAAATATGAAGTGAATTATCCAAATAATTAAATCAGAGCCTAAGCTGTAATTACATATTGAAAATCCACTTGCAACATTTAATAATTCAGTAAGACTTGTATTCTTTTTTTCTTTTTCTTTTTTTTTTTGTCAAAGGAAGCTGTGGGACACTGTGAAACAAAAGCTGACCTAGCAATCTGGAACCTTTGGTTCTACTGTCAGTTCCCAAACTAACCTACTTGTGTTCTGAATTCATCACAGGTTATTTGGCTTTACCATAGAAAGGGAATTGACTGCTTAGGCCCTTTCCATCTCAGACACTGTTATGAAACCAATCACAAAGTTGAAGCTCCCCATGTCCAACGTGTTATGCAGTATTTGCACTTAAGGGATCATTGGCGCCCATTATGATTAACAGTCAGTCGTTAGTCCTAGCCGGTTTCGCTCAGTGGATAGAGCGTCAGCCTGCAGACTGATGTGTCACAGGTTCCATTCCGTTCAAGGGCAAGTACCTCGGTGGCAGGCTCCTCCCTGGTCGGGGCTCATGCACGAGGCAAGCAATCATTGTGTTTCTCTCACATTGATATTTCTCTCTGTCTTTCCTTCTCTCTTCCACTATCTCTAAAAAAAAAAAAAAAAAATCATTGGAGAAGGGTGGGGGTAAGGGGGAGAGATCAACCAAAGGACTCGTCGCATGCATATACTAGTAAGCATAACCAATGGACACAGACACCAGGGGGATGAGGGCATGAACGGTGAAGAGGGGGGTAAGGGGGGGATAAGGACACATATGTAATACCTTAATCAATAAAGAAAAATTTTAAAAAAAGAATAAAAAAAGAAAAACAAGAGAAAAAAATCAATGAAAAGATATCCTCATGTGAGGACAAAAAATGCAAAAAACAGCTTTAGATAAACATTGAAAACTTTAGCAATAATCTTAGCAGGGAGATCACGAGCCAATTCAAAGAGTTGGCTTTTAGAATAAGTTGGCCAAAATAAGTAAAGCAATAGTTGCCCAATACTATTTGATGGCATGAACATGGACAGGTGAGTCTTATGTGAAAAATTGCTGCACGATATGGACATAGCAGGGAATGTAGTAAGATGCTTTGTTTAGTCACCTGATTTCAGTTATCAGTCCTGAGTTATATAACCCAGCCTCGGCAACTTATTCGCAGCATTAACTAGGGCAAGTTATTTTACTTTCCAGGATTAGTTTCTCTGCCTATGAAATGGTTTCTACTTCATAGCATTCTCAAATGACTAAAGAAATAAGGTGCTGTATTGTGGATTTACAATAGTGCTCGCCAGACAATATGTGTCCAATAACTGCATTCAGTATTATTATGAGAGCAAGTATTGGTTGTGAAGGAAAAGAAGGATAAGAGACAGAGTGGGTGACATGGATAAATTAATTCACATGCTTTCCCTAAATGATTGCTCTGCTGAGGAGACAATCCCTGGAGTTTATTTTTTCCCCTGGAGAATTGGCTCATTTCCATTTGTTTGTGTTTTGTGTTTTCACAGATGTCTAAGAGTAAACTCGTAGAGTCTAGTAGGTGTGTGCTTACTCGAGCTTTATGCATTTTTTTTAAGTTACACCAAACAGCTTATCTTTGTTCCACAGGACAGCATACAGTACACAAGAATGTTGACTATTACAGAGAAAGCCTCTAATTCTGTTAGGAAGATTAAGACACTGCTGAAAAATGAACCCTTTGTCTAACACGGGCCAGCGAGGACACAGGCTCCAAAGCTGCCTTCTCCCTGCATCCCTCCCTCTGCTCTGCGGCCTGCCCGGAGGGCACTGCCACTCCTTCTCCGCAAACACTCCTCCGGGTCTCAGGAGTGGTGCTGCAGCGCCACTGATAATTCTCTCTGCAGAGAAGAGATGGGACTGTCTCACAGCATGCTTGCATCTGTCTCGTGGCAAAGCTTACCAAAAAAGGCCCCTATTGCTTACCTATTGCCAATACATAGGGAGTGTAAGTTGAAGAATAACTTAACCCTTTTTACAGAATCTTTTAAGATTCCAATGATCATAACGAATATTGTAAGAGTGTGAAGGGGCCTTAAACAAATAAGCCACCATCTATCTCTGCCTTGGGTCACTTTAGACAGTGTGTTGTGTGAGACTGTGGCTCTAGGACCTTCTCTGTGGCACTACTAAAGTAAACACGCAGGACCTTGTGAAGTCACAGCTGATTTGGATTTCAACTAGCCGACAACTTGCTTGGAACTCCCATTTAATCCTCACATTTACCTCAACTCTCTGCTGATTTCATCCTTTTTTTCATTGGACTTGAGCAGTATCATGTTATGACCTCAGAGATAACATGCCGTAGTTGGAGGTGTTTAGTTAATAGAAAACTGTTTCGGCCCGTGGCTTTGCCTAAGGATAAATGCGTGCCACCCTGGCCAACATGAATGGGAAATTTGCAGCAGTGAGAGCTCGACAGTCTAATTAATTATTTAGAGGCTTCAAGAGGGAGAGAGAAGTCTAGAGTCCCAGAGTTCCCATTTGCAGTGCATTAAACAATCAGAATAATAATAAGAAAAAGCAGAGAGAGACTGTCCTGGCTGTCTGGAATGTGTAGGATGTAATTTACGGGCCCAAATTAGAAATAACCTAGGATCTTAAAGACAATTTTCAGGCTGAAGGTTACAGAAAGGCAAATCCTTCTACAATTGCAATACGTTTTTTTTTTTTTTTTCTCTCTCCTTCCTTTGCCTTTATCTCTGTGTCTTGAAATGTCTGCCAAGCTTTACTTCCTTGCTTCCTATATTGCCTTCGTGCATTTTAAGTCTTTGGCTGAGCATATTATTAAAGAGTCCAAATGTGAACACCAGGGAGAAAGGTGTCTAATAAAGTAAGTGGCAAATGCGAATTTATTAAAAGTAGGTCACGTCATACATTGTAATAGCCTTCTTTGGCATATCTCCTCACTTAGGCGATAAAAATAATGAAAGGATATTGCATACTTATGTTTGAGAAAGGCATTTGTTAGAGTGCTGCAGAAGAGATGCCTATAAATTAATTGCATAAATACCTGAAAGAAAACCCGGTTAAACAAAGTGAAGTAAGCATAATCAATAAGCGCAGGCCCTCTGAGTGGAGAGCTGCAGGAATGTCTCAAGGGGTCAGTATTAGCACATGTTAAGTCTTTTGTTAATGACATGCTCACATCTGTGGAATACATTTTCTGATACCAGAATCAAATTAGCCAGGAAGCACACAGAAGGGCAAAGCAACCTGCAGAGTTAACCGTCGTGAGATGAAAGTCATAATGAATATAAACTAATATTAAAGTAAAGAATACACAAAAGACAAATGTAGCAGGAGAACTTGGTCTGGAAGATATGGAATTGGAGAAACATGCATGATACACACAGGTTTAGGTAATTAATTTTCAACCATTCTTATACTTACAAGCAATTGCATGCATAGAAAAAATAACTATATATACACAAATTCACATAATAGTTTTTCTATATATTTATAATAAGTGAATAATCAGTAGGTGGACATTAAGAAATAAGAACAGATACTTGATGAAAAGTACATACAAATGGTTACTAACAATTATAATGTTTGCACTCTTTAGTTATTGAAGAAATTTAAATTAAAACATATTTTTACTACAAAATGATAAACTTAAAAATTGATAGCAATAACAACAGCAAACATATATAACACTTACTATATACCAGTCTTTGTATTAAGTAACATAATATATTAACTTATTTAATAATTGCAACTGTCTTAGGAGGCAACTATTGCTTTAATATTATGTTAGTATCACCCTAGCCTTATATGGATGAGGGAGAGAGTAGTGTAGACTAGCCTAAGATCAGACAAGTTGTGTTGGTGGGATTAGGATTCTAACCCAAGTACTCTAATCCCAACATTTGCACTTAGGTTCATTACTTTGTTCTATGACTACCCATATTTCTGGGTTGAAAAGATGTAGACTGCATCATGTATTTTAGATTCAGGTACTATAAACTATTAAGTACTTCTTATCTAGGTAAGGCATACTTAAATATGGGAGAGAGATTCAAAAGTCTAGGTCCATGGGTCATCCATTGAGGTCAGTGGTTCTCTGCGTGGTCCTCACAGCCACACAGCATCACCTGGGACTTTGTTACAAGTGTAAATGCTCAGACCCTGACCCAGACATTGACTACACTGAATGAGGTATTTGGGAGCAGGCCTTGGCATCTGTGTTATACTAATTTCTGTGGGTGATTTTGGTATGCACTCTCAGGTGTGGAAATCACAGATCTAGCTAACATAAGCTCTTTCCCACTGGTTAAGTTAGAACCTACAGAAGTTAGGCTCTACAGAAGGTTGAGAACCGCTAGCAGGATCGCCCAAGACCACGGAAAACACAGATATTTACATTATGACTCATAACAGTAGCAAAATTACAGTTTTGAAGTAGCAACAAAAACGATTTTATGGTTGGGGGTCACCACAATGTGAGGAATTGTATTAAAGGGTCGAGGCATTAGAAAGGTTGAGAACCACTGAGTTAGATCATCACACATTAAACACAATTGTTTTTAATTTCCTAAACTTGTATGAAGGATTTTAAAAGCAGCTAATTATGTTGCTACATTTACACACCCTCTTCCCACGAATAAACTTTTCATTATTCTGAAGCAAAAGACAGACTTTTTTTTTGGAAAAATTTATCTTTATTGTTTAATGTATTACAAATGTCTGATTTGTCCCCCCCTCATTGATCCCCTCCTCCCCTACCCCCTTTCCAATCCTTTGCCACACTATTGTCTGTGTCCATAGGCCAGTGGTCGGCAAACTCATTAGTCAACAGAGCCAAATATCAACAGTACAACGATTGAAATTTCTTTTGAGAGCCGAAAACCGACTTCTGCGCATGGACCACGAAGTTTCAATCTCACAGTACGTGCGCACCCGCAGGTGGTATTTTGTGGAAGAGCCACACTCAAGGGGCCAAAGAGCCGCATGTGGCTCGCGAGCTGCAGTTTGCCGACCACTGCCATAGGCTATCGCCCTCTGAACCCTCCACCACTGCCTTTCATCAGTGTGTTCATGATTCTATATCTCTGGATCTATTTTGCTCATCAGTTTATTTTATGCATGAGTTTCTACATCTAAGTGAGATCATGTTATATTTATCTTTCTCTGACTAGCTTATTTCCTTTAGCATAATGCTTTCAGGTCCATCATTCTATCTCAAGTGGTAAGAGATCCTTCCTTTTCACTGCCACGTAGTAGTCCATTGTATAAATGTACCAGTCTTTTTATCCACTCTGTTGATGAGCACTTGGGCTGTTTCCAAATCTTAGCTGTTGTAAATTGTGCTGCTATGAATATAGGGGTGCATGTATTCTTTCTGATTGGCGTGTCAGGTTTCTTAGAATATATTCCTAGGAATGCGTTCACTGGGTCAAATGGGAGTTCCATTTTTAATTTTTTGAGGAAAGTCCATACTGTTCTCCACAGTGGCTGCACCAGTCTGTATTCCTACCAGCAGTGTACTAGGGGTTCCTTTTCTCCACATTCTAGCCAGCACTTGTCATTTGTTGATTTGTTGATGATAGCCATTCTGACAGGTGTGAGGTGATATCTCATTGTTGTTTTAGTTGGAATCTCTCTGCTGATCAGTGAATTTGAGCAATTTTTCATGTGTCTCTTGGTCTTCTGTATGTCCACTTTGGAGATCTGTCTATTTAGATCCTTTGCCCATTTTTCATTGGATTGATTGTCTTTTAACTTGACCTTAAAAGTCTTGCTTTCTCATTCGTCTAGCTTCCTTTTTAGGGTCAAGTTCCCCTTTGCTCCCTTTAGTCCAACTACTGGCCATTCAGTCCCTTGTGGCCATGACTTTTTCCAAAGTTGATAATAATAATGTTTTACATTCTCTACTAAACTCCAAGTTAGTCTTAGATTTGAATTTAATTATTATTTCCTATTGCAATTGTACATTTATATAATTACTGTCAAATTATTATCTGTTTCCCCCATTGAACGATGAGCTTCATTTGGGTTATCTTAGATCATATGGTGATTCCTTGAATACATAAATGCATTTATTCTTCCCACTTTATTTTTTAAAGCTCCAAGCATGACATAATTTCTTACTAATTAGAAAGTAAATATTTTGTCTTTTCAAGAATCAGTTAACATTTTTCTATGTAAAGAATGTTTTTTTTTTATTTTTGTAAAAAAACAAAAACACAGAAAAAACTCTCATGCAAGGTATTATTCTCAGTGTTACACAGCTTTCCTCATATCAGTCACCATACAATGCAACACATTTTTAAGTACCTTTTTAAAAATGTAAAGCAAATTCTAAACTCTCTCTTTAAAAAATGTTCCTGCTTTGCATATAATTTCAGAGAAATAACTGACACCCTGAATTCCAGGTAAAAACACTATTTTAGATAATTTTATCAAATGAAAATTCCGTTGTTTTTTTTTTGAGTTATGCTTTACTTATAGTTATTAATTTAGAAAAAGACTGTAAATCCTAAATTAATTAAGTTAAATGTTTTTAGTATACATGCACACACACTTTTGTGAGAAATTAGAGACTTCTCACAGTATCCTTCTTAAATTGTAAAGGCAGGTACATTGTAATTACTATTTTAAGTTTTTATCAGATATATCATCTGTTACATTAACAGAATCAATTAGTGGGACAAGTAGTGCAAAAAGACCGTGGCTAAATAAATATCATTTATAGAATTATAAAACTTTAAAAGTACAAAAGACTTTAAACATTAATTATTCAAACATTTTATTTATAGGTGATAGAATTGAGGTTTAAATGTGATAATTGACTCATTAAAGATCAAACAATTAGGAAGCAGAACTAAAATTAGAGCTCAGTTCCACAATATTTGAGTATGACATTTAAAAAATAAATTGGAGACAGGTGTGCTTTATCAAATATCAGAATCCCTGAATCTCACAATAATTAAATCACTGAAAACCTTTTAAGAAGACCTCCATTCTGAAGGACAATCTCATCGGAAAAGGACTCTACTGTTATGTGATATGTTCCTTTAGAAATGCATCTTGTTTTAGTTTCCTTTTTTTAAGATTTTATGTTTTTTGCTACACATGTTTTGGTATAACTGGTCAATTTTATACTCTTATGAAATCTATCTTTTCTATAATGAAGGTAATATTATTCACCAGAATATTTAAAAAAACAACAACACAGTATTAGGGGAATCCAAGTCAGTAGATAAATGATCATGAGGAAAGAAAACATTGGTGTTCTTCTATATCAGAATTGGAATTAGGACCAAAAAGTTAATGATCATGGTAACTGTTTACAAAGCATCTCATGTATTAGATACTTTATTTTTTAAAATATATTTTTATTGATTTCAGAGAGGAAGGGACAGGGAGAGAGAGAAAAAAAAAATCAATGTGAGAGAGAATCATTGATAGGCTGCCTCCTGCACACCCGACACTGGAGATGAAGCCTGCAACCCGGGCTTATGCCCTGACCTGGAATCGAACCATGACCTGCTTGTCCATAGGTCAATGCTCAACCACTGAGCCATGCCAGCAGGGCTCATGTAGTAGATACTTTAGATAACTCATTGTGTTTTGTTCTTTTAAAAAGGCAGATATTATTTTTCATAACAATATACAGAAAGAAAGTGAGTTTCCCATGGATACATAATTGTTAAGTGCTGCAGGCCCGTCCTATTTTGAGAAAAGCTGATTTGAGCCACTCTGCTACATGGAGTATTTACTGTCACTTGGGAAAATTACTTGGCCTTAATTTCTGTACAAAACATTAGAGTTCTGTGATTTATCTATCTGATTTGTAAGCTATATATAAGCCACTTACAAACTATAATGTTCCCCTGTAAGATATTGGTACTCAAACGCTGATATACAGAAGGATCCCAGAAAAGCACTTTAAGAATGCCTCTTCCTGAGCACCTACTGCCTGAGATTCTGATGCAGGCCTTGTGCGGCACCCAGGAACCTGAATTTTCATATGGACATCCTGTGCAATGGACATCCAAAAGGGAAGGTGGTCCCGGGGCCCTAGTAATGAAGAAAACTATTATAAGTGAACTCACTATTAAAGGTATTAGAACATTTAAAACATTATTATAAAAACATTCATTTCCTACCTCCAGGAATAAGTATCCATAAACTTTATACTCGACAGACATGAAACAGACTACACAGTGATTTTAATCAGAAAAGCTCCTGAGTATTTGTTCTGAGTGAAAAGGAAAATTATGGTATATGTGTGAATAAAATCTCAATGTGGCAAATAGGTAGTGAATTGATCCACTGTTTATACTTCAAAAATAATGTGAGCTGTGTTCTAAGGTGTTCTTGTTTTATCTTAGAGATCTTAGTAATGAGAATTAAAAAAAAAAATGACAGAAGTTGAACATGGGTTAAAAGAGCTTTATCTACCTAAAAATAAGTATTACTTACAAAGACAGGGCGATAAATTGTTATATTTTTGCTAAAATAGGTATCCAAATAAAAGGCCATACTGGAATTTTTTATTTAATTTGCTTTAAAAATGGCATGAATTTATTCAAAGTTTGCCTATCTTTAAAAACATAGTTCAGAGCATTATATTACCAACTTAAAATCTGGTGATCTTATTTTTTAAAAATCTAAATGTGCCATTTCTTCCACTGTGCTTTTACATATAAAGTAAAATGTAGAGTTAGGACAAGTCATTCCAGTGTAATCCTACCTAATAAAAGAGTAATATTCAAATTAACCATCACTCTGCTACACCCACAAGCCACGCCCACCAGCCACGCCCACCAGGGAACCATCCACCGGAGGCTTTTCCGGCCTTGGGCACCAGCGGGGAGCGTGCGATGGGTCGCAGGCAACTGGGAGTCAGCTCCTGCGAGGGCGTCTGCTCCTGTGGTGGATTGCAGGGAGCTGGGGTCTCCTGCCCAGTGGGTGGTATCTGTGATCACAGGGAGCTGGAGGTCCCCTTCCCAGGCCTAAAGTTTTGGCCAGAGGCTTTAGGCCTGGGCAGGACACAGCCGGTGATTGGTGTGAACTATAGAGGAAATACCTTTTCTGACTGCACATTGGCTAAGCTTCCTGTAT
Organism: Eptesicus fuscus; assembly: GCF_027574615.1. NCBI lineage: Eukaryota > Metazoa > Chordata > Mammalia > Chiroptera > Vespertilionidae > Eptesicus > Eptesicus fuscus. The sequence continues at coordinate 90,772,060 of NC_072475.1, read as the reverse complement.
GCCACTGGTAATATTCTCAGTAACTTGGGTATAAAAATCCAAAAAGGTGATCTAGGGTTTTTCCACCACACTTCTGGAGAAAAAAAAACACACAAAGGTTTGCTGCTGGAGGGCTAAGAAATGTCATATCCTGCCCTAGCCGGTTTGACTCAGTGGATAATGCCTCGGCCTGCCTACAGCAGGGTCTGGGTTGATTCTGATCAAGGGCATGTACCTAGGTTGCAGGCTCCTCCCTGGCCAGGGCCCAGATCAGGGCTCATGCAGGAGGCAACCAATCAAAGTGTTCCTCTCACTTTGATGTTTCTCTCTGTCTTTCCCTTTCTCTTCTACATTCTCTAAAAGTCAATGGAAACATATCCTTAGGCGAGGATAAAAAAAAAAAAAAAGAAAGAAAGAAATGCATATACTATGAAAGACACATCTTAAAAATGCCTAAAGAAAGTTGTCATTTTTTCTTGGTGAAGGGACTGGAGTCCGTGTTGATGAAAACACCTTGTTGGCTGCGGTGACTGGCAGTGGCTGCAGCAGCAGGGTGATGGGGCTGTTGCCTTCCCCTGACCAGCCTGGTTGCCTCCCACAAAGGGAGGCCAGACTGCAGCTTAGGCCCGCTTCCCGTGGGGATGGGGCCTAAGCCATCAGTAGGACATCTCCTGAGGGTGAGAGGGGGCAGGCTGGGCTGAGGGACCCCCCACCCCTGGTGCACGGGCCCCTAGTAATTATATGAATTGTATGAATATTTTATATACAAAAGCAGTGTTTTATATGTGACTTATAAAATACTGAATGTGTGTGAACCTGGTTTTAGATACTTGTCAGTGTGTTTGATGATTTATGATAATTTAAGATATTTTGTGTTGCTTCCATCACACTCTCCATTTTCTTGGTTCTCATTTACAATGCAAGGTAACACGTTTTCTACAACATCTTAGATGTTATTCTTTAAAATAACTGCCTTGGTTCAGATACTGACAAAAATGCTGATGAAGAATAGAAGGTAGAGTGTCCAGTAGTATTTCTGGTCTTTCAGTGCAATTTAAATTGATTTAATCTAAGTACATTTTATAATAAGCAAAGTAATTATGTTATCAGATGATATACATGGAAGCAGGAAATAGATGTATCCACCTTGAAATTTGGTGTTATTCTTATGTGTATCCTAAGTCTACATTATACTTTTAAATTGTTGTTCAATATATTTGCTAGAAAAAACAGTAAATTATATGATACATAGAGATACCTTATAATTTTCTATTAAATACACCCTTAGACTGTCCTTTGTTTCATGAGGTATTTTAAATCTTCACAGGATTTATACATATATTGTCATTTCCATTATCTTTATTAACAGCATCAATAATAATTAGATTTATATATGTATATATATATATATATGTATACACATATATATATAGTTTATAGGTCAGTTTGCAATTTTATCGAATAAATTAGAAAGAGATTTGAAGTATTTCCATATTTAAAATATTTTTAATATTAAAAGATGTTAAGATTTGGTATCTTTAAATCTTTATAGATGTTTATATTTAACTAAAACTCAGAGTAAGAGCTAAATTTAAATAATACATATTATCTATATGTAATTTATATATATATGGATATGTTATTGATTTTGCATATTCTAAAAATATAGCTCAAAAATTATACTGTAACCTTTTAAATGTCCATAAGTTTACCTTAAACAATGTTACTATTGAGAATGTCTTAGTAAATTAAAAGAGCCATGCAATATAAGTAAACTATAAAATTTACAATTTATAATGGTAGAGATAGTATTTAAATCTTAAAACGTATATCAAAACATCATATTAACGTTCCTAGCCCAGTTGAGAGAAAGCACAGATTGCTCGAGGGGGGCGGAGACACTGTTTGTTTCACAATTGCAGCATTCTGAATAATTTTGTATTCTCTCATTAGGAGCAACAGCATAGGAAATCAGTCACCAATCATTTTACAGTGCTCATAATATCCTGTGCATGCTTAGGCAACTATATGGTGATTTATAAATCAGGACAGGCATCAAAATTGCTGAACTCAGAAAATAATTCACAGTGTCAATATGAATAAATTTTTAGATTTTGACAATATATTTAGTCCAATAAAAGTTGTTTTTATTCATGAACAAATTTGAAAGGTATTCAAGCAGGACTCCTAAACCATTTACTCTGAATTATTAGCTTTATTATTTTAATATCATTTTCGTGTCACTTTGTGGTAACCTTGTGAGTGCATAACAAAACTAGGAAAAGAGATCAGTGCAGGGCAGGATAGAGAGTTATAAACCAACACGTATGATTTTTTTTTTTCCCTTTAGAGAAGGTAGAGGGAAATTATGGGTTATAGTCAGAGTTACCTAATGCCTCAAGGTTTCCTAGAAGAATGAGCTGAGGTTATAAAATTTGTGTGTGTGTAATTGCAGCTAAGATGAAAATTGTCTGTTACTCATGAATTTGGAGAAAACAGATTATCAGAGAATTTAAATAGGAATGAAAATAAAATAAACAACCCACAATTTTATTAAAATACTAGAGGCCTTGTGCACAAATTTATTCACTCGACCTGGCCAGTGATCAGGGCCGATGGGGGGACCGGCCCGTTGGGGGGAGGGACTGCAGGAGGTTGGCTTGCCTGGAAGGTATTGCAAGAGGGCTTCAGGATGTGTTTGGCCCCATCTCACCCATTCCCCATTGGGGCCAATTGGGGCCATCTCACCCAGTCCCAATTGGGGCCGATCAGGGCTTGCAACCCTAACTCTTGCCCCCAACCTCACAGCCCCAACTTGTGCCCCCAGCCTCACAGCCCTGCAGCCCCGTCTGGCACCCGGCCTTGGCCTGGCACTGCCCGCTCACCTGCTCCACCATCCTGCCACGGTCCCACTATCATCAGGGCCCATCGGAGCTGGCAGCACCTTCACTGCCACCTGCTGCCAGCATTGTGTCACTGACACCCGCCGTATTCTGCGCTGTCCCCTGGTGGTCAGCGCATGTCATAGCGAGGGGTCAAACTCCTGGTCGAACTCCTGATCAAAGGACCACCCAAGGGAACAATTTTAATATTAGGCTTTTATTATATAGGATAGACTTTGAATTTTTCCACATGATAGTAAAATGTAAGTTGGTGTTTACCCTGCAGATTTTTATTACCTTAAACTAGAGGCCCGATGCATGAAATTCATGCAAGGATAGGCCCTCACAGCCCCTGCTTCCTCATGGCCCCATGGCCCCACGCCCCCCTCACTGATCATTCTGGAAGGTCGTTCCCCCTTCTGGTCTAATTAGCATATTAGCTCTTTATTATATAGGATATTCTTTCTTAGGAAAACCAAAGATAACTAAATATGATTATTACTGATATAAAACCCAGTTTGTGGCTCTTTTGAAGAATTAAATAAAATAGTAGCCCAAACTGGTTTTCGTTAGGGAGAGTGAGATCACTCATACTAATAAGGTACTGTATTGTAATGATAATAGTTTTGTGCTTTTTTGATGAGTATACTGACACACCAAATGGTTCACTTAGTTGTAAAAAAGTCAATCCGCATTACTTTAAATAAGCCTCAAGTAAACATATGTTCATTGTGCCACTTGCAGACACTTGAGAATACTTAATCTACTATTGAATCCACTATAACCATGTTTCCTGGCCACAAACGTGATCCTTCATAAGAAATTACTTCACTATTGTTATGATAATAATAGTTAGTTGGTGTTACTCAAAATTCAATTTCTTGCATAATCCCATCGACATAAATGTCTATTTGTGACACAAACCCAGTCTTAAGACAAATAATTTAAGTATTAAGAAAAAGGAGCAGGTGGCATGCTTTCAGGTATTTCTCATATTTGCTTGTCTGCTCATAAACCCCATCTAATTAAACTTTAGGAATGCGGACTACACATTTTTCCCTGGTGTGTGTGTGTGTGTGTGTGGGTGTGCACACATGCCCATACATGCACTATAGAGAGAGATCTTATGTTCTCTTTGTTTCTCAACTCCACAGTTTTTATTAGTAATTTATAAATCCTCATGTGTTTCTCATTAGATAGAATCAATTGTAAGACATATAAATATATCTGGAGGAAAAAGCCTGACTGTTGTTTTGAATATAAATTTTGCTAATGGTGGGGTAATTTCATGGTTTGTAACAAACAGTGGCTAAGAAGTTAGCACCTCTATTTAAACAATCGGATAAAAAGCAATAATAATGTGGAGTCTTTTAAAAAATATCTAGAATGAATTTTCTTTTCAAAATGGCTTTCAAAATATCATAACAGTATAGTTAATATATTGATGTATTTTTCTTACTACATTCAATTTATAAAATATGCAATGAATTAATTAAGAATTTTGTAGACTTGAATTTATGGTTCTGATAGTCATTTCAGTTTTCCAAAGGAACATTTCCTATAATATCTTCTATGAAAATGTGTGAATATTTGTACATTATATGCTCACAGCTACTTGATAATAATAACTTGAATTTTTATAACCAAAGCTTGATTATCTATTTCTTCTACTTTTCAGTTAGGAGAAGTGTTGATTGAGTAGCTTTCCTAATATTTAGCATCTATGAGGTCCCGTGAAGGATACAGATGGCATCTTAACCCCAACCATATGTTTAAAGCATCTCCTTCATTTGGAAGTCATACAGGAACCAAAACAATCATGGAGAGAAATGGTCTTTAAATTTTAATTTTATCGCAATAAACCATTTCTCTTGTGTACACATCCTTTGCCAAAAATGAATTTTCTTCAACAGACAGCAAGCCAAACCTATTTGTGAAGGCCCAAGCAAAGACTGATGAGCATGCACTTGATTTGATGAGAGTTAGATTGAATTATCTCTGTATGGGGCTATGTGTTTTTTTTTTATTTTTATGTGTACATGTGTTTGGGTATTTTCAAATAATATACAAATAGCTTCTGCATATCTTTGGAGGGTTTTTGGATTTTACTCTCCATTTATTTAAATATCTGTAACATTGTTATATATCACATATTTAAAATTCATGAACGTACCTGGCAAAATACATACATACTAAATATAAGTATATATATACATACATACATACATATATATATGTATGTATATATGTGTATATATATATATATTACACTCACCTCAATGTTTCATCTAAAACCTAATTAGTAATAGTTTTACTCTAAATGTATGAAAGTAATTTACTGTTTTTAGATTTTGCTTTTGTGTATGAAAAACTCATCTACTTTGATAAATTTATTATCCTATACATTTTTCTAGTTAAAATCTAAATGGATATGCCTATCTTTGTAGGTTTTCATTTTTCAAAACGTAGTCTGTATTTTTTGGTAACATGAACTGTCAATGTTTTTTAACCTTCTAAATTAATATAATATATAATACTATATTAACAAATTCATCAGTCACAACTTATTTCCTTCAGACTGAGGTTTGATGAGGAATTAGATAGTAAATGTGTCTCATTCTTTTTGTTTGTTTGTTTTAAACTGGTGCATTACACATTTAGAACACAATACAACTTTTTAGAAAATTATTTATTACCTAAGTCCTAATTCTCCCACAATTTAAACTTGACTTATCTTGAGTTTGAAAACAAGTCAAGATTTGTGGGAAGATGGGTAGAGGGAAACTCTATTTAGTGACAACAATTTTTTTAATGATATTAATTTAAATGAAAAGTTTAAGGTATTAAATTATTAGATTTTCCCATCTGAGAGAAATTTTGCTTCAAAACCTCCTAATAAACCCACCTAAAGAAATGAAAATAAACACGTCCATGTTGGCATTAAAGTGTCTTGGAATGGGAAGTTCTTTGAGTCATAGCTCTAGTTTTGAAACTCAACTCACCTCTCTGCTAGTTCTGAAATGCATAAACGTTTTGGGTTTTTTTTTTTTTTTATTGTTTTTTTCTGGATTAGGGAAATGCAGAAGAAATCTTAAAGTGAAAAAAATGTGTTTCTGGGAATGTCTCCCAATTTTCCAGGAAACATTTCTACATGCCTGTGGTTTCTCTCAGTGCTGAGCTGGTGAATGAGGGGACCCCGGTTTTATTCACCGCCGGCTTCTGTACCGGCAGCAGGTGCACTGCTGACCAGCAAGGTCACTGGGGCCACGGAATCTGAGTTTCTGGCAATAGTCACTTTGTGCGAACACCCTTATTGATGGCGGTCCAAGCAATATAGAAGTTGCCAAGGAATGATCTGAAGGACTAGATATTGCTTTAAAAACGTAGATAAAAGAAAGAAAGGATGAAAGAAGTAGGGGAAAAAAAGACCCAGATTCAAGCGCTTGGCTTACTTCTTACACTACACCTGCCAAATCCAGCCCACGTGGAGCTGAGAGTTGCTGCCACTTGAGAGGCAGACACGCTGTGTGGAGGAAGTTGGAAGACTGAAAAGTCAGCGCTGAAACTAAAAGCGAAGAGTGCCAATTCAAATGCTGAATTGTGCACAGAATGTTTTTTTCCCCCTTTTTTTTTTTTTTCACACTGAGGCCTTTCTTTTACCACCTCCTGTTTTGATCTAAAACAAAAGTTCTCAACTCTCAGTAACCAAATTGCTATGGTCTTGTTACGCACGTTTATACAATAGTTCCAAGTGAATAGGGTTATTAAAATGGCTTTGCCTGTAAAATAATCAAACTTTAAAACATACACAAAATAATATGGCAGTCACTCATGAACCCAACCCCAAATATCAAATGAAAAAGTGTTGTCAGGTTTCCTTCAGATTTGAAAATAGTGAGAGGAAAATCTTAGTGGTACCTTTTCCATATGTATTTTTGAATTTCATTACATCACTATGTATCCGTAATAATAAGACTATTTATTTCAAAATGAAAATTAATTGTTTTGTTCACTACAGCATGTTCCTTTCCTAGAACAATTATAATCGCATAGAGGATCCTCAAAAAGGAAATACAAATTTTTAACTGAATGAGTGCTAATGCATTATGTTATCCCTTCACAATTTTCTTTTTCACTCAATAATATGTTTTTGATATTTACTCATGACCCGGCCTCAGTGTGTGACTCCACAGGAGTTTCTTTAGTCACTCCAATATCCTTTCACTCTTATAAACAACATCCACTGAGCTTTAAATTAAAATTCCAAGTTAAGGTATTTATCGATACTTGGCAACATGTTTAAGATGTACAGTGTTTCATGCTCAATGAGATCTTAAATTCATTAGAATATTAAGTATTACCTCACTTTCATCATTATCACCAATAATGCCATGCAATTAAAAATTAAATGGATTTCTTAGCTAAGGAAACTCCCATTTAAAAATTAAATTTAAGTCAGAGGACAGATAATTTAAATCTTCCATGGAGTTTCACATTCCCTGATCTGTCCAAAATAATAAGACCTTGACTTACTGTTTAGGAGATCAAAACAGGAGGCAGTCAAACATTATGAATATCATTTACTTGCCAGCTACTGCTTAGGCATTGGGAATACAGCTATGAATATAACCATCTGTTCATTCATTCATTCAATAAAAATATATTATACCACTCCTTTTTTATGTGGACAGGCATTGTGCTGTGATACAATTTTAAGGGCAAACAATATACAGACGTTGAGTTTATCTAATTTGAGACTCTACTCAAATTGTCTAAATATCTTGCCTCTGCATATTTATGTCAGCTTTACAATTTCAGAGAATGGCACTTCTCATTTATTAAAAGCAGGAAATAAGCAAGAGAAGATAAAAACATTTGGTTGGGAGGTGATAATAATCAGGAAAAAATCTAAAGATAATTTTGTAAAAAACACACCTCTGATTATAGGTAATAAAACAAACAAAAACAACCCAGCTGTCTAGTAAGGCTACAGATGCTCTAATAAAATTTATGTCAACTTTGGTACTTAAAGCTGGGTAGTGTTCACTCAGTACGTGATGAGTTCTTTGCTTAAATACTGTAGATAGTTTGGGGGGAATGTGGAATTTAAGACATCTGGACTTGAATCTGCTAACTAGTCTTCTGAACCTTCTCATAACCATTAACTATAATACCTACTTAGAATTGGAGATATGCATTGTGTGTAACATAATTGCTAACCCCTGGTATAATCTTAATAACTGCTAATTTCTTTGGAAAATACTATACGTCTCTCCACAATTTATGGCCTGATTGAAAATATACACACATTCATCTTTCTCCTCTATTCACTTTTATTTTCCTGGTACTAAAGTGAGAACAGATGTATAAGACAGCTAATAAAATGTGCTATTATACTTTGTTCCTGTTTTACTGCATGACCCTTGCCTAAATCCACTTACCTGACCTGTATTAGAGACTTGTCCACTTTATTCTATTTTGTGAAGCTATATGGTGTGGAGAAATATCTAATTTGTGGCTTAAAGAAAGTTCTTATATAAGAAAGGCAGTAATGTCCTTCCATTTGCTAATCAGTTTCCTTGAAACGTGAACACAGTGCCATGCTGTAACACTGTTTCTGACATCTTGCTCAATTTATAAATTGGAACTGATGCTACACTATCACATGGGAAAATAAGATTCTATATATTAGAAAATTATTAGGCAACACAACTGTGCCAGAATGTAAAAGTCACTTAGCAAATGAACTTAATAAATTATTAAAAACGTGAAATTCTATTGGGGGTTAAGAGAAGGACACTGCCACATAAAATTCAAGCAATAGCAAATCTGGCAGAGTACCTGCAGGAAAATCTGTATATAGTAATATTGATTTTCAGGAGTTTAGTGAGTAGATGAAAGTGGATATTTGATATTAAATCAAATACCTACTTACCCACACCACCATTTTAGATCTTCGGTGATCTAGAAAATGTTTCCACATATTGCAAGAACAGGGCATTTTTGGTGGGGAAAAACATACTTTTTCTTAAAGCACAATACCAAAACTAAATTAATCAACTGATATTACTTAATTATAAGGAGTCAAAAAATACAAGGAAAAGAACCACTAGATTACTTGATATGAAATTGTGCATTCCATATATATTTATTTTCATATAATATACTGAGAATGTAGCTATTTAAAAAAATCTGCATCATGTTGCAATTAAGTTAAAAATGGAAATATTTTAAAGCAAGGCTTGACAAATTGAAATCAGTCAAGTAAAACTGTGAAAAGACTATAAAAAAAAAACTGACTTTTTGCAATGCTAAAAATACAGGATCTATTATACTTGAATAGAAGTATATTGGTATTTCAAGATAAAGGAGAACCACTAGTTTTATTTCTCCTTCAAAGTGCAAGCGAAGTATTTTTGAAAGAGAGAGATGCTATAGAATAGATTAGTGTTATTTTTAATTCTTTTGTTATCTATGAACCTGCCAGCATAACCCCTTGAACAAAACCCTAGATCTATACAGAGGCACTGGATGTCACCAGGGATTCTACTGCTGATTCTCATTATCTTGGGAACTTAAAAAAATAGGTAGCAGAATTCCAAGTCTTTGAGTCAATATCTTCCTTCACATATGGAGCCCAGAGGACAGATGCAAATGAAAATGAAGTTAGTGGCTACAAATTTGCACATAGATTATTAACCCTGCAGCCCTGTCATATGTGTTGACTCAGTGGCCTGTGGGAAGCATGGGGAAGTGGACATTCTGGGTGCTATAAACATGCTTCCTGTACCAAGAGAACATAGATCTCCAATGAGTTACAGCAATTCTGTATTCATTCAAGTGTTTAATTTGATCCAAGAATATTTTAAGTGTTTTCCTCTAGATTCCTTTAACAGCACTTAACTCTATACATTATTTTTGTCTTTATGATAGGAATGTAAATGATTTCACAACAGAGTGTCTTTTGTCCTTATTTACATTACTTTGAGTGGTTCTAAAAATTTAGTTGTTCAGCCCCAGCCGGTTTGGCTCAGTGGATAGAGTGTTGGCCTGTGGACTGAAGGGTCCCGGGTTTGATTCCAATCAAAGGCACAAGCCCGGGTTGTGGGCTCAATCCCCAGTGGGTTGGGGGGGGCATGCAGGAAGCAGCTAATCAATGCATATCTTTCTCTTCCTCTCCCTTCTTTTCTAAAATCAATAAAAATATATTAAAAAATTAGTTGTTCAAAGCCATTAGTTGAATTTTCTGTGTAACAAATTAAGAGAACATGATATATTCTCTTTCTTTCTCCATTTTTGCGGTAAATACACATAACATAATATCTAATATTTTAACAATTTTTAAATGCACGAATCTGTGGTAGTAAGTGCATTCACATTATTATACATTCTCCCTTAAAACAGTTGGGCTTTAATAATAATTACAGAACAGAAATCTAGAGATGAGATATGCCTAAAGGAAATGAGAAGTCCCAGAAAAGAGTCTCGTCTTGGCATTCTGGTGGCTTATGATATTAAAATAATGGAGTTAACTTAGACAATGAACATCCCTAACACTCTTAACACTGTGTCTCCATTGATACTCCTAGGGTCTGTTACTTGATTTAAAATGTTTATAGAATCTTTAACTGCACAAAGTTAGTAAGATATGTGATGAATTTATCTTCAGGACACCAACTCATTCATTTATATGTGGGTGCTTGCTACAATAATTTTAATGTATATACTTATGTATAAGCCAGAAAATATATTGATTGTTTTTAAAGAAATAACTAGATGTAAATACTTATATATAAATTATAGGAAGGGAGGAGACAATATATATAAGAGGTGTACCAATCTATCAATTCATGATTGAAAAATAAAAATTCACTACCTAAGGATGTGAAGAAATAACTCACTGAAATGTGGACTTTGAGATTTGTAAAGTAGATGTTAAATAATTGTTCCATCAAAAAGTACCAATATGCAAAATAAAGCAGAAAACATTAAATATTCTACATGGACACAAGATGTATAGCTCAAAATTTCACATATGTGTGAATATAACTTATGACAATTGGCATACATCTAGCAATTTTAGGAGCTGGACAAGACATCACTAGCCATTGTGAACAAAACCAATTAGCTAGGTTATGGTGTTCTTAATTGCAATGGTATCAAGCCAATCTATTCACACTCCATGGGATTTTTTTCTGTTTATGCTCACTGAATAGCACTGTTTATAACTGCTCACAGAGTTGTTTAGCTTTGTACCTTGTGCATGTATCCGCCAACCTGCTTGTAAAGAAAAAAACAATAATTTGAATCCTATTTTAGGTTATGCATTAACTATATTTAAAAAGGGTTTAGAGTATTTTAAGAGACTGACATTTAGAATGTATAATCTTTCATGTAAGAAGTTTCATTTTTGTCTCTTGAGGCTTTTGTTTATATAAGAAGAAAACTGCAATGTGACATTTGCTGAGTGTCTGTTGAAATAATGCTACATCTTCCGGGCACCCCTTAGACTTGTAAATGGTGGCAATTATTAATGACATAAATGAAAGCATTTTAGAGCACAAAAATATTTTAAAGTAAACTTGTTGTATTTGATGCATACTAACTTTTCAACCCTATAATAAAAAAAATATGGATTTAAAAGGCCATTTCTCTTTGTGAATCATATTTTTCTGCTGTCTAAACATAAAATATGCAGGTTTTTAATTACCATTTATTAGGTGTATAAATGTGAAGAAGACAATCTCTCTGCTAATCTGTCCTCATTTCTAAAATAGAGATAATAACATGTTCTTATTTTTTGAAAATCCAATGAGAATACGTACTGAAAATATCAGAGGTGTATTATACATAAAATTAAATATTAGTTAAAATATTTATTCAGAATTATTTTACATTTAAGAATCCCCAATCCCTTCCATCTTTAATTTTTTAACTTACATTTCTTTCTTTCTTTTATTTTTTTGTTTTTTGTTTGTTTGTTTGTTTGGAGACTCCAACTAGTGTATGAGTAAGGGCTTCAATGCCCACCAAAATCTACAGCATGGGAGGTGGCTGCCGAGGAAATGCAGGCAGGGTGCAGCAAACTGCCTCTCCCCAAGGCTCACTTGAGTTGTAGAAGACAATTGAATGCGTTTGAGGCACCAAAGCTTTTAGGAAAAAAAAATGTTGCTAAATATTGTACTTTGTTAATTTATCAAAATGGTGGCTTGATAAAATAGTCCAATTTTTAATTCTGCAAATGGTTAAAAAATCCCTAAATATATATAACAAATGATTTTTGCATATAGTTCCAAGGGTTTAATTTAATACATTCTTCATAGGATCCCATCAAAATGTGTTAGTAATAATAACACAAAACAAGAAATTATACATTGTATTTAGGTGTCTTAAAGCTGATTGGTGAATTATCAGACCTAGAAACTGAGAACCAATTTATGAAACTTCAAATTTCCTTGGTATATATTTTAAATTATGAAAAAAAATCTACTCTCTTTCCCCCACTCTAAAAATAAACTACTTATTAATGTATACATGGTTTCATCCTTATAGCATCCTCTATTTTAAAACTAATTTAAAGTAAGTCCCAGAAAATCAAATGGAAAGTGAAAATGAATTATTTAGTGAAGTAAAATGCAACTACAAACATTTAATAATATCAACTAGATAAATAGGAATTTATAGAATAATAATTTAATGTTTAAATCATTGCATTTTATTATAAAAGTTGACTTTAGATTGCATAATTATTTCCTATATTGAGTGTATGTAATCTTACACCTATTTGAATCAATGAGAAACATAAATACCTAAACAATACAATCCTTTCTAGAAAACACGAGAAACTTGCTAATAGGTGAAACTATCTCATAGTGAAATGCTATGTAATAGCATATTTTGAGAAGATGGACATTCATTTAAATTTTTTTCTAAAAGTGTTCTAATACCCAGGACAAGCAATCTGTGGAATATATTTTTTTAATTACTCTGCATATTCAAAAAGGAAAATGTTCTATCGAGCACTATTTTCACTTTGACCCAAGACAAGTGGAGATCAGGCAGGCTGAGACTTGCAACACCATCATGCCACAGCGAGAATCAGGTAGAAGAACATGGCACCTTAATGGCTCAAAATTAGGAAAATCTACTCAGTGTGTTAAAATCTGAATGTGTTGAATTTTTGTTTTTAGTTCAGTTGAAGTAGGGATTATAAACATTTAGTAATTTTAAGAAATCTATGCAACATCATTGGATAACCATCTAATTGCAATTGGAAATAACAAGAATGTTATTCAACATACTTTCCATTGTTTTAATGCTGTCGCTCTGTTAAGAAGTAGGCAGACTTAATCTGTCCTCAGCTCCTGGAACATCTGTGGTTTTCACAATAATGAATGCCTTGACTTTTAAGTGACTCGATTTTCCTCTTTGAATTGGCTCCTAGAGAGCTTATAGCCAAACATATTTCTAATTTTTAGGGAATTAAATGTACATGTGCCATATCCCACTCTGAATCTCAATTTCTTTATTACATAATGAAGATAATAATTATTTCCTAGGGTAGTAGTGACGATTAAATGGGAAACACTTTTAAAGCATATAAAAGAGTGCTTGTTGCATGTAACCTTATCGGGTGTATGATTGTGCCCATTGTAAATAAAGGCCCCTACAGGTGCGCGGTATGCAACATGTGAGAAACATACCTTAAATGACTCCTTTTGGCACATTTTTCTTTCTTTATAAAAATGTACTCAACATTGTTATATTACATGAATTTTGAAAGCAGCTTAATTCTTTTTAGTAGAGCACAAGTAATACAATAAACAAATTAGGATTATTTTCCCTATAACTAGTTTTTATATTGTTAAATGTACTTAGGGAGAAAAATGTATTGTTTGGTTTCTCTTTTCTCCTCCCTGGTGGCCATAGTAAAAATATTTATTAGTATTGTTTTGGAGAAGAAAAAGAGGAAAGCTGTGGGCAGGAAGTTTAACATGTATGAAGTGTAGGTTGCAGGGCAGAGGTAAGGTGGGAGAGCAGACATGTAAAGATAATAAATGTCTGAAGGACATATTCTAAATGTCCTTACATATAAGACACTGAGAAATTTTTAGTTCTTTGTGAACACTGTGAAGTCATGACAGTTTTTGTTTGTTTGTTTGTTTGTTTTAATCAAACATTTCATTTTGGGACAATTATAGATTCATGTGAAACTTTAAGATATAATAGAGACATCCCATCTAACCTTTACCCAGTAGTAGAACACAGATAATGAAATGGTAACATCTTACAAAACCAGGGTACCATAGCACCACCAGAGTACTGACATCAATACAGTCAGCACAAGGATCCCTGGTATTGCCCTTCTGTAGCCATACGCACAACCCCTCCATCCCCATTTCTGATCCCTGGCTGTTACCAAGAAGTGTTATCTAAATGGAATTAAATTGCATGTACCTTTTAAAATTATCTGGGGTGGTTGCTTTTTTAGATATTATTCACGCTAATTATTTTGGATCTATGCAAGTTGTGCATGTATCACTAGCCGTTGGAAGATATCTGGGTTGTCTCTAGTATTTGGCTATTATGAATAAACTACTATGAACATTGTGTACAGGTTTTTGTGGTAATATGTTTTTATTTCTCTGGAGTAAATGTTCAATGGTGCAATTGCTCTCTGGTATCATAACCGCATGCTTAGCTTTACAGGAAACTGCCGAACTGTTTCACAAAGTGACTGTGCCATCTAGATTTTCACCTGCAATGCACAGGCTATCCAGTCTCTCTGAATGCTTGTTCGCATTTGGTGTTGTCAGTATCTATTTTAGCCATTCTGTTAGGTGTATCATGTCACCATAGATTTTTAGTCATGGATGAATTGATTTATCGGTGTTTTAGAAAAAACTTTTCAATGGCAACAAAATGGGAGATGGAATGAAATGGGAGAAACTCGAGTCAGTGATACTACCTAGAAATCTTTTGCATGACTTTGATCACAGAAGAAGACCTGATCTGAGGAAGGCAGGGGATGTTGGGAGGGACTCCTGCAAGAATCTTAGAATCTTGTAAAGATGTTATACAATATTTCTAGACATTTCTAGATTGGCAAAGTAAAGCTGGTTGTTTGATTCAAATCCAAAGAACATTTTCTTTGCTCTCCAGTGGCAGAACAACCCTATTATTTAGAAACACAACTTATTATATGTGACTGTTATTCAGAGAACAACTAAATAACACAAATGCTTAATGATTATTATTTGTTACATTGCTTTTATGAGTATAGTTTAAAAATTTGACAGAATAATCTGAAAACTCAGGATAGATAACTGCTAAAAGATAGACTGATATATCTTTCAGTCAACATATTCAGTTATCAATCTATCTGTCCACTAGCTATATCTAAAATATCTATTTGATTAATTTCTACTCACTTATGTTAAATCATTTTAGTCCCAACAGAAACCTAAATAAACAAGGGTTAATACTGAATACACATTTAAAAAGCAGCTACTCAATATTACACAGGAACTACTTTATAAAACCCAGGTAAGATGATTATGAAACCCTAATAAATAGGGATGAATATAAAGAATTAAAAAGGAATAAAAATATTTTAAGAACTGAACTAATAGGTTTCACCAAATGCAAAGTATAGTAATATATTTAGCTTCAGTCTTATAGATCCTTAGAGCAATTCATGTCTATATTGTAGTATTAAAGTTCTCCAAGCTCTAACATGAAATTTTTCAGGCATGTGGTATTTTTGAGAGCACAGAAATAGGTAGCATTTCTTAAAACTGATTCTGAGACTTAAATTGGAGTATAGAAAATATGAAATCTAACACAGTGATTGGAAATACTGTACATTATTAGAGATGGTTGTTTTATTATCTAAGGGAAAAATATAGAATTCTGGTTCTTCCATTACAGATAGTATCTATTGCCACACATCTGAAAATCAATAAACTTGTTTGGGGAGAGTAAATGATTACTTGATAATTTATCTTCTACACCATCTTGCAGTAAAAGTATTACCAAAATTGTGTGTGCATCTAATCAGGTGTGGAGTGCTATTGGAAAGGAAGAGTTTCAGTGCACAAAAGGGAAATTTGAGTTTAGATTTTTAAAGAACTACCTGAGAATCTTTTACTTTTCTACATGCATAACACTATTAGCAGCTTGATGACTGTTATTCTTATTCTTGCTAATTATGCAAAGTCGATGTTAAAGTGTGGGCTCATATAGAGCTGCTGGTAGACTGCTCTAGAAATAAGAGCTTCAATCTTTTGCAGTCTGAATTTGTTACTCCCTATAATTCGGTTTGTACCATTCTGAAGTAATAATGCCATACAGAGACCTTTATTTGACATAAAGCTCTAATAATGTTACCAATGAATCTGCAAAGTAAGAACATTAAACTAATAAATTATCTATATAAATGTACTTTGAAGATGTTAATAATTTATTCCAGGTAGACTCATTTCATATAATTTCTTTTCTTGAAATAGCTTTCTTCAGTTAAGTTATAAAGCTTAGTGAAATAGAATTATAGCCATGAATTGTTACACTTAAGAAGACTTTCAATATAGTTCTCTAAGCAGTTTTCTTTTCTGCTGAATTTTGTAGGCTATTAATTTAGGAAAATGTCAGCTTGGTGTTTGTGCATGTGTATGTGTTTAAACATTAGTGAATAAATAAAAGGAATTTTAAAAATAACAAAATAGTGGTTTAAAATTAGTTAAAATTTCTTGTTATTAATAACAGTTATAAATACATATTTTGTTGTTCTATATATTTGAATAATTGACTATGGCATATTGAATTATTATATCACTTTGTAGACTAAGATATTTTTTTCTCATGCTTTATCGAGAATTCAAGTTAATGTCATTTCTCCCAAAGATGTTTATCTTGCAATTTTCATTTTTAATTGTTGGTAGATTATATCATATGTGAAATGAGTTTCTGGCAATGATAGGTAAGTCAGTGACCTTTCGTTTCCAGGGTATGCTGAATTTATATCAGAGTCACCAGCCCTACTAGGTTTACAGCTATGGAAGGCATGGTCCTGAGACCAGGTAGGTTAGGTATACTTTTCAAAGAGCACTCACGTTGCCAAAGATGAGGACAGCTTCATAGTTTATGTTAGTTGTGCAACTAACAAGCCAGCATATAAGAACTGTGTTTTAAAATTTTGTGTGAATTTTCATGTTACAGAGCTTTATATAAAATATATATGCACTCACATAGGTTTTTTTTTAATTCATGCATGCAGACACAAACATTAAATACATGTGCATAGTGCTCTAATCAGGAATACATAAAATGAAATGATTTTAGCAAATAAAATATTTTTTATAATGCAAGATCTTGCATGGCAATCCAAACTTATTGAACTATTGATGCTGCTATAGAAAACTGCACCACTTTTACTTTGCATTTGGCCACCTCTAAGTTGTTGCAACATTAGCTTGGTCAATTTAAATACTGTGACTCCCTGTGGAATAGACACCCAAATGTAAATGCCTACAGAGTGTTAAATGAAACTGCAATAGTTACTGCAATTTAGGTCTTGGGATCAATTACACATGGTTAAAATTACTTCCCACACTCACATCCACCGTACTTGTCCACCATTTAACATCTCAACTGAAATGTTGCACATGGGAAACAATCACTTTCAGGCAAAAATACCAATCATGTATATTTCGTATTGCAAATATACTTATGCCAGCAAGTAGGGGATTCACAATGAGAAGCTACAGCTGCAGAAGCTTGAACATGATTTACAAAAATTGTTAAAACATTAAAAAACTGCCCTAGCTGGTTTGGCTCAGTGGATTAAGAGTTGGTCTGTGAACTGAAAGGTCCCAGGTTTGATTCCAGTCAAGGGCACATGCCTGGGTTGTGGGCTCAATCCCCAGTGGGGGACTTGCAGGAGGCAGCCGATCCATGATTCTCTCTCATCATGGATGTTTATATATCTCTCTCCCTCTTCCTTCCTCTCTGAAATCAATAAAAATATATATTAAAAAATTTAAAAACTGTTTGAAAATATACACTTCTTGTTGTAGACCCCCACTGTACACACAACTATAGTGTTCCCTATGTAAACAAAAAAGGAAACATATAATAAGAGATTTGAAAAATTTGCATGTTTGCTTCCCAACTGATATTAAAGGATACATCTTTAATCTAAGACATTATACTGAAAGGACTATTGTATAAAGACAAGATCACTGTATCCACAGGCTTTTTAAAAATTAAAAAAAAAAAACTTTAAAGCTATGTTAATCAAAGCATTTTTTTGTATAATACAATGGTAATGACCTTGACTTTCTAATATATATATATATATATATATATATATATTATAATAAGCTACAACTATCAAGGAAGGGAAGTTATCTGGAGTAGTGTATGTAGGAGCTCTTCAGACTTTCTCTTATTATGCTAAAGTAGTCATGCTTTTAGGATTTATATTACTGTACTCTCCAATGCAAAGTATGGGGCATGTTCAAGCATATGGTACACCATTCCCATATATGTACACATTTGTGGGTGAACATGTCTCTCAGCAGTAAGAGTGGATTGCAGCCTCTGGTGTTACCAGCTGCATGCTCTAGGACTGTTTATAAGTAATAGTCTCTCTTGTGATACTAGAAAGTGATTAGAATGTGCAAAGTGATGTAGTGGCTTCCGCCCGCCTCTTAGAGGGTACCACCCAGAAAGTCCCTTTAAGATGCTGGTAGGTTTAGCAACCTTGGAAGGCTGGCACTGTTTAATTGGGCAACAGTTCTCCAGACCTGGCTCAGAGCTACAATGCATTTAGTATGTTAAGCAACTGACACAATGACATTGCCGGGCTTCCCAGGACTGGAATTTTTCTGTTAATTTGCTGCATGAGGTCCTAGAAATCGTATTAACATTTATTTTTTATTTTGCAGAGGATTTTTAAGAATGCAGAGTTGTTCCATTGTCTTGCTAGATTTTTGACCTCCTTCCTTTCCTGCAACCCTTTTGTCTTCAGTGTCACACTTATTACTAAACAGAATCACTGGAACACCATCAATGTCTTTAACTCGAAAAATCCATCCTCTCAGATCTTGTAAACCGTTAAATGTGAAGTGAGCTGTGATTGAATAAACTATTGCAAAGCCCTGTCTATTTTCCATGTAGTCCCTCATTGCTGTAAACTGTTCCGTTCCTTCAGTATCAAGATTTCTACCTCACTGTGTGCATCTGCTTCAACTTCCTTTTTATAAGAATCTATCGTAGGATCATATTTTTCAACAAAAATTCCTTGAACAAACTGTGCAGTCAGAGCAGATTTTCCAGCGCCTCCTGAGCCAAGAACAACTAGCTTATGCTCACGCGTGGTGCAAACTTGTCAAAAGCTGGTTCCTCTCACACTGCCACATACGCCTGCCATGGTGCTCTGGCTGGTTCACAGGCCTGACTCTGAGCAAGGTTTTCACAAATAAAATATTTTATTGGAAAAGATCTCATTGCCCAAAATGGCAAAGAGTTAATTGAGACAATAATAGTAATTTAATTCATAACCCAAATGTCAGTAACAATACAATGTAGAAAGTTGTGTGACCTTAGTGACTGTGTCTTTACTATCTGTAAGTAATAAGATATAGTGAAAGTTACTGGATTAGAGATCTTTGAATTCTAATTCAGGTTATGATCTTGCATAAATACATGATCTTTGGGGGGTATGTTCTCTTGTACACATTTTGTGCATAAAATGTAGTAGCTGGATTAGAGTTCAGATCCAAGATATCTATAATAAAACTATGACACTCACAGTGGCTTGCTGAGACCCTATAAGTCGATCCAATTTTGTTTCCTGCTTTACCCTTTTCAGAACCTCTGTGACTATCGATGTCTAGTCATTTTATTGTACCCCTCTGTATGACATTTCCACTCACAGGGACCAGGCCCCACAATCCCCACCATATCACTGAAACCATGTGAGAGCCTATTGTGTTTTGTTCATTAGGTGCAATATGTGGTATGAGTGAAATCATATGGTGTTTGTCTTTCTCTGACAGTGCGCAAGGGTTCCCTTCTCCACATCCTCACCAGCACTTGTTGTTTGTTGGTTTATTGATGACAGCCATTCTGACAGGTGTGAAGTGATATCTTATGATGGTTTTAATCTGCATTTTTCTGATGATTAGTGATGATGAGCATCTTTTCATATGTCTCTTTGTCATCTGTGTGTCCTCTTTGGAGAAGCGTCTATTCAGGTCCTTTGCCCATTTTTTAATTGGATTGTTTTTTTTTAATGTAGAGCTTTGTAAATTCTTTATAAATGTTGGATATTAATCCCTTATCAGATGTATCAGTGACAAATACATTCTCCCATTACTGGGCAGTCTTTTAATTTGTTTATGGTGTCCTTTGCTGTGCAAATACTTGTTAGTTTGGTGTAGTACCATTTGTTTATTTTTTTTCTTTTGTTTTCCTTTTCTGAGGCGAATAATCAGAAAAAAAATATTACTATGAGAAATGTCTGAGATTTTACTGCCTATGTTTTCTTCCAGGATTTAGAAACTGACTCATAGATAGTTTCTGACTGACAGCTGTCAAAGGTGAGGTTAAGGGGTTAAAGCAAAGAAAAAAATTAAAAAATAAACTAAAAAAATCTCAAGGACACAGACAGCAGTGTGGTGATGATCACAGGGAAAGGGAGTGAGGGGAGGTAGAAGAGGGTAAAGTGGGGATAAATGGTGATGGAAGAATAGTTAATTTTAGGGGTGGTGAACACACAATAAAATATGCTGATAGTGTATTATAGAATTATATGCCTAAAACCTATGTAATTTAATTAAAACATGCCACCCCAAAAGATTCAAAACAAATTAGAAAAATTAAAAACAAGGAAAAAAGTCTATAGTAGTAATTTACACAAGAGGTAAGTAAAGTTCAGCTTCTGCTTCCCCACCACTGATTCCAGACTCTGCCTCGGTGTATCCATAAAACAGCTCGCTTCATCACACTATGCACCACTCCACTTCACTTTACCTGGTTCCCTTACCTGTGTGGGGGGCAGACTTTGTTCAGTGGAAGTTCACAGCCCTTATTTCTGGTGCTCCGTCTTGGTGAGCATTTCAGTCTTGGACACCGCCTTGCTCTTTTCTGTGCTAATGTGAGTTTGGGCCTTGATGCTCACTCAGCACCGTCACTCAGTGCCTAATCATAAACAACGGATGGGTTTGCTTTAGCAACACAGTTTATCTCCCTGTCTCATTAGTGCGTCCTTGGCTGGGGTACTACCAAGATAGCAGACATTTGGCTTCTAGTTTTGTGCTGCTAATGAGGATTGTAGCCTGTAAGTATGCTTTGCCTTTAGCAACTTAGCTTATTCTCTTCATTTTGGGTCCACTTATTGTCAGTCCCTTACACTGTTCCAATTCTGTAAAATGATGCAAAGTCACAGGGATGTCTTCTTAGTATATCTCCAAGGCAGGACCATCTGCAAGAAGTGTTCCCCGATTGAATCATGTACAGAACCCACAAACTGTTCAGCTTCCCTTGGCAGTACTCACCTTCAAGGACTTAGTGGCTTCATCTCATTTGGAACATAGAAACATTCAAATAGACCCAAGTTAAACAAAAAAATCCAACTTGGTAAATGTACAAAAGAAAATATATGCTCAACAGGAAAGTGCATGATTGCATCTTCTATTTCGTTAGCTATGCATTGAGAAGAGTTATCTCTCAGTTTTGATATTAGAAGCCACATGTACACATCGGGAGATTTCTGCTCTCACTCATGCCAGGTGTTTCTAATGAAGTTGCTCATTAGTGTACTTTGCACACTCTCTGGCCACAGGAAGGGGCACCTGGCCCTGACGTAGGCAATGCTGGAGCTTGATCCTTTTCTCCAAATGGAGAACCCATTACCCAAGCTGGACAAGATTCTTTCATTGAGATTAAATGGATGCTAGAGGAGTAAGAGTCTCTTTCTTCTTAAAATTGCCTTCTGTGAGGATATTTAACTCTTTAATAGGTAAAGGCCCTTTCTTTCCTGCCAGTGCGAGGCAGGGTATGAAACAGAAACAGTGAGGAAGAAAGGGGCACACTGTCTGGATGTAGGCAGCTGTTAAGTGAGTACTCCTGGAATTGTCTTTTACAAGTACCAAATGAGTTCATCTTTTTCTTTTGTTTAACTTATTTTTGATTAGACTCCTTGAATTAATAAATTGTAACTTACCAAACATATACTTTTAAAAACAATTGTTAGTAACGTGATAATCTAATGATTTGTTCAATTTTTCATGCAAGATAAATGGAGATAATAGTGACTGTATCTTTGACATGATATAGATATGTTACATTAATTATCTGAGATTATATCCTTGATCGTATTATAATGGAACTTACAACTTAAGAAAACTCTATGGTATGTAATTTAAGGATTATGTGTGCAGGATATGTTTCCTCAAAGACAAACATAATTTGAGATGGTACTAAAGGACAATAAGATGTTACTCTATTGAATGAGGGAAAGGATGTGAGAGTGCAAGTGGGAATGTACTAGAAATATGATTCTTAAATGGTATGCACAAATATGTGAGATAAAATTTTTCAGGAAACTGTGAATAACTCAAATTTAGGACTAAAGAGTACACTCAAGCCTTAGAAGGATGGCTAAGTTGCCTGGAGCCTCATCCTGTATTCCAAACAGTTGAGGGTTCAATTCCCAATCAGAGCACATACCCAGGTTGCAGGTTCGATCCCTGATCTGGGCAGATATGGGAGGCAACTGATCGCTGTTTCTCTCTCACATTGATGTTTCTCTTTCTCTTTCTCTCCTCTCTCTCTCAAATCAATGAAAAACTAAACTCAAGTGAGAAATAAATAAATACATAAATAAATAAGAGGACACTCAAAATGTACAGAGGAGTCTAAATATTAAGAGCTCTAAACATCTCTAACCTCTATGAACTTTAGCTCCTTCATTTATGACATGTAGATGGGAAAAATATATTTCCTATAAAGACTTGTGAGTTTTAATACAATTTCCACAGTGCTTAGAAAAAAAAAATGCTATGTAAATGGCTTTGCATTATTATAGAGATATTTAATTATGTGAACCTCCTATTATATTCCTAAGATAGCCAGCTTTGTTTTAAACATAACTTATATGTTATAAAAACTAGTTATATAAGTGGTAAAATTATATATTTCAATAAAAAGATGTTTTCTTAGAAACTATAATCTATTTAATCACCATTTGCCTGAGGAATTAGGCAAGGGTACCCTCTAGTGGTATTATCCTAGAACTTCAGACATACAGTCCTCATATCTGAGAAAGAATTCAAAGAACCTGCAGATTCAAGGCACTTGATGGCCTTACTTGAGAAGGAAGAATACCTGACAACCCTGGAAACATCATATCTAAATTCCTACCTTATAAATTCTATTAAGTTTCTTAACCTATTTTTTTTTTAAATATGAGTTTAAAGCATTACTTCCCAAAAGACACTAAAAATGTTGAGATTACACACACACACACACACACACACACACACACACGTTGGTATGAAATGTATTTATTCTCTTAGAAGTATTGTCTTATTTTATAAAATGATAATACCTTGTGGCTCTTTTTGTTTATTTATTCATTTGGATTTAATGTTCTAATTTTTCAAATTGAGGAGTTGTCAGTCCAATTTTATTTTACACATTTTTTTTTCAAAATTGTACTTTCTTCCAAAACCAACAGTTTGAAATAATTTTATCTTTATTTCATATGAAAAATCTCCTCTATTGTGCTTTGTAATAGTCCTTTAATGTTCCCCAAAAGCCACACAAAGGAGATATCAACAAATGAAACATAATTGTGGTCAACATCTTATTATGTTAATGATAATAAAGATCATTGTAACAAAATTCTCCTCAATGTCAAGTTCAGAAAAATGAACTTTCTATATTGACAGTGAAGTCTATATAACCCATCTGAATGTTTCATGGATTGTTTTTCCATTTTTGCTTACTTACAGTGGCTTTTTTCATTTACATTGTGGATTACCAATTATAAACCACTTACAAATTAGAGTTCTAATTACTACATTTAAATGACAACAATTTTTTAATGTTATCTTATTAAAAACATTTTAAATGTCTTAAATTTAGCATTATAATATTTGATGACTATAGTTTGTGGGTTTTTTGTTGTAATTTTAAAGTGAAGTTTCTTAAATAATCTGCTATACTTCTTTTATAAAGAGCTCTGTGTAAAATTAGACAAATAGATGGCATTTCTAAGAAAACAATGTCTTTTTATTTAGAAAATGCATATTTCATCCAGTATCCCAAATCAGCTCTTCTGTTCCACTGAAATCTCCTTTAATATTGTAGGATTTATATAAACCTTCTGTATTCATCTCTTCTCATTTTTCCCATGTAGCATTCACAGTGACAATAGGAATTTGGCAATGTCAGATGTGGTGATGATTATGGATTAGTTTTAAAACAAAGCTAAAAGCACAAATAAAACATTCTGAAAGGTAAATCAGAAGACAAACCACTCATCACTAACCTTCTACCACAGCAATGAACAGATTGTTAGTGGTATCATTTTGTGATTGGACATTGGATTTTTCTGTAAAATAGGTTTTCATACTGGTAGGATAGAGATGTTTTGTAATGAGAGTTAAGTGAGGTTAAAAACAGGGTAAAGACCATACATTTTAAAAAATAATCTAAATAGATTAAGACTCTAGAGTTCTTTCGTTCAACAGCTCTCCAGAAGGCAAATTTATATGCAGTTCAAGCACTTGAAACTATAATTTATTCATCAGCATCACTTTCTCTAGTTATTCTTCATGGAATAGACTCATGATACTTTGCAATGGAATGTGATTGTGCAACTTGTTATTACTTGTGTGTGCTGATAAAGGAGGAAGTGATAATTATATTCTTATTTTTGAATACCATAAATTTCAATTTCAATTAAATTAGATTGGGTATTCTGTTCTATGCCATCTTTATTTTAAACTAGAGGCCTGATGCACAAATTCATGCACAGGTGGGGTCCCGAGAGGGGTGGGGGTGCGAAGATGCGATCAGCCCTCCTGGTGGGTGGTGGGATGCCCTTGCTGGTCCAGGATCCCACTGACTTTCACACCATTTGTCGGGAGCCACCGGGTGGCCGCTTTTCTATTGTGTCTTCCTTGTGGAGCATCTAGGGAGGGGAAGCTGCCACAGTGCCCAAGGTCGACTTTCAGGAGGCCGGCAGCACTGTTGGGATCATGCTGGTGGCACTGGTCTGTAGGTGCCTGGCCCGTTCTCCGGAGATGGGACTTGCAGGACTACTGAGGGAATGAGTGGCTGCCTCAGGGCTGGTGGGCCACTAGGACTGGTCTCAGCTGAGTGGCACTCCCGCTGTGGGAGCTCACTGACCACCAGGGGGCAGCTCCTGGGTTGAGCATCTGCTGCCTGGTGGTCAGTGTGTGTCCTAGTGACCAGTCATTCTGGTCATTTGGATGCTTAGGCTTTTATATATATATAGATTAGTTGTGATTAGTTTCTAATGTCTATTGCTGTTGATATCAACTTTATTATTCCCATCTGTGAATATGAAGTCAAGGCATTCGTACCTTTCCATTATATTTATTTGTATTTTGAATTTACCAAGATGTCAATTGAGAACCACAGTTTTGTAAGCATTAAGTCACAACGTGAGATGTTAAAGTCTATAGCTGATAAAAGTTTTAAGTTACTTTCAAGTTGTGTTTTATTTTATCTAAATCAACTAATAAATAAATAGATCTGAGTAAATAGGTTTGAATCATGAACCTGATATATAGTGTTTAAAATCTAATCATTTAAAAATGTAAAACCTTCCTACAAACCATCATTCTTCTTCCTACTTTTCATCTTTTTCCTATATTTCCTTTGCAAACTATTAAATCCCAGGCATTCATTGCCTTTATGAGTCTCTTTTTTACTTCTCATCCTTAGCTCCCCCACACTTGTTTGGTGTACTATCACTGTCTTATTGTAGGGCCAGGCCATCTCTCACTTTGTGCCTGCAACAGCCTCTTAGGTAACATTTCTAACTAGCAAATTCATCCTCGAGGTACCAGACTGACTTGTCTAAAATGTGAATGTAGCCATAGAATTCCTTGACTATCCATTGCTTAACGATAGAGTCAAGTTTGCTAAACTGAAATGGAATAGCTATTGATTTATTCCAGGTAATTAAACTTACATTTAATTTTGAGAATACGATGGTAAAATTAAGTCTTAAAGTTAGTGAAACAATGTCATAGGCCAAAAACCTAGAAGGTATATGGAAATATAGATTGATATTAAATTGGCTTTGATTACTTCCAAGAAACTAGCTCAGGCAAAATCTCATTGTAACTGACCTTATTAGACTAGATATCTGTGTATTAGCAAAATTTTTCAAAAGTCCCTGGCTGACCTTCCTTTTGTGTAAAGCAAGACTTATGGCTGGCTGTCAGAAGATGACAGGGTGATAAAAAGACTCTCCCTTTTTTCTGACTCAAGTAGCTGACAAGTCTCTTTTCTGCTTGCTGCCTTAGTCTTTACATCTGTCAAATGGGGACGCCTGACATTTCTGCTAGTGGGGAAAATGAGAAAGCGATGTCACATTGTAACAAATACAGTAAAAACAAAATGTTTTCAAATGTTTTAGGTCATTGCAGCCTCACAATAAGGCAGTTGTTAAAGTTCTACCAGATGCTAGACACTTTTCATATAGCAAATATTTTACTATGCCCTATTTACAAAATGAAGTTCACATATAACACAACTTTAATATATGAGATTTTTAAAGATAATTTCAATAAACAAAGATTATTTTGAAAATTACGTTACTGAAATTATTGAAGTGATACTATAAGAGTCAGTTCCTGCATTTAAAATAATGGATGGCCCTGTGCAAATAAAACAAAAATGGGCTCAAATGATGTCTCCAACTTATCTAAATATATTTATGTACTTATGTGTGTGTGTGCACATGATTGTGTGTGCACACATACATCCCACAGTATATATATATATATATATATATATATGCTTACATAATATGTGGGAGGAAGTCATCAGTCTGAGCTATTGGTCTACAATTGAATAGATATATATTTCCACTCAGATAAATGTTTGTCAATGGCTTAACATTTAAATTTTCAGAAAAACAAATAATTAGTACCATTATCTCTTCTGTTTATACTACTAGTTATTTGAAATTTTAAAACTCGGGAGCTTTATAGTTTAGGTTATTATTGATCTATTTTAATCATTTCAATTGTTTACTACATTGCCATCAACATAATTTAGATGTAATTTACCATTTTAAGTGTAGGGGAACAATATCACCAGTAGAAAGTTTAAAGTTACATATCACTTATGTTTTGGTATTTCCTTTGTTCCATTTAGGAAAAAGAAAAAAGAACTTCTCTGATGCATCTTAGTTTTTGAGAAACTGTGGGTGGTAGTTTAAAAGGTGGTTAGAAAATTATCCCCTAAAGACATTTTAGGTTAAACAACATTCAGAATAAGAATGGAACCAACCCAAAGGTATTGGAATGAAGGGGTGATGTGGGTGGTAAAGGTGGCTTGTGGCTACAAACTAATTAGCATTGAATAAATTACTAATCAAATTTCCTTTTTCAAATATAGATATGATTTATTCCAGGGAGGGTCTTGGTATAATTGACCTAAATATTGACCTATTTTTGCTATCTTTCCTGGTATCAAAAAAGACTCTTTATAAATGCGAATTTATCAAGTGACTTTTCTAATATTATTTCATTAATGAATTTATATTTTTGCTAAACTATAATATGTAGCAAATCCAATTTAAAAAATGTTGCAAATGTCCAAAACTTTGTTTATCATAGCCTTGTGTTAGTATAGTATTTTATTTGTGATAATTAAGCATTGAAAAAATGTAAAGTTGTATAGGATAAGATTTGGCCAATGGGAAGTACTCAGAATATTTTAACTATTATTATTACTTTTAAATGTAGATTCATTACCATTTATAAAAGTGTAGATTTCTATACACATGCATTTTAAGAGAGTAGTTTATTATATATACCCAGCATGATTTTTGTTTCTGCTTTGTTTTTGCTTGTTGACTTGTTTACTTGGGACATAAATCATCATTATGTGGAATGTTTCCATAGGTTTATAAAAATAATTTCTTTTCACAATACATTTTCGAAATGTGTTTATTTTTCTGGAATTATTTTAATTACATGAGTTTACATTTTATCTAATCTGTTTTAGTAGTAATTAATATCTATATTTGAATGCTTTTATAAAATATTTCATTGCATTCTTTCATTCATTAGACAAACCATCAAACCACACAAATATTTAAAGCATCCCTTTCAGAAATGAAACTAATATCTAAAGGATGAGACTTATATAAATAAAATAATTAATCTCTTGTCATAAGTGCTCAGCAGAAGCTTATAAAAATTAGAACAAATCCTTTCTAAAGAAGTCAAGGATGTCTTCAAAGAAAAGGAAAGGTCTTTGAGGGTGATTAGGACTTTATGAAACAGAGAATGAAAGAATCGGTGAGGAAAAAAAGCATGTTTCAAGAAATGTAGTTATTTTTACAGTGACTTATTTTCTGTATTTGCAATATAATAACAAAGATCCTTTGTTTAATTACCTTTTATTTAAGAAGATTTTAGAATTGAACCCTGTAACAGCTGAGAGCTTGCCCAATAATCCCTGGAGCCGAATGAACTTGTTAATATGTAGAAAGCTGCGCTATCATCTCTTTATTTCCAAGTTCCTTGATAATGACCTTAACATTTCTAGACAGAAATAGAGCCAAATAAAGACAATTAGACATTAGCAAGTAGTAAGTGATCTTCATGAGTATTTAGGCTTGAAAGAAAGGTGAACCAAAAGTTTTAGGTATATAGTCTGGTCAAGATGAACTTTAAACGAAGGTATTTAATTTGTAGTTGTTATTAAAGAGGGACTCGGTAATATATTGGGACTAAAAATAAACAAGACTAATAGAATAAGACAAAACATGAAAATTTGCAATAAGCCTGAAATCCAAAGTAGGTAAATCAAACAAATGAACCCAAAAGTGTCCAAGTAGATTATAAATTATTAAGTTGGTATGTTTAGTATACAAAATATTTTGAAACTATTATTGCAAAAGTAATACATGAGCACTGTCTTATTCAACTTGGGCTGCCATAACCAAATGCCATAGACTGGGTGACTTATGTATTTTATTTTATTTTTTACACTTTTACAGGATGTAAGTCTTAAATCAGGGTGGTAGTATGGTCAGGTTTGGTGAGAACTCTCTTCCTAGCTTGCAGAAAGATAATGATTTTTTTTTTTTTTAAAATATTTTTTATTGATTTTTTTACAGAGAGGAAGGGAGAGAGGGATAGAGAGTTAGAAACATCGATGAGAGAGAAACATCAATCAGCTGACTCCTACACACTCCCCACTGGGGATGTGCCCACAACCAAGGTACATGCCCTTGACCAGAATCGTACCTGGGACTCTTCAGTCCACAGGCTGAGGCTCTATCCACTGAGCCAAACCGGTTAGGGTAAGATAATGAATTTTTTCTGATACCTATTCTAATAATGGTACTATCCATTGTGACTGCTCCACCTGCAGGAGCTCATCTAAACCTAAGTACTTCCCAAAGACCTCATCTCCAATTATTGTCACCTTAGGGGCAGGACTGCAACATATGAATTTGAGAGTGACACAATTCAATCTATAGCAACCACTTAAAGTAGAGTTATCAACATGGGAGAGCTAGTTATCTTGGGAGGTCTTTGAACAGGTGCTGGGAAGCTAGTAGAGTAAAAGAGATGAGTGAGTGGAATCTTTGTTTCCTCAAATTTGTCTTGGTGATCATTGGCAAGTCATTTGTGTACCTTCTCTAAGCAAATATTTCCTCATTGGCAAAATAAAAGTAATGCTACCTAACAAAAGAAGTGCTCAGGACTGAAAGAGATAAACTGCTTACCTGTAAAAACATTGTCTGATACATAGGAAGTGCTCAATAAATATGTGGTTTTTTTTGTTTGTTTTTTGTTTTTTTTTACTGTATTTTAAGAAGTAATTAAAATGAGTTCCTAAACTTTAAGAACTTTAAGCAGAACATTTTCAAAGTTCTTGCATACTTCAGGTAGTCCTTGGCAGTCTGTGAACATGCATATCACCAACATAACATAGCCAAAACTACTGTTATAAGAGCTGTGAAGACTTTGAGATTTGTGCAGCTTTATATATTTGAAGTTTCCTTGAATTAATGAAGTCTTAATCCATTTAATTCATTTTGTATAAATAGTTAGAAGGCAAAATTAGATATTTTACTAGGTTTTCATTCAGGTTAAAATACAGTAATATGGCATGTTATTGAAATCTGACAGCAATGATTTTAATTTTTATCATAATTAAGGAGCTATTTAGGTTAAATTTAGTTTAAAGATCATCCAATATTTGTATAAATTTGTACACAATGAGATGTATGCACTGTAGTCATGATATTTAATGGTCTAGTTCTAAGAGCCTTACATATTTCAACAAAAATAAGAAAAATTCAGGTGTCAGAAAAGCAAGCAGTGGAATGCTGATAATATTCCACTGGGAACATTCTGTATATTTCAGTTTATAGGAAATTAATCCTTTTACCTTAATCATGTCTACATAGGTTCCTTGTTATACTAAGATATAAAGTTCAAAATTAAAAAAAAATAATAATAATGCAGCCGAAACCGGTTTGGCTCAGTGGATAGAGCGTCGGTCTGCGGACTGAAAGGTCCCAGGTTCGATTCCGGTCAAGGGCATGTACATGGGTTGGGGCACAGCCCCGGTAGGGGGTGTGCAGGAGGCAGCTGGTCAATGTTCTCTCTCATCGATGTTTCTAGCTCTCTATCCCTTCTCCCTTCCTCTCTGTAAAAAATCAATAAAATATATTTAAAAAATTAAAAATAAAAATAAATTAAAAAAATATGCAAATAATATTGTGCCATCTACAATAATGCAAAATGATTCGAAGACCTAATTTCGTAATGTGTTTATAAAAATATATGTGTTTATAAATATATGTTGTGGTACTTGTCATCAAAAGGGGATAAAAGGATTTTTATACTTTATGTGTTTATAAATGTATGCTATTGTATTATGTATTTATAAATATGTTATGGTATTTGTCACCAAAAGGGGATAAGTGGATTTCCCTACTTCTCTGAAGATGTGACATTTAAGGTGTCAGCGCCAATCAACTGATGATATCCAATTATATTTGTGTGAAAAAGTAACACCCCTTTTTTTATTCAGATGTTCACATAGCCAAAATTCTGTTTTGTTTGTTTTTTTTAAGGCAAGTGAGAGAAACAGGATAGTGTCCTTGGTGAGGAAAGCACAATATTTTAAATTTTTTATGGGTTCTGAGAGAGACTGGCTCAGCTAGTAATGTCTGAAAGTTACATTTCAGCTCTCAGAAAACTGTGATTTTGTATCATTATCTCAGAAATTCAAAGCTGTGCTTCTAAGATAACTCCTTGTAGAAACTCTAAATATTTTATCAATTAAATGTAAACTTTTTTGGAGAATAAACTTGAAGAACAATTAGTCAAATCAAATCTAGTAGTTTTAGAAATTTATCAAGATTTGTTGTGTATCTGTATTTATAATGCAATTGATTTTTAAAGATAGTACCCAAACTAGAATAATCCATTGTATTAGATTTGGAGTTTGAAGATATGAGTTTGAATCCTGATTCTTTTAATTACCATGTTGGATAAGTTGCTTAATGAAGCTGAGTCTTATGATTTTATAATATGAGAAGAAAAATATATTCCTTGTTTACCCCACAGAGCTATTGTAAAGATCACATGAGATAATATATGTGTGGAAGCTCTTAGTAAAACTTGAGCCATATAAACACAAATGATACCATTCATTTAATGGATATGATACTGCTTAATGAATCACATCTAAAAGTTAAACCTAGCCATGCTTTTTCTAGGAATTTTGTCCTACAATCTGTGATTTTGTGTATTGGAGGGCCACCACTAATTAAAGTGTGGTTGATGTTCCTGCTGTTCACATTTGTCCAGTATTTTACCCAAATCTACTGGTAGTAATTAATGAATATTTAAAATGTACAGCAGCAGTCTGCTCCAGCATGGCCTTTCTCACACTCCCCTTGCTCATGCTGGGCTTTCACAATGGAGCCTGCTGAGACAAAACTGTTTCACAGACTTCTTAGGGTGGATCACTCTCCATTTATCCAGGATAAACCAAGTTCTAAGCAATTTGTAGGAAAAAAAAAAAAAAAATAAGAAGAAAGCACACAGAATTTCTATGCAAAATAAAATCTACTTCTCCTAAAGAAAATGTGAATGAAAAAGTAAAATAAGATAAGAACAAACACAATATTTCAAATAAAACTGTTTTTCCCATTTAGATTTTGTTATAAAAGATATGGAAAATATGTAATGTTACAGAGATCTCAATTTTTACATTAGTTGAAAATAAAATTTCTTTTTGGAAGTACATATATCAATTAAAATAATACAAACATGATTATTTTAAGCCCACATCTATTAATTAAGCCCCCAAAAATACAGATAAACCATATACCCAAAATTGTCCGCACAACTTCAATAAGTAACAGCTTACATTCTAAATCTAAGATCATTTTGATAATTCAGTATTCGGTATCATCTATGAATAACTTTATTTTATTACAAAAGAGAAAAGTTATCCAAGCATTATGCCAACTAAGTAACCCAAAATAGCCTTCACATTCTGGTGTGTAGGCCTAATGGCTTTCCACTATGTCAGGAGTTAACTACTTTTAGCCCAAAGACAACCGTGAGCATGACCCTAGGAAAGGTAGGGCGCTTGCCAAATGGAGATTCCAGTACATGAGGGTGGGGGGCAACGAAGAATGGATAGCACCTGGGATTCATTGTGATAAAGCGATTTTGGTACCATACAAATGCAAATTCTAATCTTAAATACAGAAATCTTGCTGAGATTTAGTGTTCTATTCTGAAATTAGGCATAGTAATACCTACCTCATTGGGAATCAAGAGGACTAAAAATGTTTGTATATAAAGTGGCTAAGGTAGTGCATGGCTGAAAATGTGTTGTGAGGAGAAGCTACTAGGTGTTTATCTCTGGGGAAAAAATAGGAAGTTAGACATAAACCAAGGCCCAGATGACAAAAATACAGCTACTCCTGGCAGACATTATTAATTCATCATGAAAAAAGTGAGCACACAGAAAGAACTTATTAGCTCCAGTAAAACTAGGGTGTATTCCTAAATTATATACTATTCAATGAACTAAATAATCCAGCTGGGTGTCACCTCATCCATATACTGAATGAAATGTCTTAAGTTATGAATTCAGATTTTATATTCTTAGGAGAAATGGCCTTGATATAACCTGCCACTGAGCATATACTAAAGTGGCAAGATTAGAATTCCTGGTGACACTGCTACTCACCCCCTATGATCCTGGAGTGTGCACATTTCTTTGTACCCTGTGCCCCCACTTTAACTTGGTGTCAAATGGCTGTCTTTACTTCATGGGCTTATTTGCTACCCATGAAGTGTCCCCGCTGGGAGGTACCTACAATGACAGCAAGAAATCACATGCTCATAAAACTTGGTGAATTGATCTCAATTCAATGACAAAATTTTAAGAATAGGTAATTTGTAAATTCCATAGCTGACTTATTTCAGAAATAAAATATGTCACAGTAAATAATGCACCCTTCACATAATTTAATGCAATTGCCATAAAATATTACTAAAAATGCAAATTCAAGTAACAGGAAGATACCAACATTGGTTAAAAGCCTGACCACTGTTGAAGGTGTATAGAAAATATTATTTTAAAACAGATGTTTTGACTTCAATAAAGCAGGAAGGTGACCTACGTGTGGTTAATTACGCAGAGATGATGTCTAAAGAGCATGTCTGCTAGTTGATTGGAGGGAGAGTGCTCACCCCACACTGACAGTTAAGTTTATGATAGCGGTGTTGCAGGAGGGAAGACGGTAGGCAAACAGCAATAAGAGCCAGTAGATCTGCATTAACATTTTATATGTTGAATAGAATAATATATTCTTCATGCTAAATAACTTTCTGAAACTTATTTCATCTGATTTGAGATGTGATTTGAGAACTGCCAATATGTTAGGCAATCTGCTGCAAAACTGTCTATTTTCATCTAAGTACCTCAGCATCATCCTAGCTTTGCTTTGTACCGTATTGTTTTCATGCAGTCCTATCAGCAAATCAGAGAGCTAAACGTGTGCTTCCAGTAGCAACAGTATGCTAGGGGGATTATTTTAACTACATTTGGAGGCCGTAAGCAAAGGTGAATGCCAGCATTAGGGTACATGTAAATAGTGCCCCTGCTCAGAGGACCAATTAGATTATACGGAAAAAGCAGGGCACTGAGTGGGAGTAACTCCCCACATCATAGGATTTCCAGAGTCTTTGAATGCCTGTCCATTCCACATACTGATGGTGAATGCATTAAATATTTTACTGGTAAAAGTTCATTCTTTTAAGTCTTACGTTTCCAAAATGCTATCCCTAATAAAATATAAATACCACAGAAGGGATAAAGGGCTATAAATTATATTAGAAAGATCATCGGAGCGAGTCCCCAGGGACGATTTTGATTAGGAAAGTAGTGAGAGACTACTCTAAAGGACAGAAATGTGTTTGGGTGCTAGTGTGTGTGTGTAGGGGGTCTGTAAAGAACATTGGATTTTACTACTTCACTGTTTTGTTTGACTCACTGCCCAGAAGTGAGAGTTGCAACCTCATATTAAAGATCCTGTGTATTCCTAGTTCTCCTGCCATAATATTTGAGCTCCTGATACTAAAAGCCAAATTACTTAGATGCAATGGCTTTCAGTTGAATCATTTTATTCAGAAAGTAGTTGTGGTCCAGTAGAAGGCACAGCAAAGTAATAATAAGTTGCATTATTGAATATCTACAAGACAGTTTAACTATAACCAGCTATAATCATGCTTATGACATCTGCTTCCAGAACCTCACACTGGTCCTCCTTATGCACCAGCCATGTGCTTCACCATCCCTTACGGTGGTGTACCATTTGGTCTTGAACTTGTACTGATGTATAAATATGACAATAACCCCTGAATATACACATTGAAAATATAAAGACAACACAAAAAGTAACATTGCTGTATACATGTGATTTTCTCTTGGCTTCTGCTGAAAAATTTGTTATCTAGAAATACATTGATACTCTTTTTATCATGAAAATAGAAACAATTATAATCACCATGAAAACTCTGACCAAATTACATGAAACTTGATGGAGTTAAGGTTCAAAATTTATAAAATGACAATAAATACAAAGGAGGAGTAAAAACACGTTATTGAAAATATGTTAATGAAAGAAATGAGTAAAATATATAAATGGAAATAAACATCAGATTTAAGGTAAAATGCCACAGGGGTAGCATGGGACAAAGTAGAGAATTAGGAAATGAGTACTGCTCCAAGATTAGAGATAAGAAAAAAGAAACGCGATCTACAGTCTATCTTAAGAGGCAGTTTTGCCCTGGCCATTTGCTCAGTAGTTAGAACATTGGCCCGCAGACCTGAGGGCCTCAGGTTTGATTACCAGTCAAGAGCAAGTACCGCCAATCTCTGGCCCTGGTAGGGGTGCCTGTGAGAGGCAACCAATCGATGTTTCTCTCTCTCTCTCTCTCTCTCTCTCTCTCTCTCTCTCTCTTTCTCTCTCTCTCTCTCTCTCTCACACACACACACACACACACACACACACACACACACACACACACACAATCTCTCTCTCTCTCCCTCTCCCCTCCACTTTCTCTAAAAAAAAAATAAAAGTAATAAAAATAATAATATCCTGAGGAGAAACCAAAATGGCGGCATAGGGTAAACACCTAATTGTTGCCTAACACAACAATTTTGAAACTACAACTGGAAAACAGAGCAGACATTGTCCAGAACCACCAGAAAGCTGGCTGAGTGGAAGCTCTACAACTAGAATAAAAGAGAAAGGGATGCTGAGCTTCAGGAGCTGTGGAGATGTGGAGATCTGTGAGCGCTGAGAGGGCGGGCGGCTGAATACACGACTGGCTTACTTGAGGCTCACAGAGAGGGCAGGCACCAAGTGCGTGGTTAGCTTTCTCATTCGGGAGGAAAACAAAGACTCCCTATTACACTGATATCCAGCAACAGTCGGGGAGAGGCCGGCCTGTCTGGCAGCAGGCGAAACTCGAGAGCAGCCTTCTCAGAGGGGCGCAGCCATTGTATCGGGATACAGAAAACAAGGCCCTCTTAGGGCGGGGCTGACAGGAAATCAAAGCTTGTCTGCACCAACCTGAGACCCTGCCCCATCCAAGCCGAGCACAGAAGCCCTCCCAGTGGCTAGCTTTCTCGTTCGGGAGAAAAACAAAACCTCCCAACCCCACTGATATTCAGCTCCTGTTGGTCGGGGAGAAGCCGGCCTGTCTGGCAACAGGCGAAACTTGAGAGCAGCCTTCTCTCAGAGGTGCGCACAGCCATTATTGCGGGATACAGAAAACAAGGCCCTCTTAGGGCGGGGTTGACAGGAAACCAAAGCTTGTCTGCACCACCCTGAGACTCTGCCCCATCCAAGCTGAGCACAGAAGCCCTCCCAGCAGAGACACTGCTGATACTCACAGCCAATTAGCTTGGAGATCAACTCCCCCCAGTGATACCAACAACAAGCAAGGCTTAACTACAACAAGACTGCACATACAGCCCACAGAGGGGTGCACCAAGAGGATCCACCACAGGTAACTGGGGAGGCTGAGCTACTGGGCTCTGCTAGGACACCTAACACACAAAGCAACTCCATCAACTCAGGGAAGCAGCTAAAATGCAGAGACAAAGAGGCAGGCCACAATTAAAGGAAATGGAGGAAAACAAAAGACTGGATATAGAGTTCAAAACCACGGTTATAAGGTTTTTCAAGAATTTCCTAGAAAAGGCCGATAAATTAAACGAGAACCTCGAGGACATGAAAAGGGATCAACTAGAAATAAAGCATATACTGACTGAAATAAAAAATATTATACAGAGACCTAAAAGCAGACTAGAGGATCTCAAGAATCAAGTCAAAGATTTGGAATACCAAGAAGCAAAAAACACTCCTCTGAAAAAGCAAAAAGTAAAAAGAATACAAGAAGTTGAAGATAGTGTAAGAAGCCTCTGGGACAACTTCAAGCGTACCAACATAAGAATTATGGGGGTCCCAGAAGAAGAGAGCAAGATACTGAAAACCTATTTGAAGAAATAGTGACAGAAAACTTCCCCCACCTGATGAAAGAAATAGACTTACAAGTCCAGGAAGCACACAGAACCCCAAACAAAAGGAATCCAAAGAGGACCACACCAAGACACGTCATAATTAAAATTCCAAGAGCAAAAGACAAAGAGAGAATATTAAAAGCAGCAAGAGAAAAAACAGTTAGTTACCTATAAGGGAGCACCCATACGATTGTCAGCTGATTTCTCAACAGAAACTATGCAGGCCAGATGGAAATGGCAAGAAATATTCAAAGTGATGAATTGCAAGAACCTACCACCAAGATTACTCTACCCAGCAAAACTATCATTCAGAATTGAAGGCCAGATAAAGAGCTTCACAAATAAGAAAAAGCTAAAGGAGTTCATCACCACCAAACCAGAATTATATGAAATGCTGAAAGGTATTCTTTAAGAAGAGGAAGAAGAAGATAAAGATAAAAATTATGAAAAACAAATAGGTAACTATCAACAAGTGAATCTAAAAACCAATGGAATAAAAAATCTGATGAACAGTACTAACTGGTGAATATAATAGAATCAGGGACATAGAAAGGGAGTGGACTGACAATTCTCGGGGGAAAAGGGGAGTGGGGGGTGCGGGAAGAGACTGAACAAAAAGCGTACACCTATGGAGGAGGACACTGGGAGGGGGGTAAGGGCAGAGGGTGGGGTAGGAACCTGCTGGAGGGGAGCTATGGGGGGGAAAGAGAGGAACAATTGTAATAATCTGAACAATAAAGATTTATTTAAAAAATAATAATAATAATATCCTCAGGTGAGGATTAAAAAAAAAAAAAAGACAGTTTTTTGACAGATATTTTTAAGAACAGGCTCAGGGAGTATATATTTGGTTTAGATGAGAATAAATCTGACATGAAACTATTAATTTGGTGATCATCGATAATTCACATAGAGAGGAGCCTTTCTGTAAAGTTCACCAGACAGGTAGAGCCAACCAGAAGACTGGCACATTGTCTAGGGAAATATATTTTGCTAATTACATCTATACCATAGTAGCCTTTCACATGTCCCCAAAGATCATGCCAAGGTATAGAAAACAGTTTTTCATAAATATCAAGAATTGAAGTCTTAAGGTAACAAGTTGGTGGATGTGAGAAGGCAAATGCTTCATTGTGTTTGACCATAGTGAACTCATTACCTAAATAATGCAAACTTTCAGAAAGCAGCAAAATCAGGACAAGTAAATGGACTAGAATAATAAACACATGGTATGTTAGAGTAATTTGAAAGAATATCTGAAGAAAGACTTACAAAGACTTTTATTTACTAGGTACTCTGACAATACAACAGCTAATTATATGAATTTCATTTTAAATAAGAATGAATAATTTCAAAACTGTTATAGAATTTAAAATAACAGTGTAAGAACAAGAATTAAAGGAATGTCATTGAGAGAAAAAATGGGTGAAAAGGGTCTGGAACCTAAGTGATAAGGAATTATTTGTTAAGCATAAAAGGAATACATTTTGCAAAATGAAAATTGGTCTGACAAAGACAGTGTCCTAGAAGAAAGCTAAAGCAATTGGCTGTCAACAAAAATAAATTTAATGTTAGCCCTGACTGGGTAGCTCAGTTGGTAAGAGCATTGTTTTGATATACAAGGTTGCAAATTCTATCCCTCCCTCCTTTCTCTCTCTAAAATTTAAAATAAAAGTTATAAAACAAATATATTTAATTGAAATATGTTCTTACTATAAGCGAAAGAGAACTAGGAAGAACTTTTAGGTTACCTTATATCTAATATTTAAAAAAAAGGTCATCAAATTAAAATATTTAAGAACTCATTTTCTTTTGATTGTAATATTTTTTGGTTGATTAGTATTTTGGAGCTCTTAAGCTAAGATGATTCTGGTTTGCAGAACCTCATGTGAGAAAATAAAACTTTGCTACACAGTAA
Source organism: Eptesicus fuscus (assembly GCF_027574615.1). NCBI lineage: Eukaryota > Metazoa > Chordata > Mammalia > Chiroptera > Vespertilionidae > Eptesicus > Eptesicus fuscus. The sequence goes on along the minus strand of NC_072475.1, from coordinate 90,732,919 downwards.
TATTACTCTTTTTGCCTAACAATACTTGAATATAAGTAATTTTCCTGAAAATAAAAAATTTGGTGTATTACAATTGTCTCCTCTTTTTTAGTTTAGAGGTTTTCAGTCTGTTATTCATCTGAGCAGTCAGATGTTTTGTTTTGTTTATAATATCAGTGAAACTGAACCTTTATTGATGCTAAAATTCTGAGCAGTATGCAATCTGTGCAAATGAAAAAGAACTGAAGATGATCCATTTCCTTAGCATATGTACTTTTGCAAGTCTGGACAAGTAAGGGTATATTTAAAATGCAAATATTATACTGAGATGCTAAAATAATTTACATTCTGAGACTGCAGTTTAAATATAATTGTATTACATTAAAACACGGTTTGGTTTATCGTGTGATATAAATTTGGTTTATTTTTTACAGATTTATGGTGACTTGGATTTTGTTTTGATCTTGTAGTATATACAGAAATTTCAGAACCATCTCTTAGAATTTGTGAAGCTTTAGCAGCAACATTTGTAAACACAAGGGGATGTTTTCACTTTTTAGTAGGGGAAGAGCAGATGGTTGGGATTAAGGGAATCGCTCCTTCGTGTTTAATAATGCAGCAGGGAAGGCAGTAGCAAGCTAACTTTTCACCAAGAGAGAATAATTTTTCAGAGCATCAGCTGGATCTTTCCTAGCTAGAACAGAGCCTCTTCAGATGTGTGCCATCTGCATGGGAGTGAGTCACAGCAAAAGATCTAATAATACTTGTAAAATACAGTTTGTTCCCAATGAGTTCTATAAAGAGAAAATACTTTTTTTATTTGGTGGAAAGGACTTATGAGGAGAAATCTGCTTATAAGTAGAGTACTTGTAGATAGAAATCCAATCAGACAACAGAAGAGATTGATAAAACAACAAAATATTAAAACAAACAAATAAACAAAAACATTTTTGGTAATGTTTGCATTTATTGCAACATATAAAATGATTCAATAGAAACAATTTAATGATTTTAAGGGATATTATTTAAGTATAATTTATATATGAATTTAAGAGTGATCCAGGGAAGTTTTGGAAAAGAGTAATTTAAAATATAATTAAAATTGCATATTACTTGAGTAAAGTATGATTGAAACTAATCATTAGTAAAATTATATACTATTACATAATGCAAACACCAAGGCACTAGAAAAGTAAGTATACATCGAGGGTTCCTCATGAACATAGATTTTCATTGTAATTTATTATTAAGAGAATTTGATATCCTGAAGATCAAGTGGCTCCCTCAACACATAGTTTCATATTCATCACTAAGAAAAATGCAGCAAAACTGAAGGAGCTGCTGTCAAACCATCAGTTATATGAATCAAAGGAGAAAACTACAACCACAAAATCAGTAATCAAACAGAAATGTAGCCTGAATGAAACACAAGTTAGAGAATGGAATTTAACTCCTTTTCATAGTTTTGTGTCAGCAATAGTTTTATATCTAGGCCTTCATATAAAAAAGAAAAAGCACGTGTTATAGTGAGTATGATATTCTCATAGCCATGATTTAGACAAAGCCATCACTAGAGAAATTGCTTAATAAGAAGTTTATGAATACTAGATTAAAAAACAAAAACTTCTTCATATACTGTGTATTATGTCTACCTTCAAATGCTTTACCAGTGGTCATTGTCATATGGCTCTTTGGTTTCAGAATATTTTTCCATATTTCATTTGATAATGGCTCTTACGTTTCAGTTTTCTTTTTCCCCCATATACAGCCTAAGCTTAGTTTTTAAAAAATGCGATTCTATTTGTTTGAAAGGCTTGGCAATAGAATTAGAAAAAAATAACCTTCCCTTTTCCCCTTGAGTGTCAATCCTGCCAATTAAAATTCCAGAGCCTTAGTTTCTTATATCTAAAATGAAGAGAGAATCAGTTGATTATTAATATACCAGCCATTACAAAAGTTAACATAGCTGTATTATTGTCCTTTGTGGGGATTCCTGTAGAAACTTAGAGCATTTGTTTGGTATGGACAGGATTTTTCAAGGTATCTGCAAAAAATATGATTAAGTGACATTTCCTGTAGACAGATGCACATATATAAGACCATGAGTCCTGCTGTGATTAATAAAATATAAATTAATAGTTTCTAAAATAACTGATATAAACATAAACATATGTCAGTGTTTGTCAAATGTCTGATGTTCAAATAGGGATCTTGTACTTTAAAGGGCTTTGAATATTTACACTATGGAGAGCAAAGCAGGAAGGAATCAAATGAGAGAATTTACATTATGTGCTAACTGGGTCAAGGACTCTCTCTAAATTCTCATTGTCACCCCTTTCCTAATGTGAACAGAGGAAGACACAACTGCAGAAACATAATAAAGATTTATTTCTGTTAATTATTAGACAAATTAATGTAGGTTGATTGAAGATTAGTATTGGAGTTGTATCAGCTGACTAGAATGAAGGGAAAAAAACAAAGCAGATTGTAGTTAAATATCTCCAGTATGTGCTTTATATCTTGGCTGTTTCTGGTTACATATTTTTGTTCATGTTAATTCTCAAAAACAATAAGTAGAAGATCAGACTTCTCAGCCTTGTTCTTTAAATTATTATTATGAGAACACTTAAAAGGTTAATTACAAACATTCAACATAAAAATTGCACAGATCTTTACAGATTTTTGAAAGATCCTCCATTTGCCTGGTTCAAGGGCTTGAGTTTTATGTTAGCAACAACTGTTTTTGTCTTGAATGGAAATTGAAATATCTATATAACAAAAGCCTAAGCGACCATTACAGCAGAACCACCGGAATGACTGGTCACTATGATGTGCACTGACTACCAGGGGCAGACACTCAATGCAGGAGCTGACCCCTGGTGGTCAGTGTGCTCTCACAAGGGGAACGCTGCTCAGCCAGAAGCTGGGCTCATGGCAGATGAGCGCAGCAGCAGTGGCGGGAACCTCTCCTGCCTCTGTGGCAGTGCTAAGGAGCAGCTAGCCAAGCGGTAAGGAGCACAGGTGGGTGGTAAGAAGCGAGGGATCCCGAATTGCAAGAGGGATGTCTGACTGCCAGCTTATGCCCCTGAGGGGTCCCGGACTGGGAGAGGGCACAGGCCAGGCTGAGGATCCCCCAACCCCAGTGCAAGAATTTCGTGTACCAGGCCTCTAGTTAAAATATAAAAGTTCCAAGGTTTAATAAACTAAAATGATTTTATTTATTTAAATGAAAATATAGAAATAGAAGTTACAAGAAATTAAGTGGCCATTTAAAATATGATAATTATATATTCCATGTTTTGGACTGGACTGAAGATAGGAGATAGTTGTTTTGTTGATCAAAATTGGTTGGCAGGATGTGAATGATTAAAATTATGAATTTTTTGCAAGTTAGAAACAAAACTATAGAACCAATTTGGTGTGTGTATGTATGTACTCATGTGCATGTGTATGTTTGAAATGAAAATAACCAGAAAGAGATCATATATTTCTATTTAAGCTTCCATTTAAAGAAGATAGGAGTATAAGAAATGTGACTAGAAATTTAAAATACAAAGACCATAAAATAATAAAAATTATCGCTATGTTATTAGGGAGCTATTTTTGTGTTTTCATGAACAAGGTATATTTTTAAAAATATTTTGTTCATAAGACTCAGTGACAAAGAGGCTAGTCTCTAGATTCTGTTGTATGTGAAATATTATAACCTGGGGCTGTGGGTTCATACATTAGCTATGCTTAAAGTATGCTTGTTACTACTTGGCACTGTCAGTTTTAATGCAGCTTTTGTTGGCTTTAAACACTGAAACAAATAGAAAACAATCAGGCTCTAGTGGCTTGGAACCTGGATAGCGGCCCAGCTTTCATTTATTAGGACCCTGGGAAAATAAGTTTAAAAGGGGAAAATTTTCAAATCTCTTTTCAGGTTACATTTAGCAAGTACTTCTCCCAAGGATCTTCAAGCTCTTTTTAATTTACACGTATTTTGCTGATTGATGATATAAATTGTAGATGGAACTAATGCATTTCAGGACTGAAGTGTCTATTCAAATAATTATTGGGCCTGAATAGAGCACCAATATTTATAAATGAGTCATAAATCATGGGGATTTATTTATTAGAGTAGCAGCTGCAGCTAGGTATGTGGGTATGTACCGTAATATTCGTCTTTAGGGATATTCTGTCATTTAATAACATATTCACTGGTCTACTCTGACCACTGAAAAAAATCTTCTAATATTGTCCAATTGAAGGGCATGGCTAGATTGGAAATGTATGTGAACAATTTACAGATATGTATTTTATTGCTGTGCTATTTTTATAGTTCTACCAATACTTGGACTACCTTAATCTTATAATTTAGTGATTTGTCTTTAGGTGTAGGCTTATGAGAAATCAGTTGCAGCCACATTTGGTAAAGTAAATTTAAACAATAAGCTACTATGCATAGTATTATATAGTAAGGTTGGTTAAAATATAAAGTATATAAAGTGTTTTAAACATTTCAGATATTGAATCATAACTGTCCATTATAATATAAAACTGCTAGTAAACATAGAACCTCATACAGTTCTCAGAAACCTTCTCTGTGAGAAGATTGGGGCCATATACTCTATGCTAAATACCTCCTGAAAGAGATCACTTCATTTTATCTATTGATTTCTCGGTTTTAGTAAGTTCCACTTCTAAAACTGCAATATATTTATCTTGCTCATAATTCTAAAGAACAATATTTAAGCACAAAATGTTATAACTCTGTCTTTTAATAAAACTATTAAATAAATGTATATCTTCATTGATGAGGTCTCCTGATATTTCATTCTTTTTTGTTTGGCCAGGAAGCTCGGGTGTGTGAGAAAAAAAATCATGTCTCTGTGATAAATGATAAATTTTTGTGAATTAATAAAGCTAATATTAAAATATAAATCTAATTTTATCATGTGTATTTGTATTTCAAACACTGGATTTAATTCCTGAAATCATTATACCAAGATATTCATTGCATTTTTAAAAATCTAAAGTATATTTTGCTGCTTTTAAAAAGTCACTGCTTGTTGATTTCTCATGGAATAATAATTTCTATTTTTTGTTTTAGGCATGTTTATTTAATTACATGCAAATTGTGTTTTGTTCATTTTGACCCACATGTATCTCTGTGTGACTCTGTCTTCCTGTTGGTTTATTTATATATTTTATTTTATTACTTTACTAGAGGCCCAATGCACAAAATTCATGCAAGAGAGGCCTTCATTTCCCCAGCTGCTGGCACTGGCTTCCCTCTGGCACTGGGGACCCGGGCTTGCCTCTGGCCAACAGCAGGCACCCAGGACCTGGGCTTCCCTCCGGCCACTGGCAGGCACCTTGGACCCAGGCTTTCCTCACAGACCTGGCTTCATCTGGAAGGATGTCCATTCTAATTTTCATATTAGCTCTTGGGGGATGTCCAACTGCCGGTTTAGGCCCAATTTCACAGGGATCAGGCCTAAACTGGCAGTTGGACATTCCTCTCGCAATCTGGGACTGCTGGCTCCTAACCACTCGCCTGCCTGCCTGATCACCCCTAACCACCTCTGCCTGCTGGCCTGATGCCCCTAACTGCTCCCTTGCTGGCCTGATCACCCCCTAACTGCACTCCCCTGCTGGCTTGATCACCCCTAATTGCCCTCCCCTGCCAGCCTGATTTCCCCTAACCGGCTCTGCCTCATCCCCTACCACCATGACTATGTCTGGCAGATGTCTGGTCTAATTAGCATATTACCCTTTTATTAGTATAGACTAGAGGCCCAGTGCACAAAATTCATGCACTCGGGGCGGCCCTCAGCCCAGCCTGTGCCCTCTTCCAGTCTGGGAGCCCTTGGAGGATGTCTGACTGCCTGGCCTAAGCTGAAAGTAGTACATCCTTAGCGCTGCTATGGAGGTGGGAAAGGCTCCCGCCATTGCTGCTGCACTCACCAGCCATGAGCCTGGCTCAGGGCTTCTGGCTGAGCAGCATTCCCCCTGTGGTCAGTGTGCGTCATAGCAACCAGTCAATCTGTGGTCCGGTAGATTTGCATATCAGCCTTTTATTATATAGGATTCTATTTTTAACCATTACTATCTAATATAGTAACACATTTGAGGTCTCTTATGAACTATAGTTCCCACCTTGATCTTAGTTATCATTAAGGGACTAAATGACTATACAAATCAAGTATGGAATATTTTCAGGTAACTTCAGATCATGAGTTCTGCATGTAAGGAGCTAGGAAGTCATCACTCCAGCCTAAGAAGTAAAAGCCTGAACAGAATGAAAAATCAACAATTCTTTTTGGATCCATAACAGAAGGGAGGGCACAGGGCAATGTGCTATTCCCAAGAATGGAGAGACAGACAAGTTCAGGGAGTTGAGGTTTACCCAAGCAGAGACTCACAAGCAGAAACAACCTTGAAGAACCAGTACCTGGGCAGGAAAACATGAATTATAACTATTGAAATGCTGGATGCTTAGTGCAGACAAATATGAGTTAAAAACTCCAGGGGGAGTCACAATAGTGTGAGATTTGCATTTGGGTTTTTATTCAGCCATGGAAAAAGAAGATCCTGCTATTTGTAACAACATGGGTGGACCCTGACAACATGATATCACTTATATATGGAATCTAAAATAAAAGTCAAATTCCTATAAACAGAGAGTATAAAAGTGGTTGCCAGGATTTGTGGAAAACAGGAAGAAATTGCTATTCACCTATAACAGTGGTCGGCGAACTCATTAGTCAACAGAGCAATGATTGAAATTTCTTTTGAGAGCCGAAAACCGACTTCTGCGCATGGGTCACAAAGTTTCAATCGCACTGTACGCTTTTCAATCGCACAGATATTTTGTGGAAGAACCACACTCAAGGGGCCAAAGAGCTGCATGTGGGTCGCGAGCCACAGTTTGCCGACCACTGACCTATAAGATGAATGGGTCTGAGGATCTAATGTAAAACATGGTGACTATAGTTGATGACACTTTATTGCAGATAAATTTTTCTAAGAAAATATAACTTAAATTTCCTCACTAATATATAGTTATGGGTGTGTTAACTAAATGGAGGGAATCCTTTCATTTGTATAACTATATCAACTCATCACAATGTATACTTTAAATATCTTACAATTCGCCGAAACCGGTTTGGCTCAGTGGATAGAGCGTCAGCCTGTGGACTGAAGGGTCCTGGGTTCGATTCCGGTCAAGGGCATGTACATTGGTTGCGGGCACATCCCCGATAGGGGGTGTGCAGGAGGCAGCTGGTCGATGTTTCTCTCTCATCGATGTTTCTAGCTCTCTGTCCCTCTCCCTTCCTCTCTGTAAAAAAATCAATAAAATATATTTAAAAAAATAAATAAATATCTTACAATTCTACCTTAGTAAAGCTGATTTTTTTTAAAATGAAGAACAAGTTGAATCAAAAGTAAGCATAAGAAAAGAAACAATAGGAATTAGAGCAGAAATCAATGAAATTGAAAACAAGAAATTATTAGAGATCATCAGCAACACCAAAAGTAGTTCTGTGAAAATATAACTAAAATTGAAAGCCTATAACTGGGCTAAGTAAGATAAAAAGAGAGAAGACACAGATTACTAATATCAGAAATAAAAGAGAGACTATCACTGCAGATCCCATGGAAATTGAATGAATAGTAACAGAATATTATATATAACTCTGTGCCCACAAATTTTATTACCTAGATGAAATGAACCAATTTCCTGAAAGACATGAGTTATCAGAACTCACATAAGGAAGAATGATATATTTCCAAATAGGTCTATATCTATTAAAGAAATTGGATTAAAATTAACCACCTTCCAACCCAGAAATTGCTAGTCCCAAACAGGATCACTGGTGAATTCCACCAAACATTTAAGGAACAAGTTATACCAATTCTTTACAATACCTTTCAGAAGATGGAAGCAGAAGGAATAATTATTAAGTCATCCTATGAGGAAAGCATTACCCTGATACCAAAACTAGACAAAGGCATTATAAGAAAAGAAAGCTACAGATTAATATTTTTCATAAACAGAAATGCAATAAAATATTTGAAAATTCTCAATAAAATATTTGAAAATTTAATCAAACAATAAATAAATAAATACATACCATAAACAACTGGGATTTATCCCAGCTTTGTAATGGTGGTCCACATTCAAAAATCAATTAATGTAATCCATAATATTAACAGACTAGAAAAGAAAAATCACAGAATAATATAAATATATGTAGGAAAAACATTGTGAAGATATAATTTCTCCTCATTTTGATCTGTAGTTTCCATACAATTCTAACCAAAATCCCAGAAAATTATTTTTTATACAAACTGATTCTACTATTTATATGAAGAGACAAATAATGCAGAATAGCTAACACAAAATTGAAGAAGAAAAAAGTTGGAGTACTGAGATTACTTAACTTAAAGACTTACTATAAATCTATAGTAATCATGAGAGTGTGTTATTGGCAAAACAATAGACAAATAGATCAAAGGAATAGCATAGAGATCCCAGTAACAAACCCCATAAATATAGTCAACTGATCTTTGACAAAGGAACAAAGGAAATACAATAAACGAAAGATAGTCTTCACAGCAAATGGTGCTAGAACAACTGAATATCTACATAAAAATTTTAATCTGGACATGGATCTTACACTGCCACAAAAATTATCTCAAAATGGATCATAAGCTTAAATGTAAAACACAAAACCGTAAAACTTCTAGGCAATAATATAGGATAAAATGTAGTTTACTTCCATATGTTGATGGCTTTTTATTTATTTTTTCTTTAGAATATTTTTATTTGACAAGTGTACATATTTAGGAACATCTTAAAGGGTCCTATAATTTAAAAAACCTATACAGAGCACTATTTCATGAGCATGTTATTTTTAATACAGTTTATATTCAATATTATTTTGTATTTGATTCAGGTGTACAGCATTTGGTCAGACAATCATATACTTTATGAAGTGCCTTCCAGTATATATAGTACCTGCCTGGCACCATATATAGTCATTACAATAATATAGATTATATTCCCTAAGTTGTAATTTATGTCCCTGTTAGTATTTTGTACTACAAATTTGTACTTCTTAATTCCTTCAACTTTTTCAACCAGTCCCCCAACTCCTCTACCCTCTAACAACCATCAGTCTGTTCGCTGTATCTATGAGTCTGTTTCAAATTTGTTTATTTTGTTCTTTATATTCCACATGTAAGTGAAATCATATGGTATTTGTCTTCCTCTGACTAACTTATTTTACTTAGCATAATACTTTTATTTATTTATTTATTTATTTATTTTATAAATATTTTATTAATTGTTTACAGAGAGGAAGGGAGAGGGATAGAGAGTTAGAAACATGAATGAGAGAGAAACATCGACCAGCTGCCTCCTGCACCCCCCCCACCAGGGATGTGCCCGCAACCAAGGTACATGCCCTTGACCAGAATCAAACCAGGGACCCTTGAGTCCGCAGGCTGACGCTCTATCCACTGAGCCAAACTGGTTTCGGCTAGCATAATACTTTTAAATACAACACAAAAGCCACAATGAATGGGTGCAATAATTGATAAGGTGGACTTAAAAACTTCCAATCTGCAAAAGACAATGCCAAGAGGCTTGTAAGACAAGCCCCAGACTGGGAGAAAATATTTGCAAAAGATGCATCTGATAAAGAACCCTTACCTAAAATATGCAAAGAACCCTTAAGACTCACCAATAAGTACACAAAGAGCCTGATTACTAAATATGCTAAAGATTTAAGAGTGTTGCCTTGAAACCTGGAAAATTCCTTGGGTGAAATCCAAAATTGGCCCCTATACACGGTGGGCAAGGAAAGACAGAAGAAAAAGCCAGAATATTCTAGTTTGGCAGCTGACAGTCTTAATGAACAAGGAAATTTACATACCAGGCATGTGTTGAGTGACTGAAAGGTGAGTAGATCTCTTCTCTCACCTGCTAGAATCTTAAGAATTTACATAGAAGACTTAAGGGGATTCAGTCACTATACAATCCAGATGATTTCAATAACACATTGCTCTCTCAAGGCCATATCCTTGAAGCAATTCCTGGTATGGAAACAGTGGGTGGAATATACATTCCAAGGACAGGGAAGGGGATAAGAGTCCCACAATTTCCTGGCTCCATTGAAATGGTCATGTCCTCTTGATGACTGTCTTCAACACAAATGCTTCACCAAAGAAGATATTGTGGTGTTTTTGGAGAGAGAAGATAAGAAATAATTTACATGACATTTCTAGAAATGGGCACAAGATTGTCAAGAGATTAAAAATCACTCTATATAATAAATAACTCAGTGTAAGAATCTTGCCAAACTCTCAAATCCATCTGGTAAAGTTTAGATACTATCTTAAATTTATCTAAATCTACTTAGCACTACAGTAAAGCTTACAATAATGCAAGGTCACTGTGCCTTAACTATGCTTCTCTATATATGTACATATCTTAAATGCTGTTTATTAGTGCTAATCAGTATACTAGTATAATGTACATATATATCCCTTTGAAAGTCACATTTTTATTCTACATCATATAATATCTGTGTAACGGTGATATTTTTGTTTCCAAATACCCAGAGATTGCATAATAGGGGAAAACAAATTATCAAAGCAATTAAAATGTTTTTATATCTGCAGGAGCTAGAAATATTTGCTTTTAAAATTAATTATTAGTTTCAATACCTAAAATGTAGACAGTGCTACAGGTACTCAATCAAGCTGTTAGCATGTCCACTTTTGAAACATAAGGAAATACATTTTGTCAAAAGTGTATCTGAATATGTGAAGCTGTCAGATTTATTAGACTTCAATAAAAAATGTAAAGCAGCAAAGTTGATTAGACGATTCTCCCCTCTTTGATAATAACAGTACAAATCTAATTCCTACATACTGAAAACTCACATACTGCTGCTTTTCAGAATGTATTTAATATTCTTTAAAGCCATCTGTTAATTATTTACTTTGGAAAACATCTTTAATGCTGAGAAAGTTTAAACATTTACATAAACTTTAAACATTGTAGGTATGGTGGTTGGAATATTAAAATTACATGTTATCTCTTTGTGACATAATTTTGATCATTTCCCATATGATTTTAGGTTATGCAACCTGAATCTAGCCAGATTGGTGTTCCAACCTGGTTTTCCCAATTGCCTTAGGAGACACATTTTAGGGGACATAAGTCTGATGTTATGGTAGATATTTGTACATATGACTTCTCTAGCCCTTTGATGCTGTGCTAATTTAAGAAAGTCTCACCAAATCAACATTTTAATAGAAACATTTAAAAAAATTACATCAGAGTTTGATTTCAGCATTGCAGCTAGGCTTTCATCTTTCTTTACTCAGGCCTTTCCATCAAACCAAAACCAAATAGAAATTTGGAGCGTTCTTGAAATTCACATAAACATAAGCACTCTTTTCAGCCTCTTCCAGTATGCTAAAATATCTGGAATTTCTAAAATTAATAATATTTAGAAGTTTATAGACAACATTTATTTCTCCATTTTGTGTCAAGTAATAGTTATATCTGCATATGCATTGTAAAACACTCAACATTCCCCATAGGAAACAAAATGCTATTAGCTTAAAGAATATCTAATCTAATAATAGACAAATATGCAAATTGACCATACCTCCGACACACCCACAAGTCACGCCCACAAGCCACGCCCACCATCCAATCAGAGCGAGTATGCAAATTAACCCAAAACAAGATGGCTACAGCCACAGAGAGCAAGGTTTCCTAGGTAACAGAGGAAGCCAAGCTTTCCGCCTGCCTTTGCAGGCCTAAGCCTCCACTCAAGCTACAAAGTTTCAATTATAGAAGGTAAACAAATTCAAACAAATGGCAGCAGAATGGAGCTTGAGAGAGCAGGCCAGGGTTGCAGCCGGCAACAGGGGAAGCAAAGCTTTCCACACACCCTGGCCAGGCCCACCCGCTTAAGGCAACAAAGTTTCAATTATAACCCCAACAGAAATGGCTGCGGGCTTCAGAGGGAACCCCAGGCTTGGCTCTGCTCTAGGCTACAAAGTTTCAATTGTAGAAGGAAAATAAATTCCAGATACCAGGGCCTCTACTTGCGTTGCCAGGGGGCGTGGCCGGCCTGCAAACCACCACAGGCCCCTCGCTCAGGCCGCTCCACGCCCCAAGGGTCCCCCACCCTGATCAGGGACACCCTTCAGGGCAAACCAGCTGGCCCCCACCCCTGTACCAGGCCTCTATCCTATCTAATAAAAGAGTAATATGCAGATTGATCATCACTGCAACACACAATATAGCTGCCCCCATGTGGTCAAAGATCCTGCCCCCATGTGGACACAAGATGGCCACCACAAGATGGCCAGCAGGAGAGGACAATTGGGAGGCACCCGGCCTGCAAGGGATGGCAGTTGAGAGGGACCAAGCCTGCAAGGGAGGGCAGTTGGAGGTGATAAACCCTGCAGGAGAGGGCAGTTAGGGGTGACCAGGCCGGCAGAAGAGGGAAGTTGGGGGCAAACAGGCTGGCAGCAGAGTGGTTAGGGGGTGATCAGGCTGGCAGGCAGAAGCGGTTAGGGGCAATCAGGAAGACAGGCAGGCAAGCAGTTGGGAGCCAGCAGTCCTGGATTGTGAGAGGCAGGCAGAAGCGGTTTGGGGCAATCAGGAAGGCAGGCAGGCAAGCAGTTGGGAGCCAGCAGTCCTGGATTGTGAGAGGGATGTCCGACTGCCTGTTTAGGCCCAATCCCCGGGATTGGGCCTAAATGGGCAGTCGGACATCCCTTGAGGGGTCCCAGATTGGAGAGGGTACAGGCTGGGCTGAGGGACAACCCCCCCCACCGTGCACGAATTTCGTGCACCGGGCCTCTAGTATATAATAAAAGCCTAAGCAACCATTACAGTGGAATGACCAGAACGACGGGTCGCTATGATGCGCACTGACCACAGGGGGCAGACGCTCAATGCAGGAGCTGCCCCATGGTTGTCAGTGCGCTCCCACAGGGGGAGAGCCACTCAGCCAGAAGCCAGGCTCATGGCTGTCGAGCACAGCAGCAATAGCAGGAGCCTCTCCTGCCTCCATGGCAGTGCTAAGGAGCTGCCAGCCAAGTGGTAAGGAGCAGCGAGCAGGCAGGCAGTAAGGAGCAAGGGGTCCTGGACTGTGAGAGGGCACAGGCGGGGCTGAGGGACCTCCCCGCCCCCAGGGCACAAATTTCATGCACTGGGCCTCTAGTAATTTTAATAAAGAGCATTAAGGTGTAATGAAAATAATACTGCTCCTTAATTAGACAACTTGAAAGCTAGCATTGGTATATGTCTATTTAATGGGTGATCTCTCAAAAAAAAGTTTATTGACATAAACATAGTATAATAGTATTATGTGCCAGACTTTCTGTATAGGTGCTGATGGTTCTACAGAAAAAATGTAAATCCCAGAATTCAATGAGTTTACATCCTAGTAATAGAATAGATAGATAGATATCTAGATCCATAGATATTTGAATGCAAATATATTATCAATATATACTGGGGACTTCTATGATATGAAAGAAAATATCCATTCTTTTTGTTGTATTTTACTAATCAGATCATTCCCGACACTTTAAAGTCATATTGAACTTCCTATTTCAAGTGCTGAGATACACAAAGCAGAACTATTGTCTCCAGGTTTGCTGTTGTGTAGCCCACAAAGCACTGACCTTTCTTTCCTGTCATATTGCATTTAAGCCAGACACCTGATTTGTTAGCTACCTTAGGATCCTTTTTGACATTGTAACCTATTCATTTTCTTTTATCCTTTGAGTCCCTACCTTTTAGAATTACCTGCTATAAAAGTTGTATTTGTTACAGAGCAATGGTTAGCAATCATTTTGTGTAGAAGCCACTATTAGGACTTGGATATGTTTTAAGGATTGAATTATAACATTATGTTATAGTTGGAATTATAGTCTTTTTACGTGGTATGGATCTTAAAGATCACCGAGTACTATCCTGTAATTTCACAGAGTGTTTAACCATCTAACTCAAGGTCACATAGATACTTGATAGCAGTGCTGGAACACTGCAGAATCCAAAGCTCTTTCTACGTTTTTCCTGTCCAAAAAACACCCTCAATTTTATGCATCAACAATGTTCCTCTTTCTCCCTGCTCCTGAGTTTAACCATAACAATGTACCACTTTGGCAAAGCTTGTAATGCATTCTAACCATATTTACCCCCACAATTATCTTCTGTCAAAATTATATTCTCTAAAAATAAAATCACATGATTTTAAAAAATTAAGTAAGCAACACAAATTCTATTAGCATTAAGTAGAGGGGAATATAAATTTATTTTACATGAACAAGTCTAGTGAAAGTAAATTTCTTAGTTAACAGCAAAAATGACCACAAAATTTATAAACTATTTTAGGAAAGTCATAACTGACACTCTCAGATATTGTTTTATTCTAAGTCACACCAAGAAGTAGCTTAACCTAACACAGAACAATAAAAATATATGTTTAAAGTGCCTGGAAAGTATATAAATAATGAATTTATTTATTTATTTATTTTATTTTTATTTATTTATTTATTTATTTATTTATTTATTTTTTGCTTTACAACATTTCAGGACAACTCTTGAAATTTAAAAGAGGTTTGGTTATTTCTCCAAATATAATGAAATAAAATATTTTCATTCACAAGTATAGCAGTAAAATCTTAAAAGTAATAATAATATTTAAGTCTTGGTGCAATCCTGCTCTACAGTAAAGCTTAGTTGATAAATCTTTGTTGTTGTTGTTTTTTATTTTATTTTCAAATACAAATTATTGCTTGGTAGGTGCTGATGTAGAATATTTTTTGCCCGTTTAAGCATCCTTATATGTTCAAATGCAAACATTTCTCTACAGCAACCAAGATTTTGAGACATAGTGAAAGCAACAAATGAACAAACAAAACAAAAACAAAAACTCATAGACACAGACAACAGTATGGTGGGCTACCGGAAGGAACGAGTGTGTGTGGGTTAGTGAAAGGGAGAGGGGGACGGGTGTATAGCGACAGAAGATTTGACTTTGGGTGGTGGGCCCACAATACAATATACAGATAATGTAGCATAGAACTGTATACTTGAAACCTATATACTCTTATTAGCCAAGGTCACCCCAACACATTTGATAAAAGAAAAAAAAAATAATTCTAGACACAATTGGAACTTTGACAACCATAGATTAATTTAGACATTTTCAGATGAACTAGCTGAGGTTCTAAGGGATTAAGCAAAATACTGCAGCTCTGTGAACTCCATTAGGGTAGGGGGTATTTTTTTCTTGTTTCTCAATGCCTTGCTGTGGAACCACGCCAGGTCCTCAGATAGTCAAGAGCCTTGTTATCAATAGACCAGAATGGCCAAAGGCTGCTCTGGGCATGTGCCTAAACGGGATGTTCAAGGACTCTGAGCCTGGGAATCCCAATCAGGCCAAGATACCATGAGTGGGTGCAAGGACACATGGTACACTGTGCCCTTCAGTAGCCAATGTGATTGATGTAACTATTGGCATGAAGCCTTCTTTGTCTAAATGGTATAAAAGTAGGTTACTGACCAGCCTAGTCAGCTGAGGTGGGAGTGAGAAGAAGTCTGCTGGAGTATGGAGAGAGAGCAGCTAGGATGGAGTGTGTGAGAAAATCTGCTAGAGAGGGCAGCTGGGCAGGAGAGACAGGAGAAGCTGCTGAGCCAGAGATCTCAGATACCACTACGATGTGAGGCAGTGAGTCCAGGAGGCAGCGTGTGGCTGCTCAGATAATAGCTGTGGGTACTGAGACTGATGCTGCTTTATGGGACAGATATACTGTATGTTCACCAGCCGGTGTCTGGCTGCCTGCCTGTATGGACTTTGCTGTGAAGAATCGTCTTGTCTAATAGCTATATGGACACTGGATTCTGCAAGTGACTCATTCTATACACCCACAGAATCTCATGGCTTCTTCGTCTAAGACCTGACGTCCTAGGAGATCCAGCCCCAGGCAGAGGGGCTCAGGCCCAACACCTGTTACTAGTGAGCAGAGGATAAAGGAGGAAGTTGGACTAAGTTCCCAATAGTTAGTACAGTAGGCAGAGTTCAAGCAGGAACCAGCCCTGGTGTAGACAAACGGGAGAATGCAGAACACATGGATTCAGAACAACTCAGAGCACCAGAGCTCATGCAGGGCTCTGGTCATGCTCTGACACTTGCATTCCTGAAACAGAAAAAACCCTCATTAAATGTCTTGTAGCATGATATGATGATTTAGTGAATGAGTGACACCAAACACTAAACTCTCTACAACTAATGAAAGGAAGTACTTTATCAGTTCACAAAGAGACATAATAGCAATACTGCTTATGCTTTGTATCTGTTTGAGATTTTTAGAAATTTGAACTTAAAACTCTGCATCCAGAAGAAATTAATCAAGAATTAGGATAATAAACTAAGGCAGTTTTCTAATTTCTTTGTGATTCACTGTATGCTCTGTAATTTTTTTTTAGTACTGTTAATTCTTATGATACCACAACAGCCAAATACAAATATTGTACAAAGTGGATTTTTAATACATATGAATTATTTTGAAAATTTTCATTGATCTGCATCACTGCTATACTTATTGATATAGATTTTTGAGGGGTTGATTCTGTAGAATTGTAAAGACTTATATGGTCAATCTAATTCAATTTACTTCTAAAACAGAATAAAAAATAATTAGGTAGAAAATGACAGTGTTTGTCATATCACTTGACTGTGAATTCAGTTCCATTGACATGATCACAAAAATAAGAGGATATCTTATCTAATAATAGAGAAACATGTAAATTTACCGTACCTCTGCTACTCCCACAGCCAATCAGAGTGAGTATGCAAATGAACCCAACAAAGATGGAGGTTAATTTGCATACATACATGGGTCCCAGGAACCTCCTCGGCACCCAGGTCACTCTCAGTCGCCCATCGGAGGAAGGGGCCGAGCCTACGATTGGAGGGGCGGGGCGGGCGAGGAGGTGCTTCCCAAGCCTAAAGCCTGGGGCTTGGGAAGGGGCACAGCCTGAGACCAAACACAGACCATCCGGAAGTCAGCGCTGGGTTGCCCAGCTGCAGCCTGTCAACCCAGCACTGACTGCCCAGTTGGCTGACACCCAGAAAGTGAGTCAGGGTCTGATCTGCAGCCTCAGTGGAAGCTGTTGGTCAGTGTACTTACCTCTCTCTTTCTCTCCCTCTTTCTGTTCTTCACCAGCAGCCAGGCTTTTCTTTCTCTCCCTGCCTGGGACGGGGCTGCTGTTAAGCCCCACCTCTTTGATCAGGCCCAGAGATAAGACTGGAGATGATGACTGGCATAGGAACCAACCAATCAGAACCAAAGGTGGGTGCTGTGGGGAACCAATGGCTGCCTAGGAGGCTGATCTTCTGACACTGATTAGCATAGGAACTGACCAATGAGGAACAAAGTGGGTGCTGTGGGGAGCCAATGGCTGCTTAGGAAGTGGAGCTTTTGACACTGACTGGCATAGGAACCGGCCAATCAGAGCAAAAGTTGGGTGCTATGGGGAGCCAATGGCTGTCTAGGAGGTGGAGCTTTTGACACTGACTGGCATTGAAACCGACCAATGAGAACCAAATCTGGGTGTTGTGGGGAGCTAATGGCTATCTAGGAGGCAGAGCTTTTGACAATGACTGGCATAGGAACCGAACAATGAGAACCAAATCTGGGTGCTGTGGGGAGCCAATGTCTGCCTAGGAGGTGAAGCTTTTGATGCTGACATAGGAACGGACCAATCAAAACCAAATTGGCCAGCAGAGGAGGGCAGTTGGGGGCGACATCAGGCCTGCAGGAGAGGGCAGTTAGGGGCAATCAGGTTGGCAGGCAGGCAGGTGAGCAGTTAGAGCAGTTAGGAGCCAGTGGTCCTGGATTGTGAGAGGGATGTCTGACTTCTGGTTTAGGCCCGATCCCAGGGATTAGGCCTAAAATGGCAGTCGGACATCCCGCAAGGGGTCCCCGATTGGAAAGGGTGCAGGCTGAGTTGAAGGAACTCCCCCTCTGTGCATGAATTTCATTCACCAGGCCTCTAGTAAAGATATAAATAAGCAGAGATAAGTGCCCTAGAAATCACACATATATGTATTTGCATATATATCTTTATCTATCTAGCCAGCTACTCTATCATCTATTTACCTATCTTTCTGTGTTCAATGACAACAAGTAATGAATATACTATGCATGTGCACATGTATATGTCATTTGCTCTCAAATGAGATACAGGAGAGATGGCGTTGTGTGACATAATGTCTTTCTATACTGAATATTTAGAAATATTATTTTTGAAATATGACTATACATGCTATATTAATGTATATGCATATATTTTTTCCCTTGACTGGGGGGGGCATCTTTATCAAAAGGGCATTTATATCAAAATGTTTTTATAAAAAACATTATTTTGCAATTATGACATTTTAACTCATGTACATTGTATTTCAGAATATCTGAGTTTTGTAACATCGCACACATAAATAAACCACGAAATATTTTGGTTTCATTATTTGAATAACTCAATTTTTAGATTAAGTCACAGATCCCCATGAAATATAATCCTATTTGTGCACAACACAATTCTTCTTCAGATCTTTTTTTATTTATACTAAATTATATTAACCTTTTAAACCTTTATTCTCAGGTTAGTGTGTGTTTGAATCATTTTTGTTTTGTTTTTTTTTAATCTAGAGCATACCCCTATACAACTGTTTTACTTCTATTTGGAATTTCTTGTTTGTATTATTTTATTATGTACTAGAGGCCCGGTGCATGAAAATTCATGCAGTGGAGGGGTCCCTCAGCCTGGCCTGCCCCCTCTCACAGTCCAGGAGCCCTCAGAAGCAGGAGGTGTCCCACCAATAAGAGGAAAGTGATGTCCCCATCACACCTCTGCTGCTGCCACGGCCAGCAGCGCAAGCCTCGGCCGGCCCTGGTTACCTGAGCCTCAGGTGGCCCTGGGTGGCTGGGCAGCCACCATCCATAGCTTGTCTGTGCCTCAGGCTGGCTCTGGGCAGCTGGGGGGCTTAGGGGACTGGTGGACCCCGAAGGCATGCCTGCGGAGCGGCTGGGCCCACCTAGGGGCGGGCCCGCCTGTGCTGTGCACCTGCCGCCCTAGCAGGGCTGAGGGGACTGGGAGCTGCCATCTTAATGCTGTGGGCGCCATTATCTTTGAGGGCGTAGTAGTCAATTAGCATATCCCCTCCGTATTGGCTGTGGGCACCACCATCTTTGTGAGGGTGTGACAGTCAATTAGAATATTCCCTCTTTATTAGATAGGATTAGCCTCAGTGATTTTCATAAGTCTGTTTTTCATATTACTTCATATTCTTTTTAATTGTGTCATTTTTTTCCATTTCTGTTTTCTTTAGTTGTTATCCTCATATCTGATATTTATGAATTTAAATTTATTTACACAGAAGTATGACTTAAAACTGATGGAATATCAGCAGAAATCTTAGAAAGGCCATAAAAAAACTCAAAGCAAGTCAAATTAAACCTGTCAGCAGGAAACAACTTTACACACCTTTTCCTTTCAATGGCCACTTTTGTAATTCAATCTTCCACTTAAAATTAAAAGCAATTATGATTAAAGTCTTCCAATTTTGGTTTTTCATTAAAGTGTAGCAATGTTAGACTGTTAATGCTACAAAGGTAAATTTGTTTAAGAGTGTACTGTTGGGGATTTAAATAAAATGTGGTTGTTTAAAACCCTCTTAATTTATGTTCCGACACTCCTGCTGTTAGAACCTGTTTCAGAACTTAATTATCTTGATAACTATTATAAAATTCTGTGAGAAATTACCTTAGGAAATATAAGAACATAATTTAGGACAAAAAGGTTTTAAATTAACTATTTTCTACTCAATGGAGTTCTATCAGACAACCTTTGTTTTGTAACTGAATATTGATTGAGAGAGAAATAGAAAAATTGCAAGGATTTTCATTCATTAAAAAAAAACAACTTGTAGTCTTCACATTTCATGTGAAACAACAAATCATACAGCACCATCTGAAAACATGAGGCATTGCTCTTTTCAGGATTTGCTATTTTATATGAAATTCAATTTTATTTATTCATTAAAGCTCAAAAAGAATGTGGGTCTTACAGCTTTCTTGCTGGTCATGTGATTGATATATTTCTAAAAATTACTGCTGTGAAATGTACATTGTGTGTCATATATCAAAAATATACTGTATCAATTTATCCCTATGAAATCTGTGTGCATGTGTGAATATATGTGATGTTTGGCAGTGATATATATTTTGAATCTTGCAATTGCTATGCGTATATATGTGCACATGTATAATACGATGCTCATATTTAATATGTATGTAACACATTAATCTAATTGCAATAGTAGAACTTTGAAAAATAACTGGTGGAAGTGTCAGCAAGAACAGCATCAAGATCAGCAAAGGCATTTTTATAAGACCAGTGTTCTAACCACTGAGCATGGAGCCAACTGCTGCAAAGATATTTTTAGATGTGACATTTTACAATTAATTCTGCCAAAGGTGTTCAGTCACATTATCCCTTCAGTAGAAATTGCATGTGACCCATAAAAGTACCCACTTCTTGCATTTCAAATTCATTTTTTATAATTTATCTTTATTGTTGAAAGTATTACAGATGTTGTCTTAGTTTGTATGCTTTTTCCCCAATGACTCCCTCCACCCTGTACCCGCCACTTCACCATTCTATTGTCTGTGCCATGGGTTATAAATGTATGCATATAAGTTCCCCAGTTAATCACTCCCCTTCTACACCCTTCTCTCTGAAATTCCTCAGTCTGTTCCATGCTTCTATGTCTCTGGTTCTATTTTATTCATCAGTTTATTTTGTTCATATATTCCACATATGAGTGAGATCATGTGATACTTCTTTTTCTCTGACTGGCTTCTTTGGCTTAGCATAATATTCTCCAGGTCTATCTATGCTGTTGCAAATGGTAAGAGTTCTTTCTTTTTCACAGCTGTGTAGTAGTCCATTGTGTGCATGTACCACAGCATTTTTTTTATCCACTCTTCTGCTGATGAGCACTTGGGCTGTTTCCAAATCTTAGCTATGGTGAATTGTGCTGCTATGAACATAGGGGTGCATATAGCCTTTCTGATTGGTGTTTCTGGTTTCTTAGGATATATTCCTAGAAGTGGGATTACTGGGTCAAATGGCAGTTCCATATTTAATTTTTTGAGGAAACTCCATACTGTTCTCCACAGTGGCTGCACCAGTCTGCATTCCCACCAGCAGTGTACTAGGGTTTGCTTTTCTTTGCTTCCTTGCCAGCACTTGTCATTTGTTGATTTGTTGATGATAGCCATTCTGACAGGTGTAAGGTGATACCTCATTGTCATTTTAATTTGATCTCTCTGTTAATCAGTGACTTTGAGCATTTTTTCATATGCCTCTTGGTCATCTCTATGTCCACTTTGGAGAAGTGTCCATGTAGGTCATTTGATCACTTTTAAATTGGATTGTTTACCTTCCTTTTGTTAAGTTGTATGAGTTCCCTATATATTTTGGAAATTAACCCATTATCAGATATATCATTGGCAAATATGTTTTCCAATGCAAGAGGCTCTCTTTTCACTTTGTTGATGGTTTCTTTTGCTGGAGGTAAAAAATCTATACTTGGAAAACTACAGTATGTTGAAAAAAGAGATAGAGGAAGATATAAACAAGTTGAAGATCATACTGTATTCATAGATTGGTAGAATCAACATCATTAAAATATCCATATATACCCAAAATTATCAATAGATTCAAAGCAATCCCTATTAAAATACCAATGGCATATTTCCCATATCTAGAACAAATACTCCAAACATTTATATAGAACCAAAAAAGACCCAGAATAGCCACAGCAAACTTGTGAAAGGAGAACAAATGGTGTAGTCCCATTTGTTTATTTTCTCCTTAGTTTCCATTGTTTCCTAGGGGAGATGCATTGGTAAAGATATTGCTATGAGATATGTTTGATATTTTTTGCCTACAGATTCTCCTAAGATTGTTATGATTTTCATCTTACCTTTAAGTCTTTTTATGCATTTTGAGTTTATTTTTGTGTATAGTGTAAGTTGGTGGTCTCGTGTCAGTTTTTGCATGTATCTGTCCAATTTTCCCAACACCATTTATTGAAGAGACTTTCTTCACTCCATTGTATGCTCTTGCCTCCTTTGTCAAATATTAATTGAGCATAATGTTTGAGTTGACTTCTGGGTTCTCTGTTCTGTTCCATTGGTCTATATGTCTGTTCTTATACCACTACCAGGCAGTTTTGAGAACAGCGGCTTTGTAATATAGATTGCTATGTGGTATTTTGATCCCTCCAACTTTGTTTTTCTTTCTCAGGATTGCTACAGCTTTTTGGGTTCCTTTTTATTCCTTATAAATTTTTGGAGAGTTTGTTCTCGGTCTGTGAAATATGCCATTGGTATTGTAATCAGAATTGCATTGAATCTATAGATTGCTTTGGGTCCTATGGACATTTTAATGTTGATTCTACCAATCCATGAACATGGTATATTCTTCCACTTGTTTATATCTTCTTCTATCTCTTTGTTCAATGTCTTGTAGTTTTCTGAGTACAGGTCTTTTACCTCCTTAGTTAAGTTTATTCCTAGTTATCTTAATTTTTGGTTGTAACGGTAACTGGGATTGTTTTTGTTTGTTTGTTTGTTTTTTTAGTGTGTGTTTTTTTTTTTTTTTTAGTTTCTTGTTCTATGAGGTCATTATTGGTGTATAAACATGCTATAGATTTCTGGATGTTAATTTTGTATCCTGCTATATTACCAAATTCATGTATTAAATCTAGTTGTTTTTTTATGGAGTCTTTATGGTTTTCTATGTACAATATCCTGTCATCTGTGAATAATGATGGTTTTATTTCTTCTTTTCCAAGTTGGATGCCTTTTATTTATTCTTCTTGTCTCATCACTATGGCTAGCGCATCCAATACTATGTCGATCAGAAGTGGTGAAAGTGGACATCCCTGACTTGTTCCTGTTCTTAGTGGAAATGGTTTTAGTATTTGCCCATTGAGTATGATGTTGGCTATAGGTTTGTCAATAAGGTTTTTATTATGTTGAGGTATGATCCCTCTATTTCCACTTTTCTGAGAGTTTTTATCAAGAAAGAGTGCTGGATTTTGTAAAATGTTTTTTTCTGCATCGATTGATATGATCATGTGGTTTTTGTCTTCAATTTGTTTATGTGATGTACCATGTTTATTGATTTGTGGATATTCTACCAGCCTTGCATCCCCAGAATAAATCCCACTTGGTCATGTTGTATGATCTTTTTAATGTATTGCTGGATATTATTTGTTAACATTTTGTTGAGGATTTTATCATTTATATTCATCAGGGATATTTGTCTGTAACAAATGGAACTCCCATTTGAACTAGTAATCCCACCTCTAGGAATATAGCCCAAGAAATCAGAAACACCAATCACAAAGGACATATGCACCCCTGTGCTCATAGCAGCACAATTTATGATAGCTAAGATTTGGAAATAGCCTAAGTGCCCATCAGCAGATGAGTAGATTGAAAATCAGTGGTACATCTACACAATGCAATACTACGCCGCTATAAAGAAGAAAGAATTCTTACCATTCACAACAGCATAGAAGGACATGGAGAGCATTATGCTAAGCAAAATAAGCCAGTTGTAGAAAGATAAATATCACATGATCTCACTCATTTGTGGAATCTAATGAACAACATAAACTGATGAACAAAAATAGAACCAGAGACCTAGAAGCATGGAATAGACTGTAAAACCTAAGAGGAAAAGCAGGGGAGGGTGGTAGTGGGTGGATAAGAGAACAACCAAAGGATTTGTATGCATGCATATAAGCATAAACCATGGACACAGACAGTTGGAGGGTGAGGGCCTGTGCTGGGGAGAGGGAGCAGGCGGGGACAGGTCAATGGGGAAATGAGGAGACATATGTAATACTTTCAACAATGAAGAATTTAAATTAAAAACACACACACACACACACACACACACACACACACACAAAAAAGAACAACAAAGTTGGAGGATGCCACATTCTTGCCATCACTTGTCATTTGTTGATTTATTGATTCTAGCCACTTTCAAGCTCTTTTAATGAATCCAGCATTACTTTAATCCCAAAACCAGATAAAGACAAAGAAAGTTACAGGCAATATCAGGTATCAAGTTGTAGTACAAAGCCACTGTACTCAAAACAACCTTGTACTTGCACAAGAACAGGCATAGAGATCAATGTAACAGGACAGAGACCCCAGATATCTACCAAAGCCATATGCTTAATTAATATTTGACAAATGAAGCAAGAGCATACAATGGAGTAAAGACAATTTCTTTAATAAATGGTGTTGGGAAAGTTGGACAGGTACAAGCAAAAAATGAAACTAGACCACCAACTTACACCATACACAAGAAGAAACTCAAAATGGATAAAATACTTCAATGTAAATCATGAAAACATAAAAATCTAGAAGAAACCATAGACAGCGAAATCTCAGACATACCTTGTAGCAATATATTTACTGGCACATCTCCTAGGATAAAGGAAACTAAGGAGAAAATAAATAAAAAGGACTACATCAAATTTATTATTTTCAAGAAACTATTTTCTTCAGAATCTCCTAAACTTCTGCTCTCACCTTCGCAGTGTATGTTTGCTTTTACTTTTTTAGAGTTTTTTTTGTTTTATTTTGTTTTGTTTT
Organism: Eptesicus fuscus; assembly: GCF_027574615.1. Taxonomy (NCBI): domain Eukaryota; kingdom Metazoa; phylum Chordata; class Mammalia; order Chiroptera; family Vespertilionidae; genus Eptesicus; species Eptesicus fuscus. Next base: position 90,708,157 of record NC_072475.1, on the reverse strand, counting down.
TTGGTACTGACTTATGCAAGCAGAGTTAAGAAAAACCCTTTTTGTGCAGAAGGTGATAATGTCTACTATCTCACTAAACATGTTTCTTTAATTATTATGGTGAATTACTTTACCCTAATAGATGATGAATTTCTTAACATCAATAACAGAATGTTTATCATGCTTATATATTCTTAACACCTAGCACAATGTCTGACACATAGTGGATCCAAAATTACATTTAAACCCTGTGTGCATAAAAAAAGTAGAAGTCTGTCATTCTTGAGATTGTATCATGATGAAACTCAGTTCCCAGGATGCATTTCTACCAAGAGTGCTGCTGACAGTTGTGTTTGGTCTTTTTTTGTTGTTGTTGTTGTTTTTCCTGGGGAATATGGGAGACTTTGGTCTTTGGGATTCTTGCTCAACTATTCAACTATTTAACTTTGCAAACAAAGGTTTATAAATGACTCCTTCCACCCCCCTTTTTTTTTTACCCAGAAGTTTATCACCCTCCTGGGATAATTCCCTCAGGAACTCACTTGCTGTTACTGAACTGATCCGCCCTCGCCCTGCTCCTGGGAAACAAAGAGGAGTTATGTGTACTGTTTGTAACTAACCCCTTTTCACTCGCTCATCATGTGTCCAAGGCAGAAGAGTTTTAGTTTTATTGGTACTTTCTATTTTTCATCTGTCCCTGGTTGTACTTTATTTAATTTCACTCTGAACAGTTGAATTTCAAGCAATACATTTAAAAGCATGTTTTAAGTTTCCTGCATATTTTGAAATTGGGTCTTCCAAATTGATCAATACAATGAAAAGTGGACTAGACTTCATAGGATGTTCTTCTCATCAAGAAAATAATTATCCACCAACCTTTGATATCTTAATGCTCACTCTTAAAAGGCAGATCTGTTATTTATAGTACTAGTGGCCTGGTGCACGAAATTCATACACATTAAAATGGAATTAATTAAAAGAAAATTTTAATATTGCTATTTGCCCTTTCTCTATAATAGAAGTGTCAGAAATGAAAGAACATTAGTAAAATGTATATGAAAATCTTCCTCCTGTCAGAGTCTGGGGCATGCCTGGGACCCAGAGTCAAGTCCCCGCCCACCACCTGCAAGCACTTCGAAAATGCAGGAGATTCAGACACAGCCAGCCCTACCCCATTGGGTGAGACCCAGACCTGGCCGGCCCCATCCCCATCAAGCCCCTCCAGGCAGGGTGTGCAGCCTCAGGTCCCCCAGCCCGGCTCCAGGGTGGGGGATGTAGCCTGAGGTCCCCTGTCAAGCCACACCAGGAGGGGGGCATGTTCTGAGGTCACCTGGCCTGGTGCTGGGGTGTAGGGGTGTGGTCTGAGTTCTCCCGGCCTAGTGCCAGGGCGGGGGACTTAGCCTGAGGTCCCCTATCAAGCCCTACTGGGCGGGGGCCATGGCCTGAGGTCCCCCATCAAGACCTGCTGGGTGGGGGGTGCGACCTGAGGTAACCCGGCCTGGTGCTGGGTTGGGGTTGTGGCCTGAGGTCCCCTGTCAAGCCCTGCTGGGTGAGGGGAGTGGCCTGAGTTCCCCCATCAAGCCCCACAGGGCAGGGGGCACAGCCTGAGGTCCCCCATCAAGCCCAGCCCCCCCGCAGTGTCACATCAGCACAGGATAGAGATGCACACAGGCAGTGTCAAGTTCCTAGCTGGGGATGCAGGCAGGCAGCTTCACCTCAGTGTTGGGTGGGGACGCAAGTAGGCAGCATGATGTTATTGTTGGGGGTGGAAGTCCCGGGCCCTGCCCACAGACTGGTTGTGACTAGGACACTGTAATGGACCAATTAGCATATTACCTCTTTATATGTATACATTTTAACCTTTTGCACTCGGATGTCGAGTGTGACTCGACACGGTTAGCATCGGTAGCAGCTCGTATGTCAAATGTTTCAAAAAATATCACACCATGAAAAATTATAGAGATTAAAATTACTCTTTGAATGTATCAATAATTTGAAATATAAAAAAAATCCAAATAAATAAGTTTGTATGAAAAGAAACTCCGGTTTTTTGTTTTACTGCAGCACTTTGTAAAATCTGGGGTATTTAAAAAATTAAATCCCGAGTAGAATAAAGGAATCGAGAAAAAAGCAAGGGAGTGCAAAGGGTTAAAGTTATCGTTTGGTTTCTCTTTCTCTTTGATTGCTTAGTTACAAAAATGATGAGATTAAGAAAATATCTTCTTTTAAAAAAATTTTTACATCCTTAACCAAGAATATGTTTACTGATTTTAGAAAGAGGAAGGGAGTAAGAGAGAGATGGGGACGGAACCCTCAAACTTTTGGTGTATGGGATGACACTCCAACTAACTGAGCCACCTGGCTAAGGCAAGAAAATATCTCCTTAAACTATTTATTCCATTTGAAGTAATTAGAATTATACTATAAATACTTAGAATGTGTTATTTTACTTTTGCTTCTCTGATTTGCTTTCTTTCATTCACCTAATCATCATATATGAGAGAAATGATAAATACCATATTCTTTTTATGCACATAATTTATTTAGTACTTTAAATTTATTATGAGCTTTAATGTATATTATTTTATTTAATCCTTACCACCACCCAATTAAATAGATAGAGCAGATGACAAAAATTACACTGGCAGAAAACTGATGCTCAGAGAGAGGCACAGCATGGCTATGTTGAGGCGCCAAAGCTTGATCTCCTCTAGTCTCACATCTAGCAACTTTTTCATCTACCTCTTCATATATCCGCCACCTAATCCTTTTATTGCCTTCACTTATCCAGCATAATTTCTAAAGAGTATTGCCACCAAATATACATTGTATGTCATATGTCAAGAATATACTGTGCTAATTTACCCATATGAAGTCTGTGTGCATGTGTGGGTATATATAATATTTGCCAGTAATATGAATTTTAAATTTTATAATTGCTATACAATAATGAACTGTTGTTGAACAAAAACCTCACATGAGTGATTTATCATTTATGCTTTCAGAAAGTTTAGTGAATATTTGACCAACTCCTTGGATCAATCTCATACCATAGTAAAGATTGATGCTAGCATCTTTTCATTGTGATGCTAATTAATTTCTGCCTAGCTTCTACCATTCTCATATATCTTCCTAAAGTGATCAATCATCATGCTCAGGCAAGGGGAATTCAATCCATCACTCCTGGATTTTGATAGAGGGCTTATGGGGAATGCAAGTCATCTCCCCAGCAGTAATCAAACAGCTGTGATACATGCCACTTTACGCTTATATCATCATATAATAGATGGCTTTCCTTTCATGGAAACTTGCCTTAAAATTTTCAGACAGATGGACTCTGATGCAAAGGTTTCATTTTATGGAATTTAAGGCTGTGAACTAGTTATTGACAAATACTAGATCATCAGTTCCAGTTGAAGACACAGCCTAATAAGTAGAACATTGGCACTAATCCTTATTTAATCAGCCTTAAAATGGTAATTTCAAATTGATGAGGGCACAGGGAATAGATTTTGCTCTCATAAAGTGCTTCTAAAAATACCAATAATGTGTGTATACAACCCAAGGATGAAATTAAAGAGACCCCAAAATGTATAATAAGACACATAAACTATAAAGAGCATGTCAAAAGTATGACTGAAGGACCTTATGAAAATAGAAAGCCAAATTCTTTCTGGTCTCTCCAGTAACACATGCTCATATTTAGGTATAGTCTTAAAATGTAGTCCATGGAACAAATATTCATATGATTGAAAGAGAAGGGTTTTAATATGAGAATATGCATATCATTAAGAACTTTTGTCATTTCTGAATGCAGGGAATTCATACAGGGAGCAAGCTCTAATGTTGAAAGGAATTTTAGAACTCTTTGGGTCCAAACCAAGAATTTGATAGAAGTAGGGCAAGTGAGGTTAAATTGTGCAGATAGTGAGCTCCTAGGCAAAGATTAGCATCCAGACCTCCAGTTGCTCTATGTTTTCTGTTCCTGTACTGCCTCTGTAACAACAGACCCATGAAGGAAGTATTGGCCTGTATCTGTCCCATGAGGAATCATAGTCTGATCCCCTTTATGTCAGCTTTAGCACTTCTAATTTGTGATGCACAAAAATGTGTCTAGCATAGCTTTCCAACTTCTCTATCCTTCCTGTGACCAGTCATCCAGGACATGTCATTCTACACTTTTTAACGTCTTGCTAGACTTGATTTCAGTAAAATATCTATGCACAACATATGACCACCTCATGTGTGTTAACAGGGAAACTTTTCTTCATACCAAACCTCAAAGATAAATCTTCATGGCCTCGGAATGAGTCTATTTTGTGAAATTTTAACAGTTAAAAATAATTAGACCAGAAACTCTGTGAAGCAGCCATACCATTCACTTTGTGCATCAGACCACTTTATACAGGTGGCTATTTCTTAGGCACTATGGAACATTTGACTTCAATAATAATGGCAGCAACAACTATATATAACTAATATACGTAGACTGAACATGGTACTAGGAGATTTGCATATTATCAACATTTTCTTGATACATACTCTTTTAAATCCCTGCTTTATATATGAGGGAAGTATGGATAGTTTAAATAACTCACAGAGTGTCTTAAAGCTAGCATCAAAGTAGAAATTGAACTCTCATCTGTCAGATCTAAAAGTTACCTCGCAATGATCCTAATGTACTATTTACTACCCCACATGCCATTCCCTATGCTAGAATTCTCTATGTCACACTGGCTTCTGCAGTCTTTACATTTCACATTTCTCAATGACTGGAAGCTAATGTGTTCATAGAAAAATTCTAGTGCCTACATCTTAATTTTTATAGAATTATGAATTTAATGTATCTCACTTTTGAAGTAATACAGGATAAACATGTATGTTTATTGGAATGTTGAGACATGTATTAAAATTTTGTGAGCAAGTATCACACTGAAATCTGTGACTCATTAAAACAATATAATATATAATATACTATTTTTCCTAGCTAATATCCATGTGTAGTAGAAGTTTGTATAGTTTATTATATTTTGGGGCACCTACTTCTAGCCAGTGTCTTAAATTATATGAGATACAAATAAACAAAGTCTGAAGAGATTAGTATATCTACAATATTACAATGATTGGAAGTTGAGAATATTAAAGAGATTTGAGTGTGGAGCTGGTATTTTTAAAATTTTAGCAATGAGAAATTTCGGTGACTGAATAGGAGAGAGATTAAAGATGGAGAGGCCAATAAAAAAGCTGATAGCAGAAGCTACTTTACACATATTGTTTTAGTTATTTGTTCAATATCTCTAAAAACCAAGTATTAACATTTTTACAAGTAAAATCATTGAAACTCAGAGAAATTAGATAGCTTGCCCAAGGTCATAAGACTTATTAAAAGGAGGAAGTTTTTCAAGAGGTATATAAAATGAAGGGTGATTAATATTTGATGATAACAGGGACATTGGTAAGCAATTTCTTTATAGGTGTGAATATTTAAGACAACAAAGAATGCAAAAGTAAAATTCTATTTTCATAAATTAATAAATACATAAAATATATAATGAAAGTGTCACATAGTAAGCTAAGGAAGTTTTATGTGTTCATAAAGACATTATGGAAATGGATGATCTGATCATGGGGGTGTGGGGAGGGGAAAATAGGATTAACTAAGCAAGTGTCACAAGTGAAGTCAAAGATGGTGAAAGATTAAGGAGATCCTTATAGAATTTAGACATGAAAGTTAATAAAATTCAAGGAACTATACATTTATTTGAAACTAATCCTTTCAATTCATAAACATATAATTAAATTGTTTAAATGACATGTAATACAGTTATTCTAGCTACTACAGGTAAAGTTTTCTATAACTACCTAATATTTCAATGGTCTATTCTATTTTCAAACTTTGTGGCATGTAATGATTCTGTTCATATGTTAACCTACTAAGTTTAGTTCATAGTTTTTGTTTGGAACCAATTGTCTGATAAAACCTTATTTTAAAAATAACATTTTTAATTTTTTTTAAAACTGTATACCCATGTTGCAAAGTATTGTATTCTCAATAAATGTCTCAGACTTGAAAGAAAATTCTCTTGAATAAGACCACAGATTCATTAAGTCACTGCTGGCTAGATTTATCATGTGCCATCATGCTGTCAGCTCTGAATTCAGTGATATTATACTGAATAACCAGAATGAAAAATGTTTTGTTTTGTTTGTATTTTATTTATTTAAACTATGTGGGACACATTAAAGACAATATTGACTGGCTTTTAAAACTTCAATAGTGACAAATAAGGCAATTCGAATGGCTGGATTTTGTTAATTCAGGGCAGACACAAATGAATGGCATTGCAAAATACAGGGGATAAAGAATCCAAACATACCAGCTATGCCAGCATAAAAAGTAAATGTAATTCAGTTGTCAGTTATTATTTAAGAATCTTCAAGGATTTTTTTATGCTGACCAAACTAATTATACACTGTAGAATATCTTTAGGGTAATTGACATTCTATGTTATCACAAAGATTTCTCTTGTCCTGTTGTTTTGTTACTAGATAAATTTAATTTGAAGTAACTTTAGGGTAAGTAATAATATAGTAAACAAAAAAATCCCAAAGGAGAGGGAAAAATATCAAGAGAGGAATGTACTTTAAAGTTTTCTTGGTTTGTTTTAACTTCTCTCAGCATGCCTGAGTTTGAAAATAAGTAAAACTGAAGTTAAATCAACTCTTTATTTTCATATCTACTTTTACAAATTATTATTTAGCATATTCATATACTTATTTTATTTTTTATTAAAGTATAATTGGCATACAATATTCTATTAGTGTCAGGTATCCATCATAGTAAATATATATATATATATATATATATATAATCTAATAATAGATAAATATGCAAATTGACCGCACCTTCACTACACCTAAGCCACGCCCACCAGCCAAGCCACGCCCACCAACCAATCAGGACGAGTATGCAAATTGCCCCAACAAAGATGGCGGCTAATTTGCATATCAAGACAGTGTCGAAAGAAGCCAAGAGCTGCAAAGGGGAGTAAAGCTTCGAAGAAGCAAGCAAGCCAGGGGGGCGGGGGGAGGAGAAGGGAGGAGCAAAGTCAGGGCCGTAGGTGAAGGGAAACGAAGGCGGGCCGGAGGAGACGGCGAGGCGGGCGGCAAGGGAGGAACGGAGGCGGGGTAGAGTGCAGCAGGAAATCCCATTGCAGGAATTTTCCTGCAACGGGAAAGCTAGTATATATATATATATATATATATATATATATATATATATATATTGCAAAATGGTCACCACTATAAGTCTAGTTACCAACTGTCACCATACAAAGTCATTACAGTATTATCAACTATATTCCCTATGCTGTACACTACATCCCTGTGATATATAACTGGAAGTTTGTATCTCTTAAACACCTTTACCCATTTCTCCTACTCTCTCCCCTCCAAGTCTCCCTTCTCTGATAACCACCTGTGTTTCTCTGTCTGATTTATTTCACTTAGCTCTAGGTATCCATGTATGTTGTTTTCATTGATACTATGTTCCCAAATTTCCACCATGCTTTTACAGTTCTCTCTTTCTCAGCCTCTATTTTTCATCTGCACTCAGCAGAATGCCCAGTTTGTGACAAACTTGTGTAAGAAGTCCTATTCCTTGCTTACCAAATAGAGGAATTGCTCTAGATTTGCATCAGTGTAATGGATGATTCCCTAACATGTGTTTCATAAAATACCAACTCTCTAAATTTCTGTAGTCTGAGAGGCATTGGAGAAATGAAATACATCTGGCTAATCCATAGAAGTGCTCAATAAATATTATTAAATGTTTGCTGAGTAGAAAATATTATAATATATCTAACTTCTTTACTTCTTTAGTTGAAATGTCATACTGTGTTCTGTTCTGAAAGCAGAAAGAATAGTACATGATAGATTGAGGTAATAACTCTTAGTATTTTGGGTTACGTTTATTTACCTAATAAAACTCTGCAAAATGAGAAAAAATAAATATCTTTTAAAAATAATGACTACCCTGGTTGGGTAGCTCAATTCATTGTCTTGATACACCAATGTTATGGGTTTGATCTCTGATCAACACATACAAGGAGCAATTAATGAATGCATAAGTAGGTGGAACAACAGATCAATATTTCTCTCTCTCTCTTTCTCTCCCTGACATCTCTCTCTTAAACCAATAAATAAATAAATATCAATAAAATAATTTTTAAACAATGACCAAAATACTTTTGACCTATTCATAATTAAATAAACTAATATTTTATATAATTTGAAAGTAAATAGTAAGCTATATAGTGGAAAACATATATGTAGTCCTGGAGCAATATGTTGCTCTCATGCTGGAAGTATAAACACAGTCCATCAATAGTTCTTTTACAAAATATGTAGAAAGACATGGAAGCTCCTTTTGTTCCTTATTTGAAATATTAAACAACAGGTTGTTTAAAAAGGGTATAGAATCGATTAGGATAGAAAGATCCTCCATCAAGTAGAGTCAGTGATGTCTAATCCCTTCCAAAAATTTCAGAGTAGTGGCACATGTTCACATTCAAAAATGAACAAATTTTGTGCCTTGCTTGGGATACAGTTGCCAAACGAAAAATAACTCCCAATTCTCAGAGTTTCTGTCTATTGCTAATAATGTGTTGAAAACACATTCAAAGTTAAAGATATTTTACTCTCTAAACAAACCAGCTCATTTTATAGCTTTATCTGACACTGTAGTGTTACTGGTGAGGATTCTCTTTCTTATAGAACTTGGCACAGTGATGGGTACAGGGTGGGTTCTCAAGAATAAGTGTCAACTGATGGAGCCAAAAGCCCTAAATTTGAATATTAACATTTTTTGTCCAATTGCTTATAAAGTTAATATAACTTGCTTTCAAAAAAGGATGGGAGGATATATATATACATATTTTATAATCAAGTCAACTTGGAGATTTTTGTGTACACCTCCAAAGCATTGTTCTGTTGTTTTGTTTTTAATGTTTAGTGAGCAGTGCAGGTACAAACTGAGGTTCTAAATGGATAATTACATCTTTCTAATTTTTAAAATATAATAATTGTAGTGGAGTTTTATTTTTCAGAATGATAATAAAAAGAATAGAAGCATCAATCCTAGAGAAAGAGAGGATACCTTTTTATTGTTGTTGTTGTTGTTACAAGGGACTAGTATATGTAAGAAGTTCCAGAATGGATCCACATACATTAGCTGAATAACGTTTGCCATGTATTTCCAAGGTACGTTTAATCACAAACATCTGATTTAATTCCTCCACTGTGTTAGAGGTAACATGTATATATTATTTAAACACTACTGATTGTCTTAAGCATAACTCAAATGAGGACTCTCCAATGGAACAAAGTGATCCATCTACTTTGTAGGTATCTGCATGTATTTATCTCTAGCATAAATACCTGGGCCTTAAAAGACTAAATTAAAGCTATCTTCAACAATCTTTTTGTATAAGATCTTTATTTATTTATTTATTTATTTATTTATTTATTTATTTATTTATTTATTTTTGGTTTTTATTTTATATTTTTCTTTTATTTTTTGTGTTTTTTTAATTTGTTTTTAAATAAATATTTATTGTTCAGATTATTACAATTATTTCTCCTTTTTTTCCCTATATCTCCCCATCACCTGGTTCCCTCCCCCCCGTTGTCCTTATCCATAGGTGTATGATTTTTGTCCAGTCTCTTCCCATACCCCCCACACAGACACCCCTTTCCCCCTGAGAATTATCAATCCACTCCCATTCTATGCCTCTGATTCTATTATGTTCACCAGTTTATTCTGTTCCTCAGATTTTTAATTCACTTGATTTTTAGAATCACTTGTTGATAGATATTTGTTGTTCATAATTTTTATCTTTACTTTTTTCTTCTTTTTAAAGAACACCTTTCAGCATTTCATATAATACTGGTTTGGTGGTGATGAACTCCTTTAGCTTTTTCTTATCTGTGAAGCTCTTCATCTGCCCTTCAATTCTGAATGATAACTTTGCTGGGTAGAGTAGTCTTGGTTGTAGGTACTTGCTATTCATCACTTTGAATATTTCTTGCCATTCCCGTCTGGCCTGCATAGTTTCTGTTGAGAAATAAGCTGACAGTTGTATGGGTGCTCCCTTGTAGGTAACTAACTGTTTTTCTCTTGCTGCTTGTAAGATTCTCTCTTTGTCTTTTGCCCTTGGCATTTTAATTATGATGTGTCTTGGTGTGGTCCTCTTTGGATTCCTCTTGTTTGGGGTTCTGTGCACTTCCTGAACTTGTAAGTCCATTTCTTTCACCAGGTGGGGGAAGTTTTCTGTCATTATTTCTTCAAATAGATTTTCAGTATCTTGCTCTCTCTCTTCTGGCACTCCAAAAATTTGGATATTGGTACGCTTAAAGCCATCCCAGAGGCTCCTTATGCTATCTTCACACTTTTGGATTCTTCTTTCTTTCCGCCTCTCTGGTTGGGTGTTTTTTTCTTCCTCATATTCCAGCTCTTTGCTTTGACTCTTCGGGTGCGGTGGTCTACTCTGTATATTCTTTATTTCAGACAGTGTATGCATAATTTCTGACTGGTCCTTTTCCACTTTTTTGGTATTCTCATTTAGGTCCTTGAAGGTCTCTTCAAGTTTCTCAGCGGTTTTTAGAAGATTCTTGAGTAACCTTATAAATATGGTTCTGAACACTGTGTCGTCCATTAGTTTGCTTTCATCTATTTCTCCTACTTGTGACATACTTTGATGTCTCCACATTTTGGCTGCCTCCCTGTGTTGATGGAGTGGCTTTGTGTGGTCGATGATCTATAGGGGCCGGTAGCTCAGCTTCCCCAAACACCCTAGGTGGTTGCTCTTGGTACTCCCTTTTGTGGGCTGAGTGGAAAGTCTTGGTGTAGTTAAAATCCCTGATTGTTGTTGGTACACTGGGAGGAATTGACCTCCAGTCCAATTGGCTGTGAGGGTCTGCTGTGCACATAACGGAAGAATTGCTGTGCTGGAGACACAGTAGGGCTTTGGTGCTCACTGAGTCTTCCTCTTGAATGTGTCCCTTATGAAAGTGGTTGAAATCTGGTGTCGTCCACACCGACAGAAAAGTCACTCTCACTCTCCGACCAGCCGAGAGTCCCGTAGGCGTCTGGGTCCCCCGCGTGTCCCCAGAAACTGGAGTTCAGAGTGGTTGGGATTGTTGGTATCACTGGCGGGAATTGATCTCCAAGCCAGTTGGCTGTGAGGATTAGCAGTGTCTCTGCTGGGAGAGCTTCTGTGCTCAGCTTGGATGGGGCAGGGTCTCAGGGTGGCACAGACAAGCTTTGGTTTCCCGTCTGCTCCGCCCAAAGAGGGGCGGTTTCTCCGTGCCCGAATTAATGGCTGTGCGCCTCTGAGAGAAGGCAGCTTTCGATTCTAATGACATTACTAATATGTCTCCATTACCTGTAAAATCATTTTTACAACCTTTCAAAATACTGCCAATAATCTATATATATATAAAAGGCTAAGCGACCAGCTGGCTGGCCGGTAGCTATGACACACAATGACCACCAGGGGGGCAAACGCTCTATCAGGAGCTGCCGGGCAACAGGAACTTTGCAGAGTGGCCTTTTGCACTCTGGGACCCCTTGGGGGAATGTGGGACTACCTGTTTTAGCCCGACCCCAGCAGGCCAGGCCGAGGGACCCCTCCTGCTAGAGGGACCCCATTTACTCTGCAATGCCCCTCAGCCCCAGTGCCACCCCAGGTGTGGCCGGCCAGGGAGAGACCATGGGAGGTTGGCTCCAGGGCATGTCTGGCCCATCTCACCCAGTCCTGCCCCACAGGCTACCTTCTAATTAATTTATTTTCAATGTGCACGAATCCATGCACTGGGTCTCTAGTTTTTTAATAACAGACCTCAGCACAACACACACACACAAAAATAAGAAAAGCTTTTAATTTATCAAGGATTAATTGAGTTCCTACCTTATAATAGAATGTAATAAGAAATACTTAAACAAGTAAAGGTTATGCCTGCTTCAAGATGCATTAAAAGCAAGTGGAGAAAAAGACCTGTAAACTAGCTCTAATAAAATTCTAAACATGTAGCAGTAGTTTAAAAAGTGGTCCTAACAACCAAGAAGAAAGCAATTCTGTATGAGAGTGACAGATCAAGGAGGCTTTCATAGAATGGCCATCCCTAAAGTATACCTTGGAAGATGAGTATTAGATTACTAGGGGAAAAGGGCATTCCAGTATGGACAAAAGATCTGCTGAGATAAATCGCAAGGACAGTTAGCTATCTTGTTTATAGAATGGAGAAATTTGATAATGCAATTGGAGGACAAAATTGGGAGCCTTGGGTTCAGAATAAGATGCATTTAGGATGTGGCAGCTGCATTTGGATGAAGCTAGTTATTGTCTAAAATAAGGTGGAATTGGAGGCAAAGGTTCAAAATGAAGAGGAGGGCCTTAGTTTGAAGCTACCATGGCCAAAATTAACTGCTCTAGGGAGAAGAAATACATTTGAATCCTAACCATTCATGACTAGCCAGGGCAAAAAGGAAAAGTGGATAGCCTACTTGACTTGATCATTGATTAGGAGCTGCATACTCATAGAAAATCTTATAAGTCTAGCAAAGAGATCAAGGTTGAGTCACATGCTGCACTTCAGGAACTTATAAATGTATATATTCATAATATTACAAAACCAAATTGACTTAAAATACTTATTTTATGCAGTTTAGGGAAAATATTTATCCTTTGTTGCAGAAAATAATATTATAATTGCAACAATAACAATTACCATTTAGTGATTACTAAGCTCATAGCCATAGTTAGCACCCTTCTATATTATTTTCATTAATTTACATATAATGCAAAACTTGACATATTCAGTTAATTATAGTGCCTGAGTTTCAAAGCCCATTTCCTTGAAAATAAGAATTGCAAAGTGTTTTCACACTTTAATTTTAAATCTATTTATTGATACTACTATTAATAATGGAAATTGGAACTATAATGCTCTAATCTTATGAGTAACATTTATACATTTTATAAATCATTCAACTGCAGAACTGAAAAAATAACCAATTAGGGAATTATGTTTGGTTTACAGTAGAGGTCAGCAGATTTAAAGTTTAAGTACCTTGATGCCAAATTTTAATCATTTTGAAAAAAATTTAGATATTACTCATGCTAATCTGAAAACAACTTCCCAATTCAATTTAACTTTGTAACATAGGTTTGTTATGAGAGGCCTTTATTGAAACATAATAACTATAACATAGGGGAAAGTAGAAAAAATAGCAGTATGACAACACATTTTTATTATTAATTTGATAGTTAAATATCAATAAGTATATTAACCACATATTGATGTGTAGTTACCCTAAAGTAACTGGCATTACATTGAAATCAAGTATTTTTTTTAAGATTCTTAATTTATACTGTGACCATTCATCATATTGATTGCATGTTTAAGTACAGAGCTAGTTGATCATGAAGTCTTTTGCTATAAATTACAGACAGGGAATGAAAGATTTCACAGGTTGGTTGTGGCTTAATGACAAATTTCATAGTTTGAAAAGAAAAAGGATATAAACACACACAGGGATAAGGTTACACTGACTCATGATGTGAAAGTTAATTTCTAATGTATACAGACACATTGATAAGACAAATGTGAGACTACAAAGAAAATATGAAAGCCGTGAGGAAATCACTATCAATTGCATCTATCCAAACCTAATTTAAAAAGGAGAGACAGATGTATCCAGGATTTTATGATGAAAATCTGCAACATAATACCCATCAAATAAAAACATACAACTTAATTAAATGAGATATTACTGAGTAAATTTTAGAATTACTTAACTTATAGAAATATTTCTTACATATATGTAATATTTTTTACCCATTTTGCCTTTGATTTTGAAAGAAATGAATTCATTTCAAGAATGCAGTACTTTGCCAAAGTGCAGCATTTCACTTTTCCATGCAGCACTGAAGTCCCTGTAGCAGATTCATAAACAACCAAGCATTAACAAAAATTCTTGGGTGTTGGTCAGGGTTAAAGTTTTAATGATCGAGATGCCAGTGTTCAAGAGGTAAAATTCCAAATCTTGATCTTTGGGCTTGAGAGTGAGATAATAATAGCTAATATAATTTTTAAATTTCTTTTTATAGGTAGTTTTGTAGATCTTTAAATCTACTGAGGAAAAGTTAAATTAATGCTAGTACAATGCTAGATAATATAAAAAGAAAAACTGAAAGGTTAAACATATAATTATGTGAATAACATTTTGATTAATATCAGAGTATTAATAATATAGTAATTAAGAGTTTAGACTTAGTCAGACATCCCAGCGTTCAACTACTTTTAAACAATGAAATATTTGACATACTGTAAATTCACTAAGACTTCTTTTTTTCTCTTTCAAATAGTACAATGAAGATTTTGTAACGTTTTACTAAGTACATAATTACGTGTTCATTAAACAAATTTATTTTTATTACTACTAGTAGCAGAATTTTATTCATGTAACTCATAGGCATATCTGCAAATATGTTTACCAAAAATTAGTTACATTAATCAAGTGTTGAAAACAACTGAAATATAAATGTAATAATTTAGGCATTAAAAATCTTACCTAATCAAACATGTAAATTGACTGTCCTCCGCTACGCCCACAGCCAATCAGAGTGAGTGTGCAAATTAACCCAACAAATATGGAGGTTAATTTGCATACATACCTGGGTCCCAGGAACCTCCTCCGTACCCAGGTCACTCCCAGCCAGCCATCGGAGGGGCCAAGCCTGTGATTGGAGGGGCAGGGCAGGGAGGGGGTGTGCTTCCCAAGCCTAAAGCCTGGGGCTTGGGAAGGGGCCAAGCCTTCGACCAAACACAGACCATCCGGAAGTCAGCGCAAGGGGTCCCCAATTGGAGAGGGTGCAGGCTGAGTTGAGGGAATCTCTCCTCCGTGCACGAATTTCGTGCACCGGGTCTCTAGTATCAGATAAATCTCAGGGTATTGGCATGAATGTAGGTTTACCATATACTGTTTGATGAAGGCAGATACCTAACAATGTGCTTCATAATTCAATTACTTAAAGAAGCATACTTATGCAATAAAATCTGTCAGAAAATTCACAAAATGTTATGATCTTTAAATAGCATTAGAGAAGACCATATATACAATATAAGATATATGATATATGATATATGATATATGGTATATGGTATGTGTATATATATATATATATATATATATATATATATATATATATTATCTCCAGGATTTTTTTAGTTAATATTATAGTATACATGTATGTCCACAACAAACATTTAATGTATTATGTTATATATTAAATATATAATACATATTTATGAATATAAATAACTTTTACATTCTGAGAAAAAGTATAATACTTTAACTAAAAATAATAAAATAGATTGAAAAAGAATTTGCTTATTTCTTAAGTGGTCCCAGTTAACCTTCAATATAAATAAAGCAAAAGAGAAAATACAATGTTTTTTTCCTATAGTCTACTTCATTTCACTTTAAAATGCCTTCTTCGTAAATGTATGTACTCTTTTCTTCATTAGTCCCCATGCCTATTAATGCCAACAATCTGCAGGGATTGTGCGATGTACTAGTAAGCTGTTTATGATCCTTTCTTTAGTCTGTTTCTATATAATGCCAGATATCTACAAACATACAAATCTCTCATGTGACAAACTAGTGGACTTTGTGTGAGTATAAGGTATCAAGATGTTGAAAATGAAAATTTGTGACTACATGGCCTCTTAGTTTTGTGTTTTATTTTCTTTTTATGGTATTGGCATCATTTAGACAGTGTGGAAGATTCCCTTTTATGTCTAAACTAGGAGCCCGTTGTACGAAGTTCGTGCAATAGACTTTTCCTTCACCTGGCTGCCGGCACCAGTTATCCATCAGCAGCAGTTTTCCTCTGGCCACCCGCCGATCAGAGCGCCTTCCACCAGCACAATCGGCTACCCCGAGAGGAACTCCGATCAGGAGGCTCTCCGATTGGGCAGGTGGCCAGAGGAAAACTGCTGCTGGCGGAAAACTGGTGCCAGCAGCCACACAATCGACCACCCCGAGTTCCGCCACCAGCGTCTTCCACGGCGCAGGCCTAAGCAGCGCTGGCTGTTTAAGCAGGCGGGAGGAGCAGGGGTCAGGGACTTGCGAGTCCCCGCCCCCTGCTCCTACTGCCAGCCAATCGGCCACCCTGAGTCCCGCCCCCCGCGCCTCCAGCCGGCCCAATCGTGGGCATAGTGGAGTGATGGTAATTTGCATATTACCATTTTATTAGGTATGATGAACTTACCATCTTTTTATATAAAGGTTAAAATGACTACTTTCATTCTAAAATATAGTCATGGCCACCTATAGCCATTTGTAACTGTCTTTTAGCTAAATAAAGAATGCAGTCTTTCTCCAGGCACTTAGGGTTGCTGTTAAAATGTACTACTGAGTGAACATTTGCTTAGTCGTGGTTAATGTATAGATATCTTTATGATATATCTCATTTATTTATTTCCAAGTACATATTTATTATTTATTTGCTTCTGTGTCCTAGATGTCTTCGTGCTTCTGCATATTCTTTATAACTACAATTGTAGGAGGAAAAGAGAAAATACTTTAAAAAGAAGGAAAGAGAGAAATGGGGGAAAATGGCTTTGATTTCCTATTGCCAATATTTTTCAGATTTGTTGTTGTTGTTTTAGTGAACTTCTGTAAACCTTTATTTCTAGCCCCTTCTCTTTAATGTTACTAATGTAAAACTGCCCTTAAATATCCAACATGGTTTTAAAATAAGAATGATTTATTCCAACTAGAATAAGATCATTTTAATGGACAGAATTAAATGGTACGGTAATTCTAGATATTGTAATTGCTTATACATTTTGTTATTTTCCTAACCACATTAATTTATTTTTCTTTTATTTTATTTTCTCTTTTAGAGGAGAGAAAAATGTGCAGTGCAAAGTAGAAATAAAAATAATGTTGAAACTTTACGAGGCTAATATAATTCCTTTAAACTTACAGCATTTCATTGGCAGCACTCATTTTGCATTCACATGATGTTATCCCATGGATTCACAGTTCCTGCAGGCTGTAAAGCCCTTAATATTTACAGATAGTCACATGCTCTAAAGATTGACTTCATGTAATGTATACCTTTATAGAACTTAAACTATGATTTGATTGTTTTCCATTCCATTTCAGAACATGTAAACAGAGTGTTCTCAATAACAATTTTAAAATACTACTGACTCAGCAGGTTTCAGTATGTCCACTAAAAAGGTATAAAATAGTAAGGGGACGGCTCTGCACCTCCATTCTGAGAAGGACCATTTGACTCTTTGTGATAGCTGATAAATCAGAGCTTATCCTGCAAAGTCATGCTGAATGGGAGAGTGTTAAGTTAAGCTGTGATTTATCAGGCATTAATCACTAAACTAATTTAATTTTTCAAAAATCAACAAAATTTGATAATCGCTAGTAATGATATGCAGTAAGATCTGATATACTAGCTCAGTACTGCAATAAAAGCAGTTCACATAACAAATGTCTATATTTTAAGTTAAATTTATCAATATAATCATATTATTAATACCCAAATTACTCAATTTCATTCTGAGCTTTCAAAACACAATCTTAAGCATGGGATAAAATATAGTTTACATACATAGAGATGATATACAAAGGGAACATGGAAATATTTTCACATTAAATAAAGCTATCAAAAATTCACTAAGCATGTTCTGAACACTGTAAAAAAATTTCACTTAATGACCATTGTCTTTGTTATTGAGCAGTTCACTCTCTAATACAAATAAAATAGTAGTGACAGCAATAAAAAAAAAAATGAGTAACTTCCACACAGACATTTTCCTCTTGCTACATTTAATAATTATAATTATAAATTTCTCTTTAAATTTGTTATTTGAAATATGTTATCACTGTTTCAGGTGTGTTTTTGCATATAATCCTTAGTAATTGATATTATTCTCACTGTGAACAAAAAATTTAACAGATACTAAGTGAGTGGATCTTTTCAACATGCATAGTCTCAAAATAACATCATTTAATATTTTAAACTCCCTAAATAATATAGATTATAACAAGTTTGTATGTCTGTTATTATCGTAAGATGATTAAGTAATGCAATTAAAGCAATTTATTTATAATTGAATTCAAATATATATGATAATGCTAGTGATGATTATGCCATTGGGTGCTAAGAGGGGAACCTGTTACTCTATCCTATATAATAAAGAGGTAATATGCAAAATGACCATCACTCCAACACACAAGATGGCTGCCCCTATGCGGACACCAGATGGCCGGCAAAGGAGGGCAGTTGGGGGGACCAGGCCTGCGTGGGAGGACAGTTGAGGGGGGAGACCTAGGCCTACAGGGGAGGGCAGTTGGGGGGGACCAGGCCAGCAGGGAAGAACAGTTGGGGGCAACCAGGCTGGCAGGGGTGGGCAGTTAGGGGTGACCAGGCTGGCAGTGGAGGGCAGTTAGGGTCAATCGGACCTCCAGGGGAACAGTTAGGTGTCGATCAGTCTGGCAGGGGAATGTTTAGGGGCAATCAGGCAGGCAGGCAGGTGAGTTGTAGGAAGCCAGCCATCCTAGATTGTGAGAGGGATGTCCGACTGCCTGTTTAGGCCTGATCCCACCAAGAGATCCCAAATTGGAAAGGGTGCAAGCCAGGCTGAGGGACACACACCCCCTGTGCATGAATTCCATGCACCAGGCCTCTATCCATTATATAAAAGACTCAATCATCCACAGAAAATAAAGGAGAGATACTAACAACAAGCATGGGTACAAAAACACAGTCCAGATATAATTTAGCTTAGTGATCAGGCTGGAAATAACTAGAGTAAAAGTAAAATATATAAAATAAATAATATAAACAAGGAAATACTGAAATGCATTAAAATTGCTATGGATTATAGTGAAGCAGAGGAATGATGCTTTCTTTAATAATAGATACAAGATTCTTGCTCTGTTTTCAGGTTTGTTCATTTCCAATGTATGAAGTTGCTTCCCTGATTATTTTATCAAATGATTACTTGTTATTTTAAACATAGAACAATTCTATTTCTGGGATGGGGTCACATCCTTAAAATTAGAAATCATTTTATAAATAAATAGCATAAAACTTCTTAAACGCTTAATATAAAATACCTCTGTGAAATAATTCACATAGCTAAATGAGTACACATAATTTCATTTCATATAGTTTATATTCTCAAAACTGGTGTTTTGAGGTGTCCTGGAACCAAGTTACTAATCAGAGATCATTAACTTTTCCCTGGTTACATAGTGGGAATCACAATGTTTAAAAATGGCATGAGGTGTGCTTCTTCCCTTTCCCTGGAAGACTGAAGGCCAGGGAGCAGGCAGCGCTGTCTTGCTGAAGAGGGTCTGACCCCAGGGCTGCCTCACAGCAGTGCTGAGGCGGCAGTTGAACTGTTCCAAGGTGGTGCCATTTTCACAGCCATGCTGTAACACCATTGAGCTGTTTCCTTCTTCACTGCATCCCAAATTGGGGATTCCTGTTAGGATTTGAAGCATCTGATTCCAGAACACATGCATCCATATTCCTAGCCATTATTAATAATAATAACAATTCTCAAAAAAGCATATTGAAAAATCCCAGAAAACAAAACAGCAAATGCTCCCTCCTTACCGTGTTTCTCTTTGCAGACAGATTCTCCAGTCAAGACAATGTTATTTGTGCTAATTGTTTATTTCTGTCAACTTAAAAAACAAAACAAAACAGATTAAGACTTCATTGTTCTAAAAGTAACTGCAAAATGCAGGACTCTCTACACTAATTTACTAGATTATTCTCACTTTCTTCCCCAAATAGAGGTCCAGATTGGATTTTGCACTTTCTGTGCAGCAGAGTCAGTTCCCTCAACCTCAGATCAGTCCTTTTGTTATGCCCTGAAACAATCTGTTGCCATTCTCTAATGTATAGGATGAATCCTAGCCACTCATCAAGTTACACTTGTTACTCCTTAGCACAGTGGTTAGGAGCAAGGATTCCAGTAATTATGAGTGAGTCAAATCTACTCATTAGTTTTTAATTTTATGTAATTTACTTAATGTCTCTCTGCCTTAACTTTCTGCCTGGTCAGATAACGACAGTAATGATATCATAGGAGTGCCTGGCACATTTTAAGTGCTCAATGAGAAAAGCAATTATTATTTTCTCTTAAACATAACTACATTTCATTCAACAAATATGGACTGAACAAAGAGTAACTGAACATCAGAGTGCCAGACACTTTGTTAAATTAAAAATGGAAAAAATAAAACATAGGTTAAACCATTAGCTTCAATATCTAACAGGGTAACAAAAATTCCACCCAGAAAATTAAAACACAATTAAGTAAATCCTGTTGCAGAGAATGTGCAGGGCACTATCACTGTGCTTGTTACTTCAGCAATCCAGATACCATGAGGATTGATGATCTGTGGATGCAAATATAAGCATAATGTTAGGCAGTATTTTTTTTCCTGAAATTAGAATGGAAAAACAGATATCACTAGACCTAGATTTATAGATATTTACTGGTTTTAAATTGATTTTCTTTAGAAACAAATAGATGATATTGGAACTTAAACTGTCAAGAAGGAAAGGAAAGGAAAGAAGGAAAGAAAGAAAGAAAGAAAGAAAGAAAGAAAGAAAGAAAGAAAGAAAGAAAGAAAGAAAGAAAGGAAGGAAGGAAGGAAGGAAGGAAGGAAGGAAGGAAGGAAGGAAGGAAAGAAGGAAGGAAGGAAGAAAGAAGAAAGAAAGAAAGAAAAAGAAAGAGAAGGGAGAGAGGGAAGAGTGAAGAGAGGAAAGAAGGAAGGAAATGATCTTTTTAAACCAACTTCAGGGTAGTCTAATTGTACTAATCTTCTTTCCATTTCACTCAGTACTCTTGGCCATACTGATCACTGCAAATTAGTTTGATATACCACTGAATACTTGCTATCATTAGTTGAATTCAATTTGGTTCTTTTGACTATAACCTCCAAGAGGGAAGAATTTGATTTATCGAAATCTGACTCATCAGTGGTAGTATTTCAAGGGTTACTACTAAAGGACTTCTGAGAATTAAGATACACTGAAGATCACTTATTCCTTTCCTTTACTCCTTTAGAAATGTGTTGTTCTTTATACTCAATAGGAGATTCAATATTTTATTCATCCCTCAGAAAGAGATTTAGACAGTATAATGAGGCATTTCACTTATCTTTAAGGAAGAATTCCACCACCACCTCCTGTCTCAAATCTCAATGCATGTCAGTGAATACCATAAAATCAACATTGCTTATATAGAAGCAAAGAGAATTTGTAACTAAATCTTCAAAATGGCACACTGTCAGAAATTCTAAGGAGACAAGCACAAACCAACCCACCAACTGATAAAAATCATTTTAAAATCTATTATAAAAAACACAAATACAAAGTGTGATTAAATGTCATTTAATGAAAGTGATAGTTATTCTCAAATGTGTGAGTAGTCACTACGAATATGATGCCAAAGCTTTAAACTATTGGCAAGCAGAATTGACTTATGTCCAAAAGTTTCAGATCTTTTCTTTTGGGAAGTCCAAGTGTATAGAGTGATGAATTCCCATGCAATAGAATTTAAGCTAAATATATGATACTAGAGGCCTGGTGCACAAAATTTGTGCCTGGGGGTGTGTGTCCCTCAGGCCAGCCTGCACCCTCTCCAATCTGGGACCCCTCGAGGGATGTCCGACTGTTCGTTTAGGCCCGATCCCACTATGTTCAGGCCTAAACGGGCAGTCAGACATCCCTCTCACAATCCAGGACTGCTGGCTTCCAACTGCTCGCCTGCCTACCTTCCTGATTGCCCTTAACCGCTTCTGCCTGCCAGCCTCATCACCCCCTAACCACTCCTCTGCCAGCCTGATTGATGCCTAACTGCTCCCCTGCCAGCCTGTTTGCCCCTAATTTCCCTCTCCTGCAGGACTGGTCCCACCCAACTGCTCTCCACTGCAGGCCTGGGTCCCCCCCCAACGGCCCTTCCCTGCAGGCCCGGTCATGCCCAACTTCCCTCCTCTGCCAACCTGGTCATCCCTAACTGTCCTCCCCTGCAGGCTTGATAGCCCCCAACTGCCCTCACTTGCAGGCCTGGTCCCTCCCAACTGCCCTCCTCTGCTGGTCATCTGTGGCGGCCATCTTGTGTCCACATAGGAGCAGCCATCTTTGACCATATGGGGGCAGGCATCTCGTGTGTTGGAGTGATGGTCAATTTGCATATTATACTTTTATTAGATAAGATTAGATAGGATAGAGGCCTGGTGCATGGGTGGGGGCTGGCTGGTTTGCCCTGAAGGGAGTCCCGGATCAGGGTGGGGATTTCCTTGGGGCATGGGGCAGCCTGGGCGAGGGGTCTGTGGTGGTTTGCAGGCTGGCCACGCCCCCAGCAACCCAAGCAGAGGCTCTGGTATCTGGGATTTATTTATCTTCTATAATTGAAACTTTGTAGCCTTAAGTGGAGGCCAAGGAAGGCCAGGGCTGTGGAAATGTGGCTTCCTCCATCACTGGGGGCAACTCATGCCTTCTGCTCTCTCCAGCTCTGTGGCTGCCGCCATTTTTGTTGGGATTTATTTATCTTCTATAATTGAAACTTTGTAACCTTAAGTGGAGGCCTGGGCCGGCCAGGGTGTTCGGAAAGCTTTGCTTCCTCCATTGCCGGGGAAACCGAAGCCTCCTGCTCGCTCCGTGGCCACACCCATCTTGGTTCAGTTAATTTGCATACTTGTTCCTGATTGGCTGGTGGGCGTGGCTTGTGGGTGTAGCAGGATGATGGTTAATTTGCATATTAGTGTTATATCAAATAGGATTAAGAAATGAACTGCTACAAATTGGTAGATCATGTACTGTTTTGAAACAAAGGACCTAATATAATTAATGTAATCATTTGGCTTGTATATTACTATAGACACCTGCATCATAAAACTTTGCATAGAAATAATAGAATTTTCTATAAAAATTCTTAGAGCAAAGAATAAATACACACAAAAACATATAGCCATGTATAAAAGCAATCAATCAATCAATTGAAGCATAGATATATACGTAGATATAATATTGGGACTATTATAAATAAATAAAAATAGTAAAAATTCATTTTAAGAAGTGTTCCTAATTTAAAACATAAAATTATGAGTAGCAATTCTTTATTTTGCTAACAATTAATTCTGTCAGTGCCAACGGGAATTTTTGTAAAAATATTAACATACCAACATTTTATGTTCTAAAAATAATTTTTTTTAACATTTGTGTGATCCTGAAAATATATTTTCAGCAATGATTTCATATAACTTCGATTAAGACCCAAAATCTTGGTTCTGGGATAGCACTACAATTAAAAAGTTTAATGCTTATAAAATTTATCCAGCTCTGCCTCCACTTGATGCTGTCATTTTTTTTATGTCACTGGGCCTATTAATAGTTTCTAAATTTAGTCAAATGCCTCTTTAAGATTTGAAAGAATAAAGTTTCATGTGGGCATGCATTTTTGTAGTTCTAGTTTTAAAAAAGTTATTTTGAGATGAAATCCACTTCCCATTGACTTCCTTTTGTAAGTAAGATGTCCTTTGTTTTATATTAAAAAAAAAAGAAGAAAGAAAGAAAGGAAGAAAGAAAGAAAGAAAGAAAGAAAAGAAATAAAGCTCCAGGGATACTTTTTCAAGATAATGTTCAATGAGAGGCATCCTCTAGGTGCTGTCCTCATAAAGCAGACATAAATTGGCCTCTGTTCCAACAGAAATATACAGTGATTTTCTAGTTACATTTTAATGAACCTGAGTACATCACAGGTATTTGTCAGATCATCAAAAACCATGTTTTGTAATTAGATAGTTAAAAAAGTAAGAGTACCCGAAACCGGTTTGGCTCAGTGGATAGAGCGTCGGTCTGCGGACTGAAAGGTCCCAGTTTCAATTCCGGTCAAGGGCATGTACATTGGTTGCGGGCACATCCCCTGTGGGGGGTGTGCAGGAGGCAGCTGGTCGATGTATCTCTCTCATCGATGTTTCTAGCTCTCTATCCCTCTCCCTTTCTCTCTGTGAAAAATCAATAAAAATATATTTAAAAAAAAGTAAGAGTAATATAATAAATTGTGGCTTAAAACTGTTATAGAAACCAGTATATGGAAGCTACTTTCAAGTTCTATGTTTTTTTTAAATAAAAGACAATAATGAATTTTCATAAATGAAATGTTTAAAAACAAATAGGAAGAGAATAATTCTAAGGTGATATCATCATATCCCCATGTTGTTTATTTATAAGCATATCTGTTAAAATCAATACCTACCTTTGCAAATTTGAATTAAATTCTTATTAGATGTTTTTGCCCAGTATCTATAATAGGAAATAATTTATACGTGAAGTGTATTATGTCCTTATACATTCTCTCTTGGTTCAATGCAATTACTCTGCTCTTTTGTAATAGTGAAAACCTGTGATAAAATAGACTCAAGTTTATGCTGGGCAGAGGTTTATTTATACTAAATTGTATTGCTTCAAGTCTTTTTTTATTTTCCTTTCCCTTCAGATGCTGAAATAATCCTGTGATTTGGATAATGAACACAGGTTTTTCAGATTTTTAAAAAATCCATCACAATGTATCTGACACATCAGGCAATCAGGAAACCAGCGCTGGCCTGAGTGTGTTGACAACTTGTCAGACTGATGTGCTGTGCCTACCCAGGCATTTTCATGTTTTGTAGATAACAAGGTGAAAAGTGAGCAAACGCCACACAAAAGCACAAAAGAATTCCCATTTGCATTCCATTGCTTACCTCTTCGCCAAGGGTTATTTTAGTTTTACAAAATGGAAGTATATATTTAAGTTTAAAACTGGCAAAAGAAAGAGAGACATGAATGCACATGAAATCTGAATTTAGAAAACCAAAAATTCAAATTACTTATCCTACATGAAAGGCAGACTATTTTCATATGGTTGCATATATGGATAGAAACAAAGTCTGAATTCTTACAAATAGATTTTATAGATAGACCCCCCCACACACACACCCACTACCATAAATAATGATTTTTTTAGGAGGAGGAGAAGTGGCAGAGCAATCCTTTACTATATAAGCAAGATACAAAGTTCTGTCTTTAAATACGAAACTTCTATTTAGTTTTTCCTATGACATATAATATGCAAAGTCTACATATAACTCTAATCTTGTTTCCTGCACAAAACAAATTTATCATCCCAAATCAAAGGAATGTTCATTCTAAGAATAAGATGTCTTTATGTAACTTTATTATAGTTTAGTTCATTTAGACTTGCTGGTATTATGTGTTTTTTTTTTCTCTTTCCTTGTTCTCATATCTTTCTAAAGAAAGCTCTCTTATGCAATATTCTACAAGTTATTTTAGCTGCTTATTGTAAATTCTTACTCTGAAGATTTACTGTTCTTAGGTTTTCCTCAACAAATGTTAGCCTAAAACTACTGACATTATTTTCTTCCACTATTTAAATTTATAAACTTATGGTTATGATTCTAATCACATTAATCACATTTCTTACTTCTTTATCTACTGGGTTTTGTATGCCTCCAAATTGTGGAGACGTTTGAACATACAAAACCAAATATCACTTCAAAAACATTAATCATCTAGTGACTTTAATTTATGTCAACATTTTATTCACAGCTCTCTTTTAAACTCTTATTTTAAGACTATTTTATGTGTAGTCCACAGTTGTAATAATTAGAGGTTTCATAGTAATATCTTCTTTCAGTTAAAACAAGTATTTGTGGATTCATTGCAGTCATTTTGAAGCACATTTCCTACTAAGGAAAGGAGTTAAGTGTATTGTTTTATTTTGAGGCTGGTTTCCTTGTTATTTATAAGAGTTGTTTCAAAAGCCAACTGCATTTAGTAGTTTCAGTATTCCACTGTCAGAAGTATTGGCTTAAGGTCAACTACTTTAAAGCCAAAACATTCATATTTCAGATTATTTTTATATGTTTAATTGGTGTATTTGAAAACGCTAGATTCAAGCCACTTATTTCATGTACTTATATTTACTTTGTAACAGATGTGCATGGCAGTTTAGCTTAGAAACTACTTTGCTTCAATATCAATACCTTCTATGTGGATATGCTAGTTAAACTTACGCTATTTGTCAACAATTGTTATTTCAAACTTAAATTGAACAATTTTTTGAAAATCTAGTTGGTTTTTGAAGTTTACATTCATAATGTTATCCCTAAATCCAGCCAGGCTATTTGACAGTTGTAGAGCTGGTGCATAATGGTGGGTTCCTCAGTGAAATGCTTTTATAGAACTTCATCGATACATTACACTACTGCCTTTATGAAGGGACACATCAAGAACAAATCATACAATTGGTCTTTATATTTACTTTATGGACTTATATAGATTTCCCCTGCCAATGAAGATAAACTGGAGAAATGTTCCTGTCTCATGAACAATAATTATTGTGAGTTCAAGTAATAGATTGAAGAAGAGGATCAATGATTTGGGTTCAAATATCAGATCAATATTGGACAACTTTCTAAAATATCTAAGCTGCAGCTGTAAACAATCTATACAGCTGTGGACTACAATCTAATATAAAATTGATATATTATTCTTCTCGCAGGATTGACAGTAGGAATAAATGAGAACACATTGACCTCATAAGATAGTATCACCCCTGTAGCCCCTAAAATTTCAAATGCTGCTGCTGTTGCTGATGTACATTACATCTTTTTTCTTCTTCTTACTTTAATTTCCTGGAAACCAATGCAAATTCTCTATCTAACCTAAATAACTTTCCAGGACTTCAGCATGCATTTCTGTATTTTATTTCCTCTAGTATCATCTTATTATTATTTTTTTTCCTATTTCAGTTTGCCAGTTAAAAATCTTATACTAGATTTATTTTAATAGATTGTCTTAAAATCAATCTGTACGGATGCATGGACAAAAGTCGATAAGTATTATATGGTCATCTTTGCAATGAATAACTTCTCTTTTAATAATAATTTGTTTTTATTATATTCTATTATCTAATAAAGAAAAAGACCTATAAACTCCCTTTAAACTTGTTAAGATAATCAGTCTAAATGTACACCATGGTAAAGATGTCAATTTTCTAAAAGCGTGTCATTATACACAATATTGTCTTACAAGTTTTAAAAGAGGATGAAAATGGATAAGATTTAGGGTATGAGTAGAGGTATCTATATTGATTTTTAACTTTACGTAAATAATAAACTGTTATCTTGTATGGTGATCTAGAGACAGTTTATTATGAATTTCAGTACTGTGACAGATATCAGAAAAAAGTCGTTCCTATTTTGCATTATACAAATAAGTGGTTACAAATAAACCACTGATTTTAAATCTATTTTTATCTATTGCTCCCAATATTTATACTAAAATATTATGAATTGACAGATAACTTTGATCTTACTTTCATATCAATCAAACTTGACTGGCATTCATTTTGGAAAATTGTATTGGGAATAAAATTCTTTGAAATTATATAATACTACTTTAAAATCATAAGGCCAAATAATAATTCTAAATATATACATACTAGAGGCCCGGTGCACAAAATTTGTGCACTCGGGTGGGAGGGGTCCCTCAGCCTAGCCTGAGTTCTCTCGAAGTCTGGGAGCCCTCAGGGGATGTCTGACTGATGGCTTACGCCCTCTCCTCCTGGGGAGCAGGCCTAAGCCCTCAGTTGGACATTCTTAGTGGTGCCACAGAGGCAGGAGAGGCTCCTGCTACCATCGCTTCACTAGCCAGCCGTGAGCCCAGCTTCTGGCTGAGCAGTGCTCCCCCTGTGGGTCAGTGCGCATCATAGCAACTGGTCGTTTCGCCATTCGAATGATTTGCATATTAGCCTTTTATTATATGGGATTATTGTGTTTCTAATTTAAAAGTCTTTGTCAGATGAATAAAATATGCTTAAAATTAAACATATATTGCTATTTAGAATAAAACCTTGAATAGTATAGTACTATTTACACAGTGTATGCTTTGGAAATTTACAATTGCAGTGTGTTTTTTAGTTAAATGAAAGATCATAAGAAAGGAAAAAGATTACATAATATCAAAGCAACAGCTCACCTTATGACAATGATTACAAACATTCTGTTTAATATGAATATAACTGATCTAGCAATTCATTCTTAGTCATTAGTGATGTCCCTTCAGTAGCAGGTAATATTGAAAATGTTGAATTGAACAGTTTAATTTACAATGAAATGAAGTGAATCTCAGTAGAATAAATCAAATGCCTCACCCATGAAGGGTAATTATCTGTCTTTTTCTCAAAAAAAGAAAAATAAGGAGAAGATATCCATGACTGAGATATGCCTTTTCACACTTAGAAAGTAATGAAAGCTCTTTTTAAGTAGATATTTATATCCCATCATTCAATTTCTAATATTTTCTTATCATTTTACCTGATTTTCTAAATATATTATTAGTAAAATAGCAATTACTTTGTCAGGGTGGCAGCAGAAAAGTTTCTTATTTAGTTGAAAAATATTAATTATTAACTAAAAATCTGAAAATTAAATAAACTGTCATTATTACTATGAATATTTTCTAGCTTTTAACATTGTGAATTCTGTTTTTTAATAATCCCTCATTTTTCCCTTTTCCTTTCTTAAAAGCAGTAAGATGTACATGAAAGAGAAGTTGAAATCACCTATAGGCATATCAGTCAGTGCATAGCTTGGCTTCAATGACTGAGGGCAGAAATGAACCTGTTCTATAGATAAATATTTAACTGTCAGAGTTAAAGGCCCCACTCCCTCACACAGTTTGCAGAGACTATGGGGTCAATCCAGAGTTTTCATGGAACAGTGTTATGAGATTTTAGTTAAATTGCGTTCATTAGTATGAGTAAGAGAGTCAAAGAAAAGCCTGCACAACACTATAAAATAGTAGAAATATAACCCGTGGACACAGACAATAGTGTGGTGAAGGCCTGGGGCTGGGGGCGGGTATGGGCTAGAAGAGGTCAATGGGAAACAAGGGGGACTTCTGTAGTACTTTCAACACTAGAGATACATTTTAAAAATAGTAGCAATAAAGTGAATTTTCATTAAAATTTCTTTTAGTATATTCCCTTTTACTATTTTGTGAGTATCTGAAAACCTTCTGTCTGGCACTTACCGTCAGCATTATTCAGGAGGTCAGTGAAATAACCATTTTATTACTATCGCTCAGTCCCAAGAATAACAAAGCTGCCTTTGTTCTTCTGTTTGCTTTCCTTCAGAAGCCATTTCACTTTCCCAGCAGAGGTGCACACTAAAGACTGCTAATTTGGCATGAGTCCCGATTGGTTTTTCTAAAAGGTTCTGTGTGGGTATGTGTGTGTGTGTGTGTGTGTGTGTGTGTGTGTGTGTGTGTGTAGATTACACAAACATCTATACATATGCATTCATATATGTATACCTATGTATATTTGTGAATGTGTGCATATAAGCATATATACATACAAGAACTACCTATAAATATATAAAAGTGATACTTTCCATAATGAATGTTTATCCTAATATATAAAAAGCCAGGCACCATCACAATTGAAACAACTGGATGGATGACTGGACAGCAGGCTGGCAGGCAGAGGCAGTTTAGGGGTGATCAGGCTGGCAGGGGGGGGCAGAGGGGGGCAGTTAGGGGTGATCAGGCAGGCAGGCAGTTAGGTGAGTGGTTAGGGGTGATCAGGCAGGCAGGCAGGTGAGTGGTTAGGAGCCAGCAGTCTCAGATGGTGAGAGGGATGTCTGACTGCCAGTTTATGCCTGATTCCTGAGATCGGGCCTAAACTGGCAGTCGGACATCCCTGAGGGGTCCTGGATTGGAGAGGGTGCAGGCAGGGCTGAGGGAACCATCCCCGCCCCCCCGTGCACAAATTTCATGCACCAGGCCTCTCGTAGTCATATAAAAGAATAGAAAAAGGCTATTTGAATTATAGTAGGTTAGCCACTTTAGTATTCTATATTGTGAACCCATAAAATGACCAACTATATAGCTATAGCATATGATATTTCATTTTCCCAAAGGTGCTTAAATAAAGAAAAGCTGTTATGGCATATTTCATGCAATAAAGTTCTAACATTGTGATTACTTAAAAGTTGATGAACAAAAAAAGCAAAAAGATAAGAATCTGGTGGGAATGAAGACTGCTGCCACCGCTGTGGAGAACAGTATGGTGATTCCCCAAAATATTAAAAATGGAACTCCCATTCAACCCAGTAATCCCACTTCTGGAAATATATCTCAAAAAAACAGAAACACCAATCAGAAAGGACATATGCACCCCCATGTTCATAGCAGCACAATTTACCATAGCTAAGATTTGGAAACAGACTAAGTGTCCATCAACAGATGAGTGGATTAAAAACTGTGGTACATCTACACTATAGAATACTACACTGCTGTAAAAAAGAAGGAACTCTTACTATTGGCAACAGCATGGATGGACCTGAAGAGCATTATGCTAAGCGAAATAAGCCAGTCTGAGAAAGATAACTATCACATAATCTCACTCATATGTGGGATATAATGAACAACATAAACTGATGAACAAAAATAGATCCAGAGACTAAGAAACACTGATTGGGGACCTCCAGTCTCAGAGAGAAGGCAGAGAAGGGGGAGTGGGGGATCAACCAAAGGACTTGTATGCATGCATATTAGAATAACCAATGGACAAGGACACTGGAGCAGTGGGGGCTTGTCCTGGAGGGTGGGAGTGGCGAGGGGGAGGAGTCAATCAGGAAAAAGGAGACATACATTATACTTTAAACAATAATAAAAAAAATACTACCAAAAAATAAGGAATATACAACAAATAAAATGTTAGCCCTCCAACATGGTATTTCTTAGTACAATTGCTATTTCTCATTGAAGTTTTTATTGAAGATATAATCTATTTAGAGAATTTGGTACAGTTACGGCAAACGGATGGTGTGTTGTTATGATTCTTACTAGATTCCCCTACGTTTCTCATCCTGATGTGCCTCTCTGCTCTATTTCAACGTAAGCCACTTGCTAACGCTCCCCCAAGCACTGGAGATGTTTGAGTGTTGGGCCGAACAGTGTGAATCCATAGTAATAAAAGCATCAGCAGGATTCATTTGCAGCCTCCTGCCAGGAGACACTTTACCTTAGTAGCTCAAATTATATTGAATCACAATGAATGAAGAAGTGGATCCCTGCCAGGGAATAGTTTGTAACTTGGAAAAGTAGATATAATTACACAATAATTCTGCCATTCCAGAAGGTGGCTCTGCTTTAGAAGTACCTGATGTTATTTACAGCCATTCCTTGCAGCTCTGTTTACTCATCGTGTTGGTGTATCAATCAAGCCCAAGAATTTTATGTTCTTTTTATTTCAACTTTACTGCTAAACAAAAAATGTAATGACACTTATTTCACTCCTGCAATATATCTAGGATTTCAGCATCTTAACTCCTAACACTCCATTGCAAGTTTTATTTAACGATTGTAACAATCTATAACATGTAGGTATTTTTATAGACTCTCATTCTCTTCCTCTTCCTCTCTCTTTGCCTACCTACATTTGCTTGCTATAGGATTTAACTGCATGATTTACCTGTATAAATATTTATATACTTAACTCAGGCAGATATCCTACATATAGCAAGAAATAGCAAAAATTTAAAAGGTTATTACATTGGAATGTCTTTTAAAAATTATCTTTATTGTTAAAAGTATTAAGTATTGTTAAAAGACTTCCTCCTCTATCCCCATTGACCCCTCCACCCCGCACCTGCTCTTCCCTGGCCTTCACCAGTTAATCTCTCCTCACCTACTCCCCACCTCTGCTTTGCTTCTGAGAAGCATCAATCTGTTCTTAAGAGTTCTTTAAAGCCATATTCAAATTTTATATTTTTAGTTCTTTGACTTCTATCACTTTTCTCTTAATATCCTAAAATTAAAGGACATTGTGGTAGTAAATCTATTATTCTATAATTTGTCTTAGTCCCTTAATGAGGCATAACATTGTCTTAATTAAGCACAAAACATAAGAATAGGAACATATTTGAAAAAAGATCTTGCTCTATTTTAGACATGAGGATTATCATTTAAAAAAGCATTTGTGCTGTTAGTTTTAACAACATATACAAACACTTCCAATAGTTTATCCATGTAATAGAATGTAATAGCAATCTCAGTGAACTTTGGATGGCATATTGTGGATGGCATATTCATATATACATATATATGAATTTCTAACTAACAGTTAAAAGATTCTTTGAAATACCTTAGATATTTTATTAAAAGTAGCTTACAATAAAGTATTTATCAATGGTGCAAAGGATAATAATATTAAATTGTCATTTAATATTTAAATATGAAACTTATTGCTGCTTCAGAAACATAACACCAATGATGTCAGCAAAATGGTAATCAAATTATCTGCTAAAAGAAACAACTACTGATGTGATACATTTGGAAGAAATATCTAGCAAATGCTGCTGATGAAGAGAACAAAAATGACTTAATCAGTAATTCTGAGAACAATAGTTGAATTGATTAACGTTTACAGATGAGTGTGTTGGTGGCGGAGAGAATGAAAACGGCACCAGGTATTAGACCAATAGGGTCAGATTGGACCTCAGTTCAGCAACCTCGGTGCTTGAGTTCTGGTTAAGAAAAAATTCAGAGCCAAGACTCAAACTACAAGAGAAGGTTTATTTAGAAAGTCACAGACAAATAAGAAGTGGGTTGTAGGCTCAGAAAACAAGAATAGAGGCAAAAGTAAGTCACTTGGAACTTAGGAGAGAGAGACAAGGAAAACCCATGTAGGGCAGGGGGAGGAAGATGAGGAGGGGGGAAGGCACAGGCTGCTGGGTCCTCCATCCTAAGGACTTCTAAGGGTAAAGATTTTAGGGGAGATCTCAGAGGAGACCCTCAATAGACTATTCATCAGCTTTCCAGGTGTGTCCTTCCAGGGTGTGGTTTCCACTGACTGGTTAGCTCCAGGGCTGAGGATCACTAATAAATGCAGCTAGTCCTGAAGTCAGCGGGGTCCCTTGTCTGGTTTTGCAGGTTTTGTAGACTTGAAGCTAAAATACAACTGAGGCCTAGATATATTTGATGCAGCTCAGAACCTCTCTGTCCTGAGGGCTTAATGCTTAAGGCTATTCTCCAGCCCCTTTGTCTTTCCCCCTTTAAGAGGGTCTAACTTGCATGTCTATTGACATGCCAGGGGAAGGAAGGTTACTCTGGGGGTAAGGTCCTTGTTTTCTCCATTTTGTTCTTTGCCAGGCACCCAGGGCTTTCCACTCTGCTGACCTTCTGTACTTGGCCCATCTTCCTTGCTCTGCTCATGTCTGCCTAACTGCCTACCAGAAGTGGATGTGAAATATTACAAATTAACAACAGATACTTTATTAAAAGCAGTTTGCAAAGGGGAATGATATTAAAGCAATGGCAATTATCCATGGTGCCATGCATGATGTTAGGGAGGTTCGCCTGTATTTTATTATTAGATATTTACAACAAAGCTGTGAAGTTGACATTTTAAAAGAAGTTCATTTAGACACAATAGAGGCTAATTTTCCCAAGGCCATTAAAGAACAAAATTAAACTGAGTAAATGTGAAGATCTAGTTGACTATTTTATGAATCCGGCAGTATCCCACTTACCAACTGGAAGGGCACTGTGAGGGACTGAGCAATGTGGAAGGATTTTATAGGAAGAAGGGTGGGTCAAAGGGCTATCAACAAAATAGAGGAAATGATTATTTTTAAAGCAGGACATCTTTCAGGGAGAAGAGAATGGCAAGGATTTTTACATGCAGATGGTCACTATTATGGGGGATGGAGAGGGCCCACAGGACACATTACCTCATTGTTGTTGACCAGAAAAGTCCAGACTGTTTGAATAAGATTATATTTCTGGGAGAGATTGAAGGAGAAAGTTGGTCAGGTATTAAATCTGGGTCTGATATCATGGACTTTAGCACAAGTGACACCAGTTTGGGCCTGTAGTTTGCTCTTTAACAAGGCAAACATCTAAACTGAGGTTAGCTGTGTGTCATCCGATGCCTGGGTAATAGGAAACCCCCCACTGCATACGTTCACAAGAGACATACTTTCCACATGTTCCATAGTTTCACACTCAACCAGGCAATCGCATAATAAAATTGGTTAGAGATGAGAAGATTTATTTACACCACTCCATTTTATTAAACTTCTCAGGTTACTCATTTCTAATATAGGAATAATAAAACCACCTATTTCAAGGGGTTGTTTTTGAGTTTGTGTCAAGTGGTCATTAAATGTTTGTTTTCTTTTGCTTGTTGTTTGTTTTTTTCTACTGTCTGGTCTCTGCAGGGATTGGCTAGTACTACCTGTGATGTGAATAATGAGTGGGAGTAAAACAGACATAATATTCCTGATCCATTTTAGATATTTGCAAGACACTTTTTTCCTGTAATATTTTATCCTTTATACTTTATAGGTGTGATGATTAGGTGACACTCTAGGATGAAGGTCTTTTTTTTTAAATATATTTTGTTGAGTTTTTACAGAGAGGAAGGGAGAGGGATAGAGAGAAACATCAATGAGAGAGAAACATCAATCAGCTGCCTCCTGCACACCCCCTACTGGGGATGTGCCAGCAACCAAGGTATGTGCCTGCAACCAGGGTACATGCCCTTGACCAGAATTGAACCTGGGACCCTTCAGTCCGCAAGCCGATGCTCTATCCACCAATCCTAACCAGCTAGGGCTACGATGTCGGTCTTTACCATGCTCTGCAATTTCAGAAATCTGTGGGTTTCAAATGTTCTCTGGTTTGGTCTTTTTATTCTACCTCAACCCTGCTTTACTAATATCCTGAAATCTAGTTATGTTGAATTTCCATTCTGACCCTTGCATGATAATCTTAATCTTATATCTTGTTGTATGAAAACCACTTTCCCTCACTGACTTCTATCTGGCACAACTGACTTCTCATTCAAGTTCAAGGATTAAATGCCATTGGACTCCTTACCTGAACTTACTGCCATCTCTACTTTGTAGGAAGAACCACTTCTCAAAAGAATGATTCTTTAATGTTCATGTGCATAACCACTACCCCAGTTAGATCACTAAAAAATTTATATTCTCAGGTTCCATCTCCAAACACTAAATCAAAATATCTGAAAATGAACTCAAAGAATCTGCATTTTTAACTAAAGAGGCAAATTATTTCTATACCATTTCAGGTTCATATTTTGAAAAACCCTACATTAGGAGAATGTAACATTTATATCCATGAATAATTATTTTGAAATAACTCAGTAGGCACATTGTGATTGGTACTAAATCTAGATTTACTAACAAATAAAGTTAAGCATTCATTTCTTAAAATTTCTAAATGCCAATTAGGGTTTCACCTTTAATCACATTTCTCTATTTAATCCCCTTCCCACAGAGCAGTGAGAGAGATCATTTAATATATCAAACAGCTGTCCTGTTTAAAACCCTCTAATAGCTTCCTAACACCATTACAAAAACAAACAAAAAAAATCATCCAAACCCCTTTCTCTTCCTATAAGACATGTCTGGTCACTTCCTCCTTTCTGGCTATATATCTCAGCATCATTTCCTGTTTTTGTTTGTTTAAATAATGTCAACTGTATCTCTTTTTCATTGCTCAAAAACACCAAACACATGCTCACCATGGGGATTTTTGTCACCACTATTATCTGGGAAGGTCTCACTTCGTTGTCACACTTCTTTGAGGATAATTGCAGTTTCCTTATTGCAGGTCCTACTTCAAATATCATCTCTTCAGAGAGGCATTCCTAAACACGCTACATAAAATATCTCCCACCACCATCAGCCCTTCTGCATGCCACCTCACAGAACCTCCAGCACTTAGAACTGGGAGAGGCACACAGGAAGCTCAAGAGAGATGTGTAGAATAATGAGTGGAGTGCATGTGATAGAAGCTCTATCCTAGTCTCCATTACCTGTCTATAGGATATCTATATACCATTGATCACAGAATGTTAAGGCTGAATTATTCACATTGGTATATTGAAATAAGTATTTCATCAATTTAAAAAAGCCTATAGGAGCTTCCACAATTTGAAGAAATATATCTTCGGTTTCGGCCACCAAGTGAAGTTATAAAAAAAATACAAAATAAGGGAAATCAGAATAAAGGAAAGAAGTTAACAAGACAGTCCTCCAAAAAATTAATTTGTCATTGAAACAGCTACTTTCCTTATTTAAAAAATGTGTATAAATGGTTGATTAAATGTTTTAAAACAATAAAATTCTGATAGTCATTTTAAATTTTAGTCTGTTTAAATAGTTTATTATATTTTCTTATTATTAGAAATTATATTTTAAAACAAAAATAATGGAAAGATTTTGAAATATATATATAAATATATATATACACATATACACACACACACACTAGTATATCTTTGTCAAAATGTCCAATTTAAATCTCAAGGAATGATAGTGGTGTCATTTTAATTCCATTTAAATTCTTGTTTTATTTTACTAATATTTGCCAAATACCATTCCAGTTCAAAGATTTGAAATTTTCTGTTATAGCTTTGATATTGTTATGCTTTGCTTTTTATCTACAAAGCGTTAATGACTTCCAATACGAATTAAGCAAATGAGCCATATTACTGAAGTCAGAATAATATATCATTCAATGAGCTATTTTGTGATCAGATACATTTACAAAAGAGACTGGTTTTGGCTGAAATAAGCAAAGCTTTTTGGCTGGTTCTTTAAAATATGGCTAATTCTCTCTATCACCATATGGTTTGTAACTTCAGCCATAAGTACCTAAATTACAAAGAGCTAAATTTAGACTATACCCATGACAGCAAAACATTCAGAGATTCCCATGAGGTAAATATCTTGTTTTATTACTCTCATTATGGTGCACTTTTATGAGTATTTGAAAAATTGTCTAGTGCCTGCAAAGGCCCATGTCCAGAATCAATTTTTTTCTTGAGTCACAGTATGAACGAAATTTTTCTTCATGGAATGTTAGCTTTAATTTACATCTCTTAGAAATATAATGTATTTTGTTTGCATATAAATTTAATGTGAGTTGTCATACAACTTGAGATTAAAAAGAGTATAAACTGGAATAAATTGAGTATTTTCTTTTTTGAAACCCTATTGTTAATTCAAATACTTGGAAATACAGTGTAGAACCTTAGGAAATCAGTATAGTCAACTATTGGTAAGTACACATGTTATTCATCAAATCTATGGACAGCTATAACGATTACTCTAACTAGGAAAAATATCAATATATGCAGTTTACTCAATTTTTTGTTTTTCAAAATTAAATCTTGATTAATTATGATATTTTCTTGTTGGTTATAAAACTGGGGAAAAGACAAACTTGCGGGGGGGAGGGTGTCCAGCTTTATCACCCTAATTTTGTCTAATCACATTTTCCCATGTGATTGTTATATTCCTGCTTTAGCAAATTTAGCTTGCTGATGATAATGCATCTTTTATTGACGATAAATGCTTTTTTCTAATCAGGAGCCCCTACTTTTGATTACATAACCTAGAGTGATGGTTGAGTTATTTAGTCTCTATAATCCTACATTTTTTCATTTGGAAACAGACATAATAGTTCTTATCTCAGAATACTATGAAATATAGTGTGTATTTAAGAAGTTAATAAGATAGTCTATTTGGTTGGACCATATAAAATTGCTTGTGAATATGTTAGTGATGCTTGGTTTTACGTAGCAAGTTCACATGGGGCATGTGTCCAGATCCTATCACATATCACTTAGATCAGAATTGTTAATAGTGGACCAAGGGCATACATATATCCTTAAAATTCCAAGGTGATTTTAATATGTGGCTAGGGTTAAGAACCGCTGATGGATGTAATTCACTTTTTTTCATAGAATCTCAGTATCCACTATCATAGGAGCAATCACTGTATCAACAGAATTACCTCCCATACAAAAGGATGAATAGACTATTTTTTAAAAAAATGAATGAAGTATTAAAGTTGAAGTGTTTTAAAATGTATTCAAATTCAATGTTATGCCATGTAACCTTCAAACATGAATCTTCCCAAGAGAGTGGATTATAAAACAGTGCATAGTGGTTGCTAGAGTATCATTGATACTGCCTGCTTTTGATAAAAATAAATGCAGGGATATTTTAATTAAGTATGAGACTCCCAAAAAGCAGCTATGGAAGATATGATCAAGCTTAATAATAAAATAAATAAGTAACAGTGAGATTGCTTTTGGTCTAAATGCAGGGCTCTTCAGGTGGGAGGTAAAGTCTCCCTCACCTGAGAAAGCTTTTAGGGGCTCTGGCCCATAGATAAGAATCTAGAGAAAGCAGCCATGTCAGGAAGGTAGGAGAGAAGAGGAGCATAAGACAGAGTGAAGAGGTATAAATGTAGCTACTTTCAATGAAGTATAAAAAATGCACAACTGCTTTCCTCAATGATCAAGTTTCTTATAAAGAGAATGTTTTCTCAATGTATTAAACAATTGCAAACAAGCCAAAACTGGTTTGGCTCAGTGGATAGAGCGTCAGCCTGCAGACTGAAAGGTCTCAGGTTCGATTCCGGTCAAGGGCATGTATCTTGGTTGCGGGCACATCCCAGTAGGGGGTGTGCAGGAGGCAGCTGGTCGATGTTTCTCTCTCATAGATGTTTCTAGCTCTCTATCTTTCTCCCTTCCTCTCTATAAAAAATCAATAAAACATATTTTAAAAAAAATTGCAAACATGTTAATTCCAAAGCTTTGTTTTATTCCTATAGATGTATATTTTAGATGAGATTAGTGGGCTCTAAGGGGTACTAAATTCAAGACATTGCCAAGGACTTCTTTTTATTTTAAATATTGTTTTCAACTATTTTTCTTTTTCTATCTACTTGTAAAAGAGGTGTGTTTAGTTGCACCTAAGTGATGGCTCTAATTTATGTGAGTTTTAGGTAGCATCTCAAGAAGAAAATGTCTCTGTGTAGCAATGTATGTCAAAAAAAGGTTGTACAATTGCTGTCCAATCAAAATTGAATTAGTGCCTTTTTACATTATTTTTTCAAACAATTGCTTTCTAGAAGTAATTCCAATGTAGGCCATTAAATAATTGATTTCCTTGTGAATAATGTCATTTTATCCACATGTACATGAGTGTATAGCTCTGATATGTATAGTTCTCCATGTGGTATATCAAATCAATTATCTTGGACACAAATTTATATTTTCAACTTTCTAACCTTCTGATAAGAGAAAGATTTAGTGACAAACTATTTAGCATATTTTGAAATTTAACGGACACTCTATGTTTATACATTTAATTTTGAAACAAAAGTTTAAAACCATTTTTGAAAGTGTGTGTTGATATGTGAATACATTATGTGTTAATCAACTGTTTATGTTATCAATAGGGCTGCCAGGCAACAGTAGGGTCTTAATATTGAAGTTTTGCGGAAGTCAAAAGTTATATGTGATTTTTGACTGTGTGGGGTTCCGTACCCTAACACCTGAATTATTCAACGGTCAACCAGACGTACATTTAACATTTTATTCTGATAATCTGTGGCTCATGTTTCTTGACATAGGATTATTTTAAAGATCAGATTATTTAATCCAAGAGAAATATTTAACATGATACCAGTCACATAATAAGATCTTAAATAAATGCTAGTTGATAAAATTAAGCTTCAGTGAATGTTTCTTAAGGTTTCTTTCTTTGTAGCTTGTTTTAAGACTCCATTGCTATATGGCTTCATTTTTTGAAAAATTTTCTTTATTTAAGTATAGTTGGTATACAATCTTACATTAGTTATATTAGTTTCAAGTGTGCAATATAGAGATTTAACAAATGTATACATTAAAATATGTTCACTTCACTAATTCTAATAATCATGTTTTAGAAACAGTCTCATTAAAATGTTAGGAATCATGTCCTGCCAGATGCACAAATATTTCCCAAGAACTCAGCAATAAGAAGCATATTCTGGAAGAGAGCCTTCATACTCTTTTTCTCCTATATCTCCTTATACTCCTTTTACATTTATACATGATAAACTATTTTATAAATGGCTAAAACTTTGCTATTACAGAATTAAGTAGAAGCATTCCAAGGGCTAGTCACAGTAGCCATCATGGAAGTAGTTGTTATGACTATTTTTTTGTAGTTTTTCTAAGATTGCTGTATACTATGAAACATTTTTAAAGAAGTGTTTTCTCTAATGTGTTAATATTTTATATGTTCCAAAACTTACAACTAGAAGAAAGAAAAACATTTGAATTAGGAGTTTCCTTTTCACAAATTTGGCATTGACTTTTCTTGTTACACTAGTGTAATCCTATATAATAAAGATGTAACATGCAAATTGACCATCACTCCAACACAAGATGGCTGCCCCATGTGATCAAATATGGCTGCCTCCATGTGGACACAAGATGGCCACCACAAGATGGCCAGCAGGAGAGGACAGTTGTGGGTGATCAGGCCTGCAGGGGTGGGCAGTTGGGAGGGACCAGGCCTGCAATGGAGGGCAGTTGGGGGCGATCAGGCCAGCAGGGGAAGGCAGTTTGGGGGGACCAGGCCTGCAGGGGAGGGAAGTTAGGGGTGACCAGGCTGGCAGGGGAGGGCAGTTAGGGGCAATCAGACCTGCAGAGGAGGGCAGTTGTGAGTGACCAGGCCAGCAGGGGAAGGCAGTTGGGGAGGACCTGGCCTTCAGGGGAGGACAGTTAGGGGTGACCAGGCTGGCAAGGGAGGGCAGTTAGGGGTGACCGGGCCTGCAGAGGAGGACAGTTAGGGGTGACAAGGCCGGCAAGGGAGCAGTTAGGCATCAATCAGGCTGGCAGGGGAGTGGTTAGGGGGTGATCAGGCTGGCAGGCAGGCAAGTGGTTGGGAGCCAGTAGTCCTGGATTGGAGAAGGTGCAGGCTGGGCTGAGGGACACACCACTTCCCACCCGTGCATGAATTTCATGCACTGGGCCTCTAGTAATGAAATAATTTATTACATCATGTAGAAGCTATTTTATGTTAGAGAAAAAATTTTAAAGGCATATAATGTTGTTGTTGCCAATAAGGTTGTTGTTAGGTTATAAATAAAGTATACCCTAAGTCCTTGCAATGTATGGTACTAATTTTGATGTGAACCAGGAAAAATGCTAGTGAATAACTTTCATGTATTAGTTCATTTTATAGGAGATTGTTGAATGATTATTATACATATTTAATTATATAAATTTTTAATAGGTAGAATGCCAACAAATATCCTGAAGACTATATATTAATCTTAAATTCTCCAGCTTTTGGTACTATTTCAGTGCCAGGTTACCTGACCATGACTGCAATCATGTATATTCTTTCTTTACTGAAACATGTATACATGTATGCAAAATTTATGTATCTTCTGAATTAAAGAAATACAAAGATAATTCTCATGTTGAATTAAATCATATAGCATAAAACATGCTTTAATATTACTCAAATGTATTACTTAATTTAATTCAAATCATAACCTTTTTTACATTTAATATGTTCTTGATCTTTATTTTCATTTGCATGTGCTGCCGCTGCCACCCGCCCCGCTCTGCCCCACCCCACTCCGCCCCGCCCGCCCTGCCCGGGCTTTACCTCTGGCAGCCATCTTGCTTTCCGCTTTTCCTCCATCTTCCTTCTAAGTTGTCTTCAGTCTTCACTCCTCCCTCCCTCAGCGTATGAAAATTAACCGCCATCTTGGTTGGGTAATTTGCATACTTGCCCTGATTGGTTGGTGGGCGTGACTTTGGATGGTGGGCGTGGCTTGGGTGGTCAATTTGCATATTACTATTTTATTAGGTAGGATGTTTGCTCTAATTCTGGACTTATTCCAAAATTATAATATTTTACTTCTTTATTTACTTTTTTTTTTTTTTTTTTTTTACTAAATAACAATATCCACAAAATAGATA
Organism: Eptesicus fuscus; assembly: GCF_027574615.1. Taxonomy (NCBI): domain Eukaryota; kingdom Metazoa; phylum Chordata; class Mammalia; order Chiroptera; family Vespertilionidae; genus Eptesicus; species Eptesicus fuscus. The sequence continues at coordinate 90,666,178 of NC_072475.1, read as the reverse complement.
TAACTAGTCTTGGAAACATTCAAAATACATTTTAAACATTGAATATTTGTTATTTGGCCAAATTTATGATGTTTACGACAGGAGACATTTTTCTACACACTGATTTTACATATTTTAGTGGAACTACATATAAGTTATAATTTAAAAAACTCACATAATGTCAATATTTTAAATTTATTGTGTATCAAATACATTTGTGCTGCACTTAGCACAGAGGATATAGTCCAGATTTTTTTTTTACTGTAAACATTTTTTACCTATCCTTATGAAGGATATTTTTAATAGAAAATATTTGAAAATGTAACTGGTTGTTTCTTCAGTTTTGCTTTAAATGTGTTGAGTATTCCATATTTATTATTTCTTCCTGAAGATTTTTTTTCCTTCTTTCAAAGGAGCAGTATTTTTTAATCTCAAATTATTGCAAATTTATGACTTCAAAACGTATTAATAGTAAGATTTTAAAAGTTATGGCATTTCAAAAAAATGCATTTATCAATTTCTCTTAGTTTTTCACTTTCAAATCTCTTACAATATCATGCGAGACAATAGTTGGGTGTCTTTGAAGCATTCAAAAGTAGAGATATGTTAAAACATTTTACAATTGTTATAAATTTTTGAAAAGAATGTTATGTGTCTCACTACCTGAATGATTTTTGCACACAGGACGTATGTGTTTGCACTAATATGTTACATCATGCATGAATTTCAGGACCAACCTTAAAAAGATACAGAAAAATGTACTGACTTTGTGAATCTTTTTTTTTTTTTTTTACCTCATGACACTGAGATATCAAATTCAGGTAACTTGCACAATGCTCCCACAGCCTAAATTTGTCTCAGTTTCTTTATGGTGTCATTTAACATGTTGTTCTCTCTACACTTTCTAAAAATTGACAAATCAGTCTAAATTTTTCTTTCTAATGTAGTTCCTTATTAACAGGTAAATACTTTTGATACCATTATATTGGTAATTTAGAGTGAACAAATTTTATCCTGCTATATTTTACGAGTGGGTTTTGATATGAAGAAAAATGGAGAGAAAGGCTGCTATCCAGAGGGATGAAGATTCAGGGCAGAGGCCTGCCAATTTTAACTAAGGCACAACCCAATAAGTAATGAATTGTTTGAAGGGAAGTAAAGTGTCCAAATAAGGCTAGCTCTGAATGCTGGTATAAAATGTATAATGTGCAATGACCATAGCAACTGCAAGAAAGGTGACACGAAAGGAAAGTTAAAATACTGAAAAGGAAATTGCCTGACCTCCAAATTGCTTTGTGGTTCAAGAGTTTGAGAAAGCAAGAAGCATAACACAAATTAGAAATGCAGCATCCACATTAGCTTTTGTCTATTAATTTTTTCATGAGTTAATTTAAAGCATGTTTAATGAGCACCTACTAAGTGCTGAACAATGTGCTAGCTGTTCTGAGAAGACCGTGCTCCTCAGTTCCCTTCATGCCACTTGGAGATCATGTACCTCCACCATGTGCTCCTGTGGTACACATCACTATGGAACTTATTACTAGGTAGTGTAGCCATCTGTTGTTTTTTCTCCATTCCCTGCTGCTACATTTCAAATCTCATGTTTGTATTTGCATTACTAAATATAAAACCCTACCAGTCAGGTTCTCAAATGCTTGTTGAATGAAAAAGCAAAGCATGATCCTTTCTTTAAGAAGGGATCACAAGCTCAAAAAAGATCCGATACCCAAAATTGTGGCTTTTGGAGATTAGGAGAGAGTATATTATGGGAGGTTTGATAATGTTGATATAGAGGAGATGACATTTAGATACTAGTCCTATCTAATAAAAATTGAATATGCAAATTGACCGTCACTTCATGACAAAGATGGCGGCAGCCACAGCCAATAAGGAGGGAATATGCAAATTTATGTGACAAAGATGGCGACGATGCAGGTGTTCCATCCCGCCCTGGCCCCTCCGGGCCTTTGGGCAGCGTGCGAAGGCAGAAGGCAGCTCCTGGCCGGAGCGAAGGCCGAAGGTGGTGGCCAGAGCGAAGGCCCGGGTCCCAGGGCCCGGCAGCCGTGGGAAGAAAGGCCTATTCTTGCACAAATCTTTGTGCATGGGGCCTCTAGTGAATTCATAATCAGATATTTGTCAGGGCTGAACAGGAAGGATTGGTAGCCCTTGTATTGGTATGGAGCCTGCAAGATCATGATACTCTTAGAGAGCAATAAAAGGGAGGGTGTGTCTGGAGGGCTGGGAAAGCTGATTGGGGCCAGATTATGAAGGAACTCAGACACGATGCTAAAGAAAGTGGATATTTTTCTGATGGTAGCAAGGTGTCAGTGGAGGTAACCAAAGTCTGGTAGAAGATTATTCTGCTAGCACCTTAGAGGAAAAAGGGGTCTAAATAGACTATAGCCAGAGATCAGTTTAGAATTATTGCAGAAATCTGGGAAGGCACTTATTAAGGTCTGACCCAAGATTTTTGCATTGGATCTAATCATTAGATCCATTATGGGTACTGTAATTTAAGGAAACCTTTGAGCTACATTTATAACTGGCGTTAGAAGGTAGGTCTATACCCCCTTTGTCTTTGCCTAATTTACACCCAAATCCAACTAAACATTATTTGAACAGTCAAACCTAGGAGGAAGCATTATTAGCCCAAATCAAGAGCCCTAATAATGACTTATACTACTAAAAAACTAGCTTTATAACTTACAGCATGTTAGAATTTAAATTAGAACCTCCACCGCAGCATTAAATGTCATGAACATGTTATTGTTTTTATGTATTACATTAATGCATCCCAGCTTCTAGCCCTGGCTGTTGTCACTTCTTCATTAAAACAAATAATAATAAGTGAAAATGCTGTTTTTTCAGTTCAGTTAATCATCCATTATATAAAATTACTTTTTTATGCCCAGCAATCTCATCTCCAGCATCACAAAAAAAAACAGAACTGCAGTGAGAAATTTCACAATAGGTTGCTTTCCAGAATAAGTTCCCTAACAACCTAGTTTTCATCTAAAGGAGGGAATAAGTTGTGCATTTTCTAACAGGACTGAAATCAAGTTGAAGCAGCCTGCATCCTTAATCTTAGTCATAAATTAATTTTCCCCAGAATTCCCATTGTTAGGAGAGGAGGGAAAGAGCCTGGAGTTATTATCCAGCAGAATTATTTCTAATATTTAAAGAAAACATTTCCTTTGAAACTCCAAGGGACAGGAATATCAGTAATGACAGCTGGAATATTTGAATAAATGAGGTGTGTGCACTTGCTATAGTTCTGGAGCTTTCTATCTCTTTGACCTTCAAAGGGGAACTTTGAAATCCACTTCACAGAGCTCAGATGAAAACGGATACATAAAAAATGAGAAAGAAGTCATTCATGCATTTGGCAAAGATTAATGGAAGACTGCTACTGTTTGTGTTATAGAATTATATGTAGACTATCTTATTATACTTTTACACAGAACATTTTATTTTACTTTTGTTTGTTGATTGGAGAGAGAGAGAGAGAGAGAGAGAGAGAGAGAGAGAAAGAGAGAGATCAATTTGTTGTATATGTATGCATTCATTGGTTGATTCTTGTATGTGCCCTGACCAGGGATCAAATCCGAAATTTTAGCATACTGGGATGATGCTCTAACAAACTGAGCTACCTAGTCAGGGCAAGCATTATCAAATATTACTCTCTAATTTCTGACTAAATTCAGTTATTTCCCTGGAAAACTAGTGAAAGATATAATATAGAATAAAGCTAAACTTTGGATACGCTAAAGATATCAATTCAGTTGTACATCTAATAGTTACTGGTTTACTACTAAAATTGGGAACTAAAATATAAGAGTATTACATAAGAAAAATAACAAAATAAAAAATTGACAATGAAGTAAATAAGCAATATCAACCTCATAGTAAGGTGAAATAATCAAATGGAAATTTAAAAAATAATAAGAAAACAATTCAGTTACTTTTTTATTGATCTTTAGATGAACATGAAAAATAAATAAAATATTTAAATTATAATAATACATGTTTTATTAAAAATCAAGTGTCTATTATTTTCTCAAAAAAACTAACTCTATGAGATAATTGTCCAAAGATTCGTACAACTTTGCTTGTGAAGATACTGCTAAAAAGTGATATTAATGAGGCAGTAGTAATAATGAAATACCTCATAGAAAGATCATTTATTATTCAGTGCAATACAGTCAAGCAAGTTTCAAGTTGTATAATTGTGGTAGGAGCAAAAAGTGACAAAGATAGAAGAAACTTTGTTACAGGGTACAATTTAAATATAGTATTTGAGTAATGACTAGGGAAGACATTTTCCCCTGAAATTAGAACCACCTTATCGGCCTCGCTTTCTTTCTCACAGTGTTTCATCATTACGTTTTACCTTGTTGAATTTAAATGACTGTGACATTCTTTTTCCTACCTTGGCACATTTTCTAAAGATTATCTTAGGTGTATTAATAATTCTTAATTATGTTTTAAACTTTGGTTCTAAATGGCAAAACAATTATAATATTAATCGTTTGTGGTTTAATTTCTTGATAGATATTTCTTCTGCAAACTACTGTTGACCATAAAAATGGAATTGCGATTTTGAATTATATTGTGCTTGTTTAATGTAGCATGCACACTTTCTTGGCTCAACGTGGGATGCTTCACAAAACTGTATAAAACTGGCTTGTTTTTTAATTCTCCAGAAGCATGGTACACTGCATGCATAATTCAACTTGTTGAAGCATGCTAGAAAAGTTTTCTTTATTGTGAAAATTGTAGCAACATGCAGAAATTAATTATTTGTTATAACACAAAGAACTTTTATGCTATAGTCCCACTTTTGTTTCACTCTGAAGTCTTGATTTGCAAATGTGAGTGAAAGATTAACTTTAAATATCCAGAGATGATTAGCTGTCAGCTCTAATCAAATTGAGAAGTAATTAGCAAATCAAAACTTGATTAGCTCTTTGCTTGATTTACTAAAATTATAGTTTATGCAGTTTAAATAATGGGGGAGGGGCGTTGTCTATACTCCAGATACAGTAGAGTCTACTATGTTGGGGCAAGAGGGGAACTTCCTGCTTTAAGTACTTCCTAAATGACAATATATTTGTTGTCCCTCTGTGATACTACAGATATTAGCATTTCACTTTGCTTTTCTGAGAACAAAGCTTTCTCTTAATTATTACATATAATAAATTGGTTATATATTAGTTACCTTTTGAAGGATTATTTTTTAACATATGTGGAGTCATTGTTTAATCATGGGTAAGTCAGGTATAGCCAGGATTTTTTTCACTTCCTGGATATAAAAGACTTGCAAGCCATGCCTATCTACACACCAAATTCTTGGATATTTAAAATTCAGGAAAAAAGAAAATCAGTACACCACTGTATTACTCTGCAAGGGCTACCATAACAGAATACCACAGGCTGGGTGGCTTGAACAACAGGATTTTTATTTTCTCATGGTTCTGGAAACTGGGAGTCCAAGATCAAGATGCCGATAAGGTTGTTGCCTGGCATGGCCTCTCCTGTGTTGTAAACATCTGCTTTCTTCTGTGTACGCACATAGCCTTTCTTCAGCGCTGGAGATGGCGGTGGTGGAGGAGAGACCTTTGATGTATTTTTCTCCACTTATTAGGACACAAGTTCAATCGGATGAGGGGCCCACCCTTGTGACCTCATTTAGCCCTTATTACCTTTATATAGGCCCTATTTCCAAATACTGTCACAATGGGTGGTAGGCCTTCAACTTAAAAATGTTGGGGGACACATTTCAGTACATATCAACCACTGATCAGTGTTTTTATACAGACTTACAGGAACAACCAAATGATACAGGAGAAGAAAATTGTTGCTGTGCATTGACCGTCACTGACAACAGCAGCTACAATTTTGTTTCACTCCGAAGTCTTGGCGGCATAGCAGCTGGATTCAGAGCTTATAGTATATATCTCTAGCATCTATGGAGAAAACAGAGCTATAGTCATCCTTTCAGAGTTTACCCTCAAGCAGTGGGGGTTTTTGGTCACAGATAGCAAATATGGTATCTCTTAGCTGAAATTATATCTTAAACTGATGCTCATTTATTCTTACAACTCCAAGTATGTATTTTCATAACTTCATACAATGATATTTTATATGAAAATATTTAGAAATAAAATTACACAATAAAAGAAAAACCTTATTTGCAAAAGTAGAACATTTAGAGGCAGACAGAATGCTCATAACCATATTAGCTTATTATAAAATAAAGTTTTTATCAAAGTTTATTTGCGTTTTAAGAAGGAGTATTATAAACACACCATTAAAAATATTGAAGACCCAAAGAAAGAAATAGAATTTTAGGCACCAAGCCAATCTTTTCATTGGCCTCTCAAAGCACAACATAGAGAGGGTCTGTTATTACTTATACTTGAGGACTAGGCCAGATTTAAATTAGAGGATAAATTGTTATTACAATGATATCTGTCATATTAGGTGCCAATGTGTTTTGCTGTTATTCATTGACTCTACTTTGTCACTATTTAAAAGATAATAATAATAAATAAATTATTTGAACTTTTATCTTAGGCTTATGGTAAAACATTAGGTATGGTGTAGGTCTCCTATCCTATATAATGAAAGCCTAATATGGCAAGTGTTCAGTCGTCAGGTTGGCCGTTCAACCAATCAAAGCGTAATATGCTAATGATATACTAAGGCCACTTAACCGCTCGCTATGATGTGCACTGACCACCAGGGGGCAGATGCTCTGACTGGTAGGTTAGCTTGCTGATTGGTCTGGCTGATCCGGATTGAGTGAGATGGGCCAGACACATCCTGGAGCCCTCCCACTGTCTCTCCCCAGCTGGCCAACCTCCCACATTCTTCCCTGGCCCCAATCATGCACCAGTGGGGCTCCTTGGCCTGTCCTTTGCCCTCTCACAATCCGGGACCCCTCGGGGGATGTCAGAAAGCTGGTTTCACCGGTTTGGTTCAATGGATAGAGCGTCAGTCTGCTGACTGAAGGGTCCCAGGTTTGATTCCGGTCAAGGGCATGTACATTGGTTGCGGGCACATCCCCTGGTAGGGGGTGTGCAGGAGGCAGCTGGTTGATGTTTCTCTCTCATTGATGTTTCTAGCTCTCTATCCCTCTCCCTTCCTTTCTGTAAAAAATCAATAAAAATATATTAAAAAAAGAAAAAAAAGAAAGAAAGAAAGCCGGTTTCAGCCCAATCCTGCAGGCCAGGCCAAAGGACCCCACTGGTGCATGAATTTGTGCACAAGGCCTCTAGTCTATAAAATAAAAACCTAAGCGACCTTTATGGTGGAACAACCAGAACAACTGGTGGCTATGATGCACACTGATCACCAGGGGACAGACGCTCATTGCAGGAGCTGCCCCCTGGTGGTCAGTGCGCTTCCACGGGGGGAGCGCCGCTTAGCCAGAAGCTGGGCTCAGGGCTGGTGAGGGAGGCGGCAGTGGCGGGAGCCTTTCCCACCTCAGCAGCAGTGCTAAGGAGCAGCGAGCCTAGCAGTAAGGGGTGAGCAGGTAGGCAGTAAGGAGTGAGGGATCTTGGATTGCAAGAGGGATGTCTAACTGCCAATTTAGGCCCAATCCCCAGAGAGATAGTGCCTAAGCTGGCAGGTAGATATTTCCCGAGGGGTCCTGGACTGCGAGAGGGCACAGGCTGGGATGAGTGACGCCCCCCACCCCAGTGCACAAATTTCCATGCAATAGCCCTCTAATAGACATATAAGGTGCATCTGTACATAATATAACACATATTTTATCTATGAAAACCAAGAAAGCTATTCTAGAGCTTTTTTTCTAATATTAGTTGGATTTGTGATCTTGGTCATTTTAACTGTTTAGAGTTTGGTGTTATCACCTATAATATAAAATGGGTTAATTAGATCAGGAATGGCAAATATGAAGGATGTTATTTTCAATCCCCTGTCCCCCACTACACACCCATGTAAGACTCACCAAAATAATAAATCAATCATATATTCTTTTCTTGCTCAAAACTTAAAATATTTGTTTTAACTTATACCACAAAGTCATCGCATATTATTTGGCTTTAGCAGTGAAGATAAAGACTATTTTTGCAATCCCAATATGTAAATATACACAAAGTATTTATTTTGGCTCAAATTTGTTATTGTATGATTTCTTGTGTCTAGAAGGATACCTCACTCAGAGTAGATCCCAGTAATTTGATAATTACATACATGTGTGAAATCAATTAGAAGTTCTTAAAAATACTAAAAAAATTAAAGGACCATCATTATGGTATCACCAGTCAGAAAAAAAAAACGCACACACACACAAAAAAAAAAAACCACTGAAGTTCATCTATTCTGGAAACTCAAAAACATTTTTGAAAAGTGATTTCTTGGTGTGATTTTGAATATTTGAGAAAATACTCCCACAGTGATTTCTTTTGTTGTTGTTGTTTCCAATTGATTTTGATAAAATGTCATTTTAAAATAAAGTTCATTACATCCTCACATAGTACAAAAGACAAAAGAGAAGATGCATTCTTATTTTATAAACTAAAGGCCTGATGCATGAAATTCATGAAAGAGTAGGCCTTCGCAGCCACAGCAGCTGACTCGATTTCGCTGCTGCAGCCCCGGCTTCATCCAGAAGGTGGTCCTGAATGATGTCTGCACTGCCATTTGGTCGATTTGCATATTATGCTTTTAGGATTATAGATATGTTTAGATTATTAATTATCACCCAACATTTCTGGGCCCCCACTTATTGAGACAATGAAAACTACAAAGTCAATTCAATTCCTATTTAGTCATTACATATCAACAGTGATTAATTTTTCACAGGTTTACAAAAATAAGAGACAGGAATTGATCAGTCTATTGAAGTTCTTATACCAGTAGGTCCTTCCTGGGCTTAATTCAATCTACCTTTATCATTTCCCTAGTGTTTCATACATATGTCCTCGTTCTTTATCCTGCATTTTTATTAATTCCATTTATTTTCTTGGTTTACTAGGCAATTGAAATGATTTATCTCCTGCCTATCAAGGAATTGTTTCACAAAGCTCTTGTCTTAACTTGAAAACAGATTTTTGCCCATGTTTCGATAATGTAATTTAGGTAATTTTGACAGAGACAAAGCCAGTTCATTAAAGTTAATTAAAATTTTCCATCTCTTCACTTTCAATTAGTTTCATTGATATGACGTATTTTTTTTCCTATTTAATGTCTCACTGTTATCACTAAGCAGTACACAGGTTATGCTTGTCTGTCAAAGAAATAGCGATTATTAAAATAATCTTTAAGTAGACATTATTTTGATGTTTTAATTGTCCTCTTGTCTTTAAACAGCTAAGTCTTGTAATTAGTTTTTACTACATTTTATGTAGCAATTTTAATTTGTTCTTGAAGGTTTTTTGTTTTCTTTTTATCTGGAAACCAGTCAAGGTTTAATAAAATCCAAAAGAAGTAAGGGATAGTAGTATAATATATTTAACTATATTGTTGTAGATAAAATATTATTTTAAGACTACAGAGTTTTAAAATTTATCCTGATTCATTATGCCACTCCTTGTTATTTAAAGATCATTTTTAGATGCACACTTTATTTTATTTTCTCCATTACTATCTATCCCTACTATGCCCTCTTCCACCTCCACCCACCCCGCACAATCACTACACTGTTATCCCTGTTCATGAGTTTTTCTCATTTGTTTTTCTTTTTTGCTCAATCCCTTCATCCGGCCACACCCTCCATTACTACCAGAGTTGTCTCCCTACTCCCTATCTATGAGTCTGTCTCTATTTTTTCTTTGTAGTTCAGTTTAAAGATCATTTATGTTACACGATTTATATATTGCACCATGTGCTCAACACCCAAAGTCAAATCTTCTGCCACCATATATTAGGTCCTCCTTCTTTCCTCAACTTCTTTTCTCTGGCAACCACTACACTGCTGTATGTGTTCACGAGTTTTAGTTTTGTATCTCACATATGAGTGAAATCATACGGTTCTTAAATTTTTCCGACTGACTTGTTCCACTTAGCATAATATTCTCAAGGTCCATCCATGTTATTGCAAATGGCACTATTTCATACTTTCTTATGGCTGAGTAGTATTCCATTGTGTATATGCACCATGCCTTCTTTATTCAGTCCTCTGTTGCCGGACACTTTGGTTGTTTTCATGTGTTGGCTACTGTGAATAATGCTGAAATGAACATAGGCTGCATATATCTTTGTGAATACATGATTTTGAGTTTTTCAGATATATGGCCAGAGAGGGATTGGTGGTTCATATGTTAGGTCTATTTTTAATTTTTTGAGGAATTGCTAGACTGCTTTCCATACTGGTTGTACCAGTCTACTTTCCCACTAGCAGTAAATGAGGGTTCTCTTTTTACCACACCCTCTCCAACACTTGTTATTGCTTGTCTTGTTTATAATGGTCACTCTAACAGGTGTGAATTGGTATCTTATTGTAGTTTTGATTTGCATTTCCCTAGTTGCTAGTGAGGTTGAACATCTTTTCATAGAAATCCACACCTGAAACTTATATGGTCATTATATGATCATGTCAACCAATGTCACCCCAATAAATGTAATTTAAAACCAAAGACATAATAAAGATCTCAAATAAAAAAGCAACAACAACTAAGTTTACACCTAGAGAAACTATAATAAAAAAAACAGGTAATCACAAAGTTAGCAGAAGAAATAAAATAATAAAGAAAGCAGGGACTAGATAAACAGTAGAAATGATCAGCAAAACCAAGAGCTGTCTTCTTGAAAGAATTAAGAGTTGACAAAACTGTAGCTAGACTGACTAAAAAATAAAAGGAGAGAAAACTCATATAAATAATATAATTAAATAATTAATATCACAATTTTTCAACTTGTAGACTTTAAATATACACAATTTTATTTGTTAATTATACCTCAATGGACAAAAATAAAGATCATTTATCACATGGGAAAGATAACTATTTTGAAATCTGTTTAAACCTAAAGAAACTGTTATAGATATATGATCAAAGAAATTTTTATAGATTAAATGTTATATTCACACTAAAGATAAGTCTGTTATTAAAATTTTTCTCTAAGACTGAGGTTCACCTGAATAATTTAGTTTTACAGACACATCACAAAACTTTAAGTTCATCTTTGTGACGTTTTTGCATTTTGCTTTTGTGAAAGCCATGTAATATTCATGAGTGTATAATCTGTCAATAGTAGTTTTGTTACTAAACACAGGTTCAGCTGCCTGCCACAGTAAAAGAGGAGAGAGGAAAGAGGTTTATTCAGGTGCCAGCAGCCTGAAAAGATGGAGGACTCCCATCCCAAAGCCCATCTTAACATCTCAGTGCAGGCAGGGGTTTTGTGGGAAGAGAGGGGAAAACAGAACAAAGCAATCATGAGGAGGGGCTGTGGATGTGCAGTCAGTGTCCTTGTTGGTCTTAATATGGATATTTAATGTCAGCATACTGGATCTAATCAGTGCTGGCCAAATTCCTACAGGTGTGTGAACTGCAACAACTGAAGTCATGGTCAAGGTCATTTTTTGCACAAGCAGGAACTGGAACTGCTGATACCTGTGATATCATTATAAGGAAACTGTCAGTATGTGAGTTCTTTTTATAAGTTAGTTAGTACATTTTATTCTAATTATATATCATGGTAAATCAGGTTAGTATAAAGTTTTGCTTCCATGTTACAGTTTAGGTTCTTATATTCTTACTCATAAATTTAGACTCATAAAGCCCCCTCTTTTTCCTTCCACAGTGGGTTTTAGGTCATGGAAAAAAGAAAATAAGTTTCTGTGTTGGTCATTTATATTTTTACATATTCCACTTACCCTCTATTCATGAAGATAAGTTAATCAGATTTTTTATAGATAATCTTTTTTACAATATAACATCCTTCTCTATGACAAATGAGATCACTTCAAATATGTGAGTTCTAAATCAATAACAAAACAAATTAGACAATAAGTATCTTACAAAAATGTTATTTGTATTTAGAATACTTCTTTTATTCCTAAGATAAGCAATTAGCATCAATTTCCCTGCAATGAAAATCTCAACATTAATCTCTACTTTTTGAGACCACTTCTGTTTCTTAAGTGCTTATTCTGTTTATTTTAAAGTTAATAAGTATATTTGCTCATTGGTTAGTGTAATATTTTGTAGAGTCCTTGAAATGATCATTCTAACTTAATTATTGTATAGAACAGAAAAGTTAACAAGTGGCCACAAAATATGGTGGAAATGTACATTGCTTCTTAATTTTTATCTTGGATTTTGTTTCCCAAGAGTTCTAACTTACATGTTTTGGAATATGTGGAGCAAATCTATTCTAAAAACAAGCAACATTTAGTTATCATTATGTTTCATAACAATGCAATTCTGGATATCACTGTCATGGGGTGCCTTTCATTACAAAAATTGCTTACATTACCTTAAAAGAAAGGGGATTTATTATAAGGATATAGTTCACATAGAACTAAATAAAAGTCTTAACAATGGACTTCACCAGGGAAGCTCTTAAATCACCAAGGGCACCATGATTCTACCATCTTGAGTTCTGTCATTGGTGTGACTCAGCTATAAGCTCACTCACATTCTGTCTCTCATGTTTCAAATTGTAAGAGTTAGTTTACTCAGTCCAGTTAAGGATTTCCTCTCTTGTGGTCAGGGACTGGTCAACTATGATCAGAATAGATTGTGTCACATTATACAATGGTACAACTAGGCCTGTGGGAGAGGGAGTATATTGGAGAGGGTTGGGGAGAAGTCAGGATGAAAGGAGAGCAAGGAAGCAATCAATAGCCACTATAGTCATCACTGTCAGTCTTTTTGAGGCTTATTGGATTTGCACCCTGTCTATGAAATCGATTCACTTCTGGAGAGAGCTGTCACCTTTCTCTTTAAACCCTAGTATTTCTAATTTTATATACTTAAATTGAACTTGTTATATTCTGCCCTGTGTGCTTGCTATTTTTATGGCTATTTGTTTTATCTCCTCAGATGGATGAAACAGACTGGGCTGGTGGTGGGGGAACAGGAAGAGATTAAACCAAATAATTTATATGCATATATACATAGCCCATGGAAACAGACAAGGTTGTTGAAGGTTAAGATGGGGTGGGGGCTAGATGATGGGGAGGAAAGTGGGGGAAATAGAGGACATCTGTAATACTTTCAACAATAATTTTTTTAATTATTATTCAGGAAATCAAATCCTACCTAATAATAGGAAAATATGCAAATTGACCATACCTCTGCTACACCCAAACCATGCCCACCAGTCCAAGCCACGCCCACCAGACAATCAGGGCGAGTATGCAAATAAACCGAACCAAGATGGCTACAGCCACTGAGAGCAAGGTTTCCCAGGCAACAGAGGGAAACAAGCTTTCTGCCTGCCCTTGACAGGCCTAAGCCTCCACTCAAGCTACAAAGTTTCAATTATAGAAGGTAAACAAATTCAAACAGAATGGCGGCAGCTGGAGAGACCAGGCCAGGGTTGCCTGCGGTAACGGAGAAAGCAAAGCTTTCCGCACATCCTGGCCGGGCTCAGGCCTCTGCTTAAGGCTACAAAGTTTCAATTATAGAAGGTGAATTAACTCAAACAGAAATGGCTGCTGGTGGAGCATGCAGGAGGCTTGACTCTGCTCCAGGCTACAAAGTTTCAATTGTAGAAGGTAAATAAATTCCAGATACCAGGGCCTCCGCTTGGGTTGCCAGGGGGTGTGGCTGGCCTACAAACCACCACAGGCCCCTCGCTCAGGCTGCCCCATACCCCAAGGAAACTCCACCCTGATCTGGGACACCCTTCAGGGAAAACCAGCTGGCCCCACCCCTGTACCAGGCCTCTATCCTATCTAATAAAAGAGTAATATGCAGATTGACCACCACTCCAACACACAAGATGGCTGCCCCCATGTGGTCAAAGATCCTGCCCCCATGTGGACACAAGATGGCCACCGCAAGATGGCCAGCAGGGGAGGGCAGTTGGGAGGCACCCAGCCTGCAAGGGAGGGAAGTTGGAGGCGATCAATCCTGCAGGGGAGGGCAGTTAGGGGTGACCGGGCCGGCAGAGGAGGGAAGTTGGGGGCAAACAGGCTGGCAGGGGAGCAATTAGGCATCAATCAGGCTGGCAGCAGAGAAGTTAGGGGGTGATCAGAAGTTAGGGGGCAGCAGGCAGAAGTGGTTAGGGGCAATCAGGAAGGCAGGCAGGCAAGCAGTTGGGAGCCAGTAGTCCTGGATTGTGAGAGGGATAACAAACTGCCCATTTAGGCCCGATCCCACTGGGATCGGGCCTAAATGGGCAGTAGGACATCCCTCAAGGGGTCCCAGATTGGAGAAGGTACAGGCTGGGCTGAGGGACACCCCATCCTCCATGCACGAATTTCGTGCACTGGGCCTCTAGCATCTTATATATGGAAAAAGTCCTGTTCTCTATGTTCAGCTTTCCCCTGCCCCAAGGCACAAGGGGTGAAACTGGAAAGTTTCTCCAGAAGTTAACATCTCTTTTTTTTTTTAATATATTTTATTGATTTTTTACAGAGAGGAAAAGAGAGGGATAGAGAGTTAGAAACATTGATGAGAGAGAAACATCAATCAGCTGCCTCTTGCACACCCCCTACTGGGGATGTGCCCGCAACCAAGGTACATGCCCTTGACCGGAATCGAACCTTGGGACCCTTGAGTCCGCAGGCCGACACTCTATCCACTGAGCCAATCCGGTTTCGGCAGAAGTTAAGATCTCTATATATACCTATTACATTGGTGGGGAAGGAGGGAGAAACATTTCTGTGACAAATGTTACAAGTAGAAAAAAATCCATTTTCGAAAGTCTATAATAATTATGTTTGAAAAGATAGACAAGCATATGTAATAATACATAGTAATGTTATAATATAAAGTAAAAAAGAAGTTTAACATAGCAGTTTCAAAAGTATACAAAGAATATTGATTATATGTGTGTGGGCATTTCTGTACATTAATTATAGTTTAGGGTGGAAAAAATACTTAGATAAATGCCAAAATTTCAAATTGGATTTCTCTTGATCAGTAGCCACCAGTGGTTCTCAAAGGGTGGGCATCATCCTGAATGTCACCTAGGAACTTGTTAGAAATACAAATTACATCTGCTGAATCATAGATTCTGGGCACAGGCCCCAGCAATCTGAGTTTTAATAAGTACACCTGCACTCAAAGTGATTGTGTTGGACCCTAAAGTTTGAGAAATTGTACATTAGTATAGAGGGTGTGACTACAGGTGATTTATTTTCTCCTTGGTGCTTAATGACTGTGTGGTGTGTTTGAATTTATAAAGCACCACAACTGTTAATTTTCTAAAGAAAGATGCTTTCTGAATAGCCACATTGTATACTTCTTTGTAAATACCACTCTCAGAGCAGACATTTACATATATCAGGTACAATAAATGCATGCTGATAGCTTGGTTAAAATTAGCTTTAAAGTGTACCTCCATCTCTGCCTATTTCAGATTCAAAGGAGTGTATTGAGTATGAGCCACCAAGGTCAAGGTTTATGGCTTGAACTACTTTTGGTAATGAAGTGTAAAATAATTTATTTTAATGCACTTATTTAGAACTATAACTTAAGCAAAAATTGCTCTCATGGAAAATATACCATAGTATAGAATTATTTAAGCTACTTCAAAAATTCAAATAAGAACTAATTAAATGCATTCTGGAAAAGGCAAGAAACATTTTCTATTAAGCTGAGAGTTTAATGTCTCATTGCTGTTCTTCAATTTATTGATGCCTGCAGGTCATATTAAAGGTTACTTAACAAAAGCAGTGACAATAAGATAGCAAATCACAAATTAGCCTCGTCTTTGGGGATTTGTACTCTACCCACTTCAGTTTTCCAGTCCTTGAATATTTTGTAACAGTTGTTTTATTTGTACATTGTTATCTGGGCAACAAAAAGGCATCAGTTAGTTAACCAGAATGAATTTGAAAAAAAAGAGAAGGTTCATAGAAATGATTTTTAGGAGGGAAATAGTTTTTCAACAAAATGATAAAGAAATGAAGAAAGAAAAATAGTGATTAGAGATATACTAACAATGTTGAAAATTATACTATAATATATTTCAAATTATTTAGTCTTCTTAAATAATTGTATAAATTTCTACATAATCTTATTATTAAAAGAAGTTTAGATCATGCTAATTCATAATAGGTTCCCCAAATGTCATTAATCTTGTTCTTTCTGAACTCTGACCAGACATATCGTTTGCATTGCATAATCTCAGTACTCAGTTATATTAGTCTATTGATAAAATGTTTAAAAAGTCTTTTAAGATGTCACTCTTATTTACCCAATTAAAAAGTAAGTACCTTAAGAGCAAAGAGATGTAGTGAATACTTCCTTGATACCCTCACCATGGTCTTAGTGATTATTTCAAAAGTATACTAATTGATTAGGTCGCAAGCTTTCTAGAATCAGGATCTAGCATGTGATATCTGCATTAGTTGTCTTAACAAATTACCCGCAAAATTAGTGTCTTTAAGCAACAAACATTTGTTATCTCATAATTTTAAAGAGGAATCTTAGGCTCAGCTTAGCTGGAGCTCTGACTCAGTGTAACTTACAAAGCTAAAAATAGGGTTTAGGGACAGGTGCAGTCATCTCAAGGCATGACTCATGGACAATATGCTTCTAAACCCACTCATGGTGGTTATTGGAAGAATTCAGTTCCTCAGTGACTGTTGAACTCAAAGACTCAGTTCTGTGCCACGCAAAAAATATAAAGCTTCTAATAACAAGCAGGTCACTGTTTGTGAGAACAGAGTAAGTAAGAGGGGATGTGATAGCACAGTCAGAGGGGAAAGAAGTGGGATGTTACATATGGTAGTTTTTTTCTCAAATATCAAGGTGCATATGAATAATCTGGTGATCTTTTAAAGTGCAGATTTAAATTCAGAAAATCTGGGATGGCACCTGAGATTCTTCAACTCCAACAATGTGATTCATGTTGTCAAATATTAACATAGTTTAACTAAGATGTGGACTTAGAATTGATTATTAGTTTTAGCAATGGGAAAGTAACTGATGACCTGGGCAAGAGCAGTACAGTGAATTTGTTGGGGCAAAAACCTGATTGAAGTCAGCTTAAGAGAATGGGAGAGAATAAATTGAATATTAGATGACTGAGTAGTTATTTTGAGTAGTTTCACAGTAAATAGGAACAGAAAAACTGTGTGTTCATTGGAGGAAAACTTGGTCAAGAGAGGAATATATTGAGTTGAAACAAGATCATAGTTGTGTGCCCATAGGGAATATTGAATAGAGAGAAAAAAATGATGATGTAGTGGTAAAGGTACAAAATCATTGGAGTAGTAGCCTTGAGTAGATGAGGTGGAATGGGAACTAACATATTAAGAGAAATACAAGCTTTGGAAAGAAGCATGGAGAGTTTATTATTCTAACAGCTCAACAGAAGAGAAGTAAGTATATATAGACAGAATAATGGGTAGATGTATTGATAAGAGTTTGCTATAATTCTCTTCTGAGTTTTCCTTCATTTTTACTCCATAAAATTAAGTATAGTAGTAGTACATTAAGTAATAGATGTTTGATGAGTGAATCTGAAGAGTTATTTAGGCTGTGAAAAATGAATGTTCTAGAGATATATAGGAATTCTGGTTAGAGGTAAGGACTTAAGATTAGTGGCCATGAACTTAAAGGTATACCATATACATTTGGTTGTTCTCTTTCCCCAGGTATATTTTGTTTCTCTTTTGAAATACAACATACTCTCTTTAGGGTTAGTTAATTTTTCATGTGCATATTCCAAGTCTAATGGTAACATCAGGGCCATGTACTTTGTAATTCTTTCATTCCCTACACCATTGACCACAGTTCATTAAACCTAATTGTTAATTGATTGATTAAAGGTGTTAGTGATAAATGAGAGACAACCATGGAATGTAGGGTTGGAAAAGAAATTATACATCATTGAGTCTATTCACATAATTTTATGTTGTAAAACTAAGGACTACATTGCCAACAAACTGGCCTAAGGCCAGGCAGTTTGTTCAGACTAGGAATTATAGAGTAGTGAGGAAATGTGTATACTTTAGTTTGGAATATTACATTTCATATTGGTTTTCTTTGTTAAAACAAGCAGTGTTGTTCTCATTACCCAAAATGAGAAGCAGGAATGCACTTTAGTAATTCCATAACTGTTTCTTGCTGCTGAGCCACCTCTATCTGATTGTCACCTAGAAATAAGAGCTATCATTGTTTAGTGTTTGTTTCATGCCAGGCACTGCACTAACCACTTCACAAGAACAATGCATGCTGCCTTTATATCGATCCTATCAAATTAGAATTCTTTCACAGATGGAGAATTGAAATCTTATCCATCCCAATATAAATGACATGCCTTTAATCACACAGCTAATCAAAGAGTCATGACTTGAAACCCAGACCCAGTTGAACAGAGTGACTCAAACTTTGAAGTGCATCAGGATTAGCAGATGGGCTTATTAAAACAAAGATTGTTGGGCCATATTCCTTGAGTTTCTTAGTCAGGAAGTCTGGGACGTAGCCCAAGAATTTTCATTTCTAACCATTTCCCATGTGATTCAGCCACCTTTTCATTGCTCCAGAAGCCCCTCTCATTTCCATCCTCCTCTTCACTATCCTAGGTAAAGCCTTTTGCTTCTTACTTCACTCTCCCCCACACCTTAAAGCACTGATATTAAGAAAACTTCTCACACATCTAACACTGGAATATATAAATCATGAAGTATAAGTCACATGTTTTATGTTATTAAAAACTGCAATAATTTTAACTTTATTATTTGGAGGTTAAATAATTTAAATTTATTTGCTGCTGTTTGTTGCTGTATGAACATTTGTTTTGTTTCAAGAATTATAAAAATAAAAACAGACTGAATAAAATTCCCATAAAGTAATCTATTTATCCATTGGCATCACTCATTATAGCTTATTTATATAGAGATTTAACAATTTGCAAAAAATGGAGCCAGACTATAAAAGCTGCTTCCAATGGGACCATTCTGTGTTGTCTCTTTCTATTGTGTTCAAACTACACATATTAACTAAATCAGTCATTCTGAAGTGAAAGTCTCATCATTTCATGGCTCATCTCAAGAAATTTCAATGAATTCCAAATGTCTAATAAATTAAGTCCAAATTGAACATGTTGGAATTAGAGATATACAATGTGGTATCAATTAATCTGTCCAGCCTAATCTCCCAATTCAATTTCCCTATGTTAAAACATCTTTGCACTAATTCTGAATATGTCCAAAATCTAGTAATACTAGACCATTATTCATGCAATTGCATTTTCTTAGAATATTCTTGAGTTTTTGAAATATTGCCATTGTATCTGGGCTTATATAAAATATCTCCTCTGAGAAGAGTTTCCTAAACTTCTAGCTAGTTGCATTTTCTTTCTCTCTTTAGCTCTTTTACAGCAATTTTTGGTACATTTTTTTATAAAACTACTTAAGGTGACACATATATGGGTAATAAACAGATTGGATTTAAACCCAGGTCTGAGTGATTACTTCCACTTATTCTCTATTTGTTTAAAGCCTCAGTTTTCTTTTCAGTGAGATGAGGGCAACAGCATTTATGTTTTAGAGACATTGTAGGGAATAAATGAAGTAATACTGTGAATAGTCTATGGCATGTGCCCCTTATATAAAGGGTTCTCAATAAATGTTAGTACTGGTAATAGTCTGGAATCTTCCAGTAATAAGTAATAGAAATCTAGCCTAACCTATCTTGAAAAAAAAAGGAATTTAATGTTTCAGTAACTTTAAAAACCAGAAATGAATTTCAGTCTGAGCATGTCTATACCCAAGGTTTCAAAAAAATGTCATTCAAAAAAATGCCATTATAGTGTTCCTTTCCATCTCTTTGTGTCTCTAATTGGTTTCACCCTGTATGTAGGTTTTTATTCATGGATATTTACATTATTATAAATGAGCTTATTTAGCAATTAATATTTGTATACAATTCTCTGTATACATACATATATACATACATTATATATTAAAATCTTTCTAGATTCCTGAATTTTTGGGTTAAAAACAACAACACTGATTTCTATTAGGGTCCTTATACCATTTCAGAAGTTCCTGATGAATCCTGCTTGGATTACTTGCCCAGTTTAGGACTAATCATTGTGGAGGACACTCTCCTATGGTTTTTTTTTAAACTAATTCCATGCCCACTTCTGGGGAATATAATTGGCAGACTCATCACAATTATATTTAGTGAACGTGGTGATTTCTTCAAGGAAGGAAGCCTGGCGTGCCAGACCATAGCAATTATATTTCCCCTCTTTCTTTATAATATAACAATGCGTGTCTGATACCCAAGGAAGCAACTATATACTTGTTTTGAATTATTATTTATCTACTCTTCTCTTTATATTTTATAAACTAGAGGATGTATGTTATGAATAACTCATGCTTTTATCTCTTATATGCAAACACTTTGCACAAGGAATGCTTTCAATAAAGGTTCTGGGATGTACTTGATTTAACTATAAAACCAAAAGTAAACCAAAAAGCAGGGCGGAAACATGCACACACAGAGAAATCTACAAAAAAAATGCAAGAGGAACATCATTACAGAAATGCATGTTATTGGAAAATTTTATTGTCTGGTCTTCTTTAGCTCAGAATCTTAGATAAAGTTCTCTATAAAACATTTTGTAGTATTTATATTTGCACCTAAATTCAGTGTATGCATGAGAAATAAAACTTGTGACAGGTATGAAAAAAGCATGGTTGGGCCAGGGCAGCGCTTCTCAAAGTTTGATGTGCATTTGTGTCACCAGGATCTTGTTAAAATGTAGATTTCCAGTCAGTAGATCTAAGGTAGGGTCTAAAATTTGTTGTGACTAATAAGTTCCAAGTTGGAAAAGATGAGGCTCAAGTGAATACCACACTTTGAGTAGCAATGGTTTAGACTAGAGCACCAAGTGTGAATCACATCAAACTGTGGACATTGGCTGTTTAGACAACACAGATTTCAACCTTTTAAATAAAGTTAAATGCCTTCTTATGGACTTGGATGCTGACACTAATCTAGTCCTTACTTTATTATTTTAAAAGCTATTACTTCTCAAATTTAAATTATTAACTTGCTACCAGTGAATATTTAGGGTTTAGATTCTTGTGCATAGATCTCTCTATTAACTCTAAATTATTTCTGTGCCTAATCTCAGTGTTTCCAGGAGAGAGAGGCCCTTTATGAAAGCTACCTTGTATGGGACTGCAAACAAGTGCGAGATTCCTGTGTTCTTGATTAAAATATTTCAGTACATTTAGATCTTAGTATAATCATATATAGTAGTTTCTATTCTTCCTAAAATGGATGAGGCATACAATATGTTGGTGGGGGCGGGGAGGCATTAGGGAGAGTTAGGTGGTGGTTTGCTAGATTCTAATTTTTAGAGAACAGTAGATAGTCTACAACCTTTTAGATTTTCTCTTTAAGAGCTTTCCATGTCCAGATCAAAGGAATTTATTAGGCTTTTAGCTCTCCTGTGTGTGTGTGTGTGTGAGAGTGAGTGTGTGTGTGTGTGTGTGTGTGTTTTACAGCTCAAAAATGAACAAATTTTCAAGTACAAAAGAAATGCTTTAAAAGAGTTCTTTTAGTCTTTATTTGAAATCTCCTGCTCTCCTCCAGTTCACAGATGTGCCGTACACTGAATGGAGGAATCAGACTACTACACTTTGATCATTTCACTATCTTGTTTGATTAGTGTTTTCAAACTATGGAGTTTATCAGCAGGGGGCAGGTTGATCCCTGTGGCTTATAATGGGCAAAGTATGGGGGGAAAATAGGTTTTTAGAAATCGTTTAAGATCAATCAGTTTCTTCCTTCTTGAAGGTTTAAAAATAACATCATGGACAGATAGACTTTGACACAGAATAAGAGCAGCTATTTCCAAAGGGAAAACTGACCAGCATGGTACACTTTTTTCCCCTCTTTTTCTGTTTAAAATTGTGACTTCTAGTCTTCAGATTATTACAAACTATAATCAAACTCCTTTAAAAAAGGGAAGCAAGAGCCACAACTGCTCAATTTTAACTTTCATTTATTGTACAAACATAACTTTCAGAATGAAGGGCAAGGTTGTTAAAGACATTTTAAGAGCCTACCTGTTTGGGGGAAGGTTTTGAATGATGCCTGTGTCAGTTTTAGCTATTGTTGTGAACTTGGATTATTCATCCTCTACTTAGGGATTTCTAATTTGTGGTTCCATATCTATAATTCAGGAGACATAGTTTTGCCTCTGATGATAAATCAGTACCAAAACATGGTCTTTCTTGTGTGGTATTTGGAAATATCCTGAGTGGCAATGCTATGCATGTTGTCAGCTGGTGATCTTTGAATGAGGCTGGCAACATATTAGCTCAATGACTGACTGCCTTGTAGATCTGGGGAATACTGTTAAATTATGGATTTTTAAATTGGGGGGTAAATTATATCATATGTAACTTTTCAATTTAAATACATTTAGCTGGTTTTCAGTTTGAAATGAAAGTATGGACACAGAAAACTGACAGAAAAAGAGGCTAGTTAGGCCAGAGGCTTGATGAAAAATTTCCTTTCGCCATCTTCCTGTTTCTTGATGTTCCCCTCTGAGGTACCCAGTGGGGGCTTCTTGTGATGGAGCTGGTCTCCTTTGACCAGCCCCTTGGGTTGTTCACTCTGCAAAATGTCCTTGTACTCTTACAACCCTACTTGTGTAAAGAAGAGGGGAGTCCAGCTGGTGTGGCTTAGTGGTTGAGCATTGACCTATGAACCAGAAGGTCGCAGTTCTATTTTAGGTCATGGCACATGCCTGGGTTGTGGGCTCAATTCCCAGTGGTGGGGGTGGGGGGGGGCATGCAGGAGGAAACTAATCCATAATTCTCTCTCATTACTGATGTTTCTATTTCTCTCTCCCTCTCTCTTCCTCTCTGAAATCAATAAAAATACATTTTTTAAAACAAAAGGGAAAGATTAAATAAATAATTTCATACCAAAAATTAAATGACCACCAGCTCAGATGGCCAAATGAAGAGCATTTTAATGGTAAAAATCTCAGGCATTTTTACAGAAATAACTGAAATTATCCCCAAGCCTATAGGAGATATATCTATATCTATATCTATATCTATATCTATATCTATATCTATATCTATATCTATATCTATATCTATATCTATATCTATATCTATCTATATCTATATCTATATCTATATCTATATCTATATCTATATCTATATCTATATCTATATCTATATCTATCTATATCTATATCATCTATATCTATATCTATCTATATATAACTTTATAGGCATCCCAATAGTCACTTTGAAGTTTTGTCAAAAGAGTCACCAATTTTTAGTTTTAATTTATTATAGAGGCATTCACTATAAATACATGTTTTTTGCAATTGTCTTTAAATTGAAAGCAAAATGTCATTCTATATTTCTCTCTTGTAGTTAAATATACAGCAGATAATATAATTTACATCTTGTTTATTTATATGTACCTTAATTCCAAAAGGATTTATATATTTGAGTTATTTTGGAACATTTTAAAGTTTGCTATAATATATCAGTTCTAAACGTGTGTGTTGGTTCAGTCTTCAAATTAGGTTGTTAACTATATAATCCTATATAATAAAGAGGTAATATGCAAATTATCCCTCAAACCTTCACAAGATGGCTGCCTATGACCAGGCTGGAAGGGGCATTACTGAGGGACAACCAAACGACTGAACAAGCAGGCTGCATGGGGCAACCATGCTGGCAGGGCTGTTAGTGAGGAGCAACCAGGCTGACAGGGGGGCAGTTGGGGGTGACCAGGCCATCAGGGGGCAGTTGGGTGCAATTAGGCTGGCAGGGGGGCAGTAAGGGGTGACCAGGCTGGCAGGGAAGGGGTAGTTTGGGGTGACCTGGCTGGCAGCGAGGGGCAGTTAGGGGTGATCAGACTGGCACACAGAGGCAGTGAAAGGTGATCAGGCTGGAATGGGGGCAGTTAGGGGTGACCAGGCAGGCAGGCAGGTGAGTGATTAGGAGCCAGCAGTCCAGGATTGTGAGAGGGATGTCCGACTGCTGTGATCAGGCCTAAACCGGCAATCAGACATCCCCATGGGGTCCCGGATTGGAAAGGGTGCAGGCTAGGCTGAGGGGACACCCCCTGTGCATGAATTTTGTGCACTGGGCCTCTAGTATAAAATAATTAATAGAGCAGTTTGATCTGTGTTCACTTCTTAATTATTGGTAAATGATTACTTTTTTAACAATTAATTTTAAGCAATTATTTCTAAACTTCAAAATACTGAGGATGTAAGTGATTTTTTGGTACTAGATATACCAAGAATTAGAAAATGTTTTTTAAGAAAGCATTAAAAAACTGTGATAAAAATTAAAACATAATTTCAAGAGATTTCTGAAAGTCATGAATTTATGTCTCCTTCATCCTCAGAATTGCAGCTTCACTTCCAGTTACTGGGAAGTTGCAATAATCAATAAAATAGTCTTGTTGCCTCACATAATCTCTCCCACTCTCTTTTCAATATATACTCTGAATTGAGCCCAGTGTTTTCTCCACAAAATGCAAATCCTCTCTTGCTACCTGCTTCCCTCTGTTTATACATAGCTCCTCAGCCCTCCTCTCATGTGTAATCTCCCTGCACAGCCACCTTTTCTCCCAAATGCAGCATCTTCAGGCCCCTGCAAGTGACATTTTTTTTTCCTGCCCGTGCACATGCTGTTCTTTGCCTGAGGACTTTGTATTAATTCCTCAACATTCTTCCTAAGCATGTTACCATCTGGCTACCATTGTTGACACCTTTTCTTTTAGCCTCCCCCAAAGATGGAGAACACTCTCCTCCTGTAGTTCTATTGAACATCAATTATAGCACTTTTCATGGTATACTGTGATTGTTTAATTGCTTATTTCTCTACTATAATATGAATATTGTAAGAGCCATAACTGTGTTCTCTTTCTGGAAAATTCACAAATCCCCCACTACAAAAGTACGAAATTGCAATAACTTTCTAGTTCATGTGTTCCCATGCTTGAAACCTTCTCCCTTTTCTGCACTCCATATTTTGGACAATGACACTAAGGTCAACTAGTTGCCCTAATCAGATACTTAACCTTTTGCACTCAGATGTCGAGTGTGACTCAACACGGTTAGCATTGGTAGCAGCTCTTTTTACACTCTTAGAATATATCAATAATTTGAAATATAAAAAAATCCAAATAAATAAGTTTGTATGAAAAGAAACTCCAGTTTTTTATTCTACTGACACGTTTTGTAAAATCTGAGGTTTTTAAAAAATTAAATCCCGAGTAGAATAAAGGAATCAAGAAAAAAGCAAGCGAGTGCAAAGGGTGAATGTAGTCCCAGAATACACAATTCATGGAAGCATTGAGTGTAGTAATAAGTGGTGCAAGCTATCTATATATATACACAAGGTTAATATGCAAAGTGGCCCCTCAGGAGTTCAACTGGGAGACCAGGAGTTCGATTAATTGCTATGGCATGTGCTGACTACCAGGGTGTGTCATGGAATGAAGGAAGACCCCTGCCAGCAGCAGAAAGGCCCCAATTGGCTCTGATCGCAGGCCAGGCCTAGGGACCCTACCTGTGCGCAAATTTCTTTAACCAGGCCTCTAGTGTATGAATAATAATCCAAAACCTAACCATTTTTAATTATAACATCTTGGGCAATTTCCTTAACCCCTCTTTGTTTCTACATTTTTTCAGCTCTAAAGTGGAAATGGCAATAGTCATACATCATGGACTGAACACTATTTCCTACTAGTCTGAAGCTAAATAAAGTTGCAAATGAGCACACTGCATGTTGATTGGACTCCCTTTAAATTCTGGCCCACTGGCCTTGATGGTTTCTAGAAATATGCTACAATCTCAGTCTGTTCACTTTTCCAGTTCGGTAACCATGTTGTACCTCTCCCTTCTCCTCACCTTCAATACATCTCCTATTCTTACTTTCACCTGATGATTCTGCTCTCTGCTTAGTGAGAATAATAGCTCCAGTTAGAATTGAACTATGCACACCATGCACCACCTGTCAAACTCTGTGCTCATGAACAATGCCTTTTCTTTGACTGTTATCACTGGTGGAAACAGAAACCTTCACTTTATTTTATTCATTTGTGTTCCCACCCCACCTTCTTTATCGTGGGTGGCTACAGTGTCCCAACAACTGCTCCATTATCTTTCCTACATGATCAGTTTTCATCTCCCACCTGAATCTTTTCTATCAGTATAAAAACATGTAGTTATCCCTCTCTTCTTAAAAATGTATTGCCCCTACTTCCTTTGTAGCTATAGCTTCACTCTCCCCTCTATATGCTCACCACAAAGCTCCTTAGAGGAAGTGTTTCTACTGTATCTTATTCCTGGGCTTTCATGCTAGCCTGAACTCACTGTTCCAAGTTTGCACTGCCAGCACTCCATCAGAACTGTTCTAGACAGTGCCAGCGGTAAATTCTGAGTTCTCATCCTAATGAAAGCAGCAGTATTTTACCCAGTAGATCACTGACTGCTATGGGAAATATTTTATTCATTTGCCTGCCAGAAACTCACCCTTCTGACTTCCTCTCCATCCTCACAGGAAGATAATGCTTCTCTCAGTCTCTTTGGGTATTTCCTCCTCAATTCCCCAATCTCTAGACTTTGGTCCACTCCCTGGGCCTCTTTTCATTTTCATCTAATTCTCTTTAATTAATGATATTGTTCGTTTTAAGTTTTTAAATACCACCTATAAGCTAGCAATTTTCAAATTTCTATCTATAGCAAGAACGTTTCCTCTGAACTTTAGATACATATTGTCAACCACCAATCTCTACTTTTGTGTCTAAAGACGTTTCCATATTATCATGTCCAAAATCAATTTTTTTAAATTTATTTTTATTGTTGACACTATTGCAGATGTCCCCACCTCTCTTCACCCTCTTCTTAACTTCCCCTGAAATATGTTTCTTCCATAGCATTCTACTTTTCATATGGTGACAATTACATCCATTTAATTTTTCAGGACACACAAAAAAAAAACACAACAAAGAAACATAGAGGCATCCTTTACAACTATTTTAATCACACCCTGCTTCAGATGCATGAACAAAATTTCTGATGGTTTTACCTTTATTATATACCCAGAGTCAATTCAATGCATACTACCCTCCCACATAACTATTGCCCTTTCCTCATGATCCATTACCCTTTCTTGTCTTGATAATAGCTCCTCTTGTTTTCTGCCAAATCCATAGAACCTTGAAGTGTGTATAACTTGTAGTAAGATATCATTCAATATCTATGAATTTAATGAAGTAGTAATGTAATTATTATTTGAAATTGTCTTTTCAACATTCCTTATTTTTTTATTTGAGTGCTATTTAGCAGTACCTGACATGTTGTAAATTCTTAGTAGTTGTAAAAACCTTCACTTTTTCTTAAGTGGAATGACAATTTCTAATCTCTAACATATAACATTTAACTGTTTGATTTTGCTAAATATAACCTAATCTTTAATAATTTTAAAAACATTTAAATGTAATGACTTGAATTCATTATTTATTCTGCCATACACAAATTGGGTACACATTTGCTCTTCATATGTACTGGTTCTTTGTTATACACTGGAACTTAGTTGCTACGTAAAATAATTCTCTAATAATAGTTAATTTTGTTTTTAATTTGCTTCTTTCAAGTCAAAGTGAATTGCAAAAATTTAACTCTCATATATAGGCTGTGATACCCCATTACTTTACTGCTAATAGTTGTTAATGAAAATAGACGGATCCTTTTGCCAAGTGATATTATTTTCACTAAAGCCATTGGTAACTTTAAAAGTATCTTTTGTCTTTCAGTTAATCAACAGTTTTTACCATTGTTTCATTAACATTTTAAAAAATTCTTTAATTTTGAAGTTTTTACATATGCCTTCTTTTCCCCCCAATGGCTTCTCCCCACTTGCTCCCACCCCCCAACACATGTCCCCACCCCCCTATTGTCTGTGTCCATTGTTATACTCATTTGCATGGATACAAATCCTTTGGTTGATCTCTTAACCCTACCCCAACCCTCCTTTGCCTTCCCTCTGAGGTTTGACAGTCTGATGCTTTTATGTCTCTGGATCTATTTTTGTTCATCAGTTTATGTTGTTCATTATATTCCATAAATGAGTGAAATGATGTGATTTTATATTTCTCCAACTGGCTTATTTTGCTTAGCATAATGCTCTCCATTTCTATCCATGCTGTTGCCAATGGTAAGAGGTCCTTCTTTTTTACAATAGCATAGTATTCCATTGTGTAGATATACCACAGTTTTTAATCCACTCATCTGCTGATGGGCACTTATACTGTTTCCAAATCTTAGCTATGGTGAATTGTGCTGCTATGAACATAGGGGACATACATTCTTTCTGATTGGTGTTTCTGAGTTCTTAGTAAATATTCCTAGAAGTGGGATTACTGGGTCGAATGGGAGTTCCATTTTTAATTTTTTGAGGAAACTCCATACTGTTATCTACAGTGGCTGCACCAGTCTGCATTCCCACCAGGAGTGTATGAGGTTTCTTTTTTCTCCACATCCTCGCCAACACTTGTCTTTTGTCTTTTGTTGATTTGTTGATTTGTTGATGATAGCCTTTCTGACAGGTGTGAGAAGGTATCTCATTGACATTTTGATATACATCTCTTGGATGATTAGTTACTTTGAGCATGTTTTCATGTCTCTTGGCCATCTCTATGTCCACTTTTGAAAAGTGTTTAAGTCCTTTGCCCATTTTTTATTGAATTGTTTATCTCCCTGTTGTTAAGTTGTATGAGTTCCCTATAAATTTTGGAGATTAAACGCTTTTCAGATGTAATATTGGCAAATATGTACTCCCATGCAGTAGGCTCTCTTGTTGTTTTTTTGATGGTTTCTTTTGCTGTTCAGAAGATTTTTTATTTTGATGTAGTTTTATTTTTGATGATTTGTTTATTTTTTCTTTAGTTTCTATTGCCCTGGGAAATGTATCAGGAAAAATATTGCTATGATATATGTCTGATATTTTGCTGCCTACAGATTTTTCTAAGATTTTTTATGGTTTTCCATCTTACCTTTAAATCTTTTATCCATTTGAGCCCATTTTTGTATATGGTATAAGTTGGTGATCTAGTTTCATTGTTTTTCATGTATTTGTCCAATTTTCCCAACACCTTATTGAAGAGACTGTCTTGCCTCCATTGTATGCTCTTGCCTCTTTTGTCAAATATTCACTGAGCGTAATGGCTTGGGTCAATTTCTGGGTTCTCTGTTCTGTTCCATTGCTCTGTATGTCTGTTCTTGTGCCTGTACAGGGCAGTTTTGAGAACAGTGACTTTGTAATACAGCTTGATATCTGGTATTGTGATCCCTCCAACTTTGATCTTCTTTCTCAGGATTGCTGAAGCTATTTTGGGTCTTTTTTTTTTATTCCATATAAATTCTTGGAGAATTTGAACTAGCTCTGTGAAATGTGCTGTGGTATTTTAATTGGGATTGCCTTGAATCTGTTGATTGCTTTGGGTAGTATGTGCATTTTAATGATATTGATTCTATCAATGCATGAACAGAGTATATTTTTCCACTTATTTATATCTTTCTCTATCTCTTTTTTCAGTGTCCTGTAGTTTTCTGAGTACAGCTCTTTTACCTCATTAGTTAAGTTTATTCTTAGGTATCTTAATTTTTTTTGTTACTATGGTAAATAGAACTTTTCTTAGATTTCTCTTTCTGTGAGTTCATTATTGGTATATAAAAATGCCATAAATTTCTGGATATTAATTTTGTATCCTGCTATGTTGCCGAATTAATTTATTAAATCTAGTTGTTTTTTGATGGAGTCTTTAGGGTTTTCTATGTACTATATCATGTCATCTGTGAATAATAACAGTTTTACTTCTTCTTTTCTAATTTGGATGTCTTTTATTTTTTCTTCTTGTTTGATTGCTATGGCTAGCACTTCCAGTACAATGTTGAACGGGAGTCATGAAAGTGGGTATCCCTGTCTTATTCCTGTTCTTAGGGGAAATGATTTTAGTATTTGCCCATTGCATCTGACGTTGGCTGTAGGTTTGTCATATAAGGCTTTTATTATGTTGAGGTATGATCCCTCTATTCCCACTTTATCTGAGAGTTTTTATCAAGAAAGGGTGTTGGATTTTGTCAAATGCTTTTTCTGCATCAACTGATATGATCATGTGGATTTTGTCTTTCAATTTGTTTATGTGATGTATCATGTTTATTGATTTGCAGATATTGTACCAGCCTTGCATCCCCAGAATAAGTCCCACTTGGTCATGGTGTATGATCATTTTAATGTGTTGCTGGATGTGATTTGCTAATATTTTGATGAGGATTTTAGCATCTATGTTCATCAGGAATATTGGCCTATAATTCTCTTTCTTTATAGTGTCTTTATCTGGTTTTGGCATTAGGTTAATGCTGGCTTCATTCTGAAGATGTCAATTGATTCCATATGATCTAGTGAATCGTTTAGGATGGCTGTTTCTTTGTTGATTTTTTGTCTAAAAGATTTATTCAGTGATGTCAATGGGATTTTAAAGTCCCCTACTAAGATAGTATTGCTGTTGATCTCTCCCTTGATATCTTCCAGGAGTTCTTTTATGTATTTGGATGTTCCTGCATTGGGTGCATATATGTTTACCAGAGTTATATCTTCTGGTTGTATCAAGCCCTATAGTATTCTGAAGTGGCCTTCCTTATCTATTATTATGGCCTTCACTTTGAGTTCTATTTTGTCAGATATAAATATTGCTACCCCAGCTTTTTTTTTTTTTTTTCATTTCCATTTGCCTGAAAAATATTTTTCTATCCCTTCATTTTCAGTCTGTGTGAGTCTTTTGTTCTGAGGTGTGTTTCTTGTAGACAGCATATATATATGGGACATGTTTTCTTATCCATTCAGCTACCTTATGTCTTTTGACTGGAGCATTTAACCCATTTATGTTTAAGGTTATAATTGACTAGAGACCTGGTGCACAGATTCATGCACCATAGGGGTCCCTAGGCCCAGCCTGTGGGGATTGGGCCAAAACTGGCTCTCCAACATCCCCACAAGGGGTACTGGAATGCAAAAGAGTTGTTCTTGGGTTACCCAACCCTGGAATCAGGCTCCTTCCTCTGTTTCTGGGTGTGTCACGGCAGCTACTGCATTAAGTGTCTGCCTCCTGGTGGTCATTGCATGCCATAGCTACCAGTTGGAAGGTCAAATGGTTGGACGGTCCCTTAGGCAGATATATATATATATATCTGTTTATTGTCATTTTTATCCTTTATGTCTTTGTTTCTCCTTCTCTCTCTATTTCTATTTCTTACACAAGTCCCTTTAGGATTTCTGGCATATGGTTTTTTTCTCTACTATATATGCACATTTGGATAACTGTTATTAGAAATGTATTTTAAGTAGCAACTTTTGTTCAGTGAATAACAAAGAACCAGTACAGATTATGAGCAAACTTATACTACTTTGCATATGATAGAGTGACTGATGATTCCAAGTCATAAAAATTAAATGTTTTTAGAATGATTAAACATTTATTTTTGTCATAGAGGTTAGTGATAATTATAGTAAATAAACAGGAGATTACAAGATGATGAAGTGTAAATAAAAAGACCTCTTACATTCTTAGAGCAGAAAAACCTATTTTAGATACTGGTTACCTCATAAAATCATAATAGAAGCAGACAGGGAGTATAACTCTCTTAAATCTCTTAAAAGCAGGAGGCTTGGAAGAAAGCACTTTAGAGCAGCACTGCACAATAAAAAAATAATGTGAGCCACAAATATAAGTTTAAATTTCTAGTAGCCACATTTTTAAAAGTATTTTTAGAAAACAACATTAATTATAATGAAATATTCAACTCAATTGTATCCAAAATGTTATCATTTCAACATGTAATCATATGAGAATTATTACAGAGACAACTTATATTCTTTTTCTAGTACTGAGTCTTCAAAATCTATTATGGTTTTTCACTTACAGCGCATTCCCTCAGACCAGCCACATTTTAAGCGCTCAGTTGCCCTGGTGGCTAGAGGTTGCCATTTTGGAAAGTGTAGCTTGAGGTAAAATCAATGTAAGTAAAGATCTCTCTCCTCTGAAGCACACAATTTGCATACTTAAAGACATCTTCCAGGAGACACCAAGCAAATCTGGATCCCTTCTTTCAATTTTCTCTCAATAGGTCCCAGTGATGGCTAAGGGAATATTCTGATTTTAGGAAAGACTACTCTTCTAATCTCACCCCAAATGCCTTAAATCTACTCAAGGCAGGCACAAGACCAGTGAGGGAAAAGGGATTTGTTATCTATCATATCTTCTTACTACTTAAGTAACCTCAACTTTAATTCTCTATGTCTTTATTTCCTCACCTATAAAATGGGACTTATGATATAACTTTCCTCATATGATTGTAGTAGAAATTAAATGACATGATGAAGGTAAGATATAAGCACATCATCTCTGTCCATACTTGTTGCACAATAAATCTTAACTGATATTATCCATTCTTCTATAGTTCAAAGCCAAGTTATCCTAACTATATATTAACAATGTTGGCTCATAATAGACCTTGAACAATCTTTTGCCTATGGAGAGTGCTAACAAATTAAATGTGAAGTACTTTTTACTGAAAGTTTTGGATATTTTGATATTTTAAAAATCTTAGAAAATCAACAATTCATTGATAGCGATGGCCAGTAGTGAGAGGTGATCCCTCCCATACACAACCTATGGCTTTCTACCTTCCTCTTTCTGATAGCAAAATCAGAGAATGACAAAGGTATTAAGCACTACATTTTACCATCAACCTCCCTGAGAATGGAAAAGACTGATCATGTTTTTCTAGTGCCCAAGCAAAATACTCTAATAAGCCTGGTGTTGAGGTACAAATAAGTTTATTGTTTTTTACATGAATAAGGTAATTTACAACTCATCCATCTGAAGTGCAAATAACATGTGCTTTATGTTCTTTTGATTCTGTACAATGCCTTTGGTTATTCTTGTTGTAAAAGTCAGCTACATTGAATTCTCTAGGAAGAAATGGATGTGTACTTTATAGATCATAGACTTGATTCAACTTTTCCCCAGATAGTAAAATTCAGTTTTCCTTTTTATTGTTTGTAAAGAGAAATAATTTATCCAGATACAATGTAAATGTGGTTGACAAATTCTCTGTCTCATGCATTAAAGAGCTTTGTAACTTCAAACTTGTTTACTGTACCCATTCCTACCTTCAACTTTATTTGCATCATTTTATCTTGACATTTTTAGTATTTTCCATGTGCTAAGGAAATTTTTTCTTCAATAATTGATAAGATAAAGAAACACAAGACTTCATAACTAGTTCATTTTTTACTTAGATGGTTCTGCTGCTATCGTTTGCAGCAAAAAGTGCATTCTTTCCCTAAGGCCGAAACAATTATCTCTGGTATCATAAAGAAGTAAAACTGGCACATGTGAAAAATTCTTGATGCATTTCACTCTATGTAAAGAGCACCAGCCACTGTGCAAAGCAGTATAGATCGACCTCAAAAAATTAAAAATGGAACTGCCTTACGACCCAGTGATTGCACTCCTGGGAATATGTCTGAAGAAACCGAAAACACTAATTGAAAAGAATATATGCACCCTTATGTTCAGTGCAACATTATTTACAATAGCCAAGATTTGGAGGCAGCCCAAGTGCCTGTCAGTCAATGAGTGGATAAAATGTTGTGGTACATTTACACCATGGAACACTACTGGGCCATAGAAAAGAAGGAATCTTACTTTTTTGTGACAGCATGGATGGGTGGGGGGAGTATTACGCTAAATGAAATAAGCCAGTAAGAAATGGATACGTACTATATGATTTCAGTTATATTTAGAATTTAATGAATGAAATAAACTAATAAACAAAATAGAAACAGACTCATAGATACAGAGCACAGACTGACAGCTGTCAGAGGAGAGAGGTGTTGGGGGCTGGGTGAAAACGATGAAAGCATTAAACAAAGAAAAAAGACCTCATAGACACAGACCACGGTATGGTGATTAGCAGAGTGAAAGTGGAGTAGGGGGAGGGAGAGGACAGTAAAGAGGGGATAAATGGTGATGAAATGAGACTTAACTTGGGGTATGCACAATACAATATACAGATGAGGTATTATAGATTTGTATACCTAAAACCTATATTACTTTATTAAACGATCTCACCCTAATAAATTCAATATTTTTTAAAAGAGCAGCAAAAGGCTAAAGGTCTTTTTGTAATTGGCATTTGAAAGTATTGAACATAAAGAATATGCAGCTACAAAGTAGAGAGATTTTTTTTTCAAAAAACGAACACAATTTTTCTTGCATTTGTAAAATATGAGCATTGGTCAGTTAAAAAGAAATTTTGATGATCACAAAATAAGGAGTGATATGTAATTTTTGCCAAAAGAACCTCAACACAATGTGAATGCCTAAATCTTTTAGAGCAATTTCAAAGAACAGAGAGATGTAGAATCAACAGTAAAACTTAAAAGACAGAATAGAATATTGGGTAGTATACCTTTCTCTCATACATCCCTAGACTAGCAAATTCCCAAGCCTAAGAATAAATATATATACAATTGATATACAAACATCACATATTACATGTTTAATATATTGATTACTTTTGTTGTTATTGCTGTTGCTAAAGTTTATACCGTTATGATGGAGTAGCAACATGGTATAATGGCAATGCTGCCATGGGACAGAAGTCTCCTGTATTCTCTTTTCAGCTGCAATTTCAATAAACTGTGGCCTCAGTAAACTCAAACACTCTCCTCCAGGTTTAGTTTCCTCATCTGTAAAATAAAAGGATTAGGTTAGATTTTCTAGGGCATTTCCAACACTAATTTTCCCCATTTCCAATGCTATGTTACAAGCTTACTTCTGTTCTTAGTGGAGAACATACAGAACCCACAAATATGGCCTCAGTGAATCCTGTATGCAAAGGAGTGACAATCTTGATAAGCCTCCTTGGATTCCTGTTCACCTATGAATTACTTTTCCTAATTAAAAATGAATCTATTATTTTTTGGTTTTTTTTTTTAGTTCTGGAGATGTCAACTAAGAAATAAATTATAGAATAACATGTATATTCCTTTTTTTTTTTCTATAAAGAAGTAGGAAGTATGCCTTAAATTGCTTTC
Source organism: Eptesicus fuscus (assembly GCF_027574615.1). NCBI lineage: Eukaryota > Metazoa > Chordata > Mammalia > Chiroptera > Vespertilionidae > Eptesicus > Eptesicus fuscus. The sequence goes on along the minus strand of NC_072475.1, from coordinate 90,630,933 downwards.
CTTTTTCCAATCTCAAGTGTCCCAAACACAACCCTTATTCTAAAATTATGTCTCGCTCAGTGTTCATTAAATATGATTTCTAAATTCCTGTTTTGTGTTCTGCTAGTGACATCTTGTTACTCTATTTTTCTCAGTTCTCAAGCTTTAGTCATTCACTACCTTCCATCATTTCTTCATAGTTCAGCTCAAATCCAAGCCAATCAAACTCAGTGTCTTAGCAATTTACACACACAAAAAAAGCACTGAGAGTAAAAATCAACAACAGTGAAGCTAAACATTAAATGTTAACATTAAAAAAGAGTTCCGCATGATGGCCATGTGTGATCTGAAGTTGTGGGGAGTGTTAACTCTGCGGCAGATACATCCTATGCAATAAAGACAGAATATGCAAATTGACTATAACTCCGTGACAAAGATGGTGATGCCCACAGCCAATAAGGAGGGAATATGCAAATTGACACAACAAGGCAAGAGGCAGAAGGTGGCTCTGGGCTGGAGCAAAGGCGGTCCCAGCAGCCAGGGGAAAGAAGGCCTATTCTTGCATGAATCTTAGTGCAACGGGCCTCTAGTATGATATAAAGAAAAGAGATAAGGAAAATGTTTATTTAGAAAGAGAGGAGAGCCATGGAGAGAGCCCTCTCCATAGCAGAACACTGGGGTGACTACTGTGGTCAGCTCTGTTTTGGTCCTTGTTCTTTCTCCAATTCTTACTCTGCTCTTGCCTTTCTTAAGCTACGTTGCTTCTCATCCATGAACTGATACCCTTCCCCCCTCTGCTTGCAAGCCTGACATGGGATTTTTCATGGCAGAGTGATTCAGTGATCTTTGTGTCAGTCAGTCTGTCCTATTTAGTTAGGCTAAGTGTATGGAAGGTCTGACCTTTCTTACCAAACTGAGCATTAAAGTGCTTTGCTAAACAAGAATTGCCAGTTTCTGGAGTTGAATAATGCTTCTCCCATAGAAGGAAGAATCTGCCCCGATCAGTGTTTCTATTAAACCGCGTGTGTTTTCCCTTTACATAATAAATTTCCCATCACTTAGAGCAACATGAATGAATCTCTGTAGCTTGCAATTCCAAAGACCAACTAAAATAATAAATGTCCATTGCTTGATTTTAAAGTTTGTGTATGTTGGTATGGGGGTAGGAGAGAAATAGACTGTAAGTTATTTCTTTCTCTGATAATTATCACTGTCCAATTTTTACAGGAGAGCAGACAACTTATTTTCAAACATTAGTAATTTAATCATTAGTTGATACAGTGGCTCCTTCTCTTCTCTTTTTCAAAGGCAGTGACTCCTATTTCAAATTTTTTATTTGGTAAATACTTGACAAGGGACTGAAATGAGCAATGGAACCTGGATAATTCCCAGCCCCTCTACTACTGCATCCCACTGCCTTTAAGTCTACAAGACCCTACATTATCTGACATCCTTTGCTACTTTTTCCTCCTCCTCCTCAAAATCCACATCAGCTACACTGATCTTTTCCCTACTTCTTTGAATATGTAAAATGATTCACTTCCTCAAGACCTTTGCACTTGCTGTTCCCTATGCATGAAAAATATTCCCTAGGATACATATATGGTTCACTCACAATTTATATCCTCATAGTTGCATTCTTTGATCATTCTTCTAAATTAGCAGCACTCATTATCATCTATAGCCTAATATTTCCTATTTTGATAAACATAGTCCACAGCACTACCTGAGATTATCTTATATATTGATTGATTTTCTCTTACTACTTAAAAATGTATGTTGTCTTGAAAATAAGCTTTATGAATTCAAAAGTTTTCTCTTCGGGTCACTGTAGTTTCCACAAAACCTCCTAAAGTACCTGTCATACAGTAGGTGTTCAATAAACATTTATTGAACAAATGAAGCAGAAATTTAGTATGGAACAATAAGTTTAAAATCTCATAGAGTTCATCGAAAATAAGTCAAGTGAAAAATGAACAAGCAAGTAAAATCTTCATGACTCCAAAATTTACTTCTAGGTTTTCTTAATGTTATGGGCTAAAGGATCCCAATCTGATAACACTAATACCCAGTAGATAGGTCAAAATAAACCTCTACTCTAATTATTCAAATAGTAGTCTCTCAAAGTGACATATAATTTAGATCCTTTGGGAGACAAAAGATGAGCTAATTCCTTGAATGTCTGATAATTTTTATGTATAAAAATTTTACAATTAAAATTTTCATTTAGCTGCTAATTCAGTTGATTTTTAGATCCTCTGAATTTATGACATAAATATAAAGAGCTATAAAATACCTCTCCTTTTTTGACATGTTGACAGAAGTGGTTTATACAATCTGAATGCTAGATTATTTAGAAAATACACATAATTTTATTCTTTATTTAATCTAAATTGAATCAGATTTTACAAGTAAGCACTAATGTCAGATTAAAAGCATGTTAAAAGAAGAAAGAATGTAGAGTACTAGTATACCTTATGTTTCTGTAGTTTTTTTTTCTTGCCTGAATATAAGAACTGTGTTAATGCAGTATTTCTTGCCTGACTGTTTAGGGTCAGGCTTTCTGGGACTAAACTGTTAGCCTTTGAGTTAAAAAGAATGTCAGGTAAATTGATGTAAATTGTCTGTCTTGTGACCTGAGGGCACAGACAAGGAATCAAGAGATAAGTGTTCCACAAACCCATCCCATTACCCAAGAAAGCCCTCTGCCTGTGTACTAGGGACAGGAGGTTAGCAGCATGCAAGTAAAACCTCACTGTCACTTAGTCATGATTTCTCTCCCAAGTGTAAAAGAATGCACCCTGTGAGCCAACATTACTCAACTTGCAAATTCTGTCTACTGTGTTCTAAGACACTGACTATCCACCTAAAGGTCTGATTAAGAAGGAAAAATAGGGTAGTCTCCAGGTGCATACTAATTTCAAGCTTATGTGGGTGTTCTCATAGATAAATTCAGCAAGGTTACAGTGTGCTTGCTCAGAAATGTATCTAGATTACTGAGAAGTGAGTGCTGTAGGAGGGGAAAAAATTACCAAAAAAAAAAAAATACTTCCCCCAACACTAAAATAATAGTTTTCATCTACTACTTATGAAGAGGAAGTATCTAAAGAAACTCTAATCCAAACAGAAGTATGGAATTATAAAGATATCAGTACTGCTCTCTACAAAGGGCTTATATATGCTTAGGATATTAATGGGAAGGAAGGAAGGAAGGAAGGAAGGAAGGAAGGAAGGAAGGAAGGAAGGAAGGAAGGAAGGAAGGAAGGAAGGAAGGAAGGGAGGAAAGGAAGGAAGGAAGGAAGGAAAGAAGGAAATATGGAGGACTAGAGAGGGAGAGGAAGAAAGTAAGACAGCATATTTCCTACTCTAGGTTACTAGTGGATTTAAACCTGAATTAATTTTGCTACACCCTATACTTTCTTTGAGATGAGTGAGGTAAGGAGAAGAGGATGTTAAATCAGAAATTTTTGGTGTTATATTTTAATTAAGACTTTTGTGCCAGGTTTGTCATTGAATCACTTTACTCAGAAAACCTAAGGAAAAATTCTGGGATCCTTCCCACCTAAGTTTAATTCAAGTAGGTTATATATGAGCAACCTATTGTTTTGCAGGGTTATTAGTTTATTTGATGAATTCCTAATAAGAGCTGGAATTCTATTAAGCTGAGAACAATAGTCAATGAAAATAAAAAGGATTTTGAGCTCTAGAAAATAACATTTTAGTAGGGGAGACAGATAATAATAACATGCAACAAAAATGCACCAAATCAATGTAAATACACCTGCAAAAATGTAAATAAAAAACGTATTACCAGTGTGGTGAAGGAAATGTTGTCCAGGCTTTGACAAGCATATGCTTTGTCTGAAGGATCAAGAAACGATTTTTAAAGAAGTGGCATGTGAGGCGATGGAGATGTTAACTAACCTTATTGTGTTAATCATTTTGCAATTTCTATGCTTATCAAATCATCACATTGTACACCTTAAACTTACACAGTGTTAAAAGTAAATGTATCTCAATAAAACTGGGGGTGGGGGGTAGCAGATGTGATGTCTGAAGAGAGAGTAGAAGGCTATCGAGGAGATAACAGAGGGAAGCAGAAAGAGCCTCCAGTATAGAGGTACAGGTGGGAGAAAATGAACCAAGAAGTCAGAAGGAGCTTGCAGCCCGAAGGAAAGGAGGAGCTGGGGTAGATGAGGGTGGAGAGGTAGACAGGGTTGCATCATTCTGAGCTTTTCCTTTCCCATTACCCACAAAAGATCGGAAGAGGAATGAAAAGAAAATGTAAAGGTTCCACATGTTTTCCCATAGTAATTTTAAAATTTGTGATGTCCTAAGTTATTGTAGGCTTAAGTACCTGAAAGAAATGATAATTCTTTAATCAAAACCAGTGGTTTGCCAATCAAAATTTGAAATGGATATCTAATTTTTTTTTAATATTTACCTTATTGAGATTAGAAATGCACATATTTTAGTGATTTATAAAAATTGTAATTAACCCTGGCCTGTTTTCCAGTTTCTCTCAGTAGTTAGAGTGTTTGATTCCAGGTCAAGGGCATGTACCTCAGTTGCAGGCTCAATCCCCAGTCCCAGTTGGGGCCCATGTGGTAGGCAACCAATTGATGTGCCTCTCTCACATCTCTCTCTCTCTCTCTCTCTCTCTCTCTCTCTTCCCCATTCCTCCTTCCCCTCCACTCTCTCTAAAAAAAGCAATGGAAAAAAGATTCTAGGGTGAGGATAAAATAAATAAATAAATAAATAAATAAATAAATAAATAAATAAATTGTTATTAATAAGCAAACCCTTTATAATATATAGCTAAATATTTTAATTACTACACCCAAATTAGTATTTCATTTTATATTTTGAGATTATTTATATTTTTTTTACTATCTTACATTATATATTGTGTTTTGGGTTCAAATAACTTTATAGAAATTATTATTTTTATTTTGTTTTGGCTGTGTCAAGAATGAATTATTGAGTTTTAAATTTGAGCCATGATACAATTGGCTAAATAGAAATTTCTCATAAACTCTAAGGTACCTTGCAAATAAGTCACCAGAAATAAATATAAATAAAGCAGAGAAGAAAAATTGCTATAGAAATATTTGGAAAAAAAAATATTAGCTTACTTGCTATGGTTTCTTGGTTTTTGAAATATTAAAATGAAATCATTTAAATAGATGAAGGCAAAATCATTAGTTTGTGATGAACATGGATGTCATGGTCTGTCAGCAATCACTATGTCCAAGTAAACTAGTGAAATCATCAGAACTTTTAATAGTATTTTGTTGAATGATTTGCATTGATGTGCCTGAAAAGTTCATCATAAAATCTTTCTAACCACATTAATATCCTTCTTAGGATATTAAAGAAAGCAGCTCTACTTTTGTGTCATTTGTGTGAATTGAATTACAAGCATCATAAGGAAAATTTTTGTATTTAAGTATCAAATTCCTGTTTATAAAAAGAATAGAGGCCCAGTGCCCGGATTCATGAACCTGTGGGGTCCCCTGGCTTAGCCGGTGGGGATTGGGTCAAATCAGCAGTGCAATGCTGCCTGCTGCTCCTGCCTGCCACTCCTGCTCACCCAGGCCCCGCTGTGCCTTCTGCCACTGCCACTCTGTAGGCTCACTGCTGCTCTGCTGTCTGGCACCCCTTGGTCAGCTGAGCAGAGCTCCCGCTGTGGGAGCGCACTCATCACCAGGGGCAGCTCCTGTGTTGAGTGTCTGCCCCCTGGTTGTCAGTGTGCATCATAACAGCCAGCTGACCTGTCATTCAGTCTTTCAGTTGACTGGTCGCTTAGGCTTTTATATATATAGAAGATGCCTGCCACCTGGCCAGTAGAGCTCAGTGGTTGAGCATTGACCTATGAATCAGGATGTCACTTTTGATTCCCAGGTCAGGGCACATGCATGGGTTGCAGGCTCCAGTAGGGAGCATGGGCATGTAGGAGGCAGCCAATCAATGATTCTCTCTCATCATTGATGCTTCTATCTCTCTCTACCTCTCCCTTCCTCTCTGAAATCAATATATATAAAGATGTCTGACCTTTATTCCTATAGTAAACAATTATGTTTGAGTCTCGTTTTGACTTAATTCTCCAGTTTTGTCCTCAGTAGAGCAAAAGTGCAAATATCTAGAGAGCTGATTTTATTTGCACCTTGCTAAATATTTGCTGATCATTTATTAGTTTCAGGTTATTTATCTTACACTTAACCCTACCTTTTGCTAGAATAATGAAAAAGCATTTACATACCAGTTTTCCCTTTTTACTATAAGGATATATGAAATTTTAACAAATCTGATGCTCTTAATTTATAGTTATCCAGATTTGAATATTTCAAGTTTTCATTTTTAAAGTTATATTTAGCACTTCTACTTGTTAGTATATAAACATTAATTGATATTTTATAGAATTTCAGGAAATTATTTACTTTTCAAATCACAAACTTCCACTAGCCATAAGGAATGCATGCTTAACTTTAAATAAGGATATTTAACTTCTTTGGAAAAGGCTTTTGTTTTTCAGCATATTGTTTGTTTGTTTGTTTGTTTGTTTTTGAGAAAATTAAGTATAAGAAATAGTGAATATAAGTACTCTGTGTGTTTGTACCAGAGATTAGAGAACTGGGTTTTAGAAGCCAAGTGATTAATTTATGTGCTGCTGTATTTATTCTCATTTTATTCACTCACTACATAGCACAGAGACAGAAGTCTAAGTTTTATACCTCTCTCCTGGTATTTTCTCTAGTGCTTCACGTAGAGTAGTTGTTTAACAGGTTTTTTTTTTTGTTTTTTTTTTTTGGTGAAGATGATGAAGGAGAAATGGACACATCAGAATGTCTCTGTAGGTTAAATTAACAAAGGATTTCATGGGAAGTGTTAGGGAAAACCACCCATATAGTAGATGCATCTATCTGTTCATTAATCATAGAGGGTGTGCCTTTGTGACCAAAATTTCATCTAACCTTTATCAGAATTTGAAAGTAAAAGAGACTTAAAAAAAAACAAAAACTGAATTAACTTCTTCTTGTTATACATGCGCGTTTTGATGGTAGGGAATGGTTGAAAGAAAGAATAATTTGCATGGCTTAAATAAAAATTATTTTTGCATATTGTAACTGCTATCAAGCTTTTAGCATTTACTGGATAACTAAAGAAACTATCCTTTTCAGAGACGATGTAGTATAATTTGGCTTTTGGCACACATCTGCACTGAAGTAGCCAGCACTTGCTGGGACGCTCATGGCTATTGAAACCACAGCAGATGCCTCACTTTGACATCTTCCTGATTCCCACTGATAGATCTGTTGCACTAGGCCTACCTGCCTGAATACTGAAACACAGCCCATTAATTCCATGGAGTCTCTGTCCTTTATAATAAATGAGCTTACATCACCCTTAAAATCAATTAGTTTCACATCATAGAAATCTAGACTCAGGGTGTAATGATCATCTCATTTACTTCCCTCTCAAACCCCAATAGAAATCTTGAATTTTATTTGTGATAAAATTCCTAAATCCTGTTATCCATGTTATTCATGAAACTTTTGATAATAAGATCTCCTTAGGAACCCATGTCTATAATTTTAAAATGTTATCTTGTTTTGAGATTAAAAATGTGAAGGATCTTCTTTCTTTGTAACATCTTAATTTATCTGTTTATTTAAGATACAGTTTTGATTATTGCAGTATAGGACAGGGTAGTGAGATTTAGACGTTAGTAATATCATCAGAAACAATTTCTCAATCACACAGGAACTTCCATATTGATATTACACTGACTATTGGAAACAACTTTCTTATATATTTTTTAAAATATATTTGATTGATTTTTTACAGAGAGGAAGGGAGAGGGAGAGAGGGTTAGAAACATCGATGAGAGAGAAACATCAATCAGCTGCATCCTGCACCCTCCCCACTGGGGATGGGCCCACAACCAAGGTACATGCCCTTGACTGGAATCGAACCTGGGGCCCTTGAGTCTACAGGCTGACGCTCTATCCACTGAGCCAAACCGGTTAGGGCCAACTTTCTTATATTGAGCTGATATGTAATGTCTTCCCAGGGAACCAAGTTACACCTATAATAGTCTGTTCATAAAGTACATGCATTCTTCTTCTTCTACAAGATGATCCTTCCACAACATGAAAACTGCTTTTTCTTTTCAAGCATATTATCTCTCCAAATTAGACAATCCCAGTTGATTTAACCTTTCCTAGTCATCCAGTGCATCATATGAACAACATCCTCCCTTGCCCTCTTTTTAATCACCTTAGAAATGTGACATCCTAGATTATATAAAACTTTCAAGGGTTGTCTGCACAATAAATAGTGGCATGGGATCATCCATGGCCATGCCCACATAGGACACTTCTGATAATGTAGCCTAACATTGAGTGCACTTTTTCAGTTTTATGACAGTGATTATGTATTGATCTAATTGCTGATTAAAACACCTATGTTAAATTGTTTTATATCTACATTATATCTACATCCTATATAATAAAAGCGTAATATGCAAATTGACTCAACATTGGAACAACCAGTGGTGGGGGGGCGGGGCCAGTGAATAGGTGGCGCCAGGCCAGCAGAGGTGCGTGCCAGTGGGCAGAGGGAGGGAATGGCGATGGGGGGAGTGGCAACCAGTGGTGGCAGAGGAGCGATGGTGGGGGGCTAGCACCATCCCCTGATCAGCCCATCTGGTCGCCTCCTGCAGAGAGAGGCCGGGCGGCAATGGTGGGGTGATGTAGGGGGCACCATCTCCTGATCCCCTGTCCTTGCCTCCTGCAAAGGGAGGCCAGGCAGCAATGGCAGGGTGATGGGGGTCATCCCCTGATTGGTCGGCCCGGTCGACTCCCGCAGAAGGAGGCCTGACTATGGCTCAGGCCCACTCCCTAAGCCCTCAGTAGGACATCTCCTGAGGACTGAGGACTGTGAGATGGTGCAGGCAGGGCTGAGTGACCCCCCAGTGCACAGATTTTTGTGCAATGGGCCTGTAGTATATATATAAAAGCCTAAGCGACCGGTTGACTTAATGACTGAATGACCAGTTGAATAGTTGCTATGATGTGCACTGACCACCAGGGGGCAGATGCACAACACAGGAGCTTTCCCCTGATGGCAAGTGCGCTCCCACAGTGGGAGCCCCGCTCAGCTGACCGACAGGCACCAGACACCTGGCTCATGGCTGGTCGCTGCAGCCCAGAGACCGTAGCAGAGCAGCAGCAAGCCTATTGAGCAGCAGCAGCAGATGCAGCGGGGCCGGGATGAGTCAAGTGGCAGGCAGGAGCTGCATGAGGCATTGGACTGCCAGTTTGGCCCAATACCCGCAGGCCATGTGAATATATGTTTATTTTATTACTTATTACAAGTTTATGTCATTAATAATATTTATCCAGTTGTTCTATCTATAATGTCATTTGAATGTTCAGATATAATGAATGAGATATTTGTTGAGAATTTATTTTTGTGTACTGTATGGAAGTAAGCTAAGAGTGCAATAAAAAAAAAAAAAATAGAAACTCAGTGAATCCCTAGTCTTAAGAAATGGGTGCTACAGATTACAGGAAAATCCTCTATAATAAAGAGGTAATATAAAAATGGTCGTGACACCATGACGCATAACAACCGATCAGCAGGAGGGTGGGGCAGTGAGCTACAAGCTGCAGAAAACTACAGGAAGTTGAGGCAATGAGCTACCTGCAGCAGAGAGCTACAGGAGGATGACACAGCAGGTGGAGAGCTACAGGAGGGTGGGGCAGTGAGCTATGAGTGGTGGAGAGCTAGAGGAGGGTGGGGTAGTGAGTTATAAGCAGGGGAGAGCTAAAGGAGGGTGTGGTAGTGAGCTATGTGTAGCAGAGAGCTACAAGCTATGGTGGGCTGGGCAGCCAGCTGAGGCAAGCAGCAGTGAGCTACTCATGCATGGATTCGTGTGCAGGGCCACTAGTATATACATAAATTTAAAAATTCCTAAGCAAATATAAAGAAAATTAAAAAGGGAAAATATATAATTGAATATTGAAGGATGGTAACTAAGGTGATGTTTTGAATGGGATCATAGTTGAAGAGTTTATATTTGGAAGAAATGTTTATTATGGTGTGAATCCATGAAGTTTCTGACAGCTCTAACAACTGACATCTGGGTTCTTTTTTTCTTTTTTAAAAATATATTTTTATTGATTTTTTACAGAGAGGAAGGGAGAGGAATAGAGAGTTAGAAACATCAATGAGAGAGAAACACTGATCAGCTGCCTCCTGCACACCTCCTACTGGGGATGTGCCCACAACCAAGATACATGCCCTTGACTGGAATCAAACCTGGAACCTTTCAGTCTGCAGGCCAACGCTCTATCCACTGAGCCAAACTGGTTAGGGCACCTCTGGGTTCTTTGTACCTTTAATATCATATGACCAGAAAGGAAAGAAAATCATTATTTTCTCCATAAACAATTGTACTTGGGGATACCAAAGCTATCAGAAACATAAAATCTAACATCACAGGAATTCACCAAAAATGAGAAAAGACTAGTGCAATATTATGTTAAAGACTTAATTTTTACTAGAGGCCTGGTGCACGAACTTCATGCACTTGGGGAGGTTCCCTCAGCCTGGCCTGCACACTTTTGCAGTCCAGGAGCCCTCAGGGATTGTCTGACTGATGGCTTAGGCTGCTCCCCCCAAGGGACATCCTTAGCACTGCCACAGAGGCAGGAGAGGCTCCCGCCAACGCCACTGTGCTCACCAGCCGTGAGCCCAGTTTCTGGCTGAGCGGCACTCCCCTGTGGGAGCACACTGACCACCAGGAGTAAGGTCCTGTGTTGAGTTTCTGCCCCCTGGTGGTCAGTGTGCATCATAGTGACTGGTCGTTCTGCCATCAGCCTGAAACCATCTCTCCAACATCCCCTGAGGGATCCCAAATTACAAGAAGGCGCAGGCCTGGTCGAGGGACCCCACTAGTGCACAATGGGAACCAGGGAGGGACATGAGAGGTTGGTCAGCCAGGGAGGGACTGCAGGAGGGCTCCAGGGCATTTCTGGTCAGTCTCACAAAGTCCCTATCAGCCGGACCCCAGCAGTAAGCTAACCTACTGGTCAGAGTGTCTATCCCCTAGTGTTCAGTGCACGGCAGAGTGACTGGCCAACCAGTTAACTGTCTGCCCCCTGGTGGTCAGTGCACATCATAGCAAGCAGTTGCACAGCCTTACCATATCATTAGCATATTACGCTTTGATTGGTTGAATGGCCAACTGGATAACCAGACACTTAGCACATTAAGCTTTTATTATATAGGATCGTACATGGAATTGAAGAGTGAGAAGTCAGGTTTCTGGCCAACTATGTCGGATCAGTTGTGAGATGGGAATTAAGGCAGAGAATAAGAATGAGGCTGATGTTCCAGGGGAAACTTTCAGTAAGTGTGAGCCAGAGAAACATGATGTAACAGGGAGAGTAAAGGAGACTGGGGTAACCATCTTCACTGGCCTCTCTCTGTAGTTTAGACCTTATCTACTCCAAGATGCTTGACTATCCTAGAAGTTGTGAGGGTCCCAGGCTATTCTAGAGCTTTGGCTTTCAACTAGTATTGGATCATCATTCCAATTGCATACTATTTGCTAACTTGTCTTTACACCTGTACTAGAGGCCCGGTGCATGAAATTCGTGCACGGAGGTGGGGATGTCCCTCAGCCCAGCCTGCACCCTCTCCAATTTGGGACCCCTGCATCACTCTCACAATCCAGGACTGCTGGCTCCCAAGTGCTCGCTTGCCTGCCTTTCTGATTGCCCCTAACCACTCCCCTGCCAGCCTGATTGATGTCTAACTGCTCCCCTACCAGCCTGTTTGCACCCAACTTCCTTCCTCTGCCAGCCTGGTCACCCCTTAACTGCTGGCCTGATCACCCACAACTGCTCTCCCTTACAGGCCTGGTCCCTCCCAACTCCCCTCCCCTGCTGGCCATCTTGTGTCCACATGGGGGCAGGATCTTTGACCACATGGGGGCAGGCATCTTGTGTGTTGGAGTGATAGTCAATCTGCATATTACTATTTTATTACATAGGATAGAGGCCTGGTGCATGGGTGGGGGCCAGCTGGTTTGCCCTGAAGGGTGTCCCGGATCAGGGTTCCCATGGGGTATGGGGCAGTCTGGGCGAGAGGCCTGTGGTGGTTTGCAGGCCGGCCACACCCCCTGGCAACCCAAGCCTGGTATCTGGAATTTATTTATCTTCTACAATTGAAACTTTGTAGCCTGGAGCGGAGCCAAGCCTTCTGCTCGCTCCGTGGCGGCAGCCATTTCTGTTGGAATTTATTTATCTTCTATAATTGAAACTTTGTAGCCTGGAGAGAAGGTCTGGGCCAGCCAGGGCTGCAGAAGCTTGGCACCCTCCATCACCGGGGGCAACCCTAGGCTCCTGCTCTCTCCAGCTCCATGGCCGCAGCCATTTCTGTTGGGATTTATGTATCTTCTATAACTGAAACTTTATAGCCTTAAGTGGAGGCCTGGAACGGCCAGGGTGTGCAGAAAGCTTGGCTTCCTCCATCACCGGGGAAACCTAAGTCTCCCTCCTGCTCTCTCTGTGGCTGCAGCCATCTTGGTTGGTTTAATTTGCATACTCGCTCCTGATTGGCTGGTGGGCGTGGCTTGTGGGTGTAGCAAAGTGATGGTTAATTTGCATATTACTCTTTTATTGAATAGGATTTTCCCATTGATCTTTGGAGTCCTTATTCTTTAATCTCCTACATATCATGTAAAATCAGTCTTTTACAAATTCTACTCTTTAGAAATCCATAATTATGGTCAATAGTCTGTTTCATATTGCCTAAAAGTAAAGTTCACCTGTAATAGTACTGCTAATAATTATTTACTGAAACTTTAACATGAACCAGGGACTGAGTGAAATATCGTCAATGCATTATCTCATTTAATCCTCATAAAAACCTTATGAAATTGACAACTTAACATTAGCACACAACATCAGTCTAGTATTTGATTGTATGATGCCCATATCAGTTCATTCATTCCATTATTTATTCAACAACTATTTAGTAAATGTACATTATGTGTTGCATGCTATTGTAAAATAGTAGGTCTTAGCTTGGGACAGTTTTGCACCCAGGAGACATTTGGCAATATCTGGAGATATTATTGTTTGTCACACCTGAGGGAATGGCTACTGGTATCTGTAGGGTAGAAGTAAAGAATGCTACTATGCACCCTACTATGCACAAAGCAGCCTGCTACACAAAGGATTATCTGGTACCAAATGTCAATAATGCTGACATTGAGAAACCATGTTGTACAGTGAAGAGATATAATGCCTAGAAAATCAGACACATGCTGAAACCGGTTTGGCTCAGTGGATAGAGCATCGGCCTGCGGATTCAAGGGTCCCAGGTTTGATTCCGGTCAAGGGCATGTGCCTTGGTTGCAGGCAAATCCCCAGTAGGGGGTGTGCAAGAGCCAGCTGATCGATGTTTCTCTCTCATCGATGTTTCTAACTCTCTATCCATCTCTCTTCCTCTCTGTAAAAAATCAATAAAATATATTTAAGAAAATCAGACACATATCTGCCTTTGTAGAGCTTATGTCATTAGTTATGTCATTAATTTGAAGGCAAATATAAAATCAATAACCAACAAATTAAATACATAGGTGTTAAATGTTATAAACTGAAGGAATATATGGGGTGTGATTCTCTATAATAAAAGTGTAATATGCAAATCAACCAAACAGCAGAATGACCAGTCAGCAGGGGGCAGAGCCAATGAGCAGGTGGTGTCAGGCCAACCAAGGTGCATGCCAGTGGCAGAGGGAGGAGATGGCAATGGGGTGGTGGGGGCAGTGGTGACCAGTGGCCTGGTGATGGGGGCTGGTGCCATCCCCTGATAACCCACCCAGTCACCTCCCACAGAGTGAAGCCATGGGCTGTGTGGCGATTCAGGGCAGGGCCGGCTGCTCGCAGCTCTGGATAGGCCTGCCAGGGTTGCCTCCTTCAGATGGAGGTGGGCCTAAGCCCTCAGTTGGACATCCCCTGAGGGCTCCCTGACTGGGAGAGGACACAGGCCAGGCTGAGTGATGCCTCTTCCCCTCTTCCCCCCCTACCCCCCCAAGTGCATGAATTTCCATGCATCGGACCTCTAGTAAAAGAATAAAACTGTAGTGGTTAATTTAGATTCTTTTGTAGGGAAGTTTGAGAGAAACCTTTTTGAAAAATAAATGTTTAAATTGAAATCTAATGGAAAAATCAGAGTTCACATGGCTAACTATTACACATTTGGAGAGTAGAAGATATGCCAGTGGGAATGGACCAGAGTGTACATGGGTGTATGGGTGAGAGATGAGGCTGGTCTCTGATTGTCTTATGTATATAAATCTTTTCTCTCTAATAAGATTACAGACTCCCACGAGGAGAACATGACAAATACAATATTTACTTTCTATCCCATGGAGTGCTTTGAACAGTATTGGGACATAATAGGTACACAATAACTTGACTTGTGTATTTTTGCTAGAAATCCAATTTCTAGATTGTATTATGCCAGTTTCCACTTTGGGGGAATGGTAGTGCCTTTGACAATCTTTCCAATTAATTCAGGAATTGCTTCCAATTGTAGACCTAGCCGGAGTCCTGCCATTTGTCAGGCAGTCATTGTGTCTGCAGGCTGCGCGGGGCTGCACTGAGCTTTTTATATAACCACTGTTAGTAAATCACTTGTTGTCAGCTGGCCTTGTTTTGGAATTTCAATAAAAACCATACCTTTCTTTAGTCTTCCTGAAAAATTCTTACTAAGGACCATTTTCCTCTCTATTGCATATTTGTAAATTGTTTAATAATAGGGCAAATAGTTACTTTGTTACATGAAGAATTCTGATTATTTATATGACCCTGAATTATCACAATCCATTTAATTCCCAGAGAAAGATAACATGCATACTTATTACAGATTTAAAATATAAATCCCGCCCAGGCGGGTCTCTCTCCCTCTCCCTTCCTCTCTGAAGTCAAAAAAAAAAAAAAAAAAAAAAAAAATATATATATATATATATATATATATATATATATATATATATATATATATAAATCCCTTTGAAATTTGAGATTTTCTTTGGAAACCATTTCAATTATTCTTAACACTAGAGGCCCAGTGCACAAAATTTGTGCAATGGGAGGGGGGGTTCCCTCAGCCCAGCCTGCCCCCTCTCACAGTCCAGGAGCCCTCAAGGGATGTCCTACTGATGGATTAGGCACATGGGGAGTGGGCCTAAGCCGTGTTCTGGCCTACCTCTGCGGGAGGCAACCGGGCTAGTCAGGGGAAGGCGCCACCCCGATCAGCCCGCTGCTGCTGCCACTGCTGACCACCACAGCCGCCAAGGTGTTTTCATCAACGTGGACTCCAGTCCCTTCACCACGAAAAAATAGCAACTTTCTTTAGGCATTTTCAAGATGTCTCTTTCATAGGATATGACATTGCTTTCTTTCTTTTTTTTTTTAATCCTCACCTGAGGATATTTTTCCATTGATTTTTAGAGAATGTGGCAGAGAGAGGGAAAGACAGAGAGAAATATCAATGTGAGAGGGACACTTTGATTGGTTGCTTCCTGCATGAGCCCTGACCTGGGCCCCAGCCAGGGAGGAGCCTGCAACCTAGCTTACATGTTCTTGATCAGAATCGAACCCGGACCCTGCAGTCCGGAGCCAGACCAGCTAGAGCAGGATATGACATTTCTTAGCCCCTCCAGCAGCAGACCTTCGTTTTTTCCTCCAGGAGTGAGGTGCAAAAACCCTAGATCACCTTCTTGGATTCTTGTTAGCCAAGTTACCAAGAACACTGCAAGTGGTATACTGGGAGCTTAGCCAAAAAGCGGTCAGAAAAGGTGTCTCCTCTGCAGCTCACACTCAGAGGGGGACTGCTGGCATGCTGTGGTGTGTCCGCTCTGGGCCTGCTCCAGCCATGCCGTGGTGGCTTGGGCAGCCCCCGCTGTGTGTGTGTCCACTCCGGGCCTGCGCCATCCATGTCTTGCCTCACTGCGCACGCAGTCCCCTCCTGTCCATCTGCGCACACAGCCTCCTCCTGAGCAGGTTGTGACTGTAATAGCGTCCCAGCTAATTTGCATATTACCTCTTTATGTATAAATAGGAGGGTGGATTTTTTTAAAGGCCCTTGTTAGGCACAGGATAATATCCATAAATAATAATTTTGATTCATTTCAAATTATATTGAATTTATATTATATTTTATACAATGAAGGTGTTCATTTAGGTCAGTGATGGGCAACCTTTTGAGCTTGGTGTGTCAAACTTCGCCAAAAAACTGAGCATAACTCGGGTAGTGTGTCACTTTGAGGAAAAAACGTTATTTCGCAAATGTTTCATCCTCAGGAGCAGCAAACGTTTCATCCTTGGCATGTGGCCGCATGTCATCAGAAATGGCTACACGTGTCAGTGCTGACACGCGTGTCATAGGTTCACCATCACTGATTTAGGTCAATAAAACTACAAAAATTCTTCATACTTATAAGAAAGTATGATGAATACATACTTTCTGTTATCTAATCTAATAATAGACAAATATGCAAATTGACCGCACCTTCGCTACACCTAAGCCACGCCCACCAGCCAAGCCACGCCCACCAACCAATCAGGATGAGTATGCAAATTGCCCCAACAAAGATGGCGGCTAATTTGCATATCAAGACAGCGTCCAAAGAAGCCAACAGCTGCAGAAGGGAGTAAAGCTTCCAAGAAGCAAGCAAGGGGGGGGGGGGAGGGCGGGGCGGAGGCGGGGCCGGGGGGAAGGAGAAGGGCGGGGCGGAGGCGGGGCCGGGGGAGAAGGGCGGGGCGGAGGCGGGGCCAGGGGTGAAGGAAAACAAGGGAGGGCTGGAAGAGAAGGCGGGGTGGGCGGGGCGGAGGCGGGGCCGGGGGTGAAGAGAAACGCGGGCGGGCTGGAGGAGAAGGCGGGGCGGGCGGAGCGGAGGTGGGGCCGGGGGTGAAGAGAAACGCGGGCAGGCTGGAGAAGAAGGCGAGGCGGGTGATAAAGGTGGAGTGGAGGTGGGGCCGGGGGCGAAGGGAAATGCTGGCGGGCGGGCTGGAGGAGAAGGTGAGGCGGGGGACAAGGGCGGGGCGGGGGACAAGGGCGGGGCAGAGGCGGGGCGGGGGAGAAGGGAAACGCGGGCGGGCTGGAGGAGAAGGTGAGGCGGGCGAACAAGGGAGGAACGGAGGCAGGGTAGAGTGCTGCGGGAAATCCTATTGCAGGATTTTTTCCTGCAACGGGAAAGCTAGTTTTAAATAAAAGTTAAGATAATCAACTTGTGCTCAATTGGAAACATTTTTTTGCATTTTAATTTCTTTATTGATTAAGGTATTACATATTTGTCCTCATTCCCCCATTACCTTCCCACCGCCCCCCTCCCGCCCAGAGAAATGATAGAGGACTTGTCTTTAAAACTTTACAAAAGGAAAAATATTTTCCTATTTTAACAGGTAAAGAGAATACTGTCTACCCTCAACTGTATATCTTACATATAATTGTCTCTTGCAACTTATGTATACTGAGTTTAATATTTTGTTGGAGTACTTTCTTCAGTGTTTCTTAGTGTATGTAGTTGGTGCTCTAGGTGCTCTAGAAATGTTATCGAATACCAGAGTAATACATAACCATTAAAGGCCTAATTGTGTTACATACTCTGCAATATAAATTGACAAATTGTGTGTATGCATATATGTGTATACATATATATGTGTTTACATGTAGTGTATATATAAATGTGTATGTTTATGTATATATGTGTATATATGTGACTATACACACATATATACCATTATGCACAAAAATAAACACAGACTTTTTCATACCATTTTCATAGAACTTTGCTTTGGGCAATATTTAAATTTAGAGTAATTCAAAAATATCTCTCTAATTAGCATGTTATTTTTTATCTGTTCTCTTGACTTCTTTCTGGAATGTTTGCTTTCTGGAGTTTGCCTGATATTCTACCAAGGCTTCAAAAATGGTGTAAACTTATAAAAAGGTCAGTTCAAGCTCATGGTCCTTTGGCCTCTTGCCATCCAGAGGATAAGGTTTCTGATAGAGGACTGTGTAATCACTTCAGAGAATACTGATGTTTGAAGGAGGGAGAAGGAAGAAAATATATGAAAAATTCATGGGCCTTCATTGGCATGCATACTGTTATTTGATTTTCATCAGACAGTAAATGAGAAGAACCTGAAGTCTGGTTGTGTTAACAGAACTCTTTTAAATGCTGGACAGCCCCTGTAAATAAATGCTCAGCATGTCATGAAAAATTCTTCCACTGCATACAAGAATAGATTTTGTCACATTGGGGCCTAAATATAGGCAGTGATATCCATGACTGGCCACTCTTAAGGAAAACATTTACATTCCTAACAGAATGCATGGAAGAAAAAAGAATATGCATCATGAGAAGAGGTTATCATATAGGGTGCAGAGGCAGGTGTGAGATCTACAGTTCATTAGGCATGCTGATTATATTCAGCATGCCTTAATAGAGAGAGATAAGAAGAATATCAGTTTTTGCAAATGAAAATATGCTTTTTGGAAAGCACCTTCTGGCTAATCTTTAAGCTAAGTGGTGAAGGTGAAATTGAAGAATTTTTTATCTATAATAAAATTTAATGAACATATTAATTGCAGCATAGAGTTAGCGGCACACCATAACTCTGAAGCTTTCTCTAAATGATAATCATCTTTAAGCCATATATATGTGAATGAGAGGCAGGGTTTGATTTATAATATTGAGTGGCAAAGCATGTTAAGGCTGAAAGTGACCTTAGAAATCACCTAAAATTCTCTGCCTCATTTTTCAGTTGATGAAACTGACATCAGTGGAGTCAAATGATTTCTCAAATTTTCATGATAAATTTCTGAAAGTTCTATCCCATTCTATCAACCCATTTAGCTTCTTAGTGTCACAGAGAAAAATTTTAAATATTTTGCTTTATTTGTAGAACTCCAAATTAAGTTTCCTTCTATTGATTCTTGCTAATTATTTAGTAATGTCTAGGATAAAATAATTACAAAAATGTAACAGCTTTATGCAAATACCTGATCTATTTCATATAGATCACCTCTTAGAAGTAAAGAAAAATCTGCTAAAGGTTTCAACATGCATTTTGCAATGTGTAGGAGACAGGCATTTTTATTTGGTTGTTGATTTGTTGCTTTTAGCCATGAAGCAAAGAATGTGCTTTGGATTGCTTTTCTCACAGCTTCATTCCTCATGTGTCTCAGTGACACAAATAGACAGGCTGACAACAGATTTATTACCTAAAGCTCAGTTGAAAATTTAAATGATACAGCTAAAAGTCATAGTCTGCCTGAGCACCCACTTGCCAGTTCAGGAGTGAGTATTAAATACCCCAGGACATGAAAGTGGTGAAACATTTGGTAGAAAAAGAAATTGGGAATAAATCACTAATTTGATAAGTTTTGACTGACTGACCAAACAGGAAAATAATTCTTTAAAATGTGTCCATCTTTAAATTAGTTGACTTTCTAAGTAGAGGAAAGCCTAGTCCTTTCCAGTAATCTACTAAGCTATCTCCCCACACTTTTACAATGTGATCGAATTCTTTATTCGAATTTTTCCATGTTTCCTCAGATTATCTGTTGAGCATTACAGGAAACTAGTTTTAGCAGCGTGGTATGTAGAGGTGTTTAAACTGAAGTTGGAGACCAGAGAAATATGTGCTTTATATATTTTCAAACAACATTGCATACATTGAATATATAGTGTAAGGTAGCTAAGAGTAATTATTTATATAGTAAGAATTGCAAGAACACTAAATGTTTCTAATTGTCTTAATATAATGTTTGCAATGAGATTGACCCCAAAGCTTCCTTTTTAAATAAAAGCCAAATTAGCATTCTTTATTTAGTACAGAGAAGGTCCTAAATTCCACTTTATTACAGGTATTTTCACGTTTTTCTCTTACATTGTTTCAAGAAGACTGTTCATTAATCCTTATATTCTCTCTTTATTTTTTAATTTATACAATCATGTAGAATTATAAGGAAATAAAAATATCTCCAAGTCTAGGAGATTTTGTTGGGTTTATATACCATGCCCAAAGGTAAAACTAATCTCCTGTCTCATGGAATATGTGCCAATAATTTCTCCCTTTAATGATTATGTAAAAAAGTTATTTTGAAAGAACTGAGGGGTTTACTATCCTAGTGTATTTATGCAGTGTAGGTGAAATAAAATATTTTTACGGTGAGTGCCACTTAAATATTAAGTACATATGAGCTCAGAAGTATATCTTAGAAGGAGCTATATCCTAAATCATTGAAATCTTCTACAATTCTATTTTTAGAGGGACTTGAAGATGAAGGAGTGGCTGCAGGCAAAATAGTTTTGACGGTTCACTATTCTATCTAAAAGTCTTAAAGTTTCCGGATGCATTTATTCAGAATTATCCTAACACAATATTGTTCTTTATGGTTGTCTGATCTGTTTATATGATGAACTCCCTGACTTAGGGTAAAAGCAAAATGAATGCAATAGAGTTGTGTTTATTTTTTGATTACTAGAACCCTTACTAAAAACCTAATAACTTCAAACATAAAATACGAATCTTGCTCTACCTTTCTGGTGAATTCTTTAAATATTATCTTATATTTTCACAATTGCATGAAATTCAAAATATAAGGTTAAATATTGCTCTCCAAATTATGACTAATTTATCCTTTGTGACACATAAATTCTTGTTACTGGATAGTATAGGAATATTTAACATGACGAAATGCTCAGATTACCTAGGATAGTAATGAACCAACCTGATGCCAGTAGGAAAACTGTCTTTGTACTGTCAACTGTGTTCTTGATTCCCCCAATTATATAGAAAACAGTGGGAATATTTATGGAATACAGGTATCCCTAATTTATTGTTTTTCCTCTACTCCTACAAGATGTTACTCTTAGAGCATAAGTCCTTTAAATAAGTTTGCAACAGCATTGATGAAACTGGAGAGCATTGTGCTAAGTGAAATAAGCCAGTCAGTGAAAGAAAAATACCATATGATCTCACTAATTTGTAGAATATAAAGAACATTATAAACTGTTGAACAAAAATAGATAGAGGCAAAGAAGCATCAAACAGACTGTCAAACTACAGCGGGAGGGTTTGGTGGGTAAGAGATCAACCAAAGGACTTGTATGTATGCATATAAGCACAATAAACAGATGCAAGACACGGGGGGGCAGAGGGGGTGAGGGCAAGTGCCAGGAGGTAGGGGAGTCTTGGGGGAGGCCAATGGGGGAGGGGGGGAAAGAGACATATGTACTACTATTTGTAATACCTTAAACAATAAAATAAAATAATAAAATAAATAAATAATCACTATGACTATTCAATGTATGACAATACTAGTAGGTCTATATCTATGTGTGTTTGTATGTCTTGTGTTTTAGCAAAGAATTACCTTCTTTAGTAACCCCTAGGAATCATTTCTCCTGATTATAACTGGAGCTACATGATATGAAATGTTCACACCCATTGGCAGGCCAACCCTAATATCTGCAAGGTATAGAACAAGAGATCAAATAGAAGCCCACACAGAATAGGTCTTAATATTTTAAAATTGCAAATCATGCTAATAAACTGTACAGTCAGATATGTTTGAATCTCCTACCTTGATAAATATATCTCCCTAATGACCTGGAAAATTAATTTGAATTTAGAATTCTTGAATTCCTTTGAATTCCTCATTTAACATAGTGATGCAAATAAGTTGGTCCCTGGTCCACTCTAAATTACACACCATGTAAGAGAAATCTTTGATTGCAAGTGAGGATATCCCAGAGCATGTGTCAACTCTGCATACATACCCTTAAAGACAATTGCCTATAAGTTTAACAGTGGGCAAACCAAAAGAGAGATCCAGTGAGGCCTTGAAATGTCTCAAATACAAATTTTTAATACCTTCTCTTTATTTTAATTTTAATATATTTTTATTGATTTCAGAGAGGAAGGGAGAGGGAGAGAGAAAGAGAAATATTAATGATGAGAGAAAATCATTGATCGGCTGTCTCCTGCATGCCCCACACAGGGGATCGAGCCCACAATCAGGGCATATGCCCTGACTGGGAATCGAACCTTGACCTCCTCGGCTGTAGATTGACACTCAACCACTGAACCATGCCAACCAGGCTCAAATACATGTTGACAGCTAGTTCTAGGGTCTTGTGTGCTTGGAACATTGTCTGGAGCCTTGATCTTTACAATTGCTCCAACAAGCAGTAACAGTAAAACCTGGGATCATGTTAGAAATGCATCATTTCTGGCTGCACCTCAGAATCACACAATCAGAATCTTAATTTTAAAGGATTACCCAAGGATTCCTGTTGGCATCAGAGTTTAATACCTATTGAACTAAAGGATGGCAGTGTGTTTGTTACAGAAAACAGCTGGGCATATTCCCTTGCCTGCCAGACTTTTCACCCTATGATATCACTAACTTCCAAATTAGCCTGTAAAATACATAGAAACATGTCTTATTCACCACTGTAGCCATTAGCTGTTCCTTTATGGATAAAATTACAGACTGAAGATATGTTCTAATATATGATTCAAACATTCTATTTCTTACTGATAGGAAATGATGATTTCAATAAGAAGCCTGGATTTAAACAATCAAATGATTTTATTTGGCTATAGAGATTAAAAAATATATTTGTTATTATTTGTTTTCTGCTTAAAGGCATAAGATCTGTTCTATATATGTAAATACATACATATGCTACATGAAGTACATAAGCGGCTGTTGATTGTAGTCCAAATGCCAGCTGCATAAATTCATAAATTACAACAAAGTTCTATAGTTAGTATCTAATGTGTTTCTAACATAGAAAACTAGAGCATAGTTGCTCTGCATAGTTTTATCATTAATGCTTTAATTTTGAGTTTAGTTTTACCTCAAGTCTTCTTTCCCTTTCTGCCCAAACTAATCCTGTAGATATTGAAAAAATCAATATGATGGCCATATTTGTCTTCTTAGTTGTCTTATATGTATTTTATAAGTAATACTAATTATTAGTGTCTTTAAGTTTTCAATGACTTTTTTTAAAAATCCTCACTTGAGAATATATGTTCATTGATTTTTCAGAGAGAGAGGAATGGAAGAAAGGGAGAGAGAGAGAAACATCAATCAGTTACACGCCCAACAGGAGACTGAACCTGCAACCTTTTGGTGTAGGAGACAATGATCCAACAGAGCCACCAGGCCAGGGCCGGACAATATTCTTCATGGCTGATAGTCACTAAACCTGGGCTATCTATTTCATTTATGCAGAACAACTATGCTCAATCCTATAGGGAAAATTAGAAAAAATACCTTCTTCCTGGCAGTCAGGTACAGACTATGTGTTTGGTGTAGGGTTTGGCAAGAGGATGGCAGTTTTGGGAAAGGAAGGACTAGACTTCCTTAGATTCCACCCCGCCAGCAGCAGGGCCTTATCTTGGCCTTTCAGGTACAAGCTGAATTTCAGCCCCATATGCTTTTGTGCCATGCACATTTTGCATGACCTAGCAATTCCATATATATATTAAGGGCATTTGAGCCACCAGTTTTGTAAAATTTTGATTTTATGATGCTAAAAGAAGATATTGAAGCCACTAAAGAAAAAGAAGAAAAGGTTAGGAAGCAACCAGTTGTAGAAAACATTAAGAAACAGAGGGAGTATGTTACAATTTTTTTAAAAAATATATATTTTATTGATTTTTTACAGAGAGGAAGAGAGAGGGATAGAGAGCTAGAAACATCGATGAGAGAGAAACATCGATCAGCTGCCTCTTGCACACCCCCTACTGGGGATGTGCCCACAACCAAGGTACATGCCCATGACCGGAATCGAACGTGGGACCCTTCAGTCTGCAGGCCGACACTCTATCCACTGAGCCAAACCGGTTTCGGCAGTATGTTACAATTTTTAAGCGTATATTTAAATACTAGAGGCCCGGTGCACGAAATTCGTGCACGGAGGGGAGTTGTCCCTCAGCCCAGTCTGTACCCTCTCCAATCTGGGACCCCTCAAGGGATGTCTGACTGCCCGTTTAGGCCCCATCCCAGGGATCGGGCCGAAAAGGGCAGTGGAAAATCCCTCTCACAATCCAGGACTGCTGGCTCCCAACTGCTTGCCTGCCTGCCTTCCTGATTGCCCCTAACCGCTTCTGCCTGCCAGCCTGATCACCCCCTAACCACTCTGCTGCCAGCCTGTTTGCCCCCAACTTCCCTCCTCTGCCGGCCTGGTCACCCCTAACTGCCCTCTCCTGCAGGGTTGATCACCTACAACTGCCCTCCCTTGCAGGCCTGGTCCTTCTCAACTGCCCTCCCTTGTAGGCTGGGTGCCTCCCAACTACCCTCTCCTGCTGGCCATCTTGTGGTGGCCATCTTGTGTCCACATGGGGGCAAGATCTTTGACCACATGGGGGCAGCTATATTGTGTGTTGCAGTGATGATCAATCTGCATAGTACTCTTTTATTAGATATGATAGAGGCCTGGTACAGGGGTGGGGGCCAGCTGGTTTTCCCTGAAGGATGTCCCTGATCAGGGTGGGGTTCCCTTGGGGCGTGGGGCGGCCTGAGCGAGGGGCCTGTGGTGGTTTGCAGGCGGGCCACGCCCCCTGGCAACCCAAGCGGAGGTCCTGGTATCTGGAATTTATTTTCCTTCTACAATTGAAACTTTGTATCCTGGAGCAGAGCCAAGCCTCGGGCTCTGTCCGAGGTCCGAAGCCATTTGTGTTGGGGTTATAATTGAAACTTTGTTGCCTTAAGCGGGTGGGCCTGGCCAGGGAGTGCGGAAAGCTTTGCTTCCCCTGTTGCTGGTGGCAACCCTGGCCTGCTCTCTCAAGCTCCATTCTGCCGCCATTTGTTTGAATTTGTTTACCTTCTATAATTGAAACTTTGTAGCTTGAGTGGAGGCTTAGGCCTGGCAAGGGCCAGCGGAAAGCTTGGCTTCCTCTGTTACCTAGGAAACCTTGCTCTCTGTGGCTGTAGCCATCTTGGTTTGGGTTAATTTGCATAGTCGCTCTGATTGGATGGTGGGCGTGGCTTGTGGGCGTGGCTTGTGGGTGTGTTGGAGTTATGGTCAATTTGCATATTTGTCTATTATTAGATAGGATTTTAACCCCAACTCTTTCTTTTTAATTAGTTCTAGTTGAGGGTTTTGTCCTTCTTTTGCTTTATTGAATATATTTATTTTGAAGTTTGGTCTGGTGAAATCACCAACTTAATTATTCATTGCTCTAAGGCATCTGTTTAGACACAATCAGTGTTTGAACTAACTCTCCCTCTGGTAATTACCCACCAGTTATTTTCTAGTGTAAAGACCAGAGGCCACTATGCTTTTCTTAAACTTTCAGATAAGAAATAGTAAATGTATATTTCATTCTTCCTGAGGGAAGCTCATTAGCTTATTTTGATGATGCAAATTAAAAGGATGACTTCTCTTCCCCTGACCCCTCCACAGAGCATGTTCTTCTAAATGCCATAGAAAAAAAAAATTGAAAAAATATATTTTTTTGAGAAATAGATACAAAGAGAAGAATGACTGGCTTTTGCTTAATTTGTGGAATTCTGGAGATATTTCTAATATCCCTTGAAATGCTTAGTGTCTTTTAAAGATATATAATATTTTCTTTAAGACCAAGGGTCAATTTGTATTTATTATCTATTATGACAAAAATAAGAGTGATTTAAAATATAATATACAATAAAATAAATTAGTTTTTGTTGAGGACTGAATTATGCTACCCCAAATTCTAAATTTTTCAGATGGAGTCTAACCCCCAATGTAGATATAGAGCCTTTAAAGAGGTAATTAAAATTAAATGAAGTCTTGCCCTGGCCCACGTAGCTCAGTTGGTTGAGCTTCATTGCAGGTTTGATTCCTGGTAAGGGAACGTACCTAGGTTGGGAGTCTGGTCCCCAGTGGGAGGGCATACAAAAGGCAACCAATCAATGTTTATCTCTCCCTCTCTCTAAAGTTAATAAAACATATCCTCAGATAAGGATTAAAAATATACTTAAGAAAGAAAGAGGTTAAATTAAGTCTGAGGGTGGTTCCCTAATCGGAGAGGACTTGTCTCCTAATAAGAAAAGAAAGGGACACTGAGGAGTGCAGGCCCAGAGGAAAGGCCATGTGAGGACATAGGGATAAGACAGATACCTGCAAGTCCTGGAGACAGGCCTCATGAGAACACCAACATGCTGACACCCTGATCTTGGACTTGTAGCCTAAAGAATTGTGAGGAAATTAATTTTTGTTGTTCAAGCAACCAAGTCCATGATATTTTGTTATGGCAGCCCTAGCAGACTAATTCAGAGTGAATATATATATTTTTTTAATATTCAATATAAATATACCAATTGGCAATAGAATTCTAATTATAAAAATCATTCATGCATTTGTATTTCTTATTCAATTAAATATGTATTGAGCACCCATTGTGCTCAGGCTCTTGCTAGGCCCTGAGAATCAAAAAATGACTCTAGAGAGAAAATTTTCTATCCCTTCGCTTGTTCTTCTCTTTTAATGGTATATTCCCTTCCCATTCTCCCACAGTTCCCTAGCATGTCCTGCATTCTTTCCAAAAGTCGGGACTTTTTTAAAACGCCGCGGGACTCAGGACAAATTGTTAAAAATCGGACTGTCCCGCCAAAAGCGGGACGTCTGGTCGCCTTACACATATGAAATCATGTGATATTTATCTTTCTCCAACTGGCTTCTTTTGCTTAGCATAATGCTCTCCAGTCGTTTCTATTTGCATTTCTTGGGTGATTAGTGACTTTGAGCATGTTTTCATATGTCTCTCAGACTTCTGTATGTTTTCTTTCGAAAAATGTCTATTTAGGTCCTTTGACCATTTTTTGATTGGATTGTTTATCTTCCTTTTGTTAAGTTGTATGAGTTCTCTGTAAATTTTGGAGATTAAACCTTTATCTGAAATAGCATTGGCAAACATGTTCTCCCATGCAGTGGGCTTTCTGGTTGTTTTGTTGATGGTTTCTTTTGCTGTGCAGAAGCTTTATATTTTGATGTAGTCCCATTTGTTTATTTTCTCCTTAGTTCCCATTGCCCTAGGAGGTGTATAGATAAAGATATTGCTCTGACATATGTCTGATATTTTACTGCCTATGGATTCTTCTAAGATTTTTATGGTTTCCTGTCTTACATTTAAGTCCTTTAGCCATTTTGAGTTTGTTTTTGTGTATGATGTAAGTTGGTGACTTAGTTTCATTTTTTTGCATGTATCTGACCAAATTTACCAGCACCATTTATTGAAAAGACTGTCTTGACTCCATTGTATGCTTTTGCCTCCTTTGTCAAATGTTAATCAAGGATATTGACTTGGGTCGATTTCTGGGTACTCTGTTCTGTTTCATTGGTCTATATGTCTGTTCATGTGCCAGTACCTGGAAGTTTTGAGAACCGTGGCTTGGTAATATAGTTTGATATCTGGTATTATGATCCTTCCAACTTTGTTCATCTTTCTCAGGATTGCTGTGGTTATTCAGGGTCTTTTTTTATTACAGTTTAATTTTTGGAGAATTTGTCCTAGGTCTTTGAAATATGCTGTTGGTATTTTAATGGGGATTGCATTGAATCTGTAGATTGCTTTGGGTAGTACCGACATTTTAATAATGTTAATTCTACCAATCCATGAACATGGTATGTTCTTCCATTTCTTTTTGTCTTCCTCTATCTCTTTTTACAATGTCCTATAGTTTCTGAGTACAGGTCTTTTACATCCTTAGTTAAGTTTATTCCTCAGTATCTTAACTTTTTTGGTGCAATGATAAATGGGATTTTTTTTTTTTTTAGTTTCTTTTTCTTTGAGTTCATTATTAGTGTATAAAAAGGCCATAGATTTCTGGGTGTTAATTTTGTATCCTGCTACATTGCCGAATTCATTTATTAAGTTTAGTAGTTTTTTGATGGAGTTTGTATAGTATCATGTACAGACTTCCCAATTTTTCTGAGAGTTTTTATCAAAAAGGTGTTGGATTTTGTTGGATGCTTTTCTGCATCAATTGATATGATTATGCGATTTTTGTCTCTCAATTGTTTATGTGATATAACACATTTATTGATTTGCAAATATTGTACCATCCTTGCAGCCCCAGAATAAACCCCACTTAGTCATGGTGTATGATCTTTCTAATGTAATGCTGGATATGATTTGCTAGAATTTTGTTGAGGATTTTAGCATCTATGTTCATCAACAATATTGGCCTGTAGTTCTCTTTTTTTGTGGTGTCTTTATCTGGTTTTAGAATTAGGGTAATGTTGGCTTCATAAAAATAACTTGGAAGTGTTCCTTTCTCTTAAATTGTTGGAATAGTCTGAGGAGGATAGGTTTTATTTCTTTTTTAAATGCTTGGCAGAACTCCCCTGTAAAGCCATGCAGACCAAGGCTTTTATTTGCTTGAAGATTTTTTTTTTTATTACTGCTTCAATTTCTTCTGTATTTATCAGCCTATTCAAGTTTTTTTATTCTTCCTGATTGAGTTTTGGGATCTTGTATTTTTCTAAGAATATGTCCATTTTATCCTGGTTGTGCAGTTTTTTGGAATAGAGTTGTTCAAAGTATTTTTTCATAATCCTTTGTATTTCTGTGTAGTAAGCTGTTACTTCACCTCTTTAATTTCTGATTTTGTTTATTTAGGTCCTCTCTCTTTGCTTCTTGGTGAGCCTGGTTAGAGGTTCATCAATCTTGTTTATGCTTTCGAAGAAACAGCTCTTGCTTTTATTGATCTTTTGTCTTGTTTTTTTTTTTTGTCTCTATTTTGTTTATTTCCACTCTGACCTTCCTTCTGCTTAAGCTGGGCTTTTCTTGATGCTCTATTTCTTAATTCTTTGAGTTGTAGGGTTTGATAATTTATTACCTGTCGTTCTTGTTTTTTGAGGTAGGCCTGTAGAGCAATGAACTTCCCTCTCAAGACTGCTTTCACTGTGTCCCATAGATTTAGGATTGTTGTGTTTTCATTGTCCTTTGTTACCAAGATTATTTTTATTTCTTCTTTGATCTCCTTGGTAACCCAATCATTGTTTAATAGCATTCTATTTAGCCTCCAAGTGTTTGATTTTTTTTCTTTTTTTATTTTTGTTGATTTCTAATTTTATGCCATTGTAGTCTGAGAAGATGCTTGATATGATTTCTATCTTCTTGAATTTGAAGAAACCTTGCCTGTGTCCCAATATGTGGTCTATCTTTGAAAATGAACTGTGTGCACTTGAGAAGAATGTATATTCTATCGCTTTGGGGTGAAATGTTCTGAAGATGTCAATTAATTCCATCTGATCTACTTAGTCATTTAGGATTGATGTTTCTTTGCTGATTTTTTGTTTAGAGAATTTATTCAGTGGTGTTAGTGGGGTATTAATGTCCCCTACTATGATTTTATTGCTATTGATTTTGCCCTTGATATCTTCCAGAAGTTTTTTTAATGTATCTGAGTGCTCCTATATTGGGTGCATATATGTTTACCAGAGTTTTATCTTCTTGTTAAATTGCTCCCTTTAGTATTGTGAAGTGATGTTCCTTATCTCGTGTTATGGTCTTTACTTTGAGGTCTAATGTGTCAGATATAAGTATTGCTATCCCAGCTGTTTTTCATTTTCATTCGACTGAGGTGTTTTGTTTTTTTTCATCCATTGACTCTCAGTCTGTGTGAGTCCTTTCTTCTGAGGTGGATTTCCTGTAGACAGCAAATATATGGGTCATATTTTCTTATCCACTCAGCTATCCTATGTCTTTTGATTGGGGCATTTAATCCATTTACATTTAAATTTATTATTGATAGGTACTTGTTTGTCACCATATTTATTCTTTATGCCTGTGTTTTTTCTTCCCTTCCTATTTCTTCTTTTTACAGCAGACCCTTTAGTATTTCTTGCATTTTTGGTTTGGTGGTAATAAACTCCCTTAGTCCTTTTTTTGTCTGTGAAACTCCTGATTTCTCCCTCAATTTTGAATGATAGCCTTGCTGGTACAGTATTCTTGGTTTCAGATCCTTGCTTTGCATGACTTTGTATATTTCATTCCATTCCCTTCTGGCCTGATGTGTTTCTGTTGAGAAATCAGTCAATAGTCAGATGGGAGATCTTTTGTAGGTAGCTTTCTGTCTCTCTCTGGCACCCTTTAAGATTCTTACTTTGTCATTGGTGTTTGCCAATTTAATTATAATGTGTCTTGGTGTCTATCTTTTTGGGGTTCATCTTGTTTGGGACTCTGTGAGCTTCTTGAACTGTGCAAGATTTTTCTTCCCAATATCAGGGAAGTTTTCTGTCATTTATTCAAACAGGTTTTCTATTCCTTGCACAGTTTCCTCTCCTTCTAGTACCCCAATTATGCAGATGTTATTTCATTTCATGTTGTCCCAAAGCTCCCTTAGAATCTCCTCCTGTTTTTTAAGGTTTTTTTTTTTGTTGTTGTTGTTTTCTGTTGCTGCTCTGTTTGGGTGTTTTTTCCTACCTTGTCTTTTAGCTCACTGATGTGGTCCTCAGCTTATTCTAGTCTACTGTTGATGCTTTCTATTGTGTACTTTGTTGTAGCTATGTCATTCTTCATTTCTCCTTGGTTTTTCTTCATTTCCTCTTGGTTCTTACACATGTTATTGAATTTGTCTTCCATCCTTTTCAGCATCCTTATCACCATTGCTCTGATTTTTTTATCTGAAAAATTGCTTGCTCCATTTTGTTAACTTCCTTTTCTGGTGATTCCTCCTTTTCTTTTTATGGGGGCTGTTTCTTTGTCTCCCCGTTTTCACTCCTCTCAGGGTGTCTGGTTATGTGGCTCCCTCTCTACTGTGTTGACTTAAAGGCACAAAATACAACTCGACAAGACACAACACAGAGGGCACAAAACACAAATGCATTCACGATACCGATAACCCCAAATAAAGGTGACCACCAGAGAAAGGAGAATTAGAGGAGAGAAAAGAGTGCAAAAATGATATTGATGAAAGGAAGAAAGGTAAGAGAGAGGGAAAAAAAAGAGAAAAGAAGGGAAAATTTTAAAAAAACAACCTCTAGTCCAATAAGTGCAAACAACAAACACCTAGAAAAGAAGGAGGGAAGCTGAATCTGAAGAGGCAGAGCTTATTTCCAGAAGGTAAGGTCAAGGAATTGAATGAATGGGGAAATGGCCACGATTCAGTATGGAGGATGTAGAAAGAGAATGAGTATATAAGAATAAAAGTAAAAAACAAAATACTAATAAAAAAGTAGAAAACAATAATTGAAAAAATATAATGATTAATATATGTATATATTAAATATATACATAAAAGAAAAAAATATATATATATAATTTTCCCTTTCTTTAATCTATCTATCTATGTACTCATCTATTTTTGGAAAAGGGGAATAGCGAGAAGATAGGCCTGATTTGGTGATTGAAACTAATTAAGCTATTAGTAAAAGAAGAAAATAAGCAAAAAGAGGAAACACAAAAGCATAAAATTAAAAAAAAGCAAAAAAACAATAAGAAAAAAAGAAAAAAATTAGCTATTGAAGAAATAGTAAAGAGGAGTGTATATGTACTTGGAGAAGGGGAGAAGAAATTAGATATATGAGTAAGCCAACAAAGACTACTTTAATAGTAATATGTCAATAAAGCAGATAAAGAAGATCAATTTTTAACAGGGTGTAAGAAGAAAGGATAAAGAAGAACTAAAGCAAGAACTGGAGAAGAGAAACAGGATGAAATAGGGTGGAAGAAAGTGTTGGCATAAAGGAAAAAATGAGAGAGTAAAATAATGATAAAAAATAAAAAATAGAATGTAGAACACTAATACAAAAAATTTTTTTTTAAATGGTAAAAAATAATAATAAATGCCCTAACCGGTTTGGCTCAGTGGATAGAGCGTCGGTCTGTGGAATGAAGGGTCCCAGGTTCGATTCCAGTCAAGGGCATGTATCTTGGTTGCAGGCACATCCCCAGTGGGGAGTGTGTAGGAAGCAGCTGATCGATGTTTCTCTCTCATCGATGTTTCTAACTCTCTATCCCTTTCTCTCTGTAAATAATTAATAAAATATATTTAAAAATAATAATAATAAATGAAAATAATAATAAAGTGAGAAAAAAATTTACTTTCTTAAATAAAAGGTAAAAAAAAAAAAAAAAAACTGAAGTAGTAAAGTTCATTCGCTTCAGGGGAGCTTCAATCCCATGGAGGCTGGTTTAAGACCCCTCTCTACTGTTCTGCCTGCCATGTCTCAGTTTACTGTCAGGTATTCAGCACAGGGTTGAAGTTCCCAGTGATCCACCACTCCTCTGTGTCATACACACACAACCTTGGTTTCAAGCAGGTGGGATCAATCTTCCCATTTTATTTTTCTGCCTGCTTTCAGTTGTATTTACACAAGTGTCTATTTCTGACACAACCCCTGGGTTGCGGTGTTTCTGTATTAGTTTCTGGGACCAAATGGCCCCTCAACCCAGTCCTCCAGGGCTCCCTGGGTGTATTTAGAATCCTTGTTTCCCTGCCACAGTCAAGACTGGGTGCAGCTACACTGCTAGGAGGAGCCTGGTCTCCGATCGCCCGGCTCCGCCCCTGGCCAAGGCTGCAAGCCTCTGGCTGAGCTCAGGCCCTGGGCAGGGACCCCCAGATCACTTGCTCCACACTTGGCCAAGGCCGCAAGCTTCTGGCCGAGGCTTGGGCCCTGGGCAGGGACCCCCAGCTGGCTCCGATGGACAGACTCCCGGCCAAGGCCAGCAAGGGCAGGCAGAAAGCTTGGTTTCCTCCATTGCTGGGGAAACCCAAGCCTTCCTCCTGCTCTCTTTGGCTGCAGCCATCTTGGTTGGGTTTATTTGCATATTAGCTCCTGATTGGCTGGTGGGCGTGACTGGTGGGTGTAGCAGAGGTATTGTCAATTTGCATATTACTCTTTTATTAGATAGGATGATATCTACCTCAAGCATTATTAATCAATACTGATTATGACATCTTGTATATGACTATATTAGGCTATAGTGTCACATAGGTATAACCAGGGTGGCCTATAAAATCCAGACTCTATGCTCAATAATGTTTGACTCATTTTAAAAATCAAAGTAATAAGTTTTTGTACTATAGTGTTTTATCTCTATGAATTATTTCATAAACAGAACAAGCAGTATTATTAAGGCCTTGTGACTATAAATCGGATATAAGAAACACTAACTAAACTTGATAGAGCTCTATTTATTGTCACAAGCACTATTTTATTGTCTAAGTTTCTGATTGCAGGTATGAAGCAGCTCCATTTAGTTACTCTGCACATCATATGAACAATATTACAGCTAGATTATATCTGTCACAAATGAAAGCCATATATTTTTTTCCTTGTAATTCATTCACAGTTATCCAGATCCATAATCCTCTAGGGAGTGTCATGAATCCACATAATGTTCCCAAATGCTAGATACTGCATTTGTATATGTGATTTAACTGACAGATGTATAAAATCACATGCAGCTAAATAACCTCACAATAACTGTGCAACTGTGAATCCTAAAATTTGCCAGTTATTCCAGCTGGTGGAGATGTACCATATAATCAGAATAATCCAATTCCAATTTAATCCCCCATTTTAATTGCACATGTGCTAAAAAATTTAGCAACAGTAAAATAAATAAACTGCTTTTGAATATTTGTATAATAACACACAAAGACAATAAAGAGAAAAATAATTATGTTTTTATTGTGCTTCTTTAGTGATTAAAAACTCTATAATTTTTAATGTAGTGCAGCAATTACTGGTTTATATGGCAGTAGGTAGATATCAACATGGCTATCCACTTTCTCTAATAGTATAAGAGGCAGGGAGATTGAGGTATGGATTACATAGGAAGCATATGGGTAGATGCAAATTATTGGTAATGTTATTTCTTGGGTTGTTGGTGTATTCCTCTTGTTTATTGCATAGTACTTTATAAGTCATGCATATACATGTACATAATTTTTCATAGCTTAAATACTATATTTAAGACTTATATAAGAGGAAAAACAGCAGGGAGACAGTGATTTATTTGTTCCTCTACCATGCAATAGTCACTGAACTTAGTGTGTGTACTTTGCTGAAGAATTAAGGGGTGTTGGATGGCTACATCTACCCAATTATTTGCATCTTTGTGTTGCTTGTTTACTGATTTGACAAAAACTTAATTAAGATAAACTGTAGACAGAGTTGACTCATCATTCCCACTGATCAGACCTTCTGGGCTCACCTGACCCTATTATCTCTTGTAAAACATAATATCTTAAGACATTAGCAAATTCATTAAATTGTTTTATTTTGAGGATGAAGAATTTGGTCAGGCAACTATTGGGGAATTATGCTTTTTATGTCATCAATTAAAGTCAACCACTTATATTCAGCTGGCAGGAGTGCTGCTCTGTAGTATACAAGATTTTTCATAACTGGCATGTCCGGTGCCTTTGGCCTCTGTCTCATGAGGGCCTTAAAATGGTCAGTCTCATGAGAGGGCTCAGTCTTCCAAAGGTAAATTTTCCTAGAAAGCATGATGAGGAGCTGCACAGCTTTCATTGCCACAGGAGGCATGTAGCTGTCTTCTATTAGGAGAAGAGCTTCCTTGTTTGTGCAGATGCAAGGGATAAGGGCATATACCCACATCTCTGTGGGATGAGTGTCAAAGAATTGGCAGCCTTGTTTTTATATGTTTTAATTTTATTTTATTGTTTAAAGTATTACAAATAGTAGTACACATGTCTCCTTTTTTTTTCCCCCATTGACCTTCCCCCTGCCTCCCCTACCCCCGGCACATGCCCTCACCACCCCTTGTTTTTAAACAACCACACTCACACCCATATAACATTCCATTTTGTGTCATCATTTTATAAATACCACATATCCACTTACCTGTTCAGTCACTTTTCCTAGAGGTCTCTGAATATCAGGTCCTCACCTGGTGAAGTCTACCAGGATTCATAATGAAGCTTGCGATAGAGGCACCGCCTACTTTCATTTATTAATTTTCCTTACATATTGCTACTGCTCAATCTGCTTCCATTTATATAAATTGGTAAATTATTCTGTTGTACAACACCAGATACATGTATTTGAATGTATAATCTCTATCTGTCGTCTGTTATAGCTGTTGCTGGAAAAACAAAAAGTCCTGGCCTAAGCTTATTTATATTTGTACAGCATGAGGTTTTGCCACTTGCAACTTTGGTGCATATGCCTTTATTCTTCTTGAAATTCTTCCTCTCCAGTCTCACAGGCATTCCTTACTTTCTGTTGTCTTTTTTCTTTCCTCCCTTCTCCATAAACAACAACCTCAAAAATGATAGCAATAAGGGTTGTAGTCAGGAAGCAGATAACTTACTCTCTTCACCATTCCTTTTTCTGTTTCCCCTTTCCTTTCTCATATTCATACTGCTTGCTGCTCTTGTTAGGCTATTCTTCAGACTCTTGCTGTCATTCTCACTATCTTTTTATCAGGTCCACAAGTCAGAGACTTAAGATCCTATATAATAAAAGGCTAATATGCAAATAGACAGGACAGTGGAACAACCAAACAACTGGTCGCTATGATGTGCACTGACCACGAAGGGATGCACGCAGAACTTGGTGGTAATCAGCGGCAGGCAGCAGAGGGGGGAACATGGTGGGCGTCGGCTGTGGCGGGATGGTGGAGCAGGTGAGCAGGGGCACCAGACCAAGACAGGGCATTGGTCGCTATCATCAGGGCAAGCCTCTGGTGGTTACTGAAAATTATTTGCTCCCACAGGTCGCAGTCCTTCCCAGCCCTCACACCCACTGCTGGCACCTGGTGTCAGCCCTGATTGCCCCTCAGTGCTTCTCCACCTCCCCCTGCTCCTGAGGGGCAATCCAAGCAATGGCCGATGCTTGCACCCACTGCCAGCACCAGCCCCACTTGCAGCACACAGACAGGGGATTGGAGCATGGAGGATGCACAGAGCCCCGCCTCTCTGCCCACAGCAGACTCATGGCCCACCCACAGTTCCTTTCAAGATGCACAAATTCATGCATTGGGCCCCTAGTATTATTACAAGAATGTCAAACTAGACCTCTGTATTCTCCTGACCAGGCTACAACTATTATTAACTTATGGTAATTCAGGTTTCATATTTTCAACATCTAGATATTTGTTTAAATATATTTTTAAATTTTTAGTTACAGTTGACATGAAATATTATATTAGTTGTCAGGTGAACAACTCAGTGATTAGACATTATATACCTTACTAGTAATCACCCTGATAAATCTAGTACTCATCTGACACCATGCATAGTTATTAAAATATCATTGACTATATTTCCTATGCTCTATTTTACATCCCCGTGACTATTCTCTAACTACCAATTTTATACTTCTTCAACCCTTCACCTTTTTACCTATAACGCCTTCCCATCTGGCAACTGTCACAATGTTCTCTGTACCTATTAGTCTATTTCTCTTTTGTTTGTCCATTTATTTTATTTTATTTATTTATTTTCTTTAAATTATATCTTTATTGTTGAAAGTATGTCCTCTTTGGAGAAATGTCTATTCAGGTGTTTTGCCCATTTTAATTGGATTATTTGTTGGTATTGAGTTTTATAAGTTATTTTTTAATTAAATATTTATTGTTGAAAGTATTTCATATGTCCCCTTTTTCCACCATTGACCCTTTCTAGCCCTCCCCACCTCTAACCCCCACAGGCCTTTACTGCCCTACTGTCTGTGTCCATAGGTTATGCATATAAGTTCTTTGCTTGATCGCTTCCCACCCACTACCTTTCCCCACCTTCCCTCTGAGATTCAGCAGCCTATGCTATGCTTCTATGTCTCTGGATCTGTTTTGTTCATCAATTTATTCTGTTCATCCAATTCCACATATGATTGAGACCATGTGATACTTATCGTTTTCTGACTGACTTATTACATTTAGCATAATACTCTCCAGGCCTCTCCATGATGTCTCTCTCAAAGGGTAAAAGATCCTTTTTTTTTTTTTTTTTTTTTTACTGATGCATAGTATTCCATGGTGTAAATGTACCACAGCTTTTTGTTTTTTTAACAACTCATATACTAATGGGCACTTAGGCTGTTTTCAGATCTTAGCTATTTTGGATTTTGCTGTTATGAACATAGGGGTGCATACATTTTTTCTGATTAGTTTTTCAAGTTTCTTAGGAAATATTCCTGGAAGTGGGATCCTGATCCTGGGTCAAATGGCAGGTCCATGTTTAATTTTTTGAGGAAACTCCATACTATTTTCCATAACAGCTGTATCAGTCTGCATTTCCACCAGCAATGTACTATGATTCCCTTTTCTCCACATCCTCACCAGCACTTGTCGTTTGTTGATTTGTTCATGGTAGCCATCTCACAGGTATGAGGCAAGACCTCATTGTTGTTTGAATTTGCATCCCAGTGATGATCAGTGACTTTGAGCATTGTTTTCAAATGTCTCTTGGCTATCTGTATATTCACTTTGGAGAAGTGTCTATTTAGGCCCTTTGCCCATTTTTTTAGTTGAATTGTTTGTCTTCCCCCTTGTTAAGTTGTTAAGTTCCTTATATATTTTGAATATTAACCCTTTATCAGATGTATCATGTTCTCCCATACAGTGGCTCCCTTTTCATTTTGATGGTTTCTTTAGCTGTACAGAAGCCTTTTATTTTTATGTAGTCCGATTTATTTATTTTCTTGTTATTTTACTTTGCTCTAGGAGATGTATCTGTATATATATATTGCTATAAGATATGTCTGATATTTTGCTGCCTAGGGATTGTTCTAAGGATTTTAAAGGTTTCACAATTTACATTTAATTATTTTATCCATTTTTAGTTTATTTTTGTGTATGTATAAGTTGGTGGTCTAGTTTTATTTTTTTGCATGTATCTGTCCAATTTTCCCAACACCATTTATTGAGGAGACTCTCTTTTTTTTAAATATATTTTTTATTGATTTCAGAGAGGAAGGGAGAGGGGGAGAGAGATAGAAACATCAATGATGATAGAGAATCATTGATTGGGTGCCTCCTGCATACCCGCTACTAGGGATCAAGCCTGAAACCCGGGCATATGCCCTTGACTGGAATCAAACCTGGGACCTTTCAGTCCACAGGCCGACACTCTATCCATTGAGCCAAACCGACTAGGGCTGAAGAGACTCTCTTGACTCCATTGTAATCTCTTGCCTCCTTTGCCAATTATTGAGCATAATGGCGTGGGTTGATTTCTGGGGTCTCTGTTCTGTTGCATTGATATATATGCCTATTCTTTTGCCAGTACCAGGCTGTTTTGATTACATTGTCTTTGTAGTATAACTTGATATCTGGTATTGTGATCCCTCCAACTTTCTTCTTTCTCAAGATTGCTTTGGCTATTCGGGATCTTATTTGGTTCCATATAAAATTTTGAAATATCTATTCTACATCTGTGAAATATTCCATTGGTGTTTTAATAGGGCTTGCTTTGAATCTGTGGATTGCTTTAAGTAGTATGGAAATTTGAATGATGTTAATTCTACCAATCCAGGAATATGTTATTTTCCTCCACTTGTTTTTATCTTCCTCTATATCTTTTAGTTTTCCCACTACAAGTCCTTTACCTCTTTGGTTAAATTTATTCCTAAGTATCTTAATTTATTTGTTGTAATGGTAAGTGGGATTGCTTTTTAGTTTCACTTTCTGAGAATTCATTAATGGTGTATAAAACGCCATTGATTTCTGGGTATTAATTTTATGTCTTACTACACTGCCAAATTCTTCTATTAAATCTAGTCATTTTTTGTCTGTATCTTCAGGCTTTTCTATGCACAATATCATGTCATTTGGGAATAATGAGAGTTTTACTTCCTCCTTTACAATTTGGATGCCTTTTATTTCTTCTTTTCTGATGATTGTGGCTATGACTTCCAGTACTATGTTGAATAACCGTGGTGAAACTGATCATCCCTGACTTGTTCCCGTTCTTAGGGGAAATGGTTTTAGTTTTTGCCCATTGAGTATGATGTTGGCTGTAGGTTTGTTATATAAGGCTTTTATTATGTTTAGGTATGATCCCTCTATTCCAACTTTGGTGAGAGTTTTTAACAAAAATGGGTCTTGGATTTTGTCGATATCTTTTCTGCATCTATTGATATGGTCATTTATTTTTATTTTGGTTTCACATATAAGTGAAATCATATGGCATCTGTATTCCTCTATGTGATTTATTTCATTTATCACAATACCCTCCATGTCCATCCATGTTGTTGCAGATGACAAGATTATATTCTGTATGCACCACTTCTTCTTTATCCATTCATCTACTGATGAACATTTAGGTTGCTTCCATTTCATATCTATTGTAAATAATCATGCAATTCGTATACATATTTAATTTATTATTTTGGGTTTCTTTGAATAAATACCCAGAGATGGAATTGCCGTGTCTTTCTTTGTCTCCTTCTATATAGCCTTTGTATATTTTTTGTTGTTGTTACTTTTAAGTGAAATTTGGAGTTTAATTAAAATCAGAACAGGGATATAGTAAACAAAAAAACATAGCATACTTTTCTGATCATCAATTTTTGAGACTGAAGGCATCTCCAAAATTTTGGAGGTCCAACTTATTTCTGAGAGATAGCAACCATCACAAAAGGTTTCACTCTTTGAACTATTCACATTTCATAGAAGAAAACAGAACAAAGTTCCTCAGACATTTTCCCTTTCATATCTAAAATGTATTTGCAAACCGGGTCTTTTCATAGTTCAAAGGAAAAGCAAACAGCTTTCTTTCTTAACCAGCTTACCTGTTACTCACCTTGGGATGTGATCGCACAATATGAGGGCACCAGATCCACCCAGAGACCAGGGCACCAGTGGCCACTTGTCTTTCTCTGAGGAGGCAGAGGTATTAGTCTTTCCGCAAGGGGAAGGGTGTGCCAGTTCACTGTCAGGAAGGATGAGCAGTGACAGAACAAAGAGTAACAGAAAAGAAGAAGGCTTTCACAAGTCAGAGTAGCCCAGCTTTACACACCACGCACTACAAATGCCAAATATGCACACCCACAACTAGAGGGAGAAGGAAAGAGCTCATAAGGGACTGCAGGAGACAAAGGATGGTGACATAGAACAGCAGGTTTGCTTACAGACATTTATCACCTTCCTAACCCTGGAAGATGTGATTAAGAAGTTGCAGTTCAAGATTGTGCTAAAAACATATCTAAAAATAGGCCTGTGGTCATCTTAAAAAATGAAAGGTCACTCCTCAGATAATAGAAGTGACAGATATTATCAGATACCAAAATTTGAGGTATCTTTGAAAATGGCCTGGCAGAGAAAAAGGAAGGAGAGAGAAAGTGAGGGAGGGAGAGAGGGAAGAGGAGAAAGAAAGGTAAATTCAGAGTACAATGGGAAAGGCAAAAAAATGGGGAGGAGCACATTTTTAAGCCCATGCTTACCTTTCTCAGCAGCCAAATAATAAAACAGGTGCACAAAGGGAAAAAAATAGTTTTTTTCTAAGAACTTTCTGGAAGTCAATGTTAACATATATATTTCAAAAACCTGCAATCTGAGACTGCACATATTACAATGCTCACTGGAATGAAAAACAATGACCACTGAGACTAGGTACTCAAATGGGTCAATGCTCTTCCAAGGTCATTCTTAAGTATCATCTGCAGGGTACTGTGATCAGGCCTTATCCAAAGTGCCTCTGTCACTTGGTATGGACCTGCTCTGAGAGCAGTGCTCAGAGGACAACAGGATTTTAAGCAATAAGATGCAAGCAGGGGGAAATGGAACAAGAAGAGGAGAGAACAGCTGGTTACTGATGACTCCCTTTTCATGTAGAGAGTTTACCATTATTTGCCCAAATGTGCTAAGTAAAGATAGGGGAAAATGAACTATAACACCGAAGGCAAAAGACATCCATTCTAGAGATTGGATGGGAAGCAGAGCTCAAAACTGTGTCACAGGGCATTCCTATTAGAGTTTTACAACCTGCACTGTCCCCAAAGCAAAAGGAAAAGGAAAAGCAGTTCTCTTCTTATTTATTTTCCTCTGGTTTTGAAGGGCACACACCCAGGCTCTTGTAGCACTGATCCGTGGGTAGAAGACAGGGAAGAGAGACACGATGTAAGAACATGAACAATGCTGAACCCATCAAACCTCTGTAACACTGACCCAGACTTCCCAGATGGCACTTGTTGGTAGGCTGATATTTGATTTGGGAGTTAAAAAAAATGTGTGTGGGAGATGTTTCTCAATATGAAAATGACTAGGGAAGCCAAAGGAACTCAACTGTTTTCCTTTGTGGGCTGCTTAGGTCTACAGATATATCCCATAGGCCTTCAATCTAATCTGTCTAGCTGGGAGAGGAAATGGTCAGATGAAGCTCATCTTTGCATCATGTGGCACCCAGAGGAAGAGGAGGAGAGGGAAACTGCAGTGGGGACTGCTGGGGCTGCCATTTCATGGTTGATCCTTTTGGCCAAATCAGGTACACACAGGTATCAGTTTTGCTGCTATTCTTCTGATCCTTGAAGGACAGTTAGATGTCCTTCTCAAACTGACCATCATCCCCAGCTACATGCTTTCTCTCATGATTGCTCAAGATGTTCAAATTATTTGCTTCTACTATGGAGTCTTTGATTAAGATTCGAGGGTTGATGAATCCTGTGGTATTGGGCAGATGGCAGGGTTGCATCTGAGGCATGGGATAATTGCAACTACCCAACAGAAACTTTCAGTCATAAATTATTTGGGTTCCTCTTGGCGTGGTGGAGAAGAGCATCCCACTGGGCATGGAGATATAGTCATGGGATAGTTGTGTGGCATTTCTGTTGGGCACTGTGCAGGTGGGGATGGCATGGCTCTGGCTATGCTGGTGGTTGCTACTGGCAGATGAGAACATGGCCCTGGGCGTGGACTCTTGGATTTTGTACTTTGGGAGGGCAGTATATAGCCTTTGCTTTAAACTTAATTTTGTCTGGTATAAATATTGCTACCCCAGCTTTTTTGTTGCTTTGTTTCCATTTTCATGAAATATATTTCCCATGCCTTTACATTCAGTCTGTGTGTCTTTTGATCTAAACTGAGTCTCTTGCAAACAGCACAGATGAGGGTGTTGTTTTGCTATCCATTTAGCCTCCATTTGTCTTTTGATTGGAGCACTTAATCCATTTGCATTTAAAGTAATTGTTGATAGATATGTATTTATTTTAACTTTATTATTAATAGTTTTAATCTTTTTTTTTTTCTTAAACAAAACCCTTTATCATTTTTTGTAATGCTGACTTGATGATGTTGAATTCCTTTAGCTTTTTCTTGTCTGGGAGGCTCATTATCTGTTCCTCAATTCTAAATGATAGCTTTGCTGGGTAAAGTAGTCTTGGTTGTAAGTCCTTGCTTTTCATCACTTTAATACATATATTTTAATTTAAATTCTTTATTGTTTAAAGTATTACAATAAGTCTCCTTTTTCCCCCATTGACCTCTCCCCGGCTGCCTCCAACCTCCAACATGTGCCCTCACCCCCCACCCTGTCTGTGTCCATTGGTTTTGCTCATATGCATGCATACAAATCCTTCGGTTGATCTCTTACAACCTCACCTCTTGCCTTCCCTCATTGGTTGGACAGTCTGTTTGATGCTTCTATGACTCTGGTTTTATTTTGGTTCCTCAGTTTATGTTGTTCATTATATTCCACAAATGATTGAGATCACGTGATATTTATCTTTCTCTGACTGGCTTATTTCACTTATCTCTGACATAATGCTCTGACAATGAATATTTTGTGCCAATCTCTTCTGACCTGCAAAGTTTTTGTTGAAAAATCAGCTGATAGTCTTATGGGTCACCCTTGTAGATAACTAATTTTGCTTTTCTCTTGCTGCTTTTAACCTTTTGCATTTTAATTATGATGTGTCTTGGTGTGGGCCTCTTTGGATTCATTTTGTTTGGGACTCTCTGCACTTCCTGGACTTATATGTCTTTTTCTTCACCAGGTCAGGGAAGTTTCCCCATCATTACTTCTTCACATAGGTTTTTAATTCCCTACTCTCTCTCTTCTCCTTCTGGCACCCCCATGATGTGAATGTTTGTATGCTTGATGTTGTCCAAAGGCTCCTTATAGTATCCTCATTAAAATATATATATATTCCCTTTTTCTGTTCTGATTGGTTGTTTCTTTGTTTTCTTATTTTCCATATATGACCTTATATAGTAGATGTCCTGTAGGGTCCAGTGGCACAACCTCCACGATAACCTGACCTGGGCACTCCAGGTGCATTCCCCCAACCTGTGTGGGAGTGCACACCCTTCTGTTGTAGTTGAGCTTTGATTATTGTTGGCACCTCAATCAGAGGGATTTCCCCCAGGATGATTGGCTGCAGGGACTGGCTGAGACCACCATGAAGGGTCTACAGTGCAGGGCTGACTCTCACAAAAAAGGATTTACTTCTGCAGGGCTCCACTGCTTGCTAAGTCTGTCCCTTGAGTTTGTCACATGTGGATGTGGTTGGGTGGTGCTCTGTCATGATCTGTAACTATCCACCAGGTACACTGGCTCAGAGGCCTACTAGAAGGTTCAGGCCAAGGTGAGCTGCCATCTGTGCCCTCTTTGAGCCACTCAGCATGAGCCACAAAGCAATTAGCATATGACTGCTACTTGTGCTGGGCTTGGAGGTGCCCAGGAGAAGCCAACCTGCAAACCAACACTGACTGCCACTAGTGTCTGGCCTGGGGACACTTAGCAAGGGGTATGGGGCATTATGAGGCCAGATGCTGATTAAGAGATTTTAGGCAAGTCCAAAGCATAAGCCAAGATAGGACATTTATATGGGAAAAAAAAAAACACTGGAAATGGCTTGGGAAGCCCACAATTTTGATAGGGCTGGGTCTCAGGGAATCGCCTTCAGGGGAAGAAGGGCAAAAAGGGTTATCCCAGTTAGTTACCTTGCTGGACACTCAGATATGGTGCTTGCCAGCCAGATTCTTGGAGGGAGGACCCAGAAAATGAGTAATAGCCTCTGCTAGCACTTCTGTGTGGGAAAAAAACTGCCCCTCCCGCTCTTGGCCTGATGTCAGACAATTCAATTATTCCCTATATGTCTCTGGTGCCTTTTGAGCTGCTGTACCTGTGCTGGAGCTCAGAGCAAGTGAGCCTGAGTATGTCCATGTACGGCCCTTTAATAGGAGAGCTTATGATTCCAGGAGCCTTTGTCTCATGAAGCAACAATCTCTGCTGGTTTTATACCAGCAGTTATGGAGTCTTCTCTTCCTGGCACTGGAACCTGGCTAGAGGCCTGGTGTGGGGCTGAAACCCTTTGCTCCTCAGCAGGGAACTCCACAGGTGAGATATCTCTCCCAATTTTTATCCACCACATGTGGGTGTGGGACCAGCCATTCTATGTCTCTGCCCCTCCTACCAGTCTCGATGTGGCTTCTTCTTTATAGCCTTAGTTATAGGAATTCTGCTCAGCTAGATTTCAGGCAGTTTTGAGTGATGGTTGTTCTTTAGCTTAGTTATAATTTTGATGTGGTTGTTGGAGTATTCAAGTACCACATTTACCTATGCTGCCATCTTTACCAGAACC
Source organism: Eptesicus fuscus (assembly GCF_027574615.1). Classification (NCBI taxonomy): domain Eukaryota; kingdom Metazoa; phylum Chordata; class Mammalia; order Chiroptera; family Vespertilionidae; genus Eptesicus; species Eptesicus fuscus. The sequence continues at coordinate 90,586,364 of NC_072475.1, read as the reverse complement.
TCAACATCTAGAGAAGCTAACTGTGATATTCTAATTCTATATTATCCTTTCATTTTATCAATGATTTGTCTCCCTGAGGTATTACTCATATAGGAAAAGTAAAATAAATGCTTACTGTCTTTTTAAAGTTTGTTTTTGACAGTTTAAAACTAACTAGTTGAGCTCTTGACATCTTCTAAATCAGTCTGTTTGTTTATGAATCTTTGTTTTGGGGATCAGTATGTGTTCATAAACTTAAGCATATTTGATGTGTTTAAATCCATCAGAGTAATTACTCAGATAGTCCAATATTTGACTAGTGATTGACTCTTCAATTCTTTTGGCATAAAATCAGTAGACTTTTATTGCTTTTTAGCTTTCTGGATGATATACTTCTTGTCCCCCTAAAAAGTGTTTTATTTTAATGGAAATGTATTTATAGACCTCAATTATGATATGAGAGTGGCTCATTGCTACTAGATTTGTCATTGATTCTAGGCCTTTCTGTAGCAGAATATATATATATATATATATATATAGATATATATATATATATATCCTTAAATTAATACTTCCAAATGAAATTTTGGACTATAGAAATTTTACTTAATGGTACTCATCTTACCTCTCTTTCTCTGTTGCTAGAAATATGATCAGCTTTCATTCTAGTCAATGAAAAGAGAGGAGGGAGAAGACAAAATATTTTTTTTCATGGAGCTTTTCTTCAATTCCCAAAGAGCTAAATGTCATTTGGATGATTTACAGTATTAGTATTAAGAAAAGTGAAAATTCAGGACTCCTCCACTAATCTTACATTTTTCTTCATTTGGCTTCTGGATGAATAATATTATTTTAATGCAGTCAGATTTCCATGGCATAGAGATTAAAGACTTATATGTACACATTTAGTATGTAAAATGAAATGTATAAAATCCGTTCACACTAAGAGAATAATCAGTTTATCAACACAAGGGCAAATGGTTTATCAGAAACTTTCTGTTTGCAAATGGGATAAAAAACCATAACCTGAGCATTCTGAACACATTGTAATTCCTGATCCTCAGTTTCAGCAGTGTTTTACTGCCGAATTACACATACAACCTAGATACAAGGGCCTAGACAATACAGAAAATGAGCTGACTGAAATAGGAGGTAAGGCTCTACATGGCTGAAAAGAAACATTGAGTAAAAAGTCACAAACATTATAAAATTCAAAGTTTTTTTTGAAATCTGTTTCTATTCACATGCCACAAAACCTGTCTGACCCAGAACAGCTATTTCTCATCCTAATACAGTCATACTATGCAGTGTAGAAAGAATATTTCACTTAAAATTCAATAAAGTATTTCCTGAATACTTTCTGTATTTACCTTGTAGGAACTGTTCTACTGGCCAATACTGCCCTCAATAATTTATGCAGAATTCTATATTTTTTTAATGAGTCAATTTGCTTTTAATAAAGCTTAAGCCCTAGAAGATTCACTCATCAAAGGTGTTCTTTAGGTGAGTCAATGCTACACTACATATACTTCATGTTTTCTTCTTTAGTGTTTTAAATGTGTATTACAGCACATATTTTTTAGTCCTGGGTCTTTCTATTTCAACACATGTTGTTGTTGTTTTTTTTTAAAGTTTTCAGGAACTTTTTGTTTTCAATAAATGAAGACACATTCATATTGCTCCCCATAAATAGGATTGACTGAATGGAAATCCAAGGAATCTAGGGAGTAATGCAAGTATGTTCCTAAAAGGAGATGCTTCCAAGAAATCTATCATCTGTATCTTCCTTTTTCTAGCCCACTTTCCATTTTCTGTCTGGTTTGACTTCAACTATATACCATGTAAAATCTTTTCAGTTCTCACTGATCACCTTATATAAGTTATCTAAGGATACATTTCTGATAGAAATTGGCTGATCCTTTTCAAAGCAGGGTACTAATGCTATATATCAAGTATGTAGAGGAGAAAATGATTGATTGGACAATGAGATTTGCAATAACAAATGCCAATAGGGAAACTCAGCAGGTATTTCCTTAAAGGAGGGCATTTTACCCTTTTCTCCAGGTGAGAGTTAGGGTTGGGGTGGTAAGTCAAGCAGCTCTAAATATGTCTAATACAAGATCATTTTATATGGCAATTATGTAGTATATTTGCATGTCCTTTTCCTGTTCTACTTTAAAGTGACATTAATGGTTACTTCAATGGTTTCTTACCTATTTTATACTTGGGGATTTTTTTTTTTTTTTTTTTTTTTTTTGCCAAACAAAAAAACTCAATATTAGATCAATTGAAAAGGTGCCTTAAGTGTTTTATATCCTTTATTAGGACACTTGGCATTCTAGTTTTTTTTTTTTTTTTAATGTACTCAAGGCCAATACAAAGGACAAGAGCATTCAATATAACATCATTGCTTAGTAGAAAATTGTCAAACATCTTATTATTTTCATCCTTTGTTTCTTTAGACTAAAGTACTTGGCACATAGTACATTTTTTATCTTTGTTTCTTGTTCAAAAACTGTTCTGAGTGCCTACCATACACTGAGCTCTGTATGAGAAAATGGGTTCCTAATAGCCAGCAGAGAAAACCAAGCCCTCAATAAAAGGAGAGCAAGGAAACAGATAATTCCTATGTGAGGCCATAAATGGTGCAATAAAAATGGTTTCTGTGCACTTAGTTTGTGTAGAGTGTGTTCTGAGTGTTTTATATATTATTGAATAACTAGTGGCCCAGTGCACAAAACTCAGCCTGCATCCTCTCCAATCAGGGACCCCTTGGGGCATCGGGCCTAACCCAGCAGTTGGACATCCCTCTCACAATCTGGGATGGCTGGCTGCTAACTGCTCACCTGCCTGCCTGTCTGATCGCTCCTAACTGCCCTACCCTCCTGCAGGCCTGATCACCCCTAATTGCCTCTGCCTTTGCCCCCACCACCATGGCTTTGTCCGGAAGGAAGTCGGACGTCTGAAAGATGGCCAGTCAACCTGGTCTAATTAGCATATTACCCTTTTATTAGTATAGATAGATTATATAGAATAGGATTTCTTAAATAGGGAGGAAAAGCCTTTTTCAGCAGGAGATGCTCTTGGCAGACAAAAATACATAATCTCTATATCTGGACTGATAGCCAGCCATATGCACTATATTGCATACTAGTCATTAAAAAATTGAACCACTTTCTTACACCTTACACCAAACAGCTTTTGCCCTTAAGACTCCTCCTCAGCCCCCACCTTAGGTTCTGCCTGTGCAGTTCCCCCAGATTTGGTTCTAATTGGTCAGTTTCTATGCCAGTCAACGTCAAAAGCTCTGCCTCCTAGGCAGCCATTAGCTCCTCACAGTTGACCCAGATTTGGTTGTGATTGGTTGGTTTCTATGCCAGTCAGCATCTCCAAGCCTGATCAGAGAGGCAGGGCTGATCAGCAGCCACCCCAGGCTGCTGTCCAGCAGGCTGAACTGCTGACCTCTTGGAGAGAGAGAGAGAGGTGGGGCTGCTGGCGAGGCCCGGAGAGAGAGAGAGGCAAGGGCTGATCAGCAGCTGTCACAGAGGCTGCAGATCAGACTCTGCTTCTCTCTCTGGGTCTTGCCAGCAGCTGTGGCAGCTGCTGATCAGCCCTGCTTCTCTCTCTCTCCGAGAGGTCAGCAGTTCAGCCCGCTGACCAGTCCCTGCCCAACTGTGCTTGCTGTGCATGCAGCCTGACATCCAGGCATCCCTTTGGTCATTTTAGACATTACGGACCCTGGCTCTTTATATATGTAGATTATATTTTTATTATAATTCTACATATCAGGTACTGTTATTCTTGTCCCATTTAGGGATGAAGAATTTATTGCAGAGAGATGGCATATCTTGCTCATTTATATCAGAAAATGGAGAGGGCTGTTGTTCTAGACCTAGAGTTGAAAGCTTCTAGTGAGTAGATGTGCTGTGTGAACATTACAAGAGACACTGTGCAGGCAAATTTAATTAAAAAATCAATAATCTAGCAGAAAACTTATTTATGTACTTTTATTTTTTTCCCATGATGATTTTTAAATTTGTCTATATGTACAAGGAGTAAGCTTCCAATTGTAAACCCTTTGGGGACTTCACTGTACATTCCCTTGAGCTCTGCATGCTGAGATATTTAAGTAGAGCTTGTTCTACAGAACCTCCTGCCATTTGTGAACTAGTCTCATTACAAATTTATTAACAGTCTGAGAAATCTGGTATCTGACCTCCAAACCTTATATTCAAAGGCCTAAGAAAAAAGAAGCTAATTGGAGTATAATTTAACTCTGAAAAATTTATCCTAGGGTTACTTATGGCGTTCACCCATCACATTTCATCTTTGATTATTTATAGTGAATCCCTTTTTATTCATATAATTTGCTCATTGTGTCATATGACTGAAAAAAGGTCCCTGAAATATGTATACTAACTGTTCATATGACCTCAATATTTCTCTTTAAAAATGTTGCTTAAAACTATATTCACACAAATAAGTTCCTTACATAGATCGTCATTTTATTTTCCTTAGCAAATCTAATAATATGATTAGAACTGCTCAGATAATCTTCCATCTCAAGGTTTTATTCATTTCTGATTCATTTTGTCTATTATTAAACCCAGCTGTTGATGTTTTTGAACAAACTGATTTCTGAATTAACTCTACATTGTGTTCTATAATAACCCCACTTCAGTATTACCATGGGTTGCTCCCAATTTACTTTAGATAATTAAAGCCTCTCTTTATTTCTATCCAAGTTGCCTGTTTTATTTCCCAGAACACAAGGATGTGATTTCATTCATGTTGCTCTAGGGGTCTAAAGTTGATAATCATTTTTCTACATCTGCCCTCATCAGTGTCTGCTTACAATATACATTGCTATATTCCCATCTCTTGGCTTCCTCTCATTGACACTCACATTCCCACTGATATGTTGTGTTTTTCTGCCACAAGCCATTTCTTGTTGCTTTCTGTAAAGTCAGTACCTTTGTATCAGAATTGTCCTAATTTCCTTAGCATATTAGATATTTTTTTCCTATATTGACTTGTTTAAGATGATTGTTTACATACGAATGCATCTACTTTAGAATTGATGACATTTATTACTGAAATATGAAAAAATGTATACATTTTTCAATATCTGAATGAGCAATTCACAAGTAGGTATTGGGAGAGAAGAAAATCTAGGTCATCACAAAAATCCTTGCTTATTTCTCTTTCATTTTCATGATGAAAACTTGAAACCTATTAAAATGTGTATTTTATTTGTCAGATCAGAACAAAGAAAAAGTGGTTTAAGTAATTTTTATATCCAATATATTCTAGTGGATATTCACTTATAGAATGACAAAGCTATAATTATTTATGTACATATTTGAATACATACTTATAGAAGTATTGGTATATTTTATATTCTATACAGTTTAGAGGTTTGTTTTATATACTTTATATTAGTATTGAATTAATTTATAATTTTTTACTAAATGTCTACCCCTAAAGTGACAAAGCAAAATAATAAAATTACAAAGAATATGTGGAATTTCCAGTTCTCTGTATTATGATTTATAATTTATATATCTGATGAAGTTTCTTAGATTTTATACAATTCCTTCTATAGAGTACCAATATTTTCTTGGTTCACCAAAATGAAAATTTCCTAGGAAGACTATGTAATTATATGGTTTCATTGTAAAACTAGAGGCCTAGTACAAGAAATTCATGCATTTGAGGGGGGGGGTCCCTCAGTCTGAAATCCCTCGGGGGATGTCTGACTGATGGCTTAGGTCCACTTCCTGCTGGCTGGGTGGTGCCCTCCCTGTGTGAGTGAACTGACCACCAGGGGGCAGCTCCTACATTGAGTGTCTGCCTCCTGATGGTCAGTATGCATCAACCAGTTGTTCCACCATTTGGTTGATTTGCATATTAGCCTTATATTACATAGGATAGGCATTGAAAAATATGGTTGATAAGTTTAGGAGATTTCCACTATCCTTATTATGTGATTAGATAAAAACCACTATCCTTATTATATGCTTATATATCTTTCTTACTTAGTTGCCTTCCTTTACCTGAAGAATAATATCTATACTGAAAACTTTTCATACCCAAAAAAACAAAAGGTACATTTTGAGATTGTGCAGATGTATTAAATATTATATAGTTTTATAAAAATATTTCAATGTTATATCTTAGAGAAACCCAAACCCCTATACTTTTCTATAATTTTTAGAAAAATAAATAATAATAATAATACAACCTCCCCTAGTTTAGCATTTTAAAACAATTTATCAGTATTATTTACTTTAAGAAAATAAGATGTTCTTTGTGCATATTTTAATATTTCCAACTCAAGCATGCACTTGAATGTTAAAATATTAGTAATCCAAATTTTTGTCTTACTTGCCAATACTCCCCACCCATATGACATCAACACTAATAAAAGAGAAAGATGTAAATTGACTGTACCTCTGCGATGCCGACCAGCCAATCAGGAGTGAGTATGCACATTAACCCAACAAACATGGTGGGTTCATTTGCATATGCAGGTGCCAAGAGGCCCAAGATGGGGCTGTGTCAAGCAGCCTGGGTCCCGGGGACAGGAGCCAAGCCCGCAGCCTCCCGGGACCATTGCCGGCCCTGGGAGGCGAGGGCGGCCCCACCAAAGGAGCCTGGGAGCACAGGTGCAGCCCAGCACAGGCCCAGAGTAAAACGTTGACAGCAAGTCCTTTCGGTATAATTGGAGCATTAGAGGCCCACAGAATGATCATTCCCTTTTCTATGAAACACATAACTCTGACACACTATTTACAATTAAATAAGTTCCATATATTTTGACATTTTATAGCCCTGGAAAGTTACATATAATGATCAGCAAAGTGAGAAGATGAAAAGAATTTTTATGCTTTTAAAGATGTAACTAATTTCTGTCAAGAAGACACACCAACTCAAAAAATGATGGTTTTATTGTCCTATAAGTCATTAGCCAGATTGTATCTAATTTAGCCATTTTACTTTAGGCTGCAAGCTCCTCCCTGGCCGGGGCCTAGGTCAGGGCTCATGCAGGAGGCAATCAATCAAAGTGTCCCTCTCACATTGATGTTTCTCTCTGTCTTTCCCTCTGTCTTCCACACTCTCTAAAAATCAATGGAAAAATATCCTCAGGTGAGGATACAAAGAAAGAAAGAAAGAAAGAAAGAAAGAAAGAAAGAAAGAAAGAAAGAAAGAAAGAAGAAAGAAAGAGTCATGTCCTATGAAAGAGACATCTTGAAAATGCCTAAAGAAAGTTGTCATTTTTTCATGGTGAAGGGACTGGAGTCTGTGTTGATGAAAACACCTTGGGAGCTGTGGTGGCCATCAGTGGCAGCAGCAGCAGGGTGATGGGGGCGGCTCCTTCCCCTGATCAGCCAGATTGCCTCCTGCAGAGGGAGGCCTACTGATGCTGTCAGTAGGACATCCCCTGAGGGCTCCCGGACTGTGAGAGAGAGCAGGCTGGGCTGAGGGACCCCACCCCCAGTGAACGAATTTCATGCACCGGGCCTCTAGCATATTATAAGAATCACCATAATCAGATGTAAAGTGTTTTTTGGAAAGCTTTTCTATTTTACAAAAAGAGGACTTGGAAACATACTTTGTTAATACTTTGGACTTTCTGTCACTTGCTGGTAGTAGAATAAAATATTCACAGTTGTTTTTTTGCCTTTAGAATTTTGGGTATTTGATTCTAAACATGTGAATAGAATTTGGGTACTGATATCTGATGTCTAGAGTTTTTTCTTTATAGTACCTGAGGTGTTATATATATCTCATACCTGTGACTTTTAACATTTTTATTTCATGGTACACATAAACTAATCACTAAAATTCTGTGCCACACCAAAAATATATATTATATTTTTTCTAACAAAATATATTTTTCTTACAAAAAAAAAAAAAAGGTATCATTTTGATTTATTTACACTGGATGGCTATTGTTGTTTAGCTGTTGTCATTTTCTTGATCTGATAATCAAAGGGAAATAGGTCAGTGCCCCTGACTAAATAGTGAGTTATTTCATGGTTTAAAAATTATTGGGCACTCTAGTTAAAAATCACTGTTCTGTACTATAATCACCTCAAATCTCTTTAGTACATAGGAAGAATGTACTAAATATAAAGAAAGTTAATTTTTTCAGCCTTCATGAAGACAGTTCATGTGAGAGTTCAATCTTTAATGTTTTTCTTAATGTTAATGAGGACACAAAAATGACAATGAAGTTATTGTTTGCAGAGTAGATTGAATAGATAGACTGGCCCAAAATATACACAGGTTACATGTGCGAGAGTTAAAAATAAATAAGGTTGAATGAGGCAGTTTAAATTACCAAGAATCTATGTTTTATTTGCTTTGTTTCCTGTTTTACTATAGTTTTTTTTTAATTCTTTGAATTCTAGACTTTTCTCTAATGCAATTATCAATTTTCATGTAAACATCAATATGTGTTCATTCAGTGATACTTTCTTTTAGTCAATGAAAACCAGAAAATTTGTTATAACATCTGTTCATAATCTTTAGTAAAAAATTAGGTCCCCACATCACTGAGATCTTTAAAAAAGTATTTATAACAATTTCCTAACAGTTGATATTTTTCAACTCAACTTTGGCTTTTTAGTTTATGATTTCACCATGTTTCTAGCTCTACCATTGAAGACCAAGAATTAAGTTGACTTTGTGTATTGAATTCACCTGTTCCTATGATTTTTTGTTAAAATTTGCCTGTTCCTAAACATGATTTTGTTTAAACTTTAAACAAAACAACATTTTTGACAATTTCTCTTGGCATGCAAGCATGTTAAAATGGTATCTATCCTTTTCTGTAAATGTCCGTGAAAATTGTCAACTTTGAACCAGTGACACTATATTACACTTTCTGTTTGTGTGTTCTGTTGCTCTACATATAAAGTTTCCTTATAGTTTATTTTGCGCTAAGAGATAGCACTTTGTTAATATGACTGTGTACAATTTTCTGACATGTGCTGAATCTATGCTAACAAAAATGATTCTTATTTATGACGTGTCGAATTACAGTTCTGAGAGTAGACCTTTTAGGTTACATTCAGCCTTTAATTTGACTGAATTTAAATGGCATAAAAATGCCTTTTAGTTGGGCTTTTGCTGACATATTATACATCTCAGTTCAATGAAAAACATTCACATGCAAATATGGTTTGTTTGGAGTAAGGCAAATGTGACTATCATGACTGATGAAGGCTTTTGATCACAGTTCTACAAACTGAAACCTTGAAAAAGAAGAGGCTATTTGTACTGGCATCTGCAATCCCATGAATTATTTAGTTCACATTATTCATAAATCTCTTTGAAGAGGAGGTTTTAGGAGGTTTTAAGGAGGAGTTGTCATAGTTGTATTGACAGCTTAAGTGTATGCTGTGTTTGCCTGCATAGGAACACTTCCTTGAAATACTGTGTTCCATAGCCTGTAAAGTGTGTTACCTGAGTACTCCAGCAAGTTCATTTCTTTTTAGAAATGAAATCAATGTTCATTCCTACCTTACTCTTTCCATCATTGGGTCTATTGGAAGGAAAAATGAAATGAAGGTAATGTAGAACGTTTCACATACATTATATAAAGAAGTAGAACACATCAATAGAACATTCATTTTCTATTCCAACTTCATACCAGAGCAAGCTAAAAGCTGTCCTTCCCCTGCACACCATGATCCTCCTCTTTTCCAGGACTTTGCACTGATGCAGTTGCCTGGAAAGACCTCTCTCCTCTTTTGTTCTAGATTTCCAAAGCACTTTTTTTTTTTTTTTTTTTTTTTGCTGGTGAATTGATTTTTCTAAAACTTAGTCCCATTGCTAATGACATAGACTAGTTTTACACGTATTTTTTTTCTGAATTAGTTGTTTACATATTTGTTTCCTTTTCTGATCTTGTATTAATCATACTCTTTGTTCCAGAGTAACATCATCCTTGAAAGTCCACAAAAATATCTATTATCTGGACTTGGAGAATACCTATATCTTATGTTGTTTACAGTTTATATAAATAATTATTACTTCAAAAGCATTTCCATATTTGAAACATTAAGAGAAGTTTAATATTGGCTGCACTTTAGGAAAAACATCCTCTTTAGCTAACACAGGAAAGTGACTCAAGTTCAGATCAAGTTTTTGAGAGAGTGAGTTGAAATGCTCAGTTGTAATTTCCTCATTTGAATTTTTGAGTACTGCTTTTAGAGTTTTACATTTAATGAACAGTTACATTTTATGATGCTGAATAGCTATCTCTTACCCTCAATTTAGAGTGCACAATATTTGATAATCAACACTGGGAAGGAGGTTAGACCAGATAAACCTTAATGGAAACTTCTAACTCTGAGATTCTCTGAAATCATTCCAGGTGGGATTTGGGGTTTAACAATAGATTCAAATCCAAACAACCTGAGTAAGTTTACTTACAGTTTGACTATTTAAAAAATCCAGAAAATGATTCTTATTTTATTTTCTCTCTAAAATACATTTTTCTTTGAACTGTTTGGACTTTGCAATATGTTTATTAATATCCTATCTAATAAAAGAGTAATATGCAAATTGACTGTACCACCGCTACACCCACCAGCCACGCCCACCAGCCATGCCCACCTGCCAATCAGGAGTGAATATGCAAATAAACTCAACCAAAATGGCTGCGGCCACAGAGAGCAGGAGGGTGACTTGGGCTTCCCTGGCAATGGGGGAAGCCAAGCTTTCTGCCTGCCCTTGCTGGCCTAGGCCTCCACTCAATGCTACAAAGTTACAATGATAGAAGATAAATAAATCCAAACAGAAATGGCGGCAGCCACAGAGCTAGAAAGAGCAGGAGGCTAGGGTTGCCCCCAGCGATGGAGGAAGCCAAGATTCTGAAGCCCTGGCCTGCCTTGGCCTCCACTCCAGGCTACAAAGTTTCAATTATAGAAGATGCATAAATCCCAACAGAAATGGCTGCCTCCATGGAGCAAGCAGAAGGCTTGGCTCCGCTCCAGGCTACAAAGTTTCAATTGTAGAAGATAAACAAATCCCAGATACCAGGGCCTCCGCTTGGGTCACCGGGGGGCATGATTGATCTGCAAACCACCACAGGCCCCTTTCCCAGGCCGCCCCACACCCCAAGAGAACCCCCACCCTGATCCTGGACACCCTGCAGGGCAAACCAGCTGGCCCCTACCCATGCACCAGGCCTCTATCCTATCTAATAAAAGAGTAATATGCAGATTGACCATCACTCGAACACACAAGATGCCTCCCCACATGTGGTCAAAGATCCTGCCCCCATGTGGACACAAGATGGCCGGCACAAGATGGCCAGCAGGGGAGGTCAGTTGGGAGGGACCAGGCCTACAAGGGAGGGCAGTTGGGGGTGATCAAGCCTGCAGGGGAGGGCAGTTAGGGGTGACCAGACCGGCGGAGGAGGGAAGTTGGGGGTGACCAGGCCTGCAGGGGACGGCAATTAGGGGCAAACAGGCTGGCAGGGGAGCAGTTAGGCATCAATCAGGCTGGCAGGGGAGTGGTTAGGGGGTGATCAGGCTGGCAGGCAGAAGAGGTTAGGGGCAATCAGGCAGGCAGGCAGGCGAGCGGTTGGGAACCAGCAGTCCTGGATTGTGAGAGGGATGTCCGACTGCCCAGGGGTCCCAGATTGGAGAGGGTGCAGGCTGGGCTGAGGGACACCCCCCCCCCCCCCCGCCGCTCCATGTATGAATTTCGTGCACCGGGCCTCTAGTGTACATATAAAATGGTTTGTAAAATTATGAAATATATATATATATATATATATATATATATAAATGCCTAAGTGACTGGTAGGACCAAACAACAGGACCGATCGCTCAACCAGTTGCTATGACGTGCACTGACCACTGGGGGCAGATGCTCATGGCAGAAGCTGTCCCCTGTCCCCTGGTGGTCAGTGTGCTCTCACAGTCTGAGCATTGCTCAGCTGACTGACCCATCCTGGAGGCCCACCAGCCTGGCAGCAGCCACTCATTCCCTCAGTAATCCTGCAGGTCCAATCCCTGGAGAAGAGGCCAGGCACTGACAGACCAGTGCCTCGGCATGATCCTGACAATGCCACCAGCCACATGGAAGTCAGCCTCAGGCACTGTGGCCTCTTCCCCTTCCTAGATGCTCCACAAGGAAGAAAGAATATAAAAGCGGCCACCAGGTGGCTCCCAACAACTGGCACGCATGTCAGAGAGAGGGATAGGGATCCGGATCCCAGGCTGGCAAGGGCATCCCACTGCCTGCCCGGAGGGCCAATTGCATCCTGGCCCTCCACCCCCACCCCCTCGGTACCCTACCCATGAACAAATTCATTCACTGCGCCTGTAGTAGCATCATAATGAAACAAGTGGGTTTTTTTTGTAGTTAATTGGAATATTATACCATAGATAAAAGGAACCAGAATATGTATACTGAAATTCAGACAGCATGATGGGAGAGAAAAAGTCCCTGTGCTGGGAGTTGGAAGATTTGGAACTTTCTTGATTCCTTTCCTGAGTAGCTGGGTACTATTGAGAAAATCTTGTATTGTCCCTCAGGCCTCAACTTCTACACATACAATTTAGAATTAACAGTATCTGATCTCAGAGTTTCTTTGTGAATTCTATGTAAGGACAGATATGGAAATGTTTTAAAAAGCATTAAGTTTTTTAACAGTGAAATTTACAAAATTTTAGGTAAAACATTATCTGTCAAGAATGTTACCTTATTTTAAGAATTTGTTTCCTATATGATTTAGTGAAGTTGTTGTAGGTTTCTTATGTTTTCAAATGTATATTCTAGACCAGGTTGGTATGTTTGAATGTATCTTTCATTCAAATGATCACATAAAATGTAGAATTAAAATTATGAATTTCTCATTGTGACTGTGTCTGTCACAGACATTCAACTTCAAATTGAATGTACTAGTTTTAGAGGGAAAAAAACAGCAAAAATAGTAATGTGATCTTTAGCATTAGGCATTTTGTTAAAATATGAATTGTTTAATATCAGTATGATTATCTTACAAGTATATATTGTGAACCTTATGACAAGTAGTGTTTGATTTGTAAAATGCACATAATACTTATAAGTTGAGCATTATCTTACAAGCCAAAACTGGCAGTTAGCTTACTTGTTGCACAGTATGAACTAGTCTTCCACCTGCTCTCTGTAACAATCTGAGGTACTGGGAAAATTAGTATCCATAAATTTTTAATAACTTACTTATCCTGGTCAAAATATTTTGTCCTTTTCTACAGTGAAAAAGTTTATTACAATGGTAATGTTTTAGCTATAACTTCAAACTGCCTAGACCTAACATAAATACTATATAATAATTATACTGAGTTATTTTTAATGTATATTGAAATCCAGTTCTGAAAAATGTCCCTATATTGCTCTTGTTTTTGAGGATTTCAAATTGAGATGTAGTCATAGTAGATCCTCAATTGCTCAACATTTGTTAATAGCCTTTAAATAAAATGCTAATCATTTATTGAACCACAATCTATACCCTATAATTCATGTTATTCTATCAATCAAGGTAGAATAATGATATCTGTAGACCCAGAGCAGTGGTCGGCAAACCACGGTTTGCGAGTCACATGCGGCTCTTTGGCCCCTTGAGTGTGGCTCTTCCACAAAATACCACTTGTGGGTGCGCACATACAGTGCGATTGAAACTTTGTGGCCCATGCACAGAAGTCGGTTTTCGGCCTGGGTGAGTCTATTTTGAAGAAGTGGTTCTAACGCTGAGCCACACTCAAGGGGCCAAAGAGCCGCATGTGGCTCGCGAGCCGCCGTTTGCTGACCACTGACCCAGAGAGTTACATAGCACCTGATAAAATTTTGTTTTGAAAAATAAAATTATGCAAAATCACTGACTATGTCAATATAAAATAAAACTTTTAAATAGAAGGTAACAGAAGAACAATATAGGGAAAAAAGATGCCACTGATGTTCTTCTTAAGACTTAGTGGAACCAAATACCAACAGCCCAATACTTACCAGTACTTAACCCACCTATTTAGCATTGAATCAGTAATGTGACTTGCTCTTCGTTCACTTATTAAGACTTAAGCAAAATAACATCTGTGTCAAAAAGCCTTAATTATATTATACTAGAGGCCCGGAACACAAAATTCGTGCGCGGTTATGGTCCCCAGGCCTGGCCTGCGATCAGGGCCATCTTCCCCAGCTGCCTGCAGCCAGCCCCACCCCCGTCACCCACCCTGGGTTCTCTGTTTGCTATCGGGTGATCGGTGCCTAAGAACCAGGGGGAGGGACCAGGAGGTCAGTTGTTCCTGCCCGTTCTCAGGCCCTGTTCCCACACTAGGTGACCATCAGACAATCTGAGCCAGTGGGATGGGGAAAGGGACCAAGGTTGTCAGTTCCCCTCAGAGTGACTGGTTCAGTGGTAGTTCTGGTCATTCTGCTATTAGGGTCAATTTTCATATTACCCTTTTATTATATAGGATAGAGGCTTGGTGCATGGGTGGGGGCTGGCTGGCCTGCCCCGATCAGGGTGGGGGTCCTCGCTGGGATGGGGCCAGCCTGGACGAGGAGACATGGGTGGTTCGTAGGCTGGCTATGCCCCAGGCTTTGTCAGTAAGGACGTCCGGAAGATGTCTGGTCTAATTAGCATATTACCCTTTTATTAGTATAGATTACAGCAAAAACTTCCAGATATCATGTCTAATTAATTTGAAAATGGCATTTCTAAATGATCACATTCCCTGCATATGGTTATGGAAGTGATGTACTGAAAATAAGCATCTAATTGCTCCTCAAACTAACATGTCTACACTAATAAAAGAGAAACATGCAAATTGACTGTACCTCTGCTACACCCACCAGCCATGCCCACCAGCTAATCAGGAGCAAGTATGCAAATTAACTCAACAAAGATGGCAGCATCCATGGAGCTGGAGAGAGCAGGAGGCTTGGGTTGTGCCCAGCGATAGAGGAAGACAAGTTTCCCACCTGCCCTGGCCGGCCCTGGCCTCTGCTCAAGGCTACAAAGTTTCAATTATAGAAGGTAAATAAATCCCAGATACCTGCTTTCAGCCAGCCCTGGCCTCTGCTCAAGGAGGTGCTGACAAAAAAAAAAAAAAAAAAAAAAAAAAAAAAGGAGGGGCTGGGAGCCTGGATCACCGGGGGGGGGGGGGCGGGGAGGTGGCCGGGCTGCAAACGGCCATCAGCCCCTCACCCAGGCTGGCCACACCCCCATGAGGTGAGGGTCCCCACTGGGGGGCTTGAACAGCCTGAAAACGGTCCTTAGCCCCTCACCCAAGCATCTCCACGCCCCAAGGAAACCCCCACCCTGATCCGGGACACCCTTCAGGGCAAACCAGCTGGTCCCCACCCATGCACCAGGCCTCTATCTATACTAATAAAAGGGTAATATGCTAATTAGACTGGGAGACCTTCTAGGAGACCTTCTGGATGTTCTTCTGGACAAAGCCATGGTGCCGGGGCTGAGGTAGAGGCGGTTAGAGGCCAAGAGGGGATGGCAGTTGTGAGTGATCAGGCTGGTGGGGGGCAGGGCCATTGGGGTAAGCAGACCAGCAGGGAGGCCAGTTGGGGGTGAGCAGGCCATCAGTGGGGGTCAGTTGGAGGTGATCAGGACAGCACGGGGGGCAGTTTAGAGTGAGCAGGCCAGTAGAAGGGCAGTTGGGGGTGAACAGGCCAGTGGGGAGGAAAGGTGGGGGCAAGCAGGCCAGCAGGGGGGGTCAGTTGGGGGTGAGCAGGCTGGTGGGGGGGCATTTGGGGGCAAGCAGGCCAGCAGGCAGAGTAGTTAGGAGCAAGGTGAGCGGTTAGGAGCCAGCAGTCCTGGATTGCGAGAGGGATGTCCGACTGCTGGTTGGGGCCCGATCCCTGTACACTGGTAGTAGGACTTCCTTCGAGGGGTCCCAGATTAGAGAGGGTGCAGGCCGGGCTGAGCCCCACATCCCCCATGCATGAATTTCGTGCACCAGGCCACTAGTCTTATATAATGAATGTATGTTAAGTGTGTGTATTCTGGGTCTGATATATTTTATTGTGGATGACAATTTTAGAAAATGATGACCCTGCCTGAGTTATAAGTTAGGATGAGATCAGAAGCTGATTAACAGCATTCTGCAGGTCACTTTTAACCTTGCTGGAGTTCTTCATTGGGGTGATCCCCTAGAGGACAATACCAAGTATTTCTTTATCAAAAGCCTTCCTTGTCCATTCCACTGATTGCCATTAGATTCCCTGAGAATTGAATTAGTTATCTGAACTACAACAGAGCAGATTATATACATTCCCATAAGTTATTCCTAACCACATTTTCTATTTGCATAGCTTTTTCAGAATGAGCCCATTATCTAGTAATTAGTAGGTAGGGAATTGAGTATTTGTCTGCTTTATAACTATTTGCTTGAATGCTATTGGCCAAATCAGCACATGGTGCTGAGTTTCACATCTCTATTTATAGATCTTCTCAAAAATTATCTCATGAAAACATGATTTTATATATATATATATAAATTTCAGTTCTACCCCTTAAAATATCTTCTGTCGCTACCCTCCTTAAAATGAAGCTGTAAATCCTTGCGTTAAGTGTAAGCATAAGGTGGTATGGATTCTCTTCCTTTACACCAATTATCCCAGGCATTCATTTTAATAATTGCAAGACCATTATCATTAGGTGATGGTTTGGTTTTATAATTGAAAACCATTCCCAGCAGTTATTCTTCCCAGATAAATACAAAAAGTACTAATTACCAAAGGTATATTATAAACTGAATAAACTGTTATGTGTATATATGGTTATACAAAATTATTATATAATGTTATTTTCCATATACATACACATATACAAATATATATGCATATACATAGAGAGAATGTCATATTATTTTTCTCCTATTATCTTCTACCTTAAAATATGAATTTTTACTGATAAATGTCATACCATTATTGATTCTATATAACCACTGAAGAACTTTAATGGACAAAAAATATTCAAAGAGGTATATATTTGTGCTTTATTATTTTACCATTACTACTTATGGGCATAATAGTATCATTACTTTGTGTATGTTTTAATTCATAAAATAAAATACATTTTAAAATAAATTACTGAGTAGACATTTCTAATTAAGATAGTCACTCAATAGAAAAAAAACCCTGCAAGTATATTATAACATCTAGAAAGTAAGAAATGTGACCAATCTCATGGATATTGGAAGTTAGTTTTATAAGTATCTATTTATGTAACACTTCTTAAATCTAATAGTGTCCATATAACTGACAATAACTTAAGTATGTATATTATATTTATCCATCTAAATTAGCCACTGAGGATCTGGGGAATAATTCTTCCTCCTCCTCCTCCTATATAATAAAGAGGTAATATGCAAATTGACCATCACTCCAACACACAAGAAGGCCGCCCCCATGTGGACACAAGATGGCTGCCACAAGATGGCCAGCAGGGGAGAGCAGTTGGGAGGGATCAGGCCAGCAAGGGAGGGCAGTTGGGAGGGACTGAGCCAGCAGGGGAGGGAAGTTATGGGTGACCCAGGTCTGCAGGAGAAGGCAGTTGGGAGGGACTAGACCTGCAGGGGAAGGCAATTGGGCGTGGTCAGGCCTGCAGGGGAGAGAAGTTGGGAGGGACTAGACCTGCAGGGGAGGGCAGTTGGGGGGGAAACAGGCTTGCAGTGGAGGGCAGTTGAGGTGACCGGGCCAGCAGGGGAGGGCAGTTAGGGGCAGTCAGGCCTGCAGGGGAGGGCAGTTGGGAGGGACTAGACCTGCAGGGGAGGGAAGTTGGGAGGGACCAGACCTGCAGGGGAGGGCAGTTGGGGGCAGTCAGGCCTGCAGAGTAGAGCAGTTGGGAGGAAAAAGGGCTGTAGGGGAGGGCAGTTGGGGGAGGACCAGACCAGCAGAGGAGGGCAGTTGCGGGGGACCAAGCCTGCAGGGGAGGGCAGTTGGAGGTTACTGAGCCAGCCGGGGAGGGCAGTTAGGGGCAACCAGTTCTGTAAGAAAGGGCAGTTGGGGGTGACCAGCCTGGCAGGGGAGGGCAGTTAGGGGCAACCAGGCTATCAGGGGAGGGCAGTTGGGGGCAATCGGGCCAGAAGGGGAGCAGTTAGGCATCGATCAGGCTGGCATGGGAGTGGTTAGGGGGTGATCAAGCTGGCAGGCAGAGCAGTTAGGGGCAATCAGGCAGGCAGGCAGATGAGTGGTAGGGAGCCAGCAGTCCTGAATTGTGAGAGGGATGTCTGACTGCCCATTTAGACCCAATCTCACCAGGATTGGGCCTAAATGGGCAGTCGGACATCCCTCAAGGTGTCCCTGATTGGAGAGGGTGCAGGCTGGGCTGAGGGACACACACACACCCCATGCACAAATTTCGTGCACTGGGCCTCTAGTGTGATATAAAACTTATTGGCACCATTATATTTTAGTGTTTTATTGATTTAGGATATTTCTAAAACAACTTCCTGATTCAGTAACATAGATATAAAATACTAGACCTGTACGGGAGGGTAGTTGGGAGGGACAAGGACTGTAGGGGAGGGCAGTTGGGAGGGATTGGGCCTAAACTGGCATTTGGACATCTCTCTCACAATCAGGGATGGCTGGTTCCTAACTGCTCACCTGCCTGATTGCCCCTAACTGTCCCCCCTGCCAGCCTTATCACCCCTAACTGACTCTGCCTGCCAGCCTGTTCACCCCTAACTGTTCCCCCTACCAGCCTGATCACCCCTAACTGCCTCTGCCTGCCAGCCTGATTGCCCCCAACTGTCCCCTCCCGCCAGCTTAGTTGCCCCCAACTGCCACCCCCCACTGGCCTGTTTGCCCCTAACTGCCCCCCCCACCAGCCTGGTCACTCCTTACTGCCCCCCTGCTGGTCTGGTCACCCCTCACTGCCCCCCCTGCCAGCCTGGTCACTCCCAACTGCCCGTCCCCCTTGCCAGCCTGGTCACCTTCAAATGCTCCCACTGCCAGCCTGATCTCACCCCAACTGCCCTCCCCTGCTGGCCTGGTTACCTCACGCAGCTTGCTGTTCAGTCATTTGGTCATCCCTCACTAACCCCCTTCCAGCCTGGTTGCCCCACACAGCCTGCTGTTCAGTCATTTGGTCATGCCTCACTAACCCCCCTGCCGGCCTGGTTGCCCCCCAACTGCACCTCTGCCAGCCTGGTTGCCTCCCCCGCCAGTCTGCTCTCCCCCAACTGCCTCTCCTTGGCCCTGACACCATGGTTTTGTCCGGAAGGATGCCCAGTGTTCTGGTCCTCCAGCATATTACCTTTATTTATGATATATATTTTCATTTTATTTATCATTTACACAATGGACTATTACACACTATAATTTTATTTTTCAATTACAGTTTACATTCAATATTATTTTTATTAGTTTTAGGTGTACAGCATTTAGACAGTCATATGCTTTACAAAGTGATCCCCCAATATTTCTTTTTTTTTAAATTTAATTTTATTGTTTACAGTATTATACATAGTGGTACATATATCTCCTTTTTCCCCCCATTGACCTTCCTCCAGCCTCCCCACCCCCTGTCACATGCCCTCATCGCAACCCCCCCCCCAGTGTCTTGTGTCCATTGGTTGTGCTTATATGCATGCATACAAGTCCTTCAGTTGATCTCTTTCCCCACCTCCCCAACACTCCCCAGCCTTCCCTCTGTAATTTGACAGTCTGTTCAATGCTTTACTGCCTCTGTATATATCTTTTTGTTAGCATATTACCCTTTTATTAGTATAGATAATTTAAGAGGATGCCCATGCACTTTATTTATTGGTAACCTTTTATTCTTGTCATGCCTTGTGACTGAGATATATATGTGTATATATATATGGACTTTTACTTATTTTGCTATATGTACCAGTTAATAATGTGGATTTTTTCAATAGATGGAGTTACACATATGTTGATATACAGTATATGCAATTTGATTTGTATGCTATTTTGTTGTATTGACAGTAAGCTTCAAAACTGCATATGTCAAATTTGCTACAGGTGTTAACATCATAGATATTTTTACACTTAAAAATGTAGAATTTTGTGCCAAAAAGAGAGCATTTGCGGGAAGTTTTAATTCATTACTTTATTTTGAAGAAAAAGTTATCGAATACTTCAGGAAGCTTATGGTGAACATGCTCCATCTCAAGATACTTGTGAACACTGATTTAAATGCTTTAAAAGTGATGATTTCGATGTGAAAGACAAAGAACATCCAGGTCAACCGAAAAAGTTTGAAGACCAATAATTATAAGCATTATTGGATGAAGATGCGTGTCAAACTAAAAAAAACAAAAAACAAAAAAAACTTGCAGAAAGTTTAAACATTGCTCAGCAAACAATTTCCGATCATTTTCAAGCAATAGGAAAGATTTTAAAGGAAGGAAAATGGGTGCCACATCAACTGAACGAAAGACAAATCAGTAAAATGTTGCTTCAAAGGCATGAAAGAAAATCTTTTTTGCATCAAATTGTGACTGGCGATGAAAAGTGGACTTATTTTGAGAATCCCAAATGCACAAAACCATGGGTTGATCCAGGTCAACCATCTACATCGACTGCAAGTCCAAATCTCTTCAGAAAGAAGACAATGCTCTGCATTTGGTGGGATCAGGAAGGTGTGGTATATTATGAGCTTCTAAAACCAGGTAAAACTGTTAATACTGATTGCTACCAACAATAAATAATCAATTTGAACCACACTTTGATAGTAAAATGACCAGAATGGGCCAGAAGACATGGCAAAGTAAATTTGCTTTATGATAATGCACCATCACACACTTCAAAACCAGTTAAAGACACATTAAAAGATCTTGCCTGGGAAGTATTAAACCAACCGCTGTATTCACCAGACCTTGCTCCTTCAGATTACCACTTGTTCAGATCGATGGCACATGCACTTTCTGAGCAGCACTTCAAAATGTATGAAGAAGTGGAAAATTGGGTCTCTGAATGGTTTGCCTCAAAACAAGAAAAGTTCTTTTGGGACGGTATCCACAAATTACCTGAAAGATGGGGGAAATGTGTAGCTAGCAATGAACATTACTTTGAATAAAGCACTTTTGATGTTTCTCTTGAAATTATCATGTTTTCTTTGATTACAAAATCAGCATTATTAACCGGTAGTATTGTCCCTCTAAAGACATGAGTTTGAGTTCAATTTTTCACAAAGCCTTGAAAACTTCTCCCTATATCTACAGAAGAAAGTCATAACCTACAGGAAATATAGAATGTGGCATAAGAAAAAGAGATTTGTGAATTGATAGTGACTCATGAAGTTCAAAGAGATTCTTGAGAACAAAAGAAATAGATATAGAATAAGGTAGTGTAAATATATTATATATACACTATTAATCCTAGAAGCATGGAAATCATAGAGAGGAAAAATTCTTAATGCAAAATAAGTTATTTTAATACATATAATAATTCAGTATTTATAGAGTAAGGAACATGGAAAATAACCATAGATTAATTAATTCTCACAGTACACATGAATAAAGTAGTTAGAAGTTTAAAATAAACTTCTCATTTATCTCTCTAGAAGTAAAATGTTTATTTTATAGAGAAAATACAATGTCCCACATTTTAAAGACTAAATTTCTTAAACTAAAATTGTTTCATTGATGCCTGTTTGCTTTGTACATACCATTATTAATTTACTCACATGATAAATTGACCTCCTTCAATATAAAGGTCACTATATAGCCAATACATGGTGTTTTATATTCACTGTTACATTTAATCATATTATAGGAAAATCAGTACTGAGAAATGATGTTTAAACAGAAATTATCCTAGATAGTTAATTGAATATTTTAAATATTTTTATCAGAAATATTGATTATATACAAAAGTAGATAATATAATAAACAGCATGCATCCCAAGATTACTCTGAAACACATCCCAGGCAACAGGTAATTTTTCATAAGTATTTAATTTTGTTAAAAAATAATGATTTAAAAATAACAGTTACTTACTACATTCCATTTATATATTAACAGTAATTACTTAGTGTCAGGAAATATCTGGTGCTGAAGTCAGGATCCAACACGTGACAATTGTTTGTTTTGTCTCAAAAGTCTCCTCTTCAACTGATATTTTTTATCCCTAAAACCTATTTGCTAAAGAAACCAAATGCCAAAACTGCTTGTGTGGTTTTCCACATTCAAGATTTGACTAATTGCATTGATTGAATGTAATTTATTCATCCCCTTGTTTATTGGCCATTCAAAGTTCAATGTAGAGAAATGAACCCATTCAGATTTGATTATTTTGGCAAAATACTTCTATGAGAAGTTATATAATGTTTGATAGTCTTTTAAATAATGTTAGTAGGAATGGTGATCACTGCCTATGCACAAAAACATTAAGAATTGGAGAATAGTAGTTTTTAAATTCCATTATTTCATCTTTATTTATTGCCTGAAATATTTGTATAAAGAGATATTTCTATGTATCAAATATTTGGCTACTCTGGGGTATAATTTTTGAGATTTTTTTTTTCTCAAGCATTACTTTTACACATTTTTTCTAGTGTGAAATTTGTATGTTTAATAAGAAAGAAAAAAACGTTTGATAGATATTGAAGTCAAACTTTTCAATTATTTAAATTTCAGTGAGACTTTTAAGAAAGTTATAATGTTTAGGTGGTTAGTGGGTGGCTAGAAAGTTGTTATTTTAAATAATTCTCAAGTGATTCTTGAAGGAATGTGTTTAACTTTGTGCTAGATAGTTACAGAAAAGGGTGAAATGTAGGTGGTTATCTAAAATGCATTTATTTTAATATCCTGATCTTGAAGGACTATAATAATGTGACATGTGATCAATTAAGTGTAATAGTACTTTTCCTTTCCAAATCAGTTTGATTTCCTTCTTTGAATAAATGAATCATACTCAGCTGGTTTGATTAGCACTACATTAATACTGTTATCTAATGATTGCATTTTGATGTAGTGGATTTAAAAACATGTTTATCAAACATGTTGTTTTCATTGTAAATTTTTTATCGGATAACTTTGTAACCTAGAAAAAAAATCACTTTTCCTAGGAAGTAGAGGCAATGTATACTCTCTTTTTAATAATTTGCACATATGCATATAAGAATAACTTTTCATATTTAAAAACTATATTTTACAGTAAATAACAATGAGAATGGGTTTTAGTTTGTTGTGTTGTTTTTTATTGCAGGTAAATTTGGGACAAAGAACACATCTAATATATCTGGTTATAAAGTCATAGATGTCAGGAACTTCTCTACTTGGAATGTCTAAGAACTTTCTAAGTTCATATATTACTTCCCTACTAGGGAATAGTAATCTGTTATCTATAAATTTGCTATGGAAGGAGGAATAAAAATACTAGACTAAAGTATTAAGGTATTTAGACAAATTTTATATCATCTTAAAATGAAAAGATCAATTGTGCTTTAGCATTAGTTCTGAGTGTATAAATACCAGCCATGTCTTTGCTATCTATTTACTAAATGTTTAACTGCTAAATAACTTTATGGCAAACACTTCTAAGGCAACCACAAATACAATATGTTCTATATCATTCATACATTGAAAATATTCATAAATATACCCCATTTTGTTATGACAGGAAATCTTAGAATAAGAAGTAGGTGTTAAAAGAAAAGGGAAAATGTGAGTAGGTCATGTCATTTTTGAGGATGGTTTTAAAATTGATCTAAACTCCCTTGAGAATGCCCTCATTCTCTGTACTTTGAGAAACATTGTTTTAGATTCACCAATTCTTCAAAATTTATTAGTGATACCTTTCAAATAGACAGGCCACTGACTAATTCAATAAAACTAATTAACTAAACTGGGAGCATAATTGTATTTTTACTCTGATAATTTGTATTGGAGATTTTTAAAGATAAACCTTACTAATCTGATCCCTAATATTCACTAACTATCCAGAATTCGTCTGTAAATCATTATGGTGATTTTTTATTATGATTCACATGATTCTGCTTCAAAAATTACATGTGCAAATTTTTACATTATTAATATTATAATTATCAGTTACAGATTTAATATTATGACTAATCAACTCTGAGAAAATAGTGTGAACACGTATAATGTTACAGCTTGCTGCTTTTATTATAAAAGTGAAGAAATGTTGATAACATACCTAAAACTTTTCTTTGGTCAAAGTACCTTCACTCCTTTTCTTTCATTTTAACTATAAACTGTTAAAATTGTATTTTAAAGATAAATTTCAGTCACTTTTGTGTGGTGTGCAATGTGCACTTTGCAATTGACTTATAATTGGACTATGCTGACAATGGAAAATCATACAAGTATTGAACATGACATTTATGACAGTATTGCTGTCATCTTGGCTTCTTTTATTGAATATGCAGAGAATTATAATTGGGCTAACAAGCCTGGTAGCCTGGCCTCTTTCCAATTATATTAACCAGCCTAGTTGAGTATTAGCTGCCTGAACAGACACTTATTAGGCATAGAGCTTTGTTTTCTTTCCTATTTTATTTTGGTATCTACCCAATAATCTAAGAATAATATTGGCTGCCTCCATGTAACCTTGGAGAGCTTTCAATAATTCACCTCCATTTCACTGAGAAATGTAAAGAAAGACGTGCCTTCCCTACATTTATCTCATTAGTTTTTAGTAAGACAATGTTTTTAAGTGAAACATTGGTTGTATCTGCTACATATTAAATACGAATATTTGTCTAATAATTTATAAAGGCTTTTGGCAATGCTTTTTGAATTCAGGCTAAAATTTTAAAGTGATGAATTTGAAACTTAAGAAAAATGTCCTTTCATGTGAGCAAGTCAGTATACTGATGCATTGAAATATTTTCTTTGAAGTGGAGGCAAATAATACTTTTTACCTAATCTAAAAATTTATTTTAGCTTTGAGTAGCTTTAAATACAATACAAAGTTAAAAATAATTCCTGATGGTTAGACTTCTGAAATCTACTATAATTCTGGCAAGAATTAAAAACTGAATTTTTAATTGAAAAGCCAATATTAAGATATGTTAAATGAAGCAGTTTGTGGTTTACAATATCAAGTACATTACAGTGTATCAATTACTTGGAACACTAGATTCTTTACTTTTGTTTCTCTCTCTCTTTTTTTCTCTTTTTCTGTTTTTCTTTTACTTTATAGCATTCAATATACTTGCATATTTCGTTTAGAAACATTCCCAACCATACCATATGCAATATTTAAAGTACTTATCTTTATCAGTGATTCCTTGAATGGAAATATGAAAACAATCTGGAAATTTATTCTATAGAAACAAAACACCACTAAAGCACATCAGGGATATGGCATAGGGTGTATATTGCAGTATTGTTAGTAGCAGCAAGATATATACATACATACATAACAAGCAGCCTGATGGTTTATCAATAAAAAAATAGTCCTATACTTTATATGTGCTATCAAAATATATACAACTATTAAAATTAGTGAGCTAGAACTCTGTGTGTTAACCTGGAAAATGTGGGAAAAGCAGACTGAAAAGTAATGTGTATAGCATTATCCTGTTTTTGGAAAAAAATACACAAAATATGTATGTTACTAGTTTTTATAAGAATTGCAAAATTAATTTTTCTAACATTAGTAAACTGTTAACATTGATTCTTTCAGTAGCTAACATTGGAGAAAAATGAAATATTGTTTTTTTACCTATATCACCTCTAATTTTTTTAGATGCATCAATTTTATAATAAAAATAAACAATGAAGTAAAATAACTATTTCATTCATTAAATAGGAGTAAATTTCTTGGTAAAAGTAACTTAAATTTTGTTTTAATAGTAATCATTTTAGGGACTTTAATGGTCTATACATTATATTATGAATTGCTTCATCATAGTAACAATATCACAATAAAACTGGTAGGTTAGCCCTAGCCGGTTTGGCTTGGTGGATAGAGCGTTGGCCTGTGGACTGAAGGGTCCCAGGTTTGATACCAGTCAAGGGCATATGCCCGGGTTTCAGGCTCAATACCCAGTGGGGGGGGCGTGCAGGAGGCAGCTGATCAATGATTCTTTCTCATCATTGATGTTTCTATCTCTCTCTCCCTCTTCCTTCCTCTCTGAAATCAATAATATATATATATATATTACCTGGTAGTTTAGTTTTGGATCATTGTTTTTTAGTTTGAATTTTTTATCTTCATAACAATATTGTGAACATTCTCCCTCTCAAGCCATATATACTCTCATTTTAAAGCTGTGGGATAAACAGAGATTGAATGGGCTTTAGCAAGGCATGATTGAGGTTTTTTTGAAATATTTTTGTTTTAGTTAATATATTTTTATCTGAAAAAATATTCTAAAAACTTGATGCACATTTTTGTATGAGTTAGTGAAAGATAAATGCTAATAAGTAAGATCATGTTTATAATTGTAAACAAAAATTAAATTCTCTGTGAGTAGTCTGGCATATATCTAGAAATGCAAGAAAATTTTATTTAGCTTTAAATAACTTGAAGGAATGAACTATAGACTAACATTTTCTATATACAGTTCATAAGTACTTGATCCAAAATCTAAATTAAAAGTCATTGAAGGTCACTATGCCCAAGTGGAGACTGCTTATTGCCCAATTAAGGGATGGGTTATCACTTCATCTTTAACATCATTTAGAGAGTGAAAAAGACTATCTTCATTTTTAAATAGTATTTAAGTCAAAATAGAATATATCACTTCAAAACATTTAGAGGTCTCTAATTATGCATTTTGTCTAGAAATCTCCCTTTGAGTAAAGAACTCTCCTTTAGGTCTGTTATAACTTCCTCATTAAGTTTACTTCTAACCCCAATATTGTTTACCAGTAGATATAAACAAGCTTAAAATTGTACTTCTTAATGGTAATAATGCCATTTAAAGTAACGGAGTTTTCTAATTTCATAGCTATGTGCTCAACCAAAAACGAAATAGCTGGATGTTGCTTTGGGTTTGTTGACCTGATGTTTGCAATTCAGTCGATGACTCAGTGCCTTAAATCCCAATAATATGAGGGATTTTGGAGTCACATACACCTATTATAAAATCCCACATTTGCTTTTTTCCAAATATATCTCAGTCAGCAAGTAATTTGACTTGTCGAAGTCCCAGTTTCTATGTTTCTGAGGCAACAGTCACAAAACTCCCATCTTGAGCTTGCTGTTATTAAGTGGAAGAAGTATGGGAAGTGTTCAACCTCAGTCACTGGCACTGAGTAAGCAGGCAGTAAATACAAGTGGCTTGCCCTTGTTATTTCTCCAAACTTCGTGAAGTATATTTTAATACTTAAATAATCTGAAATATATTTGAGCTATATATGAGTATTTCTTTAATTCAATTATAACTTAAGCTTAGAGTTAAGAAGGAAATAGAGAAAGATTTACAATCCTCAATGGAATTTGGTGCCTGTGCTGCTTGGAATTTCAGCTCTGTGGCTCCTATCTATTTTTCTTTCTTATTCAATAAGTTAGATCAGATACTAACAAAATGTAACCAATTGTCATTTTCCTTGTCATAGGCCCTATTCATCAAAAGTATGTTGATCATATAATAATAAGTGCATCTTTTTAGACTTTAGCTAATAGTACTAACATACCTCTTTTTCTTATTAAAGACTCTGTTTAATATCTAATCTCTGTTTGTTCTCTTCTTCTTGTGCAATCTTTGCTTGGAACCAGCTGCTGCTTCAAAAAATAAAGTTAAAGGTGAGCTCCTGTCTGTTTTGCATGATTCATCATGATTCATTTTTCTGCTCACTCCTCTAAGTCCTCTTAAATGATGAGCCAATTCTGTTGGTGATAATATTAGTTCAGTATATAAATATTCATAATGAATTTTTACAAATATAAATATATATTATTTCAATTATTCAGCTTCTGATATATGTCTGTGTTTGCATGATGATTTGTGAGAATTTTTTTTGTTTTATTTCTCACTTTAAACATTGCTTTTGTGCACTAATATTTTGTTTTTTGACCTTTGTTTCCTTGATAAAATTGTAAATTGGAAAAAATATGGCATAAAATAGGCTGATGGAAAATCTCAAAATTGAACACACCCTTCATAGAATTATGTGAAGAGAAAATGTTATCTTTTAAAAATGAATATTATAAACTGTGGGTTGCTATTTATGATGTTCCTTCCATTTCCTAGTTGCATTAAGTTTGCATTTTCTAGAATTCTAAAATATATTTTCATGAGGAAGGATGAACTTGTCTAATGCCAGAATGTTTCCCTGAAAGAAAAATACTTTTGGCTTCATGTGCCTGTCTTGGTTTTGAAAGAATTCTAATATATGTATACTACTGTGTCATAGGTTTATAGTTTATGTTTTGATTTCATACTCTCTACAACAATGTATATATTTTTTTAAAATGTCTTCTTCTTATAAAGCAAATATATATTTTTCATCTTTCATGTATTATTATGCAACAAAACTGGTCATATATCTATTGGTCATATATCTGTTATCTTCAGTTTCCTCATCTACAGAGTGTGAATAAACACTTCAAAAGATTGTTGTAAGAGTTGAATTGGGTAAACATGTGAAACGACTAGTAGGCTTCCTGCTGCTAATTGCATTTTAAACAATGCTGGTTTCATTTTGCTTCTCACAAAACTGCCTCTTCTTTGTGGCGAATTTTCTGACTTTTTATCACTTATGTTGTGGTATCTATTATATCCCTGTGTGTACTCAGAAGAAATGAACAGGTGGTTTTGTCTCTTTCTCTACTTCTCATATTCAAATTCATCCCAAGGCCAACCTTCTCTATTATCCTTCTCCCTCCAGCCCTGCCCTCCCACAGGGTTTAGTTTTATAGCTAGTTTCAACACTATGACAGAGTCATCTTTGAAATGTTAACTGCTCCCTCTTTATAAGGCTAACCATTTAGTGTGCAAGTACTATTTTCCTAGCAATATATTTGTTTTATAAAATACTAACGATATAAAAGACAAGATGACAAATCTATGTTACCATTTACTGTATCCTCTATATCTAGCCTAATATGTGGTTTCGCTGGTGGTGAGAATGGCACCAGGTGTCAGACCTGTGGAGTCCGACCAGACCTCAGTTCAGCAACCTTGGTGACTGAGTTCTGGCTAGGAAAGAATTCAGAGCCAAGACTCAACCAATAAGAGAAAGTTTATTTAGAAAACCACTGAGATAGAAGAATTGAGCAGTAGAAGAAATGGGCCCAGGAATCAAATTACATTATGGAGGCAAAGGAAAGGGCCCTCAGAACTTAGGAGAGGGAAAGGTCAGGGCAACTTGCTTAGTGGGAAAGGCACTGGTATGCTCCAGAGGAGGAGTGCACTGGGTCCTCTAGCCTAAGGGCTTTTAAGAGTGGACCTTGTAGGGGAGGTCTTAGGAAAGGATCTCAATAGAATATCCATCAGCTCTCCAGGTGTGTCATTTCAGAGTCAGGGTCTCCACTGATTGGTTAGCACCATGGCAAGGAGTCAGTAGTCAATGCAACTGGACCTGAGGTTTTCTGTGGCATCACTTGTCTGATTTTGCTGCTTTTCTGGGCCTGGAGCTGAAACACAACTGAGGTTTAGATGTTATCCCTGGGGGTTAACGTTTAAGGGAGTGGTCTTGCAAGGGCCCTCATGGGAGTCATACGAGGCCTCTCTTGATTCCTTGTTTCTCCTCCAATGGAGTCTACCACACAACTATGGACATGGCAGGGGAGGAAAGGTCAAGGGAGGGTCTGAGCTGCATGGCCAGTGATATGAAAGGTCGGGGGGTCTAAACGATGACCTGGGTATACTAGGTAAGGTAAGGTTAACCTGGAAGTAAGGTCCTTGCTTTCCCAACTTTGCCCATTGACACCCAGGGCCTTCTGTACCTGACCTATCATTCCTGCTGTGCTCACGTCTGTCTAATTGCCTACCACAGTTTCTGTAAATGTGCTAGAATAATTATTTAGGCTGGAGTCCTTAGAGAATGCTTTATGTGGCAGATGAGGCTTGAGCTGATTCTTGATGGTTGGGTAAGATGTAGAAAAGATTAGTACATAGAAAAAAAATAACAAAAGCATAAGTAAAGGTATAGAAATAGAAATGAGTAGAGTTCATTTCAGTATAATGAAGACAGGTTTTGAGGAAAGACCTGTATTATTATGGAAGTGGAGGAAAATAAATGTGTTGATTCAATAAGCAATTGAGTGATTGTGAGCCATTACCGTATTTGACTACACAAAACCTCTTGTAATAGTCAAATGTATGATCACCTAATAATTCTTAAAAACAATGGACAATAATTTAAATTATAATATGTAAGTTACAAAGTATTAAGTACAGAAAAACAATTTACCAATGTGGATTTATAGACATAAATTATATTACAGGTGTCTGTTAAGTCATGTCAGAAATCAAGCTGGCTAGGATTTTGGAATGCAAATATGTTTCTGCCTACAATTTGGTGCTCTTCACATCACCATCCCTACTGTTCTACTCCTATTTATTTTATATAAATATCTTTCTCCAATCGTGTACAAGCCTGCAGGGAGCTTTGGGACATAGTTTACCTATGTTTTTGCATCTATAAGGTCTTATAGAGACCAGAAATGACACTTTCTAAAATGAACTGTACCTCAAGTAGAAATTGAAATTTTATTTCTATCAATTGAAACATATATATTATATAGAGATAATAATAGAGAGAAATACTCAATGCTTTTATTGACCAATTTTCATTTTAAGGAAAATGACATTCCTTAACATGAAAAATAAAAAAAGTGGGTAAGAGGAAAATAAAGCCCAAGGTAATATAAGGGATATAGTTGCTTAGAAATAGTTCATTTTCTGGTCCAAACAAAGCACATTCCAGGGAAACAAGGTAAATTTTGAAGAGGATCATATCTCATTAATTTCTTCCCATGAAATCATCCAAATGTGGGGAGCCTCTGAAATATTGGAGAGAGGCATATGTCCTGATATATATATATTTTAAGAATTACATTCCAGAACACAAAGATGATATTTTGATATTAACTTCCCAATAAAATTTTTAAACAGACTCTTAAAATAATTTATAGATGTTTACATTAAAAGAGAGTATATACTAGGAGTCAACATTTATTAGTAATGGTGTAGGAAATTGCCCTAATTCCCTCCTTACTTTTTTATATTGGTTATTATACCAGTTTCTGAGGACAAAATTATAAATATGTCTGAATTTCATTAAATCATTTAACAGCTAATGCTTTTCTTATGTATGCAGAAACTTTCATTCTGGAAACTACCTATTATTCTTTTTAAAATTTTATTTTATTGTTTAAAGTATTACAAATAGTAGTACATAAGTCTCCTTTTTTTCCCCATTGATCTTCCCCTGGCCTCCCCTACCCCCGGCACATGCCCTTACCCCCCCCCCCGCAAAGTGTCTTGTGTCCATTGGTTATGTTATATGCATGCATACAAGTCCTTCAGTTGATCTCTCCAATGGTGGTTTCCCAATCTTCATATTGCTCATTTTGTTTTGATGAATATATATTGTTTATTTTTATTTTATTTTGCCCTTGATTTCAGTGTCTCCATGCAAAATTTATTTATGTATTTGTTTGTTTGTTTTCTTATTTATTTACTCCTCTTTCTGTTTTTACATCTTGTTCTGGAATATAGATTTCATTCAGATTATATTTTTGATCCCTGAAAAGATTACTTATTGCAATATTGGTTCAGTGCTCCACATCCCTTTTAAGAGATGAACTTTAACTTCTACAAAATAAAGAAAGCAGCCTTTTTCTAGATGATGGTGTATCCACAACCAACTTCGCTCATCATTGTTGACTATTAAGAGAAAAACAAAGGATCTAATAAAATTCCTCTGCTGAAAACTTAGAACTGGGAAGGGAGGAAGGAGAGTGAGAGGAAACTGAAACTGGCAAGAAAAAGGAGAGATAGGGAATCAATTTTGCTCAACTGCATGGCCAGGTCTTTTGTATGTAGAATGAATAAGAACATTAATTAAGTCAAGAAAAAGAAAGCTGAATGTACAAAGAGAAGGCAAGACAATGACCTCATGGTGCTGCATTTTGAAAGTCTTTTATGCCTGAGGAAGGCCTTTTAATTAAGCTTTCTAGATGGGTTTATCTTGCTTGTAATCAAAAGGGAAACAGCTACTATAACTGTCTTCTTTGTCTGAACGTTTCTTAGTTGATTTCAGTTAATACTTTTCTTGACTTGTTCCTACCACCTAGATCTTATTTGCTATTTCCATTCACCCTCCTAAATATTTCCACCTGAATATTAAAAACTGAAACTCTTATTTTTTTTTCCAAATTTGAGGCCTCAGGATTTGTTGTGTTTTCTCATGAACAGATACGTTCCTAACTCTGTAGTTTAAAATAATTGAGACATCTTTAACGTCTTTGCCTTAATGCCCCCCATAAACAATTAATTATCAAATTGTCCTCTTTGATGGGGATAAAATTACCCTAATTTTATCCTACTTTTACCATGGGAATAGTAGCTTTTGCATGGGACTCTCTTCTTCAAGCTACTCATTTCTCAGAGCTGGCCTGGAGAAGTTCCTACCTTGTCTTCTGCTTCAGTCCTTGATACCATACAATCTCTTCTACATTCATATATCACAGTAAATTTTTAAAAAAGGTCAACAGTTAGAGGTAGACAAAAAGGTACCATAAAGTGTTCCTACATTTTTTGTATAAAATTATTTCATTTTATTCTATTGTAAACTTATATAGACTACATATATTTTAATAACTAATGTTGTTTAAAAATCTTATAAAATTTCTAAATAGTTTCAATCTTGTATCTTTTTAGTCTCTTACCTGATTTTAAGCTTTTTTAATTTAAAATTTGGCAACTATAGTGAAGATAACATTTTATGTCATTTCTAGATTATTAGCTATTACTTTCAATCACATAATCATTTTTTCAGTGCTCAAATAAAATTAACATAATTATTTTCACTATACATGAGAACTAAAAGATAATGCAGGATACTCAACAATCAAACTTCAGTTATATATGTGGTTTGAGAAAAATCAGTATTTCAATTTACTAGATTTAAATAATAGTCATATAGAATATTGTTAAATAAATCATTCATACAGGTGCAAATATAAAAAGTCTCTAGTAAACCTTAAACTTTGGAGGTAAATTGAAATGCTATATGAGGTTGAAATTGACACATTATTCAAACTATTCTAAGATTTTTATCTTAACTGGGGCACATATTTTCATATTGTATGCAGTATATATACTAACAACTTCCATTTTGTACTCTGACAGACGTAGGTCAAATCCTGGTTTTCAATTTATTAGATTTGAACATCTGGACAGTTCAATTAATTTAATTCAATATTCAGTTATTATGACAATTATATGGGATAATGTACAAAAAAAATTAAACTATGGAAAAGGGCCTAGTAAACACTCAGTAAATTGTACTTAGTACTATCATTACTATTGTCATTTAAAGAATGTCTGTGGAAAAACAAACACACACAATATGGTAAAAATAAATTGTGAAGTGAAAGACAATTCCAAAAACTAAAACTTACATTGAGTATCAGCTGTATTTCAACTTTATGATGCATTCATGTTTATAATCATCTATATATATAAAATCCTAAGCGATCCTTAGGACCGAATGACCAGAACAACCAGTTGACCAGTTGCTGTAACACACACTGACTACCAGGGGTAGACGCTCAATGCAGAAGCTTCCCCCTGGTGGTCAGTGTGCTCCCATAGCCAGCCTCCCATGGCTGGCCGGCGGCATCAGCATCCAGTGTCCATTCCTTCCACAACCGGCCCAGCGACCATTGCTTCCTCTCTTGATCCTGCCGGGCCTTCAGACCCTGAGCTGGGACAGGGACTGGGTGAGACGGCCCCAATAGGCCCTGATCACTGGCCAGACCTAGGACCCCACCCATGCACGAATTTTGTGCACCAGGCCTGTAAAACATAATGTGCATAGTACATTAGGGTATGTATATTTTCTTTCTTCACATTTAAATATCAAAAACCAAACTGTATAAATGATATCATTAAGGAATTTCAACCCAATGTCAGAAAGGAAAAAAGTGAAGAAAAATTGTCACAGAGAGGTTTATATAATGCTTAAAATGTAAAAATAACTTGTCTCTGTGAAGAAATTGAGGACTAAGGTTATATGTGATTTACTTTGAATATATCACTTAACTCCTTTTGTTGAAGCTATGTTTAGACTTTAATTTTAAAAAGTGTGAGGAAATTCTTGCATAACAGCTACAAAATCTTCATAAAAATAACTCATCAAGAAACAGTTATTGCAGCTTATGTTTATTTGTCCCATACAAGACAAGCTGATATAAGAAAACATGCTGTGAATGTTAGATATACAGTATGTCAGAGAATTTAAAAGAATATTATATTTCTATAACATATTCACTATGGGCTCCAGGTGGACTTCGTTGAGATTTTCTTAATCCATCTTCTTGTGCTTCTCACTTCTTAAGGAAAAGTGCCAGAGACATTGCTATATATGATAATGTAGTAAAATTTTAAAATATATAATTTGTTGCTATAGCATTTTTCTAACTTTGAAAAGAGTGGATAACAATAATAATTATAACAACTAACACTCAATATTTTAAATGATTCCTAATTTAATACCTTCAAAACAGTTTGAGGTAAATACTGTTATTATTCTCATTTTTTTAAAATGAGGAAATAAAGCCAAGGGTTAAGAAATTTGTTTTTAAGTTTTCAACCTGAATAGAAGGCAGGATTACAATTCAAAATCAGACATAATGATTCCTGAGATCAAGCTTTGTATCTTTTAAAAACTCTAAAGATACCAGATTAATCAATATTACCAGTCACCTAAATCTTATTAATTTAAATGCTTTTACCTATGTCTCTTCCACCCAGGCAGGACTGGGGTTGGAAATGGGGGCAAAGTAGAAAGATGATGAGCTATCAGAAGCAAATAAATTGGACCTACCAAGTTGGGTGCATTGCTGACAAAAAAATATCCTCCCAGACTTGTTGTATTTTTCTTCTATATTTTTCTTCTTTTTCTTTCAGGTGCCTTGTCCTTTTATCTTATGTTAATTTTACTTATTTCCTCTTGGGAAAGTGAGGAGGTAATTAGATTCTCAATAAGATGAGTAATGTTCTAGAAAAGTTTTAGTCATAGCTAATGTAAAATGCTAAACTTAGAAGAGGGTAACAGGGTTAAAGAGTGTGTTCATGAAAATTTTATGACAAGATGATTCAGTAGGTCAAAATATACTTAATTTTAGTTTTTAAAGTGCAGCTTTATTTGACATGGTTTCTGATTTTTATTTCTCACTGTATAGGAGTTTTGCCATGTAGTTGCTTTAAGGAATATTTCATTATTTACTCTTGTGTAACTGTCCACATTAATGTTGTACACTACAAACAGTGTGGGACAGGATGGAACAACCCCTCTATACACTCCATTTGCAAGTCTAAACAAATATAATGTTTCACTTGATTTAATGGAACTTCATTTTTCTCACTCCTTTCTTTTTGAAATGCAAATACAGGCTTGAGTTTTCCTGTGGACATGTGGATAAACTTAATTATTTGCCACCAAAACAGAATAAATTTTGTGCAGTGATTAAAAATTAGTTTAAGTGTTGCTACCATAAGTTTATGTCCCGATTTCCATTATAAATAAGTCATTGCAATGCTCTTTATCTAAACGCATCTCATCCAAAAGACAGGATCTTCGGGGATTCAATGCATTCTGTTGTTTCATGTCATTCTATTATGTTAATAAAATTGGTTTGTGCTTATTGTATAGCTGTGGGATAGGGTTTTAAAAAGTCTGTCATTAAAAGCCCAAGTTTTGTGGCTTCTTACAGGTTTTTAAACAGAAAAAAGTCTGTAATAATGAGAAATGCAGTGATTAATGTGTAACAGTTGAGCATTTAGGGGCATTTTCAAAAAAAAAAGTTCTATAAGGCCAATAGTTACATTAGATTAAAAATAAATCCTGCTTCATATTTCAAATGAAATGGAATTATAGGTATATATTTTTAATGGAAAATTTCTTCTAGAAATCTTCCAGGGACTTAGTTAGACTTTCAAGGATCTCAGTGAGAATGTAAAAAAAAAAAAAAAAAACACACAATGGAAAAGGACTAGTCAGAAATTAAGCATACAGTGACTGAAATAAAGAATAATACACAGGGATTCAACAGTAGAGTAGAGAATTCTGAGAATCAAATCAACCACAAGAGATAAAAGAAATAAGAATCCATAAATATGAAGATAGTATAAGAAGTCTCTGGGACAACTTGAAGAGTACCAACATTCTAATTATGGGGTGCCAGAAGAAGAGAGAGAGAGCAAGATATTGAAAACCTATATGAAAAAATAATGACAGAAAACTTCTCCTATCTAGTGAAAGAAATAGACTTACAAGTTCAGGAAGTACAGAGAGTCCCAAACAAGAGGAATCCAAAGAGGACCACACCAAGGCACATCAGAATTAAAATGCCAAGGGTACAAGACAAAGAGAGAATCTTAAAAGCAGCAAGAGAAATGTAGTGAGTTACCTACAAGAGAATGCCCATACAACTCTCAGTTGATTTCTCAACAGAAACTATGCAGGTCAGAGGGAGTGGCAAGAAATATTCTAAGTGATGAATAGCAAGTACCTGCAACCAAGATTACTCTACCCAACAAAGCTATCATTTAGAATTGAAGGTCACATATAGAGCTTCACAGACAAGAAAAAGCTAAAAAAGTTCATCACCCCCAAGTCAGTATTTTATGAAATGTTGAAGGGTATTCTTTAAAAAGAATACTACTGTGTTGCCTATATTAAAGTTGATAAGACAGTAAACCTAAAAAGTTTTTTTTTAATCTAACAACTAGAAATGCATTTTGTGACACATTAATTCATTAACATTTAATTATTTATTATGTCAAAAAATTAAATTTATGTCATTTCGCAAAAGAAGTTATTGTATGTTTTATATTTTAAAATCAATCTAAAATTATAACAGACATTTCAATATAAATGATTTAAAATAAATTATACAATAGCACCAAAAATGAATATGTTTAGAATCTAATTTTAAAAGACTATATATGGTATTTGCAAAAACATAACCCAAGAAAATAAGCATTTTGCCTTTGATTATCTTATTTATCATCAACTTCCTAATAGCATGATGGAATGGAAGTTTGCATTAGTATGTATATTCTACTATTAATCTTTAAGTAGTACTGGCTTACATACCAAAACAAATTTTGGGTGTTATGGTTGTTGTGGTTGAAAAAAATTTTATTAGCCTTAAAGGCAACACATTTTATTTTATTTTTATTTTATTTATTTTAATTTATTTATTTATTTTACTTTCATTTTATTTTATTTTTATTATTTTGTTGTTAATCCTCATTCAAGGATATTTCCTCCATTGATCTTAAAGTAGGTTGGAGTATGGATAGTAAGTTTTAAAATGTCAACCGTATTATCAGTTCTAAAACTGGTAGATGACTATACTAAAATGTATTTATGTTAGGTTTAAACAGATTAGACAAATTTTGTTTTCTTGTAAAATTATTCAACTGCCTCAGCTTCATCAGTAGTTTGTGCAAATGTAAATGACAGATCTGAAATCAACTTGAATATATAACTGAGGAAAAGGAAAAAAATAAAGAAAAATAAAGTGTCTGGGAAATAAATAAGATTACAATAAATTTATTGAAAATACACATAAATGCAAGTTGCATTCATTGTGAGTAACACAATATCAGAAAGTGATCTTATTTTGAAAGAAAATAAAACTATTTAAATTTTAAAATTAAACACATTTATAGTTATAGATGAGGAAGCACTGGAAAAGATAAAGTTTAAATAAGTGTTTAAATATAAATAAAATATATTAGCTACCCCAGGAGACAATGTATTATTGGCAACTTTAAAATAAAAGCATGCCATTAAATAAAAATTTTCAAAGTTAATTATTATCAAATTCAATGACATGTGACACTGAATTCTGCTTCCAAAACAAGTTTTAATTATTGAGAGTCATATGTAAAGGACAGATGTGATCTATTACGTGAGAAGAAAACATTTAACTTTTATCCTTGTAAACAGATTTAGCTTAATAAGCTAGTTCTACCTTCGAAACAGATCTTCTATGAATAATAGCAGTGTTAAAGAGTAGCCAATGCTATTAATATCAGGGTCAAACAATTTAAAGCAAGGACATTAATTATATTCATATTCTAGTTAAAACGGATGGCCAAGTTGGTAGCATTTCATTTTCTAAGAGATTTGGTAAACTAGTCTATCTTTTTTATATATGTAATATAACATTATATTTATACTCTCTTTATCGTATAGAATGCTTTCCTTTTTCTATAAATAATCTAGGTGCCTTATTTGCATGCCTTGTCCCAAAGAGAGCTGTAGTCCTTTTTGGTCCAATGGTTTCAGTAATAGATCAAGTATAATGTACCCTTCCTGACAATGTTGAGATCAAATAACTCACACTTTTGACACTAATTCCAACTGTTTGCTTAAGTGACCATTATTTCAATCTGTACTGACTATATTTCACGGTTGTTATTAGAGAGACTAATTTTTGCTCCACTTTGGTACTAATGTTATCATTACCAATTACACTCTTTATTTTCTTGTTTCCACCTTTTTTTCTTACTGTACTTAGGGAATCTAAGGCCCTAATCTTCTTGTATCAGTATAGCAGTTTACCACCAGATCCCCTAGTTTTTGTTTTATTCAAATTACCATATTAATTCACATATATATTTAAGAATTTCAAGTCCCTACAGCATCAGCTGGTTCCTTTGATTAATTATTGTGTTTCTTTGTTTTTCTTTGCAAGGA
This sequence comes from Eptesicus fuscus, assembly GCF_027574615.1. NCBI lineage: Eukaryota > Metazoa > Chordata > Mammalia > Chiroptera > Vespertilionidae > Eptesicus > Eptesicus fuscus. Next base: position 90,547,526 of record NC_072475.1, on the reverse strand, counting down.
ATTTGTTCCCACAACCTTCCCATAAAACACTTGGAGCCAACTCCCTCTGGCTCTCTGGAGTAGCTCTGCAGTTCCCCAGATCTGATTAATTCTTCACATCTGATATTAATATGTTTGTTCACTTTTAAGACATATTCTCTATTTTCAGAGCTTGACTCTGTACTCACCTGATCTAGCAGCTTTTCCAGAATAGTGCAGTCATCAGAAATTCTTATCCAGGGCAAGAGTTCTCCTTCTACTTTCTACAAATGAACAGGCACTTTTATGCTTCCATGTGTCTGTCAAATAGCCACCTTCTGAGTTTCCAAGTATCATTAATAGGATTTAATTGGATTATGCTATGAGCTTTGTCCAGTCTTTGTATAGGAATTAATAAAGCCCTAAGCAAAGAAGAGGTTGGAATTCTTCAATTTGACTTGAGCATCTAAGATGTTTAGATATCATCTTCTATTTCAGTATAAGAAGATATAATTTCAGCCAATAGCTTCCCAGCTTATAGTTTTGAAATATCTCCATGTAATTTAATTGGGAAGTACATTAGTGCAAAGTCACTTGTTCCTGTCTTAGATAATTTATTTTTCCCAGAGAAATAAAAGAATGACTCTTGTTATTTTCTTGCCAAATAAATCATTTCACATATGGAAAATTCCTTCTCTAAGCCATGACCACCGTACATTATTCAAGCTGAGATATAAACAATCAAATGTACTTGTTACTCAACCCATTAGTGTAGTATATTTTACTATTTCACTCAGAAAATAAAATTGGAACTAAAGTACATATAATTTACTTTCTTTAAAAAGTCATCCTTTTCTGTAGCTCACAGAAACAATTGGAAACTACTATTTTGTAAATCACTTGAGTTATAAGGAATCATATAGTTTTGAATTTCTAAATGCAAAACACTTACTTTTACAAATTATTACTTCCTTAGAAGTTCTTGAGGGATATAAGATATAGGTTTTTCCAGTAAGCTGACTACCTATTATGTGTTAAGCACTGGTCTAGCAACTCGGAATATAAAGGGCTTTGTCTAGCAGTATCTAACACTCGCTCATTTCCTATTACTGGATTACAGGATACAAGAGCACACACTGACATTTTCATGAATTTTAAAATAAGCATATTGTTATTTTATTTTCCTTGTTAGTGGCTTTGACCATTGATCAGAACTAGCATTATGATAGTGTCATCTAGTGGTTCTTATGCCAGGTTGTAGGCATTTGCCTGTAGAGGTATTTTTTTTTTTTTTTACTTCCCATGGTTGAATTTCACCTGATAAAACATGCCATAGGTGTTATGCATACATATCTTTCCCTGTACATTCATCTTTCCTGGGATCTTCTGCTGAAAGACACTGTAAAGAAATACTCTAAATGGGTCACTGAATATGATCTGATTGTATCTGCCTATCCATGATGAAAAGGACATGATACACTTTTAAGAAATAGATGATAAAATAAGTTACATTCGCATTTTTAAATTCACTATCAGTAATTTAAATGATGAATTTTATTTTTATTGCAGTTTCATTGATAGTATTGAGGAGAAAGATTACTTAGAAGCAGAAACAAAAAACATAAACTGAGACATCATGAACAATATTTTTTCAAAACTGATATTTTGAAATGATGTTAGTTTCTCTCAGTGGCAATTGTGGCATGTTTTATACCTTCTATATGAAATATATTTTTCTACGTTAAAAAATGCTCAACTGCTAATATAATTCTCGTGTTTCAGTTGGCAATTGTGTGGCACCCTCTCTAATCCAATCATAAAGGCCATATCTAGAACACAGATAAAACTTTCTGATGGAGGTTTGTTGGAGCAGTTTTTGATTTCTGCCCAGCATCATTATTCCACAATTTGTTTTCTTTAAAAGAGATTTTTGTTTGTTTAAGATTTGTCTCCTCCGACTGCTTGTTATGCATGTACTTCATTGATTTAGTTCTTTCTAGTATGTGATTGCATTTTTCTTTTTGAGTCTATCAATTTGTGCACAGTTATGGACTGAGCAGCTCACATTACTCTCTGGGTGGTTTATGTAAATAACAATAATGAAAAACCCTGAAGCTTCATCCCTGTTCCCAGTGGTATCCCACTGACCTCTTTTCAGCTTGAAAAGGCTCTATCTGTGGCTGATTTTTTCCCTTCCCACTGGCAATTTTCAGCCTACTGTGCTTCTTCATCTGATTTCTTGACTCTTTCTTGACTTAAGAATTAATTATTGAAATGTATCAGATGCACTCTGAAAATGTCAGTGTATTTGGTTGGACTTACTAAGAAGCACAGCTTTTCAGTCAACATGATATTGGAACTGAATTTCAAGCAGTGCCTTTCGCCACACATCCTTTTCACAGGCAACACAAAAACATAATGCAGATGATCTATACCAGCTCTGAAAGGTTTGAGCTGTAGAAGGCCATTTGTCTCTATCACTTTAAAGCAGAATGTTTACCTTTGCATTTAGTGGCTTTTTTCTCTTTGAAACTTTAACAAACACTTTGTATACAACTACAAGTGACTCAAATAAGCTGTCCATCTATCCTCCTGCTTCCAAACCAGCCTGTGGCTAATTTAATCTGTCCAACTCAGATGGTTATTGATCCTGGTATAAAAGGAATTCACAGCCTCCCTTGTATTTGGTGGAATATTCTACAAGCCTTATTCTCAGAAACTTGGACACAGGAATCCATACACTGAATAGCACAAGGCAGCTTGAGAATGGAAGCAATTTAAAAACAAAGATTAAAATAATCTGAAAAGAGATTCAGAAGCATTTATTAAAATAGTCCAGGTGTGGGTTTAAGAAGGGAAGAGATGTTTGAATTCACAGAACATTTTAAAAGAATATTAATAAAATACTAGTTTCATATAGCCTAGACTCTGTACTTATTCATTAACTTATAAAGTAATTATTAGACACCTTCTTGTAGGTTGAGCTGTTTCAGGGGTTTGTTTCATTGGTGTATACACCCAATGAAAGAGACAAAAACTCTATTCTCATAGAACACATATCCTCGTGAGGAAAGACAAAGTAAGGAAACAGTAGTTATGTTTCAAGGTGATGAGGATTGCAGACAAAACACAGAGAATGGGGTTGAGACATGCCTGGAGGTGGGAGGATTGCTTTTTTAAAGGAAGCAGTCAGAGTCAGGCCTTTTTGAGAAGGTGACATTTGGACAAACTGAAGGTGACAAGGGACAAGGTTATGAGAGGGAAAAGCAGTAAAGAATAAGATTGGTGCTAAAGCCTTGAGGCAGGAGTATACTTGTGTGCTTAAGAAAGAATGAGGGACCTATTGTAGGTGGGGTGGACAGAGGCTGCACACAGATCCCTCAGAACCATCTGGAAGGTTCTCTTTCCTCCTGTGACTCAGGGGTGACTGGCCCCACAACTTACAATCTCTCTCCTACTCATGGATTTTTCTTCTTGTGGATGTCTTACCTCCCACATCACCCCATCATACTTGTGTCCTGAAATTATTTTAAGTCCAAATTTTACCTCATAAGGCCTCAGCTTTTAAAATCTGACTAGAGGCCCGGTGCATGAAAATTCATGCACTGCAGGGGGGGTCCCACAGCCTGGGCCTGCCCCCTCTCACAGTCTGGGAGCCCTCAGGGGCGGGAGGCAACCCGGTGATCAGGGGAAGGCGATGCCCCCATCACACCTCTGTTGCTGCCACTGCCGGCAGCGCAAGCCTCAGCCGGCCCTGGTTACCTAAGCCTCAGGTGGTCCTGGGCAGCTGGGCAGCCACTATCCAAGGCTTGCCTGTGCCTCAGGCCGGCACTGGGTGGCTGGGAAGCCACCATCCAAGGCTTGCCTGTGCCTCAGGCTGGCCCTGGGCAGCTGGGGGGCTGAGGGGACTAGGGGACTCTGGAGGCAGGTGCGGGGAGCTGCCATGTGACTGCTGCCCTAGCAGGGCTGAGGTGACTGGGCACTGCCATCCTGTGGCTGTGGGTGCCACCATCTTTGAGGGCAGGGCAGTCAATTAGCATATTCCCTCCTTATTGGCTCTGGACACCACCATCTTTGTGTTGATGTGAGGGTCAATTAGCATATTCCCTCTTTATTACATAGGATAGCCAGGAAAGCTTTGTTTCCCTCTAAGTTCTGAACATGTATCTTTCTTGTATCACGACACTGAACGGGCTTACTACCCCTGATTGTGGAGAGTAGGGCAGGGTGAAGAGGAGACCTATGTGGATCAGGAGATACAACACATTACATTGACTATCAGAAGTTCTGTGAACAACATCCTATACTTACCTCAGTCTAAAATATTTACTAAGTACTTTCATCTATATTTAAAAATGATCCTTTATTCAACCTTATAGGATAGTAGCTTTAGAGATGAGAGGTGTATGACTGAAATACATTAAATAATTTATTTTAGGGTTATCTATAAACAGATAGTTAACACATTACTGAAACCCAGATCTTCATCCTGCATGAAATATAAAATTTTACACCACACTTCTGTTAGGTCACCAAAGGAATTGCTGGCTCTGCCTTTCCCTCTTCTCTTCAGCATATATCACCATCCCTATACCAATCAAGAGATGGAATCAGGCAAAAATCACTCAAGCTTATAAAAGGAAAAGGGAACTATATTTCTCAAAAAGGCAGACACCCAACTAGGTAATTATCCTACAGTCCAGGCAAACCAAGCCTCCCTCCTCTTCTGTACCTATTTTCTATCTCTTACTAAGGTAGCTTCTTCCTCCCTTCCGGTCACAGGTCCTATCACTCTACACACCTCACTAATCGCTCAAGCCCCTATACTCTATACAAGATCACAGGGCAATATATCAATAAGCCACCTCCCATCATCTGCTTGCAACACCACAAACTAGAACTATGGAACACTGATTGGTCCCAACAGGTCAACTACCAGGTCTCCCCAGAAGCCATGGTTATTTCCTACAGCCAGCCCATTTTACTTCTTATCCAACCATCCAGGCCCAAGGCTTCAACTGCTCCTTTCCTTCCCTTTCATTTTTTCCTTGGATAACAGCCCATCATAGTATTCCCTCCCACTTTCACTGCAATAGAATCTCAACTACTCATCTGTCACCCCTTATTGGTAGTGTCATGGCAACCACCCTCTCAGTTTGAAGTGCAGAACCAGGAAAAGGAACCTCATACCCTTTAGTCCACCCCTTCTCCTTACACCTATCAGCTTGTCTCCATGATCAGGGATTCTTCTTCCTCTGTGGGGAAAACACATACACTTGTCTCCCCACCAACTGGACAGGGACCTGTACTCTATCTCTCACCCAATGTAGATGTAGCCCCCAATAATCAGATATGGTATTTATAGTCTAAGGAATGACTCAGCCTTGTGGGGTGAGAGAGTACAACTGAGGTAGGTGATTCTGGTTTGGGACAACTGGGCTTTATGAGGGGATGCATGGTAGTCCTGGCTGGGCACCAAGGTAGAATGAGAAAAGAGTGAATGGGGGAATTTAGTAAGATGCAGTGTAGAGGTGAGGTGGCTAACAGCTATGAGACTGATCCGTCAACCCCCATAATAGAAGCTGAAAAGTGGACAAGGGTCCCAGCAAATTCAGAGAGGGCAAAATAAGTGGCCTCAGTGTCAATTAAAAAGGAGATGGGCTTACCTGACACCACAGTCATTACCTGAGGCTCTGTCCTGGTGGTGTAAGTCGGTGGGGCCCTGTCAGGGCCTGGGCAGCTTCAGTCTTTAGTGACCAGTCCCAGGAGGTCTGGGAGCTCCAAAACAGATTCAGAGAGTGGCCTTGATGGACTGGCTGTGGGGCCAGACTACAGTTTGATTTCCAGTGGCCTTCCCTTCTGCACCTTGGGTAGGGCCCAGGTGGGAGTCTTGGGTTTGAGCAGGACTTGGCCCAGTGTCCTTCCTTGTTTCATTTGAAGCATGAGCCCAGAGGAGGCTTAGCCCTGACTTACCCTCAGTAGGAGGACCAGCATTTTGTTTGGGGGTCATGAGAGTGGTGGCTAGGAGCTGGAAGGCCTCCTTCTGGGCTTCAGCCTTGGCTTGACCTCGCCTTTGTTTTTGGGTTTGGGTCTCCTTGTCTCTATAATTAAATACCTTAAAGTCCAGGTTAACCAGGTCTTTTTGAGGGTTTTGTGGACCTGTGTCTCTTTTTCAAAGTTTGCGGCATATGTTGGGGGCTGATTGGGATATAAAATGGGTGTTCAGAAGAAGGGCTCCCTCTGGGGAGGTGGAGTCTAAGGTGATACATTTCTGTAAGGCCTTCATGAGGAGGAAGAGAAAGAGAGCTGGGTTTTCATCAGGGCCTTGAGTGATTTCATTAAGTTTTTCATAATTGATCACAATACCCTCAATTCCTACTACTGCCCTCAGGGGTAGAATGGGCGCAGGAATAAAAGAGGCTGTTGAGATGGGGAGTCTTGGCTGGCCCAAGAGCGAGTTTTAGGTGGGAAAATGCTGTTTTGGAGCTTGTATTCTTGAGATTTGGGCTCTCAGCAGCCAGGTAGAGGTGGTTGCTGGTTAGGAGGGTCTGGGTTTTGGGAACCTACTGCAGGTGAGGAAGGGGATGTGTAAGGGGGTGGAGGTCGGTGGTCTGCTGGGTCAAAAGTCGATTCAGAATCAGAAGTGTTAGGGGTAAGATGTTTTGTGTGAAGGAGAAAGATCTGGTGGGTAGAGCAAGACTGAGAGAGAGGATTGGGACTAAAGGATAAAAAAGGCCTGGATGTAGGGAATCTCTGACCATTTTCCATTGCAGTGACAGCAATTATCTAAATTGATCAGTGTGTTAAAATCAAAAGTGCTGTTTTCAGGCCATTGAGACTTATTATCTAGTTTATGTTGTGGTCAAACAGTGTTACAAAATAAATTGAGGTGCTTGGGCATGATCTCCCCCACCAGTGTGCAAAGGGAGTGTGGCGTGGCCTATGAGAGAGGAAGGGTGAGTGACAGACCACAAATCCAAAGGTGACTATTTAGGGAAGGCATCTCTGCTGCTAAACAAATCACCATGAGAAATAAGAGGTGACCCTCTGGACTGGGCGTCCCCAATCCAGAAGGACCCAAAGCCAAATGGCTGAGGAGTCTTCTGGCCTAGTGCTAGGACTTTTGAGATGAGAGACTTCTAAGTCAGTGAGAGAGAGTGGGCAGAAGACCCCGGACAAGGGGAGTTGTGGTACGTCACTCACCTAGAGAAGATTAGCCAATGTGGGATGGAGGATCAGCAATGGAGAAGGAGAGATTCCCAGTCTGGCATCCTCCTTGGCTGGCTGGCTGGGGGGGGGGGGGGGGGAGGGATAAGGGAGGGAGGCCTGATTGAGGCTGGCAATCGAGTTGCCTGAGTAGGATTCAGAGGTAAGCCCAGGACGAGCTGCCACTGCCTACTGTTCTCCCAGTTGCAAACTCGGGGTGACTGAAGCCAGGACGATGGCTCCCCTTTCCCGTGGAATCCTCCTGGGTTTTGACCAAATGTTAGGTCACTGAAGGAGGAACACATGAGGCCAGAGTGGTGAGGGATTACAAATTTATTCCATCATCTGCACACCAGGTGGCTGAGCCTGGATGGCTCCTGCACCCAGTGACGGGAGTCAGCAGTTTTTAAAGGACTTTTGGCGGGCTTTTTCTGGGTGGGAATTCTCTGTGCAGGTCCAGAGAGGAGAGATAATGGAATGTGGTCTCAGCAAGTAAAGTGTGGTCTCAGCAGAAGGGAATGTCCTTAGTGAAATGGCCTGAAAAGTCAATTCCTGGGGAAGAGGTATCAATTCAGTTATTTGATCAAACCTAACAACTTCCTTAAATGTTTGCATATTAATAGAAATAAATTGTCCTTCCTCCATTTAAGAGGAAAGAGTGAGGAGGACACCTGTAGTAAATGAGAGCTTGATATAGTGCTGGAGAAAGTGAAGGCACCATCAATAAGGGGCATAGAATCAACCCCCAAACCTTTAGTCTTCTGTGATGTCCTAGTGCCTTTTAGCTGAAAAGGGGATGTTATATTTTTATAGTAGCAGCAGTGCATAAAAAACTAAATCAATGTAATATGCAGACTATTTAATTGTTTGAAATAGAATGAAAACTTGGTATATTTATGAAAACTTTGAACTTGGTTAGTTCCACAAATATTTAATCACTATAGACCCGGTGCACGGATTTGTGCACCAGTGGCTCCCTCGGCCTGGACTGTGGGGATTGGGCTGAAACTGGCTCTCTGACATCTCTCAAGGGTTACAGGATTGTGAGAGGATGCAGGCCAGGCTGAGGGACCCAACTGGTGCACGAATCCATGCACCGGGCCTCTAGTATGCATATAAGATCTTTGATTAATCTCTTCCTACCTTCCCCCACCCCCTTTCCCTCTCAGAGTCATCAGTCTGTTCCATGTTTCCATGCCTGTGGTTTCTATTCCTGCATTGAGCATCAGCTCCATAGTGGTCAGTGTGTATCATAGCTACGGGTTGGATGGTGGAACGGTCAGCTGGTCACTTAGGCTTTTATATATATAGAATATTGTCTCCAGATCATCAAAATTACTCTCATTATAAATTCTGGATTTGTTTGGTTTTATATATTACACAGTGAAACCCGGAAATTAAAGCAAAATGCGTTGTTTTCCTCTGGGCAGGATGCAAAGGTGATTTCCCGTTTTTTTTGTCCAGGTAGATTCGAAGAATGAAGCCACGGACAAAAGGTGATATAGGAAAAGGTGGAAATTTATTGGGAAACAAGCACAGACTCCCATGTGCGGATGGGGAGAGAGACCCACTAAGTACCTTTTTTCTAAGGTTTATGAAGGCTGCAGTGCTTTGTATCCTGATATCCCCTCTGATTGGTCACTATAGCAGCTTCAGAGCTCAAACCCCACGTGGGGTTACCCTCTTTTCCTCCCTTTAGTTTTTCTATTCCCTGTGGCCTTTACCTTTATTCTGTGAACAGTTGGCTTCCTCTCCCTTTATTCTGTAAATGTGTACCTTTTGGCAGCTCCCAACCCCCTTGTTCGGTGAATGTATGCCTTCTGGCAGCTCCCAGCTTTGCAGCCCCCGGTTCTCCCCCATGGACCCCCTAATTCCTAAAACTCCATAAATCTGCCCTTTTTATCACTAAAAACTCCTTTCAATAGTATGTTCAAAATGTTGCACAATGACATTGTAGGAAAGGACAACAAGTGTGGCCCAAAATAAGAAGTCTTAGGAATTAATATTGAAATGGTTAGCTATCTAGCTTAATTAGGCAGGTTTAGGAAATATTACAGATAAGAGGGGTCTATGGGGGAAGGAATACACAGTGGAGACTTGAAGACACCAGGGTGTTTATTATATTACTTGTACAGAGAATAAAGAAATGCCATAGGCAAATTGAAATATATCTGGCCTGTGCAATTAAGACAGCCATAAACAGGGGTATCTCTGGCCTGAGCAATTAAAGTGACCATAAGTTAGGCCAAAAGCAGCCCTGACCTGAGTGGCTGGGAGGGCCATCAGATAAGGTTTCTCTGTAGGCACAACTGGGAGAGCTGTAAGATAAATCAAAAGGGACTCCAACCAACAAGATAATGGGGAGAGAAAATGGAGGACACCACACGGGCTTTGAGCTTTGAGAACTAATTCTATGCAGCAGAATGACTAATAAGAAGGGTCAGGTTCAGACAAAGAACTGCAGCCTAGTTAATGCCTCAAGGCCAAGAAAGCAGCGGTCACCCTTCTCAGGGGCCTCTCTGTCCACCCAGGAGGGACACAGTCTTAGGCTTAGAAGTTAGAATTAGGTTTTAGAGGTAGTATTTGCTTACATAAAGTTCCTGTACTTTTCCCCTGTCACCTTTTGTCCGTGGCTTCATTCTTCATATCCATTGGGACAAGAACCCAGAAATTCACCTTTGCATCCTGCCCAGAGGGAAAACCACACATTCCAGTTCAATTTTTATGGTTCAATATATTTTTAAAATATTTGATATACTAGTATTAAATGTAATGGCATTTGAATCAAAAGACTATGGTTAATTTTTAACATTTTACTATATTATAAAATATCTTTTCAATGTATTTTTAAAAATTTATGTGCATGAAATTGTTTTATAAATGGAAAGTTTTTTTTATTTTTTATTTTTCTGTCAAAATATAACTCCATTAATGGAAAGAGGATTATTTATGTAGATTTTTTTCTCTATAAAACTCTTCAGAAACATTTCTCTTCTTACATATCAGAGACTTTTGCTTGTCATACTGCTCCTAATAGATCAAAATATTGTTAGCTTTAAAAATAAAACCACTAAAAAGTTCATTTACATTATTTTAATCAACTTTATCTCATTTATGTCTAGACAGCTATTAAAAAAATAAGCATGTAGCATTGCAAACAAAATAAAAATACTGAAGCAGAAAAATAGCCTAAATTGTCCTTGCCTCTCCTTTCTAGTCAATTTATTTCTCTACCCAGGTTTCTGATGGGTATCTGTGTTTGGGCACAGACTCAGACTGTATCTATTCCAGCTGAATGCCCACTTATCTGAGTCTAATATCAGGGCTCTAGATGCAAATGAGATGAAGGAAACTCAGAGCGCGTGATCGTGTTAGTCATAGGGCATTTGGCTGTTTCACTTGATCTGAAAAGCCTTCTCTGCCTGGTTATTCACCTTTTCCACAGTTACTCTCATCCCATCACATCTGCATGGCTTTCCTTTACATGTTGTCATGGGGCCCAGTCTTTCCTTTTTCACAGCACTTGCCACACTTAACTGTCTTAGTTTAGATGTCCCTTTTTATCTTTGCAAACTGCAAGAAATTTTACCAGTGCCCTGGCCTGCGTGGTTCAGCTGGTTGGGCCTCCTCCATGCACCAGAAGGTTGCTGGTTCATTTCCCTGTCAGGACACATGCCCATGTTTAAGGCTGGATCCCAGGAAGGGGGAAGTGCAGGAAGCAGGCTATCTATGTATTGTTCTCACATCAATGTTTCTCACTCTTTCTCTCTCTAAAAATCAATAAAAATTTTTTAAAAGTAAAAAAAAAACAACAAAACTTTACTAGTCCCTAATATATTGCCTAATAATCCATAGGTATCCACTTAATGTCTTCCGAATAAGTGGTTTATGAAAATATTTAAGCTTCACACATGGATGAAGGCAGCCCAAAACGTGCTATAAATATGAGACTTATAATAGCAACAATGAAAATTATAACAGCTAACTTATTGAGCACTTACTAAGTGTAGATGCATTTCTGTTCGCCCATGATTTTATTTCATCCTTGCAACAATCCCTGAAGAAAAATTTTTATGGTACTCATTGTTATGAAAATAATTTGTGTGATAATTCTTTTTCTTATATCTCCACTTTTCTGATGTCATCTAATATTTTCTACTTATCTTCACATTATTAAATGATCTAACGATGTGCACATCAATTTTGTTGTAAACTGCCAATATTAAAAGAAAGTGTCACTTATTTTAAAATAGATACAATTTAGGATATATCTGTAACTTAGAACATTTTGTGGAAAATTACATAGAAAAAATGCTGGCAGGGATGTTCAATATTTATATTGTCTGACTAGGTTCAAAAGAGAAGATCTATGCAGTACAAAACCATAGTTACTGACCCCAGAATAGTTTTATATGCAGATGAGCAGGAATCCACTTGGGATTGAAATAAAATAAATGTGTCATGAGTCTACCTTTTGCTTTTAGTTTCAAGTGCTAATACTTACTTCTACTTAAGTCATTTTTATGTCTTTAACTAGAAGCCCAGTGCACAAAATTCATGCACGGGGGGTGAGGGGGAGTGTTCTTCAGCCCAGCAGGATCGGGCCTAAATGGGCAGTTGGACATCCCTCTCACAATCCAGGACTGCTGGCTCCCAACTGCTCACCTGCCTGCCTGCCTGATTACCTCTAACTGCTTCTGACTGCCAGCCTGATCATCCCTTAACCACTCCCCTGCCAGCCTGATTGACATATAACTGCTCCCCTGCCAGCCTGATTGCCCCAACTGCCCTCCCCTGCCTGCCTGGTCATCCTCAACTGCCCTCCCCTCCAGGCCTCGTCACCCCCAACTGCCCTCCCCTGCTGGCCCGGTCACCCCTAACTTCCCTCCCTTGCTGGCCTGGTCGCCCCTACCTGTACTCTCCTGCAGGCCTGGTTACTCCCAACTGCCCTCCCCTGCAGGCCTGGTCTATCCCAACTGCCCTACCCACTGGCCACCTTGTGGCGGCCATATTGTGTCCACATGAGGGTGGCCATCTTTGACAACATGGGGCGGCCATCTTGTATGTTGGAGTGATGGTCAATTTGCATATTACCTCTTTATTATATAGGATTAGAAGGATGTTGAGATACATTTGATATGTTTTTTTATTGCTGTTGCTATTGTTTGTTTACTTTTTTATGGTATTTAATTCTTTTGTTTTAGTAGGATATAATGTTCCCTTTTCTATTTAAAAGTAATCAGAAGTGCAACACTGCTCCTTTAAGGTGATATTTTTTCCCCATGCACTGCTCTTGTCATTTTCCATGAGCTATGAGCTGTAAGCACTATTAAAGCTATATTGGGAGAAATTTGTTGAACTATTTTAAGATACTTTTTATATTCCTCTTCCATTTAGTACTGAGTTTTGCCTTGATCATGCATTTTCATTTTGCTGAAAATGTCTAGTAATTTTTTGCACCAACTCCACATCTTTCAGGACGTGTTTTCGTCTTGAATGAGGTTAACATTTTCTGAAGTGTGAATAGTATCTTCTCTGCTACTTAATTCTCTGAGGTCATCCCCCAGCCTTTCTCAAAGTCCCTACTTATCCTTCTGTCTTTAATCCTGCTTTGGAAACTTAGAAAGGAAGCTGAATTGTTACTGCTCACTGGACTGAACACACTCCCTTTTCACTTGATTTCTTACAATAGTTGAATAGTCTGTGATTCATTGAAGAATAATTTGAGTTATAGTATCAGGCATTATGGCAAATCTACTTAATATTCAATTTCATGACCTTTACATATATTTGTAATATATATGAAAGATAGGATGAGAAAAGCATTTCTATTATTATTTTTACCAGTTGGAAGAACTAGATATTTTCCAGTTGGACAGTTTTATATTTTATTAAACCTATTTTAGGGTTTTATTAACCTATTCGAAGGTTGAAAAATTGTCAAATGCCATGGTGAAGATAATTAGAATTTCAGACATCTGATGTTGCTCTGGCACTGAGGGAAAAAAAGTTTGAGTATTATTTTTTCAACTAAATATACTAAGCTAGGCTCCTCTATGCTCTTAGCCAGGCCAAATATAGTTTCAAATGTGACATTTTTACCACATCTTATATTGTTTAAAAAAATTAGTAAGAACTTGATTCATGTGAAATAAATACTCATAACTTTATTTGTAAGAAGACTTATTACCAAATTAGTCATAAGTATTGAATTTGGAATTAAAAAAAAAAAAGAGTTCAACATTACCTAAAGTAAGTGCAATAGATCTTTTTAAAGAGTAATTAATCAGGAGACTTGTGAAGAGGAATAAAGGAATGTAGGTTAAAGGTGGCTACGGCAAAGCATGTGGAGTCAGTCAGCTGGGGAGAAACTTTGGAGCTGAAGCAAGAAAGAGGCAGTGGCAGTGTTTGTGGAAGGGCATTTAACCCTAACCCTCACACTTACCCTCACCCTCACCCTAACCCTAACCATAACCTTAAACCTAACCCTAACCCTAACCCTAAACCCTCACCCTAACCCTAACCATAACCTTAAACCTAACCCTCACCCAAATCCTCACCCTAACCCTCACCTGAACCTTCTCCCTCACCCTAACTCCTAACACTAACCTCTAACTCTAACCACTAACCCTAATCAATAAGTCTAAAAGTCACTGAGAAATTATGCTTGAGGAGGAGAAGGACTACATATACCTGATCATAAAGTGAACCAATTATAAATTGAATTTCATTTTTCCAATGGATGATATTTTTCCACTGTTTTCAGGATTTTGAAAAGTTAAATTCTTAAAGATATTCTTGGCATGGTTAGATGTCATCTTGCAATGCTTATCAATTTAATAATGTATATATTTAAATTGGTATATTTTATAAAATCCATTTATTGAGAAATGGTACTTTATTTTCATTCTCCTATTTTATGGAAGTTTATTCAAAGTTCTCATATATATCTTTGACATCAGAGTCTTGTCATCACCAAAGCCACTTGAGAAATTTAATGTGATTTTCCCAGAGCACATCTTCACATTTATTTAAGTTGTTTGAAACATTGTAGCACTTTTTGATTTGATGCTGGCACAGGAAATTTTAGTGTAAGCCTGAAGTATCCATTTGCTATCCATAATCGACAACTAACCACTTAATACATTTCTTAAAGGATCTATTAAAAACTTGACAGCTAACCCTTGCAATTATTAAGGCATATGCTCATGACTAAATACATATTAAATTCTGCCTGCTTTTATCATTCTGTTTGTAAGGATTGTGTCAGGTGACGTTTGTAAGTATTCAGAACCAGCACTAAAATTAGTTCATTCGGTAAACATGTAGGGTCTTTAAAAGGACTATTATCCACAGTAACTTTTCTGAGAAATAATTTTTAGATGAAATGAATCAGTCAGAGTCCCAGGAAGAAAGACTCAATTTAGGATGATTTGAAGCGAATTTAAGAAAGACATTATTAGCAAAGACGTGAGGAGAGTGTTGGAAAACCATAATGGACAGTGTGCTACTCTATGATGGGTAACAGGGAAGCTATTACTAACCTTCAGCCTGAAGATGCAGAGGAGAGGACAATTTCCAAGATAAGGGAGAACAGTGTAGAAAGGTCCATCTTCAAAGGTGAGACCTAGCCAGCCTGCTGGGAACCTATAGGAAGTGATTCTGACTCTCTCTTCTTCCTTCCTTTGATCTCCTGAAAGGGCTGTGCATTAATCCAACTTAAACAAAAAACAGGGTAAGAAAGCTCATCCTGCAAACCAGCCTACCAAGACAGAAACAGAAGGAGAGGGTAGAGTGAGGGGTGCAGGTAAATGGAAGATAGTCTTCAGAGAAAAACTTTAATCCCTCTCATCTGTGTGTGTGTGTGTGTGTGTGTGTGTGTGTGTGTGTGTGTGTTTGTGATAAAGTAATTTAGGCTGTTCTCAAATCCATTGATATATGGGATTTGGACTTGGCCACATTAAATAGTTATATTTTTAAGTTGTTACCCAGGAGAAGCGAAGACAAAGCACCATTTGGAGAGAAGAGCTTTCTTTCTTTTGTCTCCAGTCTTGTAAGGCACTCGTATCACTATCCAACCTCAAACACCAATAACCAGATTGCCCCAGCTGTGGAAGAGAAAAGGTGTTTTTAGTGTTTGTTTGTTTTGTTTTTATTTAGTAAGTAAATAAAGTTTCATCATGTAAATGTAGAGTTAAGGTAACAAAAATAATTTTCAGAAGAATTTAATCATTTAGACATTGAATATAAAAAAAAATCTGGAGCCCTGGCCTCTGTGGCTCAGTTGGTTGAGCAACCTCCCATGCACCAAAACGTCACCAATCTGATTCCTGGTCAGGCCACAAGCCCAGGTTACAGGCTTAATCCCCAGTAGGGGGTGTGCAGGAGGAAGCTGATCAATGTTTCTCTCTTGCATGGATGTTTCTCTGTCTCTCTGTCTCTCTCTCTCTCTCTCTCTCTCTCTGCTTCTCCCTCTAAAATCAATAAAAATATACTTAAAAAAATAACCTGGAGAACACTGGCCAACTAATGTGGACAATGGAAAAGTATACCTAAAGTAAAGCCTGAAAAACAAATCAACTTGAAAAAAATGAGCAGTAGGCTTTCCAGGGTTGCAGGTGGTGAATTTTCTCCTTATCAGGTAGGTACAAATAAAAGATGACCACAGAGATATTTTTGTCATGCAGCTACAAATGTAGGTAAGTCTGCTTTCTATGGATGATGATACTATTTTTCATCTTAATATGACAGAATTTTTTTTAAAAAAAACAAACAAATAAAAACAAAACACCTGTGCTCATTGGGAGAGTGGGAACTGTGCTATATAAAGCAGATGCATGGTTTATGTATGTTATTCAGACACATCAAATACTTTTAAATGATACAGCACTATTATAAAAGTAGTAATACAGTTCTAGCTTTGATGAGGCAAGAAAAGGAGTACATTATAAAGGGATGTTGGAGGAAACCAAAGAAGAAAGCACAAAGGGAAGGAAATGTAAAACAATAATTAAGAAAGGGTTATTTTGACAAAGAGGAGCGTATAAAAGTGGAAATAGAAAAAAAAAATGTCATTGGCAGGAGAAATCAGAAAAACCAGAAACCTGAAATTCTACCCATAATTCCAATGAGAGACAGTGCATTTTTTTCTTGAGCATAGAAAATAGAAACTAGAACAAGTGAGTACAAAAGTGTGTGTTAAGGGCAGTAAAAATCATGGCAAATGTGTGGGTGCATCAACTATGGACCAGTACTTTGTTAGTTCTATCTCACACGAAACTCACTGAAACCTTGAAAGGTTAGTTGAACAGTTTTTTATTTATCCCCATGATATCTGTAGTACACAGTTAGATAAGTTCATGGGACTTCTATGATCCCTGTCAGCTCAGAAAATTTTCTAGAATGAACCACAAAACTCAGGAAAGCACTATACTTATTACAGTAAACCTTTGATTTTGTGGACTTCCATTTAATGGACTTTGAATTTAACAGACAAGTTTTCTGCGTCCATATGTCATATATGAAAATTAACACCCTGTTAATTTTTAAATTCTTTTAACTAAGATTTGCTTATAATTAAATTAACAGGTTATTTTTGTCATTAATTCACTGTTAATTTCTTAATATTTTTATTAATTTTTAGAGAGAGAGGAGGGGAGAGGGTGAGAGAGAGCATGAAACATCAATGTGAGAGCAAATCATGAGCTGCCTCCTGCACATCCCCCAACAGGGATCGAGCCCACAACCTGGGTAAGTGCCCTGACCAGGAACCAGGCCAGCATGGGAAGACACTCAACCAACTGAGCCACACTGGCCAGGGCAAATTCACTGTTATTTTTAACAAATTTTAGCTAATAGTCCATATGTTGGAACAAACACTGTACTAATTTCACCTACATAAATAAATATTACATAACTATAGGCTACATATTAAGATGCAAGTGCCAGTGCTCTTAAACAATGTTTGAGAAGGGTTAGCACACGATCACACAGCACTGTGCTTGGTAACTGGCTCTGTTGTCTGGTGGCATGACTTTCTGCAGCAGCTTTAACTCCAGTCGGCCCATGTTCTGATGTTCACTAAGCCACACCCCAACTCTGTACATTTGTTTATTAGCGGTGACTGGTAAATGCACACATGTACTAGACCTATTCAGTATAAATTTAAAATTACTGTAATACATATAGAAAACTTTTCTGTGAAATTAAACTCTACATACATACTTAATTTTAATTACACAAACATGTCTACATAAGTAAAAACAGGTAAACTAATTTGTCACTTATTTAACATGTGCATTCAGAAAACCTACATTATTATAAAATGGACTTTCAGCTTTAAAGAATGCCTCCTTACCCGAATTAGTCCATTATATTGAGGTTTTACTGGGCTGCAGTTTTATTATAGAGGTTACAATTCAAAAAGCGTCAAATGAAAGAGATACATAGAAAAGGGCTGGTGGGGTTGGGGGTTGGAGCGCATAGCTCTCCTGCCCTCTCCTGACATGCTACCTACCCTCCCAGTACATTAGTGTACGCCCCAACCCAGAAGCTCCCTGTTCATGTTTTTTTTTGAGATTTCATTACTTAGACATGATTGACTAAATCGTAGCCACTTGATTGAACTCCATCTCATTCTCTTCCCCCTGGAGATTGTTGGGTGGGGTGGGGATGAAAGCTTCTCTAATCACCTGGCCAGCCCCTCCTTGAAAGTATCTAAGAGCCCATGAAAAGTTCATTGTTAGTTTAAACTGAAGTACTATTGAAAGGGGTATAGTATGAATTACAAAAGAGAAATTCCAAGGGTTTTTGAACTTCTTGTGCCAGTACCCTGGGACAAAAACAAATATATGATTTTATTATACCACTGAATAGAAGAGGGTAAATTCCCTTGTCTACATTTCTTGAGTTTTAATATTTTTATTTATTTATTTATTTTTAAATATTTTTTTTATTGATTTCAGAGAGGAAGAGAGAGGGAGATAGAAACATTAATAATGAGAAAGAATCATCAATTGGCTGCTTCCCACATGCCCCACACTGGGGATCAATCCCTCCACCCAGGCATATGCCTGATCAGGAATGGAACCTTGACCTCCTGGTTCATAGGTCAACACTCAACCACTGAGCAACACCGTCTGGACTATTATTGATTTTTAGAGAGAGAGGAAAGGAGAGGGAGAGAGAGGAAGAGAAAGATGTCAATGTGAGAGGGAAACATGGATCAGCTGCCTCCTGCATGCCCCCTACTGGGAATCAAGGCCCTGGTCTAGTATATATATATATATATATATATATATATATATATATATATATATATATATTTGAAGTCATTATATATCAAACAGACATATAATTAAGTTATTCAACTACCTTGGTCACAAGGATTCTACTTCATATTGTATTTAAGCCAAGAATGTCATTTGTAGATCATGTAGCAACTACTTGATATGTTGATGTTGACATTTACTTTTGTCTTACATTTATTTTTCAAGAATATAGACACATATGAAATCTATTTTATCAGACTGATAATTGGTTGTCTTTGAAATATTCTCAGCATAGATAGTAATATTATATTACTAGTTTTTTTAGCCTTCTTTTATTTTGATCTATTTAGACAATATTTATGTTTTGGTAAATGGATTACTGTTTTGTTTTTAACTTACTTAATTCTTATTTTGAGAACTTTTGATAGGGTTATTACCAAAAGCTGAAAATTTAAGGTATAGAAAATGTCTATATAGTGGAATCCCCTGTGCAGTAGGTAGATTAGAATAGCATGGTTTTAATAAAAATATATGAATTTTTGGCACAGAGAAGAGGACATTTCAGATAATTTATTGATATCTATTTGGATTATACAAGCTCAGGAGAGGAGCTTATTTGAATTGTAAATTACTTAACATTAGATATTTATGTCCTCATAAAATATTAATATTAAACAAAGGAAAGTTTGCACTAATACAATTTACCATGTGCTTGAACTTAATTACAACAATTATAAAAATTAACATTTGTAATATACTTGGAAGATTATAAGAAAGGCACTAAAGTTGTTAAGTTTGCCTTGCCTTGCAAATGCATTTACTTACTTTCTATTTATTCATACATTCAAATAATTTTATTGAGCACCTACTACATGAAAGGCAAATTGTGTTAAGATCTTGGGTTATAAGAATAAATAAACCTGATTCAAATATATTTCAGGAGTTTATTATTGAAAAGGAACAAAGAACTTGATCCTGGTTTCATGAAGCAAAATCAGGTCAGGGAGATAGATAAGTAAACGGATAATTCAAAGAAAGTATGATACATTTTAGGGATTTATAATCTCAGGATGCTATAGGAACATAAGTAGATATATTTTCATAAGCTGGATTAAGAGCTGGAGTAGGAGTGACAAGGCTAAGTTTTGAAAGCTTAATAGAAATTGAGCCATATGCTGAAGAAAAGGGCTAGTGCACACAAATTTCTTGGGGAGGGACCTAGTGTTGTGAATCCAGGGGACTTCAAGTTTTTTATGGAATAGTTGTAAGGTACTGAGAATGGAGCAATGGGAAATGAGACTGGAGACTTAGGTCATTTAGATACTAAAAGAGGATTTTAAATTTATTTTTTTTGATCCATTGAAGAATCTTTAATTAATAAGTAACCTATTCAAATTTATACTTTTAAAGGTTATCTAGGAAATAGAGGATTGTTTTATCCTAGGCCAACTGAATTTAGTAACTAAGTGGAAATTTTATAGATTTCACCAGGGTATGGAAAGGATGTAAATTAACATAGACCAACAGATGGAAAAGTGTAAAGATGAGTTGCTTTATTTGTTTTTTAATTACTCCGGATATATTATTGACTTGGCAGTGTTCACTTAGAGACAAAGGGAGGTAGGAAAAAAATAATAATGGGTAGGGATACATATAAACTAAGAAGTGTTTTGTTGGTAGCACAGAGTTCAGTAAATTAGCACCAGGTTGGTACTGTCACATAATTTGCTGGTAGGAGCACAACAGAGCAGCTTGTAAGAACAGATGAGCCAGGGCACAAATAAAGCAATGAACATAAATCAGAGAAACTTAATTTAGCATTGGACATCTAGATGGCGGTCAGTGAGCTGATCGTTATTACCATACTGCCATGCTCACAGGAGACGAAAAAGTATTTGTTGGTGGTAATTATAAATTTAAACAGAAACATGACTAGCATCCCTGCCCCCCACCATTTTGAACATGTTTGTTCATAAAATATTTAGATGTTCATCATGATTAGTAAAATATGCTTTGACCATTATCTGGACTTTAAGACACTTTAAAATATCAAATGTTTCCTTCTTGAACAGGCAAATTTATAAACACCTTGTTTTCTATTTCTAGCAGACTGTCTCATCTGTGCATGTTTCTGATGGTTCAATATTTAGTTTGGTATTATTTGAAACAGAAGTTTAAGTATATAATCCATTAAATTTAAAAACAAACATTACTAAGTACAAGTGAGATTTTTATTGTAGCAGTAATCTCATCTAGGAATAATCTCTTTGGCTATATTGCCAATTTCACTTGAGTTTGTCAATCTCATGTGAATTCCTCATTTTATTTTTTTCTCTTCACTAAAAGTCTCAGTGCTTTTTCTTGACTGTTGAAAAGTTGGCCCACATGTTTCTTTATTTTGCCAAAAAGAGAAATAATATAAAAATCATTTTAATGTATTATCGTGAGCATGAGAGGAGTTGGAGTGGAGCTGGGACACAAAACATAAAACAACTTATTCACATATGGTATACTCAAACCTCGTAATGCCCACTTTGATAATATGAAATAAAGAACATTATTATACATATACTGTAGCTCAGGCTATTATTTAGGACAGATTCTTATTCACTATTCAGACAGATTCTCATACATTGTTTGAGTTGGGACACAAACAAAGACTGCTTTTTTTTTTTTTTAAAAGTTAAAAAATATATTGTTAGAAAATTGCACCTGAATATAAAGGACATTATTTGAATTCTTTTGTTAGGGTTGTTCATTTCTGCCTAGCTCTCTTCTGCATTGTCCATATTTTCCTGAAATATATAGATTTAAAGTATTTAAAATTCAAGGAGGAAAGTAAAATATGCACAATATTAAAATACATTTATTCATGATGAAATGCAATAAAATACAATGCCACACAATGCAATAAAATAACTCATGCTGTTTTATAAGCAATCAAAATCACTCATGTCTGGTCATTTAAAAATTCTGTTCTCTAGATTTTATCTCTCTCAATATTGTAGATACCATTATCTTTTGTTTAAGTGTGTCACTGGGGAAGGGATAAGTAGAAAAGAGGAGTTTACTGTACATCTTGTTTCTTCATAAGTTGCCACATAAAACAACACTTCTGCTTATATTTCAGTGGCCATAATTTATTAGCATGGCTATGCCTAGCTTCAAGATAATCTGGAAATATAGTCTTAATTCTGGAAGTCACATACTTGGATAAAATTATTGTTGGGAGATTGGTATTAGCAAATGATTAGTAGTCTCTACCATACTAAGTACCATGGGCATTTTAAGTCGGGTCCTCTCTCTACTTTGATGTCTGTTTGCTAGTTTTTGAACAACATAACTACAGACTTTTTTTTTTCCAAGAACTTTCTCCAAATGTTATCATAAATACTTTTATGCAGATAAAAATTTTATTGTAGTGAATAAATGCAGATAGTAAATACATAAAATTAAAATGTAATACATAATCTTACGAGAAAGAGACCCCAAAATTACTTTGGTTAGTGTTTTACTCTTCCATAAAATATTAGAAAGACCTTTTGTGGTTTCTATTTGAGTGTTTTATAATTTTACTAGAAGCCTAGTGCATGAAATTCATGCACAAGGCGGGGGGGTCCCTCAGCCTGGCCTGCACCCTCTCCAATCTGGGACCCCTCGGGTGATGTCCCTCTCACAATCCAGGACCACTCACTGGCTCTTAACCACTCGCCTGCCTGTTTGATTGCCCCTAACCCTCTGCCTGCCATCCTGATCGCCCCTAACTTCCCTCTCCTGCCAGCCTAATCACCCCTAACAGCCTCTGCCTCAGCCCCCACCACCATGGCTTTGTCTGGAAGTAGGATCAGACGACTGGAAGATGTCTGGTCAACCTGGTCTAATTAGCATATTACCCTTTTATTCATTAGTATAGATTTTTATAAAAGAATCATCCATACATAATGCCAGACTTGCTAGAAATACAAGTTTTCTGAACTCTTAGTGCTCTGAAAAAAAATGCTTTTCTAAAAATAAATTGTACATGTTGGGAAAATGTTCAAATCAATGTGCTAGTTGTTATGTTCAAAATTCCATTACTGTTAATGAGATTTGCAAGCATAACTTGCACAGCAAGTTACTCTGAAATTTTTCCCAGCTGTGTCCTTAAAAAATAGATACTTTTTTAAAAAAGAAATTCATTTTATCGGAGCAGTTGCTTTCCAAGTTATCTATTTTTGTGCTGATGGCAGTTATTCTATACAAAACGTTGGACTTATATGTAAAGAAAAAGCTTAGGTATTTGTTCACTACATCTGTATGAATCACAAACAACTCATTGACATGAACTTAGCACCTTAGCATAGTTCTGGTATGGAACTTCTGAATAATTCATTACAAAAGAACATGAAGCATTCAGAAGTCAGTGTTCACTCAAGGATGCACTGCAGTATTAGCAACGCAAGGAATATGCCTTTTCTCTACATATTTTACATGAAGCAGCTGATAAGTTTATGGCACATAATAGGCTTATTTTGATCCTTTTATAGTTGTTTGGGGATATTTTAAAAGTAATACATTAAAATAAATTATACTCAAACCAAATTTTTTAATCTTCTGTGATATATATATATATATATATATATATATATCCATATATGTCCTTGGAAGACAATTACTAGTGATTAAATCCATATTATATTTCAAAAGCAAAACTGTAAAATGGTATCTAACCAATAAAAATTATTAACATGATTTTTATCTCATCATCTCCTACTTATATCACACTGACTGGTTGCTTTATAAGAAATAGAAATTTGATTTGTATCATACATAAGTCCTGCTAACAGTATTTTATATTATCAGAGCAAATGCTTTTGGCCATTTTCTCTAGTTTGAATTTCCCACAAGGCAGAAGAGGAAGGGGCTCTCAGGATCACCTACAGAAACATTGCAAAACATACCCCACTGCCAGCACCAGCACCACTTCCCCAAACTGTGCCTTACTGAGCCATTGGACTTGTGTTCTGTTGGGAACATAAATGGGGACTTTTTTCTCAAAACTCTAAAACACAGTTATGTTTTTCATTTAAAAAAATAATCACCAGCTCTTTTAAAAGAAATATATATATATATATATATATATATATATATATATATATATATTCCTATATTGTCAGAAAAACAGCCTTAGTAAAAACAATTACTCCTATGAATAAAACTGTAAATTCTATAAAATAGAAACTTATAGACAAGACACCATAGTAGTGATTCATAATAATGATTTCAATCATCAAAACCAAAACAAACACATTGTGTTATTATTGTCTATTTGGTAGTATCATTGTTATACCTTCCATACAGATCAGGCTTATAGTGTGTATGAAGTCTTCTCTTAAAAAGTAAGAATATTTGATGGCTTTGTAATGAACACTTAAATGTAAGTCATACAATGAACATGCACACTAACCTATTTTATGTGGCCAGAAAACAATCTGGGAATGGTTATTCTTTAAATAAATTATTAGATAGAAGTAAGTCAATTGAAATTATGAACTTACATAGCTAGGCAGAAATAAAACGTTCTTAATGTTTTAGGTGAGGTTCCCCAGGAAAAGACTCTGAGACAGATATTTCCTTGCAAAGAAAGCAGAATTGGTCAGAAGTCAAAGTTGCAATGCAGTCACAAAAAAGGTCTCAGATGACTGCTCTAGGAGTATGGAACTAGGAATACTTTTGAAGTTGTCACTTCTGCCCTGGCTAGGTGGTTCAGTTGGTTGGAGCATTGTCCCATACACCCGAAGGTTTCAAGTTCAATTCCCAGTCAGGGCACATAGCTAGGTTGTGGGTTCAATCCCTAGTCTAGTGCCTAGGGGAGGCAACGGATTGATGTTTCTCTCATCTCCCTCTCTCTATATATTTCTCAACATATCCTCAGGTGAGGATTTTTTTAAAAAAAGGTCATCTGATAAGGGTTTAATTTCTGAAATATATAA
Source organism: Eptesicus fuscus (assembly GCF_027574615.1). Taxonomy (NCBI): domain Eukaryota; kingdom Metazoa; phylum Chordata; class Mammalia; order Chiroptera; family Vespertilionidae; genus Eptesicus; species Eptesicus fuscus. The sequence goes on along the minus strand of NC_072475.1, from coordinate 90,523,120 downwards.
AGTACTCATACAACTCAACAAAAGGAAGACAAACAATCCATTAAAAAGTGGTCAAAGGACCTGAATAGACACTTCTCCAAAGATAACATACAAATGGTCAAGATACATATGAAAAAATGCTCAACATCACTAAGCATCAGAGTGATGCAAATTAAAATGACAATGAGTTACCACCTAACACACAACAACTGCTGGCAAGGATGTGGAGAAAAAGCTAGTACACTGCTGGTGGGAATGCAGACTGGTGCAGCCATTATGGAAAACAGTGTGGAATTTCCTCAAAAAATTAAAAATGGAACTGCAATTTGACCCAGTGATCCAACTTCTAGGAATATATCCTATGAATCCTGAAACACCAATCAGAAAGAATGTATGCGCCCCTATGTTCATAGCAGCACAATTTACAATAGCTAAGATCTAGAAGCAGCTCCAGTGCCCACCAGTAGACCAATGGATAAAAAATGGTAGTAAATTTACACAATGGATGAATATGCAGCTGTAAAAAAGAATAATCTATTATCCTTTAAGACAGCATGGAGGGACCTGGAGATTATTATGCTAAGCGAAATAAGGCAGTCAAAGAAAGACAAATATATGATCATTGTTATATCTTGGCAGTATCATTGTTATATCTTCTATACAGATTGGGCTTATAGTGTGTATGAAGTCTGCTCTTAAAGAGTTAGAATATTTGATGGCTTTGTAATGAACACTTAAATGTAAGTCATTCAATGAACATGCACACTAACCTATTTTCCACACTTATATATGGAATCTAATGAACACAATAAACTAATGAATAAAATAAAACCAGAGGCGTGGAAACATGGGACAGACTGATGAATCTCAGACAGAAGGAGGGTGAAAGGGCAAGAAGAGGACGTATATGCACATATGCATTGCCCATGAGCACAGACAATAGGGTGGTGAAGGCCTGGGTTGGGGGCAGGGTAACTGGGTGGTGGGGAGCAAGGGTTAAGAAAGGGGGTTGTTTCCATTTGTAAAACTCTCAACACTAAAGAATTTTTTTTTTATTTTTTTAAGTTCAGGGGTAGTGTGACATTGGGGATTTAGCTTTCTTTGATGAAGACGATTCCAGAACAGCTCAGAGGAGTCACCCAGTTGCTGGGGAATGAGTGCCATAGGCTGGAAGTGGAATCTGGGTGTGTTCATCTGCATCCACTTTCCAAAATTTACTTTAAGATAGTGAGTTACAAATGAGTAAACTTGATTTTGAAGAATTACTAAGTGAAAGGAGGAAGATTTCTTGGTTTGGGCTGAAAATATTGTTTAAATAACTAGGGCATACTTCAAAATAACACTGATAGTTCTTTACACCGGTAAGTGAACCAGGCACAAGTAATAGGTGGTACGAGATGAGTTGTAGTATAGTAGGAAATCCCCATTTCGTAGTCAGGAAAGTTTATGACAAATGAACTAAAGAAACCTGTTAAAATTATTTTATAGACCCCCTGAGACTCTTCACCATTTGGCACCCACCTAACTTCTCCAATGTTACTTCTTTTGGAACAACTCTTAATGGTTACTCACTATTTACTGGAATGAACATGGATTTCACACTCCTTTCATGCTTTTCTTTTATACCTCTATTTTTCTTCCAAGTTTTCCCATCCTGTATCACTCCCCATTGTTCCCTAAGTCTTCCCTTGTTCCCTCCCTCCTTGTAACCCTTTCCTACATTTTCCTGCTAATTCATTGCAAGTTCCTCATTTCTTCCTTCCCTTATCCTCCAGTCCCCTCCCAGCTCAGTTCCTTATCATCTCTTCTTCTCTCTCTTTATCTCCCTCTCAGTTCTAATTTTCCCATTCATGCTTTTGTTCTATTTATTTTCACAATAAAAGTGTAAATAATATACTAGATGGATTTATATACTCTATATACATAAATATATGCACGCTATGTATAGTGTTATAAATATATACAGTATATAATTTTTATATAGTTAAGTATTCTTATACTTTGGTATTTGCATTTTTCCTGTTTGTCAGAGCATCTTATGAGATTTATTGATACTAACACATTAAGATATGTTCATTTTAGCTGAAGTATAGCATATCTTCAAATGAATAAGCCAGATTTTATTTATCAATATATCTAATTATATTTTTGGGGTGGGTTCTTTCTAATTTTTCATTATAGTAACAAAGCTATAATCATATCCTTGGAATTATTAACATGTATTTGTTAGAGCTTCCTAACAAGAATATAGGTTCCTTGAAAGAAGAAATACCTTTAATTGCCTATGATATCTAGCACAGAATTTGCTTCATAATTATAATATTTTATTGATAGATTGGTTGGAAAGCAATGGCTTTGGATCGATAAGCAAGAGCCTTTTTCTTATATGTAAAACGGGACAATTTGGCAGGTAGTGTTTACTTTTTAAAAAAATATTTTTTATTGATTTTTTTTTTTTACAGAGAGGAAGGGAGAGAGAGAGTTAGAAACATTGATGAGAGAGAAACATCAATCAGCTGCCTCCTGCACCACAACCAAGGTACATACCCTTGACCAGAATAGAACCTGGGACCCTTGAGTCCGCAGGCCAACGCTCTATCCACTGAGCCAAACCGGTTAGGGTAGGTAGTGTTTACTTGATAGCATGTACTAACTTCTCATAAAATAGGTTCTATCAACTAGGGTTGTGTTACATTCTTCTTTATTTAAGACTTACCCTGAGTCATTTCACTTAACTTCCATATGTCTATTTACTGATATATTCACAATACTTAGGTTGTTTGGAAATAATGTCATCTTTACTTATATAAAGGTAGCTTTATATTAATGTCCCTCCCAGAGGCTATTTTGTAGAAGCACATGATTTATTGCCATCTTTCCAATTTATTCTGAGTCAATTGTGCCTTCTTAGAAACATTTCTTACAGCTACTTAAGTAGGTCGGTGAAATGGCCATCTCTCATTTTGACCACTGAACAACTCCTCCCTGCTCTGCCTGCTTTAAACATGGTCCTACTCTAATCAATTGCCAATTTGCAGCTGCCAAAATGATCCTTTCCTCCCAGTGCTTTGACTGTGACTCCTCTCAATTCGTTCTTCCTATAACTTCATATTCTAGACATCAGGCTGGAGAATAGCAGTTTCTGTCCCAAGCTTTTCATCAAAAAGCTTTACATTGTTTTTTTCTGTCTGTACCTATATTCTCTTCACTTGTATCTTCTGGCAATCTTACCACATCCGTTTTTACAATTATCCTACTTTGGTTCACTTTCTCTTCAATGCATTCTCTGACTTGGCTTGCAAGAACTCTGTCCTCCTCTATTATACTTTTAGTAGACATCTATCCTATCTAATAATAGACAAATATGCAAATTTACCATACCTCCAACACACCCACAAGCCACGGCCATAAGCCACGCCCGCCATCCAATCAGAGCAAGCATGCAAATTAACCCAAACCAAGATGGCTACAGCCACAGAGAGCAAGGTTTCCTAGGTAACAGAGGAAGCCAAGATTTCCGCCTGCCCTTGCCAGGCCTAAGCCTCCACTCAAGCTACCAAGTTTCAATTATAGAAGGTAAACAAATTCAAACAAATGGCGGCAGAATGGAGCTTGGGAGAGCAGGCCAGGGTTGCCTCCGGCAACAGGGGAAGCAAAGCTTTCTGCACACCCTGGCCGGGCCCACCTGTTTAAGGCAACAAGTTTCAATTATAACCCCAACAAAACTGGCTACCGGCCTCGGAGGGAGCCCCAGGCTTGGCTCTGATCCAGGCTACAAAGTTTCAATTGTAGAAGGAAAATAAATTCCAGATACCAGGGCCTTTACTTGCGTTGCCAGGGGGCGTGGCCCGCCTGCAAACCACCACAGGCCCCTCACTCAGGCCCACTCACACCCCAAGGGAACCCCACCCTGATCCAGGACTCCCTTCAGGGCAAACCAGCTGGCCCCCACCCCTGTAACAGGCCTCTATCCTATCTAATAAAAGAATACTATGCAGATTGATCATCACTGCAACACACAATATAGCTGCCCCCATGTGATCAAAGATCCTGCCCCCATGTGGACACAAGATGGCCACCACAAGATGGCCAGCAGGAGAGGGCAGTTGGGAGGCACCCGGCCTGCAAAGGAGGGCAGTTGAGAAGGACCAGGCCTGCAAGGGAGTTGGAGGTGATCAACCCTGCAGGAGAGGGCAGTTAGGAGTGACCAGGCCGGCAGAGGAGGGAAGTTGGGGGCAAACAGGCTGGCAACAGAGTGGTTAGGGGGTGATCAGGCTGGCAGGCAGAAGCAGTTAGGGGCAATCAGGAAAGCAGGCAGGCAAGCAGTTGGGAGTCAGCAGTCCTGGATTGTGAGAGGGATGTCCGACTGCCCGTTTAGGCCCAATCCCACCGGTGGGATCAGGCCTAAACGGGCAGTTGGACATCCCTTGAGGGGTCCCAGATTGGAGAGGGTACAGGCTGGGCTGAGGGACAACCCCCCTCCATGAACAAATTTCATGCACCAGCCCTCTAGTATATATATAAAAGGCTAACATGCTAAGTGTCCGTCCAACAGGTCGCTATGATGTGCACTGACCACCAGGGGACAGATGCTCAACACAGGAGCTGCCATGACACACACTGGCCATTTACAGAGAAACGGCACTGCCAACCTGGCACCCACAAAGCAACAGTCAGCTTCTCCCAAGTGGGACACAGGCCCTGCTACCACCCTGGAGTGACAGCCCACCAAATTGCAGCTGATGCTGCCAAGACCCCATGGCACAAAATGCGGTCCACAGCCCAGCCCAGAAACAGTGGCTATGGGCACCATGTAATGACATTACAAAGCAACATCTGGCTTCCTCTCCCTAGCGACTAGCCTCCTTGTAGTTTCTTCAGCCCAGGAACACTACTTGCTTTATAGCCAGGTGGAAACATTTTACACTTTAATCAAATGTCTGTGAAGCATTTGACTGTTCCTCATTTCATTTGATCCTCACAGAAGTCCTGGAGTAGGTAGATAGGAGACTCGCCGGAATCCTATTTTCTTTTCATTAGCCAAAAAATGGAAATCTAGAAAACTTAGAAACTTGACCCTACTGAAAAGAAGTAAGAAATGGTGGACCTTGAAAATGACTTCAGGATTTCTTACTGCGCAGAATAGAGTCAAACTCTGCTGCAGTTAAATATTTTACCCTTTGTTCTCCATGCATAATCTACAATAATAATCTGCTTCATGTTGATACTTACTGCTGTGTTGCTGACAATTACCTGAAAGAGAAGTTGAGGTGCTTCACTGGGCTGGAAAAAGTTTAGCTAAATCAGAAAGCAGGTCTATAGAAGGCTAACTTAACTCATGCATGCACAATACATATAAAGCACTTGCTGGTGCCAATTGCATGCATGTGTTTCAATCTGTCATTGTTGATCATAAATTTGGTTGACACTTCTATTATAGAGAAAGGGCAAATAGCAATATTAACATATTTCTTCTAATTAATTTCCTTTCAATGTGCATGAATCTGTGTACCAGGTCACTAGTTTACTATAATTATGTAACTTATGAGATGAATAGAGAGAGATAAGAAAAAGAGGAAAAGCATCTAGGGATATCTACTATCATTGTTTAAGTATGTTTCTTTTCTTTCTGAATTATATGGAAAAAATCAGCTCCTCTGTATACCAAATTAGCATATTTTTTTGCTAAATACTATATCATATGCATCTTTCAGATACTAAAAATTCTTTGTGAACAGCATTTCTTTCAGAACAAAATAAAAATATATGAAGATACATTATAGAGTACTCCATTCTAAAATACAATTTAAAAAAACTAAGTAAGTAATGTGACTGGAAAATTCAGATAATCAGTTAAAAATAATTGCTGATTGTTGTTGATAGATGGAGTCACTGAGGAATAGGAAATTAAAATCTATAAGTAGGAAAATACCATTAATGCATATGCCCAATAAAAGAAACAAAGACTGTGGTAAGTTGCCAGACTGGAGCTTAATAGGAGCAAATGTTCAAAGTCCACTCTTTAGTAACATGAAGTATTTGTTGTTATATAACCAATGCTAAAGTTAGCATTTGAAATACTTAACAAGGAATGTTTTCCTATGTGCCATGCTTATTCTATTCCAATTCTTTATTCGTTGAGAAAAGTGTTAATGAACCATAAGTAGGGTCATTTCCAGAAAGGAATGTGAAAATGACTGATATTCTTCCTAAAGAATTTTAAAGACACTAAATGATTAATAATAATTCCTTACATTTGTATAACTAAAATGTTACAAGATCACTTTCATATTAATTATCTTCTTTTATGTTCACAACAAAGCTATGAAGCAGATATTATAATTATTCTATGTATAAATGGATAAAACCAATGTCAGAGAAGTTAAGTGATTTACTGAAGATGGTACCATTAGCTCGGGGTATACAAACCTTACCTTCTGATTCATTCTGTTTGATTTTTTTTTTTTTTTTTAATAATAGGGAGGTGTGCTTTGGCAAGGAAGACAGAAATTTTTTAATTGATTTTTAGAGAGAGAGGGAGAGGGATAGAGAGATAGAAACAGCAATGAGAGAGGAACATCAATGATTGGCTGCCTCCTAAACACCTCCTATTGGATCAAGCCCACAATCCAGCATGTTCCCTGAGTATGAAAGGAACCAGTGAACTCTTGCTTCATGGGTGGATCAATCACTGAGCCAAACTAGCTGAGCTGAATGTCATATTTTTATAACACAGAAACTTTAACCTTAAATTCTTAATATTAATTCTCTTCTTGGTTGTTTAGTCCCAGAATGTAGGAAAGAATATATTTTCTAAGTTTTCACAAAGACACAACTTTTGAGAATATAAAATGTCTTCTCTGACTTACAGCTATTTACTCTGGTGTCTCTCACAATTACTACCGAAAAGAAGTAATAATCCTCCCATTTTGAGAATTACCTACTCTGATGTTTCTAAGATTTTTAAATGCATTCTTAAAATACTAAGTATTTCTGGAATCTGCCCAATTGAGGGGTCATTAATGTTGTCTATGAGGTGGTAAGGGTATTCAATATTCTTATAAAGTATACTAGAGGCCCGGTGCATGAAATTCGTGCACGGAGGGGGGTTGTCCTCAGCCCAGCCTGTACCCTCTCCAGTCTGGGACCCCTGGGATCCCAGGGATCGGGCCTAAACGGGCAGTCGGACATCCCTCTCACAATCCAGGACTGCTGGCTCCCACCTGCTTGCCTGCCTGCCTGCCTTCCTGATTGCCCCTAACCACTTCTGCCTGCCAGCCTGATCACCCCCTAACCACTCTGCTGCCAGCCTGTTTGCCCCCAACTTCCCTCCTCTGCCGGCCTGGTTACCCCTAACTGCCCTCTCCTGCAGGGTTGATCACCTCCAACTGCTCTCCCTTGCAGGCCTGGTCCCTCACAACTGCCCTCCCTTGCAGGCCAGTGCCTCCCAACTGCCCTCTCCTGCTGGCCATCTTGTGGTGGCCATCTTGTGTCCACATGGGGGCAGGATCTTTGACCACATGGGGGCAGCTATATTGTGTGTTGTAGTGATGATCAATCTGCATAGTACTCTTTTATTAGATAGGATAGAGGCCTGGTACAGGGGTGGGAGCCAGCTGGTTTGCCCTGAAGGGTGTCCCGGATCAGGGTGGGGTACCCTGGGGGCGTGGGGCGGCCTGAGCGAGGGGCCTGGGGTGGTTTGCAGGCGGGCCATGCCCCCTGGCAACCCAAGCAGAGGCCCTGGTATCTGGAATTCATTTTCCTTCTACAATTGAAACTTTGTAGCCTGGAGCGGAGCCAAGCCTGTGGCTCCGTCAGCCATTTGTGTTGGGGTTATAATTGAAACTTTGTTGCCTTAAGCGGGTGGGCCTGGCCAGGGTGTGCGGAAAGCTTTGCTTCCCCTGTTGCCAGTGGCAACCCTGGCCTGCTCTCTCAAGCTCCATTCTGCCGCCATTTGTTTGAATTTGTTTACCTTCTATAATTGAAACTTTGTAGCTTGAGTGGAGGCTTAGGCCTGCAACGGCTATGGAAAGCTTGGCTTCCTCTGTTACCTAGGAAACCTTGCTCTCTGTGGCTGTAGCCATCTTGGTTTGGGTTAATTTGCATGCTTGCTCTGATTGGATGGTGGGCATGGCTTGTGGGTGTGTCGGAGGTGTGGTCAATTTGCATATTTGTCTATTATTAGATTAGATTTCTATTTCAAGATTTATTTTTAATCATCATAGTCCCAATTATCTTAATTCTGCTTCAAATGTTTTTTGAGATTGAGCCCAACTTCTATCCACTATAGCTATCATCTTCTTTCAATCATTTTAATTCTGTTTTCATATTATCTCCACATGTTTAGGATCTTTCAATTTTTCCTCAAATTCTTTTTTTGTTGTTGTTTTTTGTTTTGTTTTGTTTTGCTTTCTAGCATCAACATGTTCTTGGTTACCTCCAAGTCAGATTTTGGTTCTTTAGTTGGTTTTAAAAATTATCTTATATATATTTCTTATTTTATTCATTTTCCTTTTATCATGTGTTTTTCATTTTTCATATTACCTTATTCATCATTCTTCTTTTGTATCCTCTTCCTTGTGTTTGATTGAATATATTACAAAGAAATGGCCTTCTTTAGGAAAGGCCCCACATATGCTATTGTTTTTTCACTTATGTATGGAAGAGAAAATGTTATCCAATATTGTACTTTCTAACAGAGTACTCAGATTGTCTTTGATTCCACTTTATTTTAGCATAAATATTGGATAAATACCTCTTATATGCAAATGAGAGGGAAAAAGATGCATAAGGTTTCTTAATCAATGGCATAGAACTGCTATAGACTTATTAGATTAAGATATAATCTTTTCAACTCTCATCATATTTTTTGGCCTAATAAACAATAATACTATTGGGCAATACATGAGGTCAATTCCTGAATTAATAGGGTCTATTTTACTTTACATTGTTGGCTTTTTTTTTTTTTCTGACTCAGCAAGCAATTGCCAATTCCCCATTTAACCAGCTGTATAATGTACCTATAGTATACATGTTATTGGTATGGTAAACATACAAGTTATTGCCAAAAAAGGAAAATCTGAGAGTGAAAGTAGGCTCTATTAATAACCATGCTAGGGCACCAGCATGCACTAGGGTTATCCCAGGCAAACTGTGACATATGGTCACCCTCATTAAAGAGTGTTCAGTTGGTTGTAGAAGAAGGGTCACTAACCCAAGAACGAGGTAGCTGGAGTTCGACTAATGTTCTCCTCCTTGAAATAGCAGCCATCATGTAGAGGATGGACATTTGCTTTTCAGAGTGGCATAAAACTTGCTTGCACTTTTGAAGCAAAGAACAGACTCTTGCAGAAGTTCTAATTCCTATGATTCTGGGAGTTTACCCTTGTAATTGCATAAGAGAGGAAAACAAATATTTATTATCTCAGTTCAAGTCTCTTGGCCTTATAGTTCATAGGTATTTTCCAGAAAATATATGCTCATGACATATATGCTCATGACATATATTGATGACTGCCATTGTCCTGTTTTGTCATGAGTTTTCACTCTTTGTGTCTCCATAATTATATCGTTGAGTGCTGGGAGAAATGGAGTTGAGCTGTCCTAGCAATATTTTATTTAAATTTCTGTTTCTATTTCATTCAAACTGATAACGTGTCTTTCATCACATATTAAATTCATCATTCTCTCTTTATGTATTACATTTAATAAACATGTGTTCAATTTCCCCCATTATCTATGACATAGATTAGCAACTCCTACACATTATGAAAAAAAACAATAGATTCAATATTTATATTAAATATCTATTAGTGTTATCATAATTTTTAACTTTCTTAGAGTATATGCTACACTTTAACTCAATGAATAGGTGTCAAATGTTTTAATGTTAGTAGCAAAGTACATACATAAAGTAAAAAATGTCTAATTATCATAATTAGTTTTGTTAGTGACCACCTTAAATAATACAATTAAGCATGTTACTTAGAGCTCAGTTATAAGCTTAAGTGTCCACTTTATGCAGCTATGCCTATTTTTTTATTGATGAAAAGGAATCAAAATCACAGAGTAGCTAAATTATTAGTGCAAATTTAATTCATGAAGTTTTCTGTCACTAAATTTCTTGCAGCTAGCGGGACTATTGTGATCTATTATCCTATAGCCTGATGTCTAGTCTTCTCTGCAGTAGATGTCAATCAGTTCCACCCAGGAGCATGGTGCCACCTCCAACCATGACTTCATATCACTTTCACTTCCCCCAAAACTGCATGTGGCATTATTGAAACAGTTTGAATTTTTCAAAATTTCACATGCACAGAAACACATCTGACCATATTTCAAAAACAATTAGAGGATGACAGTCCCATGTGTTTTCCCTCTCCATCCCCACTGCTCCCAGAAACCTCACCCAAAAGCCTATGGGCCCTTGCTGGTTGGGCTCAGTGCATAGAGTGTCGGCCTGTGGACTGAAGGGTTCTGGATTCAATTCTGGTCAAGGGCACATGCTTGAGTTGTAGGCTTGATCCCCAGTAGGAGGCATGAAGGAGGCAGCCAATCAATAATTCTATCTCAGCATTGATGTTTCTATCTCTCCCTCTCCCTTCGTCTCTGAAATCAATAAAAATATATATTTTTAAAAAGCCTATGGAACATTGGTAGAAGATCTGTGGTGTTTGATAAATGCTCAAAACAGATGGTATTTTTAACGTCCTAAACTGATGTGTATTACCTGTCTTTCACATCTGGTTCTTTTAACAGTTTTACACAACACAAGAAGTAAATTATTATGTTTGTTCATTTTGTTGCTTATATTGTAATTGATTATTGCCTAGAGGATGATGTGCTTCTTGTTTTCAGTTTTTTCTTACAGCTTTTATGATAATTCATCAATTAAATCTTATATTCAGTCATTTGCCATAATCTAGCTCATTAACAGGTGGTTTTCAGGTAATATGGCTATGTATTTAAAAATACATATTATCACTGAAGCAAATAAATCTCGTTAATGTGTCATTTAAACTATTAACCCTTTGCACTCGCTTGCTTTTTTCTCGATTCCTTTATTCTAATGCTAACCGTGTCGAGTCACACTCGACATCCGAGTGCAAAAGGTTAAAGCATAATTATTGAAAGGTTGAACATAAGATGAGAGCTGTTTAAATATTTTGCTAATACACCAACTAATTGGTTTTATTTGAGGTTACAAGAGAAAAAATATATTTGTGGCTTGCTTGATTTTTTTTCTTTTTATTTTTTCCAAACTGGGAACAACTAATATTTAGCAAAACTTCCTGACTAAGTTGATAAACATAAGCAGAAACAATCACTATTAAGAGCTAACATGCATATTATAAAATTGTATCTTAATTCCTAAATAGAAAATTATTGAAAACTGGAAGAAAATATTCATGTCTGTATATCATTTTCCATATTTCATATGATTTATATATACATATAAATGCATATGTAGTATTTATACTAATAAGAGGGTAATATGCTAATTAGACTGGATGACCAGACATCTTCCGGATGTCTGACTTCCTTCCCAACAGTTAGGGGGTGACCAGGCCAGCAGGGGGGCAGTTGGGGGATGACCAGGCCAGCAGGCAGGTGAGCTGTTAGGAGCCAGAGGTCCTGGATTGTGAGAGGGATATCCCTGATTGGAGAGGGTGCAGGCCAGGCTGAGGGACACCCCCCCCCCCCACACAAATTTCATGCACCGGGCCTCTAGTGTGCATATATAGCATATATATATATGTCTATGATAATACAGGCATATATGTACATATATACTTTTTTCTTGTTCAGATAATGCTAGGTCATACAATTGATTAGCCTATAAAAGTTATGCAAAACTACTTTATTAGGAAAATGCTGTGCTTTCCAAGCTGAGTTTGTTCTTCTATGTATTTTTTTAAAAAATATATTTTGTTGATTTTTTACAGAGAGGGAGGGAGAGGGTTAGAAAGTTAGAAACATCGATGAGAGAGAAACATCAATCAGCTGCCTCCTGCACACCCGCTACTGGGCATGTGCCTGCAACCAAGGTACATGCTCTTAACCGGAATCGAACCTGAGACCCTTCAGTCCACAGGCTGACGCTCTACCCACTGAGCCAAATCGGTTAGGGCAGTTTTTCTATGCATTTTATATTCTAATTTTATATTTCACATGATAACAAAAACTGCCATTTTATTTCATTTTAATAGATTTTTTTCATTTTAGTGGTTTTGTCTGATTTTAGTGTTCTGTACAATAGTGTCACTCAAAAACACAGCATTTTGTGACATCTGTACAGCAGTGTTCAGACTTCAATGAGAAGAAAAGAGAAAAAAGTAGCAATTAACTTTGGTATTTTGCTGCTAAGACATAAAATATTGACAGCTCAATTAAAAATATGAGTTCAAATAAAACATGCTTGCTCACTGAGAACTTTTATGCAATTCATAAAAAGCAGCTTTCTGCAGCCTCTTTCCATGGGATGCTGTAGCAAGAGGTTACTGCACTGGAAGCAGGAAGCCTGGCTCCTCTGCCAGCTCTACCAGCAGCCAGCTGTGCCAGGGTGCCAGTCACTTCACCTCCAGAGGCCGTAATGTTCTCATTTAAAAAATTAAAAAGTAAAGTGCACAATCTTTAAATGTCACTCCTAAATGAAAAATTCCATTCCATTTGCTTACTTGGGAAGGTGGCTAAAATTTCAAGTACTATATCTTTACAAAAGACTAAATTTGAAGTACAACTAGCAACATATCCAAGTGTAATGATTTTTATATGAGTGTAAAACGAAATATACAGATTGTTTTATGCTGTTGTTCTAGAAATTTGTGAAAGTCCCGTGGTAGATAATGGGAAGCAGAAAACAAATTGTACTGTTTGCAGTATCCCTTCTAATTCTTTATTTTCCACTAAATGGGGCCATTTCCTTTGTGTTGAGGCCGTCATTTAAGTTCAGCAAGTGGCATTTTACTCCTCTAAATTCAGGGATATTTTTTCATATACTTTGATCATTTGCTGCACAGCAAGGACAGCCATAAAATGTTTTAAACTTTTGTGTTTAGCAATGCAGTGATGTAGTGGTGCCTGGACTTCATGCTCTGTGGTAGATGTCATTTACAATAGGCACCTCTGTGTGTCTCCTAACCCATCTCCTACAGTGTAAAACAACCCTCTTATTCTTATGAATCAGAAAACAGTAATTCTTCTTCTAGCAAAGGTGTGTGGGAACTGGAGGTGAGCGCTTGATCTAAATTAGACCATAAATATTTTGTTCAGTGAAGTATAAGTGACCGTTTGTTGGTTTAGTAACAACAATAATTATAATGTTAAAATAAGAGCAGTTCCTGAACTTCTTAAGTTCATTGGTCAATCCATGAATCAATTCATATCTCTTCAGAGAAATCAAATAAAAGTTAATGTTCCGATGAGTACATTAACAGAATATGTATTTACTACCTTGAGTTCTAATGAACTAAAAAGATTGTCAAAGGCATATCCTAGAATTCATTACTTTTGTATTTATAAAGCACCATAAGTTATTTGTGTACAAAATATATTTGCCTGATATTACTAGTATTTATTCTATACTTAATATTTTTAATCTGGTCTCAGCTTTTGCATCTACACTTACATATCACATCGTGGACATATATGATAGAAATGTTTAGGAAAAATTAAGAGAGCTAGGTGGAATGAAAAAAAGTAATTCAAAAAGCCTCCCACCCTCTTTGCAGGTAAATATTTAAAAAGAAATTGAGAATGGGCCAGAAATTTATGGCATGCTGATAGAATGATTTGATTTTTTTTCTCAAAAATGAATATCTGTCTTTCTTCACGTTCCACCTATCTAGATAGCTGATCTATAAAGAGCCGAAGAAGGGATTTTTATATTTCCTGACAATATTTTGTCAATGATCAGAAGAAAAACAAAAACAAAAACAACTGTTTTTATTTCTTTCCAAGTTGAACCAGATGCCATAAAACAAGAAAGGTGAAGGCTTTCAGCAAAAGGGGTAGTAAATGCATTGAGCCTTTACAAGCTAGCAAAGTATTGTATTTTTCTTTCTTTTTCTTTTCTTTTTTTTTTTTTTTTTTGGTGTGTGTGTAAAATATATCCATGCACCTCTGACACTTCTGACACTAGTGGAGGCAAATGGAAATATCATGGTGAGAGAACCACGTTGAGGTTAGCAGGATTGTTCCTTACGAAAGCATTTTTGAAACATAAAACAGGTTGCACAAGTTTTAAAACTGTGCTAAGAGACTCAGAGGCATTCATATGGACAAAGAGAACTTTCTTAGTGTTAACTGATTTTTTTTTTCTCTTATTAAAGGTTTTTTCTGGTCATTTTTAACTTTGCAATGTTTGCATTCAAATGTTGAAATTTTCTTCTACTTAGGTTTATGTTTAAGTGTATGTATGTGGAAAATATGTGTACATTGCCTTTGTTTCCTATGTATATGCATTTTTCTAAGCAGGATTTATAGAATACCTAAGTTTTTCAACATAAACCATGAGTGAAGATATAGACAGCTTTTTGGAAGCAAAGTACATTTGTGTAATTCTAACTCAATTTAACTTACTTTGGCACCGGGAACCAATAACATATATAATTTTTTAAAGAATTTCAAAATTCCAATTATGGTAATTATTATGTAATATTAACCTACTTTTGTTTTGTTTTGTTTTGTATTTAGGGGACTGGCATCCAAGGGTTTACTAAGAAGTTTAGTTTAACAGAGGAGTATACTTAGGCAGAATACAAAAGCTACTGAGAATCAATAATCTTCTATTTATATTTCACTTCTATCTTGATTTCGGCTAGAAGCCAAATTTTGTTTTTACCCTCACTTTTGCTGAGTACAGTGTTTAGTGTTCAGCAAGTTAGGTCTCATTTTGGTCTGTTGCCATTTTTCTTTAATTCTTCACCCCAAATTCTCATCTTCATTTTTGTTTCCACTTGAGAATGTGCTTTTAGCTGGATGAGTTCCTTGCTATATTACTTAGGCAATGCTAGCTACTATAACAAATAGACCCGCAGGTTGTATGATGGTTTAAATATATTCAAGGTATTTTTTTTCCTGGTGCCCTTATTGATCTGAGATGAGTGTTCCTGACTTGAGGTATGTTCTTCTTCCTCAAAAATTGATGGAAACAGGCTAACAAGGGCTTTGTTTAAAAAACACACACAAACAAACACTAACTTAGATTGTAGTTCTAGTCAGCCAGAAGCAGAGGGGAGAATATAGCAGAGTGCTGTGGGACTTTTTAATGAGTAAGCCTACAAAATAAACATTCCCTTCTGTAAAATCCTTTGTCATTTAATCATACGGTCACAATTAATTGAAAAATAAGAAGGGCCACACAATATTGCCAAAAGGGCAAGAAAGGGGAGGAAAAATGTTTTCATGAATAGTTAGCTGTCTCAGCATAAGAAACATGATATTAAATGCTACTTTTCGTCCATTTAACCTTGCCACAGAATACTTATATTCTCAAATATATATTTTCAGATGAGAGACATGGTGATCTCAAAAGTATTTTATTTGTTCCAATATTCAATATGTCAATAGTTCTAGCTTCTGCTTTAATATGTATGTTACATGACATTGAATAAATCTGACTCCTACAGGCTCTATAAATGAGTGATGTCCACAATATCATGTCCTCAGAAGCCCTGCTCAACTCCTGTGTTCTCATGACTATGGATTCTTTTATATCATCAATTCATCTCATTTTTTATCTTCCCTTTTATCTGCTGCCTCCTATTTTCCCGAGAATTATCATCTTTTCCAAAGAACCCTGCTTTCTCATGATATACACTAAGTAGGATAACTTCAAAAAAGCATATTTGTTAATTATGTACTTAGAATTTGCTTAGAGTATCACTTTTCTACTAAATGGTAATGCTTTCAGGCACATTTATATCTTAGATTTGATCAATCACATAGGATATCTTTCTGAGAAAGACTGGAGATTACTGCTTATTACTTTAATGTCCTTAATTTTCCCATACTTTAAATTGCATGAGGGCTAGAGTCTACTTCAGTTTTGATCATCTTATACCTGCATTAAAAATGATTCAGTTTTCATGTTAAGTACTAAAATAATGTATATAAATATGTGTTGAATGAATTAAAAAGGCTAAACATGTGATGATGTAATTTATTTTAAATTATAACTAAGTTATTAGCTTCAATATTTTTCTTTTATAGGGAATATGTTATTCCTGGCCAGAAAAGCATAAAATTAGTTTTTGAGACTGGCTCTTCTTGTTTTGAAAGTTTTCTTGTGTTTGTGGAACTTCTCTTTTACGGTATGATCATTGGTATATAGCTTTTACACTTTCCCTAGATTCTTTACCTGTGTTTTTCAGTGTCACACCTCCATTTCCTCTACATCCTTTTACATTCTCCTAAGAATAAGAATTTTATGTTTCTATCTGAAAATTTATGCCAAAAAAGCCTAATAAACATGATAGACATTGTCTATCAACGAACAAATGTACAGTCTCCTAGTTTAGATGGATAAGAGAAAATATTATTCATTAGGTTTGATATGCATATGATTGTTTTACACTTACTGTAAATAGCCGTAAAACATTTTACTTAGTATTATTCATGGTAAAATGTCTTGTCATAAAAAAAGGTAATTAATAACAGAAAGGCAGTTATTTTAGTAGTTTAAAGAGGAAGATTTTATGAAACATTTATATCTGATAGAAAAGTCACCATATTTAAAATAGTGTGCATGAAAATGCATTCTAATGTAAAGATATTCAGAAAGTGGTTCCTTTTTAAAAACAATCCCACTGTATATTTTGCAAAAATATTACCCTCATGAAACATTTTTATCAGTCTTTTACAACCAGATAGATTACTACTGTTTTTTATACTCAGAAAAGCTCTAGAATTAGAAAAGTTGATATTTTCTTTAAGGTTTAAATTTTCATCTTTATTTTCCTGAAATATTATGTTGCCTGCCATCCTAATTGATCATTTTATTCAAGTCATGCATAACATCAGGTGGACAGATACTCTGGATAAAATTGGTAACTATTCTTAGGATCCGGATGACTACAAAACAGTGGGAAATTAGCAGAGTTGTGTAGTTTATATATAATACCAGGTTCAGTGTGATAATTCTGCAAAATACTAAAGAAATTTCCATTCAGTTTTCTTCATGGGTGGTTAAATTAGTTTAATCTCATAAACAAACTCAAATGAAGAAATAAATAGAATGTTAGTAGACAGGCACTTAAGGAGGCATCTCTGTAGAGCAATAAGGGCTTTAGTGTCAAATACTAAGTTAAGACTGAAACCTAAGTGTTTATTCATCAGAAATGTTTTACAAATTTCACAAGTTTTTAAAATCTTAAAAAGGAGTACATTAGCATATTTGCCAAACAATTAAAATTATTCTATTTTAAAAGCTTTTTTAACATATAATAATATAATTGCTACTGTTATCATTGGTTCTGTTAATGCAGGAATTAATAATGTATTGGTAACTGGCTCAGGTCTTAAATATATAGTTCAAGAAATTTGGGTGGTAAGGCCTGGGGCAGGGGCCAGGAGTAGCAAGAAGGGGTTAATGGGGGCAAAAAGGAGACACATGTAAAACTTTCAACAATAAAGATTTTTAAAAAATCGCATAGCGTTCATTCAGTAGATTAAGGACTATATTCTAGCTTTATAAACCTTAAAAGTAAAATCTATTCAGAATAGATTGGTAAGATAATCATATTCATTCCAAATTGTACAAACAACTTCTTCTGTCTATGCTGACTTCTGTCCTTTTGCTCTTAGATATTCTTGCTTTCTCCAGACTCAGTGCTATGAAAGTAGTTTGGGGCTACACTAGGTGAATAAGTGTAAAACAAGATTGCTAGAGGTAGATCTTCCATTATTTCCGTTACATACAACCTGATGCAATAAACTTAGTGACATGCAAAACCAATTATGCTCTCATTTATGAGAAAACCATGCTCCAGCACACAGTTGCTATTCAGATAAATCCATTCACGTCTGCATGTTATTAGGTACTAAATTACCTTTAAAATAATTCAGTAATTTAAAAAGTAAAAGATTTTTATTAAAGGATTTTTAGAGCAAAAGAAGAAATGTAATTTTAGTATAAGCAACCGTTTCTAACATGAATTCGCTGATCTAGAAAATTACTTTAATGCACATATCAATATACAAGCCAGTTGCTAATATTTCAGCAATTAATTAAAAAATCTTATTCATTTTTGTGTGTTTAATACAAATACACAGAAACTTTTCATAGTAAAATAATAAGTATGCTTTTATTATTGTTATTTTAGTAAAACTAAGTTTTAATTAATGTTTAATTAAATTAATTAAGATTTAATAAAAATTACAAATGGAAAATATCACATATTTTAGATTTAGTATCGTTTTCCTATATTGAGAAAGATTAAATGTTTTGATAGAAAAATACATATTTAACTTTTTTATGATAAAAGAGTCTTGGTAGCCACTTAATTTAAAAATCAAAAATAAGGACATTTCAAATTTTCACAATATGAGAGAGATGGAGAGAGAGAGAGACAGAGACAGAGAGAGAGAGAGAGAGAGAGAGAGAGAGAGAGAGAGAAAAGAGAGAGAGAGAAAGAGAGAGAGACCGAAAGAGAGAGAGGGGGAAAGGAAGCAATTTTATTAAATACCTGTACTTGGATGTCTCAAATTCATATACATTAATGAATTCAAATCATCACTTTCATTTTAAATGTGTGTGTGTGTGTGTGTGTGTGTGTGTGTGTGTGTGTGTGAGTGTGTGTGTCTGTGTGTATTTAGAGAGCGAGAAAGAGAAAAGCATCTATATGAGAAAGAAACATCGGTTGTCTCCCATACATGACCGGACTAGGGATCAAACCCACAACCTGGGCTTGTGAACCCAACACCTTTTGGTGTACTGGACGACACTCCAACCAAGTGAGCCACACCAACTAGGGCTCATTTTAAATATTGTAAAGCTTCATGTCTGTCATAATGCTTGGCATACAGTAGAGAATGAATAAATTGTGTGACTAGTTAAATAAAAATACTATTTAATATATGATCTAGTTTAAAATTCCCATCTTGCCATTCTTAAAGGTATTTATTTTTAGATGTAGTGTTTATCTTTATATTTTTGATAATAATATATACCTTCAGATTACTTCTAGTCTTTAATTATAAGGGACTACATTTGGGGGCATTAGAGAAATGTAATATTTAAACAAAAGTCGAAAGACATTTTTAACAAAATATTTGATTTCTAATATCTTACATAAATCAGCACTCAATAGTAATTGTTAGACTTCCCAACTGTGTTGATTGTATCATTTTAACCAAAAATTTCCATGTTGAAAGAAAATATGAATCCCATGTAACTTTAGTTGTATTCTAAGTATTTAAAAAAACAGAATATATCTCTGATATTCCTGCAAGTTCTGCTAAATAATATGACTTGATTTGATGTGGTCTTTGAATCACAATTGAAATCATTTCTGTTTACTTGTTCTTTTAGTATAAAACAGGTTGCACATTATTTATTTATATTTCCTTTTAAATTATCTCAAATTCATTGCTTATTATATTTCCAAAATGTACATAAATATGCATATATTTATTTCCGTCACTTGCATCTGCTTATGCAAATGTTTCATTTTATATTTCAGCATTATCATTTTCATAAATAAATTGTATGACATTTTAATATATCCAGTTGCACAAAGCATATTTGCTATATTTTAAACTCAGCTTTTCATGGTTGGCTCCTCTCTAACCTTTTCCCATATTCATTTGTTATTATTTTTACCTTCTTACCTATTCTCATTCAAATATGCCTGATTTTAAAAAATTAAATTTATTAAGTATTTTCTAACAATTTATATTATTTAGTACACATGTGTTAAGCTGGTGTTCAATAAGAACTTTATCTCAAACTGTCTAACATATAAGCAAACCAATTTATAGAATAGCTTTTAAAGTGTCCAGTTCAGAGTAGCATTAGAAGCCAGTCTGGACCATGCAGAAATCTTCGTGATGCAAACTTTAAAGTCAAAGTAGATGAGCTCATCGGTGTTTCATTCTACCTCATTTTAATATGCATACTTTGTACTTGCATACAGATGAACACATGTTTCTGTCATGTGTGTAGAGAAAATTAAATAGAAGGTGTACATTCTTAAGGATTATATTAGTCAATGAGAACTGTGTTTATTTCCTTATGTTTTCTGTTTTATTTCCTTAACTACTTATTTATTTTAAGAACAAAAGGAAATAGTACAACTATTAACAATGATTAGACTGGTGAAGACTAAGTAATATCAAGTGGGCCAATAGCATTTTAGCAACTTACTATAAAGAAAACCAACCAACAAACAAAGATATTTACTGGGCTTCCACAATACTTAAGAAAATAATAATTTCAAAATAATGGCAAAGATTATTTAAGAGAACTTTTCAATGTGAGGTGAGATGTATTCTTACTTAACCTCAGTATACTTTTTTTTTAATTATTTATCTCAGATCAGGAAGGGAGGGAGAGATAGAGAGAGAGAAACATTGATCAGTTGCCTCCTTCATGCTCCCTGATTGGGGATTGAACCCTGCAACCAGGGTATGTGGTCTGAGAATCGAACCTGCCACCTTCTGGTGTACAGAAAATACTCCAACCAACTTAGCCACACTGGCCAAGGCTATACTTTGTATTTTTATTTAAGTTTTTTTAAATATATTTTTATTGATTTCAGAGAGGAAGGGAGAGAAAGAGAGAGATAGAAACATCAATGATGAGAGAGAATCATTGATTGGCTGCCTCCTGGATGCCCAACACTGGGGATTGAGCCTGCAAACCCAGGCATGTGCCCTTGACCGGAATTGAACCTGGGACCTTTTGGTCCAAAGGCCGATGCTCTATCCACTAAGCCAAACAAGCTAGGGCTAAGTTTTGTTTTATTTATTTAATGTTGCCACTATAAAAAATAAGAGTGTGACCATCAGTCCAACATATTCATTGGACGAAGACTGTGCTGACTAGACATAGAAATAATGTTACTGACCTAAGAATAGGGCCCCGTATTGATGTGCTCTTCCTGAAGTGGGAACACCCTGGCGCTGGTTACTCCCAGTCTTCTCAATCGGCCTGTAGGTCAAAGAAAACATTTGTAAAATAATTTAACTGAGTCACAAAGAAGGCTATATGGCATTATTCTACTGTTATATGAAGAAGTAAGCAACAAATAATAAAAATCTCCCTCCCTCAAATCCTATACTCTCCTTTAGCCTTTGTTAAATCTCCATATTGTCAAGTTTCTTGAAACTATTAGTTACACTTAATATCTTCATCTGATAATCTTTCACTCCTAAAACATTATATTCTGCTTTTTTTTTCTTTTTCAATTAATCTCTTATAGCAAATACCCCAAGGCATATGGGTGGTCATGCCCCAATAACTGTTTTTGATTTGTCTTAAACTTGGTTTCCTGCAACATTTGAAGTATGAAAATATCTTTCACTCTTAATTTTCTTTTTTCTTGCTCTGGGATGCACCATTTTTTCTCTGATAAATTACTTTAATCTCCCAAACCAATATCTGTTCAATAATAAGAACAAAAAAATATTCATGTTGCCCTATATCTTTCTCTTTGAATAATCTTTTTCCACATTGACTCTTCGCTTCACCCGGTGACTAGTTTTGGCCAATAAAACAAGAGCAAACTTAAAGCAAGAAGGGACTTGGCAAATGCTTGCTTGTTGGGTTGTACTCTTGGGACCGAAGAGCCCTAAAATCAAGCACAGTCACCAACTGTCACTCCAGCTGACAGCCAGTCTATCCTCAGATGCGGAGCCCCCAAAAGCAGGTAACCATTGATACATTAGGGAACACAGCCAAATCAGAACTATCCAGTAGAGCCCAGTACAAACTGCCACTTCACAGAAATGTGAACTACAGAAATGACATGTCACTATTTAGTGGTGGCTTGCTAAGAAGAAAAAAATAACAAACATACTACTTTCCTTGTGGTATCCAGATCTTTATTAGTAGCACTGCCATCTATTCTATCGTATATCTGGAGACTCTGGGTCATCCTCAATGGTTTTCATTACATTTAGCCCTTAACCTTATTGGTAACTAGGTCTTGCTGCTATTTTTAAACCTCAAATTATTTGAATACTGAAATAATTGAATATTTTATGAATGTAATACATATTTGTGATTACTTGATATATGCCAGAATTATTAAGCCAATAATTAGAAGCACAATGATTTGTTCATTTTGGATTATGGATTTAATATCTCTTTCCCCCTATGCACTATATCCCACTGTCTTTTTTTATAATATACAGTATTTCTGATTGCCTTGTATGGTGCATGTATGAATCTGTTAATTCTTTTACTTCATTTGTGATCTAATTGATTCCGAGCCTTCTGAAAGATTTTTGTAGTCTTCTACCTAAAAGATAATATAGATAATGAAATGTAGTCCATTTGTTGTTTTTTTGCTGTTGTTGTTTTTTATTATAAAAAACAGGAATTTTGTTTCTGGTTGTTTCACTGAGATGTAAAATCTCTATCCTCTTGATTCCTTGTTTGACCAAACACTGTTTGCACAGCTTGCAAAGAAAACTTTTGTAGGAAATTAAATCTCTATAGTGCCTCTGTCTCATGGCCATGTTTGCCAACTTTCGGGGCCAGAATTTCTATTTCCACTCACAAAGCTAAGTAATACCTACAAAATCCTTGAAGGAACTTTAAGTTTCTGATGATTAGAATACAAGGTGGGGGGAGTTAAATGTTTGGCATTGGAATTTATATGAGTGAGTCTTTTCTAATCACAACTATCATACGTGCAATGCACAGGAAGCATTTTAAAATACTTCCAACATTTTTCACTACTTATGCTTTGCTACTTTACTCAAAATGACATGCCCTTTTTAAAGTGATCATGGAAACATTAAAATAAGCCTTCCATTGAGCAGTCATTCAGTTTAGCTTTCGGAGTTGATTGAATGTATTGTAGAGCATTGTTAATGCTGACCTTATGGAAGGTCTTCTTTGTAACCTGATTATACTATGTAGTGTGCTTATTATGCACTTTGTGGTTTCTTATTATTTGCATTTACTGTGCCTTATTCATAGTAGGTGGCCAATACATAATGGGAGAGTAAATAAAAATTAGCAAACAGTAACTTATTTTGCTATTAAAATTTATATTTATGTATTTCTTTTTAAAAATATGTTTTATTGATTTTTAGAGAGAGAGGAAGGGGGAACGATAGAGAGATAGAAGCATCCATGACAGAGAAACATCATCCATCAGCTGTCTCCTGCACACCCCCTACTGGGAATTGAACCAGGGACTGCTTGGTTCCTAGATCTATGCTCAACCGTTGAGCCACACCAGCCAGGCTCTATTTATTTTATAACTTTTTTTTTTTTATTTCTTTGACAGTAGAAAACACAGGGATAGGAAAAAGTAGGTTTACAGTTGTCCTTATGGAAAAATATGAAAAATAAGGAAAAATATTCTTGTATTCATGAATAAGTAACAAGTTTAAACTCTGATTTGCGTATTCATGACTGAAAACCTACTTTTGCCCACCTCGTGTATCCTGCTGTGCTATAACAAGGGTGTGGGGGGTGCATGTGCTATAATAAATGGGGGACATAGTATATAGTATCAGAGCCTAAGAAACATGGTCCATCTCTTTTAAAAACTCTATCCCTTTAAATTTGTGTGTTGGATAAAGGAGAACAGTTGTGTAGAGGCAATATAAAATTCTAAAATATGGAATTTTTATATAGGTGACAAAATCTAAATCTTATAAAATTGATGGGCACTCCACTGAGTCAGTGTAATTGAGGGTGGAGAGATGAGGAACAGTTACATCATTTAATCACATTGTGTTCTTCAGTAAATTTAAAATTCAACTGAATAACGTGGAGTAGTGAACATACAAAACAATATACAGATGACTTATTATAGAATTATACATATGAACCCATGTAATTTTATTAACCAACTAGAGGCCTGATGCACAAAATCCGTGCAAGGGGCTTGGCCCTCGCAGCCAGGGCTTAGTCTGGATGGTCTTCCTAAAGGTCGTTCAACTGTAAGGTCTAATTAGCATATTATGCTTTTATTATTATAGATGTCCCCACAATAAATTAAACACACACACACACACACACACACACACACACACACACACACATGATTCAATACAGAGTACTTAGCTTAACCCTTTATTTATTGTTTCTTAGAATTTTTTATAAAAACTTGGCCTGTTAGTATGACATCAACAATATGTAATTAAGCCTGGTAAACTGCAAGTTGAAGATTAGGTGGTTTGTCCATTTATATAAGAACAAATATTAGAAATAAATATTTTCCTACAATATTCAGACTTCTTTTGGTTTATATCTTGAAAGAAATCACATATACAAGCATTCAATTTAGGATAAATGCTGTTATATAAAAACAGACAGTTTTATATGGGTTTGGTTAAATGAAGTAGCAAATGAACAAAAATAAGTCATTAAAAAATGGCTTAATAGTTCATTCAAACCACTGATGACCACTATTTATGAGTAAGGGTGTTCCCAACTTTCTCACCAGCCCTTCTGCTTTCCATTTGGCATGAATCCCAATTTCTGCTGTGTTAATATTTGCTCCTGGGAAGAGATGAAGGAAAAAAGGTCCATAAGGTTTCCATTGGCCCAGATAGGAGAAACATCTGCTGGATTCAAGAGCAGCTTGCTGGCTCAAGTCAGCAGGGAGAATTGATGCCTATCAACCCTGCCATATGAGTTGATATTTCCTGTGCCCTGGGGCTAAGCAAGCTTAATCAAGAAAAAATAAAGAAACACATTGTAAGGCAAAATTTTCTTATTAAATAAGCATTATATATTTTTAAAACAACTCCCCTAGCATTATAAATTATGAGTTTAGTACTATGAAATTCAATTTCAAGCAAGCAAAGTGTATTGGATTATTTTATGATTAATTAGATTATTTTGAGTAATGATAGATTCCATGCATTTAGAACCTGTTTAGATTTTATCCTTAAACTTGAAGAGTTGATTAATATTTTTCTTGGTGATAAAAAGCTTGTCATCTTTATATGCAATTTTAGGATTAGCTTGTCAATAGTTTCAATAGTGAGATTTGGGATTATAGTCTCAAATGTAAACTTAATAAGTTGCTACTAAATGTAATTATTGATATTTACATACAAACACATATATTTGCCGTTTAGAAAGAAGTTGCATTCAAAAGTGTATACTTATTTCCACATTGCTACCAATACCCTGAACCCTTGGTATTTTTTTTGCAATTGTCCTCTGAGTCTGTGGCTCATCCTATTCAGTGCCCTAAATTGGAAAAGTCTGTACCTTCTAAAGTTTGTTAAAATTTTTAATTAGCACAACACTCAGTAGATATCTAAATTTGAGAAATGAAATATCAGCTTTTATTAAAATACTAGGGGCCCAGTTCACGAAATTCGTGCACGGAGGGGGGTTGTCCCTCAGCCCAGCCTGTACCCTCTCCAATCTGGGACCCCTCAAGGGATGTCCGACTGCCCGTTTAGGCCCGATCCCTGGTATCGGGCCTAAACGGGCAGTCGGACATCCCTCTCACAATCCAGGACTGCTGGCTCCCAACTGCTTGCCTGCCTGCCTTCCTGATTGCCCCTAACCACTTCTGCCTGCCAGCCTGATCACCCCCTAACCACTCTGCTGCCAGCCTGTTTGCCCCCCACTTCCCTCCTCTGCCGGCCTGGTCACCCCTAACTGCCCTCTCCTGCAGGGTTGATCACCTCCAACTGCCCTCCCTTGCAGGCTTGGTCCCTCTCAACTGCCCTCCCTTGCAGGCCAGGTGCCTCCCAACTGCCCTCTCCTGCTGGCCATCTTGTGGTGGCGATCCTGTGTCCACATGGGGGCAGGATCTTTGACCACATGGGGGCAGCTATATTGTGTGTTGCAGTGATGATCAATCTGCATAGTACTCTTTTATTAGATAGGATAGAGGCCTAGTACAGGGGTGGGGGCCAGCTGGTTTTCCCTGAAGGGTGTCCCTGATCAGGGTGGGGTACCCTTGGGGCGTGGGGCGGCCTGAGCGAGGGGCCTGTGGTGGTTTGCAGGCCGGCCACGCCCCCTGGCAACGCAAGCGGAGGCCCTGGTATCTGGAATTTATTTTCCTTCTACAATTGAAACTTTGTAGCCTGGAGCAGAGCCAAGCCTGGGGCTCCCTCCGAGGCCCGAAGCCATTTGTGTTGGGGTTATAATTGAAACTTTGTTGCCTTAAGCGGGTGGGCCTGGCCAGGGTGTGTGGAAAGCTTTGCTTCCTCTGTTGCCGGCGGCAACCCTTGCCTGCTCTCTCAAGCTCCATTCTGCCGCCATTTGTTTGAATTTGTTTACCTTCTATAATTGAAACTTTGTAGCTTGAGTGGAGGCTTAGGCCTGGCAAGGGCAGGCGGAAAGCTTGGCTTCCTCTGTTACCTAGGAAACCTTGCTCTCTGTGGCTGTAGCCATCTTGGTTTGGGTTAATTTGCATGCTCGCTCTGATTGGATGGTGGGCGTGGTTTGTGGGTGTGGCTTGTGGGTGTGTCGGAGGTATGGTCAATTTGCATATTTGTCTATTATTATATAGGACTAGGGGCCCAGTTCACAAATTTGTGCACCTTGAAAGGAACTGTGAGCCAAGAGGCTCCAGTAGGCACAAGGGCAGGTCTCGACCCATCCTCCGTGCTCCTGACCGGCCCCTCCCGCTGTAGCCCCTCCGGTGCCCTGTATGCCGGCAGCCCCGCTCTCGCCACTGCTGCTCTCATGCACTGAGGGCGCCATCCCCGCTCACACCTGCTGATGGTGCGGAGTGATTGGTGATTGGGGCTGGCACCAGCAGAGGGTGCAAGTGGCGGCTGCTGCCCAATCACCCCTCAGGAGCAGGGGGAGGTGGAGAAACCCTCAGGGGTGATCAGGGCCAGCAGCTACTCCTCGCACCTGTTCCAAGTGATCGGGACCGACCCTGGGCACCAGCAGTGGGTGTGAGCAGCAGCTCCAGTGCCAGCTGCAGGTGTGAGCAGGGCTGGCACCTGCAGCAAGTGCAAGCGCTGGGCAGGACCGTGGCGCGTGGGAGCAAAGAATTTTCAGTAACCACCTGAGGCTCACCCTGATGACAGCTACCAGTGCCCCACCTTGGTCTGGCACCCCTGCTCACCTGCTCCACCATCCCACCGCAGACAACACCCGCCATGTTTTGAACACATCCCCGGTGGTCAGCACACATCATAGCGACTGGTTGTTTGGTTGTTCTGGTTGTTCCACCAACATTCGGTCTATTTGCATATTAGCCTTTTATTATATAGGATATGTCAGTATAATATATATTTTATTCATATATATTTAATACTAGAGGCCCAGTGCATGAAATCTGTTTACGCAGGGTGGGGGGGGGTCCCTCAGCCTGGCCTGCGCCCTCTTGCAGTCATGGAGCCCTCGGGAGATGTCTGACTGCCGGCTTAGGCCCGCTCCCCGGGAGGAGCGGGCCTAAGCTGGCAGTTAGACATCCTTAGCACTGCAGCAGAGCTGGGAGAGTCTCTTGCCACCCCAGCTGTGCTCGCCAGCCATAAGCCAGGTTTCTGGCTGAGCCGCATTCCCCCTGTGGGAGTACACTGACCACCAGGGGACAGCACCTGTGTTGAGTGTTAGTGGTCAGTGTGCATCATAGCTACCGGTTGTTTTGCCATTCTGTTGATTTGCATATTAGTCTTTTATTATATAGAATGTATAAATAATGAAAGATATCTACATACCAAAATCTATCATCTATCTATCTATTCATCTATCTGTCTATCATCTCTCTATCTATCATTCTATCTCAGCACACACTTTTGGTTTCAGATCTGTCAAAACCTGTAAGACTATGATTTTGAAATGACAATCTGTTATTGCCCAAATTGTATGTAGAATTCATAAAATAGACAAATAGAAACAGTTTCAAGATTTTATTTGAAAAGTCTTTACCTCACCAGAGAGACTATGCAGAAATTTTCTTTATTTTTAAACCTGATATAGTTGCAATGCCCACTTTGCTAGAGCAGTAATACAATTCTTGGTTTCATATACACAGTGATACCAATGAGAAACAACAGACTTGATTGATATCCAACTATAGGCTTACCCAAAAGTCAAAAGACAAGTGATACAATAAGAATATCAACAACTAGCTGAGGTTTTGTGACTCCCTGAAGTGCTTCTCAATGTGCAGTTACTCCTGATCCCAGACTAGACTGAATCCATCAGAAGCCACAAGCTCTGGAGTCCATTCAGTTTTTTGGCCTTGCTAGTCACCCACCCTTCTCAAGATTATGCCATCAGTTCCCATTCTCTGATACACATACATCTAACCAATACTGATAATTTATTATTCAATAAGTCATTGCAACAATGAAATGCAAGTACCTAGTCTGGTACATAGCAACCTTTCTGGTTCTCATTAATTTTGAATCTAGTACAGATGAGGATTTTTTTAAATTGCAAAGATGATTCAACCAATAGTTAACTTTTTAGGATTTTCTGAGACTAGACATAAGACCAAGAACCAGATATTACCCTTTCTTTCCAATGTTGCCGTGAAGAGACCATTTTCTTTCCTATGAATATAAATATATATATTTTCCATTTATCATTTTGCAACATCTCTCCAGAACAAGCATTATTCAAATGTAAGAATTCAGATGAGGTTGTTTTTGTTCTTCATTCCACCTCAATGTATTGTATTCAAGTTTAATTTTAATAATTTCCATTAAAAATTCATTTTAACTTTCTTAAATTAATATATTATAACTCCCAAAAAAAGAATACAAGAAGATATTATTAATTTCTTCTCTGCATTATCAGAAGTATAATTCTTTGAGCTGCCTTATGTGTACTAATCTATACAAAATATTTAGTTTCTTTTTAATATTTTCCCACAGTAGTTTCCACTTGGTCTCATAGGGCAATGTTCCCCTAGATCTAATGTGGCACTACAAAGGACTTAAACATCAAAGTATGTAAACATGCACAAGATGGGTGAAATCAACATTAATGAAATCTTTGTGCATTCAGAAATGATCAAACAGTGAAAAACACATCCTATTAACCATTGTGTTATTACATATTGTTTTTCAAACGGGAGCTTGTTCCTTTGGGAATATGCCAAGTTGATTCATAAGTTACTGCATATTGATCCACACTTAAATAATTAAGGTGACATCATTTTCTACACAATGGTCATATTTTCAAAAATGTGTGCCCAGCCCTAGCCAGTTTGGCTCGTGGTTAGAGCATCACCCTGATGACCAAAGTGTCACAGGTTCCGTTCCTGGTCAGGAGCATGTATCTTGGTTATGGGTTCTCTTCCTGGCCCCAGTAGGGGCGTGTGCCTGAGGCAACCAATTAATGTTTCTCTCTCTCTCTCCCTTCTCCTCCCTCCCTTCCACTCTGCAAATCAATGGGAAAAAAATATCCTCGGGTGAGAATTAAAAAAAAAAAAAAAGTGTGCCCAGCCCTGGATGGTGTGGCTCATTTGGTTGAGCATGCTGCAATGCATCAAAAGGTTACAAGTTTGAATCCTGGTTCAGGTTGTGGGCTCCATTACCAGTGGCGGGCATGCAGAAGGCAGCCAGTCAATGTTATCTTCTCACATGAATGTTTCTCTCTATCTCCCTCTCCCTTCCTCTCTCTCTAAAAGTCAATAAACTATTTTGAAAAAGGGCTTCAGACTAATGAGCTTATTTAAAAAAAATATGCCTACCATGACCACTTATGCTTGTTAGAAAATAAAAAGTAATAGACACTTCCTTCTCTGCTATCAAGGACTTTGAACATGTTTCAGGTTATAGAGCAATGGTGACCTTGGGCATAAAAATTCTGTCATTAAAAAAGAAAATCTTTCTATGGTATTAGTCAAAAGAGGAACCATTTTATAATGTTTACTAGTACTCAAACAGGGCAAAGGCTCAAATGTTTTGTTATCTCACTTTTGTAGTCTTTTATTAACTCATTATTTATTTAAAAGCATAGTATTGTTATCCACTCAGGGAAATACATCTTTGCCAAAGAAAACTCTCTTAAAAACAATATTTACAGCAATATTTTCCTTTCTCGCAGATAACTATGGCAGTTTTTAAAATAAGCAGTAAAACAGAAGTCCTCCATTATTAACAACAAGGAACTTCCATAGGCAATGGCATTTTAACGTGGAAGTCAGTGATACATTGTCTATCAAAGAGTGCGGCTCAATTGACTGAGTGTTGTCCAGTGAAGGAAAGGTCCTCAGTTCGATCCCGGGTCAGAGCACATGCTCAGGTTGCTGGCTAGGTCCTTGCAGGAGGTAGCTAATCAATGTTTATCTCTCACATTGATGTTTCTCTCTCTCCCTCTCCCTTCCTGTCTCTCTAAAAATCAGTAAAAACACATTTTAAAAAATAAAACAGTGGGAGGTATATAGGAATATGGGTAATGATTCTGTAGTAGTACAAGCTCAAGTCAGTAAAATACGGGTTTCCATTTACTAGAAGGTTATTTACAGTATAAACCAAATACGAAGAGATTAGTTACATTTACAAATAAATTATCCCATGATTTAATGGATTTTTTTTTGATATTTTCTCAATAAGGTTCTTGACTGTAAACACAATTTTTACAGTGATTCATCTCTGAGATTAAAAATCTTTGGTTTGAGGATAATGATAAATCAACAGAAAAGCAACGTTTTCTGAAAATTTATATTGAATAATTGCCATTGCATGTAGAATAATTGTAAGCTCCTCGTTGTGACATAAAAAGTTCTACATTATTTGCCTGAACTTTCTTTGTCATCTCATCTTGGGCCATCACATCCATTTCTTCTAATGTAGATTCATTGTCTGCTTGTTTATTTCTCCCTTCCCTCCCAATCCTCCCCCTCCCCCAGTTTCTTTAATAGCCAATCTCTTTTCTCCTTATGGTCCAGGACTTTCACATTAACTAATTTACATTTTGGAATACCAGCCCCTTCTCTTTAGCATTTTTGTCCTCTAGCAATTTGTAAGTGACTTGTTCTTTCTCCCCATTTAGGTTTCTGTCGAAATGTCAACATATTCTTTTTTTAAAATATTTTTTTATTGATTTCAGAGAGGAAGGGAGAGAAAGAGAGAGATGGAAACATCAGTGATGAGAAGGAATCATTTATTGGCTGCTTACTGCACGTTGGACAGAGCCCACAACCCAGGCATGTGCCCTTGACTGGAATCAAACCTGGGACCTTTCGGTCCACAGGCCGATGCTGTATCCACTGAACCAAACCGGCTAGGGCTCAAATGTCTACTTTTTCTTAATCATGGCTTTCCTTTATATCAGCAATGTTCACCTTTTTCAGCTCATGGCATACATAAACTAATTACTAAAAAATCTGCTGCACACCAAAAACTACATTTTTTGCCAAATTGACAATAAAATAGGTATAATTTTGATTAATTCACACTGGGGTGGGGAGGGGAAGAAAAGGGCTATTGTGTTGGCTGTTATTTTTTTTTTTCCTTTTTTGGCAATTTAAGTAAAATCATTAACTAGCAACAATATGTTAGGCAACAATTATTTTGAGTTTGTATATAAATATATATATATATATATATATATATATATATATATATTTATATATATATATATATATTAGGGGCCTGGTGTACAAAATTTGTGCACTGGGGGGGGGTCCCTCAGCCCAGCCTGCCCCCTCTCACATACTGGGAAACCTCAGGGGATGTCTTACTGACGGCTTAGGCCTGCTCCCCACGGCACAGTCTGGCCTCCCTTTGTGGGAGGCAACCAGGCTGATCAGGGAAAGGCACCAGCCCCATCACCCCGCTGATGCAGCCACTGCCAGTCACCACAGCCACCAAGGTATTTTCATCAAAACGGACTCCAGTCCCTTCACCATGAAAAAATGACAACTTTCTTTAGACATTTTCAAGATGTGTCTTTCATAAGATATGACATTTCTTTATTTCTTTATTTTTTTTTTTTATCCTCGCCTAAGGATATGTTTCCATTGACTTTTAGAGAATGTGGAAGAGAAAGGGAAAGACAGAGAGAAACATCAAAGTGAGAGGAAAACTCTGATTGGTTGCCTCCTGCATGAGCCCTGACCTGGGCCCCAGCCAGGGAGGAGCCTGCAACATTGGTACATGCCCTTGATCAGAATCGAACCCGGACCCTGTGGTCGGCAGGCCGAGGCATTATCCACTGGGCCAAACCGGCTAAGGCAAGATATGACATTTCTTAGCCCTCCAGCAGCAGACCTTCGTTTTTTTCTCCAGAAGTGTGGTGGAAAAGCCCTAGATCACCTTTTTGGATTCTTATACCCAAGTTACTAAGAATATTACCAGTGGCATACAGGGAGCTTAGCCAATGAGCGGTCAGAAAAGGTGTTTTCTCTGTAGTTCACACCTATTGCCTCTGATCACTGGCTCCACCCCTGCCAAGGCCTAAAGCCTCATTGCCTGGGCAGGGTCCCCAAGCTCCCTCTGATCGCCTGCTCTGCCCCTTCCCAGGACCAAAGCCTCAGGGCCTGGGCAGGGGGCCCCCCAGCTCCATTCGATCTCCTGCTCCGCACCTGCCCAGGACCAAAGCCTTGGGCCCTGGGCAGGGAGCCTCCCAGCTCGCTCTGATCACTGGCTCCACCCCTGGGCAGGAGCATCCACCTCAGATCCACCATTCTACCTCTGCCCAGGAGCCCCCTGGCTCAGGCCCTTCCCAGGTTGCTCAGGACCCATGGGGGGCCTAACACAGAGTGACCTGGGTGCTGAGAACGTTCCCAGGACCCAGGCTGCTGGTCGCCTATGTATGCAAATTAACCTCCATCTTTGTTGAGTTAATTTGCATACTCACTCTGATTGGCTGTGGGAGTAGCAGAAGTACGGTCAATTTACATGTTTGTCTATTATTAGTTATGATATATATATTATGTGGAATTCGATTGAAGTCCGAATATATAATTATGTATGATATATATATTATATATGATATATATATTATGTGGAATTAGATTGAAGTCCGAATATCATCTCAATTTAAACTTGCCTCACTATCTAAAACTAAATGTGTTAGTTATGTTTTGTATATTTGAAATAATTATATATTTGGAATTAGGATTAATTATACTTGCTTTATTTTCTTAGAAGTTTTTCATTTAATTTATTCCTAGGAATGTTACTAGGAATTTAACTTTTTCTCAAAGTTATTAAATATTTTAAAAGATATTACAATTAAATATTATATCTAATTTTCTTTAAATATATCAACCTTCTAGGACCTACCAGATGAAACAAAAATATTTTTACCATTTTCCCCTTTTTTAGTTTCAGATTAAAGTTTTTCTCAGGGACTTTAATTTTAAACAGTTATGTCCCACCCAGCCCATTTCCCCCAAGAAGATTGATTATTGTACTCTCAGCACTATATTCCTCACTCTGTCTTCAGAAGAGTTCTACCATCTGTATATTCCTTTCCAGAATATTTCCTCCAGGTTGACATCTCAATTTAGAATTTAGTTCCATGATTGAGTTTCACTGTGAATCAGACTGTGATTTTGGTCATAAATTTATTTTCTTTGGAAGGCTGCCTCTCAAATGTTCATCAGTTAGCAAGTATAGTAGTCAGTTCTAGGTCTTGATCATTCACCCTGAAAACAGTACTCTGGAAAGATCAAATGACTGTATGCACACATGATAATCACTATGTAAACCTGTTTTGAAGTTATAGAAATATTTTTTTAAATCTGCTTATTCTTTTATATAGCTTTACAAGACATACAGTGTCCTTTTTATTTTAATCATACTTCCTTTTCTTTTTATTCTTCTATAATGTAATAGTTGAAAAATCTATTTGTATAGGAAGAAAAGTAACCTTGTGAATATAAATGTGAAAAAATTGAAGTTCACTTTTTCCTTGAAAATCTGGGGCAGGGTG
Source organism: Eptesicus fuscus (assembly GCF_027574615.1). Lineage (NCBI taxonomy): Eukaryota > Metazoa > Chordata > Mammalia > Chiroptera > Vespertilionidae > Eptesicus > Eptesicus fuscus. Next base: position 90,489,138 of record NC_072475.1, on the reverse strand, counting down.
GAATCCAGGTGGGGAGAAGGACTGGGGGGAAATGAGGGAATATCTGTAATACTCTCAAAAACAAAGATTAAAACAAAGAAAATTGTATGACCTCATTCAATATATTTTTTGAGAAAGGTCAGGACATGTGAGGAAATTAATTAAACTAGACCAATTAATAAAAGTAAAATATATTTTAATATTTTGATCATAAAAATCTACTTTGGATGTAAAAATGGGTATATTTATATTTAATTTAGTTCACTAAGTCTGTACTTTAGACAGCTTTTTGTTTATTATAAATTTTGGCAGAGGGTGAAAACACAAAACAAGCTAAGAATGGAGATACAGGTTAAAAATGCTGGGGATATTTTTTTTTAATTATATAATGCGAAAGCAATACAACCACTATGCAAAACGTAGAGCAACCATAAAACAATGTTTCCCAGGATTTTATAAATATTCTGTGAGGCTCAGAATTTTGTAATTTAAGGAAAACAATGTTTGTGATACAGCTGAGTAATATAAAATTAATAGAAGAAATATGCAAAATCTATTTCATGTAGGAAGAATAACTGTGCTGGGAAATATTTACAATATAGAAGGCTGAGGTACACAATCACACAAAAACATTTTTAAAATGGAAGGGAAGGCACTAATATTATATTTTACCTACATTACAAATTTCTCCAGGGCCAAGCCTGATACTGATAATCAAGAATTAACTTTATTATAAATTATATCAGAGCCACAGCAAACCATAACTGGTCTTAATATAATGTAGTTAACTGGGTCACCTGCTCACCATCATTGTGTAGGTCAATGGAAACAATGCAAGAGTTATCCCATAAGCCCCCTGATCTACTATGGGTGTCCAGGAAAACCTATGAGCACATTCTGGAAAAGAAAAAGAAAGGTGAAATTTCTGCAGGAGAATTGTGATTCTCTGGGTCAGGAGCTGTGGGAGCCATTGTAAATCTGAAGAAGCCTTTTGTCATGGATCACAGGCCAGCAAAGGACTAGGGCCAAGCTTTGGGTACACAAGAGTTTCTGCTCCAGAAGTTGGGAACAGAATGGGTTCCTCACAATGGCCACAGTGAACACCAGGATCTGGTCTACAGCATTGTAATTGCTGAAGCTGTCAACTTGGCATTCTTACAACCTGATATCAGGAGGAGAAAGCCCTTCCAACCTTCCCTGGCCTTGCAAGACCCTGTGCCCGCCAGCTTTGTTTCTTTCCTGCCTTGGTCTGGCAGCTGCGAGGGAACACAGGTCTCTGAAGTGCTTCCTGTCTCTATGGAAACTGGCAAGCAGCACCAGACCCGTGGCCATGCTCCATAGCGGCTGGGCAGAGGGGCGGCGCAGAAGGTGGATACCAGGTGTTGTACTCCATAAGGCAAGCGGAATAAGGAAAGGATGAAGCAGAATCAGAGAAAAATAAATGATATGTGGTAGCCTAGGAAAACAGAATGCTTAATTTTTCAGATAAAGCTAAGAGATAGAATGAAGTAATGAGAAACACATCTAGAGAATTCTAAGTATTTGAAAGAACAGAGGGACATTCCAAAAGTGGAAACACTTCTGCACTTAGTCTTAATTTTCTCTCTAATTTCTTTCTCACATGATAGAGCATTCATCACACTTCTCTTAAGAATTATAATTTTGCATTAATGACATTTGCGCTTTTTAATCCAATAGGCTTTAGTATGCAATATGTATTTCAGTCCCTACAACTACTGAGCCACAACGTTCACATTAGAAGAGGTTGTTTAGAATGCCCTCAGTAATTTAGTGGAAGTAATCTCATATTGTGTGTGCATTTAGATATACTTCTAGCAACAAGAATGAGCTTGAATTTTCTAAGATGCAGGCTCTCTGTATAAATACCCTTAACTAGGTGATGAAATAGATGAGAGAGAAAGAGATAGAAACACAAAGCTGAGAATAGTTGAGGGGGAAATCCTAAAGAATAGTAGGATACCTTCATATTTCATTTAAAAATTAGTTATGTATTTATGTCATTGCTTATTGAGGTTGGTATTTAAGAACCTTTAATTTATTTTGTAAATACTTATCTATTTGGCATCTGCACTTTTCATAAGCAAAATATGAGAACCTTAATATGAAACCAGTATTTTGCATTTAAAATAGGGTTCTTGAGAGGACATAAAATGTTTTTAAACAAATCAAAACATTATATAGACCACTTGATTCAGGTGCCAATAACGTGAATTAAATTTTTTTGTAGACTGTGTTGACAGTTTTCACTAGACACAAGTATATTCCATTCTGAAAGAAAGGGTCAAAATACAGGGCATTATTTATCTCATGAGAAATTTTCACTTTCTTATTGAAAAACAGTACCTTAACTTCTCTTCACATTTGTTCCCCTTCACTGTTTTTAAATCTGGTTCTTCCTTTGAGAAAGTTTTGCTCATTTTCAGGAAGAAAAATAATGAGGGTCCTCAGTTCCTGTTAAATAGCCCACAAAATTTGATCATTTACTCTGAAAAATCACAGTCTGTAGCACACTCCCTCTCACATGCGAAAAGGCTCAACCTCTGCCTGTCTGTCTAGATATATCTCAGGTGATTATTGCTCTCAGTAAGTAAGCACTCATGCACAGTGTGCACTGATCCATTGCCGTGGTCCAAGTTAATCTTCAGCATAGGAAGCGAGATGGAGAAAAGCATTGCTTTTACTCAGCATCCATTCCGGAGATAGCAAGGCTTGAATGATGTTGTCTTTGGAGGCAGAGCCATGCGTTGAGATCAGTGTTCAAACACGCAACTTCGCCTCGCCTACCTGCTCTCTTTCAACAATGCAGCTGGCTTCAAAGATTTCTTATTGCTGCTTTGTTTCTCGCCTCTTTATGCTTAGGGCACACTGCAGCCTTCACCCAGGCTGAGGTGGCCATAATTGAGAATTTGCTTCTTTATGTCCTGTGTGACAGAGTGCTAGGTTCTTGGTGGTCAGAGAGTCAAGGCACATGTGAAACGTGGGGGGAGGACACTTCTTAACTAACTGAGGTTCAAGGAGTCAAGACTGAGCTCACTTGATGTTGAACTTGGTAGTTCCTAATCTAGACAAGGAAAGCTTTGGACTATTATTTTCTTAAGTACATGACAGATGGAAACATTGAAGGAATAATAATAGCTGCTCCGTCTGCAATTTAAAGATGACCTGCAAAGCTATCTTTTCAGAATATTGACTACGTAATTGCTCTTCACTAAATTGTCTTTCATGGCAATGAATTACCAAATTATTTTCATATGACTACTAAGACTAACTTAAGTGGTTTTTAACCACCGATGCTAGTTAGTGACAACCTAAGAAAAAAACTAGTAGCACAGAACAACTATCCATATAGAAAAAAGACATCTTATCTGAAATATTTTGTAATCAGAACAGTGGTGGGAAGGGAAAGAGGACTTTGCAAAGTGATTTGAAGAAAAGAAAAAAAAATGATTAAAGAAGAGGCTCAAAATATGAAAGAAAAGAACTTCAAAACAAATACTAACCTGTATTAGAAAGATTCATTGGTTTTTATAAACAAATTGAAATAAAATAAAAAAACCTAATTTATACTAAAAATGCAAGCAACAGCTCCACCAAGAGGCATCAAGAGTGGCTTCCTCAGTGGTGTGCTGTACATGTACATGTTTAGCAACTGCCTCTGTGGGGGGAAAAAGAAAGGAAAAAGTTGGCCTGGATTGTTTGCCAGTTTCCACCATGAAAATAATCCCAATGTGGTCAATTTCAAGGTACCAACATCCCTCTCTGAGCATGAAGTCAGCAGACTGCAGTTGTCTCTCCCAGCCCAGGGAAGCCCAGCTGCTCCTACTTAAGTTGAAGATGCTTCTTTTACTTACTAAAAATAGATGCAAACACTCTAATTGCATTTTTGAAATGTTTGATTTCAAACTAGCTGCTTCTTTTATAACAATTATTCAGTCAGAATTTTCACTTCCCTTTCAAAGCAGCTCAGGAGTTAAACACATGAGATCTGAAGACAGAATGCAAGAGTTCAAAACCTGTCTCTGCCCTTCCCAGCTCTGTGGCAGTGGGCACATTTTTCCAGGTCTTCTTGCAGCTGTCCCCTCCTCTTCTGGGTAGAGATGACAACACTGTTGGCATGAAAATTAAATCCTTGCTGAAGGAGATGTACTTAGAATAGTGTTTAACATATTGTGGATGCTCAATTAAGGTTAGCTGTGGTTTTCATGTGTTTACCACTGGTTTAGTGACAGATGAGGGATGACATGACATAGGAAGGGTATGTTGGCATAACAAATATCCAGACCTGTAATAACTTTTATGAGAGTTTGTTTGAGCCAAACTGAGGGCGTGTGACAGGGAGCAATATATCAAGTGCAGCTTCTTTTATGCATTTGTGATTAAGGAGGGAACTAAGGAAGATGATGTAGGGCTGGGAGAAAGCAAGGTGGGGGTCTGATTACAGGGTAGTTAATAGGATTATCTGTTTTCTTGCTTTAATACCTGGTATTAACTTTTGTATTTCAAAGGTGTGTTGACCTAGATGAGAAGAACAATGAACAGGGTTGACTTAATACCTTTACTAAAGAAGTTATGGGCCTGAGGCATGACTACCCTGTGAATTTATTACCAGATTATCCTGTGAGGCCACTTTCCATAGGAGACCCCCCTTTTATTTTCATCCACAGGTACTATTAAAAATGAATGTTGATAAAAGGGAAATTGCACCGTGAAGGGAAGATAAAATACTTTTAGTCACAGAAATCTATCTTCTTCAGAGGGCTTATGTAGAGCTTATTATACTTAATATTCAAGAAAAGTCATTGTCTTCTAAGTTTTCCCCCTCTGGAGCATAGATTTGGCACAGTCTGTCTTTTCATGTCCCGTTTTGGGAGCTGACAATGGTGTTAGGTATGTCTGTTCTAGAAATTAGTCTCTCCTCTCCTCCATTTTGACCATGAACCAACGCAACAGACTTGAATTACTCTGGTCCTTCTATCACAGGTTCCTCTGCAAATGCTAGCCACCAGTCTTAGAAGATTCTTTCATTTTAGACAGTATGTACCAACTGAGAATTCTGATTCACAGCAAAGGAAGTTAAGCAATGTAGCTGACTCAAAAATACATAAGATGCCTTGTTACCTGACCCTTAATTAGCTTAGAAACAAGTGAGGGAGACTGATATTTATGCACATAATAAAATGACATAAACACACTGAGCGAAAGAGGAAAATGATGGATATAGTTTGCCTGGGAAAATAGCCAACTTCTGCAATTCTAAATTGGAAGTTGTGTTTCCTTTAAATACCATCATGAACTTGTTTTAGAATGACTCCTCTGAAACCTAGGATGGTGGTGAGCTTAGGCAGAGTAAATATCATTTTAAAATAATGCCTCAAGGATATGACCGATGCATTTTAGAAATCCTTGTAGAGAGTAAACAGCACCACACCTAAACTGCCTTCTTTCTCCATTTCCATCACACTTCCTGCTAAAGTTTCTGATTATTTTACAGTTTCTTTAGAAAATTTTTTCTTCCTCTATGCATCTTTCAGATGCTGATTCATACAAGACAAGGCATCTAGTAGACCCCCCCAAATATTTGTTTGATGACGTTATTGAAGATGAATCCTTAATTTGGCACATATACTAATTTTGCTAACTGGGAAAATTAGTAATTTTTTTGGAAAGACTTGAGCCATGAGGAGTTAAAAGCAAAAAGTAGCAACTAACTTGATACTTTTTCTAGGTTATAACCAGAAATAAAAGGCAATTTCAATCTTTGAGAAGTTTGTTTGACTGCCTCTACAACACTGGCTTTTGAATTGATTTTGGAAATCACATATCCTAAGGGTGTTTAGGATTAGTAGATTCTCCACATGGGTTTGCTCTCTATTGGGAAAAACTAAATTATTTGACCACAGGGATTTTAGGCCGCAGGTCCCAGTGAAATTGAAGGTGCAATGCTTTAAAGTCAGAATCTACAAAGAGAGAAGATGGAAGAAAGCTGTCCCAATCTTCTATTCCCAAGGACAAAGTACAGGTGCACTGAGGTATTGAAGAGTTGTAAAATCATAAAAGCCAGCATTTCAGTAAGGGCCTGAGGTCAGTTGAAGACAAGGGCAGTTGAAGACAATTAGAACAAGTCAGCCAAGAATGTTGAGATAGAAACCAGATAGCCATCTATGGCTGGGGGGAACAGATACCAAGAGCTTGTGTATAGCTAAAGAAAAATGCTTGTATGTCAACAGACTTAATTGTCTTAATTGTTCCAGGAAGCAGAAAACCATAGTGGAAAGTTACCGGGTTGTAAAATGGAAAGACCCTGCCCCCTAAAGTGTATTTAACCTGTGCTCAAACCCTGCTTCGGGGCCCACAACCTCTGCTCTGTGTTCAGAGTATGTTGTGGGACCGGGCATGCCTGTACCAATAAACCCTTTGCTTTTTGCATGAGAACGTCTCTTGGTGCTTTGTGAGTGCAGCCAGCGTTCCGGGCGTTACATTATATAGAGTAGCTGGCATGTAGAAGACCCTATGGAATATTACTTTCTTTCTTCTATGGGCCAGTAAGGAAAGCCTGAAATAATTAACAAAAGTAAGTTCTGAATAGAATAGAATATTTAAGGGCAGTTAATATTGACATCTTCCTTTCGTATTTGATTTTAATGTTATAACTGAAATTTATGAGGACTTAGTTCAGCTAGATATGCAATTTAAAGTTTTATTGTTAAAGAGCTTACTCTTTATTTTTTAATTGTTGTCTAACTAATTTTTAAACAAATAGTGACAAAATTACTATGACTAAGAAGCCTTGGTGAAAAAATAAGAATAAAATGTTGAACTTTCAGAACAAACTTTGAATGGTTCATTGACTTTGTTTCACCATGGAAAAATCACTTCACCCGCCAGTGTCAGTTTACCCATCTGTGAGATCAGAAGGATAATATTTTCTTAGGGGGATGTTTTCAAATTATTTTGTAAATGCAGTGGATGAAATGATTACAAGCATCACTGCTTCCCCTCCCCTCCACACTTGTTGAAAGAAGTAGACAGTATATCTATGTACTAGTTGATAGTCAAATTGTCATCTTGACAATACATATATTTACTATCAGTTGTGTGCTTTTTATTATTTAAAGAATCCCCTTATCCCCCAGATTTATTTATTTATGCATTAGGTCAGTACCTGGGAACTCAAGCAAAGTATCTTAAAATTATTCTGAACTTCATATTTATGAGCTGCTAATACTGTATCTGTGGTAATTGTTTCTTCTTTCTGTTTTTACTTATATTTCCTCTGATGTGGTTTTTTGCTTCAGCTCACTTCCCAAGATTGATAGCTCTCCAGGTTTCCCAGCTAGAGGTCACCTTTGAGCTGAAGGAAGACACACCCCACTCTGGCTCCTGTTGACTTTAAGTCAACTATCAAAAATTTTATTCCAGACATCTCCTAACCTCTATTTAAAAACTCCACCCTAAGGATTAGAGGGAGATGTCCTGGGGAGTTGCCATAGTGACTCTAAGTGGCTGGCATTGAGGAGACAAAGCTGCTGATGTCAAAATTTTATACTTGATAGGCTTAATTATATAAAGTGGTCATGAACCTCTGTGCTTGTGTCATTTAGGTCTGGAAAGAAAATTTCCCCTTCAGGCTCTTCTGTATCTTATGGTGCCAATCAACAGGCTTCTTGGTAATAAGGTTCTTTATGCCAATATCTCCAGCATAACCTCAAGTGGTGCTTATAGTAATGACAGAATCATTACAAAACTCAAGAAAAAAAGGAAATATATTTCATGGGTGTGATTAAGTCATCACAATGTTCTTACATATGTAAATTACCCTTGACTTAATGAACTACCTTGCTCATACAAGAGTGTTTTAAGCTGGCTCTAGAAAATAAATTTTTACCCATGTTGATAATTGTTACCAGACCTGGCAGGGCACATCTTTAGATACTCTTGCTGACCTAACATTTATGTATTATGTTTCTATGAGCATGAATTTTGTTTTAAATATTGGAAGTGCTATTATTAAGTAAGGTTATTACATGTATTTCTTTAATAAATAACTACACTTAGGAAGACAGCAAACTTAATTTCTAATGATATCCAAATTGACAAGGGTCATTTTAAACATCTTTTTCTTGATTATAAAAGAAATATGTATTCAAATCATAAAAAAACTATAGAAAGGAACAAATAAGAATATTATCTTGATTTCCACTTTAAGACTTTGATGTATATTCTACAAAATGAACACTTTTTTTGAAAACTACTTACATTGTTTTCTCTCACACATTTTGTATTTCTAAAAACAGTTATACATACAAGAAACCCTAGCGAAATAGGATTTAAAAAATATATTTTATCAAAAATTGAATCTAAAGAGGGTTCAGTTCATCCCAAATTATTCCAAAGCCTTATCTTCAAAGATGACCAGTTGCAGCACAATTTACTATAATTAATGCAAGGCCAAGATAAATTAATGATAATCATATCACTATTTAAATACAAATGTTATGTGCCTAGGAGGAAAAGAATGTTTTCTGGAACATGTGAGGGAATACAAAGGGATCTCAATTGTATGTCAAAACTGTTGTCCTCTGATAAAGGGTTTTCAATAACTTTTCTGTCTTTTTGCAATATACAGTGTTTTGTTGTTTGGTTGGTTTAATTTTTTTTGTTTTTGAGTGAGAAGTTAAATACAATGAAACTCTTGGGAAATTAATCATTTTATATCTTTCATTTAATCAAAATTTTCTTTAATCCCCTTTTAGGCAGCCAAGGGCAGTTTCCACTAACACAGAATGTAACAGTTGTTGAAGGAGGAACGGCAATTTTGACCTGCAGGGTTGATCAAAATGATAACACCTCCCTCCAGTGGTCAAATCCAGCTCAACAGACTCTGTACTTTGATGACAAGAAAGGTGAATACATTTTCTTTTCAATGTTTTAATCATATTCTGAAATGTCCTAATTATAATGAATTTATTTCTATGAGATGATTCAAATTATTCCTTTTGATTACCAAACTGCTGCTGCTTGTATTTAAACATGTTAAATATTAAATGCTTTAGTTTGCAAGTCATAAACACTAAAGATAACCTATGCCAACTTTTTAATAACATAAACAGTTCTAATTCTGTTACAAAAATAGCATTATGCTCTCTCTTAACAATCACCTTCTATCCAGATACCATATTCTTTTGTTTTTGTAGCTTCATTGCGTATATATTTAATATATTTTCCTCACTTCTGGCATTGTGATATGCTATTTTAATTACCTTCACTTTTTAAAAAAATTTTTGGAGGTGTTTGTTGCAGTTTTTTCAAATCAAGTGATCATTGTTGCTTTCAAAAGAGTGAAGTTCATTAATTAAAAAAAATTAAGTGAATAAGCAAGAAGTCACACAGAGATTTAACAAACTGTTTTTGCTTTTAGTATTAACTAATTATATACATATATATATATATATATATATATATATATATATATATATATATACACACACACACTGAGTGGCCAGATTATTATGATCTCTGAACGCATAATAATCTGGCCACTCAGTATGTGTATGTGCATGTGTGTGTGTGTGTGTGTGTGTGTGTGTGTATGTGTATATTTATATATATATTAGAGGCCCAGTGCATGAATTCGTGAATTCATGCATGGGTGGGGTCCGGCCAGCCTGGCCAGAGGGAGGAAACATGGGCAGTTGTCCTGGTCGAGGGGACAATTTGTATATTAGCCTTTTATTATATAAAATATACACTGAGTGGCCAGATTATTATGCATTCAGAGATCATAATAATCTGGCCACTCAGTGTGTATATATATACTAATATATAAGACTATACCAATTTTAAGGAAAACTCTCATTTGCCCAGTCATATAAAAAAATGTTTTTAAGAATGCAGACTTTTAGGGATATTCATGGAACAATTAAATATATAGTTACACTATTGAATTTATCAATTTGATTATATTCCCATATTTAAACTAACATAAAACATATTAATTTAGAAAATGTATTTTCCACTGTTGCATTTAATGAAATAATTTAACTTAGAAGCACTTTTTTGAAAGTGTAGATACTCTCAATGACAAATTTGTCCCAAGCAACAACTAGTATAAATTTTTATAACAGTAGAACATTCTTCTTTGTTCATTCATCCAGCAGGAGTATAATTATCTCCACCATGTAGAAACTTATTGTACAGTATTTTTAAGGAGATCTGTGAAAGACATTTTTTACAGTGACATCTAAATCTGTGAGGTCAAATCCTCAGGCATAAAAACAAAATCTATACAAACTGTCCTTACCTCCTCTTTCATGATTCTATAAGTTATCCTCTCTAGAACGTCTAACACTGGAATTGATTCAGGGTATTTTAAGCTAATGCATCTTTCCTGTAGCAAATACTGAACAACTTGTAAAGTAAGATTTGCAAAGCCTTGGAAATAAGGCAGCTCCTCTTTTCTGAGGGATAATTACGGTGAGAAAAGCCATTATGTTATATTCGTGATATTTAGTAATATATTCCTGTATTCTACTGCTATAAAAATATAATGATACACCTGACTATATGAATTGCTGATGTATGTACTTGCTTTATTTCATTTCTCCTATTCTAATTGCTAGATAGCTTAGACATAGGTTGAACAAAGCGTGTGTGTGTGTGCGCGCGCGCCTGGGTTTAAGTGTTTGTAAAATAGCAGGTTTCTGTTTTCAATATTGGACTTTTTCTAACTCTATCATGGTTCTAATTGTCAGTTGCAACACAATAGCAGGACGTTTTGAATAAAGAAACCCTTTCATGAATGGCCATCTAGCATGTCTATACTCTCACAATTACTTGGTTCAATTCCTATGTGATGTCTTAGTGGGAGGAATCTTGGACAATGACGCACATCAATGCAAGAGTTAGAAAATGAAAACATTTTTTAAAGATTCCATTCAGATTTTACCACACACTGTCTTGTTCTCTGCATTTAACTGCCGAGCCTCAGTCCTAAGGATTATCTTGAGCAAATAAACTTGCTACGAAATGCCAGAGCAGAAGTGGAGAAGCTAAGCATGGCTTAGTGTGACTAGAATGTCCCATATGTGTTGTGCAAGTGACAACTGCTCAGAACAATAGAAAAAATGGTGGGTTGTCTGTGTCGCTGATTGCACTACCTCCTCCTACAGGTGGCTGCTCCTGTTAAATACTTCATTCATGGCTCTGTTCTTATTTCTGTCTCAGCTGATGTTGCCAGTTGTTCTTGGGAGCTTTCAAGATAAATTGTATGCAGTGTCCTAGTGCCTTAATTGTGTCTCAAATGTATAAAATGCATCTGAGGTTGAGAAGCTTTGGGTTAAGCAAATCAATTCTCATAAGAGTTCTGTATCCCTAAGCTTAGATTTCTGTGCTGACATAGGTTCCTGAGAAGGAAGGAAGGTAGGGAGACAGGGAGGGAAGAAGGAAGGAGAGAAGCTGCCCAGAAAAAACTGAACAAGTGCTTCTCATTAACATTGCTGCTGCCAGTAAGAGATCTAAGAGACATTCTGAATAGTGTTTCATGTTACCTGGAGACAGGCTCTGAGGATCCTAGCTATGAGGGTTGAACAAAACACTCGGGATGGCAGTCATTGGTCCAATTAGAACTGGAAAAGCCTTTCTTGTTTACTTGGAATTAATAGCCAAAGAAAATTATGCTGTGATTGGCCAGTTGACGATCAGGTAAATAAGTATTAAGCTGAGCCCCTTTCCTATGTATCTCTTTCACAGAAGTTAAATATGACCACTCACATTGACATCCCACCAAATTAGATGTTCTGCTTGTTGTACCACAATTGCTTTTTACCAATTTCTCTATCTACTATGGAATCTCTTTACAAGGGAGATAGGTGTCCAGGGGAGAGTTGGCTAAATATTGCAATATTTCTCTCTCCGGCAAATTATGGAGGAGGTCAGAGATTTTGGGCTTTTGCTACTTTGAGCACATTTAACATGATCAGTAGCTTTGGCCATTTACAAATGAAGAAATTAAGGATCAAATTTGTCCAGACATTCAGCTAATGCCTGGCAATGATAAGATTTGAATCCAGGTGTGGCCTCTGTGTTAGTTTTAACAAAAATGCCCCTCAGAACAAAGGCATCTGGGCACCAGGTCACTTTACATATAACCCAAGTGGCCTCTGCCATTGATCTTGGCAACCACCTTTCAGACACAGAGCAGCAGTTCCTTTCAAACACTTAAAGACACACCTGGAGTAAGACAGGATACAATGCAGTCAGCACACCCAGCGGCGGTCTTGATGATGATGGTAGTGCTCTGATTCTGTGCAGAATAATTCTGTAGCCAGCAGCCATGTGTAGCTATTTAAGCTAATTAAAATGCAATAAAACGTCAAATTTAGTTTCTTGATCACACCAGCACTCAGTAGCTACATGTGGGTAGTGGTTACTGTTTTGGAAAACACTCTTCTGGATGCCGATACAGCCTTGGCTGGTGGAATGCCCATTTTCTAACTGAGAAAGCCCTAGGTCATCATAAAAATGTGTATCAAATATTCAATAAGTAAAATTTTGCTTTTTAAATTGCACAGCTTTAATGGGAACACTGTAGTGCAGGAGACAGGGAGTCATAACTGACTTCTAATTCTGCCTTTGACACCAACTAGCAGAGTAATAAAATGGGCATATTGACACCCCACCAAATTAGATGTTCTGGTGGTTGTACCAGAATTGCATTTTTAACAATTTCCCTATCTATTGTGTGTGCACTGAACACCAGAAATAATTAACCTATAAAGTAGATGTTTAATTACAATTCCATTTTATTTCTGTATAGTTTCTTTATGAAGAAATTTCTATAACAACCTGCAAGTGTAAATGGAAAATAAAACCAAGAGAAAAATTTGCAAGTTCTTATGGGTCAGAGGGACCTAGAACATATTTAGCTAAGGCAACACTCACTTTTATGGCCCTCTTTTCTCTACAAATCTTACTACATCTTTTATAAAACGTAAGGAAACATTTGAAATAGAGTGGGTATAGAAAGACAGAGTAGGGACTTGAGGCCATTGAAACACCACACGAATGCTGTGTGGTATTTGGCAATATAATTGTAAAAAATCAATTAGGTCATTGCATCTGTTTCTCTGAAGGTGTGGAAGAAACAATTGAAGTGTACAATCTTATCACTTAATGCTCAGGAAAGTATACTTCAATTCCTTCCTGTTATTTACAAAGAATATTTTGGACAAACATTTCCAGTGTATGCATTCAATAGACACATCTCTGTGTGCTTGTATCTTTTTATATAAAAATGTAAACTACACTACTTTTTAAAATGATGTTTCTTTTCACAGTATTTTTGCTTTTTTGAAGAATCCACACAAATTATCTGAAGGAAATATTATTTCTGAAGGGAAAAAAGTAAAATATTATTAAGGGCATGCATAGCCCAAAATTGCTAGTGTTAATTATCCTGCTGATAATGTTACACTAATACTGGGAACAATGGGAGAGGAAAAACATGAATAAGAAGTCCTGGAACAAGAAGTGATAAAGAGAAGAAAAATGAGATTAACCTGAAATAGAAGTACAGGCACACCTGGCTGCATGCCAACCAATGCCACCTGACTATGCCTGCCCTTACAGCTGGCTTCCATCCATTTGACAGGCTTAAACATATTAAAGATCAACTCAGTAAAAATCAGGTATTAATATTACTATTCTCCTTGCTTTCTTACAAAATTCAGACATCATGTATAATTTAAAGACCTTCAATTAATGACAATTTGCAGTTATATAATGCTCTACACTTTCTAAGTAACACTCAACATGTTTATCTTTTCTCATTGATTCACACCAACCCTTTGGGGTAGACATTCTCATTTTCTATAAGAAATACTAGGTGTTTGCAGATTTGAATAACTGAGTAGTAAGTGAGAAAACAATTATGATACCTCAGTTTTCTTATAAGCCTAATTAACTTGGAGCTATGTCACTTTAAAGAAAACATATTTTTATTGATTTCATAGAGAAAGAGAGAGGAAGAGAGAGAAACATCAATGATGAGATAGAATCATTGATCAGATGCCTCCTGTACACTCCCGCCCGCCCCCCCACCCCCACCTCTGGGGATTGAGCCTGCAACCCAGGCATGTGCCCTGAACAGGAATCAAAACATTACCTCCTAGTTCATAGTTTGACACTCAACCAGTGAGTCACACCAGCCATGCTATGTCATTGTGATAAGGACTTCATTTTATTACTTTTTGTATTTATTTATTTATTTTTTTACTTTTCCTGTGAAAATTATTACTTGTTTTAGGTCTTTATTCCAAATTCACTTTCTCCTTGAGGAATCTTCTGAACATATCTCATATTTTAATCTCAACACACAACAATACTTTTATCTGTTTTAGCAGATTTCCTAACAAAGTATACATATTAACTTAGTATGAATCAGGTTCCCATTAAGAAATAAATGACACATGAGTTAATGAAGAATGAGCACACTATATACATAGTCATAATTAAGGGAAACAGTCAAGATGATGCAGCACCTAGGGGCTAGCAACTGTAGGAACCACTGGACCCTTGGGCCTGAAAGGGTGACAGTGGGCCAGCAAAGCTATGGCTGTGAGAGAAGAGTCCTAGTTAGAAGCTGTGGAAACATGGACTTCTCTTTTTCCCCACCACTGATCTCTTGTCAATGCCTTCCATGGGCTGAGTACAAATGAAAATCCTAGGTTAAGTTATCCTGGGGTAGTTTACTCTCCCCAGGCAGAGAAAAAAAAAATAGATCTGGAAGGATCAGCAGAAAATAACCAGTACAACTTACTATATATAAAATATATTTTTCCCAATCCAATATTCAGAATAGATAATATTTATTGAATACCATGTATTATTCTGTACTCACAGCTAGTTTTACTTGGTTCCTTTTTGGAAGAAATAAGTTGCAACAATGCAGCCCTTTCGAAAACATATTAATTTATCAATATCTATAAAATTAGGGAGCGGGCCTAAATCGACAGTTGGACATCCCCTGAGGGGTCCCAGATTGGAGAGGGTGCAGGCCAGGCTGAGGGACACACCCCCATGCACGAATTTTGTGCACTGGGCCACTAATTAAAAAGCTACTAGATTATGACTTTATTGTAATTAAAATGTTAATGAATTTGATCTAATTTTTAATTTATTCATTTAGTTTTCTTAAATTATTTTGGATATTTCTGATATTTCTAAATACTGAGTGTTTTTCCTCTTCCATGCTTTTTCAGGTAACATTTCTCCACCCTTCAAACAAAATATTACAGTTAAGAAATACATTTTCCTAATACATATTTTAATTTATCGTTTTATACTGTGTGGACTGAAGGGCTATTCATTGGTATAGGTACCCTACTTTCCTTAGCTTATTATTACTTTCGTCCCAGCAAGATCCTGTGTGATCCTTGGTAACAGATGTAAGTGAGCATTTTGGGGCTCTCATGGAATGCAGAGAGGCAGCATTATTTTAGTACCGAAGTGTGAGTGTTTGTAAGAATTAAGTGTCTTGGTTTAACACCTGTTTATAATGAGGTTAGTTAGTGGACTTAGGTGCAAATGGCTAATGTTGGGGGTGAAGAGGGGAATGCTGAATGATTGGTCTGCATATTCTGTAACATTCACTTTTACATTTCAGAAAGAATGATGGTAGTTTAGGAAGAATGGTAGTAATATGAACCTAGACATAGCATGTTGGTTTTGGACTTTCAAAGCCCCTTTAATACATACAGTCCACCTTTTAATGATGAAAATTGTATATAGTAAGTTTGAATGAGCTATTTCCTAAGTTGTGAATTGTGATATAAATATCTTCCAGGTCAGTGATTTTTAACTGGTGTGCTTCAAGAATTTTTAAAACAAGCAAACCTGACTACTTAGTCAGGGACACTGACCTCTTTTCCCTTAAATTGTGAAATAAAAAAAAATTATAGCTGCCAACACAATAGCTCTCCAGTGTGAATGAATCAAAATACCTTTTTCTTGTCAGCTCGGCAAAAAATACATACTTTCTGTGTGCCTGTGTTTTTCCATGGAGATGATATTTTATTAGTCACTTATTTATTTGTAACTTTAAATATTTTCTCATGACATTTTATGGTATAGATGAGTTGGTTTGTGAAGTTTATAGGCTTGATAGTCAGGGGAGCTACACTCGAATCCAGGCTCCACCACAGGTTTGTGTGTGATCTTGAATGGACCATGACTTATATAACCGATCTCACTCCAGCCTATCACCATCTTGAGGCAATGGTTTGTGATGGGCCACCTGCTGCTATGCCCAGGTCTCCAGGGTGAAATGATTCTTAGAGTTTGTTTTGACATTTTTAAAATATTGGAAAATCAATGCTGCAATACCAAACAGAATTAAAAGCAAAAGTGTGCCAGGGCATCTTAAGCAGTTTCTATCTAACAGGAAGTTGAGATCTTAAAAAAAGAAAACAAACACCCTTTTGACTGAAAGTGGCTGTGTATGAGTAAGTACCTGAAATGGGTCTTTTAGTTAATGGAACTTGAAGCAGAGACCCTGCCTTCCAATGCTAATATTCAGCCCTGCTGGTACCTTGGTGCTATAACTGTGTTGAAGGTAAAATGCAATGAAGGCTTCTAATATGGAGGCTGAGTTGCTATTCTAAAGCCTTTGCGAGAAAGCACCTAAGTTAGAAGGAGGAAACTTAGGAGGAAAAGGAGAGTTTTCATCCTCACCTTCCTGCCTCTCTTCTTTCTACATTGAGTCTGAGCTCTTGTAGTAGGAGCTTTGCATGAAGAGAAGTTGAGTTTCTCCCACCTTAGAGCTGTCACTGAGTTTATGTGACAGAGTGGCAAAAATCAGTCCTGGTGCCCTGATGCCGGCAGCTACTTTAACTGCTTTCTTTGCCTCCTTCTATAATTTCAGTGGGTATCTAGCAAGTCAACATGTACACTTCTATTTTGTTTATTACCTCCTCACTAAATGCTCTCTTACTAGTTTCAATGGTGTTTTGAACTTCTTTGGAGGTTTCTCATTAGACTACTCTGCGTTCTCTATAAATAATTGTGCTTCTGCTTTTTAATAGCCATAACTCTACTTTTCCCCCCCTCCCTTAGTATATTGGCTACAGTATAAATTCTTTTAAAATTAGGGGAATGAAAGAAAAAAATCAACTGTTATGGGAAGGGAGGCTTTGAGTATAGAGCGGTAAAAAGAAGATAAAAATGACTTTAGCATCTCTAGCATGAAATGATAATGACCTGAATCAAAATTAAAGCAAAGGAAATAGAGAGAAAGAATATACTTGAAAGGTATTCAAGCAATGAATTGTCTGGGATTGGGGTTGCAGTCAGGCAGCCAAAAATTAATTTCAAGTTTCCAAACCAGGAGCAAAGTAATCTAATTATGAGTAGGCATATGATTGTTTATATTATTAGTGTATTATAATCTATGTCAGAGAAGGTGTGACAGTTGAAATTAATTGTATCTCAGTTTCTAAGGGATCCTAAGATTATAGACTCACGATCATTAGTAGACGTTTCATTTACTATATCTATACGGTTTGACACTAATGCACGTAAGAGTAATTAAGACTCAATTATGCATTCAGTGACATTTACTGAGCTGCTATTTGCCAGGTGTTGTTCTAGGCACTTTGGATATAGCAAAGAAAAACGGGCAAAATTCTGCCCTCATGCAACTTCCATTTAAGTAAGAGGAAACTGACCCTCAGTAAAAGAAATAAATAAATGTGTATTTTGTGCAATGATAATGAAATATATGAAGACAAAAAAATGAAGGAAAGGGAGAAAAGAAGCATCATTTACAATAAGGTCTGAGGGAAAGCCTCATTAATAAAGTGATATTAAAACAAACTTAGAAGATGATAAGGGCTATAAGTGGGACTGTGTGTGGGACAGCCTGGAATGAGTATGTCTGAAGAAGAGCTCAGCCAGTGTGTACAGAACAGGGTGAATGGAGAGAAGCGATGAGATGAGGGCAGAAAGGTAAGGGCCTGGGAGTGTGAGCAGGTGTGGTCTCGTCGGTCATGGAAGGATTCTGGATTTTCTCTCATGAAGATGAGAACCCACTGGAGGGAGGGTTTTGAACAGAGGGAAGGTTCAGATTTGGCCTTATTTCATTTGAGCTTGTTAAAGCTACAAGAGGGATTATAGCATAGGCAATTGGGTATATGAGTCTGGAACCCAGGGCCTGATTCAAGTGGAAGATCTCAGAGTGGGCATGTCACCAGACTAGATGTGTTACCAGGAGTATCTGGAAACATCTGGTCCAAGGCATGATCCCTGGAAGCTACCCTAGTAGTTTAAGAAGGTGAGAAAGAAAAAGCATTTGAATCATGAATTATCTTTTTATTTACGTTTGCAGCTTTCTTTATATTGTGACACTTGGCCTACAGAATCATATTGAAAAACATGTAGTGATAGAACGAGAAGCAGGTTAATATCCCTCCTCCCTGAATTTATAAGTTGCAAGCATTCTGTCTTTCATATCTTATTTTTCTATTTTTCTTGTCATATTTATGAACCTTATCATTCATATCCAGAAGGTAAATCAATGCTACTGCGGTTCTCTGCATACATGTTTCATCACACTTGCAAGTATGTTAGATGGGATTCCCTTTACCAAGTGTAGGCTTTCCTATCTTATTCACCCGCAACACCCTGTATAGGCAGGGAACTTTGTCCTCTTTCCCCTGGAGATAGCAAGGTCAGGGAGAGGAAGTTCAGACATCAGTGATTCTGCTAATGAAGTGGCCTCAACCAGATGTCCATGGGAGTTGCAGGAGCTCATTCCCATGTCTTCCCTGGGCATCCAGAAAAGCTTCTGAGAATACCTACAACTTATTAAGGATTGAACCATCCCCTTCCTAACCTTATGTTAAGTTCCCTGCTATCATTGAAGAAAACAAAGTAAGAACAAGAGCAACCATAAACAAAACAAAACCTCCCTAAGTCCTAGTCTTCCCTTAGCCTAATCCAGTTTTCCTACATGCAGTAGAAAAGAGGGGAGTTGCTTTTTTGTTGCTGTTGCATGAGATGGAGTTGGGGTAAACAAGTCACATTTCGTGTTGAGACCTGTTTTATCTTCCTGCCACCATTTAGGCCTTTCTCTACAACAACTCATTTCTGCACAACGTTGTAGGTGGGAGCTGCAATAGTGACCACATCAACCAAACTAACCTCATTCATGGAGCTCTGTCAGCACTTAAAGCATCAGCAGTGAGAGCTGCTGAATTTTCTAAATCAGGTACAAGTGATAGAGAGCTTTGTAAAGTACCACAAGAATGGATTATTAAAAAATGAAATAATAAAGCACACAAAATGCAAGTCCCAACTTTGTATTATTAGGTTCTATAAAAATATCATAGAAAATAAATTACAAAATTGTATATATTCATTGAGCATGGTTACATTTGGAATAACACAGTAATTATTTTATTTGCAAGTGTTTGTTATTATTTAATCAGAATTAACAAAAAGCTATAAAATAAATACTAATTGTTCATATTAAAATGATATACAGACTTTGAATGACCATCATGTATACCAATTATTTAAATTTTAATGTGATGCATGTGTTTGCTGCTTGCTTGTTTATTCAGTCTCCTGGGACTGACTAGAATTTCTTACAGAGAATAATGTATAATCTAAATTGTTTCCATGTCTTATATTAATTGCAGTCATAGTAGAAAAATTAATCTCAGACAAGTATGTTGACAGGAATAGAGAAGAGATTTTAAATCTATTTCATCAATCTTAAGATATTCATTTTTAATATTTATCCAAAATGAGACACATTTGCTGCATTTTCAAAATTCAGCTTCAATCCCTCATTAGTAGCCAGTTTCATATTTATCCTGTAAAGTTAGAGTTAAATATTTTTTATGAAATAAATTAATTCAGGACCTACAGATTTCTATATGTGGACCTTTTGATGTAATATACCATGCAAAATATTCTATTGTATGGAAAAATGGTCTGTTTTACAAATGTTCAATGTGAAGATCATCACATATTTTACTGATAATTGTACTTAATTTGTGGATCACATCATAAATAATTGTAGAAACTCTGTTCTTTCAAGCTCTAACTTTCGCCTTGCCTTTTCGTCCTAACTGCCTCTGCAAAACATGTTGCCTTCTCTCCTTGCAAAAAGTATTAGGATCATTAATGACACCAACCATATCAGACAAATTAGGAGGCTGGCTCTATAACTCACATATCTAAAATTCCTGGGCTGGTTTCTTATCTTGTATGAAAAAGAGCTTTTGTTGTTGTTCAACATTCTCAACAAAAGTTTTTATGTCTATAACCTCTGTGCCCAGAATGCAGTAAAGTTGTTTAAAATCAACTTCATATAAGAGTCTTGCATTTAAGTTTGAATACAATTCACAATTTTTACTGTTTGAGAAGAATCCTGATATTCGGCTGATATTTTTATTTTGTAGCAAGCATTTCTTGATGAAAAAAGCAGTCCATTGGTTTATGTTCTGCATTAGCATTTTAATCTAAGTACTCCACTGTGTTTCCCTGCCATTGTAGCTTGCCAGTTTACTGCTAAATAAAACTTAGCCCACAAACCAAATTTACTGACAGAGATCACACACTTTGAAGTAATAGCAATGTCAAATAGCTATAAAAGTTTATAAGCATTTATTCTCAATGTCTATAGTCATCTATTTGATAAATAATTTATAACTGGCACTTTGAGAAACACTGTTGTATATAAAGTAGAGATAATGCCTACTTTGCAGAGATGTGGTTAAGATTACCAATAATCTTGAAAAAGTGCCCACCAAATAGTAGGCATTTTATTTAAAAGAACTATTAAATTGTATTAAGTAATTATATACTCCACTTTAAGCAATTCAGGAGTTGAAAAAGGGATAAATAAAACAATCTATCTGACCTGAAAAATCTTATAGAGAATTGTATCTATTAATACTTATGTATCTACATATAGATATAAAAAACAGACATATTCAATAATAACATATCTTCTGTTTAAAAAATCTTTATTGTTGAAAGTGTTACATACAGTATATCCCCTATTTCCCGCCATTGACCCCTTCTAGCTCACTCTGCCCCCTGCCCCAGGCCTTCACCACCCTATTGTCTGTGTCCATGGGTTATGCATATATGCAAACAAATTCTTTGGTTGATCTCTTCCCACCCACCCACCACCACTGCCTTCCCTCTGAGAGTGTAGAAGCATGGAACAGAATCTTGAATGAATATCTTCTATAAGAAAAACTAACAAATTGTTAGGGATTGGTCAGAGCATAGGCAGAAAAATTATATTAAATTAGGGAGATCAGAATAAGACTCAAAACAGGAGATGGATTATGAGATAGGCTTTAAAAGATGGCAGGCAGAGCAAGTTGCTGCAATTTGAGACTGTTGAGAGCTTTCTGGCACATTTTTCTCCACATAGGATGTACTAAGGAAATAGTGCAGAGTCTCTCAGCTGAGAGAGCTTGAAAAGCATTAACTCATATAGTTCTCACAAGGGATACACTGTTATGCGTGTTTCATATTTAAGGATCCTAAAGCAGAGACAAGCTCAAGGACATGTTTTAGTTTGCTGCGTGGAAGTATATAATCCTAAATAGTCTGCCCTCACTCACAGCCTATGCTCACCAACAGATTACAGTGCCCTCTCATGGGAATACATGGGGGCTAAGAATGGAAAGGTTCTAGTGACTTTATACGGGGAAGATAAAGATAGAGGGTTTTTCCAACAAGCCTCCAGGTGAGCCCACAGTGCACACAGCAAGCTGAAGGGTGGTAGAGAGATGTGGCTGCCCTGTGCACTGGTGGGATCCAGCTGGCACTGCTGTGCATGAGGAATTACAGCTACAGGTGGGGCGGGGGGAATGCAGGCAGGTGGACTCTCGTTTAATTCCTTGATGAGATCTAAAGATTACACGGAGGGTGAAAATCAACTGTGACAAAAATCTCTGAATGTGAAAAGAACAATCTGAGGAAAGAGAAGCTACATATTCCTTTGACCTCCCCTCCACTCTTGGTTATTCACTAACTGAGTGAAGGTCAGTGTCCCGGATAGAACAACACTAGGTACCGTAGTTCAATTGAGGAGCAGAAAGGAACTAGGAAGTGGAAAAGGAAACCAAAAGGCAATTAATTGTGAGAATGTTGAATATATACTGGCAATAAACAGGCTGAATGTACAATTGAGTGGAGGCCTGTGAAGAAATCAGTGATAATCAGTGATGATTCAGGTCTCAAACCTCTGTCAATATGATATCCACAAGAGAAACAGAGAATTTAGGAGGAGGAGATGAATGTGAGGAGAAAGGGTTAAATTGATGAAAATAGAGTAATGAATGTTCTTGAAAACTTTCAAAAGGAAGAGTAATTTGTATTAAAAATTATAATATGCATACCTGAATGCATGTAGAATATAAACTGAGGGGTACTTCGTTTGGGTTATTTGAGAACAATATAAAACTGATAACCATAACTGAAGTAAAATTACCATGAGAATATATAGTTAGATCATAGCAGAAAACACAGGGCACCATCAAAAGGTTCACGTTAAGAGGGTTTAAAGAGGATACCATTCCAAAGATGCCGGAGGGCTTAAGGAAACCTACCAAAGACTGCCTACATCAAACCTCAGGGAAGGTAGGGGAAGGTGGGGGTAAGGAGGAGAGATCAACCAAAGGACTTATATGCATGCATCTAAGCTTAATCAATGGACACAGACAACAGGGGGGTGAGGGCATAATTAGGGGGAGGGGGTAATGGGGGAATAAGGACATATATGGAATACCTTAATCAATAAAGAAATTTTAAAAAAAAGACTACCTACTCATAGGCAAACAATTTGAGAAACTATCACTCTCCCTAAGACTGGAAAGACATGTGATCTAAGCTGTAGCCAGAACATGCAGCCACTACCACAGCTAACAGAAACACACTCCAGTGCCCTTTTCCTATCCCACAGTATCCAGCCATGGACTTTCTTTGGCTGAACTTAATTGTAAGGCAGAGGACTGGGACAAGGGAAAATGCATCCCCTAGGGGCCGGTTGCCCAGGCCATATAGAGTACAAGAGGTGAAAATGATAAAATCAGACATTGTGACATAAGTAACAACATTATTCACAGAATAATCCTAAAAAGGACTATGAGAAATTATTTAGAGCACATATTTTGTGAAAATGAACTTTATCATTTTTTAAATCACTATGTTTAGATACTTTGAAGTATAAGTCTGATATTAAAGCTTACTCTCACCCAGCCACTGTGTCTCAGTGGCTGAGCATTGACCTATGAACCAGGAGGTCACAGGAATGATCCCCGGTTAGGCCACATGCCTGGGTTGTGGGCTCCATCCCCAGTAGGGGGCTGAAGGAGGCAGTTGATAGATGTTTCTATCTCTTTATTCCTCTCCCTTCCTCTCTTTGTAAATATCAATAAAAACATTTTTTTAAAGTTTACTCTTAATACTATAATCCTTTTTTTACTTAGTGATGAAAAATGTAAATTGTACTAGCAATGATTTAGAGTATTAACTATTTTAATTAATAATTGCTATGTTTCACAATTCCAGTAATATATCTTTGCAAGTAAAATAACATAGTTAAGGGATTAGTTTTGTAACAGTATCATGAGTATACTAGAGGCTGGTGCATGAATTTGTGCATGGGTGGGGTCTGGCTGGCCTCGCCCCTGATTGGGGTAGGAGGGCCAATCTGGGATGGGGCTAGCCAGGGAGAGGAGCCATGGGCCATTGGCCAGCCTGCCCCACCCCCTGGTCAAACTCACGGTTGAGAGGACAATTTGCATATTAGCCTTTTATTATATAGAATAATTACTGACCTCTCATATCATCACATACTTTTATAGAAATTCAGCATATTTTTTTAAAAAACTTCTCATTCTCATAGGATTTATTAATTATAAATTTTCTAAATACATTATCCATCACTTCACTTGGACCATAATATGGTACCAGTGAATTAATTGGGGCATTATATAATTAATTGGGGCATTATAATAATTATATAATTATTGGTGAGTCTGACTTTACTTTTGTATAAAGCTGCCTACTGTACTATTTAATGAAAAAAATGCACTTAGACTCAATCACTACTTTGCATCATACTTCTTTTAAAATAATGAGAAATCACGTGCACATTTCAATCATTAAAATAACAATATTGGAATTAATTGTGTTCCTGATTGTAGGGTTTTTATCTTGTTTTTCCCAAACAATATTTTATATAATTTGTTATTTCATGATTAGCAGAAATGCACATAACAGGAATAACTGTAATAGCTGAATTTGTTAAGGAAAAGGGAAATAGTTTCTCATTTTTCTTAATTGCAATATGAAAAGATTCCCCCTACAGTTACTAAATGATAGTGGTGAATGAAGGATAGAGGGCAGAGAAGAATAAACACTTGTCTTTGAAGTGAACCAGAGGGAATTTCTAGAAGATTTACAACCATATTGGCTCATTGATTACTCAGATAGCAGAAAGACATTCTCAGTGTGTGCTCCTTTATCCTAATGAAAAAGACTATTAACCGACCTCAAAATATATTTTAAAAGTTTTATTTTTGTTAAATGGAGAGATCTGTTTAAAACATTTGGGGAATTGGGTCTCTTCTTGGAAATTAGTAACCACTTTTGGAGCAGTATCACCGCAATTACAAATCAAGTGGAGTTAGAATTGAGATACCATTTGTTAAATTATGATTGCAAGATGAGTGTAGTGAGGAATTATTGAATTCTTTGTGCTCCAAAGATTATGCAGAAAATTTTAATTTCACTGTTACCAAATTGACCCCCAAATGGAAGATCATATAAGCAGGCTAGAGATTGTATCAAGGATGCTGAAAGCACTATTAATGCCTCTTTCAATGACCTCAAAGTGAGAGTATTAAGGAAATCATGGTTGGTTTCATTGAGGTCATTCTTTTTATTGAATAAAATTTAACATTTAAGTAAATGAATAGTCATTTTTGGACAGCATAATATAAAAATATATGACCATAAAAACTTGATAGCCCTCCAGCAGTGCTTGTGGAAATTGCAATCTCTTACAAATATTATAATGGGTGGTAGCTCAGTAGAAAATTACAAGGGCTGTCTAAATTCTAGTACATTTCATTTCTATTACATATCCTAAAATGTGCATTTTTATTACTTCTTAAGGTGCATAAAGTAATGAATATATATGTGTTGTATGGTGGTGTAGAGCCATAAAAATACTATATTTTCTCTGATATAAAAAATTTGAAAAGGAAATCATAAATTGTTCTTTTGAAATTCATGTGATTATCAGTAAATTTGGCAATGGGGAAATTACATTATTCATAGAAAGCTTAATTATTTTCATCCTGTTTTATCATTTTTGGAAATCCCATTTGTTTTATTGTATAGGAACCAGACCAGAGGCTACTAGAGCTACAATTGATCAGAGAGGTTCACTTCAGATGTTTCATTAGGAAAGTCTTCCTGAAGCTTATTTTAATGTTTATTCTATATAATAAGAGAGGAATATGCAAATTAGGCCAGGACTCCATAATGGTCACAACCACTCTGAAAGGGGAGTGGGGCTTGCGGCCGGGACACGAGCCTGTGGTGCCTCCTCTGGAGTTGGGGATCTAATGACCGATGGGCTCCAGTCCTCTTCCAACAGCCCTTTCCAGCAGGCATGGGCTTGCTGAGACCCAGGCCAGGCCTCTGGCCACAGATCCACAGCTTTGAGGAGACCGACTCTACCAGGCCACCCGGAGGCCATGTGGCTGGGCCACAGGGTGCCTGTTCAAGATGTGACACAGAGAGGAGGTGCGGGAGGAAATCCAGAGAATGGAATGTGAGGGTTCATTACACACTTCCTTTGGTCTTTGTCCTTCTTGGCCTTGGTCCTTTTCTTTAGGGCCTGGAGCACAAGCAGTGCAGGAGAGAGGGATGGATGGAGGCCGAATGTGGAAGAAAGGAAGTGACCCAGGTGAGGGTGGAGACCTAGCAGAGGCCCGAGGCCGACTGCAGGGCCACCTGAGGGGTGGCTCCCAGGTGAGCGTTGCTGCTTTGGCAAAGCCGCTGGCCAGGAGGCGGGTGTTCCAAGGGGCGCAGAGCAGTGCCGCACCGTCCCTCTATGAGGACACCCCACACAGGCGCTGCCTTCGCCAGCAGGCTCTGGGCGACATCTGCAAATGCTACTGCAACCTCTAGCATTCTGGGCAAAGAACTGACCCTGTGCCCCTCTGGGTGCCAGGCTTGCTGGGAGTGTGCTGTCACCAATGCCATAGATCAAAGGCAAAAACCTGGCGAGGCAGGGTGCACCGGAGGGGGCTCAGGCCGGGGCAAGGGGCCGGCGGGCAGGGATCTGCCTCACCTGCAGAGATAGAGGTTCTGCAGTGGCCCCAAGACACAGGTTGACCCAGGGGGGACCAAGTGGCATGGAAGGACACCTGGGTGGAGGGGTGCAGACCCGCAGCCCTGAGGCAGGAGTTGAGGGGCAGCATCACCTCAGTGGAGGGGTGCCGCACTGCAGGGTACCTGACTGACTGACACGATTCAGAGAAGCTCCCAAGCTCCCAGCGCTAACCGGGCCTTGCCCAGGTGGCCTTTGCACTTCAGAGGCCACGACTCCTGCTCCCACTTTGGGCCAAAAGCAAGCTCACGCCCCCTTGCCCCACAGCGGCGCAAGCCTGTGAGGTGAGTGCAAAGCCTACCACCTGCTCTGGAGAAGGTGGGGACAGTAAAGAATGGGGGCGGGGGGGGGGGAGAGGAAAGAATGTGGAGCATCCATGATGAAGAAGTGCTTGAGAATGAGGCTTGAGGCTCGGAAGCCTGATGGGAGGTTTGTTCTGTTTTCCCTGAGGCTGCCCCTTAGGAAGGGCAGAGGTAGCAAGGCTATGAGGGCTCCCTGCACACTGAGTCAAGTTCCGCAGCCAACTGGAATCGGCCTCAGTTTCCTGGTCTGTAAAATGGATTAAGTGTGTCCCAGTGCCTTCATTGAGCTTTGAGGCCAATTGAGATACTATATAAAGAAAATGAGGGAAGAAGTGAGAAAGAAAAGGAAGGATGAGCAACACAAAAGAAAGATCGGAAGGAACCTGTAAACCTATTGTCACTTAAATAGGGAATATAGTCAGTAGGGTTGTAATGACGGTATGATGCCAGGTGGGTACTGGAAATATCAGGGAACACTTTGCAAAGTATATGATTGTCTAACCACTATTCTGTAACTACTATAAAACCTGAAACCAATACAAAATAATACTGAATGTAAAGAAATGAAAAAAGGAGTGAAATGTTTATAAATTTCACAGTTTAAATAAAGGCTGTAAAGGAAGGAAGGGGAGTGTAAAAATAGTGTTTTTCATTTTACCACTTTATTGTCTTTTCAATACATGAAAAAGACAGTTGTCTTTATATGGTTCTTTTATACTTTTCTTTTTCTCATTTTTTTTATTAAGGTATTATATGTGTACATATCTTACCATTGCCCCCGCCACCCCACTCCCATACATGCCCTCACCCCCAAGTGTTTTGCGTCCATTGGTTATGCTTATATGCATGCATACAAGTCCTTCAGTTGATCTCTTATCTTCCCCACCTCTCCCTAACCTTCCCGCTGTAATTTGACAGTCTGTTTGATGCTTTACTGTCTCTGTATCTATCTTTTTGTTCATCATTTTATAATGTTCTTTATTATCCATAAATGAATGAGATCATGTGGTATTTTTCTTTCATTGACTGGCTTATTTCACTTAGCATAATGTTCTCCAATTCCATCCAGGTTGCTGCAAATGGTGAGAATTCCTTCTTTTTTATGGCAGCATAGTATTCCATTGTGTAGAAGTACCACAGTTTTCTGATCCAGTCATCTGCTGACGGACACCTAGGCTGTTTCCAAATCTTAGTTATTGTAAATAGTGCTGCTATGAACATAGGGGTGCATATATCCTTTCTGATTGGTGTTTCTAGTTTCTTAGGATATATTCCTAGGAGTGGGATTACTGGGTCAAATGGGAGTTCCATTTTCAGTTTTTTGAGGAAACTCCATACTGTTCTCCACAGTGGCTGCACCAGTCTGCATTCCCACCAACAGTGCACGAGGGTTCCTTTTTCTCTGCACCCTCGCCAACACTTGTCGTTTGTTGATTTGTTGATGATAGTCATTCTGACAGGTGTGTGAAGGTACCGCATTGTCGTTTTGATTTGCATCTCTCCGATAATTAGTGACTTTGAGCATGTTTTCATGTGTCTCTTGGCCTTCCTTCTGTCTTTTGAAAAGATTCTATTTAGGTCCATTGCCCATTTTTTTATTGGATCATTTATCTTCCTTTTATTAAGTTGTATAAGCTGCCTGTAGATGTTTGAGATTAAAACTTTATCAGTGATAACATTGGCAAATATGTTCTCCCATAGAGTGGGCTTTCTTGTTGTTTTGTTGATGGTTTCTTTTGCTGTGCAAAAGCTTTTTATTTTGATATAGTCCCATTTGTTTATTTTCTCTTTAGCTTCCATTGCCCTAGGAGCAGTATCAGTGAAGAAGTTCTTTCGGCATATGTCTGAGATTTTGCTGCCTGTGGATTCCTCATAAGCTGGGAAACCATAAGTATTTTTATGGTTTCCCGGCTTATGTTTAAGTCCTGTATCCATTTTGAGTTTATGTTTGTGTATGGTGTATGTTGGTGATCTAGTTTCATTTTTTTGCATGTATCTGTCTAATTGTCCCAACACCATTTATTGAAGAGACTGTCTTGACTCCATTGTATGTTCATGCCTCCTTTGTCAAATATTAATTGAGCATAGTGTTTTGGGTCAATATCTGGATTCTCTATTCTGTTCCATTGATCTATATGTCTGTTCTTGTGTCAGTACCAGGCTGTTTTGAGAACAGTGGCTTTGTAATACAGCTAGAAATCTGGTATTGAGATCCCTCCTACTTTATTCTTCTTTCTCAGGATTGCTGTGGCTATTCAGGGTCTTTTTTTATTCCAGATGAATTTTTGGAGAGTTCTTTCTAGGTCTGTGAAATATACCATTGGTATTTTACCTCCTTAGTTAAGTTTATTCCTAGGTATCTTAATTTTTTGGTGTGATGGTAAATAGGATTGCTTTTTTAGTCTCTCTTTCTGTAAGTTCACTTTTGGTGTATAGGAAGGCCATAGATTTCTTGGCGTTAATTTTGTATCCTGCTACATTGCTGAATTCATTTATTAAGTCTATTAGTTTTTTGATGTAGTCTTTCAGGTTTTTTATGTACAATATCATGTCATCTGCAAATAAGGACAGCTTTACTTCTTCTTTTCCAATTTGGATGCCTTTTATTTCTTCTTCTTGTCTAATTGCAATGGCTAATACTTCCAGTACTATGTCAAACAGGATTGGTGAGAGTGGGCATCCCTGTCTTGTTCCTGTTCTTAGGGGAAATAGTTTTAGTTTTGCTCATTGTGTATGATGTTTGCTGTGGGTTTATCATATATAGCTTTTATTATGTTGAGGTATGATCCTTCTATTCCCACCTTGTTGAGAGTTTTTATCAAGAAAGGGTGTTTGCTAGAACTTTGTTGAGGATTTTGGCATCTATGTTAATGAGGGATATTGGCCTGTAATTCTTTTTATTGTGTTGTCTTTATCTGGTTTTGGTATTAGAGTGATGCTGGTTTCATAGAAGGAGCTTGGAAGTGTTCCATTCTCTTGAATTTTTTGGAATAGTCTGAGGAGGATAGGTTTTAGTTCTTCCTTAAATGTTTGGTAAAACTCTCCTGTGAAGCCGTCAAGCCCTGGGCTTTTGTTTGCCGGAAGCTTTTTGATGACTGCTTCAATTTCTTCCACAGTTACTGGCCTATTGAGTTGTTTAGATTCTTCCTTATTGAGTTTTGGAAGGTTATATTTTTCTAGGCATATGTCCATTTCCTCCAGGTTGTCCAGTTTGTTGGAATAGAGTTGTTCATAGTATTTTTTAATAATCCTTTGTATTTCGGCAGAGTCTGTTGTTATTTCACTTCTTTCATTTCTGATTTTGTTTATTTGGGTCCTCTCTCTTTGCTTCTTGGTGAGCCTGGCTAGAGGTTCATCAATCTTGTTTATCCTTTCAAAGAATCAGCTCTTGGTTTTGTTGATCTTTTGTATTATTTCTTTGGTCTCTATGTCATTTATCTTCACTCTGATCTTTATTATTTCCTTCTTTCTGCTTACACTGGGCTTTTATTGTTACTCTTTTTCCAACTCGTTGAGTTGTAGGGTTAGGGAAATTATTACTATTGTTTCTTGTGTTTTGTAGTAGGCTTGTAGAGCTATGAACTTCCCTCTCAAGACTGCTTTCGCTGTGTCCCATAGATTTTTGGATTGTTGTGTTTTCATTGTCATTTGTTGCCATGATGTTTTTTATTTCTTCCATGATCTCTCTGGTAACCCAGTCATTGTTCAATACCATGCTGTTTAGTCTCCATGTGTTTGATTTCTTTAAATTATTTTTATTGTAGTTGATTTCCAGTTTTATGCCACTGTGATCTGAGAAGATACATGATATGATTTCTATCTTCTTGAATTTGAAGAGACTTTGCCTATGTCCCAACATATGGTCTATCTTTGAAAATGACCCATGTGCACTTGAGAAGAATGTATATTATGTGGCTTTGGGGTGAAATGTTCTGAAGGTGTCAATTAATTCCATCTGGTCTAGTGAGTCATTTAGGGTTGATGTTTCTTTGCTGATTTTTTGTTTAGAGGATTTGTCCAATGGTGATAGTGGGGTATTAAAGTCTCCTACTATGATTGTATTGCAGTTAATCTCTCCCTTGATATCCTCCAGAAGTTTTTTTTTTTTTTTTTTTTTAATGTATTTGGGTGCTCCTGTATTGGGTACATATATGTTTACCAGAGTTATTTCTTCTTGTTGGATTGCTCTCTTTAGTATTATGAAGTGGCCTTCCTTATCTCTTGTTATGTCTTTCTCTTTGAGATCTAATTTATCAGATATAAGTATTGCTACCTCAGCTTTTTTTTTTTTTTCATTTCCATTCACCTGGAAAACTTTTTCCAACCCTTCACCCTCAGTCCGTGTGTGTCTTTTTTTCTGAAGTGGGTTTCTTGTAGACAGCAGATATATGGGTCTTGTTTTCTTATCCAATCTGTTACCCTATATCTTTTGATTGGGGCATTTAATCCATTTACATTTAAAGTTATTATTGATAGGTGCTTATTTGTCGCCATTTTTATTCTTTACCCCTGTCTTCCTTCTTCACTTCCTATTTCTTTTTTTTACAGCAGACCCTTTAGCATTTCTTGCATTTCTGGTTTGGTGGTGATAAATTCCCTTAGTCCTTTTTTGTCTGTGAAGCTCCTGATTTCACCTTCAATTTTGATTGATAGCCTTGTTGGGTACAGTATTCTTGGATTCAGACCCTTCCTTTGCATGACTTTGTATATTTCATTCCATTCCCTTCTGACCTGATGAGTTTCTGTTGAGAAATCAGTTGGTATTCTGATGGGGGTTTCTTTGTAGGTAACTTTCTGTCTCTGGCCGCTTTTAAGATTCTTATTTGTCATTGGTGTTTGCCAATTTAATTAAAATGTGCCTTGGTGTAGGTCTTTTGGGGTTCATTTTGCTTGGGACTTTGTGAGCTTCTTGGATGTGTGTGGGTTTTTCCTTCCCTATATCAGGGAAGTTGTCTGTCATTATTTCTTCAAACAGGTTTTCTATTCCTTGCTCAGTTTCCTTTCCTTCTGGAACCCCTATTATGTGGATGTTGTTTTGTTTTGTGTTGTCCCAAAGTTCCCTTAGGCTCTCCTCTTGCTTTTTATTTTTTTTTTTCTAGAAGCTGCTCTACTTGGGTATTTTTTCCCATCTTGTCTTCTAGCTCACTGATGTGGTCCTCTGCTTCTTCTAGTCTACTCTTGATGCTTTCTATTGAGTTCTTTACAGCAGCGATGTCATTTTTCATTTCTTCTCGGTTCTTCTTCATTTCCTCTTGGTTCTTACTCATATTGTCGAATTTGTCTTCCATTCTTTTCAGCCACCTTATGACCATTTCTCTGAATTCTTTCTCTGATAGGTTGCTTGCCTCTATTTCATTTACTTCCTTTTCTGCTGATGCCTGCTTTTCTTTCATATGCAGGCTGTTTCTTTGTCTCCCCATGGTCTCTCTTCTCTGGATGTCTGGTTATGCAGTTCTCACTCATATCTGTTGATTTAAAGGCACAGAATACAACACAACCAGGTACAATACACAAGGCACTGAACAGAAATGTATTAATGATATTAATAACCTCCAATAAAGATGACCACCAGAGAAAGGCAAATTAGGGGATGGGAGAGAAAGAAGAAGAGTAAAAAGAAAGAAAAAAGGAGTGTCAAAATGAAATTGGGAAAAGGAAAAAAAAAAGTAAGAGAGACAAGAATGAGACTAGGAGAGAAAAGGGGAACAAACTATATATATGAGGAGAAAACTCCAATAGAACAACCACTAATCTTAGCAAATGCAAGCAAAAAGTACCTGGAGATTAATACAAACTACAAACAACTAATATCAAGTGAGGCAAGGGCAAACAGAAGTAAAAAACAAATAAAAACAAATCAAACAAAAACAAAGAAACAAAAAAAGAATAAGCAAAACAATCTCACAAAAAAGCATAAAAATTTTATATAATCAACATTCAAGCAAACAAAAACAAAAGGATAGAGAGAAAAACAATGTTTTGGATAGTTAAGACAGAGGTGTGTATGGACTTGGAGCAGGGGATTGGAAATTAGATATATAAGTAGGGTGAAATTTTAGCAGGGGGTATACCGAAATAATAGGGAAAATCTAAAGCAGGAAAGGGTTAAGATAAACAGGACACCAAAAGGGGAAATGTTAGAAAGAGAGTGATGGCATAAAGGTAGAGTTGAGATGGGCCAAAACGATGCTAAAGGAAAGATGAAAATAGAATGTAGAACACTAATCCCAAAGTAAAATAAAGAGAAAATAAAATGACACTTAAAAAAAAAAAAAAAAGTAAAATTGTCGTAGTGATAATACTGATTGAAAATAAAAATGTAACAATTAAAAAGGTAAAATCAAGTGAGGAAAGGAGAAAAAAATTAGTTTCTTAAGTAAAAGATGCAAAAAAATGAAAATAAAAAATAAAAATAAAAAGATAAAATAAAAAAAACTGCAGTAGTGAATATCATTCACTTCCTCTACTGTTCTGTTTGGCACACCTGTTTCCCAGTCTGGACGGTATTGCAGTTCCCTGTGTTCCACTGCTCCTCAGTGTTGTAAGACAGTCCTGATTTTTAAGCAGGCGGTGTCTTAATTTCTCGCATTCCTTTATTTTTGATTACACAAGAGTCAATTTGTGATTCAGCCCCTGGGTGGCAGTGTTTCTGGATTGACTTCTGAGTCTCTATGGCCTCTCTAGCCTTCTTTCCCTGTGGCACTCAATACCGATATGTGGAGGTGGGCTGCCTTAGAGCTGGCTCTCTGATGGTCACTCCCTGCTCAGATCCCCAGGTTCCAGAAAAACAACTTCCCCCTGAAGTCTCCCAGGGTGTCCCCAACTGGGTGATCCTATGTATTGGGCTTAGTAATCAGAAGCAAGGAAATGAAGAGGAAAAAGCCCAACTGTGTGAACAATGGGTCTGCACACAAGTCTAAGCAGCCTGCACACCTTTGAAATTCTTAGGCTGTCGCTCTGCGTCAGATCAAAATGGGTTGCTTTTTAGAGATCCCTTCTGTTAACAGCTCTGAGGACCCCCTTCCACATTCACGGATCACTCCAGCCCCAACAGCCACGGATTTTTCTAGGCACAGACTTCCCTGGTCCTCCAGCTCCTGCAATGCCCACGTTTTTCTCTCCCGCCGGGACCAGACACCTCACCTCATCCCAGGCGAAATCTGACCTTTCTATGGAGGAGTGAAGCGCTCCTTTGAATCCGCGTGTTTGCGCCAATTGGGGACTGGTGTTCTGGGGCTCCCAGCTGTTCGGTGGTTGCTGCAGTTGTGGATTTCAGGCTTCCAATAAGATCCACTTTCCCTTTCAAGATGTTGCAGTCTCCACATCTGAGCCTGTAGCTCCGTGAGGGGACCCAGCTGCAGTGGGTGCTGCCATGTCAGGGGAACCCCATCTAGCAGTCCCCCACCTTCTCCTGGAGTTTAGCTGACCCTTAACTTGCTAACAAACACTCCCCATGCGACCCTCAGCTGTTCTTTCTTTCTGCTCCGGGACAAGGCTCGGAACACATCTGTCTATTCTGCCACCATTTTCTCCCCCTCTCTTTTATACTTTTCTAAGTAATTATCTCATTTGATGTTCAGGGCAAATTAAAGAAAAGATAATTATTCCTTTCACTATTCAAAGAAAGGAAATCTTGGTGTCTGGCCCCAATGATTCAATCATCAAGCCCTTATTGTAAAGCAGGGTTAGTGAAATTTTCTGTGAATGGTCATCTATCTATACTAATAAAAGCCTTGGGGGTGATCAGGCCAGCAGAGGAGTGGTTAGGAGTCAGCAGTGCTGGATTGTGAGAGGGATGTTCGACTGCCGGTTTAGGCCTGATTCCACAGGGATCGAGCCTAAACTGACAGTTGGACATCCACTGAGGGGTCCCAGATTGAAGAGGGTGCAGGCAGGGCTGAGAACGCGCCCCCCTCCCAGTGCATGAATTTTGTGCACTGGGCCACTAGTATATATATAATAGTGAATGCTTCTGTGCTGTATTTTCTTCAAGTAGATTTAACCATATGAAGAAATCTAAACATTTCTACTGGGAAATTTTATAGTAGTTGTGCACCAACTACCTACAAAATCCTTAAGGAAACAAAATATAAAAAATAGAGTTGATCAAAAATATGATTGTCCAACATTTCTTATAGCAAAAATTAAAATACCATGAATCTAGTATTTACTTATATTTTTCCATTTGACTTTGTTTAAAATGAGAGCAATTTTTATTGTATACTCAAATCTTTTTATGTTCATAAATGTTATGCTATCTGTTCTTAAGAATTACAAATCTATGAAAAGAAAACTAAAAATAAATACTATCCTGTAATAAGTGGTCTTAAGAAAACTGGCTATAGCACAACCAAAATACATACAAGTTAAAAATCATCAACTAACCAGAATTGTTTGGTGGCATAATCAGAACAATGCACTTTGTGCTTCTTAATCACATTTCATATTTTGGGTTTCTGTTATTTTAATATATTAAAGTCTTCTTTCTGATTCACTCTGAGCAGCTGTTTTTCTAAGAATGATGATATATACTTTATTCATCAGTATTTACTCCTGATTCAGATCTGCGTTCCATGTTCTGAGTTGGTTTGTAGTTACATCCCCTTAGGCAACAGAACATGATGAATTGCTGGACACATGGGGAGCAGAATGCTTACAATGCTGGCTCATTTGCAAAGTTAAATAATTCTTGCTCAGTTCTCCCCATTTCTCTTATGGGAAAAGAAGGTTGGCCTTGGGTGGATAGTGATGGAATTAATATTCTCCAGGTGATTTCTGTATGTCACACACAGTGCTGAGCTTTCACAAGTGACATCTTATACAATCTTTTCAACTTGAGGTTACAGAGGCCCAGATAAGTTAAGTAAGTTCATAATGGTTGCAGAATTCATAACTGATATAGCTGAAATCTACTTACATTATCCAAGAAATTAAAATGAACCCCTTGCATACTCATACAGTCTGTGGGTGTGTGGAAGTGTGCTTGTATACATGAGTGAATGTATGTGAATGTTGAAATCGTGGGCGAGATGGCCTCTTGATCACACCAAGATGATAGAAATTAAAATTAGAAATGTTTAACTGGAAGGATATAAAAACTGCAATTGATTAAAAAGAAGGAAAGAAAGAAACTTTACTCCGCCCACAGCCCTAGTCCTAATAGTTCTATTGGGGTTGCCTGTTCTTTTTCATCATAGACTTGTGATTAATGTTTTGATGGACATCTTTTGACAGCTTTTAAAGAGCTATATTTTAAAACTTGAAATGTGTGAGAGGTAGCTACTATGAGAGCAGTTTCTGCACATTCTTTTTCTGACTTGTTGGCCTTATCCTGTTAAGCACTGTTTACTCTGAGCTATAGGGAAATAACCAGAGACTGCCCAGACGTCAGGCTCTCTGGGGCAGTTTTCATTTAGGAAACTTCAAGAGCTGTGTCGAGGGGCTGTGGACCTATAGGTGACGCAGAAGCACAAAAACTATTAGTTTAAATTCCGAGTGAATTTTGTTTCCCCTGTAAATCAAGTGTGTTTTTGAGAATTTTAATGGTTTTTTTTGTTTGTTTGCGTATAGTGATTGTTGGTGATTTTCCTAAGGAACCTAATGTACTTTGACTTTCATCACTTGCTTAATAAAGGGCCTTGCTATTTACCTCCAAAAGAGAATCTTAGAGACCTTGTTTGTATCTAGAGCAAGTGGAATATATATGCATAAATAGATAGAAGATAGATACGTGCCTTTCTTACAAAAGACAGACACAGTTTAGGCTGATTCTAATATATCATATTCTCTCTAGGGAATTTTCCCTTTAATTAGGTCTTCTCATGTTATTCCCTTTGTGTCTACTGAAAAACTTCATATTTCTAGTTAAGTCCTGGCATACAGCACTGTGTTTAAAACCATCAGTGCAGAAAATGGCTTTACTGTTCTCATACAGAAATATTTTAAATGACATTATTGCCTACAAATCATCAGTTTTGAAGAAAGAGTTTTAGTTTTGAGATGCCAAATGGAATAAAAATGATATTATTGACTTGTAATGAAGAGATTAAAGTGCATGGGTAGAATCTGACCTTTTATCATCACTTATTTAAAGAGCTTTCAGGGGAAGAGGGAAAAACTCCCTGTAAAGAGTGTAATAACTTGCTAGTGAAGTGCATTTTCTCTTAGTGCAGTGAGCTGAAAATAGTCAAAGGGAAAAGCCCAGAAGGCATGATTGTAAAAATGACCATTTGCTACTGGTGCAGATACTAATTTATGCCAGTGAAAGAAGAGAAGTTATTTTAGTCACATAGTGCTTCAGGTTCTGATTCTTTCTACCTTCTGTTGACTGCTAGCAAGAATTAGAAAATTTTAAAGGCAAACCGATCAAGGCCTGAAGATCAGGCTCTTTCCTCCAGAGTCAGTAGTGAAGGTCAGTATTAATTTTTTTTGCTTTAAAATGTGGAAATTACTGTTCCTGTTGAGTGCAGTGTGTGGCACACCTTAACTTTATGTTAAAAAAGGCCTCATATTTCCCTGTACGTGTGTGACATAAAGAATATCTATTTGGAAAGATTTAATGGGCCTGGAATAGGGGGTAATAGAAGCCGAATTGGAGTAATTTATGTTGTGCACCGAAGAAGATGGCCAGGGAAACTTCAAAGACAATTCCTTCTGCATGACTAACGCTGAAAAGGCATTTTAAAGCTATCTTACTTTTACATGAAACTAAGTATCAATCTATTGACTCCAGAGTTTATATCTTTAAAGATTTTGATATGAGCAAAGTGGCATTAATGTATATTAGGGACTGGCCAGCTGAAATATGGGAGCAAATATAGCTCAGGTAACAAGCAAACTTATTTCAGGAGGCTTCTAATTAACCATTTGAGAAAGAAACTGAACTTACTGATCATGGTTGCCATTGGAGAGACTGTTTTGAAAATGAAGGTCTCAGTTTCTATTTGGGATAGTCCAATTAATTTAACAACAAAAAAATAAACAGTAACAATCTACTCTCTGGCTTGGTTTATAGGGGACATTTTATGGCCTGAGATATGTATGATAAGGATTATGCTCAAATCATATTTATTTTAGCTTATTTCTCAGGCTCTAAACAACACAAATTAGAATTAGCATAGTTAACTACATTGTGGTATTTTATGTTTATTGTGTTAAATTTGGAGATCTCTGCTTCATTCAGTGGAATG
The DNA here is from genome assembly GCF_027574615.1 of Eptesicus fuscus. NCBI lineage: Eukaryota > Metazoa > Chordata > Mammalia > Chiroptera > Vespertilionidae > Eptesicus > Eptesicus fuscus. Next base: position 90,451,219 of record NC_072475.1, on the reverse strand, counting down.
AACCAATGCCATAAAATAAAGGAAAAATAAGCATGTTAACTATATAACTGAATTATGTAATATTTTTCTGCTTCTGAAGTAGAAAGTCACCTAGTCATTTACAATATAGTCTTTCTCCTTTTGCCTAAAATTCCATTAGGAAAAGAAACTCAGATGCAGAGAAATTCCACACCCTGAAGGGAGAATAATTCATTGTGGCAGGTTTAAAGTATGAGAATCAAGGTGGAACAAAGGGAGCAGGGGAGGGAGAGACATTTTTGTACACAATGTCTTTTGTTTTGTCAAGTATGTGTCAGTTGTGCCTTATTATCATTCTTTGGAACTGACTGATGTGCCTCAGCAATCACTTTTGAGGTTCTATACACATGAAGATCTTAGACTAGAGCAAAAAGCTTTCCTGAAAAACATCTAAGTGAACTCTGACAGACAGTATACTGTTTTAACTAAAATGTGCTCTACTCTGTTGCAATTCTGCAGGCACATTACCCTCGGGTATATTTTTATCATAGCATGTAACTTCTGAAATTAGACTCTACTGGAAGGTGACCATTGTAATCAAAATTTGCTGGCACTATCTTAAGTAATGTTAAGAAATTAGTTAACAGAGATATTGTGATAAAAGATTGAAGTAAGTCATCTTCATGATAGGTAATTATTCTTTAGCCCTTATAAGATGTTTCTTACTTATATGAGGTATCTGGAAACCAATTCCCCGGGGCATTGTCATTGTCATACATAACAATCATAAATCATTTAGATAAATTCAAATTTTTTTTTTTACAACTGTATTTTATCCTCACCATATAGTATATGTTCAATTCAAACGTCAAGTGGCTATCTCATTATTTAACAATGGCTGAAGAGCTAGTCAATGAAGCTAAATGGCCAATGTGGGAGTATCATTGCACCACTATGTGAATTTAAACAAGGGACTTGAAGTTTCTGCATTTTAAAAGGAGACATTATTTGGAAAAATATGAAGAAAAAATATCTCATGGATCAAGACTAGTTACTTAATCTGCAGTTCTAGGGGGAAAATAAAATGGGTGAACCTTTGTTCAAAATTTATGACTAATTTCAAGTTGCACCAGCAGAGCATTAAACCGAAGCACTGACAGGAGAGCTTACAGCCAAGCATGGAGCCCTCCGAAGTGCAGAGCCCTATGGAACCCAGTTTGAAATTGTTATGAAGATTAAATGAGTTTGTAAATTGAAAGTATATAGACTACTTCCCAGCACATACTAAGGACTCCAAATAATTTTAACAAAAATATTCTACAACATTGTATTTGAGGTGTTCTGGCTATATTATGTTATTCTGAAAAAATAATAACTTTAACTTAATAATATATATTTATTAAATATCCATATAATAAATTTATATACATACATTTATATATAATAAATATATATTCAATAAATTTATATATATTTAATATATATATATGTGTGTGTTTATATATATTTTATTTTTTTTTAAATTTTGAAGCTATTGTAAGTAACAACAGAATCTTGCCTCTGAAAAGCCAGGTGGTCAAATGAAGGTGATATTTGTCTGTAGGAGAGATACATACAGAGTAGGGAGTGGTGAAAGGTAGAGCAGAATGAGTTCTGTTGTGTGGTTTTCCTTTGGAAGACCTTTGGAGGAGAGCAATGTGGTCATGGGGGTCTGCGTTACAGGGAGATCACTTTGAGAAAGATTTGGGTACATGAGGTGGAAACCCAAGTTGCTGCAGGTTCACAAGATAGGAAAACACTAGTAATTCAACTGAAAGGAGGATCAGGATAAAGTTAGGTCTCAGAATCAATTCCAATCTTGGACTTAACTGCCACTTGCTCTCTCTTTCTTATATCATTGATTTTTTTTTTTTTCCTGATTATTGCCTTCATGCTCTCCAAATAGTGACTGGCTTCTTAAATATTAACAAAAAATGTCCCACAACCATTTGCGATGCTTCTATCATTTGGCTTAGAAGAACAAAGAAAGGGAGTTTTAGTTTTCATTTTTGATTTATAGAAAAGAGTCAAAGAAAGAGGTATGATTCTATTGTATTCAGTCACCAAAATTCTGCACTCCAGAATGCTAAGTTATGGTTGGGTTGGGATGAGTGCTCGCAAAGTACAGACATGGTCATTGAGAGCTGAACCTGTGTTCAGATTAGGGCAACCCTACACAGACTAATGGATAAGGTAACTGATTCCAGAACAGGGCAACCCTGGTGAAGGCAGACATGCTAATTAAGCTCCAAAGAGAAACTAAATATTCTCTGGAGAAGAGAGAAATTAACCTAATGATTTAAAATAGCAATTGGAAAATTTTTGAAAAATAACCAGAGACTATAGTAATTGAATTTATCAGATATTTCAAATTTTCTTACTACAAATTTATTATTGTTGATAAATTGCTTGAACCACCCTACTGTAAGTGACTCTCAATTACTGCTGTGCCTCAGTATCACCTGGGGGAGACTTAAAAAATACAGATGTATAGGGCCTACTGCCTGAAATTATGACTCCATTGGTTTGTAGCCTGGCTCCAGCAGTGGTATTTTCAAGATCCCCCTGGTGAGTTAAATGTGCAGCCAAGATTGAAAATCACTAGGTATTTAACTAAATTATTTCTTGTTGGCTCTGTACAATATTTTTTTATAACTCTACATAATATAAAACACCAGTCATAGATTTCAAAAAATTATTTTTGCCCAGTTATAATAATGGAATGGGGATAGGGCTATGAAGGTGACAAAGGTGATTTTGATAGTACAAAAGTAAATAAACAGCTATTGTCTTTAAAGGATTTATAACCCACAGCTCAAAATGTAATGGAAAAGCCCTTACAGCAAATTCACTTGGGGTTGCTTGTTAAAATTTCAGATGCCTTGGCCTTACCCTGACCTACTGAATTAGAATCTCTTGAGGTGAGCTCCAGAACATGCAGTTTACCAGCTCCTCTCTTGAACATACGTGTATGAAAGTTTAAGAGTCATGGTTAGGGCCACATGCCTACTCCTCACAGCTATTCTTTCCTTAAGCAAACATAACAGCAAAGATTGTAGTACCCTAATTAGCACTGCTGCTCACCTGGTGACTGTAACTCATTGGATACCATAGTGCCTGAGAGAATTAAAAAAGATCACTGTTTATTTATTTATTTGTTTATTTATTTATTTACTTATTTATTTGCTGACGAACTGAATAAACCCCTTTTTTTTTAGTTATTGAAATAATACTATTTCCTCTCTGTTTAGTTAGAGATGACTATTCTGTATTATATGGAAATTGCTTTTTTATATACGGCTGTCCCTTTTGTAATATTTATAATATTTATTCTAATAGGCTGATATTTTTCCCTCTACTCTTAGGACTGATGAAAAAGGGTTAGTAATAAGTAATAAACAATTAAAATATGTGGATATTAGTTATTCTTTGTCCTTTTTCTGATTTGACCTTGGGACTATATCTGTATACTAGCCTTCTGCCACCTATGTTATGGAGCTCAGTCAATGCAACTGCACTTCACATACTTATATCATGTATAAAATTCAGCTTTCTATTTAATTGACATCAACCAAGATGAAGGGAAGTGAGTCTGAAAAAATAAAGGTAATCATATCTCAATCGCAAATGTGCAAATCAGGGTCACTTATTTAACAGTCAGGAGGGAAACATCAAAATTCTACTTTCTTGCACTACATATTCAGGAAGAATTTATTTATTATCTCATAGATTAAGTAAATATAACTAGCTATGTACTCTTTATTAATCTTATGAAATAGTTTATCCAAAAAAAGAACAACTTTATCATTACCATTTAAGAGTTATAAGTAATTATGGGTAGTAAAAGAGAGGCACTAAAATACAGCATTATTCCTTGACATCTCTTATTTCTCATAGAGACAAGTTCATGAATTGAATCAAGATTCTACTAGGAATTGTGTATTTCAAACTTCTCATTATTTGTGTATAATTTCCCATTGCAGTCTATATTTTAGTTTTTTTCTATAATTACTGAATTTTATTCCAAATGTGTTCTTTCTTTGACAACCATGTTTCCTTAGTTCAATAAATGTTATCAAGCATTCTTTGACTGTTCCTATTGCATCAACCTTAATTAGCTTTTGATTACTGTTAATTTCACAGCATTTTCCCTTTAATACGTTGCATCAAAATGCTTTCATTTCTGTTGCAGCAAGTTTAATTAGTTTTTGAGCCTTGTTTCTCTTCCATTAAAAAAGATGACACCCACTTTCTTTGTTTCTATGAGGATGTCCATGACTTACAGCAATGTTCCTCAGAAGCCCTCACCCAAGACTTACAAAACAAAACTGTGGTAACTTGTAGCCTTTTCATTTGCATCAGGAATGTTCCCATGTACTTACATCTTTATAGTCACTTCTGATTATTTTAAAAAATAGTATAACTTGATTTTCATATTTTAAAAGGGCTAAATCACTTATTTGAAACAACTAGCATTCTCATTGGCCCATCAATTTAATTAAAAACTGATTAACACTTTGTGTATTCAATTACATGATAGAAAATAACTGCATTTTTTTCCAGAAATGTTTGTGCATTTTGTCTTGGTGAACTAAACTGTTACTTCTAATATCCCTTAGGATAAAGTAACACCCACATTTTTTTTTATTGTATCTTAATGAGTTGTAATTGTTAGCATGCTGGATATATTTATTTTGTAATAATAAAATGCATTAATTTATAATAACACATTATATGTTTACATCATATACAGTTGACCCTTAACAACACAGATTTGACTACATAGTCCATTTGCACACAGATTTTTTTCAATAAATAATGTAATTATATTTTCTCTTCCTTAGTATTTCTTAATAACATTTTTATCTAGTTTACCTTATTGTAATAATACAGTATGAAATACATATAACATACGAAATATGTGTTAATTAACTGTTTATGTTTCAATAAGGCTAAGTCAACCAGAGGCTTTTAGTAATTAACTTTTAGGAATTCAAAAGTTATACATTTAGCCACCCACCACCATACCTTACCAGTTCTCTGTTGGCTGGTGCAATCCAGTAGTTAGCTGATACTAAACCCCAGCTTAGGAAACAGGCTTGTTCTACATGTGCATAGCTCTGTGCAGAAAGCATGGGAACAGCCTAGAAAAAGAAAGAAAGAAAGGAAGGAAGGAAGGAAGGAAGGAAGGAAGGAAGGAAGGAAGGAAGGAAGGAAGGAAGGAAGAAAGAAAAAATGAAAAAAAGAATGAAAAGAGAGAGAGAAATAGAAAGAGAACAAACATTATACATGGATTTTCAACTATGCCTCTAATCCCCACACTATTCAAGAGTGTACTATATATCATTAACTGATTGATATTTATTTATGTGACTTGAAATATGAACTAGGAGATCTGTGGGGATTTGAAACTTTTAATTATTTCCCACCAAAAAAAATTTAATAGATAAGAGCAAAGTGTGTATACAGAGCATATTAATATTGTATGACAACCATGCAAATACCAGTGATTGTGAGTTGTTTGTAGTATTCTATATTATAATAGACATTATAATAATCATAATAATATAATAATCAATATTTTAAAATTATCGGGATCAATGAAAGAAAAGTAAATGCTCAATTAAATAATTAATTCAATTAATTATGATACACTCAATTGATAGCATAAAACTTTTTAGAGAGAAAATTGACAGTTGCAAAACAAAAAAATTGAGCATTACATTTAATGGTATTCATTTGGTATATATTTAAATAAATTTTCCAATGCCTGACTAGAAGTATATAGGTGGGTGAGGGGAAAGTGTAACATAAGCATTACAGAGAAGAGAAGGGGTTACAAATCTTGTATGTATGAATATAGTGTCCCTTGCTTAGAAAATATAAACCCTGGCATTTGCAGGAGTTTAAAGTTTATATAGGCCTACCACCTACAATGTGTCCTTTGTTTCCATATTATTTTTCCAAAGCTCATGCAAACTCTGTAACTGGCAGTCCTATGCAGCCTGCCACTCCTGCCTGCCACTCCCGTTCATCCTGGCTCCTCTGCACCTGCTGGGGCCTCACTCCCAGTCAGTCCCAATCTGGAGAGGCTCATGCCACCACAGTGGTGCTCACCAGCCATAGCGGCGCTTGCCAGCCCTGAGCCCTGCACCTGGCACCCCTTGGTCATTTGGTCTTTTGGTCATTCGGTTGCTTACACTTTTATATATATAGACTAGAGGCCTAGTGCTCAATATTCGTGCATGGGGGGTCCCTCAACCTGGCCTGCACCCTCAAGAGATGTCTGACTGCCAGGGATCAGGCCTAAACTGGCAGTCAGACATCCCTCTCACAATCCAGGATGCTGCATGCACCAGTGACTATCTTATCTAATAAAAGAGTAATATGCAAATTGACCATCACTCTAACACACAAGATGGCTGCCCCCATGTAGTAAAAGATGGCTGTCCCCATATGGACACAAGATGGCCGCCACAAGATGGCCAGCAGGGGAGGGCAATTGGGAGGGACCAGGCCTGTAAGGGAAGGCAGTTGGGGGCAATCAAGCCTGCAGGGGAGGGCAATAGGGTGACCAGGCTGGCAGAGGAGGGAAGTTGGGGGTGACCGGGCCTGCAGGGAAGGGCAGTTGGGGGGGGACCCAGGCCTGCAAGGGAGAGCCGTTGGGGGGGTCAGGCCTGCAGGGGAGGGCATTTAGGGGTGACCAGGCCTTCAGGGGCAGGCAGTTAGGGGTGACCAGGCCTGCAGGGGAGGGCAGTTAGGGGTGACCAGGCCTGCAGGGGAGGGCAGTTAGGGACAATCAGGCTGGCAGGGAAGCAGGCATCAATCAGTCTGTCAGGGGAGTGGTTAGGGGGTGATCAGGCTGGCAGGCAGAAGCAGTTAGGGGCAATCAGGAAAGCAGGCAGGCAAGCAGTTGGGAACCAGCAGTCCTAGATTGTGAGAGGGATGTCCCAGATTGGAGAGGGTGCAGGATGGGCTGAGGAACACACCCCCTGTGCATTAATTTCATGCACTGGGCCTCTAGTACTTTTCATACAGGTGAAAGGCATCTTGCTATTGCATGGGCAGCTACATTTTGTTGCCCTGATTATAAAATGTAGTACATAACATGATGATCCTTCTGTGGCAGTAGTACCATTTTCCCCATATTATGGGTGGAAAAACTGAAGCAGAGAGAAGTTTAATAATTGGCTTTGTCACACAGTTATAAGTGTCAGAATCAGGGCTGACCACAAAATGTTCAAGCCAGAGTCCATGCATGTCATCACTGCAACATCCTGTTTTTTCAGTGTTAAAGTAGCCTTGCCAGGTTTTAATTTTTAAATCTAAGAGACTGTTCCCAATATATAGGGTAAGGTCCCTCTGCCTGGCTGGCGATCAGGGCCAATTTGTGGGGCAACCAGTGGGCAGGACAATCGGGGGGCCCCAGCTGGCACCCATCTTTGCTGGTGGCCTGGCACTACCCACTGGCTGGTCCTGCTCCCCGATCACTGCTGTCGGTCACCTCCCTCTCAGGGGGGGCGGGCAGTGCGCATCATAGCAACCGGTCATTCTACCATTTGGTTGATTTGCATATTAGGATTTTATTATATAGGATTAGAGAATTTTCAGGGAATGCAACTCATAAATACATCATTTCTGTCTTGTAAATAATTTTAATGTATGTTTATTTCTATAATAAACCTTTCTATCACACACATTACTGGTATGTTATGCCTTTTACATGATTTTAAAAAATTTAATGGCTTTAATGCATGTATTTACCAGTTTTGCAGCTGCTGTAGAGGTTAAAAAAGTACCACAAAAACATTCATGATAAACCATCATGATTAGTGCCTCTGCGTATTGCTCCAGAGAAAAACAAATTAGCACTAGAAGGAAAATCTGCTGTGGGAAGTCCCACACTGCTGGTGTAATGACCTATCCCCACAAGAGGATTGAATAGAATAGATCCATTGTAACTTCCCAAATGATCATGGCTGGCAGCCTCTGGAGATGAGGAACAGCTGAAGTGACAGAGAAAATAAAATGTTCTGCTTGAATGCAAGCTGTATTAGCCTGCTTCCCTCAAACCTCTTTCAGGAAATGTTGCCCTTTCAGAGTAGGACACCTGATATTTAGCTTTGTGGCAAAAACTAGACTTGGATCAATGAGATCTATCTTCTTGGGTCAAATAATACCCTGCGCATGGTAGCTTAAATTCATCTCAAATCTCCATTTCTTTTAGAAATCTCTCCTATAGACTAGCTACAATCACATATCTTTTTGGCCAAATTAGGATGTAAGGGTGTCCCTACGCCTCTTCTCTGCAGACCCCACTAAGGAATCGAGGATAAAGAGAGGTTGTCACATGTGTTTTAATTCAACCTTTCTTCTGTTTGTTGAACTCACTAGAGGCCCAATGCACAAAATTCATTCAAGAGTAGGCCTTCCTTCTCCTGGCTGCTGGCATTGGCTTCTCTCTGGCACTTGGGACCCAGGCTTCCCTCCAGCTGTTGGCAGGTACCCAGGACCTGGGCTTCCCTCTGCAGACCCGGCTTTGTTGGGAAAGTCATCTGGAAGGACATCCAGAAGGACAACCAGTCTAATTAGCATATTACACTTTTATTATTATAGATCCTAGCGTCTCCTCTTCAATTGTCATCTTTGCCCTTACTGTTTACTTCTTGCAGGAGGAAGGATTATGACTCACAAATGGTTACAGATTAATTCCTTAGGTATCAGATTCATAAATTACTAGGGTAGATGCTGCACACAAAATTACTTAGCATTAATCTCCAGACTTTAACTAGCAGATTAAAATATAAAAAATAAATGTTACTGTGGCCATGCATTCTTATACTAACCAGTTACAGGTGTTATCTGTAAGAACAACAGATAAGTGGATAATTGTAATTATATGCCAGTAGTTCTAGTAGTTTCTAAGCGCCTTTGCAGAGAAAATACAACTATAATGAAATGTTTAGTATCATTATGGCTTTGAAATGCCATGGCCTTTAAGATACACTAGAATCATCTTTTAAAGAATGCATTTTTGAAAACATGGAATAATTATTATATTTAGATTTCATTTATAAAATAAAAAAATCTTATATTTGTTTCAATAATTTCTTTCTTTATTTAGCTGACATTAGTATATGGAAATCAAAATAACAGTAGAATGATTGTTTTCTATTATTCTCTCTCACTCTGTCCTGTTGTTCATTACTGTAAATTTATAATGGAATATATGAAAATTGTTTATTTTTTATCATGAACAAAAGGTTAATTATTCTTATTAAATTAACCATGTATGGTTTTATTATTTAAAATAAGATGCATTACAAATATATTTTAAAATAAATGTTTGTATGAGTTTTTTTAACCATTCTATTATCTTGATTTTCAAAAGTAATATATATAGTGTCTATTATGACATTCTCTCATCAGTTTAGTATACATGAGGAAAATACCCTTATACAGTTGGGGTAGGGAAAGTGTTAACTAAGTATATGCAGGATTATCATTAATAGACTTTTAAACCCGTTTTTCTCCCAAGCCCAGCAGTGCATTTGAATATCATCTTAATGTTCCTGATAAACAACAGAAGCTAAAACTCCAGGGGAACTCTAAAACAATGTGCTGTATAACTTCCCAAAAATTAAGCTTGAGCAAGAGTTTCTATTATAAATCTTTTTAGAAAATGGTTCAGCTGTGTGTGGGAGAGCTGGGGGTGGGGAGGAGAATGCACACGCATATACATGTGTGTCAAGGGCAGTAAATAAAAAATAAGCCTAATTTTCTTAGTTTAAGTATTGAAAGTACCCCTCCACACCCACTCAGGGTGCAGGGTGTTTAAGGACTCTGGTTGTACAGCCAGACTCCCCTAGTCTAGTCCCAGCACCACTTCTTCATAGCTGCAAACCTTGAACAGGGCATGCATCTCTCTAAGCTTTAGTTTCCTTGTCTCTCTAAAGTGGGTAATAATATTAATATCTTCTTCAGGGAGTTCTTGAGAGGAATATATGATATAACCCAGGTTTCAGAGATTTCTGAGCCTCAAAGGAATTTTTCTTCATTTAACAGTATAATAGCTGAATTTGTTATCCTGAACAACAGGTCAAAGCTTGGTAGAGTGAGTTTAGAGTTCTATCTGTTTCAGTGTCCTTTGGTAAATTTTAGTTTTAATATCTCCTTTTTTTAACTCTTATGGAATAAATAGAAATACATTTTAAAAATAGAATAAAAGCCAGGAATAAATATAAAAAGGAATATTTGTTGCTTTAGCTTTATGGGGATTGATATAGTCACAATAAAAATTCCTAAAATGAAGAGGGGTGGTGGTGGAAAAAGAGGACTGCATTGAAAATGAGTTAAAATTTCTATTTAAATCTACATGGGACAACATAAGTGAAGACTTTCAGAAACAAATTTTCAGTTCATTTATAATTAATATTAGCATTTGTTTTCTATATATTGCTGTGAATGTTAAATAACTATTGTTGAAAAACTGATCTAAAATGTACACCTTTATACTGAGAGTCTCATCTCCTAATCATTCCTGATATTGTACGTACAGCATACGCCCAAACGTGTATGCTATACATAATGAGAGGCGATAAAACAAATTTTAAGGAGCAAAATTACTTTTAAATTGTGGTCAGGTGTTTGGGTGGGATATTGAAGTCTCCTCAGGAGAGCCTTGCTGGTGGAGGCTCTGAGACTGGTCTCTCTGTTGGAGTCAGGCTTCAGTGGTGACCCTGGACTCAAACTGAACTCTTGGTTATAGAGCCAAGGTCCTCATTGGTCTGAGGGTGGGGCTGCCTGGGCAATAACAAAGGGACTCAACAGGCCATCTTTTCTATAGGAGAGAATCAGAGAAGGACAACAAAAGCATTTTAATTCTTATATTTTACTATTATTTCTGTATTATTTTATATAGGTCTCAAGCTGCAGAATACAAAAGGTCATAAGAATAGACAGTTTTCATTAACAGAGATATTACTATATTTTTCTTGTCTTACATTTTAATTTCTTTACTGCATGATTAATTTAGAAAAATCAACATTCATTCATTTACATATATAAGAAGCACCCACACTATACTTTAGCATGACTGACAGAGCCATAGAGAGACAATTGGGAACAAGTAGATTTTCTGCTACGTCAGGCTTATATTTTTATTTATAGTACTCTCTGAGTCAGAAATGTCAAAAATGTTTGGGTTGTAAGTATAAGAAACAGGATATTTAGGGAACACTTTGTCAAAAAAGACTGAATTTTAAAGATATAAAGCGTTTGCAATGAAGTATAAATTTAAGATTATGAGCCTACTTTTTCCTCAGCCATTATCACATTGAATGAGTATGAAAACAAATATATAGGCCTAGCAGGACAAATTCAGTATTAGGGCGGGTGTACTTGTTTAGTGTCACTGTACAGTTTTGTTCCCAGAACCCAAAGAGTCAGAACATTATTTGAAAGTCATAGTATCATGTCTCTTGGTAATTGTTAAATTATAAACCCTTTATTAATACATGGTGGCTTTGTCTTTAGTTCTTAACTTTTACTCATAAGGAAAGTATATAATGAATCTTATTTCACTATTTTCTCTAAACATTTTAAACATTTCCCCCCAGATTTGGAACCTGAGTTTTAGAAATGTACATAATTGAATAACTGCAAGAAATTGTGGGTACATATTTAAAATTTTTTATTTAGTAAACATATTCATTTGCTTACCATGTGCCAGGTACTGGTCATTTAGTCATCATGACCAATCTAGTAGTGAGGTCCTTTATTAGCCTATTATGGAAAAGGAAGCTAAGCCTCAGAGAATTTAAATAACTTTCTTAAATTCACAGTGATAGTTGGCAGAATAAAAATATGAATCTGGGTGGTCTATACTTTTCATATTTCATTTAATGAAAATTAACCACATGGCCCCGAAAGATGAAAGGGGACTGGGAATGATAGTTTCAGCCTCCCAGACAATTTTACAGAATGAGAAAAGGAGCCTGCATCAGCAGGAGGGCTAACCATCTGTGTCACAGTCATATGACCTAAACCGGGCCAATGCTTATTCATGTACAGGAAAATGCTGTTGGCCAGTTCACTGATTAGAGTCAGTGTCAGTACTAGTATGAAAGATCAGTAACTGTATTGTTTTAACAATAATGATCAGTGCTGGCGAAGATGCAGAGAAAAACGAACCCTCCTGCACTGCTGGTGGGAATGCAGACTGGTGCAGCCACTGTGCAGAACAGTATGGAATTTCCTCAAAAAACTAAAAATGGAACTCCCATTTGACCCAGTGATACCACTACTAGGAATATACCCCAAGATACTAGAAACATCGATCAGAAAGGACATATGCACACCTATGTTCATAGCAGCACAATTTACCATAGCTAAGATTTGGAAACAGCCTAAGTGTTCATCAGCAAAAGAGTGGATTAAAAAACTGTGGTACATCTACACAATGGAATACTACGCTGTGGTAAAAAAGAAGGAATTCTTACCATTTGCAACAGCATGGATGGACCTGGAGAGCATTATGCTAAGCAAAATAAGCCAGTCAGAGAAAGATAAATATCACATGATCTCACTCATTTGTGGAATATAATGAACAACATAAACTGATGGACAAAAACAGATCCAGAGACAGAGAAGCATCGATCAGACTGTCAAACTTCAGAGGGAAGGTAGGGGAGGGTGGGGGTAAGGGGTAGAGATCAAACAAAGGACTTATATGCATGCATATAAGCCTAACCAATGGACACAGACACCAGGGGAGTGAGGGCATGAGTGGGGGGATGGGGGGCAATGGGGGGATAAGGATACATATGTAATACCTTTATCAATAAAGAAAAAAAATATTGCATACTGGACTCTGAACAAATACTGTTACCTTGGGAAATGTTATTCATACTATTGGCTAATAACTTTTTATCAATATATTTTATAAAAGATTTTTACCTCAAATGAATTCCTTTTTATTAAAATCAACATTCTTTCCTTGTAAAACATATCATATATATACTAGCGTTCCCGTTGCAGGAAAAATCCTGCAATAGGGTGTCCTGCTGCACTCTACCCCGCCCCGCCTCCGCTCCTCCCTTGTCCCCCGGCCCGCCTTCTCCGCCAGCCCGCCCACCAGCCTGCCCCACTCTCCTTCCTTCTCCCCTGGCCCCGCCTCCGCTCCTCCCTTCTCCTCCCCCCGGCTTGCTTGCTTCTCTGCAGCTTTGCTCCCTTCAGCATCTCTTGGCTTCTTTCTATGCTGTCTTGATATGCAAATTAGCCGCCATCTTTGTTGGGGTAATTTGCATACTCGTCCTGATTGTTTGGTGGGCGTGGCTTGGGTGTAGCAAAGGTGCAGTCAATTTGCATATTTGTCTATTATAAGGTAGGATATTAGAGGCTCGGTTCAGTGCATGAAAATTCATCACTGGGGGTGTCCCTCAGCTCGGCCTCCTGTCCCTTCTCACAGTCTGAGAGCCCTCAGGGGATGTCCTACTGAAAGCTTAGGACTGTTCCCCATGGGGAGCGGGCCTAAGCCACAGTCTGGTCTCCCTCTGCGGGGGGCGACTGGGATGATCAGGGGAAGGCGCCGCCCCATCACCCCGCTACTGCTGCTGCCACTGTCGGCTGCAGTGGCTGCAAGGCCTGAGCCCTGGACCTTGCAGCTGCTGTGGCTTTGTCCAGATGGACATCTGGATGGACATCTGGAAGACATCTGCCCTAATTAGCATATTACCCTTTTATTACTATATACACACACACACATATTATTAATTTCAGAGAAGAAGAGAGAGATAGAAACATTAATGATAAGAGAGAATCATTGATTGACTGTCTCCTGCATACCCACACTGGGGATTGAGCCTGCAACACGGCCTGAGCATAAATCAAACAGTGACCTCCTGGTTCAAAGGTCGATGATCAACCACTGAACCATGTCACCTGGGCATAAAATATATTTTGAATTTGCAAATAAGCCCTTAAATACTTCCAGCTCCAGGATTATGGCAACAGTCACACCTTGTACAATAACCTGAATAAAATGAACAGCACACTCAGTTAAAAATAATCTTGTTAAGACCAGGCCAGCTTGGCTCCATTGGTTGAGTGTCTTCCCTTGAACACAAAGGCTGCCAGTTGAATTCCTAATCTGGGCACATGCTTGATCTCTGGTAGGGGGTGCACAGTTCTCTCTCCCTCTCCCTCTCCCTTCTTCTCTCTCTCTCTAAAAAAATCAATTTAAAATCTTTAAAAAACATAAACCCTGTTTAAACAGGTTTCTCTGTTCCCTATAGAAACATCATGTTTTGAGTATCAGTCATCATGTGAAAGGCACTAAAGTCCAGGTATTTATTTAGCACCAGGATGTCCGAACTAGGGAATTTATTTGTTTGTTGGTTTGTTTAGTTTTGTTTTTTTATGGAACATTTTTGGGTTTGACTTTAACAGATGTGTCCTGAGGTCAAATGTGACCAAATTTAGTGCATACAAGACTCAAGAGAGCAGGGAATTTATTAGGTGCAGGACTTCTCAGAGACTTGCTCTCAGATGCTCTTGCACACGGGGTGTCACCAAGAATGAGATTTAATGGGAAGATGTTTCAGTTTGAGCCACACAACATCAAATGAACATAACTGAATATGTTTGAAATTTAGGATGCTATCAAGAACATAGGGATGACTGGATGTGCAATAAGGAATGGAAACTTTTTGTATTTTACTGTCCATTAACTCAGGCTTCCCAAATGTTTTCACGTCTTGCTACTGATAGAGAATGACAATATTTATATTGACAAACGAGGGTAAATAGGTAAGTCCATTAAGACTGGGAGTTATAGGTCCAGAGGTGGAGCCTGAGTGCTGAGGCGTCATTTCAGTGCAGTGGTCAGCACCCTTACAGCTAGTGAAGGTTCACAGAACACAAGGAGAACGCTTGCGCAGTGTGGCCCTGTGATTGCTCTCTCTTCTGCTCTGGACAAATGCCGCTTTCCTCTCATCCAGCGTGCCCATCACAGCGTGCTTCACCCTGCGCCTTGTGTCTCTCTGCGTGCTTCTGACTTATTTTGATTTACGTAAAGTTTTTACCTGTTGCATCTTCAAATGTTGACAGTTCGTTTAAAATACAAGTTTTACTACAAGCAATGTCCACGATTTTACGGTCTTTGCTTTCTTCTAAGATGTTTATGGTTTCAAGTCTAACATTGATGTATTCAATCCATTTTGAGCCTGTTTTTGTGTATAGTGTGAAAATGTGGTCTAGTTTCATTTTTTGCATGTATTTGTCAAATATTCCCGAGGCCTTTTATTAAATAGACTATCTTTACCCCATTATAAGTTTTTGCCTCCTTTGTCAAATATTAACTGACTGTAAAGGTGTGGGTTTAATTCTGGGCTCTCTAATCTGTTCCATTGATCCATATGTCTGTTTTTGTATGCCAGTACCCTTCTGTGGACTAGGTGGTACTATGGCCTTGTAGTATAGTTTGATATCAGGTAGCATGACTCCTACAACTTTTTCTTTCTCAAGATTGCTATGGCTATTAGAAGTATTTTGTGGTTCCATATAAGTTTTTGGAATATTTTTTTCTAGTTCTGTGATATACTCTATCAGTAGATGAGTGGATAAAAAAGCTGTGGTACTTTTTATACAATGGAATACTACTCTGCTGTGAAAAAGAAGGAAATTTTACCATTTGTGACAGCGTGGATGGACCTGGAGAGCATTATGCTAAGTGACATAAGCCAGCCAGAGAGACCAATATCACATGATTTTATTCATATGTGGAATCCAATGAACAAAATGAACTGAAAAGAAAAATAGAGACAAACTCATAGACAGAGAGCAGGCTGACAGTTGTTGGGTTTGAGTCTTAGAGAGGGGGTAGAGGGATTAAAAGAAAAACAACTCATGGACACAGACAACAGTGTAGTGATTGCCTGGTGTATGTGTGTGTGTGTGTGTGGGGGGGGTGGGGTAGGTGGAGGAGGATATGGGGGTAAATAGTGATGAAGGCAGACTTGCAGAATTGCTTGTGGTGATAAAACATATAATACAATGTACAGATGATGTGTTGTAAAATTGTACACCTGACCTGTATAAATTTGTTAACCAATGTCACCCCAACAAATTCATTAAAAAGGGAAAATTATATATATTACAAGTTTTATTGCAGTGTCTTGAGAAAACTTTGTGAAAGTGAAGATTCCTTAGAGTACTAGTATGTTCTTCACACATTTGGCTGCCGGCTGTGTAACATTGGGAATAAAGTATAGTCACTCTGTTTTGTTAATTCTTGAGCCATTGTGGTGTTTTACTGAATCTTGAGGCTGCTACCATATTGTAGTGGAGGGAGGGGCATTTTAAATCCTTTGAGGGGAGGATCTTACTTCTAATTTGATCCAGTTGAAAGTAGTCCTCTCTTACACAAAAATTTGGTATAGTGGCAATTGTAATGTAACCCTCAAAATCCTTCCTACCCTGTAAACTTTTTAATCATTTTATGCCCAATACTTTATAGACTATATTAAACCATATTGATTATGTCTGTTTTTTAAAAATATATATGGTTTGGATTTTGTGAAAAAAATTATAATTGAGTGAGCTATTTCATTTTTAAATTTAGAGTCTAGAGGACAGTTGTGACATTTTGCAATTGTTTCTTATGATTAATTGAAATAAGCATAGGAAGGTGAATATTCGTTCCAGCTGTGACTTCTCCACTGGAGTGATCTTTCCTAAATTGCTCACAGTTGTTCCACTCCTTGTCTTCTCATGTAAAATCATTTTACAAACAAGGGTGAAAGTTCAGCCACTTACCATGTCCCCAGGTTGAAAAATAGTTATTGTCTTCCCTTAGAAACCAGAATAGTTTTCAGGATCAAGTCTTATATCACTTTGTAAAATCCAAATAAAACTGTAAGCACAACTTAATGTAAATTTCCAAAAATCAGTATCCTGCTATCAAAGATTTTGTTAAACAGAAAAAAAAACCCACAAATTTTAAGTTAGATTTCATAAACTGGGTACATATGAGTAATATATACAAAGATATTCAGACTTGACACAAATAATATTGAAAATTAAGTCAGAACTCTGGAATTTCTAAACTAACCATCTGATTTGTATAAATCCATGTTTACTTATAATGACATTATAATTAGAATGAACCATGTCTAATGTGAGCTGTTTAGCCAGTTAAAAAGTAAACGACAAAAAAGGAGAAAACAAAACAAATGATTCTGAATGACTTACAGCTTTAAAATATTTAGTTGCTATCAGTAAAGCATGTGTTTGCTATAACCAAACCCATATGTCCATTTCCAATGTCATCTTATTACTGAAGACTATTTCTACTGTCATTCAAAACTGGCTTCTGTATGTCTGGGTGTGTGCTTTTATTCATTTCTTTATTGGGATTAGTTAGTTAATCTTCCTAAAACATTTGTTTTTCACATTATTTAAACTTTAAAAATAAAAAATCTCCAAAGCCTCTTTTGCCTGTTTTGCACAGAGTTCCTCTGAGTTGCTATAGAAGTGAAAAGTTAGCATTTTTACTTAAATGCCTAATTTTAAACATTGATGGTCATTGTTCATTGAAAAACTATTTATTGAGTGCTCTTATGTACCAGGTCAATTTTTGGAACTGAGTATACAGTTATAGACAAAGTAATAGTGTCCATTTCTTTTAACATAGTTATAATCCAGTGACAGAGAAAGGCAATAAAAGCTAACCCCAAACGCTTTCAAATAAAATATAAACTGTGAGAAGTATTATTTTAATAAAGAAAGGACTGGATGCTATCAAAAGAGAATAACAATAAAAACTAATTTAGACTAAGGGAGAATTTGGTAAAGGCAAGTCTTTCTCAAGAAATTACATTTAATGAGATCAGAAAAATAAGTAATACCTAAACTTGGAGCAGGTGATGTCAGAGGGAATAATGAGAATTAAACAGAATTAAAAGAGATTTTGGAAATAAGTTCATAAAACCTATAAAATTTTATGTATGTAGGAGATGAAAAAAGGAGAAATCAAAGATTTCTAGATTGAGCAACTTTAATAGATAGGGTGCTAATTGGTGAGGTGATAATGAAGGAGAAAAGATGTGTGTCAGGGGTGGGTAGGTTTAATAAGTATGTGGCTTATTTGGGTTAAGTTTGAGATTATTGTAATATATCTATATGGAAATTTCATATTGAAACATAGGTCTAGGGGTTTGCAGCTTATCTGCATTACTGTAAAAGCTTTCAAAATAACTGGTCTTTTCTCTAGCTATAATATTTCTGATACCCTATAATGGCTTAGATTTCCATTTTTTCCATCCAGAGAGTACCAAGTGCTTACTTCAATTGATGCTTATTAAATATTCTACTTATATGTCAGTTGGCTCCTGTAACCTGCATTTTTTGAAATAAAATATTGTGCCCATTACAGCTGCAGTTCATAATAGACACTCCATAAATGTTTGTTGCATGCATGAATGAATTAATAGATACTAGTAAGTGGGTTAGAGACTTCAATGAGACCTGTATATTTGTTTGTTCTATCTTCAAAAGATAGATAGCTGGTTGCAAACAAAAATCTTAATCTTCTCCCAGATCCATTACCGTGTATAATACACTACTGGATATTAAATAAATATCCATTGATTCATGAATATGCTAGAGATACACTGGTTCAGTTGGATAATCCTAGAATCTGCCTGCAAAAAATCATCTAATTTGCTTTATTTTTTTCATATTTCATAGGAAAAATGGAGATAAAAAATGTATCAACATACAGAAATAGGATGAGAATATGGAAAAGCAAAGAAAATAAAAATCTAGAAATGGACAGTACTAAGGCAGAAAGACAGAGACTAGGCCTCTATGTCTACAATTGTGTCTGTGACATTTTTTTCAACAAAATAATCTAATTACTATTATACTTTGCACATAATTCGAAATAAATAAACACATTTGTTTATAGATGATTTGCCCCACTGGCAAACACACAGCAGTTAATCAATACATTATTGCATACTGCCAATAATGATTTATTTTCAACTTATTTTAGCAAAAATTCTGGATATAGTTAAGAAATCTTTAAAATCCCAGCTGGGCCAGTGATTTTAATTTTAAATAATCTTTCTTTTTTTAAATGTCTTTTTTCTGCCAGCATTGTCATTAGAACATTAGCAGTAATTAAACCATAAGTGGAAGTTCCAGATGACTGGACAGCTGAATAAGAACAATTAAGGATCATAGACAGGAAGGAATTTACACTTTCACATATTCAATTGTTTAGGTGTTAGAAGAGGCATTGAAGGTCAAAGGTAACAACAACAACAAAACACAAAAATAGGAAAAGAGAAAAAATAAGAAAGAATGATAATGAGTAGGATATTTCTTTGTCTTAAATTATTTCCATTTAAAAATCCAAAATTAAAAGCAATTATTTAAATATTATATCAAAGCCTATATTATTAAATTATAAAACGTAAGTCCTAACAGGTTTGGCTCAGTGGATAGAGTGTCGGCCTGTGGACTGAAGGGTCCCAGGTTCGATTCCGGTCAAGGGCGTGTACTTTGGTTGTGGGCACATCCCCAGTAGGGGGCATGCAGGAGGCAGCTGATCAATGTTTCTCTCTTATCGATGTTTCTAACTCTCTATCTCTCTCCCTTCCTCTCTGTAAAAAATCATAAAATATATTTTAAAAATTATAAAACATAAGCTAGATGATTCTCTTACCCTTATGGTTTATGAAATTGCTAGAATGAGTTGATTAAAATGGCCTCAACATGCATGGTTACTTTCCTTTTAGCCCTCTTGCAAATATATTTATATGTTTATATTTATATATGTATTTATATTTATATATATATTCATATATATATATATATATATATACCACCCAAAAAGAGAGAAAGGAATAAAGAATGAGTTACTTCAAAAAATATGAAATATTTCTTTAATGCAACAAAAGTCAGAGACTGTACAGTGAGATTGAAAGAAATAATACTTATACAATTATTGACGAGAAAGTATACAGTAATTTATCTAACATTTAGATGTCTTTAATAGAAAATTTAGAAAGAAACACTAAAATGACAGGTAGATCCTGTTGGTAATCAAAATAGTATAATGCTTGAAATTCCAGTTTTATAAAACAACAGATTAGACTTTTCTGGGTTATTCCTGAAGGGCTAACTTCTACATGACCCAACCTTTCCTGCATACTGAGTAAAAATTTAAATGCATAAACATAAAATATATCATTGTAAGCTCTATATCATTGATGCTGTGATTAGAGAGTCACCATTAAAAACTTCCAGCCTAGTAAAGGATACATGCATACATGGTCAGCTAACTGCAGAACTACTAACTTTCTAGGATATAGTAGGACATTGTGTTATGTTATACAGACATTTTTAAAAATCTCTGCAGAATTAACTTTACTTGTTTATCTACCCTATTTATTCTAGCTAACTGAATTTTTCTTCTGCATATCATGTTCCACAATCTCTCTGAAAGTGCTTATAAAATAATGTAAGTGTATATCACATCTCTAAGTCAAATATCCATCTATAGTCCTTGCTTTTTGGCCCTTTAACAATATGGATACATTTTAGTAACTCTCTACATTGGCCCAAAATATTCTACTTGATGGATACACCACGTAGAATATACCACATATTTTGCTGCAAGAAGAAATTTTCATCTTATACCCATGAGAAACTTTTTTTATCAGTCTCAAAATCTCTTAATTTTCATGCCACCAAGAGGTGTTTTCTCCTGATTTCCAGTCTACTCTCCTCTCCCTCTACTGCATTCTCTCTTCTCACTCCCTAGAACTACATAGTTCTGTCTGATTAATTACCTTCCCATCCCAGTCAACTTGCACAACAAAGAAAAGGGTCTGCAGTGTGCAGGGAATGCCTTCCCTAGAAGACAGTGAAATTACCACCTATTGCTTCTCAAGCTTGCCCCTGGGTCTCTTTTCTCAGCCCAAACTGTTCCTCAAACTAACTAAGCCTTGAAGATACTTGCATGTTCTTTAGAGAAGTCTGACACATAATATGTACATTCCATTACATAATGAGTATATGACTCTTCCCTTGGTAATTTAAAACTTCATATTAAACCGTGGAGGGTTCTGATTCAGTCATAGATAGATTTCCAACCTTCTCTTTTTCATAGCATGAGGAATTTATTCAAGAGATATTTGGCAAAATCTGACATTTTTTTTTTCTGTAAAGACTTCAAGGATTATAATTTTTGGCATTTATAATAAGCATTCTAATCTTAAGCAGTCATGTGCTACTTCCAGGTTGACTTAAAGAGAAATTAGTATAACATTACATTAGTGTAATACTTACCCTTTAATTCCAGTCTCCTTTTTTACAATTCTTAGAATTGAAACATTTTATTTTTAGTAATGGGAATTCTTTTATCTTTGCTATAGTCTAGTGGTCATTGCTAGTGAGAAAATATAAAGCTTCTGTATTTCCACTTCAGTGGACATTATAAAAATAGCCTCTTTTTTTTTCAATATAACTTTTTAGGCTACTGTCACATCAATGCTTAGGTTTATTCCTTTCAGAAATCTATAATAATTCTTCATTTTACCTCCGAGTATAGAGGGGATAAACCACATAGTCTATAATTATTACAAAGGAAAATAGCACACACTTAGTTAACTATTATCTGTTCTTCCAGAAAGGGTTAATTGAATTTGGGCCAGTTTCTCTAAACTTGCCCTAAGCATAACTTCTTTAGCTAAGATGATGGAACAGGTTCTCCATTGTAAAAAAGTGCCTCAATCTGTATTTTACCCATTGCTTCTTCAGGAACATCATAGAATATTTAAGATTTTATTATCATTTATAGTCTATATCATTAAAGTACCAGCAGAAACATACGCAAGGACTTACAAGCATCAACATAATATGTTTAATCATGAATTGTTTGGAAATGGCAAAATGCAAAACTTGAGATATTGATTTCAATTTTGATAATGAATAATGCAATAATTAATTAATTCTTGAAAGTCTGTAATACAAAATGAGGAATTTTCTCATTTTGTTATTTTTATTAATATTATAAAAATAAAAGCTTATTGCCCCATGGGCATGGCTCAGTGGTTCAGTGTCAACCTATGAACCAGGAGGTCATGGTTCAATTCCAGGTCAAGACACATTCCTGGTTTCAGGCTTGACTCCAGTGTGGGGTGTACAGGAGGCAGACAATCTGTTTCTATTGCTCTCTTCCTCACCCTTCCTTTCTGAAATTCAATAAGAATACATTTTAAAAAATAAATAAAAGCTTATCTATAAACCACAGTTAGGAATAGTGAAGTCAGTGGATAGGAAATTACTAGTAAGTACAAGAATTCCCCCCGTCTTGTATGTTTGGGAGAGATGGGTGGGCAATGCCCTGGTAAAGACCATGTGAGACATTTTCTAAAGGATGCTCAGATCAGAGAAAGGGTAAAATGCACAAGCCAAGAGGCAAGATGCCAGAGAGTCAAGATCACAGCCAAAGTATGGTAAAAATCTTTAAAATTTTATGTATGTAGGGATTCTAGGATTAAGCAGGGAAATTTTGCAGAATACTTGCTGCAGAATGTTCAGTGCCTACTTTTTTTTTTCTCTTTGTATAAAACACAGGCTCACTTGTATAAGTGTGCTCAGCTTAATTAATTTAAATGTACAAAGAGGACACACTGGTACTGCAAAGATGCGATCAGTTCTTATAACAATACTAGAGGCCCGATGCACGAAAGTCTTGCAAGAGTAGGCCTTTGTAGCTTAGGCAGCTGCCTTGGTCCCTCCCAGCCTCTGTGGGCACCTCAGCCCTTGCAGCTGCAGTGGCTGCAGCCCCACCTTCACCTGGAAGGTTGTCCAGACGGTGGTTCCACCATCCAGTCTAATTAGCATATTAGCTCTTTATTATGTAGATTCCCACAAACTTAGTGATCAAGAGTATTTTGACATCTGCTATGTTCTATGAACTACTTTTAGGAGAAGCTCCTGGCCTCATTCTTTTCTTTATTTTTAAAATATCCTAAATTTAATTACATTTGATTTTTACCACCATCGGTAATGCAGATCATAGAAGAATACACACCTTTGTTGCTGGGCCAGCATGGCTCAGTGGTTGTGCATCAACCTATGAACCAGGGGGTCACGGTTTGTTTCTGGTCAGGGCATATGCCAGGGTTGCTGGCTTGATCCCCAGTGTGGGGCGTGCAGGAGGCAGCCGATCAATGATTCTCTCTCATCATTGATGTTTCTATCTCTCTATCCCCCTCCTTTCCTCTCTCTGAAATCAATAAAAACACATTAAAAAAAATATACACACCTTTGTTTACTGACATTTGGCACTATGAGCCAAAACAAAATCTAATTTTAGTTCTCTTATTTTGTGAATTATGTTAAACTTATAAATTCATTAGAAACATTTTGTCATATTTGTAATATTCATGCTTTCCATACCATAAATGAATTTTTCATTCAATTATCTTTCCATTTAACCTACTCTTGTATTAAATTTTGAAAATATATTCTATTCTTCAGTGTGCTGTTTATTAATATTTATTGAATCTTTTATCTATTACTAGAGGCCCGGTGCATGAAATTCATGCATGGGAGGGGAGGGTGACCCTTAGCCCTGCCTGCACCCTCTCCAATCTGGGACTTCCCTCTCACAGTCTGGGACATCTGGCTCCTAACCGCTCACCTGCCTGCATACCTGATTGCCCCTAACTGATCCCCTGCTGGCCTGATCACCCACAACTGCCCTTTCCTGGTGGCCTGATCTCCCACAACTGTCCTCCCCTGCCAGCCATATTGCGGTGGCCATCTTGTGGAGGCCATCTTGTGGTGCCCATCCTGTGGTGGCCATATTGTGGTAGCCATCTTGTGATGATGTAACACGAGGGTGTGACGCCACCTAGGCTTTTATTATATAGAATATCTTGATCTGGTTTGAATTGTTATATTGTGAAACTATTACAAAGTGTAGAAAATTCATTGAACTCTATATAATCTTAGGATTCCCAATGTATACTTTTGGCTGCTATTTCCAACTCGATAGCAAATTCATTCATTCTTTCATAATATATTTCTTTATTACTTATTTGTGCCATTCACTCTTCTGAACGAGGAAATACAAGAGGATAGTAAGTTATAAAGTGGAAAGAATAATAAGCTTATTTATTGATTCTACCATTAACTTTTGGTCCTAAAAATTTTACTCACTTTTGTGGTAGCAATGGAGAAAACTCATTGATGGAATGTAAACATGTTTCAATAGAAAATTTATGGTCTGGAGCCTCATACTGTTTCTGATTTTAGCTATGAGGCCACCAGTGTGTTTTTCTAAAAGTGAATCTTCTGATGACTTGTGATAGCATATGTTTAACTGCTAATGAGTAGAATTGCAATTGGTGAAATATGTTGAAAGATAGATTGTTCATTAACCCCTCAGGGATTATAACTTTTGTTTATTCAATTATATTACATTTACCACAATTTTCTTGTTTTAAAATGCCATCTGAACCTCCAGTATCATTCAGACATAAGCAATTTAGTGAGAATACTAATGGGTTTGAATCAGTAAAAGTTAATGGCTTTCTAAAGTAAACTAACACTACAGAATTACTTTTACAAAATATATAAAGCAGTTTCTTTAGAGCCCATACCAGGAAAAAAATGAATAAAACCATATTCAACTCACATATTCATTCACATATTTTACTTGTATACTGCCCTGAGGAAGCCCAGATGGCTGAAATGTTGGCAAGTTTCTGCACCTGCAATGATAATAAACTACTCTGTTATTACCTAGGTCTGTGAGTTGAATACAGTTACACTTTCCTCTGTTATATGCAACTGGCAAGTAAATAGTTTATATTTTATTTTTATAGGATTGGCAAATGTGTCTTGTTGGATTTTGCTGAGTTCACCTTTAGCAATAGAATGCCAAAGGCCACTAAAGCACCTTCATGCGGACACATTAATCATGTGTCAAAGCCTGATGTGGAGTGGGTTGTTACTACTATAGTATATATGGAGAAAAAAACAACTCAGTGGGTTACTTGATGGGCTATTACATAAATGAATGCTCCAGATATACCAAAAGAGCTTAATTCAGTGTTTGTTATATGTTTATTTATTTAATACCTCTGAATAAAAATAATGTATTTAGAGGATTTGGCCAAAAATCTTTCTATTTTTGTACACTTTTAATGTAAAAATAGAACATGTTATTGTATTATAATGGAGACGTATACACATAATTGAAGAGAAATAAGCATCTCTCACAATCCGATCCCTCTGATACAACCTCTGTTGATATTGTAGTGTTTTTCCTTTTTACTTGTAAACATTACTAAGAATTTATAAAGGTTATATTGTTCTTTTCTAAGTAACATAGACATTTTCCTATGTCATTAAACATTTCTGTGAATTTGTCTCACTAGGAATCCTCCTCCTTCCCCAAACAGTTTTGCTGTATTGACACTTAATCTTTCCCAAAATCTAAGTTCATTTATCACTTTCTTAAGAATGCTTTCCTTGACTTCCTTTGCTGGAGCAGTTCCCTATATTAAATGTCCACAGCACCTCAAACATTTCTTTTTCTAGTTCTTATGTTAGTTTTTATGTTATTTTTATTTGTGTGAGTTTTTGAAAAAAAATATCAGTGAGATTTTGTTTGGAATTATGTTAAACTTATCAATTAATTAGGAGAATATTGTCATATCTATAATAGTTATTCTTTCCATTCCATAAATCAATATTCCATCCAATTCTTTTTGCATTTCAATTTAATCCATTCATGTATTAAAATTTGAAAACACATCCTATTTTGTATTATTTTATTAATATTTGGTCAAATAATTTATCTATTATATCTAAATCAGTTTGGATTATTATATTATAAATCTATTGAATATATATATATATATATATATATATATATATATATAATGAAGTGTAGAAATTTTGTTGAACTCTATATAATTTTAAAAGTTTCCATACATACTCTTGGACATTATTTATATATTTAGTAGCAAAATTATTAAGTCATTCAAAAATATTTATTCATTAATTATTGTGTATCATCCACTCTTGTGGATGTAGGAGGTTCAGAAGAGAATAAAAATAACATAAATTGTTAGATAATAAGTAATATTTATATCATGTTGTATGGTATATGTTCTATGGATTAAAAAAAGCAGGGAAGAAGAAGAGATAGATTTAGGAGAATAAGATGGTCAAGAGTGTTCTAAAGGAAGTGAGGGAAGTTGTGTGGTTATTGAGGAAAGCATCACAGAACAGAATAACAGAGGGGAAAGCTCTGAGGTGGGAGCATGTCTTCTGTGTTCTATGAAGAGCAGCGAGGCCAGTGGTTGGAGCAGAATGAGCAAAGGAGAGGGTAGTGTCATATAAGTAATGGCAGGAGGGAGGCAAGATGTATGGGCCTGGTGGACCACTGTGAAAATTTTGAGTTTTATTTTGCGTCAAAGAAGAGGCCACTTGAGAGGTCTGAGAACTGAGAATAAGAATAACTTGAGCTGATTTTGGCAGGATCACATTGGCTGTGGTGTTGGAATTACATGGGTGTATTAGGGTTCTCCTGAGAAACAGGCCAATAGGAGATAGATGTATGATGATGGTAGAAGATAGATAGATAAAATAAAATGCATTATAAGAAATTGGCTCACATGATTATGGAGCCTGAGAAGTCCCATGATCTGCCCTCTGTATACTGGAGACACAGGAAAGGTGCTGAAATATAATGATGAATAAAAAACATGGTCCTTGACCTTAACCATCTTAAAATATGTTGAGATGGATAGACAATTTAGCATTTGTTTTAATTTATGTTTTTCCTAATAAATGAGAATAATTTAAAGCTAATAACATCATAAATAAGACAAGTATAACTTGAAAGAAAATTTACTATAACATGTCCTAGTTTACCAGGTGTACCAGTTAAAAATGTGGACTGTTAACCAGTTAATAATGTGGATTTTGTAATCAAAGAAAACATGACAATTTCAAGAGAAACATCAAAAGTGCTCTATTCAAAGTAATGTCCATCACTAGCTACACATTTCCCCATCTTTCAGGTAATTTGTGGATACTGTCCCAATATAACTTTTCTTGTTTTGAGAAAAACCATTCAGAGACACAATTTTCCACTTCTTTGTACATTTTGAAGTGCTGTTCAGAAAGTGTGTGTGCCATCAATTGGAACAAGCGGTAATCTGAAGGAGCAAGGTCTGGTGAATACAGCAGGTGGGTTAATACTTCCCAGGCAAAATCTTTTAATGTGTCTTTAACTGGTTTTGAAGTGTGTGATGGTGCGTTATCATGAAGCAAAATTACTTGCCGTGTCTTCTGGCACATTCTGGTCCTTTCATGATCAAAGTGTGGTTCAAATGGATTATTTGTTGACAGTAGCAATCAGTATTAATGGTTTCACCTGGTTTAGAAGCTCATAATACACCACACCTTCCTGATCCCACCAAATGCAGAGCATTGTCTTCTTTCTGAAGTGATTTTGCCTTGCAGTCGATGTTGATGGTTGACCTGGATCAATCCATGATTTTGTGCATTTGGGATTCTCAAAATAAATCCACTTTTCATGGCCAGTCACAATTCAATGCAAAAAAGACTTTCTTTTGTGCTGTTGAAGCAACATTTTACTGATGACTTTTCGGTTTTCTATTTGTCTTTTGTGTAGTTGATGTGGCAACCATTTTCCTTCCTTTAAAATATTTCCAATTGCTTGTAAACAATCAGAAATTGTTTG
The DNA here is from genome assembly GCF_027574615.1 of Eptesicus fuscus. Taxonomy (NCBI): domain Eukaryota; kingdom Metazoa; phylum Chordata; class Mammalia; order Chiroptera; family Vespertilionidae; genus Eptesicus; species Eptesicus fuscus. The sequence goes on along the minus strand of NC_072475.1, from coordinate 90,423,420 downwards.
CTGAGCAAAGTTTAATCTTTCTGCAAGTTGTTTTTGGTTTGACACGCATCTCCATCCAATAATGCTTGTAATTGTTGGTCTTTAAAGTTTTTCGGTTGACCTGCACTTTCTTTTTCTTTCACATGGAAATCATCACTTTTAAAGCGTTTAAACCAGTGTTCACAAGTATCTTGAGATGGAGCATGTTCACCATAAGCTTCCTGAAGTATGCAATAACTTTTTCTTCAAATAAAGTAATGAATTAAAACTCCCCACAAATGCTCTTTTGTTGGCACGAAATTCAATATTTTTAAGCGTAAAAATATTGATGATGTTAATACTTTCAGCAAGTTTGACACATGAAGTTTTGAAGCTTGTTGTCAATACAACAAAATAGCATGCATATCAAATCGCATATATATCAACATATGTGTAACTCCATCTATTGAAAAAAAATCCACATTATTAACCGGTACACCTGGTATTATTAAAAACATATATTCAGCTTCATTCCTCAGCTCACTTTGATGCTTCTTCCATTTAGCTACTCAATCTACTCCATGGTCCACAAGAGTAATACATTTAATTAATAACTAGCATGAGCAAAAAATTAAGATGTAACTTATTTTCTGTTTCTCAGAGGTATTTTCATTTTGTTCAGAGAAACAACCCTGATCATGATCCAATGAATTTTATTCTTGAAACTTTCTTTAGCAAAGTGTTGCCTCATGTTATTTCAATGACTTTTTGCTTTTTCTATGTTATTTAGCAATAAGAGACTAACCATTGTTGTCCTCACAATTAGGATATGTCTTACTTTCCTTGTAATTACTTCAGTGTTACTTATTTCTGAGTGGTTATCAAGGAAATACAATTTTATAATTATGCAATAAAAGAAGTGGTACACAACTACCTAATTAGATAATTCTAAATGGTTGACATCCTGTGTATTATACAATTTCCATAGAACACTGAAGTTGAAATCTTAGAGAAAGTTTTTCAGTCACAGTAAATGAAATTATGTTTTCAAGCTTGACTTCTAACATAGTTACATTGTGGACAACAATAACAATATTAGTTTTCAAAATTAAAATAATATAAATTTTATATTATCTAGAATAATCATAGTAACTCACTTTTTCTGCATCATATAATTATTATTTTTAGTTAATCTGTATAATTGTCGTATATAAGTGATAACAGATTTTTACCTTTATTGAAAGTAGATAGAAGCCAGCAGATATCAAACTACTCCTTTTAAATTATTTTACTCATAGACTGATGAACAAGAACAGACCCAGAAACAAGGAGGCATGGATCAGACTGTTGGGCCTCAGAGGGAGGGTAGGGAAGGGTGGGGGTAAAGGGGAGAGATCAACCAAAGGACTTGTGTGCAAGCATATGAGCCTAACCAGCGGTTAAGGACAAAAGCGGGGTGGGGGCATGTGTGGGAAGGGGTGTGGGATGGGAATGGGGGGATGAGGACAAATATGTGATACCTTAATCAATAAAGAAATTAAAAAAATAAGTAAATAAATTATTTTACTCAAAGATAAAATGCAAAATATATAATTAACACATTTACCTTAATTGTTTTTTTTCAGTGAATGAAAACCAGTATCATTCTCATTTTATTCCTTCTTTTCCTATTTCTTTCCTTATTTCATTTAAAGATTAAATTTTTCTTTAATTATTTTATGTTCAAAACTGACCTTAGCTTATTAAAAGAATACCTTCCATGTTGAACAAAGTAAATGAATTTCAGAGAAGACAGAAATCAAGGACACATTATTTTGATGATGAATATAATTTTTAAATACTTTTAATTTTATTATGAATATTTGAAAAATACAAGTGTATAGTGATTCATACAAGAAAAATCAATATTCACCCTATTAGCATAATAAAAACTGTCATTTTGCAATTTTTGTTTCACATTTTATCTGAGAAAATGAACCATTACAAAATGAAGTCTACTGTTTCATAACTTCTAATTGTATTAATTTTATTATCTCACAGAAATAGTTAAGGCCCTTTAGTTGGTACTTACCATTTCCTTTTGTGTTTTATGTTGCCACACTTTTATATATGAAGTTATATTATTTTGCATCTTTCAAACATTATATATAAAATCACATTGTATGTATCTTTCAAAAACTTTGCTTTCTCAGTTAATGTTGTTTTTGAGATTATCCATATTAATTCAAAAAAAGAAAAAAGAAAAAAAAACACAAAGGTTTTTTATTTTCTGATACACTTATTTTTATGTGTCAGATATATGTTTTGATAATACATTATTTAATTAGTATTTTGTCATTTACCATTTTTTGATTTATTGAGATATTAAATACAGCTGTCGTTTAATATTTTTGATGTGTTAAAACTGAGGTTGAACATTTTAAGGTAGTCAAATTTAGCCATGGTGTCCTCTCTGGTTTGTGCTTGTGTTTCTTGTTTAAGAAAGCTGTCCCTATTTTGAAGTTATAAAGATAGTCTACAATTTCTTTTGCCAAAACAATTAGATGAGTGAAGTTGTTAACTGAGATGAAGAATGCTAAGACAGCTGGTTTGTGCAGGAAATACTATTAGGAACTCTGCTTTAAATATGTTAAGTCTGAACAGCATTTTAGACATTCAGTACAGGTGTCAAGTCAATTAAATAAGTATATAGGTCATAAATTCAGGAAAAGGGTCCAGTTTGAAGATATAAATATGGGCGTTGTCAGCATATTGATGGCACTGAAGCCATGAGAGAAGATGAAATCATTCTATATGCAGAATTCAGTCATGAATATTAAAGTAGACCGAATTCCATTTAACTCCAGTGTGGTCTTCCCAAGGGAAAGTACTGAAGTGAACGAGAGATGAGGAGGTTGGGGTTGAATGCACTGAAGGAGTCTTGGTTGCAGATGTGCCTCCAAGGACCCCCACCCACACTCGATAATACACATTTGCTGAGTAAATAAATTTTAAAACTGACCACAAAATCCAAGCTGAATACAGAAGGAAGAAGGGGCATGAAGTGTGTGGGTGACAGTGACATTGTGGCAGAATAAAAGGATTTCAGTAAGCATTCTGGTTGGATTAAGGGAGTCCCAAAAGAGGGATGCTCTGGAGAGATGCTAGTTGCTGGTCAGAAAGTAGGAGGAGTGGAAATTATGAAAGGGCTGTACATACTGATTAAAATGGTGAGCACATCTGAAGAGTGGGTGTACAGATGACATCTTCAGAGGGGGAAGTCAAGGAACCCCGAGTTGGAGTGATAATCTACAGTAAAGTTAGAATCACTAGTTCCCTTCTATTCTGAGATTTATAATGTTTATCAGGAATGTTATTCATTTCAAAAATACCTTTGTGTTTTTTGAGATAATGGTGGGCTTTTCCTCCTTTTGTTGGTATGGTAAAATACATTAATTAATGTTTTATCATTATAAACACCTTGCATTACTGGAATTAACCCAAATTAGTAAGGATGCATTATCTTTCATATATACTAGTGGACTCAGCTTGCTAAATATTTTGTTTATTATTGTTTGCATTTATATTCATGAGATCAATGTGTAAATTTCTTTTTAAAAGTCTTTATAAAGTTTTGGTAAAGTTTCAACAACTCAGTGTTGAAATAATGCTCCACTATTTAATTCTTCTGGATATACTATAAGATGTATGCTAGAGGCTCTCCATGTGGCCTCTGGTTGTTCGACTGCTGTCATAAAAACACATATATACTTAAATATTTGTATATATACATATAATATGTGTAATTTAATATGTAATACATATGTACCATTGTCTTTCTGAGGTCTTTGCCACTGGATTCATCAAATAGCTATAAATTTAATAATTCCATTTCTAATTTCAGTGATTGTACTTTCTAATGATATTTAAAATTACTTCCTTTTATGTTAACCTATGTTTCTTTTTTCCATTTCTGCTTATTTTTGTTTCATAATTTACTTTATTGTAATGGAGATTACTCTTTCATTTATTAATGAAGGCATTATAATCATAGACTTTTTTGTATTATTTTGTCCAACTGACCTATAGTATTATTTTTATGCAATTTTGTTTTGAATACTCTGGAATTGGGGGGATTATTTTTTTCTTGCTTCTCTTCCTCTTTCCCTCTTTTCCTCTCCCCTCCTACTTTCTCACTTCCTTTGCTCACTCTTTCCTGTTTTGAAGTTGAGTGTTATCCTATCTCTTATCACTTACCTCCCTAGGTCTCCAGTCTAGAAAAACTTTTTTTTTTTCCTTAACCAAGGCCTTTCAGGGCCTGGTGGTCTAGTTAGAGAGCCACTCCTTCAATTCTTGGTGAAAAGACTGGGTGTTCACAGCCAAATGATTGCATTTGTTTGAAGCCACAGCCCAGGTGTTGGTGAGCTTTATTTCTAGCTTCCTTCAGAACTGGGGAGTCTCTCTCTAAGCCCTGGCTTCAAGAACTTTCTATTCCTGCTCCTGTTTGTCTGAGAGCACTTAAATCTCTTTCACTTCATAGAAGCAAACTTCAGACCTGGAACTAACCAGGCCTACAACTTTGGCACCATTCACCACTGTGTTAATTGGCACTTCTCTGCTTATTTTATTTGGAGGACCAGTTTTTATACCTGTTGTTTTTCCTTTATATTTCTACTATTACCACTGTGTGTTCACAGTAAATGTGTTGTCAAAAGATGAACCCTTGCATCATTTTACCTGAAAACCCTGGTATATCTGAATTTGTTTTTTCTGATCAGATATGTATTTGTTAACATATTAAATATGATGCATTTAACTTCTCAGTGAACCATACTGGCATTTGAAGGAAAAACATTTTTGAAACTCCATTGTTAGATGTTGAAAGAAACGTTTATTTCTTACCAATGATAATAGGAATATAACATTTTCTAGTTGTCACAGGTAAGTTTAGTTTTTTTTTTTTAAATTATTTTAGTTAAACTGTGAAGTTGACACAAATGAATCAACTCCAGACATAATAACACTCTGAATAAACTTAAAGTATCCTATCTAATAAAACAGTAATATGCAAATTAACCATCACCCCGCTACACCCATAAGCCATGCCCGCAAGCCAATCAGGAGCAAATATGCAAATAAACCCAACCAAGATGGCTACAGCCACAGAGAACAGGAGGGAGGCTTGGGTTTCCCAGGCAATGGAGGAAGCCAAGCTTTCTGCAAACCCTGGCCTGCCCAGGACTCCTCTTAAGGCTACAAAGTTTCAATTATAGAAGATACATAAACCCCAACAGAAATGGCTGCTGCCATGGAGCAAGCAGAAGGCTTGGCTCCACTCCAGGCTACAAAGTTTCAATTGTAGAAGATAAATGAACCCCAGATACCAGGGCCTCCACTTGGGTCACCAGGGGGCGTGGCCAGCCTGCAAACCACCACAGGTCCCTTGCCCAGGCCACCCCATGCCCCAAGGGAACCCCCACCCTGATCCAGGACATCCTTCAGTGCAAACCAGCAGGCCCCCACCCGTGTAGCAGGCCCCTATTCTATCTAATAAAAGAGTAATATGCAGATTGACCATCACTTCTTTCTCTCTCTTGCTGTCCCTTCTCTCTGAAATCTATAAAAACATATTTTTAAAAAAGTTTAAAAAGTTTTATACCAATTATCATCCACTTTTTTTTCATGTTGCTTTGCAATTATAGCCTATGTATTTTATATCTGTACATTTAATCTTCTCCAAATAAATAGCAAGCTCTTAAAAATCAGTACACGTGCTCACTACTTCTTTGAACTTCATCTCTATATATTCAGAATTTTAAACAAGTGTTTTAATTAATGATTTATGTAGTTGAAAGAAACATATATTTGAAAAAAATCATCTACATTTTAGATGTTCTTTGTTTATTTTATTTTTCTCAATTAGTCTCTATTTCTTGGTGCCTTCTTTCAAGAGGACTTTGCTATTCTCTCTCTGGCTGAACATATAAATATGTACATATACACACACATACATATATGAACTCACATAATCTATACAAATAGCACACCAAGAAGCAAATTTTCAAAGAAGGATAACGTTTCAATTATAAAATCAAACTATAAGCTCCTTTCTTGTATTAGGTAAAGATAGCATCTTAGCAAGCTAGAAAAGTAAGGTGTCCTTAAAATCAACAATAAAGTACTGTTATGTATGCATAAAAAGTAACAACTGTATGTCTAAGATAGTGTTTGTGTCTGTGTGCTGTCAATCACCTTCCTTCCTTTATTAGTCTTAGATAGAAGATAAACATCAAGACTGACAGTTGTGTGTCCTTTATAATTTTGTGGCACCATCACAGAAAAGAGCGTATTATGTCATCACTCAAGTCTGTCACATTTGATGTATTATTCTATTTGTTTTAAAGACTGTTTTCCCCATGATCCTCATATTTATGATGTATTATTTTATTATAGAAATATTTCCCATAATATAATGTCCTGTACCACAGGCAAGAGCATTTGAGCTGTTGCACAAACCTCCAGAATATAGAGATGCTTTGTTTTAGAAAAATAAATTCTAAAATAAGAGAAACAATAAATATGATAATGTGGATTTTCTTTTTTCTAAATTCTATATCACAAGGAAACTGCATTGAATTTCTATATATTTCTAACATGTAATTCAAACAGTGAATTTTAATATTTTTAGCATAGACAAATTAGGTATCAGTGTTAAAACAAGAAATGCTTTTAAAAATTTAAATTATCTTTATGATACAGGATATGGGATATTTCTTTAAATAATGTATATTTGTTCAGAAAATTGATATCTGATCTGAAATGGTGATTAAAAAATGGTGAAATAGAAGGTATAAGAAGATATTAATATGATTAACATGACAATGTCTTTTCTTTTTCTTTTCTATTTTCTGTCGTTTCATCTGCTTCTATGTTTTCTTATTTTCACATTTTACAATGAGATTTTATGGTATGTTTATTGCTTAAAGACAGTCTAAATATATGAAGTGGATCTATAGCTAGTAAATACTCAATATAAATAATCATAAAATAAAGGACCATAAAATAAAACATGATTTATTCTATATTTTCTAAAGTTTTATTGTTTTTAAATAAGTGCTATAACAATCGATGTAATAGGAAAATTCAGAAAAATACAAAGAAATGGGAAAACAATCAACCCAAATTTCAACGCTCAATTCTGTATTTTATCTGTTTTATCATAAAATTATCTGTTTAATGCTTATTTTTCCATACTTCTGTTTTCAATTACGATTTTAACATTTCCCTGTATTAAAGGTTTTCCACTACTGAAAAATGAAGACTTTTTGGTATTTTAAAAAGTTTATTTTCTAATGTTGGGTATTAAATATATTTATACAATGTTTTATGATGACTAATTTTTATGCATAAATATTGGTTAACATTGAAATGACTTCCCCTAGGAGGGAGAGACCATGACAATACTTCCCTATAACTGATAGCCAGTTCTCTTGATTTTCTTCCTTTCTGTAATAAAATAACTTCAAATTATTTTCTTAAACAAAGGAAATAGATAGTATTTTTCTGGGACCTAGAATATCTAACTTTTTTTTTTTTTCTGGAGCAATATCATGTGGAAGATACATTGGTTGGTTACACAAATGTGGCCTTATAACCTTTCATCCTCAAAGTTGTGATGAAATTGCTCCTTTCATTTTAGGAATTTAATAACTTTTAAAATGAAAACACAAATTAATTTTAACCATAGATATTGTATTATGTGTCTTTAGTTACAATTGCCACAGTGTTACTTTTCTCAATATCTTCCCTGTGAAATAACTGAGAATACACACACACACACACACACACACACACACACACACATACACACACGTGTGTGTGCACAGGAGAAAAAAATATATATAGAGAGAGTTATCTTGTCATATGTGCTAATTTCTTCTGCAGTTGGAGACATCTCAAGTTGGTTACATCATTTTTTTTTTTCATTTTCACTACATTTATATTGCTTTGACTGCTTCTTTTACTTTGGACTTGAATGATTTTATATTTGTATTCTATCTTCATCTCTACTTTTTATTCTATCCTATTTTTATTACATTTCAAATTACTTTTTCTCTGTCTTTCTGCTGCTTTTAAATAGAGTTTTATGTTCTTTTAGTGCATTGCGGGTTCTAAACACTTATCTAATATTTATTTTCTGGTTTATGTAGTAAATCCTATAAAATTGTTTAGAATTATGTCCCTATATTTTGATAAATAGTATTTTTGTAGAACCCATGTTATATTTTGTTTTACTCATTTTTGTTATAGAAATGCTAGTTTCATGAACAAACAAACTCGCACATTTAAAAAGTTAAAGGCAATCGAACTTTAATTCTCTCTGAAGTACTGTTCAGCAAAAAAAGTCTGTAGCATTTTGTGGCATTTCAATCTGTGGGGATCCAGACACCCAGGGCTCGTCAATTTTGTGTCATCCCCATTGCCTAGAGCTTTGGAAGCCCCAGCTTCCAAACAGGAAATGGATGAGAGTGGGGAGAAGCTCTTCCAACTTCCTAAAAGCCTGAGCAGTTAATTTTACCGTTTTACTCAGTTCTTAATGGTTAAAGCTAGTCAAATGGTTTTATTCCAAAATAAGGAGTTGCTGAGACAAGTAGCCATTCACTAAGCAACTACCTCCTGGATTTGAATAAGGAACAAAGAGAATATTTTATTTTTGGAAAAACAGTTACCTTAGCCTCAATCAATCTTTAATAAGGAGAAGTCTACCCACATCTAATTCATTATGACTTTGAATATGTGAATATTACTCTCACTTCTCTTCTTATCCTACAACTGGATGGTAGATAATATGTTAGCTCCTAGCACAATCCCCAGTGTATGTTTTGTTTAATCATAAGTGTGGCCCTGTAGATCTCAGATGGGATCTCAATGGTACTAATTTTTCTGGGATATCAGTATGACTGTATTCTTCATGGTGCATTGCTACCAAAGCTCTCCTTGTGTCCACTTCTGCATATACATGAGTTGGCAAAAGTAGGTTTGCATTTGTGGAAAAAATCATGCAGGTTATGATTACTACAACAGCTTTATTAATGCTGTGTTTAGCATACTCACATTGTAAGCCTACTTTTGGCAACCCTGTATTTTACTTGTGAATTCTGATCCTCCTTGAATACAATGTACCACTGCCACTTTTGATCCAATTTGTATACAGGATATTGCTTTTATTTTACCTAACAGATTATTACAATGTCAGATCTCTGGGGCTCAGAGGGAATAGAATTCTGGTTGCTTTGAAAAGCAGCACTTATTCAGTATTTGAAAGTTTTTTTTTTTTCTTTTTCCCCAGTAGAAACCTCCCAGAAAGTATTTGCATAGTAGGACTGTTCTAAGTGTGTTGTGGAATGTACAATGCAAATGAAGTTTTGTAGCAGATTATTTCTGAAACATGTATTTTTTAAATTCTCTCCCGCACTGGAAAGCTATTTTATACACTCTTCCTTTTGATGTGGTCCTTATTATTTCAGTCAAAGCTCTCTAAGAGAGAACCAGAAACTTTTCCACAGTGTATGATGGTTTTTGGACCCGCCTACATCTACAAGACCAAGTCACACTCAAAGCCTAAAAGTCCAGATCTCAGAGCTTTATATGAAAACCGTGGAGTCAGCAAGTATAGGAGCCTTTGAACCAGCGTATATCACACCATGGATTTCCCTCCTGGGAACTAACAAGTGTAGTGTGTGACCAGGCACCTCCATAGTAAATCTCATTTCAGCCCAGCTACAAAGTAGAACTTCAAGGTTACTTCCAAACCACTATATATAATGCAAAAAAAAACACAAAAACATAATGTAGCTCAGTGGATAGAGTGTCGGCCTGTGGACTGAAGGGTCAAGGGTTCAATTCCAGTTGCAGGCTGGATCCCCGGTTCAGGTTGGAGGTTGGGGCACATGCGGGGATGTTTCTCTCTCTGTGTCTCTCCCCCTCCTTTCCACTCTGAAAATCAATAAAAAAATATACTCAAGTGAGGATTAACAAAAAAACACACAAAAAGCATGCACAATGTGCTTTTTTATTATAGATTTCAAATGATGTGTCTAATTTGATACATATGTTTTTATTCTTTTCAGTGAATTTTAGAATATTACCTTTGTGAACTGCAAAAAAAATCTTTTTCTATAAAACTCCTAAAAAACTTTTATTAAATTAGCTTTTATCAGTCACTCTCATGTGTCCTAGGGTTCTCAGCTTCAACCATTTTAGTTGTACATTGGACTTTTATTCTATTTCATATTTCCTCTTATTCATTTATTTATATGTTTTATATATTCAACATGTGTACATGAAAGTGTATGTATTTATATGAATTTACATAAATAAATTATTGTGTATGTTATTTGTGTAAATAAACTATATATATAGCATAATATAAACATGTAAGAAATTTTAAAGCTGTGTACTTTATAGTGACATATTAAAATATGTTGCCTTTGCTTTTTAGTCACTGGTTCTGCCTTTTGCTAAAATTTGTTACAAGCAAATTTGAGTGCTATCCATCTTTTTACAGATTGACAGACTTCTAAAAGTTAGGATATCATTTAATATTAATTAGCACTTTAAAAATAAATTTAGAGAACTAAGGTAAAGAAAACTTAAATCAACAAAGTAAGCCCTCGCTGGTTTGGTTCAGTGGATAGAGCTTTGGCCTGGGGACTGAAGGCTCCTGGGTATGATTCCAGTCAAAGGCACATGCCTGGGTTGTGGGCTCAATTCCCAGTAGGGGGTGTGCAGGAGGCAGACGATCAATGATTCTCATCATTGATGTTTCTATCTCTCTCTCCCTTGCCCTTCCTCTCTGAAATGAATAAAAATATATTAAAAACAAAATTAATGAAATAAAAAAATAAAAGTATATTAAATGTCTTAAATTTAGAAAGTAGTATGTCATTCTTCAAATTCTAAATAGTAAATTATTTTATTGCCCTGAGATTTACTATATTCCCATTGGATGTTTGATTTATGCGTTAAGATATTTTAGAAATAATGTTCTTAATCAATATTGATTTGCTGGTTTTTTAAAGACAGTAATTATTTTCTGAAAGATGCACACATATTTCATTCCCATAAGAAGGGGAAAACTACTATGAAGTAGAAAAATTGAGGGAAGGAAGCAAGATTAAGTTTTTAAACTTTCATTCACAAATGTTCATTGGCAATGAAAAATATTAAACACATAGAAATACATGAGCTATTATTGATGAAATCTGTATTATATTTATATATTTTATGGTTGTGCCTGAATTTCAAAAATAGAAAAGCAATTTTGTTAAATGTTTTAACAAGTTTCTAGATTTTAAAAGTTTGTATTCTGTAGAATTTATTTCACCTAATAATTATTTTATCCCCTAAATAAGGGCAGAACTATTAAAATTTAAAATTTCAGGCTGTAGGAGGTAAGACGGATTATTAGAAATGTACACAATACAGTCTTGAGTCATTTTTCCCCTATGTTATAAACAGTAATTTAAGGTTTTCTAAAGGCATAGGGCCCTGTAATGTTACAAAATCACAAATACCAAAGGCTGTTTTCTCTATCTAATGAAAGCAGACTTTTTTTTCATTCCCAGTGTAGCTTTGTATATGCATTTTCATAATAACATGGCATATAGTCTTTTTCTTTCTTTAATATAAATATTCAATGGTAGTTAAACCACATGGCTATACATGGTGGCTTTATAGTGGGATATGACAAATATATTTCATATATCTACAAAAAACCCAATATTTGGTAGGTTCTTGTAAATAATGAGAACTTTCAGAAACTGCTTATTTCAAATACCACATCATTTTCTTGTTCTATGAACCCAGGAAAATAGTGAGCTGTATAAAATTATTAACTTCATCAAATACTGAAAGATACTTTCTAAAGGAAAATAAGAAATCATGTGACAAATACCTAGGGAAATATTGTCTTGAATAAACAAGAAAATATTCACAGGGAAATCAAGATGGCAGCATCCTAGGTGGATACTATACTCACCTCCTGATTCAGTTTTTGGAAGATTGTATGTTTTTAGGAATTAGTCAATTTCTTCCAAAATTTTTGTTTTTTGGCATATAGTATTCATAATATTTTCTTACAACCCCTGTGTAGTCAGTTGTTACTTCTCCTCTTTCATTTCTGATTTTATTTATTTGGGTTCTCTCTCTCTCTCTCTCTCTCTCTCTCTCTCTCTCTCTCTCTCTCTCTCGGTGAGTCTGATAAAAGGTTTGCCAATCTTTTTTTATCTTCCAAAGAACTAGCTCTTGGTTTCATTGATCTTTCGCATTTTTTAGAGTCTATTTTATTTATTTCTGTTCTGATCTTTATTATTTCCTATTTTTTACTCACTTTGGGCTTTATTGTTTTTATCCTAGTTCCTTTAAGTATAAAAACAGTTAGTTTATTTTAGATTTTTCCTGTTTCTTGAGGAATGCCTATAATTCCATGAATCTCTCTCTTACGACTGCTTTCCCTTTGTTCCACATCTTTTGTGTTCTTATTGTCATTGGTTTCAAAGTAACTTTTGATTTCTTCCTTGATCTCATTTTTAACACACTCATTGTTTAGTGACATATCGTTTAGCCTTCATGTCTTAGTGTGCTTTTCATTCCCCCCCCCCCCAATTTTACACCATTATGGTCAGAGTAGATGCTTGATATGATTTCAATCTTCATAAATTTATTGAGACTTGTTTTGTATCCTAACATGTGGTTTATCCTAGGAAATGTCCATGGTGTCCCTGCCTTGCTGAAGTCTGGGCAGAATTCTAGAATGGGAGTCATTTCTCGATTGCTTGCCTGACAGGTGCAGAGCCCTTGCTTCGCACAGTCAAATCTTATCCTTTTGGGGACTGATACACTCCGTGGGCCACATGCTAAATACTTCTGAGACCCCACCCCACAATACAGTTTCACAGGCGCCCAGCAGGCGACATTGAACAGATATATATTAACGGCAATTGTGTGGTGTTCATGCTATGACGAGGCTTCTGGTAAATCTTGTCTTTACTTACCAAACTACAATGTGGTTGCACATACAGTATCATTTGAACATTTCATGTAAATAATACAACATAATTAATGTTTTACTTCTGTAAGTCATTTAAACAGGGTATAAATTAAATTCTGAAGACTAAAGTTGCCAGAATTGGACATTTCTACTTTTTTGCAGGACGCATTTTATCAATATGTTACTACTAGTAATGATATATGTATTTGATTTCTCTCAATTGCAGAGTATACCATGTCAACAGATAGTTGAATCTTTTAGCATTTTAGATGTGAATTTTTAAAACGAAGTTTCTGTTATGTTCTATTTCTACCTGAGAAATTATATGTTCTTTTCTCCTTAACCCATTTTTCTTGAAGAGAGTAGATACTCTATTAATAAGAATGAGAGGCTTTCAGTTTTTATACAGGCAAGATGATACTGGCCAAAAGGAATCCTCTGATCTAAGTTATTGCAGTTATAGATATAAACACACGTACATAGAATAATAAATTCCTATTTTTTTCTGACTTGTCAAAAATAAATGTTTTTAGGATTTCACCTTCATTAACTAGACATGTGTACATACTTCTTCATGACTTTGTGTTACTCTTTTAAATACTTGATTTTGCATCTGTTTGATGGGACTACTGACACCTAGAAGACAGAGAACCATTTTGAGTGTATGTGTATTAATTTTATAAAGTTAAATTTTAAAACACACTTGATTATCTGAGTAGTTCTAGTTGAACCATTTATTTATGTGACAATATTTTTGTGTAAAAATTCAGCTACTTAGAGCAACATAATGAGAATGAGTTGAATTCATATCAAATAATTTAAAATATGATGAATAAAACCATTAAAATTATTATATCATCATTAACATAAAACACCTTAAAAATCTACTGAAGTTTTTTTTTTTTTTTTTTTTTTTAATAGAGGAAAGTATACATAGACTATACTGTATCATTGAGTTAGTGATTCCTGATCACTGAATCGGAAATTATTTATAATTGAATAAATTTACAAATTAAATTTATAATTGAAAGTAATAAGTGCTACTCCTAAATAAAATTCAAAGGTAAATTCCTAAAGTCATTACAAGGGACTTTAAATGTCTCTGTGTTTTCTAGTAAAATCATTTTCAGACTTTAAATATACCTGTATATGTTTTATGGACTTGGAACTACTTTTATTTTTTTCTCAAAATGTATTCTATAGATTGTCAAAGAGATGAAATTAGAACATAATGATAATATATGGGGAGGCTATGGTAGTAGCATTTTCCATTTTCAATAATTATCTTAGTCAGAGTTAATTTAGAATTTTCAAACAAGAAATTCACATTTTAGAAGACTCCATTGTATAAAGAAATTTTAGGTTTTTTTAATAATTGAAAAAATTTATATTATCTTGTAAGAAAATTTTGCATTCAAATTGATATCAGAATTAAAATGAAATCACTACTGTGCATTATATTTCATAAATATGTATATAATTAATACATAATTATAATTGATAAAATAATAATGGTTTTTAATTTAATTTAGTAGATAATGAACAAAAAAATCCTCCAATTTTCTAAAACTAGGGTCACGCTTATCTTTGAGGATAAAATAGTCATTAGGAAATCACTATAATGCTACCTCTATAGATATTTCTTCTTTGTTGAATCCAAGTCAGCATTGATGAGAACGTGTTCATGAAGGATAGACTCATAATTCTGTTTCATAATTTAGTAACTTAAGTTGAATTTTTGTATCACATACACCAAAGTCATTACTATTTAGAGAAAGTATGTTATTTACTGTTTTCCAGCATTTCTGGATATCCACATTAATTTTTATACAGAAGCATTAGTGCATATAGATATAGTGGTACAATTAAACCCATAATAGCAAGGAATAGCAAGGAAACCATAAACTACTCACTTATATCTCTCCTTCCTGTGCACAGACTGCATTTGCCAGCCCCCTACAGTATGGCCATGTGCCTGAACATGGACTGGGAGTGGAAGTGGTAGTGTATTTCTAGGACCCTGCAAGTAAAATTTTTTACACATGCTTCCCCAGGCTCACTAACTCTCAGAAGACTTTCACAATCAGAAGTTGAAGGTGGTAGCTTATACCCCTGATACTTTTATAGTATATATTGCCCTACACCAAGGACCCTGAGAAGTCTTTTACTGTTACGAGTTAAAGAAAATTTATGTTCTTTAAGTCACTGAAATGCAACTGTACATCAAAAAGCAAATATAATGTAAAATCAGTGGGTGTAATGATATTTAGATGGTTTTCTAGAGATTTAAACGATTTAAGTATATTTGCTTCGGCTTTTAAAAGTTCTTTTTGTTTATGACAAAGTCAAAGTAAGAGTGGATAAACCTACTTACTTTCTTTAAGAGGAGTGCATTTTCAATTTTTGAAAGCATAGATTAGAAGTTTTGTAGTCATAGACCACTCTAAAATATAGGATGACAATTCAACTGTCTCAGACTTAAAAAAATTCAATTACATAATTCAAATCATATTAAAATGCCCAAAGAGATTTAGGATGGGGTCTTAGAAAAATGACTTTTGTTTTGTTTGAATTGTGGAAATGTTTATTGTATTTTTATTTATTTTAGTCATTTTAATGATACTTTGGTACAATATAGGCAAAAAATTATTAATCTAAAAATTTAGAGCCTAAAAATAAATCCTGTAAACTCCTTTGACATCAAATTTTACAAAATTAAAATTTATCAGATGCAAGGAAACCTACTAGAACAAAAAATTTTCAGTAATTTTTGCATTAAAATGACATTTTTTTTCTAGAGCATACTCTCCTTACTCATTTCACTTTATGACTTGATGCACCTAGCATTTTATTTATTCATTTGCATTTTTACTTATGCATTGGCTCTCTTATCCAATATTACTGTGGACCATTAAGAAACAGTCTCAGTAAATAGTGTGGTGAAGGCCTGGCATGAAGGCCTGGATGGGAGGAGGGGAATAAAGGCGGAGGGATTGGAGGACATCTGTACTACTGTCAACAATTAAAAAAAACAAAACAAAACAAAAAAAGAGACAGTCTCATTCATGGCTAGATAATACAGGTGATTATCCTATCTAATAAAGAGGGAATATGCTAATTGACCCTCACACCATAGCAAAGATGGAGGCACCCACAGCCAATAAGGAGGGAATATGCTAATTGACTGCCACACTCTCAAAGATGGTGGCGCCAACAGACACAAGATGGCAGCACCCAGTCCTCTCAGGCCCTCCGGGGCGGCAGGTGTGTGGCAAAGTCAGGCCCGGTTTGGCCCAGCCCTGCCGCACACCTGCTTCCAGAGTCCCCCAGTCCTCTCATCCTCCCAGCTGCCCAGAGCTGGCCCGAGGCACAGGCAAGCCTCAAATGGCAGCTGTCCAGCTGCCCAGGGCCTCCTGAGGCTCAGGTAACCAGGCTGGCTGAGGCTTGCACTGCTGGCAGTGGCAGCAGCAGAGGTGTGATGGGGTGTCGCCTTCCCTTGATTGTCAGGTTGCCTCTCACCCCTAAGGGCTCCTGGACTGTGAGAGGGGCAGGCCGGGCTGAGGGACGCCCCCTCCAGTGCCTGAATTTTCATGCACCTGGCCTCTAGTCCTATATAATGAAAGGCCAGCCACCATAAGTGTAATGACCGGAATGACCAGACACCAGAAACACTATGGCCCCTTTCCAGTCTGGCCCTGTCCCCAACAAACAGTTAGGGGCAATCAGGCAGGCAGGCAGAGTGGTTAGGGGTGATTAGGTAGGCAGGCCAGTGGTTAGGGGTGATCAGGTAGGCAGGCAAGTGGTTAGGGGTGATCAGGTAGGAAGACGGCCCCTCACAGGACTGGCCCTACCCCCCCAGCAAAGAAAGAGGAAGGCCCATGCCACCGGCAGCTACTCTGTGGCCAGTGATTGCCCAGCAGAAAGAGGCCCAGGCCAGCCGAGCCATCACACCCACACCTGTCACCTATAGAAGGAGGCCACCAGTGGCAGGGGAGGGGGGGCAGTGCTGCACAGATGGAAAGCAGTGGCAGCGGCAGGGGTGGGGCCAGCTGCCTGCAGCTGGGGGAAGGAAAGCCCCAATAGGCCCTGATCTCAAGCCAGGCCTAGGGACCCTACCCGAGGGGTTCCAGATTGTGAGAGAGTGCAGGCTGGGCTTAGGGACCCTCCTACCCCTAGTGCATAAATTTTTGTGCACCGGGCCTCTAGTCTATATATATATATAAAAGGCTAATATGCAAAGTGACCCCTAGGGAGTTCGACTGGGATACCAGGAGTTTGGTCACTCGCTATGACATTGACATGCACTAACCACCAGATGATGGCGTGGAACGAAGAAAGGCCCCAGGCAGCAGCCAGCAGCCAGGGAAGGAAGGCCCCGGCTGGCACCCGGAAGGCCCTAATTGGCCCTGATCATCGGCCAGGCCTAGGGACCCACCCGTGCACAAATTTCATGCATGGGGCCTCTAGTTGTATAATAAGATTAATGCTAACTAACTGCCTATAAATAATAGACCATATATGACTATATAATGTTTACCTTTAATTTCTCATTGTCTGTCCTGGAAACTTAAAGGAAATATGAATGTGGTTAGAGGTGGGCAATATGGTAATTAAGTTGAATAATAAGTATGCCCTGGAGACATGCAGAGAAATATATTCCTTGAGTAAAAAGACATAGACTGCACACCCTATTTGAACAAATGCTCATGAATTTATAAATTATTAGGCATTTTGAGGAGGGATGGGAAACTAGATTGCATATTATGTCACATAAAAGTTTTACTGTTATAGAAAACAATCAGGGTAGGTGTAGAGGTATATTGTGTGGTGGTCTCTGTGCAGGGCTTTAGGAATTCAATAGAGTAAAATAGTAGAGGAGTTTCCATCAGGACAGATCATGAGGAGGACACTCTGAGGAAGAGGGGCAAGATGTAGCAAGAAGGTCAAAAGTAACAATGTCATTCAACTTACATTCATTCCATAAGCATATTGATAACTTTTCCATACCCAAGTGTATTGCTTTAGTAGTACATTTTAGTGTGGCAACATTTTTTTTTCAAATGTTTCATAAAAATATACTGCAAGTGCAGGAATGAAAATAGGTACTTTCTTGTTTTCAAATATTTGAAGTAAAAGAGGCTGGGGTTTATAACTTGAAATTATACCACTAGAAAGCTTCCTTCAAATAGTGACATAGTTTCCAGATTTATTGTTTGGATTCTGTTCATATTTCTATTCTAAAATTCCATTTACTATGGTTTTAATAAAAATTCAGTCCAAGCTGAAACTTGGTATACCAAATATCAGCTCTAGAGCAATGGTTGTTTTTTACCAATTTTCCAGAAGATTGATTTAGATTGTTTTAGGTTGTATGTCTGTAAAACAATAACCACAAAAAATGATTTACTAGCTTGAGATTTTATTCTGTCTGCATGTATTAATTCATTTATTCATGGCAATTCATAGTACTATCACAAATAACACACTGATCATAATCAATATTTTATTATACTGATCAGTATTATATTAATAAATAAAATATTTGGACTATTACAGAAAATAATACTTCTAGTATAAGAACAAGAGTGGCTAGATTTGTTTATGTTTCCCATTATGTAACATCTAGAGGCATATTTTGACATCATAGAAGTAAATAGATGATTTGTAAGTTCTAACAAGAGTTAAGCATTGTATCTGTGGCCCATTAGAAGCTTTATTAGAACGTATTTGACTTATTTTTCCCAATTTATTAGGTTACAGATATAATTAACAGAAAAATCATTCTAGTATACCAAAGCAAAGCTGACCTCACTGCAGTTTTCATTCTTTGTCCTTTTCTTACCCTTCAGAATAGTGGATATTTCAGCTGAAAAAAAAATAGGGGCTAGCAGAGTGCATGAGTCAAGTTGGTTAGTGATCAGTTCTAGAGAAATTAGTAGGGGCAAAGCAGGCTGGCAGTTATCACAGGTATAGGTGGACAGTGTGCAGAGAGCCTTTTGAAGATGTTAGGGGGCGGGAGTAGAGTGCTGGGCTGGGCAACCTTTCAACAATAATGCCAAATCATGAGAAAGAGTCTATCATCAGACAGCAGACTGCAAAATAAAACTCAATATGAACCAAAGGCCATGGGCAGCACTCTTAGATCTCTCCCATAGGCAGAACTTGCCTTATTGTACTGACACATCTAAAATGCTGGTAACAGCCTTCTGGAGAATAAAGGCTGACACACCTATGGTTCTTGAGAACTCATTACATCCGTAATGTTAAACTTACTTTAGTTACTGTTTAGGTAATAAACGTATTTTTTTAAATGTTTAAATGTATGCAATGCTTGTTTTGACTAAATCCTATGGCTGTAGAATGATATGCTTTTGGAAACTTGTGCTCAACATTGAGAATTTAGACAAGCTGACATTTAAATTGACTCTTATCATGTTGATGGGGGGTTTTCCTTTCCTGTTTGTCTATAAAATATAGTGAATTATAATAAAACTAGAGGCCCGGTGCACGGATTCGTACACTGGTGCTGTCCCTCAGCCTGGCCTATGGGAATTGGGCCAAAACCGACTCTCAGATATCCCCTGAGAGGTGCTGGATTGCGAGAGGGCGGTTCTCTGGTGACTCATCCTGGAATCAGGCTCCCTCCTCTCTGGTTCTGGGTGCATCACCTGGGAACTGCAGCTGCCAAGTAATTGCAGCTCAGCAGCTCCTGCATTGAGTGTCTGCCCCCTGGTGGTCAGTGCACATCATAGTTACTGGTTGGATGGTTGGATGGTCACTTAGGCTTTTATATATATAATAGTGGCCCAGTGCACAAAATCCGTGCATGGGGGAGGGGGTGGTGTCCCTCAGCCCAGCCTGCACCCTCTCCAATCTGGGACCCCTCTGGGGATGTCCAATGCTGGGTTAGGGCCGATCCTTGTGAACTGGCAGTCGTACATCCCTCTCGCTATCTGGTACCGCTGACTCCTAACCACTCACCTGCCTGCCTCCTGATCGCTCCTAACCACTCTGCCTATAGTCCTGTTTGCCCCCAACTGTCCCCCTTGCTGGCCTGATTGCCCCCAATGGCCCCTCCCTGCTGGCCTCATGGTCCCCAACTGCCCCCCTGCCAGCCAGCTCACCCCCAACTGTTCCACCTGCCAGCCTACTTGCCCCCAACTGCCCCCCCTGCTGGCATGGTTGCCCCAACTGCCCCCACCTGCCAGCCTGATCACCCCTAACTACTTCTGCCTCGGCCCCACCACCATGGCTTTGTCCAGAAGGATGTCAGGAAGGTCTCCTGGTCTAATTAGCATATTACTCTTTTATTAATATAGATGGATCATTCAGTATATAATATTCACTTAATATATGTAATTTTCTAAAATGATTTTATTCTGTAAAATTATAGAATACTAGTGACCTGGTGCATGGATTCATGCACATTGAAAGGAAATTAATTAGAAGGTCGCCAGTGAGATGGGACTGGGCAAGATGGGCCAGACACGCCCTGGAGCCAACCTCCTGCAGTCTCTTCCCTGCATCTGTGGAGTGAGTAGGGTCCTTCTGGCAGGTGGGGGTCTCTTGGCCTGGCCTTTGGGGATCCGGCCAAAACCAGCTGGCTCTCCAACATCCCCTGAGGGGTCCCGGAGTGCGAGAGGGCACTCTGCAAAGTTGCTGTTGTACAGGGTATGGAAAGCAAATGCAAGTGTACAGTAAACTAGATTCAGGCCCCAGAGTGCCACAGCAACAACATAACCCATGGCCAAAGGTGGAATTATGTAGCCCCACAAGGAATTGGGCTCTCTCCTCTCTGGTTTTGGGGTGTGTCACCCAAGAATTGCCACTGCCAAGTCGCTGCAGCTCAGCAGCTCCTGCATTGAGTGTCTGTCCCCTGGTGGTCAGTGCACATCATAGTGACCGGTCACACGGTCAGGCACTTAGCATATTTGCCTTTCATATATATAGGTTATATGAAAAAGACTGATGATACACATATTAAATTTAATCCAATAAATTATTAATGAGCATCTGTACTGTATGTACCATAATATGTGTGAAGCCTGGTGGAAAATACAGAGATATAACATTATACTTATTTGGGGAAGTTTTAGGTTAAATGGATGAACCAGGAAAAAAAATGTGAAAACAATGAGGTTGTTACTTGCTGCATTTTAGTAGTCATTTTAAAGTGATTATATCACGAAATATTTTTTATTATTATTTAAGCACTCTAAAACGTGACATGAATTATTAGTCACTGAAAACCAATTTAATGATATTTGAAAATGTGTCTAGTAAGAAGTATATCATCACCTTTATAAATGTCATAACTCTTAAGAAAGGAAAACTTTCTTAAGCAAGTATGTACAAATTGCTATTGGATTCTTAAATGAATAATGCCAGATAAATTTAGTAGTACTAATATCATTAAGTTAATTGGTTTAAAAGTAATTAATATACAATTTATTAATTATGCTAGTAACTTTTGTTAGAAATAATTATAAAGTGTAACTAAAATCCTCCAAGTAATTTTCTTAGGAATTTTTATTTTACTTTGCACAAATCCCAAATATGCACTTGTATGATTGATAAACCATTTAGAACCAGTGGCATATTGAAAAAATATTTTTATCCAGAGTTAAGTACTGTTTAATAGTTTCTTCCTCATTGGTCCACACTTCTTATTTGCAGTTAAGGTTAAATCCTCCAGAACTCAGTTTTGAATCTGTTAAATCACCTCACTAGTGGGTGGCAGGCACCTAATATCTGAAGAGGCATGACTTCAGAGTAGCCTACTTATCCTATTAGCTCATTTTTAATCTCCATGATGTGTGAACAATTATCTTTCAACATTTTATTACACATCTTCATTTATTTTTTATTTGTTTTTTAAATTCTCATTTTTTTCTTCAGTTATTCTTGTGATAATGGTCAAAATCTTTATTTTAAATTAAATCTTTGAGTGTTTATTTTATTTTTAAATGTATATTTTTATTGATTTCAGAGGGGAAGGGACAGGGAGATAGAGATAGAAACATAAATGATGAGAAAGTATCATTGATCTGCTCCTGTATACCCCACACTGAGGATATGCCCTGACGGAATCAAACCATACTTCCTGGTTCATAGGTCAATACTCAACCACTGAGACATACCAGCTGGACTAAGTATTTCTTTTTTTAGAAAGGTATTTAAATAATGAGGAACATTCTATGTTCTCAAAGAATTTTTTAAAGATTATATTCACTGCCACTGAAAATATTATAATCCTTTATTTAGTTTCACTATATAGTTGGGACTTACTGTGTAGAAGTTAAATAATATAAATTGGCTCTGGTGAACTACTACCTTTTGTGTTCTTTTGGAAACTGTAAGGTAGCATGACAATAGTTTCAGAGATCACTCATTCAGTGTTTCAAACCATTTCCCAAAGAACTATTATTTTGTTAAAAATTTTTGTAGCATGATATTTCTAACTTTTTTATGCTCAACAGTGTCTAAATGGGACACCTTTTTTCTTCTTCTTTTTTTTCTTCTCTCCCATGGGGAAGCCTGTGGAGATATATCGAAGAGGACTTCCTAGTTCCATTCTTTTTCCCTCTGCTCTTATCATGTACAGACAGAGTTTGGCTCTTAGTTTCAATTCAATAGCCATTCACAGAATACCCCCTGTGCAGATAGTGATGGTGCAGGATGCTGAGATGAGCAAGACAAGGATCCTGCTCACAGGAAACCCACTGAGTTATATTATATCCCTCTTTGAACTATTCTAGGTTTTCCCGTATTCTTTCATACTTGAAATGCTATGATAAAGTGAACTGTGGATGACATCATAAATATTTACAAACTGGAAAAGATGAATGTTGTAAATGTAAGATTTGTTTAAAATGTTCATTTAAGCAGCTCTTTTGTTGTGGCAAATGAATTATCAAGGATAGTTACGTAACAAATAATCATTTATTATTATAAAAACAATACCAATTGCGTCAGTTTCTTGGTTTGGGGGAATATGTTTTTAGGTTTTAGATATATATTCATATATTTCAGTTCTCTAAACCATATTCCTTATACTTTTACTAAATTATTACCTGCACGTAACAATCAGTAGACTGAGGTGCATCATATTTAAGTGACTTGCCTAGATTCTTATGGTTAATCAATAACAGAGTTTAAATAAAAGTGCAGCTTTTCTGCCTTTCAGAGTCTACTCTTTTTAGTCAAGGCTGGGAGTAATCATAAAACAACTCAAAATATTATCTGATTGGTGAGCTTCATCAATTGAGACATTTCAGACACTAAAATATTTAGTATCTCATAAGGATTCCAAACCAAAAATATTTTTATATCATTGTATATTTATTTTAAGGTACTTTAAAAACTTGATATTATTCATTTGTCATCATATTCCAAATATGTAAATGAATCAAGAATTAGTATCCACAGAAAATTTGACCTCATATAAATACCTAGAGCAGATAATTTAATTCGAAAGTCAGTACTTCTAGCTTTACTCGAGGAAAATGATTTAAATGTAAAATTTTTATTTGTATGTATTGAGTAATTCAGTTTGTCTTCAGTGATGTTATACAATTTCCACAAAATAAACTGAGAAAAAAGAGTTAAGTTTCTTTTGCCAAAATTCACTAACATTGAAAGTTCTATCTCTTTGTCAGTGGGGCTTGTGTTAGAGGAAATGAAATTGAACACAGTGGGTGTGTAACATGTTTTATCCATACAGTATCATGGCAGGAGCCTGAGGCTTTCCCTTTTGGTGACCTCTTTTTTAAAAACCAAGAAATTGTGATAAATATTTTTTTAAAAAAATAAATCATGGTTTTGAAAAGTAGTTGAAATAGCATGAAGTCCTATGGGGAAATGACAAATCTGTGCCCCACTGTTTTCCTGTAGCATCTGAACAAGGCATATATATTAGGATATTTAGGAGATAGAACATGAAAGAGACATTTTTGAAAATGCCTGTGTATCCTAATGGAATTGCGAACACAATCATGATCAAAGTTGCCTTATATTTTATATTCAATAAAAATCAGTTTTAAAATATTTGCAATATGTCTCCTTATGAAATTAGAGTCAACAGAGAATGGTAGCAGAGGGACTACAATCATTACGTATGTGTTATTTGAGTATGTGAGAGGATGGTTTTTAAAAATACATTAAAGTCATGAAAATTTAGAGTTTCCCCAAATCTTAATATTTTATAATGCCTACTCTTTCAGAAAGCACACAGGGAAGCTTCAGTAATTTAAGACTTTATGGCACTTGGGATCTCTCTCTTCCTGGATGGCAAATGTGTACAATGAATTTTAAGTTATGATATCCTCATAATTTCCCATACTTGATCAAATGAATGTAAAATGTTTTAATTGTGTTTTTATTGTAGATTCATATCTAATTGTACGAATAACTCAAAGAAATCTCATATACCCTCCAGTGAAATAAAATACTGCAAATATCATCACAATTAGGGAATTGACAATAATATAATTCACCAGTCTTATTTGGATTTCATCTTTTTTATATGTTTGTGTGTTTGTATGTGTGTTTATTTCCATGCATTTTATTACATGTGTAGGTTCATGTATCCATCGCCATTGTCAAGATACAAAATACTTTCATCACTACAGGCATTCTTTGAGCTGTTCTTTTTTTGATTGAATTTATTGGGGTAATATCAGTTAATAAAATTACATAGGTTTCAAGTGTACAATTCTATAATACATCATCTGTATATTTTATTTTGTGTTTGCCAAATCAAGTCTTCTTACCTCACCATTTATACCCCATTTACCTTGTTCTACCTCTCTTCACTATACTGTTCCCTCTGGCAATCACCATACTATTGTCTTATGCTATGTGAAATAAGCCAGTCAGTGACAGTCAAGTACCATATGATTTCTCTTATGTGGATTCTAATGAAAAACAAAACAAAACAAAAAACTAACAAAGTGGAAACAGACATAGATACAGAAAATATACTGACAGCTGTCCAAGGAGACTGTTTTGGGGGCTGGGTGAGAAGGGTGAAGGGATTAAACCAAGAAAAAAAAATGTCTATGTGTTGTTCTTTTATAACCATACTAGAGGCCCAATGCACAAATTCGGGCACTCGGGCTGGGGGGTCCCTCAGACTGGCCTGCATCCTCTCAGTCCAAGAGCCCTCGGGAAATGTCCCATTGATGGCTGTCAGACATCTTTAGTGCTGCCACGGAGGTGGAGAGGTTCCTGCCACTGCTGCTACACTTGTTAGCAGTGAGCCCAGCTTCTGGTTGAGCGGTGCTCCCCCTGTGGGAGCACACTGACGACCAGGGGGCAGCTCCTGTGTTGAGCGTCTGCCCCCTGTTGTTCAGTGCATGTCATAATGACCACTTGTTCTGTGTTTTGGTCGATTTGCATATTACCCTTTTATTATATAGTATTCATTTTCCTCCTACTTCCCTTCACTCCTTACTATCCTTTTCCTTTGGTAACTACTAATCTCTTCTTAATCTCTATAATTTTATTTAAAGACACTGTATAAATGTCTTCCATCTCAATTTATTTTCATATTTTTTGAATGCATCACTTTGCATATTTTCTTAGTAGTTCTTCCATGTACTGAAATATACATATGTGAACTATTGTAGCTCACTAATAGCAATGTTTTACCATTTTGGGTATAGTATGGAAACCTACTTCCATTAGGTCCCTTTGTCCTACTCATTTTATACTTCTCTTGACTATTCCTTCTACAAATGTTGAACATGGCATCAATTGATGTTATAATTTGTTTCAACCAGTATATAAGAGAAAATCAGAAAGAGTACGGCAGTCAATATTATATTTACTTACCCATATTTTTAATCTTTCAGTTGTTCTTTCTTCCTTTTTGATGCTCCAAGACCTCTTCTTTTCTGTTTAAATAAACTTTCTTAAAAATGTTTAAGACAAATCTGCAGGAAACATATGTTATTAGTTTTCCTTCTTTTAAGAATATATTTATTTCCTGAAGGTTAGTTTCACTGGATACAAATCAATCATTGACAGTTATTTTGAAAAAATGCACCACTCTTTCTTCCCTCCATGATTTCAAATAAGAAATCTATTGTCATTTGAATTGGTGTTCTCCTATAGGTAATATGTCTTTATCTCTGGCTGCTTTCCAGATTTTTTTTTTCTTTGTCTGGATTTCAGACATTTGATCTTTGGGTTTATCCTCTTTGATAGTTGATTGTCTTTGTATTCTCTACATTTATCTCTTTTGCCAAATTTGCAAAGTTTTCAACCATTATTTCCTCAAATATTGATTCAGCCCAACTCTCTTAGAACTCTTATGATACCAATGTTGAATATTTTGTTATTGCCCCAAATGTCTCTAAGGCTCTGCTATTTTTTTAAAATTTACTTTTCTCTTTTGTTTTGATTGAGTAAATTCTATTGTTCTGTCCTTAAGTTCACTGATTCTATCCTTTGTCATCTCCATTGTACTTCTGAGCCAATCCAGTGAGTTTGGTCACTATGTTTTAATTTCTATAATTTTCATTTAGTTCTTTTAAAAAGATATTGTTGAGAGTATTACAGATGTCTTCCTTTTTTCTCTATTGTCCCCCTCTACATGGTTCCTGCCCCACCCCTGGTCTTCACCACCCTATTGTTTGTGTCCGTAGGCAATGCATAAACACATATAAGTTATTTGGTTAATCTCTTCCTTGGCTCCCCCCTTTCCTCTGAAATTCGTCAGTCTGTTCCATGTTTTCATGCCTTTGGTTCTATTTTATTCATCAGTTTATTTTGTTCATTAGATTCCTTGTTCGTTTATTTGGAGTTTTAGATTCAATTGTTAATAGACATGTATTTATTGACATATTTTTGTTCATATTTCTTCTTCTTCTTCTTCTTCTTCTTCTTCTTCTTCTTCTTCTTCTTCTTCTTCTTCATACCCTCCAACATTTCATGTGATACTGGTTTGGTGATGATTAACTACTTCAGCTTTTTCTTGTCTGTGAAGCTCTTTATAGGACCTTCAATTCTAAGCGATAGTTTTGCTGGGTAGAAATCTTGGTTGCAGGTCCTTGCTATTCATCATTTTGAAAATTTCTTGCCACTCCCTTCTGGCCTGCAAAGTTTCTGTTGAGAAATCAGTTGACAGTAGTATGGGTGCTCCCTTGTAGGTAACTAAATGCATTATCTTGTTGCTTTTAAAATTTTGTCTTTAACCTTTGGCATTTTAATTATTATTTCTTGGGGTGGACCTCTTTGGGTTCCTCTTGTTTGGGGCTCTCTGTGCTTCCTTGACTTGTAAGTTTATTTCTTTCACTGGGTAGGGGAAGTCTTCTGTCATTACTTCTTCAAATAGGTTTTCAATATCTTGCTCTTTATCTTCTCTTTCTGGCACCCACATGATGTGAACATTGGTATCTTAGAGGCTCCTTATGTTATCTTCATATTTTTAGATTCTTTTTTTCTTTCATTTTGCTCTTCTGGTTGGGTGTATTTGCTTTTTCATATCCCAAATTACTGATTTGATTCTTTGCATCTCTTCTCCATTGTTGATTCCCACTAAATTATTTTTCTTTTCAGTTAGTGTATCCTTCATTTCTGACTGGTCCCTTTTCATGTCTTTGACATTCTCACTAATTTCTTTGAAATTCTCATTAAGATCTTTGAAATTCTCACTAAGTCTCTTGGAGCTCTCATTATGATCCTTGAGCATTCTTTTTAATATATTTTATTGATTTTTTTTACAGAGAGGAAGAGAGAGGGATAGAGAGTTAGAAACATCGATGATAGAGAAACATCGATCAGCTGCCTCTTGCACACCCCCTACTGGGGATGTGCCCACAACCAAGGTACATGCCCTTGACCGGAATCGAACCTGGGACCCTTGAGTCCGCAGGCCGACGCTCTATCCACTGAGCCAAACCGGTTTCGGCAATCCTTGAGCATTCTTATAACCATTGTTTTGAACTCTGTATCTAGCAATTTGATTGTAACCATTTCACTTAAGTTTTGTTTGTTTGTTTTCCCTGGAGATTTATTTTGTTCTTTTATTTGTGACATGTTTTTGTTTGTTTGTTTGTTTTGTCTCTGCATTTTGACTCCTTCCCTGTGTTTGTTTCCATGTATTAGGTAGAGCTGATGTGTCTCCTAGAATTGGTAGAGTGGCCTTGCGTAGTAAGTGTCCTATAGGGCCCTGTGGCTCAGCCTTCCCAGTAACCTGTATAGTCTGTGTGCACTGTCTTATTGTAGTTGAGCCTTGATTACTGTTGGTGTCACTGTGAGGAATTGACCCTGGGCCACTTGGTTCTGAGTACCAGATGTGACTACAGTGGGAAAACTGCTGTGCAGGAGATACCCCTCTGGAATAGGACTTGCTTCAGTGGGGCTTTGGTGCTCATTGAGTCTACCCCATGAATGTGTTGCTTGTGGATATGTAGAATTATAATCTGACATGGTCTGAAGCTGTTCACCAGGTGCATTTGCTCTGGAGCCCCCCTGATGGTGCAAATTCAGCTACTGCCTATGTTCTGCCAGGGGTCACTGGTCAGGAGCTACAGAGTGATCTGAAGATGGCTACTACTTGTGTTAGTCTTGAAAGTGCCCAGGAGAGGCCAAGCTGTGAAATGATGCAGGCTTCTGCTAGTTCCAGGCCTGGGGCCTCTTATTGAATGGTATGGGGCTATTTGAGAGATTTTAGGAAAGTCTGAATTCAGTTAGGACAGGTCATTCATATGGAAATACTCTGCAAAAAGCTTGGGTGAGGCTACAAATTGGGTAGTGAGGGGGGGGCGGTCTCAAGGAATCACCAGGGTGAAGTGAATAGTTTAAGACAGGTTGATGGAGACTCAGATTTGGCCCCTGCCAGTCAGCTCTGTGAAAGGGGAAGTCTCAGCATAGGGACAATGACCACTGTGAGCATTCCTGTATAGGAGAAAGCCACTCCCAAGTTCTTGCTCCAATACCAGATAATCCAGATCCATCTCATATGTTCCTGGACCCCCTCAAGCTACTGAACCAATGCTGGAGTTCAGAGGGAGTGAGTCTGAGTAAGTCCTTGCACTGGCCCTTTAAGAGGAACACCTAGAACTCCAGCAGTCTCCATGTCCCCCAGCCATAATCCCCACTGGTTTTTATCCGCCCAAAGTTACAGGGACTTCTCTTCCTAACATTGGACCCCTGGGATGGGGGTCTGGTGTGGGGCTGGGAACTCTTGCTCCTCATGGGAGGCTCTGCAGCTAGATATCCGTCCTGATTAAGAAAAATGCCACACATGGTGTCAAACCAGCCCATTCAATACCTCTACCACTCCTACCAGTCTCAATGTGCTTTCTTCTTTAATTCTTTAGTTAGGACTTCCATTCAGCCAGATTTCAGGCAGTTCTGGATGATGGTTATTCTGTATTTTAGTTCTAATTTTGAAGTGGTTATGAGAGGCGGCAAGTACTGTTTTACATATTCCACCATCTTGGTTCTTCCCCCTCATTTGGTTCATTTTTATAACTTATTTTTCTTTGCTAATATTTTAAAAATATATTTGAAGAAACTTATTACTTGTTAAATTATTTTAATAAAATAGCTTTTGAAATTCTTTGTTAGATAATTTCAATATGTATTTCAACTCAGTGTTGACATCTGTTGATTATGTTCTCTTATTCAAGTTAGGATTTTTTTGGAATTTGGTGTGACCAGAGTTTTATCATCATCATCATCAGCAGCAGCAGCAGCAGCAGCAGCATAAATATCATAATCATTACATTCTGGACATTTTGGATATTAAGTTAGAAGATTCTGAACTCTATTTAAATGTCCTGTTCTATGAGGCAGTCATCCTAATTAGGTTTAGCACACAGATCCTAGAGTACATTCGCAGACTGTAGTTACACAAATTTGTCAGAATCTTGGTAGTTTTATTTGGTCAGCTTGAGTTGTCTAGTTCCACTGGAAATTGCACAGATGTCTACTGATGCCACCTAAGTGGGCAGAGTTGCTCCCTCAGGCCAGGCTGCCTGGTTGGTCTAAGTGGGGTCAATAGTCCTGTAGCTTATTGAGAGATCACATTCAAGGCTGGTTACTTCAGGGGCTGCCCTGCTGCCCTTGTTTCCAAGCAGCTATTTTCTCTTTGTAGGGAAAGGAGTCTCCAGCCCATTGGGGATATAGTTCACTTCCCATGGACTCTTGTCACTGATGCTCCCTCTTGATCCCCCTTACTTGTGATGTTGCTGTTGGAACTTCAATTTATTCAGCACTAAAAATTAGTGTACCTCAGCCACTTGCTGTTGTGAGATTGTGGTTGGTAGAAGCCAGGTCTTCATTGCCTTTCACTATTGTTTGCTTCCATGTTGTTCCTTAGGACCTGGTGTTCTTAACCGGTTCTCCTTTCTCTTTCTACCTTTTAGACCAGTGATGGGCAACTTTTTGAGCTTGGTATGTCAAACTTCGCCAAAAAACTGAGCATAACTCTGGTAGTGTGTCACTTTGAGGAAAAAAACATTATTTCGCAAATGTTTCATCCTCAGGAGCAGCAAATGTTTCATCCTCGGCATGCGGCCGCCTCAGTGGCCGCGTGTCATCAGAAATGGCTACGCGTGTCAGTGCTGACACTCGTGTCATAGGTTCGCCATCACTGTTTTAGACTAATTCATCAGTGCCTCTTGCTTAATTCCAGGTTGTATAGCTGTACTTAGTGAAATATATAATGATTTAACTTTTTAATCATTTCTGGTAAACTGAGTGAAGAGAAGTATGATTTCTGTGAAAACAAGTGTTGTATAACAGAATAGGTGGTTTTAACTAATGGATATATAAAAAATATTTAACAGACAGTACAGCAGAGGTACCAATGAATCAGAAGAGATTTTAACATCTGGTACCTTACAGGTGCTCTCCAGCTGAATGTCAGTTCTGGTTTAAATGAACTTCAATAGGGATCTGTACTGTGGAGAGCTTTTAATATGCTAATGTTCACTGTTAGTTTCTTGGAAGAAATGCAGCAGCCATAGTTTTCCCAAATTTATCTGTCCATAGAAGTGAGTCCTTTTGTTTATAGTTTTTCTTTTTAAAAAAATATATTTTATCAATTTTTTACAGAGAGGAAGGAAGAGGGATAGAGTGTTAGAGACATTGATCAGCTGCCTTCTGCACAACCCCTACTGGGGATGTGCCTGCAACCAAGGTACATGATTTTGGCCAGTATCAAACCTGGGACTCTTCAGTCCACAAGCCGATGCTCTATCCACTGAGCCAAAACAGTTAAGGCTATGGGTTTTATTTGGCATTAGCATTTCATGAAAGACTTTGTGGAGGAAAGCCACTTTTATCAATATCATCTACCTCATCCACAGTAATGTACTAGATGCAATCATTTAATTAAAAAGTTATTTCTGAGAACCTTAAGGAGCACCTAATTCTACTTTTATGTTAAAAAATCTGATAAAATACTTCAGTATATTTAAACTGTCCTATAAACTGTTTCAGTAAATATTTAGATGTACAGCCAAAGAAATGTGTATTATGTTGTGCTAAAAATATTCAGTCTAACAGTACTGACTTTTTCTAATATTGCTATTTCATATTTTTAATACTTTCTCCTTCCAGCTTTAAGGGACAATAGGATTGAGCTGGTTCGGGCTTCTTGGCATGAACTGAGTATCAGCATCAGTGATGTGTCTCTCTCCGATGAAGGACAGTACACCTGCTCTTTATTTACAATGCCTGTCAAGACTTCCAAGGCCTATCTCACTGTTCTGGGTAAGTTCAAGGAACAAACACAATGTATTCATAAGACTGAGAGATGTGTACTTGTAAAATACCATTCACACACACACACACACACACACACACACACACACACACTTGATTTAAGAGAGAGAGAAAAACATCAATATGACAGAGAAACATCAAACAGTTACCTCCTGCATGCCCCCTGTTGGGGATCAAGCTGGCAACCTGGGCATGTGCCCTAACTGGGAATCAATCCAGCAATTTTTGGGGGCATGGGACAATGTTCAACCAACTAAGCCACAAAGGTCAGTACTACAACACATACCAGGTATATATTATACTTATCATAATAATAGATGTAGTTTCATCTCCTTTCTGCTACATTTTAACAAAAGGCATTTAAAAATCACTTAGTCACACTTCCCATTTTTTAGACAAAGGGAGGTATAAAGACTTTTATGACTTCTAAAAGCACATACCCATTTAATTTCTTAGCCATCAGCAGACACCAGGTTTCTTGATATTCAATTAAATTCCTTTGTAGCAACTCATCTATATATTGTATATGTGGTGATCCTTTCATAAGTGATAGAATATGAGCATAATGAGTTTAATATGTTTTTAGGGTGCTCATTCATTTTATCATATCAGTCATTTGATATGGCTTTCTCTAATACGTTATAGCTTTCAGATTTAACCCCTTTATGTGTTTCAGTGCATTTAAATAGCTGACATTTCCACGTATCTTCTTACCTTTTAAATCTGTAGTTTTTTTAGATTCCTAAATGAAGTACATAATGTCACTTGTGCATGCAGCTTGTAACTTCTTTGTGCTTCTATTCTCTAAATATTGAGCCATTTTTTCCAAAGGTTAGAGTGACATAAAAAAGCAACACATTCATAGAGATTCAGAGGAAATATAGTTGCATCTCAGAGCTCTCTGTGATTCCACAAACGTCAGTGGCCCAATCAGCTGAAATTGCTGCAGTTTATTGAAACACACCTGTGTTCTGAACAAGTTAGAAGGATTTCAAGATGGATATTTTTGTCCCTACCTTGCCTTCCTTTTTCATACATAAGGCCTAACATTGAATTTAAAAGAACTAACACATGCTGTTCTGTTGGGTGGGAATATTAAAAGTTAATTCAGCTAGTGAATTGGTTTTTTACATAGGATAAGAAACTTGCTTCTTTCTAAGTCCCACTGAGACTATTTTATCAAAAATATTTACAAGTTTTCCATTAAGGATACAACATAACCACTAAAATGGAGTATTTTAGGATAACAACTGCTAAGTTTAATGTATTGTCCTGTAGAGAGTCACCTTGAGACACCATGAATAAACAACTGGCTGATTTCAATTGATTAAATGGTGGGATGATATAAATTTTTTTAAAGCCAATAAGAAGGTGGGAAAAAAAAAAAAAACTAGTCAGCTAATTGGAGTATGATGAACTGTCATTTGTCTTTGTTGTTATTGTTTAAATGTGTGTTTCTTTTATTGGTACTTTCCAACGTGATTACATTTTATTAATTTATAACTATATTAAATAGGACAATAAAGAAATTTCAGTCTGCCTTAAATATTGAATAATTTTAGAAGAAATTTTAGTAAACCTCTTCTATGATAACAGAATATTAATGCCCAAGACATGAAGAATGTTCTATTATTTAAACCACCCATGTGCTATCTCTGAATATTAGTTAGCTGTTTATTGATTTGACTAGAGGCCCGGTGCACAAAAGTCGTGCAAGAGTCAGACTTTGCAGCCCCGGCTGCCCCGTGGCCCTACCTCCTGCCCACTGGTTGTTCTGGAAGGTCTTTCAAGCAGGTCATTCCCCGGTCCCGTCTAATTAGCATATTAGCTCTTTATTATATAGGATGATTTGCACTGGAAATGGCAATAGTAGTTAGCTTTAACAATAACACATATCATGCTCCACAAAGCTACAAGTGAATTTCTAATGCAAATGACATCAAGAGACATTTTCTACTTTAGAAGAATCAGAAAAGTAAGTATGGTTGCAATTACATATCAATCTTTTTGCTGCATTTTTCTTGGACAAAATGCCATTTCTTGAATAAAATACATAGAGGATAATATTATTTTTAGACTTTCAGAATTATGAAATCAGGGGTGAAAAGTGCTATTTTAGTTAAATTATAATTTGGTAAAGAATAAATAAATGTGCTTTGTAAATTATTTTTCCCCAATGAATGCAATGTTTATTCTTGAATCCCTATACTGGTAAATTTTAAGACATATTGAATGGTTGTCTTTAAGATTTACGAAGTTTATTTTGACATGAAAACTTCAATTTAAACAACTACTTTGAACTGAATAAATGCTTTCAGGTAATCATATATATATATATATATATATATATTTACACACACATACTCATATGTATGTATATATATATGTACATATACATTTATCTATATCTATATGTCATAAGCAGTTAATGTTATTATACAGCTGTTTATTATTCTTGATGAACTTATTGCCAATTTACTTTTGTTTGTAAAAATAATAGTCACAAGAATGAACCAACCCTGGTGATGGATGTTTCATTTGTTTATACTTCAGGTGTTCCTGAAAAGCCTCAAATTAGCGGATTTTCATCGCCAGTTATGGAGGGAGACTTGATGCAGCTGACTTGTAAAACATCTGGTAGTAAACCTGCAGCTGATATAAGATGGTTCAAAAATGACAAAGAGATTAAAGGTAAAGAATGGAAAAGGTCCCAAATCAAAATTAATGTGCTGAAAATAGTATGAAAATTCAAATGCACTTAACATTTTCTTTTTAATACCACATTCATTTTCTAAGTTTAATTTAACCAAATTTACCCATTTCTTAAATAAGGTCATTTTACAATATACATTAATATTGTATTTATGTGCCTCAGTTCTTCTCATTTAAACAGGTCTAAATAATAAATAATTCATGAGAAAGTTGGTGGAATTAAGATATAAAAATACATGAGTTAATATATTAAAAAACACATAGATTTGTGTTGACAGTAGTAAGCACTAAGGATAAGTTAGATATTTCAGAACTCATCTATAATATTTAGGTTATAAACAGAGAAACTTCATGACTTATTTCTTAAATTTGTTGGTTTCTGGAATTACAAAGTTTTGATAATAAAACTGACTAAGCATCAGTAAATCTGATTCCTAGTAATTCTCAAGAGAGAAAATACAATTGACTCATTTCAGTAAAAATGCACAGTACAGTCATACCTTGGAGATATTGCAAGTTCAGTTTCAGACCACTGCATATCTCAATAAACTAAGTCACACAATTTTTTTCATATCCAGTGCATATAAATGTTATGTTTACATTATGCTGTAGTCTATTAAGTGTGCAATAGCATTATGTAAAAAAGATGCCAACCACCTTCTGAGCCTTCAGTGAGTTCTAATCTTTTTGCTGGAGGAAAGCCTTGCCTCATTGTTAATGGCTTCTGACTGATCAGAGTGGTAGGTGCTGAAGGCTGGAGGTTGTGGTCATTTCTTAAAATAAGACAACAGTGATTTTTTTATGCACTGGTTGACCTTTTCTTTCACAAATAATTTCTCTTAGCATGTGATGCTTTTTGATAGTATTACTCATAGTGGAACTTCTTTCAAAATTGAAATTAATCCTCTCAAAACCTGCTGTTGCTTTATCAAGTAAGTTTATGTACTTTCTAAATCTTTTGTTGTTATTTCAACAATCTTTACAGCATCTCACCAGGAGTAGATTCCATCACAAGAAACCACTTTCTTTGTTCATCCATAAAAAGCAACTCCTCATTTATTAAAGTTCTTTTTTCATGAGATTGCATCGATTCAGTCATATCTTCAGGTTTTACTTCTATTCTACTTCTCTTGCTTTTTCTACCACATCTGCATCTACTTACTCCACTGAAGTCTTGAACCCCTCGAAGTCAATCATGAGGATTGTAATCAACTTCTTCCAAATTTGTATTAATGCTGATATTTAGACCTCTTCCCATGAATCATAGATATTCTTAATGGCATCTAGAATGGTGAATCTTTTTCAGAAGGTTTTCTATTGAGTTTTCCAAGACCCATTAGAGAAATCACTCTGTGGTAGCTATAACTTTATGAAATGTATTTTTTAAATTAGAAGATTTGAAAGTCAAAATTACTCCTTGGTCCATGGACTGCAAAACAAATGTTGTGTTAACAGGTGTGAAAACAGCATGAATCTCATATATCTCCATCAAAGTTATTGGGTAACCAGTTGCATTTCATTGAGTAACAATATTTATTTTGAAAGAAGAATAAATTCTGTACAGTAGGTATGAACAATGAACTTAATATAGTCAGTAAACCATGTTATAGACCAATGTGCTGTCATCTAGGCTTTGTTGATAGATTGATAGAGCATAGGCAGAGTATATTAGCATGACTTTTAAAGGCCCTAGGATTTTCAAAATGATAAAAGGGCTTCAACTTACAGTCAACATCTGCATTAGCCCCTAACAACAGAGTCAGCCTGTCCTTTGAAGCTTTGAAGCCAGGCATTGACTTCTCCTTTCTAGCTATGAAAATCCTAGATGATATTTTCTTCCAGTATAAGGCTATTTTGTCTACATTGAAAACTGTTGTTTAGTGTAGGCACCTTCATTGATTATCTTAGCTAGATTTTCTAGATAACTTGTTGCAGCTTCTACACCAATACTTGCTGTTTCACTTTTCACTTTTGTGTAATGGGTGTGGGTTATTTTCTTAAACCTCATGAACCAACTTCTGCTTGTTTCAAGCTTTTCTTCTGCAACTATCTCACTTGTCCCAACCTTCATAGAATTAAAGAGAATTAGGGCCTTGCTCTGGATTAGACTTTTAGCTTAAAAAAATGTTGTGGCTTTATCCAGATCACTAAACCATTCTCCATATCAGCAATAAAGCTGTTTTCCTTCTTTATCATTCCTGTGTTCACTGGAGTAGCATTTTTAGTTTACTCAATAAATTTTCCTTTGCATTTATAACTTAGCTAACCATTCAGTGCAGCAGCCCTAGTTTTTGGCCTTTCTCAGCTTTTGACATGCCTTTCTTACTGAGTTTAATCATTTCTAGCTTTTGATAAGTGAGAGATATACAACTTTCCCTCTTACATGTGCACTTAGAGGCCATTGCATGCTTATTAATTGTCCTCATTTCATTATTGTTGTGTCTCATGGAATAAAGAGGCCCAAGGAGAGAATGAAAGAGAGAAGGGGGAATGCTGGTCAGTGGAGCAGTCAGAACACACACACAATATTTATTTATTAAGTTTGCCATCTTATGTGTTGCCACAAAAAATTACATAGTGACATTGAAGATCACTGATCAAAAATCACCATAACAAATATAATAATAATGAAAAAGTTTGAAATATTGTAAGAATTCTCAAAATATGACACATAGACACAAAGTGAGCAAATGCTGTTGAAAAATGACTACACAGGGTTGCCCCAAACCTTCAATTTGTAAAAACACAGTATCTGTAAAGCCCAATAAAACAAAGCACAATAAAATGATGCATGCCTGTAATTTAAGCATAATTTTATTCTTACTTCATACACCTAAATTTAAATGCACACATACACACACACAAATGCATTCTTTTAAGGAGGACATACGTTTCTAGGGGAGATGACAACTCAGGTTAAGTAGTGTTATTTTTTACCCCACATACAGGTATCTTGGACTTGAGGTCACATTTGCATTAAAATCCAAGTATAAGAATTATTTATGATGATTGTTAAAAATGTTTCCTATGTGTATAGTAAACACCTTGTTATTCTCAACATACCCTAAGAAAAAAGTTTATTCAAACCATTGGGATTACTTTAATTTATAAGTCTAATATTTCATCTGAGATTAAAATAATTCTTATTAATGGGTATTAAACACAACAGATAAGATTGCCTACACTACTGAGAAATCATAGGTTTATAATCCTATAATTATTCAATTTTTGTGTGTTTTAATTACTCTCTCTGTATATTTCATTTACCAAATAGGATTTATGGTAATTTGTTTCTAAACCTGACCTTTGTTTCAGATCTTCTAATAAATACATTTTATTGGATAAAATTTAGAGAACTATAAGCCCCCAAGATACCATTTAAATATCTTGATGTGCTAAGTTAAACTTTCAAGTCACTATGTAACCTTATCCTATATTCTTCTGGTGTCCAGTAGCATCCATTCAAACCTGCCTTCAGGATATGTTTGTTTAGGCATGTCTGAACTTGGTAAAATTTTTCCTAAATAGACCCTCTACACTGCTTCCAGAGTTATCTTACTATGTCAAGGATCTAATTCGGCCACTTTTTCTTTTTCTTTTATAAAATTAAATTTGTTGGGGGTGACAATGATTAATAAGATTATATAGATTTGGTTGTTCCCATGTCTTGGCCAACATGAATTAATTTTTCAATTAACATAAGGTTTATATATATTTGCAAATAAATTTTTGTTAAACTTTGGGGGTATATACCCAAAGAAGGGGTTGCTGAGTTATACAGAAGCTCTATTATTAATTTTTTGAGGTACCTCCATACTGTTTTCCATAGTGGCTGTACCCGTTTACATTCCCACCAGCAATGAATGAGGGTTCCTTTTTTTCTGCAACCTCTTTAAGTAATAACAACCTCTGTTAATCCTTGTCTTGTTGCTACTAGACATTCTAACAGGAATGAGGCAGTATCTCATTGTAGTCTTGATTTCCATTCTCCTAATAAGTAGTGAAATTTAGCATGTTTTCATATATCTGTAGGCCATTTTTATGTCTTCTTGGGAGAAGTACTTGTTCAGGTCCTCTGCCCATTTTTAAATTGGATTGTTTGTTTATTTAGTGTGGAATTGTATGAGTTCTTTATATATTTTGGGTATTCTCGGAGCTTTGTTTGCAAACATCTTTTCCCACTGAGTTGGTTGCCTTTTTGTTACGTTGGTGGTTCATTCTGCTGTGTGGAAGTTTTTAAGTTTGATGTAGTCCCGTTCATTGACTGTTGCCTTTACTTCCCTTGTTTTTGGGGTCAGATTTATTACATCTTCTCTAAGACCAAGCTCCGTAAGTTTAGTAACATATTTATTCTATGTAATTTATTGTTTCAGAACTTATATTTAGGCTACTTTTTCTGCTTAAACACTTCTGATGGAATGCCCTAACCTCCAGAATAAATTTAAAATCTGAAGTCTTTGGCCTGTCAGAATGCTCTAGGTGGTGAATTCTTACACCTCACATATATCCTCTGTGTAATGTTTTTGAAAAGAATTATTGTATCCTATTCCAACATGCGTGTATGAAGGCTTCTTCACACCAACATATAATTCTGGTTCCCCTATGTGGAAGCTCTCTGAAAAGGTCCACAAGCTGTTATTGTGTGTGTGTGTGTGTGTGTGTGTGTGTGTGTGTGTGTGTGTGCTTTAGGCTTTATTTCATAGTTGTGATTAACTAAGCAATAACATTGGCGACTCCTTCAAATTCAAGCCCCTCTCCCTTTTTTTGGAAATGAGGGGGTGGGACTGAATGTTATAATCCTCTAACCATGTGGTTGGCTCTTACTGGCAACCAGCCCTCACCTTTGAGTTGGATCCAAGTCAACTCATAAACAGAACAAGAGACACCATTGTTACCTCATTACTTAGAAACTTTCAGGCAGTTTGGGAACTGTGAGCCAGTAATGAATGAAGACAAAGTATATCTTAGAAATGTATTTCAGTCATCTGAATGACTAGATAGATATAGATATAGATATAGATATAGATATAGATATAGATAGTTATATTTCTTATAAATCACATTTGGCTTATTCTAAAATGTTTCTCTTAAATCCTCTTCTTGAGTTGAATTGTTTTATTAACTATGTGCACACCTTCCTTAATTCTGACATAATTAGTTGATTATTCAGGTCCTCTAAATTGCTTAGTATTTTATTTGTGTTTCAAGGTTTTATCTTTCTTATATCGTCAGGGAGATCAGTGTTGGACATAATAGGTTCCTCATTAATATTGATTGATTGCTTTTAGCATTTTAGCCTTATGAGGAACCAATAATGTAGTCATTTATATAAAACTAGAGGCCCGGTGCACAAAATTCATGCAAGGCGTGAGGAGGTGTCCCTCAGGCTGGCCTGTGCCCTTTCGCAATCCGAGACCCCTCGGTTAGGGTCCCTAGGCCTGGATGGTGACCAGGGCCTATTGGGACTTCCCCCAGCTGCTGGCAGCTGGCCCCAACCCTGCTGTTGCCACTGCTTGTCATCTGTGTGGTACTCCCCACCCCCACCCCCGCCGCCAACAGTCACCTCCCTCTGCAGGCAACAGGCATGGGGTGTGATCGCTTGGCTGGCCTGGGCCTCCCTCTGCAGCATGATCGCTGGTTGGCCCCTCACACCTGCCACAATGCTGCCAGCCAGGTGGCCTGGGCCTCCCTCTGTGGCTGCCAGCCTGGTGGCCTGGGATCCACGATCAATCACCATGCTGAAGGTGGCCTGGGCCTCCCTCTGCAGGGTGATCCATCACGGAGCCCCCCCATCAATTGCCCCGCAGAGGGTGGCCTGGACCTCCCTCTGCGGGGCAATCATGGGGTGATAACGAAGCCCCCTGATCAATTGCATCGCACCCTGGCACCAGTGCATGTCATAGCATGGTCGTCCAGATGGTCATTCTACTGTTTGGCTGTTTAGTCGATTTGCATATTATGCTTTTATTATTATAGATATCTTAATTTTTGGAAAAAAATTTGGCTTCTTCTCTGAACACCAAACATATTTGGTCATATGTTAGGTAGCGAGGGTACTTGTTTATATTAGGAAACATGAAAATTTTGATTTTTATGAACACCATACTTTAAAGTCATCTGAACCAAGACTAGAACAAAAATCAAGACAAAACTATATACAAAATCAATGTATAGCTCTATGTGCCATCCAGAAGTAGTAAAGCCTTCTATTTTCCATGCTCTCTAATGCATAGTCATTGATAGAACATTTAGTATCTCTACTCATGCATTTATCTATATAGCTTTTTATTTGTTTATAACTCTTTTGCATGTTTATATAGTTTGTGTTCACAGCCAGATGGTGAACTTCTTGAGTGGTATAAATGTTTATTTTTATAAATATATATGTGAGTATGCTGAGTGCAATACTCTACACAGAGTGCACAATCATTACTGTTGCTGTCCTCTGGATATGCTAAGTGAAAGTTCCCTCTGAAATCCCTCAGCAGCCCTAGCCAGTTTGGATCAGTGGATAGAGCATTGGCCTGCAGCCTGAAGGGTCCCAATTTCGATTCTGATCAAGGGTATACGCCCAGGTTTCAGGGTCTATCCCCAGTAGGGGATGTGTAGGAGGCAGCCAATCAATGATTCTCTCTCATCATTGATGTTTCTAACTCCCTCTCTCTTTCCCTTCCTCTCTGAAATCATTAAAAATATATTTAATAAAATCCCTCAGCAAACACTTCTCTCTGAAAGCAATGCTCCATTCTTACCTTGAACTATTTTGCCTTTTCAGAGATTAAGAGTGACTTTTTATAAGATTTTAACTATGTTTGTTACAGTATCATTGGACATTTTTTAAAAAGACCATTCCTAATGTAAAATAATGGAAAAAGATAAGCCAATTTAATTCAATTTACTAAAAAATTCTTAAAATGCCTCTAATTATACAGCATTCTTTGATATGTGAGCAGAGACTCAAATGAAGAAAACAAGAATCTGACCTGAATATGTGTAGGATGTCTTTGGGATGATAAACTAGTTATTGGAGTATTTTCCTATAAAGAGAAATGTTTGAAACGATATAAATCACAGAGCTGTTATTACAGTCAAGAGTAAAGGTTATTCTGCATTTACTTTAACAAAGCATTGGCCAGGTCAGCATATTGACATGAAGTTTCCGACTCCATATGATGAATGTGTCGACCTTCAAAATGACTTCTGATATCAGGACAGCTCCTTTTTTCTGTAGAAATCTTTGATTTTCATCTATCGTTACCTAATATAATGAATTTTATTTCTAATCTCTGAGTGAATGTTGTTTGAAAGTCTAGTTGATCACATCTTGTTGGCTGGGATAATCTTATGTTAGATTATATAGCAGTGGTTCTCCAACTTTAGCAGGCACCTTCAGGGCCTGTGAAAACTCAAATTGCAAGGCCCTGGCCCCAGAATTTCTGATTGAATGAATCTGTAACAGAACCTGAGAACATGCATTTTTAGTGCTATGTTAAATGCATGAGCTATACTGACGCTCCCATTTGGAAAGCACGTTGGTATAGAGAAAATAAAGTTCAGGAATATCAGTAACTTATAAGAAAGCCTTGCTTCTGTCTCTGCACTTTAGTTTTTCTCATTTACTAAGTGAGGGTTATAATACTTGCCTCAAAGTTCTATTGCAAGAATTTTATATGAGCCAACATATAGAACATGTTTTTACAGTACAAGGGATCACTTAATACATTTTAGATGTTATTATGATTACTATTTTTAGTAAACCATGGTTAATGGGTTGCAACAATCTTTGAATTATTCTTAATAATATAAACACAAATAAAAACAGAATATTTGTGTCAATGTACTCACAATCGGGATATGAA
Source organism: Eptesicus fuscus (assembly GCF_027574615.1). Taxonomy (NCBI): domain Eukaryota; kingdom Metazoa; phylum Chordata; class Mammalia; order Chiroptera; family Vespertilionidae; genus Eptesicus; species Eptesicus fuscus. Next base: position 90,381,120 of record NC_072475.1, on the reverse strand, counting down.
CCTATAAATATAGCTCTAACCATCATGGTGGGAGATATATGACCTGGCTAATGACTTTCTATTTAAAAAATAAGAGATTATTCCTACTTTGTGGGAGTGGTAAAGGTGTAACAGTTCATTGATGAATATAGGCACTCAATAAATATTCGTTAAAGGAATAACAGATTTTAAACAATGGATGAAATAAATTTTATGGGTTTGGATAAAAATTGTACAATATTGTAAAGAAAGTATGTTCATGTATCTATGCTGAGTAAAAAGCATGTGATTTTTTGAAGTAACTATGAAACTCTGTGTGATACAAACATGAAAGATAAACAGGAAAGCAGAAACCAAATAAGTCATGTAAGATCTTTTATTCTAGGTAAGGCAATGGTAAGGCTTTCTTTTTCCAGGTTAGCTTTGAAGAGTAGAATGAGACAATCCTCACCCCCATACATCTGACTCAAAAATCTCTTTGGTGCCTCTGGGCAGCTCTGCATCCAAAACCACATGTGGTTTCACTGAAGTTTTTAATTTCCTATATAGCAAGGAAGTCTGATTATCTGTTATTTAGTGTGAGACAAAGATGAGCATTGCCTTTCTAAATCTATCAGCTCTCTGAGAATTAAATTAACTTTCTGTCCCATGTGTAGGTTTCATATTATGTAGTTTGAGCATTTACTATTGTAAAATCTTAAGATTTCTTTTCCAGCAAACTAGCTTTTACATTAATGTGTTAGGTTGCATTCTATAATAATCCTCTATAGCCCATACCTTTGAGTAATTCCTTTCCCTTGAATGTAGAAGAGACTTGTGAATATGATGTTATATCACTGTCTTGAAGATGTTACCTTATGGGGCAGAAAGGATTTTGCAGATATAATCATGGGTCCCTTTTGAATTCATCAAATACCTATTATCAAGGCAGGCCTGACATAATGTGTTCTATGTAAAAGAATGAAGTTCCAGAGAGACATTTTCCTGTTGGCTAGGAAGAAGGCACACATCTCTCTTGTGAACTATCTGTGGGGGCCATGTGGCAAGTAACTGTGGGTTACCTCTAAGAACTGAAAGTAGTTTCTGAGTGACATCTGGTGACAGTAAATGGGGGTCTCAGACATGTAGCCTTAAGAAAATAAATTTGCCAACAACTGGAGACCTTGAAGGTATCCCTAAAGACCAGATGAGAATCATAGCCCCAGCTAACACTGACAACAGCCTGGTGACACCGAGAACAGGGCCATGCATACTCCTAATCCACAGATATTGAGAGAATAAATGAATATTGATTTAAGCCACTGAGATTGTGATAATTTTTTTATGCAGCAATAAAAAGACACTGAAATATAGAAAGGCAGGGTTATTTCTCAAGTCATACATCTGGCAAGATGGATTGAATATTTGGGGGGAAGTCCAAAGGCTAGAAGAGTAGTTAAGGCACATTGCAGACATGAAGTAATAAGGTCCTAAAGTAATGGAGCTTCTTGTATGAATTTCATGCATCGGGTCTCTAGTAAATGAAATAAAAATGAAAGATTTGGGTCCCCTGAGTTTAAAGTCTCTGTGTCATCCAATCTAATAAAAGAGTAATATGCAAATTAACCATCACTCCGCTAAACCCACAAGCCATGCTCACCAGCCAATCAGGAGCAAGTATGCAAATTAACCTAACCAAGATGGCTGGGACCACAGAGAGAACAGGAGGCTTGGGTTTCCCTGCCAATGGAGGAAGCCAAGATTCAGCAGCCCTCACCTGCCTTGGCCTTTACTCAAGGCTACAAAGTTTCAATTATAGAAGATAAACAAATCCCAGTAAAAATGGCTGCAGCCACAGAGCGAGCAGGAGGCTTGGCTCTGCTCAAGGCTACAAAGTTTCAATTATAGAAGATAAATAAATCCCAGATACCAGGGTCTCAGCTTGGGTCACTGGGGGGCGTGGCCGGCCTTCAAAGCACCACAGGACACTCACACAGGCCACTCCACGCCCCAAGGGAACCCCCACCCTGATCCGGGACATCCTTCAGGGCAAACCAGCTGGCCCCCACCCATACACCAGGCCTCTATCCTATCTAATAAAAGAGTAATATACAAATTGACCATCACTCAAACACACAAGATGGCTGCCCCCAAAAGATGGCCAGCAGGGGAGAGCAGTTGGGAGGGACCAAGCCTGCAAGGGAGGGCAGTTATGGGCCATCAGGCCAGCACGGGAGAGCAGTTGGTGGTGATCAAACCAGCAGGGGAGGGCAGTTAGGGGTGACCAGGCTGGCAGAGGACGAAAGTTGGGGGTGACCTGGCCTGCAGGGAAGGGCAGTTGGGGGGGACCCAGCCTGCAGGGAAGACCATTTGAGGGGACTAGGTCTTCAGGGGAGGGCAGTTAGTGCTGACTAGGCCTGGAGGGGAGGGCAGTTAGGGGTGACCAGGCCTGTAGGGGAGGGCAGTTAGGGGCAAACAGGCTGGCAGGGGAGCAGTTAGGCATCAATCAAGCTGGCAGGGGAGTGGTTAGGGGGTGATCAGGCTGGCAGGCAAAAGCGGTTAGGGGCAATCAGGAAGGCAGGCAGGCAAGCAGTTGGGAGCCAGCAGTCCTGGATTGTGAGAGGGATGTCAGACTGCCCATTTAAGCCCGATCAGGATTGGGCCTAAATGGCCTTCGGACATCCCTCGAGGGGTCTCAGATTGGAGATGGTGCAGGCTGGGCTGAGGGACACACCCCCCACCCCGTGCATGAATTTTGTGCACTGGGCCTCTAGTATATGATAAAACTTAATTGAATGTATTAGTATTTAATGATTTATTTTTGTCTTATTTGAAAGTGTCTTTTTCATCTAAATCTGGACCATGCTGGACACTGTATTATATGAAAAAAGAAAAGAAAAGTAAAGAAAAGAAAAGAAATAGCATTAATAATACTTGTGTGTGTGAGTGTGAATGCACAAATTGGAATTTTCTAAGTGCTATTAAGTGTCAATACTCTCCAGGCCACACTATGTGATAGACATGGAAAGAAATAAAGCAATTGTTTCATGTTGGTACAAATGATTGATAAATGCAAATAATCCAGGACTGCTGGTTCCCATCAGCTCGCCTGCCTGCCTTCCTGATTGCCCCTAACCACTTCTGCCTGCCAGCCTGATCACCCCCTAACTATTCCCCTGCCAGCCTGTTTGCCCCTAACTGCCCTCCCCTGCAGGCTTGATCGCCCCCAACTGCCCTCCCTTGCAGACCTGGTCCCTCCCAACTGCTCTCCCCTGCTAGGCATCTTGTGGTGGCCATCTTGTGTCCACATGGGGACAGTCATCTTTGACCACATGGGGGCAGCCATCTTGTGTGTTGGAGTGATGGTCAATTTGCATATTATTCTTTTATTAGATAGGAAGGTTGGTCATACTCATTTAAAATTCTTCCCCCCACCCCTACCTGCCACATTCTCTGCCCACCCACCACCTCATTCTCAAACAACCACTTTTTTGCTTTATGTCATTATAGATTAGTTCATATTTTCTAGAATTTTACACAAATATTATCACATAGTCTGTACTCTTCTTTTTCTGATTTATTTCTCTTGTAATAAATATTTTGAGATTGCTGCATGTATAAGGTGGTTTCTATTTATTTCTGATTAATATTTTATTGTATAAATCTATACTATAATTTATTTATTCATTTACTTAGCAATAGACTTTTGGGCTGTTTATAGTTTGCAGCTGTTATTATTATTACTTTTATGAGCCATGCTTTTATATAAGATATTTTTGCCTAACAAGATCACAAAGTCTTATAATTTTAGGTTTAAAATATATTTTGAGCCCAGCTGGCATGACTCAGTGGTAAAGCATTGACCTATGAACCAGGAGGTCAAGGTTCAATTCCGGGTCAGGGCATATACCTTGGTTGTGGGCTCGATTTCCAGTGTGGGGTGTGCAGGAAGCAGCCTAATGGCGATTCTCTGTCATCATTGATGTTTCTATCTCTCTCTCCCTCTCCCTTCCTCTCTGAAATCAACAAAAACATATTATTTAAAAATATATTTTGACATATTTCATATTTTTGATATTCTTGTCTTATTTCTCTCAGCTGCATTATTTTAGGTTAGTTTTGAAAGATTGATTGATCTCATCACAGTAGCATTTTCCTGCTTTGAATCCATGGTGTGTATGTAGGTATGTGTGTGTGTATTTATTTATAGAGTTCCTCTAATCCTTTTAGATGGTCTTGTCCCAGCCTCAGTTTTCTCTCACAGATGCACTGGTCTGTGCTCATTTTGCTGAATACCTGTGGGGACACTGAAGACACCTGGAGCTCTCTCTTTGTGCAGCCCTCCCTTTTTGATACCCAGCCCTAGCAAACTGCAGCTACTGTGGCCTTCTCGGACCCCCACTCCACCTCCTTCACCAGGCAGGCCACCAGCTGCTACGTGGGTTCTAACCATGGTCCACCGCCTTGAAAACCTCTCCAGGCATTAAGCAGGGACAAACTTGAGGGTTCACCTCATTTGTTTTCCATCTTCAGGCATCACTTTCCATTGCTATGATGTTTCTGGAAAACTGTTGTTTTTACGTGAGAGGTAAATCTGTCTTCATTACTCCGTCTAGGCTGGAAGAAGAAGTCTTTCTGTCTTTGCTTTTGAAATGTAGAGATATAATACTTTTATTTCAATGGTAGTGTGTCTTACTTTTGTTTGCTTGCTTGTTTTAGGTGATATAATAAACTTTAAAGGATGAATAAGAATGAGAGTGAAATGTGCCTACTCACTTTGACAATATTTTAGAAAAACAATTTTGCTAGTTTTAAAGTTAGAATTTTCTTTATTATTTAGCCACAAAAATTCAGTGCTGTATGGGTTCTTACACATTACGGGAATAAAAATGGAAGCAATAGCATTTATACAATCAGTTAAATAAGTATAATTATTTTTACTGGACCTCACTTATTATCAAGAATGAGCATTTTATCAACAAAAGAAGTGTTGTTTTTTAAACTTTGTTTAAATTTACGTTTTAAATTAATGTTTTTAACTTAAGGGTTAAAGCAAGTACACACCTCAATAATTCAGGACTCATCAGTTTATAAGCAATCTTGAGGTTGTAATAAGATAAATATTAAAATATGCTAGCTTTTTAGCTCTCGTCTGCTAATGGAGGGGCTCAGCTGCTAAAATACATCCTAAGCTTATTTCCTAAAGATCCTTTATGGCTCTGCCATGCACTATGAAAAATACCTCCCATTCTTCAGCTTTAATTTCTTCATAAAAATTCAATTCTTCATGTTTTTTGTGATATCTGGGGAGAGAGAATCTTGTTTCAATCAACTTTGGCTAAGGGTCCTCTTTGGACCTAGGAGGATATTTTTCAAAATTTAAAAATTACATCTGTCTAAAAATGATCCTTTAATTTTTGATCAATAAAAGTCATTAGATTCAAATAGTTTTTCACAATATTGTGGCCTAATTGACATCTGAGTGAAGCAGTATCTAAGTGCATTGGTAACTTTTCTTCCATTTTCCTTGGCAATGGAGAATTCTAGGTAGATTATTTTACTTAAATTATTTTCTAGTAGTATAAATTAATGTTCAATAATAAAGTTCTGAGTGCATTCCCTGTCTATGATTTTATTTGCAGAATACTAAATACTGTGTTTCTTGAAAGCAGTCTTACATGTAGTCTGTATCTTCCAAGAAAGTGACCAACCTTATGTTTCTCTCCATTCAATAACTCTCTAAAGTGTTCATTATTTTATACCTCCTAAATTTAAGCCAAACAGATTTGCCATTATTATTTATCCTTTATATTACATTTTGTTGAGAGATAACTAATATACCATCAATTTAGCTAAAGTTTTTAGTAATTTCAGTTATATAACTCCCTTGGTAATTTTTCTATTTCCCCTCTCTTTTCTTCAGATTACATAATCTGTACTGATCTGATTTCTTTTGGTTCATAACTTCTTACTAGTCCTCTACCAAATTTTTCATTTCAATTGTTGCATTTTTCTACTCCAGAACATCCATTTAGTTTGCTTTATAATTTATCCCTTTCTATGGATGTTCACAATTATTTTGTTTTACTTTTTAAAGTTTGGTTTCCTTTATTTTTTAATGTGTTTAAAATGAATCATTTGGAGTCTTTTCCTGTCAAGCTCATATTTGAGGCCTTCCTAACAGCAGTTCTAATGTTTGCTGTGTGTGTGTGTGTGTGTGTGTGTGTGTGTGTGTGTGTAGGAGCCACACTGTCCTGTTATTTTGCATGTGATAATTTTTTTGAAAGCAGGACATTTAGATAATATATTGAGCGACTCTGGATACTGATCGCATTCTGCAGCTCACTGTTGTTTGCTTACATATTTGTTTGATAACTTAGATGGGCTATTTTCACTGCAGTGCAAAACTGTGATGTCACTCAGAGGGCACAGCCTTCTGCATGTGGATAGTCAGTCTGGGAATGAGAATCGTTTCCATAGGGCTTTTCCCTAGTGTCTGCGCTAAGCTATCTGCATCTGTTGCTATTATGTATTGCCGTTGCCCTCCACTGCTTGTCAGCTGATTTCTCTATTGTTTTTAACAATATTCTGTGCATAAATTGCTCCAAATCTGATCCAGTGAAACTGAGAACCCTTTGCTGGAGTATTCTTCTTTACTTCCTGAGAGCAGTCTTAGAGGTTTTCTTTGACTAAAAGAAGGTTTTTCTGGTCAGTTCTTTCTCTGGTTTTTCTCTCAGAAGCAAGTGGCCTATCGTTTAGCCTGCTGATCTCATGGAGCTGACAGTCTCCTTTTACTTGCTTACCATCAAATCTTCATAGTTTTCATGAGGGCCCTAGGCTTGAGCTTCCCCACACTCTATTGCAAATATTTACCCTAGAGAGAGCTTTAGAAATCTCTTATTATGGCCTGCCTCTTCCCTTGGGCAAAGTCTCTATGATGTTCCTCCTGAGATGGGGGCATGACCTGCTTCTTTTAAAGGACACTCACTCCTCTGTAAAAGCAAGAGGCTGGAAGAGCGGAGGTAGACTGTCTTCTTGGCATGCCTCTCTAGCTTGAAACCTCTATTCAGATGAGTGGCCTGAGATGTGAACTGTTGGGTCCCTGTATTCCTGGCCTACAAGTGGGAACTGGTTAAGGGAACAGAACCTTAATCTCTCAGCCCCACTCCCTGCAATGTAGCCTCTGCAGCCAAATGTAGTAGTGAAGGGAATAAGAAATGCTGGCTGTGTTCCTCTCCTGGGAAAACACTGTAGCCATTGGTTGGTAGCTGAAAGGGAGGAGAAGCCCCATCTTCTTGCCCACATTCACTCACACGGAGTTGGGGGTGGCATGGAAGTAGGGAGCAGGTCATGGCTCTAGAACCACAGACTCCACCTGTTCTTACTAAGATTAAGTAGATTTTATTGATAAATTGGTTCTTCATTTGTTATATGCTCATGGAGCAATTTTAAAAGACCTTAAATTTGTGTGTATGTTTAAATAATTTTCACCGGTTCTTATTGTTGTTGTTTTTTTTCCAATTTTTTTTTATTAAGGTATTATATGTGTACATATCTTACCATTGCCACCCCCCACCCCACTCCCATATATGCCCTCACCCCCCAGAGTTTTGCATCCGTTGGTTATGCTTATATGCATGCATACAAGTCCTTTGATTGATCTCTTATCTCCCCCATCTCTCCCTAACTTTCCCCCTGTAATTTGACAGTCTGTTTCTTATTGTCTTGTGGAGAGAGAGAGTCTGCAGAGCTCCGATGCTGATGTTCCAGAAGTCACCCGGTTTCCTTTTTGTAGTCATGTATTTTCACAATGTTGACTCGTAAATTATTCTAATATCTTCCAAGTACCTTCCTTTATTTAGTCTTACAAATTATTTTGTCTCTCATTCTTATTTTTTATAGGAGAAATTTCTGTTTTATTGAACATTTTATAATCAACATTTATTTATGTTTTTGCCTTTAGAAGAGATGAATCTATTTTATACTTTTCCTTTTTCTTTATAATTATAGATAATTTTCAATTTTGTTTTTCCTCTTTTCTTTATGAACTTTATATGAATAATATATATATTTAAAATATTTTATAGTTTGATGTATTTTTAATGTAGTTATGTTACCAGATAATCCGATTTACCTGTCACTCATGGGAGCATGGTAGAAGTTCTTTGGGTGACACTAAAATAAGCATTTTCAGAAGTCCGCAGGGGAGGATGGGGTGTGAAAGAAGTCTTTATTTGTGTGAAGTTGCATTTCTAGAGTTCCAAAGTCGCCTGCCCCTTAATCCAGTCCTGGAAAAGATGCAGCTGGGATTCCAGCAGAGCCAGAAACAGGGCCAGTGTCCAAAGTTTCCATTCCATGTTGCTGGGGTAGTTCAGCATTCAGGCTAATTACAGTCTATTAGTCCAACTTGTGGAGTCCAACATGGCCTTGAACTATGTGGGCACAGGGTGGCTCACCCCCCTGCCACAGAAGAGCCAGGAACTCAAGCCAGGAAGAGAGAGTAAACTTCCATTGTTTGGAATTTTAAATATTCAGATTTTGTGCCCTTGCAGTGGCCATGCCCATCCTGACCACTAATTTGTTCTCAGGTATGACTGGCAGACAGGCAGGCACTTTCCCACATTACTCAGATCTTATTAGACATGCATCTAAACTGCCTTTGTCCCGTGTCTTTCCCCATTGATCAGGGGGGAACAGACTTGGAGAATGGTAAATGTGATTGTAATGGTTTGCGGCCCATATATTTTTATTGTTGTTTGTTTAATCCTTGCCTGAAGGTATTTTTTCCATATATATATTTAGAGAGAGAGGAAGGGAGGGAGGAAGTGGGGAGAGAGGGAGAGAGAAAAACATTCATGTGAGAGACACACATCAATTGGTTGCCTTCCACATGCTCCCCGACCAGGACTGGGGATCAAACCTGCAACTGAGGTACATGCACTTGATGGGGAATCAAACCCACAAACTTTTGGTCCACAGGCTGTCGCTCTAAACACTGAGTTACACCAGCCAGGTCTCCTGTCCATTGTTAAGTGAAAGGGGCATGAGGGAGCCTAGTTATATACATTAAGGTTATTCTCTGCATATTAAAAGCTCACTGATGGACTAGCTCCATGGTGATCTAGCTACTTTCTGGCTCCAAGTGAAACCAGCTAACTGCTTCTTCCTCAATTTTGCATACCTTATATCTACCTAATGAATCATCCTCTCTTCTTAGATTAGCTAAATAATGATTTTCCTAGAACCAGCTGTGTGTGTTCCTGTATGTGTATATATGCTTAAACATGTATTTTTAAGTTCTATTTCATTGAGTTCTTCAAGTTCTTTAATTAATTAAGATGCATGATAGAAAACTAGAACAATTTGTTAATTAAATAGCTTCTGTTTGGGGATAAAGTTTTATGCTTGACAACGACAAATTAAAGACTGTGGGGTCAGGTACCTCTTCAAGTTTAATCACACCAGGTTGGAGTTCCATGTTACAGAACAGGACAATTTAAAAGCAAGGAATGACTGCAAAAGAAACTACATAGGAAAGGGATTAACTATTAAACCTGATTCTGGCAGACACTATGAATTCAAATTCATCAAGTACAGACACGATAGAGAATTATAAACTTATTTTCATATTTAGATATACTTTGTTAGATTTTATGATGGTGAATCTGCTAGATATAAAATATTAAGAAGTACCTAATAAACTATTGTGCTCTGAAATTAGATTTACAAAAGGCTGCTATTTCCTCTCCTTCATGTACCTCTTTTTTGTTTTTTTATTTATTTATGAATAATTGGTACAATGTAAACTAAGCCCAAAGTGCACAAGATAAACTCCATAAATTATGCAGGATATACCTTTATAAGATAATGAATGAGCTGTGTAAGGCATATATATATATATATCCTATATAATAAAAGCCTAATATGCTAAGTGTCCAGTTGTCCAGATGTCCGTTCAACCAATCAAAGCTTAATATGCTATTGATATACTAAGGCCACCCAACCACTCGTTATGATGGGCACTGACCACCAGGGGGCAACACTCCAACTGGTAGGTTAGCTTACTGCTGGGGTCTGGCTGATCGGGACTGAGCATGATGGGCCAGACACGCCCTGGAGTCCTCCTGCGGTCCTTCCCTGGCTGGCCAACCTCCTGGGTCCCTCCCCAACCCTGATCATGCACCGGTGGGGTTGCTCAGCCTGGCCTGTGCCTCTCACAGTCCAGGACCCTTAGGGGGATGTCAGAGAGCCAGTTTCAGCCCGATCCCATAGGCCAGGCCGAGGGACCCCACTGGTGCACAAATCTGTGCTCAGGGCTTCTAGTGTATGTGTGTGTGTGTGTGTGTGTGTGTGTGTGTGTATATGTATACACTAGTGGCCCAGTGTACAAAATTCATGCACATTAAAAGGGGATTAATTAGAGGAAATATTTTAATATTGCTATCTGCCCTTTCTCTATAATAGAAGTGTCAGAGATGAAAGAAAATTAGTAAAATGTATATGAAAATCTTCCTCCTCTCAGAGTCTGGGGCACACCACGGGACCCAGAGTCAAGTCCCCGCCCACCCACCTGCACCTCAAAATCGTGTGAGACCCAGACCCGGCCACCCCCCATAGTGGGCTAGATCTGGACCCAGCTGGTCCCACTCTGTCAAGCCTTGCCTGGTGGGGGGCATGGCCTGAGGTCCCCCATCAAGCCCTGCTGGGCAGGGGGCACAGCCTCAGGTCCCCCAGCCCACCTCCAGGAGGAGGGCACAGCCCCCCACCAGGAAGGGGGTGCAGGCTCAGGTCCTCCAACACACCCCGCTGGGCAGGGGAGCAGCCTAAGGTCCCCCAGCCCAGCACTGGGGTGCGAGGGTGCACCTTGAGGTCCCCTGTCAAGCCCCACCAGGCAGGGGGTGTGGCCTGAGTTCCCTTGTCAAGCCCTGCTAGGCGGGGGTGTGGCCTCAGGTCCCCTGGCCCAGTGCTGGTGCAGGGGGCACAGCCTGAGGTTCCCAGTCAAGCCCCATGTGGGCCGGGGGGGAGCGCAGCCTCAGGTCTCTGCTGATTGCTTGTTAAGGATCGTTATGGGAACTCGGCCTCCACTGTGGGTGCAGCCATCTTGTGTTACGGAAACCCCCACCTACACTGTGGGCGCTGCCATCTTTGTGGTAGAGTGAAGGTCAATTTGCATATTCCCTCTTTATTATATAGGATATATATGTCCCTTACTAGAAGAATGTGATCATTTTCCTCATTTAACTTTTTGTACAGAATTGAGCATGGTGTCTAATACAGGGGAAGAGCTCGAGGATTTTATATATAGAATGAATGAATTACTTGAATTATAAACTTATTTTCACTTTTAGAATGGTCTCAGACTTTACCTTACTAATTTTTAAAGGCAGTGACTTCTTTTGCTGGATGTTCTCCTGGACTGGACAAACCAGGTCTTAGTATTCTATCACAGAATAACTAAATAAAGAACTAAATACAGACTTAACCACTTAGGTGATAGTGACCTAAGATTTTACCTTAATTTTCAAAGAAAATGACTATTTCTTACTGACTGTTCTCTTGGATTGATATTGTTCTTAGTGCTCCAAAATATTAAGTCTTAATAGATATTTAAATATCGTTCCTGAGCCATCAAGCAGAAATTGAACTGGTCCAGTGCTTTTGAAAGCGACTCTTATAATTCACTTTGTTCTAGACTGATTTGTGTAAATCCAAAAATCACTGATTAATATAAAGGTAATGTTATTGAATATGGAGAAGCAGCCAGATTAATATAGAAAAATAGATGGAATTTAAAGTAAAATTAGTAAGTGCATTCTTTTTATAAAACCTTTCATATTTGCCAGTGATGGATCACAAACTTTTAATGGGCTTTTTAACTATTATCATATTCACATTCAGTGGTACAAAAGAAGTCTAATGTTTCCTGGTGCTGACAGTCAGAAGAGGAAGTTCCTCTCTGAGTCCCTGTGTTTTAGGCAAATGCATATGTTCTGAATTGCATTGGCCCCAGATAATATAGAGCAAGAGTCACACAGTGCATTATTATGGTACCTTTGAATGCAGACCTGTGGGATAACAGTTAAGAGAAGCTTGATAAGAAGTATAACATTCTGCTTGTCTAAGTAAATTGAGAGGTGTTTTAGAATATTTAAATAAATGAAGTATATCCCATTCACCAGTTCTTCACAAATGCTGTTTTGCTCATCTGAGCTTTTGAAATCTATTAATAAGAAACTGATTTTCAGTAAAATTCTTTGGCAGGTGAAATAGTTATTCTGTGTTGCTGGTTAATGGTGGAGCCATAGCTTGAAAGCCAAGGTTATGACTGTCACTCTATAGGAAAAGGATTTCTATAAATCTACCCCTTGGCAGTTGAATGAAGGAGTACTCACAGGCTATGATGTGCTTGCCTCAAGAGTTTGTTTTGCAGTCCTTTCCAATGAAAAGGGATTGTGGTTATCACTTTAACGGTCTGCCTTGTAAGTCTTGGACTCAATATTTTTGGTCTGGAGAAAGTTTAAAGCTGATACAAAATGTAGTTCTTACCTTGAATATTAAAGAAAAAATGCTTTATAAAATACATTTGAATACTTAAATTTAAGAAAAAATGCAATGACATTTTCTCTAAGACAAACTGGTTTTAAAATATGCATCTCATTTACTGAATAAGTTAAGGTAAGCAGATCGAGTTTCTTTATGCCAATTAAGAAAAGAAAAAAAGATAGGGTTGTTTTGTTCGTTATCTTCTAAAAATAATGTATTTTGTTTTCAAGATGTTGATCTATGTAAAATATAGATCAACAGAACTTTAGATCTATAGAACATTTTTAAGCAGCAATTGCACAACATACCCAGATGTCCAATATGGTCACTCCATGTTTTTGAGGAGAAAGCCATATTATCTCATATAATGCTCCCAATTACTGTTTTCTATGGCAAGAGGACATACAGACACCTTACTAACAATGGTGTGAAATCATTAAAATACCATAATAATGGCAGTATGGATTCAGAATAAATTATTTAAATTCTTCTTCCAAAATTGTCATCTGGTCCATCAAATATACTTTTACAAATCCTGATTATGAAAATAATAGTAAAATTCAAGTTCTATATAAGCATCCATATCTGTGGCACATACTGAGCCCTTGAAGTGGTGGAGGTGAATTCCGAAGAATGGTAGGCCCAAATAGGTCAGAAGTCACATAATATCCTATATGATTTCTAAGAGATATCTTCACATGGTGAGAATATATAGCATTTTCAGTACTCAGAACAAGACAGAAAATGTATTTCATGGCTGCATTGTTCCCTTGTGGCCTATTGGCCTTATAATGGATTACATTGAAACTGGCCCATTTCTGCCGAAACCGGTTTGGCTCAGTGGATAGAGCATCAGCCTGCGGACTCAAGGGTCCCAGGTTCGATTCTGGTCAAGGGCATGCACCTTGGTTGCGGGCACATCCCCAATGGGGAGTGTGCAAGAGGCAGCTGATGGATGTTTCTCTCTCATCAATGTTTCTAACTCTCTATCCCTCTCTCTTCCTCTCTGTAAAAAATCAATAAAATATATTTAAAAAAACAACACACACACACATAAAAAAACAGAAACTGGTCCATTTCAGTGCATGTTTGATCCAGAGGGCTGCCACAGGATGAGGGCTGGTTTCCATTTATAAAAATGAGAATGTCTCTTTTCAAGTCTGTTTAAATGGGATCAAAATCACAAAAGTAAAGAAAGCAAATATATCAAAATAGTTAATATAGCTATTAACTATGTGCATGTGGAGGTGTCTCCTGACATCTGATATTTTATGAAAAGATTTGGATCTAAAAAATCCAATGACCCTTTGCTTTTTTTCTTGACTAACCTGACTCAGAACTTGTTAACTTACTGATTGCGGGGAGGGGGTGTCCAACAGTCTGCCTTTTTTTTTTCCACTATAGCTCTTGATGAGATAAACAACCTAAGATCCAAAATAGAAGCAAGTTTCTATTTACAACCCAAATCTGATAAATTTACATAATATAAAAATTGGTATATTGTTTTTGAGACTTCACCAAGAAATATCTAGAAAATAAATTATATTGAGATATATACTTAAGGGATTTTCCTAGGAAAGTTTTTTTTTTTTTTTTCAATTAATAGAGCCCTAACTGGTTTGGCTCAGTGGATAGAGCATCGGCCTGCAGACTGAAGGGTCCCAGGTTCGATTCCTGTCAGGGGCATGTACCTTGGTTGCAGGCACATCCTCAGTAGGAGGAAGCTGATTGAGGTTTTTCTCTCATCAATGTTTCTAACTCTCTATCCTTCTCCCTTCCTCTCTGTAAAATATCAATCAAATATATTTTAAAAAATTAATAGACAAATTCTAATATCTGCAATGTAAGTACAAAAACATAATAGATAATTTCCAACTGCCACCCACCAAAACAACCAGTCTTCTGATTACTTAGGGACAAGTACTTAAATGTCCAGAATCTGCTTTGGAGAAAGAGAGGTAGCTGCAAAGATTTTGAAGGAAAGTAATCCTGCAAATTCCTCTATTTATTATTTGCCCTCAATTTTTGCTAGACATTGCACTAATGCATGATATATAACATGCTTATTTTGAAAAATATAAAAAATAAGAAATACATTTTTTAAAATAGTAAAGGTAAAATGTGAGCTTAAGAAAAGAGGTGTGAGAGAGAGGCAAGGAAGGGAGAAAGAAAAGAAGCAACAGATGAAGGGGGAAGGATTAAGGGAGAGAGAGGAAGCAAAAAAAAGAAAAGAAGGAAAGGAAAGAAAGAAAGAAGAAATGAAAGAAGAAAGGTACATGTGCAGAGTAAGTCTCAATATTCCAATATTTGGTCCTTAACTTTGGTTATATCTCTGGTGTCCATGCATCTGGTGTCTGCTCTACCCTTGCTCCTAAAACTATGGTCGGTGGGCCAGCAGCAGAGTGTCAGGCTCTGCATCACAACATATTTGGTCTAAATCTGCATATTAAAAAGATACACAGTGCTTAATGAGCACATTACAACTTCAGAAATACTGCTCTAGATCACAATGTCCAGTAGTGGCAAGACACAGGAGAAAAAAAAAATAGAACTCTAAAACAGACAGAACATGAAAATAAAATTCACAGGGAATCAACAAATTAACTATGAGACAAAGAAAATTTCTGTTTATCTATAACTGTGTAATACATCAGTTATCTTATAAAGCTAGAAAATGAAAATATAAATTAATTTTAAGTACTATTTTGTGTCTGTTTGCTTCAGAAGGAAGTGGTCAGCATAAAATATGGGAAAGATAGTATGATTCACTCTTTGCGATGCATTTTCCCTGTTCATTTTATACCTACTAGTAACCCAATAAGCTGTCACATAAGCTAATATTAAAAGCAACAAATTATACTTTTGTTTATTCTATTCAATGATACTCATTAAAATTTTATGTTGCATACAATTGCTATCAGATTTTATGTGTCCAATTAATGTTACATTAAATGATGCTTTTGTTCTGGAAAACCGAAATAGCTAAAGGAAGCAGATGTGTTGTTCTTAAAAATGCAGCTGTGATTATATTAAACAATTAGCACCAATATTTTGGAATAATATGTTAGATGTTCTATAACAATTATAAAATTGGTTTCCACTCTAGCTGGTGTGACCCGGTTGGTTGGAGCGTAGTCCTGTACACCAAAAGGTGGTAGGCTAGTTCCTGGATTGGGGCTCATGCCAGGGAGGGAAAGAAGGGGGATCAGCCAATCAGTGCTTATCTCTCACATTCACTTTTCTCTCCTCTCGTCTCCTCTCATCTCCTCTCCTCTCTTCTCTCTGTCTCTCTCTCCCTTTCTGTCAAATCAATGTTTTTAAGGAAGTGGTTTCTCCAAAGATCTAAATTTTCCTACACTGCCACCACTTAGAGCTATGACCAAGAAAATATTGGATATACATTTATAGGAAATAGTTTGAAATGTAAAAACAAAGGAACATTTTCTATAAATCTATGAGACACTGAAAAATTAAAAACTTCATATTTCTTTTTTTATGTAGCAAAGAACTCTAAATACATCTATACTATACTGGCATGTTTTAACTCATAAAGGTCATTTCATCATTTTACTTTAATATTTTTAAAAATATATTTTATTGATTTTTTACAGAGAGGAAGGGAGAGGGATAGAGAGTCAGAAACATCGATGAGAGAGAAACATCTATCAGCTGCCTCCTGCACACCTCCTACTGGGGATGTGCCCTCAACCAAGGTACATGCCCTTGACCGGAATCAAACCTGGGACCCTTCAGTCTGCAGGCTGACACTCTATCCACTGAGCCAAACTGGTTAGGGCTACTTTAATATTTTTTAACTGATGTTGAAACTAATTTTCAACTGCAAAAATCTTAGAAATAACTTTAGTTAGCAAAAATGGGATATTTTATAAGATATGTATTTATGGCCCTAACCGGTTTGCCGGACAGAGCATCGGCCTGTGGACTGAAGGGTCCCAGGTTCGATTCCGGTCAAGGGCATGTACCTTGGTTGCGGGCACATACCCAGTAGGGGGTGTGCAGGAGGCAGTTGATCAATGTTTCTTTCTCATCGGTGTTTCTAACTCTCTATCTCTCTCACTTCCTTTCTGTAAAAAATCAATAAAATATATTAAAAGAAGATAAGTATTTATGGAAAACCCTGTGTCCTATATGACTGGTTTATAGTTAAAAGACAGAATTAAGATTTTATACTGTTCCTACCTTTTCAAACGTTAGAGATTGTTTTTACGCTGAAAAACTACTAAAAATATATAAAACTTTTTTGTGTGGTAAAATCTTAATTAGGTAATATTTTCCTAAATTTTAAACATAATAACAAATGTATTTTCAATAAGATGACAAAACATTTATCTAGTTTTATTCTTTAATAATATTTATTTTATTTTTAAAATAAGTAAGAGGAAGTCATATCTCTGCAAATAAGCAAAACTCAATGGAACATGCAAATATCTGCACATCAGATACATGAGATTCAGTATTTTTAAAAATGTTTTTATTGATTTTTTAAAAATATATTTTATTTATTTTAGAGAGGAAGGAAGAGGAAGGTAGACACGACACACTACTGAGAATTGAGCCCATGACCTGGGCATGTACCCCAAACTAGTGACCTTCTGGTTCATGGGTCTATGGCCAACCACTGAGCTAAATTCAGTATTTTTTTTTCAAAATCAAAGTTTTGTATAGAGCACAAAAACGGAGAAGCTATATTTACATTAATTTTTTGCCAATACAAATGTTTAAAATAATTATTTAATACATAGTAAACTGAAATGTTTTATGCACTTCATGTGAAAACTCTTTTTTTCTGAAAATATCATTGTTCATTTGAAATGTCAACACAAAAAAATGAGACAGCATTTTTCCTCAACTATATTTAAGATTTTATTAGAATGGTATCTTAACCGTAGTCTATGATTTTGATTTCTAGTTCATTAAAATTGCCCTCTTTTTATCAGCCACTTAGACTTGAGAAATTTCCAGTTCAATAAAAATACTATTAAACCTTTTTCCACAGAAAACAAGTAATCCCTAAGTGCACCATTTAATGATGTATCTAATTGTTCACAGTGAGTTTAAATGCTGATAACTGAATTCACATCCTAAGGGAAGTTTTCTTATGCCTGTTGGAATGAATTCTTCAGTGTGAAGAACATTTTTCTCAATGTAAATTTCACAGCAAATATATGTATTTAAATATTCCAAATATTTAGGTGACTAGCTTAGTTTCTTTACCAAGGATGGAAACTTTCTCACCTTAGGTATTCTTTAGCAATTATGCCCATCTCACATCACTCATTTTAAAATCTTAGTTCAAATAGTAGATTGTACTTTCTTTTAGGCATATCCAGGTAGTTGTGAAAATGTTCTTCCCAAATATGCTTGTGGCTCAGAAAATTAAGATTATCCTTTCATAAAATTGAAATCTGCCCATCTGGGATGCTCAGTGGTTGAGCTTTGACCCATAAACCAGGAGGTCTTGGTTTGATTCCCTGTCAGGGCACATGCCTGGGGTTGTGGACTCGATCTGCAGGATGGGGTGTGCAGGAGGCAGCAGATCAATGATTCTCGCTCATCATTGATGTTTCTATCTCTTTCTCCCTCTCCCTTCCTCTCTGAAATCAATAAAAATATATTTATTTAAAAATATAACATAAAATTGAAATGTAAAGAAGGGAGATTAATATTGTAAAATGGCCTGATTTTTCAAGGGGAGTATAAAAATTATCTCTCACTAAGGAATAAAAGTGTTTTGTCTTGCCCTATTCTTTCTGCATTTAACTTTTACATTTTATTTTTGTCAACTAGTGTATTTTTATTTTCTCCAATTCAAATGGATTAAATTTTAAACTAACAAATCTTTGCTTTTAAAAATTGATAAATATAAGAAGAAGGTGCTTCCACTAAAGTTTTGAGTAAATGGAATGTTACATTTTGAAGGAGAATGTCACAGAAATTTTTAATTTATATTTTATTTTCAGATGTAAAATATTTAAAAGAAGAGGATGCAAATCGCAAGACTTTCACTGTCAGCAGCACACTGGATTTCCGAGTGGACAGGAGCGACGACGGTGTGGCGGTAATCTGCAGAGTCGACCATGAATCCCTCAATGCCACTCCTCAGGTAGCAATGCAGGTGCTAGAAATACACTGTAAGTAAAGCTCTTTTCTCCCCCTTTATATCGGCAGCAAATCTGCTCATCTACATTTAAAATCATTTCAAAATTAGGTAAAGTTACAGAAAATGTACAGCAAAATGCAGTAAAAGTACCCTCACTAGCATTAATCATGTTCAAAGGCTGAGTATCATTACAGTCAAGGAATAAAAATAAAGGTGGCATCAGAAGGTTAAAACTCCTCATTACCTTCCAAATAGTGGCTTGATGTCTGTGTGTGCATCTGAGTGGGGGAGGAAGAGTGGTAATTTTGGCAGAATCAGAGAGCTGGGAATCTGAAAAGGGCATTGATGAGCTTTATTGTATGTAACTTGGTTGCATGCAAACGTGGCTTTCTATCTGTGCTTTTAAAATTAGACTCTCTTCTTTTACTTTCTCTATGAAATATACTGTCTATATAACTGCAAGAATATATCTATTATGTTTACTTCATAAATAGCATCATTATTTACAAGTGATAAGAACCAAGTTAATTTGATGACAACAATAGTTCAGAGGCAGTGCTAAATGCTTTGCTGGCATCATCTCATCTCATGTTATCTGTAAGGGTATCAGTTACTCTAACTTTAGTCACAATTGACAGATGAAGACACCAAAGATTATACAGGTTGAGTCACTTGGCTAAGTCACACAACTAGCAAATAGTGAACTTGTAATCATAGCATTTTAGTAGTTGGTAAGGTCCTTGGGAGATGTGATCTATAAATATTTATCAATATGAAATTAAATAAATTGAAATAAGTAAGATAAAGCAGAAAAGAAAAAGAGGAGAACACAAGACATTGTATTTCTGAATTGGATTACTTGATTTTTAAATATTAGAGAATTTTGTTTGCTTTTATCTATTAAAGTTATAGATTGAATGTAGAAGTGAGATGCAAAATCACATTAAATACTAACATTTTAAATATAAGTACTGATCTTGTAATATGCCTCAAATTATTATTTTTCATTTATTTATTCAACAAGAAGTTTTTGAGTGCCTACTATGTAACAGACATTGTTTGGACACTGGGGTTGCATAAGTGGTCAAAAATAACAAGAAAACAAATCAAGATTGTCCCCAAATGTCAAAATCACCATCACCACTAACAGCAACAAATTTCAATTCTTTTACAGCATCTGTTCTAGTAAGGAATGACAGAAAAGCAAAATAAATGAATACAACATATAGTATGTTATGTAGTAATGTTTATGGGAAAAATAAACATCAGGGGTGGTGATAAGGAGTGGAATTGGAGGGGTGGGAATGGGAGTCAAGGAAAGTGTGTGTGTGTGTGTGTGTGTGTGTGTGTGTGTGTGTGCTGTATATATACATATGTGTAATATTATATATACACATATATACAGAGAGAGGGAAGAGCAAGTATAAAGACCATGAGGTAGGACCATCCCTTTATGTTTTATGTTTCTATGAACAGCAAAAATATCAGTGAAACTGGGGTAGAGTGAACTATGGGAAAAAAGAGAGAATATTATGAGAAAAGATCACAGTACCAAGGAACCATACTTTTAAAAATTATTCTTGATAGAGCAAATGTCATCTGATTATGGTTTTTAATTATTGCCCAACATGGTTTAAGTATTCTTAGTTTACTTGCTGTTGAAATTATTATAGTTTTAAATACTTTCAATTATATTACATTAGTTTTATTTATTTTCTCCCTGTCCTCATTGAAACAGATTCAGAAGCAAGCACATTTCATACCTCAACCTGAGGTTATCTCCAAATTTCAAATTTATTTGCAGTGAGACCTTGGGACAATTATTGAAAATGTTTAAGGTTTGAATATAAGCTAGAGAATTAATTTCCATGAGGAGCAAACTAGACAACTTAAGTCAAGTTTATGACATTACATAAAAATTCAATATAAGTAAATTTAAGCCCCTTTAGCAAAATAGCATAGACTGGGTGGCTTCTAAACAACAGAACTGTATTTCTTTTTTATTTTTTTAAATATATTTTTATTGATTTCAGAGAGTAAGGGAGATGGAGAGAGAGAGAGAAACATCAATGATGAAAGAGAATCATTGATCGGCTGCCTCCTGCAAGCCCTCTACTAGGGATCAAACCCGCAACCCAGGCATGTGCCCTTGACCTTCATCAAATCAGCGACCCTTCAGTCCCCAGGCCAGGCTCTGTCCACTGATCCAACCAGCGAGGGCCAGAAATGTATTTCTTACTGTTGCACATGCTGAAAGTCCAAGGTCAAGGTTCAGGCTCATTCAGTGCCTGGTGAGGACCTTCTTCCTGGTTCCTAGAGGGCTGTCTTCCCTCTCTGCCCACACTGGCGGGAGGGGCTAACGGAGCCCGCTGGGCGCTTTGTAAAAGGGCACTAACCTCAGTCAGGACCTCAGTAGGCCCCACTTCCTAATATCACATAGGGAATCAAGTTTCAACATATGAATGGGGTGGGGGGAGGGCGCACAAAAAACGTTCAGTCCACAGGCTCTTTCCTTTTCTCCTTTTTCCTTATTTCATCAACATGTCTTTTAAAATATGAAAAGTTATATAATTTGATATGCTTAGAGGATACAGATCATCAGCATTTTAAAAAAACATTTTCTCACTTACACATAAAGCCATATAAGACTGTTTAGAATCATATTTACTCATTTAGCTGTAAGTTTCAACATATAAAATAAAATTATAAAAATTGGGTCATAAGGCATGTTGGAGATTGCCAGACAAAGATCATTGGACTTCTACCACATCAGGCTTACTCAGTGGCTATGGCAAAGCAGAAGGCCTCCCAGACATCTCTGAGTGCATGTAAGAGCGAGGAGAGGCTTTGTAACTGGAATTAGGAGAGGCTTGTCCCGAATATTTTAAAAAGGGTTCTGGAATTGGATGCTGTCAGGATTGGGAGGAATCTAGTAATGAATATGTTGGTAACTTTTACCTAGAAAGCAAAAATATTAAAGCAGAATTAGATTTGCTATTATAAAGATGCAGTAGTTAATATGCCATTTTTTTTATAGTTGCTGAATGCTCTGGTCTCTATCGTGTTTCAGACCTGGTCATGGAATAGACTTGCCTTTGGCTTATTCCACTCCATAGTCACAGAATGGCTTCATCTCATTATTGTTTAGATTCTCAAGAATTGTTTATATTTGTCGAAAATATTTAAACTTAGCTACAGATGCCAATTGTCAGCTGCCAGTCATTTTCACTTTCTTGGGAGTAAAAAATGGAACTATTATACACTTCCGAAGCATTTTTAGCTGTTCACCATATTTTAGTATGCATTATTAATCAAACTTTATAGGGGAAGCCAATTGAATTGCCTAATTTTTTAGAACACGTTATGTGAAAAATGTTATACTTGCTGGCCAATTAAAAATAACAACTCATTCCATCATGGTTTAATATGTAAGTGCTAGAAGGCAGAGACCAGATCTATTTTATTTTTTTATTTTTTTCCCTAACATCTTGCATACCAGCATTCGATATGTGAAGTTAATTACAACTAACTGATAATAATGCTGTATATTCCTTTAGTGGTACAGAAATATACAGCATTATATATGAGAGGACATAGCTAAATGTCCCCTCTCTATTCTCCTCCCCTTAGATGAAATGAGGGGAGGAGAGTGGAGAAGGGACATTTAGCACTGGCCTGCATCAAAGTTAGAGGAAATCGGGTATAATCTTTATAAACATCTAATATCTCAATGGTTGTTTTCAGAGACAGTAGATTGTAGATTGACTTAGGTGCATGGGGCAATATATATAATATGGAAATTTCCATGGGTACAAGTGGAGGAAAAAGTAAATAGTTGTTGTTGTTGTTTTTTTAAACAGAAGGTGGTTAGTTTAGAATTTATGGAACATTGATTTAGGATTTCCACCTTGTTTTACAAAATTCCTATGAATAATTGCAAAGATTGGCCCAAATAAAAAATGTTAGTCTTTTGATCTCCAAAACAGAAAAGATGGTATTGTTTTCTGTGGTGAGTGACAGAGTAAATATACATCTCTAAAATGATGGAAAGTTATGATTTCACTTGAAATAAAAATTCTGTGTTATTGTGGAAAGGCAAGTTTAACGAGAAATAAGAAATAAGTATTGAACACATAGTGTCAAGGAACACGATAAAAAAAATACTAGGAGAAATTCTTTTTTTAGGGCTAAATGTTTTAACTTTGTAATCTTGCAATATACAATTTAGAAGGACTCAGCCTATAAAATATATCACAGCAACTTTTATGTCTTTATATAATATTACTAGTAATCATAAATTTTACTGCCACTATGATGGAAGAGAGTTTCTTTAAACTTGAAATTAAAGAAAATGTCGACTTTTCATTGTGAACCACAAATGCCTGAACATTTCACTTAATAGGTAACAACATAGTTTACACATGAGCAGTGGAAAAAGCTACATGCTTTTCATAAATTGAAATTCTCATTCATCTTTCTGTTTTTATGCAGATCTCATTGGAACAATAACTTTTTTCTGATTTAATTTGTAGAAGAACAGGTTGTATGAGTCAGATTTTAATTCATTCTTAGTAAGAATGATGTATCTGAACTAACAGAAAGAACTATGCACAAAACAGAAAATAAGACAATAGATGAACATTTATTTTCTTTATGTGACATTGACAAAATTACTTTAAAAAATCATCTGTTATTGAAAATGAGCAGCATAAGAGACAGATTAGCATTTTTTTAGAATGAGTGTTCCGAGAATACATTTAATACCATGGCATTAAACTGCCAATATGCATACATAGGAACCAAACTTTTAAGTCCATTTTGGTGTGTGTGTGTGTGTGTGTGTGTGTGTGTGTGTGTGTGTGTGTGTTGTAAAGTGCATTTTATATATAATTCATCTATCACATTTGCATAATCCTTCCCCACCAGGACTGTCTAATAGAACTTTCTGTGATGATGGAACTGTTGTATATCTGTCTTAAAATAGTAGCTAAGAGCTAGATATACGTGTCTACTCAGAACTTGAAGTGTGGATCTTGTTACTAAAAAATTGTGCTTTCAATTTTACTTAATTTTAATTGATTTACATTTAAATTTAAATGGCCACATATGCCCGATTGCTACTATGTCGCATACCACCACTCTAGATGATTTCATCATAAATTAATTTCCTTATGTCATTTCTTTTAGCATAGTTGGGGATAACTGATGAGTTAAGGATGAGTAAATGTGAAGTAATTATAGAATGCTGAGGTAACAAGATTTTTATAAGAAATATAACACCACTGTATTTTCATAATATATCTCATACATATGAGTCATAATCGCAAAGTAGGATAATTTTAAATCTTTTTTAAAAAAGTAAGATTTCTCTTTGATTTTTGGAAGACCTCTAAAAAAAGAATGCAAATCATGAAATATATTTTCCAAAAATACAACTATTTCAAAAAGTAACTCAAAACTAAATCTGAAGCCATTGGGCTCAAATATTATACTGAGCATTAATTTTGTATTTATCTTCAGAGTGAAAATTTTTCTTTATATTTTTAAAAATAAGACTCATGATTTAAATATTACAGAATTATAGAAAGATTTATTCTGGCCTCCAAAATACCTTTTGTATTTTCTCTGTGATGCCTAACATTTTGTAATTTGCTATTCAGTTTTTTTGTTTTAAGTCTAGGATGCTGATACTGGAGCCCATTAGTGGGTGGAGGTGGAAGTCCATCGATTATTTGAGGCCATATGTTAGCTGTGTCCTTAGAGGGCTGGGCTGTGCTTTTACAAGACTACAATGTTTAGTGTCCAAATACAGGTTCACTATCTCTGGGGTGAAATATAAACTTCTTAACAGATTATATTTTTAATGCAGTGTGACCTTGAAAATCAATATTGCATATTTTAAAGTTGAAGTTCTGAAGTCAGATAAGGATAGATTGGAACTCAAACTCTTCTTTATGATTTCATACAAGTTAGCTTAAACCTCATTTTGCTCCTCCGGAAAATATACCTACTTTATTTTTCTTTGTAAGCATTAAATCAGATAATGCATCATAAATGCTTGGCTTTCTAGTATTGTTTTTAATAGAGAAGTAATATATTATTCCTTATGAAGACAAAGAGGTCTAGCTAATACTTTCTATTAGGCCTATATATTGTGGAGGAAAATTGAAAAGCTTGATAATGAAAATAATATAAAGAGATTGTTTTATTTGTGATTTTGCCTAGGAAACATACTATTCACTATCACTGATATAAATCAAACATATTTAGCAATATCAAGAAAATAAAAATATTTCTTAAATATTTTTTTTCTTTCCATTCATAAAAACTACAATTAAAATGTCATCATCCTAAAGGAGAAAATTCCTGGAAACTATTTCCTGTAACTATGCAGTTACTGTTTTATTTGACTTTTACAATTACTTTTTTTATGATGATGATTTTGGCCTTTCTCATGTTTACCAAAATGGTATGGAAGGTGACATTTTAAAGATTAGATAATGTGTGAAATAAAAATAAACCCAATGATTGACAGACAGGAACTAAGATAACTCTGCATCAAGCTGTATAGTTTTACCTGTCATTGCCTTCGACTTAGCCTAGGTAGTGCCTATTATTGTTGCACGTGTGTCAAATCAACATTGAAAGCGTAAACCCTCCCATGGCAGATTTATAAAAACTAAAACAACTTTGCATTCGTGTGTTCATTTCATTATTTACTATTATTTCTTTTTCTATTCCCATAATGAATGTATTGCATGGTGCCTTTGATAGTGTTTATTTAAAATTATATCAAAAACATGAACAGCTTTAAGCTGCAGTCCAAGGACCACCCCCAGTCTAGCTGCAAGGCACTGCAGCAGGAGTCCCTCAGTGGTGGCCAGCTGAAGAACCCAGAGCAACTAGAGAAGAACAAAACAAAATCCCACCTCATAGACAACTGAGATTTTTTGTTTGTTTGTTTGGCTGTTTGGCAATGTGAATGGGAAGCACTACATTCAGGAAAGAGCCCAGGTCAGGAATCAAATGGCCTGCGTTCTGTATCAGGTTCTACACATAACGGCTATGTTTACTTGTACCTTTCTGAGCCTTAGTTTCTTCTGTCTGCAGTTTCTTCTTTATTCAGCTTGAAATGTTTGGGAACACAATGAATTTTGATTTCTCATTTTCTTTTTTAAATGCTGATATGGAGCCCCCTTGTTTTAAAGAACTTTCAGGAGTGTCCAAATGCCCTACCTAATGACGACATTCAACAAGTGACCTTCTGATGCCTTTTCCTAAGTAATCCATCTTTAGTGCTCAAGCTATCAAAAAGTTAAATTTCCTTCAGCCCTCCAAAGCAAAACCAACCTATCAGCAACATCAAGTCAAAACTGCAATTTATATCACTTCATCAGGCCATTAATACAAAAGAATTCTATTTGATAAATGTCTAAATTTTATTTATTTTGTTGTTTGGATTATCATAAAGTTCTAAATTATAAACTTTATTTTGGAATATTTTATAGTTAATTGTAATAACTAGAATGATATATTGGAGAAACAAGGATTTAAAACTAAGATATAAGTAAGGATAATAAATGGGCTATAAAGAAGATGCACTTAAATTATGCACTGTAGAGCTTACAGTTTAAATGATTGATGAAATAGAATACAAACAAAAATATGGAAACATTTGCTCTCTATAATTTTACTGCTACCTTTCTTCTCCATAAGATCTTCCTGTGGCTTAGCTTTATAATAGAGACATGTGGTTTCCAGTTGCTCCCTGACCCATTCAGTTTTACACATGGCCACATATCTCTCTGAAACTTAGTTCTGAGCCAGATACTCACTTGTTCAAAAACTTAAGGAGATTTCTTCTTGCTTTTATTTGATAGTCAAACTCCAGCCTAACATGCAAGGCTTTTAAAATATCTCATAAAATGCTGCTCTCAGCACTCCTTTTAAGATAAGGTGCCCTATACTTTACAGCATTTCTCGATTCCTCCTAAATAGCCCATATTCTTCTCTGTGTCAGCTCTTTATCCAAGTCTGCCTTGAGTCCTCTCCCTGTTTTCCCCTCTTGAATAATTCCACCAGTTCAAATACCATGCATTCTATAAATTGTTTGAAGGGCCACTTCTCTAGGTAACTTTCTTTGTTTCTGACAAACATGTATAATCTCTTCCTAAATGACTCCCATAATATTTCATCAGAGTGCTATGTTGCTTTCATTTTAAAAGTTTGCATTATTTTTTTAAAATATATTTTATTGATTTTTTACAGAGAGGAAGAGAGAAGGATAGAGAGTTAGAAACATTGATGGGAGAGAAACATCAATCAGCTGCCTCTTGTACACCCCCTACTGGGGATGTGCCCACAACCAAGGTACATGCCCTTGACCGGAATCGAACCTGGGACCCTTGAGTCCTCAGGCTGACGCTCTATCCACTGAGCCAAACCGGTTTCGGCTTTGCATTATTTTAAATGATGAATGATTTATCTTTCTCATTGGGACAAAATTCAGATGGATTACTATATTTGTGGATGTACAGCAGTTGAATAGTAGTAAAAATGGATCTTGTACACATAGGAATTAATACCTATTGGTTGAAAAAATAAATGATCACCACAAAAGTAATGTTTCACTAGCATTAAAAGGAATTTAACAGACCACTGAAAGAAAAGTGCCTGATAATTTTGAACATTATGAAATGAATTTTAGGAATTAAAAGGAAAGTGAGGTTGGAGTTTTATTTCAAATTTGCAAACAAGAAAAATAAGTTCGTATGTCTTACATGGAGGAAATGAACGGTATAGCACTGTGGCTGAAATGGTTTTAGTTAACTCTCGCTATGTCAAAAGTGATAGACCTTGAAATGTCGATAGAGTTTGTTTTTAGGATTGTTATTTCAGAGAAGTATCACAATGGCCTCACTCAGAGTATTCAGCATTCTTTTCATTACAGAAATTAACTAAGATCTGAGAAAAGACCAAATATCTGATATAATAAAAGGCTAATATGCAAATCGACCAAATGGCTGAATGACTGGTCACTATGACGTGCACTGGCCACCAGGGGGCAAACAATCAACGCAGGTGCTGCCCATTGGTGGTCAGTGTGCTCCCACAGGGGGAGCACTGCTCAGCCAGAATCAGGGTTCATGGTTGGTGAGCACAGCAGCGGTGGCAGGAGCCTCTCCCGCCTCCGCAGCAGCACTAAGACATCAGCTGAACATCCCCTGAGGTCTCCTGGACTGTGAGAGGGTGCAGGCCGGACTGAGGGACCCCCTTCTCCCCTCTGTGCACGATTTTTGTGCACTGGGCCTCTAGTCACATATAAATGCACACAACTTCACTGTTCTCTAATAGTTCCCAATTTGTTGTAACAAGGAAGAGAATGATAGGTCATGAATAGAATAAATGTATATTTTTCAGAGGTGGGCACTGTTGATTTGGGGGCAGACAATGCTTTATTGTGCAGGGCTGTCTTGTGCACTGTAGATTGCTCAGCAGCACTCTGGCCGCAGCCCACTAAAGGCTGATGGTACTCCCTGTACCTCTCCCCACACTGTAACAAACAAAAATGCCACCAGGCACTGCCAAGTGCCCTTGAAAAGAAAAAAATGTCCATTAGATGATTTAATAGTAGCTTTATTGAAGATTTTCTCTTTCCTAAAATCACTGCTAAGGATATAGAAAATGCATTCTACTGAATCCATATATTTACTTTGATTCAAATCCTGATCATTCAAATAGAACAGGAAGTATCCTTACTTTCTGTTAAATTTTGAATAAGAAAATAACAATATGTGTCTATCAATATATCTTTTGAGAGCAATAATAGTTAAGAAAAAAGTGTGCTTTCATATTTCTAGAATTTTAAAGATGGATTCTAAAGAATATTTTTTCCTGCTAAAGTCTTACAGGAAATATTATGCTTTTAAAACATGAATATTTTGTTTGGTTACTATTAAGTACTAAAATATGATTTTTTTATAAATGAATATATACCTATTTTATATGCTTGTGCTAAACTTATAACATTTTGTTCAGATCTGGAGACACATAACTGAATATGTTAAGATCTTGAATCCTGACTGCTCAAAATGTGGTAGATAAAGCATCCATGTTAAAATTGAATTCTTTTCTTATAAAAGGTGAGGAGAAAAAATTAGTATTCAGTATTTGAATTAAAAAAAATGTTCATTTAATTATCATGGAAAGTTGTTACCTAATGCTATCTAATGCAGAAAATTTGTACTAGGAAGAGAGTCAGGTAATAGCCATTTAATTAAATTAAATATGAGCTTAGATTAAAAGTCAACCTAAAGTTTGTGTTAGGAATATTTAAGATTAATTTTACATACATCAGATGTCAATAAATTTCAATTAATTTTTTCTAATATTTCAGAATTAATGTACCATAAAGATAATAATATGTATACAAATTTGTGTGTTCATTTATTTAACAATTTATTTACTAGGCACAGATTTTGTATAAAGGACTCTGCAGATACTGAGGATACAGCAGCGAATTTTAAAAATTACACAAGGTGAAAAAGAGAACATGTAGCAGAGTTATCTGACTGAATTTTTGGGTAATGAATAGTCCTTAGCAAGGCTATACTAATTATTTTGCTTGGAATCCTAAAAGCAGATATTAACCACACAAGCTTTTAACCAGAAAATTGATGTGATCAGAGTCATGTTTTGAGAAGATAAGTTTGTTTAGTTCTAGAAGTATGAGGGGTGAAAAATTGGTACAAGGGGACCTTTCACTAGTATGGTAAAGTAGATAAAAGAAGTGGTTGTGAAGCAGCCAAAAGAGAAATGAGATTTAAAAATTATTTAGGAGGTATATCAACCAGATGTAATTAGTTGATTTATTTAGAAAAGATAAGGAAACAGAGGTATTTGGTGTATATAGCTGAATAGAGGCTGGTGGTGTCTTTGGAATAGAGATTCCTGGAACAGAACTATATGGGGAGGGTTACAGGCTTTGAGTTCATTTTGGACATATCAAACGTGCCGTGTCTTTCAGACATCCAAGCGGACATGTCAAATAGGTGCTCCATACACATAAGTGTAGTATGTAGTACAGAACTGCTCTGGGACATAAACTTGGGAGTGACTGGTGAGTAGATAGAAACTAAAAAGTTGGGTGTGGCTGAAAGGACCTAGAGAGAATTATGGGACAACAGATTGTTAATGCCATTCTCAGTGATCTCAATATCTAAAGGTGAATACAAGAAGACAACTGAACAGAATCTGAGAAAGAGTAACTAGAAATGTTAGAGTTGAATCAGAAATGTTGGGGATGGGTAGGGTTGAGAATGTTAGAGAAATCTAAAGACAATCCTTAGTAATAGAGTCTAATCAGCATTTGAGTCTAATCAACATTTTATTTCATACCAACATTCTGATGTGAAATAAAAGAGTACTGTGTTATATCCCTTAACATGGTAACTTAGGGGTTATTTGGTGGCCATAATAAACATTTCATTGAAATACATGTTAAGCATATTATCTGCTTTGGCATTTGCTTATAACTGAATTTTGTATTTTGAATCTAAAGGGAATGCTGAACCATACTTCAGGGTACTATTTGTTACACATGTTCTCACCTCTGATAATAACTATTTAAATTAAAAAGGACAGAGCTAAGATAAATCAGACCATATTCTGTTTTCCTCTATTCTAATAGCTACCTGGCACTATATAATTTACTTTACTGAAACAGACACTTGCCCATATCCCTTTGACACACACCATTTCTTTGCATCAAGTCCACCAGGAGTACCAGGGAGATAACACTCCCTCCTCCCTCCAGGGCAATCCTCCACCGAGCACTAATGAGAATTGGTAAATATTCCCTAAATACTCTCATGCCCTGCTCATCTAGGAAAAAAGTGTGATGCATGCCCTACATTATTTCTCAGCGTTCCACAGCAGGACTGAACCCTAGCTGCCCCTGGTGTAATCTGCTCAATAACACACTTTTTTTTTAATGTCTTTCTTTCTCTTTTAGCTAGGGTTCTCCAGAGAAACAGAACTAACCAGATAAACACACACACACACACACACACACACACACACACACACACACACACACAATTATCCGGGCTGGCAAGTCTCCAGATCTTCAGGCCAAGAAGTCAGCAAGCAAGAGACCAAAAGGACAATCATTTAGTTTCATTCTGAGTTCAAAAACCTGAGAATCAGAATCGATGTCATTTCAGTCTGAAGGCCAGCAGGCTCAAGGCCCAAGATGTTTCAGGTCAAGTCTAAAGGCCCCAAAAAAGCCAGTGCTTTAACCTGCAGCCATCAGACAGGAGAGATTATTTCCTACTTGGGGGAGGGTCAGCTTTTTTAAAAATTCTATTCAAACATTCAACTGATTAGATAAGACCCACCTGCAATCAGCTTTATTAAGTCTACAATTTGAATATTAATCTCCTCCAGATTAAGAAGTACAAATTGGTTATTAGAAAATAGTCATAAGAATGTGAGATACAGCATTGGGAATATAGTCAATTATATTGTGATAACAATGTATGGTGGTAGGCAGGCACTGGAAATATCGGGGGGAACACTTTGTAAAGTACATGATTGTCTAACCACTACGGTATACACTTTAAACCAATACAAAATAATATTGAAAGTAAACTGAATTAAAAATAAAAAAATAAATATTAATCTTACAGAAATACTTATAAAAATGTGTGGACAAATATTGGGGCCTCCCATGATGCAATCAAGTTGACACATAAAATTAACCATCATAGTCACCCCAATTAACACAATTTTATTTTCCAAAATAATTTTTTCTAATCTTTCTTCTGCCACCTTTATTTCTAGAAATAAAACTTTTTTTTTTTACATTGGCAAAAGGAAATTAAGTTTTGATATATGTATACATAGTCAAATTTCAAAAGACCATACACCTCAGTTTGCCCAGAATTATTCTGGCTCATAGCTCTTACCTTACTTAGTTGTTAATATGTTCCCTTTCCTTTTAAAAAATGTTCTACTTTGAACAACATTATATGAACATTATAGTCAGTAACTATGATAACAATTGAAAAATTAGTGAATTATATTTATTTTTTATTATTTTAGTCTAGTAATCCTATATATTAAAAGGTTAGTGTGCAAATCAACAAAACGGCAGAACGACTGGTCGCTATGATGCGCACTGACCACCAGGAGGCAGACGCTCAATGAATGGAGCCTCTGGGGCATCCATGGCAGCACTAAGGATATCTGACTGCAGTTGGACATCCCCCAAGGGCTCCCAGACTGTGAGAGGGTGCAGGCTGGACTGAGGGAACCCTCCCCTGAGTGCATGTTATTTGTGCACTGGGCCTCTAGTTAAAAATATGATGAGCATGTGTCATAGTCTTCAAATTATTTTTCTTCCTGGGTAATTTTACACTGCAATTATTTACCATGATGTATATGGAATGCCTGTTTGTAACCTGGATATATTCATTGATTACCTTAAATGTATTTTCTTCTTTAAATGACTGAGAAAGAATGAGTTTTAAAAGTACAAATAATTTATAAGTGTACAGTCTTTCACAGGATCATGCTTTATTTTTCTATATGTGACAAATCTGATTATTTTCCTGAAATAAGATTTTAATCTAAAATTTATACACTTGATTGATACTTACTTAATTAGCTTCAAAGTCATAGAATGTGTATAGCTCCAGGGTAGTTCGGTTCTTCCATCACAATGAAGGGAATGATGAGAATAATTTTTGACTATCAGGAATGCTCAGAGCCTATATTGTTTATTGTGGAGACAAGAGGAGGAGGCAATTCCATGTTGACTGTGGGACACAAAATGCCAGGACTTAGCAACCTCTCAGAAATAAATGAAAGTGTTTACATTGTCTCCTTTTTCAGCTTGTTTTCCATTTCTTCCATGAACTATGTATCTTTGTGTTTACTAAACACAAAGTATTCTTGAATACTTTTTTTTACTAGGGATGATTTTATTGCCTAATGGAAATAAATAATTTTATAACAATTATATTTTAGCAATAAAATGTTAACTTTTAGTAATATTCTTAGTAACTATGTCAAATGACTTGCTAACTGTACTTTAGAGCAATCAACATGTGCTGAATACCGGATTACTGCATTTTCAAAAAGATTCTGCATAATGCTGTGAGACAGTAGTTGATCTTGAGTTCTTTTTGGCTTCCTTGTTGTAACTCTGGTATTCCTGCAACAATGAATGGGCTGTTATTCAAATGCACATAAATGTGTTCAGTCCATAATAATGGTATTTCTACTCATCTATAAATAGTTGACGAAACAATTGGATGAAATGCTTGATATTCATCTGAACCAGTTTTTGCAATTTCACTTTTAAATTTAGATTTCAGAAATAATACAGCAGTGGTGCTCATGAGATATTCTGGTATTTTTGTTAGCTTTTCATGGACAGGATAGTAGCTTCTTAAAATTACATATTCCATTTCACCAAATCTAAGAAATCCCTTTTAAAAAAGACACCATTATACTAGTAAGAAAGTGCATGGACATGCAGCATGATGTACAATTTCTAAATGCATAGTTTTACATATTTAATGACCTTTTCATTTTTTTCTAGATACACCATCAGTTAAGATTATACCATCCACTCCTTTTCCACAAGAAGGACAGCCTTTGATTTTGACTTGTGAATCCAAAGGAAAACCACTGTAAGTGATTTAATGAGTAATGACGTTTTTCACTTTTGCTTCTATTCTGCTTTGATTGCAGACTTTAACTACAGAAATCCACTGCTTTTGTCTTTTCTTGGTGGGCAAAGTGGTCTCTAGACCAGAACCCCCTCCCCACAATCACGTCTTCACTAAGTGTCTGTGGAAGATTGGTCTTTTTCTTTGTCATCGAGTGAAGTTTCTGGGAAGGGTTCCAGCTGTGATTTTTTTTCCCCCAGGAAGATATTTCAACCTGAAAGAAATGTAGGCTTAATCAGTCACTGTTCACATCATCAGATTGATAACAATTGCACATTGCTAAGCTTAGTTCTCACATGAAAAATTTTGAAAATATTGAAGCATCGTCAAAATAAGTTTTAAAGTTAGTTGAGGAAGCATTTCCTTAATAAGAGAAATCAACTCTACATTTCTTATGTTGTAGCTCCACAACTCATAATTTATGAATGTGATAATACTTGTAGGGAAGGTGAATGAAAGGGGTCATAAACTCAACATTTTCAATTGTAAACTATTTCATTATTAGAATACATGAGTCCTAACATCCCTTCAACTCTAAAATTATACTTTTTAACATTCATGTTTTTAAACAGCAAACTCTGGAAGTCTACTATTTCTACAAAAATCAAGTCAGTATAGATTATCCAAATAAGGATTATTCAAAGATTATTTGAAAGACATTTGATCATTTTAATATAGTAACAGTCTAGGTGTAGTGATAAATAATTTATCTGATTTATTAAAACTTTCAATTGAGTTACATTTTGGTTTAAATCTTAAGAAGAGGGATTTAATTGTTCTCTGTTTATAACTATATGGGAAACCTTTTGTGCAAATCAAAATAATTACAAAATATTTAACTGTTTGTGCAAAATAAAATAATTACAATTGTTTTTCTAAGAATATTTGTTATTTAAGTGTAAATTACATAGTATCCATGAGAAAGTTTCCTAAAAGAGTTTTAAGGCAGAAGTTTGAAATCATCCTCAATTGTATGATATTGTACTTTTTAGCACATTAAGCATATTCACACTTTCTTATTTTAATATGTATTGTTGATAGTATTACAGATGTCCCTTTCCTCTTTTTTCCCATTGACCCCCTCCACCAGGCACCTGCCCCTCCAAGGCCTTCACCCCACTATTGTCTGTGTTCATGGAATATGCATATCCTATATAATAAATGGGTAATATGCAAATTGACCTAACAGCAAAAGGACCTGGAACAACCAGTTGCTATGATGTGTACTGACCACTGGGGGCAGACACTCAATTGCAGGAGCTGTCCCTTAGTGGTCAGTGCACTTCCACAATGGGATTGGCACTCAGCCAGAAGCCAGCACATGGCTGGCCAGGGCACTGGTGGTGGCGGGAACCTCTTCCGCCTTCACGGCAGTTCTAAGCATGTCCCGTTAATGGGCTCCTGGGCTGCCAGAGGGATGTCTGATTGCCAGCTTAGGCCCAATTCCCCAGGGAGCAGGCCTAAGCCAGCAGGTAGACATCCCCCAAGGGCTCCCAGACTGCGAGAGGGCGCAGGCTGTGCTGAGGGACTCCCCCTCCCAGTGCACATATTTTCATGCTCCAGGCCTCTAGTATGCATATAAGTTTCCTGGTTTTCACCCACTACCCACCCCACCTTCCCTCTGAAATGCGTCTGTCTTTTCCATGGTTCTGTCTCTGGGTCTATTTTATGCATTAGTTTATTTTGTTGATTAGATTCCACATATGAGTGAGATCATGTGATACTTATCTGGCTTATTTCACTTAGCATAATGCTCTCCAGGTCCATCCATGCTGTTGCAAGTGGTAAGATTTCCTCCTTTTTTACCACTATATAATATTCCATTGTGTAGATGTATCACAGCTTTTTTATCCACTCATCTGCTGATGGGCATTTGGGCTGTTTCTAAATCTTAGCTATTGTAAATTGTGCTGCTATGAATGTAGGGGTGTTTCAGGTTTCTTAGGATATATTCCTAGAAGTGTGATCACTGGGTCAAATGGCAGTACTATTTTTAAATTTTTGAGGAAACTCCATACTGTTTTCCACAGTGGCTACACCAGTCTGCATTCCCACCAGTACTAGGGTTCCTTTTTCTCCACATCCTCACCAACACATGTTGTTTGTTGATTTGTTGATGATAACCATTCTGACTTTCTTTATTATAGTTTTGGTATTTTAAAACTGCTTTCACTCAGTAATTATTTCCTAGAGATGTAAACATGCAGATTTAAAGAGCATATTGTGAATTAGTATATTAATTTATTTTATAAGAAACATTTAAGGTGTTTTATATCTTAAAAACACATTTTTCATAGTAGCTTTACTGTATATATCCTGCATAATTCATTTTAGTAGTTCTTACCTTCTGACAAGATTAAATTCCTTATATAAAACATTTTTCTCCATCGATCAGTATGCTGTCAAATGCGACAGTGTGTTCTAGTATTAAAGTTTCAACAAAAGCTTTTGGCTACAAGTTCAGTACTTTAAATAGGGAAAGAAGTATAGTAGACCCTAGTCAGCTTTACACATACTTAAATCCTCATCTATTTACTCCTGAACCTGTGTACCTAACACCAGAAACTTCCCTACTCTCCCTCCCATCTTCACTCCTGTTCCTTGCATGTGTTATTTTCTGACTCTGTCTGCTCCCCTTCCCTCTCTTTTTTATGCTTCTGCTTTGTATGTTTGTTTCCATTCTCCCTGACAACATCAGAGGTCAGCATATTGGGGTATGAAGGAACATGATCAGGATCCAGGTGTAGCAAAGGATTTATGATTTTAACTTCTCTCTATAGTTCTGCCACCAAATACATGTATGTACACTTGGAGCAAATACACAATTTATGCCATTAAATGAGGTGAGTATGGGAAATATAATATTCAGAATGCTTGCAAATAAATACATTCCTGTTCAAACATTATCCAATTACCTGTCAATTAGCTACTCTTTGACTCAATATTCAATCTGCACAGTAAAAACAGCATTTCATGTGAATAATGAGATTGTGAGGTCCATGTAATTAGATATGTTAAGTAGTTCATTTCCATTAGCTGAGCTGTGGTTGGATGGATGCACATATTGAGGGTCTCTTTCAGCAACCTGGAAATAAGGTTGGCTGTGTAACACTCTTCTGCACTGAAAATAAATGAAAAGTATAATCATCTTTTATTTATGTATTAATGTAAAGAATACAAAGATTCCAGAAGTTTAGAAAATAGAAAATGCTTTCTTTCTCAGAAAGATCCTAATTAATAATACTTTGCAAATAGGTAAAATAAATAAGATACTCTCCTTATTTTACAGAAGAGAAAACCAAGTCTCACCAAATGTAAACCAAATTTTCCTGATCCATCCAAATTTAAAATGGATGAGTTAGGATTTAAACTTAGTTCAATCTTTGTCCAAAGTTCATATTATTTTAGCTATTTTCTGCTACCTCCATTGCTGAGTCTACGTTGTCAGTTATGTTATCCAAAGTAAGTTTTGAAAAACAAGGATGTACAATAATGTTCAGCACTGAAGTTCAACACACAGAAGCGTGAAGGTAAAGAAGTAGCTGGCCTCAAGACACTCTTGCCATCCTCTTTTATCAGACTTTCTTCTGTATCTATCCCCTTTTGCAAAACTTGCCAAATTCCTACCAAACTGACTGTTTCTAGCATGAGTTTACAGCCATATAAAATAAAATAAAGAACTCTAGTATAGTATCACCTGGCAATTAACTCATAAGCTCCACTCCACAAGGGCTAAAATCATCATTCTGTTTTGTCTTTATCCTCATAGGTCCCAATGTTGTGTTCTATATGCTGTGTTACAGAAGTAAATGTGTATAAAGTTATTTTCTTATAGTGTATTCTCATTCCCAGCTTCATTTTTACCCTTTTCTTCCCTTATAGTCTGCCAGCCCATTGATAGTAAAGGTATTGCTATCATTCCTTATTCCTTATGCTGCCTTTAGATAATTGGTTTACCTATGTCCTTCCTAATATTCTTAAAATTCACTCTTTTGCAGTTTCAAAGTAACTATCACTTCCAATAAATGTTGGCATTAACTCCTTTAAAAACAGTCTAATTTCTACCCTCTCTTTAGTTTATATTGTATCTCCAACAGTGCCAGATGAGGCAGATAGGACAAAAAACAAGGGGAGATTGAAAAGAAACCATTGGATTTTCCCAGAAGGAAATCTTAGTGGTCATAAAGAAAATAGTCTCACCAGAGCAGAGAAAACAGAAGGCAAATTGAAATGGATTAATCAGGGAAATAGAAGGTGGTGGGGAAGCAAAGATAATGGGAGGATCACCCATTTTAGAAAGTGAATTAAAAAATGTGAGAGAAATAAGGAAATAAATTTATGTCAAACAGAAGTTACAAAATAAATAATAATATAAAGACTGTTCATATTTCAAGATTTGGTCAAAAAAGCCTAAAAAGTGTGGGAGTAAAAATGAAACATGTGATATCACAATACCTAAAGGCCAGGATCCAGTTTCTTACTTTACTGACAAATTTCCACTCCATTACCTTGGAGCTCTTACACCTGATTCCCATTTGTTATTGTGGAAACACTGAGAAGCAACACTGTGGTTCAGCTTTTGATTGGCTTCCAAAACACTTGATTTATTTTTTAAAAATACATTTTATTGATTTTTTACAGAGAGGAAGGGAGAGAGATAGAGAGTTAGAAACATTGATGAGAGAGAAACATCGATCAGCTGCCTCCTGCACACCTCCTACTGGGGTTGTGCCCGCAACCAAGGTGCATGCCCTTGACCGGAATCAAACCTTGGACCCTTCAGTCCGAAGGCTGATGCTCTATCCATTGAGCAAAATTGGTTAGGGCTTGATTTCTATTATCTTTCCACTTACCTGATCCACCTTTAATGAGCAGGTGGGAATCAGAAATGGATAATGGATACATGATGCTTTACATATCGTAGCTGACTTAAATAATATTTTTAATCCATGACCAAATATTTATTATTCCTTTCAAAATGTTTGACCAATTTATGATTTCCTGAAGAGTGAGTTATTCATGGTTGCTATCCTTTTATATAAATCACAGATGATAGCGTGGCTCAACTTGTGCTGATACTCATGTTCCCAACCTGCCTTCCTGTATGCTAATATTGTTTTCTTTGTTCTAAATGTGAGGGCCCCAGTGACTGTTTATAAACAATCATGCCTTATTTGCCTGCTTTGGACTGAAGCCTTTTGCTGTTTTCCCATTGAACAGCTGCATAACTTGGGCCAGGACCAAATTGTTCCACTCGACATTACTATAGAAGCATTATATTCTTTCCTTAAAAGAGAGATTACTGTACTTGTCTGTCTATTGTTTTAATTTTAGTTTAAAGTGAGGACCAAGCTAATGCCAACCACTCTTCTTTCAAGTCCCCAGAGTTTTTGCAACCTTCTTCTTTCTTTGGCTGAATTCCCAGACAGCTTTCAGGCAGCAGCATTCTCCATTTATAGAAGTAGAGAGAGAGGTGGTAGGAAAGCTGCTATATTACATTAAAGTCATGACCTTAAATGGTGTGGAGTTGCACCTCATATGCTATAAACAAAGAATTGTCACTCATTTTAATCCAATGTTTAACACTTTTTAAATATACCTCAGCAAAGCAATGGGACATTTTCAGTTCAATGTGTATTTGGCATTTATTCTATAAAAGA
This sequence comes from Eptesicus fuscus, assembly GCF_027574615.1. Classification (NCBI taxonomy): domain Eukaryota; kingdom Metazoa; phylum Chordata; class Mammalia; order Chiroptera; family Vespertilionidae; genus Eptesicus; species Eptesicus fuscus. The sequence continues at coordinate 90,342,100 of NC_072475.1, read as the reverse complement.
AAACGATTATAGGTATTGATACATTTTTCTGTGTATCCAGCACAATGTTTATGGTTTACCTTCTGGTAGCCACAATTTTCCTTGTGTTCTTGTCATTAATTTATTATATGTAAATCATAGACCCCCGTTCTGTACAAAAATAAAGATTTTACTCCTTAGGAAGACAGATCACATATTCCGTAACAACTAGTGAGGTGTGTAAGTGCAACCACCACACAACCATTTTTGAAATGATCAAGAATTGAAAAATAAATCTAAGAACATATTGATGAACTTTCTATTAGCATAATAGAGATTAAAAATGAGATTCAAATTAAGGCAAAATGGTTTTATATCAAGTCAGTTTTCTGGTATATACTTTTTTGCCAATCACTTGTTATTTACTAATTGTCATACAACCTAATCACAGTCAGAAGAAATGACAAAACAAAAACACACTGGGAGTTAAAAAAGGCAAGTTATCGCCCAGACTATGTGGTTCAGTGGTTGAGAATCAACCTATGAACCAGGAGGTCAAGGTTTGATTCTCAGTCAGATTGCAGGCCCAATCCCCAGAATGGGTCATGTAGAAGGCAACTAATGGTTCTCTCCTATCATTGATCTGTCTCTCTCTCTCTCTCTCTCTCTCTCTCTCTCTCTCTCTCTCTCGTCCCCTCCCTTCCTCTCTGAAATCCTCTCCCTTCCTCAGAGTGCCAGCCTCCAGCCCAGAGGTTCTAGTTGGTAGTTCTGTGGTGGGGTCTGGATCTCTGAAAAACAAACAAACAGAAAAAGCAAGTTATCATCAATAGTGAAATGTTTTAGGCCAAAACAAGACAAAATATGAATTTTGGGGAAAATTGCTCTAAAATAATAGTGATTGTATATTAGTTGACCTAATGAATAACAGGTGTTAATTTTATGATATGTGTTTCTCACCTGCCATCTATGCTATTGAAAGCCAGCTAATTAATCATCAGGTTTTTGTTTATTTTTAGATATAATGTCTAAGCTGTCATGCTCTTGGGCACAGTTGTATGGTAAAGTAGAAAGAGAAATACAAAACTAGATTTGAATTACAAATATCTTTAGCCTGAGTGGTCTTGAACAAGTCACCGAACCATGTCAAATATCTTTTTAATTAATATCTTACTTTTAGAGTAATTTTAGGTTCAGTGAAATTGAGTGGAAAGTACAGAGTTCCCAAGTACATACCCCTGTCCCCACACATGCACAGCCTTCCCCACTATTCACATGCCACAAAATACTGGTATACTTATGGCTATTTTTGTTGAAGTTAAATAGAAATTGTGAGCTACAAGAAGAGAAGAAGAGGCACGACCCTGTAAAATAAAATAGAGCTAGAAATGGGAAACCGTACCATCCCAAGCCATGGAATGGAACTTTCATAATGTTAAGGCAGAACATTTTTTAGAAAACTTGGAAAGGATTGGAAGGGGTAGAGAATGAGTTTGAGTTCAACAAAGGTGGAAAAGGCTGCACTCTAGAGCAGTTCTGCTGGGATGATGGAACCACTCTGTTAGTGAGTTTTGACAGAAAACTAAGGCAGGAGATATGGAAAGCCTTAACCAGAACTAAGTGAATGGCATGGCTCATGAATGGGTGAGTGTCCACAATCTGTGATGTTGACCACCTTGTGTTGACATAGATTTCCAAGTTCACTCATGGGTGTTGCTTATTTAAACCACACACTATCCTGTTGTGAAAGGTTTACAAAGACTCATAATTATTTCCATTTTGTAGATGATAACAATAAGTCTTGTGATGATTACATGACCTTTGTCAATCATACAGCTCATTAGGATTATATTATTTTTTAAAAAACTTTAACAGCACTGATGGTTATGATTTATTGTTTACAATATTTTCAGTTTTCCAATAATACTGATTTTTCACAGTAACCTGGTAAAGTTGACAAGAATGAGATAGTTTTCATAAACTACTAAAAAAATCCCATTTATCAAATAGTTGTAAAATATTACCAGTTATATAAGCTTAAACCTGTGATAGTATATCTAAATACTATATAAAGTGTTTCTAAATATATCTAAATAGTTTCTACCTAGAATTATGATTATATGTATAATAATTATGTTATTATTATATACATTTTTTAAAAGCCAGTTATATTATAACCTTAATTTTATATATCTTTAAGAAGATTAAGATCACAGGTTACAAGTACAAAGCAATATTAATGGAAATGCAATGCCAACATAACAAATAAAATGGGAAGCCTTACAGGGTAAATAGAATAAACAGAAAGTTAAAAGTAAACATTCATCAAAAGTATGTCTTTTTTGTTGACTATTAAGCTAATACTTAGAGGCCCAGTGCATGAAATTCGTGCTGAGGGGGTGGTTGTCCCTCAGCCCAGCCTGCACCCTCGCCAATCTGGGACCCTTGAGGGATGTCCAACTGCCCATTTAGGCCCAATCCCCGTGGGATAGGGCCTAAACGGGCAGGCGGACATCCCTCTCACAATCCAGGACTGCTGGCTCCAAACTGCTCCACTGCCTGCCTGCAGGCCTGATTGCCCCTAACTGCTTCTGCCTGCCAGCCTGATCACCCCCTAACCACTCTCCTGCCAGCCTGATTGACACCTAACTGCTCCCCTGCTAGCCCAATTGCCTCTAACTGCCCTCCACTGCCAGCCTGGTCACCCCTAACTGCCTTCCCCTGCAGGCCTGGTTACTCCCAACTGCCCTCCCCTGCCATCCTGATCTCACCCCCAATGGCCCTCTCCTGCCTGCCTGGTCACCCCTAACTGTCCTCCCCTGCAGGCCTGGTCACCCCTAATTTCCCTCCCTTGCCAGCCTGGTCTCCCCCACAACTGCCCTCCCCTGCAGGCCTGGTACCTCCCAACTGCCCTCCCCTGCAGTCTTGGCCTCCCCTAACTTCCCTCTCCTGCAGGCCTGGGTCCCTCCCCAACTGTCCTCCCCTGCAGGCCTGGTCACCCCCAACTGCCCTCCCTTTCAGGCCTGGTCACCCCCAACTCTCCTCCCCTGCTGGCTTGATCGCCCACAACTGCCCTCCCCTGCTGGCCATCTTGTGGTAGTCATCTTGTGTCCACATGGGGGTGGCCATCTTTGACTACATTGGGGCAGCCATCTTGTGTGTTGGAGTAATGGTCAATTTGCATATTACCTCTTTATTATATAGGATGTCACCAAAACAATTGACTGAATAAACATAAGGGTCTCCTTTATTATAGAGATACTTTTGAAATGACAGTCCTTAGATAATGAAGGTTATAGGATATTTAGAATGTTTTTATTTCTTTGTGTACTGATATCTAGAGAAATACAAAATTCTCTCAATTGATTAATTAAAAGTTAAAGGCAAAATATCCCATATTTTTCCAAAATATTTTCAAAGGAAATTAGCTCTAAATTTATATAATTTTTAAAAATATATCCATGTGCTGTCCTTCTCCTGTGTGGTTCTTTTCTGAGACCCATATGGTCTTTTGCTCCCATCTCCTGGCTTCAAAATTTAATTACACATTAACTCTCTGGAAACACACAAGTGCTTATCTTGGAAATGAGACCGAATATATTTGGTTTGGTTTTGGAAACAAGACGCTGACTCTGGGTAATCTCCACTGCTGTTATTTAGGCTGGGCATCTGTGGTGTGTTGGCCACTCAATCATTTTCAATTAAGCATTCCTATGTCTTGTGAAAGTCTCATAAGTTGTGCAGAACCCCGATTATAGATCCATAGAGGAAATGTACTTCTTGAACATTTCTAGGTAAGCAGTTTTCTTGCAACAAAAAGCCAATTATTTTGAGGAATTATGTAAATCTTCAGTAGGAAACTTTCACACAAAAAAGTCTCAGTACGTTTAAGACACCATTGTGGAATGATGCTGTCATATACATTGATTAGATATTTCAAGCTGCACTTGGGGCTCATGTGTTCAAAACTATGTAGTTTTCATATATATTAATTATATGATTACACCTAAGCATTTTACTTTTTATCTAAAGATCTATAAACATTGCATGTGTTTTTATATAAAAACCAAGCTATTAAAATGGTAATTGTAGGAAAATTACAGGGGAAAAAAATCACTCACCATTTAAAAATTATGAAATACTATACTACACCCTTGATTAAAGAAATTCTTAACCCATTGCTCAACATGCAATTTTTTTTTTCATATTATGTGTCATAATGTTAGAGCAAATACCAGTCTGGTCAAGTTATTAAGAAGTAGATTACACTCTGCCTGGGTTAAGTATTTTGATTTTCACTTTTGTAAAATATATGCAGAAAAAAAAAGTATGGTAATAAAATTAATTTAGATTCACTCTAGACATTTGGTATTATTTCAGTTAATATTGAAATTGAGAAATTCTTTTGCTAAGAGACCCATTTCCTCAAACTTAGAAATCTAAAGAGGATTTTCTGCATTGCACACATGTTTTTAAAATGCATGGTGCATATTGATTCACTTTTTCAGATATTCCCACCATCATATAGAAGTTCCTAAACTTCAACGTTTGAATAAGAAATATTTAAACAGCAACCCAAATTGTAGAAAATGTGAACATTTACAAATGTCTCCAATTAGAATAGAAAGAATCTGTCAGTGATTGATGATGGCCTTAAAGCCCAACTCTTGCAGATTCAGAGTACTAAAAATATCCGAGCTGCTTCAAGGAAAGGACGAAGAGCGACAGACAAAATTTTAAAAAGCAGAAGAAGAAAGCAGCAACTAATTTGACTTGTCATCAGCAATTGTCCCTGAAATGGTGAGCTGTGATAGACTTAAGCACTAGCACTCAAAACTACAGCTAACAGAGATGAGCATAGTGAGGTATGAAAAATATAATAGCTTGTCAGTGCAGGGACAGAAAGACTCAGAGGCCACAGGAGCTTTCACTGTGGGTCACAAATGCAATGTTTTCAAATTGCTGGTTGTAACTTATTAATGAATTATAAGTTCAATTAAAAAACCCTTTTAAAAACTAAAAATAAAAAAAACCTACATAATAAAGAGGGAATATGCAAATTGACCATTACTCCATCACAAAGATGATTGCACCCACAGCTGAGGCCAAGTTCCCATAAGGAGCCTTAATGAGCAATCAGCAGGGACCTGAGGCTATGCCCTCCCCTGCCCCCATGGGGCTTGACAGGGGACCTCAGGCCACAGCCCCTGCCCCAGCACCGGGCCAGGGGACCTGAGGCTGTGCCCCCCCCACCTGGCTGGGCTTGACAGGGGACCTCAGGCCGTGCCCCCCACCCAGCGGGGCTTGACAGGGGACCTCAAGGTGCACCCCCAGTGCTGGGTCTGGGGAACTCAGGCCATGCCCCGCCCAGCGGGGCTTGACGGGGGACCTGAGGCTGCGCCCCCCCTGTCAGTGGGGCTTGACGGGGGACCTCAGGCTGTGTCCCCCACCTGGTGGGGTTTGACGGAGGACCTCAAGGCATGCCCCTCGCCCCAGTCTGGGCTGGGGGACCACAGGCCATGCCCCCCATCTTGGCACCGGGCCAGGGGACCTGAGGCTATGCCCCCTGCCCAGCAGGGCTTGACAAGGGTGGGACTGACTGGGTCTGGATCTACCCCAATGTGGGGGACTGACCGGGTCTGGGTCTCACGCAATTTTGAGGTGCATGTGGGTGGGCGGGGACTTGACTCTGGGTTCTGTGGTTTGCCCCAGACTCTGACAGGAGGACGGTTTTCATATACATTTTACTAATTTTCTTTCATCTCTGACACTTCTATTATAGAGAAAGGGCAAATAGCAATATTAAATTATTTCCTCTAATTAATCTCCTTTTAATGTGCATGAATTTTGTGCACTGGGTCACTAGTAGAAAATAATAGAATAGGACAGGAAAATATAGTGAAGGAATGAAGAAAAAGAAAAGAAAATGTCACAGTATATTAGAAACAGCAAACTTTTACTTCCTGTTTGAGTTTATGTATTGTATGAGGTTGTAAAATATGCTTTTTACTATACGTCACGCCTCAAAAGAGTTGAAATTCATTGCATTAACACCACTTGTGGTGCAGTTAGACTTGAAGACATTTAGGGAAAGAGCATGTTAGGTCCTAGTTACTTCAGTTTCTCTAAGGCCATCACTATACCAAAATGTATGTTCAAACTGAAGAGATCTTATCACCAAAAATGCAGTCAAATGCCACTAAGTATGTTCAGTTTAATAATGCAGAAAAGTTTGATCCTTTGAGAAGGACCAAATTATTAAAAACTATTTTCAAATTTTAATCTTAAGTTTCAATTATCTCCAGCAATTACCTATATTGAACATTTAATTCCCCAACTACCAGGTAAAGGATGTGCACTTTTATTTTACTTTTCCAAGACTATTGGTTTCAATATTAGAAAAGAAACAGTTATAGAACAGAAGCAGTTCTATAATGGTGATACAGGGTCTAACATAAGTGTTAATTCTTATAAGCTTAATTAGCACTATTTTATAGTCATAGAAATAATGGAGTCAAAGTAACTCTTATGTAGACAATAAGACACCATAATTATGATGTACCCTTAAACTGAATGGTTTTCAGGCATCTGATTGATTATGATGCTTGCAGATATGCTTGATATGGAATCAAACTGTCCTTATAATATCACAGATTGATAAAGTAGCAGATTCTGAGAAATTTTGACTCACAAATTCTTGATTTAAAAATTGTTCTGAATCTAGCTTAGTCAAATAACTTTTTAGGACCTACTAAGTTTAAAATAAGTTAAAAATATAGCTCCTTAAGAATGATCATTTTAAAATATATCATTAAGAATTTAAACTTAATGTACATACATTGACGGACTTATTATTGCTCAGATGTGGAAATGGGTGTTTAGTTGGAATTTATTAATCTTTTAACCAGAAATTAATATTATGTGTTTATTAAAGAAAATAAATGTTAAGTACAGATAAGTCGTGAGTAATTGTTTTGCTTTAGCACAAGTCCTTGATAGATTAGTCTAAGCATTTGGCACAATCTTGAATATTTTCCCTTCAGTACAAAAATCTGCCACTCCTCCAGTATCATAGCAATCTTATTTTTTCTAGGATAATCTTTTATTTGTGTGCCGTAAATTGGCTAAAATTATACAGTTTGTAATATGACTGCCTTTGTTTGTTAAAAGTGTCAAAATCATCATCAATGAACACTACTTATCAGTAAAGAGTGGTCCAGGATTTCACAGGCACTCTAAAAAATGCCATTATTTTCAAGTCTATAGCGCACTTATTCTTGTATATAGGTTATTTTCTGTTTTAACAACAAGCTTCTAAATGTGGAGGTAAGAAGTGTGTTAAAAATTATAATCAAGCAGCATATGCTCAGATTAATCAGGATAGAAGAAGTCCATTCATTATTTGCTATTGAGCTTTTAAATCTCATGGTGAAATTAACATCAATGTTATTGTCAGATCTATCTCTAACCTTTAATGTAATGAGACTGCAATAGTTGATTTCAGGAATTTACATGAGTACATAAACTCAGAGTCAGAGTTTTAGCTTGTAATTTAATGGAATAAGTGGGCTTGGATGTTTCACTTCAAACTGACTTCATCTATTACTGCATTCAACACTTTTGACCCTATCAGAAAAAGCATACTGATGGTGATTTTTGTGCAGGGACTTTCATTGCTGAGCTTTTCAACAGGAATCACTCAAACTGCAAATAGAAAGGGGTGGGGGTGTTTATTGCTTTTCATAAAAAGAATTGGGCAAGTTTGGGAAATATATCCACGTTGAGCAAAGACAAACCTATAAGAATTATGACGATAAAACAAGAGATTGAAGAATATATCCAGAAACCACTAAATGCAAAAGGGAGTAGAGACCAATGTCCAAAAAGCTAAGGAACCATCTATCTACTGGTTATCTATCTATCTATCTATCTATCTATCTATCTATCTATCTATCTATCTATCCATCCATCCATCCATCCATCCATCCATCCATCCATCCATCTATCTATCTATCTATCTATCTATCTATCTATCTATCTATCTATCTATCTATCTATCTATCTATCTATCTACCTATCTATTTATCTATCTATCTATCTATCTATCTATCTATCTATCTATCTATCTATCTATCTACCTATCTATTTATCTATCTATCTATCTATCTATCTATCTATCTATCTATCTATCTACCTATCTATTTATCTATCTACCTACCTATCTATCATCTATCTATCTAATCTAATCTAGTTATCTATCTACCATTTCACACATGCAAATACACAAGTACTAGTATGTACTTATCAAATTAATCAATACAACCTCAAAAGTCTAGAAAAACAATGGAAAAGTACAGATTTAAAAGAGAAGTTGTACAAATTTTTTCATCTGAGTAGTTTTGTCAAGCTTCTTGTTCCTCCTCCTCCTCCTCCTCCTCCTTTTTCTTCTTCTCCTTCTCCTTCTCCTTCTCCTTCTCCTTCTCCTTCTCCTTCTCCTTCTCCTTCTCCTTCTCCTTCTCCTTCTCCTTCTCCTTCTCCTTCTCTTTCTCCTTCTCCTCCTTCTCCTTCTCCTTCTCCTTCTCCTTGTCCTTCTCCTTCTCCTTCTCCTTCTCCTCCTCCTTTTCCTTCTTCATTTGCTTTACTTTTCCAGTCTTAAATATTTGAAATGTTAGAACAGAATCAATTTAACAAATGAAGATACTAGCCGTATCAAAATGTATATCTTGCAAAAATGTGTATTTTAAGTATAATGTTAAAGAATTATGGAAGGCATAAATATATTGATCTAATCATATATTCTAAAAATATTTATGATGATACACAAGGCATTTTTTCAGATTAGAAAACAAAATAAAATAAAAATCATGAAATACTCAAAGACACGATAATGAGATTTACTTTGGCTTTAAAACTGCCTTTCTTGCCCTAACTGGTTTGGCTCAGTGGATAGAACATCGGCCCGTGAACTGAAAGGTCCCAGGTTCGAATCTGGTCAAGGGCACATGCCCGGGTTGTGGGCTCGATCTCCAGTGGGGGACTTGCAGGAGGCAGCCGATCCATGATTCTCTCTCATCATGGATGTTTCTATCTCTCTCTCCCTCTTCCTTCCTCTCTGAAATCAATAAAAATATTTAAAAAAATAAAATTGCCTTTCTCTTTGCTCTTTCTGTGTGTTCACGCATGTTGACTTTGAGAGCAGTAATTAAAACCTCTCCTCATTTTTTTCTTCAGCTTGTTTTGATGTCCTGGTAAAGTTACAGGGAAGATGTAAAATTTGTGTTCATTAGGACTGGCAGTTAACCAGATGAGTATAATGGATAGGGCAAAGAAACAAAATATTGATTCCATTGTAAGACTGATTAAAGAAAGGATTTGGAGGACATTGCAGAATAAAGGTAAATGGTGGGTTCATTAGTTAGGATTAGAAGTAGTTTTGATGATGTATAATAGAGCAGTTAGCCAATAAGATGGGAGGTTGTGATTGGAAAATTTGTGATTTTTAAGGTACTGAAGTTACGATAATGACAAAGTTTAGTGTAAGGTTAACAAAATAATTATTGGATGTGAGCGGATCAGAGAATTAGGAGGTCAAGAGAACTGATAGTTCAAGGTATTAGATTAGTTATAAGAGTCAATGTTTAGGCCAATTAACTTTTAGAGATTCTTTTTTTATTTCTATGACATAATTATTTTAAAACTTCTCTTGGACAACTAGGACTTCATTGACTTTCTTTTATCATGTACTAAATAAAAGTATTTAAAAGTATTGGGTAATTCCTCCTCCTCCTCCTCCTCCTCCTCCTCCTCCTCCTCCTCCTCCTCCTCCTCCTCCTCCTCCTCCTCCTTCTCCTTCTCCTCCTCCTCTTCTTCCTCTTTCTTTTTCCTGAGCTATGAATCTTGCTTGGATCCAAATTCTTACTGTAAAATCTCCCAACCCTGTCCTCTATCTGTGTTTTTAATTTCTCACTTTCTTATTGCAGGATGGATATGTATTTACTAATTTTCTTCTAGCACTTGAATTCAGCTTGTCCCAAAATGCTGACTGCAAAAAGTTATATTTACTTACTCAACAACTCTTGTTATCTAGTCTGTGCTTTCCTTTAGTATTACCTCAACTTCATCTAGGACCTTGTTTGCTCTCTTCAGAAGTCTATATATGGTCTATTTATTGAATTTCCTTTTTTAGATAATTAACTTTGGTACACTTAAATAAAATTCTGATCAGGAATTCTCACTTCTTAAATACCTTAGCAAAGTGTTTTCCATTTTCAAGAAAGTCTAGATTATTTAATCTGTAACTCAAGGACCTTTATTGTCTGTTTGTTTGTTTGTTTGTTTATTTATTTATTAAATTTATTGGGGTGACATTGGTTAGTAAGATTATATAGGTTTCAAGTCTACATGATTTGTATGTTGCATTATGTGACCACCAGCCAAAGTCTAATAATCTTCCGTCACCATATATTTTACCCCCTTTGCCCTTTATTACCTTACCACCCCCCAGCCCACTGGTAACCACCATACTGTTGTGTGTGTCTGTGAATTTTCATTGTTTTTCTTGTTTATTTGTTGCTCTCAGTTTTATATCACACATAAGAATAAAATCATATGATTCTTATCTTTTTTCTGTCTGATTTATTTTGACATACTCAAGGTCCATCCATATTGTCACAAATGGCAGTATTTAATCTTTTCTTATGGCTGAGTAATATTCTATTTTATATATTTACCACATTTTATTTTCCCGATCATCTATCAAAGGACCCTAATACTATTATCATATCAAGTATTTTTAACTTTACTCTTTCTTAATTTATCTTAGTCTAAAGCAATTTTACCTATCAACTGTATTCTCTTTCCCTGACATTCACCATATTTAAATTTATATCTTAAACAATATGGCTTCTGGAGGACAAACATGCGGGGTTCTGATTCCTCATGAGATGGCATCTTCCATTTCTTCCAGTCAAAATCCTATCATAATAAAAGACACTAAGCAAAGTTATATCTTTCATAAAGGTTGCTGTAATGTTTCCAATTTAGGTGTGATGAAATCTTTATGGTGTCTTATAACTTATTTATGCTACTTACTATGTCTTGGCAAGTGTTATGGTTGATGACATATAAACTACTAAAATAAAATATTACAGAGAGCAGAGATAATTTATTTTCCTTATATCCTTTATAATGCTGGTTCAAAACTTGCACAGATTTGTTTATCAATAACTTTTTAATGATACTTGCATAAACTTATTAGATTCCTAGTCAGAATATATAGTCTTTAACAACAGCAGCAACAAAAACTTCATTGATCTCTTATGTATCTTAAGATATAAGTGTAAAAGTACAACATTCTCTGTAATGAAATTCATTGAGGTTTTTTGAAGACTCTTTCACTATGTTTCTGAAGTTTTGTTTTCCCTTGAGCCAAATTCTATATATAATGAAGACACATAAATGTTTCATTGATTGTGTTTTACAATGAGCCTAAATTGTGATAAGTAAACCATCTAAAGTCAAGTTGGAAAACAGTAGAAGTTATATTATTTCTTAAAATTTTTCCATAAAAATATGAAATCAATACCAGGAATAAAAAGAAAACAAATTTAATTACAATTAAGTTGCACAACAATCAAATCCGAGGGGAAAAATCACAACTTGATATACTCTTCAAGAGATTAGATTTTTTGAATAATTAAGAACATGACTTTGAATCTATATAGAATGTTATATGCAAACGATGCTCAGAAACACCTCTTTTGATTTTTAATAATAAATATATTCCTTTGTGTGTCTTTAAATTTGAAATGATCAGTGTACAAATAGCTCCACAAGTAATCCCTTTTTATTTCTTATATTTAGCAAGCACATCCTTATTTTTCCAAAAGAGACTCATTAAAAAATTTATATTTTAATTGAATTCAGAGCTCTAAAGAAGACTACTTCTTGAATTCTCTATATATGTTTTAAGTTTTTAAAAAAGCAGTAAAGTGATTCCAGCTTCTAGTTTTCTCCTCTCTTTTTTTTTCCTTTTCCTCGCTTGGTTGGCACTTTTTGAGCTTTGGCATATGGTTGTGATCTCAATCTGCCCATTGGAGAACTGTATAGGCTAGAGTTCCTTCAGAATTTTTCTTTTCAAAAATCTCTAAAACTTAAAATTTTCTGCCTAAGCTCAATTTCAAACTTATTTATCAATCAATTTGCATTTAATTTTATCACACCATTTCTCTAGAAATTAGCAAAACAATGAGAATTTTATGCATAGTTCTTCAGTATAATCCTTTTTAAGGAATCATCACCCAAGCATATGTATTTATTGATTTTAGAGAGAGAGGAAGGGAGAGAGAGAGAGAGAAACATCAATGTGAATGAGAAACATTAATTGGTTGCCTTCCATATCCCCTCCTACTGGGGATCAAACCTGAAACTTAGGTATGTGCCCTGACCTGGAATCAAACCTTCAACCTTTTGATGCTCTAACCACCTGAGCAACTGTCCAGGGCAGTATAATTCTTCATTTACAAGTTTTTCTTTAAACAGAAAAACAGAAACAAGAAATTTATATAACTCCTACTATGTTCTCTCATTTTAGAGTGAAAATATTACAAGAAATAGAGAAAAATTAGGCTTTAAGAAATTCTCCCTGATATTAAAACTCCAATCACATCTACTGCCACCTGTGAGATTTCTAAAGTGAAATAAAGGCAGTAGTTATTTCACATGCCATATAAGTTAGATACCTAAGGCACTGAGTCATTAATATAAATTCCTGTTTTGTCTTATATTAAAACAAATGTAATATATATGTTTTCCCCCATCGAGCCATAGCAAAATATTTACTTGAGTGATATTAGACTGACTATTTTTTATCTGAGAAATATAAGTTTATTTAATAAGATTAACTTTAGTATTAAAGCCCAAAATGCACTGTCTTATTAATGCACTCAAAGAGGATATGACCATTTGGGAAAAGAAAGCCAATGAAGTGTGCATCCATACCAAACTTAAAAAGACCTTTACTCCTATTCATTTCCTCAAAGACACCAGAAGATTTTTTTTCCTATAGGAGACATAATATGGAACTCAGTTTTCCATAACTGAACGGTTTATATTTTATTTTTATTCTCAAGCTTGAGCCTAAAGGAGAGAATGAAAGCAATGAAGGCTGAGCAAGATTTCATTCCTATCACTACGTAGGGAATGGATAATCTCCTATACACTTAGGAGACTTAGAGGGACTGTTAACTATGAAATAACTTTATAGAATAAATATCCCAAAGAATAATAAAAGAGTGTCAGTGAAAATTATGAATTAGATTTGTATCTGGTTCAAGATAATAAACACACTGATAGTCTGAGAGTTGTGACAATTCTTTCCAATGTTAATCTGTAAATAGAAAGTTGTTAAAGTTATTGCAGAATTTCTTATTAGATGTGTACAAAACAAAATGAGTTTAAAACTTTTTAAAAATATCTGTTAAGTTAGCCCTGGCCGGTTGGCTCAGTTGGTTGAAGCATGGTGCAGTACACCAAAAGGTTGATGTTTTGATTCCAGGTCAGGGCACATACCTAGGTTGTGAGTTCAATCCCTGGTCAGGGTGCCCAAGGTAGGCAACCTGTTTCTCTCTCAAATCAAACCAAGAATTCTTCCCTCTCTCTTTCTTCCTCTTTCTCTAAAAGTAAATAAAACATATGCTCAGGTGAATATATATATATCTATATATATGTCCTGGATTGTGAGAGGTATGTCTGACTGCCCGTATATGTATATAAACATATACATATATTAAAGAGCCAAGGCTGTAATGACCATTACAACCAAAGGCCTGACCAGACTGGGGCTGCTGCCAGCGCTCCGACCCAGCACAGCGCTCGACCCAGCACTGACTGCCTAGGGGGCTGCAGATCAGACCCGGAGAGAGGACTGCAGAGAGAGAGGCAGGATCTGATAAGTAGCCTCTGTGGCAGCCATTGATCAGAACTTGCCTCTCTTTCTCTCCTGGCCTGGCCAACAGCCATGCCTCCATTTCTCTCCAGGCCTCCACCAGGCCTACTTATCGGCCCAGCCTTTCTGATCAGGCCCCATTTACAAGCCCAGAGACGCTGACTGGCATAGAAACTGAGCAATCAGAACCAAATCTGGGTGAATGTAAAGAGCTGATGCCTGCCTAGGAGGTAGAACTATTGACGCTGACTAGCATAGAAACTGACCAATCAGAATCAAATTGGCCGGCAGGGGAGAGCAGTTAGGGGAGAGATCAGACTGGCAGGGGAGGGCAGTTGGGGGCAACCAGGCTGGCAGGGGAGGGCAGTTGGGGGCAAGATCAGGCCAGCAAGGGAGGGCAGTTAGGGGTGATCAGGCAGGCAGAGGCAGTTGGGGGTGAGATCAGGCCAGCAAGAGAGGGCAGTTAGAAGAAATCAGGCAGGCAGGCAGAGGCAGTTAGGGGTGATCAGGCAGGAAGAGGCAGTTAGGGGTGATCAGGCAGGCAGGCAGAGGCAGTTAGGGGTGATCAGGCAGGCAGGCAGAGGGGTTAGAGGTAATCAGGCAGGCAAGCAGGTGAGTGGTTAGGAGCCAGCCATCCCAGATTGTGAGAGGGATGTCCAACCTCTGATTTAGGCACTATCCCACAGGGATTGGGCCTAAACCAGCGGTTGGACATCCCCTGAGGAGACGCCAATTGGAGTGGGTGAAAGCTGAGCTGAGAGAAACCCCCTTCATGCACAAATTTTGTGCACTCAGCCTTTAGTATATATATCAATCTAATAAAAGAGTAATATGCAAATCGACTGTATCTCCGCTACACCCACAAGCTATGCCCACAAGCCAATCAGGAGCGAGTTGGCAAATTAACCCAACCAAGATGGCTGTGGCCACAGAGCAAGCAGGAGGCTTGGGTTTCCCCGGCAATGGAGGAAGCCAAGCTTCCTGAACACCCTGGCCAGCCCTGGACTCCACTCAAGGCTACAAAGTTTCAATTATAGAAGATAAATAAATCCTAACAAAAATGGCGGCAGCCACAGAGCTGGAGAGAGCAGGAGGTTTGGGTTTCCCCCAGCAATGGAGGAAGCCAAGCTTCCTGGCCTGCCGCTCAAGGCTACAAAGTTTCAATTATAGAAGATAAATAAATCCCAGATACCAGGGCCTCTCCTTGGGTCGCCGGAGGTCATTGATGGCCTGCAAACCACCAAAAGGCCCCTTGCCCAGGCCACCCCACGCCCCAAGGGAACCCCCAACATGATCTGGGACACACTTCAGGGCAAACCAGCCAGCCCCCTCCCGTGCACCCGGCCTCTAGCCTATCTAATAAAAGAGTAATATGCAAATTGACCATCACTCCAACACACAAGATGGCTGCCCCCATGTGGACACAAGCTGGCTGCCACAAGATGGCAGGCAGGGGAGGGCAGTTGGGAGCAACCAGGCCTGCAAGGGAAGGCAGTTGAGGGGGATTAAGCCTGCAGGGGGCAACCAGGCCTGCAGGGAAGGGCAGTTAGGGGGAACCCATGCCTGCAGGGGAGGGCAGTTAGGGTTGACCAAGCCTTCAGGGGAGGGCAGTTAGGGGCAATCAGGTCGACAGGGGAGCAGTTAGGCATCAATCAGGCTGTCAGGGGAGTGGTTAGGGGTTGATCAGGCTGGCAGGTAGAAGCGGTTAGGGCCAATCAGGAAGGCAGGCAGGCAAGCAGTTGGGAGCCAGCAGTCCTGGATTATGAGAGGGATGTCTGACTGCCCGTTTAGGCCCAATCCTACTGGGATCGGACCTAAACGGGCAGTCGGATATCCCTTGAGGGGTCCCAGATTAGAGAGGGTGCAGGCTGGGCTGAGGGACACCTAACCCCATGCACGAATTTTGTGCACTGGGCCTCTAGAGTGTGTGTGTGTGTGTGTGTGTGTGTGTGTGTCTGTATGACTAAAAAACTTAAGCAAAGCCTTGGAATACAAGAGAATAAATGTATAAGCATAGTTGGTTTCTTTTTTTAGTTTGTTTGTTTTCTGTCATTTTAGGAAGAAACTGCTACAAAAATGTCTTTAGGTACATGGGAAAATAAAACATATTTTTAATCCTATAGATTTGGTAGATAGAAATGTAAATCAAATTTCATCTCATATCGAATACAGTAGGTCCTCGGGTTACGTTGGAGATCCGTTCCTTCAGAGTGATTTAACGCGATTTTCGCCGTATGTCAGAACCCACCTACATAAGCACCTACATCACTCACATGGAGCTTATACACAGTAGTAATGAAGTGAAACAGTAAAAAAAAATGAAAATAAATATAAAAATTCCTGACCTTTGCTTGTGGTAAATAAATAATAACAAACATAAAGCACATGTGTACATATATCGAAATGACGGCACTTGTGTTTTTTTTTTAATAAATAAATGGGAGATGGCAACGTAACCACAAAACGACATACATCAAGTCTGTCATAACCCGAGGACTGCCTACATTTTCCACTTCTAAATATTTGGGCTTTTAAAGGGGGAAACTCTGTGGATCAACTACAGTATATTTTTCTCACTATGAAGTTAAAAAGTGCAATGCCTGATTTTGTTAAGTCTACCGTCTAGCTCCTATTCTTTCCAGACTTTCCCATAGGAACTGTACTCTGGAACCATTTTTTCAATGACCTCTTTTGGTTGCCTGAATAGCAGGAAAGAATGTTACTCATTGCAGCAAGAAACTCAATCATTTCTGGGTTCCAACTAGAAAACGCCTAGGGGCCCTCTTTATTAAGATAAAACACAAATTGTATCAAGACTGGCTGAACCACTTCATATTTTTATGATGACTGAGAAGTTTGATGATTTTAAGTACTAATTGGCATATGTGTAGCTTATTTTTAATTGATGCATACACTCTAACTTTCATTTCATTAATATCATATCTTACAGTGCTAACATTTTTGCCATCTTGAAGATTTACTACCATACATTGTAGGGTCTAGAAATCTGCAATGTTAGTGTCAGCAGTGACACTATTTTTATTTATTTTTTCATTATTTCTTAAAACAGAGGCTTTAACTTTATTTTTATACACACAATTTTAAAAGATATGTCTACATTTAATTACATATTTACAGAGTCATTAAAATATGACTAAAAGCTTATGAACACAGGCAGAGAAAAATTATGACACTTTGGATTTGGGTACCATAATTTTTAAGTTTATGAAATTGTATGTTTATATGCATATAATCATATCTGTGTGTTTAAAAAATCTTACTTATATATCAATGAAGTAGTGTCTCTTAATATAATAAAATACCTCCATTAAGTAGTTATTAACTGTTATTTTAAAGTTGGTTTAATGTGGCTTTGTAGAAAGAACACAACTTCTAATATTTCAGTTTAATGCATGGAGTCATGGTTTTATTGAATCTCAAAGGAAGTTCATGGTACAAGATTATTCAGGCTATCAGTTTTAAAATAAAAATTTCTAAATGCAAATAATAACTAGCACATGTTAGATATATGAATCAAATCAAGAAGTATTAATGGTGTGGCTTTTATAAGAGATACTGTGAAAGTAAGTTGTCCATATAATTAGATGATATAAATTATTAGATTTTCTAATAGGTTTGGACAACTAGTTCTTATTCAACTTTTTTTTTTTTTTCATACAATCCTCTTTCAAAAAGTTTCATGGGTACAGTCCTAATAAAACTATCTTCTTTGTTCTATCTCCAAGTTCTTACTACTTAAACTAAGCAATCATATCTCATAAAGACGGAATATGCTAATTGACCCTCAGGCTGTTGCAAAGATAGTGGCACCCACAGTCAATAAGGAGGGGATATGCTAATTGACTGTCACACCCTCAAAGATGGCAGCGCCCACAGCCACAAGATGGTGGCGCCCAGTCCCCTCAGCCCCGCAGGGGCAGCAGGCACGCAGCCAGGCCTCTGAAGTCCCCCAGTCCCCTCCGTCCCCGAGCCACCCAGGGCCGGCCTGAGGTGCAGGCAAGCCTCGGATGGCAGCTTCCCAGTGCCCAGGGCTTCCCAAGGTTCAGGTAACCAGGGCTGGCTGAGGCTTGCACTGCCAGCAGTGTCAGCAGCAGAGATGTGATGGGCATCGCCTTCACCTGATCGCTGGGTCGCCTCCAGTCCTTGAGGGATCCCGGACTGTGACAGGGGGCAGACCAGGCTGAGGGACCCCCCCCTGCTCCAGTGCATAAATTTTCATGCACCGGGCCTCTAGTCTACATTATAAAATGCCAGTGGCTGTAATGCCAGAATGCTGGAATGCCGGAACAACCAAACAACTGGTCACCAGGAAGTGCATTGATGGGTCTTGCTGTGCAGCAGGTCTCGGTCTCATACCGTGGCAGGAGTCTGTGTCTCACCAGAGCGGCAGGAGTCAATCTGGGTCCCACCTGCATGGCAGGAGGAAGTCTGGGTCCCGCTGGCATGGCAGGTCTGGGTCTCGCACAATTTTGCATGCTAGGCCTCTAGTTCTTTTATAACATTGCCAATCTGCTTGTTTCAATAGAATTTCCAATATTTATTATTATTTGGTTCACAAATTTTATCTGTTTGACAAAATTTTGTCAAAAAAATGTAATCTTTTTCTCAGAAAATCTATGATAGTTATAGCCACCACTTAACAAGACATATATTCTAATTGTATCCAATTAGACACTAATTGTTGTATCCAATCCAACACTTCAGTGTTTTCTCCAAAATAAACAAATAATTAAATATTTTCCAAAAATAATTGTAGATGATATGATTAAATTATGTTTAAATTAGGAAATTCTGAAGAACTAGGAAAATATTCACCATGTTAGAAAGCACAAGATAGTACACTTAGCATTTAAAATGGAGTCAGAATAGAATTTAGATACATCTCTCATCTCCTTATGTGCATTAATTTTTTAAAATATATTTTTATTGATTTCAAAGAGGAAGGGAGTGAGAGAGAGAGAGAGAGAGAAACATCAATGAGAGAGAATCATTGATCGGCTGCCTCCTGCACACCCCTTTGGGGATTGAGCTCACAATCCAGGCACATACCCTGACTGGTATCAAAGCCCTGACCTCCTGGTTCATAGGTCACACTCAACCACTGAGCTATGCTGAATGGGCTGCATTAAAGTTTTTAAACTATATGCACCAAAGTGTTCTTGTGAGGATTGTAGAAAATGTATGTAAAGTATTTTGGATAATTACCATCATCAACACCTGGTGGTAGATATTATTAGTAGCCATTCTCATCATTCATAATTATAAAACACCTTGAAATCTTCAAAAGCAGAAATCCATGATTTATTTATGCTTTCTTCCCTAAAAACAAATTTTGAGATGGGAATTGTTTTGCAAGTATACGATTCAAAGAGATTTAAATTAATTCAGTGTGTTTTTTTTTGTTCTCTGTGTGTGTGTGTGTGTGTGTGTGTGTGTTTAGATTCCACATATAAGTGAGATCACAAAGTATTTATCTTTATCTGTTTGACTTTTAATACTTAGTATAATGCCCTCAAGGTTTATTCATCTTATTTCAAATGGAAAGATATCCTTTTTTTTTTGGGGGGGGGGCGGCTGAATACTTACTCTATCTGGGATATATTTTCTTTATTCATTTATCCATTGATGGACACGTAGGTGTTTCCATGTCTTGGCTAAGTAAATAATGCTGCAATGAACATAAGGATGCATATATCTTTTTGAGATAGTGATTTCATTTCTTTAGGATAAATACCCAGCATGGATTTTGTGGAACATGTGATATTTCTATTTTTGATTTTTTTCAGTAATCTTCATACTATTTTGCACAGTGGTTTCAACAATTAACATTCTCAACAACAGTGCAAAAGGGTTTCTTATTTTTCACATCTTCTGCAACCCTTGTATTTCTTGTTCTTTTTGTTTGATGATAAGTCATCAAAACATGTATTAGCTGATATCTCAGTATTGTTTTGCTTTGTATTTTCCACATGATTAGTGATATTGAATACTTTGTTGGTCATTTGCATGTCTTCCTTGGAAAAATGTTTATTCAGTTTCCCTGTTTATTTACTTTATTTATTTATTTATTTGTTATAAAGATGTATCCATTCTTTATATATTTTGGATATGTAACTCTTATCAAATATATGATTTGAAAATAACTTATTCCATTCTGGAGGTTGTCTTTTGATTTTCTTAATGGTATTCTATGTTGCAAAGAAACTTTTTAGTTTGATGTAGTCCCATATGTGGTTTTGACCCCCAAATCACTCTGCCAAAACAAAATGAGGTATTAGTTGATCATGGTACTGAGCACAAACTGTGAATATAAAACATTAAGGTAAAGCTGAAGAGGAGCTCTGAAAGAATGGTAGTGTCAGAATATAATACAAATAACATCCCTGATGGGTTTAAAGTCCTCATAAAAAAGATATTTGCACTGTTAAACTTAATCAAGGACTAGAAGAAATGTGGTCTGACACTAGAAATATTATTAAGAAAGAATATGAAAAAGCAATGCTAGTGGTAACAAGGAAAGACAAACTGTCATAAATGACAGAAGAAACACTAAAAATTGTTCAAGACAGGCAAGAAGCAAAAATAAAAGATGACAAAAGCAGGGTTGGAATCCTGAATGCAGTTTTTCAATAAGTATCATGTAGAGATAAAGAGAACTATTACATTAGTCAATGTAAGGCGATAAAAGAGAACAACAAAAAAGGAAAAACAAGAGCTCTCTACCAGAAGATTTGGAAAATTCAAACCTAGACTAATGCTGAATGACTAAGGAAGAATATTCCTTAACCAAGAGAACATAAAAGGAAGGTGGAAACAATCTATTGAAAATCTATACAGAAGAGACAAAATGATGACAGACATCTTTGAAAAACATTCCTATATGGAAGAACCTATGATTCCAGAAACTGAAGTGAAAGCTACCCAGAAAGTATTGAGGACAAGAAAATCACTAAGGGTAGATGTCATACTGATAGGATTATTTCAAGCCACAGAGACTGAATCTGTCACTATCCTAACAAGGATATATCAACAAATACGGAAAACCAAACGATGGCCTACAGACTGAAAATATTCACTGTACATCCTCAGTTTCAATAAGTGAGATTCCAAGCAGTGCAATACCTAAGGACCATTGCTCTAATTTTCCACACAAGTGAAGTGATGCTCAAGGTAATGCAATGAAGGCTTCTTCTACCTTACAAGAAATGCTGGACTCAAAAAGGTCAAAGACATTCAAAATCTAATCGCAAACATTTGCTGGATACTAGAGTGCTCCAAAGAATTCCAGAAGAATGTTAGTCTATGTTTTATAGACTACAGAAAAGCCTCTGGCTGCATGGATCCTGAAAACTAGGGATTGTTCTAGAAGAAAGTGACGTGCCCCAGCACTTGATCGTCCGGATACATAAACAGTGTTGCAGACAGGAAGCCACTGTCAGGATAGAATACGGAGAGACAGAGTGACTTCCTATAGGCAAATATGTCAGACGTGAATACATTTTTATTTCTCTATTTGTTTAATCTGTACACAGAGCATATCATATAAAAAATGTGGCTAAATTCAGAGGAAGGAGGAGTAAAAATAGGTGGAAGAAATATCAGTAACTTAAGATATGCAGATGACCTATTTTATTGGCAGAAAGTAGCAATGATTTGAAGAAGCTTCTGATGAAAATGAAAGAAGGAAGTACCAAAGCAGCAATGCATTTGAACATCAAGAAAACAAACATCAGACTGCAAAAGAAATGCATGACTTTACATATTGAAAGTGTTAAAGATTTTGCTTGTCTTGGTTCAGTCATTAATTTAAATGAAGACTGCATTCATGAATTTAAGAGAAAGCTGAGACTTGGAAGGGCAGCAATGGAAGAATTAGGAAAGATCAAGAGAAAAGACGTGTCATTGGAGACAAAAGCTAAGATCATTTACATTAATGTATCCCCAGTTGCTATGGTTAGTCGGGTGCCAAAGTTGAACAGTGACGATGGCTAAAAGGAAAACAATTGATTCATTTGAAATATGGTGTTGGAGGAGAGCTCTAAGATACCTGGATCTCCATGTAGGTGAATAAGTGTGTTCTAGAGCAAATTAAACCTGAAACATTGTTGGAGGCAAAAATTACAAAAACACAAAAGCTGTCCTACTTTGCGCACATAATGAAAAGGCACGATTCTCTGGGAAAACAACAAACAAACCAACAGCAATGCTTGGAAAAATTGAGGCAGCAGGAAAAGAGGAACAACAAATATGAGAGAGAGTCACTCCATAAAAGAAGCAATAGGCAGGAGTCTACAGGAGCTAAGCAGGGCTATTAAGGACAAGACATTGTGGACATCACTCATTCATATGGTCACCAGGAGTTGACTTAATGGCATGGAACACACACAGTCACACATTTATTTTTGTTTTTGTTGCCTTTGCTTTTGGTGTTAAACCCAAAAAATACTGTCAAGATCAATATCAAGGAGCTTGCTGTCTATGTTTTCTCCTCGAAGTTTGATAGTTTCAGATCTTACATTCAACTCTATCATTCATTTTGCGATAACGTTTGTGTATTGTGTAAGGTAGTAATCCAGCTTTATTTATTTATTTTTGCAGTTTTAGCAGCATCATTTATTTAAGAAACTGTCCTTTCTCCATTGTGTATTCTTGACTCCTTACTCAAAATTAATTTACCATATATGCATGGGTTTATTTTTGGGTTATTTATTCTGTTCCATTGATGTATATATCTGTATTTATGCCAATATCATACTGTTTTAATTACTATAGATTTGTAATGTAGTTTGAAACCAGAAAATGTAATCCCTCTAGATAGTTTTCTTCTTCCTTAAAATTGCTTGGTTATTTGGGGTCTTTTGTGGTTCATGAAAATTTTAGGATTATTGTTTTGTTTCTTGGAAAAATGTCATTGAAATTTGTATAGCGATTGCATTGAATCTGTAGATGGCTTGGGTAGTATGGGTATTTTAACAATATTAATTTCCTAATTCATAAACATTAAATATATTTCAATTTATGTGCCTTCTTTAATGTTTTTCATCAATGTCTTACAGTTTTCAGTGTACATATCTTTCACTTATGATTAAATTTTTCCTAAGTATTTTTATTCTTTTTAATTCAGTTGTAAATGGGGTTGTTTTCTTGATTTATTTTTCTGATAGTTTGTTGTTACTATATAGAAATGTATTCATTTTTGTATATATATTCTGTAGTCTGCAACTTTACTGAATTCACTTAGTTCTAACAGTTTATATTTGGGGGAAGTGTGGGGGTAAAGTCTTTAGGGTTTTCTCTATGTACCATGCCATCTACAAATAGTGGATTTCACTTTTTCCTTTCTGATTTGGGTGCTCTTTATTCTTCCTGCTTAATTTCTCTGGATAAGACATCAAATACAATGTTGAATAAAAGTGGTCAGAGATGGGGATGGGAGTAGGGGAAATGTGTGAATGTAATCAAAAGGTACTAACTTCCAGCTATAAAATAAAAACTCCTGGGGATCTAATGTACAACGGGATTACTATAGTTAAAAATACTTTATTGTATATCTGGAAATTGCTAACAGTAATTTTAAAAGTTCTCATCACACAAAAATTATAACTATGTGAGGCTATGGATGTTAACTAATCTTATTGTGGTAATCATTTTGCAATATATGCATATGTCAAATCATTATGTTGTATACCTTAAGTTAATACAGCATTATATGTTAATTGTATAGTAATAAAACTAGGGATACAAATGAGAGAACTATCAATAATAACATTTAGAGGAATGAGAAAAGCAGGAGAGACAAAGGGGAAAATCTTTAAGTGGTCTCAGGCAACAACTGTGTCACAGTGGTGGCCCTAGTGCAAAAGTATCATCCCAGGTACCTCTGGGGAAAAAGCTGTTCCAATAGGTCAAGGACAGTTCTCCAAGCATTAGCAAGTATGAGTCATTAGCAGCAGATCAGGGCCACAGGAACTGCTATATATCAGGAACTCCTATGATGACTCAACAAATTACTTTCTTAGTGCATGTCTAAGAAAATGCATATCCTGCCTAGTTAAGCAGGATAGAATTAAAGTATATTTGTCATCCCTTCAAATCTTCTGAGTGAGTGCATAATGGTTCTTTTGGCACCTTATAGAAGTTAGCACATGCTTATGCACAAAATGGGTGTTAAACATTTATAAATTGCTTGATTTATTTAATTCACAAAATACGTAGCATTTTTTTTTTTCTAACTATGCGTGTGTTTAAATCTGATAGGCCAGAACCTGTTTTGTGGACAAAGGATGGTGGAGAATTACCAGATCCTGATCGAATGGTTGTGAGTGGTAGAGAGCTAAATATTCTTTTCCTGAACAAAACGGATAATGGCACATATCGATGTGAAGCCACCAACACCATTGGCCAAAGCAGTGCAGAGTATGTTCTCATTGTACATGGTAAGTACCTTTTGGACATCATCATATGTGAAAGAATTAATCCCTTGAAGAACTTTTTGAAGTTATCGAAGTCTTTAGAATAATACACAAAATTAAATAGGTTTTTCTTTTTCTTTCAGAAGGTCTCATAAATGTAAATACCTCCAAGATTTACTTTTAAAGTGTTCCAAGTCAAACTAATAAAATTAAATCAAAAGATACACTAAAAATAAAAATTAATTTTGTGATAAGTTTTCCTTATTACAAATATATTGTGTAATTTTGTGTGGTGACTATTAAATTATATTAATGATTTTGTTTCAATTATACAAATAAATGCTTTTAGTTATAAATCAAAATCATAAAGATTATATTTCCCGTAAGCTAATTTTGGTTGTATTGTCATTTAAATGTACTTATAATCACTGTAACTGGTTTCAAAAAGAATGATAGAATGTTATTGAGATGGAGCAGAAATAGAGGTATGCAATATTAATGACAACTGTCTTAATTTCTTATGAACAATATTTAAAACACCCACAGACATTTTTTCCACTCCACTAATCTCAGAATTTGAGTATATATAACAAAATTCAGAAATAAATATTAACACACAAGATTGAAAAAGTACCTGCTTTTTCCAACCTCCAAAACCACATTATGTTGTTTATGACATAACACTAACATATTGTTGGATGGAGATAACTTTTGTGAGATTGGAAGATATTGCAATAAACAAAGTAAGTCGGGTTTCTTTGTTGAAGAATTTCTTAGAGCTTTTTAATATGCAGGGTACATTGTGAATCTCTGAGAAAGAGAGAAGCTATGGGGAGTGGAACATTTTCCTCATATATCTCACCAAGAAAACTTTACTAAGACTAGTACTGTGTTCTACACATTATTACAGTATTCCAAATGAGTATTGCATAAATCATGATGCTGTTATAAATCCAGTGGATCTTCGACATAATGAAGAGTGTAGATTTATTTGATATATTTTCTCATGGACTAAATTATAGAACACTGTAAGAAGCATGAGTTAGTTAAAAAAATAATTTTGGAGTAAAATCTAATTCACTGAAAATATATTTAAATTTAGGGAAATGATAATTATATTATACTTTTGCCCAGGTATTTATTTTACTGTAATGTAGGTAAAAATTGGATAAAGGTTAATATAGTAAGCTAATATTCTACGTCCAAATTGCTTTAGTGTATACAATCTCTTAATTCTAAATACTACTTTGTAATCAAAGGCAAATTGAGGTTCTGAGTGAATAGACTATCCTAGACTGTCCTCATACAAACATCTTGAAGGTAGAGCTGAGAGATTAATTTCTAGCATATTATGAGTTGTGCATATTCCATCTTTTGAGAAAGATCAGCCTAATCAAATGAGACTGATATATTGGAATTAAATGTGGTGAATCCTTGTAGACACTCCCGCCACCTTACTTCCAGAGAGAATGGAATCATTGGGTGTATCCAGAAGATAAATTAGATCCTTTGAGCATAATTCAGGAGTAGCTTTCCATTCATGTGGACCTGGCTGTGTAGATCATGCACTCATGTAAATGAAGTCTAGTCAGATTCACCCTTAACTTTTTAAGTGCTTCTCTCACCTGAGAGTCTCTTGGGGCCTGGGGCATTGTTGCACAGCATGTCACATTATGTCGAAAGCAATATGAAATTAAAAATATAGAATTAGAAGGGAGTGACAGAAAATCATATACTTCAATAAAAAGAATGTTGTTTGTTTTTTTAAAGTACTTCAAGTGGGGAAAATTCCTATGTGTTCCCAGTGTTTGTGAGCCAGCCAACAGCATGATTTCCTAAGTAGCCAAGCTGCCTTTAGGAAGTTGGCAGTTGACACATTTCTAATAAATGCTTTTCTGAGCACTTTGTAAGAAGTAATTTTTGGCTTTGCTTTTTGAACTACAATTTGTCGAAAGCACCCCATAGATTAATGCTATTCATGCTACTATATAAATGCTGTGAAGTTCAACAGTAGTTTACCCAGGATTATCGACACAAGTAATGAGAGGCTCGATGAAACAGTGAGACCATATTACACTGTGTTTAAAAGGGCTCCAATTGGGTTCATTACAAAATAAAGGTGTTTTTTTTTCACCCCTTTTGCACACTGAGTATAATGTTTCATTAGTCACTGGTGGTATAAATACAAAAAGCTACTCTCTCCTGTTAATGGTTTGGCTGTTTCAAAACTCTACTAAATGGTGAAATTTGAGTGGCATTTCGATCTATAATGAATGCTGTCTGCATTTCGGAATGGAGTGATAAATGATCATTTGTGAGAACTTCACCCATTTATCTTTTACACCATGGTTGGTTTTACATTGGCTGTGATAATTTAGTATAGCTCTAGCACAGAAGGGCCTTTCAGGAGCTGAGACCTTGCCTTTGTACCACACTCGCCTAGGTTCTATTGATTCCTAACTTGATGGAGGTCTGAGCGCTTTCCTGTGAAATCATCTGCTATGTAGATGTCGTCCTAATAGCTAGATTTTATTCTTTGGGTGTCAATGGAAGTTCATTATTTAAATGTTAGCACATTTAATTGTTAGCAGCACTGACATTTTGTATTGTGGACACTGGAGGGTTTTATTATTTCACTTCCTAATTACACCTTTGCAAATTTCAGCATTAGAACTTTAGATGGTAATTTGAAACTGCCAGTATGAAATTCTGGGCCTCACAAATTTAACATGCAAATACTTGTAGGATAAAACATTATACTTATGAAACATTTGCATTATGGAGATTCCTTTAGGAAAGAAAGTAGCATTTTTATTAACAAGCTCAGCAATGAAAAAAATTAATGTTAAATCGGTAGTCATAGTTGTAATATTAATTTCTGTGAGCACAGTAAGCTTCTGTGTTTGCCTATATAAAGATATTAAAGTTATTTTTGTGTTATTAGTAGGATCCTGCTATTTATTTATAATGACTGATTACTTTCATATGTATTAATTGTCTTGAATTATGTTGTTGCATTGCTGGTTTACCATTTGTAGAACTCAGATCAAGAGAAAAATTCATTCATTCACTAACTAGATAGTTAGCATTTATCCACTGAGTATAAAAACACTATACAAATAAGGTCAATAGTAATCAAGAAGTGTAGAGTTTAACACTGAAAATAAGTTAAGCATTCAAGTAATTATGATACAAAATAGAAGAGCTATAGGAGAATGGCCATACAATGATGTAGATTTTCAAAGTCTGCAAGAATGTGGTCCAAGTATCTGGAATTCTTAAAAATAGTAACACAGCACTCATGGATTATTCATAAACTAATGTTATGTATCATAAATAGAAGTACCCAACACAGTGTCAGGTACATAGATATGCACAAATTAGACTATTATTATTATTACATTAAAATATTATATTCTTGGAATTCCTTGTTTACTCAGGTTTCCATAGATCTCTTTCCACATCTTGGCATTTTTTATCCTTTCATACTACCGTCACTTTTGCCACACATGGTGCACATGCACATACTGCACAAACACAAATATACTATGGAAAATCAAAGATTCTGGACACCATATTTTTAAAGCCTCCCAACCACATAGTTCAGTAAAGGAAACAGAATTATTTACATAATAATTCCCTTGAGAGTCATGGCCCTTACTATAGTCAATTCATGCATTCCTTGTCTATAAGCCCTCAACTGGTCAGAATTTGAAATGTGATTGTTAACATGGTGCCAACCCATGTGTAGTGTGTCATAATAAATTGTTATTAATGTGAATTTTTTGTTTTCAGTTTTTCCCATTTTAAGGTTAGTTAACCGGTTTTGTGTCCAGAACTCTATGTAGAAACCTTTGAACACTTTGACTGAGTTTAACCAATAAGTTCAATAACCCATTTCATCAAAATAAAAATCTTTTGCTAATTTTTTTTGGATTAAAGATATTTTAAGACTGACACATCTGTCCTTTATTTTATTTTTTATTGAAGTATAACTGATAGAATGCTGTATTAGTTTCAGGTAAAAATCATGACAACTTAATATTTGTATATATATTGAAAAAAGCTCACAAAAATATTACTAGTAACCTTATTATATCAAGGGCAATATCATTTCAGTACACTGATATGAAACTTACTCATGAGTTACATATAATCACTGCCCATACCCTTCCCTGAATAGTACTCAAAGCATAAACTAAGTTATCTGTATTGAAGAACAAGAATGATCTAAATCCTTGCTAACTGAGAATAAAAAACTTAACAGTATAGTAAAATTAGTAATATAGTATATTGAGTAGGACAAAAGTTATAATCATCCTTGTTTCTCTGATGCAACATCAAATTGAAAAGATTTAGATAAAATATTTCTTCCCCAAGCAAAGACTATCTGGATCTGGATCTTCTAGCATAGAGAACCTAGCAGATGCCTATTTATCATGTAAGAGATGGCTGCAGAGAATTACAAATGACTGTAGGCTAATCTTATTTTCTGGTTGGAAGCAATTCAAGTGCTTCTATTCATTTGTCATCAATAGATTAAAACAATATTATTTTGAAACATATATCACCTGGGAGATTTTGAGAAACTATCTAAGGAAAGTGTGGAACACAAATTACTATATTCCCTTAAATCCTAAACTTATTGCTTCTCAACTTTCCCTAGAGCAATTTGTAACCACTCTTCAAAATGCAAGCGGTAGATGGACAAAAAGGCTGAACGTCTTTAATATCACCTCCAGTCTCAAAGCCCTCCCGGGGTTCAGGGATAAATCCAGTTATTCAAGTAGAAAAAAATGAGCAACATATTTCTTCTTGTACCAGTAGCTACACTACTATGGAAAGCCCAGATTATAGAAGAGAAACAGGGAGTCCAATTAGAGCATTTGTGGAGAATCCACTCCATAGAGGACCCTACTCAGGGCTGTCCCAGAGGTCATAACAGAGCTGAGATGCACTATTCCAGAAAGTTTTTTATGATGTTCCCCATCTCTCTTCAAATTTACTTTTCCTATTACCGTAACAACCCTCATATAAGATTTAAAATTATTTTGCCACTGTTTTACTAGTAACTTATTCCATTACTTTATTATTTCCTACTTCTATGAATACACTTTTATAACAATTCAGTACTTCATTATCTAAATGTTTTCTGTTCTTATTTTGTTTCTTTTTGGTATTTTTCAACTTCACATTTTTCTGTTTTTATTTAATAATTCTTTATTGTTGAAAGTATTACATATGTTCCCCTTTTCCCCCCATTGACCCCTGACCCGCTGCCACCCCCACCCCAAGCCTTCTGTACCCTATTGTCTGTGTCCATGGGTTATGCATATGTACATACAAGGTCTTTGGTTGATTACCTCCCACCCACTTACCTTCCGCTGCCTTCCCTCCAAGATTCTGAACTCTGTTCCATGCTTCCATGTTTCTGAATCCACCCTATTCATCAGCTTATTTTGTTACTTAGATTCCACATGAGTGAGATCATGTGATACTTATCTTTCTCTGACTGATTTATTTCATGTAGCATGATAATATTTTGAATGAAATTAGCCACCATCTTTCATAAAGATTTTTACTTTATTTATATATATTTTGCTATTCTAGCAATTTTATTTTTATGAACGTCTATAATAATAATCTATAAAAATAAAATAATAATATGCTAATTAGACCAGACAGCCGAACAACCTTCCAGACGTCATTCTGGATGTCCTTCCCAACGAAGCCACAGAGGCGGGGCCAAGCCAGAGGAAGTTAGGGGCGATCAGTCAGGCAGGCAGAGGTGGTTAGGGGCAATCAGGCAAGCAGGCAGAGGAGACAGGGGTGATCAGGCAGGCAGGCCAGTGGTTAGGAGCCAGAGGTCCCAGATTGCAAGAGGGATGTCCTGGATTGCAAGAGAATGCAGGCTGGGCTGAGGGACCACCCCCCCTCCATGCATGAAGTTCGTGCACTGGGCCTCTAGTATATAAATAATTAAAATTCTCCATACATAGTATTATCATAGTAGAAAGTGAAACACAGTAAAAAGCTTCTTTATATTTTTGTAATGCCAATAAGTTTACTGACAGTTGCTGACTTGATATCTCTAAAATATCACTGATGTTATGATTGCTTTGGTTATTTTTCATGTGACAATTGAATACTGATGAAAGATGCAATATTGCTTTTTTGTTTGTTTGTTTGTTTCCCGGATATTTTACCTCAAACTAACACACGTACCGAATAAGGTTTATTGTTAGAGTAGGAAGCATTACAAAAGGAATGTTTCAGATTTTTAATTTGAAAAGTAGCAAATACTATTACTTCTAGAAATATGTATGTGCTTTAGTCTAGTGAAAGGTATCAAGCCATTAAATATCCCTTTCTAGTTTTAAAGAATTGATACAAATGCTACTTTCATTTCACTCTGCTTTTATTTTTAATAACAAATGTCAAAAATACTCAGAATGTTGCACACTGAGATATTACAGACTCTGTCATCAAGCCAAGCTTCCAAGTTTTGTTGCTCATTTACACATTTATCTTTTCCAGAGACTAAACGTAAATGCAAGGTCACTTTCAATCCTGTATTCGATTCCCCATTTCTGTTGATATATTTACCACAGGAGAAAGCCAAAATGAGTAATGAAGGGTAGCCTTTCTTTCAGCTTAACAAACATTTCTAATCCACCTAGTATCTTTTTTTAAAAAACTTAACTAGTATAGAAAAAAAATAAATTGAATTGCTTTAGTGTTATTAGTACCTGATCCTAAATCTAGAAAAATAACTAATACATGTGTAGGTGAATGCAGTAATGATTATGAAACAGATTAGGAATATCATAAAGTAATATCCTAAATTTATTTTTAAATATATTTTAACCCTTTTCACTCCCTTGCTTTTTTCTCGATTCCTTTATTCTAATGCTAACCGTGTCGACATCCGAGTGCAAAAGGTTAAACTAGAGCTAAGAAGATATGATTATAATGCATACTTTCTTAGTCTTACAGTATTTAATTCACATACTCATATTATGACTATCGGTGATTTAAAAGCTAATGAGGACTTTCAGGACATTAAAATAAAAAATTGTACTCTGTACATTACATATATATATATATGTAATGTACAGAGTATATATATAGCCTAAGCGATCATTGCAATTGAATGAACGACTGAACAGGCTGTGTGGGGTGACCAGGCCTGCAGGGGGTAAGAGAGGGGCGACCAAACGACCAAGCAGCAGGGTGCATGGGGCAACCAGGCCGGAAGGTGGCTTAGTGAGGGGCAACCAAATGACTGAGCAGCAGGCTGTGTGGGATGACCAGGCTAGCAGGGGTTTGGTGAGGGGCGATCAAACGACTGAGCAGCAGGCTGTGTGGGGTGACCAGGCTGGCAGGGGTTTGGTGAGGGGCGATCAAACGACTGAGCAGCAGGCTGTGTGGGGTGACCAGGCTGCAGTGGGGGCAGCAAGGGGAGACCAAATGACCAAACAGCAGGCTGCGTGGGGCAACCAGCCAGGCAGGGGGGGCAGTTGGGGGTGACAAGGCTGGTCCAGGGGGGCAGTAAGGGTCAACCAGGCTGGTGGGGGGCCAGTGGGGGCTATCAGGCAGGCAGGCAGGTGAGCAGTTAGGAGCCAGTGGTCCCAGATTGTGGACATCTCCTGAGGGTCCCAGATTGGAGAGGGTGCAGGCTGGGCTGAGGGGTCCCCTCCCCCATGCACGAATTTCATGCACCGGGCCTCTAGTAGAAAATATGTAGCTAGACTAAAAAGTTGGCAGTTGCATGCCCTTGATTATTACAGTTACGGGGCGACGAAACCAGGCATCCTCAAACTACGGCCCAAGGCCACATGCGGGTGTTTTTGCCATTTTGTTTGTTTACTTCAAAATAAGATATGTGCAGTGTGTATAGGAATTTGTTCATAGTTTTTTTTTTGTTTGTGTTTTTTTTAAACTATAGTCCGACCCTCCAACGGTCTGAGGGACAGTGAACTGGCCCCCTGTTTAAAAAGTATGAGGACCCCTGGATGAAACATTTAGAAACATTGAAAGGTAACACCAATCTATTTGCTTAGTGGTACTGGTGGGAAAGGGGGTACAGATCACGATGGAAGTAAGACAGTGAATCTTTGCAGTCAGATGCGAAAGGGGGAGCAGGAAAGGGAAACCCGAATTATGGACAGATGTATGGCGTAGGGAACATTAAAAGGAATTCAGCCACCATCTGTTCCCCCCCATGGAAAGGAGACTTACCAGTTGGTAAATTAACTCTGTGTACTCATAATGAGCATTTCTCCCCCTTTGGAGAAGCTTTCTTTAGAGGCATAAATGGAAGTATAACCGTGCAGGAAGAAAAGGACAGAAAGGACATCCATATGGAACAATAAACAGCCACTAATGGAAGAGCCCAATGATTACTGCTCTCATCTCCAGTTGAGAGTTTCCAGACACTACACTAGTTGGACGAGTCTGAAAACAGTGCCTTCTTTAACAGCTGAACGGCTGAGATAAAGCACATCATTCCTGGACATGAATAAACAGGGATAGCTGTGACGCCAGTGGGTAGGGGCACCTCTGACTGCAGGAACGTGCTGTTGCTCTGCAGAGAAAAGTGGAATGGGATCAAATAGCGGAGCCAGGGGCACTGTTTTCATTAGAAAACGTTTTAAAAGGTATATGTGTACAAGCATACTCAGCAGAGATTAGGCTTCATTCCACGTCTTTGTTTTAAGATGAGCGTGAAGTGGCTAGATTAAGCTTTCACCTTTCAGAGTGAGAATTCTGTTCACTGGTAGCACTCTGTGGAAAATGGTTATGTGACAGTAAGATGGCCACTGGCACAAATATCCAGGAGAAAAGCTCACATTTCTATCTGAAGGCAGGAAAGAATCTACTACTTAACAACTTCAACATTTTAAATAGCTTTTCTTTCACTATTTAATGTGCAAATAAGGGTATATTGTAACTCTATAAAAATGTATGGAGCGCTTCTATGGACATATACTGTATATGCATCCATTCATTAGAGAATTCGAGCAATGTGCAATGGGCCATGGGGGAAATTTTGGGTATTTGTCTTCAGAAACAAAGGCATACCTAACTAGAAGATACAAACTTTACGGAAACATTGCTTTGTAGCTTTTTACAATGTAGCTTTCACAAATACTGTAATAACATATATCATGGATTATTCCATAAACTAAGATTTATCCTTGATTCCTCTCTACTCTCCTCTCCAACTCATCAGCACAGTCTTTTGACACTTTTTCCAAACCATGCCCCAATTATGTCCACTGTCCTCTTCAGTCTAGACTATTGAAACGTTATTTTGTGGGCTCCCTGCTTCCACGCTTCTCTCTCTCCCCAATCTATTTCCCACAAAAGTACAGTATATACACATTTCAAATGCATACCCCTTTTTCTTTCTCCCATTAAAATTTCTCCAAAAGCATTTCATCAGACTTAATATAAAATCCAAGTTCTTCTTACCCTAGTGTACCAAATCCAGCATAACATGATACCAACCTACATCTGTGACATTTCATCACTCTCCATGCAATCACTTCTGTTTCCCTGGTCCTCTTTCAACTCCTCTAAGACATCAACCTCATTCTTTTTATAGGAATCCTGCATTTGTCTAAATTGTTTGTCTAGGAAGTATAAGCAATTCTGTCATGAATGCTGATATTTGCAAGAATCACTTCTCATTGTACAGGTCTCATATTAAACAATGATTTTCAGAGAGTCCTTTTATGTTTATTGCAATCTACATAACCCCAGTCATGTATCACTTTATTTTAATTTTCTGAAGAGAATGAATAATTATTTACTACTTAAGTTGTTTTTTTTAGAAAATATATTTTATTTTATTTTTTTAATTTCTTTATTGATTATGGTATTACATATGTGTCCTTATTCCCCCACTACCCCCCAAACCTCCATTCATGCCTTTACCCCCTGTTGTCTGTTTGTACATTTGATTAAATATATCTATACCTGTGTATATGTGCAGAAATACATATATTTATATGTGTATATGTACACATGTGTACATATATAATATATTCATGCATTCATGTGCATATATTATATGTGCACACATAAATTCGTGTGGATTAATATATTCTATGTTCACCAGTAGATTATGATTTCATGAAAGCAGCGATCTTATACATCTTGTTTATCTCTGTATCTCTAGCTCTTAGGACCATGCCTGCTAAATAGTAGGCAAACCAATCAGTATTTTTTTAATAATTAAATTTCTTTATCTCTCGGTCTCTCTCTTTTCAACAGAAGAAAAAAAGTATATATGTATGCATGCTTACATGCATATATGCATATGCACATACCCATATCCACATGCATACACATATATACACATATCCTATCTAATAAAGAGGGAATATGCTAATTGACTGCCCCACCCTAAAATATGGCAGCACCCACAGCTAATAAGGACCCCCTCTCCAGTGCATGAATTTTCATGCACCAGGCCTCTAGTATACTTATAACTTCTGAGTAAAATTGGGATAATTGATATTCATTCATTGATCACCAAAATCAAGACCTTTAACTTTCATCTTATATTAGGAAAAATAGTGAGATGTATTTTACTTGGCAATACATATGTAAATTGTGCTTTATAGAGTTAAGCAGTGTACAATACGAATACTGTGCATAGAAAAATTAAAATATCTCATGGAAACCTTTGATTTCATATATCTGTTCATTTTTTTTTTTGCAAAATTCTATGATTATTGCTAACTGAAAGTTAAGTTTTTGGAACTTTATCTCATCTCTTATAAAGATAACTCTCATCTCTTGTATATAGCCAAATATAAAACATCTCTGAGACACAGCCTGAAAATCCACATCACAATGCTGTACTATCTAATGCTTCACTATTTCAGGAAATCTTTCTTGAGTATCTATTATATTCAAAATGTTAGATCAGTCACTGTGGATTCTATAATTAATAAATAAACACTCTCAATTATGCCTGGACTTCAAAGTAAAGAAGTCCTGTTTCACCTTGATGCAACATCAGAGGTGTTTTTAAGGTCCCCTCATTAATTGTAATATTTCAGGAGAATATGAAATTCCACAATCAGAAATACATTGTTTTGGTAAAATGTTCTTATCAAGAGCATAATTTATATGTAAATTATTTGAGGAAAGTTATTAATTTGTATCACTAAATCTTATGCAGGAGTCAATTTTTTAAAATAATGATTTATAAGGTTAAAAAAAAAACTTGCTTTGCATGAGAACTCTGAACATTAAGATACAGAAAAGATAACAAAAGTGGAGCTCAACAAGTGTTTCTTCACAATTCTGTTTAATATTATCTTCTATGGTTCAACAAAGTGGATGTACTTATTAGCATGCAGGCACAAAAAATAACATTGTTGTGCTTTGTGAAGTTATAGCATAGCAAGTTTATAATAATAATCTTTGAAACACTCCCACATTCTCTTTTAAATTTTATTTTAATAAACTTTTATATTATAATATTAAATATTATATCTGGGTGTATTTTACTACCTTTATAAGTTGTCACATAAGAAATATGTAAGAGAGAGAAACCAAGATGGCGGCATAGGTGAACACCTAAACTGCAGCCTTATACAACAATTTCAAAAATACAACTAAAAGACAAAATGGACATCATCCAGAACCACAGGAAAGCTGACTGACTAAAACGCCTACAACTAGAAGGAAAGGGAAAACCACAAGGAAAATCAGAGGAGCTGTAAAAGCCTGAGGCACAAGAGACACGGGCGGAGACAAGGGCGCACGCACATGCGGGGAGGACAGAGCCGGAGAGGACGGGGCGGCTGAGTGCCTGGCCAACATTCTCTAGCGGGAAGGAGATAAAAGCTCCAGATTGTGCTGATCCCCAGCTCCGACTACACTGAACCCCAGTTCCGGGTGAGACCCTGGGGACCCAGGCTCATACTGGGGGAATCTGGGCTGTAAGGTGGAAACTCAGGGGAGCGGTGAAAGGCAGAGCTTCGGAGGCGTGCATGTGAATGCGCACAGAGGATGAACTATTGACTGTGCCGTTGAATTGCCCTAGCAGGAAGGAGACAAAAGCTCCGGACTGCGCTGAGCCCCAGTTCCAACTGCACTGAACCCCAGTTCTGGGCGAGAATCTGGGCATCCAGATTTATTGGGGCAGAGAGTAGACTGTTCGTCAGTGGACGAAACTCCAGGGCGCCTTTCTCTCAGAGGTGCTTACAGGGAGTACCGAGGGACACTGAGGGAAACTGAGACCCAGGAACCTCATAGGGTGGGGCTGACGGGAAGCCAAGGCTGTAGGCTCCACCCTGAAGCTCCGCCCCATCCATGCTGAGCACAGAGACTTCTACAAGTTTGCAAGTCTAGTCTAATAAGGCTGTCTCCCGGCGTAAACACAGCTGATCCTCACAGCCAATTGCCTGAAGGTCAAATCCTCCCAGTGTACCAACAGCAATCAAGGCTTAACAACACCAAGACTTTGCACTCAGCCCACAAAGGGTTGTACCAAGAGCAACCACCTAGGGCGATTGGGGAAGCTGAGCTACCGGCCCCTATAGGTCACTGACCACACAAAGCCACTCCATCAACACAGGGAGGCAGCCAAAATGCGGAGACACCAAAGTATGTCATGAACAGGAGAGATGGAGGAAAGTAAACTACTGGACAACACAGTGTTCAGAACCACATTTATAAGTTTACTCAAGAATCTTCTAAAAATCAGTGAGAATCTTGAAGAGACCTTCAAGGACCTTAATGAGAATACCAAAAAAAAAAAAAAAAAAATGGAAAAGGATCAGTCAGAAATTATGCATACACTGTCTGAAATAAAGAATATACAGAAACTCAACTGTAAATCACTGTACCCCAAGAGTCAAACCAAAGATCTGGAACATGAGGAAGCAAAAAACACCCAACCAGAGAGGCGGAAAGAAAGAAGAATCCAAAAGTGTGAGGATAGCGTAAGGAGCCTCTGGGACGGCTTTAAGCATACCAACATCCGAATTTTTGGGGTGCCAGAAGAAGAGAGAAAGCAAGATAGTGAAAATCTATTTGAAGAAATAATGACAGAAAACTTCCCCCAGCTGGTGAAAGAAATAGACTTACAAGTTCAGGAAGCACACAGAACCCCAAACAAGAGGAATCCAAAGAGGACCACACCAAGACACATCATAATTAAAATGTCAAGGGCAAAAGACAAAGAGAATCTTAAAAGCAGCAAGAGAAAAACAGTTAGTTACCTACAAGGGAGTACCCATACGACAGTCAGCTGATTTCTCTACAGAAACTATGCAGGCCAGACGGGAGTGGCAAGAAATATTCAAAGTGATGAATAGCAAGAACCTACAACCAAGATTACTCTATCCAGCAAAGCTATCATTCAGAATTGAAGGTTAGATAAAGAGCTTCACAGATAAGAAAAAGCTAAAGGAGTTCATCACCACCAAACCAGGATTACATGAAATGCTGAAGGGTATTCTTTAAGAAGAGGAAGAAGAAAAAAAAAGGTAAAGGTAAAAATTATGAACAACAAAAAGACATCAAATACATAGCTACCAACGAGTGAATCTAAAAATCAAGTGAATAAAAAATCTGAAGAACGGAATGGACTGGTGAATATAATAGAATCAGGGACATAGAAAGGGAGGCGATGGACAATTCTCAGGGGGAAAGGGGTCTGAGGGGTGCGGGAAGAGATTGGACAAAAATCTTACACCTATGGATGAAGACAGTGGCGGGGGGTAAGGGTATGGGGTGGGGTGGGGAATCAGGTGGAGGGGAGCTATGGGGGGGGGAGGAGAACACCTGTAATAATCTGAACAATAAAGATTTATTATAAAAAAAAAAGAAATATGTAAGAGATCAACCAAAGGACTTGTATGTATATAAGCATCACCAATGGACACAGACAATGAAGGGTAGGGGCAAGCTGGGAGATTACAATGTGGGGGGGAGGGGGAGTTATGTAATACTTTCAACAATAAAGAATTTAAAATAATAAAATAATAATAATAATAATAATAAAGAAATACGTATGTGAAAATTAGAATTCACTAAAATTAGTGCTGTGTAATAACTTCCAGTTTAATTACAATATTTTTTAACCTATATGTTTTCGGTAGCATAGTACAGTAGCATCATATGAGCTTCAGTCATTGCATTTTTTAAATGTGAACCTACACCTTTAGGGGTTCTTTGTTTCTCCTAAAGTCATACACAAAAATATCTGCACTTACAAGTTTCTTGAGTTAAGGTGTTTTTCATTTAGAGTATCAATCTTGTCCGAAGTACTTATATAAACGTCCAGGTCTAAACTCTTCACTTTGGGTATAGGTTAAATTATATGAAAAATGTCTCTCTGCTATATTATCACATAACTTAGATGAAAACTTCAAGTATCTGGATTTCTCAATCCGTGTTTTTTTAGTACATTACACTTCCTCTTGTATATATTCACATTTAATGTACTTTCCTTTTAATGGCTGATAGTCCTATTCTTCCCCAGGAAATTGGCATCCTTATAGAACTGAACATATTTTATCAAATTATCTGATTTACTTTTTGGAAAAGTACTTTTAGAAGAGTGCTCACGATATTGAAGTAGCTGGAGCTAAATAATATAGAATGACCCATTTCAAAGACATATTTTTTTTTCTCCTACTTTACATTTGACTTTGCCTTTGTCAGTTTGGAATGTAAAGGAGTATTTTAAAAGAAAATAATGCGTACACTTTTTTTCAAATAACAGACTGATTTTATTCATAAACTCTTCTTGTAATTACATAGGACTCTTGGTTACCACCTACAGTTTAAAATTGCAGTACTTTTCATTTTTCAAGAATAGCTTTTTTTTATTATTGTATAAGGATTCCATTTAGTTTGTGAAGCCAGTGGAAACTATCAGAGGGATGAATTATTCAAATGTAATTTTTAAAAGGGTTCCGTTCTATGAAGAAGATGAGGTTACCTGGTGATGCTCGAGGAGGATGCAAGTCGAGGCCTTGTCAACCTGGTGGTTGTCATTTAAGTAAGAGCCTTGGTGCTGTTTGTCATACTTATGCTGTAAACCATGTAGCTGAACATAAAAAAAACAAATACAGTAAACTTTTTCTGTTACAATTGCTTCCAGTGGCAATTCAATTACCAGTAAAAAGGTTGATGACGCCATATTATTTTTAAGGCTAGTAAATGGGAATAGCTTCTATCAAAACGATATTTCTTACCTTAATACTTCTAACATGCATTGAATTCTGATGCCCCTATATCTCCAAAATCCTTGGTTTGAATCCACTCCTGATTACCCGGGGACCACCGTGGGGAGTTATTGACATAAAGCAGAAAGGAAGCAGACATATGAAGTCCAGACTAAATGGCTCTTTTTTTTTCTATTGAACACTAGTCCTTGGAGAAAAACAAGCTTCTAAGACACTTTAGACTTAATTTTGCTTCAAAAATCCATTCTGAATGGGCCAGAATGCCATTTTTAAAAAGAGAATCTGCCACAAAACAAAACACGTTGACAAGTTAGAAATTATTGTACACTGCATTTGTAGAGAACAGAACATACCTTTAACCTGAAAAGCTTGTTATTAGAAAAAAGATGCTGTACCACTCTCCAATTTATTGTATACAGAGCATGTTGGAACTGATTTCACTTTGACAAGGTTATAAAAGATCTGTTGTGCTCTAATAAGCCCAGATAACAAAATGTGGTTGCATATTTTTGAATTCCTTCATTAGGATGTGAAAAAAAGGGCACTTTTGTATTGTTTTTAAATGTGCTGATTTGGAGCTCTAACACTTAAAATCATGGAAAAACTGAATTTAGAATATAAGGTTCTTAGTATGCTGTATATTAACTTTTTAGTAGTTATTTAGACTTAAAAACTCTTGGCAGGAATTCCTAAATATTACCTCATATATGGTAAAAGGAAGAAGAAGAAACAGTAATTGATCATTAAACATGGTTAGGCTCAATTACTGATTCATATTATTAAATGACATCATTGTCACTACCACCAGAAAGAGCATTATTTATAAAGTCCCAGTAAAATTCAAAACATTGAGCAAGTTACCCTAGAAAGCACAGAAGTCTCTGATCTCTGATATCTTATCATCTTGTTGGTTCATGAATACAGGTAATTCATGAATGTTATAGCCTTCCAGTTTTCAACCACTGATTTTATGAAGACCTGGTTGTATATTCTTTGTATGGTGAACTTTTTTATTAACTAGAGGCCCAATGCATGAAATTCGCGCAAGAGTAAGCCTTCTCAGCCATGGCTGCCTGGATCCCTCCCAGGAAGTCCTCGGGCGGCTGCCTAGATCCTGTGGCTGCAGCGCTGGCTTCCTCCTGGAAGGACGTCAAGAAGGATATCTGGTCTAATTAAGCATATCAAGTTTTTATTATTATGGATAAGAGTAAGAATAATAGAGGGTATTAATTGATTATGTAAATTAGAGAAATGTAAAAATGTTACCATATAATCCCACATGTATTTTGTAATATTTTTCAGCTGAGGCAGAAGACAGATATGTGCAGCTAGTAAGAGGCACATAGCTCTGGGTATGGTTGCCCATAGATAGTAAGATATCATGAATGTAAACATCATTGTCATGGGGGATCAAGGGAGTAGTAACAATGTGAGGAAAGTAGTAGATAAAATCAAAAGCATGATGCATATTGAGAGAGAAGGGAAATCAGTTTGAATTTAGTTGGCCAAGGATGACTTCACAGAGCAGGTGGGAATCAGGCTGAAAGTTGAGAGTAGTGTTTTTTATTAGATACATAAAGAAAGGGAGGCTAGTTTAAGATAGGAATTGGGTGA
Organism: Eptesicus fuscus; assembly: GCF_027574615.1. Classification (NCBI taxonomy): domain Eukaryota; kingdom Metazoa; phylum Chordata; class Mammalia; order Chiroptera; family Vespertilionidae; genus Eptesicus; species Eptesicus fuscus. Next base: position 90,300,932 of record NC_072475.1, on the reverse strand, counting down.
TACTGAGGTGTTGGGTAAAAATAATTTGTCCCAAAGCAAAGTGATATTTTAATTATTTTTATTAAATTTATTGGGATGACACTGGTTAACAAAATTATACAGGTTTCAGGTATACAATTCTAAACACATCATCTGTATACTGTGTTGTGTGTGCACCACCTCAAGTCAAGTCTCCACCCATCACCATTCATATCCCAATACCCTTCTCTACCCCCCAATCACCTACCCCTGACAATCACCACACTGTTGTCCATTTCCATGAAATCTTTCTCTTTTTTTTTCTTTTTTGCTCAATCCCTTCACCCACCACCCACCCATAGTCCCACACCCACCCCAGCAGTTGACAGCTGCCCTTCTATCTATGAATCTATCTGTATTTTGATTGTTTGTTCATTATATTGCAAATATTAGTGAAATAGTATGACTGGCTTATTTCACTTAGCACAGTGCTCTTCAGATCCATCCATGTGATTGTAAAAGGTAAAATGTCCTTATATTTTATGTCTGAGTAGTATTCCTTTGTGTAAATGTTCCACAGCTGTTTTAGCCATTCATCTATTGATGGACATTCGGGCAAAATGATATTTTTTTAAAATAAAGACATATTGATTTATAAAGACAGAAATTACAGTTTACTAGAAAGAGATGTACATAAATACCATGGTGATATACTATGTAATAACTATGTGTGAGGTTGTGTGCAAAGTGCTTAAAAAAAACAACAACAGTGAATGAAGATATTAACTCTTTGCAGAATTGAGGGTGCTTTATAAATGAGATCATATTTTAGCTATACTGGAAGGACAGAGAAGAAAGAGAAAACTAATGCCATAAAATAGAATATGGCTCTGAGAGCATGGCAGCAATGAGAATAAATGGAGTTAGTCTAGAATTTGGGGAAAGCACTTGAGTCAAGGCCGGATGTCTTCCTGTGTACTAGGCTCTGGCTTCTTTGTTCATGTTAATCTAGCACTATGAGAAATAAAGAAAGCCAGTAATACATGCTCTGAGGAACTCTCGCCCTGTCGTTTCAGAAAACTTTAACATTTTGAAATGTTAGTGGTTGCAGCTTTAGGGTTCAAATCAGAATCATGGGTGTTGAGCAGGAAAGAGGATGAACTGGTATATTTATCATAAAGTTTAGCCATGGTCCCCGGACACAGATTTTAGTTTCCTGATTTAACAACTTTGTTGTGTGAGCTGAAATTGTGCTTCTTCAAGTGATTAGTTTCTTATAGAATGAACTCATATTATTTATAGTACATTTATTTATAACTCAATATTCACTTGCATGAAAATTTTAGCTTACATAGACTTTGTATGCACTAGTATGCAATTGTGCTACTGACTAGATTTGGGGTTCTGTCTGATATTATTGAATTACTCTTGAGTTTTCCTTTTATATGAGAACAGTACTTTATATATGTTACAAATAAAATGAAAAGTATGATTTATTATAATTTGTACTCATGTATTGGTAAAACTATAATCAAATATTTTTATGACTTGAAACCTTTACTTTTTTCAGTTGATAAAATGCTGACATTTTTCCTTTAAAGAAATATCCATAGTAATTTATATATAATATATAATATATATATAATTTATATATAATATATAATATATATATAATACCCAAATTACTATGGATTTATACATACCATATTTTTCCAATAATGAAATATGGACTACTGTGAATTTATTTTAACATTCTTTTTAAACCATAAAGTAATTTTAGCAAGTTTTATCCATTTTAGCATAAAGTTAAAAATTAGTCCCCTAACATTTAATTTACTATCAAATGAATTAAAACACATAATCACAATTTCAGATAAATTGATGTTATACAATTCTATATATTATGATACAAAGTTTTAACAACTTAAAAGAATTCTACTATAGCATTCAAACAATTTCTTATAAATTAGAATGTGTTTTTAATTCTGACTTTTAAGAACTTTATGTACCTTTCTTTTGTTTGGATGTAAATGACTTATAAATAATTTGTCCATATTTACTAATGTCTTCAGTTAATTTCTCTTGCAAACTGTAAATGCTGAACTTCTTTGGAACCACTTTATTTTTTATTTTAGGCAAATGTAATAGTATTTTATTAACTTAACACATACTCCAAGGAAAGCAACAATAAAAATTTGAGCTCATGTTTTGTATTATACAGAAAATGAGAAGTTAATTTATTGACTTATTAAATAGATACCATTTATAAATTTTAATATTTATAAATTATGTTACATACCATTAACTTCTCTATTTTATTTATATGTGTCTTAGTGTCTATGTTCAAACATTCTTTAATCATAGGATGTTAACATGTAAAGAATATATTAATAACTTCTAAAATTGACAAGTCATAGTGAGCAAATTACTTACAATTTTAATATGGCTACAGATTATCTTGCTTTTTAAACAGAATTAGTAAATTAATGTTTAACTAGGATTTGGTTATTTTTATTAGTGTGTATATGTATAATTTTTATGCATATAAATTTTATAATCTCATTGGGAAAAATAAATTTGGTATGTATTAGAATAAAAAATGACATATATTTTATAACCTATATATATTTTATTGAGAATTATTTCTATTAACAGTGTAATGTTGTTTTTTTAAAAAGATACAGGATTCCAGATACATAAAAAATTATGCAGGTGACTAGTACTAGTGTATCCAATTTCATATTTAAAAAATACATAGCTCCAATTTTATAATCAGTGTATAAATAAAAGGCCAAAGTGAATACATGAAATCAGGAATTTTTAAACAATTGTTAATAATGCCACTGACTTCTAGGAATGAAAACTAGATAGATGGGCATTTAAACTTAGGAAGAATGCACAGTCTTTTACTAATATTTGCTTTGAGAAGAGTTAAAATCAGACAGCTAAAATAAATGATCTCCATATGGAAGCGTTGTAGAAGAATCTGCATTATACAAAGTAAATAAAATATTCTCTTAGTAATATAATATACTAGTGGCCTGGTACAAAAAATTCGTGCATGGGTGGCGGGGTGTCTCTTAGCCCAGCCTGCACCCTCTTCAATCTAGGACCCCTTCAAGGATGTCCTGCTGCCGGTTTACAGGGATCCAACCTAAACTGGCAGTCGGACATCCTTCTCACAATCCGGGACTGCTGGATCCTAACCACTCACCTGCCTGCCTGCCTGCCTGCCTGCCTGCCTGCCTGGTTGCCCCTAACCACTCTGCCTGCCAGCCTGGTCACCCCCCAACTGCCCCCTGCCACCAGTCTGCTGGTCGCCAAATCCCCCCCCACACACCAGCCTGATCACCCCCAACTGCCCCTGGTGCCAGTGTGCTCGCCCCCAACTGCACCCCCTGCCGGCCTGCTCACCTCCAACTGCCCCCCTTGCTGGCCTGCTCGCCCAGACATTCCCTCCCCTCTGGACTGCTCGCCCCCAACTTACCCCCTGCTGGCCTGCTCACTCCAAACTCCACCCCCCCTCCCCCCTGCTGTCCTGATCACCTCCTACTGATCCCACTGATGTCCTGCTTGCCCCCAACTGGCCCCCCTGCTGGTCAGCTTACCCCCAATGGTTCCATCCCTCACCAGCCTGATCAATCACAACTGCCATCCCATCCTGGCCTGATCACCCACAACTGCCCTCCCCTCTTGGCCTCTAAGCGCCTCTACCTCGGCCCCGCCACCATGGCTTTGTCCAGAAGAACATCCAGAAGGTCGCCTGGAAGGTCTCCCAATCTAATTAGCATTTTATTAGTATAGATAGAGGCCTGGTGCACAGGTGGGGGCCAGCTGGTTTGCCCTGAAGGATGTCCCAGATCAGGGTAGGGGTTCCCTTGGGGTGTGGGACGGCCTGGGCAAGGGGCCTGTGGTAGTTTGCAGGCCATCCATGACCCCATGGGGTGAGGGTCACCCCTGCGGGAACGTTGCCAGCCTGTGTGAGGAGCTGATGGATGTTTTCAGGCTGGCCATGCCCCCCAGTGATCCAGGCTCCCAGACCCTCCTTTTTTTCTTTTCTTTTTTTTTTTTCTCAGCACCTCCTTGAGCGGAGGCAAGGGCCAGCTGGAAGCAGGTATCTGGGATTTATTTATCTTCTATAATTGAAACTTTGTAGCCTTGAACGGAGGCCAGGACCAGCCAGGGTGGGTGGGAAGCTTGGCTTCCTCCATCACCGGGGACAACCCAAGCCTCCTGCTGGCTCCAGCTCTGTGTCTGCCACCATCTTTGTTGTGTTAATTTGCATACTTGCTCCTTATTGGCTAGTGGGTATGGCTGCTGGGTATAGTGGTATGGTAAATTTGCATGTTTCTCTTTTATTAGTGTAGATGCCACATATAACATGTATGCACACATATAACAAACACCTATGTAGAGACAAAGAAATTCTATCTCAAATTTTTTTTATCCATTAATGGGGAAAATAATAAACAACTAATAAATGTGTTATGATCATTCACCACTGATCACAATGGGATCTGCTTAGTGAGCCCTCCTGGCCTTTCACCCTTAAGAGGAATATAGTGCATAAGAAGAATGGAGGACATGAATCTCAGATCAGGTTCACACTGTTTTCAAAGTAGCAGGATGTGTGAGCAAAGGTATATTTTGTTAGCAAGAAAATTTGTTGAAGGAATAAGTTGTAGGTGTTGTCTTGAAATTTTACCCATCAGAAAATAATGGTGGCCAGTCTATATTGAAGACAGAAGGATTGTTTTTAACAGAAGTAATAAAGTATTTCAGTTCTATATTAATTATTATACCTTGTCAAAAATATGGACTTTTCTAGATCCCATAAAATCTGTTATATATTTGTAATGCTATGAACAAATTCACTTGGTAAATATTTATTGACCTTCTAAATTGTGTTAGGTTCTCAACAATAAGTATGCAGAGTTCTTCTCTTCAGAAATTGTCAAGTGGGGAGTCTGACACCAATAAACTCAGAGCATTTAGAAAGTTTTCATAGAAGAGAAGTATCATATAATATTCTTATTATTTCTGAGGATTTCAACTAATTCCAATTAATCCTATGTTGCTGAGTTTTAGTTGATGCTGATTAATTTGGTGTTGAATATTTAGTTTATTTAAATTTTGCTATTTATGACAAGGTTGAAATATTTGGTGAACATCCATGAGCAGTAAAAAAAAAAAAATCAGAATGAAGAAACCCTAAACATTTTTGAAAAAATGAAAGTGTCTAAGGTGTTTTAGAACACATAGGATGAAATGAAGTTAATGGTGATTCAAAACATGTAACAGTTACTGTGAAACATTTCTTATACAGGTTATTGTCTTGATCCAGTTTTCATATTGGCCAAGGTGCTTTGCACCAAATTACTTTCAGCCTATTTATTTCTATGTGCATATGAATTCAAGAGGGGAGTATGAGACATGATGATGAACAGATAAGCAGGAGCCAGACTATGAGTCAAGAATAATTTTTAGTGTTATCTCATTTATCTGGACACTTTAAAACCACAACCTGTTTTTAAGTTCTTTGAAAATTAGCTTCGAAAAATGAATATAATCCATGCATTTTCACAATTTTAGAAAATAAGAATGTTTTGTGATCTATACAAGAATGCTTATAATACTTGGTAATATAGACTCTATCCAAAACAAATCAAGATGTATTATTACCTATTTTAGTTGAGATGGAATAAGGACAAAAACACCAAATAACATGCTTTTTTTTTTTTTTTTGGCTGAACTAAAAACAAAATAAAACAACCCCAAACCTGTTATTTGAATTCCAATTCTTTGTTAAAGTAATTTTGAAAGGCTGCTTTTCATATGCAGTGATATCATTTTAACTCATTGTCTGATAGCAAGAAACCTAATATTTTATAATTTATAATAAGGTTATTTACATGAAGTTTCAAAGAACTAATATTATTGCATACTAGAGGCCCAATGCACAAAATTCGTGCAAGAGTAGGGCTTCCTTTTCCCATCTGCCAGCACAGGCTTCCCTCTGGCTGCCAGCACCTGGGACCCGGGCTTCCCTTGCAGAGAGAGGCCCCGCCCACCTGCTGCAGCCTGCTGGTCAGTGGCCTGGGCCTCCCTCTGTGGGTCAATCATGGGATGATGGCCGGGCCCCCAACCAATCAGATTGCACCCGCCTTGGCTGGCCTGGAGCCAGTGGGTGTCATAGCATGGTCCCAGATTGTCGTCCGATGGTCCTTCTGCTGTTCGGCCATTTGGTCAATTTATATATTATGCTTTTATTATATAGAATTCTTATATTTGATAGCCATGGGAAATATTTCCCTTTGCATTAATTAAATACATATATTTTGAGATCCTAAAGAACAAGTAAATAAAAAATATATATTTTTTTATCTTGGATAATATATGAAGATTAAATTCATGTTCTTTTTATTAATTTACAAAACATACTTCATTTACCTTTAGGCTTCCTAAACTCTTTATGAAAGCTTACCATGAAAAAAAAAAAAAAAAAAGATATTGCCCTGGCCAGGTAGCTCAGTTGGTTGGAACATCCTTCCTTACACCAAAAGGTTGTAGGTTCAATCCCTGGTCTGGTGGTCTGGTGGGTGCAGGAGGCAACCAATTGATGTATCTCACGTCAGTTTCTCTCTCTCTCTCATCAATAAAAGACATGCCCTCCCGTAAGAAAAATAAAAATCTTTGCTAAAAAATAAAATAAGAAGGTACTGTAAAAATTAGTAAACAAGAAGTGACCATGCTCATATACATAATATTTATGATGAAAGTCAGTTCTACTTTATGACCATGATAATCACACTCCAGGAAATACTCATTTTCCCTGGTGATTAATGTAGCAACACTGAGTTTTCAGAAGGTTATTTCCTTAAATTTGGCCAGGAAGATAAGAGAGTGATCTCATGTGGTTTGCTGTGTCTCCAGTGTAGATAATTCATCAGGTTAAAGTCTGAGTATCCAGTAGGGCTATTTATCAGAAGTAAAGAACTAGAAAAATTTTGGTGTGACTTAAAGACTTTAATTGAAAGACTGACAGGAAGCTTTTTAGTAGCAAAATAATCTGTCAAACACTCTGAATATATCAGGGCTGTGTGGAAAACATGTAAAATCAAACCCTGGCACAGTAATTACAGGTAATTTGTGAACTGCTTCTAATTTCCTTACTGTGTAAATGATATGTCTATCCACTTGAGATGAGATTTGACTCTCTGAGGATCTTATTGAGGTGCTCACAGTTTGACACTGTCTATATTGTTTTCCTATACTCTATGCTGCTCTTCAAATTTTCAGCTCATTTTGAGTGACAGAAAGTATGATTTTGGTGTTAAACTGAGGTATTTATTCTGTGTAGCATGTTCTCTATATTTTGATCTACTGTTCACTTTGGCAACTTTTACTAATTATGGATTAAGGTTTGAATGTTATTTTCAAGTATATGTTCAATAACTTCTCCTAGATATGACAAATAAAATAAATCATAAACCTTTCAGAATATTGGGTTCCATGCTAGTTGATTCAATACTTGTTAAAGACTCCTAGGTACTGCAAAATTGTTAGAAGGCGTTACCAGCTAATCAGGGTAAGAATTGCAAGACTCCAAATGTGCATTAACATCATTTGTGAGAAATGGAAAAGTAAAGTAATATTAATAACAATTGGCTTATTTTTGTTTCTAAAGATCACTCTCATCCTATTTATTTCCTATCATTAAGTTTTCTTAGATGAAAAAATCAAAAAGCCTTTAACATGCATATACTCACCCATCCATTTCATTTCTTTAACCTTATATGGTGATGTTATTTGTGTTTAGTTCCGTCATGTTGTTTCTTCGTTTACTTCTTCGACAAAGCATGTCATTTTTTGTTTTACCTACCTGTATTTTGCTATTGCATGTCCAACTTTTTAAATGACTCAGTGAACAAATGAATTCTTGTCACTTTAAATTTCACTCTAAATATTTTGAACGATCTGTTTATTCTCAAACATTGCTCCAATTTTTTACTTTGTGTAGGAGCATGAAAAGAAAGTGAACAAAAAATGGCAAGAACTGTGAGGTACAGCCAGCTTTGTACCTGATAATCTTGTTAAAGCTTGTTAATGTTAAACCTAAATAAGATATATGTATTTTTGTAATTTGGATCATTTGAGTTTGTCTTTTGTTTGCATGATATGATTTTGTTTTATATTTTGTTTTTTTCCACTCACCAGATGTTCCCAACACTTTGCTTCCCACTACTATCATCCCCTCCCTTACCACTGCAACAGTCACAACCACTGTAGCCATAACAACCAGCCCAACCACATCTGCAACAACCAAGAGCATAAGAGGTACAGTATCCTTCTTTGTTATGGCCTGGAAAACACATTAAATGGAGCTTTAAGGGATTTCTTTAAGGGGTAGAAAAGTTAAGATCCAATTTTACTTAATAATAAGTAAATCACCTAACTTACAATCAATTAGGAAGATTGGAATAGAATATAAGACAAACGTTATATTTTAATTTTTTAGGGTCACTTATGACTATTATGAAAATATTCCAGAATATAGGTTAAAAACATACGGAGTTCTACAGCATTGAGCAAATTTAAAATGTGAACATGGGCAATGTTGGTTTTTTTGTTGTTGTTGTTGTTGTTTGTTTTGCCTTGCCTTTTCAATGCAAACAAAGAAATAACATGTTCAAGGATGCAGAGATAACTTTCGCCGTTTTGATGTTCTACTTTAATGTTAAAGAGTTGTTATTTCTCTGCAACCAGATTGAAATGCCTAGTGTTGAATTTTTTCTAAACTTGACATAATCCATGGACATTATAAACCATAAAAAAATAGAACTTTTAAGTAAATATTCAGCATATTAGCCTAAAATAATTTGCTGAGTGGATCTGCTTATTCAAGTATAATGTTCTAAAGCAAATGGTCTAGAGTTGTCCAGGATGATAGTATTTGATATTGGCTCCATGAGTAATCTCTGGTATCAGTTTATTAATAAGCATTTTTGCCTCAAGGATAGCAATCTTAAAGAAATGGAAATAATCCTTAAGGGCAAAAAAAAAAAAATTACATATGGTTCAGAAATATAAAAAAGCACTCCTGAGCAGTCATTAAGTGGTTAACAGATGATAAAGAAATAAAAAGAGTTGAGTGCATTATAGAAAACACATTAAAATTTATTTCTGCATAAACATCATTTAGAGAAAATTTGTCTTATTTAAGTCTTTTATTAATTTTTATACATGTTTTTTGTCATGTTGGCTATACTAATATGTATTAAACTTGACAATTTAACTTGAAATCATGGGCACATTACATTAATATATATGTAATTAAAGCTGTACCAAGGGCAGGCTTAGAATTATTTTCATTCACTTGTAAAGATTGTTCAATTACACTATCTGGTTTTCTTGAAATTTTTATTAATTCTCAATATTAAATGAGTTGTCAGCTTTCACTTTGCAGTTATCATAGCATTTTTTCTCTTGTTTCAAAAAACTGCACTTGATAATTGATAATTTTTAATAGCCATGTCAACTATACTATACAATGCACAAGGTTGATAGCTAAAGGATTGATAGCAAAGTTTGATGATAGTAGCAATAAGAATTTGTCAAAAATACCTAGGTTTATTTAATGGTTACTAAATAAATTGTATCTGAATTAAATCTACAAGTGAGAAGAGTTTAAGATATTTCTAATAGCAATTTACATAAAAGTGGGAAGAAAATAATAAAGATGAAGGAAAAGGTAAATAATAGTGTATGATTATATATATATATATAATGAAATCTCTTTGCTTTATCATTTTTGAAGATTTTTACAAACAGCAATTCAAATTAAATATGATTAATCCATGCTAACAAAATCTAAAAATCTAAATGATAATATGAAGTTCCAATTGTACGATCAAATCAATGTGATAGAAAAGGAGGGAAACATGTTGAATAGAATTTTTATTTTAAAGACCTACTTACAGCCTATTAATCAGTTATGGTGTCCTTCTCTAACAAATATTCATTGAGCACCTGCTATGTATATGGGACTATGCCAGTTCCTAAAGATACAGAAGTTAAAGGTATTGCATTGAAAACCACTAACAATTAACTTAATGCATTTCCCCACAAAATAACCAGTGTTGGTATTTAATTAGAATGACTAAGAGGAAAGTGTTTTATTTTAAGTGAAGTGTTTAACAACATTCTTTTATATTTCTTCATGTGTATCTTGAAATGTTGTCTATTGCATTTTAACCAGCCTGTTAAATAAAACAAAATCAATGTTATTCTTTTCAAGTAAATTCACTTATTTATATGTCCCCTATGATTTTTTGAGAACTTTACATCATGGAAATTAAAAATGCTGAAGTAATTAGTCTCCCTGAAGTAAATGAACAAACCTCAAAGAAACATACACACATACACACACACACACACACACACACACACACACACATACACACACACACTGTTTTAACCAATAGTGAAAAAAATAATGTTTTTCCAATGACACCAATATGCATGGAAAGAAATGTATTTTGTAAGTTATTCAGCCCATTCTATATTTTATGTAGAAAAAAATAGCACTGACATTGAATGTTAGTCTAATGCCTATTTTCCTTCCTATCTTAAACAATTGGGGACTGAGGAGAGTCACCCAGCTCACCTGCATGATTAATGTTGTAGTTCATAATTGAAGGAGTGGAAATTCAGTCAGTACATAGACATTTCTTAGAAATGTTGTACTCTATTCCTTTTAAATTACTATATGATACTCTTTTATTTGTGTATTACCTATTAAATTAGAGCTTCCAGATGCAATTATATTTTCAATGAAATTAATTTATTTATGAATTAGTGAAAAGTGTTTCAATATTATGGTTAAAATATTATAAGAATATGTTTGATAAGAAAAGCTGAGAAGTAAAGAAAATATTTTTAGCTTGCAGATTTTTTAAAAAGTTTGTGTTTCATCACTTCCTCTCATTCAATACTGTGAATGAAAATTCGGTGAACATGTGAAGTAAACTAACTACATTTGATTTTATTAGGTTTACCTGTAATTTCTTCAAATATTATAAACTAGGAGGCCGATGGACGAAATTCATGCAAGGGTCTCGGCCCTCACAGCCCCACCTGCCTCAGCCCTCACGGCCCTGGCTTTGTCCAGAAGGTCATCTGGAAGAATGTCCGGAAGGTCGTTCGGCTGTCCAGTCTAATTAGCATATTACACTTTTATTATTATAGATGATAACACTTATCTATCTAATAAATGACTACAAATGAATTAATTTGTATCTCCATTGACACTTTTTCACCACCCCTATTATTGCTGAGTTTTCCATCCTAAGGTATGATGAACATCATCTACTAGTATTCAGCAAAACCTAAGCAACCATTATGGCGGAATGACCAGAACAACCAGTCGCTATGATGCACACTGACCACCAGAGTGCAGACACTCAACACAGGGGGAGCGCTGCTCAGCCAGAAGCCATGCTCACAGCTGGCAAGTGCAGCGGCAGTGGTGGGAGCTTCTTCCACCTCTGCTGCAGGCAGGTGGTAAGGAGCGAGGGGTCCCGGACTGTGAGAGCCCCAAACTGTAAGAGGGATGTCTGACTACCAGCTTAGGCCCAATCCTCAGGCGGACATCCCCCAAGGGGTCCTGGACTGCGAGAGGGTGCAGGCCAGGGTGAGGGACGCCCCTCTAGTTCATGAATTTTGTGCACCAGGCCTCAAGTTTTAAAATAAACTTAAAGATTCACAGCTGTGGCTATATTATAAATCAAGATGAAATAGAGCAAAAGAGCTACTCAAATTGTCAAAGTCATAACCTTGAGAATTTGCATGTCTCTTCAGTTTGTACATGAAATGTAACCCTGTTTGGAGGAAGATGATCTTCAACCATATGAAAGAAAAGCAAGCAATTAGCAGTATCTTGTTACAAATAAGGTGATAAAACAAAGAGGAATGAGCAAAGTTGAGTAGTCACGGGAAAAATAGACAGTAAGTGACCCATAGAGACATCTTTGACATCTTTGGTTGTGAAGTTTTGGTTCGTCTGTTTAAAAGGTCTTTGGTCTTGGACAGTGATCCAAATTGAGCTTCAGCAGTTTCATTAGAATACTAAGAAATACTTAACAGAAGCACTTAATTCACAGGTTGTCTTGAGAGTTAGCTAATATGTAGAGTTCTGGAAACATAATTTATGGCAGAATATTGCTAGTTCTTTTTAGTAGAATAAATGTGTTTACATGTAGCTGGATGATACAATTAATGAAATAGTATATTTTCCTAAAATAATTATAGTTTTAATTCTGAGAAAATTTTGTGGTGTTAGTGTACTGATTTCTTTTTAATTTCAAACATATTTTAATTGATTATATTATAAAATTAGATAAAAATTGTATTAGATCATGTGGAACTTATCTATCTCTATCTATATATCATCCTGGAAAGTTTATAAACTTTCCATGTGATAGTATTATTGATATATATTATATATCTAAATCTGAACATTTTATAAATCTCTTTAAATGTTTTTCATTACAAAAGACCATTGCTATAACATATTTTAATTTCTATGTTTGGAAGTGGAGTTGTTGTGGCTGTGTGTGTGTGTGTGTGTGTGTGTGTGTGTGTGTATGTAAGACTAGTGTCCTGATTAATCCTATCATTAAATTTAGAAGGCATACACCCACTCTCTTATAAATGTAGAATATTATTAAATCATCTGCAATAAATTTTAATGAGTTAAATATGGTCATTTATAAAATTGTTCCAAATGACCCAATGTGATTTTTATTATTAATACTAGTGGCCCGGTGCACGAAATTCATGCATGGGGGGTTGTCCCTCAGCCTGGCCTGCACCCTCTCTAATCTGGGACCCCTTGAAGGATATCATACTGCCAGTTTACAGGGATTGGGCCTAAACTGGTAGTCGTATATCCCTCTTACAATCCAGGACTGCTGGCTCCTAACCGCTCACTTACCTGCCTGCCTGATTGCTCCTAACCATTCTGCCTGCCAGCCTGCTTGCCCCAAACAGCACCCTGTCATCAGTCTGTTTGTCCCCAACTGGCCCCCACCCTGCTGGCCTGCTCACACCCACATTCCCTCCCCACTGGTCTGCTTGCCCCCAACTGCCCCCTGCTGGCCTGCTCACTCCAAACTGCCCCCCCCTCTATCCTGATCATCTCCAACTGACCCCCACTGACATCCTGTTCGCCCTCAACTGACCCCCCTGCTGGTCTGCTTACCCCCAACAACCCCGCCCACCACCAGCCTGATCACTCATAGCTGCCTTCCCATCTTGGCCTGAACAGCCACAGCTGTCCTCCCCTCTTGGCCTCTAACTGCCTCTACCTCAGCCCCGGCACCATGGCTTTGTCCAGAAGAACATCCGGAAGGTCTCATGGAAGGTCTCCCAGTCTAATTAGCATATTACCCTTTTATTAGTATAGATAGAGGCCTGGTGCATGGGTAGGGGCCGGCTGGTTTTCCCTGAAGGGTGTCCTGGATCAGTGTGGGGGTTTCTTTGGGGCATGAGGTGCCCTGAGTGAGGGGCTAAGGGCTGTTGTCAGGCTGGTCAAGCCCCCAGTGGGGACCCTCACCCCATGGGGGTATGGCCAGCCTGGGTGAGTGGCTGAGGGCTGTTTTCAAGCTGGTCACACTCCCTTCAGGGTGGGGGTCCCCACTGGGGTGCCTGGACAGCCTGGGTGAGGGGCTAATGGCTGTTTGCAGGCTGACCACACCCCCCAATGGCCCGGGCTCCCAGCCCCTACTTTTTTTTTTTTTTAATCACCTCCTTGAGTGGAGGCCAGGGCCGGCTGGAAGCAGGTATCTTCTATAATTGAAATTTTGTAGCCTTTTCCCTGTCCTAGAACTATTAGTATGTTTAGATACTCCATTCAAATGGAAGAAAACTTTTAGAGTGATGATAAAATTGTTTATACAATCTATGTAAAAATCTAAATGAATTATTGGTTTAAATATAGATTTGGTTTTACATCAGACTTTGAAATGGTGGAATAACTTTATATTAATAAATTTATAACATTTATGTAGTAATCTCAACCAATTTGTAGGTTATAATGAGATTTAATTGCATTGGAACCTTATTCCAGAATGTCACTACAAAACAAAAACAAAGGAGTTTTGTTTTGTTTTTTAATTTAGGAAATCAACCATGGTCAAACTATGTATCTGTGACCAGAGTAACAATGAACAACCTCACAAAATTTGAGATGGGTGCTTTGTGTTGGTCCCAGGCTTGGTTAGGAATGCCTGAGGCACTTGCCTGGGCTCCTTTTCCTTGGAGCCCCCACAGACATTTCTTCACCAAGCCGATGTTGTGGCTGGAACTTGTGATTCTTATGATAAACTCCAATAAGAAACTATAAAGGAACATTGATGAATACAATTTATTACTCTCAAGTCTTGGAGGACCACACAGTGAGGTCACAAGTAGAAAGAGAGAGCAAGCAAATTCACAGACCTAGAACTCTGTCTTCATCAGGGTCCAATGGTGGGGTGTCTAAGGCTTCACAGGTTCACTCTTTATTGGTGATTTTAAAGCAAAAGTACAAGAAAGGGAATGAAGGAGTGGAAAGGGAGGAGCGGAGTTACTCAAAGCAGTCAGTCATCTAAGTTACCCAGAGCTTTCACAAAGGGGAAACTTCAGAGGCGAGCAGCCTAATCTTTATCTGGTTGTTTTGCTAGTAACTGTATCATGTTGCTAGCAATATGTTTATTCAAACTGAATGACATTTGAAATTAATACCTCAACAATCAAAAGGTTAATTTCAAGCACTTACATTACACATACTCGATTCTTCACAATTAAATTACACAGTAATTGTGTTACTTGTATTTAAAAATATAATATTAAATGAAATATTTTAAATCATACATGTAGAAAAAGATGAATTATAGTATATATCTAGAATAAATATACCTGCAATCTAGAATTTTTAGTCCATATGCAGCTATTGTATTTTTAAATTGTGTGAATAATAAAACTGAGTTATTTAATTGTATGTGACCTTAGGGACCTGTTTGAACATTAAGTATAATCATAATACATTGCTGATCGAAAGATCTTAATACATAATTGCTTTAAGCCCTAGCCGGTTTGGCTCAGTGCATAGAGTGTTGGCCTGTGGACCTAAGGGCCCTGAATTTAATTCCAGTCAAGGGCATGTACCTCCATTGCAGGCTCCTCCCTGGCCCTGCCCTGGTTAGGGCACATGCAGAAGGCAACCCATCAGTGTGTTGCTCTCACATCTATGTTTCTCTCTGTCTTTCCCCCTCTTTTCCACTTAAAAAAATCAATGGAAAAAAATATCCTAGGGTGAGAATTGGAAAAATAAATAAATAATTGCTTTTTTTCTGTAGGTTTTTTTGAAGATTAGTGACTTGTAAAAAATAAATCATGTACACAATATTAAGCTATTGCAAATGAAAAGCTGCTCCAGTATTTACTTGTGCCAGCATAGAGAAACTGAGATGAATTGTAAAATTCTACTCATATTTAATATTAACATTTTAAATTAACTACAATTGCCAAGAATATTGACTATGAAGTAGTGTTTTATATATAGACTAGAGGCCCGGCGCACAAAATTTGTGCACAGGGGGTGTGTCCCTCAGCCCAGCCTGCACCCTTTCCAATCTGGGACCCTTCAAGGGATGTCCGTCTGCCCGTTTAGGTCCAATACAGGTATGATCGTGCCTAAACGGGCAGACGGACATTCTTCTCAAAATCCAGGACTGCTGGCTCCCAACTGCTCTCCTGCCTGCTTTCCGGATTGCCCCTAACCGCTTTTGCCTACCAGCCTGATCACCTGCTAACCACTCCCCTGCCACCCTGATCGATGCCTAACTGCCCTGCCCTGCCAGCCTGTTTGCCCCTAACTGTCACCTCTTACTGCCCTCCCCTGCAGGCCTGATCTCTCCAAACTGCTCTTCCCTGCAGGCCTGGGTCCTTCCCAACTGCCCTTCCCTTCAGGCCCAGTTGCCCCCAACTTCCCTCCTTTGCTGGCCTGGTCATCCCCAACTGCCCTCCCTTGCAGACCTGATCCCTCCCAACTGTCCTACCCTGCTGGTCATCTTGTGGTGGCCATCTTGTGTCCACATGGGGGCAGCCATATTTGACCACATGGGGGCAGCCATCTTGTGTGTTGGAGTGATGGTCACTTTGCATATTACTCTTTTATTAGATAGGATAGAGGCTTGGTGCACTGGTGGGGGCCAGCTGGTTTGCCCTGAAGGGTGTCCTGGATCAGGTGGAGGTTCCCTTGGGGCATGGGGCTGCCTGGGCGAGGGGCCTGTGGTGCTTTGCAGTCCGGCCATGCCCCCCAGCGACCCAAGCAGAGGCCCTGGTATCTGGGATTTTTTATCTTCTATAATTGAAACTTTGTAGTCTTGAGCAGAGCCAAGCCTCTTGCTTCCTCCATGGCCACAGCCATTTTTGTTGGGATTTATTTATCTTCTATAATTGAAACTTTGTAACCTTGAGTGGAGGCCAAGGCAGGCTAGGGCTGCAGAAGCTTGGCTTCTTCCATTGCCAGGGAAACACAAGCCTCCTGCTCTCTCTGTGGCCACAGCCATCTTGATTGGGTTAATTTGCATACTTGATCCTGATTGGCTGGTGGACATGGCTTGTGGGTGTAGCAGAGGTACAGTCAATTTGCATATTACTCTTTTAATAGATAGGATCCCTTTACATCAATTATTATGTAATTTCTCTGGCTTCAAAATATAATATGCTAAAGTAAGATAAACACAAAATGCGTGCATGTACGTATCAAACAATAGTCTTAAGTGTCTGTTTAATTCAGATTAAAAAAGCAGTAATGATCTGGCCTATGCTTCTATTCTCTATTTTTTTCATGCCTAAAGAAACTCCAGTTTATATTTCTATTTGGTTTCAATAATGTGTCCTCTCCTTCCCTTTTGAATTATATACATTAAACATTGAATACAAAGAGATAAAGAAGCATTTATCAGAATAGAAGAAAAAAGAAAGCCAGCCTGGAGAAAGAATGAATGGTGTAAAATCATTCTAGCTCTAAGTTAGTGACTATGGAAAGCCTCAAAAGGAGCATTTGCTATTGTAAAGTATATGAACTTATATCTGAATGTGTGTAAATCAATAAGTTGTTTATGAGCTTATGAGTGTTTAGCTATTAAAAATGTTTCTGGTCTTATTGGTGGAAATAGGACACAATTTGCATGGTGTTGTAAGATTTTAAAAATTTAGTGCCAATATATTGGTGTTTTTTTCACTTGACAAAAATCAAGCAATAATTCAATCTCCAGATGGTCCATATAAAGAGACCTGCTTATCTAAAAAAAATAAAAATAAAAAATAAAAAAAATCAGGTTTCCACATTTGAACTGTAATTTTAGCTAAATTTCC
The DNA here is from genome assembly GCF_027574615.1 of Eptesicus fuscus. Classification (NCBI taxonomy): domain Eukaryota; kingdom Metazoa; phylum Chordata; class Mammalia; order Chiroptera; family Vespertilionidae; genus Eptesicus; species Eptesicus fuscus. The sequence continues at coordinate 90,283,550 of NC_072475.1, read as the reverse complement.
ATTAGTCTTTTGAAAATTTATTATATTGTAATGATTATATGAAGTTGACTCAGTTTCAAAATTAAATATACAAAACATAGTTCATAATGAAAATAGGATACTAAAAATGTTTCTTACTGGGGAAAAAACAAGCAACACAGAGCTCTATAGTTGCAGGCACTTCCAGCCCTGCTTATTAATACCACTAGTAGCCGTTTGCACGAAGATTCCTGCAATAGACCTTCATTCACCTGGCTGCCTGCACCAGTTTTCTGCCGGCACCAGGGACCCAGGCCTTGGCTGTGGCCACCGCCTTCTACCTTCTTTCAGGGTCCCGGCTTGGCCCTGGGCGGTGGCCTTGGGCTTGGCTGCACCCAGCGTCCCTGCTACCCGATCTCAGGAGCGAGCCAGGCCTTGGGCTCCGCCGCACCCCAGCTTCCCTGCAACGGTTTCCTGGTGGGCGTGGCTTGGTTGGTGGGCGTGGCTTGGGCGTAGCAAAGGTGCGGTCAATTTGCATATTTGTCTATTATAAGGTAAGATATTGTTAACACTAAGAGAGGACATGAGTGGCATGCTGAGTGGGGTTCCTGGTCTTTATGTAAGTCAGTTTGATCATCAAGGTGATTAGATAACAGAGCTGTCCTTTCTATTCTAGTAGGTCTTATCTGGAGTAAGAATACATATCACTGGTTATAAAGTTGAACTCTGGAAAAAAATGTGAAAAACCTTGAATATTTACCTATTTCTTATGGAAAGCAGAACACTTATGCTCCATTCTATTTTCTAAGGACACTTGAGGCTTGGGCAATTTACAAAGCATCAAACATTTTTAAGGGTTAAATTTCCAGTCTGTTTATTTATTTGACTTAGGTCAATTTGAACAGAAACATTTGCTCTATTCATCTACATTTATTTTAAAGAAACAGGTTTTTTGTGTTTTTTTTTTTTTTTTACTTCTATAAATGTAAAAGTATTTTCACTGATTTTATGGTAATAATCCTAGATTTAATATAACCTAAAAATACATACAATTCCTGCAAAACAACCTCCAAGGAAGAAAAGAAAATGTTCACTAGAAGACCATGTGCCATTTTTTAAAATTCATTTTATATAATATGCATATACATATAAGTATTAAATTTAAAAATTTCATAATTATTGTATTCCAGGAAGCTTGTCACTTATAAATATCAATATTAAATAAATTACCAATTATTAGGATGGTAATCTATTTTATATTTTAAAAACTCAACTTGTATATATGAATAAATGTATTTCTAGAACATGTTTAAAATTACTTTAAAAGTCATTAATAAACTAAACTGGTTGTATCTTTCTTACTAACCAACGAATTAAATTTATGAGCAGTGCCTTTGAAGCTGAAAAGATTTCCGGCACAGCTCTTGCTTCTTTGACACTCACATGAAAAACACAGTTAATAACCTCCTATGTAAGCTCGGTGAAACACCGAATTGATACTAATTAAACCAACTTTGGGACAGAAGGTGACCTTGACTTCAGCTGGAACTTTCTGCCAGGACAATAAATAAGAACAAATGGCACAAAGCATAATTCCTGAGAAGGATCTAATATAATCTATTAATTTTAGGGAGTTGATAGAATTGTAATAAGTGCTTAGATAATTGTAATATTTTAAAATATATCTTGTTTCAATGATACAGTGGCTTCTTATTTCTTTAGATTTCAATAATGTTTTCTATTAGCTTTCTGTACTCATTTAAAATAACCTGTGGCCATAAAATTATAAACTATTTGATGCAAAGTGAGCATAAGGTGAATGCATGACAAGGAAACATGTTTTTTTCCAACTGACTTCTCAAATACTTACAAAATATCCGTGCAATTTTAATATCAGAACTGCTTATGCTTGAGCTGCAGTGACGCTGACTTTTAAATAGAGAAATACCTTTATTAAATGATTAAGAAAAATGATTAAGAAAAAGAAATTGTCCCAATAGGTACACAGATTTAAACTATTGCAAGAAAACCTTTTGAGGTGAATGATTTGCAGCAGTTCCACAGTCAAATTTGAATTGAATAGTATTAAAAAAGACTCAATAAATTTACTATAAATGGGAAGAGGTAAGTAAGAACAGAAATTAAACTTTATTTACCAATACTGCTTAAAGAATTACATTAGTGTAAGGGGAATTTTGTTCAACATGTTAAATGTAATAAACAAAAATACGTAATTAAAGTCCATTTATTTTTCATTTTAAAAAAGAAGTTAACTTAAGTATTCCAATGGATATTTTATTTTATTTTATCTACTACTAAGCAAAGAATACTAAGCAATGAGTGTTTAGTAGAGAAAAAAAAAACAAATTTGAATTAACATGAGATAATGGATTAGATTGATTGAAAACCATTTTTTCAAAAGCTTTTGAACCAATTTTGATGTCTAAGAACCAGATTCTGTAATAAAGAAGCAGGATGCACTTCTAGAATAGTCTGGATTAAACTGGGTAAGTTTCAATAGGCTTAATGCATTTTTTCCTTTGAAGTCATGTTCTTAAAATATTAATTATAAACTTTTTTCTAGTTTAGATAATGTTATTCAGATATCAGCAGGAACTGATTGTAGTCTCCAAATGGTGTAGCTATAGTCTTTTTAATGAGCCTTTCACAGAAACATGGGCTGAGTTTGGGGAACTCATAAATGATGGGAGAAGCAGGAGAGAGTACTTTCACAGCAAGTTGCTCCTGAATATGGAGAAAATGCACGGGTTATCCTAGTCGGAGAAAAACTGGAGGCAAAAAAGTGGCAGCTTGAAAAGAGCAGTAGTCAAAGGACACAGCCAGTATCCAAACCTAAATCAAGTGGGGACATTGGGGACAAAGGATCAATAGTGGGTCTCTTTCTTCTCCTGCTTTCCAAAACCTTTCATTAACTGAATCCAACTGGAAATCAGAGGCCAAGGAACCTGGATGAAGCAGTGCAGAGAAGTCACCTCTAAGAGCATAGAGCAAAGCAAAAAAGGACGGTTGCTGGATTTGGGGAACAAAAGGAAAATGAACAGCAGAGACTTATGTATTTAGAATGTCATCTGATCTGTTTAAAATATGTCATCTATCCCAGCCTGTGTGTCTCAGTGGTTGAATGTCAACCCCTAAATCAAGAGGTCTCTGGTTCGATTCCCTTTATCCCTCTCCCCTCGTCACTCTCTAAAAAACAAAAACAAACAGCCAAAACCGGTTTGGCTCAGTAGATAGAGCATCGGCCTGCGGACTGAAAGGTCCCAGGTTCGATTCCAGTCAAGGGCATGTACCTTGGTTTTGGGCACATCCCCAGTGCGGGGTGTGCAGGAGGCAGCTGATCAATGTTTCTCTCTCATCAATGTTTCTGACTCTCTATCCCTCTCTCTTCATCTCTGTAAAAAATCATAAAAATATATTTAGAAAAACAAACAAACAAATAAACACAATAAAATATGTCATTGCATTTGATCATCAAGGTGATTAGATAACAGATTTCAATTTAGTTTTAGATTTTTCTCATTAATATACATATTATAAGTCTGTAATAGAAAATTAGTAATAGAGATAGTAATGGTGGTAAAATAGCAGTGTTCCCAACTCATTTCAATATATAATTTCCCTGGTAAGACAACAGTTGAAAAGAGAAAAATACTCTAGATGAGACGGCAGATTATGAAGCTTGATGAGGCTGGCTTTGTTGGTACATTTTAAAAAAATCTTTTAAAATCTATTTTTTATCATTTATGGTAAATATTCTGATTTCCAAGATATAATCATCTTAAATCTTTGTGTGAAGAATTCCTATCCAATTTATTAAGTAGTAAGAAATTCCTCATTTGAAATATTCTCAAACATACTTGTATGGACTGAAATGATTTCTATTTGAATTAAATGCTTTGAAAATCATGGCTCTGGGTGGGGGTCTCTAAAAATGAGCCAACCTTAAGTGAGTAATCAACTGATATATGTATATGTCATTAACTTTCTATTAAAGGAATTTTAGTGTCACACAAATAATTGTCAGTCTTAAGATAACAGCTTTTCAGGAAAAAAAAAAATCATTTTCTTTAGTAAAGATTTAGAAACATCAATTATAGTCCTTAATATGTAACATAATATATATGTCTACTGTTTCTAAAGTATGTGTATATTATTAATTCAGTTAAGTTGGTAGGCAGAAAACATGTGAAATAAAAACAGCTAAAGTTACCTTTTTGTCTGTATTACACTTTGTGTCCCTCCATGTTTTACCACTGACAGACCAGAAAGTTTTGCTCAGATTGGGATTTTAGAAAAGTTTTTAAAAGAGTAAGAAGAGTAAAGGTATTTTTTCTCATATTTCTAGGTAACCTATTCTGTAGTTTGAGAATTAGTCAGTTGGAAATTGAGTACTGCATCTCAAAATGCTGTTTAGGAACTGAAAACAAATCCTCATATACTTTTTTTTTTTTAGTCCTGCCAGGTTAAATCCCAGATATATTTCAATTTCAGTTTAAGTCAAAAGGAAAAAAAAAAAACGCAAATGAGAAGGAAGTGCTAACAGTTTCATTTTGCTACTTTAAATTAATATTTTAATTTATCTAATCAATATTTGGCAATATATCAATGTAAGAGTTTCCCATGATAATATATCCATGCGGGATTTTTAGAGTATCTTTTTAAATGACATGGTATTTGCTAAAAAGTAAAAATAGTATGCAGCATGTTCTCAGAGTACAGTCATTCTTTCCCTGGGTTCACAAGGAATACCACATTCAGACTCAGCATGAAAGAGTGAAAATAATTGCTGGGGGCAGGATATTTCGTGTCATCCTTATTTGATCTCTGAGCATGTGATCTTAGGCAAGGCAATTTATCTCTCTGGACCCGAGTCAGCTATGTGAATGCCAATGTATTTCTCAACTCTTGAATTCTGTGAAATATGATCTGCAGATCTGAGTCCTTCACCAGAACTTCAAGGACCAGTGCAGTTTCTGTTGTTTTTCAATCAGAACAGGTGGATAAAATCACTCTGCCATTGGAAATTATTTGAATAATTTTAAACATACTATCACACTGCCAGTTCATTCGTTTGAATAATCTTAAAAGTTAAAAGATTAAAAAAGTATTATTACACCCTGTCTGAAATATGTGGCGTTTTGTTCATTGTTTCCTAGTCATATGCCCATCTATTCTCCCATCATTTGCAATTTCACATTCAGTAACCCTCCAGTGTTTTCTCATCCAAGTCTTTATATACCTAAAGATGCTTTAGTCTGTAAAATGTCTATCCTCACGGCATGGCAGTATAATAAATATTGAGTTCCAGCTGTGATGTCTACAAAACTAAAGTACATGGTCCATTTTTGCAGTTCTGTAATTGAGTCCAAGTCTCTGTTGGGCGAACACTTTATAGCCAAATCCACAGCATAAAACAACTTTCCAATACTGTTTTATGTTATAATTTAAGAGTGATCCATTTTGATTGAATTAAAATAGTTGTAGAGAAAGAAAATGGTGAAGGCATTAGCTTCCGGATTCATATCATCTAGGCTCACTTTTCCACTTTGCCATTCATAAGCATTGTGACATACCTTACCGTCTCTGTGCCTCTGTTTTCAGAACAAAAAAGTGCAGAGAATAAAAATAGTATCAACCTTAGAATATAGAAAATATATTCAGATCATCAGCACCACCACCCAGACTGGCCTTGGACACTGCCCGTGACCCTGCAGCCACACCAGCCAAAGTCCTGCTGCCCCGCCCACAGACCTGCAGACCCTAGGATGTCCACCTCCAAGGGTGCATGGCTCCTGTAGCAGTAAGTGGGACTTCCCCCTCCCTGGCTGCCAACTGCTGGACCCCGTATTCGCACCTTTCCTGTGCCCAGGCCTCCTAAGCCCCACTGTCCCTACAGGCAACTCCCAGGTGCCTCTGTGAGCCCCCGCTGGGCATGCTCATATCCAAACAAGGGTGCATGGCCCTGGCAACAGAAACTGGGACTTCCCCCTCCCTGGCTGCTGACCTCTGGTCACTCACTGCTTTCGCAATGATCCAGCACACGGCCCCCTGAGCCTGCTGCCCCTGCAGATGGCCCCAGGTACTTCTCTCAGCTGATGCAAGGCACAACCCTGGCTGCTGGCATCCAGTCGTGCTATAGTGCTGCTTCAGCACTCAGGTTCCCTGAGCCCTCTACTCCAGCAGACAGCTCCTGGGTGTCTCTGTAAGCCACAGCTGGGCATGCATATCCAACCAAGGGAATACATCTCCTGAATCAGAAACTGGAATTTCTCCCTCCCTGGAGCCAGAGGCACACCAAAATCATGCCGATCCAATCCAGTGTGTGGACTTCACGAGCACACAGCCCTGGCAGACAGCTCCTGGGTCCCTCTGTGAGCTGCCATTGGGCCTGTGCCTCTCTGTCCAAGGGTGCATGGCTCCCTCAGCAGGATCCACAACATCCCCCTCCTGGCTGCCTACCTCTGCACACCTTGGTGAGTTACTAAGGACTAGCTTCCCTGGACAAGGTCACATTGTTTCAGCCACAGACTCTGAGATTCCCACATCCCCAGCTGGTGGCTCTTGAAACTTCTTGTGATTCAGAGAGGGAATTCCCTTTGGCCAGAATCCCAATGCCTCAACCACAGACTACGAGACACCGGCTGCCCAACATCATGGGCTCCGGGAGCCTTGTAGTGAATTGCAGTGATGCTACTCCAACAAGAGTCACACAACACTGGTTAAAGTCACAGTACCAGAGCCTTAGGCCCCAAAACTCTTTCCTCCCAGTCCGGGGACTCTGGGAACCCACAGTGAGCACATACCAGTAAGACCTCAGGCAACCCTTTCCACAAGAGCTGCAATCATGATCCCATACAAAACAGCTTGCACAACAAAGCCAGGGGTGAGTTGCATTGCCAATCTGTGACTAGATTTCATCCATGAATAAGAAACTAACATTCAAGACCCAGCTACATCAGGAGAACCCAAATAGCTCAAGGAGGGACTCTGCTAGATCACCAAGCCCAGGAGACCTGAGAAACTGAATGACTGGATCCCCCAAATCACTAACTACATGGCACCACCCCAAAAGAACCTTAGATCCCCCAAATCACCAACTACATGGCACCACCAGTTGGATCTAAGACATAGAAACAATTAAAATGTTACTGAAAAAAATGGGGAGACAAAATCACAATCCCCAGGGGAAAGAAAAAGGATCACCAGAAAGGGAATTAAATGAAATGGAGGCAAGTAACATGTCAGAGAAAGAATTGAGTACTGGTTATAAGGATGCACAAATGGCTGGATGACAAATACACACAACTCAATGAGAATTATAAGGAGCTAAATGAGAATGTCACCAACATGAAAAGAAACCAAGAGGAAATGAAGAATGACCTAATTGCAATAAAGAATACAATGGAAGGCTTAAACAGTAGACTAGCAGAGGCTGAGGACCACATCAGTGAATTAGAAGACAATGTAGGAAAAAACACACAAACAGAGCAGGAACTGGAAAGAAAACTTAAAAAGCAGGAGAAGAACCTAAGGGAGCTTTAGGCAACACAAAATAAAAAATAATAATAATAACAATAAATAAAAAAATAAATCCACATAATAAGGGTACCAGAAGGAGATGAAGCAAAGCAAGGAAGAGAAAAATCTGTTTGAAGAAATAATGACAGAAAACTTCCCTGATGTTGGGAAGAAAAATCACACAAGTACAAGAAGCACATAGAGTCCCAAACAATATGAACCCAAAACGACCTACACCAAGACACATCATAATTAAATTGGCACACATCAGTGACAAAGAAGAGTCATAAAGGCTGTCAGAGAGAGACAGAAAGTTACCTACAAGGGATCTCCCATCAGACTATCAACTGATTTCTCAACAGAAACACATCAGGCCAGAATGGAATGGAAGGAAACATATGAAGTGATGCAAAGCAAGGGACTGAATCCAAGAACACTATACCCACCAAGGCTATCATTCAAAATTGAAGGTGGAATCAGGAGCTTCACAGACAAAAAAGGGCTAAGAGAGTTTATTAACACCAAACCAGCAATGCAAGAAATGTTAAAGGGACTGCTGTAAAAAGAAGAAATAGAAAGGCAAAAAGGAACATAAGCATAAAGAATAAAAATGGTGACAAACAAGTACTTATCAATAATAACATTAAAAGTAAATGGATTTAATGCTCCAATCTAAAGACTTAGGGTAGCTGAATGGATAAGAGTACATGATCCATATATCTACTGTCTACAAGTGACCTACCTCAGAACAAACGATTCACACAGACTGATAGGGAAGGGATGGAAAAAAAATTTTTCAGGCAAATGGAAATGAGAAAAAAGCTGGGGTAGCAATACTTATATCTGACAAAATAGACCTCAAAGTAAAAGCCATAACAAGAGATAAGGAAGACTGCTTCATAATACTCAAGAGAGCAATTCAAGAAGAGGATATAATTCTGGTAAATATATATGCACCCAATACAGGAGCACCCAAATACATAAAAAACTTCTGGAAGATATCAAGGGAGAGATCGATAGCAATACAATCAGAGTTGGGGACTTTAATAATCCATTGACACCACTGGATAAATACTCTAAACAAAAAATCAGCAACAAAGAAACAAATCAGCAATCCTAAATGACTCACTAGATCAGATTGACATAATTGACATCTTCAGAACATTTCACCCCAAAGCTACCAAATGTACATTCTTCTCAAGTGCACACGGGACATTTTCAAAGATAGGTGACAAATTAGGACACAGGCAGACTTTCTTCAAATTCAAGAAGATAGAAATTATACCAAGCATATTCTCACATCACAATGGCATAAAATTAGAAATCAACTACAATAAAAAAAAAATCAAACACTTGAAGGATAAATAGCATGCTATAAAAAATGATTGAGTTACCAAAGAGATCAAAGTAAAAGTAAAAAGCATCCTGGAAACAAATGACAATGAAAAGTCAACAATCCAAAATCTATGGGACACAATGAAAGCAGTCCTGAGAGCGAAGTTCATAGCTCTACAGGCCTACCTCAAAAAACAAGAAAAAATTGTAATAAATTATCTAAACTTGCAACTTAAAGAATTAGAAATAGAGCCACAGAAAAGCCCTTAGTAACCAGAAGGAAAGAAATAATAAAGATTAGAGCAGAAATAAATGACAGAGAGACCAAAAGAAACAACACAAAAGATCAATGAAACCAAGAACTGCTTCTTTGAAAGGATAAACAAGATTATGAGCATCTAGCCAGGCTCACCAAGAAACAAAAAGTGAGGACTGAAATAAACAAATTGAGAAATGAAAGAGGTATAGTAATAACCAACCCACAGACATACAAAGGACTGTAAAAAAAAAAAAAAAAAAAGAAAAAGAAAAAAAGAAAGGGAAAAAAAAAAAAAAAAACAACTCTACTCCAATAAACTGGACAACCTTGAGGAAATAGATATGTTCCTAGAAAAATACATGCTTTCAAAACTCAATAAGGAAAAATAAAAAAACTTGAATAGGCCAATAACTACTGATGAAATTGTGAAATTGAATCAGTTATCAAAAAGCTTCCAGCAAACAAAATCCCTAGGCTGGATGGCTTCAAAAGGGAGTTTCACCAAACATTCAAAGAAGAACTAAAACCTACCCTCCTCAGAGTATTCCAAAAAATTCAAGAGGAAAACACCTCCAAGCTCTTTCTATGAAGCCAGCATTACTCTAATCCCAAAACCAGATAAAGACACCACAAAGAAGGAGAATTACAGGTCAATATCCATGATGAACATAAATGCTAAAATCCTCAACAAAATTCTAGCAAATCAGATCTAGTATTGCATTAAAAAGATCATACATCATGATCAAGTGGGATTTATTCTGGGGATGCAAGTCTGGTACAATATCTGCAAATCAATTAATATGATACATCACATAAACAAATTGAAAGACAAAAATCACAAATCATATCAATTGATGCAAAAAACGTCATTTGACAAAATCCAAAACCCTTTTCTGATAAGAATTCTCAGCAAAGTAGGAATAGAGGGATCATATCTCAACATAATAAAAGCCTTATATGACAAACCTACAGCCAATATCATAATCAATGGGCAAAACTAAAACCATTTTCCCTAAGAATAGGAACAAGGCAGGGATGCCTACATTCACCACTCCTTTTCAACATAGTACTGGAAGTGCTAGCCATAGTGATCAAACAAGAAGAAATAAAAGGCATCCAAATTGGAAAAGAAGAAGCAAAATTGTCATTATTTGCAGATTACATGATATTGTACATCGAAAACCCTAAAGACTCTATCAAAAACTACTAGACTAATTAAATGAATTTGGCAATATAACAGGATACAAAATTAACAACCGAAATCTATGGCTTTTTTATACACCTACTAGAGGCCTGGTAAACGAAATTTGTGCATGAGAGGGGAGGTGGTGTCTCTCAGCCCAACCTGCATCCTCTCCAATCTGGAACCCCTCAAGGGATGTCCGACTGCCAGTTTAGGCCCGATTCCACAGGGATCGGTCCTAAACTGGCAATCGGACATCCCTTTCACAATCTGGGACTGCTGACTCCTAGCCACTCGCCTGCTTGCCTGACAACCTAATTGTCCCCTAACTGCTCCCCTGCCAGTCTGATTAATGCCTAAGTGCTCCCCTTCTGGCCTGATCTCACCCCCAACTGCCCTCCCCTAATGGCCTAATGGCCCCCAACTTCCATCCCCTGCCAGCCTGGTCACCCCCAACTGCCCTCCCCTGCAGGCCTTGTGATCCCCAACAACCCTCCCCTGCTGGCCATCTTGTCCAGCCATCTTGTGGTGGCCATCTTGTGATGACGTGAGGGCATTGAATGAAGGCATGAGGATGAGGGCTACCTAAACTTTTATTAGTATAGATATTCTGAGAAACCTTATTATTCTCCTTCATAAAATTCATCAAAAGCATTTTACGCATAATTTTCTATTTATCCCTACCCCAACCTGATGGGAAGTTCATTTTTAAATTTGGGATTAATTATTGTTATTGATTATTTTGCCAAATTTTCTGAAACGTAGTTTTAGCAATTCATTATGTCTTAAAACAAAATAATGGATCCCTAAGTATAATACTGCTGAAAATCCTGTCCTTATAGTTCTTGATTATTTTTATTACTTTATTAACTTGCTCTGCTATCTCATCCTAACTCTGAGAGCCTCTTATTATCAGAAGTTTTAAGTGATACATGGGTCAGTATGGAACTGTAATTGTTTTGTCTTCCTTTCATAAATGACTTCTCTAGAGTCTATCCCAGGTCAAGGCTCTTGCTTTCTTTTCTCCATGCAGTTTGGCTCTAAAATGAAGGTGTTTTGTTTAAATCATACCTGAATGTTTAGGTGTTCAAAAGTCAAAGGAAATTACTTTGAAAGTTTTATCTATGAAATGCAAAGAAGATAAAGAAACATAAACATAATTACCTGTGTAAAGGATTAATTTAAGCCTCCACAATGAACCCTCAGTGAAAGCTCTTGTATTATTTTCATAACTATAACTTAATTTTGTTTTGAAACTATTAACTTTAACAATATATTCTTGGTTATTTATCCATAATCTGTATACTAGGGGTAATGATTGTGGATGTCAGAGCTGTTTGAAAATTATAAAGCACTACAAATATATGTTTCTCATCACTGTTTTATTTTTTTTAACTTTCCTCAAGCTACTGGCAGGAATGATATTTTTTAAATATATTTTTATTGATTTTCAAGAGGAGGGAGAGGGAGAGAGAGAAATAGTATATCAATAATGAGAGAGAATCATTGATCGGCTGCCTCCTGCATGCCCCGCACTGGAGATCGAGCCCGCAACCTAGGCATGTGCCCTGACCAGGAATTGAACTGTGACCTTCTGGTTGCTCAACCACTGAAACAAGCCAGCTGGGCAGGAATTATTATTTTTTTAGTGGGGAAAATGAAAATATTAATATTCTAAGAAAATCCCAAATAAAAAAGGGTGGGAAATTCTTAGGAATTACAGGAGGTCCATAGTGTGGTAGTTACTTGGGTTTAATTTTGTAGAACCCTAAATTTGATTTAAGGATTTTAGCAATTACTCTAAGAGCAATTAAGAATAAAGAAAGGAAGAATGAAGTAGAAAGGGAGGGAGGAAGAGAGAAAAAGTGGAGGAAGGAAGGGAAAAAAGAAAGAAGAAAGGGTGGAAGGAAATAAAGAAGGAAGAAATTGGGAAGGAAGGAAACACAACTGGTTTTAAGCAAAATTATACTACAATCAAATTTGCACTTAAAAATACACTTCTGGCTGGAGGAGCAGCAAGTATATAAGAGATGGGCAAAAGGGGCTCATGGAAGAAAAGTTAAGGATCTACTGAAATAATTCTGGTAAGAGATGATAACAATTCTAGGGTATTAGTACTATTGGCAGAAAAGTGGAATAATTAAAACTGAAATGTAAAATGCACAGATTGTTTTGTTACATGGACTAAAGAACAAGAAAATGTCACAAGTTTTTGACTTAATGGGTAGTGGTGTCATACACTCAGAGAGGAAACATTGCTGTGAGAAGTATCATTATGAATTCATTTTTAAAAAGTTGAGCTTATTTTGTATTTTATATCTTCAAGTAAATGTTAAATGATGGAGCTCAGACTAGTGATTGCTGTTCCGAATCAGTGAAACCCAATCATTGGGATCATGCAGGGAGAATAAATAATGAACAGAAAATTCAGTCTGTAGTTGGAGATCATCCTATATAATAAAAGGCTAATATTCAAATAGACTGAAAGGTGGAACAACCGAACAATCAAACCGAACAATTGGTCGCCATGATGTACGCTAACCACCAGGGGGTGCACATGGAACATAGTGGGCATTGGCAGCCGGCGGCAGAGTGTGGAACATGGTGGGCATCAGCCACCACAGAATGTTAGAGCAGGTGAGCAGGGTCGCCAGACCAAGGCGGAGCACCGGTCACTGTCATTGGGGCAAGCCTCTGGTAGTTACTGAAAACTCTTTGCTCCTGCATGCCGTGGTCCCACCCAGCACTAGCACCTGCTGTCAGCACCAGCCCTGCTTGCACCCGTGGCTGGCGCCCAGCCCCCATTGCTTAGCGCCATCAGCAGGTGCGAGTGGCGGGTGCCAGCCCCAATTGCTCCTCAGGGCTTCTCCACCACCCCCTGCTCCTAAGGAGTGATCATGGCCGACAGCCACTGCTCACACCCACTGCCAGAATTGGCCCTACTTGCACCCGCAGCCGGCGCCAGAGCCACCACTTGCACCCACTGCCAATGCCAGGCACCAGTCCCGATCACATGGTGCTGTCAGTGGTTGTGAGCGGCGGCTACTGGCCCTGATCGTCCCTGAGGGCTTCTCCACCTCCTCCTGCTCCTGAGGGGCAATCGGGGCAGCAGCTGCCACTCACACCCGCTGCTGGCGCTGGCCTCAATTGCTCCACGCCATCAGCGGGTGCAAGCGGGGCTGGCACCATCAGTGTGTGGGAGTGGCAGTGGTGGGGCTATTGGCAGACAGGGGACTGGGGGCTGCAGTGGGAGGGGCCAGGCTTGGGTGTGGAGGATGGGCCGAGACCCGCTCCTGTGACTACTGCAGCCTCGGGTCCCACAGTTCCTTTCAAGGTGCATGAATTTGTGCACTGGGCCCCTAGTGAATTTATCAGAGTGCTAATTTGAAATGCTTTCTTATTACTTTCAGCTTTCTGAATAGCCCATATTATAACTAGATATACAGATCCTTTGTCTGGAAAAAGAAATGACATGTAATTAGGCAAGTATAGTGGAAGGAAGAGATAAAGGGTTCTGGAGAGTGATGGTCTCAAATCTTAAAGGGAGGATATGGACTAGAAAAACACAGGTGAATTTAATAAGAGAAGCAGAGAGTGAGAGGAAAGGAGTCTAAATCTAGAACATTGTAGTTTGTTTGCCAGATAAAACAATATCAGTATTAAAAATTCTGAGGTAGCCCTAACTGGTTTGGCTAGTGGATAGAGCATCGGCCTGTGAACTCAAGGGTCCCAGGTTCAACTCCGGTCAAGGGCATGTACCTTGGTTGTAAGCACATACCCAGTAGGAAGTGTGCAGGAGGCAGCTGATCAATGTTTCTCTCTCATCGATGTTTCTAACTCTCTATCCTTCTCCCTTCCTCTCTGTAAAAAAATCAATAAAACATATTAAAAAAATTCTGAGGTGGAAAACTTCTCTTCTAGGTAACTCAGAGGGTGGCCATAAGAGTGGTTCACCCAACTGTTGGGATATCAGAATGCAAAAGGTTTTTATTTTTATGATTTTTAAATCTTCATTGTTGAAAGTATTACATGTGTCCCCTTTTTTCTTCTATTGACCCCTTCTAGCCTGCCCCCATCCCTGCCCAAGATGAGAATGAATCTAAAATCTTGATGGATCTTAGAATTCTTACTCAATCCAGACCACTTCCTTCTTAATGTCAAAGTGCCTGGGATAATTAATTGTTTTTATCACATGAGCATGGATGCAAAAAAGGTGATGTATAAACATGAAGGATAAGTTTCATCAAGCCTGTATCTATGTGATAAGCTGCCAATGCTTCTCCACAGCTTACACCTTTTAATTGATCACACCCTTGATTCCACATGAATCCATGCTGCTCTTTATTATAGTTATAAATTATCATAAATTATCATGTAAAATTATTTTTTAATATATTTTTATTGATTTCAGAGTGGAATGGAAAGGGCACTAGAGAAAACCATCAATGATGATACAGAATCATTGATTGGGTGCCTTCTGCACATCTCCCACAGGGAATCAAGCCTTCAACCCGGGCATATGCCCTGACCCAGAATTGAACCATTACCTCCTGATTAATAGGCCAATGCTCAACCACTGAAATACACCGGCTGGGCTCATTTAGTTTTTTTATTTTCTTTACTGATTAAGGTATTACATAACATATGTGAACTCATCTCCCCATTTCCCCCACACCCTTCCGCTCATGCCCTCATACCCCTAGCGTCTGTGTCCATTGGTTATGCTTATATACATACATACAAGTCCTTTGGTTGATCTCTGCCCCTTACCCCCACCCTCCCCTGCCTTCCCTCTGATGTTTGACGGTCTGATCAAAGCTTCTCTGTCTCTGGATCTGTTTTTGTTCATCAGTTTATGTTGTTCATTATATTCCATAAATGAGTGAGATCATGTGATATTTATCTTTCTCCGACTGGCTTATTTCGCTTAGCATAATGCTCTCCAGATCCATCCATGCTGTTGCAAATGGTAAGAATTCAATCTTTTTTAGCACACTGTAGTATTTCATTGTGTAGCTGTACCACAGTTTTCTAATCCACTCATCGGCTGATGGGCACTTAGGCTGTTTCCAAATCTTAACTATGGTGAATTGTGCTGCTATGAACATAGGGGTGCATATATCCTTTCTGATTGGTGTTTCTAGTTTCTTGGGATATATTCCTAGAAGTGGGATTACTGGGTCAAATGGGAGTTCCATTTTTAGTTTTTTGAGGAAACTCCATACTGTTTTCCACAGTGACTGTACCAGTCTGCATTCCCACCAGCAGTGCAAGAGGGTTCCTTTTACTCTGCATCCTCTCCAGCACTTGTCATTTGTTGATTTGTTGATGATAGCCATTCTGACAGGTGTGAGATGGTATCTCATTGTCATTTTGGTTTGCATCTCTCGGATGATTAGTGACTTTGAGCACATTTTCATATGTCTCTTGGCCTTCAGTATGTCCTCTTTCAAAAAGTATCTATTTAGGTCTGTTGCCCATTTTTTGATTGGGTTGTTTATCTTCCTTTTGTTAAGTTGTATGTTGGAGATTGAGCTCACCTTCCATTAATGCCATTTTGATGGTGCACTATTTATTAATACACTATTTTACTGAGTAGAAAGTTGTATTGCTTCCTTAAGTTGTTAAGATTGTTATGCTTTCTTAAGAACAATCTTGTTTACACTGTGCCTCCTGGAGGTAATACATAAGTCACTCTGATTCAAGTCCAGTTTTTGTGAAAGGCCTTGTACATCTACTTGGAGATCAACCTTCAGAACTTCATGATCTCCAGGCTCTCTTCAAGCTTGCATATCAGATTCTCCTGGTGATCTTACTACAATTAAATTTCCTTGACTTTATTTTTAATATGACCCCTAGAGATTCTGATACACAGTCTATGGTTGACTAATAGAATATATGGTTTTTAAAACTTTTTGGGACAAAAATATTTAGAAATGACTATTGCAAAGTTGGTTCATAAATGAGACATTTTAAATTCATTTTTTAAAGTTTTAGGTTTCCATTAATTTTTATGGATACCTTGTTCTTACCCTTATCTGTTACCACAACACGCTTTCTAGTGATTGCCATCCAATTGATAATGATATAATTACTTAGTATGAAAAAATTAAGATG
Organism: Eptesicus fuscus; assembly: GCF_027574615.1. NCBI lineage: Eukaryota > Metazoa > Chordata > Mammalia > Chiroptera > Vespertilionidae > Eptesicus > Eptesicus fuscus. Next base: position 90,267,159 of record NC_072475.1, on the reverse strand, counting down.
CTATTTAAAAAAATGTTTAAAGCAATATGCTATTTTTATCCCTCCTCTCTACCTCAGTCCATTGTGCAAAGACAATTCTTTATTTACTTTAAGAGCATTTGTTTAGTAAAAATCTTAGAAGATAGAGATAGGAGCCCCTTGCTTGGCAGAGGCTTACTGTACAGTTTAATAAAGATAGCATTTCTCTTCATGGCAAATGGCAAAAGTGGGCAAGTTTTTTGTAGTCTACCAGGTATAAAAAAATTGGGTATCTCTAACCTCAGGGATTCCGGGTGATGGAAACCTGGTGCAGCAGCATCCACCAGGCCACGCCTTGTTGCCCCCATGGGACTTGGAATCCAAGGGGAAGCAAAGTAAACTGAAACTCAGGCTAGTTTCTGTATGATAATAACTTACTTTGTCTCTAACCCAGGACTCTCATGTCTTCTGCTGGCATCTACGAAACTGTGGCAGGTTAACTTGTTCGCTTGCAAGCAGCATAAAGTATGAGAATATTTACAATTTTTTACACATCTGTAATAAAAATTAAAGACACTTACCCATAGAATGTCTATGATTATAATATTGCTGTGGGTATGATGAGATAATAAATGTAAAGTGTTTAGAATAATGCCTGCTGTATGTGTAATAATTTCAAAAACTCTCCCTATTAATAAATAGCCCTAGTATTACTAGGTTTGGAAATCCTTTCACTCTCTGCATTATAGATCCATGTCATAAACACACTAAAAGGGAGCGGCCCTAAGGATTTCCTGCTGATCATTTCTATGTGGGAAAACTATGGGAGACTGGGAAAAGCTATGCAGGAGACCACACTGTGACACTCCAATGTAGAGAGAGCATAGGATGCGAGATGAATGTTGAGCTTTATCAAGGATTAAATTCTTATTTAACATTTGCCTGAAGTTAGGTCTTCAGGTTATTTTTGTCCTATTTATAAGATGTGTCTAGTGTAATTCTTAGCAAGGTAATAATAAAAATATAAAAAATGATCCCCTCTACTGGCTATTCCTGCAATAGCCACTTAACTTTTCTCCTGATACCAATTTCTTTCTTCTCTCCCATTCTCCAAACAGCATCTAGAGAGTTCCTCATAAAATGTAAATTTAAGCAAAACCCATCAATATTTTACCATGACCTTTGCACTCATGCAAATCATAACTCACTATCTGGGCTTTCTCTGCCTCACAGGATTCGTTCTCTACTGATCCAGCCAGTCCACCTTTCCTGGCTTTTGATACGCAGAATAACTTTCAGTTTCGACCCAAACCCCTTCTCTTGCCTGAGCCACATGCTTTCCTCCACCAAGAACATTCTTCTTCAGCGCTCTTGATAACTCCCACAAAAACCAAAAATCATTTCTCGCTCTATCCATTGTCAGGCCTTCCCCCAGCACCACAATTAGGCACCACCTTGTGTATTCATAAGAACAGGACTTTGGAGGCAGTCATACATGGTTTCTCCTCTCAGCTTTGCTTGAATAACTTGTGATTAATGTTTGGGTCACTGCCTAGTGTTTGGTTCAATACCAAATCATGCAATCTTCCAGGAATTATTTCAATATCCAACTTTTATAAAAAATTAAAAGCACTATTATCTGGTAAACTAAAACTGTAGAATAAATTTTTGTGGGACAATGCTCTGTCAAACTGTGTTTCCTAATAGAGGTCAATCACAAGCCTCAGAGCACTGGCACAAAAATGTTCATCTCTGATGACAGAATTGTCATCATGGTGACAGGAACCAGGAGAGAGAGTCGGTTTAGAAGTACATGCCTTATCCTGTTATACGTGCAAGCCCTTCTCCAGGAAAAGGTGAGCTCTACCTGGTTCGATGAAGCAGTGGAGCAGCCCTCTACTTGTTGAATGCTATAATTTCTCCCTGTCCTAGAAAGTAATCAATGGGAAAAGAATGAAACCTCAAAGGCAGGTGTACCTTTACTAGGAATAAGCTGCCGGATGTAAAAAGTGAGGATTCACTAGTGGTTCAGGTGACTCTGGCTGAAAGCTACAGGACCTTGTTGAAATCATGAGTAGGGTGTTGACATCATCTTTCTACAGCAGCAGGTCCTACTAACTTGAGAATATGAGTAGAACTGGTCCCCTATCATCCCAAATTTTTATGTCCTAATGCTGGTTTAGGAATAGACCGAGCTTCAGCACATCCCAGATTCCAGCAATGTAATAGTGTTTCTTTTTTCTTCTTTTTTACACTTACATAGATACAGATTTTATTCATAACTGATTGTAAAAATAAAGTTGATTTTGGTTGTTTATGAAAAACCAAATATAGAAAAATGACGTGTGCAGCCAATTTTTGAACATACATGAATACATCATAATGTAATAGTGTTTCTTTAAACTCTGCCTATATTGAAAGTGGATTTTCCAAGATTTATCAAAATGCATATACTACAAGTAATAATAACAATAATGATAAAAATAGAAGCAAATGAGGATGTACTTGGGCAGGGATAAGAAAAGTAAAATGACACGGGGGGGGGGGGGGGGTCATGTTAGACGATTCTAGAAGTCAAGGCAAAAACAAACAAACAAACAAACAAAAAATGAAAGAAATAGAACTTTGAAGTTTCTAGTAGAAACGGACTTGCCAGTTTTCTATGTTGTATCACCAGGCTGTGAAGTACCAGATTTGCCTCTTTTTGCCTAATTCACATTGATCTTTTGTCAAGCAAGTGATACCTGGTAGAGGCAGACCTTCTTGAAAGGGCAAATGAAGGGGAATTGAGCAAATTATCAAACTGTGGCTGGTGATTTGAAACCCCAGTTTACGTTCTTCTAAAGATTATTATACTATCAAGCCCAAGGAAATGTTTGAATTACTATAAGGAATTTTAACTCCTTTAAGACCTTTTATTTTCACGGCCTGCTATTGAAGTGGAGGAAAAATGATGAAAGATTAGATTTTTACGCCAAGCTGCAAAGAAGTCATTTTTATTTTAAATTCTAGATGAATAATGTCTGTCTCTTTTTCTATGAACTATCTGCTGCAAGTTAGTGTCAGGCCAAGATAGAGTTAAGAGGACAATTTAAACTGTGGATCAAGGAAATTGAGGAAGATTTTGCTGAATGGTTAGGTGTTTTACAGCTTGGTAGTACCAGGTTCATCATATGAAATTCCAGCTACTGATGGCACTCTAAAACAACATGTATAAGATAATTTTGGATTTGACAATCAATTTTGTTTTCCAAATTTGAGGATTATTCCAAAGGGCAGCAATCCAAAATGTTAACATCAATATATTTCCTAGGCAAGATAGATCTTAGTTTGGAGACTGGGACTCAAAGACATGTGCGGCACTATTCTACCTTATATTAGTGGCATGAAACAAACTAGCTATTTTCAGCAGTAGCGTATCCATAGAGAAGAGAAAACAAACAATACATCTTTGTTCATTTACACAAAACATTTGAACATCATACCTGATTGCTAAATACGAAAAATTATCGATCATTGTAGAATCATCCTACTATGTTATATAATTTAAAAAATGAAATTGGGACTCTTATCATTACATTCTGTTTCCATAAATGTGATTTTTAAACAAAAGTACCAACCTTATACCATGCATAATTCAGTGCTTGGGTGAGGTAGAAAAAGGCAATATTTAATCTATGCAAACTAGAATGACAATTTCAAAGGATAATGAAAATCTCTAGTCACCCAAGAGGAATTAAAGGGCTAAATTTTAATTTGCAATCTTGATCCATAATAATTAAAAGGCAAAGAGGTCCTTTATAATGTTTCTCCTAGTTCAAGGGCAATTTAGTTCTAAATTGACCCAGATGAATTTTATGTAATTTGATTAATAAGGTTAACTTCCCACAAACTTATGAGGATTATGATTTGAAAAATGCTGTTAATTTTTATCTTTTCCCCAGTTTTCAATTTTATGGAATATCACCTACAAAAAGTAAATTAACTAGTTAGTACCTTCTCAATACACCAATGTATTTGAAATAAAATGTTCTTTGCTTTTCCCAAATGTTGTCTTTTATCTGAGAAAAGAACAGTTAGTATAGCAATACAGGGTATTTGGCAGTAGTGGCTTTCACTGAAAATAAACAAGTAATTGTGTTTATTTAAAATCTTACCTAATAATAGACAAACATGTAAATTGACCATACCTCTGCTATGCCCACAGCCAATCAGAGTGAGTATGCAAATTATAAGGCCAAAGATGGCGGCTGCCCAGCTGCTCCAGGCACAGAGTGGCCAGGTGGGGCAGGATGCCTGCAATGAGAGGGCAGGGGGGAGGGGGCGCGAAGGGATCTACAGGAGCGGAGTGCCACAGCGAAGACAAGACTGCAGACTCCGGAGCCTGCAGCAAAGACGAAGACAGCAGACTCCAGCTGGAGTCTGCAGCGAAGCAGCGAAGACGAAGATGGCAGACTCTGCCCTGAGTCTGCAGCGAAGATGAAGATGGCAGACAGCAGACTCTGGCTGGAATCTGCAGCGTGGAGTCTGCAGCGAAGCAGTGAAGATGAAGATGGCAGACTCTGGCCTGAGCCTGCAGCAAAGACCAAGAAGGCAGACAGACTCTAGCCGGAGCGAAGGCCTGGGTCCCGGGTGCTGGATGAAAACCGGTGCTGGAAGCCAAGGGAAGAAAGGCCTATTGCATGAATCTCTTCGTGCAACAGGCCTATAGTTGAAGAATAAAGGGCTTGAATGCTAACAGTTTAAGAAATGTAGACTTGGTACTGTATCATTTGTATTCTTCCCTGTACTCCAACAACCAAATGCAAAGTATCCACATTAAACATACACTATAGCATGACATTACCTGTGCATATGACTAGTAGAAAATCGATTTCTCTAAAAGATGATCTTCAATTAACTCAGATGTGTAAAGGCTTTGACAAATTTATTTATTTACTTCATTTGTATGTTTTCTTGCTATTTTTATTTTCACATAAGAGGTAACTATATTTTTGGAGTACTAGCTTTACTTAAGATAGGCCATTCATTGTATTTTTAAAAGACAAAGTTTATATTATATTTTGTTAAAACTCCAAAATATATTTATATGATTTATTTCTGTAAAGTTTAGTCAATTGGCATTTTCATAATATGTAGTAGTTGACAATACAACTATTTAATTACTTATGCTGATGCTTCTTCCTCACAATATATAAGGTTTTGCTTTGGTTAATGTGTGTGTGTGTGTTTGTTTCAAGATCTATTTAGAACTGTTATTTTTTTTTATAGTAAAAATGATTTTGCAACAAGTTCTTAATTGAATTTCATTTATATTAGTTTTGAATTTTATATTTTCTCATTTATTTTTTAAACTACATTTATTGGAAGGACATTGGTTAATAAAATTATATAGTTCAAGTGCACAATTCTATGATGAGCCCAGGATGGTTCAGTGGTAGAATACTCATCCTAAATGATGTCCTTGTAAAAGTAGCTTGACACTTTGTAAACCACGCTTGTTCTTCCTTCTAAGGCAGTGGTCAGCAAACTCATTAGTCAACAGAGCCAGATATCAACAGTACGACGATTGAAATTTCTTTTGAGAGCCGAAAAACGACTTCTGCGCATGGGCCATGAAGTTTCAATCACACTGTATGTGCGCGCCCGCACGTGGTATTTTGTGGAAGAGCCACACTCAAGGGGCCAAAGGGCCACATGTGGCTCGCAAGCCGCAGTTTGCCGACCACTGTTCTAAGGGAAATCTATCATTAGCCTCTGGTCTATTTAAGCTTTCCAACAACTAATTTGAATCAAGGTAAACAACAATCAATGAAATAAAGATGGCCATATCATATGGATAATAGAATGAATAACAAATTTAATTATCGTGAAATAACATGTAATCTTATATAATAAAAGCCTAATATGCAAATAGAATGAATGGTGGAACAACCAGTGGAATTACTGGTTGCTATGATGCCAACTGACCACCACGGAGCAGATGCTCCACGCAGGAGCTGCCCCCAGCCCACAGGCTCCAATCACTGATGGGGCTGCCGGACCACCTGCTGGTCCCTCCCTCCGGCCAGCAGGCCCCATCAGGCTAGGAAGGGGAACCAGGGGTGGACGGTGGCATACGTAGGAGGCAAGGGAAGGAGGAGGGGGAGGTGGGGAGGCAGGGAGGTAGGGAACCTGATTGGCCCTGATTACCAGCTGGTTCTAAGGACTCTACCCATACATGAATTTTGTGCACTGGGCCTCTAATATTCCATAATGTAGAAACATAAAGAATTGCAATTTCTGAAAGGTCAAATAATATTAAGACTATAAATAAACTAATACCAAAAGTAGAGATCATCTGATATACACACATCAAATTATGCAATACAAATAAGAGCAATTTTTTTTCTCACTGATGGATAGCTTAATTTTCCTTTAAACAATCCTCTGTTAGATAGCGAAGAACAGTCAATTAAAAAGAATGTAAAAGTATTATCACATTATTTTCTGGCACTAATGTAATAATCCTAGATATAAAGACCATAATGAAAAGCTTTTTAAGTGGCATAAAAATATTTGGAAATAAGCTTGCAAAACATAAAAAAAATAAAACTTCAGCTTAGCCAGCATGGCTCAGTGGTTCAGCATCAACCTATGAACCAGGAGGTCACGGTTTGATTCCTGACCAGGACATATGCAAAGATTGTGGGCTCAATCCTCAGTGCGGGGCAAGCAGGAAGAAGCCCGTCAATGATTCTCTCTCATCATTGATGTTCTATATCTCTCTCACTCTTCCTTCCTCTCTGAAAACAATAAGAATTTTAAAAAATAAACCTTAAATTAAAAGTTACCTAGAGCCCTAGTGGTTTGGCTCAGTGGATAGAGCATCAGCCTGGGGACCAAGGGGTGCCAGGTTCAATACTGGTCAAGGGCATGTACCTCAGTTGCAGTCTCAACCAGGCCCTGGTTGGGAAGCATACAGGAGGCAACCAATCGATGTTTCTCTCTCTGTCTCTCCCCCTCTCTTCCACTCTTTCAAAAATTCAACGGAAAAATATCCTCAGATGAGGATTAACAAAAAATAAAAAAAATAAAAATTACCTAGAAAAAAGCAAAACTATAAAACATATAAGTACTGTCTGAAACCTTATTCATGGGAAAATTTAAAGCACTAAAAGTTTTAATTAAAAGAAAGAAAAATTAATCTTAAGAAATACAGAATCAGAAAAATGTAAATATAAAAAAATAAAGGAAAGAAATATAAAAACAGAAATTAACTAATTAGAAAGCAGACTATAGAATTGATAGTCAATACATAAATCAATAAAGCTTTTGAAACACTAAGCTTTAATAATAAAGTATTCCAAAAATAGCACAAAGAAAACTGGAGATCATTTTACTTTGTAAATATTGATGCAAAAATTCTAAAAGAAATACTTTCAAATATAATCCAGTAACATATTTTAGAAATCATATGCTTCAATAGTCAACTTATTCCCAGTATCTCAATTTTGGTTAATTTTTAAATATCAATTAATATAATTAACCACATTAATAAATCCTTTACCTATTAATATGTGCATGTTAATAGATATTAAATAGATATTTGTAAAACAGCAATTATTACTCATATTAAAGGAAAACAAAACAAAATTTATATAAACATACATATATCAAAGGCCAGTGTTGTGGTTAGTCACAACACCCTAGAAATCCTAGAAATATATATATTAAAATCAGTGGGGTTGGGCACACAGAAGAAGTAGGGGGAAAAAGGGCAGAGAGGAAGAGAAGAGGAGAAGAAAGGGGAAGAGAAGGAAGAGGAAATAGGGAGAAAAAAGAACAGGTTCCTTAATTGTAAAAGGCTATACACAAGTTTTGCAGCCAATTATATTATAAGAGAAGTGAATCTGTTACTTTTTCCCTAGTGATATGATTGCAAACTAGAATGTCCAAGAGGAATAATTAAACAAAAACAAAAATTGAGAGATCCTTTAAGTGGAAGATTACAAACACAAATTCAAAATTTAGTAGCTTAGAAAACATTATGAAAAGATCAAAGTCTTGCTCAGCTGAATCACTTTGAGTGTTTTTTTTTTTTTAATTATATGTTAGCCCAGCTGGTGTTGCTCAGTGGATTGAGCATCTTCTCATGCACCAGGGGTCACTGGTTCCAGTCCCAGTCAGGGCACATGACTGTCTTAGAGGCTTGATCTCCCAATAGGGGGTGTGCAAGAGGCAGCCAATAGATGTTTCCATCTCTCATTCCCACTCCCTTCTTCTCTCTAAAAAATCAGGGAATGCAGACTGGTGCAGCCACTGTGAAAAACAGTATGGCATTTCCTCAAAAAATTTAAAATGTAACTCCCATTTGACCCAGTAATACTACTTCTATATCCCAAGAAAACAGAAACACCTATCAGAAAGGTATATGCACCCCTATGTTCATAGCAGCACAATTTACAATAGTTAAGATTTAGAAACAGCTTAGGTGCCCATCAGCAGATGAGTGGATTAGAAATCTGTGGTACATCGACACAATGAAATACTACACTGCTGTAAAAAAGAAGGAATTCTTACCATTTGCAACAGCATGGATGGAACTGGAGAGCATTATGCTAAGCGAAATAAGCCAGTTGGAGAAAGATAAATATCACATGATCTCACTCATTTGTGGAATATAATGAACAACATAAACCAATGAATAAAAAGAGAAGTAGAATCACAGAAGCATTGAACAGACTGTCCAACCTATGAGGGAAGGTGGGCAGTAAGGGGGTAAGAGATCAACCAAAGGACTTGTATGTATGCATATGAGCATAACCAATAGACACAGACAATAGGGGCGTGAGGGCATGTGCTAGAGGTGGGTGCAACTGGGGAGAGATCAATGGGGAAAAAGGAGACTTATGTAATACATTAAACAATAAAGAATTTAAATAAATAAAGAGACCCCAGTGCAATAATAATAATAATAATAATAATAATAAACACATTTTTAAAAAAAAAGGGTCACAGTTTTTTTAACTGTAACAAAAACCCTGTATAAAACCTTAGATAATATTAATTCAGTATACACTGCAGAAACCCCAATGTAGAATTGAATAAATAGAAAGATATGCTTTAGTGTTGGATGTAAATATAACATACTACAATATGAATATGGAATTATTTCTTATGTTTTGTTTATGTCTATAAAAGATATAGCAGTCAGCATTCTGTTAAAAGACATATCCTATCTAATAATAGAGTAACATGTAAATTATCATCACTCCGCTACGCCCACGATTGGGTGGCGGGAGGCTGGGGGGCGGGACTCGGGGTGGCCTATCCGGCCATTGAGAGGCACGGATCCACTGCCACTGATGGGGGCTACCCTGCTGTTGAGAGGCACAGGGGGCTGGACTCCCGCCCCCTGTGCCTCTCAACAGCCAGATCCGCGGCCGCTGAGGGGGCCTGCAGCAGACACCCAGCTGCACCTCTCAACGGCAGGGTAGCCAGGTGTCCATGGCAGCCCCCCTCAGCGGCCGTTGAGAGGCACAGCGGGCGGGAGTCCCACCCCCTGCGCCTCTCAACAGCAGGGTGGCCCCCCTCAGCGGCCGCGGACCATCAAAAGTGGGGGAGCTGGGTGCCTGTCTGCTCCGGCACCAGGCCTTTCAGAAGCCTCCACTGAGCCAGAGGCTTCTGAAAGGCCTGGTGCACCAGCGGACAGGCACCCAGCTCCCCCGCGATCGAAAGCATGTAGGGGACCCTACACGTGCATGATTCAATCATGCACTGGGCCTCTAGTCTCTACATAAAGCTATAACTCATATTAAATTAGAATATATAATTGATGAAATTTTCTGTCTCTGTTCTCTTGTGTTAATAGACCAATCTCAATATAAAATATGTTCTTTCTTAAGCATGGAGATATCTAGATAGATAGATAGATAGATAGATAGATAGATGATAGATAATCTCCATGCTTAAGAAAGAACATATTTTATATATATATATATGCTTAAGAATGGATATATATTCATATAATAAATTTAGTACTTTACAATGTTTTTAATAAATCAATGAAATGAAATGGCTTTTGTAATAGCATAACAGATATGGAAAGGTCCTGAGAGTTACCTTGTTCAATATGCTCTACTACAATTCTACTTTATTCTCATGTTGCTTTAGCCTGTGGTAGCTGTGGTCAAACACAGAGAATTATAATCTATATACTTATAAAAGGGTAATATGCTAATTAGACCAGACATCTTCCAGATGTCCTTCCAGACAAAGTCACGGTGACAGGGGCCAAGGCAGAGGTGGTTAGGGGTGATCAGGCCGACAGGGGGGAGCAGTTAGGGGATGATCAGGCTGGCAAGCAGAGGTGGTTAGGGGCTATCAGGAAGGCAGGCAGGTGAGAGGTTAGGAGTCAGCTGTCCCGGATTGCGAGAGGGATGTCCGACTGCCGGGTTAGGCCTGATTCCTGATTCCTAAACTGGCAGTCACACATTCACCAAGGGGTCCTGGATTTAAGAGGGTGCAGGCCGGGCTGAGGGACCCCTCCCCCCCATGCATGAATTTTGTGCACCGGGCCTCTAGTCCTATATAATAAAGAGCTTATATGCTAATTAGACCGAACAGTAGAACTACTGTTTGGATGACCTTCGGGACTACCATTCGGACGACCTTCTAGATGAAGCTGGGCTGTGATTGCCGGCTGAGGCTGCTGCGACTGAGGCAGCTGGGGCTGCAAGGGCCGAGCCCCTTGTCCGAATTTCATGTATCAGGCCTCTAGTATTTTATAAAATAATAATTTTATTATCTAAGTGAATACAATTATTTTAAAGGCACCATGAAATTTTCCTAGCATGCTACTCAATCATCACTGTATATGTAGACATTAGTTCTCAATTAAATTCTATCACTTTGTAGTAGGTGGCAATTTATGTTATATTAATATGGAAGAGATAAATAGAGGGAAATAATATATAAATCATCTTATGCAGCTATTACCTATATATGTGTGTATCTATTTATATTTACTTTTATTTTTATATTTACTTACTAATAAGTATCTTGTATGAGATAAACTGTTAAAATTCTTCTCTGTGCACCAGTATACTATTTGACAGGTTTCCATATGACACTTAATTATGAAAAAATTATGCTACACATTTTCTCAATTACTGCTTAAATTACTTTGAGTTAAAGGTTAATGACAGATAAGTAAAAACTTCTGAAGAGGAAGGAAATTAAGTAAGTGGTAGTACAGTAATGTGTTACCAGTTGTTAACTCCCACCTCTTTCTTTCAAGCATAAGAGCTAGCATAAGTTTTGTTAGTGACAACCCACTAAATTATCTTTCTCATCAGCCTGGATTTCCAAAATGTGGGGAGAAGTGGAAAACTTAAATTTAACCTTTTATGATCTCTGAAAATAATTTAAAAATCTTAACCTTCTGAATTTAGCATTTGCATTTTATGATAATGTTAACACCCAGAAGCATAATTTTGCTTTGTTCATATTTAATGATGATTAATATGTTTGCTAGAGAATCAAGATAAAATAATGCAGTTCCTGAAAATTGTTCTGTTTTGTAATAAAGAAATATAGGAATTACTAGGAACTTAAAGGATTTAAAACAAATGAAACAAAAGGATTTATTTTTAGACTTTCACCCATTACTTTTGAAGAGACAAAGTTAGAATGTGATACTTAGATAGAAAAACAAGGTTATTTTTTTTCAGAAGAAGAAAATTAAGTGAAGAGAAACTGTACAGTAAGCATTTTTCACCACTGTATATCAAGCATTAGTCCTTATCCTCTCAACTGTCCTACAGATCCATTTCTCTCTCCTCAAGTTAAGGTGGGTTCTTATGATCCTGAACAAGCTGAAGAGAAATGGTTTTGGATACTTGCACCAAGTAGAAATTAGTCTTCAGTTTGTGGTAACTTAGAAAGAGAAAAATATTTAAAATAGCATAAGAATAACATAGTCTAGAAAAGATGTTATTTTTTATTCTCAGATTTCTATGGTTTGATTAAATAAGTATCATTCCCTATTCCTATTCTAGACATGTTTTGCTAATCTACACTAATAAAAGAGAAAAATGCTAATTGACTGTACCTCCTCTATGCCCACAGCCAATCAGGAGTGATATGCAAATTAAGCCAACAAAGATGGTGGGCAAATTTGCATATGCAGGAGGGGTGGGCTGCACCTGACACCATCCGCTGGGTCCAGGCCACCATCGGGGTCCGGGCAGTCCGGGCGGGCAGCGCGTGACACCGCCTGCGGGGTCCAGGCTGCGATCAGTATCCAGGCAGGCCAGGCGGGTAGCGCCTGACGCCGCCCGCAGGGTTCAGGTCACTATCGGGGACCTGAGCAGGGGGATATGGCCAGTGTCTCTGGGATCACTGTCTGCCCCCAGGCTGCCTGTGGACATCGGTGGAGCAGGCCGGGGTTGAACATTTTAATGAAAATGGGATGCCTGTGCCCCGGCCCACTGAGCCCCGTCCCTGGTTAGGAGAGGGCAGTGGGCAGTTAGCAGGCACCGGGGCTTGGAAGGGACTGGGAGCAACCTGCAGGCATGCTACCAGGAAGAGGTGCTGAACCATGATGAGGCAGAGGACTGGCTGATGGAGGCACGCAAAGGTGTAGACGAGGCGGCTCTAGCTGGAGCTGAGCTTGAAAGGTGCATCAACAGCCTGATGGACTAAATCGCCTCTCTGAAGAAAGTGCGTGAAGAGGAGATCACCGAGCTGCAGGCGCAGATCCAGTACATTCAGATCTCCGTGGAGATACGCATGTTCTCCAAGTCCGACCTCTCTGTGGCACTCAAGGACATCCGCACCCAGTACAAGAAGCTGGCTGCCAAGAACATGCAGAATGCAGAAGAATGGTACAAGAGCTGCTCACCATGTTGACCGAGAGCACTGCCAAGAGCACCTACTGGGTGCACGCCGCCAAGGAGGAGGTGTCTGAAAGCCACTGCCTGCTCAAGGCCAAGACCCTGGATATCAAAGCATGCTGGGGCATGAACGAAGCTCTGGGAAAGCAGCTGCGAGAGCTGGAGGATAAGTAGAACTCTGACGTTAGTGCTATGCAGGACACATTCAACAAATTAGAAAATTAGTTGAGAACTACAAAGAGTGAAATGGCATGATATTTAAAAGAATACCAGGACCTCCTCAATGTGAATATGGCTTTGGACATTGACATTGCAGCTCACAGGAAACTCTTGGAAGGTGAGGAGACCTGGCTCAGTTTCACCAGCATGGGAAGCATAGCCAGTGGCTACTCCCAGAGTTCCCAGGTCTTTGGTGATCTGCCTACGGAGGTTACAGACTAGCTCTTACTTGATGTCCGCTCGCTCCTTCCCTTCTTAATACACCAGCCACATCCAGGAGGAGCAGAATGAGGTGGAGGAGACCATTGAGGCTGCAAAAGCCAAGGAAGCTAAGGATGAACGCCCCTCTGAAGGAGAAGCTGAAGAGGAGGAGAAGGAGAAGGAAGTGGCTGACGAAGAGGAAGGAGAGGAAGAGGAAGAAGGTGCCAAGGAAGAATTTGAGGATGCAAAGGAGGAAGAAGAAGGAAGTGAAGGTGAAGGAGAAGATGCCCAAGAAGCTGAGGACGAGAAGAAAGATGAAGGTGCTGGGGAGGAGCAAGCAACCAAGAAGAAAGATTGAGCCCCCCTTTCCTTAATTATTTCAGGAATAATCCTCCTGAAACCAGGTCAACCCCCTCACCAACCAATCAGTTGAGTTCCTGATGCTATATGAATTAAGAAGTCAATATATATAACATTCTGAGGTGACTCAGGTTGGACATTAAATGTTGTACTATGACTTTTCTCCTTATGCAGAGTATCTGTTTGCTTGCAGAGTCGCTTCCTGGCTTGCTGCCAGCCTGTGCTTGGTCCATGCTTATGAGTTCAGGATCTATGACAGTGTGAATAATTCAGATGTTTACAATAAAAACACATGAATTCACTGATGTTAATGTTAAACTTCATGGAAAAAATAGTCCTTTGAATCTTTGGTGGTAGATATTAAAGACCTCAAATCATGTGCAATAAACAGTAAATAAGGTTACACTGAATGACAAAAAAATAAAAAAAAAATACATTAGGGCCAGGAAACATTCAAAGAACTGGGGAACCATTCCCAAATCAGGAAGGGAAAGTCACAGGGTGTATATTGTTGCTATGAATACAGTATTTCCTACTACTTACAACATATACAATGTAATGTATTAGATGCCTTCCTATCACATGAAGTATGTATTCTCATAGAGTAATACTGGTACATATGTTATAGTTATGGCAGTATATCATATCCTATCTATATTAAAGGGTAATATGCTAATTAGACCATGAGACCTTCCAGACATCCTTCTGGACAAAGCTATGGTGGTGAAGCCGAGGCAGAGGCAGTTAGGGGTGATCAGGCCAGGAAGGGAGGACAGTTGGGGGTGATCAGGCTGGCGGGGGGTGCAGTTGGGGGCAAGCAGGCCAGCAGGCAGAGTGGTTAGGGGTGATCAAGCAGGCAGGCAGGTGAGCAGTTAGGAGCCAGCAGTCCCAGATTGTGAGGGGGTTGTCTGACTGCCAGTTTAGGCCTGATCCCACAGTGGTCCCAGATTGGAGAGGATGCAGGCCGGGCTGAGGGACATCCTCCCCCCGTGCACGAATTTCGTGCACTGGGCCACTAGTTAATTATATAATATCTCTAAAAGTATCTTTTGATTTCTGAAATAAAATTTGTAAAGTACTTTTAATTGGTTATAAAATATTTTGGTTAAAGGAAAACAAATTATTCTGTGTGTTAAATTAGAGTTAGTGTTGGGAAAAATCACTGGTATGTGTACCCTGAAAAATTATTACATCTATCCATTTCATTTCCTCAGAAAAATCTTTAATGTTATTTAATTATTTTGCCTCACAGAGCAATATATTTCTTCCTATCACATCCCAGTGATGTATTCTAGCTTAAAATAAAGAAATTAATTTATCAGTGTAGATATGGCTCAAGGAGTCTCTAATGTTACTTTTTAAACATTACTTGATCACTTCTTATATTTACAAAAATATCTGTGAAAAGCATCTTTATTTGGATTAAAGAGATATTCTATTTAAGTCAAGATGTGGTTTCAAATAAATAGTGTACTTCTTAAGTGTAAATATTTCTAATTAGAAAATATCAGATTAGTTCTTAGGCTTGAATAGTCCATAATCTCTCTCTCTCTCTCTCTCTCTTTCTTTCTTTCTCTCCTCTACGTGTGTGTGTGTGTGTGTGTGTGTGTGTGTGTGTGTGTGTGTGTGTATCTACCTAGAGCAACTAAAATATATAAAAAAATAAATAAAATAGAGGAGTTCTTTACAATGTATCAATGTCTAAAAAACTTGGCCATTAGATAGCATTTGTTTTGGCACAAAAGCTTAAACTACCTTGTGGTATTCAATTATTTTCCCCTTTTCATAATTGTAGACTTTCTTTTATCTATATACTAGTAGACCGTTTGCACGAAGATTTGTGCGATAGACCTTCATTCACCTGGCTGCCTGCACCAGTTTTCTGCCGGCACCAGGGACCCAGGCTTTGGCTGTGGCCACTGCCTTCTGCCTTCTTTCAGGGTCGGGGCTTGGCCCCGGGCGGTGGCCTTGGGCTCAGCCGCACCCAGCATCCCTGCTAAGGATCGCAGGAGCAGACCCCCAGTGGTTTCCTGCAATCCGTTCAGGCTCCCCGCTGGTGCCCAAGGCCAGGAAAGCCTCTGCCCGAGGCTTTCCTGGCCTTGGGCTCAGCGGCACCCAGCGTCCCTGCTAAGGATCGCAGGAGCCTACCCCCAGTGGTTTCCTGCGATCCGTGCAGGCTCCCCGCTGGTGCCCAAGGCAGGGAAAGCCTCCGCCAGAGGCTTTCCCAGCCTTGGGCTCTGCCACACCCCAACGTCCCTGCAACGGTTTCCTGGTGGGCATGGTTGGTGGGCGTGGCTTGGTTGGTGGGAGTGGCTTGGGCATAGCGAAGGTGCAGTCAATTTGCATATTTGTCTATTATAAGGTAAGATAGAGGCCTGGTGCACGGGTGGGAGCCAGCTGGTTTGCCCTGAAGGGTGTCCTGGATCAGGGTGGGCGTTCCCTTGGGGCGTGGGGTGGCCTGGGCGAGGGGCCTGTGGTGGTTTGCAGGCCAGCCACCCCCCCCAGCAACCCAAGCAGAGGCCCTGGTATCTGGGATTTATTTATCTTCTATAATTGAAACTTTGTAGCCTTCAGCGGAGCAAAGCCTCCTGCTCACTCCGTGGCTGCAGCCATTTTTGTTGGGATTTATTTGTCTTCTATAATTGAAACTTTGTAGACTTGAGCGGAGGCCAAGGCAGGCCATGGCTGCGAAAACTTGGCTTCCTTCATTACCGGGGAAACCCAAGCCTCCTGCTCTCTCTGTGGCTGCAGCCATCTTGGTTGGGTTAATTTGCATACTTGCTCCTGATTGGCTGGTGGGCATGGCTTGTGGGTGTAGTGGAGGTACTGTCAATTTGCATATTTCTCTTTTATTAGATAGGATATAAAGAGGTAATTTGCAAATTGTGCATTACAGTATCACAGCAACAACCGAGGCTGCGCATGCATGGAGCACCTCTATGTCCCTGCCCCCCCACCACCCTGCAGGCGGTGGTGGGGGCTCCCTCCCACCTCCCCAAGCTGCACGGCTCCCTCCCGGCTCCTGCAGGTGGCAGTGGCTTGCTCCTACCTCCCGAGGGCGCCAGGGGCTCACTCTTGCCTCCTGAGGAAGCTGCATGGCTGCCTCCCGCCTCCTGCAGAATCTGCGTGGTTCCCTCCCGGTGGCTTCCAAGGAAGCAGCATGGCTGCCCCTCACCTCCCATGGCAGCGGCGGGCAACCTCCTGCACGCGATACTGCGCACTGGGCCACTGGTTAGAAATATAAATGATGACCTGGTTCTATAATAAAAGATGTTATGCATCATAGTCATTATAATTTTTTTCTATATACATATGTACATACACACAGAGTGTGTATCTTTACTTTCTGAATGACATACAAATGGTTATTTAGTAAATATAACTTAGATGGCTCATTTTCAAATAACTATAGGCCTCAGTCATATTTCTGGCTCTTACTTAATAATGCAGTTTTCATATAATTTCGGCTCACCTTTTACAGAATGCCTGCATAAATGTAGACTAAAAATATAACAAGAACTTTCTGTTGTGACAGAAAGTTTTACTCCTTTTAGATACATTGATTCGAACATCCATAAGTAGGCTTATTTTCAGATCCTGAACAGTGAGCCAATCTTCAAGAAGATGGAAAACTTCCAGCAAAAACCAAGAAGGTTATTCCTCTGATTGAGATTTTATTTTATCCCCATTCCTTGTTCCCTAGTTTGTGCACAATAAAAACCAGACTATGGCAAATACTATAAAAGGGGAGGAAAAAGCAAAATAGCAAAAATCCAATATGTTATATGCATTCAAACCAATAGTAGTAGATATTGAGAAAAAAATTGTCTTCCAAATTTCAACTTAAGTTTAAATATAGTGAACATATCGAGGTTTGTACACACCATCCTATGAGAGACAACATTCATCCTGTGGCCAGTTCTCTTATAGATTCTCACCATAGGAAAATCCATAACTCAAAAAGAAAATTATCCTGAATTGGTTCTCAGCTCTTTTTAAATACCTTTCAGAGAAGGACTTGCATCTCTGCTTTACTTCTGAAAGAAATGCAATCTGTATCTCCCAGGACTGCAGTTCTTGTAAAGGTTTATCTCCCACTTATAAATGACAGTGTCCATTGAGAAGCAACCGGGTTTTAGAACTACCAGTTTTTCAGCCTTCATCTCAACATTTGTCTATGGCATAAATTTGTATTGAAGACAATTATGAAGAATTCAAGGTTTTATCTAGCTCTTCCCTTAATTTTATTTCCCACTAAGCCTTTGGTTGATCCCAAGAGGTAAATTCATAGGCATACCGCATATCGTGTTCCTCTCTTGTCCATGCTTCTGCTTCAGTTGAAATTCACCGTAATTTTCTTCAAAAAGCCAAAACTCTACTTGAAGTTTGTCAATGTAATGTTCACACAGTTTGATAAAGTAAATCACATTAATGTGTAAATAGGACCTTGCTCACCTTAGAATCTTATTTCTCCCAAATAGCTTCAGAGAGATGTAGCCTTTGCAAACAATGCCCCTGTTCATTGTCTAGTTGACACTATGATGTTACCTTGGCGCCTTTAACAGGTTTAAACCTTACTACATAGGTTCTGACCTACTTTTAATTTAACATGAGACAGACCATGTGTCTGATTTTATCACCTCAATGCATATTCATATTCTGAACTTTATTATTTTTTACTTTTCCTGTCTTATACCATCATTAATCAGAATCTCCACTGCTTGGTCATACATTAGAATTTTCATAGTAAATGTTAATTGAGACAAAGGAAGACTATATTCATTCAAAAAGACATTCTATAAAGCATTAGCATATTAGATCTTGAGGTAAAAATTACGTTTATCTTGGGCCTGAGGTCTGCACAAATTGGGACAATATTAGTCATTAAGAGAGATTATATATTGCTTTGACATGAATTCATTGACATATTTGACATATCATAATAGTCCATGATCTATAAACAATAAATCTGTAACAGGAACAAAAACAAAAAAAATAGCTTTATTTGATACCAGCAAAATCTTTTATCACATTAGGTGCTTTTACAAATATTTCTGCTACAGAGCATATTTTGGATTGTTTCAGAGATGATGCAAAAAAAAATATTGACTGCATATCTATGAATCTGAATAAAAATGAGTGATGCTCTATTAGTGTCATTTTCCTAACATTGGAAAAGAATATTAGTCTCCACTAGAAGCTTACACAGCATCTTTACTTTTTTTTGGTAAATAGTTTCTTAATAATAATCTTTTGTTATAAGGTTATAAAATAAATATATTCTAAGTAACTTTAAAATATTGTCCTTTCAGGCTCATAGTCACCCAAGTTTCAAGTTATACTTATTTTTTAGATAATTATAAAAATGTTTGTTTCATATCTTTCAGTCAACTGAAAAACAGTTCTGTCATTGGTATGAGCAGATTTGGGGATGACAGTGGGGGATATAGTGAGCTAATTATTTACTAGTGGAAGGGCAGGTGAATGTTATATTTTAAGCTCATAAAGTAATTTATCATTTAAATTTAAAAATAAAATATAACAAATATGATTTATATTGCACAATTATTATATTGCAAGATTTTGTGTATTCCTCTCATTTATCTTACCACAACCTTGCAATAACTGTGGAGTTAAGCATCAAGTGTTCAAAAATAAATGTTTACTTATTCTCAAAGAATTTGAAGACTAATACTAAAGGAGACAGATAATTTAAATAAATACAATATAATATGGATTGAAGGAAATTTGAAAAATGTGTTTTAGCAACTTGAAAGAGTGATTAAATCTTTATGAAAAGAGATGCACATGTTCATGTGAAATAAAAATTGATAGTGATAATCAAATAATAACAATTTGATTATCATTAATTCAGTACTTATTAAGTACTAGGGAATTTGTTGTTTTATAAGACTGTAAGTCAGAGGTAATCTCTGCATTGGGTGAAATTAGAAACACTTTCTAAGAACTTAAATGCAAGGTCACTCAACAAGGATAAATCTATGAATCAATTCTGTAAATCAAATCCAGGTCAACTTGTGTCCATGCTGAGTCAGGGACACATGCATTTTATCATCAATACTGCTATTTGCTTGCTCTATAACTTTGGGTAAATAACAATTATAATTATCACTGAGCTTGATAAATTAGAGATAATCATACTGTCTCATGATTTTTCTTGTTGTTTTGTATACCTATAGAAACCATGGTGCAAGCATTGAGTCCTACAGAAATTAATGTCTTCCACAGCCCTAGTTACTATCACTCTCTTATAGACATCTTTCATTGTCAATTTTATTGGACATTCTTGCTTTGTTAAATGATGCTAGTCGGTATGTCTTTTTCCCACCTTGCCATCTGGAACATTTCTTCTTATGCTTCAAAACTTACTGAAGACGTCAGTTCCTCATTTACATTCACCAGCCTCATCTTCTATGTCCTTGCCTTACAGTACTTGGTACAAGAGAGAATCAGAGCACCAAGCCACTCTGTGCTGTAGTGATTATTCTTGCTCTGCCAGATTCTGCAGCTAGACTGTGTGAGCTGCTTAATGGATTCTCAGTGAATGGGAAATAGTGGATGCACCATAAGCTTGTGTTGGTATGAAAACAAGATATTAAAATTATAAACATTAGTTCAAATATATGTATTCTTAAGTTAATTTAAATTGAATAAATGCAAGGCCCTTATTTTATATTGTACAATTATTATATGACAATATCTTGCAAAAGGAGAAAATAATTTCTCATAGATTCTTTTCGGCAAGACATTACATTTTTACTATGCAGGAAAAAACATTCTGACTCTCTGTTCTTAAAAAATTAATAATAATTACAGTAAAAGGATTGATTGATCACCATTCATTTTAAGTGTGGTAAGAGATTTTTAACTTAACTTTGCAGTGTAGATTTTTCACCTTGTCCTCACATTTTAGTCTTATTTCTAAAGCATTAGTCTACTTCCTTAGATTTTTCTTGGATAATCCTGAAATACTTATACACAATTTATACACAACTCTTCCTGTTGAGTTTAAAGTAGTATCCCAGCAATATATGCCACCATTCAGAATGCAAGAATATTTTTTTTATGATGTAATGTTATTTATAATCGAAGGTAAAATAAGAAAGAAAGAAAAAAAACTCCTACGGTAGAGAAGAGGTTGTTTTCCATCCATCTCGTCGGTATATTTTATCATAAATCATTTTAAAACTCACTTTACAATGAATAGCTATTTTTAATTATATCAGCACTGTCATAGGAAGTGTGTTTTGTTGTTGTGTTTTGAGTCTTTCCACCAGCAGCAAAACATTCATTTCATTATAATTGAGTTTTAAAGTTTATTTAAAATGCTCTATGAGGCATAGCCTACTGAAATGACTCATCATGTTTCTGGGAATATCTGGAGGATAAAAGTTATCTTTGAATAATTTCTCTCATGTTAAATTGTACTTTGTGAAAATTATTCTAAATAGTTTTTACTATAGTTTTTTAAATTTGGGTTTTACTTTTCAACTTGAAAATTACTACTCTTTATGAGAATATGAGTAGTCAATTTCAAAACTATCAATGAGAAAGTCAGCATGAACTAAATACCTGGCTAAACCTTAGGCATATAAAGGAAAAAGAAAATTTACTTCTTCTCTTAGGAGCATTTCCAGTTTGTAAATATCCATATAAACATATGAAAACACAGAGGTTCAAAACTCCAGGATACAGGTTATCTCTTCTAACTTATTTCAGAAATTTCTGAGTATACTGTTCTTTGAGCAAAGAACTCATAGTTTGTTTTGAAAAATTAACGTCCAGCTGCCAAAGTATAATCCAATGAATTTATTTTCTATACTACATACTACGTAGCTCTGAGTAGCACTGTATTTCATTAACTTAATATAAAAGTGTGCATTTTGCACTGATTTTCAGCATAAAAATCATTTTATGACTGACTTAAGCCAACGAATGTGAAGAACCAGCTTACAGAACTGCATACGAAGAATAAAGGACGATCATATTATTTCAGTGTACATAATGTCTTTGTGTAATATTATATGCTTATACAAGGTGTCCCAAAAATGCTTACACATTTTTACAGCTGATAGTTCAATTTTGAAACTAAAATGTATTTTAATAAACAATGTCTTTATTATTATTCAAAATGAGTATATACATTTTTGGGATACCTTATACACTGAGTGGCCAGATTATTATGATCTCTGAATGCATAATAATCTGGACACTCAGTATATATATTAGAGGCCTGGTGCATGAATTCGTGCATAGGTGAGGACCTGCGAGCTTGGCCAGGGGGAGGGGACATGGACTGTTGGCTGGCCTGCCTGCTGGTCGAACTCCTGGTCAAGGGGACAATTTGCATATTAGCCTTTTTTTATATAGAATATACACTGAGTGGCCAGGTTATTATGCATTCAGAGATCATAATAATCTGGCCACTCAGTATATATAAAGGTAGATTCACTTATATATTAACAAATATTTCAGTTCCCAGTACTGTGAACAACACAAAAATGAGTAAGATACAAGTAATAACTTTCAATTTGCTTCCAATATAATATAGAGAAGAATGGCTAGTAATTAATATAAAAGATAATTTTAAAATAGCAAGAATCATAAGATAAATGTTTGCAAAATGCATAGTAGGTCATACCAAAAAAGTTAAGATGTGTTTTTCAAAAATCTTTTCCCAAAATATATGTTCCTCTTTTACCTTTCTCCATTTTAAGAAGAAAGTGTCTCTTTGGAACCAAGGTAGTAAGGCTTACAACCTGCATATTTCATTCCTTATCACCTTTGTGTATCTCAAATTTCTGGTACTTTCAACCCTGTTAAACAGTTTGGGAACAACTGCTATAAAGGAAAGAACAACTGCTTTAAAGAAAAAAATATTCATTAGCTTTGAAGCTGGACACAGCTGGATTAAAACCTTCATTTTTATGTTCTAGCTGAGTGAGTAAGTTATGTAATTTTCTTAAACATCAGTATTCTTATCTATAAAATAAAGAAATAAAACCTCCCTTACCCTGAATTAAATTATTATAGTACCTAGAAAAACGCTCCAGTACATTAATGGCTGCTCTTTTATAGCAAGATTTCTTCCCTGGGACAAGAAGAAAGGATTAATAGAGAATTTAATACTACAATTGGACTAGCTGTGGGTGGATAAGGATACAATGAATTGTGGGAGCCATTGTGTAAAGCATGAGAAAAGAGCCAATAGGTGAAATCCCTAATTTTAGCTAGATTGAAAGATAGAAGCTTTGATGTTGAGAAGAGGGAAGTAAGCCTGGGAAGTATTAGTAGGAACATTCTTGTAGCGAGTTTAAATGCCATGCTGAGAAGAGACACTTAAGTTCTTGAGCAACAGAGAACTATTGAACATTTTGGATAGAGGTGTGACATAATTATAATTGTGCTTTAAATACAGCCTTTGAACAAAAGAGATTTCAAAGAGTCTAGAGGCTGAGAAGCAATTGAAGAGATGATTGTTGAAGTAAAAGAAAATGAAACTCTATCATACACTGGGGACATATCAGAAAGGAAGAAGTTAATAATATGAGAATGATTTGGAAGGATTTAATAGGTTATTATTGTAGGGAACAAATGAAAAGAAATGTTTTATTTTTTTAAGGTGAAATAATGCAGGAGAGAGATGCTGCTATGACATAACAGGATTTATTTGGGGGGAAATAGTGATTTCTATCTGGGATGATGGAATTAGGGAAATGTTCTTTGTCTAAATGTATCAACTCATCAATGAGTAAATAAAGGTTAAGAGGATAAATAACTTGCCCATGTTCCCTCTGCTAATAAAATTATTTTAAATTTCTGGCTCCTTAGACCACAGCCATATTTCCTATGTTTTATATGAACATCCAGGGAACATCTCAGGAGAAAATGTCCAGCATTATACTGATATTTGAAACAGGTATTTGGACTATGGAGGGGTAAATTGTTATATGAGTCACAAAGATGGATTCTATAGTCTCAGGGATAACATTGTCAAGAGAATGAGTATTTAGAGAGAAGAAAGTTGAATTTAATTCCTTGAGGAATACGTAATTTTAGGAAGTAGATAAGGGATAAACAAAGAAGACAAAATAATTCAATCTGGTTGATAAAAAAAAAAATTTGAAATAAGGCAATGATCTGTAGATTAGAAAAAGAAAACAAGAAAAAAAAAGGAAAGTAATAGAGATTCAATAAACAAGGGTAAAGAAATAGCTAATCCATGAAGACCATTGAGAAGGTGTTTTTACTTCACTAGTGTGAGATGAAAACAAAATTAAGGTTCTGTTGTAATGGCTTGAAACCTGAAGAATATCTGCATTGAGTTATAGTGATACTTATTTGAATTTAGAGTTTCTGTTTGTAGGAATTATAAGAGAGAAAAAACTTTTAATAGTCTTTATTGTATAAAGAAAGAAAAAATGTCACTGTTGAAATATTGGAACATTAACAAAAATAGTTACTTTTGTTTCTTTCTCTTCTCCTTTACCTGGGCCTCTTGGGGACATATTTAGCACTGAAATTAATTGTGAATTATTTTTTGTACTGCAATATTTCTGATTTACTGTGCTTTTCTGCCAAAGAATACCCTACTTACTTTCTCAGGACATTTGTTCATATCACATGATGCAGAAATTAAATACCAATGTCAATGAGACTGGTTGACTAGCTTTAAGATTTGGTCACACAGGTTAGCAAGAACTCAGTCATCAGGGGGTAAGAGATCAAACAAAGGACTTGTATGCATGCATAACCAATGGACACAGACACTAGGAGGGTGAGGGTATGTGCTGGGGGGGGGGAGAGGCGAGTAGGGTGGCCCTGGAGAGGTCAATGGGGGAAAAAGGAGACATATATACTATATGTAATACTTTAAACAATAAAGAATTTTAAAAAATAAACTCAGTCACCCAATTTTTTAATCACATCATACAGTTGATAAAACTGACTATATGAGGTAAACACTATAAGGATTGAGACTATGTCCTCTTTTAACCTAGCATAGGGTCTTTCGTGTACATAGCAGGCCTGAGTGAATGAATGTATGAAGCATAGAATATATGCTAACTTATGAACTAATGCACAAGAAAATAATTTATTTTTACAAGTCAGGTGAAGAAACGAGTATTTTGGCTTTCTAATCTTTACAAAATACAATCAGTGGTATCCTATATAATAAAGAGCTAATATGCAAATGATCATCATGCCCTCATGCCATCATGCCTTAATGGCTCAGACACTCAACACTGGGGAGAGAGGAATGGGGACCAGCTAGGCACAAATAAGCTCATGAGAGAGGAATGGGGACCAGCCAGGGTGCAGCTCAGGAGAGGGACAAGATGCCTTGCCCTGCAGTCCTAGGTGCCTGCAGTTGCAGCCCAGGCAAAGCCGCCTGCCCAAGGTCCCCAGCGGCTGCAGCTGGCCTGGGCAAAGCTGGCCCGGGTCCCAGGTGCCTGCGACCAGCCGGAAGAGGGAATCCTGGGTCCTGGGTGCAGGGCGAGGCAGAGGCAGTTAGAGGTGATCAGGCCAGCAGGGGAGCAGTTTGGGGTGATCAGGCAGGCAGGCAGAGGCGTTAGGGGCAATCAGGCAGGTAGGCAGGCAGGCAAGCAGTTAGGAGCCAGTGGTCCTGGATTGCGAGAGGCAGTCAGACATCCCCTGAGGGGTCCCAGATTGGAGAGGATGCAGGCTGGGCTGAGGGACCCCTCCCTCATGCAAGATTTTCATGCACCAGGCCTCTAGTAGTTAATAAAGCAAAGCAATATTTCTGTGTGTTCCTATAGGCATATTGAATAAACATTTTAGGAACATAATAAATAAAAGATATACATAATTACATTAAAATTATTAATATTGATTATTATATAATTACTTTAAATCATAACAGAGAATTTATTGTGGATAACTTCTTAGATGAGAAAGGGAAGAAATTGTGATAGATGTGAACCATAGGGGGAGGGCTGGTTGATAAAAAGAAAAAAATTAAATTAAACAATTTATTAACTTCAATTTTTTTCCTCTAAATGTGAATGAATAATTATTTCTCCATTGCCATTGATTTTGACTTAACTTAAAACTTTGGGGTGGACATTGTTTAAAATTCACCATCCAAATGAGCAACATGCAGGCTTTATGACTATATCACTTTTATATATTTCACAAAGAAAGCTCAAATATCTCTTTTATCCAATTGAGATATAGAATGCCTTTTTTTTTTTCTTAATAAAACTTTTGGTAATTTGTCTGCCAGTTTTCAAACATGTACATAAAATTTAAATACATCTGGTGTTTCAAAGGACATCTGTTTTATAGCTAGAATAGACATTAAGCATTTAGTAAACAATGCTATAAAATATAAACTAGGCTTTTAAAGAATAAAAGGTTATTCTTGTCTTACCAATTGCTATAATAACATGTGTCAGGCAGCAATAACTAACAGGAAAAAATTTAATGCATTTCAGATATGCCTTTTCTTATGTAGTTGTAAAGTATATTAATAGTCCTAAAGAATGTAAAGTCAATGAGCTATATATTTATATATTCTTATGGTAAAAACCTAAGACAGAATTGCTGATTGTTGTAACTCTATACTTGTAACTATAAATGATAAAACTTTGCCCTAGCTGATTTGGCTCAGGGACAGAGTGTCAGCCTATGAATTGAAGGGTCCCAGGTTCGAGTTTGGTCAAGTGCACATGCCTAGGTTGCAGGCAATCAATGTTCCTATCTCTCCCTCTCTCTTCCACTCTGAAATCAATAAAGATATACTTTAAAAAATGTTTTAAAAAATTGTTATCAGATAATTCAGACAACAATTCAAATGTGACCAGAAGATGATATTCTGATCAATTACTCTTTGGGAGCTATACTTTGATATGAAGCCCTTATGCCATTGGTTTTACATTTAGAACTTTGAATTTGAAAGAACTCTAACTGGGCAATTAAACCTATTCAAATATGCATTTTGCGAATCATTTATGCAGAGCTATCTAAAATTTGTATAAAATAGACAATTTTGTCCAAAATCCCCTTAAAGACAATCCTGCCTTTCTCATTCTCTGTAGATTATGTGTTCTCCTATGTTTCTGAAAGTGTTAAGGTTTTTTCAACAAGATTTTTTATTTATTTTCATTGTATTTAAGACTATATCAATCTCTTACATTTATTTGATCTTATATTTAGTTTAAAAATATAAAATTTTCTCCCCCAAAATTCCTCTGTATTTAGTGATTTATGGCAGACTTGGGCACCAGTCTACAGAACCATCTCACTCATCAAAGTCAGTAAGGACCCTATGCTCCTAAATTGTATGCTCCTTATCTTACAATACTTGGAAAATGTTACCTAGTATCTATGTTTTACAAACTTCTCTAATTAAGTATGTGTACATGGTGTCAGGTTGTTTTTCGGACATAGGCTAAAACTGCTGTTGTAAGACCAAAACGTTTTTTTGAACATTTAGTTTTGATTGTATTTTTATATATACACATATACACAACATCCTTTCTTCTGATTTGCTGGATTGATCAGTTAATGATCCAGGAAGATGATTTTTTTCCCCTGTCATTCTATGTACTCACAGTTGATGAATATATTTCTGTAAGTTTGGGAAATTTGGTTTCAGCTTATCTCTCAGTGACATTCTTACATATTTTTGAACTATTCTGTACCTGAGTTTTGTGTTTGTGTGTGTGTGTGTGTGTGTGTGTGTGTGTGTGTGTGTTTTGGGGGTGGTTCTTGTAGTTTTTTTTCTCCCAATCTCTTTAGCATCTCTCTTAGTCTCCCTTGTGTGCTTCTGACCCACTTCCTTATCTCCAAGTTTCTGTTTTTGTCCTTTTTCTCTTTCACTTCTTCCTGGCCAGATCTCAACTTGTTTAATAGTTTCAATGATAATCCCTATATTGATTACTTTTAACTCTATCTACAACTTATAATTTTCAGTTGAACACCAGCTTTGCGTGTTCAATTGCCAAAGAAAATCAACACTATTCTATAGAGCAGTGGTTCTCAACCTTTCTAATGCCGCGACCCTTTAATACAGTTCCTCATGTTGTGGTGACCCCCAACCATAAAATTATTTTCGTTGCTACTACATAACTGTAATTTTGCTACTGTTGTGAATTGTACTGTAAATATCTGTGTTGTCTGATGGTCTTAGGCGACTCGACCCACAGGTTGAGAACCATTAGCAGGGTCGCCTAAGACCATCGGAAAACACAGATATTTACATTACGATTCATAACAGTAGCAAAATTACAGTTATGAAGTAGCAACGAAAATAATTTTATGGTCTGGGGTCACCACAACATGAGGAACTGTATTAAACAGTCACGGCATTAGAAAGATTGAGACCCACTGCTAGAGACATACATAACACTCAATATGTCCTAAAACAAATTCATTTATCTCGTCCCAAACTTATTTTACGTTTTATATTGTCTGTCAGTGAATAGTGACACCTTTCTTTTTATCCCCATCAGACACTGAACCTTCTCAATATTTGCTCCAGCCAATCTTTTAACTTCTCTCCACCTCTACTCCCACTATTTTTACTTCAAGCATCCTTTACCTCTCACCTAGATGACTGCAAAAGCCTCTTAAATGGCCTTCTTGCCTCCAATTTTGTTTCCCTCTAATCTAGTCTCCATATTGCACACATAATATCACACAAATTACAATCACAATAATTTTATTGTCATGAAATAAAACCCAAAGTCCTTAACCTGGCATATAAAGGTATTCTCAGCATGACCTCTGTTCATTTCTTGTCACAACACACATTTTAACCTTCTTGTAATAAACTTTGAAACCCCACTTGTCATCCCCATTTATCTGTAGAATCTACTTGTTCTTTTGCAGTTAATGTTCATGACTGCTCAGTATTACTTGATAACTTTTGACAAACACTTTTGCTTTGTACCTTTCTTCTGAGCAGTGTTCTAAGTATTGTTCTGAGTTTCACACTAAGGTCTGACCACTATATTAATAGCTTTAGTTACTGCTTTTGCTAAACTTATTTTGCTTTTTCTCTGTAGTCTCTTCTTTATTGTCAATTATGAAAATTGGACATCCTTTCCTTTAGTCTAAATATCTCTACAAAATATTAGATTCAACTGCCACAGCATTCAACTGCTGAATGATCTCCAGAACTCCAAGTTTGACCTGGCCAAAATCAATGTCAGATTCTTCCTCAGTTAGCCAGATACAATCTATAAATCACTTTACTAGTTTTGTGAACATTGGAATGTTACTTAGTTCCTCTATGTCTCTGTAGCTTCATCTGTAAAATGGCAATAAAATAGTACCTACCTCAAAAGCTGTGTAAGAGTTAAATAAGTCATTGCATGTTAACTTAATTGTTTAAATTTAACCCCCTATTTGCTATTTTTGTTAAGCACATATTACCATAATGACAGCATATAACATGAAAATATAAAAAGAAAGGTTGGCAAATTTATTACAACCTATATTAAGCATTGCACATCATGGGTGTTAATCATGATTTTCTGAATATGCAATTTGACTTCAGGAATGACAACAATGTTATTTCTTTATTTACTTATTTATTATTTTTAATGTATTTTTATTTATTTCAGAGAGGCGGGGAGAGGGAGAGAAAGATAGAAACCTCAATGATGAGAGAGAATCACCGATCGGCTGCCTCCTGCATGCCCAACACTGGGGATCTAGCCTACAACCCAGGCATGTGCCCTGACTGGGAATCGAACCATGACCTCCCAGTTGATAGGTCAATGCTCGACCCTGAGCCACTCTGGCCAGGTGACAACAATGCTATTTAGAGAGAAATAGAGATAAACTATAATTAAAGGGAAATAAAAATATGTTTATGGACACCTTTTCTTTAGAAAAAAAAGGTTCCAAAATGTATAAGGCATTAAGAGAAATTGAATTTCTTTTCTTAGATTCTATGAAAAGGCATCCATACATATAAGCACACCTCAAGAGGCTGGATTTTAAATGAACAATAAATTATTGTGAAGTTCTTAAAAATGTATTTTATGTATTGCTTTTTAAGATTTAAAAAATTACATTTTTTATTGTAATACCTTTAGGCAGAAACTAAAGTAAAATATACCATATGCCAAATATGTACTTCCAGAAACTAGTAGAAAATAATAACTTAGGGCTAAGATTTTTATTAGGTTGTAACGATTTTTTTCCTCTTGTGAATAATATGAGTTTTAGGGGGAAAATGCATTGTTCTCTCAAGTTGTTAACATATGTTCAATTGACCGAGTGAGGTATTTTAGCTACCAAAGGCTTCTAGGAAATGAAGACAATCCAGTGAGCCTGGAACTCTGAAAATAAAGATCTTCAGCTGAAGATCTTCAGTTGCCTTCTAGAAGTTATTGGAGAAATTCCATGCCTAAGGAAATATATAGAGTTTTTGCTTTGTTTTACTTATCTCTGAAGTTCTTGCTGATGCAATAGCAGTTGGTTTTCTGAGTCAGAGTCTACCTTAACTTAGTTTCTTCAGACTTTCCCTTCTAAACACTAGTTAACTCCATGCTGTCTACATCCTTTGAGAGTTGTTCTAATCGATTATAATGTAATTTCAATTGTATTTGCCTCCCCACCCCCACCCCGGCCCCATCTTCCCCTCCCCAGCATGTCCATGGCCTGCTTCTCCAAACCAGGTTCTCAATAATAAATTTCTTGTAATTCTAAACTCTATAACTTTTTTTCTGACTTAGAGACCAATTATTAGGTAAATTTGCTTAATAGGGGCAGAAAGTCATTGGAGGATAATTTAACTTAATTAACATAATTTAATTGGTGCCTACCTCCCCTCTCTCCACATTCCTGCCTAATCTCATGAAGTAGATGTCACATCTTCATTTTACACTTGAAGGAACCTGAATAGAATAATGTTAAGCAACTTGCCAAAGGCCATACAGTTAATAAATTGCCCAGGTGAGATTCAATTCATGCCTATATAAGATTTCCATTATATACACCTGCCTCTAGTGACAGATATTTGGAAATCAGTGTTGGAGAGAATAAATACTTAGAAGGAGAATCTGGAGGTAGAACAGTAATATACAAATTGTTCTTTGGTCTCCTCTATAATTGTCAGTGTTTCCCTAAGCTTTTGTTTGACTCTTGCTATCACTGTACTAAAACAATTAGATAGATAGTAGATAGATGATAGATAGATAGATAGATAGATAGATAGATAGACAGATAGATAGATTAAATTTACTTATTAATTGCATGGGAACTGTTATAATTGGAGAAGTAGGATAGCTAAGGAACGCCCACGCTGTTCTGGGTGATTTAAATTGATTGGCTAATCTGATCCAACCTTATTTTATCCTCAGTCTTCCTGAAATTTGAAAATAATTATATTTATTTTTAATCTCTAGAATCATCCCTTTCCTTTTTATTTTATAAAGACAGGCATTCCAATGGCTCCTTTCCAGTTTCCAGGGATTCTGGTTATTGAGAACAGTGGATGAATGCACATATAATTCAATTCTAAAGTACCTTGGAATATATTACCATGTGCTGCTAAACTGGACTACATAGACAGATATACCTTGAAATTGTCCTTCTTCCTTTGTTTCAATATAATATTTATTTTGCT
The DNA here is from genome assembly GCF_027574615.1 of Eptesicus fuscus. NCBI lineage: Eukaryota > Metazoa > Chordata > Mammalia > Chiroptera > Vespertilionidae > Eptesicus > Eptesicus fuscus. The sequence continues at coordinate 90,235,917 of NC_072475.1, read as the reverse complement.
GTCTTACCATCTATCAGAAAATAAACATTTTGTTGAACTTCCTTTTTTGTTATGCATAACTAGAATTCTTTTCTCTATATAATTTAAGGTTTATTTTCTTAGACTTTTTATTTTTCTCCAACAATAAGAACACTAATATTTCCATTAATATGCTAGGCACTATTAAACCCCTTGTATACTAGTAGGTACCCTTATAGTTACCCTTACTGTAAATACTGTTATTGTCTTCATTGAGGAGTCTGAGAAGCAGGGAAGGTCTGTCACAGCTAGAAAGTGTCAAAGTCTGATGCTTAGATTCTAAGAAAGTCTGAGTCCCAAACCCATATTCTCAACAATTATGCTCTTCTTCCCAGACTAATTTTATTGCTTAAAGTTCAAATTAATGCAAATAATGCAATTCAGTTCAGTTCAATAAATACTTATTCCAGACCATTATATTTAAAAAATAAGCCAATTTTATACCATAACATTCTGTTTTATATACCCAGTTAACCTAGGTAACATATTTTTTTTCTTTTCTGCTTTAGCTTTCCTATATGCATCCTGATTAAATATTTTGTTTACATCTGACCTTTTATAAGCTTTTGTTCTAAAATTTAGTAGTATTTTCAAAACCAATCATTTATTTTTAAGATATGTAATATCTATACATGCTATTCTACAAACATTAAGTGTCAAGGACCTTAATAGTCGATAATTTATTGTATTTTTTTTTTTATCCTCCAAAGACTTTCTGCCTCTATTAAGCAAATTCACCTAATAATTGTTTCTCAGTCCCTAGAAAATGTTTGGTAATGACTGGAGATATTTTTTTATTGTAACTACTTGTGGGGAACTAGTATTTATTGGGTAGAAAACATAATACCACTAAACATCCTATAAGACACAAGACAGCACCCCAAAAACAAAAAAATTATCCAGATCAAAAAAGTGGTTAGTGCCAAGACTGAGAAATTTTGAGTCCTACTCTAGCCCTGGGGCCTTTTACATTAGCATGACAAATAGGAACAGATTGCTCACTTCTCCTCTTAGGCAAATAACAGTGGTTTGATTCTCTTTAGTTTTATTCTACTCCAAAATAACATCCCTCCCCCCAAAAAAAGTCCTCTCACCATTCCTCCTGTTTACCATTATTTTAATTAGACTCCAATGTCTTAGGGTCTTTTTTTTCCTTTAAAATATAAATATGTTGATGATAACAGTGACTGACACAATTAGGACATTTTCAAACCCAAACTGAGAGTTTAGCTCTAAATGCTTTCACTGTGTTGTTGATGTTGCTTGCTAAAGTAAATATCCATATTTCATTCATTTACCAAAATGTTGGCATTCTGTAATCTAACAAAACAAGTACCTAGTATCTTAACTTCAAATCTCTTTACATGCACTTTTCTGGGACCAAGAATACGCTTCTTGGTTGTTGTGAAATTGCGTTTGCCTTTTCAAACAGTGTGAGCACAATGGTCATTTAGTAAAAGAAACATGGCTCCACTGTTTGTTAATGTCTTACTTAACAAAGATAGGATTGGACCACATCTCACAGCTCCCACTGGGCAGCACTTAAGAAGTGAGTAATATTTCTGTCTGTCTAAGTCAAGTAATCCCAAATGTAAGTAATTTACAGGAAGGCATCAGGGACTGTTACAATAGACATATTGCAATATGTCACTGAAAATCAGCATTTCCCCACATGTTTGCATGTTTGATCAATAGCCAGATGGAAGCTTTTATCACATTTATTTAATCTGAAATGCACATGGTGATTACACTGGACCTTTGATTCAAGGCCTTATTAGTGTCTCAAGAGAAGTGAGGAAATGAGTTTGTTGCTTGCAAACTGCTGTAGCCATGACCCTCTGGGTAGAGTTTACATCTATCACTGCCTAGACTAGAATACTGCTACAAATAATATAGTATTTCAAGGAAATAAGGTAAAGTAAAAGCTTTGTTAATCTATGTAAGAAAAGAAAAGGGTGTTGCTAACTGATCGACCTATGAACCAGGAGGTCATGGCTCAGTTACCAGTCAGGGCACATGTTCGGGCTGTGGACTGTGCAGTGCCAGCACAGCCAAGGGAGGGCTGGAGAAGGATGAAGAAAAGACAGACAAAGAGAATAAGCTGGGTCTAGGTGGATCTTCTGTGCGTGACTGAGACCACAGAACAGATCCAGACTGCAAGCTGATGCTTTATTTTATAGTAAGAGGTAAACAAGGTAATCTACAATGTTCTTGTAAGTTTCACTTGTTTTGGCAGCACTTGCTGCACCTCCCACAGCCCATTAGCTACCCAGGAAAGATCTAGGGAGCAGTCACAAGATCAAGCTTAATTATGCTTAGAGGACTGGGCCCTCTAAGCTGGGACTTGTTTGCAGCTTTGCCAGCAGGTCAGTCCGAGGCTTAACCCTATAACTGCTGCCTACAGTAGACTCAATCTCCAGTATGGGGAGTGCAGGAGACAGCCAATGGATGATTCACTCTCATCATTGATGTTCTATCTCTTTCTTCCTCTCTGAAATAAATAAAAAAATGTTAAAAATAGTTGAAATGTATTGCTGAAGGATGGGGTAATAGAAAACTTCAACTTAATTTTACATATTTTTTAACATTTGGAAATTTATATTATGACTAGAGGCCCGATGCACAAAATTTGTGCATGGGGGCGGGGTCCTCTCAGCCCAGCCTTCACCTCTCCAATCCGAGACATATCGGGGATGTCTTACTGCTGATTTAGGCCAGATCCCGGGAATTGGGCCTAAACCAGCAGTCGGACATTCTCTCACAATCCGGGACTGCTGGCTCCTAACTGCTCACCTGCCTGCCTGCCTGATTGCCCCCAACTACCCACCCTCACTGGCCTGGTCTCTCCCAACTCCCACCCCCCCCCACTGGCCTGGTTGCCCCTACTGCCCTCCTCTGCCAGCCTGGTTGCTCCCAACTTCCCCCACCCCACTGGCCTGGTTGCCCCCACTGACCCCCATTCTGTCTTGGTCACCCAACACAGCCTACTATTCAGTCATTTGGTCATCCCTCACTAACCCCCCTGCCGGCCTGGTCTCCCCACGCAGCCTGCAGTTAGGTCAACTGTCTGGTCATTTAGGTCATGAGGGCCCCGTGCTTTTTATATATTAGGATTATGTCATTTTATTTTCAAAGTCAGAGAAAGAAATTTGAAAAAAGAAGACACATGTACCCCTCGCTCCTCTCACACAAACACACATGCACAGTCTTCCTAAAGTATTCACAAAAGAAATGACATTTTTAATATTTTGTTGATTTTTTCAAGACTGAAATCCATATAGCATATTATAACTAAAAAAGAGAGAAATAATAGGTTTCTATTATTATAGGATAACATGACTAATGAGAAATGGTTAATTAAATAACATGCTTATTCTGAAACTAGAGGCCTGGTGCATGAAATTCATGCACGGGGGGTGGAGGGTGTCCCTCAGTCCGGCCTGCACCCTCTCCAATCTGGGACCCCTCTGAGGATGTTCAACTGCTGGTCCAACTGGCAGTTGGACATCCCTCTAACAATCCAGGACTCCTGGCTTCTAACTGCTCGCCTGCCTGCCAGGCTGATTGCCCCCTAACCACTCCCCTGATGGCCTGATTGCCCCCAACTGCCCTCCCCTGCTGGCCCAATTGCCCCAAATGCCCTCCCCTGGTGTTCTGTTCACCCCCAACTGCCCTCTCCTGCGGGCCTAATAACCCACAACTGTTCTTCCCTGGCAACCATCTTGTGGTGGCCATATGTGGCAGCCATCTTGTGGTGGCCATCTTGTGACAATGTGAGGGCAGCCATCTTGTGACAATGCCATGTGAGGGTGTCGTGCGAGGGTGTGACGCCACCTAGGCTTTTATTATATAGGATGACTTAAAAATGTTGTTGCTTGATCAAAACTCTAATAATGGCTATTACTGTAGCCCTAATGCACTTGCAAAATATTTTTATTCCAATTAAAATGTTAATTTAAAAGCATAATATTATCCTATCAATATTTTCTTTTTTTCACTTTAAGCCAATATGGTATACACTACAAATATTTTGTGGCTATCTCACATCTCAGTTGAGAATTTCTTTAAGTTTGGTGATTTCTTTATTTCTACTGACACCACTATGCTACTATCATTTCAAATTAGGACAGACCTTGAAAAGTGTCAATTGTATAAACAAACTACATATATTGACTATCTATCTACTCTGTACTAAACAACATTCTCAGAACTTCCCAATTCAAATTCTTTTCCAACTTAACAATTCTATAAGACAAATGATCAGTAAAGACAATCTTTTACTGCAAAGAGTGAACTGAGTCTCAGTGAGACTAAACTGTTCAGGGTCACTCAATCATAATTGGTTGAGTCTGTATGACTATAAAAGAAAATTTAATTGAGACTATGATTCATTTAGTATCACATTTTTTATGATTTTTCTCCCCCAAAATGGTGTGTGTGTGTGTGTTTTAATTCTTCTCAGATAAAGAACTGGTTTAAGACTCTTTTTTTTTCATTTTATACTTACAACAATAGACAATCTTACTGGTAATATAGTACTTAAAATTCCTTTTATATGTAAAGTTAAAAAAAATAAGCCTTGTACTGTTGTTCTGTGGTTAGAGTGTCATTGGCATACGCACCAAAGTGTTGTGGGTTCAATTCCCCATCAAAGGCAACACCTGAGTTGCAGGTTTGATTCCTGGCCCCAGTTGGGTTGGTGCCAGAAGCGACCAATTGAAAGACAAGATTATTTTCAGTGCTCCAATGTGAGGTTTATTCAACTTGAACCAGGAATGAGGATGGAGCTCTTCAACATTGCTTTAAATTAGGGAAAAATATTGAGGTTGTAAGAACTTGGAGTCTGCAAATATTACTCTTACCATTTAGGAATATGTACACTACCTAAGATATTTTTGAGTAAAAGTATACACCTTTTAAAAAATTGCCTAGACAAAGACAGTTCTGGTTTGACTAATTATTTTGTTTCTTTAAATGACAGAGTATATGCAAGGTGGACCCTTGATGAGCCAATATTGCACTATGGATACATATTTATGATTACCTGCTGTTAGAACAGAAAGAGCTGCATATAGAATTTTTTCTTTGAGGCAATAGTTACAAAGCATGCAAACTTCTGTTTCTGTATTTGGAAAAAATAAGACAGGCTTTCGTTGCAAAAACAAAACAAAATAGTCGGGCCCTTGTTGCTCAGTGGTTGAGCGCCAACCCATGAGCCAGGAGGTCACAGTTTGATTCCTGATCAGGGCATGTGCCTGGGTTACAGATTCGATTCCCAATAGGGGATGTGCAGGAGGTAGTTGATGGATGATCCTCTCTCATCATTAATGTTTCTATCTCTCTCTACCTCTCCCTTCCTCTCTGAAATAAAAAAAAAAAAAAAAAATTAAAAAAAAACAGTTATGAGTCAATGAATAAAGTGGAGGAACAGATATTAACACATTTATGGTGCTGAGGTGTAGCCTTACCATATGACCTTGAGGAAATAACTTAGCTCTTTGTTAATTTCTTGATGTGTTATCTTACAAGACAATTTGAACCTTTGATGAGAGACAGATTCTAGAAAAGATTGCATAAAAAGTGATTTTATGTGGAGGTGGAAAAAACAGGAAAGAAGAGAACTAAACAACACTCCATTTATTATAGAAACAGAAATATAAACAGTTAATACTGAACTTGGAAGACTGGTTATGACTACATTAGGTTTCCAGTCACAATTAGAATATGATTGATTTATGGTTATACAATTAATGATATTTATGAAAGACATAGTTTCTTCTTCTAAATTGTATGTGTATTGCTTAAGTAGAGGAAAGTCATAAGGGTCTTTCATTAAAATTCTAGATACTATGTGCCACTTTAAAAAGGTTTTAGGCATCTATTTTTATGACCATAAGACATAGTTTAGAATATAGAATACAGGTATTTTAATGCTGCCATTTATTTTTTTTTCAGTTTAGTTGAAATTACCTTAGAGCTTTTAGTTAGGTCTTTTCATTAGTATGCTTGGACTACAAAGTGCTATGTAATAATTATTAAAATGAATAATTATATTTTATGCATAACAGTAATTTATGTCCAGTGCTTTTTAATTATGATGTAGGACAAAATTTTACGAATAATTGTACTTCATATTTACTTGCCTGGGCAGAAGTATTTTATAGGTATGTCTGCCACTTATTAATATTTAGGTCAATTTCCTCTGAAGAATTTGTTACAGGCTTAGTTAGTTCATTTTGAATATTTATTTCTTAAACTTAAAATCATAGTTCCTTAATTAATGAAATATTAAAATGTTATGTATGTTTAAATTTAATGCATTGCCATAATTTAAGCATGTTATGTTTTGTGCAAACTTTATTTTTATTTATTTTTGGAACAATGGAGTTTATTTATATTCACAAACATGCATACGACTTCTGTCATACTCAGTGACTAGATCTGCATGCTATCTGATCATTAAATTATTACATATCTGGTCAGGATAAAGCAGTCCATGACAGATACTAAATATGCAAATTATGTATAATGGACTCAAATCTCCAATAGTTAATTAACTAAACTGTCCCTTCACACTAATATTTTCCTCAGAATTCATGTTATTAAAAAAACTACTAAATTTTATACAGCCTTCTTTCAAAGTTTTTTCTATAGTTGAGTAAGTAAATAGATTCAGGAATGATAAGTGACATTATGAATTGCTTTCTATAATATAGAATTCTAGATAACTAATTTTTATTATAAGTCATTAATTAAATTAAGAGACTGAATTTTCTGTAAGGAGATAATTTGAACTCTTAACAAATATTCTACACTACCTTTGGATATAAATATATTTACTTGTGAACTTGCCAAATCTAGCCATCTATTACAGCTTTAGCCATTTTGGAAAATAAGTTCTGAATCATGGGATGAGAAGGAAACTCAGTAATGCTTAGACTTTGATGTTATTCTTCCACTCTCCTCATGCAATGGTCTCAGAAGAGAATCAACGCCAAGAGAGCAATCTCAGGAAAGGAATCCCTCCTGAAACCTGGGAAAGCTGTTCACATGAACGTTTCTTTTCGGCCATCTATTCAAATTTTCACTCCTTTCAATGAAAATATGCTCACACAAGTCTAATTCATTTTGCATTTGGGTCTGTTTTCAATTTGGAGTTTGGTACCTAAGTTACAACAAAAATATTTATTAAATATTTATTCTAAAATCTACTAAATTTTATATGATAATAGTAACTATTTTGTGACTTGTGGATAAAATGAGTTAACTTATTAAAACAATTAATAGGGATAAGAATAAAGCTTTAATAAATATTAACCATTATTGTCATTATATTTTATGGAATAAGTTTTTTAATAAGACCTTTACATGCATTACTTCATTCATTCCACGGAAAATTTATATGTGGCTCATATCACTATTTTCCTGTGTTATATAAACTGAGTGGCCAGATTATTATGATCTCTGAATGCATAATAATCTGCCCACACAGTGTATATCCTTCTTTCAAAGTTTTTTCTATATTTGGCTAATATGCAAATTGTCCCCTTGACCAGGAGTTTGACCAGCAGACAGGACGGCTGACCACCCATGTCCCCTCCCCCTGGCCAGGCTGGCCAGACCCCACCCATGCATGAATTCATGCATCGGGCCTCTGGTATATATATATATATATATATATATATATATATATATATATATATATATATATATCAGAGGCCTGCTGCACCTCAGCCCAGCCTGTACCCTATCCAAACTGGGACCCCTCAAGGGATGTCTGACTGATCCTCCCAGGTAGGATCGGGCCTAAACGGGCAATCAGACATCCCTTGCACAATCCAGGACTGCTGGTTTCCAACTGCTTGCCTGCCAGCCTTCCTGATTGCCCCTAACCACTTCTGCCTGCCAGCCTGATCAACCCCTAACCACTTCCCTGCCAGCCTGATTGATGCCTAACTGCTCCCCTGCCAGCCTGTTTGCCCCTAACTACCCTGCCCTGCAGGCCTGGTCATCCCTAATTGCCCTCCCGTGCAGGCCTCATTCCCCCAACTGCCCTTCCCTGCAGACCCGGTCACCCCCAACTTCCCTCCTTGGCCAGCCTGGTCACCTCCAACTGCCCTCCCTTGAAGACCTGGTCCCTCCCAACTGCCCTCTCCTGATGGCCATCTTGTGGAAGCCATCTTGTGTCCACATGGGGGCAGCCATCTTGTGTGTTGGAGTGACGGTCAATTTGCATATTATCCTTTTATTAGATAGGATTAGATAGGATAGAGGACTGGTGCACGGGTGGGGGCCAGCTGGTTTTCCCTGAATTGTGTCCTGGATCAGGGTGGGGGTTCCCTTGGGGCATGGGGTGGCCTGGGTGAGGGACCTGTGGTGGTTTGCAGGCCAGCCACGCCCTCTGGTGACCCAAGCGGAGGCCCTGGTATCTGGAATTTATTTATCTTCTATAATTGAAACTTTGTTGCCCTGAGCAGAGCCAAGCCTCCTGTTTGTTCCGTGGCTGCAGCCATTTATATTGGGATTTATTTATCTTCTGTAATTGAAACTTTGTACCCTTGAGTGGAGGCTTCTGCCAGTTAAGGCCGGCGGAAAGCTGGACTTCCTCCATTGCCACGGAAACCCAAGCCTCCTGGTCTCTCTGTGGACGCAGCCATCTTGGTTGGATTAATTTGCATACTTGCTCCAGATTGGCTGGTGGGTGTGGCTTGTGGGTGTAGCAAAGGTATGGTCAATTTGCATATGACTCTTTTATTAGATAGGATATATATATACATACACATATATGTGTGTGTGTGTGTGTGTGTGTGTGTGTGTGTGTGTATATATATATATATATATATATATATATATATATACTGAGCGGCCAGATTATTATGCATTCAGAGATCATAATAATCTGGCCACTCAGTGTATGTGGAAACTGAACTGAAGCAAGAGAGGTTAGGTTACCTATTGGTCACATGGCTTTTTATTTTAACATAATTTAATATTTGAAAAAATAACAGGGTGAGATTCTAGTAAGCTTAAGATTTTAATATTTAAAATATTCACAAGTCTTTCCTACTAGTATGTAATCATCTCTCTTAAAGGGTGTACAGAAAGGACATATATATTAAATTCTTCTAAATATATTTATTATGATACCTGGAAATCTGGTTCAATGACCATTCATAATGGATTTAAACACTTATATAAGCATCATCAATATAAATATTATAATTAGCACCAGAATAATTAATTCAAAAAAGTAGTAATATATAATTTGTTCAGATGAATTGACTAGTAAAATAGTACACATTTTAGATTTGTAAAGGGAAATTATTTTAGCAGTAGTGGTATTGTGTTTTTGGTGTATTGTCTCATAATAAATATGTTTCTACATGTGACTATTTTATCACAATAATTTCTGCATACGGACAGACATTATAAACAATTGGTACAGGCTAAACTTTTTAATGTTGAGCATTATAAATATTCTCATTGTCAAGCATTTATTCTTTATATTTTCTTAGTATTTAAAAATAAATCTGTCCTATTACTGTTTCCTTTAAAGCATACTTAATTTTCAGGTTATCTTTTTTTAAGTTTAATTTAAAAAGAAACATGCTTAAGTCTAGATTTCACCCTTCTGCAGAAATCATTGCATGTAATTTATGTAACCTCTGGTCTGCTTAAAAATACTTTAATTCATCTTTTTAGATTTGCACAGAGCACATTGCCAAATAGACATATGGTAATGTCATATACAAGTCATTTGTCTTCCTTTTCAGTAGTCGTTCCCATGTATTCATTCTGTGTGTGTGGGCTAAGACCAGTGATGTACAAACATGTAGGTATTGTTGCCATTAAGGCAGAACAGTCCCTCATTAGATGATATGAGGCAACTGAAGAAAAACAGTAGCTTTTTCAGATAATATAAATGTAAAAGGAATTGGTGCTAGAGAATGAATGTGAGTATATTTTTTCTGAAAATAAACAATATAAAATACAGGTTTGTTTACAGTTTCTAGCATTATAAATCTAATTGTTTGATTCACATTACATTTATTAAGCACCTATTGGATGTGACTTATATGCACAGATTCCATATAAACTGATTTTAACAATAACTCACTGAGGATGGCAGAGAAGATATATCTATCTATATCTATATCTATATCTATATCTATATCTATATCTATATCTATATCTATATCTATATCTATATCTATATCTATATCTATATCTATATCTATATCTATATCTATATAATGTTATAGATGGAGACAAGTGAAACAGAGGAGGACAAACTGAAACTAGTACTTGGGTCTTATAGTTTTGAGTGTCATATTATTTCTGATCTTTTCTGATCTTAAAGAGACTACTGCTCAATGCAGGAAAATTATACTCTGTGGCACATGCCTAATGGATAATTTAGTTGAATTTTCCAAGCGGTAAATAACATTTTTGAGTTATTTACCAAAAATGTACCATAATCTTCCTTTGATTGTGTAGGTAACCTTAAAAACTTCATTTCTTTCCCTTTTCTCCTGCTATCACACAGGTAATCTCCTGGCAACCTCTCCCCCTTTGGATGTCAGTGCTAAAGGAGGTGAAACATTTTGTGAAGGGCCCTTAGTCCTAATAGCTACACTATTCTCCTGGTTGAGAGTACTCTCTGAATTGTTCAAATTCTTCAGAACTGAGAAATTTCCCCATTTGAAGTACTCAAGAAACTACAATTCTGAGTTCAACAGAGAAAGACCAGTGAAATGAAGAGAATTATGCTAGAATCTATTTTACCCCAAAATAAGAATACCTTATCAGAGAAAATGTCCACTTAGATTTTTGTTCTCAAGGATAGAATATCTTGTTCAAGTCTATATCTTATTTGGGCCCAGCACATTATTAACTATTTATGATACAAGTTAATGATATCAATTTTATATAGTTAGAGAAAGTGAGTGATAAAAAAAAATGACAAACAGAGCTTAAGAGGGACAGTTCTCAGAAGAAAGAAACTGGAGGGCAACGTTATGAAATTAGTGTAAGATGCAGCAACACTTCACTTTTGTATCTCTGATAATCACATTCCACTTGCTAAATAATTTTATAAATTGATTGTATCTCTAAGCTAACCAACCTGGAAACACTGAAGTCAAAACAAAACACATAAACACAACAGTAATTTTACGCTTATTGTCAAAATCTTTCTGAATAGGAAATCTGTGTACTATTATACTAAGTACATAGAGAGTTGTAGTGGCATTTGTTGTTTATCAGCTTGACATGGAAACAAATTTATGGTGCAGTAAATATATATGTTTTTTAGTGGAAAGGCTAAGTGTTGTGTTTGCTGGGATTTCTTTTCCTATTATTGTAAACCTGTTGTATTACATAGATTTAATTTAGAGCTCATAGATTTAGAGTCCCTATCCACTTTTTAAAAAATGTCTTGATTGGATTTATTGGGGTGACATTGGTTAATAAAATTATATAGGTTTCAGGTGTATAATTCTATGATATCTCATCTGCACAATGTATTGTGTGTTCACCACCCCAAGTCAAGTCTCCTTCCATTAAAATTTACTCCCCTTTTACCTTTTCTTACCTCCCCTCAACCCCCTCCCCATGCATACAAAGAAGAATATATTTTCATGCCTTCTATACTTTAGAAATTATTCTTAAGTATTTTTGTCAGAGACAGTAATTGTACATAAAATTAGACGATAACAGATGACCCCTGAGTAAATGTAGTGATATAGTTCTCTCCAGGGACTTTGTTAATGGCATATACTGCTAAAGGACAGTATACTTTTTCTCCATAAATTTTGTATAACTAAATTTAATGGTTTATGATAGTGACCTTCTTTCTGAGGTATTACTCTAGTTAAAGGGGGGAAAGTAGGCTCTTAAGTACATAGAAAAAATCAAATTTAATGTTAGAATCTAATTATCTGAAGCATTAAGAACAAATCTGCATGAGTCATTTTTCTTAGCAAAATTTGCTAAAATAGTTATATAGTAGCAGTATTATTATATTTAAACAAATAATTTAATACTAATAATTTAATAATTTGATACAGTAGATCAACGTATCCCAAGAATCAAACCAAAGGTCTGAAATATGAGGAAACAAAAAACATCCAACCAAAAAGAAAAAAGGATCCAAAAATATGAAGGAGCAGCAATTCAGGACTCAGCACAGCAAATTGAAATCTAAAGATCCAAGTTCTGTCTGGAATTCGGTATTAGAATTTAATAATATCCATTCACTCACTCAATTATTGGGGGCTTAAGAACTGTATGAAAATGTTGTTGCAGCTATATTGCAAGTGTAAGATTCAACTATATTTTCAGGAATACTTATCTTTGGGTGAAAATAAACTAAAGCAAGTCAATTAATTCAAGAGGACAAATAAAGAACGTCAGGGCTAATTAACATGGAGAGACTGTTCACTATTGTTTGGACTTTGCATACACGGATGGAAAAAGAAATTATTACAGGATGAAGAAACAACACTACACAGGTGATTTAGCAAATATGGGGATTGAATCCCTCTCTATGATGGAAGAAAAGATAATATAATTAAGTGAGAAGACAATAGAAATTACCTCCACAAACTGCTATTCTCCAAATAGGAGACATCTGACACAGCCAAAAAACTGACTTTCATAATTATTTTTAAAACTCCTCAAAAACTATTCCAGTAACTTGCTTAGGCAAGCTGTCCCACAGTTTATCAATCTTTATATTAATAATAGCTATGATTTTCTGAGTCAACACATTTTACAGACATTGAATAAAATAAGCCATTTATAATACAGAAAATTGGCACAGATTAAATATCAATAAATAATTCTCTCATTTAATCTTCATTCATCAGACTCCCACCACACTCATTTTATCCAATCTCATGCTATAGAAATCTTTCTCTATTGATATTGCCCTCCATCTCTCAAATATTCAGACACTTAGAATGATCCACAGTCACCACATAAAGTCCTGACGAAAGAAAAAGCTTCTGTACAGCAAAAGAAACCATCCACAAAACAACAAGAAAGCCCACTGTGTGGGAGAACATATTTTCCAGTGCTATCTCTGATAAGGGTTTAATCTCCAACATTTACAGGGAACTGATACAACTTAACAAAAGGAAGATAAACAACCCAATCAAAAAATGGGCAAAGGACCTAAATAGACACTTTTTGAAAGAGGACATAAGGAAGGCCAAGAGCCATATGAAAACATGCTCAAAGTCACTAATCATCAAAGATATGCAAATCAAAACAACAGTGAGATACCATTTCACACCTGTCAGAATGGTTATCATCAGTAGATCAACGAACCCCAAGAATCAAACCAAAGATCTGAAATATGAGGAAACAAAAAACACCCAACCAGAGAAAACAAAAAAGTATGAGGAAACAAAAAATACCCAACCAAAAAGAAAAAAGGATCAAAAAATATGAAGATAATGTAAAGAGCCTCTGGGACAACTTTAAGGGTACCAACATCCAAATTTTGGGGGTGCCAGAAGAAGAGAGAGAGCAAAATATTGAAAACCTATTAGAAGAAATAATGACAGAAAACTTTTCCCACCTGGTGAAAGAAATAGACTTACAAGTTCAGGAAGTGCACAGAACCCCAAACAAAAGGAATCCAAAGAGGACCACACCAAGACACATCATAATCAAAATGCCAAGGACAAAAGACAAAGAGAGAAACTTGAAAGCAGCAAGAAAAAAACAGTTACCTACAAGGGAGTACCCTTACAACTGTCAGCTGATTTCTCAACAGAAACTATGCAGGACAGAAGGGAGTGGCAAGAAATATTCAAAGTAATGAATGGCAAGAACCTACTACCAAGACTAATCTAGCCAGCAAAGCTATCATTCAGAATTGAAGGTCAGATAAAGAGCTTCACAGACAAGAAAAAGCTAAAGGAGTTCTTCACCACCAAACCAGGATTACATGAAATGCTGAAGGGTATGCTTTACGAAGAGGAAGAAGAAGAAAAAGGTAAAGATAAAAATTATGAACAACAAAAAGACATCTAATACATACCTACCAATGAGTGAATCTAAAAATCTAGTGAATAAAAAGTCTGAAGAACAGAATGGACTGGTGAATATAATGAAATCAGGAATATAGAAAGGGAGTGGACTGACGATTCTCAGGGGGAAGGGGGTCTGAGGGGTGTGGGAAGAAATTGGACAAAGGTCTTACACCTATGGATAAAGAAAGTGGCGGGGGGTAAGGGCATGGGGTGGGGTGGGGAATCAGGTGGAGGGGAACTATGGGAGGAAAAAAAGAGGAACACTTGTAATAATCTGAACAATAAAGAATTATTTTTAAAAAATAAACAAACAACAAGTGCTGACAAGGTTGCAGAGAAAAAGGAACCTCAGGCACTGCTGGTGGGAATGCAGACTGGTACAGCCACTGTGGAAAACAGTATGAAGTTTCCTCAAAAATTTAAAAATGGAACTCTCATTTGACCCAGTGATCCCACTTCTAGGAATGTATCTCAAGAAAACAGGAACACCAGTCAGAAAGAATATATGCACCCCTATGTTCATAGCAGCACAACTCACCATAGCTAAGATTTGGAAACAGCTTAATTGCCCATCAGCAGAAGGGTGGATTAAAACCTGTGGTACATCTACACAATGGAATGCTAAGCTGCTATAAAAAGGAAGGAATTCCTATCATTTGCAACAGCATGGATGGACCTGGAGAGCATTATGCTAAGCAAAATAAGCCAGTCGGAGAAAGATAAATATCACATGATCTCACTCATTTGTGGAATATATTGAACAACATAAACTGATGAAGAAAAACAGATCCAGAGATAGAGAAACATCAATCAGACCGTCAAACCTCAGAGGGAAGGCAGGGGAGGGCGGGGGTAAGGGGGAGAGATCAATCAAAGGACTTGTATGCATGCATATAAGCATAACCAATGGACACAGACACCAGGGAGGTGAGGGCATGAACAGGAGTGTGGTGGGGGGCAATGGAGGGATAAGGACACATATGTAATACCTTAATCAATAAAGAAGAGAAAAGGAAACAATATTTTTCTACACAGAAGTTTATACTTGCCACTTTTCCCATCCCCCATATAACTAACATTTAGATAATGCTTACATTACATTGTGTCAAACATTCTTCTAAGCCCTTTATATACAGTAATGCATGTCGTCTTTGACTATCCTGGAAATAAAAGTATTCACATTCTAAAGATGAGAAGGCTAAGAATCTTGGCCAAAATCAAACTAATAACAATAAGTGGTTTAATGTTTGGTATAAACAATTTGTAAACCCAGAATTTTGTGAACAATTTCTTCCACTTGAAAAGCTTTCAGCCTCTTTTCGGCTTCATGCTACTACTTTTCTTTTATTTGTATAAATAACACACAACCTAGTTTCATTCCAAGATTGATTTCATCTGATGTTCTTGACATCAATTATAACATCTCAACTGCTATGAAACACTGGTGTGTGAGTAGACAGAGGCCAGCAGTATAAAGCAGTACAATGCAAGGCACAACTCAGTTACAGGTGACTCACTAAAAAAAATTCATCTGTTCTATTTGCATACAGATTATTGGCTGGGGATGAATATAGATTACCCAGACTTCCCACAATCTATTTTCCATTGAATTTTTCCATAATCAAGTGAGTTACATGACAAATACCATGCTGTAGTTTCTATATTACTCAGTTCAGCCTGCAAAGTGCCATAGACTGAGAGACTTAAATAAGAAATGCATTATTTCTTCCAGTTCTGGAGGTTGGAAGACCAAGATCAGGGTGCCACCATGGTCGAGATTCTGGTAGAAGCTCTCTTCCTGGCTTGCAGAGAACCACTTTTAAGCTATGACTTCACATAGCAGAGATAGAGATAGGTTAGATAGATAGATGATAGATAGATGGTGATGATAGATGATAGATGATAGATAGATAGATAGATAGATAGATAGATAGATAGATAGATCAATAGTTCATATATATATACATATATATTCCATTTAAGGGTACTAATCTCATTATGAGAACCACACCATCATGACTTCATTTAAACCTATTTTTTTTTCAAAGATCTCATCTCTAAATACCATCACATTGGGTGTAGGCCTTCAACATATGAATTTTGAGAGGAACACAGCTTATCCATAGCAGTTTCTTAAAAGAAGAAAATCCTATTTTCCAATTATGCTATACAAGTAAATTTCTAGCAAAGACATAAGGAATTAACTAGAAATGCTAAATATTACTTGATTGTGATACAGGATCACATATATAGGGAAATTAAACTTGAAAATCTCTATACTCTCTATTTCTAAAGGTGATAATCCCAATTACACACTTATTTTTCTGAGTTTAATTTCATATGTGTTAACCATTTTATTGTTAAATTAAATTTTCTCTGAGTTTTCAATCACAACCAAAAAATAAAAACACTCAAAAATGAGCACAGGATATCTATATAAGTGACTTTATTATTAAAGTGGCTCTTATCAGACAAACCAGTATCATATTTGGTCCATATTTATTCTATTCATTCATTTAACTCTTGTTGAACAACTCTGATGGTTGCTATCTGGGGACTATGTTTGGTGACTTGCTTAAGAGGCACTTGCTTCTCTTCACTAATTCTTCTATTAATTTCAGCTTTTGCCTGCTTTTCTATTTTTCCATATTGACATTGAATTTTATTCCTAGTTTTATCAAAGATTCCTCTTAACTTTAACCTTAGACTTAATTAGCAATTTTCTATTCTGCTATTTAATGTACTACTCCATTTTTTCTAGATTTACGCTGAACTATTGATAATGAACCTATATTCTGAGCCCTAACATTTATACAGTGTTATAGATAAGGTTTTATTAGACTTTATTAAGAAACAGTAAAAATTTCATAGCAATCTTACATATAGGTGGGTTAATATGCTTATTATATACTAGAATCCCGATGCATGAAGATTCGTGCTAAAATGGGCTTTCCTTTCTCTGGCTGCTGGCACTGCCTTTCCACTCCGGCCCAGCCCCTTTCTGCTCAGGCCCCAGAGCCGCCTCTTTCTGCTCTGGGAGCCGTCTCTTTCTGCTCAGGCTCCGCCTTCCCACACTGCCCAGAGGCCCTGAGAGACCAGGGATTGGGCAGAATGCTTGCGTCATCACCATGCCAACATTGCAAGCATCCCGCCCCCGTCACTCCTCACCTGTGTATGCAAATTTGTGCCATCTTTGTTGGGTTAATTTGCATATCACTCCTGATTGGCTGGTGGCATAGTGGAGGTACGGTCAATTTACATGTTTGTCTATTATTAGGTAAGCTAGTACATGTCCTTAGAGTTTTATCATTTTTAAAATTGTAATTGTTAATCTACATTTTCCAGTAAAATATATATATTTTAATATATAATGACAATTATTTATTTTTAAAAAGGTTTGGAAACTAAACTTAAAACATTTACATAAAATGATTTTAAATTTATTCTCATCTAACATTTTATTAAAACTGGAAAACATAAGGTACATAATAAAGGTATTTACTATAAGATTATTCTAAAACAATGTAGAATTTACAATCTCTGCATGCTGTGAACTTAGAAAATCAGATATTACTTCTTTAAAGTTGGTACTTCTTTTTTTAAAAAATATATTTTATTGATTTTTTACAGAGAGGAAGAGAGAGGGATAGAGAGTTAGAAACATTGATAAGAGAGAAACATCGATCAGCTGCCTCTTGCACACCCCCTACTGGGGATGTGCCCGCAACCAAGGAACATGCCCTTGACCAGAATGCGAACCTGGGACCTTTCAGTCTGCAGGCCAGCGCTCTATCCACTGAGCCAAACCGGTTTCGGCTAAAGTTGGTACTTCTTATGTTAATGGGGAAAACATGATAGACGTGATAATAGAAATCCCCTACAATGATTTGAGAAATAGAATCATATACTTTAGGATTCCTCCATATTAAATTTGACATAATTTTCCTTTGTAGTCTTTTAGAAAAAGTCCAGTAACCCTAATTAAAGGAAGTTAAGCTCAATAATATTTGATTCTACAATATTTTTTTGTGTGTTTTGTGCATTGTTAAGTAAAAAAGACTTCTAATATATTACTGAATCTATTAGAATTTACTTACTCTAGTGATAACATCTTTCTCCAGCAAGTCATGGGATTAAGAATGAATAATGGTCTTTAAAGATACAGGATGTATTTATCAGAATAATAAAATGAAGACTCAGCTAACTGTAATAAACTTCAGAAGCATATATTTCTTTTTATTGCTCTGACATTGGAGAGGGATGAGAGAAAAGATATGAGAGATCCCCATTAGTACTTAGATATTTAAATTATGTATTATCTCTGCATTGTTCAGATGATACTTACTTGATTCTGACTCTCAATCTCAATCACTTGTGTTAGTTGTTAAGAATAGAAATTAAGATACATCACATAAACAAATTGGGAGATAAAAATCACATAATCATATCAATTGATGGAGAAAAAGCACTTGACAAAATGCAAAACCCTTTCTTGATAAAAATTCTCAAGAAAGTTGAAATAGAGGGATCATACCTCAAAATAATAAGCCTTATATGACAAACCTACAACCAACATCATACTCAATGGGGAAAAACTTAAACCATTTCCCTTAAGAACAGGAACAAGACAAGGGCGACCACTTTCACTACTCCTGTTTGACATAGTACTGGAAGTGCTAGCTATAGCAATCAGATAAGAAGAAGAAATAAAAGGCATCTAAATTGGAAAAAGAGAAGTAAAAGTGTCATTATTCACAGATGACAATATATATATATATATATATATATATATATATATATATATATATATATATATATATATTTAAAAGCCTAAGCGACTGGCCAACTGGCTGACTAATCAACCGACTGGTAGCTATGATGCACACTGACTTCCAGGGGGCAGAGACTCAATGCAGGAGCTGCCTAGTGACATCAACTTTGCAGAGTGCCCTCTCACACTCCAGGACACCTCAGGGGATGTCGGACTGCCTGCCTCAGCCCGATCCCCGCAGGCCAGGCTGAGGGACACCAGCAGTGCACCAATCTGTGCACTGGGCCTCTAGTACATCAATGTTGAACTCACAGAAAGAGAAACTAAAAAAAAACAATTCCATTTATGATTGCAACAAAAACATTAAGATACCTAGGAATAAACTTAAGTAAGGAGGTAAAAGACCTATACTTAGAAAACTACAGGACATTGAAAAAAGAGATAGAGGAAGACATAAACAAATGGAAGAATATACCGTGTGCATGGATTGGTAGAATCAACATCATTAAAATGTCCATACTACCCAAAGCAATCTATAGAGTCAACGCAATCCCCATTAAAATACCAACGGCATATTTTACAAAACAAAAAAAACTCTCCAAACATTCATATGGAATAAAAAAAGACCCTGAATAGCCCCAACAATCCTGATAAAGAAGAAAAAAGTTGGAAGGATCACAATACCAGATATCAAGCTATTTACAAAGCCACTGTTTTCAGAACTGCCTGGTAATGGCACAAGAACAGATATATAGACCAATGGAACAGAAAAGAGAACCCAGAAATCGACCCAAGCCATTATGCTCAATTAATATTTAACAAAGGAGGCAAGATCATACAATCCAGTCAAGACAATTTCTTCAATAAATGGTGTTGAGAAAATATGAAAGATGCATGCAAAGGAATGAAACTAGGCCACCAACTTACACCATACACAAAAATAAACTGAAAATAGATAAAGGACTTAAATGTAAGACAGGAGACCATAAAAGTCTTAGAAGAATCCATAGACAGAAAAACATCAGACATATGTCGTAGCAATCAATACCTTTACCAATACAGCTTGGCAATGGAAACTAAGGAGAAAATAAACAAATGGGACTACATCAAAATAGAAAGTTTCTGCACAGCAAAAGAAACCATCAACAAAACAATAAGAGAGAACATGGGAAAACATATTTGCCAATGTTGTCTCCTATAAGGGTTTAATCTCCAAAATGTATTGGAAACTCATACAACTTAACAAAAGGAAGATAATCAATCCAACCAAAAAATGGGCAAAGAACATAAATAGACACTTTTTGATAGTGTACATACAGAAGTCCAAGAGTCATATGAAAACATTCTCAAACTCACAAATCATCTGAGAGATGCAAATCAAAATGACAATGAGGTACCATCTCACACCTGTCAGAATGGCTATCAACAAATCAACAAACAACAAGTGCTGGCAAGGATGTGGACAAAAAGGAACCTCATGTACTGCTAAGGGGAATGCAGACTGGTTCAGCCACTGTGGAAAACAGTATGGAGTTTCCTCAAAAAATTAATGGAACTCCCATTTCACCCAGTAATCCCACTTCTAGGAAAGTATCCTAAGAAAACAGGAACACCAATCAGAAAGGATATATGTACCCCTATGTTCATAGCAGCACAATTTACAATAGCTAGATTTGGGAACAGCCTAAGTGCCCATCAGCAGATTAGTGCATTAGAAAACAGTGATATAGCTACACAATACAGTACTATGATGCAGTAAAAAAGAAAGAACTCTTATAATTTGCAACAGCATGGATGGACCTGGAGAGCATTATGCTAAAAGAAATAAGCCAGTCAGAGAAGGATAAGTATCACATGATCTCACTCATTTGTGGAATATAAT
Organism: Eptesicus fuscus; assembly: GCF_027574615.1. Lineage (NCBI taxonomy): Eukaryota > Metazoa > Chordata > Mammalia > Chiroptera > Vespertilionidae > Eptesicus > Eptesicus fuscus. Next base: position 90,215,204 of record NC_072475.1, on the reverse strand, counting down.
GCACAACATAAACTGATGAACAAAAATAGATCCAGAGACATAGAAACATCAAACAGACCATCAAACCTCAGAGAGGAAGGCAGGGAGTGTTGGAGGGGAGTAAGAGATCAACCAAAGGACATGTATGCATGCATATAAGCATAACTAATGGACATAGACAGTAGGGGTTGAGGGCATGTGCTGGGGGTTGGGATAGCTGGGGAGAGGTCAATGGGGGAAAAAGGAGACATATCTAACACTTAAAAATTTAAGAAAACAAAAAGGAATAGGAATTAAGGATAGACTTAGTTCTAACAGTTATGGGAGGGTGACAAAAAGCATAACCAACAAGGTCAGTTTTTTTTTTAGAAATGCATTTGTAAGTAAACATACAAAGTAGCATTCTTTATATTTATATTATCTTTGAAATCTTAAAAATCCTAGGACTAAATGTGGACTTATTTTGTTAATCAAAAAAGGCTAAAGTTTAAAGTGTTTTCTTCATTTATTATAACAGTATGTGTAGAACATTATGAATAAGGCAAAATAATATGTGTTTATATATTATTTTCTCTAAAGGTCATAATAAATGTATACTAGTAAAACTAATATATCTATAAATATATCTATTAAAAATCAAGTTAATTGATCTAAAACTCATTCTGCCAGATCAAAATGTCTTAATGTACAAAAATGGAGGCAAAGACCTAAGTTATCTGCGACTACTGTGCAAGTGAAGGTCATAAGCAAAAGTGTATGAAATGAATCAATGAAATCTCTCACCAATAATGATTCACATCCAAAGGCTCTTTCCCCAGTCGAATCACTATGTACAGATGTCATATGATCCAAAGATAGTTTCTGCTGGTGGGTTGATCTGCAACTTTACAGCTGATAGAAATAAACACCAGCATAAAATCAGAGAATCCTTCTTCAAAATATCTCAACAATATGAATGAATATAAGTAAATAAAAGGATTTATTTAAAAAATTTTACACCTAATGGAAAATTTTTTAATAAAAGAAGAAAAATAATGTATGCATATAAAGTAAAAACATTTTACAAGATGTCTAAAAATAATTATTATACTTAAATGAAGAAAATAAGAACTTTTTATTGTCAATATTATAATTTTTAAAGCATCTACTAAATACAGAATGGGTTAAATAGAGAGTGGAATTAAACCAAAGTCACAATTGATAAAGACCTTTTGGAAGAAATGAGAAATGGCAGAAAATGAAATCAACTAAAAGGAGGATAAACATGGAAAATATAATTAAATCAAAATGTAAATTGTTAAGATTATTTTAAAATAGGATGGAGGGAATGACATATACACAACATAAAATGTGGAGTTTCTACCAGTGCCCAAATTGATTTCCAAGGAAGAAATTAGAAAGAATAATTATTCATCATAAGTAGAGTAGAAAAAAAATTTCATGAACCCAAAGCAAATAAACTAATCTGATTTCTCAGTTTCCCAAAAGAATGCTCAGTTCTGAGATATATTCAGGAAATAAAATGGATATGAATTTTGACTATCTGTATTTGTGGACCTGAGCAAGAGGTGGATTTTGAAAGTGATTCTAAAGTATCTAAGCAAGGAATACAAATAGGTAATTTAGAGGCAAGGCAGGTTTATGTTTTGCTCCCCTCACCTGTTTTTTTTGTTTTGTTTTGTTTTGTTTTTTAGATTTACAGCCAATGCCAGAAATTAAGGAAAATTCAATAAATATATAGTAGAAAGCTAAATTAACAATAGCTCCTATAACAGATTAACTAGTTAATGCTCATTGCTTTTAAGTAACAACCCCCCCCCCCCGTTTTTTTTTAAGCATTTCAATTCATATATTCTTAGTTGGGTAATTTCTTCCAGGTGGAGATTTATTGACCCATTACCTTATTCTTGTGGCTCTCTCATTTATTTTTTTTTTCCTTTTCTTTCTTGTTGAAAGAATTACAGATGTCCCGTTTGTTTGTTTCTTTGTTTGTTTTCCCATTGACCTGCTCCACCGGGAACCCCTCCTTCCCAGGCCTTCACCTCTCTATTGTTTGTGTCTATATATGCATGTTCCCCAGTTAATCACTCCCCACGCCCCCACCCCCACCTTCCCTCTGAAATTTGTCATTCTGTTCCATGCTTCTATACCTCTGGATCTATTTTGTGCATCTGTTTATTTTGTTCATTAGATTTCACATGTAAGTGAGACCGTGTGATATTTGTCTTTCTCAGCTTGTATCTCCCGAGACTGCTCAGCAGGATTATTTGTCTGGGCCTTCATTCAATTGCCTAGAACACAAATCACATGGTTACATTCAACTGCAAGAGAGATTGGAAATGTTTAGCTCTGTGAACTGAAAGAATAGGAAACAAGTTTGTTATGAGCTAGAAATCTCTGCTCCAATATACCCTTCTGATCACCAAATATTTGTTCATGTTGGTTCCCTCACACAAACCAATGTCATACCTTATCCAAAGAGACAAGCTAAAGACCTGTCAAGCCAGTATATCCAACTCAATGATAAAGATCATTGATATGCTCAATCCTCTTCATCATATCTGTGTGCACTAGTTAAGGAAAAAATGATCCAAAAGACTAGTGCTCCTCTCCACCCATATACAAAACACAGTGATAGAACGGAGCCAGGAGAAGTGGGGGTGCTTTTTAAAAATCTTTGTGGTTGAGAGTATTACAGATGTCCCCCTTTTCCCCTCATTGCCCTCCTCCACCCAGTTCCAGCCCACCCCAGGCTTTTACCACCCATGGGCAATGCATATAATTTCTTTGAAGAACATCTTAATATAAATGTTCCCATTTGGAAATAAAGGAAGAATGGTAAACACTGAGTAGTTACTGATCCATAGCAATTATGGAAACATGCCAGACTGGCATTAAACGATCACTCTGCCTTGGCAAAAATTATAGTTCCTTGGAGAAACTGGATTCTCTTCTGTTCATTCTTTTTCACTTCCCACAATTCTATCCTATGGAAAATTCAACCCGATCAGTCAACCTCCTTGACCACATCTGAAGTGAGTGTTTCAGAATATGCCCTCTATGGAGTCTAAATAGCTTTTAAAGTCTACCTCTTGCTTTCTTTAAATTTTGGGAGTCCAAGGTTTGAAGTTTCAAATAGTCAGACTTTTTTTTCTAACTAGACATATGTTTTGATATGTCTTTTTGGGCACAGTAGTTCTATTAAAATCACAGTAGACTTCTAATCAATGTGCCATATTTGTGTGCCTTTAACCACACTCCAAGATAATTATTTTTAAATCTATGATTATATTTCTATGGTAGAAAAAAGAACAACACAGAACAATGTTTGCCCATGGGTAATACCTTTAAAGAATTATCTTAATTGTTGAAAGTATTACAGATTTCCCCGTCTGTTTCCCCATTGACCCCCTCCATCCGCTCCCACTTCCCCATAGGCCTTCACCACACTATTGTCTGTGTCCATGGTTATGCATATATGCATATAAGTTATATGGTTAATTTATTCCCCCTCCAACCTCTCATCCCCACCGTCCCTCTGAGATTTAAAGGTATAGTTGTCAAGCCTAATTTATTTCTTTATATCTTCCTCCTCTAAACCCTTCTTTAGACTATAAGCAGCTACTATGATGCTATCTGCAACAACGGGCTTGGAAGGATAGGCTGTCCTTTCAAACTGGTCCTTGCTATAGGTGCTGAGCCTTGGCAGATTTTGTTGCTCAAAGCTTCATTTAGTTTTATTCCTTCCTATGTGCCTTCTATAAACAGGTTTCTTAGACTTTCAATATCCCAATGATTGGGCTTTCTTTTGATTTTTTAGATCTCTGTTTGAAAACTGGACACAGTTTCCTGTGCTCATTTCTTTCCTGTAATATCTTACTAAAGGCAGAATATAAAAGCATATCATTAATCTGTATCTTTCCAATCACCTCCTCTACAACTACAAGTCCAACAGGCACTACATCCTCCATGCTGAGTATTCATTCACCTCCTTCCATCAATAATACTTAACACAATCAGTACCACCCTCCTCTACAGCATCCTCTCCAGGATCCTTTCTACTGCCCTGCTCTCTCCTCTCAGTCTGTTCTGCTGGAAGCACTTCCTCTTTCTAGCTTTTAAATATGGGAGTTTTTCAGGGCTCAGTTTTTAGACCTTTTCTTTTATCTAGACTCACTCTTCTAAGAAGTTTATCAACTTGCATAGCTTTAAATAACATTTATATAATGATAAATCCCAAGTTATCATCTCCAGCTCCATCCTTTCCCATGACATAATTTCATTTTAAATATAGTATAATTGTGGTCATCTCACCAAAAAATATGCACATAGATATTTTTAGATGGAGAAGAGAAGGATAAAAAGGCATAAAACTATGCAAAATCATATGGGTATTTGTTTATACAGTTTCTCTTTAAAATGAAAACTCAAAAGCAACAGTGGTTGATGGGAGAAATGTCGTATCCCCAGGTATGTTGCATGTTATAGGTACACAATAAATATTATAGATACACTATACATATTTGTTGACTAGATGATTGGTGTACTACACATTAATGAAGCTTTATTTTAATAGAAATGTGGTAATTTTTAATAACTCATTATAATGCAGATATGTACTCTATGACTAATAAAACTAACTTACGCAATATTTTCTTATCTTTGCTAGATCCCAATGCTCTGGCTGGCCAGACTGGTCCTGATCATGCTCTTATAGGAGGAATAGTGGCTGTAGTTGTATTTGTCACGCTGTGTTCTATATTTCTGCTTGGTCGATATCTGGCAAGACATAAAGGTAGGTTGTATTTAATAGTGTTCTGAACTTTGACACAGATATTCTAAAGATTTGCTTTACCATGAGATATATATGACTGTACATGTTTATGTGTGTGTGTGTGGTGTGTGTGTGTGTGTGTGTGTGTGTGTGAGTGTGTGTGTGTGTGTGAGAGAGAGAGAGAGAGAGATCTAAATACTAAATTATTTCAGGGAATTCTTGATTCTTTTACTCAGCTGTAAAGTTACGTTGGCTTAGTCCTGGCCAGTGTGGCTCAGTTCATTCAGCATTTTCTCATGCACGGAGAGGTCGCTTGTTTGATTCCCCATCAGGGTATGCCCGGTTGTGGGCTATATCCCTGTAGGGTGCATGCAGGAGGCAGCTGATCAATGTTGCCTTCTCACATCTATGTTTCTCTCTCTCTCTCTCTCTCTCTCTCTCTCTCTCTCTAAAATCAATACTAAAACCATATTTATAAACTAAATAAATAAAATTAAGTTGGCTTAGCAAAATAATGTTTAACCAATAGCCAAAGATCACAGAGTAAATCATGGCTGGAAAAACAAAAACAGAAGCAAGTTTATAATTTATTTCTAGAACTGAAATTCAACTATAACATCAAGCTTTTGGTTATTGTTTTTGTTTGTAGATTTATGGACACACATGTGGCCATATTAGTGAGAATAATATGTGATTTTTATAATGGGCTAGGTAGCAAACTCTTGATATAATTTACTTTTAAATGGAGTTACCAAAAGGAATGGTGACACATTCGATGTGATCATTATGAACTGCTTAACAAAGGACCCTGATTGCTACAGCTGCATGGATCACATGGTCTGTATCCATCATTAAAGAAATCCAAGTATTCATTACCCACTCCAGCTTGGCTGTTACCTCTAGTTAACCTGGCCACAGCTTTCTCTATAAGATTTACCTAAAGGCGGAAAGAAAGTGTGCAACTTTAGAAGGGTAAATTGTGTGGTTTATTACAGCTCAGAATATTTTCTAACATGTAAGATATCTGGCATAAGTTCCTTCCTAAATCAATGCGGCTTTAATGCTGGCTATTTACCAGTCTCATAGAACTAACACATTTTTCTTCCAATACCCACAGGAACGTATTTAACAAATGAAGCTAAAGGAGCTGAAGATGCACCAGATGCTGACACAGCCATTATCAATGCTGAGGGCAGCCAAGTCAATGCTGAAGAGAAAAAAGAGTATTTCATTTAAAATGCAGGCCAAGATTCCGAGTTTTACTTACCAGGCTGGCTGCTGGAGAAAACTGGCTATCATCTTTCAGAATTCATTTCTACCATTTTCTGCTACCTTTATTAACTTCCATACCGTACTGCTATCCGTAGCCAGTGCATACCAGCAATCAGCTGTCGAAAACATCCTCCTTTAATTACCGTACCATCCATAATGCAGGACATTTCTTACTGCCTAAATTCCACACCATTGCTCTCTTAACATACAGTGCTTGAATATACAGCCTTAACAATGTTAATCATTTCCTTGGATCATGATATTGAGTTGTTTTTATACATTGAAAAATGTATGCAGAGGTTTTTGTTTTTGTTTTAACCCCTCATTTTTCACCCTCTTTAAATCATGGACTTAGTCAGTTTGCCATTGGACAGCTTTCACAAGAAACAGGATTAGATGACGAGCTAATGTGCTTAAGTTTAATGAGACATTAGAGGTTTACAGACAATATTTTCTACATGTCTCTCTTCAAGGACATGCTTAGAAACATATGCCCTAGAAAACACAAACGGAAAACACTGTAGTATAGCTCTGGACTGTTTGTGATATACTGGTAAAGCTGTATCAATTTGCTATTTTAAAATATAGCATTTGATACAGGAGCCATGGGTACGAATTGTAATCATGTCATGGTATCTTATATAATTATATAGCTCTCACCATTAGGTTATTTTAGCTGTTTACCAATAAATTGTTACAAACATTTTACTGCTTTGGGAATCACAAAGATTTCATTCATTGCTCTGATTTGATTCTGTAATTTATTTGCTTCACAAGGACTCACCTTCTTAAACAAAATTGAAATATCCATAGGGCACAATTTTGAAACATTTTAGTATCTGTATATAGTGCATATAATAAATCCAATTACACATTATTTGATACATATTTAACTTTTTGGCTGTAGGTAATTCAATCATAAGTAAGCATTTTCTAATGTCCATTATATCCCTTTAGATATTACTTAAACCAGTATTACAAGTAGATAACATGGATTAGTATTTTGTCTGTATGTCCTAGCACTGTTCAACAACAAATGTTTCTAGTTCTTGTTAATTTTTATTTGTTATACAACGGAAGCACAATGTTATAAGGAAAGGTAATTTTAAGCTAACAACCAGTGCACAGCCTCAGGTTTTAAATTACAACCACAATAGAATAACCTAAACATAAACTCTTAGTTTGCTGAAATTTTACAAGTTTTCATTTGGCAGTTCCAGAGCTGCTTGCCTATGTTGGTTTGCCAAAAAGAAGTGTTTAAGATATGTTTTCTGTACAAATGAACTAATTCTTTATATTAAATTCCTGTCTATGCATTTTGTGAGGTACAAACTTATGAAACAATGAGTGATAGAGAATTTCTGCCATTCTTTTACCTCGAAGGTGAAAGTCTCTTTCTCTGGATTATTTCTGAAATTTTGGTGTATTTAACCATTAAGAAATGCTGTATTCTTAAATATGACACAGAGTTAACCTAAAGTCATATTATTTCTTCAAGTAAATAACAATATTGTTAGATTAGTTCTCATTACATTTGTTATATGCTAAAGATTAAAAATCCAGTTAGGTAAAAATTATTTTCCCATTCACAAGCATTGCACCTTTAAGAAGAAAACAAATGTGATCATATGGAAGCTATACTTGTGATGTCAAAGCATGATGGCCTATGGTTTTAAAAATATCTTGGAATTCATTTGGGGGAAATGAGAATGTTCAAGTATGACATCAAGTGTTAATATCAAATAGAAGACAAGGGTGCTGTATCTTAGATTATTTATCAGAAAAGTTTAAATCCTTTAAAGATGTTAGAATTTTAAATTGCTTTTTTTTTGTTGTTGAAGCATTTATCTTGTTGATTTCTTACAAAAGAAAAAGGATGATGTCAGTCAAGCAGCACTTTTTCAGAATATACAGAACATAAATAATATGATGTGGTTGAGTGTTAACATAATAAATCATATACAGTATGACATTTTAAGGAAATAAGTCTGCATTGATGTGATTGCATGCTTGTTTTTACAGTTCAATTCATACCATCTGTGGAAAAATGCAATAATATGTTAATATAGTATGGTAGTTTGAGAGAATCAGGTAGGTGCTACTAGACACATTGAAACTAGAATAGGTTTATAAACTGTTCATCTCTTTCAATGCATAACCTTTAGAAAGACTCCACAAAGAAAAATTCATCCTGTTAATAAAAATGAAAAGGTTCTTATTACAGAAGTTCTATAAACTGCATCATCAATTACTATTTAAAGCCTAATTTCAGGATGCACTTACAAAATTGCTACTCTTCATTGATGTATTTACATCTCTCTTCATTTCATCTATATTCTACTTTGCTCCAACTGCTAAATTGTTTCCTAAATAACTCAATCATTATTTATAACACTGTAAAATTAGGGATCCAAAATTGGTTACATTTCAAGATTTTTGATTAATTAACCCTTTGGAGTAATGTAAAAAAATCATTAGAAGTATTAAAAAGAAACCAACTAACTGGTATATTATGATTTGTGGGTTTTAATCAAATATTTTGCCAGTTCAATAGATAGATTTGAATTAGGTATTGTTTTTAGTTACTGAAAAAAATAGCAATGGAATTATATTTTCCCAATTTTAAAAATTATTTGATTTCCACCAAACAAAAAACTAAAATATAACAGCTGCTTATTTCTATAAAATTTAAAATAAAATGAAATACCATTTTTAAATGGAACCATGTTAATTGCAACATCTGAAACATGCACACTCATACCCACAGAGCCAAATTCTGTCTCTGCTTAGTGAGCATAGTAGCTACGGAACTCAGTGAAGGAGTGTGCACACAGAGACACACACACACACACACACACCCCTAGTAGAATACGGAACATTATTTTTTACCAAAAGTAGCTATTCTCTGCCAGTGTACTGTTTACAATGTAAAATGATTATCCTTCATCAAAAAAGTATAAGCGGTATTTTTTTCCTTTTTCCCATTTTTTGAGAGTCCTAGATGGAACAATTATCAAAATTAGGAAGAAAAAGAAAAGTTTGTGAGTCCAAGAACAAAGACAGAGAGCATGAGCAGAGTATTTAGGCATGTGTGGATGTGTTTAAGTTCATGTGTGTGAGAGGAGAAAGACATTGATTGATTGATTGATGATTGATTGATTTCAACTTGTTTTCTTTAACAGAGAATTCAAGAAGCAGTTTAAGGAACCTGATATTGGCATTTAAACTAGAAACTGGATGATCTCATATTGATTCAAGAAGCTTAATCTTTCATTGAAACCCCACAAATAAAATTTAAAAATAGAGAAAGAAAACTAACTTTCTCTTAAATATGGCAAAGAAGATAACACTTCATTTATTTTTATTTTTTTGTAAAAATATATAAATATCTCAATTAAAGGACAAGTTCATGTGTAGTTATTTACTCATGATTGTAATAGCATTGAGATTCCATATAGGCACATGTACAGCAGCTGTGACAGTGACGGTTCTTCCATGTAATATAGCAGTTATCGTGTAATATAGTGCCACTTATTGCAAAGTGTTACCAAGGGGAACATTTAAAACACTTTTCCTTTTTCTTTGGCCTTAAAGGATAATTTAATGAATGATAAATATGAAATTTCACATTAGGTTTTTAACTGTGGAGAAAATGGAAAACTTCTTATCTTACTACCACTTCCTGGTCATATTACTAATTACTCAGAGCCCTCTATAAATGCCCAATATTATCCCCCTTTGCAAGTGTAACCTGTGATAAATATACAAAACAAAATGGACGAAAAAAATCTGGCAATGACAGCTGAAATACATTAAACACCTAATAACAATTATTGAGTAATGCTTTTTTTAAGTGGCACAAAGTACACACTAAAAACTATGCAAAATATAGGTAACTACAGTGTACGTACATGTAAGTATCTTGTACTTGCTGTGTATGGATGTTTGAAACCCATGTAATTATAATATGCATTTTGAATATTGGGAAAGAGGAAATATTAGTGTAGATAATAGAATTTCTTTTGAAATATACACTGGCAATATTGAAATATACTCAGTGCAATATCTGCAATTCTATTGCTGGATACTTAATGCAGAGGGACTTTAAGAATTTTTCAGGAGATCCAAAAGGTTGCTAATCTTCACCTCCCACATACTAAATCATTAATTTAAAATACAACTGCCTCAGCAGAACATTAAGTTTTTCTTTCCTAATCATTAACGTGACACAATAAAATTATTTGGCCTAGTTTTCAGCCTTACTGGAGAGGAAAAAAAATTGATTTATATCTAATTCGATTTAGAATTCTTAAACTTTCTTTGAAATGTGTGTATGTTTAATGAATTGTGACACTTATTATAAGTACAATTATTTAATCAAATACACAGGTTACCTTTAACAGGTAAAGTCACTACATTTCATTGGAATTTTTTTCTTTGTATTTTTATTTATTTTTCCCTTTCTCTCCCTATTCTACCCCAAACATGCCCTTTGCACTTATATCCTTCCAAAGGCAATGGATTGAAAGTTGAAAGATTGTAAACTGATCGAAGGGGAACAAAACATAAGAATGGGTTCTAAACTCATCAGCATTATCAATATTGAATGCAATCATTATTGAATACAGCTGATAAATTCTCTGCCATGCATACCTATGATAATCCTTCTACCTCTCACTTTTAACATGGGCTATGACACTTCAATATAAATAGAAGAAATGATGATTTACAAGATATCCCAGGAAGTGTTCTTTGGGAGCTATCATAACAGTCTGCTCCCCACACCCTGGGAATTCTCAAAAGCCAACTTGTTTTAGTGTATTCAAGGTTGTATGGATCTGCATTTGTTTTCCTTTTCTATTATTAACTTTTCCTGTAGGCAAAATACTGCAACTATAAAAGGACAGATCTTCTCATGCCTATTTAATATTTCAATGTAATATCATTGTGTTGATTTTTTAAAAATAATTTAAATGGCAACACTTTGTAGTTCAATCTATTTATTTAAATTTAAAATGCAATTTCTTAGTAAGTAATACTATGCTTTTAAGTAAAGCTTTATAAATATAATTTATTTTCCCAAGCAGTGTTATCTATGTAAGACAAAAATGTAAGCATTTAAGATTGCCTCCATATTAACAAATAACCTCTAAATAATGAATGCAAAGTATTGCCACAAAGTGTCCATTTTATTTTGTGTGCACAGATATATGAAATTTTCAAATTATGTAATTTAATTATTCTAAAATGAAATGACATTTTAAAAGCAGATCTTCCTCTAGAAAAAAGGGATACAAGAATAAAAATCAAATTATGACCTTGAATCTGTAATATATGCTTGAAGTCTAAGATGTTTCTATGTTATGCGGTTATGTTATAAATACTATTTGATCCTATCTTTATAATCTCTTCCATATATGTGTATATATGTATATATATTCATATACGTGTATATATATATACATAAATATACATATACTAGTATAGGTATATGCTAATTACAAGAAATGTTTGGTTATTTGGGAGAGAATGGGCCCAAATGTGAAAAAGATGTAAAAAAAACAAAAACAACAAACCCACTATTTCCCCTCTATGAAATATGCTGTATATTTCAAAAGAAGACAAGTTAAAAGATATTTGAAGATTGCAGGGGCAAAAGAAAAATCTACCAGGGCTCAGCACTTAAGCACTTTTCCTACATCCAGGGCCAGAACAGCAGTGATTCCCACACGGACTTTCAAGTGCGGTCTCATCGCCACAGTACCCTTCTCTTACACACAGTACTGTCAACCTCAGATGTTTTCTTTCTTCAGATGCTTTTCTTTGTACACGATGCTAGTAGTCACTTTTCTTGTTGTATTTGCTGATAGTGAAAGTTATATGCAATAAAATATTTGATGATTGAAAGCAGTGTTTACCAGTTGGTTAGAGAAAAACTATGAAATGTAAACTGAATTATCTCTTTATCCTTTTTGCTTTTCTCTGTGTTTCTAATGTACTGAAGGACTCTCATAAGTAGAAAAATAATTTAGACATTTTTCAAAACTAGTACTCTTCCTCCTTTTAAATGTATAAAATTTTAAGCTCCTTACAATTTTTCAACTGTAACTGTTGTACCTATTGTAGATTCAATGATGCAGTTAAGTAGTAACCCAAGGATGTATGAGTTTGGGATTACTAACCCATTTTCTTCATATTCAGTTCACATCAGTATTTGTGAATTGCTTGTTTTGCTTTTCATTCAACCAAAAAAAATATTCCCTCAAGAAAGCTCCATTTTTATCATAAATATTTCAATACAACCAACATCGAAACAAGTCTGCCATGTTAAAAATAATTTAAAGACTTATCTCTAAAAATTGTGTTTAATAAATGCAGGTGTTCCCAGTGATGTGGCTTCGAAAATAAAATGTTCTATTTATATGATATGAAATTCATAACTTTCGGAAGGGTATATTTATGGCAGCATAAAAATTATGTGCTGTAAAGAAGATCCATACAAATCAAGCCTATTGCACAGTTATTAAACCTAGTGTTATCATTAACATTTTCAAAAAACAAAATGCATATTGTAATATTAGGTACATGACACTTGCATGTTGATATGCCTATATACTCACAAAGTATTCAATGTGTACTTAGTGGCACTTAAAATATGTCATGTACAACCCTTATAAACATTCTTACAGGGTTTCCACTTGCAATTCATCTATCAGTAAAGCCTTGTCAGGAAAAAAATTGCCCAATATATATGGAAAAATAAAATTTGAATTTTAGTTATCTGTTGGACATTACTGAATTGTCTATTCATTTAGTTTATTTTATTAGAGTTGAAAATATACATTGAAAGATGGAACTTTCTTTTTTCCCACTGACAATTTATTAAAGATTTACAAGACATATTCCTTTATACCAAACACATTATTTTCTATATCTAGTTCAAATTACATACATCATTCATTTATTTTAGATATCCTCAATGATGCCCGTTTTTCTTATAAGTTTCTAAATGGAAGTTTTAAAAATTAAGCAGTAGCAAAATAAATGTTATCTTATTTGTACATTTTGTACTTTCTCCTTGGAATATATGAACCTTGTAATATGCTAAGGGTTAAAAAATGTTGCTGACTTAGGGAACTTTGCTTGAGATTGCCAAAATTTCAAAACTCTGTAATTTTACATTCACTTATGTCTGTTTACTAATGTTGACTATGAACGGAATAAAAAAATACCTACACCTATTTCTTTTATAATTTTCACACTCTAACTAGTATTATATAATCCAACTACCTAAAATAATACAATCAATAATATATTCATCCTAAGTTTATGCTAATTAAATTTGAGATAAGCTTTTAAATTTATGGAGGATTTTCTTTGTGTCTTTGGAAGTTCACTTACCATAAGGTATTTTATAGTCTACTTTAAATAACAGATTTTGTTATACAGGGTAAGCCAAAGGCTGTATAAGAATTAGTGTCATTGGGTCTGATATTTGTGTTAGACCATGAAATATTCCATTAAAACTTATCTGTAAATACAAAGCAAGATTTTGTTTCTGGTTTATTTTGTTAATAACATTATATTTAATTCAGTTTTTCTTAACAAAAGAAGCCCTGTGATACATGTTAACAAATTTGATATTATATTGAAGATCGCATTCAACACATCTTAAAGAAAATTAAGACCTTTGAAATAACACATTCATAGACACTATTTTTTTTATGATAGCCCAAATGTCCACTCTTATTCAGCTCTACAATCATATACACACCACAAGAAATCCATGTTTCCTAGATAAATCAATTGGATGAGTTCATGATGACAATTGTTATTTCTGTCAAAATATTCCTTGACTTTTTTTAATCAAGGAGGCACACTGGAAATTCTACTTAATATAATTCACTAAAGGGTAGCATTAAGCCTAGGTGTTCATAATAATTGCATAGTAGTTTCATTCTAAGAGAGAGACTTCATTATGACAATCCTGGGATAATGCTAAAAATAACTGCACACCACTTTAAAATAAGAAGTTACAAGAAATAGATAGATAGATGATAGATAGATAGATAGATAGATAGATAGATAGATAGATATAGATATAGATATAGATATAGATATAGATATAGATACTAGAGGCCCGGTGCATGAATTCGTGCACCAGTGGGGTCCCTTGGCCTAGCCTGTGGGATCGGGCCAAAACTGGCTCTCCGGCATTCACTGAGGGGCCCCAGATTGCCGGAGGGTGCAGACCAGGCCGAGGTACCCCACCAGTGCATGACCGGGGACAGGGAGGGACACGGGAGGTTGGCCAGCCAGGAAGGGATGGTGGGAAGGCTCCAGGGCATGTCTGGCTCATCTTGCTCAGTCTTGATTGGCCAGACCCCAGCAGAAAGCTCACCTACTGGTAGGAGGCTCTTCCTCCTGGTGGTCAGTGCACATAATAGTGACTGGTTGACTGGTCGACTGTCTATTCCCTGGTGGTTAGTGCACATAATAGCAAGCAGTTGAGTGGCCTCAGCATATCATTAGCATATTATGCTTTGATTGGTTGAACAGCCAACTGGACGACGGGACACTTAGCATATTAGGCTTTTATTATATAGGAGATACACAAACACACACACACACACGTAAATATTTCCATACAGGAGATATATGGTGATAAAAACATTAAAAATAAATAAATGAAGGACTGTTTTGGCTAAAAATAAATAAAAAAGTAAATATTAAAAAAGAAAAAATTCAAACCATACTTTGTTTTGAGAAATGTAAGGGTATTCCCTTCCCTTCTAATGATTTAAAACCTAGCAAATAATATATATGTGTGTGTGTGTATATATATATATATATATATATATATATATATATATATATATAAAATTTAAGGGGTAAAGCAGCTTTCTGTGTGCATTTTAAATGCCACTTATTGCTGCTCTACATTGCATGTTACTTAATCATAACATAACATAACTATTTAACACCTACTATAGGTACATCAAGTCAGCCCCCTCGTGAACCTGAATACAGTGTTCTATGCCCAGACTTCAAAACCCATTAATAAACTATCCTTCCAAAATAAATAAATAACAATTTTCTGTATTTTTGACATTCCTGTGTTGGAGGGAGGAGGGAGAAAATTCTACTAATAAAAATAGAATCAAATGAACAAAATAAACTGAAGAACAAAATAGAAGTGGAGACATGTACACATGAAACAGATTGACAGATGTCAGAGTGGAGGTGGTTGGGCAGATGGGATGAAAGAAGTGAAGAGATTAGCCAGAGAGCATATATGAGTAGCCCATGAACACAGAAAAAGAATGTGGCGAGGTCCAGAGGGAGGAGGAGGTTTGGGTGGAGATGAGCAAAGGGGGGATGAAGATGGGAGACATTTGTAATAATGTCACAATAAAAATAAAATGTAAAAAATACATAGCTAAATAAATAAATGAAGTATAATTATGAAAGGCATGTTTTAATTTAATCAATCTGAGAAAACAAACATTTAACCTATCTTTCAACCACTGTTCATGGTCTCAAATGTGATCAATATTTCTCTCTGAAGATTCTCTGTATTGATATTTAAAAGTAGATCTGAATAATAAGATAATACTTTATTGTGCCAGAAAATTTAGGGAATTAATTTATCGTCTGAAGAGTGCCATAAGAATGTCCAGAATCAGTACATTATTAAACATGTTAAAAGCATGTTTCTTGCGCATACTATCAAAACTGTAATGTGTTTTGTCTTTCTAAACCAAATCCTTACACAAATGGAGTGTGCATATTATATGTGCACATGACAAATTTAAGGAATATGTTTTCACATAGATTTGAGTTGGTATACAATAACAATATGGTATACACAGGCCTTTTAAACTAATAAAATAGCGCTCAGAAAATAGCATAAGATTTGAAAACATCTACACTAATAAAAGAGAAACATGCAAATTGACCATCACTCAGCTACGCCCACCAGCCAATCAGAGTGAGTATGCAAATTAACCCAACAAAGATGGTGGTTAATTTGCATACGCAGGCATGGAGTGAAGACTGAAGACAGCATAGAAGGAAGAGGGAGTGAAAGCGGAAAGTGGGGTAGCAGAGTGCGGCGGGAGAGAAAGCGCAGGGCGGCAGGAGGCGGAGGGATGAAAGCCCGCCTTGGTGGGCTTCGCTCCCTTCTCTGCTTTGCTCAGGCCACGGGAAGCCCTATTTTTGTAGGAATAAGCCCGAGAATGCCCTATTCTTGCAGGAATCTTCCTGCAATGGGCCTCCAGTTAAATTAATAAAATTGGTATGTCAGAAAGATAATGTCTTTTACCCCCAAATTAAGAGATTATCAGGATGAGGAAATTTGTTTCAATGTGTTTGATAAAAAATGATTAAAAGAGAATTGGGAAATTTCTGAAGATACGTTGTATCTACTTAGCAATTTTATCTAATGGGAACATGTCCTAATATCCTTTTGTCAGAGATCAGAGAAGCTTTGTGAAATGGAATCTCAGAGTCAGCTATCCCACAAAATCTGAAGGCTCCATGGCTGGTGGAAGGGCTGGATTTGGGGATCTAGGGAATCCCATTTAACCCACATATTCTACCAATTGCATGTACATTTGCTTATTAAAGTAACTCTTTAAAATTGGATCTGTTTTCATAAAAATATAAACCTAGCTAATTTGCATCTTTTGTTCTAAATTGAATCCTATGCTTCAGGCTATTTCCTGCTCCTTAGATGTGAATAACATACAATGCATCATGTGACACCAATGTCCCTTCTTTGGCCCGTATGTGTCATAGAAGTCATTCATATATTTTTTTTTAAATGTATTTTTATTGATTACAGAGACAAAGGGAGAGGGAGAGAGAAATAGAAACATCAATGATGGGAGATAATCATTGATTGGCTGCCTCCTGCACTACTGGGGATCAAGCCCACAACCCTGGCATGTGCCCTTGACAGGAATCGAACCTGGGACCCTTCAGTCCCCCTGGGCTGACGCTCTATCTACTGAACCAAACCAGCCAAGGCAAAGTCATTCATATTTTAAATCAAATTTTGCTTCCAGAATTTTCTGCTAATCTGATGGAGTCATGTAAAATAGGACCTGCACACAGTACTTTGATTAGAAATTAGGGTACATTTTAAGCCTGACCATGATCTCCAGGCTAAGAATCTGCCTATAGCCTTCACTAAAAACATCACATTCCCAGCTGTACAAACATTTCTAGTTCATTTTGGCTTTCTTGTAACTAGCCATTAACTACAATATTGATACTAAGGTATCGGAATATCACTCTCCTTCCCCTTTCTTAGAATACAGCTCTTAAAACACTTGGAATCTCCAGAAATTATAAATGTGTTTTTGTGTGCTAAGAGAACGACTGGTGCCTGGAGGTTTCTGGATATTCTCAGGATGGAGGCTAGTTGCCTGGGGAACCAACCTGGAAATTAAAGGGTTGAAACTTTTAACCCAACCCCTGACCTCTGGGAGGGGAGAGGGGGCTGGACATTGAGTTAATCACCAATAGCCAAAGATTTAATCCAATACACACAAACACACACACACACACACACACACACACACACACACACACACACAGATTCAGAGAGAGTAGTATGCTGCTTTTCCCACTTTCTGATTCCCTAACTTCAAATACTTTCTGCTTCTCCAAAGACAAGAAAAAATATTGTTTCCCCCATAGAAGATAATTTTGAAAAATTCTTAGAAACTAGAGCATATTTTACAAAAGAGGAAGCTGGTGTTTAAGAGGTACCTATATGCCGCTTTAGTGGAAGAGCCAGATTGGAGCACACATCTAACTACTGAGCTCCACTGCCTCTCATTGGGGTGTTTTCTGCCACTCGGAACACACAGGTCAGATTGCCCTTTCCCGACATTGTGGAGCATTATTAGCCGTGTTCCTCCATCCCAGGCAGGATCTGTACTGCAGGAACCTTGGAGTCACCACTGCTAACTTTCATGAGTCTGAGCTTCTCTTAGTGTCCTCACAAATAAATGATTAAAATACAATAGTGACGTAAATTGTGCTTAAGGAGGTTGCTGATGGGAAGTAGGAACCTAACCAGAGATTTTTTTTTTTTTAAATGGGGGTTTATAGAGGAGAAAGGGACAGTTTTGGAACAGGATAATACATGGAGGTTAGAACTAAACAAAAGAGTTTTGGCCACTCCAGGGCAGCATCAAGATGTTGGGAAGGGCATAGTGAAAATAAATGCATTTTTCCAATTTATTTTACAAATTGCTTGGACACTAGAGGCAAAGCCCCTGAAATATCTGTGGAAATTATCTTAGCATAAATGGTCAATCCCCAACATTACAACCAAACTAAAGCAACAATCTCCATTTGTTGAAAAAAAATAGTCACATTTTGTCAAATGTATAATGTGAATATATTTCAATCCAACTATTATATAGCTAGGGGTCTGATTACATTTATAATCTCAAGCAATACTAGCTCTTATGTGGGGTGACTTGTTAGTTGAAGCTATAACCCCATGCTTTCTATCAGGGCTGGCTTCATGGGTGGGTGAGTAGTGGAAATGCACGGGACATCACACTGCAAGGGCGCCTCCTGTTTGGGGTTTAGTGCCCTTCCGTGGCCATTTTGAAGTTTTTATAATTTACCTTAGAAATTGTTTTGTAAGTGAAGTCCTCTGGGGTGATGTAGTGGGGCTTGGAGCTTCAGCCCACCTGTGATTCTGCCTCTCACCACCTCTGCTTCTGAGGACAAGTTTTTACATAGGCACTTCCCAGCTGCTGCTAGGTGATCACTGCAGCCCATGGACCCAGTAGGGACATAAGCACAGGCAGAGGGGGTTTAGGTCAGGATGTCCTTATCCCAAGTGTGGAGTTTCAGGGCCGACCAGCTGTCTGTGAGAGTCTGCACTCACCTGATGCCCTAGTGAGTGCTACATTAAATGTCAAATAAAATCCAGGACTACAGGTTGGCTGAGACAGTACAGGAAGAAAAAGGATTTTGTTGTTGCTGTGTTTTCTTTTTCCAAAGTGTCAGATCTTCGTTTTGTAGGGGACCTTGCAAATTAAGTAGCAGTCCCCCCTTACCATTTTAATAATATAGCAAATATATATTGTTTCAAAGTATCTTCAGAATGACCTTGGGTTATCTTCAGATGCTTTGGTTTAATGGGTGTGTGGTAGGATATGGAAATATTATGTATTTTCTTTTTTTGTTGTTGTTAAATATGCTATAAATCTTTCCACTTCTCTCTTTCAGGAGAGACATAAAGGTCATGGTGCAGGTTCAAAATCCTAAGGCAAAAGTTACTTGAAAATTAACATTTTCAATTTTTTTCTTTTTCTGTCCTAACCTCAGTGTGAACAATGAAACAAGTACAAAATTAAAAGCTGGTATATTCTTTTGAAAATAAATAAACCAAATCACATAAATAAAACATATGGCCCATGCTACTTTATGTTACTTAGGGAAGGGATGTGGTAATCATTTCAGATAATTTTTTGAAGACAATTTAACATGACAATTGGAGTGTCCAAAAATACTTTGAAAAGCCAATAAATGAATAATAGATTTAAAAGATTCAATAATAAATAGTTATTTTTATAATTAAATTTGAGAACCATATGACATTTATTTTCACTTCAGATTATAAGCCCTGTGTTCTAAGAGTCCCAACAATGAGTAATTCAAACTATTATCATTGACCTTGTTGAAATGAAAATCAGGTTTATCTTATTCTCTGATTAGAACACTTCAATAATATCCACTATTTTCAGATAAAATCATATACACATATATTTCTAATTTAATCCTGCCTCTCCATACAATTTAGACTCTGATTATTTCCTCTACTTATATCCCATTATCCAGTTTTCTTAAAAATCTTGCATGTAATGAATTCCTCATGTTTCCTCATTTATTAAAAAGGAATTTTTAATCACTAAAAGATATCAGCAGGAGGTATAACACTGAGTATATCAGATACTGTCTCTTCCTTTATATCACATATACTGTAGGGAAGAGAATGAGCATTAGCCAAATATTCACAAAAATTGATATATAATTGCTAATTCTGATAAATTTGGTATATATGTATGAAATGCTATAAAAATAGAAAGTCTCACCTGTTGAGGTTTCCTGGTCTGAGGAAGAAGTGTTTGACATGATATTTGGGTGAGTTGATCAGTGCTAACCAGGTGAAAATAAGAGAAAAATATTAATGAGGTGGAGAAAGCAGCAAATGTTAAGAGCTAAGGTAGGCTCATTGTTTTGGCAAAATAGAAAAGATGCTTGAGCAGAATTACATGGCATTTTATTCATATTTGTACCTATCACAAGGCATGGTTTCTTACACAATCAGTATTAAATGTTTATTCACTATCAATTATCGAATATATGAACTAATATAACAGGGTTCATCCACTAAAACAGAAATCACTACACATTTTCAAAGAGCATTAGTTACACATGTGAGAGGACGAACAGGGGTGGTGAGCTATCCAGGGATTGGAAACAGTAGGAGGCTGTTATCATGCCCTGGAAATTGGAAAACCTAGAAGCCAGAAAGGTCCACCTGGAGCTAGAACAATTGTGGGTCTTCAAGACGGGATCTGGTGCTGTAAGTATAAGAGGGGTGTCCAGTGGGTTTTGCGTCAAGGAAGAGATAAATTTGCCCCCAAAAAGGAGCAGGAATAGCATGTTTTCTCTCCTTCTTTGCCTTTCAGTCTATCCCAGATGACAGGGAGGCTTGAAAATTAGATGTGTGTGTGTGTGTGTGTGTGTGTGTGTGTGTGTGTGTGTGTGTGTGTTACACAGCAGAGGATATCTAAGAGCAAAAGGGTATTTTACCAGCACCAAACATTTCCTATATTTGTAAAACTTACAACCTAGCCAAGGAAGGTCATTCCATGCTAGTGATAATTAGATACCAATGATAAATATTATATTTTATACCTGAAACTCTTGTGTGATATGCACAGATTTGAATCAGTATCCACATTATGAGGGAAAAATTAGCTCTAAATAAATTATAAACTTCCAGTGTTTGAGGTTAAATGTTATATTCAATAGCTTATGGTTTTTAACTTATTTCATTTAGTTTGAGTACTCAATTATTCACAGATGTTAAAATATTTTTGTCCATTTGAAGGTATTACCAGATCTCTTTAGTTTATTCAAACAACAAATTAACGTGAGCACCTATTATGTGCTACAGATGATGCAATGTGCTACAGATATGAAGATGGCAAAGATCTACTATGTTTGAGAAGTAGAGGAAAAGGCACCTTTGATTATAACCACCATACAATATCATTGAACACTACATAAAAGTTTAAGGAAAGTACTGCAATCCTACATAATAAAAGCCTAATATGCAAATCAACCGAACGGCAGAACGACCAGTCATTACGATGTGCACTGACCACCAGGGGGCAGACACTCAATGCAGGAGTGTCTGCAGCTGCAGCAGGGGGTGGGGCTGGCGAACATGCAGCACCAGGCCAGCCAAGGCGGGTGCAAGCAGGGGCCCCCCAATTGCTGCACAGATTGGCTCTGATCACCAGCCAGGCCTAGGGACCCTACCTGTGCACAAATTTCATGCACCAGGCCTCTAGTGTCATAATAAAAAGAATAACATTTTTATATTGATGAGAATTATCCAATAGGAAAAGAAGACCAAAATTGGTGATTCAGGAGGGAAAATAACAATTTGGGTGAAAGATGTTTTTTGAGTAGATAAGAAGTTGGTGGAGTTGGTGGAGTTGGTGGACCATTCAAGGATTTAGCTTTAACAAGGAGCTTTGTTTATTTTTGTAGGAAAATGGAAAGTAGTGTGATTAAGTCAGAAAGAGAGAAGAGGAGGTACTGGAAGAGAAAGAATAAAACAAAATTGACCACTGATACCTTGTAGATGCAAATGGACTAGCAGAATGAATGTCTAGGAAAAGCAGTAAAATTGCCATACAATAAAAATTCACTAGAATTAGTCATTCTGCAGCTGAAGACAGACCAGAGAGCTTCATTGTGTGTGTGTGTGTGTGTGTGTGTGTGTGTGTGTGTGTGTGTATGTTTGTTTGTTTTCAAAATTGTTTGGCAGTGAGGGTTACATGTAAATAAAAATGTTTAGTGGGTGTGTATGTTTCCATTATGCAGTTTAAAAACCAATCTATAGTGATAGATTGTGGGCTGAATAAAATAATGGCATTAGAGATGGGATACAATGTGTGGATACGACAGGCAGCGGCTGCTGGGAGGCAGGTGTGCCTCCCTGAGGATGGAACATGCTGTAGGGTTCTATTTTGGGGGTCAGGGTAGAGTTATGGGTCAGATGCAGATCCGGATGTTCTCAGGTAGTGAGGTGTCACGAGTGGCTTGGAGAGTTCATGGAGGGTGCCAGGGAGTAGGCGAGTGCAGAGGACCCAGCACTGTGAAGACCAGATCAAGGAAGGGTCAGGTCATGGAAGACCCACCAGAGCACCATCTATACCTCCCCTTGTCCCCAACACTTCCCAGAGCACATGACTGAGGAGGGTGCAGGTTGGCTGAGCCACGGGGGTGGGAGGAGTGGGTGACAATGAGCTTCTGGGGTGCGTGTCCCACTTCCAGAGATAGCAGCAGGGGTACACGCCAGCCTGTGCTGTGAGTAAGGATGGTCTTTTTGACTAAATGAATAGGATGAAACCATAAAGGGGTTAAGAAATGAAATGATTTTTGAAAGTGATTACACTGTGAAACTATGTAAGATAAGTTAAGCAAAAAAGAAAGCAAATACAGGGGATGGGCATTGACATGCAGTAAAATCAGTGGATTTTAGTTGCTGGGTGGATACAAGGTATATTAGAGTTAAGCAGCAGAGGGAATGAGATGGAAAGAAGTTGGATATTTTGCTTGGTGAGTCTAGCTAAAGAATTGTTGCCTGACTGGTGTGGCTCAGTGGTTGAGTGTTGACCAATGAACCAAGAGGTCATGGTTCGATTCTATAGTTTGATTCCCCTCCAGGTCACATGCCTATGTTGGAGGCTCAATCACCAATGAGGAATATACAGAAGGTACTCAATCAATGATTCTCTTTTATTATTGACTAGAGGCCCGGTGCACGAAATTCATGCATGGGGAGGAGGGGTGGGGAATGTGTCCCTCAGCCCAGCCTGCACCCTCTCTAATCTGGGACATCCCTCTCACAATCCAGGACTCCTGGCTCCCAACCGCTCACCTGCCTGCCAGCCTGATCACCCCCTAACCACTCCCCTGTGGGCCTGATCTACGCCTAACTGTTCTCCTGCCAGCCTGGTCTCCACTAACTGTCCTCCCCTGCAGGCCTGGTCACCCCCAACTGCCCTCCCCTGCAGGCCTGGTCACCCCCAACTGCCCTCCCCTGCCAGCCATCTTGTGGTGGCCACCTTGTGTCCACATGGGGGCAGCCATCTTTGACCACATGTGGGCAGCCATCTTGTGTGTTGAAGTGACGGTCAATTTGTATATTACTCTTTTATTAGATAAGATGTTTCTATCTCTCTCCAGCTCCCTTCCTCTGAAATAAATAAAAATGTATTTAAAAAACTAATTGTCAACTTTGTTTACCTTTTCAGAAAGCTTGCTCTCAGTTTCATAAAATTTTCTATTTTCTTTTTAGTTTCTATTTTATTTATTTGCACTGTGATCTTTGTTATTTCCTTTCTTCTACTAATTTTAGGCTTTGTTTTTACTTCTTCATCTGCTTCTTCACGTGTAAATTTAAGTTGTTTATTTGAGATGTTTCTTGATTTAGGCCTTTTTTGCCTTGAACTTTCTACTTAGACCTGGATTTGCTACATTCCGTAATTTTTGGTATTTCCATTTTCATTGACTCAAGGTATTTTTGATCCATTATTATTATTATTATTATTTCTTCTTTTACCAATTGATTGTTTAGTTGTATGTTGTTTAATCTCCACACACTTGTGAATTTTTCAGTTTTCTTCTTGTCATTGACTATAGTTTCTGCCATTAATATTAGAGAAAAAACACTTGATATGATTTCAACCTTCTTAATCTAATTAAGACCTGTTTTGTGGTCTACCTTATGATTTATCCTGGAGATTATTTCAATTGTGCTGGATAAGAATTGTATTTTATTGTTTTGCAATGGAATGTTCTGTATATGTCTAAGTCCATCTGGTTAATGTGTAGCTTAAAGCTAATCTACCTTTATCAATTTTCTATCTCACTGATGTATCTATTGATTAAAATTGAGTATTAAAAGTGTCTACTATTATAACATTTCTGTCTATTTCTCTCTTTAGGTGTTTTAATACTTGCTTTATGTATTTAGGTGGTCCTACATTGGGTGAATAAATATTTATAAATGTTCTGTTTTCATTGGATTGATCCATTTAACATTATATAATGACTTTATTTGTCTCTTAAAGTTCGTTTTATCTGTTACAGGTATAGCTACCTTTGGTTTATATTTTCGTGTAATACTTGTTTTATCCCTTCACTTTCAGTTTGTGTATGTCTTTCTGCAAGTTGTTTTTGAGTTTGACATGCATCTTCATCCAATAATGCTTGTAATTGTTGGTCTTCAAACTTTTTTGGTTGTGTATGTCTTTATACCTGAAGTAAGTCTATTATAGGCAGCATATAAAGGGGGTTTGTTGTTGGTTTTTAATACATTCATCCACTTTATATCTTCTCAGGATAATTTAGTCCACTTGTGTTTAAAATAATTAATGATATGTATGTATTTATTGCCATTTTGTTAAGTGTTTTCTAGCTGCTTTATAATTACTGTGCTCCTTTATTCTTCTCTTGCATTTTTTTAAAATTTTTAATTTGATGATTTTCTGTAGTGGAATGCTTAGATTTATTTTTCTCTTCTGTGTATGTACTATAATTTTTTGCTTGTAATTACTATGTGGCTTACATAAAACAACTTATATTTATAGCAGTCTACATTTAGTTGATAACAACTTAGGCTTGAAGACATTCTAAAAGTCTATATTTTATTCTTCCCCATAGCTTGTGATCTTGTTGTCACAAATGCATTTTTATGTGTGTATTTATTATCAAATTATTGTTAGAGTTGTTTTCACTACTTTTGTCTTTTAACCTTCATGCTAGCTTTTAAGTTATTAACCCACCACCTTTACAACATTAGCTTATTCTGAATTTTGTTATATTTATATTTACCAGTGAGGTCTATCTTTTTATGTATTTCCCTGTTACTAATTAGTTCCCCAGTACATTTACCCTCTCCTCTTTAATCCACCTATAATTCATTTTTAATATGGTGAGAGGTAGGAAAATTGTTTTTCCCATTAACATCTACCTACTTATTCAGATTCATACTATCAACTTTAATTCTTAGTTGTTCTGTCAGTTTTGTTTAGGATCTGTAACTTCAGGGTCACTACAAGTCAAAAGTTAAGTTGGAACTTGGAATGACTAAATTGATTCTTTTTTTTCCCCTTTATACAAATGCAAGTTGTTTAATACAACCGCTTTAAAATTTTAATTTTAAAAATGTAGTTTAACAAGTAATTGCTGAAGACCAGCTAGAGGTGGAGCTACCATGCAAACATTTATGAAGAACAGGAAAGTGCTGCATTTAAGGATATAAATATCTAGTATAGAGGGTAAGACATTTCAAGATAAAAATGCACACATTTAAATAAATAAAATATAGAACACAGTATGCTAAATGTCACAATAACATAGAGATTCGAAGTGATAATATTTAACTGTAGATTCAACAGAGGAGGCTTTTTCAAAGGATCAGCCTGTAAGTATCAATATATTGCCAATGGACCAAGAAAACCTTTTAGATAGGTAAACCTTTTGCACGGAACATTTTAAATACAGCTTGTGCACACTCCTAAACTTGAAGAAGCAAAGAGCATTACTGCAGACACTACGCAGTTAAATCTGTTTTGATAAGTACATGCATTCCAAGATAAGAATATTGGATTTTTTTTTTATAATATTGCTTTTGGTGGTCTCAGAGGATAGAATTATTGTAATAAAAACTATTTTAGAAACATACTTTTATATTAAGTATAACTCAATCTGAAGTTTGAAGTTTAGAATATTAATATGAGTGGTGAACTTTTGGTTTAAGATGAGAGTAAAGTTTTGTCATCTCCTAACTATAACCAGTAATAATAATAAGAACAATAAACAAAAATAGCAATAATAAAAACAAACAAATGTGAGTGAACTCAAAATTATTGACTCAAAGAGACTATTTGACTCATTATTTTGAAAGTATTATTTATAAAAGTTACAACTTATATAAAATTCCCATTAGTACTGAGAATTTCTGTTTATATCTCTACCAACAACAAATATTGACATTAGTTTTATGTTGAAAGTGATATCTTATTGCTTATCATATGTTACTAGTGAGGCCAAATAGAATAAAAATATTTAGAGTTAGAATGTTTAAAATTCAAATCATGGATTTGCTTATTTTTGGGCAACATTTTATTATGCAAGTTAATCTCACAGAAACTCTGTTTTTTCATCTGTGATATAGAAAAATTATAGTTATTTCTCAAAAAATTTGTGATATAGTTATTTCTCAAAAAATTTATTAGTAGTAATAAATCTAAATGCCAATTTAGATTTATTACTACTTTTTGGGCCACTTGTACATGGTATATGATGAGTAATTGGTATCTAATGTAAATACATATTTCATGTGTTAGGGACAAATATTTTCAGTAAAGAGCATCTTTATATTCTTTGCACATTTTTGATGAGGTGTTTGTCATAACCATCTTCTCTGTATTCTTTTCTTGTTTGTGTGTTTGTGTGTTTGATTTAGTGGAAGGACTGTTAAATGCCAACTGACCTCCAGGAAATTGTCCTGCCACTGGCCAGCTTTCAGTTGCTATGACCATTCTTGCCTGTGGCTCCCAGAAAAGCTACTGAATCTCACTGCCAAGTAATAGTCGTCATTTCCACATCTGAGCCTGGCCTGCCCTTTTCTCACAAGGCTGCAGTCTCTGCTTCCTCCCTATAATGCTGCTTTCTCCGGGAGGGCACTATGAGTGTGGCATTGCTGTCTTCCCTCTAACAGGTCCCATCTGTACTGTATCTAATGGAAATTAATCCACATCCCTAGGAGGTGTATGTTATTATTTCCTAGATTGTAGTTCTGATGCAGGTGTCTCTCTTTCAGTCTCGGTTTATGAAGAACTTGTATCCATGTTGATATCTTACCCAAAGTTAATCCAGGACACATATCCAGACAATCAATGTTTATAAATATTGGTTTTGTCAATGTATTTATGTATCCCCTCCCCCCATAGAAACAATTAATTTGGCATGATTCTTCAAATGTTCTTAGCTAGCTTCCAGTTTTTTTTTTTTTAAATAAATACACAAAAATACAAAAAAACATGCTTAATCTCCTATCATCTTTTAACTTACATGTATCTTTAACTGAACATTCTATTGAATATGAATATTTTACTACTTTTGTTTTTATTTATCAGCAATAGAAAAGAATGTTCATTTGTTATAGATTTATTTCTTCACCCCAAAGTACTTCCAACTGGTGAGAACAGTGCACTGTGAAACATGATGTGGTTTCAAGGAAAATGCCAATTTAGATTTATTGCTCTTGTATTTGTGTGAGGAACAGGAGACAAAAGTACTGATACTTGAGTCAAAAATAACAAGTATTATATAGGTAATATAAATTACTTCTACTTAGTGCTCTCTCTCTCTCTTTCTCTCTCTCTCTCTCTCTCTCTCTCTCTCTCTATATATATATATATATATATATATATATATATATATATATTGTTTTAGAGACTATATATGCTTTAGGGGAAAAAGAGCATCTTCATCTCAATTTTTGGAGAAATATACATATATAAGCAAATTGCCTTTGCATGTCTAAAAGCCTAAATTGCTTCTCATAGTCCTGTTTACCAAATCAAAGTGTTGAAGCTAATCTTTTACCATGATCCAGCTATGTCAGAATAAAACAAGAAAAACTATTGTCTACTAGTATAATATGGTTATCCAATATTTTTTGTTAATTTTCATTTTAAATCTGGGCCTGGAAAAACATCTAATAGCTGAGTGTACTGTAGTTACTCTACTTAAGAGAAAGAATCACAATAAATACACTCTTACATCTTGTTTAGTTCCTATTACCTTGACCTTCTTTAATTGAGCTCAAAGCTCCTTCTATCCCCCAAAACCCTTGAATTATAACAATGTCTCTTCTTGCATTTGTTTGTTAGTAAATTAATTTAAGCACTTATTTTTACTACATAAGTTTAGTACATGGACCATTGCAGTGATATTATATAGCTGCATGTAAAAGTGTATAATCTTAGTCTACATTCCAGACTTACTGAGTCAAAAGACTGCATTTTGTTTTGTGCCATTTAATGTGTCACATTATTATTTTATTTTAACATTTTTATTTATAAATATTTGCTGATTGATGATTTTAAATTGCATTTGCATTATATATAAATTTGAATAATTTAAAAAATGTTTAATCGCCATTAGTTTTCTTTTTTATTTTAAACACTAATTATTGCATTTATGAAGTACTGCCATGGGTATCTCTTTTTCCCCCTGTCCTGGTTGCCAGGGCAAAAACTAGGGTTAAGTTCCTCCATAATTTGGATGGGGACATGCTGGGCCTAATAATAGAGGGAAGAGACTCTACCAAAAGAGTCACTTAAATTAGCTAGAATGTACTGGTAGAGGGCAAGAATGTACTACAGGGATTGTTTATGTATATATACTAGAGGCCCGGTGCATGAAATTCGGGCACAGAAGGGGTGTGTCCCTCAGCCTGGCCTGCACCCTCTCCAACCTGGGACCCCTTGGGGGATATCTGACTGCCAGCAGTTGGACATCCTTCTCACAATCCAGGACTGCTGGCTCCCAACCGCTTGCCTGCCTGCATGCTTGATTGCCCCTAACTGCTTCTGCCTGCCAGCCTGATCAACCCCTAACTACTCCACTACTGGACTGATTGATGCCTAATTGCTCCCCTGCCAGCCCGATCGCCCCTAACTTCCCTCCCCTGCTGGCCTGTTCACCCCCAACTGCCCTCCCTTACCAGCCATCTTGTGGGGGCCATCTTGTGATGACGTGAGGGCAGCCATCTTATGATTATGTCAAGTGATGACACCTAGGCTTTTATTATATAAGTTTTATATACAGTATATATACAGTATATATACACAAAAGGCCTGGTGCACAAAATTCTTGCACTTGGGGGTGGGGGGCGGTCCCTCAGCCTGGCCTGCACCCTCTTGCAGTCTGGGAGCCCTCAGGGGATGCCCGACTGATGGCTTAGGCTTGCTCCTTGGCAGTTGAATAACCTTAGCGCTGCTGTGGAGGCAGTAGAGGCTCTTCCCACCAATACTGTGCTCACCAGCTGTGAGTCTGGCATCTGGCTGAGCAGAGCTCCCCCTGTGGGAGTGCACTGAACACAAGAGGGCAGCTCCTTCATTTAGTGTCTGCCCCCTGGTGGTCAGTGCACATCATAGCATCTGGTCATTCTGCTGATTTGCATATTAGCCTTTTATTATACAGGATATATTAATAAAATATATAATCCTACCTAATAATAGACAAATATGCAAATTGACCATACCTTCAACACACCCACAAGCCACGCCCACTATCCAATCAGAGCAAGTATGCAAATTAACCCAACCAAAATGGCTACAGCCCTTAACGAAATTCAAGAAGTATTCACATTGCATGGAATGACTATCCTTTATTAACAGATACAAATACATTGGATGAATCATACACGCGACAACAGGCAGGTTTTTGATAAATTCTCTGAATGATGAACCGTTGACAGCCTTTCAGACTATAAGTTTCACCATCGAAGATTAAACTGTACATCCCAAATCTTTTTCTTAGATGGTCCAGGTGGTGGTGAAAAAACATCCTACCTAATAATAGACAAATATGCAAATTGACCATACCTCCGACACACCACAAGTCACACCCACAAGCCACGCCCAACATCCAATCAGAGTGAGTATGCAAATTAACCCAACCAACATGGCTACAGCCACAGAGAGCAAGGTTTCCTAGGTAACAGAGGAAGCCAAGCTTTCCGCCTGCCCTTGCCAGGCCTATGCCTCCATTCAAGCTACAAAGTTTCAATTATAGAAGGTAAACAAATTCAAATAGAAATGGCGGCAGAATGGAGCTTGAGAGAGCAGGTCAGGGTTGCCCCCGGCAACAGGGGAAGCAAAACTTTCCGCACACCCTGGCCGGGCCCACCCGCTTAAGGCAACAAAGTTTCAATTATAACCCCAACAGAAATGGCTGCCAGCCGTGGAGGGAGCCCCAGGCTTGGCTCCGCTCCAGGTTACAAAGTTTCAATTGTAGAAGGAAAATAAATTCCAGATACCAGGGCCTCCGCTTGGGTTGCCAGGGAGTGTGGCTGGCCTTCCAACCACCACAGGCCCCTCGCTCAGGCCACCCCATGCACCAAGGGAACCCCACCCTGATCAGGGACACCTTTCAGGGCAAACCAGCTGGCCCCCACCCCTGTACTAGGCCTCTATCCTATCTAATAAAAGAGTACTATGCAGATTGATCATCACTGCAACACACAATATAGCTGCCCCCATGTGGTCAAAGATGGCCACGACAAGATGGCCAGAGGAGAGGGCAGTTGGGAGGCACCCTGCCTGCAAAGGAGGGCAGTTAAGAGGGACCAGGCCTGCAAGGGAGGGCAGTTGGAGGTGATCAACCCTGTAGGAGAGGGCAGTTAGGGGTACCCAGGCCAGCAGAGGAGGGAAGTTGGGGGCAAACAGGCTGGCAGCAGAGTGGTTAGGGGGTGATCAGGCTGGCAGGCAGAAGCAGTTAGGGGCAATCAGGAAGGCAGGCAGGCAAGCAGTTGGGAGCCAGCAGTCCTGGATTGTGAGATCGGGCCTAAACGGGCAGTCGGACATCCCTCGAGGGGTCCCAGATTAGATAGGGTACAGTCTGGGCTGAGGGACAACCCCCCTCCGTGCACGAATTTCGTGCACCGGGCCTCTAGTATATATTTATAATATAATATAATCTACACTAATAAAAGAGAAAGTTGCAAATTGACAGTACTTCCGCATCACCCACCAGCCAATCAGGAGTGAGTATGCAAATTAACCCGACAAAGATGGTGGGTTAATTAGCATATGCAGGCACCCAGCGGCCTAGGTCCCAAAACATCCTTGGGACCCAGGCCACTCAAAGCCTGTAAGCTTGTGCATAGTCCCTGAGCAGATGGCGTCCCAGAATGGCCCTGGCCACTCTTGGCCTACAGGACTTGGCGCTGAGCAGCTGGGGACTGGATGGCAGAGGCTTGAGCAGGGCCGCAGTGGAACCAGTGGGAGCCCTGCCCAAGCCACAGCACAGGCTTGATCAGAACCAGGGGGCCCTACCCAAGCCACAGCGGAGGCTTGAGCAGGGCTGCCTCCTGCACACTCCCTATTGGGAACTGAGCAGCAACCCAAGCAGGTACCCTGACAGGGAATTCAACCTGTGACCTCTTGATGCAGGTAAAATTCTCAACCAAGTGAGACATACCAGCCAGGGTGGAATTGTTTTTTGTTTTTTATTTTATTTTATTTTATTTCTTTCCTTGGCCCCACAGCCCAGCAGTCACCAACATGTTCTCTTTATCTATTAGCTTAGTTTTTGTTTTGTCATATTTTGATTCCACATATAAGAGAAATTATAAATATATGTCTTTCTCTGTTTGACTTATTTTATTCAGCATAATCCTTTTGAGGTTCATCCAAGTTGTCACAAATGGAAAGATTATATTCTTTTTTATGGCTGAATAATATGAATATCTATATAGATAGATAGAAAAAGTATTCTATCCTATATAATGAAGAGGTAATATGCAAATTGACCATCACTCCAACACACAGGATAGCCTACCCATGTGGTCAAAGATGGCCACCCTCATGTGGACACAAGATGGCCCCCACAAGATGGCCAGCAGGGGAGGGCAGTTGTGGGCAATCAGGCCTACAGGGGAGGGCAGTTAGGGATGACCGGGCTGGCAGGGGAGGGCAGTTGGGAGGGACAAAGCCTGCAGGGAAGGGCAGTTGGGAGGGAAAAGGCCTGCAGGGAAGGGCAGTTAGGGCTAACCAGGCCAGCAGGGGGGGCAAGTTAGGGGCACTCGGGCTGGCAGGGGAGCAGTTAGGTGTCAATCAGGCTGGCAGGGGAATGGTTAGGGGGTTATCAGACTGGCAGGCAGAAGCAGTTAGGAGCAATCAGACAGGCAGTCAGGTGAGCAGTTGGGAACTAGTAGTCCTGGATTGTGAGAGGGATCCAAGATTGGAGAGGGTGCAGGCTGGGCTGAGGAACACACCCCCCCATGCACAAATTTTGTGCACTGGACCTCTAGTACTCTAGTATAGAATACTGTAGAATATTCTATATTATTATATATAATATACAAGAGGCCCGGTGCATGAAATTCATACACGGGGGGGGGGGGGAGGTGTCCCTCAGCCCAGCCTGCACGCTCTCACAATCCAGGACTGCTGGCTCCCAAATGCTCGCATGCCTGCCTTCCTGATTGCCCCTAACCGCTTCTGCCTGCCAGCCTGATCACCCCCTAACTACTCCCCTGACAGCCTGATTGATGCTTAACTGCTCCCCTGCCAGCCTGTTTGCCCCTAACTGCCCTCCCCTGCAGGCCTGGTCACCCCTAACTGCTCTCCCCTGCAGGCCTGGGTCCCCTGCCTAACTTCCCTTCCCTGCAGGCCCGGTTGCCCCCAACTTCTCTCCTCTGCTGGCCTGGTCACCCCTAACTGCCCTCCCCTGCAGGCCTGATTACCCACAAATGCCCTCCCTTGCAGGCCTGGTCCCTCTCAACTGCCCTCCCCTGCTAGCCATCTTGTGGTGGCCATCTTGCGTCCACATGGGGACAGGATCTTTGACCACATGGGGGCAGCCATCTTGTGTGTTAGAGTGATGGTCAATTTGCATATTACCCTTTTATTAGATAGGACTAGTAGCCCTGCTCATGAATCCGTGTGCCAGCAGTTCTCTGCCACCTTCCTATAGCTCTCTGCCCGCTGCCCTGCCCTCCTGTAGCTCCCCCTGCCCCCCATGTAGATTGTTGCCCTTTTCCTTCCTGTAGCTCTCTGCCTTCCGCTTGCTTGCTGCCCTACACCATGCTGTAGCTCTCTGCCACCCACTGCCCCGCCTTGCTGTAGCTCCCCCCTTCCCCCTCTTCCCTCCCCCCATCATAGATTGCTGCCATGCCCCCTCTTGTAGCTCTCTGCCACCCACTTGTAGTCCACTGCTCCACTCTCCTGCAGATCCATGATCCTGTCATTATGTGGTCAGTAGTTATGCCTCACAGTGTAATGGATAATTAGCATATTCCTCTCTTATTATATAGGACTAGAGGCCCAGTGCATGGATTTGTGCACCAGTGGGATTGGGCAGAAACTGGCACTCCGACATCCCTGGAGGGGTCCTGGATTGCCAGAGGGTGCATGTTCGAGGCCAGGGAGGTACTCAGGAGGTTAGCCAGCTGGAGAGGACCATAGGAGGGCTCTTGGATATATCCAGATTGTCTCACTCAGTGTAGATCAGCCAGCCTCCAGCAGCAAGCTAACCTACCAGTTGGAGAGTCTGCCCCCTGGTGGTCAGTGCACATCATAATGAGCGGTTGAGCAGTCTTAGCATATCATTAGTATATTACACTTTGATTGGTTGACTGGAAGACCAGATGACCAGACATTTATCATGTTAGACTTCTATTATATAGGTTATATAATCTCACAATTTCTTTATCCATTCATCCATTGATGGGCACTTAGGTTATTTCCAATCTTGGCTATTATAAATAACTAGAGGACCGATGCACAAAATTTGTGCAAGAGGCTTGGCCCTTGCAGCCGTGGCAGCTTGACTCTGCCCTCGTAGCCGCGGGTTTGTCCAGAAGTTCGTCAGGAAGGACGTCCGGAAGGTCGTTCGGCTGTCCAGTCTAATTAGCATATTAAACTTTTATTATTATAGATTCTGTAATGTATGTGGTGGTATAGATATCTATTTGAGATAATATTTTGAACTTCTTCAGATAAATACCTACATATGGAGTTGTTGAATCAGATAGTAGTTTATTTTTAATTTTTTGAGGAACTTCCATACTCATTTCCATAGTGGCTACACTAATTTATACTCTCACAAACTACACAGGATATCCTTTTCTCCACATCCTTTCCAACACTTGTTATTTCTTATGTTTTTTATAATAGGCATTCTAACAGGTGTGAGGTGATGCCTCATTTATGGGTTTGATTTGCATTTTTCTGATAATTAGTGATGTTGAGCATCTTTTCATGTACTTTTTGGGCATCTATCTGTTTTGGGAAAAAAAGTCTATTCAGGTTGTCTGCCCAATTTTTAATTTAATTGCTTGTTTGTTTGCTATTGGGTTGTATGAGTTCTTTATATTTTTTCGATGTTAATTACTTACATACATGATTTGCAAGTATTTTCTAACATTAAGTAAATTGCTTTTTTTTGTTGTTGATGGTGTCCTTGCTGTGCAGGAGGTTTTTAATGTGTTGTACTCCCATTTTCATTCTTGCTTTTGTTGCCTTTGCTTTTGCTGTCAAATCCATAAAATCATTGCCGGGACACCTGTTAAGGAGTTTACCACCTGTGTTTTCTGCTAGAAGTGTTACAGTTTCAGAATTTTACATTTAAGTCTTTAATCCATTTTGAGTTAATGTGTGTATATGGTTTGTATAGTTTTATTCTTTTGCATGTGGCTGTTCAGTTTATCCAATACCATGTATTGAAGCAACTATCCTTTCCCCATTGTATATTCTTGGCTCATTTGCATAAATTATTTAATTATAATAGGTGGGTTTATTTCTGAGCTCTCTATTCTGTTCCATTGACCTATATGTCTGTTTTTATGGCCTTGCCATACTGTTTTGATTACTATAACTTTGTAGTATAGTTTGAAATCAGGAAGTGTGAGGCTTCTAGCTTTGTTCTTTTCCTAGAGGCTAAGTCCAGCAGGTCATAATAAATGTGAGAAATCCTCAAAAGGTTGAATGGACATATTCAGCAGGGCTGAAAATCTGCATGTTATTACCTGCTGCTGGAAAAGCCAAAGCAATCCCCCTAACCTGACTGTTTATCAGACCTTACCTTTGATATGTATATATGCTTTGCTAAAGGGAAAAATGTGTGAATAAAAAGCCCTGGATCTGGAGATTTGGAGAGCCCACTTCACTAGAAAGTGGAGCCTCCCCTGGCTCCACCATGCCTCCCAAATTTATATTTATTGTTTAGTTTATTCATTTATACACAGCTCCTTCTCCAGATTCCTGAACCCTAGCTGCGGAAAAACTGCAGCATTCTTTTACTCAAGATTCCTTGATTCTCAGGGTTTTGTGGTTTCATACAAATTTTAGAATTACAGTTATGTGCTACACAATGACATTTTGGTCAACAATTGATTGTATATACAAATACAATAAAATTATAATGGAGCTGACTTTCCTGTAAGAAATGAAAAATATATATATATATGGTTCAGATGGATTTTTTTTTCTCTGACAGAAGAAATATTGTGGGGATTGGAAATACATTTCCTCTCACAGCACTTCAATATTGAGTGCACAGATTACATTCCAATCAGTCAGCTACTGATGTGTCTCAGCATAGATGAGCTTGTCTCCACAGCACTACATATTCAGAAGACCTTACAGCCCCCCAATTCCACCCCCCAGATCTAGCTGGATGGTTTTCAGAGAACCTTGCTGTAAATGCTTTGCTGAGGACCTAAGATCCTTTACAAGAACACTGGTCCATAGGAACTACTTTAAGAATTGTTCAATGCCACTGTCACTTTAATAAACACTTTCTGTTATTGTGTGGAACCAGCCTCTCCCTGTGCTTTCAAAATATTTTCTAATTGTAATGATGTGAAGCATAGATAAGTTTTATTTATTTATTTATTTTTTATCAATTCAATGCCAGAGAGAGCCCTTTGTGCCAGATAGGGTCAAGGGAACCAAAAACAAATTTCCAAAGTAAAAATATTAAATTCTCAATTCTACACTCTCCATGTGAGACACTCTTTTTTTTTTTATGAACACTAAGATCCTTAATCTGACCACTGCTCCAACGTGCAATAGTGAAAACCACATCACTGTGAAAATCTCTGATGTTCCATTATTTCTCCATCTGGATTTGATTCTACTGATCCTCAGGCCACCTTTAACTCCCTGCTGACAGCCTCTAATATGATGATTTATACCTACCCAGCCAGTTTGCTCCAATATTTCTAATCAATCCAGCCCACACCCCTGTTAATAGAGAAGCACTGACAGTTTTGCTGTTCTCTTTCTGACTGCACTGGAAGTAAGAGGGCGGGTGGGCTTGTAGGCAGCATTTATAAAGTCTACAGTAGTGTACAGGTATGTCCCAGGCCTTCATATTCACTCACCACTCACTCACTGGTTTACCTTAAGCAATTCCAGTCCTGCAAACTCCACTCTTGGCAAGTGTCCTTTATGAGTGTAGCATTTTTTGCCTGTTGTTCTGTATTTTTATTGTACCTTTTCTATTTTAGATATGTTTAGATTCACAAATACTTAACATTGCATTACAATTACCTACAGTATTCAGAACAGTAACATGCTATAAAGATTTGTAGCCTAAGAGCAATTAGCTGTACCATCTAGGTTTGTTAAGTGCACTCTATGATGTCTCCACAATGTCAAAATCATCTAATAACACATTGCTCAGAATGTATTCCCATCATTAAGTGATGGAGGACTGTATTTGTTCTACTTTATAAAATGCCATTAGAATTTTGATAGGGGTTGCACTGAATCTGTAGATTGCTTTGGGTAGTATGGACATTTTAACAGTACTCATTTTTCCAATCTATGAACATACATTTCTCCATTTATTTGTTTCTTCTTCATTTTCTTCCATTAATTTTTAAGATTTCTAACATACAGGTCTTACACCTCCATGGTTAAGTCTATTCCAAGGTAATTTTTGTTCTTTTTGATGCAATTGTAAAAAGGATTTTTTTTAAAATTCCCTTTCTGTGAGTTTATTAATATATAGAAATACAACAGATATTTGTATATTGATTTTATATCCTGCAACTTCACTGAATTTATATATTAGTTTTAACAGGTTTTTTATGTAGTCTCTGTTAGAGATAGCCTTTATTATATTGAAGTACCTTCCCACTATACCCAATTTTTTGACAGTTTTATCATAAATTGATATTAAATTTTATCAAGTGTTTTTTCTGAATTTATTGAGATGATCATATGATTTTAATCATATGGTGTGTTATATTGACTGATTTGTGGGTGTTGAATCATTCTTACATTTCTGGAATAAGTTCCGCTTGAATAGGTTGTATGGTTCTTTTAATGTATTGCTGAATTTGGTTTGTTAATATTTTGTTGATGATTTTTATATCTATGTTAATTAGGGATATTAGCCTGTATTTTTTTTTCCATTGGTGTCCTTATCTGGTTTTGGTATCGGGTAATTCTGCCCTCATAAAATGAATTTGGAAGTTCCCTCTTTTTCTATATTTTCGAAGAGTTTGAGAAGGATTGCTATTAATTTTTTGACTGTTTCAAAGAATTCACCAGTGAAGCTGTCTGTCCCTGGACTTTGTTGGGAAATTCTTTGTTACTTATTCAGTCTTTTTTTCTAGTAATTGGTCTGTTTAGATTTTCTATTTCATCATGATTCAACCTTAATAAATTGTATATTTCTAGGAATTTATTCCTTTTTTTTTAGGCTGGCAATTAATTGGTGTATAACTATCCTTAGTAGTCTTTTATGATTATTTATGTTTCTGTGGTAACAGTTGTAACATAAATTTGATTCCTGATTTTGTTTACTTGAGTCTTCTCTCTTTTTTTTTCATTAGTGAGACTAGTTATAAGTTTGTTAATTTTGTTTATTTTTCAAGAACAAGCTGTTAGTTTCATTGTTCTTGTCTATTGTCTTTGCAGTTTCTATTTTATTACTTTTTCTCTAAACGTTATTTTTTTCTTCTAATCTGCATTTTAAACCATGATCATCTGCACATTACATTTTAAAAAGCATTATCAATATTTAACCCTCATAAGCTATTTTCCCTTTTTTAAACTACTTGATTTATGTCTCCTCCCAATATTGAAGTTGCTTTGCAAAAGGTTACTGAACATTCCCTTATAATCAAATCCAGTTCTTCTAGCCATTTTTTCAATGTATTTCAATCTTGGCCAATAGTCCTTTCTAAAGTTTTCCTTCCTGAGTCTTTTATAATAGTAGTATGACTTCTCTTTCTTCTCTTGGAGCTGCATTTCTTTTATCCCCATTCTCTTCTTCCCAATACCAATGTTCTGGGTTTTTATTCTATGCTCTTCTTTGGTAAAATTACTTTCATACTTATAATTTAATTACATGAAGTGCTTGACTTCCAAATCTGGCCCACATTTATCTCTTGAGATTACTTTTATCTTAAACAGCTTGCTGAGCATCTGAACCTGGACATTTTTAAGATCAATGGGTTTTAACTGAACTTAAAGCTTTTCTACTCAAATTTGATTTTTTTTCTTCTCTTTTGGGCTGTTAAGCAAAATGTCATATTCCTCAGTATATTATAAACTTCTTAAAGTTGTGGATCAATTTAATCTATGAAATACCTTACAATGTGAAGGCAGAATGAAAAACAATTGCCTTATAGCTTACTTGACTAACCAGATTCATTCAAATGTCAGTTTACTTCTATTCATAAGTGGTTCTTATGAATACCTGGTGTGGTTCTATAAGTTAAGGTTATTATAATAACCAGGGAAAGGTTAAGTGATGCAAACTCACACAACAGAATGAACTGTATAGAGAATACCAAATAGTTGCCTCAAGTATTTTTCTGTCTATATAGCTCTCTCAAACCACCTATCTCACCATCTATTAAAAACTATATGCCGCCGAAACCGGTTTGGCTCAGTGGATAGAGCGTCGGCCTGCGGACTCAAGGGTCCCAGGTTCGATTCCGGTCAAGGGCATGTACCTTGGTTGCGGGCACATCCCCAGTAGGGGGTGTGCAGGAGGCAACTGGTCGATGTTTCTCTCTCATCGATGTTTCTAACTCTCTATCCCTCTCTCTCTTCCTCTCTGTAAAAAATCAATAAAAATATTAAAAAAACTATATGCCAATGTGATATAATAATATTCTCTTTGAAGAGTTGATGGAAACATTTGCTAAAAATTATAAATGAAATATCTATATTCTGTTTGTGGTACAGATCCTTTTTTATTTATCATACTGTTGTTTTCTTATTTACTCATCCTATTAAGTATTATCTTTACATCTTAGACTTATATCTTTTTCAGGGTTGATACACAATCCAGAGGAAAAATTTTAATGGCTCTTTATGAGAAGTAAATCCAGTCTAATAAATATATGTAGCTTTGTATGTTTGTTAAAGTATATGTTTATGAGATGAGTGCAGGTATGGTGCCTGTCTCATACATGGAAGAGCCTAAAATGCAGTGGAGGATGAAGTCAATGAAAAAGGAAAATCAGTTGTCTGCTAATTGTCTTTATGGTATAGATAAAGATTCTATTTTTCCATGGGGGTGTTGTAAAGAATAAATAATGGCATTTTACATTGGTTAGTAGCACAGGCTTTGGGGATTATTCAGATCTCAGGGGAAAACCTGGTTTAATGGCTACTAATTATAGAAACTTGTGCAGTTTATATGGCTTTTGAACATGAGTGAAACAATGATAATAATACCTACCTCATATGGTTATTCAAACTAATGAAAAAGATAATGTATGTTAAATACCAAAAACATTTCTTTATAGTCTTAAATAGTATCTATAATTATATTTGCTTCTAATTTATGTTATTTTCATCCTTCCATATTTTTTTAATTTTTTTTTACTCTTACTGTAGCGTATAGATTGTGTTTCAAGTACTTATTCTGCCAATTTCTAGTGTGTGTCAACTCTATCTCTGAACTTCATTTTTCTATTTATGGAATTGGGATTATAATGCTCAGATGAGATGAAACGTATAAAAGTTTGATGACCACTGTAAGATGATATTGACTGTGAGTTATTTAATTAAATTGCAGATGATGACTGGTCATCTAGTCATCTACTAAGTCATTCAACAGATATTTATTGAATGCACAATGAGTTATAGACTTTGTGCTGGATACTGAAGAATGATACAAGCAGGATCTGCTTTAAGGGTTTTACAAATTAGTAGACAATATAATTATATATACAGCAGCTGCATAGTGTGATGCATTTATGCCTAAAGAATGACCTTCCCTTGAGTAAAATCAGAATTCACTTGCCTGAACGTTACATGAAATATTATAGTTGAAGGTTGATCGTTCTCTTTTTAATGATTGACTTCCATTTTGCCTAATTGGTAGTTAATTTTATATGTCAACCTGACTGGGCCACAGGGTGCCCTGGCATTTGTCCAAACACTGTTCTGGGTGTGTCTATGAGGGAGTTTCTGGGTGAAATAAACATTTTGAAACATGGGGTTCAAGGTGCAGACTTCTTCTCTTTGGTCCTTGTCCGACTAAGTTGAAAAATAAATTTGTGGACTAACAGATTTATTTAATAATAATGTAGAAAATTATTGGAAGCATATACAAACTCCATCTTGGTTCAAAAGATGCCAAGGGACTCCCAAATGGGAAAAGCCTGCTCTCTCTCTAATGGGAAAAAAAATCTAAATCCAAAAAGTCTGTCTTGTGTCCCTTTGTCTCTGGCTTATATATGCTGTAGTTCTTTGTTTGAACCTGACCCTTTCTAATTGAACCCTTCCTTAACTTAGGACCCCCATGCTTTCCTCATTGGTCACTCTGCTATATAGTATCAGTTTCAAAGTGCAAAGCCCACGTGGTGCTCCCTTCTTTCTCTCTCGCTTATCTTGCAAAATTACTCTATCCTCTGTGAAAATATGTCCCCCTCTTCCTGGTATCTATCAACATTTCTCTAGTCTCTGTATAAGTAAGATAAGTATTTTGGCATCTTGAAGCTATTTCTGCCCTTCACATATACATTCCTCTCCCATGGACCCTCTTTATTTCCTAATATTGTCTGTCCTGTCTTTAAAATTCCTTTCAAGTTGATGGCCACCTAATACTAATGGGCCTCAGCCTATCAGTCTAACATCTGAATAAAACAAAAAGGCTAAGTAAGAGGGAACTCTTCTCTGACTGAATGAGCAGGGGCATTGATCTATTCCAGCTTTTACACTCTTATGGAATCATTGGTTCTTCTGGGATCTTGAGCCTGCTAACTTTTGGACTAGACCATATACCATTGGTTCTTCTTGATCTCCAGCTTTGTGACTGCAGATCTTTGGACATCCTAGCCTCTATAATCACATGATTCAATCAATACCTTAGAATAAGTCTGAGTATATACACGCATACCAGTATATATGTATACATGGAGATAAACACAAACACATACATCCTATTTGCTCTGTTTTTCTGGAGAACCTGGACTAATATAACCCATTTTTAACCTAGATTTTGTATTGAGTATCTCCCATCTAACGTCCCTACCCTTACATCATAGGGTTGGATCCATTAAATAACTGAATCAAAGTAAAATGGTCTCATTGCCAATTCAGATAAAACTATTTCCCTGGCATATATGAGACTGTACAAGAATGTGAGAAGAAATGATGTGTGGACCAGTTACTGAGCATGTTTGTTCAACTTTTTTTTTTTTCAACAAAATGCCTTGAAGCTCTATGCCATTCTGAGATCTACTGGTATCTTGTAATTTTTCCTTTTATCTATACCTGTGCTGGAAATGATGACCTTTATTTTAACTTCAAAAGACACGTTCCTAATTTACCTCTACCTCTGGGTAAAAATTATACAGAATCTGCTAAACTAGCACTCATGTGAGAAACACTGATGCAAAAGCTGTTAAATTCTTATTAGTCATATACGTTTATTATTGTGTTTGTCTTAATGGTTCAAAAGATGCCAAATGCAAAGTTTATAGCAGTGTTTGATGAAGAGATTTTTTTGCCAGCAGCAAAATAGTTCAAGTTGTAAATTATGGATGGTCAAATAGAATTCAGAGAAAGTGTTACTTACTCTTAGAGGCAATGATTAATTTTATTAAGGGGAAAATGCCACCAAGTTAGTCTGTCAGTCACATTATCTAATTTCATTGAAATACTTAAAACGTTATGGGATATGAGGTTGATTCTATATGAATTTCCAAATAATGACAGTATTAACCATGTACTAGTAGTTAAATGTGCAACAAATAGGTACAGAAATATAGTTGTATTTAATAATGTATTAGCTAGCCCAGAGGGAGTGGCTCAGTTGCTTGGAAGGATCATCATCATCCTGTACAGAAAAGTGCT
This sequence comes from Eptesicus fuscus, assembly GCF_027574615.1. Classification (NCBI taxonomy): domain Eukaryota; kingdom Metazoa; phylum Chordata; class Mammalia; order Chiroptera; family Vespertilionidae; genus Eptesicus; species Eptesicus fuscus. The sequence continues at coordinate 90,172,766 of NC_072475.1, read as the reverse complement.
GGTTCCATTCCCAGTTAGGGCACATACCTGGGCTATGAGTTTCATCCCTGATTGGGGCATGGGAGGCAGCCAATCCATTTCTGCCTGTCTGTCTCTCTCTCTCTCTATCTCCCTCTTTCTCTGTCTCTCTCCCTTCCTATCTCTAAGCATGTCCTTGGATGAGGATTTTACATATATATACTAGAGGCCCAGTGCACAAAATTTGTGCATATGGGGGGTGTCTCTCAGCCTGGCCTGCACCCTCTCCAATCCAAGACCCCTCAGGACCGCTGGTTCCTAACCGCTCACCTGTCTGCCTGCCTGATCACCCCCTAACTCCCCCTCACATTGGCCTGATCGCCCCTAACTGCCCTCCGCTATGAACCTGATCACCCCTAACTGCCCTCTCCTGCCAGCCTGATTGCCCCTAACCCTAACCACCTCTGCCTTTGTCCGGAAGGATGTCTGGAAGATGTCCACTCTAATTAGCATATTACCCTTTTATTAATATGTGTGTGTGTGTGTATATATATATATATATATATATATCCATTACCTAGACATAACCACAAAGCAAAAGTGTTCTCCCTGGGGGCTAATATCTACAAGAATGAAAGAATGAATTCAATACGTATCTTTTCTACCAGGAATGCTCAGGGCCTACTCAAAAAGGCAAATAATCCTCTCCACTAATAATTACAGGGTAAAACAAGATGGTTGTTAGAGTATTAAATTTGACAGTAAAATAGTAGTCAAGTTTTCAGGCTAATTTAAATTGGCCAATCAAAATAAGCAAATACTCTAGAAAAATCAATTATACTGGACAAAAAAGCTGTTCCTAAAGTGTTAACTAAAATTTTTATTGGTAGTTCATCTCATGGTAAAATTGCGTAACATATAATGAACCTAAAGCAGTCACATTTTAGTGCAAAAAAGTAAAGTTTAAAAACTATCAAGATTACAGCATAAAATTTCCAAAAGCATCCCAATATTTAAACCAAAAAAAGGGGGGATAGTAGAAGAATATCATGCAAGGGAAAATATCCTGTAAATAAATTACATCTAGAAAATTTTTACTTTAGAAAATTAACTTTCATTTGTAATGCTAACAGCAAGACACTCAGGTAAAACATACATGGTGTCAAAACAAGCCAAAAAAAAATCGTTTGGGCAAAAAAATGAAAAAGGATCGCAAGTCAAATTTATAGAAAATATTCCTTTATTAACTTTTGGTCGAGAATATGTTTGTATATTTTCAGAAAACAACTCCGAGACCATGTGGATTCCTGCAACAGAGAGGAATTGACAGGAGTGCTCCAGCCATGAAGTCAGAAGAGAAACAGTCCAGAGATGGAAGACGCTGACCATGCCTTACCATACTAGCAGTCAGCAGATGTGCGTCACTGCAGATTGCCCAGGACCAAACCAGAGAGGGTCAGACCTGCATTACCACGATTTGTCCACAATCCAGAACTGAAATATCATTGCTGTTATGAACACATAAACAACTGTTGGACATAGAAACTGGGACTCAAAAGAACTGTTGGCCCAGAAAGAAACTCACTATAGACTGATTAATTTGCCTCTCAGCATAACTATTATTGCTTGTCTCATTTTCGGTTCCTATAAGTGTATTACTAGTATCACATGAGCTCACTCATCTAGGGGAAAGATGAACAACATAGACTGAAGAACAAGAACAGCATTGATCAGACTGTCAGACCTCAGAGGGAAGGTAGGGGAGGGTGGGGACAAGGGAGATAGATCAACCAAAGGATTTGTGTGCTTGCATATGAGCCTAACCAGTGATCATGGACAACAGGGGGAGGGGGGCATGCATGTGGAGGGGTTTGGGAAGGGAATGGGGGGGGTTGATGACAAATATGTGATACCTTAATCAATAAAGTAATTTAAAAAAGTAAATAAATAAATAAATAAATAAATAATACATGATGTTTGTGAAGATTAATTTTCTTAGAGTTTAGAATCATTTAAAAAATAGGAAATATAAAACTGAAATTTGGGGAGAGAGAGGTAGAGAAAAAGAGAGAGAGAAGACCTTTGTGAAAGGTGTAATTCATGTTTTTTTATTCCTGCAGCATTAATTATTGTATATGTGTGTCTATTCATTACACAAAGAAAAGAACATTAAACTGAAAATGTATATGTGACCTTTATCACAAGAAATGTGAACTTTAACTAGATGATATCAATATCTTAAGTAGCTCTAGAATTTTATATCTCTTTCTGTATGTTAAGACTTCATTAATACAGAAATGTCAGTCTTTGAATTTCTTTGCTTAAACTGATGACATTCAAATAATTGTATGGCCAAAAAGGTTTATTTTTTGAAAGTAAAAAATGAAAATACAGTCTATAAAATATATAATTAATTTTATATTGGCTTAACTTATATTAATGGCTTAATATATGTTAAAAGGCCAACATTTTATTAATAAATTCATTTTTATATTAACCAACAGTGTTGTTTGCAAATGCTACAATGTCTTTTTTTTCTGATTTTAAGGCATTATTACCTTTAAAAATTCAAAGAATGTTTTAAAGATGTATAGCAATAAATTACATGTATCTGTCTTCCATACTTTTATATTAAATTGAGGTTAGAATAGTTAGTATATGTAGTTAGCTAATGTGGAAGAAAGAATGAGAGATAAGTAAGCAGGATCTTTTTCATTCCTAAATTTTAATATAAGCTAAATATTCATAAAGAAGAATATATGTAATTCTAAAAATGGAAATTAATCTATACCTCATAAAAATGGATAAACATTTGAATTATGGTAAGTGTGATGGATTAGAGATGAAAAATGGAAGGCATTTAATATTCCAAAAATATAAATTTTGTTGTTTTTATTTCATTCCAAAATTATAATGATGTTGATGCATAAAATGAGAAATGTGAGTCCTCCAATTTTATTTTTTTTTAAGATTGTTTTTGAGTATTTAAGTTTTCTTGCATTTCTATGCGCTATTTAGGGTAAACTTATTAATTAATGCAAAAAAATGGTACATAGGATTTTGAAAGGGAATACCTTGAAACTGTAGATCAATTTGGGGAGAATTGCTATAGTAATAATATTTAGTCTTTTAATCCATATGTGGGGGCTGTCTTGCCTTTTATTTAGGCCTTCTTTAATAATTTTCAATGATTGTGATTTTTTTAGTGTATAAATGTTGTGCTTCTGTAATTAATTTATTCCTAAACATGAAAAGCTTTTTCATGATTCCATTGTAAAGTAAAATATTTTCTTAACTTTATTTTTGAAACACTTCTTGTATTATATAGAAATACAAATGACTTTTGTGTATTGATCTTGTGTAATATAACCTTGTTGAACTTCTTTAGTTCTAATGATATTTTTTGAATACTTCGGATTTTTAAAATCTGTAAATAGAGATGGTTTAGCATGCAAGTGGTGTTTATTGTTCCTTATGTTATGGGGAAAGCTTCCATTATTAAATATGAGCAAAATAATGGATTTTTAATTTTTTTTATTGATTAAGGTATTACATATGTGTCCTTATCCCCCCATTACCTCCCACCCCCCCCCCCATGTCCTCACCCCCCTGTTGTCTGTGTCCATTGGTTAGGCTTATATGCATGCATACAAGTCCTTTGGTTGATCTCATTGATGCCCTTTATTAGTGTGAAATCTTTGTTCTTTTGTAAAAAATCAGTTGACTGGCCCTAGCTGGTTTTGCCCAGTGGATAGCGCATTGGCCTTCAGACTGAAGAATCCTGGGTTTGTATCAAGTCAAGAGCATGTACCTTGATTGTAGGCTTCATTTTATTCCCTGCCTTGGTGTGGGGGTGAGGGGTAGAGGAAGGCAACCGATCTATGTGTCTCTCTCACATCAATGTTTCTGTCTCTCCTCCTCCCTTCCACTTTTTTTAAAAATCAATGGAAAAACATCCTCGGGTGAGGATTAACAACAACAACAACAACAAATCAGTTGACTGTATTTTTGTGAGTTGATTTCTGGGTTCACTACTTCAGTCCATTGATCTATTTGTCTATTCTTTCACCAAAATTATACTGTTTTCATTAGAGTAGCTTTATCGTAAGTCTTTAACTCAGATAGTGTTGGTCCTTCAACTTTGTTCTTTTCTTTCAAAACTAGAGGCCCAATGCACGAAATTCGTGCATGGGGGAGGGGTGTGTCCCTCAGCCCAGCCTGCACCCTCTCCAATCTGGGAACCCTTGAGGGATGTCCGACTGCAGGTTTAGGCCTGATCCCGGTAGGATTGGGCCTAAATGGGCAGTCAGACATTCCTCTCACAATCCAGGACTGCTGGCTCCCAACTGCTCACCTGCCTGCCTTCCTGATTGCCCCTAACTGCTTTTGCTGGCCAGCCTGATCACCCCTTAACCACTCCCCTGCCAGCCTGATTGATGCCTAACTGCTCCCCTGACAGCCTGTTTGCCCCAAACTGCCCTCCCCTGCAGACCTGGTCACCCCTAACTGCCCTCCCCTGCAGGCCTGGCCCCCCCAACTGCTCTCCCCTGCAGGCCTGGGTCCCCCCAACTGCCCTTCTTTGCAGGCTCAGTCTCCCCCAAATTCCCTCCTCTGCCGGCCTGCTCACCCATAATTGCCCTCCCCTGCAAGCTTCATCGCCCCCCAATTGCCCTCCCTTGCAGGCCTGGTCCCTCCCAACTGCCATCCCCTGCTGGCCATCTTGTGGTAGCCATCTTGTGTCCACATGGGGGCAGCCATTTTTGATCACATGGGGGCAGCCATCTTGTTTTTTGGAGTGATAGTCAATTTGCATATTACTCTTTTATTAGATAGGATAGAAGCCTGGTCACAGGTGGGGGCCAGCTGGGTTGCCCTGAAGGGTGTTCCAGATCAGGGTAGGGGTTCCCTTGGGGTGTGGGGTGGCCTGGGTGAGGGACCTGTGGTGGTTTGCAGGCTGGCCATGCCCCCTGGCGACCCAAGTGGAGGCCCTGATATCTGTGATTTATTTATGTTCTATAATTGAAACTTTGTAGGCTTGAGTGGAGCCAAGCCTCCTGCTTGCTCTGTGTCTGCAGCCATTTTTGTTGGGATTTATTTAACTTCTATTATTGAAACTTTGTAGCCTTGAGTGGAGACCAAGGCAGGCCAGGGCTGCGGAAGCTTGGCTTCCTCCATCATTGGCGGAAACTCAAGCCTCCTGCTCTCTCCAGCTCCTTGGCTGCCGCCATTTTTGTTGGGATTTATTTATCTTCTATAATTGAAACTTTGTAGCCTTGAGTGGAGGCCTGGGCCTGCCAGGGTATGCAGAAAGCTTGGCTTCTTCCATTGTTGGGGAAACACAAGCCTCCTGCTCGCTCCATGGCTGCAGCAGTCTTGGTTGTATTAATTTGCATACTTGCTCCTGATTGGCTGGTGGGCGTGACTTGCGGGTATAGTGCAGTGATGATTAATTTGCATATTACTCTTTTATTAGACTGGATTGTGCTGGCTATTCTGGGTCTTTTGCCTGTCCATATAGACTAAGAGGAAGTTTGTTGCATCTATAAAATAACTCACTGGGATTTTTATTGGGATTGCATGCAATCTAAAAATCAAGTTAGGAAGATATGACATCTTGAAAATATTGAGTTTTTCTATTCATGAACATGTAGTATCTCTTCATTTGTTTAGTTCTTATTTAATTGTATTTATCAGAGTTTTATAGTTTTCCTCATATTGATTTTGTACATATTTTGTTAGCTTTATACCTAATATTTCATTTTGTGGGTGCTAATGTAAATGGCATAGTGTTTTTAATTTATACTTTCACTTATCCATTGTTGATATATAGGGAAGGTATTCACTTTTGCATATTAACCTTGTATCCTGCAACCTTGTTATAAGAGCTTATTCATCCCAGCATTTATTTTGGTAAATTCTTTTGTATTTTCTACATTGTCTGTAAAAAAAGACAGTTTTATGTCTTCTTTCTCAATTTTTGTATCTTGCATTTTCTTTTCTTGCCTATTGAATGAACAAGGACTTCCAGTATGATGTTCAAAAGGAGTTGTGAAGTGGACATCCTTAATTTATATCAGATCTTAGTGGAAAAGCTTTGAGTTTCTCACCATTAGGTATAATGTTAACTGTAGGTTTTTTGTAGATAGTCTTTATCAAGTAGAAGAAGTTTCTCTACTTCTTTCTGGATTCTTATGATGGAAAGTTAGGTATTGATTCAAAATTATTTTGTTTTATCATATAGTTGTTTATAGATATAAACTTTAAGTACTGCTTTGGCTGTATTCATTCTGGGTATATTTTGTTTTTATTTTCATTCATCTCAAAGTATTTTATAATGTCTCTTGTTATTTCTTCTTGGAATTATTCATTATTTAGAATTAAGTTGTTTAATTTTCACATATTTGTTAATTTCCCAATTTTTTCTTTGTATTGATTCTTAATTTTATTTCACAAAGCCAGAGAAAATACTTTGCATAATTTGAACCTGTTTGAATTTATTGAAGCCTATTTTATGGTTTAACAAATGGTCTACATTGGAGAATGTTCCATGTACATTTGAGAAAATGTATAATCTGCTGGTTTTTGTTGAATGTTTTTTTAAAATATATTTTATTTATTTTTTCACAGAGAGGAATAGAGAGGGATAGAGAGTTAGAAACATCGATGAGAGAGAAACATAGAAACATAGATCAACTGCCCCCTGCACATCCCTTCACTGGGGATGTGCCTGCAACCAAGGTACATGCCCTTGACAGGAATTGAACCTGGGACTCTTCAGTCTGCAGGCTGACGCTCTATCCACTGATTCAAACCAGTTAGGGCATTTGTTGAATGTTTTATACTTATCTGTTAGATCTAGTTGGATTATAATTCAAGTCTTCTATTTTCTTATTAATTTTCTTTGTCTTTCTCTTTCATGCATTATTGAAAGCTGGGTATTAACTATAACTATATTTTTTGAATTGCCAATTTATAAATTCAATTCTGTCACTTTTTGTTTTATGTATTTTGATGCTCCATTACTATGTACATATTCTGTATGTGTGTATTTTTCATATATTCCTGATGGATTGACACTTTTTTACTTTAAACTTAAAAGTAAAATTTTTGTTTTAATGTCTTCTTTGTGCGTATTGCTTGCATAGTATAACTTTTTACAACTTTGTACTTTCAATTGTCTTTGATTTCAAGTGTCTTTTGTATGATTATTGGATTGGTTTTAAAATTCCTGTTAATTTCTTTTTGTTGAATTGGATTGCTATTCATTTACATTTAGTGTAAATACTAAAAATCGTATTTATGTCTGTTATTTTTGACATATTTTTGTTTATGTTTTATATTTTTATTTTTCCCTTTTTTGTACTACATAGGTATTTTCTAGTATAGCATTTTAAATATCTTGTTGGTTTTTAATTATATATGTTTTAGTTATTTTCTTAATACCTGCCCTATGGATTACATTTGACATCTTATTAAAAATGACTTTTAAAAATAATATAATATGGCAAATCTGGAAATCAAATAGCACCCCTTTCCAGGATATGTTGTTTTAGCTGTTGTGGTTCTTTCTGTTTAGTGACTTTACTTGACTATTGCTGTGAAGTCTATATTCTATGTCATGTGTTGCCATAGAGTCTCTGATTAGTTACTCCAGTTGTCAGTTAATAATTAGAGATTTCCTTTACAGTTTTTGAACCAATTATTCTCCCAGCCTTTGCTGAGTGGTTGCATGTAGTATGTGTGGGGGTATGTGTTCACTGATTCCACAGGTAGTTCACAACTTTGCCTTAGCCTTTATTGCTTGACCAGATCCTCAGGTCAGTCAAAGTGAAAGAGCAGCGATTTCTCATGTCTTTCCTGGACATACACACAGCCCTTCATATATGCATGACCTTCTAGATTTCCAGGGATATGTCAGAGGAATATGACATTTCATTTCTCAGGGTTTTCTCTTTTAAGATTTTGGCCAGTCTCTTGTTAGCCCAAACTCAGGCAGCTTCAATGCTGAGCAATTAGCTATGATCATTTGCCACAAATGCCTTGGAGATGGGGCTGTTCCTGCAGAATGAGATCCTCAAGTCAGGTCAAATGAAGACAAACCCTGACAAAGGAGCTTTCATCAAGCTGATGGACAGGTCAAATGGTGACATTCCCGTGGGTAAGATTTTTTGTGGTGCTTGAGGTCTGTTCTTACTCTTCCGGTAGCTTCTAGGATGCTGGTTTTCATAACTACCCTGGTTGTAAGGCTATTGGTTTTCAAAGCACTGAAGAGCTGCAGAGAAAGGAGTGGAATCAAGACCAATTAAAGTGACTCAAAGCTCACTTTTTTAAAACTGAAATTCAGCTTTTAAAAAAAATAACTGTCTTTCTTATACTTACAAGCCTTTAGCAATTCCCAGGGTTCTGAAAAGGTTAGTTTTGACACTTTTTGTGCTCTTTTTGCTTTTTTAGAAGAAGCAGATTTTCAGAAGTCTTTACTCTGCCATTATGGGCCATTCTGCTGTGTTTTTTTTTTTTTTTTTTTTTGTAATTTCTGTTTCAAAGATCAGTAAATCTCTTAGCTCAAGAATATAGATAAGTAGTTACTATAACATAAAGTGAGAAAAATCAGAGTTGAAATTGACCCTGATTAGGGGATAGTGACTTGGAGGAAGGATGAGAGAGATGTCTGGTGGTGAAGTTTATATAGAGAGAGATTTTGGCCACACAGCTGTAGACTATACAAAAAATTAGTGAAAGGGCACAACATATGTATAATTCATTATAGCATGCATATATTTTTTATATTTGTATGGATTTTTTCGAGAGAGGGGGAGGGAGATGGAGAGAGAAACATTGATTGGCTACCTCCTGCATGTCCACCATCAGGGATCAAGCCCACAACCCAGGTATGTGCCATGACTGGGAATTGAAACTGAAACCTTTCTGTGCACAAGCAGATGCCCAACCAATTGAGCCACACTGGCCAGGGCTTTAGTACATACATTTTATATCAAAAGAAACAAACTATATTGCCCAGCCATTGTGCCTCAGTGGTTGAGTGCCAACCTCTGAGCCAGGAAGTCACAGTTCAATTCCCAGTCAGGGCATATGCCAGGGTTACAGGCTCAATTCCCCATGTGGGGCTTACAGGAGACAACTAGCTGATTGATGAGTCTCTCTCATCATTGATGTTTCTTTTTTGTTTATTTGTTTTATTTATTATTGAAAATATGACATAGGTCCTCCTTCCCCCCCGCCCCCATTAACCTCTTTCAGCCCTCTCCTGCCCCCGACTAGGCCCTCACCACCCCTTTGTCTGTGTCCATGGGTTATGCATAAATGTATACAAGTTTCTATCACTCTCTCCCTCTCCACTCCTCTCTGAAATCAACAAAAATATATTTTAAATTTTTTTGAAAAAGAAAAAATTGTAAATATTGAGCTCTAGTAATGCTGTGTGTTATCGATTGTATCTAGAGGAAAATTGACTGATGTCTTCAATTAGTTTATTTGAAACATTTCCAAAATAGGATGGATTCGTGGATGACTAGAAGAATCGACAATTATGTAAAAAAAAGTAAGTTCAGTGAAAGTTATTCACTAGGAAATCTCTCAAATTTGCCTTATTTTTTTAAAAAAAATATATAATAAAATGTTATGATAAAAACTTCAAGTTCTTACATTTGAAACATATTTTTAATAGTGCCCTAATATAAATGATTAGTGTTTTTCTAGAATTAAGAAACTTTGGCAATATTGATAGAAAACTGAAGAGATAACTCAATTATTGTCAAAGGGATACAGCTAAAACCCTCCAAAAAAATTGAGAAAATGTTAAAAAATAAAAGAGAGCTGTATTTTTACTAAACTACGAGAAGTGAAATTAGTATCATTTACAGCTCCATATAGGTATCATTTTGGAAGCTATATTGTAATAGAATAAAATGTGATAGAATAAAATGTAATAGAATAAAACACCATTTTTCAGTACAATTTCTGTAAAGTAGATGAATCAGATATCAAACTTTCATGAGACCAATGAACACAATGGTTTAGTTCAAAGCTCTGTAAAAATAAAACTGGTTCATGGGAATCCTGTGAGGTAAAAATTGTACATGCTAACATAAAAATGCAAACCAGTCTGTGTATACCATCTTCTTTTCCCCAGGAACTTCATTAGCCCACAGTTTAGAATTTAACATAAAGCATAATGTGTTATCATCTGGGCCAGATTATTAGCCTGTCTTTTGCAGAACTGCTAGGTTGTAATTTAATGTGATTGCATGATAGAAAGGCTGGCCATACACAGTGAAAATGTATCAGCAGTCACCACCACGGCAGAATCTATTACATAATTGGAAGCACAAAGTAGTGCCTTTGGAGTTGAGAGGAAGAAATTGAATAGCTGGCTTATCATGCTGTTTAACAAAGCAGGAATCAGGAATGTAGGCAGTAACATACTGACATCACAGGTCATCCAGGCTGTGCGGATCTCTATACCTGAAAGAAGAAATGGAGCCCCGATAGACAGGGCTGTCTGAGTTCTATTTAATCACCTTAGGAGATGTCTGTACTGTGTTTATCTTGCTCTCTTTTATGGGCAAATAGGAGCTCTCAGAAAAATAAATTTACTGAATGTCTGCAGCAGAGGGAATAAAAGAAAAAGAACTTTGTAACAATCAAAAACAACATTTTAATACCTACCTAGTACCTAATATAGAGTCAAGAACGTAGTAGTGACCCAGGAAATGTTTGCTGATTAAATAAAGGCATGACTGAATTAGTGCATTCTTTTTTTTTTTTTTTTTAACCACTCCATATGGAATAGATAATATATACAAGGATTTGTGCTGGATTGCAGGCAGAATGCAAACCTTCATGGTGCTAGGTCTCAAGAAACCTATAATTTACCAGAGAATTATTACAAATATTTATTCCATAGGCAGGAAGTGATAAGAGCTATGTGTAAGAGAAAATTTGAGAGCTACTGGAGCATAGAAGCAGTTAGGATCATCTTGGAAGTCTGAGAATTCAGTTGCATTTGGAAGGATGCTAATATATCAATAGTAGGAAAAGAGGATGAGGGATTTAGGCTATTATAGGTAAATTTAGGTAAAAGAATGGGAATGGAATGAACAAAATAAAATGTTCCTTTTTTAATCAGCTTTATATAATTCACATAGAACATAATTTTAAAAGTCTGTATAGTTCAGTGAGGTTTGATACATTTATATAGTTTTACTAGTGGCCCAGTGCATGAAATTCGTGCATGGGGGGGGGGGGTTGTCCCTCAGCCGGGCCTGCACCCTCTCCAATCTGGGACTCCTCAGGGGATGTCCAACTACCAGTTTAGGCCCAATACTTGTGGCATCGGGCCTAAACCAGCATTAGGACATCCCGCTCGCAATCCAGGACCGCTGGCTCCTAACTGCTCACCTGCCTGCCTGCCTCATCGCCCCTAACTACTCCACCTGCCAGCCTGCTCTCCCCAACTGCCCTCCCTTGCTGGCCTGATCGCCTCCAACTGCCCCCCTTGCCGACCTGATCGCCCCCAATTGCCCCACACTGTTGGCCTGCTTGCCCCCAACTGCTCCCACCTGCCAGCCTGCTCTCCCCCAACTCCCTCCCCCACCAATCTGATCACCCCCAACTGCCCTCCCCTCCTGGCTTGATCGCCCCTAACTTCCTCTGCCATCATGGCTTTGTCCGTAAGGTCTCCCAGAAGGTCTCCTGGTCTAATTAGCACATTACCCTTTTAGTAGTATAGATAACCACAACAACAATCATGATATAGACCATTTCTATCACTTGTAAAAGTTCCCTCATGTTGAATATTACCACAGAATGAACACAGCTGTATTTTTTAACTCTTCTAGATATCAGAACTCCAGAATGAGTCTTATGGGAATAAAATCAAAGTATTGTCAGAGCTGGCTTCTTCTGTAGGCTCCAGAGGAAAATCCGTTGCTCATCTCCTACAGCTTCTAGAGGCTCAGTATCTCTCACCCTGTGGGCATGCTAATCCAATCTTTTAGTGTCAGGTTGGTTCTCCTCTTCCTGTCACTCCTCCTGTGCTTTTCCTTCTGACTCCTGCACCTGCTCATTGTGAATACAAAAGGCCACCTGGGTATTCCAGGATAACATTTCTATCTCAAGGTTCTTTTTTTTATTCAATATATTAGTTTTTTTTTTTATTGATTTAAGAGAGGAAGGGAGAGGGGGAGAGAGAGAAATATCAATTATGAGAGAGAATGACTGATCGGCTGCTTCCTGAACAGCCCACACTGGGGATCGAGCCCACAACCTGGGCATGTGCCCTGACCTGGAATTGAACCACGACCTCCTGGTTCATAGGTCAATGCCTAACCACTAAGCCATGCTTGCTGCGCTCCACATCAAGGTTCTTAATCACATGTGCACAATCTCTTTTACCATATTAAGTAACATTTACAGGTACAGAGGATTGCTATGTAAGGATATTTGGCAGGGCTGGGGGCATTATTGAGCATGTCACATGTGCTTTTCATATCAGTCCCCAGCCCCAAACCCTTGACCCTGAAAATAATTGATCTCTTTTTTTTTTTTTATAACTATAGTTTTGCCTTTTCTAGAAAGTCATAAAAATGAATCATACAGCATAAAGTAGTCTTTTGGGTCTGACGTCTTTTTCTTATAATGCTGCTTTTGAGATATGTCCATGTTATTGATGGTAACAGTCTTTGTTTTTCCTCTGTATTGTGGAATATGGGTCTGTGACAATTTGTTTATCCACTCACCAAGTGACGGTCTTTTGAGTTTTTACAGGATTCAACTATTATAAACAAAGTTGTTATGAATATTTAGGTGTAAGCATTGTTTTCAAATGAGTTCTTATTTCTCTTGGTTGAAATGGAGCATTTGTAGAATGCCTTTATAAGAAGTAGTTAAACTACATCCAATGTGGTTGTACCATTTTGCATTTTCAGCAATGAATGAGAGCTTCAGTTAATCTTGATTTTTACTAAAACTTATTGTTAGTTTCTGGCCATTCTAAATGGTATGCAGTGGTATATCATTGTGCTTCTTTATTTCCGTAATTACTATCTTCTTGTGTGCCTATTTGCAGTTGATATATCATTTATCTGTCTGTTCACTTTTTGACAATTTTAAATTGGGTTGTTTACTTTTTTAATTGAGTTGAAATAGTTCTTTACATATACTGGATATAAGTTCCTTATTAAAATATGTTTCCAAATATTATTCTTAATCTGTAATTAGCATTTTCATTTTATTAGCAATGTCTTTTGAAAAGAGGATGTTTTTCATTTTGATAAAATCCAGTTTATAATTTTTCATGTTCATGTTTATAGTTGTCCCTCAGAATTATTTGCCCACTCCAAGGTAGCATTGATTTTCCTTGTAGGCTTTCTTTTAGAAGTTAATCAATTTAGTAACATTTAGGACTGTGATTGACTTAAAGCTAATTATTGAATATGGTGTGAGGTACACTTTTGATTCACTTTTGTCTACATGGTCAATTTCAAAGAAAGGCTAAGAAATGGATCTGAAAGTACATAAACAAATAATATAAAATACTATCGTAAATATACTATGTATTTAGAATAATTTTAAATTTGCAAAATTGTGAAGATAGTACATAATTCCCCTAAATCACTTACCAGTTTACCATATATGGAAATAACTAGGCTCCTTAAATGCATTTCTTTAAATGTAAGTGCTGCTGTCTTTCTGTTCTCAAGTATGATCTTCTGCAATTACTCCTTTCTGGTTTTTCTTTCTGGAGTTTCTCCTTGTCAGATAAAAGAGTCCCTTATTTCTTTCTTTGTATTTTCATTTTGTCCATTTGTCTCACTTTTATTTATTTATTTATTTATTTATTTATTTATTTATTTATTTATTTTTTTTATTCATTCATTCATTTATGGTCTAAAGTTTTACATATGTCTCCTTTTTCCCCAATTGACCCCCTCTCCCCCCAGCCATTCCCACCCCAGGCAAGCCCCCATGGCCCCAGTGTCTCTGTCCATTGGTTATGCTAACATGCATGCATACAAGTCCTTTGGTTGATTGCTAAACCCCCTTCCCTACCATTTGTCTCTGGGTCTATTCTTGTTCATCAAATTGTGTTGATCATTATGTTGATCATTATATCCCACATATGAGTGAGAACATGTGATATTTATCTTTCTCCGACTGGCTTATTTCGCTTAGCATAATGCTCTCCAGTTCCATCCAGGCTGTTGAAATGGTAAAAGTTCCTTCTTTTTTATAGCGGCATAGTATTCCATTGTGTAGAAGTACCACAGTTTTTTAATCCACTCATCTGCTGATAGGCACTTAGGCTGTTTCCAAATCTTAGCTATTGTAAATTGTGCTGCTATGAACATATGGGTGCATATATCCTTTCTGATTGGTGTTTCTGGCTTCTTGGGATATAGTCCTAGAAGTGGGATTACTGGGTCAAATGGGAGTTCCATTTTTAACTTTTTGAGGAAACTCCATACTGTTTTCCACAGTGGCTGCACCAGTCTACATTCCTACCAGCAGTGCAGGAGGGTTCCTTTTTCTCCGCATCCTCCCAGCACTTGTCCTTTGTTTATTTGTTGATGATAGCCATTCTGACAGGTGTGAGATGGTACCTCATATTGTCCTTTTGATTTGCATCTCTCGGATGATTAGTGACTTTGAGCAAGTTTTCATATATCTCTGGACCTTCTGTATGTCCTCTTTTGAGAAGTGTCTATTTAGATCCTTTGCCCATTTTTTGTTTGGATCATTTATCTTCCTTTTGTTAAATTGTATGAGTTCTCTGTAAATTTTGGAGATTAAACCCTTATTAGAAATATCATTGGCAAATATGTTCTCCGATGCAGTGGGCTTTCTTGTTGTTTTGTTGATGGTTTCTTTTGCTGTGCAGAAGCTTTTTATTTTGATGTAGTACCATTTGTTTATTTTGTTCTTAGTCTCCATTGCCTTAGGATCCGTGTCTGTAAAGATATTGCTACAACATATGTCCGCTATTTTGCTGCCTATGGAGTCTTGTAGGACTTTTATATTTTCCCGCCTTACATTCAAGTCATTTACCCATTTTGAGTTTGTTTTTGTGTATGGTGTAAGTTGATTATGTAGTTTCATTTTTTTTGCATGTATCTGATCAAATTTTCCAGCACCATTTATTAAAGAGACTGTTTTGACTCCATTGTATACTCTTGCCTCCTTTATCAAATATTAATTGAGCATAATGGCTTGGGCCAATTTCTGGGTTCTCTGTTCTGTTCCATTGGTCTATATGTCTGTTCTTGTGCCAGTACCAGGCAGTTTTGAGAACCGTGGCTTGGTAATATAGCTTGATATTTGATAATGTGATCCCTCCAACTTTGTTTTCTTCTCAGGATTGCTGTGGCTATTCAGGGTCTTTTTTTATTCCAGATGAATTTTTGGAGAGTTTGTTCTAGGTCTTTGAAATATGTCGTTGGTATTTTAATGGGGATTGCATTGAATCTGTAGATTGCTTTGGGTAGCATGGACATTTTAATGATGTTGTTTCTACCAATCCATGAACATGGTATATTCTTCCATTTGCTTATGTCTTCCTCTATCTCTTTTTTCAATGCCCTGTAGTTTTCTGAGTACAGATCTTTTACATCCTTTGTTAAGTTTATTCCTAGGTATCTTAATTTTTTTGGTGCAATGGTAAATGGGATTTTTTTTTTTTCGTTTCTCTTTCTGTGAGTTCATTATTGGTGTATAAAAAGGCCATAGATTTCTAGGTGTTAATTTTGTATCCTGCTACATTGCCAAATTCATTTATTAGGTCTAGTAGTTTTTTGATGGAGTCTTTGGGGTTATCTATTTATAGTATCATGTCATCTGCAAATAAGACAGTTTTACTTCCATTTGTCTCATTTTTAGAAAAATTTCATTTTCATCTATTTTCTTTTACTATGACATAAATGGGTCTGTTTTTGTTCTCTGTAAATCTATAAATAGTCAATTAATGAGAACAAAAATTATTTTGATGCATAAAACAATATGAAATTACAGGTTATAACTGACAAGCTAAACTCACATATCATTATGCATATCTAATTTATATCTTTATTTTACATTTTAAGGAAATTCAGACTCACATTTAAGGTTTTGGAAGTGATAAAAATTTTAACATGCATATTATCCTTTTCAGTACTTTAGAAGAAAAACAATTCCATTATTGAAAGTAAATCTTCTGTTCAGTAAGTTGAATGACAGTAGTGACAATACTGTTATAAAGTGATTCACAAATGATATATAACAATTTCTTAAATTCCTTTACAAAAATAGAAAAACCCAATAAAGCAAAACTTGCATAATAACTAGATATGAGATTACATCATTATCCTAACTGTTAGATATTCAGTTATTTATGTACACTTGTCTATCATATGATAAACATATAATTATTGAGCCCTGAGTGCAATTACACATTTAATTGCATGTGGAGAATAAGCTTTATGACTGTGGCTGCTATAAAGTTTAATAAACTCATAGGCAGATATATTAATGCAAGAAAAGAAATAGCACATTTGTAAAATCTCAAATTCGATCCCAGAAATAGTAAGAAAAAGTTTGGTTCTGATGAAAACCCTTCAAAGAATGCACTGAAAGGATGAGACAGTGTATTAATGGTGCACAATTTGCTAAAATGGAGGATTTTATACATTGGAAGGTTTCCAAAACATTTTTTAGAAAGTTAAATCCTACCAAAAATACAGAATATTTGAAACCACTTTATAATCTTAGATCTTATAAATTACTGATCTAAAATGAACTCTAAAGCCTCTTGAAATAGAAAGCATATGATTCTCCAAAAATATATATAATGAAGGTAACAAATTTGTAATCCTTATTAAGTATTCATATTCTCAATTCCCACCAAATTACCTGAGGTATTGGTGCATACTAGTATTCAAAATATTGTATATAAAGTTTTTCCCCAAAAATATCCTAATATCTTAAAGAGGATCAATCACAGGATGAATATGTTAGAATGTTAAATTTGGAAAGAGAAGGCTGTAAATCTCCTATATAATAAAGAGGTAATATGCAAATTGACCATCACTCCAACACACAAGATGGATGCCCCCATGTGGTCAAACAAGGCCTCCATAAGATGGTCAGCAGGGGAGGGCAGTTGGGAAGGACCAGGCCTGCAAGGCAGGGCAGTTGGGGGTGATCAGGCCTGCAGGGGAGGGCAGTTTGGGGCAACCAGGCTGCAAGGGAGGGAAGTTAGGGGTGACCAGGCCAGCAAGAGAGGGCAGTTGGGAGAGACCAGGCCTGCAGGGGAGGAAAGTTGTGGGGGACCAGGCCTGCAGTGGAGGGCAGTTGGGGGCAACCAGGCCTGCAGGGGAGGGCAGTTGGGGGCAACCAGGCCAGCAGGGGACGGCAGTTGTGGGGGACCAGGCCTGCAGGGGAGGGCAGTTAGGGGCGATCATGCTGGCAAGGGAGGGCAGTTAGGGGTGACCAGGCTGGCTGGGGAGCAGTTAGGGGTTGATCAGGCTGGCAGGCAGAAGCGGTTAGGGGCAATCAGGCAGGTAGGCAGGTGAACAGTTGGGACACAGCATTCCTGGATTGTGAGAGGGATGTCTGACTGCCTGTTTAGGCCCAATCCCAGTGGCTGCCACAAGATGGCCAGCAGGGGAGGGCAGTTGTAGGTGATCAGGCCAGCAGGGCAGGGCAGTTGGGAGGGACCAGTCCTGCAGGGGAGGGCAGTTAGGGGTGACCAGTCTGGCAGAGGAGGGCAGTCAGACATCCCTTGAGGGTTCCCAGATTGGAGAGGGTGCAGGCTGGGCTGAGGGACACATCCCCCTCGTGCATGAATTTCATGAACTGGGCCTCTAATATATAATAACAAATTGTGAAATGCTAAATGTAATTTTGTGGGGTATAATTCATGAGTACCTTACTCAAGAGTCATAGTTTCACTACTAGAAGTCAATTTCAAAGTATGTAAACAAGTCAACCTCACTTAGAAATGCCATCTTCATAGCCCTCCAGGGCAGTGAGAGAGAGTCTGGCTTTATGAGGGTCTGACAGAGCCAAAAACTACCTGACGGAATCAGGGAGAGTTGCAGATTCTCTCTCAATTTTGCACTCTGGATTCATAGGATTTCTTTCCTCTGCATGCCTATTGCAGTCTGTAGCCCATCTTTCCCTTCTTCTCCATGAATATGACAGAAGATATATCCACCTCCCTGACCCTGCCACCAGCCTTCCTGCACCCCTGCTCCATATCCTCATCCCTTAGTTGTCACATCTGGTATTCAGTTCATCTGTGTGCAGATAATCTGAGTAGCCCCTCTGTGTTAGGTGTCCTTTCCTGGGTCCTTCCACTCTGCAGAGTCATGGAATTTGAAAAGGCCACTGAGGCACCATACTGTGGAGTGGCCAGTTGTGGCTGAGAAGTGAGCAGTGAGGAGTACTAGCTCTCAGGGAAAGGGAAACACACTGCTTATTATAGAACTAGAGGCCCGGTGTACAGAATTCGTACACAGGAGGGGGGGGGGGGCGTCTCTCAGCCAGGCCTGCACTCTCTCCAATCTGAGATCCCTCGGGACTGCTGGCTCCTAATTGCTCACCTGCCTGCCGGCCTGATCCCCCTAACTGCTCTCCCCTACTGGCCTGATCCCCCTAACTGCTCTCCCCTGATGGTCTGATCCCTCTAACTGCTCTCCCCTGCCTGCATGATCACCTCTAACCTCCTCTGCCTCAGCCCCGCCACCATGGCTTTGTCTGGAAGGATGTCTGGAAGGTCGTCTGGAAGATGTTCAGTCTAATTAGCATATTACCCTTTTATTAGTATAGATGTGTTTGTCTAATGGAAATAAGTAGTACTGGGAAGATGGATTCTCTATTTAATTATTAACAAGTAAATAAACAACTTCTTTCTTATAGGAATTGGGTAAGCATTACTTGGTTGGCACGTCCTCCAACATCTTTCCAAAATACAAACAAGTTATTTTAGGCTTAAGTGCTATGGAAAAATTTCTCTAATATTGTATTGCTGTTATTTTGAAAAGATCATCAGAATTTAAGTCTTTGGTTATTTTGAATTTTTTAGTTTATATATTAAATGAGGTTGAATTCAGGTTAAAAGAATAATGAATCAAGAATGAACCCCATGCTTACCTTCCAGCTGATAGAAGTAATTATTCAAATTGTTTTAGGGGGAATTTTGATGATGTTAGTAACCCTCTTGTAATATAGTTAATACTGTAGAAAAAGAAGAGCACAGAAATCAAATTAACATAAAAAATCCTCATCAACATGAGGCTTGATGGTTTTACGTGGGGCTTAAACAAAACCATCTTGTTGGTAGTTGTGAGATTGGAGAATATACTGCATCATATTGGTGAAACATTACAGAAGCAAAAGGCATTTGAACACCAGGGAAGATGGACTTTAAGAATGCCAGATGAATAAATAAAAAGTATATGTCTGGAGTTTTCTTTTTTGACTTAGATATTTGACTGCTAGCCTGTCCTATATAATAAAAGTGTAATATGCAAATCGACTGAACTGCTGAACAGCAGAACGACCATCTGGACGACCATCCAGGACCACGCTATGACACCCATTGGTGCCAGGCCAGCCTAAGCAGGTGCGATGTGATTGGTCGAGAGCCCAGCCATTGCCCCATGATCACTCCGCAGAGGGAGGGAGGCCCAGACCACCAGCTGGTGGGGCAATCAATCCGGCAGCTTCACAATCACCCCAAAGTGGGAGGCCCAGGCCACTGACTGGTGGGCTGCAGCAGGTGGGCGGGGCCTCCCTCTGTGAGGGAAGCCTGGGTCCTGTGTGCCGAGAGAAGCCGGTGCTGGCAGCCAGGGGAAGGAAGGCCTACTCTTGCACGAATTTCTTGCATCGGGCCTCTAGTAGTTTAAACAATATCCAAGGTTTCAGTAAATCATTCATGTACCTAGAGAATATGAAAAAATCACCTTAATAGAATGTCTAAAATTATTTTTCAAGTAAGTTAATCATACATTGATCAACTTTCAGTTGAGGCTTAGTATCTAGAGACACATTCATATGTTGTAGTTATAAAGTTGACATTTCAAAAGTTGATCAACACATACTACTTTAATAATCTTCCTATGCTTAACGGGACAAAGAATTGTGAATTTCTATGTCAAAGCTTCCATTATAGAGTTCATATTAGAGTTTTCACCAAGAGGGTATTGACAATTTTTGATATAAAATATTAGGATATATATATATTTTTTAAGTAGATATATCTGAATGCCAAACAGCCTTTATCAGAGTTAAGGTTAACATTGGAGACATTTATCTTATGTTCTCCACGGTGAGGTCTTTGATTCTTTTGGGGGGACATGTTCTCCTCATCTGTGCCACTAACACTTTTATGTGCCTTTTTTATATGCTGGAACAGGAAACACTTCCATGCTGTACAATGGTGATTTGATCATATATTTTCTCCTCTAAGCACTGACTTTTGTATCTTGGACACAAAATACCTAGTATGTGGTGCTAGGGAGTAAAGTGAATCAGGCTGTGCGCAGCAAAGTTTTCATGTTGGGTAAGTGAATTAATGAATGAGTACCTATTACACCACCAGAAAGAGCAGTTCCAATAGCAAAAATATCACTACATATAACTAAAATACAATTAGAAGTAATAGAAACACTAGAAACATGTGCATTGTGAAATGAGTACTGACAGTTTTTCTTTCTTACATGACTGCACTGAATAAAATGCAATACCACGAACCCCCTACAGGCTCCTGCCCTAGGAGCTCATCCCTGCTGCGGTGGCAGCAGCCAGCAGCACAGAGCAACAGACAGCACTGTCTGCCTCATTTCTCCTTTCCTGAATTTTTCTTTTTTTTTTTCTTTTCTTTCCAAGCTTTTAATGTTTAATACTAAGAGTGATGAAGGAATAAGATACATCAAAATTGCCTCTGTTAGACCTAAGTCATTGCTCAGCTTGACTTCATTCAGTTTATGCATCTCTTTTTAAAAAGCACCAAACAATCATCTTGTTTTAGCATGGTTAAGCAAATGATACAAGATTATACAGCTAGTGAGAAAGTGGAGCTGGATTAGAACTCATGTCTGGCTTTTATAATCTGTCATCTCAATGTTCTGTCATGCAGATATCAGCTGTAGCACCTACCCTGAGTGGAAGTGACTTTAAAGGGACAGAGATCATAGGCAGGGGAGAAAGAAAGAAGACTCCCTCTGCTTTCACTGAAACACATAAAAGTCTCCTTCACTTAATCAGTAGAAGCTTGTTGTCTAGCTCCTGTGGATTGAATGGAGGCAGATGAGCAACTCTTAAGCAGGATAGTCCATGGATTTGGGAAGTTGGTACCCGTAGCTAATTATAGGGCAAGTGCTAGGAGACTGGCTGCTTCCAATGGAAGTAGGTAATAGTTTCATAGGTAGTTAGCAAGTAACAGTGAAGTTTTAAGAACTGCCGTTAAATCAACCACTGGCATCCTGAAATTATGAGTTTTTCAGCTTTTACATTTGTATAAGTCAGGTGAGGAGGAGTAACAGGAATTATCCGTGCAAACACTCTTAATGTTTTTGTTTGTTTTAATTAAACTTCTCAATAAAACAGTGAGCATAGTTAATATTTCAGAAAGTTCTAAGGTTTCATAGAGGAATGTAACATGGATATGACTCTACTCAACTAATTAGTGGGGAAGCCCAGGAAAGTTTCAGGGATGATTGTGCTAAATAATGAAAACAACTATTTTGTATTCAATATCAATTTAGTGAAAAGATCCTGTGCTGAGGGCTATGAAAAGAAGACACAAAATATATGACCTCACAGGAACTTAAATTTACTAGGGAGACGGAGATATGTGTACAAAGCAACTGTGTTGAAAAGCATTTAAATCGGTAAATTAGTTACGATTACAGCCAGAATAGATATGTTTAGTAATAAGGAAGAAAATTTAATATAATAAAAATCCAGTTGTTCAAGATTAGGGAAGCAAAACTGACTATTAAGGCTTTTCAGCAACACCATGGCTCCTAGGATGACTCAGTTTTGCACCAAGACCAATTTGACCTGACAGAAATTAAAATCTCAGTTTCCCAATAAGACAAAAAATATCCAGTGAGAAATGAGCAATTACCAGTGAATGCCCAGTCTCTAACAACTCTAGTGTTTCCGTAAAAAGTGCATACCTGACTGCAGGGCAGGGGCAGTTTGTCAGGCAATCATGCTCGGAGGCATTGAAAAGCAATCTGCTACTTAAAAAAGTTGTGCCTTGGCAGATAGCCATCAAATGGAAAATTAAGGATATCAATTTCCCTTGTTTGCAAACCTGCTCCTTTGTATAAAGTAAAACAAATGCTATTTGTGATAGCTTGTCTTTGCTGTATAATCAAGAAGTCTCTAATACCTGTTTACTAAGTTTAATATCATTTAGAATGTGCTCCTGTGTGTATATGCGTGTGTGGGTGTCTATAGTGTTAAAAAAAAAATTACTAAAGATAAGAATTTAGGTGATGCAAACAAACTTTCACACTTTATGAAGCAGACAGTTTTCATTTGCAGAACTGTAAAATGGGATGAAGGACTGGAAGTGTTAGTAGGAAAAAGAATAAAGGACAAGGAAAAGGAAATAGAAAATATCTGATTAGCTGGGGCCGCATAGGTAGTCAATCTTGTTGAGATGAGAATGAATAAGGAATTAGGTGTAGAGCCAAGAGCTGGCTTCCATTTGGGGATTGTGTTTCTGGTCAAGCAGAGCATTTAGAAGGACACACATGTTACCTTAAGTTTCGATTTGCTGATGTGGCACTCGGGGCAGGAGCAGCTCCATCTTGACTCTGGAAAGTTAATTTCAATGGTGCCCGTGTAATTAGCAACTTAGTGAATACTTTCTAAAGAAAATTTAAATCTAGGTTTCAGCCAGTGCCATGTTTATTTCTGGAGTCTGCTTCCAAGCAGAATTAAACTCCATGCAGTTTTAGGACTGTCAGCTCATTGGCTGTCAGCTAGGATTATCTTTTAGACAGTACCCGCCTTCCTTCATCTTCAATCCAGTAATGGTGCGTTGAGTTCTCCTCCACTCTGACTTACCTCTCTTCTGCCACATTCCTCTGCTTCCAGGTGATACATTTTTTCTGTTTTTAAGATTCAAGTGATAAAATAATCACCTGAATCCTAATAATCCAGGATGCTTTCCTGATTTTAAAGCTAGTTGATTGGTAACCCCATTCACCAACAGAGTCCTTTCCCAGCACAACCTATAGTGGTGTTTGAATAACCAGGGCATGGAAATCTTGCAGGAACCCTTTTGTAATTTTGCTTGCCCCCAGTCCTTGTCATGGATCTAGCGATTTTGAAAACTAAATTTAAGATATAATTTAAATGCCACCACTTAATCCATTGTGCTGATACACTTAAAAAAATAAACTACTTCAAAATAAGCTGATTATGAATAATCTCTTTCCTGTGAAAAACTAATCATGTCCAAAACTTATCTTGTCAATATTTGAATATCATTACCTTTGTAAACAGTGAAATCCCATTTGGGCCCATGTGCTTGTAATAAAATAATATATTTTCCTAATTCTACCTCATGAAAGTAGTTCTTAAGCAAGCAGGTGTAAAGTCCCTCTTTTATACTCACTCTACTGTCTTGACTAACACATACATCAACTTTCAGCTTTGTCTAGTTTGTGGAAGTTACAGAACTTTAATATATAACATTTATTGAACTTATCTTTTGTTAGTTTTGATGGGGGGTTTGTTTCTTTTTTTATTATATATATATATACTAGAGGCACAGTGCATGAAATTCATGCATGGGGGGGGTCCCCTCAGCCCAGCTTGCACCCTCTCCAATCTGGGAACCCTTGGGGGATGTCCAACTGCCAGTTTAGGCCCAATTCCAGGGACTGGGCCTAAACCGGCAGTTGGACATCCCTCTCACAATCCAGGACCACTGGATCCTAACTGCTCACCTGTCTGCCTGCCTGATCATCCCTAACTGCCTCCCCGCTGGCCTGGTTGCCCCTTACTGCCCCCCCTGCTGGCCTGGTCTCCTCCAACTTCCCCCCTCTGCCGGCCTGGTCATCCCTAACTGCCCCCCCCATGCCGGTTTGGTCACCCCATGCAGCCTGCTGTTCAGTTGTTTGGTCATCCCTCACTAACCCCCCTGCCGGCCTTGTCACCCCAGGCAGCCTGCTGTTCAGTCGTTACTGTGATGGAATCCTGTACAATTTGCATATTCTTCTATTATTAGTATAACTATTATTGTTTAAAGTATTACATGTCTCCTTTTTCCCCAATTGACCCCCCTGACCACTCCCACCCCCCTGGATAAGCCCTCATGGCCGGCCAAGTGTTTGTGTCCATTGGTTATGCTAATTTGCATACATACAAGTCCTTTGGTTGATCTCTTACCCCTCCCCCACCTTCTCTCTGAGGTTGGATGGTCTGTTCAGTGTTTATTTGTCTCTTGATCTATTTTTGTTCATCAGTTTATGTTGTTCATTATATCCCACATATGTGTGAGGTCATGTGATATTTATCTTTCTCTGACTGGCTTATTTCACTTATGTTACTACACTTATTATTTCACCTAAATTCTTCATGTTAAACCTGAAAATGTTAAGTAATTTGTCCAAGGTGAAATGACTGATACTTAAAAATCCAATTTTTATATTTACATACACACCAAAATACTTCTTGATGTAGATCCCTTGTTACAAAGCATAGAAAATGCATTTTTCCCTTTAATATTCACCTGCTCACCGCATTATTTGCTTAATCTTAAGAATTTTTAAAAGTTACTTTGAAGACTTCTAATATTACTATCCCATTTCCCAGGCTTGGATAATGTTCAAACTTGTATATACCTTTAAATTCAGTTTTCAAGGTTACTAAAACTGAACCAGACTAGACCTGGCAATGATCAATCAATAATTCTGTGAGTGACCTTGTGACTAGTTATATAACCTGATAAAGACATAGATAACATATGTTTTACTTCAGTTTCTTGGGAATTTAGCAAGACCAAAAAAGTGAGTCTTTATCAAATTTTTTTCCCTTGAAATTCAAGCTTGTTTTTAAATATTTTAGCTAGAAAGTGATGTTTCAGCATTTTCTATGTAACTATGTTTGTTACTATTTTATGCATCTTTTAAAAAATAATTGCATGATTATGATCTTTCTAGTGTTCTTTAAACCCATTTAGCTCTTATGCAACACTAACTTATTTTAGATTTCACAAACTTATATATTCAAATCTTTGTAATTTTTTTAAAAATAAGGTGACATTATTTTACATCCTTTTCTAGTTCATTCATTCATTTATCCAGTATTTACTGGGTAATGATTTTGTATTCTTAAGTGTTGGAGACACACAGTGAAAAAGATGAAATCCCTGTCTTTGTGGTGTTTACATTCTAATGAAGAGACAAAATAAGTAACAGATAAAAATACTTTCCATTCCAGAGAGTTTAAGTGCTATTAACAAAATAAAACGGAGTAAGCAGAGAGAACAAAGGGGACAGGTGTGCTGGTTTATAAAAGATGGCTGGGGAGGAGGTGGCAGGAGGACTGAATAGCGTGGACCTGAGTCAGGTGAAGAGGTGGGGGAAGGGCTTTGCAGACACAGGTCAGGAGGTGATAGTCCCTGAAGTGCGAATGAGCTTGGAGGCCTGAAGGAACAAGCAGCTGGGAAAGAGATAGGATGCTAAGAGATGAGTGGGCCCAGTAATAACATTTTAGGTCTAGGGCTAGAATCCAAACGGAGATTAAAAATCAGCCCAGCTGGTGTGGCTCAGTGGTTGGGCATCAACATGTGAACCAGGAGGTCAAAGTTCGATTCCCAGTCAGTCATGTGCCCAGGTTTTGGGCTCTATCCCCAGTGTGGGGCGTGCAAGAGGCAGCAGATCAATGATTCCTCTCACCTTTAATGTTTTTACTCTCCCTCTCCCTTCCTCTCTGAAATAAAATAAAAATATATTTTATAAATTCATATGTCTAGAAATTTAAAAGTTATAAATTAAGCTATACTCAGTGCCTGGTTAGTATTCCCACTTCATGACCTGGAGGTTAAGGGGACCTGTTCTTGCCTCTTTGACCTTCCCTGCCACCCACAAGTCTGATTGAAAGCACTGGGCTGTTGAGGCTGAGCACTGAGAAGCTGGGCTCTTGGAGGGTGATCGGACCCACCTGAAGCCAAGCGAGTGCCTGAGCTGGTCCAATTCCACAGAGAGCTGAACTAGGACAAGGGCAAGTTTCCCTCCCCATTCCCAATGTTCCTGCCTTGAGATTTGCAGGCTGCTTGAAAATCCTTCCAATAAAATGCCCCCATCCCAGAGGAGGCAGCACAGTTATCTGGAGCACCTTGTGGAAGACCTGGGAGACCCCAACCCTACACAAAGGCAGGCATTCTTTTGCTCAGTGCTGCTTTCCACACGACATTCCCTCTCCTCTAATTCTTGTTTGATAGTTAGTGAACTTCCAAAATGTTTTCTAAAGAGATTAAAAAGAGGGGAAAAAATTGTGTTTCAATGCTTGGGAAATACTACATCACTTGCTAACATGCAGGAGTGTCCAAAGGCGATAGTGAAGATGAGGGTGGAGAAGTCCTCGGAGCCATGCCTTGTAGTGGTCTTAAGGCTGCATAGGAAACTCAGATGTGAATCTCTATGTGATGGGAAGTGTTTGGAGAGTTAAATCTAGACTTATACTGCAAGCATATCATCGGGTTCTTCCAATCTAAACGTTTTCTCATTGCTAAATGGCAAATTGCACATTTCTTCTCTAACAATCTCCACTTTGTTCAAATTAACTTATATTTTTGGTGATTATAGGTTGTGAACTCCTCTTACCTTGCACTTTATCTATGGGAATATGGTGGTACCTCTTATGACATTGTATACATTTGTTGGTTTTTGTGGGGGGTTTTTAAACAATCTTAAACTGAAATTATATATATATATATATATATATATATATATATATATATATATGGAGAAGCCAACTCAATATATATTTGAGATAGAAATGTAGGACTTCATTAGCAGTCTAGAATTAAAGGATATATATATATATATATATATATATATATATAAATATATATTGAGTTGGCTTCTCCCCAACTCTCATCTGTCATCACCCTAGTCTAACCAGCCTCGTCATGTGCATCTTTACTGCTCCTCCTGACTCAGACTCCAATTTTAACAACTGCAATTTATTCTCCACATATTAGCCAGTTTAATAAAAGTATTTCAAATTACGCCATTTCTTTAGGCTTAAGCCCTTCAGCTGATCCCCACTGTTCTCAGAATAAATTTAAAACTCCACTATGGACAGTCAATTATTACATGAAATATCTGCCCACTCTTCAGTGCCATTTCTCCTTAGCCCCCAGCATTTCTGCCACATGGGCTGAAATGTCAGATTTTAATGTATTCCAAACTTTCCATAGTACAGATATTGTCACATATTTGACTTCTTTCTCTGCCCTTCCCCTATCCAACACACACACACACCTCTTCCCACCATTTCCATGGCTAATCTCTTTACATACTGCTGGGTCCTTTTCTGTATATCATATTCTTTGAGAGGTCTTTATCCTACTGTTATTTCCCTTGGTTATTCAATCATTCTACATCTCTTCATTCAGTGTGTTTTCCTCACTGTGTGTTTTCCATTCAGTGTGTTTTCCACACAGGTCACATACAAACACACGCAATGTTATGTGATTGATTTATTGTCTACTTGTCATAGAGGAGTAAGCTGGCAAAAGGTACAATCCATGTGTATTTCAATTAACAAATATCTGGTGTCACATAATTGGTACTTAATAAATGTTGCTTAGGGAGTAAAATATAGTTTTGAAAGTGAGACTGTACTAAGTGTAGTGGGAGTTAAGAGAAAATTATACAGGGCTATTTGGTAGACTTGGTTGCTACTATAATGGAGAAGAAATAGAAATATATATTTATTACTTATTTAATAAGTTTGCAATAATCATTTATTAAACCCTATCTGACAATGTGAAGTATGTTAATGAGTAAATGTTGAGCCTCTGTCTGTTTAGCATCTCACAAATAGTTAGGTTCTGAGACAAAACAAGAAAATTCATACTTATCAGAAACAAAGAAGTTAAAATATCTAGCTCTGGATTTATATTTTTTAGATTTTAAATCTGAAATCTGGAAATGGATAGAAATCACTGATGTTAATCTCCATAAAGAGAAATAAGGATAAAATCTTGTGGAGGCTAATATTTATTAATCAGGAGGATCCATCAAGCAAAATGAGTTATAACATTACATACATACATGTTTGCATGCATACCTGGTAAGAAGATACATCAATCATAATTATTGATTAAAGTATCGAAAGTGGCTCTGGTTAACTTCAAAAGAAAATGAATTATTGAAAGGTTATTGAACAGCTATTCTAAATGTTAGAAATCTGGTTTGGAAAATTGAGGATTGAATGACCGTGAGAGCAAGCCAGGATGAGGTAGTAAAGATATGAGGCTGTTGCTACTGGTGAGCCTGCCCCTGGTCACTCACCCTGCTGCCTGAACATAGCCTCCACAGCCAGTCCCCTAGGGACATCTTTGTGGTTTTGTTCACTTTTGCAATATTTAGTCTCTCAACCCGGTTCTTTATCGATAGGCATGCTTGCTTCCCATCTACCTGCTTACGTAAAGTTAGGAGGTACTTGATTTTCATCAAGGCAACAACACAATTAGTACTTCCCC
Source organism: Eptesicus fuscus (assembly GCF_027574615.1). NCBI lineage: Eukaryota > Metazoa > Chordata > Mammalia > Chiroptera > Vespertilionidae > Eptesicus > Eptesicus fuscus. The sequence goes on along the minus strand of NC_072475.1, from coordinate 90,144,073 downwards.
CCCAAATTAGAAAGGGTGTGTAGACACTGATAGACTTCAACTGACAATTGTTCACTACACACATTCCAGCATTATTTCTGCATTTTTGAACAGTAAAATTTTAATGTCTAAATAATTTATTTGCATTGGCTCTGATTAGTTTCATATGAGGTTGAGAATTTGCAACCAGTATTTATTGAGCATGGACCCTCACCATTAAGTTTCCAAGATTGCAGCTGCCAGGATACCAAATCCTCAGGCTTGTATTGACTTCTCCTTCCCATGGGAACCCAGAATGAAATGTTTGCTAATATTATACTTTTCTGTCTTCAGTAAATATTCAGAGTAGCTACCACATGCTTAAATCTAAAAATTCCCTAATTGGTGAAGGTCACTAGTCGATGATTAGTCTTCTAAAGTACTAATTGTTCATAAAATAAGAGCGCAAAGGCCCTGTGGAAATAATAGCCTAAGCTGGACACATGGGTCTAGGTTTTATGACAGCCAAATGGATAGGAAAGATTATAATGGCACATAAGCATCTGTTAAAACTGACTGTATAAATGATCTGTGAACCAGGCCATGCTTTTATGATGAACCATTACCACTTCAGAGACATAATTATGGACTATAAGGTCAAACATTTACTTTTTTAAAAGAGCACCTAAGTATAAAATTATATGTTTCTCTAAAGCATTTTAGGGTCTTATCAAGTAGAACCATATGCACCTCAAATGTAAAAATAAACAGAAGAGAGATGACTGCATTTACCATGTGGTAGTTTTCTGTAAGGAAAGAAGTTACGATTTTAATAGGATTTGTAGTTTGCAAATATGGCTTCTAAATAAAGCATAACAATTATTAGTTTCAGGTCTGAATGAGCCACATAATAGAAATAAATCAGATAAATGCTCTTATACCCTGGGGCCCTCTTCAGGGGATATCTAGCGATGGGGATCTGTGACAATGCACACACTCCAGTGGCTCCTGAATCTTATCGGCTAAATATAGTAGGCAACAGAGTCAAAGATCAATAAAAAGATTAATGGTTTTAATTACCCCTATATAACCAGTTATGGGTAAAATTTCTCTTGCTACTTTCACTAAGGGTAACGCACCACAGTCAACTTTCCAGTAAAGCTAATTTGACTCTCTGCTTGGTAAATGGCTCATCGACAATCCTGTAATGAGTCCGCTCTGTGTGTGACTGAATACTGAGCATGCTTCCACTTGCTAAAACCAGAGAAAAAAAGCCATAAAACTGATGAATGACACATAAACAATTTCCTTGTGAAAAAATACTAAGAAATAAGACAATTTCCAGGCAAAAGTTTCCCAGCTTGAGCTGTATGCAGCAAGCAAATGAGTACCAAATGAATGTTGTATTTATGGAGCTGCATGAACAAGGCTAATAAATACTGACAGACATCTTCTGAAGATATATGTAGTGACTGATAAATGAAATTAGTTTTTGACAAAAAGAGAGACAAAAAAAACCCAACTTCACTCTATATAATTGACTTATGATTATTGATGCTTGGCGAGAAAACTACTTCATAACCTGTGTATGTATTTATAAGTCCACATTCAAAAATAAGTGGATTTCTGAAAGATTTCTAGCAGTTCTCTTTAAATGATGCCCTGCAGTGCTGCCATCAGCTTTATCATAATAATGTCTGGGTTAGTACCTTTATGCCAAAACTCAAGGTACTACACTATATGGAAGATCTATCTGGGGAGAATGAGTAGGACCATGGGTATAATATTTTGTTTGTTTTTATTTTAGCTTAGTTTTGGTGCTGTGAAGGGTAGAGGATGCTATCTTGTTGTGTTTTTTTTTTAAGTTATGTTAAAATTACTTATTATATTTGTCTGTATATTTGTATTAGCTGTCCTCTTCTCACATAAGACCATAGTTAAATTGTAGTTGACTCATGGTGTGGTGCATCCAGAACCAGCTCAGGGTCTTCTGTAGGATGGGATGCAGGTCCAGACACAGGTCCAGATAATAGCTATCCCTTCAGCGGTGCTTCATGCAGTACCAGCATAGGGTGTTTTCCAGGAGCCGGTGCAGGTGCAGATGATGGCTCTCCTTTTAGAGGGGGTGTGTCCAGAACCAGCTGCATGTAATCTTCAAGAGCTGGAGCAGGTTAAGGTGACCATTCTCCCTTCAGAGTGATGTGTCCAGTACCCCACTTATGGTCTTCTGCATAAGTCAGTTCAGGTACAGATGATGGCTCTCTCTTCAGTGGTGCATCCCGAACCAGCTCAGGATCTTCTGGAGGAACCAGTGCAGGTGCAGGTGAAGATTACATTTTAAGTGGTGGTATCTTTACTGCCAGGTCAGGGTCTCCTGCCACAGTTGGTGCAGGTCCTGATGATAGCTTCCAGGAGGAGGCCTTTCCCAGCCATTTCTGGTTTCTGAAGACTCCTTAGTGCCCACACTCACCCCAAACCTGTGCTGACCCTTGCTGTGATGTGGTGCATCTGCCCCTCACTTATGGAGATGGAGAGGGTGATACTCTCCGCCTGCTCTTTACCAATCTCTTGGGTAGAGCTCTGCAATGACAGTGACCAGTAGCCAGTCCAAAGGCATCAGAGTCCTGCTCCGCACAATGGCTGCCACTTCTGCCTATCAACCTTCTGCTCCAGGATCAGGCATAGACCTTGTCTATACAGACCTCCACCTGAGTAATATGAGATTTACCTCCAGGGATCAGGATAAATCTCAGGCAGAAGGGCACCGCTACATACACCATAAGCCTTAACCTATGGAGTGAACACGGCTGGCCCACCAAGCTTCTGAACCTTCCTCATACTGATCCTTCTTAGGGCAGGTCCTCTCCACATGAATCCTCCCCTTTGACACACACACACATAGAGGGTACATAGGGCTGCCCAGGTGAGATCATAGTGGTGGCCTGGCCTGAACTGGACTACCTTTGGGTCCCTCTGGGGAAAGTGCCAGAGGCTGAGACCTGACCCAACAACTACAGTGTTGTAGCAGGCTATCAGTGCAGGATTTCTTGAGGCCACAGTATCAGGACCTGGGAAAACAGCAAGAGAACATGTTATTCTCTCCAGTGTCTCCAGCCAAGTATGCTGGGCAGGGCCCACTCTGGAAGTGGCTGCCTGGTTACCAAGATTCCAAGTTCTGTTGGGTTCTGTCATCAGGAAGTGAGGTCACAGCCAAGAGTATTCTATCTATGCTTCCTCCTCAAAGAAGAGTTCCTCAGGGGCTCTTCTGCACTGCCAACTGTTCACCCTCCACCCCACACTATATACAGTTACACCATAGCTGTCCACACACAGTTACCCCTCACAAAGTCCATCCAAACCCCAGGGGGGTGTCTAGGTGAAGCCAGAACCACAGCTTTGCCGACACAAAGCTGGGTTCAGACCTGGCTCCTCCATTTTCTTGTTTGTTTGTTAATTTCATTTAGTGGGGTGATATTGGTTAATAAGATTATATGTTTTGAGTGTACAATTTTATAATACACTAGAGGCCCGGTGCACGAAATTCGTGCACAAAGGGGGGTTGTCCCTCAGCCCAGCCTGTACCCTCTCCAATCTGGGACCCCTCAAGGGATGTCCGACTGCCCTTTTAGGCCCAATCCCACCGGGCAGTCGGACATCCCTCTCACAATCCAGGACTGCTGGCTCCCAACTGCTTGCCTGCCTACTTTCCTGATTGCCCCTAACCGCTTCTGCCTGCCAGCCTGATCACCCCCTAACCACTCTGCTGCCAGCCTGTTTGCCCCCAACTTCCCTCCTCTGCCGGCCTGGTCACCCCTAACTGCCCTCTCCTGCAGGGTTGATCACCTCCAACTACCCTCCCTTGCAGGCCTGGTCCTTCTCAACTGCCCTCCCTTGCAGGCCGGGTGCCTCCCAACTGCCCTCTCCTGCTGGCCATCTTGTGGTGGCCATCTTGTGTCCACATGGGGGCAGGATCTTTGACCACATGGGGCAGCTATATTGTGTGTTGCAGTGATGATCAATCTGCATAGTTACTCTTTTATTAGATAGGATAGAGGCCTGGTACAGGGGTGGGGGCCAGCTGGTTTGCCCTGAAGGGCGTCCTGGATCAGGTGGGGGTTCCCATGGGGTGTGGGGCGGCCTGAGCGAGGGGCCTGTGGTGGTTTGTAGGCCGGCCACGCCCCCTGGCAACCCAAGCAGAGGCCCTGGTATCTGGAATTTATTTTCCTTCTACAATTGAAACTTTGTAGCCTGGAGCGGAGCCAAGCCTGGGGCTCCCTCCGAGGCAGCCATTTCTGTTGTGGTTATAATTGAAACTTTGTTGCCTTAAGCGGGTGGGCCCGGCCAGGGTGTGCAGAAAGTTTTGCTTCCCCTGTTGCCAGTAGCAACCCTGGCCTGCTCTCTCAAGCTCCAGCCTGACACCATTTGTTTGAATTTGTTTACTTTCTATAATTGAAACTTTGTAGCTTGAGTGGAGGCTTAGGCCTGGCAAAGGCAGGCGGAAAGCTTGGCTTCCTCTGTTACCTAGGAAACCTTGCTCTCTGTGGCTGTAGCCATCTTGGTTTGGGTTAATTTGCATACTCGCTCTGATTGGATGGTGGGCGTGGCTTATGGGTGTGTCGGAGGTATGGTCAATTTGCATATTTGTCTATTATTAGGTAGGATTATCTGTATATCGCATTGTATGTTCACCACCCAAAGTCTAGTCTCCTTCTATCATCATATATTGTACCCTCTTTGACCTCCTCCTACCCCACTTTCTCATAACCACTGTACTATTTTCTGTGTCTATGAGTCTTTTTTGTCTGGTTTGGGGGTTTTTGTTTGTTGCTTTCAATTTTTGTATCCTACATATGAGTGAAACCATATGGTTCCTGTCCTTTATCATCCAACTTATTATACTTATCATGATACAATGAAGATCCACCCATGTTGTGGCAAATGGCAGTATTTCATCTTTTCTAATGACTGAGTAGTATTCCATTATATATATGTACTACATCATCTTCTTTATCTAGTCATCCATAGAAAGATGCTGAGGTTGTTTCCATATCTTGGCTATCATGAATAACGCTACAATCAACATAGGGGTACATATATCTTTATGACAAAATATTTTTAAGTATTTTGGGTAGATATCCAGAAAATGAATTGTTGGATTATATGGGAACTCTATTCTTAACTTTTTGAGGAACCTCCATACTGTTTTCCATAGTGGCTGTATCAATTTACATTCCCACCAGCAGTGTATAAGGGTTCCTCCTCCTCCATATCCTCTCCAACACTTATCACTTATATAGCTATAATAACCATTCTAACAGGTGAGAGGTGGTGTCAGTCCAATTCACATCTTTATTTTTCTTTTTGGAATGTTTCTGTGATAAATTAATATATGATTATTATAACTAGTGATATTTAGTATTGTGAGTAGGGACAGACCTCTAAAATTAGACTCTTGTAGAGGATCCTCTGAGAAACAGATGTCAAGATAGACTACAATGTGCAAAAAGTTTTTTGTTGTTGTTTGTTTGTTTGTTTTTACAGAGTGGAAGAGAGAGGGATAGAGAGTTAGAAACATCAATGAGAGAGAAACATTGATCAGCTGCCTCTTGCACACCCCCTACTGGGGATGTGTCCGCAACCAAGATACATGCCCTTGACCGGAATCCAACCGGGGACCCTTCAGTCTGCAGGCCGATGCTCTATCCACTGAGCCAAACCGGTTAGGGAAAAAAAAAAAAAAAAAAAAGTTTTATTAATGAAGTGCTTATGTGAGAGAAAATATGGAAGAAGTTAGAAAAGGCCAGAAGAACTCTCAGACTATAAGTTCGGCCTTCCATGAAAGAGAAATGGAGAGAAACTTGTACAAAAGGCTTTAAAGAAGGTGTGAAAAAACTGTCAGATAGTCTTGAGCCACTTTATCTTATAGTAGTAATGTGTCTCCCACATGTTTCTGTTTTAGCACTCCTGCTGCATTTAGTTATTGGATGAAAGAAGGGTATGGAAAGCATGACCTAGGCAAATAAAAGAAATGGAATTTCAAATGAAGCATCTGGGTATCTTGATAAATTGGATTTTCTACAATTGGAGATCTTCATGTGCTCATATTAATCTGGATAACATGTATAAATGTGTTCACCACACTCTGGTTTCAGCTCCAACATATGAGAGCTTGAAAGTTCTCCCCCATACCTTAAAGTAAGAAAATACTGAACACACTGAAAATTATGTAATTACTTTTCTTGGACCAGTAAGATAAATTAAATTGAACAATTAAATATGTAGTTGGCAGATCGTGAAAGGCAGATTTCTCACTGGTAGAGTAAGAGGGTAAAGACTAGCATGGGGGAAGGTTGGAATGATCCCTGTGGTAATATATTAGAAGTTAAGTCATCAGTATGGACTCATATTTAGCTTAATAGAAATAGTGATGGTGATCTATCTATCTATCTATCAAGGCATGGATATAGGCATAGCTATAGATATAGATGGGTACATATAATGATTTGTTGCAGTGTTTATTAAATACATTTCATTTTGAGCTATCAGTATTAAAATATGTATACATTTTTTGGAGGGACACCCCATACATGAGTTAGTATATACATATATAGGGTGTTCCCCAAAAATGTATACACATTTTGATATTGATCACTCACTTAATTTTCACTATTTTTCAGTGTTAATAAACACTGACTGTATTATCATTTAAAATGTATATATTGTTTTGGGACACCCTGTTTATGTATTCCCTTACTCTGTTAGTTGAGACAGCCTAGAAGCAAAGATGATCTAAAATAGAGCAAACACACTCAGTGCCAAAATCTTGGTTTCTAGTGCTATTTTTCACTAAAAGGAACCAGGACTTCTTGGAAAAATGACTGATTCTGGGGATGGGCCAACAATATACCATATGAGCATGGGACATGATGTAATGCCAGAAAGTAAGGAAGTGCTAAAAACAAGAATAACAACAAACCATGGAGTATGTCAAAGGAACAGAGGAGCCAACAGAAGGAGATCCCAATGGCCAAAAGTGAAATAATTTGAGCAAAAAAATAATTGTTTATATTCAGCAGACTAGTAGAGTCAGACTAGTCAGTCTAACAGCAATGAAGAGCTACTTTCTTTTATTTTTTCCCCTTAAATTTTAGACCTTTATTAATGGGTCTTTTTTATCTCTTCATAATAATTTCTACCCTTAGGTGAGAACCAAATTCTCTTATATTCTGTCTATAAAATATTGATTTTTATAATAAAGCTATGTATATAAACATATAAAATTGAATATAGGATTGTAATATTATTTTGAACAAACTATTACCCATTAGATCAGTGAAGAATAATAAGAATAGAAAGTTTTATTTCACTTAATCCTTCTCTAATACTCTTTATCACTTAATATAGATCCAAAATTCTAGCCTACATTATTTTTCTTCTTTCTAAAAAAACTGCTTTTAACATTTCTCACAAGGTGGGTCTACTACAAGAAATTCTCTCAATTTTCTTGGTAGTTTAGTTTGTTCATTAAATTCCACATGTGAGTGAAATCATATGATACTTGTCTTTCTCTGACTGGTTTATATCACTTAGCATGATTCTCTCCAGGTCCATCCATGCTGTCACAAAAGGTTTTATTTTTCTCTTTTTACAGTAGAGTAGTATTCCATTGTATAAATATATCACAGTTTTTTAAAAAAAATATTTTTATCGATTTCAGAGAGGAAGGGTGAGGGAGAGAGAGAAACATCAATGATGAGAGAGAATCATTGATTGGCTGCCTCCTGGATATCCCCACTGGGTATTGAGCCCACAACCCAGGCATGTGCCCTGACTTGGAATTGAACCATGATCTCCTGGTTCATAGGTCAACACTCAACCACTGAGCCATGCCTGCCACACTCTACCACAACTTCTCTTTCCACTCATCTACTGATGGGCATTTGGGCTGCTTCCAAATCTTGGCTATTGGAAATAATGCTGCTATGAAGATAAGGGTACATATATTCTTTCAAATTAGTGATTGGGCTTCCTTGGATAAATTCCCAAAAGTGTAATCACTGGGTCATAAGGCAGTTCCATTTTTAATTTTTTGAGGTAGCTGCATACTGCTTTCCAAAATGTCTGTACCAGTCTGCAGTCCCACCAACAGTGCACTAGGGTTCCTTTTATTCCACATCCTTGAGTAACGCATCTATTAAGATATCAATACGAGCAAGTTGGATTTATTACTGCTTGTTCCAGATTAGTTTAATTTTAATAAAATCTATATTGTAATTAATAACATTAATGCATTAAATAAACAAAAATGGATGATAATTTCACTAGATGTAGTAAAAGCATTAAATGTAAGTCAGCATAAATTCATATTAAAATAAGTTCATTGCAAAACATCAGAATAGAAAAAAACTGATAAAGATTAAATGAGCAAGCATAATACTTGGTAATGATGGTTAAAAAATACCTAGTTTTTAATTAGCTAAATGATACCTGCTATCACTCTTTCTATGAGAGAAAAATAAAGATTAAAAAGAGTGAAATAGAGCTCTCATTCATTGTTAATTACATGACAATGTCTGTCAAAACCATACAAAAAAGGGTGTAGATTTATTTTCAGAAATTAATAAGAAGGGTTAACAAAACTCTGTATAGAATTGTTTTTTTTTAAATTTCTTTATTGATTAAGGTATTACATATGTATCCTCATCCCTCCATTGACCCCCCCAACCCACCCCCCTACTCATGCCTTCAGCCCCCTGGTGTTCATGTCCATTGGTTAGGATTATATTCATGCATACAAGTCCTTTGGTTGATCTCTCCTCCTTTGTCCCACCCTCCCCTAGCTACCCTCTGAGGTCTGGCAGTCTGATCGATGCTTCTCTGCCTCTGGATCTGTCCCTGTTCGTCAGTTTATGTTGTTCATTATATTGCACAAATGAGTGAGATCATGTGGTATTTGTCTTTCTCTGACTGGCTTATTTCACGTAGCATAATGCTCTCCAGTTCCATCCAGGCTGTTGCAAATGGTAAGAACTCCTTTTTTACTGCAGCTTAGTATTCCATTGTGTAGATGTACCACGGTTTTTTAATCCACTCATCTACTGATGGGCACTTAGGCTGTTTCCAAATCTTAGCTATGGTGAATTGTGCTGCTCTGAACATAGGGGTGCATATATCCTTTCTTATTCGTGTTTCTAGTTTCTTGGGATATATTCCTAGAAGTGGGATCACTGGGTCAAATAGGAGTTCCATTTTTAGTTTTTTGAGGAAACTCCATACTGTTTTCCACAGTGGCTGCACCAGTCTGCATTCTCACCAGCAGTGCAAAAGAGTTCCTTTTTCTCTGCATCCTCACCAACATTTGTCGTTTGTTGATTTGTTGATGATAGCCATTGTGACAGGTGTGAGATGATACTGCATTGTTGTTTTGATTTGCATCTCTCGGATAATTAGTGACTTTGAGCATGTTTTCATATGTCTCTTAGCCTTCCTTCTGTCCTCCTTCAAAAAGTGTCTATTTAGGTCCATTGCCCATTTCTTGATTGGATTGTTTATCTTCATTTTGTTAAGTTGTATGAGTTCTCTGTAAATCTTGGAGATTAAACACTTATCGGTGATGTCATTGGCAAATATATTCTCCCATGTAGTGGGCTTTCTGGTTGTTTTGTTGATGGTTTCTTTTGCTGTGCAAAAGCTATTATTTTGATGTAGTCCCATTTGTTTATTTTCTCTTTAGCTTCCATTGCCCTAGGAGCAGTATCAGTGAAGAAGTTCTTTCGGCATATGTCTGAGATTTTGCTGCTATGGATTCCTCTAGTATTTTTATGGTTTCCCGTCTTATGTTTAAGTCCTGTATCCATTTTGAGTTTATTTTTGTGTATGGTATAAGTTGTTGGTCTAGTTTCATTTTCTTGCATGTATCTGTCCAATTTTCCCAACACCATTTGTTGAAGAGACTGTCTTGACTCCATTTTATGTTCATGCCTCCTTTGTCAAATATTAATTGGGCAAAGTGGTTTGGGTCAATTTCTGGTTTCTCTATTCTATTCCATTGATCTGTATGTCTGTTCTTATTCCAGTACCAGGCTGTTTTAAGAACAGTGGCTTTGTAATAAAGCTTGATGTCTGGTATTGAGATCCCTCCTACTTTGTTCTTCTTTCTCAGGATTGCTGCAGCTATTCGGGGCCTTTTTTTATTCCAGATGAATTTTTGGAAAATTCTTTCCAGGTCTTTGAAATATGCCATTGGTATTTTAATGGGGATTGCACCGAATCTGTAGATTGCTTTGGGTAGTATGGACATTTTGATGATGTTGATACTACCAATCCATGAACACAGTATGTTCTTCCATCTATTTATGTCTTCCTCTTTCTCTTTTTTCAGTGTCCTGTAGTTTTATGCATATAGGACTTTTACCTCCTTTGTTAAGTTTATTCCTAGGTATCTTAAATTTTTTGGTGCGATGGTAAATGGGATTGCTTTTTTAGTCTATCTTTCTATAAGTTCACTATTGGTGTATAGAAATGCCATAGATTTCTTGGTGTTAATTTTGTATCCTTCTACATTGCCCAATTCATTTATTAAGTATTAGTTTTTTGATGGAGTCTTTTGGGTTTTTTATGTACAATATCATGTCATCTGCAAATAAGGACAGCTTTACTTCTTCTCTTCCAATTTGGATGCCTTTTATTTCTTCTTCTTGTCTAATTGCAAAGGCTAATACTTCTAGTACTATGTTGAACAGGAGTGATGAGAGTGAGCATCCCTGTCTTGTTCCTGTTCTTAGGAGAAATGGTTTTAGTTTTTGTACATTGAGTATGATGTTGGCTGTGGGCTTTTCATATATGGATTTTATTATGTTGAGGTATGATCCTTCTATTCCCACCTTGCTGAGTGATTTGATCAAGAAGGGGTGTTGGATTTTGTCAAATACTTTTTCTGTGTCAATTGATATGATTATGTGATTTTTATGTTTCAATTTGTTTATGTGATGTATCACATTCATTGATTTGTTGATATTATATAATCCTTGCATCCCTGGGATAAATCCTACTTAGTCATGGTGTATAATCTTTCTGATGTATTGCTGGATCCGGTTTGCTAGAATTTTGTTGAGAACTTTGGCATCTATGTTCATGAGGGATACTGGCCTTTATTCTCTTTCATTGTGTTGTCTTTATCTGGTTTTGGTATTAGGGTGATGCTGACTTCATAGAATGAGCTTGGAAGTGTTCTTTCCTCTTGGATTTTTTGGAATAGTCTGAGGAGGATATGTTTTAGTTCTTCCTTGAATGTTTGGTAAAACTCCCCTGTGAAGCCGTCTGGCCCTGGGCTTTTTTTTGGTGGGAGCTTTTTGATGACTGCATCAATTTATTCCATAGTTATCGGCCTATTGAGATTTTTAGAATCTTCCCAATTGAGTTTTGGAAGGTTGTATTTTTGTAGGAATATGTCTATTTCCTCTAGGTTGTCTAGTTTGTTTGAGTAGAGTTCTTCATAGTATTTTTTAACAATCCTTTTATTTGTGTGGGGTCTGTTGTTATTTCGCCTCTCTCATTTCTAATTTTGTTTGAGTCCTCTCTCTTTGCTTCTTGGTGAGCCTGGCTAGAGGTTCATCAATCTTGTTTGTCCTTTCAAAGAACCAGCTCTTGGTTTCATTGATCTTTTGTATTGTTTTATTTGGTCTCTATGTCATTTATTTCTGCTCTGGTCTTTATTATCTCCTCCCTTCTGCTCACTCTGGGCTTTTCTTGTTGCTCTCTTTCTAATTCTTTGAGTTATAGAGTTAGATGATTTACTACCATTTTTTCTTGTTTTTGGAGGTAGGCTTGTAGAGCTATAAACTTCCCTCTCAGGACTGCTTTCATTATTCCCATAGATTTTGGATTGTTGTGTTTTTGTTGTCATTAGTTTCCAGGATGCTTTTAATTTCTTCTTTGATCTCTTTGGTAACCCGGTCATTATTTAATAGCATGCTATTCAGCTTCCAAGTGTTTGAGATTTTTGGATTGTTTTTATTTTAGTTTATTTCTAATTTTATGGCATTGTGGTCTGAGAAGATGCTTGGTATGATTTCAATCTTCTTGAATTTGGGGAGACTTTGCTTGTGACCCAATATGTGGTCTATTTTTGAAAATGCCCCATGTGCACTTGAGAAGAACGTATATTCCATGGCTTTGGGGTGAAATGTTCTGAAGATGTCAGTTAAGTCCATCTGATCTAGTGAGTCATTTAGAATTGCTGTGTCTTTGCTGATTTTTTGTCTAGAGGATCTATCCAGTGATATCAGAGGGGTATTAAAGTCCCCTACTATGATTGTGTTGTTGTCAATCTCTCCTTTGATATCTTCCAGGAGTTTTGTTATGTATTTGGGTGCTCCTATATTGGGTGCATATATGTTTATCAGGGTTATATCCTCTTGTTGTATCAATCCCTTTAGTATTATGAAGTGGCCTTCCTTATCTCTTGTTATGGCATTTACCTTGAGGTCTATTTTGTCAGATATAAGTATTGCTACCCCAGCTTTTTTTTTCATTTCCATTTGCCTGAAAGTTATTTTTCCATCTCTTCACTTTCAATCTGTATGAGTCTCTTGTTCTGAGGTGGGTCTCTTGTAGACAGCATATATATGGGGCATGTTTTTTTATCCATTCAGCCACTCTATATCTTTTGATTGGAGCACTTAGTCCATTTATGTTTAAAGTTATTACTGAAAGGTATTTGTTTGTAGTCATATCTATTTTTGTGTCTGTGTTCCTACTTACCTGTTTATTTCTTCTTTTTACAGTATTTCCTTTAGCATTTCTTGCATTGCTGGTTTGGTGGTGATAAACTCCCTTAGCCTTTTTTTGTCTGCAAAGCTCCTGACTTCCCCTTCAATTTTGATTGATACTCTTGCTAGATAGAGTATTCTTGGATTTAGACCTTTGCTTTGCAACTATTTGTATACCTCCTTCCATTCCCTTCTAGCTTGATGTGTTTCTGTTGAGTAATCCTTTGATAATCTGATGGGTGTTCCTTTGTAGGTAACTCTCTGTCTCTCTCTTGCCGCCTTTAAGATTCTCTCTTTGTCATTTATATTTGCCATTGAAATTATGATGTGTCTTGGTGTGGGTCTTTTGGGGTTGATTCTGCTTGGGACTCTCTGTACTTGTGTAACTTTTTTCTTCCCCATATCCAGGAAGTTTTCTGTCATTATTTCTTCAAATAGATTTTCTAATCCCTGCTGCTCTTCTTGTCCTTCTGGCAGCCCTATTATATGTATGTTACTTCGTTTCATGTTATCCCAAAGCTCCCTTAGGCTTTCCTCCTGCTTTTTAATTTTTTTTTTCCAATTGCTGTTCAGATTGAGTTTGTTTCTGTACCTGATCTTCTAACTCACTAATTCGGTCCTCTGCTTCTTCTAGTCTACTGTTGAAACTTTCCATGGTGTTTTTGATTGTAGCTATATCACTTTTAATTTCTTCCTGATTCTTGCATAAGTTGTTGATTTTCTCATCCATCCGATGTATAAATTCCACGACCATTACTCTGAACTCTTTTTCAGTCATGTTGCATGCTTCAGTTTCACTAATTTCCTTTCTTGGCGACTCCTTGTTTTCTTTCCTCAGAGGATTGTGTTGTCTCCCCATTCTGACTATCACCAGAAGGTTCAAGCTTCAATTTGCATGGACCTAGAACGTGTGCTGTGGGAACTTTGCACCACCCGAATTTCACTGAAGTGCTCTGAACCTAGGACATGTGGCTGCTGTTGGTTGGTGGGAACCAGGCTTGCCCAGGGTCAGTGTTCCCAGCATTCAGTGTGGTCTCGCGTGCGCACTTAGAATCAGGGACCCTGCCTGCACCAAACTGTTGGTTTGTGCCGAAAATGAGTCCCCTAGCGTGTGCCAAGAGTCAGAGTTTCCCTGTGTGTGCACCAAGAATCGAGTGTCAGAGTCTCTGTTGCCTCGTGCACTTCTCACTGAGAATCAGGGTCCCTGTGTGTGCATGTACCAAGATTGGAGACACTGGCTCTTAGTGTGAATGTGCTGTGAGTCAGGGATCCCAGGCGCACATGGTAAGAAACAGAGTCAAGTCGGTGGTGCTCAGTGCTGCCTCTTGCCAGGAGAATTTGGTTCCCGGTTACCATGGGGGACTGAGTTGCACAATAGCTCTGTGGCGTGCCTGCTCTGTGTGTGCTTGCCCAGAATCAAAGTCAGGTGGCTGTGCCACCCTGCAGGGGCTTTGGGTTTGCTCACCTGATTATGTTGAGGGGAGCAGATTCTACCTTTTGAGCTTGGTGTGTCAAACTTCGCCAAAAAACTGAGCATAACTCGGGTAGTGTGTCACTTTGAGGAAAAAACATTTTTTCGCGATATTTATAGTTTAAATAACATAAATGTATAATCCTATCTAATAATAGAGTAACATGTAAATTACCATCACTCTGCTACGCCCACAATTGGGCGGCGGGGGGCTGGGGGGCGGGACTCAGGGTGGCCTATCCAGCCATTGAGAGGCATGGATCCGCTGCCACTGAGGGGGGCTACCCTGCTGTTGAGAGGCGCAGGGGGAGGGGCTCCCGCCCCCTGCACCTCTCAACGGCCAGATCCACGGCTGCTGAGGGGGCCTGCCACGGACACCCAGCTGCGCCTCTCAATGGCAGGCTAGCCAGGTGTCCGCAGCAGCCACCCTCAGGGGCCTTTGAGAGGCACAGGGGGCGGGAGTCCCACCCCCTGTACCTCTCAACAGCAGGGTAGCCCCCCTCAGCGGCCACGGACCATCAAAAGCGGGGGAGCTGGGTGCCTGTCTGCTCCGGCACCAGGCCTTTCAGAAGCCTCCGCCGAGCCGGAGGCTTCTGAAAGGCCTGGTGCACCAGCGGACAGGCACCCAGCTCCACCGCAAAAAAGCAAAATGTGTAGGGGACCCTACACATGCATGATTCAATCATGCACTGGGCCTCTAGTTGTTATATATAATTGTATTTAATAAACCAAAAACTAAATATTTAACTTATCTGCTTAGTGACTTCTTTGTTCATCCATCGGTTGGTTTCTTTTGTTGGTCTTGATATTATTTAGCTTGTGTGGGGTGCGTGAACTAAGATAAGTGAGAGAGAGGGGGAATTCATTAACTAACCTGCCTATTAGTGACTTTTTTGTTGCTGAATTTCATTGGCTAAATCTTCAATTGAAGTTTGGTATTTTGTACACTTCAGGCCCAAGCAAGCGCTACTAACTTCATCTGTCAATCTGTTTCTTTTGTTGGTTTTGATATTATTTAACGCTGAGAATAAGGCCTCACAAAAGTATGTAGAGGGAAAAATTGTGAGTAAAGCCATTGCTATATTTTTCAGGGTGCTAAAAGTGTCTGGTAGTCGGTTCCAGGCACTCCAAATTTCCTGTTCGTAGTGGCACTCCTCTTGATTCTCCAAGTGGCACCTTTCCAGATTCTCAAGCTTTGACCTCAAGTCGACAAACATCTGAGCCCAGATACTGTCTTGAAATTCTGCAAGTTGCATCTCCAAATCATCAATTTGCATCCATTGGAAACCATTTAATTCCAAACTACTGTAGACTGCTAGTTCAGGATACTTAATTATTTTCATGGTCTGTTCTAGACTTCTAAATTGACTAAATCTATCACTAAGCTGGTCAAGTAACGATTTTAAAACATGCTGGTACTCCATATGCAAGAGTTCCATTTCCTTTTGTACAGCTGCGCTGGCCTTCTCAAAATACTTTGTTACTCGAGGAAAATACTTATAAGTTTTAGTTTCTACATCTCGCTTGAAAATTTTAACTTTACTTTCAAAAGCTTTTATGTATCCAAACATAACGTCAATACTTTTGCCAAAACCTTGAAACTTTAAGTTCAGTTCATTAATATGAACAGAGAGATCTATAAAAACATCAGGGTGTTGACCCACTTATCATCATTAAGCTGAGGAAAGTTTCCCAGATCCTTATCGTTAAGAAATACCTTAATTTCTTCAAAGCATGCCACAAAGTGCTCAAGAACTTTGCCTCGGCTCAGCCATCTTACATTATTGTACATCAACAGTCCACTGTAGGTGGAATCAACCTCCAGTAAAAGTGCCAAAAATTCTCGCTTGTGAAGGGGGCAAGCAGCTATTAAATTAACTATTTTTGTAACAACTGACATTAAGTCGTTTAAGTTGGTGAATCCTGCCTTGGCACATAAAGCCTCCTGATGGATGATACAATGAAAAGGCACAATCGGATGTCCAATTGCTTCTGTAAACAATTTGACAAATCCGACTTTTTTCCCCACCATATTTGGTGCCCCATCTGTTGTCACTGACACAACTTTAGAGATATCAATGCTTAGGTCACGAAATGTTTGTATAACAACTTTACATATTTCGCTTCCTGATTTACTTGTTGACACTGATACTAACTTTATCAACTCTTCTCTCATTGTGAGACCATCAGAATATTGACCAATAATGGCCAACTGAGCATGTGATGTGACATCAGTAGTTTCATCAAGAGAGATAGAAAAATATTTACACTTCCTTATGTCTCTCTTTAATTGATGTTGTACGTTTGTGTTCAGTCTCATTATTCGGTCTTTTATGATATTTCTACTGAGTGGTAACTCAGATATTCTCTTAATAATTGCATCTTTATTCTGCATATTGTGAAATAGAACTGGTGCACATCTTAGGAGAGTTTCTTTAATAAATTCTCCCTCACTGAGCGCTTTTCCATGCTGAGCTATAGAGTGAGCAATGCTCAACCTTGCAGATATTAAATTTGTAGAGCCTTTCATAAATTTAAGGATGGAATTAGATTGGCTCTTATAAAAGTGTAGCTGCCTGGAAATGTATTCCTTCCTTTCATCCTCACTTTTTTCCAAGAGCTGGGAATGATTAATTTCACAATATCTATTTATATTCCATGTTCTGCTGTCTATCATTTCAGTACATAGAACGCAAAATGATCTGCCATTTTTTTCTATAAAGCCATACATCTTGGTCCATGTCTTTTGAAAGGGTCGGCCACTGCTACTACCACTTCCTTTACTTAACCTTAGTTTTTTTATTTTTTGGGTTCTCCATCAGGGGGACAGTGACAGAAGATAGAATTATAGATAGCTTGTTAGGCCTGCAGGCAATTAGGAGTTAACTAGCCTAACTAACCACAAAATGGTGCATATAACTGTCTTTTAGGAAAGGGCAGGGTTAATAAGCAGAAATAGGGGTTAATAAGGATGCACAACAGTAATAGTGGTGAAATGGAGTCTGCACTATGGAGCAAGATGGTGTTCCTTATGTGAATTAAAATGGCTGCCGCTATTTCTAATGGTGGGAAACGGCACCCATAGCACGCTACAAACCCTCGCCTCTCCCAGCCTCCCCATCACTTATCTCAGTAATGATGGATTAGAAATCCATGACACTCCAGAATAGTAGATAATGGTTGCTGTGGTTAACTGTTATTTGGTTACTGGTAATGGCAGGGCACCCAGAGATGCATCCTTTCCCCATACCTTGCCTTATGTGTATCTTGCATATGGCTTTTCTGAGTTATACACTTTTATAATTATCTGGTAATCTCTTTAGTTAAATGTTTCTTGTAGTTCTGTTAGCCTCTCTAGCAAATTAGTCAAACCTCAGGAGGGGGTTGTTAGAACTTCCCAATTTATAGCCCATTGGTGAGAACCACAGGTGACAATCTGGACTTGGTAAAAAAAATTAGCAACTGAAGTGGAATGGGCACTCTTATAAGACTGAGCCCTTAACCTGTAGGATCTAACGCTATCTTCAGGTAGACAATATCAGAAATGAGTTGAATTGTAGGATACTTCACTAGTGTTTAAGAATTGCTTGGTAATGTGGGTAAAAGACCTCACACCTTGGAATTCTATGTATATACATATGTATGTAAATTTCTAATCAAAAGATCATCGTCTATATTATTATTCACTATACTGTAGAAAAGTTTGGATCTTAGATAAAGAAAATCATGGTTATTTCAGATATTATAGCTGGATAAAAAATTGTCACTATGAAGGTAAATCCTTCATTTGTAGCATTTTTATGTCCTATTAAAGTAGAATTTATATCATGTGCAAAGGTCCTTGTTTTCAAGTCACATAATACAGCCTCAGTACTTAGAAATAGCTAATTTCAACAAAGACAACATATGTACAAGTAAACACATGGTAATATGCTATCCTTTGTTGTAAAAGTTTCTTCTGTCATGAAATATTGAAGGCAATGCCTTCACAAAGACACCATCTTTTCTAATTATATGGCTTGTGCAAATAAGAAATAGACTTATTACTCATAAATTGTTTGAACCAGGTGCAAATGTCTAAAACCTAAATTACATACAGATTTTGTGAAGTTGATGTTAGAATACTTAAGTCAGAGAGCACAGGGTTCTTTGTTTTGAGGACGTTGATGTGAACCAAAATGTGATTGATATACCAGAGGCCATAATTATGTTGTGCTTTTTTAGTAACTAGATACTATATTTAATTGGAGACTACCTGGCCATGAAGTGCTCTCTTTCAACCACTGACTTGCAGATAGGTCTAAGCCAATCATTCGGCTTCGGGGCACTGATGCCCCATTTCTAAATGAAAATTCTGACCTGATCTTGCCTTCAAAGAGTCTATAAATTATGATTTTTCATTCATATGACTAGGTTACCTTTTCTGTTTTGTGATAGGGTGTCACATCACTCATAATCAGAAAGATTGCACTGGAAATAGCAACATATTTTATTTCTAATTTCCTAGCATTTAAAACTCAAATGGTACTTAGTGATCTTTCTATACTTGTAGATAAGTTACCACTCAATGGGATCCATCACTGATTCATTTTTCACATACACTCTCTCTATAAAGTTGTGAGAAGTTTTTAAATTCCATTATTCTTTTCAAGTTATTTAAAGGAGGCTGTAAATGAAAACAAGGTGCACACTTATTTGTCTTTTCATAATGTAATGGTATACATTTTTGTTGAGTAGATTAATAATTGCATACCCATTTCTCCATCCAGTTTAGTTACTGAGCAACCAGTCAAAACTCTGTTTGTACTACAATATAGTGTTTAAAAAACAGATATTCTGTCTTAGATAAGATTTATTTTGGGGAAGGAAATGCATCCTTGAAAAAAATTATTTAAAAAGGGGAAAGTAGTCAATATTGAAATGGTATTGTCTAAGATATAATGTAATGTGTTTGGAGATAAAGACAAGAATATAAACAATTACAAGTATTAAAACTCAGCACAATTTCTGAGCATATGACCTTTTAAAGTGTTTGGAATGAGAAGTAGTGTTCTATAGTGTATAAAAACCTGGACCCCATAGTCAGAGTGCCATTATAGGGCTTAGAATAGTGCCTCACATATGATAATCACCATGTATGTGTTTGCTGAATTGATGTCCAAATAAACTCAGTCATTGACAGAATGGAGCATTGTGATAACCCTTACATTTAAAGTGAAATTTGCTCTGATATGTGAAGCAAAAATATTGGTAAGTAAATGTTTATCAGTCTGTTTTGAACTTTTATTTTGATGTATTTTGTTTTAATATTTACAATTAAAATATCCTATATACAGAATCACTATATAACTACCCTAATTATGACAGCTTACGTAGCCTGGATGGAGGATTTCCTTACCTAGTAATGAATAGCTGTACTCAAAGAGAGTTTTTGTGCTCCCTTTTCACTATTTTAGATAACCTAGAAAAAATAAAACTTAATAGACTTGTCTGTCAAATAAGGCATTTTGATCACAGACCTAGTGACAAAGATGAACATCTGTTGAGACACATTTTGAGGGTAATCTCAGTGGTCAGTGACCAAGGCCAAACAGAGAAAGAAATAATATGTGACCTTTGAACTATGTTGCTTATATGATAGTAAACAATGTAAGCATCAAAGAGCTAAGCTTTTTCATATTTGTTGAAAATGTGCTGAATTTTATCCCAGCATTTTTAAGAGAATTATTGCCTGCCAGTTTGTATGTAAAAAAAGGCTGCTTAGGGGAGAAAAAATCTGCACAGGGCATTATCGGTCTAATTGTCAGCCCCCACATAATTATTAATTCCAGGTCACATGGTTACCTGGGTTATGTAACCCTAGAGTTTTGTGTGATTATAATTACTGATGATTTTGTTCTACTTGTAATATTAATAAACTTATAAAATAATACATATGTGACTGATGAATTATTTCACTGAGTAGGATTTAAGGTGAGGGCAGTGAGTCTTGTGTTTATATTGACACTAGAGGCCCGGTGCACAAATTCGTGCACCAGTGAGGTCCCTCGGCCTGGCCTGCAGGATTGGGCCGAAACTGTCTCTCTGACAACCCCCAAGGGGTCCCAGATTGCAAGAGGGTGCAGGCCAGGCCAAGGGACCCCACCAGTGCATGATCAGGGCCAGGGAGGGACGTGGGAGGTTGGCCAGCTGGGGAGGGACTGCAGGAGGGCTCCAGACCATGTGTTGCCTGTCTCATTCAGTCCCGATCGGCTGGACCCCGGGAGCAAGCTTACCCACCAGTTGGAGCACCCCCCTGGTGGTCAGTGCACACCATAGTGACTGGTTGACTGTCTGCCCCCTGGTGGTCAGTGAATGTCATAGCAAGCGGTGGAGCATCTTTAGCATATAATTAGCATATTATGTTTTGATTGGTTGAATAGATGACCTGACAACTGGACACTTAGCATATTAAGCTTTTATTATATAGGACTAGAGGTGGGGGGCAGGGTCCCTCAGCCCAGCCTGTACCCTCTCGCAATCAAGGACTGCTGGCTCCTAACTGCTCACCTGCTTGCCTGCCTGATTGCCCCTAACCACTCTGCCTGCCAGCCTCATCTCCCCTAACCACTCTCCTGCCTGCCTGATC
Source organism: Eptesicus fuscus (assembly GCF_027574615.1). NCBI lineage: Eukaryota > Metazoa > Chordata > Mammalia > Chiroptera > Vespertilionidae > Eptesicus > Eptesicus fuscus. The sequence goes on along the minus strand of NC_072475.1, from coordinate 90,123,246 downwards.
TTTCCTAACCACCTCTGCCTCAGCCCCCCTGCCTCAGCAGCTTCATCCGGAAGGACATCCGGAATGATGTCTGGAAGGTCTTCAGCTATCCAGTCTAATTAGCATATTCCACTTTTATTATTATAGATGGGGCCATAACTGGAGAAAGTCAATATGTACATGTTCTGAAAAGTTAATAAAAGTTGCACATAATAAAGGAAGAAGAAATTTAACTCCACTGCTATCTCAAAGCACTTCTAATGAAAAGAATAAAATTATCCTACTTTAATTGTACTGTTGAGAAGACTGAGAAATGAATTTTTAAGATGATTTATACCCACTGGATAATAAAATAACAGGGATTTCCTCCCCCCAAAAAAACTGATATTTCAAATTAATAAAATATCAGTTTGGACTAACATTTTTTAAAGTCCCTTAAAACTAAAAAATAAAAACCATAATAAATAAATAAATAAATAAATAAATAAATAAATAAATTCTCTTTGAATAGCAAAATTAAGAGTCCATTTCTATTTTCTGTATTTTCTAAAATTTTTAATACAATGATATTCATTCATAAATAAAATGAACCAGGATATAAAAGTAATTATATATGAAAGATATGTTAAAGAAACATAGAATTTCACCTGTGCAATAACCACATATGCAGTATACCAAGATTTTGTATCAAAGAGCCATGGGGGGAAAAAAACACAAAACTTTTCAGGAGTCTTCCAGAAAATCTACAACACAAGTTTTGGGCTCGTACCCCTTGTCCCTCAGCTAGTTCTTTTGTTAAGCTCAATAACCTCTGTAATTATAACCTGAAGGCTTGAATAAATATGCTGCTGTGTAAGTAAGTGTACATAGGATTTGGGGATGGGACTATATGAAGAACAATGTAGAAAATAAGGGAGGCAAAGGAATATCTTGGGTTAAGTTCTCTGGGGACAGAAACTGAGGGTGAAGATTTATTGAGGGAGGAAGTACTCTCAGAAGTGGAGTAATGGAAGCAGAACAGGGGAGGGAAATAAAACCATGGCAAAGATGTGTTCTTATCTGGAGACTGGCTCTGCTTCATGCTATAGGAAACACTAAAGCATGAATTATAGCACAGCGTTACTCTCACTTTGAACATGCACATGAGGGCCTGTGTTAGTCAGTCCTATGCTCCAAGACGCCTCCCTTCCGGACGAGATTTCTTCAGAGAAAGGGAGCACTGGAGTCTTTGGCAACCAATACTCAACAGCTGGAGAATTAGGGAGTCTGCTCGAAGAGATATTGTTGGAACACCAACATTACTCACTATAAGATATTTAATTTTTGGAAAGTCTAATTTTTTTTTGTTGTTGTTAAAAACACATAGGATTTTGTAGAGAAAAAGACATGGACTTTTGAGCAATAGCTGAATGATGAATTTCAAATTCATCCCATTTTAGTCTTTGCAAGTCACTGAACTTCAGTTTTCCAATGATAATATGCCCATAATGATGCCTCTCTTATGGATGTGTAGTGTAAAATAGATGCATTTTTACAATACCTTGGAAAGTATCTGGAACATTCTAGGTGCTCAATAATTGGTAATTGCCTTGTGACAATAATCACTTGTTTTAACATTTATTCCTTAAAGTTAGCTTATATTTGTAGAATGCTTGAGAGTTTGCTAAGTATTTCTATACATATTATTGTATTTAAACTTTATAAAGATCCTCTGACCTAAAGTCAGTAGGTCATGCATTATTTACCTATCATCTTTTACAGATCAGCAAATGCAGATTCTGAGTAGGAACATGGGAGATAAACTGTGTTAATTACCTACTGGTGGTTAACAAATTACCCTTAAGCATAGCAATCTAAAACACCTCACATTTATAATCTTACAGATTCTGTCGGTTGGGCATCAGAGCATGGCTTTGGTGGGTTCTCTGCTTTAGGGTCTGTCACAAGACTGAAATGAAGATGTTGCCCAGCTCTCTCACAAGACTATAATCATGTATTGGTAGGGTCTATGGTCATCTCAAGATTCAACTAGGGCAAGATTCACTTCTAAGTTCACTCACTGGGTGTTATTAGGATCTTTTTCTCATAATCTGGTGGACTGGGGGCCTTAGTTCTTGATGTATGGGTTTCTCCAACATTACATTTTGCTTCATCCAAGTAACCAAGCTGAAGAGATAAAGGAGAGGGAAAGGGTGATAGTAAGAAAATATTAGCAGGAGAGAAATTATGGTCTTTTGTAATTTAAACAATAAAGTGACATCTGTACCTTTTATTTTTTTTTTTACTGTATCCTATTCTTTAAAAGTAAGTAATTGGGTCTAGCCCACACTCAAGAGGAGGGGTATCACATAAGAATGTGATACCCAAGAGATTGGCATCATTGTGAACTATGGTAAAGCTGCCTACAGAAAGCGTACTATGTTTTGGTGTCTGCTGTCAGTGATTGTGCTAATATAATATACTAAAGGCCCAGTACACAAAATCTGTGCTCTGGTAGGGTCCCTAGTGGCTGCTGGCTGCTGCCCGCTGGGTACTCCCTCCCTTACCCTGGCTGGCCCCGCCCCCTGGTCAAACTCCTGGATGAACTCCTGGTCAAGGGGACAATTTGCATATTATGCTTCTATTACATAGGACTAGAGGCCTGATGCATGAAATTCGTTCAAGGGGCTTGGCCCTCGCAGCCCCAGCTTCTGGTCTAATTAACATATTATACTTTTGTTATTATAGATTATTATAGATAATGTAATCCACACAACCATGTGGATACATAGGTAGATAGATATTATTATTCTATTTTTTTCTCCACCAAAAGTACAGTTTTGATTAACCAATTTTACAGGGTCACACTGCTAGTAAGTAGCAAATATGTACCCAGATGTTACAAATATGTAACAATGCATATTCTGAATAAATTGCCTGACATATATCAAATGTCAAGAGTGGCATCTGATACTTTCTTGTGTGTCGCAAAGTGGTTGTTTTATAAACTTAGCATTACAAAAAATAGTTGCTGAATAAGTGAACTGAACAAAATGCTAAACAGAGGGCTAATATCCTTTACTTCTTTAATTCATCTTGTTGAAATTCCAAAATAGAATTTTTCAGACATGTGCAGAAAGTGAATAAAATAAAGGGAATTCTGTTAGATGATGAATAATATCTTCAATGTCCCTTTATAATTCTTCTGCATGTGATAGGAAATGTTCCCCTTGCAAAGGCAAACCAAATTGAATTCTGCCCAATGTGTCAATGCTTAAAATTGCTTTATTATGCAGACTTATGCCACTCAGAGCTTATCAGATTTTCAATTACCATATAAATTTCCATAGTTAAGCAATATAGAGACATCAGTTTAAAAAGCATCTAATCTTATTTTCAAAGTTAGATAAGAAACAATCAACACTTTAGAATGAAAGCCATACCCCTAAGCTGGAAAGTTCCAGCCTAACAATATTATCTATACTAATCATTATTAGCTATCACAATCATAATACTTGTAAAATAGAAACGCTGGTTTAATTAATTATAACACCTGCAGGTTGAGAAGATCCAGAATCTGCTGCTGTAAGGGAAAGATGGGGGCTGTTAGAACACATTCCAGGTTTCAATGAACAAATCTATAAATTAACCTGAAATACATGATAAAAGGAATTCAAATACCATTCTAATTGTAAATTCCATTCCTATGTCTAATCTTATGATAACAAATGAGTTATTTTTTTCTATTTTACATATCCTTTTTGATATAATTTTTACACCATTTCAAATTCAGTCTTTTCATGGACTTACTCATTTCACCCCAGGTGGACAGGTATGATTCATTAACATCCAAAAAAGCAACAGGGCAAAATAAATTAAACTACAAAGTTAATTTTATGTTCCATTTGAAATTCTGTGGTTGGCTAATTTCAGATTTTATTGCCAGCCTTGATTACATTTGGCTGCACACATGGCTTTCTACTTACTAGATGGTCAACTACTTGAAAGTAGGGAATAAATCATATTCATTTGTGTGTGTGTGTGTGTGTGTGTGTGTGTGTGTGTGTGTGTGTGTGTTTATAGCATATGGCATAAAATGTATCTAAGTCAGGACACAATAAGTACTAAAACATATTGTATCATAAATAAAAAGTCAGTATATATGAAATTTTTATCATCGAATAGTGGAATAAATGAATACAATTAGTAACAAGGGCATCATGAAAGTACTTTAAAGATTCAGATGGTACTAAAAGCATGAGAAACTGGTATTATACCGAGTAAAACAGTGCTTAAATAAAAAGGCTGATCTACATAAATGCTTTTGCATAAAAAGTATATGATTAGAAACCAGCTAATATCTTTATAAGTTTCTCTGTAGCTTGCAGAATCATTAATTATTCAGTTACAATGGCTAATAAACATTTTAAAATATTCAATCCCACTAATAATTAAAGAAATGAAAATTAAGCTAATAAAATTTGATTTTCATTTAAAATTAACATTTTAACTGCAACAATACATTGCTAAAGGATCCAGAGAAACTACTCACAATCTCACAAACACTATTCCAGACTTACACACATACATACATTCAACTTAAAATAACCCAAATGCTCAATAGTATAGGAATGAATAAGAAAATTATTAAAGTAGCAATAAACATAAAATAAACTTTAAGATATACAATATATACATATTAAATATGCATTGAATAGCATATTAAATTAAAACCAAATCTAAGGAAGGATATTTTAGATAATGAAATAATATTGAGAGAAACTAAAGAAGACCTAAATAAATGGATGGATGTGCAATGATTATGGCTTAAAATATATTTAGAAATAGAAAAAGACAAATGAATGGAGAAAACTTGCTAAATATCCTCAAACTGATTGATAGATTCAGTAAAATCCCAATAAAAATTCCCACAGAACTCTGTGGGTGTATATTTGTGTGGAAATTGACAAGCTGATTTGAAAGTTCAAGAGAAATGTAATTGTCAGGGTATTCTAAAAAAGCACAAAGGACAGGACTTACTTGATAAGATATCAAGAGTAATAGAGCAAGAAAGAGTGGTACTAATGCATAAATAGACAAACCAATGGAAAATTTAGAGTGCAGAGACAGACTCATGTATATATGTATTTAGGAATAGAAAAAAAAAATTATGCATTCTCATGGTAAAATTAAATGATTGAAACAAAGACAGTTACATGGAGGGAATGCTTATATGTTTATTGAATAAAAACAAGTTAAAAGGTTTATGAATGTGGTCGTAACTATTAAATGACATTCAGATAGGAGGAAAAAAATCACCAAAATATTATCAGAGATCATCACTAAATGATATTATAGGAACACTTTTAGTCTTCCTATACCTTTATGAATGTACTAAATGACATGTATAACTTTTTATAATCAGAAATAACCTTAATATTAAAAAATGAAAATATAGTGTAAGAGATAAACTCTTTAGATATAAAACAAGTTATCATCTCAAGTTATTAAATTAAATTTAGATATAGTTATTCTCAATATTTTCTTCTAGAATCATAGAGAATGTGATACATTGGAAGTAAGAAAATATTTAGTATTTTAAACATGAATGTACAAGTTAATATTTATGATTTTAATGAATAGGGCCTAGGAAGTATGATAGAGAGCAAATACTGCAATGCAGGTGACATGGACCAGATCATTATATTTCTAGTTTGAATATTATTAAACTCAATTGAAAATGTAGAGAACTGCCAATGGCCAAAGTCAGTATCTATACCTGCCTCTAAGTCTTGCAAGATCTTTGTTGTGTGAACAAAGCTTTTGAAATTTTGTAAAAGTTCCTTTATAAAACCTTTATTTTGAGGTAACTTATTTAATAGTGTTCCTTTTTGGGAGGGATTTTTATAATGCATACTTTAGTAAACAAGTTCTCTAAAATGAAAATTTTAAAATGTTTTTATTAAATGTAATTTTTCATTAATTGCCTATAATGTGCATAATTGAAAAAGTTTAAGATATTCTTTCTTTCTTTTTATTTTTTAAATATACATTTTATTGATTTTTTACAGAGAGAAAGGGAGAGGGATAGAGAGTTAGAAACATTGATGAGAGAGAAACATCAATCAGCTGCCTCCTGCACACTCCCTACTGGGGATGTGCCCGCAACCAAGGTACATGCCCTTGACCGGAATCGAACCTGGGACCCTTGAGTCTGCAGGCCGACGCTATATCCACTGAGCCAAACAGGTTAGGGCAAGATATTCTTTATTTAAATATATTTTTTTCATTCATTGACCTAGATGTTCCAACCTTGGACATAAATAGTAAGCATGGGAACATAGAAAAGGAAATAAGAAATTTTTGAAGATAAAGGAAAGGAGACACAACTGTGCATTTGTAACTACCTAAGTGAGTCCAGTGACACTTCTCTATCATATTCCTTCAACATTTCTAATTGGGACTGAGTTCAAATCCTAGTATCAGATGTGTGCATGTAATTTAAGTTTGCAAAATTAGATTATTCTACCATATTCCCCTGTTAAGTAATTGGTTCAGGTCCGGGAATGGAACAGTTAGACTAGCAGAGTTACTCTGAGGTAAATTTGTTTGTTTTTTTATGAATTGATACAGCCCAAGAGGAGAGAAGATGGTTTCTTCTTATACAAAGCCCCTGATGTTGATCTGTGTACTCAGGAATATTCTTAAGAATGAACCAACACTTGATTTGGGATGGTAAACACAATAAAATATACAGGTGATGTATTACATAAGTGTACACCTGAAACCTGTATAATTTTATTAACCAGTGTCAACCCAATAAATTAAAAAAAAAAGAAAAAATAATAATGAACCAACACAAAGGAAAATACAAAAGGGGGAAAAAAAAGAATGAACCAACACAGAGAACAGTATAAATTAAAGAGAAAGAGATAGAGAAAGGGAGAGATAGGCAGAAACCTGTAATGAGATATTTCTGATTACTTAGTTGCATATTGACAAAAAAAAAAGTCCCATATATTTAGGATTATACACCATATGTTGCAACAACACCAGCAAAATCTATTTTATTCCCTTGCTACTAACCCTTCCAGGTAGGCTCAATCTCCCCAACTATAATAGAGGTCATGCAGAAAAACACAATTACTAGGTCCTGCAATTGCCATGTTTCTCAGCCACGTGTCCACAGGTCACAAGAAAAAAAAAAATTCTACTATGTTATAGTCTACACTAATCATGACATCAACAAATAAAGTGTGAAAATGTAGATTCATAGAAACCCTTGTTTATGCAAGATAAAAAAGTCAGTGTGCAAAATGTATAGGCCACCAAAGTTCATGAGCAGGCAGTCTCATTACAATGCCTTAGATTTACAATCCAACTCTGAACACTTACCTGATTTCTACTGCCAATGCCCCCTTCAGATGTCCCCTTAAGATGGAGTTAGAAAAAACACATACTATTCCTCTTCTCATTACTATTTATTTTGTTTGTGTGCTGCTCTTATGCTATAACTAGAATCCTGGTGCACAAAATCCGTGCACTGGGGGGTGTCCCTCAGGCCAGCCTGCACCGTCTCCAATCTGGGACCCCTCAAAGGATGTCCTACTGTCGGTTTACAGGGATCAGGCCTAAACCAGCAGTCGGGCATCCCTCTCGCAATCCGGGAATGCTGGTTCCTAACCACTCACCTGCCTGCCTGCCTGATTGCCCTTAACCACTCTGCCTGCTGGCCTGCTCGCCTCCAACTCTCCCCCCACCACCGGCCTGGCCTGCTCGCCCCCAAATGCGCCACCCACCAGCCTGATCACCCCCAACTGCCCCCCGTGCCAGTGTGCTTACCCCAACTGCCTCCCTTGCCGGTCTGCTCACCCCCAACTACCCCCCCTGCTAGCCTGCTTGCCCCACCTTCCCTCCCCACTGGCCTGCTCACCCCCAACTGCCCCCCTGCTGGCTTGCTCACTCCAAACTGCCCCTCCCCCCTGCTGTCCTGATCACCGCCAACTGACCCCCCACTGATTGCCTGCTCGCCCCCAACTGGCCCCCGTGCTGATCTGCTCAACCCCAACTGCCCCCTGTGCTGGCCTGATCAACCCCAACAGCCCCCCCACCAGCCTGATCATCCACAACTGCTGTCCCATCCTGGCCTAATCACCCACAACTGCCCTCCCCTCTTGGCCTCTAAGTGCCTCTACTTCAGCCCCGCCACCATGGCTTTGTCCAGAAGAACGTCCAGAAGGTCTCCTGGTGTAATTAGTGTATTACCCTTTTATTAGTATAGATAGAGGCCTGGCACACAGGTGGGGACCGGCTAGTTTGCCCTTAAGGATGTTCTGGATCAGGGTGGGGGTTCCCTTGGGGTGTGGGGTGGCCTGGGCGAGGGGCCTCTGGTGGTTTGCAGGCCAGCCATGCCCTCATGGGGTGAGGGTCCCCTCGGGGGGGCATGGCCAGCCTGGGTGAGGGGCTGATGGCTGTTTGCAGGCAGGCCAAGCCCCCCAGCAGGGACCCACACCCCATGGGGTTGTGGCCAGCCTGTGTAAGGGGCATTTTTTCTTTTGTTTTTCTCTTTTTTCAGCGTTTCCTTGAGCGGAGGCCAGGGCCAGCTGGAAGCAGGTATCTGGGATTTATTTATCTTCTATAATTGAAACTTTGTATCCTTGAGCGGAGGCCAGAAACGGCCAAGGCAGGCAGGAGGCTTTGCTTCCTCCATCACCAGGGGCAACCCAAGCCTCCTGCTTGCTCCAGCTCCATGGCCGCCGCCATCTTAGTTGCGTTAATTTGCATACTTGTTCTTGATTGGCTGGTTGGTATAGCTGAGAGTAATGATTAATTTGCATGTTTCTCTTTTATTACTGTAGATGTTGGCATCCTATCTAATAAAAGAGTAATATGCAAATTAATCATCACTCCACTACACCCACAAGCCATGCCCATCAACCAATCAGGAGCGAGTATGCAAATTAACCCAACCAAGATGGCTGCGGCCACAGGGTGAGCAGGAGGCTTGGGCTTCCCGGGCAATGGAGGAAGCCAAGCTTTCCACACACCCTGGCTGGCCCAGGCCTCCACTCAAGGATACAAAGTTTCAATTATAGAAGATAAATAAATCCCAACAAAAATGGCAGCAGCCATGTAGGAAGCAGGAGGCTTGGTTGTTCCACTCAAGGCTACAAAGTTTCAGTTATAGAAGATAAATAAATTCCAGATACCAGGGCCTCCGCTTGGGTCACCGGGGGGCATAGCCAGCCTGCAAACCACCACAGGCCCCTCACACAGACTGCCCCGTGCCCTAAGGGAACCCCTACCCTGATCCGGGACACGCTTCAGGGCAAACCAGCCAGCCCCTACCCATGCACCAGGCCTCTATCCTATCTAATAAAAGAGTGATATGCAAATTGACCATCACTCCAACACACAAGATGGCTGCCCCCATGTGGTCAAAAATGGCTGCCCCTATGTGGACACAAGATGACCACCACAAGATGGCCAGCAGGGAAGGGCAGTTGGGAGGGACCAGGCCTGCAAGGGAGGGCAGTTGGGGGCGACCAAGCCTGCAGGGGAGGGCAGTTGGGGGGGACCAGGCCAGCAGAGGAGGGAAGTTGAGGGCAACCAGGCCTGCAGGGAAAGGCAGTTAGGGGTGACCAGGCCAGCAAGGGAGGGAGTTAGGGGCAAACAGGCTGGCAGGGGAGCAGTTAGGCATCAATCAGTCTGGCAGAGGAGTGGTTAGGGGGCGATCATGCTGGCAGGCAGAAACGGTTAGGGGCAATCAGGAAGGCAGGCAGGCGAGCATTTGGGAGCCAGTAGTCCTTGATTGTGAGAGAGATGTCCAACTGCCCATTTAGGCCTGATCCTATCCTAAACGGGCAGTTGGACATCCCTCAAGGGGTCCCAGATTGGAGAGAGTGCAGGCTGGGCTGAGTGACACACCCTCCGTGCACAAATTTTATGCACTGGGCCTCTAGTCCTATATATAAAAGCCCAGATGGCATAACAACCACAACAACCAATCACTGGGCGCCTAGCAAGTAGCTATGACAAGCACTGACCCAGACCTTGCTGCCTGCACCCTGACAGCCCCAAATCCCATTCAAACACACCCCGTATTCTGACAGGAGGGAGGGGCAAGCCGGATACCTGCACCCCACTCCCTGACAGCTGGGTGGTGGGAGCCCAATTCCTTGTGGAATCGCTGTGGGTCACTTTGCTGTCAGTGCCCTGCCAGCCAGGGTTCCCATTCACCTGTACCACAGACCCTGACTGGAGGGAAGAGGGAGCACTATTCAGCATGGAATCGGCCGTTGGTCAGCTTTCTGTCAACGGCCTGCCAGCCAGTAATCCCACTCACCTATATTCCAGGCCCTGACAGGTAGGAGGAGGGAGCCCCATTCCTCGCATAATTGGCCATTGGTCAGCTTGCTGTCAGCGGCCTGACAGCCACGAATCCCATTCACCTGCACCCTGGACCCTGACAGCAGGTAGGAGGGAATATGTCTAAAGACAAACTATTGGCACAAAGTACCTCTGAAGGTGAAAGAAGCCGACGTCAGCGACAGAATGTATCAGAAGACCAACAATTGGCACAATGTAGCTCTACAGACAAAAGAAGCTGGCGGCATCTACAGAAAGTGTCTGAAGACCAACCTACCTCTGAAGCTGAAAGAAGGCAGCAGCGTCAACAGAATATGTCTAAAGAACAGCCAAAACAAGTACTACCTATACTGGTAGGAACTGCCTTCACAGAGAAAATGTAGTAAATGAGGATGCAATAATCAAACATAGTTGTGGTGAAATGACTGTTACAAGTCATTTTTGCCTATCACTAAATTTCTCTAATGAAAAACCATCTGATGGAAAATTTACTCCATGTTGTAGCAAAGGTAAAGTTTGTCCAAATGATATAGATTTTCCAGAATACCCAGCATATTTAAAAAAATTAATGATAAACAAAGATTCTGACAGTAAAAAAAAAAAAAAATCATGGAAGATATTTGTTCAATAAATAGTGCTTTTGCTTCAATGGGTCCAAATATTACATCACCATCAGGATATGGGCCATACTGTTTTAGAATACATGGACAAGTTTATCACCGTAATGGAACTTTACATCCTTTGGATGGTGTTTCTCAGAAATTTGCTCAACTCTATATTTTGATATGGCCGAAGTGACCAGTAAAAGATCAGCAATGCCAGAAAACCAAGTTTTAATTCATTTATTTAATGCATGATCAACATCAACAACCATTAATTCATTTATTTAATGCATGATCAACATCAACAACCTCATGCATTAAATAAATGAATTAACAAAATCGTACAAGATGCTACATGAGGTAGAAAAAGAAGCCTAGTCTGAAGCAACAGCAAAAGTTATTGCTCCCATGGAAGTAACAATGGTGATTAAATATGATCATAATACTGATCTAGGTAGATATAATTCTCCCCGTGTAACCAAAGTTGCCATCATATTCAGAAATGAAGATGGAGAAACTCCTTTGGAGAGGGACTTGCTCATTCATTGTAAACCAGATCCCAGTAATCTGAATGCCACTAAAATGAAACAAATCAGTATCCTGTTTCCTACATTAGATGCAATGACATATCCTATTCTTTTTCCACATAGTGAAAAAGGCTGGGGAACAGATATTGCATTAAGACTCAGAGACGACAGTGTAACAGACAATAATACTAGATGAAATATAAAGACACGAGTCACACAAATGCAGTATTATGGATTTCATCTCTCCATCTGGCACACCTTCAATCCTACTTTAAATGCAGGAAAATTAACTCAACAGTATATTGTCTATTCATATTAAAAAATGGAAGCCAATCAGATAAATTCCATGAAAGCAAACAGATCTAAGTTGAGAGTTGAAAAATATAGTGGTTTGATGGATTATCTCACATCTAGATCTGAAAATGACAATGTGCTGATTGGTAATATGATAATACTTCTGTCTTCTTTTGAAGGTAGTCCCAGAAATATGCAGCAGCATATCAGGATACTTTGGCAATTGTAACAAAGTATGGCAAGCCCAATTTATTCATAACCATGAAGAACAACCCAAAATGGGCAGATATTATAAACAATTTAAAATGCTGGCAAAAAGTTGAAAAAAGACCTAACTTGTTTGCCAGGGTTTTTAATATTAAGCTGAATGCTCCTTTAAATTATATATATAATTTAATATATATAAATATATATATATATATATATATATAAATTTGATTTATTTGGTAAAGTAATAGCTAAAATTCATGTCATCAAATTTCAGAAATGCGGACTGCCTCACACTCACATATTATTGATATTAGATAGTAAATTCAAATTACAAATGGAAGATGACATTGACCATATAGTTAAGGCCAAAATTCTGGATGGATACCAGTGTCCTCAACTGTTTCAAATTGTAAATGAAATATGGTACATGGACCATGTTGAATACAAAATCCAAGTAGTCTATGTATGGAAAATGGAAAATGTTCAAAGGGATATCCGAAAGAATTTCAAAATGTGACCATTGAAAATATTGATGGATATCCCAAATACAAATGAAGATCTGGTAGCACCATGTCTATTGGATATAAAATTATCCATAACACTTGGATTGTCCCCTATAACCCATAGTTGTGCCTTAAATATAACAACTGTCATATAAAGTTTGAAGTCTGTGCATCGATTAAAAGTGTCAAATATTTATTTAAATACATCTATAAAGGGCACAATTGTGAAAGTATTCAAATTTCTGAAAAAATATTATCAATCATGACAAAGTACAGGATTTCATTGATTCCAGGTATGTGAGTGCTCCTTAGGCTGTTTGGAGACTGTTGCAATGTGAATGCATGACCAATCTCATGCAAGATTAGCTATTCATTTGCCAAGTGACCAGAATTTGTATTTTCATACCGATGATTTTGCTGAAATTATAGATAGGGCTACTCGACTTTGATGGCTTGTTTCTTATTGAATAGAAAAGATTCTGACGTGTGTAATTATTATTATTGGGAGATTCCACGGCATTATGTGTTTAATAATTCTTCATGGAGAAAATGCTGAAAGGGCTGTAATAAAGTAGTAGGTAGACTGTTCACTGTGAGCTTCAGAGAACCAGAAAGATATTACCTTAGACCAGCAGTCAGCAAACTCATTAGTCAACAGAGCCAAATATCAACAGTACAATGATTGAAATTTCTTTTGAGAGACAAATTTTTTACACTTAAACTTCTTCTAATGCCACTCTTCAAAATAGACTCGCCCAGGCCGTGGTATTTTGTGGAAGAGCCACACTAAAGGGGCCAAAGAGCCGCATGTGGCTCGCGAGCCGCAGTTTGCCGACCACGGCCTTAGACTTTTGCTTCTGCATGTAAAAGTTGCAATAAGTTTTGCTGATCTGCGAACTGTAGGAGGTGTAATTTATGATACATTTTGCTAAACACCGAGGATTATTACTTGAAGACACTATCTGGAAAGATACGATTGATGATGCAATCATCCTTAATATGCCCAAACAACTACTGCAACTTTTTGTGTATATATGCTTGTTCAGATGTCCTTCTGCTGCAGACAAATTATGGGATGAGAATAAATCTCATTTTATTAAAGTTTTTTTTTGGAAATTACACAGAAGAGAAGGTGCCTGTGTGAACTGTGAAATGCATGCCCTTAATGAAATTCAAGAGGTATTCATATTAAATGGAATGAAATGTTCACATTTCAACCTTCCAGACTATCCTTTATTAATGAATGCAAATACATGTGATGAATCCTATGAGCAACAACAGGCAGAGATTTTGATAAATTCTCTGAAGGATGAACAGTTGGCAGCCTTTCAGACTATAAGTTTCACCATTGAAGATCAAACTGCTTTTTCTTGGATGGTCTAGTCGGTAGAGGAAAAACATATCTTTATAAAGTTTTAATACATAATATTAGAGGTCGTGGTGGTACTGTTTTACCCACAGCATCTACAGGAATTGCTGCAAATTTACTTCTCGGTGGAAGAACCTTTCATTCCCAATATAAATGACCAATTCTATTAAATGAAACTTCAATTTCTAGACTTGATATAAAGACTGAAGTTGCTAAAACCATTAAAAAGGCCCAACTTCTCATTATTGATGAATGCACCATGGCATCCAGTCATGCTATAAACACCATAGACAGATTACTAAGAGAAATTATGAATTTGAATGCTGCATTTGGTGGGAAAGTTCTCCTTGGAGATGATTTTCGACAATGTCTCAGTGTTGTGCCACATGCTATGCCATCGGCCATAGTACAAATGAGTTTAAAGTACTGTAGTGTTGGGGAATGTTTCAGAAAGTTGTCTTTTAAAACAAATATGAAATCAGAGGATTTCTGCTTATAGTGAATGGTTAGTAAAACTTGGAAATGGCAAACTTGATAGCAATTTTCATTTAGGAATGCATATTATTGAAATCCCCCATGAAATGATTTGTAATGGAACTATTATTGAAGCTACCTTTGGAAATGGTATATCTATAGGTAATATAAAACATATATATATATATATTTATATATGTATATATCATATATATATATATGAATATACATATGTATATATATATATAAATGTGAAAGTCTTTGTCCAAAAAATGAGCAAATTCATAAATTAAATGAAGAAATTTTGGTTATACTAGATGGAGATTTTCACACATATTTGAGTGATGATTCCATGGATTCAACAAATGATGCCAAAAAGGAAAATTTTCCCATTGAATTTCTTAATAGTATTACTCCTTCAGGAATGCTGTGTCATAAATTAAAATTGAAAGTAGGTGCAATCATCATGCTACTGAGAAATCTTAATAGTAAATGGGGTCTTTGTAATGGTACTGATTTATTATTTAAAGATTGTGACCTAACATTATCGAAGCTGAAGTATTAGCAGGATCTGCAGAGGGAGAGGTTGTTCTGATTCCAAGAATTGATTTGTCCCCATCTGACACTGGCCTCCCATTTAAATTAATTTGAAGACAGTTTCCCGTGATGCCACCATTTGCAATGACAATTAATAAATCACAAAGACAAACTCTAGACAGAGTAGGAATACTCCTACCTGAAGCCATTTTCAAACATGGTCAGTTATATGTTGCTTTCTCCCGAGTTCGACGAGCGTGTGACGTTAAAGTTGTAAATACTTCATCCCAAGGGAAATTAGTCAAGCACTCTGAAAGTGTTTTTACTCTTAATGTGGTATACAGGGAGATATTAGAATAAGTTTAATCACTTTATCAGTCATTGTTTGCATCAATGTTGTTTTTATATCATGTGTTTGTTGTTGTTATATCATGTTGTCATTGTTTATTTATTAATAAATTTATATATTACTTTCATATACATTTTTCTAATTTTCTTTAATCTCTGACACTTCTATTATAGAGAAAGGGAAAATAGTGATATTAAAATATTTCTTCTAATTAATTCCCTTTCAATGTGCACAAATTCATGCACTGGGACATGAGTATTAAATAAGGTCCTCATATGTAGAACAACCAAGAGTGGGGCTTACACAGTATACTTGGCTGCTCTCACTTGTGTGAGAAATTCTTCACCTTATTCTGTTTCTTCCATTTGGTTATTGAAGCATCTCATCCTCATTATGCTGATCATGTCAACATATTTCTCTTAGCCCTAGTTATTTATTTATATGTAGCACAGCACTTAAGAGTATGGATGGTGGGGCCAAATTGTGAGGTTGGTATTCTGACCTTACTGATTAATAGCTGTGTAGTCTTTGGCCAATTACTAAACCAGTTTGTACTTCAGTTTTCTCATCTCTAAAAAGTGAAGAATAAAAAGACCTAATTCAAATTGACTTTTTCAAGATTAAATTATGCTTTTATTATAGTTTTAACAATAATATTGCCAGTATTATTATTATATCTTTGGAACTATGCATTCATTTTACACCAGAAGTCTCATGATTTTTAACCTGCTGCAATAGAATACATCATTTATTTTGAAATTACATGAAGAAGAGAGAAAAAGTATTTTTAAAACTTCAGTTCATAGTAGAGAAACTATAGGAAATTAAGCCACAGAGAAGTGACCAAAGTCACTCAGGAGGTCTGTGGTAAAGTGGACATGCATACAGGTTTCTTATGAATATAGAACCCATATATTAAATATTCTGCTATATTCTATGGTAACTATGTAATACATAGAAATTATACACCTTACACTTGAAAATTTTTCTAAAATGAACTTAATTATATATCTACTAGAGGTCTGGTGCACAAAATGTGTGCACTGGGGGGTGCACCTCAGCCCAGACTGTACCCTCTCCAATCTGGGACCCCTGGGGGGGATGTCCGACTGCCGGTTTAGGCCCAATCCCTAAACCGGCAGTTAGACATCCCTCTCACAATCCTGGACTGCTGACTCCCAACTGTTGACCTGCCTGCCAACCTGATCAACCCTAACCACACCCCCGCCAGTCTGATCAATGCCTAACTGCTCCCCTGCTGGCCCAATAGCCCCCAACTGCCCTACCCTGCTTGCCCGGTAACCCCCAACTGCCCTCTCCTGCTGGCCAAGTCGCCCCCAACTGCCCTCCCCTGTTGGCCTGGTCACCCCTATCTGCTCTCCCCTGCTGGCCAGGCCACCCCCAACTGCCCACACCTGCAGAACTGGTCCCCCCAACTGCCCTCCCCTGTAAGCCCCCAACTGCCCTCCACAGCAGGCCTGGTCACCCCCAACTGCCCTCCCCTGCCAGCCTGGTTGCCTCCAACTTCCCTCCCCTGCCAGCCTGTTTTCATCCCCAATGGCCCTCCCCTGATGGCCTGATTTGGCCCCTAACTGCTCTCCCCTGCTGGCCTGATCACCCCTAACTGCCTCTGCCTGCCTGATCACCCCTAACTCTTCTCCCCTGCCAACTGTCCTCCTCTGCCAGCCAATTTGGTTCTGATTGGTCAGTTTCTATGCCAGTCAGCATCTCTGGGCCTATCAACAGGGCCTAAACAGAAAGGCAGGGCTGATCAGAAGCCATGGTGGAGACCTAGAGAGAAATGGAGGCACTGCTATGGGCCAGGCCCGGAGAGAAAGAGAGGCAAGTTTTCATCAACGGCTGCCACAGAGGCTACATATCAGACCCTGCTTTTCTCTCTGCAGGCCTGATCCACAGCCCCTTAAGCAGTCAGTGCTGGGTCACCACAGCAACCCAGCACTGACTTCCAGTCTGGTTATGCCTTCTGTGATAATGGTCCTTACCACCCTGGCTCTTTTTTACATTGATATGCATGTTCCATTTTATAATTAAGGTAAGAGAATTTCAAAATTGGTGAAGATAATTTTTAATCTCAACAAAAGTCTTATAGTCATCAAATTAAACCATCTCTTTCTGCAGCACATTGGCTGGAAAGCTCTTCTTTAAATAAAACTAAATTTGATAATCCTAAGGAGTGGCCTTTACATGTGTTTTTGCTATTAAAGAAAAGTTTTCATATATCATACATTATATTTTACAATGTCTTGTGATCAATTATATGATAGTAAAATGATGGAGAACTTTATATATGAAAGTTAACTCTATAAGAAACAAGGTTAACTTCTTAAGTTGTAACTGAAAACTCTTCTATTTGATAAGCCACACAATTAGGAATATGGTGAGCATTTGATTAAACATAGCTAATTGCTTAATTCTATCAGTTGCTAGGCATATCTATTTCAACTTTTTATTCTGAAACTGAAAAAGCAGAGACAGACCCAGACCCAAACTCCATTTATCACCAGGCAGTCATAATACAGGGTGCCCCAAAATGATCGTCACTTGAGATTCAGTCTCCAGTAACCACATGTTCTTTTCTCCAGTTTAATTACATGGTGTATTCTTTCAGGTCCCTTCAGGGAAGTATCTGGATATACATACTCTCATAAAGTCTCTTTTCAAGGTGACACAGTCCTTTTTAAAAAGGAACTCCTTGTATGTTGACTGACACAAGTTTGGTCATTGGGTGAAAAGCTATGACTTTTTATTGTGAAAATTCATTTTAGGCTCTGTTCACCAGTCCTGTGATTTTTGCTTTTGTCTTTTATATGTATCAAGGAAGGTTTTGAGTCAATTCCCTATTTATTTCAGTCCTAGGAACACCAAAATCAATAAGCTACTGCAAAAGATGGTTAACGATCATATCATTCTGATCACTGTTCTGGCCCTGATGCCTTGCAGTAATCATGTCCACCATCCCAAGACTCCTACAGAAATCAAGGAGCCCTTTTAAAGTACTAGTATGTGTCATCCCCTGTGATTCCTGCCTGCAGGATATAGCATTTCAAGGATGAAAAGCTCAACTACAGTTGGATGTACTCAGTGTATTTCTCAGTAACTTAGTGCATTAGGGATTAAAAATTTGAAACTATTTAGCAACCAATCAAATATTTACATCACTTTAATTTATATTTGAAAACTATTCATAAATCTCTCTCTGTTAACATCCCAAATTCAGTCCTTATCCTTTTGGCACATATGAACTTCTATATAGCACCCATGGCTGCAGAGTCCTTTACAAATTAAAACAACGTAGACCCACCTCTTTTAGGTTTTCACTAAATTATACAGCTATTTGAATTGCTCCCAAAGGGGAAAAATGTTTACTATCTGTGAAGTTCTTAGATTTATATGTGCATATAAAATACAGGTACATAACCTAATTTCTGCAATTCTACAAAGCAACAAATTATGAGAACAAAGAACGATCATACCCCAACCCATAGGTTTGACACCAAATCATATTTGGTAGCTAAACTTGACCTACATTGATATTAACATTGATAGTCTTATACATCCCATTTGGTGTGAATGTTGAAAAACAATGTCTTGCCCTAGCTGGTTTGACTCAGTGGATAGAGAGTTGGCCTGCAGACTAAAGGGTCCTGGGTTTAATTCCAGACAAGGGCACATGCCCAGATTGTGGGCTTGATCCCCAGAGGGGGACAGGGGGTGTGCAGGAGGTAGCCAATTGATGATTCTCTCTCATCTTTGATGTTTTTATCTCTCTCTCCCTCTCCTTCCTCTCTGAAATCAATAAAATAAATATATTTTTTAAAAGAAAATAAAAACAATGTGTTAAATTAGAGTGTGGATGGACAGGCTACATATGTATGATATATGAAAAACCCATTGACTCCATAGGTTTCAGATAAGAGATTTTTGACCTGTATTGCTTCTTTCTTGACTTAATTGAATTATTAATTTCCTATGTTTTACCTATCATAAAAGGTATATTATTATCTATTATGAATGTTTGTTAAATAAATACTGATAGTCTTGATCTTATTTGTTACTTTTATTGGTTGACTTACTGATTCTTATTAGACAATAGTAAGTTTCTTTTAGATATTACTAAATAATACTTATTTTCAAAAACAATGAAAATAATTAATTTGCTTAAATAAAATCACATTTTGTTCTTTCAAAATTCTATTTATTACTATATTAAAATATAACTTCAGGTCTGTGAAATACGCTGTTGGTATTTTAATGGGTATTGCATTGAATTTATAAATTGCTTTGGGTAGTATGGACATTTTAATGATGTTGATTCTACCAAGCCATGAACATGGTATGTTCTTCCATTTGTTTATGTCTTCCTCTATCTCTTTTTTCAATATCCTGTAGTTTTCCAAGTACAGGTCTTTCACCTCCATAGTTAAGTTTATTCCTATGTATCTTAATTTTTTTTGTGCAAATGTAAATGGGATTTTTTTTTTTGTTTTAGTTTCTCTTTTTGTGAGTTCATTATTGGTGTATAAAAAAGCCACAGATTTCTGGGTGTTAATTTTGTATCCTGCTACATTGCTGAATTCATTTATTAGTTCTAGTAGTTTTTTGATGGAGTCTTTAGGGTTTTCTATGTATAGTATCATGTCATCTGTGAATAATGACAGTTTTACTTCTTCATTTCCAATCTGGATGCCTTTTATTTCTTCTTGTTGTTTGATCTCTATGGCTAGCTCTTCAAGTACTATGTCGAACAGGAATGGTGAAAGTGGGCATCCCTGTCTTGTTCCTGTTCTTAGGGGAAATGGTTTTAGTTTTTGCCCATTGAGTATGATGTTGGCTGTAGGTTTGTCATATAAGACTTTTATTATGTTGAGGTATGATCCTTCTATTCTCACTTTGCTGAGAGTTTTTATCAAGAAAAGGTGTTGCATTTTGTCTAATGCTTTTTCTGCATTGATTGATATGATTATGTGATTTTTGTCTCTCAATTAATTTATGTGATGTATCACATTTATTGACTTGCGGATATTGTACCAACCTTGCATCCTCAGAATAAATCCCACTTGATTATGATGTATGATCTTTCTAATATAATGCTGGATCTGATTTGCTAGAATTTTGTTGAGGATTTTAGCATCTATGTTCATCAAGGACATTGGCCTGTAGTTCTCTTTCTTTGTGGTTTCTTTATCTGGTTTTGGGATTAGGGTAATGCTGGCTTCATAGAAAGAGCTTGGAAGAATGCCTTCCTCTTGAACTTTTTTGGAATAGACTGAGGAGGATAAGTTTTAGTTCTTCTTTGAATGTTTGGTAGAACTCTCGTGGAAAGTTGTCCAGACCAGGGCTTTTGTTTGCAGGAAAATATTTTATTACTGCTCCAATATGTTTGGTAGTTATCGGCCTATTCAGGTATTTTTTTTCTTCTTCCTGATTGAGTTTTGGAAGCTTGTATTTTTCTAGGAATATGTCCATTTTGTCTAGGTTGTACAGTTTGTTGGAATAGAGTTTTTCATAGTATTTTTTCATAATCCTTTTAATTTCTGTGGGGTCGATTGTTACTTGACTTCTTTCATTTTTTATTTGGTTTATTTGGGTCCTCCCTCTTTGTTTCTTAGTGATCCTGGCTAGAGGTTTCACAGACCTACAACAAACTCTCCAAAAATTCATCTCGAACAAAAAAAAGACCCCAAATAGCCTTAGCAATCCTGAGAAAGAAGAGAAAAGTTTAAGGGATCACAATACCAGATATCAAGCTATATTACAAAGCCATGGTTCTCAAAACTGCCTGGTACTGGCACAAGAACAGACATATAGACCAATGGAACAGAACAGAGAACCTAGAAATAGACCCAAGCCCTTATGCTCAATTAATATTTGACAAAGAAGACAAGAGCATACAATGGAGTCAAGACAGTCTCTTCAATAAATGGTGTTGGGAAAACTGGACAGATACATGCAAAAAAAAATGAAATTAGATCACCAACTTACACTATACACAAAAATAAACTCAATATGGTTAAAACTTAAATGTAAGAAAGGAAACAATAAAAAAGCTTAGAAGAATCCATAGGCAGCAAAATATTAGACATATGTCTTAGAAGTATATGTACTGATACAGCTCCTAGGGCAATAGAAGGTAAAGAGAAAATAAACAAATGGGACTATATCAAAATAAAAAGCTTTTGTACAGCAAAAGAAACCATCAACAAAAACAAGAAAGCCCACTGCATGGGAGAACATATTTGCCAATGCTATCTCAGATAAGGGTTTAATCTCCAAAATTTACAGTGAACTCATACAACTTAACAAAAGGAAGATAAACAATCCAATCAAAATATGAGCAAAGGATCTACATGAACACTTTTAGAAAATGGACATACAGAAGGCCAAGGGACATATGCAAACATGCTCAAACTTACTAATCATCCGAGAGATGCAAATAAAAACAACAATGAGGTACCATCTCTTACATATCAGAATGGCTATCATCAACAAATCAACAAAGGACAAGTAATGGCGAGGATGTGGAGAAAAAGGAACCCTCATGCACTGTTAGTGGGAATGCAGACTGTGGCAGCCACTATGGAAAAACAGTATGATGATTCCTCAAAAAGTTAAAAATGGGACTCACATTTGACCCAGTAATCCCACCTCTAGGAATATATCCCAGGAACTCAGAAACACCAATCAGAAAGGTCATTTGTACCCCTATGTTCATAGCAGCACAATTTACAATAGCTAAGACTTGGAAACAGCCTAAGTGCCCATCAGCAGATGAGTAGATTAAAAAACTGTGGAACATCTATACAATAGAATACTATTCTATCTAATAAAAGAGTAATATGAAAATTGACAGTACCTCTGCTACACAAACAAGCCATGCCCACAAGCCACACCCTCAGCCAATCAGGAGCAAATATGCAAATAAACCCAACCAAGATGGCTGCAGCCACGGAGAGCAGGAGGGAGACTTGGGTTTCCTTGGCAATAGAGGAAGCCAAGCTTTCCACCTGCCCTTGCCAGCTTAGGCCTCCACTCAATGCTACAAAATTTCAATGATAGAAGATAAATAAATCCCAACAAAAATGGCGGCAGCCACGGAGCTGGAGAGAGCAGGAGGTTAGGGTTGCCGCTGGCGATGGAGGAAGCCAAGCTTTTGCAGCCCTGGCTGGCCTAGGCCTCCACTCCAGGCTACAAAGTTTCAATTATAGAAGATAAATAAATCGCAACAGAAAGGGCTGCTGCCACGGAGTGAGCAGAAGGCTTGGCTCTGCTCCAGGCTACAAAGTTTCAATTGTAGAAGATAAATAAATCCCATATACCAGGGCCTCTGCTTGGGTTGCCAGGGGGCATGGCTAGCCTGCAAACCACCACAGGCCCCTCACGCAGGCCACCCCATGCCCCAAGGGAACCCCTACCCTGATCCGGGACAGCCTTCAGGGCAAACCAGCTGGGCCCCACCCGTGAACCAGGCCTCTATCCTATCTAATAAAAGAGTAATATGCAGATTGACCATCACTCCAACACACAAGATGGCTGCCCCCATGTGGTCAAAGATCCTGCCCCTATGTGGACACAAAATGGCCACCACAAGATGACCAGCAGGGGAGGGCAGTTGAGAAGGACAAGGCCTGTAAGGGAGGGGAGTTGGGGGTGATCAAGCCTGCAGGGGAGGGCAGTTGTGGGGGACCCAGGCCTGCAGGGGAGAGCAGTTGGGGGGATCAGGCCTGTAGGGGAAAGCAGTTAGGGGTGACCAGGCCTGTAGGGGAGGACAGTTAGGGGCAAACAGGCTGGCAGGGGAGCAATTAGGCATCAATCAGGCTGGCAGGGGAGTGGTTATGGGGTGATCAGGCTGGCTGGCAGCAGAACTTAGGGGCAATCAGGAAGGCAGGCAGGTGAGCAGTTAGGAGCCAGCAGTCCTGGATTGTGAGAGGGATGTCTGACTTCCCACTATGATCAGGCCTAAACGGGCAGTCGGACATCCCTCAAGGGGTCCCAGATTGGAAAGGGTGCAGGCTGGGCTGAGGGACACCTCCCCCCCGTGCATGAATTTTATGCACCAGGCCACTATTTCTGCTATAAAAAAGAAGGAACTTTTACCATGTGCAATAGCATGGATGGACCCGGAGAGCATTATGCTAAGTGAAATAAGCCAATCAGAGAAAGATAAATATCACATGATCGCACTCATATGTGGGATATAATGAACAACATAAACTGATGGACAAAAATAAATCCAGAGACAAGGTAACACTAAACAGACTGTCCAACCTCAAAGAGAAGGCTGAAGTGGGGGGTGGGTTTAGAGATCAACCAAAGGATTTGTATGCATGCATATTAGTATAACCAATGGACACAGTCACTGGGGCTATGGAGGTTTGTCCTGGGGGGTGGGAGTAGCCTGGAGAGTTTCTGGGAAAAAGGAGACATATGTAATACTTTAAATAATAACAATAACAATAATAATAGTAAAATAAACTATAACTTCAGTACTATATATTTTGTTTTACTCATGTTTAATTTTTAAAGAATTTTATATGATTTGCTTTCAAGCTTTTTTTAATTTTCTTTTTTTTATTGATTAAGGTATTACATATGTGTTCTTATACCCCCATTGCCCCCCATTCATGCCCTCACCTCCCTGGTGTCTGTGTCCATTGGTTAGGCTTATATGCATGCATACAAGTCCTTTGGTTGATCTCTCCTCTTTACTCTCATCCTCTCCTACCTTCAGTCTGAGATTTGATAGTCTGATCGGTGCTTCTCTGCCTCTGAATCTGTTTTTGTTCATCAGTTTATGTTGTTCATTATATTCCACAAATGAGAGAGATCATGTGATATTTATCTTTCTCTGACTGGCTTATTTCACTTAGCATAATGCTCTCCAGTTCCACCCATGCTGTTTCAAATGGTAAGAATTTCTTTTTTACCGTAGCATAGTATCCCACGCAGTGGCCTTTCTTGTTGTTTTGTTGATGGTTTCTTTTGCTGTGAAGAAACTTTTTATTTTGATGCCATCCCATTTGTTTATTTCTCTTTAGTTTCCATTGCCCTAGGAGTTGTATCAGTGAAGATATTGCTTCAGGATATGTCTGAGATTTTGCTAAAAAATCTGTGGATTCCTCTAATATATGTATGGTTCCCCACCTTATGTTTAAGTCCTTTATCCATTTTAACTTTATTTTTGTGTATGGTGTAAGTTGGTGGTCTAGTTTCATTTTTTTGCATGTATCTGTCCAATTTTCCCAACACCATTTATTGAAGAGATTGTCTTGACTTCATTGTATGTTCTTGCCTCCTTTGTCATATATTAATTGAGCATAGTGGTTTGGGTCGATTTCTGGGTTACCTATTCTATTCCATTGGTCTATATGTCTGTTCTTGTGCCAGTACCAGGCAGTTTTGAGAACAGTGGCTTTGTAATACAGCTTGGTATCTGATATTGAGATAATCTCTTTTCCTGTTTTGTTTTTGTTGTTGATGTTTTCATATTCTGAAGCCATAAATCTCTGTTATATTTAAATAATTTTAGATTTTACAGATATTTATTTTCCTACTGAAAGGACAACAAACTCAATATTTAAAATAAGCCAATAATGAGACAATATAATAAGGATACTTTTAAATATTTTATTTACATCAGTAAAAATTTTATCCAGACTACAAGTTATATTTTTGTGGAAACTAAATCAACTTTTCATATTAGAACAAAGACAGTGTGCCAGCATTTTGATAAAAACGTTGCAGAGTTAGCCCTGATAGTTTGTCTCTGAGGCATTTGATTTCTCCTAATAGGCCATAGTTCATAGGTCTGAAGTAGATAAAGGTATAAGGAATAAAAAGAAGTATATCTCCTCACCTCTGACTCCTCTGTCTTCCCAAGGTTTAAATTTCCCAATGAACAATTTTAGACAAGAGTGTCCCTGCTGTGGTCACTTCTAAGCTGGGGAATGTCATTTTCTCCTATGGACAATGGCAGTAATGAGTGTGAATGTTCCCTGGTGCTCTCTGCCTAGCCTCCACCTATGCTCTTCCAGGCACTGAAATGCTGGACTCCTTGCTCAATCTCCTTACTCTGTTTCCGGCTCCTGCCTCCTGTGATGATGTGAAACTCTCCCTCCTTCAGGTTGCACTTCTCATTCACCTGGGAAATTCTCCCTACAACCTGTGAAAGCTCTCATAGGCTGCCTGAATGGTTTTTGATACATGTCACAGAAAAGAAAATTGCAGAATTGATCCCATAGTGTGACACCTTGAAGTGAAACCTGAGGGAGATCAATGGCTTCTCCTCACAAGAGAAGTTGTGGACATGTAGTCTCAGAACATCACACTTCCTTCTCTCCTAAAGGAGCTGGCAGAAACCCAGATAAAGTAGCTCAATCTTCTGTACATTTTTGCATTTTGGCGAAAATGCAGGATGTTGAGGTGATGGACTTCCAGCATATACTCATATTGTTTTGCCTAAAAACTTTCCTAATTAATGAACCTACCTGTCTAAACCCTCCAATTCAGTCATTTTTGTCAGCGGGGAGAATTCCATCTAGTTCAGGGGCTCAGGGTGTATATTAAAGGGCATATTAATATGTCATCTCATTGCCCCATCACCCTGTGCTTTGTTGCAAAACAACCATTTTATTCCAGACCCCACAGTACTTTAAGGTTTTACAAGATCCTGAGTTTTGTTTGCTTTTAATCTCTGACTTATAATTACTTTATACGTGTGTGTTCTGTTAAAAACCTGCACTAAATAACTTTTGTTTCAGAAGATTTATCCCAACAGACCTACTTTCTGTCTACTATTGTTCTTCATTTATAAGTGTCTGTTATCAAGCAAATAATGCAAGCAGGGAGGCATTGAACACACAGCATGCAAAGTGTTTATTTGGGCACTCATTTAAAAGCTAGACTGCATGGGGTAGAGTGTGGAATGGCCTCAGCTCTTGCTGTCCAACATTCAAGAAATGTGAGCTGATGCACTCCCATTGAACTTGGTTGCATAAGTCTGTAACATTTCACAGTATGTAGGGATGTGTTAAATATCTTTAATTTAAAGTGGAGTCAGGCTGTCCCTAGAAACAGTGGATGCTGGGCAAGGAGCAATCTGTGACCTGGATTTCAGAGTTGAGGGCCTCTTACTCCATACAAGCTATTAACAGTGCCTACAGGGGAAACTCCTGAGGTTCAAACACAGGAAATGAGAAGTACATCCCAGCTTTCTTTATTTTAAAAGACCTTTTATAGAAAAGTATTAAAGGTAAATGTCCTGGCCTCTGTACAAGAGATGGTCCATTAGCACTTTCAAAGGGACATCAGGCACCTGATGGAAAGAAGGAAACAGAATTAAATGATCTCACCAGCATTTTCTAATGTGTCACCACTGTGTGTACATACAGGCACAGAGAGAAAATTCATATTTACATTTTCTCGCTAATTTGAGAAGCAAAGAAGAGGCAAAAAAAAAGAAAAGTGTTGGCTAATTTTCTTGTGGCAATTGACATTTCTATTTCTCTGAGAACAGGATGAGGAAGGCAGAGGGTGTGTATAAATCTAGTCCTGCTCTGTCAGCGGGGAGCCAGGATTGCTATGCTCAGAGTTCTGGGAGCATAATCCCATAACTCCGTGGTTTCACTCCAACGCATGTTCCACTTCTTTTTCCGCTGAGCTCATTTACAGTCCCAAGCAGTTTCTTCCTGTCACTTCCCATTTGTGCCACTGATTTCCTTGTTTTCTTTCTTTCCTTTAGAGCTCATCCTTGTCACAACCCATCTTACTTCTGACTTGTTGTCATCTTTCCTTGACTTGTTCCAACCCCTTTTTCCTGCTGTCTCCCTCAGTTGGTATCACCTGAAGGTTAATGAGGCAGACCTTCTCCCAGGTGAGAATACTGTGTGGACTTTTTATACCTTGTAACTCACGACCATCCTTTTGCAGTGTTTATGGCCTATCTCAGTTTCAGGAGTTGTGAGCTGTTCAGGTTTTTCTTTAGTTACGTTGATCAAAATAATAGCGTTAGCCTTTGAAATATCCAACATATTCAGAGACCTGTTGTGACTCCCTCCTTTTATTTATTTTGCTGCTTTCCTCTAATGGAATTGGTGGTGGGCTGTGTGTGCTTGTGTGTGCAGGAGGCATGAAAGGTTAGAGGTCATAGTTGCTCCTGTCATAGTCATATGTGCCATGGATTTTAGCCAACCATACTTTTATAATTTGAAATGCAAATTTCTCACATTCTGACTTGTTCTCAATCTACCAGACTTTTAATGAAACCATGAAGTTGTCCTCTCAGGAATGTGGACAGGATTATAGTTGGTGTAATATATGCAGTCTCTAGAAGCTTGATAAGACTTACCATTTAATTTCATTCAAGATAGTTTTTCCTAAATCCAAACTACATTTATGATTAAAAAGTAAAATCTGTAGCCCTGACAAGTGAGCTCAATAGATTGAGTGTCATGTGGTGCAACAAAGGATAGCTGTTTCGATTCCTGGTCGGGGAATATGTGTGAGGCAACCGATAAATGTTTCTCACATTGATGTTTTTTTCTCTCTCTCTCCCTTTACCTTACTCTCACTTTAGAATCCATGAAAAACATATTCTTGAATGAGGATTAAAAAAGAAAAGAAAAGAAAAAAATAATATATGCATACTCATTCTAAAAACAAACATAGATGAATATAAAGACCAAATAAAAACAAAAACATTCTGTAATATGTATTGTTTAAGATATAAGTTTTACCACTAAGTAATTAAGCGAGTGAGTGTGGTACATACACTTATATAAGTAAATAGTATTAAAAATTTACTTTTTAAAAATATGTGCTAAGATTTTTTAGAATGCTATATAGAAGTAATGCATGATTTACTGTAATCATTTTCTTCTACCATTAATATTAACATTTGAGTTGTCACCCTGCTCATACAACATTGTATTAAAAACTAAGCTATATATAGTATTATTTTATTTGTAAAGACATCCAAATGTTTTACTTTATGTGATACTGTATGAATAGATTAAGAGTGTAAATCACAGAGCTAGATTTTCTGGGTTCAAATCTTAGCTCCTCCAATTATTAGCTCTGTTACCTTTGTCAAGTTGCTCAATTCCTCAGATTTCTTATCTTAAAGTAATGAGAGTAGAAATTATAACTACATCTTAAGGTTATTATAAAATTTAAATGTGTTATTACTTATTAAATCACAAAGCCTAGTATGTAGAAGAGAGTAATGTTTAGGACATTTTAGTTATTATCATTTTTATAATTACAGCTTATCTAAGTAAGCCTACTTAGTATTTCTCAAGGTCTCATTTATTGCTTTTGACCTTTGCATCAGGCTCCATAATTTCTTTTGCTTGATGTTAAAAGACAAGATTTACTGTCATCATTTATTATGTAATCAATGGCATGGATTTGAAAGTGATATTGAATATCTCTCTTAGTCTTTTCTCTTAACATAGAACATTTAAATCTTATGTTATCCTCCCATATAGCACTCTGAAAGCCCATCACCATCCTGTAATGGTAAAATTTTTCCAGATGTTATGCTATAATAATTGTATCCACTGTGAGTAGAGTTTGAGCAATTAACAAATAGTGATTATGTATTTACTTGCAAAGTAGAGAATCAGAGTGGGAAGGTGAGGCAGATTCTTAGTTCATTGAAAGGATGGCATTATCCCTAAAGGTGTTTATGAACAAATTCTCTGATATGATTGTTGTTTTTAAAAATAGATAAACCTAATTTTGGAAGATTGGGTTATGAAATGCCAGTGGGGTTTCAGAAAAGTTCTGTAATGCAAAGAGGCTAAGAGGAAAGGAATTTCATTTTCCTATAATGGACTTGGTTTATTCAAGTCTCAATCCCTGCCTTTTCAAATCTCTTGAAAATAAGCTTTAGAAAAAAAGTTTGAGCCAAATGAAAATAGGTTCTTTAATTCTGCCTTTTGATAATTCTGAAGCTACAACTGACCCTCCTCAATCTGGTCTTCCCTTTTAACATTAATTACCTTGTTATCTGAGAGATGCAGCAGCTCTTCCCTGTTTGTTTAGGAAGAATGCCAGCAGGGCAACAGTTGGAAGTGAATTACCATGATTGTTTGGGGCTTTAGAAAGCCCTCTCTGCTGTCTATTCTTCTTAGATTCCTGGTAGAGTCACTTGGGCATGTTTTCTAATTCAGTATTCCTATGTCCACTGCCCAGTAAAGTATGTTTATACTCTATGTATATAACCAATTATACAGTGGCTAGGGGCAACGTCTCTTCTGGATTCTTCACATGCCAATGATTAGAAAACCTGGTGTAGAACTCCTGGGCATGCCCTGAGTCAAGAGGTAGGAGGGAAGGTTTATTCCAATTGCCAACATGTTTTGCTCATTCAGTTGATTGGTTATGACCACTGGGGTAAGCAAGCATATTGCTTTGTGTTCCCCCATGCTAACACTTTTCCACTCAGCAGAGACTAGTGCTTATTAGCAAAAATGTTAAGATTCAGAACCATCGAAAGGATATTGAAGTGAACACACCCGGTCTATTTACTTAGTTTGATGATTTTGACTGCATCCATTTGTCACTTCAGCTTAAAGCCAGTTTGGGCAATTTGATTAAATTGACTGGTTCTTTCATTGAAGTGACCAGTCAATGCTAACAAATTGGTTGTGTTTGAAGAAACTCATTAGGTTTTATCTCTTGCATTGTGTCTGCAACAGATATAAAATCAAGAATTTGACAGACTTTGTTTTTAGCTCTTAGAGCAAGGGGTGTGGAGAAAGGATCGTGTCTGGAATTTTATAGATTTGAGATGGGAAATATAACCATATTGATTTAGGCTACAAGTGAGCCCCAAGGTATTAATGATTATCAAGGCAATCGTGTTTTTTATTACATTGTGCTATCTCGAAAGGTTTTTTTAATAAGCATTTGCGTTACTCTCCTTACTCAGAGCACCGGGGTAGTCAATTAACGTGTGACCTGGAGGAAAGTAATGTCTATAGCAGTGTCATGCAAATTGTTTCTTGGAAGAGAAGGAACTGCTTTCTTGCCAAGCGGAGCAGTACTGACCATCAACACAATTCTGGTATTTGAGTTTCATTTATTTCAGATTTCTTGTTTGCTGTCTCAAAGGCCACATATCTTCAAGGCTTCTGCATGTCAGCTGTGTAATTGCTATAATAATAATAATAATCAGGTAACACACACACACACACACACACACACACACCAAAAACAAAAACAAACAAACAAAAAAACAGTCAGTAGCTTTATACTAGCCAGCAAAATAATTTCTGGCATTTCTGTTTTGTGTCCAAGCAACAGATTTAGCTACTAGCTATATTAATCACATGGAATAATTCATAAGAATAAATTAGAAGATGAGTCTAACACCACCTTTTTGTGCTATTTCACTTTCATTTAAGTAAAATGTATGCATCTTAGTGCTTATTTTTTGACACTATTAGGCAGGGAAGGGAGAGTCATCCGTGCCTCTGGTGTGTATTAGGAATGTTGGACTATAAATAAGAAAAACTGAAACTAGAGCCAAACAAAATTTCATGGAGTGATTTATGGAGCTCATGGGGATAATCAGATTCTGAGAACAGAGGGCAGTAACCAGGGAAGAACCTGGGGTCCAGGTAGCAAGAAAAAATGGGTATTTACTTTAGGTCATCATTGGGATAGTGAATCTATGACCAGCTTGTCCTGTCTTTTTCTCCAATCTTGATTGACCATATCATCAGAATATCCAGTAGAAAATTGTTTGTTCCCCAGCACAACATTGGAATGGTTACAGGAAGTATAGGACATGGCTGTTGGAAAACAAACATAATAAAACTCCTCTTCATTGGGTCATGGGGTAGTCATTTGAAATGAGTGGAAAGTTTGTGTCATCAACTTCCAAATGGAGATTGAGACTTCTGGCATTCCCTCACATACAAACATTTATTTCTGGATGAACAAAATGGAACAAGATATATTGTTCTTAGGTGGGCAACGGTAACGTTACTCTTTTATTTCACAACTAGAGGCCTGATGCACGAAATTCGTGCAAGAGTAGACCTTCATAGCTGCGGAAGTTGCCTTGATCCCTCCCTCGCAGCCACCGCCCCCTCTATCCGGAGGCTTCAGCCCTGGCTTCAGCTTCATCTGGAAGGACATCCGGTCTAATTAGCACTTTTTGCTTTTATCATTAGAGATAAGTCAAGTGTTTAAATTAAATAAAAAGAATTAAATGTAGCCTTACTTGAGAAGATGGATTTCTGTTTGTTGTGTTTATTGACATGTCCACTAAATATAGTACAGTGCCTGGAAGATATATATATAATTTTTCAATAAGCAACTCTGGAAATCTTGCTTACTTACCTGTTGATATTCCTGACTTCTTAAAAAGTAAGAAGAAACTAACTTTGCATATAAAAATGGAATTTTTAATTAATTAGTTTATTTTTTATTATACTGACATTTTACTATGCCCACAACACCTTGGTCTCAGGGAGAGCAATGCTGAGAACATGCTTTCTTGGAAGTTCAACCTCCCCTGAGTTTCGTTGATAAGGTGAGAGCAAGGCCTTTCTATCCCCCATCTGCCACAGCCTAGGACTGTTCATATGACTGAATATGCCTACGTTTATAGAAGCATGTATCTAATATATGATATTACCTACACATTGCATGTGATAGCTTCTATCTCTCGGGGTTCTGAACATTCCATCTCATTAAGAAAGAAAAAAAAAATCCATGTAGATTCTAGCATCCCAAAAGAAACACATTAATTGGTAATTCTAAAGCATACTTAATGGGATGTCCAACAACATGGTCAACCCCCATTTTAGTGTTAGCATATAGTAACAGGAGGGTGGCATGAGTGTGGAGCTTTTGCTGGCGTTGAGCAAGGCTTTAGGGATGTGAGGAAGAAGGCTAGCAAAAGAGACAAAAATTATTTCAGGGCTTAGCTTAGGTTATGAGATAGGTAGTGGAACTGCTCACTAAGATGGAGACTCTGTGAGGAAGATTCAGGACAAAGAATCTGATTACCACTCAGAGTGACCATCCCTTATCAAATAATTAATCGTTGTCAGGTATTGTGCTTTTTTAGACAATTCTGACTTAATCATTTAAATGTCCGTTTTAAATACCTTGTGTTTATCAGTCTGCATTTCTGCTGGGATTTGTCCTATTTCCGTTTTACCGTAAGGTGTTGGGAGTGAAGCAGACCTGCCATAGCCCCTGTGCTTCCACAGCCCAGCAGTTGCTACTCCCATCACAGCAGGATAGCACAGTGCCCTAGTTCAGAATTCATTGACTTAATGACACATCCTGGCGGTTCTACATCATAATTTTTCATTCAGGTATGGAAATTATAAATCAATGCTTGGCATGATCTGGAAAAGTCTGTTTAATATTAAAGCCATTGTAATTAGAGAAATACACAATTTACTGAGGAAAAAAAATAGTCTTACTAGAATTGGAAGTTTCATTTTAAAAACATGTTCTATAGTCAGCCTGGTTGTTTTCAAAAACAAGATGAGTTTTTTTCAGTATAAATACATTACATTGTGTGTTTTTTGTTTTCTTTTTCTGAATTATTCATGCCTATAAGGCATATTTGGCCTCAAAGACCATCTGAGACAAATTCATTCTTCATTGTATTCACTAAAAATAAAAGTTTATTCAAAACAAAGTCTCAATAACTTATTTGTATATGGGTGTTTGTTTTAGATCGGCCTTCTCTAAAATTAGCACAAATATATATATTTTTTTCCTAATGCTGAGGGTCATTCTCATGTTTATCTGTTGAAATAGAAATGTATCTAATCCATCTGCCAGTGCTTATTGTTTCTACCTACCCAACACTGAAGCAGATAAAGTGGAATAAAGAAATCAGACTTAACCCTGGCCTTTGAATGATTCACAGGTCTCCATTTTCTGGGTCTTCCAACCCAGTTCCTTCTAGTAATAAAGAACTTCCCCAGGGAAGGCATGGACCGCAGAGTCTAGGTTTTCTTATGTTTATCCTTAGTCATTTTTATTACAGCCCAAATTAGCTATTGGAAACTAAAGAATAAAGTCCTTTTAGATCCTTGTAGGTAGAGTGAAAAACTTGGAAACCAGAACACTTTGAGAGTGAAAGCAGACAATAATAAAAGCAATGGAAACCTTATTAGTCATAAGTAGATCATCTTAGACAAACTAGGACATATGTGGGCCCGACTTTTAGGTGGTTTCTTTTTGGACAACCTGGCTAAGTATTTTTGACAACCTAATATAGGTCACTGTACTTACTAGTAGCTATTGAACTGATATTTTTTCAACCTAAAATAAGTATATAAAGTAGGAAGTCTTATGATGCATAGTCAGAAATTACAAAAGCCAAGGTCTTCCAAATGGGCAGTTTAAGGCAAAGTTCCTTCAAATATCCAATGTTTTGTTAAACTCTTCTGAATTCACCTACTGAAGTTTTCTAGTCTAGTATTTGAATGTCATTATGTTACCCCTAGGTAAACATACACATGACAAATAGGACTGTTGCTTCTGCGACTTTAGTAACTAGTTTTATTCATATAACACTTCAAATTTTATCTCTGCAGAATATATAGTGCCAGCAAAAATTTAATGAAAAACTAGGTTTTTTATGACCTTAACCTGAAATTATAGAAGAAAACCAGGAAATCACATTATAATAAAGCCCACAATGTTTGAAAACTTATTCTAAATATATATTAAACCATGAAAATTTAGGATAATGTATTAACAAATATGTTTCAATAAACTTTTTTTTTTTTATTTGAAAAGCTTAAGGAAGTAAAATTCACTAACCAGAAATTCAGTAATTATAAATCTGGACATTAAATTCAGGTCTCAGATATCTTTCATGAGTTTAAGAAGGCAGATTTATATGGCATACTTTTTTATAAGAATTCTTATCATTAATACATGTAGAGTACTTATAAATAATATATTCAACTTTTATCAACAAAGGTAAGTTTAACTCCGGAAATATTATCAGGATTTTTTGCATGAAAAGATTTGCATTTTTTTAAGAAACTCTATTTTTAAGGATTGATATTTCAGGACTTCTATTCTTCTCAGAAATAATCTCCCAGTGGATAAAAGGATAATTTACATGTCTAATGTACTAAAACGCATTTTATCTTGCTGTTTCCCTAAGATTCCACTGGGTTCTTTTATACATATAAGATTTATTATGGAAACTTGCTGATTTATTTTCCCATACTTTGTGTGCACAAGCTCTTTCAGGGAGATACTAGCGATTTGGAGAAGACAGAGAGAATGCAATGATGGTGTCCACTGTCTCTGGAGAGTACTGCAGTCAGCTCCTAGATTCATGTTGAAATAGGTCCCTGAACCAGGGGCTGTAGCTTCTAAGATATATAAACAAGTCTCTTTTCTGTAAAGACTGGTGTATGGGTATTTCAGTTTGCTGCCTCTGTGCTGAGACCTGGGAAGATAACCAAGTAGGTCCTCACAAGCCAGTTAAAAAGCATTTCTTTGTTTGCTATACTCTTGTGGGTCTTTTGGACGCAAGTTCCATGGGCTTTCAGAGCTAAGTTTTTTGGGGCACTATGCCTCAGGTGGAAGTCTTAAAAGCTGCAGACCTAGATGTTAGGTCCAAATTCTTTACTCCTCAGG
Source organism: Eptesicus fuscus (assembly GCF_027574615.1). Taxonomy (NCBI): domain Eukaryota; kingdom Metazoa; phylum Chordata; class Mammalia; order Chiroptera; family Vespertilionidae; genus Eptesicus; species Eptesicus fuscus. Next base: position 90,088,396 of record NC_072475.1, on the reverse strand, counting down.
AAGAGGTTGTGAGTTGTGAGTTCCTTTCAATTATATGTTGCCAGGCCATCGGTGTAATTTATAGAGAGAGTATATCTCTACCTCTCCTACCTATTTTCTGGTGTGTATTTTTGTGTGTTTGTTTGCCCAGTGTGTAAAGATAACTCAACTAGTTTCTAGATTTCTTTCAGAGGAAATTGTTTCATATGTATCTGTAGATTCAGTGTATCCATGGGAGGTGACCTTAGAAGCCTCCCATGTCACCATCTTGAACTGCATCCTGCCAAATTATTCCAATAAAGATTAAAATAGTAAGGAAATGGAATAGGTGTGGAATCACCTAATAAAATAATACTATAGTGAAATAAATAGTCAACTTTAAAGCATTTGTCAATTTTTCTTAGTATATTGTCTAAAATATTATGTCATTCTTTAAAATGGTTTAAGAGAAGTCTGGTGCCATCTTCTTTGTAGTATTTTTGTTTATAAGTTTTCACTGGACAGAATTAAGAACTCATATTAAAAAAACATTTCTACACATACTGGCAATGAGGAGAACATTGGCAAAAGAAGACATTTCAAAATTATCAGGCAAATAAGAAGACAAATGCAAAGTAAGACAGTAGTACTCAGGATTCTAATGATAATGGTGAGATTGAAGTAGAAATCTCAGATTATGTGACTTCAGATGACTGTAAAATTAATTTTCTCAAACTCAAGAATTAGTGAGCTGTATTAAATAATAGAACTATAATTTCTAAGGGAAAAACAGGAAATATGATGTTTTTATGGAGTTCTTCATTGAACAGAGGCATTTTGTTATGCATGCTTTATGATATGGATCAGAGGCATGCTTTTTTTTTTTCCCCCCCTGAGGAAACATTCAGCATCATATTCTATTTTTTATGATGTTTATTCAAAAATGTATTCAATATATTTCATAAGTGGACAAAAGCTAAAGGTCAGTGTGCATACAAATAAAATATTGAATGGAAATTTGTCACATTGAAGTGGAAAATAATTCATTGGCTTCTTTTATTGGTACTCATAAATCCAAAAATAAATACGTTTTGTAATTATGGAGCATAGATGATGGGCATTCTCTTTTTTTGTAATTAAAAGTGGTCAAAATATTCAAAGGCATTATATTTTGGTGATAAATGTATAAGAACAATGAGCAATGACAAACTAGAACCCATTAGAGATGTATTTATGGGATCACTATTTACAAGATGGTTATGTTTCAGGTCCATCCATAAAAGTTGATGAGCAGTTAAATGCATTCAAAGAAGTTGTCCATTTTGGGTGTGTACTTTCAAAAAAAATTTAAGAAGATATAAAAATTTGGTGTGCCATGTTTAAATAAGTCAGTCAGGAAAAGCTAACAACTATATGATTTCACTTATACTAGTACTAGAGGCCTGGTGCATGAAATTCGTGCATGTTGGGGGGGTGTCCCTCAGCCCAAGCTGCACCCTCTACAATCTGGGACCCCTACCGGGATCGGGCCTAAACGGCCAGTCGGACATCCCTCTCACAATCCAGGACTGCTGGCTCCCAACTGCTTGCCTGCCTGCCTTCCTGATTGCCCTAACTGCTTCTGCCTGCCAGCCTGATCACCCCCTAACCACTCCCCTGACAGCCTGATTGATGCCTAACTGCTCCCCTGCCAGCCTGTTTGCCCCTAACTGCCCTCCCTTGCTGGCCTGGTCACCCCTAACTGCCCTCCCCTGCAGGCCTGGTCCCCCTTCAATTGCCCTCCTCTGCAGGCCTGGGTCCCCTCCAACTGCCCTTCCCTGCAGGCCCAATTGCCCCCAACTTCCCTCCTTTGCCAGCCTGGTCACCCCTAACTGCCCTCCCCTGCAGACTTGATCACCCACAACTGCCTTCCCTTGCAGGCCTGGTCCCCCGCAACTGGCCTCCCCTGCTGGCCATCTTGTGGTGGACATCTTGTGTCCACATGGGGGCAGCCATCTTTGACCACATGGAGGCAGCTATCTTGTGTGTTGGAGTGATGGTCAATTTGCATATTACTCTTTTATTAGATAGGACGTGGGATATAAAATTGAAACTCATGAACACAAATAGTAGTATTGTGTCATTCCTTAAAATGGTTTAAGAGAAGTTTGGTGCCATCTTCATTGTAGTACTTTTGTTTGTAAGTTTTCACTGGACAGAATTAATAATTCAGGTAAAAAAAAAGAAAAAAATTTCCATGCATAATTGCAATGGGTAGAAGTGGGTGGGGGGAGAAGGAGGTCCTAATATATGGTGACAGGAGAAGATTTGACTTTAGGTGGTGGGCACATGGTGCAATATATAGATTTGTAACCTAGAAACCCATACCTAAAACCTATATGATCATGTTGACCAATCTCACCCCAATAAATTTAATTTACATTTTTGTCTAAAAAGCTATTTTTTACTATACCTTACTCTTACATCTATAATGTATTCACAAAATGACTTAAATTTATTTTTTAAAGTTAACTGGACCCAGAGGATAAGTTAAGACAGCTAATTTTTCTTGTATACTGGAGTTAACTTGTTTTAACCAGGCCCATAGTGCTTAAGTATGTATGTTGTTGATGAAAATAAATCTTTTTCATATTTATTCTTCTTCCTTTTTTCTACTCTACTCTTCATGAAAGAAGAGTGGCACAAGCAACATGATTATCAGAGGTGGGAACTGTGAATTCTGTGTTAGTACATTTTGAGAATTTCTATAGTGTGACAAGGTGTTTGTATTATGAAATTCCTAGCTTGTAGTACACAGGTAATTATACTTGAATTAATCAATTAATTATTATTATATTTTAGGTATTGAATTGATTGTGGGTATGGCAGTAAATAGGCTGAAAATGTTTGGTATTAATATATGTATATGTAGTAAGAGTTGAGATATGTATCAATAGCAATATTTGTGTTAACAGTCTCCTATATAAACTAAAGCAACTTGAGCAGTTTCTTCTTTCATTCTGGTGTTATTAAAGTCCCTTTCACCTTTCTTTATATAAAATACTGATTAATGTGACTATTTTCCCATATAACATGAAAATAGATCCAAATCAAGATGGTTCATTATTATAGCTATACTGACTAGCACAATTCTCAGCATACAATAGGAGCACAGTAAATGTTGATCAAAGAAGTATGAATTAATGAACAAATAAATATAATAACAGAATGCTGCACCTTTTAGTTAATCTTTTTTTCTTATCCTCTGCAAATAAAAGAAAAAAAAAGTTTCAGGAATTCAGGTAGCACAGTAAAATATCAACTTCTGGGGACTTCTGACAACTTATAAATATTATTCCTTTCTCCCTGCAAAACTAAATCTATTTCTCATGCTTTCTTGCTTGCTTTCATACCCACACACAAACAATCAGATTTACCTGATTTCCGACTCCAATAGAATCAGGTCAGCAGTGAGGATAGAAGCAATAAATCTCTTTATCTCTGTTGACTTTTATGGAACTGACAACTCTTAAAATATTTTTCTTGACTCTTTTTTCTCACTGACTGATTAGGCAGTAGGGCACAAAGTCAACTGAATCTTTCTAAATCTAATATTAAAAGTGGAAAAGAAAAGACCTGAGGGGCAGCAGAGTAAGTGAGGAGGACTAGAGAAGGCCCAATAATTTCTTTCCAAAAATTCAGAAATTGTATTTAAGTGTTAGCCTTTCTATCAGCCTGAGCTACTGTCTTTATGGCTCTGACATTCTCTGTTTTCTATCATCAAGACAGCATTCTACTGTTTTATTTTAGTGGTAGCCTTAGCTCTTGAAAATTAATTGATGATAAATGTATTACAAAGTAAAACGCACGTATCTAATGCCAAGTAGGAAGGAAAACATTTCTCCATTGTGATAGAATAGACATGTTATCTAAGATAATGGAATATGCAGAATAAAAATGTAAGTTTCAGGAAGTTTTATTTGTGTTTTTAGGTAAAGTTTTTGATATGGGCTTTCTGGCATTTGTAAGAATGAATAATAAGAAGAATCTTATTAAACTGCAGAAGAGTGGCACAAGCAACATTTCTTTTAACTTTTAATAAGTATGGATAAATGAAACCATGGACAGCAATTGAAAGGTATCCAGATGTTTGAAGACATAATTAAAATTTTTAAAGCCACACAGAGATTTTTGCTAAAGCATTATGTCACTTAACTGGCCTGGCTCTTTATTATTTCCAAAGTTGTTCTATTTAAATCCTATGGACAACAGGAAAAGGAAAAACAAACAACAATGAAAACTCATCAATGCTCCTCCCACAAGGAAATAAATATCTTTCTTATCTTAAGAGCTAGTCAATAGTTGTATAATGAAATGCTGCCTGGTATGAGGAAGTATGACAACTTTATCTAAGAGCTTCTAATTTCTTATTATTTTTCATGCAGTTCTTTACTGTGCAGCTCATAGAGAAGACTTAAGTTGGAAGCTGTCATAGCACTTCATAGCTTCTTGTTTATTTGCCCCGAAAAGCCCAAGAAGGCTTGGAAAAGAACCATTCAGTTTCACTTTCTGTATCCTTTTTGCTGTAATACTTTTCCAAAAATATCAGTAGACACCATGAAGAGAGGTAATTAAAAAACATGATTGTATGATAAAAAATAATTAATCTTATATCCTTTATTCTTATCATATAAAGATTTTCATAATTGCAAAATTTGCACAGATTCAAATTAAACCTGAATAACTAGAAAGGTTAAAGTCATTTAAAAAGATTTCATATAGCCATAGTCAAAACAAAAATATAACCATAAGTCCCTAGGTTTGTCAATCTACTTCATCTTAGATAGGTAATCATAGGAATGGGTTTAGCTGATAGAGTATTTCTCCTTTAAAGATCTTTTAATAGAAGAGAAAGATATTTACTATTTAATTATTCTAACACTAAAGAGAACTTTGGTGATGCAAATTATGAGTTTTCTTTTTAAATTCAAACCACTTCATTCTGGACCAATTTTGCGATATAGTTTTGTGGTTGTATAGACATTCCCTAAAGGAAAATTCCAGGAAACCTTAATATGGAAGTGGTCCAGCAAGACATATCTAAGTTTATATTTTTCCTGGTTCCTGATCAGTAATGCTTTAGGGTAGAACTTAAATTATCTCAAAGATTCCAGTACTACACTCTAACTTGCCTTGGCATAGACTCAAGTTTTACTCCAATAACCTAGAACTAGGTGTTGTTTTTTTTTGTTGTTGTTATTTGTTTGTTTGTTTGTTTTAATCTCATAGACCTTGTTTAACTCACACAAGAAAGAAGGAAGAAAGAAAGAAAGAAAGAAAGAAAGAAAGAAAGAAAGAAAGAAAGAAAGAAAGAAAGAAAAGAGAGACAGAAAGAGAGAGAGAAAGAGAGAAAGAGGAGAGAGAGAGAGAGGGAGAGAGAGAGAGAGAGAGAGAGAGAGAGAGAGAGAGAGAGAGAGAGAGAGAGAGAAAAGGAAGGAAGGAAGGAAGGAAGGAAGGAAGGAAGGAAGGAAGGAAGGAAGGAAGGAAGGAAGGAAAGAAAGGAAGGAAGGAAGGGAAAGAAAGGAAGGAAGGAAGGAAGAAAGGAAGAAAGATTTGGAATGGAGAACTTCATTGTCCCTTTTCCTCATTGGATTCTATGCATGCCCTAGAAGTTAAACAGAGACAAAAGTTAAGCATAGAACTATGATGAAAATGTTAGGTGGACTACTGATGCTTTGTTTTCATCTCATTTCCTCACTTTCAATTTATGATGAAGAAATGAGATCTGAAAGAGGCAATATACAAATTTTTAAACTAGTCAATATTTGGTCACAGGAATTCAGCAACTGAAACAGAAATTATTTGAAATATAGACAATTATATGAAAACCACTTTTTAAAATGTCTGTTTACTCAATCTTTACTTACAACTTTTTAATTATTTCATTGCAATTGTATATTGCTACCCTAATCTTTAAATTATTTCCACAAAATGACTTACAATGAAATAGTAATATTAATATTAGATGTGTCTAAACATCACACTATATACTCTATAATAATTTTTGTGCATTTATTTCCACATATATCATTGCTTCAGAAGCTGCAGGCACATATGAGAAATGATAGTAGCACTTGCCAAGCTCTGAACTCTAAATCTTGGGTGAGGAAGGTGTGTACCATTTAAATTGCTAATGTCAACTTAAATTACTTAAATTCGTGTTACAGATGTTAATGTTGCCATCGGGGGAAAGCAGCATTCTATTTGCTTCTCAGGTAGTTTTGAGGATTGGCTATAAATGAACCAGAAACATATTAATCCAAGGGGAAAGTACTATTTTAACTACTTTTACATACTTGCTCTTAGAAGTAATAGAATTTGATGAGGTTCCATAATGCTAATTTGATCCTTACCACCTATTTTACAGTCCACACCATCAAAGTGATGATTCAGCTTCCTTTCCTGGATAGATGAACTGTTTTATGCTAGTTTCTTCCCCTAGCACTCTCATGATTGTTATTAATTTTAGCTTGGTGGCAATGAAGAATCCTGGTTTTCTCACCATCTGCTGAAGAATTATTCATTAGGTAGGACAGTGTGAGGAACAAATACATGTCTAAGTATAGATAATTAAAAGTCTCTGCAATTCCCCTCAAATACTTTGCCCACCTGTCAGGCTCTATGGCATAACAAAATTATTTTTCTGTCCATGTTTACTTTTCCAATAGCTCAGGAGTTTCTGAGCAAATATCAACCTCTTTAATTGTTGAAAAAATGTTTTCAGAACATCAGCACTTTCTGTTTCTCAGGGAAAATTATTAATTTGCTAAATATAAATAGAAATCCAATTTGCCTGATACTCTGGAATATCTTAACATAAACATGCAAATCAGAAAATTTCCTTCACTACAGTTGCATTATAATTAGGCCAAACTTTAAAAGAAAGCAAAACAAAATAGTGAATTTGAAGTCATTTTAATAAGTCTTCTTAGCTTCTGCCCCCCTCTCCCCATCTGTATCAACCCCTATCTTTGCTTTTCTTCTCCCCTTCAACCTTTCTCCCAGTGTAGTTCATGGCTTTGAAACAGTTATTATCTCATATCTTTCCTTTCCAGTAGCCTTTTTTCTATTTCTATCCTCTTGTTAGATAGCTAGGGGAAGTTGTGTTTTTGGGTGCCCTATGAGTGGTTTTTGGCTTCAGGAATATATTTCTGTTTTCTTAGCCTGGCTATCTGAGAAAGAGGGTTTGAAAACCTGGTAAGAGAATATTGATCAACTTTGGCTTGGTAGTCATTTTTCTCAGGTTCAGTTTAGAAGTATTTTCAACTATATATGTATATTACTCCACTATAGTCTCTTCTAACTGATAATGTCTCCATTCTTCAATTTATAATTAAGTAGAAAACCAAAGCACAGAAAGCCCAAACTTTAATTTTTAAATACCATACCATCATTTTTCTCAAAAATTATAATGTATCTGTCCTCTATTTTAACTTCTGTCACGTAAAACAAATTGAAGCTTTCACCTGGTCATCTTGGCCATTTAGCATCTTCTTCTCTGCACATTGAAGAGCACAGGAGGGCTCTAGCTGGGGCATGTCAGTGCTGTGTAGTGGCATGCCTCTCCAACTTTCCCCATTAATCTAGACCCTGTGCTCAATCAGCAATTCATCACATTAAGTTTGTATCATTGACATTTCATTTTTAACCTTGTAGTCAACCATATTTCCAGATAGACCTATCCTGTAACTTTCACAAACAATATTTAAACAAAATGTAAGACTTTATTATACTACTAGAGGCCTGGTGCATGAAATTCATGCAGGGGGGGGGGTGTTCCTCAGCCAAGCCTGCACCCTCTACAATCTGGGACCCCTTGAGAGATGTCTGAATGCCCGTTTAGGCCCAATTTGGGATCGGGCCTAAACAGGCAGTCGGACATCCCTCTCACAATCCAGGACTGCTGGCTCCCAACACCTCACCTGCCTGCCTGCCTGAATGCCCCTAACCACTTCTGCCTGCAAGCCTGATCAGCCCCTAACCACTCCATGCCAGCCTGATTGATGCCTAACTGCTCCCCTGCTGGCCCGATTGCCCCTAACTGCCCTTCCCTGCTGGCCTGGTCACCCCTAACTGCCCTCCCCTTCCAGCCTGGTTGCCCCCAACTGTCCTCCCCTGTAGGCCTGGTCCTCCCCAACTGCCCGCCCCTGAAGGCCTTGTCCCTCCCAACTGCCCTCCCCTGCTGGCCCGATCACCCCTAACTGCCCTACCTTGCCAGCCTGGTCGCCCCTACCTGCCCTCCCTTGCTGGCCTGGTAACCCCCAACTGCCCTCCCCTGCAGGCCTGGTCCCCCCCAAGTGCCCTCCCCTGCCAGCCTGGTCTCCCCCAACTGCCCTCCCTGCAGGCCTGGGTCCCCCCACAACTGTCCTCCCCTGCAGGCCTGGTAACCCCCAACTGTCCTCCCTTGCAGGCCTGGTCCCTCCCAACTTCCCTCCCTGCCAGCCATCTTGTGGCGGCCATCTTGTATCCACATAAGGGTGGCCATCTTGTGTGTTAGAGTGATGGTCAATTTGCATATTAATCTTTCTTCGATAGGATTCCTGTTAAATTTAAGTTTGTTTCTTTTGATTAAGTATTCCAGCTTGTTGAGATACTTTTTTATGGAATTCTTTTATTCATCAGCTTTCTGTCATTCTAAATTTGTCATTCTAAATTTGATAGGCATATCTTCTGTGTCCTATCCTAATCATATATATTTTTTTCATACAAAATAGGACCAAAGACAGAATCTTCCATCAAGCTAGAAGAACCTTCTAGTCAGGTTGATATTAATCAACTAGAGGCCCGGTGCACGAAATTCGTGCACAGAGGGGGATGTCCCTCAGCCCAACCTGCACCCTCTCCAATCTGGGACCCCTTGGTGGATGTCCAACTGCCTGCAGACCTGGTCAGACCATGGATCGGGCCTAAACAGGCAGTCCGACATCCCTTTCACAATCTAGGACTGCTGGCTCCCAACTACTCGCCTGCCTGCCTTCCTGATTTCCCCTAACCACTCTGCCTGCCAGCCTGATCACCCTCTAACACTCCCCTGCCAGCCTGATCGACGCCTAAATGCTCCCTTGCCAGCCCAATCATCCTCAAGTGCCCTCCCCTGACACCCTGGTCACCCCCAAATGCCCTCCCTTGCATATTCCCTCTTTATTAGATAGGGTTTTTTCTTTAGCATATTGGACAGTCCTAACTGGTTTGGCTCAGTGGATGGAGCATTGGCCTGCAGACTCAAGGGTCCCAGGTTCGATTCCGGTCAAGGGCATGTACCTTGGTTGGGGACACATACCCAGTGGGGAGTGTGCAGGAAGCAGCTGATCGATGTTTCTCTCTCATAGATGTTTCTAGCTCTCTATCCCTTTCCCTTCCTCTCTGTAAAAAATCAATAAAATATATATTATAAAAAAAACACATTTAAGATTCCTCCATATCTGCCTGGCTGGTGTGACTCAATGGTTGAGACCCCAGGCTGCCACCACTGGAAGGGGATCGAGCCCTGGCCAGGCTGAGACCCCAGCCCAGGATGCCATCTCAGCCTGGCCAGGGATAGTGCGGTGGGGGTGTGTGGCCCCAGCCCAGGCTGCCTCCGCTGGCCTGAAGATCTCATGGTGGGGGTGCATGGCCCTGCAGGTCTGAGACCCCAGCCCAAGCTGTTACCTCGGCCAAGGGATCCTGCAGCTTTAGTGCTTGGCCCTGCCTGTCTGAGACCCCATCCCAAGCTGTTGCTGGGGCCAGGGGGATCGTGCGGCTTTAGTGCTCAGCCCTGCCGGCCTGAGACCCCAGCCCAAGCTACCGCTGCTGGCTGGGGATCACGCTGGGCGCTGGTGCCTCCCAGCCAGACACCCTGGACAGCTGCTGCTGCTGGGCGGACTTGGGGACTCCGGCGGGGCTAAGAGTACTGGGCGCCATCTTGTGGCTATGGGCACCGCCATTTTTTGTCGCAGATTGATGGTTAATTTGCATATTACTCTTTTATTAGGTAGGATTATGTTCTATATATTCCTCCACCAGTTATTTCTGATCCCCAAGAATATTAAGAAAGACATGTCAAATATCTCAACAAAATTAAAATATACTGCATGGTAATTTTCCAAATCAATATCAGTTAAAACTTCTATAAAACAAGTAAGTCAATTCTGGTGTTACTTTTTTAATAAGTCACTCCTATTTCTAATTATTTTAATTTTATTTTCAAAATACCAATAAACTTCTTATTTAATAATTCTTCCTAGTCCAGCATTTCATGTGGCCATTGTATTAATCACTTCCACATTAGAGATGATTAACATAGTCTGTTAAGGCCTAGTTTTACATGTAATATTATAATGGAGGTCATCCAGGAAAGGGAATACATATTATAATTAGTTTTCCTGAGATTCATCTAATTTGTTAAGCAATGATAAATGAACAAATGGACTAGAATGCAATGTGTATTTTATAAATTATAGATTAGTTTTTAATCACTTTACGACTAAATCCATCAGATGATTATTGTGTATTCAATGCTACATAGCAGAGAATGTGAAGTAAAGGTATGTGTGTGTTTTTTATAAATTCTGTACCCTTAAGGGTTGTAAAATCTAAATAAGATCAAAATAGCAAATTAGCAATAAAATGCATAAATAAAATAATGTTTTACATTCTTGCTATTTGGCTGGGTGGAGACATAAAGAAAGCTATACTAGACAGGGAAAATAACATCTTAGATTAGTATACTAATTAAAACATCATAATTGTGTACTTTAAAAGATAAGACACAACTGTGGAGTAAGGCCTAAAATTAAAGTCCATTATTATGCTGCTGTGACTTTCTGTAAGTCCCCTCTGTACTCTGCTCCTGCCCAAACATGGTTCTCTAGCCAAACAACCCTCCTCATTAAAGGGACCAGGTACATTTCTTGCTTATTCCTGAGTAGCAGGTTTCAGTTACCTGCGAGCCCATGGAATTACTTCAAACAGCCAATCATATCCTTCCTTTGGAAACAAGGAACACCTCACTCTCATCCTCTTGATAATACAGAATCCACCTCCCACAGCCTCTGGATGTTCACACCATTACTAAATGCAACACCTGCGTTGCCCTACATGCATATACATGACTAATCTGCTGTCATCTTTGATCCAGAGATGGGTGTTGTGTGTTCAGTCATTCCCTTAACCTTCTGATGAGAGCCCTCCCTCACCACTGGGTTAATAGGAAGTGTTTTAAACATGAAGCCGGATCTTGAAGAAGCCCAAACAGAAAACGAAGAAGGCATTCTAAATGGATAAGTAGGGGTGGAGTGTGGGGGTTCGAGATAGGCACAAGGTGAAGACTGTCCTGGCTAGAATGGAAGTGAATTTTGAAGGACAAATGCATTTAAATAGAGATCATGAACCATAAAAAAAATTCAAAGGGACTTGATTTAATATGGTTTAAATTAATGAGCCTTTGCCAAAGGAGGTTCCTGATGAAAGCAATATTTGAGGAAGATTAGAAATATGGAAACCAGAAAATCATAAATCTCAGGATTAGTAGAAATTCTAGTCCTATATCCATTTCATTTCTTGGGTTTCCTCTACCAGATTCCATTCCAGCCATGTGATTTTTCAGTATGAACTTAAGCATATATATATTTTTGCCTGCTTCCCATGCCATCTTTGGGAACCTCTAACTTGTAAAAAATTCTATCTTAAATGTAATGCTTATACATGTAGGTCCTACTTATAACTACTAGGATCCAGAGAAATAAGTTTAATTAGTCTTCCATGGGATATTTTTTTTAATGAACCTTTCTTGTACTGCAGCTAGGATCCAGAGAAGCTAAGTGAATTGTCTATCATCCTTTGAGCAGTAGCTACAAAACAAAAGTTAAATCCAGTTTCTCCAATTAGGAGTCTTTTATTACACTACTGTTGTCTGAAAACATCTATCTATCAATTAATTTACCTTTTCAATTGAAAAAGCATGATCTAATTTTATGGTGAAAAGCTTAAAGTAAAATGACTGTATTTTTTAACACATCTGTATTCAGATATTTTTTCTTATGAGGATTACTAACTTTATCAGCCTAGTAGTATATAAAATAACAAGAGTAATTATTTTTTGTTTTTCAATATAATTAGTTAAAGAAAATTCCTATTCTTTTGTTTTGAAATAATTAACATAGAGAGTCTTTTGCATAGATGAGTATTATCCAAAGGGAATGTACGGGCAATAGTGACTCTGTAATCCACCCTTACATTAGTCAAATTCCCACATGGGACACATGCATTCAAATGTTTTCAAATACTTCTGCTCCCTGAACTACAGAAACTGATGCTTTCTATTTGTTTTGTAATTAATGACCAACATAATTAAATTAAAAGTACAGGTCGAAACTCAGGAGGTGTAGCTTTCTGACGTGAGAAATGGTGATGGCTCTACATTTCGTGTTAGGTACTTTGGCATTGATAAACACAGACATTGTCAAACGTTGAGTATCTCGGGTATGTGAAAAGCCATCTACCTTTGTTTTGCTTCCATGTGAAAGATCACTTTATAGGTTGAAATGCCAAATATATTTGGGATGTGTTCAAGTGTAATTCACCCATTTTTCTCTGTCTAAACTGCAGTCATAAAGTTGAATATCACATTAAGGTCTGAATTAGTTATTCAGGTGATGAAATTTTTTTTTTAACACAGAAATGCCCTGGAGCATCATCTATTTTGTACTCATTTTTGTAACTAGAAAAAGGACTTTGTAGTGATTGCTTGAAAATGAAAACTGCTGGGAAATGAGGGAGAGGAGATGTATGCAGTTCTTTGTCATGAGTCTCAGTTGGTGGGGCACACAATTCTACCAGGAAGAATGAGTTCTGTGGGATTTTTATGCCTTTATTATAGAAAATAGAAGTTTGAACTTGGGGATATTTTCCCCTTTTTTATGACATTGTAATGTTCTGGACAGATAAATTCCAAACCCTAAGGAGCTATCTAAAATCTTTGAAACATAAAGACAGAAAGTAACAGTAAGTTACAAACAAAAGGAGCTTTGTAAACTCTACAGTGGGAAGTCAGTTCATCACATTACCTTTCATATTTCTCTTCAAAGCAGATGAACCTTCCCAGTCTGAGTATATTGTTAAAAAATATAGCACCAATCCCATGACAGTTACTGATCCACACTCACCTCTATAATTACCAAAAGAGTTTTCAGAAAACTTCAAGCCCTGGTGCAACATGATGATGGGGATGGAGGTGGGAACTGGAATAAATGGAAATGTGTAGGAAGTAATAAAAGCTCTGAACAAGGACATGACTTATCGTATTCATAAGTTAATATTGCCCAAATGAGCAAATTACAGGTCTAACAGGATATATTAAGAAGCTTCTTGGTATATTACAGTATACCTCTACTGGTATTTAAGGATGTTGTCACGTTTCTCTTTGGAAGTAATAGGAGGAATTGGTATAGGTATAAACAGATCTACTTCTAAAGGTAACAGACAAATGTTTTTTGAGAAAAAGGCCATTTTCAGAGATTATCAATTATTGATAACTTTGGGAATGGCTAGAAAGCATCTTTGGCAACAATCCAGCATTCAAGAAATGAGAGGGAGAAACATCAATGAGAGAGAATCTTTGATCGGCTGCCTTCTGCATGCCCCACACTGGGGATTGAGCCACAATCCAAGCATGTCCCCTGACCAGGCATCAAACAGTGACCTCCTGGTACATACGTCAACACTCAACCACTGAGCCACGCTGGCTGGGCACAGGTTAACAGGTTCTTGACTTGGTATATTAGGAATAGAAAGCATCCTTTTTGGAATTACCAGATTTAATAAAATTACAGATTTACATTTAAGACTTGTAAGAATAGAAGCAGGAAGACCAGTCTGAAGGCCACTGCAATATCCACTTGGAAGATTGTGGTAGCATGATTCAGAAGGGTTGCTGTGGACATGGAGTGAAAGGAATAGATTTAGGATGAATTTGCACATAAAATTAACATGATTCTCTGATGGATCAATATGTGATGTTAGAGACATAGAGGGACCCAAAATGACCCTCACACACACACATTTTTGTATCTGAACATGTAGGTGAATGGAGGAATCTCACATGGAATTGCACACCATCTGAGGAGGAGGAGATTTGGGAGAGAGAACATTCAAATATTTTGTTTCAAACATATAAAGTTTGAGATGCCAGTTACACATTTAAGAGAATATGTGAGCAGGTAGAAATATGAATGTGGTATCTGGTGATAGGTAAATGGTGATAGGTGGAGACTAAAGAGAGGTATTTGAGTGCCATCAGAAGAAAGATATTTATGAGACTGAATGATAACAGGAGAAAGTTTGTGGTAAATACTTTACTTTGTGAGTAAAACCCTGCCATGAAAATCTGTCACAAACATGAACATTGCTACACTTCCCCAGTACCGGTACCAGGCTGATAATTCTACTGTAATTCTACCTTATAATCTTTAATGATATATTTTGTTTTTCTTAACTGAATACAATTTTATTCAGCAGGTAGTCAAAAATTTTAAAAACTAGCCAGCAATTTTTCAAGTAAAGCCTCATAAGCAGAAGTCAACTTTTTATTGATAGACTTGGGAGCCTAGCCATACCCATATACGTCTGAGATATGCCCATGTTGAATTACCTTCAGACCTCTAGGAAACTGATGTCTCTCCTAAACAATGAAATGAGATCGGGGGGTTAGGGCCCTGTCATTGACTTCATGAAAAGTGAGCTGATTGCCCTGGCAGAGTGGCTTGGTTGGTTGGAGAGTCTTCCCATACACCAAAAGGGCACATATCTAGGTTGTAGGTTTGATCCTTGTTGGGGTGCATACAGGAGGCAACCAGTTGGTTTCTCTCTCATATCTATGTTTCTCTCTTTCTCTCTCCCTTCCTCTTTCTCGCTCTAAAAATTAATAAAAACATATCCTTTGGTGAGGATTTTTTTTTTTTAAAGTGAGCTGCTTGGTGTTATTTACTTATTGCCCACTCTACCTGAGAAGGAAGCATGGGGAACTAGGAAATAATGTCTCCCACCATATCTTGTTGGTACAGAAATAATGCATTTCATATGAGTGGAATGGGGAGGAAAAGTAATTTCCCCTCTTTCCCTTTAACTTTATGGATAAAGCTCCTATAATAAAAGGCAGATTAATAAAAGAAAAATACAATTTTGTTAATATGTATACCTCATGTATACATGGGAGATACCCAAGGAAAATAAGCAACTCTCCAAGGTAGCTTAGAATTCAGGATTAAATATCATGTTAATAGGAAAAGGAGAGGGGGGGGATATAAGACTCTTAAGGGAGAGTAAAGGATTTTTAGGAAAAATGAATGGGCTCCTAGAAGCATATATGGGAAATATGATAGTTTGTGACAAAGTTTTTCTGGGTGTGGTGTTGACTTTTAATCTCCTGTCCTGGTATAAGAGTCAGTCTCCCTTGTTGATAAAACTCCTACAGAGAGGATTTCTGACAATTGAGTTCCTTTGGAAGATCTATCTTTAGGTCCATAAGGATAGTTGAGAGAAAGCCTCTCTCTACATTTACTGTTTTTTTTGAGTGACTACAGCTTTAAAAATTCAATATATCAAAGCTGTGTATTTTTGGGTGGCATGTCCTGATACCCTTCAAGGTTACCAGAGTTACTCCTTATATACAGTGTCTGAATGGCCCATATAGAAAGGACTTCTGGGAGCATCAAGGTTGGTGCTAACACCTACCAGTGTGCTGTATGGTAAATGTTTGGTCTTCAATGTCTGAGTTCCCAGAGGAAAGTTCTCTGAGCATCTGAGCATGAAACATAAGGATGCTTTGCTTCAAGAGTAGGCTTGCTTCTATTGTGGAATACATTTTATGGTCCTGCGCTTATGTTGTTCTAGGAACTGAGACTCCTAGTAAGTTTTCCTGGTTCTCTATTACTGTAGAACAAAATGCCACAAAATTTAGCTGCTTAAAATCTAACCCTTTTATTAAATCCTATAAATACATGGTCAAGAATTTGGGAAGTGTTGGCCAGGTGATTCTTTGGCTCCACATGGCATGAGTAGGTGTCACAGACTAGCCTGGATAGTCACAGGTCACAGACTGAGAGGTACCAAACAAAGAGCTGATAGTAATGAAGATTCTGGACTTTGAGCTGATAGTATAATGAGACTTCTGGGGACCTTGAAAGGGAATGTTTACATTTGTAAACGACACAAATCATTGGAGGCCAGAGATTAGATTGCAGTAGGGAGGCACTTAATATTACTTCCAATGATCTCCCCTTCCTTTATTCCTGCTTTTGTGTAATCTCCCTTTGAATATAGGCTGGAACTAATGATTAGTTTCTAACAAATAGAATATGGAAAAAAATATGCAATGTCACGTCCATGATGAGGTTTTAAAGACTATGTCTTCTGTATCTCTGTTAGACTATCTATGTTGCCTTCTCAGCATCCTATATAATAAAAGGCTAATATGCAAATCGACCAAATGATGAAAAAAACAGTCACTATGACATGCACTGGCCACCAGGGGGCACACATTCAATGCAGGAGCTGCCCCCTGGTGGTCAGTGTGCTCCCACAGGGGGAGCACCACTCAGCCAGCAGCTGAGCTCATGGCAGTAGGACATCCCCTGAGGGCTCCCAGATGGTGAGAGGGTGCAGGCTGGGCTGAGGGACCTCCCCCCACCCCAAGTGCACGAATTTTGTGCACCAGGCCTCTAGTGTTTTTATAAAGCAAGTTGTTTTCTGGAGAAGCCCATCTGGCAAGGAACTGAGGGTAGCCTATAGCCAAGTAATGAGACTGTCAGTTCAACAACCTTTCAGGAATGGAGTTCTGCCATCAATCACATGATCCTGGAAACAAATCTTCACCAGCTGAGATCTGAGATGACTAAAGCTCAACTGAGATCTTTCTATGCCTATGAGAGGTCCTGAAATAGAGGTCCAGGAAGAGTTTCACCAAATAGTTGACCTGCAGCAACTATGAGAGAATTAATGCATGCTCTACCCGTCTAAGATTTGAGGTAATTTGTTAGGTAACAATAGATAACTAATACAGAACCTTTACTATCTTCAATATTTGGTTGTCTCTGATTGTTGGCTTAGTTTTTATAGTGGTTTGGCTTCGTCCACATGGTGTGGGACATGAGCTCAAACTACTGTTGAGTTTTACATACATAGTTTTTGCCACCAGAGGACTAACACATTCTGTCTTTGACTAATGAGGATAAGAATTTGGATATGTAAACCAAGTCATATAACTGACTTTCTAAAACCCCACATTCCAAGTAGCACTTCCCAATTATACTTTGAATGAAATATAAATGTTCCATAGACAGAGACCTTACATAAGTTGGCTATTGCTTTTCTCACTCTTCATTTCATTTTTTTTATTTCCCCACCCCCACCTAATCCTGTGAACTCTATCCTAACCATTTTCTGTCCTATTCTTGTCCTTGTTTTCCCCACTCAAACATGCACGCATACTCAACCCTCTCCCACCACATTAGACCATCTGAATATCTACATAACTGCAATAACTGCATCAATTGCTGTTTTTCTCATCTTTGCTCAGCTAGATTTGTCCATCCTTCTGGTCTCAACAAAAATGTGGCCTCCTTAAAGAGCTGTCCCATATTCAAGCTAAAGTAGTACACAATTCCAGTACAATATGTATATATTTTATATAATTTAATTTTCTACATAATATTTAACTGCTGTATGAAATAATATTATTTGTACACATATTTGTTACTTGTTTTTCCCCTATTAGACTGTAAATTCCATAAAACCAGAGGCCTATTTGTCTGAGTTTCATTGTGTGAGTTCAAGATTTGTTGAACAATGAATAACTGAATAAATATTGCAAGTAATATTGTGCTTACAATGATATTTACTCTGAGTTCAGAGAGTTATTATTTTTTGCATAAGAAGTGAAAGTTTGAGAATCCAATATAGGATTAGAAGTGACCTGTCATGGAGATTTGTTAAAGGGAATATGATAGAGAGGAGTATTATCTGAAATATATCTTCTATAGAGTTCATAGGGATTCTCTTTGTGTTGGATAGAATTCCTTTTTGAATAATACTCAAGAAATGCTGATTTGCACATCATTTTGCAATCCATTTCCAAAGAAAAAGATTACGAGTTCACTTTTGGGCATGGAAGCTTTAAAGGGCATTGGAGACATCCATATATATGTATATATATGACAAATAATAGTGGTATGAAGTTTCTCATACACAGAGAAGTGGTTTGGGATAATATTTGTTTGTGTGTTCGGTGTAGAGAATGAAACTGAAGCAAAGCGATGGATGAGATCTCCTAGGGAGAGAGCACAGGGAAACCAAAAATAGCTAAGGGCCAACCTGTGATGCACACCATTATTTAAAGGTCGGGAGGAGGAAGAAGGAGGCTGAAAAAAAGACAGAAATATCCAAAGAAAATTATAAATGGAAGCTGGGGGAAATAATATTTCAAGAAGAAAGTAGCAGCAATATAAATTCACAGCTAAGATGGCAAATAAGATAAGGATAAATTGTTCATTTACTTTAAAGTCATAAAGGTTAGTGAAAGAAATTTCTATGAAGTGGGGGCTAAAACCAGACTGAAGCAAATTGAAGAAATGGAAAAATTAGAACTAAAATTTTGTATCTAAAAAAAAAATTGAGAAAAGTGGAGATCAATGTGTTGGTGGTGATAATGTTATTGACATGATTCATATGTACCATCCTCATCTCTCCTTCAGGAGAAAGTCTAGCCATTTTATTTAATCTAGCCTCTGAAGTATATTTTCACCTGAATTTTTTATTTGGTTGCATTTATTAGTCTTTGTTTCCCAGAATCTGTTTCTTCTTCTTTATTTATAATAATAAAAGTGTAATATGCTAATTAGACCGGACAGCCAAACGACCATTCTGGATGTCCTTTTGAGTGAAGCCGCTGTGGCAGGGGCTGAGGCAGAGGTAGTTAGGGGTAATCAGGCAGGCAGGTGAGCAGTTAGGGGTGATCAGGCAGGCAGGCGAGTGGTTAGGGGCTATCAGGCAAGCAGGTGAGCAGTTAGGAAACCCATATTGTGAGAGAGATGTCCAACTGCCAGTTTAGGCCTGATGCCACCGGACATCCACTGAGGGGTCCTGGATTATGACAGGGTGCAGGCCAGGCTGAGGAATCCTTAACATCTGTGCTTAAATTTTGTGCACTGAGCCTCTAGTTCTTTAATAATAGACTGAGAATATAAATCATCCAGGTACTGACACAAAATTAAAATAAACCTAGAGGTGAGACTCTACATTCAGCTTTAATATAGAAACAAACTGTGTTCCTTTGAAGAAATTACCTATAAAATAAGCAAGTTTTACAAACTCTCTTAGCATTCTTCATTCTTCCCAATTCCTTGTGAATATTTGAAACCACATTTCACTTATAAACACTGTGAGTAATTTGCATTTTTAGTTGTGAAGTACAGGTATAGATAAATAATTATCTAACCTTATAGAAAGCTTTTTAATTTAATTATTAGTAACATATTCACTTACTTGTTTTCAACAGAAAAATAATGAAGAGATGTTATATTTCTCACATAGATTTTAATTTTCTACAAATAAGTTTGAACATCACAGGCATATCAAGATGAATTAATTCAAATAAAAGCAGATTAGAGTGTATTCCCTTTTAAACTAAATAATATATAGTTAATATTTTATTTTAATATGACTAAACCGCTCACTTCCTACATAGAAAATACTATTAAAAAATACACAAAACAACCTGACATTTTTACCTGACATTTTTCTTAAATGTAAAAGTTAAACCACAAAGTTGTCTTAACATTAAACAAAGAAGTTTATCCCTAATTATGTTTCATAACAACAATTATTTTCTCCTGTGAGGAATAGAGACAAAGAAAGACTTGTGAAAGTACAGTTCAACATTTTTAAAATAAGTTTTTCAGTATGAGAGAAGAAAGGCAATGCAGCCATTTATTTTTCCTGGCACCCGCTGTGCTTTCCAAATGAGGATTTCTGGCATTTGTGTTGTTGTAGGAAAAAAATAAGTAAAAGTAAGGTTCAGATAAGGTCTAATTCTATGATATAATCTGTAACTGGAAGCCCAGTGTACGAAATTCTGCATGGTGGCGGGGGGGCGGGGGGGGGGGGTCCCTCAGCCGGCCTGTATTCTCTTGCAATCCGGGACCCCTCAGGGATGTCCGACTGCCAGTTTAGGCCTGATCCCTAAACTGGCAGTCGGACAACCCTCTCGCAACCTGGGACTGCTGGCTCCTAACCACTCTCACCTGCCTGCCTGTCTGAACACCCCTAACCACTCTGCCTGCCTGCCTGATTGCCCCTAACCACTCTGCCTGCCTGCCTGATTGCCCCTAACCACTCGCCTGCCTGTCTGTCTGAACACCCCTAACCACTCTGCCTGCCTGCCTGATCACCCCTAACCACCTCTGCCTCAACCCCCACACTCGGACCTGGGCTTCCCACCTTCTGGCTGGCTGCAGGCACCCAGGACCATGGGCAGCTTCCCTGCATCCGGCCAGAGCCACAGGCACCAGGGACCATGGCTGAGGGGTGGCTTCTCTGCCTCCAGGGCAGCTTCCCCCGGGCCTGGCCCTGACTTTATCCAGAAGGACGTCAAGCTGGTCTAATTAGCATATTATCCTTTTATTAGTATAGATTTCTAAATGACCAAAATAAGGCAGAAAAATGTCCACATTAATATGTGGCACCTAACTCATAGATTCTTCTCTAGACTCAATGATGCTATAAAGATGGCACATTTTATTTTATTTTTTTTAAATATATTTTATTGATTTTTTTTTACAGAGAGGAAGGGAAAGGGATAGAGAGTTATAAACATCAATGAGAGAGAAACATCGATCAGCTGCCTCCTGCACGCCCCCTACTGGGGATGTGCCCGCAACCAAGGTACGTGCCCTTGACCAGAATCGAACCTGGGACCTTTTAGTCCTCAGGCTGACGCTCTATCCACTGAGCCAAACCGGTTTCGACAAGATGGCACATTTTAGAATCAAGTCTTTTTATTACATTTATGCATATTAAGATGTTTAGGTGCATTAAAAAACAAAAATCAAGAAATCTTGCTTGCAGAGTAAATGTAGATTATGTTATCTCTTTGATAACTTTAAAAAATCATTTTATAAGATAGTGCCATAGCAAGAGTATTATAGCTCAATAATTTATTATTAAAAAAACAGTAAAATGTACTTTCAGTAAATACCTAGTTAATCTACCCAACTTCACCAGTATAAAGGAAAAGCCTAATACTTTTCATAACTTTCTTGGGACCACACAGTTTTCTTGGAGCACATCCAGACGTTGTTCTGAATCTGAATCTTCACTTGGTCATATTGTGTATTACATATCAACATGAATTGTCCAGCAGAAGTTGATGTTATTCTTCAAAATACAAATGTCAGCCCTGGGTGGTGTGGCTCAGTTGGTTGGGCATTGTCCCATGCACTGAGAAGTTTCCAGTTCAAATCCCAGTAAGAGCACATGCCAGATTTTGGGCTCAATTCCCTGTAGGGGGCAAGCAGGAGGCAGCCAATTGATGTTTATCTTTCTATCTCCCCCTCTCTCCCTCCCTCTCTAAAAATGATTTTATCAAAATGTTAAAATATAAAATTTAATTTTATTTTTTTTCACAGATTATTTTTGATTTTTGGAGAAAAAGAAAGGGAGAGTGATAGATAGAAACATTGATGAGAGAGGGACATCATCAATCAGCTGCCTTCTGCAAGCCCCTACTGGGGATCATGCCTGAAACCCTGCCTGTGCCCCAACCAGGAATTGAACCAGTGACCACTTAGTTTCTAGATCGAAGCTCAACCTGATGAACCACACAAGCTGGGCTGTTGTTTGTTTTTTATTATTAACTCTATTACAGCTGTCTCCCATTTCCACACCTTTGCCTCCCTCCACCCTGCCTCTGCCCCTCCTATGACTTCACTAAATTATTATCTGTGTCCATGGACTATGTATCCTATATAATAAAAGCCTAATATGCTAAGTATCTGACCATTCATTCAACTGTTCCACCAGTCGCTATGACACGCACTGACCACCAGGGGACAGATGTTCCGACCTGTACATTAGCTTGCTGCTGGGGTCCGGCTGTTTGGGACTGGGCAAGACAGGCCAGACACGACCTGGAACCCTCCCACAATCCCTCCCTGGCCCCGATCGTGCACCGGTGTGAGGGACCCAGCCGGTGCACAAATCCATGCACCGGGCCTCTAGTATATGCATATGTATTATTTGGTGAATCTCTTCCCATCCTCTCTACCTCTTCCCCTCTGAGATCTTCCAGTCTATTCAATTCATCCATGCCTCTGGTCCTATTCTGTTCATCTGTTTATTTTGTTCTTTAGATTCCACATATGAGTGAGATCAATGTGTTATGTGTCTTTCTCTGACTGGCTTATTTCCCTTAGCATAATAATTTCCAAGTCCATGCATGGTGTCTCAAAGGGTAAGAGTTCCTTTTTTACAGCTTCTTAGTATTCCATTGTGTAAATATACCACAGCTTTTTTATCTCCTCATCTACTGATGGGCATCTGGATTGTTTACAGATCTTAGCTATTGTAAATAATGCTGCTATGAACATAGGCCACCCCTGATTTGTGTGTCTAGATTCTTAGGATATATACCCAAAAGTGGGATTGCTGGGACAAAAGGCAGTTCCATTTTTAATTTTTTGAGGAAATTCCATACTGTTTTCCACAGTGGCTGTACCAGTCTACATTCCTACCAACAGTGCATGGGAGTGTTCCTTTTTCCCCATATCCTTGCCAGCACTTGTTGTTTATTGATGTATTGAGTGTAGTTATTATGACAGGTGTGAGGTGATAGCTCATTGTATTTTTAATATGCATCTCTCTGATGATTATTAACCTTGAGCATTTTTTCGTATGTCTATTGGCCATCTGTATGTCCTGTTTGGAGAAGTGCCTATTCAGGCCATTTGTCCATTTTTATTTTTTTTATAGGAATGTTTGTCTTCTTGGTGTTGAGTTGTATAAGTTGTTTATATATTTTGCAGATTAAACCCTTATTTGATGAATTATTGGGAAATATGTTCTCTTATATGGTGGGTTCCCTTTTTGTTTTGTTGATAGTTTCTTTTGCTGTGCAGAAGCTTTTTAGTCTGTTTCCCCACCTCCCCCCACCCCACCCCCACTTGTGTTTCCTTTTCCATTGGAGACATATTTTCAAAAATATTGTTCCAAGATATATCTGAGATTTTACTGACTATGTTTTCTTCTAGGATTTTTATGATTTTACAGCATACACTTAAGTCGTTTTATACCTTTTGAGTTTCTTCTTCTATATGGTGTAAGTTGGAGGTCTACAATTTTTATTTTTCATGTTGTCCAATTTTTCCAACACCATTTATTGAAGAGACTGTTTTTACTCCATTGTATGCTGTTACCTCCTTTGTCAAATATTAATTGAGTGTAATGGCTTGGGTTGATTTCTGGGGTCTTTGTTGTCTTCCATTGCTCAATGTAACTGTTCATGTGCCAGTACCAGGCTGTTTTGATTACAGTGGCTTTGTAGTATAGTTTAATATTTGGTATTGTGATCCCTCCAACTTTGTTTTTCTTTCTCAAGATTGCTGAGGCTATTTGGGATCACTTTTGGTTCCAAATGAGTTTTTGGAATATTTGTTCTAGATCTGTGAAATATGCCATTGGCATTTTAATAGGGATTGCACTGATTCTATAGATTGGTTTGGGTAGTATGGATATTTTATTTTTTTATTTTTTAAATTTATTTATTGATTAAGGTGTTACATATGTATCCTTATCCCCCCATTGCCCCCCCCCATGCCCCCACTCATGCCATCACTCTCCTATTGTCTGTGTCCATTGGTTGGGCTAATATGCATGCATACAAATCCTTTGGATGATCTTTCCCCCATACCCCCACCCTCCCCTACCTTCCCTCTGAGGTTTGATGGTCTGATCGATGTTTCTCTGTCTCTGGATCTGTTTTTGTTCATCAGTTTATGTTGTTCATTATATTCCATAAATGAGTGAGATCTTTTATCTTTCTCTGACTGGCTTATTTCACATAGCATAATGCTCTCCAGTTCCATCCATGCTGTTGCAAATGGTAATAACTCCTTCTTTTTTATCCATTGTGTAGATGTACCACATTTTTTTTAATCCACTCATCTGCTGATGGGCACTTAGGCTGTTTCCAAATCTTAGCTATTGTAAATTGTGCTGCTATGAACATAGGGGTGTATATATGCTTTCTGATAGGTGTTTCTAGTTTCCTGGGATATATTCCTGGGTCAAATGGGAGTTCCATTTTTAGTTTTTTGAGGAAACTCCATACTGTTCTCCACAATGGCTGCACCAGTCTGCATTCCCACCAGCAGTGCACGAGGGTTCCTTTTTCTCTGCAAACTCGCCAGCACTTGTCGTTTGTTGATTTGTTGATGATAGCCATTCTGACAAGTGTGAGATGGTACTTCATTGTCATCTTGATTTGCATCTCTCAGATGATTAGTGACTTCGAGTATATTTTCATATGCCTCTTGGCCTTCCATCTGTCTTCTTTCAAAAAGTATCTATTTAGGTCTGTTGCCCATAAACAATCCAATAAAAAATGGGTAATATGGACATTTTAATTATGTTAATTCTTCCAACCTATGAACATGGTAAATGCTTCCACTTGTTTGTATCTTCCTTTATTTTTTTCAGTGACCTATAGTTTTCTGAATACAGGTCTTTTACCTCCTTCATTAAGTTTATTCTTAGGTACCTTATTATTTTTTGTTGTTGCAATGATAAATGTGATTGTTTTCTTATCTCTTTCTGAGAACTCTTTATTGGTGTATAAAAATGCCACTGATTTCTGAATATTAAATTTGTATCCTGCTATTCTGCCAAATTAATTTATTAAGTCTAGTATTTTTGGTTGATTCTTTAGGGTTTGCTATGTACATTATCATCTCATCTGTGAACACTGACAGCTTTACTTCCTCCATTCCAATTCGTGTGCCTTTTATTTCTTCTTCTTGTCTGATCACTGTAGCTAGCATTTTCAGTACTATGTAGAATAAGAGTGGTAAAAGCAGACATCCCTGTCTAGTTCCTGTTCTGAAGGGAAATTATTTTAGCTTTTGCCCATTGCATATGATGTTGGCTGCAGGTTTGTCATATATTGCTTTTATTATGTTGAGGTCTGATCCCTCTATTCCTAGTTTGCTGAGAGCTTTTATAAAAAATGGGTGTTGGATTTTATTGAGTGTTTTTTCTGCATCTATTTATATGATCATGTGTTTTTTATTCTTCACTTCCTTTATGTGATGTATTACATTTATTGATTTATGGATATTCTACTATCCTTTCATCCCTGGAATAAATATTGGTCCTGGTTTATGAACTTTTAAATGTATTGCTGGATCCAATTTGCTAGTTTTGTTGAAGATTTTAGCATCTATGTTCATTAGGAATACTGGCCTATAATTTTCTTTTTGTGTAGTGTATTTTTCTGGTTTTGGAATTAAGATAATGGGGCCTCATAACAATAATCTACACTAATAAAAGAGAAACATGCAAATTGACTATCACTCCGCTACACCCACCAGCCAATCAGGAGTGAGTATGCAAATTAACCCAACAAAGATGGCGGCAGTCACGGAGCTGGAGTGAGCAGGAGGCTTGGGTTGCCCCCGGTGATGGAGGGAGCCAAGCTTCCCACCTGCCCTGGCTGGCCCTGGCCTCCGCTCAAGGCTACAAAGTTTCAATTATAGAAGATAAATAAATCTCAGATACCTGCTTCCGGCCAGCCCTGGCCTCTGCTTGAAAAGGCACTGAAAAAAAAAAGAAAAAGAAAAAAAGGAGGAGCTTGGAGCTTGGGCCACCAGGGGGTGTGGCTAGCCTGCAAACAGCCCTCAGCCCTACACACAGGCTGGCCACACCCCCATGGCATGAGCCCTGTAAATGGGTAGTCGAACATCCCTCGAGGGGTCCCAGAATGGAGAGGGTGCAGTCTAGGCTGAGGGACAACCCCCCCAACCCCCATGCACGAATTTCGTGCACCAGGCCTCTAGTCTGTTTATAATCTGTTTTGGTTTATTTGGTTATTCCAAATACATAAAATATCATAGTTTCTGCTTACTTTTTAGGAGTATAGTTTCTCATATGTTTTAAAAAAAATGTCAAAATCTTACAGTAGCCCTGGCCACTGTGGATCAGTTGGTTGGGCATATTCTTGTGCACCAAAAGGTCACCAGTTCAATTTCTGGTTAGGGCACATGGCTGGGTTGCGGGCTGGATCCTAGTGGGAAGTATGCAGGAGGCAGCTAATTGATGTTTTGCTCTTGCATCAATGCGTCTCCCTCGCATCAATGTTTCTCTCTCTGTGTTCCTCTCCCTCCTCTCTCTCTGAAAGCAACAACAAAAAAAAACTTTAAAAAATCTTATAATATAATTTTTAATTATTTAACTCACCTTTTTTTTTTTCCTCACTGATTTTGTTTTCTCTTGTTATGCTTATTTTGTAATGTGTAGTATATGGTTATGTGGCTTGCTGTTTTCTTTTCTTTTTTATTTATTTATTTTTATTTTATTGATTTTTTACAGAGAGGAAGGGAGAGGGATAGAGAGCCAGAAACATCGATGAGAGAGAAACATCGACCAGCCGCCTCCTGCACACCCCCCACTGGGGAGGCGCCCGCAACCAACGCACATGCCCTTGACCGGAATCAAACTTGGGACCCTTCAGTCCGCAGACCGACGCTCTATCCACTGAGCCAAACTAGTTTCAGCTTGCTGTTTTAAATTCACTATCCATATACAAGAAGTTGAAGAGACTGAGCATCTGTAATTAGTAGGTAGCTTCGATCTCTTAGAGTACGAATCAGGCCACATATGGTTTGAAGTATACCTGACCTGTAACTTAGTAAACATGTAGGAATTGTTAGCTGGAAAAAATAACTCAGGGAGCATGGGTGAGATTTCAGCATAATCTGAATTACTTATGCCTCATCCACTTCCATGAAGTTAGGTTTCCTGATAACTTACTGTGTATTGAGAGTTGCACTAAACTTCTTAAAGAAACATTTCCTCTATAAACCAGATAGTAATTTTAGGGAGAAAAAGAAAAGATAAACTGCTCTACTGAAGTTTGTCTTGTAGATGGAAAAAAAAAAAAAGCAATCACGCACACATACACACACACACACAAATATATCAAAAAACGAAATGATGATGCACAAATATATATTCACTGTGATATATGGTTAAAAAAGAATTAAAGCAGCAGAGTAAGATCTATTTCATAGAATTTATTTTTAACATTTTTAAATGAAATGTCAATAAAATTGTTGATACGACCTCATTGGGAAAATGTAAAAATTTATATACATAGTGTGAAATTATTTTGGATTCAATAATAACTGTATTTGAATTTAGTTGACATTCCTGATTCTGACCATATTAATGTCAGTTTGATATAGTGTTTTAAATGTAGGATTTAGTCTTCCTTAATTCTTAACAGGGAAAGTCTCTTTATTCCCTTCAGAGAAGAACTCTTGTGCCACTTAACCTGTGAAAGAAAGAACATCTTGTTAATCAATATGTGTCTTATATCTGTTGAGGAAGCATTTCTGTAGGCTCCATAAGGCCTTTAGTGGGAGAGGATTCTATAACCATCATTTATAAAAGTTTATAGTTGAGGGCTGTATAGCTTGAATCTCTTGAGGTCTTTTTCTGAAGCCAAACACTGTGACTTAATTTTCTCAGCCCTTTGAAGTGAATTTTTCAATGGCCCAATGTGCCCTTGATAAACATTAAGATAGTGTATTAAATCACCCCGATCAAACCTCCTAGATTTAATGGGAAGGCTAAATATGAACACTGACCCATCCAAGCTTTGATCCTTCAACCTTACTTTTCCCCATTCTCTGCAACAATACAAACTTGGCTACTATCTTATTTGATGGACAGTTAGGTAATTTCCAACTAGAAAGGTAGCACTTATTAACAAATTAAACATTTGGAATGAGTCATTAAAATATATAAAAAATATTACTGGCCTCATAACAATAATCTGTTTATATTCTGTTTTGGTTTATTTGGTTATTCCAAATAAATTTTAAAAATATATACATACATATATATATATATATATATATATATATATATATATATATATGTATGTGTATATATATATATGTATGTGTGTATATATATATATGTATATATATACACATACACACACTATCTAATAAGGAGAGAATATGCTAATTGACCATCACACCCTCACAAATATGGCAGCAGCCACAGCCAATAAGGAGGGAATATGCTAATTGACTGCCATGCCCCGAAATATAGAGGCGCCCACAGCCACAAGATGGTGGCGCCCAGTCCCCTCAGCCCTGCCGGGGCAGCAGATATGCAGCACAGCCAAGCCCGCCCCCAGGCGGTCCCATCCACTCCGCATGCCTGCCTCTGGAGTCCCCCAGTGGCCTCAGCCCTCCAGCTGCCCAGAGCCACCCTGAGGCACAGACAAGCCTCAAATGATGGCTGCCCAGCTGCCCAGGGTGGGCCTGAGGCATAGGCAAGCCTTGGATGGGGGTGTCGCATTCCCCTGATCACTGGGTTGCCTCCCATCCCTGAGGGCTCCTGGACTGTGAGAGGGGCAGGCCAGTCTGAGGGACTCCCTCTCCAGTGCATGAATTTTCATGCACTGGGCTTCTAGTGTATATATATATTCTAGAGTCCCTGTGCACGGATTCATGCACCAGTGGGTCCCTTGGCCTGGCCTGTGGGGATTGGGCTGAAACCAGTTCTCCGACATCCCCTGAGAGGTCCCAGATTGTGAGAGGGTGCAGGTCAGGCCCAGGGACCCCACCAGTGCACGATCGGGGCCAGGGAGGGACCTTGGGAGGACTCCAGGGTGTGTCCGGCCCATCTCGCCCAGTCCCAATCATCCAGACACCATCAGCCAGCTAACCTACTATTCAGAGCATCTGCCTCCTGTTAGCCAGTGCACATCATAGCGACTGGTCAAAAGGTTGAAGGGATGGTCAGGCACTTAGCATATTAGGCTTTTATTATATAGGATATACACTTCTTTGTTCTTATGAATAATTTGAAGATTGAGATTTAGCACACAGAAGACACTGCAAACTCTTTTTTTATATATATATTTTATTGATTTTTTTACAAAGAGGAAGGGAGAGGGACAGAGAGGTAGAAACATCGATAAGAGAGAAACATCAACCAGCTGCCTCCTTCACACACCCCCTGGGGATGTACCCGCAACCAAGGTACATGCCCTTGACCGGGATCGAACCTGGGACTCCTCAGTCTGCAGACCAACACTCTATCCACTGAGCCAAACCGGTTTCGGCGACACTGCAAACTCTTTAACTTCTAATTGAAGGAACTTCTGTAGGGGACTGACTGCATTCTGGAACATACTTCCACTTCTACAAATCTTCATATCTTATTAAGCTTCAAACACATAGCAATAAAATATTTTAAAAATATATTATTGTCAATGAAAAGTTATGGCTTAAAACATAAAAAGAGAATAAAGGAAGGGAAATATTCAAGTACTGAAAGTGACCTTTTTAGCTGTGGCAGTAGGGTGGAAGTGGAAGGCATATGACTTACAGAGGTATTAGGGCTGGTACAGACCTGAGAGCGTAGGCTGGTAATGTACTCATGGATCCTGAGTTATAATTTGGTATGACAGAACCATATATGGTCTTTCCTTATTGAAGCCAGTAGCTTGGAAAGCAATTCATACTCTCTGAAATTTCCAACAGCTGGTTCAATTATACCTATGAGAAAAATTTGATCTGAGGTATGCCATTCAAGGGAGTGAGTACAGTTTCACAATACCTGTGCAACTTGTATTAACATATTTTTGGTCAGATGGGAAGGCTTCATAACTCATGAATGCCTTCGGAATTTTGGATTTTTAAATTTTATTTTGTTTTATTTCTGTTTTTATTTTTGTTTTTTGTGCTAAATCAAAAGAACACTGCTTAACACTGTGAAGGGACTATCCTAGAAGATATTACCACTCAGGGTGCAGTAAGAACACTGAGCCACAATAAGTAGAGAAAGATCTGCATCTGCTCAGATATTATCTTCTCAGAGAAGATTTTTCTAAAAAAAAAAAAATATTATATAACAATGGCTGCATTATATAACAATGCTGTGTCACCTTATATTCTACCCTTCACCATGTGCTAATTTTATGTTCCTGGAATATATCCACCTGATATATTTCACATTTGTTTATCTTTCTTCCCTCATTAGAATATAAGCATCACACATCAGTGTTATTGCTGATTTAGACAATGCTAAATATTCAGAATTCAGAATCTATGCCTGACATCCAGCATTCACTCAATAAATATTTGTTGTAATTATTGAATGAAAGTTTGAGCCAAAAACAGTGACTATAAAACATGTTGTCAGCCAGTGTGGCTCAGTAGTTGAGTGTAAACCCATGAAACAGAAGGTCACTGTTCAATTCCAGGTCAGGGCACATGCCTGGGTTTCAGGCTCCATCCCCAGTAGCGGGTATGCAGGAGGCAGCCAATGAATGATTCTCTCTCATCATTGATATTTCTATCTCTCTCTCCCTCTCCCTACTTCTGTGTGAAATATAATATTTAATCAAAGAACAAGATAATGCTCAACACCTGTATGTAGCTCTCTGTTTTTCAGTATATAACATAGACTTGCAAAATAGGCAGAGAAAGGAATTGAAAAATTACACAAATTTGAATTAAAATGAAATTGGCATTTTAATGGGTATTTTCAAGTATTAATTACCTAGTCTGAGTTTCCATGTAACATGAGAATTGAGAATAGTCTAAAGAGCAGGTGAGAAGCTTTTGCTATGGAAAAAAAATTGGTCAAACCTAGCATACATGGTTAAAAAGATTTGTCTAACATATTTTTTACCACAAAATGAATTTTTAAGCTCAATATGTATTATCTAGAGGCCTGGTGCACAAAATTTGTGCATGGGGGGTTGTCCCTCAGCCTAGCCTGTACCCTCTCCAATCCGGGACTGCTGGCTCCTAACTGTTCGCCTGCCTGCCTGCCTGATTGCCCCCTAACCACTCCCCTGCCAGCCTGATCGACCCCCCACTGCCCTCCCCTGCCGGCCCGATCACCCTTAACTGCCCTCCCATGCATGCCTGGTCACCCCCAACTGCCCTCCCCTGCTGGCCTGTTAACCCACAACTGCCCTCCCCTGCTGGCCATCTTGTAGAGGTCATCTTGTGACAACGTGGGGGCGGCCATATTGTGATGAAGTGGGGGCGGCCATCTTGGGACGATGTGAGGGCAGCCATCTTGTGATGATGTGAGGGCACAAGGGCACGAGGGCCACCTAGGCTTTATTAGTACAAATAATATTAATACAATTGAGATAATATTCATATTATAGCCATATTCACCATTTACATTATGTATTTTACCTTATTTTTTAACAGTTATTTTTGTTTTTCAATTACAGTTCACTTTGATATTATATTGGTTTCAGGTATACAGCATAGTTGTTAGACATTTATATAACTTTAGAATTGAAAACCCCTCAACCCCCCCTCCCCCCAATAAGTCTAGTACACATCTGGCACCATACATATTTATTACTATACTAGAGGCCCAGTGCACAAAATTTGTGCACGGGGTGGGGGTGTCCCTAAGCCCAGCCTGCACCCTCTTCAATCTGGGACATCCCTTTCACAATCTGGGACCGCTGGCTCCTAACTGCTCACCCGCCTGCCTGCCTGATCACCCCTAACCACCTCTTCCTGCCTGCCTGATCGTCTATACCCCTCTGCCTGCCAACCTGATCTCCCCTAACTACCCACCCCTGCCTGCCTGATTGCCCCTAACTGCCTCTGCCTTGGCCACCACCACCGTGGCTTTGTCCGGAAGGAGGACCAGATGTCTGGTATATATGGTCTAATTAGCATATTACCCTTTTATTAGCATAGATTCCCTATGCTGTACTTTACATCCCTGCAACTATTTTATAACTGGCTATTTTGACTTTTTAATCCCTTTGCCTTCTTCACCTAGCCCCATAACCCCACTCACATCTGAGAACCAATAGTTTATTCTCATATCTATGAGTTTGTTTCTGTTTAGATTGTTCATTTATTATGTTTTTCAGATTCAACATATAAGTAAAATAATATGGCATTTGCCTTTCTCTGACATATTTCACTTAACATAATATCCACTACATCCTTCCATATTGTTGCAAATGGTAAGATTTTATTCTTTTTGATGGCCCAGTAATAATCCATTGTATAGTTGTACCTCATCTTCTTTATCCATTTGTGTAATGATAGGCATGCTGATTGCTTCCATATCTTGACTGTTGTATCTAAAAGTCTCTCTATGTCTCTAGCCATTGTTTGAAAGTCTATTTTGTCCAATATAAATATTGCTAACCCAGCTTTATAAAAATTTTCATTTGCATGAAATATCTTTTTTCATACTTTTACTTTTAGTTCTTGTATGCCTTTCAATCTGAAGTGGGTCTCTTGCAGACAGCATATGTAAAAGTCTTGTTTTTGCTTTTATTCATCCATCCTATGTCCTTTAATTGGATAATTTAAACCATTTATATTTAAAGTAATTATTGATAGGCAATATGGAGTTCGGCTATACCAGGATAACCAAATTTTCCATCAGATGGTTTTTCATCAGAGAAATTTAGTGATAGGCAAAATTGACATGTCACAGTCATTCCACCACAACTGTGTTCAATAATTGCATCCTCATTTACATAATTTTCACTGTGAAGGCAGTCCCTACCAGTATTGGTAGTACTTGTTTATGACTACTTAGACATATTCTGTTGATGATGCCCCTTCTTTTGGCTTCAGAGATGCATTGTGTTAATAGCTTGTCTTCAGAAATATTCCCTCCTCACTCCTGTCTGGGTTCAGGGTTTGGCTGAACCAGATTCAGGGCTGTCAGGGGCCTAGCAGCAAGTTCTGGATCAGTGTGTGTCATAGCTACCGGCTGGTCATCTGGTCATTCCGGTTGTTCCAGTTATTTTGTTGTAATGGTCGCTTAGGCTTTTATATATATAGATGGGACCACTGTCACCTATGGGATTTATCATTGACTGAAATGTTGATTTATGGCAAATGACTATACTTAGAGAACCTATGACTCTAGCAGCTCTAGAATTTTCACACAAAGAGGAATAAATGAGAAGAAAATTAGCATTTGAATTACGATAGAATTTTGCTTTCTAGTGTTCTCTACAGAACTAAAATTGAGTGAAGATGTACATGTTTAGCCTTCACAGCCTACCATAGAAGGTGATCATTCAAGTCCCAACTAGGTATGCAGATACCATTAAACATGAGATAAAATTCACCAGAACTTATGACAAGGTAACCCTTATTTTATGATAAATATGTCATAATTAATTTAGTAGGTCAACTGAATATTGTATGCTCTGTAAGTCTGGCATATTATGATTACTTTAGAATTTATTGTTACAATAATTGTGGATATTACAAGTAGTTTCAGGAAAACTAGATAGCATTGTTAAATCACAGATAATAATGAGTGAATAGTAGGCATTTTCTTGGTAAAGAAATATTTTAAAATATTTGAATCTCACCAGAAATTGGTATGAAAACTAATGTTTCATAGACAAAAGTAGAATTTGTAGTAAATTCAGAGTTTTTAAAATTTACACATTTAATTGGTTAAATATTCTCCCAAACATTTTCAAAAGACAGTGTGGTGGAATTAAAACTGTCCAAATATGGCATTGAAAATCAAAAGACATCATTATTCGTTCATGACTAAAAGAATTCCACAAATTATGATAATTGAAAATGGCTTTGAGCTATACCTTGGGAGTTTAGCTTTCTCCTAGGGAAATTAATGTCTTATTTGTTCACATAGGGCCATGAGACATGGAATCTAGTGTAATTAATTATGACATTTATTAAATATGTGTTTTCATAGACATTACATGATAGAAGTAGGTGAATGTGGTTTACCTTAGCTACATAGGATTTTCAGAAAGCCCAAAAGAATTATTCTGAGGTTGTGGCTGTGCTGATAGCAAAACCAACTCCATGAAAAGTATGGGGATGCCGAGCTGGTTTTGCTCAGTGGTTGAGCATCGACCTATGAACCAAGAGGTCACAGTTCTATTCCTGGTCAGGGCACATGCCTGGGTTGTGGGCTTGATCCACAGTGGGGGACCTGCAGAAGGCAGCTGATCAATGATTCCTATCATCATTGATGTTTCTATTTCTCTCTCTCCCTTTTCCTTCCTCTCTGAAATCAATAAAAAAAAAAGTATGGGAACAAATCTGAAATGTATATACTTATATTTTAAGTTAAATTTATTGGGGTGACATTTGTCAATAGAAGTATATAGGTTTCAAGTGTACAATTCTATGATACATCATCTGTATATTGCATTGTGTGCCCACCATCCAAAGTCAAATTTTCTTCTGTCACCATATATTTGATCCCCTTTACTCTTTACTACCCCCCTGCCTTCCTTCTGATAACTGCCACACTTTTGTCTGGGTCTATGGGTATTTGTCTGTTTGTTTTCTTGTTTGTTCATTTGTTGCTTTCTGTTGTATAGCCCTCATGTAAGTAAAATCATATGGTTCTTGACTTTTTCTAGCTGACTTATTTCACTTAGCATAATATCCTCAAGATCTATTCAAGTTTCATAAATGACCATATTTCATCTTTTCTTATAACTGAGCATATTCCATTGTATATATGTACCACATCTTTATTCAATTATCTATCAAAGGACACTTCAGTTGTCTCCATGTCTTGGCCACCAGAAATAAACTTCAGTGAATATAAGGGTGCATATATCTTTGTGAATAAATGTTTTCAAATTGTGGGGGTAGGTACCTAGAAGAGGTGTGGCTGGGTCATATGGTAACTCTATTCTTAATTTGTTGAGGAAACTCCATACTGTTTTCCATAGTGGCTGTACCAGTTTATATTCCTACCAGCAGTGGATGAGGGTTTTGTTTTCCTTTTTTCTCTCTCTCATAGTGTCTCCAACATTTGTGATTATTTGTTTTGTTAAAATGGCCATTGCCCAAAAAAATATACAGATTTAATGTAATCCCCATCAAAATTCCAACAGCATTTTAAAGAAATAAAACAAACTAACAAAAACATCATATTTTTATGGAACCACATAAAGCAAACAAACAAACAAACAAAACCTGAATAGCCAAAAAAAAAAAAAAAAACCTTAAGGAAAAAGAATGAAGCCAGAGGTATCATAATCCCTGACTTTAACTTATATTACAAAGCGACAATAATCAAAAGAGCATGGTATTGGCAGAAGAATAGACCAATGAAAGATAGTTGAGAGCCAGACATAAACTCACATATATATGGGAAAATATTTTTTGACAATGGAGCAAAAAACGTATAATGGAGAGAAAAAAACACCTCTTTAATAAGTGGTGCTGGCAAAATTGGAAAGTCATACAAAGAATGAAACTAGACTACTGTTTGTCCCCATATACAAAAAATGAAGTCAAAATAAATCAAAGATCTAAATATATTACCTGAAACAATAAATTGCTTAGAAGAAAACAAAGTACTAAACTTATGGATATTGGTCTTAGAGAGGATTTTATGAATTTAACCTTAAAAGTACGGGAAGTAAATGCAAAAATAAATGAATGGGACTATATTAAACTAAAATATGCCAATTAGACTGAGCAGCCAAACAACCTTCTGGACATCCTAATGGACGAAGCCGGAGCTGCAAGGGCCCAACCCCTTGCATGACTTTTATTCATTGGGCCTCTAGTATATATATAAATTGATTCAATACAGAACACTAGTTGTGTAATATATGAATCAATATTTTTTAAACTAAATAGATAAATTTTTAATGAACCTGTAAAATCTGAAATGTGTAGTGTGAAAATAGGGAAAAGTATAAATAAAAAGAGGAAAATAAGTCAAGCCAAATGTGGAAATTAGATCATGAATGAAATAAATATATATGATCCTTAGAATTCACAACTGTTATTAAGGCCATTGGATGTAGGGTGGCTGACACCATGAGTTATATGATCAAAAATGTTCATAAACTTGCTATTTAATTATCTTAGCCATGCAGACTTGAAATAAATTATTTTATGACATATAAATACAATTTATAAATCATTTTATAACAAATATTTATAATAATTTATAACAGATATAGATATATCTTTATAATTTATAAATTATTTATAACAAATATCTATACTCATTTATAACAGATATAAATATATGTTTATAATAAGCTTTTAGCAAATAGACAATAAGGTCAATATTTTGTTACTTGGGACATTAAATTCACCGTCTCCATTGCTGTAAAAACACTTTTACCATTAGCAATGTGAATTTCACTTGTGAGAACTAAATATTTAGTAATGGAGCTAATGACACTGGTAACAGTGGGGTGCTGCATGATCTGAAAATAAAAGTAATCTTATAGTTGGGTCTCATTTGTATGGATGACCAGAAAGTATTTGAATAGCTCCTATTTTGAGGACAAGTGTATAGGAGTCTATTAAGAACACAGGGAAAAAAAAAAGCAATTAAGGGAGCTGACAAAGGCATTGCCCTGCATAATTTTCACATATATTGCAACAGTAAATTCTATTCACTAGTCTTGAATAACATTTTAAATGTCCCTTATGACACCTTCATTATTGTAACTAGCGTTTAAAAATATTAAATTCATCTAAAAATCTAATTTGAGACTCTTAGAGTAACCTCTATTTCTACCATTTTAAGTACATATTATTACTTTATATACAATAAACTTACCCTTTCCTTATGATTATATTCTCTAGGACATTTAATCTCTAGAACAGTTTCATAACATGCTTATATTCTTTTTGTTCATTAAATACAATTTTGCTCTCTCTTGCCTGACAAAGAAAGTGTTCTCATAAACTGTTCTCTGTTCTAAGTGATGAGTTTAAAACACACTTGCTGAGTGGATTAAAAACCAAATAGTCAAAATTAACTTATTCTTCAGCATTCTGAACTTAATTTTAGAAACACACTAAACCATGAGTGTCCTGATGGAAGGAATTTCTGCAGAATTCATAACATTGAGCATTTCTATGAACTCCATTAAAATATTTTAAATGCTTATTTTTAATAGTTTACTCTTATAAAGGAAAATGTTTTAATTTACATATTTAGCTATGTAAGAAATACAAAGCCTTAAAAATGCATGTGCTCTTATACCTATAAAATACTGTATTGAAAGGCAAAAATCAGTTCAATATTTAAAATTATTGTCTTTTGCTGAAATAGAAAACCCCATACTATTTTAATTTTTATTTCAAGAGACTGCACATAGATAAACAATCTTGAAAAAAGAACAGAGGTGGAGGACTCACATGGTTTTATTTTAAAACTTACTTAGTATCTGCAGTAATCAAAAGAGCGCAGAACTGGCATAAGGTAGACATATTGACCAATGGAATTGAATAGAGAGCTCAGAAGTTAATTCTTACAAATATGATTAACAATGTTTCCAAGACCATTCAACGGGGGGAGTGGGGGAGGAAGGTTTTTCATCAATTAGTTCTGGGAAGAATGCATATTCATGTACAAAAAAAAAAAATTGGACCCTTACCTCACAGAACATACAAAACTTAACTCAAGCCCTGACCGGTTTGGCTCAGTGGATAGAGCATCGGCCTTCGGACTGAAAGGTCCCAGGTTCGATTCCGGTCAAGGGCATGTACCTTGGTTGCAAGCACATTCCCCGTAGGGGGTGTGCAGGAGGCAGCTGATCGATGTTTCTCTCCCATCGATGTTCCTAACTCTCTATCCCTCTCCCTTCCTCTCTGTAAAAAATCAATAAAATATATATTTAAAAAAAACAAAAAAAAACTTAACTCAAAATAGGTCAAAGACTTAATGACTTAATGTCAGGAGCCAAGAGTTGGTCAAAGGATTAACTCTGACCTTACTTCAGTAAGTTACTGAAACTAGGCCCACTTCCTCTTGCCTGAGGACAAAGCATTCCTTCTGTAGCCGCCCTTCAACCGCCACACCCTTTATCTATAGTCAGCACCCTTTACGACTTTAGCCAATTATCTAGGTCAGCCCCCAACCCTCCTAGGCATCTACCCTTCTAGAAATCACATATAAGGAACGCTGTAAAAAATAAAATTTCGAGGCTTGATCAGAAACCCCTTTGTCTTGCCTCCATTCTTCTTCGTCCCTTGTCTGTCTCTCATTCTCTTAAGTGCGCCGCCTCGGTACCCTCGTTAGAAGACCCCGCTGGCTGGGGCAACTTAAACATAAGAGCTAAAACTATAAAACTATTAGGAGGAAACACAGGGTAAAGAATTCACTAGATTCAGTAATGATTTCTGGGATATGACACACACATATATATACATACATATATATGTATATATACAGTATGATTTTACTTATATGAGCTAAATAAAATAATCAAATTCATTGAAACCTAAAATAGAATAGTGGTAACCAGGGGCTGGGGGCAGAGAAATAAGGGATTTATTGTTTAATGTAAAGAACCAAGAAATTCACAAATCCCAAACAGAAGAAACATAAATAAACCACACTAAGACACATCATAATCATATTGCTGAATACCAGTGACAATGACAAAAATCTCATAAGAAGCTAGAGAAAAAAAAGACACATTGTATTTGTTAAAAAATATAAAAATAAAAATAAAAGAATGACATCCTACTTTTACTCAAAATCATAGAAGTCAGAAACCAATGGAGGAAATGTTTCCAAAGCACTGGAAGAAAAGAAACAAACAAACAAAAAAGTGTCCACCTAGAATTCTATACCCAGAGAAAACAGGGTGTGTGTGTGTGTGTGTGTGTGTGTGTGTGTGTGTGTGTTTTAAGAGGTCAAATTATGTCATTTTTTTCAGACAGAAAATAGTAGTAAAAATCCATCACCACTAAATTTCACTACAAAATACGTTATAGAAACTTCTTCAGCAACAAGAAAATTATATTGATAGAAATTTATATCTACCTAAAGAATGAACAGTACCAGCAATGGTAATATAGATAAAATAAAGTATATTTTATCAGGTTTTTTTAAAAGTTAAATTGGTCAATTTTATGGTATGTATATTTACCACATTTTTATTGTTGTTTTTTAAGTATAGAGGAAAAATCTAGACTTGTTAATTATCTGCAGTTATGATAAAGCAAGCTGGAAAATTTGCTAATATTTGTAGAGATATCATTGTTAGCCAGATACTATCTGGGTCCTTAAACTAAAGTGTTTTTTTTCTTGTAAATCTCATAAAAATCTACATGACATATTATGACTGCCTAAAAAGGAGGATGTTGCAGCTAACATCCTCAAAGTCACCTTACTTGTATCAGATGGAAGCTTTAGAAGAATGCTTCTTTGACCTCAAAATGTATAGTCTTTCCAAGCATACTTTTACAACCTTAAGGGGATATATTTTCCAACATTTAAACCATAAAAGGGTTTTCTCTACATAAATTCTGTTCATTTTGCAGATGAAATTGTTTATAATCATAGCAAATTTGTGCTATCATGCACAACTAAACTTCCACAAGCAAAGAGATGATTACAATTTATTTATGATAATTATTTTCATTTTCTATATGTACCTGATAATTATAGCAAATTTATTATTTGTTATACTATTATAAACTATACATGTTTAAATTTATTTTAATTGCATATACTTAAAGATCATTATTTTTCTAACACATATAAGAGTGTTTTAAATTTCCATAATTTGGCACTTGGTATCTGCTAGAATCATACATAGTAACCCAATCATACAGTGTTACAGAAAAAAAAAAAAATTTTTTGACAAATGCATTATTTTTGTAAATGTGTATTGTATTCAACTTAATGAATGGATACTTGAGAATGATTAAGTCTGTTTGTCACTATTAATTAATAAATAGATCATAAAGTGATCATAATCCATGTAGAAATAAGTGTCTAATAAATATTGATGAACAGATTTCTAAGTAGAGGTCTTAGAGTATAATATACATATCTAAGTATATGGGGACTAATATATTATCATTGTAAATCACTTTCTAAATAAGTCACTGGATATCCTATTTTCTTAAAATATCATGTTAAAATAGAATGTCAGGGAAAGAGGAAAATTCTTAAAAGGTAACTAGAAGATGATATTCAAGAAATATTTTTTTATCCACTCATCCTACTGATGGGCACCTGGGCTACTTCCAAATCTTGGCTATTGTAAATAATGCTGCAATAAACAAAGGAGTACATATATTCTTTCGAGTGCTTCAGGTTTCTTTGGATGTATTCCCAGAAAAGTAACTGCATGGTCTTAAGACAGTTCCATTTTCATTTTTTTTTTAGGTAACTCCATACTGCTTTCCACAGTGGCTGCTCCAATCTACATTCCCACAAAGACTGGTATACAACTCTCTGTAAAAAAGGACATTTTACTTTTTGTGACATCATGGATGGACCTGGAGAGCATTATGCTAAGTGAAATAAGCCAGTCAGTGGAAGATAAGTACCATATGATTTTACTCATATGTGGAATCTTATGAACTATCAAGCAAAATAGAGACAGACCATAAACAGAGAGAAGGCTAACATCTGTCATTGGGGTTTTGGGGACTGTGTGGGGAATGTGGAAGGACTGAGGGAGAAAAAAATAGAAGAAACACATGGACACTGACAACGGTGTGGGGATTGCAAGGCAGAAGTGGGTAGGAGAAGGTGGAAGGAGGGTAGAGAGGCGATAAATGGTGATAACAAAGATTTGACTTGGAGTGGTGAATACACAATACAGTGTACAGATGATGTGTTGTGGAATTCTGCACCTGAAACCTGTATAATTTTATTAACCAGTATCACCTCAATAAATTCAATACTAAGAAACATAAGTAAATGTGTATATATATATTAGGAAATTATATCTATAGTCATCAGGACCTTTGATTTTCAACTGTGTATAATTCAATCTTTCTCTCAAATTGGGAGTAGATCAGATGGCTTTTGTGGCACATTTTAATTTTTTAAAGGATTAAGTAGTACATAAGGGTTATGGTTCCTTTTGAAATTAAAAATAAATTGTCTTATTAAGGTCTTAACTGTTCCATGCATTTAAGCTATGTGCTATTTTCAAATATACTTAAATCCTATATAATAAAAGCCTAATATGCTAAGTGTCTGGTCATCCGCTGACTGGTCGACTGTTCAACCAATCAAAGCGTAATATGCTAATGATATGCTAAGACCGCTCAACCGCTCGCTATGTTGTGCACTGACCACCAGGGGGCAGACAGTTGACCAGTTGCTATGATGAGCACTGACCACCAGGGGGCAGTCGTTCCAACCAGTAAGTTAGCTTGCTGCTGGGTTCCAGCTGATTGGAGACTGAGCGAGATGGGCGGACATGCCCTGAAGCCCTCCTGGAGTCCCTCCCTGGCTGACCAACCTCCTGCATCCCTCCCTGGCTGGACGGACCCCAATCAGCCCCAAACAGAACTGGGTGAGATGGGGCCGGACATGCCCTGGAGCCCTCTCATGGTCCCTCCCTGGCCTGAACGTGCACCAGTGGAGTCCCTTGGCCTTGCCTGCCCCCTCTCACAATCCAGAACCCCTTGGGGGATGTTGGGGAGCCAGTTTCAGCCTGATCTTGCAAGCCACTCCCCTTGGGAGGGCACCAGACGCAGGGCTCACTGCTGCTGAGCGCTGCTGTGGCAGCACAAGCCTCTCACAATCAGGACTGATTGGGCGTGAGCCCGTGGTAGGTACAGTGGAGCTGGGATGAGCAAAAGTGGAAGGTAGGAGCTGGAGGTGGCGTTGGACTGTGGGCTTCGGCCCCATCTTGCTTGCCACCCAGAGGGACCCCGCCGGTGCACAAACTTGTGCACCAGGCCTCTAGTCTATACTAATAAAAGGGTAATATGCAAATTGGTCATGACACCCTCACAGTAGCAACTAAACAGCATGCAGCATGGGGCAACCGTGCTGGCAGGGTGGTTAGTGAGGGATGACCAAACGTCTGAACAGCATGCTGCGTGGGGTGACCAGGCCAGTGGGGGGGGGGGGGCAGTGGAAGGGACACCAGGCCAGCAGGGGTAGGGGGGCAGTTGGTGGCAACCAGGCTGGCAGAGGGGGAAATGAGGGCAACCAGGTCGGCAGGCAGAGGTGGTTAGGGGTGATCAGGCTGGCAGGAAGGTGAGTTATTAGTAGCCAGCAATCCCAGACTGTGAGAGGGATGTCCGACTGCCATTTTAGGCCCAATCTCGATTGGGCCTAGCCGGCAGTTGGACATTCCCTGAGGGGTCCCGGATTGGAGAGGGTGCAGGCTGTGCTGAGGGGACCCCCCTTCCTGTGCACGAATTTCGTGCACCAGGCCTCTAGTATAAATATAAGTGAATATGTATTCTCACATAAAGCCTGCTGAAAAAGTGAGTTTTGAAACAAACTTTGGGTGAATATTAATCAATTATGTTTACCAAAACCATTACCAATTGACCGATAGAGCAGAACTGGGCTTCACTTCCATTTTAAACTCTGGATCAGAAACAAGACAAAATTCAAGCTGAACATTTCAATTCCTGATGAGGAGCAGCTGTGGCAATTCTTTTTTTTTTTTTTTTTTTTTAATATCATGATTTATTTTATTTTTATTTTTTTCTTTATTGATTAAGGTATTACATATGTGTCCTTATCGCCCTATTTTCCCCACACCCCCCACTCATGTCCTTACCCCCCTGTTCTCTGTATCCATTGGTTAGGTTTATATGCATACATACAAGTCCTTTGGTTGATCTCTCTCCCTTACCCACACCCTCCCCTACCTTCCATCTGAGGTTTGACTGTCTGATAGATGCTTCTCTGTCTCTGGATCTGTTTTTGTTTATCAGTTTATGTTGTTCGTTATATTCCATAAATGAGTGAGCAATTCTTGTTTCATTACCTCATCCTGCTGGAGAAGAGGTCTTTTTTATCCATATCCAGATTTTTATTTATTTTTTTTTTTAGGTTATTACTGGTTAGAAACATTGCTATTTCATTTTGATTGAAAGACTGAATTAATAGAAGGAACTAGAGAGATATTAAAAACAAATAAGCAAAAAACAACAATGAAAACTTAATTTACATATAAAAACCTAAGTATAATAGGCTGGATGACAATAGATATGTTAGATAATATAACATATTCTTTCCTCCTTAGCAGAGAGGGCCTCATATAATATTGATATTGTTAAGTGTTTATCTAATGCACACAAAATCAAATTTCTTCACTAGGTTATGTTTTTCTTTTTAAGTGTTTAAGTCTTTGACAATTTAAATATATATATATGTAAAACCCTAATATGCAAATAGACCGAATGGTGGAACAACTGAACAACTGGTTGCTATGACCTATACTGACCACCAAGGGGAGTGCGCGGAGCATGGTGGGCATCAGCCACAGCGGGATGGTGGAGCAGGTGAGTGGGTGCGCCTGACCAAGGCAGGGTGCTGGTCGCTGTCATTGGGATGAACCTCTGGTGGTTACTGAAAATTCTTTGCTCCCACGT
Source organism: Eptesicus fuscus (assembly GCF_027574615.1). Lineage (NCBI taxonomy): Eukaryota > Metazoa > Chordata > Mammalia > Chiroptera > Vespertilionidae > Eptesicus > Eptesicus fuscus. The sequence goes on along the minus strand of NC_072475.1, from coordinate 90,044,780 downwards.
GCTGCAGTCCCACCCGATGCTCAGACCTGCTGCTAGCATCGGCCCTGCTAGCACCCGTTGCTGGCACCCGGTGTCAATCCCAATCACTCAGCGCCATCAGCAGGTAGAGCGGTGGCTGCTTGCCCCAATTGCCCCTGAGGGCTTCTCCACCTCCTCCTGATCCTGAGGGACAATTGGGGCAGCAGCCGCCACTCACTGCTCGCACCCACTGACAACACCAGCCTTGCTCATACCCACTGCTGGTGATGGCCCCAATCGCTCCTCTCTGTCAGCGGGTGTGCATAGTGCTAGTGCCATCAGCACATGGGAGCAGTGGTGGTGGGAGTGGGGCTGCTGGCAGGTGACTGGGGACTGCTGCAGGAGGGACAGGGTGGGAGGGCCAGGCGGGGGTGTGGAGGATAGTCCAAGACCTGCCCCTGTGACCTTAGCAGCCTCATGGCCTACAGTTCCTTTCAAGGTGCACAGATTCGTGCACTGGGCCCTTAGTTCACATATAGAATCAAATCTTAATCTGGAAATTGGGAATAAAAGTGAGAAAAAGTTGAAAGAATTTGGCAAGAAGTCACGTATTAACCCTTTGCACTCGCTTGCTTTTTTCTTGAGCTGCTACTGATGCTAACCGTGTCGAGTCACACTCGACATCCTAGTGCAAAAGGTTAAAATGGAGAAGGGACAAGGCACGTGGTAAAATGCAAATATAGCAGAGTGATCTGGGAAATAGTGCAGACAAAGTGGGAAGTAGTAGGGAAATGAGGAGTTGCTGTTCAACAGGAAGTACTTGCAATTATGCAAGATGAGGAAGTTATAGAGCTCTGCTGCACAGCATTGTGTCTACAGTTAACACACTGTATTGTGCAGTTAACAATTTGCCGAGGGTAGATATGTTCTTATAAGAATAACTAGAGGCCCAGTGCACTAAATTCATACACGGTAGGGTCCCTAGGCCTGGCTGGCAATCAGGGCTGATCAGGGCCTTCTGGCTGCTGGCCAGGGCCTTCCTTCATTCCGCGCCATCCCCTGGTGGTCAGCACATGTAATAGCAAGCAATAAAACACTCAGTCGAACTCCCAAGGGGATACATTGCATATTAGCCTTATATATAGACTAGAGGCCCAGTGCACGAAATTCGTGCACGGCAGGGAGGGGGGTTAGCGGGGGGTGTTGTCCCTCAGCCCAGCCTGCAGTCTCTCCAATCTGGGACCCCTCAAGGGACCTTCATTTTTTCCTTCAAGAGTGTGGTGGAAAAACCCTAGATTACCTTCTTGGATTCTTATAACCCAAATTACCAAGAACCCTGCAATTGGTGGCCTACAGGGAGCTTAGCCAATGAGTTGTCAGAAAAGGTATTTACTCTCAAAATGGTTTGGCTCAGTGGATAGACCGTGGGCCTGCAGACTGAAGGGTCCCAGGTTTGATTCCTGTTAAGGGCATGTACCTTGGTTGGAGGCATATCCCCAGTGGGGAGTGTGCAGGAGGCAGCTAATGGATGTTTCTCTCTCATTGATATTTCTGACTGTCTATCCCTCTCCCCTCTTCTCTGTAAAAAAATAAATAAATAAATAAAATTTTTAAAAAGGTGTATCCTCTGCAGCTCATGCAGCCCCTGGGTTGTGTCCACTGGGCTAGGGGCATGTCCCTGCCACCCGGTGGTGGCTTCCGGGGTCTCTGCACACCCCAGAGGCCAGCAGCCATCCCCCTGTGGAGGGCTCTAGGCTTCAGGCTGGGACACAATCTGCCACTTGGTGCTGGAGCTTGGAAAGCCTCTGGGGCCGGGTGGGAACATCCCTGTCTCCAAACGCCCCAAGGCCAGCAGCCAGCCCCACCATGGGACCCAGGCTCGAGGCTTGCAGGGACCCTGGGCAGCATGCAGCGGTGGCCGCCAGGGTCTCGGCAAACCCAGGAGGCCAGCAGCAGCCCCTGGTCCTGGGCGCCTGGCTGGGGGCGTGGCCCCAAACCGCTTGCAAAGGCTCCTGCACAAAGCGGCAGTTTGGGGCCACGCCCCCAGCCAGGCGCTCAGGCTCGGGGCTTGAAGGGACCTAGGGCAGCACACAGCAGTGGCAGCCAGGGTCTTGGCACACCCCAGAGGCCAGCGGCAGCCCCCGGTCCTGGGTGCCTGGCTGGGGGTGTGGCCCCAAACCGCTGCTTTGTGCAGGAGCCTTTGCAAGCCGCTGGGGGCGGGGCGGAACATCCCCGCATCGCTATGACACGGGGATGTTCCGCCCGCCAGGTTGCTTGGCACCTACACCTATAGGCTCTGAGTGGCCAGGGGGCGTTCTGGGACCCCTGCTGCTCAGGACCTAAGCACAGGCCTACAGGCTAGGAGCGGACTGGGTCAGGAGGATGTTTCCTGGACCCAGGCTGCTCAGCACCCGCATATGCAAATTAGCCGCCATCTTGTTTGCTCTGATTGGCTGTGGGCATAGCGGAGGTGCGGTCAATTTGCATGTTTCTCTATTATAAGGTAGGATAGATAATAATAGAATTAGAAGGCAATTAGTGATACAGATTAATGAATAGAGTAGCTCATTAATGGCTAACAAAGAGATAATCAACAAATGAAAAATAAGATGGGTGATACATTATGTAGGTGCAGAGGAAAATAAAGTTTGTTCATATACTGATTCTATTATTTAATTTCTAAAATTTAAAATAAAGTATAATGTTGTGATATGTGAGAAAATATGATAATCAGTTTATAGTGGAAGATGTATCAAACACAAACAGAATGGGATTGCTCTGTTAAAAAGGGAATGATCCCATTTCTTGTGTGTATATAATCCCCTTCTTGATTGCATCATAATTTCCCTTTTGCAAATGCCGTAGCTCTTATTACCAGAGAGAGAATTATCAGCACAGGAATAAATTGTGCTCTTTCTTTAAATTTTAGATTGTTACGTAAAAGTTTTTCCACAATGAAAGTTACTCAAAGTGGGTTTATATTTATACAAATTTACATTGAAGCTCAGATTGATTTAAAAAATAATATTATATGTTGTGAGTCCAAAGCAAAGTCATTGTACATGCTATAAACCTTGGGAATAGAAGGCTAAGCAATGCTGGACTCTTGATAAGTTCTTACTTCATTTTTTTAAATATATTTTATTGACTTTTTACAGAGAGGAAGGGAGAGGGATAGAAAGCTGGAAACATCAATGAGAGAGAAACATCAATCAGCTGCCTCCTGCACACCCCCTACTGGGGATGTGCCCGCAACCAAGGTACATGCCCTTGACCGGAATCGAACCTGGGACCTTTCAGTCCGCAGGCCGACGCTCTATCCACTGAGCCAAACCGGTTTTGGCTTCATTTTAAATATCATTAAAATTGTAGTCATTGATTTTGCAACAAAGAAAATTGATATATGTTGAAGATGTAATAGAAAGCCTCAGATTTTGATAACTTTGTATGATGATATTCCTCAACTCAATAAAATTAAAGGATCAGTGATGCTGTGCATCTCTGTCATTCTTGGTCAGAGGCAAATAAGAGGACATGGGGAAATTGCTATAATCCTTCCTAAGGTTGTGGTGTAGCACACTTATAGGTCTGCATGAACAGTCGGATGCTTTCTCAGTTCATCATTCATGAGTTGTTTCACCAGCCCTGTCAACAGTTATTCCTCTGAGGGGCCATCATCCATATCTTGCAATCCTCTAGGACTACAAAATAATCTTGCAACTAGCAGGTAGATTGATGCTGCTTACCTGAGCCTCAAAATGGCACCTGTATTGTGATATAACCAACAGTTGCCAGATGGAAATAGGGTCCAGTAGTAATTGGGAACTCCAAATGTTTGGCATGGTAGTACTGTATTCTCTAGTTTAAGCACTTGCCTTATGCCATTTCCCCACATTTAAAAAAAAATATTAATACTTATCAAGATGCATCAAAATACACATATTAATGAGCAAACTAAAGAGGTATTCTAATGTTCTGAATTGATAACCTAGAGACTGATATGGGCTCTACAAAGGTGACACTTTTTAAATGGGAACATAATCGCCTCTGGAGATACTGATCAGGACAGATAGCTCTTTCTTCAGGTCTACTAAGACACCAGAGATTTATTATATGAACCTATTAGGATATATTTCATCTGCTCCTTAAATCTGGAACAAAGAAGTGCCCTTGATTTAAAAAGGAAATTTTTAAAAGTCACATCAAAATGAAATAGATGATTTGGACATTTTGCTGATACTTGAGAATATTTTGTTTGATGAGGAGCATTCTTCTTACTTCAAACTCAATAGCCATACCCAGTCACTTTGACCAAGTGGCATGGAATGTTAATTTAGGGAATATAATTTGAAGCTGAAATCTATCTGTTTTGGTAGTGATAAAGCAGAGGCTACCGGATGTCCTCTAAAATCTCTTCTCTGTGTCTTCAATAGTAACAGCAGCTGGACAGATTGACTTTGTCAGTCTTATTTGAATCTAAGCATGATGTTTTCATTACCTATGAATCATGGCTGATGGGAAATAGGCCGTGTAATGTAGCATTTTTAAAAGTTTTTGGATGATAGTTGGCAGAGATCTTTGGCTCTCTTGTTTGTCCCTTCTCTAGCCATAGCATGGGATACAAATGGCACTTCTTGGACCATTAGGATGAGACCTACACCTAATTGTGATTGAGAAATGAAGTAGATGAAGCCCGGTCCTTGAAGAAGTTGAAGAGCAAAATTCCCATACCAGCACTGAATAGTTGCTGCTGACACTTCAGTGTATGAGAGGAAAATAAACTACTTCAGCCATTGCTGTTTTAAATGTTGTAACATATGTTGCTCTATTTGGCCCTAAAACTATAGTTTATTAAGTATAAATAAGTGTACAATTGCTATATAACCCTGACTAATTGAGTATTTATCATTCATTTTGTAGGGACCCTCACCTTCCCTAACATATATATATATATGTATATATATCCCTAAAGCCTACTGTTCTGTATTTATATATCCCCTCCAGTTTTCTGCTCTATCCTTTATTTTTGAGACTTCATGCTTTGTTGTATGTTTCATGTAAATAGCACATTGTAAAATGTTGTTTGGTTATCTAATTACACTTCCTTTGTTTTTGTTTCATTTACAAATTTAGTAGCTTTGATGTTTGTATATTTTGACCTCATTCTTCATCTTAATGTTCCATGATTCTCCCTCATTTTTATGACATTATTCTCTTTTTATTTTATTTTATTTATTTTTTTAAATTTCTTTATTGATTTAGGTATCACATATTTGTCCTCATCCCCCAATTCCCATCCCACACCCCTCCCCACACATACCCCCACCCCCCTGTTGTCCTTAATCGCTGGTTAGGCTCATATGCTTGCACACAAGTCCTTTGGTTGATCTCTCCCCTTTACCCCCACCCTCCCCTACCCTCCCTCTAAGGCCCGACAGTCTGATCCATGCCTCCTTGTTTCTGGGTCTGTTCTTGTTCATCAGTCTATGTTGTTCATTATTTCCCCTAGATGAGTTAGAAATATACTTATAAGAACCGAAAATGAGACAAGCAATAATGGTTATGGTGACAGGCAAATGAATCAGTCTGTAGTGAGTTTCTTTCTGGGCCAACAGTTCTTTTGAGACCCAATTTCAATGTCCAACAGTTCCTTATGTGTACATGTCAGCACTGACATTACAGTTCTGGATGGTGGACAAATGGTGGTAATGCAGGTCCATCTCTCTCTGGTTTGGTCCTGGGCAACCTGCAGTGTTGCACAGCTGCTAACTGCTAGTATGGGAAGGCCACATCAGTGTCTTCCGTCTCTGGACTGCTTATCCTCTGTCTTCATGGCTGGAGTACTCCTGTCAATTCCTCTCTGTTGCTGGAATCCACATGGTCTCAGAGTTGTTTTCTGAAAATATACAAACATATTCTCGACCAAAAGTTAATAAAGGAATATTTACATGTCAGTTGAAAATATTTATTTTTTCCTACTTTTCATTGATTTTTATCTTGTGAAATTAGGGAATTTGGAGCTTAGGACTTCATTTTTCAAGCATCTTTCACTATTGACCATTATCCTATGAATGATTCAAATACCTTAGGACTCTTTCACTTAGTCAACTCTAACGTATTTCACAGATCATTCTGTTTGTGCTTTTACTTTTTTTCTTCTTAGTCAAGCACAATTGATATTATTGTTGTTGTTGTTATACACAGATAACTTTTATTTAGATTTTAATACATTTATGCCATTTTTGTGACTTAAATAACAGAAATGTGTCTCACAGACTTGAAGGCTAGAATCCCAAATCAAGGTGTCCCTAGGGTTGGTTCCTTCTGAGGGCCTTCTAAGAATCTGTCCTAGGACTCCCCAATGGATTTATAGATGGCACCTTTATGCCCACGTGGCGTTCTTCCTATATGTTCATATCATCTCCCCTATACCATCCCCCCATATTTTTCTGCATCTTAAACCATCCTTTTGGGATTTCCCCCCAAAACATATAATTTAAAAGTTTATCTGGGAAAGAATTATTTATGGTAAAATTCACTGTAGTTCATTGGAAAATATCATTATTTTACCTTAATTATTAATAGATAGTTTTGTCGAGTGAGCAAATTTAGGTTGATGTGTATTTGGTCTTGTCATCCACAGTCTCTTGCTGCCATTGTTGTTAACAAGTCTGCCATTCATCTATTAGTTTGTCATGTCATCACTGTTGCTATTTTTATGGTCTTCGTTTTATGTTCTTTTTATCAATGGTCTCTTCCAATTTTCTTATAATTTATTTATATAATGTCATACATACTGTGGACCTTATAGCTATGAGTTTATCTCTGATAATTTCTGGGAATCCACTTATTGAATTTTTAAAGGCAGTAAGTTTTAGTTAATATTATTGAAATCTTAATATTACCATACATTTTCCAAATAGAGAGGATTTCTCCTCACAAAGTATGATGGTGGGTGAAAGGAAATTTCTGTGGTCTTTAAAAATGTATTTATGTAAAATGATAAAAATCATTTTGGGGAGAACAAAAATGGTTTTGAATAAGAATATACCATTCCTCTATTTTCCTTAACTAAAATTTGCTGAACTTTCTTTCAGCTTTAAGTAAGTGATAAGCTGCCTTACTTAGCCAGGTAGAGGGAAAAAATGTCACAAAATAAAAAGAGACATGGCCCCTCTTCTCATGAGCATATGCAGGGTGCTACATTATTTCTGAATTATTAACTTTAATTTCATTATTCTTTCCCCACCCGCCAGAAGAAAAGCGTATGGGAAAGCAAGTAATACTGATGGTGTAAGAATAAGTATTTTAACCAATCCAATCAAATTACTTTCTGATTTTCAGCTTGAATTTTCTCTTGAAAATAACATCCACATCTAAAAGCCATTGCCTTAAAAAGAGTCTGAGACCAGTTTGTTCACTCATTTATTCTGCAAATATGTATAAACTAATAATGTAGATTATTTAATTATGGTTCCTCTCTTGAATTTTTCAACACTTGATGAAGAGATGAGCCATAAAATATAATGGAGAATCACCTTAAATTAAAAAGAAAAGGGGAAATTGTAGCTTTAGTATATGTTATACTGTAAAGTAATTATTATTTTAGAAAGTATAATGTGGGAAATTGTTATACCCTCATGTATAATGGCATCCTATATTTTAAACTCTCATATATTTAGATCTCTTTTAGAAACCAGAAGTAGATTAAGTAGAACTCAATGCTGTCCTTGAAATACTGATTTTGTAATGTAAATTAGTGCAAAGCTAACCCTTATCCACAGTCATTCAGGCTATTCATATAGGTTCATGTCTTATTGCATCTTTATTGTACTGAGCTCAGAAATAACCCAACTTCTTACTTTAAATCCTTCATGAGAGTGATTTTTATCCTTAGTCTTCCACTGTAAGCTGTTCTTACTAATAATTTATTTCATTGATAATGTTTTAGTTTATCTTCTTTAAAACAAACACATGCCCTAGCCAGTTTGGCTCAGTGGATAGAGTGTTGGCCTGTGGACTGAAGGGTCCCAGGTTAGATTCCTGATAAGAGCACATGCCTGGGTTGCAGGCTTGATCCCCAGTAGGGGGCATGCAGGGGCAGCCAATCATTGATGTTTTTATCTCTCTCTCCCTCTCCCTTCCTCTCTGAAATCAATTATATATATATATATATATATATATATATATATATATATATATATATATATTTTTTTTTTTTTTTTACAGTAACATTTATTTCATGTTTTGAGCTATCTTTGATATATTTTTTAAGGCTTGTACTAAACAAAACAATGATCTTTTTTCATCAAATGTTTAAACTATCAATATGTAAGATATTTAATACTCCTATGGATTCATTTTTTAAGTTAAGTTTTATGACAGTAAGTAGGAAAATAGTTTAAAAAGTGTTTAACTTATTTTAGTTTTCATTAAGGATATCAGAGTCTAACTCAGAAATTAATATATCTGTTATACTAATGTTTAATGCAGGGATGTGGCTGTGAATTAAAGAAAATAATTGCAATTATTTGTATTCATAATGTTTTATTTAAAATAAGGATCTATATCAACAGGGCCAGAAAATTAAATTACTCAAAAAACATATTCCATCTTAAAGTTTACCATATAAGACACATAAAACTATATTAGGCAAAATCGGATAAACAAAAAATATTCAGTGGTTTAAAAATAAGATCCTTGAATTAGTTCAATGAAAAGGACAAAATCTTACTTCCAAGTTGTATAGGCTTTAGATTTCAAATCACATTCAAATAACAACTCAACTTGAAATGCCTTTGGGCACATTTACTCATTTTTTAAATCCTGCTTCTTCCCACCTCTTCCCCTTTGCCCAAGGTTTTCTTTTTGTAACATGTAGTTTTGATATTATCCCTAACACAGCCCCTGGCACATGTCTTAGCTACTTCTGAATATTTAATTCCCCTCATTTCTTCATTTGAGACAAGAATATTGAGAAATTGGAATAGTGAGTTAAAAATAGGTGAGAAAAAAAATCAGTGAGTCACCCTAGGATAATTTTACTTTTCTTCTATATGACAAAAGAATTTTGGATAATTATCTTTTTAAAGTACAATTTATCTTACTCTGGCTTCTTTCCAAAAATCAAGTCTTCAAGCAAATACTTGTGTTCAACTGAGAGGTTTTTGGAAGCTCAGGGCTATCATTTCACTCAGGCTGTAGGAGTCATGGACTTGATTTGGATTCACAGACCTTCTAAACCCATATATTCTGTGTTTTATATGATAAATGATGGTAGTAATACCTAAATCACAAGGTCATTATGAGAATTAAATTTAAAAATGCATATGATGTGCCAGGAAAGCAGAAGCAATGCAAGAGATGCCAACAATTACTTGCATATATTGGTTAGAAATGGGTGGAGAGATCATACCTATATATGGAAGTGGTCTTAAAATATTTATTTTCTTTTTTTAAAAGAATTAAAAATAAAATAAATATAGAATTATTTATTTTATTTTTATAATACTTTACTCTTTGTAGAGGAGAAATATTAATATGAATTATGTTAAAATACATAAAGGGATTTATATTCCAAATAAATTTCACAATAGTGCATGATCCTTCCTTACATAAAATATTTCATTATTTCACTGTCCCTGTATGAAGATGAATTGATAGTTTTATAATTTCCATAAAGTGGGAACTACACAGTAAAGAAGGGTAATGCTTATTGAAACCTTACTGTGATGCTCACCTATCAAAATGCTATTATATTTACTGTCTAATTTAATTCAAATGGCACAGAATTCAATTTATGTGTAGAAGTAGAGTTGGATAAAGATAGTGAAACTGAGGCACAGAGAACTTAAATAAATTGTCAAGGGCTAGAAAGCAGATGTGAGGAGATAAACATGGTCTGCTGATGTTGGAGCTAGTAGCCCTTTGCAATACAGTTAGCCTTTACTAAATATATTGATAAAGAACAAGTGAAATATTCTCCATATGCCAGACAACTTCAACATTTAAACATAAATTCACTATATTATTTATCTTTATTACCTAATTATACTGAATATTTGATCAAGCCTCTGTTTTGTATATCTTATATTATGTGGATATAGAAGTAAATTTCAAAGTGAATTTTTTTCCTAGCTAAAATTAAAAACCTATTTATTTTGTCTTACTTTTAGGACTAGAGGCTTGGTGTACAAAATTCGTGCATGGGGGGAGAGAGGGTGGTCCCCTTCAGCACAGCCTGCACCCTCTCCAATCCGGGACCCCTCAGGAGATGTCTGGCAGCCTGGCCTAAACCGCAGTCGAACATCCCTCTCACAATCCTGGACCACTGGCTCCTAATCGCTCACCTGCCTGCATGCGAGGTTGCCCCCAACTGCCCCCTCCCTGTCATCCTGTTCACTCCTAACTGCCCCCCTCGCCAGCCTGGTCACCCCTTACTGTCCCCCCTGCTGGCCTGGTCACCCCCAACTTCCCCCTCTGCCGTCTTAGGGCTAACTGCCACCCTGCCGTCCTGGTAGCCCTAAGGTGACCAGACGTCCGCTTTTGGTGGGACAGTCCCGATTTTTAACAATTTGTCCCGCATCCCGCGGCGTTTTAAAAAAAGTCCCGATTTTTGGAAAGAATGCACAACTAGCTAGGGAACGGGAAGGGAATATGCAGTTTTCGGCGGCCATGTGGCTATTTAGCCAGGATATGAGTTTTATATTATTTTTGTTAATTTTATAATGTTAAACTTGAATAATAACAAATAATTGTTGAGAACTGGTTATCGAGAACTGCTTATCAAAGTTCGCATTGTTGATCAGTTGTTAGAATTCGACCACCATTGTTTGGACTTAATGAACAATGGCATTTTTTGGGATTGGCAACGACAAAAACATTTTGTAATTGTCTCTTAGACAATACACATCGTACTGCATGCTAGTAAGCTAGTTAAACAAGTGATGTCATTACAAATCAGCTATTCAGATAATTTAGGTAAGTAATTTTTTAAATTTATTTCATAAATACATAAATTTTCTTGAATTTAGCAGACAATACTCCTATTATTTATATTTTATAGTGGCGGCAAAAAGTCTAGCGCTGGCCTAAAAAGTGACACAACTTACCTTACAGCAAATTCATGACCTTTTAAACAACAACAGCAATCTACTAAAAAAAATTCACTCAAATGAGAAATATGCCAAAGAATAAAATAATACTATACATAATTTTTTTATTTATATTTGTAAATTGTACTTATGTTGAAATTTAAAAATATATATTACAATACTATTTTTGCATTCTATGAAAATTTTTGTTGCTCCATATAGACCAAATTTTTAATCAAAGAACTCCCCCCTCCCCCCCGGTCAATGGTGTCCCACTTTACCAATGTTAAAATCTGGTCACCTTAGGTAGCCCTCAACTGCCCCCCCGCCAGCATAGTCACCACTCACTGCCCCCCTTGCCAGCCTCATCATCCACAACTCCCCCCCCTGCCGGCCTGGCCACCCCCAACTGCACCCTTTTGCTGGCCTGGTTGCCCCATCTGCCCCCCTCACCGACCTGGTTGCCTCTTACTGACCCCTTGCTGGCCTGGTCACCCCCAATTGCCCCTCTCTGCCCACACTAACTGCCCCCGCTGCTGGCCTGGTCGCCCCCAACTGCCCCCTTTTGCCGGCCTGGTCACCCCTAATTGCCTCCCCTGCCAGCCTGGTAACCCCATGCAGCCTGCTGTTCAGTCACTTGGTTGCCCCTCACTAACCCCCCTGCCAGCATGGTCACGCCATGCAGCCTACTGTTCAGTCATTTGTTCATCCCTCACTAACCCCCCACTGGCCTGGTCATCCCACACAGCCTGCTTGTTCAGTCATTTGGTTGTCCCTCACTAACTCCCCTGCCAGCCTGGTTATAGGCAGCCATCTTGTGAAGGCATGAGGGTTGATTTGCATAATACCTCTTTATTAAATAGGATGATTAAAATATGTATATTTAAATGTGAAATGGAAAATATGTTTAAAATACATTTGGAATTTTAATATAAATGATGGCTGAGATAAATTGGCAATTCTGATTCCAACTTACTATGTGATTGAACAGTAGAAAGAATAAAGTTAAGTCTGTACCTAGGCTGGTGTTGCTTAGTGGTTGAGTGGGGGATCTAGGAACCAAGAGGTCGCAGGTTCCATTAGTCAGGGCACATGCCTAGGTTGTGGGATAGATCCTCAGTGGGGGCCATGAAGGAATCAGTGGATCAATGATTTGCTCTGTCATCGATGTTTCTATCTCTCTATCTCTTTCCTTTCCTCTTTCTCTAACAATCATCATATATATATATATATATATATATATATATATATATATATATATATATATGAGGCCCGTTGCACGAATTGATTCGTGCAATAGGCTTTTCTTCCCTTGGTTTCCAGCACCAGTTTTCCTCTGACACCTGGGACCCAGGCCTTCGCTCTGGCCAGAATCTGCCGCCTTTGCTGCAGACTCCGACCAGAGTCTGCTGCCTTCATCTTCGCTGCAGACTCTGACCGAAGTCTCCTGTATCTGTCTTCGCTGCAGACTCTGGAGTCTGCAGACTTCATCTTTGCTGTGGCCAGAGTGACACTCCTGTAGATCCCTTCACCCCCTGCCCTCCCTGTCATAGCAGGCGTTCTACCCCACCCAGCCACTCCACGCCTGGAGCAGCTGGGCGGCCTCCATCTTTCTCCTTCTAATTTGCATACTCCCTCCTGATTGGCTGGTGGGCATAGTGGAGGTACGGTCAATTTACATGTTTGTCTATTATTAGGCAAGTCTAGAGGCCCATTGCATGAAATTCATGCACTGGGTGGCGGTGTCCCTCAGCCCAGCCTGCACCCTCTCCAATCTGGGACCCCTCGAGGGATGTCCGACTGCCTGTTTAGACCCAATACAGGTGGGCCTAAGCAGGCAGTCAAACATCCCTCTCACAATCCAGGACTGCTGGTTCCCAACCGCTCACCTGTCTGCCTGCCTGATTGGCCCTAACCATTTCTGCCTGCCAGCCTGATCACCCCTAACTACTCCCCTGCCAGCCTGATCGAAGCCTAACTGCTTCCCTGCCAGCCCGATTTCCCCTAACTGTCCTCTCCTGCTGCCCTGGTCACCCCTAAATGTCCTTCCTTGCAGGCCTGTTCACCCTCAACTGCCCTCCCCTGCAGGCCTGGTTGTTCATAACTGTCCTCCTGCAGGCCTGGTCACCCGTAACTGCCCTCCCCTGCTGGCACGGTCACCCCTAACTGCCCTGCCTTGTCAGCCTGGTTGCCCCTAACTGCCCTGCCCTGCTGGCCTGGTCACCCTCAACTGCCCTCTCCTTCAGGCCTGGTCACCCCTAACTGCCCTCCCTTGCAGGCCTGGTGGTCCCCACCTGCCCTCCCCTGCTGGCCTGATTGCCCACAACTGCCCTCTCCTGCAGGCCATCTTGTGGCAGCCATCTTGTGTCCACATGTGAGTAGCCATCTTTGACCACATGGGGGCGGCCAACTTTGACCACATGTGGGCAGCCATCTTGTGTGTTGGAGTGATGGTCAATTTGCATATTACTCTTTTATTATATAGAATATATATTTTAAAAGTTAAATCTGTATCATTTCAGTTCACTTTTTAGATTTAGGTTATAGTAATTAAATTCTTTTTTACCTTTTTTAATGATATTTCTTATAAGAATGAATATGACAAATTTATTCAATAGGATTTTTATGCATTTTATTGCAAAATATATTATTTGAAAGACTTTTTAGTAGGTTAATAGTAAATAAATAATGATGGAAAAAATCATTACTGTTACCTGGTAAAGAAAATAGAACTATTTGATTGAGTCACCTCTTTCACACTATTGTACTGACTACAATTTGTGTAACATTGTTTGTACATTTTATGCTTAGAAGAAAAATGTTCATGTCCTTTTTTGGATTAAATATCCTACCTAATAATAGACAAATATGCAAATGGACTGCACCTTCACTATGCCCAAGCCATGCCCACTGACCAATCAGGACAAGTATGCAAATTACACCAACCAAGATGGCAGTTAATTTGCATATCAAGACAGGGTAGAAAGAAACCAAGAGCTGCAGAAGGGAGCAAAGCTGCGGAGAAGCAAGCAAGCTGGGGGGAGGAGAAGAGAGGATCGGAGGCGGGGCTGGGGGAGAAGGAAGGAGAGCAGGCGGGCTGGTGGAGAAGGGAGAAAAGCAGGCGGGCTGGCGGAGAAGGTGGGGCGGGGGAGAAGGGAGGAGAGCAGGTGGGGCGGGGTAGAGTGCAGCAGGAAACCCTATTGCAGAATTTTTCCTGCAACGGGAACACTAGTGTTTCAATAATATCTCAATAAATGACAACCTAATTTTTTTCTGATTAAAACTATTAGTCTTATTTGCTTCATATTAAAGATTCTCCCATTTAAACCACAGAACCTGAACTTACAACAAAAACTGCACTACTTTAGCTTTGGAGAGGCTCCAAAACCTTTGGAGTCTTTCAATCCATTTAGCACTTGAAAACTAAACCTGATTGAAGTCACTAGGTGGCCATACTCTAAGTGAATAAAATTCTCTCCAGGTTTAATGCCAGTTACAATTTTGCCTCAGTATAGTAGCCTGAGGCACAGATACATGGTGGCTTTAATCACACTTACTTTTAAAGTAATAAAAATAATCCTGAATATATGCGAATGAGTAATAGTGGGAGTATCACAGATGCACAAGAAAGGGAAAACTGAAACAAAACTCTTAGTAGATAAAGTATTTTCATTAGGAACCAACAAATGTGTTGGTTCAAAAACAGTAATAAAAAGAGTAATTTATTTTATTTTTTGCTAGCATAATAAAATGTTTTGAGCACAGAAGTCATAGGAAAGGACACAGAATTGAATCTGCTGCTCTTCAGTAGTATAACACACAGGAACTTAAAGGTATTTGTATGATAATGAGGAGATTCTATGCTAATGAAAGCACATTTGCAAAACGCACTTGCCCCAGCAAAATCTTTATTTGTAGGGTTTGTCCCCCAATTTTTTTAATGCTCAGTGGAGGATATTTTTTCCATTGATTCTTAGAGAGAGTGGAAGGGAGTGAGGAAGGTGGGGAGAGAGAGAGAAACATCAATGTTAGAGAGACATCAATTGGTTGCCTCCTGAACACCCTTGACCAAGGCCAAAATCCAACTGCAACCGAGGTACCTGCCCATGTGCTTGAAAGGAATCAAACTCATGACTCTTTGATACACAGACCAACACTCTAACCACTGAGCCAAACCAGTCAGGACTTCCCCCAATTTTTTAAAGAACAATTGACAAATACAATTGTTTATATTTAAAGTGCACAATGTGATGATTTGATATATACATATAAATTGGTCCAGTGATTACCAAGATCAAGATAATTACCACATGCATAAGCTTACAGAGTTAACTCTTTTGTGTGTGTAGTGAGAAAGCTTAAGGTATACTCTCAGCAACTTTCCAGGATACAATACCATATTATAATATTTTATATATTTTATTATATATTTTAAATATATTTTTATTGATTTCAGAGAGGAAAGAATAGGGAGAGAGAGAAATATCAATGATGAGTTTGATCGGCTGCCTCCTGTACGCCCCCTACTGGGATTGAGCCCACAATCCAGGCATGTGCCCTTGATTGGAATTGAACCCGTGACCCTTCAGTCCGCAGGTCAACACTCTATCCACTGAGCTAAGCTGGCTAAGGCACAATACCATATTATTAACCATAGTCACCATGCTGTATATTAGATCCTCAGAACATATTCTTCTTATCCTCAAAAATTGTACCCTTTCACCTATACCCCCCACCCCACCCCATTCCCTGGCAAGCATTATTTTTTTGGATTTGTTTTTAGATCACATATACTGTAAGTGATACCATATTGGATACCATATTGTATTTTTTCTTTCACGTAGCATAATGCCCTCCAATTTCATCCATGCTGTCACAAATGGTAATATTTCCTTTTTTATATGGCTGAGTAATATTCCATTGCATATGTATGCCATATTTTACTTATTCATTCATGTGTTGGAGAAAATTTAGATTTTTTTTCATACGTTGGCAGCTGTAAACTTTGTTTATGTTTCCATGTAGCTTCACTACAATTTTATTTTAAGTTTTAGTAAAACAACAACAACACTAGGCTAAAATAGGTTTGTGGGGGTTGTGTGTGTGTGTGTGTGTGTGTTACTTCTAG
This sequence comes from Eptesicus fuscus, assembly GCF_027574615.1. NCBI lineage: Eukaryota > Metazoa > Chordata > Mammalia > Chiroptera > Vespertilionidae > Eptesicus > Eptesicus fuscus. Next base: position 90,028,601 of record NC_072475.1, on the reverse strand, counting down.
CAGTTCACACTAAATGTGATTACAAATGTTTAGAATTAAATGAAGCACTTCCTTCTGAAGCATTAAGATGTTACCTTTTTTGGAAAATAATTAGACCTTTTGTGACAGCATGCATACATAGATAGCATTGCAATGAACCAGTGCTTTCTAATCTGGGGCCATTTTGCCCCCAGAAGACATTTGCCTCTTAGGAGACACTTTTGGTTGTTGCAACTTTTGGTAGAGGTTTATACTAGCATCTAGAAGCCAAGGGTGTTTCTAAACATTCTACAATGCACAGTATAGCCCCACACCAAAGAAGTATTCAGCCTATAATGTGAGTTGTGCTAAGGTTGGGAAACCCTGCAATAGACTATTTCATGGGCATACAACTTAATTGTATATGTTAAAACATTTACTGATTTCAGACTATAGATTGTTGAATTGTAAGTCCAGAATATATCTGAAATGTTAACCACGCATTGTTATATACCCATATTGTTATTATGTAATGTAGGAGTCATGAGAACTAGTCATTCATAAAGGGCTGAATTTGAAGGCTCCCAAACATCAAAAAACATTACCTTTATAGTAAGTAAATCAATGATGAGTAACTTTTCTCTTCCATGAGCAGCGGAGCAATTCACTCATATTTCTAGAGACTTGATTCATCTAGCTTAACTGAAATTTTTTTAATTCACCATTTAAAATGAAACATAATCTCACTTGAGAGTACTGAAAAGCAAGAATAGCATTCATGTTACATTCTGTTTGTGTATGTATGGAAACAAACACAGAATGTTCACTCTGCAGGAAACTTTAGAGATCATCTATTCTTATCCTCACATTTTATATATGGAGAGAATAACACTCAAAAAGGGGAAGTGTCAATCAAAGATTGCACAACTAGTTAGTAGTGAAACCAGATATACTATAAGGTTATATATCGCTATCAAAATGAGGTTATGATTTGATGACTCTGTAAAATTGAATCTATGCATATTGAGATGTTATATTGAGATGATTTGTAATGGAATTGTGTTCACTGAGATAGTTTAGAATTTCCTTCATGACTGGCATGACCTCTTTTGCCATCTAGATAAGATGGAACTTACCGCGTAATGATTTTTTCCTTCTCCAGATTGTACTTTCTTTCTGCTAATATTACATTCATACCAGAAACATAATTTTCAAGTCACAATGTGCCATATACAACATTCTATTTTAAATCATGTTATGCCTTTAAAATTGTACAAGTGTGTGTCTGTATGTCAGAGAGATTAGGAGGTGTGTCTAAAAATGCATTCCTATCCACAATTCCATTAATATTTTACATTTTTATGGAAGAAGTCTGTCCTTGAACAAAAACCAATAGACTTACAGTTTTTTCTTACTTCCTTTCTTTATTTCTTTTGCCTTATTGTTGAATGATTCTCCTGGGTTTTGTGCCTTCATATATCATTGGGACCATTTGACAAATTATTTTTCTAGTTTTAATTTTTACCTCAAATTTAAGACTACTGATTTTGTCTTTAAATTAAGGTTATAAAATGAATGGAAAGTGCATAGTATATGTCTCTAAAGTAGGGTGTATAATAATCTATATATATTTTTCAGTTTAAAGTGAAAAACTTTACAGAAGTTTGACCTACATATTAAAAGGTACTCTTTCAATTGTATTCAAAGTTTCATTTTAACTTATCACCCCAACTTATGACCAGTTGATATAATTTTATATAATATTTATGTTATCTATACTTTCATTGGGGCATTTTAGCAAATTAAAGCTTTATGGATAAGAAGCTCCAATAACACATATTGGCAAAATGAACTCTTTCTATTTCATACATTCTACTGAGATAGTTTATAATAAGGTTCATTTAATGATCCAATAACTAAAACTTCTTAAGAAAGATCCAACATGTTACGTTAATGCTACAGAGACTTAACATGAAGGCCCTACCTTTTAAAAAGCTGCTTCATCAAAGAATAAATTGTCACATCCTCAGAATTTTTCATTGTTATTTTACAACTAACTCCTGGCTATAGGTAATGTTAGAAGACAGTATTCATTATATGAAATACCATGATAATATGTAAAATTGTTCCGATATGATGTCATCATTTTAGGTAAGCTGCAAGGTATTTCAAAGTTGGTAACATTTAGCTTAATTATATTGACCAGAGTTTCTCAGAATGTCTCAGAATGTCTGAGGATCAAGGGTGTCAGTATATAATATTCCTTTCTTTCCCTCATCATTTAGAAACAATTTGAAAAATAAAGTGCAAGGGACAACTAAGTTGATATGGAAATTGTTTTTAAAAACAACATATAGAAAGTCTCTTTAGATTTGTGTCTAAAAGGGATTGACTATTATTCTTTCTGCCACATCACCTTATTTTCCTATACTTGTAAATTCCTCAGAACCTCCCACCCCCACCCCAGGGAAAGGCTCTGTCTACAAAGCAATTTGACTTTTCAAGACTACTCCTGGCTCTTCAGGGTTGAGATGGGTAAATGTAGAGTGAATAACCAGAAATTAAACTTTCAGGGTTTTAATTCTACAAAGTCAGGAAAATGTACTAGACAGTTTCTTCTTACCAACCAGAGAGAAATAAAAGATAAGGAATGTAGCAAGGGGGTTTATTCTAACACAAGTATATCTTCATCTGAAAAAGGTGATGCCTGAGAAAGGGGGTGTTCTCATCAACATAACATATTCTAATAAAATGTATTTCACTTAATTGACTGGCTATTCCCTGATAAGATACTTTTATCCTCGTGATGGTGACTTATTAGTTTTCCATTTCTTCAAAATTATGAGGGGGAAATGTCCATGCATCCTCAGGGATTCTGTAGGTCTGCTGTTAAAAAAGAAAAAGAAAAAGAAAGGAAGGAAGGAAGGAAGGAAGGAAGGAAGGAAGGAAGGAAAAGGAAGGAAGGAAGGAAGGAAGGAAGGAAGGGAGAGAGGGAGGGAGGGAGGGAGGGAGGGAGGAAGGAAGGAAGGAAGGAAGGAAGGAAGGAAGGAAGAAGAAAGAAAGAAAGAAAGAAAGAAAGAAAGAAAGAAAGAAAGAAAGAAAGAAAGAAAGAAAGGGAAGAAAAGAAAAGAAGGGAAGAAAGAAAGAAAGGTTTACTTACTTGTAAGGTATACGGAATTATAAGAAATAGAAATATTACCAAAATATTGAGTTGATTATGAGATGGGAAATATTTACAGCAAAACACTAATTTTTCTTCTCATTTAAGATTTATGAAAAGAATTAACATTAGTCTTGATTAAAGATTCACTTTTATTTAGATCTTAAAATGTTTTTTATTATTAACTCTATGATATTTAATTATGCTAATGAAACTTATCATTATGAGGTGCTTTTGGGTTTTTGGAACTTAGAGGATGAATTTAAGTATTTGTGTTTTATTTAGTAGTCATAGACATTTTTAAAATGTTTATAATGCTGGAAGCATGGAATAGAGTATGGAATCTCAGAGAGAAGGCAGGGGAGGTGGGTGCGTGGGATGTAATGAACCAAAGACCTGCATGCATATATGCATAATCCATGGACACAGACAATAGGGTGGAAAGCAGGGGTGGGCTGGATGGGGTAGATGGCAGGGAAAAGGGGGACATATGTAATACTTTCAACAATAAAGAATTTTTAAAAAGAAAGAAACAAAGAGAGAGGACCAGAATAAAAACAGAAACAAAAGCGGAGAAGTAACAACTAACACCACAGAAAAACAAAGGGTTATAAGAAAATATGAGCAAGTATATGCCAAGAATGTGAATGAAATTGAAAAATTTCTAGAAAAATACAATCCTAGGGAATGGATAGCAATTCATAGATGTGTCCTTATCAGTGTTTTCTACCATGTGTGGATAAATTTAGCAATTACCTCAGGATGCTAGGATATTATAGTTTTGACTCATGGTGACATAAGGGTAACTAGTTTTTTGTTTTCCCTTTGGTCTGTCATGTAGCTGATGCCTTGAAATCCAGACAACATATACGTCTGCAGTGATATACAGAAACAAATAACTCTTTTAATCACTTTCTTATTTCAAGTACTACATATAATCAATTAAAAACAATTGAAATAACACATTTCCTTTGTCTAAAACTTGCTTATTTGTGTCATATCTCACCTTCTTTATCAACATGATATAGATACTTTTTTATCAATATGCATGAATAAGAGATCATGTAAACCATGAATCCCAAATTTTACTACATTGTTACTGCCTATTAACTATTCTCTTTAAGACAGTTTAACAAAAAGTTTAGCAGAATCCATAGGCAGCAAAATATCAGACATATCTTATAGCAATATTTTTACTGATACATCTCCTAGGACAATAGAAACTGTGGAGAAAATAAACAAATGGGACTATATAAAAATAAAAAGCTTCTGCACAGCAAAAGAAACCACTAACAAAACAAGAGAGCCGAGTGCACAGGAGGACATATTTGCCAATGTTACATTTAATAATGGTTTATCTTCTTTTTGTTAAGTTGTCTGAGTTCCCTATACATTTTGGAGATTAAACATTCATTTTTTTTCTTTAGCTTACATGTTATATATAAATTTTAAAAAAATAGAGAGAGAGATATGATTGACAGAAGACAGAGGCAGTAGTCCTCCCTTATTCATGCTTTTACTTTCCACAAGTTCAGTTATTTGTGGTCAACAGCAGTACAAAATATTAAATAAAGAATTCCCAAAATAAATAATACATAAATTTAAAATTTAAATTTAAATTGTGTGCCATTCCGAGTAGTATGATGAAATATCATGCTATGTCATTCTGTCCCATCTGAGACATGAATCATCCCTTTGTTCAGTGTATCCAAACTGTACATACTAACCATTCATGAGTCACTTAGTAGCCCTCTGGGTTATCAGATCAACCTTCATGGTATTGCGGTGCTATGTTTAAGTAAAACTTACTTTATTTAATCATGGATATTTGCATAACTTTTATCACATTATATTATTACTAGAGGCCTGATGCACGAAATTTGTGCACAGGGTTGTGGTGGGGGGGGGGGAAGTCCCTCAGCCCTGCCTGCACTGTGTGGCAATCCAGGACCTTTTGGGGGATGTCTGACTGCCGGTTTAGGCCCGATCTGCAGGGATTGGGATTGGGATCAGGCCTAAACCAGCAGTTGGACATCCCTTTTGCAATCTGGGACCACTGTCTCCTAACTGCTCACCTGCCTGCCTGATAGCCCCTAACCACTCTGCCTGCCTGCCTGATCACCCCTAACCACTCACCTGCCAGTCTGATTGCCCCTAACTGCCTCTGCCTGCCTGCCTCATCACCCCTAACTGCCTCTGCCTGCCTGCCTCATCGCCCTTAACTACTCAACTGCCTGCCTGATTGCCCCTAACTGCCTCTGCCTGCCTCCCTGATTGACCCTAACCACTCCCTGGGGCTTGGGGCCAGCCAGGGTGAGGGCCTGAGGTGTTCTGGTCTCTGGTCATTCTGGTTGTTCCACTGTTTTGGTCGCTGGGTTTTTATTATATAGGATAATTGTTCTATGCTATTATTAGTTGTTGTTAATCTCTTATAGTGCCTAATTTGTAAATTAAGCTTTTTCATAGGTATCAGTGTATAGAAAAAAAAAAAAAACATATATAAAGAGTGGGGTACTATCTGCAACTTCAGGCATTCAGAATCTTGGGGGGGGGGGAAATCCCTCCAGATAAGGGAGCTACTGGATATGGATATTGATAGAATACATTAATATTACTTACCTTTCTTTACATATACATATTTGGCAGATAAACATATATACTTGGTAGATAAATTTTTGCTGATGAAAGCTCAATATTATCCATAGGGGAAATAGTGTTAGATGCATTAAGAACATCCATTACTATTCTCTCTCTCTCTCTCTCTCTCTCTCTCTTTCTAACTCTCTCTCTCTTTCTCTCCTTGGCAAAGTTCTCTCTGTCATGCTTCTGCTCAGGACAGTGGAAGTTCTGACCAGGCTAAACAAGAATGAGTTGGCAAGGCCGTGACCTTGTTAGAAAACTCCGTCTGAAATCTCACAAGACCTGGATACCAACGTTGAATTTGCCTGTCTGTGCTCCTTATTTCTGCCACAACATTACTCAGGAGTGCTCTGTCAACTTTGGTGCTGCTGATAATATGCTAGTCTCTCCAACTTTTGTATTAAATGCAAGTTCTCAGGAAACCTTTTAAATTGAAAAGGAAAAATATGGAGAAAATTGAAGACCAAAGGGAGTTTTTGTTCTACAGCAATACATTTACTCTGTAAAGCAATGCATTTATCTATGCTTATGCTCTTTACTTCTATCCTTATTAACCTCATCTGATTTATGCTAATTTCTGCTCAAAATGCAATAGAAGCCCAAAGTTATAGAGTCACATAGAGCATTTGCTTTACTATTACTCCACCTACTGGAATTGCCCTTTACTGACCACAGATTCTAGGGCAGAGACTCAAAAATGAGGAGAAAAGGGGAATTGGAATTATGTATATGTACTGGCAAAACTGCTTTCTGAATATTGATTTATTTAATAAGTTTATAATTTGAAATGAATAATTTTATTGGAGCATGAGATGAGACTGTTCAAAATATGATACATTTTTACTCTTTATTATTTTTATATTATCTCCCCTCTGAGTTCTAACCATATAGTGTCAAAATAGTGTTGTTTTCATGCTAAAATACTGCATTATATATTATTATAATATGTATCATTTTCTTATAAAGATAAAATGGAAATTAAATGTAGGTTCACTGATGTTTCTGAAATGTATTCAAACAAAACAGTTTTAGGAAAACATTGAAGTATTTTGTTTAGTGCAGTCCTACATATCACGGTCATTAAAATATCTTTTGCTACATATAATATATAGAAGACTTCAAGTTATTGCAAATTATATATTCTATACTTTGTCTTATTTAAAAAAAAACCACAAAATCAGATGAATTTATTTTATGAAGTGAATTTGAAAGTGACATCCCTTCATGATAATGTGAAAACAAATTGATACTAAACTAATGCTGAATTGTGTGTGTGTGTGTTTATAAATGTGAATACACATGATATATAGGGGCCTTGACAATACCCACATTTACATTAACTTTTCTTGAATGTACATAAATGAAAATAATAGGACAGACAACTTTATATGAATATCTAAATTTGGTTTGGGGCATTTTTCAGTAAATCCCATCAACCATTGACAATGTAGAGCCTGTTACCTCTATATTATAAATGATATAATAAATCTTGGATTAAATACCTCTATTTTCATATCCAAGAAAGAAAAAAAAAATGTTTATTTTAAATTAGTCATGGGCTAACTGAAAAGACAACTATTTTGTGTTTAATCATTCATAAGTATCTTTGGAACTTGGCAAAAATCAGATGATCTTACATTGTTTCTGATGGATAATACCTTTTTTTCTGAGCACAAAATGAGATGAAGTTCTGTTTTGTCAGCAGCACAATAAAAGCAAGTACTAGAAGCAAGTGAATCAACACAGCTGGCTGCCAGCATTATGATTAGATGCACTAGTTTGTATAAAATAAGAACTGGCCTGAATCTTGGCCCACAGCCTGAACTGAAATGACCCTGAAATAAGTTAAATACTTTGCCAGACTTTTTTGGCCTTCCTGTAGCTTTAGTGCCCTGTTTTTATCATGAAAGACTGGGGACATCCTATCTCTCGATTAGCTTTACTAAGGAAATTGTAAATATACAAATTACCAAACACACATACAAGTATACAACAAAACACATGACAAATTTTAATTAGCCAAATGTAAAACCCAAAACTGAGTAAAAATAAATTTTCTTTAAGTGAATTCTCTTTTGGGTCTTTTTCTCAAGTAAACATTAGAAGATTTTTGGTTTTGCTAATAGAATACAAAAATGAATTTTTAATTTCCCACAAGATTTTAGAGGAATGTTTTATGTCAGTGTAAATTTTAAGGTATTTTATGTTTCTATGATCATTATAGTTCTGTTCTAATGACTCATGTTCTGAACAGACTAAGTAAATATGGGTTACAGTATAGGTAAGAATCTTAATAAAAAAGAATGTGATTCAAGGCTGCACATTATTGTCAGGAAGTGAGATATCCAAGTGGAATCGATGTTAAAGTTGCAGAAGGCACTGCAGAGGAATCCTACCGCCCAAATAGCCTACATTCTCAGGAAAATGCAGGTATTACTATTAATGTTTTCACACTGGCACTGGCATTGCACTTCTCTTGAGCTGGTGCTCAGTAATAAACCATAAACTAAGTCATAACAGGTTAGTTTTTCCCACTTACTAACTAATATCTCGGAATAGAGTGACATGATTTAAGGCCCATCAGCAGTTGAACGTGAAGATTGGAGAGTGATGAGTGATGAGTAAGAAGCAAAAATAAGGGAGAAGAAAGAACAATGAGGAAGAAATTGGAAGAGGGGATAAGGGTAGTGGTTTCTGTCTAGTTTCCTTTATTATTATTATTATTATTATTATTATTGGTAATATCTGTTTAAGGCTGGGAAATAAGCCTGCTCTGAGAGAGGCCTCCCTGCTGCTCACACTCCAGGTCCCAGGCAAGTAGGGCAGGCCTCCCTCAGGAAGGAGAACGGTTCTTCATGGGCACTCTAATGCAGAGAGTTCACTGTGTGGAGATGCTTTGTACATTCTCATCAAACTTCTACCCTTGTTTTATCTCGTGTGAATAATAAATCTCAAACTTAGTGACAAACTAATTAGAATGTTGAGGAAATAATAGGCTTTGCAAATACTACGTAACAAGCAATAGCTCAGAGATAAGTGTTGTTTGTTTGCTTCATAAGAATCCTTAGCCTAGGGAATTGAGATCAAATATTCCTGTGGTCTTCAATCTTTTAGAAGGAAATAAACTCTTTAATTCATCAGCCTTTCTTCAAACTTACCATTGGATTGCTTGGAACTTACTCTACTGTGATACTATGATATAATAAGAAATATATATAGTGTGGTCTTTCTCCAGGCTCCCGGCCAATTCCTAAAATCCTTGTAATTTCCTAAGTGATTCGTAAGTGTAACTTTTTCAAAATTCCCTAAGAACAATAGGGCTATCTTTTTGGTTTTCATTGCTAGTTCCTGAACCAGCTCCAGAGGCAAACAAGTGAAATGAGTCTAATGGTAAAATTCTCAAGTTTATAGCTCTTATACATTTTTCAGATCCACACAGGTGTATACTCATAAAACCATTTAACTGTTAATAATCAACACAAATTTCATGTGATGAATGATATTTGTAAAAATATAATGTTTGAAACATGAATTAAATCTTGGCTTGTCTGAGCATGTTGTTTTGAGTTCAACATGTCACATACTAATTTAAACTTTATTTTCACTTTAGATTTCACATATAAATGAGGTCATATGATAGTACTTTCTCTGTCTGACTTATTTCACTTAGCATAACATTCTCAAAATCCATCCACATAGTTGCAAATAGCAAGATTTTCATTTTTATGGCTGAACATAATATTCCATTGTGTAGATATAATGTCACATTTTCTTTATTTACCTATTGATTACAGATTCTTTCCATATCTTAGTTATCATAAATAATGTTTCATTGAACATGGAGGTCATATATCTTTCTGAATTAGTGTTCTTGTTTTCTTTGGATAAATGGATCTTTTCTATATTGAGTCACTATTGGTATTTTATTTAATCTGCAGATTCAACCAACTGTGGATCAAAAACAATATTTTTCTATTCCCAACTTTGGTTTCCCAAACCTGGGTTCCCATTGATTGAAAATACTGCTTTTGATCTGTGGTTGGTTAAATTCACGGATGTGAAGGGCTGACTGTGGTTAAGATTTGGGGGAGTCAAGTGTTATATGCAAAAAAAAACAACAACAACTTATATATAGATTTTCAACTGAGTGGGGGTCAGGACCACTAACTCCTGTATTTTTCAAGGACAACTGTACTATTTTCTACCTGCAGTTGGTTGAACCCACAGATTAAAAACCTACAGATACTAAGGGACAACTGTAATTAAGTTTTCGGGGATTAAAAAGGTATACATGGATTTTAAATTGTGCCAGGGTTGACACCTCTAACCACAGCATTGTTGCAAAGTCAACTATACTCTAAGTAACCAATATTCGCTTAAATGTACATAACCAGAAGCACCTGTTTTTTCTATGCAGTTTGATAGTCATTATTTGAGCTTTCTTTATTCTGCTTTTATATGTAACAACTTAGTAGCAGCTCTTTTTTCAAATATCTGAATTTCACCTAGTATTTTAAAAATTTGTTATCAACTCTACCATCTATAATTATATATATATATATATAATTTGTTTATAAAAATAGATGTCTAGAAAACTAGTTATGACCAGTTCTTCTATTTACTTCTTTTGCTAAGTAATTAAGATACCAGGTAAACCAGCATACTCTTTGTGTGTATGTATATATGACCATAAATTTAATTTGATGTACATCCATTCAGAAATGATATATTAAGTTTCTTTGATTTTTAGACGTTATATAAACTTATATATGTTATTAAATAATGTGACATTGAAAAATTCACAATCTTAATAATAAAAAGCTGGTAATTAAAAAGATCATCATTCCCTGGTTATATATTTACAACTAAAACAATTTACTCAATCAGGTATTTTTCAAAAGCCACACCTAGCTGAGGAAAACAAGATACATTACAAAAAGCTCAGTGTACTAAAAACAAAAAAACACATCTATCCATGTGTACTTTATGGACTTTTAATTTCTTAGTATATGTAGTGTTTTATGAAAAAGAGTTTGATGCTCAAATAAGATTATGAAATCATAGGTTAAACCCAGTTAAATAGATTAACGCTGAACTTCTCCATGTATGCTACATAATTAGGTGCTTCATGACTTCCTGATAGGAGGCTCTTTCCTGCAGAGTTATACAAAAGTTTTTGACCAAGGTAACCTCTTACTTTTCTACAAGATCATACATCTAGATCAATAAGAAAAAAATATAAGAAAATGTTTAATTTTGTTGTTATAGTATTGAAATCAGATGTTGATAGTAACATTTATTGCATAGGTAACAGATTTTCAATAGTTCTACAAATTTTTGTTTTCATGCCAATGACAAACATAAAATTATATTTTCATTGTTTATATTAAAATATTTATATTTGATTTTATAACTTATTGTACAAATTCATATTGCAACTATCATCACATAATAACCTAAAATAAATATGAAGTCTTCATAAAAATATCTTGTCTTAATGATAAAATTAGTCTATTAGTCATTGATTGAGAAATTATTGTTTTGGTTTCAGATAATTGATTTTAATGGGTAACTAATTTTTTATAGTAACTAAGGTTATTTTATTCTATTTTTTAAGCAAATGGGTTTATATTTTTCTTTAGGTCTGTTTTCTAAGTCACCTACTTTGTCCTTTAATGTATTTCAAAAAATTTGTTTGGGTTCTTATAGAACTAGATCATTTATCCATTTATTCAAATAATATTTACTGAAAACCTATTTCCAAGTATATCTTCTAGATGCTGGGTATAGAATAAAACAGAATCCTGACATTATAAAAGGTTATTTATTCATATTATAGTAATTAAATTAATTGGAGAAAAAGCAGAGAACTAGGAAGTGATAGGGTGAGGGCAAGTTTCCAATGTTAAATAAAGTTGCCACGGAAGTTGACAATCAAAAGGTAGAATTTGAACAAAGTGTTTAGACCAGATAAGGAAACAAGCATTTATATGTCTATGTATTGAGGGGATATTCCAAGAAGAAGTAATACAAAATATTCAGGCATTCAGGAGGGAATTTGTCTAGTTGGTTCAATAAGTAACAGGGCGTGAACGAATAAGAAGGAGAATAGTAGATGATGATGTCAGAAAAGTAATAAAAAGAAAAACATCATGTAGGGTTCTCTAGGTCATTGTAAGAATCTTTTCTTTTACTATAAGTGAGATGGGAAAGCACTGGAGGTTTTAGGCAGAGAAATAACATGATTTAACGTATTTTTAAAGAACACTCTGAACTGTGTTGGGAATAGGCAGTAAGGGAGAAAAAGGAGCAGAAAGATAAATGGGAAGGTGTTCCAATAATCTAGATAGATAATAAAAGTGGTGCGAACTAGGATGTTCATGGTAGAGATAGTGTGAAATGTTCCATTTCTGAGCATATTTGAAAGTAGAGACAATAGCAGTTTCTGAACAACTGGCTGTGGGATGAGACAACATGATTTTTGCTTAATCACTTAGAAAAATCTACTTGCCATTTACTAGTATTGTCATAATAAAGACAGGAGGAGATGGTGGGAGGGTATGTGTGAGAAGACAGAGTTCTAAATGAAAAAAAATAATTGGTAATCGCAGTGTTTTGTATGGAGTTCAGAAGAGAATTCTGAATTAGCGATGCATTTCTGAAAATTGTCAGCAAGGAAATGGGTTTTACTAGTAAGTTACTGGGACTGAATGAGATTACCATGGAAGTGAGTAAAGACAGAGAAGAAAAGAGGAACAAGGACTGATCACTAAAGCCTCTTCAAATTGGCATGAAGAGAGGATGAAGAAGGATAGCAAGAAGGATACTGGGAAGAAGTAAGTAAGGGAGGAGGAAATCGGGAGAATGATCTGGAAGCAAAGTCAAGAGCATATCAAGATAGGCCAAGTTGTTCTTTGTAAACCTGGTGGAATGGGAGGCACCGTCATGGGAGTGGACGTCTGCCACAACAAAGGCGGAAAGGTTCAGCACAAGGAGCACGAGAGCCAGGGCACCTTCCCCAGGCTGTTGATTGAGCTGGGCAGGTTTCTGGCTGGAATAACCAACTCCCCCTTCAAACAAGTGATGCCGAAGAGGTTGTTCATGAGCGCACCAACCGGCGCCTCGGTCCCTTTCCAAGATGATCTGGAAGCTGAAGCTTCCTGGCTGGGAGGACAAAATGTCCGTGGTTGTAGGGATTAAAACTGATACTGTGCAAATGCAGGAAGTGCCCAAACTGGAGGTGTGTATATTTTGTGAGAGCAGCCCTCCTAGAGCCACGTCTTCAAGGCCGGGGGTAAGTTCCTCACCTTCAACCAGCTGGCCCTGCACCCCCAAGGGCTGTGGCTTGGTCCTGCTCTCTGATTCTGCAAGGACCAAGAGATAGACAGGCATTTGGCAAGGCCCAAGGAACCCCTGGCAGCCACACCAAACCCTAGGTGTGCTCCAAGGGTGGGGAGTTCCAGTATACCAGAGGCTAATGGGCCATCACAGCTGCAAAAACTGATATAAGAAATACAGTGAATAATATTGTAATAACTATATGGTGCCAGTTGGATACTAGAAATATCAGGGGAATCACTTTGTAAGGTATATGATTGTCTAGCCACTATGCTGTACACCTGAAACTAATACAAAATATTGAAAGTAAACTGTAAAAAAAGTGATAAAAATTACTATTCCTATATAAAATAAAATGAGTTATAACAAAAATATTTCTTTCTAAGTCTAAAATAAAATAAAAAGTCTAACCCCAGATTGTGCCTTATTAATAAGAAAGACTTTGGGATGCTGACGGGATAAAAAAGATAGGCCACGTCAGATGAGAACTGAGAATTCGCTTTGTCATTGACGGTGATAAGGGCAATCTTGAGTGTAGTGCAGGGATGACAGGCTGAATGCAGTGAGTTCAAGAGAAAATGAGACAAGGGAAACAGAAGTAGTAGGAGAAATAAACATTGAACTGTTTGTTGTAAAAGTAGAGCAGGGAAATGAGGTCTGTTAAGTGGATATGGAGGCATGAAGTTTGTATTTTTATTTTATTTTTTAAAGACGAGAAAGAGTAGAATGTGATGCATATGAGGAAGACTGACCTTAGATCATAAGCCAGCCATAGTAACAGAAGGGAGAAAAGATGGGGCGGGTGGAGTGGAAATCCCTTCCCGATGCTCCTTTTTTTCTCCATCGAATAGCAAACAAGGTTATCAGCTGGGAATGGAGATGAGAGATAGAGTTCAAGGTCTGACGAGAAAAGGACACATAGCTTTCTGCGTGCGTGTTGACTGGATTTAGGGAAATGCATTTTGATTTATTGGCACCGCTAATGAGCACACTTGAGGTTAATGATTATGAACTTAAAGTGAGAGCAGTCACCATGGTTGGCTATTTCTCTGTAGCCATGTTCAGCTATGGGGGCAGGTGTGGGATAAGCATGGAGTTGTATTTAAATAGAGATGAGGTTTTGATAAGTGGATATGATATGGAATGAGAAAGGCAGGGAGTTAAAGGATGATGATCATTTCCCATGTAGAAAAGTAATTCATTTAGTGATTATTTACTCTCTAATAGTATTATTCTTTAAATAATATTAGTGATTAAAATGCAACCTTGTAAAGGTACCTAAGGAAGAATAAACAAACTCACATTAAAACCCACTTCGATCCCATGTCCCAGAGGTAGCCACTATAAACAGTTTTGTGTCTATCCTTCTAGACATTTTCTATGAATACATGAATAGATAGATTTTTTTAAATCAAACATTGCTTCACCCCATTAATATAGTCCTGGTAGTTAACTTTTCTCATTCAACAATATATCACAGACACACTTCTACCCTGGTTCCTAGAGAGAGCTCTATTCCATTCCACAACCACATAATACGTTATTATGTTGCTGAGCCATAATTTATTTAAATAATCACATTTTTCTTTAGGTTATTTCCAGATTTTGCTATTACGGATAATGCAAAGTGAACATCTTTATCTACAGAAGTTTATTAGTTCTTGAATCTTCCCTCTAATGTAGATTACTACAGGAAGGATTGCTTAGTCGGAAAGCGCGTACTGTTTCACAATTTCTACTACATTATACCCACAAAGAATATAGCGATTTATTTCTCTTCCAAGTTCTCATCAACACTAGATATGAAAAATACTTATTCACTTATGAAGAGTTTGAATATCACTTTTCATTTTATATTTAACAACTATGATATTAAAACAATTTTAATATTTGGCCACTGTTTCAGGTCTCTATTTTATTTTAGTTCACTTGAGAAATAGATTCTCTTCATGAATCATATTTATTACCCTATAGATTCTTCTTTTCCTCCACCAAAGGTAAACATTGTCCTGAAGAATATTTTTCTGTTTAACATATTAAATATTTTAAATATTTTAAATATTTTCTGTTTAAAATATTAAATATTTTCTGTTTAAAATATTTTTCTGTTTAACATATTAAATATTTTACATTTATCTTTTCATTTTTTATCTTTGCCAATTTTAAACCATCATGAGGGGAAGGATTTGTGCGTGTTTGGTTCATTTTGAGTTCCCACTGTAGGATGAGGATGGCACATTGTAGCATCTCAAAAATAATTGTCAAATAAATAATGAGTGAATGAATAGGATATGTATTATCACTCACATCATTGTCCTTTTACCATAAATATACATAAAATGTTACCATGTATATTCTAAAAAATTATATAAATGGACTCATACTCTGTATTCTTTGCAAACTGATTTTTTGATGCAACATTTTGCTTTTGAGATATAGTCATGTAAATACATTTTAATCTAATTCATTCATATAAATTTGTGTATTATGTTATCCATTATCATTACAATGCTTTATTTATTCTATTACTCAGGGGCAGTTAGGTTATTTTCATTTGGGTTATTACTCACTTTTTAAATGTTATTTTAAACACTTTATATTGTTAGAATATTGTGAAATGTTTTGTATAGAACTGTGTAGGTGAATTACAATTCCAGGGAAGAATTAACCAAACTGTATAGGACAATACTAATTAAACTTTTCTCAACCCCCAAAACACTTTTTATACCCCTTTAAAAAATCTTTCTCTGGGAGTTTAGTGGTGCTTGAAATAGAAATAATGTGTGAGTTAGAAAAAGAAAAAAATCATTCAGTGTTTGCTAATATGAATTTTGGTCTCAGGACCTATTTATATTATTTTTATTTCTTTTGTATTTAATTTATTGGTGACATTGAGAAACAAAATTATATAGGTTTTAGATATACAATTTGGCAATACATCATCCTGCATTGTGTGTTTACCACCCCAAGTCAAGTCTCCTTACACCTCCATTTATCCTGTCTTTACTGTCTTCCATCTTTCTCCACCCCCTTCCCTCTGGCAATCACCAAACTGTTGTCTCTGTCCAGGAGTCTTTCTTTTTTTTTCTTTACTTAATCCCTTAACCTTTTTCACCAGGCACCCCCCACCCCTCCCCTCTGACAACGGTCAGTCTGTTCTCTATATCCATGAGTCTGTCTCCACGTTGTTAGTTTATTTTGTCTTTCTCTGACTGGCTTATTTCACTTACCATAATACTCTCCAGGTCTATCCACGCTGATGCAAAAGGTAAGAGTACTTTCTTTTTTACAGCAGGGTGGTATTCCATTGTGTAGATGTACCACAGTTTTTTAATCCACTCATCTGTTCATGGGCACTTAGGCTGTTTCCAAGTCTTAGCTGTGGTAAATTGTGCTGCTATGAACATAGGGGTGATATGACCTTTCTGATTGGTGTTTCTAGTTTCTTGGGATATAGTCCTAGAAGTGGGATTACTAGGTCAAATGGGAGTCCCATTTTTAATTTTTTGAGGAAATTCCAAACTGTTTTCCACAGTGACTGCACCAGTCCGCATTCCCACCAGGAGTGCATGAGGGTTCCTTTTTCTCCACATCCTCGCCTGAACTTGTCAGTTGTTGATTTGTTAATGATACCATTCTGACAGGTATGAGATGGTACTTCATTGTTGTTTTGATTTTCATCTCTCGGATAATTAGTGACTTTTGAGCATGTTTTCATATGTTTCTTGGCCTTCTGCATGTCCACTTTCAAAAAGTTTCTATTTAAGTCCGTTGCCCATTTTTTGATTGGGTTGTTTATCTTCCTTTTGTTGATATGTATGAGTTTCATATAAATTTTAGAGACTAGGCCCTTATCGGATATAACATTGGCAAATATGTTCTCCCATGCAGTGGGCTTTCTTGTTGCTTTGTTGATGGTTTATTTTGCTGTGCAGAAGCTTTTTATTTTGATGTAGTCCCATTTGTTTATTTTTTCCTGAGTTTCCATTGCCCTAGGAGCTGAATTGTTGAAGATATTGCTATGACATATGTCTGATATTTTGCTGCCTATGGAGTCTTCTAAGATTTTTATAGTTTCCCGTTTGATGTTTAAGTCCTTTATCCATTTTGAGTTTATTTTTGTGAATGGTGTAACTTGGTGATCTAGTTTCATTTTTTGCATGTGTCTATCCAGTTTTCCCAGCACCATTTATTGAAGAGACTGTCTGACTCCATTGTATGCTCTTGCCTCCTTTGTCAAATATTAGTTGAAAATAATGGCTTGGGTTGATTTCTGGGTTCCCTATTCTATTCCATTGGTCTATATGTCTATTCTTGTGCCAGTACCAGGCAGTTTTGAGATGAGTGGCTTTGTAATACAGCTTGATATCTGATATTGTGATCTCTCCAACTTTGTTCTTTCTGAAGATTGCAGAGACTATTTGGGGTCTTTTTATGTTCAATATGAATTTTTGGAGAGTTTTTTCTCTGTGAAATATGCTGTTGGTATTTTAATGGGGATTGCATTAAATCTACAGATTGTTTTGGGTAGTATGGACATTTTAATTATGTTGATTCTAACAATCCATGAACAAGGTATATTCTTCCATTTGTTTATGTCTTCCTCTATCTCTTTTTTCAATGTCCTATAGTTTTCTGAGTACAGTTCTTTTACCTCCTTAGTCAAGTTTATTCCTAGGTATCTTAATGTTTTTGTTGCAATGGTAAATGGGATTGTTGTTTTTTTGTTTGTTTGTTTGTTTGTATGTTTCTCTTTCTATGAGTTCATTATCCTATATAATAAAAGATCAGCCACGATAAACATAACAACCGGAATGACCAGAGACCAGAACCACCACGGCCCCTCACTGGGCTGTCCCCGCTCCCAAGCAAGCGGTTAGGAGTGATCAGGCAGGCAGACCAGCAGTTAGGGGTGATCATGCAGGCAGACCACCAGTTAGGGGTGATCAGGTAGGCAGGCAAGTGGTTAGGGGTGATCAGGTAGGCAGATGGTACCTCACAGAGATGGCCCCACCCCCCAGCAAAGAAAGAGGGAGTCCCAGGTCACTGGCAGTGACTCTGTGGCAGGTGTGTGGCCAGCCAGCAATCATCCAGCAGAGGGAGGCCCAGGCTAGCCAAACCATCACACCCCATGCCTGTTGCCTGCAGAGGGAGGCCACCTGTGGCAGGGGGGGGGGGGCAGCACTGCACAAATGGAAAGCAGTGGCAGAGGTGGGGGTGGGGCCAGCTGCCTGCAGCTGGGGGAAGAAAAGCCCTGATAGGCCCTGATCTCAGGACAGGCCTAAGGATCCTACCCAAGGGGTCCCGGATTGAGAGAGGGTGCAGGCTGGGCTGAGGGATCCCCACCAAGTGAATGGATTTTCATGCATCGGGCTTCTAGTCCTATATAATAAAAGGGTAATATGCAAATCAACAGAATGGTGGAATGACCAGTTGCTATGATGCACACTGACCACTAGGGCACATATGCTCAATGCAGGAGCAGCCCCCTGGTGATCATTGTGCTTCCACAGGGGGAGCACCACTCAGCCCGAAGCTAGGCTCACATCTGGAGAGTACAGAGATGGTGGTGGGAACCTGTCTCGCCTTCATGGCAGCATTAAGGATGTCCCACTGACGGCTTAGGCCCACCAGGGAGCGGGCCTGAGCCATCAGTCAGACATACCCCCGAGGGCTCTCAGACTGCAAGAGGGCACAGGCCAGGCTGAGGGACCACCGCCCACCAAGTGCAAGAATTGCGTGCACCAGGCCTGTAGTTGGTTTAAAAAAAAAGCCATAGATTTCTGGGTGTTAATTTTGTATCCTGCTACATTGCTGAATTCATTTATTCAATCTATTAGTTTTTTGATGACATCTTTAGGGTTTTCCATATACACTATCATGTCATGTGCTAATAATGACAGTTTTACTTCTTTTCCAATTTGGTTGCCTTTTATTTCTTCTTCTTGCCTGATCCCTGTGGCTAGCACTTCCAGTACTATGTTGAATAGGAGTGCTGAAAGTGGGCATCTCTGTCTTGTTCCTATTCATAGGAGAAATGGTTTTAGTTTTTGCCCATTGAGTATGATGTTGGCTGTAGGTTTATCATATAAAGCTTTATTATGTTGATGTATGATCCCTCTATTACCACTTTGCTCAGAGTTTTTACCAAGAAAAACTCCTGTTGGATTTTGTCAAATGCTTTTCCTGCATCAATTGATAATATAATGTGATTTTTTCTCTCAATTTGTTTATGTAATGTATCACATTTATTGATTTGCAGATAGTGTACCATCCTTGCATCCCCAGAATAAATCTCACTTGGTCATGGTGTGTGATCTTTCTAATGTAATGCTGGATCTGATTTGCTAGGTTTATGTTGAGGATTTTAGCATCTATGTTCATCAGAGATATTGGCCTGTAATTCTCTTTCTTTGTAGTGTGTTTATCTGGTTTTTGGATTAGGGTAATGCTGGCTTCATAGAAAGAGCTTGGAAATGTGCCTTCCTCTTGAAATTTTTGGAATAGTCTGAGGAAGATAGGTTTTAGTTCTTCTTTGAATGTTTGGTAAAACTTTCCCGTGAAGCCATCTGGCCCAGGGCTTTTGTTTCCTGAAAGTTTTTTTTATTATTATTATTGTTTTCTTTTTATTACTGCTTCAATTTCCTCCATAGTTATTGGCCTATTTGGATTTTTTGATTCTTCTTAATAGAGTTTTAGAATGTCATATTTATCAAGGAATATATCCATTTTGTCTAGGTTGTCCAGTGTTGGAATAGAGTTGTTCACAGTATTTTTTTTTAACAATGCTTTGTATTTCTGTGGGGTCTGTTGTTATTTTGCCTCTTTTATTTCTACTTTTGTTTATTTGGATCCTCTGTCTTTACTTCTTGGTGAGCCTGGCTAGAGGTTCATCTATCTTGTTCATCCTTTCAAAGTACCAGCTCTTGGTTTCATTGATCTTTTGTACTGTTTTTTTTTTTTTTGTTTGTTTGTTTGTTTTTTTAGTCTCTATGTCATTTATTTCCACTATGATCTTTATTATTTCCTTTTTTCTGCTCACTCTAGTCTTTTCTTGTTGATGTCTTTTTAATGCATTAAGTTGTAGAATTAGATAATTTATTACCAGTTTTTCTTGTTGTTTTTCTGTCTTTTGTGTGTTTTTTGTTTGTTTGTTGTTTGTTGTTGTTTTTTGAGGTAGGCTATGAACTTCCCTCTCAGGACTGCTTTCTCTGTGTCCCATAGATTTTTTATTGTGGTGTTTTCATTTTCATTTGTTTCCAGGATGTTTTTTTTTTTTTTTCTTCCTTGATCTCTTTGGTAACCCGATCATTGTTTAATAACATGCTTTTTATCCTCCAAGTGTTTGAATTTTTTTGATTTTTATTGTAATTTATATCTAATATTATACCATTGTGATCTAAGAAGATGCTTGATATGATTTCAATCTTCTTGAATTTGAAGAGACTTTGCCTGTGTCCTGATATGTGGTCTATCTTTGAAAATATCCTTAATACACTTTAGAAGAATGTGTATTCTGTATCTTTGGGGTGAAATGTTCTGAAGATGTCAATTAAGTCCATCTGATCTAGTGAGTCAATTATACTTGTTGTTTCTTTGCTGATTTTTTGTCTAGAAGATTTATCAAGTGATGTCAATGGGGTATTAAAGTCCCCTACTATGATTGTATTGCTGAGAGATTGTATCTCTCCCAGAATTCTTTTTTTAAATGTATTTGGGTGTTCCTGCATTGCATGCATATATGTTTACCAGAGTTATATCTTCTTTTATATCAATCACTTTAGTACTATGAAGTGGCCTTCCTTATCTCTTGTTATGGCCTTCACTTTGAGGTCTATATTGTCAGATATAAGTATTGCTACCCCAGATTTTTTTTTTTCTCATTTCCATTTGCCTGAAAAATATTTTTCCATCCCTTCGCTTTCAGTCTGTGTGAGTCTCTTATTCTGAGGTGGGTATCTTGTAGACAGCATATATATGGATCAAGTTTTCTTATAGATTCAGCCTCTCTATGGCTTTTGATTAAAGTATTTAGTCCATTTATGTTTAAGGTTATTATAGATAGGTGCTTGTTTTTGCCATTTCTATTATTTATGCCTGTGTTTCTTCTTCCATTTCTATTTCTTCTTTTTACAACAGTTCCTTTAGCATTTCTTGCATTGCTGGCTTGGTAGTGATAAACTCCCTTAGCCTTTTTTTGTGTGCACGTGTGTGTGTGTGTGAAGCTCCTGATTTCCCCTTCAATTTTGAATGATAGTCTTGCTGTATAAACTATTCTTGGATTCAGTCCCTTGCTTTGCATCACTTTTTATTCTTCATTCCATTCCCTTCTGGCCTGATGTGTTTCTGTTGAGAAATTTGAAGGGAGATCCTTGTAAACAACTTTCTGTCTCTCTCTTGCAGCCTATAAGATTCTCTCTTTGTCATTAATGTTTGCCATTGTAATTATATCATGTCTTTTAGGGTTCATCTTGTTTGGGACTCTCTGTGCTTGTGTGATTTTTTTCTTATGCAAATCAGGGAAGGTTTCTGTTATTTTTTCTTCCAGTAGGTTTTCTAATCCTTGCTCCTCTTTTTGTTCTTCTGGCACCCCTATTATATGTATATTACTTCATTTCATGTTGTCCCAAAGCTCCCTTAGGCTCTTTGGCTTTCTATTTTTTTTTTTCTCCAATAGCTGTTCAGATTGGGTGTGTTTCTCTGCCCTACCTTCTAACTCACTAATTTGTTCCTCCACTTCTTCTAGTCTACTGTTGAAACCTTCCATAGTATTTTTTATTGTAGCTATATCATTTTTGATTTCCGCTTGATTCTTACAAAAGTTGATTTTCTCATCCATCTGGTTTATGAACTGTATGTCCTTACTCTGAATTCTTTTTTCTGACATATTGCATGCCTCTGTTCCATTTAGTTTCTTTTCTGGTGAGTACTTTTCTTTCCTTGGGGATTGTTCCTTTGTTTCCCCATTTTTGCTGTCTCTTTCTTGCCCTGGGCACCCTGCTTGGGGTTTGAGAGATTAAATACCCTATCAGGGCAATAGTCCGGAAATCATTAGCCCAGAGGCTGGGTCTGCCTTGAGTCCCATACCTTTATTGTCTCTGCTCTGAGTTGTATCCCCTTCTCCCACTGATCTGGTCCCTCAGTTGTCTACTTCAGATGCTTGAGGTTGTGGGAGCACATGCACAGTTCCTCTGATGTGCAACTCCCTGTGAGGACTCAAAGCCCACTTGCATGCAGTTTGCTATGCGGCCCAGCACTTTGGCAATGTGGCACCCTAGTACCTTTGGCAGTGCACTTGTGGCACGGTCCTGTGGCCCCTGGCTGTGCCCACCTATTTGCTCCAGGTTGCCCTGGCAGCACTTTCATAGGAATAGGGGTGAGGCATGTGCTGGGTTGCTCTGGGTAGCCCCTGCAGTTCTGTCCCAGGAGCCAGGGAGAAGTGGATGCATGTTGCTTTGGGTAGCACACACCATCTTTCTTGTAGCCCAGAGTAAGACGTGTACTGGGTTACTCCAGTTCACCCCTCCTTTGTTTGGAGCAGGGGTGAGTTGCCCTGGGTAACTCATTCTGAGCTCCCCTGTGGCCTAGAGTGAGGTGTGCATTGGTTGCTCTGGAGGGCTCCAGCACGACTGTCCCAGGGGCCAGGATGGAGCGGGCACTGATTGCTCTGGGATGTACAGTCAGAACTCCCCTGTGGCATGCTCTGGGTTGCTCTAGGTTGCCCCAGCAGCAGGTACCGGTGCAGGGGGGTTGAGCAGGTGCTGGGTGGCTTTGGGTCAGCCTAGCAGCATGGTTCTTGGGTCCAGTGCAGTGGTGGTTCACAGGGGTCCCCCGGGCCTGCACTCACTGCGGTGTCTTGGAGCCAGATCCTAGGACACTGGGTCCCAGTGGCCTAGTGAGGAGGCCTGGTGCGGGAGCTCACTTTGGCAGTATGTGCTCCCTGCAGACACCTGGGACACTACCCGGAGGTACTGCACCACTCACTGCTGGGGCATGGTGGTGGTTCTATGTAGGATATGGCTGGCAAGCGGCATTCTCTAGGCATCCTCTGCCCTTCCTTATTGAAAATTGTCTCCTCAGCTGTGTTTAATTTGTTAATTCAGGGTGGATGTTCTCTGATTTAGTTGCTTTTCTGGGTTGGCCCTAGGAGGAGGTGCACAACACTGCTGCCTATTAAGCCGCCATTTTTTCTCTCCCTAAAATCTTATATTCTTCAAATGATTTTGACTTAATGATGACTTGCTAATATTTTATTTTAAATGTTATTTTTGAGCATTTATATTTAGTGAAGTTCACCTGTAATTTTCCTATGTCTTTATCTAGTTTTGATATCAAATTTATAATTATTTGGGTATGTTTTCATTTTACTTCTAATGTGAATTTGAATAAGACTAATAGCTATTTCTAAAAGGCTTTAAGATATCTTCTTATAAAATGGCTGGACCTAAATATTTTTGAAATGTATGATGTGAAAGGTGGATAAGGAAAGGTGAACAATTTTTACTCATTCAATATTCTTAATGGCATGTGACTACTGAGATTTTATTTATTACTTTTAGAGTAAATAGTGGGAAATTACATTCTGCTCAGCAAATCATTTATTTACATTGATTTCTTAGCTCAAGAATTTCCATACAGTGTAAATTATTATAAGGATTTTCCCCCATCTGTGAGTAGCATTGACAGTAATAGATCTTCAAATTCCCAACAAAAAGATACAAGGTTCCTTATTATGCTAAGTAAATTAAGCCAATCAGAGAAAGACAAAACCATATGATCTCACTTATATGTGGAATTTAATGAAGAAATAAACTGACGAACAAAATAGAAACAGAGGTATGGGTACATGGAACAGACTGACAGTTGTCAGAGCTAATGAGGGGATGACTGGATGAAAGAAGGTGAAGGGAGTTGCCAAAGAACATATGTGCATAACCCCATGGACACATACAACAGTGTGGTGATGGCCAGAGGGAAGGGGGATGCAGGTGGGCAAAGGGGGGAAATAGGGACACTGTAATAGTGTCAATAACAACAATAAAAGATACAAAGTTCCTTGGTATTTCCCTTCCACTGTGGGTGTATTTTCTTTCTAATCCAGCCATTCAATGACTTGGAAGCTCTTCAAGGGTTGGCCACATTTCTAATTCTTGACCTTTCTATTGCCTAGTATCTATCCTTGTGAACTTAAAAACTAACATTGCAGTTTAATTAGGTGAACATATGATTCCCTGGTTATGACAGTCTCTTCTAAAATTCTTATCATTCTACACTGTTTCAGTCCTCTTTTCTTTTGCCTCCTTTCTCTCTTCTCCTTGTCTTATGAACAAAGTTATAATCCTAATATATAAAAACCCAGGGTTCGTAACATCCAAAATGATTGAAGGTTCAACCAACTGGAAGTCAGTGCTGGGTTGCCACAGCTGTGGGTGCCCCGACCCAGCACTGACTGCCAAGGGGGCTGTGGATCAGGCCTGAAGAAAGGCCTGGAGAAAGAAGCAGGGTCTGATACGTAGCCTCAGTGGCAGCTGTTGATCAGCACTTGCCTCTTTCACTCCGAGCCTGGCCAGCAGCTGCACCTCTCTTTCTCTTGGGCCTCCCTGGGCTGCTGATTAGCCCTGCTTCTCTGATCAGGCCCGTTGATAGGCCCAGAGACGCTGACTGGCATAGAAACCAAACAATCAGAACCAAATCTGGGTGAAGTGTGAGGAGCCAATGGCTGCCTAGGAGGCGAAGCTTTTGATGCTGACTGGCATAGAAACCGACCAATCAGAACCAAATCTGACTGAACTGTGAAGGCAGAACCTAAGGTTGGGGCTGAGGAGGGGTTTTAAGGGCAACAACTGTTTGGTATAAGGTGTAAGAAAGTGGTTCAATTTTTTAATGACCAGTTTGACAGTATAGTGCATATGGATGGCTATCAGTCCAGATATAAGGATTATGTATTTTTGTCTGCCAAGAATATCTCCTCCTATTGAAAAAGGCTTTCCCCCCACATTTAAGCAATCCTATCCTATATAATCTATCTATACTACTAAAAGGGTAATATGCTAATTAGACCAGGTCGACCAGCCATCTTCCAGACATCCTACTTCCTTCTGGACAAAGCCATGGTAGTGGGGGCCGAGGCAGAGGCTGTTAGGGGTTATCAGGCCAGCAGGAGAGGGCAGTTGGGGGCAACCAGGCTGGCAGGGGAGGGCAGTTGGGGGCGAGATCAGGCTGGCAGGGGAGGGCAGTTAGGGGTGATCAGACAGGCAGGCAGAAGCAGTTAGGGGCAATCAGGCAGGCAGGCAGAGGGGTTAGGGTCAATCAGGCAGGCAGGCAGAGGCAGTTAGGGATGATCAGGCAGGCAGGCAGGTGAGTGGTTAGGAGCCAGCAGTTCCAGATTGCGGTTGGACATCCCCCAAGGGGTCCCTGATTAGAGAGGGTGCAGGCTGGGCTGAGAGAACCCCCCACCCCTTGCAAGAATTTCGTGCACTGGGCCACTAGTTATATAATAATTTTATCTTCAATTTCCAAGATGCTTTCAGTGGGCAAGATTTTTTCCAAATGATTCATGTTCATAAGTCAGAAAAACATATTTTAACATATATTTAAAAAGCCCTTTCTCTCTAAACTTCTATTCACCTTGGGCTCTTTTTATTGAATTTTAAAACTTTTATTGATTATAAGAATCTAATATTTGTATTAAGGACATTAGTTAGTTATCTCATATTGTTTTCTATATATTTTACGCAATTTATTATTTGTTTTAATTTTTTATATTTTTTAACACTTATATGTCTAAATTTTAGTAACTACATTTTCTCTATGTAGCTTTGGAGGTTTTTTTTTTATGATTATAAAGGATTTTACCAAAAGAAAATAAATAACCAAAATAAAATTAGTTTTAACGTTTGTTTTTTATGCTTTTTATGTATATTTATAACTTTAATCATGTGGAATTTATTTTAGCATAAGAATTAAGTTTGGTATCCAGGTTTATTTTGTCACAAAAAAAAGTAGACAGTTAATCTCAGATTAATATGTATTTTTACCACTCAAAATATTCATTTTAAAAATAAAGGAGCTCAGCCAGAGTATAACTTAATATTATAGGTAAATAATAATTAAAGTGGGGCTTAAATTGAAATATCATACAAAATTCAGTCCTCTATTTAATTCTCCTGTGCATCTGTTAGCATATTAAAAAGTGTTTTATAATCCATAACACTCTTAAGATACCAAAGATTTTTTTATTAAAGACATTTAAGTTTTTATTGTTGTTGTTAAGAGCCAATATTGGTGCAGAGTGTTTAAGTTTACATTTGTGTGTTTGTGAGTGTGTGTGTGTGTAAATCCTGTCAATGAGAAACATCATACAATTAATAAGAACAACACCTTTATTGAGTAGCAAAAAAGTAATGGCCATAATGAAAACTGAGTGCAGACAGTAATAAAGCAAACAGCATTAGAAAGATGTGAAACATGTACAGTAAATTTAATTGGTGTCTGTTTGTTTACATAGAGAAGTAGCTTTATAAAATTGGAGTTTACAGTAATGTGATCTAAAAATTTAACTAATTATTTTATCATACATACTCAAATATGAGTGTACCTGATTTAAATATGGAGAGATTTGTTGCCCTAATTTTGTTTTATCCTATTTATTGGTTAAAATTTTAACAATACTCCTGAAAAATAAATAGGAAACATTTAGATATGTACACATCAATAAGAGAAGTTGTGTTCAGTAATTATTGAATTAAGGCAAATTAATTCTGTATCTATTTGAAACCATATATATGTATATATGCTGTGTCTATTTGAAATAAATTAGCATGTATGTGAGGTATGTTTAAGGAATTATAAAATAGTGCTCTGTTCTTAAATAATTTAATATTTGACAACATAAATATATTGATACACAGATCATTTAAAAACAAGTATATATTATGACTCAGATGTGTAGGAAAGTAAGTGAAGCTCTAGATGCTAAGAGAAATGGGGGTGGTGCAGTCAAAAAATAATGAAGTAAAATTGAGACCTGGATGATTTTTCTGCACCCCTTTAGATAATTTTATATCCAAGTTGATGTGTATCCCGTTAATTTAAAACACCAGATTTGTTTCCCTAAGTAAGTTTGATATATATATATATAAACTGAACAAGTTTGATATACATATAAACTGAACAAGTATTGTGGTCACATTTTACCCCATTGTAATAGAACAATAAACTAACAACTAACATTAGTTGATCTGATTTGCTTGATATTTTGACAAAAAAAAAAACAACTACTGACAGCCCAATTATTTCACCTCTCTTATTTATCTGATATACATGGTAAATTTATTCTATATAATAAAAGCCTAATATGCAAATTGTCCCCTCAACCAGGAGTTTGACCTGGAGTTCAACCGCGTGCTATGATGTGCACTGACCACCAGGGGGTGGCGTGGAACATGGCGGGTGGCGGTGATGCAGCCCTGGCAGTGGGTGGCAGTGGAGGTGCTGCCAGCCCCAATGGGCCCCAACGAGAGCGTGACTGTGGCAGGATGGTGGAGCAGGTGAGTAGGCAGCACCAGGCTAAGACAGGTGTGAGCGGGAGCATGATCGCCCCTCAGATTGCCCCTCAGATCGCCCCTCAGATCACCCCTTGGATCACCCTGCAGACAGGGACCAGCGGCAGCAGCAGGGGGCGGGGCCACCACCCAGCTCCCAGATGCTGAGGGAGCCAGGCAGGGGACCCGGCCCAATCGATCGCCCAGCAGGCGGGATGGAGGAGCAGGTGAGGGGGAGGCTCCAGGCCAAGGTGGGGTGCCAGGCAGGACTGCGGGGCTGCGAGGCTGAGGGTGCACAAGCTGGGGCTGCGAGGCTGGGGGCTCAAGCTGGGGCCCAATCCCTGCAGGCCATCCTGAGGGACCCCACCCATGCACAAATTCGTGCACAGAGCCTTTAATATGTAATAAAAGAAAATAGTCAGCTGTAGAGCACTCACCATGATCACCAGAACAAGAATTATTTGGTGGTGGAGTCTGGTAGAATCTCTTTCAGTGTATTTTATTTTAAACGAGGAAAGGGTGCAGTGTAGTACTGTAAAAAAGCAAAGCATAAGGTTTGGGCATGGATGACTGAAGGCTCAGGTTTCAGTTAGTTCTAGGACTTTTACTTTCTTGCCAGGTGATTTCTGGCCCACTGTTTAAATTATCTAAGCATTAGCATCCTGAATTGCAATACAAGGAAAATGACACTGTCCACAATACCTACTTTTGGGTTTTTATGAGAATCGATTTAGAATTTGTAATGGAATTTACAAATCTGTAACATGTAAACTGGATACCGTCAACCTTAAGGCCCCCTTTGAGCTGCCTCCACATCTGTGTTACTGAGAAGCAGTGAGCCCTGTGAGGAGCAGTGCTACTGGGTCCTGTGATGGTATACTTGATACTGGAGGAAGCCTAGGTATTATTGTGGGGCGTGGTGGACAAAGATTCAGTATTCAAATACAGAAGTTACAACATTCAAGGCTAGTTCTCAGACCCTTTCATTGTAATATTGTAGTAAAGGGTTAGGGAAAAAGGGAAAAAAAAAATCTTAGAATTCTCAGTAAGAGTTTTGAAAGAAAATAGCAGTATAAAAAAGCAGAGTATATGGTCCTCCATTTAAGTACATACAGGCACAAATTTAAAAAGATTACATTATCTCTGTAAAGACAGATGAGATATTAAAACAAGGCAAATTAGAGGAGAATACAAATGAAAAGCCAGAAGCATTCCTAAGGCAGTTAAACTGTGAAGTTCCTATTATAACACAAGAGAAGCCTCTATTTCTTTAAGGAGTGATGAATTATATTATCACACTGTAATATTAAGGGCATTGATTTATAGGATATATTCTTAATGGAAGGCTTTTTATAAAATTGAAAATAAGAAGAATTACAAATACTTTATAAAGAGATCTATCCTGTCCAAATTTCCTGTAATGCTACAATACACAAGCCAAAGGACTTTTATGTTTTGAAACTCAAATATAAAGACCATTCTTAGCATTTCAACAAGATTAATGAACATTTAATGATACTTTATGCATAATGGAAATCATGATAGAGTATTAAAATATTATCTACAGCTTAAATAAACAACTGGTTGAAATAATCACCATCAAATTGTATCTATTTAAAAAAATAATGATTACTTCATATGTGTTTTTATATTGAGTTTCAGTGGGGTTCATGTATGCAGTGCCTTTGTGCCTTGATAATACCTTCCATTTTTTCAGTAACACTTTAAATAAAACTGCTGCTGCTTCAAATAAGACCTGATTCTGCCATTTTGGATTTATGCTTTTTCTTACCCACATATATTTAGTATGACTGTCTAATATCACTCATGCTAACTGCCAGAATTATCATGAAATAATATAAAAATATTACAGTATTTCCCATACTTGTAAATGTCATATCAGCAATCAAACTGTCCATATATTTTATTGAAACACCTTGTTTCTTTCTACCCCACTGCTTCCTAATAACAAGAGGTGACCATCTGAGGATCTCAGAGCAATTTAGCACAAAGTGTGGCTATGAATAGAAAATGTATTTTTAGGCCGATTCTTACAAAGATAATGAAAAGTCAATGAATAAAGTTAGGTAGGATACTCATCCTTGCTCAAATTTTTCTACATTGCTGCCAAAGATAAAACAGATAAACTCAATTTTTTTCTCACCATTGCTTATTTGTTTTAGTTGCTTTATTTTTCTTAAATCTTAACATCAAGTAAGGTATTTAATAATTTGCTTGTAACCATATTCATTGTCTGTTTTTCCAATTATAAAGTAAGCCTCATGAAGGCAAAATGTCTTTCTTTTATTGTTAATGTTCATCTCTGTTCTAGTATTTGGCAAATTGTAACCATTAATCATTGTTTTTTCAATGAAAAAATGAAAAAGGATACAGCTAGAATGATCAGACACTACAGTTAAAAAATACAATTTTAAATATTTACCTACTATAAAATTCACTCTCTTTGCATTGAGTTGTATGAGTTTTGATAAACACAGTCATTTAACCACCACCATAATAAAGATACAAAATTGTTCTATTGACCTGAAATATTTTCTTGTGTTATTCCTTTGTAATCAATCACTCCCCATATTATTTTTTTAATATCTTTTTATTGATTTTTTACAGAGAGGAAGGGAGAGGGCTAGAGAGTTAGAAACATCGATGAGAGAGAAGCATGGATCAGCTGCCTCCTGCACACCCCCCACTGGGGATGTGCCCACAACCAAGGTACATGCCCTTGACCGGAATCAAACCTGGGACCATTCAGTCCCCAGGCCGACGCTCTATCCAGTGAGCCAAACCTGCTAGGGCACTCCCCATATTCTTAACTAGTGGCCCAGTGCATGAAATTTGTGCACATTGAAAGGTAATTAATTAGAGGATATATTTTAATTTTGCTATTTGCCCTTTCTCTATAATAGAGGTGTGAGAGATGAAAGGAAATGAGTAAAATGTATATGAAAATAATACATAATTTTATTAATAAATAAACAATAACAAAATGATATAACAACAAACACATGATATAAAAACATCATATGAAAACAGCAAAAACATGATATAAAAACAACATTGATGCAAATGATGACTGATAAAGTGATTAAACTTATTCTAATATCTCCCTGTATACCAAATTAAGAGTGAAAACACTTTCAGAGTGTTTGACTAATTTCCCTTGGGATGAAGTATTTACAACTTTAACTTTAATGTCACATGCTCTTCAAACTTGAGAGAAAGCAACATATAACTGACCATGTCCGAAAATGGCTTCAGTTAGGAATATCCCTACTCTGTCTAGAGTTTGTCCTTGTGATTTATTAATAGTCATCGCAAATGCTGGAATCACGGGAAACTGTCATAGAATTAATTTAAATGGGAGGCCAGTGTCAGATGGGGACAAATCAATTTTTGGAATCAGAACAACCTCTTCCTCTGCAGATTCTCTTAATACTTCAGCTTCGATTATGTTAGGTCACAATCTTTTGATAATAAACCTAGTACCATTACAAAGACCGCATTTACTATTAAGATTTCTCAGTAGCATGATAATTGCACCCACTTTCAATTTTAATTTATGACATGGCATACCTGAAGGAGTAATACTATTAAGAAATTAGGTAGGAAAATGTTCCTTTTCAGCATCATCTGTTGAGTCAATGGAATCATCACTCAAATAGGTGTGAAAATCTCCATCAAGTATATCCAAAATTTCTTCATTTAATTTTTGAACATGCTCATTTTTGGACAAAGAATCGCATGTTTAGATATATTTTTAATATTATCTATAGATACACTATTTCCAAAGGTAGCTTCAATAATAGATCTGTTACAAATCATTTCACAGGGGATTTCAATAACATCCATTCCTAAATGAAAACTGCTATCAAGTTTGCCATCTCCAAGTTTTACTAACCATTCACTATAAGCAGGATCCTCTGATCTCATATTTGTTTGTAAGAGAAAAAATTCTGAAACATCCCCAAATACAAAAGTACTTTCAACTCATTTGTACTATGGCTGATCACATAGCATGCGGCACAACACTGAGACATTGTCGAAAATCCCCTCCAAGGAGAACTTTCCCACCAAATGCAACATTTAAATTCATAATTTCTCTTAGTAATCTGTCTATGGCGTTTATAGCATGACTGGATGCCATGGTGAATTCATAAGCAATGAGAAGTTGGGCCTTTTTAAAGGTTTTAGCAACTTCAGTCTTTATATCGAGTCTAGAAATTGAAGTTTCATTTAATAGAATTGGTAATTTATATTGAGAATGGAAGGTTCTTCCACCAAGAAGTAAATTTGAAGCAATTCCTGTAGATGCTGTGGGTAAAACAGTACCACCACGACCTCTAATATAATGTATTAAAACTTTATACAGATATGTTTTTTCCACTACCACCTGGACCATCCAAGAAAAATCATTTGGGGTACACAGTTTGATCTTCGATGGTTGAAGGTATAGTCTGAAAGGCTTTCAACTATTTATTATTCAGAGAATTTATCAAAACCTCTGCCTGTTGTCACTCGTATGTATTTGCATTGATTAATCAAGCACAGTCCAGATGTTTGAAATGTGAACATTTCATTCCATGCAATGTGAATACCTCCTGAATTTCGTTAAGGGCATGCATTTCACAGTTTACACAGGCACCTTCTCTTCGGTGCAATTTCAAACAGAAATCTTCAATAAAATGAAGATATTCTCATCCCATAATTTGTCTGTGGCAGAAGGACATCCAAACACACATATGTATGCAAAAAGTTGCCGTAGTTGTTTGGGCAGATTAAGGATGATTGCATCATCAAACATATCTTTCCAGATAGTGTCCTCAAGTAATAATCTTCAGTGTTTAGCAGCTACATGAAATGTATCATAAGTTACACTTCCTACAGTTCACAGATCCTCAAAACTTATCGCACCTTTTACATGCAGAAGCAAAAGTCTAAGGTAATATTGTTCAGGTTCTCTAAACCTCACAGTGAACAGTCTACCTAATACTTTATTCCCACCCTTTTGGTGTTTTGTCCACAAAGAATTATTAAACACACTAAAGGCCCTGTGCATGAAATTCGTGCATGGGGGGTGTATGTCCCTCAGCCCAGCCTGCACCCTCTCCAATCTGGGACCCCTCAAGGGATGTCCGCTTGCCCGTTTAGGCCTGATCACAGGACTGCTGGCTCCCAACTGCTCGCCTGCCTGCCTTCCTGATTGCCTGTAACCGCTTCTTCCTGCCAGCCTGATCACCCCCTAACCACTCCCCTGCCAGCCTGATTGATGCCTAACTGCTCCCCTGCCAGCCTGATTGACCCTAACTGCCCTCCCCTGCAGGCCTGGTCACCCCTAACTGCCCTCCCCTTCAGGCCTGGTCCCTGCAACTGCCCTCCCCTGCAGTCCTGGTCCCCTCCAACTGCTCCCCCCTGCAGGCCTGGGTCCCCATCAACTGCCCTCCCCTGCTGGCCATCTTGTGGTGGCCAACTTGTGTCCACATGGGGGCATCCATCTTTGACTACATGGGGGCAGACATCTTGTATGTTGGAGTGATGGTTAATTTGCATATTACTCTTTTATTAGACAGGATAGAGGCCTGGTGCATGGGTGGGGGCCGGCTGGTTTGCAATGAAGGGTGTCCCAGATCAGGGTGGGGCTTCCCTTGGAGCATGGGGTGGCCCAGGCGAGGGGCCTGTGGTGGTTTGCAGGCCAGCGATGCCCCCAGCGACCCAATCAGAGGCCGTGGTATCTGGGATTTATTTATCTTCTATTACTGAAACTTTGTAGCCTTGAGCAGAGGCCAGGGCCGGCCAGGGCAGGGCGGTAAGCTTGGCTTCCTCCTTCTCCAGGACAACTCAAGTCTCCTGCTCTCTCAGTGGCTACAGCCATCTTGTTTGGGTTAATTTGCATGCTCACTCCTGATTGGCTGGTAGGTGTGGCTTGTGGGTGTAGCGGAGGTATGGTGAATTTGCATGTTTCTCTTCTATTAATGTAGATAATGCTGTGGAATCTCCCAATAATAATAATTACATGCATCAGAATCTTCTCTATTCAATAAGAACCAAGCCATCAAAGTTGAGTTATGCCTTTTAGCCCTATCTAAAACTTCAGCAATATCATCAGTATGAAAATACAAATTTTGTTCATTTGGCAAATGAATAGCTGATCTTGTGATTGAATGAGATTGGTCATGCATTCGCATTGCAAAAAGTCTTCAAACAGCCTCAGGAGTGCTCACATACCTGGAGTCAATGAAGTCCTATACTTCATCATGATTGATAATATTTTTTCCCCAAATTTGAATATTTGCACAATCGTGCCCTTTACATATGTATTTAAATAAATATTTGACACTTTTAATTGATGTGCAGACTTCAATCTTTATAAGATAGTTATAGTTTAGGCACAAATACGGATTATAAGGAACAATCCAAGTGTTATCCACAACTTTATTTCTAATAGACATGGTGCTACCAGATCTTCGTTTGTATTTTGGATATCCATCAATATTTCCAATAGTCACATTTTGAAATTATTTTGGATATCCCTTTGAACATTTTCCATTTCCTATACATGGACTATTTGAATTTTGTAGTCCACATGGTCCATGTACCATATTTGAATTTACAATTTGAAAAAGTCGAGGACACTGGTCTTCATCTGGAATTTCTGCCTTAACTATATGGTCAGTGTCATCTTCTGTTTGTAATTTGAATTCTCTTTCTAATATCAATAATATGTGAGTGGGAGGCAGTCCATGTTTTTGAAATTCAATGACATGAATCTTAGCTATAACTTTGCCAAATAAATGGAATTTACATATATCATTTAAAAGAGCATTCAGCTTAATATTAAAAACTCTGGCTACCAAGTCAGGTCTGTTTTCAACTTTTGCCAGCGTTGTAAATTGTTTGTAATATCTGCCCATTTGGGGTTGTATGTTATGAAGAAATTGGGCTTGACGTACTTCATTAAAATTGCCATAGCATCTTGATATGCTGCTGCATATTTCTGAGACTACCCTCAAAAGACGAAGGAAGTATTATCATTTTACCAATTGGCACATTGTCATTTTCAGATCTAGATTTGAGGTAATCCATCAAACCACTATATTTGTCAACTCTCAACTTAGATTGGTTTGAGTTAATGAAATTTATCCAATTGGCCTCCGTTTTTTAATATGAATCCACAATAAACTGTTGAGTTAATTTTCCTGCATTTAAAATAGGATTGAATGTGTCCCATACAGAGACATGAAATCCAGAATACTGCATTTGTGTGACTCGTGTCCTTACATTTCATCTAGTATTATTGTCAATTATACTGTTGTCTCTGAGTCTTAATGCAATATCTGTTCCCCAGCCTTTTTCACCATGTGGAAAAAGAATAGGATATGTCATTGCATCTAATGTAAGAAACAGGATACTGATTTGTTTCATTTTAGTGGCATTCGAATTACTGGGATCTGGTTTACAATGAATGAGCAAGTCCCTCTCAAAAGGAGGTTCTCCATCTTCATTTCTGAATATGATGGCAATTTTGGTTACATGGGGATAATTATATCTACCTTGGTCATTGTAACAAACATATTTAATCGCCATTATTACTTCCATGGGAGCAATACCTTTTGCTGCTGCTTCAGATCGGGTTTCCTTTTCTACCTCATGTAGCATCTTGTACAATTTTGTTATTTCATTTATTTCAGGCATGAGGTTGTTGATGTTGATGATGAGTCTTTCTGAGCAACCTTCATTTTTTGGCATTGCTAATCTTTTCCTCGTTGCTTCGGCCGTATCTAAAATATAGAGTTGAGCAAACTTCTGAGAAACACCATCCGAAGGATGTAAAGTT
Organism: Eptesicus fuscus; assembly: GCF_027574615.1. Classification (NCBI taxonomy): domain Eukaryota; kingdom Metazoa; phylum Chordata; class Mammalia; order Chiroptera; family Vespertilionidae; genus Eptesicus; species Eptesicus fuscus. The sequence goes on along the minus strand of NC_072475.1, from coordinate 89,993,113 downwards.
CCAGTACGGTGATAAACTTGTCTGTGTATTATAAAACAGTATGGCCCATATCCTGATGGTGAAGAAATGTTTGCACCCATGGAAGCAAAAGCAAAAGAATTATTTATAGAACGAATATTTTCCATGAAATTTTTACTGTCTGAATCTTCATTTGTCATTAATCTTTTTAAATATGCCAGGTATTCTGGAAAATGTGTATCATTTGGACAGACTTTCCCTTTGCTACAACATTGATTAAATTTCCCATCAGATGGTTTTCCATCAGAGAACTTTAGTGATAGGCAAAATTCACATCTAACAGTCATCCACCACAGCTATGTTCGAGAATTGCATCCTCATGTACTCCATTTTTGCTGAGCAGGCAGTTCCTACCAGTATTGGTAGTACTTGTTGATGACTGTTCTCTAGATAGGTTCTGTTGTTGCCACTGCCTTCTTTTAACTTCAAAGGCACATTGGTCTTCAGACATTTTCTGTCGATGATGCTTCCTTTTTTCGGCTTCAGAGCAACGTGTTTCCAATAACTGCTCTTCAGATACATTCTGTCACAGGCACCGCCTTCTTTCAAGATCAGACGCATGTTGCTCTTCAGACATTATCTGTCGATAACACCGGCATCTTTCAGCTGCAGAGGTACGTAGTATCAACAACTGTTCTTTAGACATAGTCCCACCTCCCTGCTGTCACAGTCTAGATGCAGGTGAATGAGATTCCTGGCTGTCAGGCCACTGAGAGCTATCTGACCAATGGCTGATTCTGTGGGGGTGGGACTTCTTCCTCCCTGCTGTCAGTCTCCACAGCAGCAATGAGGAATCTGGGGTGACCCAGGACGCCAAGCCTTCCCACCCGCTCTCCCCAGCTCCATGGCTCCAGCCAACACCACCATCTTTGTCCCATCAATTTGCATATTCCTCCTTTTGGACTATGGGCGCAGCCATCTTTATTGTGAAGTGATGGTTAATTTGCATATTTCTCTTTTATTAGATAGGACTAGAGGCCCGGTGCATGAAATTCGTGCACTGGGGGTCGGAGGTCCCTCAGCCCAACCTTCCCCCTCTCACATACTGGGAGGCCTCAGGGGATGTCCTACTGACGGCTGAGGCTTGTGCCCCACGGGGAGCGGGCCTACGCTGCAGTATGGCCTCCCTTTGTGGGAGGCAACTGGGCTGATCAGTGGAAGGCACCAGCCCCATCACCCTGCTGCTGCAGCCACTGCCAGTCACCGCAGCCACCAAGGTGTTTTCATCAACACGGACTCCATTCCCTTCACCAAGAAAAAATGACAACTTTCTTTAGGTATTTTCAAGATGTGTCTTTCATAGGATATGCATTTATTTCTTTATTTTTCATCCTCACCTGAGGATATGTTTCCATTGACTTTTAGAGAATATGGAAGAGAAAGGGAAAGACAGAGAAACATCAAAGTGAGAGGAAAATTCTGATTGGTTGCCTGATCTGGGCCCCAGCCAGGGAGGAGCCTACAACCTAGGTACATGCCCTTGATCAGAATCGAACCCAGACCCTGCTATCTGCAGGCTGAGGCATTGTCCATTGAGTCAAACCGGCTAGGGCAGGATATGACATTTCTTAGCCCTCCAGCAGTGGACCTTCATTTTTATCTCCAGAAGTGTGGTGGAAAAACCCTAGATCACCTTTTTGGATTCTTATTACCCAAGTTACTAAGAATATTACCAGTGGCATACAGGAAGCTTAGCCAATGTGCAGTCAGAAAAGGTGTTTCCTCTATAGTTCACACCAATCAACGGCTGGGCCCTGCCCAGGCCTAAAGCCTCTGGCCAAAGCTTTAGGCCTGGGCAGGGGACCTCCAGCTCCCTGTGATTGCAGACACCGCCCATTGGGCAGGGGACCCCAGCTCCCTACAATCCACCACAGGAGCAGACCCCCTCGCAGGAGCCGACCCCCAGTTGCCTGTGATCAATCGCAGAGGGTCCGCTCCTGCCCAGGCCGAAAGCAGACCCCCAGCTCCCTGCCCAGGTGATCGATCACAGGGGGTACGCTCGTGCACCAGGCCAAAGAAACCCCCAGCTCCCTGCGATCGATTGCAGTGGGTCTGCTCTGGCACCAGTCCAAAAGCCTCCTCTGTATGGAAAAAAAAAAAAAAGTAGTTTCTTTCAGAATACAGTTCCATACAAGTGGGCTCATCTTTGAGGTCAAATAATAAGAGAGAATAGGATAGTGGTGATTCCTTATACACTTTAGAACACAGGGGTGTCTCTAGCTAAAGACATATGTTTTCTCTCTTTAGGGGCTTAGGAATCCATGCCATTGTCAGCACCACAGTGATGTAGCTCCGTGACTGAGGCTGGCTTGAGAGCAGGGTTGAGAGAATAAAAATACAAAGGCAGGGGGAGGCTCTTTCTCTCCCTCCTGGGTTCTTAAAGTACCCTGTCCTGGTCTTCTGTACAGACAGAAGCGTTCCCTAAGAGATTTTATTTACTACCTATTACGCAGTTCTGCAAGTCAGACCACACTCAGGTCAAAGCCAGTTAAGAAAAAGAGGGAGGGAAGAAGAGAGGGAGAGAGGAAAAAAGAGAGGGGAGGGAAGAAAAGGGGAAGGGGAAGGGGAAAAGGACGAAGAAGGGGAAGGGAAGGAGGAAGGGAAAAAGAAGGAGGAAGGGGAGGGAAGGAGAGGGAAGGGAAGGGAGGGTAAAGGAAGAAATGAGGAAGGAAAACAATGGGAAACTGATCACCCTCCCAGTCATTCTTCAAATTTTGACTTTTTCACCCACTCTGTCTGCTACTGTTTACTTGAAAGAGTCCTCATGTAGTTGTTGTTTGTATTCTATCCAGATTTTTAGTTAAAATCAGTTGGCAGTGAGAATGTAGTGGGTTTGCCCCATCTTAACAAGAACTAGAAGTCAGAAAATGCAGCTTTATCTCCCCCTTTACTGATAACCTAAATCCATGGTGGGCAAACTGCAGCTCTCGAGCCACATGCGGCTCTTTGGCCCCTTGAGTGTGGCTCTTCCACAAAATACCACGGCCTGGGCGAGTCTATTTTGAAGAAGTGGCGTTAGAAGAAGTTTAAGTTTAAAAAATTTGGCTCTCAAAAGAAATTTCAATCGTTGTACTGTTGATATTTGGCTATGTTGACTAATGAGTTTGCCGACCACTGACCTAAATGGAATCCAAATCACGTAAATTTTACTTGTTAATGATAGAAACCATTAATGTATCTCTAAATGTAAAAATATAAAGTATTATATGTGTGGTTTATTAGCTATGTATTAGTATTTACTAAATGATTAATGGAAGATGTGAGATATATGTGAGTATTAGGAATTGATAATAACGGTATCCAAATGTAAGATGAGGACCAGAAGTTGAAGAGAAGCCAGAACCTCCTTAATGCCACAGAGCCAGAAAGAGAGAGCACGATTCAAGCTCAGGTCTCGCAGTTCACAGACCTGGGTTCATAAGCACTATGCAATGCATATTCAAAAAATAACTGTATTTTCTGACTTACAACTTTAACCTAATATTTAATGATTCCTGTCATGATAGCAGGAATTAATAATAGCATGATATAATAATTTATGAACTTAAAGAGAAGAGTCAAGAAGAAAACAAATATCAGGATATTCAGTCATTCATTTGCAAACACTTTTTGAAGAGTAACTTAAAGATACATATGTTTATATTGTAAGTATCATAAGCAATGGAACCTTTCCTTATGAAGTTCATATTGAAATAAAAATGGTGAATCTGTAAGTCATTACACAATTACAAGGCAGTCTAACTAGTGCTGTGGCAAAGTGAAGTGTAAGGTTCAGAGTGCATAAAATGGCAAAGGTTATCTCTCCCTAGGAAAGGAAAATTAGGTTTTATTAAGACCTGGGCCTTACAGAATGAGAAACCAGGTGATAAGAAAGGGATGGTCCTACCATGTAGAAGGAACAGCATGTGCAAAGGCATAACAAGAGGAAATAAATGACCAACATTATCTCTACTCTCCTGGAAAGAAAAAGGGATGTGACCAGGATTATATTAACCAAATTTACTGTTACTATATACCAGTGTTAAGTTCATAAAGGCACTATTTTATGATAAATTTCTGTTGAGCATGTGACATTTGTTGCCTGTCACCAGGAATTAAAGGCCCAACACTTCTGTCCACTGCATTTTGGTATCAGAGTGTGCAAAGGAAACACAATGCAATCACCGCTGCGTAGAACAACGCTTTGCTCAAACACAGCAACATCAACTTCTTAGTGGGTGCCAGTCCCGCATGGCCAGAGCATCCCTCCTGGCAGCCACCACAGACGGCTGGCCTGCACACACTCTTCTTGTGCTACAGCAGAAGGATTCTGTCCCTGCTCGCAGGGGACAGGCAGAGCAGGGGGGTTGGCCAGGTCCCATGTGATACACACAGTTAAACAGAACAAAGGAGTGCACATTGAGTCTGAAACAGGGAAAGACATTCCCACACAAGGTGATAAGCCAGCACAGCCTGCCAGGGCTCTTTATCTCTTGTAAGGAAGTGTTCCAGGAGCAAGTCCATTCTTTTGCAGCCAAGAGGAGGTGAAAAGAATGTGCATAGAAAACTGTCTTTCCCTGTAATTTATAGCCTTCTAAATACTAAAATGGCTTTAAATTGTTTATCTAAAGTCCTTTTTATTAAAAATTGCTTTAGAATCTGAACTCTATATACTTGATTGACTATCATGAGAATCTAAATATAGAAGCCAGGGGTCCTGACACACAGCCATGAGCTTTGTCTGCTGATTTTTAAATATGTATTTATTCTTTCTTGGCTACTTTAAACTTGTGAAGAGAAAACCAATAAAGAATAACCTAAGAATTATTACCATATCAATTAACATGTTTATTAAGAATTGGAATATGAAATTTGGTCAGGTTCAATTTTCATTTGAAGGTCTAACAGGACTCGCCAGTGCTGTTGCCTTTAATAAAATCAAATGCTTATTCTATCATCCTGTAGCTATGAACTCCAAGGCAATGAAAAACTGTGACGAAAGGATTTAACTACCTCTTTCCAATGGAATAAATAGATAGCTCATCAGAAAAATACTCGGGTTTTAATATAAAGACTCTATTTTTATTATCTTCTGTGGTTTAGAAAATTTTGATTTAGCTTTCCTCTTTCTTCTTGTCATGTGGCTGGCTATATATTTACCCCCTTAAAATCCTTGGCCATTTCCCTGAAGGGAATAGAGTCAGTGGCCTGAATAGGATTAGCATCAAACGCCACCACTGCTTTCCCAAGCAGAGTTTAAAAATAGGATCATTGAATAATAAGGGATTTAAGTCTCAACCAAGCAGGGTGCGAAAGGAAATTATTTGGATTTAGACTAGTAGAGATTAGAGTGTGATTACAGACTACCATGTTCTTTATATCAGATTAAGGGACTTGAAAGAGAGACTTGCAGGAAAAAGTCAGGTTACAGAATTTTCCACCTGCTTCCCTAAATAAATCAAAGAAAGATCACACTTTTTCTGTATATTTCTGTGTGAGAGTACTGACTGAAGCTAACACAAAGAGATAAGGGTCCAGCAGTGCGACAGTATAAGTTTTCATGAAAATTACCTTTGGGAAATAGTCAATACAGGAATCAAGGAACCCAGACAGGTAACCAATAATAATAACTTGTATATAAATTTCTTTATCTTAAAGAATCCCAAAACAATTTCTAAGGAAGAAAATGCATCATATTCAGGGGAAATCTATCCATCCCTAGAGTGAGACATTTATATTTAATATAGAATTCTTGACAGGATAAACAAAGAGAAAATTTTTTCTTCAATATATGGTTAGTTTATATTGCTTAATCAAAGCTTAGATAAAAAGAAGAGTTTCTCTTTCATTTTGCTAAGATATTTTGGTGAAGAAAAATGCCTATATGAAATCACTTAAAAATATTCCCCAATCCTATATAATAAAAACCTAATATGCTAAGTGTTTGACTGTTCCTTCGACCATTCAACCACTCACTATGATGCGCACTGACCACTAGGGGGCAGATGCTCTGACCAGCAGGTAGCTTGCTGCTAGGGTCCAGCTGATCGGGACTGAGCTAGATTGGCCGGACACACCCTGGAGCCCTCCCATGGTCCCTCCCCAGCCCTGATCGTGCACCTGTGGGGTCCCTCGGCCTGACCTGTGCCCTCTCGCAATCCAGGACCCCTCAGGGGAATGTCGGAGAACCGGTTTTGGCCCAATCCCCACAGGCCAGGCCAAGGGACCCCACCAGTGCACGAATCCGTGCACTGGGCCTCTAGTCAGATATAAAACTGAAAGCAACAAATAAACAAGACAAACAAAAACTCAAAGATACAGACAACAGGATGATGGTTACCAGAGGAAAATCATTACTGATATAATTGGTAAGAATTTACTAAAGTATAGTGAAGTAATTAATATTACTCTGAAATTGAACTGGAGACAGTCTGTGTTTTGCCACACTTATTAGTTTAATCATGTTTATCATGACTAAAAACTGGATTGTTTGGTTCATTTACCTAGATTAACTATTTTATTTTATTTTATTATTATTTTTTTTTAATATATTTTATTGATTTTCACAGGGAGGAAGGGAGAGGGACAGAGAGCCAGAAACGTCGATGAGAGAGAAACATCGACCAGCTGCCTCCTGCACACCCCCCACCGGGGATGTGCCCACAACCAAGGCACATGCCCTTGACCAGAATCGAACCCGGGACCCTTCAGTCCGCAGGCCGACGCTCTATCCACTGAGCCAAACCGGTCTCGGCTAGATTAACTATTTTAAATAGTAACTCTGCATGGGTAGTTGTGAGTGTGTGATTGTGTGTGTGTGTGTGTGTGTGTGTGTGTGTGTGTGTGTGTGTATAATATACATATATTATTCAGAAATCATGTAGCTATATAGTTAGGTGCAGAGTTTATGAGAGTCTTCAACATATTTTTAAACACTTTATTGAGGTATGATTGATACACAAAAAGGTGTATATATTCATTGTAAATACAACTAAATGAGTTTGGAGAAAAGAATCTGTTTATGAAACCAACACCACAATTGATTCCATAAATATATCCATTGCATCCAAAAGTTTCCTTCCATCTTATTTATTTATTATAATATTTTCCTCAAAAGTCATCTTGAATCATGATGTTGTTTGCCACCAAGATTAGCATTTGTTATATTGCTCCAATATAATGTCAAAATTCTACTAATAATTCAGTAAATAGTTTTAAATATGAATCAATATTGCATATTGCTCATTTTTTATAGAGCATTGTTCACTCTGAGAAGTAAATGTCATTGTTGCCATAATCTGTTAAGTGTCCTGAAATTACAGAAAACTTTTAACAATGTAATAAAAACTAAATACTACTTTGAAAATATGTGCCCATTAAAAATCTAGTATTTATTTGAATATCATCTTACTATAATATAAAGAGGAAAATGAATTGTGTTTAGAATAGTGTCTAGAACATAGTAAGATCCAAATAATTATTACCAAATGTCATTATTCCTAGTCATCTTAGATTTGGTTCCGCCCCCCCCCCCCCCCGCCCAAAATTAATGATAATAATACTTAGCTCATTGGATGTCTTAGGAACAAGTGAGTTAATGCACTATAATAATTTCCATTATTTTTTAAACTATGCTAACTAATAATACCTAATAAGTGAGGTATAGTTTGATAAAGCCTGCTATTATTGTTTTCACTCTGGGTAGAAGGAGGAGTCATCTTGTAGGAGTCAGTTTCAGTGAGACTCATGAGTGTGTTGATTTGGGCATGTTGATAAAGAATGAGGATAATGTGTGGTATGGAAGGTGTGCACATACGAAGCCTGAGGTTGAGTAAGTGGTTTGGAGCACAGGGAGAAGTTGTTGATGTTCATGGAATTATGAAGGATAAAAATATCAGGTTAGTCATAAAACCTAGGAATATGACAGAGCAAATTGGTGGAAAGTCTTAAAAGTCAAGTAAGCAGCTTGGATTATTCCATATTTTATTTGCACTTTATTGTGAAGAAGGTTTTTTTTGTAAAATTTTACATTATTGTTTAGAAAATACATTTTCAAAAATTTTGAGGATTGATTTGATTGTGAGAATAATAGTCATGATGATGTTAAGGTTTTGAAAGATTATAATAAAAAAGACATTCAACAAGGTTGTTTAGAATCTAATCAGTTGCTATGTACTATAAAGTATTTCAAACATACATATGTGTTATTCAAAAAGGAAATAAATCATTGTCAGACATGGAATCAAAAAAGAAAAGTATACCAAATGTTGTTGCCTACTTGTGATATTTTGCTATTCTCCTGAATTCTGGGGCTAGTTATTTTGATCAATGTTGAGAGGCTCTGGAAATGACTTCCCTCAAAATCTTGATTAGGATTGAAACCCATCTCTCTTACATGGCTTAGTTGTAGTCCTGCCTGGAGTCAAAGGATAGATAACCTGAAATAGAATAAGAGACCCAAAGGAGAGGATTAAGCCACTGGATTAGTGGTGACCATATGCTCTCTAGAAGGTTCATAAAACTGCTCATTTCCATGGGAAAATACCATATTTTCCGGCATATAAGACGACTGGGCGTATAGAAGATTTTCCTGGGTTAAAAAGTCGTCTTATACGCCGGAAAATACGGTATATGTTTTTCTCAGTGGCTATGGATTTTATTAAGAGAAAAATGCCAGCCATTTTTTGGCTTTGTTTTATTGTTTTATTTTGTATTTTGTTTTAATGCCCATTAAGACCACTGGAGTAAGTAATCTTTCAAGAATATTTTTGTTCCTAATATAAAATCCCTAGTTTGTTAATATAAAATCTCTCTTTTCCCTTTTTCTTAACTCCAGTTCTCCTTACTTCCCTTACCCTCTGTGTTCCCTTTCTCCCCTTCTTCCTCCTCATTCTCTCTACAACTCCCTCTCTGACTCCTTTTTTCAGTCCTTTCCTTTCTTAAAAAATATTTTGAAACACTTTCCTAATTTTTTCCAGATGCTATGTTTTATTATATGACTTAGAAGAGAACATCCTAAAAAGAAAACTTTGAATTGAAGGCATACTCTCTCATTTACATCAATTCTTATTATTTTACTGTAACAAAAGTTTTTAAGTATGAAAAAAATTGTTTAAGTTACTTTTCTAAAAGTAATTCCATACTGCTATAAAATATTGTACATCAGTATGTAGTTACAAAATGCTTTCAAAGTTATTTAACGTCTTCCCTTTGTGTTTAATATCTCCTTTACTTCAACCTATAATATAGGTCTTTCTTTACTTTTGCTGAAAATTATTTTTTTATGAGACCATTAACTCAGAATATAAATTTTTTTTAAACTAGAAAGGTCTAACCCAAAGGATTTTGTTTCATTTTTTTTGTCTCTCTGCATTAATTAGCACTTAAATGTAGTAATTCTGTTAAAATGTAATGCGAGTTAATGTTCTCAGAGAAAAAATTAAAATACATTAATTATAGTTATGTTCAAATGTTTCTATTATCAAGGAAAACTTATATGTGGATCTACTTGAATGTCATACATGAGAATTGAAGGCCATCTAATTGCTCTTGTCTTCACATCACCGGTTTTTTCTCTGACTTTCCTTAGCCCTTTGCACTCGCTTGCTTTTTTCTTCTACTCGGGATTTAATGCTAACGTGTCGAGTCACACTCGACATACGAGTGCAAAAGGTTAGACTTCTGTCTGCCTGGAATGTCTACCTCTGTCTGTTCTACCCTTTCATGTCCCCACTCCAATGCCTGCCTCCAACGGCACCGGCACCTCTCCGATGGCATATTTCCTGACCCCTCTTTTATGACCTCTGTATGTAATATGATATGGTTCTTTCTTCTCAAAGTTCAAAGTATTTTATTATGGCATTTCTTACTTTTTACCTTGGAATAGAAGTGCAAGCAATAAATTCTATCTCTTCTATAGACTGTAGACTCATTGAGGGCAGGGACAGTTTCATATTTATGTAAGTATGGCTGTGAACAGGTCATTCAATGTCAGGGACATAGGTGTCCAATGATTATTTATTGAACTAGAGGCCCGGTGCACAAAATTCGTGCACGGAGGGGGGTTGTCCCTCAGCCCAGCCTGTACCCTCTCCAATATGGGACCCCTTGAGGGATGTCCCGACTGCCCGTGGACATCCCTCTAACAATCCAGGACTGCAGGCTCCCAACTGCTTACCTGCCTGCCTTCCTGATTGCCCCTAACCATTTCTGCCTGCCAGCCTGATCACCCCCTAACCATTCTGCTGCCAGCCTGTTTGCCCCCAACTTCCCTCCTCTGCGGCCTGGTCACCCCTAACTGCCCTCTCCTGCAGGGTTGATCACCTACAACTGCCCTCCTTTGCAGGCCTGGTCCCTCTCAACTGCCCTCCCTTGTAGGCCGGGTGCCTCCCAACTGCCCTCCCCTGCTGGCCATCTTGTGGTGGCCATCTTGTGTCCACATGAGGGGCAAGATCTTTGACCACATGGAGGCAGCTATATTGTGTGTTGCAGTGATGATCAATCTGCATAGTACTCTTTTATTAGATAGGATAGAGGTCTGGTACAGGGGTGGGGGCCAGCTGGTTTGCCCTGAAGGGCATCCTGGATCAGGTGGAGGTTCCCTTGGGGTGTGGGGCGGCCTGAGCGAGGGGCCTGTGGTGGTTTGCAGGCCGGCCACGCCCCCTGGCAATGTAAGCGGAGGCCCTGGTATCTGGAATTTATTTTCCTTCTACAACTGAAACTTTGTAGCCTGGAGCGGAGCCAAGCCTGGGGCTCCCTCCAAGGCCGGCAGCCATTTGTGTTGGGGTTATAATTGAAACTTTGTTGCCTTAAGCGGGTGGGCCCGGCCAGGGTGTTCGGAAAGCTTTGCTTCCCCTGTTGCCGGTGGCAACCCTGGCCTGCTCTCTCAAGCTCTATCCTGCCGCCATTTGTTTGAATTTGTTTATCTTCTATAATTGAAACTTTGTAGCTTGAGTGGAGGCTTAGGCCTGGCAAGGGCTGGCGGAAAGCTTGGCTTCCTCTGTTACCTAGGAAACCTTGCTCTCTGTGACTGTAGCCATCTTGGTTTGGGTTAATTTGCATACTCGCTCTGATTGGATGGTGGGTGTGGCTTGTGGGCGTGGCTTGTGGGTGTGTAGGAGGTGTGGTCAATTTGCATATTTGTCTATTATTAGATAGGATGAGTGGATGAAATGCCTTATTCCAGATCTGGAACATGGAGGTCTTACCTCTTGTTTAAAGCTTCCATTTATTATAATCTGAGTCTTAAGGGATGTACTCTGCTCTTTCTTTTTTCCCCCTTTATTGATTAAGGTATTACATATGTGTCCTTATTTCCCTATTGCCCCCCCCACACTTTTACTCTATCTGAAATGAATAAGCATATTTTAATAATATATGCTTGGTCAAATATAAATTTCCTTGTGTCCAAACTCTCCCTGTTAAAACCAAACATGTCAAAGTAAGAAGTGAAAACCACAGCCTAAATATGTAAGGTTACTTGGTATGAAAAATTATAATTTCCTCTGTAGTCATATAATAAGAAATAGTAAATAATAATGATCATTAATAATAATAATAACCACTTATGATAACATAACAACTTGCACTTTTACAGTACTTACTCTGTGCCAGGCATGTTCTGGTTCTTTGAAGTATATGAGTTTTGCCCATTTGCCTTTGCAAAAACTGTGTGAAGAACCTGAGTTAAAAGAGCTCATGTTACTTTTCCTAAGATCATACAACTAGAAAGTATCAGAGCCAGGGTTTGGATCCAGTAATGCAGCTCTAAAATCCATAATCTTAACCACCATGCTCTATTGCTTCCTAATGGGTAGCAAAAGTATACAATAAAAGATCCAGTAAAATGTGTATAATAGGTTCAAAAGAAAATTATTGAGCATGTGTTGTGCATCGTCACTATAACATGTAATCCAGGTAAAGCTAATTTATGTCTATACCCGAAGAATGCCAAGTTTACTTTTATTAAAGTTTAGTAATAATAAAATATATTTCTGCTAACATGAAGATATCTCAACATATTTTAGCCAAGGTTTACTAATATTTTCTTTCTTTTTATATTTTATTGATTTTTTACAGAGAGGAAGAGAGAGGGATAGAGAGCTAGAAACACCGATGAGAGAGAAACATCGATCAGCTGCCTCTTGCACACCCCCTACTGGAGATGTGCCCGCAACCAAGGTACATGCCCTTGACCGGAATCGAACCCAGGACCCTTGAGTCCGCAGGCCGACGCTCTATCCACTGAGCCAAACCGGTTTCGGCATTACTAATATTTTCTTAATATAACTGATCTTTTTATTTAATTCTGCATCTTATTCTTAGTTCTCTTATATTGTGAATGTCTTTTCTAACAAAGCTTCAGAAAATAGTAGCAATACTGAAATTGTTTTCTTATTCTTAAAATAGTCATTCCCATGTCCTTGTAGAATACCAAGTATATACTTTATTTATTGCTACTAGTATTTGCTGAGTTTTTCATATAACATTTTTAGTACATTTTTAGACCATAAAATGCAGACACTTAGGAGAGAGTAAAAGGAGTTTTTCAAACTTATCTTCTTAATTTCAGAGAAAGGAGACTGAGACCCAAAGAGGCTAAATACATGCCAAAGGTCACTCAGCAGGAAGTGCCATGATGATTAACTGAAAGTCATTGAAAGCAACTTTTTTTTTTAACAGAATGCTACAAATACTTAACCTGGCTGACTCTCCTTTGAACATTTATACTGTTCCTCGTTAGTCACTTTCTCTGATTGACATGTTAAACAAAGTTGCTTTGTTTTCTTTGTCACAAGAACATAACTATATTGTCGTAACTATATTATTATGGGTACCTTATAAGCATACCACTTTGCTTATGAATTTACCTTTCTCAAGTTTTTTAGAGGTCAGTTAATTTTATGGTACAATCAAGTAGATAAAGGTATGTGAAACCATCAATATAAGTAGAGTTAATAAATTATTTGGACATTAAAGAAATAAAACATGAATATATAAAATATAAATCAACAAAACAAATATAGTAGAAAATACTAATTATTTACATTTTATACAAGTTTGAGTGAGTCTGATATTCTATACATTAAAACTATCCCAATCCCAAAGTGAAAAAAACAACAACATGAAAACTGTGCTACTTTTTCTTTTTTTAAATTTCTTTATTGATTAAGGTATTACATATGTGTCCTTATTCATTCAACAATTTGGCAAACCCCTACCAGAAAGATGCTCACCAAATGACCACATGCCCAGACTAAAATTCAGCATCAGTTAAGGACATACTTACCCTTCTCAGGAAGTGAAATTTTAAGTATTTTTCATTTTGTTTGCATAGTACATAAAAACAAATAATTTTTTTTTTGCACTGGAATAAATTTTATTATATATATAATTTATCCTATCTAATAAAAGAGTAATATGCAAATTAACCATCACCCTGCTATACCCACAAGTCACGCCCACCACCAACGCCCACCAGACAATCAGGAGTGAGTATGCAAATTAACCCAACCAAGATGGCTGTGGACACGGAGAGAGCAGGAGTGAATCTTGGGTTTCCCTGGCGATGGAGGAAGCCAAGCTTTCCACACACCCTGGCCAGCCCAGGCCTCCTCTTAAGGCTACAAAGTTTCAATTATAGAAGATAAATAAACCCCAACAAAAAATGGTGGCAGCCACAGAGCTGGAGAGAGCAGGAGGCTAGTGTTGCCCTTGGCGATGGAGGAAGCAAAGCTTGTGCAGCCCTGGCCTGCTTTGTCCTCTGCTTAAGGCTACAAAGTTTCAATTATAGAAGATAAATAAATCCCAACAGAAATGGCTGCCGTCACGGAGCAAGCAGAAGGCTTGGCTCTGCTCAAGGCTACAAAGTTTTAATTGTAGAAGATAAATAAATCCCAGATACTAGGGCCTCAGATTAGGTCACCGGGGGGCATGGTTGGCCTGCAAACCACCACAGGCCCCTCACCCAGGCCACCCCACGCCCCAAGGGAACCCCCACCCTGATCCGGGACACCCTTCAGGGCAAACCAGCTAGCCCCCACCCATGCACCAGGCCTCTATGCTATCTAATAAAAGAGTAATATGCAGATGGACTATAAGTCCAACACACAAGATGGCTGCCCCCATGTGGTCAAAGATCCTGCCCCCATGTGGACACAAGATGGCCACCACAAGATGGCCAGCAGGGGAAGGCAGTTGGGAGGGACAAGGCCTGTAAGGGAGGGCAGTTGGGGGTGATCAAGCCTGGAGGGGAGGGCAGTTAGGGGTGACCAGGCCAGCAGAGAAGGGAAGTTAGGGGCAAACAGGCTGGCAGGGGAGCAGTTAGACATCAATCAGGTTAGCAGGGGAGTGGTTAGGGGGTGATCAGGCTAGCAGGCAGAAGTGGGTAGGGACAATCAGGAAGTCAGGCAGGAGAGCAGTTGCGAGCCAGCATTCCTGGATTGTGAGAGGGATGTCCGACTGCCCGTTTAGGTCTGATCCCACAGGGATAGGGATCAGACCTAAACGGGCAGTCAGACATCCCTCGAGGGGTCTCAGATTGGAGAGGGTGCAGGCTGGGCTGAGGGACACCACCCCCCGTGCACGAATTTCGTGCACCGGGCCTCTAGTTTCAATATATATATATATTATACATAAAATTGAACTAAAAAAATGAAACTAAGGCCTGCCAATGCTTATGATGAAAACAATGTACTGTGAAATTATACCAGGGATAATTTGATTTGTTGGGAAAAGAGATAAATTAGTGAAATAAGAATATTCTCATTAAAATTAAAATTTTCAGCTATTTTGACAATAAAGTAATTTTGTTATATGAACTAGTAGAAGGAATAACCAAAGTGAAGACATTTGAAGACTTATAAAGGCAGTACTTTTAGCTTAAAGTTAGAAAAGCTTCCCAATAATGTCACATATAATAATAGATATTTTTGTACATTTTTATGCAGTGGATGAGAATAAGAGGTATTTAGAGCAAACATCTTTCTTTGCATGGATTTTAGGATGATAGACTAAATCGACGATGGCACAATTACACTTGCTTTCTGTATATCTGTCTCTCATCATGGTATGTACACGTATAAAAATACTTTTTCCATATTCTTGTCTTGCCACCATACTTATTTTAATGGCTTAAACCTGCTTATTAGGGTTGCCATTTCCTTCCTAGAAATGACAGTTCCTTTAGTTTTCTTCCTGACTAAGGTGATCATAACAACTATTGACCTGTGATGTCTATCAAATGACTACTGTTGAGATGACTCCAATAGCTGTTGGTTATTTTAGTTTCTAACTATCCATACAAAGCTCCTTACATAAATAAATATGTACCTACATTATTTAATTAAAATGCAATTTTCCCTAATATCTCTATATTTTAAAGCAGAGTATTTTCCTTCATGTAAGCATGACCAAGTTTAAGCTTGTTACATGATATCACAACTGTTTCTTCACAATGTGAATTTTCAGTGAATGGTGACCAGATTTGGCTTTTACATTATTTTTCACAGGGATTATCCTATCTAATAATAGACAAATATGCAAATTGACCATACCTCCTACACACCCACAAACCACGCCCACCATCCAATCAGAGCGAGTATGTAAATTAACCCAAACCAAGATGGCTACAGCCACAGAGAGCAAGGTTTCCTAGGTAACAGAGGAAGCCAAGCTTTCTGCCAGCTGTTGCAGGCCTAAGCCTCCACTCAAGCTACAAAGTTTCAATTATAGAAGGTAAACAAATTCAAACAAATGGCAGCAGAATAGAGCTTGAGAGAGCAGGCCAAGGTTGCCACTGGCAACAGGGGAAGCAAAGCTTTCCGCACACCCTGGCCAGGACCACCCGCTTAAGGCAACAAAGTTTCAATTATAACACCAACACAAATGGCTGCAGGCCTCGGAGGGAGCCCCAGGCTTGGCTCCGCTCCAGGCTACAAAGTTTCAGTTGTAGAAGAAAAATAAATTCCAGATACCAGGGCCTCCGCTTACATTGCCAGGGGGCATGGCCCGCCTGCAAACCACCACAGGCCCCTCGCTCAGGCCGCCCCACACCCCAAGGGAACCCCCACCTGATTCGGGATGCCCTTCAGGGCAAACCAGCTGGCCCCCATCCCTGTACCAGGCCTCTATCCTATCTAATAAAAGAGTACTATGCAGATTGATCATCACTGCAACACACAATATAGCTGCCCCCATGTGGTCAAAGATCCTGCCCCCATGTGGACACAAGATGGCCACCACAAGATGGTCAGCAGGAGAGGGCAGTTGGGAGGCACCCGGCCTGCAAGGGAGGGCAGTTGAGAGGGACCAGGCCTGCAAAGGAGGGCAGTTGTAGGTGATCAACCCTGCAGGAGAGGGCAGTTAGAGGTGACCAGGCTGGCAGAGGAGGGAAGTTGGGGGCAAACAGGCTGGCAGCAGAGTCGTTAGGGGGTGATCAGGCTGGCAGGCAGAAACGGTTAGGGGCATTCAGGCAGGCAGGCAAGCAGTGAGGGGCCATCAGACAGGCAGGCAAAGTGGTTAGGGGTAATCAGGCATGCAGAGACGGTTAGGGGCGATCAGACAGACAGGCAGGCGAGCAGTTAGGAGACAGTGGTCCTGGATTGTGAGAGGATGCAGGCCAGGCTGAGGGATACCCTCCCATGCATGAATTTTGTGCACTGGGCCTCTAGTAATTTTTATGTTTATGTTTGCTTTAACAAAGAGCACAAAGAATGTCAAAAACTTGACATCTCAAGAAGCATCAGATATATATGTTGACATAGATCACGTTACTCCTCAGCTCAGAACCCTTCAAAGGTTACCATCTCATTCAGAGGAAAAGCCAAAGGCCTTACAAAGGCATTCAAACCACTTGATCATTTGCTCCCAGCCACCATCCTTAGCAGCACTCTCTCTTCTGAGCTACATTTATCTCATCACTAGGGCCAGGTGCACAAAATTCGTGCATTCATGGCAGGAGAGAGGCCCCCCAGCCTGGCCTGTGCCCTGTTACAGTTCGGGAGCCCCGCAATCCATCACCCCAAAGAGGTAGGCTCCACCCACCCATTCGGGGCTCCTCAATAGATTGCCCCAAAGAGGTAGGCCGGAGCCAGGCGAGGCCTGTAGACACCCCAGCCGGGCCCACTGTGGAGGAGCTTCTCCACACACCTGCAGACTTCTGGCCAGGGTCACGGCAAAGAGGCCTCTCTGCTGTAGCCCCACCCCTGTTCCCGATGCTGCAAGTCCCCGCCCACCTGAGCCTGCTGCACACGCAGCTTGCTGGTCAGTCGTCACTGTGATGGTGTCCTGGCCAATTTGTATATTACCCTATTATTAGTATAGATTATTCCTTAACTAGAGTCCTGGTGCACAAAATTTGTGCACGGGGGGTGCCTCAGCCCTACCTCCAATCCAGGAGCTTTCAGGGGATGTCCAACTGCAAGTTTAGGCCCCATCCTGCAGGCATAAACTGGCAGTTGGATATTCCTCTTGCAAGCCGGGACATCTGGCTCCTAACTGCTCACCTGCCTGCCTGCCCTAACCACTCTGTTTGCTTGCCTGATCCCCCTAACTGCCCTCCCCTGCCAGCCTGGTCACCCCTATTAACTTTTATTTTTTTTAACTTATCCACTTCACACACAATTGTATTTGACTTCCTTATTGGCTTCTCCTTCTCACACAATTTTTCTCTCTCCTTTATGTAACACTTTTTCCTACTGACTCATCATTTGTAAACTTTTCTTTCCTCCTTATTTCCTACTTCTGTTCCATCATCCTTCTTCCCATCTTTCTCCTACCCTCCCTCTCCACATTCCTTATGTCCTTTATCTTTACTCCTTCTTTCCCATCTTAATTTTTTTCTTCACTTCCTCCCTCAGCCCTGCTTTGCTCCCTCTCCTATTTCTTCCTTCTTCCTATTCTCCTTTTAAGCTCTACCAGCTCCCCTTTAAAACTTTTCTTCCCTCCCTCTTTCTCTCTCATCCTACATTTCCCATATATTCTTCTCTACTTACTTCTACTTTTTTAATATCTATCAACCTGCCTAATTATTCACTATCATTTATCTTTTTTGTTTTCTGACTCCTACTTTTAAAATCTGTCCCCAGTACACAACTATACTTGATTTTCATTATAGCTCCTACAGTTCACCCCTACATCCTCTTTCCTTCTTTAACTTGGCTCTCTCCTTTATAAAGTTCTTCCCTCCCTCCCTCCCTTCTTAAAGCTTCTATTCAAGGGGGTGGAGAGTATTATACCCCAGTCCAGGGCTCAGCCCCGGCCAGGTGTTTGCCACCCCCACTTCCCCGGCCTCCCCGCTGCCGTCCTGCTCCCATTCCTGCCCAGGACGCCCAGCCCAGTGAGGGTGGCTGAGGCCCACGTGGCCCAGGCGCTGCTGCCGCCACTGTGAAGCAGGAGCACCTCCGCCCAGAAGGCCTCAGACCATCCACCACTCCATCCTGGACCCATGGGCGCCTCCCCACGGTGGGGGCCACCGCCCTCCTCCCGAGTCTGGGTGGGTCTCCCACCCACCCCTTGCTGGGCGTACCTGCTCACTCCCTCCCGCAGCCACCACCCCTCCCACGTGCCGCTCCACTGTTTCCTTCCCTTTTCCATTCCTGCATCTTTTTCTTGTTCCCTTTCTGTATTTCTGTTTTTCCTCTTGGTCTGTCTGCATGCAGGCCTGCCTTCCTCTCCCTCTCCTTTCTTATCCCCTCCTATCATATCCTATCCTACCCTGGGCCTTGCAGCTGCCTGAGCAGCGGGCGGGGAGGCAGCCTGCTGATCCGGTCATGACGTGACACTGTAACGGATAATTTGAATATTTCTCTATTATTAGTATAGATTTCCAGTTATGTATTATAGTTACTATGCCTGCGAAATATAGTACCCAAAATGTAATGAAGTAAAACAACTATTGTGGTCAGAGATCCTGATCATCATGAATTTGGAAAGGACACCAGAGGGACACTCCTCCTCAATGTATGGGGCCTCAACTAGAAGGTGTGGAGCCTGGGGACTCTAATCATCCAAAGGCTTGTTCCCTTACATGGCTGGCAACTGATAATGACTGTCAGTTGGGGCCTTGCTTCTCTCCACATGGCTTTCTCCCTGTAATCCTTGCATGTAGAGTAGTTTGGAATTCCTCACAGAATGAGTATTCTGAAAGAGAGAAAGAAACCATGAAAAAAACTTTATTTCTTATCATGACATATGTGGAAGACACATAGCATCACTTCCCCCACATTCTAGTTGCTAAAAGCAATTACATCTGAGCCAAGTAGAAGGATAGGATATGAAACAGTTGTTATCAAGGTCAAAAATGACCTTGGTAACATTTCTTTAGCTTACTTAAAGTCAGAAACATTTGGCACAGTTAAGCACTCATTTCTTCTTGTAATGCTCTTCTCTTGACAACACTTATTTAAGGTGTTCTCTTTACTACAATGTTAGCTTCTACATCTCTTTTTCTGCTTCTACCTTCTCTGTTTTTTGTTTTTGTTTGTTTTTTTAAATATTGGTGAGCCAGTGGGCTCAGATATTAAGCTAACTTTTCTATTTTATCTGCACATTTTCCCTAGAAAATCCTGCTATTGGCCTTAAATATTACCTCTATGTCAATGTCTTCCAAGTGTGTACATCCAAACTTCATCCAAATGTCTACTTTATATTTTACATTTGGATATCCGAATAGCACTTCAAACTAACCAGTCAAAATTAATCCATTCCTTTCTTCCTTAAAGCCTTGCTTTTTGCATATCAGTAAATATTACCACCTACAGCATAGTTCATATCCCTACAGCAAATCTATTTATTCTATCTCCATAACATATTCTGAATCTATCCTTTCTCTACCTCTCTTATTGTAATCTTGGTTTAAGTCATTAAAATCTCTAGCCTGGATCACTGAAGTAATTTCCTAACATGTTTCCTCACATAGCAGGAACGACTTGAAGTCCATGAAAGATTTAGACTCCCTTTCTAACCTGGAGAGTTATTGTTTTGGCTTCCCAGTCAGGTACTACATTTAAAGTTCCTTGCAGAGGCAGGTTGAGAAGGGATGTGACAATTTCTTGCCAAGTAGTTATGTGTCAAAATGAATAATGTCACTTTGAGTCCAGGTGGCTTAGACGCAAGTGGACTTTCCTTACCCTATCTTTTCCTATCCACTGTCCAAAATCAAAGGATTATATGAAGTCCTGCAAATGGAGGAGACAATAGATGGAAGAATCTAAATCTCTGAATCACTGTATTACAAGTTGCCAGGCAAACATCTATATGAGTTGTTATGTGAGCAAAAATATAATTTCTATTGTTTTAAACTATTTATATTTTATAGCATTATTTTTTTATATTTTATAGCATTATTTTTTATAGAAGTCTCTGTCATATAGTTTAGTAACTATGCTTTCTAGGTCCTAGAGTAGTCCCTAAGAAAATAATTCAAAAAGAACAGTGAAAAAATTATTAAAGAAATAAAAATATTATACTAGGAAATATATACATAATTGAAAAGGAGAAACAAATTAGTAATTAACACATAGAACAAAAAAGAATGAGTACAGACATAAACCCAACTACATAAATAACAGCATTAAATGTGATTGATTAAATCAATCCAATCAAAGGCAGAGGTTGTCAGTTCGATTTAAAAAAAAATCTAACTACATGCTTTCTATAGGAGAAATTTATACAAAGATACAAATAGGTTGAGAGTATACTATACTTTTATTCTCTACTTCCTTCCTCCAATCTATTCTTCATTCAGATTCTACTGCTTAAAATCACTGAATTGCTTTCCATTACACTTAGAAACAATAAAGTAAATGCAAATTTCCTGTCCTGTCTTCAAAGACCTACATCATTGGTTCATCAAGTGGGTCTTCAGATCGAAAGCATCGGCATCACGTGGGAACTCATTAGAAGTGCAAGTTTTGGGTCCCACCCTGGACCTACTGAATTAGAAGATCTAGAAGGGGAACCAACAATCTGTTTTGTTTTTATAAATCCTCCAGGTTTGCTTAAGTTGGATATCCAGTACTCTGTATGATCAATTAACTACCAAACTAATCTGTGCTCTCATTGTACACTTCTCTATTTTCCACTGTCCTAAAGCTCCTTATTTTATTTCTGTTTGTGGAAGATGCCAAATTCATTCTGGCTTAAGGTTCTTAGAGTATTTTTTCTCTCTGCCTGAACCAATTATCTTTTGGGCTTCCTGTGGCAGCCCTTTCCTTTCATGTCTCATATCACGTGTCACTCCCAGAGAGACCTTTTCTTATCCTCTTATCTAGAGGAGTCCTGTCCCATTGCCTGTGTCTCTTTCTCTCACCTTATATTATTTGTTCTCTTCAGTTATTTATCACTCTCTGAAATTACCTTGAGCACTCATTGGTTTATCGCTTTCTATCAATCTCCCTCCTTTCAAGTATAACATCCAAGAAATAGGAACCTCCTTGTCAGCAGTCCCTAGAACAGTGTTAGGCTTAGGGTAATTGGTATAATTAACCACAATTATATTTCAAAGACTTTTAAATACATTTACTTTATATTATAACTTAATTAAAATATATTTTGATACTGAGTGTAATTTAGAACACTACTTCTTAAAGACAGCTCCTTCTTATCGTACATTTGAGAGATCTAGGTGGTAATTTCTGAATCATACATATCAACAATGATTTTCTTCCTATTTATTTTCTAGTTCACCTTAGACTACCTTTTATTTTGCCTCCTCCAGCTAATGGATTGCAGTTTCCCACTGGTACAGTGCTACAACTTTTACAAAAGCTTCCAGAAAGCTTTGGTTTAGGCTTTTGATAGACCAAGCTTTCTTTCATTTTCTGGATTATCCCTTACCTTTTATACACACTATCAATATGCTAAATTGTATTGGTGCACCATACTTTACTAAAGAACAATAAAGTATTGCTGCAAATGAGATAAGTTTTAAAGTATAACCTGTAGATTTTCACCTGGCCCAAACAAAAACTTTCAAGAATTTAATAGCTCCAAAAGAGAACTTTATGGATGCACCCAGTTCCTAAATTTGTTTTTATGTCTGCAAGATCACTCTCATCTTAGGACTACTCATCTAATATATGTGTGAGCATTTCTAACTGCATTTTGTGGAACCCCACAGGAGCTGTGCTCACTCCATGTACAATTTCCTCCACTAATCACTACATCCTGCCGAGTCTTATCTAGCAAAACTTTGTAACTCCAAAGCAAACTAGGGAAGCATTTTTGAGCCTGCTTCCCTACAAGATCTTCCAACTAATGGCAGATACAAATTGTCTTTATTATTATTAGTGTTGCTGATGTTGTTTTACCTTAAGCCTGTATGGTTTCATTAACTGAAGAAAAGTATTTGAAATAAAAATTAAAGCGCTGTTTGGTTAATGGACTAAAGGGAGGCAGCTACTGCTTTGGGCCTCGTTTAATTACAGATCTAAAAAGTTATTTTTAAGAACACAAATTCCAACAATTTTTCCGTTTGAATATATTATTGCTATACTAACTTTTAACAATAGTCTTGACTCCTAATATTTTCTACTATATTGTCAGTTACTTGTTTCTTAAAAAAAAACACACATATTCTTTGTGTCTGTCTAGCTAAGATATCAAAGGTAGAAAGCACATTTAAAATATTAGTCAAATGACAAGTGCTGGCGAGGATGTGGAGAAAAAGGAACCCTCGTGCACTGCTGGTGGGAATGTAGACTGGTGCAGCCACAGTGGAAAACATTTTTCCTCAAAAAATTAAAAATGGAACTTCCATTTGACCCAGTAATCCCACTTCTAAGAACATATCCCAAGAAAAAAGAAACACCAATCAGAAAGGATATATGTACTCCTATGTTCATAGCAGCACAATTCACCATAACTAAGATTTAGAAACAGCCTAAGTGCCCATCAGCAGACCAGTGGATTAAAAAACTGTGGTGCATCTACACAATGGAATACTATGCTGCAGTAAAAAAGAAGGAACTCTTACCATTTACAACAGTATGGATGGACCTGGAGAGCATTATGCTAAGTGAAATAAGCCAGTCAGAGAAAGATAAGTATCACATGATCTCATTCACTTGTGGAATATAATGAACAACATAAACTGATAAACAAAAATAGAACCAGAGTCACAGAAGCATCAGACAGACTGTTCAACCTATGAGGGAAGGTGGGGGATGAGGGAGTAAGAGATCAACCAAAGGACTTATATGAATGCATTTGAGCATAATCAATGGACACAGACATGAGGGGCGTTGAGGGCATGTGCTGAGGAGTGGGGGCAGTCAGGGAGAGATCAATGGGGGGAAAAGGAGACTTATGTAATACTTTAAACAATAAATATTTTTTTAAATGTTATTAGTCACTCCTTTAATTGCTGAATAAATTGAAGTCCACTGAAAAGACTAAGACCAATGTATAAATAGCACATTTACCCATTGTTTGGATTGAAGTCATAAGACTTTGAGGCAGTACACACATATTCAGAATTAAAATTAGGATTTAAGATTTAGTGAAGAGCTAAACATATGTGTACTATGTGCATACTAATGTACAATAATGGGAAAAATAGATAATATATATTTTTCAAGGTAAAAGAACTTTGTAAGTAAAATACAAACTTAAGAGCCTATAGAAAAATATTTATAAAAAGGTGATTATATAAAAAGAAAAAAATATCTAATAGGAAATATACAATTACCAAGTTAAATTAAAATTGATAAAATGGGAGAAAGTAGCCCTGGTCGATTTGGCTCACTGGATAGAGCTTCGGCCTGGGGACTGAAGGGTCCCAGGTTCGATTCCTGGTCAAGGGCATGTATCTTGGTTGCGGGCACATCCCCAGTAGGGGGCGTGCAGGAAGCAGCTGATCAATGCTTCTTTCTCATCGATGTTTCTGACTCTCTATCCCTCTCCCTTCCTCTCTGTAAAAAATCAATAAAATATATTTTTTAAAAGTTGGAGAAAGTATTTGTGACACAAAGTTAATTTTTTAAACATGTAATTGAAGAAAAATCAAATAGGCAAATTAAAGAGGAAATAGTATAAAGAAATAATAGGCACAATGAAAGGTGTTTAATTTTGTTAAATTAATGCTATTTAACCTCTTAAATTGTATAGTACCTCATATTAGCAAGTAATTAGAAAGGAAATATATTATTATACATTATTTTTCTGATTTAAGACTTTGGGAATGTAACATGGAAGTGTTTATCCACATTTGAAATGTATCTATTATTGGAGAGTGACATCATCATGGTGGCATGATTGTTCCTACTTTTCTCTCCTTTTGTAAACAACTAATTGGACATATCCATAATCAAATAAAAGTGCTTCTGCACATTATAAAAGGACACCTGGGAGGTTTCTATACACAAGTGCATCTGAAAGGGGGCAGAGTGGGAGAGAGGTCCTCAGTGGGGGCTGCAGATCCAAGAAAGACCATGGCCTTGCCTCACTCCTACCCCCAGCTATCAGGGTGAAAAAGAAACCTGAACAGTGCAAAAATACAAGGATACACAGGCACAATAGAGAATCTGTAGAAGCCCATCTTGCCTGACAGAAGAATCCAGCACACCATCAGAAGGAGATAGAGATGAGTTTGGAGGCAGAAGAGAGGAAGGAACTCACCAAGGTGGTCTCCCTCCCCAGGGCAACACTAAAGGGCACAGGGCTTTCTTAGTAAATGAAGTCAGTGGCAATGTCTCCCAGAGAGAACATAGCCAAAGTGGTAATTGAATGGCTGGCTATTCCAATTGTGTGGCAATTAAAAATCAGGAGGGATATCTTAGCTGTGGGTGTTCTTCTTGAGGAGCAAAAGGTCCCAGACTCACATCAGGCTCCTTAGCCCAGAGATCTACTGCTGGGAAGAGAAGACCCAATAACTTCTGGCTGTGAAAACAGGCAGGGATTGCGGCAGAAAGAGACAGAGAATTGCTGGAGTCCCAGGAAGTTCCTCTTAAAGGGCAACACACAGACTTATTCACTCTGAGCTCCAGTGCTGGGGGCAGCAGATCTAAAGGTACCAGGGACATACTGGAGAAACTGAATTTTCTGGTTTCAGGGGTAAGGCTGGACGGGCAGCTTTCCCCCTGACAGAAGTGCTAGTAGAAGCCATTGGTCCTTTCCTGAGCACTCCTCCTGAAAGTACAGGTGAGGGGCATATCTGTGTCCCCATCAACCAGGCTAACACAGTTCACTCTGCCCTGGTGGTTCCCTGAGACTCCGCCCATCCAAATTGCTGGCCCACCAAAGCTGCTTCAATTGGTGTTTCCATACAAACAACCTATTTTGGCTCATGATATGGACTATCATAAAAATCTCACAAACAAGCATCATCTGTCCTTAGCATGCCCCACACCTCTTGCAAAACATCCCCAAGCCTGGTAATAGCAGCAGCTGGCCTCGGTTCGCAGCTGGGCCTCTCCTGTGCAACTCCAAACCCAGAACAAGTGGCAACAACCTGCAGATTACTTTTTAGCTCATTCTGGGTGGCCCCAGGCAGGGCACAGGCAGTAGCTGACCTTGGCCTACACCCCTCAGGAGGCTCCAGAGCCAAGGACACAGTAGATAGCTTCAGACCATCCTGGAGAACCACCCAACCACCTCCTCAAGCAATACATTTAAGTGGCGGACTTGGCAGGCACAAGAGCCCTGCTTAACCAAGTTCTCCTCCATGGGATAAGCCCCTGAATAGCAGCTACTTTGCTGTGTTTGCATCTGGTTCTCACAACCCCATGGGCCTAAGGGTAAATCCCTCTCATTAATTTACCAACAGCAATCAAGGTCCTATTACAACAGGAGGATGCACACAGCCCACATGAGGAGCATAAATGAAGTGCCATGCTCAGTTGACTGAGGAAGGCTGCACAACTGGACCCAACAAGACATGTACTATATAAGGCCACACTACCAAGACCAGCAGGTGTGGAAGATATACCTAATACTTAGAAACAAATACAGGGAAGCAATCAAAATGAGAAGATGAAAAAACATGTTCCAAATTAAAGAACAGAACAAAACTCCAGAAAAAGAACTAAATAAAATGGAGACAAGCAATGCACTAGATGCAGAGTGCAAATCACTGGTTATAAGGATGTCCAATGAACTCAGTGAGAACTTCAATAAAGAAATAGAAAGCATAAAAATAGAGATAAATAACATAAAAAAGGACAAGTCAGAAATAAAGAATACAATAACTGAAATGACGATAACACTAAAGGGAATCAACAGTAGATTAGATAAATCAGAGGACTGAATCAGCAATGTGGAAAACATGATAGCAGAAAACACCCAATCAGAACAGCAGAAAGAAAGAAGAATTAAAAAAAAAAAGAGGATAGTTTAAGGGACCTTGGGGACAACATCAAGTGAACCAGATTTTATATCATGGGAGTGTCAGAAGGAGAAGAGAGAGAGTAAGGAATTAAAAACCTACTTGAAAAAAATGACTTGAAAACTTTCCTAACTTGATGAAGGAAATAGATACACAAGTCCAGGAAGCAGAGATAGCCCCAAACAAGAAAAACCCAAAGAATCCCACACCAAAACACATCATAATTAAAATTCAAAAGGTTAAAAACAAAGAGGGAATCTTAAAATCAGCAAGAGAAAAGCAGTTAGGTTACCTATGAGGGATCTCCCATAAGACTGTCACCTGACTTCTCAAGAGACACTTTATAGGCCAAAAGGGATTAGCACAAATATTCAAAATGATGAAAGCAAGGGCATACAACCATGATTACCCAACAAAGCTGTCATTTAGAATCAAAGGATAAAGAGCTCTCCTGACAAAAAAAAAAAAAAGCTAAAGTAGTAATTCATCACCTCCAAACCAGGATTAAAAGAAATGTTAAAGGATCTACTTTAAATAGAAGAAAAAAAGATAAAGAAATGTGAATAACAAAATGTCAATAACTACATATCTATCAATAATTATCTTAAATATAGATGGCTTAAATGCTACAATTAAAAGACATAGGGTAACTGAATGAAGAAGAAAACAAGACCCATATCTATTCTGCCTACAAGAAACATGCTTTAGAGGGAAAGACACATAGCAACTGAGAGTAAAGGGATGGAAGAAGAAATTTCATGAAAATGGAAACTAGAATTAAAGTTGGGGTAGCAATACTTATACCAGATATAACAGACTTTAAAACTCAGGCTATAATAAGAGACAGAGAAAGACCTAGCAATGTCACTTCTATGTATTTATAAAAAGAAACCCAAAACACTAATTCAAAATTCATATGCATTCATATTTTTATTGCAACATTATTTGCAATAGCCAAGATATGGAAGCAATCTAAGTGCCAAACA
Source organism: Eptesicus fuscus (assembly GCF_027574615.1). Lineage (NCBI taxonomy): Eukaryota > Metazoa > Chordata > Mammalia > Chiroptera > Vespertilionidae > Eptesicus > Eptesicus fuscus. Next base: position 89,965,807 of record NC_072475.1, on the reverse strand, counting down.
ATAGATACATGAAGAGAAGATGTGGTTCATATATACAACGAAATACTACATAGTTATAGAAAGAATGAACTCTTATCATCTGTGACAACAGGGTACTTGGCTGAGTAAAATAAATCAGAGAAAGACAAATACCATTCTGATTTCACTAATGTGAAAAATCTAAAGAACAAAATAAACAAACAAAACAGAAACAGTCTCATAGATAGAGAGATTGTTTTGATGATTACCAAAGGGGAGGAGTGTTGGGGGGCTGGGTAAAAAAGATGAAGGGATTAAGAAGAACAAATTGGTAGTTACAAAATAGTCACGGGGATGTAAAGTATAGTATAGGGAAGATAGTCTTTAATATTGTGATAAATATGTATTGTGCCAGATGGGTACTAAATTTATTGGGTAATTAGTTCATAATTTACATAAATATCTAATCACTGGTTGTACACCTGAAACTAATATAGTATTGTATATCAACTGTAATTGAAAAGTCAAGTTATTTAAAAAATAAAAATAACATCAGAAACATGGCAAAGATGTCAAAATTACTATTTCCATTCCACTTAGTTCTAGATGTCTTATTCAGAGATAGAAATGAGAAAAATTAATGAAAGATAATTATTGAAATGGAAAGAAAATACTATGTCCAGAGAATTGGGTTGTCTACACAGAACATCCAAGATAATCTACAAATTATTCAAGCGAATAAGAGAGTTCTGCAAGGTTGTGTGTTTTGAAGGCAATATTAAAAATTTAATGGCATTCCAATACACTAGCAACAACCAATTAGAATGTAATTTCAAAATTATTCTATTTATAAAAGCAACCTAGCAATATAACTGACATCAAAGATACAGAAGACTTTTATGGAAAACATCATAGTGTATTTCTTTGTAACATAAAAAAAGACTTAATTAAATGGGCAGATAGAATATGCCTGTGGTTGAGAAGATTCTGTATGATAAAATGCTAGCTCTTCTCCTGAATTAATGTACAGATTTAATGCAAACCGAAACATATTTTCAGGAAGCTTTATCTAGTGTTTTGAGAAGCTGAGCCTAAACTTAAAGTGAATATAAAAGGACCAAAATAGCTAAGGCCATTTTGAAGAAGAAAAAATAATAATAAGATATCATCCTTCCCAGCTCTCAATATTAAAACAATAAAAAGTAAAACCATGTGTCATTAGAAAGGGATAGAGAAATAAACCAATTAAACAGACCAAAAAAGAGCTTGCAAATGTGGAAATTAGTTATATAACAGAGTAGTGTAAATTATATGACAATTTAGTAACTGATGTAAGAAACAATATGTTACCACATGGGTGTGTGTGTGGCAGGGAGGGTTAGCCCTTCATCTCACACCATACACATACGCAATTCCAGATGGATTAGACTCAAGGGTAAAAAGCAAAACTTCAAAACTTTTAGGAGATAATGTAGGAGAATGTCTTCATAACCTCAGAGTAGAATTAGTTCCTACAGATGATTCAGAAAGCACAAATCATAAAGACAATATAATTACATTGAGTTATTTCAAATTAAAACTTCTTTAAGACAAAATATATTAAAAGATGGACCAGAGAAGGTAGGTATAATGTATATGTCTAACAATGATTCAGTAGTCAAACTATATGAAGTATTTCTATAAATCTAAAGTCAAATATCCATTAAATAAATGGAAGTGACATAAAGAGTAAATTCAAATAAATGAAAATATGAATGGACAATCAATAGAAAAAAATGTTGAAATTGGTCAGTAATCAAGAAAATATAGTTTCAGGCCCATCAGATTGGCAAAATATCTGGCAATACAAAGTGTTGGTCCAGAACAGATAAGGCTGGCAAGAGGAAGTTGATACAAATACTTTGAGAAATAATTTGGCATTATACCAGAAAAAGAGAAGAGGGAGAGAGAGTTTATTTAAAGAAATAACAGCTGAAAATTTCCCAAACAGGGGGAAGGAATTGGATATACAAGTTCATGAAGTTAATAGAGCACCCTATTTTTCTCAATGTAAAAATACCTTCTTCAAGGCAGAGTATAATGAAACTGTAAAAAAAAATCAATGATGAATAAAGACTCTTAAAGGTAGTCGAGAAATAAAACAAATCTGCTGTTGGGCTAATAGCAGATTTCTCAGAAGACACTCTGCAGACCAGGAGAATATAATAACAAATTCAGTATTGAAAGATAAAAATTGTCAACCAATAATATTTTACCCAGTGAAGTTATTTCTCAGATATGAAGGAGCATAAAGACTTTCTCAGGTAAACAAAATATATGGGAGTTCACCACCACTGAAAATCCTAAAAGGAATTCTTCAAGTTGAAATGAAAGACCTCTAATCAAAGTACAAAACACTCTGGTATAGGTGAAAAGGAAATAAAAACAGTCAATTATCAGAAAGCTGTACCTCCATGATAAAATGATGTGTTAACCACATAACCACAGAATAAAGTTTAAAGGAAAATGTATTAATCATAAATATAGCTATGTTGACTCATACACAGAATAAAAGAGATAAATTGTGACTTCAAAACTATAAAAGATGAGGAGAAAAACGGCAGAGCCTTTATAGACAAATTAAGATAAGTTGCTATCACACAGCCAGTATAGTGGTTAGAGCATCAGCCTGGGTAACGGAGAGTGGTGTGTTCAATTCTCAGTCAATGGCATGTACCAAAGTTGCATGTTTGATCACCAGCCCAGTTGGGAGGCAATCAACCAATATGTGTTTTTTTCATCTCACTCTTTCTCTCTCTCTCTCTCTCTCTCTCTCTCTCTCTCTCTCTCTCTCTCTCTCTACCTCTCTTTCTCTATACCCCTCTGCTTTCTTTATAATACCTCAATAAAAAAAAAAAATACCTAAAAAAAAAATGAGGACAGTAAAAATAAATAAATAAATAAAAATCAATGGGAAAAATATCATGGGTGAGGATTAACAATAGCAAAAAGATAACTTGTTATCAATATAAAATGGACTGTTTTATCTATTAGTTGTTTTTAGTAACCTCATGGTAATCACAAAACAAAAATCTAGGGTAAATTCACAAAACATAAAAAAAATGGAGGAGGTTGCAGGCTCGATCCCGAGTAGGAAGCAGCCAACTAATGTTTTGCTCTCACATCAATGCTTTTTATCCTCTCTCTCTCTCTCTCTCTCCCCCCATTCCTCTCTCTTTAAAAATAAATTTTATAAATCTTTATTTAAAAAGGGGAGAATGATTATACCCCCATGGAAAAATACCAATTTGCAAAGGTAGTCAGAAAGAGAGAAAAAGAAAGAATGGATGTTAAGATGGCAGTAGTAAGCTCTTACATATCAATAATCACTCTAAGTGTAAATTGATTAAATTCACCAATTACAAGGCACAGAATTGTGGGATGGATTTAAAAAGCAAGACCTAGCAATATGCTGCCTATAGGAGACTCATTTCATTGCTAAAAACACACATACTCAAAGTGAAGGGATGAAAGAAGATATTCGCTGCAAGTGAAATCAAAAGAAAGTAGGGAGAGTCATTCTTATATCACACCAAATAGAGTTCAAGTCAACAACAGTAACAAGAGACAAAAAAGGTCATTACTCTATGTAATAAAGGGTTTTATAAATCAAGAAGATACAACATTTGTAAATACATATGTACCCAACATTGGGGCACCTAAATAATAGGAAAAACAAATGAAATAATCTGAAGGGAGAAATAGTCAACAGTAGTAGAACACTTCAGTGTCCCACTGTTAGCAATGAGTAGATTATCCACACAGAAAATCAACAAAGGAACATGGAAATTGAACCTTACTTTATACCAAATGGATTTAACAAACGTATATCAGACACCCATTCAATAGCAGCAGGATACACATTCTTCTCAAGCACAAAAGACTATTCTCCAGGAGAGATTATATGATAGGACACAAAGCAAATCTTAGCAAATATGAGATTGAAAATCATCTAACTATCTTTTCTGAACACAATGTTATGAAACCAGAAATCCACAAGAGGAAAGCTGAAAATCTACAAATATATGGAAGCTAAACAACACACTTCCGAACAATCATTAGGTCAAAGAGGAAATTGCAAAGTAACTAAACAATTATTTCAAAACAAACAAACAAAAAAGTAAATATAACATATCAAAACATATGGGATTTTGCAATGGTAGTCTGAAAGCTTATAGTTATAAATTCATATATTAATAAATTAGAAAGATTTTATGTAGCATAACTTGACATCTCAAAGAACTAGGCAATGAACAAATTAAGTCCTAAATTAGCAGAGGGAAGAAATTAATAAAGATCAGAGCAGAAATAAATGAGATAGAAACAAGAAAATAATAGAAATAATTAGCAAAACAAAGATCTAGTTTTTAAACAAGACAGACTAGCTAGATTATGAAAAAGGATTCAAATAAAATTAGAAAGAGGAGACATTACAGTAATACTGCAGAAATACATAGGATCATTGGAGATTATTATGAACATTTATATACCAATGAATTAGATAATCTAGAAGAAATATATAAATTCCTAGAAACACAAAATCTACCAAGACTGAATCAAGAAGAAACAGAAAATCTGAACAGACCAATAACAAGTAAAGAGATAGAATTAGTCATCAAAACCTACATACACACACACACACACACACACACACACACACACACACACACACAAAATCCTACAATCAGGTGTCTTAACTGGTGAATTCTAGCAAACATTCAAGAAATAACATCAAACTTTCTTACACTCTTTCTAAAAATTTAAGAGGAAGAAATTATTCCCAACTCATTCTATGAGGCCAGTATAACCCTGACAATAAAGCCAAATAAGGACACTACAGGAAAACTATAGACCAATATCTCTAATGAATATAGATAGAGAATTCTCAACAAAATATTTGCAAACTGAATTCAAAAATACATTAAAATGATTATACACTATGGACAAGGGGGATGTAACCCTGGGATGGAAGTATGGTTCAACATATAAAAATAAATTAATGTAATATATCACATTAGTAGAATTAAAGGTAAAAGTCACATGATCACCATAAATAGATGTAGAGAAAACACTTGAAAAATACAACATCCTTCATAACAAACCACACAAAAGGTTGGGTATAGAAGGAATACACCTCAACATAATAAAGACCATATTATACTCAATAGAGAAAAATGGAAAGTTTTTTCTCTAAGATCAGAAACAAGATAAGGATGCCCATTCTCACTACTTTTATACAATACTAGAGGCCTGGTGCATGGATTCGATTCGTGCACTAGTGGGGTCCCTCGGGCAGGCCTGCATCCTCTCACAATCCAGGATCCCTCAGGGGATGTTGGACTGCTAGTTTTGGTATGATCCCCGCAGGCCAGGCCGAGGGACCCCATCGATGCACAAATCCATGCACTCGGCCTCTAGTATGCATATAAGATCTCTGGTTAATCTCTTTCTACCCTCCCCTCCACCTCCTCCCCTCTTCTTTCTGAGATTCATCAGTCTGTTCCATGTTTCCATGCCTGTGAGTTGAGTGTCTGCCCCCTATTGGTCAGTGAGCGTCATAGCCACTGGTCAAATGGTCAAACGGTTGAATGGTTGAACAGTCGAATGGTTGCTTAGGCTTTTATATATATAGACTAGAGGCTCGGTGCATGAAAATTCGTGCACTTGGGGGGGAATCCCTCAGCCCAGCCTGAGCCCTCTCTTAGTCCAGGAGCCCTCGGGGGATGTCCGACTAACAGCTTAAGCCACAGTCAGACATCCTTAGCGCTGCTGCAAAGGTGGGAGAGACTCCTGTCACTGCAGCTGCACTCAACAGCCATAAGCCCAGCTGGTGGCTGAGTGGCACTCCCCCTGTGGGAGCACACTGACCACCAGGGGCCAACTTCGTCCCTCCCCCTATTCCCTGCCACTGCCGCTACCAGTGGCCTCCCTCTGTGGGAGGTGACCAGCAGGCTGATTGGGGGATGGTGCCAGCTGGCAAGCGGCTGGCCCTGTCCCCTGATTTCCCCTCTGCACTGGTCGCCACCACCCACAGATCACCATCCCCTCCCTCTGCCTTCTGGCACCTGCCTTGGCTGGCCTGGTGCCACCTGCTCACTGGCCCCACCCCTCGCAGACTGGTTGTTCCACTGTTCTGTTAATTTGCATAATAGGCTTTTATTATATAGGATAGTTTTGAAAGTCCTTGATAGAGGAATTAGATAAGACAAAGAAATTTAAAGCATTGGAATTAGAAAGGAAGAACTAAAACTGTCACCACAGTCAGATGACAAGATACCATATAAAGAAAATCCTAAATACTACAAGCACACACATATACACACACACACACACACACGCACACACACAAACCCTTTTGGAACTAATAAGTGAATTCAGTAAAGTTATAGGATACAAAACTTATATACAGAATCAGTTGCAAGTCTATACACTAATAACAAACTATCAGTAAAAGAAATCAATAATACAATTTAGAATTGTGTCAAAAAGAATAAAACACCTAAGAAAAAATTTAACCAAGGAAGTAAAAGTTCTGTTCAACAAAACTATAAGAATTTGCTAAAAGAAATCAAGGACACAAACAAATGGAAAGATAGCTTGTGCTCATGGATTGGAAAAGTGTTGATAAATTGTCAATATTACCCAAAGTCACCAAAGATTAAACACCAATTTCCATCAAGATTCAAATAGTATTTTTTTTTTTGCCAGAAATGGACAAAACCCAAATATTTGAATGGAACCACAAAAGGCCCTGAACAACCTAAGCAATCCTGAAAAAGAAGAACTAAGCCACAGATATCACACTTTCTGATTATTACAAAGAGATAGTAATAAAAAATTATAGTTTTGGCATAAAAACAGATTCATAGACCAGTGGAACAGAATAGAGAGACTAGAATTAAACTTCCAAATACACAGTCAATCAATATTCAACAATGGAGCCAAGAACATCCAATAGGGAAAGAATACTCTCTTCAACAAATGGTGTTGGGAAAACTGGATAGATATATGTAGAACAATAGAACTAGACACCTATCTCACATCACTCACAGAAAATAACTTAAATGGATTAAAGACTCAAAACATTAGACCTGATACTACAAAACCCCTAGAAGAAAAGATAGGCAAGAAGCTCCTCAACCTTGGTCAAGGAAATGATTTTTCTGGATATGATATCAAAAGCACAAACAACAAAAGCAAACATCAGCAAATGGAACTTCATCAAACTTAAAAGCTTCTGCACAGCAAAAACAAACAAATAATAATAATAACAGCAAAATGAGAAGGCAACCTGCAGAATGAGAGAAATTTTTTGCAAACCATATATTGAATAAGAGGTTAATATTCAGAATATATAAGAAACTCATATAATTCAATAACAACAACAACAAAAACAACATTTTAATAAACGGGCAGAGAAACTAAATAGACATCTCTTAAAAGAAGATATCCAAATGGCCAACAGGCATATAAAAAATTGATCAACTTCACAATTCACCAGAGAAATGCAAATAAAATCCACAATAAGATATCCCTTATACCTATTATAATGGCTATAATCCAGAAGACAAGAAATATGTGTTGGCAGGGATCTGGAGAAATGAGAAATCTTGCACATTGTTGGATGGAGTGTAAACTGGTTCAGCCATTATGGAAAACAATATGATATGAAGGTTCCTCAATAAATTAAATAAAGAACTACCATATGATACAACAATTCTACTTTTGGGTATACACCCCCCAAAAAAAATGAAAACAGGATATCAAATATAGATATATGGTTCTAATATTTATTACTGTATTATTCACAATAGTCAGGATATAGAAACCACCTAAGTACCCATCAAAGGATGAATAGATAAAGAAAATGTGATACACACACACACACACACACACACACACACACACACGATACAATATTATCAGCCATGAGAAAGGACATCCTATCATTTGCAACAACATGGATAGACCTTTAACACATCCTGCTATGTGAAATAAGTCAGACAGAGAAAGACAAGTATTGTATGGTATCACTTATATGTGGAATCTAAAATAGCCAAATTTGTAAAAACAGAGAGTAAAATGTTGGTCACCAGGGGATACATGCCAGGGGGATTAAACAGAAGTTGTTTATGGGTATAAATTTGCAACAAATAACAAATAAGCCCCAGAGATCTAGTGCAGAGTGTGGTAAATATAGAAAATAATATTGTATCATAATTGTTAAACTTTCTAAGATACTAGAACTTTCCAACCACTAAAAAGAGGTAATTGTGTGATGTGATGGAGGTGCTAATTATTGCTGTGATGACAAACATACACAATATATAAATGTATCAAATATGGTGTATACTTTGAATTTATAGGATGTTATGTTACATATCTATAATAATAAAAGTATAATATGCTATTTAGACTGGATGTCCTTCAGGACAACCTTCTGGACGAAGCCGGGGCTGGGAGGGCCAAGGAAAACCGCCATGGCGGCGACTGACTAGCGGGCTGTGGTGGGCGGGCAGGGCCTCCCTCTGCGAGGGAAGCCCGGGTCCCAGGTGCCAGAGGGAAGTCGGTGCCAGCAGCTGGGGAAGGAAGGCCTACTCTTGCACGACTTTCGTGCAATCGGGCCTCTAGTGTTTTAATAAAAAAGAGAAATGTGAAATTACTTGTAATATATTTAAGAATTTTGTCTGAAAATACACACATGCAGAAAATACCTTCAAGAATTTTCATTATAGCCCTAGCTGGTTTGGCTCAGTGGATAGAGCGTCGGCCTGCGGTTGAAACGTCCCAAGTTCGATTCCGGTCAAGGGCATGTACCTTGGTTGCAGGCTTGATCCCCAGTAGGGGGTGTGCAGGAGGCAGCTGATCAATGTTTCTCTCTCATCGATGTTTCTAACCCTCTATCCTTCTCCCTTCCTCTCTGTAAAAAATCAATAACATATATTTTAAAAAAAGAATATTCATTATAGCATGATGGATATAGTAGAAATTGGAGAAATTCAAATAGTAACTAAAGGAGAATGAATAAATTATTATATAAATAATAACTACCATCAATAAATATCCTCACAAAATAAAATATTGAATAACAACCTTCAAAAAGATGCATAAATACTCATATGGATTATTTTATATGTAATGTATTAAGTGAAAAAAGGTCACATCACAGACCAGGATATATAGTATGATTACACTAAATAGTATATGTGTGCACACAAACTTATAAGAGTTTATATTATCTACTTGTATGTGTATACAAAAAGATCTAGGAGAATACATAGAAATTCACATACCAATATATATATTGATTTCAGAAAGGAAGGGAGAGGGAGAAAGAAATTGAAACATCAATGATGAGAATCATTGATTGGCTGCCTCCTGCACACCCCCTACTGGGGATCGCGCCCACAACCTGAGCATGTGCCCTTGACTGGAATTGTACCTGGGACCCTTTAGTCCACAGGCCAATGCTCTATCCACTGAGCCAAACCAGCTAGAGCTACACTATCTTTTTTTTTTAGAGTGAATTGGGGTATGATAGAAAAGTTTACTCTCTTTCATATTTTTTTAAAAAACATATTCAATCAGAATGCATTTATTTGCAATTTTTGAAAGCAATATTTTTTTTTTTAAATATATTTTATTGATTTTTTACAGAGAGGAAGAGAGAGGGATAGAGAGTTAGAAACATCGATGAGAGAGAAACACTGATCAGCTGCCTCTTGCACACTCCCTACTGGGGATGTGCCCGCAACCAAGATACATGCCCTTGACCGGAATCGAACCTGGGACCCTTGAGTCCGCAGGCCGACACTCTATCCACTGAGCCAAACCGGTTTCGGCTGAAAGCAATATTTTTATAAATGTAGAATATATGTTCAGAGGTCCCTTTGTTAGTTAGAAATTAAAAGTAGTAGATCATAATACTGATAAATGGGAATTATACAATGTGGTGTTTTAACTGTGATGGCTATGGCCTAATTTAAAAATTGCTGCTTTCGAGTTTTGCTAAAACATTTTATTGTTGAATATTAATTATTTAATGTGTCCTTGAGCATATCAGTGCACTCATTAATATCTTGAAGTGTAAAATACTATGATCTGCATGCAGTAGTTCAATTTTTGCTAAAGTGTTATACAACATTTTTTACCAGTTTTCTGTAATAGTTTTCATTAAATAGTTCCTATTTATTATATTTTTCCCAGGGGCAATTTTAAAAGTGTCCTTAAAAACATATTAAAGCAAAACAAAATATATTTTAACAAAATATATTTTACATTTTGTATGCATTTATGTGGGTATCTATCACATATATTTAGAGCAATATTTGTAATGTGAAAAGTCTTTTATTATAACTCTGAAGCTATAATAAGAAAGAGGATTAATTAGAAATAATTTAAAATATAAAATTTAAAATGCCAAGGTCACTATAGGTAGTAACTATTTAAAGGAGACTTAATAAATATTATTTGTTAATGAAAAGCACAAATTGAGGTTTTGATAATTCTATTGCTCTGTATCTGCATTTAAATGTGCTAAATAGACCCAAGAAAACTAAAACATTTTGAAAGCAGTATTGAAGGAAAGAAATTGTAAAGGTGATGTTGTCTATGTGTGATCAGGAATGAGGACCAAAGTCAGGCAGGCTTCTTCCCTGGAGGGTTATTGAATGAGAAAAGAGTGATAAGAGAGAACTTATTGTGACCCTGCAGAAAGTTAAAAACAAATCAACTACGAGTTCTTCACCTTATGACTCTGTACAATGCACTGAAGAGACTCAGAATGCCTGACTATCCACAATAAATTTTAAAATGAAGATTGAGACATTTATCTATTTTTAAAATAGGATTTTCCTCCTCTTTGAACTCATCTATAGTAGATGACTGTAGATGACCTCAGATTTGGTTATTACTACAAGCAGCAGCATTTATTGAATTGGCTACTTACTCCAAATCATTGTCAGCCTATCCCAGACTTTTTCACCTGTAGATGCTGATCTCTCAATCTGTGGCATCAGGACCTTTCAAATCCTGAGTCATTACTAACCAGGGCTTTCACAGACTTACGTCTACTTGTTACAAAGTCTGGGGTTAGTCTTGCGCTGGGCCAGTTAGTCTTGAACAGGGCCAGTAACTTCTCAAAACAAACAAACAAGCAAACCTATACACACGGGTTATCATTTTAAAATATTTTAAATAGTATTGTCATGTATGCACTATTTTTACCACAGTATTACCACTATATTTTACTTTCTGAACTGGGTCAGTTAGTCTTGAACTGGGCCAGTAATTTCTCAAAACAAACAAATAAATAAACATATACATAGAGACCATAATTTTAAAATATTTTAAATGGTATTGTCATGTATGCACTATTTTTACCACAGTATTACCACTATATTTTACTTTCTGAACTTCCAAATGCCAGGCTTTCTGACTTGGGTAATGACAAATGCCATAAACCTGCTACTTTTGTGCTTCCCAGTAGGGGTTGGACTTGGCTTTTATAATTCTGGCTATTAACTCTTGGTTTTCAGTGTTCTCTGCATAGTGACATCAAGGAGAAATGAAAGCACCTTCTGTTCCAATTTTCTAGCAGCAGAATCTATATCTGCATGAAGCAAACATGGCCAGGGCACTCAATAATGAAGGAGCCAGTACTGGTGGGGTCCCAGCTACAGAACTAGACTGGGTGAAGATGGTATACAAAGTGTCCAGTAGCAGAAAACATCAGAGCTGAAGAGTATGTGCAAGCCTTGTCCTAAGACTCACCAGGGCTTCAATAGGGAATCTAAACCCTCCTGCTAATTTCAAGTGAGCAAAAAGACTGAAGCCATTGAACTGAAGCTAGAGAAGGGAGGTGGGAAGAAAGAAAAGATCAGATAATTTTTCAAAACGGGGAATAGAGTGACTGAGGCACATCAGTTGACCTTTAGAATACTACATGCAGTGGGGCTATGGTATAAGTCAAGGTTATCCTAGCTGTTCTTATAGATGTAGACCAATGGAAAATGTATACTGGCTCAAGCAGACTAACAGTATTTCTTGCTCATATAATACTACAACATCAAAATAAAAAGTTTTTTGCATAGCAAGAGAAACCATCAACAAAATGAAAAGGGAGCCCAAGGTATGGGAAAATGTATTTGGCAATGACACATCTGATAAGGGATTAATATCCAAAATATATAAGGAACTTACACAATTTAATAAAAGAAAGACAAACAACCCAATTAAAAAATGGGCAAAGGACCTAAATAGACACTTCGCCAAAGTGGACATACAGAAAGCCAACAGACATATGAAAAATGTCCAGTCACTAATCATCAGAGAGATGAAAATTAAAACAACAATGAAGTGTCACCTCACATCTGTCAGAATGGCTACCATCAGCAAATCAACAGATATCAGGTGCTGGTGAGGATGTGGAGAAAAGGGAAACCTAGTACACTGATGGTGGGAATGCAGACTGGTGTAGCCACTGTGGAAATACTATGGAGTTCCCTAAAAAATTAAATATGGAACTGCCATTTGACCCAGTATTCCACTTCTAGGAAATATCCTAAGAAACCCAAAATACCAAACAGAAAATATGTATGCATGCCTATGTTCATATCAGCCCAATTTACAATAGCTAAGATCTAGAAACAGTCCAAGTGCCCATCAGTAGATGAGTGGATAAAAAAGGTGTGGTACATTTACACCATGGAATACTATGCAGCTGTAAAAAAGAAATATCTCTTACCCTTTGAGACTGTATGGAGGGCCCTGGAGAGAATTATGCTAAGAGAAATAAGCCAATCAGAGAAAGGTAAGTATCACATGATCTCACTCATTTCTGGAATTTAATCAAATAAACTGGTGAACAAAGTAGATCTAGAGACATAGAAGCATGGAACAGACTGTGGAATCTCAGAGGGAAGGTGGGGTGGGTGGTTGAGTGGGTGGGGTGATATTAATCAAAGATATTAATAAGTATATGCAAAACTTATATGCATATACGCATAGCCCATGGACACAGACAATAGTGTGGTGAAGGCCTGGGGAGGTGCGTGTAGGAAGAGGTCAATAGGGAAAAAGTGGGGAACATCTGTAATACTTCCAATAATAGATATAAATTTAAAAAATACTATAAAATGGTATTGGTGTTTTATTGTCAACTATCTGGTAATAATTAAAGGATTGTGGTCTAGCTATGTACCTAGGAATGAGAAAAATGGGTGTGGTTAAATAGTCGGTCAGTCTCTACTATAAACATTCTTGTTTAAAGATATTGATTTTGTTATACTTGGTATCTAGGAGATAACTGCTGTGCATTTCTAATGACATGAAAATGCTTTGAAAGAGTGTAACTATATAAATGCAAATATTAAGGCAAACTACACACTGTATGAGTGCACTTTACCCTGATCATTGGTGCTGTCTCCTTTCTGCTACATGTTCTTGAGCTGCCATTCACGGTAGGTACCTAGTTCTTTGTGGGAAAATAATCCTCTGCAGTGACCTCTGTGGGTGAACAATACAGGTGACAGGGATAAAGTTTGAATTCCCACCTAGTGTCTAAAATAGAAGAATGAGCAGAACTTTTAAATACATAGCTTTGCAGGTTGCTCCAATTTTGTCCCAATACTCATGGAACTGCATCATGGGATTGGCCTGCAAATTATATGCTGTGGTGTTCTCCATAGTGTCATTTGCACTGCACCTGTAGCTCCCTACCCTGTAATGACCAAGTCCATCAATATTGAGATGTTAAAAATATAGGAGAGAATAATTGAAATATAAAAACTGAAATATAAAATATATTAAAATCTTGTATCCTTATTCTTGCTTTTCTTCCTGTTTTCCCTCCCTTTACATAATTTTTCAAACATCCAATTCAATAGGTAAAATAAGCTTTGGTTGAATTTGAATGTATTGCTCTCAGTTGACTTCATCTCTGAGTAGTATAAGATTCCTAAATGTGTGGGGTCATTCCAAGTTCCCTCTTATCACCCTCACTAGTCCTTTGTAAGTTCTATATTCCCTGTGGAAGAAGAAGAAGAAACAAATTACAGAGAATTTAAGGTGGCATTGCTGCTGCTATGTAGAGAACTGCTTGTCCCTTAAATCCGACTTTGTGATAAAAGTATTGGAGCCCTCTGTCCTCAGGTTTGACTCAGGTAAACATCACCTCTGATTTCACTCACAAGTCAGCACCTGAAGCCTGCCACACTGAAGTAAAGAAAATAACTAAAATCAATGACTGGTGCTTTTACAGCCTAATTTCCTTGCCATCTAAATGCAGATAAATAGAAAATCTAATTTCATTGTACCTCACCTACAACTTTTAATGAATATTAATGTACATGGATGTGGCTGACCTCACTTTAGACTTAAAATCAATAGTTGTTGATTAAGGTCTTTGGGGCAGCATTTCAAAGATGAAGACTCACTATTTATTCTCATTGCCTATTCTCAGATCCCTAAACAGGTTAACAGAGCACCTATTAAGAGAGGTAAAATATTGGAGTAAAATCTGATCATGTAAGAATATTTACATGATGTATGCTTATTATACCTACATGACTTATGCAATATTGTTTATTAATTTTCATCACTTGTGATTTCAATTTGATTTTCACCTTTTGATGGCCATAAAGGATACTCTTGACAGTTTCTTTTACCACATGCATGTCCAGGGTAGCAATTTAAAACATTTTTAATTCCATAATTTCTTACTGGTTTTAGTTATTGATTTAAATCAACATCCAAATTCCTCAGAACACAGAGCATCTGTTTTATCTAAGGACACCTTTTGTGACCTTGAGTTTGATTACTAATTAATAGTATAAATATTTTGTATTTAAAAATATTTTAAGCATGTTATTCTTTAAACAATCACTTGGTGCCAGATACTATGTTAAACACTTGAGGCTCAAAGGCAAGTAGCAGAGCCCTGGTTGGTGTGGCTTCCTTGGTTGGGTGTCGCCCCATACACCATACACGGAGAGATCACTGGTTCTATTTCCCAGGACACATGCCTGGGTTGCAGGCTTACTCCCCAGTAGGGGAGTGCAAGAGGCAGCTGATCTATACTTCTCACTCATGTTTCTCTTTTTCCCTCTCCTTCCCCCCACCCCCATCTCTCTAAAATCAATAAAACATTTTTTTAAAGGAAAGTAGTGAACAGTGTCTACCCTTGTGGAAATTCTGACAATGAGGAATATAAGGAAAACTAAGTAATATAGTCAAAGAATAAAGAGTGAAAATGTATGTTTAGCTGGAACAGAGTAAATGAAACTGGGTGGTAACACCAGTGTAAAATGACAACATGGGAAGTCTTGGGTTTCATCAAACCTTAGCATCAGATGTGACAATCTAGATCCTGTTTATCTATGCATTTGTTGCATTATGTGGGAATAACTTAAACTGAGTAAAATTCCCTGAACATAATGCAGATAAAGACAAAAACGTACAGCATCCATCACTGAACCATAAGGATCCATCTGGGGATAAGGGAGGATTTAGTAAGTAAGATGCTGAATAAGGAAGAAAAGATTAAGTCACTCAATAAGAGGGCAAAACTTTGAAGTGGAGAAATTCACAGAAACATCCTTCACACCCCACCCAGAGGGAAGGTCAAAAGACCACACTGAACACTTCAGAGACCAAAGGCTCAGGCTCACAGACAGACATCATTTTATTTTTTTCATTCTTTTAATGAAGATCTTCTAATAGAGAAACTGATATTTTTTTTTTCTGTTTGTTCTTCCTTAAGTTGTTGTACCATTAATAATATCAATATATATTACCTATGTAACTGAATAGAAATACCTGGGCATAAAAAGAGTTCGGAGAATGTTAAATGCCGAGTTTGTGGGCATCTAGTACCTGGCTCAGTGTCAATGACATATTTAACTGCTCTCCTCACCCAAAGAGAGGTGAAACTTGCAGAAATTTCAAACAACATAATGCTGCTAATCCTAAATACAGTTATTTGAAGTAAAAAGAGGGAACTATAAAATATTACAATTATTATTACATTACTAGCTTTCCCGTTGCAGGAAAAATCCTGCAATAGGATTTCCTGCTGCACTCTACCCCGCCTCCGCCCCGCCCTTGTCCCCCGCCCCGCCTTCTCCTCCAGCCCGCCTGCGTTTCGCTTCGGCCCCGGCCCCGCCTCTGCTCCACCCTTGCCGCCCGCCCCGCCTTCTCCTCCAGCCCACCCGCGTTTCCCTTCGCCCCCGGCCCCGCCTCCGCCCCGCCCTTCTCCTCCCCCCCGGCTTGCTTGCTTCTTTGAAGCTTTACTCCCTTCTGCAGCTCTTGGCTTCTTTGGACGCTGTCTTGATATGCAAATTAGCTGCCATCTTTGTTGGGGTAATTTGCATATCCATCCTGATTGGTTGGTGGGCATGGCTTGGCTGGTGGGCGTGGCTTATGTGTAGCGAAGGTGCGGTCAATTTGCATATTTGTCTATTATTAGATTAGATTATAATTATTTATAATAATGTAATAATAGAATATATAATAGCATATTGTATACAATGGTACAGTATTTTACATATATAATGGCATTATAAAGAGAGAGTGAGTTTGATTTCATTAAGCTCAGGAATGGGGGAAGGGGCAAAAGGATCTTACTACCATTTGTAATACGTTTTATGAGAAAAAAATTCAACCCATGTTCCAATATGTGATTTCCAGACCTTTGAGACTTGCTGCCCTTGTATTGAATACTGCCTGTGTTAACTTGTGGCGCTTAGAAACCACCTAGTGACCCTACAAGGTAATCATAGATCAAGAATTTGTTGTAGGTTTTTAGACACTATTATAGCATTTTTGGGTCCCTGGCAAGGTGCCTTTGCTTTCCATGGCAGATTTAAAACACGGTGGTTTCTGCAATATTCTGAAATGGTAAACAAAAACTACAGTAAAGTGTTATTTCCACTAAGCCTGTATATTTCATCTGAAGCATGAGTTGAAAACTTCACAAAAATGCAAAGCCATAATCCAACCTTCAGGTAGCAAACTGGTTATATACTGTGTACTTAATACAAAATTAGAAATATATCTGGTAACCATGCCAAAATGTGGAATAAAAATAGGCACCTATGAATTACAAAGCTTTGTTGCCATCAAGAGGTTCTTGTTGACAAGAAAATTACTCTGCAATTTAAAAAAAAAAAAGCTTTTTAAAATTTTCTAATTAATAGTTAGGAAATATTTTAATATATTTCAAATGTTTGTGGAAATTATGAAATAAGAGTTGAATGTCATATCTTACATGCATGGTTTCTGTTTTTAATACAGACATACTTTAGTACCTATGGGGCTGATCTCCATCAATTATATCTCCTGAAGAAAAATAATGGGAGCTAATAAAAGGTCATTTTATTTTGTAACTTTAACTACATGAGCCGTGGTATTTTTCCACAAATTTGTTCTCTTAAGGATTGGCCCAAAGCTAAAGCTTTAAGACAAAATCAATCTTACTTTGCCCTTCCCTCTACCTTTCTTTCATTTCTTTCATTACCTTTTTTATTCTTATGGTAGCACTCAACTTGGTTTATTTTTTGTGGATTGTGACTTAACTTCCAATTCCAAATAAAAACAAATAAGCAAACTCAATTCCATCACTTCATTATCTATATTTTCATCAGTTATTGTGAAAAAAATCCCTGAAAATAAGTCTCAGTGAGGTGCTCATGAATGATACCATATAATGCTGTACTAACATTTAAAAAGATTATTAAGTACAATTATTAAGACAATGTTTAACATATTCAATTTAGGTTTGCAAGAATTAATAGTATGGTTGTTTAGTGAAAGGTACTGTTTTAGATGATAGAATGGTAGAAATGAATGGAAGAGAAAAGAGGATTGTGATCTAATACCTTATTGTTTTCATGTATTATTTCATTTCATCTTCAGAGTATTGTAATACCTATGCTTTTTCCCCCAATAAAGTAACTGAAGATAAAAATCTTAAGTTACTTACCCATGACCAAATTAAAAGCAAAAAAAAAAAAAAAACAAACAAAAAACACAACACTATAAATTTGAATCCACATCATCTGCCTTTATGGAGCAGAATAGGAAAATTTCCACACTCTTCACAAAAGCCCAAATGAAGGCTGTAGAAAACTGGGGGAAGGGAAAAGATGTAGAAAAGGAAATCATAGCTGCCTGGATGGATGAGAAAACACATCACAATGAAGACTGGATTTCAGATTGGTTTAAAGTGTAGGTGGATAAAATTAGCTTAGAAGGTAGGAGTATTATAATTATAAAGCCCAGACCTTAATGAAAGATGACTTAATAAAAATGTAGGATGTGATAGGAAATAAGAGAAACATTCATTTGGCAAAACTATGAGGCTTAAATAGTGAAAAAGTATAAGATGAGACTGAAAAACAGATCTAAATGTTATCACAAAGATGCAGGCATATAAGATTAGGGGTTATAAGAGATGCAGACGACCAAGGAAATCTTTGAAGACTTTTAAATAAAAAGTGAAATTTATTCAGTTTGCTTTTTAGAGAGTATAACAGGTAAATATCTAAATAAACTAAATGGAGTTCAGGAGGTGAGTCTAGGTAAGAACTAATAACATTCTAAGCTAGAGTAGTATCCATGTGGGAAGAAAATATGGATAAAATGCAGGTACATTGCTGAGATTCAATATACTTGGCAACTGGTTGGTTATCAGTGAATGAATATGTAAATATCTTTATGGTTTGGAACTGGATGACAATACTAATAGAAGATGAGGAAGAGGAGCATATTATGGGGTGATGAGTGATGACTTATTATTTGTAATTCCTGAAGAAAAGTCAAGGCCAGATGGATTAAAAATGATCTCAAAGTTCTGAAGTTAGTTTAGGCTCTGCAGCAAAGTTTCAACATGTTCTACATTTAGTTTATACCCCTCTAGTCAACAATGTCTACTGATTTAAAGCTTCTGCACTCCTTTATCTCCCTCACTCTCAGAAAATTTTAGTTTTTACTTGACTGGAAAGAGAGTATCCCCTAAATGTTAAATTCTGCTTCCAAGAGAATAAATTTAGATACATTTACATAAATCCCAATTCTCCTTAATTTTTCTTTGCACTTTGGATAAACTTATCATCTTTTTCTCAAAGGTCAATAAAATTTATATTATAGCCCCTATTAGCTTCTCAGGAATTACCACCTTTATATATCCCTCATGGGCATCATCAACTTATATTATATTTGGGGTTTCCATTATCATTACATATTTAGAATCTTTGATCTTAGGATAGTAATATCTACAACGAAGGGGTAGTCTTGGGAGAGAGGAGGGGGCAAAATGGGGGTGAGGGAGACTCTAATAATGTCAACACTAAAAAAAAAAATTAATTAAATTAAAAAAAAAAGGAAATAGTTTCACATAGTTATTGTGGGGAGGCATGGGACAGGAGTTGGCTTAAGGCAGCAGCCACTGGCTTGACTTTTCCAAACAAGTTCGAACCCCCAGGTGTTTTCCTGAAATCTCTGTTTAGTCTTTAGACCTGACCTTGTAGAAGCATGTACTTTCTCAAGGATACTTGCCCTGCTGATTGTATCTAGAGGTTAATTTTAATTCAAGCTGTTGTGACAATAAAAGGCTAATGAGGCAGGCAATGGGGCTTTTTTTGACTCCTTATGCCAGCTAGCCCCTTAGCCTCTCTTTCACAGAAACGTGTGTCAGAGTAATCATTAATCCATCATTCAGGATCTGTGGGTCAGTCCCAGCAAAGTGGTGCCCCATGTGAGGAAGCCAGGAATGCAACAAAACTTGAGGAAACCCTCGAAAACACAAAGAAAATGAAAGTAACTGTGCAGTAAATCATGGGAGCTCACTTGGGATTTCTAAGTTCAAGGGAATTGTTTCTCAGCTAAGGAATTCACTATCTCTGTTATGCTTCTTAAGAATGTGAGTAAATTTTCCATTGAAAATAAAAAAGCTTATTTCTGAAAGTAAGAAAAAAAGTTTTTTTTTCCTGTATTTGCCTAGGAAGCAAAAGTTTTATATATATTATTAAAATGATTATGTTATGTTAATCAGGAAGTTAATTACTTTAAATTAATAGGTTACTTAATACTGTTTAATAATAATAATAATCCTATATAATAAAAGCCTAATATGCTAAGTGTCCAGTCGTCCATTCAACCAATCAAAGCGTAATATGCTAGTGATATACTAAGGCCGCTCAACTGCTTGCTATGATGTGCACTGACAATCAGGGGGCAGACACTCTGACTGGTAGGTTAGCTTGCTGCTGGGATCCTACTGATCAGGACTGAGTGAGACAGCCCAGACATGCCCTGGAGCCCTCCCGCGATCCCTCACTGGCTAGCCAACCTCCCGCATCCCTTCCCGGCCCCGATTGTGCACTGGTAGGGTCCCTCGTCCTGGCCTGTGCCCTCTCGCAATCCGGGACTCCTCAGGGGATGTCGAAGAGCCAGTTTTGGCCTTATCCCACAGGCCAGGCTGAGGGACCCTACTGGTGCACAAATTTATGCACTGGGCCTCTAGTAATAATAATAATAGCATAATAATATAATATATTTGAACACCTTCCCAGGGTTTGCTTTCTCTCCTTATGAAGGAAATTTTATACTTAAGATATATGGGAATCTCTGTCAACTAAGGAAATTATATTCTACTTATGTTGGATATTTAAAAGATTCTAATATGTTTTCGTTTATAATAAGTTATAATATTATGAAATATTGTGTTTTGCATAAAGAACAAGAGTACATATCATTTATATTACGGTAAAATCTTCTATACGCCCAGTCATCTTATACACCGGAAAATACGGTTATAAAGTATCTGGATTTATAGAAACACTGGCAAGAAAAATCAGGAGAAAAATAATTTTATTATTGGACTAAATGAACTAAAAATAATTATAGTTTTAGTAACTATTGTTCTCATGGTAATATGTCTGTTTGCATGAACCCAACAAGAATCTGATTTCTTCATAACAGAACATAAGTCAGTTTCCAATTGTAGTTTTATTAACCAAAACTTTGCTGGAATATCATGCCTTAAAGAGAGACATGCCAGGACTCTGAATGTCACCAGAAAGCTCTAAGGAATGAAGATTGACTTTGAAGCCGATAAGCCCCTTGGATAGCCTGGTACCTTGCTTGGTCATGTAGTTCATAGCAGTCTTTCCAGGTAAGGAATGAAGGCTGCTTTCCTGAGAGATGGCATAAAAGAAACCTCAAGACACCTGTGGGGAACTCAACTTGAAATTGAAATGCACCCCAATTCTGGAGATATTACAGGCAAAGCTTGATGGTAACTATGTAGTTTGGCTTCTTTACCCTGGAAGTAAACATTCTCATGAGATTCCAGCAAAGCATATATTTTAATAGCCTGTATGATCAACTGTTATTCTTGTTGTGTTTCATGCAAATTACAATTAGACTTAATACAGAAAGTATATTAGTCTTTGATAAAAATGAGGGTGATTTTAGTAGGCCTCATACTAGACACTAAATAAAAGTAGTTGAATAGAACAGTAAAAATTAAATTCCTATAGTCCATAGAATACACAGCCTAACAGAACAAGCAAGTTTTGTAACATTAATCTATATTATTTTTAATCATATATTCATATAGAGAGAATTAATTAGTTCAATTAATATTTGTATATTTTGTATCAAGGCTAAAATCCTGCCCCAAAAAAACACACCTTATTCTAAATTTATGAGAGTGACATTACCACAATGGCAATAGAGGTCATTCCTGACATTGTTCCCCTTCATAAGATGAACGACTAAAAAGCATGCGTGGACAGCACACCCGAGAAACCTCGGACGTGGGAGTGAGGCCGAAGCACCTCCTGCACTAGAGACCAAGAAAGACTGCAGTAAAGAGTAAGAGGAACGGCTACATGCTGACCCCATTGACCCTCCCCTTATGTTGGTTAACACTATTCTGAGAGGAAGCCCCAAGGCCATGGTTTCTCCAATGAGAAATGAGAGCCAGGGTGGACATCCAGTTTTCCTGGCATTGTAGATCATTTCTTGGGAGCCCCCACTCTAGTCTGGCCCCACGGGTGTGGCAGGGGAATCTGTGGGGCCTTATCACTGGGAATGAGGTTGTGAGAGAGAAGAGGGAAAAAGGATTACAAAATCCAATGCTTGGATATAGGCAGTCCAAATCCCTGCCTGTAGCACCCAAGCAGCAGTCCCTGCCTGCAGCTTTGCTAATCTGCATAGAAAAGGCAGTGACCCAGTCAGACCAGAGAACTCAGCAGGGTCTGCCTGATTCAGGTACTCAAGCAAAGAGCCTTGCTAATCCTCGATGGGATTCGGGGCAGTGGTTGGCTTGAATCAAGACCACAAACAAAGAGCTTTTTTGTCCTTGGAGATGGTTCTCTTTTTTTCTCCAGGACAGACAAACCAATTCTTACCCCCACCCATTGCTGAAGACACTCTTTATCCTTCCGGACCAGGTAACCAATCAGGACCCATGGAAAGCTGCATAGCCCATTCAGCTGCCCCACATACCGTGGCACTTGAACAGAGAGCACAGCCCATGGCTTTCCCTTTCTGCAGAGCAAAATCAGAGGCCCTGTCAGCCAGGGAATTCACTGCATAGTCTTGCCTAATTTGATTACCCAAACAATTAGCCACGCATGGACTTTTCTATGGTCCCACTAGACCAGATCATCTAATTTTCCACCAACTATTGAGTATAGTATAAGGTGACCAGACGTCCCGCTTTTGGCGGGACAGTCCCGATTTTTAACAATTTGTCCCACGTCCCGCGGCGTTTTAAAAAAGTCCCGATTTTTGGAAAGAATGCACGACAAGCTAGGGAATGGCAGGAGAACGGGAAGGGAATATACGGTTTTCAGCGGCCATGTGGCTATTTAGCCAGGATATGAGTTTTATATTATTTTTGTTAATTTTATAATGTTAAACTTTAATAATAACAAATAATTGTTGAGAACTGATTATCGAGAACTGCTTATCAAAGTTCGCATTGTTGATCAGTTGTTAGAATTCGACCACCATTGTTTGGACTTAATGAACAATGGCATTTTTTGGGATTGGCAATGACGAAAACATTTTGTAACTGTCTCTCAGACGATACACATCGTACTGCGTGCTAGTAAGCTAGTTAAACAAGTGATGTCATTACAAATCAGCTATTCAGATAATTTAGGTAAGTAATTTATTTATTTATTTCATAAACACATAAATTTTCTTGAATTTAGCAGACAGTACTCATATTATTTATATTTTATGTGGCGGCAAAAAGTCTAGCGCCGGCCTTGAAAGTGACACTTACGACTTAAGTTACGGCAAATTCATGACCTTTTAAACAATGACAGCAATCTACTAAAAAAAATTCACTCAAATGAGAAATATGCCAAAGAATAAAATAATACTATACATATTTTTGTATTATATTTGTAAATTGTACTTATGTTGAAATTTTAAAAAATATATTACAATACTATTTTTGCGTTCTATGAAAATTTTTGTTGCTCATATAGACCAAATTTTTAATCAAGAACCCCCCCCCCCCTGGTCAATGGTGTCCCGCTTTACCAATGTTAAAATCTGGTCACCTTAGGATAGTACCCAGTCTGACCATCTGGTAAGCTTGTCTGAACAGAACCCAGACAGACACAGAGCTCATCCTATGTACTCACTTATGCTCAGAATCAAACAAGCAGTCTTATCCAAAAGTCCTCAGCCAGTGGCACCCCCTCCACCTTCTGATGGCACAACTCAGGCAGCGGTTGCAACCAAAAATAGACCCGAATAAGAAGCCCCATCTGTCCAAGGACATAACTGGTGAAGCACTGTCTGTACCAAAGCAAAGCTGTAAAATGTGGAAGGAGGCATCGCTTACTTAATTATATAGATATCAATATAAAAAATCTAAGAGCATGAAAAATCAAGTAAACATGATACCACAATAGGAAACTAATATAACTCCAATGACTGACTCTAAAGAAACAGAGATCTAGCTCTGGCTGGTGTGGATCAATTGGATGAGCATAATCCCATGGACCCGCTTAATTCCTGATCAGTGCACATGCCCGGGTGGCAGGCTTGATCCTCAGTAGTGAGTGTGGAGGAGGAAGCCATTCAATGTTTCTCTCTCATGGATGTCTCTCTTTCTCTCTCTCTCTTCCTCTCTTTCTAAAATCAATAAAAATATTTAAAAATAAATAAAAGGAAACAGATCTATTAACTGTCAGACAAAGAATTTTGAATAATTCTCTCAAAGTTTAGTAAAATCCAAGAACCCACAGACAACTAAATAAAACTAGAAAAATAATGCATGAGCAAAACATGAAGTTCAACAAAGAAATTTAAACTAACATAAATATAAACTAAATAATAAAAACTAACAAATCCTAGAACTAAAATATACAATGACTGAAAAATAAAGACTTAAAGAGAGCTTCAAAAACAAACTTCATAATGCAGAAGTAAGAATCAATAACCTAGAGGATAAGACATTTAAAATTATACAATCAACAACAACAAAAACAAAAAATGAATGAAGAACACTGAAGAAAGCCTATTAGGCTTAAGAGAAACAATCTAAAGAAACAATAGCTGCATTATATAAATTTTAGAAGGAGAAGAGAAATGGACAGAAAGTATACTTAAATCAATAATGACTAAAATCTTCCCATGTTAGGAGAGAAAAATGGACAGCTGATTCATGAGGCTCAAAGTAATATAAATATATTCAACCTATCTAGGGCAACATTGAGACAAATTATAATTAAATTATTAAAAGTCAAAGGTAAAAAAAAATAAAAACTGCAAGATAAAAAGAGAGAAGTTACATACAATGGAAACCCAATAAGGAGATAAGTGGATTTACCAACAGAAACTTTATAGACCAGTAAAGAATAGAATAATATATTGAAAGAATAAAAAGAAGAAGAAGAAGAAGAAGAAGAAGAAGAAGAAGAAGAAGAAGAAGAAGAAGAAGAAGAAGAGGAAGAAGAAGAAGAAGAAGAAATCTTCAAAAAAAAAAAAAAAAATTCCAAAGCCAAATGACTTTTCTTGTGAAATTTTCCAAACATTTATAGAAAAATTAACGCCAGTCCTACTCAAATTCTTCCAGAAAACATAAGAAAAGGGAATACTCCTAAAAAATTACATGATAAACTCAATAGTTGCTGAAAAATTATTTGATAAAATTCAAAATTTGTTCTGGATAAAAACACTTAACAAAGTAGGTATAGAAGAAATGTACCTCAACATAACAAAGGCCATACATGACAATCTCTCAACAACATTATACTCAATGATGAGAGGCAAAAGTGTTCCTCTGAGATCAGGAACAAGACAAGGGTGCCCACTTTCATCACTCCTATTTAACATAATACTGGAAGTCCAGCCAGAGTAACCAGGCAAGAAAATAAGTAAAAGGCATCAGAATTGGAAAGGAAGAAGTAAATTGGCACTATTTGCAGATGACAATTTTATACAGGGAGGGGGCCAAATTAGGTCTACAGCTTTAAATGTGCAAAACAGTTTATTCTTTTATTATTATTTATTTATTAGTGTATTACTTTTTATATAAACAACTGTAAACCTACTTTTGCCCCACCCTTTATTTAGAAAATTCTAAGACGCCACACAAAACAACAATACACACACACACACACACACACACACACACACAAACACACCCCAAAACTCTTCGATGTAATCAATAAATTCAGTAAAGTTACAGGATATAATATTAGCATACAAAAATCAGTTTTTCTATAAACTAACAACAAATTTTCTGAAAAATAAGTAAAGAAAACAATTCCATTTATGATATTATCAAAAGCAACAAAACACTTAGGAATAAATTTAATGGAAAACATGAAAGATCTCAACACTAAAAACTACAAGATGAAAGAAATTGAAGACAAATGGAAATATAGTTTATGTTTATGGATTGGAAAGTTGATATTGTTTAAATGTCAATATGCCTAATATCCACCCATACATTCAATGCAACCTTGATCAAGATTCCAATAACATTTAGAGTCCTATAGGAAGGGCAAGGTCTCCAAAAGAGGTGACCTGGCTTCCCGGGGTGGCAAGCCAGTGAGCCGAGAGTGAAGAATGAGCTCCTGGCTATGGGAGGGTCTGTTCCCTCAGAAGATAGAGGCCCAGAACCCAGACTGGGCTCCTCGTCCTGGAGCACGGGACCCGAGACCTGCAGCCCATGTAACATCCAGCTATGCAAGGCAGCAGGATGGCTGGCTGTGGCAGAGTCTAGAGGCAGTAGACTGCAGCCAGTGGGAGAGAAAGCCACAGTTTTATTTACTTATTTATTTTTTAAACCCAGAGCACAGGAGTTTTCATATGCAGCTATTCACATAAGGCTTTGGTACAGGGAGGGAGGACTTGAGGTGCCTAAGGAAAGGCTGGAGTGGAAAGCATTGTAGGGATATGTGGAAAAGCAGCATCCAGGGGTCCTGCATTTGGTCATACACCCCCAAACTGAAACAGCCATTTTTCCTGAGGAGCTAACCACTGCCAGTAGTCAGTCACAGGGCAGTAAAAGAAAACCCCCACCTTAGGTGATTCAGTCCACCACATCCTCAGGAGTCCTGCCTGCCACACCATGCATTTTGACTTTTTCAGAAGAAACAAAAGCAGAGACAAAGCCCATGGGTTTGAACCATCTCAGGGAGCTTCAGTGACTGGATTGGGGCAGGGGCCATCTGCCTCACTATCCTGGGAACCTGATTGGGACAGGTGATAAAACCTCCCTGTTTCCAGCTGATCCCACTGGACTGCACACAAGGATCTCTGCCCAGCCAAGGGCAGAGTAATATGTTGGGCCACTCCCAGAGGAGTAGCTCTGGGTCAGGGAAACATTCCCTGAAGCTGAATGGCACCTCCCCTGCCTAAAGCCTTTTAAGAAACAAGACACTTGAGTGATTAAGATTAACATGGATACCAGCCAAAGATGGTCAGAGGCAGAACTGGAGGAACCATGGGAAATTTGCTGAAGCAACTCAGGGCCCCATGCTGCTAACAGCCCTACTTTAGAGAGCAGATTGGTCCCTCCTGCTTGCAGCCATGTCTTTTGGAAACAGACACAGTGGATCACTGGGAGCTTCAAGCAGGTTGCCAAAAGCCAAAGGAGGAACGTTTCTGACAATGGTTAGAATGTAAATAGCTCACAGGAAGCCCAGAACTAGCAGACAGAACAGTCAGCTAGTCATCAGAAGAGTATGATCCTAAGGGAGCTCACCTGGAGAACTAAACTCTGCTGAAATGAACACCACTTCACGCTTTCTCTCTCTCTCTTTTTCTTTTCTTTTCCTTTTGTTTCCTCTTTTCTTTCTTTTATTTTTTACTTTTTCTGTTTCCTTTATTTTTTCACCTTTTTAAAATGTATCTTCTTTATCTTATCTGTTTTATTGACTTGTTATTCTAGTCTCTAGTTTCATTCCTATATCTAATTTTCCTATTCCATTTTCATACTCATTTTTTTTTTTTTTCCTGTTTCTCACTACTCATTTTTTAAAAATTTCTTTCTTTCCTTTTTCTCCTACTTTCTCACCCTTTTTTGTCTTTTCATATTTTATATCTACCTGCTTTCTCCTCTAATATACTTTTGAATATTTTTTATTTCCTCCCTTTTATTCTTCCTTTTAAACCATTTCATTCCACTATTCACCTAATTCTTTATTCTTATTTTCTTTATTTCAGGTCTGCAAATACATAGTTCTTCCCTCCTTTTTTTGTTTTTATTTGTTTTGTTTTGTTTTGTTTTTTTCTTTGTATTTTTTCTCTTTCTTTTTTTCAATCATTCTTGAGCTCAATTCTCTTTAATAATTCTCTCTTCTCTGGAGGTTGCATTTGTTGGTGCTGTAGGAGTTCTCTGTATGTTGGTGGTTTTTGTTTTTTTTTTCTGTTTTCTTATTTCTTTTGTTTCCTGTTCTGTTGTGTTCTATTTTGTTCTGTTCAGTCAGCACCTATGAAACAGATTGCATGATGTGGTCAGGAGTGAGTGTCATAATCAGCCAGTGTGAGACACCAGATCAGATAGAATTAACTGACATTTTCAGAAGATTTCACCCCAAAGTTGCAGAATATACTTTTTTTTTTCTAGTGCTCATGGTACAATTTCAAAGATAGACCACATGTTAGGACACAAACTAATTCTCTACACGTTCAAGAAGATTGAAATCATAACAAGAATTTTCTTAGATCACAATGGCATTAAATTAGAAATCAATTATAATAAAAATACTAAACACGTTCAAACACCTGGATGCTAAATAGCATGCTATTAAACAGTGAATGAGTTACCAAAGAGATCATGGAAGAAATTAAAAACTTCCTGGAAACAAATGAAAATGAACACAAACCAACCCAAAATCTATGAGACACAGTAAATACAATTCTGAGAAGGAAGTTCATAGCATTACAGGCATATCTCAAAAAATAAAACAAAAACTTCAGATAAACTATCTAATCCTACAATGTAAATAACTAGAAAGAGAACAACAACAAAAACCCATAGAAAGTAGAAGGAAGGAAATAATAAAGATCAGGGCAGAAACAAATGACATAGAGATTAAATCTATACTAATAAAAGGATAATATGTGAATTGGTCAAGACACCCTCACAGTAATGACCGAACAAGCAGGCTGCGTGGGGTGACCAGGCTGGCGGGGGCGAGCAGTGAGTAGTGATCAAACAATCAAACAGCAAGCTGTGTGAAGTGATCAGGTCAGTGGGGAGAGGGGGCAGTTGGTGTGACCAGGCTGGCAAGGGGGGCAGTTAGGAGCAATCAGGCAAGCAGGCAGGTGAGCAGTTAGGAGCCAGCAGTCCCAGATTGTGAGAGGGATGTCTGACTGCCAGTTTAGGCCCAATTCTGGGGATCAGGCCTAACCCAGCAGTTTGACATCCCCCAAGGGGTTCTGGATTAGAGAGGTTGCAGGCTGGGCTGAGGGGACCACTTTGTGCACAAATTTTGTGCACCAGGCCTCTAGTGTGTGTGTGAAACCAAGAGCTGGTTCCTAGAAAAGATAAGTGATATTAAACAACCATTAGCCAGACACATCAAGAAACAAAGAGAGAAGAAAGATCTGGTGTGGAAATAAAGGCCACACTTAAAAATGTGGTTTTACCAAAGTTTGGGTATGACAGAGACTAGAGGCCTGGTGCACGAACTTAGTGCACTTGAGGGGTCCCTCAGTCAGGCCTGCACTCTCTCACAGTCCGGGAGACTTTGGGGGATATCTGCCTGCTGGCTTACGAGGAGCTAGCCTATGCCGGCAGTCAGATGTCCTTGTCACAGTCTGGGAACCCTCGCTCCTTACTTCCTGCCTGCTCGCTGCTCCTTAACTCTTGGCTCACTGCTCCTTAGTGCTGCTGCTAAGGCTTAGCATGAGCTCAGCTTCTGGCTGAGCAGCATTCCCCCATGGGAGCGCACTGACCACCATAGGGCAGCTCCTTCGTTGAGTGTCTGCCCGTGGTGGTCAGTGCACATCATAGTGACTGGTCGTTGTGGTCGTTCCACCATAATGGCCATTTAGGCTTTTATTATATAGATTCTTTGCACCCCTCAAAAGAGGAGTACTTTACAGTCACACCCAGTGGGTTTTTCCCTGAGTGCCCAGAGTTTTTCTTTGTTTTCTTTCTTATTTGATGAGACATCGTGGTGTTTGCCCTTTTGGAAATGAAACAGACCTGTGACTTCTATTTCACAACTGACAAAACTGCTTTGAAGCTCTTGGGACTAGGATATTTAAAAATGGTGGCAGAGTAAGTGGAAGCTGCACAGACATGATCACAGGACCAAACTGAAATTACAACTAAAATGCAAAAAATTCTTTCTGAATAATCAACTGAAGCCTCACTAGAGAGAAGCCTGATAACCAAAGATAGAATGTGGAGACTGCATAGAGACCTGTAGGAGGGGCAGAAGCATGAAAAAGAGGCCAGGCTCCCACAGAAAGCAACTGAAGATTTGGAGAGATATCTCAGCTGAGGGGGGTTGCCACTGAAACTCTGGGGTCTCATCCCTAAGCTGGCCACCCCAGCAGAGAACACCAGAACTGAGAAGGGTACCCACAGAACATCTGGCTGTGAAAAGCAGTGGGTTTGCTGTCTGCCAGGGAAATTCTGGCACCCTTTTAAAGGCCCAATGCACAAAATTCCCTGTGGAGCTACTCACTGTGTGTGCCACCAGAGGGAGGGCAGAGTGGACTGGAATTGTGTGATGAGACATTTCTTCGCATTGCAGAGATCATCTGAATCATGCAGACATTTGCTGTACAGGTGGCTTTGCCTGAGGGAAGGCAGTTGAGCCTATTGGAAAACATTTTGCCACATGATGTGGAGTTTCTGAGGCCCATTAAAAGACTGATAAGAATAATTAGCTTCCAGGCAGAAGCAATTGCCACACCCTGTTACAAAAACTCTGGACCCACTTGTGGATGATTGCCTGAGGGCTATTCAAGACAAAATCCTATCAAGCTGTAGACAGAGGTGGTCTCTGAAGGCTTTGATTCTTTACCTAATCTACTTAGTCAGAAACCGTGTTTTACACTGTCTTGCATGAGAGATTGAGAGGCATAGAAGAACTACCTAATACATAATCACAAACCCAAACAGGCAGCCAAAATGAGGAGATAAAGAAACAATCCCCAAATGAAAAAACAAGAGAATTCTCCAGAAGAAGAGATAAATGAAATAAAGATAAGAAATTTATCTGATATAGAGTTGAGAATAATGATGGTAAAGATACTCTAAGCCTGAAAAAGATATAGTAAATATTAAAACAAAAAAGGAATGACATAGCACAAATAAAGAACACATTGGAAGGAATACACAGCAGATTAGGGCAAGATGAGGATCAAATCAATGAATTAGAAGACAGGGTGAAAAAAATCACTCAATCAGAGAACCAAAAAACAAACAAACAAAAAAAAACAATTAAAAAACAGGAGGAGAGCTTAAGGGAGCTGTGGGACAACATGAAATATAACAATATTTGAATAGCAGGTGTGCCAGAAGAGGCAGAAAGGGAGGAAGGGATAGAGAATGTGTTTGAAGAAATAATGGCATAAAACTTCCCAAACGTGGTGAAGGAAATAGTCACACAAGTTCAGGAGACACAGAGAATGCCAAGCAAGAAGTACCCAAACAGACTCACACCCAGACACATCATAACTAAAATGCCAAAAATTAAGGATAAAGAGAGAATCTTAAAGGCAGCAAGAGAAAAGCAAAATGTTACCTACAAAGGTGCTCCCAGAAGGCTGACAATCTAATTTCTCATCAGAAACTCTACAGGCCAGAAGGGAATGAAATGAAGTACTCAAGGTAATGGAAAGCAAGGATCTGAAACCATGATTACTATATCCAGCAAAGCTATCATTCAAAATAGTAAAATAAAGAGCTTCCCAGAAAAAATGAGTTTAAAGAAGTACATAACCACCAAGCCAGCATTATGAGAAATGCTAAAGGGACTGTTATAATGATCATGTCAATAGATTAGATACAGAATAAGCATTCCACAAAATCCAACCCCCTTTCCTATATAATAAAAGGGTAAATGCAAATTGACCCTAATGGCAGAATGACCAGAACAACTGCTGGACCAGTTACTATGAGGCGCACTGACCACCTCTTGGTTCCTTTCCCCTGTAGTCAGGTTCTGATCGCCTGATGGCCAACTGCTGTGGGGGCGTGGCTTATAAGCGGGTGGGAACAGCCGACTTCTCCGTCCCTTCCCCCAGCTGTCAGGCATCGATCACCCAATGGCAAATGGGGAACCGGGGGTGGGTGGTGGAAGGGGGTGGGGCTAGCTTCGGGAAGCTGGGGAAGATGGCCCTGATCAGATGCCGGGCCTAGGGACCATACCACACAAAAATTTTGTGTGTCAGGCCTCTAGTTTTTGATAAAAACTCTCAGCAAAGTGACAATAGTGGGAGCATATCTCAATATGATAAAGGCCATATATGACAAATCTACAGCCAACATCCTACTCTATGGACAAAAACTAAAACCATTTCCCCTAAAAAGAGAAATAAGACAGGGATGTACACTTTCACCACTTTTATTCAACATAGTCCTGGAAGTCCTAGCCACAGCAATCAGACAAGAAAAAGAAATAAAAGGTCTCCAAATTGAGAAGGAGAAAGTAAATCTCATTATTCACAGATGATATGATATTGTACACAGAAAACCCTAAAGACTCCATCAAAAACTACTAAATTTAACAAATGAATTTGGCAATGTAGCAGGATACAAATCAATACCCAAAAATAAATGGCTTTTTATACACCAATAATAAATTCTTAGGAAGAGATACTAAACAAACAATCCAATTACCATTGCAACAAAAACAATTAAGATACTTAGAAATAAACTTAACCAAGGAGGTAAAATACTTGTACTCAGAAAACTATAGGATGCTGAAAAAAGAGCTAGAGGAAGATATAAACAAGTGGAAGAATATTCCACATTCATGAAACGGTAGAATCAACATCATTAAAATGTCTATATTACCTAAGGCAATCTATAAATTCAATGACATCCCTATTAAAATACCAATGGCATATTTCACAGATCTAGAATAAAAACATATATGGAACCAAAATCAAACAAACAAACAAACAAACAAACAAAAAAACAAAACCCTGAATAGCTGCTGCAATCTTGAGAGAGAAGAACAAAGTTGAAGGAATTACAATACCAGATATCAAGTTATACTATAAAGACACTGTACCCAAAACAGCCTGATACAGGCACAAGAATAGGCATATAGATCAATGGAACAGAATAGAGAACCCAGAAATCAACCCATGCTCAATTAATATTTGACAAAGGAGGCAAGAGTATACAATGGAGTCAAGAGAGTCTCTTCAATAAATGGTGGTGGGAAAATTGGACAGATACATGGAAAAAAAATGAAAATAGACCACAAACTTATACCATAAACAAGAAGAAACTCAAAATGGATAAATTACCTAACTGTAAGTTGGAAAACTATAAAAATCCTAGAAGAAACCATAGGCAACAAAACCTCAGACATCTCTCATAACAATATGTTTACTGACAGATCACCTAGGGCAAAGGAAACTAAGGAGAAAATAAACAAATGGACTACATCAAAATAAAAAGCTTCTGCACAGCAAAGGAAACAATAAACACAATGAAAAGGGAGCCCAGTGTGTGGGAGAACATATTTGGCAATGATATATGTGATGAAGGGTTAATATCCAAAATATATAATGAACTCATGCAACTTAACAAAAAGAAGACTAACAATCCAATAAAAAATGGGCAAAGGACCTAAATAGATACTTCTCCAAAGTGGACATACAGATAGCCTAGAGACATATGAAAAAATGCTCAAAGTCACTAATCATCAGAGAGATGCAAATTAGAACAACAATGAGGTAACACCTCATACCTGTCAGAATGGCTACCATCAACAAATCAAGAAATGACAAATGCTGGCTAGAATGTGGAGAAAAGGGAACCCTAGGACACTGCTGGTGGAAATGCAGACTGGTGCAGCCACTGTGGAAAACAGTATGTTGTTTCCTCAAAAATTAAAAATGGAACTCCCATTTCACCCAGTGATCCCACTTCTAGTAATATATTCTAAGAAATACGAATATAATTCAGGAATATATTTCAGGAACACCCCTGTGTTCATAGCAGCCAAATTTGCAATAGCTAAGACTCAGAAACAGCCCAAGTACCCATCAGTAGATGGGTGGATAAAATGCCATGGTACATTTATACCATGGACTACTATGCATCAGTAAAAAAGGAGGATCTGGAGGATCTCTTACCATTTGCAACAGTATGGATGTTCCTGGAGAGTATTATGCTAAGTGAAATAAGTCAGTCAGAGAAAGATAAGTATCTTATGATCTCACTTGTGGAATCTACTGAAAAAAATAAGCTGATGAACAAAATAGATCCAGACATAGTAGAATGGAACAGACAGATGAATTTCCGAGGGAAGGTGGGAGTGGGGTGTTTGGTGGAGAGTGATTAACTGTGGAACTTATATGCATAGTGCATGGACAAAAACAATAATACGGTGAATGTCTTGGACGGGTGCATGCGGGGTGGAGGGGGTCAATGGGAAAAAAAAAAACACAAAGAGGACATCTGTAATATTTTCAATAATAAAGATAAATTTTAAGAAGTTTCAATGACATTCTTACAAAGGTAGGAAAAAAATCCCTTGAAATTTGTATGAAACCACAGAAGATCTCAAATAGCCAAAGCAATCCTGAAAAGAACAAAGCTGGAGACATCACACTCCCTGATTTGAAGGTATATTGTAAAGATACTAGAGGTCTGGTGCACCGATTCATGCATGGGTGGGGTTCCTCAGCCTGGGCTGTGCCCTTTTGCAACCTGGGACACCTTGGGGGTGTCCCACTGCAGGTTTAGGCCAGGCCTGAGGGATGTAGCAGTGCGCCAAGCTGCAGGCAGTCTAGGAGGAGCACAAGCTAGGGCCAAGCACTGCGCCACTCACACACATCCTGGCCCATGCGCCTTCTGCCACGGACATCCTTAGCACTACCAAGGAGGTGGGAGAGGCACTTACAACTATCAGCCCTGCTTGTGGCTGAGCAGAGCTCCCCCTGTGGGAGTGCACTGACCACCAGGGGGCAGCTCCTGCCTTGAGCTTCTGCCTCCTGGTGGTCATAGTGACCAGTCATTCCTGGTTGTTCCACCATTAGCATCAATTTGCATTTACCCTTTTATTCTATAGGATAGTAATCAAAATGGTATGGCATTGACATAAAAACCAACCTATAGACCAATGGAACAGAATAGAGTGCCCAGAAATAAACTTAAGCATATACAGTCAAATAACATTTGTCAAGGTAGTCCAGAAGAGTTAATGGAGCAAAAATTGTCTTTTCAATAAATTGTACTGGGAAAACTGGATATTTACATGTGAAAAAGGAAAAGAAAAAGAGCCTTACCTGGTTTGGTTCAGTGGATAGAGCTGCGGACTGAAAGGACCCAGGTTTGATTACTGTCAAGGGCACATGCCCAGGTTGAAGTTTTGATCCCCAGTAGGGGGCATTTAGGAGGCAGCTGATCAATGATTCGCTCTCATCATTGATGTTTCTATCTCTCTCCCTCTCTAAAATCAATAAAAATATATTTTAAAAAAGAAAAAAAGAAACTAGACCTCTATCTTACGCCACTCACAAAAATTAACTGGAAATGGCTTAAATATTTTAAATGGCATAAATGTAAGTCCAGAAACCATAAAATTCCTAGAAGAAAACATAGGAATAAAAAAAAAATCACTTTAGTATGAGTATTAGCAATGTGGGTTTTTTTGTTTGTTTGTTTGGTTGGTTGGTTGTTTTGTTTTTTTGTGTTGTTCTTTTTTTTCCTTTGGATAAGACACCTAAAGAACAAGCAACAAAGTAAAAAAAAAAAAAAAAAATAATAATAATAATACAAGTTGGCCTGCATCAAACTAAGAAACTTCCATACAACAAAAGAAACCATCAACAAAATGAAAAGACAGCCTACAAAACAATAAAAACTAGTTGCAAACCACATATTAGGTAAAGAGATTAACATCTAAAATATATAGAGAACTCAGACAACTCAATAGCAAAAAAATAAATAATTCCATTAAAAATGGCCAAAGAAACCAACTAGAGATCTTTCCTAAGAAGATATATGAATGGTCAAATAGTACATGAAATATCATTAACCATCAGAGAAATTCATATCAAAACCACAATGAGATATCATCTCCTACCTTTTAGAGTGGTTATCAAAAAGACAAGAGATAACAATGCTGGCGAGGATTTAGGAAAAAGAAATCCTTGTGCACTGTTGGTAATATTGTAAATTGGTACAAACACTATGGAAAAATGGTATGGGAGTTCCAAAGTAAGTTAAAAATGGAACTATCATATGACACAGAAATTCCACTTCTGGAAATATATATAAAAGAAACAACTATGTTGAAGAGATAGCTGTATCTGCATGTTTATTGCCAGCATCCTATCTAATAAAAGAGTAATATGCAAATTGACCATCACTCCAACACACAAGATGGCCGCCACAAGATGGCCAGCAGGGGAGGGAAGTTGTGGGCAATCAGGCCAGCAGGGGAGGGCAGTTGGGAGGGATGAGGCCTGCAAGGGAGGACAGTTGTGGGTGATCAGGCTTACAGGGGAGGGCAGTTAGGGGTGACTGGGCTGATAGAGGAGAACAGTTGAGGGGACCCAGGCCTGTAGGGGAGGGTAGTTGGGGGGGACCAGGCCTGCAGGGGAGGGCAGTTAGGGTCAATCAGGCCAGCAGGGGAGCAGTTAGGTGTCGATCAGACTGGCAGGGGAGTGGTTAGTGGGTGATCAGGCTGGCAGGCAGAAGCGGTTAGGGGCAATCAGGTAGGCAGGCAGGTGAGTGGTTGGGAGCCAGCAGTCCTGGATTGTGAGAGGGATGTCCGACTGCCTGTTTAGGCCCGATCCTGGGATTGGGCCTAAACAGGCAGTCAAACATCCCTCAAGGGGTCCCAGATTGGAGAGGGTGCAGGCTGGGCTGAGGGACACACACCCTCTCCCCGTGTAGGAATTTCATGCACTGGGCCTCTGGTTATTTATAATAGCCAAGATATTTTAATAAATTAAGTGTCCATAGACAGATGCATAGATAAAGAAGTCAGGGAATATATATATATCCCCATTAAGAGGAAGGAAATATTTTTAATCCTCACCCAAGTATGTTTTATTGATTTTTAGAGAGAGAGGAATGGGGAAAGAGAATGAGAGAGAAACATCAATGTGAGAGAGAAACATCCATCGATTATGTCTTATACACTCCCGACTGGGGATCAAACTCACAACCTTTTGGTGTAGGGTATGACATTCCAACCAACTGAGCCATATTACCCAGGGCATAAAAGAAGGAAATCTTGCATTTGCAACAAAATGGATGAACCTTGATGACATATGTTCAGTGAAATATGTCAGACAGAAAAGGACAAATACTGTTGAATCTCACTTATATGTGAAATCTTAAAACAACAACAACAACCAAGGACTCCCCAAAGGAAACAAACTCATAGATAAAAATATCAGATTTATGGTTATCAGTGGCAGGAGGTGGGGTAGGTTAATTGAATGAAGGCAGTCAAAAGGTACAAACTTTCATTTATAAGATAAATAAATACTAGGGATATAACATATACAAGTAATATACATGATGTCTATAGTTAACACTGATATATGGTATATTTAAAAGTTGTTAAGAGACTATCTCCTAAGAGTTCCCATTAAAAATTATTTTCCTTTTAGTTTTTTATCTATATGAGAAGATGAATGTTAAGGAAACTTATGTGGTAATCATTTTACAATATATGTAAGTCT
This sequence comes from Eptesicus fuscus, assembly GCF_027574615.1. Classification (NCBI taxonomy): domain Eukaryota; kingdom Metazoa; phylum Chordata; class Mammalia; order Chiroptera; family Vespertilionidae; genus Eptesicus; species Eptesicus fuscus. The sequence goes on along the minus strand of NC_072475.1, from coordinate 89,928,427 downwards.
AATAATTATGTTGTACATCTTAAACGTAAACAGTGCTGTGTCATATCAACAAACTTGAGTAAAAGTTAATTTACATATGTGCATCTTTAGACAGTATAAAGGTAATCAGGAGCAAATCTAGATAATGTAATAATTTCCAATGATAGGCCATTTTTCATTGTGTTAGGGCACTCTAGCTTCTTATTACACTGTTCCTTCTATTATTCTTATTTACACTCATGTTTATTTCTATCAGTAACCCACTAGCCCAGTGGTCAGCAAACTGCGGCTCGCGAGCCACATGTGGCTCTTTGGCCCCTTGAGTTTTTAGTAAAGGCCAGTCAGGAGTACCCTAATTAAGTTAATAACAATGTACCTACCTATATAGTTTAAGTTTAAAAAATTGGCTCTCAAAAGACATTTCAATCCTTTTACTGTTGATATTTGGCTCTGTTGATTAATGAGTTTGCTGACCACTGCACTAGCCCATAGTTTCAGAACTCTGGTCTAAAACCTTAGCAAAACCTTATTTTTGATTATTTAATGTTCCATTTTACTTATTTAGGAAATATTTTTTTAATGATTTTAGAGAGAGAGGAAGGGAGAGGGCGAGAGAGAAAGAGAGAGAGAGAGAGAGATCAGTTGCCTCTTATACACACCCCAACATGGGACCAAATCCACAATTTGGGCATGTGCCCTGACCAGGAATCTAACTGGCAAATTTTCATTGCACTGGACAATGCTCAACTAACTGAGCCAACTGGCCAGGGCCATTTTACTTTTTTAAGTTACAATAGTAATGATGGAATTGGGAGTGATATGTCCAGGCCAGCAATGGAGCCTCTGAGAAGACTGGAGTTCAGGGGTGACTGAGCATCTCCATGAGACTGATGCCTGGCAGAGAACACAAGTATGATTTGGGGACAAGGCTGATCTAGGGGGATGATGGAGGATAAGCTTGAATTGTACCCTTGATGTGCCTTAAAATCTGGCTTGTGTGACAGTAGGCTAAGGTCTCAGCTATTTTGGTTGGAGGACATAAAAGGAGTAAATAAGAAAAGCCATTAAGATAACCTTATGAATTCAGAATATTTAAAGTGGGGATTGCATAATTTCCTACAAGGAAGACATTAATAATTATAGTTAAAGCAATATGCTCAGCTCGCTAAAGATTGTTCTAATAAGGCCAAGGTTATAGATCCATATAAGGGCCAATTAGCTTTGAATTTAAAAACAAAACTAAACAAAAAATCCCTCATAATAATAGATGCCACTTGCAATTTAGGTGTTTTGCAAATATGTCCTATGGACATACTAGAAGCTAGTAAAAGACTGAAGCAGCTAAGAGCACCCATATATGGATCTGGGAAAGTTAAAGTACATATAGTAGTCTTGGCTGGTGTAGACCACTTGCTTGAGGATAGCCCCATGGAATCAAAAGGGAGCTGGTTCAATTTCCTGTCAGGGCACATTCATGGGGTTGTGGCCTTGATCCCCAATAGGGGGCATGCAGAAGGCAGCTGATTGATGTTTCTCTCTCAATGGTTGTTTCTCTCTCTCCTTCCCCTTCTCCCTTCCTCTTTCTATAAAATCAATAAAAACATATTAAAAAATAATAAAGCCCATATCCTAACATTAAATCAAATCCAAGATCACTGTGTTCTTTCATATTAGTATCTGGGCTGGTAGCCATTCCATGACAGTTTATTTCTCTCTCTCCCCCCCCCCCCCATTTTCCCTATTGGTTATGTTTCAGCCCAGTCACTAAGCTAAATAAACATAATCAGATGTTACAATACAAACACAATGTTTCTTGGCCCAGCCAGGGATGAGACACAATAAAGAGTGGTGGGAACTTTGGTGATTTTAGCAGACTAAACAAACATGTCTGCAGGTGAGATGTTGTTCAGGGACTACCAGTTTTCAGATTCTGTGCTAAGGGTCAGCATTTCCAGAGCTGAAGCTTTATCACTAAGTTTTCAAACATTAAGTGAGCAATAGTCAAATAAAATGAAATCTACTTAGACTTCTAAATGGTTTATCTAGTTCTGAATATGTAATGATGTCCATGTGAAGGCACAGACAAACAATAGCCATCAATTTTTCTTTTCTTTGTCTTGTCTTGAGGTCTTTTTGTTATATTTCCTAACTTAAGAAGTATATGCTACTATTATCTTTTAAACAGATGCATGGGATTTTCCAAAGATATTACTCTTTTCCAAAGATATCACAGCTAGATATACTCTAGCTGGTATCAGGCACAGTAAGAGTCATTAAAACAAAGTTCTATTTTGAAAGTAAATTTCTGTTCTTTCAAAGTAAATTATTCTTTCTAGGATACAAGAAAGCTGACCTCAATGTAACACTATTAAGGTCCAAAGCAGTGTTAATTTACTAAGATGAGAGGTTTACTTCTAAAAATAAGCATACTTTTAACACTCTTCTATCAATGGATTAGATTCAATATTAATCTTGTCATGTTATGGGAAGTCTACTAATATATGACCCTGCCTCTTAGAAAAGAAAAATGAAAATTAAGATAATACATTTGATACTAGTAATTCATTTATTTTGTATGATGCCATTGAGTTAAAATACTTTAAAACTTTAAGCAAAATCCGTATTATACTGACTGTTATACTGGCTATTTTATTTGAAGAGATGCTGAGATTGGAGATGTTGGAGACCTCAGCAGGCAGGTCTTCATGAACCAGGTCACTATGGAATAGAAAATTGAGTCACATGAGCAGAGGGTCAATTCCCAAGTTCAAAGATGTATATAGAAAGAAAAGGAGCGAAAAATTTTTAAAAAAAGAAATATAGAGGAATCATGTACAGACACACAAAAACTCAATAATATTCACTGAAGGAGGCACCAAGGAAATGGCAAATTTAAAGAAGGAATAGTAAACATTGGGTCAAATAGAGCAGAGAGGTCTCATAAATTAAACTTTTTTTTCCCCAGCATGTAGAAGGCCACTGATGGCTTTTACAAAAGGAAATGTACTAGGGACCTTAGAAAGGTCAAAAGTCAAGTATTATAGGGGAAGCAGAAGCCTGTTTGCTATGAGTTACAAAAAAAAAAAAAAAGTAGAAGGCAATCTGTGTGTGTGTGTGTGTGTGTGTGTGTGTGTGTGTGTTTAAAAGTGATGTAGAAGTAGTTTCTAAGTACATTATATTGATTGAAATATTTTGTTGAGGTTTCTGATTCCTTCACTCTGAGCTTTTCAAAGGCAGAATTGTGACATTTAATTTTTGTCCTTGCTTTGGAGTGGGTATTCAGTAATTCTCTGCTGAATTTTTTGTGAATATTTTTCAAAAATGGAAAGATGTACATGTCTAAAGTTATTTATATAAAGAGCTCTTGGTTATCAATCAGGAATGAAGTAAATGACCCATGTTATCTTAGTTTGTAATGTCCTTGCTTTTTTCCTTTTTTAATATAACAGAGGATCAAGTTGTATTAACAAATGTAAGATACTTATGTTACTTAAATCTCCTAGGAATATGTTTGCTCCTTCTCTTTTTATTATGTTTTTTTTTAAACCATAAAGATATTTAAAATGCTTTCACCTGAAACTTTCCCCAATGTCATCACTAGATACAAAGCATCTCTATCTATAACAAAATCTAAGTTTTAAAAGTTTTGGATCACTGTCTTTTCTACATGATACTAGATGCATGCCACGCCCTCTATATTCAAACTTTTCAGTTATTTTGATGCATGGTTGGCTTCAGTCTGACCATCTGGCTGTGCTGCATCATTAGGTAAATTCATATTGTTTAAAACCAGATTGGAAGTGAAATTTAGAAGTCCTGACCTCAAGGTATATTTATTTCAGTAATTATATACTTTTTCTTCTATGCCACATGAAGAAGGAAGAGAAGGATGAGGAAGAAGAAATGACTATATTTCTGTCAACAACAACAAGTGGATAATTATCATGGTGTCTGGCAACAGGCACATTTGAGCAACTCTATGCAATGCACACTCTGTACAGGACCCACCTATGGACAATCATGATAGCAGAAGTAACTTTGATCATGTGTTTGTGCAAGATGCTATACATGAGACATATTCATTGCTCCACCAAATCCTTGTAGCACTGATGAGACCTGGCTAAAGTAGATGAGAAGAGGCTGCTCTTTATTATGCAGCAATATTTCTGGAAACTGCAATAGTCTCTTAGCTGCAATTTCTGCTTCAATTTGTACCCCATTATCTAATTATTTTCATAAAAGCTATGTGCCTGTGTTTTTAAGCATGCTTCCCATGACATCATTTCCTTGTGTAAAAGTATTAAAATCCTTAGCCTCTCACATTGAAGAAAAGCTGGATGCTTTCCCTGTCTCATGAAGTTCTCCCTGCTTGTCCCACGCTCCCTCTGCTAACTTAGCCACAATGCTGCTTCCAGTTTGTTTTAGACACACTGCTTCTTTTCTCTCATTATTTGGATTCACCACCTTAAATGTTGTTTCCTAATATTTGCAAAATTGGCTCATTCTTAATACTTATGGTAAATAGATACTCTCCAATCTAAACATGACACACTGTTATCTTTTTATGTGATTTTCTGTCAAATGCCCTCTACTGAGTGACACTCTTTATGTTTACTGTGCATTTCCTTCCTCACAGAACACTCCATGACAATAAAAGTTTTGTTTTTCTTGTTCACTTACGCATTCTCAATGAGAACAATAAATGGCACAAAGTGGGCATTCATAAGATATATAGAGTGAAGGAATGCTCATATAATATTCACTTAAACTTAGACAATGGGCAAATTAATAAAATTCATCAAAGCATTTGAAATTTCAGTTTATCCCAGCTGATGTGGCACAGTGGTAGGTTGCGGGCTCAATCCCCCGTGTGGGATATGTAGGAGACAGCCAATCAATGATTCTCTCTCATCATTGATATTTCTATCTCTCTCTCTCCCACTCCCTTCCTCTCTGAAATCAATAAAAATTTTTAAAAAGTTTTAGTTTATGAAGAAACTTCTGAACTCAACTCCTCCCTAGAACATTTGGAATCTACAAATACAAATGGAACAATTTCCTCGAAGGGGGTGGGGTGGGGGGAGGGGACCAGGAACTGGCTAAATGACTCCCACACATTGAGTGAATAAGAAAAAGAAAACCCACAATAACAAAGCACAGCAAAGCAGGTAGGAGGGACTGAGACACAATCTTGCCATAGACCTCATGCACAATTGGAAACTGAGTTTACAGAACTTAATTCCTTTAAAATGCTGCAGCTATTAAGTAGTGAAGTTGGAATTTACTACCAGATCTTTTTGACTTCTCATTTGGAAATTTTACCCCACCATCTATATTCCAAGTTATAAAAGATTCACAAGGGAAGACAGCAATTGGGTTGAAAATTAACATTAAGATAAAGGGTGTTAAGCAGTTAGGGACTGTATTGTGTTGAAGTAATGTGACTGTATTTGGAAATAGGGCTTTACAGGTAAGTAAGGTTAAATGAGGTCATAGAACAGGCTTCTATCTGCTAGGATTGGTGGCCTTATAAGAGGAAGAAAGAATTTCTCTCTCCCTCTCCCCCTGCCCTCCTCCCACCCTCCTGAGAAGACATAGGGTTTAAGAGGCAGTAGTCTACAAGCTACAAGCGGTCAGTCACCAGAACCAGACCATGCTAGTAATCTGATTTTGGACCTCCAGCCTCCTGAACTGTAAAAAATAAATTTCTCTTGTTTAAGTTACCAGGTATATGGTATTTTGTCACGGTAGCCTGGGAAGACTAAGACGGAAGCAAATATTACAATTTGTTTTAGTATCTCTGAAGAAGAAATAGGGGCCAAACTGATGCAATCACTCTAACTAGCCAAACTTTTCTTGCAGATGTATTCCCATGCCAGATTTATGAATCTTCCAGCTCTGTTAACTGTCCCCCCATTTACTCACTTCTGAGTCACCACCGATATCTTTTGTGAAACAAACACAGCTTTATAAATTTGAGCAAAAGAATCCATATATGTTCAGAAATTTTCCCTGCCAAAGAACATAAATGGCAGACATGAAGAGCTTTAAACAGTCATTAGTAGGTAAAAACAAGTTTTTAAAGGCTTACTTAAATTTCTTAAAAATGACTTTAACTCAAAGGCATTTTTAAGAAATTTTTCATGCTGATGGCTTCAGGAATATAGAAAGCTCTATCTCAGCCCTTCCCCATCTGCTGCCTAGTTTATCTATTATGCTGAGTTCCAATTGATTCAAAAATATGAAGTGGGGATTGAGAATTGGGCCAATGGGTAGGAAAACTTAAAATAAGCATTCTTGCATTTGATGCAAGGTTGTTCTGTAGATGCACAATTAAATAATTAAAATAACAATCAATATGCATTTGCATGGAGAAATAAATTTTTATATGAATCAATTCTACACTGATATAAGACTATATTTACACATACACAGATATTATAGTTAGTGTCTCTAAGTGCCCCAAAAGCCTGGGAATAATGCTTTATAAGTGAAAGTAATATAATTGCTCCCAGTTAAATTGAACTAACTAGCAGAAGTAGGTGTTGATTACTGAGTATACTAACCTCTTATTAATAACTGCATTTTAATAAAATTTAAAGTCAAGTTTGCTAATGAAATATGATATTTCTATGGATTTTAAACCAGTATCCAAGTTAAAAGCATATTGTAAAAAAGTCAAAGTACAAATGTGTCATAAAATTCACTGGGGAAAGTTGATGAACATTTATTTGAAAGTTTTCTCTAATAATCCTAGAATTAAAAAAATAATAAAGCTGTATCATTTCTAGATAATTGTCCTCCAATTATTCTTCCTGAGGCCTAATTTTGTTACCAAATGAGCAACAGTTAATGATAATTCAATCTGTTAATGTCAACTCCTAAGAGTTCATGGAAAACTGAGTTAAACTGAATTCAATCAGCATATGATAATGTTGCTATTTTGCAAATATTAGTGATTGTTTCTTTTCCAAAAAAAAGTAAAAATGTTATTTCTCATCACTGATGTCAGATTTTCATAAATAGTTGCAGGGTTCTTTGAAAAGGCAAAAACAGAATTTTATTTCAAATTATTTTTCTATTCCTTAAGTAACTATTAAAACTTTATTCAAGAAAAGCTTGCATCCTTGTCTAATTTTGACACTAGTTTCTGTCACAGTAGAATTATCTTGACCTGATATTTACTCTTTTTATTTTCAGTAAAATCTACTGATAGATCTGTACAGCCCACGCAACTCAAGGGTAGTTTTTACTAAAATAATGGATTCTGTTATTTTGAGAATAATGAATCAAAGTATTTTGCCTTTAAAAGAACACTTTAGCCAAAACCGGTTTGGCTCAGTGGATAGAGCATCGGCCTGCAGACTCAAGGGTCCCGGGTTCGATTCTGGTCAAGGGCATGTACCTTGGTTGTGGGTACATCCCCAGTAGGAGGTGTGCAAGAGGCAGCTGATCGATGTTTCTCTCTCATCGATGTTTCTAACTCTCTATCCCTCTCTCTTCCTCTCTGTAAAAAATCAATAAAATATATTTTTTAAAAAATAAAATAAAAGAACACTTTACATATCCTATATAATAAAAGGCCAGTGACCATAAGTGTAATGACCAGAACGACCACTCGACCAGTCGCCATGAGGTGCACTGACCACCTCTCGGTCCCTCTCCCCCCTGGCCTGCAGGCTTCAATCGCAGCATGGCGAACCGGGAACCACGGCGAACCAAGGTGAGTGGTGGCGGGGTGGGACTGGTGAGCGGGCAGAATGACCAACCTCTTGGTCCCTCCCCCAGCCTGCAGGCTGTGATTGCAGTGTGGCCTGGAACGATGCTGCGATCAGGGAACCACGGTGAACCAGGGAGTGGCGGTGGGGCGGGACTGGGGATTGGCGAGCAGACAAAAGATGACCCTGATCACAGGCTAGGCCTAGTGACCCAACCCATGCACAATTTCATGCGCTGGGCCTCTAATATATATATATTAGGGTATTACCCAAAGTCCTAAACAGAAAAGTCACATGTAAATAAATTACAGATGCTAAAATATTTGGCTTTTTGTATCAGTCTCCTGAAGTTTGAGAAGGAGTCACCAAGGTCAGTGTTTCCAAGAGTTTTCTCATTCTCAGAATCAGCTGGGGGCTTGTGAAAGCTAAAGGTACTTGGGACCCACAACAAACCTACTAAACCAGAATTTCATCAGGGGGAGATGTTTCCCCTTTTAAAAAACTTTAAACAAGCTTTCTTAACAGAAAATTTTAAACATATAAAGATATTTTTATAACTAACTATCATGCTTAAATTTTTTATTCTGATAAACAAGGTAATGTTTAATATATACCATGTTCTTCCAAGCCCTGTGTGATTTCGAGCAAATTCCAGATATCATATCAGTTCATCCATATATATTTCAGAATATACCTCATAAATTAAGACTCTTTTTGTAATATAATAACATTACATATAAAAATCCACCAATATTTACTAAATATAATTTATATACAGTCATTGTTCACATTTTCTTTTATTTCATAGATGCATTTTATAGTTTGTTTGAGTCACAATTCAAACAAAAAACATATAATTCACTTAGTTTACATATATTTTAAGTTTTTAATCTATGGGTTTCTTCCCAACCTCCCTGGCAATGTGTTCGTTGAAGATGAATATTTCAATAAGAGCTCTCGTGACTTTTATTAAAGAAGTTGGGGAAGCTTAGAGCAGGGAGATTTAGCTGAGGTTATGTGCATGAGGTCTCTTAGTATCTATAGAGATGCTCACCTTTATGACCGCCTCACCATAAACCTGAGACAAGGCAGTTGACTTGTCTATCATTTGTTGTTCCACCTGTAGAGCAGTGGTAATGCCTGCTGTCTTCTTCCCAAGGATGCTGTGAAGATTAATGAGTGAATATTGATAAAGTACTCCAAACTTGTGAGAAGAAAGGTGTGTTTGAAAAGCTTACAAGAACCTTGAAGCCCTGATAAAACACTTCTTCAGGAAACCAAACAGTCACCTCTAGCAAATATACAATAGCCTGAGTAAATTGTGCACTAGCGATGAATGTCAATCAATTTCTCTCAGATTAAAGAACTATACATTATTAGGAGAGACAAACGAGAGAGAGAGAGAGAGAGAGAGAGAGAGAGAGAGAGAGAGAGAAGAGAGAGAGAGAGAGAATCAGATACAGAATAAAATAACTCATACATTTTATTGTTTACTCACATGGTTAGACTGATAGTATAAATTTATTTCTTTGATATTTAGATATGGAAGTATTATGAAATTAATATAATCTCCCACCACAAGTAATAAAACAAAAACTATGAAATCCTAAAAAATTTAACTTGTTCATATAATCCTATTGCCAACAAAACTTAAATTTCTATAGAATCACTGGTGTTTCAAATGTATCAATTCTGAAGTATCTGTACTGTCATCCTACATAAAATCATGTTTGTAGTTTAAGGGTCATGTTGGTAAATACAGAGAAGACTATGGGACTGAAACTGAGGAAATCTCTGGTTTTAACCTTTCTAAAGCAATTAAAATAGGTATAATCTGGAATATGTCACTTTACCTCTGAGCTACAATTCATTACAGTAAGTCATTCTTTCTAGTTCTAAAACTCTGAATTAGGGTAAACACTTTTCTATTGAAAGGAATTCTTTATTGTATTTTTATCTGGCCTTGCATTTCTGTTAAACTAAAATTAAGACTAAGAAATAATGAGAAATGTAGAACGCAATTTAAATTCAAACTCTATTATCGCACTATACTTTAGTTGCTGTCTGCTGTTGAATTATCCATTGTAGAAGTTATTTATAAAATCATAGTCTTAGGGAACTCACCTGATTAATTCCTTATTTTATAAATTTCAATAGTAGCTATATTAAAGGATTTATGCTATTTGAAATTAACCATCGAAACTCAGCAAAACATTTTCTTTCAAATTATGTAAAAATAATTTATTTCAAAGCTATGACTTTCTTGCCACAACTCATATCCAAGTAAAAAACAACAACCTGTAAAGGTATCAGTAAATGCCTAAATAATAGCCTTGCAAATAATATTTGAAACAGATCACCTACATATGTATATAATTGATATTATATTATTAAAGTATCTGCAATCTTTCATTTAAATAATGCCATTATTGCTATCTACTCAAGTAAGTGCCACACTGATACCTCTATCTATCCTTTATTACAGGGACAAAAATCAGAAAGATTATCCTCAAGGAAATAATAAAGTAAACTGTAATCAATGGATACCTATAGGAAGGAGGATTTTATTGTGAGTAGATCAAACTAACAGTTACTAGTATGTTTCTAGTTCCATTTGGAATTCCTTATCTTAGAGGAAGATGTGCAACCAATTGAGAGGCAAGGGTAATGAGAAATATGAAAGAGGAGGAGGGGCTGCATTCGTTTAGAAAGAGAAATGGATAAAATTAAGCAGTAAGTTCCCCAAATAAGTCAAGTAACTAACCTGGTAGAGAAATTTTTTTTTGGGCTTTTCACCGGGATAAAATCAGTATCTTCATAAGGAAGGACATAGATGCCACTTCTTGAACTGTGTTCTCTTAACCTTATCTGTTCACATGTGTCTTAAAGTATATTTTTGTATAGTGAAGTGCTTGGTACTAAGCACAACTAGAAATTTTGCCAGCCTATCTCTTGTGCTCAGATTAACACGTGGTAAAAAAATGCTACTTCCATTTTACAGATGAGGAAACTAAAGTTTTCAGGCTATAAGGCCAGGAACACATTGCCATACCTTTCTAGTTACACCTTCAGAGTAGTGAAGTGGCTAAATAGTCTAACTCTGCTTTCTTTCTTTTTTACCTCCAGAATCCAAGCTACTTGCTTTTTTTGTTTATATTTGTTGAATCCAGTTGTATTTTTATATTAAATTTATGGGAGTGACATGGTTAATAAGATCATTTGGTTTTAAGTATACATTTGTACGATACACCATGTGTATATTGCATTGTGTGCCCACCGCCCAATGGCAACTCTTCCATCACCGTACATTTGGCCCCTTTAACTACCCCCCTTTTCTGTCTGTTTTAATATAACTCCTTTGCCTTTTTCTGTTCTTTAAACCCCCCTTTTCTGCTTCATTTTACAACTCAGAAATTCACTTGTGTGTCACTTGCCATAAGCATTTTTGGTTGCTCAAACCAACCTCAATCCTATTTCTTTCATTCCAAAAAGAATATTTCAATGAGAGTAAGAAAGACTGACATTTTTATATCAATAAACTCAAAACTATTTTCATTATATATATATATATATATATATATATATATATGCATATGTATAATTTTTTTTTCTATCAGTAACAAATTACTTGTGATTCACCTCAGAATTGCTGAAGGTCCTGTGGTCAAAACCAGTGTTTGAACACTGCATACACATCTGAAGTTTGAGTTCTACCCCAATGGGAATCACTTAACTTCTATGATTGTCTGACTTAATACCCACATTTCTATCACCCCCAAATCGGGCTACTTGACAATCTTCCTGCAAGTCCTGACTGAAATTGAAAACCTATCTTGAAAGTCCTGTTTCAGTATCTAAGCCACAATTGGGTCCTGCTACTTTATTTCCATAACTGCTCATGCCGGCTGCTCCTCTGTGGCTTTTTGTGTTTTGCTGTCTCTCCTCCTAGATTACACATAACTAGGTCTTTCTAACCTTTTGAAATATACTTTTTTAGGGGGACATAACCTCTATTGACTGTCTCATTTCAAAAGAATGTCAATTCACTTCTTTCTCTATCAGGCATATCTACCTTGTTTGAATTTCTTAACTTATAACTTTGTATCTCCTCCACTTTCAACTCCTCTCTCTCTCTCTCTCTCTTTCGTTCTCTCCCAGTCTTGTCCTTAATTGTGATGTGGCATATAAGACAATGATTGTATTTACTCTGATTATGTTGGCCTCCTATTTCTCAAATTTTAGAAAAAAGCAGCCTAAAATGCATGTTCAGTAATAAGATTATTATGATAAGCTTTGTATGTGTGTCAGAATTTTTGTTTGTAATATATCTGAATATTTTCTTAATATGTAGTTTTATCATTATACTAGAGGCCCAGTGCACAGATTTGTGCACCAGTGGGGTCCCTCGTCCTTCCCTGCATCCTCTCACAATCCAGGATCCCTTGGGGGATGTCGGAGAGCCGGTTTCAGCCCTATCCCCACAGGCCAGGCTGAGGGACCCCATCCATGCACTAATCCATGCACCAGGCCTCTAGTATGCATATAAGATATTTGATTAATTTCTTCACACCCTCCCCCACCTTCTCTCTGAGATTCATCAGTCTGTTCCGTGTTTCCATGCCTGTGGTTTCCATCCTGCATTTAGTGTCTGCCCCTGGTGGTCAGTGAGCGTCATAGGTACTGGCTGATCAGCCAGTTAGCCGGTCGGCCAATTGCTTAGGCTTTTATATATATAGACTAGAGGCCCGGTGCACGAAATTTGTGCACGGGGGTGGGGTGTCCCTCAGCCCAGTCTGCACCCTCTCTAATATGGGACCCCTGAAGTGATGTCAGACTGCCCGTTTAGGCCCGATCCTACCAGTAGGATCGGGCCTAAACGGGCAGTCAGACATCCCTCTCACAATCCAGGATTGCTGGCTCCGAACTGCTTGCCTGCCTGCCTTCCCGATTGCCCCTAACCACTTCTGCCTGCCAGCCTGATCACCCCCTAACCACTCCCCTTCCAGCTTGATCAATGCCTAACTGTTCCCCTGCCTGCCCAGTCATCCCCAACTGCCTTCCCCTGACAGCCCGGTCACCCCCAAATGCTCTCCCCTCCATATTCCCTCTTTAGTAGATAGGGTTTTTTTCTTTAACATATTGGACAGTGTACCTGCCGTGGTCTTCACAAACCAGTAAAAATGTAAACCCAAACTAAAAGTGTCATAAAATAAACAGGAATTTCATGAGACCTTAGAAAGGTGATATGATGTGGTTGTTTCTTCCTTTTTTCCTTCTTTCTTTTTCTTGATGTTGCATCTTTTGTCCTTTCTTTCTTTTTTCCTTTTATTCCTTTTCTGTCCTCTCTTTCTCTTAACTTTTCCGTTGGTAGAATCGTCAGAACTTGAATCTGTCTTCCTTCCAGAAGACAAAGAAGAGGGAAACACACAGTCATCTGAAGAAAAAGATGATCTATGATGGGATCGGTGGTGTTTCTGGTTTTGCTCTTTTCCTGGTTTGATTGTCATTTCTGCCGGCCCCAGCATCTTCAGGACTTGTGCGTGGGCACTTCTTATTCATGTCTACAAAACCTCCCTGCCTTGGTGAAAACTGTAGGGGAAAAGGCCTTCCTGGGTGGGCTTAAGCCCTGCCCAAGGTGCTGAGGAACCAGGGTGGGGAGCACCCGCCACTGCCGCTGCAGAGCCAACCTCCGGACCTCGGGGTACTCTCCAGTAATGTAACTGCAATGTCCCAGTTTGCCTTCAGAAATTAGTTGTAAGTTACTTCCGATGTGAAACCCTACCTCAGACATTTCCATGTGGTTCCTAAAGATTTTAAACAAAACCCATTTACCTCCCTAACCTGGTCAGAACTTTCTGCCCAATGGGAGAGGTTTGCTGGGCAGCATCGCCCAGATATCACCGCCCATCTCAAATCACTCAGCTGGCAGCAAGGGAAGTTCCAAGGCTATAGTGTGTGGGTGGGATCACTCCATGGGGGTGCAGCCTGACACTCCAGGCTGCCTCTTGGAGGGAATAGCTCTGGGGGGCACGCCTGCCTCCCAGGCCTACACCCCCCAGCTGCAGATGGGAGCTGATTTCAGAGGGGGCGGGGTGGGGGGGGGGAGGGAGGTGTATAGGCAGCTCCTGGGTCTCCCAGGCCCACAGCCCAGGCTGGGACAGGCAGCAGATGGCACCGGCCCTCGCAGGCCCAATGCCCGGGCCGCTGTGGGCAGCTGATCGCGCCGGCCTTGCGCAGTCGCCTCCCAGACCCACAGCCCAGGCCTCCGCGGGCAGCTGATTGTGCACGCCTTGCGCGGGCGCCTCCCAGACCCACCGCCTGGGCCTCCGCGGGCAGCTGATCTAGCAAGCCCAGTGCAGGCACCTCCCAGACTCATGGCCCAGGTCGCAGAGGGCACCTGATCTAGGCGGCCATGTGCAAGCGCCTCCCAGACTCACAGCCCAGGCATCCGCGGGCAGCTGATCTCGCCGGCCCAGTACTGGCACCTCCCAGACCCACGCCCGGGTCGCGGAGGGCAGCTGATCGTGCGGCCCAGTACTGGCACCTCCCAGACCCACGCCTGGGTCACAGAGGGCAGCTGATCGCGCCAGCCGTGTGCGGGCGCCTCCCAGACCCATGGCCCAGGTCGCAGAGGGCAGCTGATCATGGCGGTCGAGCGCTGGCGCCTCCCAGACCCACGTCCCGGATCGTGGAGGGCAGCTGATCATGGCGGCCATGTGCAAGCACCTCTCAGACCCATGGCCAGGTTCAGGGCTAGGAGAGGATCTGGTCGGAGAGCAAAGCCGCCTCTTAGGCCAACAGGCTGGGCTGCTCGCTGCCTGCTCTCAGCGGCAGCCTTCCCTGGGACTGGGGGACTCCTGCGGGCCTGAGAGAACTGGGCACCACCATCTTGTGTCTATGGGTGCCACCATTTTGTCGCAGAGTGATGGTTAATTTGCATATTACTCTTTTATTAGATAGGGTAAGGGCATGATTTTTTTGGACAGATAAAAGCAGATTTCCTTACTATGTTTTTTGATAGGAAAGATGGAATAAATATTGTTTTGTGAAGTTATATTCCAGAACACTAATTAAACATTTATTTCATGGACAAATAAACTACCTGTCCCTGCATTCTTTATGGAGTTGTTTTACATTTTCCAATTCTTTCTTTTACATACTCATTAATAGCATGGAACAGTGCCATTTGCATTAAGCATTTTCATAAATATAAAATATTCACCTTCCACAGTGTTGAGTCAACATAGCCAATATAATTATGAGTACCAACTGTACCTCTTCAAAAATTCAGATATCATGAGTATGTTTCTTAGTGTGCATATGCATGTGCATATATATGTGTGCATATCATGGACAGCCATATACTTTGTAATTTGTATCTTTATTATAACACTAGAGGCCCGCTGCATGAAATTGTGCCTGGGGGGTTGTCCCTCAGTGCAGCCTGCACCCTCTCCAATCTGGGACATCCCTCTCACAATCCAGGACTGCTGTCTCCCAACTGCTCGCCTGCCTGACTGCCTGATTGCCCCTAACCGCTTCTGCCTGCTAGCCTGATCACCCCCTAACCACTCCCCTGCCAGCCTGATCAATACCTAACTGCTCACCTGATGGCCCAGTTGCCCCTAACTGCCCTCCTCTGCTGGCCTGGTCACCCATAACTGCCCTCCCCTGCCAATCTGGTTCCCCCCAACTGCCTTTCCCTGCAGGCCTGGTACCCCCAAACTGCCCTCCCCTGCAGGCCTGGTCACCTCTAACTGCCCTCCCCTGCTGGCCTGGTCTCCCCCAACTGCCCTCTTCTACAGGCCTGAGTCCCCCCTCAACTGTCCTCCCTTGCAGGCCTGGTCCCTCCTAACTGCCCCCCCCCTGCTGGCCTGGTCTCCCCCAACTGCCCTCCTCTGCCAGCCTGGTCACCCCCAACTGCCCTCCTCTGCCAGCCTGGTCACCCCTAACTGCCCTTCCCTGCTGGCCTGATCGCCCACAACTGCCCTCCCCTGCTGGCCATCTTGTAGCGGCTATCTTGTGTCCACATGGGGGCGGCCATCTTTGACCACATGGGGGCGGCCATCTTGTGTGTTGGAGTGATGGTCAATTTTCATATTACTCTTTTATTAGATAGGATCTATTGTTAAAAAATTAAAAAGTTAGAAAATGTTTAATTTGACAAATCATTGCCTTCTTGTCTACATAATATTATGATGAATATTTATGATAGCTTTTATTTATAAATCTCAGTTTTATTGATAATTCTAAAACATTATAAAATTATTTTAATAACTTCAAAGAATGACATGTTTTCTATAGTTTCATTTGTTTTTTAAGAAAGTTCTTAACTTCTAAAATGTGCCTGTATTTTTAGATTGATCAAGATGTTTCTAGAAATTATATTTTGGGGTTTTATTTTTTAGACTAGAGGCCTGGTGTATGAATTCATACATGGGTGGGGTTTGGCCAGCTCCCAGCCACCACCGCTGGTCACCATCTGCAGGACGATCTATCAGGATCAATCAGAGCCAGGCCCCTGCCTGGTTCCTTCAGCAACTGGGAGCCGGGTGGTGGCCCTGTCCCCTGCCACCACCACTGACTACTGTCTACCAGGCAATTGGTGGGGCAATCCAGCCCCTGCTCACACTCGCCTTGACCTGGCACTGCCCACTCACCTGCTCCACCATCCCGCCGTGGTCCTGCTCTCATCAGGGCCCATCGGGGCTGGCAGCACCTCCACTGCCGCCCTCTGCCAGCGCCACCTCACCGACACCTGCCATGTTCCGTGCTGCCGCCTGGTGGTCAGTGCATGTCATAGAGGGTGGTCGAACTCACGGTCGAATGACTGCCCAAGGGGACAATTTACATATTAGGTTTTTACTATATAGGATAATTTTTAAAATGTTTTAACAAAAGACAAATCAGAATTTTTAAATGTTTTAACATATTATATTGCAACTTTTGGTAGAAGTTTACTTTTTAGGAAAAGTACCACTAAAGGCATCTGTTTTTTAAACTGGGGATTATCTAATCTATTTCTCTCTACTCCAATTTGTTTCAAACTATTATCTTATTCCCACACCTATCATTTGTTCTTCTATGCTCTATAAGCTTTAGATAAAACACAGTTCAAATAGCAGTCTCATTACTTTTATCTGGCTTAAGCAAAAAGAAAAATACAGTTCTATTATTCTTTTGATTGTTTCTGCCTCTTAAAATAGAATTCAATATATGTTCCAATTTTTATTAAAAGTTTTAAAAAATAGCATATATAATAGCAAATTTTATATTTTATATGTATACATATGTGTATATGTTCATGCATACACATATATTATATATTTTATAGGTTTATATTCTATATATGTATATGTACTATATAATATATAATTTTTAAATTTATTAAATATCTTCCAGATTATTAGAATCTGAAGGTTTAATGTCCAAATGTTATTCTCTGTAGGCTATAAAGTAACTATGAAAGATTTACATGCCTTGTGTGTATGTGTGTGTGTGTGTGTGAGTGTGTTTTTGTGTACCTCGAAAATGTTTTAGAAGTCAAAGTTTTCACAAAGAAAATATTTCTAAGTGATACATAGCAATAGTTGAACTTCTGAACAAAGTGACCATAATACCACTGTTGCCAGCAAACCAGTATGAAAAGCATTTCTTGGAAAAACAATAGAAACCTCACTTTCACTAATGAGTGTTGGGCTAAAAAGATGGCAATTTAGGAGCTTGATCAAGGATAAGGAGCTTGGTCAAGGATAAGGAGCTTTGTCAAGGATAAGAGCTGTTTAATATTTCAAAGGAAAAGAGTGTAGTATGGTAAAATGTTTCACATGAATATTAGGATGTTATAGATTTCAACATAAGAACTTCTGTCTCTGTTTATGATGGAATAACTTGCACTGAACTAGTTCTTCCACTGAAAACAAGCTTAAACATGAATTATGAAATGTAGGAAATGACTCTTTAGATGTTGTATATCAAGACTGTGACCCTAGAGAGATGGGAGTAATGAGAGTTCTGTTCCAAATGGTACCAGATGCGTGCCTGCCTGGATGCACAGTTTTCACGGCAGTGAAGGCTGAACAGTGTGTGGAGGTCTTACCCAGCTAAATAGATAGAACCTGGAGATCAGGGACACTGAGGGGTGGGAATAGGGGCAGGATACCTCAGTGCTGGAACTATGCAGAGAAGGAACTCTGGAGTCTTCATTGTGGTACTCATGAGGTTTTTTGTTTGTTTCGTTGGTTGGTTGTCAAAAACTAAGGTCTACATTCAAAGGTTGAGATTCTACATGTCCTGGTAAAATGCATCTACTGGAAAAAAAATAACTACTAGGTTTCTGTAAGCTGAACAGATACTGAATCACATGCAATACAAGAAAAAAATGAGAGTTCTGACCTGTCAGACAGAAGAGACCTCATTGAAAACCTCAGGTATTTAGAAGACAACCTATAAAGGTTATATATTTGGGTAAATGTCATCCAACCTCAAAGTAGAGGCCACTCTAGATACACATTAACAAAACAGAAATAAAAGGCTTAAAAAGACTAAGGTTTTCCTCCACTAAAGCAATTGCCAGTCCAAATGAGACAAAATACTGTATTAATTTAAAAAAAAAATCCAGACTCTAAACAAGGCAGCATTCATAATGCCCAGTATACAATACATAATAATGTTTCGTTAAGAATGTAGAAAATTGGAAAATGATCCACTGCCAGGAGTAAGAATAAGCTAACCAAAATAGACCACAAATAAAAATAATGGATTTAGTAAAAAAGTCATTTTAAAGGCTTTTAGACATATGTTTAAAGATTTAAAAAAAAAAAAAAACCTTGATATAATGAAGGAGAAAATAGGAGATTTCAGATTTACTATTAGCATGAACAATAATAAGAAAAAAAAACAAATGGAAATTCCAGAAATGTAAAAAGCAATACGAGAAACAAAAATCTCACTGAATAGTATGACAGCAGATAGGATGTCCAAAATTCCAACCAAATCAGTGTTTTAAAAATAGTAAAATATAAGATGGACAAATTGAAGCACAATTGGAAAAAAGCAGAAAAAAAATTAGTAGAGGCTCAGTGATCTGTGGGTCAGAAACAGCAATATAAGTTATGAGAAACTGGTGTATCAGAATAAGAAAAGAAAGATATTCATGCAAATAAAACTATGGGAGGAAATTATGATATAATTTTTAAAATTTGATGAGAATTTTAAACTTCTAGATTTGAGACTCGATAAAATCCCCAAAATTATAAGCCCTTTCTCTGGCACACTGATACACACACACACAGCAGCAGCTACATCATAATCAAATAGCTTAAAAAATATAAAAGAAAAAACAAAACAAAAAAAACAATGAAAATCACTGTGCAGAGTGTTTTTAATAATAAATGGAAAAATACAATTGTTCTATCTTTAAAATTTGCAAAATACTAACAACTTTAAATGTATAAAAATAGTAACGTTAACACTTATTATTACACTGTAATTTAAAACACTAGAATGTTGAGAATGAAAGTGATTATTTGTAGACATTTTACCAAAGAGTTTGACTATGCTTGTCTTTTTATCATGTAGCTTATGATATCGAGTGTATCCCTTCTCAATGATTTGGCACATTGTCATAGTTCTTTCTATGTTTGAATCAGTTTCAAATATTTTATATGTTGTGAGCCCAATGTTTTAAAATATATTTTAATGTGAAGTTTTTTGTCAGTGTCACTTCTTCTGGGATCTCTTCACATTTTTTTTTTTCACAGCCATTTTTCTCATTTATGTCAACAAGTTTGCCTTTACTAAGTTCCTCTGGCTACAAATCTAAAATATGTTGATAAGAATCAGTTCAACATTTCCATTGTCAGCCTTTTCTTTTGTAACTTCATTTATATTTTATTTAAATTTCACTTTCATTACTATCACTTTATTTCTTTGCTGCACTTTCATCATTGCTAGCTCATTTTCTCTATCAATTTTCTCTTTTTGGAAAACATCACAGTTGACCCCTGGGAAATGAAACACCATGCAAATACATACTTTGCTATTTGGGTGTGACCTAACAGATGTGCAGTGAACAGTCACCAATAGACATTGAAAGAAGCAATGTAGTTGGTCAATGATCATGTTGCGCATCAATTATTTAGAGATTTGTAAACTGAAGAGCTAAGTTTGTATTTTATGCAAATATTTATAGTTAAAAAATATTGGTAACTGAAATAATAACCATGTTAATATTTAACTAAACTCTGATAAATAAAATATGTGTATATAGATTGCCTTAGTTTCTTTTTCCCCAGAAATATATATCCTTATTTTAAGTACAAAATATACATCCTTGTTTTCAGTCTAGTACTAAATTTTATTAATTCTAACATTAAACTTGTTTTAATTTTGGCTCTTAGAAAGTTGATTGTTACATATTTAGTCACTTGTCACTTTCCAATACCTATTTCTGAGGTAGGTCACTCCTGTGATGAATAGCAGCACTATAGAGCTACTAACAGCCTCCTCTAAATAGGCAAGAGTAAATATTAGTGTAATTACTGAATGGAGACTATTCTCCCATTCTTAAAAGTAAGTTAATTTTATCATAATATTATATATATATATCTATATTTTTATTTTAGAAAATATGGTATAGTTGCTGGATCAAAACCTTTCAGCCCAGCCAGCATGACTCAGTGGTAGAGCATCGACCTATGAACCAGAGGGTAATTGTTCAATTCCTGGTCAGGGTATATGCCCAGGTTGTGGGCTTGATCCCCAGTGTGGGGTGTACAGGAAGCAGCCAATCAATGATTCCCTCTCACCATCTTCTTTCTTCTCTTAAATCAATAAATATATATTTTATAAATTTCAGAAATGAAAATGTCTGTGAAGACCCATTATCAGGTTTATTATTAGAAACTAGAGGACTGGTGCACGAAATTAGTGCACGGAGTGGGTTCCTGTGCCCGGCCTGCACCCTCTCCAATCTGGGACCCCTCCGGGGATGTCCAGCTGCCGGACATCCCTCTCTCAATCCAGGACAACTGGCTCCTAACCCTTCTGCCTGCCAGCCTGATCACCCTTACCTTGCCCCCCAGTCGGCCTGATCACCCCTAACCTCTCTGCCTGCTGGCCTGATCGCCCCCAACTGCCCTCTCTGCCTTGGCCCCCACCACCATGGCTTTGTCCAGAAGGAAGTCAGATGTGTGGAAGATGGCTGGTTGAACCAGTCTAATTAGCATATTGCCCTTTTATTAATATAGATAGATTATATAGGATAGGATTGCTTAAATTGGGGGGGGGGGCTTTTTCAGCAGGAGGAGATGCTCTTGGCAGACAAAAACACATAATCCATATATCTGGACTGATAGCCAACCATATGCATTATACTGCCAAACTGGTCATTAAAAAATTGAATCACTTTCTTACACCTTACACCAAACAGCTGTTGCCCTTAAAACCCCTTCTCAGCCCCCACCTTAGGTTCTGCCTTTGCAGTTCACCCAGAGTAGGTTCTGATTGGTTGGTTTCTATGCCAGTCAGCATCTCCAAGCCTATCTCCAGTCCTGATCATAGAAGCGGGGCTGATTAGCAGCTGCCCCAGGCTGCTGGCCAGCAGGCTGAACTGCTGACCTCTGGGAGAGAGAGAGAGACTTGGCTGCTGGTGAGGCCTGGAGAGAGAAGCAGGGTCTGGTCACCCTGCTTTTCTCTCCGGTCCTCGCCAGCAGCCACTGACACTGCTGATCATCCCTGCCTCTCTCTCTCTCTCTCCAAGAGGTCAGCAGTTCAGCCCACTCACCTGCTGTGCACGCAGTCTGGAGTTCGGTCGAGCCTTCAGGTGTTTTGGATGTTACGACCCTGGCGCGCTCTCTCTCTCTCTCTCTCTCTCTCTCTCTCTCTCTCTATATATATATATATATATATATATATATATATATGTGTGTGTGTGTGTGTGTGTGTGTATATATACATACACATACACACACACACACACACACACATATAGATACACACACACACACACACAGATAGATAGATAGATAGATAAGGGTTCAGAATATATATATATATTTTTTGGATTACATGTTATACAACTGTTACCCCAATCCTCTATCCTAAACTATATATATATATAAATATATTATATATATATTTATATATATACATACATAAAAGCCTAAGTGACCAAATGACCAAACAACCAGTCGCTATGACATGCACTGACCACCAGGAAGCAGACGCTCAATGCAGGAGCTGCTCCTGGTGGTCAGTGCGCTCCCACAGCGGGAACACCGCTCAGCTGACTGATGGGCGCAAGACACTGGGCTCAATGCTGGCAAGCATAGCTGCGGTGATGCACGTCTCTCCTGCCTCCATGGCAGTGTGCTACTGAGGCAGGGGCGGCAGGTACAAGCGGGGCTGGGATGAGCAGGAGTGGCATGGCGCCTGGCCACCTGTCACTTTGCACACTACTACATCCCTCAGGGGATGACAGACTGCCGGTTTTGGTCCGATCCTCGCAGGCCTGGCCTGCGAGGATCGGGCCAAAACCGGCAGACCGACATTCCCCAAGGGGTCCCGGATAGCGAGAGGGCACAGGCCAGGCTAAGGGACCCCACCGGTGCATGAATCCATGCAATGGGCCTCTAGTTTTATTATAATTGTAATATATGGACTATGCACTAGTTGTGAAGATTTTAATTCTAAATATTCAACTCCAAGTTAATTCTTTTGCAGATCCAACAGTGGCCTCAGAGAAACAATAAAGCTGGTTTAAAAGCTTAAACAGTAAGAGTAATTTGAAAAAGTTTATTTGTAGGATATATGCAATCCTATGTTCACTGCAGCATTATTCACACCAGCCAAGACAAAGAAACAACAGAAGTATCCTTTGATAGATGATTAGGTAAAGAAAATGGGGTATGCATATTAGGACATAAACTAAGTCTCTACAAGTTCAAGAAGATTGAAATCATATCAAGCAACTTCTTGGATCACAATGGCATGAAATCAGAAATCAAGTACAATAAAAACACTCAAAAACATTCAACACATGGAGGCCAAGTAAAATGTTATTAAATGGTTTATCAAAGAGGTCAAAGAAGAAATAAAAAATATACTGAAAAAAAAGTGAAAATGAACATACAACTAAAATCTGTGGGACACAATGAAAGCAGTCCTGAGAGGGAAGTTCATAACACTACATGCTTACTTCAAAAATAAGGAAAAACTTCATAAGCTATCTAACCCTACAATTTAAATAATTAGAAAGAGAACAAGAAAAGTCTAAAGTGGAAGAAAATAATAAAGATCAGAGCAGAAATAAATTACATAGAGACTAAAACAAACAATCCAAAAGACCAATAAAACCAAGAGCTAGTTATTCCAAAGGATAAACAAGATTGATGAACATTTAGCCATACTCATCAAGAAACAAAGAGAGAGGACCCAAATAAAATAAAAAATCAGAAATGAAAGAGGTGAAGTAACAACTGACCTCACAGAAATACAAAGGACTGTAAAAAAAAAAAAAAATACTGTGAATGACTATATTCCAACAAACTGGACAAGCTGGATGAAATGGACATATTCCTAGAAAAACACAATCTTCCAAAACTCAATCAGGAAAATACAGGAAACCTGAATAGGCCAATAACTATTGATGAAATTGAAGCAGTAATAAAAAAATTAAAAACAAAACAAAACAAAAACTCCAAGCAAACAAAAGCGCTAGTCCAAATGGCTTCACAGGGGAGTTTTGCCAAACAGTTAAAAAAAAAAAAAAAACTGACACTAATCGTCCTCAAACTATTTCAAAAAATTCAACAGGAAAGAACACTTTCAAGCTCTTTTTACGAGGCCAGCATTACCTAATTCCAAAACCAGAGAAAGATACTACAAAAAAAGAGAATTAAGGCCAATATCGCTGATGAATATTGATTCTAAAATCCTCAACAAAATATTAGTAAATTGGATCCAGCAACACATTAAAAAGATCATACACCATGCTGAAGTGGAATTTATTCCGGGGATACAAGGAGGGTACAATATTTGCAAATTGATAAATGTGATACATCACTTAAACAAATTGAAAGACAAAAATCACATGATTATATCAATAGACAGAAAAATCATTCAACAAAATTCAACACCCTTTTATAATAAAAACTCTCAGCAAAGTAGGAATAGAGGGATGATACCTCAATATAATAAAGGCCATATATGACAAACCTACAGCCAACATCATACTCCATCGGCAAAAATTAAAACCATTTCCACTAAGAACAGGAACAAGACAGGGATGTCTGCTTTCACCACAGTTGTTCAACATAGATCTGGAAGTCCTAACCATAGCGATCAGATAAGAAGAAAACATAAAAGGCATTCAAATTAGAAAGGAGGAAATAAAACTGTCATTATTAGCAGACGACATGACATTGTACATAGAAAACCCTAAGACTCCATCAAAAAACTTCTAAATTTAATAAATGAATTTGGCAATGTAGGAGGATACAAAACTAATACCCAAATATCGTTGGGATTTTTATACACCAGTAATGAACTCTCAGAAAGAGAAACTAAACAAACAATACCATTTAACTTTGCAATAAAAGAGTTAAGATACTTAGGAATAAACTTAACCAAGGAGGTAAAAGACCTGTACTACAGGACATTGAAAAAAGAGATAGAGGAAGATAAAAACAAGTGGAAGGACATACCATGCTCATAGAATCAACATCATTAAAATGTCCATACTACCCAAATAAATCTATTGATTCAATGAAATCCCCATTAAAAAAATCAAATGCATATTTCACATACAGGCAGTCCCCAGGTTACATCGAACTCGACTTATGTCGTTGTTTCGTGGTTACATTGCCATCTCCCATTTACAGTATTTATAAAAAAAAATAGTTCCGCCATTTTGACTTATGTACATATGTGCTTTATGTTTTTTATTATTTATTTACTATAAGTAAAGGTCAAGAATTGTTATCTTTCTTTTAATTTTTTTTTTTACTTTTTCACTTCATTACTGCTGTGTATGGGCTCCATGTGAGTGACGTAGGTGCTTATGTAGGTGGGTTCCGACTTACGGCGAAAATTGAGTTATGCTGTGCCGTAGGAACGGATCTCCAACATAATCCGAGGACTGCCTGTATCTAGAACAAATACTCCAAAATTTATATGGAACCAAAAAGACCCTGAATAGCCACAGCAATCTTGAGAAAGAAGAACAAAGTTGGAGGAATCACAATACCAGATATCAAATTATAATACAAAGCCAGTTTATTCAAAAAGCCTGGTACTGGCACAAGAACAAACATATAGATCAATGGAACAGAACAGAGACCCCAGAAATCAACCCAAACCATACACAATCTCAATTAATATTTGACAAAGGAAGCAAGGGAATACAATGGAGTCAAGATAGTCTAGTCTATTCAAATAATGGTGTTGGGAAAATTGGACACGTACATGCAAAAAAATGAAACTAGATCACCACCTTACACAATACACAAGAAGAAACTCAAAATGGATATAAGACTTAAATGTAAGTCATGAAACAAACTAACAAAAAAATCTTAGATGAAACCATAGGCAGAAAAATCTCAGACATCTCTCATACCATATGTTTACCGATACATTTCCTAAGGCAAAGGAAACTAAGGAGAAAATAAACAAATGGAATACATCAAAATAAAAAGCTTCATCACAGCAAAAGAAATCATCAACAAAATGAAAAGAGAGCCCACTGCATGGGAGAATGTATTTTCCAATGATACATTACATAAGGGTTAATTTCCAAAATATATAAGGAACTCATACAACTTAACAAAAGGAAGACAAACAATCCAATTAAAAAATGGGCAAAGGACCTAAATAGACACTTCTCCAAAGTGGACAGAAAGAAGGCCAAGAAATATATTTTTTTAAAAATGCTCAAAGTCACTAATCATCTGAGAGATGCAAATTAAAATGACAATGTGGTATCACGTCATACCTGTCAGAAAGGTTAGCATCAACAAATCAACAAAGGACAAGTGCTGGCAAGGATCTGGAGAGAAAGGAACCCTAGTACACTGCTGGTGAGAAGATAGATTGGTGCAGCCACTGTAGAAAACAGTATGGAGTTTCCTCTAAAATTTATATATGGAACTTCCATTTGACCCAGTGATCCCACTTCTAGAAGTATATCCTAAGAAACCCGAAACACCAATCAGAAATAATATATGCACCCCTATATTCATAGCAGTGCAATTTATAATAGCTAAGATTTGGAAACAGCCTAAGTGCCCATCGGCAGATCAGTGTATAAAAAAGCTGTGGTACATTTACACAATAAAATATTACATGCTATGTAAAATAAAGTACTCTTACCACCTGCAACAGCATGGATGGACCTGGAAAGTATTATGCTAAGGGAAATCAGCGAATCAGAGAAATATAAGTATCACATGATCTCGCTCATATGTGCAATCTAATGAACAAAGTAAACTGATGAACAGGCTAGATCCTGAGACATAGAAGCATGGAATAGACTGATGAGTTTCAAAGAAAAGGTGGGGATGGGTGGGTGGGGAGAGATGAACTGGGGAATTTATATACATATGTGCATAGCCCATGGAGGCAGCCAATAGAGTGGTGAAGGCCTGGGAGAAGCAGTTGCAGGGTAGAGGGGGTAAATGGGAAAAACAAACAAATGAAGGGGGCATCTTTAATACCTTTAACAATAAATATAATGTTTTTATATTTATTACAACAAGAACCATATGATTTCACTCATATGTGGGATTTGAAACAAAAGGCAACAATCACACAAACTCTTAGATATAGATAACAATATGATGATTATCAGAAAGCAAGGGCTGTGGGGTTTGGGGATGAAGAGGGTAAAGGGGGTCAAACATATATGGCAACTTGTAAGGACCTGAGGAGTATTATGCTAAGCGAAATAAGCCAGTCAGAGAAAGACAAAGTATCACATGTTCATTATATTTTGGATTATAATAAACAAGTTAAACTGACAAATAAAATTGACCCAGAGTCATGGAAGTATAAAACAGACAGACAAATCTCAGAGAAAAGTGGGGAGGCGGGGTAGGAAAAAAATTAACCAAAGAACTTATAGGCATACTAGAGGCCCAGCGCATGAAATTGTGCAGGTAGAGTCCCTAGGTCCTAGACTCCTGCAATCAGGGCCATCTTCTGCCTGTTCACCAGTCCCCAGGCCAAACACCACCTCTGCTGCAGGGCTGTCAGGCCATTGGGATCACCAACTCTTCCCCGGCTGGCTGCTCGGGGGCTCAGACCTGTGGGAAAGCAGGTGCCGGTGACTTCACCTCCATGTGCATGCGCCAGGCCGGCCGCTGATGGAACGCGCTGCCTGCTCCGGGCCGTTCACGCAGGCACCACCACCACCTCCGCAGCCACTGCCACGGCTGCTGGGGCTTGAGGCGCTAACGGAAGCTGCGGGGTGTGCCCATGACCTACCCGCCCTGGCGTGAGCGGCCCCGAGCAGGCAGCATGTTCCATCAGTGGCTGGGCTGGCACATGTGCATGAAGGTGAAGTCACCAGTACCTGCTTTCCCACAGGCCTCAGCCCCCGGCAGCTGGGAATGAGCTGGTGATCCCGCAGCCTGACAGCCAGCCCAGCACTCCCACCACCCACCCCAATTCCCCCGTTCATCATGACTGATCCATCAGAGCCTGAGGCCCAGGAGCAGGGACCAAGAGGTCAGCCACTCATGGGGCAGGACTGGGGACTGGCAAGGGGAAGGGAAGAGGGACTGAGAGGTGCTCAATGTACCTCATGGTGACCAGTTGTTTGGTCATCATGCTCCTCATGGACACTGGCTTTTTATATATACACTAGAGGCCCGGTGAATGAAATTCATGTGGGGGGGTGTAGGGGGGGAACTCAGCCCAGCCTGCACTCTCTCCAATCTGGGACCTCTCGGGGGATGTCCGACTGCCGGTTTAGGCCCGATCCCAGGGATTGGGCCTAAACCGGCAGTCGGACATCCCTCCCACAATCCGTTACCACTGGTTCCTAACTGCCCCCTACCTGCCTACCTGCCTGATCTCCCCTAACTGCCTCCCGTGCCAGCCTGATCACCCCTAACCATCACTGACTGCCAGCCTGGTCACTCACCCCCAACTACCCCCCCCTGTCAGCCTGGTTGCCCCTCACTGCTCCCCCTGACAGTCTGGTCACCCCCAAATGCCCCCTTACCAGCCTGGTCTCCCCCAACTGGCCACCCTGCCAGCCTTGTAGCCCCACGCAGCCTGCTGTTCAGTCATTTGGTCATCCCTCACTAACCCCACTGCTGGCCTGGTTGCCCCATGCAGCCTGCTGTCTGGTCGTTACTGTGATGGCATCCTGGACAATTTGCATATTCCTCTCTTATTAGTATAGATATATATGCATAACCAATGGACACAGACAATAGTGCAATGAAAGCCTGGACTGGGGGGTTGGGAGTGGGATGGAGGATGTCAATGGAAGAAAGAGGGAGACATCTGCAATACTTTCAGCAATAAAGATAATTAAAAAAAATATATATGAAGACAGAAGACTGGATGAGCACACAATGCAATATGTAGATGATGTGTTATAGAATTGTATACTTGACCCTTATATGTCATTTATCAATGTCATCCCATAAATTTGATTTTTTTAAAATGAAAGAACAAATAGAACTTTTAATGATCTACTGAAAGCAAAGATATCTGGTATATTAATTGGAGGGCATCAGCATAGTGAAATTTCGTACTCATTTTTTCAGACCTAGAAAGCATTCATATACAGGACAAAACACAGATAGATCTTGAGACTATTTTAAATGTAAATAAATATATATGTATACATATATAATTTCACTTTATAAAATTATGTATATATAAAATACATATACAAATTATATATATATATATATATATATATATATATATATATATATATATATATATAATTATTGTTAAAAATTACTCCAAATGAGGTGTTCTGGAGAAATGGTTACTAGTGATTCAGCTCTTGGTTTATGTAGCCCTTTTCTGTTATAGTTTAACAAATTACTATGAACTTAGTGGCTTAAAACAACACAGTCTTGTTATTTCACAGTTTTTTGGGTCAACAATCTCAGAATGAATGGGTAATTTGAGTTCTCTGCTCAGTTCTCTCATGGTTGAAATCAAAGTGTTGGCCATGTGGCATTGCCACCTGGAGTTTGGGGTTCTCTTCTTAGATCTTTTAGGTAATTGGGAAAATTCAGGTATTTGAGGTTATAATCACTGAAGTCCCTGGTTTTCTGTCTGGCTGTCAGCCAGGGGATAATCTCAGCTCCTAGAGGCCTCTTCTCACAGCCCCCAGCTCACAACATCATAGCATCCTTGTCCTTTCAGGCCAGGAGGCTGATGCTTCCCCTCCCTTTAAAGACTCCTCTGATTAGGAAGGCCCACCAGAATAACCTCTTTTCCACTATCTCAAAGGCAGCTAATTTGTAAATCATGAGTGTGATATTACATCTTATTCAATAGCCGATTCATACTCAAGGGGAAGGTTTATTGGGTTTAATTTAGAATTGTGCCTGCAATAGTTAGATATCTTTGGAAGAAAGAATAGCTGCTAAGTTGATCATCCTAACCTTCCATATTAGCCTTTCTTTCTCCTATATCTTTTATAACATATACAGGGTGTCCAAAAGAGACATGTACACAGATAAGTTAACAGCTGATAGTTCAAATGATGCTTATTTCCTTTCAGCTAGACTAAGCTTTGAATAAAGGAAGTTCATCTTAAAATGCTACTGGAATTTGAAAAAACAGTTGAAGTACAAACACTGCCTTTATAATTATTCAAAGTATATATACATTATTTGGGTGGGGGGGTGACAAAAATGTATACACACTTTAACAAATGATGACTCACTTAATTTTCATTCCATTTCAGTTTTCACTGATTTAAAATAGTAGGAGAAGCTAGAGAAAGATTTCAGCAAAGAAAATTTATTCACTAGACTCTTTTATGGGGATACCTAAAAGATAAAGTTTATGGTAAAAAACAGCCACAGTTGACGAATTGAAGGCACACACATACCAAACAAAATGATTCCTGATGTTTATGATTCCATTGCTTCTTGTTATCAACATCGCCTAGACCAAAATGGTCATCAGTTTGAAAATAGGTGTTGATAAAATAAAACATTCATTTCTGTAGATTTTTTTTTAAATTTGAAAATGAACTGTATGCTAATAAACACTGATTTTATAATCAAAGTGTGTATACATTTTTGGGGACACCCTATATATAAATAACATAGCAAATTACAGATGCAAGGACCCATTTGTGTCTGACGTGCCATCAATTTTTCCTAAGAGAACAAAGAAAAAAACGACAAAATTTATAGGCATGATCAAAGAGAAGCAAATAAATTCTTGTGTATTTCCAGCCCCAAAACACAGTGAGTACATTCTTAATAAATCCATGAGTCTATCTTAGAAAGCCTATTTATTACAGACACACCATCTCCTTCACAATCTCTCTCTTGCTTCTCCATTTACTGGTAAACAGAAGTCAAAGATGGAGATGTACAGAGACAAAGTCTGCAAAATATAGTACAATTCTTTTCCTTTCATACTGGACTTGCATAACATACTGATGATGCTAACATCCTTGTCCCTTACCAAACTCACAATTAAGTTTTCTTTTTAACTGCTTATTTGTAAACATGTTTTGAGCACAGATATATTTTTCTCTACTGAGATATTTATTCTCAACAACATTATAATTTAAGATACTAGACTATACTTTTAAGTTGGTCTGATTCCTTGCTTTTTTTGTAGGCTTTTAACCTTACTCTTATATTGGTTCTATTATCCCTGGATGTGGCAAAAAAAAGAAAAATCCAA
Source organism: Eptesicus fuscus (assembly GCF_027574615.1). Classification (NCBI taxonomy): domain Eukaryota; kingdom Metazoa; phylum Chordata; class Mammalia; order Chiroptera; family Vespertilionidae; genus Eptesicus; species Eptesicus fuscus. Next base: position 89,897,831 of record NC_072475.1, on the reverse strand, counting down.
TACACTTACATGTTTATGTTCATAGTTATTGCACATATTTTTTAGCAAGTCTTGTTGTAGCTCCACAAGTGGGATAACACTGTAGCTCTCCTGGGCTGTTTTATGAGGCAATAACCTTGTTGCTTATGAGTGAACTCAATTACAGTCTTATGAAACCACTGTAGAAATGCTATTACCTTATAAACATTTTTGGTTGATCTTTCATTTATTTTTAAATTATATCTAGTGCAGATATAGTAAGAGTCAAAGTTCTTTAGGTGCAGTCTAACTGAAAATCAAATTAGAAAATAACAAAATAAAAATAACTGCTGATTTATGTGTCTTGAAATTTTCCTAATTATGTCCTTTGAACTTATCTTTACTTGGTTGACCTGACATATATGTGTGCCACCTCATTTTTAAGCAATATTTTGTGAAATATCTAGAACATGAATACTAAGTTTTAAACAGTAAAACATCCACACACTTTATTTGTCAGTATTATTAAAATAATGATTTTGTTTATGTTGCTCAGCAAACAATTTCTGATCATTTACAAGCAATGGGAAAGATTTTAAAGGAAGGAAAATGGGTGCCACATCAACTGAACGAAAGACAAATGGAAAACCGAAAAGTCATCAGTAAAATGTTGCTTCAGTGGCATGAAAGAAAGTCTTTTTTTGCATTGAATTGTGACTGGTTATGAAAAGTGGATTTATTTTGAGAATCCCAAATGCACAGAATCATGGGTTGATCCAGGTCAACCTTCAACATTGACTGCAAGGCCAAATCGCTTTGGAAAGAAGACAATGCTTTGCATTTGATGGGATCTGGAAGGTGTGGTGTATTATGAGGTTCTAAAACCAGCTGAAACTATTAATAGTGATCACTACTGACAACAAATAATCAATTTGAACCACACTTTGATCATGAAAGGACCAGAATGTGCCAGAAGACACGGCAAAGTAATTTTGCTTCATGATGACGCATCATCACACACTCCAAAACCAGTTAAAGACACGTTAAAAGATCTTGCCTGGTAAGTATTAACACACCCGCTGTATTCACCAGACCTTGCTCCTTCAGATTACCACTTGTTCTGATCGATGGCACACACACTTTCTGAGCAGCACTTCAAAACATATGAAGAAGTGGATAATTGGGTCTCTGAATGGTTTGCCTCAAAACAAGAAAAATTATATTGGGATGGTATCCACAAATGACCTGAAAGATGGGGGAAATGTGTAGCTAGCGATGGGCATTACTTTGAATAAAGCACTTCTGATGTTTCTCTTGAAATTATGGTGTTTTCTTTTATTACAAAATCCGCCATTATTAATCGGTATACCTAGTAGATATAGGACAGAGAAGCCGGCCATAGCTGCTTTGCTTTCTGTTTTGTTTCGGTTTTGGAAACATTCTTTTCCTACCTGAAATTCATATGATTATACAGACCAAACACAACTAATCTAATTTGGGGATCTGAATAACTGAATCATCAGAAATTAAAAAAAAAAAAAGGATCTAAAGCCTATCCTTTCTGTCCTTACAATTTAGATTTACCACTTAAAAACAATTTTGAGATACTTCTGACATAATATTTTAGATGTCATCATTTTTTTAAAATGTAACATAGTTTTATAGCTTTCTTTTAAAAACTTTTACTGACTTCACATTTTATAATTTTATGTGCTTATCACTTACACTCCCTGACCTTCCCAAGTGGTCACTTACAGATATTTCCATAGCAGTCCATGCTTCTGCACCTCTCTGCCTGCGGACATTCTCTAGCTACAAGATCATCTTCAGCCGTGCTGAGCCGGGAAATTGATGGCCTAGAAAAGAGTTGGCAAATTGTTACTGTCAAGCCAAATTCAGCTCACCACCTGTGCTTATAAATAAAAGAAAGGCAAGCACAGACATTTGTTGAAAGGTTTTCTATAGCTGCTCTTGTTTCAATGGCAGCGTTGCATAGCCTGTCATATGGCCTGCAAAGCCTGAGATAGTTACTATCTGCCATGTACTGAAAAAGTTTGTTGACCACTGCTCTAGAAGCTAATCTTAACCAAATGGAAGTAGTAAATAAATACCCATTTCCTCTCCACATGGGGGAAGTTTTAAGGTATGTCCTACACAGTAAGATTTGCCCCCATAGCCTATAGGGATTAATTGTTCAGTAATACACTCTAATTGGCTTTCCTCCTCCTGTTTTATGCTAGCACATTCTTTTCTTGTTTGTTTGTTTATTTGTTTGTTGTTTTTGTTAATCCTCACCTGAGAATAGTTTTCCATTGATATTTAGGGACAATGGAAGAGAGAGAGGGAAAGATAGAGAGAAACATTGATGTGAGAGAAACACACCGATTGGTTTCCTCCCGAAGGAGCCCCAACCAGGCCTAGGCTGGGGAGGATCCTGCAACCATGGTACATGATCTTGACCAGAATGGAACCCCAGACCCTTTGTCCGCAAGCCAACGCTCTATCCACTGAGCCAAACTGGATAGAGCTGCTAGCACATTCTTATCAAATTTCCTGGGATCATCTCTCAGATATTCTACTTGTATCCAATTTCTGGTCTCAGAATGCTATTGAGATATCTAAAAGTCTTAGATATCTTCTATTCAGCATTATCTTTTTATCTGCCCAACTACTGATTAGATTAACATACTGAGTTGCTACATGACAATATTTTTTTCAATATTTATTCAACTTGAACTGAACACATTATGTGCTAGGGCCTAGGCTATGAAATATTGCTAAAATTTTGAAAAAATCTGAGGGATATATGTTTTAACTCTCATTTTACTTTTAGCACTTTTTGTTGTCCATATTCAGAATTAAGTTTAATTTATGTTGGTATCTTGCTGTGTCTTTTGTGAAAGCAAAATATTTATCAGTTTGCTTCTAATCTTAAGATATGCAGTAATTTATAACCAAAATAAATTAATTTATTGCAGAGCACTGTGAAGAATACTGAATACTCCTGCTCCTTAAGACAAAAGACTAAGAATAAGGACATTAAGGCTTGATTTAAACAATGCATCAGTGGATGGAGGAGTGGTATAAGCTGCTTGAGGCAGTCTTTGGAACCAGAGACATCATTATTCATGTACACGGATACCCTTCTGCTACAAAGCATGCTGAGGGTCCAGGAATCCCATGAGGCAACTTGTACCTGATGGGTTATGTATCCACAATGAAGGCTAAGTTTAAGAGCTAGCCTTTTAGGAAGACAGCAAGCACATACTGAAGCATCCTGTCTCAGCTAATGTTTATGGAAAGGACTTAGAATCAGTAAACCCAGAACACTGAGACAGACTAATCAAACAAATGACTATAACCATTCAGCCCCCTCTAATCTATATATATAAAAAGCTAATATGCTAAGTGTCCACTCAGGGGTTCAACCAGGAGACCAGGAGTTTGATCGCTTGCTATGACATGTGCTGACCACCAGGGGGCGATGTGGCACTGGCAGTGGAGGTGCTGCTGGCCCTATGGGCCTTGACAAGAGCAGGACCATAGCAGGATTGTGGAGCAGGTGAGTGCCTGGAGCCAGGCCAAGGCGGGGTGGGCCAATGGGGTTATGAGTCTGGGGGAGCAAGCTGGAGCTGTGAGACTGAGGACACAAGCCGGGTCTGCCAGGGCGAGACAGGGCCAGACACACCCTGAAGCCCTCCTGCAGCCCCTTCCAGGCAGGCTAATCTCCCATGGTACCTCCCTGGCCGGCCCCGATTGGACCTCTGCAGCCAAAGGAAGCCGGAGTCATCAACAGAATATGTCTGAAGACCAACTTTTGACACAACATACCTCTGCAGCTGAAAGAAAGCAGTGTCGTCAACAGAATATGTCTGAAAAACTGTCATCGACAAGTACTACCAATACTGGTAGGAACTTCCTTCACAGCAAAAATGAAGTAAATGAGGATGCAATTATCCAACATACTAATAGTGGTGGAATGACTGTTACATATCAATTTTGCCTATCACTAAATTTCTATCTGGAAAAACCATCTGATGGAAAATTTAACCAATGTTGCAGCAAAGGTAAAGTTTGTCCAAATGATATAAGTTTTCCAGAATACCAGGTATATTTTAAAAAATTAATGATAAACAAAGATTCTGACAGTAAAAATTTCATGGAAAATATTCATTGTTATATCATGTTGTTATTGTTTATTTATTAATCAATTTATATATTATTTTCATGTACATTTTACTAATTTTCTTTCATCTCTGACACTTCTATTATAGAGAAAGGGCAAATAGCAATATTAAAATATTTCTTCTGATTAATTTATTTTCAATGTGCAGGAATTTGTGCACCAGGCCACTAGTGTCTAAATTAAAACAGAAGAGTTAGAAGGAGCTAGCATATAGGAGTAGCTTCAGTGGGTTTATGGTGGCAAGACAAGATGCCAAGTCTTTACAAAGTAAAGTTTGGAGACAAAGTCAGTTTTGGCAGAACTCTGTTATCAGTGTTTTTCATATTTTAATTCCTAATGATCTCTCTCTAATTTTTAAATTAGAAATAGTAGTTGTGGTATTTTATGTAGTGGTGTCATTTTGCTGAGGAATGAATCAGGAAGACAATTTGGTATTTTCATTTTCTCTTTATTCTAGTAACCAAGAAACATTTTCAAGTCTGGGGTATCTAAAGAAATTATAGTTATCTGCATCCTATATGTTCAGAATAACTTTACTGTGGTTACTTTTCTAGGATCTAAAAGCAGACCACAGTGAGAAATCTAATAACTTTTTAAACATATGATTTACATTACAAAGAGCAGGTTAAGGGATATTGAATAGGATGAGATAGTCTAAAACTCAATTTGATGTTCATTTTTTGCACCTTCCCATTGGCTATTATTTGAAAGACTACTTTCACTGTCCCAAATTTGTTACTCTACATTCTCGATTAATGTAGGTTTGATTTTAATAAATAAATAAATAAAAGGTGGCTCATTTCCTTTTTGAAGATCCCATTACAGATATGCAATCTCTCACTCTGATGGTCAAAACTGAGAACCATTCTCTACCTGCCAGAAATAGCTTACTGTGCTGGAATCACCTTCAATCTTTTACTGAAAAAAGAAAAATAACATATCGATCATGTCATAAAATGTTTTACAACTTGCAGGCACTCAGTTTCTGTTGATCTTGTCATTCTCTCTTTTGCTGATTCCTTGGCAGATGGCTACTTGAAATAATGTAGTTCATTTTCAAGATGTTTTAGGTTTCACATCAATTTATCAGAAGATACTGTTTTATAAACAGTGTGCTTATCAAAAATCAATTTTGTCACTTCCATCTCATGTTATTTAATATTTATTGTGGTACTCTGTCTAAGTAATGGAAAGTTTTGAAAAATAAATGCCCAATTCACATTCTGGAAAGTGATACCTTTTTCATTTGGAATCACTACTTTTCACATGCTGATATTTTACTAGAACTCGATGCACAAAATTCATGCAAGAGTAGGCCTTCCTTCCTCCTGCTGCTGGCACCGGCTTCCCTCTGGTACCCAGGACCCAGGCTTCCCTCACAGTCCCAGCTTAATCTGGAAGGTGGTCTGAAAGGACATCCAGAAGGATGTATGGTCTAATTAGCATATTATACTTTTATTATTATAAATTTATTTTTACTAGAAAGCACTTTTTTTTTCATTTATCTTTATTATTGAAAGTATTATAGATGTTCCTTTTGTTTTGTTTTTTCTTTCTATTGATAACCTCCACCCCACAACTGCCCCTCAGAGGCCTTTACCATTCTATTGTCTGTGTCCATGTAGGCATATAAGTTCTCAGTAAATCTCTCCCCACCCACCCCCCCTCCAACCCCACCTTCCCTCTGAAATTCATCAGCCAATTCCATGCTTCCATGTCTCTGGATCTATTTTGTTCACCAGTTTATTTTGTTCATTAGATTCCACATATGAGTGAGAGCATGTGATACTTGTCTTTCTATAACTGGCTTATTTCACTTAGCATAATACCTTCCAGGTCCCTCCATGCTGTCTCTCTCAAAGGGTAAGAGATCCTTCTTTTTTACTGCTGCATAGTATTCCATGGTGTAAATGTACCACAGCTTTTTATCCACTCATCTACTAATGGGCACTTGGACTATTTCCAGATTTTAGCTATTGTAAATTGTGCTACTATGAACATAGGGACGCATACATTTTTTTCTGATTGGTGTTTCGGGTTTCTTACAATATATTCCTAGAAGAGAGATCACTGGGTCAAATGACAGTTCAATTTTAAATTTTTGAGGAAACTTCATACTGTTTTCCATAATAGCTGCATCAGTCTGCATTCCCACCAGCAGTGTACTAGGGTTCCCTTTTCTCCACATCCTTGCCAGCACTTGTTGTTTGGTGATTTGTTGATGATAGCCATTTTGACAAGTGTGTTGTTTTCATTTGCATTTCTCAGATGCTTAGTGACTTTGAGCATTTTTTTCTTATGTCTCTTGGCCTTTTGTATGTCCACTTTGGAAAAGTGTCTATTTAGGTCCTTTGTTCATTTTTTAATTAGATTGTTTAAATAGTGTTGGGAAAATTGGACAGGTATATGCAAAAAACTGAAACTAGACCACCAACTCACACCATGCATAAGAATGAACTCAAAATGGATAAAATACCTAAATGTAAGTCACAAAACCATAAATATCTTAGAAAAAACCACAAGCAGTAAAATCTCAGACATCTTGCTTACCAATATGTTCACAAATACAGCTAGCACAAAGAAAACTAAGGAAAAAATAAGCAAATAGGACTACATAAAAAAACAACAACAAAAAACTTCTGCACAGCTAAAGAAACCATCAACAAAATGAAAAGAGAGCACACTGCATGGGAGAACATACTTGCCAATGATACATTGATAAGGGGTTAATATCCAAAATATATAAGGAACTCATACAACTTAACAAAAGGAAAGCAAACAATCCTGCCTATATTTGAAATTAGTTGCCTATATTTTAAATTAGTTATTCATACATCTGAGAAAAAAAAATAATCCTAGCCCCAAATCCCTTTATGAAAACAATTAGAGGCTCAATGCACGAAATTCGTGCAAGGGGCTAAGCCCTCGCAGCCATGGAGGTTTGCCTTGGCCCTCGCAGCCCCGGCTTTGTCCGGAAGGTCATTCGGCTGTCTGGTCTAATTAGCATATTACGCTTTTATTATTATAGATTAGAAAATTCTTGTATTAAAATCTGTAAATTTACATGCTCATTCTCCCTTTCTCCAAACACTGAAACTAAATTACTTGACTAAAATAAAGACTCTTCATAGGTATTTTACATGCTGTTCAATTGTTAAATTTAGGTCCAAGTCTTACACATTGTCATAATTTGCTATTTACTTTTTATGTACGTATGCATTTTTTTAAATTTTCTGTTTATTAGGATCTATGTTGCTTCATGTTTACTTGATTTTTATTTGTACACTATAGGCCCGGTGCATGAAATTCCTGCATGGGTAGGGTCCCTAGGCCTGGCAGGCAATCAGGGCCGATCAGGGCCTTCTGGCTGCTGGCCAGGGCCTCCCTTCCCCAGCTGCCGTCTGCTGGCCTGGGTCTTTCTTCGTTCCACACCACCCCCTGGGGGTCAGCACACACCATACCAAGTGATCAAACTCCCGGTCTCCTGGTCAAATCCCAAGGGGAAACTTTGCATAATAGCCTTTTATATAGAGAGATTATTAATGCATCTTGTAAAAATATATGAATAAAATATACTGAAGTTCAGTCATGCAAATAATTAAAGTACCCAAATTTTCATGAAAACTACTGTTTGTACATGAAACCTACAGGAAAAAAAGTCAACTCTTTCCAGTCTTGTTATACAACCTCTTTTGTTTGTGGACTTTAAATTTTCTTCTTCTTTTTTATATTTCAGCCACATAACTTCAAAGTTTAGGGAGTGTGGTTAAAGGAGTAGATTACATAACTGAAGTCAGGAGGCTTTAAGTTACAGTCTGTAAGTTTTTGAGCTGATTCATGTGCTAGTCAGTCATTTCTCCCTTCATTAGAGTATAGTACTTCATATAGATTTGATAACCTCTCCAAGACTGCCATTCTTTGTTCCATTTGAAATTGCCATTATCTTCTGGCTACCATTTGATTTGTCTGGAGTGGGAACATAAATGAGCTGAGCCAATCACAGAAATTTCTCATATTTTTAAAACTACAAATAAGGAAAAGAGAAGAGGCAGTTGTGATACTCAGGAAATGTTGATGAGCATGTATTTATAAGAAAAAAAAATTAAAGACGGGACAGTAAGAGCAAATGGATTTTTTTACATAGGAAAAGCAAAGATGAATTAAATACAGAAAAAAAAAAGTGTGTGAACAGAAAATCTAGCAAATGCTTTACTGAGATCTTACTTCCTTCACTTTTTTAAGCCAGAAAATTTTATTTTATTTATTTTTTTTGCCCAAAAACTAGTCACAGGCCACTTGCATACAAGAGTTCTTAACAATACGAAACGTCACCTTCTCCTCATCTCCTTTAAATGTATAAGATGATAATACTTGAACTGGATTTTGAGATATTTATGGAATTATGACAATTTTCTCATTAATACTAGGAGCATACTCACCTTAGCTAAATTTATATATAATATTATTTTACTATTGTAGATTGCTGACTTTGAAAAGTCTAAAGGATCCTTGACTTTATTTTAAGCTTCTCATTAATTAAAGTACTGGAACTCCTTACTGAAATTTAAACATTCTTTTTAGTATCATATTACTATTTGACAAAAAGAGGAATGTTTTACTAAAAGTATTTAAAGTAAAAAATCAGCAATAATTCAGCAATATACTTTATGAAATTATTTTGAAACTATTTTTAATTATATAGGATATAATATTTAAATTATTAGTGTATAATAACCACAGTAAATATAAAATATTGTGTTTCTCAAAAGAAATAGGACAATAAAAATATTGAAAATACAAAATATTTTATGAAATTTATATTATATATACATAAAGTCTTATTACTTCTTTCTGTATATGCTATAATATATCAAATTAAAAATAATCCTAGAATCCCTTTGAGTATCTTTGCATCTTATTCTTCAAAATCCCTTTGACCAAGATAATTAGTTGAAATACAACTGAAAGAGACTTCTATCCAAGACTGAAATAACTAGTAAGAAAGTCTAAAAAGGCAATAAATAGTGGTCATTACATTGGTTAGTATCTTAGGGTATATTTTTTTTTTCTAAATCTTGAAACATCTTTTAGGCTTTATAAATGCCCTACTAAATTCAAATAATACTAAAACCAGTATCAACTAACAACTTATCCCTGATGTGGCATGCCGAAGACTCTAAGGTGAGGACTGAGGGAGTGGAAGAAACATGAAGTGGTTACCTGAATGCATCCTGATAAGATATGAGTAACCTGTGTGCTGAGTTGGTTAATATGCAACTACAAAAAAGTAATAGAGCTTTCCTTTCTGATTATAATCAGAAGGTTACTTTGACACCAGAATATGAAGCAGGGTGATACACAGTTTTGACACAACACATTCATGCATTAAAAAAACTAGAGAAAGACAACAAACTGTCCTAATATGTGTATGGGACAACAAAAGACCCTACATAGTGAAAAGAGCCCTTAGAAAGTAGAACAAAGCTGGATACTTCATACTTTTTCATTTCAAACAATATTGCATAGCTATAGTAATTACTATAATATAGAAACACAAAATGGATAAAATACTTGAACATGAAACTTTTAGAGGAAAAATAGGCAGTAAGCTCTTTGACATGGGTCTTGGAGATGATTTTGGGATTTGACACCAAACCGAATGCAACAAAAAAAATATAAACAAATGTGACTATATCAAACTAAAATGCTTTTGAACAGCAACAGAAACCATCAACAAAATGAAAAGGTAAACTATGAAATAGGAAAAAAAAAATTGCAAATTATATATTTGATAAGGGGATAATACCCAATATTTAAAGAATTCTTACAACTCAAAATCAAGAAAACTGATATCCAATTAAAAAGTAGACAGAGGATCTGCACAGACATTAAAAGAAAGACATACAGCCCGCTACCATGCTCAGTGGTTGAGCATCGACCTATGAACCAGGAGGTCACAGTTTGAATTCTGGTCAGGGCACATGGCCAGGTTGCGGGCTCGATCCCCAGTGTGGGGCGTGCAGGAGCTAGCGGGTTAATAATTCTTTCTCATCATTGATGTTTCTCTCTCACTCACTCTCTCTTTCTCTCTGAAATCATATATATATATATGCAGAAAGTCAACAGGTACATGTAAATGTGCTCAATGTCAATAATCATCATCTATAATAATAAAAGCATAATATGCTAATTAGACCAGATGTCCTTCTGGATGACCTCCTGGACGAAGCGGCGGGGGCCGAGGCAGCCACGACAGTGACAGGGGCTGAGTCCCTTGCATGAATTTTGTGCATCGGGCCTCTAGTGAAAATATAATATCAAAACCATAATGAGGTATCATATCACACCTATTAGAATAATAATTATAAAAAAGGCAAGAGATAACTAGTGTTGCTAAGAACTGGGAGAAAAGGGAACCTTTATGCACTGTTGGAGGAAATGTAAATTGGTGCAGCCAATATTAAGATACTTAAGAATAAACGTAACTGACTTGGAAGGTGGTGGCCGGCAGGATGGCAATGAGGAAGAGAGTGTGAGGGAGTGAAAAGGGAGTGTGTGGATGTGTGTGAGCGAGGGACAGGTAGTCCCTGCAGGACTTTTGGGGGCTGGCAGACTGGGCTGTCTTAGATGAGGAGCCCCTGCTACTGCTGCAGGCACTCCTGGGCAGCTGGCACTGGCACAGAAACCAGCCATCTTGTAGGGAAGAGGTGCTGTGACTAGGATCCCAGTCTTACCACCACCCAGACTGGCCTCAGATGAAAACCGAGATGCTACAGCCAATCTGCACAAAGACCTGCTGCCACAGCTGCAGACTCAAGGGCACCAACTCCACCCATACCGGACTCAGCTTACTGTGAGTCCCAGAGTGTATTCCCTTCCCGCCTACCCACCTCAGCAGCACAGGTCCCACAGATCCCAAGTGGACCACCTGACTGTTGGTGCACGTGGACCCTGCCCGGACCAGAGCCGCCACATGTCCCAGACACCTGAGCCAATCCCCTCACTGTTGGCATGCGTGGACCCCGTCCACCGCCAAACCGCATTTCCTCAACACCTAAGCAGGCCCCCTGATTATCGGCATGCAAATCACCTTGGGACACTCCTGCCAAGCCCACCGCCACAGCTCAGGCCCCATGTAAATGGGTGCCTGGACCCTTCAGCAACAATAGAAATGGGGAGAAAAAAGGCAACCTCCAAAGGAAGTAAAGGAGGAATTGTACCCCTTCCCCCCCAAAAAAAAGGGAACTAAATAAAATGGAATCATGCAATATGTCTGAAAAAGAATTCAGAGTAACGGTTCTACAGTTCATAAACCAGATGGACGAGAAAACCAACAACCTATACAAGAACCAAGAAGAAATCAAAAGTGATATAGCTACAATAAAGAATAATATGGAAGGCTTCAACAGAAGACTAAGAGAAGCGGAGGACCAAATTAGTGAGCTAGAAGATAGGGCAGAGAAACAAGCCCAATCTGAACAGCAACTGGAGAAGAAAATTAGAAAGCAGGAGAAGAGCCTAAGGGAGCTTTGGGAAAACATGAAATGAAGTTATATACATACAATAGGGGTGCCAGAAGGACAAGAAGAGGAGCGAGGATTAGAAAACCTATTTGAAGAAATAATGACAGAAAACTTCCCTGATATGGGGAAGAAAAAAGTCACCCAAGCACAGAGAGTCCCAAACAAGTTGAACCCCAAAAGAACCACCTCAAGACATGTTGTAACTACAATGGCAGATGTTAACAAAAAAGAGAGAATCTTAAAGGCTGCAAGAGAGAGACAGAGAGTAACCTACAAAGGATCTCCCATTAAATTATCAAATGATTTCTCAACAGAAACACATCAGGCCAGCAGGGAATGGAATGAAGTATACAAAGTAATGCAAAGCAAGAGACTGAATCCAAGAATACTCTATCTATCAAGGTTATCGTTCAAAATTGAAGGGGCAGTCAAGAGCTTCACAGACCAAAAAAAAGAGGGGGGGGGGGGGCTAAGGAAGTTTATTACTACCAAGCCAGCAATGCAAGAAATGCTAAAGGGACTGTTATAAGAAGAAAAAAAAAAGGAAGAAGGAACACAGGCACCAAAAATATAAATAGCTACAAACAAGTCCCTAACAATAATAACTTTAAACGTAGATGGACTAAATGCTCCATTCAAAAGACATTGAGTGGCTGATGGGTAAGAAAGCATGACTCATATATGCTGTCTACAGAGACCCATCTCAGAACAAGAAACTCATATGGACAGAAAATGAAGGGATGGAAAAATATGTTTCAGGCAAATGGAAATGAAAAAAAAAAAAAAGCTGGAGTAGCAATACTTATATCTGATTAAATAGACCTCAAAGTGAAGGTCATAACAAGAGATAAGGAATTCACTTCATAATACTAAAGGGATCAATACAACAAGAGGAATAGCCCTGATAAACAAATATGCACCCAAAGCAGGAGCACCCAAATACATAAAAAACAAACAAACAAAAAACTTCTGAAATATATCAAGGGAGAGATTGACAGCCGTACGATCAGAGTAGAGGACTTTAATACTCCACTGATATCCCTGGATAAATCCTCTAGACAAAAAAAATCAGTAAAAAAATATAGCAATCCTAAAAAACTCACTAGATCAGATGGACTTAATTAACATCTTCAGAACATTTCACCCCAAAGCTACAGAATATACATTCTTCTCAAGTGCACATGGGACATGTTCAAAGATAGATCACATATTGGGTCACAGGCAAAGTCTCCAAATTCAAGAAGATAGAAATCATATCAAGCATCTTCTCAGATGACAATGGCATAATATAACAAATCAACTACAATAAAAACAATAAAAAAATTCAAACACTTGGAGGCTGAATAGCATGCTATTAAACAATGATTGGGTTACCAAACAGATCAAAGAAGAAAATTTAAAAAATCCTGGAAACAAATGACAATAAAAACACAACAATCCAAAACCCATGGGAAATAGTGAAAGCAGTTCTCAGAGGGAAGTTCATAGCATTACAGGCCTACCAAAAAAATAAATAAATAAATAAAAATACAAAAGATCAATGAAACCAAGAGCTGGTTCTTTGAAAGGTTAAAAAAGATTGATGAACCTCTAGCCAGGCTCACCAGGAAACAAAGAGAGAGGACCCAAATAAACAAAATTACAAATGAAATAGGCAAAATAACAACAGACCCCACCAAAATACAAAGGATTGTAAAAAAAATACTATAAACAACTCTATTCTAATAAACTAAACAACCTAGAGGAAATGGACATATTCCTAGAAAAAATATGACCTTCAAAAACTCAACCAAGAAGAATAAAAATCTTAAAAGGCCGATAACTAAGGAGGAAATAGAAGAAGTCATCAAAAACTTCCAGCAAACCAAAGCCTGGGGTCAGACGACTTCACAGGGGAATTTTACCAAACATTCAAAAAACTAAAAGCTATCCTTCTCAGACAGTTCCAAAAAATTCAAGAGGAAGGCACACTTCCAAGCTCTTTCTATGAAATCAGCATTACCCTAATCCCAAAACCAGATAAGGACACTACAAAGAAAGAGAATTACAGGCCAATATCCCTGATAAACATAGATGTTAAAATCCTCAACAAAATTAAAGCAAATCTGATCCAGCATTACATTAGAAAGATCATACATCATGACCAAGTGGGATTTACTCCAGGTTTGCAAGGCTGGTACAATATCTGAAAATCAATAAATGTGATACATCACATAAGCAAATTGAAAGACAAAAATCACATAATCATATAAATTTATGCAGAAAGGAATTGGACAAAATCCAACACCCTTTCCTGATAAAAACTCTCAGAAAAGTGGGAATAGAGGGATCATACCTCAACATAATAAAAGCCATATATGACAAACCTTCAGCCAACATCATATTCAATGGGCAAAACCTAAAATAATTTCCCCTAAGAACAGGTACAAGACAGGGATGCCCACTTTCACCACGCCTGTTCGACATAGTAATAGAAGTGCTAGCCATAGCGATCAGACAAAAAGAAGAAATAAAAGGCATCCAAATTGGAAAATAAGAAGTAAAACTGTCCTTATTCACAGATGACATGATACTATACATAGAAAACCCCAAAGACTCCATAAAAAAACTACTAGACCTAATAAGTGAATTTGGCAATTAGCAGGATATAAAATTAACACCCATAAATCTATGGCCTTTTTATACACCAATAATGAACTTACAGAAAGTTGAAATGAAAAAAAAAATCACATTTATCATTGCACCAAAAAAATTAAGATACCTAGGAATAAATTTAACCAAGTAGATAAATACCTGTATTCCAAAAATTACAGGATGCTGAAAAAAGAGATAGAAGAAGACATAAACAAGTGAAAGAATATCCTGTGTTCATGGATTGGTAGAATCAACATCATTAAAATGTCCATTCTACCCAAAGCAATCTATAGATTCAGTGCAATCCCCATTAAAATACCAATGGCATACAATAAAGGCCTAGAACAAACTCTCCAAAAATTTATCTGGAATAAAAAATACCCCGAATAGCTGTAGCAATCTTGAGAAAGAGGAACAAAGTTGGAGGATCACAATACCAGATATCAAGCTATATTACTGAGCCCCAGTTCTCAAAACTGCCTGGTACTGGCACAAGAACAGACATATACTGCAGACCAATGGAACAGAACAGAGAACCCAAAAATAAGCCCAAGCCATTATGCTAAATTTATATTTGACAAAGGAGACAAGAGCATACAATGGAGTCAAGAAAATTGGACAGATACGTGCAAAAAAATGAAACTAGACCACCAACTTACACCATACACAAAAATAAACTCAAAATGTATAAAGGACTTAAACATAAGAAGGGAAACCTTAAAAAGCTTAGAAGAAGCCACAGGTAGCAAAATAGCAGACATTTTTTGTAGCAATATCTTTACAGATACAGCTCCTGGAGCAATGGAAACTAAAGAGAAAATAAACAAATGGAACTTATCAAAATAAAACGCTTCTGCACAGTGGAAAAAAAAAATCAACAAAACAATAAGAAAGCTCACTGAATGGGAGAACATATTTGCTATTTTTATCTCTGATAAGGGTTTAATCTCCAAAATTTATAGGGAAGTCATACAACTTAACAAAAGGAAGATAAACAATCCAATCAAAAAATGGGCAAAGAACCTAAGTAGACACTTTTCAAAAGAGAACATGCAGAAGGCCAAGAGACATATGAAAACATGCTCAAAGTCACTATTCATCCCAGAGATAGAAATCAAAACAACAATGTGGTATCATCTCACACCTGTCAGAATGGCTATCATCAACAGATCAACAAATGACAATTGCTGGCGAGGATGCGGAGAAAAAGGAACCGCTTACACTGCTGGTGGAAATGCAGACTGGTGCAGCCACTGTGGAAAACAGTATGACATTTCCTCAAAAATTTAAATATGGAACTTCTATTTGACCCAGTAATCCCACTTCTAGGAATATATCCCAAGAAAACAGAAACACCAATCAGAAAGGATATATGCACCCCTATGTTCATAGCAGCACATTTTACAATAGCTAAGATTTGGAAACAGCCTAAGTGCCTATCAGCAGATGAGTGGATTAGAAAACTGTGGTACATCTCCACAATGGAATACTATGCTGCTGTAAAAAAAAAAAAAAAAAAAAAGGAATTCTTACCATTTGCAGCAGCATGGATGGAACTGGAGAGCATTATGCTAAGCAAAATAAGCCAGTCGGAGAAAGATAAATATCACATGATCTCACTCATTTTTGGCATATAATGAACAATAAAAACTGATGAACAAAAATAGAACCAGAATCATAGAAGCATCAAACAGACTGTCCAACCTATAAGAGAAGGATTGGGGTGAGGAGGTAAGAGATCAAAGGACTTGTATGCATGCATATGAGCATAACCAATGGACGCAGACAGGGGGTTGGGGGTGGTGAGGGCATATGCTCAGGGACGGGGGGCGCCTGGGAGTTGTCAATGGGCGAAAATGAGACTTATCTAATACTTTAAGCAATAAGTAATTTAAATTAAAAAAAAAATAAACTTAACCAAGGAGGTAAAAGACTTGTACTCAGAAAACTGCAGGACATTGAAAAGAGATATAGAGGAAGATATAAACAAGTAGAAGAGCATACTCTATTCATGGACTGGTAGAAATAGGAGCTTGAAGTGCTGCTGATAAGCAACAAATCTTCCTGTGCTGAGATTGCTCACAATGTCTCCTCAAAGAACTGCAAAGCCATTGTGGAAAGAGCAGGCCAGCTGCCATCAGAGTCACCAATCCCAATTCCAGTCTGTGCAGCAAAGAAAATGAATAGACAGATTATGTACACATTGTATTTGTGTTAATAAAATCATAAAATTCTGACAAAAAAACATATATAGCACATTTCACAGATCTAGAATAAATACTCCAAAAATTTATATGGAACCCAAAAGGACCCTGAATAGCCGCAGCAATCATGAGAAAGAAAAACAAAGTAGGAGGGATAACAATTCCAGATATCAAGTTATACTACAAAGCTACTATAGCCGAAACATCCTGGTAGTGGCACAAGAATAGGCATATAAAACAATGGAATGGAACAGAGAACCCAGAAATCAAGCCAAGCCATTATGCTCAATTAATATTTGACAAAGAAAGCAAGATGTTACAGTGGAGTCAAGACAGTCTCTTCAATAAATAATATTGGGAAAATTGGACATATACATGCCAAAAAGAAAAGAAAAGAAATTGGACCACCAACTTACATCATACACAAGAATAAACTCAAAATGAATAAAAGACTTAAATATAAGTCAAGAAACCATAAAAATCCTAGAAGAAACCATAGGCAGAAATTTCAGACATTTCTCATACCAATACGTTTTGGAATACATCTCCTGGGGCAAGGGAAACTAAGGAGAAAATAAATGAATGGAACTACATCAAAATAAAAATCTTCTGCACAGCAAAAGAAACCATCAGCAAAATGTAAAGGGAGCCCCCTGTATGGTAGAACATATTTGGCAATGATACATCTGATAAAGGGTTAATATCCAAAATATATAAGAAACTCATACAACTTAACAAAAGCAAGACAAACAATCCAATTAAAAAATGGGCAAAGGATCTAAATAGATACTTCTTCAAAGTGGATATACAAATGGCCAAGAGACATATAAAAAATGCTCAAAGTCACTCATCATCAGAGATATGCAAATTAAAATGATAATGAGGTATCACCTCACACCTGCCAGAATGGCTACTATTAAAAAATCAACAAATGACAAGTGTTGGTAAGGTTGTGGAGAAAATGAAACCCTAGTACACTGCTAGTGGGAATGCAGACTGGTGTAGCCACTGTGGAAAACAGTATGTAGTTTCCTCAAAAAATTAAATATGGAACTGCCATTTGACCCAGTGATCCCACTTCCAGGAACATAGAAACCCGAAACACCAATCAGAAAAAAATGTATGCACCCCTATGTTCATAGTAGCACAATTTGCAATAGCTAAGATCTGGAAACAGCCCAAGTGCTCTTTAGTAGATGAGTGGATAAAAAATATGTGGTACATTTACATGGAATACTTACTATGCAGACATAAAAAGAAGAGTCTCAGTCAGAGAAAAACAAGTTTCACATGATCTCAGTCATATGTAGAATCTAATGAACAAAATAAACTGATAAACCTAGACGGTTTGGCTCAGTGGATAGAGCGTCGGCCTGGGGACTCAAGGGTCCCGGGTTCAATTCCAGTCAAGGGCATGTACCTTGGTTGTGGGCACATTCCAGTGGGGAGTGTGCAGGATGCAGCTGATCGATGTTCCTAACTCTCTATCCCTCTCCCTCCCTCTCTGTAAAAAATCAATAAAATATATTTTAAAAAAATAATAAAAAAATAAAAAATAAAAAATAAAAAAATAAACCGATAAACAAAATAGATCTAGAGACATAGAAGCATGGAACAGACTGACAAATTTCAGAGGGAAGGAAGGTGGAGTGGGTGGATGGGTGGGAAGGGATCAACCAAACAAGTTGTATGCATACATGCATAACCCATGGACATGGACAACAGGGTGGTGAAGGCCTGGGGTGAAGGGCGGGGGTGCGCTAGAAGAGGTCAATCAGGGAAACAGGGAGTTGGGGGGACATATGTAGTACTTCCAATAATAAAGATTTTTTTTAAAAAGAAAATAGTATGGAGATTCATCAAAAAAATTAAAAATCGAACTACCACATGCTACAGCAATTCAACTTCTGAATATTTATCTAAAGGAAACAAAAACACTAACTCAAAAATATATGAATTCTCATGTTCAGTGCAGCATTATTTTCAATAGCCAAGACATGGCAAGCAACCTAAGTGTCTATGGATGGATGAATGGATAAAGAAAATATGGCATGTATACAATGGAATATTATTCTGCCATAAAAGGAAGGGATGTTACTATTTGTGACAACATAGATGTGTGCATTATGCTAAGTGACATAAATAGGAAAGAGAAATCATATACCACGTGATCTCATTTATATGTGGAATCTAAAAACAACATCAAAACCAAAGTGGGATGGTGACTGTAGTTTTTAATACTGTATTCTATATTATAGAATTGCTAAGAGAGTGCATCTTAAAATTTCTCATTCTAAGACAAAAAACGTAATTGTACTATGTGTGGTGATGAATGTTACTTAGACTTATTGTGGTTGAATCATTATGCTGTACACCTGAAATTAATACATATATATCAATCATTACTCCCCTTTACCTTCCCCCCCAACAACAAAAAAACAACAACCTAGAAAGTCAGTCAGGAAGTCTTTGATCTCTGTTTATTCTATTTTTAGATAATTTCAAATGTAATATGAAGAAACCTCCCTCATTTGGGTTTCATAGAGTTGATCTAAGTCTGATCTCCTTTATAAAAGGTACTAGAAGCCTGGAGCGTGAAATTCGTACACTTGGGGGTGGGGGGGGGGGGGCGGGCGACCCTCAGCCCAGCCTGCCCCCTCTCACAGTCTGGGAGCCCTCAGGGGATGTCCTACTGATGTCTGGCCTCCCTCTGCAGGCTGATGTGGGGCTGCTGGGGCTGGGCAGTGATGGCAACTTGGGCACAACCCCCTGCCTCCACTCCGGGGCTGCTGGGGGCCGGGACACTCCCCTGCGTGTAGTTCTCTCAGGCTCAGGGCCGTGCCTGGTCCCTCCTCCTGAGCTGGTTGTGATCGTTACAGCACCCCGGCCTAATTTGCATAATATATATATATATGTGTGTGTACCAGTCCCATGGATTATGGTCACTAGGTTCTACTGTTAGCTGAATTATGTCCTTCCCCCCAATCAGATAAGTCCCAGCTGAAGTTCTTCCAGCCTAGATTTCACAAACTGGAGGCAAGAGTTTATCACAGGCTAGTCCGACTAACAGAAATCAAGTTTTATTTGTTCTCATTTTTTTTAAATGAGCTACAGATATGGCTCTAGTCTGAGGTTTCTTTACTGCATAAGTGATAAAACTCTGCCACATAATTTCTCCTAGGACTCAAGTCTTCACTTTTGACATGGTATAAGGTGTTTTTGATAATTAATGGTATATGATATAAACCGAAACCAAAATTATTTGTCCAGGGACTCCGGTGGAAGCTCCTGGTGAAACAGGTTTTCACAGTTTCAGGCTGTCATTTGAACATATCTCTGTCTTTTGCTGACTTGTTAGTGGAAAGTTTAATATAGCAGTATTTCTGTTTGCTTAGGAAGGAGAGAGGTTTACTGGTGTTTCTGGAGAATATAAAAACAGGAGTAGGGTAGCTCGTGGTTGGGGTTGACATTATGTCAGGATCAACTGCAGAAAGAAGCTGCGCAGGCAAATGTGGTCATGTTTAACTGGGAGGGATACCCTGGTACAAGGGGGTAGCATGAGAAAACTGGGTACATACAGCTCTGTGCCAGTTTGCCCCCAGAAGGCACCAAGAAATAGAGAGCAGATCTCCCCCAGTAGCTAATCATACTAACAATAGTACCACTGTATTCTTTAGTCCATAGAGAGGCTTTCGTACACACCAGAACTGAAATTTTGGCAACAGCCTCATCAGAAATCAATGCATCTGTCATAAGGAAAATAAAAAAGGACATGCTCTCATTGACGGTAGAGGGTGGAAGATGAGAGAAAAATACAAAATGTAACAGATGTACAGTACTGTATTCTAAACCTTTGTCAAATTTTTATTTCCTATGACTTCATATTGAGGTTGTTGCATTTATAGAATTAGTTATCTGTTCATGTTAGGTTCACAGTTGCAGGGTTTTGTTAAAACACACTTCTTTGTCTCTGGTTACAGAAAGAGCTCTGGTAACAGTTTGTAACTGTGACTAAAGGCTGGGAAGATTTAGGATGTTCTCTGCACGTGGAATGGTTTACTTAGGTACCTTAATACAATATGTCTCAGTAGACTGGCGGGAACTTTGAGATGACATATGCCATCTCTGAGAAGGTCTTTGGCTGCATTTTGAAAAACTCATATTACTAACTGTAAGAAATAAGGCGAACCCCCCCAATTAAGGGGTCCTGGTAGAACGCGAAGCAGACTCGGGAGCCAGGCAGCAAGGCAAGTATCTTTACTCCTGCAGGAGGGTGCACAGCACATGGTCTGGGAGCACCCACACAGAGCGGGCGGTCCGATCCCCTTTTTAATCCTTACCCACACGACCGGTCCCTCACTCTTGATTGGAGCTCAGGCTCACAGTCTTTCCTGATTGGCTAATTTGAAGGGAGGGGTTGGCCTTGGCCGTTTCAAGATGGAGGCCCCCAGGAGAGCTGCAAGTCATGGGGGTCAACATGGTGGCTGTCAAATTATGCAGTCCAAAAATGGTGGCTGTCTAAACTGTTCTTTGACAGAAAAGATGACTTGTTTATTTTCACAGTAACCATCTCTTTCATAGAAATTATCAACAGTTAAATATATGTAGAATCTACCCTGGTCTTGCACGATGGGTAGACGCGCTTCCACGAGGATCTAAATTAACCTAAGTGATATATGACAACATACTGTTAGTCCTGTAAGTGTTTTCCTCTACAAGTGTTTCACAGTTAATTGGAAAATTCTAAAAATATTTTGTGTAGACCATTTTCTTTTGTGCCTTTATGGATAGGAATGGATCTGGTCATCAGTGGTAGACTGAGGAGAGAGAGGTTTGGTGGGGCAAACTCAGTGACCTCCCTCGTGGCCATCACTTCTTCCCGCCCTGGGGCAGATGAGTCCCATAGCCACGTACACCACTAGCGCTAAGCAGAATTATGATCCTACTAGCATTCCCGTTGCAGGAAAAATCCTGCAATAGGATTTCCTGCTGCACTCTACCCTGCCTCCGTTCCTCCCTTGTCGCCCGCCCCGCCTTCTCCGCCAGCTCGCCTGCTTTTCCCTTCACCCCCGGCCCTGACTTCTCTCCTCCCTTCTCCCCCCTCCCTCCCCGGCTTGCTTGCTTCATCAAAGCTTTACTCCCTTCTGCAGCTCTTGGCTTCTTTCGAGGCTGTCTTGATATGCAAATTAGCCACCATCTTTGTTGGGGTAATTTGCATACTTGCCCTGATTGGTTGGTGGGTGTGGCTTGGCTGGTGGGCGTGGCTTAGGTGTAGCGAAGGTGCGGTCAATTTGCATATGTGTCTATTATTAGATTAGATTCGGACACATCTAACTCGCCATTGTTGTGTGGACATGGTCTTGCCAATAGTGACTTGCGTTTAGATGCAGTCTGACAAAAGGCAGACGGTGACGAAGGTGGAATGCAAGCAGGCTCACTAGAATTGGAGCTGTCGCCTTTCTTTTCCTCCCAGGCGTGCTCGCAAAGGTAGAAAACTAAAATGGAAAAGAGAGGTCTGAGAATTCAGAAGTCTCAGTGAGAAAAATGCCACTGCTAAAATATAAATGGCCTTTATGGGTTCTGCTCTTTAGGGTTTGTGAACCGTAGGAATTACATTTTGAAAGGAGTAGCATGTATGTTCTTATCTCTAGCCTTGTTAAAGGACACTTTTGTTAAATGAGTTTAATGCTGAGGTTCATCAGGGAAGAAGGCACAGGGAAATCCGTTTGTGTTGTAAAGAATGAACTGCTACGTGCAAAAGGCTGGGGCAAGGAAAAGAGACACTGTTTTGTATTATTTTTTATTTTGCTTTTCTTCTTTCCTATGAATGTTTCTGTGTCTCAGGGTCTACAAGATTATTCCATTCTATCCTGGTTCATATTTTCTAGGTGAACAAGAAACATTGTTCTCTCAGGAGTCATTTGATAAAGAAAATATGCTATAGCCAAAGAAGTTGGAGGCCACCCCCCGCCCCCCGCCTCCCATAGGGTAGCTTCTAATTGTGGATGGCATTCCTTGTATTTACACTATTCCGGTTTCTGAACTCCTAAGACCTGATAATAGAGCAAAAAGATAATTCAAATGACAAAATGAGTAAATTAATGTTTAGATCTTTGAAAGTCTTATTTTTTGAAAATTCTTGTAACTTTCCTTGATAATAAACACATACATTCTCATTGAGGAAGCACAAAAAAGGGAGAATTTCAATCTTCTTGGTTCTGGAGTGTTTTCTAATCATTGAAAGGAATTAATAAAACAATTTACTCATAAGTGATAATGTGTGGTTTGTTTGTTTTTTAGTGTATAATTACTTTATTTTAAGTCATTTCCAACCCCAAACCCTTTCCTTCTTTGTTTTGTCTTGCTTCTCCATGCCTTACCTGTAAGGTCAGTTTTTTTCTGTACATTTTTTCTCTGATTTTCTTAGAGTAAACAAATTTTATTTCAATAACAGCATATTTAAAATCAACATATATTTGTTTAATTATTTTTATCTTGATTATTTCAAATCAAGGTCTTTCTCTGTAACCCCCTTGAGAGTAGAGTTCAATTTCTATGTAGGGAACAATTAAACAATTTCAGGTTTTCCCCCCAGAGGCACCCTAAGCTCTCAAAATGTCTTCTCACAGGTAAGTAATATTCCTTCTGCTTAAGTAGTCACATTGATGGAAAAATAAAAAAAATAATAATAATTCTGTTAATTTCTTAAGTCATATGTAGTATGAATGTGTTAAATGTTTTAAGATCTATTTTAGAATAGGGAGGATAACACATTGAAGGACCTGAGTGCGTTAAGACAAAGGAAAAAACGTGGTAATTGTAGGAATGAACAAAAACTTACTGACTACTTTCCAATTTATTTAATATTTAACCACATGCAACTGGCTAGCGTTGACGTCAATATATATTTCTAAACTTAGGTAGAAAGCAGTCAAGTATCTTGCATCTTGTTTATGTTATATTTCTTTTAAGAATAAAAGACTAATTAAAATAAAAATATATAAATAAATATTTTTATGGTGCCACTATTTAATGTGTATATTTTTATTGTTAAATACTTACAATTAAAATAGTTTACTTATTTCAGGAAATAGAAGTTGGACATTAAAATGATGTCAAATTATTAAGAAATGCTTGATGTTTTGTTTCTAAAGTTGATTCTCTTTAGTTTGATGATATATGTATTTAAAGTAATGCAACTTATTAGAAATAAAACGGTTACAAAATACTTGAGAAATGGATATTTAGGACTTGTTCATGAAAAAATCCAATTGAATTTCTGGAGACACAGCTTAACTACTATTCTTAGGGATTGAGCAGGATGAAGGTAGCCAATTTAATGGAAGAGGTAAGTTAATTGACTTGTCTTCAGCAAAATGTGACTTGTCTTTAGAAAGGGTGTAGTGTTATCACAGCCCAAATCATATTTGTCTTGATGACTGCTATTATTGTGAAAAGTGGGAAAGACATTGGTAATACTAAGAGGGCATGATCAATCCTTAAATGCACTAAGAATTGTGATTAGAATGAGGGTTCACTAATAATTTAGAGAACTAATATACTGTAACTTCAATATTTGTCATACTTCTATTATTAACTTTTATGCTCTAGCTGGATGATAAGACATTAATGCCAGGCTCACCAACGTGTAAAGACAGTTTGACTGCACTGCCATATTCTCAATTGTGCTCATTTCCTTTTCTTATAGGGAGGAAAGAGTAGTAAGAAGCCTGTGCCTTGTGGTAGAACGCCTCTCTCCTGGAGCAAGGACACTTGGCCAAGTGATTGGAATGGAGAGGAAGTCTTTCCTATTTCCTTCCATGGACATATGTGGCCCAGTTTCTCAGCTTCTTTGTGTGTTTTTTCTGACCACCTGAATGTTGAGAGTCTGTAACATTGTGACAGTATCTGACAAACAAATTGATGACAACGTGGCAATGCCTCTATTTTGAAGTACTTGATGAAAGAAAAGAAATTCATTGCACATAGACATTTAGTTTCAAAAATTTTCAGTGTTACTTCTCTTCTATAAACAATTATATTTGCACATAAGAGGAATGTTTATTAAAAATATACTGTGCTATTAAAAATGGTTTGAAATGAGTAATTTCTCTTTTTCTGTTTCCTGTACATAATTCTCAGGTAATCTGTTTAGTTACCATACTCATATTCTATTTCTTTGATATTGTTTTTTACCTTTGATTTAATTCAATGTACCATTTCTGGAAAGATCAAACATTAAAGTGAATCAAATCCATATAACATTACAAAGATATTTTTTTCCTTTAAAAACTGTTCATTGATGTATGTTGAATCTAGCAATCAGTAGGTTAGGAGTGTCCAAAAAAACATTGTTAATAAAGAATACATTTTTGTTATGAGTGTTATTCATTAGGTGATATAAATATATTATTTTTATGTTACTAGAGATATTTTTCTTATCCTTTACAAAGCTCAGGATTTTATTTTGATAAAATAAAAGATTTTCGAATTCATGCACCTTGAAAGGAACTGTGGGCCATAAGGCTGCAGTGGGCACAGGGGCAGGTCTTGGCCCATCCTCTGCGCCCCGCCCATTCCCTCCCACTGTGGCCCGCAGTACTCTGTCTGCAGGCGCCCTGCTCCAGCTGCCGTGGCTCCCAGCCCTGCTCGCACCCACTGATGGCATGGAGCAATTGGGGCCTGCACCAGCAGTGGGTGTGAGTGGTGGCTGCTGCCTCGATCATCTCTCAGGAGCAGGGTGAGGTAGAGAAGCCCTCAGGGTCAATCGGGACCAGCAGCCGCCACTCACACCCAATGATGGCACCAAGCGATCGGAACTGGTGCCAGGCACTGGCAGAGGGTGCGAGCAGTGGCTCCAGCGCCAGCAGTGAGTGCAGGAAGTGGCTGCTGGCCCAGAACACCCCTCAGGAGCAGGGGGAGGTGGGGAAGCCCTGAGGAGCAATCAGGGCCGGCAGCCACCACTCACACTCGCTGACGGTGCCAAGCAATCGGGACCTGCTCCAGGCACTGGCAGTGGGTGCAAGCGGGGTTGGCGCTGGCAGCAGGTGTGAGCACCGGGTGGGGGTGGCCGCGGCAGGCAGGAGCAAAGAATTTTCAGTAACCACCAGATGCTTGCCCCAATGACAGTGACCGGTGCCCAGCTTTGCTCACCTACTCTACCATCCTGCCATGGCCGATGCCCACCATGTTCCGCGCGCACCTCCTGGTGGTCAGCGCACATCATAGCGACCAGTTCTTCAGTTGTTCGGTTGTTCTGCCATTCGGTCTATTTGCATATTAGCCTTTTATTATATAGAATGATTGCATTTTTAGGAATTATACCTAAATAATGATATTTTATAATGTTTACCTTTTATTATAAAGTCTGTGGTGATTCTCTTAAACTAGTTTTGTTGTTGTTGTTGTTTTTATAATGTGGAATGTAGACTGAAAAGGTAGAATGAATTAGGCTTTTGGCAAGGTCTCAGGGAAGTGGGTTGAGAGAGTAGGTTGGCACAAGAAATGGTATTTATTTCCTCTCTTTGATATATCACATTAAGTTTATCAATTTGTGAATAATTTACAGAGTAAATGTCAATTTGATGGTTTAACAAGTCAATTTCTCTTTTAACAAGGAGCTGTATTATGTCATTTTTATTTACCGAAAGGTTCCTTAGAGCCTAAAATTAGTCATGTGGACTCTCCAGATACAACTAAGCACTTAATTTATGCAATCGAAGGTTCGAATACAGTGAAATTCTTACCAGAGAGTAATTCATTCACATTACTTAAGAAACTATAGGAGCACTTTGATTACTGAGTCCAACATAATTCTTTAAATTATGTTATTTTAAAGAACTGCAAACTAGCTACATATGTGACTAATCAAATTCTTGTATTTTCTCTGCTGGCAATATAAGAACTCAATTAGCAGCTCCTTCTTTTGTTCTAATAAGGCTAACAATAAAACTATCCATGATATTTTGCAAAGCTTCCCTTTTTATCTGATCATTTATAAGTTTGGTATTTACTAGTATATTTACTCAAGAGTGTTTACTAGTACATGGTTATAGGTAAATATGAAAGCACCAAATAAATATTTGAGTTTTAAATTAAATGCTAACACTTTACATTCTCTGTTAGCCATTAACAGCCCGGCCCAAAATAGCTATTTCAGGAACTGGATAACTACTTAGTAAGGATGCAAGGTCATGAGATGCAGGGTAGTTTGAATGAAGAAAGGGCCTTGAATGTGAAAGAATAGAACAGAATGAAAGAAAAGCACAGAGTGAAGGGTTCTGCCATTCAGAGCTCAGTACAATAGACAGAACAAGGAGAGACAGGACACAGAACAGGAAGAGAATCATACAGAGAAGGATGGAGTAGTGCTAATGAGACACTCAGTGTGCCTTTTCTACTTCAGCCCCTCAGTCCCAACAGAGTAGCCATCTTCACAGGATGATAAAAGCCACAGTATCTGTAATTTACTATTCATTTAGCTCATTACCAAGCACTGAGTTATAATTTGTCAAAATTAAGATGCAGACAAAGGCAAAGACATTACTTTTAAAGCTGTATGACTTTAAGAATGGAAAAACCGATGCATCAGTGGGTGGATCTGGGACTAGAATTCAGTTCTCTAGCTAGAGATACCTCTGTGACAGGGGGCACACTGACTCTTTAGCCAGGCGTCCTGGGTCACAGTGCGAACAGACAGGGCAGGGCTCAGCGTTGGGGGAAGTACTGTGCTGAAGTGCTCCACTCCTCTCCTGTGTCATGCGCAATGCATGCCCCACTGGTTGGTCCATGCACACTTAGGTATTTGTGACACGTTCTTTTACTTGTCCACAGACTGTCAGAGTCAGATGGGCCCTTCGAGATTTTATTTTCAGATATTGTGTTTAAAGATATAGAAACTCATATGTAGGAAGTTAAATTTCTTATCCAATATTAATGCCAAGGTAGGGCTAAGTAGACAAGCAGAACACTTAATCACAGTTCTCAACGTCATGGTCTCCTCATTGTTTTTTCACATACATTTTAATTTCTAGCATTTCACAGCTTAGTTTAATGTCTCATCCACCACTGGATGATCCCTGTCACATTGCACATCGTAACTATTCTCAATCCCTTGAGATTTTTTTTGGCTGTAATCTAAAACCAGTACCTTGATAATAACAACAGTGTAAACTTATCATTTTGAAAAGGCAAGTTAGCAAACTTTCTCAGAACTTTTAATCTGTCACTTTTGAAAGAAAGGATTTTTCTCTCATGTTAAAATAAAATCTAACATCACAACTGTCTAACAGTAATACAACTGACTGCTTCAGAGATTAAAGAGAACCTAATTATTAGAAGCATTCAGAAGCAGGCCACCTGTCAGGAAATATTAGAGAGGAAATTCCTTAGATATTGGCCAGGGAATTTAATATGGTGTATGTTCTGTGACTGTCAATTTCTTGGAGAAAAGTGATCTTCACCCAAGTCTCAAAATGTATTATTAGCTTAAGGTTGCTAATTCAAACATGAATGAGAAGTGGTGGGCAAGTAGTTCCTTCTCAGATGCTGCAAAGAATGGCAATTTTCTATCTCCAAAGAATAGTACTAATCATAAATCAGCTATCATTTTGTTATATACATATTATTCTCAAGATTATGATAATTTAACCATTTAAATTAGGACATATTATTTGGAAATAAAAGAAAACAACTTGAAATATATTAGGCAGAAAGGGGAAATCTATAATAATAAAAGCATAATATGCTAATTAGACCTGACAGCTGAACGACCTTCCGGACGTCATTCCAGACATCCTTCTGGATGAAGCTGCAGCAGCGGGGACTGAGGCAGAGGTGGTTAGGGGCAATCAGGCAGGCAGGCAGAGGGGTTGGGGCTATGAGGCAGGCAGGCAGAGTGGTTAGGGGAAATCAGGCAGGTAGGCAGGCCAGTGGGTAGGAGCCAGCAGTCCCGGGTTGCGGGAGGGTGCAGGCCTGGCTGAGGGATCCCTCCCCATCCCCCATGCACAAATTTCATGCACCGGACCTCTAGTCTGTGATAATGAAAGAGACAGGGTATAAAAGCCAATGATAGGAAATCAGCTGGACCTTAGAATACTAGTTGTCTATGAAGGAACCAAAAAGTTGCTGTTGTCCATCATTCATTTCTTCCGTGTGCTTATTGCACTCTTTCTAACTTTACACATTGGCTTTTTCTGCTTGTCTGGGCCACATAGGAAGCAAATAGAAGCCATTGCACCATTTAAACTCTTTATTTACCGTCCTTTCTCTAGTCCTCAAACTCTTTCCTGAGGAGAAAACTGACTGAGCCTCTTGGATCCAATCTAATAAACCTTAGTCATGTGATCAGGGTCAACAGTAGTTGAGGACTTAGAGCTATACCTGAGGTCAGGAGATTGACTTTTAAATAGCTTATCAGAATCTTAGAAGACACTCCAATTTGTATCAAGCATATCTAGGCATAGTTCTGTCCCCGACTATGCATATGCAAGCCCCCTTCTAGACATTTAGATATTTAGCAAGAATCTAGTGTATAGTCCTAATTGAAAATCATTAATCACATATATTTGTATATTAGTAAAATAGAGTAGATCTAGAACTAATTCTGCTTCTTATCGCAACACTTTTGATGTCTCAAGTGAAGTGAATTGTGTCTGTCAGGCACACACTGGAATAAAATTTTTTATTCTGAAATAATCATTTAGCTCATATGAATCTCAGACTTGGTGCTATGCTTTGGTCAGTGGTGAGATAGAATGAGGAGTAGGAGATATAATACTACACTGGTACCCATGACAGAGTATGTTATGAATTAATAAAATAAATGTAAATGCTCATTTACTTGCCAATGAAATGCTTGTCTCCACTGTGGGTTTCCTTGACACTGTGTTTATTTTATTTGGCAATGTATGTATGTATGTGTGTATGTATGTATGTATGTATGTATGTAATGCAAATGGCCTGTCTAAATTCATGAGGAATTTCTAAATGAGTAATTTCTAAACAACAGTAACCAGTTTTGTCTTAGAATTGCTCTTATTCATTCTCAAGTGTCACGGAGTTGGTTACAGAAGGTTTCCAGCCACTCAAAGAGGACCGACTCCATTCTGTGTATGTCTCACCATTTTCCTTTATATCTGCAGTCTGTTAACATGACAACATCTGAATAAAACAAAAGCATTTAAATAACCACTATAGAAGCTAAACTATTAATTTTGCCTGTCTGATTACAGCAGAGTATTTTGTCTTATGAATAGAAAAAATACATTTTGCAAAAAAGTCAATTTTAATAATATTTTCCCTGGTGGCTATTTAAAAACCTTTCACTTTAAAAAGCATATTTTAACAATTTTAAAGCACTCTGAGAATATTCTTTGAAGGTTAGAAAATACATTAAGATTTCAAGAGTCAGTATAGATCTATGCAAGGTCACTACTAATTTGCTCACAGTGGCAAAAATGTAAAACAGCTTCAGATGAATATAAACCAAGATCTTTATAAGATCTTTTGTAAAATATTTAATTAAAGGGAAGAAGAAGAATAGTTATTTTGATAGCTATCCAAAAATATAACTCAAGGATCAAATCTTATTTTGTGTCAGTATTCTTAGCATGATGCCTTGAATATAGTGTTTTCTTTTTTATTTGAATAGGTTTTTGTGTCATTTAAATTTTATGAAAATAAAAGAATAGGCATATCAATTTATCTTAACGATTCAGAGATGACTTTGCTGCTGTTTGCTACCATGGTCCTGTAGCCATGATCCTGTAGTAATTAAGAAAATTTTATGCTGTTATTTACTTTGAAACAAGAAATTAAAAGCCCAGAAAGCAGTGTAGAAAAGTATTTTAAGTTTAAAATAGTTATATCTTTGTTCTAGAACACAAGGGCAGAAATAAAAAAATGAGCATTTCTTATGAGTCATTAAATTCTATGAAGGATTCAAGTTCAGGATGGTAGCAATGTTGAGGGCATTTATAGTTCGTAGAAGGACAAAGATGGCAATGACATATGTGAGGAGTTTCCTGGGGCCTCAGTTGCATATGCAAGACTCTTTTTTTTTTTTTTTTTTAGCTGGGTTGCTGGGACTAGAGACATTCAGTTTATGATCCTTTTTTATGTGTGCTTGAAATATTTCATAATTTAAGAAAAACACTTTTAATTGACAATAGAGTCAATCAAATATAAGGTTTATTTAGCCTTGGAATTGAGGTTATTAAAAATGACTAAACAGAAGCAACTTCAACAGTTATAACTGAAGACAGTAAAAGCAAAGCAATTTCAACAGTTACAACTGAAGACAGTAAAAGCATACCTATTTTTCTTTCTCTTTTAATAGACTTGAAAAAATTATACAACCTCTCTTGATCTATTTTTAAGGAAATCCTAATGCTCCTTTTATATAAGGACATTCATTTGCATTATAAATAAGATAATGAAATTTAATCCTTGCTACTTTTTCTGAGTTTATATTTATTTCTGAGTAAAGCAGAATGACCTACACTAAATGAAAATGATAATAGCTGCCATTTATTAAGGTTTTATTATGAACCAGTTCTAATTCTTATTAATCATTAATCCTTATAATAACCCTGTGAGTTAGATGTTATTAACCTAGCTTTATAAAAGGAATAACACTTAGGCAGAGAATGCTTCATTATTTTTTTTTCAGATTTACACAAGTAATAACTGACAGTTCTAGTGTTCCAATAAAGGTCTGTCAGATTTTTCTTTTTTGCACTTTCCTCATAAATCCCTAGTAGAATACCAGTAAGACCCAGATTTAAGTAAATAAAAACTCTATGGGTTACCATTGGATAGCAGGGGCCATTGTTTCTGCCCTATGGGAACTTATAAGCATTGAACATTTTGGAGTGAGAAGCAAAAATAATAAACACTAAAGAGAAACTCTATGTGGATTGTTTAAGAGACAATAAGCCCCTTACAAAAAAAGGAATATCTTTAATGCTATTGGTGGAAATATAAGTTCTTCCTTTATAGGAAGAAAGAAATAACTTGTTTATAACTGAGATGTTTCAACTACTGCAATTCTGATTTTCAATAATATATATGTTCAATATTGTTTAGCTTAACATTTATTGCATATTCACTATATATCAGTCATGTGAATACTTTATTGCTCTATAAGAATTACATCATTTAATTTTGAGAATAAACCCTTCTAGTACATGCTAGTTTTACCATCTTGTCTATGAATGGACAAACTGAGTCTTGAAAGAAGTCTTAAGAGCTGCTCAAAACCATAAATCTATTGAGAAGTACAGCATGGCGTCTAATCATAGGTAGTCTCACTCTAAACCCCTTGCTCTGCCCCGCTGAAAGGTGCTACCCTCTGATTCTGCAGTTGTGTGTATGCTAGATGCAAATAGAAAGCCTGTACAAAGAGAGAGGGTAAGAATACTAAGTTGTTCAAGCTGTTTTTACTGACATCCAGTTAAGGGCTCTTATCTAACATTAAGATGATTTTACTTTTGACAATTCTACTTCCAGAAATCTAGTTTTAGTTTGACAGGTAACCAAAGGTTGCAAATGTAATCTTTTGCAATATTTTAGATATTTGGATGTTATTGGAAACTGCCAAGTGCTTAGATGTAAACTACTGATCTTTCTCTCTTTTTTCTTGTTTTCCCTATATTTTACAAGGTAATAATTCTGTTGATAATTTTCTTGGAATGTGGTACCCGGAAAAAAAAAAAAAAAGACAAGGTTGTTTTATTATGCAATATTTATAGATTTACTGGATTTCTTCTCTGTAGCCAACTGAGAATTTAGCAACAATTAAATGCTGAGAAGACACTGCTGCTTTGAGTCTAGCATTATTATGTTAAAATAGGTAGGTCTATTTTCATGACTGTAATTAAAAATATATATTAAGAAATTAAGAAATTTCAACTGCAATTAACTGTGGCTCAGAGCATGTGGCAGTGAAGGATTTCCCAGTTCTTCTTGTTAAATGTTGAATAAATGCTGAATTCTCTGGGGAAATAACTTGAATATCCATTGATTTTCCTAGTACAGTAATTAAATATGTTCCCGAAGGAAATACATTTTACTGTGTTGTGAAGCTGCCTATTGTCCGTGTATCTTGGTCCAGGTAAGCTGTTTCCTGGTTCTTGGGCCTGCGATAGCTTATGGCCCCTTAACCATTATTGCCTACAGATGAGGACTTGTGTCTTCCTTTTTCTTTAAAGGTCATCTCTATTTTCACTAAATATATTTGTTGTACTTTAAGATATTATGACTGTCTTAAAAACACAGGGAAACAGAACATATAAAAGTTGTTAGGGGTTTATAAAAGATTTAGAGAAGAATTCCCTATTGATACTAATGACAAATTAAAATAAAGAAAACATTTAAAAGTTCCTCATAATGTTAATTGCTTTCCCAAACAAAAGTATATTTCTGGATTGTTCTTCCTTTACCCTCCTCTGTTGTTTCCTATCTCTGTAAGTTTTCAATTAACGCTATAATAAGTGCTCCTGTGGAGAAAGGCATATTGATGAAAATCTACAATCCTGCCTTTACTGATTCCATATTCTATTTCTAATATTCACAAATTCCCCATGTTCCTGGAGAATGGATCTCTCATTTGACAATAAGATTCATTTGATTTAACGTTTGTCATTTATTGTGTTCTAGGTTGAAATTGAGGAATTTCATATAATACCATACTTGTCTAAACTATTTGTGGTATCTGCAGTAGAAAGCTTTCAATACACAAATGATTATTAAGTATCTACCATGTGTGACAGGCACTGGTGACACAATAAGCTCCTGCCTTTGAGAATCTCACAAAATGAATACAGATGTCTGGGGAATGTGACATTACAACACACTTAAATGTTTAATAGTGAGAGAAGGACATGCGGAATTACATAGAACGGCCTTTATTCTTTTTGGACAGAGAGATAACCCTTTGGAGGAAGTTAAAGAACACATAATCAGAAGAGTAAGATAGTATATAATTCGAGAAGTTCATGAAAAGGTTGGTAGGGTACAGGTGGGGAACATGAGAGAATGTTCCACAAGTGGGAAGACAGGCTCAAAACCAGATAGACCTTCCAGATTTCACTCAAGAATAGAGCGAGCTAGAAAGACCATTATTCATCCTCTGATAAATAACAAACATTTTTTGTATCCATTAGTGTGATCACAAAGTAATCAGCTAGCATGAAGTCTAACGAAAGGCTTCTGCAGGGAGAGACAGGATTCAAACTCTTGTTTGTCTAGAGCAGACACATGAGAAAACCAGTGGGAGAATTCAACTAGCATATACTAAGTCCTCACTTAATGCTGTTGATTGGTGACATTAAGCATCCTTCCTACCTAATAATAGACAAATATGCAAATTGACCATACCTCTGACACACCCACAAGCCATGCCCACAAGCCACGCCCACCATCCAATCAGAGCGAGTATGCAAATTAACCCAACCAAGATGGCTACAGCCACAGAGAGCAAGGTTTCCTAGGTAACAGAGGAAGCCAAGCTTTCCACCTGCCCTTGCCAGGCCTAAGCCTCCACTCAAGCTACAAAGTTTCAATTATAGAAGGCAAACAACTTCAAACAGAAATGGCGGCAGAATGGAGCTTGAGAGAGCAGGCCAGGGTTGCTCCCGGAAACAGGGGACGCAAAGCTTTCCACACACCCTGGCCGGACCCACCCGCTTAAGGCTACAAAGTTTCAATTGTAGAAGGAAAATAAATTCCAGATACCAGGGCCTCTACTTGGGTTGCCAGGGGGCATGGCCGGCCTGCAAACCACCACAGGCCCCTTGCTCAGGCCGCCCCATGCCCCAAGGGAACCCCACCCTGATCAGGGACACCCTTCAGGGCAAGCCAGCTGGCCCCCACCCCAGTACCAGGCCTCTATCCTATCTAATCAAAGAGTAATATGCAGATTGATCATCACTGCAACACACAATATAGCTGCCCTCATGTGGACACAAGATGGTCACCACAAGATGGCCAGCAGGAGAGGGCAGTTGGGAGGCACCCAGCCTGCAAGGGAGGGCAGTTGGAGGTGATCAACCCTGCAGGAGAGGGCAGTTAGGAGTGACCAGGCCGGCAGAGGAGGGAAGTTGGGGGCAAACAGGCTGGCAGCAGAGTGGTTAGGGAGTGATCAGGCTGGCAGGCAGAAGCGGTTAGGGGCAATCAGGAAGGCAGGCAGGCAAGCAGTTGGGAGCCAGGAGTCCTGGATTGTGAGAGGGATGTCCGACTGCCCGTTTAGATCCCACTGCCCAGTGGGATCGGGCCTAAATGGGCAGTCGGACATCCCTCGAGGGATCCCAGATTGGAGAGGGTACAGGCTGGGCTGAGGGACACACCCCCTCCGTGCTCGAATTTCTTGCACTGGGCCTCTAGTAAGGTGTATAACAAAACAAATTTCACTATAGGCTAATTGATATAAACAAGAATAATGTTCCTAATCTCAGCAATGCTGTAACAAAACTATGTTGAATGAATGAAATAGTGTTATTCGAGGACCTGCTGTATTTAACAAATTTGCAAAAGCTAAGTGTGGGCAGCAGTATGCAGCTGTTAGAGCCACAGAAATAAAGGTACTTGGCACATTTCTGCAGATTTTTTTATCAATCCCCAAAAATTGCTCACAAAAAAACACACTGAGAATACTGACAAAGCTGATGAATTAGTGTACACGTAGGTGATGGCAAAGAGCAGCTGGTGTGTGAGGAACATGGAAATCTGCCTGGATCTTCACCTATGTTGTGGAAAACTACCTTATCCTCTATGCTGTAGGAACATACTTTATCCTCTGTGCTGTGGGAACATACTTATCCTCCATGCTGTGGGAACATCCCTTATCCTCTATGCTGTGGGAACATCCCTTATCATCTATACTGTGGAAAACTACCTTATCCTCCACGCTGTGGGAACATACCTTATCCTCTGTGCTGTGGGAACATCCTTTATCCTCTGTGCTGTGGGAACATACTTATCCTCCATGCTGTGGGAACATACCTTATCCTCTGTGCTGTGGGAACATCCCTTATCCTCTGTGCTGTGGGAACATACCTTATCCTCTGTGCTGTGGGAACATCCCTTATCCTCTGTGCTGTGGGAACATCCCTTATCATCTATGCTGTGGAAAACTACCTTATCCTCTGTGCTGTGGGAACATACCTTATCCTCTGTGCTGTGGGAACATCCCTTATCCTCTGTGCTGTGGGAACATACCTTATCCTCTGTGCTGTGGGAACATACCTTATCCTCTGTCCTGTGGGAACATACTTATCCTCTGTGCTGTGGGAACATACCTTATCCTCTGTGCTGTGGGAACATCCTTTATCCTCTGTGCTGTGGGAACATCCCTTATCCTCTGTGCTGTGGGAACATCCCTTATCCTCTGTGCTGTGGGAACATCCCTTATCCTCTGTTCTGTGGGAACATCCCTTATCCTCTATGCTGTGGGAACAT
The DNA here is from genome assembly GCF_027574615.1 of Eptesicus fuscus. Taxonomy (NCBI): domain Eukaryota; kingdom Metazoa; phylum Chordata; class Mammalia; order Chiroptera; family Vespertilionidae; genus Eptesicus; species Eptesicus fuscus. Next base: position 89,861,868 of record NC_072475.1, on the reverse strand, counting down.
CCCTTATCATCTATACTGTGGAAAACTACCTTATCCTCCACGCTGTGGGAACATACCTTATCCTCTGTGCTGTAGGAACATACCTTATCCTCTGTGCTGTGGGAACATCCCTTATCCTCTGTGCTGTGGGAACATCCCTTATCATCTATACTGTGGAAAACTACCTTATCCTCCATGCTGTGAGAACATATCTTATCCTCTGTGCTGTGGGAACATACTTATCCTCCATGCTGTGGGAACATCCCTTATCCTCTGTGCTGTGGGAACATCCCTTATCCTCTGTGCTGTGGGAACATCCCTTATCTTCTGTTCTTTGGGAACATACTTATCCTCTGTGCTGTAGGAACATACCTTATCCTCTGTGCTGTGGGAACATACTTTATCCTCTGTGCTGTGGGAACATCCCTTATCCTCTGTTCTGTGGGAACATCCCTTATCCTCTGTGCTGTGGGAACATCCCTTATCCTCTGTGCTGTGGGAACATCCCTTATCCTCTATGCTGTGGGAACATATCTTATCCTCTGTGCTGTGGGAACATCCCTTATCCTCTGTGCTGTGGGAACATACTTATCCTCTGTGCTGTGGGAACATCCCTTATCCTCTGTGCTGTGGGAACATCCCTTATCCTCTGTGTTGTGGGAACATCCCTTATCTTCTGTTCTTTGGGAACATCCCTTACCCTCTATGCTGTGGGAACATCCCTTATCCTCTGTGCTGTGGGAACATCCCTTATTCTCTACTAGAGGTCCTATGCAGGAAATTTGTACAAGGATCAGCCTTTGCAGCTCTGGCCACCTCAGCTGCTGCCTCGCAGCCATGTTGGCTGCCTTGCCCCTAGCAGCCCCGGCTTCGTCTGGAAGATCGTCCAGATGGTCGTTCCACTGTTCGGCTGTTTGGTCGATTTGCATATTACACTTTTATTATTAGTGATGTTATGGGAGCATAACTTATCCTCTGTGCTGTGGGAACATACCTTATCCTCTGAAAGGAATGACATCAAAAACAGACATCTTTGGCAACTGGTGAAAATCAGTGTAGCTAGGGGAAAGAAATAGAAAAAACAAACAACTTAACTACCTTTGGAAGAGGGACAGGAATATGTCCTAGACCCAGAACGAAAAGCCGAGAGAAAGTCAGAAGCAATGAGAAAGTCGCATGCTTCACACTCAGGTACAGTTTGTTTACCTGAGGCTGAGGCTTAACTGGAGAACAAAAGAGAAAGTAGGGGATACTTTTCAAGACCCCCAGTGGATGTCTGAAACCATGGAAAGTACTGAACCTATATATTTATTGATTCTTATACATATTATAAAGTTTAATTTATAAATTAGGCACGGTAATATGTTAACAACAAAAGTTAATATTAAAATAGAATTATAACAATAAACTGTAATAAAAGTTATGCAAATGTGGCATTATTACATAAGGTAAGGGTTACTTGACACAAGCACCGTGATACCACAGTGGTTGATCTGATCACTGAGAAGTCTATTAAGCAACTAATAGGCAGGTGGTGTATATAACATGGATATACTAGGAAAAGCGATGATTCACACCCAGGGCAGGAGGGAGAGAGATTTCATCATGGCACTCAGAATAGCATCTAATTTAAAACTTATGAATTGTTTATTTCTGGAATTTTTCACTTAATATTTTCAGACTGTGACTGACTAAATGTAACGGAAACTGTGGAAAGTGAAACCATCAGCAAGGGGAGATTATTGTGAACAGAATTAAACTTTATATGATCACCGCAATAGATGAAGAAAAGGCATTTAAAACACCATGTCCATTCCTTGTCAAAATTTTCTGGAAAATAGGGATAGAAAAAAAATATTAATCTGATAAAATATTATAAAGAGCCTACAAGTAACATTATATTTAATATTTGGTGATAAAACTTTCTCCTTAATTAGGAACAGGTCTGCTCTTATAATTTCTATTCAACATTGCATTGTAAAGTCTTAATGTAATAAAACAAGAAAAAGAAATAAAACGTATTTAGATTAGATAGGAAGAAATAAAACTGCCTGTTCATAGATGACAGGATTGTCTATGTAAAAAAATCAAAAAGAATCTACACAGAAAGTTGCTCCTAAAATTAATAAGTGAGTTTAGAAAGGTCTCAGGATAAAAGGTCAAAAACATGCATAAATCAAATTTATCTCTACTAACTACTAATTAACAACTGGAAAAAATTTAAAATATCATTTTAAAATAGCATCACAAAATGAAATATTTAAGTATAAATATAACAAAGAATGGTCAGGATCTGTAAGCTGAAAAGTAAAAATCTTTGATTAAAGAAATCAAAGACCTAAGTAAATGCAGAAATATACTGCCTGTGACTCAAAAGATTCAATAATTTAAAATAGTAATTTTCTCCAAATTGATATGTGAGCTTAACACAATCCCAAACAAGTTTGCAGAAATCTAAAATTTTCACAGAAAGGCAAAGGAACTGGAATAGCCAAATGATTTGGGAAAAAAGAACAAAGTTTGAGGACTCACCCTAAGATTTCAAAACTAGTCAAGGCAAGTGGATAAATATATAGAACAAGAGAACAGAATAACAAATTAACAAATAGACCCATACAAATGCTGTATATTTATTTTTTATAAATACCCAAAGGCAATTCAATGCAGAAAGACTAGTCTTTTCAATAAATAACACCAAAATATTTATATATTTATAACAGGTAGTGCAGGAACATTTATACATATGTAAAAATACTATTATTAAGACTTAATCTGTATCTCACATCTTATACCAAATATTAGCTCAAAATGAAACATGGACTTTAATATATGATGTAAAACTATAAATATTCTAGAAGAAAACATAGGAAAAATTATTTGTGATGATCAGTTTGGTAGTGTGCTGTGTTTTTCTTAACATAGACTGCAAAGCAATCTCTACAATTTAAAATTAAATTTTATTAAAATTAAAATATTTTGTTTTAAGACAATCTTAAGTCTATGAAAAGACAGAGACTGAGAAAATATTTGCAAGTCAGATGCCTGACAAAGTGCATATTTCTAGAATATATAAGGAACTCTGAAAGCTGAATAACAAAAACAACCACAAAAGCCAATTGAAAAAATAGAAAAGATCTAAATAAGCACTTCACCAAAGATCTATGAATGAAAAAAACAAGCCTAGGAACAGATAATGCTCAATAGCATTAGTCACTAGAGAATGCAAATCAAACCCACATTGAGATATGACTATTCACATACTCCATGGTTGAAATAAAAACATATCGACTCTACCAAATTGGGCAAGAATGTGGAACAATAGGAACTCTCATACATTCTGGGTGCCCATACAAAATGCAAGAACAGCAACTAGAGATAACAGTTGGCTCTTTACATAAGGATAAATAGACACCATATTGCCACATAGTCCTCCTCTAGCTATTTATCCAAGAGAAATAAAAAAATATTATGTTCCCATAAAAACTGGTATATGAATGTTTATAACAGCTTTATTCATAATCATCCCAAACTGGGAACAACACAGATGAATGGATAAACTGTGGTATAGGCACCAAATGAATACTTCTCTGTGATAAAATGGAAGACGCTATTCATTCATGCAACAATATGGATATAACAAATACATTTTGAAAGCTTTGATCAAACCAAAAGAAGCATATAGTATTTTATTCCATATATATGATCTAGAAAAGACAAAACTATAGGATTGAAAATAGGCCAGTACTTTCTAGCATTGAGGATGGGGAAGAAATAGATTTAAAAGGGGGCAACTCAGGATAATTTTGGAAGTGATAAAATTATCCTGAATTGCCCCTTTTAATATTATGGGTAGAACACAATCCTATGCATTTGTCAAAATTTGTAGAACTCTATATGACAAAGAGTATATTTTACTGTATGTAAATAAAAACCAAAGTAAGATGTGGATATATAAATGAATATAAGCTATAATGAATGAACCTGACTAAATTGCCTGAATAATAATGAAGGAAATCTATAATAATAAAAGGGTAATATGATAATTAGACCGGACGTCCTTCCAGATGACCTTCTGGACGAAGCCAGGGCTGCAAGGGAAGCCCAGGTCCCGGGTGCCAGAGAGAAGCCGGTGCCGGCAGCTGGGGGAAGGAAGGCCTACTCTTGCATGAATTTCATGCATTGGGCCTCTAGTAGGGAATAAAATAACTAGCCTAACATCTATGGGAGATAGTAACTTGACTTGATACTGTATGATTAAAGACAAAAAGAATTGTACACAAACATTATATTCTAGTTAGTAACATTTTTGCTCACAGGATGTAGATTGGCAATTCTTAGAGGCATTAGGCATTTTGATGTGAGCTGAAATACTTATTTAATAAGCAATTCTTTAAAAATGGTCAAGTAACCAAAATCACATATACTCTTTTCATCTATAGACATGATATTTATTCCCCCTCTGATATTTCTCTTTCTTAAAGCTAAGCCCAGTTTCTAACGTGGGAAAGTGAGGTGTGATTGACAGTGTCATGAGAGACATACTAGAGTGAATACCATAAAAAAAAAAAAAAAAATTACAGGTAGGGAGAAATACAGTTTAGTGTTTAAGAGTCCTGGGCCTATAGCTACAAATCTCTAAGCCTATTTCCTCTACCTACAACACTTTTTTATCTTTAGTTAAGTTTCTCTCTCCCATGTTTCCTTTTTTACTTCTATAGAATAAGGATAATTAGTGTAGCTACCACCTTAGTTTTTTAAGGATTAAATATATTAAATGTATTAAATATATTCAGTGCAAAGAATACAGTTGAAGTAAATGGTATTTCTTCATACTGAAGTTTTTATTGGTGACTTTGTTCTGTTTATCATTCTTCCTCCTTTCAGAATGGGCTAATAAACTTATTAAGTACCTGATCATTCTCTGATAGTTTGACTGCAAGAAGAGAGAGATAAAGAGAACAGTATTTTTGATCCTCTGATTATTTCATCTTCATCCCAGACTGCACAGGAAATAGTGAATTACATCAATAACAGTGATATTAGTGATGTCAGTATTATGCAGATGGGCATTACTGCTATATAACATAGTAATTGTTTGAAAACATACGTAATAATACATTATAGTAAAAATTCAAGAAACATAAAAAGTAAAATATGAAAGTCTCTAACACTCCAGTTGTGGTTTTTAAGGATGGGATGAGGCAAAGATATATTTGTTGCATACATTATGTAGTAATATAAATATAGTTATTTATTTATCCTAATGTTTGTTTTATTATCAGATATATGAGAAGATATGCTTTCCTAAGTAAAAGAAGTTTACAAAAGTAGATGCACCCTTATGGGTAAATTATTAAATTTTGAATATTCTTTTTGGGAAGTTCCATATTAGAATGCAAATATCTGGCAGCAGTTGAATGGGCAATTCTAAAATACAGGATGATAAATTGGGGCTAAGATATAGATTTAGAACACATGACATATATAAATGTCAGAGATAACACAGAATAGAAGACAAAACCAAAATAAATGGTATTAATTACCTTTGATGGGTGAGTACAATTAATAAAGAAAAAGGCCTATAATAAAGCCTAAATGCATTGCTAATTATACATGGAAATAATCCTATCTAATAAAACAGTAATATGCAAATCATCACTCTGCTACACTCACAAGCCACGCCCACCAGCCACGCCCACCAGCCAATCAGAAGGCGAATATGCAAATACACTTCACCAAGATGGCTGCAACCTCAGAGAGCCTTGGATGTTGGAACTGGGATATTGGAGCCGAAGATCAGAGGGGAAGATCAGAGCCAGCGGGGGTTCCCCACAGGTGATCGGAGCCAGCTGGAGGTCCCTGCCCAGGGCCCGAGCCTCAGCCAGAGGCTTGAGGCATTGGCTGGGGGCGGAGCTGGGCCATTGGAACCAGCTGGGGTCCCCTGAGGTGATTGGAGCCAGCTTGGGGTCCCTGACCAGGGCCCAAGCCTCAGCCAGAGGCTTGCAGCCTTGGCTGGGGGTGGAGCCCCTCGATGGGAGACAGCTGGGGGTCCCTGCCCAGAGCCCGAGCCTCAAACAGAGGCTTGAGGCCTTGACCTTGGATGGAGCGGGGGATAGAGCCAGCTGGGGGTCCCTGCCCAGAGCCCGAGCCTCAAACAGAGGCTTGCGGCATTGGCTGGAGGCGGAGCCGGGCGATCAGAGCCAGCTGGGGGGTCCTGCCCAGAGCCCAAGCCTTGGCCAGAGGCTTGCAGCCTTGGCCGTTGGGGCGGAGCCTGGTGATCGGAGCCAGCTGGGGTCCCCTGAGGTGATTGGAGCCAGCTGGGGGTCCCTGCCCAAGGCCCGAGCCTCAAACAGAGGCTTGCGGCCTTGGCTGGGGGTGGAGCTAGCTGGGGGTCTCTGCCCAGGGCCTGAGCCTCAAACAGAGGCTTGAGGCCTTGGCCAGGGGCTGAGCCTGGCGATCAAGCCAGCTGGGGGTCCCCTGCCAAGGTCTGGAGGCGTTAGGCCTTGGCAGGGGCAGAGCCGGAGATCACAGGAGATAGGTGTGAACTACAGAGGAAATACCTTTTCTGACTGCTCATTGGCTAAGCTCCCTGTATGCCACTGGTAATATTCTTAGTAACTTGGGTATAAGAATCCAAAAAGGTGATCTAGGGTTTTTCCACCACACTCCTGGAGAAAAAAACGAAAGTCCGCTGCTGGAGGGCTAAGAAATGTCATAACCTGCCCTACACGGTTTGACTCAGTGGGTAATGCCTAGGTTTGCCAACTGCAGAGTCCAGGTTAGATTCTGATCAAGGGCATGTACCTAAGTTGCAGGCTCCTCCCTGGCTGGGGCCCAGGTCAGGGCTCATGAAGGAGGCAAGCAATCTAAGTATTCCTCTCACTTTGATGTTTCTCTCTGTCTTTCTCTTTCACATTCTCTAAAAGTCAATGGAAACATATACTCAGGTGAGGATAAAAAAAAAAAAAATGTCATATTCTATGAAAGACACATCTTGAAAATGCGTAAAGAAAGTTGTCATTTTTTCTTGGTGAAGGGACTGGCGTCCATGTTGATGAAAACACCTTGGTGGCTGCGGTGACTGACAGTGGCTCCAGCAGCGGGGTAATGGGGCTGGTGCCTTTCCCTGATCAGCCAGGTTGTCTCTCACAAAGGGAGGCCAGACTTCCCCTGAGGGCTCCCAGTATGTGAGAGGGGGCAGGCTGGGCTGAGGGACCCCACTCCCAGTGCACGAATTTTGTGCACCGGGCCCCTAGTGATTTTATAAGAATCAATGTTGTATCAGGGTGGTAGGTTAAATAGTTTCCAATTTTTAAAATAAATTCCAATTATATATTAAATATTTAATCACAAATAATAAGTTCATGGGATGTAATGTCAATTATACTCATATTAATAGTTTCAAAAATTGGAAATTCAACAAAACTTAGTTGTTATTTGACATTTAAATTGAATGGCTCTAAATCTGACCAACCTGGAAAATATCTGTTATTTTCCCAGTAGAGAATATTTTCATATAATTTTGTTTTTGTTGGTTTTTGTTTTGCATTAGTGATTTTAAAGTCTATTTTTATCTTCCATGAGTGCCTTCAGATATATATGCATTACATAACTTATTACATGTATTAATATAAAGATAGATAATTAGGCATTGTGTTAACCATACCAAAACAACTATTTTTCCAGGGTTTTAAGTAAGTTTTATTTCTCTAGTTCAATCATATTTTTTTGATGAACTGATGTTCCATAGGATTCTGCCCCTTGAGAAGCCTACATCATTTGATTTATATTTTAGATTTATAGAGCAAATATTTCCTCATATCTTTCTCTTGTCCAGGCTTCACCTGTTTACTTGGCATTATCAGGGTAGATAGAGCCTCAAAAGTCTTTTTATGAAAAGCAACCAATCAAAAGACTAAGGCTCTAGGAGATCAAAGATCTGAAAACTAAAATGTTTGGTATAAGACTATTACTACTTGATCTTAACAGATAACTCTGAATTTAGACCTGTGGCATTCAGCTGTGGGTAAGACAACATTTCTGATTATTGCTGATATCAGCAGTTAGAAGATTTCCTACTGCCTAGAATAAAATGAACGTTCATCGGAGTTCACAATTTTTCCTAAAACATATAAGATGTTAGGATTTTTATTGAAGCTTATGGAAATAAATCTCTAGACAAGTATATAGGTTTTTCTTCTGTTGTCTAACAGAAATGACATTTTGTAGAACATTTAAAAATTATGTTAATATTACCCATAGTTACTTATCTTTGGAGTCTTTGAGTAAAATTTTTTGAAAATACTGATAGAAATGAGAATATTAATTACTCAGTAATTTACAGCCTATGCCCTGAGCAGAATTGAGTTTTATAATCTAGTAAAAAAAAAAATAGTTTCATGATCTGAGGGGTCAAATTTAATTATGCCACAAATAATATAATTGGTATAGTTTAGGAACTAGGGTGACTACCACCATAATTTCCATGGCTTCCCATGTATTTTCTTGGTAAAAGATTGTTGATGTTCTTTATCTATTTGCAACCTACAAATAAAAAATGTCAGACCCAGAACTGTATATTAAATCTCCACAGGGCCCTGAGAGATCAGCATTTACAAAGCATTGCTGTTATCATGTTTGTCAGCAACAGCAGTAGCCATAGATTGTGCCTTCTGACCTATGCTCTGTATTCTGTACAAGTTTCACAGTGATATTTCCAAAAAGCAAATCTGATCATATCACCCCCTATTTAAAATATTCCAATTCTCCTGATAGCCTTCAGGATAAAATCTAACATCTTAACATGACCTACCTACAAGACATTTCACAATTTGGCTTCTGCTCAACCCTTCCCTCATCTTCCTTCTGTTTTCTATTCAAGTCTACAGATGTGCTTAAATACTCTCAAGTCACTAAACAAATACGAGGTTACCCTCTTTCTGAAGTTTGGAGCTTTGGGTTTGCCCTTTGCTTTGTCTGTATTATTTTATCTCTATTCTTACCTAGGCATGCTCTACTTCTGTATTATGGCATTCATCATTCAATATTAAAAAGTGCTTGTTTACAAGTCTGTACCCCACCTGAAAAGACAAGAAAACTATCTTTTTTTTTTTTTTTTTGCTAGCACTATGCCTAGTACAGTACCAAACATTTAGAGAGTTCTTGACAAACACTTTTTGAATGAATTAATACAGAATGCAGTGACTGTCTCCTCTGTAAGGCCTCAGACCCTCTCAGCATTCCCAGATGCCATTGATTCCATTCCTATCTGGTCATCCCCAGACTCATGCTGGTTGCATCTTAAGCCAGGTACATTATTTCATTCTGAGGATAAGTCATTGCACCTGGATCACATCAAATAATAGAGGTGGTCCACAAATGCTTCCCAGGAAAACATGGTTCTTTATGTCACTATAAAAAGCTCTGTATTTTGCCCTAGCCCGTTTGGCTCAGTTGATAGAGCATCAGATGGAAATGTACTGGGTTCAATTCTGGTCAAGGGCACACACCTGGGTTGTGGGCTCAATCCTCAGTAGGGAGCATGCAGGAGGCAGCAGACCAATGATTCTCATCATTGAGTTTCTATGTTCCTCTCCTTCTCCCTTTCTCTCTGAAATCAATAAAGATATTATTTTTTAAAAGCTCTATACTTTGAAAGCAAATATTGAGATCAGCTCAACCTTTGTTTTCCTGGAAATCTGAGGGCATAGTATGGGAGTACTGGCTCTGAAAGTACCGAAGTCCATCATCTCTTAAGAAGTCATTGCTTATTTCAATAGGAGATAAAAGTTATTTTCTTTAATTAGAAACTTATTTTAGATTAATTATTTGAAAAACAAACTTTAAGATGGAGAGTTGCATGCAGGAAGTTTATAGGGCAGTGCTCTAGAGAACCCAAACCCTGGAAGACAGTTAAGACAAACAGTACTGGGCAGAGGGAAAGGTGGAAATATGATGTAGTTTTGACAGATATCTTGGCTGATCTCTACAGGGAGTTCTGGAGCTGGGATGATCCTGCTTAATGGTCTCAAGTGTGAGTTAAAGGGTCTAGGTTTCTGTAGCCCCTCATCAACTAGCTATGCTTTTAGACTTCCCCTGAGTAAGATGATAACTTTGGGAAAGGTAGCACTCATCTGCTAAAGGCAATTCTGCCACAGAAATGAACAGTGTGCCATCAGCAGCTAAAACTCTCAATTTTTCCAGATGGAGCAAACATACAACATGAAGCACATTTTCCTGAGAGGCATGGACAGACTCAAATAGATGTAAGATGACTGCCTACTTTCCTCCTTTAGGGCTGAGGCATTCATTCTCCCAGGTGCCATAGGCTATGGTACTTTAGGCACAGGTGTTTTACTTAGTGCTGGTCATTATTTTATTTATGTTTCTACTGCCATGTTAGCACCATCTCATGGGGCCCTCGCCCAGTTGTTAAGTCCTGTATCATGAAGGAGTGCTTCATTAGTTACCTATTGCTGCAATAACAAATCTGCAAAATCTAAGTGGTTTAAAAATACATATTTATTATCTTACAATTATAAATGGCAGAAGTCTGAAATGGTTCTCCTTTACTAAAAATTAAGGTATTACCGAAGTGGAGTTACTTCTAAAGTCTCCAAGGTAAAGGCATATCTTACTTTTCCAGTTTCTAGAGGCTTCTGGCCTCCTCTTTCCATCATTAAAGTGAGTGATAGCGGGTTGAGTTCTACCTATATGGCATCACTCTGATTGATGCAACAGCCATATCTTTTCTGACTCACATTTTACTCCACTCATATCATGTTAAGAATCCTAGAATTATATTGGATAATCTAGATGATACAGAATAACCTCCCTGTTTTGAGGTTAACTTATTAACAACCCTAATTCTATTTTCTACTTTAATTCTTCTTTGCCATGTAAAGCAAAAACCAAATAAACAACAACAAAAACACTGGTTCCAGAAATTAAGAAGTGAACACCTATGGATTAATGGGGATATTATTCTGCCTACCACAACTGCTAACATGTATCAAAACAAACAAAATCTCTCCCTTTGATTCCTCTTAATCCAGCCCCCTCAGGATACATATACAGTTTACACCTGAACAACAAGGGGGTGAGGGGTGCAGACCTCCCACACAGGCAAAGTCTACACATAACTAAGTCAAATCATCACATAAGCAGATTGTCATCCAAGGACATGATCCTTGAACAAAACAAATTTTAACTGAACTGGTCAATTGAAAAATATCTGTGTATAGTGGATCTGCACAGTTCAAACCTGTGTATTTCAGGGGTCAACTGTTTATCCTCCCCACTCCCAGGAATATGGGGAAATTCCTACAGCTTTTTTGGCGTGTATTCTTTTCCCTCCCTTTGTGTGCCCAGCACTGCCCCAATTTATTTATGAGGAGAACACCCGAGTGATTGCATTGGCCATTGGTCTGATATCTCAGAGTGGAAGTGGGGCTACATGCAGAGAGTGTCTGCCCCAACTTCCTGTAAGGATGGAACACCAGCATTTTAAGAGAGTAGTGGGCCCCTCCACAGGCCCTACTGTGTTCAAGGGATCTGCAAATATTTGAGTACATTGATCCAGCTGCCTTTTACATGGTTCCCATGCCTTTCCAATTAGGGCCTTCACCTTAAGGTAAACACATTTACAGAGTTGAGAATTTGAACTTTCCAGAAACTCCCCTACTCTTATAATTAAATTATGGACCTCACACATAGCTGTTTTTGCCCATCAGAGATGAAAATAACTATGCTGCTTAGAAGGTCATCTGGCTTTAACACTTTACATAAATTAGTGATTAATCACCTCCAGCCTTCATATTCTTTCCCTGATGCATCAGTAGTATCGAACAAAAACTAATTTTGGGGTTCTTGTAATACTCCTTACTCTGAACTCTCTGATGCCTGAGATACTGCAACAGCCAGTAATTTGCTTTCACCATTATTTCATCCCAGTTTAACACTAGTGGAAATTTAAAATTTCCCGAGACAGCATGCCTGGTGTTAGTACTCAACTTACTTTCTGTGATGTGGTCCTCATTGTAGCCAGGCAGGAGGTAATGCAATTCAAAATCCAATTTTAGTAGGTGATTTCTAGGATCATTTCTGATCTAAACTGTCTTAGGTAAGTTTCCCCAAGGAAGCAGCCTCTGAGATAGAGGTTTAGTTACTGGGGATTTACTGGGGAGCATTTCTGGTTACAAAAACACAGATAGAGTGAGGGAAACAATATTACACAGGGAGAGAGGTTGAAAGTTAGTACCTTAGCAGCACAGACCACTGGCAATTCCATAGGTGGGCAGCTCTGCTGTTAGGATGTCTCAAGAATAATTTCATCTCAAGCTCAGGGGCTGGGTTTTATACCCAGCCTTGACCAGTCAATGGATGTCAGCTGCTCATAGGAACATGCTGGGGCTGGCCAGCAGACCTTGAATGATGGATGAATGATTACTTTGACACATGTTTCTGTGAAAGAGAGGCTGAGGGACTACTTGGATATTGCCACCAAGTAGCCCTGTTCATCTACTTCCTTTGGCTTTTATTGTAACAACAGCTTGAATTAAAATTAACTATTAGATACTATCAGCAGATAAGCATCCTTGAGAAAACACATGCGTCCTTTAAGCAAGGACACTTTGAAGTCTAAACATAAAGATTCTAGTAAAACACCCAGGGGGTCAGCATTGTTTGGAAAAGTCAAGACTTTTCAGAGTACCTTCCTTACAGACTTTCCAATCAAGTCCTGTGCTTCCCCACATCTCCTCCCTTTATGTTTTGCTGGCTGCAGAAGACAGAGGGAGGTGACGAACTATCTGCTTTGGAATGCTGGGGTCCGCAAAGTGTGTTTACTGCTCGAGTTCCGATTTTGTAGACTATAGAAAAACAAAGAGAATTACAATGACTGCAATGGTTAGTCTAATTAAGAAGAAAGCGTGCTTACAAGCATTAAATCTTACCTTGTAGCAAGGTGAAGGGGACAGGATTATATATATAAAGGGGAAGAGTCTAGGGTGAGGAATGTAGTTATGTGCAGGCCTGGGGTTTGTAGATATCAGCTATTGTTAGGCATTGGATGATGTTAATGAGATGATGTTGACTCCTGGTAGGTCAGTCTGACCATAATTATTGGTTCTACTTGTTGGATTCACGGTGAGTCACCTACCTAATTACTTCCTATAGACCTTGAAAAGAAAACGTTAAGAAAAACTTAATCCCCTTTCACATATAAGTATACTAGAGGCCCGGTGCACAAAATTCGTGCACAGAGGGGGGGTGTCCCTCAGCTTAGCCTGCACCCTCTACAATCTGGGACCCATCGAGGGCAGTCGGACATCCCTCTCACAATCCGGGACTACTGGCTCCCAACTGTTCACCTGCCTGCCTTCCTGATTGCCCCTAACCACTTCTGCCTGCCAGCCTGATCACCCCCTAATCAATCCCATGCCAGCCTGATTGATGCCTAACTGCTCCCCTGCAAGCCTGTTTGCCCCCAACTTCCCTCCTCTGCCAGCCTGTTTACCCCTAAATGCCCTCCCCTGCAGGGTTGATCACCTCCAACTGCCATCCCTTGCAGGCCTGGTGCCTCCCAACTCCCCTCCCCTGCTGACCATCTTGTGGTGGCCATCTTGTGTCCACATGGGGGCAGGATCTTTGACCACATGGGGGCAGCCATATTGTGTGTTGGAGTGATGGTCAATCTGCATATTACTCTTTGATTAGATAGGATAGAGGCCTGGTGCACAGGTGTGGGCCAGCTTGTTTGCCCTGAAGGGTATCCCAGATCAGGGTAGGGGTTCCCTTGGGGTGTGGGGCAGCCTGAGCAAGGGGCCTGTGGTGGTTTGCAGGCCAGCCACACCCCCTGGAGACCCAAGCAGAGGCCCTGGTATCTGGAATTTATTTACCTTCTATAATTGAAACTTTGTAGCCTGGAGTGGAGCCAAGCCTCCTGCTCGCTCCGTGGCTGGCAGCCATTTCTTTGGGGGTTTATTATCCTTCTATAATTGAAACTTTGTAGCCTTAAGTGGAGGCCTGGGCTGGCCAGGGTGTGCAGAAAGCTTTGCTTCTTCCATTGCCGGGGGCAACCCTAGCCTCCTGCTTTTTCCAGCTCAGTGGCTGCCGCCATTTATGTTTGGATTTGTTTACCTTCTATAATTGAAAATTTGTAGGCCTGAGTAGAGGCTTAGGCTGGCAAGGGCAGGCAGAAAGCTTGGCTTCCTCCGTTGCCTGGTAAACCCAAGCATCCCTCCTCCTCTCTTTGGCTGTAGCCATCTTGGTTGGATTTATTTTTATACTTGACCTGATTGGCTGGTGGGCGTGGCTGGTGGGTGTAGTGGAGGTATGGTCAATTTGCATATTATTCTTTTATTAGGTAGGTTGTGTTCTAAGATTTAAAATAATGTGATTACTTTTCAGATTAATTCATGTGTTCTATCTATTATATTTTATTATTCAGTATACTTATAAACATTCTTATAACTTTCACAATTATTCTTAAGTATTTCTATTTTAATTTTCTTTCTTCCTACTATATTTCTCTCTTTATAGCTCTTTTCATAATTTTTACTTCCTTAACTCTATTTATTTTTTACTTGTATAGACTCTCAGTAACTTATACATATTTTTTTTTTACAATTTACACATATTTTCTGAAATTTTATATATATCTTCTGTAACTTACAAATATTCTTTCAGTTTGTTTATTTTCTTTTTTCTTTATCTCTATACCTTCCATTATATGAAAACTATAAATTCCTTCTAATTAGCTATGATTAAAAGTTAGTACTACACAGGTTTCTTTATTTCTAGCTTCAGAGCAGTTGGAGTGGTGATAAATATGTCTCAGAGTCTATCTCTCCTCTAGTTGGCCTATTGTCCTTGCTCTGCTCATGTCTGCCTAACTGCCTACTACAAGTATATCCCCCTCAAGGATCTTGGCACTGAATTCTTTTAGGGAAAGGGGACATCAGATTTCTTCTGTAATTACTTCTTCCTGAGGAGGGTTGAGGGTTTCTCTCAAAGCCAAGAAATCTTTGCTCTCTGTCAGAGGGACAATGAGGCCTGGACACAGAAGAAGGTGGCAATGGTGCCTAGAGGTGTTATTCCCTAGCTGTGAGTAGGGCTTGTAATCTGGTGGAGACAAACTATTTTATAAAATGTAGTATTATTGGGCAAAAGTTAGAACAGTTTCTAATAAATTTCTGTTGAAATAATTTTTCTCCCTAAAATCAGCCTCATTTTTATTCAAGACAAATTTACTTACTGTATTAAGTCTAGTTATAATTTGACCTGATTGTTTGTATAAACATAACAAGAATAACAGTTGATCATATAGGCTATTAAAAAATATGCTTTGCTGGAATCTCATGAGAAATTTACTCCCAGGGCAAAGAAGCCAAGCCACACAGTTGCCATCAGGCTTTGCCTGTAATACCTCCAGAATTGAGGTGCATTCCTCAATGTTGAGGTCCCTACAAGTGTCTTGAGGTTTCATCTCTCAGGAAAGCAACCTTCGTTCCTTAAGTAGAAAGACTGCTATGAACCATCTGACCAAGTAAAGTACCAGGCTATTCAACCAAGGGGCTTATGGGCTTCAAAGTCAATCTTTATTCCTTAGAGTTTTCTGGTGACATCCAGAGTCCGGGCATGTCTCTCTTTCAGACATGATATTCCAGCAAAGCTTTGGTTAAGAAAACTATAGTTGGAAACGGACTTATGTCCTGTTATGAAGAAATCAGATTCTTCTTGGGTTCATGCAAACAGACATATTACCATGAGAACAATAGTTATTAAAAGTATAATTATTTTAGTTCATTTAGTCCTATAATTAAATTATATTTCTTTCTTTTTTATTGTTTAAAGTATTATAAATAGTAGTACATATGTCTCCTTTTTTTCTCCATTGACCTTCTCCTGGCCTCCCCTACCGCCCTGGCACATGCCCTCACCACCACTCCCCCACACAGTGTCTTGCTTCCATTGGTTATGCTTATATGCGTGCATACAGGTCCTTCGGTTGATCTCTTACCTCCCCCCACCCACCCTGCCCAGCCTTTGCACTGTAATTTGACAGTCTGTTCGATACTTCTCTGCCTCTGTATCTATCTTTTTGTTCATCAGGTTATAATGTTCTTTATTATCCATAAATGAGTGAGATCATGTGGTATTTTTCTTTCACTGACTGGCTTATTGCACTTAGCATAATGCTCTCCAGTTCCATCCATGCTGCTGCAAATGGTAAGAATTCCTTCTTTTTTTATAGCAGCATAGTATTCCGTTGTGTAGATGTAACCTAGTTTTCTAATCCATTCATCTGCTGATGGGCATTTAGGCTGTTTCCAAATCTTAGCTATTGTAAATTGTGCTCCTATGAACATAGGAGTGCATATATCCTTTCTTGTTTCTTGGGATATATTTCTAGAAGTGGTATTACTGGGTCAAATGGCAGTTCCATTTTTAAATTTTTTAGGAAACGCCATGCTGTTTTCCACAGTGGCTGCACCAGTCTGCATTCCCACCAGCAGTGCAAGAGGGTTCCTTTTTCTCCACATCCTTGCCAACAATTGTCGTTTGTTGATCTGTTGATGATAGCCATTCTGACAGGTGGGAGATGGTACCTCATTGTTGTTTTGATTTGCATCTCTCGGATGATTAGTGACTTTGAGCATGTTTTCATATGTCTCTTGGCTTTCTGAATGTCCTCTTTCAAAAAGTGTCTTTTTAGGTCCTTTGCCCATTTTTTGATTAGATTATTCATCTTCTTTCTGTTAAGTTGTATTTCTCTGTAAACGTTGGATATTAAACCCTTATCAGAGATAATATTGGAAAATATGTTCTCCCATGCAGTGAGCTTTCTTGTTTTGTTTTTGTTCATGGTTTCTTTTCTTTTTCTTTTCTTTTTTTTTGCTGTGCAGAAGCTTTTTATTTTGATGTAGTCCCATTTGTATATTTTCTCCTTAGTCTCTCTTGCCCTACAATCTGTGTCTGTAAAGATATTGCTACAGCATATGTCTGCAAATTTGCTACATATGGAGTCTTCTAGGATTTTTATGGTTTCCCATCTTGCATTCAAGTCCTTTAGTCATTTTGAGTTTGTTTTTGTGTATGGTGTAAGTTGGTGATCTAGTTTCATTTTTTTTTTTTTTTTTTGCATGTATCGGACCAAGTTTCCCAGCAACATTTATTAAAGAGACTGTTTTTGACTCCATTGTATGCTCTTGCCTCCTTTGTCAAACATTAATTGAGTATGATGGCTTGGGTCAATTTCTGGGTTCTCTATTCTGTTCCATTGGTCTATATGTCTGTTCTTGTGCCAGTACCAGGCAGTTTTGAGAACCATGGATTGGTAATATAGCTTGATATCTGGAATTGTGATCACTCCAACTTTGTTCTTCTTTCTCAGGATAGCTGTGGCTATTCGGGGTCCAGATGAATTTTTGGAGAGTTTGTTCTAGATCTTTGAAATATGCTGTTGTTTTTTTTAATAGGTATTGCATTGAATCTATAGATTGCTTTGGGTAGTATGGACATTTTAATGATGTTGATTCTACCAATCCGTGAACATGGTATGTTCTTCCATTTGTTTAGGTCTTCCTCTATCTCTTTTGTCAATGTCCTGAAATTTTCTGAGTACAGGTCTTTTACGTCCTTAGTTAAGTTTATTCCTAGGTAACTTAATGTTTTTGGTGCAATGGTAAGTGGGATTGTTTAATTCGTTTCTCTTTCTGTGAATTCATTATTGGTGTATAAAAAGGCTATAGATTTCTGGGTGTTAATTTTGTATCCTGCTACATTGCCAAATTCATTTATTAGGTCTAGTAGTTTTATTATGGAGCCTTTGGGGTTTTCTATGTATAGTATCATGTCATCTGCGAACAAGGAGCATTTTACTTCTTCTTTTCCAATTTGGATGCCTTTTATTTCTTCTTCTTATCTGATCCCTATGGCTAGCACTTCCAGTACTATATCAAACAGGAGTGGTGTTAGTGGGCATCCTGTCTTGTTCTTGTTCTTAGGGGAAATGAGTTTAGTTTTTGCCCATTGAGTATGATGTTGGCTGTAGTTTGACATATAAGGCTTTTCTTATGTTGAGGTTTGACCCCTCTATTCCCACTTTGCTGAGAGTTTTTATAAAGAAATGGTGTTGTATTTTGTCAAATGCTTTTTCTGCATCAATTGATATGATTATGTGATTTTTGTCTCTCCGTTTGTTTATGTCATGTATCACATTTATTTATTTGCAGATATTGTACCATTCTTGCATCCCCGGAATAGATCCTACCTGATCATAGTGTATGATCTTTCTAATGTATTGCTGATTCCAATTTGCTAGAATTTGGGTTGAGGATTTTAGCATCTATGTTCATCAAGGATATTGGCCTGTAGTTCTCTTTTTTTTGTAGTAGCTTAATCTTGTTTTGGGATTAGGGTAATGCTGGCTTCATAGAAAGAGCTTGGAAGTGTGCCTTCCTCTTGAATTTTTTGGAATATTCTGAGGAGGATAAGTTTTAGTTCTTCTTTGAATGCTTGGTAGAACTTCCCTGTAAAGCTGTCTGGACCAGGGCTTTTGTTTGCTGGAAGATTTTTGAAAGCTTTTTCAATTTCTTAAGTAGTTATCAGCATATTCAGGTTTTTTTATTCTTCTTTGTTGAGTTTTGGAAGATTGTATTTTTCTAGGAATCTGTCCATTTCCTCTATGTTGTCCATTTTGTTGGAATAGAGTTGCTCATAGTATTTTTTCATAATCATTTCTATTTCTGTGGGATTGGTTGTAACTTCACCTCTTTCATTTCTGATTTTGTTTATTTGGGTCCTCTGTCTTTGCTTCTTGGTGAGCCTGGCTAGAGGTTCATCAATCTTGTTTATCCTTTCAAAAAACCAGCTCTTGGTTTTGTTGATCTTTTCTACTGGTTTTATTTTATTTATTCATTTATTTTATTTTTTGGTCTCTATGTCATTTATCTCCACTCTGATATTTATTATTTTCTTCCTTCTGCTTATGCTGGGTTTTCTTGTTGCTCTCTTTCTAACTCTTTGAGCTGTAGAGTTAGAGAATTTATTACCATTGTTTCTTGTTTTTTGAAGTAGGCCTGTAGAGCTATTAACTTCCCTCTCAAGACTGCTTTCACTGTGTCCCATAGATTTTAGGTTGTTGTGTTTTCATTATAATTTTTTGCCATGATGCTTTTTATTTCTTCTTTGATCTCTTTGGTAACCCAGTCATTGTTTAATAGCATGCTATTTAGCCTCCAGGTATTTGATTTTTTTTTAAATTGTTTTTATTGTTGTTGATTTCTAGTTTCATGCCTTTGTGATCTGAGAAGATGTATGATATGATTTCTATCTTCTTGAATTTGAAGAGACTTTGCCTGTGTCACTATATATGGTCTATCTTTGAAAATGACCCATGTGTACTTGAAAAGAATGCATATTCTGTGGCTTTGGGGTGAAATGTTCTGAAGATGTCAATTAATTCCGTCTGATCTAGTGTGTCATTTAGGATTGATGTTTCTTTGCTGATGTTTTGTTTAGAGGATTTATCCAGTGGTGTTAGTGGGGGTATTAAAGTCCCCTACTATTACTCTATTGCTGTCAATCTCTCCCTTGATATCCCCCAGAAGTTTTTCTTATGTATTTGGGTGCTCCTGTATTGGGTGCGGACATGTTTACCAGAGTTATATCTTCTTGTTAGATTGTTCCCTTTAGTATTATGAAGTGGCCTTCTTTATCTCTTATGTCCTTCACTTTGGGATCTAATTTGTCAGATATAAGTATTGCTATTCCAGCTTTTTGCTCATTTCCATTTGCCTGAAAAAACTTTGCCAATCCCTTCACCATCAGTCTGTGTGAGTCTTTTTTTTTTTGAGGTGGGTTTCCAGTAGACAGCAGATATATGGGTCATGTTTTCCTATCCACTCAGCTACCCTATGTCTTTTGATTGGAGCATTTAATCCATTTATGTTTAAAGTTATTATTGATAAGTACTTGTTTGTCACCATTTTTATTCTTTATGCCTGTGCTCCTTCTTTGTTTCCTATTTCTTCTTTTTATAGGAGACACTTTAGAATTTCTTGCATTGCTTGTTTGGTGGTAATAAACTCCCTTAGTCCTTTTTTATCTGTGAAGCTCCTGATTTCACCCTCAATTTTGATTGATAGCCTTCCTGGGTACAGTATCCTTGGATTCTTACTTTCTTTTCTGGTGATGCCTCCTTTTCTTTTTTATGTGGGCTATTTCTTTGTCTCCCCATGATCTCTCCTCTGTGGGTGTCAAGTTATGTACCTCTCTCTCTCCCCTGCATTGACTTAAAGGCACAAAATACAATACAACAAGGCACAACGCACAAGGCACTGAACACAAATGTATTCACGACACTAATAACCCCAAATAAAGGTGACCACCAGAGAAAAGAGAATTAGGAGATAAAAAAAAGAGAGAGAGTGCAAAAATGATATTGAGGAAAAGAAAAACAGTAAGAGAGAAGAGAAAGAGAATAAAAAAGAAGGGGGAAAAACTATTTATATGGGGAGAAAACTCAATAAAACAACAACTAATCCAAAAAAATGCAAACAACTAACACCCAGAGATGAATGGAAACTACAAACAACAACTAATAACAATCAAGGAGAGGAAAAACAGAAGCAAAAAAAAAAAAGAGAAACAATGACATAAACAAACCAAAAAACCAATCTAAGCAACAATCAAAAAACAACAATAAGACAGAAAGAAGGACAAAACCAAACAAAATAAAACAAAAAACATTAAAAAAATAAAACAACAAATTTTAAAAAATGGAAGAGAGAAAAAAAATTGGATAGTGAAGAAAGAGAAGAGAGAAGTGTGTATGGCCTTTAGCAGGGAATTGGAAATTAGATATATAAGTAGGATGAATTTTTAACAGGGTGTAAAA
The DNA here is from genome assembly GCF_027574615.1 of Eptesicus fuscus. NCBI lineage: Eukaryota > Metazoa > Chordata > Mammalia > Chiroptera > Vespertilionidae > Eptesicus > Eptesicus fuscus. Next base: position 89,840,987 of record NC_072475.1, on the reverse strand, counting down.
ATAAGGAATAGGGAAAATATAAAGCATTAATAGGGTAAGAGAAACAGGACAACAAAAGGAGAAAAGTGAGGAAGAGAGTGTTGGCATAAAGGTAAAGTTGAGATAGTGTAAAATGATGCTAAAGGAAAAATGAAAATAAAATGTAAAACATTAATTCCAAAAAAAATAAAATGAAACTTTAAAAAAGGTAAAATAATAGTAGTAATAATGCTCATTAAATATAAAAATATAATAACTAAAAAGGTAAATTTAAGTGAGAAAAAAAAAACTTTAGTTTCATAAGTAAAAGATAAAAAATTAAAATTTGCAATAGTGAAGGTCATTCACTTCCTCTACTGTTCTGTTTGGCACGCCTGTTTCCTGTCAGGTAGCCAGGACAGTATTGAAGCTCCCTGCATTCCACAGCTCCTCTGTGGCATAAACCACAATCCTGTTTTCAAGCAGGCAGTATTTCTTTGTTTCTCAGCCTGCCCTTAGTTGTATTTACACAAGAGTCAATTTCTGATTCACCCCTGGGTGGCATTGTTTCTGTATTGACATCTGGGGCTATAAGTCCTCTCTACCCAGTATTTAGATTTTTTTTTCCCTGGCACACTTAATACTGTTTTGGGGGAATGGACTGCCCCTGAGCTGGTTTTCTGATCATTTCTCCCTGCTCTGATCCCCAGGTTCTGCAAAAACAACTTCCCCCTGCAGTATCTGAGAGTGTTTCTAATTGGGTGATCCTATGTACTGGGTTTAGTAATCAAAAGCAAGGATTTAAAGAGGAAAAAGAGCCAGAGTAAGCTCACGAACTCTCGACTTTTTTGCCCCAGCACTGACTCTATGCACCTCTGTGCACTTCTTTTTCCCCTGGCACAGTGCAGCCAGTGTACTGGTAAAACTTCAGGCTGCCTTTTTGTGCCCATCCCAGCTATGGGTTGATTTCTAGAGTTCCCTTCTGTCAGCAGCCCTGTGGACCCCCTTCCAAATTTGCAGACTATGCTGGACCAATCGGCCGTGGATTTTGTGGGGCGCAGATTTCCTCTGAACCTGCTGCATGCATTTCTCCCTCCAGCCTGGATCACAGACCTCACCTTTCTCTGGGCGAAATCTGACCTTCCCGTGAGAAGGTGCAGAGTTCCTTCAAGTCCACGTATTCGCACTGCTTGAGACCCAGCGTTCATGTGTTCGCAGCTGGTCCCTGGGTGTTGTGGTTGTAGGGTCCCGGCAGGTATTCGATTCTTCCCAGTTGAAGGTAAGGCTAGGTTTCTGATCACAGCCACTCTCCCTTTCAAGATGGTGCAGTATCTGCAGCAGAGCCAGTTGCTCCGGGAGAGATGTCAGCAGCAGTGGAGGCTACCTGGTCGGGACTTACTATGCGGTCCAGCAGTCCCCAACAATCCCTTGGAATATAGCTGTCCCTCACTCACAAATAGACACTCCCCATACATCCACAAACTCTCCTTTCATTCTCTCACTCACACACTATCTTGCAGCCTGCCTTCCCATTGGCAGCCATCTTCCTGGACCTTAAATTATTTTTCTCCTGATTTTTCTTGCTAGTATTTCTATAAATCTAGATACTTTATAGAGTAATATGAATGACATGGAATCTTGTCCTTTTTTTAAAACACAATATTCCACAATATTATAACCTATAATAATTAATTATAAATGAAAGCATATTAGAATCTATTTAATATGCATATATAAATAGAATATAATTATTATTTCCTTATTTGACAGAGCTTCCCATATAGCTTAAGTATAAAATTTTCCTTTATAAGGAGAAAAAGCATATCTTAAAATTCAAACCCTGGAAAGGTAGTCAAATATATTATACTAGAGGCCCAGTGCACAAAATTCATGCATGGCTTGGGTCTCTAGGCCTTGCCAGCAATCAGAGCTGGTCAGGGCCTTCTGGCTGCTGGCCAGGGCCTCCCTTCCCTGGCTGCCAGCTGCCGGCAGGGGCCTGCCTTTGTTCTGTGCCACCCCCTGGTGGTCAACACACGTCATAGTAAGTGATCAAACTCCCAGTCGCCTGGTCGAACTCCTGAGGGGACACTTAGCATATTAGTCTTTTTATATATATATAGATTATCATATATTAATATTATTAAACAGTATTAAGTAATTTATTCATTTAAAGTAATCATCTTCCTGATTAACGTAATATAGTATAATTATTTTAATAATATATATAAAACCTTTGCTTCCTAGGCAAATACAGGAAAAACCTTTTTTTTCCCTTACTTTAAGAAATAGGCTTATTTTTCTAATGGAAAGCATACTCACATTCTTAAGAAGCATAATAGCCCTAGCCAGTTTGGCTCAGTGGATAGAGTGTCAGCCTGTGGACTGAAGGGTCCCAGGTTCGATTCTAGCCAAGGGCACATGCCCAGGTTGTGGGCTTGATCCCCAGTATGGGGGCATGCAAGAGGCAGCCAATCAATGATTCTCTCTCATCATTGATGTTTCTATCTCTCCATCTTCCTTCCTCTCTGAAATCAATAAAGAAATATATATATATATATATATATATATTTTTTTTTTTTTTTTTTAAGAAGAAGCCTAACAGAGATAGTGAAATCCTTAGTAGAGAAACAATTCCCTCAAACTTGGAAATCCCAAATGGGCTCCAATGACTTACTATGCAGTTACTTTAATTTTCTTACTCTTAGTTTTCAAGGGTTCCGTCGAGTTTTGTTGCATTCCTGGTTCTTCCTCGAAAAGGGGCACCACTTTGCCAGGGCTGACCGGCAGACCCTGAACAATGGATGAATGATTACTCTGACACATGTTTCTGAGAAAGAGAGGCTGAGGGACTACTTGGCTGTCACCACCAAGTAGTCTTGTTCGCCTGCCTCCTTAGGCTTTTATTGTAACAACAGCTTGAACTAAAATTAACTATCAGCAGGGTGAGCATCCTTGAGAAAACACATGTGTCCTTTAAGCAAGGACACTTTGAAGTCCAAACATAAAGATTCTAGTAAAACACCTGGGGTCAGCCTTGTTTGAAAAAGTCAAGGTAGGGGCTGCCACCTTTGGCAAGGTCCCCCACAGGCCTCCGACTTTTCAGAGAATCTTCCTTACAGACATTCCAACCAAGTCCTGTGCTTCTGCACAAGAACTAGGTATATCCTTCTCCCTAGCCCAAAGAAGAACTCAGTTGTGAGCTGTCAACAGCCAACATACCTTGCAGCTGGGGCAATAAATGTCCAGGTCTGAAAAATGAATCCGGTTGGCTCACCACAGCCTCCACTATTATTATATTTTATCTCCCCCCTCATGGATGTCTCAGCTTCATTATTCACCAATACCCAGTCCTAAGATTTCTTTTCCAAAATTATTTCTGCATTTCTATTTTATATAGCATTAAAATTTATACTACAGTTTATTTAAAGATTGTCTGTGTGCAATTTCATTAGCTATTAATTAAATATTTTGACTAGGAATATGTTGGCCTGTGGACAATATCTGATCATTGGTGCTATATTATGGATTGGATATACAGTAATAATAGTTACTACTCTTTTCCAGGCACAGGAATCTACTTCATGTGTATTGAATGTCAGGCATCATTCTAGGCATTCGGATTGTATCAATGAACACAACAGATGCAGATCCTTGCCTGTCTGAGGTATTAACATGGAACCAATAGCTCATAAACAATTGATATTATACAAAAAAGTAAATATGTTAGCCATTAGAAGGTGATAAATATAATGGACAAAAATCAAAGATAAGAGTGAGTGGAAATGCATAAGGCAGACTACAATTATAAATAGGAAGTAGTGGTAGGAATTAAACAAAAGATAACATTTAAGCAAAATTTTGAGGAAGGTATTGGTTTTAGTCATGAACTTTCTTATTCTTGGGAAGAGAATCTTTGGCAGAAAAAAAAAATGCTTTGCACAGGTCTTATGGAAGGAATATGCTCATTAGGTTAAAGAAAGAGCAAAAAGGCCAGTGTGGCTGCAATGGTATATGAAAGGGGGAAGGTAGAAGAAGGTGACATAAAAAAAGTAATGAAGACTATGTCATGTTAGGTCTTGTAGGCTATTTTACAGTCTTTGAATGAAATTGGGTACTACTGTAGGGTTTTAAGCAAACCATAACACAATCAGATTGCTAACATGTAAAACTTTTTTTTAAATATATTTTATTGATTTTTTTACAGAGAGGAAGGGAGAGGGATAGAGAGCTAGAAACATCGATGAGAGAGAAACATCGACCAGCTGCCTCCTGCACACCCCACACCTGGGGATGTGCCCGCTAAAACTTTTTTTCTAAGAGAACACCCTGGGGAGGACAATAAAGAGACCTATTAAGAGACTTAATTAGACAGCTATTCAAGAACATGTTTAGTAGGACTAGAATAATAGCAGATGTGATTAGATCTCAGAGCCACAGAATTTCCTGAAAGATTGGATATGTGACGTGAAAAAATTCAACAGATCTGGAAAAGGCTATAGGCAGATGGAGCAGAATTTGGGGGAAAGATCACACATAACACATTGAATATGTCAGTTTTGAGATTTCTAATAAACATCCAGCTTGAGACTAGCTGGCTAGGTATACATTTGTAGTTTGTGAAAGTGATCTGGATTATAGATATTAATCTAAGGGTCCTCAATATGTAAATAGTATTTAATGCCAAGGGACTGAATGAGTTGCCAAGGGAGTATATGCAAATTTAGAAGAGGACCAGGAACTTTAACCTGAGCAACATCCAAGCTAAGAAATGGGCAAATAAATAAGGAGCCACTAAAAAAAAAAAAAAAAAAAAAAAAAAAAAAAACAGATTAGCCACCCATTAGATTTTTTAATGTGGTGTCCTGTAGGCCAAATAAAAAAGTGAATCCAAGATGAATTGATAATGCTGGAAAATTAAAGGCTGAGAATTGACTCTTGGGTTCAGCACCATAAAGTTTAAAAATAGACTATTTGCATTGTTTTGAATCCTAATACAACATTACTATTTAAATGCTATTATATTTATTTTGAAGATATAAAATGTAATCTCAAATTACATAACTCATCACCCAGATGGATAGTGGGTTACAGAGCTGGATTCTGTGGATTACAAAGTGCAGGCTCATCTCACTCAAGTACGGGTAATTTTGTTTAGTGGTGTCTTTGAAAACAAAATAATCTTTCTTCATGGCACCATTAAGAGTCCAAGATAGAGGATGATATCTGAGCATGGCAGCTGATTGTTTAAGTCTGACCTTGAGGATTATCATTCTCCAGTTTTTTCAAACTTCATATTTACATCCTTAGACATTGTTTTTCTAGCATTTAATCTACTGACCAAATATTTCCACTAGTGTATCCACCATGCAATTTAAAGCAAACATATGACTTCCTTGTGTTTTCTTCAAGTTTTCATTTTCGTTCAGTTCTCAATTGTTTAACCACATAAAGAGTTACTATTGCTAGAAAACTTGGAGTCCTTTTGAAGAGATCTAATTGATTACTACATTTAAAAAAACATACCTCTTCCTCTCTATAAATGCCATATTGCTCATGTATTATTTCTCCTCAGAACTGTTAGGTGACTTGGCTTCTCTTACCAACAGTTGTCTTCTACATTATAGGCAAGACTATCATTCAGACACAAGTAATCATGGCTACTTTCTTGCCCAAGGACCTTTAGTGACTTCATGTTGTCCATAATAATTCAGATTATTTAGTATATTATGAAAGATCTTTTACAATCTATCTCCAAGATTTTCCACTTTTATTTTCCTCTACTCCACTTATTCCATTTTACTGATGCTCATGGTTAGCTACATAAAAGACTCATTTGTTACTCCCTTACCAAATATTAGCAAAACACACATATTCTATGCAACTCTTGAGTCACACTTTAGAAAGTATTTACTCCATAAAGTCTATATTCTCCAAGCATAAAAGGACTGTTCTATTTCTTCTGTGGCCCTAGCTCTGTAATGTCATTGATCACATTTAGTGAAATGACTTGTTCTATGACTGGTTCTTCCTTGTGGACAAGGATCGTATCATATTTATTTGGCATCTGTACCCCTGACTTCCTCAAAGCCTCAAAGTGTGTTGTACATTGCTACCTGGTGACAACTAATGATTTGTTAATTGATTTAATCAGGGTATAGCCCTGGCTCTCAAGGAACTTCAAATCTAATAAGATAATTTTTTCTTCTTAATTTTTTTTTAATAATAAGTTCCTACATTTTTAGGTGTACCTTATTTCCACTTTAATGGTACTATCCATCTAACTGAATTTGTTGTTCTAGTGGTAACGAGCCCTTCAGAGAAGGCATTTTTGTGTTTACATCTTTCCATGTAAATTACTCCATTTCACATGGTTGCTTTGTTCAAACTTTACATCTTTATCCTCTCAAAGACAGTTTTATTATTTGAAACCATCAATTTTTCTTTGGGGTTTAAACTTAATGTAAGCACCAGTTTACTGTTCTGCCCTATGTCTCTCATTTTGTCTTGTTTCTCTATATTTGATGATGAACTAAAAGATAACTCTACATTTAAGTTATTTAGTAAATGACTGACCCAATTAGATAAAGAAATGTCAAGGATTTTTCCAAATATACTCTGTGTTAGAAACCTTGCTTTTATGGCTTCTTTTAGAAGAGTTCATTATTTTTTTTAATTTATTATTTCTAAACTTAAGAAAAATGAAGCAATTATTTACATTCATTATAAAACACTTAACTGAATACCTAGTATATTTATTTTTCATTTTAAAGGCAGGAATTTTGTTTTTACAAGTAACCTTCTACCAAAGTATTGAGGATTATTTTTACATTTAACTCCCTTTGTTTATTTGCATTGGTTTGTTCAGCATTTAGTGTTCTTTGGCTGCAGGCAGCTCTCTTATACATAATGGGAACTTATTGAAATGCTAATTACTAGCTCAGAGAATCAACTGGAGGACTAAAAAAAAAACTTGTGACAAAAACAACAGAAACTAAGGAGTCTCAGGGTGTCTGGACATCATTAGCCAATGGAGCTTTGCATCAGAAATCACTACTGAAATTAATTAGGTCTAAACTTTCTTCTACCATTACCTCATTCCACTTTTGTGTCCTGACCTAAAAAAGTTAGTAGGTCCAGTTACTGAAAAGCAGAAAACATTCAAGACCATCAGTAAACATTCATTTACCATCTAAGAATGAGACTATTTGCAACAAAAGAAAAATAAGACAGCAATTAGTACTAGAAGTTGGATAAATTAATTATAAATGATAAAAAAATAGTGCCCACAATAGAACTTATCTTTAGATAATATGTTTGGGTTGGATACATTTTCCTAATTTACTAAAATATAGATTACCAACCATGCTGTTTTATCTGAATGACCCAAGATTGATACATATTGCAAAATTATACTAAATTTGTTTAACCTGATATGGTTTTTAAGTATTTAGAAATGATAGATGAATATTTAAAAATACTATTTCTTATATAAATATTATATGCAGAGGATGAGATGATGAAATAGAGTTATGCTATCCATTCTCATGGCATCAACTATAATTTATAACTTAAAGATTTCTACATCTCTGTTTTAAGCCCAGCTCTCTTTCCTGTGAAAGGGGTAACTTGCTAGCTTAGTTAAGCAGACTTAGGAAGTTCTAGGAATGAAAATGGTCCATTGGAAGGAATACATAATGGAGACTTGAAGGTGCCAGGGTGCTTATCTTACTTGTACAGAGAATAAAGAAATGCCACAAGCAAATAGAAATATAGCTGGCCTGTGCAATTAAGACAGCCATAAACCAAGGACAGGGGTATCTCTAGCCTGAGCAATTAAAGTGACCATAAGTTAGGCCAAAAGTAACCCTGACCTGAGTGGCTGGGAGGGCCATCAGATAAGGTTTCTCTGCAGGCACAACTGGAAGAGCTCTAAGAAATCAAAAGGGACTCCAACCAATAAGATAATGGGGAGAGAAAATGGGGGACACCACATGGGCTTTGAGCTTTGAGAACTAATTCTATGCAGCAGAATGACTAATAAGAAGGGTCAGGTTCAAACAAAGAACTGCAGCCTAGTTAATGCCTCAAAAAAAGCAATGATCACCCTTCTCAGGGGCCCCTCTGTACACCCAGGAGGGACACAGTCTTAGGCTTAGAAGTTAGAATTAGGTTTTAGAGGTAGTATTTGCTTGCATAAAGTTCCTGTACTTTTCACCTGTCACCTTTTTTCCATGGCTTCATTCTTCAAATCCATCAGGAAAAGAACCTGGGAATTCAGGACATTCCAGTTCAATTTTCGTGTTTCACTTGGGTCCAGATTTGCTATCTGCATTTGAATGTTATATAGGATCACACATTCAGTATGTTGTAACTAAACTCATCAGTGTGTTCCCTACCTATTTATCTTTCCCATACATGTTCCTCTCTAAAGGTTTTTATTAATTAAGTGATTTCTCTTTTTATCAGAATAATATTAGATATGTTGTTGTAAGCAAGACTCTCAGGAGAGATAGAATGGCTTGTGGACTGTGTGGAAAATTTCTAAAAACTACACCAGGAAGGGGATTTTATTAATACCACTAGAGGCCCAGGGCACAAAATCCATGCATGGGGGAGGGGGTCCCTCAGCCTGGCCTCCACCCTCTTGCAATCCGGGACTTTTCAGGGGATGTCCGACTGCCGGTTTAGGCCCTATCAGGCCTAAACCGGCAGTCGGACATCCCTCTCACAATCAGGGACTGCTGGCTCCTAACCGCTCACCTGCCTGCTTGATCACCACTAACTACTCTGCCTGCCTGCCTGATCACCCCTAAATACTCGCCTGCCTGCATGATCACCCCTAACCACACCCTGGGAGGCAGGGCCAGCCAGGGCTAGGGGCCATGGTGTTCTGTTCTCTGATCATTCTGGTAATTCCACTGTTTTGGTTGCTGGGCTTTTATTATATAAGAAACTTATGACTGGGTAGAAGTCAGTCACATGATGCATTACTAACTGCACAGGAGACTGAAAAAAGGTATGTATGTGCCCAGAAAAGAATATGGTGAGCTTAATGCATAGTACTGCCCTCATAGATTTATCATTTATCTAGCTACCCAAACAAGAAATCTGGAAGTTATTAACTTTTTCTTCATTGTGAGGCAGGAAAGTTAGATAGGGAATAAAGTTCTCAAGTTCTATCCCTCCCCTTCTCTGTCTTGGCTGGAACATCATAGATGTAAGCTTCACTGACCACCTGTTTCCTGGCTTCCCCCACCCCAATTTTCTGTACCTGAGAGAACAAAACAAAAAAAAAACAAAAAAGAAAAGAAAGAAAGAATCAATATGTGAAAAAGGGAGACAAGGACCAGTGTACCAGCAGTCACCTCATTAGCATCAGAAGCTGAGGAAAACCCTATCCCGCCCACTCACATTTAACAAAAACCTTCCATCCAGACTGAATTGCATGTCTCATTCTCTGAGGTCACCCACTCTCAATCCTTGAGTGCTTACTAACACTTTAATAAATGTACTGCACTTTGCTCAATCTTTGCTCAATCAATCTTTCTCAAACTTTTTGGTGGTGGTGGTGGTGGTGGAGGCAGAGGGTGATCAGAATCTGTATTGGGTTGATGTCTACCTTTGTTACCAGAGAAAGGGTTCCTATGATATCTTGAACAAAATAATTTTCTAAGAGTCACACAGGAGGGTGAGTGATTTTCATATGGGTAGAATTATATCCCTGTATTTCTGGAGCCCCATTTCTTCGAATCCAGTCCTGAATGGTGTGCAACAGGGGATTCAGCAGAGCTAGAAGCAAAGCTAGAGTCCAGTTTCCATTCCATGGTGTAGCTCGATCAGTCCATTGTGTGTGGTCAACATGGCCATGAGCCATGTGGGCAAATGCAAGAGAGCAAGAGTGTGAGAGTCCTGCAGGTCAGGAGTCAAGCACAAGAAAAAGAAAGAACTTCTTTGATTAGGAACTTACGTATCTAAAATCTTCCAGCACTTGCAGTGGCCCTGCCTATTCTGGCCAATGACCTGTTCCTAGGTGTGACTGATAGACAAGTACCCTCCCTACTCTGGGCATGCATCTATATTGCAGCACTTTTTCTGTTAATTAAAATCTAGGTTCATGTACAGTGGTATCACCTTGACCTCCCTGGTGCCACCTGGCATCACATGCACACTATTTCTAGTCAATCACTTAGCTCTCTTTATTGAACTAATTAATATCTCTTTAACTTACTCAATTTTTTTAATCTTCATTGTTCACTGTCTTTACCTTGGTCCAAGCCTTTATCATTCTGCTCCAACCTTACTGTGACAATTCAAGTAGTCTCTTCTCTGACTTTCTGATTAAAAATGCAATGGAGCCCTATCCGGTTTGGATCAGTGGATAGAGCGTCATCCTGTGGACTCAAGGGTCCCGGGTTCGATTCCAGTCAAGAGCATGTACCTTGGTTGCAGGCACACAACGCCAGTAGGGAGTGTGCAAGAGGCAGCTGAATCGATGTTTCTCTCTCATCGATGTTTCTAACTCTCTATCCCTCTCCTTTCCTCTCTGTAAAAAATCAATAATAAAAATGCAATGGAAAAAACACTCCTTCATTAAAATTATTCAATGTCTTCCAATATTTTTCAGGCAACTGTGCAAATTTCTTAGCATGCTGTATTAATCCTTTCATCCTCATCCTCATAGATTTGGATTATATAGGAAAATAAGGTTTTCTCCTTCTATATCTCACATGTACTTTTCTATTGCATGGTTCACCCTTCAGTGATTCTTCAACTCTTACTGATGCCTTAGGAATTAGCATAATTTCTTTCAAAATGTTCTTCCTAATCTGTGTATTACATTTGATCCCATAATTAATTTACTATCACAAAACCTTTTGTGATACTCATGTCCACTTTCCTCACAGCACTGATTACACATTATTTTAATTATCTATTATCTATCTCCTTACACGTAGACCAAGCATGTCAAATTCAAAGGCTAACATGGGCCAAATAAAGAAGGTTTAATTTTATGTGGGGCGCAAAATAACAAAAGCTGGAGAGAACCAAGATGGCTGCCGACAGAACGGCAGGCTGCAAGATAGTGTGTAAGTAAAAGAATGAAAGGAGAGTGTGTGGATGTGTGGGGAGTGTCTGTATTTGTGAGTGAGGAACAGTTATATTCCAAGGTATTGTTGGGGACTGCCAGACTGGGCTCCCTGGCTGGGGAGCCTCTACTGCTGCTGAAACTTCTCTCAGAGCGGCCAGCTCTACCAAGGAGACCACATCATCTTGAAGGGGAGAGTGGCAGTGATCTGAAGCCCAGGCTTACATTCAACTGGGGATCTAGGATACCTCCCGGAATCCTACAACCACAACCCCCAGGGATGAGCTGCCTCAGCTGCGAACCCAGGAACACCAACCGCGGGTGACTAGAAAATCTGTCCAGAAGGAGACAAAGTGGCGCTAACATGTGGATGAGCCCTGCGCCTTCTCACAGAGCGGAGAGAAGGAACAGCTGAATCGATTAATATCCACTCAGAATTGGTAAATTAAACACAAGTAAGATATTGCCTAGGGAAAGTCAACACAGACCAGAGAGAGCTACATAACCAAACACCCAGGGAGGAGAGATCATAGGGAGACAAAGAAACAGTCAACATACTAAAGAAAAGGAGGCATCACAAGAAAAGGAAGTAAACAAAATTGAGACAAGCAATATGTCAGAGAAAGAATTCAGAGAAATGGTCATAAGGTCACTGAAAAGGTTGGAAGACAAATTCAACAATATGTGTAAGAACCAAGAGGAAATGAAGAAGAACCAAGAAGAAATGAAAAATGACATCTCTGCAATAAAGAACTCAATAGAAAGCATCAACAGTAGACTAGAAGAAGTGGAGGACCGCATCAGTGAGCTAGATGGCAAGGTAGGAAAAAATACCCAAGCAGAGCAGCATCTAGAAGACAAACCTTAAAAAACAGAAGGAGAGCCTAAGGGAACTTTGGGACAACACGAAATGAAACAACATCCGCATAATAGGGGTACCAGAAGGAGAGGAAACTGAGCAAGGAACAGAAAACCTGTTTGAAGAAATAATGACATAAAACTTCCCTGGTACAAGGAAGAAAAAACTCACACAAGTCCATGAAGTTCACAGAGTCCCAAACAAAACTAACCCCAAAAGACCAACCACAAGTCACATTATAATTAAATTGGAAAACACCAATGACAAAGTAAGAATCTTAAAAGCGGCCAGAGAGAGACAGAAAGTTACCTACAAAAGATCCCCCATCAGATTAGCAACTGATTTTTAAACAGAAACACATCAGGCAAGAAAGGAATGTAATGAAATATACAAAGTCATGCAAATGAAGGGTCTGAATCCAAGGATACTGTACCTAGCAAGGCTATCAATCAAAATTGAGGGTGAAATCAGGAGCTTCACAGACAAAAAAGGGCTAAGGGAGTTTATTACCACCAAACCAGCAATGCAAGAAATGCTAAAGAGCCTGCTATAAAAAGAAGAAATAGGAAGCAAAGAAGGAACACAGGCATAAAGAATAAAAATGGTGACAAACAAGTACCTATCAATAATAACTTTAAATGTAAATGGATTAAATGCCCCAATCAAAAGACATAAGGTAGCTGAGTGGATAAGAAAACATGACCTGTATATCTTCTGTCTACAGGAAACCCACCTCAGAAAAAAGGACTCACACAGACTGATGGTGAAGGGATGGAAAAAGATTTTTCAGACGAATGGAAATGAAAAAAAAGCTGGGGTAGCAATACTTATAGCTGATGAATTAAACCTCAAAGTGAAGGCCATAACAAGAGATAAAGAAGGCAAATTCATAATACTAAAGGGAGCAATTCAACAAGAAGATGTAACTCTGGTAAATACGCACCCAAATATAGGAGCACCCAAATACATAAAAAAAAAACAAAAAAAAAAAAACTTCTAGAGGATATCAAGGGAGAGATTGACAGCAATACTGTCATATTAGGGAACTTTAATACCCCACTAACACCACTGGCTAAATCCTCTAAACAAAAAATCAGCAAAGAAACATCTATCCTAAATGACTCAGTAGATCAGATGGAATTAATTGACATCTTCAGAACATTTCACCCCAAAGCCACAGAATATGCATTCTTCTCAAGAGCACATGGGTGATTTTCAAAGCTAGACCATATATTGGGACATAGGCAAAATCTCTTCAAATTCAAGAAGATAGAAATCCTATCATGCATTTTCTCAGATCACAAAGGCATGAAACTAGAAATCAACTACAATAAAAATAATTAAAAAATCAAATACCTGGAGGCTAAATAGCATGCTATTAAACAATAACTAGGTTACCAAAGAGATCAAAGAAGAAATAACAAACATCATGGCAACAAATGACAAAGAAAACACAACAATCCAAAATCTATGGACACAGTGAAAGCAGTCTTGAGAAGGAAGTTAATAACTCTACAGGCCTACCTCAAAAAACAAGAAATAATGGTAATAAATTCTCTAACCCTACAGCTCAAAGAGTTAAAAAGAAAGCAACAAGAAACCCCATCATAAGCAGAAGGAAGGAAATAATAAAGATCAGAGTGGAGATAAATGACATAGAGACAAAAAAACAAAACACAAAACAATATAAAAGATCAACAAAACCAAGAGCAGGTTCTTTGAAAGAATAAACAAGATTGATGAACCTCTAGCCAGGCTCACTAAGAAGCAGAGGGAGGACTCAAATAACAAGATCAGAAATGAAAGAGGAGAAGAAACAACCAATCCCACAGAAATACAAACAATTATGAAAAAATACTATGTACAACTATATGTATACAAAATGGACAACCTTGATGAAATGGAGAGATTCCTAGAAAAACACAAGCTCCCAAAACTCAATCAAGAAGAATCAAAAAACCTGAATAGGCCAATAACTACTGAAGAAATTGAAGCAGCGATCAAAAATCTTCCAGCAAACAAAAGCCATGGTCCGGACAGCTATACAGGGGAGTTCTACCAAGCATTCAAAGAAAAACTAAAACCTATCCTCCTCAGACTATTCCAAAAAATTCAAGAGGAAGGCACACTTCCAAGCTCTTTCTATGAAGCCAGTATTACCCTAATCCCAAAACCAGATAAAGCCACTACAAAAAAAAAGAGAACTACAAGCCAATATCCTTGATGAACATAGATGCTAAAATCCTCAACTAAATTCTAGCGAATTGGATTCAGCAATACATTAGAAAGATCATAAACCATGACCAAGTGGGATTTATTCCAGGGATGCAAGGATGGTACAATATCCACAAATCAATAATTGTGATACATAACATAAACAAACTGAGAGACAAAAATCACATAATCATTTCAATTGATACAGAAAAAGCATTTGACAAAATCCAACACCCTTTCTTGATAAAAACTCTCAGCAAAATGGGAATAGAGGTATCATACCTCAACAAACAAAAGCCTTATATGTCAAACCTAGAGCTAAGATCATACACAATGGACAAAAACTAAACTCATTTCCCCTAAGAACAGGAACAAGACAGGGATGCCCACTCTCACCACTCCTGTTTGACATAGTACTGGAAGTGCTAGCCATAGGATTCAGATAAGAAGAAGAAATAAATGGCATCCAAATTGGAAAAGAAGTAAAACTCTCCTTATTCACAGATGACATGATACTATACATACAAAACCCCAAAGACTCCATCATAAAACTACTAGACCTAATAAATGAATTCAGAAATGTAGCAGTATACATAATTAACACCCAGAAATCTATGGCCTTTTTATATACCAATAATGAATTCACAGAAAGAGAAACGAATTAGACAATCCCATTTACCATTGCACCAAAAACATTAAGATACCTAAGAATAAACTTAACTAAGGACGTAAAAGACCTGTACTTGGATAACTTCAGGACATTGACAAAAGAGATAGAGGAAGACCTAAGCAAATGGAAGAACATACCATGTTCATGGATTAATAGAATCAACATCTTTAAAATGTCCATACTACCCAAAGCAATCTACAGATTCAATGCAATCCCTATTAAAATACCAAGAGCATATTTCAAAGATCTAGAACAAACTCTCCAAAACTTCATCTGGAATAAAAATAGACCCCGAATTGCTATAGCTATCCTTAGAAAGAGGAACAAAGTTGGAGGGATCACAATACCAGATATCAAGCTATATTACCAAGCCACGGTTCTCAAAACTGCCTTGTACTGGCACAAGAACAGACATATAGACCAATGGAACAAAACAGAGAACCCAGAAATAAAACCAAGCCATTATGCTAAATTAATATTTGACAAAGGAGGCAAGAGCATACAATGGAGTCAAAACAGGCTCTTTAATAAAAGGTGCTGGGAAATTTGGTCAGATACATGGGAAAAAATGAAACTAGATCACCAAATTACACCATATACAAAAACAAACTCAAAATGGCTAAAGGACTTGAATGTAAGATGGGAAACCATAAAAATCCTACAAGACTCCATATGCAGCAAAATTGCAGACATATGCTGTAGCAATATCTTTACAGACACAGCTCCTAGGGCAATGGAGACTAAGGAGAAAATAAACAAATGGAACTATATCAAAATAAAAAGCTTCTGCACAGCAAAAGAAACCATCAACAAAACAAGAAGAAAGCCCACTGCAGGGGAGAACATATTTGCCAATGAAATTTCTGATAAGGGCTTAATCTCCAAAATTTACAAAGAACTCATACAACTTAACAAAAGGAAGATAAACAATCCAATCAAAAAATGGGCAAAGGACATAAATAGACATTTTTAGAAAGAGGACATACAGAATGCCCAGAAACATATGAAAACATGCCCAAAGTCACTAGTCATCTGAGAAATGCAAATCAAAACAACAATGAGATACCATCTCACACCTGTCAGAATGGCTATCATCAACAAATCAACAAACAAGTGCTGGGAGGATGTGGTGAAAAAGGAACCCTCGTGCACTGCTGGTGGGAATGCAGACTGATATAGCCACTGTGGAAGACAATATGGAGTTTCCTCAACAAGTTAAAAATGGAACTCCCATTTGACCCAGGAATCCCACTCCTAGGACCATATCCCAAGAAATCAGAAACACCAATCAGAAAGGATATATGCACCCCTATGTACATAGCAGCACAATTTACAATAGCTAAGATTTGGAAACAGCCTAAGTGCCCATCAGCAGATGAATAGATTAAAAAACTGTGGTATATCTACACAATGGAATACTATGCTGCTATAAAAAAGAAGGAACTTTTAACATTTGCAACAACATGGAAGGAACTGGAGAACATTATGCTAAGCAAAATAAGCCAGTCAGAGAAAGATAAATATCACATGATCTCACTCATATGTGGGATATAATGATCAACATAATTTGATGAACAAGCATAGATTGATCTAGATTGGGGAGGGAGAGTTAGAGAGTAACCAAAGGACTTTTATGCATGCATATTAGTATAACCAATGGACACGACACTGGGATGGTGGGGGCTTGCTAGGGGTGGGAATGGCTGGGAGGGTCAATTGGGGAAAAGGAGTCATATGAAAAACTTTAAACAATAAAAAGGAGCTTAAATTTTCATAGAAATGTAGGTTTATTTCAATAGAAACATGTTGAATACAAAGGGCTGAAATAAATGGGTAATCATTAACATAAGATAATAGAACATTTTAATAAAAATTAATATTTTTTCTTGAACATTAACTTATCAGACACTGAATAACTGCACAAATTAATAAGCATAACACAAATAAACCTATTTTTCTTGTTCTCTGAAAGTGAAACATTTTCTGTTGCACACACCAAACAAGTCAGTGCAAGACTAATGACGTGTCAATTGGCTGCTAAAATATTTGCTGCTAGTATTAGTGGAGAGAAATGGTGTGCCTGAGCATAAGGCATATAAGGGAAATGAATGCAATATGATTATAGTAATCAGTCATTAGCGAACATTGTAGTTCATTATTAATAATTATGTATAGCAGGATATTGTAAAAATTAAGTTACAAAATTTTTATTAAAATGTCTCTTACATACTGTTATATTTTCTGGGTTGCAAAAATATTCATTATTTGGCTGCATGCGGCCTGCAGCCTGCGAGTTTGACATGCTTGACGTAGACAGTAAATATTTTAGACTAAAGATCATGTGTTTTTTATCTTTGCATTCCTAATATGCTTAATACATAGTGGGGATTCAGTACATGTTCATTGAGTAGTAATATAGTTTAAACCGAAGTGTTTTATATGCCTGGGGTCACCTTATCTCTGCAACCTTCATTATAATATATTTATGTATACTAATTACATAGGTTTCTATAATTACCTTAAACTTCTCTGAATATTTTGTAATCTACACTTTGGATGGGTAGAAATGGTCAAGTATTTTTGCTACCACTTTCAATAAAAGTTGTACTTATGTACTCCCAAAAATATCCCCGCAAAGGAAAAGAGTAGAAGTAATGGTAAATGGAAAGAAACAAAGGATAATTTTAGATGTCATGTAATATTTAGAGGTGATGAATATATTTATGACATAGACTGTGGTGATGGTTTCCCTAATGTACATTCATCTTTATACTCATCAAGTTGTATACATTAAATATGTACTGCTTTGTGTATGTCAATCATACCTTAATGAAGTGGTTAAAGAGTAAAAGAATAAAAGGAATAATAAAAAATGAAAGCAACAAATATCCTAATTGTCAGACCTTTTATCCATTTTATTATTACTAAGTGTTTTATTTAATTTTTCCTCTTGATATATGAGAAGAAAGGGAAAGAATAACAGAAGGCTGGTTTGTAAAACTGTTTGAATCTTTGTAACCCTTTCATTTCTAATCATATTCCTTTATATAGACTTGATAAATTGCAATCATCTTTACACTAATTTTTCATTATTTTAATGTCTTATTACAGATAATTTACAGTGTTAATAATAACCATACAAATAAAATATAGGAATATTTAATTCAGTACATTCTCAAAAATATTTTAAATAAGTGTATATTTGAAACAATTTGATAATAAACCCAAACCCCTTATTTGACAACAAAGAATACTAAAACCCAAATAGGATCTATAATGTGAGATATAGTAGCCTGAAATAAGAGATAGACTCACAGGGCTGAGGCTAAACTATGTAAGTCCAAGTTAGTCTAAAGCCCTTAGGTCTATACATTGGACACTGGCTAGAATCCAAGTCTCTAGGTCACAGTTTAGACTCTATTGCAAGTTTTCACTCTACCAGAAGTTCCCAAAACTTTAAACTCTGAACTCTGCTCCACTAAAAACTACCATCTCACAAACATATATCATATCCAAGAGAACCCTTTCTGCCTTGAGAATCAATAATGTGCAAAGTTGTAGAGCTTTCTTTATGAGCTTATTTTTTGAATATGTATTAAAAATAATAGTAACACTTAAATATTTCTAAATATAAAATTATTTTGTCATGTTGAATATGCTTATTTAAACTTTAAAAACCTTCTAAGAATGCGGAATGCAATATACAATGCAATATACTATGGTACTTCCTATTTAAAACTTTGAGATACTTTAAAGTGTACGTAGAATATCATTTGAAGTCTGTGCCAGGTTTGTAATGAGCACTTTATTTCATATTTCATAAAACATAAAGTTAATATCTTTGAATATTAAGTGATAGGTAGACTTTATTATTTTGCAAAATCAGTAGCCTAAGACATTTGCATTTTATTTGGTCAACAAAGATTTCTGAAGGTGATCCAGGGCCTGTGTCTAATGCAGAACTGATCTTGTTATAGGTGGGAGATTATCTTATTTTAAAACCCAAATCCTGCCATTAAATCACTAGCAAAGCTTTCATTTTAAATATGGCCTTTAAATGCATAACACAACATAAGGACAATTAAAGGTAGTCATAGTCTATGATTATTGCCTTTGGTTCTGATAATGAGTTCTGTGACTTGTTTCAAAATCAAAATGCTACTCCTGAGAAAGCTTATCAACCTAAGTAAGTGAGTCTTTATCACTTTGCCCTTAAGTACTAGTGTTCTGTGCTTTGAATTTGGGGAGCAGTGCTAAAAGAAACTCTTTATAAAAGAGCTATTAGTCTTTTGCAGTCTAGGATTTGACAGCTCATGAGGTTACACAGACCATTACATTACCATAATTTCCAATTCCTTAGGAGGCATCTCCTCCAGCACCTCTGGAGAATTACCTATGCTCTCTTCTTTCCTTCCTTCCTTCCTCCCTTCCTTCCTTCCTCCCTCTCTCTCTCTCTCTCTCTCTCTCTCTCTCTCTCTCTCTCTCTCTCTCTCTCTTTCTTTCTTTCTCCAAACCTCCCCCCATTACTTATTCTAGATTATTATTTTTTTAAATATGTTTTTATTGATTTCAGAGAGAGGAAGGAAGAGGGGAAGAGAGATAGAAACATCAATGATGAGATAAAACCATTGATTGGCTGCCTCCTGCACAACCCACACTGGGGATCGAGCCTGCAACCCAGGCATGTGCCCTGACCAGAAATCGAACTGTGACCTCCTGGTTCATAGGTCGATGCTCAACCAGTGAGCCATGCCAGGTCTGGCTATACTAGATTATTAAATGAAAACTCCTGCTCTTTGTTTGGAATTTTTCTTCCTAAGTGCTTATTTTTATACCTTGTATGATAACACCTTATTAATATTTTAAGTGGGAAAGGAACAATACAAATAGCAAAAATAGAAAATTAATTTGCTTTTATAAGGGAATCAATTGATTATGTTTATTTATTAAAATAAAATTGAAGAATTATAATCATGTTTCTAGCATTGTTATTATTGGTAATTTAAAAATTATCCTAATATATATAAAAATCCAGGGTCCGTCACATCCACAATGACCGAAGGCTTGACTGAATGCCAAGCTGTGCATGCAGCAGGCTCGGGTGGGCGGGACTTGTGGCAGTGGGGACGGGGGCGGGGGAGGCAGGGCTCGGCAGAGGGCAGCTTGGACTCCCCACATGGCCGCGGTGGCTGTGAGCGCTCCTGATGGCCCACAGGTGCTGATTCAGCTCGGCCTGCAGGCTCCACTTGGCACCATTCACAGAAGCGCAGGCACCACCTCCATGCCACACCCCCACTTTCACCACCAGCCACTCCTCGCCTCTCCTCTCATGGCCAAAGCCTGGGGGACAGAGCGGGAAGCCAGGACCATGTTCCGCTGCAAGCTGACGGCCCTCGACTACCACAACAGTGCCGGCTTCAACTGCAAAGATGAAACAGAATTTGGAAACTTTATTGTTTGGCTTGAAAACCAGAAAATCAGACACTACAAGATTGAAGACAGAGGTAATTTAAGAAACATCCACAGCAGTGACTGGCCCAAGTTCTTTGAAAAGTATCTCACAGACGTTAGCTGTCCTTTCAAAATTTAAGATTGACAAGAAGCAACTGACTGGCTTCTTGGTTTAGCTGTTAGAATATGGAGATAACGCTGGAAAACATAAGGACTTGGTATCTGATCAAACAAAAAATGCTGGCAATGCAGCTAATAATGCAGAGCCATTGATCAATTTGGATGTTAATAATCCTAACTTTAAGGCTGGTGTAATGGCTTTGGCTAGCCTTCAGATTCAACGTCATGATGATTACCTGGTAATGCTTAAGGCAGTTCACATTTTGGTCCAGGAACGCCTGACACAGGATGCAGTTGCTAAAGCAAATCAAGCAAAAGAGGGGTTGCCTGTTGCTTTAGACAAGCATATTCTTGGTTTTGACACAGGAGAAGCAATTCTTAATGAAGCTGCTCAAGTTCTGCGATTGCTGCATATAGAAGAGCTCAGAGAGCTACAGACAAAAATTAATGAAGCCATAGTAGCTGTTCAGGCAATTATTGCTGATCCAAAGACAGACCACGGACTGGGGAAAGTTGGAAGATGAACCTTTTAGGATTTCAGCCTCTCGCCGATTTAGTACAGTTGGGAACCATGCACACCATGGTATGTGTTTCAAAATCAAACATCACATTTTCAAGGGAAGAATCCCAGAAAATTGACTATGTTTTAGAGATTTACCATCATTTTTTTTTTCTTTAATAAAGTTTGGAAAAGCGGAATAAAAAGAAAGAAAGAAAAACAAAGAGAGACAGAGACTGGGAGAGACTGGGATGGAGAGATGGAAACAAAACAGACTGGGCCTAAAGAGGCCTGGATGGAAGGGAGGCCTGTGGCTGCCAGGAACTGAGATGTTTCACCGACCCCTCCCCAACTTACGTGTGGTGCTCAGGAGTGAGCAGGGAAGCCAAAGCCACAGGCAGGGATGGAGGAGGGTGCCTTCCCCTCTGGAGAACCCCAGTATCTTCAAACTGCCCTACTCCCTTCCTCTCACCCCCTTCCAGGGCCTCTGCTCTCGATGAGGCCTTTGGAAATCAGGGCTCTGGGGATTTACAACAGAGCTGGGGTGGGAAAGGGTAAACAGCAGCAAAGATGGCTGATATGGCCACCCACCTCTGCCTCAGCTTGACCAATTAGTTCAGCCTCAGAATGTGGCACTCAGAGGGGATCCCTACTTCTGCAGCAATGGCTCTAGGGCCTCGGCCACAGTGCCAACCTCCTCTCCCCCTTGGCCCTCCCCACAGCTGGTGCTTGGTGCATCTCCGGGTGCCTTACTTAACCACCCCTTCCTTCCCTGTTCCTACAAAGGAGGCTGCATCTTTGTATGTTATATTCATATAAACTTTGTAACGTTTTTTGGGGAAAAATAAAAAACGATGACCAAGAGAATGCCACAGTCAACGTCCGGAGTCCGGCTCAGGAGAATGGAGAGAAGGGAGAATTCCATAAGTTGGCCAATGCCAAGATATTTCTGAGTGACTGCCTGGCGTGTGACAGTTGTGTGACCGCAGAGGAAGGAGTCCAAGTTTCTCGGTAGTGGTAAGGAGCAGTGAGCAGGTGGACGGTAAGGAGTGAGGGGTTCCAGACTGCGAGAGGGATTTCCAACTGTCCGCTTAGGCCCGTTACCATGGAGAACGGGCCTAAGCCAGCAGGCGGACATCCCCTGAGGGGTCCCGGACTGTGAGAGGGTGCAGGCCGGGCTGAGGGACCCCCCCACCAGTGCACGAATTTCATGCACCAGGCCTCTAGTATTAAGAATATGCATCTGAACTAATAGAGAGGAATGAATTAGGCATTTCAGTAAGATTTGAATATGGGCATTTTTCAAAAGGACAAATAGCATAGGTATAGTTTTATGATAAAATGCTAGTATTTGACAATATATTTAACATGGAATTACTTTTAGTACGTCCAAATATTTCTAATTTATATTTTATTCATAGACAGTTCTATAAATTTAAGCTTAAAAATAAACACCAGCAATACATTTTCTATTTGAATTTTCTTTGTTCAGAGATATCACCTTATCAGAACATTCGGAATCTGGGTAAAGAAAAGACATTCTAACCAACGTCTATTGCATTATTTAAGCATATGTTTATTTTACTGATCTGAACTCTTCCCCTGAGGTTTTATATAGTTGTTTGTTTTTTTAAAAAGAAAGTGGATATTTATTATTCACAGTAATATGACTTTTCCTATAGAACAATGCTGAATGTCTAAGGCACTAAAAACGTCCAGTTATATGTTCTATATGTTATGGATATAAAGGTGTCACAGGCAACGTGAAACCCAACTCAAGCCATATTGTGTAGTAGTCAAATGACTCTCCTCTTATACTTTAACTCATGCTCCCTTTTCCCAATGCCAAACATTTCATTCCAGTACTTTCAAAGTTGTTGGGAATATACTTTAAGAACTATATGGGAGAAAAAGGATGAAAACCAAAATTTCGGGGAGAGGAACCAAGATGGCAGCAAAGTTAAACAACTAAACTGCCGCCGCGCACAACAATTTAAAAAATACAACTAAAAGACAAAACGTCTACCACCCAGAACCACAGGAAAGCTGGCTGAATGGTAGATTTACAACTAAGAAGGAAAAAGAAAGGAGAACAAACGTGGAAAAGCTGAGGTATGGAGGCGCGCGTAGCGGGCTGGTGGCGGACAACAGGGCGCGCGGCTTTCTTTCAACATGAAGGGAGACAAGCTCCCAATCACTCTGAAACCCAGTTTCTGGGGACACGCGGGGGACCCAGACACCTACGGGGAGAAGCTGGACTCTCGGCCATCGGGTCAGAAAGTGAGAGTGACTTTCTTGCAGAGGTGTGCCCAGCAATTACTGTTTACTGCACTGGAGCATGGAATGCGGGGACTTGGAAACGCGGAAAGGCAGAGATGGCTGACGGCAGCCATCGCCAGTTTGCCATGCCCTAGCCTAGTGACATCCTGAGACCCTGCCCCATCCTGAGACCCCGCCCCGCACATTCTACAAACCTGCCCAGGCTCCACACAGTGGCTTTTGCATATAAATGGCCTGCCTTGTGGCAGCTTAACCAAATCAACTGAAGCTCCAGTCAGACTGCTCCAAAACCACTCAAGCAAAGAGCAGAAAACTAGTTCTTGCTGTAGCTCCTGCTGGGGGGCCTCAGACAGTAGCTGACCTGCACCCCATTGGAGATCCAGAAACTAGGGAATCTAGTGGTCGGTGTGAAACGACACCAGATTTCAACCACTCTCATAAGGGACACACTCAAGAGGCAGACTCAGTGAGCGCCAAAGCCCTACTGGAACAAGTCCCGCCCCATAAATGTGTCTCTAGCACAGCAATTCCTCCTTTATAGACACAGCGGGTCCTTACAGCCAATTGGCCTGGAGGTCAATTCCTCCCAGTGACACCAACAACAATCAAGACTTAACTACAACAAGGCTGTACGCACAGTCCACTAAGGGGTGCACCAAGAGTGTCCACCTCAGGTAACTGAGAGGGCCGACCCACTGGGCCATATAGGATACCTAGCACACAAAGCTACCCTAACCAACTAAGGGAAGCAGCGAAAATGAGGAGGCAAGGAAACAGATCCCAAACAAAAGAAATGGAGGAGAACAAATGAATAGACATAGAGTTCAAAACCACGGTTATAAGGTTTTTCAAGAATTTCATGGAAAAGGCCAATAAATTTAATGAGACCCTCAATGATATGAAAAAGGGTCAACTAGAAATGAAACATACACTGACTGAAATAAAAAATATTATACAGAGACCCAACAGCAGTCTAGATCGCAAGAATCAAGTCAAAGATTTGGAATACAAAGAGGAAAAGGACATGCCTCCAGAAAAACAAGAAGAGAAGAGAATTCAGAAAGTAGAAGATAGTGTAAGAAGCCTCTGGGACAACTTCAAGCATACCAACATTGAATTATGCGGGTGCCAGAAGAAGAGAGAGAGCAAGATATTGAAAACCTATTTGAAGAAATAATTACAGAAAACTTCCCCCACCTGGTGAAAGAAATAGACTTACAAGTTCAGGAAGCACACAGAACCCCAAACAAAAGGAATCCAAAGAGGACCACACCAAGACACATCATAATTAAAATGCCAAGGGCAAAAGACAAAGAGAGAATCTTGAAAGCAGCAAGAGAAAAACAGTAAGTTATCTACAAGGGAGTACCCATACGACTATCAGCTGATTTCTTAACAGAAACTATGCAGGCCAGATGGGAGTGGCAAGAAATATTCAAAGTGATGAACAGCAAGAACCTACAACCAAGATTACTCTACCCAGCAAAGCCATCATTCAGAATTGAAGGTCAGACGAAAAGCTTCACAGACAAGAAAAAGCTAAAGGAGTTCATCACCACCAAACCAGGATTACATGAAATGCTGAAGTGTATTCTTTAAGAAGAGGAAGAAGAAAAAAAAGGTAAAGGTAAAAATTATGAACAACAAAAAGACATCAAATACATACCTACCAACAAGTGAATCTAAAAATCAAGTGAATAAAAAATCTGAAGAACAGAATGGACTGGTGAATATAATAGAATCAGGGACATAGAAAGGGAGGGGACAGACAGTTATCAGGGGGAATTGGGCCTGAGGCGTGCAGAAAGAGATTGGACAAAAATATTTTTTTAAAAATATATTTTATTGATTTTTTTCAGAGTAAGAGAGAGGGATAGAGAGTTAGAAACATCAATGAGAGAGAAACATCGATCAGCTGCCTCTTGCACACCCCCTACTGGGGATGTGCCCGCAACCAAGGTACATGCCCTTGACTGGAATCGAACCTGGGACCCTTGAGTCCGCAGGCAGATGCTCTATCCACTGAGCCAAACCGGTTTCGGCTGGACAAAAATCTTACACCTATGGATGAAGACAGTGGCGGGGGGTAAGGGCATGGGGTGGGGTGGGGAATCAGGTGGAGGAGAGCTAGGGGGGAGCGGGGGAGAGGAACACCTGTAATAATCTGAACAATAAAGATTTATTTAAAAAAACAAAAAGAAAAAAAAAGAAAAAGCTAAAGGAGTTCATCAACACCAAACCAGTATTATATGAAAAGCTGAAAGGCATTATTTAAAAAGAGGAAAAAGAAGAAAAAAGTAAAGATAAAAATTATGAACAACAAATACATACCTATCAACAAGTGAATCTAAAAGTCAAGCGAATTAAAAATCTGAAGGACAGAATAAACTGATGAACATAATAGAATCAGGGCCATAGAATCAGAGTGGATTGATAATTCTCAGGGGGAAAGGGGTGTCTGTGTGGGGGGTACGGGAAGAGACTGGACAAAATCATACACCTATGGATGAGGACAGCGGGGGGGAGGTAAGGGCAGAGGGGGGGTGGGAACCGGGTGGAGGGGAGATATGGGGGGAAAAAAGGAGAAACAATTGTAATAATCTGAACAATAAAGATTTATTAAACTAAAAACAAAACAAAACAAAACAAAAATTTCACTTTGAAAATCAGTGCCTTACAAATTCCTATCTTATTGTGTTGACCAATATTATATGGCCTTACATATCATGTGTGTTGGGATGATGAAAATCAGAGATTCATAAAGACTCCTCTAGACCACATCTTGCTAACATTCCAAGATGTTGTTTTTGTTTTCCTTTTAATGGTGGTTAGAAGAGATAAAATGAGATATACCTTTATAACACATTTTTGAATGTACAGTGCAATATTCTTAACTATAAGCATAATACTGTACAACAGATTTCTAGAACTTATTTATCTTCCCTAACTGAAACTTCATACACATTGAACAGCAAATTTGAAAATTATTTTAGGGCTGTTAAAATACTGTAACTTCAATGTAGGAGAGCTTAACCCTCTTAGATTACTCAGAATCTGACTAAAATATCCTATGGCCTGAAGAGAGTCTCTCAACTAATGGAATTTTATGCAATCTCATTTGGGACAAGGTGTTTATCATTCTCTCCTTGCAGTTGCTGCACTTATTATCCTCCTTTAAATGGTCCTCCTTTAACTTTTACATCTTGGATTCTTGTTATATGGATCAAGTATTAGCGATATCTTTGTCTCCAAACTCTCCTGTTGACAATAAGAAATGTATATGATCTAAGACAAATACTAAGGAAAAGGAAAAAAAAAATCAGGCAGAATATCTTTGGAGAAACAAAGTCCTCATGATTGTATTTATTTTTGAAAATTATATTTTATAAATTTTGGATGTTAACCCCTTATCAGATGTATCATTGGTTAATACCTTCTTCCAATCAGTAGGTTGTCTTTAGGTTTTGTTGATGGTTTCCTTTTCTATGCAATTTATATTTTTTAGTTTGATGTATTCCCATTTGTTTTTGTTTTGTTTTGTTTGTTTGTTTCCCTTGTGCAAGGAGATACATCAGAAAAAATATTACTAAGAGCAATGTCAGAGAGTTAACTGCCTATGTTTTCTTCTAGGAGTTTTAGGGTTCCCTGTCCTACATTTAAGCCTTTAAACCATTTTGAGCTTATGCTTGCATATGGTGTAAGGAGGTGGTTTCTTTTCTTTCTCTTTTCTCTCTCTTCTTTTTGCATGTATTTGTCCAGTTTTTGCAACACCATTTATTGAATAGATATGCGTTGTTGGTTATTGGTGGGATTGCAAATGGGTTTAGCCACAATGGGAGAAAGTATGGAGGTTCCGCAAAAAATTAAAAATATAAGTACCTTATGAACTAGCAATTCCCCCGCTGGGTATTTATTTGAACAAATACAAAACACTAATTCGAAAAGATATATGCACCCCTATGTCCATTGCAGCATTATTTACAATAGCCAAGATATGGAAGCAACCCAAGTGTCCATCAGTACATGACTGGATAAAGAAGTAGTGGGACATATATACAATGGAGTATTACTCAGTCATAAAAAAGAATGAAATCTTATCCTTTGCAGCAACATGTATGGACCTAGAGGGTATTATGCTAAATGAAATAAGTCAGACAGAGAAGACAAATACTATGTGATGTCACTTAGATGTGAAAAATAAAGAACAACATAAACCAAACAGAAATAGATAGGAGGAGGTTTGGACACTAGGTGATAAAGGTAAAAGCATTAAGAAGTAAAAATTGGTAGTAATAAAATAAAAATGGGAATATAAGTATAGCATAGGGAATATAGTCAGTAATACTCTGATACTATTGTAATAACTACTTTTGGTGCCAGATAGCTACTAGAATTAATGGGAGATCACTTTGTAAATTATGTAAATGTCTAAACATTATGCTGTATGTTTAAGACTAAAATAAAAAAATACATATTGTCAACTGTAATTAACAAAAGAAAAAAGAAATATATGTCAGGGGGGGATCCAAGATGGCAGCCGGCAGGATGGAAGTGAGGAAGATAGTGTGAGTAGGTGAAAGAGTGAAAAGGGAGTGCGTGGACATATGTGGAATGTCTGTGTTTGTGAGGGAGGAACAGTTATATTCCGCAGGACTGTTTGGAGCTGGCAGACCAGGCTCCCCTGGCCAAGCAGCCTCTACTACTGCTGCAATCTCTCCCAGGGCGGCCAGCTCTGCTTCAGAGACCATGTCATCTTGAAGGGGAGAGCAGCTGTGACTGGGAGCCCAGCCTCACTTCCACCCGGGGAGACCTCAGACAACACCCGGGACCCTACAGCCACACCAGGCAGGGACCTGCTGCCTGGGCTGCGAACCCACGAACACTGAGACTCCAGCCTCCCTGGCTGTGGGCATCTAAAATGTTTGTCCAGGGGGAGACAAAATAGCAGCTGAATAGGCAGACAGGTCCTGAGCTTTCTCACTGAGCAGATAGAAGAAACAGCTGAATCGAATAATATCCACCAGGAATTGGTGAATTAAGCATAGCTGGTGAGACAATCTGTGGGTAGAAAGGTCAGAGGTCGCCTGGAGAGAGGTGGAATCATGGATGTGGTACAAACAGGACTAGAATCTCAGAGGGAGTCTGCGCTGCACCAAGTCCACGTACATTGGGGACACGTGTAGCCCTCGAATGTGGAAGGGTGTCCATAGGACTGCTGGCAGCAGGGTACTCTAGATCTACATCCACAGTCATGGGAGGCTGTGCCCAGAAAGGCAGCCTGAAGTTCTGCACTGGCCATGCAGTGCCAGGGGGAGAGAGATGCGCAGCAGCACGGTTGCTCTGTCTTTATAATTTCCTAGCTTTTACCCGCTAAACCCAGGATCTTTTAATCACAAACACTCACCAAGGTTCTGGTTCAGGGGAAGGTAGTTTTGTAGAAGTTAGAGAACAAAATAGGGAGAGGAGATCAGGAATCCATCTCTGGGACAGTCGGATCCCTTCAACCCTGAACAGACATTTTTCTCCTGGAGACCAGGCTCCTCCCTGCAGCACAGCTGCACCCAGCCGTGAGCTTGGCAGGGAAATAAAGATTCAAAATATCCTCAGGGAGGCCTCGGGGACTAGGTTGAAGGGCCATTTCATCCCGGAAACTAATACAGACCTAAAGATCTTGTCAGAAATAGAGGCTTGTGTAAATACGACTGAAAACAGGCAGACAAACAAAGCTGACAGATTGATCCCACCTGCCTGAAACCAAGGTTGTGGCATCTGACACAGAGGAGCAGTGGATCGTTGGGAACTTCAACACAGTGCTGACTATCTAGCAGGAAGCTGAGACATGGCAGGTAGAACAGTGGAGATGGGTCTTAGACCATCCCCCATGGGACATTAAATACTTAGATGAAGCAAACAAACTTCACTACTTCACTTTTTAAAAATATTTTACTTAAGAAACTATTTTTTTCTTTATTTTATATATATATGTTATTTTATTATTATTTTATTATATTTATTATTATTACTAGAGGCCTAGTACACAGATTCATGCACCAGTGGGATCCCTCGGCCTGGCCTGCTAGGATCAGGCCAAGGCCGGCAGTCTGACATCCCCCGAGAAATGTGTTGAGTGTCTGCCCCCTGGTGGTTGGTGCATGTCTTAGCTACTGGATGGTTGTCCAATGCTATTTCAGATAAAGGTTTAATCTCCAAAATTTACAGAAAACTCATAAAGTTTGACAAAGGAAGATAAACAATCCAATCAAAAAAAATGGGCAAAGGACCTAAATAGACACTTTTCAAAAGAGGCTATACAGAAGGCAGAGAGACATATGAAAACATGCTCAAAGTCACTAATCATATGAGAGATGAAAATCAAAACAACAATGAGGTACTATCTCACACCTGTCAGAATGCTATCATCAACAAATCAACAAACAACAAATGCTGGCAAGGATGAGGAGAAAAAGAAACCCTCATGCACTGCTGGGGTTAATGCAGACTGGTACAGCCACTGTGGAAAATAGTATGGAGTTTTCTCAAAAAGTTAGAAATGGAACTCCCATTTGACCCAGTAATCCCACTTCTAGGAATATATCCCAAAAAAAAACAGAAACCAATCAGAAAGGATCTATGCACCCCTATGTTCATATCAGCACAATTTACAATAGCTAAGATTTGGAAACAGCCTAAGTGCCAATTAGCAGATGAGTGGATTAAAAAACTGTGGTACATCTACACAATGGAATACTATCTACACTAATAAAAGAGAAAGATGCAAATTGACCGTACCTTCACGATGCCCACCAGCCAAACAGAAGTGAATATGCAAATTAACCCAACAAATATGGCAGGTTAATTTGCATACACAGGTGCCCAGTGGCTGGGGGCGGGATGCTTGTATTGTCGCCATGGCGAGGACACAGGCATTTCACACCGCCCCAGCAGCTCTGGGCCTCTGGGCAGTGTGGGAAGGAGAAAAGGTGGCTCTGGGCCAGAGAAAAGGCTGTGCCGGAAGCCAGGGTAAGGAAGGCCCATTTTGCACAAATCTTCCTACAGCACTTTTACCATTTGCAATATCATGGATGGAACTGGAGAGCATTATGCTAAGGGAAATAAGCCAGTCAGAGAAAGATAAATATCACATGATCTCACTCATATGTGGGATATAATGATCAATATAAACTGATGAACAAAAATAGATCCAGAGACAAGGGGCAGGGGCGCAGAGGGGGGCGGTTGTTAGAGATCAACCAAAGGACTTGTATGCATGCATATTAGCATAAGCAATGGACACAGACACTGGGGCAGTAGGGTTGCACTCAGGGTTGAGAGTGGCCAGCGGGGGGGGTCAATTGGGGAAAAAGGAGACATATGTAATACTTAAACAATAAAAAAAAAAAAAAACAAAAATAAATAAATGGAATCTCAACAATAAAAAAAAAGAAAAACAGAAAATTATATTTTTCTTCAAAAATTATCAAGATATAATGTGTTATTATTATTTTATAATTATGGCTCCCATAGTATTAAAATAAAATTACTATTTACTTAATAAACATTATCTTTTTATGTGCAATTTATATTTTTATAAAATCAACTGAAAGATCAGCAAGAATAACCAATGTCAGTTCATCTAGGAATCTTCTTCTTGAAAGTATGTTTAACCATTGATGATACTTTAATTTTGTAATTTTCTGTTTATTTATATTTAAACATGTGAAGAACAATTAGAAGATTATATCTGAGACTTTTAAAATTTGACACATGGATGTCCATATTTTTTCCTTATTAAACTTTAGTTCCATAAACCAGTTAAAAAATTTAGAATACAGCTGTATTTTTTTGCAAGTGTTTGGAAAGCAGATTAATCAAAAAATGTTTAATGAGTACCTTCATATGTTGAAATTTAAGGTAAATAGTTTTTGAATAGTGATCCAAAATGCTTCACATTGATTAATTAGTATTGACCCTGAATCTATTTTGGTTACATCTATATATAATAAATTATTTTAGAAAAAAATTGAAGTGATCTATTTTCTAACTGATAAATAGACTTAAAAATGTGAGAAGATCTTATAAAGATTATATTTATTTTTTAAATTAAACTAATATTACTCATCCTTCTGGTCAGTTCATCACTTTCTAATGATTATTGCATCATTTTATGAAATTCTTTTAAGGAAATCCAACACAGACTCTGTTTTAATGCATATTTGGTTCTATAGTATATCTTTTGAAGTTTATTTGACAATATATGCTGTGGGAATAAACAAAAGCTAACCAAATGAGAAAAACAAATGCTATTTACTCTGAGCTTGCCATAGCAAACCAGTCAGCCACCATTACTTGCACTTGGCAGGGACTCAAAGTCAGGCACAGGAGTAGGAAAACTTTACAGTCAGAAATATGAAGGTTTCAGATGTGACCTGATTAGAAGCTGCTTCCCTGGGGACGTTGTAGGTGGACCAACTAGAATTGGGGCTCCTATGTGACTGAGTTGGCTGCAATTTTGGTTCTTTCTGCATGGTCCTAAATTGGAAGCAGGAACAGATATTGGGGAAGCAGTCAGTTATTAATTAAGTCCTGCCTATTCTGGGCCAATCATCACAGTTTTTGTTTAGATCCCTGGATTGTCACTGGAGATAGCAATCGAAGTAGGCTGGCTTCCAGGGTTGTTTATTGTAGATAAGGGGTTGGTTTCCCACAGATTGCTTCAGGTAATGGGTCAAAGTTATATTTTGTATGTAATCTATTCATTGTTTATTTGTATATTCAGTCTCACTGTGTTAATAAAATCTTGATTAAGAGAAAGCAATTGAAATAAATGAGCTACACTAAGATTCGATGACCTCCTTTTATGAATACACAGAACATTGATCTGAAGCTCTCATCAACTCAGACATCAATGGTAAATATAAAAGAATGACTCATTTTCCTTCATAGAAACATTAAATTATTATTCAGAGCATAACTATTTAAACAAAATTAATTTCACCCAACATCTTGACTTCTCAACATCTGCAAACAAGTTTCTTTTCTTTTTCCACACAACTGATCTCTGAAGTAGTAGACATTATTTTATTAAAGGCTGTGCTAATTACAAGAAGTTTTAAATTGTTTTTAAGCACATTTGCCAAAAACTCCAATTAAATTTAAAAAAAAAAGTATTTTTTGAGACGTTTATTCAGTATGTATGAACGACAGTATACACAGCAATGGACAAAGAAGAAATAGTATCTCCTCGCAGAAGGGCTACATCCCCATTGTGGGAGACAGATATTAAATAAAGTCCACAACAGATATCAATAACGACTAATCTGTTCATCAAAAAATTAAGAATAAGAAAGAATGTTTATAAATTTCAATGTAAAAACTTTTAAATATATTTATATATTTATTCCTCTGAGTTTTTTTTAAACACACATCAGTTTGACCTTTTTTTAAAAAAAAATGTTTTTATTGATTTCAGAGAGAGAGAAAGGTAGCGAAAGAAACATTGATGAGTTGCCTTCCATATGCACCCCAAACCCACAACCAGGAATTGAACTGGCAACCTTTCAATGCAAGGGATGATGCTCAACCAACTGAGCCACATGGGCCAGGGTAATTTGATCTTTACTGACATGTGACTTTAGGATTCATTTTGTATGATGCTTATGTGGCTCTATTAATTAAGCAATTTTCAAGTGAAAGTAACACCATTCCAAACTATAAGTATTTTAAATAGTACAGACCTTCTTTTTCTCAAATAACATAAAGACTGGAAACTCCTGACCTGTGTTGTTTATTCAGTGGATAACAAGTTTGTAAAGAATCCAGCTTTTTCTACCTTTCCTCACTGTCTTCCACAAGGTGGTGTGGCAGATATAGTAGAGGGCTCACTCAGCACCCACCTCAAGCACAATTTACTGGCTTTCCTCTACTATCGAGTTTGGCATGAAAGAACATAACTTTATGAGACTCTTTTTCCCATGAAAAGTGTCCCTCTAGAAAGGTGTTTTGCCTTCTTATGTAATTACCACACCTCTTTTTTCCTCCTTCCTCTAATGACAGTTTTGACATCAACATGTTGACAGGGACTATAGCAGCCATCCTGTAGTAGTAAGGAAAGGTGAGTGAATTCAATATATCTTGCTCTTGATAGCTACTGTCCTGAAGCCAGTACACACCAACTTTCAGACTTTTTGTTGAATGAGAAAAGTAAAACTTTACATTTGTTTAAGCCTCTGTTTATGTTACTTACAATGACATGAAATAAAGGTAAGGCTTGTCTACTTTACAGTGTGTCCCTGTTCGTGTTGACAAAATGGCTGCAGCAGCTGCAGAATCCAATGTTGGCATAATATTATTAAGAAAAGAAGAGAGAATATGTTCTTGTGCATCTCTCTTTTGGTAAGAAAATGCTCACCCAAAAGTTTACCAGTAAAATTTGTCTCAAGTTGCACTGAGCAGTATTTTGTCACATGACAGTATATAAAATATTAACTGTAGGATTTCAAAATGGCAGTGGAGTAAGTGGAAGCTACACCAACACTCTCCCAGGACCAAACTCGAAATACAACTAAAATACAGAAAAACCACCCAGAATAATCAACTGAAGACTATCAGGAGAGAACCCTGATATCCAAGGATGGAAAGTGGAGATCACAGAGACATTGGTGGGGAAGTACAGAAGCATGAAAGGGCTGCTGGGCACCCACAGACAGCAGCTAAAGTTCCGGAGGGATATCTCAGCGGTGTTGGATTCTCACTGAGAATTATGGGTTCTAAATCCCAAGACAGGCTCTCCAGCCCAGAGGAACAGAACTGAGAATGGTTCCCATGTAACATCTGGCTGTGAAAAGCAGCAAGCTTACTTTCTGCCAGGGAGAGATGGCAGGAAATGCAACCACCCGTTTAAAGGGCCAATACACAAAATTTGGTGTGTAGTTACTCACCTTCAGCTCTGGTAGAAGGTGGCAGAGTAGATTAGAGCTGTGTGAGCAGAATCCATGGTTGGGGACTCTGGGGTTAGACCTTGAAAGATGCCACCCTCGGTTCCTATTCTGAGTCATTCCCTCATACAGTAGAGGATATCCTTCTCCAGCAGACCTTTGCCATCCAGGCAACTTTGGCCAGGGGGAGGGAAAGCAGTTGCCCCACTCTATTAGGAAACCCCTCATTCTACCCTATGGAGTTTCTGAGACCCATTAAGACACTGAAAATAACAATCAGCCTGCAGGCAGAAGCAATTGCTTCACCCTGTTAGAAAACATCCCTCCCCACACTGTGCTTGATAGCCTGAGTAATTAAGACTGAATAACAATTAGATCTGAAGGCAGAGGCAGATTTCCTTCTAGGACTGGGGCTAGGAAAAGCAGGTCTTAATGCATATCTTGATCCTTTCCAAGGGCACCCAGCCCAAGCAGAGGGAGCCATAAGCTGTGGATTGCTGATGACTCCAAAGAGGCTACTCAGGGCCAGTCACAAACAGCATCTGACACTGTCCTTCATTAGAGATTGGGAGTCATAGCAGATCTACCTAATACAGTGGTCACCAACCGGTGGTCCACAGACCACTGGTGGTCTGTGAGGTCTGAAAGGTTCGCGACCACTGACCTAATACATAGACTTAATCCAAAGAGGCAGTCAAATGGGAAGACAAAAAAAAAAAAAAAAAAAAAAAATAAAGCCCCAAATGAAAGCACGAGAGAATTCTCCAGAAGAAGAGATAAATAAAATGGAGAAAATAAATTTATCAGATATAGAGTTCAGAATAATGATGGCAAGGATGTTCAACAGCATAAAAAAAAAAAAAAAAAACATGTTGGAAGGAACACATAAAAGATTAGGGGAGCCTTAGCCAGTTTTGCTCAGTGGATAGAGCATTGGCCTGTGGACCAAAGGGTCCCGGGTTTGATTCCAGTCAAGGGCACATGCCTGGGTTGCAGGCTTGTTCCCAGTGGGGCATGCAGGAGGCGGTCGATCAATGATTCTTTCTCATCATTGATGTTTATATCTCTCTCTCCCCCTCCCTTCCTCTCTGAAATCAATAAAAATATATTTAATACAAAAAGATTAGGGAAAGCCAAGGGTCAGATAAGTAAATTAGAAGACAGGGTAGAAAAAAATCACTCAATCACAGAATCAAGAAGAAAAAACAATAAAAAAAAATAGGGGGACAGCTTAAGGGAGCTGTGGGACAAAAGGAAATTTAATAATATTTACATCATAGGGATACCAGAAGGGCAAGAAAGTGAGCAAGGGATAGATAATCTGTTTAAAGAAATAATGGCAGAACACTTCACTAACCTGGTGAAGGAAAAAGTCACACAAGTTCAGGAGGCACAGAGAGTTCCAAGCAAGAAGAACCCAAACTGTCCCATAATGAGACACTTCAAAATTAAAATGACAAAATTAAACATGAGAAAGGACTCTTAAAGGCAGCAAGAGAAAAGCAGTTTGTTCCCTTAAGACTATCAGCTGAATTTTTATCAGAAAATCTACAGGCCAGAAGGGAAAGGCATGAAGTGTTCAAGGTAATGAAAAGTAAGGATTTGAAACCAAAATTACTATATCCAGCAAGGCTATCATTCAAAATAGATGGTGAAATAAAGAGTTTCACAGACAAAAAGGGCTAAAAGAGTTTACCACCAAACAAGAACTGCAAGAAATGCTAAAGATTTTGCTGCAATGAGAAGAAAAGAGAGAGAGAGAGAGAGAGAGAGAGAGAGAGAGAGAGAGAGAGAGACATAGGAATAAAGAATTAAAATGGCAATTAATAAATACATATCAATAATAACATTAAATGTAAATGGATTAAATGCTCCAATTAAAAGACATAGGGTAGCTGAGTAGATATGAAAACATAACCCAATATATGCTATCTATAAGAGACCCACCTGATAATAAGACTCACACAAGATGAGAGTGAAGGAATGAAAAAAATTTTTCCATGAAAAGGAAAAAAAAAAAAAAAGCTGGGGTAGCAATACTCATATCTGATAGACTTCAAAATGAAGGCCATCATAAGAAACAACAAAGGTCACTACATAATACTCAATGATTAATCCTACAAGAGGATATAATCCTGGTTAACATATATGCACCCAACATAGGAGCACCTAAATTTATTAAAAAACAAACAAAACAAAAAATTCCTGGAGGACTTGAAGAGAAAGATTGACTGCAATACAGTCATACTAGGGGACTATAACACCCTGCTAACTTCACAGGATAGATCTTCCAGACAAAAAATTAACAAAGAAACAAACTCTAAACGACACACTGAATCAGGTGGATTTAATTCACACTTGTAGAATATTTCACCCCAAAACTGGAGAATATATATTGTTCTCAAATGCACATGGGTCATTCTCAAAGATAGACCACATATTAGGACACAAAACAAGTCTCTACAACTTCAAGAAGATTGAAATCATATCTATGACATTCTCAGATCACAATAGAATGAAGTTAGAATTAAATATAGTGAAAACACTCAAAAACATTCAAACACATGGAGGCTAAATACCATGTTATTAAACAATGAATGGGTTACTGCTAAGATCAAGAAATAAACTAAAAAAAAAAACTTCATGGAAACAAATTAAAATGAGCAAACAACAACTCCAATTCCCTGGGAAATAGCAAAAGCAGTCCTGAGAGGGAAGTTTATAGGACTAAAGGCCTACCTCAGAAAACAAGAAAAAATAATAATAAACTATTTAACCTTACAACTTAAAGAATTAGAAAGAGGACAACAAGAAAAGCCCAGAGAAAGTAGAAGGAAGGAAGTAATAAAGATTAGATCAGAAATAAATGACATAAAGACTAAAAAAAACATAAAAAAGATCAATAAAACCAAGAGCTAGTTCTTTAAGAAGATAAACAAGATTGATGAACCTTTAGCCATACTCATCAAGAAACAAAGAGAGTTGACCCAAATCAATAAAATCAGAAACAAAAGAGTTAAAGTAACAACTGACACCACAGAAATATAAAGGATTGTGAAAAAATACTATGAATAACTATATGCCAACAAACTGAACAATGTGGATGAAATAATTCCTAGAAACATACAATCTTCTAAAACTCAATCAAGAAAAATCAGAAAACCTGAATAGGCAGATAAATACTGATGTAATTGAAGCAGTAATAATAATAATAAAAAAAATTGCCAACCAACAAAAGCCCTGATCTCATGGCTACACAGGGGAGTTTTACTAAACATTCAAAGAACACCTATACTCCTCAAACTCTTCAAAAAAATCCAAGAGGAAGAAACATTTTCAACTACTTTTTATGAGGCCAACGTTATCCTAATTCCAAAACCAGATAGAACACCACAAAGAAAAAAATTACAGGTCAATATCCCTCATGAACATAGGTTCTAAAATCCTCAACAAAATATTAGCAAATCTGATCCAGTAATATATCAAAAAGATCATACACCATGACCAAGTGGAATTTATTCCAGGGATGTAAGGCTGGAACAATATTCACAAATTGATAAAAGTGATACATCACCATAAACAAATTGAAAGACAACAACCACATGATCATATCAATGGACGCAGAAAAAGCATTAAACAAATCTCAATATCCATTTTTGATAAAAATTCTGACCAGCCCACCTGGCATAGCTCAGTGGTTGAGCATTGACACATGAACCAGGAGGGCATGGTTTGATTCTCAGTCAGGGCATATGCCCAGGTTGTGGGCTTGATCCCCAGTACGGGACATGCAGGAGGCAGCTGATAAATGATTCTCTCTCATCATTGATGTTTCTAAATCTGTCTCTCCCTCTCCCTTCCTCTCTGAAATCAATTTAAAAAAAATTCTCACCAAAGTTGAGAGGAATCATACCTCAACATAATAAAGGCCATGTATGACCAGCCTACAGCATACTGAATGTTCAATAAATAAAACCATTTCCCCTAAGAATAAGATCAAGACAGGATGTCTTCTTTCACCACCTTTATTCAACATAGCCACAGTGATCAGACAAGAAATCATAAAAGGCATCCAAATTGGAAAGGAGGGATTAAAACTGTCATTATTAGCAGATGGCATGATATCCTAGCTTATAATAGAGAAACATGCAAATTGACCGCACCTCCGCTATGCCCATGATTGGGCCTGCGAGAGGCTGGGGGCGGGACTCCGGGTGGCCTATCTGGCCTTTGAGAAAACCAAGATGGCGGCACCAAATCCTCTTAGTTCCGGGGGTCCTGAGGAGCAATGGCAACCCTAGAGGGGCGTGGCCGGGCACCGCCAGCAGCCTCCCGGGGGTCCCGGGGCAGATC
Source organism: Eptesicus fuscus (assembly GCF_027574615.1). Lineage (NCBI taxonomy): Eukaryota > Metazoa > Chordata > Mammalia > Chiroptera > Vespertilionidae > Eptesicus > Eptesicus fuscus. The sequence goes on along the minus strand of NC_072475.1, from coordinate 89,802,563 downwards.
AGGAACCCGGGGGGCGTGGCCGGGCCCAGCCAGCGGCTCCAGGGCCGGGGTTCGCCATCCTGGCCTAAATGGCTGGTGCTGAGAGGGATCAATGGGGCCAGTGGAAGGAGCAGGTGGTAGTTGACCACCGAGGCCATCTGCAGCAGCCGGATGCAGAGTTGGGGTCCACGTTCTCCAGGTTGGCCTCCGTGGGGCCCGTGTCGCACCCATAGTAGCCGAGTGGGCATGCTGGCATAGTAGCCCCAGCATGAGGCCAGCTTCCCAAGCCAGGCTGCGGAGGGAGGGAGGACCTCTGGGCTGAGAGCACTCCCCCACCCCAGTGGACAGGGCACAGAGAGCGAGCAGCAGAGAGCTACTAGGGGTGGTGGGTGTGGTGGCCTGGCTTCCAAGGGGCTGGCTTCAGCTGCTGTGGCCTGCGCTGAGGTGGCTGGTGGTGGGGGCAACTGCGGGGGCGCATCCGAGGCTGGGGCACTGGGAGACGTGGGACTGCAGTCCAGAAAGCGAGGCTCCGGAGGACCTGGTCACCGACCCCCGGCATTGAAGCCGCCTCCTACAAGATGTATCCTAGCCTAGGTGTGTGGGAAGCAGGTTCAGGAACCTCTCCCTTTGCGGCACCAGAGCCCAGGCCTGCCAGCTCCCCAGAGGAGACCCCCACCAGGATCGGGGGCGTGACCGGCCTCCAAACCGCCAGTGACCCTAACCCAGGCCTGCCAGCCCCCCAGAGGAGATCCCCACCAGGATCGGGGGCGTGACCAGCCTCTAAACCGCCCGCAGCCCTAGCCCAGGCCTGCCAGCACCCCAGAGGAGACCCCTGCCAGGATTGGGGTCATGGCCAGCCTTCAAACTGTGGCGGCCCCTAGCCCAAGGAGGCCTCCTGGCCGAGGACGCCTGAGTCTGTTCTTGACCTAGGGCCGGGCTCTCCCCGCAAGGGACTCAGAAGCCGCCAGAGTCTAACTGCCAGTCTCTGGGAGTGCATCCACTGTCCACCAAAAAGTAGGGCCATCAAACCATTCAGTCTCAGTGCAGGCACAGGTCCGTGGCTGACGGGGTGGAGGCCAGACCAAAAACAAAACAGCAGAAACACCCTGCCCACCTGGGCGGGTACTGCTGTAGTCCACGTGGCCTGGGCAGTGTAGAAAGCGCTACCTTCTCCCAGGTCCTGTGCTGGCACCGCCGCCTCGCTCACCCTCAAGCCCCCCTGAGTCCTGACAGCAAAGTGTGTGGGGCATTCTGCAGGAGTTGTGCCATTCTGGGTGCTTTTGCCCAAAGACACACTTTGGGATGAATTCAGAGCCACATCTCATTTCCCATGAGACTGGAAGAACCATGTAAAAGGATTTTGACAAAAGCTTTCCACATCTCTGTTTATTCTTTTGAATCCATAAAACGACCTTAAAAAAAGCATCCGGGCCACCTAAGAAAGAATGCACTTTCTGGCCAGAGCACGCAGGATTCTTTTGCCCAACAGGTTAAAGGGAGCAGAGCTGGCACAGTGGGAATGGCCCTGGTGCCCTATGAGGAGACCGGGGGAATGGGGTTGCTGAAATTCCATAAGCCTCTTGCCACCTTCTCCTTTGCAAACCACACCATCCAGATCCACCAGGATTGGAGGCAACTGGGAATCACAGCCGTGATTTGGGACATGGTGAGCAAATCTTGAGGGGCCTCTGAAAACATCTGCAATTGATTATAAGACTGGTCTTTATTTAAAAAGAAATAAAAGAACAGCTTTGTTGAGATATAACCCATATACTGTACATGTCACCTAAAGTTTACAATGAACTGGTTTTTTAAAGTAAATTCAGAGTGGTACAACCATCACCATGCTCAATTTTTAAATATCTTCATGACCCATCCCCTCCAAAAAAAACTTCTACCCATTGGAATCACTTTCCTGATCATCTTCCCCAAAATAGATTGCACTTTAAAGGTGGGTAAAGGAAAGTTGAGGGAAGTTAAAACACTGCACAAAGGATATTGTAAGATGACAAAGCCCAAAGTGAAGATCATGTGTTTTCTTTAAAAAATATATATTTTTAAAATTTCAGAAAGGGAGAGGGAGAGAGAGATAGAAACATCAATGATAAGAATCACTGATCAGCCGAAACCGGTTTGGCTCAGTGGATAGAGCGTCGGTCTGCGGACTGGAAGGTCCCAGGTTCGATTCCGGTTAAGGGCATGTACATTGGTTGCTGGCACATATCCCGGTGGGGGGTGTGCAGGAAGCAGCTGGTCGATGTTTCTCTCTCATCCATGTTTCTAGCTCTCTATCCCTCTCCCTTCCTCTCTGTGAAAAATCAATAAAATATATTAAAAAAAAAAAGAATCACTGATCAGCTGCTGCCCACAGGCCCCCTTCTGATCAGGCATGTGTGCCCCTGATCAGAATCAAACCTGGACTCTTCAGTCCACAGGCCGATGCTCTCTCCATTAAGCCAAACTGACCAGGGCCATGTGTTTTCTTCAAGTTCTGCGTGGTTGTAATGGTCCCCAAATCTATACTAATAAAAGGGTAATATGCTAATTAGAGTGATTGTCTTCCGGACATCTTTCCAGACAAAGCCGCAGTGGCTACAAAGGCCAAGGCTCAGGCAGCCATAACCAGCTGCAGTGGCAGCAGCATTGGGGTTATGGGGGTGGTGCCTCCAGAGGGAGGCCAGACTGGGGGCCAAGGCACAGGCAGTTTGGGGTGATCAGGCTGATAGGGGAGGGCAAGGTAGGGGCAATCAGGCTGGCAGGAGATCAAGGTAGGGGCAAGCAGGCAGGCAGGCAGTGGGGTTAGGGACAATCAGGCAGGCAGGCAGGTGAGTGGTTAGGAGCCAGCGGTTCCGGATTGTGAGAGGGATGTCCGACTGCTGGAAGTTGGACATCCCCTGAGGGGTCCCAGATTGAAGAGGGTGCAGATTGGGCTGAGGGGCACCCCCCCAACCCCCCCCCCCCAGTGCACGAATTTCGTGCACCGGGCCTCTAGTTATGCATATAAAACCCTAAAGACTTCACCAAAATACCTCTTAGTCTAATAAATGAATTTGGCAATGTAGCAGGACACAAAATTGACACCCAGAAATTGATGGCATTTTTATACATCAACAATGAATTCTCAGAGAGAGAAACTAAACAAATAATCCAATTACCACTGCAACAACAACAACAACAACAAAATTAAGATACTTAGGAATAAACTTAACCAAGGAGGTAAAAGACTTGTACTCAGAAAATTACAGGAAAAAAAGAGATAGAGGAAGATATAAACAAGTAGAAGAATCTAACATGATCATGGATTGGTAGAATTAACATCATTAAAGTGTCCATACTACCCAAAGCAATCTATAAGTTTAATGCAATCCTGTTAAAATACCAATGGCATATTTCACAGACTTAGAACAGATACTCCAAAAATTTATATGGAACCAAAAAAGACCATGAATGGCGACAGCAAGCTTGAGAAAAAAAGAACAAAGTTGGAGGGATCACAATACCAGATATCATGAAATACTACAAAGCCCCTACAATCAAAAGAGCCTGGTATTGGCACATGAACAGACATATAGATCAATGGAACAGAAGAGAGACCCAAGAAATAGCCATTATGCTCAATTAATATTTGATGAAGGAGGCAAGAGAATACAATAGAGCCAAGACAGTCTCTTCAATAAATGGTGTTGGGAAAATTGGACAGATACATGCAAAAAATGAAACTAGACCACCAACTTATCCTAATAATAGACAAATATGCAAATTGACCATACCTCCGACACACCCACAAGCCACACCCACCATCCAATCAGAGTGAGTATGCAAATTAACCCAAACCAAGATGGCTACAGCCACAGAGAGCAAGGTTTCCTAGGTAACAGAGGAAGCCAAGCTTTCTGCCTGCCCTGGCCAGGCCTAAGCCTCCACTCAAGCTACAAAGTTTCAATTATAGAAGGTAAACAAATTCAAACAAATGGCAGCAGGATGGAGCTTGAGAGAGCAGGCCAGGGTTGCCGGCGGCAACAGGGGAAGGAAAGCTTTCCGCACACCCTGGCTGGGCCCACCTGCTTAAGGCAACAAAGTTTCAATTATAACCCCAACACAAATGGCTGCAGGCCTTGGAGGGAGCCCCAGGCTTGGCTCCGCTCGAGGCTACAAAGTTTCAATTGTAGAAGGAAAATAAATTCCAGATATCAGGGCCTCGCTTGGGTTGCCAGGGGGCGTGGCTGGCCTGCAAACCACCACAGGCCCCTCACTCAGGCCGCCCCACACCCCAAGGGAACCCCCACCTGATACGGGCCGCCCTTCAGGGCAAACCAGCTGGCCCCCACCCCTGTACCAGGCCAATCAGGAAGGCAGGCAGGCAAGCAGTTGGGAGCCAGCAGTACTGAATTGTGAGAGGGGTCCCAGATTGGAGAGGGTACAGGCCGGGCTGAGGGACAACCCCCCTCCGTGCAAGAATTTCCTGCATCGGGCCTCTAGTAGCATACATAAGAATAAACTCAAAATTGATAAAATACTTACATGTAAGATGTGAAACAATAAAAATCTTAAAAGAAACCATAGGCAGCAAAATCTCAAACATATCTCATACCAATATTTTTGTGGATACATCTTCTAGGGCAAGGGTAACTTAGGAGGAAATAAACAAAGGGGACTACATCAAAATAAAAAGCTTCAGCACAGGAAAAGGAACCATGGGAGAATATATTTGTCAATGATACATCTGATAAAGGTTTAATATCAAAATATATAAGGAACTTATACAAAGGAAAACCATCCAATTAGAAATTGTGCAAAGGATCTAAATAGATACTTCTCCAAAGTTGACATACAGATGACCAAGAGACATATGAAAAATTGCTTAAAGTCACTGATCATCAGAGAGATGCAAATTAAAATGATAATGAGGTGTCACCTTACATGTGTCAGAATGGATATTATCAACAAATCAATAATGACAAATGCTGGTGAGGATGTGGGAAAAAGGGAACCCTAGTACACTGCTGGTGGGAATGCAGACTGATGCAGCCATTATGGAAAACATATGGAGTTTCCTCAAAAAATTAAACATTTTATCCAGTGATGCCACTTCTGGGAATATATCCTAAGAAACCTGAAACACCAATCAGAAAGAATGTATGAACCCCTATGTTCATAGCACCGTAATTTACAATAGCTATGATTTTGAAACAGCCCAACTGCCCAGTAGTACATGAGTGGATAAAAAAAATCTGTGGTGCTTTTATACCATGGAATACTACCCAGCTATAAAAAAAAAAAAGGATATTTTACCTTTGAGACAGCATGGAGGGACCTGGAAAGTATTATGCTTAATGAAATAAGCCAGTCAGACAAAGATAAGTATTATATAATGTTACTCATATGTGGAATCTAATGAACAAAATAGATATAGAGACATAGAAGCATTGAATCCACTGTTGAATCTCAGAGGGAATGTGGGGATGGGTGGGTGGGTCAGAAGACATCAACCAAAGCACTTGCATGCATATATGCATAACCCATGGGTACCGACAATAGAGTGGTGAAGGCTTGGTACAGCAGTTGGGGGCAGGCTAGAAGGGGTCAATGGCAAAAAAAGTGGACATATGTAATACTTTCAATAGTAAAGTTTAAAAAATAAAATAAAGTAAACTATCTACTATCAAAAGGAACAAGACCAAGATAATTGGGATGATCCAGCCATGATTCATTCCTGGGGCTGGAAATAGGCTCAACATTATTGAGCTCATGGCCTTGCAGAGGATGGACACAACAGTAATAATGGACCTCTGCAAGTAGGAAGAAGAGAAAATATATAATGGGCTGGCAAATAGCAATAATTCCCACACTGTCTTAGAATACAGAATTTTTAACATTAAGATCATAAAATTATGTTGAGATCTAGCATAGTACTAAGGCCGGACTTAACTTGACATAATGAGGATACCTATTTGGAATTCAAAGTTCTCATTCTTAAAAGATTAGCATATGATGTTTTAAAAAAATAAGGAGGTTATTTTAAATATGAAAAAAGTATTTGCAAATTTTAATTCATTGAACAAGGACAAAGAGTTGCTATCTCCACTGTAAATTTTCTCTTCTGTTGAACTAGTACTTCTGTATTTTATAACCATGGAGAGAGAAAAAGAGAGGAAGAAAGAGAGAGAGAGAGAGAGAGAGAGAGAGAGAGAGAGAGAGAGAGAGAGAGGGAAGGAAAGAAGGAGGAAAGACAAGCTTTCCTATTCCACTTCTACAGTAATAATTTTTTTAGTCTCTTAAAGTTTGGGCTTTCTGTTATGGTTTCCTTTGAACAAAGAAATTGCAGGATAAAATAACTGATGATCCCCTTAAACCTCCAAGCTCCCTTCCAAAATGAACCTTCTGTAGTTCTATAAATCCCTAAAACAATCTGAATTGTTTCTCAGAGTGAAATTTGTAATTTTTTATTTGTTTATTCATATATAAGATTCTATATTTTAATATTTTATTGATTTTTTACAGAGAGGAAGAGAGAGAGGGATAGAGAGTTAGAAACATCGATGAGAGAGAAACATCGATCAGCTGCCTCCTGCACACCCCCTACTGGGGATGTGCCCAAAACCAAGGTACATGCCCCTGACCGGAATGGAACCTGGGACCCTTGAGTCCTCTATCCACTGAGCCAAACCGGTTTCGGCTAAGATTCTATATTTTAGGCAAACTCACAAAATTAGCATGATTGGGAAGAATTATACCCTTATGTGAAAGTTTCTGATAAGGATTTAGAAATCCAGTGCAAATTTTTGATTTATATGATGTATATGAGTAACATATTCAATTTAGCTTGGATTATAAAAGTCAATTCTGACTAATGATACTAGTAAGTTATTATACATTACTTCTCTTTCAAAGGAACAATAGTCTTCATTCATCACTATATAATAAAGTTTTTTATACTTTACCCCCAAAACTATAAGTTTTTGCATGAAACATTGATGCCCAGTGACTGGTAACAGTATAGTTTATACCATTGGTCTTCTTATGAAACTTTAGTCCTAATTTGCCAGCTTTCTCAGCTCTACTCTTCAGAACTTTGCAAAAAATCACAATAGATTTTCAGTATATTAATCAATTTGATATTTGTCCTGGACAAATATGGTTAGGAAAAATTGATAAGATTTTCCAGGTTTTAATGTATTAATAATAAAAAAGTATCTATAATTGCTGTTATATTTCTAGACTTCTATGTTTTATAAATATAATTATTTTAATCAACATAGTGCATTCAATAGAGAACTGATAACTGATAATGGAGAAGAAGTAATAACACAAAATGGAGGTTAAAAGTTCTTTTTTTTAAATCCAATAGTCCATAATGTTTGCTTGTTGTTTTTTTTTAAATATATAGATATAGATATAGATATAGATATAGATATAGATATAGATATAGATATAGATATAGATATAGATATAGATATATATACTGGTGGCCCCATGCACGAAATTCATGCACATTGAAAGGAAATTAATTAGAGGAAATATTTTAATATTGCTACTTGCCCTTTATCTATAATAGAAGTGTCAGAGATGAAAGAAAAGTAGTAAAATGTATATGAAAATCTCCCTCCTGTCAGAGTCTGGGGTGTGCCGCAGGACCCAGAGTCAAGTCCCCACCCACCCGCATGCGCCTCAAAATCATGTGAGACCCAGATCCGGCCGGCCCCACCCCTGTCAAGCCCCGCAGGGTGGGGTGGGTGCAGCCTCAGGTCCCCTGTCAAGCCCTGCAGGTTGGGAGGCGTGGACTCAGGTCCCCTGGCCCCTGCGGAAGGGCGAGAGGGTATGAGGGTGTGATGACTATTTGCATATTAGCTCTTTATTATATAGGATTTTCCCATTATGGAAAAAATAGATTTCATTATAGAAAATACAGAAAAGCAGATAGACGATACACTATTTGAAGTTCAACGTATTTACAACGTTAACATAAATTTTCAAGATTTTCTTGTAGCTTTGTTTTCAGTGGTTACTATGTTCTTTTTATTTCCTGTGACCATTGTGCTTGTGTGTGCTTACGTGTGTATGTGTACTTTGTAGTTAGTAGATTTGTTTATTAAACATTGTATTTCTATCTCGGTGCTGCACTCTGTGGGCACATGGTATGTTTTCAGTACTCTACCTGCTTTGAAGTGGTGATGCCATGTAACTTGGTCAATGACATGGGAACAGAAATGACATGTGCCAATTTCTGGTGCATGATTTAAAAGCCATTGTGCAATACCGTGCTTCCTTCCTAGTGGTGTAGACCTGGTGGAGGAATGTACCTGAAGGAGGCCTGTTAGCCCGAGTCTCTGATGAAAAAACAAAGAGTTCCCTTGATGATCCACAATTATACCCACAGCATGCATGAAATTTAACATTGAGAACACAAGATTTGGAGACAGTTTGTTGTGGGATAATTCCATTTATAATGCCTGATAGATATAGTGTTCTATTGCTTTCCTCTTAGCATCAGGACCAAAGCAATTGTTCTGTTTTTTTAAATTCTTGATTTAAAAAAAACCCAAAACATACTGGCTCCACCATAATTCACTTAAACAATATCATATTATTGAAAACAATAATTTTTTTACTATTAGGAATCATAATGATAGACACCCTTGTGTAAAAGTTGCAAGCATTCGTGGTGTGTGTGTGTGTGTGTGTGTGTGTGTGTGTGTGTGTGTGTTTGAGTTTTAGTATTTATAGTTTGTTTTGGTTATTTTGTTGTTGTTGTTAATCCTCATCCAAGGATATTTTTCCATTGTTTTTTAGGGAGAGTGGAAGAGAGAGGGAAAGACAGAGAAAAACATGGGCATGAGAGAAACACATTGATTGGTTTCCTCCTGCATGAGCCCCTACCAGGGCCCTGGCCAGGGGGGAGCCTGCAACCAAGGTACATGTCCTTGACTGTAATCAAACCCGGGACCCTTTGGTCTGCAGGCCAACACTCTAGCAACTGAGCCAAACTAGCTAGGGCTGTTTTGGTTATTTTTATCTCCTTAGGGACCTTTTCCAGTTGTACAATTATTGGGCAATATGTATACTCTCTGATACATACTGATAAACTAGTTTCTAAAAGAACTTATTGATTTGCATTTCCAATATTATATTATACTCATCAGCATTTTGTGATATTCTTTTTAAATATTTTGCTGGTTTGATACATAAAAGATTCTACCTTAATGTTTAAATTAATTGTGATTTTCTTTTAAGATTATTATATGCTTATATCATCCTATGGTTCATGGCCTTTATGCTCATTTCCTTAAATAATCTAATTTTCAGCTCTAAATTCATATTAATACCTAATAAAATACATAGCAATATTATTTCTTTAATGCCATTTATCTTGCAAGAATTTTATGTTCAAATCTTTAAAATTGTGCTTTAAAAAGGTTTGCTTTTGCACACATAATCACTGCAGGGCTCCAAATAAGTTATATTTCAAGTTTACTTATGTGTTAAAAGAAATAACTACAGCATATGATATTGAAAACTCTATGAAGATTAATCCTAAAAATTGACTGTCTGTCTCTAAAAATAACCTAAATATATGAAGATAAATTATCTCCTTAAAATAAGGTAGATGATAAATGCAAAGAAGAATAAGTAAGGTATTATTAATCATAGTGTAATCTGTATTGACCTATCTTATATTAACTCTACAGATATTAGAAATAAATTGTCTTCTATTATCAGAACCCTTGAAATGGATACTAACTCAAAAACATAGTGATCTTAATCAATTATCTAATAGTCCAGTTTATAAATTAACAATCCTAAAATCATGAATAACAAATGAATCACAACAAAGCTTAATTTCTCTGTTCATAAAATGAAATTAATAATAATACATATCTCTAAGCATGGTTTTCAGGATTATGTACAATGGCACAAGTTCAGGACTTAGCATAGTTCCTGAGGTAGAAAAGATCTCCTGAGAAAGTATTTTCCTTGTTATTACTCAGTTTTAACTATCCTGGCTACTATAACTTATTTTTCTTCATGGCTATGTTACATGGAAGTTCCTCCTAAATTCTTTAAAAATAATTATTTTCATTAGTATTTCCACTAGGGATCATTTGCAGAATGACTGGAATGAGTCTTCCCAATACACATCTTTTTGCCATTTCTTGCATTTCCCCATCCTTGACTCTAGACTCATCGTGTTTTGCTTTGAACAATAAAGTGCAGCCAAAGTGTGGGGATTCTCAGCCAAGGCCCAAAGAAGAGGTGCAGCTTGCCCTCTTAGAAAGTGGTGTCAACACTGAGGAAGTGTTTCTGAATGCTATGTGCTGAATTGTGTCCCGCCCCCACCCCAATTCATATGTTGAAATCCTAACCTCCAGTACCTCAGATCAGATAGTGACTCCAGATGATTGCAAAATTCTAACCACCTGGATATAGTACAAATTGCTGGCATCTATATATATAAAAAGCCAGCGACCATAATGGCCATAATGACCTTAATGACCAGTCGCTATGACGCCCACTGTGGCCAGCAAACCAGCCCAATCAGGGGGTGGGGCTGGCCAACCAACCTTGCATCCCCTCCTCCCTGCTTGCCTGCCCCTGATTGGACTCTCCCACGCCTAATGGGTGTGGGGCTGGGCATCCAACCTCCTGCAGCCCCTCCCCCCATCTGATCAGGGGGCAGGTCTCGCCGGCCAATTGCCTGCAGCCCCTTCCCCCAGCCAGCCCAGCCCTGATCAGGCCCCAATCAGGCCAGACTGGCCAACCAACCTCCCAACATCTCCTCCTCCCAACAGGCCCAGCCCTGATCCGCCCCAATTGGGGCCAGGCCAGCCGGACCAGGCCTCCAGTAAAGAATAATAAACCACTAAAACGGTGGTTGTTTTAAATCTTGGACTAGTTTGATAAGCAATAATTGATTGAGATACTTCATTAGGGATATACAGCATCAATCTTTTTTCCCTGAACTGACACTCCCATTCAATAATTACTTTTTGCAAACTATAAACATTTGTTGAATATTAACTGTATGTCACAAAGCCAAAACTACAAGATTAAAATCCTAATTTACAGGCTCTGACTACTTTTCAAACTTCCCTCTATATTTCTACTATTTCATATACTACTTATTAATACTTTTGCAATGGGTGAATTACCCTAAAGACTCTTCAAAAAGCATTTGTGTGTTTGTGTGTGTGCATGTATACACAATAAGGATACTAAAAAATTACTATACTCTCCTGGTACTTTTCACAATTACATTCATGAAAGGAAACTATTAAATCATTACAATTGAAGAAAGTGAAAGAAATACTAGAGGCATGCCTAGATTGTATGGCAGCAATGTAATAATTTTCAGGAGGAATCAGACAAGGTTTTACAGGCAATTGACAATTAAGCAAAGTCTGGAAGAAAAATTGTTCTTTGTCAGATATAGAAAAGTGAGTAGAGCATGCTGGACAAAGGGGGAAAATCACATTCAATGAAATGAGGGGTGCATGCATATAATAGGTTAGGGGATAATGAGTAGAGTTCAAAGAATGGATTCTCAAGAGATTAAATTTGAAGTTAACTGGCCAGACTGTACAGAGTGTGTCTTCATTAAAGATAAATATCAGTATACCATTTTACATGTGAGCAAACTGGGGCTCAGATAATGTGAAAGGGATTTTATCATACTTACCAGCTAAACAGTGGTAACAAAGTAGCAGTTTAAGTATGAAGTTCTATATATAATTTAGCTATGAAGTATAATATCTTTATGGATTAAACTAATAGTATAGACTTTTAGAACTCAATCTTCAGAAGTTAAAATATTTAAGAGTCCTTTAGGCATAATGGCATACTATACTATGAACTGACTGGGTGGAAAAAAATGAATAAAACAAAATACTCCATGAATATTTCTGATTTCAGTTTAAAACCTGGATTCACATCTCTCTCTCTCTCTCTCTCTCTCTCTCTGACTCTCTCTCTCTCTCTCTCTCTCTCTCTCTCTCTCTCTCCATTCCCTCTTTGTCTCTGCCCTTCCCCCAACACTGTGAAATTCTTCTGCAGTGTTGAATCTATTTTAAACAAGCTTTCCCATCATTTTTTGAGACTATATCCTTCCAAGTTTAAGAGAATGAGAAATGCCACTGAATTCCCATGAGAACACCCGAGAGTCACTGAGATTACACTCGAGCAATATATTTACTGACAGGCTTAGAACTGAGTCTTGTGTGCCCACCCCAGGAGCTAGAGCTAAAGACCACATTACATCGTCCTTTTAGTCAACTCAGGCTGCTCTAGCAAAACACCACAAATGGGTGGCTTAGGTAACAGACATTTACTTCTCAGCGGTCTAGAGGCTGTAAGTGTAAGATCAAGGTGGCCATTGATTTGGTTTCTGGTAAGGCTCCTCTTCCTAGCTTGCAGATGGCCACCTTCTTGCTGTGTCCTCAGGAGAGGCAAGGAAAGAGAGAGACAAGCTTCTCAGTCTCTTCTTACAATGACACCAATCCGATCATGTGGACCCCACTCTCATGACTTTGCCTAAATCTAATTACTTCCCAAAGGTTCTATCTCTAAATATCATCACATTGGAGTTAGGAATTGAACATACGATTTTTTGCGGGGGAGAAAATTCAATTCATAGCATCCTAAAAATGTAGGGAAGTTCCAGGACGACAGAGAAATAGGAATAAAACAATATCTAGTAACCAGATCATCTAAGAAAAATCATACTTTTAAAGAGAAAATGAAGGTCTTAGGTCTAGAGGTTTTAATAAGTCCCTACCATGGCAGGGATAGGCTGTGTCCTGAGCCCAGACCAAATTAATGCTCATAGAAGTACACTGTCACTCTACTAGAAGCTCAGTACTTAGAGGATGTCCCATATATTAGGTATTACATTAAACATTTTCTACTGCATAAAAGTACAGATTTTTGCAGTCTTTAATTTTAACTCTATAAAAATATGATTAACTAAAAAATAATCCCTACATTTTATTTAATGGAAAGTTAATAACAAGGTTGTGTTAATAGAAGAGAGATGGCCTTCTGAGGTAATACTACTAAGCATAGGAAAGTTGCCTCTATTAAAATTTCTATAACACACTCATTGACAGATATTAATGTGTTTTTTAAATCAGGTGAAAATAACAAGATATGCAATAACTCTTTGTTATAGTTATCCTCTCCTTCACTCCCCTCAAAAATTTTTTTCTGTACTTCCTCTTATAACTGAAAAGGTCTCTAAAATGTCTCCCTTTTTTAATGGCAGAATACCAATTTCACGCTAAATGCATGAAAGCCCTCATTCCATGAGAGCACATATCTATTAATCTTTCCTTTTTTTTTCTTCTTTCTTTTTAATCAGTAGGTCCATTCAACATTGGATTTTCTTTTATAGGTTTTACAGTTTTATTTTGTAATTATTTAAGCCTCAATTATATTTACAATTATACTAGATATGCTATTTCTCAATCAGAAATAGAAAGACTGCTAATGCAGCAACTTTCTAGTAAAAAAAAAAAATCTACAAATGGAGAACAAAATTTATATTTTCTGAAATCATTTGCAAATGGTAGTGTTGAAACTGAATATTTTTGCACCTTCTCTTAGTGATTGTTTCTATGGTCCTACTTAATCTTGCCTGTTTCATCATTAAGGAGATAGCCTGGGAGGATTGGAAGAATGATACACTATAATAATGGCTTAGTTGCTCCTTTATTTCCTGACCTTTCTTTATGTTGTTTACTAGTGAGTCCCAACAGCATTCTCTCATTCTGCTGGTTGAAAATTCAATTGTAGAGTGTAAAAGGACAGTTAGAGCTGTAGTCCCAGTGGATGAAGGGGAATGTGTCTCTCTCTTTCTTTCTCCCTTAAGAGTTAGTGTACAAGGCCCACACAGTAGCAGTCAGTCATCATTCCTAAAGGAAAGGTAAACATACATTTTTTCTGAGTCCTTGTTATTGCAGTAAAAATGTAATTTGCATTTCAAAATGTAAAAAAGAACCATTCAGGTAAAATTGCATGAAAATGGAGGGGGGGGCAAGTGATCTTTTTATTCTAAATTTGGAATTTCGAAAGTCTTAGTAGTTTACTGATTATATAGGGTTCTTAAATATATTCATCTTTTAAATGAAAACTACTTTCTATGTCTATCATCTATCTATCTATCTATCTATCTATCTATCTATCTATCTATCTATCTCTATCTCGCTATCTACCCATTGATTCACTTTCATTGCCTCCTACTATGTTCAGGAGAGAAATAACTCAGAAACAAAAATGCCTCTAAAGAGATAACTAGAAAATTATCAGGGCAAAAAATTCTTACCCCTCCCCCCATATACACAGACACAAAGAATTAACCACAACATTCACCCTCTCTCCTTTATCTGAGGTTCTGAGTCGCAGGTTGACTAACCATAGTCAGCATAACAAATGTTTCCTGCAGCCCATTTTTGTAATTAAAGTTTTATTGTAAGATATTACATCCACTGGTTTATGTATTGTCTGTCGATGGCTGTTTTCATGCTACAGTATCAGAGTTGATTAGTTGTGATAAAGATCATAAGGCCTGCAAAGCCAAAATATTTACTATGTAGAATTTAGAGAAAAAGTTCTCCAGCTCCTTTTAGATCATTGATTATCACATTTAGACATAATCCACACAAATTGTATTATTTAAACAAATTTAATTTGAGAAAATATGTAGCATATAGTATAAAAATTATTTGGAGTTTAAAGGCAGAGATCCTGGGGGAGGCATATCGTGTATGGAGTTTATTGAACAAGACAGAAATATAAGTATTCTGTAGATTATGTAAAACAGAAAACACATGCATTATTTTATGGTTAGGGTTCTTCCATAATCCGAAATCTCATGGATATGCATCAGTGACTAATGGCTGTATGTATTATAACAGAAATAAATATAATTAGTCCAAATGCAGCAGTAACCGTATTATAAGTAGGATCTCACAGAAAGTTGTTTATTTTATAACTCAGTATCTAAACATAGTAAGTAAATGCAAAAATAATTGACATTTCTCTTAAAAATCCAGCAACATACATTTATTAAAATTTAATTATCTAGAACTTGTAAATTAAAGTCATATATTTGCATTATACTCATAGTAAAGCATGTATGAGAAGGAAGACATTTTTTTAAAAAGACAAAACATTTAAATCAAATCTGACAATAGAAAAAGGGCAGGCAACTTTGGAAGAATGCGATTTGCCTAATACTTTATGACTTGCCTTTTAGCCTTGCCAGCGCCAGGCTGTGCACTAAACCCCCTTGGGTACTGCTTTCTCCTTCATCACACAGGGGTAACATAGTATGTTAGAAGAAAGCAAAGATTACAAACTAAAAGGAGTGTATGAAATTATTCCCACTTCAATACTCTAAAAATGATAAGACAAATAGTTTTCCATTCTCTTCTTGAATATTGTATTTTTGCAAACCTTGTGACATTGTCTCTATGCCTTTTAAGCTCCTCATTTCAATTTAACATCCATGACATAGAAAAATATTATGGTTCTAATCTGAGAGATTATTGAATTAAGTAAAAAAAATACAGGCAAAATGTTGATAAATTCTTTTCCCCTCAAGTTTAACATAGGTATTTGCAAATGTGATTAAATTAGCTATAGTTCTAGAAATATTAGTATTGTGATTCGTATTTTTCCTGTTGACTACTCCATCCAAATGTTCATTACAAATATTCATTTCTTATTGCTGGTGTAATAAATTAATATTAACTTTAAAACAATATACATTTATTTTCTTACAGTTTTGGAGGTCAGAAGTCATAAAATGAAGGTGTCAGTAGGGTTATCTTTTTTATTTCCTTCTCTGGGTTCTAGGTTCCTAGATCCTTGCCTTCTCTAACTTCTAGAGCTTGGCTGCATTTCTTGGTTTATGGTCCCTGTGTCTATCTTCAAAGCACATAACTCCACAGTCTAATTCTTTTGTCAAGTCTATATTCTGAGTTTGACACTTTTGATTTCCTTTTACAAGAACCCTTGTGATTATATTGGGTTCACCATCATGATCCAGGACAATCTTGCCATCTCAAGATTCTAACCTAATTATATTTGGGAGCCTCTTTTGCCATGTAAGTTTACTTGACTGGGCCACTGGGGCATCAAATACCTAGTCAAACAGTCAGTTGAAGCCTGAACAGAACAAAAATTCTGACTCTCCACTGAGTAAGGGGAATTCCTTCTGAATGACTTCTTTAAATTGCAATATCAGCTTTTTATCCTGCCTTCAGACTGAACTGAAACATGAGCTCTTCCTGGCTCTTGAGCAACCCAGCCTTTGACCTGTAACTACACCATCTCTCCTTATTCTCAGCTCTTCAGCTCATACTGGAACTACTAGTAAACCATGGGCTCTGCTGGGTATTGAGCCCACCAACTCACTGAAGATCCTGGGACTTGTCTACTTCCATAATTGCATTGCATGAACCTATTTCTTATAATCTCTCTCTCTCTCTCTCTCTCTCTCTCTATATATATATATATATATATATATATATATATACACACACATATACACACACACACACACACACACACACACACACACACACACACACAACCTATTGGTTCTGTTAGAGTAGAAAACGCTGACTGATAAGTACCTGTCACAGATCCCAGTATTAAGATATGAACATGGAAAGGGGGGCATTATTCTACCACAACACTTCTGATTTTAAGACATGAAAGTGGTTGTTTGTCATCCTGTGTTTCCTGTGAGACTTTCACTTCAAATCTGTAGGTTCTTGCTAGATAGCTTTTCCCTCTGCTTCAACCTCGATAGATTATCAGCTTAACCCATCTCTTTTCCTCATGTCTTGGCACTTTTGAACTAAACAATGAGTGAATATGCCACTACTATTAAGTTTAATGAATCATGATTCTTATTATCATTGTTTGTCTTTCTCTGTCCCTCATCCCTACCTCCAGTAAATTTGTAAATCCTGTAAATCTAATTTGCTTTATATTACTAATGTTATCTGTCCTCTTCTGTCTACTCCTGTCACCATTTTAGGTGACAGCTTTCAACACCTTATTGGATTACTATAAAATTATTTTTCTCTATCCATTCTAGTTTTCACAGCATAGTAATAGTGATATACTCTACTAGTCTGTACACCCTTAGGTCCAATGGTGAAAATGCTTTCAAATTTATAATCAAATATATTTCAACAATGCAAATATGATCCTATCACTCTAAGGCTTATAACGTTTGAGTGGTTCCTTGTGGCTTCAATAAAATGTTTGAGATAGCTGGCTCAGCACACAGGATTCTTCAGAATCTGTCTCTAGCCAGATCTTCAGGGTCATTCTCTTGTCACTCCTCCTCACCTATAACCCATTCATTCCCCATTTCACCTGCACTGAATTTCTTATGATTTGTTCAATGTGTCATGTTCTCTTTTACTTTCAAGATTTTGTACAGGCTTCTCACTTTATCTGTAATGTCCTTCCTGTACCATGCCTCCATCTGGCTGAAGGGGACTTCACTCAGACATATCCCTCTTGGAGAGACTCATTCAGACTTTTCTAGGCTCTACTAGTTTGTACGCCCTTAGGTCCAAATACACAAGTATATCTTCATATTACCATTGCTTAGGAAGCTTTTCACTTAAGTAACAGAAAACTTGGCATAAACTAACTGAAATAATGAGGAAATGTATTATTTCACATTAATTCCCTCACCACCAAAGTATGCTATTATCAAGGCTCTGCTTCTCTCTTGGCAAAAACGTATTTTTTGCATGTTTCTTTGTGTTGGCTTTATTCTCTGTTTGATTGTCCAAGGAACCCAAGGTACCTACAGGAAATAACATAATAAATTATCTCCTTATCTTGGTCTAAAGAAGGAAAGAGAAAGCCTTTATCCTATTATTCTTATTAGACCACTGGACCAAGGGCAGGTGCTAGAAGAAAACTGTAACCTCCTGCCTGAACCCCAAAGTCAGAAAGGAATAAGGTTACTAACCTCCATTTAGACCAGGCTTCTCAGTGATGACGGTATTGACATTTGGACCAGATAGAGTTTTGCTCTGTGCATTGTAGGACATTAGCAACATCCATGGACTCTACACACTAGACGTCATCCCTCAAGTTGTAACAATGTGCTATGTCTCCAGACATTGCCCAAGGTCTCCTATAGGGCAAACTCACTTCCATGTGAAGATCACTGGCTTAGGCTAATGAAGACTTACTCTGTATCGCTGGTTTCATGAAAGATTTATAAACAATTCAATAAAAATATAGTTCTTTTTAGAAGAGGAAGAGAAGAATAGATATTGGGTAAGTAATCTGTAGTATTCATCAGCTACATGGTAATTATTTAGTTGTTTTGTCCCCTTCTAGAAAGGACATTTCTGGAAGTTTTGATTTGTTTCTTGCTTGTCTTTTCTCTGGTGCCTTTATATACTGTGTTCTTAAAACAGTTTTATTAAATTGATTTATAAATTATGCATTGGGAAAGGGACTTCTTAGTGCTTTTCACCTCTACTCAACATGCCTTATAACACATACTATGCACATTAGTATCTATGCTTTCAATGGTGAAAGTGCTTTCAAATTTATAATCAAATATATTGAAAACATATGTTTCCAACTGTGGAGATGAAGGCAGAGCAATAAAGTTGAAGTGAGGGGTGAAGCAGAGGTGAACTTACTATTTTTAATCTTGGAAAACTTGTTGTCTAAGTGAAGAAAGGAAGTGCAATATTACAGTCGGTACATAATTAAGAAAAGGCACCTCTTCAGACCAGTCACTGGCCAGTTGCTCTGAATTAGGAAGCAAAAGCTGAAATTGTAGCTTGTGACCCAATATGCCACTGTTTTTTCCTATGAACAAGCTATTTCTAAATCCATGTCCTAAGTTAAAGCATGCCTGCATTTGGACACATTGAAATACATGAGAAGTTTCATTAGAATGTGTGATTTAATGTAGACATAGTCATTAAACTATGAATCACCTTTTTACTGGAGATTTACATGGCTTTTCACTTGCTTGGTTTCTCCAGTAATAAGGCCATTTTTTTTTCCTTGCTCTCAAGTTGTTGAATTTAATTAAGATGTTAGTATATGATAAAAACTATAATCTTATAAATATTTACTTTTATGCTATGAATATAATCTTTGTGGAAATTTTCAGAAAAAAATGGAATTGCATTATGCTTTCAAAGAAGAATTTTACACAAACCAATGAAATGTTAAGACTGTAAATCATATTTTAATTTATTCTCATTTTTGAATTTCATAAAATGGTGTAATTTCATCATTATTGGCCAAATTTCCCTCTTGAAATCTGAAGAACACATTTCCTTCTGAGTATCTTCTCTGGATCATTGTTTAGGTGCTAAGCAATTTGTAACAGCCTGAGTTGCCACTTTCATTTAATAACTGAAACCTAAATGTTACAATCAGAAACCACTGGTCTGTTGCGCGGTGATCCATGTGAGAACAGTGAACTTATGTCTCCGTAAATTTGTTAGTCATCTATGAGGAAAAGCAATGCTGACCTTGTAATGTCAAATCCCATTTAGAGTTGGAGAATAGGTTGGATGAGGTACTTGATGTCTTTTGAGTTGTACTAAGAAATACACTTCTGTGTAGGAGGATGAAAGCCTTGGTAAATTAATGTGGCGATTGTAGCCTATTCAAATAATTTATAGTTGAATGCTATCTTCCAGAAGAAAAGAATGCGGTTAATAAAGGTTCTGACTTGAGTAAACAGTTTCAGGCAACACACGCTTTTCAGTAAGTACCTAAAGTACTAACTCTGACCTGCTGCCTTCACAGTTTCCTACTTGTGTCTTTTCTAAAATCTTATTAGGAAGAAACTGTTTATAGCTTCTGTCACAAGCAAGAATTCCAAGCATAGTGACAGGGCATAAACTGGATTTTAAGATTATTTTGTGTCTAGTTTGAAGAACTAAGTAACACAGCATTTTATAGTTACCTTTTAGTCTGTTTATTAAAGCTATATTGATCAAGACAAAAGCAGACTTTTTAGGTAAAACTAATTTTTAGGCATTTTTATACTTTAATGTCATCAAAGGACAAAATAAGATTTGACTTGAGTTTAGTAACTAACTAGAGGCCCAATGCACAAAATTCATGCAAGAGTAGGCCTTCCTTCCCCCGGGCTGCCGGCACCAGCTTCCCTCTGGCATCCGGAACCTTTGCTTCCCTCTGACCACCAGCAGGCACCCGGGACAGGGCCTTACCTCACAGACCCA
Organism: Eptesicus fuscus; assembly: GCF_027574615.1. NCBI lineage: Eukaryota > Metazoa > Chordata > Mammalia > Chiroptera > Vespertilionidae > Eptesicus > Eptesicus fuscus. The sequence goes on along the minus strand of NC_072475.1, from coordinate 89,782,332 downwards.
GCTTCATCTGGAAGGTCAGCGGGTCTAATTAGCATATTCCACTTTTACTATTATAGACTAGAGGCCCGAAGCACAAAATTCATGCAAGGGGTTCGGCCCTCACAGCCCCAGCTTCATCAGGAAGGTCATCCAGAAGGACATCCGGCTGTCCGGTCTAATTAGCATATTACAATTTTATTATTATAGATTGGCAGCTTTGCTCCTGTGGGACATGTCAGGACATGACCATCACCTCTGCCAAGGGAAGGAGAGTATTTCCCCAAATTGCAACCGCCACATGCTTCAGAGTAGGAATTTTGAGAGACTCAGCATCACTTGATGATGACTACATTGCATAATCTGTGCAATAGCTGATTAGAAAAGAAACCACATTATGTATTAGTATTGATTGATTGGGCTTCTGTATTGAAAACTTGAATTGAGAATATCGACTTCCATTGCCTTAAGACTCTTATAATTTCTTCCTTAGAATATCCAGTAACCTGTCTTCTGTTTCTTTTCCGTCTAAACCAGTGGTTCTCAACCTTTCTAATGCCGTGACCCTTTAATACAGTTCCTCATGTTGTGGTGACCCCCAACCTGTAATTTTGCTACTGTTATGAATCGTTATGTAAATATCTGTGTTTTCTGATGGTCTTAGGTGACCCTGCTAGCAGTTCTCAACCCACAGGTCGCGACCCACAGGTTGAGAACCCCTAGCAGGGTCGCCTAAGACCAATGGAAAACACAGATATTTACATTACAATTCATTAACAGTAGCAAAATTACAGTTATGAAGTAGCAACGAAAATAATTTTATGGTTGGGGGTCACCATAACATGAGGAGCTGTATTAAAGGGTTGCGGCATTAAAAAGGTTGAGAACCACTGGTCTAAACCATGGGACCACATAAGGCCTGTAAAATTATTTGGTCTGACCCTGACAAGGCATTAGGGGTGAGTTAATTAAATGTCTGACCAAATATAGCAGACTAATTTTTAAGTTGATAATTTTGTTTGGCCTGCAAATGATGTTATAAATATCCAAATGGCCCTTGGCAGAATAAAGGTTCCCCACCCTGCTCTAAACCATCATTTTTTAAAAAGAATTTATTGGGGTGACATTGATTAATAAAAGTACATAGGTGTCAGGTGTACAATTCTATAATACATCATCTGTATATTGTATTATATGTTCACCACCCCAAGTCAAATATCCTTCCATCACCATTTATCCCCCCTTTATCCTCTTCTTCCCCCCCCCCACCCCTCTTTCCCTCTGGAAATCACCTTACTGTTGTTTGTGTCTAAACCATGTTGTTGTTTTTTTTTAAATGTACAGGGATTAACGGTGTGCCATGTAAATCTAACTGTATCACTTCCTGTTTAAAATATTTCTGAGATTTGATAATGTCTTCACTGCCTTTGGTTAATCTTCAAAGTGCTTATCATGACAAAAAAGACCCTTCCAGACCTGAACTCTGCTTTCTGTTCCCCTCTATCATCAGTGGGCAAACTGAACAAATCTCTTTTCATTCCCCAACTTTATCCTGCTGGTTCATGCTTCTTCTTTGCTCCCATTGTTTCGTTAGTTTAGATGGAACTTCCTTAACTTTTGCTCTTCTCTAATCATCAGATCAAGTATCCTTCCAAATACCTTCTGTGGGCCTCTTACATACACACTGTGTGAACACACTTATTTTGATGTATGGGATTGTGATGACTGACGTTTTATCTGTCCAGCCCATTAGTCAGTGAGCCCCTTGAGGGCCTCCATGTAGAGCAAATGCTGGATAAATGTTTGCTCAGTGAAGGAAAGGATAGACCATGAGATGGTTTTTGCTCTTACATGTGCTTTTCTTTTCTTGTCTATGTATTTCCCTAGTCAGTGAAAAGCCACCACGTTGTCTTGAGGGGATGTAACATTATTACATCAGAAATGCTTGTTCTAATGTTTATTTTTAATTGCAATATAGACTGTAGGGCTGAGAATGGCTGGCTTGGAATAGGCCCATGGGGGTGAGACTAGGGGGCACCCTGAAAGGCCCAGAGAGACCTCAACCCAATTCACCAGTCCAGGTTCTTGTTGATTTAGCAAAACACAGTAAGTTTATTAAAGCGAAGGTATGCACTCAAGAAGAGAGAGCAAACAACTTGAAAGAATGAGACACCCCATGGGGTCTGGGTGGACCGTTTTTATTAAAGCAGTCAAGGGGAGGGGGATAGGTGTCTCTTGGCCTCTGACAGGTGACTGCCCATGCAGTTCATCCTCACCCCTCCTCTCCAAAAAGCGATTTCCTTCCCGTCCTCCTGGAACTGTCACGGCGATCAATCCGGGATGGGAAGGGGGCACAGAGTGCTTCTGAAACCACAATTCAAAGGTAGTATAATGACACAACTGGTCACTTTTAAGTCAATATGGCTGCCAAATCTGCTTGAGACTGGTTTTTGTTTGTAGCAACTGCAGGAAATTGGCGAGGGAGAAGCGAGGGAATAGGTGGCCAGTGATAGTCACATCCCTGATGTTCCAGCCAGGAGCGAAAAGAGGAGGGGTAGGGCTTGAGGCCTTTGTTCCCTTCTAAGTTCCCTGCCTCCGGAGGCATTGGAGAGGTAAGAGGCAGCTTTAGGAGGTTACAAATATCCCATCCCTGTTCTCCTTGCCCTCATTCTGTCCTCTCTGGGTCTATCTCAGCTACCCAGTTTCACCCCCTTGAAGGGAGAGCAGTGGAAGCTTTGATAGGAACTCCCCTAGCCTCTATCCTGGGGGAGATAAAAAAAAAAAATAGTAAAGTTGCAACACCTGGGAAACATAAATGAATGACTCAACTTGTGAGGTTGGAAACATCTCATGTATATTTCATTATCTAAGAAGAGATCTCGAAAGAGTTTGAGGGAAACATGCTGTCACCCTGGGTATTACTTGATTTTCCCCTGATTTTAAGATTTGGGCATTAGAATTATTACTGAAAGATTTTAAATGTTTGCAATTTAAGCATGAAGGCCACTGAAAAGTGTGGGCACAGTTACTTTCATTGCTGGGGAAAGTTGTCTCAGTAAATGTGATAACAAGGTGAACATTGGAACAAATGCATTTATATCCTGTTTATCTCAAGCACAGGGCCAATCTGGAACTCTAATTCCTTGAAAAGATGATAAATGTTTTCTGCCAGTCTTTCCAACTGAACAAACTCTGTTTGATTGGTATTAATCACTTCTGGCAGGCGATGCGCAAGCCTGCTAGCTGCAAGCTAGGTGAAAAGCTTGTCGTCAGAGTCACATAATGAAATGAGAGAGTAGGGGACAAAAAGAAGGAATATTTTCACTTGCCTAGTCACTGGAGTAAGTGTCAATTTAAATAAGGTACAAATTATTTATTTCATAATGAGCAGTTCAAAATGCAAACCTTTAATAAAATTGATATTTTTCTATCCTCATTTTATTTTTATTTCAAAAAGCAGAAATTAACCCAAGTAATAATCTATGACTTTTTTATGGTAGAAGGACATCCCTCATGTTCTCAAATTTTCTGTGGCTTCAGAAAATTTTCCTAAAACCAAGTTTTCCTAAGAGCAAACCACACATATATATATATAAGAACGTGTGAACAATGAAGCCCTACCATGAACTGGAAAACAGTTCTATATAGACCAAAATTCACGTGTTGAAATCTATTCCCCACAGTGCTGGTGTCTGGAGGTGGGGGCCTTCGAGTGGTGGTTATGAGGCAGGAAAGGTAGCTTAGGGAAGGGAGGCTCTGGGGTGATGTCCCTCCCGCCCCTTCCTTTCCAGGTTAGGACACTGCTGATAAGATTTATGGCTACATACCACTCCCCAACGCCCATCCCTGCTCCTCATGACTAGACACCCGCCATCTGTCCCCTCCATTGCCACCCTCCCATTTTCCTGGGGCAAGAAATAATAGTTGAGACAAACAAAAGCCTTATCAGCCAGAGTTGGCAGCCATGTGGCAGTTTTGAAGCCACTCCGCCCTCCTGATCACCATGACAGTCCCAAGAAAACCAAAGAAAGAGCCAGTATCCTAGAGGAAGGACTGAGATGAGTGGCCCTTTGCCCTTGGCTAATAAAAACCTCCCCCCAGACCCCCTCTGCAATTCAGGCAATTCACTCTCTGAGTTCGCTTGCACTCTGTTCCTTCTTAAGTGGGTACTACCACTTCAATGAACCTGCTATGCCTTGCTGAATCTTTCTGTCTGGACCTTGAATTCTTTCCACTTGGAGACTGTCACTGGACTGAGGCCTCGCTTGGCCTCATGAGCCCTCTGGCACCAGTTAGCTCATGAGGGCTGAGTCCTCAAGAAAGAAATTAGTTTCCTTATAAGAGACACCAGCGAGCTCCCTCACCCCTTCTGTCATAGCAAGAAGACTGCCTTAGGCAAACTAGAAAGCTGACTGTCATCAGACCCCAATCTGCAGGTGCCTTGACCTTGGATTTTCCAGCCTCCAGAACTGTGAGAAATAAATTTCTGTTTCATAAGCCACCTAGTCAATGCTATTGCAGCCCAAATGGACTAAGATAGACTTGGAAATGGTTAAAATTTAACAGTTTAATAAATATATCCTAGTTCAAAAATATCTCCTTATTATTACTTGACTATTTTTTTTTCCATTTTGCTATGTCATTTTCCCTGAAAAAAACAGCATTTGATTTTTTTCCCCCACTGAAAATGCAAAAAAAAAAAAAAACCCACACAAAAAACAAAAAAACCCTGGGAGCAGTGAGTGGACTTCCATTCACATCTTAGAGTGATTCAATCTTATTGCCATCTTTCCCAATACCTCTGTAACAATTACTAAATTGGGAGAATTAGATTGCTTCCTGTAGCAAAACTCAGGCAGAAATTGTAGCACTTTATTTAATAAATCAACTTACTTTGCCCTCACTCTGTGAGAAGATTCTTATACATTATTCTTTGAGTTAATGATCACTTTAAATTATGCGATAAGGTGAATTAAATACAGCCACTAAAACTGGTATTTTGAGGAAGAGATGGAACATTTCTTCAAATAAAAGTGGTTAATTGATGTTTAATGGATGCCTGCATTATTTCAATAATTAATTAACTGTATTAATTCTCAAGGTGCCCCTTGAAGCTGTCACTCACATTTGCAGGTTAACTCAAGGCAACCCTTTTGAAGCCAACTGTTTTGAAGTGAATGAGGAACTGAGTGAGCCATCCATGGGGAAGAAAGATTCCTCTATTTTGAGAATAGTGTAGTGAACTCAGCAGTTACATTCAACCTACTCTCGGAAGATAACACCAGGGTTATCCTTATTGTTCTGATTGATTTTTTAATACTTTCTGTATGAAACTGAATGTTAAAAAGTAAGAAATACACACAAAAACTAGCTAAGAAACTTGATTTCACTTTTAGTGGAAAAGATAGCATTTGGTTTTTGGAGCATTCTACTTCTGTTTATGTCTAGACTCATGCATTTTAATTTGTCTACATCTGTTTTGTTTCCTGTGTGTGTGTGTGTGTGTGTGTGTGTGTGTGTTTCTGCTTGTTTCTTTTAAAATGAATTTTTAAAAATAACCTCATTGCTTTCCAAGAGCTGCTGAGACCATCTGAGTTATGAAATATTTGATTAGCATTTGATTATTTAATCACTAGAGGCCCCATATAGGACAATCGTGCACTGGAGCATTCGGACACTGGGGTGTGGTGGGAACTTCAGCCCATCCTGTGCCCTTTAGCAGTCCAGGAACCCTCGAGGGATGTCTGACTGATGGCTTAGGCCCATTCCCCACAGGGAGCGGGCCTAAGCCACAGTCAGACAACTTTAGCGCTGCCATGAAGGCGGGAGAGGCTCCTGCCACCGCCACTGCACTCGCCAGCTGTCAGCCCAATTTATGGCTGAGCAATGCTCCCCCTGTGGGAGCACAATGACCACCAGGGGGCAGCTCCTGCATTGAGCTGTTCGATCGATTTACATGTTAACCTCTTTTTATACAGGATTATAAATTGTATTTAATTTAATATACATGATATATTTTCCCCATCAATATCATGAGAAATTGATCATTTAATATTAAGATGTAAGAATTTCTCAAGAGATCTTTTTTAAGGTGTCAACTATCAGTCATGTGACTTCCTCTGCTCATTATTTTGTACTGGAAAACACTTCTCCTTCCGGTCTCTAACCCAGACAGTCACCATCACCATCATTTTAGGGCTTCTTTGTCCCAGCACTGATGTGTTTGTGGCCCATTTTTAAAATGTAATACTAAAATGGATTTTTAAACTTTGAATTTCAACTTTTTCAGGGATCTGTTCTTAAACTGAATTTTTTTGTTGTTATAAATAATTCACTTGATAGAGTGGTCTTTTTAAAATGTATTCGTTTGTAATCTAAAGTCAAGTCTGGATTGATAGACACACGTATTCCTGAAGGCTATGGGGATGTTCTGACAGAAACTTTGATTTGTGAAGACTTTAAAGTGCCATGAGGACAGCTAGGTGTCTGTGAAGACCGGCACAATATCACCAGGATTTAGGGTCCAGCCATACAGGAGAGGACTGGGAGTGTGGAGGAGGGATTATTCTATTACTTTGTTACTGATTGGGGTGACTGGCTGGGACCTCGGTTCTTCTTGTTGACACAGAAAAGAATTAAGGTCAACGAAAATGAAAGTAAAGCAAAATGTATTGAAGATACACTCCAAGCAAGGAGAGAGCCAGTTGAGAGAGACAATGGCCCCAAACTCCTGGGATATATAAATGAGGGATTTTCTGGGTGGAGACTTCATTTGCATTCTCAGATGATTGACAGAAAAGGGTTATATAACTATATTTCTTCTGTGCATGCCCTTACCCATAATGTATACAGAAAAACCCAAAGGGAAGAGGGTCAAAACCACAATGAAAATTTTATTAAAATTAGTCCAAGACCCTAGTAAGATCGCATTGAGCTTATGTTGTTTTCCTCTGAGCTTGTGCCAAGAACTGGCTGGTTCCAAACCTACCACTGGCGATCTGCTGGCTGCTGGGCCGCCCATAGAGAGGCGGTCTGAAGGCAGTGTTGGCCCCACTCTTGTTCAGGACCCCAGGGCAGGCCCCAGCCAGCGGCTCAGGTCTAACTTCCTACCTAAAAACTTTAGTATGTCCAAAAAACACTGACGGGAGAAATGTAGCAGCAAGACTAAAGAAATTCCCCAGTGCAGTTTCCTAACATTCGAACTGAGTTCCCTCATAATGAAAAATTATTTGAAGCATATAACTTTTGAGATTAAAAAAGAGAGCCTTAAAAATTCATAAAGTTAAGGAGACACTTTTGTTGCTTTCTTAATCTACTGTGTTTGCAACTAATAGTGATTAGTAGTTAAAAAAAAAACAAGCTTCATAAAATAATAAATTATTATGGAGTATATTACTTTGATAGCTGAATGTTATTAAAGAATATTATATTAGTGTTTTTCTTGTTCTGTTTAGGATTAGACATTCCTAGGTGTGATAAACACTATTCAATCATAGGTTAGTGTTTAGTTTGTTTTTATGTACTCTACTTAATTCTTAATATAAACTTTGTTTATTGGTTTGTAATTTTTACTTTTATTATACAGTTTATACCCCTTATAAGTTTACAGGAAGAAAACTATGTTTGTGGTTTGCCTTAAAAAATAGTATATTAGTAAATCCATTACCATTTACTCTTTTTTTTTTTTTTTAAGAAAATCCAATTTTCAGAAGTGGTGATGCAACTTAAAAAAAAAAAAAAAATCACTAGTTGCTCCAAGTCTTCATCCAAAGGTGACTCTTCTCCCAAATTCTTCATTTGTTTATATCCTATTCTTATAAGTTCGTTTAGGTATTATCTTTTCTAGAAATCTCTTTTCCACCATAAGTTTTATAACAGATCCTTTTTTATTTTCTTTTGTATTACCAAAGTTTAATTTTCTTATAACATTTTTCACATTATGAGCTCTTATAAGACAAAGATCCTGCTTTATTTTTCTGTGTATCCTTTCTTCTTTGCAGAAGTCCTGGTATAGTGAATCTTTCAGAAACGTGGGTGTTTATTTTTTCAGAAATATGTGTTTAATTAAAGACTAATTGGCTATATTCCCAATACATTATATGTGGGAAATAAAAGCATACACACACTTGCACAATTGACCAAAATTATCCCATGCATACTTTCACATTTCAGATAAGGAAACAGTGTCTGAGAAATGTTCAACTCCCTCCTAGGCTATGATTGGACTCCAACCTTAGTCATAACATTTAGTCCATATCTAGTTCCCATCTGCATGTCCAGTACATATGTATGGGCCTATTAATTGCTTATTACTGCATCCTATTTAATTAAATAATGTGTTTTGCTAAATATTTCACACAGTGTAAAAAACTGATTAAACTTTAACAACCACAAAATGTAAGACCTTGAAGTCACCCTTAATCACTAATTTTCCATCTTCTCCCTTACTTTTCTCCTTTAGGGCATCTAACCAACCTCTTCCAGTCAATATAAAAATCCAATCCCAAAATGTACCCTTGCAATAGAATTTATTATGGTTGGGAACACACAACATTTTCTAAATATTTGATATGTTTAGGGACATTTCTTTTTTTTTTTTTTAATTGATTTTAGAGGAGGAAGGGAAAGAAAGAGAGAGAAACATTGATGTGAGAGAGAAACATCACCATTTCCTGCACCTCCTGCTTGTGCCCCAACGGGGGATGGAAACCAAACCCCCAACCCAGCATGTGCCCTGATCAGAAATCCAACCCACAACCCCCTGGTGTACAGGATGATGCTCCAACCAAAGGAGCCACATCAGCCAGGGTGAAATGTCCTTTGTGTGAACCCTGACTCCCTCCAACAGCTAGAAAGAAGCAAAAAGAAACAGTTTCCCAAATCTTTGTGTCTAGGACCTGGTCTGTAACTATTGAATCTTTGTTTGAGGGTCATCATGTCATCACACTCAGTGGATTTAGTGGAAAAGGTCAGTTTGGTAGCCAGGTTTGTAGCACTGTTACTGAAATCTCATCTGGGAACCTGTTAACAATTACCTAGCTTTCTCAATTTTTAAAGCTACCCAAATCCTTTAAGTAAACCCCTTTTCTGTTTAACTTGCCAGTCAGCTTTGGAACTTGGAATCTGAAACACATTGTTTCTTAGTAAAATTCTCCTCTTCATCTCTGCTAATGATCAGGTCCTTATTACTCTTAACCATATTTTGATTGGTTTCCTTTTAATTATCTTTTTTTTTAATATATTTTATTGATTTTTCACAGAGAGGAAGGGAGAGGGATAGAGAGCTAGAAACATCGATGAGAGAGAGACATCGACCAGCTGCCTCTTGCACACCCCCCACCGGGGGATGTGCCCGCAACCAATGTACATGCCCTTGACCGGAATTGAACCTGGGACCTTCCAGTCCGCAGGCCGACGCTCTATCAACTGAGCCAAACCGGTTTCGGCTTAATTATCTTTTACTTCTCTAATATGTCACATCAGCTAGCTTTCTAAATATGAACCTTATCGTGTTTGTGTTTTTTATTTAATATCTGTGTGTGACGTGGTTTACCTATTTTAATTCCTTCAACAAAATAATACTCTTTTTTTTTATTTCTTATATTTGTTATCAAAGTCAAGTTGAACCAAGTAGTCATTTGGTTATAATAGACAATTAACATTGAAAAATGTAGTAATTGAGGCTTATTTGTTTTTTACACATTGGGTTTGTTTTTAATATAAAAGTGATGGTTGACGGAGAATCCTAGGGAAAGTATTCTGGCTTGATGAAGGACTCAGTCCTTAAATTTCTGATATAAAATCTGACCTTGACTTTGCCACACAGTTTATTAGAATGACAGATGCCAAAATAACAAAGATGACAGGAGACTAGTCATAAAAAGCAGAATGCTAATTTATTAATCTAAATGATAAGTATAAGTGCCAAGTGAAAGAAATAGTTGCAGTTGGCATAACAGCACATTTTCTCCCTGTAGGCAACCTTCATGGGAAGGAAACTGACAGAAGGTTGCTGCCTGAGCCTGAATTCAGAGCAAGACTTCTCATCCTAATAGTTCAAAGATTTCTTGGTTCCAGACTTGGATGTTCAGATACATACTGACAGACAGATTGTCTTCCCAGATGGTGCTTTGAGGGCCCAGGCAGTTTTGGCTACTGAGAATTGGTATTTTTTCTTGTTCATTTCATTTTATCTTGTTAAGGTAATGTTGGCTTTCTCAGTTAGGATCCACAATGTGTTGATTTGAGAGCTTAACTCTCAAATGACCTTTTATATACTCTTCAGTTTTATTCTTATTGCCAACTAGGTTAAGGGAAATTAGCAAGCTTATATTTAGTGTTGTAATAGCTGCATTTGTAACATGGTGTACATCATCACTTTAAGTTGATTTATTTGTTTGTGTGTTTGTTTAAATCCTCACCTGAGGATATGTTTTTGTTGTTGTTGATTTTAGATAGAGGAAAGGAGAGAGAGCACACTTGTGTGAGAGAGATAGATTGCCACATATTACCTAATTAAATCATAAGCATTCTGAGAGGTAGATTTTATGAGACTAGAGGACTGGTGCATGGTTTCGTGCACTGGTGGGGTCCCTCAGCCTGACCTGCACCCTCTCACAATCCAGGACCCCTCAGGGAATGTCAGACTGTTAGTTTCAGCCCAACTCCAACAGGCCAGGCTGAAGGACCCCACCGGTGCATGAATCCGTGCACCAGGCCTCTACTATGCATATAAGATCTTTGGTTAATCTCTTCCCGCCTTCCCTTTCCCCCCTTCCCTCTGAGATTCATCAGTCTGTTCTGTGTTTCCATGCCTGTGCGTTGAGCGTCTGCCCCCTGGTGGTCAGTGTGCGTCATAGCTACCAGTTAAACAGTTGAAGATCGCTTAGGCTTTTACATAAATAGATAACTGATATTAGGCAGTTGCCTAAAGCCAAACTACTTGTTCATACCTTGTTTCCTTTTGGTATGCATCCCTTTAACCTACAATTTGAAATGCTATAGCCTATTTCACAGGCCCAAGTGATTTTTCTTCTTGATTTTTTTTCTATAAAAATGTACTTTCATTATTAATTCTTGGCCCTGTCCAATGTACCTTCTAGGTTTTCACTCCTGTAATACAGTTTTTTTTTTTTGTTTTTGTTTTGTTTTTCTCTAGCCAATCAGTAATAATTCTTAAAATATTTAAAAAGTTATCTTATTCAGATACTATTACCTATCTAGTTGATTTTTTTAGGATTTTGCTGACTTGGTATTTTGGTATTTGTTTGTTTGTTATTGTTTATTTTAAAAAAAATTTGTACTCATTATAGAAAATTTAGAAGGTACAGAGAAGTTAAAAAAAAGAAAAATTTCCCACAATTGCACTGTACAGCTGTAACAATAAATGAAAAAGATTGCATAACATTAAAACCCAGATGTAGCATTGCTGGTATCTTCTGGAATGGTTTCCTTTAGCTTTATCTACAGCAGATTTGGTCTTAACACATTGCGGGCGGATCACGAGATTCTCGTGTTTTCATATTACAATGTGTTTTACAAAGTTTCATACTTTAAAAAGATATTAGCTTGTAAGAACATGAAATAAATAACTTAAAAATGCAATGGATATTTAATTTTAAAGGCGTGCCTTTAACATTTATATAAAACGTTTCTTGTACTCGTTCAATAGAAACGTATCTGGCCACTGGATAAAGCTAGCAATTTAAACTACTGGTCCGCATTAAGAGGACAGTTTACAAACAGACATCATATTTTTCTATGCACCAAAACTTTCTCCCTCTAACTATGTTTAAAGTTAAGCACACATTCAAATTGAGTCCTCTAGGCTCTGTGACACCAGCTTGGTCGTACGCTAGCAGGAAGATTGCTTTGGTACATTGATTGAAACTTACATTCTAGCAGGATTACAGACGTTTTATGTTTACTTATTTTTTCAAGTCATTGTGTTCGGATCACAGCCTTAACATGGGATACTAGAAGCAATTCTTGTATAGAGATATAATAATATTCAATTTTATTTTTGTGCTTACTTATTTGTTTTGTTTACTTCAGGAAAAAAAATCCCTATGCTAACACTTCTTACAAGTAGCTGCCTCTAAATTTTACTAGGTTTGACTTTGGAGAGGCTTTTTTTTTTTTTTAGTGATCTTGAAACAAAAATCAAGACTTTAAGTCCTTGAGGTCTTAAGGGTTTTGACTTCTCTATAATTTCATGTATTTACTCAATGAATACTTATTGAGCAACTATTATGTGCTTCTCACAATTGTGGTGCTGGACTACAAGGGAAAACAATAGCTGTTTGGGAACTTGGATGTAAAGTAGAAATTGGGTTAAATCTTATAGAAAAACAGTTCTGATTCGATAGTCTGGATTTGCAAATAAATGTAAAAACTATTTTAGGTAAACCTCTTCCTTCTGCACTATTTTTTTTTTTTAAGAGTAAGGTTTATGGTTTTCTTTTTTTTTTTAAATATATTTTATTGATTTTTTACAGAGAGGAAGAGAGAGGGACAGAGAGCTAGAAACATCGACGAGAGAGAAACATCGATCAGCTGCCTCCTGCACACCCCCCACTGGGGATGTGCCCGCAACCAAGGCACATGCCCTTGACCGGAATCGAACCTGGGACCCTTGAGTCCGCAGGCCGACGCTCTATCCACTGAGCCAAACCGGTTTCGGTCCTTCTGCACTATTAATAAAGAAAATTGTAAAATTAGTTGACTGTAATTTTCAAAGTGTTTACAATTTGGACCTAATTTACTACATTGGTATTAAAGTGCTTATTTGCCACTAAAAAAGTTGATAAAAGAAGCCAAAACAGCACTAGAGTTATACAATTGTTAAGCACTTTTACAAATTGTATATAAATCAATTACCGGTAATTTAATTCTGATAAAAACACAATTTTACAGATAATAAAACTTAAGGGCAGAGAAATTAAATAGCTTACTACAGTTAAGCCCATAGCAAAACTGGGATTTGAACTAGAATTTTCTTGCATTAAAGCCCATACTCTTAACCACAATATTATCATCACACTTTTAAGTGTCCGGAAAGATAATTCTCAAGTGCATGAATAAGCTTGCAGGACAACACAAGCACTGTGACATGCTGCTGTTACTTAACTGAATGGAGGATCAGGGGACAATAAGGAAGACACTGGATATACCAGCTCTTTCTTTAGGATGGATCTTAGAAGCTAATTAGGACATTATCTCTTGTATATCATTGGCCAGAAATTTCTCACATCGTCTCAACTATCTGCAAGGGAGGCTGTGAAAATATAATCATATTCTGGATGGCATCATACCCAGCTAGTCTACTTACTACTGTGGACAAAAGGCAAAACAGAGTTAGGGAGATAACTAGTAGTTTCTGCCACAGCCCTGTACTCTAACTCCAGTGTTATAGTGTGCTCTGCTGGAATTGTTTTAAACAAAAGATTAAGAAGATAAACAACCCAATCAAAAAATGGGCAATGGACCTAAATAGATACTTATCAAAAAAGACATATGGAAGGCCAAGGGACATATGAAAACATGCTCAAAATCACTAATCATCTGAGAGATGCAAATCAAAACGACAATGAGGTACCATCTCACACCTGTCAGAATGGCTATCATCAACAAATCAACAAATGACAAGTGCTGGTGGGGATGAGGAAAGAAAGGAACCCTCGTGCACTGTTGGTGGGAATGCAGACTGGTGCAGCCACTGTGGAAGACAGTATGGAGTTTCCTCAAAAAACTAAAAATGGAACTCCCATTTGACCCAGTGATCCCACTTCTAGGAATATATCCCAAGAAACTAGAAACATCAATCAGAAAGGATATATGCACTCTTATGTACATAGCAGCACAATTTACAATAGCTAAGATTTGGAAACAGCCTAAGTGCCCATCAGCAGATGAGTGGATTAAAAAACTGTGGTACATCTACACAATGGAATACTATGCTGCCATAAAAAAAGAAGGAACTTTTACCATTTGCAACAGCATGGATGGAACTGGAGAGCATTATGCTAAGCGAAATAAGCCAGTCAGAGAAAGATAAATATCACATGACCTTACTCATATGTGGAATATAATGAACAACATAAACTGATTAACAAAAACAGATCCAGAGACAGAGAAGCATTGATCAGACCATCAAACCTCAGAGGGAAGGTAGAGGAGGGTGGGGTAAGTGGGGGAGAGATCAACCAAAGACTTGTATGCATGCATATAAGCCTAACCAATGGACAGAGACACCAGGGGGGTGAGGGCATGAGTGGGGTGGGGGGGGGGCAATGGGAAGATAAGGACACATATGTAATACCTTAATCAATAAAGAAAAAAAATTAAAAATAATGAAATAAAGAGAATAATCTCCACTTGCAAATCTTTCAAAAAAAAAGAAAGAAAAAGAAAATGATATACCTATTGCATATATAATCCTGTTACATAAAGATTAATGGAAGTGACATTTTTTTAAAATATATTTTATTGATTTTTCACAGAGAGGAAGGAGAGGGACAGAGAGCTAGGACAGAGAGCTAGAAACATCGATGAGAGAGAAACATCGATCAGCTGCCTCCTGCACAACCCCTACCGGAGATGTGCCCGCAACCAATGTACATGCCCTTGACTGGAATCGAACCTGGGACCTTTCAGTCCACAGACCGACGCTCTATCCACTGAGCCAAACCGGTTTCGGTGAGTTCACACTTTTAAAATTAGCAAGGAAGTAAGCAATAATTTAGTCACCTAAACATTATGTATATTTGTAGATAATGGGTGATAGATAATAGATAATATCCAATGTATAAAAAACATACACATTCTTACGTGATCCTTTCCAGTTCAACCATGTCACTTCCTGCTTGAAAGCATGCAATGCCTCACCATTTCACTGGGAGTAACAGCAAAGCCCTGCCATGGTCTGCAAGGCTCCACCTGACCTGACTGTTTCCCTGTCTCCATCTACAGTGCTCACTCTCACTCACTGCCCTCCAACCACTCCATGTCTGGTCTCTGCACATTTGTGCTAGCAAGTTCCATACCCCTGAGGCTTGCTCCCTCGTCATTCACTTCAATCTCCTTTATTCATGTCACTTTCTCACCTAGTCCTTCCCTGACCACCTCTTTACATTTTAAGTCTTGCCCCACTTCTACCCATCTTCCCTATTTTATTCTCTTCAGAATGCTCCTAACCCTCTAATATTCTATGTAACTTTCTTGCTATTTCCTTTTTCTCTATTGTCTATCTTCTACTTCCATGTCACACTCATGAAAGTTATCCCCAGCCAATCCATAATAACAGCGCAGAAAGAGGCTTGGCAACTAATAAAACTCAATGGATATTTTAGAAGATGACCAATGTGAGAATGAAATAGCCTTTGCCTGCACTGGTCAATTTCAGTTACCAATGTTATTTTTTTATTTTATTTTTAGCACTGCAATATATGTCTGTTAATTCTATGTCTTTAACCATTTTTAAGTTTAAAAACTGTTCATTTTTTGTTGTATCTGCAATTTTCTTTTTAAACTATTGTTTAAAGTATTACATATGTCTCCTTTTTCCCCAATTGACCCCCCGGTCAATCCCGCCCCAGAGGGCAAGTCCCCACCGCCCCAGTGTCTGTGTCCATTGCTTATGCTAAAATGCATACATACAAGTCCTTTGGTTGATCTCTAACTCTCCCCCCCTTGTCTCTAGATCTATTTTTGTCCATAAGTTTATGTTGTTCATTATATCCTACATATGAGTGAGATAATGTGATATTTATCTTACTTCGACTGGCTTATTTCTCTTAGCATAATGCTCTCCAGTTCCAACCGTGCTGTTGCAAATGGTAAAAGTTCCTTCTTTTTATAGCAGCATAGTATTCCATTGTGTAGATGTACCACAGTTTTTTTTTTTTTATCAAAACGTTCATTTTTTAAGGCAAGTAAATATTTCATAGATGTAGAATACAGAAATGCAAGAAGTGTGTGATGCTGAGCATGAATAATTTAAATTTCAAAGCAGGTTGCCCAGTAACTATTTTAAACACCCTCTCGCATGTAAAGCCAAGGAGTTCGTCTCTATATTATCTACTTCATTAAGCAGAAGTGCAACTCCTTCTCTCTAGTTTCAAAAGAGTTGCTGGAGTTGTTTCTGTCTTCTACCACACTTTGTCTTCGCTTCCTCTCCTAATCCATTCTGAGAGGAAATATAATTTCTTTCTTAAATTGAAGTTGTGTGCTGCCAGTTTTGATATTTTGCTATCCACATTCTCATCAGCGTTATCTCTAAACTTCTGAACCAAAGCCATCATAGAGAATTGTTTTGCAATATATGTTTTGATTGAAGTGCCATCTTATTTAAACATATCAAAATTAATTGGGCTTCTTGTACAAATGCCTGCATGTGTCTTTGCATATTACATTACCTCTTGCATGCTGGCAAGAATTAAAAGCAGTCTATTGCAGTGATCATGGAATTATAAACCTGACTTTAAACTACATCTATTTCTCTTATCAGCAAAACTAACATTACATATTTGTGAAAATACTGACTTTTAATTCATATTGTAATTTATAACCCAAAAAAATCAGATTGACATTCCATAGCAGTTTAACAGCATTGCTATTTATTGTAGATAACACTCAAAGATTTCTGAGAAAACTTCTCCCCCCCCCCCGCCAAAAAAAAAAGCATGTATATTGTTTATGGTCAACTTAACTTTCTTTTAGATTTTGAATATCTGTCAGTATATTTAATCAGTTGTATTTCACTCCTGCTATTAAATTCTCTTTAGTAAACTTGTGGTGAAGATGTGAGTTTTGCTGTGTGTGTGCGTGTGTGTGTTCTGTGCACACATGTTTTGGTGAGATGTATAAATTTCAGTATGAGTGTCATTTATGTGTCTGGGTAGAATGATAATGATTCACTGCAGAATCTGCCTCACCGCCAGGAAAATGAAATGCCAATTATGTTCATCAGGACATCAATTTGTCATCATGTGCAAGGATATTTATGCTAAGGTTTAATTTCCTTTTTCTTTATTATTAATGATGCTTTATACCTGAAAGAAATTCTATCTTGAAAGCTTCTTCAAATCATTAATCCTCATGATATGTATGATGTAGTTAAGAATTCTTATCCATACTTTGAAATGGGCAAAGTAAGAAGCAGCTAACATGGGAAAGTAGTCCATGTTGTAGAAAAGTGTCTTTTCTAGCAAAAGAATAAGTTTACATTAAAAAAAGTCTGAGCTCTGGCTGGTATTGTTAAGTGGTTAGAGCACCATCCTGTGCACCAAAGGATCATGGGTTCAATTCCTGTTCAGGGCACATACCCCAGTTTCAGGTTCCAGAACATCCCAGGTCAGGAGGCAACTGAACACTGTTTCTCTCTCACATCCACATTTCTCTCTCTCTCTCTTCCTTCTTCTTTCTCTATAATCAATGAAAAAACAAAACAAAAATAACATATCCTCAGGTAAGGAATAAGCAAACAAACAAACAAAAAAAGGTTCAAATGGGAGTTTCATTTTTAACTTTTTGAGGAAACTCCATGCTGTTTTCCACAGTGCCTGCACCAGTCTGCATTCCCACCAACAGTACATGAAGGTTCTACCCCAAGAAACCAGAAACACCAATCAGAAAGTATATATGCACCCCTATGTTCACAGCAGCATAATTCACCATAGCTAAGATTTGGAAACAGCCTAAGTGCCCATCAGCAGATGAGTGGATTAAAAAACTGTGGTACATCTACACAATGGAACACTACGCTGCTATAAAAAAAGAAGGAACTTTTATCAATTCCAACTGCATGGATGGACCTGGAGACTATTATGCTAAGCAAAATAAGCCAGTCGGAGAAAGATAAATATCACATGACCTCACTCATATATGGGATATAATGAACAACATAAACTGATGAACAAAAATGGATCCAGAAACAAGGTGGCACTGAGCAGACCATCCAACCTCAGGGAGAAGGCAGGGGAGGAGGGGCTTAAAGATCAACCAAAGGACTTATATGCCATGGAATTTACCATTGCTTATACCCAGTGCTGTTTCAACAGTTAAGACCGAAGCTATAATGTTTGTCATGCTTAGAGAGATGCATCTAAATGTGTTAATCTAAAAAGGCCCATTTGGGACATGTGGTCTACTCATAATCTTCTCTTACATAATTATGTTTTACTTCAGAGGACTTTAAGATTTGTAATGTTCCTATTCAATATTTTAATTGGAGGTAGATCAGTGACTTTTATGTTGTTTAAATCAATTTTTTTCCAATGCTGAAAATAATTTCGCAAAGAAATCAGGAAAAATCCTTAGCTATAAATATTCACTTATATAATTTACAAATGAAAGAAAATTTTGCAAATAAGTAACCCTAAAGAGAGGAGAACAAAGGAAGCTTCTGAAATAGGATCCTTGAGATGATTTTAAAAATACCCCCCCCAAAAAAAAAAATTTCCTGTAAAAGGGAAAGAAAAACATTGAAATAAAAATTTTTAAAAAGGTAAACTCTGCTTAGCTAGAAAAAAAAGGCAACAAAGAATGATAAATGGTAGCAACTAATTTCTGATTCTGCTTTTGATTATTACTTACTTGTTCCTTCTTATCTGCCTCCTTGGCAATTTGTTCATGTCTTTGCTATTGCACTTTTATCTTTGCAGCCAATATACTTATAGAAGCCTCCCTGCCTTTAGCCTATGGGCAATCTGAGGTCAGGGGCAGAATGCAAGCCATCTTTATGTGCTAATTTTTTCTACAGTGCTTAGTGGATATTCAATACTCAACAAACAACTGTGAAACAAAAGAAAGAAAAAAGGAGAAAAGGAAATTACTAGAATGTAGAAGTGACTACATGCAGATAAATTTAATCACTGTGGGAATTGTTAAGAAATTCAACTTTTTGTAAATAGCAAATATTTTGCACTCTGATTCACCCAAACCCAAGCCTAGCTCTTTCTTCACTCAAGTTTGTGTATGAGGAACAAAGAATTTCTACAGGCACTTTTTCTTTTGTGCCTCCCTTCCGCCCCCATTTTGTTCTTTTTTATTGTTTAGCTTCCATTAAATTGTTTCTTTATAGCTTTCCCATATAACCATGTTATGAAGTAGATGCAGAGTAGGGAGAATATATATTCTCCTTCCTAACTTAGACATTTACAAAAGGCATCTAACAAGCTGGTCTAAAAATATGTGTGCTTTTGGTAGCTCAGATATTAGTTGTGGGAGTAAAGTATGGGTATTTATATACAAAGAGACTTTCTAAATCATCCCCCTTTACTTTCAGTATCTTGTGGCTGTAAAAATAGTATCTGGAAATAAATTTGTTATGTACTCTCCTGCCTTTCTCAATAATTTTACCCACTCCTTTCACTCAGAATTTCCTTACATAGTTACAAAGTCCCTGAAATACTATTTAACATTAATTTTTATACCCTTGGGTATTTCCATATGTCATTCTTAGTTCTTTACAAATATTAGCTAATTTAAAGCTCAAAAAGCAACATGAGATAGTTGCTATTATTAGATTTATTTTACAGAGGGAAAAAACTCAAGACTTTAGAGATAGTGATTATTATAAACTAGAAGCCCAGTGCACAAAATTCGTGCACTTGGGGGTCCCTCAGTGGGCCTGCACTCTCTCGCAGTCCGGGAGCCCTTGGGGAATGTCCAACTGCCATCAGTCTGACATGCTTAGCGCTGCCGCCCAGGCGGGAGAGGCTCCCACCACTGCTGCTGCACTCGCCAGCCCTGAGCCTGGCTCAGGGCTTCTGGCTAAACAGCGCTCCTCCTGTGGGAGCACACTAACCACCAGGGGGCAGCTTCTGCATTGAGGGTCTGCCCCTTGGTGGTCAGTGTGCATCATAGTGACCAGTCGTTCCACCGTTTGGTCGATTTGCATATTAGCCTCTTATATAGGACAAGAATTAAAAACAGTCTGACTCTAGAATTCAGTATGCCACTTCTCACATAAACTGCAACTTTTAAGTTAACTCAAACAAACGAAACTTACATATTTTAAGTCAAACAAAATACTTTCATACCAGTCAATCCAGATTTGGCAATAAGCAAGTTGAAACTGATTTTGATCATAGAATCCATTTAACAGTAACCTTTCTCTTTCTGGTGGTATATCTCTTAATCAGACACTTCCTTAAAAGGACCCAGCATATTGTTTTGCTGATAATGATACGGGAATTTTGGACTGGAACACGTGGTGTTCCCCTGGGCAGGATGGCTTCCCTGGGCTCTTTGTCCCTCAGAGTCGAAGAATGAAACCGTGGACGGAAGATGGTATAGCAAAGGTGGAGATTTATTGAAGAACAAGCACAGACTCCCACGTGGGGAGGGGGAAAGAGTCCCACCAAGTTCCTTTTTCCACCGTTTATAAAGGCTGCAGTTTTTTGTGCCTCGGTACCTCCTCTGATTGGTCGCTATTCCCCTATGATTTGGGCACTACAGCAACTCCTAAACTTAAAGGTCAAACATCACAGGGGACATGTGAGGCCCTCCTCCCTCATTGTTCTTCTATTCCCTCTGGGCTTTCTTCCTCCTTCTTTATTTTGTAAATGTGTATCTTTTGCTACTCCCAGTTCCCTTGTCTTATGGAAATGTAACTGCTGCCTCTTTGCAGCCTCTGCTTTTTCCATGGATCTCCCCCCACCCTCCCCGCCCACTTAATTTTAAAAATTCCCTAAACCTGCCTATCACACCCCTAAAAATTTCTATTTCAATAATGCTTATGCACATACATTACTTATTCACATGTCTCCCATATAGTAAGAATTTCTAAGCCCTGACCTTAGACTTTATAGGACTACTTCAGGAGACCAAAAATCATCCCAAGAATAATTTCTTTTAAGGAAAATATTGTATGCCTATGTATATTTTTCCTGACTGTTTACCTATAGCATTTATCAAATTCTCAAGGCACCAAAAAAAATCTTCAGTTTTACATGCAATTAAGATTTATTGGGTACATATAGAATTTGCATTGTTCTATTTCATTTCATATTGATGTAGATTTTTAGAGGACAGATGCTTCATGAATCATTGTATTCTGATCCTTCGCTTTTTGGCATGCATTTAATGACTTAATAAATATCCGTTTAATAAGCTAATAGAAGTTTTGTTGCCTGTTTATGTATCATAGATGGTTGCACATGATTCTACCACCATCTTTAAGCAGCAAAGAAAACTGTATCATCTGTGCTGCACATAATTATCAAAGAAATTCCTCCACTTTCATCTGGGTCATTTTAGGAACCATAACATAACCCACTAGTATATCATATAAACAATAGAATCAGTGGATTACAAAGTAATCAATATTATCAATGTGATATTTCCTCTTCATTAATTATTAAGGTTCTTTCACTTTTAAAAATTATTTTAATTTTTTGCTTTTACTTTTAACTTTTTTCTGTTAATTTTTCTACAAGGAAATTTACAGACTGTAAGTGTTATACTTTGATGACTTTTGACAAATAGACACACCCACATAGTCAATACCCCTAAAAGGGATGAACATTTTCATGCCCACCTTCCTCCAGCAAAAAACAGTTCTAATTTATATTACCATAAAGTGTTATTGCCTGGTTGGAACTTCATGTATATAAACACATTCAGAATATATTATTTGTGTCTGCCTTTTTATTATTAGCATGCTTATGAGATTCAGCTATGGTATATTAGTAAGTAGTTTGTTCCTTTTTATTGCTGAGTACAGATCACTGTAAGGAGTTATCACATTTTGTTTATCCACTTTCCTATTAATACATCTCCAAACCTCCCCCCCACCCCACCCGGTCTCTCTAACACACACACACACACACACACACACACTCACTTTAGTTTTTTAGGAATTTTAACAATCATGCTGTTATGTGTAGAATCCTAGTATTTATCTTGCTTAGAGTCTTTTTTAGTTTCTTGGAACTGACACACACACACACACACACACACACACACACACACACTCACTTTAGTTTTTTAGGAATTTTAACAATCATGCTGTTATGTGTAGAATCCTTGTATTTATCTTGCTTAGAGTCTTTTTTAGTTTCTTGGAACTGAGGGGTAGGTTTTTATTTGGGGGGGGGAAATCAACGACAGCTACTTTTCTGCCCCCAAATATGTAAACTGCTTGTTTGCTCATTTCAATATTTCTGTCATCTTTAGAACTGTTACTACCTGTCTTTTTTATTTCCACGTTATGCCCTATTCCTTTTTCACATGACTAAGAAATGTAGAATGGTTGTTGTGGGCGTTACCTTACTGAGCGTCTCTCTATTGATGTCTTCCTTTAAAGAACATTTGTTTTAGTAAGGAAGTGGATCATCCTGATCCTTTTTGGCTTTTTCCCCCCACAATGTTTCTTTCATAGTACATCTATGGAACTCCGACTTCTGGGTGCTATTTCTAACAAGTATTTCTTCTGGTGTCTTAATTGAATATCTGGGGTGCTCACTATAATCTCTCCATTCAGCTACTTGAAACTCCTTCCAGAATCATGGTTCAGCTCACAGATCCCCATAATTCTTTCTTCCCATGCATTTCAGATTTTTCCCTTTCCATGGGCAGTTAGTATTTGGCAAAGAAAGGATTTGGGGTTTCTTCTCTGCATAGCCCCCATCTTCTTTGCCATCTCTATTCGCTCCCTCCTTGCTCAGTGTAACAACCATGATCTCCTTAGGCCCTACCACCTTGTTCTGCAGTCCATTTGCTACAAGATAGATGAAACTGGAGGCAATTATCTTAAGTGAAATAAGCCAGACAGAGAGAGACAAATGCTCCTCAAGTTATGATGGGGTTACATCCCAATAAACTCATCATAACTGAATGTGTGGTAAGTCAAAATTAATTTCATACTACATTAGAGAGTACCAGTTGTTTGCCATTTCCAGCATTGTGAGAAACATGGGTACCATATATCACTAGCCAGAGAAAAGATCAAAATTCAAAATTTGAAGTAAGATTTCTACTAAATGCATATTGTTTGGTATCATTTTAAAGTTGAAATATCTTGTGTAAAACCATCCTAAATCAGGAACTATATGATATCACTTATATGTAAACTATAAAAATGAAAATCTGCTTTCATAGAAACAGAATACAATGGTGGTTGCCAGAAGGCCTGGAAGGGAAAATGAGAAGATGTAGAACAAATGATTCAAACTTCCAGTGATAGTATGACTAACTTCTGAGACTCTATTATATATCACTAGAGGCCCGGTGCACGAATTCCTACACATTGAAAGGAAATTAATTAGAAGAAATATTTTAGAGGCCAGGGAGGGAGGCCAGGAGGTTGGCTCCAGGGCACGTCGGGCCGTCTCAGCCAGTCCTAGTCGGCCAGACCCCAGCAGCAAGCTAACCTACCAGTCGAAGCATCTGCCCCCTGGTGGTCAGTGCGTGTCATAGTGACTGGTCTAGCAGTCAACTGAACGGTCAACTGAATGGCCGGACACTTAGCATATTAGGCTTTTATAGATATAGACGGTGATTACAGTTAATAATACTCTATTGTCTACTTGAAATTTGCTGATAGTAGCTCTCCAGTGTTCTCACAACAACAGAAAAGTTCACTACATGAGGTGATGGATGTGTTAATGACCTTGATAATAATTTTGCAGTGTGTAGTATATCAAATCATCACATTGTTTAATTTAAATACAATTATGTTTGTCAATTATTTCTAAAAAATCTAGAAGAAAATTAAGAATAAAATGGTAAAACTATCTGTTGAATATTATCATAGATGTTTTTAGATGTTGTGAAATGGTCTTCAGTGAAAAATAAAAATTGGTTTATTAATTTTAAAAAATACTAAGGCTGACATTCAGGCTTTCTAAGAAAGCATTTTCTGTTGTCTATTTTATTCCCCAATGTATGCATCACACTTTTTTATTGTTGTGTATGTCTCATATATTTTTGTAATTATTGTTAAAAGCTGGATAATTTAGATAATATGTAGTGGTCATTCTGGATACTGAGCCAGACTCCTTCTGTAGGATTTTTTGTTACAGTTTGCTTGTCTATTTGTTCAGTGAATTGGCTGGACCGGCTCAGTAGAGTTTATTTCCCTCATAATGTGCAGCCTCTGATGTCAGTCCTCCTAAGGCACGGCCGTGGCCACGTTCCAAGTCACCTGGGATGGACAATGGAGTCAGCAGGGCTTTGCCTTTTTCCCCTGACCTCTCTTACATTACCTGCATCTATTTGCATCACCCCAGCTTTGGACCTCTACTAATTGACAGCTAATTTATCTACTATTTTTCATAATTCTCTCGGGTATGAATTATTTCACAGTTTGATCCTATTAATCCCGACCCCCTTTGCAGGGGTAATTTTTGAGGCAAGGCTTTGAAACTTGTTCCAACCCAGAAAAACTCAACTTCTCTTACCCTGGTCCTCTGTTAAAATTCTAACTGCTCTATGATTGGGCTTGTCACTTTTCTGGAAATATCAATGATTTTCATAGAAAGCAGTAAGTTAAGAAATAACTTCCTAGAAGAATATGATGGAATACTATTTCCTGTATAACATACTTAGATTCAGGATAATCACCATAAATGTATGTATATTAGAGCGACAAACTTAAAATTATAGGATTTTATTTCATTGCAAAAATCAATGTAGTTACTTAAATTAGTTAACAAATAATAGCCAAAATCAGCCCTGTGTAACAGTGCAGCCTTACATCTACATTATAAATATTCTTTCCTTTACACTATTTAATTTTTTTTGCTAAATTCTATGTAGAGCATGATATCAATAAGTATTATTTTATAATTTTAGCCCTTTACTACAGATATATTGCTTGCAACTTCATATAGTATATGTATATGTGAATATAATATTCACAGTTGCATACAACACTACTTGTAAGTAGGTCAGTCTAAAAGTTAAGAAATTGTGGAAAATAACCATGTTATAATATTCACATATATTTAACAAGGTCTTACTCCTCTAGGCAGTAATAGAGTCAATGAAGCATTCATTTATAGAAAAAAATCATGGTGTAATTTAGATAAAGCAGGAATGTATGAGAGGTGAGTAAAGCAAATTCATGGCTTAGATATGATTTTTTTGTTATAACTTGATGATGGGAGAGTTGCATTTGGGATTAAATAGAATAACACACTAGCATGAAGTGTTATAGATGCTGCCTTGTGAAACTATAAAATTATTTTATAATTTTCTTTAGAAACATTTATTTAGCAATCTTAACAAAAATATATTATGCACCAACAACATGCAATTAAATGCATTCTTGTTTTTAAAAATGTGGATGCATAATGGTGTATATAGAGACTATAATAATTTTACTGTAGTAAACAAAAAATATAGTTAAACATTAAAAAAGAAAGCATCAGAAATGCTGCCTTATTACCATATTATCACTTTGTTGTAACTAGAATGTAATTATAGCTGCTTATCTGGAATAGCAATGGTTGTTGGGAGTAACATTCTGCCTCAGGGTGATCACTACTTCTTCAAGGAATTGGTTGCTCACCTTGTGATTCTGAAAGCTTAGCTGTGAACAGACCCTTAGATAATCATTCCTTAGCAGATGGTTCTAGAAACCAAATTCACAAAAAAAAATTTTGTAGCTAAAGTCAATTTCTAGTGGGGATTATACATAGCTCAGGTAAAATGTTCTTCTAAGTGGATTGGACATTCAAATTTCCCAAAGAAAGAATTCAGTACAATTATTTGGATAAGACAGAATGCTTTTGTTTTAATCCCTCCACTTTTATGTAACAAATAAAATTGGAAAAAAAAAGTTAGCAAAATTTATTGTGTGAATATTTTTATCATAAAATAGAATGACACCATATTTGAATTCATTGCAACCAAACCAAAGAAAATCTATTTGTAGAAGTTAACACAATAATAATATGAGGATGTCCAATTTCTAGAATTACATATCTGGACTTTTATTAAACTTAATTTTGCCAAATAAGCAGTGAGCAATTCTCTGAGTACGGCGTTTCTTGTTACATTTATTTATCTATTTATTTATTTAATTTATCTTTTTTGTTGAAAGTATTAGAGATGCCCCCCTTTTTCTCCAATGACCCCACCCCCTGGCTCCCAAACCCTACCCCAAGCCTTCACAGCATTATTGCCTGTGTCCAGGGGCAATGCATATAAGTTCTTTGGCTAATCTCTTTCTGCCACCCTGTTCTGAGATTTGGCAGTTTGTTTCATGCTTCTATGTTTCTGGATCTATTTTATTCATCTGTTTATTTTGTTAATTAGATTCCACATATGAATGAGATCGTGATATTTATCTTTCTCTGATTGGCTTATTTCACTTAGCATAATACCTTCCAGGTCCCTCCATGCTGTCTCAAAGGCTAAGAGATCCTTCTTTTTTACTGCTGCATAGTATACCATGGTGTAAATGTACCACAGCTTTTATATCCACTCATCTACTGATGGGCACATGGGCTATTTACAGATCTTAGCTATTGTAAATTGTCCTGCTGTGAACATAGGGGTGCATCTATTCTTTCTGATTGGTGTTTCAGGTTTCTTAGGGTATATTTTTAGAAGTCGTATCACTGGATCAAATGACAGTTCCATATTTAATATTTTGAGGAAATTCCATACTGTTTTCCATGATGGCTGCACCAATCTACATTCCCATGAGCAGTGTAGTAGAGTTCCTTTTTCTTCACATCCTCACTATCACTTGTCCTTTGTTGATTTGTTGATGGTAGCCATTCTTGTAGGTGTGAGGTGATACCTCATTTTGGTTTTAATTTGCATCTCTGTGATCATTAGTGACGTTGAACATTTTTTTCAGATCTCTTGGCCATCTGTATGTCCTCTTTGGAGAAGTGTCTATTTAGTTCTTTTGCCAATTGTCTAATTGGATTGTTTGTCTTCCTTTTGTTAAGTTGTATGAGTTCTTTATATATTTTAGGAATTAACCCCTAATCGGATGTATCATTGGCAAATATGTTCTCCCATATGTTTTTTTGCAGAAGCTTTCATGAAAAAAAAAAAAAAGAACTAGATCACCAAATTATACCATATACAAGATTAAACTAAAAATGGATAGACTTAAATGTAAGTCATGAAACCATAACAACCATAGAAGAAACCATAAGCAGCAAAATCTCAGACATCTCTCCTAGCAATATGTTTGCTGATACATCTAAAAAATAAATAGGACTACATAAAAATAAAACAAAAAACAACTTTTGCACAGCAAAAGAAACCATAAGCAGAATGAAAAAGGAGTCCACTGTATAGGAGAACATATTTGCCAATGTTTCTTGGTACCTTTAAATTGAAGAATTGTTTAGATGTATTTTATTTGGTAGAAGAAATGCACTCACTCAAATGTCCTTAAGTATGAGAACAAGGATTATTCTAAGGATGTGCATG
Organism: Eptesicus fuscus; assembly: GCF_027574615.1. Classification (NCBI taxonomy): domain Eukaryota; kingdom Metazoa; phylum Chordata; class Mammalia; order Chiroptera; family Vespertilionidae; genus Eptesicus; species Eptesicus fuscus. Next base: position 89,754,954 of record NC_072475.1, on the reverse strand, counting down.
CCTATGCAATTAGCAATATATGTGCAACTGACCCAAGCAAATGATCAATTATAGAGAGTCCAACATCTTCCCCGTAATACTCTACCTTTAAGTTGACTGTTCTCCCAACTGATTCTTTCTATTCAGCTACTATTCTACTTTTTAAATTTATTGTTTCTCAACTCCAAATACCAACTTCTATCTCTGTTTTGTGATACTCAGGCTTAAACTCTGTAAACCACATTTCCTTTTTGCCAGATAATTCTAACAAGGTTCTGTTAGCAGAAGACCTTAGAAAAAGATAGCAAGGCTGGATGAGTAAGAAGAGATTTGTTACTGATGATTATAAAGTCTGTGTTGCAGACTTTCCAAGTTCATTGAAGTACTTACAGAAACAAAATGACATGGTCACATCTTTAATTTTTCAGGTCAAGTAATAATCAAGAAATATATAGCCCTGCCATGGCCAGGTGGCTCAGTTGGTCGGAGCATTGTCCTGTACACCAAAAGGTTGCAGGTTTGATCCCTGGTCAAGAGCATATAGAGGGCAACTGATCAATGTTTCTATTACATTGATGTCTCTCTCTCTTTCTCTCTCTCTCTCTCTCTCTCTCTCTCTCTAAAAAGAAATAAAAACATATCCTTGGGTGAGCATTAATATCTGTATATTAATGTTAATATCTTATATAATAAAAGAGAAATATGTAAATTGACCTCCACAACACCCACCAGCCAATCAGGAGTGAGTATGCAAATTAACCTGACAAAGATGGCAGGCTAATTTGCATACATAGGCACCAGGCGGAGAGCAGAGCAGGAGAGCCGGTGGCTTGGGGGGCATGTGGCTCCCTTGGTTGCTCCCCCCAAGACACTGGGCGGAGAGCAGAGAGGGAGAGTTGGCAGCTTGAGGACTTGGCAGAGTGGGAGGCCATGGGACGAAGCCAGAGCAGAAACAGAAAACCGAGAGTGCCGGGAGCACCAGGAATTCTGTGAATAGTAGTTCTGGTGGCAGCTCCAGGACCAGAAGCAGAAGCCCAGAGTGCAGGGAGCACAAGGAATGATGGGAATCATAGTTCTGGTGGCAGATGGATCTCCTAGACCTGTGGTCGGCAAACTGTGGCTCTTTGGCCCCTTGAGTGTGGCTCTTCCACAAAATACCATGGCCTGGGAAAGTCTATTTTGAAGAAGTGGCATTAGAAGAAGTTTAAGTTTAAAAAATTTGGCTCTCAAAAGAAATTTCAATCATTGTATTGTTTATATTTGGCCCTGTTGACTAATGAGTTTGCCGACCACTGTCCTAGACACTAGAGCAAAGTGAGCCTGGAGCAAGTTACTGTTGTGGTGGGGATGGAGGGAAAGCAAAGGTGAGAGACATAAGTAAAATCAGAGTGTCTAGGAAAAATTAAAGGGAAGATATCCTAAAACTTCCAGGAAATCTCCACCAATGAAGCAAAGCAAAAAAAAAAAGCCTCTATTATTCTGTGAGCAACAAACCAAACTGGGTTGGGGTCACAGACAATTCACTCAGATGATTTTAAAGACAGACAGAAACTCCAAGATTGGAGAGGGCTCCCCTGAGGGCTTCCTGATTGGAGAGAGGGCAGGTCCGGCTGAGGGGACTCCCCCCCCCCCCGCATCCACCCCCCCTCCATCCCCCCCAGTGCACAAAGATTCGTGCACTGGGCCCCTAGTAATATTATAAATGTATAGCTCTTCCCTGGCCAGATAGCTCAGTTGTTTAGAACCTTATCCCAATAGGCAAAGTTTTGTAGGTTCAATCCTGGTCAAGGCACATACAAGAATCAACCAATGAATTCATAGATGGGTGGAACAATGAATGAATGTTTTTCTCTCAAAAAAATAAAATAAAATCAGTATGGCCGGTGTGCTCAGTGGTTGAGCATAGACCTATTAACCAGGAGGTCATGATTCAATTCTCAGTCAGGACACATGCCTGGGTTGTAGGTGGACTCGATCCCCAGTAAGGGGTGTGCAGGAGGCAGCTGATCAAGGATTCTCTCTCATCATTGATGTTTCTATCTCCCTCTCCCTTCCTCTCTGAAATAATTTTTAAAATATATTTAAAATAAAATAAGAAATAAATGGCCAATATGGCTAAAATTAAACACAAAGTTTCATTAGGTTGCAGAATTAAAATATGAGGCATAGTCAGAATTGCAGCTATCTCACATGAATGTTATGACAAAGTGAAAAATTGAGCATCTAAAACTTGTGTCAATTTGAGCTTCTGGAAGTGGGTTCTCTGCACTAGCCTCATAAATCTTTTCTTGCTTGAATATAACAATATTTGTAGTAGTTTTCTTGCAAAGAGATGCTACTTTCATTTAAGAATAATCCCCATAACATCGTGTTGTCACTAGGCCCATAAGCAGGGACATATTGCAACATGCTCCGAAGAGGCAAGTACAAAAAAGCCCCAGGAGAAAGTAGCTTATGTGTCAAAATAATTTCAAGATTTTGCTAATTTCATATCAGAAGAAATGTGAATTATGTGTGAGAATATATTCAAGAATGTTAGAAGAAGGAGGATGAAATAAACACTGAATCAGGTTGAATTTGTTGCTATGAACGTGCTTACCAGAGATTTTGGGTTAATATGTCAACTTGTGCACCTGGAAGTGCGGTGATAGTTTGCTTGGTTGGTTGACTAAAGCTTGGACTCAACCATGATCTGCATTTAATGAAGTGGAGATGCTAAAAATTGCCTGAAGTCATTAATGAAAATAAATCTGAATAAATAGAGTGTAAGAAATATTGTCAGGGAATTTTTATACATGATATTCATACCTACTCTCCCAATGGATAACCTCAGAGGCTCCAGAGAACTCTCCATTGATTAAGATATCAAGAAATATATTGATGAGTAGAGCATCACCAATGCTCTGTTAGCTGTCCTTTGTAGAACAAGTATGATGATAGAGATGATGCAATAGACATGAGCACTCCAGTTTTAGTGGGAATAACTGGGTACCCGAAATACAGATGCAAGGTGACAGTGCTTAACCTTTTTTACTGACAAGGACAGTAGGGATGATAAATTGATAATTAGAAAGTTTTGGTTCTCAGGGATATTTATTGGTGGTTAATTGATCATAGTATCTCTATCAATAAATATATAGTCTGGTTACTAAAATTTACTTGATTTAGATAACAGGAAAAAAAACAACAACCTCTAGATCTGGTGGTTCTAAACCTAAATTGATGTACCACGATAATAAATCATTGTTTTTCTTTCTTTTTTTAAAATATATTTTATTGATTTTTTACAGAGAGGAAGAGAGAGGGATAGAGAGCTAGAAACATCGACGATAGAGAAACATCGACCAGCTGCCTCCTGCACACCCCCTACTGGGGATGTGCCCGCAACCAAGGTACATGCCCTTGACCGGAATCGAACCCGGGACCTTTCAGTCCGCAGGCCGACGCTCTATCCACTGAGCCAAATCGGTTTCGGCTAAATCATTGTTTTTCATCTAGTTTCCAGGGCTAAGCCTAAAAAAAATATTAAAGGAGATTCTAGATTTCCCTGGAGAAAAGGCCCTACAGCAATGCTACAAGTATGCAATCTAGGATTATGGATCTTTCAAACACCTCCCAAAGATAACTGAATTTGCTAGAGTATTTTCACACTGTGAAAAAGTAGCTATTCAGAACTTTTGGAAGTTGTCAGACATTTCCTCTGAATTAATAGCTAGTCCTGAAAATATACAATGTAATAATTGTTCTTGACCCACCAGCCAACAGAAGATTTTATTTGATTCAGTGCTAAATGGGATTTTTGCTTTACTTTACATCACACTGAACCCAGCATGTTTGAGGTCTCATCCTACCTATGGTTATCTCTTCAGTTCCTGGATATACAATGGAAATAGTTGTAATTGGCAACTGGTAGAATCCCAAGATTTGACATCTGACCACTGATGTGGAGCCATTATAGTAAGACAGGTGAAGTGGAAGCCTCTAGAACCTTTTCTTCTTTTCCCAAATAATAGATGGGAAGCAGTGCCGCATTCTTAGGGCATTGTGGATATTATCGTGGTACATCAATTTAGGTTTAGAACCACCAGATCACAGATCTTGAAAGATGTGTGATGATTAATAGCACCATTTAACTTGCCTCCTGTAGCTGTGCAGAAAGTGGGTGAATCTTGGAGAACATGAATTTTTGTGTCTGAATCAGGTAGAGATGCCAGTATCTCCTGCTGTTCCAGGCATAGTACCTTTTATGGAGCAAACTGATAGCTCTCTAGGTATTTGTTATGCAGTTATTGACCTGGATAATGCAGTTTTCTACATATCAATTTGAAAAGGCTACGAAGACTGTTGCTTTTTACCTAGCAGGACCAAGATTACATTTTTATGAAATCTCCCCTCAGGACTATATCAACTCTCTGGTCTCTGTGATAATGTATTCTACAGAGATCTTAATAGTTTTTATATTCTGTACAACATCACATTGTTCCACTGACATAATGGCTTATTTGACATTCGGAACAGAGGGTAGCAGGTATTTTAGATTTTTAGCACAGTTTATGTGAATCAGAGGGTATTATATAAACTCCAAGAATATTTAGGGGCCTGCTAACTCAGGGACATTTCTAAGACTACAAAGGTCTGAAACATCTTAATAATAAAAGCCCAGGATTGTAACGACTGCTCACGACCAAACGCTGACCATCCGGAAGTCAGCGCTGGGTTGCCCAGCTGCAGCCTGGCGACCCAGCACTGACTGCCCAGGTGGCTGAGACCCAGAAAGTGAGTCAGGGTCTGATCTGCAGCCTCAGTGGAAGCTGTTGGTCAGTGTACTTACCTCTCTCTTTTTCTCCCTCTTTCTTTCTGACCTTCACTAGCAGCCAGGCTTTTCTTTCTCTCCCCGCCTCCATGGGGGCTGCCTTTAAGCCTCGCCTCTTTGATCAGGCCCAGAGATAGGCCTGGAGATGCTGACTGGCATAAGAATTGACCAATCAGAACCAAAGGTGGACGCTGTGGGGGAACCAATGGCTGCCTAGGAGGCAGAGCTTTTGATGCTGACTGGCATAGAAACCGACCAATCAGAACCAAATCTGGGTGCAGTGGGGAGCCAATGGCTGCCTAGGAGGCAGAGCTTTTGATGCTAGCATAGGAACCAACCAATCAGAACCAAATTGGCCAGCAGAGGAGGCAGTTGGGGGTGACATCAGGCCTCCAGGGGACGGCCGTTTGGCGAGAGATCATGCTGGCAGGGGAGGGCAGTTGGGGGCAACCAGGCCAGCAGTGGAGGGCAATTAGGGGTGATCAGGCTGGCAGGCAGAGGCAGTTAGAAGCAATCAGGCAGGCAGGCAGGCAGGTGAGCAGTTAGGAGCCAGTGGTCCCAGATTGTGAGAGGGATGTCTGACACCCCCCCCCCGTGCACGAATTTTGTGCACCAGGCCTCTAGTGTTATAATATTCCCCTCACATTGAAAGACAAGTTGAAGAAAGAGAATTGTCAGAAAGAAATCCAGTGCTTATTGGGCCTTTTGTATTGGGGAGCATCATATACCTACTTAAGTATGTTATTTTAAATCATTTACCAAGTCACCTGTAAGTCTGCCAGTGTTTAGTGAGAATTAGAGCAAGAAATGGCTTAGCAGAAATTCTAGGCTGAAGTTCCAGTTAATATTTCATTTCACCTTATGAACAAAAGATCTACTATTTTTAAAAGTGTCTGGGACAAATCAGGAGTCTGTATGAATCATCTAGCAAGGAATAATGAGAGAATTATAGAGAAGCCCTGTGGGGTTTTGGGAAATGCTTGCTCTCCTCTGCAAATAGCTGTTCACTCCTTTGAGACATAGCTCATTGCTTGCTACTGCTGAGCCCTGGAAGATACTGAACACTATGGGACAAATGCCCATGTGACCTGTGCTTTTCATTATGAAATGATATTACCTATCTGACCAATTCATAAGTTTGGGCATATGAAACAACATTCAATCAGCAAGAGGAAATATAATAACTCAAGCTTGAAGAAGTAGTCTGGAAAGTACATGTAAATTGAATGAGTATGTGGCTCAAACATCTTTGATCATAATTGTTGCTATATTTCCTTTTTTCCTCAATCTATTCCTGTGGGCCTTTAGGTAGTTCCCTATGACCATTTGGCTAGGGAGCAAAATATCTAGGCCTGGTTAGCCACCAACCACGATAGCTTCACTCAGAGGTGACCATAGAGGAAAATTTGAAGGAAAACATTCTAGTGCTCAGAGCTTCAAGTGCTATAGTTAGTTGTTCACTTTATCTAGGCCAAGTGATGGTCAAAAGAACAAATCTACACGAATTCATGAGAAGTTACTAATGGTTTTCCTGGACAGTTAGGGACTTGTAAAGAACAGGATTGGAAAATCGGTGACATAGGGTCTGTGTAAGAGGTGTGTGGATTAAGCTCTCAGTGAGTTCAGAATTTGAAAAGAATTGTGTCCTATTTGAATGCTTTGCAAAGGCCATCTGATTCAGAAGAGGTTCTTAGGTTGACACAATGACACATTTAATGGGTTTCTGTCAGTCTTTTTATCCAGCCACCATTTTTTTCCTCAATGTGTCCATGGTAACCATAACAGCAGGGGCGAAGCCTATCCCTAGGGCTTATCTACATGGATATTTGAACCAATGCTAAACTGACTAGCTACTGCTAAGTGCATTACCTGCCAACAGCCGTGACCAATAGTGAGCCGTGGCATGGAGCCACTTCCTGGGGTGACTAAACAACATAGTACTATGCCACTTAATCAAGGAGAGTACAAAGCTTTTTCATAATTGAAACAGACATGCATTCTGAATATGGATTTGCCTTCCTACCCTTAATGCTTCTGCCAAAACCACCACCTATGGATTTATGGTATGGCTTATTCATAAATATGACATTTTGTACAACATTGATTCTAGTTAAAAACCTACTTCATGAAAAAAAGATAATCATAAGAGCAGCAAAGAGCTCCTATTCATGGAATTTATTGGTCTTATCATCAGCTGTCCTAATCTATTGATGGAAAGGCCTACTGAAGACTCAGAGTGCTAGTTTAGAGAAAAAAATATATCAGACATTTGAAAGGATGGGGTTCCATCTTTTGGAACATTGCATGTGTTTTAATCATCGACCAAAATGTGCACTGTTTCCTATATATCTAGAATACATAGACCTGGGAATCAGAGTGGAAGTAGGAGTGGGTCCTGTCACTACTAAAACAGTTTTGATCACAGAGTTTTATTTTCCATCCCCTCAACTGTGATATCTGCTGATTTGGAGGTTCTGTCTCCAAGGGAGAGAAATTTCCTACAGCCTTGGTTCTATTGAATTGCAACTGAGACTGTCACCTGGCCCTTTTCTGCCCTTCATGCCCCTGACCCAACAGATAAATAAAGTGGTTCCTCTATTTCTCAGTGGGGTGGCTGATACAGATTACCAAGGAGAAAGTTGTTGCTGCTATAATATGGATTCAGGGAAGATAATCCTTGGAATCCGGATAATTCTTTGCGAACTCTCATAGTATTTTCATGTCTGGTAACTAATATAAGGTAACAAAAAAGTACAACAATTAAAAAAAAAATAAGGACCATTAAGATTTTAGACCCTTCAAGATTAAAATTTAGAGGCTACCACACTAAAAAAAGTCATGACTTTGTCAGCTGAAGGCACACACACACACACACAAAAAACAAACAAAAAAAAACAAACAACAAAAAAACATAGAAGGAATTCTTCTGGTCTAAAGCTTCTGGGTTTAGGACAAAAGAAAAATAGAATATATCATGTAAGATTGAAGTTATGAATATAAACTATACCCTCAAGATACAGAAATAAGGAATTCATATATATGAATTGTATGTTGTATGTATGTGTGTGTGTGTGTGTGTACGTGTGTGTAATTTTATTTTTCTATCTGTTTCCCTCATTATTTTTTATAAGGTTAAATTTATAATTCTGCAACAGAATTTACCTCTCATGTAATAAGATTTATAATTCAGAGAACAAAATATGCAGATGTGACCGTGACTGAATTAGAGGATAAATTAACATAGATCAGAGATAAATAATGTGACAGTTTCCCAGACTCAGATACAATAACTGTTGGAATTTACACCTTTTTATTTCAGTAGAGTGAAAGAATCTCTTCACTTGAATGAAAGACAGTTGTATCATACTAAGTGGAAGCCTAATTTTGTTATTATGGAAGTTAAAATATGTATAGAAGAGCTTGTATGAAAACTGAGTAGCCAAAGGAGCAGAGAGTTATTAACTTTTTCTTTCTCAGATTCAAACCCTTCCCTCCCTCTGTAATTTGTTCTCTGATGCTGGAGCAGGATTCTAAGCCACGTATTGGTTTTGCTGGCTGCCTGCTCCTTTTGGTTGTTTTCTAGCTACTTGTTTCTGTGAGCCTTACGCTAGCAATGCTAACCCAAGGGACAGCAGTTCCTTCCTAAGGAGATACTGAATCAAGTTTATAGTTGTTGGTTTGTTGTTGTTTTTCTATGTGTGCAGGCCTAGCCTTATCATGCCTTTTTCTGAGACATTTATTCCAGAAGCTAATACTTGCTCCTTAAAGATCTGGCCCAGGTACCAGACAATTAAGCCCCTCCTCCCAGAAACTTCGGCACCAGTGGCCAATACCTCCTCCAAAACCAGCATGTCTGCTCTGTGGAGCTCTTTGCCTAAGCTTCTAAATCTTAATCATTCAAACCTTTTTCTTTTATTCCACAGTCTTAGGGGTGGTAGGTGTTTCACTTTAAAAATGACAAAATTAATGTTTCTTCTTGTCTTTTAAGTAATATATGTAACAATTCTCTATAATACTTTCTCTCTTCTCAAAGATCAGATATGTCTTTGGCTGGACCTTGACTGAAATAGTCACCCAATGATATATTATTTCCATTTGTCCAGTTGAAGGCTTGATAGAAGGAATATGTTTGGTTTGCAATATTTACTTATTTATTTATTTTTTATTGCCAGCATCCCACATTTTGAGTGATCTTGAATAAGGGGCTCACTCCTGAACAAGTCACATATAAATGAGGGTAATACAGTATAATTCATGACCACCTTAGGCTGTATTTTTAATGAGGCCTATACAGATGGAGCATCTCTTAAGAGGCTAGGAGCCCATCAGGAACTGTGACTCTCAAGTCTAGAATAAGCTATTACCTCCTTACTCATAGGGGAATTGGGGTATTAAATGAGAAAAATGTATGCAAAAATACAATATATTCCATGTGTTTGGTGTATTATGTTTTAATTATTTATCTTTCAGTTTACCTTTCACATATAGGAATATATATATTCACATATGTTTCTTCCTCAAACTTAGAAAAGTGAATTTGGGTTGCCAGAATAGAAGAAATATGAAAGGATCTTCAAATCATCTGTGTTCTGCTATCCGTTATCTCTTGGATTCTTGGGTGGTTATATGTACTGTGTCATGCTAATCTAGGTGTTGGTTATACTCTTTCTGGAAAATTGGATACTTGCAAAACTCCTAGCTAAATTCCAAATAAATTATTTGTTTATCCTAATATATAAAAACGCAGGGTCCATAACGACTGAACAGATGACTAATCCATCCCCCGGCCCAACGGGTCCCTCAGGCTCCAGTGAATCCATGGCAGCAGCAACTGGGGAGCAGGCAGAAGGCAGACCCCTTGGTCCCTCCCCCAGCCCGCAGGCTCCCATTGATCAGGGGATGGTTATTTAACAGGGAACCGGAGTGAGTGGCACAGGGACTGGAGAGCAGCTGGAAGGCAGCCTCTTGGTCCCTCCTCCCGGCCCTCAGACTCCAATCAATCGTGGTGGAGGCAGGAGGAACTGGGGACTGGCTTCCTTAGTAGTCCTGCAGGTACAATCTCCAAAGGATAGGACAGGCACCAATGGACCAGTACTGCCAGCACAATCTCCACAGCACTGCCGGCCTCCTGGAACTCGGCCTTGGGCACTGCGGCCACTTCCCCTCCCTAGACACGGCACAAGGAAGAAAGGATACCACCAGCAGCTCCAGGGGTGACCAGCGGTGACTGACTGCTCTCCCTGTGCTTCCTCCAGGTCACTGGAGCCAGCTCCCACCCGCCCAGCTCCAGATGAAGTGTTTTCACTGCACACGGAAGGAATGGAGTAGAAAAACAAACACCAATGACCAAGAGAATGCCGCAGTCAACGTCCGGAGTCCGGCTCAGGAGAACGGAGAGAAGGGAGAATTCCATAAGTTGGCCGATGCCAAGATATTTCTGAGTGACTGCCTGGCCTGTGACAGTTGTGTGACCGCAGAGGAAGGAATCCAAGTTTCTCAACAGAACACCAAGGACTTCTTCCGTGTTCTGAACCTTAATAAGAAATGTGACACCTCACAGCACAAGGTGCTGGCAGAGTCCGTGTGTCCTTAGTCTCTGCCTTATTTTGCTGCTAAATTCAGCCTCAGTGTCACTGATGCATCCAGAAGGCTCTGCAGCTTCCTCAAAAGCCTTGGGGCGCACTGTCTTTGACATGAAGATAGCTGCGGACTTCAGCATCCTGGAGAGTCAGAAGGAATTTGGGCATCGGTACTGCCAGCACCGTGAGGAAGAGCCCCGGCTACCCATGCTGACCTCCGCCTGCCTCTGCTGGGACTGATATGCAGAACGTGTGCTCGGTCACCCCATCACCCCCACCTCTGCAAGGCCAAGTCTCCCCAGCAGATCATGGGCTCTCTGGTGAAGGATTACTTCACCAGATGGCAGAACCTGTCCCCAGACAAGATTTTCCACATCACTGTGGCCCCATGTTATGACAAGAAACTGGAGGCCCTGTGAGAAGATGTTCCCACAGCTTTACATAGTTCCCAGGGTGCTGACTGCGTGTTAACCTCAGGTGAAACTGTCCAGATAATGGAGTAAAGTGACCTGGCCTTGAATGCCACTGCCATGGACACTCTGTTTGGAGACATGAAGGAGGAGGAGGTGAGGCTCCACGAGGGTGCCAGCTCCGTCGGGTACCTGGTGCACATCTTCAGGCCCATGGCCAAGGAGCTGTTCAACGAGGACATGGGGGTGCTCACCTACCGCACCCTGAGGAACAAAGACTTCCAGGAGGTCACCCTTAAAAGGGACGGAGAGGTTCTGCTACGCTTTGAGGCTGCTTATGGCTTTCGGAACATCCAGAAGTGGTCCTGAAGCTGTAGAGGGGCAAGTTCCCCTGCCACTTCGTGGAGGTCCTGGCCTGCGCCAGGGATGCCTAAGCAGCAGGGGCCAGGCCCAGGCGGAGGACGGGCGTGCAGACAGGGCACTGCTGCGGCAGATGGAAGGCATCTACACTGCCATCCCGGTGTGGCCCCCGGAGACCAGCGCCCATGTGCAGGAGCTGTACCAGGAGTGACTGGGGGGGGGGGGGATCCAGACTCCCCCCCAGGCCCAGGCAGCCCTGCACACCGCCGAGCAGGGCCCAGGACAGCCTGCTAGGACATCATGTGGTAAAGGTCCAACAGATGCCCGGCCTGCAGGCCGCCTGAAGAGGGGTGTCAGACACGTGAAGGAAAGGCTTAGCATCTCTGTCATTGCTTTGGTTTTCAGAATTCCCTGCTCCCCATCTGTCAGCTCCCTCCCTCTGAGGGGCGCTGTCGTCATCACATGGGTGCAACTGGAATATTGTATCTCAAGAGGATTGCCCCAATGTACGTATCCTTTTATCTGACGATGAAAAAAATCCCAAAGAATAAGAATGGAGACAGACTACTGTCCTTCAGGCTTAAAAAAGTCCCAGAAGTGCCCTGCGAAGAGGTGAGACTTGGTTCTACCCACATGCCTCAGAGAAATTGGATGAGGAAATGTCATCCAAAAAAGTCACCTTGGCCCTGACTTTACCCACTTATGTTACTCTTGAAGGTGTCTTTGCCACAATGTGAATAAACTGCCACCTTTTGGAATAGGGGCTGATACAAAAGTCTGCATTCCCAACTTTTCTTGAAACAGATCTATGTTCTGCAGCTGTGGCCACCGTCCTGAGACCAGGTCATATCGACCAGGTCCTGTTGCTGGGAATCAAGGGGCACTGGAGTGGAGTCCCCTCTCCCCCCCCCCCCCATGCCCTTTTACATTCAGGGATTGAGCTGAACTCACTTTGGGGGAGGCCTGGCAAGGGTGACAGGTGTCACAGATAGAAGGATGGAGAATGGAGAGGCGGACACCCTGCTCGGTCCCTCCCTGGGTGGGGTCAGGCAGATGAAGGCTGGCCAGCCCACCCCACAATTGGATGAGATAGCATCCTCTATGTCCACCTCTCACCCTGTGGGTCCAGCCACTCCCCTCATCTTCGGGCAGTCCTCTGCGTTCCATGACAGCACGCTCTGCCCTCACATGCTGCTCACCCTAAGTGAGAAGGAAGAGAGCAGTTGGCCCACAGACAACTACACAGAAAGATAGGGCTCGCAGATGGCAAGCACAGTGGCAGTGGCGGGATCCTCTCCTGCCTCCATGGCAGCACTAAGGAGCAGTGAGCTAAGTGGTAAGGAGTAGTGAGTAGCCAGGTGGTAAGGAGCGAGGGGTCCTGGACTGAGAGAGGGATTTCCAACTGTTGGCTTAGGAACAGGCCTAAGCCGGCAGGCGGACATCCCCTGAGGGGTCCTGGACTGTGAGAGGGTGCAGGCCGGGCTGAGGGGAACCCCCCCCCCGAGGGAATAAATTTCATGCACCGGGCCTCTAGTCTGTCATATTTACAAACAGTTTATTCCTGAAGCTCCTTACTTCCAACTATGAAACGGGTATGATTTCTTAATAATATTGTGACTGTGGTATGAAATTTTCAATTTTTAATACTGGGGTCCATTAACATCTATTTTTAGTTCTATCAAATGCACTGGAATTCACTTTTGCAATTTAGATTAAAAAATCTCGCTAAAACTCTGTGCACACTGTTTCAGGGAATGAGCAATCTTAACACATTTTAGAAGCAGCTCAATTTTGTCCCAAAGTCATTCTCCTGAATAGACTGCATGCGGTTCATTTAAGATATATTGATTTCACTGATTCTACTGCGGTGAAAATATGAGGAAATGGGATATCTAGGTTTAATTTTTCTTTCAGTGAAGTCTTTAATAATTTCTGGAGGTTCTTCTATATTGAATTTCAATCTTGGCTTTGCTTGTTAGATTTATATAGTGCTTTTCCTCCTAAGAACACAGAGCTCTGTGCAAAGACTTTGGAAACAGTAACATTTAATATAAAGAAGTGAAAAGACACACATAAAAAAAAATGAGAGGGTGCTATGTAGATCAAAGGTTTGGGATGAAAACAATAAGAACACTAGTTAACAGCAAATTTGCAAATTCTCAGTCAAGGGTGTTTGGACCAATTCCTAAAAAAATAGCACAAGTAATCAATGGGTCTTCAAAAAAGGAGAAAAAGGGATAAACACTGTTAAATTGATCTTGCCTTGTCCACTATCTGGTTTTTCATTTTGTACCACTATGAAAACTGGATATGGAACAGCTTAACTGGAAAGCATTTCTACAATTGTTTCTCTAAGGTTTCAAACTGCAAAACAGGAGAGAGAATTCAGTAGTTTGAGCTCTTTTTATTTATGCTCTTATCACTTTCTCTCTCTTTTTTTTTTTTTTCCAATGCTCTTTCATCCCAAGAAAATCCATTTAAATGTCAAGGACAGATGGGAAGGCAATAGGGCAGTGAGACCAGTTGATGTAATTACTTTTTAGTAATTATGTTTAAGAAATATAAATTGGGAGCTTGTACCAAAGATTTTAAAATAATTAAACCCATGCAAGGGCTGTACAGAAGAAATATGACTTTCATTTAGTAGAATGTATACAAAAAATCTTTACTTTCTAACAAACTCAATGCAAGTTATTGATAAAAGATAATTACCAAATATGTGAATTTAATATGTATCATACCATCAATGAAAAAATTCTTCATTTTATGTAATCAGTCTTTTAATTAATTTTCAAGATACTTATGCAGATGTCAGAGGAGAATGCTAATAATTATTAAATGTCACTAAATAATAGTCACTATTCTAGACCCTGGATAAAATTTATCTTATTTACTCTTCACTAAAACCCTATAGACTTGGTATTTTCACTTCTGAAAAAAATGTAGTATAAGTACTTTTTTCCCATTTCTCTCACTAAATATATATTAAAAACAACCCATTATAATAGATATAAAACAAACTTAAGCCCGAGATGTGGAAAGATGTGGACAGTGCGAACAGACAAGCAAGAAATCTTGAGACCCAAGGAATGACATGGTGGTGAGATCACTAGGGTTTTGTTTTTTTTCCTCCATTTCCCTCCAACTTGGTGCTGATAAAGCTAGGAACCCAGAAATGTCAACAGTCATGGACAAAACAAACAAAAGCTTGCTCCCTTTAACATAAACAAAATGAAGGATAAATCATATTATAGTATTAATAAATGCAGAAAAACTATTTGACAAAATCCAACACCCATTTTTGATAAAAACTCTCAGCAAAGTGGGAATAGAGGGAACATATCTCAACATAATAAAGACAATATATGAAAAACCCACAACTAATATCACACTCAATGAGGGAAAACTAAAAGTGTATCCTTTATGATCAAGAAAAAGACAGGGATGCCCACTTTGACCACTCTTACTTGACATAGTACTCGAAGTCCTAACCACAGCAATCAGACAAGAAGAAGAAATAGAAGGCATCCGAATTGAAAAGGACTAAGTAAAACTGACATTATTTGAAGATGACATAAATCTGTATACAGAGAACACTAACAATTCTACCAAAAAAACACTAGAACTGAATTCAATAAAATAGAAGGATACAATATGTGTTGGAAGCTGCCCATTGCCGTCACTAGCAGAGAGGTGTGGACAAGGAACCCGGAAGGCTGGTCAACCTTGAGGCTCTGGCAAGGGTCAGAGCCATACACCCACTGTCTAGTTGAGACAAAGGTAGCTGAAGCAACTTCCATCTTTTAGTCTTATGTAAATCCTTACTGATAAGATAGTTTGCCTGTTACTGGAAATTGCCTGCCTAAGGCCTATAGGTGGATCCCAAACCTGAATAAAAGGGATCCCAGAGCAAAGCGGAGTCCTCTCTTGGGCTTTCGCCTGGCCCCCAATTCCCAAATTAATATTTTCTTGTCTAGTCTCTTTCATTTGCATGTGGCCTTCTCCAGAGCCCGAACCCTGAACCTGAACCCTGAACCATGCGGGACGTGGGGGGGACACTCACAACTGGCAGCCCAACGTGGGGCACTCACAAATATTTTAGAAATCCGTTGTATTTTATACACTAACTATAGGCCCAATGCATGAAATTCTGCAAGGGTAGGCCCTTGTAGCCCCAGCTGCCCCCCTAGCCCAGCTGCCTCTCAGCCATGCAGCCCCGCCCCCTGCCCACACCCGCCTTGGCCTGGTGCTGCCCACATCTGCTGGCACACTCCCTCGCCCCCTCCCCCCCCAGTTCCCCAGTTCTGCGGAGCCCCCTGATCGATCGCCCTGCAGAGGGTGGCCTGGGCCTCCTTCTTTGGGGCGATCATGGAGCCCCCCGATTGATCGCCATGCTGGCCTGTGGCCTGGGCCTCCCTCTACAGGATGATCATGGGGCGATGGCTGGGCCCCCAACCAATCGCATCGCACCCGCCTTGGCTGGCCTGGCGCTAGTGGGTGTCATAGCATGGTTGTCTGGAAGGTCATCCAGATGGTCGTTCTGCTGTTCGGTTGATTTGCATATTACACTTTTATTATTATAGATAATGAACTATCAGAAAGAGAAAATAAAAAAAATCCCATTTACAACTGTATCTATAAAAGTAAAATGCCTAAATTTAACAAAAGGAGGTATAAGAATTGTACATGAAAAATTTTAACACACTGAAGAAATAAATAGGAGATACAAATAAAGGAAAGCATATAACATGCTCATGAATATGAAGAATAAACATTAAAATATCCATATTATCCAAAGTAATCTATAGATTTAATGCATTTGCTATCAAAATACCAATGGTGAACTAGAACAAATACCAATGGTGAACTAACCCAAAAATTTATATGGAATCACAAAAAACCTCAAATAGCCACAGCAATCTTAAAAAAAAAAAAAAAAAAAAAGAACAAAGTTGGAAGTATCAAGCTCCCTGATATTAAACAATACTACAAGACCATAGTAATAAAAACAGCATGGTACTAGAATAAACGGATATATATAAACCAATGGAACAGAATAGAGAACTCATAAATAAACCCAGGCCATTATAGTCAATTAATATTTCACAAAGGGACAAGAACATATAATGGGGTAAAGGAGGTCTATTCAATAAATTATATTAGGAAAATTGGACAAGTATATGGAAAAAAATTAAACTAGACAACCTTCTTACACTATATAAAAGAACTAGAGGCCCAGTGCACAAAATTCATGCACGGGGGGAGTGGTCCCTCAGCCCGGCCTGCACCCTGTTGCAATCCAGGACCCCTCAGGGGATGTTGGACTACCAGTTTAGGGCCAACCCTGCCTGCCTGATCGACACTAACCACTCTGCCTGCCTGCCTGCCTAATCACCCCTAACCATTCCCCTGCCTGCCTGATTGCCCCTAACTGCCTCTGCCTCAGCCTCCAATGCCGCAGCTTCATTCAGAAGGACATTTGGAATGACATCTAGAAGGTCTTTTGGCTGTCTGGTCTAATTAGTATATTATGTTTTTATTATTATAGAATTATTATAGATAATCTCGAAATGGATTTAAGACTCATATAAGATTCAAAACCATAAAATTCTTAGAAGAAAAAACAGGCAGTAAAAATTCTGACATTTATCTTAGCAATATATTTTATGATATATCTCATGGTCAAGGGAAACAAAAGAAAAAATTAACAAATGGGACTACATAAAATGTAAAAAGTTTTGCACAGCGAAGGAAACCATCAATAAAACAAAAAAGACAACCTACTGAATGAGAGAAAATATTCACCAATGATACATCCAATAAGGAGTAAATATCCAAAATTTATAAAGAACTCATACAACTCAACACCAAACACACACACACACACACACACACACACACACACACAAAACAAAACAAAAATAAACAACCACACCAAACTATTCAATTAAACAGTGAGCAAGACCTGAATAGACACGTTTACAAAGAAGACATACAGATGTCCAGTAGACGCATGAAATGATGCTTAATATCACTAATCATTTGAGAAAAGCAAATTAAAATCACAATGAGATATCACATCACACCTGTCAGAATGGCTATCATCAATAAATCAACAAACAAGTGTTGTCAAGGATGTCGAGAAAAGGGAACCCTTGAGCACTGCTGGCGGTAAGGCAGACTGGTGAAGCCACTATGGAAAACAGTGTGGAGTGTCCTCAAAATAAAAAAATAAAACTGTCTTATCACCCAGCGATTCCACTTCTGGGTATACCATATATGGAAAACATAAAAACAAAAACACTAATTCAAAGAATATATGCACCCATGTTCATTGAAGCATTATTTAGTATATATATAATGAGATATTACTTCATCATGAAAATGAATGAAATCTTACCATTTGAGACAGTATGGCTGTACCTAGAGGGTATAAGTAAAATAAGACAGTTAGAGGAAGATAAATGCCATATGTTTTCATTTACAGATGGAATCTAAAGAACAAAATAAACAAACAAAACTAAAAGAGCAGATACAGAGAACAGACTGATGATTGCCAGAGTGGAGGAAGTTGAGGGACTGGGTGAAAAATGTGAAGGGATCAAGAAGTACAAATTGGTAGTTACAAAATAGTCCCAGGGATGTAAAGTACAGCATAGGGAATATAGTTATGATATTATAATAACAACTAGTAGCCCATTTGCAGGAAGAATCCTGCAAGCCGCTGCTGCGGCCGCTGTGTTGTGGCTGCTGTGCCTGCACCCCCGGGCAGCTGCCGCCTGCCCTGCTCCGCCCCGCCCCGCCCAGGCTTTCCCTCTGGTAGCCACCTTGCTTTCCGCTTTTCCTTCCTCTTCCTTCTAAGTTGTCTTCAGTCTTCACTCCTCCCTCCCTCCCTCCGAGTATGCAAATTAACCGCCATCTTGGTTGGGTAATTTACATACTTGCCCTGATTGGCTGGTGGGCGTGGCTTTGGCTGGTGGGCGTGGCTTGGGCATAGCGAAGGTGCGGTCAATTTGCATATTGCTATTTTATTAGGTAGGATGTATGGAGCCAGATGGGTAGTGGCAATATTAAGGAAACAGTTTGTAAAGTATATGATTGTCTAACCACTATGCTGTATACCTGAAACTAATACAAAATAATACTAAATGTAAACTATAATTAAAAAATAAAATTTTAAAAATAAGATCGAAACAAGAAATATAAATGTATTCTATGAATATTAAAAAACAAAAACAAAAAAAGCTTTCTCTCTTTAACCAAAGGACCAAGAAAAAGTGCAACTTAATAAAACAGAACATTTTATACAAAAATCTTCTATTATAGTCAAACAACACAGAAAAAGCTGTGGACCCATTCTCCCCCATGTCTGCAAAGGCTAAGTACGGAGGCAAGTGTTCCATACCCACCGGACAGTAATGAAACCCCTCAACCCCTCTGTTGGTGTTAATGTCCCACAAGCCTGAGTAGGGAGCCAGAATATTCATCCCCTCTTTTAAGGGGAATAGAGATCAGAACTAGAGTCTCTACTCCCTTCCCCCCCAGTGAAAATGAGCCCCCTCTTTTCTGGGGTGGCATCATAAGAGGCCTTGTGGAAAGACAAGTCTTTCACCATCACTCAATGCTAAAGTGCACTCCCTCTTGCAGCAGTGACAGTGGAGGTCATTGAGGAGTAACAAGGCATTCCTGCCCCTCAGGGCTCACTAGGTCTCCTGGAGACACACTAGCAGCTGTAATGCCACCCTGTCAGCAGTAATGAGAAAGCCTTTCTCCAGCCCAGGAGCTAGTAGAGACCAAGGGGAAAACCTGGACTCCCACAGCTCCATTCACTTCTGGATCAATGTTAGTACTAGCTAAGACAAACACATAAAAAAAGCAAACAAACAAACAAACAAAAACCTTAACCGAAAATAACTTGTCATGTAAAGAAGCATGAAAATTCCAACTGAAAGAAAAAAGTCAATTGACATGTATCAACACTGGGATGCATGAAAAATATGGTGAAATTATCTGACAAAAATTTAAGGCAGCGATCATAAAAATATTTCAATAAGCAACTTGAACAAGATTAAAACTATAAAAAGCAAGTGTCTCCTTAAACAAATAGAGGATATGAGCAAGGAAATAGAATATATAAGTCATTGCCAAGTGTAGATTTTAAAATAAAAAATAAGATAACCAAACCAAAACAAAAACTCCACAATGGTCGGCTTAACAGCAGAACAAAGGGGGCGGAAAAACAGTCAGTGATTTTAAAGATTATAACAACAGAAATCACCCCATCTTAACCACTGATAGAAAGTGGGCGGGAATTAAAATGTACAATTAAACAATGATATGTTAATTGGTTAATTATGTGCTTATAGTCCATTAGGAGAAGAGAAAGAGGGTAGGGCTTAAAAAGCTTTTAATTTTCCAAATTTGGCAAAAGACACAAACCAACAGATAAAGACTGAGCAAATCCTGAATAGTATAAACATTTAAAAAAATCTATTCCAAGACATATCATAGTGAAACGTCTAAAAACTAAAGTAAAAGAGAGAGAGAGAGAGCAGCAAGTAAAGGAAATAAAAAGGTATAGAGATCATAAATAAAGAAATAAAACTGTTTCTATTCACACATGACATGATGGCCTTTGTAGAAATCTGCAGAAATAATTCCTAGAATTAGTGAGTACAGCAAGTTTGCAGAACATAAAATAAATATACAATTATCAACTTTATTTCTATCTATTAGCAATGAGTATGTAAACGATACAGGAATTTCCGACTGGAACACGTGATGATCCCCTGGGCAGGATTGGATGGCTTCCCTGGGCTCTTGGTCCGTTGGAGTTGAGAATGAAACCACAGATGGAAGATGATATAGCAAAGGTGGAAATTTATTGAAGAACAAGCACAGACTCCCATGTGGGGAGGGGGAAAGAGTCCCACTGAGTCCCTTTCCCAATGGTTTATAAAGGCTGCAGATCTTTGTGCCTTGATATTCCCTCTGATTGGTCACCATCCCCTTCTTATTTTGAGCCCAAAGGTCAAACCTCACATGGGACAGGTGAGCCTTCCTCCCTCCTTGTTCTCCTATTTCCTCTGGGCTTTCTTCCTCCTTCCCTTTATTCTGTAAATGTGTACCTTTTGCTACTCCCAGTTCCCTTATCTTATGGAAATATAACTGTTGCCTCTCCCAACTCCCTTGTCTTATGGAAATGTAACTTCTGCTGGCTCCCTGCTCCCTTGTCTTGTGGAAATGGGCCCTTTTGCAACTCTGAAGCCCTGTGTTTTTTCCATGGACACCTTTATTTAAAAAATTCCCTAGACCTGCCTATTTCACCCCTAAAAATTCCTATTTCATAAACATCAAAATTATAATACAATGCAATGTATAATCATTCAAAAAGGGAATGATACACATAACATACATTTAAAATTATAAAATTCTGATAAAAAATATCAAAGAAGTTATAAATAAGTGGAGAGACATAATGTGTCCATATACTTAAAGACTAAACAAAATAA
Organism: Eptesicus fuscus; assembly: GCF_027574615.1. Lineage (NCBI taxonomy): Eukaryota > Metazoa > Chordata > Mammalia > Chiroptera > Vespertilionidae > Eptesicus > Eptesicus fuscus. The sequence goes on along the minus strand of NC_072475.1, from coordinate 89,734,301 downwards.
AGATTCCAATTTTTCTTAAATTGCTTTATAGGTTTAAGGCAAGGGTGGGGGGGGATTAACCAAATAATTTATGTGCATATACACATAACCCATGGACACAGATAACAGTGCAATAGGTCTGGTGGGGGGATATGGGAAGGAGGAGATGAATGGAGGGATAAAAAGGACATCTGGAATACTTTCAACAATAAAGATAAATTTAAAAGAAAAAATATAAGGCAGAAAAAATATTTAGAAAGATTTTTTGTTGATTTGTCAGGATTATTCTAAAAGCTATGTGTCAAGGCAAAGGAATTGGAATAGTTAAAACAATTTTGAAAAAGGAAAATAAAATGGGAGAACTCACTTTACCCTGTATCAAGACTTTTAAATATTGATGGCAACCAAGGTTGCATGGTATTGGTGGAGGGAAAGACACACAGCTCAATGGAGCAAGATAGAAAACCCAGAAGTAGCTCTAAAAACTACAGCCAGTTGGCTTTTGGAAAAGGTGCAAGAGCAATTAAATGGAGGAAAGATAGTATTTTCAACAAATGACGATGGAACAATCAGACACATGTTATACATTAATGTTATACAATATGTATACATGCCATACAATAATTAATTTACCTATTATACAATAAGTAACTTAAAATGGCTAATATATTTAAATATAAAATGTAAAACTGTAAGGCTTTTAGAAGAAAATAAATAAAAATATCATTGGCACATTGGATTTGGTGAGATATTTTTACACATAATATCAAAGGCATGATCCACAAATGAAAAACCAAAATTTTATCAAAATTGAATCTTTTGCCATGTCAAGAGGATGTAAAGAAAAACTCCAGACTGAGAGAAAATAGTTGCAAACCATAAATCCAAGAGACTCACAAGTGAAATATATAAAGAACTCCCAAACTCAATTGTTAAAAGCAAAACAAGACAAAAACAGTCCAATTTTAAAATGAAGAAAAGTCATGAAAGACAGTTCACAAAGATGATATACAAATGGCAAATAAGCCATGAAAAGATGTTCAACATCAGTACCCAGCAGGGAAATGCACATTCAGAGTAACATGAGCTATTACTACTGGGTCAGCGTCCAAAAGACCACCTCTGTTTACTGATTCACTAGGAAGACTGACAGGACTCAGCATATAGTCACACTTCCAGCTATGACTTCTTATAGCAAAATGATACAAAACAAAACCAGCAAAGAAAAAAATGCATGGGAAGAATTCCAGTGGAAATCAGGTGTAAACTTCCAATAGGCATCTTCCAGTGCAGTTGCACAGCATATACATCCTTTGGCAATGAGTTGTGGCAACACATGTTAAATGTTGTTTATTGAGAAAGCTCATTAGAGATTCAGTGCCCTGAGTTTTTAACTGGGAGCTGATCATGTGGGTAGCCTTTGTCTAGCATGTGTCAAAATTCCAGACTCACAGAAGGAAAGCAGGTGTGCAACATAAAACAAATTGTTAGCAAAAGCAGTTTAGGTAGAGTGAGGCATCAGGGAATAGTGGGAACCCTCCCTAAATCCAAGTTCCACTTTGCTAGCTAAGGGCAAACCTGAGATAACAATCTTATTTCTCCTATGTTAATTTTTCTGCACAACCACAGTCCTATCTAGAACAGCTAAAATAAAAGCAGTGACAAAAACTCATACTTGTGAGGATGTGGAGAAAGTGGATCTTTCACACATTTGTCATCTATCCTATATAACAAAAGGCTAATATGAAAATTGACTGAATGGTGGAACAATTGGTTGCTATGATGTGCACTGACCACCAGGGGGCAGACGCTCAATGCAGCTCCTGCATTGAGCGTCTGCCCCCTGGTGGTCAGTGCACTCCCACAAGGGGAGCACTGCTCAGCCAGAAGCCGGGCTCAGGGCTAGTGAGCGCAGCGGTGGTGGCAGGAGCCTCTCCTGCCTTAGTGGAAACACTAAAGATGTCCGACTGATGACTCCCGGACTACAAGAGGGAGCAGGTCAGGCTGAAGGGCCTCCCCCCACCCCGAATTTCATTCACTGGGCCTCTAGTCCTACCTAATAAAACAGTAATATGCAAATTGACCACACCTTCGCTATGCCCAAGCCATGCCCACCAGCCAAAGCCACGCCCACCAGCCAATCAGGGCGAGTATGCAAATTACCCAACAAAGATGGCGGTTAATTTGCATACGCTGAGGGAGGGAGGAGTGAAGACTGAAGACAACTTAGAAGGAAGAGGGAGGAAAAGCGGAAAGCAAGGTGGCTGCCAGAGGGAAAGCCCGGGCGGGGCAGGGCGGGGCGGAGCAGGGCGGGCGGCAGCAGCCTGTGAGTGCAGGTGAGGCAGCCGCAATGGCAGCAGCAGCGGCCGCACACGCAGCCACAGCGGCCGCTTGCAGGATTCTTCCTGCAAATGGGCTACTAGTATATATATAAAAGCTTAAGCGACCAAATGACCGAAACGACCTAATAACCAGTCCACAGGTCGCTATGATGCACACTGACCACCAGGGGGAAGATGCTCAATAGAGGAGCTGCCCCCTGGTGATCAGTGTGCTAAGACACCACTCAGCTGACCAACGGGCGCCAGATGCCAAGGGCTCATGGCTGGCAAGTGCAGTTGCAGTGGCGTGAACCTCTCCTGCCTCCACAACAGCACTACGGAGGCAGCAGTAGGCACTGCAGGGCCGGGATGAGCAGGAGCAGCACAGAGCCCAGCCCCGGCTCGGGCTCCTCCCTGGCACATGACTACCATCGGACTGCCAGTTTTGCCGGTTCCCCTCAGGCCAGGCCATTTGTCCCAGAGGCACGAAAACTTGTATACCCGCAAAAATGCACACAATTGCATATAACAACTTTGATTTGTAATAGTCCAAAACTGGAAACAACCCAGATATCCTTTAAAAGATGAATAAACTGTGGTACATACATTTAATTGAATACAACTTAAGAGTAAAAGAAATGACTAATATGTGCAAAAACTTGGACAGATCCCAAAGGCATTATGTTGAATAAAAAACACAATTTTAAAGATGGCAAACTGGATGATTTCATTTATAAAACATTTTTGAAAAGGCAGAGTATGAATATGTAGAGCAGATTAATGGTTTCCAGGAGTTAAGGATGGTGGCTGGGGAGAGTGTAGGTGTGACTATAGAGTACAAAGAAAACCTCTGAGGCAATGGAAGTGTTCTGTACATTGGTTGGTGGTTGCTACTCCAATCTACATATGTGAGAAAATGACATTTAACTATATGGTCAATTTCCCAGTTTTGATCTTATGTTATAGTATATAAAATATAAGCAAAGAGAAATTGGATGAGGGCTACAGGGGACCTCTCTGATTCTTAGCATGTTTGTGAATCTACAATTACTTCAAAATAAAAAGTGAAAAACTATGGGTTAATAATTACTTTAATTATTTAGAAGTGAAACATAGTACTGTTTCTGCCTTGATGGATTTTGAAAGTACATACTTAAGCAAGAATGCAAACTAACCCATACTTTAACTGAAATGTTAATCTAGTTTTCAAGAGGTAAGCTAATGAATAAAAACAGGATGTTTTAAAGAAAAAACATGGAGAATAAAAATAATAATAGTTTACCAGATAACTGAAATCTGAAAAAAGTGGGGTATAAATTTTTTATGCCTTGATCCTATGTTACATACTAAACAGCAGAGTGGGACATTTTATGCTTAAAAAAAAATCATCAAAACAAACAAACAAAAACCCTGCTAAGTAGACATTGTCATTCTTATGCACAAAGGAGACTGCACGATTTCCGAGTTTAAATAATCCAGCCAAGATAGCAGAGAAACTTCTTTGTGCCTTTGTTTCATTTTCTTTCTTCACATGAATACTGTATACTGTCATGTCAGTTCTCAAGCTAACGTAATTAGTTGCTTAATATAATAATGTAATTACAATAGAATATAAACTATATTAGTTTAAAATTAATATAATTAGTTTTGATTTAATATATCATTTACTTTATCAAGAACCAATCATATTATTCATAAGTTTTCTTGAGTTAATACCTATTAAAAATCTCTTGCAATCAAACACATACATTTGAAATTGCTTCTCTTCATAGGTATTTTTTCCCCCAACTTAACTAAGAATCTAAATAAAAATTCCAAGGAAAAATTTCTACATTCATGAAATATTATCTACGAGAGGCCCGGTGCATGAATTTGTGCATGGGTGGGGTCCAGCCGGCTGCCCTGATCAGGCCAATTGGGCCTGGCTGGGGAAGGGGACACAGGAAGTTAGCTGGCCAGCCCCACCCCTAATCATGGTGGGGGGGGCTATTGGGGGGCAGGGCTGGATGGGGGGAGGGGCCGCAGGTGGTTGGCCGTCCCAGTCCCCTGGTCAAACTCCCAGCTCAAGGGAACAATTTGCATATTAGCCTTTTAATATATAAGGATAATACCTGAAAATTAGAACCATAAAATGTTCATTGAAAAGACACCTTAATGAATTCATAATGTATCAAATGAGTGATTTATCATACATGGCAACATAGAAAATGCATGCAATACAATGTTAAATTAAACAACCAAAATTAGTTATATGATAATACCTATGACAATGTATGGGCATGTATGGGTAAAAATTTAAAGGAAGCATGTATCACTGAAAACCATGGATTCATTAGAATTTTTAAATCATATCTTTCTTTTAAAAGTTTTAGTTCATGCTATTTGTTATTTTTCAGTAATATTTTTAAAAACTAAACTAATGTTTAAAGATTATTAGAGAGTTTTATCAACTTAGCTATTTGATAGCATTTAATTTTAGGGAAAATAATTGGTATAAAGTAAAATCAGTTTAGTCTCAAAGGTACACTTTTGTGCTCAGTACATTATGCCAGCATGCAAAAGAAAAATACACTGTGATTTAGAAAGATGAAAAAAAAAAAAAAAAAATACAATGGTATATTAGATATAACAATACATCTGATTCGGTATTCATTAAATAAGCTATAATAATGACAAACACTTTTGGAACCAATAAAGATAACTAATAAGATGTTGGAGTCATGGTGGAATGGTGTTCAAGAGGTTTCTGGATAGTTCTAGAAGGACTACTTTTTTTTTTTTAAAATATATTTTATTCTTTTTTACAGAGAGGAAGGTAGAGGGATAGAGAGTTAGAAACATCCATCAGCCGCCTCCTGCACACTCCCCACTGCGTATGTGCCCTTGACCAGAATCAAACCTGGGACCCTTGGGTCCGCAGGCAAACGCTCCAGCCACTGAGCCAAACCGGTCAGGGCTAGAAAGACTACTTTTTATTCCTATACTGAGGTTACACAGTCACTATAGAGTAGACTATGATAATCATATTTATCTCACCTTACCACTGTTTTGTCTTTCCTAACCTTTCTTTCCTAGCTCCATAATTAGGAGGATTTGGTGTAGAAATAAGAGTTTGCAGGCAGGGAAGATATTTACTCCTGTCCTCACTCCATCAACCATCACCTAATACCTTTACAGTATGAACTCAGCCTTCATACATGATTTCTTAGAGCTGAAAAGTGAAGAAATTGTTTATGAGGTTTTTTTGAAGGGTTGGGGGAACAATCATGTTTTTAGAACTGTGCTAAGGAATCAAAGTGAGTTTAGAAATAGTCTAATAAATTAACTGTGTTGTTTTCCACCAATTGTGAACATCTCACTGTCTGAAAGACAGAGAAATCTAGTCCTTAAAATATATTATATAAAATGAATAGTGAAAGCTATAAAAAGTTTTAATTTAAGAAGTTTCTGAAGACTGAGCACTTTCTAAAAAATACATTGTTTTCATTTTTCACCGATTTCTGAGTTTATTTTTAACTTTTGTGGAGATTTTCTGAAAGATGTTCTTTAATTATTGTCTTCAAGGTTAAAAATACAGAATATATTTTAATCATGTCCTATCATTGGCATACTAAGAAGGCACAAAACACAACTGGTGGTAGAGGAGGGGACATTTTACTTCAACAGACCAAGCAATCCATAGTTAAGAAAATATGTGACTGTGAATAAATTTTATTCACAAAACTTTATTTTCTCCCTGCTACTGTACTTAAATTAGAATCTACACTAATAAAAGAGTAATATGCAAATTGACCGTACCTTCGCTACGCCCACAGCCAATCAGAGTGAACAAGATGGCGGTTAATTTGCATATGCTGAGGGAGGGAGGAGTGAAGAAAGCAGAAAGCAAGGCACCTTCGGGGGCGGGCAGAAGTGCAGCTATGAAGCACGCGGCCATGGTGGCCTCAGAGGCGGTGGCAGGCAGTGTGCGTGGCAGCGACTGCGCGCGGCCGCAGCAGTGGCAGCGGTGGCAGCGGTGGTGGCAGCGGCTCGGGCGTGGCAAGGCGGGTGGGGCGTGGCAGGGCGGGTGGGCAGGGTGGGGCGCGCAGTGGAGGTGGCAGGGTCGGGTCGGGGTGCTCAGAGGAGGCGGCAGCACGCGGCCAGAGGCAGCTGCATCAGCGGTCGCGGAGGGTCAGGAGTGCAGGGCGAGGCATGCAGCGGCAGAGACTGTGTCCTCCACGTGGCCGCGGAGGCGGAGGTGGCCGAGGGCTGGGTTGGATGGGAGGGACGGGCTGGGGGTGTCCCGCCCGTTCTGTGGCAGCAGGAGAGGTGGGGTGGGTGGGAGAGGTGGCTGTGGCAGGAGGGAAGCCTGCCAGAAGTCTTGCAGGAATATTCCTGCAAGAGCTTGATAAATAAAGAGTAAAAAATGTAAGATCTATAATTTACATATAAAAACGGAGCATCAGTACACCATTTTCAACAGATGTAGTCATTTACTGAACAAATACTTGTTATTACTTTCACTGTACCAGGCACTATACTAAGTGTCAAAGAAATAAAATGGATGGGAGTGAACTTTTAACTTATTTTACCTATCAGTAAGATGAAAGACCCAGAAGCTAATAAATTACAATGCAATGTAAAAATATAGCTTTAGCCTGGCTGGCATGGCTTAGTGGTTGAGCATCGACCTACAAACCAGGAGGTCATGGTTGGATTCCTGGTCAGGGAACAAGCCCAGGTTGTGGGCTTGATCCCCAATGTGGGGCGTGCAGGAGGCAGCCAATCAATGATTCTCACTCATCATTGATGTTTCTTCTCTCTCTCTCTCTCTCTCTCTCTCTCTCTCTCTCTCTCTCCTTTCCTCTCTGAAATCAATAAAAATATATTATAAAAAATGGTTTTATTTGGGTCTGTATAGGGTTCTAAGGGAACACAGAAAACAGGTGAATTAGCATTTCTGGGCATTTCAAAGAATGTCATAATGAGAAGGCAATATTTGGGCTGTATCTGCAATGATAGCAGGACTTCAATACTAATAAAAAAATCAAAAATGGGGGAAGGCAATCCCAGGCAGTGGAAGGCAAACTGTACCAACCTGTGTGAATGTGGAAGAGCCTAATGTGTTTAGGGAATACTAGAAAGTTTTATGGATGACAAAGTGAAAGATGGAGTTGGAAGACTGGAATGAGTTGTAGCAAATAAGTTTAAAAATATAGATCAGGGTTATGCTATAAAATATGTGCCTGCATTTTATATCTAGTTGATGTTTTGAATTTTATTCCATATGCCTAGGGTGCCAATGCAGTTTTAATACTAGTAAGTAGATGATTTATTTGCATTTTAAGTGTAGTAACTGGAATGGCAGCATAAGTCAAAATGAACTAAATAAACTGATTGTATAGAAACCAGGTAGAAGGTTATTTTACAGTATTTCAAGTTACAGATACAAGGACCTGAACTGAAGCAGGAACAATGAGGGAAGAAGAGAGGACAAATTTTAGAGAGATATCTGAGATGCATTTTGATAGGATTAGAGTCAGAACTTTTGATGAGAGTTAAGGAGTAAAAGCAATTCCTTTCCCTGTTTTTACATTTTTTGAAATCAAACAAATATCTCCCAATTCTATTCTTGAGTTTGAAATATAATATTTAGCTGTTCCTTTCTTCTATGAGAATCTTTCCCAGATGGTAGGCATTTGTGATCAATTTATATATATATATATAAAACCCTAAGCAACTGGACAGCCAGATGACCAGCCAGTAGCTATTATGTACACTGACCACCAGGGTGCAGACGCTCAATGCAGGAGCTGCCCCCTGGTGGTCAGTGTGCTCCCACAGCTGGAGCACCGCTCAGCTGATGGATGGTCAGCTGACACCGGCCTCAGGGATGATGAGCACAGCTTCGGCAGCGCGAGCCTCTCCTGAGGACACTCACCCTGCCTGCTTGATCAGCAGAGGTGCAGTGGGGCTGGGATGAGCAGGAGCAGTGCGGCGCCCAGTCCGAGCTCAGGCTCCTCCCTGGCCACCTGCCGCTTCCTGCACTACTTTGTGCTGTGCGGGATGGATGTGGACAGCGGGCTGGAGCCCAATAAGCTGGCAGGTAAGGCCGGCTGCTGTGGCATGGAGGTCCACTGATCCCCGCAGGCCAGGCCGAGGGACCCTACCAGTGCATGAATCTGTGCACTGGGCCTCTAGTTATTAAATAAGTGAATGAACAAGTATAAACATACTATAAGCATTTACATTGTTTACATTTATTTACTTAAAATTTAGGTAACTAGTTTATTTAGTTTAAAATATTTGGCAATATATTTTGGCTTCCTGTCAGATAAGTATAGTGTCTCCTTTATTATATTATTCATCGTTTTTAAAATATATATATAGGATTCATGTTAGAAACAAGCAGAATGTCACATTTGGATTCTATAGAAATGTTTTAGGTAACATACATCTGTAGCTCTTAAGGAGATGAAAAGAATAACTTAAGAGAATTAATCAAAAAAGGTGTGGCTATATGAAAAGTTATACTGAGACAGTTATCCACAAAATTCCTTTTCTAAATGGATTCACAGCTTGGTTTCATTGTCTGGCACCCCTGTTTGTGGTCAGATGATTGAATTCACAGTTCTGTTGGTCAGAAATCTAGCATGCGTGGCTGGGTTTTCTGCTCAGGATTTTATAAGACTTGAATAAAAGCATTGGCCAGTCTGAATTCTCATCTGAAGACTGGGGAAAATTTGCTTTCAAGGTCATTCTTATTGCCACAATTCAGTTCCTTATGGTTGAAGAACTAAGGTCCCCGAGGTCTCATGCATTCCTTGCCATGTGGGCACCTCTATCTTCCGGGCAAAATGGCCCATTATATTCTTCTGATTCTTCCAATGTCTGATGTGCTTTTCAGCAACAAGCTAGAGAAAACCCTCTGCTGTTCAAGGCCTCACCTGCCTCTCTCAGGGCCCCTGAATTATCTGCCTAAGTTAAAGACAACTGATTTGGAACTTTAATTACAAGTTCAAAAGCCTTTCAAAGCAGAACCTACATTAGTGTGTGATTTAATAACAGGGGAAAAGTGTGTGTATGGTGTTTGTACTCTAGGGGCCTAGAATCTTGAGGTGACATCATTGGAATCTTCCAACCACACTGTGGCTATAAACACATTATTGTTCATGCCCTATACCCTCTCTAAGAGATTCATAATCTAAAAAATTATAAAATGTGTTTTTATTGATTTTAGAGAGAGAGAGAAAGGGAGAGGAAGAGAGAGATAAAAACATCAGTGAGAGAGAAACATCGATCAGCTGCCTCCTGCAAGACCCCTTCTGGGGATTGGGCCTTCAACCCAGGAATCCAACCAGAGCTCTTGGTGCATGGGACAACTCTCAATTCATAACTTACACTCAAGTATTCGATACATGCTTTAAGAAGTTCTACAGCAAAATCACAACAGCAATAACAAAAACCATGTAAACTGTTTTTTGTGTAACCACCATCTCTTTTATCTTATTCTCCTACTAACAGGTTGCTGTCACCCTCTGGGTGGTAGTAGGTACATTCTCTTCTCCATCTCCAGGAAAATACTTTATTTGCTAAAGCAAGGTGTAAGGATGACTGGGAAAGGGGAAAGTATTAAATAATAATAATTATTATTATTATTATAATTATTATTGTTATTATCAATGAGAGAGTTACTTCTTGGAACCCAAGGTGAAAGGTTTATCTTATCATTCAGGAAATCAATTGCCAGAGAACTGTCTGTGTAGCACTAAGTCTCTAGTCCCTCAGCAGCCATGGCTTATACAGAGCTCAGTGGCATTATTGCTTTAATAACTACTGCCTTCTCTTATTTTCACATTTTATAGTTTGTTTTGTAATGTCACTGAATTTGTTCACCTCATCCATATCTGACATAAAATGTTAAAAAATTAATGCTGAAAGTATGTAAATAGTGTTTTAAAGTTGTCTCAGGGACAGTTAGAATTTTCTCTTATCTAATCACAAATACTTCTAACTTAATTTAAATTTAACTTTAAATTTTTAATTCCCAGTAAATAAGATATTGAAACAAACAAAAGGTCAATGTAACATCAAAATGGTATGCTTATAGTTCTATTTGAGAACATGATACTTTTAATTTAAGTACAATATCAAAACAGAAATTGAATGTTTATCTCCACATGGCAAGTAAATATTTGAAATGGAATAACCCTAAAGCAGAGATGATTCTTAAATGGAGAACTGGATTTACCTTTAAAACTGTGTTTTCCACTCTAGATAAACAAGTTTCTTGCTCTATAGAGAAGAATTTTGTTACTGCCCAGCATTCTTGCTATTTCTTTTGACAAACAAAAGGAAATGGTATTACAGGATGTATTACGAATCTTTTAGGGCCTGAATATTGGGATAATAATAAATTACTGTTATATGAATGGCTCATCATCCAAACTAAGGCACTAATATTTTATTTAGAAACTAATTAGTATACAGCTCTCTTCATGTGTGTAAAAGAAAACATCTGGATACAATAAAAGCTTAAATTCTTGTTTTCCAGTCATCTAAAAATGACTCCACCTGATATCAACAAACACTGGAAGTCTATTATACTAGTGCTATGAATTGGTACAGTTTATATTACAATTTGAAATGTATCTATAGTTAGCCTTTTAAATGGAGATTAACTTCTCTTAAATGACCTGTTGGCACCATGGCAAACATGCTTGGAAAGTCAAACATTGAGCTCAGAGTGCATTAACAGCTGAGGTATTTTGCATACCACTCCTATCCTCTATCTCTCAGAAATGTTACCGCATTCAGCTGACAGAGGGAAAATGAGGTCTAAGAAAGGTGACTTGCCAGACTTTATTAAAGTGAAGTATGTAGGAGGCATTGCTACCATTCAAGCACTCACATTTCCTTAGTGCACTCATCTGGCATGAGTCCATTTTTATGTCCTGAACTCTACAGACTGAATGAATGCATGACTGCTATATCAGGCAGCCTGTGCAAAATACTTGACTTCAGCAAATCTTTGACAAGCCCCGTTCATTAATCTTTGTTTCATAATTCTCACCAGTATGCACACCCTGCCTTTCTGTTTCTATCTGCAAGTAAATTGGTTTTTAAGAAAATGAAGAGGTCAGCAGAAGATGTTGGAGCACACATTTTATTTTTTTTTCTGTTGAACCAATCAGTAGACCTGGGCAGCAATGTCAATGTTTAAAATTAGTAGACTCTGTCCAAATTTCAACAGAATCATCAATATATATTAGAAACAATAGTGTTTGGATGCCCATATAGCAACAAAAATAAGTAAACTTACAGTAAAAACATGGAAAATTTTTAGCATACAAACATTAAAGGCCTTAAAATAGAGTGTCTAAAACAGACTTCAACTGTGGCGAGATGTTACAAATGATGTCTGTTTTTCAGGTCTAAAGAAAAGTTACTAGCATTCTCTTTCCCATAACAATGCATTAGGTAACTTGAAGAAACCCAAATAATAAGAACAAATAGAAAAGCTGGAAAATATACACTGAAAATATATGTTGTAATATACTGATATAGCTAGCAAAGTAATAAGGAGTTCAGAGTTGGGATCTGAGAGGATAAAAATAAACAAAACTTTTATCTAAACATTTGGGACCTTGTTTTTCATATCAGGCTTAGAATTTAAGATAAGCTTTGAACAGACTTGCAAGGCTAAGAGGACAAAAATTGGAGTTTGGGACCTAACCAGGAGTGAGAGCACTGATGAATCGAACAAACATTATGAAGAAAAAGCAGTGTTATATCTTAAGTGTACAGGTTTCCTGGAAACAAACCAACCTTACTAAGATAGAAGCATAGCTTCAAACTCTCTCAAAACTAAATCAGATTAAGTTGATTTGTAATTGCTACAGGACTCAGCCATCTGGCAGAAAAAAATATAATTGCTCTGTGAAGAGCTCAAATTAACTTTACTATTTTTATCTACAATGTTCAGCACTCAATAAAAAATGATCACATATTGAGCAAGGTAGCTTAATATTAGAGAAAGATTCATAGGGAATCTAGATGAGGGAGGAGTTACCTGTACATTAAAATTATGTTTCATTTGTTAAAATATATGAGCAGTTTAATAATTTTGGCAGAGTTCTTGATCTTTCAGAGAAAATCAAATGGAAATTCTACAGCCAAAGATTATAAATAACTGTAATTAAGAACCTGAAGGATCAGATGAATATATGAGTCAAAATATATGAAAAAAGTAGAGAATGGAACTATAGAACAGAAGAACTATTGAGAATGAAGCAAAGAGAATATATAAAAATTGTACAAAAGATATGGAAGATATAATGAATGGTATATCATACTTGAAGTTGGAATCACAAAGGAAATAGCGCAAACATAGAAGAAATGAATTTATTCAAAGACATAATGGTACAGAATTATCAAAATTTTGCTGAGCAATATCATTAATGTCATTTTCATAGCAGGATGAAATCAATGTTGAATGTAAGCAAAGCAAACCACATCTAGGTCAAGCAAGGTAATTTTGTTTAACATTATGAAAATGTCCATACTACTCAAAGCAATCTAGAGATTCAACTCAATTCCTATTAAAATATCAATGGCATATTTCACAGACCTAGAACAAATTTTCCAAAAAATTATATGGAACCAAATAAGAACCCAAATATCCTCAGCAATCTGGAGAAAGAAGAACAAAATTGGAGGTATCATAATACCTGATATCAAACTGTACTACAAAGCCATTGTAATCAAAATAGGCTGGTACTTCCATAAGAACAGGCATATAAATCAATGGAACAGAACCCATTCCAGAAATGGATCCAAGCCATTATGCTGAATTAATATTTGACAAAAGAGGAAAGAGCATACAATGGAGTCAAGACAGTCTCTTCAATAAATGGTGTTGGGAAAATTGGACAGGTATGTGCAAAATAAAAAAAGAAACTAGACCACCAACTTACATAATATACAAAAATAAACTCAAAATGGATAAAAGACTTAAATGTAAGTTGTGAAACCATAGAAATCCCAGAAGAAAATATAGGCAGTAAAATATCAGCCATCTCTTAGAACAATATATTTTGCCAATATATCCTCTAAGGCAAGGGAAACAAAAGAAAAAATAAACAAATGGGACTACATCAAACTAAAAAGCCACACAGCAAAAACAACAACAACTATCAATGGAATGAAAAGGGATTCCACTGTATGGGAGAACATATTTGCCAATGGTTTATCTGATAAGTGGTTAATTTCTAAAATATATAAAGAACTTATACAACTCAACACCAGAAAGGCAAATAATCCAATAAAAAAATGGGCAAAGGACCTGATTTGGACATACAGATGGCCAAGAGACATATGATAAAATACTCAATATCACTAATCATCAGAAAGATGCAATTAAAACTACAATGAGGTATTACCTCACACCTACCAGAATGGCTACCATCAATAAATCAACAAACAGCAAGTGCTGGCCAGGATGTGTAGAAAAGGGAACCCTCATGCACTGTTGGTGGGAATGCTGACTATTGCATCCACTATGAAAAACAGTATGGAGTTTCCTCAAAAACTTAAAAATGGAACTCCCATTTGACCCAGTAACCCCACTTCTGGGACTATATCCTAAGAATCCCCAAAAACAAATCAGAAAGAATATATGCACCCACATCTTTATAGCGATGTTATTTATTATAGCCCAAATCTGGAAACAATCCAAGTGCATATCAATAGATGAGTAGACAAATAAGCTTTGGTACATTTACTCCATGGAATACTATTCAGCCATAAAAAAGAAGGATATTTTACCCTTGGAGACAGATTGGGGGCCCTGGAGAGTATTATGCTAAGCAAAATAATCCAGTCAGAGAAAGACAAATACCATATAATCTCATTTATATGTGGAATATAATAAAAAAAATAAACTGATGAACAAAATAGAAACAGAAACATGGATACATGAAACACACTGACAACATTCAGAGCAACAGGAGATGGAGGAGACTGGATGAAAGAAGGTGAAGAGATTAGCCAAATAACATTGGCCAGAGGGAAGGGGTGGCAAGGGCTAGGTGGAGGTAGGCAAAGGGGGGACGTGGGGACATCTGTAATAATGTCAACAATAAAAATAAAGTTATAAAAAATAAAGAAAACCAAAAAAAAAAAAAAATGGGGGAAATCTTATAAACAGCCAAAGAATAAAAAATGAAACAGACTGACAGCTGACTCTGATTTAGAATCGCTTATCTTCTTTATAATCTACTAGAGGCCTAGTGCATGAATTCGTGCACCAGTGGGATCCCTCGGCCTGACCTGCGTATCAGGCCAAAACCCGCTCTTTGACATCCCCCGAGGGGTCTCAGATTGTGAGAGCATGCAGGCCAGGCCGAGGGACCCCACTAGTGCATGATCGAGCCAGGGAGGGATGCAGGATGTTGGCCAGCCAGGCAGGGACCATGGGAGGGCTCCAGGGCATGTCTGGCCCATCTCGCTCAGTCCTGATCAGCTGGACCCCAGCAGCAAGCTAACCTTAACAGGTTGGAGCGTCTGCCCCCTGGTGGTCAGTGTACGTCATAGCAAGCAGTTGAGCGGGCTTAGCATATCATTAGCATATTATGCTTTGATTGGTTGAACGGCCAACCGGTTGACAGGACACTTAGTATATTAGGCTTTTATTATATAGGACTAGAGGCCTGGTGCACGAAATTCGTGCATGGAGGGGGGTTGTCCCTCAGCCCAGCCTGTACCCTCTCCAATATGGGACCCCTCGAGGGATGTCCGATGGCCCGTTTAAGCCCGATCCCAGTGGGACTGCTGGCTTCCAACTGCTTGCCTGCCTGCCTTCCTGATTGCCCTTAACCACTTCTGCCTGCCAGCCTGATCACCCCCTAACCACTCTGCTGCCAGCCTGTTTGCTCCCAACTTCCCTCCTCTGCAGGCCTGGTCACCCCTAACTGCTCTCTCCTGCAGGATTGATCACCTCCAACTGCCCTCCCTTGCAGGCCTGGCCCTTCTCAACTGCCCTCCCTTGCAGGCCGGGTGCCTCCCAACTGTCCTCTCCTGCTGGCCATCTTGTGGTGGCCATCTTGTGTCCACATGGGGGCAGGATCTTTGACCACATGGGGGCAGCTATATTGTGTGTTGCAGTGGTGATCAATCTGTATATTACTCTTTTATTAGCTAGGATAGAGGCCTGGTACAGGGGTGGGGGCCAGCTGGTTTGCCCTGAAGGGTGTCCCGGATCAGGTGGGGGTTCCCTTGGGGCGTGGGGCGGCCTGAGCGAGGGGCCTGTGGTGGTTTGCAGGCCGGCCACGCCCGCTGGCAACCCAAGCGGAGGCCCTGGTATATGGAATTTATTTTCCTTCTACAATTGAAACTTTGTAGCCTCGAGCGGAGCCAAGCCTGGGGCTCCCTCCGAGGAGGCCGGCAGCCATTTGTGTTGGGGTTATAATTGAAACTTTGTTGCCTTAAGCGGGTGGGCCCGGCCAGGGTGTGCGGAAAGCTTTGCTTCCCCTGTTGCCGGCAGCAACCCTGGCCTGCTCTCTCAAGCTCCATTCTGCTGCCATTTGTTTGAATTTGTTTACTTTCTATAATTGAAACTTTGTAGCTTGAATGGAGGCTTAGGCCTGACAAGGGCAGGCGGAAAGCTTGGCTTCCTCTGTTACCTAGGAAACCTTGCTCTCTGTGGCTATAGCCATCTTGGTTTGGGTTAATTTGCATACTCGCTCTGATTGGATGGTTGGCGTGGCTTGTGGGTGTGTCGGAGGTATGGTCAATTTGCATATTTGTTTATTATTAGGTAGGATAATGCCATTTCTGTTATATTTTCATTTATTTGTACTTGAGCATCAAGACTATACTGTTTTATTTAATGCAATTTTAAAACATATTTCTCTCCTTAGATTTATTTTTAGGGAAATTTTGCTTAGACTTTGCTCTTTGTTCTAATACTAAAATTTAGATTCAGCCTGTAAATTTCCACAAAATATCTGACCTTTAACTGAATCGCCAACTCAGGTTTTTAAATACAGATATCTCCATAATACTGAGCTTTCCAATAACAAATACATTTATAAAGTCTTTAAATTATTACAATACTAGAAGCCCGGTGCACGAAATTCGTGCACGGAGGGGGGTTGTCCCTCAGCCCAGCCTGTACCCTCTCCAATCTGGGACCCTTCGAGGGATGTCCAACTGCCAGGGATCGGGATGTCCTACCAGGATCAGGCCTAAACAGGCAGTCCGACATCTCTCTCACAATCCAGGACTGCTGGCTCCCAACTGCTCACCTGCCTGCCTTCCTGATTGCCCCTAACCGCTTCTGCCTGCCAGCCTGATCACCCCCTAACCACTCCACTGCCAGCCTGGTTGATGCTTAACTGCTCCCCTGCCAGCCTGTTTGCCCCCAACTTTCCTCCTCTGCCGGCCTGGTCACCCCTAACTGCCCTCCCCTGCAGGGTTGATCGCCTCACAACTGCCCTCCCTTGCAAGCCTGGTTCCTCTCAACTGCCCTCCCTTGCAGGCCTGGTCCCTCTCAACTGCCCTCCCTTGCAGGCCGGGTCCCTCCCAACTGCCCTCTCTTGCTGGCCATCTTTTGTGGTGGCCATCTTGTGTTGACATGGGGGCAGGATCTTTGACCACATGGGGGCAGACATATTGTGTGTTGGAGTGATGGTCAATCGCATATTACTCTTTTATTAGATAGGATAGAGGCCTGGTGCAGGAGTGGGGGCCAGCTGGTTTGCCCTGAAGGGTGTCCCTGATCAGGGTGGGGTTCCCTTGGGGTGTGGGACGGCCTGAGCGAGGGGCCTGTGGTGGTTTGCAGGCCAGCCACGCCCCCTGGCAACCCAAGTGGAGGCACTGGTATCTGGAATTTATTTTCCTTCTACAATTGAAACTTTGTAGCCTGGAGCGGAGCCAAGCCTGCTGATCCCTCTACAGCCATGGCCGGCAGCCATTTCTGTAGTAGTTAATTCACCTTCTATAATTGAAACTTTGTAGCCTTAAGTGGGTGGGCCCGGCCAGGGTGTGCAGAAAGCTTTGTTTCCCCTGTTGCCAGCAGCAACCCTGGCCTGCTCTCTCAAGCTCCATTCTGCCGCCATTTCTGTTTGAATTTGTTTACCTTATGTAATTGAAACTTTGTAGCTTGAGTGGAGGCTTAGGCCTGCAATAGCTCGCGGAAAGCTTGGCTTGCTCTGTTACCTGGGAAACCTTGCTCTCTGTGGCTGTAGCCATCTTGGTTGGGTTAATTTGCATACTTGCTCTGATTGGCTGGTGGGTGTGGCTGGTGGGTGTGTCGATGGTATGGTCAATTTGCATATTACCTTTTTATTAGGTAGGATAATTCTATAACTTTTGTTGAGTTTATTTCTGAACTATTTCTTTTTTAATATTATAAACAATGTTTTATTTAAATTAAATTTTCAACTTTTTATTAGTGCTAATTGATCTCATAATTTAAAATCTTGCTAAACATCCTATTAAACAAAATAAAAAATTAATTGTGTGTGTGTGTGTGTGTGTGTGTGTGTGTGTGTGTATCTTATGTATAATTCTATCACTATTCAAAATGTGTTCTGTGAACTGAGGCTGGCCCACCAACTTTTCACTACTGATGATCTGTCTAATCTGTCTAATCCCCACCTTTGTGCCTTCAGGAATTTGTCACTGTATTTTGTTTTCTTCAATACCATTTTCATGTGTCCATGTTTGGAATCTTTAATTCTATATCTTAATTTTTTTTCAGTTCTAAAAATTCTTAGTAATTATCTTTCACATATTTCTATTCCTTCATTCTTTCTTTAATTCTACATGTCTATTTAAATGTATATTAGATCTTAAAATTTCATCTTCTATTATCATTGTATATTTCATACATATAAATCCGTGTTGTCAAATCTGAATAATTTTCATTGATCTGCCTTCCAATTTATTACTTAGGTTTTCAATTCTGTCTAACTAATTTTAAAATCATAACATTTTAATTTTATTCACTATATCTTTCACTAAAATATGTTATGTTAATATTTATAGTTTCTGTTCCCTTCAAGATATATTTGAATATGTTAAAGTAGTTTTTACATGTGAATTTTATGTATTTTATATTGTATTTATATATTAAAATAGTTTTTTATATTCTGTCTAATAATTTAATATACAAAATGTTTTTATGTTTATACTTTGTGTCTGTAGTTAAACTTGTACTGAACTGTTTTCTTGAGTGGCTTGATTGATTTGATTGTGTTCATGTCATTGAAAAATAAAAATAAAAATGTATTTGAAAGCAAAATTTGAAGCCTAAAGTAAAGAATGTCTTTTTCTGCCAGTTCACTGTAGTCACGTCTAGTATAAGACAGTCTTAAATTAAACTTAAGGCTAAAGATTTCTAAAGCAGTTGAGTTACATTTGGGCTGTAATTTCCTCATGAAGATTGATCAACTCCTACTTGATTCCAGCACTGTGGATGAGATGGTTCTCTTTAAATAAGTCTCATATTCTGTAAGCTGTGGGCTTTTATTTTATTCCCCAACACCATACTCAAAATTTCCCATCTCAACAATTATTCTCAGAGATAGAAATTTTCTTATTTATCTCTCGGGTTTTGAAATTGACTTCAAATTGACCTAGTAATACTTTTGTCATCTTCTCAACTCTTCATTGATTTAAAAAAAAAATACAAACAAAACAAAAAAAAAACAAAACAAAACTTATTAATATTATATCTAGGAGTCAAGTTATGAGGTTGGTTCTGAGCATTTCTCCCATTGCTTTAAAAACAAGGAAGTCCTGCATTGTACTTTTTATGTATTCTAATATATATTTAATCTATATTATGTATGCATTTATATTATATTTAATACACATTAGTTTATATTTATTCATTTATACATTTGCTTCTTTTTCAAATCTACCTAGACCTTTTTGATAGTCTTACTCAGGATGTCATGTTTCCTTGTCTAGTTATTATTTATGTAAATGTTCCATTCTTTTTTTTAATCCTCACCCAAAAGCATGTTTACTGATTTTAGAGAGGGGGAGACGGAAAGAAACATCGATTGGTTACTTCTCATAAGGACCCCAGGCGGGGACTGAACCCACAACCTCGGCATGTGCCCTGACCAGAATAAAATCTGTGACCCTTCGATGTACAGGATGATGCTACAACCAACCAAGCCACACAGGCCAGAGCTGAATCTTCCATTCTTAAAAATAAATTTTGGAGATTATTTGAAGGCTTTACTAAAAATTCTTTTCTTTTTTTTCCGAAGACTATATACGTTTTTTCTTTTATGTAAGTGGAAGCAAGGAACTGCTAGGACCACTTTAAGCTAAATCTTTAGCTTATAATGTGAGCACTACATAATAAATTCTGATGCCTATCATATTTGACAGCAGACTGTGTTTAGGAGAAATTATTTTTTGGAACAAAAAACATCTCTTTCTGCATTTTGGAGTTTTTTGAGTTTTACCTAGCTGAAGATAACGCCTTTACAGAGCCCCAACTCTATGAAGAGTTTTCTGCTTGAACTTGCTATCCATGCTCTGCCCTATTTATGATGTTCAGCCAGTTAAGAACTCTAAACTACCTTAAACCAAGGGTCAACAGATGCTCTTAGTCAATTGAGCATTTTCTCATGTCTCTTACATTGCATTTCCAATTGTTTGGGGGAATTCTTACAATTTTCCTAATTCTCTAACAGTTTAAATTTTAAAGATAAAGTTTGAATTTTATTCAGCATAGTTTGTGCTCCATATTGGGAAATTTGATCTTGATGGTTAGTCCTCCTAAAATAGAAACATAATTTCCACATGTACAGAAGTCTTAATGAGTTAGAGCATAAACTGCTGAAATTTTAACTATGGAAATTTGAGGTGCTAGTGGAACTGCATTTCTTCATAACATAAAACATCTTTTTTTTCCCCTTCTTGGGACCACAGCTATACTTGTAAAACCAAACTATTTTTTTCTCCATTGGCATTATATAAATCTAATTATATTCCTATTGTCATTCCTGTCTCTCTTTTTTTATTTAGATATTATGATCTCAATTTTGTTATTTTGAAACATATTTTTTCTAAATGAAATAACTCAAATTTGTATTAAATATTAATAATAAAATGAACTTAATATAAATAATTATACCATTATGGGGGAATACATGTATTCTATATATTAAAGAACACATTTCCTCAAGTAGAATGAAAGTACAAATAAAGAAAATATGTGTAATGAATTTGCAATGTCTATTATGGTTCTTTTGTTACACAGGAATAACAAAGTAAAATAATTCAAGTTCTTCCATTGTGCTTGGACTTCCCAGTGAGTAATACTATCTCTTTCATTTTGTCTTTGGACTCCAGTGTATGTTTTATGTTAATTTATCATGTTTAATAGGTGAGAGGTTTGTGTTTTGCCTTAGAAAAGAACTGATAAAATTTGCATTGTACAAAACCCAAGAGACGATGACGAAATTTTTTCTTTGTTCATTTTTATATTACAGTGTTCTGAAATGTATTACCATTGGAACTCCACACAGAAAGACTGCCTAGAGATCACATTGTTCTTTGTTGCATAGTAATCTGTTACATGCTGAAAGCTTATGGTTGTTAAATGCCTTTAATTATTAAGAAACACTTACGTAAAACACATTTTAGCATACTGGTATTACATTTATATTTAGAACACATAGGAAAAAGATATAATTTAGTACCTACACAATCTTCAAATTCCCTGATGTTCACTAAATTACTATATATTGAAATGCAATTGGCAAACAGAAATATGTGTATCAATATTCACTGGCAAAATATTTATTTAATATCTATTTAAATAGATTGAAAATAGCATCTTTCTTTGTTCTATGTGTAACATTTCACTATTAAAGCTGTACTCAATCATACAATTAAAATTTTATTGATTGATTTTTAGAGAGAGAGAGAAAGAGAGAGATCGATTTGTTGTTCCATTTATTTATGCATTCATTGGTTGATTCTTATGTGTCCTGACTGGGATGGAACCCGAAACCTTGGTGTATAGGGATGATACTCTAACAACTGAGCTTCCTAGCCAGAGACTAAATAAATGTACTTTCAGAATAAAATATTTTGCCCTAGCTGGTTTTGCTCAGTAGATAGAGCATCGGCCTGCAGACTGAAGGGTCCAGGTTTGATTCCAGCCAAGGGCACATGCCTGGGTTTTGGGCTTGATCCCCAGTAGGAGGTATGCAGGAGGCAGCCAATCAATGATTCTCTCTCATCATTGATGTTTCTATCTCTCTCTCCCTCTCCCTTCTTCTCTGAAATCAATAAAAATATATATTTTTTAAAAAGAATAAAATTTTTAATTTATATTAATGGAGTCAATTATAGATTTTAGTGTAATATCTAAGTGTTAAATTTTTAGTTTTATTTTAGGCAACAGAAAACCTTTTTAATATTATTTAATTAATTTTTTAAAAAATATATTTTATTGATTTTTTTACAGAGAGGAAGGGAGAGGGATAGAGTCAGAAACATCGATGAGAGAGAAACATCGATCAGCTGCCTCCTGCACACCCCACACTGGGGATGTGCCCGCAACCAAGGTACATGCCTCTGACCGGAATCGAACCTGGGACCTTTCAGTCCAAAGGCCGATGCTCTATCCACTGAGCCAAACCGGTTTCGGCTAATATTATTTAATTTAAAAGCATTCATTAATTAGAAATTAATCTAACCATTATACGTTTTCTGAGATATCTTTATTTAAAAATTATATTGAAATTTTCTGTTTTGAAATTAAATTAGTTTTTTTTTCAATTCAAGTAGTGGATTGGGACTTCATGTGTATTTTCATAAAGCAAGCAGATTTCCTTACAGTATGTATATTCAAATATGCTTGTAAATCAAACTCCTATTATAACACAGTTTTTATACAGTTTTATCTTGGTAATTGTAAATAAAAAGCCTAGTTTGTCTTGGATTCTTTAGTTAGCATTCAGCCCAGGGACAAAGGGTAGATTAAATAGCCCCTTCTCGGTCCTTATTCAGCAGGGGGCATTACATAAAAATCCAAGCTGCGCAAATGCAAAAATATTCAGACTCCTCTGTTCATCTCATTAAGTCCTATGATGTATCCACTGAGAGAGGAACTGACTAAGGAACCATGACAGGATTGGGTGGGTGTCAGACACGCATCCAAAAGCTCTCTGCCTGGGTCAGAGAAGCTCTGCTTCAGGGAAGTGTGTGGGCCGTGAGACCAGTGCAAGGGCAAGAAGAAAAAGAGAAACAGACTGATGTTTTGCCTGATCTGGGAGTTTAGCTGAAGCACCTGGACGTGACAGATCACGCTGTTTTACAGAACCTTAGCTTTTCACATTATTAGGGAACTGATCAAAGGCAAAGGTTAATAAACTGTCCTTGCTTACTTCTTAGGGCTGACAATGACGTGTCTCTCTCACTTATAAAGTCTGCTAATGTTTTCTCTTAAATATTTTTTAAATCTGTCTCGTTCTGTCTACTCTATTCCCACTGCCCTTATGCATACATACTATTATCAGCTTTTACAAGGGTGATTACAACAGCTTCCCTTCCTGCAGTCCAAAGCCCTTGAATTTGTCCCTTCACAGAAGTGTCAGAGTTATGTACCCTACGTACACGCCATCATAGGAATCTGCTGCTCCCATGCATGGTGTAAAGTTAAGCTCTTCACTCTGATGCCCCCGGCATGGCACACATGAACTACTCAAATACTTGTTTAGGGAATAAACTACCAGTGAACAAATACATGAAGAAGACCAGGCGCTGCCTAATCAGATTCCCACCTACTTTTCCTTCTTTATCTCTTTGGTTGTGTAACTTTGCCTAGAATCACTCCCTCTTCCTTTGCCTCACTAACATCCAGTCAGCTTTTAAGATTCAGCTCAATAATCACTTGCTCGCTGTCCCCACAGCATTTTAACTCTGAGGAACTTCCTCCCACATGATTCCATATCAATCTATGTACATGTTTACCTTTGAGTGTTTAGCTCCATTGCATTTTAGTCATTTACTTTCAGGTCTTTATCTTTACCTGGGCTATTTTCTTTGAAAACAAGACTTTATCTTATGTAAATATCTTGGCTTCCTAATATGAAATCCACTCTTCTACACCACATATAGTCATTACCTAATGTAAGTTTATGGAAATAATGCATGACTGTGCTTTCCAGTCTGTATGTGTGTGAGAGAGAATTATTAATGAATATAATTTGTCCCTTTTTACGTTTGTCACATTATATTTGTAAGCATATTTTATTGAAATAGATACTCAACTGAAAATTGAAGAAGAGCCTGCCAGGCAAAAGAACAGGTACAGAAGCCCTAGTTCGGAATAGACTTGGTAATGTGGGAGGCAGAAAGGTTCATGTGACTGGAGTGTGTGACTCAAGAGGGAAATGGTGAGGGAAGGGCTGGAGAGGTAGACATTGGTTAAAATTAGTAGTTTAGATTACATAATTATTGCAGGACAAGACACTGAAAGGTTTTAATCAGGAAAATAAAAGAAAATGGTTTATTAAATTTGCTGTTTACTAGGGTATGAAATATGAAAACTGTAAAGAAATGAAAGCTGACTCCCAGGTTCTTGGCTTAGGAAACTGGGGCAGTGGATGGTGTCTTAGTCAGTACAGACTGCTATAGCACAACAGCAGAGACTGGGTAGCTGAAATAACGGAGATTTATTTTCTCAAAATTCCAGAGATCAGGGTGTAAGCATGGGTGGGTCCACTAAGAGTTCTTTCCTAGCATACAGGTGGTTTCCTTCTGTCCTCTTTCAATCCTAAAGGCTGTGACAGCACATGGGGGAAAATGATGTTCTGGTGTCTTCTTCTTATAGGGACACTAATTCCATCATGACCTCATCTAAAACTAATTGCTTTCCAAGGCCCCCACTGCCTTATTGCATCACAGTGGGGGCATGGTCTTCAACATAAGAATTTTTGGAGGAGGGGGGAGACACAGGATTCAGTCCATAACAAGAAAAAACTATGCAGAGGTTGGAGATAAAAAATTGAATTAGAATAATCTAGAGTTTGAGGAGCCTGCTATTAAAAATGCAAGTCAATATATCTTCTAAGTGCTGTGTCAACAGATGAATTATGAGAAGCTTAGGATAGCATAATACATGTTAAATTATTAATATGTTCTGTGACAATGTGTTACCTTTCTCAAGTAATATATTTGCATTTTAATGAGTTTTTACTAAACACTTTGACCTAAATAAATTGCTTTAATACTCAGCATACTAGCCACATGACAGACTTTGAGGGTTTAATACTGTGATAGGCAATCAACATGCTGCACTACACGGACACCACACCTTTCTCCCCTGATGTACATCTCATTGGTGGCTAGTACGTTCTCAAGATTGCTGCCTTCAGCATTCACATTTCTGGAAGGCAGCCTTGAGGAGGAAGAAGCCACCACACCCATATTAGGAGCATTTCATGATATCATCTCTAATAGACTTGTGTACCTATTCACTGGTTAGTTTGAGGAAATCTGCTTTCACTCAATAAATAAAGTTAATAAGCTCCTACTGTTAGAGAGTAGGAATTTTTGAGCATTCCAGAGAGGCCGTAGACTATGCCCCAGATAGAGATGTCAGTGCTGACACCAGGCCAGGCCTTGAGATAGGGACTCATGGCCCCCTCCCAGCACGTAGCCTTCTTTCATAGAACACTGTCAGCTTTCTAAAGAACAGGATGACCCTGTGAATAACATGGTCGTCATTGGCATGATCCTGACGTTGCTTAAGAAAAACTGTTTTGTCTTAGGTTACTTGTTCTGCAAAAACCGGATGTGGTTAATAGGCTTAAAAGTGGTCCTACACAAAGGGTCGCTGCTGCTCTCTAGTCTCCCTGAGTGGAGAACGGCAGAGCAGTCGCCGGGTCATCCGGCCGCCCGGCTAATAAAGGCTCCCTAAATTTTAATTTGGTCTGGGCTCCAGTGGTCATTCATTCGCATCTGCTCCACAACACTACCTAATAATTAAGTAGATAAGGTACTATTTGAATATTCTAAAATATCAATGGGTAAAATGCTGAGGATATATAACGATGCTTTTATTTTTGTTGTTATTCTAAACAAAGAAATACTTTTATTCTCCAAATAGACTACCTGTTATGCATTTATAATGTAAATCTAGGTCTTCGGGGTCAGTAAAATCACAGCCATCACCAGGCGCATATTCATCTCCTAGACCAGTGGTCAGCAAACCGCAGCTCCTGAGCCACATGCGGCTCTTTGGCCCCTTGAGTGTGGCTCCGCGTTAGAACCACTTCTTCAAAATACACTCGCCCAGGCCAAAAACCGACTTCTGTGCATGGGCCACGAAGTTTCAATGGCACTGTACATGCGCGCCCGCACGTGGTATTTTGTGGAAGAGTCACACTCAAGGGGCCAAAGAGCCACATGTGGCTTGCGAGCCGCGGTTTACCGACCACTGTCCTAGACTAACATCAGTAGTTTGGGACTCAGTGCCTTTTGAGAAACGCTCTTGATCTGGGAAAACTGAGAGTAAACACTAGGAGGTACAGGAGGGCCATGAAAGATAATGTCAGTGCTTTACCTAGTGGGCGTCAGTAGATAAATGGACATAACCAAGGTTAAAGCTTGTTTGATTCATTTCTAGATAATGAAGTATTGCATATACTTTATGAAATTCCTCATAAGGCAAACACTTTCTATTTTTGTTATACCTACTTGTGTGATTATGTAGCTCTTATAATTAAAAATGGCTGTTATTTAGCCCCAAATATATTCTCTTAGGGTCTAGCACTAGGATATTTAAAATACCGTATTAGAGGCTGAACATGAGAACATACTGTCAAAAGTGTATATGATATCTTGCAACTGTTGAATTAAAATTAGAAAGAAAATGAAATATAATAGTTAAAGAATTTAGAAACATGCACTTTATTTAATAAAGCTGTCAGTTAGCTACTGTTCTATAACAACCCACTCTAAAACTTTAATGGCTTAAACCGAAAAGCATTTATTATTTCGTATGTGTCTACAGATTGCCTGGGCAGCTCTGTTGATCTGGGATGTCCTCTGTGATCTCAGCTGGGCCTGTTCAAGCATCTCGTTCAGCTAGCTGGAAGGAGTGCTAGAGTCTGCCTATTTATAACGGTCTTGCCTAAGGCTTACTTATAGCTTAGTAGGAAGAAATCTGAAAATAGCATTTTAAAAGTCGCAAGTTGTCTTTCAACAGAAATTACATAACTTTTCTTATTTTTGAAAGAACAATAAATAAGCCTCTGTATAAATTTGGGGAAATTTGCATATTTTAAGACAGCCAAATAATGAAATAATTGTCAATTTGCATTTTTCACACATAGTGCAGCAAAATTGGGTGATGAAGATAAAGCATCATATGACTTCCTGCTTGGAAGCTTGGACTCAAGAAGCCAATTGTCCTCAAATTTGCTTTAATTATATTTAAATGAAATAAATACCCAGATCCTCCTTTAACTACCTGAAAGGGTGCACAAAAGTATATGTTTTATTTGATTAAGAAAAACGGATATAAAAATTTTAGTTGGCCTCCATGTTTTGTAGATAAGCCAACAGTTTTATAAAGCTGATAAAATCAAGTTAAGTTTCCATACCTGTTTTACATATTAACTTCTAAATTAAAATAAAGTATTTACAAATTACTTTGATGTAATCTTAATGAGCTTGATTCATTTCTAGATAGTGATAGAGATAAATGACTTATTTCTTTAAAAAATGCATGTAGGAAAAGGATAAATCACATTGTATCTAAAAAAAGGTAAGCAGTTAATAATGTCAACAAAGTTACAGTATTACTTTAAAATCCTTTTCTAATTAGAGGAGTAATACAACAATAGTAGAGATTAGAAAATGTAGAAATATACAGTAGTGGCTCCTTATCTGCAGGACATACATTCCAAGACCCTAGTGGCTGCCTGAAATTGGGGCTAGCACTGAACCCTCTATATACTAGGCTTTTCCTATACATGCATACCTATGATAAAGTGAAAACTACTTTTGCACTTTGAGACCATTATTAAGTAAACTAGAGGCCCAGTGCATGATTGAATCATGCACGTGTAGGGTCCCCTACATGTTTTCGCTTTTCGCGGGGAGCTGGGTGCCTGTCCGCTGGTGCACCAGGCCTTTCAGAAGCCTCCGGCTCAGCGGAGGCTTCTGAAAGGCCTGGTGCCAGAGCAGACAGGCACCCAGCTCCCCCACTTTTCATGGTCCGTGGCCGCTGACGGGGGCTACCCTGCTATTGAGAGGCGCAGGGGGCGGGACTCCCACCCCCTGCGCCTCTCAACGGCCACTGAGGGGGGCTGTCACAGACACCTGGCTACCTTGCAATTGAGAGGCGCAGCTGGGTGTCTGCGGCAGGCCCCCTCAGCGGCCGCGGATCTGTCTGTTGAGAGGCACAGGGGCAGGAGTCCCGCCCCCTGCGCCTCTCAACAGCAGGGTAGCCACCCTCAGTGGCAGCGGATCCATGCCTCTCAATGGCCGGATAGGCCACCCCGAGTCCCGCCCCCCAGCCTCCCGCCGACCAATCGTGGGCGTAGCGGAGTGATGGTAATTTACATGTTACTCTATTATTAGATAGGATAGGTTACGTGAGCACAAGCACTATCATACTACAACAGTTAATCTGACAACCTGGAGACTATGAGTGACTAATGGTCAAACAGCATATACAGTATGGATACACTAGACAAAAGAGCAGGACAGTTTGAGATTTCATCACAGTACTCAGAACAGCATGCAATTTAAAATGTATGAATTGTTTATTTCTGAAAATTACCATTCAATATTTTTGAAACACAGTTGGCCATGGATAAGTGAAAACTGAAACTGAAAACATAGATACAGAGGAGGCAGGAACTGTATAAAGAACATGAAAAGCATTTATAATTTTATTATACAGAAATTAACTAAATCAAATGTGGGATTATATAATGTATATAGAAATAAAGTACAAATTGTTTCTTTTTATTTTATTAATAGTAGATAATGAGCATAATTCCTTTGCATAGTTTTGAAGCATGTTTTAGTGCACAATTCCTAGAATATGGTAGACACAGAAAATTGTCATATAAAATTTTTCTCCATATATAGAAAACCATGTAAGCAATCTTTTTTAAAAATATATTTTTAATTACTTTATTGATTAAGGTATCACATATTTGTCCTCATCCCCCCCATTCCCATCCCAAACCCCTCCCCACGCAATACCCCCACCCCCTGTTGTCCATGATCACTGGTTAGGCTCATATGCAAGCTCACAAGTCCTTTGGTTGATCTATCGCCCTTATCCCCACCCTCCCCTACCTTCCCTCTGAGGTCTGACAGTCTGATCGATTAATATATTTTTATTGATTTCAGAGAGGAAGGGAGAAGGGAGAGAGAGGTAGAAACATCAATGATGAGAGAGAATCATTGATTGGCTGCCTCCTGCACACCCCTTACTGGGGATTGAGTCCGCAACCTGGGCATGTGCCCTTGACCAGAATTGAACTCAGGACCTTTCAGTCCTCAGGCCGGTGCTCTATCCACTAAGCCAGATCATCCAGGGCCATTTAAGCAATCTGTTCTTGGACTTTTGTTCTTTTTAAATATTTATTTCACATTTGAAAGCAAGGTTGTGATAAAGCTAAATGCCTGTAGATATCACTTTCTTGGTGGTGAATACTTCCTAACAAATTTTTAGTTTAGTAGATTCTGCTTTCCCTACAGCGCTTCAATCCGGGATGTTTCCCTCTGTCTTTCTGTATCTCTCTCTCTCACTTCCTCATTCTAGATCTCTAACTGTGTATGCATTGCTGTCCTTTTGAGAAGCCAAATAGTTAACTTAAAATATTTTACTTTGTATTTTATTCATTACTAGTGAGATCATTTTTTTAAATGTGTTTGCCATTTGTATTTCTTTGGGGGAAATTTATGTGTTTATATATGTTACTATATTTCCATTGGATTTTCAAACTTTTATTACAAGAGAACTTTTCATATAATAAGGAAATAACCTTTTGTCTAAAATCAGATTTCCTTATTCATCGTTCAATTTTTTTTTTTAGATTTCTGCTTAAAATGCCCTCTTAGCCCAGAGTTCAGAGAAATCATCATATTTTCTTTATCACAGAGATGATTTTTAAAATGTGATGTTGCATGAATTTTTATTAAAATGTCTAGTAAAAATAAAGGCATGGCAGGAACCATAGAGTTGAAATATTAAATAAAAGATGAAATGATAATAAGGATAGCTTCAAAATATGTACTCTGGGGCCAGTGGGTCACTGCACAGAGGAATTCATCCTGACGAGAACTGTCTACCCTGGAGCCTTTTTTTTCTAGTTGATTAACTGTCACGTGTGACAACTCGGTAGACAGCAAATTATCATAAAACTTACAGACTAAAACTCAAGGCCAAAGTATATCATAGCTATTTATTCTCCCTGAAGACCATTTGAAACCAAAGGCTTCTCTTAACTGTCCCCATCTCTAAATACTGCACACATTGCGCAAGTCACAGAGTACCTTAACTTGGTAAACTATCTCATTTTAGTTTATATTTCCACAGAGATGACCCAAGCAGAGAATTTCTTTATGAAGACCTATGCTTGAATAAGTTCTGCCAGAATGCAGAATAAGGAAGAAAATAGATTTGGGAGTTCATATTTATATCAAGGTCAGACTCATTAGAAACAAAAAAATAAATAAATTGATATTTATACAGAAGAGAGAGTCCCTCTTATACAATCTTTTAAGTAGCACATGCTTTTGAGGCACTGATTAGTTTATGTTTCACATTCTTTGTAATAATTTAAAGAGGGGATGGCAATATTAATCTGAAGAAATTTTGGTTTCCCCATGTAATAATGAAGCACATTTTCACTTTCATAATTGATAACTTAATGATGCTTTGCTCACATTTTGTAAAATTCTGAAGAACAAAATAAAAGCAAGAATATGTGGAAGACAGTTTATTTCAATTGTTTGTTTTCTTATATATTAGCAAGTGATGCATTATTTAACTAACCGGAAGAAGAGGGAGTATAAACACTTGAAAAAAAGACGATGATAACCTTAACCTTAAAGTCAAATAATAAATGACTTTTGAAGGGTCTTTGGTTTTGTTTGTTTTTTGTTTGTTTGTTTGTAGCTCTGGTGAAGAAATTAGACTATTCTATGTAGACTAAAATGAAAATCCTTCATGTTATTATGTTCATGTTTCTAAAATATTGACATTAGTGCACCTTACTCAAAACAGAATGGATTAGGAATTGCTGCACTTATTTACATTTTTACAATTAAATTCACACATGGAAATAACAGAATACATAGGGCTTTTCAAAAAATAATGACTATTCATTTGGAAGTAATTTTAATTGTTATTTTTGAAAGACTATGGGAGAATCAGCAAGATCTAAAGTTATTTTAGGCGAGAATGAATAGATTATAATTTCAATAAGAGGTTGAGAAATGATAAGAGAACAAAGCTCACTGAATTTAGTTTGGAAGTCAATCATGAAGACATAACAATTTATATTCTGGGGTATGCATGCACCTAACACCCAAGATAAAGTACTATTTTTCAACTCATGACATTTTGGATCAAACAGTATTATTTTTAATGGGGGATGAGTGCAAGATAGAAAAAGGAAATATAACTCCAAACTAATAAAATTTAAAAAGCAAAGTCCTGTAAAAATGAAGCATGAGAGGCTAATCTCCTACCTGAATTGAGGCAGAGAAAAAAACAAACAAACAAAAAAAAATAAAGACAAGCAAGCCACAACTATTAAGTTTTCTTGGTGCAGGTGATAGAATTTTTGTGTGACATGATCAGGGGTTAGAGAAACAAGACAAAAAATAAAAATCTGTAAATCAGACAAGGTCGCTGCTATGGAAAATGTTTTCAATAGTGTTATCTTTCTAACAGAAGTATCTCATACTTACACTTTCTTAATACCAAGGTAAGATTCATTATATTAGATGCAAATTTCTGGTGATGTTGTGGGTGAGGCAGCAGAATGCAACCATGGCTCACCGTTTTGAATTTTTAATTCTGAGTTTCATTTATCTTACAAATACCAAGCTAATATAATTTCATTGACATTTCAATGTTGTTTGCAAAATATATCCAATATTTGAAAACAATTTTTAAAATAGTGATGTGTCATACCAATATCAAATAATACATTATTTCACATTTTTAGAGGAAACATTAAAAAGGGAGGTCTGTTTGCAGGGGGTTAACTTTTCTTTAAATTTGTGGAAACAAAGATCTATGATTATAGCACCACACAATTTATTGTCCAAGCCAGGACAATAGAGAATAAAAAAGAGGCACTAAAATCATTAGAATTTAAAATATGTACAATTTAAAATATTTGTATAATGACTAAAAAATTGATTTTTAAGTTGAATACATTACAAAATAGCTTCAATAAAATCAACATTTAATAAATTTTAAAATTTTAGTCATTTCTAGATGTATCTATTTTTCTGAATAATGTTTTTTTAAGAGTTTCATTGAGTTATATTTTAAATATCAAAATATTCATATGATTTTAGTATACAGCTCAATGAATTTTAGGATATCTATACAGATGTACAACCATCATTGCAATCTAATTTTAGAAACTTTTCATAACCTTTAGGCTCTACTTAATATGCTTTTATTATTGTATAATATTCATTTGTGTAAATGTATCACACCTCATGCATCCATTCTGCCATTGGTGACCATTTAGATGATTTCCAACTTGGCTTCTATATATACAGCTGCTATGGACATTCTTGTACAGAGCTTCTGGTACACCTGGGCACACATTTCTGTTTGATAAAGTGATGGGAGTAGAATTTCTGGGTCATAGCACAAGCATACCTTTACCTTAAGTAGATAATTCCAAATTGCTTAGTAAAGTGTTTGTTCTGATTCCTTCCTGGAGTACATGAGAGGCCCTGACACATATATACTTATCAACAGTTTTAATTTTTAGACATCTTGAAATGTACGTAGTGATATTTTATTGAGACTGAAATTGTATTTTACTTATAATTTATAAGGCTAAATACGTTTTTATGTTAATTTGCCGTTTGGTTATCTTCTCTAGAGAAGTTTATTCACCATTTTTCTACTGGGTTATCTGTTCTTTATTGATATAGTAGAGGCACAATACAAGAAATTTGTGTAAGAGTAGGCCTTCACAGCCGTGGTGGCTGCCTAGATCCCTCCCTCGGAGCCACAGAGGCTGTCTGGATCCCTCCCTCACAGCCACGGTGGCTGCCTCCATCCTGCGGCTGCAGCCCAGGCTTCATCTGGAAGGTCATCTGGGAGGACATCCAGAAGACCTTCTGGTCTAATTAGCATATTACTTTTTTATTATTATACTAGGGGCCCGGGGCACGAAATTTGTGCACTGGGGTGTGGGGGGTCCCTCAGCCCAACCTGCCCCCTCTCACATACTGGGAGCCCTCAGGGGATGTCCTATTGATGGCTTAGGCCCTATCCCCACGGGAAGCGGGCCTAAGCCGCAGTCTGGCCTCCCTTTGTGGGAGGCAACCGGGCTGGTCAGGGGAAGACACCAGCCCCATCACCCCGCTGCTGCAGCCACTGCTAGTCACCACAGCCACCAAGGTGTTTTCATCAACATGGACTCCAGTCCCTTCACCAAGAAAAAATGACAACTTTCTTTAGGCATTTGCAAGATGTGTCTTTCATAGGATATGCATTTCTTTCTTTTTTTTATCCTCACCTAAAGATATGTTTCCATTGACTTTTAGAGAATGTGGAAGAGAAAGGGAAAGACAGAGAGAAACATCAAAGTGAGAGGAACAATTTGATTGGTTGCCTCCTGCATGAGCCCTGACCTGGGCCCTGGCCAGGGAGGAGCCTGCAACCTAGGTATATGCCCTTGATCAGAATCAACCCAGACCCTGCTGTCTGCAGGCCAAGGCTCTATCCACTGAGTCATACCTGCTAGGGCAGGATATGACATTTCCTAGCCCTCCAGCAGTGGACCTTCATTTTTTTCTCCAGAAGTGTGGTGGAAAAACCCTAGATCACCTTTTTGGATTCTTATTACCCAAGTTACTAAGAATATTGCCAGTGGCATACAGGAAGCTTAGCCAATGTGCAGTCAGAAAAGGTGTTTCCTCTATAGTTCACACCAATCAAGGGCTGGGCCCTGCCCAGGCCTAAAGCCTCTGGCCAAAGCTTTAGACCTGGGAAGGGGACCTCCAGCTCCCTGTGATCACAGACACCGCCCATTGGGCAGGGGCCCTAGCTCCCTGCAATCCACCACAGGAGCAGACCCCCTCGCAGGAGCGGACCCCCAGTTCCCTGTGATGCATCGCAGGCTCCCGCTGGTGCCCAAGGCTGGAAAAGGCTCTGGCGGAGGCTTTCCCGGCCTTGGGCTCAGTCGGACCCCAAGCTTCCTGTGACAGACCCCCAGTTCCCTGCAATCCATCGCAGGCTCCCCGCTCGTGCTTAAGGCCAGAAAAGCCTCCAGAGGAGGCTTTCCCGGACTTGGGCTCTGCCGCACCCCAAGCTCCCTGTGACTGATCGCAGGAGCAGACTCCCAGTTCCCTGCGATCCATCGCAGGCTCCCCGTTGGTGCCCAAGGCTGGAAAAGCCTCTGGCGGATGCTTTCCTGGTGGGCATGGCTGGTGGGCTTGGCTGGTGGGCATAGCGAAGGTACGGTCAATTTGCATATTACTCTTTTATTAGGTAGGATAGGGGCTAGTTTCACTCTCTTTTTCTGCAATTTAAGTAGAGAGTTGGCCCAATTATATTTACTGAAAAAGATACTGTGTCCCTCTGCTCTATATTGACCCCTTTATAATAATATAATAATAATTATTATTATATACTAGTAGCCCATTTGCACAAAGATTCGTGCAGTAGACCTTCATTCACCTGGCTGCCTGCACCAGTTTTCTGCCGGCACCGGGGACCCAGGCCTTGGCTGTGGCCACCGCCTTCTGCCTTCTTTCAGGGTCCGGGCTTGGCTCCGGGCAGTGGCCTTGGGCTCGGCCGCACCCAGCGTCCCTGCCACCGATCGCAGGAGCCGACCCCCAGTGGTCTCCTGCGATCGGCGCAGGCTCCCCGCTGGCGCCCAAGGCCGAGAAAGCCTCGGGTGGGTTTCCCGGCCTTGGGCTTGGCCTCACCCCAATGTCCCTGCAACGGTTTCCTGGTGGGCGTGGTTGATGAGCATGGCTTGGTTGGTGGGCGTGGCTTGGGTGTAGCGAAGGTGCGGTCAATTTGCATATTTGTCTATTATAAGGTAAGATGTAATTTTAGCCTCCCTATTCTGTTTCACCCGTGTTTGTTTTTTTCCTATAATCAACAATTGGCTCTTTTAATTACTGTGCTATATAATAAATCTTGATATCTGGTAAAGCAAGTCTTTATGCTTTGTTCTTCTTAAAGATTTTCTTGCATATTTTTAATCCTTTTCATGTACAAGTATCTTTTAAAATTATTTTGTCATTTTCCAAAAATTAAAAGAGCTATTTAGTTTGGGATCATATTAAATTGATAACTTTGTAGTATTATGTCTTCTTATGCATGAACATATCACATTGCTACATTTTTCTGTTTTCTTTAATTTCTCTAAATGTTTGACTATTTTTTTTGCATAGGTATTAGTCATATTTTGTTAGATCTATTTTTACATATATTTTTTTAAATTGTTGCTGTTTAAAATGGTACATTTTATAATATTTTATTTTCCAACATTTGTTGTTGATGAACAATTTCTTTTATACTCAGAATTAAAAAAGAATACAATTGCTTTTATACTCAGAATTCTTATGGCTGAGTAGTATTCCATTGTATATGTGGACCATATCCTCTTCAGCCAATTGTCTATTGAAGAAAACTTTGGTTGTTTCCGTGTCTTGCCCACAATGAACAATGCTTCAATGAACATATATATATATATATATGTATATGTATATGTGTGTGTGTATATATATATATATATATATATATATATATATATATATCTTTGCAAATAAATGTTTTCAATTTTTCAGCAGAAGAGGGGTTGCTGGGTCATATGGTAACTCTATTTGTAACTTTATAAGGAGCCTCCATACTATTTTCCATAGTGACTGTACCAGTTTAAATTCCCACCAACAGTGAATGAGCATTCCAGTTCCTTTTACTCCACAAACTCTCTAACACTTGTTCTTACTTGTCTTGTTAATAATAGTTATTCTAATAGATGTGAGGTGGCATCTCATTGTAGTTTTAATTAGCATTTTCTTAATAGTTAGTGAAGTTGCACTTCCTTTCACTATTTATTGTTTTTTGTATGCCTTCTTGGGAGAGGTGTCTGTTCAGGTCCTCTGCCTATTTTGTAATTGGATTGTTTGTTTAGTGTTGAGCTGTATAATATATCTACACTAATAAAAGAGAAACATGCAAATTGACCGTACCTCCGCTACACCCAACAGCCAAGCCCACCAGCCAATCAGGAGCAAGTATGCAAATTAACCCCAGTGATGGAGGAAGCCAAGCTTCCCAGCCACCCTGGCTGGCAACCTAAGCTTCCGGCTTGCTCCAGCTCTGTGGCCACCGCCATCTTTGTTGGGTTAATTTGCTAAGTTGACTCAAGCATGCGCGATACGTATAATGCTCTTGCTGGCGCCAATCTCATGCGTGTGTTTTGATCTGTTATTGTCAATCATGAATTTTGTTGACACTTCTATTATAGAGAAAGGACGTGTAGTTATATTAAACTATTTCTTCTAATTAATTTCCTTTCAATGTGCATGAGTCTGTGCACTGGGCCACTGGTATTATATATATACAAGATGCCCAGTGCATGAATTTGGGGTCCCTCGGCCTGGCCTGTGAGATTGGGCCAAAACTGGCCCTCCAACATCCCCCAAGGGGTCCCAGATTGGGAGAGGGTGCAGGCCAGTCTGAGGGACTCCACCGGTGCATGATCAGGGCCGGGGAGGGACTCTGGGAGGGCTCCAGGGCATGTCCGGCCTCTCTCACTCAGTACTGATTGGCCAGACCCCAGCTGCAAGCTAACGTAGCAGTGGGAGCATTTACTCCCTGGTGGTCAGTGCATGTCATATTTGCAAAATATTTTCCTTTTATTCTTTTATTGAATGTACTAGAGGCCCGGTGCAAGAAATTCGTGCACGGGAGGGGGTGTCCCTCAGCCCAGCCTGCACCCTCTCCAATCTGGGACCCCTCGAGGGATGTCCAACTGCCCGTTTAGGCCCAATCCCAGTGGGATCAGGGCGTAAATGGGCAGTTGGACAACCCTTTCACAATCCAGGACTGCTGGCTCCCATCTGCTCGCCTGCCTTCCTGATTGCCCCTAACTGCTTCTGCCTGCCAGCCTGATCACACCCTAACCACTCCCTTGCCAGCCTGATTGATGCCTAACTGTTCCCCTGCCAGCCTGTTTGTCCCTAACTGCCATCCCCTGCAGGCCTGGTCACCCCAACTGCTCTCCACTGCAGGCCTGGGTCCCCCCCCAACTGCCCTTCCCTGCATGCCCGGTAACCCCCAACTGCCCTCCCCTGCTGGCCATCTTGTGGTGGCCATCTTGTGTCCACATGGGGGCAGGATCTTTGACCACATGGGGGCCGCCATATTGTGTGTTGGAGTGATGGTCAATCTGCATATCACTCTTTTATTAGATAGGATAGAGGCCTGGTGCATGGGTAGGGGCTGGCTGGTTTTCCCTGAAGGGTGTCCCGGATCAGGGTGGGGGTTCCCTTGGGGTGTGGGGCGGCCTGGGCAAGGTGCCTGTGGTGGTTTGCAGGCCAGCCACGCCCCCCAGTGACCCAAGCGGAGGCCCTGGTATCTTGGGTTTATTTATCTTCTACAATTGAAATTTTGTAGCCTGGAGCAGAGCTAAGCCTTCTGCTTGCTCCGTGGCAGCAGCCATTTCTGTTGGGGTTTATGTATCTTCTATAAATGAAACTTTGTAGCCTTAAGCGGAGGCTTGGGCAGGCCAGGGTGTGCAGAAAGCTTGGCTTCCTCCATTGCCTGGGAAACCCAAGCCTCCCTCCTGCTCTCTGTGGCTGTAGCCATCTTGGTTGGGTTTATTTGCATGCTCGCTTTGATTGGCTTGTGGGTGTGGCTTGTGGGTGTAGCGGAGTGATGGTTAATTTGCATATTACTCTTTTATTAGATAGGATTGGGGTGACACTGGTTAACAAAATTACACAGGTTTCACGTACAAGTATATATATACTGATTTTCCTGCTTCCATATTTGGTTTTATATAACCTACTTTATTTTTATAATCCTCACCCAAGGATATGTTTTTATTTATTTTGAGAGAGAGAGAAATGTCAATGTGAGAGAAACATTGATTGGCTGCTTCCCATATCAACCCCAACCAGGGACTGAACCTGTAACCTAGGAATGTGCCCTCTCTGGGAATCAAACCTACAAACTTTTGGTTTATGGGAGGATGCTCTCACCAACTGAGCCACCTGGTCAGGGCTGTTCTTTATATATATATTTTATATTAACTCCTTATGAGAGCTGTTGTTTTCAAATATCTTTTCCCATTTGGTTGGTTGCTTTTTGATTGGTTGTGATTTCCTTTGCTGTGCAGAAGCTTTTTAGTTTGATATAGTCCCATTAATTTATTTTGCCTTTACTTACCTTGCCTTTAGTGTCAAATTCACAAAATCCTCTCTAAGACTAAGATCCATAAGTTTAGTACCTATGTTTTTTTCTATGTAATTTATTATTTCAGGTCTTATATTTAGGTCTTTGTTACATTTTGAATTAATTTTTGTATATAGTATAGACAGTAGCCTAGTTTCCTTCCTCTGCATGTGGCTTTCCATTTCCATTTATTGAAAAAGCTTTCTTTTTGCCACTGTATGTTTTAGGCTCCTTTGTCAAAATTTATTTGCCCATATACATGTGGGTTTATTTTTAGGCTCTCAGTTCTGTTCCATTGATATGTGTGCCTATGTATCTGCTAATACCATGCTATTTTAATGGAAAATACCTCATCATAATAAAGGCCATAAATGACAAACCCTCAGCTAGTATCATATTCAATGGTGAAAAGTGAAATATTTCCCTCTAAGATCAGGAACAAGATAAGGATGTCCACTTTCACTACTCTTATTTAGAATAGTGCTGGAAGTCCTAACCAGAGAAATCAGTCAAGAGAAAGAAATAAAAGGCATAGAAATTGTGAATGAAAAAGTAAAATTGTCACTTTTTTGCAGATAACACAATTTTTTGTATAGAAATCCCTTAAGACTCACACACACACACACACACACACACACACACACACACACACTATTAGAAACATTAAGCAAATACAGTAAAGTTTCAGAGACAAAAATCAATGTATAAACCTCCATTGCATTCTTATATACTAACAATGAAATTTCAGAAAAAGAAATGAAAAAAAATTATTTTGCAATTACATAAAAAAGAATAAAATACATAAGAATAAACTTAACAAAGGATGTGAAGGCTTGATACACCTAAAACTACAAAGCATTATTAAAATATATTTAAGAGACACAAAGCAATGGAAAGACATTTTGGAGGACTCAACATAGTTAAAATGGCCATCTTGCCCAAAGCAATATACAGATTTAATGTAATCCACATCAAAAGCTCAATGGCATTTTTTAAAGAAATAGAACCATATAATAAGAGATTTGTATGGAACGACAAAAGACCCTGAATAACAAAAGCAACCCTGAGAAAAAAGAACAAAGCTGGAGGTATCACAGGTCCTGACTTTAAATTATGCTACAGAGTAGACCTATTCCTAAGGGAGGAACTTTACAGAAAGTGTCATCTTTTTTATTTTGCTTCTGTTGCCCTTCCCAAAGCTACTAACAAGAGATCTTGTGGTTGGATATCTACCAACAAAAACTGGGCTAGATAACCATAATTCAAATAAAGGCTGCAATTAGTCTTGAAGATTATTTTCCTTTCTGGTTAGAATAGCTGGGCCCAACAATGAAATAAAAGCAGCCACTGTGGTAAACAGTATAGACTTTCCTCAAAAAATTAAAAATGGAACTCCCATTTAACCCAGTAATCCCACTTCTAGGAATATATCCCAAGAAATCAGAAACACCAATCAGAAAGGACATATGCACCCCTCTGTTCATAGCAGCACAATTTACAATAGCCAAGATTTGGAAACAACCTAAGTGCCCATCAGCAGATGAGTGAATTAAAAAAAACTGTGGTACAACTACACAATGGAATACTATGCTGCTGTAAAAAAAAGGAAATTTTAACATTTGTAGCAGCATGGATGGACCTGGAGAGCTTTATGCTAAGCGAAATAAGCCAGTTGGAGAAAGAAAAATATCACATGATCTCATTCATTTGTGGAATATAATGAACAACATAAACTGATGAACAAAAATAGATCTAGAGTCACAGAAGCATCGAATAGTTTGTCAATCATCAGAGGGAAGGCAGGGGAGGAGGGCTGGAGGTAAGAGATCAACTAAAGGACTTGTATGCATTCATATAAACATAATCAATGGACACAGAGACTAGGGGGGTGAGAGCATGTGCTGGAGGGTGGGGGTGGCCAAAGGGGAAAAAAGGAGACAAATGTAATACTATATGTAATACTTTAAACAATAAAGAATTTTTTTAATAAAAAAAGATAGTTTTAAAAAATTTCAATATTTAGCTCAACTTCTTCTTTGGGCAATAGAACAATTGTAGATCTGGACATGTCAAACTGTCAGGGACAAATTGATATAACCTATATCTTACCTTATCAAGGTTTCTCTAGAGGGAGAGGGCTAAAGTACATTATAAATCACTGCAGTTGAGAGAACATAATTGAAAAGAAAATTTTGAATTATGTTAGCAATATATAGAATGAGTCCTCCCAGTTAAGAATGCCAAAAATATCATATAAAGCATGAAGATAAGACATGCTTTTGTTTTAAATAAATGATAAAGGGAAATTTAGGAAAACTTGGAGGTCAGAAATAGAGTCCTGAAGGATGAGTAACATTTATCTAGATGGCATCTGCCAAACCCTAGAGCCTTATAAAGTGGCATTAGCAGGGTAGGTGCATTTGTGGGAACTAAGGCAAAATCATTGGCCTAAAGGACATAAAGGGCAGGTCAGAAATCTCCCCCTACTACCAGCATGTGCTCATGTGCTCTCACTGACACCCACCCACACACACACACACACACACACACACACACAAGATTCCCTAACTCCTTAGTGAAACACTAGAAAGCAAGAGGGTGCTTAGTCTTGGCTCCAGGCATATATATATATATATATATATATATATATATATATATATACACAAACATACATACATACACTAGAGGCTTGGTGCATGAAATTCATGCATGGGGGGGGGGGGTGTCCCTCAAGCCAACCTGCACCCTCTCCAATCTGGGACATCCCTCTCACAATCCAGGACTGCTAGCTCCCAACCGCTCGCCTGCCTACCTGCCTGATTGCCCCTAACCACTCTCCTGCCAGCCTGATTGATGCCTAACTGCTCCCCTGCTGGCCTGATTGCCCCTAACTGCCCTCCCCTGCCGGCCTGGTCACCCCTAACTGCCATCCCCTGCTGGCCTGGTCACCCCTAACTGCCCTCCCTTGCCAGCCTGGTCACCCCTAACTGCCCTCCCCTGCTGGCCTGGTCACCCCTAACTGCCCTTCCTTGGCAGCCTGGTTGCCCCTAACTGCCCTCCCCTGCAGGCCTGGTCCCCCCCAACTGCCCTCCCCTGCAGGCTTGATCACTCCCAACTGCCCTCCCTTGCATGCCTGGTCCCTCCCAACTGCCTTCCCCTGCCGGCCATCTTGTGGTGGCCATCTTGTGTCCACATGGGGCAGCCATCTTTGACCACATGAGGGCGGCCATCGTGTGTGTTGGAGTGATGGTCAATTTGCATATTACCTCTTTATATATATATATATATATATACACTTTATCAATAATTATCTGGTTGGTTTATAAATATTATGTGGGATCTAAACTCTGTGAAATCTGTTTACAGCTTATCTATGCCAGAATTAATAAGTTAATTAGAGATCAATACATTTATTATATACAATATATAATTTAATTTATAAAATGTATTCTATGTAGAAATAATTTTTGGAAAAATTTGGTTTTATTAAAATGCTGGCTTTGTTTGATATAAATGCTATTAATACATTGCCTAAAATTATACAGCTAATTAAAAATATCTCAAGGAAATTTGGAAATAATAAATGTATTCATATTGCTTTCATCGGCTAGAAAGTTTTAGCTAGAATACAAGTCTGCTTGATGTCATTAGTTTGGGGATACTAATGTACTGAGGATGGTAACTCTTGAATAATAAAGTAGTTCACTCTGTTTTTGCATTTTGAGATAATGATTTATGCATGTCCTTGTGCTGGATAACACTAAGCATTGCTCCTTCATTAGTGGTTCCCACTGAAAGTTATGTTTATATTCAGAAATTCTGCCCTGGGATGGATCATATTGTGTGAGAAATAATTACAGGGCAAAAGTGGAGAAACACTGCTTGAAATGTATTAGAAATTATTTGCTTGATGTGCCTCCCAGTTTCCATAGTGTGATTCTGTCTAATTATCCCCAGGGATCTGTTAGACTCTCTGACTATTAAGCAGATAATTTTTTAACTTTGAGAAATATTTATTTTAAACTGGATAGTTATGTTGAGCCTGATGCTGTGTGAAAAGTATTTCCTAATAAAAATTTTTAAGGACTTAAGGACACCTGAGCAATACTTGTTAATTTTGTTAATTTATGGTTGGAAACAATAAAGTTAAAATTCTGTTTCCACCAATGTTGAGACTGTTACTTCCAAAAGAGCATACTCAGGAGACAAGTTATTAGTTTAGATACATTAATTACTATAGCAATTTTTTACAAATCCCTGGTCAACCTTACTGAGGACAGGTTGATAAATGCAAACAAAGTTCAACCCAATTTACATATCTGATATCTGTATGCACTTAATAGCTCTCTTTGGTGTAGCTGCTTAGCTTTCTGAAAGTATTTTTTAAAAAGCTCTGCATTTAATTTTCTGCTAATGAAGTGCAAGGGCACCAGTAGTGCCTTTACTATTCTGTCTGGTTAGTTGTTAAGGTTTTGGAAGCATTTTGAGTTTGGCATTTTTACACCAAACTGGGAATCTAGGAGGTATTTTAATTAAAAGTAGAAGACAAACATTTCTTCCTAAATTATTTTTGAGGAAAAGGGACTGTTTACAATTAATTGTTCATGAGCTCATCAAATATTTGAAAACTTGTTAGTACCTTATTTATAGTGTGTGTGTGAAAGAACAGGTTAGGAGTAAGTGAATTTGTTGAAGACAAATATTGAGAAGAGAAAAGGAGAACTTCAGAAGTCTCCATACTAAATATACACACTCAAGTCTTCACATGAGTGAGGAAAAAGAGCACATTCTAAAATTATTCTAATAAACTTATATCTTGCCTTGCAAATTATAAAGGCAGATTTATTTATTTTTGGTTGAAAAAATGCAACATATTAATGGCAAAATCAGTCAAATAATAAACCCCCAAAATAAAAAACAAACTTAAAAATCCAACCAGAGCACACAAAGTCAATGATTAGCACACAAAATATGGCAGAAGTTGCTGTACACTTGCTAGATTTTAGCTACAAATCTGTCCTTGTATTTATTAGCAACCGATAAATATAAGGAGCCCTTCATTTTTGTCTCAGTGTTCCAAACTGATTTCATATGAGCACAATTATTCCTACTTATGACACATAAAATAAGTTTTCCTATGAGTAAAGAGGAGTTGTATGGTATCATAACAAATATCTTAACATCATAATCACAATAAATGCCATGATGAGTTTCAAAGGTGTGGGGGCCTGATGCGGCGGGGATCTCCCTCTTCCGTGGCCAGCACGGAAAAGAGAGATGATATGGGTTCTTGGTAGAG
The DNA here is from genome assembly GCF_027574615.1 of Eptesicus fuscus. Lineage (NCBI taxonomy): Eukaryota > Metazoa > Chordata > Mammalia > Chiroptera > Vespertilionidae > Eptesicus > Eptesicus fuscus. The sequence goes on along the minus strand of NC_072475.1, from coordinate 89,691,040 downwards.
GAGGCCGGGGACTGAGAAATAATGAAATAAGGAGAGTTGACACAGAGATAGATTCAAGCTGGGTCCCGGGTGGGTTGCTGACCTCTTCTGCTGTCGAGACAGACGACTGCCTGAGCCACGCAACGCATCTATTTATCCTCCAATATACAAGGGGGTTTCACCAGAAAACTTAAGATCAAAGGAGCTTAGGAGGGCCCAGGTCCATTTCATTTCCTCTTTTCCGGTGCTAGACTGGTTCTACATCTCAAAGCCCTCTTCCGGAACCTGGACAAAGGTAAGCCAGGAACTGACAACACCCCCACACTCCTGGGGCGGGGGGCAACTAACGTGACTCCGCCAATGTCTCGGACTTAGTCAACAGCAATCTAAAGAATGTCCATGTGTCTTCCCAGGGGGCCCTCTACACAAAGGCTGTATCTTTTATAAAGCCACCCAACAGCCCATGCCATGTGATACAGGCAATGCAATCCGAGATCCTCGGTGCTGAGGATTTGCAATAGTGTGGCTCTGATGTACATAACTTAGTGGAATGCCTTAATACAGCAAACCATATTAACATATTCAGAGTGACATTTTCCAAACACTGCTCTCTAGATCTAGGGGAATCCAAGGTTTTAGTGGCTGGTAACAGGCCTCTCCACTTGTACTCCAAACAAGGCCGTTCCACCTTCATCTCTATCATATACCGGGTCTGTATTTACACAAGCCTTGTTTGAAGAGAGTGCTCCTGACCTTAATTTTTTAAATCACTAATATAAGTGAATTAATAAATCAGTATTTTAATTTCTTTCACCCAATATTTCATACTAGTTATCCACTTCAACTGGGTTTTTGTAGGTACCACATTGCAGCTAATGAATTGAGTTTATGTTCTTCGACGCATTCGTGAAAGCCGATCTGTGTTGTATTGGAGTAGAATGAAGGCATGTCTCCACAATCAGCTAAGCTCAAGGTAGTCTTCACTTCCCCACATGAAAGTGGATGAGACTCAAAATGGAAAGGCCATCATGAAAGGAACAAGATTAGGATAAAAGTTTGATTTCAGACCTCTCTGAGGGTCAAAACTCTAGGTTATATGTCACACCAAATTGGTTTCATCTGAATAACAGTGAGTTTTATTCAATGTCATTCTTGTCAATTAAATAATATTGGTAACGTATGATATGTTTTGTAAATTCAGTTGGACATTAGAAGATAACTTTTTTCTTTTCAAATGTATCTATAGGTTATTGAATAAGGTACCTTTCTGAATAATTTGTTTTTAAACCAGTTGGTGATTTTCTAACTCAAATATTTACTATTTATGGTAGCAAGTAGGTATCAATCAGGGTAATTTCTCTGTTAATATTATTTCTTTTTAAAATAATTTTATTTTGGGGAGAGAGAGAGAAGAAAGAGAGAAAAACATCAATTTGTTGTCCCACTTATTTATGCATTCATCTGTTGATACTTGTATGTGCCCTGATCAGGGATGGAACCTGCCATCTTGGCATAAAGGGACAATGCTCTAACCAACTAAGCAACCCAGCCAGGGCTTGTTAATATTATTTCTATTTTAAGAAAGTAAGATTATATTATTATTTGCATATAAAAGGTAGAGGAAATTTCTCCCCTCCATGCAGAGGTTTATGTATTTCATTTATTCAGAGATATTATCAAAATATACTTTTAAATTATAGGATTCCAAACATAAAACATTTTTTGATTCTGAGTATATGCTGGTATATTAAGACATATGCTCTGTATAATTAGATGTCTTAAAACACTAAGATTTGTTTAGATCCAAATCATGAAACATGCTCCTTCTTTTAAAGAGTTGTGAAGAAGCTCAGACTTGCAGCTTAGACAAGAAACTGGCTTATGTTTTTTAAGGGAGTGCCTAGTTAGCTAGAAAAAATTTACTTTGGGGGCACAAGGATTGAGGTGGAACCATGATCCATCAAGAAAGGTCTAATTCATACGGTTACCAAAGTAAATAAATTGTGGAGTCCATATGGTATTGGTATTGGTCTTTCTCTGATTCTTTGACTGGCTTATTTTGCTTAGCATAAGACTCTCACTAATCCATAATAATAAAAAGCCAGGCATCATGACCAGAACGACCAATTGACCAGTTGCTATGAGATGCATTGACCACCTCTCAGTCCCTCCCCCAGCCCACAGGCCCCATTGCTGGATGGCCAATGGGGAACCATGGGAACCGGGCTGGGTAGCAGCGGAGTGTAACTGGGGACTGGACTCACAGGGCAGCGGCAGGGTCTCAGAGTGTCCCAGGACGGCAGCAGCGTTGTGGAGTATCACGGGGCAGCGGACATGGCTCTGATCGCAGGCTAGGCCTAGGGACCCTACACGTGCGCTGGGTCTCTAGTATGTGAAATATAATGAATGAAATAAACTGAAAAACAAAATAGAACCAGAACATGGATACATGGAACAGACTGACCGATGTCAGAGGGAGGGAGTTGGGGAGCACTGGATAAGAGAAGGTAAAGAAATTAACCAAAGAACATATATCCATAACCCATGCATACAAACAACAGTGTGGTGAAGGCCAGGGGAGGAGAGGTGAGGCCTGGGTTGAGGTGGGCAAAGGTGGGGGGGGTGGAAATGAGGGAGATCTGTAATAGTGTCAACAAAGAAAAATAAACTGTGGGGTTATAGCCCACCATTCAAAATGTCCTTAAAGAGTGGAGAGATAAAAACTATTACTTGGGACATTATAGAGCAGATTTTAAAAAATCAACTGTGTTTTCTGAGGGCACATTGCTAGAAACCAGTCAGAAATTAGCCTTTGGAGCTTGGGCTTTTATGTATCAAACTGTGAAAGCAATCTTCAAAGCAGCCATCAGAATCTGACCTTCTATGGCCTCATTCACCGAATGCTTGCCTGAAGTAAACAAACCTTAGTATCTCACTTCATTACCAGATCTGAAGAATAAACAGAGTATTTTCACATATACATCCAATTCTTGAATTTTTGAGGCATTAATAATGTACAAAGTTAAATTTCATAAGATCCTTGGTGGTCACTTCTGAGTTTTGATGTATACAGCAATTGTTTCCATCAGGGTTCTTAGCTGGAGGCAACAGAATCTGACTCTGATTATTATGAAGGCAGAAAGTAAATTCAAACAGCTTGAGTAAATCACAGAATTCCAGAAGCCTTGAGAATCAGGTATAGAAAAAAGAGCAGTCAAGACCTTAGCTAACAGCATTCCGCAGCAGATGAACAGGCCTCTAACACTGCACCTGAGAAAGTGAGGCCCCGTGGACATTGGAGGATGCTCTGGGAACATGGATACCATTGCCCCAGAAACCAGTGTGTGTCTGCTCCTCAGCCAACATTGGCCATCAGAGCTCATTCTCCACTGTCCCTGTTTCTTTAACATCCTTCAATCAGTATATTTCCATTCAGAAACTGCAAAGAGTGTTTCTGATGTAAAAATTGAAGTTGTGTGCTCATATCCTAGATGCAAAATGAGATTGAAAAGCAATTCCAGGGCCTTTTCAGTTTCAAGTAAGAGATGATCTCTGCCTCTCACCAAAAATGCCTACTATTTAATGAGTGCATCTTCTATTTTAGGCACTGTTGTGTGAGTTTAGTTTCATAATATGGAGAATTTATTAAGCTAGGAGAGATTCAGGCAGCTACATTAAATATGCAGAAAAGGGCGAAACAGTCACTTACTCATGTAACAGAACACATTCCATATAGTGTTGTAAATAGAAAGAAAATAGTTTTGGTATGATTTATGATGTCATTTTCCCTGGGTGAAAATAAAAGTAAAATTCTCCCAAAGTTGGTCCAAAATTCATCATCAGAAAGTTTGTTCTATAAATATATTAGTGAATATTTTTCCATTTGGTTGATGTCTTTACAAGAATGCCTCCTAGAGAGTCAGGTCTTTATTTCTTCCAGCACTTTAAAGGGAAGCCAATGAACCAGCAGCATCCTGGCATTCAGGACCCTGGAGAGCAGTGACATTTACCAAACTGCAGTTTCTGCTATCAGGATCAGCAATGAAAAGCAAACATACACTGACACCCTCCACATGTTGAAGCCAGTACCACAGAAGCAAAATCTAACTTTTAAAAGGGATTATATGTCAATCAATTTTTCTCTCAGCCAAATTCTCATTCCAGTGTCTGAGAAAGATAGGTGAGAACTCTCAGGGCACCAAACACAGAATTGGAGAGAGAAACTAAGAGAGATGGGGTGGGGGTGGGGGGTGGACTTGGGGGAAAAATTAAGGATAATAAGGAAGGAAATTAGAGGAGACAAGAGAACACAGAGAGGATCTGATTTTTTACAAATGTGCATACAAAAACTAAACAAACAAAAAAAAAACGCAATCATGCAGCCTCCATCCTCCCTGGATGTCTTCACTTCCTCACCATATTCACTCTTTTTAAATATATATATACTAGTGTTCCCGTTGCAGGAAGTTTCCTGCAATAGGGCTTCCTGCTGCACTCTACCCCGCCCCGCCTGCTCTCCTCCCTTCTCCACCAGTCTACCTTCACTCCTCCCTTCTCCCCCGCCCCGCCTTCTCCGCCAGCCCGCCTGCTTTCCTCCCTTCTCTGCCAGCCCGCTTGCTCTCCTTCCTTCTCCCCCGGCCCCACCTGCGCTCCTCCCTTCTCCTCCGCCCCACTTGCTTGCTTCTCTGCAGCTTTGCTCCCTTCTGTAGCTCTTGGCTTCTTTCTATGCTGTCTTGATATGCAAATTAATCGCCATCTTGGTTGGGGTAATTTGCATACCCTCCCTGATTGGCTGGTGGGCGTGGTTTGGCTGGTGGGCATGGCTTGGGCATAGCGAAGGTGCAGTCAATTTGCATATTTGTCTATTATTAGGTAGGATATTAATTTTAACTTTAGGAAGAGAGAGGAAGGGAAAGAGAGAGAAAAACATTTCCTGAGTGTCACCATTAATACTTAATTGCAGAATCTGGTTTGAAATTTTCAGGCCTGTATCATAATCATGTTTAACCATTCTCTTTTCTGGAACACTATTTTTCTGTGGATAATCTCCTACTTTTCTCGCTTATCTCTGACTGGCCTTATAAGCCTCCTAGGAAAACTTTTTCCTTGACCAACCTATCTGCTCTTTAGGTACAAGTCTGTAAGATTCTCTCATCTCATCTCATTTACCTATATTTTTTGGGGGAGTGGTTTTCTCCACGGCTTCATCCACTGACAGTATATCTCATGAATGCCAAATCTTTAACCTACTTCTCACTCCTGAGGTCCAGTCTACTATAGCCAACTGTCTACACACTAAATATTTATAAATAAATGTGTCATTGCAAATGTAGCATGCATAACACTGAAATAATCTTGCTTCCATTCCCTTCAGAAAAGTGGTACTTCTATAGGGATACCCAGTTAAATAATACAATATCATTGTGCAAGCAACTGGGTGAACAAAATTAGGAAATTTTCAAATTGTGAGATAGCAAGACAAGTAAAAGCTAAATATTTAGCAATTTAGTGTTTAAAAATTTATTATAAAAACAAAATGTAACAAAATATGACTGAATGCATTTTAAAATTATAATCTACTGTATAAAGTTTTATTGTTATTCCACAAGACTATAAGTGTGGGATAGATCAACCCTTCTTACACTGTATTCCAATTCCTGCAATAGTTATGTTTTTATACATATCTATGGAATGGTGATGAGATGATGATGATGATGATAATGATGATGATGATGATGATGATGATGGTGGTGATGATGGTGACATAATGCTGCTGGTGATGACATTAAAGGTATTTGGAGGTAAAATGTGCCTTATACTTTTTCTTGCACATCCTAAGTGTCTAGTGAGATTCACTGGCTAAGAGAAAACCAGTTTAGCTTTGTTTTTGTTTTTTTTTTTTACAAATTCATTACTCATGTCAGTTATAGTTAGTTCAAGGTTTTTGGTGGAGATTTTAAATTTTGGAGATAGTTTTGTTGGGTATAAGTGTGCAGGGAAGAAACAAAAAATACTAGTTAATAATACTATCTATAGAGGCAGGGCTCTCAGAGGGTGGAGGAATGAGAGGCGACAATGGAGAATACAAGAACTAGTGGGATCCTCTTTCACACATATCTTGGCTTCTCACCTCCATTGGGAATATAAGAGGAACAGAAGAACCATAACTGTTCTTAATTCCTTTGTGCCATCCCAGAATGCTCAGAGATGCCAAAAATAATTATAAGGAAAATAATGAGAGAGATTGTGTGTGAATGTGTGTGTAGGAATAGTAGGGATAGTATTGGAGTCTTATTAAAATAGTAAAAAGAGAGGTGATAAGTGTCACTCAGTTTCTGGGTCCATAGGTGGCCAGCTTCTCTCTGAACTGTATAATTAAAAATAGTTAAAATAGGGCCAGCTGGTGTTGCTCAGTGGTTGAGCATCGACCTATAAACCAGGAGGTCACGGTTCAATTCCTGGTCCATTGTGAGGTATACAGGAGGCAGCGAACTAATGATTCTCTCTCATCATTGATATTTATATCTCTCCCTTCCCCTTCCTCTCTGAAATCAATAAAAATACATTTAAAAATTGTTAAAATGGTAAATGCCATGATATATATATATATATATCACCACCATAAAATAAATAATTAAATAAATAATTTCTTAACTCATGAGATGAATCAGTTGAGGAATCTACTATGTACATTTACTCAATTGTTATTATACTGGTCATTCAAAAAAAAGATTAATGTACTTAAGCACCTAGAAAAAAATTGGACTAACACATTGCTACCAGAACTTTAGTTATTGCACATTTTCTAAGAAACTGTAATTCTGTGAATAAGAAAAAGAGAATATAATTGTTTAATGGTAAAAACAGGTATAAGCAGTCTCTTTCATCAGTAATGTAAGAAAAAGATACTCCATTAAACAAATGTATTGCCCTATTTGCTACCTCCACCTTCCCCTTAACCCATATTATTAGTTGCATCAATCTTGAGTCACACAGAATCACTTAAGCCACTCTGAGATATGCTCTCTGACTGTTGACATTGTACACTTCCTTCTCATGGCACATTTGTTGCTCCATAAGCAATTTGGATAGAAAACTCATTTAGCAAAAGGCCTATTAAATTTCACTATTGCTTTTATTCATTAAGCTGGGTCAGTAAAATAATAAAAACACCAAATAACAATAACAAAACTGAACAGTTTAAACTTTATAAAACCAATGTTCATTACATATTGAAAATTTTATATTGAAAAAATCTTAGAAAAATTCTAGTTTAGATTACTGTGGTGCAGTAATCTTCTATTGCCAAGTAGAAATTTATGGCTGCATATGTGTGGATATGTGCACCATTTCTCTCTCCTAAAACTCCCATAGGGGTTACCAGCTTCCAATAGCAATAGGTATTAGTCATATGTTATCACTTGGAGAGGGGAGCCAGCCTACTCTTCCATGTGATGTGTGTTGAAGAGTAGCAACTCTCATTACATGAAATAAATTGATTCAGAGGTGAGAACACCCTAAAAGAAGCATGTCAAACTCACGGCCCACAACAAATATTTTTGTGGCCCAGCCAATATAACAGAATGTAAGAAACATTTTAATAAAATTTTGTAACTTAATTTTTATAATATCCTGTTATATGTCATTATTAATAAGGAACTACAACGTTCACTAATGACTGATTACTATAAGCCTGTTGCATTCATTTCACTTACACGCCTTACGTGTGGGCGCACCATTTCGAGACCTATGTAATTAGGATACAGAAATATATTATAATGAAGGTTGCAGAGATAAAGTGACCACAGGCATATAAAACACTTCAGTTTAAACTATATTACTACTCAATGAACATGTACTGAATCCCCACTATGTATTAAGCATATTAGGAATGCAAAGATAAAAAACACATGATCTTTAGTCTAAAATATTTACTGTCTACGTCAAGCATGTCAAACTCGCGGGCTGCAGGCCGCATGCAGTCAAACAATGAATATTTTTGCAGCCAAGCAAATATAACAGTATGTAAGAGACATTTTAATAAAAATTTTGTAACTTAATTTTTACAATATCCTGCTATACATAATTATTAATAATGAACTACAATGTTCGCTAATGACTGATTACTATAATCGTGTTGCATCCATCTCCCTTCCATGCTTTACGTACAGGCGCACCATTTCTCTCCACTAATACTAGCAGCAAATATTTTATCAGCCAATTGACACATCATTAGAATTGCACGGACTTGTTTGGTGTGTGCAACAGAAAATATTTCACTTTCAGAGAACAAGAAAAATAGGTTTATTTGCATTACACTTATTAATTTGTGTAGTTATTCAGTGTCTGATAAGTTAATGTTCAAGAAAAAATATTAATTTTTTAAAATAAATTTTTTATTTTATATATATACATATATATACATACATATACATATACATGTATATATATGTACATATATATGTATATATATATATATATATATGTATATATATATACATATATATGTATATACATATACATATATATGTATATGTATATATATATATATATATATATATATATATATATATTATTGATTTTAGAGAGGAAGGGAGAGGGATAGAGAGATAGAAACATCAATGATGAGAGAGAATCATTGATCAGCTGCCTCCTGTACGTCCCCTACTGGGGATTGAGCCCTCAACCCAGGTATATGCCCTTGACCAGAATCAAACCCACAACCCTTCAGTCTGCAGGCCAATGTTCTATCCACTGAACCAAGCTGGCTAGGGCAGAAAAAATATTAATATTTATGAAAATGTTCTATTTTTTTTTAATTTTTACTCCTGATTTTATTGTTCAATTTCTCTTTTCTAGTTAAAGTAGTCTTTGGTGGCTGGGAAGCCTGACCTCCCAAGACCAGAATCAGTTGAAAGGGTTGGGGGACTGGGATGGGGGCAGGGAGACCCCTGCTCTGCTGATGGTCCTGGGTAGAGAAGACGAACTGCACTTCAGAGCCTGGGGTGTGGTGGACAGGGGATGAGGCAGGAGCAGCTAGCTGGGGAGATGGGACCCACCTCAGTTCCCAGCTTCATTCTCTTCTAATGTTTCCCCACTGGTGGCATTCTCTGCAGTCTTGGAGGCCTTCTTTTTTTTTATTTTTCTGGGTTTTCTGACTTGCAGAACTCTGGAGGAGGGCCTTTAGCTCTGCATCCTGGACCTCCTTGTCAGACTTGTAAAGGTTAGGCTCAAAGGGACCACTGGTTATCCGCCTGGGGGCCCTTGGGCATGAGCAGAACTGTAATTTAAACTGGGCAACAAATTCGCCCTCCTTCTCATACAGAACAAAAATGGCTGCAGCAGTTCATGTTTGGTGCATTCCACCACACCCATCTGGGCCTTCTCGTCTTCAAATGCTCTTAAAGTAAACGGCATGGCATCAAAACGCCTCTCAACCTCACTGAAGAAGGCACGTGAAGTTTTCATTTTCAGGCCATATTGTTTAGAAGGATCTCGTTTATAAATAGTGGTTCTCTGTCCTGCATCCTTGGCCTTGCCCTCTCCTGAGCTGACGAGAACATCCACAGCATATACTTCATGTACCTCAAGTTCAGCTTTCTCGTGGTCCTTCTTCTGCTGGTCTGTGGGATTCTGGATAATGGCTTTCTCTCCATCCATGACACGCTGCTGCAATTGGTGTGACAGCATACCTTCTATTGGCGTGCAATTAAATGAATGGGCAACCTTGTTCCAGGCTTCAGTCGCTTGTGTGTTCTGGTTTCCAGGTTTGACCAGGCAGAGGGCAGCTTCTGAACAAAGGTGAGCTGCCTTAATGACATCTGCTTTCCTCCCTGTCACTTGGGTCCCCTGAAAAACACCAACCACAAAAGTGTGAGCTGCATTAGCGATGAAGCCATCCACATGGACCTCCAAGATCTATTTTCACCAAGTCACCTTCCTTGAGAATCTAGTCCTGGTCGCTCATCAAAGGGAAGAAGTGAGATACATAGTTATTTACTGAAATAGTGGGAAAGGCAATACCTTTCTTCATTCTTTTTTCTTTCTTGAAAATTTTCCCTGTCTCTTCCATAATCTTGGCATCACCTTTCTCACACAGGTTCAGCACCCACACACCTGAGCTTCCACCAAAGACCCGGTTGGTGATGTCAGCACCCCCCTCCCCCTTACAGTTGGTCACGACCAGGTCTTCGTTCCTCGGGGATAGTTTGCTCGTGTTCTCGTGTTGCTCATCCTCGCCCAACATCTTCCCGCCACTACCACTGCAGCCTTGTTCCCTTGGGCCTCCGCCTGGGTCTCCTTCCCTAGACACAAGCTGTGGCCAGAGCCCCTTAGATTCAAGAGGAGAGCAGGGGAGCGGGGAGAGGGAGGGCGAGAGCGAGAAGTGGGGAGCCAGCAGGCTGAGGTGCAGGGCACGCTGGGACCATGTTCTATTATTTTATGTTAATGATTACTCGTTTATTTCAGCCCTTTGTATTCAGCACATCTCTATCTAAATAAACCTACGTTTCTATAAAAATTGAAGCTTTTGATTTTTCGCGGCCCACGTAAACTTAAACCTTGTTTATTTGGCCCATGTTAGCCTTTGAGTTTGACATGCTTGCCCTAGAATAATACTGAGTCAGAGAAAAGGGATTGTAGAAAAACATCATTTTAGTAATAACTCTGCAATAAATACTTCTCATGGAATCAGGTAAATTTAGGATTTCTTTTACTTTCTCTTTAGATAGTGGGAAGAGATGAATAGAATTATGGAAAATAGACCAGATGGCATATTTGAAACACAGTGGGGAAAACCAGATGGAATGCTGCCATTTTGTCCATTTCTCTATGAATAGAACACAGGTAGGGGGATGGTCCTAAAGCCTGTTGATAACAATGATTTTCCAAAGATTTTCTGTTGTTTCTGTGTATATGTACATACATGTTGGATGTAGCCATTTTAAATGAAAATGGGAAAAGTAAGTGAAAGGTGGTTGGTCATCATTTTTACAGATTCCTTTTTAAAAACTGAAAAAAGTGTCAAATTTAAATAATTACCAGGGAAAGAAAGCAAACTGTTATATTTGTCAGTGTAATATACTGTGGGATTTACTGCGTGGGCTGTGCCTGTGTATATAGTGTCTGTATGTGAAAGATAATAAAATAGAAATTAGGGTAGGAAGGGAGAACTGTTACATAGGAAGAACGAAGTGGTTTTGAGACATAGAGATTTTGTGGGTTATAGTGAATTAACCCCCTAAAGGATTATTTGTACATCCAAGTACATTTGTCCTTTTCTGTTTGTACTATAGAGGAGGGGTAGGGATTTGCAAACCTTTGTTTGTTTGTTTGTTTATTTGTTTGTTTGTTTGAGGGGGTATGTTATTATTGGTTTTTCTTTTATTCAAATAATACATTAGAGTAGCATAGAGAGCCAGATCACACATATACACACAGGCACACTCATATACACTCACACACACACCAAAGACAAATGTTTCATCAAATGATACTTTTCCTATAAACCATGCACTCTGATAGCTCCTATTATAAGCTTATTCTATTCTAGTTACTATTTCAATGATGGTTGTGATCATTTATAGGGTACAAACACATAAAGATTTTTATATATTAAAAAGATTTTGCTAAAATGCTCATCCTTAATCTTCAAGATCTTATCTTTCCTTTTTAGACATTTCTGATTATCAGACAGAACCAAAGCTCCTAAAATAATATTTTCCTCTTATTGAATGCCATAATAGTTATGCTTCAATTGTATTATTATAGGTCATTTTGCTGCTGCCTGTTCATTTAAGACCAACTGTTCCTTAAACCATGGAAACTCACTAAATAAAAAACGGGCAAATTCATTACTTTGCCGCCAGAAATGAAGTCTCTTCTAATAAAGCAGCTTTGCCTTGCCTCGTGTAAAAACTGGCAAGGGAATGGGAAGCAAGTTTTAGGCAGTGGTCTTCCTATTACATGCCATCCGTTGTTTTTCTGAAGTTCTAACCAAAGGGGAATCAAAGAGTGAGACAGGCAAAGCATGCATCTTGGCACTGATCTCCAACCCCTGAAGACCCAGCGATCCAGGCAAGTGTAATTCACACTGGTTCAACCTCCCCCTCTCTCCCTTTGCCTCTTCTTTGTGCTCTAGCATTTTTCAAGTTCAATTCCGTGTTCCTGCCCTGCTTATCATTGTACTTTTGCTTAACCTGGAGCTCAGCAGTCCCAACTGGTGCAGCTCTGTTACTTGAAGCAACAAGCAACTTTTTTCTTTCAAGGTAGGAACTTTTTGTACGATTTCTTTGATGAAAATAGTTCACCCTGCTAGAAACTGCTGTAACTCCCTCCTAAGACTTAGTCTACAACCCTGGATTTCCAGAGGCCTTTCCCGCTTCCAAAGTGCTTTTGAGTAGATTATTTTACTCAATTATCTATAGAATTCCTTCAACATGTTCTTGTGAATGTGTGTATTTGTGCTTCATGAAATCCTTCTAAGCATAGCTTGAACAAAACACAGCTAAAATAAAACTAGAATCAGGGATAATTAATGACCTAAAGTTTTAAGAATTAAAGAGCTAAAGCGATACAATTGATCATTTAAAACACTAATTGTGCTCTTTTATGATGATAGCTTACTATTTTATACCTAGTTACCTAGTGGCAGGATATAGATTGTGCATATCATTAAGCACATGCTAAATGCACTTTGTTGTAAATTTTATTTGATTATCACTCTAAAGTGTATTCACGTTTATAAAGCTTTCATAGTTCATTGCTTATTTAACATCTGTTTATAACTTTAAAATTACTGGGAAATTGCTATGTAGTTAGGAATTAAGGGGCAGCTTGGCACCAAATAGGATTCTAAATCCCTGAGTTCTAATTGTGACTCATCCAAGAGCAAGTTGTGTGACCCTGGGGCAGGTTAGTTAACCTCCTGGATCATTTGTTTCTCTAAATTAGGCAGCATATATGATCATTATAGCACATTTCCAGCAAGAAGAGATAAAGATAAAGAAGAGACATGATTTAGTTTGAAAAGCATAAATAAAAGGAAGAATTTGCAAGCAAGCCAACGGACCATTTTTAGGTATTGACCATCTGAATAAGTAACATATATATACAGTATATATATATATGCCTAAGTGACCGGCCAACCAGCCTACCATTCCACCGTCTGACCGTTAGCTATGACACACACTGACCACAGGGGGCAAATGCTCAACACAGGAGCTGCCGAGCTGCGGTGACTTGGCAGCTGCGATTATCGGGTGACACACCCAGAATCAGAGAGGAGGGAGCCCAATTCTGGGGTGCGTCACCTGATAACTGCCCTCTTGCAATCCAGGACTCCTTGGGGGATGTGGGGAGCCGGTTTCGGTCTGATCCCCAGAGGCCAGGCCAAGGGACCCCACTGGTGCATGAATTTGTGCACCAGGCCTCCAGCCCATTGCAGAGGTGGTGGCTCTGGCCCTTACAGAAACTTATGGACTAAATTAGTTAAATGATGAGACATGCAGGACCTACTGGCTGCGGCCCCGATGTCTGGAGCCTGCGCCAGCCTATCGGCTTAATATCCATTTCCAGTGGAGGCGGCAAATTTTCCCCACTACCACTCTCTGCTGGGAAACTGGCCATGGCTTCCCTCCTTCTGAATGGACAGTAGTGCCAGAGGGCAACCTCCGGGGAGGGAAGGAGGCGAAGGAGCAGCTCAGGTGGGAAGAAGGAGGTTTCCGATACCACAGCACTCCGTCTGGGCGGAAGGGCTTGGGCAGGAGCCTGACACTGAGCAGGGTCCTGCCCTAGGATGACTAGATTCCAGGCTGTGTAAATCCTGTTTGCTAAATAATTGCATTTTTCAGCTAAATACCCACAAGTCATCAGTTACTGCCAAACTTCGGGTAAAGTGAGATGAAAGAAGCAAGACAGATACAGAGAGAAAGTGACATAATTTTGGGAGAAGAGAGGAGGGAGCCCGATACCAGGGTGCATCACCCGAGAACCGCCCTCTCACAATCCGGGACCCCTTGGGGGATTTCAGAGAGCTAGTTTTGGCCCGATCCCCACAGGCCAGGCTGAAGGACCCCACCAATGCATTAAATAATTATTAAATAATGTGGTAGAACATTTTCATTAATTTGTCAAAGTTTAGATCTTACAAATAAATATAGATTGTATACAAACAAAATTAATGTAGAATGGGTAATTGAACAATTAGGTTCTTGTTTTTGATTTATCTTTGTTTTGTGACCATTTTTTTTTTTTTGCCTTAGAATCATTCTTATGTAAAGATTATTCAAAATATTTGTTTTTGAAATTATTTGGGGAACATAATAGTCTATTTATTTCAACTCTAAGGTTTCTCCATAGACTAAAGGAAATATTCAAAGTGTACAGTAAGTAGCAACATAAATATAATAAATTATTACATGTATAAAATTAATGTTAAATACATAAATCAAGGAAAAATATAGTTTTAAAAATCTTAATAAATATGTTGAAAAGTGTCAGGAACATTAGCTTGAATCAAGGAGGAAAATAAACATAAGTGAATACTTTAGTATTATTCTATATTGTATTTTAGAAGAGAATTTAGATAACTAGAAAAACATTTAGACAAGGAACATTATTTTTAAATGTCATTAATATAAACCACTCAGTTTATTTAGGGTCAGTTTTAAATTGCAATTTTTATTTTCATGCCTCAGATCCCTTAGAAAGCCTTGCCACTGATGTCAGGAGAGGTTAATTGTATCCTTAGATGTTGATGTTATTCAAGTATTTAATATTCAAGGATCTGGAATCACTTACTTTTCAAAATATTTTATTCTTGGAAACCTATACATGTTTCCTTTCCATTATAAATCAGACTTTCTATGGCCTAAAATTATATTAATAGTTTATGTTTATCTTATTTTTTAAATCTCATATTTAAGAATTTATGTTCATCATATTTCTTACACCTTGAATTTTATTTTTTTCTATCAATAGTTTTTGTGCTCTATTTAAAAAAATAGTTTTGATTGTTCCCTTTAATAGTAGTGTTTTTAATTTTTGGCCTCACAAAATTTGAAATAGTTTCTTATTGCATTTTACTAGTTTTCAAATCAATACTAACATTTTCTTCTTTGCCTTTCTGAGCTTGAAAATAAATTAACTGATATCTCTTGCTCTCAATATGATTTAATTAAATAAAAGCATAAATAATCATAGCACATTGTTGGAAAGTGTAGTAGGTTAACCACCCAAATAAATATTAAGAAAAGTCTGAAATTTAAGTTGATGTTCAATGGATCATGTTTGATATTAAAATTCTCTTATGAGGAAGAAAACATCATAAATTGAGGGTGTGAGCGGGGAGTTGTGTAACTTCATTGCAAACAGAGGTGATCTGGGAGGACAGATAACAAAGAAGGATGTTACAATCATAATGACAATAAAACAAGTCTTCTTAGAGATAGGCAAAGAACTGAGAGAAAATGAACAGATGTTATAAAAGTATATGCAACATGAATGACGCATTATACATCTCCCCACCTAATTGTCATGTTCAGTGTTGGCAGCGATCACCAAAGTAGGGGAATGTTTGGGGCAATGTATAAGAAACAAGGCTAAAGAGCATGCTGTGGAATAGCCCAGGAATGCTTTGATATGTGCTGAAGTTAGAATATATTTTCAACTATGTTAAGGCAGAACACGAAGGATATGAATGTCTTGAGTACTCACAACTCATGAGCAGCTCATCTAATCTTTGCATAGAACATTTCATCGAGTTTCTCCTATTTCTCTCAACAACTATCAGTTTTGTTCTTTCTCCAACCCACAATTACTACAAAATCCTTCCTCTACACCTAGAAATATTTTATTTTGCATTTAAAGTTTCAGAGCCTCTAGCTAAAGGCTACTTTCTCACATTTGGGTTTATAAAGGGAATAGAGAAATGTTAATTATTTTTGCAAGTTTATCCTTTTTAAAAAGGTCCCCTAAGCATTGCCCTGATTTCAAAAGGATAAAAATGTATCCAGCTTCAGAATTAGGGAAAAAAATCTTGTTGATAAGTCCTTGATTCAAATGATTCAGTTTAAATTAAAAGTATGGCAGCTGTTGAACATTAATATCTTCAACATAATAATATTTTAATTCCTTAATATATGTACAAATGTCTCTCTATTAGTCAAGTCTCTGTATTGATTTCAAATAGTGTATATTCAACTAGTTGGCAATGTCAGTTGATTGGTATAATAATTTATAATTAATTATGTACTTAATAACTTAATCGATAATTTTAACAATACATATATTTTATTTTTAATATGTTGACTCAACACAACTTAACTGTAATTTTTCACCATTTACAGTAATTAAGTTGGCAGTTAGTATAACCATCATGTCCTTGGATGCCTTACAATCAATTTTGTCTAGCATTATGGTATTTGTTCATTTTTTTTAAATTAAGGTGTTTATAAGATTGTTGGACGAACATGTGTAAGTGTACCATTTTTGTGTCTTATTGTTACTACTAGAGGCCCGGTGCACAAAATTTGTGCACGGGGGTGGAGAGGGTTCCCTCAGCCCAGCCTGCACCCTCCCCAATCTGGGACCCCTTGGGGGGTGTCTGACTGCCGGTTTAGGCCCGATCCCAGGTATCGGGCCTAAACTGGCAGTCGGACATCCCTCTCACAATCCTGGACCGCTGGCTCCTAATCACTCACCTGCCTGCCTGCCTGGTCACCCCTAACTGCCCCCACCTGCTGGCCTGGTCACCCCTCATGACCGCCCCCCCCCCCGACCTGGTCACCCTACACAGCCTGCTGTTCAGTCGTTTGTTCGTCCCTCACTAATCCCCCTGCCAGCCTGGTCATAGGCAGCCATCTTGTGAGGGTGTGATGGTCAATTTGCATATTACCTCTTTATTATTATTATTTTATTATTATTATATAGGATTATGAACCCTGAGAAAGAAATTACCTATTAAGAAGATTTTCTGGTGGCTAGCTGGTCTCCAATTAAAAAACAAAAAAAACAGAGCTTTGCAACCATTTCTACACAGGGCTTCTCATGCAAGCCTTCACTGAACTGCCTGCCTGCACTGTGTTTCTGCCATCTGAGCCAGCTCCTCATAAAGGAGATCCTAGAATCCTATTTCAACCAATAGAAATGAGGTTTTCCCCATACAATTGTTGCTGCACAGTTCCAACCAACCAGAGTGGCTCTATTCTGACCAGTGCCTTTTGGAGCAATCACACTGTGAAGATTTGGGTCCTCAATTGCATAAAGAGACCAATCAGGAACCAGGGGAAGAGACTTCTGTCCATGTAAGCCAGCTTCCGTATGGCTCTAGGAGAGCATTTTCCCTTTCCACTGAAGACTGCACTTCCCTGGCTGAACTGAAACACTGAAGATGTCTCTCCAGAGCAAAGCAAAATAGATCAGAACAGACTGGCACAGAATGGAGCAGGCAAAGCAAAGTGAAGTCGACCAAAGCACAAAGGAGCAGACAAGTGCAGCACAAAGCAGATGAGCAAGCAGAGCAGAGCTGTCTAGCCGGAGAGGGGCCTGGCCCTAGGGCTGCCTCCCAGCCCTGCTGTTTTGACAGCTGTACTCTATCACAATTGAGCTGTTTTACACTGGAGTAAAGTTTTCTTCTTCACTGCACCCCAAATTGGGGATTCCTGTTGGCATTGAATTGGCACTGATGACCACTGTTTGATGCTATTTTTGGATAAACAATTGAAATTATTTGTTCAAACGTTTTCAAAGAGTTTTTGTTTTTAAATATTTGAATAAAATAATAGAAATATATTCATAGTTTTGTTTATTTACTTAATGCTGGCAGTGTCTATCTTAAAAGTAGAATGATACAAGGAAGTAACAGACCACATTTTAAGAAATAATAAAGACACTTGAAAGAGAATGAGTTGGGGATGGGTAGGTATTATTTAGATAATTAATCCCATTTTATACTTTAACTGGTTAAATTTTATATTTGTTTTGAAATTTAAATTGACTAAAATTAATGGAAGCTCATATGTATAAATATGTACTTAGATTTAATGGAATATTAATAAAAGGTTTAACATATAAATATTGTTAACCATAGAGGGTGGGGCAAAAGTAAGTTTACAGTTGCAAGTATAGGAAACACAGAGTTTATTAGTGTTTTTTTATTTATTAATTATTGTATTATTTTCCATATGAATAATTGTAAGCCTACTTTTGCCACATCCTGTATATTTTCCTATTCTGGAGAACATTTTTATATTAAAAAATAAAAATACAGCAACCTATTATTTAATTAGAGAATTATGTGATTATTTTTAAAATATGCCTTTTGAAATAAAACTGTTTATACATTGAAATAATACTATTCTAATCAATACTATAATTTCACAGATTATCCTTGTTTTGATAGGCAATGTAACCAAGTTACACACTTTCAGTTTGTAGGTTTTCTAAATTTGATAAAATTAAAAAGGACAGTTTTAGGTCACATTTTTCATAACAGTAAATGCTATACAACAAAATATAATTATTTTTCACTTTTGTTTAGAATATTATAGTTAAACTAGAGGCCTGGTGCATGAAATTCATGCATAGGGGTGTGTCCCTCAGCCCAGCCTACAACCTCTCCAATCTGGGACCCCTTGGGGGATGTCCGACTGCCTGTGGGATCGGGCCTAAATTGGCAGTTGAACATCCCTCTCACAATCTGGGACTGCTGGCTCCTAATTGCTTTCCTGCCTGCCTGCCTGATTGCTCCTAACCACTTCTGCCTGCCAGCCTGATAACCCCATAACCGCTCCCCTGCCAGACTGATTGATGCCTAACTGCTCCTCTGCTGGCCTGATCGCCCCCAACTGCTCTCTCCTGCCAGCCTGAATGCCCACAACTGCCCTCCCCTGCCACCACCTGCCTCCTCCACTGGGCCCTGCCTCCGCTGTGCATGTGGCCATCTTGTGACAGCCATCTTGTGATGACATTAGGGCATGATGCATGAGGAAGTGATGCATGAGGGCGTGACAACCACCTAGGCTATTATTAATATAGATTCAAGGTGAGTAAATAAAGTGCATGTTTTAAGAAAAGATATACAGGTAAGTCAGTGAGGTTTATCAACACTCTTTCTTATGAATGTTTAACTAGCCCAACCATTTATACTTGAGTAGATTAATGCAAATAACTATCTAGTGCAGTGCTTAATATTCAGAGCTACCTATAAAATTTGCAGTTTCTCAAGAAGCTTAAAGCCAGTATACTAAATTTGTGCATATCTGAAAGCAAATGTTTTGATCAGAGACACTATTTTAATCGTTACATATACATAGGTGTATGCTTAAAGCTTCAAATGCTTTCAGAACTATAATGCATTTATGGCAAGCCTAAAGATACTGTTTTATTCAGTGATTCTGTTTTCTGAATAAGTTGTGGGATTTGTGGATGAATAAGCGGGGGGAGAGGGGAGGAAAGGACACTTTTTGATGCCCGTTGGAGGAACTTATATACAGAGCCCATAAATGTATATATTCTTTTCATTAAAAAGGGCTTTTCCTGTAGAATCACCACATTTGACAATCATGCAACAAGACCCTAGTGCCTATTCTGGACCTTTTGTATCTTCTTTTCCAGATGATATCATTTAGCATAAACCTGTGGGCTCTTCCTCAACTCTAGAATTTAAAGGCAATCCAGGAAGCAAGTCAGTCTTATGTCAGTTATTACGTTGAACATGTACCCTCATTTTCAGAGCTGAAATCTGGTATTCTCTCTGCTGAATGCACTTTGGTTTGCTTCTCTTTTTGAGCATGATTGATTTTGGGGGACAGGAGACCTGATAGCCCTGTTTGATACATAACCCTACTTCTCCAGAAATTAGAAGCCTTTTCCCAAACACCAGTATCCGTTGTCAGATCTCCCTAATTCTACCTGCTTATAAGCCTGGACCTTAAACTCACCTGGTGATAAACTCAATTTCAATGTTCAGCCTTTCTGGGATTCTTTATATTATCTTTTACTAAACCCTCATCCAAATTCTTGAAACTTTATATGCCACAATAATTTTTATCACGAAACAAACCGGTAATTATAAGACCAGAATAACAAGAAAATTTGACCAGCCATAGTTTGTCAGGACATGACACATTTATTGGAAATATCTACTAGCAAAATGTCTCATCATCATAAAATCATTGACTCCTTTGAAAGCATTGTGGTCCTTGAATATACATTTTCATATTGCAATATTCCATATTACAACTATAAAGTGATGATTCCTCTAGTTACATATGGTATCTTCTGGGTTTATCATATGTTATACATGTTAGACAAACAAATAAGGATTCTTCAGCATATATTGCATATCTAATGAGTGCTGACATCATATTAGACACTGAGCAAATTAAAAAATATAAGGCCCCTTCAGGAGTTTTTAAACTTAGTGGTAAATGTGTATTGGCCCACTGGAGAACCTCAATGTAAGCACATACAAAATACAGAGATAGCCGAAACCGGTTTGGCTCAGTGGATAGAGCATCGGCCTGAGGACTGAAAGGTCCCAGGTTCGATTCCAGTCAAGGGCATGTACCTTGGTTGCGGGCACATCCCCAGTAGTGGGTGTGCAAGAGGCAGCTGATCGATGTTTCTCTCACATCGATGTTTCTAACTCTCTATCCCTCTCTCTTCCTCTCTGTAATAAAATCAATGAAAATATATTTAAAAAAAGAAAGAAAGAAAATACAGAGATAGATATTCTGATGAAATGTAAATAACTGCTCAATATGAAAGAGCTGAAAACTCATGAAGGCTGAAAATCTAAAGTACTAAGGAGTGGTTTGTGTGAGATTATATTAGGCAACCTTTATAAAATGGTTTTGCTACCAGGGGTTAGGGGAGTTGTTAGTCAACAAAAGTCATCATGGGTTAAAAAAGATTAAAAAACAACAAAAAACATTGTTTCAAAAGTTCTTTCTTGGAAAGTTCACAGGAAAATTTTATGTTAAGAGTTATCTTGCCCTAGTCTGAGTGGTATCAAAAATACATGAGGAGCTTTATGCTGAGTGACATGTCACATCAGAACCTATTACTGGCTTTGAGAGTGATTTAGGATTAGCAAGGATATTGTAAAATAAGAAATTATACAAGTAATCATTAGTCAAACATAGCTTTAGTGTGACAGAAACCAGATAGCAGGATGCACTGGATATTTTAACTACATTATAACTGGAAACCAAAATATTGATAGAGAATAAACCAGAATGAATGATTGGAGAAGAGTGTCTCATAATGGCATAAGTAGTTTCCTCTGAGAAAATGTTACAGGAAATTGTTTTTGCCACATATCTGAATCTTGTTTTATCAGTAATAGATTCATTTTCATATGCATGCTCACCTATTTTTTGAGACCATCAAACTCAGTCTGAGAAGCTTAAGAGCTCCTTTAGAGACACTGTGCTTTTCAAATGAGATCCTTTCATGGCAGGAAAGTAAAAAATTCAGCTGGGCACAGTGATTCCTTAGCCTAGCAAGATGACAGAGTGACTCTAAGGCTTTCGGCATACCCGAGGCTCTCAGGCTCTCCTCCAGGAGTGCCAGCTCCTCTCTTCACAATCGTTGACATAGTTTAAATTGTTAAAATACAAGAGTTTTCCTGGAATATATAAAATTGAACATAATTAAATTCCACAGGGAATTGTATGAGTGTTTGCCGGTAAATCATTAATTAATTAATTAATGCTCTGATTGTAGTTTTTGCCAATTTCCTCCATGGTCAATTTTACACTATCAACAGTGTGGTAACTGGTTTAAAAAATTTTAGAATATTTAACAACTGGTACTCATGAGCCACAGTGCAGGCCACTAATAAACAATATTTTACCCTAACAAATATGAGAGAAAACATATTTATCGTATAGTGTTTTAAAATTGTAATAAGTGCCATCAAGATCAAATATGCTGTCATTACTTGCTCAGTTTAATAAACAAATGTCTAAAGGTATAGTTTTCCAGCTGAGAGTTCCCAGTAAAATGATTATAGTGCAGCTAATCAGTACTGTGTTCCCTTCATGGCCACAGTGCCCGTGATTTCTAAGAAAGAATTCCCAGCTCTGGCTCAAGCTTTATAAGATGGCCACCTCCTGGTTTACAATTGGACTTTTAACTGGCCATGTGCTCACACAGTAGAATGCAAATAAAAACCTAATTTAATCCTCCCACAATCCTTCTAAATAGAAAATAAAATCTTGACTTTACAGATGAAGAAACTGAAGCTCAGGAGGTCAAATGATTGTCCTAAGATCATGCATGCAGTCGTAGCTCAGTTAGTTTCCGTACTTTTCTCTTTTTATTGTATTTCTTTTGATAAAAGTTACATATTGATTTCTGGTTCCAGCAACATAGTGGGATGGATGAAAAAGGACTGTTTTCTATTACAATATGTTGCCTCTCACCCTCTTCTGTCAAAAGTGGTGAATAGCTGCCAAAAATGTAAATGAGATTTTCATGAAGACTCATATCCCCTGCCCGTTCAGCAGTTGAGAGTAGACCCAAGAACCAAGAGGTCCCTGGCCCGATTCCTGGTCAGGGCACATGCCCAAGTTGCAAGCTCAATCCCCAGTAGGGGACATGCATGAGACAGCCGATCCATGATGTTCCTCTCTCATCAATGTTTCTATCTCTCTATCCCTCTCCCTTCCTCTCTCTCTAATAACCAATAAAATTTTTTTTAAAAAACTCATATGAACGGTTTTATTCTACTTAAAGGAGCATTGATGGCCTTCTGTGTTACAGCAAAACTAAACTACTGATTGGAAACCAAGATACAGAAGAAAGTAAACATAAATCTGTTTAATACAGTTCATTTATTTTTCTATTATGTAAAATATTTTGCCCTTCTTTTAAAATGCAAATTATGCTATGTACTTACAAAAATAGTTTTATATTTATATAATTTTATAAGTATTGTAAAATCTGTGAAGAAATTCATTATAAAGTACTATCCTAAACATAATGCATAAGTTAATTAAAACGATTTAAAAAAGAACAAAATAACTACAAATTAAACTTACAATATAAGATTGAGTTGGGAGAAAACAACACTTACTCTTATAAATATTTGCTACTAGCTCTCTAGAGCCTTGCTATTCAAACTTTTTTTAAATTTAGTAAATTTTTATTGTTCAGATTATTGCAATTGTTCTTCTTTTTTCCCCCCATAGCTCCCCTCCACCAGGTTCCTACTCCACCCTCTGCCCTTACCTCCCCCGCACTGTCCTCATTCATAGGTGTACACTTTTTGTCCAGTCTATTCCCGCACCCCCCACTCCCCTTTTCCCCCAAGAATTGTCAGTCCACTCCATTTCTATGCCCCTGATTCTATTATATTCACTAGTTTATTCTATTCATCAGATTTTTTATTCCCTTGGTTTTTAGATTCACTTGATGATAGATATGTATTTGTTGTTCATAATTTTTATATTTTTCTTCTTCTTTGTCTTCTTAAAGAATACCTTTCAACATTTCATATAATTCTGGTTTGGTGGTGATGAACTCCTTTAGCTTTTTCTTATCTGTGAAGCTCTTTATCTAAACTTCAATTCTGAATGATAGCTTTGCTGGGTAGAGTAATCTTGGTTGTAGTTTCTTGCTATTCATCACTTTGAATATTTCTTGCCACTCCCGTCTGGCCTGCATAATTTCTGTTGAGAAATCAGCTGACAATCATATGGGTGCGCCCTTGTAGGTAACTAACTTTTTCTCTTGCTGCTTGTAAGATTCTCTCTTTATCTTTTGCTCTTGGCATTTTAATTATGATGTGTCTTGGTGTGGTCCTCTTTGGATTCCTTTTGTTTGGGGTTCTGTGTGCTTCCTGGACTTGTAAGTCTATTTCTTTCACCAGGTGGGGGAAGTTTTCAGTCACTATTTCTTCAAATAGGTTTTCAGTATCTTGCTCTCTCTCTTCTTCTGGGACCCTCATAATTCTGATGTTGGTACGCTTGAAGTTGTCCAAGAGGCTTCTTACACTATCTTCAACTTTTTGAATTCTTTTTCTTCTTTTTGCTTTTCTGGTTGGGTGTTTTTTGCTTCTTTGTATTTCAAATCTTTGACTTGGTTCTTGCAATCCTCTAGTCTGCTTTTAGGTCTCTGTATAATATTTTTTATTTCAGTCAGTGTATGCTTAATTTCTAGTTGACCCTTTTTCATATCTTCGAGGGTCTCATTAAATTTATTGGCCTTTTCTAGGAAATTCTTGAAAAACCTTATAACCGTGGTTTTGAACTCTATATCCATTCATTTACTTTCCTCCATTTCCTTCATTTGTGGCCTGCCTCTTTGTCTCTGCATTTTGGCTGCTTCCCTGAGTTGATAGAGTGGCTTTGTGTGATAGGTGTCCTAGAAGGGCCCAGTGGCTCATCCTCCCCAGTTACCTGAGGTGGACACTCTTGGTGTGCCCCTTTGTAGGTTGTCTGTGCAGTCTTGTTGTAGTTAAGCCTAGATTGTTGTTAGTATCACTGGGGGTGTTGACCTCCAGGCCAATTGGCTGTGAGGATCAGCTGTGTCTCCACTGGGAGAGCTACTGTGCTCAGCTTGGATGGGGCAGAGTCTTAGGGCTGAGCAGACAGCCTTGGTTTCACGTCAGCCCCGCCCTAAGAGGCCCCTGTGTCTCAGTGTCCCATGGCAATGGCTGCACTCACCTCTGAGAGAAGGCTTCCCTGAGTTTCGCGCACTGCCAGACAGTCCAGTTTCTCCCCGAATGAATATGGGTATTCAAAGTCTCACCCGGAACTGGATTTCAGTGCAGTCGGGAGGTTTTGTTTCCCTCCTGAACGAGAAAGCTAGCCGTGCACTTGCTGCCTGCCCTCTCCGAGCGCCGCGAGTACGCCAGCCGCGTATTCAGCCGCCCACCCTTTCCGCGCGTGCGAGTCTCTGCACCTGTCCTCCACAGCTCCTCTGGGTCTCAGTGTCCTTTTATCTTTCCTTATAGTTGTAGAATTTCCACTCAGCCAGCTTTCCGGTGGTTCTGGACGATGTCCACTCTGTCTTCCAGTTGCAGTTTTGAAATTGTTGTGCGAGGCAGCAGTATAGGTGTTTACTTATGCTGCCACCTTGGTTTCTCCTCTTGCTATTCAAACTTTAATGCACTCTGGATCATATTAAAATGCAGATTCCATTCCAGTCAAAAATAAAATAAAAAAAATAAAATAAAATAAAATAAAATAAAATAAGTAACAGTGTTCAAAAGAAAATTATCCATGAATATGAGAAGAGGATTTAAAGCCAGAGCAGGTATCCTGCAAACTGATGTTACATAAATACAGATAATATTGGAACACACATTTTTTTTAATTGATTAGAGAGAGAGAGGTAGAACCATCAATGAGAGAGGAAAATTATGGATTGGCTGCCTTGTGCATGCCTCCTACTGGGGATCGAGCCTGAAACCCAGGCATGTGCACTAGGGTGATGGGGTCAACTCTCACTTCCTAGAGAAGAACCAATATGCTTTGGTCTGTTCAAACGCAGAAGGTAAATTTGTATCCTATTTATCTATGAAAAAGAAAAAGAGAAGGAAATATCTGCATCTGCCTAGATCTTTGGCTAAAGGAAAAGATAGACTCATAACTATATCAAAGAACCAGAGTTTTGTTATACTCTTACATTGAATACAGGTTTTTTTAAACCATGTTGCTTGTCTGCTGAGAGAAGAAATTAGTCATTTAAGTATGGACCTGTGAAAAATCATAAGATGCCAGAGAAAAAGGAGATTAAAAACAATTTGGCCATCTAAAGTACATGAGTCCACAAGAAAAATTTAAAACTCTTTATGAAGATTAACAATAAATCCCAAAATAAAATGATGCTCCTGAAGTGTCAGACATATCAAAGAACAGAATTTAATACACTAAGAAGTTAATGATAGTAGAACAACCAGTGAGAAACAAACAAATTAGTCCTTAATTGCTTACATATAATATGAACTATAATGTGAAATAGTACAAATAGATTTAAAAAATAAACAAATAGAATTTCTAGCAGTGAATGTGTGTGTAATAAAACTGACACACTGAATAAATTGATTGTATAGCTAAAGAGAAACTTGAAATGGAAGATAGACTTGAGTGAGCACAAAATGTCTACCATGCATAAAGCTCCAAACTCATTGCGAGTATAAAAGGACATGCACATCAGTCACAACTTAAAAGATATTTGCTAGCTATCTAACTTAATTCAACATGATAAGTAATGACAACTCTACTGATTCTTCATTCCTCCTAAAACATAATTTCTAATGACTCAGTATTTTCTCCTATAATGTAGCAAAATACAGAAAGACTAAAATGACCTTTTGTATATCAATCCTATCTAATAAAAGAGTAATATGCAAATTGATCATCACTCCAAGAAACAAGATGGCTGTTCCCATGTGGACACAAGATGGATGCCACAAGATGGCCTGCAGGGGAAGGCAGTTGTGGACAGTTAGGGGTGACCAGGCCAGCAGAGGAGGGCAGTTGGGGGTGACCAGGCTGGCAGAGGAGGGCAGTTGGGGGAGACCAGGTCAGCAGGGGAGGGCAGTTGGGGGGACCAGGACTGCAGGGGCGGGTAGTTGGGGGGGGGGGACCAGGCCTGCAGTGGAGGACAGTTGGGGGGGACCCAGGCCTGCAGGGGAGGGCAGTTGGGGGGACCAGGCCTGCAGAGGAAGGCAGTTGGGGGGGGCAGGCCTGCAGGGGAGAGCAGTTGGGGGGTCCAGGCCTGCAGGGAAAGGTAGTTAGGGGTGACCAGGCCAGCAGGGGAGGGCAGTTGGGGGGGCCAGGCCTGCAGGGGAGGGCAGTTGGGAGGGGCAGGCCTGCAGGGGAGAGCAGTTGGGGGGTCCAGGCCTGCAGGGAAAGGTAGTTAGGGGTGACCAGGCCAGCAGAGGAGGGCAGTTGGGGGGGCCAGGCCTGCAGGGGAGGGCAGTTGGGGGGGCCAGGCCTGCAGGGGAAGGTAGTTAGGGGTGACCAGGCCAGCAGGGGAGGGCAGTTAGGGGTGACTGGGCCAGCAGAGGAGGGCAGTTGGGGGAGACCAGGCCTGCAGGGGAGGGCAGTTAGCAGCTATCAGGCCAGCCAAGGAGCAGTTAGGCGTCAATCAGGCTGGCAAGGGAGTGGTTAAGGGATAATTAGGCCGGCAGGCAGAAGCAGTTAGAGGCAATCAGGCAGAGGCAGGTGAGTGGTTGGGAGCCAATAGTCCTGGATTGTGAGAGGTATGTCCAACTGCCCGTTTAGGCTTGATCCAGGGGGGATCAGGCCTAAATGGGCGGTCGGACATCCCTCAAGGGGTCCCATATTAGAGAGGGTGCAGGCTGGGCTGAGGGACACCTCCTCCCCCACCCGTGCACAAATTTTGTGCACTGGGCCTAAAGTACTTTTATAAAAATTCTTTGAAGGAAAATTTTCCTTTGAACACCAGAATATATGGCATTTTTTTGTAGGTATTTATAAGCAATTCTTGCCTTGATTTTTATAATTAATTCTTTGGTTTTATTTGGAGGATTAAATGTGACATTTAAGTAGAGTACCTAATATGGTGGTTGCCCCATAGTCAGAAATCAATAATATAGTGATGTTTTGTTATTTTTAACTAGAGGCCTGGTGCACAAAATTCATGCATGGGGTACGGGGTGTCCCTCAGCCTGGCTTGCACCCTCTCCAATCTGGAACCCCTCGGGGGATGTCCGACTGCTGGTTTAGGCCCAATCCCACAGGGCCTAAACCAGCAGTTGGACATCCCTCTCACAATCTGGGACTGCTGGCTCCTAAATGCTTGCCTGCCTACCAGCCTGATTGCCCCCTAACCACCCCCTGGCCGGCCTGATTGACACCTAACTGCTCCCCTGCCAGCCTGATCGTCCCCAACTGCCCTCCCCTGCCAGCTAGATTGCCCCCAACTGCCCTCCCCTGCTGGCCTGGTTGCCCCTAACTGCCCTCCCCTGCTGACCTGGTCGCCCCTAACTGCCCTCCCCTGCTGGCCTATTCACCCCCAACTGCCTTCCCTTGCTGGTCTGATAACCCACAACTGCCCTCCCCTGCTGGCCATCTTGTGGCGGCCATCTTGTAATAATACGAGGGCATTGTGCGAGCATGCGAGGACCACCTATGCTTTTATTAGTATAGATTTTGTAAACAAAATCTAAAATGTATTATAAAAGGTAAAATCATTAAGTTTATTAGGAAATTTCCATTACAATAAAATGTACCCTACAACAGAATTTAAGTGATAGATGTACATTAAAACTCCATCATATACAGTTCTATTTACCATGGTACATATTAATATTCTTATAGTGTAGCTATTGTGTCCTTTTCCTAATCCAAAACTTGTCATTGTAGGAGCTCATTGTCTTACCAAGATCTCTGTCTACAATGTTTTCTTTAAATTTATAGGTACTATTCATGTCTATAAAAACTAATTGCTACTTCCTTTTGATCTTATTAAAATATATTAAAATCCTAATTTTAGAGATTAATTTAGAGTCATTTTCTATTGCTGCATAGCAAATTACCACAAATTTAGTGGTTTAAAACAATGAATATTTATCAGCCCACAGTTCTGTAGGTCTAAAGTTTGCTCACAGCATGACTAGGTTTTTAGCTTTGGGTTTTGCAAAGCTAAAACCAATATTTAGGTCAGGTTGCATTCTTTGGAGTCCAGAGTTTTATGGCAAGCTCATGTGGCTGCATCATGTGACTGCAGGATTAAGGTCCCATTTTCTTGCTGGCGATTAGCTGGAGTGTCTCTCAGCTCCTAAAAACTCTCTGCTTTCTGGTCAAGTGGTCTCCATCTTCAAATCAGAAACAGAGACTTATGAGTCT
Source organism: Eptesicus fuscus (assembly GCF_027574615.1). NCBI lineage: Eukaryota > Metazoa > Chordata > Mammalia > Chiroptera > Vespertilionidae > Eptesicus > Eptesicus fuscus. The sequence continues at coordinate 89,662,232 of NC_072475.1, read as the reverse complement.
AATCTTTCAAGCCAAGAAGAACCCTGTCCTTTCTAAGGACTTACAAGATTTGGTTAGGTCACAATATAAACTTATTTCTTAACTCACCTGGTTTGGGAATCTTAATTACAGTTGCAAAATCCTTTCATAGCAGCACATAGATTTGTATTTGAAGAGGGGGAATGTGTGTATACATTAGGGCATGGGAATTATGGGGAGAATCTTAGAATTCTACCAACCACCACAATTTTAAAAAATTACGCTCAGAGAAAAGGAATGTGCCAAAGGTTATAGGATTAGTAATTAACTAGGAGAGTGTTCAGTCTATATAATTTCATTAATGCAGTCTCACTATATTACATTCTCCCTTTTCCATTATCTTCCTATGTTCTTCAGTTACTTAAGGAACTTTTTTGAGTACATGTTTTTCCTCTCTCTTTCCCATACATATTTTTATTTTACTCCTTCCTCTCTCTACCCCATATATTTTTCAGTTATGTCCTTACTAATTATTTATTCAACACATATACTAAATAAATATGGCTATAAATAAATAAATAAATAAATAAATACTGCTTACTCCTGCCCTTGAGAGAATCACGGGTGCACCAACAAAAATGGAAGCAGAAAACTTTCACAGTAACATAGGCAAAATATTGATGATTACTTAGACAGGATGATATGAGTGGTGATGAAGAGATGTGATTAGATTCTGGATTTAAGGTAGATTGGCTGTGGTATGTGAGATGAAGAAAGAAGTAAAAAAAGATGATCAAGGTTTTGGTATGAGCGTCTGTTAGAATATAGATGCTATGTACAAAGTCAGGAAGACTGAGGGATGGGTAGATTTTGAAAGTGAGTTATGTGAAGAATTAAAAATTATGAATAGGTTAATTTTGAGGCTCCTAAAATCTCAGTTGTCTAATAAGCAGTTGCATATGTGAGTTTCACTGTAAGGAAAGAGAGCAGGCTTGTGTTGAAGATATAAACTTGGGTTTTGGTACAGTCAAAATATGATAAGCCCAAAAATAGTTTGGATAAGCTAAAAAATAAAATTTTAAAATAGAGCATGCGGATCCATGAATTTATTCCTGAGTTGCTCCAGCATTTAGCGGTTAGAAAGACCAGCACTTTTCAGCAAAGTGAACTGTGAATTAGGGGGAGGCTCAAGAGGCAGAGGCTCAAAGACCAAGTGAACAAAGCATTTCAAGGAAGAAGGAATGAACAACTATTAAAAATGCTACTTATAAATGGATTAAAGTGGGCCCTGAGAAGTGATAGCTAAATGTGATAATGTGGATGTTATTGGGAGAGCAATGTCAGTAAAGTAATGGGAACCAAATGGATTCATGAGAAAATGGGAAATCAAGCATTGGAATCAATTAGTATAGAAAACTCTTTTGAGTTTTACTATAAGCAAAACTGAGAAATTAGATGGGGATAATTGCTTAAAAGAAAAGTCAGAGAGAGCAACTTCCTTTCTGAAAACTGGAATTATTATAGCATCTATGTACTAGTATACTGACGGGACTGAGATAATGGAAGGACAGCTCGATGATACGGGAGAAGAAATATTTCAGAAATTATTTCCTTGAGTGAAGAGTGGATGTGATCCATTGTAAGAGGAGTGACCACCATGATGGGAGCACAGACCTTGTACAAGGAGGGAAGCCAAAGTGTATAGGAGGGGAGCTGGGTGGGAGATCATGATGGATTTCTCTTCTGATTGCATTTTTTTCTCAGAGATATAAAAAAGCAAAGTCATCTTAATGCTTCTTTTTGTCAGTGACATAAAAAAGGCAAGCACATTAGCTGAGAATGAGAAATTGAGATGAGGTTTTAAATTTAAAATAACGCTAGTAGCATCATTGTGAGTGTTAGATGATGTGGGATGCCTGAGGATATTAAGTGCCCTGTGGTGACCAACCTAAACAGAGATAATGGGTTTGATGATATTAATCCTGATGATGGATTAGGAAGATTTTTGTGGGTGTGACTGTGAATATCTGTGGAGATAGAGTAGATGGCAGAGTCTCACCAGGAAAACGCGAGCTTCGAGAGATTCCATTTCAGAAATTCTGAGAGGCATTGTCACTATGGTTGTTCTTATTGAAGCTGGTAAAGGAATAACAACATGGAAAATTACCAAATATCAATCTCAAACTCTCTCTCTACCCCTCCCTTTCTCTCTCTTGCTCTCTCTCACTTGTGAGGAAGAAAATTATTAAACTGAAATCAAAGCATGAGGACTGACCCTTATACTAATAAAGCAAACTATTGCTTTTAAAGTATTGTCAGACATCTCAGAAAATTATATTAGCAATTGTTAACCCCCTTTAAAATGTGCTCAAAAGTGCCTTCCGAAATTTATGTAACATTTTTTGTTCACCTCCTTTTACTATTCTATTTCCAGAAGCAAAATTCATAATTATAAAAAAACATATTAAATAATTATTAAGAATTCCGTTTAAGGTTTTTTATTCATATTCATTAATTTCCAGTGTTGCAATAACAACTCATACCAATTCTGTTGCAAATATGAAATATAAATAAATTATGGATAGAAATGGTTTATGTAGATTTTAGATTTAAGTAAATAGGCCAGAGAATTTAACTACCATGTTTCTAACAATTATCTATAACTAAACTTTTAACAATGGTCATCTATATAAAGTGTACTCTTGCCTATCTGCATGTTTGTGTGTGCACTTATATGTATATTTGTGTGTGTATATGTGTATGACTAAATTATGTCTCCTCAAAGTTCATATGTTGAAGCCCTAATCCTCAGTTTGAAGATAGGGCTTTTAGGCAGGTAATGAATATTAAATGAGGTCATAAAGGTGGGACCCTAATCTGATGGAAGAGGAAAAGATATCAAAGGTCTTTCACTTTCCATGAGTGTACTGATTAAAGGCTATGTGAGGGTGTAGTAAGATGGAGGCCATCTACAAACTGGGAAGAGATGCCTCACCAGAAACAATACTGATGGTGCCATGACCTTGGACTTATTTTGTTATGGCATCCTTAGCACACAAATGTATATACACACACACACACGACCAAATCCTATGCTCAAATTTTTTTTCTTATACTTACACTAAAACATAATAATTAATTACATATAATGCATACTAAATAATATATGCATACTAACACATATTAGCACATACAGTACATGCATGCATATATATGTAGATGTATATCTGTGTTTGTAAGTGGAAGAAAAAATTATAGCATATATTTAGAGCTAGAACTCTAAAATATAAAAATTTAGGTTGTTTAGATTAGTCTAGTTATCCTGCAACATTAATGGAATTTCAATATTTAATTTAGAATAGGTGAAATTATTTTGTATTGTAAGAGGTGGATGATACAATAAATATGATACCTGATATCTATAAAATCTATGATAAACTATGCTTCACTATAAGAAATAAGATATTTTCTAAAGGTATATTAAGATACATTCCTAAAAAAACATTAACTAGTGTTAGTCTTTCCTCAATGTTTTTGCCAAAAGTAAATACCCATGCATAGATTTCTAGTAACTTAGAAATGCAGAAGGTTTCAGCAGCAATTACCTTAATATTTAAAGAGGAAACAATTCTTTGATATGATAATTTGATTATTATTTTATTGCTAAATAATAATATAATTACACTACCTCCTCTAGAATAATCTGGGGACACAGAAAAAGTTATCTTTACCAAAGTGAATCTGGAAACATGGGGAAATGCTGTGTGTGGAGCCGTGTAGATCAAATGTCATATCATAGTTACAGAGCAATTTCCTAGTTTTGCTATAGAATTATGCAGTGAGAAAAAGATTCACATTACTCCTTAAGATAACATGCAAACTCTCAATTTTGTACTCTACTGATCTCAGTCCCTCTCAAAGTACATTATTTCCTGTGCACAAGAAGCTGTTATATGTTTGTTTAGTCTACAGATGTATGTATGTGTTTTTTGCATTACAGTCAATATACTAGTAAAGCTGGTATCAAAAAGGGACACTGCAAATTCAGATATTCATCTTATTGAGTCTTTTTGATAAAAATAGATGCAGGAAAAATAATTATTTTTTCCTTTAAATCAACAATTTTAAATGACATTGGGCCCCATGCTACTTTCCTCATTTTGCATTAGAAATATATGTAATATGAGACATGGCTATAAAATATTAAGCTTAATTTTAACATACAAGACATATGTTAGTGATCTCCTTTCAAAGATGGACATTGTTATTTTGCCTTTTCTCATGTGGTAGTCAGAAAACTCCCTTTTACTAGTAAATTGTCTTCAGGTGTTTTTTTTTTGTTTGTTTGTTTGTTTTTAAATTGCAACAGTGGTGACAGCATTTTTTTTTGCATCTGTGCTAATCTCCAAATATAAACAGAGTGACTTGATAAAAAATTAAACACACATGTTCAAACTTATAACAATACTAAATGACAAGGTATTCCCAATAACCAGAAATTGTCAGTAGATAGGATGAAGCAGGCAATATACAGCAACTGTGTGTTATGTCCATCTGGTGAAAAAGAAGTCCTGGGGTGAGCTGGATGGAAGTGAGAACAGAGCCACAGACTGGGCAATAGGTATGCACTGGAAAGCAGGAAGGCCAATTGGAACGTGGCAGCTGGAACTTAGGAGGGGTCTGCTCACTCTAATAATATGTGGGGGCACCCAGCCTGTGGAAAGTTCTGAAGCTACCTGAGCACTTTCTATTCTGTGGACTCTGGAAACTGACTAGCCGAGGCTCTTATAGGAGGGGTCCACACACCAAGCAGCAGCCACTTGGAGCAGAAATAAATTGGGGAGGGTAGAAATAACAAGGGGAAGGAATGAGAAGATCTATTTGAAAGTGGGCTTGGGGACAGAGCCAGGAAATATATAATAAGCCATCTCTTTAACGCCACTCCAAACTTCTGTGAAGCTGGAAAAGCTGTCTCTCTTTAGAGTTCAGAAAAACTAGAATTACGCACATATGAGCAACAAAATAATATCAGTTTCATATCCTACATAAAGTTATTATGAGGAAAGTAGGAATAAGGAGAAAAATAACTTCCCTACAAAAAATGCAAGCCCACCAGAAAACCAGGCTCAAAACAAAAGAACATAAAACTGTATTGTAATTTCAAAATGAGCTAAATATGTTGTGAACAAAGATATAGACTATATGAACACACTTTTTTTTTTTTTTTCAAATGAGAAAAACCCTAGAAATGGGGCAGTGGACACAAGAAAGAATTAAAAGTAAAAGAAAATGTATTGTATAAACAAAAACTAAAAGAAAGAAAATAAATACAAGAAATACAGCTCTATTAGAAATATATGCTAAAACAGGAAAAATTAAAAATAACAAGTAATAAAAATATAAGAATTTGAAAGCAAGTGACAAACACTAACGATAAGCAAATAGGACCAATAGGAGCTGAATGGAAGGAACCTCATCCACATCTGATCTCTTGTCAATCGATAACCCTTCAACCTTGAGCCTGAGTCTGACCTTGCTCCAGATAAGACTTTTCGGGAATTATAAATGAATCTATAAATGACACAAGAATGTATGAAATGTTTTAGCACAGCGTAAATTGGGTACTTTTAAAACATTTCTCCTACTAGACAGTGAATGTTCGTATCCTCTCCAATTTCGTATGTCGAAACCTAATCTCCAAAGTGATAGTATTTGGAGGCAGAGGGTTTGCATGGTGATTGGGTCATAAAGGCAAAACGCTCATGAATGGGATTAGAAACGAGACCCTGGAGACCTCCCTTGTCCCCTCTGCCTTGTACCATGTGAGAACACAGATACAAGGTGGTGGCCTCTGAATTAGGAAGCAGCCTCTTACCACACATCGAATCTGCCTGCGCCTTGATCTTGGACTTCCCAGCTTCAGAACTGTGAGAAATAAAGTCCTGTTGTTTAAAAGCCACACAGTCTATGGCAATTTGTTATAGCAGCCAAATCAGACTAAGATAGCCACTATCAAGTTGGGGAACTGTTTCTCTTCTTCTTCGATTTAGGCAGGCCACTGATTCCTTTAACTGTAGAGTATAAGGCAATTTATAAAAGATCTTGTGGCTTCCCCTTTATTCACTGGGTGGAATGAAACCCTCAGAGTCCACATAAGAGATCAACATGAGACCACCTCTGTAGAAACAACAGGTCGGTGCTCCAGCCAATGGCCCTAGACAATCCTGGCCTTCAGTTATTCAAGTGCAGGCACCAGATGTAAAGGAAGAAGCTACTTTACTAATTCATTCTCTGTTCTCAGATATTAAGCTGTCTCCTCTGTGACCTTTCCAATCCTCCCACCCCAACCACAGAATCCATGAGCTTAATACCATGGTGGTTGTTTTGGCTTAAGTTTTGGGGTGTTTTGATATGCCATAGTATTTATCTGGGATATATCACATAATCTAGCACATTTTCTGGAATTTAAACAAAAGGAAAAACAAATAGTTTGGATATCTGGGGGGGGGGGAGAATGTGACTTTTGTGGCAAAGAGAATTATATTATTATCATCAGGCTTTTTGACAGCAGTGCTTTATTTTAGAAAAAAAAAAAAACAGAGTAAATATGTAAGATCTTTGAAGAAAGAAAATGTGATAAGCTATTTATATCCAGTAAAACTGATTTGCAATTATAAAAATTGAAAATTCTTATCAACACACAGAACTCAGAAAATATAGTTCAGAAGGTAATAATGACTATAGCAAAACTGATGCAAGGACTTGTGGTGAGTATTAAATATATAGAGTAAAACAGAGGTTAAGTGAGGGTTAAATGAGAGTATACTATTTAATGACTATAAAATCTGATGATGCAGATATGATAAAACATTAAAATATGTAAGGAGAATGGGGAAAGAATAGTGCAGACATTTTAATGTTTTCAATAATCATGATCAATACTACTGTGTTGGTTTTTTTGAGATTGTTGGATAGGTAATGTGAAATAATGCAAATGAGTAATTATCATCTCTGTGTCCTTCAGAACCAGGCTTCTTAGTGTGGAAGAAGATCCAGATGCATTAGGAAAGAGGTGAAGTAATAAGCTATAGTCTAATTTGAATTGGAAATATGAGTATGAACACACAAAATATTTTATCTTTAACTATATTGCATCAGGTGTCTATTGCAGTGTAAAACACCACCTGAAAACTTCATGGCTTTAAACATTCATTTTATTTGCTCATCATTCTTTAGGTAAGCAATTTGGGCACAGCCGGGTGGTTTCTTACTACTGGTCTTTGGAATCATCAGTACATGGAAGTCAGCTGACAGCTGCAGGTGGGTGGGCTATGATCCAAAATGTCCTCACTCACACATCTGGTAGTTGCCCCTTTGTCCTTGCAGTTTCTCATCCTCTAAGAGGACAACCCACCTTTTTTTCCCTTATGCTTTTAAGCAGCAAGAGGCTATTAGAAGCATTCACAAGGTCTCTGGGTAAATAAGAGTAAAAAAATCAAACATTTATCCTGCCTTTTCTACTATTGTACAAACCAATAACAGATGAGGAAAAGTCCTTCTTAATAGAATTATACCAGCGAGTAAATGAAAGGAAAATGACAGACTATCAGCATTTTTCAGCCTCCCATCAAATAAAGGATCCAGGCATTGGTCACGAACTGATGCTGACATCAGAAAGAATCCAAACCAGAAAAGATGTGCCTCCCGAAACACACACACACACAAACACACACACACACACACACACACACACACACCACAACCACCACCACCACCACCAACAACAACAACAACCACTATCATGGGCTTGTGGAAGGAATCAAACTTAAGTCTGATCAAGTCTCTGAATTCAGTGACTGGTTTGCAGGAAATACAGACGACAAAGAAACACTTTGAATTAAACAATAGGCATGTAATCAACAGCATCCAGACTAGGAAAGACCCTGCAGGGCAAACGGCCTAATAATTAACACTTAAAATTTTAATAAAAAGTAAAATGGTCCCGCAGTTTAAAAGAAACTTAAAATACATATCAAGTTTTTTAAAATGGCCAAAAATAGACAATACTGCTTAAGAATGATTGAGTGATAATCATAAAGAAAGACAAGGATGCATCTGATGACAGAAATCAGCAAAGCGGTTATCCTGGAAGGAGAAAGAATAGTGTGATCAGGATGGAAAGCCTAAGGGCCCTCTGGGTGCCAGCTCAGAGTTCTATTTTTGACAGGAAGAATGACGAGGTTGTGGGACTGATGACATGAATATATTCTTTATGGGTGTAGAATTATAATAGAAATCCAACAAATCTATCACAGACATTTGGGCTACTACTCTAAAAACATTTGAAGTATTTTTTTTTCAAAATAATTACTTCTGAATAAACAGCCTTTAGAAGTGACTACTTTGAAGATGTTCATTTACAAATTCACAATACCTGATAACCACATGTTTTATTTTTATATGACTTATATAGGGAGGATGTAATCATGTTGGTATGAAGGGCTTGAAATTTTATACAGAAATACATAATAAAATATTTTACTTACAAAAATGTTGCTATAATTCATTTCTGACATATGTATGTGTTCTCTATCTAAAGAGAGGCCTACATTTTTAAAGAATGTTTCCAATAATAAAAAAAGGAAAATTTGTGAGTGCTAGACATTTTGAGCAATGATGGTTAAGAGAGTGGAACCATCTAAGGGAGAGGACATTTGATTGACAGGCTTGGGGATGACTCAACTTGTGAAAAGAAGGATAACAATAATGCTTCAAGCAAACTTTCTATTTCTGCCTGGATTATTTGAGAAATTCAGGCAAAATTTAAGCAGTTGCTTCAACTGTTGACATCATTTCTGCAGTAGCATAAGGCTGGGGAAATGAAACACACTGATTTAATAACTGACAAGGATGCAGGATATGTAGAAAGTACTGGTGACTGGCATTACTGCGCAAATGCTCTGACTTTGATTTCCTATAACTTAAGAACAAAGTGCAAATGTAAGACAATCAAATTTGACATTCAAAAAAGTGTTTCTCAACCATCTTAATAGTTTAATTAAATATAGATATAAATAACTATTCAAAATCCTTTGGGTGTTAATATTTCATTATAAATAGAACTATATATTTTTGAACTTTTGCAATAATCTATTGTATATGATAATAGTATAAATATAACCTATTTCAAGCAGCAGAATATAAGGCACATGGGATGTTGTCTTTTGAAATATGTTCAAATATTCAGATAAGGCAGGCGAAAATAATCCTACATGTAAAAAAGTAGAGAGACAAAGAAATTATTTAATGGAATTGAAATTGGGTTTTTTAGACTAAAATATTAAGGAAGGTAATAAACTAGAAAGTCTCTAGGCCAACATCATCCAGGAGATTATTGCCATTACTCTGAGCTATCCATTACATCCAGAAAAAATTAAAGGATACAAGACTAGAGCAAACTTGTTTGACCCTAAATTAGTGTGTCTGAACCTACCCGTAGATGGCAACCACATTGCTGATTGGAGTAGTTGTCCTTTCTGATTGCTTCTGCATCTAGGCTTACAAATTGTATGGCTTCTGTTTCTCATCTGTTTTCCTATTCCTAATAACCCAGATTACAAATATTTTGTTAAATTGCATTATCTTCATGTATCCATGCATTTCTATTTTCACTGGAATAAATTCTGATTTACACAAAAATGAACCCTTATTGAAAAAGAAAAAAAAAGTGTTGGGGTTCTCCCTAGAGAACCTAACTATCCATGACTTTTATATTAGAACTAGCTTTCCCGTTGCAGGAAAAATCCTGCAATAGGATTTCCTGCTGCACTCTACCCCGCCTCCGTTCCTCCCTTGCCGCCCGCCTGGCCTTCTCCTCCAGCCCGCCCTTGTTTCCCTTGGCCCCCGGCCCCTCCTCCGCTCTGCCCTTGCCGCCGGCCCCGCCTTCTCCTCCAGCCCGCCTTCGTTTCCCTTCGCACACGGCCCTGACTTCGCTCCTCCCTTCTCCTTCCCCCCGCCCCCCTGGCTTGCTTGCTTCTTCGAAGCTTTACTCCCTTTTGCAGCTCTTGGCTTCTTTCGACACTGTCTTGATATACAAATTAGCCGCCATCTTTGTTGGGGTAATTTGCATGCTCATCCTGATTGGTTGGTGGGCGTGGCGTGGCTGGTGGGCATGGCTTAGGTGTAGCGAAGGTGCGGTCAATTTGCATATTTGTCTATTATTAGATTAGACTAGAAGCCCGTTGCACGAAGATTCGTGCACTAGACCTTCATTCACCTGGCTGCCTGCACCAGTTTTCCGCCGGCACCAGGGACCCAGGCCTTGGCTCTGGCCACCACCTTCTGCCTTCTTTCAGGGTTGGGGCTTGGCCCTGGGCGGCAGTGGTGCAGGGCGGGCGCTGCCCGCCCCGCCCCGCCAGCAGCGATGGGAGCGGCGGGAGGTGGAGGCCCTGGTTCCCTCAGCCGCCAGCAGCAGGCGGAGGCCCCAGCGCCTCCCACAGGCCCCGGTTCCCGTGGCGATGGAGGGTGGGGCAGCGCCTGGGGGCTGCCATCTTTACTGGGTTAATTTGCATAGCGCCCTGATTGGCTGTGGGCATAGCGAAGGTACGGTCAATTAGCATATTACTGTTTTATTAGGTAGGATAATAATTTTATTAGACATCTCTCCATTATCTGGTAATAGTGATCTATTTTTTATAGGTTTTAAGATTTATTTATTTGTGGTTTTAAATTGAACTCTATTCTCCCAAACTGTATATAATCTGATCATATAAAATAGTAATCAACTAATTAATGCATATTTCTATATTTATACTCACATAGTTATTTTAGAAAACAAATCAGTCCATTAGTCTATTTTGTATTTGTTCATATGTATATTTGTGTGTATTTATGCATAATGTTGAAGTAGGTCCTAAACAATATAAATTGATGTAATGTATATATGATATATTCATTTTCTCTATCTTATTTTATTTGTATGATGTTCAACAAATTAGTCTTCCATTTCATCAAATGCAAAATGGGCATAATTATACTATCTATGTCACTGGCTTTCACTTGGCAAAAAAATACACATACTTGAAAAATAATATTTTAAATGAGTATCTATATGCTAAATGTACACTATAGACAACAGTTGTCTCAGGGAGATAATAATTTTTAAGATTATCCTGGTAAAAAATGAGATTTTTTTTTTTTTTTTTACTTTTGTAGCCACAAAATTATTTTTAGGTACATATACTTGTTTTAAAACAGTTATTCCACATGAACAATCTGATTTTCTTTAATAATTAATAAAATTTCAAATATATGGAACAATACTTTGAGTAGCACAACTATTTCAAGCAGGTAAGGTAGAGACTGGCCAGTTAAATTTAATAAACCACAACTCAATCCTTAATTTCATGTTATTATTTTCTGGGAGAGTTTAAACAAAGAAGTCATGACAGGGTTGTTGGAAGCAGTTTTGATTTGTTCTCCATTAATAAAGATACTTTCCAAGAGGAATATACTAAATGTTTCGCAACTACTCAGGAATGACTCCAGAGTTGGCTAATTCTGCTTCTAAGTCTCTAAACTCTCCTCTGAGACCACATTACTTCGGGACACACTTTTAACTCTCTGATAAGACAGCAGGAAACCCGCAGCAACACAAAAACACACCTAACTCTAAGCACCTAAAACTTTTCCACTCAATAGAATAGTGTTTGCCAGTGGCTGAGGAGGGAAATGGAGAGATATTGGTCAAAGGGTACAAACTTACAATTATAAGATGAATAAAGTTCCTGGGATCTAACGTACAGCACGGTGACTATAGTTAACAGTACTCTATTGTATACTTGAAAGTCGCTGTAACAGGAGAGCTTTAACCATAACAACATAAATCACTGTAACACTAATAAGACTAGTAAGATGGTAATTATGTCAGGTAAAAAATGTGTTAAACATTATTGTGGTAGCCCTAGCCAGTTTGGATTAGTGATTTGAGCATCAGAACTTGGACCCAAGGGTCATGGATTTGATTCCTGGTCAAGGGCATGAACCTGGATTGCAGGCTCCATCCCCTGATCTGGTTGGGCATGCAGAAGGCAACCAATTGATGTGTCTCTCTCTTTTCCCCTCCTCCCTTCTACCTTCTCTAAATATCAATGGGAAAATATCCTCGGGTAAGGAAAAAACATTATTGTGGTAAATGTCTCACAGAATATACGTGTATCAAATTGTCACATTGTATACCGTAAACTTACACAGTGTTATGTATCAATTATACATCAATAAAGCTGGAAAAATTTATCAGTAAAGATATTCTGTAAGACTTATTAAAAAGAATATATATATATATATATATATATATATATCAACAGTTTTAGCATCAACAGATTTAAATGATTCATTTGACTAGAATTTTCCCAGCTTGTTTATCTGATTTTCATCTCTCAAATTATATGAGTATAGGAGGCAGAAAAATCATACAAATCAATGTAATAACTAAATAGAAGAGAAGTTATAAAGCAAAAAATGCTCACATGTTATTATAATTATAACTATATCCAATAAAAAACCCACAATGTTCTCTGCTAAAATTATCCCACTTGGAAATCTCATCATAATGGCTGTTATGTTATTAGAAATAGTTTTTTAAAAAAACACGCTTTATTACACACACAAAAATGCAGCTAATGAAGATACCTATCCCCTGGTTTCTAGAGCACCTTAATGAATAGACATCAAAGCAGGAAAAAAAAAATCCACTCTTGTTACAGGGTTTCAATGTGGTTCAAGGTCATTGCAGTACCTTTTAAAAGAAAGAATTTGACAAATAGACTACTTGAGAAACAACAGATATATTTTGTAAAGTAAATGAAAAACTGCTATAATTTAGTTATATATTGTAATACTTCACTTTTTAATTTGTTGATCCTTGAAGCAGCAAAGAAGGAAATAAAAATAGGTTATGGGAATCCTAACTAAAGTGTATTCTTTATACATTTTATCCATGTATTTTTATTAAAGGAAAAATATGTAGGGTAGGATGTGTCTTTAGTGCCCCCACTGAATCAAATATTTTTATTGAAATTATTTTTTTAAATCTTGTTATGCAAAACTAATTTTATGAGGAATGCAATGGTACCTTTCCAAAGTTGCCATTCTATAGTCAGAAATAAATGATTTCTAGATCTGAATGTGGAGGTTAAGAAGATATGAAGGCTGAGTGAGTGTGTGTTTCTGTATGTGTTGAGGAGGGGTGAGAATAACAAACAAATGTTATTTATACACAATTTCTTTAAGGTATTATTCTATAATTTTCCCCAGCTGGGTAATCAAATCTCATAGCTCTTAAAGTTGAAGTAACTTTTGATTTCCTTCCTCCCTTTTGTGAGGCTGATTAAATTTAGCACTCTTGATGTATAGGCTCTTAAAACAGAAGAGCATATTTGACATGAAGCAATTAGCCTAGGAAACAAAGTATGGATTTCTTTTCTCCTACCGTTTTCCACACCACTGTTCTACATTTCTAGAGCTAGATGTCTTTTACTGAAGGGCTCCATAGGCCTTGCTCCTTTATCACAGAAACAATAAAAGTGATGGCATTGACCTCTCTTCAGAATGGTCACGAACAACTGGTTTGCTAGGTTTTCCTCCTGGGAAAATGTCCAGATCAGGACCAAGAGTCCTGAGACAATTTAGATTTTCATTGAAAATCCAGCAGAAAAAAGGAAAACTATAGAAGTTTGATTGATAAGTATTAATTGATACTCATCTATCTATCTATCTATCTACCTATCTATCTATCTATCTATATATCTATATAAAAGCCTAAGTGACCGTTACAACTGGACAACCGGAACAACTGGTCAACCAGTTGCTATGATGCACACTGACCACCAGGGGGCAGACACGCAACACAGGAGCTGCCTGCTGGTGATCAGTGCACTCCCACAGCCCCTCCGCCCCCAATGGCCAACCAACCTCCCATGGCCAGTCCTCCCTGGCTGGCCCCCCAATCGGCCCTGATGGGAGGCCGGCAGGCCAATCTCCTGCAGTCCCTCCCATCTGCCGGCCCCCATGAAGGCCCCAATCACTGGCCAGGCTGAGGGACCACACCTGTGCACAAATTTGTGCACTGAGCCTCTAGTTCTAATATATAAAAAGCCAGGAGCCATCATGACCGAAACAACCAGATGGATGACCAAACAGTAGGCTCTGTGGTGTGACCAGGAGGAGGAGGGCACTTGGGGGCTACCAGGCCAGCAGAGGGGGCAGTTGGGGGTGACCAGGCCGGCAGGGGGAGGAAGTTAGGGGCGATCAGGCCAGCAGGCAGAGGTGGTTAGGGGTGATCAAGCAGGCAGGCAGGTGAGCAGTTAGGACCCAGCAGTCCTGGATTGTGAGAGGGATGTCTGATTGCCGATTTAGGCCCGAAGGTGCAGGCTGGGCTAAGGGGAACCCCCCCATGCACGAATTTCATGCACCGGACCTCTAGTCTATACTAATAAAAGCCTAGGTGGCCTCTCGCCCTCACATCATCACAATATGGCCGCCCCCATGTCATCACAAGATGGCCATCCCATGTCATCACAAGACAGCTGCCACAATATGGTCACCACAAGATGGCCACCCCCACATTGCCACAAGATGGCCAGCAGGGGAGGGCAGTTGGGGGCGATCGGGCCAGCAGGGGAGCAGTTAGGGGCAATCAGGCAGGCAGGCAGGCAAGCAGTTAGGAGCCAGCAGCCCCGAATTGTGAGAGGGATGTCCGACTTCCAGTTTAGACCCTGCGGGTTTGGCACTAAACTGGCAGTCGGACATCCCCCAAGGGGTCCCAGATTGGAGAGGATGCAGGCTGGGCTGAGGGACAACTCCCTCTCCAGTGCATGAATTTTGTGCACTAGGCCTCTAGTAGATAAATAATACCTAAAATCAACAGTCAAAAGTTGATTCTTTAATAAGGTTAATAAAATTTTTAAGTCCCTTGGAAGATTCATCATGAAAAATAAAAAAGAGAGAGGGAAAAAGCACAAAGTACCAATATCATGATAAAAAAGTTGTCATCATTACAAATGATAATGACATTTAAAAGACCATAACAACGTTGTGCCTTTAAAATGAACAACTTTGGTGAAATAAATATATTCCTTGAAAATAACAATTTGCCAAACCCGAATGAAGAAATTGAAAATATAAGTATCACTACATCTTTTACTAAATATTTTTAATTAAAAAACCTTATGAATAAAACAGCTTCACTAATTAATTCCATAAAACACTTAATGAAGATACAATACCACAGTATACAAACAGCAGTTCTTTTGAGAACTTAGAGGAGAGAACACTTCCCATTTGCTTTTTTGAAGCTTGTATATCCCTGATACAAAAATCTAAGAAAAATGCAGACTGATATCTCTAACAAAGTAAATCCCACCCAGTAATACAGAAAAAGGATAGCATAACATGAGCAAGTAGGTTTTATCCCAGATTGTAAAATGGTTTACCACAAAAATAAATCATTGTAATTGGCTACATATTTATTTAAATATATATATATATAATGGTATCAATGGATACATAAAGCATCATTTGATAAATTTTAACACTGATTCATGCTAACAGCTATCACCAAACTAAGAGAACATCCCAATCTATAAGTGAGCAGCCATAACAACCTACAGTTCACATCACCTCTAATGGGGAAACATTGAACATTCCCTCCAACTCAGTATTGGAAATGCAAAAAGAATGTCACCTTTCAACATTTATATTTAACTCTGTACTACTACAGCAGTGGAAGTGGTGAGTTCACATCTGTCCAACACCTCTAAATGGGGTGATGTTTATCCGACTGTCACTATAGTGGTCACTTATAGCCATCATTTTCTACAAAGTATGACATCATTTTGTT
The DNA here is from genome assembly GCF_027574615.1 of Eptesicus fuscus. NCBI lineage: Eukaryota > Metazoa > Chordata > Mammalia > Chiroptera > Vespertilionidae > Eptesicus > Eptesicus fuscus. The sequence continues at coordinate 89,646,376 of NC_072475.1, read as the reverse complement.
TAAAGAGTTTGATGTCATTTTGTTTAAAGAGTTTCTAAGAAAATTTAATCTGGATTTATGACACAAAGGTAAATCATGATGCGTGGTGATGAAAAAAATGTAGGTTCTCTGTTTTGTTTTGTTTTTAAATACGTATCAACTTAAATTAACTACAAGTTCAATATTTCCTATTATTACATGGCTAGATCAGTGAGCCGTTGCAAGGTACACAGAGATTATTTATTAACTATAATAGCCCGCAAAGGAGGTAAATTAAAATTTTATATTCTCAATTAATTTTATTTGAAGTTTCTGCTTGCTGGGTACAAGATGACAATTCAAAACATGTGCTTAGGATATAACAATTTTGGGAGATAAAGAAGAAGATTGTATGATACCCATGAAGTTTTCTGGTTGTTTTACAAAATATTATAGAAAGTTATATAGAAATCTAAGAAACATCATACAATTATTTATTTTACAACTAGAGGTCCAGTACAAGAAATTCATAAATGGGGGGTGAAGGGGTGTGTGTGTGTCCCTCAGCTCAGCCTGCACCCTCTCCAATCTAGGAACCCTCGAGGGATGTCCAACTGCCCAAACTGTCAGTCGGACATCCCTCTCACAATCCAGGACTGCTGGCTCCAAACCGCTTGCCTACCTATCTGCCTGATTGCCCCTAACCACTTCTGCCTGCCAGCCTGATAACCCCCTAACCACTCCCCTGCCAGCCTGATAGATGCCTAACTTCTCCCCTGCTGGCCCAATTGCCCCTAATTGCCCTCCCCTACTGGCCTGGTCTCCCCTAACTATACTCCCCTTCAGGCCTGGTCACCCCCAACTGTCCTCCACTGTTGGCCTGGTCACCCCTAACTGCCCTCCCCCACTGGCCCAATTGCCCCTAACTGCCCTCCCCTGCCAGCCTGGTCACCGCTAACTGCCCTTCCTTGCCAGCCTGGTCACCTTAACTGCCCTCCGCTGCCAGCCTGGTCGACCCTAACTGCCTCCCCTGCAGGCCTTGTCCCTTTAAACTGCCTTCCCCTGCAGGCCTGGTCCCCCCCAACTGCCCTCCCCTGCAGGCCCAGTCACCCCTAACTGCCCTCCCCTGCTGCCCTGATCACCCACAACTGCCCTCCCCTGCATGCCATCTTGTGGCAGCCATCTTGTGTCCACATGGGGGTGGCCATGTTTGATCACATGGGGGTGGCCATCTTGTGTGTTGGAGTGATGGTCAATTTACATATTACCTCTTTATTAGATAGGATAGTAGAAAAAATTAATAAGGGTCTAAATGGAGAAAAGGAATTTTAATAGCACTGTTTCTCAGTTAAAATAAATTTTAAAAAAGGAATAAGCACCAAACATGAGAAACAGCTAATAAACTATAATTGTAGTGCCATTAAATAAAATTTGAAGTACAATTTGAGCTACAAAATATTGTGCTAGTTAATTGGAAAAGGGTGAACTATTTAACTTTCTGAGTGTGCTCTCCCCATCTGATTAGGGTCATTAGTTAATTTTCCCGTGAGCAATTAGTTATTGAGAAAGACCATATGCCTGGTACTGTGTTTGGTAATGGAAACTGGAAATAGAAAAATAGATAAGAGAGTAACTCTCTCCAATCCAGTGTAAGAAATAGATGAGACACTAGTAAATTTCTGTAATACTACACCTTTGAGTGACTGTTGCAGATAGATGAACAGATGTTTCAAGGTACAACATTGAGTTTAATCATGACTTGAAGAGGCAGAAGCAGTGCTACCAAGGTGTCCTTTCTCACTGGCTTGCTTTGAAGTCAGGTTTGCTCAGAAAACTTAGGGGTTTGCTATATGAGAAAGGGAGGCAGAGTATTCCAGGTAGAGAGAAAAATCCAGAGGCATTAATGATGTCTAACTTGCTTGGGAAATGTTGAGAAGCTCGGAGTATTGGCAGCCCAAGTTATACCTTGTATGAAGCATGTTGTAAATGACGTGGAAGCTAAGGCCTAACTGAGATTTTATCCCATGGACAAGCAATAGGGAAGGGCTATTTTAAAACCAGGTAGCTACATGACAAATTATGTTTCTAGGAAGTACCTTTTGTGCCAAATTATCAGGTGGATTTGTCTAGTGAGAAACTTGTAGGAGGCTGACCAGTCAAGGACTGAAGCAGTATTTCAAGGTGAGAAATGAGGATCTGGACTTATACAGAGACTAGAGGCCTGATGCACGAAGATTCATGGAAGAATAGGCCTTCCTTCTCCAGGCTGCCAGCACCAGTTTCCCTCCGGTACCCAGGGCCTTTGCTCTGGCCACCACCTTCCACCTTTGCTCTGGCCGGAGTTGCCTTCCGCCTTCGCTCCGGCCCTGCTGCCCTCCTGTAGCTCCCTCCACCTCCCCAGCTCCTCCCTTATAGCATGCATCCTGCCCCGCCCTGGCTGCTCCACGCCTGAGCACTCACTGCCCAGAGGCCCGGAATGGCCAGGGAGGGGTGGAATACCTGCGTCGTCACCATCTTTGTAGCGTCAATTTGCATATTCCCTCCTTATTGGCTGTGGGCACTACCATCTTTGCCATAGACTGACAGTCATTTTGCATATTTTGTGTTTATTAGATAGGATAATGGCAGCATTCTGTGCTACCACTGTGGACATGGGCACTGTTGATATTTTTAAAATATCTTATTAGGTGCATTGCATGAAAATGTATATAACATCTACAATCTTTCTACACAGTTTTTATTTGTTCCTTTATTAATTCTCATTTGTCCCTTCACCAATTAGTTAAGCACTCATCTTTTATGCTATAGGAGTGTTATAATGATCTGTGTTTGATTCTCCAGCCATGCATCTGAATGGCCTAAAACAACAGAATTCTAGTTGGAGGTATTGGAATTGCTTCAGCTTGTGCTGAAGCAGTTTTTAGAGAAATATCCATAATAACGCCAGTCTTCCTTGCATTATCTTTCTATTTGATTTTGGTGAAGGAAGAAAATGATATAATAAGAGGTTTATGATTTTTCTCAGTAAGAATTATAATTTTATGCTCTTGCAAAAACAGTAGGATGCCTGTCTATACTTGACAGGAGAGCTGATGCTTGCTACTGATCATTTTATTAACAGAGAAAGAAATTAGATCAAAGGTCCAACATTCAATTTTTTTAATTTGCAGTTTTATAACAATTTCACAAAATAATATTGCCACCTTAAATTGTGGAGGTCACTTTCTTTAATTTTTTTAAATCCAATGTGTGGCAAAATAAAGTGATGGTGGTGTTTGATAAAACAGTCTGTTTTATGGAATTTCAACAACACAATACTATACTCAGAATTTTATTAGTTCTCTGGTTTGTTCCTTTCAAATTCAACCATATTTTCAGGTCTGAAAGGATATCGAGCCACATTTAAGTCAGGCTGACCTGTTTATGTGCTCAGAGAATGTGTAATTCCTAGGGGTGTGTGTAGCCTTCTAGGCATAGGCATGACAGAGAAGGGAGAGAGGGGCATTCCCACTGAGGCTTACCACAGGCTTCTGTTTCCTCCTGCTGGAGAAAATTGGTCGGTTTTTGCAGCCTGTTAACAACCCTTAGCCTTCGCATATATATCAGCTCAGTGAGAAAAGAGGGGCATCTTTCTTTGCCGGGGCTGACCAGCAGCCCCTGAACGATGGATGAACAGATTACTCCGACACAGTTTCCCCACTGGGGAGAGGGCTAAGGGAAGACCTGGCTGATAGCAGCCAGGCGGCCTCAATTGCCTGCCTCCTTAAGGCCTATATTGGAATTTTTATCTTTAGATACAATCTGTAGGGTGAGTAATCTTGGGAGGACACCTGTGTTTACATTGACCTCTAGGCAAGGGCATCCAGGGATTAAGCATAACAATTCCGGTAAACACCCAGGGGTCTACAAATGCACAGACTTGTTTGGAAAGGGCAAGTCATAATTAGGGGCACCTTAGACACTCCCCTAAGTCTCCCTTAGACACTCCCCTAAGTCTCCCTGAAGTCGGAATTCCATTAAACCGGGCAGGCGGCCTTCCACTCACACCCCTTTTCTCAGAATGTCCTCACGACTTTCCAACCAAGTCTCATGTGCTCCCCAACATTTCTCACCTATGCATCTACCACTTAACACCCTCTTGACTATAGTAGACACTTACTAATTATGTATTCAATCCGACCAGTCTAAAGGTCCAGAGTGCCTAATGTACAGAGTATTTTCCCTCTCTTCCCAATCTTAGTGTTATGTTAGGAGTGATTCCTTTAAGGGAAGATGAAATCCAAACATTTTAAAAATACAGTCTTTGGAGCCCGGCCCTTGCGGCTCAGGGTTGAGTGACCTATGAACCAGTAGGTCACCATATGGTACCCTGTCAGTGCAGGGTTGCAAGCTCTATCCCCGGTAGGGGGCGTGCAGGAGGCAGCTGACCAATGATTCTCTCATCATTGATATTTCTGTCTCTCTCTCCCTTCCTCTCTGAAATAAATAAAAATATATTTTTAAAATATAATAAAGTGTAATACGTGGAAACTATGGAAGAAAGCTAGGCCCTGATGAACATTTGATTTGACTCCATCAGTCCTGCCGAAAACTATCTTGAAACTAGAGGCAAGTGTCCTGGCCTCACTCAACCTCAGTTCCCATATCTGTAATTGAAGTGGCTGATTTTCCGTCTCCTCCGTTGCATGACACTGATTCCCTGAGGCTGTGAATTGTGATAACGGAGAAAGGACAGGGAGACCTGAAGCACTAGTTTTGAGCAGGTGTTTGCACACACACAACACAGCAGTATATACAACCTTGTGATACTTTAGGCAATGGAATTACTACCATTCTCCTACTACTCCCCTCTACTTCTCTGCCACATGAGACAGGCTCCTTTAAGGGAATGTCATTGATTGGGTTATCACACACACTGCAAGTAACACCAGGCCAGTTCTATCCAGAGGGAAGAGCTTCCACTTTGCTTAGACCTACCTCATGATTTTGACTCTTCCGTCTATTCATTTCTTATCATAATAAAAGTGATATTTCTTGGGACAGCGAAGATATAGTTTGGCCAGGTATAAACAGAGCACCAAAAATTGCTGAACAAGAGGATGATCCCTTGGTCAGTGAGGTAGGAGAGCCGGTCCATGGATCACATGTAACCACAGTATTCTAGAGTATTCTACAGGCGGCCTCTCCTCCACTGTTTATGAGGAGCAGCGAATGACATTTGATTCATCGCTTGCTTTGTCATGTCTAAGTTTGTGTGCTGGGATTTTCAATGATGATAGTGATGACATGCATGATGTTTCTTAACCTTAGCAATATATTTTCACTTCCTATTATAGCACTATTATAAAAGCTGCTTATGTTACAGTGATTATTTAAATCCCCAAATTTTTCAGACATAAAGGAAACCAGCACAAAAATGTGATGGCAGTCATAGATGCATTTCAAATATATATATATATTTTTTTTTCTTCTGAAAAAGATAGGATAACTAGAAAATAACTGTTTAGTGATTTTAGAATTAAACCCAGAATGTTCAAGCGCATGATCACTCTATGCCACACCTTCAACTCCTGATTTATAGTAGAATTTCTAGGCACAAACAAGACATCTAAGAGCTAGAAAACTTTCTTACAGTTTTCCAAAACTACTCAGTTTTAAAGTCATAAATATTTGTTTTATACCAGTGACACTAGAACTCTGGGAATCCCTTGTGTCCTGGAGAAATCTCTGCAAAGAGGGGCTTCTCAAAATGTAAACTGTATCCGAGTACCTGGGGATCTTATTAAAATGCAGATTCTGGTTGAGCAGATGTGGGAAGGAGCCTGAGAGTGGAGCTGTAATAAGCTCCCAGGGGAGGCCAGTGCTACTGGATATGGGAACACACATTGAGTGGCAAGGGTATGGACTCTCTTCCCAGGTAATACTAACCTGTCTGATTTCTTGCTACATAAAGTACATTAACTATGAAGTTGTGGGGGATTCTTTTGGCCTGCGCTGTATCAACAGTTTATCTCACTAGCACAGTGCCTGGCATGTGTCAGTGTTAGTGCATATTTGCTGGAGTACTAACCTAGACTCGTTAGTTTGGTGCAAACAAGGTCCATGTTTGAGTAGCTATCACGGCTGTGATAAAGTAAGAACTGTATTAAACAGTAAGGACAGTAAGAGCTGTGAAAAGTGAAGGATCATTTACAATCTCTAGTGAAATTCTACTTAAAAGTAGTCACAAGATGCTTTTCTTTGATTAATAGAGGTATTAATTCATATATAACTACTGGAAGCAAATTTACGTAGTTTATTTATTAATTTTTAATTTTAAAAGGAATTAATAAACTGACTTTAAGGTTCTGTGAGTTTCTTTTATGAGCAAAACTACTTTTTTTTCAAATTTTAGACTATGTAGATAATGGCTCCCTCTACCGGTCAAACTCTGTTGGTGATGTGTATGTAAAGGATTTTGAATAACCCAAATACCAAGACACTGAAGTTGAAAAACATTTGGCATTCATAAGAATAGCTATTGACTGAATTAACACTATATTGTAATGATCTGAAAACAAAAAGCATTGGGTATGTAATGATATCTTGATTCCTTGGTTCATATGAAAATCTGATTATTTTTATTACAAATTAACTAGAAGAGTAAAGTTATTTCTAAAAACAGTAATAATATATCGATAAACACATTTATTTAATTATAAAAATGTACTTTTTTAAAGCAGTTACACCCCCTTTCTAAGCTAAATGATATTAGGGGGATATCAGCTTTCTTTTTCTGAAATGCCAAATGGTGTCTAGATTGCCAACAAATGAATAATTATTTATTTTTTACTTATACAATGTGTTTTTCAGGCAAGATTAGCTATTTCATTAAAGAAAAGGGAGTCTTATTTTCCTAATATAATATTCAAATTTTTAATTAATTCTAATTATTTTTCTAACTTTCATAAAGTGTACTATTGTTTTGTCTTTCATTTCCAAATTGTTCACAAATCAATTTCAAAAATGATATTGTTTCTTTTTTTTTTTTAATCTTCATCCTAGGATATTTTTCTATTGATTTTTAGAAAGAGTGGAAAAGAGAGAGAAAGACAGAGAGAAACATCTATGTGAGAGAAAGTGCCCGGCCAGGGAGGACTGAACTCTATTCACTGAGCCAAATTCGCTAAAGCAATACTGTTTCATATTTCACTGCTAATATGTAATCACTAGGCACAAAGGGAATTTTAAAAAATTACTTTCATAGTACATAATCTTTTTCTTATAAATTTATTATGCTTTAGTTACAGTGCTTTCTCTTTTTAAAATCTGGCTAGACTTAAAATCTGGATTTCTTAAATGATTTTTTAAAAAATTAATAATTTGTGACCTGGCCAGGTGGCTCAATTGGTTGAAGTGTCAAACATTTAAGGATTCAATTTCCAGTCAGGACACATACCTAGGTTGTGGGTTCAATCCCAGGTAGGGGCATTTATGGGAGGCAAACCATCTATGGTTCTCTCCTTTCTGTCTCTCTCTCTAAAATATAAATGAAAACATATCCTTAAGTGAAGATTAAGAGTATTTTTAAATTAATAACTTGGTAAATCTCGAGTTTTATTCTACTTAGCAGTAACAGTGATCACATTTGTTTTTATGTTGAAGGAAAAAAAAAAAAAAAGCACAACTACGTGTAGGTCTTTTCCCAGCAAAATTCAAATAGTGATTAGTTATCAGATCGCTTCTTGAATGCCAAATCAGAGCTCATTCAATTCGAACCATCTCAGTGATACCTTTAAAAGTTTATAGGATCAAATTTTTGCTACACCTGGCATCCTTCAACATTCTTTCATAAAAGATATTTCTGTACTCAAATTTAGATTTTTGATTCTGCTTATGTTTGTGGATCTAATGACTTTCTTTTTGAATTATATTAAATTTTTATTCTTTTTAGTCTGTATATCAACCTATCAACAGTTGAACTCCTTAAAGATCCATACACATAATGTACAATGAATTACATTTCCAACACAATCTTCTTGACACCTTGTAGATTCAGAGTTCTTCCCTCCACCATTAATCTCTTAAAAATACTATTACAGAAATTCTCATAATCTTTTACAAATAAAACATTGGTAACCATTCAGGTGATAAGATTATATTGACCACAAAGTATACATCATTGGGGTGAATCCAAGTCAAGTTTGTAAAACAAAATACAAATTTTGCAGATTCCTCCATTCATACTAAAGATTTACTCTTTTGAATATTGCCTTAACAATATGATGTGGGAAAGCCATGTGCCTATGTATATAGATTATACTAGTAAATCTATTTAAAATTATAATGGCCTCTGAGCCTGTCTAAATGTAAGAGTATTACCCTAAACTCTTCTCAAAGTAAAAATGTATTATGCAAATGAAATGGGTCTCTAGAATTAGAACTTTGGGAGCAGCGTCTAATGATTTGAAAAAGTTTAATTGTTACTGAACATTTAACAAAGAAGTGAATAATCTTACTTTTTCCTAAGCTTTTTCTGATAAAAGAGCAAGTTCAATTGCCAAAAATAGCCTTTAATTTTTAATTAAATGTAAGGCTAAATGACATGTGGTTTAAAGACACCCTAGGGCATGATTTAATAGCCCAGTAATACTTGTTTTGTGGTTCGGTTTAGCACACATTAATGAAATTCCAAAAAATATCTTTAGAGCTTATTTATATATGTTAACTGATCCAATATTAGAGTTTTGGGGAATCCTAATGGTCACCTAATGCAACCTTTAGTCAGTGAGTCAGTCCTCTACAGTTTCTAACAAATGGTTATCTATTTGGGCTCAAACATTTTTAAGTAAAGGGTAGTTCCCCCCTTACAAAATATGACAAGATATAGCTGTAAGAAAGTTTACCTATATGTTTCATAAAAATTGGACAACTCTTCACATGCACTTCATAAAAGTAGAGAATATAGGAGAAATTGATTTTTCACTATTATAAATAAATCTCTTATATGTGTGTATCCTATATAATAAAAGCCTAATATGCAAATCGACCCAAAGGGGAAATAACCAGTGGAACGATGGGTCACTATGACATGCACTGACCACCAGGGTGCAAACGATCAATGCAGGAGCTGTCCCCAGCCTGCAGGTCCCAGGCCAGCCAAGGCGGGAGCCAGCAGGGGCCCCTTGACCCCTCTGCTGCTTGCCCTGCAGAGGGAGGTGACCAGCAGTGGTGGCAGGGGGCTGGGCCAGCAAGCGAGTGGCACCAAGTTGGCCAAGGCAGGTGCCAGTGGGGACCCCCAATCACCCCACAGATCAGCCCAGATCACCAGCCAGGCCTAGGGACCTCACCCATGCAGGAATTCATGCACTAGGCCTCTAGTTTTATATAATACCCATATACTGAAATATAATATTTTCTTGTAAATAAAAAAGATTTCAAAATACCAGCATTTAGAATAGTGTACTGGTCATGCTTATAATTTTTTGCAAAAATTATATGAATTGTTGGCTTTCAGACAAAGCTGCAGAATTGATAATTAATTATGGAAGATGTGGGATTATTAAAGAGATCCATAGCTTCTTTTCATTAAAAATGAAACACAAAGTCACACAAAGTCTCCCTCCCTCTCAGAAGCAGTCACTTTTACCAGTATATATGCCTCATCCCATAAACATTGTAGCTATCATTGCTTTATGAAAATGATTTTTTCTCATAAGTTTTATATTATTATATATGTAATAATATGTAATAAAGCAACATGTAATAATATTTAAATAAAGTAATGATCACGTGTATGATGATAAGAAAAGAATAAATAAATTATCTCTGATATTATATTGCTTTCATTTTGACATTTAATAATTTCATGCACATAGGGAATAGGATATTTATCCTTCAGCCTTTTGAGTTTCAAAGATGGTAAAGATAAATCTGTTTCCTGCTGGGAAAATTTTTAAAGAAGTTATCAACTTTTCAAAACAGTTATAGCCAACAATTCTAAATATTTATTTCTCAAATAATACAAAATGGTTTGCAAAATAATCATTTGAGATTATAGTTTTTTCTACAGGAAATGAGTTTTTAGATCTAAATTGTCAGTGCTGCTCTGTCTCTTTATTTATTACTTCAATTGGTTACAGATATTACAAATGCCCATGGAATCAGACATTTTAGGAAGAGCTTCAAAATGAGTGAATGGACTTACAACTAGATCTTAGATTATATGTACTGTGGGATAAACTTTGCTGAACTCATTTTATTCTTAATAGTTGTTATTGAGTAAACACGTGTCAAAATCTACACCAAAATTTTTATTCTAAACGAACTCATTTTCTAATGAGAAATAAGCTAAAATTAATTGATAAAATACAAAATATAAAGTTACAACTATGCATGTGCCACTGAATGTGCAAAGTAAAAAACTTTATCTGATTTTTGGAAGTTATATTAAATATTTAATTTTCAATTACATTACACTATTTTTAATAAATATCTCTTATTTTGTAATGCAGATAAATCTTGTTAAAGTCAACTTTTTGGAAATGTATACAATACATATTTATGTAATATTGATGATTACCAATATCTTTGTGATTTAGAAGTAAATCCTTCAGTTTCTTATAATTACTTTAAAGACTTGTTATTGACTATGTGAGCCTTATTTCACATGTATGAAAAGTAAATGTTGCTGGAAGTGGATGATAGAGCTAAATGGGAAATGCAAAACTATAACATTCTTAGAAGATAACATAGGAAAAAACCTAGATTAATTTTTATATGATGATCACATTTTAGTGTACAGGATGTTGCTCCAACCAACTGAGCCACCCGGCCAGGGCCAATGATGATGACATTTTAGATACCACACCAAAGGCATAATTATTGAAAAAAAATTATAAGCTGGACTTCATTACAATTAAAAACATCTGCTCTGTGAAAGACTGTGTCAAGTGAATGAGAAGACAAGCAACAGACTGGGAGAGAATATTGCAAAAGATACATTTGATAAAAGAGTATTATTCAAAAATATACAAAGAACTCTTAAAACTCAACAACAAGGAAAAAAAAGTTCTAGGCTTTTCAAAATGGAAGCCGAAAAGGCGGACATGTCCTGTGCCTTCTCATGGAGCAGATAGAAGGAACAACTAAATCAAATAACATTCCATCGGAACTGGTCAATTAAACACAACTAGCGAGACAATTTGTGCCAGAAAGGACAGAAGGTGCCTGGACAATGGTAGGATTGGGGAACTGGGCTGAAGAGAGAGAGAGAGAGAGAGAGAGAGAGAGAGAGAGAGAGAGGAGAGAGAGAGAGAGGGAGGGAGAGAGATGCACGACCACCAGGACAAAAGGGTCAGAAGGAACCTGCGCTACACCAAGTTCACGTCCCTTGGAACACACGCAACATTTGACTGTGAAAGGGGGGTCACAGGACTGCTGGTAGCCAGGGAATCTAGATATAAGTCTACAGCCATGAGAGGCTGCACCCAGAAAGGCAGCCTGAAGAACTGACCCAGCTGCACGGTACTGGGGTGGGGGAGAAGAAACTCACAGTGACGTGGTTGTTTTGTCCTTTTATTTTCCTACTTTTACTTGCTAAACCCAGTTCATAGGACCTTTCAATTACAAACACTCCCTGAGGCTGCAGAGCAGGTGGAGGTTCAGTTTTGTGGAGGCCCGGGGGAGGCTGTGGAGAGGAGCAGGACAGGAGAAGTGACAAGGAATCTGGCACTAGCACATTCTGGACACTCCAACAATAAGCAGCCATTTTTCTCCTGAAAAGTCATTCCTTCCCAGCACCCTGCAGGGCAACTAGTGCAGCTGCACCCAGCCTTGAGCTTTGCAGAGGAAATGAAGAAACTGAATAGCGCCAGGAAGCCCTCAGGGACTGGGTTGAGGAGCCTTTGGTCCCAGATTCCAATACAGCAACACCCCCACCTAAAGCCTGTGTCAGAAATAGATGCTTGTGTAAATACGACTGAAAGCAGGCAGACAAACAAAGTGGGCAGATTGGTCCCGCCTGCCTGCAACCAAGGCTGTGGAGACAGACACAGAGGAGTAGTGGATTACTAGAAACTTCTACACGGTGCTGACTACCTAACAGGAAACTGAGAAGTGGCAGACAGAACAGTAGAGAGGGGTCTTAAACCAGCCCCCATGGGACATTAAAAATGGTCTGAAGCGAACGACACTTCACTTATTTATTTATTTATTTTATTTAAAAAAAATTGTCTTTATTTTTTAACCATTTTTGTGTTATTTTTCTTCATTCTAATCTTATTTTTATCATTATTTTATTTTACCTTATTCTTTAAATTTTCCATCCTTTTCTTTCTCACTTCTCCTTTTTTCATCCTGTTTTTCTTCTTCTGTCCCTGCTTTAGTTTTTCTCTCTACTTTCTTTTTACAGCTTATGAAAAATTTATGTTCTTTATCTACTTTATTGAAACATTATTATTATTGTAATTTCTGTTGGCTTACTCATATATCTAATTTCCTCTCCCCTGCTCCAAGTCCATGCATCCTTCTTTTTTCTCTTTCTTCACTAGCCAATTTTTTTCATGCTTTTGTTTTTCCTCTCTTCTCTTGCTCTCTTCTTCTCCTAATTGATTAATTCACTCACTGAACTTAAGCCTATCTGCTCTCTCATCTATTCTCCTTTTCCAAAAATAGATTTATATATATATGTAGATAGATAGATACTTTTTAAAATTATTTTTGTTTTTTAATCTATTTATTTTTTTATTGATTGATTTTTTTTTTTTTTTTTTTACTTTTCTTCTTATCCACTATCTCTTTCTACTTCCTTTTTACTGAACCGTGGCCATTCCCCTATTCATTCAATTCCTTTACCTTACTTTCTGGATATAAGCTCTGCTTATACAGATTCTGCCCCCCACTTTTTTCTGGGTGTTTGTTATTTGCATTTTTTGTTTATTTGTTTGTTTTGTGGAAATTTCTCCCATATATGTATATTTATTCCCATTCTTTTTTTTTCCTTTTTGCAATATCATTTTTGCTCTCTTTTATCTCTCCTCATTCTCTTTTCTCTGGTGGCCACTATTATTGGGGTTATCAGTGTCATAACTATATACATATTTTGTAGCCCTTGTGTCATATTTTGTCCAGTTGTATTTTTTGCTGTTCAAGTCAATGTTGTAGAGAGTCAGCAACATAAGCAGATACCCTGAGAGGAGACACCATCCACAAATGGGACAATAACACTCAAGACCAAACTACACCAAGAGAAGACAGATATCTCCTACTGGGGATATCCAGCCCAGAAGACCTGATAGAGTGCACCCCTGGGTCCCAAAAACATTTACTATATATGACATACTAAAAATAAAAATAAAAATGGGTAATATAGAAGTTTGATCCAATACATAGAAACAACTACAAAGGAATGACAAAAATGGGGAGACAAAGAAACAAAGCACATACGAAAGAAAAGGAGGATTCACCAAAAAAATAAGTAAAGGAAATGGAGGCAAGAAATTTGTCAGAGAAAAATTCAGAGTAATGGTTATAAGAATACTGAAAAGGATGGAAGACAAATTCAACAACATGTTTAAGAATCAAGGGGAAATGAAGAAGAACCAAGAAGAATGACATTGCTGCAATAAAAAGCATCAACAGTAGACTAGAAGAAGTGGAGGACCACATCAGTGAGCTGAAGACAAGATAGGAAAAAATACCCAAGCAGAACAGCAACTGAAAAAAAAACAAAAAACAAAAAACTTAAAAAGCAGGAGGAGAGCCTAAGGGAGCTTTGGGACAACATGAAACAAAACAAAATCTGCATAATAGGTGTTCCAAAAGGAGAGGAACCTGAAAAAGGAATAGAAATTATGTTTGAAGAAATAATGACAGAAAATTTCCCTGATATAGGGAAGAAAAAACCCACACAAATTAAGAAGAACACAGAGTCCCAAACAAGATGTACCAAAAAAGACCAATACCAAGACACATTATAATTAAATTGGCAAACACCAACAACAAAGTAAGAATCTTAAAGGTTACCAGAAAGTTACCTATAAGGGATCTCCCATTAGACTATCATCTGATTTCTCAACAGAAACACATCAGGCCAGAAGGGAGTGGAATGAAATATACAAGTGATGCAAAGCAAGAGGCTGAATCCAAGAATAGTATATCCAGTAAGGCTATCATTCAAAATTTAAGGGGAAATCAGGATCATCACAGACAAAAAAAAAAAAAAAGGTTTAAGGGAGTTTATTACCACTAAGAGAGCAATGCAAGAAATACTAAAGGGGCTACTGTAAAAAGAAGAAATAGGAAGGGAAGAAGGAACACAGGCATAAAGAATAAAAATGGCGACAAACAAGTATTTAAAAATAATAACCTTAAACGTAAATAGATTAAATGCTCCAATCAAAAGACAGGGTAACTGAGTGGTTAAGAAAACATGACCCATATATCTGCTGTCTACAGGAGACCCACCTCAGAACAAAGGACCCACACAGACTGATAGTGAAGGGATGAAAAACAATTTTTCAGGTGAATGGAAATGAAAAAATGCTGGGGTAGCAATACTTACATCTGACAAATTAGACCTCAAAGTGATGTCTATAATAAGAGATAAGGAGGGGCACTTCATAATACTGAAGGGAGCAATTCAACAAGATAATATAACTTTAATAAACATATATGCCCCCAATACAAGAGCACCCCAAACACATTAAAAAAAATTCTGGAAGATATCAAGGGTGAGATTGACAGTAATACAATCATAGTAGGGAACTTTAATACCCCATTTCCACACTGGATGAATCCTGTAAACAAAAAATAAGCAAAGAAACAGCAATCTTAAATGACTCACTAGATCAAATGGAATTAATTGACATCTTCAGAACATTTCATCCCAAAGCCACAGAATATACATTCTTCTCAAATGCACATGGGACATATTCAAAGATAGACCACATACTGGGACACAGGCAAAGTCTCTTCAAATTCAAGAAGATAGAAATCATATCAAGCATCTTCTCAGATCACAATGGCATAATATTAGAAATCAAATACAATAAAAGCAATGAAAAAAAAATCAAACACTTGGAGGCTAAATAGCTTTCTATTAAATAATGATTGGGTTACCAAAGAGATCAAAGAATAAATTAAAGGCATCCTAAAAACAAATGACATTAAAAACACAACAATCCAAAATCTATGGGACACAGTGAAAGCAGTCCAGAGAGGGAAGTTCATAGCTGTACAAGCCTACTTCAGAAAAACAAAAACAACAACAACAACAAAACAACAAACAAAAAAATAAAAACTCACAAGAAAACCTTGTAATAAATTATCTAACCCTAAAACTTAAAGAATTAGGAAAAAAGCAATAAGAAAAGCCCAGAGTAAGCAGAAGGAAGGAACTAATAAAGATCAGAGCAGAAATAAATGACAGAGAGACCAAAAGAACAATACAAAAGATCAACAAAACCAAGAGCTAGTTTTTTTCAAAAGCTAAACAAGATTGAAGAACCTCTAGCCAGGCTCACCAAGAAACAAAGAGAGAGGAACCAACTAAACAAAATCAGAAATGAAGGAGGTGAAGTAACAATAGACCCCACAGAAATACAAAGGATTGTAAACAAATACTATGAACAAATCTACTCCAACAAACTGGGCAACCTAGATGAAATGGACATATTCTTAGAAGAATACAAGCTTCCAAAACTCAATCAGGAAGAATAAATAAAAAACCTGAATAGGCCTATAACTACCAATGATATTGAAGCAGTAATCAAAAATCTTCCAGCAAACAAAAGACCTGGTCTGGATGGCTTTAGAGGGGACTTTTACGAAACATTTAAAGAAGAACTAAAACCTATCCTGCTCAAACTATTCCAAAAAATTAAAGAGGAAGGAACACATCCAAGCTCTTTATATGAAGTTAACATTACCCTAATTTCAAAACTAGATAAAGACACTACAAAGAAAGATAATTACAGGCCAATATTCCTGATTAACATATATGCTAAAATCCTCAACAAAATTCTAGTAAATTGGATCCAGCAATCTTACCTAATAAAACAGTAATATGCAAATTGACCGCACCTTCGCTACACCCATAAACCACGCCCACCAGCCACGCCCACCAGCCCATCAGAAGCAAATATACACGTTAAACCAGCAAAGATGTGGGTTAAGGCCTGCAGCCGCCTGCCCAGGTCCATGAGAGGGCAGCACCCATGCCAGTGAGATCCAAGCCATGATGGTGGACTGGGGCAGGCGGTTAGCGCTGGCAGCCGGCTGACCAGGTCTGCCATCACCGATGGCAAACTGGGGCAGGCGGCGTGGGTTGAAGCCCGGAGCCGCCTGCTCAGGTCCGCCATCACTGATTTCGGACTGGGGCAGCCGTCTGCACAGGTCCGCCATCACAGATGGCGGACCGGGGCAGGCGGCCTGGGTTGAAGCCCGCAGCCGCCTGCCCAGGTCCGCCATCACCGATCGCAGACCAGGGCAGGCGGTGTGGGTTAAGGCCCGCAGCCGCCTGCCCAGGTCCACAATCAGGGATCACGGACCAGGGCAGCTGCCTGCACAGGTCCGCCATCACCATCGCAGATCCGGGCAGCCGCCTGCCCCGTCCGCCATCACCAGGTTCGCCACCACCAATCGCTGACCGGGGCAGGCAGCGTGGGTTGAAGCCCGCAGCCGCCTGCCCAGGTCGGCCATCACCGATCTCGGACCTGGGCAGCCGCCTGCACAGGTCCGCCATCACAGATCGCGGACCTGGGCAGGCGGTATGGGTTAAGGCCTGCAGCCACTGGCCCAGGTCCACGATCAGGGATCACGGACCAGGGCAGGCGGCGTGGGTTGAAGCCCGCAGCCGCCTGCCCAGGTCTGCCATCACCATCGCAGATCGGGACAGCCACCTGCACAGGTCCGCCATCACCGATCGCAGACCCGGGCAGCCGGCTGCACAGGTCCGCCATCACCGATCGCAGACCGGGGCAGGCGGCGTGGGTTAGCGCCCGCAGCAGCCTGACCAGGTCCCGGATAAGGGCTTCAAGTCAGCCATCGCCAGTGGCAGCTGACTCAAAGCCCCTATCAGGGATCATGGACCAGGGCAGACAGCGTGGGTTAATGCCTGCAGCAGGCTGCCCAGGTCCCCGATCACGGATCCAGGTGGCGTGGGTTAGCACCCACAGCCATCTGACCAGGTCCACGATAGGGACTTGGAGTCTAGCATAACGAAAAGAATAGTCAGCAAAAGCAGGAGACAAGGTTTCATAAGTTCTCCCCCAGGTCACCACTGTTCTCTTATACATTTTAATTATCCCAGACTTTGCATGATGGGATTTGATTTGAATTATGCCTGATAGAGATTACATGGCATGAATTGTAGGCTCATTCTTTCTTTTTGTGGTTGCCTGACTGAGAAAGGCCTTGGAATGAGAGAAGGCACTTTTATTCTCCTTTTTCATTCTTTAGAGGCTGAGGAATTACAGTTATATGAAGAACTTAGTGAGAGAATGAAAGTCTCATGCTGTATTTTTTTGTAAGTTTTATCATGTGGACTATCAAAAACTTGGTGGGATCCTTTTCAAGAGGTGTTACAAAAATTATGTTGGAATTAACATTCAAGAGTAAAAGGAGAGAAGTGAGTGGTGGGTAAAGGAAAGAACTTTGTCCTAGAAACCAAATAGAAGCCACATAAACCTTCAGATTCTTACTCATTGTGCTTTGGAGGTATTAAAGGATAATTTTTAAAAAAGTTAAAATCATGACTTATAATCTGTATAGATAAAAGGCTAAGTGACCGACATTTGTCCATCCGTCCGACCAACTGGTACATATGACGCACTGGAAATATAAAAATAAACTTTGACTCGCACACGTGCCATACATATAAAGCTCTCGCTGGCGCTAATTTGAATGTTGCATTTGGTGGGAAAGTTCTTTTCAGAGGGGATTTTTGTGTTGCCATGCTATACGATTGGCCATAGTACAAATAAGTTTTAAAGTACTGTAGTGTTTGGGGATGTTTCAGACAGTTGTCTCTTAAAACAAATATGAGATCAGAGGATTCTGCTTATAGTGAATGGTAAGTAAAACTTGGAGATGGCAAACTTGATAGCAATTTTCATTTAGGAATGGATATTATTGAAATTCCCCATGAAATGATTTTTAATGGATCTATTATTTAAGCCATTTTTGGAAATAGTATATCTATAGATAATATTAAAAATATATCTAAACATGCAATTCTTTGTTCAAAAAATGAGCACGTTCAAAAATTAAATGAAGAAATTTTGGATATACTTGATGGAGATTTTCACACCTACTTGAGTGGTGATTCCATTGACTCAACAGATGATGCTGGAAAGGAAAATTTTCCTATTGAATTTCTTAATAGTATTACTCCTTCTGGAATGCCGTGTCATAAATTAAAATTGAAAGTGGGTGCAATCATCATGCTATTGAGAAATCTTAATAGTAAATGAGGTCTTTGTAATGGTACCAGATTTATTATCAAAAGATTGCAACCTAACATTATCAAAGCTGAAATATTAACAGGATCTGCAGAGGGAGAGATTGTTCTGATTCCAAGAATTGATTTGTCCCCATTTGACACTGGCCACCCATTTAAATTAATTCGAAGATATTTTCCTGTTATGCCAGCATTTGTGATGACTATTAATAAATCACAAGGACAAACTCTAGACAGAGTAGGGATATTCCTACCTGAACCCATTTTTGGACATGGTCAGTTATATGTTGCTTTCTCTCTCGCTTTTTTTTAAAGTATTTTTTAAAAATATTTTATTGATTTTTTTTTTTTTTTTACAGAGAAGAAGGGAGAGGGATAGATAGTTAGGAACATCGATGAGAGAGAAATATCGATCAGCTGCCTCCTGCACACCTCCTACGGGGGATGTGCCCGCAACCAAGGTACATGCCCTTGACCGGAATCGAATCTGGAATCTTTCAGTCCACAGGGCGATGCTCTATCCACTGAGCCAAACCAGTTACGGCTGTTGCTTTCTCTTGAGTTCAAAGAGCATGTTACGTTAAAGTTAAAGCTGTAAATACTTTATCTCAAGGGAAATTAGTCAAGCACTCTGAAAGTGTTTTTACTCTTAATGTGGTATACAGGAAGATATTAGAATAAGTTTAATCACTTTATCAATCATTATTTGCATCAATATTGTTTTTATATTACGAGTTATTGTTATATCAGTTTGTTATTGTTTACTTATTAATAAATTTATGTATTATTTTCATATACATTGTACTCATTTCCTTTTATCTCTCACACTTTTATTATAGAGAAAGGGCAAATAGCAATATTAAAATATTTCATCTAATTAATTCCCTTTCAATGTGCACGAATTTCTTGCACCGGGCTACTAGTATATTATAAAGATCATACACCATGACCAAGTGGGATTTATTCCAATGCTGGTACAATATCTGCAAATCAACAAACATGACACATCACATAAACAAATTGAGAGACAAAAATCACATAATCATAACAATCAATGGAGAAAAAGTATTTGACAAAATCCAACACCCTTTCTTGTAAAAACTCTCAGCAAAGTGGGAATAGAGGGATCATACCTCAACATAACAAAAGCCTTATATGACAAATTTACAGACAACACCATACTCAATGGTCAAAAACCCAAATCATTTCCCCTAAAAACAGAAACAAGACAGGGATGCCCACTTTCAGCACTGCTGTTCGACATAGTACTGGAAGTGCAAGCCATAGCAATCAGATATGAAGAAGAATTAAAAGGCATCCAAATCAGAAAAGAATATGTAAAATTGTCATTATTCGCAGAGGACATGATATTGTGCATAGAAAAATCCTAAAGACTCCATCAACAAATTACTAGAACTAATAAACGAATTAATCAATTTAGCAGGATACAAAATTAAAACCCAGAAATATATGGCTTTTTTACCTACCAATAATGAACTCACAGAAAGAGAAACTAATAAAACAATCCCATTTACCACGGCAACAAACAAAATGAAGATACTTAGGAATAAACTTAACTAAGCAGGTAAAAACCTGTATTCAGAAAACTACAGGACACTGAAAAAAGAGATAGAAGAAGACATAAACAGATGGAAGAACATACCGTGTTCATGGATTGGTAAAATCAACATCATTAAAATGTCCATACTACCCAAAGCAATCTATGGATTCAATGCAATCCCCATTAAAATACCATTGGCATATTTCACAGACCTAGAACTAGCTCTCCAAAAATTCACATGGAATAAATAAGACCCTGAATAGCCACAGCAATCCAGAGAAAGAAGAATAAAGTTGGAGGAATCATAATACTAAATATCAAGCTATATTACAAAACCACTGTTCTCAAAACTGCCTGTTACTGGCACAAGAACAGATATATAGACCAATAGAACAGAACAGAGAACCCAGAAACAACCCAAGCCATTATGCTCAATTAATATTTGACAAAGGAGGCAAGAGCATACAGTGGAGTCAAGACGGTCTCTTCAATAAATGGTGTTGGAAAAAGGAAAAGATACCTACAATAAAATGAAAATAGACCATCAACATACACCATACACACACAAAAATAAACTCAGAATGTATAAAGGACTTAAACATAAGAAGAGAAACCATAAAAATCTTAGAAGAAGCCATAGGCAGCAAAATATCAGACTTATGTCATAGTAATATCTTTACCAATACAGCTCCTAAGGCAATGGAAACTAATGAGAAAATAAAGAAATGGGACTACATCGAAATAAAAAGCTTTGCACAGCAAAATAAACCATCAACAAAACAAGAAAGCCCACAGCATGCGAGAAGATATTTGCCAATGTTATCTCCGATAAGGGTTTAATCTCCAAAATTTACAGGGAACTCATACAACTTAACAAAAGGAAGATAACCCAATCAAAAAATGAGCAAATTACCTAAACAGACACTTTTTGAAAGAGGACCTACAGAAAGCCAAGAGACATATGAAAACATGCTCAATATCAGTAATCATCTGAGAGATGCAAATCAAAACAACAATGAGGTACCACCTCACACCTGTCAGAATGGCTATCATCAACAAATCAACACACGACAAGTGCTGGTGAGGATGTGGAGAAAAAGGATCCCTCTTGCACTGCTGGTAGGAATGCAGACTGGTGCAGCCACCCTGGAAAATAGTATGAAGTTTCCCCAAAAATTTAAAAATTGAACTCATTTGACCCAGTAATCTCACTTCTAGGAATGTATCCCAAGAAACCAGAAACACCTATCAGAAAGAATATATGCACCTCTATGTTCATAGTAGCACAATTTACATGAGCTAAGATTTGGAAATAGCCTAAGTGCCCATCAACAGATGAGTGGATTAAGAAATAGTGGTACATCTACACAATGAAATACTAAGCTGCGGTAAAAAAGAAGGAACTTTTACCATTTGCAACAGCATGAATGGCTCTGAAGAACATGATGCTATGTGAAATAATCCAGTCAGAGAAACATAAATATCACATGATCTCACTCATTTTTTAAATATAATCCTATCTAATAAAAGAGTAATATGCAGATTGATCATCACTCCAACACACAAGATGGCTGCCCCCATGTGGACACAAAATGGCCACCACAAGATGGCCAGCAGGAGAGGGCAGTTGGGAGGGAACAGGCCTGCAAGGAAGGGAAGTTGTGGGTGATCAGGCAAGCAGGGGAGGTCAGTTGGGAGGCACCAGGCCTGCAAGGGAGGGAAGTTGGGGGCGATCAACCCTGCAGGGGAGGGCAGTTAGGGGTGACCAGGCTGGCAGAGGAGGGAAGTTGGGAGCAAACAGGCTGGCAGGGAAGCAGTTAGACATCAATCAAGCTGGCATGGGAGTGATTAGGGGGTGATCAGGCTGGCAGGCAAAAGCAGTTAGGGGTAATCAGGAAGGCAGGCAGGCAAGCAGTTGGGAGCCAGCAGTCCTGGATTGTGAGAGGGATGTTGACTGCCCGTTTAGGCCCGATCCTACCGGGTCTAAATGGGCAGTCGGACATCCCTCGAGGGGTCCCAGATTGGAGAAGGTGCAGGCTGGGCTGAGGGACACCCCCCCCCCCCCGTGCACAAATTTCATGCACCGGGCCTCTAGTTAACAATATAAACTGATGAACAAAAATAGATCCATAGACAGAGAAATGCTGAACAGACTGTCAAACCTCAAAGGGAAGACAAGGGAGGAGAGAGGGATAAGAGATCAACCAAATGACTTGTATGCATGCATATTAGCATAACCAATGGACATGGACACTGGGGAGGTGGGGGCTTGTCCTGGGGGGTGTGAGTTGCCGGGGAGGGGTTGATGGGGGAAAAAGGAGATATATGAAATACTTTAAACAATAAAAAACAAACAAATCAAAAAATAAAAACTCAACAACAAGGAAACAAATATCAGTTTGGGGATTTCTTACAACCAGAACACACTGTTACCATGTGATTCAGCTATCACACTCCTTGGTAAGTGAACTGGGCAGAGATAAGTTAATTGGCATTATTTAGAGCTTAGAGTTTATTCATCCCTGAGGAATTCACATAATAAGCAAAGAAGATCTACGCATTTTATGCAGTTTAGTTAGCTGCACCAGACTATGACAAGTTAGCTGCATAGGTTAATATTTTTAAAAGGATAGACTTTCTACTAAGGACTTATGGTAAAATCCCATTGTTATTTAGCTACAAAGTTTTACACATTTAAACCTCAACACAAGAGAATTATATGAGTATAGACGCTATCTAAAACTAAAATTAAGTAAAAGTATATTGGTTTAAAAACAATTTTGTTTTCCGGTTTAAAAATTTTCCTGTGACTCAAAATTTTATTTTAATTTCTTCTCATTCACTAACCTAGATTAGATATCATTAAATTGAGACATCATAAACACACTCATATGCTTTAATTAGTACCTTCTAACAACTTAAAAAATGATTATCTGTAAAATTCAAAAACTATATTATGTTAAATTTCTAAAATGATGAAACTTTATAACTCTAATTCCTGAAGTTGAAGTTATATCCATCCCCCTGGATTATGTAAGAGCATCATTATCCTTTTCTTAAAAATAATGGTAATTTTAAGGAAGATACGAATCTATATATATAAAAACCCAGTGACCAGAACGGCAAATGACAAGAAGGACCGGTGGCTATGCCACGCACTGCCTGATCCAGGCCCCAATTGCCTGGCCAGCCCGGCCCCTAACACCCTGATCAGGGGTAGGTCATGCCAGCCAGACCCCACCTGTGTACGAATTTGTGCACCGGGCCTCTAGTATTCATACAATAGAAAAACATCTGTTTTCAATAAAATTTTTCAATATCTGATAATTATCAATGTTATTAATTAGATCATCATTGTTATTATTAATGGTGAGAGGCCCTAGCTTAGAACTGGAAGGTGCCATAACCTTATACACTGCTTTCCTTTGAATGATTTATCCCACTCAAAGTACTAATAACTTGGTTTCTGGATATTACTTTTCTTGCATGAGCAGAGCTCTAAGTGATCATCAAAGGCCATTGCATTGCTAAATTGAGAAAAAGTTTTCATGTACTGGTCTTTCATTTCTCAGCTGATTTCCTCATGAAACCTGATGTCATTCCCCAGGCTCTCTACAGAAATTAACTTCACATGATTGGAAACTCATCAGCATTTTGCATTAGCTAAGGCATGCCTGAGAATGTTAACTATGAAAATATGTATTACCTATTAAAATCACTAGCCCGTTCCATTGGTAAAGGGAATACTGACTTAGCAGAATTCTTTGCTTGGGACCTATAAAAGGCCCTGGGGACATACATGTAGGGAACCCAGAAGACTGTAACAGGAAGACTAGGGCCTCACAGCTCTAGCATCTATAATAATAAAAGGGTGATATGCTAATTAGACTGGACATCTTCCGGAGGTCATTCCAGATGTCCTTCCTGACAAAGCTGGGGCCGAAGGGAAGCCAACCGGGTCCTGGGTGCCTGCAGGCAGCCCAGGGGAAGCCAGCCTGGGTCCCAGGTGCCTGCTGGTGGCCGGAGGAGGGAAGCCAGGGTCCCGGATGCTGGAGGGAAGCCAGTGCCAGCAGCCAGGGGAAGGAAGGCCTACTCTTGCATGAATTTTCGTGCATCGGGCCTCTACTACTACATAAGGAGATATCTGAATGAAGATATTTTTGTTCACATGAATAAGTGATATTATGCGCATTATAGCCACTTAAATAATGAGTCTTTTCTGTCACAAACAGCATTTAAGTGTTTGCTTTGCTTTTTTAGTTTTGTTTTTTTAAATCACTTTCTTTTTAAAACATTGTGAACATGGCTTTAGAAGAACATTAGTGTGTAATTTTAAAAACTTTACATAATATTTAACATATTGGCTTGACTTTAGAAGTTTCTTAAATATTTGAAAATAAAGGGAAATATTATCTGTATTATTTATGAACACAAAAAACTAAATTATGATGCATGAATTCTGAAAAATGATTAGAATACTGTAGTGCTAAATTTAGAGAGCATGACTATACCCATATTAATTTTGCTTGTAAACTAAGAATGAAATATCTTTATACTTTCCTTTAAAATGGGAAAGCATCAGATACATATGAGGATAATTTATAAAGATGATCCTTCTTTAATAATTATGAACAACAGTAATATATGCCTTAAGATGCTATTTTAGCCAATGATGCCATAAACATTTTTTTATTAATCTATTTTGTTCTGGCATATACACACACACACACAGTATATACACTGATATAAAAAAAATAACCCACATTTTAAAAGATATTTATTATATTTGAAAAATAAACTTTGAATATAATGTCAAGAAAGAAACCCTGATTTAGGGTTGGCTGAATACCAGTGTAAAACAGACAAAATACCTATTTTGGCTCTGTGACTTTAAAAGTTTGAAATAGAATTTGAAGTTAGCTAATTCATAAACTTAAAATATCTCAAGAATGTTTTTCAGAAAAAGCAAATGTTTTTACTGTTTTAGCATATCTAATTTAGGTATTCAATAGGGAGTTAGTATATTAAGTAGTTGTTATATGGAAGCATTCACTAATAGTTTTTAAAGCAATTTAACAGATTGAAATTCTTTTGGTTAATTTTAGCAATATGTAAGAACGTATGGTGTGAGACAAGTCAGTATAGTTTAATTTATAGAGAACTGAACTGATTATTGAACATTTCAGAAAAATACATGATTAATACAAGTTATATATATGTACATATATACATATCTCTGCATGTAATAGGTCTAATTTCATAACATTTCTCTAACTTGGAATTAATTTTATTATACAATATATTTTAAACTTTCATTATTAATTTAAATCTTAAAAGGATTATAGGATCCATGCTCTGCTTAAAAGGACTGCAGACTTTTCAGAATTTGACCTTAATGTTGCTACATACCAACTATTAGAGATTTTCTGCAAAAACACTAGGGATGCTTTATTCTTCAGAAGCTACTATGTTTGTTTCAATCTTCACAAAACACAGATTGTGACTCCACAATTTGATATTTGGTGAGATTATTTGCCTTAGAGATACTATTATCTAAAAGGATTGCATTCCATTGTCATGGAATGTTTAGCTACAGGAAACTGGGAATTTTGATATGTATCAAGACTACAAAATAACTGATGAAATTCTCAGACAAAAAGTAATAATTATAAAAATAACGTGTTTTTATAATCTGTTGTTCTATTGAGGAAATGATTTATTATAAAATGAAATGGAGTTAGCTAATTTATGTCAGGCAAAAAGAAAATTACCAAAGTTATTTTTGCTAGGAAAAGAGTTTTTCTACTCTATCAGACATTAGTTTTTTCCTCAATATACAACTGAAATATAGATTACATTTGCTATTTTTAAGTGACAGGAAAACAATAAAGCCTTGATGTCATTAAGTAAAATGCAAATAACAAATAAAATTATATTTGCCTTTGCTCATTTGATAATTAAAGTGATATTTCCCCTAAGTAATTTAGTTTACATTATTTGTATTGCTGTCCACATAATGGCATCATTTGTTTATTGCCATTCTGTCACAAATGATTTTTAACAACGAGGTATGTCTTTACCAACTACTAAGATCTTTACTCGTATAAAAACTAAGCTTTCCCTTTTTAAGAAAAGAGGTTTGTGAAGCCAGAATTAAAAAATAATGTATTTTTGAATTATATGTTAACTTTGACCTACCTCCTATTCAACCATTGAAGTGCATGTTTATTGTTCATTTTATTTAAAATATAAAAAAGCTAAATATGATTTTTTTTTACAATCACTTATCACCTGGCAGTTTCACTTGTGGTAAATAAAAGACATTTGGGACATGGTCACCTAAGGGCAGAGTATGATCTGGGCTGTGTTGTTGAGCTACAGTAGAGACTCACTTTGATTTTGAAATATTGGCAGGGGCCTTTTTGCACTAAAAATTAAAATTATCAAGTAATCAGATTTGAATGAATAAAATATTTTCAAATCTTTTCAAAGTGTGTATAATTTGTCCTTTTCACTCCTTTTTTTAGCCATTATTCAACTGATTCTCTTTTGAAAAACATAAAAGCCATATTCAGAACAACTTCATTTAAATCTTGCCTGACACCTTTAGGGAGGAAATGCTGTCCTTTCACACCTTGGTCAGGCCAATAAGTGAGGCTTTGATGGTCAGTATGAATGTGCACAGATTTCCTGAGCAGTGATTGGTGTCCCCACCCTTACATGCACAAGATTAAAACAGGTCTAAAATGGTACCATCTAGGCATACCTTAAACCAGTGATGGGCACCCTTTTGAGCTTGGTGTGTCAAACTTCGCCAAAAAACTGAGCATACTCGGGTAGTGTGTCACTTTGAGGAAAAACATTATTTCGCAAATGTTTCATCCTCAGGAGCAGCAAATGTTTCATCCTCGGCATGCGGCCGCCTCAGCGACCACGTGTCATCAGAAATGGCTACGCGTGTCAGTGCTGACACGTGTCATAGGTTCGCCATCACTGCCTTAAACATTTTTAAATAATATAAGCTGCTTTAGACTGTTATTTATAGCTCCTGATAATAGAGTTGTGAAAGCAATCTTATGTTTATAAGGAGACTGAACCAATCATGAGCTGTTTCATAATCTTTAGGAGAGGTTATCTCTTTAAAAGTGTTAGAGCTATTTGTAAATTTTCTTTTAAAATCAAAGTAGCTAAATAATTTTAAAAATATATATGTATACACGCACAGTATACTTGGATTGAAGAAAGACATTCTTTTCTTTTTTTTTTCTTTTCCTTTTTGCAAATGTTTACTTTTTATTTCAGGTTTCTAAAAAAGCTCATGCGATGACATTGAATGAAACAATCTGATAGGTGACTTTAATGGCATCTTCCTGACAAGATTTAGTAGAGAAGAAAATGGGAACAATTTAAAGTACATTTTCCTCCTTACCACGATATTTAAACATAATCCCTTGTGAAAATCACACAGAATAGAAAAATCTATTGAGTATGGGAACCATTTATGTGAAAAGAGGTGTTTTTTAGGGAAGTAGCAGGTACTGCTCTTCAGCAAACCCATTGGCCTCTAAGGTATAATAAGGTTATTTCTTATTGAATTTATTGGGTGACATTGGTTAATAAAAGTATATAGGTTTCAGGTGTACGATTCTATAATACATCATCTGTAGTTTATTGTATTGTGTTCACAACCCCAAGTCAAGTCTCCTTCCATCCCTACGTATCCCCCTATACCCTCTGCTTCCTCACACCACCACCCTTACCCTCTGGTAATCCATGCTGTTGCCTGTGTCTGAGATTTTTGTAGTTGTTTTATTGATTTTTTTTTAGAGAGAAAAAGGGAGAGAGAGAGAGAGAGAGAGAGAGAGAAACATCGATGGGTTGCCTCCTGCATGCACCCCAGGATGATGCTTCAACCAACTTTGTCATACCAGCCAGGGCTATTTTTTTCTTAATATCTTTACCTTTTTTTAAATCATCACCTGAGGGTTTTCAGTGATTTTTAAAGAGAGAGAGAGGGAGAGAGAAAGAGAGAGGGTGTGCAGCTATTGGTTGTCCCCCATATGCTCCCAACCAGGGAATCAAACCTATAACCTTTTGATATAGGGATGAGCTCCAACCAACTGAGGCACCTGGCCAGGTCCTCTTCACTTTTTTTTAGCCAGCCCTGAAACCTCCCTCCCCTCTGACAGCTGTCAGTCTGTTCTTTATGAGTCTGTTTCTATTTTGTTTGTTACTTTATTTGGTTCATTGGAGTCCACATATAAGTGAAATCATATAGTACTTGTCTTTGACTGGCTTATCTCACTTAGCATAATGCTCTCCAGGTCCATCCATGCTGTTGCAAATGATAAGATTTCCTTCTTTTTTACAGATGAGTAGCTACAAGTTTTATGACTGTGCATGTTATGGACTAAATCTATGTCTACAGCCTTGACTTGTGAAAACAAATGTACATAAAATGTGGATGACAAAGTTTAATATATACACTGGGTCTATCAGCATAAAATCTAGTCCAACTTGGTAATGCCTGAATATATACATAGATGGATATACAAATACATATCTTAAACACAGATAAAAGTATGTAGCAATGGTTATATCAGTTTCCAACAATAAAATAAGGAAGATAGTATACTTTTGAAAAGTCATATAAAATTTAGTCACATAAATAGGGTCCTGGGTGCCTGAATCACTTATGAGAAAATTATCCTATCTAATAAAAGAGTAATATGCAAATTGACCATCACTCCAACACAAGATGGCTGCCCCCATGTTGTCAAAAATGGCTGCCCCCATGTGGACACAAGATGGCCGCCACAAGATGGACAGCAGGGGAGGGCAGTTGTGGGCAATCAGACCAGCAGGAGAGGGCAGTTGTGGGAGATCAGGCCAGCAGGGGAGGGCAGTTGGGGGTTACTGGAACAGCAGAGGGGGACAGTTGGGGGTGATTAGGCCTGCAGGGGAGTACAGCTGGGAGGGACCCAGGCCTGCAGGGGAGGACAGTTGGGGAAACCAGGCCTGCAGGGGAGGGCAGTTAGGGGTGACCAGGCTTGCAGAGGAGGGCAGTTGGGGGTGACCAGGCCTACAGAGGAGGACAGTTAGGGGTGACCAGGCCTGCAGGGGAGGATAGTTAGGGGCAACCAGACTGGCAAGGGAGGGCAGTTAGGGGCAATTGGGCCAGCAGGGGAGAAGTTAGGCATCAATCAGGCTGGCAGGGGAGTGGTTAGTGGGTGATCAGGCTGGCAGGCAGAAGTGGTTAGGGGCAATCAGGCAGGCAGGCAGGCGAGTGGTTGGGAGCCAGCAGTCCTGGATTGTGGCCTAAATGGGCAGTGGGACATCCCTCGAGGGGTCCAAGATTGGAGAGGATGCAGGCTGGGCTGAGGGACACACACACACACACACACACACACACACACACACAGATACACGTGCACGAATTTCATGCACTGGGCCTCTAGTTTTATAAATAAATAAATAAATAAATAAATAATAGTTGTAATCATTTAGACTGATCTCTCAGGTTCTGGTTAACATTTTTTTTTTTTTAACTGTAGCCATAAGTTACCTAAAGAATAGTTACTGCTTAATTAGTGTATACTGAGGTATTTATTTAATGCAATATATACATTCTCTAAAATATGTATACACACACTTTGAATAACTGTAAAGGCAGTGTTTATTAAAATACATTTTATTTTCAAAATTAAGCTCTCACCTGTTAAAGTGTGTATACTTTTTGGGGGGATACCCTGTATAATCAAGTAATTATCTTCACTTTTAATATATACTTTGTTTTAATCATAAAGCCATCTGCCCATGAAAATCTTTATGTGTGTGTGTGTGTGTGTGTGTGTGTGTGTGTGTGTGTAAGCACATCATACAGCATGCTTCTTAACACAATACATACTCAAGGAGAGATAAGATTTCATCTTACCTCTCCTTTCCTAATAGAATCCCCATAGATATACAGTGTTCTATACTCCTGGGGAGCCAACTTATCTATTTTTTTAAAGTAAAGTTATATTGTTAGAAGATATTATAATATTCAAAGTAATAGAAGGTATAGTGAAGATTCATTGTTATTTCAGGTAAATTTTAATTTTAGGTAAAATTAAAGTTATTAGTTATGGAAGGTATGGGATAAGGAGTGATAAAATATGCTTCTTTTTAATGGTATTCACTGTTACTTCCCTAATAATATCATCTCTTTTGGGCCACAAATAATATTACGTACTCTTTACTGAGCATTCTGTGCCTTGAATGCATCCTAGCAGTGTAGGTTTCTCCTTTTATCCCAGCCTTTTCACTCTCAAATATATCCTGACTTATGTTAGAATTTGAGTGTTCACCCTGCCCATAGACTGGAGACAGCATTCACTATTTGAGTATGTTATCTCATTTAATTCCCAATACAATCCTATGGGTGTTGTTATATGAAGAAAATAATAAAAAATTATGTTTTATATGATGTGGATAAAGGTTGCACAATAATTACACGTGTCAAAGTTGTGATTTAACACTCAAACCTTCTCTTGTGCAACATAGCATCTCCAAGTTTGTTTACTTTCTTTAGAGAGTTCTCAGTTGTCCCACAGTTATCTAGTAATGCAACAAGAATGTACACTCTACAAAGTCATGTGATAGATGCTAAAATAAACTTATACTTCAAACTTTTCTTGGGGGAGTAAATCATTCAATAATTAGACTTCATTGATTGTCAAAATGGATTCTAATCCTCGTCCATTCAACATGTCTATTATGTGCTAGGCAGCAGGAGGATCAATGATAGTACTGGGTGCGGTAAAAATGTATACACGCTTTAATAGCTCATAGCTCAATTTGTGTGTCTTTCTTTACAGTTCTAACTCATTGCAATTAATAATGGGTTAAAAGTGTGCATACTTTTTTGGGGCACCCTGTACACTTTTCTCTTAGCAAACTTACAGTTTAAAGGGGAAAATGACACAAAAGCATTGTGTGGTAAATGCTATGCTAGAAGGATAAATGGATATATACATATATTATATGAGCATATAAGGAACTGTAGTGAAGCCTTGGATTTTTAAGATGTCAGCTCTGAGAGATGAGTCCTAGGAAGCAATAGGAGTTAGCTAGATACAGGTGGGAAGAGAATCCATTGAGAAAAGCGATAACAGATAGTAATAACTTGAATTAAGCGAAAAAGAAGTAGTTTAGGCCATCTGGAACCCAGAATTTGAGGGTGGGATATGGGATATGAGGATGTAGTAGTGTCATGAGGGAAAAAGAGGTAGCAGTTCCATTAAAATACAGTGTTTCTTATCTTGACTGTTATACTTTTGCAGGGAATCAAAATAATTGTCCTAGCACAATTTTTAAATAATCATGTTTATGAAAATATATGGATTAGTCACTGAGAGGCAGTGCCTAGTGCAATTGTTCTCAACCTGAAGCAATGTAACACTGGGATATTTCACAATGTCACAAAATGATTGATAAGTAGAATTGAAAGAACACTAAAAAATATTTTTTCCCCCAATGGATACTTTATATAGCCATTCAAATAACAATTAGTAAAAACCCAGTATTTGCCAGGTACTAGGAATAACAAGCAAAACCAATACTCAAGAAATATCCATTCTACTAGAGGACAAAGACCAATAAATAACTACACTATAGCTAGTGCGTACTATAGACCACTTACCCAACATTCATTCCTTCATCCTCCCTTCTAAATAGAACCCTGATTTTCATTTTCTCCTCCTCCATTAGGTCAAGGCTTCTAATGTTTTGATTAGTTTAACCCAGTATTTCTCAACTGGAGGAAATTTGTCACCAGGGGACATCTGGCAATATCTGAAGACATTGTTGATTGCAGTGTTTAATGGGGTGGCATCTGCTATAGGACAAGGATGCTGCCAAGCATACTACAGTGATCAGGAACTTTCCCTACCACAAAAATTATTTTATTAAAAATGTCATTATTGCTGAAGTTAATAAAGCCTTATATAATGGTTATGAGCATGATCTGACTGGTTTGAAACTTGGCATTACATATCCTGGATGACAGACCTAGACAAATTTATTTCCTTTTTTGGTAGCTTTATTAGCATAAGTGATATATAAACTACATATATTTACTAGTAATGTCAACAATTTGATGAATTTGAACATATGCAAGCACATGTGATACCATCACTCCAATCAAGTTTATAGACATATCCAACACCTCCCAGAGTTTTCTCATGTCTTTTTGTTTTTGTGGTAAGAATAAATCATGAGATCTACCCTTTAAAAAACTTTTAAGTCCACAATACTATGTTGTTAACTATAGGCATAAATGCGGTACAGCAGCTCTTTAGAACATATTCATCTAGAATAACTGAAAATTTATAATCATTAAATTTCTTAACAATGTATTTAATCTTTTAGTTCATTGGTTTCCTCATAGGTAAATAACTATCAATGGTTCTTACTTCTACAGAATTGTTTTAAATTGTGCACACATATAAATCACCAAGAGTAGTAACAGTAACTCAATAAATGTTAGCTAATATTAAGTTTATAAGGCTAAGGGAATGAAACTATCTAAAAAAAAAAAATAGACAATCTACCGAATGGGAGAATACAGTATAATATATTTGCACATGATACATTTGATTAGTGGTTGATATTCAAATTATATAAGGAACTCATACAACTTGATAACAAAAAATATATATAAACAATCCTGATTTTAAAAAATGAGCAAAGGTCATGCATAGAAATTTCTGCAAAGAAGACATACAGTTGGTCGACATATGAAAAGATGCTCAACATCATAAATCATCAAGGAAATGAAAATCAACACCAAAATGGATGCCACCTCACACCTGTCAGAATGGCTACTATAAAAAAAGTCATTAAGTAACAAGTGTTAGCAAGGATGTGGACAAAAGCCAACCCCCTAGAACTGCCAGTGGGAATGTAAACTGTTCAGTCACTATGGAAAAAAGTATGCAGATTCCTCAGAAAACTAAAAACAGAACTACCTTATGATCCAGCAATTCACTTCTTGGCATGTATCCAAAGTAAATGAAAACACTAATTCAAAAAAGATATATGCCCCCCTATGTTCACTTCAACATTATTTACAACTAGAGGCCTGGTGCATGAAATTCGTGAACTGTGTATGGGGGGGGTCCCTCAGCCCAACCTGCACCTTCTCCAATCTGGGACCCCTTGGGGGATGTCCGACTGCTGGTTTAGGCCTGATCCCACAAGACTCTTGGCTCCCAACCACTCACCTGCCTGCCTGCCTGATTGCCCCTAACTGCTTCTGCCTGCCAGCCTGATCACCCTTAACACCTTCCCTGCCAGCCTGATTGACGCCTAACTGCTTCCCTGCCGGCCTGGTCCCCCCTCAACTGCCATCCCCTGCTGGCCATCTTGTGGCAGCCATTTTATGACCACATGGGGGCGGCCATCTTGTGCGAGGGCATGGCAGTCAATTTGCATATTACCTCTTTATTATACAGGATAGCCAAGATATATAAGTAATCTATATGTAATGGACTCTTATTGAGCAATAAAAAACAATGCAGTCTTACCATTCGTGACAACATGGATGGACCTAGATAATATTATGCTAAATGAAAGAAGTCATATGAGGAAGACAAATATCATGTGATTTCACTTATACATGGAATCTAAAAACAAAACAATACAGACTCAAAGAAACAGATA
This sequence comes from Eptesicus fuscus, assembly GCF_027574615.1. NCBI lineage: Eukaryota > Metazoa > Chordata > Mammalia > Chiroptera > Vespertilionidae > Eptesicus > Eptesicus fuscus. The sequence continues at coordinate 89,612,714 of NC_072475.1, read as the reverse complement.
TCAAAGTGATGACTGCAAGAGAGGAGGGGGATAAGGGATGGTGAAAAGAGTGATGGGGAATCCTATATAATAAAAAGGTAATATGCAAATCAACCAAAAGGCAGAATAACCAGTCACTATGATGTGCAATGACTACCAGGGGGCAGACGCTCAACGCAGGAGCTGCCCCCTGGTGGTCAGTGTGTTCCCACAGGGGAACCCTGCTCAACCAGAAGCTGCGCTCATGGCTGGCAAGCATAGTGGTGGTGGTGGGAGCCTCTCCCACCTCCATGGCAACCCTAAGAATGTCCGACTGACAGCTTAGGCCCAGGGGTAGTGGGCCTAAGCTGTCAGTCAGATATCCCCCAAGGGCTCCCAGACTGCAAGAGGGTGCAGGCTGGGCTGAGGAACCCCTGAGTGCACAAATTTTGTGCATCAGGCTTCTAGTCCTATATAATTAAAGGCTAATATACAAATAGACCGAACAGCAGAACAACCAGAACAACCAAACAACCAGTAGCTATGACGTGCGCTGGCCACCAGGGGGTGTGTATGGAATATGGCGGGTATTGGCCGAGGCGGGATGGTGGAGCAGGTGAGCGGGGGTGCCTGACCAAGGCAGGGCGCCAGTCACTGTCATTGGGGCAAGCTTATGGTGGTTACTGAAAATTCTTTGCACCCACACACTGCAGTCCTGCCCGACGCTCTCACCTGCTGCCAGTGCCAGCCCCGCTTGCACCTGTTGCTAGTGCTGGAGCCGTTGCTCACACCCACTGCCAGCACTGGTTCCGCTTGCACCTGCAGCTGGAGCTGGAGCAGCCACTCGCTCCCACTGCCAGTGCTGGTCCTGATCACTTGGAGCCATCAGCGGGTGTGAGTGGCAGTTGCCAGACCTGATCACCCCTAAGGGCTTCTCCACCACCTCTGCTCCTGAGGGGCTATCTGGACAGCAGCCTCCACTTGCACCCACTGTTGGCAAAGGCCCTAATTGCTCTGCGATGTAAGCAGGTGCAAGCAGGACTGACTGGAGCTGCAGTTGTGGGAGCAGGGCTGCAGGCAGGCAGAGGACCGGGGGCCATGGCGGGGGGCCAGGTGGGGGTGTAGAGGATGGGCCAAAACCCACCCCTATGCCTACTGCAGCCTCGTGGCCCACAGTTCCTTTCAAGGTGCATGAATTTGTGCACTGGGCACCTAGTATAGTCAATAGTATTGTGATAATTTTGCACAGTGACAGGGTTACTAGATTTAGTGTGGTGATTAGATCATAAGGTATATACATGTTGAATGACTATAGTCCACCTAAAACTAATATACTGTTGTATGTCACCTACACTTAAATAATATTTTTTAAAACCTAGATGAAAGTTGATTGGAAATATGCCAATTACAAATGCTTTATTTAATCTATACTAATAAAAGGCTAATAAGCTAATTAGACTGGATAGACCGGACGTCTTCTGGATGACTTCTGGATGTCCTTCCTGACAAAGCCAGGGCCCAGGCAATACCAACTAGGGTCCCAGGTGCCTGCGGCTGGCCCGGGTGGCACTGCCTAGGGTCCCAGGTGCCTGCATATGGCCCAGGAAGCACCACCCAGGGTCCCAGGTGCCTGCTGGGTGGTGCTGCCCTGGTCGCAGGTGCCTATGGCCAGCCCAGGCAAAGCTGCCTGGGGTCCAGGATGCCTAAGGCCAGCCAGAGGAGGAAAGCCTGTGTCCTAGGTGCAGGGGCTGAGGCAGAGGCAGTTAGGAGCAATCAGGCAGACAGGCAAACAGTTAGGGGAGATCAGGCAGGCAGGCAAGTGGTTAGGGGCGATCAGTTAGGCAGAGGTAGTTAAGGGCAATAAGGCAGGCAGGCAAGTGGTTAGGGGCGATCAGGCAGGCAGGCAGAGAAAGTCAGGGGCAATCAGGCAAGCAGGAGAGTGGTTAGGGGTGATAAGGCAGGCAGGCAGGTGAGTGGTTAGGAGCCAGCAGTTCCGGATTGTAAGAGGGATGTCCAACTGCCAGTTTAGGCCCGATCTGGCAGTCAGACATCCGCTGAGGGGTCCCGAATTACAAGAGGGTAAAAAGGCAGGCTGAGGATCTCCCTCACCCCCACCCCCCATGCATGAATTTTGTGGACCGGGCCTCTAGTATACCTAATAAAAGAGTAACATGCTAATCGACCGTACCTTCATGATGCCCATCAGCCAATCGGGAGTGAGTATGCAAATTAACCCAACAAAGATGGTGGGTTAATTTGCATATGAAGGTGCCAAGCGGCCGGGGGTGGGGCAGGACACTTGTGTCGTCGCCGTGGCGACAACACAGGCATTCCCCACCACCCCAGCAGCTCCAGGCCTCTGGAGAGCATGGGAAGGCGGAAAGGTGGCTCTGGGCCAGAGCAGAAAGGTGGCTCTGGGCCGGAACGAAAAGGGGACAGAGCAAAGGCAGTGCCAGCAGCCAGGGGAAGGAAGTCCCATTCTTGCATGAATCTTCATGCATCGGGCCTCTAGTTTATTATAATCAAGCAAAATATAAAAGGACTTCCAAAATATAACTACACTCCCTTTCCTTAATAATTCATCATTTCAAAAGATATTCCCTTTTCACTTAACCAAAACTTTAATAAAAAAATAATTTTTGATATATATATCAAAAAATCCATATATATATATATATATATATATATATATATATATCCTATCTAATAATAGACAAATATGCAAATTGACCATACCTCCGACACACCCACAAGCCACGCCCACCATCCAATCAGAGTGAGTATGCAAATTAACCCAAACCAAGATGGCTACAGCCACAGAGAGCAAGGTTTCCTAGGTAACAGAGGAAGCCAAGCTTTCTGCCAGCCATTGCAGGCCTAAGCCTCCACTCAAGCTACAAAGTTTCAATTATAGAAGGTAAACAAATTCAAACAAATGGTGGCAGAATGGAGCTTGAGAGAGCAGGCCAGGGTTGCCGCCGGCAACAGGGGAAGCAAAGATTTCCGCACACCCTAGCTGGGCCCACCCGCTTAAGGCAACAAAGTTTCAATTATAACCCCAACACAAATGGCTGCGGGGCCTCAGAGGGAGCCCCAGGCTTGGCTCTGCTCCAGGCTACAAAGTTTCAATTGTAGAAGGAAAATAAATTCCAGATACCAGGGCCTCTGCTTGCGTTGCCAGGGGGTGTGGCCCGCCTGCAAACCACCACAGGCCCCTCACTCAGGCCACCCCACGCCCCAAGGGAACCCCACCCTGATACGGGACACCCTTCAGGGTAAACCAGCTGGCCCTCACCCCTGTACCAGGCCTCTATCCTATCTAATAAAAGAGTACTATGCAGATTGATCATCACTGCAACACACAATATAGCTGCCCCCATGTGGTCAAAGATCCTGCCCCCATGTGGACACAAGATGGCCAGCAGGAGAGGGCAGTTGGGAGGCACCCGGCCTGCAAGGGAGGGCAGTTGAGAAGGACCAGGCCTGCAAGGGAGGGCAGTTGGAGGTGATCAACCCTGCAGGAGAGGGCAGTTAGGGGTAACCAGTTGGGGGCAAACAAGCTGGCAGCAGAGTGGTTAGGGGGTGATCAGGCTGGCAGGCAGAAGCGGTTAGGGGCAATCAGGAAGGCAGGCAAGCAAGCAGTTGGGAGCCAGCAGTCCTGGATTGTGAGAGGGATGTCCCAGATTGGAGAGGGTACAGGCTGGGCTGAGGGACAACCCCCATCCGTGCATGAATTTCGTGCACCGGGCCTCTAGTATATATATATCACATCCTGCATCACTATATTACAAACTAACTATTTAAAAAGCCACCAAATGCAGCTAAATGCTAATTAGTAATAGTTATAACACCCTTTTATTTTATTTATTACTATGGGCCCAGTGCATTTATTCGTGCACGTTGAAAGGAACTGTGGGTAGCAAGGCTGCAGTGGGCACAGGGGCAGGTCCTTTGTGCCCCTGCCCAGCCCCTCCCATCGTGGCTCCCAGTCCCCTGTCTGCCCGAAACCCCACTCCCACCGCCGCTCCCACGCACTGATGGCACTGGCCCCACTTACACCCACTGACTGCAGAGCGAATGGGACCAGCACCAGCAGCGGGTGAAAGCAGGGCTGGCACCATCATTGGGTGTGAGCAGCAGCTGCTACCTCAATCACCCCACAGGAGCTGGGGGAGGTGGAGAAGCCCTCAGGGGTGATTGAGGCCAGCAGCTGCCGTTGGCAAACGCTGACAGCGCTGAGCAATCAGGGCCAGCCTCGGGTGCTGGCAGTGGGTGTGAGTGGGGCCGGCACTGGCAACAGGTGCAAGCACCGGGAGGGACCATGGTATATGGGAGCAAAGAATTTTCAGTAACCACCAGAGGCTCTCCCTGATGACAACAACTGGCACCCCTCCTTGGTCTGGCGCTCCCACTCACCTGTTCCACCATCCCACCACAGCCAATGCCCATCATGTTCCATGCTCTGCCGTCACTGCCAAAGCCTGCCATGTTCCGCACGCGCCCCCTGGTGGTCATTGCACATCATAGCAACCAGTTGTTCGGTTGTTTCATTGTTTGTTTGTTCCATCGTACAGTCTATTTCCATATTAGGGTTTTATATAGAGAGATTTGGACATTGATACTAGTATATTTTAATTTTAAATTATGCTTCAGAAACCATCATAATTAGACATGGGAAATATTTTAAAAAATTATCCTATCTAATAAAAGAGTAACATGCAAATTGACCATCACTCCAAGATACAAGATGGCTGCCACAAGATGGCATGCAGGGGAGGGCAGTTGTGGGTAGTTAGGGGTGACCAGGCCAGCTGAGGAGAGCAGTTGGGGGTGACCAGGCTGGCAGAGGAGGGCAGTTGGGGGAGACCAGGCCAGCAAGGGAGGGCAGTTGGGGGGGACCTAGGCCTGCAGGGTAGGGAAGTTGGGGGGACCAAGACTGCAGGGGAGGGCACTTGGGGGGAGACCAGGCCTACAGTGGAGGGCAGTTGGGGGGGGACCAGGCCTGCAGTGGAGGACAGTTGGGAGGGGGGGACCAGGCCTGCAGGGGAGGGCAGTTGTGGGCAATCAGGCCAGCAAGGAGGGCAGTTAGGGGTGACCAGGCCAGCAGAGGAGGGCAGTTGGGAGAGACCAGGCCTGCAGGGAAGGGCAGTTGGGGGAGAGCAGGCTGGCAGGGGAGGGCAGTTGGGGGTGACTGGGCCAGCGGGAGATGGCAGTTGGGGTGGCAGGCCTGCAGGGGAGGACAGTTGGTGGGGGACCCAAGCCTGCAGGAGAAGACAGTTGGGGGGACCCAGGCCAGCAGGAGAAGACAGTTGGGGGGGACCCAGGCCAGCAGGGGAGGATAGTTGGGGGTGATCAAGCCTGCATGGAAGGGCAGTTAGGGGCAACCAGACTGGCAGGGGAGGGCAGTTAGGGGTGATCAGGCCAGCAGGGGAGGGCAGTTAGGGGTAATTGTGCCGGCAGGGGAGCCATTAGGTGTTGATCAGGCTGGCAAGGGAGTGGTTAGGGGGTTATCAGGCTGGCGGGCAGACATGGTTAAGGGGAATCAGGCAGTGGCAGGCGAACAGTTGGGAGCCAACAGTCCTGGATTATGAGAGGGATGTCCAACTGCCTGTTTAGGCCCGATCCCACTGGGACTGGGATCGGGCCTAAACAGGTGGTCAGACATCCCTCAAGGGGTCCCAGATTGGAGAGGGTGCAGGTTGGGCTGAGGGACACCCCCACCCATGCACAAATTTCATGCACCTGGTCTCTAGTATATAAATATTTACCTAAATATATCATTATTTTCCTGTGAAGTATCATAATATTGTCTAAAAATTTTATTTTTTGAAATAATTCCAAATTAAATTTATGATTTTGGAGTTCTAGACACTGCAGGGTGGATGAAAGCAATTAAATTGACATTCTTTTTTTTAACGAAGCTCAACTATAAGAACTAAGAAAGGATCTGTGGATGTTCCACTTATTATTTAATAACTCTGTGAATCAGAATCTTCTTTTTATAAGTTTTAATTAAAGTTCTTCATAAGCATAGACACATATAAAATGCTGCATAAATATATAAACAATTTTGTAATAGCAAAGCTTTGTTTTGAAGACTCATTATTCTATTATTTCTCCTCTTCTGACTTTTCTTTCTCATCTTCATTTGTCTTCAAAATAGCCCCATTCTCCATACCCTGCCACTCTCAGGAACCTGTTCAATTAGTATGCACCCTTCTCTATTTTTTTTATGTTCATATAATTTTATACAGATATTTTATAAATGTGTACATACAGACCCATAGAAACACAAAGGGTCTGGGGCCTATTTGGCAGTTTACAAAAATGTACATATTGCACTCTTCTGCACCTTGCTTTATAACCTGTAAGTACTGCCTAGTTAACTGTTCTAGACTACTGTTATTTTAGTGTTTTTTTTAATGGATGTATAATAGTCATGCAATGGATGCACCCTAATTTATTTAATTTATTCTTATAGATGGACATTCAATCTCCAGGTTTATTTATTTGACACACCTCCACAGATACATGCATATATTTGTACTTACTTGACAGTGTTTGTTTTCTACAACAGACTCCTAGAATGACAGTGAAAACTAATCCAGAATTGTTTAGAAGACGTGTTTGTGGATATAGTAAAAGTATTTATGAAAATGATTGAACTGTCCTTTAGAGTGAGAATGACACAGCTTAATAGGTCATAAGTAACATAAATATAATTGTATTCAGAAAATACATAACAAAGTGAAAATACTGAAGTTAATCTTCACTCTCCCCACTAAGGAACTAGAGAAAAACACATTTGTTTTTGGGCCTTAGGAAACTTTCCCTTTATGCTAAGTCATCCAAATTTTGCTGTTTCTCTGGTCCCTTTGCCGTTCTTCTCCCAGGATAATGTACACTGATGCTTTCCTTTATTATTTGCAGAAAATCCACAGCATTCCTATTAGGCCCAGAATATTATTAATTCTGTACTAAGGCTTTGCCTCCTTTAAATATGCTTAGTAAAACATATACCCTTAGTTACTTTGACTGAAGAAGAGTTTGTCTTTCCACTTTCATCTTCCCACTGCTCTGCTCTCTGCATCTGTCTTACTCACTTTTTTATGGTCTGCTTTTACTACTACAGAGGGAGGGATATTCTCCTGCCAGCTTTTTAAACAAAGCGTACTTTTTTTTCTTTTTTCTTTTTCAGACTGAGCCTGGAGTGAAAGCTTCTTTTGTTGAACGCAAACATGAGCTCAAACATCCTGTGCAACCCCATTACAGAGAATCTTTGCTGTTTAACAATATTATACTCACAAATTATATCAGCTTCACTTTCACACACTTTTATAAGGTTTCTACCCCTCATTTAAAAAATAATAATAATTCTGCCTTTCCGTTGTGTTTCCTATACAAGTGCAATATACGTTTACTGAATGAGTAAATGTTAAGCAATTATTTATTGCTTCACATAATACTTATCTGGATTTTGTATTAAATTGAATAAACCTGTGATCTAGAAAATCAAATGGCAAAATTTCATTCTAGAATTTTTTACTATTATAAAATTATATTACAATTAGACAGGATTATATGTTCTTACATTATATAAACACTCAAAAAGCATTTTAAAGTTCCATTAAAGGCTTAGATTTTTATATTTATGCATATATATAATATATAATATATAATATATAATATATAATATATAATATATAATATTAATAATATTATATAACACAATATTATATATAATTATACATAAATACATATTATATATGTCTATACTATGTATGTAAAAATCTAAGAACATTTAATATTATTTATTTCTATTCATAGATTTTACCCTTTACAAAACCTGAACTGGGGACTTTATAAAATTTGAAATTAGAAAGTCCTGCAGTTAAGTAATACCTTAAAACACTAAAATTGATTGAGAGTTGCAATACTTTGAGGAGCTTAGATTATTCTATTTAAATATGGCTGTTTTACCCATAATTTTTTCTTCAGTGCATAGCCCAGTGTTGGGCACATAGGAAGTATTTCAAGAATGTTGACTACAGAGTAAATAAAAATGTTGTTTTTAAAAGCATGGATTAGCCTTTGAATGCAGTTAGAAAGATTTTCAAAGACTATGATATAGAAGTTATTATCTATTCTATTCCCAATTGAAAGACACATCTAATGAAAATAAAATATACTCACTGAACTTATCTTTCTTACATCTGAGATCAATTTCTTTCTTTAAATATCCAAGTAGTCTGCCATTATTTGTTCTTGTGGGCACACAGAAAGGGGTGCTCTGGCAACCATTGCTAACACAAATCAGAGATTGCCTAAAAGTGGGAGTGCCCTCATGTTTTCTGCTTATTTTTCTGGGGCATGAGTGATGGACCCTAGTAAAATCAAATCATAATTCTATTATCTTTTTGAGGCACATTCAGTAGGCAGGTTTTCTCTCCCAGACACATAAACTTTCAGACTGGTACAAATTGGGACAAAAATAGTTCATACAAATTTTACAAACCTCAATGTTATTTTTTTTTTTTGCAATACTTATCATTTGTAATATCCTTGATAATTTTATTATAAATATCTATGTTTTCCCCAAAGATATAAAACAAACATGAATACATCATTTATTGTTCTAAAAGAATCAGAGTTTTGTACAATTGTGAAGAATAAGTAGACCAGGAGGTCTACTTTAAATTATATTTTAAAATAGATGTATTTTGGAGGGGATCCAAGATGGCAGCAGCATAGGTATAAGGTACTTCCCTTCTCCCAAAACCAAACTGAAATTACAATTAAAATATAGGACAATCAACCTGAATAACCAACTGAAAACTAGCTCAACAGTAGTCTTATAACCAAGGATTTATAGAAGAAGTCATATTGAGACTGGTAGGAAGGGAGGAGATGAAAAAAAGACTGGCCCTGCTCCCACAGGAGGCAGCTGAGGTTCCCGAGGGATATCTCAGCTGCAAAGTTTCCCTCTGAGAAGAGGGGCTCTCAACCCCAAACTGGGAAATCTAGCCCAGAGTTCCACAGCTGGGTAGAGGTGCCCACATAACATCTGGCTTTGATTCTATCTACTGGGAGAGACCAGAGTCTGCTAGAGACACAAGCAACCTCTTAAAGGGGCAATGCACAAAATCTTGTCCTCAAGTATTCACCCAAGAATCTGGCAGAAGGAGTGAACTAGAGTTGTATGAGGAGAGATTGGGGTTTGTGGCTCCAGGGAGAGCTCTGAAGTGACAACTACCAGGATCCCTGTGCTGAGTTCCTTTCTCACACCACAGATGCCATCTTTCTTGGATGGGGTATTTCTGTTCTTACGTTATCATCCTGAGGAAATTCAATAGCCTCACTTTCTTGACTCCCTGTCAGCCCACCTTGCAGAGCTCATGTCCTGCAGAGGAGCCAGCTGCCTTGGACAGAGTATAGAAATGGGGCAGACACAGGTGGTATCAGTAACTGAGTTGTGTGGCTTTTTGGAGGGGGCCACTGCCCTCACCTTCCCATGAGCCTGACTGGCACCCCTATGTCACAGAACATCCACTAGCCTCAACCACCTGATTTCCAGTGGCCCCACCCATCCAACTCTTGATGGCTCATCGAAAGACCCTGGCAGAATCTGGGACAGACTGAGTTGTGTTGTTCTAGGGGACAGGGAACATTTTCCCCTCACATGCATAACTGGTGAAGAGACCTCTAATCACATGGCCAAATCATGGTAAGTTTGGGCCTGACAGAATCTTATGGCCTCACCCTGACAATGCCCTGAGACCTACCCCACTGCAAAGGTCTGCAGGAAACCAGAGGGTGGCTGCGAAACTTGGTATACCCTCGGACTTTTGCTGAGTGGCTTCAGACCCAGAAATGGTGCCAAGGTTGAACCTGTATCAATCTGGTGAACACCACTTGCCCCTCCTGGTGACTCACTGATAGCCTACCTTATACAACTCAAGAACCACCAAGGACTTTTTCAGTGAGGTAATGTGGCGACCTTCACAGCTAGGGTTCAGTATCTGAAGGAAGGGCCAACACACAAATGAAAATGCTATACAATAAATATGAATTTAGAAGGCATTGAGGATCAGGGGGAGCCACTTTCTTGAAGATACACGCCGACTTCCCGACTGGTCTGCTTTTTATTTACTTGAATACACATTTGCCCTTTTGCACTGCATACAGGCATATCAAAGGTAAAGTTTGGTAAACAGTATAAGGATTATCAGGTTAGGATATTACCTTGAGCCACTGAGCCCACAGCAGGGCAGTATTATGCTGATTTTCAGCCCTGCTGAATATCAAAGTCCATTGGCCTTCTTTTTGCATTAATATGCTAACTGCTATTGGCTTTAGCCTCCTGCAACCTAACTTAACAGGCAGCCAGCAGGTGGAGGCAGATCATGGTGTGCCCTAGGCCTTTTCCTAACATGTCCTAAGTTCAGTGCTGGCGGAAACTGGACGTGGTGTCCAGCTTGGTCCTTCCCACACACACCTAGGCTAAGCAGAGGCAGCCACAAACTGTGGATCACTCTGTAGCTCCAAACAGGTTGCCCAAGGCCAGTTACATGCAGTGTCTGGCATTGACTTGTACCAGAGTCCCTCCCAAGATGCCCAAGAAGTAACACACCCAGTGGCAAGCTTCAGAAAACATTAGAACAGAATCTAATTAGCTTCACAAGCAGCATATCCAAAGGGAGATCTCGTCAGGCACCATAACTTGTTGAGGCAAATTCTGCTTCTTGTGGTCAGCATCTGCACAGCAACTCATACACTGTGGTTGATGTTGATACTCCAGTCAGCCACCCTGAGGGTTGACCCCATGCATGAATGGGCCAATAGCAATAGATTCAATTAGAACAGAAGAGCTCAGATAACCCACACAAAGGAGGACCCAGCTCAAGGGATCTAGGAGACTGTGCCACAGAATCCCACTGGACACTTACTACATGCATAGAAACACAAAAAGACAGCCAAAGTGGGGAGACAAAGAAACATGCCCCAAATGAAAGAAGAGGAGAAATATCCAGGGGAGGTGGGAGAGGGAAGAGCTAAAGGAAATGAAGGAAAGCAATCTTACCTAATAATAGATAAACATGTAAATTGACTGTACCTCCGCTATGCCCACAGTCAATCAGAGTGAATATGCAAATTAGAAGGCCAAAGATGGCCACCACCCAGCTGCTCCAGGCAGAGAGTGCCCAGGCAGGGCAGGACGCCTGCTATGAGAAGGAGGGTGGGGGGCGAAGGGATCTACAGGAGCCGAGTGCCGCAGCGAAGACAAGACTGCAGACTACGGGAGACTGCAGCGAAGACGAAGACAGCAGACTCCGGCCTGAGTCTGCAGCAAAGACAAAGAAGGCAGACTCTGGCCGGAGAAAAGGCCTGGGTCCCGGGTGCCAGAGGAAAACCGGTGCTGGAAACCAAGGGAAGGAAGGCCTAGTGCACAAATCTCTGTGCAACGGGCCTCTGGTTGACCAAATATAAAGTTCAAAAAAATGGTTATAAGGATGTTCAAGGAACTTAGTGAGAACTGTAACAGCATAAAAAAGGACAGAAACAATAGAAAGATCCAATTTAAAATAAAGAATACAGTAGCTGAAATGAATAATACACTAAAAGGAATAAACAGTAGGTAAGATAAAATAGAGGATTTAAGCAGTGATTTGAAAGAAAAGGTAGCAGAAAATACCCAATCAGAATAGCAAATAGAAAAATGAGTTTTAAAAAGTGAGGATAGTTTAAGACACCTTTGTGACAACATGAAGCATAATAAAATCCACATCATAAGGTTACCAGAAGTAGAAAAGAGAGAGCAAGGAATAGAGGACTTATTTGAAGAAATATTGACTGAAAACTTCTCTAACCAGGTGAAGGGAAAAGACACACAAGTCTAGAAAATGCAGAGTCCCAAACAAAATGAACCCAAAGAGGTCCATCCAAGACAATCATAATTACAATGGCAAAGGTTATAGACAAACAGAATTTTAAAAACAGCAAGAGAAAGGCAGTTAGTTACCTTCTAGGGAGCTCCCATAAGACTATCAGATGTTTTCTCAACAGAAATTGTTCAGGCCAGAAGGGATTGAAATGAAATATTCCAAGTGATAAAAACCAAGGACTTACAACCAAGACTACTTTATCCAACAAAGCTATTATTTAAAATTGAAGGAGAAATAAAGAGCTCCCCAGAAAAAGATGCAGGAGTTCATTATCACTAAACCATTATTACAAGAAATGTTGAAGGGTCTTCTTGAAAAGGAAGGAGAAAAAGAAAAAAATAGAGAGGACCATTGTTATGAAGAAAAAAATGGCAATAAATACATACCTAATGATTATTTTACATGTAAATAGCTTAAATGCTACAATCTAAAGACATAGGGTAGTTGAACAGATAAGAAAACTATATATATATATACATATATATATATATATATATATACATACATATATATATATACACACACACATACATATATATATATGTGTGTGTGTATATATATACATATATATACACATATATGTATATATGTGTATATATATGTGTGTGTATATATTATATATATATATAATATATATAACATATATAATATATATAATATATATAATATATATAATATATATAATATATATAATATATATAATATATATAATATATATAATATATATATTATATATATATATATATATATATAACATATATATATATGAGCCATCTCAGAATGAATGAATAAAAGAAACCTCAGTTAGCAATATTATATCTGACAAAGTAGACCTTAAAATAAATGTCAAAATAAGACACAAAGAAGAACACTACATAATAATAAATAGAACAATTCTCCAAGAAAATATAGCCCTTGTAAACATTTATGCACTTAACAAAGGAACACCTAAATATATAAAACAAATTTTTTTTATTGATTTTAGAGAAGGAGAAAGGAAGAGAGAGTGAGAGAGAGAGATTTAAAATACATCGATCCATTGTCTCTGATTGAACCCACAATCTAGGTATATGCCCTGACTGGGAACCAAGCTTAACACCTTCTGGTGCATGGGACAATGCTCCAACCAACTGAGCCACGCCGGCCAGGGCTAAAGCAAATCTTGATGGACATAAAGGGAGAGATCAACAGTAATACAGTCATATTAGGAAATTTTAACACCCCATTGACATCAGTGACTAGATCCTCAACATGGAAACAGAGGCTTTAAATGAAACACTATGCACTCTTCTCAAGCCCACATTTTCTAAGATAGAACCCCTACTAGGCCACAAAACAAGACACAATACATTTAAACAGACTGAAATTACATTAAGCATCTTTTGTGACCATAATTGCATGAAACTAGAAATCTAACACAGGAAAAATAATGAACAACACATAGACATATGAAGACTAAAAAACATGTTACTAAACAATGAGTGGGTTAAACATGAGAAAAAGGTAGAAATCAAATGATACTTTGAAACAAATGAAAATGAGGATGCAACAACTAAAAATCTATGGGACACTACAAAAGCAGTCCTAAGAGGGAAATACATAGCATTACAGGCCTATATCAAGAAAAAAAAGTCTCAAAAAAACACAAAAATCTAACCTTACACTTAAAGGAACTTGTAAAAGAAAGAGAAAAAAAGAAACCCAAAGTGAATAGAAGAAAATGAAATAATAAAGATTGAGCAGAAATAAATGAAAATAGAGTCTAAAAAACAATATAAAAGATCAATAAAACCAAGAGCTGGCTCTTTGAAAAGATAAACAAGATTGACAAAACACTTACTGACTCAAAAAAAAAAAAAAAAAAAAAAAAAAAGATGACCCAAATAAATAAAATCAGAAATGAAAGAGAAGTAACAACTGACACTACAGAATTACAAAGAATTGTAAGAAAATATTATGCATAAGTATAGGCAAAAATATTGGACAGTCTGGAAGAAATGGATAAATTGCTAAAAACTCACAATTCCCCAAAACTGAATCAAGAAGAATCAGAAAATCTAAACAGACCTATTACAACTAATAAAATTGAAGCAGTAATTTAAAAACTTCTAACAAACAATAGTCCTGCACCAAATGGCTTCACAGAAGCCATTCAAAGAAGAAGTTGAATGCTTTACTAAATATTCAAAGAAATAAAACCTATCCTTTTCAGACTATTCCAAAAACATTCAAGAGGAGGAAAGACTCCCAAGCTCATTTTATGAAGCCAGCATTATCCTAATTCTAAAATCAGATAAAGACAGCACAAAGAAAGTAAATTATAGACAAGCATCACTGATGACTATAAATGCTAAAGTACTCAACAAAATATCAGCAAACTGAATTCAGCAATACATTAAAAAGATCAAACATCATGATCAAATGGAATGTCTTCCTAGATGCAAGGTTGGTATAATACCTGAAAATCAGAAAATGTGATATACCACATAAACAAATCAAAGTATAAAAATAATATAATCATATCACTTGATGTGGAAAAACCTTAGACAAAATCCAGCATTCATTTATAATAAAAACTCTCAGCAAAGTGAGAATAGAAGGAAAATATCTCAACATTATAAAGGCTATCTATGACAAACCCACAGCTAATATCATACTCAATAGGAAAGCACTTCCCTTAATATCTGGAACAAGACAGGGATGTCCACTTTTACCACTCTTATTCAACATGGTATTGGAAATTCTAGCCATAGCAATCACACAAGAAGAAGAAGAAATAAAAGTCATCCAAATTTGAAAGGAAGAAGTAAAACTGTCATTATTTGCAGAAGACATGATACTGCATATAGAGAAGCCTAAAGAATCAATCAGAATACTGCTGGAACTGATGAATAAATTCAGCAAAGTTAACAGGACACAAAATAAATATCCAGAAATCAGTGGTATCTTTATATACCAATAATGAACTATCAAAAAGGGAAACTAAATAATAATAATAATAATAATAGTCTCACTTATAATTGCATCAACAACAACAAAAACCCACCTAGGAATTAATTTAATGATAGGGGTAAAAGACCCATATTCAGAAAATTATAAGACTCTGAAGAAAAAAAATTGAAATAGGTACAAATAAATGGAAGCATTTACCATGCTCATGGATAGAAAGAATTAATAGTGTTAAAATGTTAATTACCAAAACAATCTGCAGATTCAACACAATTTCTTTCAAAATATTAATGGCATATTTGTCAGAACTAGAATATATATTTCATAATTTTATATGGAACTACAAAAGACCCCAAATAACCTCAGCAAACTTGAGATAAAAAAACAAAGTTGGTTTTATTAAGCTACTTGATACCAAACTATTCCACAATGACACAGTTCTCAAAACAGCATGATAGTGGCATAAAGACAGCCATATAGATCAATGGGACAAAACAGAGAGCCAAGAAATAAACCCATGCCACATGGTCAATTAATGTTTGACCTAATAGGCAAGAACATACAATGGGGTAAAGACCGTCTGCTCAATAAATGGCATTGAGAAGATTGGACAGATACTTACACTACATGCAAGAATAAACTCAAAATGCATTAAAGACTAAAATGTAAGACTCAATATCATAAAAATACTAAATGAAAACATAGGTATTAAAATGTCAAACATTTCTCTTATGTATATTTTTTCTGATGTATCTCCTCTGGCAAGGGAAACAAAAAAATATATAAACAAATAGAACTGCATCAAACTAAAAAGGTTTTGCACAACAAAGCTAACCATCAACAATGTGAAAAGACAGACCACTGAATGGGATAACATATTTGCCAATGATATATCTGATAAGGGGTTAATATCTAAGCTCTTTATAAAATAGTCACATAACTCAACATCAAAAAACAATCCAATTAAGAAATGGTTAGAGGACTGAATAGACACTTCTTTAAAGATGACATACAAATGGCCAATAGAGATATGAAAAGATGATCAAGGTCACCAATCATCAGAGAAATGCAAAGTAAAATCATAATGAGCTATCACTTCCCACCAGTCAGAATGCCTAGTATTAATAAATCAACAAACAATAAGTATTGGCAAGAATGTAGAGAAAAGGGAACTCTTGAGCACAGTTAGTGGAAATGCAGACTGGGACAGCCAATGTTGGAAACAGTATGGAGGTTCCTAATAAACTTAAAAATGGAACAGCCTTATGACCCAGTGATTCGACCTCTGGTCATATATCCAAAGAAATCCAAAACACTATGTTCATTGCAACATTATTTACAATAGCCAAGATATGGAAACAACGGTGCCCATCAATAGAAGAGTGGATAAAAATGTTGTGATATAGAAATACAATGAAATATTACTCAGCCATTAAAAATAATGAAATCTTACCATTTTTGATAGCATGGATGGACCTAGAGGGTTTTCTGATAAGTGAAATCTGTCAGTGGAAGATAAATACCACATGAATTCACTTATATGTGAAACCTAAAGAATAATATAAATGAACAAACAAAAATAAACTGATTCAGAGATACAGAAAACAGAATGATTTGCCAGAGGGAATGGGGGTTGTGGGACTGGGCGAAAAAGGTGAAAGCATTGAGAAGTACAGATTGGTAGTTACAAAATAGCCATGGAGATGTAAAGTACAGCATAGGAAACATAGTCAATAATATTGTAGTAATTATGTATGGTGCCAATTAGTTACTGGGGATATCAGGGGGAACACTTCATAAAGTATATGATTGTATAACCACTATGCTATACACCTGAAACTAATACAAAATAATCTATACTAATAAAAGGGTAATATGCTAATTAGACTGGACATCTTCCAGACATCCTTCTGAACAAAGCCACGGTGGTGGAGGCCTAGGCAGAGGCAATTAGGGGCGATCAGGCTGGCAGGGAAGGGCAGTTACGGGGCACTCAGGTTGGCAGGGGAGCAGTTAGGGGGAGATCAGGCCAGCAGGCAGAGGTAGTTAGGGCTATCAGGCAGGCAGGCAGGAGAGCGGTTAGAAGACAGCAGTCCTGGATTGCAAGAGGGATGTCTGACTGCCAGTTTAGGCCCGAACTCTGCGGGATTGGGCCTAAACTGGCAGTCAGACATCCCCTGAGGGGTCCCAGATTGGAGAGAGTGCAGGCCAGGCTGAAGGACTGCCTCCTCCCCCTCCCCTGGTGCAGAATTTCATGCACCAGGCCTCTAGTATTGAATATAAAATATTAAAATACAAATAAAATAAAAATAGATGTATTTCTTAAAAATAAATATCTAAATAAAAGTTTCCGAAATTGAATTAATGTTCTTAATATTAGAGGTTAGCTGGGAATGTATAGTACTGATTATTACTTAAATTTTATCTGCATTAATAAGTGAATACATCACCCAAAGCCACAGAATATACATTCTTCTCAAGTGCACATGGGTCACTTTCAAAGATAGACCATATGTTGGGACACAGGCAAAGTCTCTTCAAATTCAAGAAGATAGAAATCATATCAAACATTTTCTCAGATCACAATGGCATAAAACTAGAAATCAACTACAATAAAAAAATAAAAACACCTAGAGGCTAAATAGCATGCTATTAAACAATGACTGGCTTACCAGAGAGATCAAAGAAGAAATGAAAAACATCATGGCAACAAACAACAATGAAAACAAAACAACCCAAAATCTATGGGACACAGTGAAAGCAGTCTTGAGAGGGAAGTTCATAGCTCTATAGGCCTACCTCAAAAAACAAGAAACAATCATAATAAATTATCTAACTCTAAAACTCCAAGAGTTAGAAAGAGAGCAACAAGAAAAGCCCAGCATAAGCAGAAGGAAGGAAATAATAAAGACTAGAGTGGAGATAAATGACATAGAGACCAAAACAACAATACAAAAGATCAACACAACCAAGAACTGGTTCTTTAAAAGGATAAACAAGATTGATGAACCTCTAGCCATGCTCACCAAGAAGCAAAGAGAGAGGATCCAACTAAACAAAATCAGAAATGAAAGAGGTGAAGTAACAACTGATCCCACAGAAATACAAATGATTATGAAAAAATACTATGAACAACTCTATTCCAACAAAATGGACAACCTAGATGAAATGGACAGATTCTTAAAAAAAATACAAGCTCCCAAAACTCAACCAAAAAAATAAAACAACCTGAATAGGCCAATAACTACCGAAGAAATTGAAACAGCGATCAAAAATCTTCTAGCAAACAAAAGCCATGGTCTGGACAGCTTTACAGGGGAGTTCTACCAAGCATTCAAAGAAGTCTAAAACCTATCCTCCTCAGACTATTCCAAAAAATTAAAGAGGAAGGCACACTTCCAAGCTCTTTCTATGAAGCCAGAATTATCCTAACACCACAAAAAAAGAGAACAATAGGCCCATATCCTTCATGAACATAGATGCTAAAATCCTCAACAAAATTCTAGCAAATCGGATTGAGCAATACATTAGAAAGATCATACACCATGGCCAAGTAGGATTTATTCCAGGGATGCAAGGATGGTACAATATCCGCAAATCAATAAATATGATACATCACATAAATAAACTGAGAGACAAAAATCACATAATCATATCAATTGATGCAGAAAAAGCATTTGACAAAATAGAACACCCTTCCTTGATAAAAACTCTCAGCAAAGTGGGAATAGAAGGATCATACCTCAACATAATAAAAGCCCTATATGACAAACCTACAGCCAACATCATACACAATGGACAAAAATAAAACACATTTCCCCTAAGAACAGGAACAAGACAAGAATGCCCACTTTCACCACTCCTGTTCGACATAGTAGTAGAAATATTAGCCATCGTGATCAGACAAGAAGAAGAAATAAAAGGCATCCAAATTGGAAAAGAAGATGTATAACTGTCCTTATTCGCAGATGACATGATACTGTACATAGAAAACCCCAAAAACTCCATAAAAAAATTACTAGACCTAGTAAATGAATTTGGCAATGTAGCAGGATATGAAATTAACACCCAGGAATCTATGCCCTTTTTATACACCAATAATGAACTCACAGAAAGAGAAATGAAAAAAACAATCACATTTACCATTGCACCAAAAAAATTACGATACCTAAGAATAAACTTAACTAAGGAGGTAAAAAACCTATACTTAGAAAACTACAAAGACCTATACTTAGAAAAAAAAAAAGATAGAGGAAGACATAAACAAATGGAAGAACATACCATGTTCATGGATTGGTAGAATCAACATCATTAAAATGTCCATAATACCTAAAGCAATCTATAGATTCAATGCAATACCTATTAAAATACCAATGGTATATTTCAAAGATCTAGAACCATTTCTCCAAAAATTCATCTGGAATGAAAAAAAGACCCTGAATAGCCACAGCTATCCTGAGAAAGAAGACCAAATTTGGAGGGATCACAATACCAGACATCAAGCTATATTACCAAGCCACAGTTCTTAAAACTGCCTGGTACTGGCACAAGAACAGACATATAGACCAATGGAACAGAATAGAGAACCCATAAATAGACCCAAGCCATTATACTCAATTAATATTTGACAAAGGAGGCAAGAGCACACAATGGAGTCAAAACAGTCTCTTTAATAAATGGTGCTGGGAAATTTGGTCAGATACATGCAAAAAAAAAAAAAAATGAAACTAGATCACCAAATTACACCATACACACACACACAAAAAAAAAACACCTCAAAATGGCTAAAGGACTTGAATGTAAGATGAGAAACCATAAAATTCCTACAAGATTCCATAGGCAGTAAAATTGCAGACATATGCCATAGCAATATCTTTACAGACACAGCTCCTAGGGCAAGAGAGACTAAGGAGAAAATAAACAAATGGGACTACATCAAAATAAAAAGCTTCTGTACAGCAAAAGAAACCATCAACAAAACAATAAGAAAGCCCACTGCATGGGAAAACATATTTGCCAATGTTATCTCTGATAAGGGTTTAATCTCCAACATTTATAGGGAACTCATACAACTTAACAAAAGGAAGATAAATAATCCAATCAAAAAATGGGCAAAGGACCTAAATAGACACTTTTTAAAAGAGGACATTCAGAAAGCCAAGAGACATATGAAAATATGCTCAAAGTCACTAATCATCCCAGAGATGCAAATCAAAACAACAATGAGGTACCACCTCACACCTGTCAGAATGGGTATCATTAACAAATCAACTAAGGACAAGTGCTAGAGAGGATGTGGAGAAAAAGGAACCCTCCTTCAGTGTTGTTGGGAATGCAGACTGGTGCAGCCATTGTGAAAAACAGTATGGCGTTTCCGCAAAAATTTAAAAATGTAACTGCCCTTTGACCCAGTAATCCCACTTCTAGGAATATATCCTAAGAAAACAGAAACACCAGTCAAAAAGGATATATGCACCCCTATGTTCATAGCAGCACAATTTACAATAGCTAAGATTTGGAAACAGCCTAAGTGCCCATCAGCAGATGAGTGGATTAGAAAACTATGGTACATCTACACAATAGAATACTACACTGCTATAAAAAAGAAGGAATTCTTACCATTTGCAGCAGCATGGATGGAACTGGAGAACATTATGCTGAGTGAAATAAGCCAGTAAATGAAAGAAAAATACCACATGATCTCACTCATTTATGGATAATAAAGAACATTATAACCTGATGAACAAAAAGATATATAAAGAGGCAGAGAAGCATCAAACAGACTGTCAAATTACAGCGGGAAGGCTGCGGGGGGGGGGGGGGGGGTAAGAGATCAACCAAAGGACTTGTATGCATCCATATAAGCATAACCAATGAATGCAAGACACTGGATTGGTGGGGTGAAGGCATGTGCTGTGGTGTAGGGGAGGCTGGGGGAAGGTCAATGGGGGAGGGGGAAGGAGACATATATACTACTATTTGTAATACTTTGAACAATAATAAAAAAAATAAGTGAATACACTTGTGTACTAGGTTTCATTAAAAATGACAAAACACTATATCTTGCACTTACCATGTAATATAATTATTTTATGTTTTGGTAGTTTTCAGAAAGTATAATCTCAATATATCAGATTATTTGTTGTCATATCCCTCATATACCATTACGAATTCCCTTAGGGATTCATAGTTGAAGCCTACCACCTTGTCAGATCTCTAAGTTGATGTACTGCCAAGTCTCGGTCTCATATTGTGTACAGTGATGTTCAACCTATACCTTGAAGATGCGTATCTAATATTTAAACCAATCTTAATTTTCTCTTCAGTAGTGTGTTTGGTTCTTTCCCCTAGCTTGGAATGTACAATGACTCAACTTTCAGACTGAGGAGAGAGAGCAATCAGAATCTAACACTTCTGAAGGGAAAGATGATCTGCTTGCAACCATATCAAGGATAAGAGAGGGCATTCCTATTTGACTTATTGATAATCTTGTTTGAAACAGTGATGCAAAACTGGCCAAATATACCCTTTTTTGGATCTTTCTATATTTATGATGAATCAATATGACTTTGGGAAATAGAGTCAAGTTTGATAGGTTCCATTTTCCTAAAAATTAATTGAAAATAAAACAAATATTTAAAACTAGTCACAATTATGCAAACTAAAAATCTAGAAATTTTATATCCTTAAGAAAGCTTAAATTTTCTGTGATTTTTATAGTGATGTATGCTGTCATGCTTTGGAATATTTAGCTCAAGCTTCAAAGCTGGTTAACCCCGTGATATTATTGATCCTTTTGTCTTAACTTTAGGAATAGATCTGGTAGAGAATTTCATATTCCATATTAGAGCAGTCTCTGAGAGTTTATTGAAGCATTTAGCTTTTCCTGCTGTTAATGACAGGTAACTGAGAGCTCAGATGTACAGAAACATTCACTAAGATATAAAACTTTAGGAAAGCGATTTAAAAGAAAGTTAATTATTCTTTGTATATTGAAATTTACCCAGGTGAGAATCAATTGTGAAGAATGAAAGTCCAGCCCTGGCTAGTGTGGCTCATTTGGTTTAGGCATTGTCCCATGCACAAAAAGGCTGCTCGTCCAAGTCCTAATCAGGGCACATACCCAGGTTGTGGGCTGCACCCCGCATAGGGCGTGTGCAGGAGGCAGCCAATCGATGATGTTTTACCATTACATCAATGTTTCTCTCTCTCCCTCTCTCTCTAAATGTCAATAAAAAAATCTTTATTCAAAATAGAATGAAAGCACAACCTTGAATTATGAAAAAGATCTAATAATTATTCAAGGAAGTTATTAAAGGTAGTAATTGAGAGAAGAAAGATATATTCTCTTTGATTGAAGCTAACAAGACATATTATGCTATTTTTGAATGAACTAATATAAAAGGTTGAATAAACAAATGAAACCATGATTAGAAACAGATGCTTGAGAAACTTCTAAAGAAATTCATGCTACAATTTGGACAAAATTTCCTTATAAAATTAATGAGGTTTCCTACTATAACTTTAAAGATCTAAATGACAAAACATTTACATATGTTTTGAAGGACAAAGGAGGAATACGATGTTAAATGCAATAAAAGGGTGGGGTATTGAAGTATATGAGTTGGAGGGTTGTATTTCTAATGATTGCTCTCTTTCCTTTAAACTTTCTCTGCAGTGCAAGCAAGCTGTTTTCAGTTAGGATATACAAATTCTTTGAAAACAGTGTACTCCTTTTCTATAACATGGTATTCACCAGGCAACCTCCTGATCTTTATTTATTTATCTGAATAAACCTACTTCCTTGGAAGGTGCTATGCTGAGCAGATGCCAAGTTCTCTTACCCAGTTGTAAATTATTAGCATTCTGGCGTATAAAGCAATCTCTTTTAAGTAAGATCACTGAGAATCAGAGATCAATCATACCCAGACGTCCTAACAAAAGTGAGCATCTGAACCAGCAAAGCTGGATCCTGGTCAATCCGTGAAGGTGTGACTCCCCAGAGAAGCCTGGCCTGAGCAGTTGTCTGGCCTTGCCCATCACGTTATTGTCTGGAGGTCCAGGGAGTCTGCAATTCAAAGACACACTCCTAGACTGTAGCATGATACTGAAAGCTATCACAAACTGTGGGTTTATGGAGCCAGAATACTGTGGAACTTAAAAGCCAACAGCTTTGTGAGTGAACTGAAAATCGGAATGAAAGGATTGATAATAAAAATAAATATGGACTGTTAAAACTGACAAATCATTAAAAGCTCTTGGATGTCTGTGGAACAGAGAGTTAGTGTAAAGAGAGAAAAACAAGACAGTGAATATCTAGCTGTCTTGGTTTTAACAGAATTCTGAGTTATCTAGAGTTGACATTTTTTCTCAAGTCCCTGATTAAGGCAACTTACAAAGCCAACTAATTATAGTCAGTTAGATTTTAACAAGCAAAGTGCTTTAATTTACTTTAAGAGATTCTGTAGCCATGCCTTCTACTTGGATCCTATAAATCAAACACAGATGATAAGAAAATTACTGATATGACATTTTGCCTGTCCATTATTGACATTGTTTAAATAAAACAAAAAGACGATGCTTTACTTTGGTTATAAAATCCAGTTATGACTGTGACTGTGACTTCTACTAGAAAAGTACAAATATGCTTCCCAAGTTAAAGTCATTTTAAGAATAATGTTGTTTATGTTTAGTGATACCTAGACATAACTTAAAGTTAATTTAGAGAAGTTACTACAATTTCACATATCAAATAAATACACAAATGTTTCAGCAACATTCAAAAATTATTTAATGCTATAGGGTTATATATTGTGAGCTTCAAACAATTCTAATGTCTAAACCAAAAAATGTATGAGATTGTTTTGTAAGAACTAACAATTCAACAATGACTTTAAAATTATTATCTTTCTGTTCTACTTAGATCATATGCTTTAAAGCCATAGTGATATAACGACAATTCTTGGTCTTATTTCAAGTATGTATCTAGCATAGAGTAGGTGACACATGAATGTTTATTGATTCAATATATGTCCCATACTTGAATCTTGATTCAACACATTTCTGGCTCTGTGTGACTTTGGGAATTTATTACTCTCTAAGAGCCATAATTTTTCCACCTAACAGTTTCCAGATTAGGTGGAAGGAATGGATAAACTTACTATGTTAAAGTGCTTTGGAACCTTTTAATTCATATATCTATATATTTGAATATTTTTGTAATAATATCTTCTAAATATATCCAAACATTTAAAAATATGCCTAAATATAATGATTTACCTACTCTGAAAAGGTAGATATAAAAAGGTTCTGGCATTTATTT
Organism: Eptesicus fuscus; assembly: GCF_027574615.1. NCBI lineage: Eukaryota > Metazoa > Chordata > Mammalia > Chiroptera > Vespertilionidae > Eptesicus > Eptesicus fuscus. The sequence goes on along the minus strand of NC_072475.1, from coordinate 89,588,543 downwards.
GTCATCCTGCTGATATCCAGGGATAGAGGATTCAAATATGTGGGTTAGTGTCTCCTTCCTCTCTATTTCATGTACTTCTCTCCAGAGCTTCTCCCTTGCTTGAAATGAGCAATCAATTTTATGTCAAAAATGTCCCTTTTAATTTTTTCCCTCCAGGTTAGGAACTAGGAATTATATAAGGTATAGCAGACACTTAGCTGGTCCTGTGTACAAAAGCAGTTGACGAGGGTGCAGTCTCCGGCTGTGGAAGTGGTTAAAGTTAGCAGGTGGTCCCATCAGGATGTAATCTGTGCCCTTTCCTGTATTATCATAATGGAGAAAATTATTGTTTAACTAGTGAGCATACAGCCCCAAAGAAGGAAAGTGAGTTTTCAGAAAAAAAGACAAGACAATGAGAGGATGTAAAGATGAGATTGCAACTAAGAAAACTGATCTTTAGCAAATTTTTTTAGAAGTAGAATGAATAAAGAGAAAATCAATAGGTTTGCAGCAGATCAGGAATTAATTTGACACTGAGGATAAATAATTTGTTTTCCATTTTAAGGTGGTGGAGGTAACCTGAAGCTGGAATGCGATTGGGATGATCAGGATGTGATAAGAAACACAATAGCTAAAGGAAAAGGGTTTGGCTGCTACTTATTATTTTCACCATTTGGTTTGGTTGAAGTCTCATACACAATTAAATGAGTAGAAAATAAAACAAAGTTTATGAAACTAAGAATGTGCAATGTAAACCAGGTCAGGGCACAAAGCTGGGCCCAGATGTGAGAGGGTGAGAGCTAGGAGGCAGGAGACCTCGGATCCCGGGGAGCGGAGCGCAGGTGCAGTCTGTTCCCAGCAGGGCTAAGGAAGAGCCAGAGCACACATTTCCATGGCACAGAAGCTCTGCAGTGTTGAGTAAGGGGATAGACTGGATAGTTTAAATATCCTTTCACACCTATAAAGTCCTATAAATAAGTTATCCTAATATTATTTCTCTGGAATACAACTTTTATCTGGAAGATTTTGAATTGGGAGCTTTTATGATCCGATTTTTATATTATCTCTGGGCATGTACCAGCCCTGTCACACACTATCATTTACAAGAAAAAAGGCACAGCATTACAGCTGCGCTTTCATGTATTCCATCTACTCATAACAGAAACCCCGACAAAGGTGTTAACTTTCATCAAATCTGATCAAGGGGAGAGCATGCACCAAATGGGAGGTTCCGCCATCTCTACAATTGTGCTACTGCCTCAGTCACAGGAGATTAAGTTTTAAAATGTATCTCACATGATAGAACAATGTTTTTGTTGTTGTTTTTAAAAGGTTTTGAGAGAGAGAGAGGAAGTGAGAGGGAGAGAGAGAAACATGGATTGGCTGCCTCCTGCACACCCTCTACTGGGGGGATCGAACCTGCAATCTGAGCATGTGCCCTGACTGGGCATCAACCGGAGACCCTTCAGTCCATGGGGTGATGCCCAACCAACTGAGCCACACCAGCCAGGGCAACATTGTTTATGCCGACCTGTCTTAGACTTTTCCTGAAGCACCTTCACTAGGCCATGAAAGAAAACTACTTTGCCTAATGTCCGGTATTAGTCTTCTGGAGCAGCCGTAACAGAGCGCCAAAACCTTGCGTGGCTTACAACCACAGAAACTGTTGCCTCACAGTTCTGGAAGCTGGAAGCCTGACATTAAGGTGTGGGCAGGGCCACTCTCCCTCTAATGGCACCAGGGGAGAATCCCTCTGTGCCTCTTCTAGCTTCTGAGGCTTGCCAGAAATCCTTCCAATCTCTTAGTTTATAGACTCCCCACTCGAGACACACGGCTGCCTTCTCCCTGTCTCCATTTCATCTCTCCAGTGAGCACACTTCTCTCTGTATTCAAGTGTCCCTTTTAAAAATATATTGGATTAGAGCTTTCCTTTGACCTCATTTTAAGTTTACCTCTGTAAAGTCCTCTTCAGAATAAGGCCACATCCTGAGGTACTGGGAGATGGGATTTGAATACATCCTTTTGGAGGAGCGGGGGGGGGGAGGGGGGGGATACAAGACAACCCATAAAAGACATGCCCATAGGTTGTCAACTTCTGTTGTTGTATGCTGTTATTCCACCGTGGTCTCTCTCTCTTTGTGGGTGCTCTTTGCAAGATTCTGATAAAATAACTGTGGTTGAATTTAGCTAAGTTCTGCTCCAGAAGTTACATTTTTGGAGGGGAATGATCGATTGAAAGAACTGAAAGGCACGGTATTCTCCTTGACTTGTGAAGGTCCATCCCGCAGCCCTGGCAGTGGAAGTCATGTTTAAGCCGTGAGATATGGCAAAGTGAAAAAGGAGACAGGTTGTGGGTGGGTTCTGCCCAGGGAGCGCTGCTGTCATTCTGTTCTTCCTGTGCCGCTGCTCACACAGAATTTCCATTTTCTTGTCATCAAGCTGCCACCTCTGCTCAAAAAGGAAGTCTGACCTGATTTTTTTTAAAATTCCTATGAAGAAAACTTTGTTTTATGTTACACAAAATGGCTCTAACACTCAAAGATTAATCCCTCTAGCCTCTAAACATATGATTAACCATAAATTATCACACTAGACCTGATCACGTCTTTCAAAAGCCCATTAAAAAACAAATTAACCTTTTCTCGTTGGGCTGACCTCCCTTGTTAATAGGAAAATCAGGAGTGATTCAGGGCTCTTAGCTTTTGTTAGCCCAGCCACATTCCTTTGTGTTTCTCAAGTTGAGTTGTGCCGGAGAGTGAGTCACACCAGTTTAATTAATTTAGTTAAGAACTAATTAAAAGCAGTATTTTGTGAATGAGAAAGCTTGTCTGAAGTATTTTGAATTTCAGGAGTTTTCCCCATTACCCAGGCTTCTATATAGAGGGCTTATTCTATGAGAGAGGGGACTGGAGGGTACTTATTGAGTAAGACATCTCTTAATTCCTAGTCATAAGTAAATTCATGTGAGTTTTTTTTTTCAATCCTAAAGAAGATGCAGTTAATATTAATTCTCATAAACATATACAACACAACAAAAAGTATCACCAAGTTTCATATTGTTTTAACAACGTAGCAAGGTTTGTTAGTAGTTTCTTCCTTCAGTAGTCTAAAGGATCTGAGCATGCAAACCAGGAGGAAGATTTAAAGGGAGGGGCACTTTTTCTGTATCTTTCTCACACCATAGGTTTGGAGTGGGACAATGGGACATAGTACATTTTAAAAGTAGCATGGTCTAAAAGCCGTATGGTATACAATAATATGATCTTCAGATTTTGCCCTATAAAAGCACCAACACATAAGTTTCTTCATCGGGCACCCTAGGTCCCTGTATGATATTTGTACCTATACATGAGGTGAATTCAGCAAACAAATAACATTAACTATGAAGAGGGGAAAGTACGGGGCAGGCACTGGCTGACTTAAGGCGAGAATCACTAAACATCTACATGATAAAAGTCCAGTGACCATTATAGTGGATGACCAGAACAACTGGTTGACCAGTCGCTATGATGCACACTGACCACCAGGGGCCAGATGCTCAACACGGGAGGAGAGGGAAGGGGGTGCAGTGAGGCCATAGTGCACCCAATGGCCCAGGGATCCTAGGAACCACAAGCACAGAGCTTGGTTTCCAATAAAAAATAAATAAACTGAAGAAAAAATGGCAGCCGGACGCTGCCACCCTGGGAAGAACAGCTCCAGGAGGGAAAGGCCTCCCCAGGCCCCGTCCGGCCTGGCTGGCGCACCACGGGCTCACGGGGACTCACCGGTGAGAAATGCATCCTCTCCAAGTCGAAAGCTGGTTGCACCAACAGCTGCTCCCCGTCCAGCTCCATGGCGGATGCAGCGCTGCCGGCCGTCTGAGCTCCAACTTCCAACTTCTGGCTTCCTGCCCACCCTTTTGTATACGAAGTGAGCTTGGCGGCATGGCTTTGGTCTCCCTCGCCAATAGCACCACAGCACAGCCAGAGAGTGGCAGGGCACAGCCACCAGGGCTGGCTGGGCATTGGTTTGGCCTCTGACTGACGTCCATGTGCACTTACACTGTGTGTTTACATTTGTAGGGAAGCAGGGCAGCCCGCTCCTGCCACTGCCTCACCTTCTAGGCTAAGAGAGGCCCGCTGATCTCCGTGTTTCTCCTCCCAAACGAAATCAAAACCTCATGGGGATGAATGATCCCAGCGATGGCCCCAACACATGCTCAATGTCACTGTCACAGACATTCCCAGTCATTACAGCCCGTTCCTCAGCCCGCAGTGCCTGCTCCACCCACTGCCACTCCTCACCTGTCACCCCTGAGGACCACCTTATGCTATCCTATCTGAAATGTGAGCACGATCTCAAATGCCCGCCTGTTCTTTTTTTTCCCCATAGCTCCCTTGCCCTATCTTTCTTCCTATAAAAACCTTGCATTTTAAAAATATATATTTGATTGATTTGAGAGAGGGAAATAGAGATAGAAACATTAATGATGATAGAGAATCATTGATTGGCTGCCTGCTGCACATTCCAAACTGGGGATTAAAACCTCCTCTGGCCCCTCCCCAGGCTCTCCTCCAGCCATCAGGGCCCTAGTGGTGGTGTGGCACCGAGGGAAGGAGGAGGGGGGGAAGGCAGGGAACTGTGGGGTGGTGGGGCACCGAGGGCAGCGTCAGCGTCTGGTATCTGTTCCTTCCACGCCTGGCCTGGCGACAGTCACCTCCTGTCCTGACCCCGCCGGGGCCTTCAGGCCCCAATCAGCCTGGCCCATATCAGCCCTGATCACCCACCAGGCCTAGAAACCCCACCCATGCATGAATTTCATGTACTGGGCCTCTAGTTTTCTATAAAGGGACAGATAGTATGTACGTTAGGCCTTGTGGACCAGATATCTCTCCCTGGTCTCGGCCCCAACTGATCAACTCTGTAGCTGTAGCATGAAAACAGCCCTCGATAATATGCAAACTAATGAACATGGCTGTGTTACAATAAAACTTTATTTACAAAAACAGGAGAAAGGCTGAAATTGGCCTGTAAGCCATGGTTTTCCAATCCTTAATGTAGGAGACAGTAATAGCACTGACATGTCATTGGTGGGAAACTTTCACCTCTTCGGTGTTCAGTTTCTTCATCCTGAAGTGAGGACGTTGGACTAAGAAAGCCAGAAGGTCTCTCTAGCTTTGCATTTCCAGGTTCACATAGAGAGATGGTTGCTTTAAAAAGCTCCAAGCACAACTCTAAGGTCAGGCAGCTGACTCTCCAGTATTCTCTTTTAAAAACTCTCCATAAGACACAATACAGGAACTTCTTTCTTTATGTATGGGTGTTATCTAGACTAAAAGCATATAAGTAAGAACAATTATAAATACTTCTGAATTCTCTCTTCTCTAGAAGCCATGTACTCTGTTTAAGAAAAAAAGGTAAGTATAATACTATTTAGAAAGACTTTAAAGAACCATTTACTTTGGAGTTAGAAATGGACTTTTCAAACTTGCAGATGAAAATCCGAGCATTAAAGACCTAAGTGTGGGTAGAAGACCACAAGCCTAGAAAGTGGCTTTTATAAAAACATTTTTTGAAGGGTAAACTTCACTTGGAAAATTCTCTTTGCTGGAACACCTCATTACCCAGCAATGTAGAATAAATGGGGCATTGCACTTTATTGATTTGCCACCATAGCCTCTGAAACTAAATGTGGCCTAAGGCAGTTGTGCAATCAGGAGGGGCCCTGAATGTTTAATTGTTGCTTGAATAATTTTCCATTATCTTTATTCAGAAACTGAAATTTCTCCTCTTGCTGGATGTTACTTTAAATATACCCTTTGTATTGTATCATTTCCAGTACAGCAGAATCAATCACCTATTACAAAAATATCATCAAATGCACACACTGAAGGTAATTCCACTGTAGAGTGACTAAAAACTATGGATGCGCAAGGAGTCGGCGCTAATTACTCAGTCCCACTGGGTGTAGGTTCTTGCATGTATGGATGGTACTCATGTTTGGAGTATCTTTATTAACTTTACTTTAAACCTCATCCTTGATGAAGCTCCCTCTTATAGGTCTGGGTAACTGGAGTTCTATGTATTTTAGCTGCAGGTTTCCACATAAGTGAGGACTGTTCTCTGTGAGATTACTCAAATAGGGGCTCACCTGGAGTACATTCACAGAATATTTCTATCCTAGGCTTTTTTTTTATTCTCTTTAAAGATAAGATCCATTATTAAGATCCTTTCAAGGGCACAACAGAGTTAGTTATATAATTTGTCCTATTGCCTTCTGTTTGTCAAAAACAACATAAGTAAAAACAGGTCAAAATTTGGTTTCTATATACTTGGTTAGACCAATAAGTACTGAATATTCATGGTGCCTTTATGTTTCACAGGAAGGAGGAGATATGGAGAAAAGTTAATTACATGGATACTCTGAGGCATGTATTTTGGATCTGGTTTATGTGACTAAATTGATTAGCCACAAAGTCTGGTTCAACCTTCCTCTCCAACTATTAAAATTTTGATATTATTGCCATTTTACCAGATAAATGTCTTTGGGCAAATGTAGACCCCTAGTCTACCAGAAAACTTTTAAACATGTAACTATTATTTATCCTGCTAATGTCTTCTGCCTATGAGCCCTTTAACTGATAATGTGTGAAGATGTGGGATGGTTTGAAGATACCTACCTAGTCATTTAAACAGCTATTTAATGGCTTGACTCTCTTTAAAGTGTTGGTTTTTACAACAGTCTCAGAAGTATTACAGATTATGGACAAAGTTATAAATATTGAAATAATGACTGAAGATTATATTTTTTAAAAGAAAGTCAGTTTATTTAAATGCATATTTAGGTCTTTGTTCAAGATGGCCTAAAATTCTAATTGTTCAGTCTACTTTAATTTTGCAAAAAATATTTAAAGATTTTAAAGTTCTCTTGCCTATTTTATCAGATGAAAATAGTATCATTAGAGGAAAATATTAGGTAAATAGATAGATAGATAAATAGAAATTATAGTGAAAAATGAATCTAGCTGACTAAAAGAAAATAGAATAGTTAAAGTAGAGGGGAAAATCTTCACTGATGTTTGATGGGAATTGACCATTATATTGTATTTGAATTCCATTTTTAAATATATTATACTCTGTTCATTTTTTCTCAGCTTCATAAAGAATACTTACCTTGGCCTGATTACATAATGTTTGTCATGTAATAATTAGTGCTTTATAACTTGATATACCAGTAAATAAGACACCATCATATTCCCAGAAATTTTACTAATCAAATATTTTGAAAGAGAAATGAGAATAAAACAAATTTTAAAAAAAGTGATTCAAAATCTTAATGTCCCAAACATCTACAACTTTGTAGTATGTTTAGGTGTGTATGTTAACCTTTTGCATGGCTTTTAGCTGGGACTATCTGGGACTCTGCCTGGACTGACCCAAAATTCTACATAAACATAAGTCACAAGCAAAGTGAGATGTACAGGCTTGATCTTAAAGAAAAAACAAAAACAAGAAGGTTGAGAAGAAATATTGTCTATTAGAAATTATTTCTATTGGAGTGTATCTTTTAAAAAGATACTTTTATACTCTCTATTAAAATTGTTTATTACCAATGCTCTTTGAGATTATATCACCCAGAAAAGCAATGCTTAAGGCAAAAGATTGAAGATATTCTTAACAAGAAAAAATACTGTAATATTTTCAAAGGAAATGCAGAATGTTTCTCTAATAAGCACATTAATAACTTACAAATGTGTTGTCACATTTAGGGCAACAATTTATAGTACCTTTCTCCTAAATATAAGAATTTTTGCATTAATTTAAGGAAAATATGAAGAAGAAATAAAAACTATGCAAAAGTGTTTATTGAAAACTATTTTAAATGTAAAACCTAGTTGCTTCAATTCTTATAAATGTGGTTGACATTTTTCATAAGCTACTCAATCTTAAATTAGATTATACATATGGTCTATCTGAATTCATCTTTTTTAGTTATTTTATGTCTGTCTTTTTAGCTCTTTTGTTGTATAGTAGTTGTTAGTTTATCCCTCAACTTCACTGTAAATTTCCATAATAAACACTTACTTATAAGCAATTCAGAGTATCTTACTTGTTGACACATATTACCACTGCCATAGAATAAATGACTCAATTTTAATAATGAAAGTCACCATTGTCATCATCATCATCATCATCACCAGTGCCAGTAGAATTGAAGCTTAGAGAGGTTAAATACTTTTCCAAGATCATGCAATAATTGCCATAAATAGGATTTTAAGTTCAGTTTGCATAACTTCAAATCCTTGTTACTAAAAACTACACTGGACACATTGACGCAGATTTCTTAAAATGTCAAGTAATATCAAGTGATTATTTATATAATTTTCCCATTATTTAATTTTCATTGAATTGATAAGTACTTATAGTTGATAGGATTGGAGTTTCATTAGCAGGACATTCAATTTAGTTGGTTTTGCAGGAAGGGAGATGAATTTGCATCCATTCATTCACTCATAACCTGTTGCTTGGATTCCTTGACACCAGTGGTCTCAACTGAGGCAACATAGCCATCCTGTTACCAAAAGTAATAAAGCAAATGGTGATTTTAAAGACTGAACACACACTGTCCACCCTAAAACCATGTGATCTGCTCAATTAATCTAAAGAAGCTAGGCTGTAGGAAGCTAATAAATTGGTTAGTGAAGAGACATCATCATCAGATAAATGCTTTGCTCTACAACCAAAGAATCCCTGGCACTACTGAAAAAGGCTGAAAGAAAATTGAAACTTTTAAAAATATATTAACTGACCTGTCAGGGTTATAAACAGAAATAAAGAAAAAATATAACTTTGGAATGTCTTTAGAGTGGCTCCAGACCTAACATTTTTTAATAGTAGACTGAGAGAAATATTGAAAGGAGATTAAGTAAACTAGACTCCTTATATTCTAGGGGAAGATATATGGATTTCCAAATAAATGTGTCTAAGCTATTAAAGAACTTGCAATAAGCTAATTAATTATACAGTGGCTTCTCCAGGGTCAAAAAAAGGGGGAGGGAGGAGATTAGCAAAGAAATAACTATCCTATATAATAAAAGCCTAATATGCAAATTGTCCCCTCAGGCAGTCATTTGACCAGGAGTTCCACCCCTTGCTATGACATGCGCTGACCATGAGGGGGCAGCGTGAAACATAGCAGGCGTCGGTGATGCAGCGCTGGCAGCAGGCAGCAGTGGAGGTGCTGCTGGCCCCGAAGGGTCCCAACGAGAGCAGGATTGCGGCGGGATGATGGAACAGGTGAGTAGGTGGCACCAGGCCAAGGCGGGTGTGAATGGGGTCCAACCACCCTGCTGATTGCCCTGCAGACAGCGACTAGCAGTGGCAGCAGGGGGCGGGGCTGCCACCTGGCTCCCAGGCACTGAGGGAGCTGGGCAGGGGGCCTTGTCCCCAACCAATCGCCTTGCAGACGGTGACCAGAGGCAATTTGGGGGGCGGGACTGCTGCCCAGCTCCCAGGCACTGAAGGAGCTGGGCGGGGACCTGGCTTTGATCAATCACTCCACAGGCAGGATGGTGGAGCAGGTGAGGGGGCGGCACCAGGCCAAGGAGGGGTGCCAGGCAGGCCTGCGGGACTTCGAGGCTGGGGGAATGGGCTGGGGCTGTGAGGCTGGGGGCACAAGCTGGGGCCCAATTCCCGCAGGCTACCCCAAATGACCCCACCCATGCATGAATTTGTGCACGGGGCCTCTAGTTTTTATACGTATGGGAAAAGGCACAAAACTCTCTTCAAATTCAGCTTCCCCGCTACCACCACCACTTCCTATAGCAATAGTGACCGTAACCAGAACTAGTCAATTGCTAGCTAATTATAAATTAACTACAATGGTGATTATGTACCAGAATGCTGTTATAATACAAATTTATTCAGCATATATGAGTCAACAAAAATTGATAGACTTAATTTTTTAAAGAAATTGGAAGATGTACAAATAAATGAAAAGGAAAGCTAAAAGTACATCATAAAAGAAGATAACAGGGAATCAAAAATTTAGCATTTGAAAAAGGAACTTTAATTGTTCTTTTTATTTCTTCAATAAGGTATAATAACTCACAAGTCCAATTATAAAATGTATTATTAGTGGCCTATGTTATCACTGAAATATTTTGTTGTTATAGTTAATATTTTGAAGTGTTAATCAATATGTCAAAAATATACCAAATATAACTGAGTAATAAAGCCTAATTTTTGAAAATAATATTTATTAAATTTTTAGTAAAGACATAAATATGTTTTCTGTATTCTCAGGAAATATGAACAAAGATGTTTTAATATTCATTTTAAACACTAAACGACACAAGAAAAGCAAAGATAAAATAATAAAGATTTATTTTGAAGGTTATTTATAAAATATATCAATATTATTTAAATTTATAACAAATTTGCTTTTATTAGCTATGTGTTCTTATAAATTAGTAATCATATTAAAATTTCTACTTAGAAGATATTTATTTATAAATCTAAAGGTTAACCTGTTAAAAACTAAATAGTATACTTTGTATACTATTTGGTTACTTTAGGTCCCTGAGTTGGTAAGGCCCATATGCAGGCCTTCCCAGAGCTTGTCAGGTTTAGTATGTGGCTTCTTTTTCCTCCACATACCAATCTTAATTTTTATTGCTAATTTTGTTCCAATATATTAAACTACATGGTATTCTTATATTTTTCTAAGATTTATTTTCAATATGTTTGAAAACATATTTTAAAGTAAGCTGAGTAGCAACTTAATGTTAATGTCCCACTGATTATGTGCTGAATTATAATTCCTAAAAATTCATATGCTCCAGTCAGAACCCATAAATCCTCAGAAAGTAATCTTATTTGGAGATAGGATATTTAAAGAGATCATTAAATCAACATGAGATTAAGAGGGTAGGCCCTAATCCAATATCACTGATGTATTTTAAGAAGAGAAAATTTGGACACAAATGTGAATAGAAGAAAGATGATGTGAAAACACAAAAAGAAGACAGCCATTTACAAGCCAAGGAGAGAGACTTGGAACAGATTCTTTCTTTACAGCCCACAGAAGGAACCAATCCCAGCAACACCTTGCCCAAGGACTTCCATCCTCCATAACTGTGAGAAAATAAACATCTCATGTTAAAGTCACATGCTCTGTGGTACCTTATATGAAATTTCTAGCAAATTAATATACCTAGAATTTATAGCACCAATTATAATTAAGGGCAGTTAGTAGCTAGCAATTTACATGCATAAGTTTGAACATTTTATGAAGAAATTAATCTCTTCTATAGGTTGCTTGCTACAGGTGTCATGTAATGTGTGGCCTCCTTATCATTTCATAAATAGCACAAATAGTAGAACTAACCATAGATTTCAATTGTGATACATATATATGTATGGTATTGTTAATAATATTACAAAACTGAAATAAAGAGTTCCACTTCCAGCAAGATAGTATGAGGCACTCTGAGGACACCCACCTCAGTGAAATTGGTGAAAATTACTTAAAACAAACAAACAAAAAATACACAATGATTTAAACCAGTGGTTCTCAACCTTTCTAATCCATGACCCTTTAATATAGTTCCTCATGTTGTGGTGACCCCCAACCATAAAATTATTTTCATTGCTACTTCATAATTGTAATTTTGCTACTGTTAATGAATTGTAATGTAAATATCTGTGTTTTCCGATGGTTTTAGGCTCTATAGCAGCGGTTCTCAACCTGTGGGTCACAACCCACAGGTTGAGAACTGCTAGCAGGGTCGCCTAAGACCATCGGAAAACACAGATATTTGCATTGTGATTCATAACAGTAACAAAATTACAGTTTTGAAGTAGCAATGAAAATAATTTTATGGTTGGGGATCACCACAACATGAGGAACTGTATTAAAGGGTAGCGGATTAGAAAGGTTGAGAACCACTGATTTAAACTCTGTAAATAGCCCTCAGGGCATACAACAAATGACAAACATTTATTTCAGAGAATCCACAAAGACTTTTAAGTACTGTAAAAGTCTGTATGATTTCAACCAAGAATTCTCCCTCCATCCTCCCAGCTCTGTGAGATAGAAACTCCAGCCCAGTTTTTACAGAAAAGAACAAAGGGCATCTTCCCTTCCTCCCAGATCCCAGATAGAGGATAATAATCCTAAAATGGGCAGGACACCAGCTACCTGGTTGCTAAGGCTAAGTTCTGTGCCAATGTGACTCAATGGCCCTTCCTCTGTTCATTCCTCATTTGTAGGCTGCAACCTCTGCTTCGGAAACAGCACTGCTGAGAATTGCCCTTGACCCAGATTGTGGGTTTAAAGTGACGCACCAAGAAGGCAAGCCAAGGAGATCTGAGGCTGCTGCCCCACCCATCAACCAGGCACTCAGCTCCTAAAGTGAAGATGTCACTCTCATCAAAGGGCACCATAGTCTTCATTCTCAGCACCAGGGTGATAACTCAGAAATGTTGACCTGGGGATTAAAGCAGATTAGAGGAGAGAGGTCTTCCCTGCCCAAAGAAAGTGGATTTAATTTACAACAGTTTATGGAGAAGAGCAAGAATAAGATACTTTTAAAAAATGTTCAAAGTTCTGGTGAAAGGCAATTGAATGGTGATTGATAGACACATTGGGAGACATTGTGAAGAAAAAAAAAAAAAAAAACAAGGAAAAAGACAGCTAAGAAGAGCCTTTCTGGGGTCAAGGCAAACTTGAAACACTGACCTCAGGAACTATACTATCAAAACTGGGATCAGCCTGTGAATAAAGTTTATTTTATTAAGGAATAATAAACATTATTAAGGAATAATGTTTCTTAAAGCATTAAAGAAAACAATAGAGCAATCATCTAGCAATTAGTGGACTTTGACCATAAGGAAAGAGCCCTGAGATAGAACAAACCTGTGGGGTGGGGAAGGGGGAAGGTCAGAACACAAGATTACTACAATATGTGGATGAAAAAGGGGCCACATTTTAAACATGACAAGCTCAGGGCAGGAATGCATGGTGGGGCTTACAAACTCAAGAGACTTAAAGTAACCATAAAGGATGGTCTGAAAGTAAAAGTTCCTAAGTTAAATGAGCCATTGTGGGTAGTATGTCCTAGGCTGGTATCTTTCTTGACAAAGGTCAATCTTTACCTTAATTGAGCCTGTCTATTGTCTTTTTGCATCTACAGTAACATACCTTTGGAATGTCAGGATAATTTTCTTTTTTTTCCAGACTCCTCAGGAGACAATCTCCCACCAGAGCTGGAAACCACAGAGCCCTTAGTTGTGTTAATTGTTGACTGTTTACTGTCCTTGACCACCTATGTAAAAGAAGTATCCCTTTTACCTTTTATCCAATCTCAGAGAATTCCCAGCTTTGCTTTTTCCTGCCTCCCTAATCTATCACCAATGGATTTCATGTTACCCTTTAGGCTTCCTTCTTTGATTATAATATGTAAAATAGGGTAAAAAATGGCCATTCTCTGGAGTATTGTCTCAATCCTTGAAATTTTGCTTCCTGGAAATTGTTGTCAGGTTGGCTCAAATAAACTCATAAAAATTCTTACAGGCTTGGATGATTCTTCCATTGACAAGTGTACAGTTGATTCTCATTATTCATAGTAGTTATGTACTATGCCACTGAATTAGTGAATACTAAATAGTTTGCTCCTAGGGAAAATACAGGGGTACATTTCTGCACTTCCTCTTTGTTCACAAAATTTTTGTCAATGGCTCTATTTGTAACCTTGTTATATGTATTTTCTGTTTGAAGACACCTTACTTTATATTATTGATTTATTAACATTGAACTCTCAGCCAAATAGCACTACAACTATGATGCCTAAACAAGGCTTATCTAAACCACATATTTTCTCCCTAAGGCACATTGCAGTCTCTTTTCACTTAGAAGCACTAGAGATGACTTCAGCACTGTGCTTGGGGCAATTTTAAACAGCAAAATCACCCACATAAAGGAAATAATGTAGCTCTAAATAGAACCTGAAAATAATAGCTACTTATAAAATGTGAGTGTAAACAGTGAAAGGAGAGCATCAAATTGTCTGACCTCAACTGAGAACAGGTAAATTGGGTGACTCAATATTTTCACATCTCTGGGCATATCATGAAAGACTACAAAAACACAGTATTGATTTTGAAGTTACAAATAAATCTTATAAATCTTAGCGAGACTATAAATTCACAAGAAGTGAATCCTATCTAATAAAAGAGTAATATGCAAACTAACCATCACTCCGCTACACTCACAAGCCAAGCCCACCAGCCACGCCCACCAGCCAATAAGGAGTGAGTATGCAAATTAGCCCAACCAAGATGGCTGTGGCCACAGAGAGAGCAGGAGGGAGGCTTGGGTTTCCCAGGCGATGGAGGAAGCCAAGCTTTCCGCACACCCTGGCCAGCCCAGGCCTCCGCTTAAGGCTACAAAGTTTCAATTATAGAAGGTAAATAAATCCCAACAGAAATAACTGCCGCCACAGAGCGAGCAGAAGGCTTGGCTCCGCTCTAGGCTACAAAGTTTCAATTGTAGAAGATAAATAAATCCCAGATACCAGGGCCTCCACTGGGTCACCAGGGGGCATGGCCAGCCTGAAAACCACCACAGGCCCCTTGCCCAGGCCGCCCATGCCCCAAGGGAACCCACACCCTGATCTGGGACACCCTTCAGGGCAAACCAGCTTGCCCCCACCCATGCACCAGGTCTCTATCCTTTCTAATAAAAGAGTAATGTGCAGATTGACCATCACTCCAACATACAAGATGGCTTCCCCCATGTGGTCAAAGGTGGCTGCCCCCATGTGGACACAAATGGCCACCACAAGATGGCCAGCAGGGGAGGGCAGTTGGGAGGGACCAGGCCTGCAAGGGAGGGCAGTTGGGGGTGATCAAGCCTGCAGGGGAGGGCAGTTAGGGGTGACCAGGCCAGCAGAGGAGGTAAGTTGGGGGCAAACAGGCTGTCAGGGGAGCAGTTAGACATCAATCAGGCTGGCAGGGGAGTGGTTAGGGGGTGATCAGGAAGGCAGGCAGGCAATCAGTTTGGAGCCAGAAGTCCTGGATTGTGAGAGGGATGTCCGACTGCCCATTTAGGCCCAATACCACTGGGAAATTTTGTGCACCAGGCCTCTAGTCTATAAATAAGGAGGATCAAAGATATTATCTAACTAATTAACTTTATATATACTAGAGGCCCGGTGCACAAAATTTGTGCAAGGGGGGGTAGGGGAGGGTCCCCTCAGCCCCTGCACCCTCTCTAATCTGGGAACCCCTCTGGGGATATCCAATTGCCAGTTTAGGCCCAATCCCTGGGATCACCCCTCTCTAACCCTGGGATTGGGCCTAAAATGACAGTTGTATATCCCTCTCACAATCCAAGACTGCTGGCTCCTCACTGCTTACCTGCCTGCCTGCCTGATTGCCCTTAACTGCCACCCCTGCCAGCCTGATCACCCTTAACCATGTTTGCCTACTGGCCTTGTCACCCCTAACTACCCCCCTCTACCAGCCTGATCACCCCCAATGGACCCTGTCAGCCTGGTCACCCCCAACTGCTTCCCCTGCCAGCCTGGTCACCCCATGCAGCCTGTGTTCAGTCGATTGGTTGCCCCTCACTATCACCAATGCAGACTGCTGTTCAGTCATTTGGTCATCCCTCACTAACCCCCCTGCTGGCCTGGTCACACCACACAGCCTGCTGTTCAGTCATTTGGTCACCCTCACTAACCCCCCTGCCAGCCTGATCACCCTTAACCACCTCTGCTTACTGGCCTGATCACCCCCAACTGCCCCCCCTGCCAACCTGGTTGCCCCCAATTGCCCCCCTACCAGCCTGGTCACCCCTAACTACCCCCCCTGCTGCTGGTCTGGTTGCCCCCAACTGCTCCCCCTGCCTGCCTGGTCACCCCATGCAGCCTCTTGTTCAGTTGTTTGATCACCCCTCTCTAACCCCCCTGCCAACCTGGTCACAGCATGCAGCCTGCTGTTAGTTGTTTGGTCATCCCTCACTAACCCCCCTGCCCACCTGGTCGCCCCACACAGCCTGCTGTTCGTTGTCCATCTGGTTGTTTCCGTTGTGATGGCCCCTGGCTTTTTATATATTAAGATTATCTAAGAGCCGAAACCGGTTTGGCTCAGTGGATAAAGCGTCGGCCTGCGGACTGAAGGGTCCCAGGTTTGATTCCGGTCAAGGGCATGTACCTTGGTTGTGGGCACATCCCCAGTAGGGGGTGTGCAGGAGGCAGCTGATCGATGTTTCTATCTCATCGATGTTTCTAACTCTCTATCCCTTTCCCTTCCGCTCTGAAAAAAAATCAATAAAATATATTTTAAAAAAAAAGATTATCTAAGAAAAAAATTATAAGACATACAAAGAAAAAATAAAAATACACCCACAAAGAAGAGGCAATGGAAACTGCCTGTGAAATCAAATAGAAGCTGCATTTTAAAAGACAAAGACTTCTAAGCTGCCACTATAAATGTATTCAAAGAGCTAAAGGAAATCATAACTAAAAAAGCAAAGAAAGATAGAATGATATTGTCAAGTACTAATAGGTTATAATTGGGCTGAAAATGACTATATGTTCAGATTTAGTTTTCCTTTTGTTTAGTAAAAATGAGGTATAATTTGTCAAACAGATCAAAGAAAAACTGTTGACTGAGAGATTTATTCCATACACTATATGAGCTAATTATATACTACTAGGCCCTGTGTACAAAATTAGTGCGGTGGGGGGGGGGGGTCCTTCAGCCCAGCCTGCACCCTCTCCAACCTGGGATCCCTACTGGGATCGGGCCTAAACAGGCAGTCGGTCATCCCTCTCACAATCCAGGACTGCTGGCTCCCGACTGCTTGCCTGCCTGCCTTCCTGATTGCCCCTAACTACCCTCCCCTTCAGGCCTGGTCACCTCTAACTGCCCTCCCTTGCAGGTCTGGTCCCCCCAACTGCCCTTCCCTGCAGGCCCGGTTGCCCCAACTTCCCTCCTCTGATGGCCTGATCACCCCTAACTGCTCTTCCCTACAGGCTTGATCACCCCCAACTGTCCTTCCTTGCAGGCCTGGTCCCTCCCAACTGCCGTCCCCTGCTGGCCATCTTGTGGTGGCCATCTTGTGTCCACATGGGGTCAGCCATCTTTGACCACATGGGGGCAGCCATCTTGTGTGTTGGAGTGATGGTCAACTTGCATATTACTCTTTTATTAGATGGGATATGTAAACAATGCTTTTTCATTATGCCCAAATAAGTAAAATTAAATAATTAATAATGCTGTAAAAATGCATGGTTATACATGTGGACAAAAGGGGACAAATGCTAACCTGACAAGCTTAGGCAAGGCCTTCATGGCAGTCTTTAAAACTCTAAGACCTAAAGTAATCACAAAAGATAGTCCAAAATTAAAACTTTAATAAAAGCAGTTATGGTGGGTAGTCACCTCCTAGGCTGGTATAGTCACCTCCTAGGCTGGTATCTTTCCTGACAAGGTCAATCTTTACCTAAACTGAACTTATTGTCTTTTTTGCATCTAAGATAATATATCATTGAAATGTCAGGGTAACTTATAACTTGCCTTTTTTCCAGACCCCTCACAGCACAACCAAATGCCCTGGGTGCCAGGACAGATATCACAAATTCCTTCATTGTTATTTTTATCATGTTAATTATTGATTGTTAACTATCCTGTACACACCTAAGCAAAAGAAGTATGTGTCTATCATTTTTCTCTTTATCCAATCCCGGAGGTTTCCCCTCTTTCTTTCTCCCATCTCTCTAATCTATCACCAATGGATTTCATGTAACCCACCTACCTCTCCTTTGATTGCAATATATGAAAATATATGAAAACCTGCCATTTTCTGGAGCACTATCCTAATCCATTGAGATTCTGCTTCCCGGCAATTGTCAATAATTTGGCTCAAATAAACTCACAGAAATTCCATACAAGCTTGAATGTTTTTACGTTAACATGCACATTAATATAGTACAAATAAAATACTGAAATGAAGTCTATTTTAGTCCATTTGGACTGCCATATCAATAAAAAACATAGACTAGGCAACTTAAGCAACATAAATGTATTTCTCATAATTCTGGAAGCTGAGAATTCCAAGTTCAAGGTGCCATCAAATTCACATCCTGGTGAGAACTTGCTTCCTGGTTTGCAGATGGACAATTTCTGGATGTATTTTCAGATATCAGAGGGAGAAAAATCACTTCTCTTGTGTCTCTCACTATAAGCACACTCATCACATTCATAAAGGCTTCACCCTCATGACCTAATTATTTGCTAAGGAGCATACCTTTTAATATCATCACATTGGGGATTAAGACTTTAACATATAAATTTAGGGGGAGGGGAGGAACACAAACATTTAGTCCATAGCAGAGACTACCAAATAAACATCCTGTAGTATGAAAGAAAGGAAGTGTAATGCCTAGAAAATTGTCTTTCCTTTGGATCTTCATGATGTATATACGGATTTACTTTGTTCCAAATACATTACTGAGTTTTGGAATTGATAATGAAAAAAGGAAAATATTTCTGCTCCCATAGAGATTTTAGTCTATGAGGAAGATAACCATAAATAAAGTAATCCTAATATATAAAAATCCAGGGGCCGTCACAACCAAAACAACCAGATGGACAACCAAACAACAGGCTGAGTGGGGTGACCAGGCCAGCATGGTGACTGAGGCCTGTGAGCTGGAGGCTGTGTTGAGAATCTGCCCCCTGGTGATTAGTGAATGTCATAGTGACCAATCATTCCGGTAGTTCCGGTCATTCCATCCTAATGGACTATTAGGCTTTTATATATACACTAGTAGCCCGGTGCACGAAATTCGTGCACATTGAAAGGGAATTAATTAGAGGAAATATTTTAATATTGCTCTTTGCCCTTTCTCTATAATAAAAGTATGAGAGATAAAAGGAAATGAGTACAATGTATATGAAAATAATACATAATTTTATTAATAAATAAACAATAACAAAATGATATAACAACAATAACAAACTCAATATAAAAACAACATTGATGCAAATAATGACTGATTAAGTGATTAAATTTATTCTAATATCTCCCTGTATACCACATTAAGAGTGAAAACACTTTCAGAGTGCTTGACTAATATCCCTTGAGATAAAGTATTTAAAACTTTAACTTTAACATCACATGCTCTTCAAACTCGAGAGAAAGCAATATATAACTGACCATGTGTGAAAACAGGTTCAGGTAGGAATATTCCTACTCTGTCTAGAGTTTGTCCTTGTGATTTATTAATAGTCATTGCAAATGCTGGCATAACAGGAAAATATCTTTGAATTAATTTAAATGGGTGGCCAGTGTCAAATGGGGACAAATCAATTCTTGGAATCAGAACAACCTCTCCCTCTAGAGATCCTGTTACTACTTCAGCTTCGATAATGTTAGGTTGTAATATTTTGATAATAAATCTGATACCATTACAAAGACCCCATTTACTATTAAGATTTCTCAATAGCATGATGATTGCACCCACTTTCAATTTTAATTTATGACACGGCATTCCTAAAGGAGTAATACTATTAAGAAATTCATTGGGAAAATTTTCCTTTTCAGCATCATTGGATGAGTCAATGGAAACATCACTCAAATATGTGTGAAAATCTCCATCAAGTATATCCAAAATTTCTTCATTTAATTTTTGAATGTGCTCATTTTTTGGACAAAGAATTGCACGTTTATATATATTTTTAATATTATCTATAGGTATACTATTTCCAAAGGTAGCTTCACTAATAGATCCATTACAAATCATTTCACAGGGGATTTCAATAATATCCATTCATAAATGAAAACTGCTATCAAGTTTGCCATCTCTAAGTTTTAACCATTCACTATAAACAAAATTCTCTGATCTCATTTTGTTGTAAGAGACAACTTTCTGAAACATCCCCACACATCACAGTACTTTAAACTCAATTGTACTATGGCCAATCCCATAGCATGCAGTACAATACTGAGACATTGTTGAAAATCCCCTCCAAGAAGGAGAACTTTCCCACCAAATACAACATTCAAATTCATAATTTCTCTTAACCCTTTGCACTTGCTTGCTTTTTTCGATTCCTTTATTCTACTGCTAACCATGTGGAGTCACACTCGACATCCAAGTGCAAAGGGTTAATAATCTGTCGATGGCATTTATAGCATGACTGGATGCCATGGTGCATTCATCAATAATGAGAAGTTGGGCCTTTTTAATAGTTTTAGAAACTTCACTGTTTATATCGAGTCTAGAAATTGAAGTTTCCTTTAATGGAATTGGTAATTTATATTGGGAATGAAAGGTTCTTCCTCTGAGAAGTAAATTTGTAGCAATTCCTGTAGTGGGTAAAACAGTACCACCATGGTCTCTAATATAATATAATGTATTAAAACTTTATAAAGATACTAGAGGCCCGGTGCACGAAATTCATGCATGGGGGGGAGGAAAGGTGTGTCTCTCAGCCCAACCTTCACCCTCTCCAATCTGGGACCCCTTGGGGGATGTCTGACTGCCTGTTTAGGCCCCATGGATCAGGCCTAAACAGGCAGTCAGACATCCCTTTCACAATCCAGGACTGCTGGTTCCCAACTACTTGCCTGCCTGCCTTCCTGATTGCTCCTAACCACTCTGCCTGCCAGCCTGATCACCCCCTAAACACTCCCCTGACAGCCTGATCGATGCCTAACTGCCCTCCCCTGACGCCTCGGTCACCCCAAAATGCCCTCCCTTGCATATTCCCTCTTTATTAGATAGGGTTTTTTTCTTTAGCATATTGGACAGTCCTAACTGGTTTGGCTCAGTGGATGGAGCATTGGCCTGCAGAATCAAGGGTCCTAGGTACAATTCTGGTCAAGGGCATGTAGCTTGGTTGGGGGCACATACCCAGTCGGGAGTTTGCAGGAGGCAGTTGATCGATGTTTCTTTCTCATAGATGTTTCTAGCTCTCTATCCCTTTCCCTTCCTCTCTGCAAAAAATCAATAAAATATATATTATAAAAAAAGAAACATTTAAGATTCCTCCATATCTGCCTGGCTGGTGTGACTCAATGGTTGAGACCCCAGGCTGCCACCGCTAGAGGGGTTCGGGCCCTGGCCAGGCTGAGACCCCAGCCCAAGGCTGCCGCCTCAGTCCAGCCAGGCTAAGACCCTTGCCCAGGCTGCCATCTCAGACTGGCTGCGGAGAGCCCGCTGGGTGCCTTCCCTGGCCTGAAGATCGCGCATTGCGGGGTGCACTGTGCTGCCGGCCTGACACCCCGGCCCCAAGCCCCACGGCCCACTTTGCCCCCGATTGCACGTAGCTTGGGGGGCGGGGCGCTGCAGGCCGTATACCCCAGCCCCAAGCCCCGTGGCCTGCTTCGCCCCGGATCTCGCGTGGCTTGGGGGCAGGTCATTGCCGACCTGACACCCCGGCCGCAAGTGCCGCGGTCCACTTCGCCCCGGATCTCGCACGGCTCAGGGGCGACCAGCCAGACACCCCGGACTGCCACCACTGGGCCGGGATTGCTGTGTGTGGGGCGGGCGCCTCCCAGCTAGACACCCTGGACTGCCGCTGCTGGGCAGACTTGGGGACTCCGCCGGGGCTCAGGGCTAAGAGGACTGGGCACTGCCATCTTGTGGCCATGAGTGCCACCATTTTGTCACGGAGTGATGGTTAATTTGCATATTACCCTTTTATTAGATAGGATGCCTCCACACTCTGAGGGCAGGTTCCTACCTCAAACATGGCCCTCGTCAGAAACAGCTCAGGGAGGTCACAGCTATTGCCAAGGCGACCCTTGTAGGACTGACTTCATTCTGTTTGGTCGAGTTTCTGTCATGATGGAGTTACACCCAGGGTTTTTATATAAATAAATATAGATTGAGAGAATTTATCTTGAAATGCAGGCAGATAGGGTCTGGGTCCAGTGGAAAACAAATGCAGGTGGAACATAGGCAGGGGCAGACACATCAGTCTGAGCAGCCTAACCACAGGAACCAACCAAACAGAAATAATAAAATGTTTTCGGACTCTAAGCGGGAGGCCTGGGAAACCAAGGGAGGGTCTGCAACAATAAGGTACACTGAGGAGAAACCAAGATGGCGGCATAGGTAAACACCTGAAATTGCTGCCTCACACAACCACTTCAAAACCACAACTAAAAGACAAAACGGATATCATCCAGAACCACAGGAAGGCTGGCTGAGTGGAAATTCTACAACTAGAAGGAAAGAGAAAAGCATACTGATACTCAGAGGAGGTGTGTAAGTAAAGTGCAGAGGTACGGAGGTGCATGCGCAAGGAAAGGGCTGGCAACTGAGTATGTGGTTGTCTTTTTCAATTGGGAGGGAGACACAAGCTCCCGACTGCTCTGAACTCCAGTTACGGGTGAGACTCTGGGGACCCAAACTCATATGGGGAGAAACTGGACTGTCTGGCTTCGGGCAAAACTCAAGGGCGACTTTCTCTTAGATGTGCTTGCAGCGATTACTGTGGGACACTGAGACCCGGGGCCACTTAGGGCAGGGCTGAGGATCAGCCATAACTGTTTGCTCTGCCCTGTTGTTTCCCTGAGAACCCGCCCACCCAAGCAGTGTGCAGAGGCTTTTGCATATGAATGGCCTGGCCCTTTGCAATCTAAAATTAACTAACAAATTGCAGCTGGGTCAGAGAGCCTCAGAACTTCCAAAAGAAGACCCATTGCTTCATAGCTGGGCCTCATCTGGGCACTTCCAAAACCCAAACAAAGAAGAGGTATCTGCAGATCTCTCCATAGCTCCTGCTGGGTGGCCTCAGGCAGAGGCTAAATTTGCACTGCCTTGGAGATCCAAGAGCCAATGTACCCAGTGGTCAGAGTGGGACCATCCAGATTACAACTCCTCAGGTCCATAAGGGACACACTCAAGGGGCAGACTCAGTGAGCACCAAAGCCCCACTGAAGCAAGTCTTGCCCCACAAGGGTGTCTCCAGCACAGAAGTTCTCCCATCATAGACACAGCTGATCCTCACAGCCAATTGGCCTGGAGGTCAATTCCTCCCAGTGATACCAACAACAATCAAGACTTAACTAAAACAAGACTGTGCACACAGCCCACAAAGGGGTGCACCAAGAGTGTCCACCTCAGGTAAATGGGGAGGCTGAGCCACTGGGCCCTATAAGACACCTAGCACACAAAGCCACACTATCAACACAGGGAAGCAGCCAAAATGTAGAGACAAAGAAATAGGTCACAAATGACAGAAATGGAGGAAAACAAACTACTGGATATAGAGTTCAAAACACGGTTATAAGGTTTTTCAATAATCTTCTAGAAACCACGGATAAATTTAGTGAGTCCCTCGAGGATATGAAAATGGACCAACCAGAAATTAAGCATGCACTGACTGAAATAAAGAATAATATACAGAGATCCAACAGCAGTCTAGAAGATCGCAAGAATCAAGTCAAATATTTGAAATACGAAGAAGCAAAACACACCCAACTGGAAAAGAAAAAAGAAAAAGGAATCCAAAAATATGAAGATAGTGTAAGGAGCCTCTGGGACAACTTCAAGCATACCAACATCCAAATTATGGGGGTGCCAGAAGAAGAAGAGAGAGCAAGATACTGAAAACCTATGTGAAGAAATAATGACAGAAAACTTTCCCCAACTGGTGAAAGAAATAGACTTACATGTCCAGAAAGCACAGAGAACCCAGAACAAAAGAATCCAAACAGGACCACACAAAGATACATCCTATCTAATAAAAGAGTAATATGCAAATTAACCATCACTCTGCTACACCCACCAGTCATGCCTACCAGCCAATCTGGAGCGAGTATGCAAATTAACCCAACTAAGATGTCTGCAGCAATGAGCGAGCAGGAGGCTTGGGTTTCCCTGGCAATGGAGGAAGCCAAGCTTTTCGCACACTGTGGTCTGCCTAGGCCTCCACTCAAGGCTACAAAGTTTTAATTATAGAAGATAAATAAATCCCAATAAAAATGGTGGCAGCCACGGAGCTGGACAGAGCAGTAGGCTTGAGTTGACCCTAGCAATGGAGGAAGCCAAGCTTCCACAGCCCTGGCCTGCCTTGGCCTCTGCTCAAGGCTACAAAATTTCAATTATAGAAGATAAATAAATCCCAACAAAAATGGCGGCAGCCATGGAGCAAGCAGGAGGCTTGACTCTGCTAAAGGCTACAAAGTTTCAATTATAGAAGATAAATAAATATCCAATACCAGGGCCTCCGCTTAGGTTGCAGGGGTGTGTGGCCGGCCTGCAAACCACCACAAGCTCCTCGCCTAGGCTGCCCCACACCCCAAGGGAACCCCCACCCTGATCCGGGACACACTTAACGGCAAACCTGCTGGCCCCCACCCATGCACCAGGCCTCTCTCCTATCTAATAAAAAAGTAATATGCAAATTGACCATCACTCCAACACACAAGATGGCTGCCCCTATATGGTTAAAGATGGCTGCCCCATGTGGACACAAGATGGCCACCACAAGATGGCCAGCAGGAGAGGGCAGTTGGGAGGAACGAGGCCTGCAAAGAAGGGCAATTGGGGGTAATCAAGCCTGCAGGGGAGGGCAGTTAGGGGTTACCAGGCCTGCAGGGGAGGGTAGTTAGGGCCAAACAGGCTGGCAGGGGAGCAGTCAAGCATCAATCAGATTGGCAGGGGAGTGGTTAGGGGGTGATCAGGCTGGCAGGCAGAAGCGTTTAGAGGCAATCAGGAAGGCAGGCAGGTGAGCAGTTTGGAGCCAGCAGTCCTGGATTGTGAGAGGGATGTCTGACTGCTCTTTTAGGCCCAATGCTACCAGGATCAGGCCTAAATGGGCAGTCAGACATCCTTCAAGGGGTCGCAGATTGGAGATGGTGCAGGCTGGGCTGAGGGACACACACCCCCATGCATGAATTTCATGCACAAGGCCTCTAGTCATAATTAAAATGCTAAGAGCAAAAGACAAAGAGAGAATATTAAAAACAGCAAGACAAAATCAGTTAGTTACCTACAAGGGAATACCCATACAATTGTCAGCTGATTTCTCAACAGAAACTATGCAGGCCAGAAAGGAGTGGCAAAAAATATTCAAAGTAATAAATAGCAAGGACCTACAACCAAGATTACTCTACCCAGCAAAGCTATCATTCAGAATTGAAGGTCAGATAAAAAGCTTCACAGATAAGAAAAAGCTAAAGGAGTTCATCACCATCAAACCAGTATTATATGAAATGCTGAAAAGTATTCTTTAAGAAGAGGAAGAAGAAGAAAAATATAAAGATAAAAATTATTAACAACAAATACATATCTATCAAGTGAATCTAAAATTCAAGTGAATAAAAAAATCTGATGAACAGGATAAACTGGTGAATATAATAGAATCAGGGGCATAGAAAGGGAGTGGACTGACAATCCTTGGGGAGAAAGGGGTGTGGGGGGTGCGGGAAGAGACTGAACAAAAATTGTACACCTATGGATGAGGACAGTGGGGGTGTAAGGGCAGAAGGTGGGGTGGGAACCGGGTGGAGAGAAGCTATGGGTGGAAAAAAGAGGACCAACTGTAATAATCTGAACAATAAATATTTATTAAAAAAACAATAAGGTACACTGACACATAGAAACAGAGAAAGTTCAACACAGGAACAGAGAAAGAACACATAGAAACAGGGAAAGTTCAGGTCTGTTGGTGGGCAAGAACAATTGAGGGAATCAATCAGGTGACAACACGGATAGATATAGAAGCAGGCTTGTAGCAAACATATACTTCTGGACTACAAGGCTTTAATGGACAGCCCATTATTGGGTCTTCCTCCCCTTGCGGGGAGTCTGAATCTGCTTATAATAAATTTTCCACACTTTGCTTAAATCTTCTGGTCTGAGGAGCTCATTCTTCGGCATCGTGAGACATGACCACGGAAGGAAATAACGTCAGCTCATCTTTCTGGTCATCAATATGATCTTCATGTCATTTAAGTCAACCAACCTGTCTAAAAGCTTTCCAAAAGTCAAGCACTATAATTATCAAAATTTAAAATTTTTATAACTAAACCTAGAGGCCCAGTGTATGAAATTCTTGCATGCGTAGGGTCCCTAGACCTGGCCAGTGATCAGGGCTATCTGGGGCTGGAGTAGTTGATTGTCTGCGGCCACAGGTACAGGTTGATGCTCCAGGTGCAAGGTCCTCATTAGTTTGGTCATTTCCTCCTGTGGATCCATGTTGAAGATTGATGTTCCTTGCACGAATCCACATGGTCTTGGAGGAGTTTTCTGGAAATACACAAGCATATCCTCAACCAAATGTTAACAGAGGGTCTGGACCCTTTCATAAACCAGACTCAGGATCCTTCCACCTGACCAGGTATAGAGATAATTTACCACTTATTGGTTCTAAAAAAATATAGTAAAATAACCTCTGTCTAAAAATTGTACCTAGAGCCAATGCAAGCTAAAATTTCTGTCAAAACATTCTGGAAAATATGAATTAAATAATGATAATAAAAGAAATTATTAGATAATATGGAGAATGGGAGTTCATAGAAGAAATAAAGAGTAATGAGACTTATATCACTTAAGAATGAATGTACTGAGTTGACAGTTATTTTCATTAATTTAGCAGCATTAATCTAATTTGTTTCTATAATCAATTATTACTGGTAAAAATTCTATTGCATAAATGGAATTTTTCTGTAGATTATGTTTTACCTTCCATTGTTTCCTTTTTATCACTGATATTCTTTATCTTCAATTCAAAATTTACCAATTTGGATGTATTTTCAATTTTCTTTTTCAAAATCAGGTGTTTATTTTTTCTCAGGATTTATACTTTCTTTTAATTCATAAAAAAATATCACTGGCATTGTCTTTTTGAATAGCCATTCTTCATTTTGTGTTTTCTTATTTACTTTTGGAACATTGTGTCAGAGCACCTCAACCTCGTCTTCATTTCTCAAATTTATTTTCATGTTTTAATTTCTTCATCTCTCTTTATAATTATTTCTGTTTTCAGTTGCAACCAGCCTAACCTGTGTTTATTTTATTATATACATACTTTTACCAGTATCTCTTTTTCTTCTTTAGCATACTGATTTTATGTCCCTTTGAGGTTTTTCATTGGAATGAATTTATTGGAGTTAACTCATTAGAATGAATCAGTCATTTATTGAATTTGTTGACTATTGTTTAGTAAGTCAGTTTCCTGGTATGTTGTAAAATTTAGGTTGCAAGCTCATCTTGAAGGAGTTCCTTCTTCTCTCTTTCTTCCTTTTCTTTTCTCTTAACTCTACCTCCAAACTCATATCATGACAACCTCTTCATATATAAAAATATATGCCTCCTTACACCTGACAAGTGAGGTTTTCCCATTTCATCATCTGAGTTTATATTGGTAATTCAGCTCTCTTATTCTGTGGAGATATTACTGATCCAGTGTTACAACTTATGTAAGGCTTGACCATGGTCCCAATCATATGGCTTTCTACTCTTTCTGTTACCCAAACAGCATATCAAACCTAGATATAAACCTAAGCAATAATTGGAAGTATTTAACCTTTTTTCATAGACAGAGAGGGCCTACCCTAGATCCAGTTCTTCCCAGTAAGCTTGGTTCTCCTCCTTGCTAGTTATGAAACACTTTTGCAACCTTTCTTTTCCATTTGAATTTAGCAGGTATGTGCCTTCTGCTTCTACTCACCATTCCCTGTTAGAGAAACAGATATACTTTTCTTGTTTGTTTGTTCTTTTACCATAATTGTGTCTTTAAAAAATATATTTCAACATATGATATATTTATACATTATTGCTCTAAATTTAAGTAGGGGTTTTGGTTACTTCTCTGTGAGTTAATAATATGATCTTGACAGGAAAAGTGTATATTTTTATAATAGAGGTATGGTGAGGATAACTGGGGAGAAAACTAAAACTATATATATTACCCAAAAGGCACAAATGTCCATAGACTTTACTTCTCTACATATGTTTCATCTTTTAAACTACACAGTTTTATGGAAATAATCCACTAAGAAAACTACACGCTATTCTTTTTTATTTCAGATTTCATTGTTTAAATTAACATCACTTTCTTTTATGATATATAACCTATACTTTTTTGTATATCAATCCATTTTTAAATCATATGTAGATATTAAGGAAAGAGTTTCAGAATATGTCACCATACTATATTTATAGCCTTTGGGCTTTTATTTTTTTATCTGCCTATGCTTTTGAATGGATAACAATTACCTTTAGAAATTTTAAACGCACATTTTTAGTTTATCAAGTAAGAGTAGATTTGATGAATAGTGTCACAGAAATTGAATGTTAAAATAAATGATTGGCTAATTATCCAGAAGGAGTATATATCAATTCAATTTTAAGACTATAATTACAAAGTAGAGCAGAAATTGTATCTACTCATTAGCTAACACACTTCTTTCTGATTGTAAATCCATAGTAAAGATGAAAAAATTGGTATTCCAGTCAATATTTATCCAATAAAATTTAGGTATTTATTTATTTTGTTTTATTTATATGGTTGGCTGCTAAACACATAACAGATGCCTTAAAAATGTTTTTTTATTGTTCTTCTCAACACATCATTTAGTTTTCAAAATTTGCATAAAAGTTCTAAATGATTGTCTAAGGAGTCAGCTGACATAACAACAACCAAAACAAAACACTAAGAGTTTTAAGAGTCTTGAAAGATTGTCTGTGTATCACAAGTTACAACCTGCCATCTTGAGATGAAATGGTAGCCAACATTTTTTGATAACCTTTAATAAATCTTAGTAACTATTTGATGAAATTTTATGTTATATAAATTGAAAAGATAAAATGATTGCTCCTTATGGAGTCTATAATGAATAAGTGCAATAGTTAAAAATAGGAAACCAGAAATTTCTGAAGCATGTGGTGGTATAACTAACACCACCATCTTATTCTTATAAGATTATATATGAATTCTCTCTCTTAAAACATAACAAAACAAATTCACCTTTGCATAGGCTTAAGATGACATTAAAAAATGTCAGTTAGGATATGCATTGTCATTATTGGGGTTAGCTCTCTGCCTTTGGAATAGGTTAGTTTTACATAAAGGTGACTCCTCTTCTCGAATACTTTCTTCATTTCTTTATTTTCTATTATCTTTAGAACTGCTCCCCATGAGGTGATTTTCTCACCTTAATTTATTAACACCATTCTTTGAAAGTATTTGCAGTAAAATCTTACAATGCCACACACATATTCTGATAAACTGTGGCATCAAATCATGCTTCCAAATTAAGTAATACATTTGCATGGACTGAACGCTGATATTTTATACATGTTTACAAATACCCTAATCATATTTTATTGATCTTCTCTATCAAAATGTACTTGTACTATATTTTATTGAGTGTTGAAAACTGAAACCGAAAAAATACTAACGTATACCAGGAAAAATTAAATACACTTCTCTGGTTAATTCACCCTCATAAAAGACATAATTATTTTAACATTGGTGTGTTTCACTTGTTTGAATTTTTAGTCTCTTCTTTTAGACTCACAAATCTCTATATTCAAGAGTTGATTGCTTATTATTTCACAGAGATAAGTTGCGCAGAGAGGCTTCATGTGAAGATGTAATTGTAACTGTGTTTTGTAGCCTTCAGTTGGATTTGTATTACAAATCTGAAAGATGGAGTATTGTATTTTACCACTTATCAAAATATAAGATTTTCTCATTTAAATTACTGTTGTGTTGGCAAGTTATTAAATGTATAAGAAATAGAAGTACCACTATTTTTAACATATTATTAGATGAAAAACAAATCTCTACTTTTCAATGTTAACCCATCACTTTCTCTAAAGAAAACAGAATGTCCCTTTAATAAAGGAATCATAAACTAGTCAAATAGAATAGGCAGGTAGAAATTATTCATATTCATCTCATTCCCATCTCAAGTATTTATTCTTCAAGTTCCTAATAAATTAAAATTTTATTTCTACTCAACCACTTCCAGAGACGAGAGCCCACTGGCCTCTAATAATAGCTAATAATTTGAACATTTTTCCTTATTTTGAAATTTTTTTTCCTGTAACATATATTAATTTACTCAAAATATTTATTGAAACACTGTTCTGGAGATAAATAATGGCAGAATTTGCTACTATGAACCTGGAATCAAGTGATAAAAATGCACCAACTGTTGCTAATTTGGACCTCAGCACAGATAGAGTATTGTGATATTTGAAAACATGTGTGTCCATAAGTTTCTATTTTCTAAACTACAAATTGGTGAACCAGTAAATTGTTGCTCAGGGTGTTGCTGGTAGAAATAGTGTTCTTTCACAGAGTTGGCAAGGAAAGCATTTTGGGAGACCCAGGTAAGGGAGATGTGGTCAAGTTGCAAGAATTTACCTGGATGGAAATAGAAGGCTGCCCCCAGGTTTCCCATGTTCCATCTCTGTTTGTCCTGCCACGGAAAAAGTCCAACCTTGTTTTCATCAAGTCCAGAGATAAAGTTATTATTAGACTTAAACTAATACCAGCTTATCTATTATATAATACAACTTTCCTTAAGACGTGATTTTAATATTACATTTACTATCTACAGAAAGCAAATTTCTCATTTAATATAAAATGTTTCACCCAAAGAAAAAAACACGAGCAAAAAAAAACCAACAAAAATGCTTGTTCCTACAAGGTGTGAAAGTATTTTAATCACCCTAGAAAACCTGTTTGAATTAATGCATTCATTTATATATTTTTAATGAGCTCATTCCTCCTAATCACAAGAATCTTAGGATGAAAAATATTTTGTTGCAGTTTTATAATCTTTCAAGAAGATGCACAATGTCTCATTATTTAAATTCCTCAGCATATCCTCATAAATAATTTTTATAAGTATTCTATATTTTTAATTATAAAAGTTACTGTCTTAGTAACAAAGACCTAACTTTGATGCAAATTTGTTACTCATACAATTTTATTTGAATTTTTTTTGTGTGTGTGTAACTTTTTCTGTTATCAGACAGAACAAAACTGAAGACTTGTTTGTCTTCTACTCCTAACCTATGAGTTCTGTGAAAGCAAGGACCTTTGATCTTGTTCATTATATCCCAAACCCTAGCATGGTGACTAGTATATACTGCAAGAACAATATGTAAATTTGATTGAATTTTAGGACAATATAAAGGTAATAGACCTGGAAAACAAATGATTAGCTAAATGCTTGATTTTGGCTACATTCCTCTCTCCCCTCTCCCCCCACCTCTGAGAAAAGGATGAAGGTAGATGACATTATTTTCAAGAGGCAATTCAGCTCTGGGGGGTTTATTATTCCATTTGTGGACTAAGAGTTGTCATGTACTAAATATATTTAGAATGTCCTTTCCCAAGAGACTTCATTAAATTTTAAGACAGGCATGGATGTTAGGAGAGCCCTGGTTCTGGCTTTAATACCATATCCTTTTCAAGAATATATAAGCTGCTTTCCACTGCAAGGAAAAATACTACAGCCCTTCACAGTAGCCTTCCCACAGTGAAGGGGCAGCCGACACTTCCTGGAGAATAAGCACAACTCTGCAGTGGGCACAAGTTGCTGGCTCCATTCTATGGGAATTGGTAGTAGCTACAATCTCTCTGTGTTTACAGCATAAAGGACTCTTTTAATTACATATCTCCAGGGCTTCCTTAGCTGCTAGGAGACCCCACTCAAATGTTCAATGAAGGAAACCCTCTTGATTCAAAGACTCAGGATATGTGGATTTGAATACCCACTGCATCCTGCCCCCCGGTGCCACTCTAGTCCTCTGTTGCCTGCAGATGGCCCTGACAGGCAGACAGTCTTCTTGTTCAAAAGGAGATTAGCAGGTGTTAAAGACCACTCGCTTTTAATCAAGGATTCCGCCTAATGTAATCAGAAAAATGAAAGAACATGGGAAAGTTATAGATACAAAGTAAGCAGCTGCTTGAAGCATTTTATGTAGGAAATTGATACTCATGGATTTTTAATGTGTATAATCCCTTAGAAAACATCCTATAAAAACAAGAGACTCCTGTAATCTGAACACAAGACCACTTGCCAGGTTCCTTTGTCCCCTGAATTGAACTATTATACAATTTTATAGGCTACCATTCATGCAAATATAAACTGGCAATGTGATAATCAACATGATTTTTATCCATTTTAGATATCTGAATATAATATCTAAGTGTGGATAACCAAGCACTGCTCCTCTCCCCCCAAAAAACAAAGTTATTCCTGGTAAATGCTTTATATGGATATATTTTATTTGATACTGAATTATCTGAGGCTGTTTAGATGATTGTCTACAGTAATAATTTTCAGCCATACCCAAGTAAAATAAAGGCATTTACACCTGGCATTAATTTTGTTGGTTTACTTTTAAACCATTATTAAGACTTTATTTCCCCTCAAGATGTTTTTTACATGCATCACTGCACACTAGAAGTCTTTCAGTAGAAGACTAACTGCCTTGGCTTAAGATAGAATGCAAATCTACTTTGAGAGAGTAGCAATTATTTGTAGTACTCATAATCTATATTAATAAAAGGATAATATGCTAATTAGGGCAGATGTCTTCCAGACGTCCATCCGGACAAAGCCGCAGTGGTTGTGAGGCCCAGAGCTCAGGCAGTCGTGGGCTCAGGCAGCTGCGAGGCCCAGGATAGGAAGGATATGATACGATAAGAGGGGATAAGAAAGGAGAGGGAGAGGAAAGCAGGCCTGAATGCAGACAGGCTGAGAGGAGAAACAGAAATACAGAAAGGGAACAAGAAAAAGATGCAGGAATGGAAAAGGGAAGGAAACACGAGGTTTCACACAGGAGGGGGTGGCAACCGCGAGGGAGGTGGAGCAGGTGCGCCTGGCGAGGTACTGGTGGAGCCCCGCCCAGATGCAGGAGGAGGGCGGTGGCCCCGGCACAGGCCTTTGGCAGGGAGGCGTCTGTGGGTCCCCAGATGGAGGGGAGGACAGTCTGAAGCCTTCCGGGCGGAGGCGCTCCTGCTTCTTTTGTAGTAGCAGTGCCCAGGTTGCACAGGTCTGGCCACCCTCTCTGGGCTGAGCACCCGGCGCTGGGAGGGGAGGCGCAGCTTAGCTGGGGTGGAATCCCTTAGAAAACATTCATTTATACATTTTTAATGAGCTCATTCCCCCTCACAACCACTGTGGCTTTGTCTGGGTGGACGTCAGGAGGGTACCCCTTTCGCTCCTGAGGGCTGGAACCCAAAGACACTGGCCTGGGTTAGGTTGTTGGCACATTAAGTGTAGTTTGTTGACTAGAATTTGGGGTTTCCAGGGCAGGGAATGGGAGGAGGACAGCGGCCGGGAAGCCAGGGAAGGGGTGACTGTGAAGGCCTAGCTGGGGCTGGGCACTGGGCTGGGGGTTAACACCCCCCAAACTGAAGCTTTAATATCAAAGTGCACTCAGGTAGGGCTAGAAGCAGGTCCCAGAGAGGAAAGGGGAAGGTTTAAAAGAGAAACCAGTACACATGGTGGGGAGGTGCGGGGAGGGGGATAATAATAGAGAAGGAGGGAGGGAGGCAGGGTTCAAGCTCACAAGGAAAAGGTGAATGTGGGGGAAGGTGGGAGAAGTAAGAAGAAGACAGACATGAGGGATCCGAGGAGCAGCAGCTGTGTGAGCAGCTCACCCCTGTCTGAGGAGCAGAAGCTCCGTGAGCAGCCCGCTCCCATTTGAGGAGCAGCAGCCACCTGAGCAGCCCAAACTAGTCTGAAGAGCAGCAGCCACACAAGCAGACCGCCCACGTCTGAGGAGCGGCAGGCCTGCACAGCCCGCACTGGTCTGAGGAGCAGCAGCCACATGCAGCCACACCCATCTGACAAGCAGCAGCTGGGTGAGCAGCCCATCCCTGTCCAAGGAGCAGCAGCTGCATGTGAAGCTGACTCCCGTCTGAGGAGCAGCAGCCGTGCAAGGAGCCCATTCCCCATCTGAGGAGCAGCAGCTGCATGAGCAGCCCACCCCTGTCGGAGCAGCAGCAGCTGCGCTAGCAGCCCGCAACGTCTGATCAACAGCAACTGCATGCAGCCAGTCCCCATCCAAGGAGCAGCAGTAGCGTGAGCATTCCACCCCCATCAGAGGAGCAACAGCCATGCAAGCAGCCCACTCCTGTCTGAGGAGCAGCAGCTGTGTGAGCAGCCTTCCCCCATCAGCCAGAGGAGCCACCACTGCTGTGAACAGCACCCACCAGAGGACCTGCTGCCAACTGAGGAGCACTTGCTGCTGCAACCGCCCGAGGAGCAACCGCAGCCCAAGGATCCACTGCCACTCAAGGAGCAGTCCCTGCATGACTCAACATCTAGATCAGTTGGTGAGATAAAAAATGAGTAGACAAAGAAATAGCCAAAGGAAAGAAAAGGAGGAATCGCAAGAAAGGCAGCTAAGTGAAAAAGAGGCATGTAATATGTCAGAAAAGGAATTCAGAATAAGTGTCATACAGTTCATAAACCAGATCGATGAAAAAATCAACAACTACTGTAAGAATCAAGAAGAAATGAAGAGCCGAAACCTGTTTGGCTCAGTGGATAGAGCGTTGGTCTGTGGACTGGAAGGTCCCAGGTTCGATTCCAGTCAAGGGCATGTACATTGGTTGCGGGCACATCCCCCGGTGGGGGGTGTGCAGAAGGCAGCTGGTCGATGTCTCTCTCTCATCGATGTTTCTAGCACTCTATCCCTCTCCCTTCCTCTCTGTGAAAAATCAATAAAATATATTTAAAAAAAAAAAAAAGAAGAAATGAAGAGTGATATACCTGCAATAAAAAAACACCATGGAAAGTTTCAACAGTAGACCAGGAGAAACAGAAGGCCAAATTAGTGTATTAGAAGACAGGGAAGCAAAACACACCCAAACTGAACTGCAATTGGAGAAAAAAATTAAAAGACAGGAGGAGAGCCTAAGGGAGCTATGGGACAATATGAAATGAAGCAACATAAGAATAATAGGGGTGCCAGACAATAGGAAGAGGAACAAGGGTTAGAAAGCCTATTTGAAGAAATAATGTCAGAAAACTTCCCTGATGTGGAGAAGGAAAAAGTACACAAGCACAGAGAGGCCCAAACAAGATGAACCCAAAAAGACCCACACCAAGACACATCATAATTATGATGGCAAATGTTCAAGACAAACATATAATCTTAAAGGCTGCAAGAGAGAGACAGAAAGTTACATACAAGGGATCTCGCATTAGGTTATCAAATGATTTCTCAGCAGAAACACATCAGGCCAGAAAAGAATGGAAGAAAATTTACAAAGTGATACAAAGCAAGGGCCTTAAACCAAGAATACTCTACCCAGCAAGGCTACCATTCAAAATTGAAGGGGAAATAAGGAGTTTCTCAGACAAAAAAAAAAAAAAAAAACAAAAAACAAAAAAACAGGCTAAAGGAATTTGTCACTACCAAGCCAGCAATGCAAGAAATGCTAAAGGGACTGGTGTAAAAAGAAGAAATAAAAAGGTAAGAAGGAACACAGGCACAAAAAATTAAAAAAAAAGAAGACAGACATGGGGAACAAATGGAGAGAAGGGAGGAAGGAGTGAGGGAGAGGGGCCCCGTGAGTGGTTCAAAGGGAGGGAAGGGAAAGAAAGCATGAAAGAGAAGGATGCTAAAATGGGATGAGGCCAGGACAACAGTTAAATAAAAAGAAACAGAATGTGAGAGTGAGAGGATTTTAAAAGGAGTTAGTAAGACAATTAGGTACAGGGTGATTTTTTAAAAACGTATTTCTATTGAGTGTGATTTTTAAGTGGAGAAGTCAGTACTAAGGACAAAAAGCATAGAAAGAGAGAGAGAAGAAAGTACTTTTTAATTAGCCTGTAAAAAGAGTAAAACAATGAGGGAGGAGGGGGTAGAATGGGGAAGAAGGGAAAGAGGGAGGGAAGAACTTTATAAAGGAGTCAGTAGAGAGCAGAGTTAAAGAAGGAAAGAGGATGTATGAGTGAACTGTAGGAGCTATAATGAAAATCAAGTATAGTTGTGTACTGGGGACAGATTTTAAAAGTAGGAGTCAGAAAAGATAAAAAGATAAATGATAGTGAATAATTAGGCAGGTAGATAGATAGATATTTAAAAAGTGGAAGTAAGTAGAGAAGAATGTATTGGAAAGGTAGGATGAGAGAGAAATAGGGAGGGAATATAAGTTTTAAAGGGGAGCTGGTAGAGCTTAAAAGGAGAATCAGAAGAAGGAATAAGTGGGGGAGGGAGCAAAGCAGGTCTGAGGGAGGAAGTGAAGAAACAAATGAAGATGGGAAGGAAGGAAAAGGGGAGGGAGGTCAGGGGTAAAGATAAAGGAAAGAAGGAATGTGGGGAGGTAGGGAGGGTAGAAGAAAGATGGGAAGGATGATGGAACAGAAGTAGGAAATAGGAGGGAAGAAAATGTATAAATGATGAGTCAGAAGGAAAAAGTATGACAACAGGAGAGAGAAAAATTGTGTGAGAGGGGAAGCCAATAAGGAAGTCAAATACGATTGTGTGTGAAGGGGATAAGATTTTTAAAAAAGTTAATAAAAAATACAATAAAGATAGCTAGGTAGGTGGATGAATAGACAGATAGACACATGCACAGGTAGATAGAACTGATTTGAAAAAGGAGAAACCAGTAAATAGTAAAAGTAGAAAGTTAGAAAAGGAAAGAGAAGAAATGAAAAATGTTAAAAGTGGTCAGTAAATAGAGGGTAAAAGAAGGGATGGGATGGAATAGTGTGGGGCAAGAAGAGTAACAAGAGTGAGGGGAAATGGGATAGAGAAAATGAAGTTTTAAAAGGAGAGCAGAAAAGAAAATACTTTTTTTAAATATGAGAGAGAGAATGTGTGCAAGAGAAATTTTAAGAAGGATGAGCCTGCCCTAACCGGTTTGGCTCAGTGGATAGAGTGTCGGCCTGCAGATGAAGGGTCCCAGGTTTGATTCTGGTCAAGGGCATGTACCTTGGTTGTGGCACATCCCAAGTAGGGGGTGTGCAAGAGGCAGCTGATCAATGTTTCTCTCATTGATGTTTCTAACTCTCTATCCCTCTCTCTTCCACTCTGTAAAAAACGCAATAATAATTTAAAAATATATATATATAAAATAAAAAGGGTGAGCTAGGAAAAAGAGACAATAGAAAGAAAAAATGAGAAGTTTAAGGAGTCAGTAAGAAAATAATTCAGTTCAATGGGATGATGAGGATGATGAGGGTGTAACCTTCTACCTCTGGGATAATAAGTCACTTCAGCAACTATCTTGTTCCCTCTACCTGCAACCTTTAACTTTTACTTCCAGTAGAAAGTTTCAGGTACCCATCTTAAACAGTGGCCACCTCAAATGCTTTTTGAAAAAGAAAATACAAAATAAATTATTGTGAAGTAGACTTATACTATATAATAAAAGAGTAATATGCAAATCGACCAAACCGAGACCAGTCGCTATGATGTGCACTGACCACCAGGGGGCAAGGGAAGTGGCCTGCCTCCATGGCCACAGTCGGACATCCCCTCCCTAAGAGCTCCCAGACTGTGAAAGGGTGCAGGCTTGGCTGAGGCCTCCCCTCCTCCATGCACGAATTTTGTGCACTGGTCCTCGAGTTAAATAATAAAATGAATGAGGAAAATAGATTTTCAGAATCCCAATTGCCCCCTGCCTACCCTGCCCCTCCAACTGGATCAATATTCTTTATGACAATTTGTAAATGTTTTTTTAATTAATTTCAGAGAGAGGGAGGGGGGAGAGAGTGAGAGAGAGAGAGAGAGAGATAGAAGAATATTAATGACGAGAGAGTCATCAATTGGCTGCCTCCTGCACACCCCCTATTGGGGATTGAGCATGTGCCCTGACCGCAAACCAGTTGTGACCTCCTGGTCCATGGGTAACACTCAAACACTGAGCCACACCAGATGGATTAATATTTTTCAAGTATTCTTTTCACCTTGATGGTCTCTGGACTGTTTTTTCAGTATTTCTCTAGTGACAGCACTACAAACTAAGCTCATGCCTTTAGCCCATAAAACTTTCAATAATATCACCTATTGCCAGGTTTTAGACATTAGTCTTAATACATTTTCAGTATTATTCTTGTGCTCCTAGTGAAATCTGCTTCTTTGCTATCCGTTCCACACATTATGGTTATATTCACCAAGAAATTTAAGAATGCCTATGGCATAGCTGAGAGGAAAATGTGGTTTAACTTTTTTATTCATAAATGAAGGATTTAAACTCAAACCAAACAGCTTTTCTTTCTCTCTAGTTTATGATGTTTGAGACCATATATAAAGAAGATTCAGATAATCAGTAAAAGAGAATCAACCTGGTTTTGATATGCTTCTAGTAGATTTCATGATAGATTGCCTTCAAAGAGCTAACTCTCCCATACCTAGAGCCTCATGGAGAACTGCAAGGTAGCAACTCAGCTGGCCTGTTAAGACAGTTAAAGTGGGTTCAGTATACTTTTAATAAACTATATGGATAAACACAAATTATATTTTAAAATAACTTTAAAACCATTTTAAAGACAAATACATGATAAAATTTCCTATGACAAAGTACATTTTGTTTTTGTTGTCACTCACTTCTTGATTATGCAAATTTCCTTAAAGAATATATTATACAACATTTGTTTATTTTCAATAAAAAGATACCAGGCATTACTTTGTATGAGGGAACTTGATTTAATCATCATATCAATTGCCAATGTCATGATTAAACGGATTTATCTAACTCAAAAATTTGTGCTCTTTCAATGTGTTTACTTTATTAATGTTATAAACCTTGATCAAACATAATTGATTTAAAGATGTCAACAGATAGAGTTGATTACAAGTCTGTTGAGCAGTAATGTTTTGTATTTTAGAAACTAACCAACTTCTACTTCTTGGTCTTCATTCTTTGAGGGGAGAAATGTCATAGCTTCCCAAAATGCAGTGTCATCTGTGGTGATTCAAGAAAGGACTTTTGAAATGCAAGTGTCCCATAAATTAACTAAGCATCTCCCATGCATATTGTTTCTTCTGTTACCTAAAGACATTATATATGACTTATTATTCTCCTAGGCTCATTTATAGCTATCACCTGACAATATGATAGAAACTTTTCAAATAGTCCTATATAATAAAGAGGTGATATGCAAATTGACCCTCACATCCTCACACAAGATGGCCACGCCCATGTGGTCAAAGATGGCCACTACAAGATGGCCGGCAGGGGAGGGCACTTGGGGGTGGCCAGGCCTGCAGGGGAGGGCATTTGGGGGCGACCAGGCCAGCAGGGGAGGGCAGTTGGAGGTGATCGGGCTGGCAGGGGAGGGCAGTTGGGGCAATCGGGCTGGCAGGGGAGCAGTTAGGCATTGATCAGGCTGGCAGGGGAGTGGTTAGGGGGTGATCAGGCTGGCAGGCAGGTGAGCGGTTGGGATCTAGCAGTCCTGGATTGAGAGAGGGATGTCCGACTGCCGGTTTAGGCCCTGTGGGATTGGGCCTAAACCGGCATTCAGACATCCCCCAAGGGGTCCCAGATTGGAGAGGGTGCAGGCTGGCCTGTGGGACACTCCCCCCACACAGTGAATGAATTTCATGCACCAGGCTTCTAGTGTATTAAATAAATCCATTGTAAATATCCTACTCTTTTAAATAGAACTTGCCAATGTAAAGCCATTTTGTAGCTTTTAGTGAATGTTCATAATTATCCAGTGTATAATTATTGGTTTTATATGACAAAGAATGACATTTTATAGTTACCAAAATGCACACACCAAAATTCAATTTTCATGAAAATAGCTCTATAAATTATGCCAGTTGTTGATATTGCACCAAAGGTAAATTTTTTCTTTTCCTGAAAGTAGTGTTTAGGAAGATCACATAATTCAACATGATGGCCGTCATCTTTAAAAAAGCGTGTGTGTGTGTGTGTGTGTGTGTGTGTGTGTGTGTGTGTTTATACCAAGAGGAGCTATATGTGTTTATACACACACATATAGCTCCTCTTGGTGTTTCTCTAGACAACTTTTTTTTTTAATTATTTTATTGATATTTTACAGAGAGGAAGGGAGAGGGATAGAGAGTTAGAAACATCGATGAGAGAGAAACATCGATTAGCTGCCTCCTGCACACCCACTACTGGGGATGTGCCCGCAACCAAGGTACATGCCCTTGACCGGAATCAAACCCGGGACCTTTCAGTCCGCAGGCCGATGCTCTACCCACTGAGCCAAACCGGTTTCGGCTTCTAGACAACTTTTGATGACTATATATAAAAGATATTGGAAACACATTTTACCCTACATATGATTGGATTAGAAAGCCTGCCTAGAAGCTGCTCAATTTGGATTTTAAACAATTTTCTCTATTGCATTTAATATAAAAACATGAATAATGGAACATTTAGAAAATCAACAGCTGAAATGAATAAATCCTATTGATCACAATGTCTGTAGTCAAAATTGTGTTCCTGTGTTGTTCAGATAGGAAATAAATACACGGTTAGTAAAAATGCTAGGAGATGTCAGTAAATAGTGATGTCTTCTAGATTCCTGGCTTTTTTTATGTTCATCTGTGCTATTAAGCCTTTTTTATAGCTACTAGGCTGGCATTTTAAACATTTCAATGAAACTAATGAAATGACAAGAGCTCACTCAATCAGGTAGTTGTGCTGCTTTTCAGCCTACTTAATTATCTTTTTTCTTATCATTAATAATGTTTCAATGAACTCATAATAGTTTGCTGTTCTTCTTTAACTGTAACATAAATCCTATGTACTTCTATATTTCTGTAATATAGACCCTTTATATTTCTATTTGGAACAAAATTTAGATGAGATAATACATTTTTAGAAGTCTGAAAATAAAAATAATACTCCTCAATAAATAGTATGATGCAATCACTTTTAATGCCTGTGTCTTAGATAGTTTGGCCTCTGTAACAAAGTATCATAGACTGTATGGCTTAAACAACAAATACTTATTTTCCAAAGTTCTGGTCACTGGGAAGTGTAAGATCAAGGTGCTGGCAGATACAGTATCATGGCCATCTGATTGTATCCTTACATGGCATAGAACAGAAAGAGAGAGAGACATGAGCTGACTTAACTCTTTTTATAAGGGCACTGATTCCTTTCATGAGGGCTCCATATTCATAACCTAATTATCTCCCAAATCTAATATCATAAGATGAGGGTAGGACTACATGTAAATTTTGTAGGCAACACATTCAGTTCATAACAAATTGTAATAAATATAATTTAAATTTATTATTAGAATCTTGTAGTATTTAAAAGTTTAAGCTTTCTAATTTACACCTGGACCTAAA
Source organism: Eptesicus fuscus (assembly GCF_027574615.1). Classification (NCBI taxonomy): domain Eukaryota; kingdom Metazoa; phylum Chordata; class Mammalia; order Chiroptera; family Vespertilionidae; genus Eptesicus; species Eptesicus fuscus. Next base: position 89,547,288 of record NC_072475.1, on the reverse strand, counting down.
TCCTGGATTTATAATTTACTCTCTTGGCTTTGGGCAAGGTATTTAACCACTCTGTGATTTAGTTTATTCTCTGCAAAAGAGATAAGTATGAAATGAGTTAATATGAATTAAACTGTTAGAGAAATTATTTTGAAAAATATGAGCACTCAATATATACTTGTTATTATTACTTACTTATTATTTCTACTGTTTTCTTGAAGGAAAACCAGGGGGATAAATAATTGAAGTCATTGGTTTTAGTTCATATTCTAGTTAGCTATCTTTATAAAGATTCTGTCAAAAATTTTATCAAATATTTTCTATAACCTGGGTCCATAGTTGTGAATTGGACAAGTGGTAAACTGGAACTGTATATTTGAAAGTAAATTATGTAGGTTCTTCTGCATGCATGTTGTATATGCATTGTTAAGTCATGTTATGTGTCATTCTAAGTACATGAATTCCTACATCCTGACCAGATCATTTTTAATGTTCTGATCTTTAACATCAGGAAGTTTCAATGTGTCAAATGTGGTTGCTGAACAGAGCAGACTGAAGTATGCCAGGACCAGAGTAGAAAAAGGCATGTAAATACAAAAGGTATAGCCTATGTATAAAATCAGTATAAAGGAAATGGATGAATGTGAATGTCGTTAAACAAAGTAAAGGCTGCATCAAGGACTCAGAATTGTATTCCATATAGAGGCAGGAAAGTAGCAACTAAGGAGCTATATAATTTTATGTTTGTATGAAAATTTAAAAAGGATAAAACATCAACAAAAATAATATTACCTAGAGTTACATAAGTATATATTTCAGAGAGAAAGAGAGAGGGAGAGATAGAAACATCAATGAGAGAGATTCATTGATTGGCTGCTTCTTGCACACCTCCTACTGGGGATCAAACCTGTGCATGTGTCCTGACGAGCAATTGAACCCTGACCTCTTGGTTCATAGGTTGACATTCAACCACTGAGTCACACCGGCTGGGGTTACCTACAGTTTATTTTATTTCACTATGAGTTAGTTATTGTGCTAAGTGAGTTAGATGCAATATCTAAATTTATCTTTTCTGTAAGCCTATGAGGTAGTCATTTTATAGATTATGAAACCCAAGTTCAGAGAGGATAAATGCTAAAAGTGAGATAAAATCCAAGTTAAACACAGGTACCAAATTATCTATAACTAGAGGCCCAGTGCACGAAATTCGTGCACAGGGGTGGGGGGGGGGTGTCCCTCAGCCCAGCTTGCACCCTCTCTAATCTGGGACCCCTCGAGGGATGTCCGACTGCCCGTTTAGGCCCGATCCCACTGGACATCCCTCTGACAATCCAGGACTGCTGGCTCCCAACTGCTCGCCTGCCTGCCTTCCTGATTTCCCCTAACCACTCCCATGCCAGCCTGATTTATGTTTAACTGCTCCCCTGCCAGCCTGTTTGCCCCCAACTTCCCTCCTTTGCCAGCCTGGTCACCCCTAACTGCCCTCTTCTGCAGGGTTGATCGCCTCCAACTGCCCTCCCTTGCAGGTCTGGTCTCTCTCAACTGCCTTCCCTTGCAGGCCTGGTCCCTCCCAACTGCCCTCCCCTACTGGCTATCGTGTGGTGGCCATCTTGTGTCCACATGGGGGCAGGATCTTTGACCACATAGGGGCAGCTATCTTGATCTTGTGTGTTGGAGTGATGGTCAATCTGCATATTACTCTTTTATTAGATAGGATACAGGCCTGGTGCACGGGTGGGGACCAGCTGGTTTGCCCTGAAGGGTGTCCTGGATTAGGGTGGGGTTCCCTTGGGGCGGGGAGAGGCCTGGGCAAGGGGCCTGTGGTGGTTTGCAGGCCAGCCACGTCCCCTGGCGACCCAAGCAGAGGCTCTGGTATCTGGAATTTATTTACCTTCTACAATTAAAACTTTGTAGCCTGGAGCGGAGCCAAGCCTCCTGCTCAATCCTTGGCTGCCGCCATTTCTGTTTGTATTTGTTTACCTTCTATAATTGAAACTTTGTATCCTTGAGTGGAAGCCTGGGCCCGCCAGAGTGTGTGGAAAGCTTGGCTTCCTCTGCTGCCGGGGAAACCCAAGCCTCCATTCTGGTAGCCATCTTGGTTGGGGTTAATTTGCATACTTGCCCTGATTGGCTGGTGGGTGTGGCTTGGCTGATGGGCATGGCTTATGTAGCGGAGTGATGGTTAATGTGCATATTACTCTTTTATTAGAGAGGATAATCTATAATAATAAAAATATAATATGCTAATTAGACCAGACAGCGAATGACCTTTCGGATGTCCAGACATCCTTCGAACGAAGCCTCAGCGGTGGGGCCCAAGGCAGAGGCAGTTAGGGTCAATCAGGCAGGCAGGCAAGTGGTTAGGGGTGATCAGGTAGGTGGGAAGGTGAGTGGTTAGGAGCCAGTAGTCCCGGATTGTGAGAGAGTGCAGGCCGGGCTGAGGGACCCCCCTCCCCTGTGCACAAATTTTGTGCACTGGGTATCTAGTCTCAGATAAAATAGGAGCACATGAGATGGAAAAATGAATGTCTAATTGGACAGGTCAATTTTCAATAATGCAGACTAGCAGATGGAACACATGGGAAAGTCAATCATCAGGATAAATCAGTAACTAGAAGATCAAATATATGTCAGTAAGAGTATTAGTTTCCTTTTGCTGTTAAAATAAATTAATATGAAAGTAGTGGCTTAAAACAGCACTAATTTATTATCTACCTTTCTGGATGTCAGATGTCTAAAATAGATCTCGCCTATCTAAAGTCAAATACCTGCAAGCTCTCAGAGAGAATTTATTTTTTGCCTTTTCTATTTTCTACACATTGGCTGAATTTTGGGGGTCATGACACCCTGCCATCCTCAAAGATATCATTGGCCAGTTCAGTATTATATCTCATCACTCTTAATACTAACTCTTCTCTTGCTTTCTTCCACATTTGAGGATTCTGTGATCACATTTGATTCTGAAAATCCATGATAATCTTCCTATTCATAGGACACTGGACCTGCAAACTTGATTCATTTACTTAATTCCTCTTTCTTTGTAATGTTCTACATATAGTCACTGATTCCAGTGATTAATAGGGACACATCTTTGGGAAGCCATTAACCTGACTATCATGGTGAGAAAGACACAAAAACCCTAGGAGTCCTTAGGGCCCAGGCACCAGGAAACTTTGGTTGGAATTCAGTAAATTAAAACCAGGTCACTCATGCCCTAACCGGTTTTGCTCAGTGGTTGGAGAGTCACCTGTGGACTGAAGGGTCACAGATTCAATTCCTGTCAAGGGCACATATCTTGGTTGCAGGCTCAATCCCCATCTCAGTCTAGGCGAGTGCGGGAGGCAACCAACCCATGTGTATCTCTCACATCGATGTTTCTCTTTCTGTTTCTCTCCCTCCCTTCCACTCTGTCTAAAAATCAATGGAAAAAACACATTCTTGGGTGAGAACTAACAAAAAAATAAAACAAATAAAAACATATCACTCAGGCCAATATAGAATACTCCAAGGGTTCCTCAATATTCCTCTGAGGTAAATTACTGGAAAAAAAAAAATTACAGCTTTGTTTGAGAACCTAAAGAAAGATTTGCAAACCAGAAGTCAACAAACATGTTTTGTTGATGCTGATTAACACTTTAGGTTTCTGGCTTCTCTGTTTAACTAGCAGATGTGTATCTTCATTCCTCTAGTCCTCTTTTTTTTTTTTATAATATATATATATTTTTATTGATTTCAGAGAGGAAGGGAGAGGGAGAGAGAGAAACATCAATGATGAGAGAGAATCATCGATGGGCTGCCTCCTGCATGCCCCCCCCCCCCCTGGTTTGAGGATTGACCCCGCAAACCAGGCATATGCCCTTGACTGGAATCGAACCTGCAACCCTTCAGTCCACAGGCCAACACTCCATCCACTGAGCCAAGCTGGCTAGGGCTCCTGTAGTCCTCTTAATCATCTAGAATTAAAGTGGTTGCCTCCTTTGATGGGGCATGTAATTCCTCTGAGTTCCTACTACTCCAATTGTTCCCTAAAATAGTGGTTTTGTGTCAATTGCTATTTATGAGCTCTCTTCACAGTTACATTTTATACAGTAAATATATATACATATATATGTGTGTGTATGTGTCTTCAAAAGTGGAGAAATAAAGGGTGGATCAAGAAGGTCATGTGTCTCAAGAACAATATTAGAGTGTGTTTCTCTAATAATAATAGTGAATAATAAGAAAGGAAAGCATATTTTACAGTCAGCTGCTTCATTCAGTTATAGGACCTGTTTGTCCCCCACAGAGGATTGATTTACGACCCCAGATCTCTGTCTGTTGGATAGATGTGCCACCTGGAGAGCTGTGATAAAGATAGTGTGGCACACTGGACCTGGCTATGTTCCAGCTTTCCAACTTGAGAGCAGTTTTATGAGAATAGCCATGAAGTGATTTTAGGTAGAAATTTTACCCAGAAAAATAGAATTGAATTTTTTAAAATCAAATATAATGAACCATGCTATATTTATTTATTAAAAGTCTTTAATACTTTTTTAAAAAATTGTAAAAATTGTGTCGTGAGATAAAAGTGATGTTTGAGTCAAAAGCTAGACTCTAAATTTGGATATATAGTGAAGGAAAATATTTAATGAGTGAACTTAAAATTTGATATTAAAAGTGAAACCAATTTCAAACATCAAGAAATAAAGACCAGAAGTTAAAAGAAATAATAAACTGGATTTAAAAATTAATTCATTAAAAATAAGCCAAATCAAGAAATCATACTAATTATTGCCAGGCATGTAGCTTGACATAATATCCCTCTATTCGTTTTGGAAACATTCATTCATTCATGATTTATTTAACACTTTATAGATATATAGATTAATAAGAAACAATTTCTAAGTTTAAATGTTTTATAATCAAATAGCGAAAACATACATTCTACTTGGTTATGAAAACAATTTACTCACTTTGAAGTCTCCTAAAATTCAAATTATATCATCCTGTGTGTTTTTAAGACATGCTTTTATTTCATCTTCATTCTTGAATGATTGATAGAATTTCATAGTGGAGATTGACACAATATTTTCCTTGTTTACAAGATAATATTGTACTTTCCTTTGTTATTTGTTGTTGTTGATGTCTGCCTTAAGTCAAACTCTCAAACCCTTCTTAAAAAAATCCATCTTTTTGCTAATGTTATTTTTATAAGTATTCTTTCATATTTGAAGTGCTTCCTTATGTGACTAGGTATAGATTGGTTCTTAAACTTTTTTGAAGCAGGTTGTGCTACTCACACCTTAAGTCTGGCTTCTGTCTTCAAATATTTAAAATTATGAGTAATTTTCTCTTTAAATATTAACTCCTCCTCCCTTTTCCTGTGCCTGAAAGTTCTAATAAACATGTAGTAGACATTTTTTCTTCTTTTTTCATTATATTTTTAATCTTTCTTTAACATTCCCCACATCTATATCTCCCTGTATTTCATTCTGGGTGATACGGTCATTGAGGACACTCGTTTATATTTTACTGTAATTAAATCACTGGGTTTTTAATTACAATGACAACATTGTTCCTAAATTATAATTTACCTTACTGCTTAGTTCTTTTTCAAAGCTACTTGTTCTTATTTCATGTTCTCTTTTGTATATATCTTATTTTATCTCTTAAATCATCTAAACATATCTATGTTGCAGTATCTTTTAAATGGTTTTATTATTTCCAGTTCTATGGCAGCAAATCTTAATTTCTCTCTTTCATTAGCAATGTCTCCTTCCATGATTTTGTTTATTTGTTTGATTTTTGCCATCTTCCCCCCCCCTAAATTATATTGTTAGTTCTTCTTTCAATGAGAACTGTGTGTGTGTGTGTGTGTGTGTGTGTGTGTGTGAGTATGTGTGCGCGTGCACGCACACACGCGTGGGCGTGTGCTATTATCCCTGAGTTGTGAAAGGTTTTGGACAGATAATTTTGTTCATTTCTTCAAGTTCCTTAGGATGTATATGGTTTTGTTTCATATTAATATCTTGGCTTGGTATCCTGCACCATACTGTAGTATTAATTTATAACCTGCAACTCTGCTTAACACAGGACTAGACTTCAGTTTCTCAACAGTGATTTATTTCCCCTGTAGTTGGCTATGACAGATGCCAAATGTCTTTGTGCACCTGGCCTATAGGCAGAGTCATTTTCATTGGTGGGACAGCTCCTCAGAGTGTAATTGTAAGATCTGGCAGCCACTTGCCAAATTGAGAACACATGCCATCCTGGGCCAGACCCAACAGGGTCTAGACTCAAGTACAAGATCCACTCACCTCCCTGGCGTCAGAACTTCTCTGATATAGACTTCATTATTTGCATTTAAAACTGTATTTCCATTAATTGTCTTTGAAAAAAAGTATTTAAAATTTTTTTCGTAAATTACTGTTTCCATATGTTCGTAAAGGAGCTACTTTCCAGCAGATACTAGCACCTTGTTGCTGAATCTTTTGATCTTGTCTTTTTTAAAATTAATTTATATAATTTATGAGCTACTTTCAATAGGTTAAAAGCTACAACTTTTAAAAGTTAACATAACTCAAGGAAAATAATAGTTGTTTTCTTAAAGTCTTGACATATGAAGCATTAATTACATTTTGATGTCCCTGGAGGCAAATATACAAAAAACAAACAACAAACAAAAGACTTCTCTATACCAACCAAGTTGATATTGTGAAATTTGCTTTTCTATTCCCAGAACAATGAAGTACTGTACACATTAATAAAGAGTTAATGATGTTGCCATAAATTACTGGCAACACTCAGGTAACTTAGGCATCAGAATACCCCGTCCAGTTTACTGACAACAAGGAGAAATGTAAACTCTAACTCTTACTCCTTAAAAAAGAAAATACAAATATATGCATATTTACATGTAGGCCTGAAAGGGATACAATGGAATTGTCTTAAATTTGCATTAATTTGTGGGGGCTTTAGAAATGTTGTATTTGCTATTAAGACTATTACCACTTTTCCCCCTAGATTTGGTCTCATTAGAGAACTTTTCTTCCATTTCAAACTCTATCCAGTCTTTAATAAAATGGTGCTCATTTAGAAGTAATGACATCTATCATATAATTGAACTAAGCTCCTCATAAAGTATGAGATGATTTAAGTCAAGTGTACTGACAGTTAATTGTAATATTTTTTAAATGAGTGCTCTTTCTCTTCTTCTCTCTACTTTCCCACAGGTTTAGACAAGATTAAAGCCTCTAAAAAAAGCACTCAGGAAGCTAATTGGAAGAACTATAAAGTAAACTAAATCCAACATTCTTATTAAGTTAAAAGTAGTCAAATCTCTCCATCTGGAGAAGATATTAAAGGCTAAATGGAAGGATCTTGAAGAGCTCTTGATGTCAGATGCCCTCAAGACCAAGGCTGTATCCATGTATGCAGAAATGAATGTAAGACTGTTACAAAAGATTTCTTGTAATACAAGAAAACCATCTACTGATAAATCACTTGACACTCACACTTTTTATATAATATAAAATGCTTTTTGATGCTAAGAAAGGTTCAAAGTAAATTAAAAGGCTATATTCTCCTCAGATCTGGAGAAAGAATTAGATAATTAGTTTAAAAATGACTGAGATAAGTGCCTACATACAAACAATTACTTGGATTTCTTAAATTTTCAATCTAGTCATGTATGGTTTTACACATATACTGATTAAATATCACTGAGATTTTTGGGATTTATTTATATAGAAAAACCTTCATTGAAAAGAATGTTATAAATTTTTAAATAGAGTAGTCAAATAATTATTTGCATATTACTCCTGATAATTTTTACTATACATCTATTAGTTTATAGATATCTGAAATATATATATGTACATATATACATATATACATATATTTTTATATATATACACATTTATACATATATATGCATATATACATATATATCTACACTAATAAAAGAGTACCATGCTAATTGACCATACCTTTTTGACGCCCACCAGCCAATCAGGAGTGAGTATGCAAATTAACCCAACAAAGATGGTGAGTTAATTTGCATACACAGGTGCTGAGTGGCCAGGGCAAGGTGGGACGCTTGCATTGTTGCCATGGCAATGATGCAGGCCAGCCACACCTCCCCAGCTGCTCTGGACCTCTGGGCAGCGTGGGAAGGCGAAAAGGCAGCTCCAGGCCTGAGTGGAAAGATGGCTCCGCCCAGAGGAAAGGCGGTGCTGGCAGCCAGGGGAAGGAAGGCCCATTCTCGCATGAATCTTCGTGAATCAGGCCTCTAGTACATATATATGCATATATATTTTTTATATATACGTATATATAAAATAGAGGCCTGGTGCACGAATTTGTGCATGGGTGGGGTCCCTCAGCCTGGCTGGCGATCAGGGCCAATAGGGGCCGGCCGGCCTGGTGGAGGGATCATGGGAGGTTGGCTGTGGGAGCACACTGACCACCAGGGGGCAGCTTCTGCATTGAGTGTCTATCCCCTGGTGGTCAGTTGACCAGTTGTTCGGTCATTTGGTCGCTTAGACTTTTATATATATAGATTATGGCATCTCATGTATGCATATGAGCTTACTAATTAATAAACTTGAACAGGTCATGTCTTCTTTGCGTCTTGTATTTTTATATGTAGTAAATTAAAATGGCAATACCGGCATCAAAGTATTTCTACAAAAATAAAAATGAGATGATGTATGGAGTAATGCTTTGTAATCTGTAAAACTCATAAAACATTAGGCCTTAGAAATGCCTCTAAGAAGACAAACTTCAGTTTTTCCCTTTCTATTGCTCACCTTGTATGCTCTTTAGTATACATTACTCCTCAAATGTACTCAGATCTCTCCTGTTTTCTAAAATACACATAAACACACGGTTTTTAAAATACCTTCCATTTAACATAATTGTATCACTAGTTTTCACCCTTATTTGTCAATTCCTATTCTCTGCTTTCTCTTTTTGCTGAGTTATACCCAATTACTTTTCTTTTACACACAGAATTAGATAACTGATTTCCTAAGTTCTGCTTCATGTGTAATGAATATGTTTGGTCTTTAAAATTCAGTGTTACCTCTGATATTCAAACAGGATAGTAATTCCTGAATTCTTACTCTTGATCTCTCACATATTCATGGGTTTGTTCAATAAATACCTGCTGTTAGACATCAGTAATCAAAGCCCAGTTCCTGCTCTAAAAAATACTAAAAAGTTAGAAATGAGGTGGAGAAGTAAACAACCAATTACAAGGTGATGGTTCCTATGACGGGATATAGAGAGGAGTGATATTACATTGAACAGGAACTTCACCCGACAGGGGATGGAATAGGGTCAGTCTTCATCAAAAGGAAAAGATTATTAAACACAGACTTGAAGGAAAGTAGAATTTTGCTAAATATCAGGGAGAAATGGAGTTTTGAACAAGGAAACAAATAGTTCCTAGGAAAGTATGAAAAAGCTAAGTGAGTTTCTACAGGACATTCTACATAGCTGGAGTTCAGGGAGCAGGTTGGAAATCTGAGCAATGTGATTAGAGAAGTAGGCAGAGGTTGGATCAGGAAGAAGCTGATAGACAATACAGGGAATATGTTGTGTATATTATCCTTAAACAAAGTTAAACAAAGGAGTGACCACATACAAATACAAATTTTAATCTACAAAGTAATCACTTTAGCTATAAAGCATAAACATTGGATGGAGGGGGAACAAGATTAAAAATGGGAGTAACAGTTTTTAGAACAGTTTTGTCTAGTGAGAAATGACAAGGGCATGACTAAGGCAATGGACTTAGAGACTGCACCCTGTGTTGGTATCATGAGGGATGAGGGAGAACGAAAAGGCTCTGTTTTGCATGCCTGAATTGCTGCTGGTACCCTCCACAAAACTGAGATTTGTGATAGATAGACCGTATTCATTAGAATTTTTTTGTGGGTAGTGACAGAAATCTCCACATAACAATGATTTAAATAAGAAAAAAGCTTGGCTCACATTGAAGTCCAATTATATATCTCTGGTTGGCTAAGTTTTTTACAGGGTCAGAGACTAAGACTCCTTTGATCTTACTGACCTGCTTATATGGTTTCAGTTTCAAGATCCATCTCATGATCTAGTATATTTTATCTAGCTACAGGTCCAGCTATAAAATATGCATTCCTGCTATCTGGAAGAAAAAAAATAAGGAAGGGTAAGGCTCGCCAATGCTGTTTAAAGACATTTCCAGAAAATTGCACACAATTTCTGCTTCTATCCAATTGGCCAATATTTAGTCACAGGCCACAAGACACACTGGGGAAAGTAGACTTTATTCTTGTTGGTTACATATCATATCTAATAAAAGAGTAATATGCAAATTAACCATCACTCCACTACACCCGGCCATGCCCACAAGCCACGCCCACCAGCCAATCAGGAGCAAATATGCAAATAAACCCAACTAAGATAGCTACAGCCACAGAGAGCAGGAGGGAGGTTTGGGTTTCCCAGGCAATGGAGGAAGTCAAGCTTTCCTCTTGCCCTTGCAGGCCTAGGCCTCCACTCAAGCCTACAAAGTTTCAATTATAGAAGGAAAACAAATCCAAACAGAAATAGCGGCAGCCATGGAGCTGGAAAGAGTGGAAGGCTAGAGTTGCCCCTGGCAATGGAGGAAGCAAAGCTTTCTGCACACCCTGGCCTGTCCAGGCCCTCGCTTAAGGCTACAAAGTTTCAATTATAAAAGATACATAAACCCCAACAGAAATGGCTGCTGCCACAGAGCAAGCAGAAGGCTTGGCTCTGCTCCAGGCTACAAAGTTTCAATTGTAGAAGATAAATAAACCCCAGATACCAGGGCCTCTGCTTGGGTTGCCAGGGGGCGTGGCTGGTCTGCAAACCACCACAGGCCCCTCACCCAGGCCACCCCACACCCCAAGGGAACCTCCACCCTGATCCAGGACACCCTTTAGGGCAAACCAGCTGGCCCCCACCCGTGCACCAGGCCTCTATCCTATCTAATAAAACAGTAATATGCAGATTGACCATCACTCCAACACACAAGATTGCTGCCCCCATGTGGTCAAAGATCCTGCCCCATGTGAACACAAGATGGCCGGCACAAGATGGCCAGCAGGAGAGGTCAGTTGGGAGGGACCAGGCTGGCAGAGGAGGGAAGTTGGGGGTGACCAGGCATGCAGGGAAGGGCAGTTTGGGGGGGGACCCAGGCCTGCAGTGGAGAGCAGTTGGGAGGGACCAGGCCTGCAGGGGACGGCAGTTAGGGGCAAACAGGCTATCAGGGGAGCAGTTAGGCATCAATCAGGCTGGCAGGGGAGTGGTTAGGGGGTAATCAGGCTGGCAGGCAGAAGCAGTTAGGGGCAATCAGGAAAACAGGCAGGCGAGCAGTTGGGAGCCAGCAGTCCTGGATTGTGAGAGGGATGTCGGTCATCCCTCGAGGGGTTCCAGATTGGAGAGGGTGCAGGCTGGGCTGAGGGACACGCCCCCATGCACGAATTTCATGCACTGGGCCTCTAGTCCATAAATATTTTGACTATTTTATTAATGAAGAAACTGGACAATGAGCTACCTTTGCCCAGGTAACAAATTCATTGGAGTTTGATATCTTATGGAAGTGCAGCACAAGATTTCCTGAAGTGGATTGCACATGCAGGTCCAGAGATCAGAGAGAAATCTGGGATGAAGAAAACATATATGAGGAGGTTGAATGGACAATAGTTAAAGAGATTGTGCAGAATAAGTGGGTGAAGAGTGTTGATAAAACTGGACCAAATTCTTTGGATATCTCAATCAATTTCTGGATCTCTTTGCTGCTTCTCTTAGCTTATTTTATTGTTTGTGGGTTTTTCCTCTCTTAAATCATCTCTTGCTTGTTGAGAGGGGTGGTCCCAGAAGTTTCAGTGCTTGACTCTCTAATATCTTTCAATCACATTCATTCTGGCAGTATGTATATTCAAGTGGATTTAACTATCCCAATATGCAGATGACTCTCTGATTTCTATCCCCATTTCTATGATCCTCTCTTCAGAGGGTCTGTAACATCTGCCTAGGATATTTCTATTCAGATCCCTCATCTGCAACTAAAATACAATATGCCTTTTTAAAAATCTTCTTCATTTCTATCTCAGCAAATGACACCATTCCTCTAAACTACTTGTAGATCCATGAACAATTCTTGATTATCTTTGTCCTTCAAGTAATTGTAATATTACCTTAGCTATTAATTTTCTTTCCCATTATACAAGTTAGAAATCCCTCTGGAAAGTGTTATAACTAATTTCTTTCTAGTCTTTAATGTATTGAATTTATAGCATATTACTCAAAATAAATACAGATGACTGTAAAATAAAATGACAAGCATGAATGGTAAGTGGTACTAAACTAGTACTATTTGGCAAATGTCCATTTGAAATCACTGGAATTTAATAGTAGAAATAATATAAAATACTAGAGGCGCAATGCACGAATTCATGCACTGGTGGGGTCTCTTGTCCTGGCCGGTGATCGGGGCCGATCTGGGCCATCTCGCTCAGTCCTGATCGGAGCAGGCCGGCCTGGGGGAGGGACTGTGGGAAGTTGTCCAGCTGTGGGAGGTTGGCTGTGGGAGTGCACTGACCACCACGGGGGCAGCTCCTGCATTGAGCGTCTGCCCTCTGGTGGTTAGTTGCATCATAGCAACCGGTCAACTGTTCGTTCAGTCGTTCGGTCACTTAGGCTTTTATATATCTATATATCTATATCTGTATCTAGATCTAGATCTAGATCTAGATCTAGATCTAGATCTAGATCTAGATCTATCTATATCTATATCTATATCTATATCTATATATGAAATATCTATCTATCTATCTATATATCTACATATATATCTATCTATATATCTATATCTATATCTATAGCTATATAGATAGATAGATATATAGATAGATAGATATATGTAGATATATAGATAGATAGATAGATATTTCATATAGATAGATAGATAGATAGATAGATAGATAGATAGATAGCATTGTTTATAAGTAAATTGATGATACACCCTGAATATTTCTGGTAGTATGCTCTATCCTATAAAAATTATATATACTGGTGCTCAGTATGCTTGCCAGAGCAATTCCATCACACTAATACCATATCATAGATTCATATTCATTTTATAAAATATACAATATTACTTTTCATTATATCATCCCTGCACATGTATTGAGCAAATACTTGTCACAGTACAAGGGCCTAGGAAGAAATCCTAAATGTAAAATATCATCTGGTCCTTCAGCAGCTTTCAGTCTAAATAATAAAACAAGGCACAAGAATTGCTGGGTTGCATGCTACGTATATTTTTAGTTTTCTGAGGAACCTCCATACAGTTTTCCTAGGGGCTCCAACAGTTTGCAGTCCCACCAACTGTGCACATGGATTCTCTTTTCTCTATATCCTCACAAACACATGTTATTTGTTGAATTTTTTATAATAGCCATTCTGACTGGTGAGAGGTGGTATTTCATTATTTTGCATTTTCCTGATGATTAGCAATGTTGAACATCTGTCTATCTTCTTTATAGAAATGTTTTTTCTTGTCCTTTGTCCATTTTTAATTGGATTGTTTATTATTCTGTTATTGACTTTCTTATATATTTTGGATATCAAACCCTATTGTAAGGTTTCCTTTGCTGTGCAGAAGCTCTTTAATTTGATGTATTCCCATTTGTCTATTTTGATTTTGTTTTGCTTACTCCAAAGCATGTATCTAAGAAGAAATATAAAATAGACATACCAAATGACCCAACAATTCCACTTTTGGGTATCTTCCCCAAAGAAAATTAAACTGCTAATTTGAAAAGATATATGCACTTCTATGTGTATTACACCACTTACAATAGCCAAGATATAGAAAAACCTAGGTGTCCATCAATAGATAAATGGATTAAAAAGATGTAGTATTTATAAACAACTAGAGGCCTGATACACAAAGATTCACACAAGAGTGGGCCTTCCTTCCCCTGGCTGCCGGCACTGCCTTTCCTCCACCTGGAGCCACCTTTCCACCTTCCCATGCTGCCCAGAGGCCCGTAGCAGCTGGGGTGGTGTGGAATGCCTGCGTCGTCGCCATGGCAATGACGCAAGTGCCCTGCCCCAGCCGCTTGGTGCCTGTGTATGCAAATTAACCTGCGATCTTTGTTGGGTTAATTTGCATACTCACTCCTGATTGGATGGTGGGCATTGCAAAGGTATGGTCAATTTGCATCTTTCTCTTTTATTAGTGTAGATCAGTGGTTCTCAACCTTTCTAATGCTGTGACCCTTTAATACAGTTCCTCATGTTGTGGTGACCCTCAACCATAAAATTATTTTCGTTGCTACTTCATAACTGTAATTTTGCTACTGTTATGAATCGTAATGTAAATATGTGTTTTCTGATGGTCTTAGGCGACCCTGCTAATGGTTCTCAACCTGTGGGTCGCGACCCACAGGTTGAAAACCACTGCTGTAGAGCCTAAGACCATCGGAAAACAGATATTTACATTACGATTCATTAGCAGTAGCAAAATTACAGTTATGAAGTAGCAACGAAAATAATTTTATGGTTGGGGTCACCACAACATGAGGAACTGTATTAAAGGGTCGTGGCATTAGAAAGGTTGAAAACCTCTGGTGTAGATGGAATATTATGTAGCAGTAAAAATAATGAAATTTCACCATTTGAAACAAAATGGATAAATCTAGAGGGTATTATGCTAATTAAAATGTCAGGGAGAGAAAGACAAATACTGTATGTTCTCACTTATATATGGAACCTAAAAAAAGACAAAATAAACAAACAAAATGAAAACAGATTCAAAGAAACAGATATCCAAGTGATAGGTACCAGGAGGGTGGTGATAGGAGAATGGTGAAAAGAGGAAGGGTAATATAGGTGATAGTATTGTGATAAATTTATATGTTGACATATGATTGCTGAAATTAGTGGGGTTATTACATTGTAAGACACACAAATGTTAAATCATGATATTGTACACCTGAAACTAATATGGCCAATATAATATTGTATACCAACTTTACTTAAATTATAAGAAGGCACAAATACATGGGATATAATGTTAGTTTGTGATGAGAGAGAGGTACAGAGAATAAGAGAAGTAAGAATTTAATAAAAAGAGTATCTGTGCAGGTTAGGAAATACTACTGAGAATGTGAAGTTGGTCTAGACTCTAAAGATGCAGTGTGAGTAAATGAGGAAAGGATCTTCCAAGAGGAACAGTGGGGATGGGAAAATGAACAGAGAGAAGCAAACTATCATGGGAAGAGTAACTACATTAATGAAGGGTACTCATGCCTGCCATTCTGTGTATCAATTCTTTACCAAGAAGAAGAAACTGAAAAGAATCCAACAACTGAAAAAAAAAGCAGCAACTGGAAAACAGATGTAAAAAATCAGCTGGAGAAAATCCAGAAAGAGAAAGCTCTCCTTCAGGAGCTGGAAGACTAGAATCGGGTATTTAAAAGTCACAGAAAGCAAATTGGTTACCAGAAATCAGTGCAAACACATCTTCTGTTAAGTTCATTGATGTATATGAAATATTCATGTGCCCACATTTAACATTCATCTATAATTTTAACAATTTTTCTAAGATTCTGCATATATGTGAAATTATTTAATAGTGTCTATTAAATAGATTTCTGCATCCTGCATCCTGCATCCTATAACTAGTTAACTATATAATAAAAGGCTAATATGCAAATTGACTGAATGGCAGAATAACCAGTTGCTATGATGCACACTGACCACCAGCGGGCAGACGCTCAATGCAGGAGCTGCCCCCTGGTGTTCACTGCACTCCCACATGGGGAGTTCCGCTCAGCCAGAAGCCAGGCTCATGGCTGGCGAGCACAGAGGTGGTCCGACTGACAGCTAAGGCCCACTCCCCAAGGGGAGAGACATCCCCCAAGGGACACCCGCCCCCCCCCGCAGTGCACCAGGCCTCTAGTATGATATAAAAAGAAACTCATGAATTTTCTAGCTAAACTTGACAGATTGAAAGGCAAATGTTATTGTTTGTTAGTAGAGGATAGTATTAATATATAAATGAAGAAAGACATTCTAAATTAAAAATAATAATAATAAACAGTTTTGGAAGTTTTAGTACTTTGGAAACCAAAATGTGGTGGTTCAGGTCTGTATTTGTTGTCTCACCAAATTGAAAAATGAGTTCCCAGACAAAGAAGATTGGTGGAAGCAAAGTTTATTGAGAGAAGCCAGTCCTGGGACAGGTGCAACTGGCGTTTCAAAAGCAAGCTAGTGTTCAGAGCTTCCTTCCTTGTTGCAGTTGGGCGTAGTCCAGCATCCAAGCTATTTAAGGTCCATTAGTCCACGTGTGGAAGCTCACATGGCCATAACCCACATGGCAGAGGGGAGTATATACCCTGCCTAGGAGCTCAATGCAGAGAGAGAGAAAAAGAGAGAGAGAGAGAGAGAGAGAGAGAGAAAGTGAGAGTTTGTTTTTTTGTCTAGGCCTAGGGGTAGATACATGGGTGCTAGCTTCTGATAGGTTCTTTTGAAGAAATATGCCTTAGCAACAGCCTTGGAATTGGTTATATTCCTCACTGCCTTGTGATTGGTTATCTGCAAGTTGCCTCTCTTAGCAACATCCATATATTTTGAAGTTCACCTCTCCCACTGGTGCCCTTTTCCCCCCACCCAGCTAGGTTGTCTTAATAACTCCCCACAGCTGGGTTCAGTTCTAGGCCATTTTGTCTGACTCTGTGGTCTGTCTGCAAGGTCCTGTTATTCTAGGACTTCCCTATTCTCCCTTTCCCTACTCTCCCTGTCTACTCCTTTTATCTCCTCACTTTCATCATTAAATTAATGATGTCTTTTTAAAGAGGGCAGATAATTCAGTCTTTCACATTCTATAGGGACTTAAAAAAATAATATATTGTCCATTTACAAGTTTTCTTAAAACACATACTCTATGAGTGTGTGTATTAATATGCAGTTGCATTATTTCTAATAAATATTAGGAGATAAAACTTTCAAAATATTTTCTTTGTATAATTACATTGTACTAGAAAAAAATGATGACATATCTGAAATATGGCTAAAGCACATAAAAATAGTTAATTATAGAAGGAGTCCATGCAAGGTAATAAATAGTCTTTAAATTGAAAAATTAAAGATATTGTCAGCCAAATTTCATTAGTAGTTAATTTCATATAACACTCTGGCAAAATCAGCCACTCATGTGGAACGTCTATTAACTTTAGCAGGTGTTATGCATAACTAGCTTAGGGCATATTCTAGTCTACTGAGTGCAAGTATAACACTTGAATTGATAAGCCCAAGTGGAACTCCTTGCCATATTAAAAGGGATTTATCAAAATTAATTAGAAATTTCGTTAAAGGGCTTTGGAGTCCAAGAGATTTCGCCCCCCCTCCCTAGTTGGAACCAAACCACATGTACATAAAGTATTATTTTTATAAAAATGCATAATTCCTTTCTAAGCAGGTATGTGTTTCTATTCCTATTTGGCCATAGAGTTCCCCAGAGCTAATCAGGGTTGAAATTTATTCAGCCTTTTTAGGCTTTGAATGATCTACTTTGTCAGTGGCAGTTGCAGTATGAGTTCTTATCCAATATCTCCACCCAACATTTTACTCTGCTCCTAAAAATTATTAAAGTGTTTTGTTCAAACATGAAAGTAAAGTCAGTATGCTTGAAGTTGAGCAGTTTTTGCTATTTTTTACCTCAAATGTTTAAGCTGGAAAGACACTAACATTGCTCATTACAGTGAGCAGGCATATGGGAGAACAAAATGTACTAAGAAAAGATAGATTTATATGTAACAAGGCATACTTAATCAGGTCTTTACTCTACAGTATAAATCCACTCTTCTCCATAATTTGTGGTATAATTTTTCAAATGTTCTATCCTGTGTTTTTTTCTATTGCTAGCAATTAACATATTTATTGGATACCAATTAGCTATGACACTTTTGATAGTTTGGAATCAATAAAATAAATTTAATACATAATCCATGTTTTCTGGAAGCTTAGATAAAAATAGGAAAATACAATGTGTATGTGGATAACTTCATTTTGATGCTGTTTATTATAAATACAGTGTGAGAAAAAAACTGCTATAGTTATAGAACTGGTATGAAATCTTGATTTTATTTGCCCTTGAATAATTAAATTTCATTAATTTAAACACAATTGTGACTTATTTGTTACTTTATAAACTTTGTTCACTTTGATATTATTTATCTAGATTATATATTATTGGAATAATTATAGTTATTTTTAAATCTGAGCTTTAAAATAGCAGGTTAAATATCTCCTTTAAATATTGCAGGCATTTTTCCTAGTGTTTATAAATTTTGGTTACGAAAATAATGGCAATCTAATTTTTATTTGGTCATTTTCACTGATTATGTAATAGGTTTAGAACTCCTATGCTGATTATATAATAGGTTTAGAACTCCTATGCTGATTATGTAATAGGTTTAGAACTCCTATGCAGGCCACGATCTGCAGGTAGGCCAAGTCCTACATAATGCTAACTTAGTTTTCAGCTGAAGGGAAGGGTTGAGCTACTTTGTAAATGATTAAAAAAAAACAACTATGATTATTTTGCATTTTTAAAAAGTGCATACAAATCTTTTAATCTCTACTCACCCACCAGAACAATTGCCTTCCAATGTAATTATATTCAAAATGCAAGTGAGATAACAAGTATCTTGGAATTTAACTTGATAAATATTCATTTGCCTTATAGGGAAAAGAAATGAACATTCTCATATAATTAGCTGCATATTTTTAAACCATGCTTTTATTGAGTTTTTTTGAGGTATATTTTATATATGCAAATTTGCTCATTTATAAGGTAAAGAAAGTAGGAGGCTGGAAAAAAAAAACCCGGAGGAATTAGAAATGTTTATTCCCATTTTGCCCTCCTTCCTGGGGTATAGGTTTCCTAATTATAAAAGACAAGTCATTCTTTCCTTCCACCTCAGATTCTTTGTTTTAGTGAACCTACACTGGTCAGTATCTTTTATCATAAAAGCAGACTTATCTTTCCTTTTTAATTATTAGAAATAGAAAATTCTTGCTTTTTCTTTTTTTTCCTTTGCTTTTTCATTTTGTTTTGATTTTTATTCTATAATATGCAATTCAGACACTGATTAGAGAAGACTGCTGCAGACTTGAGAGATGACATAGGGAGCACCCAACTTTTTCACAGCATCGAGGTCCACGAATTCCAGCCAGCAGGCCATGATCTGCAGGTAGGCCAAGTCCTACATTCTCCGACCGAATTCACAGGTGCTAAGACACAGATTTATTCTCTTTTTCTGTGGGGTGAAAACTTGACTTATGGCAATTTATGCCTTACATTTTTAAATGGTCAACACTTTACAAGTTGCAGGTGCTCCTGTAATCTGAGGTGCTCCACCAAGCGGCCTGCGCTCGTTCCGCAGGTAAGGATGCTGACAGGTGAGAGAACGGGCCAAAGAAACAAAATCAGGCATAACAAACAGACTGTTCGTCCACGTTCAGTTCTTTCCACTGGTTTCTCTATAATTCTACTGTTCTAAAGTATTCTTTGAGCAAATTGCTTTTATAAAAATTACAGCTATAATTAATTTCTTATGAAATTATGAAAGTGGTTTTATGGGGAGAAAATGAATCATTTTCTTTCATTACTCTGTATATCCATCTTTTATGAACTCTGTAGTTGCCTCAGTTTACTATAATTTTTTATTTCACTATCCTCAGGTTTCATTTCACTTTTATGTTAAAGTTATGGTTTATGACATGTTTAGCGCCATAAAAATTTTATCCAAGTCATCATAACAAAATAAACGGACAGATATGGTACATGCAGGTATTATAATTACAATTATGCATTAATTGTATTTTTGAAGATTGAATCAATTATCTGTACTAATAAAAGGGTAATATGCTAATTAGACCGGATAGACTGGACGTCTTCTGGACATCCTTCTGGACGTCCTTCTGCACAAAGCCGCAGCAGCTGCAAGGGCCGAGGAGGACCGGCAGCCACAGGGTGATGGGGGCGACACCTTCCCCTGATTGGCTGGTCGCCTCCTGCAGAGGGAGGCCAGACTGTGGCTTAGGCCTGCTCCCCACGGGGGTCCCAGACTGTGAGAGGGGGCAGGCCGGGCTGAGGGACCCCCACCTCCCCAGTGCATGAATTTTCATGCACTGGGCCTCTAGTTGGTAAAATAAAATAACATCAATGATACATCCATATTTATTGATTAGTTTTTAGTTTGAAAACTATAATTTAAAGAATATGTATCATAAGGATATTTTATTAAGCTCATTTTACTTGAAGAAAGAAATAGGATTCTGCTTCCAGGTATAGTATCTCTCTGTGGAAACTTAAATACTCTCCACCCTGAGTGGACAGATAACTAGTCCCAGAAAGAGGCTTCCACTCCCTGTTATGAAGTGTCTGATGTTAGAGGATTGCACTCTCAGATTCCAAGCTTAAGCTCAGAGGTGGCTGCTTTTACTGTTAATGGAAGTCTTCAGAAGGCTTGTTTGTAGTAGTGGTGAAAACCAGGTTGGACAAAAGTACATACTTTATTTCTGCAGAGCTGAGATCAGCACATGCATTACTCTACCCATCTACCCAGAAAATGTCATACTCAATTCCACAACTTAATATCCCTCCCCCACTTCTGACTCCCTCCCACCATCTCTCTCTGCAGCCCCTCAGAATCTGAGCTGGCCTCAAGCTCCTTTTATTATCAGACTCTGAAGTTACTGAGTTTTGGTGAGACCCTCGGAGCCTAATGAGCCTGAGAGGAGGAGATGCAACACCAGGTCAGATAAATGGAAATGTGTTCAGACCATGAGTTCCAGTCAGACTAAATGCTGCAAATGAACAAAAGAGTCTTCAGATTGACAATCATCAGGGTGGGAAAGAACACACATTAAGGGCGAGATTTTATCTTTATTACTACTTGGATTTGCTTCATTTTCTCTGACATTTTCACAGTCTGCAGTGACATCTGCTTGTTGCAGTGGAAACAATGGTGCCTGAACTGATCAGTTAAATTGCACAAGCTTTCAAGTAACCCAGCTGGAGTCAGGTGGAACTCCTAAGATTGCTATTGTTATTACAATTATTGTCATCATTATTTTATGTTAAAAGTCATAGCTTTCAAAGGCTGTGCAAAGAAAACACAGGCAGAATGCCATCAGGATTAGAATAATGCAGAAGGCTTTATTTTTTCTTATATTTAAACCTTGCTTAAGCATTCACATTTCTGACATAAAGTTTTTTGAATTATTTGTTATTATGCTTTTTAAAAATGTCCATTATGGAGAAATTTGACAAGCAGAAAAACACAGAGGAAGAAAATTATTCCTAATATCACTACCCAGAGATAGCCACAACAGTTTTTGTTTTATTTCTATTCTCTTAGAGCTTCTAACCGAACATTATTTTTCAGGGTGGACTTTTGTTATTTAAAAACTAGAGGCCAGGTGCATGAATTTGTGCACCAGTGGGGTCCCTGGGCCTGGCCTGAGGGATCGGGCTGAAACCAGCTCTCCAACATCCCCTGAGGGGTCCTGGATTGCGAGAGGGTGCAGGCCAGGCTGAAGGACCCTACTGGTACACAATCAGGGCTAGGGAGAGACGTGGGAGGTTGGCCAGCCAGGGAGGGACCACAGGAGGGCTCCAGGGTATGTCTAGCCTATCTCACTCAGTCCTGATCAGCCAGATCCCAGCAGCAAGCTAACCTACTGGTCACAGCGTCTGTCCTCTAGTGGTCAGTGCACATCAAAGCAACTGGTTGACTGGTTGACTATCTGCCCCCTGGTGGTTAGTGCATGTCATAGTGAGAGTTTGAGCGGCCTTAGCATATTATTAGCATAGTATGCTTTGATTGGTTGAATGGTCGACTGGTCAACCGGACACTTAGAACATTAGGCTTTTATTATATAGGATATATACTTGAAACTTTTGTATTAGCCACATAAATTAGTGTATTTAGTAAAGAGTAGGAATTTTGAAACACATTCAATGGGATACTAATTATATCACAAGGGTTTCTTAATAAGGCATTTTTACCTACAAGTCAGCCCCCACATAACAATTCTCTATTGCTTTCCAGTCGTGTGAACTATTTTACTCTACTTGTAATACAATGTTCATCTATTTTTCCTTCTTTGAAGGTCACAAAAGGACACACTGAATAATTATTATTATCACTACATTAATAACAAGTAGGAAGAGCCTTCAAATAACCTCACTGCCTTGACAACTGCCAGCAATTTCTATTTTTCTCTGCTTCTCTCCCATAAAAAGGTGATGTTCTTTATATGTTAAAAGGAGGATCCTATAAACAATATGTGACTCTCATGAATAAGATGCCTCATCTATTTTTGGAAGTAGGACCTTTATACATTTATAGAGAACATGAACAACAAAAACAACAACCAAGAAAGCAAAACTAAACTGAAAACAGAAAGTCCTGGGGACTGCTGAAGGAAACGAAGGGCCCCCTGTGTGAGCTCACGTCTTGGCAGATTACCTTCTTATGGCTTACTGTAATATCCAAACTAAAGCTTCCACTCCCAGTGATCAGCAATGCATTAAGTTAGGCAGAGAGCAAAGACGGACAGCTGGGGACTCCTCCTACAAAGGCTGCAGACCAAAGTGTACGTGTTAGTAATCATTACCACCCCAAACAGCAGGCCCACTCTCCGGGAAGGTTGTTTGCAGCTCTCTGTTTCTGGAGCACGCTCCAAGATTCACATCGCTCACTCCCCCACCTTCCTCAGGTCTCTGTTATTTATGTCATCTTCTCAGGAGATTTTCCCAGAACCTCTATCTAAAAATTTGTACTCCCCACCATATGTCACATCCTCTCAACCATCCTTATCATATATGTCTCCTAATCACTTAAATCTATCTAATCTATACAATATTTATTTTTTTTATTTTCTTTAATGAAAATTTCCCAGGACAAAGATTTTTGTTTATTTTGTTCAGTGCCGTATGCTCAGATTTTAGAAAAGTTTCTAATACACCGTAGCTACTCAATAAATAGTTTTGGAATCAACTGATAAGTAAATTGAATTTTATGCCTGACTCCTCTGAATGCATATTGACAGGGAACTTGGTAATACTACCACAAAAGTGCTATACTGTATATAAAATTTCCTTTCACTTTTATTTTTATAGTAAAATTGAGATCAGCTAAGGAATTGGCAATGAATATGATTTGTCATAGGCTCTTCTTATACCATAAATCCTATACAAAGTTCTAAAACAGTCTCCATATTTTGTTATTGTCTTTTAAAGACTAAGGCACATATTTGGGGAATTATTCAGTAACTCAGAATAACTACTACTTTAAAGTAACTTAATGTAAAATTTCAAGTATCATCCTAAATATTCATTGTGTATACTTCCCCAATACACATTATTAACTTATCAGAGAAAACAACTACTTTCTTTCTCCTAAAACTTAAAAAGTATCTGCCAATCATTTAATCTCATTATTATTGAATAAATCACAGAAGTGAAAATAACCAACTAATGATAGTTATGGGAAAAACAGCTAACCTGAATCAATGTTATGATATGCTATTCACTGTGCTAAGCATACACACACACACACACACACACACACACACACACACACACACACACACCCCTACCTAGTCCACTCCACAAAACACCACATTTGATGATGCTATTATTAACCCCATTTCACAGCTGAGAAAATGAGAAAGATTAAATTATTCAAATGCACATAAAGGGACTGATGACCTACCAAATGTCAGATTACTTAAATTCACAGCTTACTAGGAACTGTATTAAGGGAACTATATTAAGTGGTTAATATACATTAATTCACTTAATACACCTATTATTTGTAGGATGTATGTATATTACAGGCAAGACTGAGAATTTGGAGACATTCATTAATTTGTACAAAATTACATAAACAAATCTGCTTTAGACCTGTGCTCTTTCCATGGCATCACACTAACTCTAAGAGAAGATAAAGTTTCTAACACATTTCAACTTTGTGTTTGCACCTGCCCCACTGCTGTTTCCTCACCATGTTGTGAGGTAACACTAGTACTATCCAAACAAGGAACATGACCCCTGCCTTTCCCAATTGCTGGGAAACATCATAGATGTGAGGATGGTGTCCCAGGAACAAGTACTCTGTTTCCTTTACACAATAGCTGTGTCCAGAGTCACCATTTATCTCTAACCTGCAGAGAGAAAAGAAATACATTTTTTCTGACTCATATGCAATCATACAGTTTTTACAGGAAGATTTGTATTGACTTTTTCAAGTGAAAATTGAACACTTGGAGAACATTATTTTTAGAAACATGTATTATGAATGCTTAAGTAACCTCAGGTAGATGTTCAAAACCTTGATGAATTAGAAATATTCCATGAAGTTAATGCAGCTCTGGGCAGCAGTAAATAATTCATGCTTTGTTTTAATAGGTCTCATTTTAGCATGAATATTCATAGTGTATCTGATGAGGAAAAAGAATTAGTTAGATTGACTCAGATTCCTGGGAGAAATAGATAAGATGGTTGTTAGAAAGAAGAAAAGAATTAATTCCCTGATTATTTAAAATAATTATATAGCTTAAATTTTGGTGAAATTATCAATACTGTAAATCAGAATTGTCATTGTCATTGGCTGTACCTTAGCTGTTATCAACCTTAACTTTTTAAGTTAATGGGGAACACTAAATGTTATTTTAAAATGTCTTAACTAGCCTCGCTGATGTGGCTCAGTGGCTGAGTGTCGATCCAGGAACCAAGGGGCTGCCTGGTTGATTCCAGGTCAGGACACATGCCTGGTTGCCAGCTTGATCCCCAGTAGGGCGTGTGCAGGAAGCAGCTGATCAATGATTCTCTTTCATCATTGATAGGTTCCTATCTCTGTCTCCTTCTCCCTTCCTCTCTCTGTAAAAATAAATAAATAAACATATTTTTAAAATGGCTTAACTAGCTCCTTAAAATAATTTCCTGAAATAAAGTATTATGAGAATATCAATTTAGAGATTTGTAATTCTTATAATGTAACAAATAAATAAGAAAATTGCATATTTACATAATTTTGTATACACATAAAACAAATACACAGAGCTACATTGTAAAACCCTTACAAAGAGTTAAGGGTTCACTGGACACCACCACAATTATGAATTTATTGAACAAAATAAAAATCTGTGTGGGATTTGATCAACATCTAATAATAGGGAAAATGTTTTGATTCATAATTTGATCAAACAGAAATTCATTAATTATTTATTGACTGCAAGGTATTTTGTGAACACTAAGGACAACACAGGAATAACAAATACCATACATCTTATAACAATGATTACTCATTTACTCAGTTGAGATCAACTAGTATAACTTGAAAGAGACCTTCATATGTACTAACTAGAGGCCTGGTGCACAAAATTCGTGCATGGGTAGGGTTTCTAGGCCTGGCCAGCGATCAGGGCCTCCTTGCCTCCTTCTTCCCTTGCTCCCTCAGCACCCCACCACCACTGGTCACCTGCCATGTTCTGCACCGCCCCCTGGTGGTCAGTGCACATCATAGTGAGCGATCAAACTCTCGGTCTCCCAGTCGAATTCCCAAGGGGACATGTGCATATTAGCCTTTTATTATATAGGATTGTGGATTTGCTGCTGTCTAGTTCCAAGTACTCAATTAAATATCGGCCACAAATGCTATATAGTTCTTTTCTTATAGATTCAAAAAGCTTGCTGATTTTTTCTCCTTGGATTTAAAAAGCTTCAACTTTTTGCCTTTGTGTTTGCTCTAGCCTCCTCAAAATCACAGGAAAAGCTAACTAGACAAAAGATTTAAATGACATGGTGACACACTGGTCTCATAACTCCTTTTATGAAAGTAACTCAAATGCTGTCTTTTATTTTCATTCAAACACTCCTGCTAACTTTATTCTATTTTGATTGATCTTTATAAAATTTATTTCAAAGCTCATGTTGTCACTATTGTTTCTTTTGTTGGTCTTAAATGAAATTATTTTATAAAATGAGAATACTCGGATAACAATGTAGATTTCTTATTAGTCATTGGCATTGCATCAATTATAAAAGCATGCATAAGATTCTAAATAAATGCTAACTAAAATTATAATGAATGGTTACATTTAAACAATGCAGGCCTTAAGTAAAATAGAACAAAATATTACTGTAGGGATGTGTAGCCTCTTTAAGATATAGTGAGAAGGGTGTAACTTCATTGGGTCTAACCGTAGAATTGCCAGGCAGACTTAAGTCAGTTGAAAAAGAAAGAGAATTCTGAGTTCTCTGAAAGTGACACAAATCACTGTATCAGGCAATACTTGTGGAATGACCTTATGTATTGAGCACCTAAATATAGTATTCATGTTAAAAAGCATTCATCCAGAACTAATCTGAAAGTCTATTCAATGGTGCATGAAACGTCTGTGCTCATTTTTCATGTTTTACTTTGAAACTCAGTTGGGGAAAACTTACTTCAACAACATTAGAATCAGTAATGACTAGAGAAAGCTGGATGAGCACAGATGGGATCCTCATTTTTAAGTGTGACCTCCACTCTCCATTGTGTCTGTGTTCCCTGTATATCAATTGCACATTTTATTTTATTTTATTTTATTTTATTTTATTTTATTTTGTGAATATGTATAAAATGTATACAATTTACCATTCCAAGATTTTTTAACCTAAGTATTTTATAGATTCTGCTATGGTGACATCTAACTAGTCTGCACCATTTGATCCCCTGAGAAGTAAGTTCAGGGTTTACCCTATTTCAACATGAGTAAATCCTGATAGATTCGGTATTGGCAGCTAACACATCTAGAAACCTGGGAACAGGAGTGGCAGACAAGAAGATATTCTTTAGAGAATGGGAGCAAATTTTGAACATGTTGTGTAGAAGATAAGAGAATGAGTAAAAAACTATGAACAAATCCATTCATTATTAAAGATTCAAAAATTCAGGAGGTAAACTGGCTGAGATATATAGGTCATTTGGTGTGTCTACAGCCATACTCATTAACAGTTCGTTTTTTTTTAAAAAATCTCACTTAGTTACAAGGTTTGAAAATATATATTTCACCAGTGCACACAACTGAGAAATAAAGGGCACCATTGGGGATTCTACACACTTTTAAAAATATTCTTGCAATTTCTTAGCACCTAGATATGTCATGTATAATGATTTGAAAGACCTCTGGGTGTCTGTCTCCCCAAATTCCAGTGTCCCAATTGTTTTTTCTCCACTGAGAATTTGGCTGTTTTTCTTTCAGAACATAAATCATTTTTTTACAAATGGCTCAAAGGTTGGCCTAGGATGATGACAAAGCTTGTGTTCTTCCATCAAGGAATTTTGTTTCATTTCTCTTTTCACCTGGGTTACTGGCCTGAGGTCTGTGAAAATACTTTTTTCTTTTGTTTTGTGTTTGGAAAATATTTGACAGAAACACAAAATTAGGAAACAAAAATTATATATATTGATATATCAAATAAAGCTGTATACTTATATGCACATACTTTGATTCATGTGTAATTCACATAGTACAGGGAAATTAGAATTTTGCTTGCATTGTTTTAATGTAGTTGTTCTTAATTAGAATATTTACTGTGGAACCATTTAATTCAGGTTATTTATTTTCTGAATGACTTTTAACCTAGATTGTGAAAAATAATTAGTACAATTTATTTTACAATTGCTTTTCCTAACAATTAAAATTTTCAAATAGATCCTATATAATAAAACCCTAATATGCAAATCAACCAAGTGGTGGAATGACCGGTCACTATGACGCACACTGACTGCCAGGGGGCAGATGCTAAAAAAAAAAAAAGTGCTCAGTGGCACTTTCCCTATGGGAGCACACTGACCACCAGGGTGCAGCTCTGGAGTGTGCTCCCACAGGGGGAGTGCCACTGAGCCAGAAGCCAGGCTCAGGACTGACGAGTGCAGCAGCAGTGGCAGGAGCCTCTCCCGCCTCTGCAGCAGCACTAAGGACCCCTGAGGGGGATGTCCAACTGCCTGGAGCAGGCCTAAGCCAGCAGGCAGACATCCCCCAAGGGGTCCAGGACTGCGAGAAGGCGCAGGCCAGGCTGAGGGACCCCCTCAGTAGCACACGAATGTCGTGCACTGGGCCTCTAGCTTTGTTATAAAATAATATCAATACACTATTATTTCTGCTTTTATTTTGCTTTCCAGGTCTCTGCTGTGAAATAGTGAATTCAAGGGTTTTTTTGTTTGTTTGTTTTTTTCCCTACAATTACCAAGAAATCACTGTTCTTTAGGGGAAAAGTTCCAAGAAGGTCCTATTTGTCATTACAGACCAACACCTTCTAAATCAAATTTCCTCCATTGATTTATTTCTTAGGACTAAAGTGAAGCAATGTCAATGACATCCTATGAGGATGGAAACTCTATTTCTAAGTATCTAAATCCCAACACTGAGAATAGACCTGTGCACATAGATAACATGATAAATGCTTGCTGCATGCTTGAATCAAACTTTACAAGAAGCTATATTGTTTAGAGGGAAAAATGAAACAAGACTGTCACATAACAGAGGAAAGGTGGGGGAGGGTGGGTGGGTGGGAAGAGATCAACCAAAGAACTTGTATGCATATATGCATAATCCATGGGCACGGACAATAGTGTGGTTGAAGGCCTGGCGTGGGGGATGTGGACAGGCTAGAAAAGGTCAATGTGGTGGTGGTGGGGGGGCATATGTAATACTTGCAACAATAAAGATTAAAAAAAATAATCAAATTGTTGCTCAAGTCTCTCCATTTTCTCCTTTGCATATTGATTGTGCATTTGTGTGTGCATGTGTCTAGATTGTTTTCAATTTCTACTTGCTAGTGAAAGCAAGCTGACATTTGCTATAATGTCACAACTTACTTCATATTCACCAGTATTTTTACCACAGCACTAGACTCTTCTTCACATCCATGTATCCTATCTACATCATTGCCCTTCAGAGCTATCAAATATCTTTCTAACTACTCTTTATTAAAATATATTTTTATTGATTTAAAAGAGGAAGGGAGAGGAGAGAGAGAAACATCAATGATGAGAGAGAATCTTTGATTGTCTGCCTCCTGCACGCTTCACATTAGGGCTCAAGCCCACAACCCAGGCATATACCCTGACCTAGAATCAAACCGTGACCTCCTGGTTCATAGGTCCATGCTCATGAGCCAAGCGGGCTGGGCCTAACTACTCTTTTTGCCTTTGGAATCTTGCTTCTTCTGTGTGTCAAAATAGCTTTCTAAAATAAAATAAAAAAGGTTAATTACAGAAATTTCCGCATTAAAATCATTTTTTAGTTATCCAACAACCATAGTAGTAAGTCTAAAATGCAGATCATATTTGGACTTAATATGATCTCTTTCTAGATTGGCCTCCTGTCTTTCTCAACCCAGGGTCCAATGACAAGTCACAGGTTCTGAATGTGCCATGGACCTCTAGCAGGTATGTTTTAAAACCTCAGCTCTGATGCCACCTTCTCTGTGGTATCTTCTCTGACCATCACTCTTTCTGACACTCCGAATACTTTTAGATACTCGGCTAGACCATCTCACAACCCCTATACTAGTACTGTTCCTTTGCACATCTCTCTGTGCACCTGACTGTGCAATGGCTCCTCTGGGCAACCTTTCAGTCTATCACCAGGTCTTATAGCTTATGGATGTTATATCTTCATGACGTTCATTAAAATATAAATTATGTTATAATATATATTAATGAACATACAATATACATGAGCAAATTATGTTTGTATGTTACTTATAATACATTTGATCTACGTACATAAAATAAAGCGTCTTATAAAGCCATCGTGAATGGTTTGTGGCGGTGACAGTTGTTGATTTGTTTAAATACAGGCACACAGGGAAGACTAAGAAAAGTCACCCGCTCCGTGGTTGATGAGGCTAATTGCATTATTCCAGGTCCCTAACCTTCAAGATTTTACATGATGAAGACTGTTGTAGCTACAGAAATTTTTGTTTTCAGCATATCTTCTGGGACAATTTTTTAAGACCAATAGTATTACTATCTTGGTAGCAACAGACAGAAAATCTATGATTTTAATTTTCCACTTTAAGTAACAGGCAGGGGAAATGGGTATGGGTCTATAGTGTATAAGTTGGGGAAACAAGTTAAACAAGAAAGAAGCAGAGGTCTGTGTCACTTGAGATATTTATTCTGAGAAGTTTGTAGTTTTTCTTTTTAAATGCCTACAAATACTATACACAGGGTGTGTGTACACACACACACACACACACGCACACACCAATTAAATAGCTTTATCTGAATGCAAGCTTCAGTCAAGTGGATTTGTGGGTAGATTAAATATTCAGCTCTACTTTTTTTTGTTTTGTTTAGAGATACTAAATGCACCATTAGCTACTATTACTATCTGCCCCTTCTCAACGCAGCCTGAGCAAAATGATCTGATGGACCAGTGGTTCCTGATTTGCTAGCCTCCGCAGAGTAAGTGGGAGCATATGCAGGGCATGGTCTGAAACAAAGTGAGGTAGAGTAATTACCTTCTAACAGCTATGATTCAGCCCTGCTGCACATATTCGAGAGGGGCTCACCATGGGCATTCATTTATGACAGTAGCCATCCTTTGGAAAGCTCGAGGTGCTATAGCTTCTTAATAATCTTCCTTAAGGGCAGAAGCAGTCTGTATGGCTAGGCACAGGGCAGCTTTAGGGAGGACCAAAGTCTGATAAATTCATCTTTTAAGAAATTGTTGACAATTTCTCTAAAATTATCACCCCCATAAACTCAGAAAGTGAACACTTTAAAAGAACTGCTTGGCATTTTACTAAATGGCAATTTTCTGACAGGCTTATTATTCAGTTTTGGGTAGAAATTTACTTTTCTGTCTGTCACCACAGTGATATTTATTTATGGAAAGTGGATGAAGTTTCTCCATTTCAATGAGTAAAATTCTCAGTGGTAAACCTTGTTCTGTATGTTTAAAGTCCTTGAAAGTTTTCTTTGGAATCAGTTAATATATTTGGTAAATTATTTTAATTTCATGTGATTATACTTTAGAAATTATAAAACTTCATATTGATTATTTAAAATAATAAAAGAGCTCAGCTTACATATAAACATGCATGGATGGAATGTTATACTAGTATATATATTCTTGTTGATATCTACATTTGGTGTTATACTCTTGTTTTTTGTGTGTGTGTGTGTGTGTGTGTGTGTTAGTGTGTGTGTGTGTGTGTGTGTGTGCGCGAATTACTATATAAATAATCAACAGGTAAGGCCCTAAGCTGGAAAACAGGCAAAGTGAGGGAAGAGGTAAGCAAGCCAGGGAGTCAGTTGTTAAGCGTTTGTTAGCCACCACTGCATGTGTCCTGTTGAGGAGAGTTCCGGAGTTGAGAATCAATCTATATTATGCTTTTTTATTTTTTGTCATATTTTGTTACAAGTTATTTTAAATGTACCATCTTAAACCACATGCTCTCATATAATTCTTCAATATCGTTGATAACCACTGTTTTAGTATGTCCAAACCAACAGCAACTAACAGACATTTTCTTTGCACCAGACACCGTCAAGGACTTGGAAACACAAAAATTTTGTACTTGTTCACTGGCATTTGACAGCATAGTGAGGAACTCCAATTTACTTCAGGATTCTAATAAATTCACCAGGTATATATTTGGTGAAGGGTGAAATTCTTTAAGCCTCAGAGCTGAGTGAAAACCAATCCACCCAAATCCCAGCAATGATTTATCAATCTGATATCTCACTTTCCAGGATTATGCCTGGAAACTGGGATCTTGACTGAAGACTGAAACTTGGTTTGATGGCTAAAAGCCCATATTTTCTATTTGTTAATTACTAGAATATGTTTTATTTTATAGTTACACATACAATATAGAAATAGTCTTAAATATTTAATTGCTTTTTCTAGAAAGCTCTCCAGGAAATTTGGACAACCTCAACCTCAAATTCAATAAGATAGCATCACTTGGACTTCAGTTATACTCCTCATGCAAAATACATCAATTCAAGACATAATAAAAATGTTCAACTAGTTCTGTTTTAAATATTTTCAATATTTTCTAAAAGTATGGTCTTAGCATTGTGCTTAATACTTAAAACTTATAATATTTAAACAAACTAGGAATGAAAATAAAAGTGCAAATTTCCTTAAAATATTTAAATACCCCTCTTCTTTTACTTTTTGATCTAATATTTTATTACATTTTTATAAATATATTTTAATTTTATCTTTAAATACAGGGTGGAGCAAAAGTGGGTTTACAGTTGTGAATACGTGAAATACAGAGTTTATTTTTGTACAACTATTATTATTTATTAATTATTGCATCATTTTCCATATGAACAACTGTAAACCTACTTTTGCCACACCCTGTGTAGAGACAATAGATGTGTCTTTTGAAGTCATGACAGAACAGCCTGGGACAAAAGATTAAGGGATTAAGGTGGTAGGTTTAAAACAATATTGTTCTGCATTACCAGACACCTGAAAACATTGATCTTGGGCACATAAACATTTATCTATCTACCTATCTATATTTTTAAATGCATCTTATTGTTGAAAGTAATACAGATGTCCCCCTACTAGTCTTTTCCCCATTACCCCTTCTAAGCCCACCCCTCTCCGCACCTGAGGCCTTCACCACACTATTGTCTGTGTCCATGGGTTATGCATATATGCATATAACTTCTTTGGTTAATCTCTTCCCACCCACCTTCCCTCTGAGATTCATCAGTCTGTTCCATGTTTCTATGTCTCTGGATCTATTTTGTTCATCAGCTTATTTTTTTCTTTAGATTCCACATATGAGTGAGATCATGTGATACCTGAACAGAGTGGCACCTCAATAACATTGAGGCAAATTGAATTCACTAATGTAAAGCAGTTAATGCATGGGAAAGCCTGACTCTGTTGTTACTTTGAACCTGGCACAAAGGGAGGAACATCTTTCGAGTTACACAGGTACTATAATGACCTAAAGTATGGGGGTAAGGTCCATATTTACACCACAGACCGAACATATGCTTATGCATTTTCTTGCTTTTATTTTAGGGGTAAAAGTGTTATAAAAGTAAATGTTCAAGGTATTCTTATTGGCTATGTGTTGTGAATGGAAAGCAGTGGGAGTGGGTCTGGAGGGAGAGAAAACATTTAATTCATTCAAGCTACTCTTGTGAGGTTAAAAAGAAAATTGATTGTAGTTTATTAGTCCTTTTCAATAAGCACTCAAGAGTTCAGCTAACTGAAAGCAATTGATACTAGTGGAATCAATGGTGCAGCAGCATACCCTAATGGGTATTATAGGAACTTTTACTGTAATTCTCATTAAGCAATTTATTCTTTCAAGGGTTGTTTGATGGAATGCTTGTTGATGGGTATCTCTAAAGCTTCGCTGCTTAAATAATTTGTCCTATTCTAGATCAATTTATGGATATCTACATTGTGATTCATGCAAAACTATAAGCATAGAAAAAATGAAAAGTTTACATAACCTACATAGTGTTTATATTCCCTACATTCCTTTTGTTTGATGGAATACATCCGAGCTCTAATGACAATGTTTCATTAAAAGTGATTGTAATTAAGAATTTCAGTAGGCCAACTTCTGACCCAATCACTCAGTGAGCTGAGAATGTGCCACACAAGATTCAATACAAACCGTATTTGGTTGTACATTTCTTGTTTACATTTTCACTGCCAGTCCTTTAAAATGAATTAGAAAAATAGTTATCGTTCATAAATCTCAGGCATATCCAAACCTGGTCTTTCTCCTTGGGAACATTCACTGCAATTTTAGCAAAGGATTCTGTGGAGAGGAAAGTGCTTCTGTGTCAGAGCAGGCAAGAGGATAAATGGCAGTGCAGCCAACTGTTTGCACGAATCACAGTGTGGACCGGAAAGGGCCAGTCAGAACTAATCCCACTTCTCCTTCTCCTCTTTTCTTTCTTTCTTTTATTTTTAAAATTTGAATTGGTTTGCTTGCTTTATTCCCTGCCCCCACCCCCAGTCCCTTAGGTTAGCAAAAGAATTCTCATCTCACCTTAGTCCACTTCCGGATATTCTCATGTCCTTGATTTTAAGCAATTAGTGTATGTGTGTGACTTGGTCCCTCTCTCCTTGCACTAATAATGCTTCCTGTTCTTATTCTTCTCCCTTAATGCCTCCAGCTATCATGATGTTATTTATATATTGCACATCCTCTTACTGTATCTGTTTATTACCTGCCTTCCTCCACTAGAGTGTAAGCTCCATCAGGGCAGAGGTTTTTCTCTGTTTTGTTCCCTGAGTTATTCCCATCACAATAAATAGTAGCTGGGACTTCATAGGCTTTTATAAATATTTATTGAGTGATTGAACAAATTATATTACTTCTCTAAACAGAGAAGGAAATTTAAATGGATCATTTTTTTTGAAAGTTCGATACTATATTTAGTGAACTGACTTTGCTATAGAAGTGAAATGTGATATTCAGATTTCTATCTTCTTTTTTGCTCTCTTTAAACTTGCACCTCAGAAACAAATTAAAAAAATAGAAAATTGCAAATATAATTAAAATCCTGGAAATGTTAATAAATCATCAAGCCATCTGACATTTTAAAAATGACTTCCCAATTCCCCTGTTATCTTCAGTATCTCAAATGTTAACAAATATATATCTATA
This sequence comes from Eptesicus fuscus, assembly GCF_027574615.1. Lineage (NCBI taxonomy): Eukaryota > Metazoa > Chordata > Mammalia > Chiroptera > Vespertilionidae > Eptesicus > Eptesicus fuscus. The sequence continues at coordinate 89,512,571 of NC_072475.1, read as the reverse complement.
TATACATATACATATATATACTTTTTATATTTTCAAGTTTTTAAATATTCTCCAGAGGAATAAAGGAATACTATATTTATACATTTTGCAAAATACATATAAATAAGTGTTTTATATATTCAAGTTGATAAATATTCTCTTTTAAGAACACAAAACATGGAGTTAGTACATTTGTTTTCTACTTATGACTCTCCCACAAATTAGCTGTCCTCTGACAAGTAACTTAACCTCTTTGGATTTCAACTGACTCATGTAAAAATATAGGAGAGGCAGGAGATTAATTTATGTTCTCTTCCAATCTAGGATGATTTGTGAATAACTTCTAAATCCTTATTTTTGAGCAAGAAAATGAAATCTGAGTAAAACATTATAGTTTAATATAGTTTAATATAAAAAATAAAGTATACTAAACAATTATATACTAATATGAAGACTAAAATATCAATGCTTTTGATTGATGTTGTTTTTGTTTTTATTTATATTCACCATTTTGAATAAAACATTTAAGTACTTTGTTCATTATGTTTTGAAAAGACTTTTCATAGTAGAAATGATCTAATTGCAATTAACACTGTGGAGTAGGAAATTGTAACTGGAAATCAATAATTGTGTTCAATATGACATTGCTGTTTCAATTTGATATGCGTAATGTATTTATCTTCCTGAAGAATGTCCACAAAACAATCAAGAGGACAAGAACTCAAAACATTCTCGTGAGTGAAAAAAAGCAAGCAAAGGCCACCACCGAAACCCAGAAATAGTGCTAACTATGGAAAAACAAAAGTATCATTATGGATTATGTTATATCGGTCTCACTGATCCAGGTGTCAAAGGAATGCAAGAGTCAACAAGACAGACTGTGTTTTCTTCTACTTTCAGGCTCCCAAAGAACCACTTCCAATTCCCTATATGAATTTTGTTGCTAATTAATAGCTCTCAAACTGTGATGTGACAAGTTTCTTCACTCATTTTCACAGATAAGTTGATAAATAACTGAGGTAAGATGACAGATTCTGAATCTTTATCAGCTGTTTAGCTCAGCTTGAAGTTTTATAAAGAAAAATAATGAAAGAGTACAAATAAACTCAACCAGCAATTTAAAAATATATATAAAAATTACTTTCTTATTAAACCTAAAGAGACCCTTCCAGGTAGCTCCAGGAGATGCTTCATCCCCTTTACCTGGAAGCAGAAAGGAAAAAACACATTAGCATCTTACCAATAATGTGCAGCAGTGTTAGCGCTGTGGCCCACTTGTGTCACAAAACAAACCCACACCCCACAGATATGTCAGCAGTGTCAACAGTGATTCTTGAACCTCCAAGAATCCCTTGGAGAGCTTATTAAAACACAGATCACTGGGCGCCCCCGTAGAGTTCCTGATTCAGTGGGTTGGGCAGAGGGCCTGACATTTGCCTTTCCTGCAAGTTCTCAGCTGCTGCTGCTGCTGGTCCAGGGATCACACTTGGCTTGTAAATAATTTGTGTTGTGCAGCCCTTGCTTTGCAAAGATCTTAAATCCATTTCTTTAATTCAAATGTTAGTCATCTCTGATAGTGAATTTATTATTAAATTTGATAAGCCACCATGTGTTATAGACATTGAGATAGATATTGGTGAAATTCTGGTTAATAATCCCCCTTAAGGAGTTCATGGTTTTGAGTGGGAAGGACCTATGTCAAGATAATAACTATGTAAGGATTTCACAGAAGAATGCACAGAGAATAAAGACTCTGAAGATCTGCTAAAAACTATATAATGGCAGAGCAACTTGATCATGATTGAAGTTTTAAAATTATCACTCTGGCCTGACAGGAAGCAGAGAAGTGAGTTAGAAAATGATTTCAAAATCCCAATCAGTGACTGATGGTGCTTAGAACTCTTCAGTGTTTCCATATGGCTTTTAGCATAAAATAGAAATGTCTTAAAATTTGAAAAATAAGCCTGAATGACTTGGTGCTTAGTTACTTATATAACCTTGTCTCTTCATTTTTGCTACCCACATCACTTCCTAATAAAATCACAATATAAAAAATGTAGTCCTGGTGAATTTTTTTCAGTCCCTCAAACTCACAATAGTTTCTCTCACCTCTAAATTTTTACATGTTTTTTTAAAAAACTGAAACAACTATTTGCCATCACCTGCACTTCAATCACTGATATTTTTTTATCTCAGTATATGTCTCTTCTCAGGGACCCATTACTTTCTCTATTCTTAATTATTCTTTTTTTTTAATTATTTTTTTTACAGAGAGGAAGAGAGAGGGATAGAGAGCCAGAAACATCGATGAGAGAGAAACATCGATCAGCTGCCTCCTGCACACCTCCCACTGGGGATGTGCCCGCAACCAAGGTACATGCCCTTGACCAGAATCGAACCCGGGACCCTTGAGTCCGCAGGCTGACGCTCTATCCACTGAGCCAAACCGGTTTCGGCTTCTCTATTCTTAATTCCCCATCTCACCCCCTGGTTTGTGCAAGGTGCTCTTTCTCATCTTTGTGCAATTTTTTCTTTCTTTCTTTCTTTCTTTCTTTCTTTCTTCTTTCTTTCTTTCTTTCTTTCTTTCTTTCTTTCTTTCTTTCTTTCTTTTTTTTTTTACTAAAGAAGCAGCCTTTCAAGGTAGAGAGTGGCATCTTTATTAGTATTTACCAGAAATCACCCCTCACAATAAATTCACAATGAACATGTATAGTTTTAGTGAAGAAATAAGGGCCTATGAAAGAAACCATCAAAAAAACAAGAAAGCCCACTGCATGGGAGACATATTTGCCAATGTTATCTCCAATAACTGTTAAATCTCCAACATTTACAGGGAACTCATGCAACTTAACAAAAAGAAGATAAGCAATTCAATCAAACATGGGCAATGGACCTAAATAGACACTTTTCAAAAGAGGACATTCAGAAAACCAAGAGACATATGAAAACATGCTCAAAGTCACTAATCATCCCAGAGATGCAAATCAAAATGACAATGCGGTACCATCTCACACCTGTCAGAATGGCTATCATCAACAAATCAATAAATGGTAAGTGCTGGTGAGGATGTGGAGAAAAAGGAACCTTCGTGTACTGCTGGTGGGAATGCAGACTGGTGCAGCCACTGTGGAGAACAGCATGGAGTTTCCTCAAAAAACTAAAAATGGAACTCCCATTTGACCCAATGATCCCACTTCTAGGAATGTATCCCAAGAAACTAGAAACACCAATCAGAAAGGATATATGCACCCCTATGTTATAGCAGCACAATTTACCATAGCTATGATTTGGATACAGCCCAAGTGCCCATTAGCAGATGAGTGGATTAAAAAACCATGCCGAAACCGGTTTGGCTCAGTGGATAGAGCGTCGGTCTGTGACTGAAAGGTTCCAGGTTCGATTCCGGTCAAGAGCATGTACATTGGTTGAGGGCACATCCCCAGTGGGGGGTTGCAGGAGGCAGCTGGTCATGTTTCTCTCTCATCGATGTTTCTGCTCTCTATCCCTCTCCCTTCCTCTCTGTAAAAAATCAATAAAATTAAAAAACAAAAACAAAACAAAAAACAGTGGTACATCTATACAATGGAATATTATGCTGCTATAAAAAGGAAGGAACTCCTACCATTTGCAACAGCATTGATGGACCTGGAGAGCATTATGCTAAGCGAAATAAGCCAGTCAGAGAAAGGTAAATATCACATGCTCTCACTCATTTGTTGAATATAATGAACAACATAAACTGATGAACAAAAACAGAAACAGAGACAATGAAGCATTGATCAGACCGTCAAACCTCAGAGGGAAGATAGGGGAGGGTGAGGATAAGGGGGAGAGATCAACCAAAGGACTTGTATGCATGCATATAAGCCTAACCAATGGATATAGACACCAGGGGGGTGCGGGCATGAGTGGGGGGGGGAGCAATGGGGGAATAAGGACAGATATATAATACCTTAATCAATAAAGGAAAAAAAAAGAAAGGTAAAATGACTAGACAAAGATTTAAGAGAAAATAACAGCTGGTTTCATCTCATGGTAGCTAACAGCTGAAGGGAATAATTAGCAGGGTCAGAAAAATAAGGGACTTTAAAAAATCCATTGGTTTTAACTAGGTAACTTTACAGGCAGTGATGTCCACAGGGTAATAGAGACAGAGTCAATACAAGGAGTTGGAGATCCCTACATATTTTCATGCAATTCTTAATTTAATCATCATAATAACTGTATGAGATAAAACCATTAGTACCATTTTACAGATGGAGTAACTAAAGTATAAAAATGTTAAGTAACTGGCTGAAGGTTACAAAGCTACAAAACAGCAGAGTTGAACCTGGAATATCTGATTCTTAGAAGCAAGCCCCAATGGAATTTGTGCGATCTTCCCTCTCGTGACACGACTTGAATAAATAAAACGAAGGAGAAACAATATTTATTCTGAGACTGTTATGTAGCATGCCTCGTGGTATCTATGGGTTTTCGTCCTTAGTTTCCTTCTCCTTTTCATGTGCACTAATTTAAATTTACCCAATTAGGTATCATTTACCATTTTGAAACATAGGTCATTTTACTGAATTTAATTTCAATTCTAACATTTTTGGTCATTTTTTATTGAAATGTGTATTCCCTTCCACCTGTCCACAACACAGCCTCATTCATAAATTCATGAGTACGCTTTGTTCATCCAAACCACCACTGATTGCATTAAAACATCAGTATGAGCTCAAAGATAAAAACTGACAGGTTTGATGTCTACACTCATGCTTGTTTGTGGACAAGGGAAGTGGCTACAGTTTGGATATGTTCAACATGCACATTACTAGTAAGAGGGCTGCTATTTAAATTATTTTATCTCATATTTGGAATTGAATAAGTGTGGTGTACATAAGACAACTTTTGGAATGTTAACAAGATTCCAGAGTCACACCATGGAGTAAGTTTTATTAAACAGACTCCCACTTTTTAGAAATAAAATGTCCATTGAGGGTGTTAGAATCAGAAACATGCTCTTTCCTTCTTTTGTGCTGTTTTATTAAATATGGCAAATAAAATAAGAAAGTAAAAATGTGAACTTACAAAGCTTTTCAGGATCCATCTGACGAAAAATTTTAGGGAATCTTGTTCACACACAGGCAGGATGGGGACAAGGATTCCGGAGGAAGTTGGGGAAAATGTGAGACAAGCCTGAAGGACTTTTTGTTCTGTGATTTTTCAGCTATAAGTCCAGGGGTAATAGAAAAGGGAGACTGTATTTAAAACTTCTCTTAATAGGATATCATTTTCTTAATGGGTAGATGGGGATTTCTGATAATAAAATGGAAAATCACTTGACAAAGTGCTGACTTTTGGTGAAGATTGGGACAAATATAACCAGTGACCAGAACACAACAGAGACCAATAGTGCTAAGACCCTGAAAGCAGAAGATGCAGCCCATGCAGCTTTGGGAGATGAAAGGTTCACTCTAATCCGCTTCATGAAAGCAGACTTTCCACAGGGAAGCGAATTTAGTCCTCGGAGCATGAAACATATAAAGAAAGGGTGTCCTTTCCCTTTATTTTCTTGCACATCCTCCTCCCTCACTGTTCCCTGAGGATAAGATCTCTGAGAGACTAGTGAGAAGCCAGATAATATCTGACACAGATATAGGAAAGTGATAAAGTGGTTTAAAATCTCTGCTTTGCATTTAAAAAATAAACTTTTTGCAAAGATAGGTGTCATTATGCCCACCATTTAACAAGTTGTTCAGACTTGGCCTAAAATAATAAATAAATCTGATAAGAGAGAATTGCTTAAAATAGTTCATTCCAGCATCTGTATTCAGCATCCCTTTAAAAAGGTAATTTCTCCCTGCTCTCAATATGAGCTATGTTCATTAGTAAGACTATACCACTTACTGCCTCTGAAATAAAATTTGGCATAGCTTCATTTGCAGTAATCTATTTCTTTATATTTAACTAGAGGCCTGGTGCATGAAATTCATGCACGGGGGGGAGGGCTCCCCTCAGCCCAGCCTGCACCCTCTTCAATCTGGGACCCCTCGGGGGATGTCCAACTGCCGGTTTAGGCCCAATCCTGGGGTTCAGGCCTAAACCAGCAGTCAGACATCCCTCTCACAATCTGGACTGCTGGCTCCTAATCACTCAACTGCCTGCCTGCCTGCCTGATTGTCCCTAACCACCTCTGCCTGCCGGCCTGATTGCCCCCAACTAACCCCTCCACTGGCCTGGTCGCCCCCACCTGCTGGCTGGGTCGCCCCACGCAGCCTATTCAGTTGTCCGTTCGGGTGCAACGGTCGCTTAGGCTTTTATATAGATAGATAGTACACTTTTCAAATCAGTCTTTCCTCTTTCAAGATGTCTGTAATCACATACTTACTATTTTCTTTCCCTAAACTCATACTCACTGCTGGAACCAGCCATTGGGCAAGTAGAACACAGGAATGTTGTTATCAGTTCCCTGTTGATGTATATATCCCACATTCCAGAGAGACTTCATTAGTTGGTGAGTAATTTGTAAGTAAGGAACAATGAATTAATGTTTTACTTTTCATTTGATCTTAAGAAATGCTTTCTTTGCTAATTTTCTTTCTCTTCCTGCCCTAAAATGAGATTCTGCTATAGACATAATGTTTGTGTTTCCCCCAAATTTATGTTGAAACCTAATCCCCAAGGTGATAGTATTTGGAGGTGTGTCTTTTGGGAGGTGAACAGGTCATGAGAGTGGCGTCCTCATGAATGAGATTAGTGCCCTTATAAAAAAGATCTCAGAGAGCAACCTCGCCCTTTCACTATATAAACACAGTCTAAGAACTAGGAATTGGGCCCTCACCTGATACGGGATCTATCATCACCTTTATCATGGACTTCTTAGCTTCTAGAACTGTAAAAAATACATTTCTGATTTGTTGTGTGTGTGCACGCATGTGTGTGTGTGTGTGTGTGTGTATGTGTGTACATATGCATTTTTTTGTTACTTTTTAAATTATCCAGTCTATGGTACTCACCATTTCTGCCTTTAAAAAAATAAATAAATCACCCAGACTATGATATTTTGTTATGGAAGCCTAAATGAACTATGACAGGCTCTAAAGAATAATTTGTTATTATTTATTTATTTATTTATTTGTTTGTTTGTTTATTGTAAATAACCTGATGCCCCATGTAGAAAACAGGCTTTATTACTTATTTTAGTGTTAAGATTCAACAACCTATAAAAAAATGTCTTTTTAGGTACTAGACTATCACCTTAAATGCAACTTATTTAAAACTACTTCTTTCTTATGATATCCTTATCAGATATTGTTATTTCTGTTGTGTTGCTCTCATAAACTAAATAGAAATATATGCCACATTTAAAAAAAATTTCCTAAGAGAATTTACTTGTGTTTCATGTTATTCTTTTTAAATGATTGCTTAGATTTATCATTGAAGTCAGCTGAAGTTTTAGTTGTAAAAGTTTTTTTTTTTTTTTGTTTTTTTTTAAATATATATACTAGAGGCCCAATGCATGAAAATTCATGCACTGGACAGGGGGTCCCTCAGCCTGGCCTGCCCCCTCTCACAGTCCGGGAACCCTCAGGGGTGGGAGGCGACCTGACAATCAGGGGAAGGCGATGCCCCCATCACACCTCTGCTGCTGCCACTGCTGGCAGTGCAAGCCTCGGCCGGCCCTGGTTACCTGAGCATCGGGCAGCCCTGGGCGGCTGGGCAGCTGCCATCCGAGGCTTGCCTGCACCTCGGGACGGCCCTTGGCAGCTGGGGGGCTGAGGGTGGGTCTAGCTGCACCATGCGCCTGCCGCACCGCCCTTCCCCCGCCACCCCAGCTGGGATGAAAGGACTGTGAAACTCAGGTAGGGACCCATCTTGTAGCTATGGGTACCGCCATCTTTGTGACAGTGTGATGGTCAATTTTCATATTCCCTCTTTATTAGAAAGGATATATATATATATATATATATATATGTATATATATATATATATCCTATCTATAATATATATATTTTTTATATATATATACATTTTATTGATTTCAGAGAGGAAGGAAGAGGGAGACAGAGAGAGAAACATCAATGATGAGAATCATTGATCGGCTGCCTCTTGCACGCCTCCTACTGGGGATCGAGCCCACAACCTGATCATGTGCCCTTGACCAGAATCAAACCCGGGACCCTTCAGTCCGCAGGCTGATGCTCTATCCACTGAGCCAAACCAGCTAGGGCATATGTGAAAGGTTTTTTAATCAGGAATTTAATTTCTTTTATTGATTTAAGACTATGCAGATTTTAAATATCTTCCAGTTCCATTTTTGGTGAGTTGATTTTTTCTAAGAAGTTTTTCCCATTATTTTGTGGCATCAAGTTGCTCACTATTTCTCATTATTACATTTTTTTAGATCTAGAGTAGGTATAATAATGCTTTTGTTTTTCATTTCTAATATGGATTTTGTACAATATGTCTTTTCTTAACTTGTGATTAGTCTTGATTGAATGTGTAAGATTATTAGCTTTTTCAAAAATAAAAACTACTGTTTATCTCTGTTTTTATTCTGTATGTGTTGATTTACATTCAATTCTATAAAATAGCACAGAGAGGACCCTTTTATGCTTCACTAACTTTTCACTAACAGGAACAGCTTGCATAACAATAATATAATATTAAAACTTAAACATTGTCTTTGTTATAGTCCTCTGACTTTATTTGGATTTTGTCAAATTTACATGCCTTTTTATGTGTGTATGTATAGATGTATTTATTTCTATGCAAATTTATCACGAGTGTAGATTGACTTCACTATTGGAGTCAAGATATGCAACTATTCCATTAACACAAGGATACTTTTTGATAGTCATATCTTTTTTTCCCTTGGTCTTTAATTTCTGGCAACCACTAATCTTCTTAGCACCTCTATAATTTAGTCAGTTCAAGAATGTTATATAAATGGAATCACACACTATGTGACCTTTTAAAGGTGGCTTTATTCACTGTGCATAATGCTGTTGATATTTAGTTGGTCATTGACTATATTCATAGTATGCTCATAAATTACACAAAAATTAATTTAAAATTGACCATAGACTTAAATGTAAAATGTCAAACTATATAACTTTTAGAAAAAAAAAATAGTATACTGAAAATTTTGGAGAATTTAGGGTAATTGAAAAGTGCTTAGACTTGACAATAAAATTATGACTTATAAAAAGAAAAACATATAATTTGGTCATCATCAAAGTTAAAAGGTATTTTAGGCAATAGACCTTGTTAAGAGAATGAAAATATAACAGACTGGGAGAAAATATTTCCAAACCACATAACTGACAAAGATCTTGTATGTAGAAATTATGAAGAACACTCAAAACTCAATAGTAAAGAAACAATCCAATTAGAAAATAGTAAATTACATGAACAGATATTTCAATAAAAAGAAAACATAGATGGCAAATAAATATCTGAAAATATAATGAACAGCATCAATCATTAGGCAAATAAAAACTAAAGCCATAATGAAATATCACTACACGATTATGAGAATGGCAAGCATGGGGAGAAACTGGATCACTCATACGCTAAAGATGGGAATATAAAATGGTAAAGCCACTCTAGAAAACAGCATACTTGCTTATTATTCAACATTTTAAAACAACATAAGACATTAATATTATTTTTAAAGATTAATATTTAGTTAATATTCTTTTATATTTACTCTATTGCTTTATATTTTTTTCTGAATTCTATTTTATGAGATATTCTTCCTCCTAAATAACTTCATGCACACAATATAGTATACAGTTATCTATAATAATAAAAAGGTAATATGCTAATTAGACCAACGTCTTCTGGACGTCATTCCAGACATACTTTCTGATGAAGCCGGGGCTGGAGGGAAGCCAGCAGGGTCCCAGGTGCCAATGGGAAGCTGCTGCCGGCAGCCCAGGTCCTGGGCGTTGGAGGGAAGCCGGTGCCAGCAGCAGGGAGGTGGGGGAAGGAAAGCCTACTCTTGCACATAATTTTCGTACATCGGGCCTCTAGTTGAATTATAATGTTGTACAACTGAAAGTTAAATAATGTTATTGACCAATATTATCTCAACTAGAAAATAATAACAAGGTGGAAGAGGGTATGGAGGGATAAATGATGATGGGAAAAAATAATAAAAGAGAAAAAATGAATTTATTAAATAATACTAATAATAATAAAACTCCAGTTATTATTTCCTTTAGTGCTTAACAACTGGATAAAAATGTCCTCAGATTTTTTTTCTGAATGTATATATATTGTTAATCCTCACCTGAGGATATATTTTTCCATTGATTTTTTTAGAGAGAGTAGAAGAGAGGGAGAGAGGAGGGGAGAGAGAAAGTCATGAATTGTTTGCCTCCCCCACTCTCCACAATTGGGGCTGGGGCAGGAATGGAACCTACAACCCAGGGATGTGCCCTTGACCAGGAATCAAACCCATGGCCTTTGGTGGGTGGGCTGATGCTTGAGTCACACTGTCCAACTCATATATTTATTCATTTTTTTAATTTTGAAGGCTGTTTTCTTTTTTTAAAACTGGTTGTTACTTTCTTTTGGTACTATAAGAGATCAAGCAAGCTTCTTAAAACTCAATACCTTTATACAATTTTACAATATTTCAGCCATTCTCTCTTCAAATATTGAGTCTGCCTCTCTGTTACTTTCTTGGTCGGTGCCCTGTGTCTCTCTCTCTTTAATAGATTACTTTTGTTGGCAGCAAAGCAATCTGTTTCCTCTGGTGCTCACAGAGTTGCAACAATAGCGATGGTTTCCTCATAGTCCAGTGTTTAGGTTTTGCTCCATGAAGCTCTGCCTTGATCTACTTCTCCAGTCCTCCAAACAATTCTTTGAGTGACACAGTAGCATTTTAATAAGCTCCTTACTAATTATTGAGGTAGAATAATATTTTGTGGCTTCAAATAAAAACCCTTGTCTCAGAATTTTATTAGTCTCAGAATTTCATTAATTTTTTCCCTCTTGAAATGTCTGTTTTCTATCCCTGCTTCTCTAATCTTACCACTCAGTATCTTAGTTCAGGACCACCAGGATTTCAGAGCAGGGCTATGTGACACTCATTTAAGGATCTCTCAGCCTATTGACTTTCCTCTCCCCAATAAATACCATGATCGGGTTATGACATGCAAAGAGTACATTTTTATTTAAGATATTTCTGGGAGTTGGGGGACTGGTTGAAAGAGTTGAAGGGATTAAATACAAATTGGTAGTTATAAAATAGTCACAGGGATGTAAAGTACAGCATAAGGAATATAGTCAGTAATATTGTAATAACTATGTATAGTGCCAGGTGAGTTCTGGAAATATTGGGGGAACACTTTGTAAAGTATATGATTGTCTAACCACTATGCTGCATATCTGAAATGAATACAAGATACTATTGAATGTAAACTATAATTGAAGTATAAAATTTGAAGTATTTTTAAAGTCATGCAAAGCATATAAAGTGTAATACAGCAGAGTAGAAAACTCTAAAAAGTAAAATGGGGATTGAAGGTTAATCAAGAACTATGACAACAGTATATATATATATATATATATATATATATATATACACACACATACATATATATACATATATATATATATGTATATATACATATATATATATATATATATATATATATATATATATATATATATAATTTTTTTCTGTTTACCATTTACTGAATTTTCTATGCCTTCTGTAATTTTCATTGTTATTAAAAACAAATAATTTTACTGCTTATGTAAAGTTATTTTTAGTTGGTGTTTATAATTATTATTCTTACACAAATGTAAACATATGATATCATAAAGAGCTCATATTGGTAGAGTTGCCTAATCTGTAGTAGCTTCAACTTTTAAAAATGTCATTCTGCAGTAGTCCACTAGATGTCACTCAAGATAAAGTTTCCCTCTTTAACACCCTGGACTCCCCTTTAGCTTTTGAAGAAATAAGAGTGGGGAGTGATTAACCAGGGGGACTTATATGCATATATGCACAGCCCTGGACCTAGACAATAGTGTGGTGAAGGCCTGGGACTGGCGGGTTAGGGGTGGAGGGCACCAGTGGGGGTGGAGGGATGGGGACATCTGTAATATTTTCAACAATAAAGATAAATTTTAAAAAAAGAAATAACTAGTAGACCCTTAATTAACTCTTGGCTCATTGTTTTGGCAAATATTATAATATTATACAAATGTATGCATTTGTATACATTTAAATTTTATTATTTCCTACTGTGAAGTTTCAGATGGGAGTTTCTTGCATATAGAATAAAAAACAACTCTAGGATTAATCATATTGATTACATATGAAGCACATGAAATCCTGCAGAAAAATCATGTGGAGAGTTTTTATTATCAAGGTGAGGGTTGTACAAACTATGAATCTATCTGGAGTATAGTTTTCAATTGCTAGTTAGGTTTATGCAACTTATAGAAATCTATTGTTTCTAAAATAAAGTTTTATCAATTGTCTTGTATTGATGGACACATTTTATTGTTGCGCTAGATGCCTGATGCATGGATCCGTGCACCGGTGGGGTCCCTCAGTGTAGCCTGCTGGGATTGGGCCAAAACTGGCAGTCCAACACCACCTGCTGCTCCTGCCTGCCGCTCCTGCTCATCCCCCCCTCCCCCCCACCTGCCGTCACCACTAAGTAGGCTCTCTGCTGCTCCACTGTGGTCTCTGAGCTGTGGCAACCAGCCGTGAGCCCTGTGTCTGGCACCCATCGGTCAGCTGAGCAGCGCTCCCACTGTGGGAGTGCACTGATAACCAGTGGGCAACTCCTGTGTTGAGCGTCTGCCCCCTGGTGGTTAGTGCGTGTCATAGCGACCAGTCGAAGGTCGTTTGGTGGTTTGGTCTTTCGATCACTTAGGCTTTTATACATATAGACATTTCACTATTTTATGTTTTAGTTAATTTGAGTTTTTAAATTGAGATAATTCTGAGAAATATTTTATACTATAGAGAGATTACAGAATTAGTATAGATTTATACTTTTTCTTCTAAAATTTACTTACCAGTTGCTCCCTTCACATTGCAAAAGGTCTTCCCTTGCAGAACCCAGCAGAGCACTGTGCTTGTTCCCAAGAAGTGAGATACATGCTTACAAGTTTCCATATTGTTTGCAGCAAAGGAGGGCCTGAGTAATAGACAACTTTGTTATTTTAACTGTTCTCTTTACACTAAAATTGCATTTTTTAAAAAATATATATTTTATTGATTTTTTACAGAGAAGAAGAGAGAGGGATAGAGAGTTAGAAACATTGATGAGAGAGAAACATTGATCAGCTGCCTCTTGCACACCCCCTACTGGGGATGTGCTCACAACCAAGGTACATGCCCTTGACCGGAATCGAACCTGGGACCCTTCAGTCTGCAGACCGACGCTCTATCCACTGAGCCAAACCGGTTTCAGCCTAAAATTGCATTTTTTTCAATAGTAGCTCACTAAAAGTATTTTTTTTTTTTTTAATTTCTTTATTGATTAAGGTGTCACATATTTGTCCTCATCCCCCCATTCCCATCCCACCCCTCTCCCCACGCATGCCCCAATCCCCTGTTGAACTTAACCATTGGATAGGCTTATATGCATGCATACAGGTCCTTTGGTTGAACTCTCCCCCTCCCCCCACCCTCCCCCTACCCTCCCCTATCCTCCCTCTGAGGCCCAATAGTCCGATCGATGCCTCCTTGCTTCTGGTTCTGTTCTTGTTCCTCAGTCTATGTTGTTCATCATTACCCCTAGATGAGCAAGATCATATGTCACTAGATATATACTAATAAGAACTGAATGTGAGACGAGCATTAATAGTTATGCTGACAGGCAAATGAATCAGTCTGTAGCGAGCTTCCCCCTGGACCAACAGTTCTTTTGAGACCCAATTTCAATGTCCAGTAGTTCCTTATGTGTACATGTCAGCACTGACCCCTCAGCTCTGGATGGTGGACAAATGGTGGTAATGGAGGTCCGACTCCCTCTGGTTTGGTCTCGGCCGAACCCAGGGGCACGGCGTCACCCGGACTAAGGGGCACGTGGCCTCACCCATAACCAAGGGGCGTGTGGTCTCACCCGGGCCTGGGACCCAGCCTCACCCGGATGGATCCAGGGGCGCACGGCCTCACCCGGACCCAGGATCTGGCTTCACCCGTACCCAGGGACGCTTGGCCTCTCCCAGACCCAGGGCCACTTGTGCTCACCCGGGCCTAGGTGCACGAGGCCTCACCCGGATCCAGGGACACATGGTCTCACCCGGACCCAGGGACGCTTGGCCTCTCCCAGACCCAGGGCCACTTGGGCTCACCCGGGCCTAGGTGCACGAGGCCTCACCCGGATCCAGGGACACATGGTCTCACCCGGACCCAGGGACGCTTGGCCTCTTCCAGACCCAGGGCCACTTGGGCTCACCCGGGCCTAGGTGCACGAGGCCTCACCCGGATCCAGGGACACATGGTCTCACCCGGACCCAGGGACGCTTGGCCTCTCCCAGACCCAGGGCCCCTTGGGCTCACCCGGGCCTAGGTGCACGAGGCCTCACCCGGATCCAGGGACACATGGTCTCACCCGGACCCAGGGACGCTTGGCCTCTCCCAGACCCAGGGCCACTTGGGCTCACCCGGGCCTAGGTGCACGAGGCCTCACCCGGATCCAGGGACAAAAGGTCTCACCCGGACCCAGGGACGCTTGGTCTCTCCCAGTCCCAGGGCCACTTGGGCTCACCCGGGCCTAGGTGCACGAGGCCTCACCCGGATCCAGGGACACATGGTCTCACCCGGACCCAGGGACGCTTGGCCTCTTCCAGACCCAGGGCCACTTGGGCTCACCCGGGCCTAGGTGCACGAGGCCTCACCCGGATCCAGGGACACATGGTCTCACCCGGACCCAGGGACGCTTGGCCTCTCCCAGACCCAGGGCCACTTGGGCTCACCCGGGCCTAGGTGCACGAGGCCTCACCCGGATCCAGGGACACATGGTCTCACCCGGACCCAGGGACGCTTGGCCTCTTCCAGACCCAGGGCCACTTGGGCTCACCCGGGCCTAGGTGCACGAGGCCTCACCCGGATCCAGGGACACATGGTCTCACCCGGACCCAGGGACGCTTGGCCTCTCCCAGACCCAGGGCCACTTGGGCTCACCCGGGCCTAGGTGCACGAGGCCTCACCCGGATCCAGGGACACATGGTCTCACCCGGACCCAGGGACGCTTGGCCTCTCCCAGACCCAGGGCCACTTGGGCTCACCCGGGCCTAGGTGCACGAGGCCTCACCCGGATCCAGGGACACAAGGTCTCACCCGGACCCCGGGACGCTTGGCCTCTCCCAGACCCAGGGCCACTTGGGCTCACCCGGGCCTAGGTGCACGATGCCTCTCCCGGATCCAGGGACTTATGGTCTCACCCGGACCCAGGGACGCTTGGCCTCTTCCAGACCCAGGGCCACTTGGGCTCACCTGGGCCTAGGTGCACGAGGCCTCACCCGGATCCAGGGACACATGGTCTCACCCGGACCCAGGGACGCTTGGCCTCTCCCAGACCCAGGGCCACTTGGGCTCACCCGGGCCTAGGTGCACAAGGCCTCACCCGGATCCAGGGACACATGGTCTCACCCGGATCCAGGGACGCTTGGCTTCTCCCAGACCCAGGGCCACTTGGGCTCACCCGGGCCTAGGTGCACGAGGCCTCACCCGGATCCAGGGACACATGGTCTCACCCGGACCCAGGGACGCTTGGCCTCTCCCAGACCCAGGGGCACGTGGCCTCACCCGGGCCTAGGTGCACGAGGCCTCACCCGGATCCAGGGACACATGGTCTCACCCGGACCCAGGGACGCTTGGCCTCTTCCAGACCCAGGGACACTTGGGCTCACCCGGGCCTAGGTGCACGAGGCCTCACCCGGATCCAGGGACACAAGGTCTCACCCGGACCCAGGGACGCTTGGCCTCTCCCAGACCCAGGGCCACTTGGGCTCACCCGGGCCTAGGTGCACGAGGCCTCACCCGGATCCAGGGACACATGGTCTCACCCGGACCCAGGGACGCTTGGCCTCTTCCAGACCCAGGGCCACTTGGGCTCACCCGGGCCTAGGTGCACGAGGCCTCTCCCGGATCCAGGGACACATGGTCTCACCCGGACCCAGGGACGCTTGGCCTCTCCCAGACCCAGGGCCACTTGGGCTCACCCGGGCCTAGGTGCACGAGGCCTCACCCGGATCCAGGGACACATGGTCTCACCCGGACCCAGGGACGCTTGGCCTCTCCCAGACCCAGGGCCACTTGGGCTCACCCGGGCCTAGGTGCACGAGGCCTCACCCGGATCCAGGGACACATGGTCTCACCCGGACCCAGGGACGCTTGGCCTCTCCCAGACCCAGGGCCACTTGGGCTCACCCGGGCCTAGGTGCACGAGGCCTCACCCGGATCCAGGGACACAAGGTCTCACCCGGACCCAGGGACGCTTGGCCTCTCCCAGACCCAGGGCCACTTGGGCTCACCCGGGCCTAGGTGCACGAGGCCTCACCCGGATCCAGGGACACATGGTCTCACCCGGACCCAGGGACGCTTGGCCTCTCCCAGATCCAGGGCCACTTGGGCTCACCCGGGCCTAGGTGCACAAGGCCTCACCCGGATCCAGGGACACATGGTCTCACCCGGATCCAGGGACGCTTGGCTTCTCCCAGACCCAGGGCCACTTGGGCTCACCCGGGCCTAGGTGCACGAGGCCTCACCCGGATCCAGGGACACATGGTCTCACCCGGACCCAGGGACGCTTGGCCTCTCCCAGACCCAGGGGCACGTGGCCTCACCCGGGCCTAGGTGCACGAGGCCTCACCCGGATCCAGGGACACATGGTCTCACCCGGACCCAGGGACGCTTGGCCTCTTCCAGACCCAGGGACACTTGGGCTCACCCGGGCCTAGGTGCACGAGGCCTCACCCGGATCCAGGGACACAAGGTCTCACCCGGACCCAGGGACGCTTGGCCTCTCCCAGACCCAGGGCCACTTGGGCTCACCCGGGCCTAGGTGCACGAGGCCTCACCCGGATCCAGGGACACATGGTCTCACCCGGACCCAGGGACGCTTGGCCTCTTCCAGACCCAGGGCCACTTGGGCTCACCCGGGCCTAGGTGCACGAGGCCTCTCCCGGATCCAGGGACACATGGTCTCACCCGGACCCAGGGACGCTTGGCCTCTCCCAGACCCAGGGCCACTTGGGCTCACCCGGGCCTAGGTGCACGAGGCCTCACCCGGATCCAGGGACACATGGTCTCACCCGGACCCAGGGACGCTTGGCCTCTCCCAGACCCAGGGCCACTTGGGCTCACCCGGGCCTAGGTGCACGAGGCCTCACCCGGATCCAGGGACACATGGTCTCACCCGGACCCAGGGACGCTTGGCCTCTCCCAGACCCAGGGCCACTTGGGCTCACCCGGGCCTAGGTGCACGAGGCCTCACCCGGATCCAGGGACACAAGGTCTCACCCGGACCCAGGGACGCTTGGCCTCTCCCAGACCCAGGGCCACTTGGGCTCACCCGGGCCTAGGTGCACGAGGCCTCACCCGGATCCAGGGACACATGGTCTCACCCGGACCCAGGGACGCTTGGCCTCTTCCAGACCCAGGGCCACTTGGGCTCACCCGGGCCTAGGTGCACGAGGCCTCACCCGGATCCAGGGACACATGGTCTCACCCGGACCCAGGGACGCTTGGCCTCTCCCAGATCCAGGGCCACTTGGGCTCACCCGGGCCTAGGTGCACAAGGCCTCACCCGGATCCAGGGACACATGGTCTCACCCGGATCCAGGGACGCTTGGCTTCTCCCAGACCCAGGGCCACTTGGGCTCACCCGGGCCTAGGTGCACGAGGCCTCGCCCGGATCCAGGGACACATGGTCTCACCCGGACCCAGGGACGCTTGGCCTCTCCCAGACCCAGGGGCACGTGGCCTCACCCGGGCCTAGGTGCACGAGGCACTAAAAGTATTTTTAACAGTAAGTATGGAACTAATCTAGAGCACATCATGATTGATAAATTTGTCACTGGTATTCAAAAATAATAGTAAAAAAATAAATACTTTGCTTAGAGGAAACATTTAATTTCTGATTTTTATAAACTTATTACTTCCCTATTATGTCCTAATACTAAGACTTCTTATTTTTATTGAAGCACATTCTCCCAAAATATGACATAATATCTGGGACTAAATTTGGCATTTAAGAATCATAATAATTCTTCAAGTCACCAGGGCATGGAGCCAAGTGAGTATTTCATTGTGTGGGATGGTTCTCCAGGGACTGAGTTAGTCTTCCCATTGCTTAGCCCCAGGAAAAGCCTGCTGTATTATTACTCACTGTAAATGTGCAGGGTCAAGCTTTACTAAGAAAATGGAGATTGGACAAGAATTCTAATTTTAGTTATAAACTTTGGATACATAATGCCAGTGACAAAGCAGCTCAAAAGAAAAGAGCAGACAATAGCAAATGTCAATCTGGAAAAAAACATTTTGACACAAATGAAACAATAACTGTTAAATAAATAAAATTCCTCAAGGCCAATAATAAAAAATATAATATAGAACAGTAAACAAAAAAAGAATAATTCTTAAATTCTTAAATAATTCTTAAATAATCTATATAATAAAGAGCCAGTGTCATAATGAGCAATATAAAGGAAGGCTCCATGAGACAGGAAGTCAGTGCTAGGTTGTCATTGCGACCCAGCACTGACTGGGGCCACTGCCATCCCCTGACCCAGCACTGACTGCCTAGGGGGCTGCAGATCAGGCCCAGAGAAAGGCCTGCAGAGAGAGGGGCAGGGTCTGATCTGTAGCCTCTGTGGCAGCCATTGATTAGAACTTGCCCCTTTTTCTCTCCCAGCCTGGCCAATAGCCGTGCCTCCATTTCTCTCCAGGCCTCCACTGGGCTGCTGATCAGCCCCGCCTTTCTGATCAGGCCCCATTGATAGTCCCAGAGACACTGACTGGCATAGAAACTGACCAATCAGAACCAAATTGGCCAGCAGAGGAGGGCAGTTGGGGGTGAGATCAGGCCAGCAAGGGAGGGCAGTTAGGGGTGATCAGGTAGGCAGAGGCAGTTGTGGGTGAGATCAGGCCAGTAGGGAAGAGCAGTTGGGGGCTCGATCAGGCTGGCAGGGGAGAGCAGTTAGGGGTGATCAGGCAGGCAGGCAGGCAGGTGAGTGGTTAGGAGCCACTGGTCCCAGATTGTGAGAGGGGTGTTCAACCGCCAGTGTAGGCCCGATCCCCCGAGGGGTCCCCGATTGGAGTGGGTGCAGACTGGGCTGAGGGAATGCCCCCCATGTATGAATTTCATGCACCGGGCCTCTAGTTCTTAAATAATAAACATTTAAGGCTTATGGCACATTAACTATCAAAAGTTTTAAACTTTTACCATACCCAGCACTTTTGAATACTAAAATAAATGTGCAGCCTGGCTGGTGTGGCTCAGTGGTTGAGCATCAACCTATGAACCTGGAGGTTACGGGTTTGATTACCGGTCAGGGCATATGCCCGGGTTGCGGACTTAATCCCTAGTGTGAAACATGCAGGAGGCCGCCGATCAATGATTCTCTCTCATCATTGATGTTTCTATTTCTCTCTCCCTCTCCCTTCCTGTCTGAAATAAATAAAATCAATAAAAATATTTAAATAAATAAATAAAATAAATATGCACATGTGTCTCTTAAAGAAAAAATTTAAAGAGATGCCACAACTGATAAAAAATTATTAGCACATTGACTTACTCATCTGAATAGAGTTTCATGTGATGCAACCTGGAGGCTGAAGGTGGATGAGTCTGCCTTTATGAAGATAAATGATTATGTAAAGCAGAGGTTTCAATATAGTGTTATTTTGTGATCTTCCTTCTACTTGAACTACAGAGCATGAGTTTTTCCTATATCAGTAAGTTATCATTTCTGTACTTTCTGAAAGATCCTATATAGTAGTGGAGTTAGGGATCAACTTAGGAAAAAAGGTGGGAAGTGTGTCTTTCTGCTCCAGGATCCCTCCCTTTTCAGAGGACACTATTCCATGTTTTGCTGTTTGGTTTGCTTTGTTTTCACCCTTTATACTATGCACGAATACATTTACCTCCTCGGCCCCTTCGGTCACTTAGAGATTGATCTGATAAACTCGTGTATATTGAACAAAAGTGTACATATTTGTGACCATTTGTTTCACAATGTTGGGATTTTGGTTGCCACCAGGGAACATATTTGGGGGCAGATGGGTATTAAAAGTTCTCTAGTACTTTAACATAGGCTATCCGACATCTATTTTTCTTCAAAGGTGTTGAATCATTTATGGCAATCATACTTTCAAAAATGATTTAAGATGGTTTGCAAAAAAATAGCTTAAAGAACAAAACTCTTAAAATTTGGATGAAAATATAAGAATCATATAAGAACAAAAGAAAATTGTTATAGTTTAACAATTCTGAAGCAGAAAACAAGGGAGAATACAATTTAGCTTCAGGACGCCTCACAATGATTGCAAAATGAAGGTAGAGCAATCTCGTTGTTACTTTATGATGCGAGGCAAGCTCCAAACTTGTAGAGGAATTTTCACTCAGGGACAAGACTACATGTAAGTCCAGCAATAATGAAAGAAGAGGGACTGATATTTCTGGCTTCAGAGTTCTATATAGTTCAGATAAAATGAGACAACAGAGAATGTTAGAATCCTTAGCCCACTGATGACATGTAATAATGTAATCTATATATGCAAAGGATGATTTAGAATTGCTTTTACTTTTTCATCTTTAGTGAAAGAGTAAAGAAAGGAATACAGTAGATTAAATATATTTGTTTGATTAAATTTTTAAAAACCCTATTATTAAAGCATATTATTTAAGCATATTATTATTGAAGCATTGTATTTTTAAGCAAATTTGAAAATAGCCATTTGAGCTTCCTTACTCATTTTTGTCTCAATGTAAAGGTTATTTTATTCCATTTTAAAGTTAAGTCAGCATTTTTAGGTTTTCCTGTGGTTTTGTACATAAAGCAATACTGTATTTGTCGTTTTGGGACTAAGATGTTTTAATTAATTTGAGGTGCTATTTGAAAGGACCTGGGAAGATCTGATGTTTTCTGAAAGTGTGTAGACCAATCTACTAAAATTGTTTTGTTTTCTTAGATTTTACAGAATGATACATTGCTAAAGTCCAATAACACAAATGTTTGGGTAACATTCATCAAGACCAGGCAAACCCAAGCTCTGCTCTTGGTATTATCAGGATCTTTAAGAAATACATCACTTCCAACTTGTAGCTATAAATTGCCTTTCTAGAGGCAATATCAGCAACATCAGTCAAGATTTTGTCTTGACACATAATGGTAAGAGATTAGAAATAATGCATTACCTCAGTATACCACTCTACTTGGTTTATTAATGATACGTTTCTCAATAAGGCAATTTCACAATGTTATATAGACACCTAAAATCAACAAGAAATATGATGGAGAAAAATGCTTAATTGTTATAAAATTGATAAGATTTACAATACTAAAACTTGAAAATAGAGTAGAAGAGATAATTGGGGGAAGGGTCTAGAAATATGTATGTGAAAGAGGAATGATCTACTAGTAGTTACAAGTATACTTAGAATTAAAAAATGCAATCTATGGACATAAGATTGAGTCTCAGCTCCAAAGTGTCTGCTCATAAGCTGCAGGTATACTATTAATGGAACTAGAGCACAAGTTCTCTAAGCATGTCAAAGAGCATCGGTCATAATAACCTCATACAATAAGTATAGATGTAAGGGTTTTAAGGATTTTTAGGAAGCCCCCATGCATGTCTCCAGAAAAACTATACAAGCATACAAGGTGTGCATAAAATAGCTAAGAGCATGCATTTTGAATGAGCTTACAGATCCTATATAATAAAAGCCTAATATGCAAATCAACCAAACAGCGGAATGACCAGTGGAACAACCAGTCAATATGATATGCACTGACCACCAGGTGGCAGATGCTCAATGCAGGAGCTGCCCCCAGCCTGCAGGTCCCAGGCCAGCCAAGGTGGGTGCCAGTGGGGGCCCCCTGATCACCCCACTGGTTGCCCCACAGATCGGCCCTGAATGCTGGCCAGGCCTAGGGATCCCACCTGTGCATGAATTTCATGCACCAGGCCCCTAGTTTTATAATAAAAGAGAAATACAATCATATTAAGAGTGTCTTTCTGTCCATTCCACAGAGCCTCAAGGGAACTTTATCCTACTAATTCTTGGATATTTCAGCCATGACTCTTTCTTGTCCTCTATATTTTGCTAATAAGAAAAAAATAAGTATAACTTACAAATATTTGTGAAGGTATATTTTTAATATGATTTAGGGGGAACTTTTATAGATAAATGATGTAATGTATTTCTTGATTTTTAAATGTCTGCATATTAATTATGCCAATATACCTGCTGTTAATTTTAAATATCAGCCAAAGACATATTTAGCTAATGGTAAATAATCTCTTGGCCTTTTTTAATTTTTTAATTAAAGTTAATTTTTTTAACTTTTTAAATTATTCATTAGGAAAATACCTTGGCATACTAATGAAAATGAACCATAATTTCATCCTTATAAATATACTAGAGGCCCGGTGCATTAAAATTCATGCACTGGAGGGGGCGTCCATCAGCTCGGCCTGCCCCTTCTCACAGTCCAGGAGCCCTCAGGGGCAGAAGGCGACCCAGCAATCAGGGAAAGGCAACGCCCCCATCACACCTTTGCTGCTGCCACTGCTGGCAGCAGTTACATGAGCCTCAGGTGGCCCTGGGCAGGTGAGCAGCTGCCATCTGAGGCTTGCCTGCACCTCGGGCCAGCCCTGGGCAGCTGGGAAGCTGAGGGTACTAGGGAACTCCAGAGGCAGGCACAAGGAGCAGCTGGACCTGCCTGTGGGCAGGGCTGGCCATGCTGCTCGCCTGCCGCTCTGGCAGGGCTGAGGAGACTGGGCACCGCCATCTTGTGGCTTAGGGCACTACCATCTTTGTAAGGGCATGATGGTCAATTAGCATATTCCCTTTTTATTATATAGGATAGTTAATTTAAAAATTTATATTTTAATTGTAGGGCACATTCATGGTAGATTGAAAGGTATTACTAAAGAAGCCCTCCCCCCAAAACAAACAAAAAAAAAAAACAGAGTTAACTATTTTATGATCACACTGTCAAAGTAAACTTTATGGGCCCTAATAATAACTGGTACTGAAGACACAGGATCAATGAAACTAGGACCTTGCTTCAGGTGGCTTATATTTTAATAATGGGCACTAAAATATAACAAGTGATTAGATTAAAAAGGAAAAATGAATGGAATTATTACAAAGGAGGGAAAATTAGAGGGTGTCAGAAAAAAAGTATTTATTACAGGCCTCAAAAAATAAAAATAAAAAAGGTCTCAGAATGGTGAGATAATACTGTTAAAGATATTCCAGGCAGAGAGAACTCTGTGATGATGGCATCTTGTTGTCCTAAGAAGAAAGGTCAATCTGTATGACAGGGTGCTGGGGAAAGATTAGGTGTGGCTTACAAAATAGATTGGGGACAAATTCCTAAGACCTACTGTCCTCTGCCAAGAAATTTTTGAATTAATAGTATAAGAAGTGGGAAGTTACTGAAGATTTTAGAGATAGTGAAATGCCTACTTCTGTAGTTCTAGACAAATAACTGTGACTCTGTGGAAAGTAATTGGATGAGGAAAGACATGTTTGTCGTGCAATATTTCAGTTTGGAAGGAAGCAGTGTAGGATAAAATGACAAGGATCAGAGCTGGGGTTTCTGAGTTTGCAAGAAAATTTAACAGTTGACTAAAAATGCAACTTTGAGCAACTCCTTAGTGCTTCTGAGTCTTATATCCCCATGTATGATGTGGTGATGAATAAGACCCACCCAAAAATTCACTGTGAGAAATCTATGAAGAAAGTTAATGTGTGTTTGCCAAGATAGTTGCTAAATATTAGTTCTTTACCTAAGATAATGATCTTTATACTTGAACTTCTAATCTGTAACTAAATGATAAAATTTATTCAATGTTTTGAAGACTGCTAAAGAAGGATATCCCTTAGCCACAGGTATCCAATACCCAATTTCAAATAGTATTTATAATCTTTTATTATCAGATATTGTATCTTTCTAATGACTAAAACCAAATACCTTGTATGTCAGTTAATTTTATTCCTTGTTTGCTTAAAACAGATAATAAGGGAAACTATGATTTTTTTTGTGAAGAATTTTTTATAGATGTGAAGATCTTAAATTTCTTCTTGTAAGTACTTATTTCTGGGCCTAATTGCAGACCTACTGAATCAGAATACCTGAGTCTGAGACCTTGATATTTCATGTCTATTGCTTAAATAACTTTATTATTTACTAGAGGCCCAGTGCACGAAATTCGTGCACGGAGGGGGGTTGTCCCTCAGGCCAGCCTGTACCCTCTCCAATCTGGGACCCCTCAAGGGATGTCCGACTGCCCGTAAACGGGAAGTTGGACATCCCTATCACAATCCAGGACTGCTGGCTCCCAACTGCTTGCCTGCCTGCCTTCCTGATTGACCCTAACCGCTTCTGCCTGCCAGCCTGATCACCCCCTAACCACTCTGCTGCCAGCCTATTTGCCCCCAACTTCCCTCCTCTGCCGGCCTGGTCACCCCTAACTGCTCTCTCCTGCAGGGTTGATCACCTCCAACTGCCCTCCTTTGCAGGCTTGGTCCCTCTCAACTGCCCTCCCTTGCAGGCCGGGTGCCTCCCAACTGCCCTCTCCTGCTGGCCATCTTGTGGTGGCCATCTTGTGTCCACATGGGGGCAGGATCTTTGACCACATGGGGGCAGCTATATTGTGTGTTGTAGTGATGATCAATCTGCATATTACTCTTTTATTAGATAGGATAGAGGCCTGGTACAGGGGTCGGGGCCAGCTGGTTTGCCCTGAAGGGTGTCCCGGGTCAGGTGGGGGTTCCCTTGGGGCATGGGTTGGCCTGAGCGAGGGGCCTGTGGTGGTTTGCAGGCCGGCCACGCCCCCTGGCAACCCAAGCAGAGACCCTGGTATCTGGAATTTATTTTCCTTCTACAATTGAAACTTTGTAGCCTGGAGCGAAGCCAAGCCTGGGGCTCCCTCCGAGGCCCGAAGCCATTTGTGTTGGGGTTATAATTGAAACTTTGTTGCCTTAAGCAGGTGGGTCCGGCCAGGGTGTGTGGAAAGCTTTGCTTCCCCTGTTGCCGGTGGCAACCCTGGCCTGCTCTCTCAAGCTCCATTCTGCCGCCATTTGTTTGAATTTGTTTACCTTCTATAATTGAAACTTTGTAGCTTGAGTGGAGGCTTAGGCCTGGCCAGGGCAGGCAGAAAGCTTGGCTTCCTCTGTTACCTAGGAAACCTTGCTCTCTGTGGCTGTAGCCATCTTGGTCTGGGTTAATTTGCATACTCGCTCTGATTGGATGATGGGCGTGGCTTGTGGGTGTGTCAGAGGTATGGTCAATTTGCATATTTGTCTATTATTATATAGGATAATATTTGAACTTTGATACCAGATAGCCTTCTTCTCCTCCCTCTCTCCACTTCTCCTCCTTCTTCATCTAAAATCCAAAACTTAGTATTTACATTTAAATGTATAGAGTAAAATGATGGCAGTAGGTGATAAATTTCACATTCTTTTTTATTTTTTAATTTCTGTATTGATTAAGGTATTACATATGTGTCCTTATCCCCCCATTGCCCCACTACCCCGTTATAGTAATAGTGATAAGAATATCCTATCTAATAAAAGAGTAATATGCAAATTAACCATCACTCTGATACACCCACAAGCCACTCCCACAACCACGCCCACAAACCAATCAGGAACGAGTATGCAAAGAGAGAGTATGCAAAGAGCGAGTGGCCACAGAGAGAGCAGGTGGCCACAAAGAGCGAGTGGCCACAGAGAGAGCAGGAGGGAGGCTTGGGTTTCCCTGGCGATGGAGGAAGCCAAGCTTCTGCAGCCCTGGCTGGCCCAGACCTCTGCTTAAGGCTACAAAGTTTCAATTATAGAAGATAAATAAAACCCAACAGAAATGGCTGCCACCACAGAGCCAGCAGAAGGCTTGGCTTCGTTCCAGTCTAAAAAGTTTCAATTGTAGAAGATAAATAAATCCCAGATACCAGGACCTCCGCATGGGTTGCCAGGGGGCATGGCTGTCCTGCAAACCACCACAGGCCCCTCGCCCAGGCTGCCTCATGCCCCAAGGGAACCCCTACCCTGATTTGGGACACCCTTTAGGGCAAACCAGCTGGCCCCCACCCATGAACCAGGCCTCTATCCTATCTAATCCTATCTAATAAAAGAGTAATATGCAGATTGACCATCACTCCAACACACAAGATGGCTGCCCCAATGTGGTCAAAGATCCTGCCCCCGTGTGGACACAAGATGGCCTCCCCAAGATGGCCAGCAGGGGAGGGTAGTTGGGAGGGACCAAGCCTGCAAGGGAAGGAAGTTATGGGCAATCAGACCAGCAGGGGAGGGCAGTTGGGAGGGACCAGGCCTGCAAGGGAGGGCAGTTAGGGGTGACCAGGCCGGCAGAGGAGGGAAGTTGGGGGCAAACAGGCTGGCAGGGGAGTAGTTAGACATCAATCAGGCTGGCAGAAGAGTGGTTAGGGGTGATCAGGCTGGGAGAAGGAAGTGGTTAGGGGCACTCAGGAAGGCAGGCAGGCGAGCAGTTGGGAGCCAGCAGTCCTGGATTGTGAGAGGGGTGTCTGACTGCCGGTTTAGGCCCGGTCCCCGGATTGGGCCTAAAAGGGCAGTTGGACATCCCCCGAGGGGTCCCAGATTAGAGAGGGTGCAAGCTTGGCTGAGGGACACCCTCCCCGCCCCCAGTGCACGAATTTCATGCACTGGGCCTCTAGTATAGAATAAGTATCAAAGTGTGGAATTACAGTGTGATATTAAAGTGTGATATTAAAAAGTATTGAATGTAATGTAAACAGGTTGATAAACACCCCTGAGTGGCATGTATGTAGAAAATAGATAAAGTGATCTGTTCCCCATATGTAAAACCAGATATGCAAGGCTCCTGGGACCCGCTGATAAGACACACTGAAGACACCCATCTAGGCACATAAAAAGATGAAGCACCAGAGGAAGATTAGAGGCCTGCTCTGCTCCTCCACAGACAGTCACTCTCTACCCGCCTTCATGCAATCTGCCCAAGCTCTGCCGTGAACTGTGAGTCCGAACAGTGAGCCGGAAACCGAGGCCTCAAACAAGACACCAAGCCGCAGCTGCAACGTCCAACGTCCAGTGTGTGTGTCTGTCGGCGCGGATCCCCGGGTGGCCTGCAGAGGTCTGGAAACCACCAGGACTCTGTAAATAAACCGTGAGTGATTCGTGCATTGCATGTCTGTCTCCTGTGTAACTTATGCTCGGCCAATATTAAGTAAGTACCTTGGGTCGTACGTGTCAGTGTCTGTTTAGAGACTGGCTGAGGCACCCTTGGTCACCTGTGCTTACGTCCCTAAAAGAGAAATTGGGACCCTCCCCCGCTACTCATATACTCACCCCCTGTTGTCTGTGTACATTGGCAGGCATACAAGTCCTTTGGTTGATCTCTCCCCCTTATCCTCACCCTCCCCTACCTTCCCTCTGAGATTTGATGGTCAGATGGATGCTTCTCTGTCTCTGCATCTGTTTTTGTTCATCAATTTATGTTGTTCATTATATTCCATAAATGAGTGAGATCATGTGATATTTATCTTTCTCTGACTGGCTTATTTAGTATAATGCTCTCCAGTTCCATCCATGCTGTTGCAAATGGTAAGAATTCCTTCATTTTTACTGCAGCATAGTATTCCATTGTGTAGATGTACCACTGTTTTTTAATCCACTCATCCACTAATGGGCATTTAGGCTGTTTCCAAATCTTAGCTATGGTGAATTGTGCCACTATGAACATATGGGTGCATATATCCTTTCTGATTGGTGTTTCCAGTTTCTTGGGATATATTCCTAGAAGTGGGATCACAGGGTCAAATGGGAGTTCCATTTTTAGTTTTTTGAGGAAATCCCATACTGTTTTTCACAGTGGCTACACCAGTCTGCATTCCCACCAGCAGTGCATGAGGGTTCCTTTTTCTCCGCATCCTCACCAGCATTTGTCATTTGTTGATTTGTTGATGATAGCCATTCTGACAGGTTTAAGATGGTACCTCATTGTAGTTTTGATTTGCATCTCTCAGATAAATAGTGATTTTGAGTATGTTTTCATATGACTCTTGGCCTTCCGTCTTCTTTTGAAAAGTATCTATTTAGGTCCATTGCCCATTTTTTGATTGGGTTGTTTATCTTCCTTTTGTTAAGTTGTATGAGTTCTCTGTAAATGTTGGAGATTAAACCCTTATCGGTAATAACACTGGAAATTATGTTTTCCAATACAGTGGGCTTTCTTGTTGCTTTGTTGATGGTTTCTTTTGCTGTGCAAAAGCTTTTTATTTTGATGTAGTCCCATTTTTGTATTTTCTCTTTAGTTTCCATTGCCCTAGGAGCAGTATCAGTGAAGAAGTTCCTTCAGCATATGTCTGAAATTTTTCTGCCTGTGGATTCCTCTAGTATTTTTATGGTTTCCCATCTTATGTTTAAATCCTTTATCCATTTTGAGTTTATTTTTTTGTATGGTGTAAGTTGGTGGTTTAGTTTCATTTTTTTTTTGCATGTATCTGTCCAATTTTCCCAACACCATTTATTGAAAAGACTGTCTTGACTCCATTGTATGTTCTTGCCTCCTTTGTCGAATATTAATTGAGCATAGTGGTTTGGGTTGATTTCTGGGTTCTCAATTCTATTCCATTGATCTATATGTCTGTTCTTGTGCCAATACCAGGCTATTTTGAGAACAGTGGCTTTGTAATACAGCTTGATATCTGGTATTGAGATCCCACCTACTTTGTTAATCATTCTCAAGATTGCTACAGCTATTCGGGTTTTTTGTTTTTTGTTTTGTTTTTTATTCCAGATGAATTTTTGGAAAGTTCATGCTAGTTCTGTGAAATATGCCATTGGTATTTTAATTGAATCTATAGATTGCTTTGGGTAGTATGGACATTTAATGATGTTGATTCTACCAATCCATGAACATGGTATGTTCTTCTATCTGTTTACGTCTTCCTCTATGTCTTTTTTCAGTGTCCTGTAGTTTTCTGCATGTAGGTCTTTTACCTCCTTAGTTAAGTTTATTCCTAGGTATCTTAATTTTTTTGGTGCGATGGTAAATGGGATTGCTTTTTCAGTCTCTCTTTCTGTAAATTCACTATTGATGTATAGAAATGCCATAGATTTTTTGGCATTAATTTTGTATTGTGCTACATTGGCGAATTCATTTATTAAGTCTAATAATTTTTTTATGGAGTCTTTAAGGTTTTCTATGTACAGTATCAAGTTGTCTGAGAATAAGGATGGTTTTACTTTTTCTTTTCCAATTTGGATGCCTTTTATTTTTTCTTGTTGTCTAATCGCAATGGCTACTACCTCTAGTACTATGTCAAACAAGAGTGGTGAGAGTGGGCATACTTGTCTTGTTCCTGTTCTTATGGGATATGGTTTTAGTTTTTGCTCATTGAATATGATGTTGGCTGTGGGTTTGTCATATATGGCTTTTATTATGTTGAAATATGATCCTTCTATTCCCACCTTTCTAAGAGTGTTTATCAAGAAAGGGTGTTGGATTTTTTCAAATGCTTTTTCTGCATCAATTTATATGACTATGTGAATTTTATGTCTCAATTTGTTTATGTGATGTATCACGTTTATTGATTTGCGGATTTTGTACCATCCTTGCATCCCTAGAATAAATCCTACTTGGTCATGGTGTATGATCTTTCTGATGTACTGCTGGAGCCGATTTGCTAGAATTTTGTTGAGGATTTTGGCATCTATGTTCATGAGGGATATTGGCCTGTAATTCTCTTTCATTGTGTTGTCTTTATCTGATTTTGGTATTAGGGTGATACTGGCTTCATAGAAAGAGCTTGGAAGTGTTCGTTCCTCTTGAATTTTTTGGAATAGTCTGAGGAGGGTAGGTCTTATTTCTTCCTTGAATGTTTGGTAAAACTCTCCTATGAAGCTGTCTGGCCCCGGGCTTTTGTTTGCTGGAAGCTTTTTGATGACTTCTTCAATTTCTTCCATAGTTATGGACCTATTGAGATTTTTAGATACTTCCTGATTGAGTTTTGGAAGGTTTTATTTTTCTAGGAATATGTCCATTTCCTCCATGTTGTCTAGTTTGTTGGAATAGAGTTGTTCATAGTATTTTTTTAACAATCCTTTGTATTTCTGTGGGGTCTGCTGTTATCTCATCTCTTTCATTTCTGATTTTGTTTATTTGGGTCCTCCCTCTTTGCTTCTTGGTGAACCTGGCTAGAGGTTCACCAATCTTGTTTATCCTTTCAAAGAACTAGCTTGTGGTTTAAATGATCTTTTGTATTGCTTTGTTTTGTTTTGTTTGTTTGGTCTCTATGTCATTTATTTCTGCTCTGATCTTTATTATCTCCTTCCTTCTGCTCACTCTGGACTTTCCTTGTTGCTATCTTTCTAATTCTTTACGTTGTAGTGCTAGATGATTTACTACCATTTTTTTCTTGTTTTTTTTTGAGGTAGACCTGTAGAGCTATAAACTTCCCTCTCAGCACTGCTTTCATTGTGTTCCATAGATTTTGGATTGTTATGTTTTTAATTTCTTCTTTGGTCTCTTTGGTAACCAATCATTGTTTAATAGCATGCTATTCAGCTTCCAAATATTTGAATCTTTTGAATTGTTTTTATTGTAGTTTATGTCTAATATTATGCCATTGTGGTGTGAGAAGATGCTTGATATGATTTCAATCTTCTTGAATTTGGGGAGACTTTACTTGTGACCCAATATGTGGCTCCTCTGTTGGGTGCTTTTCGCAGCAGTGGTGGCTCCTCTGGCTGTTGGGGGGAGGCTGCTTGTGTGGCTGCTGCTCCTTGGATGGGGCTGGCTGCACGTGGCTGCTGCTTCTCGGACAGCGGTGGACTGTGCGGGGCTGCTGCTTCTCAGTTGTGGGCGGGCTGCTCATAGGGCTCCTGCTCCTTGGACAGGAGTGGGCTGCTCACATGTCTGCTGCTCATGCGGTCACAGTGCCCTGGGCAGCTGAATCTCCTTCGCCAATTCAGGGTGGGTGTCTCTCGTTTCAGCTGCTCATTCTATCTGCTCCCGGACAAGTCTCCGGACACGTCTATTTATTTCGCCACCATTTTGTCCTCCTACAATTTTACATTCTATAGTCTATGTATACATTAGTAAAAATTCTTCCAGCTTTTCATGATAATAATAGTGACATCTGATATGCATAATATATATAACTTAATATTTATTAATGCATAATAAATAATACTTGACCACTTACAGCAATCCTATATAAAGCTGTTAGATGTTATCTGCCCTGTGATTGAAGTGCCAACTAAATAAGTCGTCATAGTAGTGTGGTATTCAGGTCAATGAATGCATTATCACCTTTCCCTTTCCAATGTGAAGATTTATTTTTCTGTGAATCAGTCACTTATTAGATTTATGATGCTGGGCAAGTTGTCTCACCACAAGATATCTGGCAAGTCCTTCTCATCTTTGTGTGTAAAATCAGGATAACAATAGGAATTATCTGTTTGGGTTGCTGTTCCTAGGGTTAACTTCCACTATTTTTACTGTGATTTAAAAAAAAAATTATTGAATTTTAGAGAGAAAGAGAAACATTGATGTGAGAACAAAACATCAATGGGCTGCCCCCTGCAGGGCCCCTCCTGGGAATCAAGCCGGAAACCCTGGCAAGTGCCCTGCCCTGGAATTGAATTGGTAATCTTTGGGTGCACAGGACGACGCCCAACCAACGAGCAACACTGACCAAGGCTTTCCTGTGATTTTTATCATTTTTAAATTTGTCAGATAATGAGCGCAGACTCCAGCTTCTCAAATGCAAAATAAGTGTTTCCTTAATCTTCCACTTATGGTACACTCACTCCAAAGAGAATGATTCAGTAGTCAAAAAACATTCTTTTGGAATGGAAAATAAAAAAAAGCAGCACCTTGACTAGCCTCATTTCAAATACCATGTGACAGATTGATGTTTCAGTCTTCACCAGTTTTTCAGTCCCCCAGTGTTTAAAATGTCAACCTTACAACATGAGCCTCAAATCATATGGAGGCTTGTTGTAAAGGCATTATCTGGACCCTTTCCTAAACTGTAGAATCTGCATTTTGTGGAGTAGAGCCATATATCATAATATTTGTAGGGATTTAAGTTGATTCCTTGAAACATAAAGTTTGATGATCATTGATCCAGTCCCCATTAATATTTTCTGCTGTTTTGCATGTGTGTGCATATAGTCTTAGAAACTGTGTGCACATAAAGTAAAAATTTTATCAAATAACAATATCCCTTTTTTTCTCAGAATAGTCTCCTTTTCAAGTCTGATCAATATTAAACAGTGAGCAATTATTCCTTTCTACATGGCTTGTATCAGGTAACCTTAAAGATGATCTGATAGATGTCATCATGCAAGGACTGTTACAAAGATTAAGTGTCCGTGAATCAGAACAACCGAGAATTGTGCACCTGTCTTTGGACCAATGATAAACTTGAGAACTTATTTATTGTTTGCCGAAAATTTGAATAAAAACAATCAAAGTTCACAATGATATTTACAAATCTCCATATCAGTGGGCAAACCTTGAAACAGATAGGCTACAACAGTCCCATAGCATACTTTGTTTGGCTTGTACATGATTATTATTATTATTTTTAGTTGAAGTGGTTTTTGAGTAGAGACTGAAAAATCAGAAGGTTGCAAATATAATTTAAATTTCTAGTCTCATAAAAGTGGGAAGTCTAAATAAGTTGTGCCTACGTAACCATATGGAGTAGAAAGCAGGCTGTCCCTTTTGGTGGGTACTTGCATTTTACGGACCCTTACTCCACACAGGCCCACTTCATGCATTTACATTACCTGTTCAGCTCCTATAGGCAAGAGAGTTTGCAACTCTTATTCTAGACATTTGGTATAAAACAAACTACACCATCTCATAAAACAACAGTGAATAAATGTTTTTGTATAGATATATGAATTAATGAGTCTGGAAAACTAGATAAATTAATTCTTTAAAATGCTGATTGTTAGATTATATAATCACAATTTTTGTTTAGAACCTATAGTTACTGAGCCACCTAATAATTAGGTAATGTAGATTGTACATTTTCCATTATTATACAGTTTAATATGAAAATATAATCAACCTTTTACTACAATTATCTTTCTTTCAGAAGGAAGTTGTGTTAGAAATTTCTAATTCAAATAAGACTCATCCTACAATCTTTAAACTGCTATATTAATGATTTTTATTCCCCTGCATTTCCATAAGCAAAAGTAAACTCACAAACTTGTGTTTTCTAGGGTCATATTGCCTTTGATTTGGAAAATAAATAATTTAATTCTATTGTAATTGTGAGTTATGACTCTATCGACTGTTATAACTTGCCATTTATTCAAGTACAATTTAATACTTATTAGTTTACTTTCCATAATATATTTGCCATCCAAATTCAATACTCCTCCCCCCAAAATTAGTTTGAACCATTATGTTTATCAATATGAAAGAACAGTTTAAAATATACTAAAACAGTGCCATGTATAAGGTCCTTCCCTTTTTTCTGCTCATTGTTTTCTAGTAGAATATCACAAAGCCTGTGTTCTCATCAAAATGAAACAAGAACACTGTGATTTATTTTAACTTAATATTGTCACCTTTTTAAAAAAGTCAATCTTTTTAGTCTCTGGTGTCCCATCTAATATAAAATGTTACTGACTATGTAATTGGCCCAGGTCTTTTTCAGGAATTTGAGAATATATTATTTTCAAGAAAGGGAAATTTTTCCAAAGTAGGCCATACTGCCTTAATCCTGTATTTATTTTTTTCCTGGATGCAGACTGAATCTGAATAAACACAGAAGCAATGCAGACACTTGTTCTGTGATTCACAGTCCAGACTCAGAGCTGGCACAGATTTAAGGAATGTACCTGATTCTTGTCCAAACTACAGTCTGGTATTTATCCAGGTTAATTTCTCCTCCTCCTCCTCCTCCTCCTCCTCCTTCTCCTCCTCCTCCTCCTTCTCCTCCTCCTCCTCCTCCTCCTCCTCCTCCTCCTCCTCCTCCTCCTTCTCCTCCTCCTCCTCCTCCTCCTCCTCCTCCTCCTCCTCCTCCTCCTCCTCCTTCTTCTTCTTCTTCTTCTTCTTCTTCTTCTTCTTCTTCTATGTGAGAGCAAGTCAATAAATAATACATTTTCTTTTCACTCCCCAGTGTAGTAGTTAAGAGTCCATTTGAATTTTAGTCATTCAGTTGGCTTTATTTTTTTACTCGGTGGACTTAATATTCCTGACAGGCTTTGAAAACACAGCCGAATGAATTTATGAATGAAAATTGCCAAATTCTAATTCTAGCCCTTAATGTTATTTTTCACAAACTTTTGAACAAGATCAATCTCAAGTTCCTTAACAACTTCCTTATTTTCAAATCCCTGAGAAATCTTGAATGCTCTGGCAAACATACACTGCTATATCAAATGTTGCCAAAGTTTTGAGCATGATTTTTTTTAGGAGTTGCAAATAAAGGTTGAAAGTAGTTGTAAAAATTATATTTCTCCACTATTAATGTCAGTGAGCTGATTGTTTTGATTTACTTATCTATTGGATAAATTATTTGGAGAAATAAATAAAATTTTATTTTAAAAATATTTTATGTTTATTTTATAGTTTTCTATTTTCATGGAAAATATAAATCTTCTTGAGTCTTAGCATAAAATCTTAAATCTAACACAAAACTGGACATTTTGTCCCTGTACACCTCCCTGCTCTGTCTCCAGGACCAAATATTACACAACATAAAATGTACAAAACAATGTAGAAAATCTTTTTTTCTCTAGTAATTTTAAAGGATTTTTATGAAAGTCTCACAATCATCCTAAAATATTAAAAAAAAATATTCTATTGAAAAAAAACAAATACACAACAGATTTTCATATGGGCTCTGTGGGACCAGGAGGAAAACTAGAAATTCTGCAGTTTAATGTTAAAGATGATGTAAAAAATAAAACATATGTATGCATTCATTATCTCTTCCCTGTGTGAAATATTGTGAATGATTTGCAAATTCTAAAATATTTTTAGTGCATGTCTCCCCAATTTTATATGTTGAAGCCCTAAGTGTGACTATATTTGTAGATAGGGCCTGTAGGAAAGTAATTAAGGTTAAATAAAGTCAGTAAGAGGGGGGCCCTAATCTGAAAGCAAGATTTCTGTCCTTGCCTCAACAGACAGAGTAAAGAGGCCATGTGAGGACAGGACGAGAAGGCAGTTGGTCACCTACAACTCAGTAAGAAAGGTCTAACCAGAAACCAAACCTGATAAAATCTTGATCTTGGACTTTTAGCATCTAGAACTGTGAGGGAATAAATTTCTGTTGTTTGAGCCACCCAGTCTGTGGTATTTTGTTACGGCATCCTGAGTAGACTAACATATTTGTCCACAAAGTTGGCATTGAAGTCTCTTTCAAATTTTCCCAGGGATCAATTGATACCGATGAGCTATGTTGGGAGTTAAGCTTTTGGGGAGGAATTTGAGGGAGTGGCCAAATCCATACTAGCATTATGCATAGATATCAAGGTCAGTTGAAGGTAAGGACACAAGAGTGTTGATAATTTGGCTAATTCTATGAAATGTTTTCTTTATTATAACATTTGACAAACCATAAATTATGTTTACACTATCTACTACCTCTATTTAATTCCCTACAACAGACTCTATTATAATCACCATTCTGAAGGCATCTTATGAACCACTCACTGACACATACATTTCAGCATTTTTAAAAATATTACATCAAGTCCTTAATATAGGCATTATTAACCCATTTGGCAGATGATAAGATTGAAGTTCAAAATGCTAAGTTTTTGGGTTTTTTTTAAGAACATGCAGTTGGAGAAAAACTATTTGAACCACAGTGTGTCCCCAAAGCCAGCATTCTAATTTATTATGATATATTTTTTAAAAGGACAAACATACAAGAAAGTCCTAATATGATTCAGATTGTATATACTGAATATGTGAAAACATTTTCCTTCCTATTTTTACCTTAATTTCCCTTTGTTTTCTAGAGAATCTGTATGTATTCTCTGGCAAATTATATACAAGTTTGGGTTCATTTTTGTCAAAAGCACCTTTGTCTATACATGGCCCTGATATAGCCACTAAGAATCAAAGAAACATCGGGTAATTTTGCATTATTAGTACAATTCTGTCAAAAGGTTTCATCTAACCACACATTCATAATGAAGTAGGAAGAGCTGGCAGTGGCAAGAAGAAACAACTGATCTCCTTGGATGCAGCCAATGAAAAGCTGCCAAGTGGTGTGGTGTAATGGTTGGATGATTAATGACTATATTCACTGGAGTTCTTTGTATCAGCAAGAAAGCATGATAAAGTACTTTACCTATTTTACTTTATTTTTATTTAAAATTAAAAAATAAAATAAATTATAAAAGTTTTGAAGATAGCTTTTTTTTCTACATTCCTTTAGTTTCTCATAGAAATTAGTGGAATCTGTTTATAAGCCATTATCCCAAGTAACTCTAAGATTTTGCTGAATTTGGTTGTAACACCACATCCCAAATAGCTCCTCTCATTTTCCTCACTGATTTTTTATGTTTCTGAGTTGGAGCTCTCTTTTTATTCTTTTCTATCAATTTAAAGGGAAAGAAACTAAGTTCCAGTTTTGGTTGTCAACAACTGAAAAAAAGGGAATTTGAGGTCCTGGATTAAAGAGATGTTTCCTTATATTTTAATAGATTATTATGCTAGTGTAGGACAGGACAAAAGGAAGAAAAATAGGATTATACACACATTGGAAAATATAATTTACATAATACTAATGATGCTACATCATTTTAGAAATAAAGTTTCAATAAAGATAACAAAGAAATATTAACCTCCTTTCCAGGGAAATACTGCTTAGTAGCCTACATGGCCTATGATCAAGTGCATTGCACACTTGATTAGCAAGTTTGCATGATAAAAGCAGAGAGGTAGTGTTTTCTGATTAATGCCCACATATGTATACATGTAAAGGTGTATATTTGTGATTTTATGTGTATGTGAAAATATATGTCATCATTCTTAACAGCTGAGACAAAATGGAACAAACATGGGATAGAAAGAACACATTTAAAAATAAATAAAATCAACAATTTGATTTCTTATTATCAGAATGCACTCCACATATACACAGATGATGATAATAGACAACCAGATAGATGATAGATAGATAGATAGATAGATAGATAGATAGATAGATAGATAGATAGATAGATAGATAGATAGATAGATAGATAGATAGATAGATAGATGAAAGATAGAAATAGATAGAAGTTTTATAAATTTGAACCCAACCCATGAACAATCCCTTAATTATATTAATATTAAAAATATATTTAGTAATTTAGGTTGGTTACTATGCGAGAGGAAAAGCAATTCAGCTGTCTACTAAATCTATCACCTGATTGTAAATATTTTGAGTAAAAAAGCAGTCAGAAATGATGTGAGAAGATAGTATTATATACATAACAGAAGGCTTGAAAGTTAATGAAAGATCAACTGTTCAAATGGAAAACTGAGCACATATCTGTGGGAGGAAGTAATGCTTCAAACAGATATTTCATGTGAGGTAATTGAAGACTTCCCTGTGTGACCTAATTCTGATATGTTTTCACATTTGAAAACTTTTTTTATATTTTATACTAGAGGCCTGGTGCATGAAATCCATGCACTGGGGGGGAGGGGTCCCCTCAGCCCAGCCTGCACCCTCTCCAATCTGGGACCCCTTGGGGGATGTCTAACTGCCTGTTTAGGCCCAATCCCAGGGGTTAGGCCTAAACCAGCAGTCGGACATCCCTCTCACAATCTGGGACCACTGGCTCCTAACTGCTCACTACCTGCCTGCCTGATCGCCCCTAACTTACCCCCGGACAGCCTGATCACTCCTAACCACCTATGCCTGCCAGCCTGATTACCCTAACTGCACCCCCTGCTGGCCTGGTCACCCCCAACTGCCCCCTTGCTGGCATGGTCACCCCTCACTGCTACCCCTCTCAGCCTGGTTGCCCCCAACTGTTCCCCCCCCCCCCGGCTGGCCTGGTCACCCCACACAGCCTGTTGTTCAGTCATTTGGTCGTCCCTCACTAACCCCCCTGCCAGCCTTGTCGCCCCATGCAGCCTGCTGTTGGATCATTACTGTGAGGGTGTACTGACCAATTTGCATATTACCCTTTTATTAGTATAGATTTTTTTATCTTTGTCCTTATTGTAGATTTTTTAAAAATATGTTTTTATTGATTTTAGAGTAGAGAAGAGAGGAAGAGAGAGAAACATCCATTGATGGGCTGCATGCCCCTTACTGGGAATCAAATCAAGCCCACAACTTGGGCATATGCACTGAACAGGAATCCAAACTGCAACCTTTTGGTGCCTGGGACAATATTTAACTAACTGAGCCACACTAGCCAGGACCCTTATTGTAATTGTGTAAAGATACATTTATTTTTTTCAATGTAGTTTTCTCAATGCAGTGATTTCATTTTCTATATCTGAATTTAATTTGATAGCAAAGAGAAAGGGCAAATTATAAAAAAAAAATTGCCTGTCATAGTTTGCTTCATTCTTAGTATCCTTGTTTTGCACTTAAAAAAAGAGAATATTGTTGCCTGGAGTTTTTAAGTTATTTGTCCAAGTTAACACAGCTAGTGAATAGTGAAGCCAGGAGTCAAGCCCAGGAACCATGGCTCCTGAATCCATGCTCTTGATTACTTTACTTCTTTCTAGAAAAAAATTGAAGACTTTAGAGAAAACAAGATGCTAGAGATAATTGTTGAAAGATGATTAAAAATATTTTAGTTTGAATAAAAGATTCTAGGCTGAGAGATTGGTATATATATATTTATAAACTACTTGGAGTTCTGTGAATCATCAGAACTCCAACTAGTTTACTAGTACCAGGTTATAGAATAAGCAGAAAATAGAAGCATGAGATGCTGCTGAAAATAGTAGTAGGTAGAAATGGTGGTATCATGGCCATAATAAATAGATAAAAATTCAGTTTTTAAGTAGTAAGCAACAACTGAATGGTTGAGAGTGGAAAGAATAGGAGGCCAACTGTTTAAGGACCACTTCATTAACTTAGGACAGGTATAGAGGTATAAGCAATCTTTTTATTACCAGGCCAAATAGTAAATATTTTAAGCTTTGTAATAAAAGAGCCCAAAATCAGGATGTTATGCAGACCCTTGATCTTAAGGATAAAGCTAAAAGCCTGAAATAAGGTTACAGTTGCTGGAGAGGTAGATGTAATTGTGGCAAAGACTCAGACTGGATTCAGAATATAGTAGTAGCCCAACTTTTAACATTTTGTGATTGATTGGGAATGGAGCTTGGGTAAGAAAGAAGATCTGCAGTACCTCTGAGGTTTTCTGTCATATGAGACACTACTCCTCTCCTC
Organism: Eptesicus fuscus; assembly: GCF_027574615.1. Lineage (NCBI taxonomy): Eukaryota > Metazoa > Chordata > Mammalia > Chiroptera > Vespertilionidae > Eptesicus > Eptesicus fuscus. The sequence continues at coordinate 89,472,991 of NC_072475.1, read as the reverse complement.
CATCCAGCCATGTGCATGCACGCACATACACATACACACTTGAAACAGAAGATTTCAGAAGGTGGTAAAGTCAGTTTTCATTGGTTTATCTTTGACATTTATAGAAGTTTCTCATGTACTTCTGAAATACCTCTCTTCTGTTTTGGCCTCAATGATGTTTGGTTTTCCGTCAAACTCTGACTCTTAACATAGTGTAGTTTAAAATACATACCACCAAGGTCCCTTCCATATTTATTTAAGACTGAATCAAATCAAAGATAGTACAAAGAGGCAGCAGCATGCATAGAAACTACATTTAAGAAACTTGGCCATGATATAAGTAATATAAAGGAAATAAGGGGACACACACACACACACACACACACACAAAACTACCTTCTTTAAATCTGAGATATTAAAGGGAAATCCTTAGGGGTCAGGACAAAAATCAGAATTTGTAATAGTGGCATTTGTTGATTCAGAGTGACCAGGAGATGGGCTTTTAATGGGTCTGGCTTTGCTCATTTGTGGGAGAGTGTTTACAAATCTTGAGCCCTTCTGCAGGGCAGAAAGCTAAATTGGAAACTCCAACATTTGGCATATATTCTCAAGGGCCAATAACTTCAGGGGATGAACTGAAAAAAATTCCTGACCTCATTAGGAACTGATGGTGACACTAGCTTACTTCTCTGGAGAAATCTCTGACACAATTGTGCTGAAAATTCTATGAAATAAAGCATTCCTTAATTGGAATGATACCCATAATGCTCCCAACTTGAATGTCACAGTGATTAAGTCTGGAAAGACCAGTGTCCCCAACTCATAAGCAACTTTAAGAGTAATCTACATACACCATGTTATAAGCAGAAAGCAGGAAACAAGTGAATTGGCAAATTACTTATGAAGGCTTAGAGTTTCTAATGCATTTGAAGATCCCTCACATAGATACACTTTTCCTTCTGTTGATTCAGAGTTTATGGAAGGTGAGGGATGCAGCATCCCTGTTCCTCACACAAACTCAGCTTCTTTTCCCCAGCCTTCTGGTGTGTGATTGCCATTTTCAGACAGTGTTGGAAGAGTGAAGACTTCCTATCCACATAGTATCTTCTGTCTTTTCCTCACTTGTGTTGTCACCATAACATATCCAGATAATTTTCAGTTCGCTTGACTAGATTATTTAAGCTAGCAATTCTCTAAATCAGCATCATTTAAACTTGTTCTCGGCTGAACTATGTATCCCCCAAGATTCATATACTAAAGCCCCAATACCTCACAACATTTCTGTACTCAGAGACTGTGTTTTTAAAGAGGGATTAAGCTAAAATGAGGCCATTTGAGTGGGCCCTAATTCAATCTTGCCGGAAACCAAACATTATCACTTGGAAGTTAAAGGGAATCCTGGAAGGCTGATCAACCTTTAAGCTAAAGGTCAGAGCCAACCACTCCTTATCTAATTGAGACAATGGTAACTGAGGCAACTTCCCCACCAAATAATCATTTAAATCCTTATTGATAAGATAATCTGCCTGTTACTGGAATTACCTGCCTAAAGGATATGGGTGTATCTCCGAACCCCAATAAAAGGGATGGCAAAGGCCAGAGCAGTGAGCAGTCCTCCCACTAGAGGTGGGCTCCAGCCTGGCCCCCCATTTACCCAAATTGATTCCTTTCTAGCTTCTTTTCATTTTGATTGCGGCCTTCTCCAGAAACCGGACCTGAACGGGAACCCCGAAACACGCAGGACGTGATAAAGGATCCCACACAATCTGACTGGTGTCTTTATAATAAATGGAGAAAAGAGACACTAAACAGAGGTATGTACCAGGTAAAGACCAGGTGAGAAAACAGCAAAAAGTCAGCCATCTGAAAGCACAGGAGAGAGGCCTCATGAGATACTAACCTTACTAATATTTTGATCTTGGACTTCCAGCCTCCAGATCTGTGAGAAAAATAAATTTCTGTTGTTGAATCCACCCAGTTTGTAATATTTTGTTCTGGAAGCTCTAGCAAACCAATAAACCTGGGAACTTTTTACAAACACAAAGTCTTGGGACCATGTAAAATCTATTGAGTCAGAAACTCCAAAGATAGGGCCCAGTTATTTTTATCTTACAATATTTCCAGGTGATTCTGATACATACTAAAGTTTGAGAACCACTGATTTACTCTATAGTTGAGGAATTAATGAATTGGTACAATCTCCAAATTAATTAATTGCAGCAAAGTTCATAAGGTTCTCATTTTATTATCAGTATCACTACTTATTTCTCTTTCCTGATATGTCAATAAATGTTCCCAGGGGATCAAATGCATATCATATACCCAGATTGTTTATGGGGAATTAGGAAACATACACAAAACACTGCAACACCCAAATGCAAAGATTTGTTAATAAAAAAAAGAAAGATTGAGAATATATTATGAAAACTAATAACATGATCTGTAAGGAATTTATATTAGCCTTCTTTGTATTTGGAGATACAGGAGAAGAGAAGCTAGGGGATGGAGGTGGCTCAACCTGCTAGGGAGTTTATGCTTTTATATATTACACAAAGTAAGAAAGGAGCAACAGTATACTAAATAATGATATAGCTTCTGCAAGAAGGTGTGAGAGTAAAAGAAAAATGAGAACCAACTGAAAGGGCTCCCAAAGACCAAAGCTGAAATAATTTTAGTAAAAACATAGCATGAATTATAATCCAAATGATAAAATAAATAACCACGAGCCCATAGTCTATATTGATATAAATAAATGATTGAATGAATAAATAAGTAAATGGGAGACAATAGACAAATTTCCCATGCAGAGGAATTCCAAATAATTTCAGTAGATCTCTGCCCTTAAGCAGGTGGAGCATAACTTCTCATTCCTTAAGTGTGGGCTGCGCATAGGACTTTCATCCAAAGAGAACAGAGTGGAAAGGGGAAAATAGTGATTTTACAACTACTTAACAAATAATGACAAAAACTCAATCAAGCAAACAAGATTAACATCAACAGTGATAAATCACATTGACAGTATGTACCCTTGCTAGAATGTGATGAGGATGATGTTTTACCTCCACAGTCTTCTTCCAAAAGTTGTAATTCAACATCAAATGAATAACAACTGAAGGACACTCTATGAAATAACAAATCAGTATTGCTCAAAAGTGTCAAATTAGGAAACATACACAAAACACTGCAACACCCAAATGCAAAGATTTGTTAATAAAAAAAGAAAGATTGGGAATATATTATGAAAACTAATAACATGATCTGTAAGGAATTAATATTAGCCTTCTCTGTATTTGGAGATACAGGAGAAGAGAAGCTAGGGGATGGAGACTTCCCCATAAAAAAAGGGGAAGTCTGCCCTAACCGGTTTGGCTCAGTGGATAGAGAGAGTGTTGGCCTGTGGACTGAAGGGTCCCAAGTTCGATTCCAGTCAAGGGCATGTACCTTGGTTGCGGCCACATCCCAAGTAGGGGGTGTGCAAGAGGCAGCTGATAGATGTTTCTCTCCCATCGATGTTTCTAACTCTCTATCCTTCACTCTTCCTCTCTGTAAAAAATCAATAATATATATTTAAAAAAATAAATTACAAAAGGGGGAAGTCTGAGAAAGTGTCATAGCCAAAGGAGTCTAAAGAGAAATGATGACTAAATGACTAAATGTCATGAGATATCCTGATCAGATCATGGAATCAAAAAAGGACATTAGATTAAAATCTAAGAGATTAAACAATAAGGAAATCTAATGCATAGTGTTAGCTAATAAAAATATACCATTATTGATTCACTATTATGAAAACTGTACCTTATTAATATAAGAGAATAAGTGAAACTGAATGTGGTATTATGAAAACTCTGCACTTAATGTTTTTGCAATTTTTCTGTAAATCTAAAGATTTTCCAACATAAAATATGTATTAAAATAAAAACTTAGCAGAAGAAAATTGTTTTTGAAAACAAAGGACAATTTATAAAATGTAAGGGATTTTTATTATCAAGTGCCATAAAAATTTAGAGACAAAATGCCATGTGCTTTGGGATGAAAGAGCTCCAGAGAAAGACCGCACTGCGAGGCATGAGGAAACAGGAAGAGTGACCACTTAATAGCAGTGTGACCTTGTACAGAAAACTTAGCTTGTCTGAGAGGTGACATCATCCATAAGTATTACTCATGATGACTTCCCTACTAATTCAGATTATATTTTGCGAAAGTGAATGGGAATTGTAAATGAGCATATAAAATATAAAGTGATGCTATTATTATGATTTTTTAAATGTTAATATTATTTAAAAACACAACAACAATGGAAGTGGGGAGTATGTGGCAAGGAAATCTGGTAGAATAAGACATTACAGGAAAATTGAACAAGTGTGTAGGAAGGAGGGCTTAATGGAAGGTTATAAATCTACATAAACTTTGCTTGTTTGGAGGAATTTTATACACTTATGTTTAACTTTATTCATGCTTAATTTATTTATGGACGTGATATATTTACAATTTCTGTAAGTGATTTATTCATATGCATTTTTGGAAATCATCCTAGCTTTTATGTGTGAAGAAGAATCAGGAAGGGGTCAAGATTGAAGGCAGAATGAAGAGTTCAGAAACTGAAAGTTTGCTCCAGGAAACAGTGAGGGATGAACAGAGCTGAGTCTAAATCTGTGGCAGAGCTATAGAAAAAAAATTAATAGATTTGAAACATAAGTTGGAGCTAGAATTGATTGAGTTTTGTAATGCATTGGGTTGGAGAGTGAGGACAAGGTAAAAGTCAAGCACTAGGAGGTGTCATTTACTGATTAGGAAGCCAAGGTGAAGAAGCAAATATATAATGAAATGCAATATGTATACTTTAGGTATGTTGAGTTTGAAATGTTTATAAGACATTCAGGTGGAACTGCCTAATATGATATTTTACATATAGATCTAAGTATTAAGAAAATGTTACCAGGGAGATATATATATATGGAGCATGTGAACATATATAATCCTATATAATAAAAGACTAATATGCAAATTGACTGAATGGCAGAATGACCAGTCGTTATGATGCACACTGACCACCAGGGGGCAGATGCTTAATGCAGGAGCTGCCCCCCAGGGGTCAGTGCACTCCCACAGGAGGAGTGCCGCTCAGCCAGAAGGTGGACTCATGGCTAGCGAGTGCAGTGATGGCGGGAGTCTCTCCCGCCTCTGTGGCAGCACTAAGCCATCAGTTGGACATCCCCCAAGGGCTCCCAGACTGCGAGAGGGCGCAGACCAGGCTGAGGGACGCCCCCCCTCCCCAAGTGTACGAATTTCGTGCACCGGGCCTCTAGTATCTAATAATTGAACTTTGGGCCACAGAGAGGATCATCAAGGGAAAGTAGTAGTGTAAGACAATATAGTTTCTATTTTTAGCTTCTAGTATTAAAAGTAGTTATAGAGTTAGGTGTTTTAAAACCATGGTTTTATTTTCCTTCCATAATCACAATATGATTAACAACTTTCAGTTGTATATTTTGAAGATTTTCTGTTTCTGACTTAATTGTAGGATGGCTTTTCCTTGCCATCAATGGGTTAGGAGAAACGTGACCTTCAATTTCTAACTTCAAATCATTTACTGCATACTCAAGAAATGCAAACCCATTAAGAAACTGCCTGATACGACAGTCACCCTCCTCACTATAGGAGCCATTAAGGGAGTTTGACTTCCCAAAAGCACCCCATTGAGCCAAACTTGGTCCAAGAAATTGTTAGCCACAGAAAGCCCTCCCCCTAACAATGAACTTTTTTTTTTTTTTTGCAATGTCTCAAAGGTACTCTCTTGCCAACCAAGAACTGCAAATTATACCTGAAGACCAGTTTGAAATCCCTACAATCCCCACCTCCAAAATTCTATTTTAATAGAATGATTGCTACAAACAGAGCTTTGTTAATATTTTTTCTTTTTACTTTATAAAACATACTCTTCTCCCTAATATCTCTGAATTTGGCAACATATCCCTTACCATAATTTATGAATATGTAGCAAGTGTTAATTTTGTCTCAAACTTAGTTTGTCTCTAACACAAATACATAATGAAGTGTTCTGTATTGCATTTTAATATATTATTTTAAATTATCCAAGTTAGCATTAATATAAATCATTAATAAATTATAATTCTTTACAGAAATGATTTTGATGACCCTTTAGGTAGGAAGCATCTTGTTATATGTTTGTGATGTGCAATCAATGTGTCTATTACATACTGAATGAGGACTAAGTTTATAGTTCTTGCAACACAGATAAAATATAATGTGACATTGTCCTTATAATATATCCTGTTGCACCTGATAGTAACTATGGAGCATTTTCAGCCTTTTGATGAGCCTTGTTACAGTCTCAGTTAATGGTTTTTCTTTTTGTCTAAAGATAGGTTTCCAGGCTAAACTTTTAATTTTGTAGCAATTGAAAGGTTAATACCTTCTATTAAACAACAAAAAAAGAGCTATATTATTGTAAAAAGAATCCATTGCATCTGCATTGGGTAATGTCTAAATATAAGGGGCTTCATAGAGCAGTTAACATTGTGTAGAAGTTAATATGAAAGAGTATAACACACGTTTATTCCTTTTGTTTTCTCTAGCTTTTCAACTGTATCCCAAACAGCTAACTGTTAACCTTTCAGGGCTTAATCTGTAATTCGTATTCTGGCTGACAGCTGTTTTACTTGACTGAAAGTTTTGCTGATGTAAGGAGCAAAGGATCGGGCATTTAATGGTTACACAGCAAAAAGCTCAACTCTATGAATTTAAACCCATCTTGCATTAGAAGAACTTGTGATAAGTTTATAGCAATAAGATGTCAAGATGTTAATAAGAATTGGCAGGTTTCCATATGATTAGATGACAGAATTACAGCCCAAAATGCCACCTTTTTGTTGGAAATGTACAAAACACACCGAACAGATGCATCCAGAAAGATAACCATTGCAAAGGCATCTGTCTACACTCTATAAATTATTACTTATAAAGTCATCAGTTATTTATCTTTCTACAATGAATCTTAGGCCACTTTGAAAATTGGCATCAGAAAAGATGAGAGCATTAAAACAGCCTCACCACTCACTTTTAATGATCCCACTTGGGAAAATAGACAACCTGTTTTCACATAGTAATAAACTAAGTTTCTTGAAAATTAAACCATTAATAAGTAAAATACAGATACAGCTTTATGTACCTTTCAAAATGGACAGACTGATCTTAAAGGTATAAGCACTATTAATTTAAATCAAATTTAAATTTGATTCTTTAGTGTATGCACAAATCAGTCCTTTGCCTTCATTGTTTTCACTATTTGTGTTTTATTTTGCTTTTACTATCTATTACTTCATCAGATTACAAGTTTCATGAAGTCAGGAATCTTGATTTCTCCTCTATTGTATCTCATAAAGTCTACTAGAGAATTGATCAGTTAATTTTTAAAATACAGTGAATAAATAATTAGATAATGACAATAAATATAAGTTATTCATTTGATATTATAATGGTGTATGTATGTTCTTACTTATATGTTTACATATGAGTCTCCCTATTATTCATTTATTTGGTTTTACAGTCTAGAATGTTAGTTTTTTTAAAACAATGCTTCCACTCTGAAAACATCTATGTTTACCTGATTTCCAGCCAATTGCTTTATTGAAAAAGAGTCAAAATGCTTATTATATTGCACCTACAACATAGTATTAAATGTTTGATTATTTGCTACTATTTTTTTAATTTAAAATTGTGAATTTGTTTGGACACAATCTGACCAACCCTATCAGGCTAACAGAGCCATCAAAAGAGGCATAGTTAGGACCCAGAATCCTCCAAGGCCATGTCTCATGATTAGCACAAAGCAGTTTGTTGCTGATATTGTCAAGAGTTCTCTCCACTCCCTCAAATCAATTTCTTGCTTCATTGCTTTGAACCCCTATGGGGCAGCGGTAGTTTAAGGGATGTCAACAAGAATACTCTTGTTCTTTCAGGAGTTTAGTACAAGAGGATAAACATCTACACAGCTGGCCAAACTAATAGGTAGAGAAGTGTGTGACTTAAGTGTTTAATAAATGTATGAACATTTTACAAGGTCTGGTGGACCTTCTTCAGAATTGTTGAATTTGATTGATGTATATAGAGTTTACTTGCAGCAACCTCAGTTTAAAAACAAAGTTATAGATTTTTTTTCATTAGTTACAAACATCATGTTGATTGAAGGACCCAAATATAAGTTCATATTTTGTTAAATATTTCTGTAAACATAAAACATTTTTAAAAAGAAAATTTTGAGAAATAACTTTACTCGATTTTTTTTTCTGTTTTGTGTATTTGTAACACACAATGTTTATGAGTAGTTCAGGGCCCATAAACAGACAATCAGAAAGCTCTACAGGTATTAATTCCTGCATTCCCCTTAATGTTTGTTTATGTAACTACTGAGTACTGTCTTAGTTAATGCCTATTCATGCTTTAAATAAATATTTCTACTTGGGCAGTAGAAATTTATGGGTCATACATTTACTATTTCTACTCTAGAGCATAACTAATTACTAGTTATCTTGCCAGAGCATGCAACTATAATATCCATTTATTGAGTGGGCATTATTTTAATGCCACAGAAATTTCTACTTGAACCTATAAGAGGCTCCAGTGATTTAAATGAAAATCAACGTGGTTGAATTACTACTTCTGCAACAAACCTGCAAAGAGCTGATCACAGTTGTGTGGTTAGGGTTGGGCACTGAGCTATGGATGTTTACTTTAAACCCATACTCTGGTCTCTGTGATTGAGTTTATTACTCCAATTTTAAGCATCATTCATGCCTTTCTCTTTTTACTAGGAACAGTAGTAAAACCTGCACCTGCAAGGTGCAGGATATATGACATTGAAAACAGATATAATGTGTTCAAACCTACTTGGGAGAATCTGCCTTGGAAGAAAACATTAAAATGAGAAAATGATAGAGTTCTGCCATTTCAACTTAAACTGCTAAAACTGACTCTGAAAACTACAATTAAATAGGACTGTTGGCTCAAAAATAAGAAAAAGCAACTAGTTTGTCAATTCAAAAAACAAATCATTTTCTGAAGTACAGCTGGTGAACATTATGTGGATACTATCATGTTATACAAATTAAACCCACTGGAAGAAACATATTCCTTTTTCTCTGGAAACATTGCTAAAGTCTATTTATAAAGTATTGGAACATTTTATGAGGTCAAGAGGAATTAGATTGTATATTTTTAGTTTTCTCACTCTACCCTATTACCAATACTGATAAAAATCACATAGACTATATATAATATACTTAAGGCAACCTACATATAACAACTGTTTATTAGTGTGTAGAAAAATTCTTTAAGCTTCTTACACTATAGTTCACTCCTCATTTTTAAAACAGTTTTGAATGGGGTTGAGTCCTAAAGTCATAAAATTGCTGAGGAGCAGCCTTCAGCAAAATTTTTGATGAATGTAAAAAATTTTCTCTCACTCTCCTTTCTCTTTTTCTGGTTCCCTTTCGGTAATTAGGCATACATTTCTTTAAACAGCCCCATGGCTTCCCAAACCCAGGTCTAAATCCCCATGATGTGTTCCATTTTCTAAAAGAATTCTCCTTCCTTCACTTTGCTTTCATAACTATCATTAAAATGTTCATTTTTCTCAAATATTTTTAGTGAGTCCAGAGAAAAGTAACTGCATATAAAAGGTGAATAAATAATCTCTTGAAGTATATGATTTACAGAAATTACAGGACAGATTTTCCTTGAACATCTGATCTCTCATCAGTATGGGATAATTCTTTAGACAGAGAGTTAAATTACATTAATTTTTAATGTTCTTTTCTTCTCAAGCTACTAGAAAACAAAATAAAGTGGTCTAAGAAATAGTGAAGATAGATTTAGATAGAATATCAGACAAATGTTAACAGGAATCAATTATAACACATAGAAAATTACCCAGTTGTTCTTTCAAGAAATCACCCCTGCTTGGTATATTGGGATAAGTAACAAGATATGAAATAGAAAGTGGCCAAATCCTGAATGAGAAAAATGAAAATGAGTAAATATTTCATATGAACACAAATAGACTACATACAAATACAAGGCATTGTAATCTTGAATTACTAAGGCTTTATTTTGTCTAGCCTCTAAATTTGGATTCCAAAGATATGATTTTTGTTTTAAAATGTTTTCATTTAAATGCCCTTCAAAAATTGAGCATATTTATCATATTTTTCCTTGTTATGCTCAAGGTATAGAGAGTGGTCCAACTTAATTTAGTATTAATAATATATTATTTTTGTTAATGAATGTTTTTCATATTGAGGAACCATACTAGATACAATAAGGGAAAAAAAAGATAAATATTTCTGTTCATAAGCTGATTATTTAACTTTGCAGCTATTGTCACACTTTATGTACAAGGGAATCGTAAAATTTATACTAATAAATTTCCCACAGACCAGTGACATAAACAGCACACTATTCATTTTTTTAGACATGAAATAGCAAACCTTTCCCATTACTTATGAGTTTTGTAACCAGGTTATTGCACTTCATAAGATACCACAGTTGAATTAGTTTGTTTTGTATTTTCAAATCCCCCTAACCTATACCTATCCATGCATGCCTGCCAAGAAAAATACATACCTATTTTAATTAGCATGTAGAAAAGAACATTTTCAATTTAGAATCCAAAATTTTCTTTGGATTTCTGTTAGACATTGAAGTTAAAGATAGATTCCCATAGATCTAGGTAAATATATAGTTCATTATTAGCTTCCTGTTCTTCGTTTTAATAAAAAATAAAGTCAGATTTATTTTTTTTTCAATTCTAAACAATAACTTAGTCATGTATAAGCATACTTCTTAAGACATTATTATTATTATTATTATTATTATTATTATTATTATTATTTGAATATATCTTGGTGTTAGTTGAAAGTAGGTTTTTCAAATACTGTTGATAGCTTCCCAGAATAATTTAATATTTTATTTGTTTTAAGATACTATCACATACTGCATTAGTTATCAAACTAATGACTTAATTGTTGGATAGTATTTTCACATTTGTTTTGTTGTCATAAGTAGTTTTATCTATGAATGTCTTGAGTCTAGATCATTATAAAATAGAAACTAAAATCTTAAAGCTAGAGCATCCTAAAATAATACAGTAAAAGACCACAGTTCAGTTAGACAACCAAATTAAATTTTTGTTCTGGATCTTCAGACTGCACCTCTGTCATTTCAAATGTTAAAAGAGAAAGATAATTAATATCTTAATCCCTCCAGTCCTATTAAAGGCTTTAAAATTATAATGTATAAAACATTTTTTGTGAAGTGCTACATAAATGAAAATTAGTATCAATGATGTGCCATTAGAAATAGGATGTAATAGAAAGTCACTATCAGTCAGCCCCCAATATTAATTGAGTGTTTACAGTGGACCAGGCACTGTTTCAATAGTTGGGAATACAATGATAACCAAGGCAGAGCCTTCCATCAAAAATCTGGTGCAGCCACTACAGAGAAAAGTATGGAGGTTCCTCAAAAAATAAAAATAGCATTACCATATGACCCAGCAATCCCTCTTTTGAGTATCTAACCCAAAAATTTGAAACCATTTATTCGCAAAGATATATGCACCTCTATATTGACTGAAGCACTATTCGCAGTGGTCAAGCCATGAAAATAACCAAATGTCCTTAGGTAGATGATTGGATAAAGAAGATATTATACATATATCTGGAATACTACTCGGCCATAAAAAGATGAAATATTGCCATTTGTGACAACATGGATGAATCTTAAGAATTTCATGCTGAGCGAAATAAGTCAGACAAAAAAATTCAAGAAACATATGATCTCATTCACATGTGAGATATAAAACTGAAAGTAATAAATGAACAAACAAGAAAAACAAACAAACAACAACTCATAGACACAGACAACAGTATAGTGGTTACCAGAGGAAAGGGGGTTAGGGGTTAGTAAAGGGTAAAGGAGGTTCAATATATGGTGACAGATGATTTAACTTTGAGTGGTGGGCACAGAATGCAAAATACAGATAAGTATCCTGGAATTGTACACTTGAAACCTATATAATTTTTTATGACATTGGTTCATCCCATATAATAAAGAGATGATATGCAAATTGACCCTCATGCCCTCATAAGATGGCTGCCTATGACTAGGCCAGCAGGGGGTTTAGTGAGGGCCAACCAAATGACTGAACAAGCAGGCTGTGTGGGGCAACCAGGCCAGCAGGGGGGTTAGTGAGGGACGCCCAAATGACTGAACATCAGGCTGTGTGGGGTGACCAGGCTGGCTGGGAGGCCGTGAGGGGCAACCAGGCTGTCGAGTTATGTGGCACTGGCCAGGTAATTCAGTTAGAACCTCTACTTGTACACCATAAAGTATGCAAGTTTGATTCCCAGTCAGGGTACATACCTAACTTGCCAGTTTGACTTAGGTCGAGGTGAGTATGGGAGGCAACTGATGGATGTTTCTCTCTCACATCAATATCTCTTTCTCTCCCCCTTCCTGACTTTCTAAAATCAATAAAAACATATCCTTGGGTAAGGATTAAAAAAAGAAACCTATACTATGTGAAAAGAAGCATGACGAGTACAAACACATGCAGTGTATGCTGCCATATATCAAATGTTCCAAATAGGCAAATTTATAAAGGCAGAAAGTGATTGCCTAGGGCTAGGGGAAGGTTAGAGGAATTAGAAAACTACCAGTGGGTATTGAGAGCTGTGTGTTTTGTTGTTGTTTTTTTTTTTTTGGGGGGGAGGGGATTATATAATATTGATTGTAGTGATGATGATTGCACAAATGTAAATATAGAAAAATAATTGAATTGGCTGAATTATCTATAATAATAAAAGCATAATATGCTAATTAGACCTGATAGCCGAATGACCTTCCAGACATCCTTCCAGACAAAGCCACTGCACTGGGGCCGAGGCAGAGGTGGTTAGGGGTGATCAGGCAGGCAGGCAGAGGGGTTAGAGGTGATCAGGCAGGAAGGCAGAGTGGTTAGGAGCCAGCAGTCCTGGATTGTGAGAGGGTGCAGGCCGGGTTGAGGGCCCCCCCCACCCTTTCATGAATTTTGTGCATCAGGCTTCTAGTATATTATATAAATTACAGCTCAATAAGATTGTTATTTACCAGTAAAATAACATTAGGGGAATAAGGGGAATAAATGGTGATGGGAAAAAATAAAGAAAAATAAAATAAAGTAATATAACAGAAATATGTCTTACAACATTATATTATATTTGAATTAATTGGTAGTGCAGTATGTTCTGTGTCATCTCAGAACACATATTAATGTAATAGGCAGAATGTACAATGAATGACAGTTAAGGTGGTATTAAATAATAAAATCTTAAAAGAGTAGGAAAATAATGAATAAAAGAATCATTCTAAATGAAAAATTGTCATTGAATAAAGGCTGAAAGTGATACAAGATGAAGCTTCAGAATGATGTAAATGTGGCTCCAATTGTTTTAAACTAGTATTATATAGTTCTGTTGACCAATGTGGAAAATCAGTTTAAACTTAAATGCACGTGAGGATTGATGGGGCAGTTGGCATATACTGGGAAGCTATTCCATTTCTAAAAATAACTTAATTTTTTAAAATATATATTTTTATTGATTTCAGAGAAGAAGGGAGAGAGAGAGAGAGAGATAGAAACATCAATGATGAGAGAGGATCATTGATTGGCTGCCTCCTGTATTCCCCACACTGGGGATTGAGCTCACAACCCAGGCATATGCCTTGACTAGGTATCAAATCATGACCTTCTGGTTCATAGATCGACACTCAACCACTGAGCCATGCCAGTCAGGTTAAATAACTTAATTTATAAAATATTTATTTATATTTTTCTTCTATGGCTTATAACGTTAATCAAAACTTTCTATCCTTTCAAGTACTGTCAACTATACACTAACTTTCTTTTGATCATTAAAATCTACTGAGTTGTATACTAATATATTTTAAAATATATTTTATTGATTTTTTACAGAGAGGAAGGGAGAAGGATAGAGAGTTAAAAACATCAATGAGAGAGAAACATTGATCAGCTGCCTCCTGCAAACTCCCTACTGGGTATGTGCCCGCAACCAAGGTACATGCCCTTGACTGGAATAAAACCTGGGACCCTTGAGTCTGCAGGCCGATGCTCTATCCACTGAGCCAAACAGGCTAGGGCTATACTAATATTCTTATGTATAAAATTAATATTTTGTGTATAAGCATTTATTATGTGTGGTTCAGATTAAGTGAAGAGACCATTTAGAGATCCAGACACAAAGAGGAGGAGTAATAAAAGCAAGGTAGAAAGATTCAGGAAGGTATTCTCTTAGAAGACGAAAGAAAATGATTATTGATATAGGAAAATCAATAGTAAATAAAAATGAGAAAATATAAAGAAGCAAGTAAATAGGTTAACACAAAATGAAGGAGAGAAATAAGAAGTTTTTAGACTTGTTGATTCCTTAAATGCATAGTATTCATTCCTAGGTTATTCATTTCCAGATGTGATTGAAAGCTGAGAAGATTTGGAGGTTGGGTTGGGAAACAAGAAGTTCTAGTTGTCATGTCAGGAAACATGACAATTCCAAACCTTCCCAGAGGTACATGGGAGGAGGCAGTTGATATGCCTCAGGGAGTAGTGTTAAAATTGTGTTGGAATTTATTTGTAGTTTTAAAGATTTGAGAGAGAAGTAGAGTGAAAAATGGGCAAAGAATATCCAACACATATTAGTGGTTATTTATTTTGTCCAAGTTATTTTGAAAAAAAAATTGTTATGAGATAATATATTTTCATAAAAAAATACTAAATGTTTTGTTTTTATAAATGTTTAGCCACAGTTACATTGATATTCATGTAATGATTAATATTAGAGAGACATATGTCTTTTTCTAGATCTTTAGCCTTCCTATCATTATCAAGCTAGACACTTTAATCTCTACACTTTTTTTTATACTTCCACTAGAGGCCTGGTGAGGGGATCAGGCTGAACCCGGCTCTCTGACATCCCCTGAGGGGTCCCAGATTGCAAGAAGGTGCAGGCCAGGCCGAGGGATCCCACTGGTGCACGCTCGGGGCTGGGGAGGGACCGTAGCAGGTAGGGCTCCAGGGCCTGTCCAGCCCATCTCACCCAGTCCTGATCGGCCAGACCCCAGCAGCAAGCTAAGCTACTGGTCGGAGCATCTGCACCCTGGTGGTCAGTGCATGTCATAGCGACTGGTCGAATGGTCAAACAAACACTTAGCATATTAGGCTTTTATTATATGGGATATTTCAGAACCAGGGAAAGACTTAGGAGATACTATTCCAATTATTTAACCCTAAATCAAAAAAAGTCATTAGTTTTTAGTTACTATTTATAAATCAAAATGTAAAACATGTTATATTAATAAATGTTTTTATTAATGATGCTTTTTAGAATAGGGTAAAGCAAATAGATTTGAGTAACTTTTATTTTTTTCACTGTAGTATTTAATTTTTTCAGGTACCTGCACATGATACAGCTGTTATCTTTAGATAGTCATGTAGAGTTTCCCTTTTAAATAAGGAGAGTTCAGTGTTTAAATAATGAACTCACTTAAAGAGCAATAGTAAGAGTAGACTAAGACGATCTATCCCAAATGGCACATTCAGATCCCTGTTCATTTCTTTTTTTTTTTAATTGGATTTATTGGGTTGGCATTGGTTCACAAAATCATACAGATTTTAAGTGTACAACCCAACAGAACATCATCTACACACAGCATCATGCACCCATCGCCCCAAGCAAATTCTCTTTCTGTCCCCACTTTACCCCTTTTGCCCACTTCCACTATCCCCACCCCCCTTTCCCTCTGATTATCACTACACTGTTGTCTTTGTCTATGTGTTTTTGTTTAGTCCCTTCACCTTCTTTCCTCAGTCTCCCAAAATCCTCCCCTCTGACAGTTGTCAGTCTGTTCTCTGTATCTATGCCGTTGTTTCTATTTTGTTTGTCAGTTTATTTTGTTCCTTAGATTCCACAAATAAGTGAGGTTATATTGTATTTCTCTTTCTCTGACTTAGCACAATAATCTCTAGATCCAGCCATGCTGTTGCAGAAGGAAAGTTTTCCGTGTGTGTGTGTGTGTGTGTGTGTGTGTGTGTGTGTAGTGTGTGTGTGTTAATTCTCAACAAAGGATATTTTGTTTTGTTTTGTTTTGATTTTTTTTATTGAATTTTAGAGAGAGGAAGGGAGTGTGAGAGAAGCATGGATGAGAGAGAGAAATATTGGTTAGTTGTCTTCTGTACACGCACCAATCCAGGATCAAACCAGCAACTTAGGTATGTGCCCTGACTGAGAATGGAATTGACAACCTTTTGGTGTATGGGACAATGCTCCAGCTAACTGAGCCACCCAGCCAGGGTTCCCTTTTTTTAATGGTACAGTTGCATTCCATTGTGTAAATGAACCACAACTTTTTTTATCCACTTTTCTGATGATGAGCACTTGGGCTGTTTCCAGATTTGACTATTGTAAATGATATTACAATGAACATGGGAATGCATATATGGTGCTTGGGTTTATTCAAATAAATTCCCAGATGTGGGATAGCTGGGTCAAAAGGCAGTTCCTACACTAATTTTTGAGGAACCTCCATACTGTTTTCCATAGTGGCTGCACCAGTCTGCATTACCACCAATGGTGAATAAGATTCCCTTTTCTCCACATCCTTGCCATCACTTGTTGTTTGTTTATTTATTGGTTATAGCCATTCTGACAGGTGATAGTGTGTATTTATTTTAATTTGTTTTCAGGTAATTTTTTATTTCTTTCTTTATCTCATTATTAACCCATTCATTGTTTAATAACATGTGATTTAGCCTCCATGTGTTTGAATGTATTTTAGTTTTTTAATTGTAGTTGATTTCTAGTTTTATACCATTTTGTCAGAGAAGATGCTCGACATGATTTCAATCTTCTTAAATTTGTTAAGACTTACTTTTTTTCCTAACATGTGGTCTATCTTTGGAGAATGTTCCATGTGTACTTAAGAAGAATATATATTCTGCTGCTTTGGAATGAAGTGTTCTGTAAATATCAATTAAATCCATCTGATCCAGTGTGTCGATTTGAGGTCACTGTTGCCTTATTACTATTTTGTCTGGAAGATCTATCCATTGATGGCAGTGTGGTAGGAAAATCCTCTACTATGACTGTAATGTTGTTGATCTCTCCCTTAATGTCCATCAAGATTTTCTTTATATAGTTAGCTATTCATATGTTGGGTGCATATATGTTTACAAGGGTTGGAGGCAGGGCCCAGTGGCTGCTCCACGTGGTGAGGCCTAGGGGTCCCATGGCTCTGCACAGCGCAGAGGAGGCGACCGGGCCAGCAGGGGAGCAGTTAGGGGTATCAGGCTGGCAGGCAGGCGAGCGGTTAGGATAAGGTGACCAGATGGTCCCGCTTTTGGCGGGACAAAACCGATTTTTAACAATTTTTGTCCCGCCAAAAGCAGGACAAAACCGATTTTTAACAATTTGTCCCGCATCCCACGGCATTTTAAAAAAGTCCCTATTTTTGGAAAGAATGGAAAGAATCTTTCCAAAAATAGGAACTTTTATTAAAATGCCGTGGGACGCGGGACAAATTGTTAAAAATCGGTTTTGTCCCACCAAAAGCAGGATGATCTGGTCACCTTAGGTTAGGAGCCAGCGATCTCGGATTGTGAGAGGGATCCCAGATTGGAGAGGGTGCAGGCAGGTCTGAGGGACACCCCCTCCCTTGCACAAATTTCATGCACAGGGCTTCTAGTTTTAAATAACAGGCTTGCTCGATACAGTGATCTTGTTTGTAGGCCTTGCTTTTCATCATTTTGAATACTTCATGCAAATCCCTTTTGGTCTGAAGTGTTTTGTTGAAAAATCAACTGACAGCCTCTGGGAACTTTCTTATAGTAACTGTCTTTAACCTTTGCTATTTTAATTATGATGTGTCTTGGTATGGGTCTCTTTGGATTCCTCTTAATTGAAACTCTTTGTACTTCCTGAACTTGTATGATTTTTTTTCCTTCATCAGGTTAGGGAAGTTTAAGTAAGTTTCAAAAAGTGTATACAATTAAGATAAATCCTTCTGATATTTTAAAGAGATTTGTTCTTAAGAGTTTTTAAGATAAAACACATCTTAATATTGAATGAAAATTATACTTCAATAAAAAAAAAAATCTTAATTTTACCATGTTTATTTCAAAGAGAGCTAGAAGATATATTTAAAGAGATACAGATGTAAAAAACATATAAAATATTTATATAAAATAAGAAACAGAAAATATCACTCAACTTAATATTTTTCCTTTTCTTACATACACATTTATAGAATTATCTTGCTCTAATCTTTATCCTTAGTGAAATAAATAGCATATTTATTTTTACTTTGTAATCACCATTGGCATATAAACAGATATTTATGGTTATGGCATATGAGCAGATTTTTGTTTTGTTAGTTTTTTGGTTTCTTTAGTTGCTAGGAGGAATAATAAAAGAAGAGAAAATGAGGAATTATCTTTAAGAGCTTTGATATTTTTCATTTATTCTTTTATCTTTAAATATTTTAACATACAAGCAGAACAATATTATTTCAAACTTCATTTTTCAATATTTTAATGCATGCAGTAAACATGTTGTTGTTTTACCATAAGCAAACAACATTCCTGGGTATTAGAAAACTGAAAATAAATAATACAATAAGCATTATCCAAACTGTTTTTCCTTCTCAACCACTAATTATTTCTTCAAATTCCATATTTAATCCTATATTTCCTTTTGGCTCTGCTTTCAAAATACAGCCAAAAGTTATACATTTCTTACCCCTTAATATAAGCTGCCATTATCCCCCCTGCAAATTACTGAAATTTCCTTCTATACTTTATACAGTCTTTATCCTAATAGTAATAATTTTTAAAATATTTAAATATAGGTCACATAACATTTTTATAAAAATCTTCAAACTAATTCTCATGATTTTAAATATCTATGTTTATATTTATTCACCTGTCAATAGCCTAGCTATCTTTGAAGTAAGCGTGGTAAAATTAAGGTATTGAATTTTATTCTAAAAAGACTTAAAGGTCAAATCTGTTAGAAATATCTGAAGAATCCTTCTTGGTAATATGCACTTTTGTAAAATTCTCCAAAATCCTCTCATTGTTTTACCTAACTCTGCAAAGCATCATTCCTGAATGCTAACACTTTGCCATGGAACACAATGTTTCAGCTGACCTGGCCTGTTTACCTCTCAGATCACCTTTCCTTCAGCTCCAAGCACACTGGACATGCGGCTTTTCCTTCAACAACTCAAGTCTGTGGCCTTATCAGCTTCTATGGCATCTTTCTCATGATCTGGGGAACATTCCCTCTAGATATTCACATGGCTTTTCTCTTTATTTGTTCACATTATCAAGATCTCTGCTAAAATCATCTCTTTGGAGAGATTTTCCAGAATAACTCTAAAACCCACTCTCTACTTTATCATGTTCTAGCTCATTCTCCAGATTGATTGCCTCCATACTTTTAACATTATCTGAATTATGTTATAAATACCTTTCTTAATTTCTTAGTGATCATCTTTCTCTACAACCTTGGCTTTTTATTATACTTTCTTCAAGTTTTAATTCTACCTCATTGACTCTTCAGCCAGAATATCTGCTTCATTCTCCTTTGTTGTCTATTCCTCTATAAATTTAGAGTATCCAGAGCTCAGTACAGCCTCTCTTTTTTATTATCTTATTTCAGGTGATTTCATAAAGGCTTTAAATAAATCAACCTGTTGATGTTTCAAAATGCAGTTCAATACTCATAGTTCCAACTTTCTCATTAATAATTGTACACTTAGACATTGCAATATTAGTATTGCAATGTCTAAGTGTACAATTAGAGTGACTTATCTCATCCCAACCCGTGTATTCTTCCACCAACCTGTTTTCCCTAGTTCTATAAGTAGCATTTCATATATGCAATGATTGAAGCCAACAAACCTAGGAATCATGCCATTTATTCTTTTCCCCAAATTCATCCATCACTGAGTACTTTAAGGTTTATCTCCTTGGCTGAGGTGACATCACCCCCAGAGATCCTGGAGGACATAGTAGTGCAGGTAAAAGAAGATAAAAATGTGTGCTTCTGCGTCACCAACTGATAACAAAAGAAAGACCTCTACTTATTAACATGCTAAAGTAAAAGTGAAATATAAAATACTAAAAAAAAAATTCTATTAACACAAATGCCCAGGTAGAGATAAATAATCCATAATTCATCAAACACAATTAATAACTAAGGTAACAGGATATTCAGAGAGACCATTAAAAATCTCCAGAAAATAAAAGACATAGAAGAATGTGATTTAAATGATAGAGAACTAAAGAGTGTAGTTCTGAAAAAAACTTGGAGAGATACAAGAAAAATCAGAAAAGCTATTCTACAAACTCAGAAGTAAAATCAACAAACAAAATGAATGAACCAAAGATATTGAAAATATTAAACAACAACAACAGAAATTCTGGAGCTGAAGAACTCAATAAATGAGATGAAGTTTGAAATAGCTTAGGAAATAGAGAAGACCATATGGAAGAAAGAATTAGTAATATTAAATACATAAATTTAGAAATGACTCAGGGAGAAGAATAGAGAGAGTCAAGAGTAAAAAAAAAAAAAAATAGCTCTGCAAAAACTATTTGACTCCATTAGAAATAATAGTATGAAAGAAATAAGAATACAGATTCCAAAAACATAATGATAGTGTAAGGAGCCTGTGGGACAACTTTAAACCTACCAACATTATGAGGGTGCCAGAAGAAGAGAGAGAGCAAGATATTCAAAACCTATTTGAAGAAATAATTACAGAAAACTTCCCCTACCTGGTGAAAGAAATATACTTACAAGTCCAAGAAGCACAGAGAGTCACAAACAAGAGGAATCCAAAGAGAATCACACTAAGACACATCATAATTAAAGTGCCAAGGGCTAAAGACAAAGAGAGAATCTTAACAGCAATAACAGAAAAACAGTTACCTGCAAGGGAATGCCCATAGGATTGTCAGCTGATTTCTCAACAGAAACTATGCAGGCCGGAAGGGAGTGGCAAGAAATATCCAAAGTGATGAATAGCAAGGACCTACAACCAAAATTACTCTACCCAGTAAAGCTATTATTTAGAATTGAAGGTTAGATAAAGAGTTTTACAGACAAGAAAAAGCTAAAGGAGCTAATCACCACCAAACCAGTATTATATGAAATGTTAAAGGGCATTCTTTAAGAAGAGGAAGAAGAAAAAGAAAAAGATAAAAAATATGAAGAACAAAATGACAACAAATACAAACCTATCAACAATTTTTAATCTAAAAATCAAAATAAACAAATAATAAATCTAATGAACAGAATAAACTGCTGAATAAAATAGAATCAGAGGCATGGAGATGGAGCAGACTGGTGATTCTCAGAGGGAAGGGGTGGGGGATGGGAAGAGATTAAAAAAGATCTTATATGCATGTATGCATTACCTATAGACACAGACAATGGAGTGGTGAAAGCCTGGGTAGGGTAGGAATTGGGTCGTGGGGGACAATTGAGGGGGAAAGAGGGACATCTGAAATAATCCCAACAATAAAAATTAAAATAAAATTTTAAAAAGAAAGAATAATGTGTATACCAGAATAAGAAGAACAGGAAGAGGAACTGAGAGCCTGTTCAAATAAAAAATCACAAGAGCTTCTCAAGTCTATGGAAAGAAATGCATCCTCAAATCCAAGAGGCTAACCAAACACCTAATTATCTCTATCCAAAAAGCCCTTCTCCAAGGCACATTATATTAAAACTGTCAAAAATGAATGGCAAAGAATTCTTAAGGCAGTTTTGGAAAAGATGACAGTAAGCTATAATGGAAACCTCACTAGATTATCCTTAGATTTCTCAGCAGAAACCCTAAAAGAAAGGAGAGATTGGAATTAAATATTCAAATTATTGAAAGAAGAAATCACTAGCCAATAATGATACATCCATCAAAGTAGACCTTCAGATGTAAAGGAAGAATAAATAAAGGTTTTTCCAGAAATTCAGAGGCTGAGGGAATTTACCACCATGAAACCTGCATTATAAGAAATGCTGAAAGGTGCTCTTCTATCTGAAACAAAAAGACAAAATCATACAAAACTGTGAGTAGGAAATAAATGCAATTCAAAACTGCAATGAGTTACCACCTCTCACCTGTTAGAATGGCTACCATCAACAGGACATGAAACAAATCTTGGAGAGTATGGAACCCTTTTACACTACTGGTGGAGCTGTAAACTGGTACAACCACTTTGGAAAACAGTTTGAAGATTTCTCAAAAAAATTAAGAATGAAGCTACCATATGATCCAGCAATCAATCCCTCTTCTGGTATCTACCTGAAAAATTTGAAAGTATTTATTTTTAAGGATATATATATCCCTATTTTCATTTCAGTACTATACACAGTGGCCAAGACAACAACCTAAATGTCCTTTGATGGGTTATTGGATAAAGGAGATGTGTCACATGTATACAATGGAATACTACTCAGCCATATAAAGGATAAAATGCTACCGTTTGTGACAACATGGATGGATCTCGAAGAGTATCATGCTAATAAAAAAAAAAATCAGATGGAAAAGAACAGCTACCATACAATTTCACTCACACGTGAGATATAAATCAGAAAGCAACAAAGGCACAAACAAAACAAACACACAATTCATTACACAGGCAACAGAAAGGTGGTTACCCGAGGGGAGAGAGATTGGGAAGGTTGATGAGAGTAAAGAGGGTCAAATTTATGGTGATTGAAGGAATCTAAACTTTGGGTGGTGAGAACACAATGCAACATACAAATAATATATTATAGAATTTTACACTTGAAATATAGTATAATATTAACCAATGTTACCCCAATAAAGTAAATAAATAAAATAATATGTATTGATCGACTTCTTTCTGTGTACCATGTAGAAAAATACAATTATTTTTCCTTTCTGTAGCTTAGATTGTATTAACTATAATAATTATTTCAGAAGTTTCTATAATACTTCAATGTTACAGTTTTACTTTTAGTAATTTCCAACTAATTAATAGATGTTATTTTTTGTAATATAATTTCAATTTATGTAGACTTCTGACATACTTCTTGCAAAAATTTCCTTTCCTTTTATCACCCACTTGTGGGCAAGGTAATAAGAAAACATCTCTTGGCTATACAGGGGAAGTTCAAACCATGCAAACTCTGTCCTGTTGACCCCACCTTCTAACCTCTATAAAAACCAGAACTGCCTGCTCTCAAGCCCACTCATCCAATGTTTCCATTTCACTCTGGATCAAACTTGAGCCTTTATTCTTAAAAAACTATTTAATGTATATTTTTCCTATTTCATGTCCACTAGTGATGCCTAAGTATCATTCACATTAACCTGTATAAATTTTGGAAAGATGGTAAGGATGCTAAGAACCCTAATAAAACAATTGGAACTGTGAGTAGGATGGCATGGTAATGATCACAGGTGTGAGGTATCTTCAATTTCTTCCTCTTGACTTACTACTTGGGTCTATTTCACACAATTCAGTGGGTCTGAATGGGATTAGCCAATGACTTAGCTTTTGTTGTTGGTGTTCTGGACTGTGCCCGATTATGTTAGGTTGGTTATGTTTTACCAGTCTTAAATTTATCCAACCTGAATTTGCCCTTATGAGTGAGGAAAATGGCAAAGAGATTGACTTTTGCTCTTCCCTAGAGATGGGAATGCAAAAATGGAATAGAGACGAAATTGCTTAGAGAGCGTAGAGCCATCATGGTGTGTCTGACCAAGCATCAATTTCTTTTACTTTTACTCTCTCTCTCTCTCTCTTTTTTTTTTTAATAGAGAGAGGATGGGAGAGAGAGAGAGAAATATGGACTTGCTGTTCCACTTATTTATGCATTCAATGATATATGCATGGATGTCCCCTGACGGGATGCAACCCACAATGTTGGAGTGTTGGGACAATGCTGTAACTAACTGAGCTACCTGGGCAGGGCTACAGCACTGATTTCTGATTGCTAGAATACTGTACATTAAAGAACAGTGGAGCCACCAGTAGTCACTAGTCACTATGTAGCATTAAGACCCCATGGTATGGGCTTAAAAGGTCAAGTGTTGGGGTCGTTGTTTCTCTTATTTTATAATACTTTGGTCCACGTTGGGATCCCCACACAAAGAAATAAAATTTGCCCTAAAATGTACTGATTTACAAAGGTATAGATAAAATTGCTAGAAGAAAACAATGTGATAATGACTTAAATTTGGTTCTGCCTAATAAAAATTCTAGAGTAAAAATCAAAGGTCAGAATAAGGTTACACAATAGAGGAAAAGGGGTGTAATTGACTTAATACCTAAGATTCACATCAGGTACAATAAATTACCTATAATTAAATTTCAGCTTTAAAGGTATATTTTACTAAATGGGAGTTTAAATTTGCCATAGCAAACCAACAATATTAACTAATAAATTATGATGAATTATAAGCCAGGGTATAAAACCTCCTAAAGAAAGGGATAATTGTCCAATGATTTTTTTTCCCTTCAATAGTCCAATTAAGATAAAACAAAAATAAATGTTACCTCAATATGAATTAGTTCTATGGTACTTCCTCTAAACCTCTAATTTCAAAAATTATTAAAATAACCAATTCCTTTCAATTAACCACTGGAATATACTTCGCTGTCATACTTGGTTAAGGAGTTCTGTTCACTACTTCCTTTAACAGCCTCTGAGTTGCAATTGCACCCACCTTCAAAGAAAAACAGAACACCGTTCCTTGGCATCCATGATACCTGAATATTCTAGACATTGTACATAAGCTATGTAGACAAGATCTTCGTCATATTCAATTGTCACTTGGAATCTAGTATGGTATATATTAATGACTAGAAGCCCAGTGCACGTATTTGTGCACCAGTGGGGTCCCTCAGCCTGGCCTGAAGGATCGGACCAAAACTGACTCTCTGACATCCCCTGAAGGGTTCCAGATTGCGAGAGGTTGCAGGCCAGGCCGAGGGACCCCACTGGTGCACAATTGGGGCCAGGGAGGGATGTGAGAGGTTGGCCAGCTGGGGAGGGACCACGGGAAGGCTCTAGGGCGTTTCTGGCCCATCTTGCTCAGTTCCAATCGGCAGGAGCCCAGCAGCAAGCTAACCTACTGGCCGGAGTGTCTGCCCCTTGGTGGTCAGTGCATAACATAGTGACTGGTCGACCAGTCGACTGTCTGCTCCCTGGTGGTCAGTGCACGTCATAGTGAACAGTTGAACGGCCTTAGCATATCATTAGCATGTTACACTTTGATTGGTTGAATGGACTACCGGACAACCAGACACTTAGCATATTAGGCTTTTATTATATAGGATGCTCTTTCTATACACAAAATCACAGATATTTAGAAGTACATATGTACAACATATTTTAAAGACATTTGTAAAAGTGAAAGAATATAAATTATGTTTCATCAGGGGTATCCTTGTCAAATCAAGGAAGTAAAACCAAATTTTGGATTTGGTATTTCTTTAATTTTGTATGAAGTAGTTTTAAATTTAGCTTTATTAAAATAAACTTAGTTTTTCTTAAAAATAATAACTATCCTGCAATGAGTTGTACTGAGTTTACAGATGTTTACAATATGTAAAACCAGATACATAAATAACCATTTAAGAGTTCTATAGAAGTGAAATTGGAGCAAAGAGAGGAAAGAAAATGGAAAATAGCAGATTATTTCTTATTAAACTCATTCAGAAAGGACATAAGTTATACAACATTACGGTACATTTGCTACTAGATTAATGGAAATTTATTCACAAAATTCCTCAGAACAGAGATGAGCATATACTATTTACATTTCTCATTTTACATATTATACATTTATACATATCAATATAATATATACTTAAAAGACCAGAAGGAAAATATTTCATAGAAATGGTCTTTTGATCTTGGTTTAATGTTTAGTTACATGTGGAAAAAAACAAAAAGTTACTGTTTGTTAGGGCAATAGAGACTATACGTAAAGTCTTGATGCTACAAAACTAATTTAGGATAAAAAATATTAATTTTGCTTCTGTTGAAAATATTATCCTTCTGGATACTGAGGGGAATCTTTCATACCAGCTCTGGATGCAAAACAATTTTCTTTGAAGAATTTTAAAAACAATTGTAGCTTTTCTTCTACCTTTACTATTTTCTAGAGTATAACAACCATTGCTTTCTTTTAGTAAAGTTACCAGATGAACAGAAATATATTTTAAATAAACTTTTTATATTCTAATGAGGTTGCAATCAATGGAGCACTTAATTATAAAAAAGAGTTGACATGAGACCAACATATAATGAAAGATGTTTGTAAGTACATTTCTATTTTGTCAGGAGATGGGTAAACTTTTAACTTTAAAGTTGAGCCACAAGTTAACAAAGGCAAATAAAAAAGTTGACCTCATAATCATTGAGAGATTTTTATTGATATTTGCCTTTGCTACACTTCAATTTGCTAAAGAATGGCCAAACATATGAGCCTTTGGAACACAAATATGATTGGCAGTTGATGTTTGAGAAAAAAGTAGGAGATTGTGATCAGCTCTTTGTAAATATACTCAGAGATAACCATCACAGAAACATCTCAACATCTATGTTGATAGTGGGTTTTCTTTGGATAAGAAGGAAATAAATACTTTTCTAAGCATCTGGTGATTATGTCTTAGTTAAGGTTATTGTTTTAAGAGCCCGTTTTCTCAGTTGCCTCCCCAAGCACTAGAATCAAGTTACTCTTATTCAGTTTATAGTCATAGGTTTCTGGGGGGAAAACTCCTGGGGAAAAATATTGTAAGTGCAGTATTAAAATTGTGAAGTTTTTCTTGATCTAATAATATAGTAGGCTTTCCCTTAATTTTCATATTTCAGCAAGAATGTCTAAGTAAATCTTAGTTGTTAAGATTTGTATGGAGAAGAAAAAAATGGTATTTGTGAGTTTCTGCTTGAATCAGAAGATACTTTGACATTATTCATGTGGAAAATATTTATGAACAAATAAAAAACAAAATTAAACCATGTTGTTTTGGTAACCACTTCAGTGTATTGTGTGACAGTTGTTTGGTAACTGATGTATTATGTGGCAATTGTTTTTTCCAAACAGCTAAATACTTTCCATATATTGTTTCTTTTCCCAAATGAAAAATGCAGACAGCCCTTGAAGTTTTGGAAATAAAAAAATTTTTTGACCTCCAGATCAAACAATTTTATTAATATTCAGTAACATAAATACCCAAAGAACAGCCATATTTTTCTGCATTTCCCTGACTTGTTTTATGTGAATAAATAATCATTCACATATTCAAAGTGGATATAATCTTGTAAAATATTACAGGCTTTTCTTAACCCACAGATAACTGAGAAAAATACATTAATTAATAATTCACCACTATCCATAAAGATAATATTAAAATCTTCTTAAAATAATAATTTAATTTAACCATTGTAATGGTTAGTTTAAAATCACCTTAGGAAATTTTCCTCAGTGTGGTCACTAATTTAAAATGCAATATATAAATTCTCTAGACCTTATGATTCAGCTATTTTTTTTCTAACTGTCTCTTAAGATAGAAGTTACCAACAGATCAGAAAATAATTCCAAAGTCTTCATTTGACCTACTTTTTTGAAAGTCAGACTTTTTTGTTTAACTTCAAACAAAGTAGAAAATGGTTTTTGTGAAAATCATGTGTATTGTCCCTATTAGGAACCCTAACTTCAAACTTGTATATATTAGGCCAATTGTCAAAAGTTTTTATTCTATTTTATGGAAAATTTTGAGGGAAAATAAGTCAATTTACTTGGCCAATTTTGTTTATTATTTGACTTTCACTTCTGGTGCATATATGGAGGGATTGTTCTCTTCTAACTCATGCATTGAATACATATTTGTTGAGCAACAACTGTGTGCCAGGCTCTCTATGCTGGTTATAATGGTGAGAGCCATGATGCCCAAATATATTCCATCTGTAAATTAGGAATTCATTATTTGAAATCCACAGAGAGGACAAAATAGATGCTACAAGTGGAGGGGACAGGATGGAACAATATTTTTGAATTATACCTGTTTCAAATGCACAAGTCAGAAATAAATGTCTATGCCTAGACTTTATTTTATATTGTAAATAACCAAAAATAGTTTTAGCCATTTGGGGAAAAATACATTTCACTCCTATATAAAAGAGAGTTTTGTCTTTAGATACAGAGAAATCATACTTCTGCTTATAAGTCTGAGTCCTTTACCCTTCAAATTCATAGAGGAACAAAGGATTAGCTGGGGGTAGAGGTCATAGGAAACTATTAGTTCTAGTTATAGATATTAACTTCCAGTCTATATTGAATGTTTGATTTTAAAGCATATAAACATGGTTTGAATGCACCAACAGATATCATATTCTTTCCATAAATATAAAAATTATGCAATGCAGATCAAACAAAATTTCTTTGCTACTCTGTGATCCATTCATTTCACTGGGCTTGAACATTAACCACAATTCAAATAAAATATCAAGACTTTTTGTCCTGAAAAATTATATTTATTAAGGTCTACTTTAACTTCAGAGTAATGCAGTACTTATCCCAAATTTTCAAGTATAAAGTTTGTCTCATGTGTTCATGAAGTAAGATATAGATTCCAGGAAACTACTCAACTTCATGCATATTCAGAGAATGGACAATGTTCCACATAAATGCACTGCAACTAGAGCTCAGTCCCATCAGAACCTTCCTCTCTCATTTTTTTCACTAAGAATTTGGTTTCATCATATAATATGTTATTGTGTAACTGACTTTGTAAGAATTCTAAAAACATGGTGGGCAGCATTTTGCAGAAGCCTCACAGGTTGGGATGCACAGACTATTAAACCCAAAGTATAAGGGCCTTTATAAGAGAAAACCATGTTATCTGTGCATTATAATAAGAAGAATGCACATATTTAAATAATTAACAAAATGGTCTTAAGTACCTTCTAACATATCAAAAATCAAGGACTATTCATTCACCGTCTTGCTGAATTTTAATCACTAAAAGTTAATACTGTGTTGGATAATAGTTTCTTATTAGAATAGCATGCTTAGCTGAAAAGGGTTACAGGGCTGCAGACAGTGTCCCTGAATTGGAAAACCTACTAGTGAACAAAGGATTTCAAAAATGGGGGAAATTAGCTGGGGGTAGGGTTCCTGAACATAACTCTAATAAGAGATTACATAAGGCTTTATCTTATAAACCAAATTAAGCACACAGATATGATATTTTTGGAATCACAATGTTATATATGGTAATTATTTGTTAGTTACATTAAAATTTCTTTAGGACAATCACATATTAACCAACTTGTCAGTCGTCCCACTATTACCTGTTATCTTACTTACTACCCAATTCATACAATTATGTTCTTTAGGAGCACCTATATGTATTTGAATTTCTAGTTCATGCTTTACATAAACTATTCTACCTCTTATTTGAAATGTTTTTCTGAGAAATCTGAGTTCTTTTTATCTAACAATTTAGATAAGATTGTTTCACAATTTAGACAGGAGCCAGTTTATAATTGATTAGAGGCCTGATGCATGAAATTCGTGCAAGGGGCTCATCCCTCACAGCCATAGCAGCTTGCCTCAGCCCTCGAAGCCCTAGTTTCGTCTGGAAGGTCGTCTGAAAGGTCATTCAGCTGTCCGGTCTAATTAGCATATTATGCTTTTACTAGAAGCCCAGTGCATGAAATTCGTGCACAGGTGGTTGGGGGGTTGTGTCCCTCAGCCCAGCCTTCACCCTCTCCAATCTGAGACCCCTTGAAGGATGTTTGACTGTCCATTTAGTCCTGATCCCACTGGGCATTCAGACATCCCTCTCACAATCCAGGACTGCTGGCCTCCAACTGCTTTCCTGCCTGCCTGTCTGATTGCCCCTAACCGCTTCTGCCTGCCAGACTGATCATCCCTAACCATTCCCCTGCCAGCCTGATCAATGCCTAACTGCTCCCCTGCCAGCCTAATTGCCCCTAACTGCCCTCCCCTGCAGGCCTGGTCACTCCCAACTGCTCTCTCCTGCCAGCCTGGTCACCCCTAACTGTCCTCCCCTATAGGCCTTGACACCCCCAACTATCCTCCCCTGTAGGCCTGGGTCCCCCTCAACTGTCCTCCTCTGCCAGCCCAGTCACCCCCAACTGCCCTCCCCTGCTGGCCATCTTGTGTCCAAATGGGGGCGGCCATCTTTGACCACATGGGGGCGGCCATCTTGTGTGTTGGAGTGATGGTCAATTTGCATATTACCTCATTATTATATTATTATTATAGACTAGAGGCCCGGTGCATGAAATTCTTGCATGGTGGAGGCGGGGGAGTCCCCTCAGCCCAGCCTGAAATGATGATACCAGCTTCCTGCGCCCCAGCCTCTGGCCAGGGGCCTTCCTTCCACACAGCCGGGGCGTGGTATGCTGGGCTCGTCGCCGGGGGTGACTGTGAGCCCAGCGTCCTGAGCCTTGGTCTCTGGCCAGAGGCCCTTCCCTCCACGCAGCCAGGGAGTGGGACACTGGGCCCCCGGCCCCTCCCTCCGTGCGGCCAGGGTACGGGACACTGGGCTCGCGGTCACCGGGGCGATACCACCAGCGAACCACCCCCCCACCCCCGCTATGGATGCCTCCATCTTTGTTGCAGAGTGATGGTTAATTTGCATATTACTCTTTTATTAGTTAGGACTTGCCTACCTGATTGCTATTGGCAATGCCACAAATTTGAAATTTGGATAATATCATGCCCCATATTTTATGGTATGATTAATTTAGCTTCTTTAAGAATTGAAAGTTTATATTTTTGTAAACCATTGTTTAGATTTCAAATAATAATAAAAATGGTCAGATGACCAAGGTCTGAATATATTTGATTCTACAGAGTCCACTACATTTCAGCTGAGTGTATAAAATTTATATTTGTTATACTGGGACTAGAAGCCTTTTGTTTAGATTTATGGAAGTCAAATATCCATGGATATTTGTTGGACACCCAAAACTGAAGAGTTTAACCAATTTGCTTTTCAGAATTGAAATCCTTTATCATTGGCCCCTGCTGTGAGTAAAATTCACTTATATACAAAATCCACAGTCACAGCAAGGGTCAAGGGCAAATCATATCATTGCTTGAGATCAGCTCCTGCCAGCTTTGAGCCAGCACCAGAAGACAATAGAAGATATGAGGGCAGAAAATAAACAAAGAAACTTCAAAAATAGTAACTACAAAAAAAAGTGTTATGAGTTTGTAGAGAGGCTGTTGGTTTTAATTACAATCTTATCTCATATTTGTCTAAGATTTTATTTGAGCAATTTTGTAGTAATGGCTATTTTTAAAAGCATTTCAAGAATTTTGTAAGACTCAATATTTATTTACCTCTCACTGTACATTAAGAACAGAGAAACCCAAAATACATAAACAATATGGTTAGTTCCTTCCTGTTGACAATACAATTAACCAAAGCAGAATCAATTGTAGTAATTTATTTTCAAAAACCTCAAGAGCTCTTGTATTCACACATATGTGCTTGCATGTACACACATAACACTGAGCTTATTTATATAAATGATATTAGTCCTCTAGACATTAGTTCTTATTGCTAAATTAGGTTAGACTTTTTAATAGTTTTAGTGACAATTTCCTGTTTTCATCATCATCTTACTACTAAGCTGGAAATCTTTATCATTGCGCTAAAAAGGTGCTATCCCATCCTTAGAAAAGAACCGTATTATATCTCCTAAGTGTTTAGTTGTTCCCAGAATTTAAGAGCTATTTCCAAAAGCAAAGTTCAAAGATTACACACATCAGAATCCTCTAGAATGCTTAATATCAGTGCATTTCCCCCTAAACTTCCATATCACAATGTCTGGGACTGGGCAGTGACATCTTTATTGTGAACACCCCACATGATCCCTATGGTCACTATTGTTTAAGAATGATGGTTTCTACTATAAAACTTCATTGTAATTATAAATGTAAATATTAGGCCTCTTAGTAATAATAGCTGTCATTCTACCATTAATTAATTGAAAAAAACATAATGAATTTATAATTTGAAGTAAAATTTTAACATTAATTTGTCACATAACTTTCATTCATTCACTTATTCATGCTACTATATAGCTGATACTGGTCCCTTCATTGAACTACGTGGAATAGTATAGGAAATATGTTTTATCTATAGATATTTGGCACAACTATGGATCCACAAATATTTATGAAAACTCTATATCTCCTGTGGAGTTCCTTGGGTTGGAGTTTAGGAACTACTGTTGCAAATCATAAATAGTTTCCTTGCCTATTCTGTATTCAATATGACTTTTTATTCTTTCCTGTTATCTAGGAGCTCTTGTAGGTGTGTAATGGTCATTAATAGAATAAGGAAACATGTGCTGGGATGTGTTTATCTGTTGAGTTACCTTAATCAAGGAGAAATTATTAATAGAATACAGTAAGTGGTTATCATTTATAAACATCAAATTTTAGGTTTCTATTTTGCTAAAAAACATCTTAAGTAAATGGAGTAGAATAATTTTATTTTGAGAAAAGCAGATTTGCATGATTAATATTTTAAAATTAATGATATATTTCCCTTGATGTATCAACACATTTTTATGAATAAAATTTATAAGCAGAAAAAATTAAAAGCAGCCTCTATCTCCACCACTCAATGATGATCAGTGTTATTTGGGTGGGTTTTCTAGTATGCTTATATTTTTGAAGGGTTATGTAAGTATTTTATTTTTTAAATAATATGTTATCCATATTATTATAGACTAGAGGCCCAATGCATGAAATTTGTGCAAGGGTAGGCCTTCATAGGCCCAGCTGCAGGGGCCCTCGCAGCCCCAGCTGCCTCTTGCCACCCTGTTCCCGGCTGCCTCCGTCTGGAAGGTCGTCCAGACGGTCATTCTGCTATTCAGTCATTCGGTCGATTTGCATATTACACTTTTATTATTATAGATTATATGTTATTATAATGGTAATAATTATATATCTCATAAAGAATATTCTCCTTACCATAATTGGCTTCAGCATTATGGCTTTTTAAAATATTTACATTAGTTCCAATATTTCAAATAATAAATGACATTGAAATGAAGTTCAGGCTTAAAGCACTGAATGAATTTTGAATTGTTTCCTTTGGGCAAAATTTAGGAGTGGAAATATGTAGTCAAGAGGCATAAAATATTAAGGCTTTTGGTAGCTTCTTGGAAATTGTTTCTCAGAGTTTTTATTGGCTTTCTAGATGGTAATATGAAAATACATATAAAAATCTTTAAAATGACTTCGTTATTTAACTTGACTATTAGGCACTTGTAATAAAATTAATAATGAATAAGCTAAAGTATTTGGAGCTATTTATTATTTTTATAGGAATAATATAACAATAAGAGTTGGTTACCTAAAGTTTAAAAATGAAACTATATATATATATATATATATATATATATATATATATATATATAAAATTTATCTTTATTTTTGAAAGTATTACGGATGTCCCCATTGTTTGTTTGTTTTTTCCTCCTCAACCCCACACCCAGCCCTCCCAGGCCGTGACCACTCTGTGGCCATGGGCTATGCATATAGGCATGTAAGTTCCCCATCAATCACTCCCCACCCCCCCCACCCCCTCTGCCTTCCCTCTGAAGTTCAAAATTATGTATTTTATAGCCAATAAAATAATCTTGAAGCAAAAATGATGGTAATGATATAAAATTGTTTTTGATAGAATGTCAGGTTAAAAACTTGATTATCATATATTATGTATATGGTTATATATGTATATGGTTACATATACATATAATGTGCACTTACCACTAGGGGGCAGACGCAAAACACAGAAACTTCCCCCAGCCTGCAGGCCCCAATCGCCTGATTGGGAGCTGCTGGCTAACCTCTCAGTCCCTTCCCCCAGCCAGCAGGCTCCAATTGCCCAATGGCGAATGGGGTACCGGGAGTGGTTGGCAGCATATGTGGGTGGTGCCAGGCCAAGGTCCCTGCTCTGCCTGTCACCCCACACACAAAGAGTGACTGGCATTGGGGGGTGGGGCCGGAGAGCTGGTGGGAATGGCCAACTTCTCGGTCCCTCCCCCCAGCCAGCAGGCTCCAATCCCTTGAGGGTGAACAGGGAAGCAGGGGTGGCTGGCAGTGGGGCAGGGGGGTGGGGGGGATAGCTTCTGGCAGCCAGGGAAGATGGCCCTGATCACAGGCCAGCCTAGGGACAGAACCTGTGCATGAATATCATGCACCAGGCTTCTAATATATACATATATGGCTTGAATGTACAATATATATATATTGAGTGGCCAGATTATTATGACCACCCCATCAGTACTTTCAGTACTTTGTTGGGCCACCTTTTGCCTTCAATACTATATATATATATATATATATATATATATATATATATATATATATATTTATATATGCCTGATAGAAATTCATGTATTTTTAAATGTTATTTTAGATCTTTTTATATATTATTTATATGGTAAAAATTGATACTATAATCAGAAAAAAACAAATAGATCAAGTTGTACCAACTTCACGTATACCACCCTTAGGTGAGAATACCATTTCCATAACTTTGCCAGCTATCATTTTCTTTTTAAAGCTAAATGTACTTTTAAATAATTGTACATTGTGTGTAATGAGGTAAATTAAAGTGCTTTATATTTAAGAAATAGTATTTTTTTTTTCAATTTGGAAAGTATATCCTATCCAATAAAAGAGTAATATGCTAATTGATCGTACCTTCGCTACACCCACAGCCAATCAGGGGTGCTATGCAAATTAACCCAGCAAAGATGGCGGCCCCCACATGCTGCCCCGCCCACCATCGCTGAGGGACCATGCAACGGGCCTCTAGTATAATAATAAAAGCTCAAGCAACCATCGAAACCGAACAGACGACCGAACAGGCTGCATGGGGTGACCAGGCCAGCAGGGGGGTTAGTGAGGGACAACCAAACGACTGACCAGCAGGCTGTGTGGGACAACCAGGCCCGCAGGGGGTGGGGGGCAGTTGGGGGCAACCAGGTCAGCAGGGGGGGGCAGTGTGGGGCAACCAGGTCAGCAGGGGAGGGCATTTAGGGGTGACCAGGCTGGCCGGCGGGGCAGTTGGGGGCAATCAGGTAGGCAGGCAGGTGAGCAGTTAGGAGCCAGTGGTCCCAGATTGTGAGAGGGTGCACCGGGCCTCTAGTATTGTACAAAAGGACTCATTGCTTTACCCAAAAGTGAAAAATTGGTGACTTTGCCTTGGCAAAACATATCTATGAGTGACTAGTGTTACTAGAATGGTTGAAGGCTGCTTCCTGAGGAGTAGATGGCATTGGTTAGGATGTTCACTAACCAGTCTGATGTCTGCCAAGATAATATTGTGCTTCATTGGGTTTGATAATGTGTTTTCTTAGAGGAAAAATTTCACTTGTTTACTCCTTGCAATATGCCTAATAAGGTCATATTTATTAGCAACTACATTTTGACCTATGTAAAACAGTTCTATATGTAGAATAATTCTTTAATACTTCTTAAATGATGTGACAATTGCTAACAACTTTCTAATAAAGATACTATAAAAATAAGTAAGATACCAAGTATGCACTAAAAATTAGGAATATGATTTTGAAAGTCATCTCTATGAACTCTTTTAGAAATAGATTATGTTTTTAGTACCAGTTATTATTTCAAATAAATATATTGGATATATTGTATGGCTTTAATTTCTATGCACAATTACTAAAATATAGTAGACCTTTCCAATATAAATGAAAATCTGCTGATACAATACCTGCTTCAAATAGGAGTGAGCCTATCTGGTGCCTATGAATAAGATTCTGTGCTTTCAGCATGAAGTGGAAAATGGCAGGTCAGTGCTTTCACTTCTCCTTTTGAATATATTAGTGATTATAATTAATTTTGCTATGATCTTAGAAAAAAATTGAACAACTTTTAATAATCCATTTGCAGTTTCACTTTTAGAATTTTTATAAGCACCACTAAAGCTTTTCACAGATAATGTTTATTAAGATTATCTCCTATCAAAATGTGGATTTTACCCACTTTATATCTATACTAGAGGCCCGGTGCATGAATTTGTTCATGGGTGGGTTCTGGTCAGCCCGCCCAAATGGGGGTCCATTGGGCTGGGCCAGCGGGGGGAGGGGCCACAGGTGGTGGGCCGGCCAGACCCACCACTTATTGGGGTGTTGAGAGCCAATCGGAGGCCAGGCTAGCCAGTGGAGGACCAATTGGGGCCTGGATCAGGCTGGTTGGCTGCTGCAGTGCACATTATAGCCACTGGTCATTCCGGTCATTCTGGTCGTTCTGGTTGCTGGGCTTTTATATATATTTAGACTAATAAAAGGGCAATATGCAAATTGGTCAGGACGCCCTCACAGTAATGACCAAACATCAGGCAGCGTGGGGCGACAAGGCTGGCAGGGGGGTTAGTGAGAGATGACCAAATGACTGAACAGCAGGCTGCGTGGGGCGACCAGGCCGGCAGGGGGGTTAGTGAGGAGGGATGTTGGGGGCAACCAAGCCAGCAGGGGGGACAGTTGGGGAAAAACAGGTTGGCAGGAGGGGCAGGTGGCAGTGACCAGGCCGGCCGGGGGGGGCTGTGAGGGGTGTCCAGGCCAGCAGAGGAGGGCAGTGAGGGGTGACCAGGCCAGCAGGGGGGGCAGTTAGGGGCAACCAGGTCGAAGGGTGGGGGGCAGTTGGGGGCAACCAGGCTGGTGGGCGGCAGTTAGGGTTGATCAGGCTGGCAGGATGAAGTTAGGGATGATCAGGCAGGTAGGTGAGCAGTTAGGAGTCAGTGGTCCAGGATTGTGAGAGGAATGTCCACATGTGAGATACATAAAAAGCTTTCACTGGAGCCAATCGCATGTGTATGTTTAGATCTGTCATTGTTGATTATGAATTTGGTTGACACTTCTATTATAGAAAAAGGGCAAATAGTGATATTAAAATATTTCTTCTAATTAATTTCCTTTCAATGTGCATGAATCTGTGCTCGGGCTACTAGTAGTTTTATAAAAATTGTAATTTTCTTTCAGGTGGTTATATAAAGGTATAAAAACTAGATTACTGATGCTAATTATACATAAGCAAAATAGTCATGTTCAAAATTAAATGTAGAGAAATTAATGGACTCAATGAGTAAATTGAACTTTCTCAAAGAAATGTATAATAATCTATACGTTTACTTCTCTTTACTATTAATATTAAGACAAAAAACATCATGTGCTTATGTTCTTTTTATAATGAATTCCCTTCTTTTGTATAGTGGGCGTTGTCAATTGTCTCCACATTCCAGGAAATTTTAATATTTGTATGAATACACTTCCATTACATTAAGAAAAGTCGTTTCTCTTTGCTTGAGATGACAGTGAAGACCCAGTAGGTTTTTCATATACACCAGCCTTTGTTTACAAAAGAAAATGTATTGGGCAGAGCCGATGATTGACAACAAGCTCTATTTTCTGAGCAAACATTTCAAAGGCAGTATGTTAATTTGTCAATATTATCCTTGAATATGATGAGCATTTTAAGTAGTCCACATGACTGGACTCTTCATTTTGACATGTTTGATTTTAGAAATGCATAGTGCTCGCTGTTTATGTCATTTATATTGAAACCACTTACACCTCTTCCACGTGTGGCTTCCCTTTTGCTAAAGAAGTCAGACTCCATGGCAGACAGAAGAGATTGAATGTGCAGCCAATACTCTTTCTATCCTTCTCTATTGCAGGCTTCTAAATCACTTCAACTGTTGCTTTTCTGCTTTTAGAAGCAATTAATTTCTAAAGTTAGTATTGAGACAACAAATATTCAGAGATGCATATACCTTGTTTAAAATTTATCTTTATTGTTGAGAGTATTACAGATGTCCTCCAATTTTCCCCACTGTCCCCCCTCCACCGATTCCCACCCCACCCTGGGCCTTCACTGACATATTATCTGTGGCCTTGGGTTATGCATATATGCATATAAATTATTTAGTTAATCTCTGCCAGCCCCACCTACCTCCTTCCCTCTGAGATCTGCCAGTCTGTGCCATGCTTCCATGTCTCTGGTCTTATTTTGTTGATTTATTTTGTTCATTAGATTCCACATATAAGTGAGATTATGTGCTACTTGTCTTTCTCCGACAGGCTTATTTCACTTAGCACCGTGGTAGGCAAACTGCGGCTTGCGAGCCACATGCGGCTCTTTGGCCCCTTGAGTGTGGCTCTTCCACAAAATACCACAGGCCTGGGTGAGTCTATTTTGAAGAAGTGGCGTTAGAAGAAGTTTAAGTTTAAAAAATTTGGCTCTCAAAAGAAATTTCAATCGTTGTACTGTTGATATTTGGCTCTGTTGACTAATGAGTTTGCTGACCACTGACTTAGCATAATACTCTCCAGATCCCCAAGGGTGTCTGAAAGAGTAAGAGATCTTTTTTTTTTTTTTACTGCATGGTGTAAATGTACCCGCTTTTTATCTACTCACCTACTGATGGGCACTTGGGCTGTTTCCAGATCTTAGCTATTGTAAATAGCACTTCTACTAGAAGTGGGATCACTGTATTAAATTTCAGTTCTATTTTTAACTTTTTGAGGAAAATCCATATTGTTTTCTATAGTGGCTGCACCAGTCTGGATTCCCACCAGCAGTGTACTAGGGTTTCCTTTTCTTCACATCCTCATCAGCACTTGTTGTATGTTGATTTATTGATGGTAGCCGATCTTGCAGGTCTGAGGCGATACCTCATTGTGGTTTGAATTTACATTTCTCTGATGATTGGTGACTTTGAACACTTTTTCATATGTCTCTTGGCCATCTGTATGTCCTCTTCAGAGAAATGTCTATTTAGGACCTTTGCCCGTTTTTAATTTTTACTTTTATTTTATTATTTTTTAAATATATTTTCTATTGATTTCAGAGAAGTAGGGAGATAGAAACATCAATGATGAGAGAGAATCATTGATCAGCTGCATCTGCATGCCTCATATGTCCTAACCAGGTATCAAACCTGGACCTCCTGGTTCATAGGTCGATGCTCAACCACTAAACCACACCTCCTGGGCTGCCCATTTTTTAACTGGATTGTTTTTCTTCCTTTTGTTGAGTTTTATGAGTTATTTTTATATTTTGGAAATTAGCCCCTTATCCAATGTATCATTGGCAAATATGTTCTCCCATACAGTGGGTTCTCTTTGCATTTTGAGGATGATTTCTTTTGTGGTGCAAAAGCTTTTTATTTTTATGTAGTCCCATTTGTTTCTTTTTTCCTTTGTTTCTCTTGCCCTAGACAGTGGTCGGCAAACTCATTAGTGAACAGAGCCAAATATCAACAGTACAGTGATTGAAATTTCTTTTGAGAGCCAAATTTTTTAAAACTTAAACTTCTTCTAATGCCACTTCTTCAAAATAGACTCGCCCAGTCCGTGGTATTTTGTGGAAGAGCCACACTCAAGGGGCAAAAGAGCTGCATGTGGCTCGCGAGCCGCAGTTTGCCAACCACGGCCCTAGGAGATGTATCAGTGAAAATTCTGTTACATGAGATGTCTAAGATTTTGCTACCTGTTTTCCTCATTTTTATGGTTTCACAATTTACACTTACGTCCTTTATCCATTTTGAGTTTATTCTTGTATATGGTGTAAGTTGGTGGTCTAGTTTAATTTTTTTGCATGTATCTGTCCAATTTTCCCAGCACCATCTATTGAAGAGACTGTCTTGACTCCAGTGTATTTTCTTGCTTCCTTTGTCAAATATTAATTGAGCGTAACGGCTTGAATCGATTTCTGGGTTCTCTGTTCTGTTCCATTGATCTATATTCATGTTCTTGTGCCAGTACCAGGCTGTTTTGATTATAGCAGTGTTGTAGTATAGCTTGATGTGCATTTTGAGTTTATTCTTGTGTAAGGTGTAAGTTGGTGGTCTAGTATTGTGATCCCTCCAACTTTGTTCTTCTTTCTCAATATTGCTGGAGCTATTCGGGGTCTTTTTGGTTCCATATAGATTTTTAGATGATTTGTTCTGTGAACTATGCCATTGGTATTTTAATAGGGATTGCATTGAATCTCTAGATTGCTTTGGGTAATATGGACATTTTAATGGTGTTAATTCTTCCTACCCATGAGCATGGCATATGCTTCCAGTTGTTTGTATCTTCCTCTATCTCTTTTTTCAATGTCCTATACTTTTCTGAGTTCAGGTCTTTTACCTCTTTGGTTAAGTTTATTCCTAGGTATCTTTTTTGTTGTTGTTGTTTCAATGGTAAAATGGATTGTATTTTTGTTTTCTCTTTTAAAGAGATCATTATCCTATATAATAAGAGAGGAATATGCTAATTATCCATTACTCCGTGAGACATAATGACCGACTGCATAACGACCAGATCTCGGATCTGCAGGAGAGTGGGGGAGTGAACTACAGGTGGGCGGCAGAGAGCTACAGGAGGAGGCAGGGCAGCAAGCAAGCAGGGGGCGGAGAGCTACAGGAGGGCAGGGCAGCAGGCGGAGAGCTACAGGAGGGCAGGGCAGCAGGCGGGGAGCTACAGGAGGGCAGGGCAGCAGGCGGGGAGCTACAGGAGGGCAGGGCAGCAGCAGCAGCGGGGAGCTACAGGAGGGCTGGGCAGCAGGCAGGGAGCTACAGGAGAGCAGGGCAGCAGGCGGGGAGCTACAGGAGGACGGCAGAGAGCTACTGGTGCACAGATTCATGCGCAGGGCTACTTGTTTGTATGTAAAAATGATGCCATCTACATTTCATTCAAGATATGTACCATAAAGAACTGATGTATGTATAAGTGCTTAAAAAAACAAACCAAAACACACACACACACACACACACACACACACACACACACACACACACCTGCTACATAGTAAGGGCTGTACAATTGTAGATGCTGAAAGTATATGTGAGAGCTTGCTAGAATTTTAAAACATCACATTACAATATTTTACATTTAGTTTCTTTGGTGTTTTGCTTGGGAGATTAGGATTTTAGGGCAATAGCCACATCCAGCTCTTTCTGACCCTAAAGTTTACATTTTGTAAGAAGCAAGAGAGGCAGTTAAAAACTTTGCAATTGACTAGATAATATATAAGTACCATGTAATACACACACTAAATTTCTATTTTTGTTTTTTTAAAAACTTTATATTTTATTAAATGACCTAAATCTCTGATTCCAATTCACTAAGTTTTATACTGGCCTTTAAAAAAAAACAACAAAAGTGAAACTGTTGATTATACCACTAGATGGCAGAAAAAGATCAGAAAATTTCCATTGCATACTCATACATGAAAAAGTGTGTATAATGCATTCAAATCTTACTGGAATTACATATATACATAAATTATTATTTAATTAAGCTTTAATTATGAATAAAAATGCTTTATAAATTTTATCAAATGTACCTTTTAATATGGAGAAGTTTATACTTCTTTAGTATATATGTATACATATATGTGATATATGATACATTTCTGATACATATACATTGTGTGTGTATGTTTGTGTGTGTAGTAGCAAGTTGTATATTCTACATAGGACAATACCTGAGAACAAAACAAAACCAACCCTATGACACCTTACATTTATTCACATGTTCTCTTGTGCTTAACTCCTATATTAATTATCTAGGAATAATTCAATATTAACTATTATTATATTAATAAACAAATATGATTTCTTATTAGTTTGTACATAAATCTATTAAAATTACTATTTGTATCATTTTAAACACTAATAAAATTTACTACACATAGCTGACTTTCAAATTCTCTTGATTAATATATACATAGGGTTATTCATCCATCAAAAATGTCAAGCAGCTATGATATTTAAAGAAATGTTACTACTCCTATATTAGAAGAATTTTTAAAAATTTAGAATATTCTCTGTGATAATAATCTTCATTTGATAAAAAAGTGGCAAACTTTTGTCTAAACAGAAATCGAGGAAAATGATCAGTGTGCGTTAAACTTCGGATCCAGTTTTGTCACCACACTGGTATGCTCTGTGATCCTTAGCAAATCAGCATCCAGATGTCAAAGGACAGATGAAAACAATTTGGTGACCACACGTTCTCCTGGAAGAGAAAAAAAGTGACTTCATTAATGTATGTGGGGTGTGTGTTTTTTTTAGTTGGAAGTTTTTAGAAAAGCTTAGGTAAAATGGTGTTGATTTTGTTTTATTGAATTGATTCAAGATTATCTTAACCTTGCTTTTTTACTTTAAGGTTGAATTTTTATAGTTATTCTTATGTTCCAACTTGGCTAATTGGTCTTTTCCTTTCTTCTCCTTCCCATCCTTACCACGTATCACTTATCTTCCCTCATTCCCAACTCATCTCATTTCTTTTATTGTTTGGATGAATGAGATGGAATATAAAAATGAAATAAATAAATATAAAAGTTATGATTTTAGAATTAGTTAAGGAAAGGAGTTTTCTGTTTTCCTCAACTCCTTAAGAATTAGAAAAAAATCAGACTTATTGACTTACAACTTAGCATAAATAAATAAGGCTAGATGTAGGCAAGATTGTCATAGATTTGCTAAGCAAAAATGTGGAGGTCATCTCCAAATACTTTCTAAAAACATGTTATTATTTGCTCAAATATCTATAATCCCAATCTAAATAAATAAATCGATTTTTATCCTTGATTCTGTTGATAAATTTATTTTTATACCTATGCTTATAAAACATTGAAACATATTTTCAGTCATAATAGCACACAGTATATCAGCAAGCTCTGAAGTCTTATGGCTCTTGCTGTCTATGCCATATGCCTTTGACATTACTAGAAATGTGTTTTAAAATATAAGTATTAGAAGCATTTTTCTTATTCAATGAGAATGTAAGCACTTTGTGGGCTGAGACAGTATCTGAGACATTTTCCATTTTTAGACATTCTTATATAAGCACTTAGTAAATATTTATGGATTAAGTAATTACCTTCTTAGTATATAACCTCAAAAAAATCAAATCCTCTGATGAATATTTTGGAAAATATAATGATCCATACCCATTTATATTTTCCCACCAAATGTCTCCTCTAACCTCTATAGCGTCTGCTTTTCTTAGTATTATGTTCCTTATTGTTACAGTCTTTCGGCCCTTTAAGTATAGTCTTGTACAAAAGGCATTTGGGAAGCACGAGGAGCTTACATTCCGACTTGAAACTGCGTAGTGAATAGCCATACATGAGGGCCCAGTCATGTGGAAGCCATGGAAGCCCCTCACTAGACTCAGTCCCTTCCATGATTTCCAGATTTTCTTGGGGTTTCTATTTTGACTTTCAGCAACTTCTACTGTTTATTCTTAGGATAGAAGAGAGCAATTGGATAAAAAAAGATTACTGATATGTAGTTCCAGTGGCCTCTGATTTACAGGCTTAAT
The DNA here is from genome assembly GCF_027574615.1 of Eptesicus fuscus. Classification (NCBI taxonomy): domain Eukaryota; kingdom Metazoa; phylum Chordata; class Mammalia; order Chiroptera; family Vespertilionidae; genus Eptesicus; species Eptesicus fuscus. The sequence goes on along the minus strand of NC_072475.1, from coordinate 89,429,492 downwards.
TGGAATTCCCTCACCCAGCCCCTAAAACCAAAAGCAAGATCCAGATTATTTATGCCTGCCAAGATGCATCTGATTACTTTTTAAACAGTCTAATTGTTCAACCCCCACTTAGGGAATGTTTTCCACCTCGTAATATTCAATATAGCACAGGTTTCCCAAATTGTGTAACTGATCTCAGTATTAATAAGTGGAGTTCCAGAGTCCAACAGTTGCATTTCTCAGGATGCAGGAATTCTTAGCAATCCAGCAATTTTGAATAACAAGAATGATGATGATAAGAACAACTTTACCAACATGGATTAATCTCTTATAATGATAATTATCGAAGGAGCTCAAAGCAATGCAATAGATTTTGCTAGATTTTGCTAGGATAACCTTAAAAAGCTTACCAACAAAAGTTTTTCTCACTATATCTCCTCTGCCTCAAATTGTACACAATTCTGCTGCACAAATCATTTTCATTTAAGTTCTAGGCTAAAGAATCAGCCTCTATCTTAGTTTCCTTAAAAATATAAAAAGCAGAACATCTCATGTTTTAATGGGAGCATATTTTTCTTGATTTAATAAACTCTGATATATAATCTATTTTTCTAATTTTTTATTTGTTCCTATAATGTGTTTAAATTGCTTTTATAATCACCCTAGAAAAATTAATCCTTACTGCATATCAATTTACCAATAGCTGGAAAAATTTCCCACTCATTCTCTCATCTCAAATGAAGAGTTTTCTGTGAGGAAAAACAATAGATATCTCAGCTATTTTTTTTCCTAAAAGATATAGTCACAATATCACTATAATGAGAAAAATAACCACCACCCTCGATAAATATTTTTTAGAGGTTTTCCCAGATAAAATGAATGTTGAGAGATTTGAACAAAGAAGAAAGGAAATTTCACAAACTAAAAATACTAAGTTTTACTACTAGTCTGCTAAATTTACAAGATGTGCCTGCTTTGTTGTGTTTGAAGTTAACAGAAAATTAGCAACTACAAATTCACCATTTAGAAATATTTCCTATGCTGAAACCGGTTTGGCTCAGTGGATAGAGCGTCGGCCTGCGGACTGAGGGGTCCCAGGTTCGATTCCGGTCAAGGGCATGTATCTTGGTTGCGGGCACATTCCCAGTGGGGGGTGTGCAGGAGGCAGCTGATCAATGTTTCTAACTCTCTATCTCTCTCCCTTCCTCTCTGTAAAAAATCAATAAATATATTAAAAAAAACTTACTAAAATAAAATAAAATAAAAATAATAAATAAAAAATAAAAAAGATTTCCTATTTGAGAAATTTCCTACTCTCTTTTTTATTAATAGAACTATCAAATTAATATATATGTACATAATATATATATATATATATATATATATATATATATATATATATATTCTTATTATCAGTTAAACTTAAGTTCTACCTGAAAGTTTTATTTGATGTTCTCTGAACTTTCCACATCTGTTTATAATAACAATGAACTATATACAAGTATTTACTAAAACTCTAACAAATGTATATGGAAAATAGGTTTTTCCTTCACATTTTGTATTTTCTATTAAGATATCCCCTTTCTTACAACACATACGATTGTTAAGAAACATACTGCTTATGTCCCAGGATGTTCTCAATGTCATTCTAAACAGATTATCTCACAGTTGGTTCCTCCGTGATTCTCGTTTTACTAGTATGTACAGTAAATACGGTAAGTATTGCCCCTGAATATTTTCTTTTATTTCTCTATTACATCATATGTGTTTATTAATATTTTTAACTCTTGTCTTTCAAGGAAATTTCAAATTCCATTGAAAGCTAAGGTAGTTGTAATGCTAAACAAATGGTATTGTCTGTTTATTATAACACTCATAGTATCATAATGGCTGAAATATTTATTTCTATTTTGAGAATTTATCAATCTAGGAGTTACCTAACTCTTATGAAATATTATCAATCTGCTTATAATCCTTCCAGATGCTGGCGAGAACATAAAGGAGTAATAGGACAATGTCCTCATCCACAAAAAGTTTAAAGTTCAACCATCTATATAATATCTCAACAGAGCAACGTTATTTCTTCCTCTTTCTCTTATTTCCTGCCAAGTTTTCCTCAGCTGTTGAGAGTTTCTATGGCTTATGCCCAAGAAGTTTTTGCTACATAATCAGCATAAAATGTTTTCTGAAGAGGCTTGGTATACACTTCTATGAGAACAAATCCTGGACACATTGGAAGTTTCTTGATTGTCTTGCCTTTCGGTGAAGAACACTCTACGTGGAAAAGATTGCCAACCTCAAGCTGAGCATCACTTACACATGAAATAAATGTGTCTGGTTGTTATCAGATTATGCTATTTGTTGTTATTTAATTGGATTGACCATGAATGACTAGCATTCTAGAAACTTTCTAGTCCTTGAAGTAATTCATATGATGTCTGCTATAAGATGAAAGAAGAAGCCTGAAAATTTTTGAGAATGAAAATTAGGACAGATCTTCAGTCTTTTGCAAGGGAACTACTAGATTTGGGGAAGGGCAATCCTTTGTGGTGAGGGGTTTTCTTATGTATCACAGAATATTTAGCATCCCTGGCTCCAAACAATAAATGCCAAAAGGTCCCTCCTCTCAGAGACTGTTACCATTAAAGCATCACAAGTATTTTACTCATGGGTTTTGGGAGTGGAAGAGGCATTACAGGCACAGAGAATCAGTTATATGCAAATTGGTTTTTCCTATTAATATTAAAATGTGAATTCACATTATAAATCCCTACATTTGAAACATATATACAAAATTAAGCAGAGGAAAATTTCAAGGAAATATACATTTATAAATATCACTGTTACAAAATACATTCTTTTTTTTTTTCTTATCCCTCCCTCTTCCCCCTACCTGCCCTCTGAGGTTTGACTGTCTGTTCAGTGCTTCTCTGTCTCTGGATCTATTTTTGTTCATCAGTTTATGTTGCTCATTATAGTCTACAAATGAGTGAGATTGTGTGATATTTATCTTTCTCCAACTGGCATATTTTGCTTAGCAAAATGCTCTTCATGTCCATCCATGCTGTTGCGAATGGAAAGAGTTCTTTCTTTTTAACAGCAGCATAGTATTCCATTGCGTAGCTGTACCACTATTTCTTAATCCAGTCATCTACTGATGGACACTTAGGCTGTTTCCAAATCTTAGCTATTAGAAATTGTGCTGCTATGAACATAGAGGTGCATATATCCTTTCTGTTTTCTTGGGATATATTCCTAGAAGTGGGATCACTGGGTAAAATGGCAGTTCCATTTTTAATTTTTTGAGGAAACTCCATACTGTTTCCCACAGTGGCTGCACCAGTCTGCATTCCCACCAGCAGTGCAGAAGGATATCTTTTTCTCTGAATCCTCGCCATCACTGGTAGTTTGTTAATTTGTTGATGATAGCCATTCTGACAATTATGAGATGCTACCTCATTGTCGTTTTGATTTGCATCTCTCTGATGATTAGTGACTTTGAGCATGTTTTCATATGTCTCTTTACCTTCTGTATGTCCTCTTTTGAGAGTGTCTATTTAGGTCCTTTTCCCATTTTTTGATTGGATTGTTTATCTTCCTTTTGTTAAGTTGTATGAGTTCCTTGTAAATTTTGGAGATTAAACCCTTGTCAGAGGTAACTTTGGCAAGTATGTTCTCCCATGCAGTGGGTTTTCTTGTTGTTTTGTTGATGATTTCTTTTGCTGTGCAGAAGCTTTTTTATTTTGATTTAGTCCCATTTGTTTATTTTCTACTTAGTTTCCATTGTCCTAGGAACTGTATTGGCAAATATATTGATATGAAATATGTCTGCTATTTTTCTGCCTATGGATTCTTCTAAGATTGTTATGGTTTCCCATCTTACGTTTGAGTTCTTTATGCATTTTGAGTTTATTTTTGTGTATGGTGTAAAATGGTGGTCTAGTTTCATATTTTTGCATGTATCTGTCCAATTTTCCCAACACCATTTATTGAAGAGACTGTCTTGACTCCATTGTACAGAGTTCATTCTGTAATTAGCCAAAATTATAAAGAAAAAGAGAATCAGACTTGTTTTAGAGATACAAAGACCCTGGGAAATGATTAAAGTCCATTCCCTTTATTTTAGAGAAAAAGCATCTAAGATAAGTTAAACATTGGATGTGGATTCTGAGTCTTTGAAGAGAGGTATTCAAAGTCATGCTCACTTTAATGGTGTGAACATTCTAAGAAATGAGAAGTAAAATATAGGCATAGCAAGAAATGCTTTTAGTCAATTCCCCAACCTGTTTTCTCAAATTGAAACCATTTCTATGTTCTATAGATTCCTCAGTATAGCACCATTAGAGCCTCCCAGGGCAAACTTTGTTTTCACAGAGAAAACATTTCTTGTTTCCCTTTCATTCTAACTAATATAAATCAAGACAAAACAAAACATTCTCACCTAAGTCTTATTTTCAATGATTAACCTTTTGCACTCAGATGTCGAGTGTGACTCGACACGGTTAGCATTAGAATAAAGGAATCGAGAAAAAAGCAAGCCAGTGCAAAGGGTTAGTGCAATCAGGGATTGGAAAATGCCTACCAAATAGACAGACATGTTGTGCACCTCCTCTGGGAGCCAAACTGGAAATGCAACTAAATCGGAGAACATCCACCTGGAATTAACAAATTAGACACAGCTGAGGAGACAATTTACAACAAGGAAGGGCCGAGGACACCTGGAGAATGGAAGGAACGAGGATCTGGCCTTGAGAGCGACAGTGGGCTTAAAGGGTGAGGAGGAAGCTGCATTGCACCAAAGCTGCATCCCTTGGCAACAAGTGTAAAATTCAACTGTGGAAAGGAAAAGCCACAGGGCTGCTGGTGGCTGGAGAACCTGGACCTAAGACCATGGCCTCAAAAAGCTGTGCCATGAAAGGCGGCCCGAAAGATGGCCCAAACAGTGCAGTGTTGGGGGGAGCAAAACCCTTAGACCTATTTGCTCTTTCCTCTTCTCTCCTTTTAAAAAGAAAAAAAAATATTTTTAAAATATATTTTTTCTTCTTATCTTCTTAATCCTTTTCTCCCTCCTTTATTCTAAGCCATGGTAATTCCCCTATACATCCAATTTCTCAACCTTAACTTCTCTATTTAAGCTCTGCATATATAGATTATGCCCCTCCTTTTTATTTATCTGGGTGTTTTTTTTATTTATTTGTTGGTTTTGTTGTGTTTTGTACCCAAAGACTCTTTTCATTTTTTTTTTCTTGCTATCATCCTTGTTTGCTTTTCTCTTTCCTAATTCTCTTTTCTCTGGTGGCCACTTTTATTGGGGTTATAGTTGTCTTGTGTACATTCATGTTCTGTTCCTTAACCGGTTTGCCTTAATGGATAGAGTGTCGACCTGTGAACTGAAGGGTCCCAGGTTAGATTCTGGTCAAAGGCATGTACCTTGGTTGTGGGCATATCTCCAGTAGGGAGTATGCAGGAGGCAGCTCATCGATGTTTCTCTCTCATCGATGTTTCTAACCCTCTATTCCTCTCCCTTCCTCTCTGTAAAAACTCAATAAAATATATTTTAAAAAATAAAAATAAAAAACTTCCCTGAAATTGGGAAGAAAAAGTCACACAAATCCAAGAAGTACAGAGAGTCCCAAAAAAGATGTACCCAAAAAGACTGATACCAAGATACATCATAATTAAATTGGCAAACACCAATGACAAAGTAATAATCTTAAAGGCTGCCAGAGAGTGATAGAAAGTTACCTACAAGGGATCTCTCAGATTATCAACTGATTTCTCAACAGAAATACATCAGGCCAGAAGGGAATGGAATGAAATATACAAAGTATTGCAAAGCAAGGGGCTGAATCCAAGAATACTCTATCCAGCAAGGCTATCATTCAAGATTGAAGGTGAAATCAGGAACTTCACAGACAAAAAAAATGCTAAGGGAGTTTATCATCACCAAGCCAGCAATGCAAGAAATGCTAAAGAAACTGATGTAAAAAGAAGAAATAGAAAGGGAAGAAGGAGCATAGACACAAAGAATAAAAATTGCAACAAACAAGTATCTATCCTATATAATAAAAGGGTAAAATGCAAATAGACTAAACGGCAGAACAACCAAATAACCAATCAAAGCTTAATATGCTAATGATACGCTAAGGCTGCTAAATTGGTCACTATGATGTGCACTGACCAACAGGGGGCAGACAGTAAACTGGTCGACCAGTCACTATGTCGTGCACTGACCATCAGGGGGCAGATGTTCCGACTGGTAGGTTAGCTTGCTGCTGGAGTCCAGCCAATTGAGACTGAGAGAGATGGGCCGGACATGCTTTGGAATTCTCCCACGGTCCCTCCCCAGCCCGATTGTGCACTGGTGGGGCCCCTCAGCCTGCACTGCACCCTCTTGCAATCTGGTACCCCTCAGGGGATGTCAGAGAGCCAGTTTCAGCCCAATCCCCCAGGCCACTCCCCTTAGGAGGGCACCAGACACAGGGCTCATGGCTGGCGAGTGCTGCTGTGGCAACAGGAGCCTCTCCCGATTGGGACTGATTGGGCACGAGCCCATGGCAGGCACAGTGGGGCCAGGATGAGTGGGAGCGACAGGTAGGAGCTGAAGATGGTGTTGGACTGCGGGTTTTGGCCCGATCCTTGCTGGCCACCCAGAGGGGCCCCACCTGTGCACGAATTTGTGGTGCACCAGGCCTCTAGTCTATATATATAAAACCCTAATATGCAAATAGACCGAATGGCGGAATAACTGATCAACCAAACAACTAAACAACTGGTCACTATGACCTGTGCTGACCACCAGGGGATGCGCACGGAACATGGTGGGCATCGGCAGCAGGCAGCAGAGAGTGGAACATGGCAGGTGTTGCCACGGCAGGATGGTAGAGCAGGTGAGTGGAAATGCCAGACCAAGGCGGGGTGCCAATCACTGTCATCAGGGAGAGCCTCTGAAGGTTACTGAAAATTCTTTGCTCCCCACACCACGGTCCCTCCTGGTGCTCACACCTGTTGCCGGCACTGGAGCTGCCTCTCACAATAGCTGTTGGTGTCCAGCACCAGGCCCTATTGCTCAGCACCATCAGTGGGTGCAAGCAGTGGCTGCTGGCCCCGATCACCCCTCAGGGCCTCTCCACCTCCCTTGCTCCTTAGGGGTGATTGGGGAAGCAGCTGCCGCTTGCACCCGTTGATGGTGCCAGCCTCGCTAACACCCAATGCTGGTGCAGGCCCCAATCACGCTGCGCCCTCAATGGGTGTGAGGGGAGCTGGCCCTGTCAGCATGTGGGACCAGCAATGGCAGGAGTGGGGCTGCCAGCAGACAGGGGACCTGGGACTGTGGAGGAAGGGGCTGGGCAGGGGCATGGAGGATGGGCCAAGACCTGCCTTGTGCCAACCACAACCTTGTAGCCCACAGTTCCTTTCAAGGTGCACACTGGGCCCCTAGTCAATAACAACCTTAAACACGAATGGATTAAATGCTCCAATCAAAAGACATAGGGTAGCTGAATGGATAAGAAAACATGACCCATATATCTGCTGTCTACAAGAGACCGATCTCAGAACAAATAACTCACACAGACGGAAAGTGAAGGGATGGAAACATTTTTTTCAGGCAAATGGAAATGAAAAAAAAAAAAAAAAGCTGGGGTAGCAATACTTATATCTGACAAAATTGACATCAAAGTGAAGGCCATAACAAGAGATAGGGAAGGCCACTTCATAGTAGTAAAGGGAGCAATTCAACAAGAGTATATAACTCTTGTAAACATATATGCATCCAATACAGGAGCATCCAAATACATAAAAAAAAACTTCTAGAAAATATCAAGGGAAAGATACACAACAACACAATCATAGTACGGGACTTAATACACCATTGTCAACACTGGATAATTTTTTTATTTAAAAAAAATCAGCAAAGAAACATCAATCCTAAACCACTTACTAGATCAGTTAGAATTAATTGATATCTTCAGAACATTTCATCCCAAAGCTATGGAGTATACACTCTTCTCAAGTGCACATGGGACATTTTCAAAGATAGACCACATATAAGGAGACAGGCTATATTTCTACACATTCAAGAAAATGGAAATCATATCAAGCACCTTCTCAGATCACAATGGCATAATATTAGAAATGAACTACAATAAAAACAATCAAAATCTATCAAACACATGGAGGCTGAATAGTGTGCTATTAAATTTTGAATGGGTTACCAAAGAGATCAAATAATAAAGAAAAAAAAAAAAAAACCCTGGATATAAATGAAAATAAAAATACAGCAATCCAAAGTCTATGGGACACAGTGAAAGCAGTTCTGAGAGGGAAGTTCATAGCACTTCAGGCCTGTCTAAAAAAAAACAAAAACAAAAAAACAACTGGTAATAACACTACAACTTCAAGGTCTAAAGAGAACAACAAGAAGAGCCCAGAGTAAGTAGAAGGAAGGAAATAATAAAGATCAGGGTGGAGATAAATGAAATAGAGACAAAAAAAAAAAAAAGAAAGAAAGAAAGAAAATCCCCACAATACAAAAGATCAATAGAACCAAGAGCTGATTCTTTAAAAGGACAAACAAGATTGATGAACCTTTAGCCAGACTCAACAAGAAACAAAGATAGAAGACCCAAATAAACAAAGTCAGAAATAAAAGAGGTGAAGTATCAAATAATCCTACAGACAAATAAAGGGTTGTAAAAACAAACAAACAAACAAAACTATGAACAACTTTATTCTAACAAACTGGACAACCTAGATGAAATGGACATATTCCTAGAAAAATACAATCTTCCAAAATTCAATCAGGAAGAATCAGAAAAACTGAATAGGCTGATAACTATGGAGGAAATTGAAGCAGTAATCAAAAAACTTCCAGGAAACAAAAGCCCTGGACCAGACGGCTTCACAGGGGAGTTTTACCAAACATTTAAAGAAGAACTAAGACCAATCCTTCTCAGACTATTCCAAAAAATTAATGAGAAAGGAATATTTCTAAGCTCTTTCTATAAAGCCACATTTACCCTAATCCCCAAACCAGATAAAGATGTTACAAAGAAAGAGAATTACAGGCCAATTCCTCTGATGAACATAGATGCTAAAATCCTCAATAAAATATTAGCAAATCGTATCCAGCAATACATTAAAAAGATCATACACCATGATCAAGTGGGATTTATTCCAGGGATGCAAGGCTGGTACAATATCCATAAATCAATAAATGTGATACAACACATAAAAAAATTGAAAGACAAAACCACATGATCATATCAATTGACGCAGAAAAAAACATTTGAAAAAATCAAACAACCTTTCTTGAAAAAAATAAATAAAACCTCAGCAAAGTGGAATAGAGGGATCATACCCCAACATAATGAAAGCCTTATATGACAAACCTACAGCCAACATCATACTCATTGAGCAAATACTAAAAATTATTTCCCCTAAGAACAGGAACAATACATGGATGCCCACTTTCATTACTCCTGTTCGACATAGTATTGGAAGTACTAGCCATAGTAATCAGACAAGAAGAAGAAATAAAAGGTATTCAAATTGGAAAAGAAGTAAAACTGTCATTATTTGCTGATGACATAATATTGTACATAGAAAACCCTTAAGGCTCCATCAAAAATCTACTAGATTTAACAAATAAATTTGGCAACATAACAGGATACAAAATTAACACCCAGAAATCAATGGCATTTTTATACACCAATAATGAACTCACAGAAAGAGAAACTAAAAAAACAATCCCATTTACCACTGCAACAAAAAACTGAAGATACCTAGGAATAAACTTCACTAACAAGATAAAAGACCTGTACTCAAAAAACTATAGGACATTGAAAAAAGAGATAGAGGAATAAAAAAACAAATGGAAAAATATAGGGTGTTCATGGATTGGAAGATTTAACATCATACTATCCAAAGCTATTTATAGATTTAATGCAATCCCCATTAAAATACTAACAGCATATTTCACAGACCCAGAACAAACTCTCCAAAATTTACATGGAATAAAAAAGACCCTGAATAGCTGCAGCAATCCTGAGAAAGAAGAACAAAGTTGGAGGGATCACAATACCAGACAAAGTTATATTACAAAGACACTGTTTCAAAAATGCCCTGTACTGGCACAAGAATGGACATATAGACCAACGGAATAGGATAGAGAACCCAGAAATTGACCCAAGCCATTATTTGCTCAATTAATATTTGACAAAGGAGGCAAGAACACACAATGGAGTCAAGACAGTCTCTTCAATAAATGGTGTTGGGAATATTGGACAGATACATACAAAGAAATTAAACTAGACCACCAACTTATGCCATACACAAAAATAAAGTCAAATGGATAAAAGACTTAAATGTAAGACGGGAAACCATAAAAATATTAGAAGAATCCATAGGCAGCAAAATATCAGACACATCTCCTAGGGCAATGGAAACTAAGGAGAAAATAAACCAATGGGACTACTTCAAAATAAAAAGCTTCTGCACAGCAAAAGAAACCATCAACAAAACAATAGGAAAGCCCGCTGCATGGGAGAACATATTTGCAAATGTTACATCCGATAACGGTTTAATCTCCTAAATTTATAGGGAGGGAACTCATACAACTTAACAACAACAACAAAAAAAGATAAACAATCCAATAAAAATGGGCAAAGGACCTAAATAGACAGTTTTCGAAAGTGTCTATACAGAAGCCCAAGAGGCATATGAAAAAATGCTCAATATCACTAATCATCTGAGAGATGAAAATCAAAACAATGAGGTACCATCTCACACCTGTCAGAATGGTTATCATCAGCAAATCAACAAATGATAGTGCTGGTGAGGATGTGGAGAAAAAGGAATCCTAGCACACTGTTAGTGGGAATGCAGACTGGTGCAGACGCTGTGGAAAACAGTATGGAGTTCCCAAAAATTTAAAAATGGAACTGCCATTTGACCCAGTAATCCCACTTCTAGGAATATATCCCAAGATATCAGAAACACCAATTCGAAATAATATATGCACCCCTATCTTCATAGCAACACAATTTACAATAGCTAAGATTTAGAAACAGCCTAAGTGCTTATCAGCAGATGAGTGGATTAAACAACCATGGTACATCTACACAATGGAATACTATGCTGTTGTAAAAAAAGAAGGAACTCTTACCCTTTGCAACAGCATGGATGGACCTGGAGAACATGACACAGTTTTACTGGTTAATAAAGCAGATTTTTTTTTTCAATCGATGGAGTTACACATATGTTGATAAATATATGACTTTATATGCATGTTATTTTGTTGTATTGACAGCAAGCTTCAAAACTTCATATGTCAAATTCTCTGAAGGTGGTAACATCATAGATATTTTTATGCTTAAAAATGTCAGATTTTATGCCAAAAAAGAGCATTTGCGGGAAGTTTTAATTTATTACTTTATTTTGAAGAAAAGTGCTGCTAAAAGTTATTGTATACTTCGGGAAGCTTATGGTGAACATGCTCCATCTCAAGATACTTGTGAACACTGGTTTAAATGCTTTAAAAATGATGATTTCTATGTGAAAGACTAAGAAGATCCAGGTCAACTGAAAATGTTTGAAGACCAACAATTACAAGCATTATTGGACGAAGATGCGTGTCACACTCAAAAACAACGTGCAGAAAGTTTAAACGTTGCTCAGCAAACAATTTCCAATCATTTACAAGCAATGGGAACGATTTTAAAGGAAGGAAAATGGGTGCCACCTCAACTGAATGAAAGAAAATGGAAAACCGAAAAGTCATCAGTAAAATGTTGCTTCAATTGCACGAAAGAAAGTCTTTTTTGCACCGTATTGTGATGGCGATGAAAAGTAGATTTAGTTTGAGAATCCCAAATGCACAAAATCATGGGTTGATCCAGGTCAACCATCAACATTGACTGCAAGGCCAAATCGCTTTGGAAAGAAGACAATGCTCTGTGTTTGGTGGGATCAGGAAGGTGTGATGTATTATGAGCTTCTAAAACCAGGTGAAACCATTAATTCTGATCGCTATCAACAACAAATAATCAATTTGAACCACGTTTTGATTGTAAAATGACCAGAATGGGCCATAAGACTCAGCAAGTAATTTTGCTTCATGATAACGCACCATCACACACTTCAAAACCAGTTAAAGATAACTTAAAAGATCTTGCCTGGGAAGTATTAACCCACCTGCTGTATCCATCAGACTTTGCTCCTTCAGATGACCACTTGTTCCGATCAATGGCACACGCACTTTCTAAGCAGCACCTGCTGAAGGAAATAAGCCAGTCAGAGAAAGATAAGTATCACGTAGTCTCATTTGTGTAATATAATTAACAACATAAACTGATGAATAAAAATAGATGCAGAGGCATAAAAGCATGGAACAGACTGTCAAACCTCAGAGGGAAGACAGGGGAAGCTGAGGTGGTTGGGTAAGAGATCAACCAAAAGACTTGTATGTATGCATATAAGCATAACCGACAGGCATAGAGCCAGGGGTCCTCATACTTTTTAAACAGGGGGCCAGTTCACTGTCCCTGACCGTTGGAGGGCTGGACTATAGTTTAAAAAAAAAACTATGAACAAATTCCTATGCACACTGCACATATCTTATTTTGAAGTGAAAAAAACAAAAAGGCAAAACACCCACACGTGGCCCAGGGGCCGTAGTTTGAGGACGCCTGGTAGTGGGATGAGGGCCTGTGAGCTTGGAGAGGTCAATGGGGGAACAAGGAGACATATGTAATACTTTCAACAATAAAGATTTTTTAAAAAACAAACACAAAAAAACCCCACAAAACTATGCTTAATGTAATCAAAACTTGTTGGGTTGATTACATGATCTCTTAACTATGGAGTTCTGAACTGCTGGTAAATATTCCTTTAAATTTTTTTATTTCTAGTGACCAACTATTCTTAACTGAGATTAACATTTCCTCTAAACACATTTAAACATCAAACAATAGATATTACGTGATTTACTCAGACTATTCATGAAGTAGTAATGACTCTAGATTGAATTTTTTTAGTTCTTACATGTAATAAAATGCCATCTTACATGGAAAATAGATCTTTTGTGACATTCAAAGCATCAGTACTATTATTTCTCCTCTTGAAGCTTGTCATTTTATCACAGAGGCCATCTATTTATATTATCTTTGCGTTTCCCTTTTTCTATGTAATATCTAACTGATTATTGGATGAGTCTTACCATGATATTCCAATGAATCAAAGCTAAATTGTCCAGGCTAAATTAATATACTCTTTTTTCTATTTATTAAAAAGAGAAGGTACATGTGCTACTTTTCTATTTTTCGTGAATTTTGCTTTTTCTATTCAAGATTGTAATGAATCAAAATCTTGGTTCTAAAACTCTTTACATTTTGCTGTTTCCTCTTTTCACATATTCCTTTCTACCAAATCCCACTTCTTTTCACCAGAATTATATTTGGAAATTAACCTGATAAATTTGTTCTCAGAGTCCCTCACATATGAGAAGATAAAAATGAGAGATTGTAATTTCCTCTAATACATTCCATGTTGTTGTTTTTTTATTCCTGTTGCCTTTTTTTTGTCTTAGCATTAATTCACACTCACACTGCCCTTATTTTTTTCTTCATCCACAATATCTTGAGATAAATGTGGCCCTAGCATTATATTGGCATCTGAAGGAGTTAGTAATTAAATGTCAGCTTGTCATTCTGCACATAAACCTGAGTTAACCAAAGGTGGATAGCATTTCCAAATATGTCTGAAAGTATGAAAAATGTGACTTTTTCATGCTTGAATAATTGAAAGGTAGCCAAACTACTTCTATCAAACTTTTAAAAAGATCAGACAGAGAATAGCATGATAAATTTTAACTCAAACATCAGTTTATTCAAAAGTTTACAGAGTACTTGAAATCAGGGAATCTAAAGAGGACATCCATCTTTAAATATCTGGAGTATTATGAGAAAGCAAAGATATATCCAGTTAATTATAAATTCTGTTCAGGCAAATGGAAATATAGAAATAAATTTATCTTATCTCTTTGTATCTGCATAATACTCTCTCTTGGCTGGAGGTGGGCAGGGTAGGGTGGAGAGGTCAATGGGGGAAGGGAAGAACATCTGTAATACTTATAACAATAAAGACTCTATCATTCCTCTAATAAAGTATTTTGAAATATAGTTTGTCATCTGTGCAAACGTCTTTTCCACTTCCCTCCTTCGTATAATTTTTCCCATTGTATTTATAAGGTGACGTGAATTAAAATATTTTAAGTTCCTGTGGTGAGTTTTTAGGCGTACTTTTTTTTTTTTTAATCTATGTTGGGGAAAATTGCATCTTCCATATTTGTTGTCTCAGTAGACATTTTCATGCTCCATTACCACTCTGGAAGAAATAACAGTTTTTGGTTGTTCCAGTAATTCAAAATTTTAAAAGATTATAAAATCATTCTGGTATAATTTTATAGAGAAATTTTAGCTCTTTACTTGACATCCTGTACAAATATAAGGGAATGTTTATATTTCCACTGACTGTGGAAAATAGATTTTGTTCTACAACTTGTTGTTTTCTATTCCTTCATATGTTCACATATGCTGAAACAATATGTGTGGTGAGCTGAATGGAAAATAAAACAATCAATTTAACATTCAAAATAGGTGCCAAATAAATGGCTCTTGTTGGAGAAATAAGTGAATTTCCAGACCCTAGATCCAGAGGTTAGCTATTTATACAGCATTTGGGTTTTCCCAAAACCCCACATACGCTGTATAAATAAGGTTGTACGGTTCTTCCACATCTAATTTCCTTCTGATTGCAAAATAGACTCCAATTGATCATGCAAATAGACACTTAAAGGTCTCGTTTTATATGGTAAACTTTCCAAAGTTTGTGATGAAATGATTTTCAGCCTAAAGGAATGAATAGGAAATATAAACATGGAGATTAAACTTGTTTATGCCTCAGGCTTAGTTTGATTATTGAAACATGTGTGAAGACTCAAGAGTCTTGTAAATGTTGTCACCTCCACCTCATAAACTCCATCTCCTTGTCCTCCAAGTAAAATGTATTATAATGATTCTCATTGTTAACAAGTTAACATTTTCATGGTTAAAACATTAAAGTAATAAAATATTAGTGCTAAAGCTAGAAAAATACTTTGTAATAAAGATATATCCTTTTTTTTTCTATTTGAGATATATTGAAATATTTTTACAAGAAAAACGTTCAGCATTTCTTGCCTTTGTCTGTGTGTGTTATTTTATTTTAATAAGTGAGTACTATTACTTCCTAGAGAATTCCACATCTCAGAAAACTGGTGTGACTGGTACAGATTTCAAGGTGTAAGATTTACAATAATTTCAGAACAAAAATATAATAAAGTGCTAATGAATGTTACCTTCCTAATTAAAATGTACTGGCAAACAATGTTACATTAAGAATATTCAAGGGGAGGTGGGGAGAAATTAACCAAAGAACTTATATGCATAAATGTATAACCCATGGACACAGACAATAGTGTGGGAAGGCCTGGGGGGCAGAGGGAAGGTAGAGGGGATTAATAGGGGGGAAAAAGGGGACATCTTAATATTTTAAACAATAAACATAAATTTAAAAATAATAAAATAAACAAAAAATCACTAATAAAAACAAAGCTATTGAAATAGTGAAATATGTAATAACTATTAAATAATTAAATTATCATCCATAAGAATAATATTCAAATATGAATTTATAAATTGCTTTTATTTTAACTTAGCTTTCCAGTTTTATTTCTACTATGGAGGCAGAGGCACTGACAGAATTTGTTCTTTTTTTATTTTATTTTTTGCTAATGAGGATGTCAGCTGTAGTAACTGTTGAATGTACCATAAGTGTTATGACCACGTTGTCTTAATTTCTGCATTCTTTCTATGTTATTTTGAGCTGACACTATGGTTGAATAACCACATATCTATTTTTAATTTCATTTTAATACATATTCCATATTATAAATACCATAAGATATATGTATGTAACTCCCTCCATGAATTTCTTACTATGTTTTATGGATTAAATTCCAGGCAATAGTTGTTGAATTAAAGCATCTTAACAATGTCCCAAAAGTTGTACCAATTACTCTGCCATAGGTTAGCTTCCCTGCAGTCCACATTCATTACAAGGCATCATCACTTCTTAGAGATATTAATTTTAAAATGGATTGGGGAAATAGTAACACATTTTATTTACAATGTTGTTCAAAGAGAAATCCAAACCTTTATGTCACTTAAAAACAAACAAAATGACAATGAAACCCAGGAATATTTATAACTACTTTAATTTCTTTAAAAATTTAAACAAATTATTTTTACATTTACTTTCATTTAAATAAATTCTTAATTTCTACTTTAATGTCTTCTGCAAAAAAAGAAGGCTTTCCACCATTATGAATCAGGAAATCCTGTGCCATAGGTTAATAAACGTTCATGATTACATAGCTTAAGGATGTATAGAATTATAAATAAAATATTTTGTGGCTTACTTATTCACTTATGAATTAAATTATAATGTATTGAGTAACTTCTATGACCCTAGAGGTAAGACCTTATGTGCAATGTCTTCTATAGTTTATATCAGAGGAAGTATATGTCTCCAATAGCAAAATTAAAGTGTGGTAAACTCCATTAAATGGAACACTGCTCCTCATATATGCAAGTTATAAAATTTGTATGACAGAATTTAAAGAAACTGAAGGATCACTGCTATCTCTCTCAGAATTTATTTCTATGTAGAAGGAAAGTGAGACCTAGGAAAGTAAAACATGCAAGGTGACACTTATAGTAAGCTGGGACAAGGTCCATGACATCCTGACTTCTGATCCAGTGTCCTTCCTGTTACCGGATTAATGACACAGATGCAATGAGCCTACTTTTTCCGTGGGTAAAACAGGATATTTTAGTATAATGAAGTGCCACTTTATGTGACATATGAAAAGATGCCTGTATAACTGGCCCTTGTAGTGCGTGACTTTTCTGGTATTCTTACACTGTGCTTATTTCACCAATAGATGGCACACTTACTGCTTATAGTTTTATGATTTAATAGTCTGGTTAAAAAGTTTCCATTTATTAGGACTTTAAGAATATGCTATTATTTTAAAATAAGCTGTACTTTATAAAAGAAATGTATAAGTTTCTTCATTGGTTGTTTAAAAAGTCAATCAAGTTTAAGAAGTCAATGATTACAGCAATTCATTATAAATCAAATCAATATTTATGCCAATAAGAAAGTGAAAATTCCTTCTAAATATGTTCTACACATGCCTCCTATATTCTTTTACAGAGGGAATGCTATAAGACAGCCTATACAATACAGTTTGGCATATTTGATCCTTTATAATATACCTTTTCATACCACTCCTAGCTTTATCTCTGGGCCTAGCTGGGTACTACTTTACTATATAGTTTTTAGACCAAAGAATAAGCTATTAATTAAATGATTGGAACTTAATCCACAATATAAGATGTGTTCTAATCTGCTGTCTCAATTTTCTTTATATAACTAAACCAACTGTATTGTAGAGCTATTTCTTAACTTATTGTCTACCTTTTTAAAATAAAATATCAATTTTAGGAGAACTTTGTATTATAGACCATAATTATTCCAATTTTTAACATTAATGCTTGAATTTTTGTTATAAATTATAAAAACAATTTTCCAAATAACATGAAAATGCCAGATTATTTCAGAGAAATACTCTTTTATTAAATAGGCCAAAGCAATTGGAAAGTTGCATAAATGTGTATATGTGCTAATAATTCTCAGGTTTTACCAGAAGCTTTTTTCAGGCATTTTGATAACATATAAGAAGTCACTCCACATTTAATAGCTCATATGCACTGTTTGTTGACGTAAAAAAAACCACTGAATTTATTTGTCCCTGAAAACTATGTCATTAACCTGAATTTCTGGAAAGGCAGAGAAAGACAGAGTTTTACTAAGATATAAAGAATCTCTCACCCTTTAATATTCTGAGGGAAAATGCTCAGGAAACTACTCCTTCACTACCATCTTTAGTACTTGACTCACTGATTTCTCCTTCACTCCTCCAAGTTGTCATTCTTGAAAATTCCAATTGATCCATCCAAAATTTTTGATCTTTTCAACTTCTAAGCTCATTTCTTCCCAGATCTTATTTGCATCTCTATTAGTATCACTTCTATTTTAAATATCTCATTGTAACCATCACATTCTAACTTTCAAGTTCAGAGACTGAAGTAATTGCACTCCAGCTCAGTGTCCACCTTTAATAGGCTTCCAGTACTTGAATCTGCCTTTTCACTCACCAATCAATTTTTTTCTTTACCTCTGTTTATACACATCCCCGTCCTCACCACTCTGTTTATTCCTGAGGTTCCTTGAATGGCTGTGCCTTCCTAATGCCCTATTCCTCCTCTCCCTCTGATTAAATCCAACTATTCACCTACCATTTAGCAAACAATTTCCTCCACATTCATAAATGGCTGGAGAAAAAAAAAAATTCCTCCGCTGTGTGGACTGCTCTCACTTTATTTATTTCTTGGACTCATTGGTAACCCATTCATTGTTTAATAACATGCTATTTAGTCTCCATGTGTTTGAATGTTTTTGAGTGTTTTTAATGTAGTTGATTTGTAATTTCATCCCACTGTGATCTGAGAAGATGCTTGATATGATTTCAATCTTCTTTAACTTACAGAGATTCGTTTTGTGTCCTAACATGTGGTCTATCTTTGTGAATGACCCATGTTACCTTGAGAAGAATGTATAATCTGCAGATTTAGGATGAATGTTCCATAAATGTCAATTAAATCCATCTGCTCTAGTGTGTCCTTTAGAGTCTCCGTTTCCTTGTTAATTTTTTGTCTGGAAGATCTACCCAGTGAAGTCAGTGGGGTGTTAAAATCTCCTACCATGACTGTATTGCTGTCTCCCTTAAAGTCCTCTAGAATATATATATATATATTGAGGTACTTCTGTATTGGGTGCATATATGTTTCCTGGGGTTATATCCTTTTGTTGGATCAATCCCTTTAGTATTATGTAGTGACCTTTGTTGTCTCTTGTGATGGCCTTCATTTTGAAGTCTATTTTGTCAGATAAGAGTATTGCTACCCCAGTTTTTTGTTTTTGATTTTTTTTTTTTCTATTTGCATGGAAAATGTTTTCCATCCCTTCACTCTCATCCTGTTTGAGTCTTTTGTTCTTAGGTGGGTCTCTTGCAGACAGCATATAATGGATAATGTTTTTGTATCCATTCAGCTACCCTATGTCTTTTGATTGGAGCATTTAATCCATTTACATTTAAGGTTATTATTGACTAGAGGCCCGGTGCATGAAATTCATGCATTCGGGGGGGATCCCTCAGCCTGGCCTGTTTCCTCTTGCTGTACGGGAGCCCTCAGGGGATGTATGACTGCCAGTTTAGGCTTGTTCTCCACTGTCAGATTTCCTTAGTGCTGCACGGAGGTGGGAGAGGATCCTGGCACCACTGCTGCACTTGCCAGGCGTTGAGCTCATCAGCCATGAGCCCGGGTTCTGGCTGAGTAACACTCCCCATGGTAGGAGCTCACTGACCACTAGGGGGCAGCTTCTGCATTGTACATCTGCTTCCTGATGGCCAATGCACAGCATAACAACCGTTGTTCTGCCATTTGGTCAATTTGCATATTAACCTTTCATTATATAGTATAGGTACTTATTTATTGTCATTTTAGTTCTTTATGCCTATGTCTCTCTCTCTCTCTCTCTCTCTCTCTCTCTCTCTCTCTCTCTCTTTCTTTTTCTCATTAGAGAAGTCCCTTTACCATTTCTTGCAGTGCTGGTTTGGTGATGATAAACTCCTCTAGCTTTTTTTTTTTTGTCTAGGAAGCTCTTTATGTCACTATCTATTTTGAATGATAGCCTTGCTGGATATAATAATCTTGGTTTCAGATTCTTCCTTTTCATTACTTTGAATACTTCATGGCATTCCTTTCTGTCCTGTAGAGTTTCTGATGAGAAATCAGCTGACAGACTCATGGCAGCTCCTTTGTAGGTAACAAATTGCTTTTCTCTTGCTGCCTTTAAGATTCTCTCTTGTCTTTAATTTTTGGCATTTTAATTATGTTGTGCCTGGATGTGAGCCTGTTTGGGTTTTTCTGGTTTGGGTCTCTCTGTGCCTCCTGAACTTGTATGACTTTTTCCATCATCAGGATAGGGAAAATTTTTGCCATTACTTCTTCACTGTTCTCTGTTCTTTGCTCTCTTTCTTCCCTTCTAGCACTCCTTTTATGTGAGTACTATAGGCCCAGTGCACAAAATTCGTGCACGGGGGGGGGGGGTTGTCCCTCAGCCCAGCCTGCACCCTCTCCAATCTGGGAACCCTCTCACAATCCAGGACTACTGGCTCCCAACTGCTCACCTGCCTGACTTCCTGATTGCCCCTAACCTCTTCTGCCTGCCAGCTTGATCACCCCCTAACCACTCCCCTGCCAGCATGATTAATGCTTAACTGCTCCCCTGCCAGCCTGTTTGCCCCTAATTGCCCTCCTCTGCAGGCCTGGTCACCCCTAACTTCCCTCCCCTACAGGCCTGTTCCCCTCCAACTGCTCTCCCCTGCAGGCCTGGGTCCCTCCCAACTGCCCTTCCCTGCAGGCCTGTTCGCCCCCAACTTCCCTCCTCTGCCAGCTTAGTCACCCCTAAATGCCTTCCCCTGCAGGCTTGATCGCCCCCAACTGCCCTCCCTTGCAGGCCTGGTCCCTCCCAACTGCCCTTCTCTGCTGGCCATCTTGTGTCCACATGGAGGCAGGATCTTTGACCACATGGGGGCAGCCATCTTGTGTGTTGGAGTGATGGTCAATCTGCATATTACTCTTTTATTAGATAGGATAATGGCCTGGTGCATGGGTGGGGGCCGGCTGGTTTGCCCTGAAGAGTGTCCTGGATCAGGGTGGGGGTTCCCTTTGGGCATGGGGTGGCCTAGGCGAGGGGCCTGTGGTGGTTTGCAGGCCAGCCATGCCCCCTGGTGACCCAAAAGGAGGCCCTGGTATCTGGGGTTTATTTATCTTCTACAATTGAAACTTTGTAGCCTGGAGCGGAGCAAAGCCTTCTGCTTGCTCCATGGAGGCAGCCATTTCTCTTGGGACTTATGTATCTTCTATAATTGAAACTTTGTAGCCTTAAGCGGAGGCCTGGGCAGGCCAGGGTGTACAGAAAGTTTGGCTTCCTCCATTGCTGGGGCAACCCTAGCCTCCTGCTCTTTCCAGCTCCGTGGCTGCAGCCATTTGTGTTTGGACTTATGTATCTTCTATAATTGAAACTTTGTAGCCTTGAGTGGAGGCCCAGGCCAGCAAGGGCAGGCAGAAAGGTTGGCTTCCTCCATTGCTGGGGAAACCCAAGCCTCCCTCCTGCTCTCTGTGGCCGTAGCCATCTTGGTTGGGTTTATTTGCATATTTACTCCTGATTGGCTGGTGGACGTGGCTGGTGGGCATGGCTGGTGGGTATTGCGGAGTGATGGTTATTTTGCATATTACTCTTTTATTAGATAGGATTATTATATTTCATGTTTTCCCACAGCTCTCTTACACTAGCTGTCCTCCTATTTTTTAATTGTTTTTTTTTTCTTTTTGGTTCTTTGATTGAGTGATTTTTTTTTTCTATCCTGTCTTCTAACTCACTGATCCAATCATCTACTTTCCCTAATATTCTGTGTATTTCTTCCACTCTGTTCTTTATTAGTGCTGTTATTCCTCATAGTTACTACATCTTTTCTCATGCTGTTGAGCATCTTTGCTGACATTATTCTGAACTCTATGTCTGATAAATTTCTTATATCCATTTAATTTAGCTCTTCTTCTGGAGAATTCTCTTGTTCTTTTATTCTGGGCTTAATTTTTGGCTCTTCATTTGGCTGCCCATTTGGGTTTGTGTCTGTGTATTAGGTAGATCTGCTATGAGTCTCAATCTCTAGTGCAGAAAAATGTCAGACACTGTTTGTAACTGTCCCTTAGCACCCTGTTTATATCTATCACAATCCATAGCTTGTAGTTTTCTTTGCTGAGGCTGGGTACCTTTGGAAAGGACCAAGATGTACAGCAGTGTACTGCTTTTTATAGCCCCAGGCACTGGATTAAATCAGGTAATCCTCCAGATACCTGCCTCTATTTGCAGTTCCATTGACACTCAGTTTTGAATAGGCCTAGGCTATTGACCACAGGGTGGGGCAAGGGGTCTTCCAATAGGGTGCGACAACTGCCTTCCCCCCAGGCAAAAACTGCCTGGATAGCAAAGATTCGATGGAGAAAGATGTCCTCTGTAGTGTGAGGGAATGTCTCAGCACAGGAAACTGGGGTGGTTGCCCTCCAATCTCCAACACCAGAGCCCCCAAACTTGGCTTTTGCTCACACAGCTTCAGTCCACTCTGCTCTTGCTTTGCCGGAACCCAGTGTGAATGGCTGCACATGAAATTTTGTTCATTGGCCCTTTAAGAGGGTGCCTGCATTTCCAGCCATCTCTCCCTGACAGACAGCAACCCCACTGGGCACCTTTCTCAGTTGTGGTGTTCTCTGCTAGGAAGCTCAGCCTGGGGTTTAGACCTCAGAGTTCTCAGTGGGATCAGCCCACACCTGAGATATCCCTCTAGGACTTCAGGTGCTGTCCGTGGGAGCCTGACCAGCCCTTTTATACCTTTGCACTTCCTTCCAGTCTCTATGTGGTCTCCACTTTCCATTCTTAGTTATCAGGGTCCTCTCCAGCTAGTCCTCAGTTGATTTTTTAGGGTTGTGTATCTGTATGTTAGTTGTAATTCCAGTTTGGTCCTGGGAGAATGTCAGTGTACTTCTACTTACTCTGCTGCCATTTAGGAGTCTTCTGGACTGCTCTCACTTTAAATTAATGTTTATAAATCTCAAACAGGAACTCAGCACACATAATAATTCTACTATACTTCCCCAAGCTCTTAAATTACAACTTCACACCTTTTCTCATCTCTCTAAACACACTACTACTCTCACTCTACTCTGAACATATTATATCAAATGTCATTGAAAAAATTTGTTATCAGAAGAATGGTTTATCTTCCTGCAGCCAAATTAACTTATTTATCTGTTTCTCTACTCATATAGCCTCTTTCCTACTACTACAAAGAGAGTGCATTCTCTGTTATCTAAGGCCAGTTTCTTCATATGAATAGTCTGAAGATCTCCATTTTCTCATGTCTACTTATTGGCTTTGGGTTTTACAATTACAGATAAAATTAGCCTCTTTTTCTTCATCAAGTTTTGTTTTACACTCCTAAATTATTTCCAACAGCAAAACAAATAACAATGACAAAGCTTTAATATCACCCCATCTTTAAAAAAAAATTGAACATTTCCTACCAGCCACCATTACTATTCATTTTCTCTGCTCACTTTCTGTAAAACAACTCATATTTTTCTATACATATTCTCTTCTATAGTCCTCTTCTCAAGCCACAGCAAGTAAGTTTTAATTCCCCCTCCATTTTACTAAAATTATTCTTTAAAATGCCTCTAGTGATCCCCATGTTGCAATATCTATTCTTAATAAGCCCTTTCCACAGTTTTCTATTCCCTTCTTCTTCATAGTCCTTTTCTACAAATTCCTGTCACACCATAACCTTCTAATTGTTTTTTAACTCATGATGGTAAATAATATAACCACCACAAAAAATTATTATAAGTGTTAAAGAAAACAGTTAATAAATCATAGTATGTGCTTGTCACACAGCATGTGATAATTTTATAAGATAAACTAGAGGCCTGATGTAAAAAATTCATGCAAGAGTAGGCCTTCCTTCCCCCACCTGCTGGCACCAGCTTCCCTCTGTCACCCAGGACCTGGACTTCCCTCCAGCCATTGGCAGGCACCCAGGACCCAAGCTTCCCTCGCAGCCCTGGCTTTGTCCGGAAGGTCATCCAGAAGGACATCTGGTCTAATTAGCATATTATGCTTTTATTATTATAGACTAGAGGCCTGGTGCACAAATTTGTGCACAGGTGGGGTCCTTCAGCCTGGCCAGTGATTAGGGCCAATGGAGGAGTTAGCTGGCTGGGGGAGGGACCGCAGGAGGTTGGCAAATAGGGAGAAGGGACAGTGAGAGGTTGGCAGTGGGAGCACACTGACCACCAGGGGACAGCTCCTGCATTAAGCGTCTGCCCCCTGGTGGTCAGTGTACATCATAGCAACCAGTCAACTGGTTGTTTGGTCATTTGGTCATTCAATCGCTTAGGCTAGTGAGGGGCAACCTTTTGAGCTTGGTGTGTCAAACTTTGCCAAAAAACTGAGCATAACTCGGGTAGTGTGTCACTTTGAGGAAAAAACATTATTTCACAAATGTTTCATCCTCAGCATGCAGCTGCCTCAGCAGCCGCCTGTCATCACAAATGGCTACGCATGTCAGTGCTGACACATGTGTCATAGGTTCGCCATCACTGGCTTAGGCTTTTATATATAAAGACTAGAGGCCTGGCACACAAAATTTGTGCACTAGGCAGTTGGGGGGGTTTCCCTCAGCCCAGATGGCGAGAGGGCACAGGCCAGGCCGAGGGACCCCATTGGTGCAGGATTGGGGCTGGGGAGGGACTGCGGGAGGGCTCAAGGGTATGTCTGGCCCTTCTCATTCAGTCCCGATCCCGATCAGCTAGACCACAGCAGCAAGCTAACCTATTGGTCGGAGCATCTGCACCCTGGTGGTCAGTGCATGTCATAGCGAGCAGTTGAGTGGCCTTAGCATACCATTAGCATATTACACTTTGATTGGTTGAATGGTTGACCGGTCAACGAGACACTTAGCATATTAAGCTTTTATTATATAGGATTAGGATCATTTCCATTTCCTTGTCTGTTTAATTATTTGTATATCCTATCTAATAAAAGAGTAATATGCAAATTAACCATCACTCCACTACACCCACCAGCCATGCCCACCAGCAAATCAGGAGCGAGTATCTAAATTAACCCAACCAAGATGGCTGCAGCCATGGAGAGAGCAGGAGGGAGGCTTGGATTTCCCGGGCAATGGAGGAAGCCAAGCTTTCCGCACACCCTGGCCGGCTCAGGCCTCTGCTTAAGGCTACAAAGTTTCAATTATAGAAGGTGAATTAACACCAACAGAAATGGCTGCCACCACAGAGTGAGCAGAAGGCTAGGCTCCACTCCAGGCTACAAAGTTTCAATTGTAGAAGATAAATTTATCCCAGATACCAGGGCCTCCGCTTGGGTAGCTGGGGGGCATGGCCAGCCTGCAAACCACCACAGGCCCCTGGCCCAGGCTGCCCCACGCCCCAAGGGAACCCCCAAACTGATCTGGGAAACCCTTCAGGGCAAACCAGCTGGCCCCCACCCATGCACCAGGTCTCTATCCTATCTAATAAAAGAGTAATATGCAGATTGACCATCACTCCAACACACAATATGGCTGCCCCCATGTGGTCAAAGATCCTGTCCCCATGTGGACACAAGATGGCCGCCACAAGATGGCCAGCAGGGCAGGGCAGTTGGGAGGGACCATGGCTGCAAGGGAGGGCAGTTGGGAGCTATCAAGCCTGCAGGGGAGGGCAGTTAGGGGTGACCAGGCCAGCAGAGGAGGGAAGTTGGGGGCAAACAGGCTGGCATGGGAGCAGTTAGGCATCAATCAGGCTGGCAGGGGAGTGGTTAGGGGGTGATCAGGCTGGCAGGCAGAAGTGGTTAGGGGCAATCAGGAAGGCAGGCAGGTGAGCAGTTGAGAGCCAGCAGTCCTGGATTGTGAGAGGGATGTCCCTCAAGGGGTCCCAGATTGGAGAGGGTGGAGGCTGGGCTAAGGGACATCCCCCCCCCACGTGCATGAATTTCGTGCACCGGGCCTCTAGTTGTGATATATTGTGTGTTTTTCTTTTTTTTTCCCCATTCTCTCTCCAATAATATGTTTAAATTCTCTCTATATGAAGAATGAAGGTAGAGCAAGTAGAATAGCTAATTATACAGAGCATTTTCTCAATGTTCAACTACTTTGTCCTGAACTCTAGGAGTCCTGCTCACATGCTATAAAATCCCTCTAGGCCACAATATTCTCTGTTAACCAGTATGGTTGGTTGCCCATTTGACATTGGTAGTCACTTGGGAATGAACAACAGTGAACTATCATTAAGTACCCCTATGTTTTCATTAATTTGAAGGAGGTTAGAAATGTACAAAATATGGTCTCTGACCCTAAAGAGTAAAGAATCCACTTCAGGGTTGCGTAGGCAAGCTTTTATTTTATTTTTTTCTGTAAAGGACCAGATAGTAATTATTTGAGTCTCTGTGGGCCATACGGTCTTTACTGCCATTACTCAACTCTGCAGCTGCAGTGTGAAAATAATTATGAACCATACATAAAACTAAATGGGTGTGGCTGTGTTCCAATGCATATTTATTTATAGAAACTAAAATTTGAATTTCATATAATTTCCACATACCATGACATATTATTCTTCTTTTGATTGTTTTCAATTACTTAAAAGTTATTTTGTAGCTTATGCGTCTACAAAAGATAGAGAGTAGGCCTCATTTGGCCTGCTGTCCATAGTTTGTCAACCCCTAGCCTAGTTTTAAAAATGAGAAGAATACTTAGGAAATATTTTCTGACTAACACATGGTATTGAGTGGTATATTTTATAGTATAGTCTTTTCATAATTTTAGTGACTTAGGTACTGATAATATGAATATATTAAAATGATGTCCAAATATCTTAAAAGAATGTCAATATATCTTAAAAAATGTCAAAACAGGATATGAGAGATCCTTTTATGCCCACCTGTTTGAAGATAACTATGTAATTAGTTATGACTATCATCTACATCTTTACTCTAATGCTCATATCAGGCCAGCCTCTCATTCCAAGCCTGGATAATTGGGTTTACTGCACGTTATGGGAACCTGGAAAATGGCAATTCTCAGAGTCAATTCCTTTCTGGCAATCATTCAAGAATCCCAATTGTAAGCCATTTCGTGTCCCATGGGGGAGCAACCAAGTATTCAAATCTAGAAAGCAAGAGGAGTGGGTGAAATATAGTCCTAACAGTGGAAGAAGTAAATCTCTGAGCTCATCTGATAGAGAAAGTGCCAATAAATTTTTTATGGGTAACTGCAATTGTGAAAGTTATCCATGACTTTTCAAGATACCTTTCTGCTTTCATTCATCTCACTCACCAATACTTCACAATGGTGGGTTTGAGGTTCATGGTATAGAAGAAGTAGTATAGATGTATAGACCAGAGAATACCCCTATGAGGTCAAGAAAGGAAGCAATTAAATCAGACTGAAATTTTTTTTCTGGTGGAAAGGATACCTGGGTAAGGAATGTTTGAGTAGGTGGATTTATGAAATATTTTAGAGAGTCCACAAATCTGTTCTATTTTAGAGCCTAACATGCTTAAAAATAAGCTGGCAGGGAAAAATATGTTTGCCTGTTATTAACGGAATGCAGCATTCATTCACAGTTATGTATTAAAGATTACTTCTTAGAGCATGAAAAGTTCTGTATTTGATGATATTATCAATGTAAAAGTTTCAGAAGCTAAAAAGCATAAATTTATTCTTCAGATTGGGAAGTCTTTTTCAGTTTTCCATCTTGCAAAGTAAATGTTTGTTAAATTCACTGCCCTAATTTATAATGCTGTATACAAAGGTTGCATCTAATCTATAATCTTTAAGTGTAGACTACACTTTTAGAGTTTAAAAATGAAGTCAATAAATAAATTGCATTTGGAAGTGTATATATGATATAAGAATACTTACTGATCCTTGAGTAAACTCTTTAATTCCTTTAATTCTCAATTATCCTTACATGCCATGCAAGAAATAATGTCATTCAATATTTTGTCTTTTTTACACATTTTCTATACTTTTTTAAAAATGATGCCATCTTAATCTTTTTAACTAACTCAAATTTTTTGGAAGCTAACAAGAGTTATCACAATATAATTAAGAAGATAAATTGAATTTTGTACTTCTAGGCCATTGATCTATAATGTTAGGTATAAATATGTAGGAAAAAACACAAGCTGCGTGGCAAAGTTAATGTGATAATTGCAAAAACCAAAGTCAAAATGCACTGGAAGTTTCTGTTTAACAAGTTTGCAGGCAAAATCCTTTTTCTGTCTAACTGTCTTATATTTGAATATAAATTTTATTTTATTTTCAATCCCCTAATTTTAACAGCAGAATGGCTAATGCCATTGCTTGTTTTGCATTTGTTTTGCTTCCTGCTGTTGAATGAACAATCAGTGTTTACAGATTAGCAGCAGTTGTAGTGTTCTGACTTTTACTCCTTTCAAACTGGCAGATGAGAAGCATTTTATATTTGTTGCTCTGGCATTTTTGGAGTAGCCAGGACATTCACAGTGCAAACCACTGTTATTCATACTGTTATAATTCCTTTGCAGTTAAGTCATTACTAGCAATCACAGCAGGCTTGTAGTACAATACCTTATTTGGCAATGTCATGTGAGATGCCCAGAGCAATACAAAAAATAAAGGCCAACTTGTCTGGCTGAGGAGGAATTTACTGCGAGCCCCCTGGCAGAGGGATCTTTTAGAAAGCATCATGTGCTATCCTGGGGGATCATATGAACCTGAAATGGAGCAGGTGCCCTGAGCCTCAAAGGAAAGTTGCTATAAAAATCCAACTGCATGGAGTTTCTTTTAGAATTCATCAAAATTTCAGTTGTATTTCTTCTACAGAAAAGCCTTAGCTGAAATTACTTTGACAATTAAAATATTAACCAATGTGAGCACAGCTAAGCAAAAACTGCAAAGACGTAAAGGCACTTGGAATGCTTTGCTAGCCCCACTTCCTTCCACTCCCTGTTTAGAGCAAACTTAAAGGATGAGTCACTACCTTGACTACAGACCTATCTCTTTGAGTGTTTGTGATTTGCTGTGAGATACTTTATTTGAAACAGTTCTTTCAAAGTAAAAGGGGAATGAGGACCTTAGTTTATCAACCCCAAGGGCCTCAGAAATTTAACTTATGCTCCCCTAGGGCAATTTAATTCCTGGTCCTGCCCCAGACCTAAGCCCCATCTTGAGAGGATTTGGAATATTTAAAAAAGTGGTTCCATATAAAGAAAACAGCAGAGGGAGGGACAGCAAATGTGGCAGCTCTAGAACTGTTTCTTGAACTAACTTGCTAATATAGTTACTTGTCCTTTCTGTGTATGCACATGTGTGTGATTTGCTATTCTAATTAAAATGAAAACAAGACTATATTTAACTGTGAACTAAGAAAATAAATGATTAATAGCATTTGTATAGCATTTTATTGCTTACAGATCTAACATTAGTAGTGAAATCGGAATTTGTAGGGGTGAAATAGGCATGTTTAGGGAATTTTTAGAATTGGGGGTCCATGGAAAAAAACACATGGCTACAGAGCTGCAAAAAGTTACATTTCCATAAGATAAGGGAACTGGGAGTAGCCAAAGGTCTATATTTACAAAATAAAGCAGGAAGGCCTCACAGGTCCCATGTGAGGTTTGACCTTTGAGCTCAGGAGTTGCTATAGTGACCAAATCAAAGGGGAATAGTATCTAATCAGAGGGGATATCGAGGCATAAAAACTGCAGCCTTTATAAACTGGGGAGAAAGGAACTCGGTGGGACTCTTTCCCCTTCCCTACATGGGAGTCTGTGCTTGTTTTTCAATAAATTTCCACCTTTGCTATACCAGCTTCAGTCCGTGGTATCATTCTTCAACTCCAATGGACAAAGAATCTGGGGAAGCCATCCTGCCCAGGGAAACACTGCGTGTTCCAATCCAAAAATCCTGTATCATTACATTTGACCCTCACACTTACCTGATAAGGTATGGTAAGAATAAAAGAATAATTAAAAAAAAAACCATGAGAGAGATCTAGTGAATTGGTCAAGTTCAAAAAATATATAAAAACATTCCAACTAGGTGTTCTTCACTGTAGAGTCACTACTCTTTTCAATATGTTTACATCCAACATAAAATTGTTAACTAATTTCAATAGAAAATGGCTTGTCCAACTACAAAGTAAAGGTTTAAATGAAAATAATATTTTCTGAATCCTCTTAATTGCAAGACTTATCAAGCATTTCAAAGAGCACCCTCCAAACTGCTGGCTATACAGAACAAACCAGAGGATTCTGCAGACATTTTGTAAAACTAAAGAACTAAAGGTCAACAGGTTATTTCAGACCTTGTGGCAGATTCCAGATTTTTTATTCAGATCAGTTTTAAATTTCTGAATAAACCGGAAAAAAAAAAAACACACATTAAAGTAAGACCCAATCAATAATGCTGAGAGGAATTGTGGCGCACAGATGCCAACCATAGTAACTGCGGTCTGATATGCCTTAATCTTGTGCTGCATTTCTGCTGTGTAGGAGCCAAATTAATACCCTCAGAACCTGTGACTGTGTTTCTTTACATAGCAAACATCATTGATGTTGAGATAGCAACATCACTTTGGATCACCCTGTTTGGCGCAATCTAATCATGGGTACTTCAAAGCAGAGAACCTTTCTAGGCTGAATCAAAGATAGAGATGTAACAACTGAATATGGGTCAGAGAAATATGAAGTTCCTGGCGTTTAAGATGAGGAAAAGGCGATGAGCCAAGGAATGCAGATAAGCTATAGACTCCGTAAAAAAAGAAGGAAATGGAGTCTTCCCCAAACCCCTAGAAGGAACATAGCCCTGCCCACACCTTGACTTTAGCACAGTGAGACCATTGTGGAATTTCTGAATGACAAAACTTCAAGAAAATAAAGGTGTTGTTTTAAGCCATACTAGTACATTTGTGGTAATTGGTTACAGCAGCAATAACAAAAAATCACTAATATATGATCATTTTTCAAACCTCTGACTTTGTTGACTTAAAATTGTATGATGTTCAAATTTGCATCTTATTGTTTGGAATGAAATCTGCAGATTGCATCAGAAAAACAATATGGAAAGTATTTAAATTGTAGATATGTAGAAAAATACCACAATAAGGTGATAAGCCATTATCATTGATTGATTCAAAGTATTCTTTTAATTACTTGTTTTGACTAAATTTTTAACATAATCCTATGCTGAAGTTGTGCTTTTATGGGCAACTTTACATTATATCTTCTCTGAGAACTAAAAAAAAATAAGTAAAAATTATTAAATGAGCATTTTATTCATTTGATGACTAACATTAGTTGAATTATTATTTTTTCTTTCATCAAATTGGATGAATATATTTTAAAATAAGTAATGATTTTGACATTTTTGATCATCTCTCACAATAACATAGTATAAAGATATGTGGAGTAGTATGGCTGGCTACTTGTTCAGTTTATTTTATTAAATCTACTGTTTTTAAATTCTATTAAGGCTGTGCCTCACATGTGAAGAATTTGATAAAAAAATGTTTATTTGGCACCTGGCTTTTTACACTTCAGAAAAATATTGAAAATTATCAATAAAATGGGAGGCATGGTTATATTATAGTTAATGTTTAGTGTCACATTTATGGGTTTTCTATCTTCATCATATAAGCTTGAGTTGGCTGGCTCACTGGTTGCAGACAGTTCCTGATGCATTTTGCTTCTGCTTTGAGACTATAATGAAGTGAACTTAATATTTCACATGACACATTTTCAACAATGTAAACAAACACATAAAGTGGTTTTTTCCAAGACACTGAAATACAACTTATATTCCTTTTACTTACTCCTTACACTGATGAAATTTAAAAATATATGGACTAACCTATCACTCCTGGCACAGTTATATGGATTTAGGAAACTATCACTCAATAAAATATTATTTTGTAAAAATTAGAAATACTATCGTATGCTCTATAGCCTCAATTTAAAGAGAGTTCAGTTCCATTGGTATGCTTGCCTTTTATGTTGCAAAATTTTAATTTTGTTTTAGTTCAGCTAAAGTGTCTATTTTGGGGAATCATTCCATGGTAAGTAAATTAACAGGACACTCATTTATAAATTAGGATGTCAGTGAATTAACGTACACTGAGAAATGTGCTACCTTCCAGTCTGCAATCATAGAAATTAACTGGTTAGAGTTTCTCATCTCTAAAGAAAAGAGGGCTTGGAAGAGGGATGTAATATGCAAATTGACCGAACGGCCAAACAGCAGAATGACCATCAGGACGACCATCCGGGACCACATTATGACACCCATTGGTGCCAGGCCAGCCAAGGTGGGTGCAATGCAATTGGTTGGGGGCCCAGCCATCGCCCCATGATCGCCCTACAGAGGGAGACCCAGGCCACTGACTGGCAGGCTGCAGCGGGTGGGCGGGGCCTCCCTCTGCGAGGAAAACCTGGGTCCTGGGTACCGAAGGGAAGCTGGTGCCTGCAGCTGTGGGAAGGAAGGCCTACTCTTGCATGAATTTTATGCATCAGGCCTCTAGTATCTTCATAAAGAGATCTTCACATAGATTCATTTTAATCATGTTACCATTTAGATATTACTAGATACAGTGATGCCATCTAACTGAATGACAACCAGAGTTTCTGCACTAACGTCTGTAAGCCAGGATCTTGCAGATTTTGCCATGCTATTTTTTTTTTGGGGGGGGGGGGATGGGGCTTATCCAATATGATTTATGTAAGGGAGATTTAAAAAGAGTGTATAGATTTTATCAGATTATGGATAACAAGCGTGATTGTACTATTCCAGAGTCATGCATTAAAACATAGTCAGTTGCTCACTTTATATGTGACAACTTCAATAAGAATTCTGTTAAAATTGTTGAAAGAATTATGCAAAAAATTCAAATACCATATAAACTTGTATAAGGAAAGTATAGAATGCACTGTATTTATATATCACAGATATATAAACTCAAAGCTTTTAATTTTCTAAAGAGAGTAACTATTTTTCATATGAATTATAGGATTTTTATTATGAGGCTATTTGAGACCAAATACAATTTTTACTCCCTACTAATACCAAGAAATATGGGATACTTCTGTGAATCCTAGTTAACACTGTTATAAATAATTTGAGGTCATACTGCCATATAGGAGAATCACTTTAAAAAAAAATATAATATATATATATACTTTTATCAATTTCAGAGTGGAAGGGAAAGAGAGAGAGAAAGAAACACCAATGATGACAATTATTGATCTACTGCTTCCTGCACACCCCCTACTGGGGACTGAGACTGCAACTGGGGCATGCACCCTGACTGGGAATCAAACCATGACCTCCTGATTCATAGGTGGACACTCAAACACCTTTAATTTTGGATATGGCTAATCAACATCAGTGTTGTTAAATATTTTCTGAGATTAAGTTACTCATATTTTTTTCAAGAATACTTTCATTCCATAATATTGGATTTTTATTTCATAACTAGAGGCCCGGTGCATGAAAGTCATGCACGGAGGGGGTTTGTCCCTCAGCCCAGCCTGCACCCTCTACAATCTGGGACCCCTTAAGGGATGTCCAACTGCCCATTTAGGCCCAATCCCACCAGGACTGCTGGCTCCCAACTGCTCTCCTGCCTGCCTTCCTGATTGCCCCTAACTACTCTGTCTGCCAGCCTGATCACCCCCTAACTCCTCCCCTGCCAGCCTGATTGATGCCTAACTGCTCCCCTAACTGCCCTCCCCTGCAGGCCTGGTCACCCTAACTTCCCTCCCCTGCAGGCCTAGTCACTCCTAACTGCCCTCCCCTGCAGCCTGGTCTCCCCCAACTTCCCTCCTCTGCCGGCCTGGTCACCCCTAACTGCTCTCCCCTGCAGGCTTGATCGCCCCCAACTGCCCTCCCTTGCAGGCCTGGTCCTTCCCAACTGCCCTCCCCTGCTGGCCTTATCACCCACAACTGCCCTCCCTGCAGGCCTGGTCCCTCCTAACTGCCCTCCCCTTGCTGGCCATCTTGTGGTGGCCATCTTGTGTCCACATGGTGGCAGCCATCTTTGACCACATGGGGGCAGCCATTTGTGTGTTGGAGTGATGGTCAATCTGCATATTACTCTTTTATTAGATAGAATAGAGGCCTGGTGCGCGGGTGGGGGCCAGCTGGTTTGCCCTGAAGGGTGTCCCAGATCAAAGTGGGGGTTCCCTTGGGGTGTGGGGTGGCCTGGGCGAGGGGCCTGTGGTGGTTTGCAGGGTGGCCACACCCCCTGGAGACTGAAGTGGAGGCCCTGGTATCTGGGATTTATTTATCTTCTACAATTGAAACTTTGTAGCCTGGAGCAGAGCCAAGCCTTCTACTCACTCTGTGGCAGCAGCCATTTCTGTTGGGATTTATTTACCTTCTATAATTGAAACTTTGTAGCCTTAAGCAGAGGCCTGGGCTGGCCAGGGTGTGCGGAAAGCTTGGCTTCCTCCATTGCCGGGGAAACCCAAGCCTCCCTTCTGTTCGGTCAGTGGCCACAGCCATCTTGGTTGGGGGTAATTTGCATACTCGCTCCTGATTGGCTGGTGGGCATGGCTGGTAGGCATGGCTTGTGGGTGTAGCAGAGTGATGGTCTATTTGCATATTACTCTTTTATTAGATAGGATATGATATGCAAATGTATTCTTCCATTTCATAGGCTCCCTTATTTATTAATATTATATATTGATTATAAATTAAATATGCTCTTAATTCTTCATAAACCCTTAAAGTAATACTTTATTTTAATCACTTTAGTTAACTGTAGACAAATCAGTATTGAGAATAGAGTAAATAATGGTTAGTTAATGTGGTACATTTGATGTACATTGAAGAGTTTCATAGAACAGGTTTGTATATGTCCATTTTGTTGCAGACTGTCCAACAGTCCACATATATAGGGAAAATCAATAATATATAATGGGGTTGTTTCGCAGCCAAATAATTTGAATTGCCTTTCTATGTTGTTATTAAAAAAAAAAAAAAAACAACTTTAAATTATTTGACAATATCTGATCAACATGTTCTATATTGTGATCACTCAGAAATTTTGTCCAAAATTCAGAAAGTTAGTTAATGTTGTGGCTTCAGTTTCCTCAAAGTTAAAATGATAAAGTAAGGTTCATGAATCCTTAACTTTCCTTCCAGCTTCAGTACTTTATAAATTGATAGTAACATTACTTTATGCTTCTCTTCTTTCCACACAAAATTAAAATTAATCTTACACATAGTGAATTGTTGAATATTACTGACTGAAGTGAATAGGCAAATTAAATAGATAAAATAGAGATCTTAGCACAAAAATAATGTATTTATAAAATAAATTTTCTAATTTATATCTATTATATACAAATAAAATTTATATTATTATAACATAACTATTTGATATGCTGTAAAACTATTCTTTAAGTAAATCAAATAAATTTATTCTTTAAATAAAAGGATAGATAAATTCATGAATATTTCTTTGAAAAAAAGTAATGTACATATTTTTCTGTTACCTGCAAGTAAAAATAACAGTGCTCAATATTCTTATCATGAAAATATAATGTATATATTTTGTAAGTTTAGTTTTAGGACAGTGGAAAAAAACTGTCATTAATCTGGTGAAATCAAGTTTTCATGATGATTATAATAAATAAAATTTATATTTTGCTATTTTTATTCAAGTACTCTGTATATATTTGCTCATTTATGAATAAGGACTTGTGGTAATACCACTAAAATGAGAAAATTAAATAATTTTCTAATACATAGAATGAATGACTAAAGTTTAAAATAGAACACTACCTTGAACATTTGGGAAATCCATTTTGTATTGTTTTCCTGACTAATTTAATTATAATAGGCCAGAAAAAAACAGTTAACTTAAACAAACAAAAGAATAATCTAAGTGATATAATGTAGAACATAAGTGCTGAGAAATTTTTGTTGTTTTCTACACTGTACTTTATTTTTTATGCTCAGTGCCATTCAAGGTTTTAAAAATTCTCATCTCTGCTGGTACACATTATTGATTGATTCAGTTCATGAGAATGATCCATATATACATTGAAAGGCCAAATTTATCATGGAATTATGAAATCAGCTTACACTAAACTCATCACAAAGTTAATAAGTGATTAGATGCATTTTTTGTTAGTGTTGGTAGAGTATCATAATTAAACAAATAACTTCTAGCCAATGAATATTTTCCAAACTAGTTAACATTATTATTTATGATCTAGTGATGATTGGTTT
This sequence comes from Eptesicus fuscus, assembly GCF_027574615.1. Taxonomy (NCBI): domain Eukaryota; kingdom Metazoa; phylum Chordata; class Mammalia; order Chiroptera; family Vespertilionidae; genus Eptesicus; species Eptesicus fuscus. The sequence continues at coordinate 89,393,383 of NC_072475.1, read as the reverse complement.
TCAACATTATGTACTGTGTTTGGGATAGGGTAGGTACACTGGATCTTCACACACCAGCTCCTGGGTCAGTTTGAAAAGATTCTTGGGACAGATCCTGGAAATGCGGCATAAGGGAGAATGTTAGTTATGCAAGGCATTCACAAATGTATGTAGTGCCACTCACTGACATCTACAAAGAATCCATTTTCTAAATTGTCAAAGAAGCTATTGTGACAGAGTGACACCAGAGCAGAGCTGTCAATTCTATTATTAAATTGACATTCCACACATGCTGCTTTCATGTGGGTCCCTTAATGAACTTAGTCTCCCTCTTTTCCCCCTGAACTATTTAATGTCTTCTTTCTTATCTGCTCTTCAAATAGCCATCAGTTGATGTTAAAGCATTGGACAAGTAAGCCCTATAAGAGGCCATCCTGGTTCATTGACAAAACACCTGGGAGAGTCTTCCTGGCATCTCTGTTGCTCAAGGATACCACAGTGATTGCTACAGAAACTATGACATCTCCCAGGGTATTGTCAATCAAGCATTTAACAGTAAACAAGAACAACAAAAAAAGTGTGTTTTAAGCAAGACAACAAATAGCACTGCAGTCCTGTTTGTGAAAAGGCAGAACAACACATTGTCTTTATCTGTGGAGCACAACACCCAGCTCTTGGAGGTTTTGACAATGCAAAGCAAAGAGCACATGCCTTAACCAAAACTGAGGTTTGATACAAGCTGGTTGTTAATTCTCTTGGGATGGCCATTGTTCTCCTAGCCACTGGAGTCATGTGTGCTAAACAGGCATCCAATGAAAAGTGCCCTACTCTCCTCGTTCACTTGTTTGTGCCATTATCATTGTTATATGTCCCCCACGCTTGGACTTCCCAGATAGCCATTTTGCTATTCTGCCTGCTGGGAATCCTCTATGAAGATGACAAATAGGAAGAGATGGCTAACTTTTGTTCTCAGAGGCGTCTTGTTGTGGATAGCCTGTGACTGACAGTTGTTGGGAAGCAGGACAGGGGGTTTTTACATTTGTTTACTGTCTTGAATATTCCCCATTGCTTCCCACATTAACTATTGTCATTCATGGAAGAGCTAGAATTCCTATACTTCCAATGCAGATGTCACAGAGCTATGTATAGATATAGAGCTATGACATGATCATTATATGAAAAATAAGAAGTGGATCAGGGTCACTGGTAGTGGAATGCTGTGATAGTCTGGCTATTAAGATATAAACATTCCTAACATTCTTAACAAGATATTTCACCTTACATTATTCTTTGTATGAAGCTAAAAATTTAAACACTGTATATATTCAATATGATATCAGTAAAATGAGGTCTAATTTATAAATGGCTTTAATTATGTTTCAACTGTTCTGATTTAAACTTTTTTAAAAATTTCTTATTACAACTTGTTTTTTTTTTTTATTTCATATTTAGCCAATAAACTGTCTGAGTGGAATTCAAATTTCTCTGGCAATTAATTTGCAAAATATGTAAACACACACAACTCAATATTAAAACAACAAACACCCAATTAAAAAGAGGATAGATATACTGATGGACAACAGACACATGAAAAGATGACCAGCATTCCTAATCAATAGAGAAATGCAAATCAAAGTCACAATGAGATATTGTCTCATACCTGTCAGATTGGCTATTATAAAAAAAGTCAACAAATGATATGTTTATTGGCAAGGAGGTTGAGAAAAGTTAATCCTGTGCACTACTAGTGAGATTGAAAACTGGAGCACCCACTGTGGAAAACGTTAGAGTGGTTCCTCAAAAAACTGAGGATAGAACTAACATATGACTGAGTATTTCTACTTCTGAATATCTATCTGAAGAAAGGAAAACACTAAGTTAAAAAGATATATGAACCCTATGTTCATTTTAGCATCAATTATAATATTTTGCATATGACTGCAACCTAACTGTCCATTGGTAGATGAATACATAAAAATGTGATATATATATATATATATATATATATGCCATAAAAATGAATAAAATCTTGCCATTTCCACTTGCAACAACATGGATCAACCTAGAGAGTTTATGCTGAATAAAATAAGTCAGACAGAAAAGGACATGATTTTATTTATATGTGGAATCTAAAAAACAAATGTTTGCCAGATGGGAAGGTGTGGGGTGATGGATGAAAAATGTGAAAGTGTGAAAGGGAATAAGGGGTACAAACTTTCAGTTATAAAATATATATACAATATATGTCACAGGGACATAATATACAACATAGAAAATACAGTCAATAGTATCATGATGTATTATGGTGACATGATTATTGGATTTATCATGGTGATTACTTTGTAAGGTATATAAATGTTGAGTAAATAGGTTATGCACCTGAAACTCATATAATATGGTACATCAACTATACTTTCATAAAAAAAAATTCTCTGGTAATAAGCTGACTGATTTACCTATAGTTTTGCATTTTCAAATAGTAATTCTGTGTATGTTTGTTTTATTTGCTGCAAAATTGCTGTGACTTAAAATTCTGTACTTTGTTGCTTGACTATAATCTACATTTCACTTCAAATACTTCAAATATGATAGTTTAATGAAATGTGAGGCTTATGTAAAACATCAGCACAGAAATTATATTCCAGAGCTTGCCTGAGTGAAGAAGCCAAATTGGTGGAATCCCCATGCCCTTTATGTTGTATAAAGCTTTCTGAAAAATGTTTTACTGTGGCGTATAACTTACTCAATGTAAATGGTTTCTATAGAGCTACTGAAAAGCCTTTCTGTCACTTACTGGCTTTAGAATGATGAGATTTTAAGCCCTTTGATCCAGAGTCTGTATTTCACAGTCAAGACTAAAAGCCAAGACTAAAAGTAACAAGCAAAATAGAGACAGACTTATAGACAGAGAGCAGGCTGACAGTTGTCAGGTGGTGGGAGGCTGGGTGGGGGTGGAAGGATTGAGCAGAAAAATAAAGAAAAAAGAAAAACTTATGGACAGGAACAAAAGTGTGGTGTGGTGATTGCCTGGGCGAGGGGAGGGAAAGGTGGAGGAGGGCATAAGGGAATAAATGGTGATGGAAAGAAGACTTGACTTGGGGTGGCGAACACACAGTACAGTACACAGATGATGTGTTGTGAAACCTTTATAACAAATGAAGACCAGAAGAAATGGTTAAGCCTGAGCATTATTATACTAGGTTTGATGAACAGTAGAAAGCTATGAAAAAGTCTAACACACGAGGACACGTATGTAATACCTTAATCAATAAAGAAATTTTTTAAAAAAAGATCTTGAAAAATGATCATTGGGTGGTCTGTCCACAAGTATGTGGAGTGAGAATTTTCCATGAAATATTGACAATAAAAGACTGTCACTTAAAAAAAGAAAAAAAAGAAAAAGTCTAACACAAAAGGGTATTAGTTAAGGGTAGTAAATTAGGAAATAGTATTGTCTGTTTCTTCAGATTTCTCTTGGCATCCCTTCATCTTTGGTGAGAAGGATGCTCTGGGTAGAGGGAGAACAGTTCTCACATGTTCTCTTAGGACCTACTTCAGGGGAAAAGGAGAAGTCAGAGAATCTTTCCTTCACCTGTCATTTCTCAAGTTGCTTCAGCTTAAAATAATCAGTAGGCCAAGTTGCCATGATTTAGGGTAGCATGTTCTGAATCTAATAATTTAAATTTTCTGAAATTTTTAAGCAACTTTGATTTTTCTCTCTTTTTTTCACCTCTTAATCCCACATGACTTCAAACAAAATATGTGATTGACATCAAGAAACAGTGCAAAAAATTAAAAATTGTGATTGGAGTATCACCTTATTGAGTAAGTATAAAAATCTATGGAAGATAATTAGTAAGAATCTTATGCTTTTTTCTAAATATAATAAGAATCATCTCAAATGCAGTACCAGCTGTAAAATTTCATGATCCCATCACTATAAGCACAATATGATAAATAATCCAACAATATTCATTTTTGAGAAAACACATTAATATGGGTAAAGTAGAAGTTGAATTCACTAATAAAGTTACATCAGAAACTATTCTTTATATTTTATTTTGAATGTTGAATTTATACATATCTATTCATTCATCTGTTTCCCTAGCAAAAACGTAATGATAGCAAAATAGTAAAAAACAAAACAGAAAGAAAAACAACCCTACTCGCAAGGAGCTTATGTTGCAGTACAAGGAGATATTAACAAATTAATAATTTGTATGTTTAGTTGATAGAAATAAGTACAATAAAACATAAAATAAGGCAGTTGTTTTAACTACTAGAGGCTAAATGCATGAAATTTGTGCATGGGTAGGGTCCCTAGGCCTGGCCGGTGATCAGGGCCGATTGGGGCCTTCCTTCTTTCTGCAACGCCCCCTGGTGGTCATCACATGTCATAGCGAGCGATCAAACTCCCAATCTCCCAGGTCAAACTCCTGAGGGGACACTTTGCATATTAGCCTTTTATATATATATATAGATAGTGATCAGGAAACTCCAAGACACTTAATAACTTCTCTGAGTAACATTAAAAGAAAACAGCTTGGCCAGCATGGCTCCGTGGTTGAGCATCAACCAGTGAACCAGGAGGTTATGTTTGATTCCTGGTTGGAGCACGTGCCTGGGTTTCAGGGTCGATCCCCAGTGTGGGGAGTGCAGGAGGCAGCCTATCAATTATTCTCTCTCATCATTGGTGTTTTTATCTCTCTCTCCCTCCCTCTCTCTCTCCTTTCTTCTCAAAATCAACAACAACAAAAAATAAAATAAAAAAAGAGAACTACATACGAGACTAAGTCATGTAGGTATTGGGGAGAAGGCATTTTCAGCAGAGGGAAGAGCATATCAAAGTCTCCAGGGCAAGAGGATATCTGGCTGATTTCCAGAATTGTGAGGGTATAGCTGAAACCACAAAGGCAAAGGTAAGAAGAGGAGAGAATGAAGTCAGAGATATGAAGGAGGTCAGGTTACATAAGGGTTTGCAGAACATTCTATCAGCTTTACTCTGAATGGCATGACTTCATTGAAGAGTTTTGAGTATACTAATGAAATGTACTCATATGAATATTTCTAAGGAAATTTCCAAGACAGAACTCTGACAATGTTATTTCCTCTGTCTTCTTTGAGTGCCTTATTTCCTACTCTTCCAGAACTTATGACAGCTCATTTCTAGTTACTTTATCCTACCTACATATGCCAATCAAAATGAGGACAAGAAAAAAAAGGGAGGAAAGATCTCATTATCAAGTTCATTAGAGAAAGTAGTTAATGATACCCATCTTCACCCTTTGTTTCCTTCTGCTGGGCTCTTCACCTTGGAAGGGATATGGATGGCCAACAGATACAGACCTTTAAAAAAAAAAAACTTGACTTGATTCTACTTAGTCTCTGCCAAAAGAATTAATTTCAAGAAATTTCTAAAGTTAAGAAGTTAAGACCTAAGATACCCTCTTTACAAATGGTCATTTCTTGACCAACTCTCATATCAGAAGCAAGATGTGATTCACAGAAGTTCATGTCCACCAAACTGGTCACATTAAAGGGGAGATTTAAATTTCCATTGGATGATTACTGCTCAGGTCCGCTCATAAGAAGTATTTAATTATTATCTGTTCAACTCTTAACTTAGTTACAGAGTCAATATTTAGGTACATGTTCAGAAAAAACATTCTTTAATTCAATTCTGACTCACATTTAAGAGATTGTTTTGCATATTTTCTTATCCTAGTACTTGTTATGTAGTAATAAGAAACAAGATAGATAAAAAGAAAGAAAAGGAAAATTAAATATATATGTCGCCTGTTCTGCTTTCTCATACCCCAAGGCCAGAGAAGCAATATATATATTAGAGGCCTGGAGCACAAAATTCGTGCTTGGTAGGGTCCCTAGGCCTGGCTGGTGATCAGGGCCAATCTGTGGGGCAACTGGCAGAGCGATCAGGCCTCCCAATCCCCTCACCCCGCTGGCACCCGCCTTGGCTGGCCTGGGGCCTGCGGGCTGGGGGCAGCTCCTGCCTTGAGCATCTGCCCCCTGGTGGTCAGTGCACATCATAGCGACCAGTCATTCCACCACTTGTTCCACCATTCAGTTAATTTGCATATTAGGCTTATATTATATAGGATATATATATACTTCTATGACCAATTTACATTTTTTAAATTTATTTCCATATTTTATTTCTACTCTTGACATGAGTTGCTTAGTATAGGAACTGTTTTTCTCATTTCTGTATACTGGCATGAGAGAAGTGCTTAATACATATTTTAAAATAAATGCATGGATGACTGTTGGACTATCTAAGGCATAGCTCACATCTTTAAGAAGTTAACAATTACAGGATCTAAAACAAATGCACAAATAACTACAACACAAAGAAACAGAATGATTAATAGCCACAGATTAAAGTACAAATTTATCTCACAAATTACTTTTCCTCTCTACTACTCGTATTATAAGAGAGGCATTGTAATCCAAACCAAATCTCTAGCATCCTGTTATTAAATGTCAAATACAATAACATATATAGATATAAGATATAAATATGGAGAAATAGAGATAGCCAGGCAAAATAAAAAATGAGGGGAAAAACAGATTGAAAAAATGAGAGACATGAGTTATTGTTAGGAGTATAGAATGATCCAGGCATTCTAGAAGTAACTGGCAGTACTGAGTAACATTAAATAGGTAGATGCCCTTTGACCCAGGGAATCACAGTTCAGGATGCATATCTAATCTAATAATAGACAAATATGCAAATTGACCGCACCTTCGCTACACCTAAGCCACACCCACCAGCCAAGCCACGCCCACCAACCAATCAGGACGAGTATGCAAATTACCCCAACAAAGATGGCGGCTAATTTGCATGTCAAGACAGCGTCGAAAGTCTATGTGTTGTGAAACCCCCATAGAAAGTGGGGGGAGGGGAGGAGAAGGGAGGAGCGAAGTCAGGGCTGGGGGTGAAGGGAAACGCGGGCGGGCTGGAGGAGAAGGCGGGGCGGGCGACAATGGCGGAGCGGAGGCGGGGCCGGGGGCGAAGGGAAACGCAGGGGGGCTGGAGGAGAAGGTGAGGCGGGGGACAAGGGAGGAACGGAGGCAGGGTAGAGTGCAGCAGGAAATCCTATTGCAGGATTTTTCCTGCAACGGGAAAGCTAGTTGCATATAAATTGCCTTATGAGAGCAAGTTGACAGAATCTATTGTGGCTTTCTCTGTAAGGGCAGGAGCCACAGGCAACTGGAAGGGTGGGTAAGTAAAATGTGCACACATACTTGTGAAATATTAAGCACCGATTAGAAATAACTAGATGTACATATAAAAATAGATAGCTCATAAATGCAGTGTTGAGTAAAAAAGAAAAAGATAAATAGAACAATATTTATAATCCAATACCATACTATCAACGCTTGTTATATGTTAGCTTTTGAGCTATTTTATATTGTTTCTAATTTCAGAGATAGATTAAATTTGTCACTCAAAAACATTAATTTGATAATTGTCATCTTGTTTGAACCCACATTTGATTGAAATACCCATTTTCTTTTCACTGTAAAACAGTCTATCAAAACAGAGATTCAAGTAAGCATAACATTTTAGAGATGACCTGCCTATAGAAACATTTTTCTTTTTGGTTGCCACCCACAATTCTCCCTTACCCCCTCCTAAAATAAAACCACACTCCACAAAATACAGGATGGGGCAAAAGTAGATTTACAGTTGGTCCTATGGAAAACAATACAAGAATTAACAAATTATAATACAAGTAAAACCTGTTTCCCTGTACTCACAACTGTAAACCTACTTTTGCCCAGTCCTGTATATGGAAAATTGAAAATGCACTTAAACAAATAATTCTATATATTTTATAAAATTATATTCTATTTAAAGCCTTATCAAACACAATAGGATAGGCTTCAAACTGGATGATGAAAAAAAAAAGTATAGATCAGGCGTGAAGGGGAAATGGAACAAGAGATGAGGTTTGCACACTCTAATGAGCAGTATAATGAACTCAACTTCCTGCATATTATACAAAATTATGTGTTCATAAGTGATTGTAAGTAGCATAGGAAAGTGTAATAGAAAAGTTATAAGCAAAATGTAATTTGAGCAGCCAAATGATGTTTAAAATTATTGCAAATTAAGAGTTTTAATATATGTATATTTTTACCTATTTATGAAAATTATGTTATATAACCATTTCTATAATCAGGTCAGAAAGATTCACCAATCCTTTTAAGATATTTGCATTTCTTTAGTTTTAAATATTTTGTAAGTTTTGTGAAATCTCAACTATTGTTTTATAGATGTCATCGATATTGTGATAGTAAACTAGAAGCACAAATAATATTTCAAAAGATATCTAAAGATGGAAAATAGTGCAAAATTCTGAAATACAAAGCATTTTCTAAAAGTTATGTTTGTCATTTCTAAAACTACTCTGTACTGACATAGAAATAACCTATTCTGAAGACCAGGATTTTGATAAATATTTACAATATAGACTAAAGTACATATGGAGATGCCAACAACTCAAAATTTATAAGGACATTGGGTTTTACTATTTAAAAATTTATAGTCAAATTAGTTTGGATTAAGTAAGGATACATTTAATTGGAAAAATATGTATAACCTATTCCTATGCACCTGATTTTTGAATGATTGTGTGATAACATAATACCAAGAGCCCATAGAGTACTAAGGAAAAAGTACTGGTTTAAAGAAGCTGTCTTAGATATCTACACAGATTAGTGACCATTCTGGGTATTTTATTTGATAGCTATAAAGAATTATAAAGTTCTTATGATAATTAAATGCATTAATATATGTAAGAGCTTAGAATCCCTGGTATAAAGTAACTCTATAGATAGTGACTGTTCTGTGAGATTTTGTTTTCTCCTCTTAAATATGGAGATGATAGCGTGTAAACTTTTTACGTCAAATTTAATATGGAATATTAATATCGAACTCACAAGATTGCCAAGAGAATATACTAGTAAGTATTTATATCAGGTGGTCAGGATGACTTCACTTAGAAGGAAAAGTTTGAACAGATATCCAGAGACAGAGAAGGAACCAGACCTCCAGATATCTTGGAACTAGCAAGTATGAAAGCCCCAAAGAGGAAACTTTCCTGGCATGTTACTGTGTCAGCAGGAGACCAGCATTGCTAGAGCAAAGTGAGTGAACAGGAAAAAAATGAATGAAATCAGAGAGATGTTGGAAACCAGAAACACAAGGCTTTACAGATCATGTTGAGGATTTTACTCTAAGAAAGATAAGAAGCTATTGGAGGGTTTTGAATAGAATAGTGACCTGATTAACATGAGTTCAAAAGAAGCATTCTGACTTCTATTTTCAATAAACCAAAAAGAGAACGAGGTGATGGTAGAGACAGAGAGAAGCAAAAAATAAAATTGTATATATATATATATATATATATATATATATGTTTCTTTATGTGCTGTAGGGGTGGATGGGTGGGTGGGAAGAGATTAACCAAAGAACTTGTATGCAAATATGCATAACTATAACTCGTGGACACAGACAATAGTGTGGTGAAGGCCTGGGGAGGAGGGCGGGCAGTGTGGGCTAGAAGGGGTCAATGAGGGGAAAAGGGGGACATATGTAATACTTTCAACAATAAAAATTTAAAAAAATAAACTGAATCCTCATGTCAAAAATATCAAGAAGTCAAATTGATTTTTAAAGTCCAGAGTTGAGAAAATCAATCTATGCTATAAAAAAAAAAATTATGAGAATTGAAAGTGGTCTGGAAATCTGAGATCTGAGAGTTGTGTTGTGTTTAGCTACATTAATATTATTGGAGACATTGACGCAAAAGATTTCAGCAGAGTGATGGTGTAAAAGCTAATTGGACCAAGTCAAGAAAGAATGGGAAGTGAGAAATTAGAGAAACATAGTATAAATATATTTGGCAGAGATTTTCTGTCAAGGAAAGTAGAGGTGGGGGTAGTAATTGTAAGGATTTATAGGGTCAAGATAAAGTATTGAAAGTTGATATATCTTTGTGTGTGGACAAGAAAAATTCAAGAGAAAGGGAAACTGTTTATTCCAGACAACTGGGAAAACTATATTCATGAGTAGGCCAGGAGGATTGAAATGAAGTGCAAAAGTGGAGGAGTGTAGAAAGGGATTACAGATGGCTTACTCAGTTACAGGGTGGAAGGCAGAGTGTATGACAGACACTGTATACTAGTAGATGGTATGTGGTTGTAGTTTGATAAAGGTCTTTTCTGATGATAAATCACTTTTCCTAAAAAAAATTAGGAAGCAAGGTGATCGCCTATGAGTGCATTTAGTGAAGTGGTGGTGTAGATTTAAGAACAGAGGAGGAGGTTTAAAATACTAATTCAAAGTTGAAAGAGAATTCTTGCATACAGAAACATATAGTTAGAAGTCATGAATTTAAAGTGAGAGCAGTCAGCATGTTAGGCTGATTTTTTTCCAGACACATTAATTTTTGAAGGTTCAGATGAAGAATTCAGCTAGATTTGAAGTTTTTCTAGGGGAGAATTAAAAACCAAAAAGGGACAAATAGGTTAATGGAATTTGTAAGGAAGTAGTCATAATGATGGCCTTAGGATCTAGAAAGATAAGAAAGTGAGGATATAAGGGGGGTGAGATGGTGAAAATCTTTCATTAATAAATTTGTAAATAAGTACCAATGAAGTTGAAGAATATTACAAGTTGGGATATTATATGGAGTTGGCTAAAAGGACAAAAGATAAGAGTCAGAGAGGAAGATGCTCAAAATAGAAATATCTGATGATCATAAAAACTAGTGTAAAATCATGGGAATGAATGGCTGAGGTTGGGTGGGGGACAAGATTAGTTTGGCAAGCAAAAGTCAAGTCATAGAACAGCTGGAATATTGGAAGTGCCATGAGCAAAGGTACTAAAATTGCCAAGAATTGTGACACACCTAATGTTAGAAAGTGACAGGAACTGAACTTTTCAATGAATAAAGGAAGTGATCAGAATGTATTAGTCATGTTAGGTTGGACTATGTTACGAGAACAAAAATTATTCAACTTACATTGTAAATCACGTAGCTATGTGGGTGGAGGATGAAAGGAGGGTGAAGTAGGTCCTGCTCTACAAGTCATTTAGGGAGTCAGGCTGACAGAGGCCCTTCATTTGCATCAAAGGAAAGAAGGAAAGCTAGATGAGCCCGTTTATCCTTTGACCAGCCCATAGGCCTGAACTAGTCACATGGCCATGCCTAACTGAGAGGGTAGGACAAGTATGATAGCAACAAATGTCTGAGACACCTGATATAAGATGATGACTGTAGAAACAGGTGGCAAATGGTTTATTCTTCATACCACTGCCAAAGCAATCATTCTAACATGCAAATCTCACTATATCTTTGACCTACTAAGAAGCCTCCAGTGAGCATATATATACATATGATTTTTTTTTTACTTCAATTTAAGGAAGAAAATAATCCTTCCCAGTGGTTTTTAGAAAATTTTAGGAGAAATGTCAAACTCCTTATGCTGGCAAATAGGACCTTTTGTTATCTGGCCCTTTCCTACTTCTCTGATTCCTGCTTTTACTCTGCTATACTATATTGCATCTGGACTGTCCTTACCCCCTTTACATTAACTATATCCTATTGTTAACATATACTACCTGAATTTTGGCATTCTCTCAAAATCAGTGTAAATATCAGTTACTGGAGAAACTTCCCTTCTTCCCCTCACTCCCACACACCACTCAGCCTTTGCAGCACTATTCTGTATTATTGTTGACTCACACTCTCCCCTCCCACTAACCCCCTCAAGGGCAGGACCATGTATAATTTGACTTTGTATAGTTAAGATAAAAGTTACTGGTACACAAACCAGGCAATTAATGAACACTTGTTGAATGAAGAAATGAATGAATATGCATTTGTCTTTATTATGGTTTCATTTATTCTTTTGGCTTTTTATGAAATGCAGATTGTTCTTAATCCAACTGCTTTCCTTTTTAAAGTATCAGCATGGGTTGCTGTAGCAAATGTTATCTTTTATTCCTCAGCATGTCCAACTCTCTGAGCCACCATTTTTCTTTTCTGTAGAGCTTAATCTATCTTTGACTAAATTAGTATTCAAACCATTAAAGTCCTTCTCTTGGCAAATTACTACGATAATAATAAAACCACAAAAATGTCTTATTTTCTGTGTCTTAATAAAATACAATTAAAATTTAATAAAAGCTCTGAATTTCCATTTATCCAATTCTGCATATCCTGAGGGAGGTACAGCAGTGTTACAACCAGGCCAATTAAATAGCCAGTCATAGTTAAACTCTTTAATTCATACAAAGGTGAGTGTAATTCTGTACTTATCATTCCAGGGTTGCTCATGCTTTTTTTGAACAGAACATCCATTTTTATTCAGTCCTGTCCATATCTCAGTATGTTACAAGAATTCTTACTTTATTATATTGGTTAATATTATAATGTTGTTTCTATCATGTTTCCTTCCCAGTGGCTTGTCCATTTTCTTTCTACAGATTGATAAATCCAAATTTTAAATACATTTCCCCTCACATCATTTAACACCATTGTCATCACAGAAAAAGATCCAAAAGGAAAAATTAGAGGTGACATGTATATTTTTAAATGACCAGATTTGATTTAAAAAACACAAGAACAGGTGAAGGGCACATGGATGTGCCCCATACTATTATTGCAATTAATCACAAGGTTTACAGTTTTTCAAAATAAGAAGTTGGTGTGTTTAAAATCAAATCAAATAAAAAATAACAATAAAACACAACAAGAAGAGAGTTTTTCAAACATCTAAATTAACTATGGAGAATTTTTGCAGAAGCATGCAAACATTTTCTCTTTTATAAGATTTTTAAAAATGTATTTTGAAACATTTGTGAAAATAGAGTTAACATATACTACCTGAATTTTGGCATTCTCTCAAAAACAGTTGAGACCCACTCTCTTCGTTTTATTGAGGACAATTATAGGCTACTTTTTCATATATATTTTGTGATATAGGTTTTGTGCACTAAAATTTCCTATTGTAAACATAGATGTTATGTAAATCTGAATGTTTGCTCATCTGAGGAAGCCGTAGTTTTGGAAACACTGCTGGGAAGAAAAACAAGGCAATAGAGAATGTGAGAATATTTCCTCCCTCCACCTCCATTAGCGGGTGGTTCCTGGGAGAGGGCGAAGTACCACACATACTTGTTTTGTGGTTTGTTTTGATTAAGTACTGAATAGATGTTACCATTGCTTAATAAGTAGTTAAAATTCCAACATGAAAGATACACTTCATATTTCAAGCCCAATAAATCACAGTTACAGCTTTCAATTGAGACATTTATCTGGCAAACATAGAAAAGCCAGCGGAAACCTAGTGGTAGCTTTTATTTATTTTTTATTTTTTATTTATTCATTTATTTTTTATTTTTTATTTTTTTCCTGGCCAGGCAAAACAAAACTAGCATTTTTGATATATAATTTTCATACAATTGTAGTGACCATCAGGATTAAACTTTTAAAAAATTTATGGTCGTGTATTTTGGAAGGTTTTATATTCTAACATTTTTTTTCTTTCCTAATATTGTCGATCCTTACTATTCTTGCACCCTGAAAAAGCTAGAGCTCAATATGTTTAAAAAATTATTATAGGTCATATAACATGTATTTTTTATCTTCGATAATTCTATAATTTTATTTGTTACAAGTGCAGCTATTACTTAAGAGATAATGTTGACAGATGGATGCATTGGAGGAAAATTACAGATTATTTAGAAACTAATTAAAATATTGCCATTCCTTTAATTGCCAAATAAAGTAATTAAAACTGTTTCACTTGCTTTCATTTTTTAAAATATGCTTTTGAAACTTGTAATGTTAATTCCACAGAAAGGAAAATATTATGACATGCATTTTACTGCTTTTTCATCTGACAAGAATTATGTTAGAGCTGGTTTAACTATACCAACTAAATAATACCAGCTTGAGTCTCTCTCAAGCATTTGTATTTAGTTATGAGTACTTAATGTTTTACATATACTGTTTATTATAATTTTACTTTGGTTGTGCATATATATATACATACATATATATATATATATATGTGATCTAACATTTCAACTACATTATCAGTATGGCAAAGTTAATGTGTTAATTTATACAAAATGGTTTAACTAATATTTTTTTAGAGTCAGGACTTCTATTTTGGAGGGAGCAGAAGGGGATGAAATGTATGTATTTTCAGGATCATCTTGAATGAGCACTTTATTGCATACTGACATAACCTATATGTTTCTTAGCATTATTATTAAAAAAAGACATTATATACCTTTTGACATTTTTTAAAACAACAATTTCAGGATGAGGCAGATTTCTTTTTGTAGGAGTTAGACAATTTAAATTTTCCAACTGTCTATTTTTACTGCAATCTGGTTGTTCTCGAGTTTTGCTGCAGAACTTTGAAAGCAAATTAAAACCCAGGCCTCACCAAATGAGTCAGTGTTTGTGGGCGGGGCCAAAGGAGAGGTACTAAACAAGGGGGAGGGGTGATGTACCATGAGCTAGAGAACCACAGCTACATAACCTTTGTGATACTTTTTTGAAAATAGTAGTTCCATCCCCATGTTTCTATGAATAGTTCTTGATAAATATTTTAGTTTCCAGGAAGAGAACCAAGCCATCTCTACCACTGATTAATGTGGGGGGGAAACAAAACAAAACAAAAATCATGTAAAAAATGTAATAACCACAACAAATTGGATTATTTTGTTAAAGGAAAGGGTTTCAAGCAGGTGTACAGTACCCAATTTTTCCTTTTGCAAACTCATTGCTGTAATGAAGAGTTCAAGAAGTTCCTGTAATTCTACTAAATGTCTTCTCCATACAGAGTTCGGAAGAACTACATAGTTGGGAAGAAAGGACTGTATTGGCCAATTTTGGTGTCCCACCCAGGTCTCCTCCCCCTGGTTCTGCGCTGCTTTGCTAGTGATGCCTTTTGCCTGAGACAACCTTATTCAGGGGACTACCTGAGATTTTACACCATCACCATTCCCCACCTTTCCCTCCACAGCCCATAGCCGATGACCGACCAGAGCAACATATGAAAGTTCAGCTCTATAGCCATTAGGTAGAACAATTTTGGCAGAGAAATTTGCACTCCAGGACTTTCCATGGGATCAGGCTGAGGCTTACCTTCTTCCCTTCCCTGTGTACCTGCCTCAAGCCCCAATCACTTGCAGATGAGTCTGTCACAGGCTTGTCTTCTAGGAAACCCAACCTAAAATATAAGACTATCTCACATAAACAAATATTGGAGTAAGAACACAATTGATACTGAGAGCAAAGACAGTCAGTACCTTCTGTGTACTAGGCACCATGAAAAGAACTCTCATGAATCATCAATTACTTTATTTAACCTTAAAATAGATATTATTATTATTAATCACTGATCCCTTCCCCCTATTGATAGATCAAGAATCAAGTGTTTTGAGCAGATAAGCAATCTTCCCAAAGCATTCAGCTAGCCAAGAGGCCCAGGCCTATAGTTTTAATCTTTTCTCTACAAATTCAATGCTTAAACAGGCTGTAAAAATATAGATTCATGTAGCATAGAGGTCAATGGAAACTCTGGATATAAAGAACAGAGGTTGGGATCATACAGACCTGCTCTCTTACCATGCACCAGACACCATAAGTGAAACTGATTGGCAAAGCTATTTAGGTCTACAATTGCAATTATCTCTATCCTGTTAGATGGTTTGGAAGGATTCCATGATTATCATATTTAAGAATCTTAGCATAGGAGTTACTGAAGAAATAATTCCAAAATCCAACCCATTTCTGAGTCATAGAGTAACTTAAAATCTCAGTTACATAGCCAAAATAGATGTATAATATACATAATACATATAACATGTATACTATGTATACATATAAGATGTATAATACTATATAATAAAAGCCTAATATGCTAAGTGTCCTGTCCTCCAGTTGGCTGTTCAACCAATCAAAGCATAATATGCTAATGATATGCTAAGGGTGATCATCTGCTCTCTATGACATGCACTGACCACCAGGGACAGACAGTCAACTGGTCCACTAGTTGCTATGACATGCACTGACCACAAGGGGGCAGATGCTCTGACTGGTAGGTTAGCTTGCTGCTGGGGTCTGGCCGATCAGTACTGAGTGAGACAGGCTGGACATGCCCTAGAGCCCTCCCATGGTCCCTCCTCAGCCCCCATCATGCACCGGTGGGGGTCCCTCGGCCTGGCCTGCACCCTCTCGCAATCTGGGACCCCTTGGGGGATGTCGGAGAACCAGTTTCAGCCCATCCCGCAGGCCAGGCCAAGGGACCCCACTGGTGCACAAATTCGTGCACTGGGCCTCTAGTATATATAATACCAGTGACCCAGTGCACAGATTCATGCACATTAAAAGAAAATTAATTAGAAGAAATAGTTTAATATCACTACTTTTCCTTTCTCTATTAATAGAAGTGTCAACCAACTTCATGATTGACAATGACAGATCAAAACACACACGTGAGATTGGTGCCAGCAAGAGCTTTATATGTATCGCACATGCATGAATCAACTTAGCCTTTTATATATATACAAAATAAAGCTGCTTAATTAGACCTGCTTTCTGATTTAGCTAAACTTTCTCCATCCCAGTTTAGCACCCCAACTTCTCTTTAAGGTAATTATCAGCAACACAGCAGTAAATATCAACATGAAACAGATTATTATTGTAGATCACCCAGGAAGAACAAAGGATAAAATATTTAACTGCAGCAGTGTTTGACTATATTCTGTGCAGTGAGAAACCCAGAAGTCATTTTTAAGGTCCACCATTTCTTACTTCCTTTCAGTTGGGTCTAGTTTCTAAACTTTCTATATCTCCGTTTTCTGACTAATGAAAAGAACATAGGATTCCATCGAGTCTCCTATCTAACTACTCCAGGACTTTTGTGAGGATCAAATGAGATGAGGCATGGGAAAATGTTTCACAGATATTTGGTTAAGGTGTAAAATATTTGCACTTGGCTATAAAGCAAGTCATGTTACTGGGCTGAAGAAACTCCAAGGAGACTAGTTGCTAAGGAGAGGAAGCCGGGCATTGCTACGTCATTACCTGGCGCCCACAGTGACCATTTCTGGGCTGGGCTGGGCTGTGGGCCATATTTCACGCCATGGATTCTTGGCAGTGTTGGCTGCGATTTGGTGGGGTGTTGCTCTGGGGGAAGCCAAGTGTTGCTTTGTGGGGGCCAGGTCCACGGTGCCATTTCTTTGTAAATGGCCAGTTTGAGTCACAGCAGCTCCTATGTTGAGCATCTGACCCCTGGTTGTCAGTGTGGGTTATAATGACAGTCAGAGGGACACTTAGTATATTAGCCTTTTATACATATAGATATAAATATGTGTGTATATATATATAACTGAAGTTACTGAAGTGGAGATTTTCTTTACTTACCAAAAATGTGAAGGAGATACTATTTGTATGTTCCAATAAGTTTATAACTAGAATTACATGAATTAATGGGTATTATGGTTAACACAGGTCCTGGAGCATAACAAAAACTAAGTGATGTAACTTTCTTTTCTAAAAATGGCATCATTTATAGTAATATAAGTAAATTATTGCAAAAAAGTAAATAAAAGTGTGAGAATCTGTACTCCAAGTAAATTATGTAGATAATCCTCCCTCAAAGAGGCAGCATCACTCTCTGCCCACTAATGTTGCTTATACTTAAGGACTTGCTCCTAAAGAGTACCGTACAGGAAAAAAAAGAGAGAGAGAAAGAGAGAGAGAGACAGAAAGAAAGAAAGAAAGTAGCTTTAAGGTGGGGAGACTTGCAAACACTCACCAGTGTGTTTACAATGGGGAAACCTGGTGATTAGGGTTAACATCATCAATGATAAGATACTAGAGGCCTGGTGCACAAAATTCGTGCATGGGAGAGGGTGTTCCCTCAGCCCAGCCTGAACCCTCTCTAATCCAGGACCCCTCAAGGGAAGTCTGACTGCCGGTTTATGCCCGATCCCTGGGATTGGGCCTAAACCAGCAGTTGGACATCCCTCTCACAATCCTGGACTGCTGGCTCCTAATCACTCACCTGCCTGCCTGCTTGGTCACCCCTAACTGCCCTACCCTGCCAGCCTGATCACCCCTAACTGCCCCCCGCTGCTGACCAGTTTGCCCCTAACTGCTCCCCCTGCCTGCCTGGTTACCCCCAACTTCCCCCCCTGCTAGCCTGGTTGCCCCCAACTGCACCCCCCCTCCAGCCTGGTCACCCCTCATGGCCCCCCTGCCGGCTTGGTCGCCCCACTCAGCCTGCTTGTTCAGTCATTTGGTCATCCCTCACTAACCCCCCTGCCAGACTGGTTGCCCCACACAGCCTGCTTGTTCAGTAATTTGGTTGTCTCTCACTAACCCCCCAAGGCCAGCCTGGGCATAGGCAGCCATCGTGTGAGGGTGTGACTGTCAATTTGCATATTACCTCTTTATTATATAGGATGTGGACAATCTGTACCCTTGATATGTATCTTTTCACTGGCACTTCATTTCTGTGGTTTCCCCCCAAATCCATAACCCCAGCCTAACCATGGAGAAATGTGAGATCATCCAAAATAACTGAACATACTCATAAAAACTGTCAAGGTCATTAAAAACAAAGAAAATCTGAGAGTAACAACCTAGAATAGCCTAAGGGGACACAATAACTAAAATGTAATGTGGTATCCCAGATGGGGTCCTCAGACAGAAAGGGGAAATTATTGGTAAACATTAATGAACCTAAATAAAACATAGACTTCAGTTAATAATAATGTAATAATGTCAGTTCATTCGTTGTAACAAATAAAACATACTAATGTAAGATGTTAACATAGGAAAAATTGTCTGTGGAGCAATAGAAACTCTGTGCTCTCTTTGCAACTCTTTTGTGAATCTAAAATTATTCTAAAGCAAAAAGTTTATTTCTTTAAATAAAATACTTCATGGCAGAGACCTTCAAATATAAAATTTTCTAAAATGAAATTACTGGCATGCATAAGAATGAAAGGTACCTAATGTCATACATACAACATGTTATTCTGGCTTTAAAAGAAAGGAAATGTTCACACATGCTATAACATTAATAAACCTTGAAGATATTATCCACAGTGAAGTAAGTCACCCACAAAAGAACATTCTTAGTGTAGACAAACTCATATAAGCAGAAAGTAGAATGGTGGCTTCCAGAGGTGAGGGAGGGGAGAATGGGGAGCTAGTGTTTAATGAATAGAGTTTCAGTTTAAAGATAGAAAAAGTTCTGGAGATGGATAATGAGGATGGTAGCACAGCAATGCGAATGTACTTAATGCCACAATAAATTTTATGGTATGTATATTTTACTACAATAAAATTAGATGCCCAATGTCAAAATAAATTCATACATATGTATGATTGTTAGGTTCCTTGTAAGGAGGTATCATAAATTTTTATTTGTTTTATTATTTAACACTTCTTAGTGCCTAGAATGGCACCTGAAATATATCAGATAGTGCAGGATGGAACATAAGGAGATGATATTAAAGATTTAATTAAACAAGAAGGAAAAAGGTGTGATATGATATAGAAACTTAGAATTTAAGTGGTAATATCACAACTAGTTTTTTGCTTGTCACAACTCTTCTTTTTTCTTTTCTTCATTGATTAAGGTATTACATATGTGTGCTTATCCCCCAAATGTGCCCCCATCTCATACCTTCACTCCTCTGGTGTCTATGTCCATTGGTTATGATTATATGCATGCATACAAGTCCTTTGGTTGATATCTCCTCCTTACCCCCACCCTCCCCACCTTCCCTCTGAGGTTTGACAATCTGATGTTTGCTTCTCTGTCTCTGGTTCTGTTTTTGTTCATCAGTTTATGTTGTTCATTATATTCCACAAATGAGTGAGGTCATGTGATATTTATCTTTCTATAACTGACTTATTTCGCTTAGCACAATACTCTCCAGGTCCATCCATGATGCTGCAAATGGTAGGAGTTCCTTCCTTTTTACAGCAGCATAGTATTCCATTGTGTAGATGTACTGTTTTTTAATCCACTAATCTGCTAACGGGCACTTAGACTGTTTCCAAATCTTAGCTATGGTGAATTGCACTGCTATGAACGTAGGGGTGCATATATCGTTTCTGATTGGTGTTTCTAGATCCTTGAGATATATTCCTAGAAGTGGGATCACTGGATCAAATGGTAGTTCCATTTTTAGTTTTTTGAGGAAACTCCATGCTGTTCTCTCCACAGTGGTTGCACCAGTCTTCATTCCCAACAGCAATACACGAGTGTTCCTTTTTCTCCACATGCTCACCAGCACTTGTCATTTGTTGATTTGTTGATGATAGCCATTCTGACAGGTGTGAGATGGTACCTCATTGTCATTTTTATTTGCATCTCTTGTATGATTAGTGACTTTGAACATGTTTTCATATGTCACTTGTCCTTCCTTATGTCCTCTTTGGAAAAGTATATTTTTAGGTCCATTGCCCATTTTTTTATTGGATTGTTTATCTTTCTTTTATTAAGTTGTGTGGGTTCCCTGTAAATGTTGGAGATTAAACCCTTATTGGAGATAACATTGGCAAATATGTTCTCCCATGCAGTGGACTTTCTTGTTATTTTGTTGATGGTTTCTTTTACTGTGCAGAAGCTTTTTATTTTTATATAGTCCCATTTGTTTATTTTCTTTTGTTTCATAGCAAATAGACAAGAAGAAGAAATAAAAGGTATCCAAATTGAAAAAGAAGATGTAAAACTGTCATTATTTGTAGATCACATGATACTGTACGTAGAAAACCCTAAAGTCTCCATCAAAAAAATTATTAGACTTAATAAATTAATTTGGCAATTTAGCAGGATACAAAATTAATGCCAAGAAATCTATGGCATTTTTATACACCAATAGTGAACTCACAGAAAGAGAGATTAAAAAACAATCCCATTTACCATTGCACCAAAAAAATTAAGATAGCTAGGAATAAATTTAGCTAAGGAGGTAAAAGACCTGTACTCAGAAAACTACAGGACACTGAAAAATGAGATAGAGGAAGACATAAACAGATGGAAGAACATACCATGTTCATGGATTGGTAGAATCAACATCATTAACATGTCCATACTACCCAAAGCAATCTATAGATTCAATGTACTCCCCATTAAAATACCAAGGGCATATTTCACAGACCTAGAATGCACTCTCCAAAAATTCATCTGGAATAAAAAAAGACCCCAAATAGCTGCAGCAATCCTGAGAAAGAAGAACGAAGTAGGAGGGATCTCAATACCAGATATCAAGCTGTATTACAAAGCCACTGTTCTCAAAACTACTTGGTACTGGCACAAGAACAGATATATAGACCAGTGGAATAGAATAGAGAACCCAGAAATTGACCCAAACCACTATGCTCAATTAATATTTGACAAAGGAGGCAAGAGCATAGAAATAAGTCAAGACAGTCTCTTCAATAAATGGTGTTGGGAAAATTGGACAGATACATGCAAAAAAAATGAAACTAGACCACCAACTTACATCATACACAAAAATAAACTCAAAATGGGAAAGGACTTAAATGTAAGATGGGAAACCATAAAAATACTAGAGGAATTCACAGGCAGCAAAATCTCAGACATATGCCAAAGCAATATCTTCACGAATACAGCTCCTAGGGCAATGGAAGCTTGTCACAAGTCTTAATCAATGTAAAGGACATGGGTGGATTCACACTTTGGGAAGAGTTGAATTTTAGTAGGTGTATGTATTTTTCTTTAACAGTTATATCTGTAAAGATTAAAGGCATTCTTTACTAAGTTGCCCTTGAAATTTAAAAAAAAAGAAGAAAATATAGTTTCTATGCATCTGGGAATTTTAAAGTTACACATATTTAACATAAGTGTTACCTTAAGTCAAGGCCATTCAAGTAAGTGCTTTTTCCCATTATGGAGAAAAAAAAATAACACTTTGAGTAAAATTTGAAATTCTTACATGCTCTTGTTACTACATATTATGTCGAAGCATACTATGATGTTTAAAAATCAACAAATTCTATTTCAAGGACTTTTGGGGCTAGGTCTGGTGTCTAGGTCTAGCCATTCTCTATTTGGGATACACTCTCCACTATGTCTGCATTTTCACTGAACTAAAATGTACAGTGAGTAACACATGGAGCTCTCTGCATACTTTTCCAGAGGGCCTTCCCTTACAAAATCAAAGTCACTGGGATACAATTATCCACAGCTCTTCTCCTTTTATGTGAAGGTAATATCTATTTTTATAGGTAGTCCTCCCAAATGCAAGAGAGTTAAAGCACCTTTAGAATTGTTAGCTCAATGACAAGTTGACATATATCTTGAGGGCAGCAGTTTACTGATCAGTATCAACAATGAATAGATAATATTGACAGTAGTTATAATCAATAAATTGCTCTCAAATGTTTCATGTTAAATATTAAAATCTACTTAAAATATGTAATGTAATTATTTTAACTGATAGTATGTATTGACAAAGTACCATGTGACAGGCATTGTGCTAAATCCTTTAAAAGCACTCGCTTATTTAATCTCAAAATAACCATATGAATGAAGATTGTTATGTCAATTAAATACATAAGGAAACTAATGGTTAAGAAATTAAAGTTAAGTATCTGAATCAAGATTCACACAGCTAATAAGCCAAGAAGCTTGATTTCATCTCAGGTAGAGTCTCCAGTAATTGTATACTTGACTACCTCTAAAGAAGATACTAAATCTGAAATATGCGTCCATAGGGGTCATTTTTCACATAAGTTTATAGCCAACAATTAAAGTTGATTTTTTGAAATTTTTAGGCGATAGACATTTTCACTATTCTACCTGTAATTTACTTCACAACTGAAATTGGGGGCAGAGATTTGAGTAACATTAAAAGACCAGAAACATTTTAAAATCTAGTGATACCAGTTTCAACATTTTTTAAACCATATCCTACCCATAGATACTTCACTTTTTTTCCCAATGGAGAATCCATCCACAAAAATAATTCAAATGATAAATGAAGGAGTTGGACCAATTGTCAGACTGCTTTTTGGTGGAAGGATTTGCACCTGCATAGTATCGACTTAGGATGCTATGCAATCACACTAGAAGCCTGGTTCAAGAAATTTGTGCATGGGAGGGTTGTCCCTCAGCCTGGACTCCTGCACCCTCTCTAATCTGAGACTCCTTGGGGAATGACCGACTGCTGGTTTAGGCCCGGTCCCTAAGATCGGGCCTAAACCGGCAGTTGGACATCCCTCTCACAATCCTGGACTGCTAGCTCCTAACCACTCACCTGCCTACCAGCCTGCCTGCCTGATTGCCCCTAACCGCTTCTGCCTGCCAGCCTGATCACCCCCTAACCACTCCCCTGCCAGGCTGATTGATGCTTAACTGCTCCCCTGCCGGCCTGATCTCACCCCCAACTGCCCTCTCCCGCTGGCCTGGTTGCCTCCAATTTCCCTCCCCTGCTGGCCTGTTCACCTCCAACTGCCCTCCTCTGCTGGCCTTCTTGTGGTGGCCATTTTGTGGTGGCAATCTTGTGGTGGCCATCTTGTGACACTGTGAGGGTGGCCATCTTGTGACGACATTGCAGTGGTTATCTTATGATGACATTACACGATGCCACCTAGGCTTTTATTATATAGGATGATCATTCTCTGCTATCTTTTCCCAATTTCTTTTTTGCTCCTCTCTCTCTCTCTCTCTCTCTCTCTCTCTCTCTCTCTGTTGATGGGTCCTTCTATTTTATTTTATTTTGTTTTTTTCATATTCCCCCCTTTTTTTTTCTTTCTTCCCTACTACCTTTCCATTGGCTATTATTTAATTGGTTCTCCCTCTCCATTAGAGGGGGAATCACTCACAGAGCTGAGAGAAGGAGAAGGAGAAGGAGAATTCAATAAAACATTTTAAAACTAGAGGCCCAGTGCACAAAATGTGTGCACCAGTAGGGTCCCTAGTTGCTGCTGGCTGCCAGCTGGGGCCTTCCTTTGTTCCACACCACCCCTGGTGGTCAGCACACATCATAGCGAGCGAACAAACTCCTGGTCCATGGAACTCCCCAGGGGACACTTTGCATATTAGGCTTTTATATATATAGATACACTTCTGTTGTTCTGTTCCTTTTCTCATCTACAATTACTTGACCCTTCTGTGTCAGCTATTTCATCTAAATATTATTTTGACTCTAAGGTTTAAACAAATATAACATGCCGTTTTGGTTCTTTCTCACCTCATCTCCTACATCTTCCTACCAAAAATGTTGGATATATAGTTATAAGTTCTATATTTGTCATTGAATCAGAATTTGTATTATTTAATACATTTTTAATAGTTATTAGCCTTTCAGTTTATATTTATCAGACAATGACAATGTTAGCCAATATTTAGCCATTAGACAAGACCATTTTAAATTAATAAAATAAATCTTAGATGAAGTTATGTGTGCATAACTCTGGTTAGACTGCAATTTAATTTTCTCATTTAAAACATTTTAAAAATTTTATTCTAATATATTTCATTACACAAATGATGATTGTTACTTTTGAAATTTATAAAAAGACAAATAACAAATAGAGTAACCTACAATCATAAAACATTAAATAGAGTATAATTGGATGTTAAATGAATAATTACATTCTAGAACCATTTTAAATAGCATCTAGTAGGATATCTTTATTTGCATCCATTCAGAAAGATCAACATACATTTATGCATATATACCATATGAAACATGAACAGACTTACCCAATCATGTGGCATCCAGCTAATCCTTCACTATAGGGCTTGCTACCCCTGCTGCTGGAGGTATGTCCACAGCCAGTCATAAGGCTCTTCAGAGATTACCTTAGAAGCAAGCACAACTGCTTAAGGTCACATCCTTAAGGTCATATTCCCACTCCTGAGTGGCACACATTACTAAATGACTGATAGATGTGGGAATATAAAGGTCTGGCTATCATGACCCAATTTAGGGAAACTCTGAAAAGCATTCAAGTTCCAAAAAAACTTGTGGGGTCAGCTGAGATGTGTTAGGTCTGCCCTGCAGCTTGGCTTCCTCCCCTGCCCAATCCTGCCTCTTCCCCTCCCTTCCACAGGTATTGGTGCATTCTGCATGCTTAACACGTCCTCAGAGTGTGTTTTCTGGCAACCTGTTAAAATTATTAGTATCTTTATTATTTTATACTTAATTTTAAAAAATAAATTATTTTAAAAATGACATGCATACACTTTTGAAAATTCCTTCTAGTTGCGATCAGTTATATGGTCTTTACATCATTCCAGGTTATTAAAGTGGTGGACATTTCAATACCTTATAAAAATTAAGAGCCAAATATCATTAAATGAACACACAGGCACACACACATACAATTTTACCCATGAGGATAATAATGCCATGAAAATAAAGCTTAGAAGTAAATAAAATGGAAAATAAACCTATAGTATATATACAACTTAAAATTAAATGTTTCCATTGAAATGAAGATAATTTTTGCCAATAGAAATTTGAACTACAATGTATCTTTACTCTTTCAAGGAGAAAAATGGAGAAGGAATAAAGATGAAATGTGAACTGAACAAAAGCAAAACAATTGAAACCCTGACAGCAGGAATTCTCTGCCCCATTGTCTGTGACCTTCAGATCCAAATGGGTAGTATACCTTGACACTGTCAGCATGCCTGGAGCAGGCAGCAGGTGGTCTGAAATAACAGCAATTTGCTACAACACGGACGATAATATAAATTTATCTTCAGACATTTTCAGAAGCAAGCAATTAGAATTGCTTATGTCAGGGCATCTAGAAATAAAGACCAATTAGTAGAAAATAAAACCATTAACAGAGTAGGCACAAGGATGGAGAAAATTTCTCTCTTCAAAACAGAGAACTAAAATAGTATTTTCTTTGCCATTGGAACATTTTTTCCCAATTACCATATGTGATCTAAAAAAAAAAGCATTCCTATAGTGCAATGCAAGGAAACCTTTGTGTCGTATTATCCATTTTAACTATTAAGTTCATTTGGGGTACCTAGGTGTTTCTAGGACCAGTTGTAATTACAAAACAAAACAAAAAAATCTTGTAAAACAAAACCATAAGTTATCATATAATACTACTTCAGACGTTTTGTGTATTTAAAGTCCATGTTCGCCGTGCATTTTGTCATTATTGGTGGTACAATGGGAATCATGTCACAATATATTTTCATCTGAATAGTCACCACCCCAAGCCCCCCCAAAAAAAATTGCCTTGGCTGTCTCTGAGAAATTCTGATGCAAATGATTTTAGGTGTGTCTTGGGCCACATTATAAGTTAGAAATGCAAATCTGGTGGCTCTAATCTTAAAATACAGATAGGACCATAGATTTTGGTAGATGGTGACAAATTAGAAATAAATTATTGATTCAGCTCATGACTTAGTAATAGAATATCAGACTACAATACTGACTAAAGTAATTTCAGGTGTTTACAGTTTTTTTTCTACACTAAGTTTTCTCTGCTTCTCACTTGATCTACTTTGCTTGATTCATTTCTACTTAGGTAGTGCAATTAAAAGTCCCTGGGAATTGAGTGCTAATTAAGAGCTGACCATATTGCAGAGGGGAGAAAGTTACAGGGGTAGTAGATTTTTTTTTTTGGGGGGGGGCAGATTTTTATATAGACAAAAAAAAAGATTACTGTTGTCTTTCTAACTGGACTTAACCACCATTTTGTTTCCATCTTACACCATTAATTGAGAAAAGAAGACTTACTACACAATTTTATGTTCTGTTAGCATTTGGGCAGGAAACAAATGAGGAAGAGAAAAGCAGAGGGAGAAAGAAATAGAGAGAGATAAAGAGAGTGATATGACCAAGAAAGCTCAGAATCAGCTGTGGTAATAAATCTAAGTGGCTTGAACAAGAAAGGCATAATTTTGCCAATACAAAATATACAAATTGGGGAAGGATGCTTCTCATGTCATCCAGATACTCAGCCTATACCATCTGTAGAAGAGGGATAAGGTAAACTGCACCCCAGCTCTTAAATGCTTCTGCTCACGAATCATTGGCCAAAGCAATTCATGTGGTCATGCCTAACTTCAAGGGGCAAGTTTCCTACACGTGCAGAAAAAGAAAAAACTAAAATCTTTTGTGAAAAATGTAATGTCTATTATAGCTTTATTATTTTCAACTAGGAATATGAGATTGTCTATATACACACAGATATATAAGGCTAGAGAAACAGATGGATTAATTTTGTTTAAGATAATCTAAACCTCTAAATTCAGAGTCATGCACACGAGGATTGCACTTGCTTTAGAATTAATATTATTCTTATTACTAGAGGCCTGGTGCATGAAATTTGTGCACTAGGGGGTGTCCATCAGCCCAAACTGCACCCTCTCCAATCTGGGACATCCCTCTCACAATCTGGGACTGCTGGCTCCCAACCGCTCGCCTGCCTGCCTGCCTGATTGCCCCTAACCACTTCTGCCTGCCAGACTGATCATACCCTAACCACTCCCCTGCCAGCCTGATTTATGCCTAACTGCTCCCCTGCCAGCCTGTTTGCCCCTAACTGCCCTTCCCTGCAGGCCTGGTCCCCCTCAACTGCCCTCCCCTGCAGGCCTGGTCCCCCCCAACTTCCCTCCCCTGCCATCCTGGTTGCCCCTAACTGTCCTCCCTTGCAGGCCTGGTCACCCCCAACTGCCCTCCCCTGCAGGCCTGGTTGCCCCCACTGCCCTCCCCTCCAGGCCTGGTTCCCCCCAACTGCCTTTCCCTGCAGGCCTGGTTGCCCCCAACTGCCCTCCCCTGCAGGCCTGGTCCCCCCCAACTTCCCTCCCCTGCCAGCCTGGTCGCCCCTAACTGCCCTCCCCTGCTGGCCTGGTCGCCCCTATAACTGCCCTCCCCTGGTGGCCTGATGGCCTACTACTGCCCTCCCCTGCCGACCATCTTGTGGCAGCTATCTTGTGACCACATGGGGGTGGCCATCTTGTGTGAGGGTGTGATGGTCAATTTGCACATTATCTCTTTATTATATAGGATTATTTGGTTAATCCTCACCCAAGGATATTTTTCCATTGATTTTTAGGAAGAGTGGAAGAGAGAGGGAACTACAGAGAGAAACACATCAACTGGTTGCCTTCTGAAAGAGTCCTTGCCCAGGGCCCAGGCTGGGGAGGAGCCTGCAACCAAAGTACATATCCTTGACTGGAATCGAACCCAGGGACCTTTTGGTCTGCAGGCCAACACTCTACCCACTGAGCCAAACCGCCTAGGACTAGAATTATTTTCTAATAGGAAATGAAATTTGAAAATTTTATTTTTTTGTGGAGTAGTAAAACAAGTAAAAACATTACTGTAAAATAAATTAGGGAGGGGTGATGAGTTCAATGTTTTATCAGTATATTACAAGTGACTTTTATAGAAAATATCCTTACAGCTGTTTTTTATCTTATATCCAAATGAATGTGTGTGAATATCTATATTTGAAGAGATTCAATCTACATGTACCAATCCTTCAATTCTTCCTAATACAAATATCAGTTTTGCAATTCAACAGTGTAAAATGTTATTTTTAAATATTGCTATTAATATGCTTTCAAAATTTGGTAATTTATTTCTGCAATATTTAAAAACTTGCTTTAGAGATATAGTTTAAAACTTTTACAGTGTTTGAGGTTATCTACAATATATTTCTTTGTTGGGGCTTGAACATTAATTGGAATGGTAAAGTAGAATTTGAAGAGCTATGATTATTAATGAGGAAGCAGGGAATCGTGTACACTTTTAGATAATTTACAAAATCAAATGGCTAGTTCAAGCTGGCATGCATACCAAACTCTAATTCCTGCACTCTTGTCTCAAGTTTAATGATGTCAAGAGTAAGGTTTTAGATTTTAAACATTGATGTATTGATCCCTAGGGTCTGGTAGTGTGGAAAAAAAGTTTTATAATTTTAGCAAAAGTAGATGTAGACTGGGTAAAGTTAATAAAAAGTTTCAGAGTATGACTACAAAATGAAAATGTTAATAAGATCTTTTAAGATCAAACTTATTTTTAATTAATCTATATGGTAATAGTTAATCATAGATTTGAGACATTAATATGTAAACCCATCATTTTAAAATATTCACTTACTGTTCATTGCTAATTGATAAAAAATATGGCAAGCAACACCATTATTTTCTATTTTTAAAGCTAACAATGAAAAAATATTCATGGCAGTTTTCATTACATTATCCATATGTTTTAAAAAACTACACATAGGAATTATACATTTATATTATAGAACTTAAACTTTGAGCAATTGTTCTTTTTATGGTAATCTCATCTATATTCATCTCAGTGAAGCAATCATAAAATAAAATTTGGAGTTTTTGTGGCAAGCATCTCAAAATCAATCCCATTTTCCCAAAGTCAGAAAAGCAGCATGACCAGGAGGAAACCCACTCTGACCGAACAAGCATTCCACATTTTTAATTTGATAGTAGCTATGTCTTGTGTGTTAGATAATTTATATACTAACAACACACGTTCCCAAGCTTTCACATACTTTAGGGTGCTGAAACAATGCACTCTTTTCTCCCATTACCCCTGCCCCCTATGCTGACTGTAAAAATTTAAAACCCAGCTCTTTCCTTGGAGCATCTGGCATAAATCTCCACCCGACACGAAGAAGGAGGGGCAAATTCTGTGGTCTGCATGAGAACAGCCTGACAGCTGCCAGTTTAATCCCCTGACCATGCAAAATTTTTTTCAAGGAGGGAATCCCACTTAACATACAAGCAGTCAAGCCTGGTACATTTGGTTTCTTTCCACTTTCGTGATATTAATGAAACAGAAGGAAACAGAATAGCATCCTTTTTAAAAATATTTTTCTACAAAACAGTTAATAGTACAGGAAAGGAATTTTATGACTGCAAATACGTGACTCAGATTTATATTGTAAGTTTGAAATTGCATATTTATAGAATGTCAATGTCTGACATTAATAACTTGAAACTATTATACTGCAATAGTCTAATAAAAACTGAGGAATTCTTAACTTGAGATTTTGAATGTAGGATGGGGATAAAAAAAAATGGAGGTGCTATGTGGGTGGACAAAGATCATTTTTATGCTTTTAGAATTGTGCTGTATTCTTTTCTTGCTGCATCCATAGCTTTCAGCAGGTAATCCTCACCGCCAGGGCAGCAATCTGCTCCATCCTTTGATTCTGGGCAGAACTCCATTTACCAGAAACTTTCTAGGCTTTACTCCCCAAAGGCGTGACTATTTGTCTTTTCATGGCAGATGTCATGACTCCATTCCTTCTTCTTTCTTTCTTCCTTCCTTTCTTTCTCTCTTTCTTCCTTCCTTCCTTCCTTCCTTCCTTCCTTCCTTCCTTCCTTCCTTCCTGCCTTCATTTCTTTCTTTCATAATGTATTCCTGCAATTTACAAGCTTTGAAGCAAAAAAAGAGATACTACAAATGGAGACTTCCAGAAAGTCAAATACTATTCCCCCACTTATTGCTCTGGCATCCAATCCAAAACTGTGGGAGAATTATTTTACCTACCTCTGCGGTAAGTACCCGTAGGTAGATTGGTCATTATCACATTAAAGCTAAGCCTATTCTGAAATACTCTTTGTGTTTTTGTTAGGAAAAACTTAGAATAATTGACCATTTTTAGTTCCCTCATTGAGTTTCTAATCTGTTAAAGGAGAGATGTGATTCTGTCTCAGCTAAACCCATGGCATCCGAAACAATCTTGGAACAATTAGAATTTCATTAGGATCACTATCAGGCGCAATCCTTTCTTTACAAGTCTCATTCTTATTTTACATTCTCATCAGCTGTCTCAGAATAATAATTGCTAACACACATATGATTTACCATTGTTGGGTACTCTTCTAAGTGCCTACAAATGTTAATTCATGTGTTAAGCACTTGGTCGCCTTCTCAGATTTCCTTGTGGCCTCCCCCCACAGAGCCCTACCTGTGCTGAGACTCTTCTCCACTTTCAGACTCAGATGAACCTCTCCACAGAGTTTCTTGAGGACATACCAGGGCTGGATGACAATCTGGAAATGCGGGAGAGCCAGCTCCTCGTTAGGGTGAAGGTGGACAAGTTGAAAACAGCATATGAAGAGTGAGGAAGAGAACTGTTTCTCCCTTCTCTTTCCTGTGGCTATTCCTTATCTCTATTCTTCAGGTTATTCCCATGTGCAGAATAAACATGCCTGCCAAGGGACCCGTTTAGTTTGTAGGCCACTTGCTATGAAGTGATACCCAGATTGATAAACATTGCATCACATCATTTTACCTCCTTTGCTAGTGCAGTTTTCTTTTTTTCTCACTATTACCACTCCTGGCCAGAACCCCAAAAATAAAGGGTTAGCTTCTTAAATCCTCCCTGTGATTTTGCCCAATGTACACTGATGCATAATATGATTAAGTAACTAACTCCGGTTAACACAGCTAGTACTAGTAAACAGCAGGCCGGGATGTAGATGCAGGCTGTTTGTGCCCAGAGTGGATGCTCTTAAATCAACTCCGTATGATGTTGTCTGGACCAAGAAGCCAGCTTGGAATAAATCTCTATGTCAGCTTCATCTCCACAAGCACAAAGAATTATTAGGAGGATAAAAACATAGTTGTCTTGCATCCTGGACAATGCCACAGAAAATGTGAGAACTGACAATGCCACAGGGCATTTGGATATGGTTTCTAATGGAAATATCATTGCCAAAGGCTGTCTGCTAACTCACTGCTTCCACTGATATACCCATAGCAGGATAGGGTTTTTGTTGGTTTATTTCTTTGTTGTGTTTTAGCATGATTAGTGGCAGAATATTCTAGAAGTATTAGAAATCCATGTGAGTAAGTATATTTTGAATTACTACATTCTTTTGAATAAGCCTCTGTAGGAAATTTGACATATATTTGTTCCTGGATATATTCCTCATGTAATAATTTATAGCAAAAAAAAATACCTTTATTTAATTTTAAATAGTAAATCTATCTATAATTTAGAACTGAGCATTTATTAATGACTGTTCCCATCAATTTTCTACTGTATATTTTTATACTGAAACTTTCCTTGTAAAAATCAAACCTAATAAATCCTCAAACTAATGTAGCAGTTCAGACTCCCATTGGCCAAACCTAAAAAGTAGTTATAATAAACTATAAAACAAGGAAATAGATACCTGGCTGGGAAAGTATAAAATTAATATTTGCTTACTGTGGTTTAGAACTTAAAATGCCTTTACAAAAAATTTGGGAAATCCAAGTATTTGTTCCTAGCAATATTTTTTCACTTATATATAATAATAAATCTGACAACCTTCTTATTATTGCAGAATGGACTATGGTCTGCCTCAAGTGTATAAAAACCATTCCATACATTCCAAATATTAATTTTAGTTCTTCCAGGATATTATGGAAGAGTCTCAAAATCCAGTTGAATTTTTTGGGAACTTAAGCACCATACTCCATGTTCTTCAGGACCATAATGTAAATATTATTTTTTGAATCCTCAAACCTCTACTTCCCACATTCACATCATCAGATTTTGCAATTATTTCTTTACAGCACTTTCTCAGCTTTAATGTTTTTTTTTTCCATTCTCAGAGCTGTGACACATTCTATTTTCAGACAGTAACCCAACCAATCTGGCCCTGACATTGCAGACACTGCATTGCATCCCACAACTTTAAGGTGAAGCATTTCCCCAAATTACGATGTGAATTGCATCACCTCCCCAAGCTGTGATGCAGTTCATGTCCCCTCAGAATTATAATTCTCCATTTGATCAAGAACATCAATTTTTAAAATACATATTTATTTTTATTGATTTCAGAGAGGAAGAGAGAGGGAGTGAGAGACACTAACATCAATGATGAGAGAGAATCATTGATCGTCTGCCTCCTGCATGCCCCCTACTGGGGACTAAGCCTGCAATCCGGGCATGTGCCCTCACTGGGAATCTAACCTGGATCTCATGGTTCATAGGTTGCTGCTCAACCACTGAGCCATGCCAGTTGGGCAAGAATATCTCTTAATATATAACTGGCTTCATATGTTTTAATCATTTTCATGAGTTCCCCTTCCCATTTAAAACCTCCAACATTATTCTGTTGATATTCAAACCACTCACTCAAACCTTTAATTAAGAGTAAAATCCATAGACAGAGTGATATTATTATACTGGAGGCCCGGTGCATGAAATTCATGTAGGGGTAGGGTCCCTAGGCCTAGCCAGAGATCAGGGCCGATTGGGGCCTTCTTTCCCCAGCTGCAGGCTGCAGGCCTTCCTTTGCTCCGTGTTGCCCCTGGTGGTCAGTGCACATCATAGCGAGCAGTTGAACTCCCAGTCAGTGGAACATCCGAGGGGAGAATTTGCATATTAGCCTTTTATTATATAGGATTAACTTATATGTTTCCCTTTTGGATATTATGTTGGGTATTCTTTAGATATATTTTTTACCTGACCAAATCTCAAGAAGCATAATATATAAGTCAAGTTTCCCCAAAGAAATTGATATATATCTTATTGTATCCTATCTGTGTATATATCTATAATAATAAAAATGTAACATGATAATTAGACCGGACAGCCAAACTACCTTCCAGACGTCCTTCTGGATGAAGCTGCTGCAGCGGAGGCCAAGGCAGAGGTGGTTAGGGGCAATCAGGCAGGCAGGCGAGTGGTTTGGGGTGATCAGGCAGGCAGGTGAACAGTTAGTGTATCAGGCAGGCAGGCAGAGTGGTTAGGGGCAATCAGGCAGGCAGGCAAGCAATTAGGGGGATCAGGCAAGCAGGCAGGCGAGTGGTTAGGAGCCAACGGTGCTGGATTGCAAGAGGGATGTGTGATTGCCGGTTTAGGCTCGATTATGCAGTTTATATATATACTAGAGGCCCAGTGCACGAAATTCGGCATGGGTAGGTCTCTAGGACTGGCCAGTGATCAGGGCCAATCAGGCTCCCGCCTCCCCACTACTTCTTTCCTCCTTCCCTCGCCACCCTCGCACCACCACCCACTCGTTTCCCTGCCTCCCGCCTTCCCTGCCTCCTTCTTCCCTCACTCCCTTAGCGCCCCACCATTGCCTAAGGGAGTGGTCAGCACACATCATAGTGAGCAATCAAACTCCTAGTCGAACTCTCTAGGGGACAGTTTGCATATTAGCCTTTTATTATATAGGACTAGAGGCCCAGTGCATGAAATTAGTGCATGGAAGTTCCCCTCAGCCCAGCTTGCACCCTCATCAATCCAGTACCCCTTGGAGGATATCCGACTGCTGGTTTAGACCTGAGCCCCCATCTTAGGTTCTGCCTTCACAGTTCACCCAGATTTGGTTCTGATTGGTCAGTTTCTATTCCAGTCAGCATCTCCAGGACTATCTCTGGGCCTGATCAAAGAGGCAGATATGATCAGCAGCCCTACCCACCCCCCCAAGGAGGTTGGGAGAGAAACAGGAGTGGCTGCTGCTGAAGCTGGGAGAGAAAGAGAGAATCAAGTGCTGATCAACAGCTGCCATGGAGGCTGAGGATCAGACCCTGCATCTCTCTCTGCAGACCACTGTCTGGGCCTGATCCACAGCACCCTTGGCAGTCAGTGCTGGGTCACTGCACTGGCACCGGCTGCAGTCAGTGCTGGGTCACCAAGGCAACTCAGCACTGCCTTCCGGTGTTTGGTCGAGCCTTGGTCCTATGGACCCTGGCTCTTTATTATATAGACTAGAGGCCCGGTGCACGAAATTCGTGCACAGAGGGGGGTTGTCCCTCAGCCCAGCCTGTACCCTCGCCAATATGGGACCCCTCAAGGGATGTCCAACTGCCCGTTTAGGCCCGATCCCGGTGGGCCCCAACACAAATGGCTGCCGGCCTCGGAGGGAGCCCCAGGCTTGGCTCCGCTCCAGGCTACAAAGTTTCAATTGTAGAAGGAAAATAAATTCCAGATACCAGGGCCTCTGCTTGGGTTGCCACGGGGCGTGGCCGGCCTGCATACCACCACAGGCCCCTCGCTCAGGCTGCCCCACACCCCAAGGGAACCCCCACCTGATCCCAGACGCCCTTCAGGGCAAACCAGCTGGCCCCCACCCCTTTACCAGGCCTCTATCCTATCTAATAAAAGAGTAATATGCAGATTGATCATCATTGCAACACACAATATAACTGTCCCCATGTGATCAAAGATCCTGCCCCCATGTGGACACAAGATGGCCACCACAAGTTGGCCAGCAGGATAGGGCAGTTGGGAGGCACCCGGCCTGCAAGGGAGGGCAGTTGAAGGTGATCAACCCTGCAGGAGAGGGCAGTTAGGGGTGACCAGGCCGGCAGAGGAGGGAAGTTGGGGGCAAACAGGCTGGCAGCAGAGTGGTTAGGGGGTGATCAGGCTGGCAGGCAGAAGCGGTTAGGGGCAATCAGGAAGGCAGGCAGGCGAGCAGTTGGAAGCCAGCAGTCCTGGATTGTGAGAGGGTGCAATCTAGGCTGAGGGACCCCAACGGTGCATATCAGGGCCAGGGAGGGACTGAAGAAGGGCTCTAGGGCATGTCTGGCCTGTCTCTCTCAGTCCCAATCGGCCGGATTCTAGCAGCAAGCTCACCTACTGGTCAGAGTGTCTTACCCCTGATGGTCAGTGCACATCATAGCGACTGGTCGACTGGTCAACTGTCTGCCCCCTGGTGGTTAGTGCACATCATAGCAAGTGGTTGACTGGCCTTAAAAATCATTAGCATATTCTGCTTTGATTGGTTTAACGGCTGACTGGACAACCAGACACTTAGCATATTAGGCTTTTATTATATAGGACTAGTGGCCTGGTGCACAAAATTCGTGCACATTAAAAGAGAATTAATTAGAGGAAATATTTTAATATTGCTATTTGCCCTTTTCTCTATAATAGAAGTGTCAGAGATGAAAGAAAATTAATAAGATGTATATAAAAATCTCCCTCCTCTCAGAGTCTGGGGCACACGCGGGACCCAGATTCAAGTTCCCACCCACCTGCGTGCACTTCGAAATCAAGTGAGACCCAGACCTGGATGGCCCCACCCCTGTCAAGCCCCACAGGGCAGGGGGCGCAGCCTCAGGTCCCCCATCAAGCCCCGCCTGGCAGGGCCCAGCCTCAGGTCCCCTGGCCTGGCACTAGGGCTGGGGGCATGGCTTCAGGTTCCCTGGACCAGCCTCAGATTCCCCAGCTCCAGCTCCAGGGTAGCCAGGGGGGCATGTCCTCAGTCCTGTGGCCCAGCCTCAGGTCCCCCAGCCCTGGTACCAGGGCAGGGGACGCAGCCTCAGGTCCTTGGCGCAAGGATGTGAGGGTGTGATGACCATTTGCATATTAGCTCTTTATTATATAGGATAGGATAGAATAAACTTGCTTAATTAGACCTGCTTTCTGATTTTGCTTTTTTCAGCCTGGTGAAGCACACAAACTTCTCTTTCAGTTAATTGTCAGCAACACAGCAGTAAATATCAACATGAAGCAGATTATTATTATAGATCACACAGGGAGAACAAAGGGTGAAATATTTAACTGCAGCAGTGTTTAACTACATTCTGTGCAATGAGAAAACCTGAAGTCATTTTCAAGGTCCACCATTTCTTACTTCTTTTCAGTCAGCTCAAGTTTCTACACTTTCTAAATCTCTGTTTCCTGGCTAATGAAAAGAAAATAGGATTCCACCCAGTCTCCTATATATCTACTCCAGGACTTCTGTGAGGATCAAATGAGATGAGGCACAGGAAAACGCTTCACAGACATTTGGTTAAAGTATAAGATGTTTGCACCTGGCTATAAAGCAAGTCATGTTCCTGGGCTGAAGAAACTGCAAGGAGGCTAGTCAGTAGGGAGAGGAAACCGCTACGTGATGTCATTATCTGGATGGACACTTAGCATATTAGCCTTTTATATATATATGTATAGATAGCCTTAGAAATCAATGAAAGTTACAAATACTATATGTTATAAAAGCAAATTCCAGTTTCTGAGCTCTCTATCACATTTTTAGGATAACTTTTTGGTAATTTGCAATGCAGGGTCCAGGAGTGAGACTGCTTAAGATTTAAATCCTGGTTCCATCCAGTAGAAGAAGCTGAGTTACTTTGGGCAATATTCTTACATCAGTGAGTAAATTGAAAAAAAGAGGGTGTAACTGCATACAGAGTATGGCAAACATAAGTTTACAGTTGTGAGTACACAAATCACAGAGTTTATTTTTGTAATATTATTTATTGATTATTGTGTTATTTTTTATATGAACAACATAAACTTATTTTTGTCCTACCTTGTATTTGGAAGTGGGGTCTTTGGAAGGTAATTGGGGTTAGGTTAGGTCATGAGAATGTGGCCCTCATAATTAGATTACTGCTCTTATTTTTAAAAGGAGGATGAGATAGATCTCTTTCTTTTCTTTCATGTGAGGAAACCAGGAAGAATGCTCTCACCAGAATCTAACCATGATTACATCCTGGTCATAGAATTCCCAGCCTCCAGAACAGTGAAAAATAAATGTTTGTTATTTAAACTACTCTGTCTACCATACTTTGATATAATAATAGTAGCCTAAGCTAACTAAGACAAGCTGTTAGGAAAATTAAATGAGTTAATATTTGTAATGTCTTTAGAAGAATACTTGGCTATTACAAGTGCCATATGTGTTCTTTGATAAAAAAGAAAGAAATAAAATAATTGACCTGCATTAAATAAGGGTCTTTTTAGCTGCTATAAATTGACTTTAGAGAAGTGAAAAAAGAGCATAACAATTTTAGCTGATTAAATTATTCAAATTCACCTTAATAAACATTTTACATAAATCAATGCAATGAACTTGAAAGTTGTTGCTTAAGATATTATTTTTTTTAAGTCTATTATTTTTTTCAATTTATCTTTATTGTTGATGTTCCCTTTTTTCCCCCATTGACCCCCTCTATTACACCCCTGTAGCCTCCCAGGCCTTTACCACACTATTGTCTGTGTCCATGGGTTATACATATACTAGTATGCATTTAAGTTCTTTGGTTAAATAAGGTATCTTTTTTAATTGTTAGGTTTATTTGTGTGAGCAGCATAATGATAGCTCATTCTAGTAGAGAAACAAAGTCATCTGTGTCTTTAAGAAACACTAGCAGCTCTAGCCAGTGTAGCTCAGTTGGTTGGGCACTGTTCTGTGTAGCTACCTAAAGGTTGTGATTCCCCTTCAGAGCACACACCTGGGTTGCAGGTTCCATCCCTAGTAGGGAGCATGCATGAGGCAGCTAATCACTGATCGGTGTTTCACTATCACATCAATGTTTCTCTGGCTCCCTCTCCCTCTCTCTCTCTAAAAATCAATAAAAATTGTTTTGTTTTTTTAAAAAAGGACACACTAACACACACATATGAGCAGGCAATTTAATCTCTTTGGTGAGGAAAGAGTTAGCAAGTTTAGGGAAGCAGGGCTGGTGGGGTATTTGTCATTGTATACACACAAAAATTTATTAACCTGTTTTGAATTCTCAGTTTTCATCCAGTGGATGTCAAGATACATAAGCCCATATCCATGGAAAACATTTCTGGAGTGATGGAAGGCTGAATAATGCCTTATTGTACTGTAACTGATAGAATATTGAATAATACTATCCAATCTCAATTTTACTAAAGAAACTACATGCCAAATTCACTAAAGAATCAGGGCCAGTAATAAATCAAGACATGGTCAAATAGTAATGCCTATAATTATATTATGCTGCCTTAAAAACTTTGAGATGTTTCAAAAAATTTTTAAGTTTTTTTCAGGATTTCTAATCAAATGTACTCTCTAAAGCAGCCCCTACAGATAAATCATATCTACTGTGCTGGGTCAAAAGACAAGAGCACACATATCAATCTCCTTAGGCGTGGTGGGCAGGCACAAGTTGACTAAACAAGGAGATTTATATGGCTTCTGTCCTGCTCTTGCATTCAACCTCTGCTTGATCAGCAATAGATGCTGATGTTCATCTCTAATTGCTGACTCGCTCTCCAGCTCTTGTACTACAAGAGATTGGGTCACAATGACCCAGAAAAATAAAAACCTGACAGTGAGGTAGCTCAGCATTTCTACACAAGTATATCCTCTCTGGTTTATGCCAGACTTAGGGTCTGATTCCATATCAAGTAGAGCATTTAGGGGTGTCTCAATGCACAGAAGTAGGAAAAAAAGATAATAAGAGTATAGTGTTGGATTTGGAAAACTTTATTATTTTTTTTAACTGTAGTAAGGAAAAAATGTAAAGAAACTATACTCCTATGATCACTTCAATGAAATATAAGAGGCTGCTGCAACCCCAAAATATTTCTAGCCAAACATCACATGTCCATGACAATGTGAGAATATTTCAAGCAACAGCAAACAGAATGATTCTATTCTTTCCTTACTACTGAAATGTTCAACATATTTTTCAAATCAATGTATAATTGTTTTTTATATATTTGATACTATTCTTTTAACCTTAATGTTGAAAAACATTTACATCTATTAGTTATTTTGTGTAGTAAAAAAACGACCATGTTGATCTTTAACATAATTTATTAAATGATTCCATTTATCTTTACTAATTTTAAATAGGACATTGATGCGCTACTACACTTACATTATGCTGAGTCTAATCTAGTCTATTGATCTATCCTATGTCTACACTGTTTTTAATTTATGAAATTTTATAGTATATTTACTTTTGGTAAAACAAGGCCCCATATTTCTATTTTTTCTATTATTTTCATATCTGATTCCTTATGTTTATTTCTTCAGATATCCTTTTGAGTCATATTTTTTATGCTCAAAAAGAACCTTTAAGAATTTAATTGGGATTGATTACATAGCACTAAAAGATTAATTTAGGAAGAGTTGACAAATTTTAGTATTTCCCTAGTCTAGAACAAACTATATCTCTTCATCTTTAGTAATCTTCTGTTCTATAGTAGATTTTAGAGTTTTTATATGTTTTTTATATTGTTCTATCATGCTTTGTGTTAAGATATTGCTATTTTTCTCTTTACTTTTTTATAATATTTTGTGTTTATAGATAGGAAAGCTACTAAATTTAGTTCTGAAAGGTTTAAAATAAATTCATTAGTAATAAACAATATGTCCATAGATATATTGGTAGTAGAGATATATTATTTGGTAGTAGAGATATATAATTTCCTCTGTATATAATGCCTTGGGAACAGGTATAAAAAGGGTTCTCAGGCTCACTGCAATATTTTAAATTCCCCCAGCACATAGAGGTCCATAGCTTCTGAGCAAATGTATCCCATGACTATTTAAATTAATTCTTCCTAGATGAGTAATGTATTTTACATTGATGAGTCTTCTTTGTAAAGTTATTAAAGCACAATTCATGTCATAGAATTTAAGAGCTAGATGAAGCTCTAATAATATGGTGTCTAATTCATTAAATATTTTCCACATTTCAAATATATTAAAGTATTTAAGAATATTTAAGTCTTTTTAATTTTTTAATGAAATGCAATGATTGTTATTTTATTGTTCCAATTTCTGGGCTTCAGCTGATTGTATTGTATCACCTACTCAGTTTAGCAGATGGGCAGGGACAAACTAGAGTAACGACCCTCATTTTATAGAAACTACAAAACAGACACCAGAAAAACAAACCAAAACTCTTATGTCTGCAAGACAATTGATCTCCTCAACAGTAGATCAGTGTCTCTGGTTCCTGGAAGGTTGGGCAGAGCCCTGAAGAACTGTTTATCAGTTTCAAAACAGATATTAGAGAGAGGCCTAGATAACAGACTGACTATCTAATTGAGCAAAACTTTCTCTACAAAGAATCCTAGTAGCAAAAAATAATAAATTCTTCTTGTTAAGGTAAGAGATGGATTATGATTGATATTTTTTGAGTTATGATAGTACTTTATTTATTTTATCATAATTGACTATTTTCCTAGTTATTCTCCATAGGTTATGTTTAAAAATTTTTATGTGTTTTTATTTTTTCAATTTTTGAAAAAATTTAAATTATGTTGCATATAATATTATATTATTTTCAGGTATATAACATCATGATTAGACATGTGCATACCTTATGAAGTGACAACCATGAAAAGTTTAGAAACCATCTTTAACCATATATTGTTATTATTAGTAGTAATAATATTTGTTAGGCTGTACATTACATCCCCGTGACTTTTTTAGAACTGGTAGTTTGTATTTTATAATCTCCTTCATCTTTTCACACATTCCCCCTCACAAAACAAAACAGAAACAAACTCATAGATATGGAGAACAAACTAAAAGTTACCAAAGGGAAAGGGGATGGGAGGATCATTATTTTTTTTATAATTGTCACCATGAAGGAGTCAATCCCTGTAGTTTTATGATCAAGAAACAGGTCAGATACCAAAGATAAGACCTAATCACTAAGCAGGGGTTAGGAAAAAAGGGTCATGTTTTTGGTACAGACTGTTCAACGGGATGTAGTATTCAGGCACATTAAACAGACACATATGGTGTGTCATGACATCAGCTGAAGAAGCCTAAAACACAAAAGTTCCTTTCAAGTGAAAAAGGTGTATTGTCTCTTACCAGTAGTTCGAATGGCAAGGGTCAATGAAAGCAATTTTCTCTTATCCTTACTGTCCTCTACCCTTTCAGAATAGCTTTATCTTAATAATTATTTAACTTAAAATAAGAATCACATGGGGCAAAATTAACTGTTTTTAATGTTGTCAATAAAGTATTATGAAGTTAATGTCAGTACTATCTACTTAGTCACTCAAGCTTCTCAGTTCCCCATAATAAAATGTATTGGATTTCCAATCACTTGGATGATCAAGCAACATTTAAATACTGGAGGCCAGGTACATGGATTCATGCACCAGTGAGTCCCTTGGCCTGGCCTGCACCCTCTCGCAATCTGGGACCTTGCAGGGGATTTCGGATAGCTGGTTTCAGCCCAGTCCTCATAGGCCTGATCCAGACAGGAGGGACCCTGATCCTGTGCATTGAGCATCTGTCCCCTGGTGGTCAGTGCACGTCATAGTGACTGGTGGACTGGTCGTTTGGTCATTCAGTCATTTGGTCACTTAGGCTTTTATATATAGATAGGAGGCCCTCCATTACCTGGCAACTGCCTTATTCAGGCCCCAATGCTTGCATGAGATGTGGTAGTTGTATTGACTAAGTGTCAGGGAAAAAAAAAAAAAAGATAGTTTAAAGGGACAGAATGGAGAAAACTTCAAGAACTCAGATGACCAAGAAGGCTGCAAATTGATTAGTAATAAAGGCCATATCAAGGCTTATTCTACTTATGCAGGTGGGTAGGTAAAACCAAAGGTGAGGATAGTAATCAGGAATAGGTGGCATTATGTTCAGTCTTATTTCTAACCATTCATTCATATGCACTTCATGATCTGGCATGCTATTTTATGACTTTATGTCTTTGTTGATGTGGTCTCCTCTTGGGAGGCTGTTGTCATTTGGCCAGCATGGTGAACTCCTGCTGATCTTTTAAGCTAAACTGTGATAAAGGTTTTGCAAACTCTTTTTTACTCCTTGCAGAAGAAAAACTGACACTCACTTCCTGACACCACCTCAGCTAATACCTATAGTCATTATATGGAGGAGACTGAAGAATGACTCTAACAATCTGGGTATAATGAAAATAAGATTTCCTTAAAAGATTTAAACTACAACATTAATGTTTAGTGAATTACACCGCAGTCACAATAAGGAATCAGAATAACTTCTGGACTATGAAGATTCCATACTAATTAAATTATTGGTATTAGTTCAGAGGGGGAAGAGTGAAAATGGAATTTGAATGGAAAGTGATTCACTCTCTTGCTAAATTCTTTGGTGGATGAGGGGGATGGACTTAGAGATCAGGAGAAGCGAAGAAAAAGAAGAGGGAAAAGATAAATGAACATAATGGTGTGAATCTTAATGGAGGAGAACATTTTATTAATCAGGTATGTCATAATCATCATGGTGCAGAAATGGAGATGAAAAAAAGACAGTCCTACTTCCTGACCATCAGGAAAGTGAGTTCAAACCTGAAAGATTCAGAGCAAGTGGTATACTCAAGAAAGAGCTAGGTTTCAACTATGAGCAATGTAGGAAAACTAGCTGGCATATAACTTGTGACATTTGGTTAAATTTACTTCCAATAGATTATTGAACATGAGCCAATGGACAGAGGATGTGTTTCAACCTGTTTGGGATGGTCTTTGCCAAGTAATAGAAAATCCATGAATACTTTTCCTCCTGGGACTACATCAGCATCTTATCCACCAGGTTTTGTAGAAATGCACAAAATAGACATATACAGACAAGTAACAAACAGCAAGAGTCTCTTGCTCTGATACTTTGCTCACAAGGCAATATTCTAACAATGTGGCTT
The DNA here is from genome assembly GCF_027574615.1 of Eptesicus fuscus. Lineage (NCBI taxonomy): Eukaryota > Metazoa > Chordata > Mammalia > Chiroptera > Vespertilionidae > Eptesicus > Eptesicus fuscus. Next base: position 89,349,990 of record NC_072475.1, on the reverse strand, counting down.
AAAAAAGTCTTTATTGTTGAAAGTTTTACATAGGCCCCCCTTTTTCCTCCATTTACCTCTTCCAGCTCACTCCCATCCCCTTCCTCCTTCCCCCTCCTCCTTGCCAGGCTCTACAACAAGGATGGACATGGAGAGTGTTATGCTAAGTGAAATAAGCCAATCAGAGAACAATAACAATGTGGCTTTTAATACAGCTTGCATACAAGGAGAAAAAATAAACTGGGAAAATGAATACAAATGTCTAATCTTCATAAAATTTTATTTCTTACTCTAAATTAAGGAATTTATATACTTTGGTTTTACACACCAGTCTTTTGTGAACATTGTCAGAGTAAATTAAAAACCCTAGAGGATCATTTCTGGAATATTGAAAAGATCCCTTTTTAGGCATGGCCAGATTATGAGCCAACTATGGATTTACTAAATTCTGTTATTACTAAATATCTTTATATATTAAGAAACTCTATTGGATAAATACCCTGTTACCCTGAAAATAAATATATTTTTCATGAGTCATGCCTGCCAGTCTGTGATGTTTAGAGATCAGAATGGTGTCTTAATCTCTTTTATATTCACAGCATTTAATGCAGGGTCTGATATGTGTTAAGCAAACACTTAATAGTTTAATGAAAAAAATTGAACAGTGCTATAGACTGAATGTTTGTGTCTCCCCAAAATTCATATTTGAAATTTATTCCCTAATGTAAGGGTGTTTGGAGGTGGGGTCTGGGGGAAGCTATTAGGTCATGAGTGGAGAGCCCTTATTAATAAGATAATGCCCTTATAAAAGAGACCCCAGAGAATTCTCAATCCCTTCTTCTATGTGAGATTACATAGAAAAGACTGCTGTGTAGACATGACACTGAATCTGCCAGCACCTTCATCCTATATTCCCCTGTATCTAGAAACGTGAGAAATAAACTTCTGTTTATAAACTACCTGGCCTATGGTATTTTGTTATAGCAGCCCAAAGAAGCTGAGATCATTATTAAAATGGTATTGCAGGAAAAAGAAGCCCTTTTCCAAAGATAATCATCTCTTTAGAATCTAACAATTGCTTTCTTGGGAGTCTATGAAGCAGGCTTTTTCTGTGCAGCAGGCTATATTGCACAACAGGTCTGTGTAGCAGATTGCACTAAGTGGCTTATCTATGCAACTTGTTGAAATATGTGGTAGATTTATTTGACAGGTTGTGTCATTGGTTTTATTGTGGGATGGGGGATTTAAATTGGTGAAATAGTTGGACCTCGTCTTCCTTTAAATGAATGATATAGGCAGGCATCATGGCAATTTGCTCAGTTCTACCAGTGGATGTATTAAAATGTTGTTGTTTTTAATTGAATGGCAGATTTAATACAGATTTTGTTTAAACTGTCTGATCTCAAGTAGTATATGTGTAGAACTGAACATTTAACATATATAACATGATTGTGATAAGTTGAGTTGCAAAGACTAAACATTTTTTTTCAAAATTTTGTGGTCTTTTCATCTTTACTACAGCAACTAAATACTTTCCAAAATAAGAAAAGGTGTTCATATGGATCCTTTTCAAATCAAAATACTTTATTTCCCCAAATCCAAGTAAGCTGTGGAGATGAAATAGTGGTTTTATAAAGTTAATTAATAGGTTTTTAAATTATTATAATGCTTATTTCCATTGGTTATCTTAAAAAATAATCCTAATAAATAAAAACCCTGGGTCATAATGACCAGTAACGACAGGAGTCAGTGCTGACCAACCAGAAGTCAGTGCTGGCCCCGCCCCCAAGCAAGTGGTAAGGGGCAATCAGGCAGGCAAGCAGAGGGGTTAGGGGTGATCAGGTAGGCAGGCAAGCTGTTAGGGGAGATCAGGTAGGCAGACAGCCCCTTGCAGGGCTGGCCCCACCCCTAAGCAAGCAGTTAGGGGCAATCAGGCAGGCATTCAGGGTGGTTAGGGGTGATCAGTTAGGCAGACCAGCGGTTAGGGGCAATCAGGTAGGCAGATGGCCCCTTGCAGGGATGGCCCTTCCCCCATCAAAGAAAGAGGGAGGCCCAGGCCAGCCAAGCCATTGCACCCCAGCCCGTTGCCTGCAGAGGGAGGCCACCCGTGGCAGGGGAGTGGGGGCAGCGCTGCACAGATGGCAAGCAATGGCAGCAGCAGGGGGGCGGGGGCAGCTTCCTGCAGCCCGGGAAAGGAAAGCCCCGATAGGCCCTGATCTCAGGCCAGGCCTAGGAACCCTACCCGAGGGGTCCTGGATTGTGAGAGGGTGCAGGCTGGGCTGAGGGACCCCCTTGAATGCACGAATATTCAAGCACTGGACCTCTAGTTTCTTCATAAGACAAGAGCAGATGCAAAAACCTGTCTAGACAGGAAATTGGGCTGATGACTAGAAACTGTTCTCCTAAGAAATAAAGGCACAGAAGCCAAGTAATGCAGAGTGCACTCCATTAGAGTCAAACAACAACCAACCCAGTACTCAGCAGCAGAGCTGAGGTTATAACTTGGGCTGGAAACATGGAGATCCAAATTTGAGAGGAAAAGAGAAAACAGGAATAGGGAGGTGAGGGGAGAAATTGTGAGAAACCTAAGAAATCAAAGCCAATTGGCCAAGATAAAGTCGAAGTTTAGTCAATCAGACAAGAATTATTCCCAGTTGTGGACTAGTATAAAATGAAAAATTTTAGAGGAAAAAAACTATTTTTCCTGCCTCCAGCAAAGATATTGTTTAGTTTGGAGATTAGGATAAGGGGTTAAAAATGGGCATATAAAACTCTTAAGGGACAAGCAAGCACTAATCAGTGAAATAATAAAAGCAATTACAAGATGAGCTCAAAGCAAGGTCAAAGATTGAAGATCAGTGTCTAGAGTCAAGAGGGTCTAGACCCCTAACTCTAACTACATAGGATCGGAACAAAAAGAAGCTTGCCAAGGCATAAGAACTGCTCTTCACATCCTGCTTTGCAAGATAATCTTTTGCCATTAGTCAACTCATTTCCCCTGAAGTGAAGCTGGCTATCTTAATATGGACAGGCTCTGATTTTTATGACATGACAATGTTTTGAGTTTTTTTAATAATCATCAAATCATCATCAACAGACATTTCTGCTTCCTCTCCTTTTGGTGGAGCTATCATATAGACACAGTCTCAAAAAAGCTGAACTAGTCTTATTAGATAAATGACAACTTGCCAGTGATTTATTACATAAGGATTATGCATTCTTGCCTTAAAACATAAATTTTAGTCATCATTATCTTTTTACTTTACTGTACTTTTTACATATTTTCTTCTCTGTAATATTCCTGAGTTTGATTTATCCAATATGTTCAAAAATTTGTATCAAAGACAAATGAGTCAGTTGATGCTCGGCTTATATCATAAAACATGTTTGGAGAATAGTTTTTGATGGATAGGAAACCTTTTTGGTCAACCTTGCAGTTGATTTTCAAAGGTCATTTTTTTTTCAACCCAAATTCAATTAGTCTTATAAAATGTGAGTTAGTCGTGTTCATCCAATTCCGAGGATAGCTTGATTCAGTAGCATGTAGAGCTGCTGATAGGTATGTCAAAAATAACAAATATACCTTCAGTTTTCTCCTGCCCATTCTACTTGATGAAGCCCAATTAACTGAAGAAGAATTTGGTCTTCTAGAGAAAATTTCAGTAACTACTGAAGTAAAAGATTATTTTCTCTGTACAATTGGGTTGGATGAATAATCAATGTTGTTGGTTTTCTTTGTACCTGATAATAGATTTTTATAATGTCCTTTTCATTTGTGTGTTTTTTAATCATAAATAAATGAAAAATTTTGTAGAAATTGCAAGAAAGAAAATCCCAAGACTCGGAATAAGCTATTATTTTTATATACTTTTACATGGCTTTTAATAATTTTTCTTATATAATTTTCATGTCATTGATATTCTCAGAAATACTGAACAATTTCTTAAGAATCATTCATTGTTTTCTGACATTTTGAGATGAAAGACATTCAACTGATAAAAAATCTGTAAGTAAGCTAATAAAATTTTTCTCTGAAAAAGATCCTTCTTGGTAAAGCTTGAATGATGTCAGTATTTTATAATAAAAGCAGTATTTCACGCTACTCACTGAATAGATTTCCCTCCATAAAGATCTAAAGGAAGCTATAACTATAAAAAAAGAGAGAGAGGTCTTTATGATATGAAAATGCAGAGAACTTTCTTTTCTAATAGGTCAAGCTAGTCAAGAAGGTAAAAACAAAGAAAGTTTCTTGTTTAGGATTCCACTAACAGATTTACGTAGGCTGAACATTGGACTCTAATCCTGTGACTGCGCAGTGCACTTTTGTTTCTCCTGCCCTCCTCGCCCTGTCCTGCTGAAAACAAACATGGCTTGAAAAAATGCCTGAAAACAGTGATCTTATTGTGCCGGTCTTTGTGCAGTTAGATGATTGAGAAGCACAACATGCTCTGCAGATGTGGAAGCATGTAATTCTGAGCTTCCTCCAGGAAAAAAATGAGCTTTGGTAGGCTGGAATTAAAGCTTCTGAAAAGGTATGAAATAACCATGAATTTGCTATTACTATGGACAACTCGGTCGGATATTCAGAGCCAATTTATGCATGGTGGCTAACAGCTGTTCATAATAGTCCTGCCTTATAATCCATATACCTTCTAATAAGAGTGAGGAGTGAGGGGTATAGTCTTCACTCTTTCTCTTTTTTCAAGAATGGAAACCCTATTATAACCATGTTATTTGTGCTTAACATCTAGTTCAATAGTTAACTTGATTTGATGAGATTTAAAATGTTATATAGAACCTTTATAAAAAAAATAGAAGTATGACATACTTGTTTGATTTTTGCCTTGAAAATGCATTTACATTTTAGAAATTCCTACAAATTTAACCCAACTTTAGAATTATTTGCAAAGTTTGAGAAGTAAGTCTTCCAATTTTGCCTAATTCTAAAAACAATAATTTTAACCATATATATAAGTATGTCCAGAGATGGAACCCATATAAATTAGAATATCAACTTTACTTTAATTATTTATCAACATAATTTTAGTTCAAATAGAAAATCTAACACAATGGAAGTGGAAAGCATTTTTATACACTCTGTTAGGAAGTCTATTTTTTATTGAACATAGAACATTTTTAATATCTACATGGAAGCTTTTCATATCTAAAGACAAGTTTTCTAATAAACATGCTACATTCTAGTATTAATTCAGATCTATGATGTTGGCTTCAATCTGAGAAATTTCAATGCCATACATAACAAATTTTAGTATATAATATTCTATACATACTAGTGGCCTGGTGCATGAAATTCGTACATGGGTGGGGGGTGTCCCTCAGCCTGGCCTGCACCCTCTCCAATCTGGGACCCCTCAGGGGATGTCCAACTGCAAGTTTAGGCCCGATCCCACAGGGCCTAAACCAGCAGTCAGACATCCCTCTCACAATCTGGGACTGCTGGTTCCTAATCGCTTGCCTGCCTACCTGCCTGATTGCCCCTAACAGCTTCTGCCTGCCAGACTGATTGCCCCCTAACCACTCCCCTGCTGGCCTGATTGATGCCTAACTGCTCCCTGCTGGCCTGATCACTCCCAACTGCCCTCCCCTGCTGGCCTGGTTGCCCCCAACTACCCACCCCTGCTGGCCTGGTTGCCCTCAACTGTCCTCCCCTGCTGGCCTGATTGCCCCCAACTGCCCTCCCCTGCTGGCCTGATTGCCCACAACTACCCTCCCCTGCCAGCTTGCTCGCCCACAACTACCCTCCCCTGCCACAACCCACCTCTTCCACCGGGACCCACCTCCTCCACGCGAGGCAGTGGAGAGGCCAGGACCGGCCTCCTCCGGGCCACGAGGAGCCGTGAGACTCCCAGCTACACCTTGTGGAGCAGCTGCTGGACCCCGCCTCCACTGTGCACATGGCCATCTTGTGGCGGCCATCTTGTGACAAAGTGGCTCACAAGGGCCACCTTGGATTTTATTAGTATAGATACTCATGAAGTGTCAATTGAAAAAGATGATTATAATGATAGTGATGATGTTCATGATGAAGGGGTTGGTGTGGTGAAATTTGTGTGCTAGTTATAACTTTAATGTAAATTTCTTGAAATAGAAATTATTCAATATTAATAATTTTTTCCTCCTCAGACATGTCTTTCAAAGTGGAAATAACTGCTTTGATCTGAGGTGACAATTTCTACCTATGGCTATTGGAAAAGTACTTGTAAACTTAAATAAATGACTGAGTCTACTTGTGAACCCTGCAAATCAGTTTATAATCAGCACTTTAATTAATTACACTTTACATCTAATTGAAATAAACTTCTGAGAGTTGAGGGACTGTATGTACTTTAGATAGTCTACTTGGGTGCCTTTTTACTGGCTTGTTTTGAGAACTCAAATCAGTAAAGTTCAAAATGTTATTGCATTTGCTTATATAATCATATTTCAATATTAAAAGAGATTGTATTTAATATCTCTATATATAAAAGCCTAAGTGACTGTTCGACCATTTGACCAGTAGCTATGATGCACACTGACCATCAGGGGGCAGACACTCAATACACAGGTATGGAAACATGGAACAGACTGATGAATCTCAGAGGGAAGGGGGTGGATTGGGCCAAAATCAGCAGTCTGACATCCCCCAAGGGATCCCAGATTGTGAGAGGGCACAGGCCAGGCTGAGGGACCCCACCTGTGCATGATTCCACTGGGCCTCTAGTTATTTTATAAAATACACCTAATTATAAAACATAAAATGCAAAATTAGATTCACTACATATACATTTCTGGTCCATGTTCAAAAGTTGGTTTGTTTTTGTTTCATTAAGTAAAAAGATCTGGTCTTAGCTGCTGTGCCTCAGTTGGTTGGAATATCTTCCCATGCACCAAAGGGTTGAGGGTTCAATTTGTGGTTAAGGCACATACCTATGTGGTGGATTCAATCCCTGGTCAGGGCACATACAGGAGCCAGCCGATTGATATTTCTCTCTCACATGGATGTTTCTCTTTCCTCCTCCCTTTCTCTCTCAAAAAATCAATTAAAAAAAAAAAAGATTAAGCCTGGCTAGTGTGGGTCAGTGGTTGAGCATCAACCCATGAACCAGGAGTTCACCAGTTTGACTCCCAGTCAGGACACATGCCTGGGTTGCAGGCTCAATTCCCAGAGGGAGGGGGGCAGGAGGCAGTTGGTCAATGTTTTTCTCTCATCATTGACGTTTCTATCTCTCTATCCCTCTCCCTTCCTCTCTCTCTCTAAAATCAATAAAAACATATTATTGAAAATTATGTAAAGAAAGATTTTTAAAAGAGAATGATCTAGTCAGTGAATGAAAAATTGCTTTAAAATATTTTTACATGATGGTTGATTGAAAGGATAGAATCTATCTGTATAAAAAGCCAGTGTCTGTGACGACCAGGATGACCAAACGACCAGTCCAACTCACGTGGTGGGGCAGGGCAGCAGAGGCTAAGGAGCCTCACGGGGCGGGGCCTGTGAGTGTGGAGCTTCGCGGGGTGGTGGAGGCAGAGGACCGTCATAGGGCTGTGGCAATGGAGGCCATGGAGCCTTGCGGGGAGGGAAGGGGGGGCTGTGAGCATGGAGCTTTGCAGGGTGGCTGAGGTGGAGGAGCGATGCAGGGTAGGAGACATGGCCCTGATTGCAGCTAGGCCTAGGGATCCTAACCATGCACGATTTCATGTGCTGAGCCTCTAGTCCTATATAATAAAAGGATAATTTGCAAATTGACCCACCAGTGGAATGACCGGTCACTATGATGTGCACTGACCACCAGGGGGCAGACGTTCAATGCAGAAGCTGCCCCCTAGTGATCAATGAGCTCCCACAGGGGGAGCGCCGCTCAGCCAGGAGCCCTGAGCCGGGCTCAAGACCGGCAAGTGTAGGGGTGGTAGCGGGAACCTCTCCCACCTCCGCAGCAGTGCTAAGGATGTCTGCAGGGAGCGGGCCTAAGCCAGCAGTCAGATATCCCCTGAGGGCTCCCGGACTGTGAGAGGGTGCAGACCGGGCTGAGGGATCCCACCCCCAAGTGCACAAATTTTGTGCATTGGGCCTCAATAGAATATATAAAAATGTTTTGATACTTTTATTTCAGAAATCATTAATGTTGTATATAATATTTAAGTGTATTTTACAGAAAAATGTTAATGCATGCCAGTATTAAAATTAATTTGTGTTTCTCCAAAAATAACTTACTTTTCCCTTACAGAAAATTTAGATTTGAGGTATCTGAATTTCAACCCACATCAAATTCAGTGTTGAGACTCACAAAAGAAATTCAACCATACTTTTTAGTTACCTATATTTCTAAATTGTATTAATGATTAATATAATTTTTCATTGTTGTATGTAAATTTCTCATGATTAAAATTTTATACAAAATTATAAAACTATTTAAAACTAAGTAAAATGTTCCAGACTGATGTGGCTCAGTGGTTGAGCATCAACCTATGAACCAAGTGATCACAGTTTGATTTCCAGTCAGGGCACATGCCCAGTTTGCTGGCTTGATCCCCAGAAGTTCAGGTGGCAGCTGATCAATGATTCTCTCTCATCATCGACTTTTCTCTCTCTCTCCTCCCTCCCTCTCTAAAATCAATACAAACATATTTAGAAATATAATAAAACTAAGTAAAATGGTATTTATTGCTTCAAATACTATTTGTATGTATTTCTGTTTCTATGTCTTTATATATGTATGTGCATATCAATTAATCCTCACCACAAGTGCTATATAAGAATAATATAATGGTTTAGATATTACTTCTCCCTAGAATACAGAATAACATAGATATTGTAAATCTTTATGATTTCCTAATTTCCCAAATATTACCACTGTAACAAGTTATAAATGTTAAAATTTAAATTAATATTTTGCTGAGATATTTATCCTGAATAGTCAGCTAGACTATTTCTTTCTATTTTAAACTAGAGGCCTGGTGCACAAAATTCATGCCCGGGGATATTCCCTCAGCCCAGCCTGCACCCTCTCCAATTCGGGACCGCTAGGCGAATGTCTGACTGCCTCTCGCAATCCAGGACTGCTGGCTCCTAATCGCTTGCCTGCCTGCCTGCCTGATTGCCCTTAACCCCTCTGCCTGCCTGCCTGATCGCCCCTAACCACCTCTGCCTACCTGATCGCCCCTAACCACCTCTGCCTGCCTACCTGATTGCTCATAACTGCTCCCCTGCTGGCCTGATCACCCCTAACTGTCTCTGCCTCACCCTGCACCTCACCCAGGATTCCCTCCTCCAGTGGGTCACAGGCACCCAGGACCTGAGCTTCCCTCCCTCTGGCTGGCAGCAGGCACCCAGGACCTGGGCCAGCTTTGCTTGGGCCAGCTGCAACTGCAGGGGATTATGGGTGGGGGGCTTTAACCGGGCTGCAGCCACAGGTGCCAGGGACCATGGGGCAGGCAGCTTGTTTCTCTCCTGGGCCACAACCTGACTGGTCCCCATTCCTCTCTCGTGAGCTCATTGGTGCCTGGCTGGTCCCCATTCCTGTCTTTCCAGTCTTGAGTGTCTGAGCTGTTATGAAGTGAGGTTATGAGGGCATGATGACCATTTGCATATTAGCTCTTTCTTATATAGGATAGTTTGCACATGGTTGCATAATGTAAAGTCATGTATTATCAAAACTGCAAACTGATATAGGTTTGCCAACTTGGAGCAACTTGCTGGTAAAGAGATATAATAGAGAGACTATTCTATTTTCATTGTAAAGAAAAGGGTCTCTGAAGAGGGAATATATACAAAAAAAAAGAGAAAAAAAAACAAGGTGAAAGTAAAAGGATTTTATATCTCTCTTTAGAAAAATGCTGTTATTGTGATAAATTATGTTTTCACTATGCTTAATGGTATTATCACAGGGGAGAATAAAGGCTTGAGAACATGAAAATAAAATTTCAAAATTTGTATTTTTAGGAGAGCACCCATTCAGATCAGACCACAAATTAGCATGTAAACCAGTTCCCACCAAACAAGTCAATTGAGATGATAACATTTATTTGTTGAAATCAATGCTATTCTGAAAATCAGTGCTGCCTTAACAATCCATTTTATAAAAAGAATAATGGGCTAATTTATGAGTCCTGTTTTTATCCCCAAAGCAAAACCTTTATGAAAACAAAAAAGGCCATAGTATTTATTCTCTTTACAAATTAGTCTACTCTAGAATTGTGGACAAATAGGAGAAGAGAGCAATAATAAATATAAGGCAATGGAATCCAAAACTCTATGCCTCATTCAGCCTTCTATTCTTTATTGACTAAGGTGTCACATATTTGTCCTCATCCCCCCATTCCCATCCCCCACCCCTCCCCACAGATGCCCCCACACCCCTTTTGTCCTTAACCATTGGTTAGGCTCATATGCATGCACACAAGTCCCTTGGTTGCTCTCTCCCCCCGACCCCCACCCTCTCCTACCCTCCCTCTGAGGCCCGACATGAGCGAGATCATGTGTCACTAGAAATATACTTATAAGAACCGAATGTGAGACAAGCAATAATAGTTATGCTGACAGGCAAATGAATCAGTCTGTAGTAAGTTTCCTTCTGGACCAACAGTTCTTTTGAGACCCAATTTCAATGTCCACCAGTTCCTGATGTGTACATGTCGGCACTGACTTTTCAGCTCTGGATGGTGGACAAATGGTGGTAATGCAGGTCCGACTCCCTCTGGTTTGGTCTCGCCTGGACGCAGGGGCGCGGCTTCACCCGGACCTGGGACCCAGCATCACCCAGGCCCCGGGGCGCATGGCCTCACCCAGACCCAGGTGTGTGCGGCCTCACCCGGTCCCGGGATCCAGCCTCATTCAGACCCAGGGGCGTGTGGCCTCACCCGGACCCAGGGGTGCGTGGCCTCTCCCGGACCCGGGACCCAGCCTCACCCGGATCCAGGGGCGCACGGCCTAACCCGGACCCAGGGAGAGTCCACGCGCCCGGGGTCTGGGTGAGGCCACGCGCCCCTGGGTCCGGGTGAAGCTGGATCCTGGGTCCAGGTGAGGCTGTGTGCCCCTGGATCCGGGTGAGGCCGGGTCCCGGGTCTGGGTGAGGCCGCGCACCTGGGTCCAGGTGAGGCCACACACCCCTGGGTCTGGGTGAGGTTGGATCCTGGGACTGGGTGAGGCTGCACAAACCTGGGTCCGGGTGAGGCCGTGCCCCCCTGGGTCTGGGTGAAGCTGGATCCTGGGTCTGGGTGAGGCCGCGCCCCTGGGTCCGGGAGAGGCCACGTGCCCCTTTGTCTGGGTGAGGCTGGATCCCGGGACCGGGTGAGGCCGCACACACCTCGGTCCGGGTGAGGCCATGGGACCCCCATAATTCTGATGTTGGTATGCTTGAAGTTGTCCCAGAGGCTTCTTACACTACCTTCAACTTTCTGAATTCTCTTCTCTTCTTGCTTCTCTGGAGGAGTGTCCTTTGCCTCTTTTTATTCCAAATCTTTGAGTTGATTCTTGCGTTCCTCTAGTCTGCTGTTGGGTTTCTGTATAATATTTTTTTATTTCAGTCAGTGTATGTTTAATTTCTAGTTGGTCCTTTTTCCTATCCTCAAGGGTCTCATTAAATTTATCGGCCTTTTCCATGAAATTCTTGAAAAACCTTATAACCGTGGTTTTGAACTCTATGTTCATTCATTTGTTCTCCTCCATTTCTTTCGTTTGGGATCTGTTTCCTTGCCTCCTCATTTTCGCTGCTTCCCTGAGTTGGTTGGGTAGCTTTGTGTACTAGGTGTCCTATTGGTTCATCGGGTCAGCCTCCCAGTTACCTGAGGTGGACACTCTTGGTGTACCCCTTTGTGGACTGTGTGTACAGCCTTGTTGTAGTTAAGTCTTGATTGTTGTTGGTGTCACTGGGAGGAATTGACCTTCAGGCCAATTGGCTGTGAGGACCTGCTGTGTCTATAATGGAAGAATTGCTGTGCTGGAGACACGCTTATGGGGCAGGACTTGTTCCAGTAGGGCTTTGGTGCTCACTGAGTCTGCCTCTTGAATGTGTCCCTTATGAGAGTGGTTGAAATCTGGTGTCATCTCACACTGACCACTAGATACACTAGTGTCTGGGTCTCCAATGGGATGCTGGTCAGCTACTGTCTGAGGTCCCCCAGCAAGAGCTACAGCACGAACTACAGTTTTCTCCTCTTTGTTTGGGCGGTTTTGGAGCAGTCTGACTGGAGCTGCAGTTAATTTGGTTAAGCTGCCACAGAACAGGCCATGTATATGCAAAAGCTGCTGTGTGGAGCCTGGGTGGGTTTGTAGAGTGTGCGGGGCTGGGTCTCTGGGGGGGGTGGGGCAGGGTCTCATTGTGTCACTAGGCTAGGGCGTGGCAAACAGCAATGGCTGCTGTCAGCCATCTCTGCCTTTCTGCGTTTCCAAGTCCCTGCATCCTGCGCTCCAGCGTAGTAAACAATGATTGCTGGGTGCATCTCTGCAAAAAAGTCACTCTCACTTTCCAACCCGATGGCCGAGAGTCCAGATTCTCCCCATAGGCATCTGGGTCCCCTGCATGACCCCAGAAACTGGATTTCAGAGTGATCGGGAGCTTGTCTCCCTTCAGGTTGAAGAAAAGCCGAGCGCCCAGTCACCCGCCACCAGCCCGATTCATGCACCTCCGTACCTCAGCTTTTTCAGCGTTTGTGCTCCTTCTCTTCTTAGTTGTAAATCTACCACTCAGCCAGCTTTCCCGTGGTTCTGGGTGGTAGACATTTTGTCTTTTAATTGTATTTTTGAAATTGTTGTTCAAGGCAGCAGTTTAGTTGTTTAACTTTGCCGCCATCTTGGTTCCTCCTGAATTAAGGAAATTTTAATCTCAATTTTATATAGAGGAAACTGAGTCACAAAAGGTTTCAATAAACTAACTAAGGTCACAGAGCTAGCACCAAACCAGAGCCCAAGTTCATAATCACTATGTTCTATAAGAAACTGCTAAATTAAAAACAAACAAACATCACTGGCTGGTGTAGCTCAGTGGTTACAGTGCCCACCTACACATAGAAGGGTTGCAGGTTTGATTCCTGGTCAAGGATACATACCTGGGTTGCAGGTACAATCCCTGGCCCTGGTAGGGGGCGTGTGCCAGAGGCAATGAGTCTATGTGTCTTCTCTCTCTCTCTCTCTCTCTCTCTCTCTCTGTCTGTCTCCCCTCTATCCCTCCTTTTCACTCTCTCTAAAAATCAATGGAAAAAATAACCTCGGGTGAGAATTAAAAAACACAAAAACAAACAAACAAACATTCAGTTATGAGCATGTAGTACAAATTGTATATTGCTATTCATTGAAAATCACAAAGCTCCATAGCCTTTGTTATGAAAGAAGGAAAAGTCATATACACTTTAAACCTAATTTGGGTATATTGAATACATGTTATTAGATCTATTTTTACATGAACTTTTCAATGCTCATTTTCATGAGGAATGTAGATGACACATGCAATTTTTAGAACACTAAGAGTTGTTTTTAGTGTAGCCTAGACTATAATTTTAGAGTCCCTTGGCCCCATCAGTTCCAAGTATTCATTGAGTAATTCCATGAGCACAAACACAAAGAAGATATAACTCAAAAGGTATAAAAAAAGCTGACTATCTTGAACCCATGGTAAAAGGGCTCAGAAAAATTGTGTTTCATTTAGCTAAAGTAATGTAGTGAAAGGATTGCAATAGGTCAAATATCTGAGCTAATATATTAAAAGAAACTTGGTTTTATCATGTATTGCTATGAAGAAGCCCTAAGGGATATAAACAATGATACAAATATTGAGCATTAATTATTATAAATAAATTTATATAAAAGTAGCATTTTTAGTTATGAAAAATACTTATTACCAGGTGTCATTACCTTTCCTAGATCTCGTATATCTCAATGAACAAGATAAAAGTCCTTCTCTGTATTTTTTGTAAATATAAATGATGCATACAAAAATTTATTTAATGTCATTACTTTTCATGGAAATACCTTTTTGTTTTTTGATGGAGTAGAAGGTGATTTTACCCAATAATCTTATATACATAATCATAAATTCTAATTATTTAATTCTGTTATAACTTATCTAATCTTATTCTTTATGTGTCCTAAAAATCTAGGAGGATTGTATTTTAAATATTTTATCTAGCTATAAGAGTAGTATGTACATTTATTAAATTTTAAATAGAATATATAGTAGCTCTTGCCATTCCTCCACCATTATGGGTCACTACTCTTTTGATATTAATGTATTGCATTTTAGCTTGGTACCTGTTTATATGTATGTATCTGTGTCCTGAAAATTTGATTCATATTTTCATTTGCTTATTAATTTAACAAGTGTCTACTAAACAACTACTCAGCCACAACTCTCTATTCTGTTGATGGAGAGAACAAGTGTCAGATTGTTCATGTAGAGTTTGAGGTGTGTATTAAATCCTAAACAAAAAAGTTAAGCAGGGATTTGCATGTGCAGTTGTGCAGGTCAGAAGACAAGTCTGGTCCAGATACATAACATTTGGGAGTAAACAGTATTTTAAATTACAATGTCAGATAAAGCAGCAAAGATGTTAGTAAAGCTAGAGAAAAGAAGAGGCCAAGGACTGAGCCCTGAAGCACTTCAATATTTACAGGGTGAGGAGGAAAGAAAGAACCAGCAAATGTGACAGAGAAGGAGCAACCAGTTAGGGAGGAGGAAGACCAAAAGAAGGAGGTGTCTAAAAGCCAAGTAAGTTTAATCTAGTAGAAGAGAATTTTAGCTCCGTTAAATAGTGCTGATAGATCAAGCATGATGATAAGTAGGAACTGTCTATTGGATTTAAAATGAAGAGGGCATTGGTGATCCTGATGAGAGTAATTTTACGGGGTAATAGTGAAGAAAACCTGGCTAGAGTGGAAGTAAGGGAGAGTGGAAGAAGATTTAGAGTGAGTGTGCATAGGTTAATCTTTCCTGGAGTTTTGTTGAAGGGATGTAAAAAAAGAAAGACTGGTATTGATGGGCGGTGGGGAGGGGGGCGGGCATCATGCAACAGGAATAGGACCACAGTTGTTTAATGGTTATTCACCTACTAACTATAATAGGTTTTCTTACAGACCCTGGAAAACTGGAGAGCGTGTTGCAAGGAGAAAAACAGGGCTGTAAAAAGATAAGAGATGCCTCAGAACCCTGATGGGTCCATTACTCAGAAAAAAATACATTTTGAGAACAGACAAAGGACAGGAGATGCTCTGATTTGGTTGCTATACCTGGACCCTGACCCCCTCCAGGTTTTTGCCTCGGGAATGCTGACCATTCTCTGATCCCAGGAAACAGTGAAACTGTTTTTAATATCATAGAAAATTAACTACCTTGTTATCAGACTTCAAGATCCTGGAAGGAGACACATAGACCACGGACCCAGCAGCCCTTAGCCTGTGTCCTCCCCCTTTTTCATGTAGTCTTTCTTCCTTATCTATACTAATAAAAGGGTAATATGGTAATTAGACCGGGAGACCTTCCAGACATCCTTCTGGACAAAGCCATGGTGGTGGGGCTGAGGCAGAGGCAGTTAGGGGCGATCAGGCCAGGAGGGGAGGGCAGTTGGGGGTGAGCAGGCCAGCAAGGGGGGCAGTTGGGGGCAAGCAGGCCAGCAGGAAGAGTGGTTAGGGGTGATCAGGCAGGCAGGCAAGTGAGCAGTTAGGAGCCAGCAGTCCCAGATTGTGAGAGGGACGTCTGACTGCCTCTCTGTGGGATCAGGCCTAAACTGGCAGTCGGACATCCCTCGAGGGGTCCCAGATTGGAGAGGGTGCAGGCCAGGCTGAGGGACACCCCCTGCCCCCTGTGCACAAATTTCATGCACCAGACCACTAGTCCTACCTAATAATAGACAATATGCAAATTGACCATACCTGACACACCCACAAGCCACGCCCACCATCCAATCAGAGCGAGTATGCAAATTAACCCAAACCAAGATGGCTACAGCCACAGAGAGCAAGGTTTCCTAGATAACAGAGGAAGCCAAGCTTTCCGCCTGCCCTTGCCAGGCCTAAGCCTCCACTCAAGCTACAAAGTTTCAATTATAGAAAGTAAACAAATTCAAATAAATGGCGGCAGGATGGAGCTTGAGAGAGCAGGCCAGGGTTGCAGCCGGCAACAGGGGAAGCAAAGCTTTCTGCACACCCTGGCCGGGCCCACCCGCTTAAGGCAACAATGTTTCAATTATAACTCCAACAAAAATGGCTGCTGGCCTCGGAGGGAGCCCCAGGCTTGGCTCCGCTCCAGGCTACAAAGTTTCAATTGTAGAAGGAAAATAAATTCCAGATACCAGGGCCTCTGCTTGGGTTGCCAGGGGGCATGGCTGGCCTGCAAACCACCACAGGCCCCTCACTCAGGCCGCCCCACGCCCCAAGGGAACCCCCACCTGATCCGGGACACCCTTCAGCTGGCCCCCACCCCTGTACCAGGCCTCTATCCTATCTAATAAAGGAGTAATATGCAGATTGATCATCACTGCAACACACAATATAACTGCCCCCATGTGGTCAACTATATAATCAGCCAGCTAGTAGGGGAGGTGAGAACAGAATTTACAGGATGACCTGCTGCTCTCTCCATATTACTGGCATTATTGAAATAAACACTAATATATGATTCAACTTTGTCTCTGATTAATTTGGCTCAAGTAGTGAAAGGTGACCTGGACCCCTTTTGTGTCCGGTTTCAATATTTCAGGAAGATATGAGAAATGCAGCCAAAATAAGGATTTACTTTTTTTTTTTTAATGGGAAAAATAGCATCTGATTGTAATGCTAGTTGAAATGATCTAAAGGGAAACAAAAGTTTGTGGTGCAAGAAAGAGGAGAGAACTATGACACCCATCCTACATAATAAAATAGTAATATGCAAATTGACCGCACCTTCGCTACGCCCAAACCACGCCCACCAGCCAAAGCCACACCCACCAGGCAATCAGGGCGAGTATGCAAATTACCCAACAAAGATGGCGGTTAATTTGCATACACTGAGAGAGGGAGGAGTGAAGACTGAAGACAACTTAGAAGGAAGAGGGAGGAAAAGCGGAAAGCAAGGTGGCTGCCAGAGGGAAAGCCCAGGCGGGGCGGGGCCGGGCGGGGCAGGGCAGAGCGGGGCGGAACGGGGTAGGCGGCAGCGGCACGCAGGTGCAGGTGTGGCAGCCACAACAGCGGCGGCAGCGGCAGCGCACTCGGCCGCAGCGGCCACTTGCAGGATTCTTCCTGCAAATGGGCTACTAGTAAGAAAGAAAGAGGATGGGGCATTAATTAGATATATGAGAATTTAACTCTAAGAATAGGCAAGGCCGTATGGTCGGCAAACTCATTAGGCAACAGAGCCAAATATCAACAGTACAACAATTGAAATTTATTTTGAGAGCCAAATTTTTTAATCTTAAACTTCTTCTAATGCCATTTCTTCAAAATAGACTCGCCCAGGCCGTGGTATTTTGTGGAAGAGCCACACTCAAGGGGCCAAAGAGCTGCATGTGGCTTCGCAGGCCACAGTTTGCTGACCACGGGGCAAGGGGATAGAAAATATGAGAGTAGGTGTGGAGAGTTAGTCATGATTAGTGACAGTCTGAAATGATCCCTTTTCATGACTGAGTGCATGGCCTAGGGATAGTTTAGGACAGGTCTGGAAGATCAAGGTTGATGTTCATCCATTTAAGATGTAAACAATTAGTGTCTTTGTTAACTCCACTCCTGTTCAGCTGATTGGGTGCAGAAAAGGTGTAGGAGAAATTTTGGATTTCGGTGGTATTGGCTATACTGTGGAGTGGCCAAGAAAGCAAAATAAAATTTGTTAATCAAATTTTTCTTATTTAATCTTAACTCATGAGCCTCTCTTTGAGTTTTCAAATATTCTTTAAACATGATCTCAATGCTTGTAAATAAGTACATGTAATAATATATTGAAATAGTTTCCTATTGTTAAAATTGTTTGTTTTTGCTCATTATATATAACATTTTAATAATTATTGCATTTAAGAATCAAAACTGAGAACCAATTGAAAGAAGAGAAATATACAAAAGACCAAAAGAAATTGCAAAGAAATTTCAAAGGAAAAAACTGTTTTAATGTAGACCTCTTGCTATATAACAATCCTTCCAAAATTTAGTGTTTTCAAAAGAATTGCTATTTATTTGCTCCCACTTCTGAAATTTAGATAGGACTTGATGGCAATATTTTGTTTCTCCTTCAAAATATGACAACTAAAGCAACTTGACTGGAAAAATTACTTCTAAAGTGTTTTAACTCAGCTGAGAATATTTGAAAAGATTATACTATGTCTTAAAAACCAATCTTTCATGATGGATGTGAATATAAATTAGATTGAATGAGTTTTTATATATTCCATTGTTTTTCAAAAATATGTTTAAAACATTAATTTATTGGATAATTAATTTTGTCTCAATTTTGTTAGAATTGTTTTCCTATCTCCTTTAGATATACTTTGTTCTTTGTATGGCCTATTAATGTGATTATTTACTTATTTTCATTCTTTCTTTATTATTATTAAAATACTGAAAACTATGCTTTTGCCTCTGAACATAGTTTTGTGCATATATTATGTTTTACAATGATGTTGGCTAAATAATCAGCCATAGTGATTTACTTTATTTTAAACAATACTTTTACAGAGATTTCCTTTGCTTTGTTAACTTTCTGTGTTTATTTTAAATATGTTGAAGAGTTTTCATTTATAATTTTGTTGATATAGTTAATAAATGGGGATTCTAAAATTTCTCTATACACTGAGATTTCTTCTGTGACATGATCTAAGATCACTTAATTTGAGGAGTATTTAAAACCTTTTAAAATATAGTTGTACTCACAGTGTTTGGGTGCTAGGTTTAATTTTCTTCTTTAATTTAACCTAAGGATTAGTTACTCAAATATTTCATTTTATTCTAAGACCAGTTATTTGATGAGATAAAGATTTCAGTATGTAACCAAAGTATTGCAACAGAATCATTGCTGAGAACTGATATATAGCATCATCTCTTTTGTAGAAATGCAACATTTTTATTCAAATTAATGGTCTGTTACTATACAATTAATTGTATTTGCAAAAATATAATCTGGATAATTCATTCACTGTAAAGTGATATAAACGACTATGATTTCATTTTTATTATCACATAGACCAGGCATGAGCTTCTTACACCTAGAATGACTACGTATTCTAATGATAAATTACATATTCTTTCTGTGTAAAGCTTATATATATGAATTTGATTTATTTCTCACTAATACTTAAAAATACTTTTAGAATGTATTAAGACCTAAAAAGACAGTTA
Organism: Eptesicus fuscus; assembly: GCF_027574615.1. Taxonomy (NCBI): domain Eukaryota; kingdom Metazoa; phylum Chordata; class Mammalia; order Chiroptera; family Vespertilionidae; genus Eptesicus; species Eptesicus fuscus. The sequence continues at coordinate 89,330,723 of NC_072475.1, read as the reverse complement.
CACTTTATTCACAAGATGCCTCTTCCTACACGTGAAGTGTCTTGTGTTTAATGATGTAATAAATCTCTTGTGATAAAGTAAATTTTAAATATTCATGTTTTTATGAATTCATAAATTATACTAATCATTTTATCCACCTGGATATAAAGCATAGAGAGAACTATATTAATCACATTGTTAATAGCATTGCAGTCCCAGGGTGTTTACTGAAATCATATATCCTCTCTTTTGACTCTCTTTTTGCAGAATAGACTTCAAGATTTATTTTTACACTGTTGTTGTAATGCCCACTGTAAAGCATTATTTAATTCAGTTACTAATTAATTATATTTTCTAAATTTCTTGTTGATAAATTAAAATAGTTAAATGGCATACCTATATGTAATATTACAAATGTCACAACTATTTGACTTTCATACTAAGAGAATGACTCATAATATTTCTATAGAACAGAAAAATATTTTATCTGTGAACTTCATTTACATATATATTTGTCTGTTTTCTTGGTATGGAATTACACTTGCCACAACAAAAGCAAATTCAATGTGAAGTAAATGCTTCTTAGGTAATATAAATGAATATATTCTTGCAGGCAGGCTGACTAATAGCTAATTATTCTTATATACAAACCTCTATGATGGAATTTGCAAGGTTTGTAGATATATTTTAATGTCATTTCAACAAACATACTTCTGTAACAAGAGATATGCTTAGACTGTGAAGATGGTTTGCTGGGATTTAGAACTATTTAAAAAGTGAAAGATGCTTTGCATTCTTCTCTGAAACATGTTCATATTTTAACTTTACTATTATACTATGCTATATTATACCAAGGGTCCTTATGACTTTGATTAAATTTAACTCTACAAATCCTTTCTCTCTCTCTCTCTCTCTCTCTCTCTCTCTCTCTCTCTCTCTCTCTCTCTCTCTCTCTCTCTCTCTCTCCATCAAAGACTAGCTTTTCCCTCAGATAATCAGCAACCCTGCAGCAGAAGATCATAGCTCCAACCTGACTAATGGTCACGTGATCTGAACCCCTGGCAGGCTAAACATAACATCTTGACCTAAGTTATGCTTCAGTTCCTAAGCCATAAGGTAATGACCCCCTGGCTACTTTCCCATGAGACCAGACAGAGGGACTTGGGAACAGAAGTCAGAGCTGTTCCCAAGGCCTGAAGAAATGATTCATTACCCTTACCTCACCTCTGCCAATTAACTCCTAGCATAACCTTGAACTCCTAACCCATGGTGTCCCGTGATTTTGCCATATATAATCTGTAACCTACATGCCATCAGGGAGTTTAGGCTTTTGAGCATTAGCTTCCCTTTCTCCTAGGTGGCACCATTCATCAATAAAATAGCGACTATTTCTCCACTGCAGTTCTGAGTGTCTAGCATCTGGGCTCTGCTAATGTCCAGTGGAGTAACTCTTTCTGTTCCGTAACATTTGCAACTTCACTTTTTTTACTCTACCACTAAACATAATTTTCATCTGAAATCTTGAGGAGAGCAGTTTATCTCCTCAAATATAACAAAGCACTATATCAAAGGTGAATCTCTTTTATTTCCATCTACAGGAAAATGATACACTACATTTGATATCCCCAGGTAAATGAATCATATAGGAAAGATACATTTTATTAAGCTTCTATTCTAGAATGGCACTTTGTTAATATCATTGCTGTTGATTTTATCTGTTTTTAAAGAGCCAACATCCACCTGGAATATTTTAATGCTATCCTTATAATCCTTTAAAAAAAATCTACACATCTTACAGGTTATGTTGCCAGAGAAAATAGGATTCTTCCATGGTATCGCAGGAAATGCATTTCAGTGATACATGCATAGCGGGATTGAGGTATAGTAGCAAGATTTATTGGAGCAAAAACAAAGGAAGGGCTTAGGAGATGTCTCATCCATGACCAGGAGGTGCTTCGCTCTGTCTCACTGTGGAAGAGGTCCAGCTTCTGGGGCCACAGGCCAGCACTTTTCTCCACCAAACCCAGGAGGAGGGCCAGGAACCAGAGCTGCTGTGTCGTCAGCCCAGCGCCCAAGGCTCCAGTAGTCCTGCACCATCTCTGTTCCCATCTGGCCTGCAATCTGCACTGAGCTTCAGCCCCTGCAGTTGCTAAAGGGACAGAGCGAGACTTGGGCCTTTGTTAAGCTTTGATTGAGCTTGGGAGAGAGCAGGCTTTCTTTCAAACTATCCAATCTCTTTTCTGGCTTTTCAGACTTCTGCTGGGCCCTCCCCTATCCGATCCGTTTCCTGGCTCTTCTTCGGTTTCATGGCCTTATCCTGTCTGATCCATTTCCCAGATTTTCCCAGGCTAGACTCCTCCTTTTCATGGTTGTCATTTTGGCTCCTACTGCGCATGCCTCATAGTTTTGCCTTGTCATCTTGCTTGTATTGAGCATGTGCCCAGTAAAGGAATTTCCCCCTTACTGTTTATTCCTTCCCCCATTAATCTGGGGGAAAGGGTAGTTATTCCTTGGGGAGATTGGTGAAGCCGCCCTTTCTAGTTAATCCAGCTTAATTAGATGTGTAGCTCCATTTGTTCTGTTCCTTTGTTAATAACTACTTACCTACCTACTGTAACAATTACACACACACACACACACACACAGACACACACACACACACACACAATGCCTTAGTAATTGAAAACCTAATCTAAGTATGTCAGCATGACATATTATGAGCTGGATCTGTGATAGCAGATCTCTTGACCAGAATCCTGTGTTCTCCACTTGCTACCTGTTTATCCTTTTGCAAGCTACTAAATCTTTCCAAGTTTTTAAATTCATACCTGTAAAATGAAATTTTTACTCAAGACCATTGTGAAGATTTAGGAAGATAATGTATCTAAACGGTAATGTCTTCCTGGTACATAGTAAGCACTTGCTATATGTTAACTACTACTTTTATTGTGGTATTTTTCATATCAATAGAATTTTAAATGGAAGATAAATACATGCATATATACATATGTATCTTTATAAAAAATTACCACAGTTTAAGGCAGTATATTATAGATGTCACAAAAAAATCTAAACATAATGTAGATATTTCAAGAAGAGATATTTTAATTGACATTTTCATAAGATTCCATGAATGAATAACACCATTCCCAGTCACTGACAGAGATTTACAAGATTTTTTAATTAAAATAATCTATGTAAAATCTATGTAGATTATTTTTGTTAGGTCACCAAAGGAGGAATGCAAGAGTCCAGAGTGGCTCCAGCACCCAGTGAGGGGAGTCAGGGGCTTTTAAAGGACTTTTGGCGGGATTTTTCTGGGCGGAGACTTCTTTATGCATACCTTGAGGAAAGAGAATGGAATGTGGTCACAGCAAGTGAAAAGTGGTCATCAGCAAAGGGAATGTCCATAGTGAAATGACCTGAAAAGCCAGTTCCTAGGGGAAGGGTATCAACTCAAATGCTCCATCAAACCTAACAATTTTTAATTTAAAAATTTTGTAAATTATTAATTATATAAATAACTGATTGGATGGCAGGTGTACTTTTAATAATATTGGTATTAATACATATTTTAAAATTAAAATGGATTTAATTCAACATGTAAAAGGCTTATAATTTGATTCTCTATTATATTTGAGGGCTTCATGTGTGTTTAAGAAGCAAAGTACAATTGTTTTTAGAAGTCACATGTTAAAAAGTACATGAAATACTCTTAGAAAATATTTCAATTGGTTGCCGCACAGATAATAACCTTCAGCATGTGGTCGTGAATTAAATGTAAAATAACATCAGGAGTCCTGCTTCAAGAAATAATTAGGCCTTCTGCAGTCATTCAATAAAATTACATTATTGTGTTCAACTGAGAGGAGCTGTGTAGAACTGTGTTTGTAAAATATAATTTCAGGGACAGCTGGCCTGAAAAAAGGAAGAATCTTAATAATACTAGTATATGTTGCTGCAGTGGTTGTCTGTTTACTCCCCATTATGAGAGTGGTTGATAAGAAGAACAGTCATTGTTGCATGGGGAAGAGAAATTATTCAGGAAAATAATAATGTAGCTTCTCATGCAGTTTAACTGAATTTTAAAGTGAAATGTATTGTTAGCCGGAGGATTTGTGCTCCCTGCTCCTACTCCTGAAGCTTCAAATATCTGTGTGGCCTTTCTCAGTTGGCTTCTTCTTTTATTTTCCTAACTTCCCTCTTGTAATGTAAACACAAGAAAGAGAAAGTGGTAGAAGAACAAAGGATAAGCATACAGAATAGCTTCACTTCCTCTGCATGAAGCATTAACAGGGAAATGGTACCACACTGAGATTTTATGAATAGATTGATAATAGCCTGTTCATTTAAACCAAATGGGGAGCTACTGTATGTTTCACCATTTCAAAGTCAATTCCACTTTTTCCTAAAAGCCTTCTAAATGTTTTCCACCCTTTGTCAAATAAGACAATTAATTTTATCAACACAACCCTTCAATGCATTGTAAACTAAAATGTGGTGAAATAAATGTCTTAATACCCTCATGATCATAAATTATACTGATAATCACATGAAATATAGGGTATAGTATTTCATATGCAATTTACTGTCATGTAAATTAAGCAAAAATCAAGGGAAGATGAGGAAAAAAAAATTAGTTGATTATAAACTCCAGAAAGAACTATATCATTTCATACAATATTTAAAAATAAGTTAATTTCTGAATGGCTTTGGTTATACAAATGAATAGCAAGTAAATAATTATAGTAATCATTCCTAAAAATATAAACATTAACAAATGCATATATTATTTATTTCTTAAAAACTAAAAATATTGAGGTGTTGTGTTTTTATTTGCAAAAATAAAATTTGTGCTTTTCAGGTAAAATATCTGAAGGTAAAGTTTTACTTCTTCAGAAAATATTTTTGAGGCTTTTATGTGCCAGTCACTGTTCTATGCAGGGGACATCCTTCACTGATCTTATGTAGTAGGCAGTTAGACAGACATAAGCAGAGCAAGGACCATGGACCAGGTACAGAAGAAGGTCACTAGGGCAGAAAGCCCTGGGTGCTGAGCAATGGGCAAAACTGGAAAAACAAGGAGCTCACCACAGGTAACCTTTCCTCCCCTCGCATATTGCTGGCCACTAGACCTCCTGACCTTTCATATCACTATCACTGGTCATGGGTTTAGTACCCTCCCCTGACCTTTCTTTCTCTGACATGTTGCTAGTTATATGGGTTATATATATATATATATATATATATATATATATATATATAGAAAGAGAGAGAGAGAGAGAGAGAGAGAGAGAAAACACTTAGGGAAGTGATAAGTAAAAGTTGGCATGGACATTACATGTTTAATGTAATGTCAGTAGTAATGAGTGTAATGAAGAAAAGCTACTAGTAAGCAGAGTGAGTGTGGGCAAAAAACGGCACCAGGTATTAGACCAGTGGAGTCAGACAGGACCTTGGTTTAGCATCTTTGGTACTTGAGTCCTGCCTTAGGAAGAATTCAGACTCAAATTATAATAGAAAGTTAATTTAGAAAGTCACATAGGTAGAAGAAGTGAGGTCAAGAATAAGTGGTCTCAAGAAACAAGTACAGAGGCAAAAGAAAGGGCCTTGGAGCTTAGGAGAAAGAGAGAGCAAGGCAAGGAAAAGGCACCTGGGAGAAGGTTTGGGGAAAGGCACAGGCATGCTCCGTAGAGAGCATGGGTCCTCTGCCTTGAGGCTATTTATCTGGAGGTCTCAGGGGAGGATCCCAATAGAATATTCATCAGCTTTCTAAGTGTGTCCTTCTAGGGTTGTGGTCTCTACAGATTGGTCAGTGCTAGTGCAGGGAGTCATTAATCAGTGCAGCTAGTCCTGATATCACTTGTCTGATTTTGCTACTTTTCTAGGCCTGGAGCCTAACCTCAACGGAGGGCTAGATGCATTTGATTCGGATCAGAACTTCAGGGCCAGAACTTCATTGTCCTGGAGGTTTAACGTTTAAGGGCTATTTTCCTGCCCCCTTGTTTGTTACTCCTCTAGGGGGGCCTAAACCATATGACTAGCAACATGCTAGAGGAAGAAAGGTCAGGGGAGGGTTCTAAACCCATAACCAGTGACATGAAAGGTCAGGAGGTCTAAAACGAATGACTAGCGATATGCTAGGGGAGGAAAGGTTACCTGTGGCGAGCTCCTTGTTTTCCCAGTTTTGCCCATTACTAGACACCCAGGGCTTTTGCTCTAGTGACCTGTACTTGGTCCATGGTCCTTGCTCTGCTCATGTTTGTCTAACTGCCTACCACATTAAGAAGATCAATGAAGGATGTATAAGTAGGTTAGTCAATGAAGGCCTCTCTGAGGAGGTGACATTTAAGGAAGGTCTTATATTTTTTTCTGTTGTGGGGGTGGGTTTTTTTGAGAATTCTGTAATATTTTTGTTATTCTGAAGTTGAGGAGAAGCCAAAGCTGCTGGATAATCATAAGATATAAATGAAGAAATTCTGTTCTATTTATCACAGGAAATCAAATCAGATCTCTCTGCCATATAAATAGCTGAGATTGGTAGAAATGCTTTCCTTGGCCTTTCTTATATAGATAGTGATTTAAATGAAGCAGTGGAAGATATTTAGAATACATCTTTAATTTATTATATCTCATAATCTTTGGGTCAAGAATTCAGGCAGAGCTCAGTGCAGCTGGGCTATTCTGTTCCATGTGGTTTTGACTAAGGCCACCTTGGTATTCAAAGGCAGATGGGCTGGTCTGGAAGGTCCAAGGTGGCTTTACTCACATACCTTTGGTAGGGGTGGCTGAAGGTGATGTTGGCCAGGGTCTGCCAAAGAAGGTCCCTCCATGTGCTAGTCAGGCCCACCTAGTCTCAGGGGGTTCAGAATCTTTATGTTGTGGTTCAGGGCTTCCAGAGAGAGAGACGGTGTTTCAAGAAATAGTAAGTAGACACTCCTAGCCTGTTAAGGTCCAGATCCAGCACCTGCCCACAGCATCATTGTGGCTGTGTTACTGATTGAAGCAGTCACAGTACTCACTCAGGGAGTGTCAAGCTCCACTTCTTCACAGGAGAGGAATCAGAATTTGCAACTGTCTTTAATCTGACACACTACCCATTAAAAAATTACAAAATTTACTCAAGTACCATGACCATAAGCAAATTCAGCTGACGTGTTTGGATAGTTCTACAGAATTTGTTGTGTTAGTGTGTTTGTGTATAAATATTAAGAACTTATAATAATTAGGATATAATGGTAGCTATGAGTTAGCATTATAAATTAATGTTATTCTCTAAACCTAAAGCAATATATGCACAGAATATGTCATGTTCACAGTTCTTTTATTTATTTTTCCTTTTTTATTTAATTTATGGGTTGACACTAGCTAACAAAATTATATAGACTTCAGGTGCACAATTCCACAACACATCATCTGTACATTTCTGTGTTCACCACCCCAAGTCAAGTCTCCTTCCATCTCCATTTGTGCTCCCTGTGCTCTCCTCCACCTCCTTCCACCTCCTTCCCCCGCATATTTTCAATATGAGTTATGTGCTTTACAAAATTAAAATCTAGTCAGAGTAACATTATTTTAACCACATATTGAGGGTGATGGTATGAATCTGAAATGTAGCAAAAATTAATGCACTATTGCTATTTCCCTTATAGACAGGGTTTCATAGATGGTTTATTTTTATTTCAATATTGATTTTAGCATCTTTTAATCCTTACATAAAAGATATAATGCCACTTATTGTGACATAATTACCTCCTTTATTTTTAAATCATCACTAAAAATTAAAAATAGAGATTTCTATACAATATCAAAATTATGTTCCCCATTTGACTTAGAGATTGCATTACATCTGCTTGAAAATAAATTTGCAAGGCATTCTTTTGGTAGCTCTGAACTGTCAATCCAATCAGCATGGTCTCTGTTTCTGATGTCCTCTTGACAGATACCTCTGAATTCTAAACATATTACTCACTCAACCAGTTTTAACAACAGTAGCAGTAAAATCATCCTAGTATTCTCCTTAACTGGGGTAGATTTTTTATTTACTCCAATTCACTAGATCTACTTTAATGGGACAGAAAAGAATATCTGCTATAACCATGGAAATCCTTAATTTGGGGAAATATTAAGAAACTAGAATAATTAGAATCTAATGGTAGCTATGAGTTAGCATTATAAATTAATTTTATTTTCTATGTAAAAGTGCTTTGTCTAATAATATTTAAATTGCCAAACTGTGTTATAACTTGGTTAAAAAACCTGTTTGTTAAGTGGAGTGCAGGATGCTGGATGGTAAGCCATGGATCCACTACAGATCACAAGAGAAAATGAAATGGAGACATTTATTACTCACAGGTCCTGGAGGAAGTGCATGGTATGTCTCAAGGGGTTATAAGGGGAGATTAGGGCAGGGTATAGGCAGGGAAGAAGGCAGGACCTGGGGTACCCTTTATTAGGCTGCTTTGGGGTCTCTGAGCTAAGAAGAGAATGGTCAATTCAAACCAAAAGATTGGGGTTTTGGTAGCATCCAGGGGAGCTTATCTAAGGGGAGCACGAATGGAAGGTACTGGGAAGCAGGGGAGACCGTTGATCACAATGGCTGCTGGGGAAGTCACATCAGAAATTCACATTCACTTGTGACTCTGTGACTGGCTATGATCCAGGAAATGCACTTTAATGAGGGCCCTGTGTCAGTTTAAGGTCCTCACAGGTTGCTTGGCCAAACAGAACAAATGTAGAGGCAGCAATTCCAAGGAGCAGCTTAAGCTAAACTCCTGACAGATATCTTAAATAAGAACATGTAAAAATTAGTATCGGCTCCATTATAGCAGTTCTCTAAATTACCCAAATTCTGGTTTACATGGACAGCAAGATTTATATTTTCCTGAATTCATTTGAGGTTTATTAGGGATTCTTATTTCTGTATATTCAGACAGGTCTGAGGATAGTATGTGCACTATTAACCTGGATGCAACATATTTGCCTCAGAGATTCCTTTTATTTTATTTATTTGAAGTCCCTCTGACACTAGGTATGGTTAAAGCTTAATTAGATAGACTCTTTCAAGACTTAACTTCTCATAATTTATTTTTAAGATAAAGAAGCTATAATATGTATAACTGCATGAATTAGAAAATAAAAATTCCCCTTGTATTTTTGCTACTTAACATACTCAGAAATTGGCCCAATACCACTAGAAGTAAATTGAAAAATAAACTATTTACCAGAAACTAAGAGTGAGGCATGGAATATATTTTAAGAAGGAACCAACCTTGCTAACACCTTGATTACAGACTTCCAGCCTCCAAAGCTGTGAGAGAATAAATTTATCTTGTTTTAATCAAAGAAAAAAAAAAAGAAACTACTGCCCTGGCCAGCATGTTTTAGTGGTTAGAGTGTCTGCCTGAGCACTGAAGGGTCACAGGTTCAGTTCCAGTCAAGGCCTCCCACTTGGGTTGCAGGCTTGATCATTGGTCCTGGTCAGGTTGTGTGCAAGAAGCAAACAATTGATTTATCTTTCTCACATAGATGTTGCTCTCTCTTCCCCCCCCCCACTCCACCTTCCCCCCTGTTCTCTGCTCTCTCTGAAAATTAATGGAGAAAAATATCCTTGGATAAGGATTAAAAAAAGAGAGAGAGAAAAGAAACTACTTCCCATTCTCCTTGTGCTAGTCTCATGGACAATCTCATTCATTCTTTAAAATATGTCTCTAAAGTTTGACCTTGGCCAGGAAGTTAAGGAACATAATCACAATCTGTTCTTTTTGTATTGCGTGGGTCTGCTGGCCAATTCTGCTTTTTGTATTTACAGTTTCAAAGTAGTTATGCCAATAATTAATAATCATTTAAATTCCTTCTTGAAAAGCATAATAAAAATGATATCTCAACATTTAAATGTCTAGCCATGTAATTACCTAAAGCAGAGAATAATATCTGCCTGGCTTGGTTCCACTGTTATAGGGTTATCTAGGTCTAAATAGTTGGGAATATTTGAAAGCCTGACTAAACGTTTGTTTTCTTTCAAATTGTTACTCTTTTTCTCTGGGTTTTTAGCATTATCTAAGTCTAGCTAGAGATGATTTGATAACAAATAATTTTTATAGGAAGAACTCATAACACTGAGAAATTTATAAGAAACACAGCACTGAGTATCCCTTTAGATTGATCAATTTTATTTTCTGGAAGCCAAAATTACTTTTTATAGCTGTGGATCTATGAGCATTAAAAAATAGAGCTAATTCTCACTGAGGTTACTCTAAGTGCCTCTCTGTGTATTAACTAAGTTAATCTTCATGATACCCCCCCATTAGGAAGATAATTTCTTGGAGGAGAAAAAGGAGAAATCCCCACTTACAAATAGGGATTTCTATGTAGAGAAGTTCACAAAGGGTATTAATGTTGTATCCTGCTACATTGCCGAATTCATTTGTTAAATGTAGTAGCTTTAGCTTTTTAGTGGAGTCTTTAGGGTTTTCTATGTACAATATATCACGGGGTGTCTGGATAGGAGGCGCCCAGGACCCCACACTGCCATCCCCTCCTGGAGGCAACCCGGGGTGTCTGGATGGGAGGCGCCCTCAACCCCACGCCGCCAACCCCTCCCAGAGGCAGCCCTAGGTATCTGGCTGGGAGGCACCTGCGCCCCCCAGGGAGCGAGTCAAGTACTGATGACTCTACCAAAGGAAAAGTTTAGAGAAAGAGAGGATAGAAAAGGAATAGAAGGAGAAAAGTAAGAAAGGACAAAAGATGAAACATCAAGCAAAAGAAAGAGAAGAAAAAAAGGAAGAAACAACCACAGGATATCACCTTTCCAAGTCTCATGAAATTCCTGTTTAAGGAGTTTATTTTATGATTCTTTTAGTTTGGGTTTACATTTTTACTGTTTTGTCAAGACCACAGCAGGTACACTGTCCAATATGTTTTTTTTAAATAAATTTTATTATTTTTTTACAGAGAGGAAGGGAAAAGGATAGAGGCTAGAAACATCTATGGAGAGAGAAACATCGATCAGCTGCCTCCTGCAGTATGTGCCCCCAACCAAGGTACATGCCCTTGACCAGAATCGAACCCGGGACCCTGAGTCTGCAGGCCGACACTCCATCCACTGAACCAAACCAGTTAGAGCTGTCCAATATGTTAAAGAAAAAACCCTATCTAATAAAGAGAGAATATGCAGGGAGGGCATTTGGGGGTGACCGGGCTGTCAGGGGGAACAGTTGGAGATGATCTGGCTGGCAGGGGAGCAGTTAGGCGTCATCAGGCTGGCAGGGGAGTGGTTAGGGCAGTGATGGCGAACCTATGACACGCGTGTCAGCACTGACACATAGCAAATAATGAGAGTTTTATTTTCTCCTTTCCAGTTTGGATTCCTTTTATTTCTTCTTCTTGTCTGATCGCTGAGGCTAGCAATTCCAGTACTATTATGTTGAATAAGAATGGTGAAAGCAGCCCTAGCTGGTTTGGCTCAATGTATAGAGCGTCAGCCTGTAGACTAAAGGGTCCCGGGTTTGATTCAGATCAAGGGCACATGCCCGGGTTGCAGGCTTGGTCCCCAGTTGGGGGTGTGCAAAAGGCAGCCAATCAATGATTCCCTCTCATCATTGATGTTTCTATCTCTCTCTTCCTCTCCCTTCCTCTCTGAAATCAATATATAAATATATATATATATAAATATTTTTTTTAAAGAATGGTGAAAGCAGAAAATGTAGCAGGATAAAAAAATTAATACCCAGAAATCAATGGCATTTTTATACACCAATAATGAATTCTCAGAAAGAGAAGCTAAACAAACAGCCCCATTTACAATTGCAACAAACAATTTAAGATACTTAGGAATAAGCTTAACCAAGGAGGTAAAAGACTTGTACTCAGAAAACTATAGGACTTTGAAAAAAGAGATAGAGGAAGCTATAAGCAAGTGGAAGAATAAACCGTGTTCATGGATTAGTAGAATTAACATCATTGAAATGTCCATACTACCCAAAGCAATCTACAGATTTCATTAGATATTTTAAAATTCTAGCAAGCTCTCACATATAGTTCCAGCATCTACAATTACAAGGCACTTACTATGTAGCAGGATTTTTAAAGCCTTGTACATGCACCAAGTTCTTTATGGTACATATCTTAAATAAAAAAGTATATGACAACATTTTTATATACCAATAATGATGGGTCTGAAAGAGAAACTAAAAAAAATAAAATAAAAAAAATCCCTTTTACCATTGTAACAAAAACAGAAAAGATACCTAGAAATAAACTTAACCAAAGAGGTAAACGATCTGTACTTGGAAAAGTATAGGACATTGAAAAAAGAAATAGAGGAATATAGAAACAAGTATAAGCATATACTGTATTCATGGATAGGAAGAAGTAACATAATGTCCATACCACCCAAGGCAATTTATAGATTCAATGTAATTCCCATTAAAATACCAACCGCATATTTCACAGATCTAGAACAAATAATCCAAAAATGTATATGGAACCAAAAAAGACCCCAAATAGCTGCAGCAATATTGAGAAAGAACAACAAAGTTGGAGGGATCACAATACCAGATATTAAGCTAAATTACAAAGCCACTATAATAAAAATATCCCAGTACTGGCACAAGAACAGGCATATAGATCAATGGACCAGAACAGGTTCCCCAGAAATTGACCCAAGCCATTATGCTCAATTAATATTTGACAAAGGAGGCAAGACAGTCTCTTCAATAAATAGTGTTGGGAAAAGTATACAGATACATGCAAAAAATTAAACTAGACCACCAACTTACACCATACACAAAAATAAACTCAAAATAGATAAAATACTTAAATGTAAGAGGTGAAACCATAAAAATCCTAGAAGAAACCATAGGCAGCAAAATCTCAGACATCTCTCATAGAAATATATTTTCAAATATATCTCCTAGGGAACAGGAAACTAAGGAGAAAATAAACAAATGGTACTATCTATGCTAATAAAAGGGATATATGCTAATTAGACCAGACATCTTCCGGACATCCATCCAGACATCCTTCTGGACAAAGCCACAGTGGCGGGGGCCAAGGCAGAGGCAGTTAGAGGCGACTAGACCGGCAGGGGAGGGCAGTTAGGGGCAACCAGGCCAGCAGGGGAGGGCAGTTAGGGGTGACCAGGTAGGCAGGGGAGGGCAGTTACAGGTGACCAGGCCAGCAGGGGAGGGCAGTTAGGGGTGACTGCCGCAACCTTTTGCAGCAAAGATTCAAAATCTGGAGAAGAGGCTATGCGCAAATGGATATACTAGATAAGAAATATAAATTTAGAAGTCATGGGGGAAAGCCAGGCAGAGGCCTCACCCTCTAATGGAGTGGCTCCCCAAATCTTCGGACCCATGGCTTTTTATTTACTGGAATATACATTTGCCCTTTAGCAAAGCAAACACACATATCAAATGTAAGGTTTGATAAACAGTAAAAGATTATCAGGTTAGGAGATTGCCTTCAGTCACCATTGTCTGGACAGAACAATTGGTGCATAGCTTTTAGCCCCTGTGAAAGCACTAAGGTCCATCAGTCATCTGACGGACCTCTCACATTTATTATGCTAACTACTTGTTTATTTGTTATGCTAACTACTCTCTGCCTCTAGCAGGCAACCAGGCCAGCAGGGGAGGGCTGTTAGGGGCAACCAGGCTGGCAGGGGAGGGCAGTGAGGGGCAACCAGGCCCAGCAGGGGAGGGCAGTTAGGGGCGACCAGGCTGGCAGGGGAGCAGTTAGGAGTGATCAGGCAAGCAGGGGAGAGCAGTTAGGGTGATCAGGCAGGCAGGCAGAGGTGGTTAGGGGGCGATCAGGCAGGCAGGCAGAGTGGTTAGGGGCTATCAGGCAGGCAGGCAGGTGACTGATTAGGAGCCAGTGGTCCCAGATTGTGAGAGGGATGTCCAACTGCCAGTTTAGGCCCGAGCCTGCAGGAACATCCCCCAAGGGGTCCCAGATTGGAGAGGGTGCTGGGCTGAGTGAACCCCCCAGGGCATGAATTTTGTGCACCTGGCCTCTAGTATAAAAATAAAAAGCTTCATCACAGCAAAAGAAAAAAACACCATCAACAAATGAAAAGGAAGCCCACTTTATGGGAGAACATATTTGACAATGATACATATGATAAAGGGGTAATATCCAAAATACATAAGAAACTCATACAATGTAACAAAAGGAAGACAAATAATCCAATTTAAAAATGAGCAAAAGACCTAAATAGACACTTCTCCAAAGTGGACATACAGATGGCCAAGAGACATGAAAAATGCTCAAAGTCACTGATCATCAGAGAGATACAAATTAAAATGACAATGAGGTATCACCTCACCCCTGTCAGAATGGCTACCATCAACAAATCAATAAATTACAAGTGCTGGTGAGGATGTAGAGATAAGAGAATTCTAGTACACTGCTGGTGAGAATGCAGACTGGTGCAGCCATAATGGAAAATAGTAGAGTTTCCTCAAAAAATTAAATATGGAACTGCCATTTGACCCAGTGATCCCATTTATAGGACTATATCCTAAGAAATCCAAAACACAAATGAGAAAGAATGAATGCACCCCTAGCAGTGCAATTTACAATAGCTAAGACCTGGAAACAGCTCAAGTGCCCATCAGTATATGAGCAGATAAAAAAGCTGTGGTACATTTACACCATGGAATACCATGCAGCAGTAAAAAAGAAAGATTTCTTACCCTTTGAGACAGCATGGAGGAACCTGGAGAGTATTATGAGTGAAATAAGCCAATCAGAGAAAGACAAGTATCACATGACCTTATTCATATGTGGAATCTAATGAACAAAATAGGTCCAGAGACATAGAAACATGGAACAGACTGTGGAATTTCACAGATAAGGTGGGGAAGGGTCAAAAGAGATCAACCAATGAACTTGTATGTACATATTCATAATCCATGGACACAGACAATAGGGTGGTGAAGGCCTGTGATGCGGGGTGGGGGTGTGTGGATTGGCTAGAAGAGGTCAATCGGGGGAAAAAGGGGACATATGTAATGCTTTCAACAATAAAGTTTGAACTAAATAACTAAGTATCTAAATAACTAAATAAATACAAGGAGACAAAAAATAAAGATAATTTTTTTCAAGATGGCTTTCTTATAACTTGCTAAATATCCTTTCTTGTGGATTAAAAACAACACATCAGCAATATATGATTGTTAACTGCTAGTGTGTGTTAAATGACTAGCACATTTTACTTAAATTGCTATTAAATAATGTGATTTTACTGTTCCAATACTAGAAGATTCAATTTGAAAAATGTTATAATGAGATATCTTGAAAGATTGGATGTTAGGTGTGGATGGAAAAGAGCAAGAATTTTAGAAACATTATCTTGGCAGATCTTGCTTTGTGAAAACATTAAGTTTCCCGTGGCTGGAACCATATGTTTTTCATCTTAAGTCTAGCACAATTTCTGACACATAGTAGGCAGTTAAAAAATATTTGTTGAATGGAAAAAATGAATGAATAGCTGAACATGCCTAACTATTCCTGCTTGATATTTAGAGGTTATTTTTAAAACTGTTAAAATGACAAATATACTCCTTGAAAACAGCAAAAATATTTTCCTTTCACAAATCTCCAAGGATTTTTGATAGGTATGTTAGCTCCCCAGTGGGCCAAAAACTTTAGCCACTATTTTCTTTTCTTTTTTAAAAATATTTTTATTGATTTCAGAGAGAAAGGGAGAGGGAGAGAGAGAAAGAAACATCAATGATGAGAGAGAACCATTGATCAACTGCCTCCTGCATTCCCCACACTGGGAATCAAGCCAGCAACCTGGGCATGTGCCCCAACCGGGAACTGAACAGTGACCTCCTGGTTCATAGGTCAATGCACAACCACTGAGCAATGCTGGCAGGGCAACCACTGTTTTCTTTTTAATGCAAGCAGCAGGAACTCTCTGATTAAATTTTAAAAATTTAAGATTGCACTTTCAGTTGTTATTTTTGTGGAAGTGTTAATTTAAATGTTAAAATTTCCATTTTTAAGTATCACTGATGGTTTTAATGTTTGATGCTTTCTAGTTATAAGCAGTGTTTCTTAAGACAATTCTGCCTATTAAATATTATTTAACAATTTCTATTCATAAACCTTACAATAACCTTAAGATGTAGGTATCATAACTATTGTTCCTATTAAATCAGGCCTAAAGACGTTAAAGAATCTGGCCCAGTTTATTTGACTAAATACAGACCTAATTGTCCCCATATAATTAGCCTTTGGTAAAGTTATTTTTTGTTGGCATTGTAGTATGTATTCCACATTCATTGCTTTAATAGATGCATTTTAATAATTGATGCCTAAGCTACATATAATCAATTTAGAGTTCTTGCCTTAGCAAATTAATTCCTTTAAGTCTAAGAGCAAAAGTACATGGCTAAAAATGTCAATTTTTAAAACTATTTTATACAATCAATACAATTTATTTAGACTATTTTTAAACATATAGTGTTTTCTTTTACTTTTCAACATTCATAAGAATATTTTCCCAGAAATGTAAAAGCCTGAAGAATAAAGACAAGCTAGTTTATTTTAAGCACCAGATTTTTTTTCCATAAGGTAAATTCTTTGATTTGTTTTGCTTTGTTTTCCTGCTTCCCAAGATGCTTACATAATCATGCCTAGACACAGGTCTAGTTGTTTATGCTATTTTAGTGTTTTTCAGGCAAAGGTAAAGTTTTTTTATACATATACTGGGTCGTTTTTTTTTTGTTGTTAATGTAAGTCATTATACCACTAATAATTCTGTAAGAAAGACTGAATTAAGGAACAAATCTGAAACCATTATTGTCCAGAAATGAGTAGAAAACACATGTATTTAAATTACAAAACAAAAATGCTCTTATTACTTCTTCAATTGGTACAATTCAGATATGACTGGTGATGGAACAGGCTCTCTGAGAGCTGTAATTGTATTCCTATTATGCCATTTGGATGCTCTTTTCAGCTTGTGTTATCAGTGAGCCACATCATGGCCACAAAACAGATTGTTTCTTGCTGAAAGCAAGAATAATTCTCCATAAAAAGAGAGACAAAGAACTGCTATGTTTGTACTCTTTTGCATTTTTATCATTTTTATGAGTTGCTTCTATTTTAAAAGTTGAACATACATCAGAGTGATTATTATAATCAAAGAAGCAGAAGTAACTGTATAACTCAAAAGTTATTTTTATAATTCTGAAAATGTAACAACTGATTTAGGGGGTCTATATAAAACCCCAATTCTATTGAACTCTTAGTAACCATATTTTGGCTTTAGATTGTATAATTAAACAAATATACTGACCATTTCAATCAATATGCCACTTATTTATATAAGTCAATAAAATCCATAAATTTAGATGAAAGGATTCCCCTGATTGTGTATAGAGACAATCAATCTGTAACTCAGTCCATTTGCATATTTGTGAAGTAAGTTAGAAAATTAAAGAGTGAATTAAGCCCACATTAACTAGTCATGAGGAACTCCAAAGCAGTGAGGCCGTAGTGAGAGACCACAGATGCCCACTTGAACATTACTGGTCAGAGAGAAAGATAATCCTTCCCTTATTTTAATAATTGATGGTTGTTAATGGTATAATTTGAAGATCGTTGATTTAAGAGTCAGAGGCTTGGATGCTTATTGATTCTGCCATGTAATGCTGTGTGACCTGTTGCCATTTATTTAACCACATGGAGTCATAATTCCCTCATGGAGACTACCACAACGTTTCTTGATTTACAACTTTGGATTACTATCAAAAGATATAAGATACTGTGCAAAAAAACTTTGTAAACTATAAAAAGCCTTACTAATAGATATTGCTTATTAATACAAAATTAAAAATTATCTAAAGTTTGACTTATTTACATGGAATCCCAGCCCCCAGTCACTGTTCTTTATTAAACCTTCCATGTCTACCCCAACAACAGCAAATGGAATATTTTCTTGTTGTGTTTATAGTTTATAGAGATGAACAGGAAAAGTATGCACTTGTCACTAGGTCAGATGATAAACCAAAACCATCATTCCAGATTACCTTATGTTCTCAGGTAACCAAATCAACAACAACAGACTTATAGATATATGCATGTACATATGTATGTGCGTATGCTTGTATGCATTGTGTGTATATTTGTCTGTATTTGTGTTTTTATAGTAAATATATATTATCCTTTTAACAAAATATGCAAAATTTAAACTCCTACATAATCCATTGCATAAGTCAATACTCATATCTTAGAGGAAATCCTTCATGCAAAAAAAAAAAAATGTTTCCCACAAAACAGCAGAGCAAGAAGACATTATACTAAAGAAATAACTAGCTTATCCAAAAGGACAAGTCTTAAAAATACACATGTAATATTATCTTGAGAAATAATGAATGGCACCCTTGTAAATGTGATCAGAAGAAGCTTATCTGATAGGTACAATATTGGGACCAATTAGACAGAATGGGCCAATTAGCAGCGCTTATTGGACAGTATACATCTGTTGTTACCATGTGCACTACTGCAAGGAATTTGAGGATTACATAAGAAAGATTAAGATAATTTTACACATCTTGACTTTGTCCCTAGTTGATGTTTGATCTGCAGAGACACCGTAAACCTGTTTTCATACTAGAGTATGAAAATAAAAATATATAAATTTTATTAACTAAATGCTGTGGCATTTAAGAAAGAAAATGTAATATTAAAGAAATAACTTTGTTTTCTAATATAAAGAAATATATGTTATTTCTTTTGTTGTAAAAGTTGAGTCAGTTTTTAAACAAAAAATCGTAAAACTTAGTGATATACATGACAAGAAACTAATTATAACTACCACCTGGATAGGTATTCTTTTTATTAAGAAACTGAGAAATTACAATGTTTAAGTAGTACTGAATTTCAGTGGGTATAATGTCTTACTGTTACTATAATAAACTATCTAATTATGTTGGAATGGTGTAAACTTTTTTTGCCTGTTTATAAGCTCACTAGTCAATATAAACAAAATTAGCACGTTAGAGCTTTGAAAAGGAAAGCAACTTAATTGAAATTTTCTTAGAAACAAATTTCTTTATAAACTGATTTAATATTCATCTATTGTTTACTATCAAATACACCTACTTACTTTCCTGTTAAAGAGTTTTAACTAAAAATAAATAAATGATCCTTTCTTCAATTAGCACATTTAACACAAAAGATTATAGTGTCTAGTTTTCAAATAAGCCACATGAAATGAATAAATATATAACTGAGCATAGAACCTATATTCTAAAATTTCTAATACATGTTATTCTCTGATGCTAGGAAGAATAAAATAAAACTTACATATAAGACATATACCAAAATTATCTAGCAGCATTTTATTTCATAAACTTGGCAAGTAATTATATTTGCTCTGAAACCTATAAAATCATTTGGTATGATTCCCATCATATCATTATTTTTTCATAATGCCTTCATGTTTCTTTAACTTACACATGCTATTTGGAAAGAGAAATATAGCCTCAGTGACACATGGCCAATACTATTTTAAAGGGAGCTTGCTTTTGCCTTTGGATTGGTTTATATCAGGATGGCACAGATGGGAGTGGGGGTTTGAGGGCAGCTACATTTAGGTTAGCAATATAGGAAGAATTTTTTGGGGGGTCACAAAGATAAATATATAGTTACTTTTCAGTGACCACTTTGCATTTGGCCATAAGTTGTTAATGACTTCATTCTCTTGGAAATTTAAAATTCCAGAGGGCCTTGGGAGAAAAAGAAAGAAAATATTACCCAGTGCTAAATCACTTAGAAGTATTAATTGATTTTTTTCCTATAAGACTCAAGCAATTTTATTTCTGTCCCACTGTTGTATTTTATATAATGTTGAGCTGAAATACACAAGGACTTAATTGGTATAAGCAACAGATGCAGGAAAACTCAGATCTCTTGATGATGATATGTCTAGCATGTACACAGTACTAACCATATGCCAATAATAATTTTAAGACACATGGATGAATGATAGATACCAGTAGATAGATGATAGATAGATAGATAGATAGATAGATAGATAGATAGATAGATAGATATGACACATGTAAATCTATAAAAATATAAGTACATATAAATATCTATACAGATAGATATAAGACACATATTGTCTTGAGGTGAGCAGAGGTACAGTGAACACCAAACCTTAAAGGGAAAAACAAAGCAGGCAAGCCCATTGAATAGAACAGAATTTATTATTGGATAATTTCTTCATAGGAAGATTGTGTCAGAGCAGAAAGGGGACCCAGCAGTCTGTGCAGATTATTCTCCACTACTGGACAGTGGTTACAGTACACATTTTATAGTATAGCTGAAGTACTAATGGTTAACAAGACAAAGGAACAAAGAATGCAGTATGAGCCAGGAATCACACCTCCTGGTGGTCTTATGATGGATAATTGCTTAGACTTCGTGCCAACACCTAGTTTGATATTTGTCACTATGTTATTCCGGCTATAATTGACAGGAATCCTTATGATAACATTGTGTAAGCTTACAGGACACAGCTAATCATTAACTGTGAGGTTTTGGTTCTGGCTGAGACTAGTTAGGTTAGAGTCCTCAGCATGGAAACCAGAAAGAAGTTAGGGGCTACATAAAGAGAGACAGGAACACAGAGAGACAGACAAACGAAGACTAAGAGCGAGAACGTTGTTAGTGTGATGTAAATACGATTCAAGTTCACAAATTAGATACTGGCACCAGGAATCGAATAAGCTTTTCCAAGATTAAACAGCAAACAAGTTGTGGAGGTGGGATTCCAAATCAAAAGCAGGAAGGCCTTAGAATCTACATGTGAACCTCTAGACCAAACTGGCTTTCATTGCTCATTAAAGCCTCAAACGTTTATAAAGAAGAAAATGGTCTAGTTGTTTTTCTAAATCTGTCTGCAAGCAAAAGCTTTTGGTACAGTTGTTATTTATTATCCCTTATTCCAAAGTGGTTCAAAAACGTGACAGACTTCAAAACCTGCCGTACTTGAGTTTGAATCTTGACCAACACATTGCTTACTGAATGTGTAATTTGGAATAAATCACTTGCAATTTCTGATTGAGCCTCAGTTTCCTCCTCTCTAAACAATAAAGAGTAATAATTCCCTTTAGTTATTGTATATAAATTAAGCAGAAATCAATGCTACTGTTTGGGAAATAAAAAAGTGATAATAAGTGGCATTATTACTAATATAATTGTTGCTATCATCATTGTCATCTTCCTTTGGCATGATATAAATATTCATGCTATCCTGCAACATTTTAATAAATATAAACTTTATTGTATCAACACTCTTTTAGAGAATATTAACCCTCTATATTAACTTGAGGAAATATGCTTTGACCTGGCTTCTAAAGAGAATGTTATGGTACTTGCAGAGGTAGCCTAGAAGTCACTTGCAAATAAATAATTTCTTGAGCTGCTTCATTTAAATTTAATACATCCATTTTCACTACAACCTACCACCCATTATTCTTTCACTGAGCCCAAAGCTGTATTTGTGATGGTATCTATTTGGCTTCAATTTACTATCTCATAGACTTTGATCCTTTGATCCTTTGGATCCATCATTTTTCTACAACGATAAAAAAGACCTGATAACTTCACTAATTTGGTACAGTTAAAATAACTTCACTAATTTGGTACAGCAAAAATTAACTGTGCTTAAATATGATTAAAGAAGACGCACATCTTTACAAGAAACACCTTGTCCTGGAGCCATCTGTGAGGAGTGAAGGCTGGTTTTCAGAGATTCCCAACTATTCATTTAGATAGTCTCCACAATCTTCAACATCTCTAAAAAATATAATGTTTAAATATTAAAAAAAAATAATTCACCATGGTGATCCTAATTTAAAGAAATTAACAATACATTATAAATATAACAAAAAGACTCATGTTTTCTTTCATAAGAGAAAAATTTTCTCCACAGATTCATTATAATTTCTTTTTCTTTTCCCCCCATTTTTTACTAGTAATAACAATGATCCTTAAATCTGCATACTTTTTTATGCAGATCTAAGGGTCCTAAAATTTCATTTGGTTGAATAAGCACTTATGTAGTTCCTACTACTAATATTATTAGCTATTATTCATTATCTGCTTTACATTCATTATACATTTTGATTTTGAAAAGAATCCCATAAGGTAAATATTATCTCTATTAAAAAAAAAATAGAGGAAAACGAAGACCAAAGAGAAGTATACTGCAAAAGGAATAGTGTCTGCACTCAGTAAACTTTGCAATCTATAATGGGAGATAACTACAACCACAAATAGCTTAACACAAGGCATGCCATAAGCCCCCTATCAAGCAAAATACTTGAATGCTCAGAGTGAGAATCACATAATACTGATTGGAGAAAGTTGGGAGTAATTGGCCTTTGATTAAACTTGAAAGTGAATATGTTAAAATAAGGGAATGAACAATTGAGGCAAAGGAACAAAGTTATAAAAGTGTAAAGCATGATTGGAAATAAGTGGGTCATCATGTATAGTTGTAGTATACTACTAGAATGTTTGAGGAGATCTGTTCTGAAATTTTAGCACACATCATAAACACTCAGTAGTGGCCTCAAGGATTCTCATTTCTAACAAATGGCCAGGTTATGCTAATTCTTCTGACCAAGGGAACACTTTAAGAACCTCTAGTTTAAGGACATAGAAGTTGCTTATTTTATTTCTGGGTTACAATTAATTACAGAATGCAAAAAAAAAAAAGTACAATTAGTAAAGCAAAATGCCCAATTTTGGTGTATAAAGTTAAAGTCCTATGAGTAAAAGGGTAATTGAATATAGGCCTGAAGGACCTGTTGAGAAAGGATTTATCAAAATGGAGCCTGCAGTTCATATGTCTGTCTAATGGAGTGTCTGCTTAGAACTCTAAGGATGAAAGCACTGTTGATATTGGCATAAGAACGAGCCATTTCTAAGAGCAACAATTAAAGCAACAATCAGTGCCTTAATTGTAGTAACATATCAACAACACACCCTAAATGGAGATTGGAGCCACAAAGCAACACCATGTGACATATGCTAAGAGTGCCATGTAAGCAGAGACCAAAGAAGAGTCTTTGAAGTGTAACACTTTGAAGAGATACTGGAAATGATCATGAATTGGTACAGAGCCCAAGGGTGTCTAACTGAAATGGACAGGGGGTGTTAAAGTCCACCTCCAATTCTTGTACCCTGATACTTGACATTGAGGTGGGGTTGCAATTTTATTGGAACAAAATAATCATTTGCCCAGGCAGTGCATCCTTTTCTAATTCATATTCCTACTTTAGTAGTTTATCTTTTCATTCAAATCCTTTACACCAAAGGATTTGTTAGTTCCTGAAATATGGAAAAAGAGCAACCACAACCATAGTGCTGGTACTGTAGTTGTTGGTTTTGTGACTTTAAGTAAGTGGTCTAATTCCTCTGGGTTACAATTTCCTAAAACATAAATTGATATAGTTGGAATAGTTCATCTCAAAAACTCTTTCATTTCTGAAGTCTCATAACCTTATGTTTTAAAATAAAGGAAGAAAATATGTGAGTAGAAAAAAATCTTGAGCATTGATGTCGGCAGATCCGGGTTGAAATCCACATCCAGTATACTCCTTTCCAAATGGTTTTGAATGCACCATTTAATCTCTCTGAGTTTCTGCTGACTCCTTTGCAAAATAGAGACAATAATTCTTACATCATAAGAACAAGTGAAACTGAAGAACAATGAGTTCCAGCGTAAATATTTTCTTAAAGTCACTGAAGCAAAAAATGTTTGCCATTATTTTTCTGCCCTTGGTAAAATAAAGAATCATGTACAATGAAAATTCACCCCCACCCCCAAATCAAATTTCCCCTTTACCAACCCTACAAGGTTAAAACCCAGAGCTATATTTATTTTAAAAGAAAGAAGGAAGGGATGGGAAGAGATAGAAGAACAGAAGGAGAAAGGAATATAGGGAAGGAAAGAGACATCTTAATTCTAGTAAAGAACACTTTCTCTTTATTCTAAAACTAGTGGCCCAGTGCATGGATTTGTGCACATTGAAAGGAAAATAATTAGGAGAAATATTTTAATATTGCTATTCACCCTTTCTCTATAATAGAAGTGTCAGAGATGAAAGAAAATTAGTAAAATGTATATGAAAATGATATATAAATTGATTAATAAATAAACAATAACAACATGATAAAACAACAATAAATACATGATATAAAAACAATAAAAACATGATATAAAAACAACATTGATAAAAACAATGACTGATAAATTGATTAAACTTATTCTAATATCTCCCTGTATACCATATTAAGAGTAAAAACACTTTCAGAGTGCTTGACTAATTTCCCTTGTGATGAAATATTTACAACTTTAACGTCACGTGCTCTTCAAACTGGAGAGAAAGCAACATATAACTGACCATGTC
This sequence comes from Eptesicus fuscus, assembly GCF_027574615.1. Classification (NCBI taxonomy): domain Eukaryota; kingdom Metazoa; phylum Chordata; class Mammalia; order Chiroptera; family Vespertilionidae; genus Eptesicus; species Eptesicus fuscus. Next base: position 89,306,298 of record NC_072475.1, on the reverse strand, counting down.
CGAAAATGGGTTCAGGTAGGAATATTCCTACTCTGTCTAGAGTTTAATCATTTTTATGGAATTAAATTATTGAAAAAGAAGTGCAACTGCCCTAGCCAGTATGGCTCAGTTGGCTTCTTTTGGCTTCACAGGTACGTTATGCCAATAGTTGGTCTTCAGACATATTCTGTTGATGACGCCGCTTTCTTTCAGCTTCAGAATGTCAACAAAAACAACCAAATTCACGATCCACAATGACAAATTGAAACACATGCGTGCGATTGGCACCAGGGAGAGCTTTATATGTATCACGCATTCTCAAGTTAACGTTTATTTTTAAATTTCCAGTGTGCATCATATGTACTGGCCGATCGGTCAGTCAGACAGTCCGTCAGACATATAGTCGTTCACTTAGCCTTTTATATATATATATATAGATGATGAAATCAAATCTTAGCAGTATATGACTATATAGAGCGTATTGAAAGTTACTATAAAGTTAAATTGTCAACAGCTATATATAAAAAGTATGCCCACAAAAAGAACAAACATAACCAGTACAAGAAATATTTAACAGGTATGTGTATAAAGAAAAGATTCATCATTAAAATGTCCAATTCTCAGGAACATCCTTAAAAGGATGAAAAGTGTTATACATTTTTTTTCTAGGAATACTAGAGAATTGTGGGCATACAGGCTCAAACTATATTGTATTTGACTCTTGATTCCAATACTTGTACTCCAGTTATGTTACTTTGGAGCAGTTATTTATACTCTCTCAGGGTAAATACCCTCATCTATCAAATGTAGATAATACTACCTACTTCTCTAATGAGTGTGCTTCTTACTAACTGGGCAACTGCATTAAAAAAATCAATTTAAATATTCCCAGCTCAGATTTTGAGCTATCTCTCAGTACTAGTATTGTCTTTTCCGAGGATTAAGTGAGACAATGTAATTAAAGTACTTGCAGGTAGGAGTCATTCAATAAATACAAACTTAGTTAGTTTTAAAGGATTAGCATAAAAGTGCTCAGGTTACATACAATTAAGACATTTATGTGTGGATAACATCATTTCAATTATGTTAACAGGATTTTAACACTAGGATTTTTAGCTCTGTCAAATTTATCTAACATATTGATGTTCAAAGACAGATTAAAGGTTAAATGAATATAAAAATTAATTTTTTACAGATTCTGTGACTTTTCATGGGCAAAGGGGATACATAGCCACCTCAAGATTCACTACCACTTCTAAATGTTGGTCCTATCCAAGCAAGTAAACAGAATAACACAAGCAGTACCTGCCTAAAACACAAAAAAAGTTGATCATCTATGTGTGGGCCCTGAACATTGTTTTTTGGAAATCCCAAAAAGATAATAATGTCTTATCACTTTTCACAGGATTGCACTGTCTACAATTGTGAGTCCTAAAACAGAGTGTCTGAGAGGGAAGGCTGTCTTTCCTTTCTTCATCTTCAACTTTTAGCACGAAATCTCAGCAATGCCCTACTACTGTGGTCTGTCATTATCTGTTTTGTAGACCAATAGTGTATTATAACTGGAAGTTTTGATTAAGGTCTTTTTCACCACTTGTTCTTGAGTGCACTCTGTTTTCAAGATCCTAATCAAATCAACTAAAAATATTTAAAGGCCCAGCCTCACTGTGCAAAAATTACAAAGCTGTAATCTACTTTTAAAAATAGACTGAGTCAAAATACATTTTTATCTGATATTTATCTTGTTATTTTCATGTAGAAAACAAGTAGCACATGCCACACAATAAATTGAAAATTTACAACCAGCCATATTTACTGAGATCATAAGATGTAGTAATCAGAACTAGGCACAATGAGAAAACATGAAAGAAAAAAAGAATACATGGACACTACTTTGAAACATGGTTGGGGCTCTCTTGGGTTTCAGGGCACACAACCACAAGATTATTTAAGAATACCTAAAGATCTGTAACAGGATGTAATTCAGAACATGCACAAATTAAAACAATGTAATGTCCAGAGGTATAAAGAAGTAATAAATGGAATCTGTAGAACAGAACATTTGAGGGAGATAAATATTTTAGGGAGATATGAGTTTTAATTTATATTATAAAGACAGAGACAGTTGTACAAAGATTTGAATAAGGAAGACTAAAATAGCTAAGGAAGATGAATAACACACTCAAAGTCATGAAAGCGAAAATAGGACAAATGGACTGGAAAAAAAAACACTTTTTGAAGGATATAAAGCAATTGGAAACTAAACACCCAGGTATCTAATATTAATTATACCAATGAATATGCTATTTGTTTTCTAATAAAAAGAGCTTCAAATGCAAATAAATAATTTCCCAAATCTTTTGGTCTCTGTCACTCTTACACAAGAGAAATTTGATAACTTAAGTGTAAATTTATAACAAGCATATGGATTATAATTCCTTTAAAAATACACAAAACAGTATGGAGTTTCCTCAAAAAATTTAAAAATGTAACTCCCATTTGACCCAGTGATCCCATCTCTACATATATCCTAAGAAACATGAAACACCAATCAGAAAGAATATATGCCTCTCTGTTCATAGCAGCACAATTTACAATAGCTAAGATTTGGAAACAGCCCAGGTGCCCATCAGAAGATGAGTGGATAAAAAAGCTGTGGTATATTTACACAATGGAATACTATGCATCAGTAAAAAAAAAAAAAAAAGGAACTCTTACCATTTGCAACAGCTTGGATGGACCTGGAGAGTATTATGCTAAGCTAAATAAGCCAGTCATAGAAATATAAGTATCACATGATCTCACTATATGTGGAATCTAATGAACAAAATAAACTGATGAACAAAATAGACCCAGAGACATAGAACCATCGAATAGACTGTTGAATTTCAGAGGCAAAGTGGGAGTGGGAGGATAAGGTTAACTGGAGAAATTATATGCATATATGAATAGCCATGGACACAGACAATAGCATGGTGAAGGCTCGGAAGGAGCAGGCATGGGGAGGAGGGGGGTCAATGGGAAAACAACAACAACAACAGGGAACATCTGTAATATATTCAACAATAAAGATAAAAAATTAAGAAGAAAATATGTTTGCCACAATGCATTTTTTGTGAAGCCAAAGAAAAAACAATAGTTTCAGATTGTACTATGACCTTCAACGTTGTTGTGTTTATCTCATCTTCTGTGTTTAAAGTAATATAAAACTAAAAACTACTTTAAACTAGGAGAACTGAAGCAATAAAACATATACCAAGGTATGGATTTGAATGAATAATTTCCTCAGGGTTTTAAATGCCCACCATATGTGTCATACTGTGTATGTAATAGAGAGACAACATTTGAGTATGTGTAAGAAAAATGTTAATCCTTCTTTAGTGATAGAATTGACCTAATCACAGCTTGTACTCTTTAATTGATTCAAAACTGCTCTTAAGTCATTTTTTTTAACACCTTCAGCCCATACTTTACTATAATCTTTGTTGATATATTTGTTGGAAAGACACTTTCTAATATGACATTTTGTTTTTGCAAATAGACCTGAATTATGAAATTTGAATAGCTGAGGAAATGCTTCTTTTTGTGTCTAATGCCCACTCCATTCCAAGCTGCATTTGTCATACACAACAGATTATCATAGTCATCACATCCTACATGAAACACCAACTATATTTCTCTGATTTTTAGTTATACTAGTAGCAACTCAGGCAGTGCCAGCAAAGTGGCCTGTATATACAGAGTTAATGCCCATGGACCCATCCATCAATCAGCGGAACTCAGGAGTTGATGATGAAGGTCCCAGGTTCTGGATCTTCACTCAGAGATGACTTCAACACAGTTCCTTAGAGAGAGTGAGGCCCACAGTGGGATTGAGTTCTGGTTGTTCTCAGTGGCAATGAGCACTTCCCCTTTCCTATTGTCACTTTATCCTTACCTTCATTTCTGTTTCTAAGGGTAACTTTCCAGAGAAACTACCTTTTCATGCGACCTTATCTGAAGCTCCACTTTTGACAATACAACCACTGTTAGTCTCACCTATTTTAGAATGGAATAAAGGTGAAAAGAAAAACAATGGCTTATGGAGTAGCTCTAATACTTGAACGGGGTGGGGACAATGGTGATCTTACAGATTATGGAGTTACCTGACTTTTTTGCATTGGAAAGCTTAGAGAAAGACAATGACAGCTCCTATCAACTTAGGGAGTACCGGGAAAGTCAGAGGCTTCCATGGAAATTGGTAAAGACCTTTGGTTTCCACAGCTGGGAGTCAACTTTGCTGTAATTCAAGCTCAGGATTTAAAAAGGAAACGTAGCAAAATGGCAAAGGAGATGAAATGTTTGGCTTAATGAGTCTTCTATGCTAAAATTATGGCAAAAAAATATAGAATAAGTAGGAGCCTGAGATCTGGGATGGCAATAATTGGTGCACCAAGAAGACATGGGTTGGTGAGGAAATACTGGCATCTTTGAGAAGCTCAGTGTGGCTTTCCTTAGTAAGGCAGAATTAACAGGAGGAGATGATGCCACTAGAAAGAGGCTCCTAGTGTTAAGGAAATGACAGTTCCAGAATAGCAAAAAGCAGGTGGTGACAACTACCCACCATAGGCAAAGTAAGGTCTTGAACCTCAGCAGAAAAATGGTTCTTGTAGGGGACATACAAAGGGTTCCTCCAAACCTAAAGCTTCAGCTTTTGCCTAGTCATTTTAGGCTCCTCATGCTTGTAGACAAGCAAGTAAAGGAATTAGTAAGTTAACAGCATTATTGACCATGATTGTCCTGAGCTTTTATGGTCACTGCCATGTAACGGATGCATGGAGGATTGTGTTCACCATGGAAGGGGACCACTAAGGCATCTTATTTCTATAATCACTAATAAGAGAAAAAGTCATTTACAGCAACATTTGCCTGATAAGGGCCAAGGTAATCAAAGACTTAGACACCTAAGGGATGAAGGTCTATGTTTCTCTTTCAGGCAAGTGGCTTATATACCAACTAGAGAGCCAGCCAAGTGTGAGGGGACTCTAGACTGGCTGTTAGAAAAGGGAGATGAGTATCATTTACAGACTTGGGACCCACTACTGTAGCAAGAGCTGTAGCTTGCTATAGCAAACCTGTTTTAAATTCTTGTTTTTTTCAAGAGGTTGTGGCCAACCTCAACTTTGAAGAGTTATGAAAAAGTTGAACCCATGGGACAGTAACGTTTCTGAGCCTGTAAAGGGATGCAGCAGTAGATAATATAGGGGTTCTGGTAAGGTCTATAACTCAACCTACAATTTCAGCTGCATTTGTGGAAAGTTCCCATGCACTCTGGAAGCATCCCACCTCCAGTGCCTGCTTCTTGAAGATTGCTCACCCTGCACACATGCAGGGCAGTTTGGAAGTGTCGGATAATTACTATAATGTCTTTGGGGTACAACCCTCAAGAACAATGGACAGGAATTGTGGTAAAGGCCCTGGCTTCAGATAAGCAATTCTGAGGGTCCCCAGCATGATTGAGCCCCAGTTGCCCACAGTGGTAATCCACTCTTCATTGACATCTCTCCCTTCCATAGAATGCCATCTCACTCAACGTACTCTATCATACAGTCTGTCTACTCTCATTACTTCTACAATAGTTGTATTACAAACATGAAGTGTCCCTAGGTCCCCCATTCTCAGGGATACAGGAAGTTGGTTAAAACTCTAAGAGAAATATCTATCCCTTGCTATCCAACATAATCTTTCCAGGAGCACCTACCTGAATGCAGTATGTTTTTAAATGTATAAATCTAGCAAAATCAGACATGAAGTAAGAGTTTTCAGTGAAATAAAGGCAGTTAGAGCTTAGACTTTGAAAATTTTATAATTCCAAATTCAAGGTGATGCCTAGTAGGTTTCCTTTAAAATATAATCACTTATCTCAAGAAAAAGGAGGCTGAATAAAATTATAAGTAGGTGAGAGTATGAGTAGGCATGCTATGTTAATTAATATGAAACAGTCATTTTATCAGACTAGATATGCCCAGTGAATAAATATGAATAATTAGAAACTTTTTATAGGACTTCTGAAGAAATATTTCTTTATATATTATTTCTGCATATATTAGATTTAAAAGCACTAAGAAAAATCCTGGGATCACAGAATGTTAAACAGGAAGGACCTTAGAGAGCATCCAATTCCATCCCCTGTCCTTCCATCTTCCTTCTTGCCCAGGGAAAGTTATGTAGCACTAAGGTTAAACACAGACTCTGTAGCCAAATCACCTTGGTTCTTGGTTATGATCAAGTTACCTAACTTCTCCACCTTTCATTTTCTCAGCTGTGCAATGGGAATGATAACAGGAGTATCTAATGGCAGGGCTATTGGAGACTTGAGCGTCTAAACACATAGGAAATATTAGAACAAGTTGTCACACACTAAGGACATAGTAAGTTTTATTATTTTTGTACTCTTTCCTTCAGCAACTGTTTATTGAGCACTTACTATATATATAATCATTGACAAGATACTGAAAATATAAAGATGACTGCCATGGCCTCTGCCTTCAAGATCCTGAGAAACTAGGAGAAAATGAACACAAGATTGCACACGACACCACAATTGTGTGAATGAACAGATTGCCATGGAGCAGTCTTTGCCAATGAGATGACACTTTAACTATCTCTTGGGGGTTAAGAGCTCTCTGGAAAGTTGTTGCTACTTCTGCTGCTTATGGTAATGATGATAATAAATAGCAATTAATAATACAATCTTGCCCTAGCCGGTTTGGCTCAGTGTATAGAGCATCGGTCTGCGGACTCAAGGGTCCCAGGTTCGATTCCAGTCAAGGGCACATGCCTGGGTTGTGTGCTCGATCCCCAGTAGGAGGCGTGCAGAAGGCAGCCAATCAATGATTTCCTCTCATCATTGATGTTTCTATGTCTCTCTCCCTCTCCCTTCCTCTCTGAAATCAATAAAAATATATTTTAAAAAATAAAATCTTTAATTAGTAGCTAGCATATACTGGACCCTTACAATAGGCCAGACAGTTTGCAATATCAATATATATTAATTTGTTTAATCCTCAGAAGCTTCCATGAGTTCAGTTTTCTTTTTATGTCTATCCTTAAACTTAGGAAACAGAGGCCAAGAGAGATTCTGACATTCCCCCAAGGTTACAGGGAGAGTAAATGCCAAAGTTGCAAGGTGCATTTTAAGCTGTGAGACAAACAGTGGAGAGCACACCTAATTGTGAAGATGCTGAGTGAGGACAGTTAAGAGTGGCTTGAGCACTGAATGCTCAAAGTGTTAAAGATGAGGACAAATGATGAAGAGTATTAAATATTTTCTAAAAGCTTGAAAGTAAGACAGAAGGACCCAGTAGGAAAAGAGAAGCCTGTGGAAGTTTATGAAGAGAGAAGCAAGAGCAATTGCTGTCATTAACAAGAAATTTACATCCATTCATTGTCTCACTTAATTCTCCCAACAACCCTACATAATAGTACATTTTTGGTACAGAAAAGGAAGCTTGCATTTAGAGAGATCAATCATTTTTCGAAGGATTTTGGAAAGATTAGTTTGTAGTTGGTGCACCTGAGACATATTTTAATTTTAAAAAAAGAAAGGAAATGATGAAGTCAAGATTGATTGTGGTTCCTGAGACAGGTCACTGAGTAAAAACATATAACAATAAATGAGATTTGCAGGCAAATTTTAGGGGTAGAGGAGAACATAAAGAATCCCGGTTTTGCATAAAGACTTTGCACTGATTATTGGGCTACCTAGAAGTTTTAGATGGGCAGCTGATATACACATCTGACTTCAGAAGAGAAGTTAGATAAGAATGGCAGTGCAAGTAATGATTTGAGAGCATTAATGTACAGTACTCTTTCTTTTTTGCATATATAACCATCATACTCATTGACCTGAGGTCCAGTACTGTAGCTGTCACTGAGGGATGAGAAAATTAAAGTGTGTTTCAGAATAAACATAAAGAGAAATAATATGAAAATAATTAGCATATTAACAATATCTTACAAGAAGACAGAAATCTTAATTTCCAACATAGTAGGAAAAAATAAAGATTGGTTTGATTTCTTTAGTTTTTATTTATTATATGAAGGGCTAAACTAGGTGTTTTCTAATAGTTAGAGAAAGCAGCCATGGCCCCTGATATTACCAGTGGGGTTTGTTTTGACATTTATCCTGCTTGTGTTTTCTGAGCTTCCTAGGTCTGTGGTTTGTTGTTTGACATTAGTTTGGGAAAATTCTCATTGCTTCAAGTATTTCTTCTGTTCCTTTCTTTCCTTTTTCTCCTTCTGGTAGCCCCAATACATCTATGTTATACCTTTTTGTAATTTTTCACAGTCCTTGGATATTTCGTTCTGTATATCTCAGTCTTTATCCTCTTTCCTTTTCAGTTTTTCAGGGATTCTATTGATATGTCCTTTAGCGATTCTTTCCTCAGGAGTAGCTGATAAGCTCATCAAAGGATATTTCCATTCCTGTTACAGCGTTTTGCTCTCTGCCTTTTTTGTTGTTGTTTGTTTTTCTTAGGATTTTCATCTCCACTTACATTGTCTGTTTGTTTTTACATGGTATCTACTTTATCCATTAGAACTCTTAGCTTATTAAGCATAGTTGTTTTAAATTTTTGGTCTGATTATTTCAACATCCCTGCCATCCCTGATTCTTGCTGTCTCTGCAAATTTTGTTGTTTTTTTTTGCCTTTGGAATACCTTGTAATTTATCTGGAGAGACGGACATGAAGTACTGAGTAAAAGGAACTGCTGTGAATAAGCCTTTAGCTTAGTGGTGGTGATAGAAGGAGGGGAAAGCTTCTATAGTCCTATGATTAGATCTCAGTGTTTCAGTGAGCTGTGCCTCTGGACTGCGCCCTCCACAAGTGTTTCCCAGTATTTTTCTCTCCCCTTCAGGGGGACAGAATGGCTAGACAGGCTGCAGTTGGGTATTGCATTTCCTCTGGTCACATAGGCTCTGCTAAAACCGCAGCAGGTTAGATTCCAGTTAACTAGTTTCCCCTGAGGGAAGGCCTGGTTAAGAAGACACAGTGCTCTGGGGTAGTCCAAAATAGTTCCATTTCTCATCCGCCTGTGAAAACACTGAGGGACTTTTTCTCAGATACTTGCTGTGGGAATCTGATCAAGCTTCTGGAGATAAATCTCACAACATTTACCACCCCCCCCTGCCTTAACCCCCCGCATGACAGAGTTCCCTGGAGTGTTAACTCTCAGGTTTTCCTACCCCAGCAGGGTTCCATCAGCGGTTTCCACTTGTGACACTTGCGAGTCTCTGCTCCATAAGCCAAGCCCCCCTGTATTAGCCTGTTTCTCCCTGTGTCCATCCCTCTTTTACAGATTTAAGAAGAGTGGTTGATTTTTCAGTCTGTTCAGCCTTGACTTGCTGTTAGGTTGAAGTGGCCATTTCCAGCTCCCTTAAGAGCAGAGCCGGAAATGGATGGAGTGGGAATTTCCAATTTCCAGACATGCAGAACCAGAAACGGGAAATCCACCCGTGCTTTTTCGTGCGATTTTTCAGTGTGTAATCAAGACTCAGAGAGGGGTCACTGTATTTGTGTATGCATGGTTGTGAAAAAAATGCACAACAGCAAAGCATTATTCAGGCTCTTAAAAATTAGAAGGTGATCTGAAAATATTATAGCTGTTTTTAAAAGGACCCTCTTGCTGGGAGTTGACAGGGGGAGCAGGAGAGGACAGCCCCGCCCCTGCTTCAGTGACTACCTGTCCATCTGTGAGTGTGAAGAGGAGAGAACCTAGGGCATTACCACCACCACCATCTGCCTCTACCCGCCCCAGCCCCACCCAGAATAGCAGGAGAATTGATGCTGCTCTCACCATCTATCACCATCTACTCCTAAGCTCTCACAGACTCAGTGCTAGATTGAAGTGTTGACAGTAGAGAAAAAAAATACTCTGGGTTTGTCTGGAGAGAAATGTCTACTTGAAGTACATGTACTCATGAAATCTGGTATAAATATGAATACAAAACATTTCTTTCATATGGTTGTGACTCAAAACATTCATTAGATATACCTTCTATGGAGGAACCATCTTGCAAAAATATATTGGGCATTTAAGATGGAGAAGATGCCAAAATAATGTGTTTATTTCTTAGGGGATCAGGTAACGGGAGGTTTCAGATGGCTAAACAAGAGTAGGCTGTGGTTAGTGGAAATTAAGATTCCTTCCTTTTGTTCTGAAAACAAAAATTTTTTTTAGAAACTGCAAGTAATGTTGAAACTTCCAAAAGTCTCAACTGAAAGCCAAGTTTATAATAATGGTTGGACCGTTTCAACTGCTACGGATTTTGCAACTATGCTGTCAGGCGTCCTGGGATGTTCTTTCAAACTCCCTGGGCAATACGCAGTAGGAGTAGGTGTAAAAAGGAACAAGCTGTGAAAGAATTTGAGATTTTCCTTCCTGTTTCCTGAGCAAGCATTCAGTTAACCGCCAAAAGGGAACAAAATAACTTTTTTTTAAATCCTCACCTGAGGTTATGTTTATTGATTTGAGAGAGAGAGAGAGAGAGAGTAAGACACATTAATGTGAGAGAGAAACATCGAGATCTCTTGTCTCTTGAACTTGTCCCAATTAGGGATGGAACCTGCAACCTTTGTGGTGTATTGGATATTCGAACCAGTTGAGCAATCTGGCTAGGGCAAAAAATAAAAAATAAAAAATAATAATTAATAAAAATTCTTACTTGAAAATGTTGAGGAATCTTCTAATTAATGCTGGCTTTTAAAATTTAGACTTCAGCTGTAATTCTGAAGAGACTACAGAGAATCTTAACTCTGAACTGAGGTGAGTATGACCTTATAAACTGTGAGTCCCCAAGATATTGAGGACAGTGAATAGTAAAAAAGCTCACATTTATGCTTCCAAGGGTATGACAGGAAGGCAAAAAGCATATAATAAATGTGTAAATCTGATAGGGCTTTTCCACGATATCGCATTTAAAGTCGTTCTTTAATCTGTGTACATGAACTGGAACTTACTGTCCAGCTTAGAGATCATGAAAACAAAGCTCAGTTAGGGACACTATCAAATTCAATATTCACTAAAAATCAGAGCCTGGATTCAAACTCACTTCCGCCTTGCAGAAGAAAATTAAAATAAAACTCCACTTTTCAACTAATCTATGCTTCTTGATGTGATCAAACCCCTATTTTGCAAGGAGAGAAAAGATAAAATAACAAAGAAGTATTAAAAACCAGTATAATTGTGAGGGTATAGTATACTTTTTACAAGATTTTATTTTTTTAATATGCATTTTATCTTGTAGGTAAGACCATTTAGCTTTCTTACTATATCATTTGGGGTGTTCATTTTCTTCTTAAACAATTTTTTCTCAAAAACTTATTGACTCCTTATTTTAATTTGACTTGTTTGCTTTCTGCACTGCTACAGATCTGTTATCCAGAAATTTCCATTCTTTAGTTTCCTGAATCTGGTACATGGATTCCCTATTTTCTTTTTTCTCACGTTCATGCTTCATTTGCCAGAGTACACTTTCACATATTCTTTAAGAACAGATTTACAGGGAGTAAACTCTCTGTGTTTTTTACATTCCCAAAAAGCCTTTAATGCTCACCTTGATTAATAGTTTTCCTGAGAATAAATATCAATTTTTAAAACTATTTTTCAAGACAGGCATGTTCCATCACTTTCTAATATCAATGATGATTATGAGAAATACTAGAGGCCCGCTGCATGAAATACTAGAGGCCTAGGGTGCGGTCCCTAGGGCCCTGGCCAGCGATGGAAGTGGGAGCATCCTGTGTGGAGGGGCAGGTGCAAGCTGACCTCTGGGCCTTGGGCAACACCTGGGTCCCTGGGCCCCCGTGCACCCCCTTCCACCTGAGTCACAGCGCCTGAGAGTCCCCACGGGGATATGTGGTGAGCATGGCCAGACACATTGGGCGGGGGAGCAGCATGGGCCTCTGGGCCGCCCAGCGGCGCCGCAGGGAAGCCAGATGGGCAGCTTGCTCTCTCCTCGCCGACCTCGCAGACCGGCTCCTGCCCGAACCCACGGGTAGCCCAACAGGGCCCTGCGGTCCCAGCTGCTGTGGCCTGGCTCACCTGGAAGACGCCACACGGTGTGGGTCGGGCTCCTCATGCGTGCCCAGCACCTGAGGGCAGGAGCTCCCCAGGCCTGCAAGCCCTGGTGTCCTGGGGGAGGGTAGCAGGAGGAGTGAGAGCGAGCTTGGCGTCACCCTTGCCCCCAGGTAGCCAGCAAGAGGTCTCAACATGTCGCCAACGCCTGCCATGTTCCTCCCTGCCCCCTGGTGGTCAGCGCACTTCATAGCAAGTGGTCAAACTCCCTGTAGAGGGGGCAATTTGCATATTAGGCTTTTATTATATAGGATGATGCACATCTTAAAATTGATCCTTTGTAGGTAGGTATTTAGTTTAGCTTTAACTTAGGTTTTGAATCCTCCTCCTAGTAACTTTTAAGACCATTTTTCTAAATACTGAGATGTTTCTAGTTGTGTTTTTTTTTTTTTCATTAAATGTTGTTTTGTACTTAAGGGATTCATTTAATCTTAAAAGCACTATTCTTTTTGCTTTAGGAAATTTCCCTCTATTTTCTCCTTAATCATTTCATTCTCTCTTTATATTATAAATTTCCCATTGCTGCTATAAACAAATTAGCACTTTGTCATTTGTACTTTTGCATTGACATTTCACTGAATTTTCAGGAAGGAAGTGAAATAAATAGATGTGCTCTATGTCATAACTTGAACTGGAAGTTCTATAAGTCGGAATTTTAGTTTAACATTACTTTATAATTAGTAAAAGATCTTCTGTGATGGATGGAGGAAATTATAAGGAAACCTAAAGGAAAGCATCTCTAGGAAGAGAAATAGGGGCAATCAGAAAGGCAGATAAGTAGCAGTAATGGACAACAAAAGAAATATTTTAAAAACTTAGTCATTCTAGATGAGAGTGGACAGAAATCTAGAATGTTTGAAAATAAATATTACACTTGAGATGAAAGTTAAACTGACCTCTTTATATAAGGATGGCAAAAAGAAAAATAAATCCAAGGCTGAACATTAAGGAATAGAGACCCTCTTAAACTACCTGCCAAGTCAGAAAACAAATTTAGAGCATGAAAATATATGGAAACTGTGATGATCAATATTTTTCGCTTTTAATATTTTGAAATGTTGAAAAATACTTAAGGATATACATTCTAATCCAATTAAATTGGTTTGAGTTATGTAATGGCCATGTTCTGTGTTAAGCATTCAACAAAGTACTGAGATGTGATGCATGAATATAAAGGGTAATTTTGTCATCTAATAAGTGTAAGTAGTGTGGTGTTTCTACATTGTAGGTATGGAACTTGTTAGACTGGGGGTATGACTGAACCTTCATTCCACTCTGTAAGAGTCAATCACTGCAGATAAACTCCAGGGTATCTTTATTGGTAAATCGTAGCAACTCCAGTTTGAAGAGGGAATCATCACACAATAGGACCTCGTGTCAGCATCAGAATCACAACCATGCTAAAAACCAGGAATGAGGAGGAAACTACGACTTCCTGGATTGCTTTTGTGCAAGTATGACTGCCAGCACTCAGCACACTGATGGCCAAGAACATAATATATAACCAAGCAAGGACTCTAGGGGTGTATAAAAATGTATCTACCGACAGGTACTCTCATTCAGGACCAGAGAGTAACCATTGGGTAACAAATGTACTGATTGTCTGTCTTTTTAGACTGCTGTTCTCAAAGCCCAGTCCTTCTATTCAGGTTACTAACTATAAACTTAGAATCTATCTCATCCTTACCCAGTTCTTGCCACACATCTATCTGGAATATCCCATGATGTGAGGTGGCTTAACATGGTGGTTATGGGCTTGCCCCTTGGATCTAAACCGTCTGTACTTGAATTCTATTTCTTCCATTCACTAGCCTTGTTGAGCTTGACTATGTCACTAAACATCTCCATGACTCGGTTTTCCTTCTGAACAACCAGGATAATAATGGCCCATGCCTCTTAAGGTTATGATGAGAATTGAGAGGTTCAATATATGCTAAAACCTCAGAAGACAAGCCAACACTAAAAGAATGTAAGCTTTGTTACCTGCAGATTGTTGTCTTCCTTACTTCCAGGAATAAGTGAAGAGTAGATAGTGTATCAATTTATTGATATAAATAGCTATCACATTAATAATTGCTCTGCTTTTTGTTTTAATAATCATGAAGATGATTGACATCTGAAGTACTGTGATGTTCTTGGACAACCAGCAACATTGCCAACTCATTCCCAACTCAAATGACCCAAATGAAGAAAGCCAGACCCTCATTACCCCCTTCCGCTGTATCTTCTTTAATACAGAAATAAATCTGGACCCCATGTCCTGAAAGCATATATGAAGCCAACCACGTGTTTGCTACTCACAAGCTCTTTCTTTTTTGTTTGGCTTCCCATAATCTTTCTTTTACATTTCCAGTAATGAACTTTTATTTTATTTTTTAATTTAGAAGTTGTAAGGGTTAAACTACTTTCTCACTCCTGCTCTGTGAACTGCACTGCCTTCCATTCTCTTGCCGGAAAGGGGCTCTGCCCTTAAATAAGAGATGAACTTGAATACTACTGAGTCATGATAAATGTTGAAACTTAAGCCCACAGGATTTTATCTTTGAACATAACATCTTGAAAATATTATATGATGCAATTATATCCACAAGTATTTATAAAAACTGTTTTTCCATTCCAAATGTACCGTTTCAAATGGGACCTCAAGTTATTACCATCATCATCATCCTAGAAACTCCTACTCTGTGTAAAGTGCTTCAAAACTATTATAAGTACCGAGAAGTGTATCACAGGATCTTGTCCACAAAGGTTAAGAGTCTATTTGGGGAAATTGTACTAGTGCAGAAAGATTATGTTCCCAAGCAAGATTAACCATGTGTCTTATAATTGCAGCAAGTAATAAATGCTACATACAGGGTAGAAAATGGCTTTAAAGGGTCTAAAAAGATAAGTAAGGTTGAGACAAGAGAAATGAGTATAACAGAGCGTTCTCAAGAGATTTGTAGTGAGCTAACATTGTGGAGCCTGGAAGGTATGTGACATGTCTGAGAAATAATAGGACTGAATGGCCACTATGAGCAATTTTAATATGGAAATGTTTTTTCTATATAATAAAAGCTTAAAAAGTTCATAACAGTAACACAAAACAAAACCGAGCATCAATGAAACACAATATGCATGATAGCTATTAGGCAAATAATCGTCTTGCTGTAAACAAATTTTTGTTGTCTTTTCTCCTTTCTCCTTTCTCCTTTTTAATCGTGAACTAACATTCTAAGATTCCATTTGACTTTGGCAAACTATATGAGACACCAATCAAGAATGTCTTTAATTAGCTTATATGAAACAAAGACATGGAAAATAACAGCAAACAAAAATCTAGAATGATTATTACCTGAGAACCAAAAACTTAAAAGAGCCTGGGTGATGTACCCAGTAGGAAATGGGTGCCAGTGTCTCCAGAAGGCTCATGCTTCTACTGTACAACTAGTTTTGTTGTATATCATGCAATGGCTTCGCCCTGTGGTAGACTGGACTCTGTTCATTTTCCCCTTCTCTTCAATACTTAAAACAAGTGGGAACAATTCAGAGATGATCTGAAAAAGAAGAATGCAGGTGGTGCGGGTGCCTGTGGCCCTAGTGGGTTCTCCTTTGAAAGACTGGAAGTCACAATGCGGCTTGATGACCAGAAGGGACACCAGAGACTTTGAACAGAATTTGCAGTCCAGGCCCATGGGAGCAGCATTCTGCAGCACCAGTCACCACTTACTCAGGTTTGCCAAAACAGCCAGCCATGAAAAGGACACTCCTCTTTCCCCAGGTCCTGTTTCTTTGTCCCAGGATGTAGCATTGCCTACGGCTAAAGCTCATGAACCGTAAGGACCTCCTCAAACACATCCTGACAGCTGCAGAAGATTTTGGTAACAGCCCTAATTCCACTTTCTCTCCCATCTGTCTGCAGATGGTTTAAATTTGACTCCTCAACAACAACAAAAAGTATCCTCCCAAGAAGCAATTACTATGCTTGTAGATTTCCCATAAAAATCATGACAGAATTGTGATTTTCAGGAGTCTTGTAATTGTGGATTATGTTGGGAGTTTGACACTCATTCTGGACATGGAGGTTTTGACATTAGTTTGGGCTGGATTGCTAGTATTTTATTTAGGTTTATTCAAACTGTCAATCATAGTGACATAGAAAATAGAAATCTCAGCCATAATGCTGAAGGAAGTTAGTTATTTCAAAACTATTAGCATTTCTTTTATTTTTATTTTTCAAAATATCTTTCAACTACAATAGGATAATACAACAACAGAATGTTTCTGTTTATATGTGCCATCTGGATTTCCTTTATTAATTATGTAATCCTTCTTTTTACAAGATTTTCTTCTGAGAATTGCAAAACAGTATAAAGGTATAATTTCAATATTCATTATACTATTTTTAGTGTTTTAAACAGCACCATATCACAGTTTCTGAACATCATAAACCTTGGTGCAGCTTAACTAATAGAGCATTAAATGGAATTCAATATTCATTATACTTTAAGAAGATTATCTCAGAATGAAGAACATGACCAAGGTAATTTAGGAGAAATAAAATGTTATTAGAGTCTTAGAATATTTCAAAGAATTACAGAATCTTAGAATCTTTACTGTCTTAAAGTCTCTCCCTTGTTAGGTGGTGGCTCAGATGCCAGGAGAGTTGACATGTCCTAAGCCATTCCATTCCTTTGCCTCTGAGCCAGAAGGAGAAGCCAGTTCTCCCGATGCTGAACTCAGTGCTCCTTCCACCAAACTTTTCCTAAGATATCATTTCCACACCTACATTGCACATAAGTCATTCTTCTTAAGTCAATTTTTGGTAATGATTTCATTCCTCTCTAACTAGAAATCTCTGAAATAGGAGAAATTTTATTTTTAACATATCAAAGCAATAGTTTAGAGGGCTTGCTTTGTGCATGGTGCTGTAGAACCTTCCAGTAGAAGGTACAGTTCCTTATGTAAAGAAGCATATCATTCTCTATGGAAGTTATTTGGGGAATGGAGTCCTTTGCACGTGAAAATATAACTAAGACAAAAGGCAGTATATATAATGGAAACTGAATGACACAGTAGCGATAGGAGAATATAGAACTTTTTGTTGTCTTTCTGCAGGTCCCTGGGGATACTTGTTGAGTTCCCTTGATCTGTATTCACTAGGAGAGCAGCTACTCCCTGGGAAGAGAAGGGAATAAATTAACAATGTCACCTGCTCATTTTCAGTAAGATTTCTGTTGACTTGGACTTAATTGTGGATATTTAAAATATATATTTAAATGTAAAATGACCCTAGAAAATCATTTGGTATTAATGCATTTATTCTAATAAACTTTACATTAGAAATGCAGATTATATTAATATGTGAGGGGGAAGAAAGCACCTTCTTTAGATAATTTTCTAAGTATTTTTACCAGAAACCAGAACTTTTTGATCTGTGATGGTGAATTTTACATGTCAACTTAGTTAGGCTACAGTACCCAGAATGTGGCCAAACATTTACCTAGATGTGGGTGGGCCTCATGCAATTGGTTGGAATAAATGTTTCTTGCATTAAGTATCTGAGGTTTGGTGATTGTGATTGCAGCCTAACTCTTCTCTCCTATCTTAAACAGGTCTTAAGAGTAAAAAGGGTGACATTCCTCAAAGAAGAAGAAATTCTGCCTGCAGAAATTTGAGCTGCAATATCAACTCTTCCCTGGAGCTCCTTCCTGCCAGCTTACTCTACCATTTTGGGACTTTCCCAATGAATGAATGACTGCATACATACATACATATATGCACACAAACGTGAAACACATATACACACATTTCTTATTGTCTCGGTTTCCCTGGTGAACACTGACTAATACAACATAAACCTACAAATCTAATAAAGTACCATAAATATGGCTACTCAAAAAGAGGCCCATTTCAATGCTTTGACAGAATCCATAAGAGTGACCTCTATAGAGATCAATAGAGAATTGTCACCTTGAACATTTGACTACTGCCTGAGACTGTGGTGGTTAGAATAGTCTCTTACAGGTAGAGAAATGCTAAATACTACCATAGAAGGCAGGGTAGTCTGTACTCTAGATTCAGAGGTAAATTGTACCTTTTCTTCACTTTTATTGACTATACTAGAGGCCCAGTGCAACAAATGCATGCATGGGGAGAGGGGTCTCTCAGCCCGGCCTGCACCCTCTTCAATCCGGGACCCCTCGGGGGATGTCCGACTGCCAGTTTAGGCCCGATCCTTCATTGATGGGGCCTAAACCAGCAGTTGGACATCCCTCTTACAATCCGGGACTGCTGGTTCCTAACCACTTGCCTGCCTGCCTCCTGATCGCCCCTAACTGCCTCTGCTTGCCAGCCTGATGCTCCTAAATGCTCCCCTCCCAACCTGATCGCCCCTAACTGCTCCCCTGTTGGCCTGATCACCCAAACCATTTCTGCCTGCCTGCCTGCCTGATCCCCCCTAACTCCTCCCCTGCCAGCCTGATTGCCTCTAACTGTGCCCCTGCCAGCCTGATCGCCTCTAACTGTGCCCCTGCCAGCCTGATCGTCCCTAACTGCCTCTGCCTGCCTGATCTTGCCCCTAACTGCTTGCTCCCCTGTCAGCCTGATCTCGCCCCTAACTGCTTGCTCCCCCACTGGCCTGATCTCACCCCTAACTGCTCTCCCCTGCCAGCC
Organism: Eptesicus fuscus; assembly: GCF_027574615.1. Lineage (NCBI taxonomy): Eukaryota > Metazoa > Chordata > Mammalia > Chiroptera > Vespertilionidae > Eptesicus > Eptesicus fuscus. The sequence continues at coordinate 89,287,548 of NC_072475.1, read as the reverse complement.
TGATCACCCCTAACTGCCTTTGCCTCGGTCCCCTCCACCGTGGCTTTGTCTGGAAGGACATTGGACATCTGGAAGACGTCTGGTTGATCCGGTCTAATTAACATATTACCCTTTTATTAGCATAGATATTTGGAGTAAGGCACCTAAGCTCTCTGAATCAGAGGGTCATCATTTTAAAATTGTAATTATTTTTAAAATTATAAATATGTATATGTATTATGAAAATAATATGTATGTTTCTATCCATAGGAAAGGTAATTTAATTATTTTACTAGATATTTTCTATTTCAAATGTGAATAGATATTTGGTTTTTGGAATCCTTTGAAGTCATTGTGTCCTTTGAATTGGATGATTTGATTATTGAAGTAATACTTTTGTGGTTAGCTCATAGGCTTCCAGGGACAAAGAAGAATTAATATCTTACTATTTGTTTAGATTTTGTTCAGTGATTTACATATGTAAAGGTAACTGGTAAATATTTGTTACTGTTCGTTGCTGAGGCAGAGAAAACGTTCACCAAATATTTTTTACCCACCTTCCTTTATGTTCTTGTAGCTGGGTAGGACCATGTGAATAGTGTGAGCCAATTAAATATGAACAGATGAAACACATTTGACTGCCAAATTGAATGTGTAAGAAAAAGTAGAGAGTAAAAAGACTAATTGTTCTAGATGTTGCAACTTTAAGACGCAACAGCCTTCCTTATCCAGGGCTGTAGAGTGGCTACGTGAAGTAGAGCCCCCTGTCAACCTCTGTATTATGAGTGTGAAACAAATGTGTCTGGTTTTAAGCCCCTGATGTTCGATGATTGTAATCTCAGCCTAACTTTTTCCATCGTCTCTAAAACAGTGATATACCACACTTACATTTAATAACAATAATTAGTAACATCCAAAATAATTATAGCTTTCAAACAACCATTAAATTAAGTAAAATATATTGAATTACCTACATAATTTGTGATCAGAAGAAACAATTATGAAGCATTTCAAACCAAAAATAATGTTTTTTCTTTTAACATTTTGTTTGTTTATAACATTTTTTTTTAATTTTGACATTCAGAAAATTTATATACATTTTACATCAGATAAAATTTATTTTGAAACTCTTTACAGTGTATTAATTTTAAGGAGACTACTATGTATTAAGTCGACTTGGTATTTTCAATACAATATAAACCCTTTTATATTAAGAAATCATAAATTTAGGTTCTGGAAAATACCATTTCTACTGTCACTCAGACATCATTGCATAGTTGGGATTCTGTCAGAATCTAAAAACCAGTATCTTTTAATGTTCAGAATGTTTATATATTAAAATTGCTCTAGAATTGAGTTTGAATAAAAATAATTTCAATTATTGCTGATGATACTTAGAAGAGTTTTTGAGTACCAGTAAAATAATTTATATAACTCTAACACTAGCGATATATAAAATGATGACTGGGACATAGTATAATTTTAGATCATTGTTAATAAGCTTTATAATGTTTAATTTATTGAATGATTTAAATCACATATTTTCTCACCAAAAGTATAAACTGTTTTTAAACTCCAAAGAGTGAATTTTTAAAAGTTTAAAAGGGACTATACTATATTAGACTTCTAGAAATTATAATGCTTAAATGTATTCCTAAACATAGTCATTGTAGATATAAGTAAAATAAAAGTATATACAAAGTAATGTATTAGCTGGTTTATAATAATCTAAGTAGTCACAGATAGTTGTTTTCAACAAAAATTACCTGTATTAATAATAACACTGGGACTGAGAATCTAAAACATCATTTATAATCAAGAAATGTTGAATTAAATAGTTAAATGTTCCTTTCATAAAAGGTTTCATACAAATATAATCTCATCTCTCTCTACAAAAGTAACAAAGCTAAATAACAAAGATGAATATGAAAAAATATCCTTCAAGACAAGCAATGTCAAAATTATTTTCAGATAATACTTGTAAAAATATTTTATGAATAAAATGTCTGTGACCATAGTTCAGTCCAATAAGTTAGGAAAGAACTATCAAAAAGTCAGATTTCAAGAACTTAAATCAAAAGGCAAGATGATTTCTGTAGGCAATGTATGTGGTTATTTCTAGGTAAGTTGCACTCATTAATTAGGTGATAATTTAAAGATTTCACCTGAAGAAGTAAGAAGAGATTACACATGCATAGCATTTTAGAATCTCCAAAATGTGGGATATGAACTACTTATTAACTGGGAGAAATCTATTAAGCATACACAACCAGTAAGTCATGAAGGCGTAATGTTCAATGCATAAATAATTTTTAAAAATTTAGTAAATAAGATGTTCTCCTTTAAAAAGCTAATAAAATATTAAGATAAACATAAGAATGTCTACTTTAAATTGTGTACATATATACTAAAGAGCTATGATGTCATAACCTTGATTCAAAATGGATGCTGCATTAAAATAAATGTAAGGGAATAAAATTTGAGAGAATAAAATAAGAATTTCATTTATGTTCAACTCTTTTGAGATAGGGAAATCTGGTCCAGAGAGAAAAGAATGTTTTCCCTAAAGGAGGAGGACAAAATCTAGTGTAAAAAACAATCAAGTTCTTATTGGAGGAAAATTATATGTACTAAATCAAAATCATGACATGGAGTCAGAATAAAAGTCTACATAACAATTTGGTATCTAGGAAATAAGAAGCAGAAATGTGTTTTCAATGAGGGGTCAGTTCCTTTAGGATGGTCTTAATAAAAGTACTTAAGTCTTGCGACCTCTTACATAATATAGAGTAAAAACAGCTTCTTTAAGGGCCATACTGATATGACCACTTTGACCCTTCCAATAGAAAATTGCATTTACTTTCCTGTTTTATGGAGCCTCTGTGAGATAAACCCATATCTGAATCATCCCTCTTCTGAGAACTAAACCCAAGAGCCAACAAAGAGCAGGAGTAGCTATAACTCCAGAACACCCAACATAAAACTTGCATTAATGGTGCCGTGTCTTAGGCACTCAAGAGCTATGCTAATTATCCTTTATAAACTGTTACTCTTGCCATCAGCCTATATCCCAGATGGTTGGTTTCAAACCTATATTTCTGAGGAGTCTAAATTCCAAGGTCCTGACTTTATAGGTTTATTATTTTCCATTGATCTTTACTATGAAATATGAAAGTAATAAGATGTCCACTAAAAATCCCTTAAATTCCATACATATTTCTTTTTTTGCCACAAATTATTAGCAATCTATTTCCCCCTTGATTTTGTAACCTTCCTCTACCCCTGGCTCAAATTAGCCAGTTATTAGTCCTTACTCCCTATTTAATAAAACAATTGTATCCCTGGGTTACTAGTAAACCATTCCTCCATTAGGAACTAAGGTATTCTGAAAAAAAAAAAAAAAAAAAACATGATAAATTTGCAGGAAGGTAAAGCAAAAACTTGCAAAGTGTGTTGTTTGTTCCAACGAAGTCCCAAACACATACCATGAGCAACACGTGTTTTTGATACACTAGGGTCCTAAAGCATGAATTCGTGCACCTCAAAAGGAACTGTGGGCTGCGAGGCTGTGGTGGGAACAGGGGCGGGTCTTGGCCCATCCTCTGCTCCCCCGCCCAAGCCCCTCCTGCTGCGGCCCCCAGTCCCTGTCTGCTGGCAGCCCTGCTCGCGCCACCATTGCTCCCATGCACTGACGGCACAGTGATTGGGGCCAGTGCCAGCAGTGGGTGCGAGCAGGGCGGCGCTGTCAGTGGGTGTGAGCAGCAGCTGCTGCCCCAATTGCCCCTCAGGAGCAGGGGGAGGTGGAGAAGCCCTGAGGGGCAATTGGGGCTGGCAGCTGTCATTCGCACCCACAGACGATGCCAAGCGATTGGGGCCAGTGCTGGGCACCGGCAGCAGGTGTGAGCGGCAGCTCTGGTGCCTGCAGCAGATGCAAGTGGGGCCAGCACCCGCAGCAGGTGTCATCACCAGGCGGGACCGCAGCACACAGGAGCAAAGAATTTTCAGTAACCACCAGAGGCTCGCCCCTATGACAGCAACCTGCGTCCCGCCTTGGTCTGGCACTGGTGCCCACCTGCTCCACCATCCCACCACGGCCGATGCCTACCATGTTCCGCACACACCCCTGGTGGTCAGCGCATGTCATAGTGACCGGTTGTTTGGTTGTTCAGCTGTTTTACCATTTGGTCTATTTGCATATTAGCCTTTTATTATATAGGATATAGAAGGTGGATTAAAGAAACACACATATGTTACATTTATTGCAGAATAACTCACAATAGAGAAATAGTACCTGGGGTAGGGGGTGGGGCGGGCTATAAGGGGTCAATGGGAGGAAAACAGGGACATATATAATACTTTCAACAATAAAGATTTTTGAATAAAAAGAATAAAAGAGAGAAGTAGTGCAGCACACACCGTCTCCAAACTCTTCTTATTCTACAGCTTAGGCAGGGTGGAGAGGGTCTGAATGCACCCTGGTCACTGTTCCTCCAAGGGGGCATGCCAGAACTAGGACAGTGGGAGTGACCGAGGGCACTCCAAGACATCGAATAAACCCAAGCCCACGCTGCATTACAGCTTTTTTATTTAACCTATGAAGGGATAGGAAACACCTACTTTCAGTAAAAATTTAGAAATACATCAAGATATATATTGGCCCAGGTACCATTAAAAAAGATGCATAAAAACATCACCTAGGCCTGCATAGTGAATGTCCTTTAGAAGTCTTCATGCTGGGAATGAAGATGTCAGTCAGTTAAAGGCTTTCTTATCTCTCTGTAGGACTTCAGTACTACTGAGTCTCTCTCTGCTAAGACACCAAAAGGGGAGGGGAAAAAAAATGAGCCTCCAGGGCCATCTAGACATGTCATTATTAGGTTTGTAGATATAATATTAAGGAGGGTCACTCCTACTTCCTTGACTTTGTTCCCAGACCAGTGCATTCTGACTATGGACAAGAGCACCACACATATGTCACTGTTTCAAAGCAAGCTGAACAAAATTTGTAAGAGTACAAAACTAACTTTGTAGGGTGTTTTCTCCACAATGACCTCAAAACTGAATTTTCACCCATTTTACTACTCTACCATATCAGTTCATGCATGAGTTAACTAAATCTCATGGGTGTGGATTCATCGCTCTCTTCTCTGGTTGTGAAATGTGGTGTGGATGAGTCCGGCACTCTATAATTGCATGGGTGGTAGTGCCACAGAGAGAAACAAGGTGAACAGGTAAGGCAAATCCACTTCTTAAATATGTATCTATTTCTATAAAGATAATTTTGTGTTCCCCAAGAGTTATTTCTCCTTCTGAGGAAAGTTGCAGCAACCTAGCCTTCATATCAGAGAGAATATTCCAACATACTCTTAGAAACCTCCCTGATAAGACAGAAGCCAGGATTTTTATTTGTTTTATCTCCTCCTCCCTACACACAAATGACTTCCTAAGCATTGAGGATATTCATGCTACTTCCTCCTCATCAGATTCAATCAGTATCAATGTCATGGACCAGGGAATGTTCTTAGGAATATCCTGATCAAGGTCCTATAGACTCTATTATGACAGAAAACAGGAAATCGGAAATAGCCCTAATATATGGCAGAGTCCATAACTTAAACAATATACATAAAATACACCAATGTCCCTGAGAAGTGAAAATGAGCTGTTTGTTTTCATTCTTTCAAATTTTTATGGAGAAAGAAAGAAAGAAAGAAAGAAAGAAAGAAAGAAAGAAAGGAAGGAAGGAAGGAAGGAAGGAAGGAAGGAAGGAAGAAGCACTTTGACAGCAAAATCATTAGCTATGTGCTAAGTTCTAAAGGCTACATTGAGTTCTTGTATTCAAGCTACATATGGAACATTAGTTAAATTGGAGTCACCACCTGATTAAATTTAGGATGGTCTATAGTCATTCTCCAATATCCCTCTTGCTTTTTGCAAGTGAGTTAAATGTGAAGGACCTAGAAAGTACTATTTCTTCATCCCTAAACCTCCGCATAAAAAGCTGATATAATGCACTCAGAAAAATGGCAGCAGAGTAAGTAGAAACTCACAGACGTAATCCCAGGACCAAATTGGAATTAAAACTAAAATACAGAAGAACCACCCTGAAACATCAACTGAGGACTAGCTGGAGAGAACCCTGATAACCAAGGACAGAAAGTTGAGACCGCATAGAGCCTGGTAGGAAGTGTGGAGATATGAAAGGGTTGGCTGGGCTCCCACAGACAGAAGCTGAAGTTCCAGTGAGATATTTCAGCTGTGGATGGTTCCCACTGAGAACTCTGGGGTCTGATATCCAAGCTGGGACCCTCAGCAGAGAGCACAGAACTGAGAAAGGTGCCCACATATATTTGGCTGTGAAAAACAGCAAGGTTGCTGTCAGCCACAGAGAGACAGCTGGAAATGCAGGCACCCTCTTAAAGGGCCAACACACAAAATTCCATGTACAGCCACTCACTTAGTGCTCCAGCAGATGTAGGAAAGAGTGGACTGGAGCTGTGTGTGCCAATGCCAGGATTGGAGCTCAGAAGGCAGACACCTCAGATGTCCTGTGCTGAGTCATTCCCTCATTCTGTGGAAGTCATCCTAGGCAAACCTTTGCTATCCTGCCATTTTGTATGGGGGGAAGACAATTGAACCACACACATTGAAAATTCTTTTGCCGCACCTTTTAGAGTTTCTGAGGCCCATGAAGAGACTGAGAATAACAGCCTCCAGGTAAAGCAATTGTCCCACCCTCACCCCACCTGTGGATGATTGCTTGAGGCTACTCCAGACTTAATCAAATCAGTCTGCAGGCAGAGGCAATTCTTTGGAGGCTTTGAGTCTTTACCTGATCTAATTAGTCAGAATTAGCTGTTTGGGCCCCACTGTGGACATCATCCCAGACTGCTCAGTGAGGCAAAAGCCAGCAAGATCCCAAGCATTTGCAACTGACACCTGTGGGACCAGCTCCATGAGAGAAAAAATGCAGCTCAGAACAGGATCAACCAAGGTGTGAGACACAAGGTAGACCCATGCTCTGGGCTAAGGATACTCCAACTGGACAGCTGGCATGACAACCACATTGGGGTTGAACCTCACTGGGAGCAAGTTGGAGGAGAGATCCCTCCCACAAACAGGACATCAGCAATCAGTCCCAATTACAATAGGAGAACCAAAACAATGCACACAAGAGGCATTCCTACTGCATCCAGCTCAGGTAAACAAAGAGAGTACACCACTGGACCCCTCAAGACACTTTCTACATAAGGCCATTCCACAAAGACTGGGAGGCATAGCAGTTCTATTTAATACATAAAAGCAAACACAAAGAAACAGCTAAAATGTGGAAACATAGAAACAACCACCACATGAGAGAAAAGAAGGAATCTCCAGAAAAAGAACTAAATGAGATGGAGGCAAGCAACCTATCAGAAATAGAGTTCAAAGCAATGGTTATAAAGATGCTTATAGAATTTAGTGCAAATTATAACAGCATGAAAAGGGAAATAGAGGCCATTAACAAGAATCAGACAGAAATGAAGACTGATATATCTAACATGAAGAACATGTCAGGGATTAAAAGTACATTGGATGAAGCAGAGGACCAAATCAATTTGGAAGACAAGGTAGAAATAAATACCCAATTAGAGCAACAAATAGAAAAAAGAATTAAAAGGCAGAAAGATAGCTTAAGGAAGCTCTGGGACAACATGAAACATAACAACATCCACATTACAGGAATATCAGAAGAGGAAGAAGATGAGCAAGGAACAGAGAAACTAAAGAAGTAATGACAGAAAACTTCTCCAACTTGGTGAAAGAAAATGTCACACAAGTTCAGGAGGCACAGAGAGTCCCAATCAAGATGAACCCAAAGAGACCCACACCTAGACACATAATTAAAATGGCAAATGTCAAAGACAAAGAAAGAATCTTAAAAGCAGCAAGAGAGAGAGAAAATTACATACAAAAGAGTTCCCATTAGAATGTCAACTGACTTCTCAAGAGAAACACTTCAGCCCTAGCTGGTTTGGCTCTGTGGATAGAGTATCATCCTGCAGACTGAAGGGTCCTGGGTTTGATTCAAGTCAAGGGTACATGCCCAGGTTGCAGGCTCGATCCCCAGTGGAGGGCATGCAGGAGGCAGCAGATCAGTGATTCTCTCTTTATCATTGATGTTTCTATCTCTCTCTCCATCTCCCTTCCTCTCTGAAATCAATAAAAATATATACCTTTTTTTAGAAAGAGAAACACTTCAGGCCAGAAGTGTGGCATGAAGTACTCGAAGAAATGAAAAGAAAGGGCCTAAATTCAAAAGTACTGTATCTAGCAAGGTTATCATTTAAAACTAAACTTGAAATAAAAAGCTTTTCAGACAAAAAGAGGTTAAAGGAGTACATTACCACCAAACTAACAATGCAAGAAATGTTAAAGGGTCTGCTTTAAGAAGAATAAAAGGAGAGAGAGGGCATCATAGCCATAAAGAAAATAAAAAGGGCAGTAAATAAATACCTATCAATAATAACATTAAATGTAAATGGACTAAATGCTCCAGTCAAAAGACATAAGGTGACTGAATGGAAAATAAATCATGACTCATATATATACTGTCTACAAAAGATCTACCTCACAACAAAAGATATACACACATTAAAAGTGAAGGGATGGAAAAATATATTCCATGCAAAAGGAAGGGAAAAGATATTTGGAGTAGCAATACTCATATCAAACAAAAATAGACTTCAAAACAAAGGCCATAACAAGAGACAAAGAAGGCCATTTCACAATACTAAAGGGAAGGATTCAACAAGAAAATATAACCCTTGTAAACATATATGGACTCAATATAGGAGCACCAAGAATATTAAGAAACTCTTGATGGATTTTAAGGAGGAGATTGACAGCAATACAGTTATTTAACCCTCCTCTGACATCACTGGGTAGATCTTCCAGACAAAAAATCAACAAAAAACAGTGACCTTAAATGACACACTAGATCAGATGGATCTAACTGATATTTACAGAACATTTCACCCCAAAGCAACAAAATACACATTCTTCTGAAGTGCACATCGGATATTCTCAAAGATAGACCACATGTTAAGGCAAAAAACAAGTCTATACAAATTCAAGAAGATTGCTATAATACCAAGCATCTTCTCAGATCACAGTGGCATGAAGTTAGAAATTAACTACAATAAAAAAAAACTCAAAAACACTCAAATACATGGAAGCTAAATAGCATGTTATTAAACAATGATTGGGTTACCAATGAGATCAAGCAAAAAATTAAAAACTTCCTGGAAACAAATGAAAATGAACACACAACCACCCAAAACCTAGGGGACACAGTGAAAGCAGTCCTGAGAGGAAAGGAAATAATAAAGATCAGAGTGGAAATAAATGACACAGAGACTAAAAATTATAGTACAAAAGATCAATAAACCCAAGAACTGGTTCTTTGAAAGATAAACAAGATTGATGAACCCCTAACCAGACTCATCAAGAAACAAAGAGAGAGGACCCAAATAAATAAAATCAGAAGAGAAAGAGATGACATAACAATGGACACCACAGAAATACAAAGGGTTGTAAGCAAATATTATGAACACCTATATGCCAACAAACTGGACAACATGGGTGAAATGGCCAAATTCCTAGAAGCATACAATCTGCTAATATACAGTCAAGAAGAATCAGAAAACCTGAGTAGGCTAATAACAACCTATGAAATTGAAGCAGTAATTTAAAAACTTCCAGCAAACAAAAATCCTAGACCAGATGGATTTACAGGTGAATTCTACCAAACATTCAAAGAAGAACTAACACCTATCCTTCTCAAACTATTCCAAAATATTCAACAGGAAGGAACTCTTCCAAGCTCTTTTTACAAAGCCAGCATGATCCTAATTCCAAAACCAGATAAAACACTAAAAAGAAAGAAAATTACAGGCCAATATTCCTGATCAACACAGATGTTAAAATCGGATCTAGCAATGTATTAAAAAGATCATACGCCATGATGAGGTGGGATTTATTCCAGGGATGCAAGGCAGTTACAATATTCACAAATCAGTAAATCTGATACATCACATAAACAAATTGAAAAATAAAAACCGCATGATTATATCAATAGATGCAAAAAAAGCATTCAAAAAAATCCAGCACCCCTTTTTTTTTATATAAAAACACTCAAGTGGGAATAGAGACATCATTCCTGAGCATAATAAAGGCCATATACGACAAACCTACAGTCAACATAATACTCAGTGGGCAAAAACTAAAGTACTTTCTTTAAGAACAGGAATAAGACAAGGATATCTGCTTTTACCACTCTTATTCAGCCTAGTACTGCAAGTCCTAGCCACAGCAATCAGATAAGAAGAAATAAAAGGCATCCAAATTGTAAAGGAGGAAGTAAAACTGTCATTATTCTCAGATGACATAATATTGTACATAGCAAACCCTAAAGACTCCACCAGGAAACCACTAGTCTTAATAAATGAATTTGGCAAGGTAGCAGGATATAAAATCAACATCCAAAAATCAATGACATTTTTATACACCAATAATGAACTCTCAGAAAGAGAAACTGAAAAAACAATCCCATTTACTATTGTAAAAAATATATATACCTAGGAATAAACTTAACCAAGGAGGTAAAAGACCTGTACTTGGAAAACTACAGGGCATTGAAAAAATAAATAGAGGAAGATACAAACAACTGGAAGTATATACCATGTTCAGGGATTGGAAGAATTAACATTATTAAAATGTCTATATTACCCAAAGCAATCTACAGAATCAACACAATCCCTCTTAAAATACCAATGGCATACTTCACAGAGCTAGAACAAGTACTCCAAAAATTTATATTGAACCATAAAAGACCCCAAAGAGCTGCAGCAATCTAGAAAAAGAAGAACAAAGTTGGAGGGATCACAATACTGGATATCAAGCTATACTACAAAGCTATTATAACCAAAACAGCCTGGTACTGGCACAAGAATAGATAGGCATATAGACCAATGGATCAGAACAGAGTCCCCAAAAATGAACCCAAACCTTTATGCACAATAATATTTGACAAAGGAGGCAAGAGCAAACAATGGAGTAAAGACAGTCTCTTCAACAAATGGTGCTGGGAAAACTGGACAGACACATGCACAAAGATGAAACTAGACCACCAACTTACACCATACATAAGAATAAACTCAAGGTGAAAAAAAGACTTAAATGTAAGGCATGAAACTATCTTAGAAGAGAACATAGTCAGAAAAATCTTAGACATCTCAGATAGCAATATATTTACAGCTCCTAAGGCAAAGGAAACTAAGGAGAAAATAAACAAATGGGACTACATCAAAATAAAGCTTCTTCACAGCAAAACAAAACAAAACAAAACAAACAAACTCACCATCAAATTGAAAAGGGAACCCACTGAATGGGAGAACATATTTGCCAATGATACATCTGATAAGGGGTTAATATCCAAAATATATAAAGTACTCATGCAACCCAAAAAAAAGAAGACAATCCAATTAAAAATGGGCAGAAGACCTGAATAGACATTTCTCCAAAGAGGACATACAAATGGCTAAGAGACACATGAAAAAAAAAATGCTCAAAGGCATTAATCACTAGAGAAATGCAAATTAAAACCACAATGAGATATCACCTTACACCTGTCTGAATGGCTGTCATAAAAAATCCATAAACAACAAGTGTCGGTGGAAAAAAGGGAACACTAGTTCACTGTTGGTGGCAATGCAGATTGGTGCAGCCACTATGGAAAACAGTATGAAGTTTCCTCAAAAAATTAAAAATAAAAATTCTTATTGATCCAGCAATCTCACTTCTCGGAATATATCCTAAAAATTCAGAACACCAATCAGAAAGAATGTATGCACCCCTATATTCATCGCAGCATTATTTGCAATAGCTAAGACTTGGAAACAACCTAAGTGCCCATCAGTAGATGAATGGATTAAAAAGCTGTGGGACATTTACACTATGGAGTACTATGCAGCTGTAAAAAAGAGGGATCTTCTACCCTTGGGGTAGCATGGATGGACCTGGAAAATATTATGCTAATTGGAATAAGCTAAACTGAGAAAGACAAATATCACATGATCTCATTTATTTGTGGAATCTAATGATCAAAAGGAATTGACCAACAAAATAAGACCGAAGGAGGGAGGCATGGAACAGATTGACATACCTCAATGTGGGATGGGCTGGACAAGAACAGATAAATCAAGGGAGTTATATACTTACTAGAGGACGGGTGCATGGAATTCACCTGGCTGGCGATGTGGGGTGACCAGCAGAGTGATGGAGGGGGGAGCGAGAGGGGGGAAGGGGCGCCGTTGGCACCCGCCTTGGCTGACCTGGGGGCAGCTCCTGCGTTGAGCATCTGCTCCCTGGTGGTCAGTGGGCATCATAGTGACCTATCGTTCCACAGTCATTCCGTAAGTCGGTCGATTTGCATATTAGGCTTTTATTATATAGGATATGCATAGCCCATGGACATGGGCAATAGGGTGGTGAAGACCTGGGTCAGGGGGTGAGTAGGGGCTGGGAGAAGGGGGCAAAAGGGGGTGAAAATGGGAGATACCTGTAATACTATCAACAATAAAAAATATTTGAAAAAAAACATAGAGCCTTTCTTTTCATAGTGGTCAATGCAGGCATCTGTCATTTTCTTAACCCAACTATGTAATCAGGAACTGGTAAAATAATCAAAGCATAGATCCATTGATCCTATAGCTCCACTGTGAGATAGACTTGAGCCCAAACTCCATTCACAGTGAACTTCCATAAGCTGTAGTGAGCCATAATGGCATTTCAGATCTACAGGGATCAGTGTCAACTCAGTGTCCGGGCTTTTCTCTATCTCTAGTGCAGAGTCAGGGGCAAAATGGCCACATGCGCCTTCAGAGGCTGCTTGGAGGAAGATTTACAGTCTGTGCACGCAATAGTGTTGTAGGATCTTCCTCAAGGGGACCATGTCTCCCCTTCATTTAAGGAGTTCAGGTTTATGGACTAGTTTGGGAGAAGGTATTGGGTGAGAGACCATGACTTCTTATACATGGCAATAACTCAAATATGATTTCTGCTCCCCAGACTAAGTTCATTTTCTGTAATATAGATAAAATAATATTTTATGATTGTTTATTTTGTTTATAGAACCCTGTAACCAATTTGCCATGCCCCAGATCAAAAGAGGCTAAAATACTCTGAATGGAAGTTCATCCTTATAGTCAGTTATGGTAATTGAGCCTTCTTATCACTGATGTTGAAGTGCTGACATCTGGCCTCTGTCTTTCTGGAACCCTACAATTTCCATTAAACGCATGTATACTCTGTCAAGGGTGGCAACTCCCATCATTATCCCTATTCTATAATCACAGCCAAACCAAGTTTTTAGGGATTTTGCTATTTCCTTCATAATGCATTTCTCAATGCCCCAGGGATGGGAATGTTTTCTGTAACTTTCAGGCAACATTGTCCTAGGAAGAGAAAGCAAGTTGCACAAGGTAATTTTAGTTTAACATTACCAATTTTGTAAGTTTGTTGATTACTTCCTCTAAACAATTACAGGAAAGTTCTGGCATCTTGACCTTATTAATCATGGCCCTTTGTAGAATCCAGGCTTTAGTCAGTCAAGCAAGTACTGTGTTAGAGCCATTTCTAGCTGATGAACTTGGTACATTAAATCCTGTATCCAACATACAGACAAACTCACTTTCTATCTCATCCCCTTAGTCTAACATGTACATGCTCTCAAGTTCCAAAGGATAAACATGAGCAAGTTCTTGCAGTCCCTGTGCTGTGTAGGCTATCTTTGCCCAAAATAACTAGCGATTCTCCCCTAGGTCTTAGTGGAATCTGACACTAATTTTTTGTCAAAGGCAATGAGGTGTGAAGTGGGTAGATGATGAAAAAAAGGCTAGTTTTCTCAGAAAGAGGAAGGGAGTTGATTCAACTGGCAAATAAATTTTGGGATTCAATTAGGGGATTTGTTTAATTATGTGGATCCAGGGTTTCCAGCTTATCTAAGAACATTCTTATGTTTCTGTCCATGTCTAAGGGAATCATTCCTTCTTCACTAAGAAACTTGGCAAAGTTGTCTGACCAATCTGCTTCACTATCTGCTTCACTATTCTCCAAACTGTACCATACAATTTCAGCCCTGATCTTCAACCATGTCTACCCTGTCTCTGCAATGAATTAATTTTTTTTTCATTTAAAGGTTTCATGAAGTTCTCTGTTTTCCTACCTATATCCTAAGCTACTAATTCAAAATCTTGAGTTGATTCTTTTTAAAAAAAAACCATTCAGTGCTGTCTCAAATACTTTCTAGCCTCCACAATACTTGTAACCATTGCCACCTCCACAGTGGCCAAGTTCAGCAGATTACTTGGTGTCTTAGAGCCCTGACACTTCAGGTGATTATGATGTCATTGCATACCATGAATTACTAAAATGATCCTTTCTGCCTTCAAGAGGGTAATTCCTATACTCAGGCTTTAACATGTGAATAACCATGCCACAATCCATTCTGGAGGGTTTGTTTCCTGGGGCAATTCCTTATAGGCAAAAGATTACGTGCCACATTCCAACCAGGTGAATGGAAACCACCTATAATTGCAAGTTCCGTGCAGGAAATTGGTGACACGGTGATGATAAAGCTAAGGAGATGGTGAAGCAAACCAGATTAGCAACATCAGGGAGCCACTCCCAAATAAAAATGGAGAGCCAAGCGGGAGACAGAGGCCGAGAGGACCTGACAGGATCGGGGAGTATGGCAGGAGCTGAGACCACAGAGAAACCTAGTCACTGCTGCAGACATAGCAGCTACCAGAAATACCCAAAGTAAAGTGAGAGTAAGAAAAATATTTTGCTTTCTGCCTACCTCCTGGCCTCACACGCCAATCTCCTGCCCGTGCTGGGGCTAATCTTCCAGTGCTACTGAGTATAACATTGGAAGTTACAGGAAGAGATCTGATAGCAAACAGTCTCCAGAGTTGCAAAGAAACAAATGTGGTTACCCTTTCCAGAAAAGGTAGGTTTACTCAGGATGAGAAATAATTCCTCCCTTCACATTGGAATAGATTGCTCTGGCACCTACCAGTGCCTAGTGGAGAGGGCACCAGGCTCCATGTGCCAGTTGACCTATAATAAAACTATTAGGAAAGTGAGAACTGACCAAGAATTCATTAGGACATTTGCCAGGAGGAAAAAATTGAGGAAAAACAGACATTTATGAGACATGAAGAAAATCAAATTAATTTGGCAAAACTATTAACAAAGACAACATGATAGAAATCCTAACACATGGCACAGCCAGACCAAAGAGGCTGAGGATGCTTATAGAGCTCAGGGATTGTATGTCTTTAACTTGTTTTATTCAACATGTGAGATGGCATCACACGGAGGTGGCAAGTGATAAATTGTTCCTGCTGATGGAAATGCGAATGACTGTAGGTAATTACATGAAATTTAGACTCTCAGAAATTAAGTACCAACCAATGTTCACCGATATTGAAATGTACTCAATTATTAGTTTCCCACGTAGAAGTCATAGAAGCCAACATGGATTGTTAAAATTAAGGACAAATCATAAGGATTTCGTTTTGAAAACCATGTAAAGTGAGTGGGGGTAAGGCTGTTATGTCTTTAATAGTACATGTCTGTTACTTTGTCTCCAGGGTTGAACATAATTAGTAATAGGAATGCTCTGTGTGTTTTTTTAATTCTACATTTCTATTTTCCACCACTGAGTAATTCAAACCAGCATGTGGAACACATGGGATGAGCAAAAAAGTCTAAATTATACACAGGTTTGAATATTGGCTCCTTGAGGAATAAACTGTGTTAAAAATACAAATTCCAGGGTTTCAAATTCCTAAGGGAATCGTGTGTCTTTTCCCCGCCTCCCTTCAGATTACATACATGGCATGGCATTTGCTGCAAAGAGATTCATTGGAATTTTTCTTTGTTCCACTCTACAACATTGTCATTATTGAATTTTTATAGCTCAGACTTCCATAGACATCTGAAGTTGTCAAATAATCTTTTCAATTATGTTCACCTTTCAAAGGTGTTGTAGCTCCCGGAAAATAGTAATTCTGATGTCTAAATTGTTTATAGTATTATTTTATTTAAAGAAAATACATGTATAAGCACAGAAAATTTAGAACTAGAAGAAGTCTTAGATGTTGTCTACTTTTATTGTCCCAAGTTTATAGATGAGGAAACACACCAAGGAAATTTAATAATTGTTTTTTCCAGAAGCACATAGGTTATTAATGACAGAACTAGGTCAGGAATCCTTTTTTTTTTTTTCAGATAATGTAAGAAAGCATTCTTTCAGAAATGCTTTAGTTATACAGTAAGACTTCATTCATGTGATATAGTTCTGGTTTGTGGTTATAAATAGTTGTAAACATCATATCTCCTTTTTTTATTCTTAAAAGGAATAAGCTGCTTTGTTTCTTAGCTTTGTAACTCATTCCTCACTGTTCCCAGCTTCAGGTTATTAGCACATAAATTTTTCAGTTCAGAGTCATCTTGCAAATTGTTTTTTCCTTGTTTGTCCCTATTGAATTCCTTCCAAATTTTTTTCAGCTTTCCCTTCTGCCTCCCTCTCTCAACCTGAAATCTTTTTAAATCTTGGCTATTCAGTATGGAACTCTCTTATTATCTTTGGATTTGTACTTTAATGTACTGCAACAGATAGGAACCAGAAAATTAAAAATGCAAGGCCACACACCAATGCCCTTGTAAGTAGGCCTTCCTTTTTTACTGTGGGCTCATGTTCGAGTGGCATGTGCATAGGTAGATCTGCACTGAACTAAGAAGACTAAAGCTTCAGGGTCCCTTAATTGCACAGACTCCTCCCAAAGCCTTGGAATGAATCCTAATATTCATATGTTTCAGCAATTTAAAAAAATAACCTATTTTAACTATAATAATGTAAGAACATTCTCTCTTTCACTCAGATGTTCTCTCCATCACACCTTCCCTTGTGCAGTGGTGGGGATTCAGTTAAGAAAAACTGAGTTGGTAGATGCATCTAGCTAGATTTATAACATTCTCAAACATGTCCAGGTATCCTGTCTAATAAAAGAGTAATCTGCAAATTGACAGTACCTTCACTACACCCACAAGCCATGCCTAACAGCCAATCAAGAGTGAGTATGCAAATTAGCCCAACCAAGATGGCTGTGGCCACAGAGTGAGCAGGAGGCTTGGGTTTCCCTGGCAATGGAGGAAGCCAAACTTCCCACACACCCTGGCTGGCCCAGGCCTCCACTCAAGGCTACAAAGTTTCAATTATAGAAGATAAATAAATCCCAACAAAAATGGCGACAGCCAAGGAGCTGAAGAGAGCAGGAGGCTTGAGTTGCCCCCGGTGATGGAGGAAGCCAAGCTTCTGCAGCCCTGGTCTGCCTTGGCCTCCGCTCAAGGCTACAAAGTTTCAATTATAGAAGATAAATAAATCCCAGATACCAGGGCCTCTGCTTGGGTCGCCGGGGGGGGGGGGGGGGTGGCTGGCCTGCAAACACCACAGGCCCCTTGCCCAGGCCACCCCACGCCCCAAGGGAACCCCCACCCTGATCCGGGACACCCTTCAGGGCAAACCAGCTGTCCCCCACCCGTGCACCAGGCCTCTATCCTATCTAATAAAAGAGTAATATGCAAATTGACCATCATTCCACTACACAAGATGGCTGCCCCCATGTGGTCATAGATGGCTGTCCCCATGTAGACACAAGATGGCCACCATAAGATGGCCAGCAGGAGAGGGCAGTTGGGAGGGACCAGGCCTGCAAAGGAGGGCAGTTGGGGGCAATCAAGCCTGCAGAGGAGGGCAGTTAGGGGTGACCAGGCTGGCAGAGGAGAGAAGTTGGGGGTGACCAGGCCTGCAGGGAAGGGCAGTTGCGGGGGACCCAGGCCTGCAGGGGAGGACAGCTAGGAGTGATCAGGCCTTCAGGGGAGGGCAGTTAGGGGCAAAAAGGCTGGCAGGGGAGCAGTTAGGCATCAATCAGGCTGGCAGGGGAGTGGTTAGGGGTGATCAGGCTGGCAGGCAGAAGCAGTTAGGGGCAATCAGGAAGGAAGGCAGGCGAGCAGTTGGGAGCTATCAGTCCTGGATTGTGAGGAGGATGTCCGACTGCCCATTTAGGCCTGATCCTACTGGGATCAGGCCTAAATGGGCAGTCAGACATCCCTCGAGGGGTCCCAGATTGGAGAGGCTGGGCTGAGGGACACACACCCCCTGCACGAATTTAGTGCACCGGGCCTCTAGTAATTAAATAATCACGTCCTAGTATATGACTAGCATCTGGAAATGTTTCAACCCCTCACTGAACTGATTTATATTACTCTCTGAATAGGTCCTATGAGTGTTCTACCAGCAAATGTAAGAGGATAGTGAAAAAGAAGCACATTGAACTGCTAAGATAGAAGTAAGCTGTTACATTATATATGTGTCTTAAGCAGATAATCAGTACTAATTCACATGGCTTTTGTGTTTACAGTATCCATCAACTTTTCCAAATTGTTAGTTCTGATCTCTCATTCTTTTTTAAATTTTTTTAAAAAATATATTTTTATTGATTTCAGAGAGGAAGGAAGAGGGAGAGGGAGAGAGATAGAAACCTCAATGATGAGAGAGAATCATTGATTGGCTGTTTCCTGCACATCGAGCCACAACCCAGGCATGTGCACTTGACCAGAATCAAACCTGGAATCCTTCAGTCGCAGGCCAACAATCTATCCACTGAACCAAACCAGCTAGGGCTGATCTTTCATTCTAAATAAAGATTTAGTTTTATATATAACTTAGAATTCATTTGTGTATTCTTTTATTTATTTTTTGTTAATCCTCATCCAAGGATTGTTTTTTTAAGTTGTTTTTCTTTGTATTTTATTGTTTGTTTTTGAGAGGGAGTGGAGGGGACAGAGGGAGGAGGAGAGAAAGAGAGGAGAGAGAAACATCAATGGATGTGAGAGAGAGACACATTCACATCGATTGGTTGCTCCTGCACCTGCCCCAACCAGGTCAGGGATCGAACCTGCAAGCCAGGTATATGCCCTTAACCAGGAATCAAATCCAAGACCCTTCAGTGCACAAACCAATGTTCTAACCACTTAGAACACCAGCCATGGCTGCATTCTTTTTCTCTTAAAAACCCCTCCCCCCCCCAACTTTTATGAATTTTAGGCCCAAACTCCCCTGGGTGATTAACTTTTCCAAAGTTATTCCTTCCAGGCTTCAGGCAGCCTGATCCTGGTTCATTCCTGGAGCCGGAGCTCAGCAGGACTGGGACAGAAAAGACCTATTATGAGCAAAATGGGAAAACACCTCTTCTGGGCAGTGCAATAAAACAATCAGCATCAGAGAGCTTAAAGGGATAATCATGGGGCCAGAAGAAAGACAAGTTCAGAAGCCTCACAGGCCCAAACACACAGCAGAGAGCAAGGAGCAGTGCTTGCACCTAAGAATATTTCTATGAAAAAGCTGACATTTCCAAGACTTGCTTTATGAATGCCCACTGCCTAATAGTTTGGCTTATTTCAACTAGTCAGTACAGACACCATAACCACTGTCAAATTGTCAAAGGAAAGGATTTAACATCCATATGACTTCAAGACCACAGCCCTTAGGGATTGAAATCTCTACTTTATTTTAGTTATATTAGTACTGTTAGAATATACAGTTGACTCTGTAGGAAAACTAAATGGACAAGAAAAAAAATATGTTATACAAACACATACTTTAAGTTCTGGGGTTCTAAGAGCTGGGAGATTTCTCCTGCTTTATTTCCATGGAATTTGAAAGAAGAGAATGGGATTTCTCTATTCCACAAATTTGTGATAACCTGATTTCTGATGCAGAAATTGGACTAGATTTTCCAATTACTCATCATGATATCTCAGTCATGAAATTAGCTGACTTGTAATTTAGTTCAGGGAGCACAGCTCATTTGTGGTATAAGAAGCTTAGATGCCAGGTATCCAATCACCCAGAGTAGGGTCTTTGTACTCGCACTGACATTTCATATGGGATTGAGAGCAAACTGTATGTACTCAATATTAATTGTTTAGTAGGTTGAAAGGCAACTTGTCACAGTGGAAAAGGCCATGAGCTTTGAAGTTACACAGACTGAGCATTCATTCCTTATTCTGATTTGGGCAAATTATTTAAAATCTCTACAACTCAGTTTTCTCATCTGTGATGTAGGAATAAGAAAGCCCATATGGATAAGTAAATCAGAGAAAGATAAGCACCATGTGATTTCACATATATGTGGACTCTAATGAACAGAATAAGCTAATAAACAAAATAGAAACAGACTCATAGATATAGTGAACAGACTGACAGCTGTCAAAGAGGAGGGAGTAGAAGGGGTCTAGGTGAAAAAGATGAAGAGATTAAGCATAAAAAAGAACCTATTTTCTGTTTTTTCAAAATGTTGATTAATATAATATGACATGTGAATTAAAATTAAATTGTTAATAGGAAAAGGAAAAACTCCCTTGGAAAATTGTGCTGAAGATTCAATGAGGCAACTTTTGTATAGTTTCTTCTCATGGGTGCCTAATAAACTGGGACCATTAGTAATTGACATGTAAAATCCAAAGCTGCCTAGGAAGTCCAGCATTTAACAGACCTTTGTACATAATATCATTTAATCCACATATCTACTCTATAATATAGGTATTACTATATATGTTTTACTAATGGAGTCATTTTATTTACATTAAACAACTGACAAGTGGGGGGGGTAAGAAGACTAAAACCAAATATTTTTTAAATATTTTTTATTGATTTTAGGGAGAAAGAAAGAGGGAGGGAGGGAGAGAAAAACATCAATGTGACCAAGAAACATCGAACCAGCGACCTTCGGGTGCACATGATGACATTCAACCAACAGCCATGCAGACCAAATCTTCTTTCAACATCTTAGCTTTCTGATAGGGAAGCTGTCCAGGATAATACATTTTTAAATGATTTATCACTTTTAGTCTTACCTCAACAAACGTTCAGGGTGTGCGAAATGAGGATACTTCACAAACATTACTTTTATTATAAAAATAAATCAGAATTATAACGTAATTTTGATTTTTTTAAGCAGACAAAACAAGAAATTATCAGTAAAGATATTGGGTAGTTGACGTTCTCAGATGAAAAAATAAGATGTCCAAACAAAATGTTATAATTCTTCCAACCCACTATTCATTGTTTGAATGATATTTGAAGTTGACTGGAAAAATAATCATGATATCTCAGACCAGAATGTGTTGAATTCATTGATTCTGTAGCCACAAGTTATAAAGAATGTCTGAAATTGCAAAATCTATCATAGCTCTATTTGGTTCATCTCAGCCACATTACTCTTGCTCACTCTTCTAACGTTCCTTTCCCTTTCTGGCTACTGTCAGTTCCTCCTATTATCTCTTTTGTTCCAAGTGAGTATTAAAATATGTTCATAGAAAATACTTTCAGATGGACTATAGCAACAACTTTGGGGGGGGGGCATTAGGATGTTCTAAGATTTTTGTGTTTTTTTTGTTAAAATGTTTGAATCTTGACTCTGTCACTTGTAGACTAATGCCCTTGGGCAAGTGTTTGATGATTTCCTCAATATTCTAAATTACTAATAAAATAAGATTAATAAAAATAGTATTTACTTAATGGTAAATAATTTATATACTTTAATACCCATAACAACTCTATTAAGTAGTTACTTTTAATATCTTCATTTTACAGGTGAACACACACACAGATTTTGAGAAGTTAAGGAAATCATCCAAGGACATACAGCTTCAAGTAGCATCGCTAAATCTCAAATCTTCTTTTTATGTTGCTAACTACCTCTCAAATAATGCTATCTACATATTGCTATTGGTAAAAATTCTTTTAAGTTCATATAATGTTCATGGTATATAGGAGACTTTGAATAAATGTCAGCTCCTATCTTTGTATCTATATAGTACTTTTAGTTTTCTCAAAACAGCTGTTATTTATCATCTTATTTGATTTTTACCTGACAAATATGGAAACTGAGGAGAAATGGGACTGAATAATATCAACAAATTACCAGAGGAACTGGTCTGAGGAACCAGGGTTTCTCTCTTCACATCTGCTTCCTTTTCCTCTACAAACCTGACAAAGTCCTGCAAGAAGAGACTTTCATTTTTCTCTTGGGTCCTCCCTTCTTTTCGGCTCTAAGCAGGAAGGCATATGCTTATTTTCATAAATGGATGAGCCTCTTTGTGTTACAGAACCTGATACCACACACTGGAAATGATTATTCTGTGACCTTTGGGATCATCATGGCAGAAGGCCACTCTCAACTAGGCTTTTGCTCCCCGGCAATGACAAGCCCTAATGGAATCTGGCCTGCAGAGTGTCTGGGCTGTGTACGGGCTGGTGTCAGAGCAAGTGCAAGCAAGTTCCTCAAAGCTCAGCCTTTACTACATTGTGTAACTCAAACATTCCTTCAGGACACAACCCACCTTTTCCAGTGGGACCTGCTGCACTGATTCCCTTGGAGGCAGTGTGGAAGTAGGGGGGAGGGAGAAGGAGGGGAAGTATGTGCTTTTGGAGGATATTGTGGATGGGGGAGTGGGTGGAGACAAAAGGGGTAGGGAATGACAAGCCAGGATGGAAAAAATAAGCACCACTGCCACCAAAATATTCTGCTCAAGGATGAGAGAGTACACCCTACAGCTGTTAGCAGTGTTCAGCATATTTTGCATATTTACATATACCAAGTATTTCCAAACAGCTTTGTGTTTGTTTTAAAATCCCACACAGAGATGTCTGGTAAAGCTGTTACTGTGGAAAGCTTATTTTCTTGGTGATGTTTGTAAAACTGTTTTAAAATTTTGTATATACATCATAAGTGGAGCAGAAGAATCAGTCATTACCCACATTATAGAGAAATCTGGATCAGTCCATCTACCACTCAGACAACATTCAGAGCAAACCACCCTTGTTCTAAGAAAAGAAGGCATCTTGTTGGTAAAATTCATTTTTTTATTTAATTTTTCCATCAGCATTTATCCCCTCTATGACCTCTTCCTCCTCCATCCACCCACCCCTGCAATCACCACACTATTGTCCATGTCCATGAATTCTCACTTTCTTCCCTCTTTTTTGTTCAATCCCTCCATCCCCCCCACAACTTCTACCCCCACCCCTCAGAGCTGTCTGCCTGCTCTCTATCTTTAGTCTACGGCCATACCACCCTGAACATGCCTGATCTTGTCTATCTTTAAATTGTTATTTTTGGTTCAATACAAAATGAAACATAGATAATAATTCCTGAAGCCACCAAAGTATTGCTATTGACTCTCATCTTTGATTTATAACATTTTGTATGTGGGTTTTTTTTTGTTTTGTTTTGTTTTGTTTTTGGTAAAAAAAAAAAAAAAAAAAAGTAACATTGGATAGCTTTCTCATATAGCAACTCTCCTTTGGAAACATAAAACACCATAAAACCACACATAGTCCATTTGTAAAAGATTAGGAAACTTCCAGCAGAAGGAATGCGGTTGTTTAAAGCTATATTTTCCTTTTAGCAAGATCCACAAGAAAAGGATAGAGTGTCGTGCTTAAAGGGGAACAGATTTTGTATTTTTTGGCAAGATATTAAATCTTCTGTTGCTATATTTGGCTCCCTGCAAATAGTCTCTTGTGCAAGTGCAACGAAAAGATCAATGCTGGTGTTCATTCCGCCACAGCCAAAGTTGGTATGGAGAGTAAAGCAGTTGTGCTTGAGTGTTGTTTTTAAGAGAGTCTAGCTCATTTATTGATCAACAGCATTTTAGAGTAGAGGCACCTACTTTACACATTACATTGATCAAAACATGTTTGCTTTCCATAGCAGTTTTTCCACTGCTTAACTGATAACAGATGCAATGATTCAATCTAGACAGAAATATAAAAGCTTTACCATGTCAATGTGGTCATATATATAGATATTTAGTCAAATGTGTATAAGCAAGTCAAATGAGATGCTTGGAGACTTAGAACATCACAGAATGGGCATATGTTCCCCAAAAAGGAAGCAAAAACAATTAAATGGTAGTGATTGTCCCCAAAGAAAACACACTTCAGCTAGGAAGAATCTGCACCAGATGTCTGCTCTCCACCCCCCTGAGTGCCTGTCTGAAATAAATACCACATAACCCTTTGGATCCCAACGCGCTGTAATAACCACGTGAGATGTTTAATAAAGCATCAGGAATTTCCTTCATATGCAATTATTTAATTGAAGATGAATCTTGCACAAATGACCATTGAAAACGTGGAACAAGCCTTGCTAGTTCCAGTGATACAGTAAATTCCCTCAGACTACAAAGCTGATGAAAAAAAGTATTGAAATCTGTAAACATGTTGCCTAACATTTAAGGACTTTGCAGGTGGAATTAAATCAAGGACTCTGAAGTGGGGAGATTATCCTGGGTTATCCAGGTAAAGCTAATATAATTACAAAAGTCCTTAAATGTGTAAGAGGGAGGTAAAAGAGGGTCAGAGCGATACCATATTAGAAGGACTTGACCAGAGATTGCTGGCTTTGGAGATAGAGGAAGGGGGCCATTAGCCAAGGTCTCGAGATCCTGAAAACAGCACCGAAACAGATTTTGCCTTGGAATATCCAGAAGGAATTCAGCTGACACTATGATTTTAGCCCACTGAGACCAATGTCAAATGTCTGACCTATAGAGCCATAAGATAATACATTTGTGTCGTTTTAAGCCATTGAATTTGTGGTAATTTTTATAGTATCCATAGAAAACTTATGACACTAGTCTAGTCTAAAGATATACAGACTGTTAAAAGCCTGTGCCAAGTTATTTCACCTGTAATGCTGGAGGCATTACTGATTTCAATACTGATTTTCAGACTTTGCACTTTCACGTTTAAGATTCATTTAATAAGGAAATAGAAGTTCCAGGTAGGGAAATTCTAGCTTCCTTTAAAAATATCAGGTCTTGGACTTCCTTCTAGGTACATTTCAAAGAATTGTTGGGGTTGGGAAAGTTAGGTTTCTTTTTCCACACTGC
Organism: Eptesicus fuscus; assembly: GCF_027574615.1. Classification (NCBI taxonomy): domain Eukaryota; kingdom Metazoa; phylum Chordata; class Mammalia; order Chiroptera; family Vespertilionidae; genus Eptesicus; species Eptesicus fuscus. Next base: position 89,262,498 of record NC_072475.1, on the reverse strand, counting down.
TCATCTATATCAACAAATGTAAAAAATAAAATAAAATAAATGCCTCTCTCCAAAAGAGTCTATCTATAACTTTAGAAATATTGTATTAAGATATTCATAAGCTTCCCATGGTTATGTAATATAGCCCATTTCACTTGCTGGTCCATTATTAACAATGGTTTTATAACCTATTTCTCTCTGTAACACACATTTCTTGGCTATAAAAATTAATTGAACCTCATTAAAAAAAACCTATGATGTTTTAATTTCCTAAGATATTTATAAGTTGCTTAATTAAATAAAAAGAAAGCAGCTTTAGTTAAGAGTCAAGAAATACAAATGAAACCAAAATGCTACATTAAATATAAACATTAAGTTCACATTAAATTATTTATTGAACAAATTGAAGATGACATTTATTTTTATTACAAAGTCCTGCATTATCTTATATCATCAACACATAGTTATGAGACCTGCATTTGAAAAGCGAATAGAAATATGAAAATGCCTCTCTCCCCAACCCCAAGAAAAACAGGGGGAAATATGATTTTATAATTAGTTTTAAAGCCCAAAATTTTATGAATTATATCTTTTCTTTTTTTTTGTAAATTAAGAATGACAACATAGCTAAGATTCATTTGTCTTTCTGGAAATGTAAAATTAAGATAGCATAAAATTACTCATAAAACTAACAAATCTGGAATTTCACTGTATTTCAAGATTGTGAGATATTTCTAGCATTAATTTTCAGGTTACCTAACCAAGTAACAAATATAAGTTTAACATACTATGTGTTTTTTATAAAAGTACATCTTACTTAGATTTATATGATGAAAACAAATCAAATCTGTGTTTTCCTTTCAATATATGCACTTTAAAATGATACAAATAATTCACATGAAAACCCTTCCCTATGTTGTTAATCTGTTAAAATATATGGAATAGTATTTTTAAATCAAATATAATATCCAAGATTGTAAATATCCTAAGAAATTAAATCAAGTATGTAAATAATCATTAATTTTTGCCCTTGCCACAGCATAGGAAAAAATGTACATCTCTATTAGTATAAAGAGATACCATTTAAAAAGTTCACATCTTATGCATATACCAAAAAAGCTAACTAAAGAATCTTGTACAGTAAAAGAATTATTCTTAAGCCAAAATTTAGTAGTCCAGAAACAGTTTGAAAGAAAGCTAATTGATGGCGACCTGCACTTTTCTAGAAAGTGTCGTTGTTTACTTCGACAATGGAATTGGCAAATTACACTTACTATTTCTTGGAATTTTAAAAGGGTGATAGAGAAATTTATTGGACTAAATTCATTTGCAATTTCAAGATAAATAGTTTGATCAATTATTTGGAACTACAAAAATATTTTTCACACAAACAAAAAAAGCACAATGGACAATATAAGAAATAAGAAAAGTATGATAGTTTAATAATAATGACTATTTCTATACTTTGGAAAAGTGTATAGGGTAATATTCCCAGAGAGCACTAAAAGAAAAAAAAAACCTACAGAAAAATTCTGAAAGTCTGTTCTGTGACCAAGTTACTAAGATAATTAACATGTTGAGGCTATTGAGACTGAGGTCTCCTTGCAGGCCCACACGTACCCCAATCTCAGAGTCATCCACCTTTGTGTCGTCTTCAGATTCACCTACAATATACATCATTGAACAAAAACTTTAACCTAACTTTTCTAAAACAACTTTAATAATAGTTTTAATGCTTTCATACTAGATTTAAAGGGTTCTTGGGCCACGATTTTAGGAAATACATTTTAATTTCTCTCTCAAACAAGGCTTACATTTTCTCAAGGATGTGTCTTTTATCCTGGATGAAAGAATAAAACAAAACAAAACTGCATCCTTGGGTGCTGCATATTAAAACTGGCAGGCTGATTGCAGTCTTGGTCTCAAAGTTTCTGCTTTCTGCTGTCCTTCTGTCTGTTGTGAAGGTGATCAATCACAGGAATTCTAACTGCCATCAATACCCCTTTGTAACTGCAATGGTTCAACTGAACTCTTTCCATCTTCAATAACCGACACAGTGTCAACATCTGCTTCCAATAAAGTTGTTTCTTTTTTTTTCTCAAGCAGAGTAAATCTGCTGACTGAGAACTTAAAGGGTTCTGCGTGTTTTTTTTCTTTTTTCTCCCTTTTACATGCAGACAATTTTTTCCACCATATTTTGCAGTTTTTCCTCCATGGCAAGAAGAAAAAAAAAAATTGAATAACTTCAAAAAATATGTTTTTATTCCAGGTGCTAAGGAAGCCCCAAATATAACTGAAAAAAAATATTAACTTTGGCGATTTAACAAACCTGTTGCCTTAATTTTGGAGAAAATACACAGGGTCCTAACGAATCCAATTTTGGAATATGTAAGAAAACTCAGAGTTGAACCTAGATGCCACTAAGAGGTTATTTTCCTTCATAAATGGCACACTCAAATATTAGAGATAATTAAGAATTTTACATTTTATCTTCAACACCTAGTAGAAGGCCAAGATTCTCTTGCATTAATTTGTTATGGAAAAGCACAGTGATGTACCTACTGCTGCAGAAATGGGTGTGGGAAGTAAAGAGAGAGAGCTCATTACATTTAGGAGCTCAGTTTGATGACCTACTCACTCAACTGACAGACATGTGTGGTAGCTGTTATTTATTGAACATTTACTAAGAGCTGATGATGGATTTTATATACATATATATGATTTTCAACCTTCACAGCCTGCCAGTAGGTATTATTATCCCACTTTATTCATGAGATAAGTAAATAAACCCCCAAATCACATATATCTAATTGTGGCTAAGCCAGAATTCAGAGAATAACCTAATGCCCAACACAATGCTCTTTTCCATTAATTCATTCTACTTCTCAATTCATATCCCCATTAGAACTCTAACATAATCCACTGTCCCATTGACTTAATTCAGCAAATATTATCTAACAAAGGGACACTCAGTAAGAAGTAGAATGCAGTTCCTTGAAATATAGTTTCTGATTGCCATTTTAAATTACAAATGTAACATTAAACCAGACAGTAAATGTAAAAGTGAGATAGATTTTGTCATGTATTCTATAGGTCTCACTTAGAGTAGGAATGGGCAAATACTATGTGCATAATGAATAATGAGTTCCTCAGTGGCACATTTTAAGCCAGTGCCTGGAATGTGTTGTTTTTAAAGTTTCTTATAAAGTTAAAGAAATTAATTCCTCAATCGTTTGTCATCCACTAGTTCTCATTTGCAAAATCCAAAACAATCGTGGCCACTTTTGCTTAAAATAATATTGTAAGTAATTTTAAGAGGAATGAGAAAGAAGAAAAAATAGAGGAGTGGATGGTTAACCTTCTTAAGAAGAAACACTGATTTTTAAAAAGTTTAGTACTCTTTTCAAATAAACAATGAGGGACCAATAACCTGTTAGGATCGACTTGTCACTATTATGTTGTTCCTTAGCTCATGATAGTTTAGGTGGAAGCATCGATTAGATGCCAACTAAATCAGGTCATTTTCTAGGGGCTAGCTCACAGATCTTTATAAAGCTTGAATAATTTGTAAAGTAGTCAAAGATAGAGTGGTTCCACGTGAAATTGAGGAAGGAGGTGGTAGCCCTCAATAAAGCAGTTTGGAAGACTCTAAGTTCAACCGCATCATTTTGATGTTAGCAAACCAGACCCAGAGTGTGCTAGCATTTTAAACCTAAAATAACTTCAGAACACCATGCTAAATTACAACTGATCCTTTTTTATAACTTCTGCTGGTAATGATAATGTCATCATAGTAAGGGGTGCCAGACAATTATAGACATGCACTCATTCTCTTTTCACTTAGATTGGATCCACTCCTTGCATATGCAGAAATCTAATCCTTGCTGTGCCAACAACACCTAGGCCCCTTCTCACTTACAAAAATTTCCTGTGTACAGCAGAATTTAGGTCCCCAACTTTTCTTAGGCCCCCAGAGACAAGGAACATTTTATCCTATGGTTGCCAGGAGTGACACAGAACACAGTCTCAATTTAGAGTGAAGCTATCTAATTGCTCTCTCTCCTTCAATTCAATTCAGCGGAGAATAAGGAAAAGAGCAGAGAGTTAATACTTTTCTTCTCTTAACTGGGAAAATCCAATTGAATGATTTAAATGAGTTGGTGTACCATACCATTCTCAGAGACACTGAAAAAAAAAGTTAATAGGTCCAAGGGAAGAAGAGAAAAATAAATAATCCCCAGTGAATCTTCCCATGGGAATACCAAATACTTGTCTTTGAAAACTCAGGAGGACACAAATGAAACCAATTTTATAGATACATTCAACTCTGTGCTCCACTAACTTTGGCAAAATTACTAACAACTGTAATATATCAAATTATAAATCAAAATGTAGATCATTTAACTAAGCCAGGCCCTAAAAATCTATGTTCATGTCATTAGTAAGTGGCAGATACCTTAAGTTTGGGCCTCAAATTAGGTAACAATGTGCATATTGTGCTAAGGAGAGTCTGGCTAAGAAGAAGCAATGTATGGAGTGATAAGAATACCACAAGACAGCGTATACCTCATGAGATGCTCCAGGAAAGAAAATTAATACATGAAATACAGCTAAGGGACATATTTGAAAATTATCTGTGAGAACTCTGCCTAGCTAAGCAGAGGTTTTGTTGTTCTTATATCTAAAATGTTCACATACATAATATACACAATTTAAGATAAAAAGTGGTCTTTCACTAAACATTGCATTTCACATGGGTGAAGAGAGGGATGGAAAAAAAAAATTGAGAGAAATTTTTTTACCAAAAAACTTCTCTATAACATTAACTTTTTAACATGACCCATTTCTGAAAAGACCTGGAAAAAAGAATGGACTTTGCATTAAAAGTCCTTAAACTATCATTAACTGCTACTTTAATAATATTTTTCTAAAAGGCTCTTAATAATAATTCTAACTTTACCTTATTTACATTCTGATGGCCAGTCAACTTGAATTGGGGTTTTCAAAAATAAATTTTAAATAACAAATTGTCAAATTGTTAATCCAATTTCAGTAATTGTGGTATAAATTCAAATTGAAATTTCATTTTGCTCTAAGTGTCTTTCTTATAAAGAATTAAATCACCTAAACCCAGATTTAAAAAAAAACAAACTTGCAAAAACCTATGTTTAAAATATTGCACATACACTACATTAGTTTTCAATTCACAATGATAGGTAACATGATCAGAAAGAGTCATTGAATTAAAGGCTTTGTAATATGTCTTGTAATTTCCCAAATAGTATCCCTTCACACTATGTCCAGGAAAAGAACTCCACTTAAAATATGACCTTAAAAATTGCCATGAATGAGAAAAATAAATCACTGGCACTCAAAGGTAGCATGGTTAAATGCAGTTTGTTTCCAGTAGTTGGCTATAATCTCAGATTCCATTTATCAAACTCAGATGGACTACAAAGAGAATTACATATTCTATGCAAATTCTTCATCTGATTGCAGGTTTATGCAAAACTTTTTAAATCAACCTACAAGTACTCATTGGGAGAAATCAAAGTAATCAAATATTCTTTCTTTAGTGTGTTCATTAAAAAACTTCCTTTTCAAGCTATACATATTACTCAAAGCAAAGTAAGGTAGCATGGAATTCAATCTTCACTGAGATTTAATGTAATACAACACTATATTGGCTTGGCTATGGTGCTACTTCTGTAAAAAGGGATAAACTATCAAACACTTGAGGTAACCTAGAAAGCACAGAGCATATCACAGACATCTTAAAAGACAAGCATTTTAAACATTTTTTTTTTTGCCAGTGCTTCTCTGAGAGCAAGTTCTTTAAACAGAACTTAACGATTTTTTACAATATTAAAAAAAATACATCCCTCAAAAATAGCCCATCAATGCTAAATCAAACTTTCTGTATTTCTACAAAAATAGATGCACATAGAGCTATACAATTTTATTCCTGAAAGAATGAGCATATTCATTTGTGATTCATCTTTTCCTGACAAGGTGGTTGGTTAAAAAAAATCAAAATGAAACAAAAATTAAACCATGTATTGAGATAAAAGCAAGACCAAAAAAAAAAAAAAAGAGTTGCACAGTTGACAAAGGCTCAGATGAGGGGAAAAATAAACAAAAATGCTTTTCTTCAATGTCTAGGACCCACTGTGCTTTCTCAAGAAAAGGCTCCAATGCAAAGTCAGCTGGCTGACACTCCTCTTCTCCTTCCATGTCTATGGTGTCCAATCGCAGAATGGCAAATCCTGGCAGCATCTATTCCCAGTGGGCCCGAGGACTCATGCTTCAATCTGACTTATTAATACCGTGCATTTCAGTACCATGGTGATTCCTTGCTCTTGTCTTGGTGCTGTAGACCTAGAAAAAGTGACAATGAGAACAACGAAAAGCATTAATATATGTCACACTAAAAGAATAGGCAACATCTACAATGCACGAGATACAGGAACCAAAAAGACAATCTTGGCTGTGAGGTCAGAACACCTGATCTCTAAGGAAAGTCAGTGCTTGAGCTCATAGTTTTACAAATATCAACCAACAGGTGACAAGAACTCTTGACCAGAGAGTAGTGCTATTTGGACAGTACAAATTCTTTAGTGCATTTTCTATTTCCTGGGAGTATGAGTGAATAATACAATAAAATAAACCATTTTATTTCTAATTTCAAAGGGAGCTGAAATTGGGGGGAAATGATGTAACAAATCTTCAGGATATTTAGGCAACACTTGAGTTAATACTGTAATACTTTTTAGTAACAAAAATGATACTTTGGGGACTAAAATAGTAAATAAATCCTAGTGTTATTTTGAAATGTATTCCACTGTGGGATTGCTATAAATTATAGTGAGCAATTAGACAGGGTTAAAAACTGAATCTAGTTTTGTCAGCAAAATAGATATAGTCAGTTCACAGTTAATAGCACAAACCTATAGTCTACTTATAAATGTACTTATTTTTATCACATTTTCCTCCAGAAAATAGTTAAGATGGCTTACAAAAATCTGAACTTCATAGAAAGGAAATAAAATTTGCAGGTAAATTTAAAAGAATAGTGACAAAAGAAAAACATGTGAACATGTATGAATTCCAACGCATAGCTAAAGTACTTAGGAAGAAGTTTATCAAACAGGAAATGAAACAAAAAAGTAACTCTGATTTGGTACTCATATAGTCAATGGACTAATTTCTGATATGGGCAATTAGTATAACTCCTTCAACTTATACCCACTTGAAGCCATTTTCTTCAGTTTCCATTATTTTTGTCCTGGGGCATAAATATTTGGAAGAGTAAATATCCAGAATAATGGTTGCTCTTAATTTTTTTTAAACCAAATACCAAAACATGAAGTTAAGGCTATTACACAAGGGGTAGAACGCAGCCTGATTGCTGTTTTGTGGGTGCTGGGATCACAGGCTAGCTTCTTGGTCCTTGATCTAAAACTGCTGAAGTCTGGGCTGGATGTCGGCAATAGAACGGTTAAATGAACCAGCATGGTTTTCAACTGCAATTGTTACTAAACCAGATGCAAGGATTTCATTTCTTGTCTCTCCAACTTGTCAAAGATTTTTATGAAACAATGGTTATCATTACAAAATGGACACAGTTAGCTAGTCATTGATGGGAGACATTAAGACAGTCTCAAAACAAACTACATAAAGGAAAAGAAACAAATAGGAAACAAGCAACTCAGAGAACCACAAGTCACTGAATTCTGTAGCATTTGTGGAGAAAAACAACACTTCCTGAAGAAAGTTTAGTCTCATCTTATTTTTCTCATGTGTACATATATTATGTTTAGATACAGAGTCTACAGCCCCCTACCCCTACCCCCATTTCAAAGGAGGAATAGGAGGATAAAGAGGAGAATGAGGGGGAGAAAGGAGATAAAAGGATTTGGGGTATACCAATTCACTCTGTTTGCTTTACTCATTTTCAAATGATTGTGTGGTTAGAATAATTTACAACATACCCTAGTCTCTGTTGGGTGACTCTTATAATCGAAACCACCTTAACTGACAATCTGCTGACTGCATAAATATTTTTTTTCATTATTAAAACGTCTCATCTTCTGTATGACTCAGTATTTCCACACTTGAAGACTCCATCAATCTATAGAATGTCAGCACCGCAAGTCATGAATAGTGTTGGAATCATCAAGTGGTTTGAGTGTCTTTTTTCCCCTTTAAATAAAGGCAATCCCTAGTTTGCTTTGCCAAGACATACGACTCCTTCAAAATCATGTTAGCCTTTTTCTGTGGACAAGAATTGAATTACTTAACATAGCCCTAAATTTTCCAACCAGAATAACAGAAGGCATTCTCTCGTTATAACTTCATCTCTTCAATTTTTTGTTGTTGTCAAGTCTTTGCATTACCTTAAAAAAATCAATTCAATTCATCTATGACCTGAAATGCATTAAATATCTAATGTGGTGAAGGCACATAAATCAAACCTTTCCTTTAATGGTCAGATAGTCATACCTGTAAATTTCAAAATAGGCATAAGCAAAGCACAAGAAAATGAACCACAAGCAACAAAGCCTACTACTAATAAGTTGCAACAGAGAAGTGTGGCTATAATTGTTCTTGTTATACAGTTGATGAGGGTAGATCAGGACATTAAAAAGCTATGCAGTACATTTAGTTTTCCCAATAAAGGTTAAAGAGGACGGAATCATTAATCCACATGAACTTTATGTGGTCTGCATATATCATTAACTCATCATCCTTATGTGATCTACATATATTTAGGATTTCCCTAAATTGTTTACCAGAACACAAAACCCACTGCTATGATTTTGTTCCTATTCAGGCTTTTTTTTTTTTCTTCTCACTTCCCTAACTTAAACCATATAAAATATAAAATAAATTTATAACGTATCCTGAAATCTCCCCACTAGCTGTCTGAAATCACCCATATTTATCTTCTAGACTTGTAATCCACATTTGCTTTATCATTTAGTCAATGAGATTGTCAGTAGAAAGGAAAATAAACAGCATAAAAATTATGTTAATGAGCATTTTTCGGGGGCTGAATATGCCAGGCACTGTGCTAAGTGCTTTACATGAAATATCTCATTTAATGCCACCCACCATTCTATAATAGTATCCATTTTACAAATGAGAAAATTGAAACTAAGAAAAGTTATGCAACTATCAAGCAGTACAGCTAGGATTGAAGACGAGATGGTCTGATGTCAGAGCCTGGCGTCTCCTGTATGGACTATGTAGGCTGTAGGCTGTGACACTAGATTATACATCCTAACTTCCCAAATCAAAATTCTTTCATAAATCAATTCAAAGAATCGCTAATGCATTTTTATATTATTTTTTCACTATTTAGAAACACTTTAATGGAACTGATATCAGGATTAACAAAATAGCTGTCTTAGTGATTTTTCTTAACTATACATCTGCAATGTTTTTCCTAAGCTGTGGTAAATGATTACTATTTGTTATACTTCGAATGAAGACTATGTACTTTAATAATGCAATAGGCTATGTCATATTAACTGAAATGTTTTTTGATATAGATAACCACCTCCCCCCAAACTTCCCCAGTGTGAACATTGAAGACATGAGGTAGCCATTTGGCCTACGAGGTTGTCGTAAGAAATGGACCTGGAAACAAAGACATCAGACCGTTGGCTTCCGAGTTGGGAGTCTGGGACTCAGAAGAAAAACTGAAAAGGAAATCTCAGCCCACAGACCCAGTTCCCCCCTCCATTTCTATCACCACCACCACCTGACCACCGAAAGAAAAAGGGAAAACCAGACCCAGGAAGAGCGTGAAGAAAGTATGAACACAGAAAATAAATTTAGGATCATTACGAATAGGAGAGAAGTCTTGATCAAGGAAGATCGTAATATGATCTCCCTTTAAAATTTGAAAAATCTGTTGAATAAGGCACCATAACTCATTTTCTCATTTTCTAGCTGAGATTTTGGGGAGGCAATAGCTTCACAGATTCAATTTTTGCAGAAGACTCTGGGGATAAGGAAGTAGAAATAGCAAGCATGAAAAGCCTGGAGAATTCCTCCTCCTTAGATCCTCAATTTTCCCTGGGTTCTCCAAGAAGGATACATTGGCTCAGAAAGTATTAATGTGAGTCTGCCAGTTATGTTCCATAGCTATCATATGGGCACCCCGTGGCAGGAGAAGTGACATGGGCCACACCACCTGAGCATGTGGGAGGATCACAAGCACTGAGGCTGAAATCAAGTGAAATAGTTCATTATCAGGGGAGCCCAGTACAGAGAATGCAGAGAGAGGAAGAGCGCGGGGAGGAAATATGCTTGGACACAAAGGCCAGGAGAGGATTGAAATGACAAGACCAAACATCTGACAGCAACCTCTTAATTGACAATTTTTGAAATGTGACTAACTTTAGGAGTAGACAGACAATCCTAGGGAGAAAGTGAGGGAAGGAAGAATCTGAGAAGAGGTTTTATCTCTAAATGGGAAAATCTTTTATTTATTGATTGATGAGAGAGAGAGAGAGAGAAACATCATTTGTTGTTCCACTTATTTACACATTCATTATTGATTCTTTATGTGCCCTGACCAGAATCAAACCCACAACTTTGGCATATTGGAACGGTACTGTAACCGACTGAGCACCAGGCCAGCTCGGGTAAATTGTTTCAAACTAAACGCAATGGAGATATCATTAGGTTGAGCTAAGAATACTCACACTTGGTGAGGTTACATTTTCTGCTACTGAGTAGAAAAAATAAATAAATAATAAAAATAGTTACTGAAAAGGTGACACTCTGGTGCACCTGAGATTTAGGCAATGTTTGTTAGTCACATCCATTAGAAAAGCACGTCTTACTTCCAAGGAAGCATAATCGCTTAACAACACTTAAAAAAGTAGAATATGTTTTTAATTAATTTTATTGCTGGAGGTAATAAAAGTAATGTGGTAAACATACACTAGCAGTACATGCTATTGATATAAAGAGAAGAAAAAGTAAAACATAAAACCTGCAAGTGTGGCTAGAATATTTTATGGCCTAAAAGTAAAGAAAATACTTAAATGAATAAATATAATTTTTTTCATTTCATCCTATCTAATAAAGAGGGAATAAGCTAATTGACCATCACACCCTCACAAAGATGGCAGCATCCACAGCCAATAAGGAGGGAATATGCTAATTGACTGCCACACCCTCAAAGATGGCGGCTCCCACAGCCACAAGATGGCGGCACCCAGTCCCCTCAGCCCTGCTGGGGCGCCTGCCTCCAGAGTCCCCCAGTCCCCTTATCCCCCCAGCTGCCCAGGGCCAGCCCAAGGCAGAGGCAAGTCTCAGATGGTGGCTGCCCAGCCACCCAGGGCTGCCTGAGGCTCAGGTAACCAGGGCTGGCTGAGTCTTGCACTGCCAGCAGTGGCAGCAGCAGGGGTATAATGGGGGCATCGCCTTCCCCTGATCGCCAGGTTGCCTCCCGCCCCTGAGGGCTCCTGAACTGTGAGAGGGGGGAGGCTGAGCTGAAGGACACCCCCTCCAGTGCATGAATTTTCATGCACCACGCCTCTAGTAGATAATAAGAGTCTAGAAACCCTTTTAAATCAGAATGCTTACTATTAGATAATAAGTTGGTAGCTTATTCTTAATTAAAAAAAAAAAGACGAATCCCTGCTTTAATAAGATATGCCATATTCATTATAAATATAAATATATACAACACTGTATTAGATGCTTTATCAAAATATCCAACCTTCACCTCTAACACTGACACAATGAGAAATGATCACAAAGAAAGTGATGCTAGAGACAATCATATTGTCTCCTCCTACTTTATAAAATTATCACTGGTAATGATCATACAACCGCATTTGTTTGTCTGAGCCCTGGGACAATTGGTTTAAATGCTAGTTAAGAATGTCCAAATAAGATCTATGTGGAGGTAGCACCTTAACTCTAACGTAGCGGCGGGGAGTAGGAGTGAGAGCGACCCAGTTTGGAGCTCCCATTTCATTTCAGGTGCTTATCAAAATAGATCGTGTTTAGCCACCATGGAGTCCCCCTTTATTCTTTTCTTTTAATTTCAAAACAGCATAGATTTCTCGTTTGAAAATCAAGCTATGGAGTGTTTAGAAAGTAAACGTTCTACATAATATCCCATCATCAAACAACTCGCTCAGTATACTTTGGATGTAGACACATACTCACACCTCTATTTATACTGTGCTTACAACATGCTTATTTCACCAGCAATATTACCTTGGAAAGCCATTCAATGCCAGAATATACATGCAGATAAACCCTTTGGAAGGGCTGTACAATATCCATTGCACCCTATACCATAAATTACACAGTTCTCTATAAATCTACATCATTTGGATATACACACCTACAAATAGGTGAATATACATTACGTGAATGCTTTAGTGGATAAGATATTTCTGAAAATATGCTTGCTGAACCCAAACACTGTGTATACTTACATTTGCATATTCATTGTCATTGCTGGTGTTAAATGTTTCAGGAAGTCTGTACAATCGTAATTTATTTCCCATTTATTATTATTACAGATTGAAAGTATCTAATTGTTTCATTTTGCAGTTTTTCCAGCATTAGTGAAGCTGAACATTATTTGATTATGGCATTTCTTTCTCTGTGTTTTATCTTTGGCCAATTTTCTATGCTTCTAAGAAAGTAATTTCTCCATAGATTTCTAAGTATTTTTGTATATTAGGCATATTAACATTTTTTCTCATATATTAAAAATATTTTGCCAGTTTGATGAGTACTAAGTACCTCCACACTTAGTACTTAAATGTTGAACAATAGTTCTTTTTAAAGTCATTCCAAATAAGACGTACTTGTAAAAAATTTACCTTTATAGTTGAAAGTATTATAGATGTCCCCTTTTATTCCTCATTGACCCCTCCATCTCACCCCTGTTACTCCCTGCCCCAGGCCTTCACCATGCTTATGCATTTAAGTTCTTTGGTTAATCTCTCCCCGCCCACCCCCTGAAAAAAGATTAAATATATTATGACATTTGAATTACAATTACCTTCTTATCATTACATCTCTTACACACTAAAGCAATGGTAAAAGACTCCTAAATATGACAGTGTAATCATTTATTAGCAGAGGGAGGTTTTTCTGCTTATGAAGATGTTTCCTCAAGGCACATTTAGAATTGATTTTAAATCTCCATGCAGTAGTGCTGTCAGAATCAATGAGGTGAAAACTGTCTGAACTTGTCAAAATGTCTTTAAATTCAGATTTAGAAGAGTAGAAATGTAAAACCCAGTAGACCATCATTTACTACGTTATTGTAAGGAGCACAGCACCTGCACACCTGAGGCAGACACTGCCGGCGGGAGCAGTTAGTGCCAAGGTGTTTTCCCAGACGCAGCCAGCGAGCACCTCGGTCTGTCTGCCCTCTCAGAACCTCACTCCCTCCAGAATCACAAACCCTCCCAAGCACAGCATCTTCAGCCTTTGCCTTTAGCGACTTCATTTCCTCACACACGTATATGTTAAAATGCCCTGCTGGAAGGGAAACTGGCAAATACTTTAAGCATCGGGATATGGAGGTACAAATCTGAATCAGTCATTTAAAAGCTGACCTTGCATACGATATAAAGTAAAATGAAAACCACGGAGTTACATCGTTTTTGATCATAGTGGAAATTTACCATGCTCAAAATTTGAATGTCAGTGTGAAAACCTCTTGGGTAAAAGCAGTTTGGGATCAGGGGGTGCAATATGGAATGCAGACATTGCTCACCAATCCAGTGACCTCAATTTCAAAAGCAGATACAAAGGAACTTTGAAGACAGAGACAAAGAATAAAGGGAAAAGGGAGTGGGGAGGAGTGAAATGGAACACCCTCTGTAATTTCTTCTACAGATTTTCTCCCAGAACTGGAGAGGAGCAAATCCCAAAAATGCTTGGATCACTTATTGTAACTGAAACCACAAGTTACAGTGCTCTCAAGAGAGTCTAACGATCCAGACATCTGCTGGATAACAAATGCAGCCAAACATGCATCTTTAAAAAGGTTTCTAGGTTATGCAGTGACAGCTTTATGATCCAGAAAAAAGATAATCCAACCAGAGGACGAGCTAATCTGGATTCCTTGCTTCTCCATAAAACCATAATTAGGGACACAACACTGACAGGGGAGACACTTTACCTGTGAGTATTAATGAGTTAAAGAGATGAGATTTTAAAATATTACTTTAGAACCGCAGAAATACAAACCTATTTTTATGACTATTTGGTTTAATCAATCTCTCCATTAAATCAAAACATATTGGGAAAGAGTAAGAATGAAATATGTTAAACACACACACACACACACACACACACACACACACACACACACATATATATGTAAATTCTACATTGACATAAGTAATTTTTCACAAGCTTGTTCTCTGACATTTTCCAGAAAAGTCTATCTAATAAAAAAAAAAACACATAAATAGAGCTTCAATGATTATGAGGATGCTAAGCATAATCTGATACTGCTCAAAGCAGCTATGAAAATATGTATTATATATAGCACACGCTGTGGTTGACAAAAATCATGAAGTTAAATCTCCAGTATGTCAGGCTGTATTGAAAAACAAAAAAACAAAAAACCCAGCTGATTTTGCTTCACATCAGTCTCTTGCAAGACTGTTTTTGGTCATCTTTTTGCCTAGGAATTCAGAACATGTTGGCCACAGACAACTGTTTGTGAAACCTTATATTGTTGATAAATAGAACAATAAGAGAAGCATTGGGCAGCCCGAAAGAGAATAAAGAGAATGTGTAGATTCCACAGGCCGTATAGAATTTTGTATATAATCATTGCAGCCTGTCTGAAAGCTAATGTAAAATTTTCTGGGAACAAGTTCTGAAACAGATTTCTTCTTTTGAGCTGTTTCTTTTAGATGTACCCTTGTCTGTGATATGAGAAATATCAAAGTATTATTGAAAAGATACTTTGCTGATACAAAAGAGGCTGACCCCTAAAACAAGCCTTTTATCTTTGAGTGATTCTCCATTTGGAGTCATGCTAGAATTACCCAGGAGTTTCTTTCAACCTCTATAGGTCCCCTCGCAGGTGAGCAACACATGTTTCTCTTGGGAAGACATGACAATTTGAAAAAGTCCCCAATCCCAACCATAGCTAGTTGGTGACAACTCATTTAAGAACAATCTAAGGATGATGGCATTGTCTAACATTGCTTGCAAATTAAAAAGCAAAAAGAAAACATTTCAGAGAGCTATCCATAAAAAATTGTTTACAAAATTAATACTCGAATAGAAAATGAATCCATTTTGTGTGGGGTTTTTTTAGTTCACAGTCTTTACAAATTAGCAAGTATTAATAGAGTGTGTGTAGTTTAATTATACACAGTGGGTAGTTTAATCAATAAGTGATCCAAGTCCTTATTCTGCACATAAAAACTTCACTTGCACTTTCATGAGTGACAAGAATAAACATCTCAGCAACACATAAGCACAGTGAGATAGGATGTCTTTTCTCTTAGTACCCTCTCATTCCATGTGGCCCCGTGTTTGTTCTAGAGAGAGAAAATTATGTTTAAAAATGTCTTGAAGTTATACATACCGATAACTCCTCAAACCCTTATCTCTACTCTTTATCCCACCTCTCCAATTGTGTGCCCAATTAAGAAAAAGCACCTTTTTTTTACTGTATAATACCAGCAAACACCACTACTACGACATTTAACTCCAAAAGATACAGTCAGGAAGTGGCAGAGGTGTTAAAGCTTGCATCTCCAGTATTCACATGTCATTATGATCTCCAGTGTGAACTTCTTTATCTGTTTGAAATGCACCATATTTATTAAGAATAATGAGAGCTTTAGTTCTGCATCATGTGTCAACATCTAGAAAACACAAGCATGGGCATTCGTTCATTGATATCTCCCTCCCAGTTGTGTCAAAGGACTTATCGTTTTCGTTTTGCATCTAAGGAAGAGGTTATGAGAGTTATTCAACCTAATACAGCAAAGTGGTGATATTGGTCCTAGAATCTATTTTTTGGTTCTCTGCTTTTCCCATACATATCTCTGGCAATCATTTTTATGGGCCCCTAAGTGATTTGATGGTGAGGATAAATTATCAATAAAATTAATATCTATTTCCTCTACCTGTTTCTGGTTCACACACATACATATTCATATACACACATACATAAATACATATACATATATACAGTATATGTATATATGTTTTTTGTTCTACACTCTTCTCCTTCTCTCCTCCTTAAATTCAAATTAGTGACCGCAATACCTGCAGCCCTAAAAGGAAACACATGTTGACCAACTAGTTTTCTCTACTTTCATTGAATTATATGTACATGCACACACCACACAGACTCACATACATCCAGGATTTCTTGTCATCCAGTTTTGACAATAAGTGCATATGTATGTTCTTCTGTAGCTTTTATTTTTTTTAGTCATCAAAACCACATAGAACATATTTCACTCATAGATCCCCTTCTTCGTGGAAGACACGTGATTCCAGTATTTTACTACTGTGAACATTGTCACAATAAACAATTTGCACATATATCTTCAAATGCCATTGCTTATATTTATGTGGCATAGACTCATAGGGCCAAAGTCTATGAGTACTTTAAATCGTAATACATTTTCTAGTATTTAAAAAGCTTATAACTTTTCAATTTTCTACCAGCAATGTATGAGAAATAGCATTATCCCTAAAGCAAATTGTATTTAACAGGGATTCAAATTGATCTCTCTCACACACACACACACACACACACACACACACACACACATTTATGTGCACACGTGGTTATTTGTATTATTGAGCAAATGCATCCTAAAACATGCAGATTCCTCTCAGAAAGCCTCTGCACTCACCCTGTAAGGTGGAAGGATCGTGAGAGAAAACCCCATGCTTTGGGCAGTGTGACATATGGCACCATTCAATGGATGAAGGCCCAGAAGAGAGCCTGGACAAGATCGGCACAGCTCTGGGGCCGCAGAGGAATTTCATTAAGGTCCTGCAGAATCCAGCCATGGAGACAGCACTGACAGCAGTGCTCTGGAATGCATTTCCCCCTCTGATTCACCATCCAGGTCCTGTTCATGCAGATCTAACTCTCTGGCTGGGATCGCCTGTTGTTTTGCATGCATCTCAAAGATGGTTCCCATTACCCTTCTGGTCACGAAATTGCCATTCTGGACACGTGCCCTGTACAACTAATGCCATTCAAGAGTGCAGAAAAATTTAACACACTTTTGGTGATCTTTTTTTCCTCTCAGTGAAAAATAGACTTATGACATAAGTCCATGAAGGAGAAGAAAAGCTTTGTGAAAGTGTGAAGCAATTGGTTGTTAATTACTAGAGTCTTTATTGCAACCAAATCATAATACACTTTGTTAAAAGTCCAGAGAAAGTAGTAGTTTGTAAACATTCTGACTAGTATTTTTTTTTAATCAGCAGCTATTGCCTTGTGACATTTTAACTATCTAAATTCAGATAATACCCCCAAGGTAAGTATCCAGAAATCTATAAACCTTTATTGAACAGCACAACTGCCACTGAGAGATCAGAGTCCTGGGCCTGGCTTCTCTAAAATGCCATTTAATGTGTCTCCCTGCTGAAGTAAAATGATTAGAAGTAAACTTCTATGCCTATTCTATCTTACAAAACCACTAGAGACAATTTCCCTATCATTTATAAAAATCACTGTTAATGTCAGGATAGACTTCAATGCATCACTAACTCCATAATCTTCAAAATTGCAACAACGAATATATATGTACCATGAGAAGAGGAGATATGGGAGGGAAACTGAGTTTAGTTGGAAACTGTTTTTAAACTTCAAAATATGTCACTTTGATATCCTCTCTTCTCTAGGGTGAAAAATGCCTTAGTACTTATATCTTTTATATATATCATACTATCCTGTCAATTACTACTATGGCTCTCTGATTATTTCTCTCTCTCATTATAAAGTTTGGAATGGGAGCATTATGATATGGAGCAAATATTAAAATCTCTTAGGTTGGTAACTCTTGGTTTCTTTTAGTCTTTTTTTGCAGATGTATATGTTCAGAGAGGGAAATACTTTTCTAAGAGGTTACTGGATATAAAGCTCTATGTTTTTAATTCCATTACTGTCCTCAGTAACATTTAAAAATTAGCAACATTTAAAAAGGGGATGTTAAAATAGTTTATCATCATTATTCTGAGAACTTTCACACAATCACAATCTTTTTTGCCTACACTTGCCAGCACCAGACCACCTCCAAGAAGGCCTGGGTCTTGAGATGAGATCTAGTGAGATGGCACACTTACAGGTTGGATGGAAAAGCAAGATGTAACTTGATGTCCACCCCTCCTTCCTGGAGAGAAACTTCCTTTCCATTTGCTGCTCTAGCGCATAGCTATTTTTCACCTTGCTATTTTATTTGCTGTACTTGATAAAACAAAAATATACATGTTTCTACTAATGAAGAGCATGTAAGGCATCTGCATAGTATTGAGTAGGACTGAACACCAGTACCTTAACCACTGCAATAGTTTAATTCACCTATTTTAAAGTGAACACTTAAAACAATTTTGGGCACTAATAATTACAACTTAAATCTCATTAAAATATAATCTTATAATTTGTAAATGAGGGCTCTTTCACAAAATATTCAGATGAAAAAGATTCAGATGAAGTCAGGATTTTTAATGTGGTTTACAGGCCTCATACTATAAAGAATTCAGAAAGCCGCTTACTGTGACTTGACTTTCATGATTTCATCAGACACGAAGTGCTTATGGAAGATAGGTAAGAAGGATGTTGGTGTACTCCAATCTTCCCCTGGGTGCCCAGTGCTCCCTATCTATTATTGAACTTTAAGTTCTCAACATTTTTTCAAGGTTTCTAATCAGAATAATTCTATTCACAGGTATATCAAGCCCATTGGTAGGAAAGTCTCTTCAGAAACAATTCAGTTTATGCCTCAACATCTGAGAGAAACTAGAAACATAGCTTCTTATGGAAATTTTCACAACGTGCACTGAGTAAGTCATTTGTAGGGCTAGTAGCTATTGTGGTATTGTTTTTCTCTGTCTAGAAAAAATAAATGTCACATGCTATGATGCATAATCCTGACTTCACTCCATAGCTGAAAACATATTCATTAGTGAGAGAGGAACCAGATAGTGTTTAATATCTGGCTCTAGCCATCAGTTGGGGTGGAGTCATTCAGTCATAAAATCTACTATTTCTGCTGCAAATGTCTAGCTAATGTTTACAAGAAAAAATTTTTTGAGAAGCCAGAGGTACAGCAACGTATTAAATCCCTTTTACCTCCAGATTTCCTGAACTTGTGCGATAACACACAATGTTATTTGGGGGAGGGTGTGATTTTAGCCTACCTAAATACATCTTAGCAAAAAGAATATGTGTACCTCAACTCTATGATGTTTATGTACATTTTATATTGAGTAATTATGACATTCCTCAACATAAAAAAATAACTTTATAACAAAATTATAGCTAAAATAACATGAGGGATCCTAAGAAAAATATCTGTGGATCTAGAGATGAAAACAATCTCAATCCATAAGCAGCTTGGGTTTATAAAGAAAAAGTCATACCACAAAGCAAAACTTTTCCTTTTGCTAAATTTAAAAACAGTGGTTAAAGTGGAAGTTATAAATAAAGTCAACTATGTATTTCAGTAAAAAGATTTCATTAACAAATCTTTACTTGAAAAATTAATTCAAACTGGTGGGGATATGAAACATTGTATATCTTATTTTAGGTGAATTATTGGTAATAACAGAAAATAAGAATGTCAGCATTGCAGTAAAATGCATTGTATGGTTATGGCCACTGAAAGATGAATAGTGGTCAGAATTTACTTAATGTTATCACACAAAAAATATGTGCATGATAAGAAGAGACAAAGTCTTGCACTCGCACATGCATATCTAATACTATGTTGTCTCACAATCACAATTATGTCCACACATAACTCTCTTTTCCTAACACAAAAGGGACTAGTACAATATTTTGAGCTTACTGAAGTTAGTCCTCCATATTCTGGACTCTCCCTTCCTCATCTTATCCTTCTAGGTATTTATCTTTGGCTCGAGCTACCATTCTTAATCTTCCTCTCTACAGTAGCTTAAATAAAGGTGAAAGTCACTTATTAAAGTTGAAATCTGTGGCTTTTATTATGGGATAAAAACTAAGCTAAATAGCATTCCCAAAGAGCCTTACATGAAAAGTTAAAGAGTATGCTAAAAACAAAATGTGCCCATATGAAAATCAGAGTGGAAAATCTCCTATTAAATTTTAACATGTTTCTTTACTAAAGGATGTATTATTGTGATCTCAAAGAGAGGTATGTGGTAGGCAATGTTAACTAAATCATCTCACTACGGACTTTTTATTATCACATGCCAAAACTACTGTTCCCATGAAACCCAATTTTGAGACTGTTAAAGAGAATGGGCAAAGCCTAATATGGGATTTGCGATAACAGTGTTTTGGTAAAGATAGGTATTTTCATGAGGAAGGCAGCTGTGTTATGATGTATGATGTATATCAATCCTATCTAATAAAGAGGGAATAAGCTAATTGACCTTCATGCCATCGCAAAGATGGCAATGCCCACAACCAATAAGGAGGGAATATGCTAACTGACTGCCACGCCCTCAAAGATGGTGGCACCCACAGCCAATAAGGAGGGAATATGCTAATTGACTGCCATGCCCTCAAGGATGGCAGCGAACACAGCCACAAGATTGTGGTGCCCAGTCCCCTCAGCCCCACCGGGGCAGCAGATGCGCGGCCTAGACAGGCCCGGCTGTTCTGCGCGCCTGCCTCTGGAGTCCCCCAGGGCCACCTGAGGCTCAGGTAACCAGGGCTGGCTGAGGCTTGCGCTGCCGGCAGTGGCAGCAGCAGAGATGTGATGGGCACATCACCTTCCCCTGATCATCAGGTCGCCTCCCGCCCCTGATGGATCCCAGACTGTGAGAGGGGGCAGTCCAGGCTGAGGGACCCCCCTCAAGTGCATGAATTTTCATGCACTGGGCCTCTAGAGTGTGTGTGTGTCGCTAATATGCAGTGTTCCATCAGGAGTTGGACCAGGAGACCGGGAGTTCTATCACTCACTATGACATGTGCTGACCAACAGGGGGCAGCACAGAATGAAGGAAGGCTGGGGCCGGCAGCCAGAAAGCCCTGATCAGCCCTGATCACCGGCCAGGCCTAGGGACCCTCCCCATCCACAAATTTTGTGCACTGGGCCTCTAGTAAGTATATAGTATCTATCCAAAAAAGGGAACAAGTGAAAGTAAATCAGGCATGACAAGAAATAGAGCCAGGGCACAGGTGAGGCAAGTGAAACACCCTATAGTGGATATTGTGATGTGCCACTGATCCTTCCCCATTCCATATTAAAACATCCATTTCCCCACTGTTGGCAGCTCATGACTTTCAACTGTTTCTCTCTTTGGGAATTGCCTTCAGCTGAATAAAGCCATCTTGCATAATGGCATTTCCCCTTTCAATAGGCAAATCCATCCAATAACCAGTCAATAGTCAGTCAATACAGGAATAAAAAAGCCCATCCACCTCGACTTAAGGCAGGACAATCATAAAAAGCCATCTGGGCTCCAGAAATCCCTGTAGAATCAACTACGACACAGTTAAACATAATCATAGTGAGACTTCTACCCAATTCTTCTCACAGCCCAAAGCTGATAACTAGAAAAGTAGGTAACAGGTAACAGAGAATTAGAAATAGAGAGCAATAAGCAATCACACATTTTTGGTCTTTATGTTATAGAATACACAGAGGGAATATTTTTGACTGAACGTCTTTGTCCCCCTAAAATTCATAGGTTAAATCCTAATGACCCGTGTGATAGTATAGGAGATGGGGGCTTTGGTAGGTGATTAGGTCATGAGGGCAGAACCCTCATGAATGGAATCAGTGCCCTTATAAGAGATTTCAGAGAGCTCCCTTGTCTCATATGCCATCTGGGGACACATTGAGAAGACAGAGTCTATGAACCAGAGAGTGGGCCCTCACAGACATTGAAAGTGCCAGAACCTTGACCTTGAACTTTCCAGCTTCCAGAACTATGAAAACTAAATATTTGCTGTTTAAGCCACGCAATGTATGGTACTCTGTCACAGCAGCCCAAAGTGACTGAGAAAGGAGAGAACATCCTTTTGCCTACTAAAGGCATGAAGTGTGGCCATGCAGGTTCCACGGAAGGACCACAGGAAAGAGCCTCCAGAAATTGGCAACTCAGGATAGCAGCTACCAGACTGGAACTCTACTCAGATCTGGCCCCAGGCATCCAACAACTCAAGAGTTGCCTTCATGCTGCTAGCATGCGGCTAAGAAAGAAGGGGAGCCTATTGTTAGCCCCACCACATTCTTTTCTCCTAGAGAGAGAGAACCAAGTCCCCTGACAGTTTCTTAGAAAAGCAGTTTGAACCAGAGACTCCATAGGAAGCTGAACTAGATGAGGCCAGGCACGGACCAGCTTGGAAAGCTCAGTGCAGAGGCAATAACCAAGATAAGGCTGTTCCACTCCTGTCGGAGTGAATGCCACTTGATGCTGGGCATGCATTCCTCTGGGGAGTTCTTTTCTGTGAACCAGCGCTCAGGTTAAAGACCCTGCACACTACAGGAAAACCAAGGAAAGAGTGACTCTCTAATCTTCTGGAAAGCAAGTTCTAATGTGTCGCCAAATGTTCCAGGGAAAGAACCTGAGACTGGAGGTGAAGTGGGTGCCTTTGGAATGTAGACTCTGGGGATGTAATCACTGACTTGATGGGTCTTTTTTAGCTTCTGAAGCCTGTGATTTTGTGAACTCAGAACTATTAATACTATTAATATGACAGTCTGGTCCAAAAACCAAGCTCAAACATTTAACACCATGATCTTCAGAACCAGTGAATTCCAGAGGAGCTGAATACTCTATGAATAAATATTTCTCTTATCATTTTTTATAAATCTGTTGAACATAAACTTTATAGTAGTTTTATTAAGTCTGGTGTTATTTAAAACAGAGAGAGAGGGGGAGAAAGAAAGAGAGGAAAGTGAAGAGGAGAAATAAGGGGGTGACAAAAGGGCAAAGGAAGGGAAGAAAAATCCAATTAAAAAAAAATACATTCTCTAGTCTTTTTCAAAGAGTAGACCATGGACTACATTCCAGGAGGCAATTTGCTTTGTTTTATAAACCATAAATAAGACCTAACAAAAAAGAAGAGCAAGAAAAATGACTGAAACATACTATTTATGATTCTATTAGGCATTGCACATAGCATAGAGCACAGAGACAAGGGAGATTTAGAGAATATGCTCAATATACTTTATAAGCATAAAGTACCAAAGATTCCAGTCCAAAGGAACAGATCACTAGCTTCCTCAGACTGTACGCCATGAATTACTCACATCAGTTTCTGCAGGAATTATTGCAAATGGTCAGGTTCTATAAACATATTGGCAAAGCTTAACTTTACACATAAGAAAAAGATATTTCAAGGTACTTAGAACATCCCCTCTTTTAAATACTTATTTCTTAACTTTTTCTCTTACGGAAAGGGGGCGTTCCCCCAGCTCACCTGTATCAAACCCCACACTTGGCACTATGTCCACAGTTCCATGGAAGGCTCCGGCCCACGCTGAGGTAGCAGTGCTGACTGTGGCTGGATCTGTCTTTGTGATGTCACACTGGGGAGCAGGAATCCTGGCCGCTCGCACTGATGGCATCAGCAGGGGCCGGTAGGACGAATCCAGGGCGGGGCCAGCAGAAGGGTGGTGGTGGTGGTGGTGGTGGTGGTGGTGCCGGTGGTGCATGTGAGCGTGGGGGTGGTGGTGCCGCAAGTACACATCATGCATGTGGCTGTAGGATGGGCTCACCTGAGATGCCAAAGGGTAGTGCCAGGACTCAGACACAGGAGGGGGAGGGGCCGGGCCAGTCTGGTGCAGGCTGTGTCCTGGCCAGGGACTGGGGTCGGCTGCAGTAAAGGTGCCAGGGGGTGCAGTGACCTGGAAGTCAGGGTGAACTCCCCCCAAGCAGGGTGCGGGGGGCTGGTAAGAGCTGGTCCAAAAGGACGTCGGGAAGCTACTCCTCTGACTTGCGAGAGCTGAGCTGTCTGAGGAAACAGAAACATAAGTTATTCACGTAAGATTCCATCCTGGGAGAGACTTGCCTCCACATGTCCACTATTTTGTAGCAGGCTAATCAGGATGCACTTCCTGTCTCCACACAGAGGTGCGCTGAGGCGAGGTGAGCCTCTGAGTCCCCAGGCCACGTCAACGTGCAGGGTTCACGGTGCTGAGTCCCCCCGCCCTAGTCTGTGCAGTTTATTCAGTCACAATCTGTACTGAGGTCTCCAAGTTGGGGTTGAATAGCTTCATTTCCTCCTGAGTGACTTGCTGCCACCAAGTCTGAGCAAAGGTCCTAAGTCCCTAGTCCTAGGGAAAGAAAACGTATGCCATAGATGGGGTTCAAGTAGGTTGGAAATGATGATGCTTACTAACTTCCTTTAAATGCAAATATAATTTTCATTCAAACTAAACATTTTAATGCTGAAAGAAACAAATGGAAACAAGAATGCATTTAATTATGCTCACCAACACTCATTTTCCATCAGAAAGAGTATTCTAAGCTTTTTTTTTTTTTTTCTGTGGAGTTCTGGGAGTCTATAAGAATAATAGTTAAGCTGAAACCGGTTTGGCTCAGTGTATAGAGCGTCGGCCTGCGGACTCAAGGGTCCCAGGTTCGATTCCGGTCAAGGGCATGTACCTTGGTTGCGGGCACATCCCCAGTAGGGGGTGTACAAGAGGCAGCTGATCGATGTTTCTCTCTCATCGATGTTTCTAACTCTCTATCCCTCTCTCTTCCTCTCTGTAAAAAAAAAAAAAAAAAAAAAGAATAATAGTTAACACTTAATGATAGTGACCAAATGCCCAACAGTTTCCATGGATGATCTTAAGGAATCCTCCCTTCAGGTGGTTATTGTTATTTTGTTGTTACTGTTATTCCCATTTTATCCAAGTGGAAATAGAGGCAGGGGAGAAGCCCAAGACGTCACAGCTGGCCAGTAGGAAAATGAGCTTTGAAACAGGTAGCCTGCCTCCTGGATGGCCAGCAGCCTTCATAACTGTGCCACAAGAGGGCACACTTGTCACTATAACCTGAACATTAGATTTTGGTGAAGATCCTGTGGAAATCAAGAGATTTAAGTACGAGTGATGGATTGGAGAAGGCGTTTGGGAAAGGGAAATAATAGAGATAACCTTCCCCGACTCTGCTTCAATTCACTTTCTCCACTCAATCCTAGTACCATATTTATAGAAGACCTACTGTGTACCAACCACAGATGGCCAAGAGATGTCATTTTTAATCACAACCTGAGAGAGGACAGACAATAAATCACACGTGACATGGTAGGTGCTCTATAAAGGAAAGCACAGAAGCCTAAGAAAGAGAGAGCTAAGTTGAAGGAAGAGTAAGGCTAGCCTTGGGAAGAAGTAGTGAAGAGTGTTTTAGGCAAATAAAAAAGTATGTGAAAAAGACCAAAAATTACACACACACACACACACACACACACACACCTTATACATGCAAAGTACCATTTGAAGGATTAAAAAGAGTTCTGTGGGCAAAAGGTGGCAAAAATGTACACGAGGGTCCAAGAAGGGCACAGGTGGGTATGACCTTGCCAACCATGTACTGAATATGGATGCTGTCCTGAGAAGCTCTCTGAGCTTTGAACAGTTTTAATCTGGAGACTGAAATAATCAGATCTCCATTTAGGAAGACTTACACCACCAGTGAGAGCCTGTGGCCATGGTGTGGTGGGAATGAGTGAGCACTGGACTGGGAGTCTAGAGAGCTCAGTCAGAAAACTAGCACTCAGTTCTTATCCTATCTCATTTTATTTGTTTTTGTTGTTGTTAATTCTCAATTGATGATAGTTTTTTCCATTGATTTTTAGAGAGAGTGGAAAGGAGGGGGGGAGACAGAGAGAAAAACATGGATGTGAAAGAGACACATGGATTGGTTGCCTCCTGCATGTGCCCCTACTGGGGCCAAGGATCAAGCCTACAATCGAGGTACGTGCCCTTGACCAGAATCGAACCCAAGACCCTTTAGTCCATGGGCTGACACTCTAACCACTGAGCCAAACTGACTAGGGCAATCCTATCTCATTTTATGACACCAAATGGATCTGTTGACCTCTCTGTGGCTCAGTCTTCCACTAAAGTATGAGGCACTTGAATGAAAATTCTAAATATCTTCTGGCTCCATACTTCTATCACTCTGTAAAGTGTAAATTATTTCTGTCTATAGATTAGGATAAGGTTGCTTAGCATATCAGTCATACTTGTAAAGTAAGATAGTATTTTTATGCTAGGGTATACACACACACACACACACACACACACACACACACAAAACACACAAAAAAAGCAAAACTTGCTAGATCTTTCCATTGAATAAAGAACATCCTAAGAATTACTATGAAATAAAAGCATTCAGAAGTCTGACATATCCATGTCCATGTTCTCACTTCATAAATGTCCAGGCCAGTCTGTTTGTTTGTTTGTTTGTTTGTTTAACTTCAGGGAAAGCTTGTGTAATGTGAATCAACCACCACATCTGTAATTTGACTAACATAATTAGGATATCACTGTGGTATTCAAATATTTCCTTTCTCTAGCCTCCCTAAAGGCTGTGGCACTAGCACTGCAAACTTTCCCACTCTCTCCCGTCTGCCCAGAGTGCTCATCATTCACTCTATTCATGCTATGGACAGACAGCGAGTCCTGTCTCATAATCAAGTCTCTCCCCCAAAGAATCTCTGTGGACCTCAACACCCTTGGGAAATGTAGGAAGTATTAGTCTTCCAAAGGCAAAGGATAGAAGTGGACATCGTTCTTCAAATCTTCAAACAGTCCTGGCATACTCTTCATTGAATGAATTTGTTTCGTCACAATCACAATCCATCAGAAAATAGCACTTAAAATCAAACTTACTAGCACTGGAGCACATACGTTTTATTTAAGAATGGTCTTCCTTTGACATATGAAAAATAGCTGCTAATGACAAGAAAGAAAATTGCATAAACTGTGAGAAGAAATTTCAATTTGCCTTAAGTGATGCTCATTATGGAATATTTCTGTCACACCCACAATGGAAGCTGTCAATGTGTAAAGTTCAAAACCCATACAAGGAGTTTATAGAGGCTCCTTACATCATACAGTGTGGCTTTGCCACCACCAATCTGCCACTTTGCTCTCAAAAATCCAATCTTTGGTACCAAATCCTTCATTCTACTCATAACTGTCATCTCCTAGTGAGGCCAAAATCCTATTATAAACATTGCTGAACCCAACCGGCGGGTGTGTGCCAGAGATACGGAGTTCCTCAGTAAAAGCCACCATTAAAATATCAAAAGTGCAGAGAGTATACGTCATTTCTCTGGCTGATTTCCTTTTATTTATTTTCATTTATATGTACATGGACCCAATTTTATTTTATAGATGCTTAAGCATTTTGGATATGCATGTACAAATGTGAATAATGAACAAATTCCTTACCAAAAATCTTGTCCTATTTAGGAAGTATTGTATTGTGATTAGTGAACACATTGTCATTGAAACTGAAACTCTATTTTTAAAAATGCACTTCATAAAGTCTGAACAAAGCTTTAAAATGCCTTAGGGAAAAATAAAATTAGAAGCAACTTAGTCTTTTCCCAGTTGGTATGTCTCTTGAGATTAGTATAATATGCAGCCTTTTCAAAAACAATGTTACATTTTACAAGTAAATGAAATGATACTGAATAGAAAATATATTTAAGGACAAGTCTAAACTTCAAAACCACTCTTTGGTATCTTGATTGTTAAGAAAAAATCTTGATACAAAGAAACAGATGATATGCTCTTTTTTCATGCTTGGGAATCAGTGTACTTATTTCATATGTATGTAAATTTTTTTCATTACATGACTCTTTGCTCACAAGAACTTAATCACAGCCACATTTGTTGGATGAAAAAGCATATGAGAAACTGTGTATGAGCTATTTCCATGCAATATTACTTTTCAGGTTAGTGGAGGCAATTCAGACTGAACAATGTTAACTCTCCAGGGTGACTGTGGGATCAGTGTTACTAGACAGTTGGATGATGTTAACGCTGACAATCTGACACATACAAAAAATCTATACATTGATTCAGCTTGCATTTGGGATTGAAAAATATTATACACTCACACACCCATATTCCTAAACAACAAAATGACAAAATTGATACATTATCCACTACAACCCACCCAACATATACCCAATAATTTCATTGTGTGATTTATACCTGAAATATATCTTAGAGATATAGAAGAATTTAGCATGAGCCATCAAATGATTCTTTCAATTCATAGTAGCTGGGGGACTTTTTACATTAACTATAAATATCTCTAAGAAAACATCTAAGGGCAAACAATATAAGCAATAGAAAATTCAACATTTATTTTTTAATTAAGTACTGTATCACTTAATTTTGGAAAAAGAACTATATTAAAAGGGAAAATGGGACAATAAAATGCTATAGAACCACTATCAAATTATCTTAAAAACATTCAGAAAACATTCTTAGAACAAATATTGACTTAAAACAGCAATGTTAAAAGATAACATTTATCTTTTTAGTAAACTCAGTGAAAAAAAATGCTACCACATTTTTAACCTAAAGGGTCCACACTATAATTTAATTCCCATCCTCTTGTTCTGCTTCCCATGAAAATAAATAGTTAGGTCAGAGGTGAAAGGATATGTGTTCCAACGCTTTCTGTCAGGCGGGAATTGGGCATTACCATTATCTCCAAAGATTGCCCTCTATCTACTTTGTTCTAGAGTTGCTCAAAATGGGTCTTGTGACTCTAAAATAAGAGATTCAAAGGGCGACAGCAGTTGCCCACACTCTTTGGAGGCAGGACACTGAGGTACCTCAGACCTCATTTTTCTTCCAGGTGCCTGCTCTCAACGTCCAGCAGCAACGGTCCCAGCAGAGCCTCCTGGAGATCTGGCTCCACCATCTCCTTCCCAGCCTCAGTGGCTCAGAAAACCGGTCCTTCTCCCCCTCTCCCTTTTGCTGTTTTAGGTTACTACTCATTTAGAGAGGTCTTTCCGGCCAGAATGAATTGCTCAAAGCACACACTACTAGATGAATCAAGCAACAATTGCTTTGCCGCTACAGTAAGAAAAAATGTCAGTAAATATGTTACTATTCAGCATGATTTTTCTTTTTCTTTTTTTAAATATATTTTTATTCCTTTCAGAGAGGAAGGGAGAGGGAGAGAGAGATAGAAACATCAATGATGAGAGAGAATCATCTATTTTCTGCCTCCTGCACACTCCCTACTGGGGATTGAGCCCACAACCCAGGCATGCGCCCTGACTGGGAATTGAACTATGATGTCCTGGTTCATAGGTCAACGCTCAACTACTGAGCCACACTGGCTGGGCTCAGCATGGTTTTTAAGTCAGTGATTTTATTTTGCTGTGGCTCAACTTAAGGACTCCCCTTTCCTACACACACACACACACACACACACACACACACACACACTTTCTGTAATATTGGGGAGCTGAGATCAATACATAGACATATTTGAAACTGTTGTTTCTATTTGGATGGGGATAAGGGGACAATAGGATTCACTAGATTTTCTTAACTGAGAAGCCTTATTCAATCTCTGCTAGAATGTGTAGTGAAATATGAGAGAATTGTATTATATCGTGCCGAACAAAGTACAAATATTTCTTGTCAATTGTTTGCCTAACAGCTGCAAAACACCTAAACAGGACTTTCCTCACACCATCAAGATACACAAAGTATGACCATTATTCCATTATTAGCTGGCATTCTATTCTTGTCTAAAGATTTACTGTGTAAATATATTCTGCAATCAAACATAATGCAGTTTTAAATTCCTCTGTAGCACTATAGCACTTGTGTGGCACTGTAAAAATCCCCTGCCCTAAATTAGACCCTTTAATTCAATACAGCTGGTCAGCAGCTCCTGCATAAAGTATTACCATGATGGCCAACAACGCTGTCAGTAGCCTTGATAACTACTATGTCCAAGACACTGTGTTTCTGCCAGAAATACAAACTTCTAGACACAATGTTTCTGTATAAAGACCCAAGGTTGGTGTTTTATGTGTAAAATGAGTGGACACAAGAAAAAGAGAAAATGCACCTGACCTTCATTTAGTACCTTGCATCAAGCCCTATGCCAAATTCTCCATACACATTATTAAAAAATATTTATTATGACCCTAGGAAATGGATATCAATAAACACATATGATATAGGCAAAGTTGAGCACAGAGAGATTTTAAGTAATTAATTCCAAATCACATTGCAACCAGACAGTAAGAAGGCCCAAACTTGAACTCAAAACAAACAGAACCCAAAGACTGCATTAACCAAACCTGTATGTATGACTTTGGCAATTAATACAAAACTCCCCATAACTCTCTTTGCTAGACATGGGGTCTCAATTTATTATACCTCTTTTTAAGATATTATTTTCTAAACCTTTATTTTGTGAATCTATCAATTATATCCAAGTTATGTTTGGTTTATCTAAAAATGCTGATTCACAACTAGAAACAACTATGGCAAAGTTCTATTCACAAATGGGAAGTAAATAATACATTTGAAATCACAGAACTTTACAGAGAAAATATTTCAATAATCACTTAATTCAACCCCCTTATTTTACAAATAACAAAACTGCAATCAATGATTTTGTACAAGGTATTGCTAATAAATTCTCCATTGAGGACACTTTTGTTTTTCTAATCTGGGGTACATGGTATGAACTTGGTTTATCTAAGTCAGTCCCTTAATCATTCGATTCATATTTATCCCAGGTCTTCCTTATAGAAATGCATTATCCCGAGTATTAGGGGAAATAATCAGTGCGAGATGGAGAAACGGAAATCGAAGAGCACACTGTGTTTGCAGGTGCTGCTCCGGTAACTAAACTGACACAAACAGCTCTCAAGATGCTCGTTCCTACCTCTCACTTTGCACTGCATCCCACACCCACCAGCATTTTCACTTTGCATTAAACATTCCAAATGCAGTCTTTACTCAGGGTCTTTGCACTGGATGTTCCCTCTGCCTCAAACAATCTTCCCCTGGATACTCATGTGCTGGAGAGCACTCTTTCTTCCTTCAGATCTATGCACAAATATAACCGTTTCAGAGAGAACATCTATTATTACCCTAAGTGAACGGGTCCCTTGGGATCCACTGTGCATTTGTTACCTGTCTCTTTCACTAAAAAGCTCCATGAGTGTAGAGCCTTAGACTCTCCTGTGCACTGATCCAGTCCTTCTACCTAGAACATAGTAAGACCCTAAGAAAGATGTGCGGTGTAAGTCAATGAATAAGAGGAGATAGATTTGAAGGCCAAATTTAAGATAATGCCAAGAAAATTCTAACAATAGTTACTAAAACATTACCTTATTTACCCTCTCTGTACTGAAATTTGATATCTGTCCAAATGTCTTCTCTATGCAGTCATGCATATTATAGAAAAAACACTGAACTGCAGAGTTTTTGCATATATACAATACCTCACTTAAAACTATTCTAGTTGTGATACTATAGACAATCACGCTCACATATAGCTATAATTTTGGGCTCTTGTTCCTGCATTCCAAGTCAAATGATTACTCGGGTTGCCTATGCCAGTGTTCTAAAAGAAATAGGCATTGTATTTATTACTCTCCTAGCAAAAAAATATCCTGATAGGATCTATTATTGATGTAACAAACTATTAAAGTCAGCTGATTCATTGAAGTTTTCTTATTTTTACCTTTTCCAAGTTATTAAATGTATTCACCATGTACTATCAAATAGGACATTGGTTGGTTACATAACATCTTACGTTTCCAAGGACTGAGTTCTCAGTTCTTTGGGAAGCCTGTAATAATGTATTAATCAAATAAGCAGTTATGGTTCCCAATCCATCTCTGTCAAGACTCAGTCACTTGAGTTTGTATTCCTCCTTCTCATTATAGTCACTGCTTATCTTAATATTCTTCCTACTTACAGGAAGGAAGGGAGAGAGGGAAGGAAGGGAAGGAATGAAGGAAGGAAGGAAGGGAAGGAAGGAGGGAGAGAGGGAAGGATGGAGGAAGGAAGGGAGGGAGGGAGGGAGGGGCCATCCTATCTACAGATCAGGCCCAGCAATTTCATAGGGGCAGGATCTCCCCTACAAAGGAGCAGAACCATTCCTCTGATGCTGAGAGGAGACCGACCACTCATCACCTCTCACCTGCCCCCAACCACGGGTAAGCCTTTCCTCATCAAAGGTCACCTGCAGCACTTGTTAAAGTGTGATTCCCAAAGCCTTCCTTTAGAAACACTGATTCAGTAGGACTGAGTTAGGTGGCCTGCAATCTGTGTTGATAACAGCCCCAGATCAATGGTTATCAAATGGGAGCCTGCATCTGAATCACTGGGAGGGCTGGTTAAAACACAAATACCCCTGAGTTTCTGGTTCAGTAGGTCTGGAGTGTGGTCCAGGAACCTGCATTTCTAACAAGCTCCCATGTGAGGGCAATGTTCCTCATCCTGGAAACCACACTCTGAGAACCATTAAGACTAGATGCTTCAAATAACCTAGTGAGTTCAGAAAAAAAAAGTTCATAACACATTTCTCTAAAACTATCATTGGAATGATGTATTTTTTTTTCTCAGCCTTGTAATTATCCCAATTAAGATGTCATCCAACAATTTTCAGTGAGCTAACCATCAGATTCAAACACTCCTCTGTGACCTCTATGTAGACAGAACTAAAGAAGAGAATGCCCAATCTACTGTTTTTACTTCACCGAGGTCCAAACCATGTACATAGAGTCAGTAATGTCTGGATTGTACAGGACAAAGAGTTAACACACAACAAAGTAGGACAGGGAAAGCTATCAAGAGAACAGAGACAGCTTTCAAAGCTGGTATTCCTGGGCCAGACTCAGATCTCTGCTATGTCACCACGTAGCACCTAGTGGAATGAGCAAGAGCTAATTTTTAAAAGCTGATCCAGGCACGCCTGTTATTTAGACATCCAAATTGGGCCATGGGGGCTTGAGGAATGGTGCCTCGCAGCTAGATCTGGCCACTATAAACTCTGGCTGGTTGCATCACTACTTTCCATGAGGAATTTAAGGGGTGTGACTGCATCTTTTCCAACCCTGCATTCCACATGTGACAAAACTGATCCAGCTGTTTGTCTGAAAGAAATTCCTTGCTGTCCTTAAAAATTAAAAAGCAAGTGGATATCCGTCCTTCAGGGGCAAATCTCCAGCTGGAAACTGGTACAGGCGGTTGCGAAACAGAGACAGGGCCCTGGAGAGCATCTGCTTTTAAATTCTTACCTCGCCATAGGGGGGTTAGCCCCATCTTGCTTTTTGTAATGGCAGACTCTGGATGGAGGGTGCTGGCTTGGCCCAAAGCTCTTGAGAAGTGTTCATCCACTACTGACCCAATGTCTCCCTGGAAATAAGTGAAAAGGACACAGCGAGAGTTAAGGTACTCCATCTCGGCAGGCTGGTCTTTCTCCTCCTCCTCCTCCTCCTCATCCTCCTCCTCCTCCTCCTCTTGTTTGCTGGGAAGGGTGACTTCCAGAGAGTCCTGCATCTTGCTGTATACCGCTAACTTTTTCTGGGATGGAATAAACAAAACACAGTATCAAAGACAGTT
The DNA here is from genome assembly GCF_027574615.1 of Eptesicus fuscus. NCBI lineage: Eukaryota > Metazoa > Chordata > Mammalia > Chiroptera > Vespertilionidae > Eptesicus > Eptesicus fuscus. The sequence goes on along the minus strand of NC_072475.1, from coordinate 89,228,728 downwards.
TGTAAAAAAGCATTAACTATTTAACTTTTCAATTTAAATAAATATATACATATATAATAACATATGTTCTTAAACTGATTCTTCATCTGCTTTACCCCATCTTTCCCTTCCCCAAACCAACCTTCTCCTTCCCACCCTCAAAAAAAAAAAATCTATTTCAAATTTAGAAGAAAAATTAAAGACCTTTATCAGATTGTATATTTCCAGAGTGTGAAAGTTTTTTTGTTAATCTAGGTATACCAAAAGAAGGATGACTTTGCAAAAAACAAACAAACAAAAAAAGACAGATTCCTTCCCCACTTTTCTTCCACTTTTTATTTTAAACATTTAACGCATGGCAACTCTATAGTTTGGGACATGGAGAAATGGGGGATGGAGGCCTAATTATCTGAGGGTGGGGTGGAGGAGAAAAGAGCTTTCCATAAATGAAATAAACTAAAATAAAAACAGGAATGTAGCATCTTATAAATGATTTGGCAGATGTGCCCAACTCATTTCTCAAAAATCAAACTAAAATGACAAAATAAGTCTGTGTGAAGATCCATTTTGCATGGAACATATTTTTCAGATGTTCCACTTACCACCATTATCATAGAGAGAAAAAGGGTATTGTTGTGGCTTACAGAAAATAGTACAAGATGCTAGCAATGGCTAGCGTGGCTTTCAAATAAAAATGAGAACATTTGGATGATTTTAAAACATTTTTAAACATATGGGAATAGTGATACTAATAGTTAATATATTATGCCAGACACTTACAAAACTTTATACTTATTAATTGCCCCACTTAATCCTTATGATTCTATAATGCAGTTATTGTTATTCTCCACATTTTAAACATGAAGAAACAAAGGCACAGAGAAGTGAAGTAAACTGCCAAAGCTCACAGAGCATGTAAGTGGTGGAGTCAGGATGTGTAATAAAAATATGCAGATTTACATATGTGTGTACATGTATGTGATGGAGAAGAGCAGGGGAGAGGTATCTACTGTGGGAATCAAAATTGCCAAAGTGTATTTTGTATGGTTTTTCTGTCTGGTAAGTTTTTCATTGTTATTTTCTTATTCTTGCTTTTCAGTATTTCCAAAACATTTATCATCGAACACACATTACTTTTATTATCAACAACTTTAATGTGAACTAGATATAAGGAGATAATGCTGAAGATTATAAAATTCAATATCCTAATGATAGAATGAGCATTCTATCATCTATATACCTGTAAAACTTGATCCTTTGTCATACTATGTTTTTAATTTCAGAAAATAAAATGCATGCTGGAAAATGAATGTGAGTAGAAAAAAATAAATGATTCTAGAATACTCAGTAATCACATAATTTTGCAAATGTTATCAAAACACATAACTCCAACTCTTATGTTTCTAAGCTTCAAAATCTGTAGTCACAAATTTTAAGTGCTTCACTCAATAAACTAAACTCTTTCCCCTAGCAGTGAATATGTTGTTCTTGTCTGAGGTGAATCCTGAAATGTTCAGGTATTTTATGAGCAACTGCTTGTTATTTTGGGGCTGCTATTTATAAATATGTGTATTGATTTTTTGTTTAAAATGTGTATCAATGTAATTAGCACTTTGATTATCTATTGACAGATAATTCATTCATTGTGAGTGTGTATGTTTTGCTGGTGAATAGGTGGTTGTAATGATTGAGTGGTTATATTTCTTATAGTCTCTTTGCACAAATTTGAACATGTTTAGAGTTAACTTCATTAGTAAAAACACCACAGTAGCATAAGTTACATATAAAATGAGAGGACTGATGGTCCCACTATGCCAAGGTTACAGGTTCAATCCTCTGTCAGGGTGCATATAAGAAGCAACCAATAAATGCAGAAGTGGGTGGAACAACAAATCGATCTCTCTCTCTCTTCCTCTCTCTAAAATCAATCAATAAATAAAAATTTTCAAATGAGATGATTGATCTAAATGACCTCTAAAGTTACTCCTAACTTTAAATTCTATTATAAAATTAAATGAATATTATGATTTATTAGTCAAATCACAGTCCTGTTTCTCTGGGCACATGGGCATTTACTCGAAGTCATACCATGTTAAGCATATACACACACTCTTTGCCTAATACTCTGGCATCTCAGAAAGAAGCAGTTTATATATGGGAAGGAAATTAAAACTAACCTACAGAGTAGCTTCACTGTCCACAAGAGTTCATTACTATCTATGAAACTGATTTTAATTTTCTGTTAATGTCCAGTTCAGCATTAGTTTGTGAGAATTGAGTTTCACAGCTATTGTTTCATTTGTTTTCAATGTAATCCTGGCTGCGTTAACAAAGAAGGCGATGTGTTATTTTATCCAAATTAGCAATCAATTATGAGATGAAATATAAAACTAAATTTTTATATATGTAAAAAGCTTTAAACTGCAAATCCTGATATAAATGTAGTGGAGTATTATGACCTATACCAATAATATATATATTTTTTAATTTTTTAATTGATAGTAGTTGAATTTAGTGTATACATTTACTATTTATTTAAGATGATAGAATTTGATCATTGCAAACTAATTTTATGTTTTTCTTTTTAAACCATTGCTGAATGGCTGGATACAAATAAATAAATCTAAAAATTATATACTTTTCAATATAAAATGGGGAAAATTGAGCAAAATCTGCTACTGTATCATAATGCCTTTTATTCATCTATTTTCTAAAAATCATTCTTTTGTTGATGGACACATTGATTCCTTTATTCTTTATATATCACATAAATGTGATATATCTGCCTATGCACATATGCATTTATATGAATATATATTAATATATTATTCCTTTTGATATGCAAACACCTGTGATTCTGCTAAAATGTCTATTTGACTCCTCTATGTAAGTAAAAATGTTTGGAACTATTATAAATATACCTCTTTTTTTGTTATTGTTCTCCCAACTCTTTAAGGCAGGTCTACTAATTAAATAAATTTGACTGGAGACTATCAAAGAAATAAATGAAAAGGGAGCCTATGACATATTTACCAATAAGGAGTAAAAATGCATATCTATCATTCATTCCCTCTCATACATTTTTCAGATTAAGTTGGGGCAATTTTCACAAATTAGAGTGAATCAATTTAAACATTTACATTTATCACACACACACACACACACACACACACACACACACACACACTTATAGCCTTACCACCAACATCAATGTTTAAAGGAAAAATTCTAAAGTAGCCAAATGGCCTGATAGCTACCTAAAATGCTAACATTTAATTTGCATACATTTTTCAAACACTGAGTCTGAGCATGAAGAAAATAGAACACAGAATGTAAACAGCAATTGATCGATATGCTGACATTCACAACATCCTAATATTCTTCTCCATGGACTCCAGCCTCAGCTACTTTCTGTGACCTGTGCTTTAGAGTCTAAGTTAGACGGTAAATCAATTTGTTGCCCTTTTTTAAAACTATGTTACTCATGTGCACTTTTCTGTATCACCTTGGTGTTTGTTCCCTGGAATGCAGCTTCCTTAGTGTTATCTTCTTTCTTGAGAATATAGAAAGTTCAAAATGTTGAGAATAAATCTCAAATCATCAAAACCTAAATTTCTCGAAACAACATTGAAAAGCAATCTAGTTCATATTTTCCTCAAAACGCACCATCATTCCCTAAAAAGAGTCAAATCGCTCAGAAATGTTCTTGCTTTTCTTATGAAACCCTGAAGTGTCATTAGCAAAAATAAAGAACCCATCCAAAGGGACTTCAAAAACTACAAGTCGGTTTATTTAATGCACATTAACTGGCTCATCTCCATCTCATAGTAATGGCTATTGTCCAGGTAAAATGACATTCAAGTAAGAATGAGCAAGTTAACAGGCACAGCGCTAAGACTGACTCAGGAAGAGGTTAGAGGAGCGGTGTGAAGGGGGCCGCTGGCCAGTGCAAACCGTACCCAGCCACCTCGCAGCCTGCCATCAGGCGCAACAGAAACAAACTTGCACAGGAATGTGCAGGGGAAAGGGTTTGTCTGACAAGAGAAAGACTTCCATGTCAGGAGCCAAATACCACTAACTCCCCAAGGCTTAAGGCTAAGAAAAGCCAAATGATTACTGTGCATGTGTGGAAACTTTTTTCCTAAGGAAACAAAAGTATTTTAATGACTCATTGGATATTTTGAAACAGCTTTTTGCTTTTCTTTCTTTCTTTCTTTTTTTTTTTCCTCTTTCGACTGGCTATCTTCTCTAAATGCAACAATTTTATGTCCAAAATATGCTTTACTATAATACGAGCCAGAAGTAACTGTTTCAAAATTGTAAAGTCTATAGAAATAGCACATTGCTCTTTGATCATATTTTTCTGAATTCACTTGAATAACAGATTTTAAAAAATATCTCAGACAGACATGAAATTTTGATCCTTAGCCTATTTGGAAGAGGAGGAATCAGGTTATGGGAGGGCGGGTCAGGAGAAGGAAGATATGCCACACATTTCCTATTTTTTATTATTAACTCTCTCAAACACATTTTGAATAATTATTCGCGATTTATATATGCAAAAACTGAATTACTTGACTAGGGTCATCTAACTACTAAATAGCAGAGATAGAACTAGAACCTACTTTTAACTAGCTACCTACAAAGCATGTACCGAGAAAACAGACGGCAGGAAATGCGTCTCTATAGGATATTTATTTTAATTGATTAGGCAGACTCCCGGAGTCAGCATGGCATCACTTGCTAAGTAAGGGGAGTCTAAAGTTATCTATAACATTAATACAATTAGTAAACATATATCAAAAGTATGGCTATTAAGAAATGCAGTATTCTTCATTATATATATTGATAAAACTGAACTTCTATATCTAAACATGTATTGTCCCCTTGACCAGTCAGATCACATAATGCAATTGCTTACCATTTTTCTGGAAATCATTTTGGGAACAGTGAGCAGAGTCAGTTTGTGAAGCACAGTCACACCTTGAGATTCTGTTTGTTTGCTATTTTTAATTTGTTTTGTTCTTAACAGTTGGAAGGAGCAAACCAAAAATAATATTAACATGATCAGCAATTTTTTTATTTAGCACACTTGCCTCTCAATGATTCTGGTCATGATAAAAAATCAAACCCTTTTTCTTTTCAAACCCATCTCCTTCAAAGATGAACATTTTCCAGTTTTGAGGATGTTCAAAAAAATACGCCACAGGCTTAGAGAGAATTTCAAAATTTTCATTCCCAAAATGGTTTAAGCAATGATCACAAAATAAAGGTATGTGTTCTCTCTCAAACTGACTGCTATGAATGGAACACTAGTCCCAATGTATAAATTTCTGGTATATTTGCATAAACCTATTACAAGACTTAGGGCATGATTTCAGTTTTTAAAGATGTATCTGTTATTCATTGAATTGTCCGTTAATTCCTATTTTGTGTCAGTAATTGTGCATAGACTTGGAGCCTAAAAGATCAAAGTCATAGCCTACCTCTAAACTTGTAGTTGGGAAAGCAGTGTAAGGGCAATAGAAAGTAAAGGGAATCTTGTGGTTTATCCATATGGCTAATTGTTTTATTTCGTCAAGGAGCTAATGCTCAACAATTTAAAAATAAGAAAAGTAAGCAGATAATGTTAGGTAAGTTACTGATTGTTTTCTTGTTTCTAAGGAAAGCTAGATGGGAAGGGAGCAATAGGAAGGACTGTGATAGGAGAAAGGATTTAACCAAAACTTGTCCATGAGTCTGGGTAGCCCTCTGGCCCTCAGCTTCCTCTTCTGAAAATGAGAAATTTTGACTTGATTATATTATAGGTCTGGTCCAATTCTATATCCTAATAAGCAACATGCTGGAGCTCTAGAAAAATTCACACTTAATTTTGTTTCTTCCATTGGCTGCCTCATCTGATTTTTGCAGGACACTAGCCAAAAACACCCTACAGACCATTGAAGGCTAATTCATTTCCAGACATGGGTCATCTAGTCTGATTCTCAGGAATTAGTTTCAGTACTTCTTTTATCTGTCTTCACAGTAACAAGAAATACTGCATCTTTTGAGGCCCCCCACTAAATCCCACACGGACAAGTGTTTTGGCATACTAAAATAATATACTTTTAAGAGCAAAAGACACCTGTTTACTTTAGGTCATTCTCTTTTTCCTATATTAAAATAAGAGATAAATGAAAAATAGTTCAGTTATCCAGTTCAGACCACACTTTTAAATTACTGGCATAAATCTGGTATCCACTGAACTATCTATAAATATGGCATTAATGACTTGTTTCTAGCAGCAGATGTTTGGGTCCAATGGCTCAAGGCATTCTTAGGGTCTCCCTAAATGAATAGTTAAAGCAGAAAACCAGCTGCTTAAGGATATGTGTTTTGAAAGATTCAAGGCACAGTTTTGCCCCCCCAACTATTTCTTTTACTTGTGTCTGCCAGAGACTGATATTCAAGTATCAGAGATCTTTTGTTTCTTTCTCTTTTCTCTTTAAAGTAATTTTTATTATTGTCCAACCACAGTTTACATTCAATATCATTCCACACCAGTTTCAGATGTACAGCAAAATGGCCAGAAAACCATGCACTCTACAGACTGGTCCCCCTGCTGCCCCAAGCACCCACCTGGCCCTATACCCAGTTATTTCAACATTATTGACTATATTCTCCATGCTGCAATCCACATTTCTGTGGCTATTCTGCAACTACTAATTTGTACTGCTTAATCCCTTCACCTTTTTGACCCAGCCCTCCAACTCCTTCTCCTCTGAAAACTGTCAATCTGGTCTCTGTATCTTTGAGTCTGTTTCTATTTTGTTGTTGTTGTTTATTTTGTTCCTTAGATTCCACATATAAATGAAATCATATGGTACTTGTCTTTCTCTGACTGGCTTATATCACTTAGCATAAAACCCTCTAGGTCCATCCATGCTGTCATAAAAGGTAAGATATCCTTCTTTTTTATGGCCAAGTAGTATTCTATTGTGTAAATGTACCATGGCTTTTTTTATCCACTCATCTACTGATGGGAAACTGAGCTGCTTCCAAATCTTGGCTATTGTAAATAACACTCTAATGAGCATAAGGATGCATATATTCTTTCAAATTAGTGTTTTGGGTTTCTTTGGATATATTCCCATAAGTGGAATCGCTGGGTTATAAGACAATATTTTTTCTGAAAATAATACCTTAAGTTATTTCCCATTACTAGATGTATTAGTTTGGATTTTTTTTTTTTTGAGAGAGAGAAAAAGGAAGGGAGAGGGATGGACAGAAACATCAATGAGAAAGAAACATCATCACTTGGCTACCTCCTGCACACCCCCTCCTGGGGATTATGACTGCAAACCAAGCATGTGTCCTGATCGGGAATCAAATCAGTACCCTCTTGGTTCATTGGTGTGCTCAACCACTGAGCCAGACCAGCCAGGCTGGGTTTTTTTTGGGTTTTTTTACACTAACTGGAAACAGGATCTGTGGGAATTTGATCCAGGTTAAGCACCCAAGTTTTAGAATGATAGTCATCTAACTCACAAATTTGTTTTAGGATCTGTCTTAAGCATTCTGAGCATAATACTTTTAGTCTCACTGAAAATTCCCTTTGCAGAGAAACATAAGACAGAAATATGCATACTGCCTATTGGGGTAAGCTCAGTATCTTCTCTGTAATAGCCCAAAGAGTCAGTGGACGGGGTGGTTCTACCTTCTGAATACTCTCATTTCCTTTGGTATGGGACATGTCCCTGCCATCCCCAACATCATGAGACTTAATAAGTGCTCGGTGAAGTGGGGCTTCCTTGCATTTATCCAAAATACTCAAATTTTCAAAGTGTTACCTTGTCCTGGCATTTGGTTTCCATCACTCCGAATGATTTTATAGATTTCAAGCCCGCCTTTACTATCATTATTGTAATCTTCATTCGGGTTGACTGCCGGAGACAACAGTTCAGTTAGTTATTTTAAAGTTTAATTTTCTTCTCTAGCTTTGAATTTTCTGTCTGCAAAGTTATTGGGAGCACAAAACTGTGGGGCACATTAAGCGCCTAAGTCTCTGCAGTCAAGTAAATTTGTGTAGTGTGGAATTATAGGGGCTGTTTTTTCTCAAAGAAAGTCCTGGATGAATTCTTATAAACCCACTTAAGTCTTTGTTTACAGTTGCAAAAAAATTAGATCCTGCACCGTAAATAAGTGGACTGTGTACTGAAACTACCTAAGATATATAATTGTATTCTTTCTTCTTCATGAATCTAAACTTACATTAGAATAGCAATGAAATATGAGGCACTTAAAGCTGACTGTTAATACCACTTCTTGCACACTATTTTAAATAAATAAATGTTCATTTGCTAAGTGGATAGCCTACTTCATCAACAAAGGATGCAACATGGATAGCAAAAGTCATTAGCATAATACAAATGCTTGCAAAAGGACTTTGGAATGCCTAAACTAAAAAAGTACACTACCAAGGACTTGGAAAGAATTTCAAGCTCCAAGGCCAAAGAATCTACTGCATATTAATCTTCTTTATCAAGAAGTTGATTTGGAGCTCGAAAGACAAGAATAAGCTTATTGTGCAATAGCAAAAAAAAAAAAAAAATCTTGGGATACTGCATGCCATGGTGGAAAGATGCTACATTGGGGAGTAGGGGATTCTGAAGGTTCTAATTTTGTCACCAACTAGCTTTGAGATATTTAGCCAGGCATCGGAATCCTATGACTATCCATGTTCCTGTTTGTAAAAGGAGGGCTTGAGGCATGTTTTTCCAGTTTTTTTCCCCTTGACAAACAGAATCTCAGAGAGGTTTTATGACCTAACCGAGGTGACAGAGTCCAGAGAAAGAGTTTAAACTCTTACAAATTTATAACTGGAGTTATGTCTCCCAAGGGCACTGAACTCTTGTGAAGGATGCACGCAGCGACTGTCATCTTTGAAGAGGACAGAGTAAACGTGCACATACTTGAAGCCCCAAGTATGATTGTTAAAACTTCCTACATCCAATTGGAAAACTAGCTATTGTTCTCAGCTTTCACTACCCCACCGGCAAACTATACAACTCTGAAAGCTTTGCTTTAAGCATCTTCCTGAGGTTAACATTATGATTACAGAGGGTGGGGCGGGGTCAGAGAACAACTGACTGTCTGCACTTAAGATGAGAAATCCACTGGGTATGAAGAGAATCTATGATTTCAGATCATTTCCCTCAATGTTTCCTGACACATACTTTGAATTTTTTTCTTGGTTCCTACTGTCACTGTTAGAACACAAGTGCATTCCTCTCTACACACGTTCTGCAGTGTCATCATGCCTTCAGAGCATGTGCTGAAAGACTGAGTCAAGAGTTCTCATGAGATGTTAGGGGCCGATGTAGTAAGGCTGTAAAGAGATGGTGGGCCAGGGAGTTTAGCATCCCTTGGCAAATCCTGACTCTGCAGAGAACACTGCAAGATTTATGCATAGCCATGCAATTTCTAGGAATGAACGCCAGGGCCTATAAAATTAACCCAGACATATTTGCATATTACTTGGATTCATTTAATCTACTGCACACCTAGGTAACACATTGCAGTTAGCTATGGCTTTATAGTACTAACCTGTTACCCACCTACAATGTATATGTTCAATAAAAACCTTAGCTTAAAATTTTAAGTGCACATTTGTGCTGTTAGGAAAAACTTGAAAAGTACACATATCTGGAGTATGAAGTTCTAGTGTTCCAAATTTTTTTTCAGCTATATGATCATACATTAAGAGGACAAATATACCTATGTTTAAAAATCCATCATAATGAACCATTTTAAAGTATACACAAATTTACAAGAACTTCAGAGCTATATAGGTTTGAGAAAAAATCAGTTCAAAGATATACTACTACAACTGAATACAGAAGTCATATAAAACTTTAGTACTCTGTTTTCTAACATTTTATTAATGACTGTTATACTTTATTAATAACTTTATCATTTTTTCTGCTTTCTCCCCCCCCCCTTTTTTCTCCTCAACAAATCAAATGTTTAAACGCAGTAGAAGTTGTAGCCCTTATTTTTGTCTCCCAGGCAAGATGTTATTAGGGGTCACTTCCCACGTACGGAGAAAATGATCTTCATGGATAATAATGATAAAACCTTATGGAATGCAAAAACAACCAAAATATGTATTCTCAGATGACTGCATTGGGGCCAAGTCAGTATCAGTCCCACTTCACCCACGCACCACACAGTCTAAAAACGCTGTCAGCCTGATAAGCATTTCCTGATTTACTCTTTTTTTCCAATAGAAAATATAGGTCATCAAAATAAACTCCTGACAGTGAAAGAACAATCGTTATACTAGCGAATCTCTTTTTCATTTGTTAGCCAGTTATAGGCAAATAGTTTCTTTACTCGACTAAAAAAAAATAATAATAATCTTGAACAAGCCATTTTGGTAAAAGCAACATACAAATTTGCAAGCACATCTCTCAACTAAGTTATTTAGGTCAACTCAGCCACACATCTATTCAAACAAAATCTACAGAATTCCAAGGTACGGTGGAAGTTGATCATTATTTACTAATACGTGCCCCTTGCCAATGTTGACAAGTCAGGCAACAGAGAGAGCTCATTCTTCAGTTTATTGATGGTCTTAGCAGAAGAATGAAATTTCAGGATTGAGTCTCAGGGCTATTGCAAATGTTAGGTGAAGGGCTGGAGTTGTTTCTTATTGAAAGCTAAATGCTGTGGCTTGTAATTTATAATGTTTCTGATGTTAAATTTTATAGTCTAGCCCCAAAAAAGTATTATAGTTCTAACCCCAGTCACAGATCCTTCATATTTTAATGGAATTATTTTCACATTAGAAAAATAAAACCTCATTCACATCTACTAGCTCAAGTTATTTTTTAAGAGGAAAAATACCTTCCTGAATGCTCAGTAAAGTTTGAGTCTGTTGCACATCCACATTCCAACTGATAATTGAGGGCCTCTACCGTCTCTGCGATGGAAGCAAGGAGAGGAGGAAAGGGTGTGTCAACTGGGACAGTGTTTATTAAACACAGAAACTGATTTCCAGCACCTCTTTGCCTCACTCCCTAACTTGTACTAAATGGTTTTCTTCATTATTTATATCTTTTATATTTAAAGCCAAAAAAAAAAAAAGACAAACAGCATAACCAAAATGTTTTACTCTGTCATCCTTGACCACAAATTACAAAATGTTTTCCCATTCTCCTCCCCAGAAGTAATCTTCTCTGAGATGCTGAACCTGCTGAATATTAAATAATAAAAATGATAGCAAGAAAATGGGGTTCCTTGCTCATTGTTCTTAGTTGGTCCTTGCGAACCTCATTGTGTGGCAGAAAAATCTGAGGCATGCACCCTTTCCGAGTCAGATGGATTTCACAGTCCCTAAATTCTAAACAGAAGTTATGATGTCTTTCCAAAGAGTAGCACCACACATCTAGCAAAGAGACAGAGGAAAAGAAAAATACAGAAATTAAGAGGCCAGAATAACTAAAGAGCACACCCCTTAAGAATACCATAAAACATACAGTTCTTGAAAAACTTAAAACAGATCAATAAATTCAGTAGATTATAATTTTCTAACCTTATCTAGTTCCCTCGTAAGTGTATTTTTTTTAAGTCTCACCAAATCAACCCACTCTAATCCCGAGGGTCTGAGGACCCTGCTTTGGTATAACCCAGAGCCAGGCACTCACATGTGTCCTGCGCAGCACTAACTAAGCCTTGGCACACTCTGCTGGTGTCCAGAGAGGAATACCCAGGGGTACTGAGTGCCAAGTTCCCCAGAACCGAACTCTCTCTTCTGAAAGACTGTATCATCTCCCTGGGTCCCGAACCCCTTTCATCAACAGCATTCTCAGTCACTCTTGACATGGTAGAGAACCCTGATCCAAGGTCACCTCTTGGCCAGAAGAGGACACGGACACACACACACACACACACACACACACACACCACTTCCAACAGGCTGAACTCTAACACCTCTGTGCTTTGGTGGGATGCAGGGTGAATGCGGGTGGGGTGAGGGCACAGGGGTAAACCATATGGTGACAGGAGACTGGGTGGTGAGCACACAGTGCAATATACAGATGATGATTTACTAAGGAATTGTACAGCTGAAACATTTCACGTTATTAAACCATTGTTGCCCAAACAAATTTAATTTTTAAAAAAAGTGAATGAGGAATGTGGGGATGAATCCCTGTCCTCTAAGTGGTAGTCATAAGAAGACACACTCTGCAAAGAAGTTCTAGTAACGTTTGAGAGACATTACTCGACACGGTGTTCTACCATAAAAAACCCCCGTTCCCTGAGCTCACCGTCCAGGTAGGGCTACCTCCCCGGTCTACGTCAGGGACACATTCCATCCCATCCATCAAGAAAACCCTGCAACCCTCAACCTTTCCAAAAGAAACAAAATATCCGGTTTAAGGGAAGTTTACTCACATACTCCTGGGACAGATGCCCCTGGTGAGCTTCAGAGAACTGAGCCCTACGAGCTAGGGTGGCTATGAGGGTCGCCTCTGAGTTCCGGCGACCGCGCTCCCCGCAGCCCCCAGCCAGGTAATGCCTCCCCTCCAGTCCCCGCCGCCCGCCCAGCCGCGCGTCCCTTCCCGAAGCCTCGCCTCCTCCCTTCTGATCGCTTTCTGCTCGGGGCGCTTCCGCAGGTCCCAGAGCATCCTCCGCGCCCCGGGCCCCCACGGGACGTCGCCGAAGCCCCAGCCCGACGCTCTCGGCGCCCCCGGCCCCCGCCCCCGCCCCCGGCTGGCTGCCTGGTCCGTGACTCACCTGCTGGCCAGGTTGGGGCGACGGGTGGTAGTAGGCTGTGGGGCAGGTTGCAGCTGCCACGGGGTTGGGCAGATACTGGGGCGCTCCATACGGCTGGGGGTGATACATCACCTCCGCACAACTCATGGCAGCCGGGGCAGCGGCGGTCCCCGAGCTGCCGCCGCCGGTCTGTGCGCTCCCGCCGCCGCCGCCGCCGCCGCCGCCTCTGTCGCTGCTCCAGCTGCTACTGCGGCGCAGGCGGGTCCTCCGCGGCCGCGGGCTCCGTGCGGGGCGCGGGCTCGGCAGGGCTGGGCGATGAGCGGGAGCCCGTGCGCGGGCACCTTCATCTTCAGCCCCGGCGGAGGTCCCCTTGCCCGCGCTTATATAGCGGCTCGGGCACGCGGCGGCCCGCCGCGCGGCGGGGGCATGACAGCGCCGGGTCCGGCGAGGGCAGCGGCTCCCACGGCAGCGCCCGCCGCAGCCCCAGCCCGGGCCGCGCGGCTCTGGTTTGCATACACACAATGCGCGCCCCGGCCGCCCTATCGCCGGCGCTCCCGGCTGGGCGCGGGCTGGGGGGGGGGGCAGGGGCGGAGGGAGGGGGCGGCTGGGGAGGAGGGAGCGCTCGGCCTCCCGGGGCTGGGACGCGGAGCGCCGCGAAGTTCCTCCAACTCTGTCCGCGGGCGGGTCGCCCGGCTGGGGGACCTCGGGAAGGGCCGGCTGCGGATTGGAGCGGAGTTTGCAGCCCTCTCCGCCTCCCGGCCGTGGGACGGTGGTGGGAGGGGAATGGTATGCAGAGGCTCCGCGCCCTCGGAGCTCCGCGGTTCCCACCCCGTCTCCGTCACCTGGCTGCCGGCGAGGTCTTCCCTCCCCAAGGAGCTTTCTCTGGGAACCGGAGGGAGAGGCCGGGGCCTGAGGGAAGCTGAGTGCGCAGAGGAAAAGCAGAGCAGGCTCAAAGTAAACTGGGATATCCCCTCCATTCACGATAACCATAAGTGAAAGTTAACTTTATTACAAGTGCGCGCATGCCAGGAATGAAACACAGTGTTCAACAAAGCAATCTCCGCTTTAAGTTTGCACCTTGGTGGTATGCCATTCTTGGGGGATGGCAACCCTTTCTGGCTGGTCCAGCCTGGTTCTCATAGAGCAATATAGAGTAACAATCCATGTTACTCATTCAGCTCCTTTTTAAAGGTTTATCTATGTGCAAGTGACTTATAACCTTCCCTAAAATGAAAAAGAAAATCTGTTGTAGAAATTGCTATACAATCAGGTAAAGCAGAAAAGAATTGCTTATTTTATAAATGAGTAAACTCTACCTCTGACCTTTAACAAAAAGATTTCCCCCCTCATCCATAGGTATCGTGTTGTGACATAGCAAGCTTTTTTGTTTCCACAGAGACTATCCTTTGTCAGAGGAAGTCTTCTGGAGGTCAAGTGTACTGATGCTGTTGTGGACTGAACTGTGGCCCACCCCCAAGTCCATGCATCGAAGCCCTAACCCCCATGTGACTAGTTAGAAACAGGGCCAGTAAGGAGGAAATTAAGGTTCATCGAGACCATAGGGTGGGGTCCTAACCTAGGACTGGCGTCCTTAGGAGAAAAACACACCAGTTATCTTTCTCTGTGCTGACAGGGGAAGGGTCTCGTGAGGACCCAGTGAGAAGGCACAGGTTACCAGCCAGGAAGAGTGGTCTCACCAAAAAGCAATCCTGAGAGCACCTTGATCTTGGACTTCTAGTCTCCAAAACTGTGAGAGTATAAGTTTCTGTTGTTTAAGCCTCCCGGTCTTGGTATTCATGATGGCAGTCATGTCAGAAGTCAGACTAGTGCAGATATATAGCACCAATATATATTATTAATTTTTATATAGGTGTGTGTGTATAACAACACTGACACATACGTACATATACAGTTACACATACACAAACTCATACACTTAAACAAACTATAAAAATTGTATAGGAACTTTTAGCTACTCATACAGCTCCCATTCACTCACCCATTCTTCCATTCATTGAATGTTAAAAATATATATTTATTAAGGGTTTAAACAGTTTGGACTCTAAATGTGTTCTTTGTAGTGGAGCAGTTTTCCTATCTATAAGTTGTATAAGAATTTTCCTTGCCCAGTGTGCTCAGTTGGTTGAGTGTCATCCCGTACACCAAAAGGTCACCAGTTTGATTCCCTGTCAGGGCACTTGCCCAAGTTGCACGTTTAATGGGAGGCAACTGATTTGTGTATTTCTCTCACATCAATGTTTCTTTCTCCCTTTTCCTTCCTCTCTCTCTAAAATCTCTCTAAAATCAATAAAAGCATATAAAAAGATATATAAGAATTTCTTTAAAGTTTATTACTGCCTTTTCCCAAATTGACATTTCCTGTTTACACCCTTTTCCTATATTCCAGATTCATCTCTTCAGCTTTATGTCTGGATGGCTCCACATAGATATTCCATAGGAAGCTCAGTCATAACAGCACTAGTAGTGTCTCCACATCCACAAAGTGATCCTCTTCTTTATTCTGCACCTCAGGTATTGAACTCCCACTCACCAATTGCTGAGCTAGAATTATGGGAGTTAATCAATACTCCTCCCTTTTTTAGAGTCCACTTGATCCCAACTTTCACATTTCTACTGCTTCTCTCTCCTCAACTCTTTTTTTTAAATTTTATTTTATTGTTTAAAGTATTACAAATAGTAGTACATGTGTCTCCTTTTTTCCCCCCATTGGCCTTCCCCCAGGCTCCCATACCACCTGGCGCATGCCCTGATCCAACCGCCCCCAGCCCCCAGTGTCTTGTATCCATTGCTTATATGCATGCATACAAGTCCTTTGGTTGATCTCTTATCTCCCCACCTCTCCCTAGCCTTCCCGCTGTAATTTGACAGTCTGTTCGATGCTTCACTGCCTCTGCATCTATCTTTTTATTCATCAGGTTATAATGTTCTTTATTTTCCATAAATGAGTGAGATCATGGTATTTTTCTTTCATTGCCTGGATAATTTCACTTAGCATAATGCTCTCTAGTTCCATCCATGCTGCTGCAAATGGTAAGAATTCCTTCTCTTTTATAGCAGCGTAGTATTCCATTGTGTAGATGTACCACAGTTTTTTAATTCACTCATCTGCTGATGGGCACTTAGGCTGTTTCCAAATCTTAGCTATTGTAAATTGTGCTGCTATAAACATAGGGGTGCATATATCCTTTCTGATTGGTGTTTCTAGTTTCTTGGGGTATATTCCTAGAAGTGGAATCACTGGGTCAAATGGGAGTTCCATTTTTAGTTTTTTGAGGAAACTCCATACTTGCCAGAAAACAATTACTGTTTCACTAATAGAGAGATGTGGACAGGAAGCCAGAAGGCTGGTCAACAACCTTAATTGCTCTAACCACTCACTGTTTAGTTGAGGCATTGTTAGCTGAAGCAGCCTCCACCTCTGTTGATCTTGTGTATATTTCTGTTTATCTTGCCTAAGATGTTTTCCCCAAAACCTCAATAAAAGGGACGGCAGGGCCAGAGCAGTCAGTAGTTCTCCCACTAGAGGTGGGCTCCGCCTGGCCCCCCATATCGCCAAATTAAATTTCTTCTAGTCTCTTTTCATTTGTGTGCGGCCCTTCTCCAGAACCCGAACCCTGAACCGGAACCCTGAACCACGCGGGACGTGAAAGGGGATCCCACACATACTGTTCTCCACAGTGGCTGCAGCAGTCTGCATTGCCACCAGCAGTGCACGAGGGTTCCTTTTAGTCCCTCTGCATCCTCTCCAGCTCTTGTCTTTTGTTGATTTGTTGATGATAGCCATTCTGACAGGTGTAAGATGGTACCGCATTATCCTTTTGATTTGCATCTCTCAGATAATTAGTGACTTTGAGCATGTTTTCATATGTCTCTTGGCCTTCCTTCTGTCTTCTTTTGAAAAGTATCTATTAGGGTCCGTTGCCCATTTTCTTTAAATAATATATTTTATTGATATTTTACAGAGAGGAAGGGAGAGAGATAGAGAGTTAGAAACATCGATGAGAGAGAAACATTGACCAGCTGCCTCCTGCACACCCCCCACTGGGGATGTGCCCGCAACCAGTACATGCCCTTGACCGGAATCGAACCTGGGACCCTTCAGTCCACAGGCTGACACTCTATCCACTGAGCCAAACCGGTTTTGGCAATTGCCCATTTTTTTTTATTGGATTGTTTATCTTCTTTTTGTTAAGTTGTATGAGTCCCCTGTAAGTGTTGGAGATTAAACCCTTATCAGAGATGACATTGGCAAATATGTTCTCCCATGCAGTGGGCTTTCTTGTTGTTTTGTTGAAGGTTTCTTTTGCTGTGCAAAAGCTTTTTATTTTGATGTAGTCCCATTTGTTTATTTTGTCTTTAGTTTCCATTGCCCTAGGAGCGGTATCGGTGAAGAAATTGCTTGGGCATATGTCTGAGATTTCACTGCCTGTGGATTCCTCTAGTATTTTTATGGTTTCCTGTCTTATGTTTAAGTCCTTTATCCATTTTGAGTTTATTTTTGTGTATGGTGTAGTTAGTGGTCTAGTTTCATTTTTTTTTTTGCATGTATCTGTCCAATTTTCCCAACACCATTTATTGAAGAGACTGTCTTGACTCCATTGTCTGTTCATGCCTCCTTTGTCAAATATTAATTGAGCATAGTGGTTTGGGTCAATTTCTGGGTTCTCTATTCTATTCCATTGGTCTATATATCTGTTCTTGTGCCAGTACCAGGCTGTTTTGAGAACAGTGGCTTTGTAATACAGCTTGAAATCTGGTATTGAGATACCACCTACTTTGTTCTTCTTTCTCAACATTGCTGCAGCTATTCAGGGTCTTTTTTTTTATTTCAGATGAATTTTTGGAGAGTTCTTTCTAGGTCTGTGAAATATGCTGTTGGTATTTTAATGGGGAGTGCATTGATTCTATAGATTGCTTTGGGTAGTATGGACATTTTAATGATGTTGATTCTATCAATTCATGAACATGGTACGTTCTTCTATCTGTTTATATCTTCCTCTATCTCTTTTTTCGGTGTCCTGTAGTTTTCTGCGTATAGGTCTTTTACCTCCTTAGTTAAGTTTATTCCTGGGTATCTTAATTTTTTTGGTGCAGTGGTAAATGGGATTGCTTTTTTAGTCTCTCTTTCTGTAAGTTCACTATTGGTGTGTAGAAATGCCATAGATTTTTTGGTGTTAATTTTGTATCCTGCTACATTTATTAAGTCTAATAATTTTTGATGGAGTCTTTCGGGTTTTTTATGTACAATATCATGTCATCTGCATAAAAGGACAGTTTTACTTCTTCTTTTCCAATTTTGGATGCCTTTTATTTCTTCTTCTTGTCTAATTGCAATGGCTAGCACTTCCAGTACTATGTCGAACAGGAGTGGTGAGAGTGAGCATCCCTGTCTTGTTCCTGTTCTTAGGGGAAATGGTTTTAGTTTATGCCCATTGAGTATGATGTTGGCTGTGGGTTTGTCATATATAGCTTTTATTATGTTGAGGTATGATCCTTCTATCCCCACCTTACTGAGAATTTTTATCAAGAAAGGGTGTTGGATTTTGTCAAATGCTTTTTCTGCATCAATTGATATGACTATGTGATTTTTATCTCTCAATTTGTTTATGTGATGTATGACGTTTATTGATTTGCAGATATTGTACCATCCTTGCATCCCTGGGATAAATCCTACTTGGTCATGGTGTATGATCTTTCTTATGTACTGCTGGATCCGATTTGCTACAATTTTGTTGAGGATTTTGGCATCTATGTTCATGAGGGATATTGGCCTGTAATTCTCTTTCATTGTGTTGTCTTTATCTGGTTTTGGTATTAGGGTGATGCTGGCTTCAAAGAATGAGCTTGGAAGTGTTCTTTCCTCTTGAATTTTTTGGAATAGTCTGAGGAGGATAGGTTTTAGATCTTCCTTGAATGTTTGGTAAAACTCCCCTGTGAAACCGTCTGGCTCTGGGCTTTTGTTTGCTGGAAGCTTTTTGATGACTGCTTCAATTTCTTCCATAGTTATTGGCCTATTGAGATTTTTAGATTCTTCCTGACTGAGTTTTGTAAGGTTGTATTTTTCTAGCAATATGTCCATTTCCTCCAGGTTTTCCAGTTTGTTGGAATAGAGTTTTTCATAGTATTTTTTAACAATCCTTTGTATTTCTGTGGGGTCTGTTATTATTTCACCTCTTTCATTTCTGATTTTGTTTATTTGGGTGCTCTCTCTTTGCTTCTTGGTGAGCCTGGCTAGAGGTTCATCAATCTTGTTTATCCTTTCAAAGAACCAGCTCTTGGTTTTGTTGATCTTTTTTATTGATTTTTTATCTCTATGTCATTTATCTCTGCTCTGATCTTTAGTATTTCCTTCCTTCTGCTTACACTGGGCTTTTCTTGTTGCTTTCTTTCTAACTCTTTGAGTTGTAGAGTTAGGTAATTTATTACCATTGTTTCTTGTTTTTTGCAGTAGGCTTGTAGAGCTATGAACTTCCCTCTCAGGACTGCTTTCGCTGTGTCCCATAGATTTTGGATTGTTGTGTTTTCATTGTCGTTTGTTGCCATGATGTTTTCTTTCTTCCTTGATCTCTCTGGTAACCCAGTCATTGCTTAATAGCATGCTATTTAGCCTCCAGGTGTTTGATTGTTTTTATTGTAGTTGATTTCCAGTTTTATGCCATTGTGATTTGAGAAGATACTTGATATGATTTCTAAATTCTTGAATTTGAAGAACCTTTGCCTGTGACCCAATATATGGTCTATCTTTGAAAATGACACATGTTCACTTGAGAAGAATGTATATTCTGTGGCTTTGGGGTGAAATGTTCTGAAGATGTCAATTAATTCCATCTGGTCTAGTGAGTCATTTCAGATTGATGTTTCTTTGATGATTTTTTGTTTAGAGGATTTATCCAGTGGTGTTAGTAGGGTATTAAAGTCCCCTACTATGACTGTATTGCTGTCACTCTCTCCCTTGATATCCTCCAGAAGTTTATGTATTTGGGTGCTCCTGTATTGGGTGCATCTATGCTTACCAGAGTTATTTCTTCTTGTTGGATTGTTCCCTTTAGTATTATGAAGTGGCCTTCCATATCTCTTTTTATGTCCTTCACTTTGAGATCTAATTTGTCAGATATAAGTATTGCTACCCCAGCTTTTTTTTCATTTGTGTTCTCCTGAAAAATCTTTTTCCATCCCTTCACCATCAGTCTGAGTGCGTCTTTTTTTTCTGAGGTGGGTTTCCTGTAGACAGCAGATATATGGGTCATGTTTTCTTACCCACTCAGTTACCCTATGCCTTTTGATTGGGGCATTTAACCCATTTACATTTAAAGTTATTATTGATTGGTACTTGTTTGTCGCCATTTTTATTCTTTACCCCTGTGTTCCTTCTTCGCTTTCTATTTCTTCTTTTTACAGCAGACTCTTTAGCATTTCTTGCATTGCTGGTTTGGTGGTAATAAACTCCCTTAGTCCTTTTTTGTCTGTGAAGCTCCTGATTTCATCCTCAATTTTGATTGATAGCCTTGCTGGGTACAGTATTCTCAGATTCAGACCCTTCCTTTGCATGACTTTGTATATTTCAATCCATTCTCTTCAGGCCTGATGTGTTTCTGTTGAGAAATTAGTTGCTAGTCTGATGGAGGATCCTTTGTAGGTAACTTAGGTAACTTTCTGTCTCTCTTTGGCCACTTTTAAGATTCTTACTTTGTCATTGGTGTTTTTGTCAATTTAATTATAATGTGCCTTGGTGTTGGTCTTTTGGGATTCATTTTGTTTGGGACTCTGTGAGCTTCTTGGATTTGTGTGAGTTTTTTCTTCCCTATATCAGGGAAGTTTTCTGTCATTATTTCTTCAAACAGGTTTTCTATTCCTTCCTCAGTTTTCTCTCCCTCTGGCACCTCTATTATGCAGATGTTGTTTTGTTTCGTATTGTCCCAAAGTTCCCTTAGGCTCTCCTCCTGTTTTTTATTTTATTTTTTTCTAGATGCTGCTCTACTTGGGTATTTTTTCCTACCTTGTCTTCTAGCTCACTGATGCGGTCCTCTGCTTCTTCTAGTCTACTGTTGATGCTTTCTATTGATTTCTTTATAGCAGCGATGTCATTTTTCATTACTTCTTGGTTCTTCATTTCCTCTTGGTTCTTACAAATATTGTTAAATTTGTTTTCCATTCTTTTCAGCCACCTTATGACCATTTCACTGAATTCTTTCTCTGACAGGTTGTTTGCCTCCATTTAGTTTACTTCCTTTTCTGGTGATGCCTCCTTTTCTTTCATATGCAGGCTGTTTCTTTGTCTCCCCATGATCTCTCTTCTCTGGGTGTTTGGTTATGTAGTTCTCTCTCTACTGCGTTGATTTAAAGGCACAAAATACAACACAACAAGGCACAATGCACAAGGCATTGAACACAAATGTATTCATGATACTAATAACCTCAAATAAAGGTGACCACCAGAGAAAAGAGAATTAGGGGATAAGAAAAAAAAAAGGAGTGCAAAAATGAAATTGAGTAAAGGAAAAAATAGTAAGGGAGAAAAGAAAGAGAATAAAAAAGAAGAGGGGGAAAAAACTATTTATATGGGGAGAAAACTCCAATAGAACAGCCACTAATCCCAACAAATGCAAGCAACAAATACCTAGAGATGAATGCAAACTACAAACAACAAGTCATATCAAGCGAGGTGAGGAAAAACAGAAGCAAAAACAAACAAAAACAAAACAAACAAAAGAAAAAGCAAAACATTCTCAAAAACAAGCATTAAAAAAAAAACACAATATAATCAACAATAAGCAAACAACAACAAAAGGACAGAGAGAAAAAATTTTTGGATAATGAAGAAAGAGAAGAGAGAGGTGTATATGGACTTAGAGCAGGGGATTGGAAATTAGATATATAAGTAGGATGAATTTTTAACAGGGGGTAAAATGAAGGAATAGGAAAAAATCTAAATCTATAGGGTAAGAGAAACAGTACAACAAAGGGGGAAAAGTGAGGAAGATAGTGTTGGCATAAAGGTAAAGTTGAGATAGAGTAAAATGATGCTAAAGGAAAGATGAAAATAGAATGTAGAACACTAATCCCAAAATGAAATAAAGAGAAAATAAAATGACACTTTAAAAAAAAGGTAAAATAGTAGTTGTAATAATACTGATTGAAAATAAAATGTAATAATTAAAAAGGTAAAATCAAGTGAGGAAAAAAGAAAAAAAATTAAGTTTCTTAAGTAAAAGATGAAAAAAAATAAAATAAAAATGTGCAGTAATGAAGATCATTCACTTCCTCTACTGTTCTGTTTGGCACGCCTGTTTCTTAGTCAGGACAGTATTGAAGTTCCCTGCGTTCCACTGCTCCTCAGTGTTGTAAGCCACAGCCCTGATTTTTCAGCAGGCAGTACTTCTTCGTTTCTTATACTCCTTTATTTGTGTTTACACAAGAGTCAGTGTTTCTGGATTGACCTCTTGGTCTATAGGTCCTCTCTAGCTAGTGTTTATATTTTGTTTTCCCTGTCACACTTAATACTGGTTTGGGGGAATGGGCTGCCCCAGAGCTGGTTCTCTGATCGTTATTCCCCACTCTGATCCCCAGGTTCCACAAAAACAACTTTCCTCTGCAGTCTCTTAGAATGTCCCCAATTGGGTGATCCTGTGTTCTGGGCTTAATAATCAAAAGCAAGGATTTAAGGAGAAAAAAGGAAAAAAAAAAGAAAAGAAAAAAGAGTCAGAGTAAGTGTGCCAACTCCTGGCTTTTACCCTCCGGCACTGCGTGCAAGTCTGTGCAGTCTTTTTCCCCCTAGCTCTAAGCTGCCTGCCCCCTTTTAAAATTTTAGGCTGCCCTTTTGCGCCCAGTTCAGCTATGGGTTGCTTTTTAGAGTTCCCTTCTGTTAGCAGCCCTGCGGATCCCCTTCCACATTCGCGGGTCACGCTAGCCCCAATGGCCGCGGATTTTGTAGGGCGCAGACTTCCCCAGATCCTCTAGCTCCCATTGCGCACATTTCTCCCTCCTGCCTGGATGGCAGACCTCACCTTTTCTTAGGCGAAATCTGACCTTTTCGTGAGAAGGTGCAGAGCTCCTCCGAGTCCACGTATTCACGTTGCTTGGGGTCCAGTGTTCCTGGGTTCGCAGCTGTTCCCTGGTTGGTGTTGTAGATTCCCAGGATTGTTAGGCTTCTGATAACAGCCTCTCTCCCCTTCAAGATGGCACGGTCTCCATGTCAGAGCCGGTTGCTGCGGGAGGGATTTCAGCAGCAGTGGAGGCTGCCCGGTCAGGGGAACCTTGTCTGGACATCCCCAACAGTCCCTTGGAGTATAGCTGTCCCTCACCTCACAAATAAACACTCCCCGTGCGACCACACACTCTCCTTTCGTTCTCTCACTCATGCACTATCTTGCAGTCTGCCTTCCTGTCGACAGCCATCTTCCCCTTAACATCTCTGTCCTCAACTCTTTATCTCTGCAGCTATAATCCTTAGTTCACTCAGCACCTCTCACCCAGACTCCGGCAGGAGGCTTTTCTCTGATTCCCAGGCCCCAGTTTGAACCCTCCTCTGGTCCATTCTTCACAACTCACCTTCCCACTCTTTTCTGTCCTAGCTACTGAAAAGTCCAACAAAGTAATAATGTTTCATAACTCTTTTTAAAATGTTCACAGTGGCTCCCCACAGTCTGCAGTCCCAACCTTCAAGTTCTGGCCCCTGCTTTAAGTCACCATCTCCCTCAACTGTCCATTCAGCCATTTGAATTGCGACCTCCCTTTCTAGGGAGACACATAGTATCTGCTATTACCCTGCTTTTACACACATGACCAGAACATCTGCACCAATACCTGCTCCCCACCATTTTCACTTGCTAACTCCTTGTTCTTCAAGGAGTTACCTTCCAAAACATCTGCTGAAGACCAGCTTCAATGCCCCCAACTCTCGACAACTCCAGCACCCCATGAATACTACTCCCACCATACTAATAACCAGCTACCTGATTTGAAATTGCTTGCTTGCTTTTTCCTCAATATGACCATGACTGCTTGAGAGCAGGGACTGTGACTTTTATCTCTAAATCTCAGTCATGGCTTAGTAAACATTCATTGAATAAATAAAGCATAAAAAGGGGAGAAAAAAAACCTTAGGGGAGCTTACAAACGTGTATGAAATCAGTGAAGGTTAAAGCATGGAACATGGTTTCAGACTCTCTTTCAGGCTTTTCCTGTATGCTAGAATGAGAAGGACCTTGTGATATGAGCAAATTTAGGAACTAAAATGTAAAGTGACTGATTGGGCCAGAAGTCTAACTTGTGAAGGCAGCCCTTCCTCAAAATCCAGGCCTCCTATTTTATATCCTTAACACTTTTCACTTTACCTTTAAATACCTCAATATATCTGTAATTGATTATTTTTGGTATAATTATGTGTTCAATATCTCTCTCTCCTCCACTAGACTCTTGCAGAGATCATTTATATCATGTATAGTTAACATTTAGAAGATATTCTATATGTATTTGTCTACTTAGAAAATAAATCATAACTAGATCCAATATGTCCATACCCCCAATTTCTGTATCTTCTTTGCACCCCATATGGCCTCCAGTATGCTGCAAATTTTTTATCATATAACAAAGATGTAATTCTTGGATACTAATAACTCATGGACTCAAAAGTCTGGAGGTATTTGACAAAATCTTCTTACAATGCAATATCACTGTTTTGATACCTCCCTCATTTCTATATTGTACTGATGGAAGACAATGAGAAAATAATGATAAATTCAGCCCAGAATTAAAATCTAGAAGGAGGGTAGACAGAGTAGAGGGAGAAAATGACCTGTCAAAGGCTAGAGTCTTTGCTTATTAATAAAATGCAGGATAATTCCTGGTAATGAGAGCTAAGTTGAACTTCCAGTAGGAGAGTAGATGTACTTGATATTCCCCAGAAGAATGTTTAAGGATTTTAGAATAGAAAAGAATCAAAATGATCATCAAGTCTAAAAATCTTTCAAAGATAAGCAAAAATGTAGACTGATTAAATTCTAGGGAACAGAAGGCCCAGGTCCCATGACAAGGACATATAAATAAATACACATGCATATTTATATGCATGCATAAATTATATGTGTGTATGTATGCATATATGTACCTAGTTATACATATTCATTTAAAGACATTCATATAGACATACATAAAAGAAGAGGTTTTAGATTAGATCATCTTTTGGTCAACTTGGAGTTACAGAAAAGGAGTGGGGGTGGGGGTGGGGAATGTAGGCCAATTGCATTTAACAGTAGTGAGTCAGCCAGATCAGAGAATGCAATCTGACCACTGGTCATGTCCATTATGTAGAGGTGTCACAATCACTCAGACTAAAATAGCAATGGAATTTGCATTTCTGAGTTTAAGTTTCCCAAAATTTACTCTTGTATTTTCTCCTCTTCCTCACACCTTCCCACCTCTTCCGCTCAGTCCTGACGTAGAACCCTGTCCTAACCACCTGTGGTTATCCTCCTACTCTTTCTTATCCCAATCATTGCAATTTTGAGAGAATATCAAAATGTCCTTAAATGTTTCCAACCCTTCTGAGTCAGGGGTTTATAGTCACTACAAATTTCCCAGAATGCACCTAAGTTTTTCAGCTGGAATTTAATGAAATGAGTCCCCCAAACCAGGTTTATTTACAGGGGTAAGTTGAAGTGGATTTTCCCAATATCTCTTAAAAGAAGATGGGGGGGTAGGAGTCGAAGAGGGCAGATTTTTTTGGTCTGTTTTTTTGAGTTTTTGTTTGTTTTTACACCAAGCTTGTCTTTAACTTGAGTTTCAGCACAGATCATATGGAACCTCCAATAAGTATGTATGGGTGTATTAACCTATGTATCCAAACCCTCCTCCTAAGCCACCAAACTGTTGATTCTTTGCCAGCCTCTGGCCTAAGCTGAATCCACTAATAATGTAGCCTGCTCTAGAAATCATGACTCTGAGGAAGTGGGCTGGGTCATCTGCACAGGAATTCACAGGTCTTAAGTATAGATGCATTGTTGTTCTAGGCAGAAAAATGCCACCCCAAAAAAGATGTCCCACTCTAATCTCTGGAACCTGTGAATATGTTTATTTTACAAAAGGAAGTTAAGATTGTAGATGGAATTAAGGCTACTAATAAGTGGATTTTAAGGTAAAATTATCTTATACTAGTGTCCCAGTGCATGGATTCGTGCACATTGAAAGGAAATTAATTAGAATAAATATTTTAATATCGCTATTTGTGTCTTGCTAATGAAAAGAAAATAGGATTCTACTGAGTCTCCTATCTACTTACTCCAGGACTTTTGTGAGGATCAAATGAGATGAGGCACAGGAAAATGCTTCACAAACATTTGGTTAAACTGTAAAATGTTTGCACCTGGCTATAAAACAAGTCAGGTTCCTGGCCAAAGAAACTCCAAGGAGGCTAGTCTCTAGGGAGAGGAAGCTGGGTGTTGCTATGTGACATCATTATTCAGCACCCACAGCCACCATTTCCAGGCTGGGCTGTGGGCCACATTTTGCGCCATGGGGTCTTGGCAGCGTTGGCTGCGATTTGGTAGGGTGTCACTCCAGGGTGGTGGCAGGGCCTGTGTCCTACTTGGGGGAAGCTGAGTGTTGGTTTGTTGGCACCAGGTCCTTGGTGCCATTTATTTTTATTTTTTTTCTTTATTGATTAAGGTATTACATATGTGGTGCCATTTCTTTTTAAATGTCCAGTGCACGATATGACAGCTCCTGAGTTAAGCATCTGCCTCCTGGTGGTCAGTGAGTGTCATAGCTACAGGTCAGATGGACATACACTTAGCCTTATATATATATATACTAGAAGCCTGTTGCACGAAGTTTCGTGCAATAGACCTTCCTTCACCTGGCTGCCGGCAGCAGTTTTCCTCTGGCCACCCGCCGATCAGAGCACCTCCCGCCAGCGCCATCGGCCACCCCGAGAGGAACTCCAATTGGGAGGCGCTCCGATCGGCGGGTGGCCAGAGGAAAACTGCTGCTGGCAGAAAACTGGTGCTGGCAGCCATGCAATTGGCCACCCCGAGTTCCGCCACCGGTGCCTTCCGCCGGCTCCATCGGTCCTCCCGCAGTGCCGGCCGTTGGGGCCGGTGGGAGGAACGGGGGGCGGGGACTCATGAGGAACAGGGGGGGAAGGGTGGGCGGGGACTCCTCCTGTCAGACCAATTGGCCACCCCAAGTCCCGCCCCCAGCCTGCAACCGGCCCAATCGTGGGCATAGCGGAGTGATGGTTATTTGCATACTTCACTTTTATTAGGTAGGATAGATTATCTGGGTGGGCCCAGTGTAATCACAAAGGTCCTTTTAAGAGGGAGGCAGGAAACAGAAGAGTGTGTTACACTGATGAAAAATGAGAAAGATTCTATAGTACATGGAGGACTAAAGATGGAAGGCAGCCACAAGCCGAGGAATATGGTAGCCTCAAGTAGCTGGAAAAGGCAAGAAAGTGGGGGCTCTCCTAGTGTCTCCAGAAATAACACAGCTCTGCCAACACCATTTTGGACTTCTGACCTCCAGAATTGTAAGGTAAATACATTTGCATTGTTTTAAGTCACTGAGTTGTGGTAATTTGTTGCAGCAACAATAGGAAACTAACACAATAGTTTAATGGGGACAGTGGTGCTTGAAGGGATGGATTGGGGTGAGCTTATCCCCTTTGCCCTATAATTTCCTATAAGGAGAGGCACAATGGGACCAGGGCCAGTAAGCAGTACTCTAAAGCTCAGAGGCCAGGAATGGACTGTGGTTGCCTGGATGTAAGGGTGGTGCCAATAATACCAAGGGAATAGATATGAAAACAGAAGGTCAACTGAAAGGTAAAACAATAAAACCTCTTTCTTCATTTGTTCTTCAGAATCACCTGCCTTAAACTATGTACTCCTGAAACTAAGTTAATAATATATGTCAACTGTGATTGAAAATTAAAAAAATATAAAAAAAGAAACATCATCCATGTTCAAATCACCTCTATATGCAGATAACTTACAAAAATTAGCCTAAGATTTCTAGAGTGGAAATATATCTTATATGGAATTCTGAAGTCAGTAAATAAAGCAAATAAAACCATATGTGGTCTAAATTACTATAATTTCTTCAGTGTTCCACAATTTGGTCTCTAGCATTGTAAAGGCTACATTTTGTTAGGTTGTCCACCAGATGAAATATTAAAGGTGCTAATCTTTAAATGCTAAAACCATACTAAAATTGGCATATAATGTGAGAGAGGCATGTGGTAATTTAGACCAACAAGGAGCTCAAGGAATAACAGATTCATGTCTTCCATCTTATACTTACTCTGGGCTAGCTCAATGTCCACTGACTTGAAGGAGTAAAATGGTGAATATAGTGCTTCTTTATTATAAATTCTCTCTCTCTCTCTCTCTCTCTCTCTCTCTCTCTCTCCCCCTCTGACAGTTTACCTCCAAATTCTATCCATTTCTTTCTGTTCACTCTGCCCCTATGTCATACATTCTTTTGCTTCAGTGCGTGGGGGATATGGAAAGTAACCTCTGGTCATACATTCCTAACTGGGCAGGTCATGGTGGATAGTCATGCCCCAGGCCCATAAACTTTTTATTTTTATTTATTGATTGATTTTAGAGAGAGATGAACAGGGAGAGAAAGAGAGACATTGATTTGTTGTTCCACTTATTCATGCATCCATTGGTTGATTCCTGCATGTAACCTGCAACCTTGATGCATTGGAGACAATGCTCCAACCAACTGAGCTACCCAGCCAGGACGGCCCATAACTTCTTAAGTGAAAGGTTTTAAGACAGCCCTGTCCATTGTTCTTGTGCAACTAAGTTAAAACACCTTTGAAATATCAGAAATATACCCCTCAAAAGTGGTATGAATCCTCAAGAGGGCACATAATCTTAACTATCCTGTAATCTAATCCCTGCATTGCTTTCTCCACTCTTCTTTACATCCCTTCCTTAATTTCAAATGAATAAAAGAAGCTACAAAACTGTTATTCTCTGGAGCATTTGAGGCCTTGCTCTCTGGCATATGTCATCAGTTTGGCTCAAATTAACTCGTAAAAATTTACTACAGGTTTGGATGTTTTTTATGTCAACAAGTACAATGACCTCTCTCCCTCAGCCTTGGCATGCATTCTTTACTTGGACAATTCTTCCCCCGACCCCCAGTCCCTAAAACCATCTAGGTCTTAGCTTAAACATGTTTCCTCAAAGACATTTCCCAATTTAAAGTACACCCTGTCCCACACTCACTCTTCTCTCTAATCACAGCCTGCTCACCGCTCCCCTTCCTGGTGTTTACCGTATTTTGAAATACAGGCTTTTTTCTCAATGTTTTTTGTCTCCCCATTATGTCCATAAGGACATAAATCATGTATGTTTTATTTACTACAACATCATAGCACCTAATGAGTATTCATTAAATACTTATTGAATGAGGTAATGATTTTATGCTTTATTAAGGAATAATTTCCTTTGGGATTCAACATAGTCACAGTTGTAAGGGATACACTTTGTTTAAAAGTTGACTTTTACTACCCAAAATGTAGGTTATAGAATTGTTAGATAATTTAAAGCATGTGCTTTTATGAGAGAATGAAGAATAATAAAGGGGGTTTATAAAGATCAGGTGTTTATGATTTCTTGTGCTTTCCTGGGGAAAATGATGATAAAGGGAACTCACATTTTATGAGGCTCAGCAATGGACCAGGCATTTATGTTAAGATTGCTTTCTCTCATTCACTTAATTTTTGAAATAATCCTATGAAGTAGTTATTATTGCCATTTTGTATATGAAAAACTGAAGGTCAAAAAAATTAAATTTTGGGATAGGTGAGTGGCTGAGCCAGGATTTGATACCAGATTGCATTCCAAAACACTTGTGTTGTTTAAAAATTATAATTATGCTCTACTATCTAATAGTAAATGAGCACTAACTCTAATAAAATTGTCTATGTATATATTTAATCTCACACATTTGTGTAAAGGAGGTAAGAACATAGAATTGACAAACCTCAGAGAAAACTTCCTAGGTCAATGATTTGCCTAATGGGTCAATTTAATTAAAATTCCTGTTGAGCCTGAGTTTCTAGCTTTAAGAACTGGTTTGGACAAATGGAGAACTCTTGAAAATTCCCAAGTTAGGTGGAAAAATTAATCACAAGAGATTATAAAAGCAGCTTAAAATTTTATCTTTGGATAGAATTGAAAATTTTTATCTCAAAAGTACTTTTCTATTTAATTTTTTCTCTTATTTTTGGTTTCCTTTGTGATCTATTCACAAAGCATTTTATCTCACCAGGAACAGGCCTTAGCTTCAGGAGACAGAGTTTGAATGTAATAGGAAAAAGCGGGCTGCTGGACAGGACAGCAAGCTGTGTTGGTGAGCGTGATTGGGGAAGTCACCGAGCTGAAATCACAGGTGGCAGATCTCCTCACTAGGAGTGCAGAGGCTGGCCCTGCTGTGGGCTGACTATTAAAACCAGGGTCACATTTGGGCCCTCAGATATGCACTTGAAGAATGAGAAGTGCCCTAACACTAGATTTGGACAAAACTTTGATGTTCATATCCAAGTGGACATAGTCCTATTCCCGAGGCTTCTGTGAGGACAAATAAATCACGCATAGTAAGTTCACAGGGGAGAACCTGACTCAGCTGAGCTTTAACATGGTAGTGTGTTTGCCTGTTAGATCTTTTTAAATGTACACCCTAACCATCCAGTCCTGTGAATTCAAAGACAATCAGGGTGTAGGACATGTGCGAGTTATGCCTGGCACATGCCTGTTATGTTTTGCATTATTCTGTTCTCTTCACCCTGGTAAGATTTAATGAGTAAGCTTGTTGTCTCTGTGGAATGTTTTAAAAAATCTATGCAATAATGTATTTATTTTTAATATATTTTTATTGATTTCAGAGAGGAAGGGAGAAGAAGAAAGATAGAAACATCAATGATGAGAGAAAATCATTGATATGCTGTCTCCTGCATGCCTCACACTGGGAATCAAGCCCGCAACCTGGGCATGTGCCCTGATCAGGAATTGAACCGTGACCTCCTGGTTTAGAGGTCAACACTCAACCACTGAGCCATGCAAGCTAGGCACAAGAATTTCTTGAGTAGTGCTTCAGATATTTGTATTCTGATGTTATTTTTTCCTTGAAAAATTTTAACATCTGACATATTTGCCCCTCTTGCAGCTATTTTAGATTAGATGATGCAGTGCTAGTTAAAAGCTGAAGACCTTATTTAAATACTTTGAATATGAGGTTTTATTTATTTACTAGAGACCCGGTGCACAAATGTGTACACAGGTAGGGTCCCTCCGGGTGGCCTGCGGGAATAAGGCCCCAGGTTTTGCCCCCAAGCTCGCAGCCCCAGCGCCGCCCCCTCACCTACTCCACCATCCTGCCTGCAGGGCAATCGATCTGGGCTGGGCCCCCTGCCAGGCTCCCTCAGCACCTGGGAGCCAAGCAGTGGCCCCGCCCCCTACCATCACTGCTGGTCGCGATCTGCGGGGTGGTTGGCGGGGCAACCGGACCCCCATCTTATCGGGGCCCAGTGGGGCCAGCAGCACCTCCACTGCCACCCGCTGCCAGCACTGTGTCGTCCCCTGGTGGTCAGCACACATCATAGCGAGTGGTTGAACTCCTGGTCGAACTCCAGGTTGAGGGAACAATTTGCATATTAGGCTTTTATTATATAGGATAATTAATAATGAGGCTGCTTTTAATCCTCACAGTTTGGTTTGTTCAATGAAAACTGAGATTATAAATATCCACAGTGGACCCCGGGGAGACATACAGCAAATAGCAGCCGCTGCTTCACAAGTTTCTCTCGTGCGGCAGGTTTGCCAGGACCCTCTCTCAGTACCTCTACGCACCACTAAGCGTGCATTCCTGAGACAGTCAGCGTGCTCTCGGAAGAGCTTACTTTGTCTTTCTTTTTTCTTTAGTAATTTTGGTTGAAATCAAAGGACTTCATAGTACTCCTCACCTAATATATTTTATAGAGATTTAATAATAGGAGAATCCAAGTTGGAAAAATAAGATGAAAAGATGTCAAGGCACTTCTTAGCCTGTATTAGAAAAATCAGCAGAGTATGTACTTACCCACGAAAGACGATTATATGTCCTCATGGAAGATAATGACAGACCATTAGTTCAATGTGTACCTTGAATGTGTTGTTTGTTTCTTTGCTAGTTTCCCTCTTAGCAATGGGAGATCTGGGCTAATTTAACTACATTCTCTCTGAGGTTCTGACAAGTGGAATACATTCACATAAATTCTGGCCTCTGTATGGTACAGCTCTGTCCATGGAATGGAACAAGGCGAAGTAGGCCAGGGGGGATTAAGCCCTTGAACTTGGCATCATTAGCACTGTGTTCTAACCCACCGGCTAACTAGCCACAGGCAAAGACCAACTGGACTAATAAATCACAACAGCCAGAACAATCTGGTTTGAATCTATTTCTCATTTTTAATATATTAGTTTTATAATTTGATTTAAATATTTTAGGATAAATGAAGCCAAAGACTTGTGTTGCTGTCATTCAGAAGAAAGAAAGCAGAAAAGAAAAGGCATCCCACACAACTTCCCCAACAACTAGGCACAAAGTGACATGAAGGACATTCTCTCACTTCCTACAGAAGGTGTCAACCTGGAAGGTTGAGAGTAAATCACAAATTTTACAAGTAATTTATGTATTTTTAATAAGCACAAACAAAGCTTTGTTTTTAAGAAAAATGTTTTGGACCACTTTAAAGACTAATAACTTTTATAAAACAGAAAAAAAAAATCACTGCTATTTTGTTCTTTGTTTTTGCCAGATTTTCATGCATTGTTTTTTTTATCCAAAAATGAGGTACATATGTATCTTTAAAGCCTCAAAGTAATTTAGTTGCATCCCAACTGCCACTTCATTCCTATTGTGTAAATAGGTCACTGGAGATAATGTCTTAACATTATTGTCCCTGTGGCTCTAGATGCCTAGAATATATTCAAAATGCCACCTACTTCCAAGGCCCATTACAAGTAGCACCTCTTCTAGTGAGCATACCTTAACATTTGAAAATTGACTTCCTTCACACCACCACCATTTTTATTGCCCGCACCTTATGTTTGGCGACTTGTTTGTATGCAATTACAGATGCTCCTTGACTTACAATGGCGTTATGTCCAGATAAACCCATTTTAAGTAGAAACTATTGTAAGTAAAAAATGCATTCAATAAACTTAACCTACCAAACAACATAACTTAGCCCAGCCTACCTTAAACATGCTTAGAACACTGTATAACCTAGAGTTGGGCAAAATCATTTGGCTGCTGCTGCTCAGCATCACGAGAGTATTGTACAGGAGTTACTAGCCCAGGAGAAGATCAAAATTCCAAATTTGAAGTACAGTTTCTACTGAATCGTATTGCTTTCACACCATCATAAAGTCAAAATATCGTAAATTGAAACTTCATGAATCAGGAACCGTCTGGATTATTATTATTGCTCTGTATGTGGCTCCGATTATTTCATCATCATCATTGCCTCCCTTATGAAAAAGTAAAAACATAAATTCCATGAGGAAAAAGGTGGAGTTGGATATTTCTTCAGTGACTAAGCAGCAAAGAGATCTACAGTGTAAACCTGTGAAAGTTAATTTGAATTGAAGAACTCTCTCCGTGATCTATGGATGTTGTGGGATTGTTAATCTATAAATGTTCTTGCCTTGGTCTCTTTAACACCAAATTGGAAGAACACAGATGTGAACTTTACATAGAATATATCCCTTCATATTTTTAGCCTAATATTCAGTCCCTTCGTGGGTGAGTAAAGTGTGTCTTCAAATACATGTTTCTTTTCATATGATCTTTAGAATAATGTCAAAATGTTGGATGTGATGATCAATATTTTTGAAAATACTTTTATTTCATTTACTAAAGATTTTAACAAGATCGGTCTCTTTAGTACAGCTGTAGTACAACTGAAAAATAGAAAATCCATTGAGATTTCAAAAGATAGATCTCATCTCCAGTAAGTATAAATTATAACAGCTCATCCTTTCTCTGTTAGTGTCTAAAGAGATTGCAAAACCAAAATCATGATGATACAGTTAGAGATAGACTTCCTGAAATTATCTAACCGTAACAGATACTTGGTCAGAATAAGGAAATAAAGTAGCAGTAGTAATAACAATCATAGTTAGCCTTTGTATAGTGCTTGCTATGTGCCTGGCAGGTCTTGAACACTTCATTTGCATATGCATACTCATTTAATCCTCACAAGAGCCACATGAGGTAAGTGTTATAGTTACTTCCATTACATAGATTCGGAAATCAAGTCATAAGGTGATGAATCGAACTGCTCAATATTATTCACCCAAGCAATCTGTTTCCACAGTCCACCTTTTAACCAGTATGCATGTCTTAAAGGGGGAGTTTATAAAAGTGGATGAGTCATTTTGACAGTTATAGATAATTTTACCAGCTCTATTATAGGAAGCCAAAGCCTCCTGTCTATGCAATTTTCTTAGCAGTGAACAGGCAACACCATCTCCAATTTCTGCAATGGTGCTCTGTGCTCTGGATGGCAGTGGGTTTCACCTGAGGGACAGAAGCATGACAGATAACATCCTGCCCTCTACCCACACCACCTCCTGGAATCTCAGCGAGCAGAGAAAGTCGAGTGCAAACAAACCGACTAAAATAAAACAGTACCTCTGCTGCCTTAATACTTGCCCAGTTTTCTTACTTGTAATAGCCAAATATAAATGCTGTTCTTTTTAAAAAGCAAATAACTGAAATAATGGCATACCTGCTGCCAACTTTGTGGGCTTAAATCTCATAAATTCTCAAGGACTGAAGTGTGTATACTGTCTCTGAAAGCACTTTATGTTCTTTATGGAAAATAACAAACATAAAAAAAAAAACCTAAAATTAATCTGAGAGCATTTGATAATCAGGCCATGATATCATCAACTTCAGATATGCTGAGAATATGAGGAGCTTTATATCAACAGATGGAAAGATAAAGAAATGTGGGGACTATTCTCAGGCAATGTGAAATGCAGTATTGGGTATTAATTGTTACTTGAAGCTCAGAAAATGTGCAAAAATTAGTCCTTAACTAGAGCATTGCTCCTCAAAGAGGGGTCTACTCTTCAGCAGGATCACTGTCATCTGGGAGCTTATTAGAAGTGGAAAATATCAGGCCCCAGCGCAAACCCGCTGACTACGGATCTGAATTTCTATAAGATTTTCCAGGTGATTTCTATGCATATTAAAATTTGAGAAGCACTATATTAGGGTGTCTCTCTACACCCAGTATCAAAATGTAATATCAAATGATATTACCTTAAATCGAGGCTAATTCTAAGACCACAGACACTTAATAGAAAGAGACTAATGGTAGTTTAATATATTTATGGCAATTTAAATATTACAAAACTGTTTCCCAGGCATTTGCCTCATTTAATATCTTTATTCTGCCTATGAGAAAGTCAGAATATGTGCGTGTTTTTCATGATAAAACTGTTGCTAAGAGAGAAACCATCATGGGACCAAAGCCATAAAGGAGGTAATCCTCTCAATCCAAATCTAGTCCTATTTCCATTCACAAGCAAATCATTTGCAGTTGTAAGAATACTTTTAAGTTGTGTTCTTGGAAATGCAAAAGAGTTGATGTATTTTTCTAAGACACAATTTATTCCCTATGATAGAGTTCAGTCTGCCGGAAAGGAGAGAAGCTAAACTTAGTCAAGTGCAAGTAAACTTAGCTACTTCAAGATTTTCTCAACTTTTTCTGGGTACACTCAATGATTTCATATTAAACTGGACATTTCCACCTTTTCTTCTTTTCTTCTGCCTGAGATAATAGTAGGCTATTGGACAGTGTGTGTGTGCCACTATGCCACGGTTGCCTCAGGTTCTTAGTCCTGACACCTCACATAGCCATTTCTACTCATTTCCCAGGCACTGTTGACATTCTTGTGAGGCTGCTGCACTTTATCCTACTCATGCCTGACTTCTGCTGTTCATCCTCTTTTTTCAGGAACTGATTCCAAAGATGAGGGTGGGGGGAGTGAACAGGACACGGGTACATGCTCTCATATGCTCTGCACCAGTGACTAACTCTCTGGATTCTATAACTCTTCTCTATTTCCTCTAGCCCACAGAGTTCTTATCTCTTCAAAGGCAGGAAAAACTTGATCTTCAAGTATTCTTGTGTGGCTTTTTTTTTTTTTTTTTCAAGCTTAAAAGTCAAGAATTTGATATTTTTGTTCTCCAGTTTCCCTAGTTGCCACTTCCCCCTGAGGCACTGCCTTGCCTGAGTCTGGTGGCCTCAGTGGAGGAGCTGTGACAGGGTAAAATGGAATGAGGTATGGCAAGCACCAATTAATACTGAAAAGATTGTCCTTCCTGGTGTCTTATAATTCTCATGAGATAATATGACAGACATGAGGCATGGGACTGTCCAGAGTTTAAATCATGGGAATTTAGGTTCACTCTAATCTGTTGTCCGACAATATCTGTAGTGCTATAATCAGTTCTCAGTGATACTCTTTAAATGTTATTGACAGCCTAAGGGATGGCAATAGAAAAACAATCAAAATGGTAAGGTATCTGAGAATAATTTTAAGTGAGGCCTGATTTAGCCTAGTAGAAACTGTAGACTGAAAAGGGGTTCCACGGAAAGCAATCTCACATAGAGATCTGACCATAAATTCTTAACGTGGGAGGTCATGGTGGGAAGTCACACCCCAGGCATATAACTTTTTTCTAAAAAGGTTATCTTTACCTTAAGCAAGCCCTGTCCATTGCTTTGGTGCATCCAGGTGAATACACCTTTGAAATGCCTCTTTTTCAAAGTAAACACCTACAAGAGAACACATAATCTTAACTGTCCTGTAATCTGATCCCAGCCTTGCTAGCTCCCACCCTCATGTAATCTTCCTTACATTCCAAATGCATAAAATTTGCATTTGCAACCTGTCATTTCCTGGAAGCATTTGTCTCAGTCTGCTGAGATCTTACTCCCAGGTGTATCTTCAGTTTGGCTCAAATAGAATTTTGTGAAAACCTTCTAAGGTTTGGACGTTCTTATATCAACATGACTAAGGGGGAAATAAATGTTGGAATGTCTGTCATATCATGTGAAAAAGAATAAACTTTAGTTGTTTTTGTCATTTGTGGTGTTTGGCTTAAAAAAGAATTCGAATCAATGAGTTAAGCTTAAGGAATCAAATTTTAATTCAAATTAAGTATGGTAGAGACAACAACGCCATTGTTGTTTTATTCCCGGAAAGAGCTACATTACAGAACAGCCTCAGTTCCTTATCCATCACTTAAAAGAGAAAGCCACTAGAGGAAGGTGAGTGTCCTAACCCCTACTTAATAACATGAGAGAAAATTAAACTTCGTGATGTAATGCCATTCACTAATATTTTGTGATTCATATGTTACCACAGCATACTCCCTGCTAGCATGACATTCAGTAAGGGAGAACTTCCAATGAAAGCAGTTAAGCAATGGACTAGATTTTCCATGCAGAAGTAGCTACTGTCAACATAAGAAACATCCAAACCTATAGAGAATTTTTATAAGCATTTATTTGAGTCAAACTGATGACCTATGCCAGGGAGCATAACCTCAAATGCTCTGAAAAAATAATAGTTTGCAGCTCCTTTTATGCATTTGAAATTAAGGAGGAGAGGTAGGAAGATTGGAGAAAGAGAAAGCAAGGCAGGGATTAAATTACAGGATAGTTAACAGGATTATGTGCTCTCTTGAGTGTTAATACCCCCTTGGAGGAGTATTATTTCTGGTATTTCAAAGGTGTGTTAACCTAGAGGTACAAGAATAATAGACAGGGCTGGATTAACACCTTTCACTAACAAAGTTATATGCCTGAGGCATGGCTACCCGCTATGACTAGCCCAGTTAGGAATTTATGATCAGATCAATCTGTGAGGTTACTTGACATAGAACTCTTGTGTTTTTTTTCATCCACACTACCCTATTATGGAAATTGTCAAGCAGTAAAGATAATACATTTATTAATAAATGTATTCATAAATTGTTTACATATTCATTAAGCTATGTGTTCAATGAGCATATACTGTGTGCCAGTTTTTCTATTATGTATTGGAGAAAAAGTTGTGAGTAAGATCAGCATGACCTCTCAGCACTAACCAGTAGTTTTGATTAGGTGATTCTCATGATTGCTTCCAATTCTAAGGTTTCTAGTGTCAAATCAATAGATTAATGGAAGATTGCTACCACCACATCTTACTGGATAATACTCATAACATTTAGCCATCCTCATTTTTATATACATGAGAATATGTGTGTATGTATATACATGTTTGCATTTATACAGACATGTTTTATATTTCTGATCATTCACATAATGATTGCCAGAAATTGTGAAGTATCTGAGAGTTTATTCAACTTGGAAGTTATCAAGTTATCTTGAATGCTAACAGAAGGCAAAAGACACCTGGATCAGAAACAGAGCATGGTTTATTATTCACAGCAAAAGTTGTAGCCAAAATATCAGCCTTTGCACTGAGACCCAGTTTCTACAGGAAAGAAGGATGAGGTCCAGCTGACCCAAGCACATGCAATGGATTGCACTACAGAAAAGAAATCTCGAGTTTAGGAAATATCAGCCTTTCAGCCTGCCCACCCTTTGTCACAGAGAGAGGCATTAATTTTTTATAACAGCCAATAAATCTGCTCTCTGCTCTGGAGGGAGATACTATCCCTATCTCTGTTTTCCAACATTGTTCTGTGTTAAACATCCCTGAGAAGATAATCAGAACAAAGGCTGCCAGTGCTTCTCTCACAAGATACACTGAAACACTAGAGATCCGTAGAGAACTGTCTTGCAATAATGATAACCACTAGATCACAAGCTACCATAAACCAGAACTAAAACTATCTTTTTCATCACCATATCTTCAATTCCTAGTGATGCCTGGGCCACAGGAACTGGATCTCGCATTTATTGAAGTTTGATAATATGTCAAGACTTTTCAAGCCCTGCATGCATTAACTTACTGAATCCCAGCAAGCACTATAAGATTGTTACAAATAGCCCTGCTGATATGGCTCAGTGGTTGAGCATTGACCCATGAACCCAGGAGGTCACAGTTTGATCCCCAGTAGAGGGCATGCAGGAGGCAGCCAAGGGATGATTCTCATCACTGATGTTTCTATCTCTCTCTCCTTCTCCCTTCCTCTCCCTGAAATCAATAAACACACATTTTTTTAAAAAGATAGTTACAAATATTATCTGTACTTTACACATGAGGAAGCTAAAGCCAAAATATTTTAGCAACTCATCCAAGATCATACAACAAATAAGTCATGGAACTTAAGCATGCATTTCTTGAAGAATTGAGTTGAGTGAATGGATGGATGAATAACTTTGAAACAGAAAAGAAGCATCTGCAGTTACATGCATCAAGCTATGTACCAGGTTGCAATTTTGAGTTTGATCACAAGGCAGTTCTGTCCCAGACCTCAATACTATTAAAACCAGACAAAAATCAGAGGCTAATGCAGATTGTTATTTTATCTGTTTATTTCTATAAGTGCAATATGCTCGGGGACTCTGCATTAAGTCTGTGTTATAACATGTCTAATTGAAGCTTTACTGCCTACATTTAATTTGCTTGACTTGGCCAAACTTCATGGTAAAAAACGAATTCTCTCTGAAAAAATATGAGAATGTATTTCATACTTATTGTTCTTAGTAGTATGTTCATTGGCAGGACATTAAAAACAAGTAGAATTGCTCTGTTTTATTAGCTGTGGAATAAATGTACAATGGAAAAATTAGCTCATGACTGAAACAGAGAGAAGTCATTTCTGTGCTATGTGCTGTCCCTAGATGGAGACAGGACTGGAGCTGCACAAATACATACCACACTGTCTTAGTTTTTCAAAAAATGCAATCTGTGTATTTGTTTTTAATCTCCTTCCTCATAGAATTAACTCATTTGCCCAGGTTGCAAACATAAATAAGTATGTACTGACATAGAAAGAGACTGAGAAATATGCATTTCCACATTATCAATAGAATATATATGAAGGTGGAGGAAGGGAAAGAAATTCCAGAAAAACCAAAGAAAAATAACATAGAGCCATTATCACATTAATTTGTATACTTTCTTCCAATATTTACTTTAATTGATTCATCAATAAACTCACACAACACATTTATTGAGCACGTAACTATATGCCAGGTACCTTAAGATGCTGGGCACATAGGGTATACAAATGAAACAAATAGGTATTCCCATTGTGCATTCTAGAGATGGCTTTTTAGGCAGTATATGTCAAATTTTGAAAACTGCATTTTTAGCATGTTATAAACACTTTCACATCTTACCCTTTGATTTTTATATCCATCATTTTAAAGGTCTGAATTAAATTCTCTTACCTGAATAGCTAATGGTTTAAATTACTTTTCTGTAGTTATATTTCATTTTTAAGCAAATAACCCCACAATGAACATATTAACAGATCAATTTTTTCTTCATATTTTCTATTAATATGTCTTACAGCTCATGCTTTGCCTGGATTTGTGCACACAGTCCTTGGGCACTCTGCTTCTCTTGTTCTGTACAAGAGGCGCATTTCAGACATTGAATGTTCTGCCAGCTGCACTGTGATTGGATTACTTCAGAGGCACGTAAGAATGATGCTCCTGAAATCTCAGCTTTCATAGATGGTAGTTGAAATTTCAAGGTTAGCATTCCATCTCTGTTCTCTTTTAAAATGCCTGCACCATGCCCTACCTGGTTTGGCTCAGTGGGTAGAGCATCGACCTATGGACTGAAGGGTCCCAGGTTCGATTCTGGTTAAGGGCACGTGCCTGGGTTGTGGGCTTGATCCCCAGTAGGGGGCGTGCAGGAGGCAGCCGACCAATGATTCTCTCTCATCATTGATGTTTCTCTCTCTCTCTCTCCCTCTCCCTTCCTCTCTGAAATCAATAAAAATATATTACAAAAAATAAAATGTCTGTACCACTGCAATACTAGTATCTTGCATATCTGCAATTGTCCACATTACTATAGAGAATGGGCTTTATAAGGTATAAAAAAGCAGAAGGCTAGTGGTGCTCATTGTACAATATATATACAGAGCAGGAAGTACATTTTTATGTATAGTAATGAGGGTTTTTGTTTTTTTTTCTCATCATTACCGTGAAATACCTAGTATTGGATTATCTGACATGAAAGAATTCTGTCCAAGTTTAAGCATGTGTATAGTTGGCTGGGTAAAGGGAGCAGGTGTGAATCTCATTAGTGCAACAGTTTAGTTGCATGGAGTCAATAATTAGGAGTGATTTTTATGTATTGCCAGGCTGTTATAATACTTAAGTGGAAGAAAAAGCTGTGGATGGAATAGGTTCATAGATTGTTATAACTGTAAGATCTAGTATAGTTATTTCACTTTCAGGTAAAGGAGCTGAGGACATTTAAATATACCTCAATATTCACTTTTTGTTAAAGTTGATCTTTTCTTGCTATAGATTTTTCTAGAGTATAGATGAATACTTGTATAAAGGATTTGTGATGAATACCTTATCAACTCTTCTGGTTTTCATAGGGTTTGTGATTTAGGAAGCAAAAGAGAGAAAATGCTACAGTGTCTTTGTAATGCACACACTATTAGGCATAAAGCAATTGGCAATGCTCCTTATTGAAGTTGCCTAGGGAATGTTTAATGGCTAGACAGGGGGTCATAATACAGCACCAAAAGAAAATCCATTTTAGATTCAAACAGAGCAATATTCTTCCCACCAAAATCCTACATAAAAATATAAAATCAAGACAGGGAAGCCAGAGTATAAAATGCAACCTCTCTGACTTTCTACAATCCTTAGAAATCAAGAGACCCACAGCTGT
Source organism: Eptesicus fuscus (assembly GCF_027574615.1). NCBI lineage: Eukaryota > Metazoa > Chordata > Mammalia > Chiroptera > Vespertilionidae > Eptesicus > Eptesicus fuscus. Next base: position 89,187,077 of record NC_072475.1, on the reverse strand, counting down.
GGTATTATTCTGCTATCTCAGAGTCCACAAAGAGAGACTATGAATTTGGTTATCAATAATATTTTTATGTAAAAATATTCAGAATAAATCAGACCACATGATAATGTCTAATACAAGTGTCTAAAGCATACTAGTAATAGTTCTTGATAAATGTAATCCTCCATTTCCCTCCCCAAAAATACCAAAATAAGCAATTGATGTGATTTGTTTTTGTTCTGTATTAAAATACTTAGTTAAAAACCTGGGTTTTTATTTTAATTCACCAGTTCTTTAATGGAATTACGTAAATAATTAAGATACTTGAGACAGAAACAAAGATTTGAACCGTATTTTCCCTATACTATCATAGCTTATGTTTTATTGTTTAATGGGATATAAGTAGAAATAACAAAGTGATGCTTTCCCTTTTTTTCTGTATTTACTATGTTATCTTGAAGTGAGAAAGAGAAAGAGAAAGAGAGCAAGAGAGAGAAAAAAAGACTAAACTTCATTATTTTTTTCTCCACTCATCTTTCTGAGCAATTATTTGTTCCTGAATAATGCATGTCAATTGAATTTGCACATGTTCACATAATTTATAAACTGTCAGAACAGTTTTATGCAACTACCAAATTAAAATATTATGCTCATTAAAATGTAGCATTCCTTATTTATATTATGCAATATTTGTTAGGGAATGTGAATGACTCAAAAGCATTTTTTAATTATTTAGTGAGGCCCACTTCTCCTATAAAACACACAGGCCATAAAATCCATGATAGGCATTACATGCTGAGGGCTATTTCCTTAAAAGAAAAATAAATATTAAATTTCTTAATTGTACCCATGGCCCCTCTCGCCAAAATAAATAAATAAAGAAATAAAAATTATTAATTGTAAAGTTTAATATTTAAATTAAAGTTATAAAAAGCTAGAACTATCCATGGCCAGTGTGGCTTAGTTGGTTGGGTGTCATTCTGGGCAACAAAAGGTTGCTGGTTCAATTCCCACTCAGGGCACATGCCCAGGTTGCAGGCCAGATCTCCCAGTGGAAGATATGCAGGAGGCAGCCAATCAATGCTTCATTCATATATTCATGTCGATGTTCCCCTCTCCCTCTCACCTTCTCTAAAAAAAAACAAAAAAGAATACAATTAAAAAACAAAACAAACTAGAGCTAAATTACTCACCTTCCCCAATAAAAACCTAAAACTATACATAAATGAATACTTTGATTTGCCTCTATTTGTTTGGTTACATATTTTAGTTATCTGTTAGTTTTTAAAGGGTAATTCAGTTATGAAGTGATAACTTATGGAAATAAATATTATATCCTATTAACTCATATATTGAGGCATAATTTCCCTCAATAAATTTATCCATTTAGTGCTATAGTTGTACTAGAGGCCTGGTGTATGAAAATTCATGTGCTGGAGGGAGGGTCCCTCAGCCCGGCCTGCTCCCTCTCACAGTCTGGGAGCCCTTAGGGGTGGGAGGCGACATGGCGATTAGGGGAAGTCAACGCCCCATCATACCTCTGCTGCTGCCACTGCTGGCAGCTCAAGCCTTGGCTGGCCCTGGTTACCTGAGCCTCGGGCAACCCTGGGCGGCTAGGCATCTTGGGCTGGCCCTGGGCAGCTGGGGGGCTGAGGAGACTGAGGGACTCCAGAGGCAGGTGAACAGAGCAGCCGGGCCTGCCTGGGGACAGGCCCAGCCTTGCTGTGTGCCTGCCGCCCCAGCAGGGCTGAGGGGATTGGGCACCACCATCTTATGGCTGTGGGTGCCGCCATCTTTGAGGGTATGGCAGTCATTTAGCATATTCCCTCCTTTATTGGCTGTGGGCGCTGCCATCTTTGAAGGTGTGGCCATCAATTAGCATATTCCCTCTTTATTAGATAGGATGCCTTATGACAGACACAAAATTCCCTTGTTCCCACTTGTGGCCGATGCCCTCCCTCATCACCAACTTCTGGCAACCACTGTCTGTTTTCTTTTTCTACAGTCTTGTCCTCTCCACAATGTCATATAAATAAAATAATATGGCACGTAACCATTTAAATCTGGCTTCTTTCACTTAGCATAATGTAGTTGATATGCATCTGTGTCTGTTACATGTCTCAGTAGTAGGCTGCTGCTTTTTTATTATTGAGTATTATTTCGTTGTATGGATGTGCCACAATTTGTTTTTTCAAAACAAGTTGCTACGCATCCTAATTTCTTTTAATTTTGATGATTGTGAATAAAGATGCACATTAGCATACGTATCTTGTGTAGCTCTATACCTTCATTTCTTTTAGATAAATCGATAGAAATGGGATTGCTGAGTCATAATGCTAATCAATGTTTGATTTCATGTCAACATTTGTTTACTGCCCTTCCTATAAGAAGATTATACTCTTCTCCCTTTGATATCAGGGTTCTTCTCATAATTTGCTTTATCCAATGAAATGTGAGCAAAAGCACCTGTGCAGCTTCTGAGTAAAAGCTTTCAGGAACAACACATGATTTTTCCTCACGCTTTTCCCTCAGCCGCAAAAACGGCACGTCCCCAATGTGGCTACTGCTTCAGCCTGGCTGTAAGAAAGAAGACAGGGAGCAGGATACAGGCAGCCCGCAGCCCACATGTAACCTCAGTGAGAAATGAACATTCTCTGCTACGTGAGACGGAGGTTTTGAATTTGTTATCTCAGCATAACCTAGCAAAAGCTGGTGGATAAACCTTAGAAACTGCTTCTTTCTACCCTACTTAATTTCATGTAACATTTAAAATCTACTTCTTTGAGCTGAAACCGGTTTGGCTCAGTGGATAGAGCGTCAGCCTGCGGACTCAAGGGTCCCAGGTTCGATTCCGGTCAAGGGCATGTACCTTGGTTGCTGGCACATACCCAGTGGGGAGTGTGCAGGAGGCAGCTGATCGATGTTTCTAACTCTCTATCCCTCTCTCTTCCTCTCAAAAAATCAATAAAATATCTTTTAAAAAATAAATAAATAAAATATAATAAATAAATAAAATCTACTTCTTTGAACTTCTTTCTTTATTCCTTTGAACTTGCTATAAAACTGCTTTTCTTTTCCAAACTTTTCTTTGCTGCTTCATTACTATTTTCATTGGGTCCTTCTCCTATTGTCCTTCTTTCTACACCTAAGTCTTTAAATCACACCTTTACCTCCTCACACTAATTATACTATAGTAGATGTTTAAGAGGTCTTACAGTTTTAAATTTATAACCCCCTAGCCTAAATTATGTATTCCTGATACAATATAAAGGTATTAAAAAAAAACAAAATAAAACAACACACTTTCTGGTGCAGCCACTATGAAGAACAGTATGGGGTTTCCTCAAAAATTTTTAAAATGGAACTACCATTTGACCCAGAATCCCACTTTAGGAATATATCATAAGAATCCTGAAATACCAATTAGAAAGAATGCATGCATCCCTATGTTCACAGCAGCACTATTTACAATAGCTAAGATCTGGAAACAGCCCAAGTCCCCATCAGCAGATGAGTGGATAAAAAAGCTGTGGTACATCTACACAGTGGAATACTACGCTACTGTAAAAAAGAAGGATCTCTTACCCTTTGAGACAGCATGAAGGGACCTGGGGAGTATTATGCTAAGTGAAATAAGCCAGTCAGGGAAAGACAAGTATCCCATGATCTCACTCATATGTGGAATCTAATGAACAAAATTAACTGATAGACAAAATAGATCCAGAGACATGGGAGGATGGGGTGGGGGGCAGAAAGAGATTAACCAAAGAATGTATATGCATATAGGCATAACCATGGACAGAGACAATAGTGTGGTGAAGGCCTGGGGAGGGGGAGGGAGTGGAGTGGGAGTGGTCAAGGGGGAAAAAGGAGGACATTTGTAATACTTTAAACCATAAAGATAAAAATAAATAAATAAAATAAAACCAATGGAACAAGAAAAACGCTGCTCTCCTTATGTTGTTTCTACTAAAACCTTCAGCAACTACTCATTGCTTATGGGGTTAGTCTCACTCTTGTTTACGAAGTACTTTCAATCGGTTCCTGAATTCCCTCCTGTTCCACTTCCCCCATTACTAATGTCTTCTGTTACTCATTTCAGTGAAACTCTTCCCAATCACACAGGCATACTCTTTGTTTCAGGATTTGCCACAGATATTTCAGTTTCCCTTAACCTTATTTTTCCTCATTGTTTTAAATCCTCCAGGCCATATCTGACATTTCATTCCTTTAGGGGAACCTTCTTAGTGATTCCATTCAGTTACCATGGGTACCTCTAAGTCATTCTCCATAAAGCAGCCAAAATTACCTTTAAAAATGCATGTCCATCATCCCTTCTCTCTCCCTTGCCTAAGTTATTTCACTGGGCACTTAGGATAAGGGCTAAAATCTTGAGGCCTAGATGAGTTGGCCCTCTGTGCCTTTGCAGCCTCTTCCCTCCTCTCATCATTCTGGCCTTGGGGGTCTTCTTTTTGTTCCATTTAACACGATGCTCCCACCCACCATGGGGCCTTTGTGCTTGCTGTTCTCTCTGCCTAGAATGGGATTCCTTTAGCTCTCTTTTCCTAGTTAATTCCTGCTTATCCTTCAGATCTTAACGTGCATTACTTCCTCAGAGAACCCTCCCCTGACTTCTCTGAGCAGATTCAAACTTCTTAATACACATCTTTATAGCACCATTTACCTACCCTTCTTTCAGTGTACTTACCACAGGTGTAATTTTACATTTATTTGTGTGATTTTCACATCATCTATCTGTTTGGGCTTCAGCATTATAGACCTATGTCATCCATGGAACAAAATAATATCTGGCACATTAATTGCTGGATGCTTCTCTCTGTATCTGTACTGTACTGATTTGTAGTGTTGTGCTTATTCACAATCTAGATCTCTATTACTCTGTACTGGCATTTATTCTTGTTTGCCTGTCTCATCACTACTAGTATACCAGCAAACATAGGCATCTAGTAGGTTCTGTTAGTTGAATAAATGAGTGATTTCTAGTTATTCTCAAATGTGAATACTTTCAGATTCACAGAGCAAAATTAATATTTAAATGCATCAATATGCAGCCACTCAAAACATTTCAATCTATAGTTTCCTTTGCATATTCAAATCAAACTGATTAAATGAAACCAGTGAATGCCTACTATCATCAGCACTATGATTAAAGTTGCCAGATAAAATTTCAGTCATGAATAATTTTTAGTGTATATTCTTAATATTGCATTTGGCAGATAAATATTGATTTATCTGAAATTTAAGTTTAGCCGGGGATACCCTCATTTTTATTTCCTGAGTCTGGCAAATCTAACCATGCTGCCTTTTGAAGGAATCATGACTGCTCTCCATTGAGCGCTGTCTACTGATGATTTTATTTCATCCTCCAACCAAATGAGTAGGTCTTATAAACATTCACTTTGAACACATGGGGAACTAAGGGACAGAATAAAGAATTTTATCAGGATCACATGACTGTTGAGTGACAAGTCTGATACATGTCTTGAGGTATATAAGCCTGCATTCCTGACCACTGTAATATCCCGCCTCATCTGATAGTGTCTACACTGTTGAGCATAATCAGGTGACAGAGAGACTTTTGTCCTCAAAGGCTCTGAATATCTTGTAACTGTGGTAATCCAGAAATCCCAATGTAAAAGCAGCATTGGATTTGTGAAACAGCAAACGAATTTCTGATACTCCCTAAAGAATTTTAGAGCTTTAGCCACTTAATGGATTCTGAATTTACATGAATGTGCTACAGTATCACCAGCAGTGTAAGTTACAACATCGGGTCTATTATTACCTATGAGTTAACTGTTTAAGAACATTCTATGGCATAGGAAAAAATCTAGATACAGGTTAATGTCCTCAGATCAATGTAATTGATACCTCCCCTGGTGACAAAAACATCTCCAAGATCAAGTTCTCTTTGAGGATTTATAAGGACTTGCACTATATTCATCATTTTATTTCAGTGCTAACCTTCAATATTAACAGACCACCCAGTGCTTTCCACTGTAACCATGAAAATATCATATGAATGGATGCATTTTTTTGAAATGTTATTACTTTGGAATCTCTTTTGTAAGTATTAATTCTAATTTCTCACTCTTTAAATTGAATTGTTGGGTGACTTAAAATAGTTCCTGAATTCTATGCAAAAGGCAGCTTGGGCACAGTGATGGATTAAGTGATTCTTGTGCAGAGATTACATATCAACTTCAAAGATGGCAAGAAAGAAATTTTAAGGTGTATCATATGTCAAGAATGTTGGGCCTCCAAGGTGTTGTGAATTCAATCATTCTTTAACAACTTATTTCCAGGAAAATGAGACTCCTCAGGTTTCATGCAAAGTAAACCTCTGCTCCTTCATCATGAGATAAATTTCACCAAGCAGTGGGTCTTGGACACAGCTTTAAAATGGTTATATCCCAGACTGAACCCATACATTTCTCTCCCTGGTTCATTGACCTTAGCTCCCTCACTCTTAATCACCCTCCTCACACCACTCTCCTGAGATCTTGTCACTGAGCCCACCAGAGATAAGCTGGCCCCATTCTTGGATATGGCTGCAAAATACAAAGTCAACAGTGCAGTTTCTTGAGTCAGACCAACTTGAATTCAAATCCCAGACCTATTTATTAGTTGTGTGACCCAGGGCCAAGTATTTAACCATTCTCTCCTTCAATTATTAACTTGAAAATTCACAATAATAGCACCAACTTCTTAGAATTGTTATGAATATTAAATGGAAAATGAATGAGGATTATAGATAGATATTAAAGCAGCCAAAATGTTAACTAATAATTATTATCATTTCAGGTCAGAAAAAAATGGCAGTAAGGCTATTAAATGTGATAGTTTCACATTCCTCAAATGATACTATTCTTTTTTGGGGGGGATTTTTCTTTTCTTTATTGATTAAGGTATTACATATATGTCCTTATTCCCCCATTACCCTCCCACCAACCCCCACTCATGCCCTCACCACCATGGTGTCTGTGTCCATTGTTAGGCTTATATGAATGCATACAAGTCTTTTGGTTGATCTCTCTCCCTTACCCCCACCCTCCCCTATCTTCCCTCTGAGGTTTGATGGCCTGATCGATGCTTCTCTGTCTCTGGATCTGTTTTTTGTTCATCAGTTTATCTTGTTCATTATATTCCACAGATGAGTGAAATCATGTGATATTTATCTTTCTCTGACTGGCTTATTTCACTTAGCACAATGCTCTCCAGTTCCATCCATGCTGTTGCAAATGGTAAGAAAGCCTTCTTTTTCTTTTTTACAGCAGCATAGTATTCCATTGTGTAGATGTAGCACTGTTTTTTTAATCCACTCATCTGCTGATGGGCATTTAGGCTGTTTCCAAATCTTAGCTATGGTGAATTGTGCTGCTATGAACATAGGGGTGCATATATCCTTTCTCATTGGTGTTTCTAGTTTCTTGGGATATATTCCTAGAAGTGGGATTACTGGGTCAAATGGGAGTTCCATTTTTAGTTTTTTGAGGAAACTCCATACTGTTCTCCACGGTGGCTGCACCAATCTGCATCCCCACTAGCAGTATAAGAGGGTTCCTTTTTCTCCACATCCTCGCCAGCACTGATACTACTCTTTAATTTCTAGATTGGATTTGCACTTGAGCAAGGCCTCCAAATGTATTCATTTGTATAAATCATCACACATATACTATTCTTCCAGAATAAAATCTGTCCCTGATATAGAAGAGAGAATTACAGCAAATATTTTTTATTCTGTTAAAAGCATTGTCGTTGGGTTTTGCCAAGCATGTAGAATCTCAGCTCTCTCCAATAAGAAATTGTTTTATTTCTTCTCTCTAGTAAGAAGAGTTCTTTAATGATCTTTCTTTACTGTTGAATGCCACTCTACCAGCCCTGCTATATATGTTTTTTAAATCTGATGGAAATAAATTCATCTATGCCTCAGTAGAAACTCCATCAGGTCTGGGATATAATTACTTAGATCAAAACAGTCTCTCTCTCTCTCTCTCTCTCTCTCTCTCTCTCTCTCTCTCTCTTTCCTCCCATCTCCCCACCCCTCCACCCCCCACCCCTTCTCTTGCTCTCTGTCTCTGGCTTCACACAAAAACATATCTTCTCTTCCCAGTATCATTGTGCGTATAAGCGCTGTTATTTTTCATACTTAGGACATCCGTATATACCCCAAACAAGGAGATTTGTAAAGGTCCATATTTTCATATGTATTAGGTAGAATTTCATGTGTCTGTATCTTAAAAACTGTGTCAGTGATTTAAATAGCAGATATTTTGCCACAAAATAATCTTTGGAAATAGTTTTGGTCTGCAAAACCAATTGTAGATCCAAAAGTAGCTGCTTATGGTGATTACAACAATATCTCTATGTTGACCCAGTCTTTACTACCAACCAATGTTGTTCTTCACAAATAATAAGTACTTGAAATCTGTGTGTGTGGGTGTGTGTAAATAGTATTTGAGAGAGTGGCACCGCTACTGTTAAATTATATCATTTTTAACAAAATATGTATCCTTGAGCCCTTTTATGCTAAAAATAAAATTGTGCTGAATATTTGAAAAAATAGAAAAAACTAGTATGTGTATTAAGCATGCAATTCTTATATTAACTAGTGGCCCAGTGCATAAAATTTGTGCACAAGGGAGGGTTCCCTCAGCCCAGCCTGCACCCTCTCCAATTGGGGACCCCTTGGAAGTTATCTGACCGCCAGTTTAAATAGTTGTCCTCTGCTGGCCTGATCTCACCCCCAACTGCTCTCCCTTTCTGGCCTGATCTCACCCCCAACTGCCTCTGCCTGCCTGATCACCCTTAACTGCCCTCCCTTGCTGGCCTGATCTCACCCCCAACTGCCCTCCCCTGCCAGCCTGGTCTCACCCCCAACTGCCCTGCCCTGCTGGCCTGATCTCACCCCCAATGGCCCTCCCCTGTTGGCCTGATCTCCCCCCTAACTGCTCTCCCCTGCCAGCCTGATCATCCCTAACTGCCTCTGCCTGCCTGATTGCCCCTAACTACCCTCCCCTGCTGGTCTGATCTCGCCCCCAACTGCCCTCCCCTGCCAGCCTGATCACCCCTAACAGCCTCTGCCTTGGTCCCCACCACCATGGCTTTGTCTGGAAGGAAGTTGGATGTCTGGAAGATGGCTGGTCGAGCCAGTCTAATTAGCATATTACCCTTTTAGTAGTATAGATAGATTATATAGGATAGGATTGCTTAAATGTCGGGGGGGACCATCAGGAAGAGATGCTCTTGGCAGACAAAAATACATAATTCCTATATCTGGACTGATAGCCAGCCATATGCACTATACTGCCAAACTGGTCATTAAAAAATTGAACTGCTTTCTTACACCTTACACCAAACAGCTGTTGCCCTTAAAAACCTTCCTCAGCCCCCATCTTAGGTTCTGCCTTCGAAGTTCACCCAGATTAGGTTCTGATTGGTTGGTTTCTATGCCAGTCAGCATCAAAAGCTCTGCCTTCTAGGCAGCCATTGGCTCCTCACACTTCACCCATATTTGTTTCTTATTGGTTGGTTTCTATGCCAGTCAGCATCTCCAGGCCTATCAACAGGCCTGATTAGAGAGGTGGGGCTGATCAGTAGCCCCAGCAGAGGCCAGAAAGATAGGACCAGCCTCTGGCCAGGCTGGGAGCAAAAGAGAGAAGCAAGTGCTGATCAACAGCTGCCATGAAGGCTATGGATCAGACCCTGCTTCTCTCTCCCTATGTCTCTCTCCAGGCCTGATCCGCAGCCCCACAGCCAAGGCAGAGCCTCCAGTCACTGTAGATGTTAAAGAAATTGGGTTTTTATATATTAGGATTCCTTCAATAAATATTCTTTAAGAGACTACTATGTTTCAAACTTTGAACAAAGCACTAAGGATAGAATGTTGAACAAGAAACCATACCCAAGTCCCTATTCTTATGTAGTTTGCATTCTAAATAGGACACATAACAAGTCAATACCTAATATTTTCATTTATACAGCTCTATGAAGTAGTCTTGACTGGTTCTATAAGAGTGCCTAATGGACCTGGTGGGGAATGGGGGTGAATCTGGGAAATCTGAAGACCCAGAATTCTCACTTCAAATAAAATAAGAACTACCAGATAATCATATAGTCTGTTATTCCTTTAATAAAAAGTAAGTTCATTATGTGTGCTTATTAAGCATAAATTATACATATATAGTATATATGTAATAATATGTAATTGGAGTTATTTATATTCTACCTGCAGTAAGCCAGAATGATCCTTGAAGAAAAAAGCTGTATTCTAAAGTCTGTTGTTTTCATCAGTTTTGGGATAAGACAACTCTTTCAGGAGAATCATAGCCCCAAAACTTAAATATAAGTAAATGAAAAGATAGAATTTTATATAGTGACTAGAAGCCCGATGCACGAAGATTCATGCAAGAATGGGCCTTCTTTTCTCTGGCTGCCAGCACCACCTTTGCTCTGGCCAGAGCCACCTTTTCACCTTCCCACCCTGCCCAGAGGCCCGGAGTGGCTGGGGTGGTATGGAAAACCTGTGTCGTCGCCATGGCAATGACACAAGCATCCCGCCCCACCCCCGGCTTCTTGGTGCCTGCATATGCAAATTAACCCGCCATCTTTGTTGGGATAATTTGCATACTCACTCCTGATTGACTGGTGGGCATCGCGAAGGTATGGTCAATTAGCATGTTACTCTTTTATTAGGAAGATACTGTGTTAAATCACATGTAATGAAGTTATAACTATTGACTAGAACATTATTTATATCAGAAAGTCAAATGTGTAATGGAAAAGGACACTGAATCATAAGTTAGCAACATTTATTAAGCTCCTCCTTTGAGCCAGATTCAACTCTGGGTATTTAGTAATAATAACCATCTTTTTCTGAAGGAAATCAGAAAGGCTCTTCAGATGGAGAGGAGAGATGAGCACTCCAGGGCTATGGAGGAGCTGGACTGACCCATGGAGTTTTGAAGGTGTTGCCTGTTCAGAGGATAGTGAAAATAGAATGGATGATTGTGAAGTAATAATGGCATTTTTTATGCCATACTAACAAATTCATGTTTTAGTGTGTGTGTGTGTGTGTGTGTGTTTATTCTCACCCAAGGAGATTTATTCTATTGAGTTTTAGAGAGAGTGGAAGGGAGAAAAGAGGGGAGAGAGAGAGAGAGAGAGAGAGAGAGAGAGAGAGAGAGAGAGAGAGAGATCAATTGGCTGCCTCCCGCATATGCCCCGACTAGGCACGGGATCAAACCTGCAACTGAAATATGCGCCCTTTACCAGGAATTGAACCCACAACCATTCGGTCCAAGGGCCTATGCTCTAAAGCAGTGATGGCGAACCTATGACACGCGTGTCAGCACTGACACGCATAGCCATTTCTGATGACACGAGGCCGCTGAGGCGGCCACATGCCGAGGATGAAACATTTGCGAAATAATGTTTTTTCCTCAAAGTGACACACTACCCGAGTTATGCTCAGTTTTTTGGCGAAGTTTGACACACCAAGCTCAAAAGGTTGCCCATCACTGCTCTAAAGACTGAGCCAAACCAATGGTGAAACAACAGCAATTTCCAAGTAGCAGAATGACAAGATCAGATTTGCTTTTTAGAAGTGTTTTCTCTGCTGTTAACTAGGGATATGACACATCAAAGTGATCTGAGGATATGACACATCAAAGTGACACAGACAGACGACTACAGTGATAACCTGCTAAGAGATGATTTATGACTTCACTAAATACACTCCATAATCTGGAATCACTACATCTGTGATGCAGTTATGCCTAATGTGAAACCATAGGGAAGTTTAATATGTATGGGAGTGTGAAATTATGTTTCAGACTAATAAAACATATTTAAGCATAGCATCAACTTGACTACTGAAAGTTAGCATCAGGGTGAACAGTTTCTAATCAGAGGCAGAAAACCATAGCACATGGGAAATAACCCTCACAAGCATCATGCATTCTGATCTTATGCACAATGAGAGTCAGGGCTTCAGATTTCATACAGTTCCTTAAATGTAAAGCAAAAGCAAGAATGCTTAGACCTACATATGTTCCTTTTCTTATCCTTTACAGATGACTTGCATTTCCACGTTTCTTAAGGCTGTGGTCACCAATGTCAATTTCTTCATGAGGCAGCTGGCTAGATCTAACGTTGTTGGGCAAACTCTCTGCTTTGGGTTTCTAAGCAACATGCTCTGCATGTGGTTAGAGTTAAAGTTTGTTGTAGTCTAGAGTGTTTGGGCTAAAAAAAAAACCTGCCTTTTTTATTTGTGTGTGTTGTGTGTGTGTGTGTGTGTGTGTGTGTGTGTGTGTGTGTTTTAAATTCCAATCATGCTTATTAGCAGTGTATCATCAAATGCCTAACAATGCCTGCCATAACGAAAGTTACAGGTCTGAAAGAAAGTGAAGTTATGAGCAATACTTTTCTGAATATGGATTTGTACAGAGAGATTCATTAAGCCTATACTCTGAACCACTGTTCCTGCTTCTCTGACTTTGACATTTTTCTGTGTACTTACTTCCCCTGTTTGTCAAGAAAATCAATGTTATCGTCCCAGGCATGGGAGTTGGGTGGAATCAAGGTGAAATGAAAGAGTCTCTCTTTCACGTGCTTCTAAATTATTTAAGCAAATAAGACGGAGCTTGGTGTGAGGGAAATACTAAGCAGTTTGAATGTATGCGGTGATCCACTCGCGAGGAGGAGGCTCTTCTGACTCCCTCTCACACTATTTCAAAACTCCATTTCAATATCAAATAAAGAATGGTTATAAACTAGATGATCTGGAAGATTCTTTCTGTGGTAGTCATTATATTCATTGGACTCTTCATACATATCCTCTTTCTCCACGTATCAGGCCCACATTAGGCTTTAGATGCTGCTGAGGAAAACAAGCCCTGATCCTCTTAAGTTACCCAACACTGACCGTACTTGGGAGAAGAAACCTCCTAAGCACATGCGAAGTGCACGCTTGCCTTTCCTCTGGAATGCAGTAGGGCCTGCTAAGCATGTAGAATAATCTCCGGGGTGTCCATCCCCGCTCTGCTGAATCCTGCTTGAAGACTGCAAATCTGGATCTGTTCTTGTTGACCTTCTAAATCACTTCGTAAATTCTTCCAGGCTGTGAAACACTAGACAATCTAGCCATGGAAGATGGGATTCAGCCCCAACTCTCTGGTCTCAAAGACATGCAAATGAGCACAGAACACAGTTCCTGGAACAGCCTTCTCCCTTGGGAAGAACTAGGTCATTAACTTACATTCTTTATTTGGTATTAAAGTGGAGTTTTGAAATAGTGTGGGATTGGAAGTCAGAAGAGCCTCCTCCCCACCAGTGGATCACTGCCTACATTCTAACTCCTTAGTATTTCCCTCACACTAAGCTCCTTCTTATTTTCTGGTGGGCCAGACCCTCCTTTATACCTTATGATCCATCCATACTAACTTCCTTTTGCCATTTCATGCCTCTCTTCTGATTCTCTTATGTCCACCTAAAGGTTCTTTTCCTCTCTTGTTTTTCTCCTGAATCTTCACTTTTCCTCTATGATGTTATTGTGAAGTCACCTGTTCTGTGAGAATTGTTTTAGTAATTCACTCTTATTCTCTTTCAGCCCTAAGACCCTAGATCAGAGCTGGCACATAGAAGCTGTTTAATATATAACTTTAGAATAGATAAAAGAAACCCTTGGTTATAACCATTGTTTTTAATTAGGCTATTATTTCAAGCAAACTTCTTAAATTTGCTAGTTTACACATCTGTAAAATGGTTATAAACTAGATGATCTGATTCTTTCTATGTTAGTCATTATATTCATTAGGACTATTCCTAAGTATCCTCTTTCTTCATGTATTAGGCCCACATTAGGCTGAACTGTGGCATGGTCCAGTGACTTTAGTGGAAATGACACATGGTCCTTATCAATGTAAGACACTGTAGTGCCCACTTCCCCTGACTCCCTCCCTCCCTAATAATGGCTGGAAGCTGGGATTGAAATGGAACAGAGCACTGTGACTGCCTGTTTTGGGCAAATAGTAAGCACTACTATTGTTTCACAGATTTGGGATTTGTTATCATAGTTTAGCATAGGCTTTCCTGACTAAGTTTAACCCTTAGATTTTGTAATTATTTTTTTATTTGAGAAGATACAGACTTTGATTACAAATCTAATGTCAGGCCATAAAAGCCATGGTTTCCAGAAATCTATTATGATAATATGTTACCAAATAAGGGTTATTTTAAACTTATTAACCACACTTGAAGCATTAGAATGTGCTTCTTTTTAATGTCAGTAAGCAATTACAACAAGATAAAAATGATTCAAAATTAGTTATATATAAACCATAAAGAGAAATGGGGTAGAATAGAAACAATTTTCCTCTTCTGCATTTAATTTATATACAGAAAAGATGGTTAAGTTTCTATATTTTGGAAAACAGTGTTGCACATGGACTCAATTTTACTAAAAATGTACTGTTTGTTTACATGATTTTCTAACTCATTCTTCTTTCCATGAAAAATGGCTAATTTTTCCCTTTTATACTATGATACATTTTCATAATTTCATGAGTTATATGGTAATGTTTTTCAATACTAGAGAAATTTTGAAAATGTATTTTCTGCAAATTTAAAGCTATAACCAGAAAGTTAGACCCATGTTAAAACAATCCAAATAAATATTTTTAAAATTAGGTATAATATTGTTTTTAATTTTCAAGAGTGGTCATTGAATAATCAAAAAGATGACTAATATTTTTTAAATTTATTCAGAAAATCTTATAATACTGAATTGATTTTCAATTTATTTTCAATTTCATTTTAAAAATATACTTTTCTAAGGGAAAATATTTTAGTGGCTTATCAATAAATCACATTCTCACTTGCTGTAAAACTTTTGCTTTTGCTGACTAGACTATGTAGCCAGAGAATGAAGTTACTATTAGTCCAATGCTCATTCAGAAATACTTCAGATCTCCACTTTTATTCATGCTAGCTAATAATAAAGCAGTCCTAGTCTCACAGTGGAATCTGAATCACACTGCTTCTTCATACACTAAAGCATAAGGAGCCCTGAGACCCTGAGAACAGACTTGTGATTTGACAAACTGAGTTCCAACTCCTGGCACTCAGCCAAGCAGCTGGGTACCTTTGGTAAATTACTTACCTTCTTGAAGCCTCCTGTCCCATGTTGACAAATGTAGGTTTTGATAATTATCTGCCTCATACATTGCTTTGAGGGGTAAATGGGATATGACATGTAATTCCAGAACTACAAGTTCCACACAGGTGTTTTGTTTCACTCATTCTGTAGCCCTAGTGCTCACCATGCCATACAGAGAGGAGGCTTGTATAATGTTTGTTGAGTCAATACTTAAATAAACACTTAATAAATAAAATGGATCAATGATTAAACAAAGACCTTTACATAATGCACAACATATTGAATAAGTTCTACAAATGATAGTTATCATTATTGCTATTATTACTATTTTATGATACTCTATTTATTTTTATCCTTAAAATAACCCAAGATTTTATGGTCTGACTCTTTTAAAAAGTATTTTGATCAATTTTTATAATTTTGATAAATCAAACTGCTACAGTCTAAGATCCCAGACTAATATAAAGAAAATCCTTAAGCCTTACACAGCAGCCCAGGGATCTACGACCACATGTGTGAACAGCCAAGACTGACCCAGCAGCCCCAAGCTCTGCGACCATGCGCGTGAAGAGCCAAGCCTTATGCAGCAGCCCTGGGCACCGCAACCACTACAGCAGCTGTATGAGCAGCTGCCGCCCGTGACCCCACGAGGAGCAGCTGCTGCTCACCACTGCGCAAAGAGCAGACACCCCACAACCAAGTGAGGAGCACCCACCCCCACGACCACATGAGGAGCAGGAGACCCACAACCGCACAAGGAGCAGCTGCCCCGCGAGCAGCCACTGTCCTTCAACTGCATGAGGAGTGGCTACACCTGAGGAGCAACTACCACTTGCAACCACCTGTGGAGCAGCTGCAACTCACAACCGCCTGAAGAGCAGCTGCCACCCGTGACCACGGGACCAGCCTCCAAGCCCACCACTGCAGCCATAGGCCCCATGTGACTCAACATCTAGATCTTTTGATGAGAACAAAAATGGGGAGATAGAAGAACAACCTCCAAAGGAAAAAAAAAGGAGGAATCACCAGAAAAAGAAATTAAATGAAATGGAGGCATGCAATATGTCAAAAAAGAATTCAGAATAAGGATCATACAGTTCATAAACTGGATGGATGAGAAAATCAACAACCTATGTAAGAATCAGGAGGAAATAAAGAGTGATATAGCTACAATAAATGACATAGAGACCAAAAAATAATAAAAAAGATCAATGAAACCAAGAGCTCGTTCTTTGAAAGGATAAACAAGATAGATGAATCTCTAGCCAGGCTCACCAAGAAGTAAAGAGAGAGGACCCAAATAAACAAAATCATAAATGAGAGGCAAAAGAACAACAGACCCCACAGAAATACAAAATATTGTAAAAAAAATACTATGAACAATTGTACTCCAACAAACTAATTAACCTAGAAGAAATGGACATATTCCTAGAAAAAGACGACTTTCCAAAACTCAATCAAGAAAAATAAAAAAAAATCTCAACAGGCCAATAACTAAGGAGGAATTTGAAGCAGTCATCAAAAAGCGTCCAGCAAACAAAAGCCCATGACCAGAAGGCTTCACAGTAGAATTTGACCAAACATTCAAAGAAGAACTAAAACCTATCCTTCTCAGACTATCCAAAAAAACTCAATAAGGCACACTTATAAGCTCTTTCTATGAAGCCAGCATTACCCTAATCCCCAAACCAGATAAAAGCACTACAAAAAAAAAAGAGAATTACTGGCCAATATCCCTGATGAATGTAGATACAAAATCCTCAACAAAATTTCAGCAAATCGGATTCAGCCTTACATTAGAAAGATCAATCACCATGACCAAGTGGGATTTATTTCAGAGATACAAGGCTGGTACAATATCCACAAATCAATAAATATGATACATCACATAAACAAATTGAGAGACAGATATCACATAATAATATCAATTGATGCACAAAAGGCATATGACAAATTCCAACACCCCATCCTGATAAAAAGTCTCAGCAAAGTGGGAATAGAGAGATCATACCTCAACATAATAAAAGCATTATATGACAAACCTACAGCCAACATCATACTTGATGGGCAAAAACTAAAACTATTTCCCTTAAGAACAGGAACAAGACAGGGATGCCCACTTTCACCACTCTTGTTCTACACAGTACTGGTGGTGCTAGCCATTGCTATCAGACAAGAAGAAATAAAAGACATCCAAATTGGAAAAGAAGAAGTAAAACTGTCCTTATTCACAGATGACAAGATATTATACATAGAAAACCGTAAAGACTCCATCAAAAAACTACTAGAACTAATAAATGAACTCGGCAATGTAGCAGGATACAAAATGAGCACCCAGAAATCTCTGGATTTTTTTATACACCAGTAATGCACTCACAGAAAGAGAAACTAAAAAAACAATCTCCTTTACCATTGCAACAACAAAAAAATTAAGATACCTAAGAATAAATTTAACCTGGGAGGTAAAGGACTTGTACTCTGAAAATTACAGGACACTGAAAAAAGAGATAAAGGAAGAAATAAACAAAAGGAAGAATATGCCATGTTCCTGGTTGGTAGAATCAACATCATTAAAATGTCCATATTATCCAAAGCAATCTATAGATTCAATGCAATCCCCATTAAAATACCAACAGCATATTTCACAGATCTAGAACCAACTTTCCAAAAATTCATCTGATATAAAAAATACCCCTAATAGCTGCAGCAATGTTGAGAAAGAAGAACAAAGTCGGAGGGATCACAATACCAGATATCATGCTATACTACAAAGCTGTGGTTCTCAAAACTGTCTGGTACTGGCACAAGAACAGAAATATAGACCAATGGAATAGGATAGAGAACCCAGAAATCGACCCAAACCACTATCCTCAATTAATATTTGATAAAGGAGGCAAAAGCATACAATGGAGTAAAGACAGTCTCTTTAAGAAATGGTGTTGGGAAAATTGGACAGATACATGCAAAAATATGAAATTAGACCACCAACTTACACCATACACACACAAAAAAACTCAAAATGGATAAAGGACTTACTAGTAAACGTAAGACGGGAAACCATAAAAATCCTAGAAGAAGCCCTAGGCAGCAAAATAGCAGACATTTGTTGTAGCAATACCTTTACCTATACAGCTCCTAGTTCAATGGAAATTAAGGAGATAATAAACAAATGGGATTACATCAAAATCAAAAGCTTCTGCACAGCAAAAGAAACCATCAACAAAACAACAAGAAAGCCCACTGCATGGAAGAATGTATTTGCCAATGTTATCTCTGATGAGGGTTTAACCTCCAAAATTTATAGGGAACTCATACAACTTAACAAAAGGAAGATAAACAACCCAATCAACAAATGGGCAAATGAACAAAATAAACACTTTTCTAAAGAAGACATACAGAAGGCTGAGAGACATATGAAAACATGCTTTAATCACTAATCATCTGAGAGATGCAAATCAAGACAACAGTAAGGTACCATCTCACACCTGTCAGAACGGCTATCATCAAAAAATGACAAGTGCTGGAGAGGATGCGGAGAAAAAGGAACCCTCTTGCACTGCTGGTGGGAATGCAGACTGGTGCAGCCACCATGGAGAACAGTATGGCATTTCCTCAAAAAAATAAAATCGAACTCCCATTTGACCCAGTGTTCCCACTCCTAGGAATATACCCCAAGAATACAGAAACACCAATCCGAAAGGATATATGCACCCCTATGTTCATAGCAGCACAATTTACCACAGCTAAGATTTGGACACAGCCTAAGTGCCCATTACCAGATGAGTGGGTTAGAAAACTGTGGTACATCTACACAATGGAATACTACACTGCTGTAAAAAAGAAGGAATTCTTACCATTTGCAACAGCATGGATGGAACTGGAGAGCATTATGCTAAGTGAAATAAGCCAGTCAGCGAAAGATAAATATCACATGATCTCACTCATCTGTGAAATATAATGAACAACATAAACTGAGTAACCAAAATAGTACCAGAGTCATAGAAGCATCGAACAGACTGTCCAACTATGAGGGAAAATGGGGAGTGAGTGGGTAAGATATCAACCAAAGGACTTGTATGCACGCATATGAGCAAAACCAATGGACACAGATGAGGGTGTGGGGGTGAGGGCATGTGCTGGGGAATGGTGGCAGCCATGGAGAGGACAATGAGGGGAAAAAAGAGACTTATGTAATACTTTAAACAATGAAGAATTTAAATTAAAGAAATATATCCTTACTAGATGCCCGGCACACAAAATTCATGAGTGGGTATGGTCTCTGGGCCTGGCCTGAGATCAGGGCCATCTTCCCCAGCTGCCCGCAATCATCCCCACCCCCCGTCACCACCTATCCCTCTTTCCCCGTTCACTATCGGGTGATTGGTGCATGATGGCCAGGGAAAGGGATTGAGAGGTCAGCTGTTCCCACCCGCTCGCTGGCCCCACCCCCATGATGGGTAGCCATCAGGCGATCGGAGCCTGCCCGCCAGGGAAAAGGACCAAGAGATGGTCAGTGTGCCTCATAGTGACTGGTCCAGCAGTTGTTCTGGTCATTCTGCCATTAGGGTCAATTTGCATATTACCCTTTTATTGTATAGGATATGGCTTTCATGAAAAGCCATTTATTCTTTTTGATATTTTTTTTCAGTCCACACAGATTGTAATCATCTTTGCTTTTAGGATTTAATTCACTGAGGTATGTTAATTCAATTGATTTTAATGAAAATGCAATGATTATCCTATTTAATAAAAGGGTAATATGCAAATTAACAATCACTCCATCACAAAGGTGGTGGCACCCATAGCCACAAGATGGCGGCGTCCAATCTTCTCAGCTCCAGTGGAGGGCCTCTGACCAGGCCAGGCGTGGAACTCTTACATCATTGCAGGACTGTCTGAGGGACACCAACCCCCCCGTGCACGAATTTTGTGCACCGGGCCTCTAGTTAATTATAATTTATTTTGTGTAAGATGTTTTAGAAACATATTTTTCAGATTTCTTTTTTTAAAAATCACACTTTACCAAATGTTCTCCACTCACTCACCCCATGAGCACATGAGTAGCCTCCCTCTTTGTCTCCTCTTAAAAGCATCTTTCTGGACAAAAGTGGAGAGTTTGACAAGATCACTCCATGGAAAAGGGGTCAGAATACAACCACACTTCTCTGTCTCACAGTGTTGGCTTGTGGACCATAAAGACTGAAACACTGACCATGACACCCCTCCTGGAGTTGACCTTCCCTGTAGGCTGGCCTTCTTGGCTCGGTAATTTACTATTCCCTATGAAGTTCTGCAATGATCCAAAAAAGTAATGAGTAGAACTTTGAAATCCCTCCCGGGTCATGCTAAATGAAGAGAGCTGAGCAAAGGCAACTCTTTGGGGTGCAAGACAAATCCAGAAACCTGAGGCTATATAAAATTCCACCTAATCCCAAAGTGATTAGTAAATCTATGCTTGCAAATCCTGCAGAAGGGACAAAAGAACCAGGCAGCATGTGCATTAGTTGTCACCACATATGTCTCCTCAAATAAGTCACATTTGTGTGTTATTTATCATTTTACACTGTTCCAGGAGTATTTACCAGTGTGGAACTACCTGGGTGCCTTTGTTTCACTGCTAAACAGAGTACTCTCATTTGCTTTTTTTTTTTTCTATTTTATTTGTGTGTTTGTTTGTTTATTTATTTATTTTATTGTTTAAGGTATTACAAATAGTAGTACATATGTCTCCATTTTTTTCCCCATTGACCTTCCCCCCGGCCTCTCAGCAATTGCCCTCGCCCCTGCCCCCGCCCCCAGTGTCCTGCATCTGTTGGTTGTACTTATATGCATGCATACAAGTTCTTCGGTTGATCTCTTACCCCTCTCAACCCTCCCCTACCTTCCTGCTGTAGTTTGACAGTCTGTTCAATGCTTCTTTGCCTCTATGTATTTTTGTTCAACAGTTTATAATCCTATATAATAAAGAGGGAATATGCAAAGTGATCATCCCTCCATCACAAAGATGGCAGCGCCCACAGTGGAGGCAGGGGTTTCCATAACACAGGATGGCTGCACCCACAGCGGAGGCTGAGTTCCTGTAACAAGCCTTAATGAGCAATCAGCAGGGACCTGAGGCTGTGCCCCCACCACCCCCGTGGGGCTTGACAGGGGACCTCAGTCTGCGCCCCCCACCTTGGCGCCAGGCAGCGCCCCCACCTAGCAGGGCTTGATGGGGTACCTTAGGTCACCCCGCCCCCCACCTGGCCACGCCCCCACCCAGCAGGGCTTGATGGGGGAAATCAGGCCGCACCCCCTGCCCCAGCGCCAGGCTGGGGGACCTCAGGCTGCACCTCCACCCTGGTGCCAGGCCAGGGGACCTGAGGACGCACCCCCAGCCCAGCAAGGCTTGACCAAAGACCTCAAGGTGTGCCCCCCGCCCAAGTGCTGGGTCTGGGGGACCTCAGGCTGTGCTCCCCACCCAGTGGGGCTTGACAGGGGACCTGAGGCTGCGCCCTCTGCCTGGTGGGGCTTGATGGGGGACCTCAGGCCACACCCCATGCCCGGCAGGGCTTGACTGGGGATCTCAGGCCACATCCCCCACCTGGCGGGGCTTGACGGGGGACCTCAAGGTGCGCCCCCCCACCTCAGCCCAGGCTGGGGGACCTTAGGCCATGCCCCCTGCCCCAGCACCAGGCCAGGGGACTTGAGGCTGTGCCCCCCGCCCAGCGGGGCTTGACAAGGGTGGGACCGGCCGGGTCTGGATCTAGCCCAATGGGGGTTGGGCCGGCAGGTCTGGGTCTTGCATGATTTTGAGGTGCATGTGGGTGGGCGAGGACTTGACTCTGGGTCCCGTGGTATGCCCCAGACTCTGACAGGAGGAAGATTTTCATATACATTTTACTAATTTTCTTTCATCTCTGACACTTCTATTATAGAGAAAGGACAAATAGCAATATTAAATTATTTCCTCTAATTAATCCTCTTTTAATGTGCACGAATTTCATGCACTGGGCCACTAGTGTTCTTCATATTCCACAAATGAATGAGATCATGTGGTATTTATCTTTCACTGACTTGCTTATTTCACTTAGCATAATACTCTCCAGTTCTACCCAAACTAAGTGCCAGCTAAGCATGCCCTGGCCTCTTTGAAATTAATTCTATGAAAGGACTTTTTCAAGGCATGCGAAGAAATACATGTTTTTTCTCTGTAAATAAACTAGCAAAAATACACACTACACTGTAGAAATGCAGGTAAGGAGAATGAAGAATCTGAATACATTCTAGTCCAGAATTTCTTTAGGGAAAAGTGTATAAATTGTTTTAACAGGTCTATACTTCTAAATTATTGCAGATTTCATTGTTCTTGCTTACCTGGCCCAGAAGCAATAAAGTAGCTCTTCAGTGTCTGGAGTTTGCTGCCTGAATGAGGAGAGCAGAGATGCTACACACCACATGTTTCCTCAAGTTATCTTCTCATGAGTTCCACAAAAACATATTAATATAAGGCTGATTGTTATAATAAATGAGAGGAGCTCTTTGTTTTTGGCCCATCAGTATTTCTGCATGTGGGTGCTCCCCACTGAAATGTTTGGTGCATAATAGTTGCTTAATGAATATTTGTAGAGTAAATGACATTGATCTGATACATTGATTAACAGGATTTTAGTGTATATATATATATATTCATTTTTTTTCAACAAATAATTTGTGGGCAACTTTAGACCATATCAGTTTTAACCTTTTAATTTTAATGATGGGGAATTTGGTGACCAGAGATTTGCAGTGCCAGCCACTTATTCTCAAAGAGACAGGCATCCATCCACGTGGTCCCCAGGGCTTGGGAATGTTCTTCCAGAGAGATTGATCTACATGCAGAATTGTAAAAAGTAAGAGTCAGACACAATAGTGGTTAAGAATTTTACTCCAGTTTGCATCACAGCAAGTCTCAGATTTGTTAAAATCTAGTTCTCTTGATGCTCAAGTTCAGTTCTCTACTTTTAGTACCAATTGTGGTCCAGTTTTATACAGAAACTCCTCTTCTAAGAAAAAATACCATATATATGTGTCTCACAACTCTCTCCTGCTCATCCTCCCACTCCATAAATCTGGAATCAGTCTGAGGTTTCCTTCTGCTCTAAGCTGCATACTTTCCAATAGCTCCCTATGGTTCCTCCCTCACCACCCTCCCCCAGTCCTTTCCCAGACCACTATTTCAGTGCCGGTTCCTACCCCAGCTTGCAACTCAGTTCAGCATTTAATGAGAATCTGGTCACATGTGCACTAATTTTCAGTGCCCACAATCCTCCCTGTTCACACATCTGAGTTATGGCAAGTTGGGTGAGGAAGTTTGTCAAAGGCCAGGAGCCCTTCGGCCATCCTTTCAGCTAAAACAAACAGGCTGTTTTCCTAGGACTGGCTTTTTACCTCTTGGAAGAAGAGACAGAACTTGAAACTCATTTCTCCCAATCATAGTAACGAACTTGCCTTATTCTCTCAATCCAGACTTTAAACTGTTAATACTGTTCAAAAGAAAGTAATGTAAAAGATGGTGTGTGTGTGTGTGTGCGTGTGTGTGTGTGTGTGCGTGTGTGTGTGTGTGTTTAAACCTAATTTAAACTATACCTTTAAATCTAAGCAATTTGGTAAAAAGAGAAAATATGTTTGCCTATTTCCCAAGTGTTTTATAGCAACTGAAAGTTCAGGGAGTTGTTCTTTTATAGTTAACACTAGAGGCCTGGTGCACAAAATTAGTGCATGGGGGTGTCCCTCAGCCCAGCCTGCATGCCTCTCCAATCTGGGACCCCTTGGTGGATGTCCAACTGCTGGTTTAGGCCCAATCAGGCAGGGATCATGCCTAAACCGGCAGTCGGACATCCCTCTGACAATTCGGGACTGCTGGCTCCAAACCACTCAACTGCCTGCCTGATTGCCCCTAACCACTCTACCTGCCAGCCTGAAAGCCCCCTAAATGCTCCCCCGCTGGCCTGATTGACACCTAACTGCTCCCCTGCCAACATGATCATCCCCAACTGCCCTCCCCTGCCGGCCCGATTGCCTCCAACTGCCCTCCCCTGTGGAGTTAAGGGGACTGAGGGACTCTGGCTAGATGAGAAAGCCCTGAGGGGACTGGGGGACTGAGGCTGGATGAGGCTGGATGTTGTGGGGACTGGGTGAGGTGGGGCTGAGGGGACTTGGGGACTCCAGCTGGATGAGGCGGGACTGAGGGGACTGGGTGCTGCCATCTTGTGGCTGTGGGTGCAGCCATCTTATGAGGGCATGGAAGTCAATTATCATATTCCCTCTTTGTTGGCTGTGGGGGTCGCCATCTTGTGAGGGTGATGGTCAATTAGCATATTGCCTCTTTATTAGATAGGATAAGTACTACCAGTTTTACTCATGAATATGGAAAAGTGGCTGTACCACAACAATACAAAAATTTTAAAATTTGACATTTTGTTTTTTCAAGTATTTTGGAAATGAATATGTACAAGAATTGTCAGTGCATAAAAAAGAATAATTTTCTAACTATTTTAAAATAGATAAGGAGATTCTAGGGAGAGGACTTAAAAATAACATGGAATTGTACCAATTTCCAATTTAATAGATATGAACAAAATACAGCTTATTTACAAAAACTTCCTATTTTATTCAAACAGCACAGAAAACAAAAAAAGGAAAAAAGGTCATTTTTACTTGTTTGTGGAGACTACAAGTAACATGTACGTGGGAGGAATGAAAATCCTACAGACTCATCAAAGAAAAGTTCAGGACTAAAGAGCATTCAGAGCCAGCCATAATCCAGGACTATCTCCAATAAGAGCAATGATTTAAAGGTAGATTCGCCCTCTTTATGTGAAAAAGATCAAAGGAATTAGCACTTAAATCTTCCCAAAATAGAAGCAAAACTTAGAAAATGTTTTTTAAGATATCTGAGTTTCACTCATGTTATTTAAATGTATAACATGTTGTGGTACATATAGGAATATAATAAGACTATGAAGAACTTATTAAAGCAAGTGGCTTAGTCAATCTACATTAATAAAAGAGAAACATGCAAATTGACTGTACTTCCATCACTCCCACCAGCCAATCAAGAGTGAGTATGCAAATCAACCCAACAAAGATGGCGGTGCCCACAGCCACAAGATGGTGGTGCCCAGTCCCCTCAGCCCTGTGAGAGTCCCTGGTCCTGTCAGCACCGTGGGGAGGAGGGGAGCGGAGGGCAGGCAGCAGGGCATGGAGGCTTCATTCGCATGGCAGCAGTGGTGAAGCCCCCAGGCCCGGCAGAGAGCAGAGAACCATGGGGAGTGGGCCTAAGCCATCAGTTGGACATCCCCTGATGGCTCCTGGATTGGAGAGGGTGCAGGTTGGGCTGAGGGACCTCCCCCCACCATGTACGAATTTCATGCACTGGGCCTCTAGTTATAAAATAAAGGACAAAGAATACAGACCTCGTTCTCCTGTCAACAATTCTCCCACCAGAGACTATAATTTCATGCCACCTGAAAGGATTATGGGGTAATTCCTAACATATCCTATCTAATAAAAGAGTAATATGCAAATTGACCATCACACCAAGACACAAAATGGCCGCCCCCCAGTGGTCAACGATGGCTGCCCCCATGTGGACACAAGATGGCCACCACAAGATGGCCTGCAGGGGAGGGAAGTTGTGGGAAGTTAGGGGTGACCAGGCCAGCAGAGGAGGGCAGTTGAGGGTGACCAGGCCTGCAGTGGAGGGCTGTTGGGGGGGGGCCAGGCCAGCAAGGGAGGGCAGTTCAGGGGGGGTACCAGGCCTGCAGGGGAGAGCAGTTGGGGGGGACCAGGCCTGCAGGAGAGGGCAGTTGGGAGCCAGCATCCTGGATTGTGAGAGGGATGTCTGACCACCCATTTAGGCCCAATCCTGGACATCCCTCAAGGGATCCCAGATTGGAGAGGTGCAGGCTGGGCTGAGGGACACCCCCCACCTGCACAAATTTTGTGCACCGGGCCTCTAGTATATATATCTAATAAAAGAGAAACATGCAAATTAACCAACACAGATGGCAGCTAATTTGCATCCACAGGCACCGAGCAGCCTGGGTCCCAGTAACATCCTTGGGACCCAGGCCGCTCCTAGACTGTAGGCCCACACTTAGGCCCTGAGAGGTAGGGGTCCCAGAACACCCCCCAACCACTCCGGGACTATGGGTGCAGCCACTTGCACATGCTCTGGCACCAAGCAGTGTTCGGGTCCACACCCCCAGCCCAGCGCCCATGACAGGGAGCTGGCTGCTGGCCTCTGGAGTGTGCGGAGACCCTGGCCCTGAATGGCCCCCAGCCAGGCGCTCATGACAAGGGGTTGGCTGCTGGCCGCTGGAGCATGCGGAGACCCCGGTGGCCACTGCTGTGCACAGCCCAGGGGTCCCTGCATGCCCACCAGCCTGGCACCCACGACGGGGCTGGCTGCTGGCCTTGGGGGCTTCGGAGATGGAGATGTTCTCGCCCAGCCCCCAGCCGCTTGCGCGTGCACTGGTGCCAAGCAGCAGTTCGGGTTCAAGCCCCCAGCCCAGAGCCCACGACATGGGGCTGGCTGCCTGATGGTGGAGACAGCCCCCTAGCCCAGTGGATACAATGCAAGGACCACATGAGCTGCAGAGGAAACACCATTTTTAAAATATATATATATTTTATTGATTTTTTTTTTACAGAGAAGATGGGAGATGGATAGACAGTTGGAAACATCAATGAGAGAGAAACATCGATTAGCTGCCTCCTGCACACTCCCCACTGGGGATGTGCCTCCAACCAAGGTACATGCCCTTAACAGGAATCAAATCTAGGACCCTTCAGCCTGCAGGCCCGTGGTCTATCCACTGAGCCAAACCAGTTTGAGCGTAAACACCTTTTCTGACCACTCATTGGCTAAGCTCCCTGTACGCTGCCACTTGCAGTGTTCTTAGTAACTTGGGTTATAAGAATCCAAGAAGGTGATCTAGGGTTTTTCCACCACACTCCTGGAGGAAAAAATTAAGGTCCGCTGTTGGAGGGGCTAAGAAATGTCATATCCTGCCCTAGCTGGTTTGGCTGAGTGGATAGAGCCTCTGCCTGCTGACTTCAGGGTCCGGGTTCGATTCTGGTCAAGGGCATGTACCCAGGTTACAGGCTCCTCCCTGGCCGGGGCCCAGGTCAGGGCTCATGCAAGAGGCAATCAATCAAAGTGTCCCTCTCACATTGATGAGTGTCCCTCTCACAGTTTCTCTCTGTCTCTCCCTCTCTCCCACACTCTCTAAAAATCAATGGAAACATATCCTCAGGTGAGGATTAAAAAAAAAAAAGAAAGAAAGAAATGTCATATCCTATGAAAGACACATCTTGAAAATGCCTAAAGAAAGTTGTCATTTTTTCACAGTGAAGGGACTAGAGTCCGTGTTGATGAAAACACCTTGGCAGCTGCAGTGGCTGTCAGTGGCTGTAGCAGTGGGGTAATGGGGCTGGCGCCTTATCTTGATCAGCCCGGTCACCTCCCACAGAGGGAGGCCAGACTGCGGCTGAGGCCTGCTTCCCATGGGGAGCGGGCCTAAGCTGTCAGTAGGACATCTCCTGAGGGATCCCAGTCTGTGAGAGGGGGCAGGCTGGGCTGAGGGAACCCCTTACTGTGCACGAATATCATGCACTGGGACACTAGTATATATATAAAAAACCTTTGACTCAAGCATAGGGGTTCTGGAAAGAAGAAAAGACAAATCTAAACCATTACATATTTGGCATCTTCCTACATGTTTGGTGAAAATATATTAGCACTGAAATAATTGAAAATTATAGCCTTAGCCTGTTTGGATCAGTGGATAGAGTACCCCAGGTTCTATTCCAGTCAAGGGCAAGTACCTTGGTTTCAGGCTTGATCCTCTGCCAGGCCCCCATCAAGGCGTGTGCAAGAGGCAACCAATCAATGTTTCTCATTGTCTGTTTCTCTCCATCCCTTATACTCTCTCAAAAAAATCAATGAAAAAAATATCCTCGGGTGAGGATTAACAACAAAAACAAAAGAATTGAAAATTATAATGTTAATTGCACTTCATGGGAATTTATCACTTTAAATTTTGTGGAAAATAAAATCATGTGAAATAAATAAATAAAACAAAGCATCTCCCAGGGCTCTGGTATGATAAATACCTACAGATAAATAATTAAAGAAGTTGTTCTCCCAACTATTTTCTGACTAATCTTTCTGGTGCTCACTCAGTGTCTAGGCAGGAGTATAGATCTTGGCCTTCATGGTTTCATCCATAATGTTGTTTCATGTGCTTATGTGAATTTTCTTTTCCACATTGAAAAATTATGTTGTGTGAGTGGGCAAGTGTGTGTTTGTGTCTATGTGGGATGGGAATGTTTTTTTAGATTAAATCACTCCATAAAAGTACAAGGCAAATATTGAGGTCTCCCAAGTAGATGATAATCCTCTCAGTCTGTGGAAATATTAAGAATGGTGGCCTGGCTGACATGGCTCAGTGGTTGAGAATCAGCTTATGAACCAGGAGGTCATGGTTCAATTCTCAGTCAGGGCATAAACCTGGGTTGTGGGCTCAGTCCCCAGTGTGGGGCATGCAGAAGGCAGGTGATCAATGATTTTCTCTCATCATTGATGTTTCTATCTCTCTTGCCCTCTCCCTTCCTCTCTCAAATCAACCCTATCTAATAAAAGGGTAGTATGCAAATTAATTATCACTCCATCACAAAGATGGCAGTGCCCATAGCCACAAGATGGTGGTGCCCAGTCCCCTCAGCCCTGCTGGAGTCCCGAGTCCTGGGGGCATGGCTGCTGAGAGCAGGCAGAGTGAGCGGCCTGGCAGAATGCTTGCTTCCTCACCAGGGCATCAAGGCAAGCATTCCCACCCAGTCACAGAGGGCCTCTGGGCTGCGGGCGAGGAGCAGCCAGGCCCTGCAGAGAGCAGAGAACCACGGGGAGTGAGCCTAAGTTGTCACGGCTCCCGGATTGGAGAGGGCTCCCCTGAGGGCTCCCAGATTGGAGAGGGTGCAGGTCGGGCTGAGGGACCTACCCCCCATGCACAAATTTTGTGCAACGGGCCTCCAGTAAAATTATATTAAAAAAAAAAAGATTGATGTGACAGACAAAACAGTGTTATCCTAAATATGTCCACATCCTCATCCCCAAAACCCATGAATATATTGCCTTAAGTGGCAAAGAAGACATTGCAGACATGAGCAAATTTAAGATCTCTAGGTAGAGAGATTATCCTGGGTTACCTGGGTGTCACAAGTATCCTTATATGATGATAGAAGCAGAGTTAGAAAGAGGTTTCAAACATGAAGGAAAGGGCTTCAAGACAAAGAATGCAGGTGGCCTCTAGACACTGGAAAATGAATGGAACAGATTCTTCTTTAGGGCCTTCAGAAAGAGTGTAATGCTTGATTGCAATTACTAAGACTCTTTTGGACTACTGACCTCCAGAAATGGAAGTTAATAAATGTGTGTTCTTTTAAGCCATTAGGTTTGTCATGTAATTTGTTACAGCAACAATAGGAAACTAATATAAATGGGTATTCTATGTTGAATGAGAGTGAAGTCTCTGGAGCTATGCTTTTGTGGGTTTGAATTGACATTCTTGTGTGAAACTCCATTTAATTTTTTTGTATCTCAGTTTCTTCATCTGTAAAATGGGAATAATAATACTTCATAGGGTTAAGGCAAGGGAATAAATAAATTAATATAAAGGACCTTAAAATATGAGCCTGAAATAAAGAAATCTGTTATTATAAATATTGGAGCAATTGGTATATTTGGAAGTTCATTGATTCTATATAGCTGCCAGTGAGTGAATGCCAGTTTGGTCCATTGCAAGGTGATTTTCTGTCCACATAAACAAATGGAAATATGTTTCCTCCTAGTCTATTATTTTCCTGCTTTCTTAGACTGGTTCGTGGCCTATTACCTGTCAGAAAGCAGGGCAATGTCATTTCAAAACATTCTGAGGCAAGAGGATTTTGTTCAAGATCAAAAATTAAATCAATAAAGAGAGAATGCAATAAAAGGCAAATTGGAACCAGATATAACATTAGAGCTCTAGCCACTTTGGCTCAGTGGATAGAGCATCTGCCTGCAGACTGAAGGGTCCCGGGTTCGATTCTGGTCAAAGGCATATGCCCAGGTTGTGAGCTCGATCCCCAGTAGGGGGCATGCAGGAGGCAGCCAATCAATGATTCTTTCTCATTATTGATGTTTTTATCTCTCTCACCCTCTCCCTTCCTCTCTGAAATCAATAAAAATATATTTAAAAATATATAAATAAAGTTAAGAGTCAAAGGTGAGAGATGGCAACATTGAAAATACCAATTTTGTTGCCAGATTCAAGGTCAAAGAAGGAAGGTGACAGAGAAGTAGGAAGACATGGTAAAGATTGAAAATATTGAAAGTCTGTACAAATTTACCCAAACCATGTTTTGTGGTCATGGAATTTCCCTAATCTGCTTTTAGTCCAGAAATCTTACAGAGATCCAAGAATCTCTTTCCAATGGCCAACTAGCCATCTCTACATATCTTTTCCCCATATCCCTTATCTTGCTTGATTAATTATACTAACATTCCATTCAGAACTGGGAGCTATCATCAACCACTCCCTCATAAATAATGTCTAATTTGCCAAGTCCCATAAATTCTACATGCCAAGTAAATCTCAGCTGCCTTCTATCTCCACTCTCAGGATTTTAACCGTAATAATTTCCCATCAGCTTCCTAAATGGCCTATCTGCCTCTATTCTCACCACCTTTCAAAGAATCCTACACATTCTGCCTGTTATATTTATACAAATTTTATTTGTTCATGCCCCTCCTCAGTTAAAAGTATTTTGATAGATCCTTATCAACTCTGGGAGTAAACCAACCCTTCTCAGCAAGGACTTGAATGTTCCGGCTCTGTCTACTTTTCCACCCTTGCATCTGTCAGTTAGCTAATTCCTAGGTCAATGTCCTCAGTAAGTTACTCCTTGATCTTACCCGAACACACAATTCTCTCTCATCTGTTCATAGTTGTGCCCTTACACTCACTTTCTGTACATGCTCCTCATCCAGTATTCATCAGGAACATTCTCATTCATTTTTGCAACTTTGCTCAAATGTTGCCACCTTTGCTAATAGTGCAAATCGTTCCCTTATTGCAAAATGTTTGCTTATGTCTGTGTCTTAATAGTAAGTACAAGTGTCAGTAAGTGTACAAGAACTCAGTGTGCAAAAAGGGCCTCTGGGCTGCAGTTTTAAACATAACTTATTTGTAATACAAGTTAATTTTGTTTTGAACACTCATTTTTCCATATATCAGAAAATGGTTGTAAGTCAATTTAGGCTTTCTGCTCCTTCTCCTGGGGTTGGGTTTAAGTTTTGGTAGAGTTAAATAATTCCAAGTACTTATGGAGTGAGAAAACCACATCTTTAACTCTGCCATTCATGCATTGCTGCCTGTGGTCCTTCGTCACCAGACCATTCAGCCCAGCACCAAAGTCTCTACTCCTGTTACACCTTCAAGAGCACAGGTGTTATATGCTATTATTATGATATTTCTATGACACGTTATAATTGCAGAAATTGCTGCAATGATTTTAATGGTTTCAGGACCTAGAGGTCAACCTGCCAGGACCCTAGCCATAGACATGAAGTGCATGATGAGTCTTTATGTCCAATCCTCATGTCTCTCCCAACCTTTGTCCTTATAACGTCTTCTCCATCTCGCTCTCCTCCTGTTGGGAAAGTGGATGGGAAACTTGTTCATTTATGTTCATCTATATCCCAGTTCCTCTTCACTTCCTCAAGGCATTAAGTATCTGAAAACCAAACCTATGAAGAAGCTCAAACATTTTCCCTCTTTGAAATTGATGTTGTTTTGGTTGTTGTGGTCAATGTGATCATTGTGTTTCTGTTTTGACACTTCTATCCTGGAAATGATGAATGGAGAAAAGTCTATGCTTGAGTCGGGAGGAAAGGAAAGAATAAATCCAGGTGGGAAAAGGCAATATCATTAGTATCTTTACAGTATTATTCTGACCCATATCACAACTAACACAGAGAAAACTGGCAGGGTCAAAAACTACCAATATCTTCTAAGGTTGCTGCAGGTAAAAATGTGAAGTGGAAAAAATTGGTCTTCAGACACCACATCTCTCCTATTATTCTCTTATCTTACTTTGCCCATTTCCTCCTGAATCCACTAAAATGTGCTTTCAGGAAAGGCTCATTTAGGAGTTATTTACCATTAAATGTAAAAACTTTAATAATAATAAATTCACAACAGTTGTTGCACATTAATTTCATTTGCATTACAGAAAGTTGTGGTCATAGGCTAGCATGGGGCAGAGTCAGGGAGATATTTAAGAATGAACATATACTCTTATTCTGAAGAAAAAAAAAAGAAAACCTTTTGTTTTGTTCCTTCAAAGGGGAGGTCCAAAAAACTAGCTAAGAAAACAGACATGCATGAGACTACACCAACCACAGATTTTGTTTTCTGCTTGTAGGCAATCAGAAGACATAATTTTTAGTAATTTTTTGACTAACTCATTATCCAGTTGTGCCAGGGGTTGCTGTGGGTTCAGTTACTCTTCATAATTTGCAATAATAATTCTGTGGGTCTTTTCTAGCTGCCAACAACCAGCTGCCAGGTTTGATTTACATAGTTACAAAGGATAATATTTTTATTATTATTATCATCTGAGTGTTTACGCATAAAGATAGTTTTTTATACTATTTTGGTCCAATAAAACAGGTTTAATAAATCAAAACATTAATTTTGAACTAAATGAGAAATATTAAATTGAAAATTATCAACTTTCAGGTAAAATAATGTTCCTAAACATATGATTATAGGTAATGTCCAGGCTTAGGAAAAAATATTAATTTCATAGAAAAGAAACCAAATATTAATATTCATATATATATTTCTAGACATTTATTAAAGTTTCTCAATATTAAATATTTTTAAATGGACAAAGTCTATATGTAATGTACACCAATGAAACACATGTATTTGAAAGTTTCAAATCATCATTCCCAAATATAGAAGCCAAGGGCAACTTTTTGGTTCATGCATAAGGCCAAGAACAAAACCTTGAAATACACCCAAACCACTTTAAATCTCCTTGTTTTCCCAGCTGTGCATATTAGAAGAGCCTACAGATAACTAACAGTTTAAATTTTACAGACTTCACTGAAAGAAAATTTTTTATGACAAATAACTATATTTGGTAAATATAAATGTAAATGAAACCAGAAGGTACACTGCAGTGTTTAGCTGAAGGGGAAATTTTATCTATTTACAAAATTCATTTTTATTCTCATTTGCTTTTGACTTGAATGTCTTCTATTTTATTTACCTCCTATGTTTAGGCTTCATGGTTTCCTTCCCTTAGCCCATCGTTAAGGTAGCATGTCTATTAAAAAGTTTCAGAATGCTGTGTCTCAGAATTAATTATTCTCTCCCTTTGTTTAATCACTTGTCTATCTTAGAAGGTGC
The DNA here is from genome assembly GCF_027574615.1 of Eptesicus fuscus. Taxonomy (NCBI): domain Eukaryota; kingdom Metazoa; phylum Chordata; class Mammalia; order Chiroptera; family Vespertilionidae; genus Eptesicus; species Eptesicus fuscus. The sequence goes on along the minus strand of NC_072475.1, from coordinate 89,153,438 downwards.
TCAATTCAAAAGAAGGATATATATATATTACCCTCACCCAACGGTATTTTTTTTCCATCGATTTTTAGACAGAGTGGAAAGGAGGGACCAGGGCTTGGGATCAAACCTGCAACCAAGGTACATGAGCTTGACCTGAAATCAAACCTGAGACGTTTTGGTCTTTTGCTGACAATCTAACCAGTGAGCAAAACCGGCCAGGGCAGGACACATATTCTTGCTCTCATACAGCTTTCACACTTAAGAAAGGTATTAACTTGCTCTACTTGCCACCTTTAACAGAGGAATTAAAATTATTTCATGAGACAAATTAGGAGTAGATTCTATTTCATTCAAAAGACTAGTTATCTAAAATAAAAGCAGTTTTAATTGTTCCTGATAGTTTTCCTTCATTTTTTTTTTTTTGACACTAGACAGCAGAGATTATAGTTGCTACATAGTGATGCAAAGTTATTAGAATGTATGTAAAATGCCAGGGCCCTTACTCAGTGTAATTTCCAAAATTGTGAAAGTCCATTACTTGGAAGACACTAAGAATAAACATAGATAAGTAAATTCTGGTTCTAAAGTTTCTTAAGAGTTGAGATTAGTGTTTTCAAAACAATCTTTAGAGTTTTCTGAATGTGTACTTGGTTTCATAATATAGTTAATATTGGATTATAAAACTGGCTGTTATAATTTTTATTTCAGGAGAAAATTCAAGAAGAAACTATCTGATTGACTTACACTTTAAATTGTGTGTATATGTACTTATCTACTTACATATGCATTCAGAAAAATAGAGCATTTGGTTATTGTGTGATACAATATTTTGTCCACTAGATGGATCTCACTTTCATATTTTTCAAACAAGAGACCCATTTTTCTGTATTCATTCTGGTTGACCTCACAGAGCTACGTGGTGGAGTTAAAAACAATACCTAACCAATAAGTACTCTTCAAATTACCAAGGTCACAAATGAACAAAAAAAGAAAACAAACTAACAAAAACAAGTTTAGGAAAGTGTCCTAACTATAACTAAGGATAAATTAAATACTCGTATGCAATGCGGGAGCCTGTGTCCAATCCTGGAACAGAAATAAAGAAATTAGTGAAACAATTGGTGACATTTGAATGCCTGGATTTTAGTTACTAGTGTTATATGAATATCAATCTTCTGATTTTGATAATTGTACCATAGTTATGTAAAGTTTTATCGTTAATGAAAGCACAGTGAAGAATATGAAGAAACTATTTTTACAAGTTGTTTTAATAAATTTACAACTATTTAAAAATAAGATGTTTTTAAAAGTCAAGGTTACAGAGTTGAAGTGAATAATAAATTAGGAAAAATAATTATCAGGAGTACTACAAATGTGTTAACAAAACGTAGAAAAGGCTCAATAAATGAGAAGCTAGAAAATGTGTAAGAGTGTATTTTTTTTAAAATCCTGAAAAACATAATGATATTTATTTATTTAAGATGTAATCTTAATAAAGATTAAGAACTGTTGGTCTGGTCCACCAAAACCCAAGTAATTAATTGATGAAAATAAAGTAAAATGCGTATGCTTCACACAGATGTTTTCTCATATAATTTTCTAATTTTGAATTTTTTATTTTTAAATTGAATTATTGCTCAGTTAGTATAGACATCTATTTTTTTCCAGAAAATACACATGAGTAGTATATTTTCTGAACTTGTGATTACCTGAAAATTAATTATTCTTACATTTATAAGTAAATGGTTAAATCTATTTATAATTATCAGGCTACAACATATCCTCCTCAAATTTGTAAGGTTCTCTTGTGGTACCTATTTTATTTTTCCTTCTCTTAGAAACTGTTAGAGTTCTATCTTTGTCATAAAGATTAAAAATTTTACAAGAATATATTAGGTATATGTCTTTTATTACTGTTATCATTATTATCATTCCTTGGTACATATTAATAATGGACAGTTTAATCTTTAGTATATGCTTTTATTCAACACAGGGGAGTATCATTCCATACAGTACTTCAGTTGCTTATGTTTTGCTCTGGTTTATTCTTTGAAAACAATTATTTATATGTTGGATCCACATTCTCTATCCTTCACATCTAGTAATATATGATCCCTTCCTTTCTTCCTTCATTTCTTCCTACCTTCTCTCCCTCCCACATCCCTTCCTCCCTCTTTCCCTCTCTCTCTTTATGTGTTGGTATTCTTTCTTCCTAAGTTCTGCATTATTTTATAATTTTTCTTTACTTTATTACTGATTTAGATTTTTTGTATATTTTACTACATTAGATGCAGATTTTAATTTGGCTAGTGCATTTTTAACTATTGTATTAGGAGTATCACAATTGTCCCTAAAGAAGACTATATTATCTGAGGTGGCCGAAGTTCCATGTTTCTTAGCTTGCTTTAAACTTCATTGGTAACATTTCCTAGATTATTTTGAAAATTGAAAATACCTGTATGTAACAGAACTGTTGATAGATATAGATACTTTAATTAGAATATCAGTAAATTGCAAAGATATTGGACATTAGAAAGATGGATAGAAGTTTCAAACTATGCCACATGAGAATGAAAGAGGTTTAAGAATAAAAGAGAAATCTGTTTAGTATCTTGACTGTGGTGCTGCATACATAGATATACACAGATCACAAAAATCATGTGAAACATACACACAAATAAGTACAAATAAAACTGAGGAAGTCTAAATAAGAGCAATGGACGGTATGACTGTCAACATTTTGACTGTCATATTATACTATAGTTTTTCAAAATGTTACCATTGGGGAAAACTGGAAAAAATATACAAGGGATCTCTCATATTATTTCATACAATTGAATGCAAATATATAATTATTCCAATTAAGAAAAAAATGTGAAGGCAAAATGAAGACATTTTCCAATTGTAAAAGATAGAAACAAAGATAGTTTAAAATATTTGCTGTTCTGTCAGAGGAAAAGACAATACATTCGCTGTGTGGTTCCTGAGGAATCAGCACCCTTTTTCTGTAAAGGGCCAGACAGGAAACATGTTGGGCTTTGTGGGCCATGAAGTCTCTGCTGTGACTGCTCATCGCAGCCCTGGTAGCATGAAAGCAGCCACAGTGAATAAACAAACATGAGCATGTCTGTGCCCTAATAAACACTTATTTATAAACATTTACATCTGAATTTCGTATAATTGTCATGTGTCATTAAATATTATTCTTCCTTTGCTTTTCCTCAACCATTTACAAAATGGAACGTCCATTCTTAGCTTGCAGGTCAGATGCAAACAGCAGCAGGGCAGAATTTGACCCGAGGGATTAGCGTGCTGACTCTATGCTATAGTGAGACAGAATTGGCTGAAAACAAAATGCTTACAGTAAAACAGAAGCTCGATGGTCCCTCTGTCAGGGTGGCAGGAGGATCTTCACAAAATAGATGAGAGACTGAAATCAGTAATCCAAAATGATGTCCGAATGGAAGGTTCTGTGATTCTTTAGACTTATATCCTGAAATGTAATATAAGGGGTAAAAAGAGATTTTGTTACTTATTTAAATACAATTATTTGTAAATTTGACTAAAAATATTACCATTTTTTGCAATATCTCTAAAAAGAAATCTGTACCCTTGTGTTTTTGAATCCCAAAGCTTTCTCCAAACTAGGATTCTTCTTTATCTTCTAATTCATCTCTGATGTTGCAGGAAATTTCTTCAGTTAGTTTATTTCAATTGTGTAGTGGAAGCCACAGTTTAACAAAGATTCTGGCATTTAAGAAATAATCAATAATAGCTAACTATTTTTGCAGTTATTGTTATTTTTTGCCAATTTTGCACAAATATAATAATATTAGAGGCCCAGTGCACGAATTCGTGCACGGGTGGGGTCCGGCTGGCCAGCTCCAATTGGGGCAGATCCAGCTGGACCAGTGGGGAGTAGGGGCCCGTGGGCGGTTGGCCAGCCGGCCGCACCCCCTGGTCAAACTCCTGGTCAAGGGGACAATTTGCATATTAGCCTTTAATTATATAGGACTAGAGGCCTGGTGCACGAAATTCATGCACAGGGGTGTGTGTCCCTCAGCCCAGCCTGCACCTCTCCAATCTGGGACCCCTCAAGGGGCCTAAACGGGCAGTTCGACATCCCTCTCACAATCCAGGACTGCTGGATCCCAACTGCTCTCCTGCCTGCCTTCCTGATTGCCCCTAACCACTTCTGCCTGCCAGCCTGATCACCCCCTAACCACTCCCCTGCCAGCCTGAATGATGCCTAACTGCTCCGCTGCCATCCTGTTTGCCCCTAACTTCCCTCCCCTGCAGATCTGGTCACCCCTAACTGCCCTCCCCTGCAGGCCTGGGTCCCCCCCCCCCATCTGCCCTTCCCTGCAGGCCCAGTTGCCCACAACTTCCCTCCTCTGCCAGCCTGGTCACCCCTAACTGCCCTCCCCTGCAGTCTTGATTGCCTCCAACTGCCTCCCCTTGCAGGCCTGGTCCCTGTCAACTGCCCTCCCCTGCTGGCCATCTTGTGATGGCCATCGTGTGTCCACATGGGGGCAGCCATCTTTGACCACATGGGGGCAGCCATCTTGTGTGTTGGAGTGATGGTCAATTTGCATATTACTCTTTTATTAGTTAAGATAGCTACCCATGCCACAGGGAAGAGAGGATGACTCAAAGGACCCCCATGTAAATTCAGTTCACTGAGATATTAATGTAAAAGAAACTGAAATATTTGGTTTTAAACCTTGGAAAGGATTTCGCTTTTCATGGCCTTATACCTGAAATTCAATTGTGCAGCTTCATCTCTTTATTTAAGGCTTTGGCCTCTGTGTAAATGCCAGATCCTTGGATAAGCTGCCAAACTAAACTGCATGAGTGGGAGCAAATTCAGGTTTTCGAGACCTGAGATTATCTTTAAAAATAAGACACAATTATGAATAAAAATTAAAAACAAGAATTGGGCAGGGGGCTGTGCAACAGAAGGGATCTGATGAGTTTGACAGTAAATTCACTTCAAAAATCAAAAATGAATGTCTCAGAGTCTTTACTAAGAATATTTTTTAAACAAAGGAAGGAATACCCCAAGGCTCAGGAAAATTGAGTTTCTGTGAGCAATGAGATTTTCAGCATATATTGAGCAGAAAACATTGGAAACTGGGGAGGGGACAATGCTTTCTGTAACAAATTGCACCTGTATCACAATTTTATGTTTACCCCTTTCCATTCATGGCCTCTTCATTATTGGTGCACCCTATCAACTTACCATCCCCTGCCCCAACAATTAAATAAGCAACTAAAACCAAATAACCCAATGAATATATCTTGAAAATAAGTAAATGTGGATTTGTAGTAAAGAAAATTATACAAGATAGGAAATAGAAATTCAGTTAATGAGAATACCTTTTGGAAAGGTACTATCTTCTAAAAATGATCAAAGTTTTAGGACCTAGGAAAGTGTAGATCTTTGAACCAATAGCCTGGTATTCTCTGAGGCAGTTCAGGCTCTCATTGCGCTTGTCATTAAGCACACACACCGAAGCACGTAATTATGGCAGCATGCTGAGAATTGAACTGCTGCTACATGAGCATATGTCTTCCTAGATGCGCTCTGAGCAATAGCTGATCAGGGAGCATAGCTTTGCAGTTTGTGCCAGAATTTCTGACTTAGGTCAATCAGATGCTACTGAATCATGTAAGTCTTAGCTGAATATTAGGATTTTATCTGTGAAGTCAGGAAGAGTCATACCTATAGTGTGCTTAACAGAATTTCACCAAATTCATAGAAGTTGTAGGCATTTGGGATGCAACCTGGCCCACGTCCCATGCATCTGAATGTGTGGATACTTGCAACGTCAAAAGCAAACCTATTATCTATAGTCCTTTTCAAGTGGACTGTAAGCTATTGCCAGATAGATTTTGAGTCACATTTCAAAAATAGGAAAGTACAAATTGTATGATTACCTCTTAAAAATTATAGCAGATTCAAGAGTAGCTACAAAATACATCTGTTTCACCCTAGCTGGTTTGGCTCAGTGAATAGAGCATTGGCCTGCAGACTGAACGGTCCCAAGTTCATTTCTGGTCAAGGGCACATGCCCAGGTTGTGGGCTCCATCCCCAGTAGGGGGCATGCAGGAGGCAGCCAATCATTGTTCTTTCTATCTCTCTCTCCCTCTTCCTTCCTCTCTGAAACCAATAAAATATATTTTAAAAAATACATCTGTTTCATACGCTGCATTATTAGACTTTTTTTTTTACCCTGAGGGGTAGTACTGTAGCCACTGAACCAAAATTGTGGATCACTCACAATATTGGTGGCATCTTTAAATAGCTGTTTTCATTATTGACATAATATATTAACTGCTTTCATAATGACTCACCTGAAATGACTACGGCACTATTTGATATGTCTAATACTTCACCGCATATACAAACAGGAATCTCATCCACTGAGCCTGTCACAGTGCAAAAAGTTTGAAATGGACTATGCCTCCCTGGCATCTGCAAATCCTTAAATGCACCAGGAATTGCCTCGAGATGGAATCAACTTTGCCTCACATACATATCTCACACATATACTTACAATATTTTAGTATGCAAATGCTGCCATGTTTTAAAATTGTTTTTTAAGAGTCTCTGAATTTATGACAGATGTTTAGCTTTATGTGTTTTTATAATTCATGGACACTAGTAATACAATAACTACCACATGAAGGTGTGATATATTTTGAAATTTAAAAAAAAAAATGAGGTAGTTGAAATTTCCTGGAAGTCTCCAAAGCTGGAGTTGATAAATAGGCAGTGTCTCCCTCCCAGAACTCTTTGTTTGCATGTGCTCTCAGGATTCTGGAATTGAACTTTGTGATACACACGCACAAGGTAGAAGTGATGGGACCTGCATTTTCCTCAAGATTGTGTATTGTCCCCCTTTTGTACATGTAGAATCATTCTGCTATTCCTTTGCTAATGGAACTTCCCCCAATATGATTTATGAACCAAATCTTTGCCTGAAAAAAATTGTGAGTGTATCTACCCTAACTCTGACTGCATAAAATAGCCTCTTTTTAAAATATATATTTTTATTGATTTTAGAAAAGAAGGGAGAGATAGAAACATCAATGACGAGAAAGAATCATTGGTCAGCTGCCTCCTGCATGCCCACACTGGGGATCAAGCCCTAACCTGGGCTTGTGTCCTGACGAGGAATTGAACTGTGACCTCCTGGTTCATAGGTCAATGTTCAACCACTGAACTACGCTGGCCCAGCAAAGTAGCCCCTTTAAACCTTAATAATCCCTCAGTGGCAACTAGCTCTTTTTAACATTCTTTGATTAAAAACAATTGTAATTTATAGAGTGGAGGTAATAGCTCCACTTAAGATCCTACTGTTATTAACAGCACAGCAGGAGACCTCTCAAGACAACAGCTTTTCAGCCTAGAATGTTATGGAGTAACTGTAACATGCTTTAATAGCTGCAGCCTATCCCCTTTTAAAGTGCCCAAAGGAAGAATGTTGCACTAATGTGTAGGCTAAACACATACATATCTGAAGGATTTCATAAACCAATTCCATGCATCTTGTTAATTTAGACTGTTTTTAAAAAGTCACATTATACAAATTTTTGCTGCAGCACTACTTGAAAAGATTTATTATGTAAGCCACTATGTCTTACATAGCATTAGCATATTGCAAATGAGAAATCCATCCATTTTGTGTTTCCTAAAATGTTTTCCTTTGCTTCACATAGACACATAATACAATTTAAAAAAACCGTTTTTTACTTAACCATTTATCTGCTGTTTAATCATAAAACCCTGGTGACATCATGCCCCTACCCTAAAACTTTAATGCTTTAAAAAGAAACATCTTTCTTTACTCTCTACTATTACAATGTAATGATATTTGATAGAAAAGTAAGTGACACTTGGGAGAGGAAGCTAAATATCCTTTACCTTTTAAACACATTAAATATGTAATTTAAAGTAATTGAAACTATTATATTCCAGAAGTTAAAACAAATCCTCCTACCTTATTGCATATCTGTGCTAACATTCAATAAAGCAATATTGAGGTTAAGAGTTGTATTAAAACACCATGGAGAGCTATTTTTTAGAAACCTATCATTTAGGTTGACATCAGTGAGTTATTGAAATTATTATGAGTAATATTCTCACCAGACAGATATTGAGAGCTCACCTCTAACATTTGTCCAGAGGGTTGGAATGAATATTGGAATATAGGCACTGAATGGATCCCCTGGGGTCATTTAGTAGAATGTTCTCATTTTATTGACTATGAAAACTCAGACCAGAGAAGTGATTTGCCCAAAGTCAAGCAAAGGTCTTGGCTAATCCCGCCTTTCATTATCACTTTGATGCTTTTGCTACTCTACCACCGTTCCTTTCCTTAGCAAATGTTTAAATAAAGATTTAGAGGCTTCTGGGAAGGAGTTTTAGGGGATTTCACACTGTTACAACTTTTTTTTCTTCCAACTATGCCTTAAGTAAAATTTACCCACTCTTCAATTTTTTTAGTGAGTTAAAATTTTGTCATGTTTCTCTTCTTTATCCAAAGTCTTTTTGTTTATTATATGCTGTAGTGGTAAAGCTCCAATTGGCATTGGTCAAATAAGAACCCTAAAGAAAGGATTGGCTCTCTGATTCCCCTGAATCAGCTGAAACATCTCCAGGAATGCTCCAAATACAATAGGAAGCCAGGCCCTTTCAGACCATTGAAGGGTACAGCATACAGGGATGACTCTTTGAGGCTGCTTATCTTTGCTCCAGGAATCTAGGTAGATATTGCAAAAGGAAGCGAGGTAGGGAAAAGAGAGAAGGAAGAGATATACCAGGAAGGTATATGTTGGTCTAGTTCTCAATGCAAAGCTGTAAGTCAATCTTTTCAAGACCCAAGTTGTTTGAATTGATATTCACCGAAAGTGAACCAAGAGTTTCAGAAATATTACAACCACAAGGTTGCTAAGCATCCCTCTAATGTACACAGAGGAAGACTAAAGACTTTTACCACAGGCCAAGACTATTCAAATAGAAGAATCTCAAATAATACTGAAAGCAACGTGACCTGAATGCTCCCAGACCCTAATAAGAGTGGCTCTTGCCATCAATGGTTTAAAAAACAAACTTTTATGCAAAGATATTTCCTAATTTAAAAACAATTTCACTTGACGTCCCTCTAATTCTGTTCCTTATCAAGTTTCATTTTGTATTTATAGGATTATTATGCAAATAAAGTTACATAATTGAAGGTAAAAGATCTTGCATAAATTAGAGGTCTAGTAAGTAGTAAATACTAAAATTTAACTGATGTTTTATTTATTATGCCAAAAATATATTGCTTTATAATTTGTAAATTTGTATTTCTTTTATTCACTTAGATGTTAGGGCCATATATCTAAGTGAACATTTCATTAGCAAAATGTAAACAAAGCAAACTTAGTTGGCCAAATATAGGAAAATGCAGCTTTTTGTCTGTTTTTAGTTCATTCAGATATTGGCCATCATGTTTCCAGATATGAATGTGTGTATACTTAAAATGAAGGTACTGTATAAGCTATGTATTTTCATTTTAAAAGGGAAAAAAGACCCTCAAATGAAAGGGTTTTATTGCTTCTAATTTTAAAGCAAATATTTACCATGGCCCTTGGATATGCTAAGCTTTCACTAATTATTATTTAAGACTTTAAAATATCTAAAGGGAGATTGAAAAGTCAGAGTTCCCATCCAAACAACTCCTCAGTCTCACCAATGTTTCTATCACTCCACTGAATTTACACTAGAAAATCACCAGTTAATCACAATTTTGTCAAACCTAATGGACCTTCTCAGTGACTGGCTTTCAATACAACTTCTCATCAAGCGCAAACCTTTACACAGAGATTCTGTCCAAGATGGTGAAGTCGGTGGAAGCTGGATTTATCTCCTCCCATGGCCACATCAAAATTACAACTAAATTATAAAGCAATCAACCTGGATAACCATCTGAAGATCAGCTCAACAGAAGTCTTATAACTGAGGATACACAAAAGAAGCCACATGGAGACTGACAGGAAGGATAGAGACATGAAAAGGGCTGGCGCTGCCCTAACTGGTTTGGCTCAGTGGATAGAGCGCCGGCCTGCGGACTCAAGGGTCCCAGGTTCGATTCCGGTCAAGGGCATGTACCTTGGTTGTGCACACATCCCCAGTGGGGAGTGTGCAGGATGCAGCTGATCAATGTTTCTCTCTCATCAATGTTTCTCTCTATCCCTCTCCCTTCCTCTCTGTAAAAAATCAATAAAATATATATATTTAAAAAAAAAGAAAGAAAGAAAAGGGCTGGCTCACTCCCGCATGTGGCGTCTGATAACCTGGAGGGATATCATGGCTGCAGAGGGCCCTCCTGAGGAGCAATGGTTCCCCAGCCCAGGGCACCAGTGCCAGGAAGAGGAGCCCACATAACATCTGGTTGTGAAAATCAGCAGGGATTCTGTCTACCCTGGTGAGACAGAAGGCTGCTAGAAACCCAAGCTTCTTTTAAAGGCCCCACGCACAAACTCTCACCTGCTGGCATTCACCTTGGACTCCGTCAGAGGGACAGTGGCTCAGAGGGTGCCAAAGTCAGAGGGAGAGACTGAGTCGTGTGGCTTCCGTGAGAGGGCTGGAGGGATAGTTGCCCCTGTCTCTGTGTTGAGCTCCTCTGCTGTCCCGCCAGGGACGGCATCTTTCCTGGTTGGAGGGTTTCCCCCTCCAGAGCATTAGCTGGGTGAGTTTCACTGGCCCCAGCCTGACGCCTCCCAGAGGCCCCACCCTGCTGTACTGAGCTGAGCTGTAACTCTGCCAGAGGTAACCAGCCTGGGCCCGTTTGCCGTCTTTCTAAAAAAAACTCCTGAGGTATCCCAGGCGAGCGTGAAGGCACCAGAGACACAAAGGGAGAAACAGTTGTGAGGCTTTGGGACGAGGGCTGTCTTCCTAAAGCCCCACAGACACTATCTTTCTGGTGTTAAGCCCTCCCGCCACTGGCCAAATCTTAATCTGTTTTAGTCTGATGAGCTCTACTAGCTCCACCCTGGCGACTCCTTCCCACCACAAAGATCTCCAGGCCCCACGCAGATACAGGCTGCCCTCATTTACAGGCTGCCCTTGAAACATTTGCTGAGTGGCCTCAGAACGACAAGCTTAAAACTGTATTAACCTGGTGAACACAACGTGCCTTTACCTGGTGGCTCCCTGAGAGCCTGCCTCATGCAACTCATGAGGCCTTTTCAGTGGCTGAGCCTAATTGGCAGCCAGCAGGCACAGTGGGCCTGGGGTGCCTTGGACCTTTTGCTGACCTGTCCCAGGCCCGGTAGTGATGGCAGTCAGCCTTCATGTGCAGCTTGGCCCCTCTCACATGTACCCAGGCCCAGCATTAGCAGCTACCAATCATGTATTGCTTTATAGCTATTAACAAGCGGCCTATGGCCAGACATAAGCAGTATTTGACACTAACCTGCACTAAAGTCTCTCCCAAGAGACCCCAAAAGCAACATATCAAGTTGCTGGCTGTAGACTATACAGAGTTCCACCTGATTAGCTCTATAAATGCCACATTCAAAGGTAGGTCTCAACAGGCACCAGATCCTGCTCGGCCAAATTCCACTTTGTGGGGTCAACCATTACACTGTGTCCATGGCCCATCCTCACACTCAGCCAGCCTGAAGGTCAACCCACCCACAGATGTGACAATCAAGATGAGCAATCAAGGCTCAACTACTACAGAAGCGCACACAGAACCCACACAAGGGACACTCCTGATACACCTGGCTCTGATATCAGGAGATTGTACCACTGGGACTCACATGACACCTACTACATAAGACCACCTTACCAAGACTGGAAGACATAGCAGATCAACCTAATACAAAACCAGAGAGGCAGACAAATTGGGAAGACAAATAAACATGACCCTAATTAAAGAACAGAAGAAATCTTTAGGAAAAGGACTAGATAAATGAAATGGAGGCAAGCAAACGACCAGATACAGAGAATAAGACAATGGTTATAATGATGTTCAAGGAACTCAGTGACAACTTCAATAGCATAAAAAAACAAAACATAGAAACCATAAATTAGAACCAGTCAGAAACGAAGAATACAATATCTGAGATGAAGTATACACTTGTAGGAATCAACATCAGATTAGATGAAGCAGAGAATCAAATCGGTGATTTGCAAAGCATGCTTCCAGCTTGTGGCCTTTCAAGCCTATTGGGAATAAGAATAGGATCCACATTGGGCCACATACCCATTATTATAGAAAAGAAACTTTGAGATAGCTATTCTAATAGAATCACAATTAAATTATTTGCCAGTGGTACTCAAACCCGCAGTTGTTTTCTGGATGGAATAACTTTGGCTTATTCTTTCAGTTATAGGCAACCCCCAAAAGGCTGTTGATAAAGGTTTCCAAAGGATGAATTATTTCCTTGGAGATTTATTACTGGGGGTGATTCACAATGGAGAAACATAGTCACATCCTACTTTCCTGTTATTATCTGCAAACTTCCAATGGTCCTGACATCTATTCCATATGATTCCTTGGATACATAGCTTCCAGACAATAACACTTTATTTCCACATATGTATTCTTCTCTCTCAAAGTGAAAAGAGAGAGAGAGAGAAAGAGAGAGAGCAAGAGAGAGAGAGACTACTAATTTGAATTTATAAATTGGCTAACATCTGATAATATGTTGATTATTAATGAGAAGAGTGGGGTATCTTTTTTAAAAAATTTAATGGAAGTATCACTTGAGTTTATGTATTTAGTAAAATACTGGTTTTAGTGTTAAGATTATATAAATTATGCACGTTAAAGTTAAACATCAATTATTTTTAAAAAAGCTACAACCTGAACATCAGGCTGCCCCAAAGTAATCAACAGTAGCACTTTGTCACATCTAATCTCAAATTTAATATACAATACATATTCTATTTCATTACCTACATTATGAACTTTTTTATGGAAAAGATCATTTCATATTATCAACTAGCTTGCATCATTTTATCTAACCACAAACTCATTGCTCTACAATAATAGCTGATATTGTTTGAGTATTTAATAGGCACTGTTGTAAGTTCATTAGATAAATCAATAGATAGATAAATAGATAAATAGAAATTGATAAATTGATTTTAAGATGTAAACTCATTTAAATATCACATCAACTCATAAAATAAGGGTTAATTTATTTCCATTTTATAGAGGAGGAGGAGGAAACTGAGCTATAGAGAGGGTAAATAATTTGTACAAAGTTGCAGATTTAGTAAGAGGAAAACTTTATATTTAAACCCAAATACTACTGAGCCAGAGCCATGTTACAGAAGATAATCACTATCCTATACTGTCATAAGCTTCCTTTTAATTACTCTTCTTTCCAACATCTCTCACAATTCCATTTCATTTTTTATCAGTCAGACCAGTTGAACAATTTTTCTTATTTATTTCACCATCTGCCCCCCCCCAAATACCTCAAACCCTGCCCCCCTCCAAAAAAAAACAAAACAAAACAACAAAAAAAACATACACACACAAACATGTCCCTTTATTTCAAGCCTACCTCCATAAGTATCAATGATTCTACCATTAGTGGATATTGAACAATAGCTTCTATGGATACCATCTTAGTCCTGAAATAAATATAGACTGACAAGAAAATTGCATTATACTAATAATAGAGGAATATACAAATTGGCTGGGACGTCGTCACGTAACAACCAATCAGAACGGGGGCGGGGCAGTGATGGAGAGCTCTCAGCACTCCTGTGCCATGGGTCTGAAGGGCGCAGAGAGGAAGGGAGACCAGACAGGCAGTTAGGGGGATCAGGCAAGCAGGGGAGAGCAGTTAGGGCCATCAGGCCAGCAGGGGAGCAATTAGGGTTATCAGGCAGGCAGGTGAGCGGTTAGGAGCCAGTGGTTCTGGATTGCGAAAGGGATCCCAGATTGGAGAGGGTGCAGGCCAGGCTGAGGCCCACCCCCTATGCACGAATTTCATGTACTGGGCCTCTAGTATAATAATAATTGGCTCAAAACATTCTTTCCCTTTTTAACATTATTTTTCATTTCATATTCATAATAAAATCTGAGACTAACTCTGCTTTCCAATGATTTAATTAATACCTTTTCAACTAGGTAGTGAGGCAAAGAGCTTGTGATTTTATCAGTTCTTTTACTCTTTTTTGTATTTCTACATAATAATCATAGTGGAAAATTATTAACCCAGAGCTGAAAAATATAATTTTAGAGGATTTCAATATGGACTCACTAGATATTTATACATTTTTTAAGCTTTAAAAAGAGAATAAGTTTTTGTGTTTTTTTTCTTTTTTTTTTTTTTTAAGTAAAAAAATGTCTTATAGAACATCATACTTGTTACTGAACTGAAGGGATTTGTTTACCTGTGTGCATCAAAACTCAGTCAACCATGAACAGAAGTTTGCAGCCAATAAAGTAAAATTTTTAAGGAAATGACACCAAACTCAGAACCATAAGTGAGCTTCTTCTCGAAGACCTGGCTCCCCAGTGGCTTCTGGGGAATAGGTTATACAGGGGGAAATTATTAATCATGGTGGAGTTAGGGTGTTGTCTCTATTGATCGGGCTATGCTAGGGTAGGGGGCAGCTGATCATCGCCCCTGGTCCTGATATCAGCCATGGCTTCACTCTGTCAGGTTTTGTAAGGGTGTGGTCAGTGGGGTCCTTTCATTTTTCTGGGTCTGGAGCTGAAACACAACTGAGGCTTAAATGTTATCTCTGGTTACAGTGTAATTCCGTCTCTGTGGTCAACAGACCCGAGGCTTTGTTCCTAAGGTCATCTGATGCTGCTCATTGTCCTGAGGCTTACTGAGGAAGGAAGTGGACGTGCAAGTGAGAGGGCGGGAGGGGAGTCAGGGTGCTGGATGAGGCCAGTTTGAACCACGAGGGAAGAAAAGAGAAAGCTCAAATTAAGGAAATGAAGTTTCTGCATGGAGTTGCATACTTAAGACAATAAGTCTGATTCTAATACCAACTATATTTCTAACTTGCTGTATGGATGTGGGCAAAATTACTTACTTTCTTCATTTGTTAAGTGAGAATGTTGATTATATTAATATAGAGGCTTCTTTCTATGTTAAATTGTATTTCCATGTTATTATAAACAAAGGTAGTGGCAGGTTAATATAGATAGCTTCTTTCAGAATTGATATCTAAGGTCAGATGGTTTTGACTTCCCTCTCAAAAATTTTGAAAACTCAATAGGATATTTATTCAAATGCTTCGTGATAAAGTTGACACAGTTCAGCTACCTACACCTCATCCAACCCAAACCTTCACTACCCATCTTTGACTATATGGGCTTGCTTAATTCTTACTCATTTGTATTATAAACTCCATAGATGAGTAGATGTTCTTTAAGAAATAACTTCTAGCCCTAGCCGGTTTAGCTCAGTGGATAGAGTGTCGAACAATGGGTGCCAGGTTCGATTCCAGTCAAGGGCAGGTACCTTGGTTGCTGGGCCCTGGTTGGAGTGCATGCAGGAGGCAACCAATCCATGTGTCTCTCTCACATTGATATTTCTCTCTGTCTTTCCCTCTTTCATTCTCTCTAAAAAAAAAAAAAAAAAAAAAAATCAGTGGAAAAATATCCTTGGGTGAGGATTAAATAAATACAAAACTTCTAGGCCTCGCTTTCCTTGAGGCGCAGTGGTGACTGTAGCCCGCATCTCCCCTTCTGTGGCATGCGGGCTAGGTCCCTGGACAGTGTCCAGTTGTGCTCCAGTCTGGCCGGTGCCACCTGTCTCCCCGATGCTCCCCAAGAAACAGGCTCAGGTTGGGAGCAGCAAAAAGGCGGAGCAGAAGAAAAAGGAGGAGATTATCAAAGATAAAACTTTTGTGTTAAAGAACAAGAAAGGAGCAAAGCAGCAGAAGTTTATCAAAGCTGTCACTCATCAAGTTAAATTTGCTCAACAAGAGCCACATTAGACAGCACAAAGTGAAGCTGAAAAGAAATGAAAGAAAGACGACAAGAAGAAAGAATTGCAAGAGCTAAATGAGCTTTTCAAACCTGTAGTTACTGCTCAAAAAAGAAGTAAAGGTACTGCTGATCCCAAATCTGTGGTGTGTGCACTCTTCAAGCAAGGACAGTGCACTGAAGGAGACAAGCGTAAGTTCTCCCATGACCTCACTCTGGAGACAAAATGTGAGAAGTGAAGTGTTTACATTGATGCAAGAGATGAAGAACTTCAAAAGGGTACTATGGAAAATTGGGATGAGAAAAAAACTGGAAGAAGTAGTGAACAAGAAGCACGGTGAGGCAGAAACTAAAAAAAAAAAAAAAAAATCCAATCGTGTGCAAGCATTTCCTTGAAGCTATTGAAAACAGTAAATACAACTGATTTGGGGTATGAAAACATTAAGCCAGTTTAGCATGAATTGAAATTGACTGTATTAATTATATTCCACCTAGAATGCTTCAACAGGACGTTATTACCCATGCTGATTGTGGAGGGTTTACTCTCCTCCAAAACAGGACTATTCTCCCCCCATGATGTCTTCTGATTTGGGTTACAGCTCATAGTAGGTGCAGAGCAGTAACCTGGAAGTATCTCATTTCAGGGAATGGCTGGTGGTTGTAACTGTGTCCGCTCACGTAGGAAGTGTCACTGCTGGCCAGCTTTTGCTTTTCATTGGGCATGTGTTGCTACAAGAACCACATAAATTTAAATTTAAAATACCCTTTATTTACTGCAGTTTTTAGTGGGTGATTTTATTTCTTTTGTATTTACATGTTTAAAAGACCGCTTACAACACGAGTGCTGTACTTCATAAAGGAAACTGCATATGCAGATTCAGTGTTGTATGTTTTTGGATAATTAGATGGACCCTTAAAATGAAACTTCTTTAATCTGTCAGGATCAGCTGCAATGCCCTGTGATAAACTGTTTTAAACTTGTCCCTCTTCTTTTATGCCAATAAAGTTGTAAATAAAAACCATCATACATTAAAATCCACCCCCCCAAAAAAGAAGAATAAATAACTTCTACTCTTTCTAAATAACATGAATGGGCAAAACTCTTCTGACTTCCTCAGTGCCTCCCCCTCCCCCCCATTTTGATATAATTTGTGCTCTTGACAAGATGGCCTTGGCCACTAACTAGCCATGGCTGTATTTCCATTTTTCTCTAGGTCAGTCATTCCAATCTTTGGTGGCACATTGTTATCATGTAGGAAAGTTTTTAAAACTACTGATGCCTGGGTTCCACCCCCAGAGATTCTGATTTAATAGGTCTGATTGGGGCCTAAGAAGGGATTTTTAAAAGATCCCTAGGTAATTCTAATTAGCAGCTAATATTGAGAATTATTCTGAGTTATGAACATGTGTTGAAGGAATCCAAACTCTGAATCTCTAAAAATGCTGTGCTCACCTTTCGATATCATTCTCTCTGTCTCACTCCTGGTGTATTCTGAGTTGAAAGAAAGCATACACTATTCATTGTGGTTAAAAGGAAATATAGCTACCTTAAAAGAAAGAAAAAAATTGCAGGTTTTTTTTTTTTTAATTCATAATTCCTCCTAAATAGAAAATAAATTGTTTTCTTTAAAGAAATGTTACTTTTTGCCCTGTCCAGTTTGGCTCAGTTGGTTGAGTGTTGCCTAGTACACCAAAAGGTTGTGGGTTTGATTCTTGTCCAGGGCACATACCCAGGTTGGGGGTTCCATTCCCAGTTGGGACTCAGAGCCTGTGTGGGAGGCAACTGATAGATGTTTCTCTCTGTCCCTGCCTCTCTATAAAATCAATAAAAATATTTTTGTTATTTTTTGTTATGAGAGAATGAGAAAACATAGAAAAAAATACTTAACTGCTTTGCATAATAAAGTTAATATTTTCTCTTGCTGAAGTAGAGAGATTGTTTTTACATAAAATACTTTTAGCTTTGAACAGGCAACCTAGAGAAAGTAAAGGTGCGTTGGGGAGGAGGGTTGGTTGCTGGATTTTTCTGCAGTTTTGCTGGGGTGGAGGTTGTGAGACATGGAGAAGAGATAGAGTGGTCAGGACAGAGAGAAGAGAAAAATAACTAGGAGAAAATACTTGCAAAAAGAGAATAGGTCCCAGTAACATAGGTGCAGATTAAGACCAAATATTCCCTGAGATAGTGTGTGATTAAGTGTAGAAAGAGCAATTTCCCACTCTGTGCTAAAATTTCCTTCACCCACCCCTCCCCAAATCTTTATTATAGACTAGAGGCCCGGTGCACGAAATTCGTGCACAGAGGGGGTTGTCCCTCAGCCAAGCCTGTACCCTCTCCAATCTGGGACCCCTCGAGGGATGTCTGACTGCCCATTTAGGCCCGATCCCAGGACTGCTGGCTCCCAACTGCTTGCCTGCCTGCCTTCCTGATTGCCCCTAACCGCTTCTGCCTGCCAGCCTGATCACCCCCTAACCACTCTGCTGCCAGCCTGTTTGCCCCAACTTCCCTCCTCTGCCGGCCTGGTTACCCCTAACTGCCCTCTCCTGCAGGGTTGATCACCTCCAACTGCCCTCCCTTGCAGGCCGGGTGCCTCCCAACTGCCCTCTTCTGCTGGCCATCTTGTGGTGGCCATCTTGTGTCCACATGGGGGCAGGATCTTTGACCATATGGGGGCAGCTATATTGTGTGTTGCAGTGATGATCAATCTGCATAGTACTCTTTTATTAGATAGGATAGAGGCCTGGTACAGGGGTGGGGGCCAGCTGGTTTGCCCTGAAGGGTGTACCTGATCAGGGTGGGGTTCCCTTGGGGCATGGGGTGGCCTGAGTGAGGGGCCTGTGGTGGTTTGCAGGTGGGCCACGCCCCCTGGCAACCCAAGCAGAGGCCCTGGTATCTGGAATTTATTTTCCTTCTACAATTGAAACTTTGTAGCCTGGAGCAGAGCCAAGCCTGGGGCTCCCTCCGAGGCCCAAAGCCATTTGTGTTGGGGTTATAATTTAAACTTTGTTGCCTTAAGCAGGGGGGCCTGGCCAGGGTGTGCAGAAAGCTTTGCTTCCCCTGTTGCCGGCGGCAACCCTAGCCTGCTCTCTCAAGCTCCATTCTGCCACCATTTGCTTGAATTTGTTTACCTTCTATAATTGAAACTTTGTAGCTTGAGTGGAGGCTTAGGCCTGCAACGGCTGGCAGAAAGCTTGGCTTCCTATGTTACCTAGGAAACCTTGCTCTCTGTGGCTGTAGCCATCTTGGTTTGGGTTAATTTGCATACTCGCTCTGATTGGATGGTGGGCGTGGCTTGTGGGCGTGGCTTGTGGTGTGTCGGAGGTATGGTCAATTTGCATATTTGTCTATTATTAGATTAGATTTATTAACTACTGGCTTAGTAATGCTGTCTCTTCCCCCTGCTTTGGGGAATAAAGTCTTCAGTTACATATTGAGAGGAAGCTAATCAGAAAGGCTAAAGGAACATGTGGAGGTAGAGAGAGATGGCTAGAATGATCAGGAAGAAGGCAGCCAAAACCAGGAATTTGGCACAAGAACCAACAAATAATCACCAACACATATAAGCATAATCTCCAGGAACTCAAAACTATTTGGGAGGAATATTAATTTCTTAGAATCTAAAGTGTGATCAGTATTCAAATTATTTCATTTATGGATTAAGAAAAATTTGTCCCACTCAAATTATTTATTCCTATCTCAACAGTCCCATCACCCGTGTGTGTGTGTGTGTGTGTGTGTGTGTGTGTGTGTGTGTGTGACATACCTTTGAGTCGGCTCCAGCTTCTGGTGACCCTATGCATGAGTGATGTCCACAATATCCTGTCCTCAACAGCCCTGCTCTGCTTCTGCAGACACATGCTACAGCTTCTTTTATGGAGTCAATCGATTTCATATTTGGTCTTTCTCTTTTCCTGCTGCCTTCTTTCCCTCCCCGCTTCCCACGCTTAGCATTATTGGCTTTCTCAAAGAACCCTGCCTTCTCAGGATGTACCCAATGTAGGATGGCTTCAGTTTTGCCTCTAATGATGTTTGGAGTAAATACACCACAAAGTCCAGGCAAGATTCTTGGTGCTTTCATCCTGTATGGAGAATAAGAGCTTAACATCTACCCTTACCTGAAGGAACTCCCAATTTTTAGATCACAGATATGACTTCCATGTACCTTGTAAAAAGTCCGGCAGGTGTGACTTCCACGTACCATGTAAAAAGTTCTGCCGGTGTCACAATGTCTTTTTATTCAAAGTATAGTTGTTTCCTGTTTTTGTGAGATAGAAATCCTATCAAAAGAAGAAAATAACTCATAAATTGTCCAACATTAGGACAATTACAGGATGCTAAATAGTTTCTAAGTCTGTAGCAAGGAACATTTTATTGAATTACTAGTAGTTTGTGTTTAGATGAGATATTTTTTCTTTAAGACCTTAAGATAAGATATGCTTAAATTTCATTAATGGCCAATCTTACTATACTCATGGGATATTCTTGGAGATAGGCTGGCATTTATTTATTCTTAGAAAGTTTTTTCTTATAAAAATTCTGGTATTACTTTTAGTCCAGCAGCTCCAAAATTATATAAAACCCCAAAATAAGTATAATATAAAAAATACATAGTCAGCCTATGTAAGAATCATCTTGGTGGGCTTATTAAAACTGCAAATGCTAGAGTCCCACCTGCAATAGTGTAAAAGAGAGAAGCAAAATCTTTCTTTTTAGGAAAAAACCTGAAAGAATCAGATTTGAGGAATATCGGGTTGTATGATAGACCCCTCCAACAAGTTCTGGTGAGAAACACCAGGAAGCTATCCTTGGTGAGTGAGAAGTATAGGCAACGAGGCAGAGAGAGGCAGTTTTCAAGATCAGAGATACAGGCAAGAGTCAGATAGAAATGGCTTTGTAGGCCATTGTAAGGGTTTGGATTTTATTCCAATTGCAATGAAAGGTAATCAAAGAGTTCAAAATAAGGAGAAAGGTGGGGTTCTGGCTGCTTTGTGGAAATGAGTTATGGGTGGTCAAGAGAAATTTTGCTAAGAAGCTACAGCAGGAATATAAGAAAGAGATGACAGTGCTTAGAGTTGGGCACCTCTGACAAGGGCACATATTCGTTATTGTATTTTGGTGCTCAGTGTTATCTCCACCTCCTTCTATCATCTCCCCTTTACTGTGGGTACTGCATACTGGGAACTATATTTTCCCAAGCCCCTCACCAACAAGCTTCTGGTTTAGACTCTACCTATTTTATGCACTCACACAAGATTCAGAAGAAGGAAAAGAGAATTTATCCTTCCTCCAGTATGATGCTGGCATCAAATACTAATGGAGTTGTGGCAATGGTTTCATGTAGCTTCTAAAAATCTAAAGTCCACTCTGAGTGTACTGCTTCAGAGGTGCATCTTCAGCATCAGCTTCTCGCAGTTTTCTAATTTCTAGACAGCTCCCCAATGCTTGCGTTTATTCCTCTATCTTCTCCAGTAATACTGCAGGCAGTTGGTCTTGTATGAAACCTTTCTGTTTGAAATACATAGGTTGATTTCTGTTCCCATGACTGAACTCTGACTGATGCAGTAGTTTTCTTTGCCCAGGAGTAGTTCCAAGAAATAGTCCCTCAAAGATGGGAATCTGGGAGTAATTATCTGTTCTGATTCTGTTTGAAGGTAGTGATGACCTCATCTCCAGGAGAAATTGGGATATTGGTCATAAAGATAATTTAGACAAAGTGGCCATTAGGGTATGGTAAGTGATGATTGCAAGTGCTCTGTGGACGAGTTACTTCTGGCTACATTGAAAGGATAACATAAAGAAAATGATGAGCTAGGGCTTTAAATTCTCTGTTCAAGTTATAAGCAAAAAACTAGAACATTTCAATGACTAACCTAAAATAATCTCTTATCTGTAAGAGATAGGATGGCCAATAAAGGCAAAACCAAGGTTTGGAATTTTAATTCTGGGGGTTTGAAAAATTATAGTGTAAACTGAATTCAAAGCATTAATAGAACTCTAACTTGAAAATTTTGGTACTTAAGAACCTCAATCAGAACAAAAGGATTGGATAAGGAAAATTTTTATTAACTTAGAGGAATCTTAGAAACTGAGACTCCAAGTCCCACTGTGCTTCCTGGAGGAAGCAGCCTCTTCTTCCTTGACTGAGGGGACAAACCCTTTCTTATCTGATCTGAAACAGTTGTCCTACAAAGTGTGACCAATCTCTTCAAGATCCACCCATTGCCTCTTATTTTCCCCAGAATCATTAGTTCATGCCCCGGGATTAAACATACCTGGTCTCCCATGAGGAAACACATTATACTCCAAAAACCTACAAAATGTTGCTAATTTTTGTTAACAAAACCATGGGTATATACTTAGAAATGGCTAGTGAAGAAAATATATATCACTGGGCTAAATTTATTTAGTTGCCCTGGATCTATTGAATTAACTCAAGGAGTAGAAGTTCCAACAATTATTCAGGTGATTGACTGAAATCTCAACTCAAGTGTCCTACATGAAAGTTTAGTTGTCAGAGAATGTATTAGTATATGTAAAGGAAAGGATCTCGAGGTTTGGGGAGAAGGGAATGTTGGAGTGAGTATATTCTAAAACTATGGCTCCTAGGAATGGCCAGAGGACTGCTTTCACCAACACATTGCAAGAGAAAAGCACTAGTACAGTGAACCTAGGGAAACTTCTGTACTTGCTGTGCTTTTTGGATGTCTAGAACTGTGAGATGTGTGAGCTGATGCTATTAGAATGGGCCCTCTAATTTTACTAGGAATGTGGACCAAGGGTGGCAGCATCTAAATGCCTGAAACTAGGTTGGCAAGACTGCCAAAATGGGCCCTAGGGTTGGCATGGTAATCGAAATGTTTTCATCTACAGGGATCTTTGGTAGTGGTCAACTCATCATGACAAAATCTACTTAAGAATTCAATGAAAAAGCTCCAAGTCTTGTAAATAGGGACCTGATCTCAGTTATTAAAATGGAAGATCTCAGCCTCTCACTAAGATCCTAGATCTCAGGCAGTTCACACACCTGAAGCTCCTTGAAGGAGATATTCTGAAAATGTTTATTATAAAGCATCCTCCTAACCTTTACCAAAGGGACCTGTAGACGTTTGCCAGGGTCACTATGCTCAGAATAAGAGGAAAATACCCAAGCGTTGGGGTGATTATAAGACATTGAATCTGGGCTAACACCATTTCTGTTTCTTGGGAATTCAAATGCCTCTATGGTCCAAAAATATTTCCAGAAGTGATGTAATAAAGATTTAGCTCCAATCTACCGGCTGGACCCAGTTGAGCTGTCAATCTGTCTCCTCCAAGTCTTTAAAAGTATCATTAATCTGTGTTTTGTTCAGATATGTAGTATTATATTTGTGTTTATAATTTTGATATAAATAATTTCAGAGCCATGTTCTTGGTCCTATCTTCCACAACAGTCCTAATTTTATTGCTTTTAGACTGGGAAAATATCAGATCATTGAGAGAAATATCCTTATATACTTGACTCTTTAGTGTGTGAAAATAATGAGGTCTTGGAAAATAGCAGTAAACTACTTCAAGTTAAAATAGATAAAGACATTAATCACAACTGATATTCCAATTGTGATCTCTTTGCTAGTGCAAATTTACATATCTATTTTCGTTAAGTTTGCAAAGTTTGATCTGGCATGTGCCTCCTCACCCTGATTGTAATGATTAAACATCATCTGGCAAAGGCAATGGTAAAACTTTATTCTTTTACTCTAGGAGTATTTCAAGTTTCTAATTAGCTGCCATAATCTATTACTCAGGGCAGCTGATCACAGCACCATCCCACAGGACATTATACTGGCCCATGACATTTATGACTTCATCCTGATCAGACCTGGTGGGCAGCAAGCAGCAAATACTCTAAATGTGTTGACAAGACATATGCATGCCATAAGGAAGAGATACACCCTATAAAAATTTAGAAACCTGTCCTCTTTATGAGGTTCTAGAAGTTGAGTGGAACTAAGGAATGGCCATATATTTACTCCAAAATGGAAGATAAGTTCCTTTGCCTTGTATCTGCATAACTCAGGATGAGATGATGTTCCTGAGGATTTTGTAGGGAGTATGCACTACATAAAGTATGCTGTTTTTAAAGCTTTTTTACAAGCAGTTTTGATGTTAGGCACAATAATGGCCCTCTGTAAATCACAGAATCCTCTGGAACCTGTAGATACATTGCATTACTGAGCAAAGGGACTTTGGCCATATGATTAAGTTAAGGGCCTTAAGTGGGGGAGATTATTCTGGGTAGTGCAGATAGGTCCAATCTAATCACATGGGTTCTTAAAAGCAGAGAGCCTTTCCCAGGTGTTGTAAGAGAGGAAGATGTGACTATGGAAAAATAAAGAGATGCAGCATTATTGGTTTTTGAAGATAGAAGAATGGGGTCACACAACAAGGAATGTGGGTGGCCTCTAGTAGCTGAAAAATATAAGAAAATAGATCTTCTCCTAGAACCATCACACAAAAATGCAGCTCTGCCAATTGATGTTGGATTTCTGACTTACAGAACAATAAGAATGAACTTTTGTTTTAGGCCACTAAGTTTGTGGTAATTTGTTACCACAATAAAATACAAAAATAATACAGAACTAGAGAAAGAAAAAGTTCTGAAATTCATAGTTATGGTGTAAGCTGCTTTCTTGGTTGGGTTTTTGAACCCCCACAGATTTAACAGTGCTCTAAATGTCTATTCAGACAGGAACACCAGGAAATCCCTTATAAGAGAATTATGATGCAGACTCCTAGCTTTTTGAATTGCAACTATCTGTTATTACACAAAAAACTTGGTGCCACTTTGCAAAAGAGCTCTTGGCCCTGCTAGTAGGCTGCACTCCATTCTCAAGTGGAGTTAGTTAAGTCTTGCGGTGTCTGAGTGCTAGCCTTATAGAATATCAGAAGTCCGTTGAACACTCAGTTATGGGACCAGTTAGGAGAACACTTGTGAATTTGAGGTGCTGTCCTACAGGATATAAAATATCCTTTGGATGTGATTTTGATCCTATAAAGAAAAATGTAACTTTTTCTTGCAAAGCCAAATTAACGAATCTGGAAACCAAGGAATGGAAGAGGATGGGGGTGATTTCTATTACTATTGCCTCTAATAAATCATTCAAATAAATTTTGTTCTTTGTCATCAGAACTTTGGATGAAGAAACCTTGATGCAGTTAATTGTCAAGAAAATAATACTTTCATCAGGAAATATGGCAGTGTTATAATTGGGGGTGGGGGGAAGTGGTGCTCTTTTTGGTCAGAATGTTTCTTTCTAGCTCTGCTGCCTGACCGGTTGCTATGACTAGCACTTGTGGCCGGCCAACAGGCCCAATCAGGGGGTGGACCAGCTGGCCAACCTCCCACATCTCCTCCCCCAGGCTGGCCTGGCCTCAATGGCCCTGATTGGGGCAGGAGGTCCAGACCCCACCCATGCACAAATTCGTGCATCCAGCCTCTAGTAATATATAATAGTATTAGTGACACATAAATACAAATTCCTCTCTCTCAGTTTCTATTGCAAATTTTTTGGAAAGTGTGTTTGAATGTGCCTGTTGGGCTCAGATTCTAATACCAATCTGACTAGCAGACACCAGGGAGCTGGTGATCAAGGCTAAAGGCCTAAGAAAAAAAAGGGTCCATCACTGTCTATGTAAACCTTCCAAAATGTACCTCAATGCCCAGGAGGTAATGTTCATTATCTCATTAAATCTTTACATCAAATGCAACTGATATGACAACTGAGGACTTCCTGTCCTTTGAGTTATAAGTACAGTTGTCTTTACTCCCAACTACATGCTCTGTGGAGATTCAATTTTCTCCATAAGATGTCAAAATTCCCAAGAGGCTATGTTCTCCATCTCCAGGGTCCTGCTTCTATACTCCCCACTAACCCAAATAGAAAGCTCAATCATTTCATTTCCACTAAAACAACACAAAAACAAAAATTATCCACATATATTATGTGATACTAAGAGTTTAGAATGATAAAAAAATCACATCAAAATGTCAACAAATCCTACTACAGTCTATCTTATGAGATTTTTAAATGATGTCAACATTGGTCATTGAATTCATGCATTGCTGGCTTCTCTCTGGTCAATTTCCACTCTGAGACCAGAAAAACCTAAACAAAATCATCACATTTTCTAATGTTGTACAAGTAATTCTCTCTTAGTTATATTACTAGAGATAGCATCTCAAATTCAATATGTGAGTCAAGTTTTTATCTTCCCCCCAAACAGAAAACTCCTTTTAAAAAATATATTAAGTATTAAATGAGTAATGATATAAATTTATCAAATGATAATTTTATTAAAATGATCAATTTTTATATAGTTAATTGACCATGAGCTATTGGAATATGATTATCCCTGTATTAAAGAGGAGTAATGTGAGACCAAGCAATCGTATATAATAAAAGCCTAATATGCAAATCAACTGAATGGTGGAACTACTAGCAGAACAGCCGCACTGACCACCAGGGGGCAGACGCTCAATGCAGGAGCTGCCCCCAGCCCACAGGCCAACCCTGCAGAAGGAGGCGACCAGTGGCGGGTGCTGCCAGGCTAGCCAAGGTGGGTGCCAGCAGGGCCCCCTGATCACCGGCCAGGCCTAGGGACCCTATCCATGCATGAATTTCGTGCACCAGGCCTCTAGTGATAAATAAAATGCCATGGAGGAAGAGATGGAGCTTTAATCCAAGTGTGTTTTATTTCAAATTCATGCTGTTTCTATTGCAACAGACTTCTTCCCAGATGTTTCTGATGCCTTGTTATGTACCAAAGTCTTCATATTATACTTCATTTGTTCTTTATAGCAAGCTTGTAAAGTCAGCAGTCAGGATATTTTTAATTTTGGCATCTAGTCAAAATATGATTTCACTAGCTGTGATAACTTTTTGAACCTCTGTTTCTCCACCTATAAAATTTGTACTTAATTATCAGGTGGTCACTTTAGATCCTCTTCTTAGGGAACTATATTATGTTTTCTGTCATTCTTTCCCACTCAGAGAGTAGTATCTTTATTCTGGCTTGATAAAAAACTATAAACTATTATCATATATATTATATTTAATTTTATATGTATGCCTGCTAGCTCTATTCTGGAGGACAAACCAAATATTTATTTTTATGTTCCTAATGACTGTATATATTAAGGGTTTAATGAGTATTTGTTGATTAACAAATTAATGATTACATATGATTTAACTATATAATCTAGGACTGCATATGAAAAAATGGTTCATATTTATTGACAGGCTAAAGAGAAAGGATGCATTACTGTTTAGTACAATTCAAGTAAAAAATGTTTTCCTTCAGCTAGAGAGCTATTATTTCAACAAGTGAAGCACACACACACACACACACACACACACACACACACAAATTCCATATACAAAGGTGAAAGTGAGTTTGTTTGAGAGTTGGGACTGTATTCTTTGTGTTTTTGTTTTGTTGTTGGTGGATTGAATTGTATTTGTTTATATTGAAACTAGTGACCTGGTGCACAGATTCATGCACATTGACAAGAAATTAATTAGAAGGTGGCCGGTGGGATGGGACTGGGTGAGATGGGGTGGACACGCCCTGGAGCCAACCTCCCACAGTCCCTCCCATGCGTCTGTGGAGTGAACCAGGTCCCTCCCCTCTGGTAGGTGAGGTCCCTCAGCCTAGCCTGCGGGGATTGGGACAAAACCAACTCTCTGACATCCCCCGATGGGTCCCGGAGTGCAAGAGGGCACTCTGAAAAGTTGCTGTCGTACAGGGTGTGGAACACAAATGCAAGTGTGCAGTAAACCAGATTTAGGGCCGACAGTGCCCCAGCAACAACATAACCTACAGCCGAAGGTGGAATTGCGAGGCCCTGTGAGGAATAGGGCTCCCTCCTCTTTGGTTTCGGTGTGTGTCACCTGAGAACTGCCACTGCCAAGTCACTGAAGCTCAGCAGCTCCTCCTTTGAGCATCTGCCCCCTGGTTGTCAGTGCGCATCATAGTGACTGGTCTGATAGTAGGAGGGACTCTTAGCATATAAGCCTTTTGTATATATAGACCAGAGGCCCTAACTGCCCCCCTTGCCAGCCTGGTCACCCCTAACTGCCCTCTACTGCCAGCATGGTTGCCCCTAACTATCCTCCCTTGCAGGCCTGGTCGCCCCCAGCTACCCTCCCCTGCTGGCCCAGTCACCCCTAACTGCCCTCCCTTGCCAGCCTGGTCACCCCTAACTGCCCTCCACTGCCAGCCTGGTTGCCCCTAACTGCCCTCCTCTTGATGGCTTGGTCACCCCCAACTGTCCTCCCCTGCAGGCCTGATCCCCCCCCCCAACTTCCATCCCCTGCTGGCCCGGTCACCCCTAACTGCCCTCCCTTGCCAACCTGGTTGCCCCTAACTGCTCTCCCCTGCCGGCCTGGTCATCCCTGTCTCCCCTGCTGGCCTGGTCACCCCCAACTGCCCTCCCCTGAAAGCCTGGTCACCTCCAACTGTCCTCCCCTGCAGGCCTGGTCACCCCTAACTGCCCTCCCCTGCTGCCTGGTTGCCCCCAACTGCCCTCCCCTGCGGTCCTGATCGCCCCCAACTGCCCTCCCCTGCTGGCCATCTTGTGGTGGTCATATTGTGTCCACATGGGGGTGGCCATCTTTGACTACATGGGGGCAGCCATATTGTGTGTTGGAGTGATGGTCAATTTGCATATTAGGCTTTTATAATATAGGACATGAGTATGAAAATGTATTTACTTGGCCTTTCATGTGTTTAATTTTTATTTCATTCCTTAATGCATTTATACATGTGTCCCAGGTATTTTTGTATATATAAGGTAGAGTAGCTTAATTCTATTTTTTGGGGGAAAAGAGAATTTGACATCTGTGAACATGACACCAGGACTGCCTACAATGAAGTTTTTGAAAAGAACACACCATTTTGTCTTTCCTGTTACTTATCTGTATAATGTATTATACATATATTTGACCACCTTTGGTATGGAGAAAGAAGATAAATTTTCATTTATGGGATTTAGAAAGAAAGTTCAACTAAGATCTTAATTATACATTTTCTTTGTTTTGCCCTATTCTAATGTCCAAGCATCTTGTGAGCACAGGTTCTGGGTATAGCGCTGTGCTAGGCTAGAATGCTGCCCCTGTTTTAGAGTCTGCTCAGCTGCCTTTCCAAAGGTGGGCAATTGATTTTCCCCACATGTGCATGAAAGCATAGAGTACATTAGCATTTCCTGTTACCAGAAATGAATAAATAAATGAAATGAATTAAAAAGTAAAATGAAACAAAAAAATCAGTGTTTATCTTGTTAATTGTTAAGCATTTAAGCTGTTTTTTAATAAAATGCTGTAGATGTGTTATTGGCAATTAGATTTGCTTATTAGTATTCCTTTTTTCTTCAGTCAGAAGCATTATCCTATACATAACATTATTGCACAGAGCTAACTGGAAATAAGAAGCAAAGAAACAATTTTACCAGCCAGTGTGATTAGTAGAGATACATAATTACCTGCCTATTTACTTGAAGCTGTCTTTAATGAAGTGGTTCTAACTAAAACTCTAATGGGGAAAATTCTTAATTCCTTTTTAATATTTTCCTATGTCTGGGAATGTAATTTAAAGTAAATTTAAATGTTGATTGCTAAATTATATTCTTTCCCATCAACACATTGAGCTGTTTCTGTGTTTATAGGCAACAAAACAGATCATTTAAGATGCTATACAAAATAAACAGCTAATCATTATGAGATCATCATAACAAGTCCAACCAAAATAGCAATTCTTACTCAGTTAACGCAACAATCTTTCCTTTTTCATCCAATATTCTTAATATATTTATCCCCCAAAGGTCATCAAGTCTCATATGTTTCCTGCATTATATGTTATTTTTAAATTATATTTAAACAAATGCTTTATCATAGAATCAAATGGAATCTTGTCCATAGAAATTGTATAATTGACACATTTAAATTTCCCCATTAAACATATCTATTCAGCATTACAAAAGGCCAACAAGTATATGATTTTTTTTTTAATAAAGTGTTCTTGAAATAACAAAATTGTAGAAAAGGAGCTCAGACCAGTAGTTGCCAAGTGTTAGGGACAGTGAGAGGGAAGAGGGAAGATCTAATCTAATAATAGACAAATATGCAAATTGACCATACCTCCGACACACCCACAAGCCACGCCCACAAGCCACGCCCACCATCCAATCAGAGCGAGTATGCAAATTAACCCAAACCAAGATGGCTACAGCCACAGAGAGCAAGGTTTCCTAGGTAACAGAGGAGGCCAAGCTTTCCGCCTGCCATTTCCAGGCCTAAGCCTCCACTCAAGCTACAAAGTTGCAATTATAGAAGGTAAACAAATTCAAACAAATGGCGGCAGAATGGAGCTTGAGAGAGCAGGCCAGGGTTGCCGCCGGCAACAGGGGAAGCAAAGCTTTCCACACACCCTGGCCGGGCTCACCTGCTTAAGGCAACAAAGTTTCAATTATAACCCCAACACAATGGCTGCGGCCTCGGAGGGAGCCCCAGGCTTGGCTTGGCTCCGCTCCAGGCTACAAAGTTTCAATTGTAGAAGGAAAATAAATTCCAGATACCAGGGCCTCTGCTTGGGTTACCAGGGGCCGTGGCCGGCCTGCAAACCACCACAGGCCCCTCGCTCAGGCCACCCCACACCCCAAGGGAAACCCACCTGATCTGGGACGCCCTTCAGGGCAAATCAGCTGGCCCCCACCCCTGTACCAGGCCTCTATCCTATCTAATAAAAGAATAATATGCAGATTGATCATCACTGCAACACACAATATAGCTGCCCCCATGTGGTCAAAGATCCTGCCCCCATGTGGACACAAGATGGCCACCACAAGATGGCCAGCAGGAGAGGGCAGTTGGGAGGCACCCGGCCTGCAAGGGAGGGCAGTTGTGAGGGATCAGCCCTGCAAAGGAGGGCAGTTGAGAGGGACCAGGCCTGCAAGAAAGGGCAGTTGGAGGTGATCAACCCTCCAGGAGAGGGCAGTTAGGAGTGACCAGGCCGGCAGAGGAGGGAAGTTGGGGGCAAACAGGCTGGCACGGGAGCTGTTAGGCATCAATCAGGCTGGCAGCGGAGTGGTTAGGGGGTGATCAGGCTGGCAGGCAGAAGCGGTTAGGGCCAATCAGGAAGGCAGGCAGGCAAGCAGTTGGGAGCCAGCAGTCCTGGATTGTGAGAGGGATGTCCGACTGCCCGTTTAGGCCCGATCCTACTGGGATCGGGCCTAAACGGGCAGTCGGACATCCCTCAAGGGGTCTCATATTGGAGAGGGTACAGGCTGGGCTGAGGGAGAACCCCCCTCCGTGCACGAATTTCGTGCACCGGGCCTCTAGTGTGACTATAAAGCAGTAACCACAAGGGAGCACCTTGTGCTGATGGACTAGATCTGTATCTTGGTTGCTGTGGTGGTTACATTAAGGTACATGTGATAAAATGGCACAGAAACTATATACATGCACTGTGCTGAGGTCAATTTTCTGGATTCAATATACTTTATTTTATATAAGATGCAACTATTAGGAAAAAATGGAAGTGAATATGAGACCACTCTGTAGTATATTTATAGCTTCCTGTGAATCTATTTATTTCTAAACTAGAGTCCTGGTGCACAAAATTCGTGCAAGAGTAGGCCTTTGCAGCCGTGGTGGCTGCCTTGGTCCCTCCCTCACAGCCGAGGCAGCTGCCTTGATCCCGCAATTGCAACACCAGCTTCATCTGGAAGGCCATCTGGAATGTCGTCCGGAAGGATGTCTGGATGGTCATTCAGTCTATTTGCATATTATGCTTTTATTATAGTTAAAGTTCATAAGCTCTAGAAATAGATTGTCTTAATTTAAATCCTGGCTTTACCTCTTACCAGCTGGTTTTATCTCTTATCAGCGGTAAGACCTTAAATCAATCTAGGAAATTTGACTGCAGTTATCCTTCTCTGCAGAATGTTGAAAATAATGTTCCCCACCTCATATATAAGTAACTTAATACATGGCCTGGTTCTTTGGAAATGCTATTAAGTGATTTCTATCATCATCATCATTATCAACAAGAAGAACAAGACTATGGATTCCATGATTCAGAGAATCATTGAGAAATCATGGAAACACCAGTGTGTCCATAACAGTCACTGTTTCGGACTGTTGTTCAAAACTAATTATTAGCATCCTCTTTTACTTTTAAATGTATTCTTTTGGGCTTATAAAAAGATTTAGGCACCTTATTTAAAAGTCTGTTACACTTGGATCTAGTGAATGTTGATGCTCCATACCCCAATCCATGTTGCCTTAACCCTGTCTAAAAATAGTCAACAATAAAAATTGCAATAGCTCATGGCAGTCCATTCAATTTTTAGGCATTGATAATTGTCAGAAAGTGTTTTATTTGATTGAGCTGAAATGTGATTCCGTAAGATGACTGCTCAATTTGCATGATCTCAATCTGTCTTCTGGTGCTCTATGAATAAGACAAACTCCTCTTTCATGCTACATCTTTCATATCTCTGAGGTTTTTTATATTCATCAGACTCTCAATCCTGCCTCTTCACCTTTTTCCCCTTAACTTTAATATCTACCATTCTATCTACCATTTCTATTAAGCAAATGTCTTACATTCTCACTGCTTTCCCCTGGAATCATTACAGTTTGCCAATGTTTCTTCTAAAGTGTGCTGTCTAGAGCCAACGCCCACCCAGATGTGATCCATGTGCTGTATATAGTGGGACTATTATCAGCCTTATTTAAAATTTAGGATGTGTTTATTAATTCAGTTTAATATCACATCTGCTTCATTGGTAGTTATGATGCAATGTGTAGGTGCTTGTGTAATTAATATTTGGACTTAGACACTATTACTTTCTTGGCATGTTCCATAATACATTTCAATAATTTTCCTGATGTAAATGCTTTGATTGTAGGCAGTCAGGTTATATAATTCAAAAGTATATAGATTAATACATAATAATAAATGTTATATTAAATGTATAATTTAGTAACTAATATAAATTAGTCCATTGATAATTAATAAATTATATATAAATTATATTATCAATGTATAAGTAAATTACACTAATGTTACTACAATCTAATAATATTCATACATTATACATATATGCAGATCTATGTAATATACCTGAGAAAATAATCTAAAGTTATGTAATATTACCATGTTTATTGAAGTATAAATGATGGAAATATAGTACATGTAACTTTGGTTCGTGGACACTAAATATGTTTTCAAGGAAAATGACTCTAAGCTTCTATCCTGAAAATAATAGCAGGTGTATTTGGAAAACATAATGCTAATGAATGTCATATTCCCATTATATATAGTAATAACAAAAACAATTTTTATTGAAGCTGGTTAGTTTATCACAATGTAACCAGGTTCTACTACTTATAATTCATACAATCACCATCTAGTCATAAAACATCCCAATGTATTTATCATGGTTAGCTATGTTTTATTGGTACTAGCCTATAACAGCCTCTGTAGAGATTTCTTTGTCATTGTTTCACATTAAGATATGTCTGAGAGCTACATAAGAGAGTCTGAGATTGAATATTTAAATTAATCCTTAAAAAATTTACATAGCGACTCATTGTTTTCATTGCCTGCAAAGGAAAAAATATATTACCTTGGTCCCTTTGACTTAGTGAGTGTGTGTGTGTGTGTGTGTGTGTGTGTGTGTTAAAAATAGGTTATAATCCTATGCCTCTTAAAACATTTTAATAATATATTTACATGTGAGTTTGGTATAGTTGTTTAAAATTATAACTGTATAGAGTGGTATTTAGAAATTACCTTCTCAGCATTGAAAACAGTGAATAAATCATGCAAAAGGCATGGGAAGCATGATTTCTGACAAATGAAGAAGCAGAGCTTTTAGGAAACAAAAGGCAATATTTGAGTCTCATTCTTGCTCTTTACTAGTTATATAAGCCAAGGAAGTTTTTATTTTTATTTTATTTTATTTTTTTAAATATATTTTATTGATTTTTCACAGAGAGGAAGGGAGAGGGATAGAGAGCTAGAAACATCGATGAGAGAGAAACATCAACCAGCTGCCTCCTGCACGCCCCCTACCGGGGATGTGCCCGCAACCAATGTACATGCCCTCGACCGGAATCGAACCTGGGACCTTCCAGTCCGCAGACCGACGCTCTATCCACTGAGCCAAACCGGTTTCAGCAAGGAAGTTTTTAAATTTACTGAGCATTGGTAAGCTCTGGGGAATATTGGAGATAATGAGATAGAAAATTTAAAACACTTTGATTATTATAAAAAATACAAGATTCTTGTGAGATGACTAGGTAATTCAAAATAAGACATTGACACGTTGGAGAAAGAACTGACAGATCAGTTATCCAAAATTCAAGATATAGAGATTCTGTTAAACTCCGTGTTTCTAGAGAAGTAACTTAATCACTCTGGGATTTGGGTCTCTGGACACAATAAAGAAGTTTAATCAGGAAATCAATAAGGCTACTTTCAAATTCAAGGTTTGCTAAATCAAAGATATATATTTGGGACAAATATGCAGAGAATGAGGATTCAAATTTTGTGAGTATAATTATTAGAGGAAATAAGAGAAGAACATCCAATACAGAAGGAAGAATGGTTAGACTAGTAAGAGGAGAAACAAAACATATAGTATTAATAAGTATGAAAGAAAGATAAAAATGTACTATTCTGAACCTTGTTTCTACCAAGTATGTAAAAGATCTTTTATATGTTATATCTGATTTCACTCTCATAACCAAACTCGGCAATGCGTTTTTACTATTGCCATCCCATATATGAAGTAACTTTGATCTAAAAAGGGTAGAACTGCAATCAAAGTCCAGGTCCACTTTCTATATTATGATACACTTCACTTACAAAGAAATAAGTGGAAACCAAATTGTAAGTCATTAAAGAGGAAATGGTTGATAGTGAAACATATTCTAAAAAGTTTTGGGTAAATAAAACAATAGGATAAGAGCCATAGCAAGGACTAGAATTGGGAAAAGAAACAAGATGCTTGAGTTCAATAGACAAATCTGGCCAGAATCAATTTGGAAAATAAACTAGGACTAAGTACAGATAAATAAGAATTGTTGAAGACATTGAGAACAGAGGTATAACTAGAGAATAGGAAATTCTAGTAGGTATATTTGGAAGGTTATATCAATAGGCTCTGATAATATTTCTCATCTAAAGGATAGAAACAGAGGGCGCTAGCAATCAAAACTTAGTATTTTCAAGATGTTTCAGGAAAAATAATCAAAGGGGATATAGGTAAGCATAGGCAGCAGCAAAGTGGACCTGTTTAGGAATCAAGTAGGTGTGTGATAAACTAAGAGCTACAGAAATGCTAAATTTGTTAAAATTTGTTTCTGATCCAAAATATTTTACATTGTTTTTGCTTCAGCACCACAATCACAGACACGTATTGTTTGAACAAATCATTTGATACTTTCTACCAGTAGATCCAACTCATTTTCCCCCACAGATTTCCATATAACCTATTAGTATTCAGAATATAAAGATATATAGCATGTTACATTGACCTACCAGTGATCAAATCCTTATTTTGCAAGCTCAACCAAAAAGCACTTTGTAAAAATGGAAAAATTATGAGCTCTATTTTTGTCCTTATTAACCATTGAGTTAAGTAAAGTCTAAAAAAAAAAAAAAAGAAAATCTAAAAAAGTCTCCTTGTTCTCTTTCCCTATCTTACAAAAATGAAGAGATATATTTTCTTATGAAATTTTATTATGTGCTTTCCTACAAGGCCCTTAACAAAAGTAGGGGAATAACTTTATAACTGATTTTAAAATGTTAACTGCTTTTCTTTAATTAAAATATTTTAATTCAAAATTGTCCCACAACGCCCTTAAGCTCTCCTCCTGTTTTTTAATTGTTTTTTCTCTGTGGTTCTCTGATTGAGTGATTTTTTTTTTCTATCTTTTCTTCTAATTCACTTATCTGATCCTTGTCTTCTCCTAATCTGCAGTGTATTCCTTCCACTGTGTTCTTTATTAGTGCTATGTCATTCTTCATAGTTACTCTATTTTTTCTCCTGCTGTTGAGCATCTTTGTCATCATTATTTTAAACTCTGTCTGATAAATTGCATATCTCCATTTCACTTAGCTCTTCTGGTTAATTCTCTTGTTCTTTCATTTGGGGCTTATTTATTTATTTATTTATTTAGTCTCCCCATTTTGACTGCCTGTGTGTGTTTGTGTCTGTGTATTATGTAGATCTCCTATGACTTCCAATCTCTAGTGCAGGGCAATGTTAG
Organism: Eptesicus fuscus; assembly: GCF_027574615.1. Taxonomy (NCBI): domain Eukaryota; kingdom Metazoa; phylum Chordata; class Mammalia; order Chiroptera; family Vespertilionidae; genus Eptesicus; species Eptesicus fuscus. The sequence goes on along the minus strand of NC_072475.1, from coordinate 89,117,180 downwards.
ACACTGTTTGTGACTGGGCCTGGGTACCATTTAGAGCAATCCACAGCTCCATCCCCTGGATTAGATCAGGCAAAGATTCAAATTCTCCAGAGATCCTCCTCTGCCTGCAGTCTGATTGTTATCAGCCTTGATTAGCCTCAGGCCATCAACCACAGGGTGGAGAGAGAGGTCTTCCAACAGGGTAGGGCAACTGACCCCTCCCCAGGCAAAAACTGCCAGGAAAGCAAATGCCCTCAGAATAAAGATCTCCTCTTCATTGTGAGGTAATTACTCAGCACAGCAGACCAGAGTGGTTGCTCTTAGATCTCCAACCCCAGAGCCCCCAACCCTGGACTCTTCTCACACAGCTTCAATCCATTCTGCCCTTCCTCTGTCAGAGCTCAAGATGAGTGGCATTGGCCCTCAGGAGGATACCTGCATTTCCAGCTGTCTCTCCCTTGCAGACAGCACCCTTGCTGATTTTTATAGCCAGATCTTATGTGGGCACCTTTCTCAGTTCTGGTGCTCTGGGTGGGGAGCCCCAGCTTGAGGTTTAGACTTCCGAATTCTCAGTGGGATCCCCCCACATCTAAGCTATTTCTCTGGAACTTTAGCTGCTGTCTGTGGGATACTGGCCAGCTCTCTCGCATCTCTGCACTTTCTACCTGTCTTTATTCAGTCTCTACTTTCCATCCTTGGTTACCAGGGTTCTTTCTAGCTAGTCCTCTATTGATTTTTCAGGGTGATTCTTCTGTATTTTAGTTGTATTTCCAGTTTGGTCTTGGAAGTATGTCACTGTAGCTTCCACTTCTACCACCATTTTGTAATCTCACTTTCACTTCCACTAGATCCTGTAGACAGAGATGTGGGAGTGTGCTGACATGGTAAGAACCCTTACCTTTTGCCAACCTGTGTCAGATGCCCCAGAATCCCTTAATCTGCAACAACCTCCTAGGTAAGTGTCTACTCTGTTGTTTTAGTATGCCAGGTTAACTTCTTTGGAGTTTGCATGGTTGTAAAGGATATGTATGCAAGTAAAGCCAGCACAGAGAAACACAATCAAAACACAAACGCAACCCCTGCAGGAGGTGGACAGCTAAAAGAGGAAAAGCTTTCTGCAGAGGATGCTTTTTTTTTTTTTAGAGCATATGAGTTCTGTTCTAAAAGGTCAATGGATCTCACATGGTGGAGAGAGTTGCTAGATAAAATGGGAGAAACCAATCAACTTTGAATTTAGAATAAATAATGAATGATTTTATAGATACATCCCAAATATTGCAGGGGTGTTTAATATTTTTATTTGCTAAATCAAGCAATCCTAATGGTGGAAGAAGGGAAGACATGAATGTCAACCATCTTTTCTTCTTTGTCATGAATATTATCATCAGCATCAATTGACATTTATTGGACATGGGGGATAAGGTTCATGCTTTAGGGAAGGCCTATCAATTACTCCTGTTACCTCAAACGCCCAGACATGTCTACTTCTTCAATAATGGATCCCTTGAGATCCTGGCCTGTACCTTATTCCTCCTTCTTCAAGACCTAGCCTAGTGACTGGCACAAGATTATGTATTAAAGCTAAACTTTAATGAAGTATAGTTTCCTCCATATCTTAAGATTTGTTATTTCTTTTGATAAAACTGAAGGGAGGAGAGTCTAATAAATAATAAATTTCTGTACCTGACAATCAATGAAAAAGCGATACTAGTATTTGCAACACTGGTTCTTGAAATATTTTGTATTTTATAGAAACTTCATAGTCATTGGTTAAAATATAAAGTTTAGGTTATCTAATTTATGATACAGAAAATGTCTCCTGATTCTGTGCACCAAGATATTTATTTATTTATTTGTTTATTTATTTATTTATTTATTTATTTTAGTTTGAGTACTTTTGAATTCAAGAGGTTAAGAGTGACCTCTGGTGGCAATGGTATTTCTCATTCACCTTTACTCCAAAACTGACTTCTGTGATTTCTCCACATTATAAGAATGACAGAGTTTGTGGTGAAAGAAGATCGATTATAATCAGTCGTGAGCAAATTAAAAAACCAACTTTCCAGGGCACTGGGGGGTTGGAGGATAAAAACAACTTTCATCCCTAGTGTTTGTCTATTTCTTTGGTGTAAATGCCAGCCATGGCCTGTTTCAAGCTATCAGTGAGACATTGCTGAACACAGAGTTGGGAAAAGATACTTACAATGAGATCTAAGCAATTGGTGGGTTCTGGTTTCAGCACATGACTGGTTGACTCTCTTTGTTGGCCCCTCCATAACTTTCTTGCCAATACACAATCGAGGCTGGCCAAATACAAAACAAGGAGCGGAACTGAGAGCACTGAGTTTTCTGTGGACAGAATGATGCCTCCAGGACAAAGGGTTCCAGATAAACACAGGATGCCCAGTTTAAATCTGAATTGCAGATTAACAACAAATAATTTTAAATTATGAATATATAAGTACTATTGCATGGGACATGTTTACACTAAAATAGTATTCATTGTTTATAAATTGCAAATTTAACTAAACACCCTATAATTTTATTTACCAAAGCTGGCTATCTTAAAAGGGCCATCGAACAAAAGAATTATTTAAAAGATGAAATATCTGCAAGAGTTGGCAACCTGCAAATCCTCCCAACCAGTGCTTCATAGTCATTGGAACACCCCACCCACTGCCTTTGAATGGCTTACATGTGATACAAGACATAGATTCCCAGTGTAGGGATGTAACCAGAGTCCCAGAGCATCATCACTGGCCTCTGGGGGTCTATTCTATATCTCCTGGAGTCATGTGATGTTATCTCTGTCTATATCACCATGTTAGGAGGATTGAAAGGTTCTCTTCTACTGTTCTTACCTCTTCTTCCCAAGAAAAACATTGAGGTCTGACAGTTGTTGGGCACTGGTATGGTTTCAGGCAGAATACCCAGAGTTCTCTGGCCTAGCAATATGATGGGGCTCATCTGTGGCTTCTGATGCCATGGGAGTGAGTCAGGTTGGTAGTGGCTATGATACTCAGCACCAATCTGTTTCTGAAGAGATTGAGGCAGTGGCATTGCTGACAAGAGACCTCAGACCAGACCCAGATCTCTGCAGATTGTTATGGGAGAGGGTAGTAGCTTTAGTAACGCTAGGATTCTGTCATTATTAGAACCCTAATTTACACAGTTAGAGATAAAGAACTGGCCATTGGAGTGTTTGCCCTTCTGGAAGCAAAAGAGCTCATCTTTTAGATGCTTAGCCTCATAAAGAAGAATTTACAGGAATTGAATAAACTTTAATGGCAGGCAGACATTAACTTTAATAGAAATACAAAAGCTGGAGGCCATTACAAAACCTGGAATCTCCAACTCTTTAGTTGGGCTTATGAAAAGAGATTCAGAAAAAGACTGAAAGAGAAGTAATGTAAATGTTTAGAACAAGTTGGGCTGATGGCAAATATAACAACAAAGAGCTAGTCTTCCAATAGTGAATGGTGCATCAAGATACTTAAAATTTCAAGTAGCTGCAACAAAAACCTCCTTCATTATACACCAGAAAAATGAAGTACAACCATAGACAACATTAAAAATGCTTTGAAAGAAATTTCCAATCTTAAGAAAAGCATAAAGCTGCTTTGACAAGTAGAGGGATGAAAAAAAATGAACATTAAACAAAATGTAATGCTACAAATCTCTAACGTGGCATGGAATAAGTTCTAAAAGTAAGGAATGATATTTCTGGGTGATCATTTGCTAATTCTGAGTGATCCTGTTCTTAGGGAAGACCACATGGATTATGGATTATGGACTCTTGAAATCCCATAAAACAAATGTATCAGAAAATGGAGACCCCTTCATAGACATTTAGAAGAAATAGATGGGTGTGGCCGAATAAAACTTTTTGTGGTAGGTTAAATAATATTCCCCTAAAGAGGTCCATGTCCTAATACCCAGAACCTTATGTAGCAAAAGAGACTTAGTAGATTTGATTAACTTGAGAATCTTGAAATGAAGAGAGTATCCAGAGTTATTTGGGTGGGCACAATGTAATAACAAGGATCTTTGTAAGAAGGAGGCTAGAGGTTCGGAGTCAGAAAAGGAAATGATACGATGGAAACAGACACTGAGGGTCGTGGTCATGAGCCAAGGAATGTAGACAGCCTGAAGCACAGCCTGCTGGCATCGCAAATTTAACCCCAGGAAACTGATTTCAGAATTCTGATGTCCAGACTCTAGGATAATAATTTTATGTTGTTTTAAGCCACCAAGATTATGATATTTTGTTATATAAGCTCTAGGAAACTAATTTACTTCCTTAAAAACTCTTGAAGAAAAAGAAAACCAATTTTAATTAACTAAAGATTTTTTAAATAATCAATTTACTTAAAGATCATATTAAAAGTCTTCAAACTGAGAAAGTTTGGCAAAAAACAAAACAAAAACCTACAGTTAAAAGTAAAAAGCAGAAGCTTCACCAGAAACTTTGTCCTTCCTGAACGGCATCAAGGTAAAAAGGGGGGTTGGGGGCGTTTTCATGAAGTATTCAATTTAAAGTGAATTTACCACTAAAAAAAAAAAAAAAAAAAAGAGGGTAATCTTTCCAAAGCAATTGAAAAAATCAGCCATGCATGTGAAAAGCTGGACACATATAAAATAGAAGCCAAACTCTTTCAGAAAAATTGGAAATAATCGCTGTCAAGGATCAATGTCAGAGTATTTCTCATGAGAGAAAAGCTCATGAAAACAGGTGGGGAATACTAGTGGTCAAGAGTAACTTTGATGACATAAGGAAGAAAAAATGGAAACTTCAGACAATTTTTTTTAGTTAGAATTTAATTAAAACATTATGAAATATATGTTTATGTCCCTGATGTTCTAAATTGTACATTTGGCAGAGGCCCTAGAATCACCAGGGAATTATTTGGATGAGAAAATCCCAAGGAAGGGGGTACATGATGCAGTAATGGGCAGGAATCCAAAGTTCTATGGCTTGCCGGGACCAGATGCCACACCCAAAGGATCAGGAATCAGGGAAAGGGGATCAAGGTAAAAAGGGGGGTTGGGGGCGTTTTCATGAAGTATTCAACTTAAAGTGAATTTACCACTAAAAAAAAGACAAGACAGCTTGTTCTAATGCCCTTGCATGACAGATGTTAAGGACCTTCCTTTGACTTAACCCTCTCATTTGAATCAGGAACCTGGTTCTCCACCTCATCTTCCTATCAGAGGCAACATGTTACAGGAACCCCCAAAGGGAAATTGCTTAGAAGAGGATTACTGGCCTGCTCACTCTTCTAGAAAGCAAGGAAAAAGCCTCCCCACAAATCCGCTCCTTCAGGGGACTTCATGAGTCAGGGCATCCTCCACTGTCCATAATTGTTTTACATCGAGCACTGAATTCAGTCTTTTCTCTACTCAACCTGAAACTGAAGTGTTTCAGTTTCTGGGTTGATTTTACCTTCCAATATGTTTACTTCTGAAGATCCAGAACCACCATAAGACACTTTCTTCTCTCTCTACTAAGGTTATTTTGATTTTTTTCCCCTCTTAGCTTTATTGCTGTTGAAAGGAGTTTTTAGGGGTGAAATAGGCAGGTTTAGGAAATTTTAGGAATTAAGGGGTCCATGGAAAAAGTACAGGGCTACAGAGCTGCAAAGGGTGTATTCCCATAGAATAAGGGAGCTGAGAACAGCAGAAGGTAAATTTCCATAGAATAAGGGAGCTGGGAGCTACAGAAGGTATACATTTACAGAATAAAGGGAAGGAAGTCCCTCATTCATCCAGGGAAGAGGAAAGCCCAAAGGGAATAAGCAAATAAAAGGGAGGGAACCTCAGGTGATGTTTAAGCTCTGAAGTTGCTATAGTGACCAAATCAGAGGGGATAGTGACCAATCAGAATCGATATCAAGGCACAAAAAACCACAGCCTTTACAAACCTAAGGAAAAGGGACTTAATGGGACTCTTTCCTCCTCCCCACATGGGAGTCTGTGCCACCTTTCATCCGTGGTTTCATTCATCAACTCCATCAGACAAGAATCTGGGAACCATCCTGCCCAGGGGAACACCACACATTCCAGTTCAATTTCCCCATTTCCCTGTTAGTTACGTGATTATACATTGACTGTAACAAAAATTTAATAGAATTGTCTTAAGAGAATGCTTTATAAATTTAGGTTACCTAAAGGTGGTTTTATAAGTAATTTCTTTTTAAATTCTATTTATAGGTAGTATAATTAGAATATTTTTGTTGTCAACAAGTCTGCTAAAATAATCCAGAAATACAGCAAGTTGTTGTTTGGTTTTTTTTTTGGTCTTCTAAAATAATTTTGAACTTTTTCTATTTTGACATCAGTACCATTTTTAAGTTATCATTCAATAGCTCAAATGGAAATTTCATTCTACATAATAAAAACCTAATATGCTAGGTGTCCAGTCGTCTGGTTGTCTGTTCAACCAATCAAAGCATAATATGCTAATGATATGCTAAGGCTGCTCAACCACTCACTATGACATGCACTGACCACCAGGGGTCAGACAGTCAACCGGTCGACCAGTGGCTATTATGTGCACTGACCACAAGGGGGCAGATGCTCCAACCAGTAGGTTAGCTTGCTGCTGGGGTCCGGCCAATCTGGACTGAGTGAGATGGGCCAGACATGCACTGGAGCCCTCCCATGATCCCTCCCTGGCTGGCCACCATCCTGCATCCCTCCCCAACCCTGATGGTGCACTGGCCTGGCCTGCACCCTCTTGCAATCTGGGACCCCTCAGGGGATGTCAGAGAGCTGGTTTTGTCCCGATCCCACAGGCCAGACTGAGGGACCCCACTGGTGCATGAATTCGTGCACCGGGCCTCTAGTAGATCATAATTTTTGGATAATGTTTTATAAATGCATATTTTATTAATAAAAATTCTGTGCAAAAAGTTTTCTATTTTACTTGATTTTTGATAGTGTAATTATAGTAATTTTGTTGTTGATATTTAGTGAGACTTTTCTGTTAATTCAGAAATAGAAATTTTTTGTCTCTCATTCTCTTATTTCTCATAATTGTTAAGTGATTATACAATTTCTCAAATGGAAGTGTGACAAAAATTGTAATTCTTGATTTTATATTTCATAATTGTTATTTATTTTCAAAGTAAATTTCATGAGTAAATCGTTTCCTATTCTATTTCTAGATAGTTTACTGATATATTTTTCATTGATAGTGTTATAAAGTTCCTTGTGAAGGAGCTATGGTAAAAGTTTTATAGGGACATTTCACATTTGGAGATGTTCAAAATTTCAAGTTCATCTGTGTATATCAAGGGCTGAATTTGTTCTAGTTACAAAACTAATATGTTTATCTAAATAAATTTTAGTTCATGGGTTGCATTATGCTTAGTGTTAAACCCAGCAAACAACTCACTGTGGGCTGGACCCTGCCAGTCCCCCAGACCCCATCTCCTGTTTACTGTGTTCTGGGCTCCCTGGTTGGTACAAGTGCCTCAAGGGCCCCAAGCTCCTCTTTTGTTCACTTCGTTTCTTTGCCCTGAAATGCTTTTTTTTCCCCATTTATTTATTGATTTTGAGAGAGAGAAACAGATTTGTTGTTCCACTTATTTATGCATTCATTGGTTGTTTCCTGTAAGTTCCCTGACTGGAGATCAAACCCAAAATCTTTGCATATGGGGACGGCACCCAACTGAGCTAATTGACCAGGGCTTGGAATATTTTGTTTTTCTTTTCTTTTCTTATCCTTTGTCTATATCTTACTCCTTCATATTTTAAATGGGATTAATCTGGAGAAGCTTTCAGTTATTTTGTAGTTGAAATGAATTCCTCGTGTACTTCTTTATCTTCACACCCTATGCTTTTCCAATTTTCTTGGCTAACACTTATGATGATGTGCAATTATATAATTATTATGTGATTATTTGTTAAATATGCATATAGTCATCCATGTAATCAGAGATGAGCCCTATTTTTCTTCATTTACTATTTCTAGTGTTTCCAGGGTAGGAGATGGAGAGTGCTTAGGGCGTTTGGTGGGGATTGTTCTTTCTTGTGCATGTATATTAGGCTGATTTTGCCTCATATGGTGCATAACAAACAAACTTCAAATCACAGGGACATATGACAACTAGGATTTACTTTTTAATTACAATTCTTTCAATCAGCACTGTTCTTCTGGGCTTGGCTGAACTTGGGTTCCAAGTCTCTCCATTCAGTCAGGTTTGTTTCTCACTCAGAGGCCTAGGATAAACAAGTTCCATCTGCATCTTCTTCTCATGGGGCATGGCCCAAGTGAATGGAGCAAGAGAGTCAATTCTGCCCTTAGTGAAAACCCCAAATGCAGATCACATTTCCTTAGGGGACTGATAGTAAAACTCTTCTCCCCTTGCCCCACCTCCATAAAGAAGCTTATTGGTATGGTGGGTGGCAGATAGTGAAGACTAAATAAGACTAAAATTTGACAAATTGTACCCCAGAACAGTTTTAACAAAGTACACAATGTTTGTGATGCCTCACAGAGGGAGCCCTCCCCACCTGGCCTGGGCTCCACCATTGATCCCAGCCCACACAGAGGCCCTGCCCACCCTGTTGGGGATCTGGGATCAATGGCAGAGCAGAGGCAGGCATTTTCCACCCGGCCTGGGCTCTGCCATTAATTCCTGCCCACAGGGAGACCTTGCCCACCAGGCCTGGGCTCTATGATCAATGGAAGAGCAGAGGGAGGCCCTTCCCACCAGGCCTGGGTTCACCATTGATCCCCGCCCACATGGAGGCCCTGCCTACCCTGCTGGGGCTCTGGGCTCAATGGCAGAGCAGAGGCAGGCGTTTCCCACCCGGCCAGTGCTCTGATATCAATCGTTGCCCACAGGGAGGTCCTGCCCACCAGGCCTGTGCTCTGCAACCAATCACCGCCCACAGGGAAGCCCTGCCTTCCCTGACCACCCTGCCAGGGCTCTGTGTTCAATGCTGCACAGAGGGCGGTCCTCCCACCTGGCTGGAGCTCTGCGGTGGGCCCTCCCAGCCTTGGCGGCTTGCCTCATCCTTCACAGCCATGGCTTTATCCAGAAGGATGTCCAGAAGGATGTCCGGAAGGTCTCGCAGTCTAATTAGCATATTACCCTTTTATTAGTATAGATAAGCACCTTCATTTAGTGATTTTTTTTTTGACAGAGTGGGTGGGGTTTTCTTATGTATATTGAAATTTCCTTTGAGAATTCTCTATTAACCTTTGACAATAATTCTATTGTTTATTATTTAATTTTATTTTTTATCTTGTTCTTTTCATGTATTCTTTGTGTTTAGATGTCCCAACAAGATTCTTTTGATATTTTACTTCATTTTTCCATCACCATTTATCCCCTCTATGCCCTCTTCCACTATACCCCCCCCAACTCTTCCACTCTTCCACTCCCCAATCACCACACTGTTGTCCCTGTACATGAATTCTATTTTTTTTTCTTTTATTACTCAATCTCTCTACCCCAGCACCCTTTGGAGCTGTCTACCTGCTCTCTAGGAGTCTGTCCCTATTTTGTTATAATTCACATGTAAGTGAAAACATGAACAGCAAGTATTGTTTCTTTTTTTTTTAATTTGTGTTACTCTTGCCACATATAAATTAACCTTTTACAAGCTTGCTTTTTAAAGATTTATTCAATAATTATTTTGACATGCAGCTTTTTTTTTTTAATGTAGTTTTAGCTCTCGTTTTTTTCTTTTTTGGCATGATTAGTTCTACGCTTTTCTTGACAACTTACATCCCATACAACAAATATATCATAGTTTGTTTAACTAGTTCCTTGTTGTAGGTTAATTTCATCTTTTTCTTTTATAAATAATACTAGAGGTCCGGTGCACAAAATTCGTGCATGGTGGCAGGGGGATGTGTCCCTCAGCCCAGCCTGCACCCTCTCTAATCTGGGACCCCTCGAGGGATGTCTGACTGCCCGTTTAGGCCCGATCCCTGGTGGGATCGGGCCTAAACGGGCAGTTGGACATCCCTTTCACAATCCAGGACTGCTGGCTCCCAACCGATCACCTGCCTGGCTGCCTGATTGCCCCTAACTGCTTCTGCCGGCCAGCCTGATCACCCCATAACCACTCCCCTGCCAGCCTGATCGACGCCTAACTGTTCCCCTGCTGGCCCGATTGCCCCAACTGCCCTCCCCTGCCAGCCTGATCACCCCTAACTGCCCTCCCCTGCTGGCCTGGTCACCCCTAACTGCCCTCCCCTGCATGCCTGGTTTCCCCCAAATGCACTCTTCTGCCAGCCCAGTCACCCCTAACTGCCCTTCGCTGCTGGCCTGATCACCCACAATTGCCCTCCCTGCAGGCCATCTTGTGGCAGCCATCTTGTGTCCACATGGGGGAAGCCATCTTTGACCACATGAGGGCAGCCATCTTGGGTGTTGGAGTGATGGTCAATTTGCATATTACTCTTTTATTAGATAGGATTGTTATGAAGAACTTTGTAGCTCATCAGGATTTCATATAAACTTCTTGGGAAACATCCTAGAAAAGGATGGATCAGGTCCAAGAGTATTTTTAAATGTCTTTACATATTTTGACAATTATTTGTTAGAGCCTGCATGAGCCATCGCACTTCTTCGACCTAAATATTAACATTAAAGCTATTTTGGATTAATTTAATGGTGAATATGTCACCTCATTTTAATGTCATAGAAGGATACATAATGAACTCTGAAATTTGATGAGATTCCTTTACAAGAGAAACATTTCAAGGTTGTTTGGAAACACAAAGACTAGGTGCGGGAGGTGGCCTCTCTGCTGAGAAACTGAAGGAAAAGGTTTGGGATCCCGAGTGAAGAGGAAGGAAAAGGCAATGGCACCTCAGCCTGAGAAAGGGAAGCCACAATGCAAGTTGCTGCAGAACTCACACTCCACCCCTCTCAAAGCACGCAGCAGGTCTAGTCCCACTCAGGTCCCTGAGAGTTCCAGGCCACTGGGCCCCTTTGGGAAAATGGAGCAGACGGATTTCAAGTTAGTTTCCTGTTGGATGGGTGAAAGGGAGGTTTTGAGAGCTGCTGGGCCCATGCAGCTTTGGGAGCACCTATGAACCCCACATCCAGTGTCCCACAGCCTCCTGGATCGCTGCTGTGGGGTGCTGGTGCTGTTCGTTTCTCCCAGCCTGGCTGGTCCATATGGGCTGCAGCTACTTCACGTGGGAAAACCCTTTCCCATGTGTTTCAGCTCAGGAGCGCCAAGCAGCAGAAAAAAGGATGCGCTCCCTGCAGGGGACCAACCTGAGTCAGGCAGACAGGTCGCCTGAAACCTGTGCTCCCCAGAAGCAAAGGGAGGGTACAGGTGGGAGAACCAGGTGCCTGCAAGGGGCTCAGACCTTTGCTTCTATCTTCTAGCCCCCTTAGCTCACCCAGCCCCTCAGAGTACCAAGTCTGCCAGGGACGCCCAGGGTCAAAAGCGGGATTGGGACCTGGGCTTGACATTCAGTCTCTCTTAGGGCAGAACATGACCAAGATGACAAGCATTCCCCAAAAGGAGAAAGACATTTTCCCCATGGCCCCCACGGACCCTGCAGTACGCCCCTCTCATTTTCTGAGGGTTTGAATTCTCAGTTGTAAATTTCTGTAAGCTGATATTTATGGAGAGCCCACTGCGCGCCATACCTTGTCCTATTAAAATAGTGACTTAGATGAGGGCCAGCTTCGTGAAGGCTCTTCCCTTCATGTATTCCTGTTCTTCACGCTACTTCTGTGCTGATTTGGATAATAATTTTCAAATATGATTTGTGTATGTGAGAGTTATCCACAATGTAATGACTACAGACCCAACACACATTTACATTTAATCCACATTATTAGCAATTACTCCATGAATGTCTTAAGTCTAGACCAGTGGTCGGCAAACTCATTAGTCAACAGAGCCAAATATCAACAGTACAACAATTGAAATTTCTTTTGAGAGCCAAATTTTTTAAACTTAAACTTCTTCTAACACCACTTCTTCAAAATAGACTCGCCTAGGCCGTGGTATTTTGTGGAAGAGCCACACTCAAAGGGCCAAAGAGCCGCATGTGCCTCACGACCTGCAGTTTGACGACCATGGGTCTAGACAATCAACAAAACTACAATTCAAGTCCTGATTTGTAAATAGCCATCATAGTCCATTTTAATGTGAACTAAGGCTTAGTTATTGAAAACAGACTTGGAAAGAAATTCACAGTTGCATATCTTGACATATTATTTCTATTATTGGACAGCCCCCTGAGTCTGAGGGCTGTCCCCTCCTCTGCCCTGGCCCTTATCAATCTCCTCAGAAAGATTTCAGATGAGTGACAAATAATGTTGTAGCAAAGCAAGAAAATCTATTAAGAAAGCAAGGCAAGCAAATTTGTTAAAAATACACTTGGCATATAGCACAAGCAGGCACCCAGCTAGTCTGAGCACTCCTCGGGGTGGGGTTCAAGTGTCTTATACCCTTCTCCCTATAGGTTTCAAAACTTTCTTGCTGGATATCTTAGGTAGCAGACTAGGTTTCAAAGTCCCCCTTTTACTTTGTTGCAGCTTTTCTTAGAATGTTTGTACATACATCTGGTGATTTTATCTTGGCAAGTTTCAAGACTGCTGACTTCTTTGTTCAGCAGTGAAATAAACTCCCCTTTCTTTTCCTCTCCCTTCCCCCTTCCCCTCTTATTATTAGCAGTTACTCCATGAATGTAAGTCTAGACCAGTGGTCGGCAAACTCATTAGTCAACAGAGTCAAATATCAACAGTACAACAATTGAAATTTCTTTTGAGAGCCAAATTTTTTAAACTTAAACTTCTTCTAATGCCACTTCTTCAAAATAGACTCGCCCAGGCCGTGGTATTTTGTGGAAGAGCCACACTCAAGGGGCCAAAGAGCCGCATGTGGCTCACGAGCCGCAGTTTGCCAACCATGGGTCTTAACAAAACTACAATTAGCAGTTCTAGGGTGACTTAAGCTATGAATTCTCTGGTTAGGGAGGAGAAATATTAATCATTTGCTTTGAAGTTTCCTTGTTTGGGTGAGGTAAGGTCTTGCAGTTCACAAACTGGCTGCAAGCTGCCCAAACTATTTGTCCTTGTTTAATTTTGTCTCAGTTTCCCCTTCCACTTGTCCAGGAATTTTCCTAGCATCTTGCTATCCTGCCACATTTCCACCATAAAGATACAATATAAATAACCTCAAGAACATAGATAACAGCAAAATGGAGTATGCTAATTAGGAATAGATGAATTTCAATATCTATTATTTTTCCAGTAAAATGTATTTAATATAAATATATGTAATTTAATCTTTGGTTCAAAAATTTCAGTAATTTTAATAATTGACACTAGATAGTTGGTATAAATATATCTAGCACATAATCCTATCTCCGAGAAGAGAGATTTCATTATTTATATTTCTTTTTTTTTATTGATTTCAGAGAGGAAGGGAGAGGGAGAGATAGAAACATCAATGATGATAGAGAATCATTGGTTGGCTGCCTCCTGCACGCCCCCTGCTGGGGATCAAGTCCGCAACCCGGGCATGTGCTCTTGACCAGAATCGAACCCAGGACCCTTCAGTCAACAGGCTGATGCTCTACTCACTGAGCCAAACTGGCTAGGGCTCGTTACTAATATTTCTATTTGTATTTACATTTACTGGAACTCAAAAAGAAAAAAGAAAAACAGAATAAAAGGAAAACAAAATTAACATGCACTGATAATGTAAATATATATATATGTGTATATATATATATATGTATATGTATAGTTTTAATTAACAGTCATTTATCCAGGTCCCACTCAGTGCTAAAAACTGTACATCATTTAGAATCATTAGCATCTAGTACAAATATCCACAATTTCAGCCAATAGTACAAATCTAGCTTGCCACCTGTTTTTCTACCTCCAGAAAGCTAGGAATGGCTATTACACATTTACAGTATAAAGACAATTATCCTTTCCATAAGAACAATTGCTTGAAGCATGAGAGCAGCATCAATAATTAACTAAAGAACAAGGTGAATGGTTTCCAATGTTTTTGTTTGAATTGACAGGTGTTATAATAAAGCTCAGTTATTTATGTAAGGAGGCAAAGTAGAGTTTTAAGTGACTGAAGAATTCTTATTTGTGAACAGTCTGCTGGAACAACTATAAGAGAATATAATATTTTTAAGTTGAGAAAACACTAATTCAGTAAAACCTGAAGTAGAATTTTGCTAAGATGTATTACAACTGATGCTGAGGGAAGTATGTGTGGAGCAGGAAAATAGGCAAATTTTGATAAATTTACAAAGCTTGGAATATATAAAGTATTTAAGTCCGACAGTATATGTTGTTATTCATCGGCAAGTACTTCCCACCAAATATTTAAATCTATTATTTTATTAAACCAGCAGTGTCGTGTGAATTTAATTCAATTTGATGCATAGTTCTGTGATTTTTTTTGTCAGAAATAAAAGCTGAATATTCTACTTGTCTCATCACAGGTCAGTATGATGGGTTAGTATTGGTAATGTTATATTGTAATTTTCCAGCTTAAGGATGAGACTGATTTTTTTCTGAATGAAAAGAATTGCCCTTGGCAAATATTAATGACCACTATATAGTTTTGGAAATTAGCTTTTGCTGTAGATTTGAAAATCTTTCTTAATGATTTCAACCTATAATTACAAGACAAAACCATGCTTATATGTGGGATATATACAATAAATAATTTCATCAACTAATGTTATTTCATGAGTCATTAGTAATGTCAAGTCACTCTATTTATTTCTTGTGTTATCAAATGTTAAAACAAGATCTCCATTCCACACATATTTGGAGCAGGTATATTTTCCAAAATCAAACTGCAGCTCCATCAGCATTTTTTACATCTTAATAAAAATAACAAAGGCAATTCCCTTATTTCAAAATCCATTTAATTTCTCAATTGAGATGCTGCCACATCATTTCAATTGGAAATGATGACTTTGCAAAGAAGGGACATAATAAAAGACAAATATCAAGGAAAGAATCCAATATAATGCTAACTGCCTTCTAAGAAATAATATATGCAATTAAAATCATATGCTAGTGGACTGATATCAGTATTTGGCAGTACTTCTACAGGTAAAACGCCATTTTTAAGAATGAAATCTGTAAACTATCATTTCAGATAATCATTAACAGATGTACATTTGCAAACACTTTTATGATGTGGAAAGCTAACTTTGATCAATTAAATGAAATATTATTAAAATAACTATAATGGTACTGTTACGGGAGAATCAAACTCCCCTGTTGCTCGTGGGAGCGAGGTGGAGGTTCTCGGGGCACCACGGAAATAAGAATTTTCAGAAGCCCCGTGGGAGGTTGGGATGTGGAAGAAGACTTTATTTGTGTGGAGTTACATTTCTTGGGTTCCCAAGTCCCCTGCCGCTTAAGCCAATGCTGAAAGAGGAGCAACTGGAGTTCGTTCCATCAGAGCCAGAAAGAAGGCCAGTGTCCAGACTTTCTGTTCCGTGTTGCAGCCCAGCGTGGCTCAGCATCCAAGCTAATTAAAGTCCTTTAGTCCATGTGCCGTGTGGGTGCAGGGGAGTGCATCCTGCCACAGGAGAGCCAGGTACCCAGCACGCCAGAGAGAAAGAAATATTTGACAAATATTTCAGTCAAATATTTGTTTTTCTCTTGTTGAGAGAGAGAGAGAGAGAGAGAGAGAGAGAGAGAGAGAGAGAGAGAGAGAGAGAGAACTTCCTTTGCTTGGAAGTTGAAATATTCAGGTTTCGCATGCTTGTAGTAGTCACGCCTGTTCTGGCCACTGACTCCCTTTCAGGTGTGATTGAGGTTCCCACATCCTCAGACCTTACTGGGCATGCATCCATCTCATCTTTCCTTTCCTTCTTTTCTGTTAAATAATAACCAGGTTATTACAATGGCATCAGTAACTAGATTTTTTTAATTTATAAGAAATAGCAAATAGTTGTTTTTCTCTTGTTACATAAGTGCCTTAATAATATCCTCAATTTTGCCTCTTGGCCAGCAAAACTTAAAATACTTATTACATGTTCCCTTACAGAAAGAGTTTGCTGACCCCAGATTTAACTGGAAAAAAAAAAAAAGAGTGAGCATATAGTGAGTCTTTTGAATTATCTGTGGAGGCACTCTATTTACTTAATTGCTTCAGGTAATCATGAGTAAAATGTTTCATAAATTTTATAAAATACCCATTAGAGTAGTAATATATGATATAGCTTTTTCAGTCAATATTTTAAATATTTGACATTAGATATATAGCCGCTTAAGATAAAATAAGGTAAATAAGCAATGTTTCTTAATATTAATTGATATTATATATATATATATATATATTACAGTATGCCTCTGTGCCATATAGAAATAATCTGTAAAAGTGATCTCTATTTTTATAGCTAACTATCTTCCAATTATAGTTTAATATACATTACTATGCAAATCAGTCCAAATCACTGCATTGAGAACAGTTGCCTTCCTGTTCTCTGTAAAATTGCCTACAAGATACATTCCTATAACAAAGCTGCTTTGGAAAGGTAACTCCTGCCCAGGATAAAATTATTGATGTTTTCTTATGAAAAAGAATCTTTTCTTTTGCATCCAAAGCTATTGATAATAAAGGGATTGATAAGATGATTTATCTAATTGCTGTTTTAGCAAACCAACCTATATATCCTGGGGATTAGCATGTAGATACTTGTTACAAATGCTATTTCCTTTGGCAATGATTCACTTCTTTTCATACTCAAGAGAATAGGATTTTTTTCTTCCCTGCAGCAGTTTGCTTCTTTTGTCTCCATTTGATGTTGGAGGTCATCATGTCACCAAACTT
The DNA here is from genome assembly GCF_027574615.1 of Eptesicus fuscus. NCBI lineage: Eukaryota > Metazoa > Chordata > Mammalia > Chiroptera > Vespertilionidae > Eptesicus > Eptesicus fuscus. Next base: position 89,100,389 of record NC_072475.1, on the reverse strand, counting down.
TCTAAAACAAATTCTGAATTTTCAATTTTGCAATGTATATAGTTTCTTACAGAGCTTACTGAACATAGACATAAAATCTCCTACCACATGAAGTGCATCATGGACTGATAATTCCCTAAATGTAAGTCTTTAGTAACAGAGATAAATTACTTCCCTACTTTGTCTACTCCACACTTAAAAATTGCTGTTATTTTTCTTATTAGTAGATACATCTACATGCTCATTTTAAATCTTTAAACTCTGAAAATAAATTTTAAGTCTCAAGTTATTTATGTAACACACAGAGAGAAGTGTTATAAGACAAGTGAGGAAACTCAAGAACACAACTGCCTTTATATTTATTAATTTATTAAGCATATATTTACTGAATACCTACCAAGTGCCCAGCATTGCACTACATGCTTAATTCAGTCAATTAATTGCTATTGTACCACCTCATTATATTCAATAATGTACTAATTTTTTAAGTTTCATAAAATGGAACCAAATGGGTTACCATTCTTTTAATGAATACTTCAAATATAATATATTTAAAATATTTTCCCTAATATAGAATAAATGTGCTATAAGAAAATGACATTGTTTATCTTTCTTCACTGAGTTTTACTTCTAGTCATCTTTCAAAATGAGCACATAAAGTCAAATTTTATTCTAAAGCTAATTTTTGAACTGGCCTTTGCTTTAGCTTTGATTTTGCACTGCTTTTTTATTTCAAGAAGATGAATATGTTTAATATGCTTTAAATTGCATCATATTTTATGAGCTCTCAAGAGATGCATTGTTATATGAGCCAAACATTATTGCATAATTATTGCTTCTGATATCTCTAAAAATAATGATGACTAATTAAAATGCATAAAACGCATTTATCAGTGCAAATTTTTCAGTGACTCAATTTCCATTCCCTCTTGAAAGACCCTGTATCTTCTGCAGAGGAACTTTTAAGAAGGAGCAAGCACCACAGCAAAAGCATGCTGTATGTAGCATTAATATTTCATAGTGCAACTGAGGTACATGGTTAATTGGAGAAATATCAACATCCTCCTATCCTCTGAGTGAGTGTGACTCTTGATTTCACTAACAAGATGAAGTATAAAGACCCATGGAAGATGCTCTGTCTTTGCATGCATACCTATTTATGGTAAAATTTTATTTTTAATTAATTTAGAACAGTATCATAAAGAAACCCACTTTACAACAAAAGAATAAAAATCCATCACTCATTTCCTCATTGGAGCCACAAACTATACAACAAATTCTACTAAATTCTAGTTCACTAGATTTCCATGGGCTTAATTTTTAAGATGAATCAAAAATCTTAATCATTTGGCCACTCTATCAAGGAAAATTTCCCAATGTTATCCTTAAACTGTGATCTGAAATGAAGTTTTCACCAGCTTATAGTTAGTTATATTCTACTTGGAAAACAAAAACAAACAAATAAATAAGAATAGGCAAAGAGAAAACATACATCATTTACATGAGAGATACTGTGCTAGTTGGTCATTAATATTGTATCTTATCAAAGATTTTCCCTAGTTACATTTTTGTATTAACATGTCATTTCTTTTTAGGAGCAATAGTATTTTTTTTAGATATGACAGTGATAGCAATTAATTTATTTAAAATACTTATTTTGGTTAAATCAGTTGTTTATCACATGTGCACAAACTCCTTTTTTTTTTTTTTTTTCCACTTTGCTACTTACTCATCTTTGAAATACAAAGGGCCAAGAACTATGGCTGTGTGGGAGGCAAATCACTGTCCCTCACAAATCTTTTAACAAAGAGTCCCAAGCAGGATGTATCTTGCATTCTCTCCTAACCAAAAATCAGTTTAGCATCCAAAGCACGCTGGGATAAGACTTCCATAGATGATGACATTGTGATGTTCCCGTAGCTTTGTGGTATTTGAAAGGCACTGTTAATTAGTTTTTCTTCCACATGTTCCTGCAGGGAAGGATGTAGCAATCACTTTCTTTAAATTCTAATATGGAGGAATTTATACAGTAATCTTATGTAAAACAAAGCCTGTTACTACAATCTGTGTTTACAAGTATTAAAAACCTTTGAGTTCCTATCGAAAATTTTGCATGGTTCAAACTCATGGAATTGGGCTCCTTTTCAATATAATATTTTCATAAATTTATATAAGTCAAGGCCTATTACCAAAGCTTTGAGGCTTATTGATGCCTACAATTTAAAAATAATTTCCTATCTTTTCCAGACAATTGCCCACAAATGACAAGTCATTCTGGAAGGAAAATAGCAAATAGAATAACAACAGAAATCCCTTAAACATAGTAATATAGTTAATAGTTTTCAGAATTCCTTGATTTTTATTTTTTCACTAGAGGTCAGGGAAGTCCCTTCTGTCACCTTATGTAAATTACATTTCTATATTTCTTCTATATGTTTTTTTTTTCCACTTAAAAGAAATGACAAGAAAATCCAGTTCCAGCTGTTATTGAAAGAATTAAACATATTGATTTACCCTTTGTTAGGCACTACCTAAGAATCCATACAGGGCTATAAATGATATTAGGGTATTTGTTGAATCAAAAAACTGTTAAAAGCTAATAAAATATTTTGCTGTAAGAAATTAAAAATTGTTATATGCATTTTAACAATCAAAATCACATATGCTAAAATATATTTTATCCTTTTTTTAGCAGGATTACATCTTCTCCCTCCAATGGTAGTCATGACCCTCAGAGTTCCAGAGATCCCAGAATTTGCCCAACGGCAATATTGGAATGGCACTGAACACTTTAAGCCCCACTCTGAGAGGTCCTTTGACATCTTGTGAAAGATAGCACCTACCCATAATAAATTAGGAAACATTATATCCAAATAATCTAGGCATTGCTAACATCCTGGTACAAAGGTAGGCTTGGATCTTTACATCTTCTCCCTCCCCAGTGTTGCCATCAAGAGTCAAGGCCAAACACAAAAACTTTACAAATTCTAAACATCAAAAGGGAAAAAAAAAGAAACAAACATTATAAGTAATAGAGTATGCTGCTTATTACCAGATGGCCTACCTTCATATAAAGAAGTGCAGTATATTAGAGAATAGTCAACAGTACTATTGAAATAACTTTCTAGGCCCAAGATGGAGTCACTCCTGACAAAGTGCCATGTCAGCAGACCGAAACTTCGATGACTTTTGTGTCACCGTGAATACTCTGCTTGACAACATGAAGTATATCCAGTCAGCCAGTCCCCAAACACCAAGCCAGCTCTGGGCTCTACACTTTTTTTTCTTGTTCCTTCTCACCCCAAACAAGCTTGATTGTGTGTCCCCAGCCAATCAGATATTTGTATTTTTAAATTCTTTATCCTATAAAGGCTCTTTCCATTCTGTCCCATTTTGCAATTCTCAAAATGAAGACTGTCCACGTCACGAAGTTTTCAAAAAAGTTTGTTTGTATCACCCAGATTGTCTTCTTTAATTATTTTTTAATAGGACCCAAATTAGAGAGATACAAAAAACAAGTATGGACTGTTTTGCTATGCGGTGTGTTTACAGAACCAGCAGTCTCAGTATTACTGAGGAGCTGTTAGAAATGTGGGATTCAGGCCCCATCTCAAATATGTTGAATTACAGTCTGTCTGTCATTTAACAAGATTCCCATAGGGGTTATGGATCAATCGTTTGTGTCCTCCCAAGAGTCTTATGTTGAAATCCTATCCTCAATGTGATGCTGTCAGGAGGTGGGGCCTTAGGGAGGAGTTCAGGTCCTGACAGTGGAGCTCCATGGAACTAATGTCCCTATCCAGGTGACTCCAGGGAGCTCCCTCCTCTCTTGTACCATGTGAGGCTATGAGGAGCCAGAGGTCAATGAACCAGGAAGTGATCAACACAAACCTATTGTACCTTGATCCTGGCCTCCATAACTCTGATAAATACATGTTTGTTGTTTAAGCCATCCAGTTTATGATATCTTTGTTATAGCTGCCCAAATGGACCAAGATACTAGGCGATTAGTATAAACCAGTGATGGTGAACCTATGACACGCGTGTCAGCACTGACACGTGTAGCCATTTCTGATGACACGGGGCTGCTAAAGCGGCCGCATGCCGAGGATGAAACATTTGCTGCTCCTGAGGATGAAACATTTGCGAAATAATGTTTTTTCCTCAAAGTGACACACTACCCGAGTTATGCTCAGTTTTTTGGCGAAGTTTGACACACCAAGCTCAAAAGGTTGCCCATCACTGGTATAAACATTAAATTTGGAGAAGGAAAAAGTAGAGGACTATAAGAGGTTTGACCTGAGACTCCTCCTTTCTAGGTGAAATTATTTGTTCAGAGTTAAAATTAATGTCACCTGCTTGAGTTTCCTTTATGTAAAGGAGCTAATAAATTGTGAGAAAAATTCATATTTCAGTTCAACTTAAATGTGTGGACATAGATAAAGTCATATTCTACTCTCTCCAATAGATGTGATAATGAAACCCATTGGCTTTATCTATTCTGTATCATTTGAATGTTTTACAAGTGTACATGAAATTAATTAAATAAAAAAATACATTGACATTTAAAGATCAAATTATATTCAATTGTGCAAATCTTGAAACCAACATTAAAAATTATTAAATTAAAACTTGAATCTTTCAATATCACTTAGAGATGGCACCCTTTATCATAAGGATCCCTGTTCACCTTAAAAAAACAACCAAATGTATTCAACCAAATGCATACATTTTAAAATAAATTTATGCCAGATAGCAGTTTAAGGAAGAAAAAATATTGCAACCCTCCTGCCCCCACTTCCATATGCACACAGAGATTGGTTGAAATAACTGTTCCACCTTTAGTAGATGTAGAAAAGTAAGAACATTGATCAATTTTCTTCTGTATAGTTAAGTATAAAATCAAAATATTACTAAGAAAATTATTATAATTAGCCATAAACATATTATTTTCTAGGTATGATGATTTTAATGGGTTCCTTTTATATGATTTACTTCTTTGCTATTTCTAAAATAGATGGTCCAAAAAAGAGCTATTTCAGTTAAAGTTGATTAATAGTTCTTGCTTCTTTAAAAACCAGAATTATAAGAGCATAGATGGATACTCAACAATAAAAGTAAACAAAGACAAACATGGTTTATACAAGATACTCTCAACTGAATTATTTATCCAAGAGAGACTAAGAAAGAAAACAGGCAAAATGAAAGTCATTTAGTGTATATTGTGGTACAGAGGCTAAACCAATAATGCCTTAAGATATTACTGCAAATTGTTTTGTAGAATTACATGAAAAAAAGACATTAAGCAAAATCTTAGAAACTGAACTATATGTGCATATTTGTGTAATAAATTGTTACAAATAACTTATTTGTAGGAAATAAAATATAACAAAGCAGAACATTTTGTCTTATCTTTCTGTTAATTGGCACTGGAAATCATGGTTGAACTTCACGGTTCTCTATCAGTACAAGTAGTTCATATGGTGGAACTCCCATTAACTTGGTTAAACTCTACAAATCTGACTTGTGTAGCGAAGACACAGAGATATTACTTGCCCAAGTTAAGTAAAAGGTGCATACACATCATCTGCTCTATGTTCAGACACTCTCAATCAAAAGAAAGAGAGAAAAAAAAACACTATGTCCAAGGAGCAACAGATTTATTTTATAGGTTGCCAGTGTCGATATTGAATGTTAATTTACACTTGATTAATTTTGTTTTAAAAATTTATTTTTAAATTAGAGAAATATGGGGAAAGAAAAAATATTTAGTTTACCTATTATTTTCTATATTTCAGATACTCTACTAAATACTTTATGTTTATCATCTCACATAATATTTACAGAACTTCCTTGGCTTAACTATTATTTTTATCTTCATTTCATAAATCAGAAAATAGAACACTGAAAAATTGTATTAGTAAACTTAATTCTCATACTTCAATATAGAACAAGTTAATTCAAATGAAACAAGATACTATGAATACAAATGCTTTTCACATATAAATACTCCCAGTTAAATTATATGTGGATGCTAAATTCTGAGCATTTCTGCATCTTATCCACATAAATTTTTCTATAAAAATTCTTGTTTCCCCAGAAAGAATAACACATATTTTCAAAAAATTTTACACTTTATCCTTGTTCTGTGTCTACAACAACTGATTTAATATTTTCATTATCTGGAGAGAAGTAGTGGACAACAATGTCATGTGTTGCAGAGAGTTAAATAAAATGAACACAAAAAGGCTGCCATAGAGAAAGCAGCTGGCCATTGATGATTATTCTAAGATTACTTTCAGGACAGTAATGAAAACAGAGTCTGGGTTGCATAAATGAGGCAGAAGAAGGCAGAAAATGCAGAAAAATTTTAAAGAAGCATAACAGTGATGGGAAGCAGGGAGGTAGTAATTTAAGCAAGAGTCAAAAATTAGTTTCCTTTTAAAAACTAGATATAGAGACTTTAACATTAAAAGCAAGAATGGATCATACAAAAGGATGTTTTGAAAATATGAAAGATGGGAGAGACAGAGAGAGAGAATTAAAGGAGCATGATAGATGTAGAACAAGGAAAGGAACAAAGATAGAGAACATAAGTATAGTTGGTTTTAGGCTTGGCAATTAGGAAGAATATTTATGTTGATCCTGGAATGTAAACAGAAAAAAAAAGTAATAATGGGAGAAAATATCAGAATCACTGTCTTATGGAGATTAATTTTCAGAAAATGCTGTACATGGTCCAAATTCTAACCTATACATAACCCAAAAAATGTATTACAAAAGCAAACACCCAATTTAAAAATAGGCAAATGGTTTGAACAGAAACTTCAAAGAGGAGATAAGGATGGGTAATAAGCACATGAAACAATGTTCCACATCATTACCTATGAGGGAAATACAAATTATTATGACATGCCACTACATAAGTATTAGAATGGCTAAAAAAATTCTGACAATACTAAATGTCTTTGAAGACGCAGAGCAACTGCTGATAAAAATGCAAAAATAGTACAGCATCTTTGTAAAACAATTTAGCAGGTTACTTTTGTTTTTAAGATAAATATGCACTTACCAGATGACCTAGAAGTGCCACTACTAGATATTTACCTTAGAGAAATAAAGACTTATGCTATATAATAAAAGGGTAATATGCAAATTGACCATCACTCCAACATACAAGATGGCCACCCTCATGTGGTCAAAGATGGCCACCTCCATGTGGTCAAAGATGGCTGCCCCAATGTGGATACAAGATGGTCACCACAAGATGGCCAGCAGGGGAGGGCAGTTGTGGGCAATCAGGCCTACAGGGGAGGGCAGTTAGGGAAAACCGGACTGGCAGAGGAGGGCAGTTGGGGGCAACCAAGCCTGCAGGCGAGGGCAGTTGGGGGCAATTAGACCTGCAGGGGAGGGCAGTTAAGGGTGACCAGGCCGGCAGAGGAGGGCAGTTGGGGTGACCAGGCCTCCAAGGAAGGGCAGTTGGGGGGACAAGGCCTGCAGGGGAGGGCAGTTGGAGGGACCAGGCCTACAGGGGAGGGCAGTTGGGAGCAACCAGGTCTGCAGGGGAGGGCAGTTGAGGGGGACCAGGCCTATAAGGGAGGGCAGTAGTGGGGGATGAGGCCTGCATGGGAGAGCAGTTGGGGAGGACCAGGCCTCCAGGGGAGGGCAGTTGGAGGGGACCCAGGCCTGCAGGGGAGGGAAGTTGGGGGCAACCAGGCCAGCAGGGGAGAGTAGTTATGGGCAACCAGTCTGGCAGGGGAGGGCAATTAGGGGCAACCAGGCCTGCAGGGGAGGGCAGTTAGGGGTGACGAGGCTGGCAGGGGAGGGTAGTTGGGGCAATTGGGCCAGCAGGGGAGCATTTAGGCATCGATCAGGCTGGCAGGGGAGTGGTTAAGGGGTGATCAGGCTGGCAGGCAGAAGCAGTTAGTGGCAATCAGGAAGGCAGGCATGTGAGTGGTTGGGAGCCAGCAGTGCTGGATTGTGAGAGGGATGTCTGGGGCCTAAACAGGAAGTCAGGCAGCCCTCGAGGGGTCCCAGATTGGAGATGGTGCAGGCTGGGCTGAGGGATACACACACACACACACACACACCCATGCATGAATTTCGTGCACTGGGCCTCTAGTGTTTATATAAAAACCTCTACACAAAAGTTTATAGCAGTCCTCTTTATAATTACCTAAATGAGAGACAACTTAAATCAGTGATGGCGAACCTATGACACGGCGTGTCAGCACTGACACGTGTAGCCATTTCTGATGACATGCGGCCGCTGAGGCGGCCTCATGCCGAGGATGAAACATTTGCTGCTCCTGAGGATGAAACATTTGCGAAATAATGTTTTTTCCTCAAAGTGACACACTACCCGAGTTATGCTCAGTTTTTTGGCGAAGTTTGACACACCAAGCTCAAAAGGTTGTCCATCACTGACTTAAATGTCCTTAGCACATGAACTGATAAACTGTAGTACATCTATACAATGATATATTATTCAGCAATAAAAAGACTCAAACTATTGCTATATGCAACAACTTGGATGAATTTTAAGGCATTATGCTAAGTGAAAGAAACCAACCTCAAAAGGACATAACCTATAATTTCATTTGTAGGACATTCTCAAAAATCTATGGTGATGAAGAACACATCAGTGGTTGCCAAAGCTTAGGAGTGGGGATAGTAAAAGGGAATTTTGAGGGTAATGAAACTGTTCTGTAATCTAAATATGGTAGTAGTCGTCACACAAATATGTGTGTGCTAAATATCATAGAACATTATCCAAAAAAGTAATTTTACTAAATAATAATTTTAAATATGGATTTTAAGGCTAGTCTTATGAAAGAACATAAAGTGAAAGCCAAATTGCTTTGTATAATAAATAAATGGAATTATGGAGTAGTCTTCTGGCTAGATATGTAAAACATCGGGAGACTGGAAAAGGAGATGGGAGAAGGAAGGATTTGCAAAATCTACCTGGGGCAGGCCAGTGAAAATTCCCTGCTGCAAGACTAACCAACAGAAAAATAACAGCTTGTATATTTTTCCTCTTTTTTTTTTTTTTTTGGTAATATCTCTCCTCTGTTACTTCCAAATTTTTAATAAAAATTCTGTTTTATGCAGAAGGTTCATGTTAGAATTAATTTGGTGATTACAGAAGAAATTCCCTCTGTCCATTTGTGGCAGCAGCTGCAGCCACGTGCCAAAGAGCAGCTAAAGCAAATGAGATGGTGAGAAAGAATCCAAAGTAGTGAAAAAGGAATGGAAAATGAACACTCCTCCTCTCAAGGACTCACCCACAGTACTGTGATGTGCTGTATCTCCCATGAAATGAGAATTACTAGTATGTTTGGCGAAGGAACTGGCTAGATGTCTTGGAATACTTTGGTTACACACATATAACCAGGAAGTCGAATGCTGAGGTACCCTCTGAATAAACTAGTGATATTCATTATTTGCGAACTTCACAAGCTTAATTTCTATAATTTAAATTATTTAATCTCTAAACTCCTTTATTTAGAAGATATTTTTCCATGAAGGCAAAAATACTCTATTGGTGTGGAATATTATTAGATCTGATTCTAGCAATCATATTATTTTCTTTTCCACACTCATAATTTTATTGTAATGTTTTTAACATTCCATAAAAATCCACTTGGCACCTGATAAGACATTGAATATAGCACCATTCTCTGTAACACTGTGAATTGACTGTCTGTTGCCCCTGAGTGGCTTGTGATCTCTGAAGCAACATGTCTTCTCCAAGCCCGTTATAGTCCCATGCTGGACGGTGAGCTTTCATGCCATTCTCACTGTCATTGCAGCATCTCAATCGAAGTGCACGAGGGAAAAAGATGGTGTCATGTGTAGGCAGATAAAATACAACAGAGAAGTATACTGGGTTCTGAAACGTTCTGTGATGTGAACAGCACAACCCTTTGATTGTATTGCAGATTTAAGAGAAACAGGCAGTAATATGCAGAATTCTGTCATTATTATCCTGGCAAGTATATGACTTTCACAAACCATGTTGCCTCTTACTTTACTTTTATCTGCCTATTTTGATACTATATATTTTATTCTATCCTCTACCCCCTATTTATTTTTGTTAGAAAAGCAATCCTTGCTCTCCTGTAGAATAATCTATTTGGAGGTTACTAAATAGTTTACTTTCCTAGCGCTGTCATAACAAAACACCACGAAATAGGTGAATTAAACAACAAAAAATAATTGCCTCACAGGTTTGGAGGTCAGAAGTGCAAGATCAAGGTGTCATCAGGGTTGGTTTCTGGTGAGAGCTCCCTTCCTGGCTCCTTCTCCATATATCCTCTCCTTGCTCTTGTGGGAAGAGAGCCTGAGCTCTGGTCTCTTCCTCTTCTTCTAAGGCCCTCAGTCCTATGGATCAGACTCCCATCCCTATGACCTCATTTAACCTTATTTACCTCCCCAAAGGACCTGTCCAAATGCAGCCCCATTGATGGGATAGGGCTTCAACAGATGAATTTTAAGGGGGACATATTCTTTCCATAACACCTGCTTTTGGTGTAATCTTTTCCCCTCCCGGAGCTTCATTTTCCATCAACCTTGTTTTCATTTTCTGTGAAGAAACAGCTTACGACTACTCATTGGTCATTCCCACCCTTTCAGTGGTCTGAGCAATGGGAGCTGCAGACCGGTCTTCAGGGAACTGCTGAATAGACAGACGACACCTGCACGGCTTCAGGCCAGCCTGTGACCTCAGCGTCGCTTTCCTTCTCAGCCTCCTCAGTGCATCTGCAGAATCAGAGATCAGTTGCGACCTTCTGCAGTTGCTCTCAGATCGTGTCACACGTGCCCAGAAATTCCAGGGACAGCATCCACATCAGACCCGCTGAGTGAGCTCCCTTTTTGTTGCAGGGATTGGTCATGTCCACATAGCACAGAGAGTCTGTGTTACACAGAGTGAGGGTAAGCTGGTTAACATAAGATACCTTTGTGAGAGCCTGGTGGTCATCCCTGGGAGCAGTAACAACCAGGAGTCGTGGCTCCCAGAAGGCTGCAGGGATCTGGATGGTGAAGGTTCCAGGATGAAGTGGCCGCCAATAGGAGCAGCTCCAGTGGCAGCAGCAAACTGCAGCACAGCCCACAAGCCAGTATTCCTGGAGGATAAGACACGGACACCACCCTGCTTACTAGCAGCAGGTCTCAGGCTACCAGAAGCTTCTCTTCAGATTTATGATGTAGATGCTATCACTTTTCCTTCTGTAGATGTACTGTTCCATTTGCAAGTCAAGGTTGGTGCCTGCTAGGTGGGTTCCTGCTGCAAGAACTTTGAGGAAACACTATTCCTTCCCTTGCAGGGCATCAAGGGCTCTGGACATTGTGAATGTTTTCTTTAAGTTACTACAGGAAGCCAGACAATGCCAAATGGACCCCTCTTGAGTTAGCAAGGAAACCTCCCCCCTCACCCTTTTTAAATGTTTCACTCCATGATTTTAGGGTGAAATTTTGCAACAAGACAGAAATATACTTTCTAAAGTTTTACTTGTTCCTCTAATTGACACTTTGTTTTACTGAAAATGTGTCTCTGTGTCTTTTCTTTAGTACAGTATAACTATATCCTGAAGGACCCTTGAATCCTCCATCCAAATTGGATGATCTGCAGTCAAATGCATCTCTCTGAGTTCCTGAATTGAATCGTGTTGCTCTTTAATGTCTCTGGTTTGTTTTTTCTCTTTATTTTATTTTTTTTCATCACCATTTGTCACCCCTATATCCTCTTCTACCTCCACCCACCCCGCTTCTCCCCCAGTCACCACACTTGTCCTGTCCATGAGTTCTTTCTCTTTTTTTCCTTTTTGCTCAGTCCCTCAGTCCCCTCAATACCCTCCCACCAGAGTTGTCAACCTGCTCTCTAACTATGAGTCTGTCTCTATTGCTTGTTAGTCCAGTTTGTTCATTGAATTTTACATTTGAGTGAAATCATACGGTACTTGTCTTTTACTGTCTTACTCACTTAGCATTATACTCTCCAGGTCCATCCATGCTGTCCCAAAAAGTAGAATTTTCTTCCTTTTTATGGGCGAGTAGTATTCCATTGTGTAAATGTACCACAGTGGTTTTACTCACTCATCTACTGATGGGCATTTGGGCTGCTTCAAAATCTTGGCTAATACAAATAAAACTGCCACGAATATAGGGGTGAAAATATTCTTTCAAATTAGTGTTTTGCATTTCTTTGGATATATTCCCAGAAGTGGAATCGCTGGGTTATAAAGCAGTTCCTTTTTTTTTTTTTTTTTTTTTTTGAGGTAAGTCCATACTGCTTTTCACAGCTGGTGCACTAATCTGCATTCTCACCAACAGTGCACAAAGGTTCCCTTTCTCCACATCCTCACCAGCACTTTTTATTTGTTTATTTATTGATGAAAACCATTCTGACAGGTGTGAGATGATAGCTCATGTGGTTTTAATTTGCATCTCTCTGATGATTAGTGACAATGAGTATCTTTTCATATGTCTATTCGCCATCTGTGTGCCCTCTTTGGAGAAGTGTCTATTCAGGTCCTGTGCCCATTTTTTAATTGGATTGTTTGTGGGGTTTTTTTTTTTTTGGGGGGGGGGGGTTTGGTTTTGAGTTTTATAAGTTTTTTATAAATTTTGGTTATTAAGCCCTTATCAGATGTATCTATTAGCGAACATGTTCTCCCATTTTGTGAATTGTCTTTTCATTTTGTTAATGGTTTCCTTTGCTGTGATAATATGTATTAACAGCCCTAAAAATAGCGCTTCCACATGGGGGAGAATTACATGCCCAGTAAGTTCCACTAATCATGAAACAAAAGTCAGTGTCGAGGCATCTCTGCTGAGAAGGTGATGCAGAAGTACATGTTTTTGAAATCTTTTGTTAGTACACGAAATCAGGTAACCATCAGAGCTTGTCAACCTGAGAACTGCAGGAGCAGGAGAAGGAAGAGCAGGGGAAGGAGGAACAAGCACAAGAGGATAAAGAGAGAAGAGGAGGAGGAGGAGAAACAACTTTTATAATGAGAAATATTTGTAGTAGAATGACATATATTTTCTGAATGTATTATTTTGGGAGGTAATGAAAACATTAATGTGGAAAAAGAAATATGTGAAGAATGATGTGAGAAATGGTATATTTAGTAATGTTATTTGAGTGTTTTTTAAGCTCAACAAACACTGAGATATTTACACCATAGAGAAAGGGAAACCATATATGTATGGGCCAAAAAAAAAAAAAAAAAAGGCAAGAAAGAAATCCCAATGTATGGGTTAACTAATTAGTTGAAAATACTGTAACAGCTCATTGGGCAATTTTGTAATCAGATGAGCCCAAGGGATGAATATGATCAAGTTTAAAACAGTTCATTTTCTTTGAATGCAGCTGTATACAATGCCCCAGGAGATTCTAGAAGCAATGAAACTACAGCGACTCTTTTGATTAATAACATATTCAATCCCTGAAATCCATGAAAAGAAATGAATGTTGTTATGCCTTGAAGGGTATCCATAGACACTATGAAACCCCTTCTGGAGAGAGAGTAAAGTAGCCGGAAATTTGTGAATACCCATCTTAATGGTATAGCCTTCTTAAAGATGGTCTTTTAAAAGTTTTTCATTTTTTCTCTGTATCTAAGTTCGTAGGGTTAAACTATGCTGTGATTGCCATAATTGTTATTTCTCCCCCAGTGATTTTATAGCCAACAAGGGAACATTAGCACCCACTGATTCCTTGTGGAAAATAATCTATTTAAAGATAGTTGCTTCAATGGAATCTTTTTTTTTAATGCTTCACTCCACTATTTTATTATGGAGAAACCTGCACCAAGACAAACTGGAGCTTCCAAATAATTCACTTATCTCCCTATTTATTCTTCCCTGGAAGTCATAAGCCTCTGTTGATAGCAGCCCAGATAGGTGCTAGGGAAGAAATTATGATTAAAAAACATGATAAGAATTCAGAGAGTTGCAGGATGTCTACAAATATCAAAGACTCTTGCTAAGGGCCTAAGCCAATACTCATTACATGATTTATTTCTTAGGGTTGTCTGTCTCTCAGTAATTACTGGGTTATTAAATACATACATTTAGCCAACCTTTTTTTGTAGCACATATAGCCAGATTCAGCTGTTTGAACATTATTTGATATATTTGGGTTAATCATAGAAACATCTGACATCATCTAACAATTTCCCTCAGAGTGAAGGAAATTTACATAAAAAGAATGTGATAAACAAAAGGAGTAAGTAATATGATTTTGTTCAGCAGTGTCTGGCACATACAGAAAATGCAAACCTCCTCTTCCATTCTTCTTCCTCAAGTCAAATGTATGTCACTTAGGGAGGGGCAAAAAACCTATGGTAACTACAATATAAGTAATTCTTGAAAAGTAAACTAGTCTTTGCTCCCTTCAATATTTTTGAAAGAAAATAAAGGGTATCTAAAATAAATTCAGTATTTAAAGCATAATATATACCTCAGAGAATGTCGTTCTTCGGGGCCTATGCAGTATTGTTTTATAGTGTTTTCATTGTGTGAAAGTTGATGATAATTGTATCTCATTGATGTCAGGTGGTGTCGATCGATAAAACAACTTTTGTTTAGAGAATCTTTGGAAGAATTATAACTAAAGGACAAAACACGGAATTGAGATCAATGGCGGCTAAAAAACCAATTAGTAGATGATTGTAAAATAAATATTTGTGCAGAGAGCAAGCAAGGATAGACAAGGAAACAGGAAAGGACAAAGAAAGTGGCATGATAATGGCTCAGGGAAAGAGTTTTCGCTTCCATAAATACTGTAGTGACTTAATAACTTTTCAAGGCCAGAAACACTTAATGCAAAAATCTAATTCAGAGCAGCGCTGGGTTATTAGTGAAGCATTGGACATCTACAGGGTCATTTATTGTAAGTGGAGTATAAAATCACATATATATTCTGTCTTAGGAAAAATTAAATGTGCACATAACCAAGAATAAGCAAAATGCTTGGTTAGTATTTCAAACATCAAAGTGAGCTAAAAAGTTATATCTGGATTCAAAAGAAGAATAAACTCTCTCTCTCTCTCTCTCTCTCTCTCTCTCTCTCTCTCTCTCTCTCTCTCTCTGTATATATACACATGTATATCTGCAGGGACTAAATGATTAAATAAAAAATCATTTAGTAGCAGGTGAACAGTACATAAACCGAGTCTTAAGGAGAGTAAAGAAAATGGGGAAGAGCGTTCCAGCAAGCAACATTTTAAAGGAGAGAAGTAAGTTTGGAAAAGCAAAGGAATTGCCAAAGAATCAAGGCTATACTACACAGAATGAAGAGCTGTCACACACAGGCTGGAAAGGAAAAGTGGGAGCCGGGACACATACAATACAGGGGATTTCTTTCCTTTTCTTCCCTTTTTTTCCAATTTGGAGTTATTCCATTCACAATTTATATATAACAAATGAATCCAAACTTCAGTGATGGCTTAAAGGAACCATTTTGCTATGCTTCTAGATCGTGTAGCTCAGGCATTCAGACAGAGCTCAGAGAGAGAGAGAGAGAGAGAGAGAGAGAGAGAGAGAGAGGCTTGCTCTTGCTCCATGATATTGGAGCCTCATCTGAGGGGACTTGAAGGCTGGGATGGCTTTCATGCTGGGGCTGGAATCATCTGGAGGCGTGTTCATTTGTGCCTGGTGCCTGGACTGGAACAACTTGAAGAAGAGAGCTGTGACTGAGTGACTACGTGTAGCATCTCCATGTGGCTTGGCTTCCTCACAGCTTGGTGGCCTCTGGGTTGTTAGATCTTTTACATGATAGCTCAGAGCTACAGAAGCAAGTGTTCCCTCAAAGTTGGAAGCTACATGGCCTTTTATGATCCAGCCTCAAAAACCTTACGGTACCATTTCCACTCTATTGGCTGAAGCAGTTCCATACCTGCCCAGATTTGGAGGACACAGATACCTCATCTCTTCATAGCAGGGTTAGCAATAAATATAGAGGCACTGTTTTGTTGTTGTTGTTGTTTTCTTGGGGGGGGGAATCAATACTCAATAAGTGTTGAATGAATTATTTGCGAATAAAATGTATATCCCAGAATTATACACTGATAGCAGGATAAAAGTTTGTTAGAAGTTAGGAGAGAATTAAATTTCAGTGTCTTACAAGTTCCTCTCTAAATTAAAAATAGGCACTGTACTAAGTATTTATATTTCTAATTAAGGTGAGGTAAATATATATGGTGAGTTTTACTCTCCCTGGCTATTGATGAGAAACTAGAAATTCAAGAAATTAACTGACTTGCTGAAAGTCTTAGAACAACAACAACAAAAATTAACAGAAACCAGATTGCAAGTCAAGTCTGAGTTTTGTTAAAGCAGTATTTTATTAATATTTATATTAACTATGGAAAAGATGGTTTCATTTTAAGACTTGGTGAGGTTAGAATTGATAGGACTTTGCCAATCAATTGATGGAATGTGTAGGTGGTCAAAAAGAGGTGAAGTTAAAGATGAATCTTTGTTACCAACATTATATAATGAGGCAGCTATTGTTTGCGTCCTTCAAAATAGAGTAGATAGAAAGAAGAACAGATTTGTATTGTTGGCAGGAAGAGAATAAGAAGCAGAACTGGCAACATAATTCTTGAGGCCCATTTCAAAATAAAATTTTATTAAGAATTTCATGACAGTGTTAGCAGAACATTAAACCAAGGGCTGAAGCCAGTGGCCAGCACAAATCACACTCCCGTGAAGGCAGCCCTGAAAATAGTTTAGTTTGGGGCATGTTCTATTTTAGTTGCTGGAGATATAGTGAAGGTGAACTTACATAAACAAGATAGGAACAATTATAAGGTCATTTATAGATCAGAAAAACAAAAAAAGAAGATTAGAAAAATATATCAGCTGAAGGGACCTTTAACATTCAAGGGCAAATTCTTTTTAAGGACAGAGTGAAAACTTGTTACTGATAGACTGTTAATTTAACTGTCCATCAGGAATGATTATTTAGAACAATCTCTGTATCCCAACCTATAAGAAGAAAGAAAATTCATTTACTTCAGAGAGCCAGTACTTATCCAGGGATGGAGAGAGATTCTGGAAACGGCTTTACTACTCATACTAGTATATGGTAGACAAAAATTGTATCTAGGAAAAGTATACAGGGTGGGGCAAAAGTAAATTTATGTTGTTTATATAGAAAAAAAATGCATTCATTAATCCTATATAATAAAGAGGTAATATGCAAATTGACCAACACTCCAACACACAAGATGGCCACCCCCATGTGGACACAAGATGGCCGGCAGGGGAGGGCAGTTGGGGGCAATCAGGCTGGCAGGGGAGCACTTAGGCATCAATCAGGCTGGCAGGGGAGCACTTAGGCGTTGAACAGGCTGGCAGGGAAGTGGTTAGGGGGTGATCAGGCTGGCAGGCAGAGAGGTTAGGGGCAATCAGGCAGGCAGGCAGGTGAGTGGTTGGGAGCCAGCAGTCCTGGATTGTGAGAGGGGTCCCAGATTGGAGAGGATGCAGGCTGGGCTGAGGGTTACTTCCCTCCCCCCATGCATGAATTTCATGCACCGGGCCTCTAGTAAATAATACAAGAATAAACTGCATTTCAAGTACTCACAACTGTAGACCTACTTTTGCCCCACCTGTACTGGGCTTTCATGACTTTTGCCACTAAGTAAGTAAGTGACCTTTAATAAAACATTTCACCTCTCAGTCTCATTTCTTTACCAATTATTTGGTAGTTTAGACTAGATGTATTCATTTTATAAATATTTACTGAGTTGCTATTTTGTTTTAGGCACCAAATTTACCTCTAAATACTGGTGAATAAAACAAAATCCTTGACACCTTATACCCACAAAAATGCTAACATTTCTTTTAAACACAAAAAGTAAAACAATGATATATCATAAATAGTACAGTCCAGTCAGATCTAGAGAGAACTCCAAATCTCCCTCCTACTGCCTATATTAACTTGGTCAAGTTTCTTAACTTTTCTGCTTTTCATTTTTAATTTGTAAATGAAGAATAATGTTGCTAACTGCCATGCAATGTTTGAGATCCCTACACATTCATGTATGTAGGGTGCCTAGCTCAGCACCTGGTGCATAATAATAAATGTTTATGACATTTTTACTCTCTAACTCTTACTTCTCTCTCTGAATATGCACTTCAGATTTTCAGGCATAGATCATCCATCAAAACAAGAATAATTCTCAGATCACCTCATCAGGATATTTCTGTATACTATTTAAAGAGCATCTACAAATAATTTTTTGACACATATAATTTAAGCTTAGGTCAATTCTTCCAAGCCTCTTAAAATGTATGGGTGGGGGGGTGTGTGTTTGGAATTTCTTTTCTCTTGACTTTTTTTTTTTTTTTTTTTTATCATGGGTCCCTTTGAGAATGTAATGAAAGTAAAAGTCCCTCCTCAGAGAAAATGCACATACACATAAAACAGAGTACAATCTGACCACGTTCCCAGGCTCTTTGGTCCCCAAAGTCCTTCAGCGCTACCCACATTGAGAACTCCATAATAATACAAATATATATTTACTAGAGAAGACTCAAATTTTAATTTGAAATTCATGAATTTCAAGTGGCTACAGACCTTGGCAAATTACCCTTTACCATTGCTAATATCACAAAGGGCAAACTTTGAGTGAATTTCATGTCACAGGCCATGTGTGAATACTGAACTCAGCCTTGCCACATTGCTTTCCTGCACGCCGAGTGACGAGACAATTTAAGACGAGGCTCATCTACCCAAGTGATACATACTGTCCTAAGAACAAGGGACATGGGGAAGAGCTGTCTAAAACCACATTCTAGATTGATCCTATATGTGTCCAAAAGATTAGTTACATAATATTGATACTTCCTCATGAATTAGTGATTCTCTGGTTGCCAACAACTTGAAACTAGAAGTTATTTGAAGTTTCCAAATCTATGTCAAAAGGCATATGATTCTGAAAGCCCCATGATTTTGACTTTTTATAGGTAACTAGAGGCCTGGTGCACGAATTCGTGCACCAGTGAGGTCCCTCGGCCTGGCCTGCGGAATCAGGTCGAAACTGGCTCTCCAACACCCCCCAAGGGGTCCTGGATTGAGAGAGGATGCAGGCCAGGCTGAGGGACCCCACTGGTGCACGATCAGGGCTAGGGTGGGACACGGGAGTTTGGCCAGCTGGGGAGGGACCATGGGAGGGCTCCAAGGCATGTCCAGCCCATCTCACTCAGTCCTGATCAGCCAGACCCCAGCAGCAAGCTAACTTACCAGTTGAAGTGTCTTCCCCCTGGTGGTCAGTGCACATCATAGAGAGCGGTTGAGTGGACTTAGCATATCATTAGCATATTACGCTTTGATTGGTTGAACAGACAACCAGATGACCAGAAACTTAGCATATTAGGCTTTTATTATATAGGATAATTCTTAACTGTTTAGATCTAAGACTGTTATTTTTATTTTGTGTAAGTGTAAAATACATGAAAAGTCTACTCTAATGAGCAAAAATGTAATATTTTTTTCTGTTTCTATAATGCATCAGCCCTACCTTCTGTCAGACTTTTATCTCCTTAATATAATTGTGGAATATATTTTTAGAGTTTGTTCATGTTGAGATTGCCTATGACAGACTGTTCCCACTAGATATAATGCTTAATTGCTCTGTTACCTGTTACATTTTTAGAAGATTTTCCTTTATAGCAGACATCATTACCTGATCCAGGCTGAATAAAACTCATTAAACTATAAATAGGAAAATATTTTAAAATATGATTGTATTACATGCTTTGAATACCTTTTAATAATGAATTATTCATCTTCAAAGATGTATTGTTTTAGAGATGTTATATTTCAAAACATGTTAAAAAGGGACAGGTTAGAGCAATTTTCTGTGATATTTTATTTGATTACTAGTATATAAATCAAAACATGAAAGTTTTCTTCTACATCACCCTTTATGGAAATTATTAAAAACTTTCCTAGGGATGAAAATTTAATTTAAAAAATCAGTTATGTTGAAAAGTCCATTGAAAATTTTTTAAAAATTACAGATTTGGCATCGGTGTTAAATTTAAGGTCCTTGATGTTAGTAGTCTGAATTCCTGCATCCAAAAACATTTCTTTATGTAACATAGACAAATAATTCAAAGAATTTGATTTTTGATAAGCATCAGTTTGAAATTTCTAAGCTCAGAAATTTAGAACTAGAATTATTACATTGCACCAAAATTAAGTATATATACTATTGAATTCCAAAGTGAAATAAAAAAATACATGTTTTTTTTTTTTTTTTTTAATGCTTATCCTCTAATTCAGAAAGATAAGCCTCAAAAATTATTTGACACTTAAAACTTCATTCTGCTTAAAAGGAGATAACTGGTCTGGCCCTGGCTGGGTGGCTCATCCTCCCATACCCAAAAGGTTGTAGGTTTGATTCTCAGTCAGGGAACATACCTAGGTTTGGGATTCAATCCCTGGTTGTATGGGAGCAACCTATCAATGTCTCTCTCTCTCTCTCTCTCTCTCTCTCTCTCTCTCTCTCTCTCTCTGTCTCTCTCTCTCTTCTTCTTCTCTCTCTTTTTACCTCTTCCCTTTCTCTCTCTCAAATCAATAAACATATCCTCATATGAGGATTAAAAAAAAAGATAACTGGTCTGTGATGATGTATTCTCTCTATACACTAGATCTTAAAAAAAATAACAGTTCACTAAAAGAATACTATATACTAGCTATTAGCCAGATACATGTATAGATACATGTATTATCTCATTTAATGCTCAAAACAATAGTATGAGTGAAATGATGTCTTTTACAGATGAAGGCAAGTTTACAGAAGCTAAGTACCTCACTCTCCTAGCAGAATGGAGATTTGAAGCTGCATCCTCCTGATTCCAAATTCTGAGTTCCTCCCCACATTCAGTATTAACACCATAGTCTTAAATGTCTTCTCTAGTGCAATGCTGCAAACAAATATAACAATGTTGGTATCTTACTACACTTCTTCCTACCATTGTAGGGAAAAGTTGGGCTGTAGAACAACTCTGCCTGAATTAGATTGCTGACCCCCCACTCACCGGTTAAAGTTACTTAAATTCTCAGTTCTTCAGTTTCCACAACTGCAAAATCAGCATCATCATAATGCTAATTTCATAGAGATTATGGGAATAAAATGAAATCCATTCAACACTACATGGGAATGACTAAAAAGGGTCCTAACAGATAATAAATTCCAATATATGTTAACTGTTCATATAACTACTATTATAGAATTATCTTTGCTTCACATATGTCATGTGGCCCTACAAAGAGTGGAAAGTTGTGTCATGTAGCAACTATATTTTATATTTGTCATCTCTTCTGTAATGCAACTGATTCTTGGTAAGTAAAACTAAATATTTAGATTGCCTTCCATCACCCTCCAAGACAACTATTTTTTTTAGGCATGAGCATTTATTATTGAAAAATATTTCATTCTGTGAAAACCTAGCCAAAGTCTAACATATTAACAAAAAAAAGAAAGTAAAGAAAAGAAAAAAATATCTGAAGAAAAAAACAACAAAAAAGCCTGGAAGCTGGACATTTACATCACCTCTACCAGTGAAAATAATAAAGCCTCCATCACAGATTCCCTGCCGACACCTTTCCCTTTATACTGGGCGTAACAAGCTGTTTCCCATATGGATGTTATTTAGCCATTTCAATTGCCCAACACTGAACTGAATGGCACCCACACACATACAAATGTCCACACATTTTGTAACTTGAAATATTGAATAATAGTTATTACTATTCCGGATGAAAAAATAAATGCTTTACTTTTCATTTAATATTTTAATAACATTTGCAACAAACAAACAAAAACTTCTTATGACTCTTTCTTAAACCACTCACAATCTTTGGTTTCCATTTTACCAGATAGTTTTTAGTTTGCAAAATACTTAAAAATATTTTCATACATCATGAGTTCATGTTTTTTTTTTTCTTTTAATGAATGGCTTGATGTTTTAAGTTAATGTTCCTTGCATTGTTAGTGGCATTATTTAAAAAAAAATTTGCTATAAATGGCTAGCCGAGTGATCTTAAAGTCAATTTCCCAAGGAATAAAATTTGTTATTTTAATGATATATGATCACACTACTAGGTTATACCCTCCTCTAGAATAGAGAAACCATCTGATCAATATAGGCCCTCAATACATGTTTACTAAACAGAACTCTAAACTTCCAATAAATTAGTAATAGTGGAATGTAAAAAGGTAATGGGGAAAATGTGGTTATTTCAAAGGAATTAACTTTACCTTGAGAGAAGTCAGAATGTTTCAAACTCATTTGATAACATTTTATTTTTAAGCTGTTAAAATGAAACATTTAAAAAAAATTTATGGACTCAGACTGGGAAAGGACCACACAAAGCATATAATTCACTGTCACTCCCAATGCCCTAAATTGTCTTTTTACATCCATTGTATTTATCCTACACTTTTCTGAGTGAAAAGAACTCTGAACAAAAAAACAGTGGAGATCCTTGTCTGATTTAGATAAAATTATTTTACCTTTTGGCCTTTCTTCTTTTGCACTTCTGTAAAATGAAATAATTGAATTTATAATCTCTGAGTTCCTTCAAATTTTTAGGTTTCTGCCTCTCTACTTCTGATAGTGGAAAACTCACTATATTTTTACAGTCTACTGGAAAACTCAGATTTTGAGAATGTTCTTGACTCCCTGTATATTGTATCCATTGGTTCAGTATATCCCAATGACCCAAGAAACACCAGGTTTACTCCCCCAGAGCCTTTTACATATTTGTAGGACTGACAGTGCACCATTCTTCTGCCATTCTTCTCTTCTCTACGCTAAGTAGAAATACATAAAAATGTAACACATCTACTTTAATAACAACTATGAAGTGCATTCAGTTAAATATTGAGTTTTAGATGTTAAAGGTTTTGGCGACAGCATTCATTAGGGTATGTTTTGACACAGAAAAATAAATGACCATTTATTCATTTATTCAAACATCTCATTTTCTTCAAATACATATTCCACAGATTTTTTTCTCTCAAAAACATGCAATTGTCCTCTTTATGTGTTCTCTTTATACTTCTTCAATGGCCTTGGGTCAAACCCCAATGTCTCACATTTTATTGGGGCACTAATGACCCAATGTCAGCTCATGGCTTTTGCTCCACCCTCCTCACAGGACTTGATTGAGCACAGAATGGCTCTGTCTCCTAAATCAGAAGCCACTGTTTCCTACTGCCATTCGCTGCTTCAGGCTGCTTCTTCACCAGACTAACTTACACTCGTTCTTTATAAAAGCCCCTCACACCACGCGCCCCTTGGGTATGGGTGAGGCCACGTGCCCCTTAGTCCAGGTGACGCCGTGCCCCTGGGATCGGCCGAGACCAAACCAGAGGGAGTCAGACCTCCATTACCACCATTTGTCCACCATCCAGAGCTGAGGGGTCAGTGCTGACATGTACACATAAGGAACTACTGGACATCGAAATTGGGTCTCAAAAGAACTGTTGGTCCAGGGGGAAGCTCGCTACAGATTGATTCATTTGCCTGTCAGCATAAATATTATTGCTCGTCTCACATTCAGTTCTTATTAGTATATATCTAGTGACATTTGATCTCGTTCATCTAGAGGAAATGATGAACAACATAGACTGAGGAACAAGAACAGAACCAGAAGCAAGGAGGCATCGATCGGACTATCGGGCCTCAGAGGGAGGATAGGGGAGGGTAGGGGGAGGGTGGGGGGAGGGGGAGAGTTCAACCAAAGGACCTGTATGCATGCATATAAGCCTATCCAACGGTTAAGTTCAACAGGGGATTGGGGCATGCGTGGGGAGAGGGGTGGGATGGGATTGGGGGGATGAGGACAAATATGTGACACCTTAATCAATAAAGAAATTAAAAAAATAAAATAAAATAAAATAAAAAATAAATAAAATCAAAAAAATAAATAAATAAATAAAAATAAAAAAGCCCCTCACAAAGCCTTCCTCTGGCTTTCTTAATGACCCATCCCTTCTGTGCTTCCATATTATCCACTGCAAGTCTCTTACCATTAAACTTACCACAGCGATTTACAAATACCACTTCTGGGGATTCTTCTCCTCCAGATTCTGAGATTTGAGAGTAAGGGCGCTGTACATCTCTGTACACCCCATGCTTAGCACAATGCTTGGCACTTTGAAAGCTGTGACTAAGAGTATGATGAACACATGAATCAGTAGTCAGCATATATTAAATAGGGCAAATTGCCAGAGCATGATATTGATCAATCTGTGTGAAAAGTACCATTGATCTGTTCAGAATCTGTAATAAAGGCATTACAACAATAAAAAATAGGCAGCTATTGATATTGCCAGATAATTTGACACTTAACTTGAAGAAACATGGTGACACATGGCGGATGTTTATCATCATCATGTAGAACATTCCAGTTTCAAAGAGCATCACAAGCGATGCAACTTGGAAGTGGGAGGAAGGCTGCACATCCTTGAAGCCCCCTCCTGGGCTCTGCTTTTGGAAGGGGGTGGAAACGGGAGACACTATATAGATGGCTGTGCACACTTGCCAGGGTAGCTGTGCGCAGACACTCTCTTGTTCTGCCAAAGTGGAGGTGGTACATGGAGCATGGTCTGCAAAACAGCAGATGAGGTTGGTTTGGTCCCCATGGAAACCAGATCTCCCATTGAGAAGTAAACATATTTGTTACTTTTGTAATCAGCACCCATCAAAAAGTGAAAAACAATCCATTTTTGTTGTACTCATATTGTCTTAGGAGAGTAGATATTCGGAGTCAGACTCACAGGAGAAAACTTCCATTTCCAACACAGATTTTATCAAGTTATGCCTCACTTTAACAATTGGCATAACCAATTGAAAAAGTTCCTCCCTTAGCTTTGAGACAGCTCTCTATAGAAGTCCAGGACAGTATTCGTGTTCTATAATTTTCTGGGGAAATGGAATATGGTAAAATGACTAACAGCCAAAATATGTACCTTAGTATATAATTGTTCACTTTAGATCTCTACTTAGAGGAAAACGTATCTTAGTATCATAAGACTTTTACAGTGAAAATAGTAATAAATGAAACTAAATAGAAAGGGTTTTTGTCATAGATCATGTGACATAATTTCAGCGGATCTTTAAAATGTGTTTATTATACTTTCAAGTATACTACAAAAGTCAGTCCTTGATTCCAATATATTGAATAAGCAGTCTTTAAGAAATATTTGAGAAAACATTCAATCTTATCTCTTAAAATTTTCAAATCCTGTTACTTGAAATGTAATAAGTGAAAAAATTCTGTACCTATTCTCATTAAAGTAAGGTAATTTGATTGGTAGAAAAATTAGATATATAGCAATAAATATTCAGTATTTAGAAAATTGTAATGTCCTTCCACCATTGAAATTTTGCATTTCTTAACATGCAGAAATAATCTTTATCTATGTCCACTAATTTTGGGAACACTAAAACTTTGCATCAATGATTATGTATTTATGAAGTTAAATAACTGAAATATAAAATAAAGGATTATTTCCTAATTAAAATTAGGGTCTCAGTGACATTAAACATCTAGATATTTCTCATAAATGGGATGCTTGGCATATTCTAGATAAAGAACAAAGATAATTCTTTCCTTTCTCATTTAAACATACATCTTTTAGCATTGTCTCAGTAAAAGAAAAAAGTAAGTCATTTCTCATAAATATGAATTCACTCTTTCAAATATATTTACATGTGAAAGCTACAACATAGTCTTAGCAGACTTTTGTTATTCATCCTAGCATGATTGCCAATCTTATATATGATTGTCCTTTTTACATCATTTGTAGAAATTGGCATCCATGTGTTTCTAATATCTCATAAATACTAAGATTTTTTACTGCTGTCTATTTATTAGATTTGGGCAAAATTTTAAAGGGATGTATTCCAATAAGCTGTGCTGTTGTCATGGCTGATGAGGATATTGTAGAATATTTCCTAATATTTTTGTTAGAAGTGTCAATAGCATCTTGTATCATGCTCCAATATAACATAAAGTTTCAAATTTATTGAAAATATCTTAGCAAA
Organism: Eptesicus fuscus; assembly: GCF_027574615.1. NCBI lineage: Eukaryota > Metazoa > Chordata > Mammalia > Chiroptera > Vespertilionidae > Eptesicus > Eptesicus fuscus. The sequence continues at coordinate 89,074,328 of NC_072475.1, read as the reverse complement.
CTTAAAAAAACACACACAAGATTAACAAAGCAACCATCTCACAGATAAGCACTTCTCATGTGCACATGCTGTTCTGGAACACAGTATTTCACATGCAGGCTATGAAACCTGAGACAAGGACAAAGCCTCAGCTGCAGGGATTTTTGACCTTGATTATTGCCAGGATTAAAGGGGCCAGGGATAGGAGGGATTTCTTCCAGCCTATCTGCCCAAGTTCTTCACAATTATTTCCCTAATGCATTGCCCTGCTCTAGTACCTTACTACCTCCGCAGGCTTATGTCAGTCACATGTTCCAATGTCCTCTAACTCAAACTTTACCCCCGTCTTAGTCCGTTCAGGCTGCAATAACAAATTACCATAGGTAATTCTGGAGGCTGAGAAGCCTGAGATAAAGGTACTGGTAGATTCGGTATCTGGTTAGGGCCTGCTTCCTGCTTTAAAGATAGCTGACTTCTTGATCTGGCCTCATGTGGCAATGGGGATGGGGGAGCTCTCTTTTTCAAGGGCGCTAATCCCATTTCTGAGGGCTCTACCTTCCTGACTTCATCACCTCCCAAAGGCCTCACCACCAAATACCATCACATTGGGCACTTGGTTTCAACATATGAATTTTGCCACGATATAACATTCAGTCCATTGCACCCCCTTACCTTTCTTTTGCACATCTTAAAAACGTCTATCACTGAAAAAAAGGGCATAATGAAATTAACGCACCAATGCCAACATCATAGAAGCCCAGTATAATAAGCTAGCTAACTCACCGAATTCAGTGACCTTTCCAACTGAAGAATGCCCTCATACAGTAGTATCAAATAATAGTTTTTACTAGAGCACTTTTATCATGAGTAATTTGCTTCTTCCTCAGTAGTTCTTTTTATCTTTAGACAGGGTTGATTTTTAAAAAGGTCTTTCTTCTAACTTCAACTCATTAGTTCAAGTTTTGCTTTATGGAAAAACATGAAATAAGCATGTTTTTTCCTCTTATTCCCCTTTTACATATTAGAACATTAAGTGGTGGCTTCTTTGTTTCACCTAGGATACATTGACTATTATGTGGGTGTTTTCTACATTTGGCAAAGAAAGCAGCTTCCAAATTGAGGTCAGAACTGAAAGTGGTTTCCCAAATGGTCAAAAACTGAAATTCCATTAAGGATACTCCCTGATTTGAACAGTTTAGAGATTTGCCGTTTAACCATTTTGCAGTCACTATTTACTATCATTTATTGTTTTGGTCAATGTCCCGTAAGGAGACAGAAAGCCCATTACTTATTTTAACAGAGATAATATAATGAATTGTTAGTAGGCATAAAGCTAACAAAGGTATCAGGGCAAAAGTGGAGCACTAAGTCATCATGAAGTAGCAATTTCAGAAGAAACTACCATCTGCAGGGCTAGAGAAACAAACCAGAGAGGAGAATTGTTAAAACTTGGAAGTTCACATGAGGGATTTGTGAGCTGGTGCTAGTTTTTAGCTCAGGATAGGGCTGGGGGGTGGGGATGGGGGGTGGAGGAGAAGGATTACTTGATTTCAGATTTCTTCTTTTAAAATATATTTTTATTGATTTCAAAGAAGAAGAGAGATAGAAACATCAATGATGAGAGAGAATAATTGATCAGCTGCCTACTGCACGCCCCACATTGGGGATGCAGCCCACAGCCTGAGCATGTGCCCTGACTGGGAATCGAACAGTAACCTCCTAGTTCATAGGTCGACACTCAACCACTGAGCCACACGGCCTGGCTTTATTTCAGACTTCTGAGGAGGGGGCACTAGCCCATTGGTTGTGGTGTTTTCAAAAATCTGCGGAAAAGCCACTTCTATAAGTACTGAAAAAACCACAAACTGGATTCAGCTGCTGATTTTGGAACAAATCATCTATGCAGGATGAAATAGCCAAGTTAGAGAGACACTTACAGCAAAGGAAAGCCAATGGGAGCGCATAGGAAACAGCAAGTCCCTTTTCTTTTTCTAGCCTTTCAGGCTCCCTTTAGCGTCCCACTCACAGAGCTTAACAGGAGGCCAGCTAAACAGGAATATGGTTCCGAGTCCCTGCACAAGCAAGCATTGCTAAGAAGCATACGGGGTGGGTGTTGAAACTGAGAGACAATAGCTTAATAACTGGCACACTTGTTTTTCTGTGTTTTTAATTACTTGTGTAAAGAACTGTCTCTTTGGTCTAAAAATTACTTCTTGAAAACAGGCCTAAAATTGCTTCTTAAAAGCAGGATATACACTGAGTGGCCAGATTATTATGCATTCAGAGATCATAATTTTGCCAATCAGTGTATACCCATAATATTTGATGTACAATTACTGTTGAACAGATGTATGGTTAAAGTATAATAACCTCATATTTATCAATGTTAAATATTATTTTATTAAGTACATCAATAGTTCTAGTTTGCAAAATTTTATTCCCCCCACAAATAATGCTGGGTTATCATTCCCAGATTTGGGGTCATCTGCAGAGTTGAAAAGCATTACCTAGTATTATAAGTTATCGGTGTGAAATAGTCCTTCTCTAACTTCAGATGACATAAAGATCACTTGGAGAGCTCTTAAGCATAGATTCCTGTGTCCTATCCCAGAGATTGTTACTTAACAGGCATTGAGTAGGAGTTGAAATCTCATGTTTCTTGATTTTTTTCTCCATCTATTTTTTAAATATATCTTTATTGATTTCAGAGAAGAAGGGAGAGGGGGAGAGAGAGATGGAAACATCAGTGATGAGAGAGAATCATTGATCCGCTGCCTCCTGCACGCAGTGGGATCGGGCCTAAATCAGTAGTCGGACATCCCCCAAGGGGTCCCAGATTGGAGAGGGTGCAGGCCAGGCTGAGGGACCTCCTCCCATGCACAAATTTCATGCACTGGGCCTCTAGTATAGGATAATTTAGCATGACACCAAGAAGGACTAAAACAATGTAAAAAAAATTACGTGGGACACATAGAGCGAAAATAATTAGAAATTATGGCTTTTTTCTTTAAAATACTACAATTGTCATTAGGAGGTTAATTATAAATAACTAGAGGCCCAGTGCATGATTGAATCATGCACGTGTAGGTTCCCCTACACGCTTTTGCTTTTCGCGGTGGAGCTGGGTGCCTGTCCGCTGGTGCACCAGGCCTTTCAGAAGCCTCTGCTGAGCCGGAGGCTTCTGAAAGACCTGGTCCTGGAGCAGACAGGCACCCAGCTCCCCCACTTTTGATGGTCCGCGGCCGCTGAGGGGGGCTACCCTGCTGTTGAGAGGTGCAGGGGGCGGGACTCCCGCCCCCTGTGCCTCTCAACGGCCGCTGAGGGGGGCTGCGGCGGACACCTAGCTACCCTGCCATTGAGAGGCGCAGCTGGGTGTCCGAGGCAGGCCCCCTCAGCGGCCACGGATCTGGCCGTTGAGAGGCACAGGGGGCAGGAGTCCCGCCTCCTGCGCCTCTCAACAGCAGGGTAGCCCCCCTCAGTGGCAGCGGATCTGTGCCTCTCAACGGCCGGATAGGCCACCCCGAGTCCCGCCCCCCAGCCTCCCGCCGCCCAATCGTGGGTGTAGCGGAGTGATGGTAATTTACATGTACTCTATTATTAGATAGGATGTTTTACTTGTTTTTATTTGTTCTTAATGAATGGATAATGTGGTAAGAATGTGTTGAGAATATCATATTATAGTGCATGATCCAGCTTTAAATATTTCTCTTACACTCCATCTCCTCACTTCAGTTATTTGGGAGCTTACCTTTCACCCAGATCTTATCTATTATATTCTTTAGGACAGAATGTGTGTTTTTTACAAATTAACAGAGGACACACACACACAAAAAAGTTGGAATATATTTCTGAAAAGGGAGCAAAGGAGAAAAGCAAAGGAGCTGAAGATTTCTTTCTTTCTCCCTGTTTCTGAAATCACAGAACATTATCATCAGGGCACTTGACACTTCCTGCCATGTGTGTTTATAGATCAGTGTCTCATAGCCACAGTGTAGCCAGAAAGAGGGCCCAGTGAAATTATGAGGATCAAGTAGGTCAAACCAACCCCCTCTTTAGTCAAATATTGGGGGGAAATATCAAGTTAAGTCTAATACCATAGGCCCATAGCTTTTGGTCCTTTTACTTTAGATTCAAATTTCAGATCTTTTCATGTTTAGTTGGGCCCTGGATGGGTGATTTAAATGCTCTGTGCCTCATTTTCTTCACCTGCAAAATGGACATAAACATGGTATCACTTCCATAGAATTGTTTTGAAGATTTACGCATTAATTCAGATAAAGCATTAAAATCAAACTGGCAGATTCTAGGCACTCAATACATCCAAGGTGTTATATTATTCTACAGATGAATCAATAACATTATCTTCTTATATAGGATATAGTTAGCCTCTTCACCAAAAATATTTTAAGACCAACAATTTGGGAGGAATATATTACTTGTATATTTTTGGAAATGAGTGGAAAAAAAGTTATAATTTAAAAAACATTATAATGTATTATTGAAATACTAGATGCCTGAGGCAGGAAATTCATGTAAGGGGCTCTGTCCTCACAGCCTCAGCCGGCCCTGCAGCCCTGGCTTCATCTGGAAGGTCATCCGGAAGGACATCTGGAAGGTCGTTTGGCTGTTTGGTCTAATTAGCATATTAGCTCTTTATTATATAGGATTATGTTTATCTCCTTTAGAGAAAGGAGAAATAAATACTTGTAGGAATTGTTTAAATAGAGAGATATTTGGATAGATATTGTTACAGGCTATAAAAATTTACAAAAATTTAAAAGAACATGAATAATACAGTATGAGCATTGGTTTTATTTCAGTCTGAAATAATATGCAATGTGCTAACAATTTGTGCATTATAGAACAAGCATTCAAATTCTTAATTTATGCTTACATTGTATCTTTAATTCTTTAGTCCTTATAATTTGTTAAAATTGCAAAAAGCATTGAATATAATAATGTAAAATCCTCTCACCTGATAACTGTGATTGAAACATGGTAAAAATGGTGCCTAGTACTTAGCAACACTAGTTATAGCAATTCTAAGGTAAGTGGACAAGTTATAGCCATCTGATTTCAATCCATATCACTCTGACTTTGCATATTTAGTGGCTGTGTTGGCAGAGCTATTCCTTGACCTCTTCACCAAAAAGGAATTATTTCACAAATAATAGTGTCTTGGGACATACTGTCACTACAGATATTATACTCTCTTTCTCACTACCTAGTTGCAAAGGGTAACCTAAAAATATAAATGTATGTGTATGTTTCTGCACATGCATGTGTACATACTTTTCCATCCTAGTAACCTGCTTTTTTTCTGTATATCCAGATACTTTTACACATGAGCATGTTCTCCATTCTCTTCATTCTCGTGGCACTTTACTGTAAACTGCAGATGTTAACTTCCAGATCTTGTGGTAAAAGGAGAGAGATCCCGGATCTGTTGTGATCCAACTAAGCTAGTAGTTAAACTTGATTGCACATTGGAATCTCCTGGGCAACAGAAGGGCTCACATTTTTTGTAAAACCTTGGTGATTTTCAGCCAAGATTTTAGACCACTAGTTTAAAATTAAAAACTAGGTATTTTGCCTTACTACTACATTCTTGCCACTTTTCCATCCAACCTCTATAACCTGGATTCCTGCCAACCTCTGATTAAGCCATCTACTGAGTTCATCCGTGATGACAAAAACATTTTCCCTTTATCCTGTAACAATGAACATATTTTGAGGATATCTACTTAATTCAAAGGAATTAATATTTGTGCCAATATGTATAAAGCACCATGCTAGCTGCCACTGGAAATACTATGAAGAATTTGATATAGCATTTATTTTTTTATTTTTTAATTCCAGAGTATCACTTTGTTTATTTTTAATCAATCCACGTTCATTTTTTATTTTATTATTTTTAATTTGTCATTATTGTTGAAAGTATTACAGATGTTTTCTTTTTTCCCCCAAATGACCCTCTCCACCCTGCTCCCACCCTCTCCCCAGGCCTTCACTGCACTATTGTCTGTTTCAATCATGGAGCTTAAAATTTGTGAAAAGAAACAAACACGTGTTCAGCAGTGCCCCCTTACCTGCAGTTTCAGTCACCCATGGTCAACTGAGATCTCTAAATATTAAATAGAAAATTCCAGAAGTAAACAATGCATAAGTTTTAAATTGTGCACTGTTTTGAGTAGTGTGATGATGTCTCATGGCATCACACTCCTTCTGCCTTGGAAGTGGATCAGTTCTTTGTCCAGCATATCCAGCAATATACGCACCCTACCCATCAGTCACTTAGTAGCTATCTTTGCTTTCAGATTGACTGTTGAGGCATCACCGTCTGGGTGTCCAAGTGCCCCTTCTTTTACTTAATAATGTTCTCAAAGTACAAGAGTAGTGATGCCGGCAATTTGGATATGCCAAAGAGAAGCCATAAAATGCTTTCTCTACATGAAAAGCTGAGTACAGTACAATAAAATATTTTGCTATACCACATTCACATAACTTTTACTACAGTGGATTGTTATAATCATTCCATTTTTGTTATTAGTTACTGCTAGTCTCATACTGTGACTAATTTATAAATTAAACTTTATCCTAAGTATGTATATATTGGAAAAAACATACAACCTGTAGGGTTTGGTACTATTCGTGGTTTCAAGCACCATCAGAGGTCTGGGAATGTACCCCCATGGATAAGGTGGAACGACTATACTAAGATTTTCATATCAGAAAGGCTTTGATGCAGTGTCTCAACACTGGCTGCATATTTGCATCACCTGGGCAGTTTTTAAAAATCCTGATAAGCAGCCTCACCCCCAGAAATGCTGATATTAAATCTGTGCTTTCCCAGGTGAGTGATTCTCCAGCATTAACAGCAATTAAAACAAAAAGTGCTAAGACAATGAGGAAAAGAAAGGTTTTAGGAAGAGTAGCATTTAATAGTAATAGGAATTACTCATCATGAACTTACAATAATGCTTGAATCTTTACATGCATTAACTCACGCGATCATCACAATGATTCCCCCCAAAGGGGATGATTCTATAATCCCCTTTTTTTCTTACAAATGAGTAAGCTGAGTCACAGAAAAATTAAGTAACTTACCCAAGGCCAAGTAGGTGGTGGAGCCCAAACCAGAACCAGGGAGCCGACTTTAACTTGTTCTCTGAAATACTGAGAACAAGGAATTTGGGGAGTAAATGAATGAAAACACACATGCAGAAAAGCAGTAGGGGGTAGTGTATCCAGACAAGGGATCAGGAGCCAGCCTTGTGCCTGTTTGAATCCTGATCTTCCACTAACTAACCAAGTTATTTAGCTTCTCTGTACTTCAGGATCCTCAAATGTACAATTGGAATAATATGACACTTAGAGTTATTTGGAGGATGAAATATGTTAATGCATTCATATTAGCAATCACAATCGTTGTTTTGAAGAAAAGAAAAACAACTAGGGAAGCTGACATGTCTGGTTGTGAAATGGTGAGGAATCCAATGTGCTAGATTACGGGAAGTGCAGTGGACTACGGTATAGTTAGCATGACCATAATTCCAGGTTTACAACTGTTGTCCTGCTGTAATATTTGATAGTGCCTGCTTTACTCATAACTGTGTCCTGTTTGGAACATTAAAGGAATCTACCCTAGATATAATATATCAGGCTGTAACACCCCCAAACAAAGGGTTTAGAGAGATAACCACTCAAATGGACTTTGAGTTGGGAAGTACCAATATCAGAAAAAAATAAAGTCTGTGCTTTATAAAGATAACTTAGGCAGCAGTGTGTTGGATGAATTGCAAATTGAAAAATGTGACAATTTCCAAATGCAAAAGAGTATAAACACATGCTTTGAGAGATATAGTGGGCATTTGGAGGCATAAATCAAGGGGAGAGGGGTTAAGAATGGGATGTATTCTAGTGAGATTGAATCTTTAATCTTTGAAGTCAGCGATCAAGCCAGGAATTGTTTCATTATTAAGGCCATGTGTGCCTGAAACACTCAAGAAGACCAAGCCTTAATAAATTTGGTCGAATTGCCAGTGTGTGTGGGTTTGGATTTTTCTCACTGCAGGAAATAATAGCGATTCAGGCCTGACTAGAAAACACAGTGTCATATCTCAGCCTTTATGACCCAGGGCCCTGGAATGGGGACTAGCTGAGCAGGCTCAACTGTGTGATAATAGAAGAAATGGAGAAAGGAGACCAAAAAGAGGGGTGGTTGCTGTCAGAGCTTATAAAAGGTAACTGCCATTCATTTGAAGGAGCACCAGAGTGCAGCTCTTATGAAACGCAGTAAGTCTGTCATCATTTCCCTTACCTTGGTGATTTTCATGAGGTTAAGATTTCTCGATCCAAGATTCTTTTAAAAGAACATATCACCTCTCACATAACATTCCAGAAACATGGCAAATAACAAGTGTGACTGCGAAGTGAACTATGACTGGAAACTGAAGCCAAACTTTCTGCATTCCTTGCAAGTACCCATAGTTCCCTTAATTATATTCGGGCTTGTAAACAGGAAAGTGTTTCACAGATGTAGAGAATCCAAAAGGTAAGCCAAAGAAATAAAATAAATATATGGTCTGGCAAAAACCACACTAGATTAAAGCAACATTATTTACTAAGGGAGAGGAATATTTTGAAGAAATAGTAGCAACAATGGAAGCATATGCAAAATGCTACTTATTTGGGAAAGCTTTTGACCAAGGAAGAGATTGTCAATTTTGATGTGTAAAAAAAAATATGAGGGGAGTCATATTTAAAGATTGCAACTTTTAGAAAAAAATCTATCTACCTATTGCCACAATTTCCTTAGAGAGAGGACCTAGAGTCCATTACTTCTGTGGTTATTACTGAAAATATTTTTTACAGTTCTCTCCAATATATTTCAACTATTAAATACCTAAACTTGTTTTACTAATTCATGTTTGTCTAAATTCTGAGGCTTTACAGATACGTTAGTATTGCATTGCTCTTATCCAGATTTCCATCTATGTAACATTAGAAAGTCTCTGATGCCAATATGAATCTCATATAACTGGGTAGTGAATCAGACCAGCAGTTTAAGAGAGAGTTTTCAGAGAAAGTCCAATTGTGTTTAAAAACATCTGTACTTTTCCCCCCTCTCAGCATCTAGAAGGCACACATGAAGTTGATTGAGGCCATTAACATGAAGTATTTTAATCAAAGTTAGTATTTGACGAGAAGAATTTGTTCCATTTATTAGCAATTATCATGATGCTTATCACTTGATTTTGTAGCACATGTATGTGAGCACAACAAGCTTGTTATCTAACTGGCTTTCCCAGAATTCTGCTCTCCTCTCACTCTCCCTGGCAGGACGTCACTGTGGTGACATCTGTTTCTTGTAGAGCTATCAAGAACGATAAGCAGCTTCTTGTGTTGCCTAAGTCATGGATTTTTTTCCTCCTTTCTCCAACAGCTAATGTGCTCCTTTTCTGCCATATGGAAAAGATAAATACCAGAACCTAAAATATCTGAGTAAAAGGAAAACAAGAGTGAAACTCTTTGATTACTCACCGTGAAGGAAATACTTACGCAGCATGTTCAAAGGTGTTGAACTTTTTGTGTTATTGTTATTCAATTAGTGACCACATCAAAAATATGTTAGCTAACAAAAAGATGTCCGTATGTCACTCTATTAAAAAATTCAAATGGACACTATATATCATTTCAAACTATATGTCATTTCCCGGTATTTATTGCTATAGAACTAAATACCCCAAAACTTAGTGGTTTGAGATTACATTTTAGTATTAACCTAATGAATCTGTGGCTTGACTGAGCTCAGCTTGCTGGTCCCAACTAATGTCCCTCGTGCCCTTGCAGTGAGATACAGTCTGGAGGTACAGTCATCTGAAGACTCGACGGGACTAGCTAACTGCAATGGCTCACTCATACGGCTGCAGTTGTTGAAGGCTGTTGCCTGGGAGCTCAGCTGGCACTGTAATCTTTGGCACTGAGACCCACCTGTTCATGATGCTTGGGCTTTTTATGTAGCTTGATTTCAAGATGATGTGTCCAAATAACACAACAAATAACATGTCCCATGATACTCAGACAATAAGAGACAACGTTTCTTATGATCCAGATTCAGAAGTCATTTGTCATCAATTATCACTTTCTAGTATTCAAAAAGTAGGTCACAGTGTCAACTCAAGTTCAAGAGGAAGAGAGCACACAAAGGCCTGAATACCAAGACATGTCTCAATTGGGGATCATCTCTGAAGACTCGTTATCAGACTCCAAAATAAAACTATGCATCGAAGGAGAGAGAGAAGTTCTATGTGAAAATTATTTTAATTTAAAGAATTTACAGATTTGGGGCATAGTTTGTTATAGAACACCTAATTTCACTCAGTGTCTGTAAGATTACATAACATTGAAATATATAGAGTGATCCTCATGAGCATATGTTAACAAAACTATGTTTAATAAATTAGGTTTCACATTATTCCCATTACTGTAATATTTGTATTTTAGGCATAATTGTTTTGTCTATTTTAATATTGATCAGTTCAAGTAATGATGTCTTAATCATTAAAATATTCCAAAAATTATCAATACTATAATAAACCTATGAGAGATGTACTAATATTATCCTGATTTTACAAATATGTCAACTGAGGCTCAGAGATTAAGAACTTGCTAAGAATCACATAGCTAGTGACTGGCAGAACTGCAGCTTGACCCTAAGAATATGGATCCAGAGTTTATACTTGTAAAATATAAGAGCTGCTACAAAGTCCTACACTTAAACACAGTCTCCCAATAGCTCATAACGTGGTCACGTTATCCTACAATGGAATCTAGGTCAGGGTTTTAATTTTTAAATGAAGTTAAAAGGAGAAGATTTGATATATCAACAGACTGATGTTATATTAATTAGACATATGTTTTAATACTGTGGTAAGCTGCTATTTTTACATTAATTGCTTTTGGCTTTATTTGCTATAAAATTTATATTTAAAGAAAAGACCAGAGATTTTGAACCCAGATATACTGAGAAGTCAACATGATACATGAGATTCACAGGAATTGTATTATTGTATTCCATCTTAATAGTTGGTAATATATTGCAAACAAACAAAGACATTTTTTTAACCACTTGGCTATCTTGGCTGATTGAATTAAATGTCTTTAAGCTTCCAAACAGGGTTCAGAAAATTAGATTGGATATCAATCATTCAACAGTGGCTAGAATTTGACATTCAAGCTAAGGAGCAATACAAAGTACTTTGGTAGAAAGAAAAAATAAAAAAAAAAGCTATTTCTAATTCCTAGATTGTCAGAAGTATCACTTTTCTGACTACATATTCCTTTCCATCCTTCAATACTCCATTTAGTTTTCAATCCTTTGCTAAGGCATGCCCTTAGTGGCCCTTAAAATCTTGTTCATATCTGTCATTATTTTTGTTTGTTTCCTTCACTATTTTAGACACTTCAAGACTGAGGTCATTCATTTCCTTACCTCACTGCCTAACACAGTGTCTGCTATCTAATGAGTACTCAAAAATGTCTGTTGAATAAATATTAAATTTTACTCTCAGTACATAAATAAATTGGTTTAAAAAGAAATTATTTCTTTGTAATTAACAAAGTTATTGGTAAGTGGTGAATGAAATTGCAACCCAATTTCATGAAATAATACAATAAACAATTTACTTTAAAAATAAAGTGATTTTCTAACTTAAGTATGACCTAATTTATTAATCCTTAATATGAAATTGCGTCATTTCTTTTTCTGTACCAAGAAGACAAGATGTTTTCTAAAAAGTATTTTTATTGTTTTGTTTTGGGAACTTGTTTAGAAAATACAAAACAGGTGTGGAACATCTGGCATCATTTTAAAAAACATATAAAATAATTTTTGAGTGTATATTTCAGAAAACATACAAAGTTAGTTTGATTTCCAATGCAAATAAAACAAATATGGATATTTATAAGTACCACATTAAAAGTTTTTTAAATTAATGTAATAACTAAAAAATGAACTCTAATGTTTAGAGCACTAAGAGAAAAACAAATAAAACACTTGTTAATTCCCAGATATTTATCACCAGATATAACTCATTGAATAATATTGCTATAGATTGTTTGCTATTCAAGAAAAATTCACATTTCTTTTGAAATAAGACCTTACAAAAAATTTTTGTTTTATAAATTCTTAGGTGATAATAATGGGATTTAATTTATTTTGTTGATTTTTCTCATTGTTAAACTTAACTGATACTAAGAAAAAAACAAACACTGCCAACAGTTCAAGTTGCATCAATAATAATTCCATAAATTGTAATGCTTACTAGAATAATTTTTGCATCTCTTACAACTTTATTAAATGTTATATGTACAGAAAACCTTGTTAGTCTCCCTAAATATTGTGAGAGAAATGTAAGAAAAAGATATCCAAAGAAGAGTAATTTTTTCTTTATTAAAAGCAAAACTTGCCAAAACCGGTTTGGCTCAGTGGATAGAGCGTCGGCCTGCGGACTCAAGGGTCCCGGGTTTGATTCCGGTCAAGGGCATGTACCTTGGTTGCGGGCACATCCCCAGCAGGAGGTGTGCAGGAGGCAGCTGATCAGTGTTTCTCTCTCATCGATGTTTCTAGCTCTCTATCCCTCTCTCTTCCTCTCTGTAAAAAATCAATAAAATATATTTAAAAAAAAAAAAAACTTAGAAACTATACTTTCTGATGTGTGTCTATCATGATTTAATTAATTGAACAAAGTGTAGCCAACTCGGTGAAAAATTTAATTCATAACCAGACTTAGAGAACAAAAGAAATAGTTCAAGTTTTATAAGTAATTTAAATTAATTTGCATAATTACTAATAACTTAGGGTTTGATAATTTAATAATTATTAACAAAATTGATATTAAACTACATATGTAATATTAAGGTGAAATTCAAAACTTATGTAATGAATCATAGAAAAACTTTAAAACATAATTTCTATATATTCATGGACCCATATTTCTGAAAGGTGAAGAAAAACTCTCAAAATGAAAATTATAAACAAGTATTCTTGATATTGTCCATATAGCTTTTTAGAGTTCCAGTTTTAAAAAACAGGTACTATAGTAAATACATTTTTTTTTACTATAAACACATTTTTAGTAGTAGACACATGACAAGTCATTTGGAAATATTTTATACCAGTATAAAAATGAAACATTTCACTGTTATTAGATATTTCATAGAATTACCACAAAATTACGCCAAACCCTCATAGTTGAAAATAATTTTTCTTACATTAAAGACCATCATTTCATCAAACATTTTTATTGTTAAGCACATGAATATTTGAATATTTTTATTCTATTTGTAAGAAACATTCTAGAACTTAACCATATAGCAAGTGACAGTTCATAGTCTAAACCCTAAAACTAATGTACCAAATAGTTATATTTGTGACCTATGTTATGTTGCTGGTGATTAGTTGATGGATAAGAACAACTATGACTGACCTCTAGGTCTGAAATATTAATAACTCATCTTTATTAAGTACTTTCTTTATGCCAAATACATACTTTATGATAACCACTTAGATTTGGTGAAGTTAAGGAACTTGAACAAGGTCACAAAACCAGTAAGCAGCATAATCAGGATTCAAATCCAAGAAGATTGGCCTCTGTACCCACACCCTGGGCCCTATAGAGCATTTGGTAGTTCTCTGTTTATAATGAGGAAGCTGAGGTCCATTGAGTTAAAATAAAAGCCATGCAGAAATCTTTTTTGATGCCAAAACAAAGCCGGATAATTTACTCCATGTCCCAAACATGTCCCACTGTGACAATTGCTCCCCTTTTCCTCAGAAGCTTCAGCTTCTCTCATTTTCATAGATTTCTACTTACCTTGCCTTACTCACCCACTTCTAAGACCTGTGCCTTTTTCCAGAGTCCAACCTGTCTCCTCCATTCATGGGCCAGCCTCATGCAACATTCTACATCTACCTGAACTTTGGTTTAGGTCATGTGGCCAAAATGGAAAGACCCTGATCAAGGCCAAGTAGATAAGAGAGTTGCAGTTTTAGACTGACAGAGGGATCTGACAAGAGATAAGTAAATAATGCGGAGAGAGAAATCTTGAAAACTTGCGATACGAGAGAAGAATGGATGTCTTAATCTGAATAAGAAAGAATCCTTAGAACAAGAGGAAGTTGCTTGTTCTGAATGTTTGGAAGGTGATGTGTTTGAAGGCTGTCTTCTAGTTGCTCCTCCAGACCCATTCTTCACTCGTATTCTGTGTCCTGGGATACTGGCTTCTCTTTCTTCTCACAGTAGACATTCCCAGCAGGCCCCTGGCGGAAAGAAGAAATGCCCTTAATTCCCTCTTGCTGGTTCACTGTGGTTTGGTCATGAAATTCTCCCAGAGTCTCCCATCCAATCAGGCTGCCTTCTCCTTGTGCTGTGCTCCTTGAGTTCCAGGAACCACCTCCTTCCTTGCCCCTTCATGCCTAGCAAGGATGATGGTTCTGTCGTGTTGGTTGTCTAAGAGCACTGCATGCCCTGGATGGTGTCCCCAGGTTCCTGACTGAAACAGAAGGTCTGGAAGATCAGGGAGAATTACTCAATGAAATCTCATTGGCAGTGAAGAATAGAATAAAGAGACATATTTCAATTGAATATTATTAAGAAGCTTTTTCTGAGCCACGTCAATGAAGAATGCAGCAGAGGAAACAGTAATCTTTACCATTTGAAGATAAAAGTCAGGTAGTTATGACTCGTCAGTACAGTGAAGACCTCTGAAATGAAGCCACAAGCTCACAAGAGACCAAGTCGCAAGTAAATTTTGGTTGTTGCTGAAAATGTATTGTACTAAGTGCTTTAGAGAGCATTGCCATTTAACAGCCACTCATTTAATAAGGCAGTGTTAGTGTAGGCCCAATCTTTGTACATTATTTTTTAAAAATAATGGTCCAAAATGAAGGAAAAAAGAATATAGGATATTTAATGTACTTATTATATACTAGAAACTACACTAAATATTATTTTTAATGTCAGGTTTATTGAGGTTTAATTTATATAGAATAAGAGTTAAAATAGAAATAGTTAAATGTAAGAGTTAAAACAAGTGACAAAATCCCTGCCCTCAGATGTATGCCATGGAATCTTCAGCCCCATATAAAGTTAGGTGCCAAATTACTTCACTAAAAATAAACCATCTTAGAAGTGCAAAGAAAATCATGGGTTTACAATCCAGCAGCGGATGATGACTGTAACTAGCCTGGAAGTGGGAACCATACTTCACACTCCCTGGTTCTAAATCCAGGTTCTGCTGCTTGCTAGGGGGCAAAGAGGTTTCCACATCTCTGTAGGCCATAGTTTCTTTATTTCTAAAATAAAGATTGTCGCTTATGTGGCTTAAATGAGTTGACATGATGCGGCATTTAGGACAATGTCTGGCACATAGTAAGAGCTCAATAAATGTTAGCTATTAACATGGTCAGGGACATATTGTCAATTCCAGTTCAAATCCCAAGTTGGCCTCTTGCCTGACATTCTTTTAAATTCAGGAAGATTGGTGTCTGTGAATGGATTTATTTTCTTCCTTGTTCTGACTGAATTTAAGATGACATTTGTTAATATTAGGGAGCCAAAGCTTACCTGAGGAAACAAATAAGGAGATTTGGGTTTTCTTTCAACTTTTGAGTTTTATGATTAAGCATAAAATACCTCATCTATATTTATTGGCCTCTATGCCTATGTAAGTTATCAAGTACCCTATAATAGCATGTTATTCCTTTTGTTCTAGTTTACAAAATAAAAAAGTAAGGTATGGCCAGTTAGGACATGTCAATAGCAAACTTAGTGTTAAAGACAAAATCAGGATTAAATATTGATAAGGTTCTTTCCTTCTTTTTGCTTGCCAAACCAAATCAACCTCACACACATACACACACACACACACATATATATATATATATACACTATATTTGCATATATATGTATAACCATAGATATTATATGAGTATATAATGTATACATACATATATGTATATGCATGTATATTGTATATATGTAAAATAACATACTTTTGCATTAAGAAAAAAAGAGATCTGTATTTGAATTATTTTTGTCTTCCAACCTAAGAGTTCTGGACCCCTTTATAATTTCCATTATGTTACAAAAACAACTGCATTGGATTTTCTTAATTTTTCTCTTGTTATTAATGCAGTAACAAGGACTGAAGGGAAAAATAGGAAATCTCTAAATTTACTCTAGAAAGATAAAAATTAAAGAGTAAAATTCACAAGTTTTAAATTTTATATTCTCCCTAATACTTAATTATATCTTTTAGAATGCTTTTTGTTAATTTGAGATAATTCTTCATATCCAGAGTATTCATAGACTGTATGATAAATCCATTGTGTCAAGGCATACACAAACAAAATCCTTATTATTTTTAAGAGAAGAATTCAATAAGCCACCTGAATGAAGCATTACAAATGTGAATTATGCATGTGAAATAGACTTAGATCCTTTTCAGTGAACTTCTTATCATTTGGATTCACCTGATGTTTGAGGCTATAGGGTCTTGAAAAAAATCCAGCTTTTGAATGAAGTTTAAAAGGCAGAACGAAGCAGCCAAAACCAGGTGATGAGAACTGTCACTCGATGTGCCACGGGATAAAATGGGCAGGTTTTGCTTGGCTATGGCCACAGGTGGAACATAATCTTGATGGCTTCATCTACAAGTCTCTTGAGAATTTTTTCCCACATCATGGAAATCTGGTTGAACTCAGTCTGACAGATGGATTTCGATTTGTAGGAATGTGGCAACCCCGTAACTCAGGCCTGAAAGAGACAGGGCCACCAGTCTTCCTGAAAGGGACATCTGTTGCTTGGTTTTATCTTCCTACCCCTGGGCACGCACTCTGCAAACAGTAATATATGAACTACCCCCTGCAGACAATCCTGTTATACTACTTAAACTTATACGTGGATGAAAGAACCAGATGAGTGAGTTACAGTAATAAATTCTGGATTTCTGCAATTGCATTTTAAATCATTTTATGTAATATATACAGTGTGACCTAGCTCCGAAGGTTCACTGTCACTGAGATATAATCAGGTCATGGCTCTGTTCTCCAGGATCGACTAAGAGACTTGAAGTTCATGAAAATGTTATTTGAAAGTTACCTTTGATATATGTGAAGTTTTTATTCAGAAATGGAAGTTTATTCAGAATTTGAAACTGGGAACAATCAATAACAAATATTACATAATGCTGTAGTTTTTTTTTTTTTTTCCTTTCCTGTTGCCCCATCTTTCTGTTAATTGTGTTATACCTTTATACATTTGGAAATGCAAGACCTAAAAGGCAGATTAGAGAGATATAATGGCATCCTGGGTAATTATCTTTCAAGAAATTTTATTTTTAAAACAGATTTGGCTGTATTTTTAATATTGGCAATCTATATAAATACTAGTACGTGTGAGTGCAAAGTCCTCACATTTCTTTCTCTTCTCAGCTATATGACATACATGATTCCACAGGAGAAAACCAAGTCTGTGCTTGGCCATTACTGAAGGGCTCAAAAGTATTCCCCCTACAGATGTGTGCTCCCTGCTTGGACAATTCTTTCCCCACTCATCCCCAAGGTTTGGTCCCTCTTTGAATTTAAGATTCTGTTCAAAAGTTACTTTCTCAGACTTCCTTTCCATACCCACTCCACTGAATCACTTTCTATCCACGATCTATTTTTTCTTTATAACACATCACCATTGATACATTTATTTTTGTACTAAAGGCCCAGTACAAGAATTTGTGCACATTGAAAGGAAATTAATCAGAAGAAATGTTTTAATATCACTATTCACCCTTTCTCTATAATGAATTCATGATCAACAATGACAGATCAAAACACACATGTGCAATTGGCGCCAGTGAGAGCTTTATATGTATCACACATGCACCAGTCAACTTAGCCTTTTATCTATATATATAAAACCCTAAGCAACCGGTCTACCGTTTAACCAGTTGACCATTTGACCAGTCGCTATTACACACACTGACCACCAGGGAGCAGACACTCAATGCAGGGGCACCAGACACTGGGCTCACAGCTGGCGAGCACAGCTGTGGCAGTACAAGCCTCTCCTGCCTCTGCAGCAGCATTACGGAGCAGCAGTGGCAGCAGGTGCAGCGGGGCCATATGAGCAGGAGTGGTGCGGCTCCTGGCCCGGGCTTGGGCTCCTCCACACCTGCCTGACACTTCGCTCACTACTACATTTCTCAGGGGATGTTGGCCTGTGGGCATAGGGCTAAAACTGGCAGTTTGAATTCCCCAAAGGGTCCCAGATTGCAAGAGGGCACAGGTCAGGCTAAGGGACCCTACTGGTGCACCAATCCATGCACTGGGCCTCTAGTATATATAGAATAAACTTGCTTAATTAGACTGGCTTTCTGATTTAGCTAAACGTTTCCCAGCCCAGTGAAGCACCCCAACTTCTCTTTCAGGTAATTGTCCTCAACACAGCGGTACATATCAACACAAAGCAGATTATTATTGTAGATCACGCAAGGAGAACAAAGGGTAAAATATTTAACTACAGCAGTGTTTGACTATATTCTGCACAGTGAGGAAACCTAAAGTCATTTTCAAGGTCCACCATTTCTTATTTCTTTTCAGTCAGGTCAAGTTACTAAACTTTTTAAATCTCCATTTTCTGGCTAATGAAAAGAAAACAGATTCCACCGCATCTCCTAACTACCTACTCCAGGATTTCTGTGAGGATCGAATGAGATGAGGCATGGGAAAACACTTCACAAACATTTGGTTACAGTGTGAAATGTTTGCACCTGGCTATAAAGCAAGTTGTGTTCCTGGGCTGAAGAAACTGCAAGGAGGCTAGTTGTCACTAGGGAGAGGAAGGTGAGCATTGCTATGGGATGCCATTACCCAGCACCCACAACCACCATTTCTGGGCTGGGCTGAGCTGTGGGCCACATTTTGTACCATAGAGTCTTGGCAGCATCGGCTGCGATGTGGTGGGGTGTCACTCTGGGGTGGTGGTAAGGCCTGTGTCCCACTTGGGGGAAGTTGAGTGTTGCTTTGTGGGTGACAGGTCTGCAGTGTTATTTCTCTCTAAATGGCCAGTGTGCATCACAGCAGCTCCTGTGTTGAGTGTCTGCCCCCTGGTGGTCAGTGCGTGTCACAGCAACCAGTAGGACAGTCAGATACTTAGCATATTAGCCTTTTATATATATAGACTAGAGGCCCGGTGCACAAAATTTGTGCATGGGGGCAGGGGGGTGTCCTTCAGCCCAGCTTGCACCCTCTCCAATCTGGGACCCCTTGAGGGATGTCCGATTGCCCATTTAGTCCCGATCCCACTGGACATCCCTCTGACAATCCAGGACTGCTGGCTCCCAACTGCTCACCTGCCTGCCTTCCTGATTTCCCCTAACCGCTTCTGCCTGCCAGCCTGATCACCCCCTAACCACTCCCATGCCAGCCTGATTGATGTCTAAGTGCTCCCCTGCCAGCCTGTTTGCCCCCAACTTCCCTCCTCTGCCGACCTGGTCACCCCTAACTGCCCTCCTCTGCAGGGTTGATTGCCTCCAACTGCCCTCCTTTGCAGGCCTGGTCCTTCTCAACTGCCTTCCCTTGCAGGCCTGGTCCTTCTCAACTGCCTTCCCTTGCAGGCCTGGTCCCTCCCAACTGCCCTCCCCTGCTGGCCATCTTGTGGTGTCCATCTTGTGTCCACATGGGAGCAGGATCTTTGACCACATAGGGGCAGCTATCTTGATCTTGTGTGTTGGAGTGATGGTCAATCTGCATAGTACTCTTTTATTAGATAGGATAGAGGCCTGGTGCACAGGTGGGGACCAGCTGGTTTGCCCTGAAGGGTGTCCTGGATCAGGGTGGGGTTCCCTTGGGGCTTGGAGAGGCCTGGGCGAGGGGCCTGTGGTGGTTTGCAGGCCAGCCACACCCCTGGTGACCCAAGCAGAGGCCCTGGTATCTGGAATTTATTTTCCTTCTACAATTGAAACTTTGTAGCTTGGAGCGGAGCCAAGCCTCCTGCTCAATCCATGGCTGCCGCCATTTCTGTTTGGATTTGTTTACCTTCTATAACTGAAACTTTATATCCTTGAGTGGAGGCCTGGGCCTGCCAGAGTGTGTGGAAAGCTTGGCTTCTTCTGTTTCCAGGGAAACCCAAGCCTCCCTTCTGGTAGCCATCTTGGTTGGGGTTAATTTGCATACTCGCCCTGATTGGCTGGTGGGCATGGCTTGGCTGGTGGGCGTGGCTTATGTAGCGGAGTGATGGTTAATTTGCATATTATTCTTTTATTAGAGAGGACTAGAGGCCCGGTGCATGAAAATTCATGCACTGGAGGGGGGTCCCTCAGCCTGGTCTGTCCCCTCTCACAGTCCGGGAGCCCTCAGGGGTGGGAGGCGACCCAGCAATCAGGGGAAGGTGATGCCCCCATCACACCTCTGCTGCTGCCACTGCCGGCAGCGCAAGCCTCGGCCAGCCCTGGTTACCTGAGCCTTGGGCAGCCCTGGGCAGCTGGGCAGCCACCATCCAAGGCTTGCCTGCGCCTCAGGCGTCGGCTGGGCAACTGACATCTGAGGCTTGCCTGCACCTTGGGCTGGCCCTGAGTGGCTGGGGGCTGAGGGGACTGGGGAACTCCAGAGGCAGGCATGTGGAGCGGCCGGACCTGCCTGGGGCGGGCCCGGCCGTGCCATGCGCCTGCTGCACCAACAGGACTGAGGGGACTGGTTGCTGCCATCTTGTAGCTGTGGGAGCCACCATCTTTGCGAGCATGGCAGTCAATTAGCATATTTCCTCATTTTTGGCTGTGGGCACCGCTGTATTTGTGAGGGTGTGATGGTCAACTAGCATATTCCCTCTTTATTAGGTAGGATTGTCTACCTCCTATACTGAAATATAAGTTACACCGGAGGAAGTACTTCAGCTGTTGTTTTTTTTTTTTCCCCCCCCCCCCCCTCTGGTGTACCTACAGAAGTGCCTGGCATACAGTATTTTCTCAATATTTATTGAATTAATAAAGATGAGTTGGCCCCAGAGAAAACCAATAAATCAGGTACCCTCTCAGATTTCCTTGAATATACTCCTCCCCTGTTATTTGTTCTTATTGTCTCTTACCCTATTTTCAATCATACTAAGGAGGGTGGTAACATCTGTCCTGCTTTTACAGTTTCCTTTAATATTTCTGCCTCTGCTATTCTTTTTTCTTTTAATATATCTGCCTCTAGATACAGGAGGATAAACTCAGGGGAGGGTCAGATGAGCTGCTGTATCTATTTCTGGACTATGCATTTGGGAAGAGATGAGGTTTTACCCATAATCCATGCTTTTGTCTTGGCCTTTTCCACCCTGGAAAAACTATTTGAAAGGTTCCTTCTATTAGACCCTCAATTCACCATCTCCTAATAGGTTCTGTAAGGGACTGGAGAGGGTGGAGGCAGGAGAGAGCTCCTCTTCCTCTTTCCCACGATTGCCTCCCATTTCATGCACTTGCAAACCCTCAGAGTCCCGAGCACTTTTTTTTAAAATTTCTTTATTGATTAAGTTATTACATATGTGTCATTATCCCCCTATTACCCCCCATTCCCCCCACTCATGCCCTTTTACCTCATTTTATTTAGTATACAAAGATATCTTAAAATATGAAACTTACATTCATGCCCAGCTTTTGGATCCCTGAATCAAGCCCTATTTATCTGTATTTTTCTATCAGTGATTGTGACTTCATATTAGAAATGAAATGCTTTGGCTCAGTGAATAGAGCATTGGCCTGCAGACTGAAGAGTCCTGGGTTTGATTCCAGTCAAGGGCACATACCTCGGTTGCAGGCTCCTCCCCGGCTGGGCCCTGGTTGGGCTCCTGCAGGAGGAAACCGATCGATGTGTTTCTCTCACATCAATATTTCTCTCTGTCTTTCCCTCTCTCTTATAATCTCTCTAAAAACTCAATGGAAAAATATCCTTGGGTGAGGATTTAAAAAAAGAGAGAGAAGAAATGAAATGAAATGGTCTGCACTTATCAGAGTGCAAATCAAAGTTGCTTCCTTAGGCCTCCTAACAAAATTACGACCACTCTATCTCCTGCTTTTTAATGGCCACATCACAAAAGCATCTCTGTCCCAAAGGAGAGTAAAAAGCATGAAAGAAAAACTTGGATGAAAGATATACATCCGAGTCTGTTGAAGTCATTGGGACTATTATCCCAAATGTATGTTTGTGATTTAGTCAATTCTATCATCCATAGTAAGCAACTAGAGAAGAATCCCCCCAAAACTGTAGAGTTCTGCCTCCACAGAGGAAAAGAAATGTATGGACTTGAATGTCAGGCACTTTTTGACAGTAAAAGGTTGTGCAGTTAGAAATAAGAGGCTAGAGTGTCAGGGTGAGGCCAGAACTGGAGACACATATGTACATGCTTTCTTAGAATCCTAAGGGGATTATATAGGGCACATTTGAACACATTGGAATTCTGCTTTTTCTTTTCTTTCTTTCTTTTTTTTTTTACAAATACTTTGGCAGTCTAGTCTTGTTTGGTCCTCAGAGTAATTCTGCTATTAAATCTATTACCACTAAGTAAAACTTTTCTTTCTGCTGAACAATCTATACCTAAACTCATTACTACTAAATTTAATTTACAATGGAAAACTTCACTTAATATATTTTACTGCAATATATTATCTTATTGTCCCCCAGTATCCTGTTCTATAAGCTCCAGATATTTTTCATTTTCTTCAGTTAAATTCTCATCTATTTTGTGAATTTAAATGGCATTGGAAGTATTTAAATATAATGTAAGAAAGGGCAAAGAAGCATTATTTTTTTCCATACGTCTTTCACCAGCAAATGCTTATGAAATCAAGGAGGCCTCTAATCAGAACACACAAACATTTCACTTCAGTAAGAAACAAATCTCCAGAAAGCAACAAAATCTGTTCCAAAAATGCAAGTAATATAGTAATCTAACAAGAAAGCCACAGTGATAAGGTGTTAGTGGCATCCGAGTGACAGCAACAAGGAGCAGCAACAGCAGAAATAAATGGCCATCAGTGAAAACAACTAGAATGCTTGTAGAACTGACCTTTTCCGAATTGCTAACCCTGGCTTTTTTCTGCACCAGGAAGCCTATAAGTAGGATGCGAGGATCTACCTCAAATTCAGTAAACATCTATCAGTATCATCTGTTTCCTACCTTGCTCCCAAAGAATTAGAGCTTCCAACAATGAAAAAAAATGAGAAAAAACTATATGAAAGAAAAATTAGGGTATAAAAATAATGAAACCAGAGATGAGGTTATTACATGAAGTGGAAGCCTTAAGATCTGATCAATTTGCCCTGGCAGTGTGGTTCAATTGATTGAGCATGGTCCCCAGTCAGAGCACATGATTGGGTCATTGGCTTGATCCCCGTAGAGAGCTTGCAGGAGGCAGCCAATTGTGTTTCTCTCTCACATCAATATTTCTCTCCCTCTCTCTCTCCTTCTCTCTCTTCCCCTCCCCCTTCCACTTTCTCTCACAAATAAATAAAAACATATTTTTTTAAAAAGAGATTTGGTGAACTTGATCTAGATGGACTACAATTTTGCCTCTAAAAGTTCTCTAGAACACAAGTAAAGTGGGAAACAATAAATTATTTTACTTAATTGTCCACAAGATAAAATCAAACTACTTGCTCAGTAATTTTCCAGGAACTGAGGAAAATGTTTCACATAAATAAGACTTGTGTAATGTCACAAATAATGTTCTATCAAAAACAGACTTTATAGTAAATATAAAACATTTTATAGGGATGTTTCCCATGATATACTAATGATGTGATGAATCATTAAAAGTGAATCTGCAAATAATCCAAACAAGGACCTTCTCTGGGGAATATAATGCCAAGAGCTGAAGATACTAGATAATATATTTTTCCCCACTGAGCTTTTGGTAATATTGAGCAGCTCTACCTCAACACACATCCCTTGAAAAGTTTCAGAAATACACATATTCCATACTGCTGGTTATGTGCACACTGTTATACCTGAACATTCAGCATACTGCAGGAAAATGTGACAACTACTATTTTCCCAACTACATCTTAATGGCAAGAGTACTAATGAGAAAACGCCTTATAGACATATTTTTTTGTAAAATACTTTGTTTGATCTTGTAAAACAAATGGGATTTGCTTTAAAGTGACATAATTATATACTAGAGATAAACTATTAACTGACTTTATTGAATAGTTAAGACAAGTATGACGTTAGCTTTGAATATGAAGCCTACTTCACAATGAGAGTTTATATTGTCTAACCATAGATGACTCTATTAACATGTCACTTCAGCTCTTGAGAAACTGTTTTCTACTGAACTGTTTGCTACTGTATCTGCGAATGTGTGCCCAGGGAATTGAGAATATAGTGTAATTCATTGTCATTTTGATTTGCATCTTACGGATGATTAGTGACTTTGAGCATGTTTTCATATGTCTCTTGGCTTTCTGAATGTCTTCTTTGGAAAACTATCTATTTAGGTCCTTTGCCCATTTTTTGATTGGGTTGTTTATCTTCCTTTTGTTAAGTTGTATGAGTTCCCTGTAAACGTTGGAGATTAAACCCTTATCAGAGATAACACTGTGCAAATATGTTCTCCCATGCAGTGGGCTTTCTTGTTGTTTTGTTGATGGTTTCTTTTGCTGTACAGAAGCTTTTTATTTTGATGTAGTCCCATTTGTTTATTTTCTCTTTATTTTCCATTGTCCTAGGAGCTGTATTGGTAAAGATATTGCTTTGGCATATGTCTGAGATTTTGCTGCCTGTGGATTCCTCTAAGATATTTATGGTTTTCTGTCTTTTATCCATATTGAGTTTATTTTTGTGTACAGTGTAAGTTGGTGGTCTAGTTTCATTTTTTTTTTTTTGCATGTATCTGTCCAATTTTCCCAACACCATTTATTGAAGAGACTGTCTTGACTCCATTGTATGCTCTTACCTCCTTTGTCAAATATTAATTGAGCATAGTGGTTTGGGTCGATTTCTGGGTTCTCTATTCTGTTCCATGGTCTAGATGTCTGTTCTTGTGCCAGTACCAGGCCGTTTTGAGAACAGTGGCTTTGTAATACAGCTTGATATCTGGTATTGAGATTCCCCCCTACTTTGTTCTTTTTCAGGGTTGCTGCAGCTATTTGGGGTCTTTTTTCATTCCAGATGAATTTTTGGAGAGTTGGTTCTAGGTCTGTGAAATATGCCGTTGGTATTCTAATGGGGAGTGCATTGAATCTATAGATTGCTTTGGGTAGTATGGACTTTTTAGTGGTGTTGATTTTACCAATCCATGAACATGGTATGTTCTTCCATTTGTTTATGTCTTCCTCTATCTCTTTTTTTTTTCAATGTCCTGTAGTTTTCCCATCTCACACCTGTCAGAATGGCTATCATCAACAAATCAACAAATGACAAGTGCTGGTGAGGATGCAGAGAAAAAGGAACCCTTTTGCACTGCTGGTGGAATGCAGACTGGTGCAGCCACTTTGGAGAACAGTATAGAGTTTCCTCAAAAAACTAAAAATGGAATTCCCATTTGACCCAGTGATCCCACTTTTAGGAATATATCCCAAGAAACTAGAAACACCAATCAGAAAGGATATATGCATCCCTATGTTCATACCAGCACAATTCACCATAGCTAAGATTTGGAAACAACCTAAGTGCTCATCAGCAGATGAGTGGATTAAAAAACTGTCGTACAGCTACTCAATAAATACTATGCTGCTGTAAAAAGGAAGGAATTCTTACCATTTGCAACAGCACGGATGGACATGGAGAGCATTATGCTAAGCAAATAAGTCAGAGAAAGATAAATATCACATGATCTCACTCATTTGTGGAATATAATGAACAACATAAACTGATGAACAGAAAGAGATCCAGAATCAGAGAAGCATCAATCAGACTGTCAAACCTCAGAGGGAGGGCAGAGGAGGGTCGGGGGAAGGGAGAGAGATCAGCCAAAGGACATGTATGCATGCATATAAGCATAACCAATGGACACAGACACGAGGAAGGTTAGGGCATGAGTGGGGGTTAGGGGGATGATGGGGGGATAAGGACACATGTAATACCTTAACCAATAAAGAAAAATAAAAGAAGAGAATACACTGTACTTACACAATATCCAGTGATGTTATTACCCAGGTCTTGTAGTTTTGCAGGTGAATCCAGATAAACTGTCTTTCCTTCATTCGTATTTTTGTTGTCTTGCTCTCTCCTTCGCTTTTACAGTCTCTCTGTCTACAGTGCACGTTCAGGACAATGTGATGCATTTCTGCTGAGGCCGTTCTCCCTTTTGAGCTTCTCTTTCCACATATATTTGGTCTCTTTCATACTCTCGTGTTTTTTCCTTGCCCTCCTGGTGCCACCTGTCCTGCACTCATGCCTATCTCTTTGTGGCCAGGTGTCCCTAAGGGGCAAACCAAAGGGTATTGTTCCTACTCAGCTACTGATCTTTCCCACACAGGTCTCCAACTCCCATGTTTACCCTTTTTGTGCCTGCAGCACAGGAGGGTCCAAGCTCAGGAAACTTAGTGCTCATGGAAAGAAGCCTCTGAATTCTTAGTGAAAGCCATCAAGAAGACAACTGCCCTCTCCCTGGGAATCCAAACCCTCTCTAAAGTTGATACTTTCCTTTTCTATTCATTTCAAATGCTCACATCAGAGCTACCAGGGGAAGTTAAAGTGGCTTTCTATCCCTAGGGCTATGCAGACATCACAAAAACTTTGATACTTAATAATTGCCTCTCTGTGCATTACTCATGCATCTTTTTCTTTCAAGATGTGAATGCTAAAAAACACACAGAGGGGAGAAAATACTTTATGAGGAATTTTCTCAAGTCAGCACTTATTTTTCTTCCACCACCCTAGAGAGTGAATTAACATCAGCAATTGTTTACTCCTGATGTCACCCAGAAGCCCCCGCCCCTCAATAGTCATGACAACAACATAATCTCAGAAACTTCTCTCTCCATCATACTGGTATATGTTTTTTGTCTTAAAAAGAAGATAGTCTTTGAAGTAAATAGCTTCATTAAACAACATTTTATAAGGCAAGTTAATATGATATTCTCTCATATATAGTAAAATATTGCTCTATTTTTTATTATTATCATTAACCGCATATAGTGGTCATCCACTGCACAGAGCATTCTCCTGATATATGCTGTCAGATGGGAATAAAACTTGATCTCTCTCATTATTTCAATTCTGAGCAAAATTCTCATAAGGGATGCTACTCTCTGAGAGGTAGTCTGGCATGTTGGATGGTGCATTCATATGTTCAGATCACTAATTTGTTTACTGACAGCAAAGGCATTCTATGAATGGAACTCTTTTGACCTGGATAATTAATTGCAGCTTCTAAAAGTAATTGGCACCCACTGAGCACCTCACATGCTTGAAAGAGCTGAATCCCATAGTCAGGGTAAAGTCTATAAAACAATCCAGAGACGTATGGTACCATTATTCCATCAAACATACAATGCAGGCCAGCTGGTATGGCTCAGTGGTTGAGTATCGACCTGTGAATCAGGAGGTCACCGTTGGATTCCTGGTCAGAGCACATACCCAGGTTGTGGGCTCTATCCCAAGTAGGTGGCGTGCAGGAGGCAGCCAATCAATTATTCTCTCTCATCATTGATGTTTCTATCTCTCTCTCTCTCCCTCTCCTTACCTCTCTGAAATCAATAAAAATATATATTTAAAAGAATACAATTCAAACCATTATTTTCTTTGATAAATGACATCTGTAATTGGTAGATAAGACAAAAAGTACAGGTAAAGAATGGACTTTGTTTTTTAAATACATTTTATTGATTTTTTTACAGAGAGGAAGGGAGAGGGATAGAGAGTTAGAAACATCGATCAACTGCCTCCTACACACCTCCTACTGGGGATGTGCCCACAACCAAGGTACATGCCCTTGACCGGAATCGAACCTGGGACCTTTCAGTCCGCAAACTGACGCTCTATCCACTGAGCCAAACCAGTTAGGGCAAGAATGGACTTTTTAAGCAAGGGATTATAATTAACAAGAAGTAGCTCATATGATGCTTTTTTAAATAAGTGATTTACAAATATTAATTATTCTTACAAATTTCCATGAAGTTGGTGCATCTTTATTATCCCCATTTTAAAGGTGAAGAAAGCAAGGCAGAGAGAGATTAAATGAATTGTCTAGGAAAATTATTCAAGGATATGCTATTACTGAATGGAAAATCTGGATTTAAACTTGGTGGGTTCGATCCAGAATTTGTGCTTTCAATTACTACACTCCAATTCTTACTTAAAAACAGAAAATCAGAAGTATAGACTGATGGCTATAAACTGCATGTAATCCTGTACAAATTTGGATTCTAATGCATGTTGATGTTTACAGGTAGTACCAGTCATTGTAATAATAATTCAATTTACTATGGGCTGAGCATTTTGCATACATCATGTCTAACAATGATGTTTCAAATATATTGGGTGACCCTGTATACAGTATATGTATAAAGAACTTACAGAAGTTGAGTCACTTCCTTAAGTTTTCATAGTCAGTAAGTAGAATCACTGGATTTAAAGCCAGCTCTCTCTGGGTTCAAAAATCACATATATTATATGCTAGGTTCCTTCTCACTTGGGACTCTTTGATAAAACAATAATTGTGGTTCATAGTCCATCTAAGTCTTAATAGGCTGCCACCAATATATGTTTGTCAACAGATTTGGAAAGAAACATGATGTAACAAGAAGAATGAAGAGAATGAAAAAGAAAATTAATATTTCAGCTTA
This sequence comes from Eptesicus fuscus, assembly GCF_027574615.1. Lineage (NCBI taxonomy): Eukaryota > Metazoa > Chordata > Mammalia > Chiroptera > Vespertilionidae > Eptesicus > Eptesicus fuscus. The sequence continues at coordinate 89,045,524 of NC_072475.1, read as the reverse complement.
AGTAGCATTAACCTTTAGTCAGCATAGACCAGTGAAATGGATAAATAGAAATTGACCCACAATTCCAGTTTTAGCTAATGCCATATTTCTTTAAGAATAACTTCCAGATGCTGGCTTGGGTGTCCATTTTGCTATTTCTGGCAAAGAAAACTCTTTTGCATTTTGCCAGCCTAAAAGAAAAAGTTGATTCATCAGTGCCAGCCATAATTAGTTCTTCCAGCATAAAAGCATAGGACTTTTCCTTGGAATGCTTTTCGTTATAAACATCTTTTACTCCATTCCTGCCCACGAGGATGCACATTTATATTTCTACCATGAACTGTGTCAGAGTTTAATGTTAGTCTGTTGATTTAGTGAATTAAGTATCATGAACCAGCAAAGTCCTGGGGCAGTGGTCGGCAAACCACAGCTTGCGAGCCACACGCGGCTCTTTGGCCCCTTGAGTGTGGCTCGGTGTTAGAACCACTTCTTCAAAATAGACTCGCCCAGGCCGAAAAGCGACTTCTGTGCATGGGCCACGAAGTTTCAATCGCACTGTACATGCGCGCCCGTACGTGGTATTTTGTGGAAGAGCCACACTCAAGGGGCCAAAGAGCCTCATGTGGCTCGCGAGCCGTGGTTTGCCGACCACTGTCCTGGGGGAACACAAGTAGTCCTACAGCAATGGCTCTCAAACATCAGTATTTATTAGAATAACGTAGAGTGTTAAAAAATAACATAGAGTGGGCTCACTGAAGTAACATAGGGCCTGGGTTTTTGCATTTTTACCAAATTACAGTCATTCTGATATGAAGCAAAGTTTGAGGACACGGTTAGATGGTGTATATCAGCCTTTTTCTGATTCTCAACACTGCGCCAATGTTGCTTCCCAGGTTCATGTCTCCTTTCTCTACCTCGTTCCTGAACTGAAGCAATAGAGTTTGGTACAAGTTGCCTTTGCAGACCCAAACGGCCTCTAAACCAGCTTGTGAGTCCCAACTTCTCCCAGTCCATGCACCCAGTTCCCAGCCTGAGCTTAGATTCCAATCTTCTTCGCGCTCCTGGAGTCATCTGGACAAGTGGCCCTTCTGTGCAATACCGGTTCCATGACCAAAGTTACTCCTTGTCTGGCCAGTCCCTCTGCCTGGATCCTGAAATATATTCACTAAAATCTATTTTCATATGAATATCTCTTAAGCGATTTACCTACCTCATTTGATTTTTGAATGCCATTTAACACAGTATTTTCAAACTTAAAAAAAAAATCTTTATCGTTGAAAGTATTACATATGTCCCCTTTTCCCCCTATTGATCTCTCCCACCATGCCCCTGCCCCCGGCCCCCACCAGGCCTTCACCACCCTATTGTCTGTGTCCATGGGTTATGCTTATACACATACGAGTTCATTGGTTGATCTCTTCCCACCTATCCACCTTCCCTCTGGGGTTTGGCAGTCTGTTCAATGCTTCTATGTCTCTGGGTCTATTTTTGTTCATCAGTTGTTCATTAGATTCCACATATGAGTGAGATCATGTAATACTTCTCTTTCTCTGACTGGCTTATTTTGCTTAGCATAATGCTCTCCAGGTTCATCCATGTTGTTACAAATGGTAAGAGTTCTTTCTTGTTCACAGCTGTGTAGTATTCCATTGTATAGATGTACCACAGCTTTTTAATACACTCATCTGCTGATGGGCACTAAGGCTGTTTCCAAATCTTAGCTATTGTAAATTGCACTGTTATGAACAGAGGGGTGCATATATTCTTTCTGATTGGTGCTTCTGATTCCTTGGGATATAGTCCTAAAAATGGGATTGCTAGGTCAAATGGTAGTTCCATTTTTAATTTTTGAGGAAACTCCATGCTGTTTTCTATAATGGTTGCACCAATCTGCATTCGCACCAGCAGTGTATGAGGGTTCCCTTTTCTCCACATCCTCACCAGCACTTGTGGTTTGTTGATGATAGCCATTCTGACAGGTATGAGGTGGTACCTCATTGTCTTTTTGATTTGCATCATTTGAATGATTAATGACTTTGAGCATTTTTTCATATGCCTTTTGGCCTTCTGTATGTCCACTTTGGAAAAAATGAAACTAGACTACCAACTTACACCTTACACAAAAATAAACTCAAAGTGGATAAAAGACTTCAATGTAAGATGTGAAATCATAAAAATCCTAGAAGAAACCATTGGCAGCAAAATCTCAGACATTTCTAGGAACAATATGTTTACTGATACATCTCCTAGGACAGTGGTCGGCAAACTCATTAGTCAACAGAGCCAAATATCAACAGTACAATGATTGAAATTTCTTTTGAGAGCTGAAAACCAACTTCTGCGCATGGGCCACGAAGTTTCAATCTCACTGTACGTGCGTGCCCGCACATGGTATTTTGTGGAAGAGCCACACTCAAGGGGTCAAAGAGCCTCATGTGGCTTGTGAGCTGCAGTTTGCCGACCACTGTCCTAGGACAATTGAAACTAAGGAAAAAATAAACAAATGGGACTACATCAAAATAAAAAGCTCTGTACAGCAAAGGAAACCATCAACAAAATAACAAAAGACCCCACTTCCTGGGAGAACATATTTGCCAATGATACATCTGATAAGGGGTTAATCTCCAAAATTTATAGAGAACTCATACAACTTAACAAGAGGAAGATAAACAATCCAATTTTAAAAAATGGGCAAAGGACCTAAATATTCTCAAACTTTGGTATGTGTTTTAGGCAGCCTCCAAGATGGCCCTGATGATTCTTTCCTCCTAGAATTCACCCCTTTGTGTAATTCCTTCATGTTGAGCGTGGCCTGGACTTCTTGATTCTCTTTTAATGAATAGACAATTGCATGAGTGATGGGATGTCATTTCTGAGATGAAGTTCTGAAAAGACTATGGCTTCCATCTTGGTAATGTTTCTCTTTCTCTCTCTCTCTCTCTCTCTCTCTCTCTCTCTCTCTCTCTCTCTCTCGGATTGCTTACCCTGGAAGCATGCAGATGCCATGTCACAAGGCAGCCTGTGAAAAGGCCCACTTGGCGAGGGACCAACGGCCATAAAACAAGTTGTTGGGAGAAATATGATAAGCCTTGTGTAGTCTGAAAAACCCACTGGACAATTTAAGCCAGGAATCGGTGTTAACGGCCTCAATGAGAATTGCTCACCTCTAGCTCTCATTTTATGAAAGGAGATGTCCAAAAGAACAAACCATAATAAATGTACAGCAACGTTCCACAAAACAAACTGTTGGAAGAAATAAGATAAACCTTATGTGAGCATAAAAATCTATTATATGTATCTGCTAAGACCGCTTCTGGCTTGTTCTAAAATATATGTAGCCAACTTCTGGATTTTATACAAAAGGCTTCATTAGTTAAGAGAAAGGAACAGAGAATAAGGAGAACAAAACACTGTCTTCTTACGAATTATTGAAGTTCGTCTGAAACTCGTGCCTTGGAACGAGAGAGCAATGTTTAAACCGTGACCATACAGCAAGGGCTATGCAATAAAAATAAAGTAAAGCATATTGGAAATTATGATAATTGAGCCACAAATTTAACAAAGCAGGGAAAGAAATTTCAACATTGTAGTGATATTGCACAGAGCCCAACTTGTGGTTATTTCTATGAAAAGTATCCTAATGTTTTTCATGTGTAACCAACTTTTTAATCAAGTAAATAATCTCTAAACCCCCAAGAACTTTGCAATTTTTAAACTAATATATATATATATATATATATATATATATATATATATATATATATATATATATATAACATATTTACTTGCTACAGTTTTTTAATGTCCTTTTCTAGCTTTCAGTTAATTAGCAATTGGGCAATTTTTTTATGATTGCTGCCAAAATTATATTACTATTTATTTTTATCTATGTGTAAAACTAGATATTATAAACATGCAATTTCCCATTTACTGATAGAATCACATGTGTCTGCTGAGAACAGAACAAACTCAGTTTTATTTCCAGTTCCTCCCTCTCCTAAAAGTGAACATATTTCAAGTACTTACCTACTCCAATACTACAAATTTTCCCAATATAAAACTTGTGACACAATCCTTGTTGAATCAGTGAGCAAATTCAAGAAGGCAATGATATGCTTCTCAAAGCTGTTTTAAATTATTTCATCATAAGAGCACCATGCAATCCCCACAATCTCACCATACTTAAAATTTAATTTATAAACTCATAGTCCTTTCTATACTACAAATTGGCTTCAAATTCAAACAAATGAGATGATATTGTCAATATTATTTTGTAATTGTATTTTTTTTCTCTTCAAAATGTATATTTCATGTCTTTCCCTGTCATTAAATATATAGTATTATATTATCTGGATGTTATTACTTACTTAACCTATTTCCTGATATTGAATTGTTTGTTATTTTTTAATACAATCAAATCCAGTAAATAATCTTGTGGATAAATTTTTTGTGCATATCCAAGATTATTTTTTAAATATTGCCAAAGGACCTCCCATGGATCTTTTTAGCACTTCACATTCCCATCTTTTTTATTGAATCTATTGGGGTGACATTGGTTAGTAAAATTATATAGGTTTCAGGTGTACAGTTCTATTATACATAATCTGTATATTCTGTTGTGTGTTCCCCACCCCAAGTCAGTTTCTTCCATCACCATTTATCCCCCCTATATTCCCTTCTACCTCCCTCTATCCCCCTTGCCCTCCGGTAATCACCATACTGTTACTTGTGTCAATGAGTTGTTTTGTTTTGGTTTTGCCTATCCCTTCACCTTTTTCACCCAGCCCCACAATCCTACTGTGAAGAGCCAGTCTATCTATGAGTCTATTTCTTTTTTGTTTGTTAGTTTATTTTGTTCCACATATGAGTGAAATTGTATGATACATTTACACAATGATACACTACTCGGCCATAAAAAGGGAGGAAATATTATTTGTGACAACATGGATGGACCTGAAGAGTACTGTGCTAAGTGAAATATTATTTGTATCTTTATAAGAAGAAAAGAGACAGGCAGAGGCTGGAGTTATGCTGTCACGAGCCAAGGAAGGCCTAAGACTAGCAGAAGCTGTAAGAGACAAAGAAGATTCTCCCTGCCAGGAAGCATGGCCTTATTAATGCCCTGATTTCAGACCTCTAGCCCCCAGAACTGTGAGAGTTATATTTATGTTTTAAGCCATCTAGTTTGTGGTACTTTGTTACAGCATCCCTGAGTAACGAATACAGCATTATTTTCAAAATATCTGCTAATTTAGAAAATGTATTTACCTGTCCTGATTTTCAAAAATATCTACTAGTTTAAAATGTCAGAATGGTATTGCACTGTTCTGATTTTCACTGGTTACACATTTGTAAAGTGGACTAGACATCTATTTCCATTTCTATAATTGTCTCTCAATATTTTTATACTTTTTTTCTATTGTTTATTATACCTTTAGTGTACTTTTTAATCAATAAGTTAAGATTATTACTTATTTTCTGTCCCATTTATTACAAATGTTTTCCTCTAGCTTTTGGTTTCTGCATTACTCACTGCCTAAATGTATAAAATAAACAGGAATCATTTTATAATATTCATAAAATATTTTTACTTTATTAAAATAGGCTGTCAAACTGCAACAAACCACAAAAAAAATTATTTCTTGGTTTCCCTTATTTGATGATTTTGTCATAAAATTCTTTGGGAAATTATATATATATATAATATCAAGTCTAAAAAGAACAGTCTTTTGAGGGGAAGAGAAAGAAAGGTCTGCATATTTACTTTTATTCTTGGGAAGGGCAAGTTAAGAATAGAGCATATTTTTCCATCACATTTATAACAAAATTATTTTTCTCTCAAATGATTAATATGTGGACAAACTTCCACTAAGCACAACAGAATGGAAAGTTGTATGATTATAAATAAGGTGAAGAAAACTTAACATTAATTTTTTTAAAGAAATAACACGTATTATTATTTTCTAGAAGGTAGGAGTGAATGATGGAAGGGAGGAGGGAAAGGGAATGAGAAAAAAAAGCTCAAGAAAACTTTGAAGAAACAAAAGCAATCAGAATATTATTAGGTAAAGAATAATGGTGTCTGTGATAAAAAGATGAAGCTAAAGGTAAGTCATACAAGATCTGCAAGAGTTATGATTCTGTCAGAATCCTCTCTCCACGATAAAAGCAAGGGGCCATGATGATAACCACTGTGGGAACCTCTAAGATAAGGATTTATTTCCAAGAATAGCAATAAAAAGCTGACAAGTACAATTTAATTATGATAGAGTAGGTCTTGAACAGCTGTAAATCTACCACTGGGGTCTGTATAAAAATTAAGATGCAGGAGTATATGTTTTAATTTATTGGATTCTTCCTCGGACTGCTTATAAATCAAAAGAATAGCAGAAACTTCAAGGACAAAACACAGGCTTTGATCTTTTTCTGAGGACTTCTTGGGTGGGTTAGGTTTTTCCTTTGATTCTCTAAAGCCAGAGAGCCGGGATTCCCATGCTTACCCTTTCCTATTCCTTGTTACATCCTCATTTACAAGGCCTGATGAATAGCTACCATGCCATGACATGGTATAGAGTTATAAGATTTAATTGCAATATCCGTAAACAAGGAATCAAATAGAATCTTGCAAACCTACTTAATAAATAAACCCTAACATGTAAAATAATATGTAAACAATATGTAAGCTTGGCTAGCTATGGATAACCATACAGATATTTTTCTGTGAAACACTCAAAATTATTTACTTAACCTTTACAATGAAAAGAACTAGGCTTTTTATCCTCCCCTTTTATGGCCAATGAAATATTGATTGCCCTTGATATAAAGACAATAGAAAAACAATGGATAATTTGTTCTCCCCTTTATCAAAGGAAAATGTTTTCATAAATCCAATTGTCGTTAATGATTTTTCTTGTTACATTTCAGATACATTGCTCTAATATTCATAATTCAATTTGGATAAATAGTATGAAAATGGTTACCCAGTCCTAATTCTTATTTCTCCATCCAAATCTTTTAAATAGCCTTCGATGTTAATGAAATAACCATGTGACAATGAAGACTGGGGAATATATTGGTGTAGGAACTTAAAGAGAGCCTCCATGATAAAAGCAGACTAGATGATTGAAGGTATGCAAAAGACTTAAACTGGTGCCTGCCTCGTTCATAATAAATCAAGAATTTGATCTTTCCTCCCAATTACATATTACCACTCTGTTCTAACATGACCCTATATTTCTGACCACAGTGATTACGGTTATGGTTCTCAATTTGTGGACAATTCTATCCACCAAGGAGACATTGGACATTTTAGAGACATTTTTGGTCGCACAACTATGGTGAGATGAGATACTAATGGCACCTAATGGATAAGGGCCAGAGATTCCGCTAAACCTCTTACAATATACTAATAAGCCATTCACAACACACAGCTGGCCCAGTATGTCAATATGCCTATGTGGTAAATCCTGACCTAAGAACAAATCAAGCAAGGTCAATCATAGCTCTTCTTTCTTAAAAGTTTTTTTTGTGTGTTTTTTTCTTAATTTTAAAGATGGGAAAACAAAGCTCAGTGGTCCTGTGTGACAAAGCTTAGAAAAATGTGTGTAAAAACTGCCTCACTGAGAAGTAGAGCTGGGAGCAGAAATCTCACAGCCCCGGGGACTTTCAATTCCATCTCTGGTTACATCTCTGCTCCCAGTTACAATCCAGTTTGTCCCAGTTAGGTTGTGTGTGTTATGTGTGGCTGAGTTGGCTTGACTCCTGGTGACCCTCTGAATGAGTAATGTCCTGTCCTCAAAAGTCTTGATCAGCTTCTATAGACTCATGCCTATGGCTTCTTTAATAAAGTCATCCCATCTTATATTTGGTCTTCCTTTTTTCCTGCTGCCTTCTATTTTTCCCAGCATTATTGTCTTTTCTAAAGAACCTTGCCTTCTCATGGTGTGCTTGAAATAGGACAGCTTCAGTTTTGTCATTTTATGTATTTATTAAATGTACTAGAGGCCCGGTGCATGAAATTTGTGCACTCAGGGGTGTCCCTCAGCCTGGCCTGTGCCCTCAGTCTGGGAACCCTCAGGGGACATCCTTAGCGCTGCTGCAGAGGCAGGAGAATATCCCACCGCAGCCGCTGTGCTCGCCAGCTGCGAGCCTAGTTTCTGGCTGAGTGGCACTCCCCCTATGGGAGCGTACTGACCACCAGCGGGCAGCTCCTGTGTTGAGTGTCTGCCCCTTAGTGGTCAGTGCAGGTCATAGTGAGCGGTTGAGTGGCCTTAGCACATCATTAGCATATTATGCTTTGATTGGTTGAACAGATGACCAGATGACCAGACACTTAGCATATTAGACTTTTATTATATAGGATTGGGGTGACATTGGTCAACATGATCATATAGATTTCAGGTGTGGATTGTTATGTTACAAGGTCTGTATATTGCACCATATGCCCACCACCCAAAATCAAATCTTCTCCTGTCACCATATATTAGTATCTCCTTCTCTCCTCACCCCACTTCCCTCTGACAACCACCACATTGCTGTTTGTGTTCAAGACTTTCACTTTTATAATCCACATATGAGTGAAATCATATGGTTCTTAGTTTTTTTTCTGTGTGACTTATTTCACTTAGCATAATATTCTCAAGGTCCATTCATGTTGTTGCAAATGGCACTATTTCACCCTTTGTTATGGCTGAGTAGTATTCCATTGTGTATATGTATCACATCTTCTGATTCCAGTCCTCTATCGCTGGACACTTTGGTTGTTTCCATGTCTTGGCCACCATGAATAATGCTGCAATGAACATAGGAGTGCATATATCTTTGCGAATACCTGATTTTGAGTTTTTCAGGTATGTACCGAGGAGAGGGATTGCTGAATTGTATGGTAGCTCTGCCTTCTCATAGTGTGCTTGAAATAGGATGGCTTCAGTTTTGTCATTTTTGCCTCCAGCAATGTTTCAGGTTTAATTTTAGCTAGGATCCACTTGTTTGTCTTTCTGGTGGTCCTGGGTATCTGTAGAGCTCTCCTCCAAGACCATATTATAAATGAATCATTTTTTTTTTTTTTTGTATCAGCCTTCTTCACTGTCCAATTTTAGCATCCACACATAGAAACTGAGAGAAACTGGAGGGAGGTTGAGAGGAAAGGAGCTGGGGTGTGGAGGACAGGAAGGAGGTTGAGAGGAAAGGAAGTGGGCTGTTGAGGGAACTGGGGGCAGGTTGGGAAGGCAAAGGGAATCGGACTCAGGAAGGATCTATCTCCAGGTTTCTCATGCCAATTGAATGGCCTCATCCTCAGGGCTCTGCATACCATGATTCCAGGTGGTTTTGGTAAGGTAAACAAGCGACCCTTTTATACATTGAATCTAGGGCAAGTTTGCCTGGTTAGGTGGGCATAATAATCAGGGCCATAATAATCTGCTCAGGTGAAGGATCTGGGCTCAGGCAAAGGACAGTTTCTTTCCCTAAAGAGGAAAAATTCAATTACTTTCTGATGGGAAATCCCTTTGATAAGATGCTCTCACAATAAAAGTCCCTGTCTCAATTCAATTTCACATTACACACTTGAAGATGAGTCATTAAACAACCCTCTCAACTGCACTTTAAGTTGGTGTTATCAATTTTGTGATGCAGAGAGAATTCTTTCAATAACTGTGTTTAAAATAGTGTAAAATAACACTGTTAGTTCTGGAGATATGCCTCAGGGGAAACAGTACTCCAAGGAAGATACTTTAAAGCGTATCCACTTCCTGACAGCCATCATTCTGTCTCCCTTTCTCCCTCCCTTCCCTCTCCCTCCTGTTCTTTGGGCTCCAATGATAACCCTAATGAACTGTGCTATATACTAGTGTGTTCTTCTGTTCCTCTGAACTCATTTAGTTTTAGAATTTTCCTAACAAATTAAATGAAAATCCTCTTACTATTTCCAGATTGATTGAATTTATGTGCAATTAGAATAAAGGTACCTATTAGCTATCAATTAATAATGACATAATTTTTTTGTCTACTTTCTAACACTTTCCCTAACCAAGAAAGAAAAGCATAGAAAATGATGGGAAGAGCCCTAACTGGTTTGGCTTAGTGGATAGAGAGTCAGCCCAAGCACTGAAGGGTCCCATGTTCAATTCTGGTCAAGGGCATGTACCTTGGTTGTAGGCTTGATCCCCAGTAGGGGGCTTACAGGAGGCAGCTGATCAATGTTTCTCTCTCATTGATGTTTCTAACTCTCTATCCCTCTCCCTTTCGCTCTGTAAAAATCAATAAAATATATTTTTTAAAGAAAATTATGGGAAGAATTAATTTCACTTGTCTGTGCCCCCCTCAAAAATAAAATTATTTTATTTTTTTCTAATTGACATTATAGATGTTAAATTGACATTATAGGTAAATTCTCACATTTTTAATAAAATTCACTGCTCTTGAAAATTCTTTGGTATAGCATTCCTTATTTTGGTCTATATATACATACATATAAGGATTTAGAGCTATGTATGGTTTCTAATCTTGTCAAATAGCAATCCTAAATGTGTTTCTATGACTTCTTCAGAGATGTAGGGTGAGAAGACATGATGTATATATTTGCCTTAGCGGTAAATATAGGGTGTCCCCAAAAAATGTATACACATATTTGAATAATTATAAAGGCAGTGTTTATTAAAAGACATTTCCTTTTCAAATTTGAGCTATCAGCTGTTAAAGTCTGTATACTTTTTGGGGGACACTGTTTATGAATGTTTCATATTTTAATTATAATGTATATGTCTTAAATTTTAATTACTATGAAACCCATAATGTACATCTCTTACCCTTGATGCTAACTAAAATAAACACAATAAATTAAACTGTAACACACACACGCAAAAGACTATAAAATTTAAGGACCTTAACCAACTGAATATCAAGATGACTCATGAAACAAAGTGTACTTCCAGAAAACTGATGATTCCAAGGATCTGTGAGTATCTGTAATAAGAACTTTGGAAAATAGCTTAGTAATCCTACATTGAAGACAGATGAATATGTCTCCCTTAATTGCCCTTAAAGGTAAGTACATTGCCCTTAGTGGTACATACAAATTAAATACTATGGAATTTCTCTTTATTGGCCTGCATGAATCACAAAAAGACAGAATTTTAGAGTCAAAGAAAATATTCTGAGGATCAAAGATCTGAAGTCTGCACATTGGCCCCTCCCCTGTATCAGACTTATCTGTCCTATAATCATTTCTTTAAGATCTTACATTTTTTTGCCCTAACCGGTTTGGCTCAGTGGATAGAGCGTCGGCCTTTGGACTGAAAGGTCCCAGGTTCGATTCCGGTCAAGGGCATGTACCTTGGTTGCGGGCACATCCCCAGTAGGGAGTGTGCAAGAGGCAGCTGAATCGATGTTTCTCTCTCATCGATGTTTCTAACTCTCTATCCCTCTCCTTTCCTCTCTGTAAAAAAATCAATAAAATATATTTTTAAAAAAAAAAGATCTTACATTTTTATATAAGAAGTAAATTCTTTTGAGAATATTTGTTTATTGCTGGTTTAACCTATTACCCTTCCCAGGTGATAGACACGTAAGGACAACATCACTTCTGAGGTTTTGTTATTTTCTTGGTGGGAACTTCACTGCTATAATCAAAAGTAATAAATTGAATTGTGGGACTTTAGGAATAAGGATAGATGGCAGAAGGTATTTTTGTCAAAGAAACTTTTTTTCTTAAATTAACTTATATAGACTGCAACTTATACTTATTTCTTGGCTTGGTCAAAACCTCAGTATGATAATACATAATAAATGTCTGATATCTTTGTAAAATGTACTTAATATAAATATACCTTTTAGAGGAGGATGTTCATATCTAAATTTATTTAACAGTCTCCAATTCACTCTTAGTATTTTTCTTAAATTAAAAAAAACAAAATTTAAAGCGAAAATACATTCTTTCTTTATTTCATTCTTTGCTGTATATTTAAGAACAACGTTTTTAGTATCTAGCAATTTTATGTGTTAGGAGTAGGAAGAGGATTCCCATGTTTTCTTCGTCTTCATCTTGACCAAAAGTTATCTGTGATTCTCAATATATAGCCTTATATTTCTGAATGCTTGAGGAGAAAATAAGAGAGTAAGGCTTTTGTGCGGAAATATCTTAAAAAATAAGGCTTTTATGTAGATGTAAAAAAATGGGCAAGTTCACAGTCTGCTGAATTCAGGTCACAGATGTCAAATACCAGTTCTTGGAAAGTTGTTCCAATATGCCTAGAACAAGCAGGTCAAACTCAAAGGCTGACATGGGCCAAATAAACAAGGTTTAAGTTTACGTGGGCTGCAAAAAAGCAAAAGCTTTAATTTTCATAGAAATGTAGGTTTATTTCGATAGAGACATGCTGAATACAAAGGGCTGAAATAAATAAGTAATCATTAACATAAAATAATGGAACATTTTAATAAAAATTAATATTTTTTCTTGAACATTAACTTACCAGACACTGAATAACTGCACAAATTAATAAGCGTAACGCAAATGAACCTATTTTTCTTGTTCTCCGAAAGTGAAATATTTCCTGTTGCACACACGAAACACGTCAGTCCAAGACTAATGATGTGGCAACCGGCTGCTAAAATATTTGCTGCTAGTATTAGTGGAGAGAAATGGTGCGCCTGAGCATAAGGTGCGAAAGGAAAATGAATGCAACACGATTATAGTAATCAGTCATTAGCGAACGTTGTAGTTCGTTATTAATAACTAGAGGCCCGATGCATGAAATTCATGCAAGGGGCTCGGCCCCCGCCACCGCAGCGGCCACCTCTACCTCAGCCCCTACCACTGCAGCTTCGTCCTGAAGGACGTCGGTCTAATTAGCATATTATGTTTTTATTATTATAGATTATTATAGACTAGAGGCCCAATGCACGAAATTCGTGCAAGAGTAGGTCTTCCTTCCCCCAGCTGCTGGCACCGGCCTCCCTCTGGCACCAGGAACCTGGAACCCAGGCTTCCCTCACAAAGGGTGGCCCTGCCCACCCGCCAAAGACCGTCGGTCAGTCGCAGCTGCAGCAGCGTGCCTCTGCCCTCACAGCCCCAGCTTCGTCCACAAGTTCATCCAGAAGGACTTTCAGAAGGTTGTTCAGCTGTCCGGTCTAATTAGCATATTATGCTTTTATTATTAAAGATTATGTTAACAGGATATTGTTAAACTTAAATTACGAAATTTTTATTAAAATGTTTCTTACATACCATTATATTGGCAGGGCCGCATGTGGCCTGCAGGCCGTGAGTTTGATACGCTTGGCCTAGTACCCAGTTAGTGAGTCCAATGGCCTCTAGTGACAACTGGTAATAACTGACCTTTCTATCCCCATCTACTCACCATCCACTCTTCAGATGGAAAGAACTTGAAACTGGCAATTCCCAGAGCCCTTAACCATCAGGTTTCTCATCTAGACGTGAAAAGTAGCAGCACCCTGCCCTGCAGTAAAGCCTGAAGCAGACATTCTGGAGACCAGCAAGGTTTGGGAAAGAGCTCTTTTACTTGGACTTCACAGAGAAACAGCACAATAGAGCACTGAGAACTCAGGCAGCAGGAGGGCCCACCCCTGTCACAAACGCAGATATTTTAGACACAGGTGAGATAGAAGGTGGTGAAAATCTTAAGGAAACAATCTAATCCAGCAGATCCAGTTCTAAAGGGGAAAATGGGGGAATGGGATTTTAATAAAGTTAATCTCCAATGCATTTTCTCCTATCTCCCCTCCTCTTGACACTTACTCAAAGGGAATTATGTTTAGACTTCTATCTTAAGGCATCCTTTCACATGGAGATTCATGAGGGTTCCTGTTTACACAACTGCTCTTTGATGATAATGATGGCTCTCCAACCACTCACTCATTCCCAAGTGTCCAGTTAAATTCCCACACCTATATGAAGTCCTCTCTGCCAATTCCAGCCCATTCTGATCTCACCTTTCCTCTGACCTCCAATGCATTGTCTATTCTATTCTCTAGTCAACGCACACATGCTTTTTTTTTTTTTCTGTCACTGTCTCAAATTGTAATTTATCTCTAATATCCTTTGTAAACATTTAATAATTGAGGGTTGCTCTCTCTAGCCAGATTATAGGACTCTTAAGTACAGGAATGTACATTGCTCATCCTTATTTTAATAATTTATAATACGCACCATAGGCTGAGTATGACATATGAGGCTCCATAAATATTAATAAATGATCACTTATTTTCTCACTGTTCTTATTTTAAAGTTTACCTGATACAGCACATATCCTGAAATGAGGATGCTCTGGAGCACAAAGAACCCTTGAAGAAGTAATGCAGTCTCCCCCTGCTTCAGTTTCCTACCTGCAGTATAATAAGGTAAAAATAGTTGCTGGTCTCTGCTATGCTGGTAAATAAGAGTGTTGTTATGTGACATACATGCCTTAAATAGAAGATTACTGTAAAATGAAAAACACCTTCATTTTTTTTCTAGGCAGAACATATGGACCAAATTCTTAGGATTAAATCTTAGCTCTTTTGCTTTTGGGCTTTTGGATCAAAAAGATTCCGGAAAAAATCCATATGACCTTTATAATTGTTGTAAAACTTAAATGAGATTCTGTATATAAATATAATTATAAATAAGTAATGAAGACCAAGAGTTGGTATTTTAATATTATAATTGAGTTCAATATTATGTCTAGCATATCATTAATCTGTTTTTATTGTTGTTATTTTTGTTCCTATTCTTTCTTTATTAAGAAAAATTTGACCTTTCCTGGTTAAGTTCATTTTTTTTCTTTCTGATTTTTAAATAAACTTTTTATTTTGAGAAAATTATAGTTATGTGGAGTTGTAACTATACAGGAAGATCCTGTGTACCATTTACTCAATTTTTCTCAATAGTAACATCTTAAAATGCAGTACTACAACATTACAAAAGGTATTGACCTTGATACAATACACTAGATTTATTCAGATTCCCTGGTTTCACATGACCCACCCGTATGTGTGTGTGCGTGTGTGTGTGTGTGTGTGTGTGTGTGTGTGTATTTAGTTCTATAAAATGTTTTCACATCTGTAGCATCATATATCCACCACCACCACCACCATATGTGCTGTTCTGTAAACTGTTCTGTGTACAGCACAGTTTCATTGCCACAGAGATCCCTCCCGCTGTCCTAACCATATCCAACGCCTGCCGGCCCCACATCTTCCCCTCCTTCTGGTCCTAACCTCTTGGAAGCATTAATCTGTTCTTCATTTCTGCAATGTTGTCTTTTTTAAGCTGTTATGTAAGTGAAATAATACATTTTACAACTTTTTGAGATTTGGCTTTTGCACTGGCATTATTCCTTGGACATCAGTCAAGTTGTATGCATCATTATGTCATTCTTTTTTATCGCTGAGTTGTATTTCATGTATAGAAGTCCCACAGTTTGTTGACCCATTCACTCATGGGAAAAATCTGCTTGTGTCGAGTTTCAGGATATTATGAATAAAGTAGATGTGAACACGTGTGCGCAGACTTTGGTGTAAATTAAGTTTAATCTCTCTAGAATAAATGCACTAGAGTGTACTGGCTAAGCTATATAACAATTACATGTTTAGTTTATAAGAAAAGGGCAAAATATTTTGCAGAGGGACTGTACAACTCTGTATGCCCACATGTATGGTGGGAATATATGACTGGCATCCCAACCAATATTTGGAATTTCCATTATTATTTATTTTATTTCAGTAATAATGCACACATACCTACTCATTCATATATATTTATATAGACACACATACATAAATACTATACACATTTTATTCTAGTCATTCTGTTATGTAGTAGTAATGTCAAGTTGTAGTTTTTTTTAAATTGCATTTTCTTAATGGCTAATGATATTGAACATCCTTCCATGTGTTTATTTGCCATCTATACATCCTATTTTGTGGACTGTGTATTCATTTATTGTGTCAGTGTTCTTATTAGATTGTTTGTATTTTTACTGATGACTGGGAGCTATTTATATATTTTACATACTTGTCCTTTGTCAGGTATGTGATTTGCAATTTTTTCCCTTGTTTGTCTTTTCATCCTCCTAAGAGTGTCTTTTACAGAGCAAAAGTTTTTAATTTTGATGAGACTAATGAATCAATCTCTTCTTTAATGGTTAATGCTTAGATATCAAGTGTAAGATCTCTCTGCCTCGTCAGGATCCCATAGATTTTCATCTATTTTTTTTCTAAAAGTTCTATAGTTTTTAAACTTACATTTAGTATATAGTCCTTTTTTATTTAATTTTTGGTATAAGGTGTGAGTTTTAGGATGAGGTTCATTTATTTGCTTACAGATGTTCAATTACTCCAGCACAATTTGTTGGAAAGGCTATCCTTCCTCCATTGAATTGTTTTGCATATTTGCCAAAAATTAGTTTGACATATTTTTGTAGATCTGTTTCTGGGTTCTCTATCCTTTTCAAAGTTTATGTGTCTATCCCTCGCTCAATACTAACACAGCTTTCATTCTTGTAGCTATGTAGTAAGTCTTAATATCAGGTAAAGTAATTTCTCTCACTTCCCTTTTATTTTCCACATAAATTTTAGAAAAATCTTGTCTCCTTCTACTAACAGCCTTGATTTTTATAAGTACTGTGTCAAATCTATAAATCAATTTGGGGACAACTGACATTGTATTATGTTAAATTGTCCAATCTATGAATACGGTATTTCTCTCCATTTATTTAGGCCTGCGATTTCCTTCATTGCATTTTGTAACTATCATGTATTTTTTAAAGATTTATAGCTAATATTTCATTTTCTTTGTAGAAATTATAATTGATACTGTTTTTAATTCTGGCTTCCACATACTAGTATATATTGCAGCATAAAGAAATGTGTGTTGATCTGGTATCCTGTAACTTTGCTGAACTCACTTATTAGTTCTAGGAATATTTTTTGTCGATTTCTGGGGATTGTCTATATGGATAATAATAGCATCTACAAATAGAGACTATTTTATTTCTTCTGATCTAATCTGTATGCCTTTTTTATCCTGCCTGTTTGCAGTGATTAGAACTTCTAGGACCATGTTGAATGAGTCAGTGAGAAGGGACATCCTTGCCTTATTTACAATCTTAGGTGAAAGTGTGTTGTCTTTCCATTAATCCATTTTAAAATATTCAAAATATAAAAGTTTTTGTATTTTTATTTCCATTTCTGAATTAAATCTCCAAAAGCAAAAGTGACCCCAAATCAGATGAGTCAAATAAAACCAACAAAACTTTCTAACCCTGAGCATGCACCAGGAGTTAGAGCAGGTATCAAGGAAAGAAGGTATCAGATGAATTATAAGAACTAGTTTGATTACTTATGGAAAAGAATAAGATGTATCTTAATGTATTAATGATATTCTGAGTTTAAATTTAAGGTTAGCATCTAAGTTATGCTGCTCAGAGACATGAGGTATTTAAATGATAGCTGTTTAATAAACAACAGTTATACATATATAAACCTTTATAATTCTAGAATGCTAAGCAAATTTTATAACTTTTTCACATGTATCCTCTTACAGAACACTGAAAATGAAGGGCTTTTTCTATATTTCCTAATTTATATTGTATAAAAAGATATTAAAATATAGTTGTGCCAATTATTGCATAGAACATTAGTAAAAAGGGGTACATACACATCATGTCAAAATTTATCAATAAAAGTAATAAATATTCTCAGAGACACTATATATAGAAACACATTGTCTATCCTTGACATGCTCAACTTCATAGCTCTAAAAATTAAATTTTGATGGAGATTGGTGAAATGATATACTCTGACTCATTTGCAAACATATGTAGTTTTCAAAAATCGGAGTTTTCCCTTTTAATTTATAGAAATACATTTTAGTGTAGCCAAAATATCCAGATGTGTAAAATAAAAAAATTATGCATATTGGAAATGAGACAGTCACGGTCTTCTGGTTTTCCATTTAAATTAGGCAAACGTGGATTTGGTAGGTAGCAGGTCTCCAGAAAATAGGGTTACATTTTATAGGAGTGATTAAGTGGTCCAGTGCTCAAAGAATGAGATAACGTTTTGAAGTCAGCCAAGAACTCAGGGAACCTAGAGAAAGTTGATGAGTGTTCTGAGAAAGATCTTATGAGCAGGTTAATTTCAATTTTCTGATTATTCCAACAGGGAAAAAGAGACCGCTACTGCCATCTGTTGGTCAAATAAAACATCATTAGCTCTGGTCAAGGGATTGCCTTGCTGCTAGACAGTCTTCCTAAGAAATACAGAGTATTCTTGCTAACGCTGACTGCTCTACTTGTGGGTAAACCTAATATTCTGTTAGAATACCAAACAAAAGGCTATATTTAAAACAGACTTCTCCTTTGTGCTCTGTGCACTTTCCTTCCTAGTGTTTTCTATTTAAAAGAGGAGCAATGTTTGCATTCTGACACAAATCAAGAGATCTGCAAAAACATTGTAGCAGAGAACTAAAGTAACAGTGGTTCACTGTGTGTGTGTGTGTGTGTGTGTGTGTGTGTGTGTGTGTGTGTGAAAGACAGAGGAAAATGAAGAGATGAGTGGTGGAAAAAGAGGGAAGACAAGGAGAGAAGGTGTGATCTAGCATATATTCCTGGTATTGGCCACAACTAGTTAAAAATACCTTTTTTTTTTTTTTTTTTTACCATTCCGAGCATTAATTTCAGAAAATGATCCTTACCTAAAATTCCAGAATTCCAGTTCCTTGTTCTCTAGGTGTGGACCTCAAACCAGCTGCATCAGCATCACCTCCTTGCTTGTTAAACAAACAAACAGAACCTTAAGCTCAATCACAGAGCCATAATCTAATTCAGAAGTTAATTTTTCTGAATCATAATCTGCATCTTAAGAAGATACTTAGGTGATTCTTATGCATATCAAAGTTTAAGAAATGATATTCTAATTTGCTCCCATTGATAAAGCAAACCAGATTCTTCGACATGTTTGCCTATTATATTTATTATAAAATGCACATTTTAAAGATGAGAAAGGAGATGGTCAGAGGAACTCAGATTTTTTAAATTATTCTTTAAAGTATTACATATGTCTCCTTTTCCCCCAATTGACTCCCTGGCCACTCCCACCCCCAAGAGCAAGCCCTCACCGCCCCAGTGTATGTGTCCATTGGTTATGCTAATATGCATGCATACAAGTCCTTTGGTTGATCTCTAACCCCCTCTCCTCTGCCTTCTCTCTGAGGTTGGATGGTCTGTTCAGTGCTACCCTGTCTCTGCATCTATTTTTGTTCATCAGTCTATGCTGTTCATTATGTCCCACATATAAGTGAGATCATGTGATATTTATCTTTCTCTGACTGGCTTATTTTGCTTAGCATAATGCTCTCCAGGTCCATCCATGCTGTTGCAAATGGTAAGAGTTCTTTTTTTTTTTTACAGCAGTGTAG
The DNA here is from genome assembly GCF_027574615.1 of Eptesicus fuscus. NCBI lineage: Eukaryota > Metazoa > Chordata > Mammalia > Chiroptera > Vespertilionidae > Eptesicus > Eptesicus fuscus. The sequence goes on along the minus strand of NC_072475.1, from coordinate 89,026,128 downwards.
TATTCCATTGTGTAGATGTAGCACAGTTTTTTAATCCACTCACCTGCTGATGGACACTTAGGCTGTTTCCAAATCTTAGCTATTGTAAATTGTGCTGCTATGAACATAGGGATGCATATATCCTTTCTGATTGGTGTTTCTAGTTTCTTGGGATATATTCCTAGAAGTGGGATTACTGGGTCAAATGGGAGTTTCATTTTTAACTTTTTGAGGAAACTCCATACTATTCTCCACAGTGGCTATACCAGTCTGCATTCCCACCAGCAGTGCACAAGGGTTCCTTTTTCTCCACATCCTCGCCAACACTTGTCATTTGTTGATGATAGCCATTCTGACAGGTATGAGATGGTACCGCATTGTTGTTTTGATTTGCATCTCTTAGATGATTAGTGACTTTGAGAATTTTTTCAAATGTCTCTTGGCCTTCTGTATGTCCTCTTTCCAAAACTGTCTATTTAGGTCTTTTGCCCATTTTTTTTATTAGATTGCTTATCTTCCTTCTGTTAAGTTGTATGAGTTCCCTGTAAATATTGGAGATTAAACCCTTATCTGAGATAACATTGGCAAATATGTTCTCCCATGCAGTGGGCTTTCTTGTTGTTTTGTTGATAGTTTCTTTTGCTGTGCATAGGCTTTTTATTTTGATGTAGTCCCATTTGTTTATTTTCTCCTTAGTTTCCATTGCCCTAGGAGCTGTATTGATAAAGATATTGCTATGACATATGTCTGATATTTTGCTGCCTATGGAGTCTTCTAAGATTTTTATGGTTTCCCATCTTACATTTAAGTCCTTTAACCATTTTGAGTTTGTTTTTGTGTATGGTGTAAATTGGTGATTTAAGGACCTCAGATTTTTATGTTGCACAAACAATAAATGGTAGAGCTGAAAGCTCCTAATTTGCATTCGCATGAACTAGTAGGAGAGGCGGGTAAGCAGGTATAATTGAAGTTTCTTCCCATACAACAAAGGTGGCCACAAAGGTGTCTATTTTGCATATAACAGTTTGATTTAGAGTTCTCCCAGGTTAATTATTAATGAAATGGGACCCCTACAAACTATCAAAATTGTCCTGGTTGGCCAATAAACCATATGGTCAATCTCCAGATAGTGAACTATGATAGTTCATGAATTATCAGAATTAGCCCTCGTTCTTAGGGAGTTTGGGCAATTCAGAAATAGTAGGTTCCTTTCAGGTTACTTTGTGTACCTCAGTCAAGAATGTGGCTACCACATACTTAAATCAAAAAGATAAACAGAGAAGTATTTGTATGACTTGGCCCAAACCATATATAAATGTGATCTCTAACAATATCATCCTACAGCTAGACCATCAGGGTAGGGATTCTTTTTGCTGACACTAGCTTACATTTAAGCATATTTATGATGCTATATAAATATTGCTAATGATGGTGCTAATAATATGTTCCCATTACAGGTTGCACTTATGGTGGTATAAGTCTCCTCCTACTGATAAATCGCCACAGGTAAGTGGAGTGTAAGTACCACAGTGTGCCAACCAAGATGAATAAAATAAGCACAACTTCAAAATAATTATGGCAAGAAGCCATTTCCTACTGTCATTAAGTGTTTTAAAAGTTTTTATAATATAATAAAAGCATGCCCTCGTGATTTCTTGTTTCAGCATATGTATTTTTTCACAATTGGAAAATTCATTTAATATACAGTCTGTCATCTTAATTGGTAAGAAAGCATGACTGAGCCCTGAGCAGACTGAATTCCCTCAGGTATGCTTAAAAGATCTATTCAGCTTAAGAGGCGCTTTCATACTGGGTGGATGCACAGATCTCTCTGTTCCAGACCGTTTATCTCTGTAAGTCTAGAAACACTTCCCATATTTTCATATATTTTTCCCATGTTACTGGAATACATAGTGAAAAATATAGTTACCAAATGACTTTTTTAAATGGGTGAAATGATATTTTCAAAACATAAAAGTAGAGAAATACTAGCAGGATTCAATGTGAAAACAATAGCCCTCCGGGTTCTCAGTGGGTTGGAGCATGTACAAGGAGGGTCACAGGTTCATTTACTGCTCAGGGCACATACCCAGGTTTCAAGTTCCGTCGCCGTCTCAGCCTCTACGAGAGGCAACCGATCCATGATTCTCTCTCTCTCTCTCTCTCTCTCTCTCTCTCTCTCTCTCTCTCTCGCTCCCTCTCTCTCTCAAATATATATATATATCAATTAAAATAACAAACAAAAACATAGCCTCTGGTCTGGTGAGGATTTTTTTAAAAAGAAGAAAAATGAAATTCAAAATTATCTTTTTCATCTTGAAGAAGTCTGTATTTCCAATATTTTGCTTACAGAATTTTGATTCTAAAACTGCATATAAGGATCTTAGATTTTGTAACTCTAAATTTATTTTGATTAAGCATATTGCAAACCCACACTTCTTTAGTCAAACAGGTAATTTAAAACACTTCATCCTTTCTTCTCAATTTTGCTTCACTTCTCAAAGGAATGTTCTCTTGTGTTTTATAACCATCATCTCAATCTCTGCTTTTTTTTTTTTCTTGAAAAATTGAAACAAATCTTATACCCATAGACAAGTCAAGGAGGATAAACATGCCTGATTTTTCTGGAATTTTTAGTTTGCATATAAAACCTGGGGTGCCATTCCTAAAATGAATTCTCAGCCTTGAACTTGTGGATTTTCTATTCTTTCTACTTCCATACTGAACTTTCTCTCCAGTTTTAGATTATATTAATTGGATTATTTGCCAGGCCATTTTGTCCATAATTTTATTGAATTGTACAATCAGCTTGGTCTTCTGGGTGTTATTAATATTTTTATCCTTATTGTTGTTATAAACACTGAAATTAGTGTTTTTATATATGACCTTGAGTCATTTCCCCAAGGTCATATATAAATAATTAATTGCAGCATAGTTTTCTCTGATTAAATAAGAACTATTTAGGCTTACCACATGCCATGCATTTTATAAATTATCTCAACAAAGCTGCAAATTATTATCATCATTTTTTTAAATAAGATTAAGATGCAAGAAATGAAGTGATGTGCTGAAGACTACAGCATGGAGTTTGAATTTGAACTCTTATCTGTGTGGTGCAAAACTTGTGCTTTTATCATTATATCAATTGTGTGAGAATTGATTAACTTACCTGTTACATGAAAATGCCCACATTAGTTATACTGTTTCTGGCCCTAGAAAAGAGGGAGTGTGAAAACTAGTTACCATCAAAGGAAAAGTGGTATCTCTTTAAGGTAGAAAAGATCAAAGTATGAGGACAAACTTAGGCAGTAATAACTACATATAAATTTTGTAGGAAAAGATAATTTTGCTTTAGTGAAATCATATATATAATTTTGAATCTCTCTGATGAAAAGGAATTCACTCACTCCATTATAGAAAACAACTCATGAAAACCAATTGATGTCCTTATCTTTATTAGAAAACCATACTTAATGCCTATGATTCATTTTTAATTTATTCCATTTCATTCTTAGTTTCTCTTTTGAAAAAAAAATATTCATAGTAATTTAAACAATAACATAACTTTAAAATTTGAAAGTTGTCTTTACATGGAATTGTTTCTTTATTTTTTTCCTCCTATTTACACATTTTTCTACTCATTCTATTTCATGTTTATAGAATAAAAATGAAAGGAAAACTTTAAATAACTATCCTCAATATACAAATTCCTTCTACATAGAAGAGCAGGGCAGAAAAGAAAAAATGTTTTTTTCAATAATGAGTTAACTCAATTGGCTTCATGTATCAATTAAAAGTATTACATAATTGCTCATTTTTTTTCTCTTTTTGTATGTAGCTATAATGAGAAGAAAGATAAAAAGTTAATTTTACTAGTAAATACTCATTCCTTGACTAATTTTGAATTGGGCAAAATTCAATGGTTTTAGCACATGGTAGAAATCATGTATATTTTAGTCCTGAGACTCTGAGAAATAAGCACATGGTAAACAGAGACCCTTATTTATGTATTTAGGTCATGTTTTTATTTATGCCTTAGTATTTAAAAAAAAAAAAGTTCAAATTGTGAGCCCATGCATAATGTCTTCTGCATAACTGTGTGGGAGTTAAACCACAAATATTATCTATATTTATGTTGGGCTGTCCCACCCATTGGCTGTCTCCATGGCCCTAGTTTACTAGGAGTGACACCCCTGGGTAGCAGTGGCGCCACTTCCATTTGGCATAGCTGTCTACACGGGACCTTTCTTTCTGTTGTCTTTATTTGGCACAAACCAGTAAATAAAATCATGCAAAAATGTGTGTCTGGTCATTAGAGAGTCCTGGGACTACAACAATGGAAACTGCTAATCTGGCAGTGTACCCTAACAAATGTGTGCCAAGCTTCAATACCCAGGAGCAGTACATTCAGAACAGAGTGCAGGAAGTAGGGTACCGTAGCAAAGAAAGTCACCTCAGTCTTCCAGTTGGTTGGCAAATTCTCATTGAACTATACAAGTAGCCCTTTAGTTTGAGTTTTATACGGACACTAGAGGCCCAGTGCACGATTTCATGCACGGATGGGGTCCCTCTGGGTGGCCTGCAGGGATTGGGCCAAAACCCACAGTCCAACGCTGCCTGCAGTTCCTACCTGCTGCTCCTGCTTATCCTGGCCCCACTGTGCCTGCCACAGGCTTGTGCCCAATCAGTCCCAATCTGGAGTGGCTCACGCTGCCGCAGCAGCGCTCACCAGCCTCAAGCCCTGCATCTGGCACCCTCCCAACAGGAGTGGCCTGTGGGATGGGGCTGAAACTGGCTCTCCAAGGGGTCCTGCATTGCGAGAGGGTGTATGCCAGGCTGAGGGACCCCACTGGTGCACAATTGGGCCAGGGAGGGACAGCGGAGGGTTCCAAGGTGTGTCCAGCCCATCTCACTCAATCCTGATAGGCTGGACCCCAGCAGCAAGCTAACCTACCAGTTGGAGCATCTGCCCCCTGGTGGTCAGTGCACATCATAGCAAGCAGTTGAGCAGCCTTAGTGTATCATTAGCATATTACGTTTTGATTGGTTGTTCAGTTGTTCTGCCATTCGGTCTATTTGCATATTACCCTTTTATTATATAGGATACTTTTTTGGAGTTACAGAGTATGCTCTATGGTTGTATATACACTCCTGGTAAGTTTCAGGTATACTGATAACCCATTTTTATCACAGCACAACTCTCATATACGTCTACAGATTAGTAATCTGAAAAAAAGATACAGAAGTTTTCAGTTACAAGTCAATTATGCAAACTTAAAGTACAAACTATGTGCCCAGAATCTTGAGAGAGAGAGAGAGAGGATTATTTATAGCCTGATTGTAGTGACAAGAAAAGGTGGAACTGGCTAAAAGAATGAAAAAGTTTCAGATAACATAAAAATGTATTAAACCTCATAGTCAAGCAAGGTTTGGTGCTGCAGGAAGATTGGAGCTGGATATTAAAAGCTGGCCTGGTGTCACAGAGGTGGTGAATTGAAAACATTAATAACATCAACAGTTAGTGGGTATCTGTAATGTTCACAGTACAATGTGATTGTATAAGATGTGGGGAAACAACGTGATATAAGACAATCGTTTTGCTCAGGATCTTATTATCCAATGAAAAGCACATATCAATAGAAAATCAAAACACATTGCAAATATTTTATATGTCTAATGAGCATATTAATTAAATAAATACAAAGTTTATGTCAGGAATAAGTGGAAATTAGGACAAAGAGTTATGAATTATAGGGTAATAAATTTTAAAGGGGCTAGACTATTACCCAGCTCAAATGTGGCAATTGCTTTCACAACCATGAAATCTCTACAAAGACCCTTTCCATGACAAGGCGCACACTATTAGATAAATTATGCCTGAGTTGTGTAGGACTATGCATGCCAGGCATAAAAATTTACATATGACCCATTAAGAGGCAAAGAATCACTGCAAATACTTGAGTAAAGCAAGTTGTATGTTAAAACACATATGCCAGTGATAAGTATTAAAATCTATCAATCAATATACCAGTTTTCTGATCCACTTAAAAGATAAAGCATGTCAATGAAGAGACAATTGAATTTGTCAAGCCATGAGGTGATGCAAATTAGATGAACTGTGGTGGCAGCAGAAATAGTGAAATGATGGTTCCATTGTTGGAATGAAGAGAGGTTGAAGAAAATTATGGTTTCATAGGAATAAACAATGATTTCAGTTTAGGCATGCTCATTTTGAGTTAACAATGGAGCAGAAAAGAAATTTAGTATAAAGGTAGACACGTAAGACCAACACCTTTCAGAGTGCCTACAGGTAGATAGAGACAGAGGACTGGCATATTTTGGGTGCCTTTACCTTGATCATTGAGCATAGGGTGAGGTCTTCATCCTATATCATAATGGAAGTTAAAAAGAAGTCATAGTTATCACAAAATTGAAAAAAGTATGAATACTAACAAATTGAACTTTAAATCCATTTTTCTTCCCACATATTCAAAATTATTTCAAGTCTATTTCATGTTCAACTGTGTGGCAAAATGCACCCCTGAGCTGGAACTGAGCTCTTCCGCCAGTGTGCTGCTTTACTGCTCAGTCTCAGAAACAGCTATGTTGTTGCTGTGTTATATGGAGAGCAGCAGCAGAAGCATTTACATACTGTGTATTTTTTTCCTTGCACAACAAAGAGGCCTTAAATTCTGTTTCACCCCTCCTGCTTCCTGCCTTCCAAATACCAGGGGTGGGGGGTGGGGTAGAAAAGGACATCAAATAGTAGGATTTCCCTCTAAAACTAACTTCTGATGAATACCCCAAAAGTTGATGTGATAGTTGGCTAATGGTGAGCATAAAGCCAATAAATGGAGAGATCAGTAAACAATATGGTCAAATCCATTCCACGGAATACTTTTATTGGACCATATTGAATTAATACAAGTGCTTTTGGTACAAAAGCAAAATTATTTATGAAACAATAGAAAACTCTGCTCTAAAGAAGGAAAAAAAGCACTGCACATGATTTCAGTGAAAAAAAAAAAAAAGAACCAGATGTTACACATACTTAAGGGGGAAAAAAACAATCCCATGTGCAGTTACCCATAAAATATTCAACACATACATAAGTTTAGGGCTTACTGGCTTGATTTCTTTCCTCCCTCTCACCTTCATACTAATCTTCCACATGTCAGCATTTCTTTGAAACCAGGGTGTGTTACTAAAGTAGAGTTTAGAGAGCCAATTGAGGATTGATTCCAGTTGAAATTTTTGTAGTGTGCCCATGGATGTCCTCATCCATGGAAGAAAGAGAGTACAGTCACTACGTGTCAGGAATGTGGGTGTGCAGGCCACACTGTACCATTTGCTATCAGTAAAACCAGAAATGGATTGACCTCTGCAAAAAAAAAAATTAATAATTGAGCAATGCATGTGCAAAAAAGGGGTTATGTAAATAGTCCAGATTCCTATGCTGAAGATAAAAAAGTATATATATATATATATATATATATATATATATATATATATATATATATATATATCTGGCACAATGTCAGGTGCTTTGCATATTTTTTTCTAATCCTCAAAACCAATCTTTAATGTAGACATTATTAATTCCATTTTGTTGATAAAAAAGTTAAAAAAAAAAAAGAGCCTTTCGGTCAAGATGGCGATGTGGGTAAATGCGATACTTGAATATTCCCACAACCACATGAAAATTATAAGTAAACTACAGTATAACCATCATTCAAAACTACCTAAAATCTAGCTTAATGGAAGTCCTACAACAAGGGATTTAAAGAAGAAACAACATCGAAACTGGTTGAAGGGGTGGAGACATGGAAGGGACTGGTCCCACACCCATGTGTACAGGTTTAAAATCAGGAAGGATATCTTAAAGGAAGAGGTCCCTCCTGAGAAGCAAGGGGTCCCAGACCCACACCAGGTCTCCCCGCCCAGGGTTCCAGAGCAGGAAGAAAAGTCCCCATAACTTCTAGCTGTAAAAACTAGTGAGGATTGTGGCTGAGTGAGATGGAAGGCTTCTGGAGTTCCAGGCAGTTCTGCTTAAAGGGCCCATGCAGGGACTTATTCAGACTCACTACCTCTAAGCTCTAACACGAGGGCAGCAACTTGAAATAAGCTAGGGATATATAGGGAGGAACTGAATTGTCTGGTATCATACAAAAGCTGGGGGCAGCTTTTTGTCAGATAAAAATGGTGGTAGAGGCCATTGTTCCTTTTCTGAGAACCCACCAGCACAGAGATGACAGGTGGGTACCATATCTGAGTTTCCTTCAATGTGGCTCACACTGTTCACCCTGCCCCACCCAAAGTGGGCACCAACTTAAGCAGTTTCCTTTGGTCTTTTCCATACAACTGGCCTCTCTTGTGTCACACTTTAGACTCTCCTAAAATTTTTCAAACAAGCATAATCTGATCTCTGCATACCTCTTGCTAAGTGGCCCCAGGCCCAGCATTAGCAGCAGCTGTCCATGGTTTGGCCTCTCCTGGGTACCTACAAGCCCATCACAAGTAGCAGCCATCTGCAGATTGCTCTTTAGCTTGTGCTGGGTGGCCCCAGGCGGAACACAGACAGTGGCTGATCTTGTACCTCCCAGGAGGCCCCAGAGCCTATGCACACAGTGGATAGCTTCAGACCATGCCATTTTACAATCCTACCACCTCCACAAGTGACACACTCAAGGGGAGGACTGGTTGAGCACCAAAGCCACACTGAAGCAAGTTCTGCTCTGTAGTGTTGACTCATGCACAACAGTTCCTCTGCTATAGTTACAGATAGTCCTCACAGCCAGTAGGCCTGGGGGTCAATTCCTCACATTGAAGTGCCAATAGCAATCAAGGCTCAGCTATAACAAGACAGTACACACATCCTACACCTGGATCATCCAGCTCAAGTGACTGCGGTGTCTGTGCCATTGGGACCTACCCAAAACCTACTAAACAAGACCACTCTACCAAATCCAGGAGACAAAGCATCTCTGCCTAATACATAGAGACAAATACAGGGAAGCAGCCAAAATGCAGAGACAAAGAAATGGGCCCCAAATGAAAGAAGAGAAGTAATCTCCAGAAAAATAACAAAATGAAATGGAGGCAAGTAAAATGTCAGCTACAGAGTTTAAAACCATGGTTATTAGAATACTCAAGGAATTTAATGAGAATTTCAAAACCATGAAAAGGGATATAGAAACCATAAAAAAAGAAACAGTCAGAAATGAAGGCTTCACAAATTGAAATGAAGAATAATTTCTAGGGAATCAATAGTAGAGTAGATGACGCAGATAATCAAATCAGCAATTTGGTTTATAAGGAAGTAAACACACCCAATGAGAACAGCAAAAAGAGAAAAGAATCTAAAAAAAATGAAGACAATGTAAGGAGCCTCTGGGACAACTTCAAGAGTATAAACATTTGTGTTATGAGGATGCCAGAAGGAGAAGAGGGAGAGCAAGAAATTGAAAAATAATGACAGAAAATTCCTTTAACCTGGTGAAGGAAATAGACATACAAGTCAAGGAAGTGAAGAGAGTCCCAAACAAGATGAATCCAAAGAGGCCCACACCAAGATACATCATAATTGAAATGTCAAAGTTTAAAGACAAAGAGAGAATCTTAAAAGCAGCAAGAGAAAAACAGTTAGTTGTCTTCAAGGGAGCTCCTATAAGATTGTCAGTCAATTTTTCAACAGAAACTTTGTAGGACAAAGAAGAGTGGCAAGAAATATTCAAAATCATGAAAAGCAATCACCTACAACTAAGATTACTCTACCCAGCAAATCTATAATTTATAATCAAAATGAAGATAAAGAGCTTCCCAGAGAAGAAAAAGCCGAGAGGGTTCATCACCACTAAACCAGTATTTAAAAAATATGACAAGGGACCTTCTTTAAGAAGAGAAAAATATATTAAAATGGAAATAAATACATATCTACCAACAATTACTTTAAATGCAAAAGGATTAGAAGAACTAAAACCTATCCTCCTCAGACTATTCCAAAAAATTCAAGAGGAAGGCACACTTCCAAGTTCTTTCTATGAAGCCAGCATTACCTTAATTCCAAAACCAGATAAAGACACCACAAAGAAAGAGAACTACAGGCCAATATCCCTGATGAACATAGATGCTAAAATCCTCAACAAAATTCTAGCAAATCAGATCCAACATTACATTAGAAATCATACACCATGATCTAGTGTGATTTATTCAGGGGATACAAGGAGGTACAATATCTGCAAATCAATAAATGTGATACATCACATAAACAATTGAGAGACAAAAATCACATAATCATATCAATTGATGCAGAAAAAGCATTTGACAAAATCCAACACACTTTCTTGATAAAAACTCTCAGCAAAGTGGGACTAGAGGGATCATACCTCAACATAATAAAAGCTTTATATGACAATCATACAACCAACGTCATACTCAATGGGCAAAAACTAAAATGATTTCCCTTAAGAACAGGAACAAGACAGGGATGCCCACTTTCACCACTCTTGTTCCACATAGTACTGGCAGTGCTAGCCATAGCAATCAGACAAGAAGAAGAAATAAAAGGCATCCAAATTGGAAAAGAAGAAGTAAAACTGTCATTAGTAAGAGATGACATGTTATTGTACATAGAAATACCCCAAGAACTCCATAAAAAAACTAATAGATTTAATAAATGAATTCAGCAATGTAGCAGGATACAAAATCAACACCCAGAAATCTATGGCTTTTTTATATACCAATAATGAACTCACAGAAAGAGAAACTAAAAAATAAGCCCCATTAACAATTGCAACAAAAAATTTAAGATACCTAGGAATAAACTTAACTAAGGAGATAAAAGACCTGTACTCAGAAAACTGCAGGACATTGAAAAAGAGATAAAGGAAGACATAAATAAATGGAAGAACATACCATCTTCATGGATTGGTAGAATCAACATCATTAAAATGTCCATACTACCCAAAGCAATTTATAGATTCAATGCAATCCACAGTAAAATACCAATGGCATATTTCAAAGACCTAGAATGAACTTTCCAAAAATTCATCTGGAATAAAAAATAAAAACCTGAATAGCTACAGCAATCCTGAGAAAGAAGAACAAAGTTGGAGGGATCACAATACCAGATATCAAGCTATATTACAAAGCCACTGTCCTCAAAATTGCCTGGTACTGGCACAAGAACAGATATATAGACCAATGGAACAGAACAGAGAACCCAGAAATAGACCCAAGCCATTATGCTCAATTAATATTTGACAAAGGAAGCAAGAGCAAACAATGGTGTCAAGACAATCTCTTCAATAAATGGTATTGAAAAAATTGGTCAGATACATGCAAAAAAGAAACTAGATCACCAACTTACACCATACACAAAAATAAGCTGAAAATGGTTAAAGGACTTAAACATAAGATGGGAAACCATAAAAATCTTAGAAGACTCCATAGGCAGCAAAATATCAGACATATGTCATAGCAATATCTTTACCAATACAACTCCTAAGGCAATGGAAACTAAGGAGAAAATAAACAAATGGGACTACATCAAAATAAAAATCATCAACAAAATAACAAAAGAGAACATGGGAGAACATATTTGCCAATGCTATCTCAGATAAGAGTTTAATCTCCAACATTTACAGGGAACTCATACAACTTAACAAAAGGAAGATAAACAATCCAATAAAAAATGGGAAAAAGACCTAAATAGACACTTTTAAAAAGAGGACATACAGAAGCCCAAGAGACATATGAAAATATGCTCAAAGTCACTAATCATCTGAGAAATGCAAATCAAAACAACAACGAGTTACCATCTCACATCTGTCAGGATGGCTATCATCAACAAATCAACAAATGACAAGTGCTGGAGAGGATGTGGAGAAAAAGGAACCCTTATGCAGTGTTGGTGGGAATGCAGACTGGTGCAGCCCCTGTGGAGAACAGTATGGAGTTTCATCAAAAATCTAATAATGGAACTCCCATTTGTCCCAGTAATCCCACTTCTAGGAATATATCACAAGAAACCAGAAACATAAATCAGAAAGGATATATGCACTCCTGTGTTCATAGCAGCACAAGTTACCATAGCTAAGATTTGGAAACAGCCTAAGTGCCCATCAGTAGATGAGTGGATTAAAAAACAGTGGTACAGCTACACAATGGAATACTATGCTGCTATAAAAAAGAAGGAACTTTTACCATTTGCAACAGCATGGATGGACCTGGAGAGCATTATGCTAAGCAAAATAAGCCAGTCAGAGAAAGATAAATATCACATGATCTCACTCATATGTGAGATATAATGAACAACATAAACTGATGAACAAAAATAGATCCAGAGACAAGGTAACACTGGACAGACTGTCGACCTCAGAGAGAAGGCAGGAGAGGGGAGGTGTTAAAGATCAACCAAAGGACTTGTATGCATGCATATTAGTATAACCAATGTACATGGACACTGGGGCACTGGGGGCTTGTCCTGGGGGTGGGAGTGCCCAGGGAGGGGTCAATAAGGGAAAAGGAGACATATGTAATAATTTACACAATAAATGCAAAATGATAAAATGCTCAAATCAGAAGACAAATGGAGCCTGAATGGATAACAAAACAAGATCTTTACATATATTCTGAAAGTAAAGGAATGGAAAAAGGTATTTCACAGAAATACAAACAAACAAAATGCTGTGGTAGCAATATTTATACCAGATAAAATAGACTTAAAACAAAGGCTATATAGCAAGAGGAACTCAGCATTTTCACCTCTGGGTATTTATCTGAAAAAATTCAAAACACTAAATTGGAAAGACATATACATCCATATATTCATTGCAGCATCCTATATAATAAAAGGCTAATATGCAAAATCAACCAAAAAGTGGAACAACCAGTCACTATGAAACACACTGACCACCAGGGGGCAGATTCTCAATGCAGGAGCTGCCCCTTGGTGGTCAGTGCGCTCCCACAGGGAGAGTGCCTCGCAGCCAGATGCCAGGCTCACGGCTGGCGAGAGCAGGGACCGTGGTGGGAGCCCCTTCCACCTCTGGGGCAGCGCTAAGGAGCAGTGAGCAGGCGGGCAGTAAGGAGCAAGGGGTTCCAGACTGCGAGAGGGATGTCTGACATCCCCTGAGGGGTTCTGGACTGCAAGAGGGTGCAGGCCGAGCTGAGGGACCCTCCCACCCAGTGCAGGAATTTCATGCATCAGGCCTCTAGTTATTTATAATAGCCAAGATATGGAAAGCAACCTAAGTGTCTATCAATAGATGAATGAACAAAGAAGTGTTACATGTATTCAATGGAATATAACTCAGCCATAAAAATAATGAAATCCAGCCCAGCTGGTGTGTCTCAGTGGTTGAGCATCAAGCCATGAACCAGGAGGTCACAGTTTGATTCCCAGTCACAGCACATGCCTAGGTTGCAGGCTCAATCCCCAGTATGGGGCATGCAGAAGGCAGCCAATCAAAAATTCTCTCTCATCACTGATGTTTCTATCTTTCCCTCCCTTTCTCTTTCTCTCTGAAATCAATAAAAATATATTTAAAAATAATAATAATGAAATCCAGCTATCTGAAACAGTATAGAAGGTATTGTGCTGAGTGAAATAAGTCAGATAGAGGAAGACAAATGCCATATGATTTCACTTATATGTGGAATATAAAAAAAAATAAAATAAAATAGCAAGCAGAACAGAAACAGACTCATAGATACAGAGAATATTTTGATGGTTTCCAGATGGGAGGAGAGGTGTGGCTGGGTGAAAAAGATGAAAGGATTAAGAAATACAGACTGGTAGTTACAGAATAGTCACAGGGATCTAAAGTACAACATAAGGAATATAGACAATAATATTGTAATAACTATCTATTATGTCAGATGGGTACTAGATTTATTAGGATGATCACTTAAGTTATACGAGTGTCCAAACACTGGGTTGTACACCTGAAACTAATATAATATTGTATGTCAACTATAATTTAAAAATAAAATTATTTAAAAAAAAAAAATTTTTCCAGAATTCCAGGAATAGATTTATACTCACCATTTTAATTTGTCTTCATTGATTTTAAAGACGCAAGTTGTAGAGTGTCCTGCCAGAGTCAAATAGCATGGACCTTGATTACCACGTACTCACTGTCTTCTGTGAACCTCCCTTTCATCTTCTGTGATATTTTTACACTCGGCCCAAGTTTTATACCAGGAAAATATTAATACCAAATAGAGTCAGTGCAGGGCAGGGGAAAATTAATTTGGTATAGAAGAGTCTTAAATTTAAATCTCAATTTTTAAAATGGGCATTTTAGAGAAACCAGCTATATTTGTTATTGCTTATTCCTGCTGATTGGCAATTATAAAAAAATATTTCATTGAATTCTCAAACTTAATAACATGTGGCTTTCTTGAAGTAATAAAAAAAAACCACCAATATTTTAAGGAATATGTGCATTTAAAGTATAAAATATTCTATTTAAAAAATTGAACTTGAATGCAGAGATCTCTGTAACATTGGTAAACACTAACATCAACCATAGTAGCAATTAAGTATTTATTATATTTTTTAAAACTTTAAATACTGTTATTTTACAAAGAACACTGTTTTATATAGAAACAGTATAAAATTAAAATAATAGCTCATTGTTAAAGTTTCATTCTAAGGATAGCAGACCTAATTGAGTTACATTAACTCACAGGAAATAGGACCCAGTGGTGATATCCTGATTACCATTCTCAATTAACATCACTACCATTTTTAGTGCTTATGTTTAATGTCAAAGCATTAAGAGTCTTCCAGGATAAAAAAAATCTATTAGTGTTTCAAAACTATGTTCCAAACCAAAGAGACTAGAAACAGAATGAAACCATATGTCATTTGCATTAAGGTGATAATTTTAGCAATGTGAATTAATCAAGTTTCTCAAGGGAAGGCTATAATTTAAAAAGTGGCAAAGAAACTCAGTGTTGAACACTATGTTGAATCAGCTTGTTTAAGACGCAAAATAAGAAATCCGAAGAGATTTGAGAAGTGTTATACAAGAGGGAGAGAACATTACATATTCCTAAATGCCAAGTGTGTCTATTCAAATCAAATGATAATTTTTCCATTTGCTCTTATCACTGGTGAAGCTCACAGGGCCTGGAAATAACTGTGCCTTCAATATATACTTTTTGAATGAATTAACAGATTAAAAAAAAAATCAGAGAAGAATAATAGTCAAAATTTAGGATAATAGTGGAAAAAAAGACTAGAGCAATGCAACCTAGATCTGGACTCTAGTCCTGACTTTGTCATTAGTTATTTTTACAATTCTGAGCAAATTATTTAGCACCCAATTATTACATCTCTAAGTTTGGATTACTAGATTTCTAAAATCCCTCCCAACTCTTTTTTTCTATCACTAAAGCAATGGCTTAGCTTTACAAAAATTAAAGCCATAAAACATTCTGGAAGTTGAGACAAAGAAAAGGAAATATGGAAACTGGCCAAAAATTAGTAATGGTAGATGATTTGAAAGATTGCGTTTGTTTTTAAGATTGGAGCCATCTGAATAAAATTAGATGAAAATAATCCCTTAGGGTCTGAATATATTTAAATAGAAACAACCAATCTAACATACAAAGAGTACATCCTTGAAGAAAATAAAATGCAAAATTTCCAAGTAGAAGAGATTATAAGTTTTTCATTCATACATTTAATCAACAAACATGTATTACATGTGTTCTCCGTGCCAGCTATCCTGCTAGGTACAGAGGATTAAGAATAAATAAGAGAATTCCTGTTCTCTAGGAAGTACTAGTTTGGCAATGACTTCATAATATTAGTCTAGAAATGTAATTATGAGGATTTTAAAAAATGCCACTAAAAATAAATTCAGACAATAATATTGTAGTCTTTAGCTTGAAATTTATGTATTTTTGAAACATACAAAATTAAAATATAATTATTATTTTCATCATAGATTTATTAGGAAAGTCAAATTAATGGATTTGAATATTAATTTTAAAATAATGACAAGTTAAATGAGTAAAAAAGGCTAAAACAGTACATTCTCTTGCCATTTGACCTAGGCAAAATGCAGAAGTGCTCTAAAACATCTTTAATTAAGGTCTTAATAAATGTATAATGAGATTCATTTTTTTCTTTCACAAGCAAGAAATTTATGAAGATTGGGATTATTGGGTAAAGAAAGTAAACACTTTAAAAATTTTAAACACAAACTAAATTTATTTGCCAAAATGTTCCATTAAATTAAATTGTATTCGTTTAAAATTTCCATCTATTCTTATGAACAAAGAACATTTTAATTATGTTATATATTTAAGGTATTACCAAAATTGTATTATTTTTGTTTAAATATTGTTTCTTTTATTACTACTGAGGTTCAATATGTTGCCATATGTTTACTAATGAAATTTCTCTTAAGCAAAGTGTTTGTGATGGCATTTACTACTTATTAGGGGCTTCTGTATTCTTCTAAATTGTATGTACTTTTAAAATCGAATGTATTAAATCTTCATCACATTTTCTATAAATATTAAACCCCTATTTAGAAGTTGCCTCTTTGGTGTAGGCCTGTCTATAATGCAATTTTTACATATTTAAAGTTTAATTTATAAAATATCATTTTAAAAACAAATAATGGGATATTTTACTTAATGCCATTTATAAAATGTAATATTTTAATTACAAGTTCTATGGCTCTAAAAAATAATATAATTCATGATAAAATGTCAAGTTCTGGCATTGCAATATAATCAATACATAATTTATTTATAAATAAATATGTAGTTCAAATGTTAGAGTAAAAAAATTCTTGATAGTTAAAACAGGATTTATGAACAAAATGATTTTAGCTGGTGGAACTACCAACAAAGTTTATAGTAAAACTAGAGACCCGGTGCACAAAAATTCATGCACTCGGGGGGGGGGGGGGGGGGAAGGTCCTTTAGCCCGGCCTGTGCCCTCTTGCAGTCCAGGACCCCTCGGGGGATGTCCAACTGCTGGCTTAGGCCCGCTTCCCATGGGGAGTGGGCCTAAGCCGGCAGTTGGACAACCTTAGCGCTGTTGGGGAGGTTGGAGAGGCTCCCGCCACTGCTGCTGTGCTCAAAGCCGACAGCCTGGCTTATGGCTGAGCGGAGCTCCCCCTGTGAGAGTGCACTGACCACCAGTGGGCAGCTCCTGCGTTAAGAATCTTCCCCCCGGTGGTCAGTGCACATGATGGTGACTGGTCATTCCCAGTCGTTCCACCATTAGGGTCAATTTGCATATGACCCTTTTATTATATAGGATATAATAATAATAATACAACTAAAATAACAATTATGGCTTATTGAGTCCCTTCTGTGTGCCAGGCATTGTGCTAAGTGCTTTATTACAAGTATTTACTCCACAAAACTCTGAAAGGAGAGTTTTGCCTCCTCTAAAATAAAGCCTATTATTGGAGAACAGGAGGGAGCTCTTGTTAAGAGTAGCCTAGAAAAATTCTGGAAATGTATAAGACTTTGCCAGTTTGGGGGAACTAAGGGAAATTTTGCCATTCTTAAGAACAATAATTTCCTAAAATGTTCATAGGTACTATTTTTATTTTATTTATTTCTGAATTAGAAAGGAAATCCATGGTGTTAAAACTAAATGTTTGGGGAAATCCTGAGTTAAAACTAAATGTTTCTTTCCTGCAGGACTTCTAAACACTTTTTACAAACTTATATGCACTGTCATCCTCCAAGAAGACAACACAACTTTCAGTATCGCCTATGCACATTTCACCATAAAATATCCTTCTTTTTGAGCCTAGATAGTCATGGAATATTTTAAGTGATAGATTAACCGCTTGTGTAACAATCTTAAATGGAAATGGCAATCAGGAGATTAGGTTACTAAGGCCCTTCCCAAGCAGAACTGCATACTTGGAGGGAGCTCCCTTGTTTGGCCTTGCACCCCACTCTTGGTGTATTCTGAAGAGCTTCCTTCTGCCAGAGGGAGAAACTCAGAAGAGAAATGGTGCTGAGAGAAGAAAAATGTTACTGAAGAGAATAGGTTCTTCATTGGTATCCCAG
Organism: Eptesicus fuscus; assembly: GCF_027574615.1. Classification (NCBI taxonomy): domain Eukaryota; kingdom Metazoa; phylum Chordata; class Mammalia; order Chiroptera; family Vespertilionidae; genus Eptesicus; species Eptesicus fuscus. Next base: position 89,008,089 of record NC_072475.1, on the reverse strand, counting down.
AAAAAGAATTTCAGGGACACTCACACAGGAGCTCTACCCAAGAGTGGCAAGATTTATTACAGTGAAAAGCGATAGTAAACTCTGGGTGAGGCACAGAGAGGGCCGGCTAAAGAGCTGCCCTGAGCTCCTTGCTAAGATTCCATATATTTTCTTGATTTTGGAAAAGAGTGGGCTTTCGTTCAAACTGTGCAATCTCTTTCCTGGCTTTCTGGGTCCCGTGCTATGCCCCCATCCAATCTCTTTCACAAATTTTCTCAGGCCAGTGGCCCTCCTCCTCTTATGGTTGCCATTTTGGCTCCTACTGGCATGCCTCGTAGCTCCCCTTCCTCATTTGGCTTCTACTGCACACGCACTTAGTAAGAGGAATTCCCTCACAGTCCCTGCCCCCCCTGCCACACACACACACCCCTTGTAAGTCCTGTGGACTCCCCAGGTGACCCACAAGCTGTCTTTCCTGCCCACTCAGATGTTTTTGTCTCTTTAGCAAGGGATGCCAGCTCCTGGTTACTCCCCAGGGTGACTGAAAGGCCATTTTTTCCTACCTAATCATACTTAATCAGATGTCTGTTTTTGTTTGCTCCCTCCTCTTCAGTTAATATCTAACTGCCTACTCTAACAAAGGCAAGGTACTTTATAAGAACCTTCCTTCAAAGTACCAGGTACTTTTCAAAGTTCTGGGGATAAGGAAGCTTAAATGTGCTTCAAAAGAGATAAGTCATAATGCCACAGAGAAATGCAAAGTTAGGGTGGTGGTGGTCTGGGAGCATACAGAAATCACACCCAAAGTTCTCTTACGAGGTGTCAGAGGATTAATAAAGAAGGGAGTTTTTATGTGAATATTGGAAACTGAGTTGTTAAGTACATAGGTGGTGACACACTTCAGGAAGGGTAATAAAGGAACAAAGGCATGGAATGTGAAAGAATATATAGGTTATTTGGGAAAACATATGATTTGGTAGATTACAGGTATCAAAGTATAAAGTTTCTCTTTCTGTGAGTTCATTATTGGTGTATAAAAAAAGCCATAGAGTTCTGGGTGTTAATTTTGTATCCTGCTACATTGCTGAATTCATTTATTAAATATATTCTTTTTTTTATGAAGTCTGGGGTTTTCTATGTACAATATCATGTCATCTGAGAGATATTGTACCTCCTTGTATCCCCCGAATAAATCACACTAGGTCATGGTGTATGATATTTCTAATGTAATGCTGGATCTGATTTGCTAGAATTTTGTTGAGGATTTTAGCATCTATGTTCATTAGAGATATTGGCCTATAGTTCTCTTTCTTTGTGGTGTCTTTATCTAGTTTTGGAATTAGGGTAATGCTGGCTTCATAGAAAGAGCTTGGAAGTGTGCCTTCCTCTTGAAATTTTTGGAATAGTCTGAGGAGGATAGGTTTTAGTTCTTCCTTGAATGTTTGGTAAAACTCCCCTGTGAAGCCGTCGGCCCCAGGCCTTTGTTTGCTGGAAGATTTTTTGATTCTGCTTCAATTTTCTCAGTAAGTATTGGCCTATTCAGGTTTTTTTATTCTTTCTGATTGAGTTTTGGAAGCTTGTATTTTTCTAACAATATGTCCATTTGGTCTAGGTTGTCTAGTTTGTTGGAATAGAGTAGTTCATAGTATTTTTTCATAATCCTTTGTATTTCTGTGGGGTCGGTTGTTACTTCACCTCTTTCATTTCTGATTTTGTTTACTTGGGTCCTCTCTCTTTGCTCTTGGTGAGCCTGGCTAGAGGTTCATCAATCTTGTTTATCCTTTCAAAGAACCAGCTCTTGGTTTTATTTATCTTTTCTATTGTTTTTTTGGTCTCTATGTCATTTATTTCTGCTCTAATCTTTATTATTTCCTTCTTCTGCTCACTCTGGGCTTTTCTTGTTGCTCTCTTTCTAATTCTTTGAGTTGTATGGTTAGATAATTATTACCTTTTGTTCTTGTTTTTTGAGATAGGCTTGTAGAGCTATAAACTTCCCTCTCAAGGCTACTCTTATTGTGTCCCATAGATTTTGGATTACTGTGTTTTTATTGTCATTTGTTTCCAGGATGCTTTTTATTCCTTCTTTGATCTCCTTGGTAACCCAATCATTGTTTATAGCATGCTATTTAGCCTCCAAGTGTGGTTTTTTTTTCATTGTTTTTATTGTAGTTGATTTCTAATTTTATGCCATTGTGATCTGAGAATATGTTTGATATGATTTTTATCTTCTTGAATTTGAAGAGATTTTGCCTGTGTCCCAATATGTGCTCTATCTTTGAAAATGTCCTGTGTGCACTTGAGAAGAGTGTATATTCTGTAGCTTTGGGGTGAAATGTTCTGAAGATGTCAATTAATTCCATCTTATCTGGTGAGTTATTTAGAATTGATTTTTCTTTGCTTATTTTTTGTTTAGAGAATTTATCCAGTGGTATCAATGGCGTATTAAAGTCCCCTACTATGACTGTATTGCTATCTATCTCTTCCTTGATATATTCCAGAGGATTTTTTTTTTTTTTTTTTTGTATTTGGGTGCTCCTGTATTGGGTGCATATATGATTTCCAGAGTTATATCCTCTTGTTGAATTTCTCTGCTTAGTATTATGAAGTGGCCTTTCTTATCTCTTGTTATGGCCTTCACTTTGAGGTCTATTTTGTCAGTTATAAGTATTACTACCCCAGCCTTTTTTGCATTATCATTCACCTGAAAAAAAAATTTTTTTTCCATCCCTTCACTATCAGTCTGTGTGAGTCCTTTGTTCTGAGGTGGGTCTCTTGTAGACAGCACATATATGGGTCATGTTTTCTTATCCATTCAGCTACCCTATGTCTTTTGGTTGTGGCATTTAATCCATTTACATTTATTACCAAATGGTACTTGTTTGTTGCCATTTTTATTCTTTATGCTTGTGTTCTTTCTTCCTTTCTTATTTCTTCTTTTTACAGCAGTCCCTTTAGCATTTCTTGCATTGGTGGCTCGATGGTAATAAACTCCCTTAGCCTTTTTTGTATGTGAAGCTCCTGATTTCTCCTTCAATTTTGAATGATAGCCTTGCTGTGTATAGTATTCTTGGATTCAGTCTCTTGCATTGCATCACTTTGTATATTTCATTCCTTTTCCTTCTGGACTGATATGTTTCTGTTGAGAAATCAGTTGATAGTCTAATGAGCAATCCCATATAAGATCTGTACCTCTCTGACAGCCTTTAAGATTCTTACTTTGTCGTTGGTGTTTGCCAACATAATTATGACTTGTCTTGGTGTGGGTCTTTTGGGGTTCATCTGGTTTGGGACTCTGTGAGCTTCTTGGACTTGTGTGAGTTTTTTCTTCCCAATATCAGGAAAGTTTTCTCTCATTATTTCTTCAAACAGGTTTTCTATTCCCTGCTCAGTTTCCTCTCTTTATGGCACCCCTATTATGTGGATGTTGTTTTGTTTTGTGTAGTCCAAAAGCTCCCTTAGTCTCTCCTCCTGCTTTTTTAAGTTGTTTTTTTTCCCAGTTGCTGCTCTGCTTGGGTGTTTTTTCCTACCTTGTCTTCTAGCTCACTGATGCAGTCCTCAACTTCTTCTAGTCTACTGTTGATGCTTTCTATTGTGTTCTTTATTGCAGCTATGTCTTTCTTCATTCCCCCTCGATTCTTATACACGTTGAATTTGTTTTCCATCCTTTTCAGCGTCCTTATGACCATTGCTCTTAATTCTTTCTATGACATATTGCTTGCCTCCATTTCATTTCTTTTTCCAGTGATTCATCCTGTTCTTTTGTATGGGAGCTGTTTCTTTGTCTCCCCATTTTTGTTCCTCTCAGGGTTTCTGGTTATGTGGCCCACTATCTACCACGTTGATCAAAAGGCACAAAATACAAATCCAAGAAGACATGACAGAGAGGGAACAAGACGACTATATTCATGACACCAATAACCCCAAATAAAGGTTACCACCAGAAAAAAGAGAATTAGGGGGAGAAAAGAGAGAAAAAATTATATTAAGAAAAGAAAAAAAGGTAAGAGAGAACAGAAAAAGAAGGAAATGGAAGGGTGAAAAATATATACATATATGAGGAGAAAACTCCACAAAATATACTAGTATATATATATGGAGAGAACACAAATAAATCAAAAAATGCAAACAACAAACACCCAGAAAAAAAAGAGGGGGCACTGAATCTGAAGAGTCAGAGCATATTTCTAGAAGGTAAGGTAAAGGAATTGAATGAATGGGGGAATGGCCATGATTCAGTATAGAGGAGGTAGAAAGAGGATGAGTGTATAAGAAAAAAGTAAAAAACAAAATACTCAAAAATAATAATAATTAATATATATATATTATAAATATGTATATATATATATCCCCTTTCTTTAATCTATCTACATATATATTCATCTATTTTTGGAAAAGGAGTATAGAATAGAGAGCAGATAGGCCTGACTTTGGTGAGTGAAACTAATTAAGCTATTAATAGAAGAGAGCAAGAGAGGAAAGGAAAAACAAAAGCATAAAATAAAAACAAACAAAAAACAACAAGAAAAAAATTGGCTAGCAAAGAAAGAGAAAAGAGAAGGGTGCATGGACTGGGAGCAGGGGAGAGGAAATTAGATATATGAGTAAGCTAACAGAGACTACTATAATAGTAATGCATCAATAAAGCAGATAAAGATCAATTTTTTACAAGAAGTAAAAAGAAAGGAGAGAGAAAAACTAAAGCAGAAGCATGAGATAAGAAACAGGATGAAAAGGGGAGAAGTGAGGAAGAAAAGGTTGGCAAAAAGGAAAAATTGAGATAAAGTAAAATAATGATATAAAAATAGAATTTAAAATACTAAACCAAAAAAATTAAAAGGTTAAAAAATAATAATAAATAAAAATAATAAAATCAAGAAAAAAGAAAAAAATTATTTATTAAGTGAAAGATAAAAAATAAAATAGTGAAGTAGTGAAGTGTCCTTCACTTCAGCTGAGTTTTAATATCTGTGGGGGCTGGTTTAAGACCGCTCTCTACTGTTCTGTCTGCCACGTCTCAGTTTCCTGTTAGGTAGTCAGCACCATGTTAAAGTTCCCAGCGATCCACTGCTCCTCTTTGTCAGACTCCATAGCCTTGGTTTCAGGCAGGCGGGATCAACCTGCCTGCTTTGTTTTTCTGCCTGCTTTCAGTAGTGTTTACACAAGTGTCTATTTCTGACATGGGCTCTAGGTGGCAGTGTTGCTGTATTAGTTTCCAGGACCAAATGGCCCCTCAATCTAGTCCCTGAGGGCTCCCTGGGGGTATTCAGAATCCTTGTTTCCCTGCCAAACTCAAGGCTGGGTGTGGCTGCCCTGCCAGGAGGGGCCTGGTCTTCAGGAGAAAAATGGCTGTTCAGGGTTCGAGGGATCGAACTGTCCCATAGCTGGCTTCCTGATTGATTCTCCCTATTTTGCTCCCCAGCTTAAACAAAACCACCTTCCCCTGCACGGCAGCCTCGGTGAGTGTTTGTAATTAAAAGATCCCATGCACTGGGCTGGTGCAGAACTCAGGCTGCCTTTCTGGACACAGCCTCCCCGCTCTAGAGTCCCCGCTGCCAGCAGCCCTGGGTACCCCCTTCCACGGGTGCGGGTTCCGTGCCCCAAGGGACGCGGACTGGGTGCAGCGCGGTTTCCTTCTGACCCTCTGGTCCCGGTTGTGCGTGTCTCTCTCCAGCCCAGATCCCCGATCCTACCATTCACCAGGCGTCCCCCATCCTTTCCGGCCACGGATTGTCTCGCCAGCTGTGTTTAATGCACCAACTCCTGGGTGGGTGGTATTGGATTCAGCTTTTCTTCTATCTGCTCCATGAGAAGGCGCAGGACTCGTCCACCTATTAGGCCGCCATTTCGCCTCCCCCTGGACAAACTCCTTAGGAGCCCGCGGCCGCCGGGGAGGCTCGGTGTTCATGGGTTCACAGCGGAGGCAGCAGGTCCCTGGCCGGTAGGGTCCCGGGTGGTGGTGTCCGAGGTCACCCCGGGTGGAGGTGAGGCTGGGCTCCCAGTCACAGCCGCTCTCCCCTTCAAGATGCAGTCTCTGTGGCAGAGCCGGCCACCCGGAGAGATTGCAGCGGTAGTAGAGGCAGCCCGGCCAGGGGAGCCTGGTCCGCCAGCCCCCAACAGTCCTGCAGAATATAACTGTCCCTCCCTCACACACACACACACACACTCACTACACACACACACACTCACACACACACACACACACACTCACACACACACACACACACACACTCACACACACACACTCACACACACACACACTCACACACACTCACACACACTCACACACACTCACACACACTCACACACACACACACACACACACACACACTCACACACACTCACACTCACACACACTCACACACACTCACACTCACACACACTCACACACACTCACACACACACACACACACACTCACACACATACACACTCACACACACACACTCACACACACACACACTCACACACACACTCACACAAACACACACACCACACACATCCACACACTCCCTTTTCGCTCCCTCACTCACTCACACTCTCTTCCTCACTGCCATCCTGACAGCTGCCATCTTGGATTCTCTGGAGATCCAGTTTTTATACCATTCTACAGGCTGACTTTTTATTTATTATTATATCATGATAACATTGGCAAATGTTATCATGAATATTTTTTTTTTTTTCATATCTCTTAGTCTGTTTGGGCTGCTAGAACAAAAATACCCTCGTCTGGGCGGCTTAAGCAACAAACATTTATTTCTTACAGTTCTAAAAGCTGGGAAGTCCAAGATCAAGGTGTTGGCAGATTCAATGTCTGGTGACATCAGGCTTTCTGGTTCTCTCTGTTTTCTCCTGTTTGGTATAAATCTAGACAGCCATCTTCTCCATGTGTCCTCACCCAGTGGAAGGGGGGAGGGAACTCTTTTAAAAGGTCACGCCCAATCTTGAGTCTTACAACCCCCTGACCTAATCACCTCCTAATGTCTCCATTTCCTAATACCATCACATTGGGGTTAAGATTTCTACATTTTCTAATTTGAAAGGGACACAACACTCAGACTATAGCACCATCATTATTCCTCAGCATCATTAAAATTCATTTTAATGACTACTTTATAGTTTGTTTTATAACTATATTACAATTAACTTTTCCTTCTTTTTTGATATTTAGGTTGTTTCTTACCTTTCTCTTTTTTTTCTGTTTAGAAGTCAGTGCCTTGATAAATATTTTTCACTTGAGTGTTTTCAGATTTTTCTGATAAGGTACTTGTGATATGTATCTAAAAGTAGACTTACTTTGTCAGAAGGTATAAACATTTCCAATGTTTTATGAATATTTAAATCATTTTCCAAAAAGTGTGAAACATAATACTACTTATTTAATTAATCATTAACCATATGACTTTTACTTGATGTATTTAACCTATCTATAAATTCTTTTTTTTCAGTTTTCATGTAATATTTCAATTCACCAGTTGTATATTTTAAAAAGATTAGCTAGAGGTTGTATTATTGTTAACTATATTTCCTTAGAAACTATATTTTCTTCTACCTAAAATGAACCACATAATTTCTTTACAGATTTAGTTTTTAACATATTTTTAAATAGAGAAAAAAAATGATCAAGAACAAATGTTATTTACCTCTTACATGTTTAATATATGTTTCTAGTTTCTCCTAAATTTAACATTGCTCGTGGTAGAAAATTTAGAAAATACAACAGTGTATACAGGAAACAAATTACAAATTACAACCCTGCCATCTAAAGGGAACTAATATGCATCTCACAATGGTAGTTTGGGCATTTTTTTGTTCAGAAATCATTTTGTTTGGATCTGATAGCCTGTAACAGTCCATGGTACATGGCTGGTATTTAACAAACATTTGTTAAATAGATGAATATTTTTAGCTTAATTTCAATATTTTTCATAGATATTTACAATAGCTAATGTGTATTGATTTATATACCAAGCCTCATCATGCTCAATGCTACATGCAAGATCTCATTTAATACAGCAACCCTGTTAGGTCGGAACCAGTATAGGCTCAATGGGCAGATGTAGAGTCAGCTTTAAAATTATTAAGGTGCGGAAACTCCATACTGTTCTCCACAGTGGCTGCACCAGTCTGCATTCCCACCAGCAGTGCACGAGGGTTCCTTTTTCTCCGCATCCTCGCCAGCACTTCTCGTTTATTGATTTGTTGATGATAGCCATTCTGACAGGTGTGAGATGGTACCGCATTGTTGTTTTGATTTGCATCTCTCAGATGATTAGTGACTTTGAGCATGTTTTCATAACATGGCCTTACTTCTGTCTTATTTCGAAAAGCATCTATTTAGGTTCATTGCCCATTTTTTTATTGTATTCTTTATCTTCCTTTAGTTAAGTTATATGAGTTCCCTGTAAATGTTGGAGATTAAACCCTTATTGGTGATAACATTGGCAAATATGTTCTTCCATGCAGTGGGCTTTCTTGTTGTTTTGTTGATGGTTTCTTTTGCTCTGCAAAAGCTTTTTATTTTGATGTAGTGCCATTTGTTTATTTTCTCTTTGGAACTCACATTTGACCCAGTGATCCCACTTCTAGGAATATATCCCAAGAAACTAGAAACACCAGTTAGAAAGGATATATGCACCCCTATGTTCATAGCAGCACAATTCACCATAGCTAAGATTTGAAAACAGCCTAAGTGCCCATCAGCACATGAGTGGGTTAGAAAACTGTGGTACATCTACACAATGGAATACTATGCTGCAGTAAAAAAGAAGGAATTCTTACCATTTGCAACAGCATGGATGGAACTGGAGAGCATTATGGTAAGTGAAATAAGCCAGTCAGAGAAAGATAAATATCGTATGATCTCACTCATTTATGGAATAATGAACAACATAAACTGATGAACAAAAACAGATCCAGAGACAGAGAAACATTGATCAGATCATTAAACCTCAGAGGGAAGGTAAGGGAGGGTGGGGGTAAGGGGGAGAGATCAACCAAAGGACTTGTATGCATGCATATAAGCCTAACCAATGGACACAGACAACAGGGGGGTGAGGGCATGAGTGGGGTTTTGGGGGTAATGGGGGAAAAAGGACACATATGTAACATCTTAATCAATAAATAAATTTTAAAAAAAATAAAATTATTAAGGTGCCCATAAAATGTCATATAACAGAAAACAGTTTAAGCTGTGGCAGGTTCCCAAGTGTCCTGCTTACGGAGGACATGCTTCTCACCATTACACAATTCTGCCCCCACAACAGGCAAATTAACCACAATCATTTCATTGGGATTTATTATTTTAAAACTGCTATTGTTAGTAAGACATTTCTTAAACCCCCAAATGTTTGATTCCTTGGATTTAGTAGCACTCATTAAAATATTTTCATATTTTTATAATTCCAATATTTTATTTGACTAAACATACAATTGTAATGCTTACTATTATAAGCAACATTTAGTGTGCTTTCTGGTGATTACTTGAGATTTGATCGCTATTAGTAAAATAATTAATTCAAGAAAATGATTCTTTTTAAAGTTGCTGATTCAAACTGAGTAATTTACATACTCTGAAAGATTGTTGATGTACGCACTACAACTACACAAGCAGGCCTCAATTTGTTGTTGTCAGGTCTTCTTTAGATTCTTAACACTTATTGAGGAGTCCAAAGAGTTTTTGTTTATGGGACTCAGTGTTACCTATATTTACCATGTTGGAAATTAAAAGCAGAAGAAAATGTAAACACGTAAGCAAACATTCTTTTAGTTATTAGAATGATCATTCATCATATATTAGATAATCTCTAGAAAACTCCACAGTACAAATATGAGAGAATGAGAGTGAAAAGGTCAAATTATGCCATGGTGTTATTATGACAATACTTTGACTATGTAGTTTCTATGAAAAGTTCTTCAGGATTTCTAGGGGCCCCCAATTCCTCTTTGAGAACCACTACACTACGCCATACCTAGTATTTTAACTTACCATGTAAAAAATTTTCCCATTTAAACAATATATTTTCCTTGTTTTAACTTGCATTTATTTGGATCATTGTTCTTGCATCTCCTCTTTTATAATCTTTTCTTCTGATATATACTGTATTTGTCTTTCACTTGTCCTATTTCAAAATCTCTTCACATTTTCACTTGAAATGCAGACAATAATACCACTTTGCTTTTCATTTTCTTTCCATTTTGCTGAAGCAAATTCACAATACTCATTATTGACTGTTCTAGCAGACCTTAAACTCAGAAGCCCTCAGAATAAGTCGCCCTGACTTCATTCATGCCACAGCTGATCTGTGTGTGCCCTGTGGATAATTACTGGAAATTATAGCTCTGTCTTGAAACTCTGATAACACCAACTCTTTTGTGATTTAATTTCTTCTATTGATTTTACAAAGAATTAGTTTCTAAATGATGCCTACACTTAAATTTCTAGCCACCATCTGTCAACACTTTCCAGTTTAGTATATAAAATTTCAATGCATTCTTCATAGAATATTGAAGGATTCAAATTGTTTCAACTGAAATTATATTGTCTTGTCTAGAACTTAGTCTTAGTCATATTGCCTTCAATTAAACATAATTCCCCATGTTTAAAAAAGCTAATTTGTTTTTTTTCACAACATGATTGAGTTTATCTCAAATGCTTGCAGCATTTGAGTTTACAGAAATTATGTTCTGTCAAAATATTTTATAATGGTAGCTTTAAATATTGCCCTGAGGAAATAATATTGCTAAAAGTTGACTGAGAAATAATATCTCTGTGCTATGCGACATTAGAATAATTTTCTTATTTCCTGGAGATAATATATTATGTCTACACTTTTGAAAGAGAATTTATATTTGCCCACAAAGTAGAATATTTAAATGGGAAAGTTAAGGATTCATGATGCATTACTAAATTATGAATCTAACAGCCACCTCTATACATTTCTACTCATAAAAGCCCCCTTTCCACTTTGGACTAAATGAAGTGGTTAATAGTTTGGGCAGAGTACTTAGCTTCTGAAAATAGCCTGCAGATAATGGATGACATTGGTGATAAATATAATATACAGCTGACAACCTACATACAGTACTGGTGCCTACAGTAGTGCATGCTAATTAGCAAGCACCCCTGGCGACTCGATGTACCCTCCCCTCCATCTGTTGCTTCACTTTGAATTTTGAGCAACTAGAATATTGAGTATTTGAAATTATCTTTAGTGCTTTTAGTTTAAATATATGTATGTATATTTAGTCAAATCATATGAATATATATAATATAATACAGTAAATAAATAACATCAACTCAAGTACTTAAGAAGTTTTCTATATCTAACATTGTTTAAGCTAAATATTCAAATATTTGAAAGATAATTTCAGCATTTATCTGGACATCTAGCATCTCTTTAGTTCGCTAAAAATGGTAAAATCAATTTTGAGTATATTGTAAGAGTAATATAATAGAAAATACTATACAAAATAGCTAAAAATAACCCAGACCTGGGAAATTGTCTCACGGTTTGAGAAAAATAAATATTGTCTCTTTTATGGAATATGAAACCAATTACTTAATGATATATATAATGTGATGAACTTAAAAAGCAAACTTGCTTTATAGAATAGTTATTAAAATATGGATGATTATAATCAGACTTCCTGGGTTAAAATCGATATTCTGCCACTTATTAGCTATGTAACTTTGGTCAAGTTTCTTTACCTCTTTGTCTAAATTTTCTCCTTGTCTCAATGTTTGTATTTGTAAGATGAAATAATAGTATCTCTAAGGTTGTTATGAGGATTAAAGAAGCTAATATTCACAAATACTTATAACAGTTTCTGCCACAGAATAAATTATATAAGTGATTGTAAAATGAATAAAAATACTATGTTTGTCTTTAATAATTTTAGCTTTGAAACTGTGCTAAGATGTCCAAAGATGTGATTGTGCTAATTATAAAATTCTTAATCCTCTCATATTGTTCTTTTAAATGTAATTTTATTAAATAATAATATCATGAAAGAATGAATTCAGTTGATTTCTATTCACATTTTATCATTAATAAAACATTAGATTTTCATTTGAAAGAGAAAATATCTATTTTCATGCTGACTTTTTGGAAGTGTTTCCAATTAGACGCAGGTCAATTAATATCATAACTAACTGTGATTATTAGTCAATTTACCAAAAACTCTTTTTAAGAGCTACAGAAAATCTTGTATTGCCTGTGAACTTTTTCTAATTGAACAAGAGACCATAACTGATAGCCTGGAGGTATAGATTAGATAATTAGTCACAGTGTGCTCTTTGCTGATCCCAGTGGAAATTAGCTAAACCACTAATGATGGACAGTATAACATGAGAGTAAACAGTGGCCGAATTACCCTCTATTTGCTGATATTTTCCTTTTTAAATATGTTTTCATATATAATTTTTTTCTATATCTTGGTCTGAATATCTTTAATTTTAGAATGGAAGATTTTATCACATAGTTTATAATTAGCAGTAAAACAGTAATGCAAAAATGGACAAAAATTGCTTAACTCTCTTCTGTTTTTCATATAAGCTCTAAAATACAAGGCATACAATTGAGAAAATTAACTTTTGTTTCCTGTTTTAAAACATCAATACAACTAATATTCCTTAATATTCAAATAATTAAATGTTACAAAATTAGAAAATAATACTCCCGTCAATCAGTATCATATCTGCATACTTTATAATAAATATCAAACAACACAGATAAAATCCTATAGTTATAGTCAAAATCTGGATGCTTTGTTTACATGATCACTTATATTTTTTACCTATTCTGGTAATTGGCTTTTATGGCTGTCATTAAATACCTGCAGTCAGACCTGAGTAAATGTCTCAGAAAGTAGGAGATTTGGGCAGAGTAAGCTTGTCAGTAATTTATTAAGAATAACTCCTTTATCAGTTAACTTTTGGAATGTTGCAAACCAGCCCCAAATTTAAAACAACCATTTATCATTGTTGATGATCTGCAAGTTGGCTGGGTGGTTCTGCTGATCTGGGTCAGACTGGTTGACCTTCGCTGGATTCCTTCATATACCTGCAGCCTTCTGGCGGGATGGTGGGTTCTGGCCACCTGGGATAGCCTAGCACTCCTGTCTGGGTGTTGCTCAGCTGATGTCTGGAGATAACAAGAATAACTGGACTGTTCTCTCATCACGCAGCGGGTTAGCCTAGGCTTGTTCACATGGCACGCAAGAGAACGAAAGTAAAGAAACACACAGATCTCTTGATGATAGGGCTCAGAACCAGTACTTCACTCTGCTGCATTCTATTGGTTACAAGGCGAGCCCAGATTCAAGAATGGAGGAATAGATTCCACCTCTTGAAGGCAGTAACAAAAATAATTACGGTCATTTCTTGAATCTACAGAGCCACTCTGGATAATTTAGGAATAAATCATATTGTTTAACTGAGCTGAGGCCTTAGTACATGAGCCCCATAACTGAAAAACTGATTTTTTTTTCTTTTTTTTTTTCTTTTTTTGCCTCTGCAGTCTTCTCTGTATAATATTAACAAGGAGATGGGAACATGAAAAATCAACCAATTAAACTATTTGACTGTTGATTTACAAGAGGAAATTTCCAGGCCAAAGCCTTTTTTGATTCCATGTATTAAGTAAAATGTCTTTCTTTCTTTCTTTAATTTATTTATTTTGATTCCATGTATTAAGTAAAATATCTTTCTTTCTTTAATTTATTTATTTTTAAATATATTTTTTATTGATTTTAGAGGGAGAGGAGAGAGAGGAGAGAGAGAGAGAGAGAGAGAGAGAGAGAGAGAGAGAGAGAGAGAGAGAAACATTAATGATGAAAGAGAATCATTGATTGGCTGCCTCCTGCATGGGATCGAGCCCTGAATCAAACCCGGGACCCTTCAGTCCGCAGGTCAATGCTCTATCCACTAAGCCAAACCAGTTAGGGCCCTCCCTTTAAATTAGCTAAGTGAAAGTAGCCATTTCAGTGCTGAACAAAGTTTTATTCATTTAAAAATACTTACTCAATGGATCCTCAGTTGAATTGGCTTCCAAACTCCAGTGTAACAGTATAGTCTAAAGTTAGTATTCCGGAACCTGCCTGTGATCTCTAGCTGGAAGTGTTGTAACAAGCTCCAGGGCTCTAGTCACTTCTGTGGAAATGTACCATGAGCAATGCTTATTGTCTATTTTCTTGTTCCAACCACCAGAATCTTGCTTTGCATTTTGCAGTGGAGGCAACCTGATTGCTGTGCTTTTTTGTGAAAAAGTATTCCAACTCTGATCCTTATACAAGTGAAAGGAAGGATTAGTTGAGAAGAGTTTATATGATATACATTAATGTTAGCATAGATTGCATGCCTACATGCGTGTGAACACATACCTGTCTTTGCTACATAACTTACAGGATCTTTGACCACCATCTTTCATCCAAGCTTGTTTCTCCTCTTACACTCTCCATCTCAATTAATGGTACTGCTCTCTGTTATTTCATAAGCCAGAAACCTGGAAATCTTCCTTGACGTCTCCTCTCATTTATTCCCTGTCTATAATGAATAATCATGTCATGCATATTTTAATTCCTTCATATCACTGCCATCTGCCTTCATCTCTCTATCCTTCAACATTTCTGCCTAACTTTAAGCCTGATTAAGTTACTGCAATTGTGTCCTGACACTTCTTAAAATCAGTCTCATTTCCTTCAGTCTATTGTCTATGCTGCTGCTAGAATTAATTCCCTAAAATATAGTTCAATTTACTTCATTCACATTTCTAAAATTATACAGGGGCTCTTCATTCAAGATAGAATCCAAACCCACATCTACATGGAGAAAGGATTTTAAAGCACAACTCCTGTATTTATTACCTCAAGTTCTACAACAAAACAATTAGTGCTATCTGTGGCCACATTCCATAAATGTGGTGGTGCACTTTCTGTGTAGAGTTACTAAGAGTGTGGCTAAACCTGTTTTGCAACCCTCAACCTATCACCTACTTCCAGGATGAGGTTGTAGATTTCAGAATGCTTTAGCATCCACCCTCCCTCGATACCCAGATGTACATGGGAGCATTTGCCTGCACACACAGACTCCCAAGCATTGGGTAGGAAAAGGTGGTTCTTCCCTCTTGATCCAAGCTCAAGAACAGAGCCTTTAAAAGAAATACTTGACCCTTGACATTTTTAAAGTACAGAAACTGGTACCAGAACTATAGCTTAAAAAGTGACAAAGTGGATGTCAGAGAATTGAGACTGTCGAGGGAACACATTTCAGTAAAGACAGAAGAGAGGTATGTGATGCTCTCTGACCTGTGGACAAGACATGCACTGTGTATCAGCCAAAGCCCTTTCAAATGTTACACAGATGACTGCCTGGTAGGTAACAGAGGGATGGACCTATGGATGCCCAGGGACCTGAAAGCAGGATCATAAGTAGAATGTTTGAGGCCAGTAGTGCCCACCCCAACGACACTGCAATTGGAGGTCACCAGCAAGGCACGTACCCGAGGAACTCAGAGAGGCATCCACAGGGAATATCAGTATTAGCAAAGGACCACTTTCACAGCGCCCTGTCACTAGATTACCCTGTGCCTGTCAGAAAGCTCTTTTCTATTTCTTACATCTTCCCAGTTCTAGTCACTAACCCTGCAAGAGAGCCAGGGGCAGCTCAGGGATGAATTTGGGGTGGGGCCAGAACAGTAAGGTGATCCTCTCCTTGGATAAACTCTCCTTACTCCTACCTAGTAACATGAGAATGAGAAATAAAGGTGGAGTTGGGGATCAGAAAAAAATAACACCATTTTTTAATGCAAATTTTCATTACTCAGAAAGTGACTAGAAAGTTTTCTAGAGAATGTATTTATATACAATACTAGAGGCCTGATGCATGAAATTTGGGGTCCCCTCACCCAGCCTGCACCCTCTCCAATCCAGGACCCCTCGAGGGATGTCTGACTGCTGGTTTAGGCCCCATCCTAGGGAGTCAGACATGCCTCTCACAATCCGGGACCGCTGGCTCATAACTGCTCACCTGACTGCCTGCCTGATTGCCCCTAACTGCCCCCCCTGCCAGCCTGATCACCCCTAACCACCTCTGCCTGCTGGCCTGATTGCCCCTAACTGCCCCTCCACCACTGGCCTGGTCGCCCCTCACTGCCCCCCCCGCCGGCCTGGTCGCCCCCAACTGCCCGCCCCCCCTGCCGGCCTGGTCACCCCTAACTGCCTCTGCCTGCTAGCCTGGTTGCCCTCAACTGTCCCCCCTGCTGGCCTGGTCACCCCTCACTGCCCTCCTCTGCCGGCCTGGTTGCTGCCAACTGTCCCCCCTGCCAGCCTGGTCGCCCCACACAGCCTGCTGTTCAGTCATTTGGTTGTCCCTCACTAACCCCCCTGCTGGGCTGGTCACCCCACGCAGCCTGCTGTTTGGTTGTTACTGTGAGGGCATCCTGACCAATTTGCATGTTACCGTTTTATTAGTATAGATTCACAGATATATAAAAATCTGATGATATACCTTTGCAGTACATATTTGGTTCTTTCCTTTGTCAACATAAGAAATGTCCAAACCTGTAGATAATTTTTAGGAGTTTATTTGAGCCAAATTATTAACATATGCCAGGAAGCAAAACCAAAATGGATTAAGAAAATGCTTCAGAGAATGGCAGTTTTGCAGCTTATTTTATACCTTAGAATAAAGGGGGAGACATAAAGAGGGTTACCATGAATTAACTGGTGATAGATTAAGGAGTGGGAGAAACGCATAGTGGGGAAATCTCTAGGATTAGATAAAAGGCAAAATGGAAAAACATGTACTTTTTACATTGTTGGGTGCAGGAGAGTTAATAATTTACAGCACATAGAGATGGTATTTGGGGAACAAGATAATAATGAGGGGTTCTGTGATCTTGTACTCTGGTACCTGTGGCTGTGCCTTGGAGGGGTAGGGAAAAACAAAACTGCTCGGACATTGCCAAGATGCACAAGAACAACGGACAGAGCTCACTTGAGGTAAAGATTGACCTTTGCTAAGGAAACTATAGAACTGAAACGTGACTACCTGCCACAGCCTAACCAGCTAAGAGTGTGTGATCAGACCATCCTGTGTGACTTTTAGTCTTTGAATTTGCCAGGCCTGCCATGTGGCCCCGTGAGCTTGTCAAGTTTATTGCATAGCCCCTTTTCAGTCAGAGAACTAGCCTCCTCTTAGCCACAGATACACTATGTATTTGAACAGATAATACAAAATTCCCTAGTGTTTATCTCAGAAAGGAAAATAGAACATCAAAACCTCAGAAGTTTCCTTGGTGGTAACAAATACGTGTTTATAAAACACAGGGAACTCTGATTAAAGGGATCTAAGAATCTGGGGAAATATTCTCTGGTAATCCCTCTGGCAACATTTAATTATAATGCAGTCCCCCTCCTCAGGCAATGAGTCCAATCTATTATACCATGAGCAACAATCTATTTACTGCAACACATTAAGAAATTTAAATATCTGGAACAGGTCATATCTCATTTGCTATTGCTGATTAAAACAAATAATGGAGTAAAATCTCTTTCTCTCTCTCTCTCTCTCTCTCTCTCTCTCTCTCTCTCTCTCTCTCTCTCATCACCATTGGACTGTGCCCAAGATTATTTGAAAAAATAAAGTTAATACTTTAATAAAGTTAATACTTTAATACTTGAATAGATATAGTTTTCTAAGTTGTATTAGTCATATGAAACTTAGTTTGAGAACTCTTCCTTTGAGTATTTTTTATGGTGTTTAGGAACTCACATTTATCAATACTTTGGTTTTTTGTTGAGTATTTCAAGGAGGTCATTTCCACTCTAGTCATCACAATGTGCCAAAATCTGATTTCTGCAGTCATAGAAAAGTGCAATCCTCTCTGTAGATGATATTAGATCATTTTGTAAACAATTTGCATGACTCACTTCTAATTCCTGTTTTTTCTCTGTGAATTATAAAAAAAAAAAAAGAAAATGGCACGAAAAGATGACCTAGAGTATGCCACTAGATGCGAGCTAAGTACTAGTAATGAGCAGTGGGAATAGCTGAGCCCATCCTAGACTGGCCCCTCCATGCCCCGGACAGGCTGCCTTTTCTCCACGCTCACATCACATCACATCACAGGTATCAGCTCTTCTTGGTGAGTTAAAGAAGATTTCTCACACTCC
The DNA here is from genome assembly GCF_027574615.1 of Eptesicus fuscus. NCBI lineage: Eukaryota > Metazoa > Chordata > Mammalia > Chiroptera > Vespertilionidae > Eptesicus > Eptesicus fuscus. The sequence continues at coordinate 88,989,941 of NC_072475.1, read as the reverse complement.
TGTTGGCATATCATTAGTTCCACTTTCCATACAAGACAAAACCTTGAAAAGACAGATTATCTATGCATATAGGAAATGATTTTCCCTGAAGGGCATTTTCTTTTTCTTTATCCAGTGTATGAGTCTGGCAGTTCAACCAAGTTCAAGAATATACTTTTATTAAGCCCATTATCTATCATTGTGAATGCAAACCTGCTGTTTCCTCTCTGCTGATAATCTATCATCTAACAAGAGCAGGATGACTTGAAACCACAGGAGCAAAGAGCAGCCGTGGACTTGGCTTACAAGGAGACTTATACATTAAATTCCACATTCAGTATTTCCTTGCTCAAGTTATATGCACACTCACCCTCCTACCTTTTTGGGAAAATTATATAGCTACTGTGGAGAATTAACCAAATATTAAAAAGAGGAAGAAGAATGAATGGATGAACCTAAAATATAGTCTCTCCAAATTCATTTCTAGAATATTATTTTTAAAGGGAAATAAATCACTTTTTTTTCACACACACAAATAAAAACCAGAGGGATGTCCTACTGAAGGACTGTCTCTCCTAAACGTCCTTGCTCTTCCTTCATGATTCTGTCTGTGTTCCCAGGATAGCAACATTAATTTGACATGGCTGAATTATGCTACCTACTGTTTTCTGTGCAGCACTTTCCGTGCCTGAGGCTGGGTTTCCCGCTTTGGGGATAAGGGGCAGAAAGACATTTCTAACTCTAGTACAAGAAGCAATTAGGCTACAAGTTGTTTAGCTGTGAGCAGTTAACATCACAAACCTAATAAAATTATTTGATTATACGGAATGCTTAGAAATTTCACCTCTTTGGTAAATAGACATGAAATTGTACACCTTATTTTCTGTTTTTACTACTTATTTTAATACTAGAGGCCCCGTGCATGAAATTCGTGCAAGAGTAGGCCTTCCTTCCCCCGGCTGCCGGCACCGGCTTCCCTCTGGCAGCCGGGACCTGGGCTTGCTTCCCTCCGGCCACCGGCCGGCACCTGGGACCCAGGCTTCCCTCCAGCCCCAGCTTCGTCTAATTAGCATATTACCCTTTTATTATTATAGATTGCCCCTCTTATTCCATGCTTTGTGGTAGCAAATAGGATAGATGTATATTTCCTCTCTTTGATTACATTGTCTTTGCCATTGCTGTTATCAGTGTCAGTTGAAGACAGCACCACTTTGTGCCTGCATATGAAAGAAAGCAGCATTTGTTATTTTTGTTTCCTCTACTCAATTAAAAACAAACAAGCAGGCATAAAACCCTTCATGAACACTAATGAACCCAAAATAGTCTGTAATTAATTTCGAATTCACTACTAGTTTCAAAAACTAGCTAACACTGCAGATTGCATTGACCATGATCAGGCCCTTAATAACAAGTCCTATTGTATGAAATGTGCAAGTCAGCAGAAACACAAATGAAAACCTTTCAGCTTCAAATACTTCTACCAGCATGGAAAATAAACAAAGCAAGATGAAATCTGAATTTTAAAAAAGTTTTACACTACTATACGTATTTCATACCAGGATCAGTTAATAAATCATTTCAAAGTACTTTTTTTTATATTTCATTTTTTGTGAGGTCAACTCATAAGAGGTATGAGAGCAAAATTCCACCTTTTTTTCCTAGAACTTCAATAATAATATACCAGGAGTCTTAGGTCATCTAAAGTGCTCATAATAGGTAAGTATATAAATGACCTAATCTTTATTATAAAAATTAATGTGAAAATATGCAAAATCAAAGTGTGCACTCTTACCTAATTAAACACAAAAGAGATGAAATGCTGAATTATTACTTCACATCTGAACAATTCTCTAATCCTGTTTATATCTAATTACTCCTGAGATTTCTTTGCTTTTGAAGTACTCTGACAACTAAATCATGAATTTATTGTCATTATCACTTTCCCTGTATATAATAATCATTATTTACATATTTAAGGTAATATAGACTTGTAATAATGATTCCATGTTATTCGTATTTGTTGTTACTTACTTTTGAAGAAATACAATTTGGAGCTATGATGCTTGCAGTAGTCTAAATGATACAAATAGCATGCTGAATCACATTGCATCCTCAAACATCACACTCTATGAGTTTAAATTCCAGTTTCACCATTTGCCAACATGAGGAAATTGCTCATCTACTCAATACTCAGATATACTAGTCATATATTAGCAATGACCACCTATTTCATAGGGACAAAAATTGCAGAGGTAATCTAAAGGATTGACTTAAAAAATATAGAAAAGGTATTTTCTTCTCCCATAATTGTCTTGTGATGACCATTTTCCACTGAATTTATATCCTTATCCTCTTTAGACGTCCCCTGCCCCAGGCAGCTCTGTAACTCATGGTCAGTCTTTTCGTCTTTCATCAGGTTGCTGCTTCCAGACCTTTCACTCATGAGAGCACAACTTTCACTCATTGAAACACTTTTTTCTTCAATACCTATTTAATGAAAAATCTATGCAACACTACTTTCTCCTATCCTTTGAAAAATCTCCTTCCAAATTCTTAATGACTTTCCCAACAAAAGAAAACAGATGCTCCCTCCAAAACTCCAGATGCTGTACAACATCTGACACCATACATAGCTAATTTTATATAAACTAAAGCTTCATTTTTTGCTCTCCCTTAATTTTTTTTCTATAGCACATTGTTCTGCTTATGAATGTTATACATACAGTCAATTATCCAAGCTAATGGAGGCGAGCTGTGGGAGAGATAATTAAGAACAGTAGATAATCTACCCTGCTATTAGTGCAGGTGTCAGCAGAGTCTGGCCTGAGACATCATTGTTGGGGGTGTGTGAGGGGGATAAGGGAGGCTTGTAGTCCCTAGATAATTATAAAGTGGCAGGGAAAGACACTAAGGAGGGGTAAAGGAGCCAAGTCTGGTAAGGGAGACCTGATAAAACAGACGATCACAGATCAATATGAAAGTTGTAGACAATTCAATTTATTGTTATGTTTAAGTGGTGGCTTGCAATATGATATCAATTACTCCAAAGTCAAATGTTTGATTTATACTATGATCAGTTAGTTTCCCCTACTTCACTGGTTACACACACACACACACACACACACACACACACACACACACACACACACAAATATACATATACTATTATATATATTTCCCACATTAGCCTATCATAAGGATAAGTTGGGGCACTTTTTAAAAATATATTTTTATTGATTTCAGAGAGGAAAGAAGAGGGAAAGAAAGATAGAAACATCAATGATGAGAGAGAATCATTGTTGGCTGCCTCCTGCACACCCCACACTGGGGATCGAACCCTCAACCCAGGCATGTACTCTGACCAGGAATTGAACTGTGACCTCCTAGTTCATAGGTTGATGCCCAACCACTGAGCAACACCAGCCAGGCACCTCGGATATATTTTAAGTTGACAGATCTTACCATCAACCCCAGAAGTCAGTATGACCAATGTGCCATGGTGATTAGTAAAGGAACTGGCATAGCCCAATACCAACAGTGGGAAATCATTTAAGATACCTGTTCTTTTGATTATGGGTCATCACCATTAATTTTGTACATACAAGTCAGAAAGCATACCCTAAAATTATGACCACTTAGTTTTTAGTAAATCTATTTTTTGTCTTTGTTTCAATCAAGTGGCCTTTTAAATATGCAAGAATATGTATTCATCTCTACTAATTCAGTGACTACTAGATAGAGACCTATTATACAGTGTCCTAACCTAATTACGCGCATATTATGGTGATATTGTGTTTATTCTAGAAGGCGATGGACTCTTTCTATGTAAACATGTAAAATAGAATAGAATTAAAATCATCAACTGATGAAAACTAAAGAAATATTATAACCTACGTGGGAAAATAGCAAAAGTAGTCCAGAAGTCTTATTTAATGGCTTAAAAAACCTAATAATAATGGAAATTCCACCCTGGCCAGCATTGCTCAGTGGTTAGAGTATAGGCCTGCACACCAGAGAGTCTTGGGGTTCACTTCCCAGTCAAGAGCTCTTGTTGGGGTTGCAGATCTTATCCCCACCTCCAGTCGGGTGCATGTGGGAGGCAACCAATCAAGTCTCTCACATTGAGGTTTTTCTCTCTCCTTTCTCTCTTTCTGTCCCCCCTTCCCCCTTCCTTCCACTCTCTCTAAAAATCAATGGAAAAAATATCCTCACTCCTCCGGTGAGGATTTTAAAATAACAACAATAATAATAGAAATTCCTTTGCAATCTAAGAGATGCTGTCATTTTTACCATCAATGGCTTCAAAGGAGAAAAAGAGTAGCAGATACAGACCCTTATATTTATAACCATTTTCCCCATAGTTTTATGCTGTAGGGCCCTTGGAGCAGAAACACTCCAGGGTCTCAACTAGTGTGTTTTTCAATTACTGATACTATTCTGCCCTGATAGATAGGAAGTGACAGAACAGCACGTAAGAAATCATTTTTCATAATTCTTCAGAGTCCAATCTAGCCTCAACCCTGCTTCTCTGGCCATCCTTCATGCTGTGGAAACTGAGTGTTAGTGGATTCTACAGCCTCAGAGTGGAATCACTTCACATATTTTTCAGCAGATTAGTCCCTGGAGTGGTTCTCTCTTACTCGCAGAGTCTGGTAAAACAGAGTATAGCCTATAAGCATTCCTGCTGAGAAGACATAAATATCAAACAAAATATTAAAACAACCTTGGTTTTCAATATTTCAGATAATGTATTTTCTTTTAATAAAATCCCAGCATTTTCCCAACCAGTTGAAGAAATATGAAATAATCAGATGAGGTATTCAGTACATAAAATCCCAATTGATTTATATACCAGAAATTATGAAGTTTCTTTACTTAAAAGAGAGTTGAAAATCCAAGAAAATTAAATTTTTACTTGCCATAAAATAATGTTCCCTTTCAAAGAAGAGGATCAATAATATATCAAATTAATATAGTCCATTTTAACTGGCTTCACTTTTGAGGTTAATAGGTATTAACTTTCATTTTTATAAAATATTTCCATGTGAATGACTCCAAGATCTATTGTGCTAAGGATTTTCAGGAGGCACAGGAAGCTAAAGTTGAAAGCAATTAAGGGTGCTTGAATTCCTTTACAAGCCTATTATAAGCCAATATTCAATCAAAACAATCATTGCTAGCCATTTAAAAAATCTACTAAGTATTAAGGGTAATAACTCTTGCATGTTATTAATGGGAATTCTGCAAAGCAAAAGGCTTTCGTACTGGTGTTTGCAAAGACTTTAATTTATTTGATGTCCTTGTGAGGAAAAAAAAACACACACACAAAGAAGAAAAAAAACTGCAATTGAACCAGAAGAAAAAAAAAATAGTTTTGTCCCCATTATCTCGAAACAAGGAGTGTCAGGGAGCTTCAGGCTAGAATTAACATGAGATAGGCTATTACAGTTGTAAGAGCATTTAGCAGCCTTCCCTACTGACTTCAGGGTGATAATATATTCAGCCCTGTGTAATCTCTCTTTTGCTGCTCCTTCATTCCTCTCTCCTCCTCTCCTTTACTAATATACATGCTTTGTTGTGAAGCATGATAAGAAGTAAGCAGCAGCATTTTTCTACTAAAGTGACACTATTAGTTTGAGTTTTACCCTTGGCAAAGTCATATAAAGAATCACTGCTTTGCTTATAGGTCACCATTTTTTAAAAGCCAAACACAACATTCAAGTAAGTATAGGGATATTCCATGGCTCATGCACAGTCTACAAAGTAAGCTATACCTGGTATTCTTTCCACTAGAAAAGTTGTTTTCACATATTGTTACTTTGCACAAAGAGGGAATGCAAATATATTCAAATTGCAGTTTAAGAAAAAAATTGTTTAGAACATGGTATAAGACTTCATAAAATAAAATGCAGTAGTGTTAAGAACCTTCTATATCTTGAAGGTTCTAGCCATAATTATTATTGTAAATAATAATATCTATCTAGAACTGAGTATTATCCAAAGCACATTTAAACCAAGGCAGACCCTTTCTTGAAAGATAGAATTCGGAAAATACAAAAAGTGATATTTGAGCATTTTTAGTTACAGAATTTCTCCAGGTGTTTCTAGTTTAATTTTCTTTAAATCAATATTAATCCTCTTTACATTAAAAATGCAAAGCAAAACAAAACCCACACAAATATATCATTTAACATTTGTTAAAACTTGGGCATTACAGAATATAATAAACTAGAGGCCCAGTGATGAAATTCATGCACTGGTAGGGTCCCTAGCTGCTGCCTCCCTTCCCCTAGCCACCTGCCACTGCCAGCCGGGGCCTCCCTCCCTTCCCCCTACCAGCCCACCCCCTGGTTGAACTCCCAGAAGAACTCCGGTCAAGGAGACGATGTGCATACTATGCTTTTATTATATAGGATAATAGAGTATAACAAGTTAGCATAAGATGAAATTTCTTTTTCTACCAAAATTCTTTTTAAGGCAGGTAGTTTCAAACTTGGCACTATTAACATTTAAAGCAACATAATTCTTGCCCTGGCCAGTTTTGCTCAGTGGTTAGAGCATCAGCCCACACACTGAAGGGTCTCAAGTTTGATTCCTGGTCAAGGGCATGTACCTTGGTTACAGGTCCCCCACCCCCCTAGTGGCATGTGCAGGAGGCAACTAATCAATGAGTCTTTCTCACCTCAATGTTTCTGTCTATCTATCTATCTATCTATCTATCTATCTATCTATCTATCTATTTATCTATCTCTATCTTTATCTCTATCTCTTCCCTCCCTCATATGCTTACACTCTCTCTAGAAATCAATAGGAAAAATGTCCTCCAGTGAGGATTAAAAATAATAATAATTCTTTGTTACAGGGGACCATTCCCTGTATTGTGGGATGTTTAGCAGCATCCCTAGCTTCTATCCATTAGATTTTATTAGCATAGTCCACCCCATCCCAGCTGCACATCATGAGTTGTGATAACCAAAAAATAATCTCCTGTATGGTGGGAAGAGCTTCCTAATTGAGAACCACTGCTCTAAATAGAAGACAATCTAAATTTGACAGTGTTTATTTACATCATTAACAATGGAAAACGGAACCATCAAGAAAGTTTCAGTTGCAAAATTTGACTTAAGAAAATCAAATACTAGCTATGGCAAGATAGAGCTGGGCTTCATGTACATTTCTTATATGCATTCTGGGAAATTGAAATATTAAGAATTTATGAGCTTAAGATTCAAATATTGGTGGGCGAGGCCATGCACCCTTGGGTCCGGGTGAGGCTGGGTCCCGGGCCCAGGTGAGGCCGCACACCCCCGGGTCCGGGTGAGGCTGCGCGCCCCTGGGTCAGGGTGAGGCTGGAACCCGGGTCCGGGTAAGGCCGCGCCCCCCTGGGTCCGGGTGAGGCTGGATCCCGGGACCGGGTGAGGCCCTGCACACCTGGGTCCGGGTGAGGCCATGCGCCCCGGGACCCGGGTGATGCTGGGTCCCAGGTCTGGGTGAGGCCGCGTGCCCCTGAGTCCAGGTGAAGCCGTGCCCCTGGGTCCAGGCGAGACCAAACCAGAGGGAGTCGGACCTGCATTACCACCATTTGTCCACCATCCAGAGCTGAAAAGTCAGTGCCGACATGTACACATAAGGAACTGGTGGACATTGAAATTGGGTCTCAAAAGAACTGTTGGTCCAGAAAGAAACTCACTACAGACTGATTCATTTGCCTATCAGCGTAACTATTATTGCTTGTCTCACATTCAGTTCTTATAAGTATATCTCTAGTGACACATGATCTCGCTCATCTAGGGGAAATGATGAACAACATAGACTGATGAACAAGAACAGACCCAGAAACAAGGAGGCATCGATCGGACTGTCGGGCCTCAGAGGGAGGGTAGGGGAGGGTGGGGGTAGTGGGGAGAGATCAACCAAAGGACTTGTGTGCATGCATACGAGCCTAACCAATGGTTAAGTTCAACAGCGGGGTGGGGGCATCCGTGGGGAGGGGTGTGGGATGGGAATGGGGGGATGAGGACAAATATGTGACACCTTAATCAATAAAGAAATTTAAAAAAAAAGATTCAAATATTGGGAAAATTGCTAAATATCATTGTCTTAGTCTGTCTGGGCTGCCATAACAAAATACCATAGACTGAGCTGTTTAAACAACAGAAATGCATTTCTTGTAGTTCTGGAAGTGGAAGTCTGCGAGCCGGGTGCCAGTGTGGTCAGGTTCTGGTGAGAGATCTTTTCCTGGTTTTGGATGGCTGCCTTCTCACTATGCGGCTCACGTGACTGCTCTGCATGTACAAAGTGAGAGAGTGAGAGCAAGTTTTCTCTGGTGTCTGTTCTTATAATAGCATTAATCCCCTCATGAGGACCTAATCCCCAACCTCATCCAAACCTAATTACCTCATGGAGTCCCCACCCCCAAATACCACCACAGGGGTTAGGGCTTCAACATATGAATTTGAGGGGGGGGGGGGGCACAGGAACATGCAGTCCATTACAACCATTCCATTTTTAACTTAGAAATTGCTTGTTGGCTCAGATAAAATGTAAAAATATCTGTTTCTCTGTTTATGATAGATAAACAATTGTCAGTTATTTTTTAGTATTTTGTATATATACTCATTGTGTGTTCAAGTTAGATAAGCATTATTAACACTACCTGACACTTTTATTGGTATTGTTTAATTTGAATTATTGTGGTTCTTGAGCTTGTCATCATTTGTGTTTTATTCATACATACATAAAATAATGAGAATAAAATAAAGATGGTACAAATTCATTTATCCCAAAGTTACATGGAACCACAAAAACTAAATAAAGTTGTTTCATACTATTTACTACAAAAATAATCTATAACGTTAACATCTGTATGTGGTTACTTTTGGACAAGGAGAAGGAACAGTAACTCTGAGGGGCCTTGAGGATAGGCCTGAGGGGTCTCTCTGACAAGTAACAGAATGATTCTGGTGGATGATTTCATGACAAAAGCTGGGAACACTTAATGATTCATCAAGTTGAACACTCTAGGAATTGTACAATTTTTATAAAGTTTATACTGTAACAAAAATGTTTAAAAACTTGTTAAATCCTAAGTAATTAAAAAATGTTTTTGAATTACATAAAATCTGAGTCACACATTTATTTTGTTTGTAGATTCAAAGATAAATAAGACAGCCTCAATCTTCAAATGGGTAAAAGTTTAAAGAAAGATTTAGACCTGTAAACAGTGATAAATGACATATATGAGAAGAGTTGTTTTAGAACACAGACAAGGAAGTAATTAACTGTACCTGGGAAATCAGGAAAATTTTTGTAATAAGTAGCATTTGAACAGGGTCATAATGATAAAGGCCCATATTGCTGCATATTAATTATCATAAAGTAAGCTAGCTTTGATGAAAATGTATAAATACAGGTTAGCTGGTTATACATAGATTTCAGTTTTCAGATAGTTTCTATATGCTTGATCAAAACAAAAAAAGTATGAACTTGAGCCTGTCAGAGTGGCTCAGTTGGGTGAGCATCATCCTGTGCACCAAAAGGTTGTCGGTTCAATTCCCAGTCAGGGCACATGTCTGGGTTACTGGTTCGATCCCCGTTTGGGGTATATATGTGGAAGGCAGCCTGTCAATGTTTCTCTCTTGTCTCTCTCTCTCTCTCTCTCTCTCTCTCTCTCTCTCTCTCTCTATCTCTTTCATCTCTTTCTCCCTATCTCTCTAATCATGTCCTCGGGTGAGGATTAGAAACATATATATACTAGAGGCCCAGTGCACAAAATTCATGCATGGGGGGTATGTGTCCCTCAGCCCAGCCTGCACCCTCTCCACTCTGGGACCCCTTGAGGGATGTCTGACTGCCCTCTCACAATCCAGGACTGCTGGCTCCCAACTGCTCGCCTGCCTGCCTTCCTAATTGCCCCTAACCGCTTCTGCCGGCCAGCCTGATCACCCCCTAACCACTCCACTGTCAGCCTGATTCATGTCTAACTGCTCCCCTGCCAGCCTGATTGCCACTAACTGTCCTCCCCTGATGGCCTGATCACCCCTAACTGCCCTCCCCTGCAAGCCTGGTGCCCCACAACTGCCCTTCCCTACAGGATTGGTCCCCCACAACTGCCCTCCTCTGCTGACCCAGTCACCCCTAACTGCCTTCCCCTGCCAGCCTCATCGCCCTAACTGCTGTCCCCTGCAGGTCTGGTCCCCCCAACTTTCCTCCCCTGCAGGCCTGGTCATGCCTAACTGCCCTCCCCTGTAGGCCTGTTCCCCCCCAACTGCTCTCCCCTGCCGGCCTGGTTCCCCACAACTGCCCTTCCCTGCAGGCCCAGTCGCCCCCAACTTCCCTCCCCTGCAGACCTGGTCACCCCTAACTGCCCTCCCCTGTAGGCCTGGTCCCCGCCAGCTGCCCTCCCTTGCAGGCCTGGTAACCCCTAACTGCCCTCCCCTGCAGGCCTGGTACCCCCCAACTGCCCTCCTCTGCTGACCCGGTCACCCCTAACTGCCCTCCCCTGCCAGCCTCATCGCCCCTAACTGCTCTCCCCTACTGGTCTGGTCCACCCCCAACTGCCCTCCCTTGCAGGCCTGGTCCACCCCAAATCCCCTCCCCTGCAGGGATGTTCCCCCCCAACTGCTCTCCCCTGCCGGCCTAGCCACCCGCAACTGCCCTTCCCTTCAGGCCCAGTCACCCCCAACTTCCCTCCTCTGCAGGCCTGGTCACCTCTAACTGCCCTCCCCTGCAGGCCTGGTCCCCCACAACTGCCCTCCCCTGCCGAGCCGGTCACCCCTAACTGCCCTCCCCTGCCAGCCTCATTGCCCCTAACTGCCCTTCCCTGCAGGCCTGGTCTCCCCCAACTTCCCTCCTCTGCCAGTCTGGTCACCCCTAACTGCCCTCCCCTTCAGTCTTCATTGCCCCCAACTTCCCTCTCCTGCAGGCCTGGTCCCCCCCAACTGCCATCCCCTGCAGGCCTGGTCCCCCCCAACTGCTCTCCCCTGCAGGCCTGGGTCCCCCTAACTTTCCTTCCCTGCAGGCCCGGTCCCTCCCAACTGTCCTCCCCTGCTGGCCATCTTGTAGTGGCCATCTTGTGTCCACATGGGGGCATCCATCTTTGACCACATGGGGGCAGCCATCTTGTGTGTTGCAGTGATGGTCAATTTGCATATTACTCTTTTATTAGATAGGATAGAGGCCTGGCACACAAAATTTGTGTGCAGGTATGGTCCCTAGGCCTGGCCTGTGATCAGGGCCATCTTCCCCAGCTGCCTGCAGTCAGCCCTGCTCCTTATTGCCACCCACCCCCGGTTCCCTGTTCACCATCGGACAGAGCCTGTCGGCCGGGGAAAAGAACCAAGAGGTGGTCAGTGCACCTCATAGTGACTGATTGAGTGGTCATTCTGGTCCTTCTGCCGTTAGGGTCAATTTGCATATTACCCTTTTATTATATAGGATAGAGGCCTGGTGCACAGGTGGGGGCCAGCTGGCCTGCCCTCATGGGGTCCCCGGATCGGGGTGAGGGTCCCCGCTGGGGGGTGGGGCCAGCTGGGGTGAGGGGCTGCATGCGGTTTTCAGGTTGGCCACACCCCCAATCGGGGTGGGGATTCTTCTGGGGGGGCAGGGCCAGCTGGGCCAAGGACTGCAGTCATTCTGATCTCTGGTCCTTCTGGCCATTCTGCCATTTCAGTTGCTGGGCTTTTATTATATAGGATGAACTTGATGAAACTCAGACAACTCAGAAAGAAATCTCTTGCCTTATTACCCAGAAAATTATTTAAATAGTAAAATAGTACAGTAGTAGGCATGGATATTTGTTTATACTCTTTTTTAGGGAGCCTTTGTCATTGAAATAAACTTTGCTTGTTACCATGTAACAATTAAAAACAAAGGGTGAAGAAGACAATACAAGAGATGAAATAATAAAATGTCACATAAATGCTGATGGAGAACCTTATGCAAATTGATACTATGCAAATGCTTAAGCATGATCTTAGTAATAAAGAGATACAAAACATGAGCAAATTTCCTAAAAAATAATTGCCAATCATCAGTGACTGTTCATGCATACAAAAATTAACCCTTAAGGAAGGTTTTGTTCTCATAGATTCAAGCTTTAACCTTGAGGGAAATGAAGGCTCCTAGAAATAGAGTAGCAGCAATAACCACATTAACCAGAACTTGGGGTCAGAGGAGAACTGCCCTTAATCCCATCTCCCAGTAGAGGGTCTGTTTCAGAGAGTGGTGAGAAAAAGAATTAATTTTTGTTTTCATGAAATTCTATGTAGGCATAGGAATTTTTGTGTTTTTGTTGCTAGTGTATTTCTGAGAATCACTTTTCTTTGAGAATTGTACTTTTGACACCCAACACTGAATGATATTGCTGGAAAATTTGCTCAACTAGGGGTAAAACTCAAATTACTTTAAACCTCTATTTACTTTACTAACAAGATTTTAATTGGGTGATTTCTCTCTTTTCCTTTATGCAAAATTCTTTCAAGAAGGAATAGTGGAGGTGGTCAACTCTCAGGAGGGCTCCTGAAAGCTTAAACTCTGAAAATAGGCTATTCTTCCTACAACCATATATTATATCATATTTCTCAGTCTCTTCCTCTACACTACATTTCTGCTTTGATCCCAACTGGAAATGCTATGATTAGCCCCATCCTTCTTTAGCAGCTCTGTGCTGATTTCACCATAATAACATTTTCACCACTTTCCTGAATTATCTCACTTTCTCATCTTTCTACTCCCCCTCTGAACCAATCATTGTCCATGGAGCAATACAGGAACTACCTTCAGTTCTCTTTTATTATCAACTAGGGGCCCGGTGCACAAAATTCATGCACTGGGGGGGTGGTCCCCTCAGCCCAGCCTGCCCCCTCTCACATACTGGGAGCCCTCAGGGGATGTCCTACTGACGGCTTAGGCCCGCTCCCACGGGGAGCGGGCCTAAGCCACAGTCTGGCCTTCCTTTGTGGGAGGCGACTGGGTTGATCAGAGAAAGGCACCAGCCCCATCACCCTGCTGCTGCAGCCACTGCCAGTCACCGCAGCCACCAAGGTGTTTTAATCAACACAGACTCCAGTCCCTTCACCATGAAAAAATGACAACTTTCTTTAGGCATTTTCAAGATGTGTCTTTCATAGGATATGACCTTTCTTCCTTCCTTCCTTCCTTCCTTCCTTCCTTTCTTTCTTTCTTTCTTTCTTTCTTTCTTTCTTTCTTTCTTTCTTTCTTTCTTTCTTCCTTCCTTCCTTCCTTCCTTCCTTCCTTCCTTCCTTCCTTTCTTTCCTTCTTTCTTTCTTTCTTTCTTTCTATCTTTCTTTCTTTCTTTCTTTCCTCACCTGAGGATATGTTTCCATTGATTTTTAGAGAATGTGGAAGAGAAAGGGAAAGACAGAGAGAAACATCAAAGTGAGAGGAACACTTTGATTGGTTGCCTCCTGCATGAGCCCTGACCTGGACCCCAGCCAGGGAGGAGCCTGCAACTTAGGTACATGCCCTTGATCAGAATCTAACCCAGACCCTGCGGTTGGCAAACCTAGGCATTACCCACTGAGCCAAACCGCCTAGGGCAGGATATGACATTTCTTAGCCCACCAGCAGTGGACCTTCGTTTTTTTCTCCAGGATTGTGGTGGGAAAGCCCTAGATCACCTTTTTGGATTCTTATACCCAAGTTACTAAGAATATTACCAGTGGCATATAGGGAGCTTAGCCAATGAGTGGTCAGAAAAGGTGTTTCCTCTGTAGTTCACACCTATCTCCTCCGATCTCCGGCTCCACCCCTGCCAAGGCCTAAAGCCTCCAGCCCTGGGCAGGGGACCCCCAGCTGGCTCCGATCACCTGGCTCCACCCCCGGCCAAGGCCACAAGCCTCTGGCCGAGGCTCGGGCCCTGGGCAGGGGACCCCAGCCACTGGCCAAGGCTCGGGCCCTGGGCAGGGGACCCCCAGCTGGCTCCGATTGCCCGGCTCCACCTCCGGCCAAGGCCAGCAAACCTCTGGCTGAGGCTCAGGCTCTGGGCAGGGAACCCCAGCAGGCTCCAATAACCCGGCCAAGGCCACCCCCAGCCAAGGCCAGCAAAGGCAGGTGGAAAACTTGGCTTCCTCCATTGCCAGGGAAACCCAAGCCTCCCTCCTGCTCTGCATGGCTGCAGCCATCTTGGTTGGGTTTATTTGCATATTTGCTCCTGATTGGCTAATGGGCGTGGCTTGTGGGCATGGCTTGTTGGTGTAGCAGAGGTACAGTCAATTTGCATATTACTCTTTTATTAGATAGGATGCCTCACACACTGGTGAAGATGAATCAAGTAGCAATGTATATTGGCATCCACAGAAAGTTATGGCTTCTAATTTAAACTGTACCATTTAAGTGTTTACTATTAAAATTCTCTTTTCCAATTCCTTCAGGCATTTTGGTATAGATGTTTATTATACTCTTTAAATGCCCACCTATATCCTACACTGTTAGAAAAGATACATGTCAGTCAAAAAATTCATAACTTCCCTGCCATATTCAGTTATCTATATAGCGTGCTACACATGCTTCTTGTCTCTGAGATCAGATTTCTCTTATTCTCATAGTAAACCTCTAACCCCTGAACTGGAACTTTTATTCTCTTTTCTTCTTTGGGCTCTCATTATACTAATTATCCTCTTTCTCTTTTGCATTATTGAAACTCTGTTTTACTTACCTAATTAAAATAATTCAAGTCTTCTTCAACCTAAAAACAATTCCACCTCCCACACCCATTTCCCCCCCAAAATTTGCTTCAATATTATATTACTACCTCCTCCAGTTACCAGTTTATCTCCTTTCCTCCACTTGGTCAAACTTCTTGAAAAAATACTTTACACTTACATTTGTAAATATCCTAATTTTCCATTTTCTTCTCATCAGTCTTATATAATAAAAGGATAATATGCAAGTAGACAAAATGGCCGAACAACTGGTTGCTATGATGCGCACTGACCTCCAGGGGAGAGATGCTCAACACATGAGTTGCCCCCTGGTGGTCAGTGCACTCCCACAGGGGGAGCACCAACTCAGCCAGAAGGTGGGCTCACAGCTGGAGAGCGCAGCGGCACTGGCGGGAGCCTGTCCTACCACTGTGGCAGGGCTAAGGATATCCAACTGCCAGCTTAGGCCCACTCCCTGCGGACCTAAACCAGCAGTTGGACATCCCCCAAGGGCTTCCAGACTGTGAGAAGGTGCAGGCCAGGATGAGGGACCCCCTGAGTGCACGAATTTTGTGCACCGGGTCTCTAGTGGAATATAAAGTAGTGTAACCTGGCTTTAAAAAGCTTATACAGCATATTGTTGGGCAAGTTATTTTAGCTTTTCTAAGTCTACAAAATTTTAATACCTGCTGTGAAAAATTGGTAGGGGAAGTAAATGGCATAATGTTACATAACACTTGCACAATGCCTGGCACTGTGTAAGTGTTTCATAAATATTATCTATCATTACTCTTATTCTTTCAGATTCCTATTGTTTCTATTATTCTTCTTTAACCCACTATAATCCAGTTTCTCCCCATAACATCAATCCTATGGAATTGCCATTGCTAGAGTCACCAAAGACCTCCTAATTGTCAAATCTAACTATTTTAAAAGCTTTATCCTATTTGTATATGCATATTTGATGCTTTTCAATATTCCTGCCCCTTGAAAAACTTTTCTTACTTAATGCTTACAATGGCCTTTTATCTTAGTTCCTGTTGCTATTCTTTTATGCTATCCTTTATTGACTTTTTCTTAGTGAGCTCTTAAAGCTGAGTCTCACCAAGGCTTCATTCTTGAATCTGTTTTCTTCAGTTCCTTGCATGTTCCTTAGGAGAGTTCACTTCAACCAGGCTAATGGCTCTAGCTCCATATCTCTGAGCTCTGAACTTATATGTCCAGCTGTGTACTGGAGGGCTTCCCACAGATGTCTCATATACATAACATGTCTACACGGGAAGTCATTTGTATTCCCCTCAAATAATCCTCCTGGAAACTTTATTTTAATTGTCCTAATATACTAGTCTCCAATTTTAATTATGGCCCTATTATATCAACTGAAATGTTCAATTCATCTTTTTTTCTAGTATTTTTGCACTCCAGTTTATCTGCCACAAAATTATCCTCTCAAAAATCAAATGTTGGCCTCACAATGTGAGTGTCCTTGCTACTACTGAACTGTACACTTAAAAATGATTAAAATGGTCAATTTTATCTCACTTATATTTTACCATGATAAAAAGAAATTTAAAAATCAAATGCATCATATCCTGGGAAGAATTCTTTAGTGATTCCCATCACTACAATCTCATCATTGCAACAAGATACTTCAAATTCTGGTTCCAATTTACCCATCTAAGTTCTTCTGCTACCAGTGTTTCTGTCACCCTGTTCTTCACACTATTTGTTGAATATTCTAGGATGCTTCATTACCACTGACATTTTGTATATACCTTTACAATAGTGCTTATCACCTTATATTGTAATTTATTTCTATTTTTATCCCCAACTAGACTGTGAACACATTAATCATAAGAATATGCCTCATTAGCCTTTTTTATCCCTAGTTTTTAGTGCAATGCCTAGAACAAAGTTGTTACTTATAATAGGTTGCATAAATGGATGAATGAGTGAGAGTGCATAGAAAGAAAAGTGCATAGAAATAAAAATATAAAAATTCCTGTTGCAGTACTTTATATAATCTAAGATGCCATCAATTCCCAGAAGCACCATTATTGTACATGTGAATGAGAAGGAAAAAATTCTGCCAATTAAACTATGACATAATGCTTTTTTAAAACTTACATTTTTTAAGTTTTTCATATTTATTTAAAAAGCTCTCTTAGGCTTACTTAGACATGCAAAAGTTATTAAATATAATTTTATGCATACATATAGATATATTAGAAAACTATAGCACTTCTCTATCTCAATTTCAATTGGTCATAGAATTCCTAAAATACATTCACTTTGAGCCCACTATTTTGAAACTTTTTATTTATCAATAACCATGTTTTCATATCAATTATCATCCTCTGTGCTTAGTATGTTGTTGTGAATAGTTACTTCTTACTAGTACATCTTCACTATTTTCTTCAAGATTTTTATCTGGACTTTTGACTCTGATTTGGTAGTTTTTGATCTCTGACATTTTATCAAAATTTTTAGCAGATATCAATAGAGAGATTTCTTTCAACATAGGCCCAAGCCCTTCTTTAAATGGTGCTTAAATTGTTGGTTGCTTGAAAATTATGAGGTTGCAGCTGTCCCCTCAAATGGTAGGATAGACAACTAAATCATTATAGTTTGGGATAAGCTTATTTTTAAACTAGTCCAGTGCATTTCCACTAACTAGAATCAAGAAGTAAAATATTGACACTTGTGAAGAAAAATTCCTAAGTGTCTCCTTTAGAACACGTTTATGCAGTTTATCAGTTCAGCCATTCTTCACCATCTGTGTGGATATATATGTCTGTATGTGTGCATGTATGCACATGTGCTCCCAGGCATGTGCACACAAACACAGAATAACATTTTGAGGAGATATTCTTTAGAAATATATATTTTTGAGATTAGAATTCAACATGAAGGAAACAATTGGCCATTGGTAGTTATGTGCAGTTTCATGGTGATACATTGCCTTTTTTCATCCGTGCTCGTGATCTTCATCTTTTTGGTGCTTTTGTATTGACAGTATAATTTGGGGACATTCAAAGAGCTCCAGGATTCATCAGCTTATTCCATCTGACTACACCTATATTTACTCAGTTTTATTCAACTGAATCACTTGTTGCTGGAAGTAAAAGATCACTGTTCAATTAACTAAAATTTTCTGACCAAAGGATGTCAAACACCTTAAAGATAATTCTATGCTACAAACATCTCAGTAATAAATATTTGCATAGCTTATATTATTGGATCTCATGAGAACTTTTGGTTGTTGTTTTGCAAAAAATTACAGAATCGTGTTCATTCTCCTCTGATAAATACTGGGTTCATTAATATCAAATTCATGCCCCACTGCTCTTGTTTCCATTCTTCTCAAAATAAAAAATAACTTATTGTTTCAATGCTGACTCATAGAGAAATCTTTTTATGACATTTTCAACAATGCACATAACTCAATTTAAGTGAAAATATGAATAGCCATAAGCAAGTTCCCATATGTGCCAAAAATAGAAGTTATATCAAGACTGGGCCAGCATTGATTTTAAGTTGCCATTAGCTATTAAAATGTCGGGGGGCGGGCGGGGCGGAGTGCCTTATAAACAACAAAGCATGGTTGATTTCTAGGGAATTCAGCACAGTTACCATTCCAAAACTTCTTTATCTTTTCTCCACTCACAATTCCAATCATTTACTTCTTGCTCAGTAGATAACTTCACTTCCTACATTACTTAGAGAAATGAGAGGAGTGATAAGTAAGCTATTTATGTGTGCAGTTGTCCACTTTTCCATAAAACTCATCCAGCTCCTTCCCCTTTGTTTAAACTCAGAGGCAAAGACATCCCTTTTCCTTTCCAAAGATAAACTCTCTTTTGCTCTGTGCCTGACAAATCTGTGACAGAGATAAGTACTCCAGGTGATTGTGATGTAGGTAGTCTTCAAATCAGTTTGATAAATAATGGGGCCACTGTCTTTCATCTCTACATCCCCACTGGGAGCTCTCATGTTGTTATATTCATGGGGAGATGTTTTCTGTTCCCTTTGAGCATGTCCTTTCTTTAAGGTGGTCTGTATTAGAGAAATGTTTGTCTTTTAGATGTTACCATCAAAAGAATCCAGATGCTCTAATCTATTCTAAACCGAGGACAGAATGAAACCCCAAACAACAATATTAGTTGCCTTGACTGCAAGATATGCTATTGACCTTGATCCCTTGAAGGTGAGAATAAGGATTTAAAAAAAGAGAGAGAAAAAAGCGATGAGTGATTAAAAAGGTAATGGTGCTTGTGGGCACCCATTCAAGGCTGATAGTGCATGAAATACAGGGAGCCCTGGACAAAACGTAAACACATTCTCACCTTCTTCTATAAGTATGTTTGGGCCCAGAAATTAAAGAGTTTTCCTGGAGGTTGTATTTCAAGTGTCTAGACAACGATCAACTCCTTTTTAACTCAGAATTTTAAAGTATATTCTA
The DNA here is from genome assembly GCF_027574615.1 of Eptesicus fuscus. Classification (NCBI taxonomy): domain Eukaryota; kingdom Metazoa; phylum Chordata; class Mammalia; order Chiroptera; family Vespertilionidae; genus Eptesicus; species Eptesicus fuscus. Next base: position 88,970,837 of record NC_072475.1, on the reverse strand, counting down.
TACTTTCTGACTTCACGTCCTTCCTGGCCATCATTTGCTCCTTGACCTCCTGCTCCTACACTACTGAAACTGCATTTCTGAAGGTCACTAATGATAATCACAAAATAAAATGGCCTTTTCCCCCTATGCTATCCATCCACTGTGCATGATTTTAACAATTTCGACTACTATCCATTCTTGAAATCCTCTTTCCTCCTGACTTTCCTTACATTGAACCAGAGCTCTTAATTTAATTTGTGTTTATTTCATTTTTCTTGTAAGAAGCTCAAATTTTATAAAAGGAAGAAGCTCAGGGAAGTTGGTAAAAGAAACTGTTATGTCGAAAGCAAAATACTACCAGAAAGTCACATAAAGAAAGAAGTTTGAAAACACAACTTACAACTCTGCATTTCCAAACTCGGGTTTTCTTTTTTTCTAGGAGAGCAAAGGAGTTAAGACACAAAGGTGTTTTGGGGCAATAGATGGTAGGAAATGTTCTCTTAAGCATGAAGTGAAGAAAGTGCAAGTGTTATCTTTCTCTCATATACCAAAGGATTACTAAAAGTTAGTAACATGCTTTTCGAAGTCACCACCTGGTGTGTTTTCTTGGATCACATGATTTTTCTTATATCTGGTGATAGTCTGTTATTAAGCAAAAATGAGAGTTTAGTGACCACATGTGTACTGTAACCTCTCCATTCTGAATGTACCTGAATATGCAGGGGTGGATATCTGACAAATTGGGTATAAAGATTTGATATCCTTGGAATTAAAATTTAATTTTTTTAAATCCTCACTTGACGATATTTTCCCATTGATTTTTAGAGGGAGTGGGTGGGAGAGGGAGAGACAGAGAAAGTCATCAGTGTGAGAGAGACACAAAGATTGGTTGCCTCCCACAGGGGCCCGGACCAGGGAAAGCCTGCAACCCAGGTACTTTCCCTTGATCGGAATCCAACCCAGGAATCCTCAGTCCACAGGCTGATGCTCTATGCTCTAAGCAAAACCAGCTAGGGCTAGAATTTAAAATGTAGAAAGCCATTTACTTGTTTCATGTTAACAAATGTCAATACCTGGAACAAAAAGGCATTCCTTTGACTCCTAACAGTTGTCCCAGTCCCTGCTCTTCAAATATAGTCTATTTTTCAATCCTTCAATTAAAGGTGTGATTTAAAATTAGAAACTGCGCAGATTTACAGTGAGAATCTACCATTAGCTGACCCTCCAAGGAAGAGATACAAAAACACTCTAGGGTCAAGGTGTGTTTTCTCCTTTGTTATCCCTCATAGACTTTGAAGTAAAATTCAAAGTCCAAATCAAGCATGTTTTGTGAATAAAATTAAGTTATATGAAAAGATTGGTAGGAAAACATCGTTAGAAAATGTGTGTTGTTTTGTGTGTGTGTTGTTTGTTTGTTTTTTAATCAGGTTAAGTGTGATAGAGTTTTATTAGAAAGTTCAACCCATTTGCTTTGTATCTCTTAACCATTTCTTTTCCTTACAGTCTGGACTCTGAGAATGGTTGTATGTTCAGAATTACTTTTTTTGTCTTTTCTTTACAACACACCTGTGAGTTAGTGAAATATGATTATTCATACTGTACAGATGGTGAGACTAAGGTATAATGCCATCTAAAAGCTGAATAGCTGAGTCGGAACCAGAATTTATGATTCCCCAAACCTCATGTACAGCAGTATTTCCTGTGATATCCCTGCCCTCTCTTTAATGTTTATGAACAAAAGGCTCCATATAATCACAATCTCTAATCAAGATGCCAGCTTTTTCAGAATGTGATTGGCTCTTTCACTTTAATGCAAAAATGTAGTATATTAAAATAGAGGTAATGTTAGTAGTAGTAATCAAAGATCTTACCTGGTACAGAAGTTTCAGTTTTCCAAGTTTGGTCACAAACATAATGTCAATTCATTCTCATATCATCTTTTTTTTTTTAATTTGTTATTTGCCTTCTTTGAAGATTGCATCAGAAACATAAGTTTTAGCTGATTTTGGAAAGCATTATCTTCTGCGTTATGCATAACTTTAATTTCTTCCTCATTTGATTTCTTACTTAGGGTATGTTTATTAAAGCAAGCAGTGGTCTCTGGTGAAAAAAAAAGTGTTTTTGAAAATAGAATGAAGCTAAGCTTTTAACCCTATGCACCAGGTTTGGAAAACTGCCAGCTTAGGAAAAATCACACTTATGTCAAGAAATATAAAAAGTCATACTAACCTTATTTTACTACTGGTAAAGAAAGGAAGGACAGGGAGAGAAACATAATTTGAACTGATATACTCTTGATATGATTTATAAAGCAACTATCCATCAATATTTAAAAATGTTTTTTCCCCTTCTACGTCTAAGTAAGGGAGAAAAGATATCCCCCTAACCTAGTATGTATTTTTCCCATTCCTTTTCTTTGGGGGTAATTTGGGAGTAACTAGATTAATTGAATATGTAGTAAAATCACAATTGATTTTCTATAATGCAGAAATCAAAATAAATGTTTGCTATACTTGATATCTATCTAGTCTATTAAAGTTAAAATTAGTTTTAACTTTAATATCCAAGTTAAAAGTTCTGAAAGGGTTTTCAAAGTTTAGTTTACCATCCATGTTATTCAGCCTTTTTTTCTGTAAGTCAATGAAGCGCAGGGGCTCACCTAGTTCATACGATTCCCATCTGTCATCAGGCAGCAGTGATGAAGCCAAAAATGAAATTCCATTCTTCATTTAATTCTCATAGTTTGATATTCGCCAGGTAATCAAGCACAACTCCTGGGCTCTTGTGTTTCCAGATGAGGAAACGCAGGTCAAGTGACTTGCCCTGGGTCACACAGCAAGACGTCGCAAGAACAGGGAAAAGGCATGGCCTTGGACTTTCTCAGACGTTACCGAGACCGTCGAACCATACTACCTTCTCAGGTAATTGCCTTCTCTGGTATCAAGTGGGTCAACTTTATTGCCTCTATTTTTCTTTTTAAACAGAATCCTTGCTCTTTTTTTCTTCCTACTTTTTCTTCTTCTTTTAAACAGGCATTTAGAAATGCTATTCTCCACTTAGTGTTTCTGGTAATTATCTTCAAGGAAACCAGAATACAAATTTAAAGCACTCATTAACATGCTGATTAGAAATTTCTCTCAAAGACTCAAAAGGCTGGAAGAGACCCCCAGAGATCATCTGATCCAGCCCCTTACTTCAGGCATGTTTTACCTAAACAGTTTCCAGCAGATGGAAAACTGTATTTATGACCCCCAAGGAGAGAGTCCCCAACCTCCCTTGGTAACACAACCCTGCTCTTTGATCTGCTCTACTCCGTAATGGGTAACGGGCATACCGTACAAAAAGAAAGCCCCCCCCTTGTACTGTCAGATATCACTACAATAACTAAGATTAATCACAATCCATATGTATATTCATAGTAATTATCTGACCAACACTTCCGATTCTATTTTTAAAAGTCTTCCTTGTCACTAGGCATTCTTTTGTCGTAAAACCTATTGTAATTTATTCAGTTTAATACATGTCCTATAAGATGTAGCATCTTTGTAATGTTAATTGAGTTAGGATGTTTGTCCTTTACATTGTCATGCTTTTTGCTTCTGCAATGCAGAATCTATCCCATGGAAATACTAGTACTTTCTCTCAATCCCTACCTTACCGACCCAAACCAGGATAACCTTAGGCTGGGCTTGAGGGCACTGTGACAATTAAGAACTGTTCTGAGACCAGCCAATGTGGCTCAGTGGTTGAGCTTGGACCTATGAACCAGGAGGTCAGGGCACATGCCAGGTTGCAGGCTCGATGACCCCAGTGGGGGCATGCAGGAGGCAGCTGATCAATGATTTCTCTCTCATCATTAATGTTTCTATCTCTCTCCCTTCCTCTCTAAAAGCAATTAAAAAAATTTTTTTAAAAAAGAACTGTTTCTGCCCTGGCTGGTTTGGCTCAGTGGATAGAGCATCAGCCTGCGGACTGAAGGGTCCCGGGTTTGATTCTGGTCAAGGGCATGTACCTTGGTTGCGGGCACATCCCCAGTAGGGGGTGTGCAGAAGGCAGCTGATTGATGTTTCTCTCTCATCGATGTTTCTAACTCTCTATCCCTCTCCCTTCATCTCTGTAAAAAAAATCAATAAAATATATATTTAAAAAAAAAAAAAAAGAACTGTTTCTGATGGCTTAGAAATTGAATGATGATCTGGATACTTGTGTGTGTCATGACTTGTTCATGGGAACTGCTGTCACAGCTTTGTAAATATCACAGCTTCCTAATTTCCTTAGCAGACTGTAGATAGGGCTTCAAAAAATCCTACCTTTACACTGGCCAGTGTGGCTCAGTAGGTTGGAGCGTTCGATTACCTGTCAAGGTGCCTGTGGGGATATTTTTCTCTAACACTGATGCTTCTCTCTCTCTTTCAGTCTCTCTCTCTCTCTCTCTCTCTCTCTCTCTCTCTCTCTCTCTCTCCCTTCCTCTCTTTTTTCTCTCCTTAACTCAATTAAAAAATAATAAAAACTTTAAAAAATCTCAATCCCATTTTTGCATCATTCCTTTCAGGGACTGATTTCATATCTGCCCTCTCATGCTTCTAACCTAAAATAATATATTTGTCTTTATTAAAATCAGAATATCTTTATAAAAATATTAATGAGTTCTCTATGGAATCTCCATATTGAGTGGCAGAAATAATTTGCTGAAAGGAAAAATTCCCTAGCTCAAATGTACCTAAGAGAATGAGAAGCTTATCTAAAGATTTTCTCTCTCATATTTTACAATCAGCCTCTATAAACTATAAACATAATTATAACCTGGCCAATGAAGGTGGTGGGAGTATCTTGTCATTTCATCATAAGTCAAAATGTTTAAATGTATCAGCCATGACTGCAGATTTCTCAAAGAATACCTTTAAGATCTACTCGCCACGTCTTTATTCGGCGTGTTTGTGTGCACGTTTTGTTTGTTTTGTTTTTATTAAGGCAGATCCATAGGACAGGTCAAGTATTGGTTTGAGAGTTGGGTCATCTAGGTTCCTAGCTGTAGACCTTCCAGGGACCAACAGTGAGGTTCAGTAACACTTTGTCATGGGTTCTGATATGTCTATTTGTAAAATAAAGAGTTTATAATAGACAATCCCTCAGATCTCTTTCACCTCTAAATTGTAGCATAAGTGAATGAACAAATGGAGAAATGAATGACAATAAAATTATCAAGCCTTGTAATCTAGTCCTAAATAGTTTGTCCTTACAATAAAATTGAGTGATAGTTTTCAAATATGTATTTTTGAAATGTATTTAAATTCTAAGGAAAATGTTAATTGAATATTATTGACTTAATATAACTAATATTTATTGGGTCCTTATGTGCCAGATATATGTAGCGAATAAAAGAAAAAGGCAGTCAGTTATTAAAAAATTTACATATGTTGATGGTCAATTCTTTGAATGTAGCTTGAGTCTAAAATTAAATATCAATTAATTTTTGTATTAAATACTAATGCACTATGTCCATAGGACAGAATTTGAAACAAAGTATTAAACCAAGTCTATTTCAATGAAAAATTTCACGTCAGGATTTGTCCATATATATTTTACTTTCTTTTCTAGAAATCTGTTAGTGCTGATGGGAAAAAACATCAAGAAGACTCTTGCCAAATGAAGGCTGGATGGGTTAGCATTTTGAACACAGGTAACCATTATGCCCAACAGTAGCAAAGAATAGCATATTCATATCAGTAAGACCAAGTGCTTTTTGTAACATATGGGAGGCGTTAGGTGCCATTGGGAAAACAATCCACAACTGGAATAAGCCAAAGAATGTTTTAGAGAACCAATGATACTTTGTTTTAAAAGTCTCACCTGAGGTAAGCAGAATGCTATCTCTCAAAGATGTCCACATTCTAATGCCTGGGACCTGTGGAACATGGCAAAGGGGAATTAAGATTGCAGATGAAATAAAGGTTGCTAATCAGCTGACTTTAAGCTAAGGTGTGCCCAATGTAGTAGTGACTTTAAATGTGGAAGAAAGGCAAAAGAGTGGGATCAAAGACACATCTGAGGATGCTACATTGCTGGCTTTGAAGGTGGAGGAAGAGCAAAGAGCCAAAGACTTCAGGCAGCCTCTAAAACTTGGAAAGGCAGAAAGCACATTTGCCCTCTGAGCTTCCAGGAGGAACACAGCCCTGATGATAGCTAAATTTTAATCCAGTGAGACCCATTTTGGATTTCTGGCCTCCATCGCTATAAAATAATACATTTGGGTTGTTTTAAGTCACCAAGCTTATGATCCCTTGTTATGGCAGCAATAGGACACTCACAGAGCATCCTTCTGGTAGTAAAAGTAAGGGCAGACATCCAAGAGAGAGATCAGGAGAAAACAACTTCTGAACAGGCTCCCTTATAATTCAATATTCTATGCCAACTAACCTCAGAATTGTACCCTCCACATCTCCAAAGGCAGCAGCTGTTGTCAGAAAAACTGTTTTAACCTATAAAGTCTCTTCTGACATAACAAATCAACCTGCTATTCTGCATGACAAATTAGAAGTTACTTTGCTTGTGAGCTAGGTATCATCATCCAAAATAGAGTATTCTTAATAGGCAGAAATCCTAACTTAATACACCTTTATATTTCTTTACACCTTGTATAGACTAGGCAATCACTAAATGTGATTATTGATGGTATTGTCATAAAAACTTTGTAAAAGTTACTCCTCCAAAACTGGCCTAAATACACAATATCAACAAAATTTTAACAAACTGAATGCACAGGTCTTTATTTATAATATAAAGGTAATATTAAAATTTTAATCTTTTTATTCTCTGTTTTGGAATGGTGGTTTGTAGCCTAAATTAAAATTCTCACAAATCAAGGAGAAATCGAAAGATTGAAGGTAAGCAATTATAATATTAAACTGTGAAAATAATACAATATTCTCCCAGAGTCTGAATAATATATACATTCAGATATTATTTATCATTACTATTATGTTTATCAATCAGTTCATATTTATACATTTTGGAGATTGTATACTCTTTGCATCAAAAATATCTAAAATTATTTTCAAGATTGTTTATAGTTTTCATCCATTCTTAGGCATCTTTAAGCTTCTGAATCACTTCCTTGCACACAAGAGAAACAAGTTTAAGAGGAGACATTTTTAAAATGAGGATCTTTTTCTAAATATGATATATTGGAGTCAGTCCAACTATCTAAAAGCATCAAATTTATAGTCATAAAGTCAATGACTTATGTAATTTTATTAGTGATCTCAAGATTAACAGCCATATAGTGTGCCTTGTTACTTAATTTTTTATATACCTCTAATGACTTTACCTGACTTTAACTTCTTTAGAACAAAATTTATGTTTAGTTTATTTTTTGTTCCCACAAAATTACTAATTAGGATCACATATTTCATATAGGAATTGCTCTGTAAGTATTTGTTACATGACTTAATAAAGCAATGAAGAAAAAGCCAATTAAATGTAGCTTGAAATAGATATCATTATAAAAGGGCCACTTTTTTTTGTATAGAAAATTCAATGCCATTGTTTTAGTAAATTATTCATACTTAGTAATTTACCAAAATCAAACAGGCAGGGCATATCTTTATTCTTATTCATTTGAAATAGAAATAAGATAGCTATTAAGGTTGCTTTTATTGAAGAACCAAATCCATTACCCATATATTGAGGTTTATTTTTATTTTGTATGCTAGTAGTTCTGCACTCTAGAGCCCTTATTGGAATGAAAAGCAAATATATACATATGTTCTGTTGCGCCAGAGGGCACAAACTCTGTCTTGATTTACTCATGTGCAACTACTATTAACACTGTGAGGAATTCAGGGCAAAGTTTAGTTTATTTTTCAAAAAGGATCATATTGTTACATATTCCAAATAACACATGAACTCTTTTAGACTATAAAACCAATGATGTGCAGCCACACACATTTAGGGTACTCATTTAGTTTTTTCATTGACTAAATGTCTGACTAGTCTGATTCATGCTTTATGGCTATATTTTTAAAAGCAAGATTTGACAAAGAGAGAAATGAGGTGAATTTCTGGAGCTATTAAAGTATGAATGCAGAAATTGTAGTAAAAAAAATATAAATTTTAACACTAAAACATGGTGAGCTTGCTGAAACATGGGGAAATGTTGTATACACAATTTAGCTTGAAATGTACAAAAATTGTCCAGGTGTTTGAGATCATCTCGTTTGAGTGTTGTACTTGAGTCAGGGAGAGTAAGTGCTGCCTATCAGCTCTGAATTTGGAGAAGTTGAAAGTATGAGGAAGTGTAGATGTAGGCCACTCAGAAGAGTTGGGAGCCAGGAAGGAAAGGTACAACAGGAGCTCTTTCTCTAGCTTACGGTTTCCTGAAGTCAAACCTTGTATCCCACTGTGAGTGAATGTGGGAAGTAGCACCTTAGACAGTCCACACATTTTGCTGTCCTTGATGATTCAGTTGAATGAATCTATAGATAGCTACAATGTCTCAAATGTGCTTATTAACTTGCCCTAGTTTGTGTTGCTAAATGGTTAGAGCGCTGGCCCGCACAATGAAGGGTCAAGGGTTCAATTCCCTGTCAAGAGCATGTATGCATGTATCTGGGTTACAGGTTTGTTCCCACCCAGGTTGGGGCATGTGCAGGAGGCAATCAATCAATGTGTCTCTCTCACATCGATGTTTCTCTCTCTCTGTGTCTCTCTCTGTGTCTGTCTCTGTCTCTCTCTCTCTCTCTCTCTCTCTCTCTCTCTCTGTTTCTCTCTCCTTCTCTCCCACCCTCCCTCCCACTCTTCCGCTGTCTCTAAAAATCAATGGAAAAAATATCCTTGGAGAGGATTAACAAAAACAAAAAAAGTGCTTATAAATTAATCAATACAAAAACGAATGGATGTCTCTAGTGATGTGTGACAAATTCTGTGTTTGAGTTAAAATTGTCTATCAACTACAGAAAGGGGAAGACTGAGTAGGAATTTACATTTTTTTTAATGTATAAAAATTTTACTTGGCTAAACATTTAGATGATTCAAAGAATATGATAGTCAAATATGCTAATACAATCAAAGAGAATGCTGTCAGAAATAGTGTACAGAACAAGGGAGGTAATCGAGGGCATAATTCTATGATAGAATCTAAACAGTTATGTTTCACCTGAGACACATAATGAAGGGACATAATTAGGTGAGCAACCTGGATGGTAAAAATTTGGACATTTAATGGATGAACAACAGAAGTTTAATCTGGAGAACAGGTGTGTGTGTGTGTGTGTGTGTGTGTGTGTGTGTGAGTGTGCACACAGGTGTGTGTGGTCCAGACATAAGTATAGACAATATGTTGATTTTTTTTTTTTTTTTAAGAAACAGAATAACATGATCTGGTTCACATTTAACATGATTGCTCTCCTCACCAGAGTGGAGTGGGGAAAGAATGGCAGCATGAGAGGGGAGAAAGAATGATCCAGATGAGAGATGGTTACTAAATCAGGACAATTCAAAATAATGAAATGCTATATATTTTTGGCTTTATTATATCTTTAAAGATGAAGCCAACATGATTTGATAATATTACCTGTAGGGGGTGAAAGGCTATACACCAAGTTACTTGGCCTGAGCTATATATCTATACTAATAAAATGGTAATATGCTAATTATGGTGGACATCTTCTGGACGTCCATCCAGACATCCATCTGGACAAAGCCACAGTTGCTGCGAGGCCCAGGGCACAGGCAGCCATGGGCTCAGGCAGCCAGGGGCTCAGGTAGCTGTGAGTCCCGGCAATGGCAGCAGCAGTGGGGTGATGAGGGCGGCGCCTTCCCCTGATCAGCCAGGTTGCCTCCCACAGAGGGAGGCCAGACTGCAGCTTAGGCCTGTTCCCTGTGGGGAGCAGGCCTAAGCTGTCAGTAGGACATCCCCTGAGGGCTCCTGGACTGTGAAAGGGGCCAGGCCAGGCTGATGGACCCCCCTCCCCCCGCCCCGTGCATGAATTTTCATGCACCAGGCCTCTAGTAATCATAATAAAATTCTAGGCTTTAAAGGAACCTTAGAAACCTTCCAATCAAGCCTTTGACTCTTTTTTAAAAAATTCTTTATTGTTCAAGGTATTATATATGTCTCATGTTTCCCCCATTGACCTCCCCCTACCCGCTCCCTCCCCCCAGCACATGTCCTCACCCCCCTTCTGTCTGTGTCCATTGGTTATGATTATATGCATGCATACAAGTCCTTTGGTTGATCTCTTACCTCCAGTACGCTCTCCCCCCACCTTCCCTCTGAGGTTGGACGGTCTGTTCGATGTTTCTACGACTCTGGATCTATTTTTGTTCATCAGTTTATGTTGTTCATTATATTCCACAAATGAGTGAGATCAAAGGATTCCTGTCTACAACAACCTGCTCCTGCTTGAACTCTTTCTTGATCAGGAGCTCACTATCTCACGCAGCACACATCCCATTTAAGAATAGCTCTGGTTTTAAGAGCTCTTTTTCTTTCTTTTCAAAAGTATTATTATATTAATAATATCATTATTTTTAATTGACATACAATATTATATTAATTTCAGGCAAACAACAAAAGTGATTCAATATTTATATACATTGTGAAAAGGTCACCACAAGAAGTCTAATTACCATCTGTCACTATACAGGGTTAATACAGTATTATTGACTATAGTCCCCAAACTGTACATAACATCCCCGTGATTTTATAACTAAAACTTTTTTTCTTACACTAAGCCAAAGCCTGCTTCTCTGTGATGGACAAGTGTAATATTGTGATTTATAATAAGAAATATACATTTGGTCTTTGTCCCCATTTCTGAAAGAGCTCCTAAAGCCCTTGGAATTTCTTAAGCTATAAGAGCTACAAGGGTGCCTTGAATTCATAACAAACCCCTTTCAACCATACCTCAGGGGACTTCGTAAAGCACCTAAGGATGGGAGCTGGTCACCAGGGGAACCAACCACAGGATGAGAGGGTTAGGATTCTCAGTCCCATCTCCCCAACCACTGGAGAAGGGAGAGCAACTGCAATTCAGTTTAGCCCCCACTGGCTAATGATTTAATCACACGTGCAATGTAATGAAAACCCAAAAAAACAGGGTTCGAGGAGCTTCCAGGTCGGTGAACCAGAAGGCTTCATGTGCCACCATGCCTGGGCCGCAAATTCCAAGGGACACAGAAGCTCTGCATTCAGGACCTTGCCCTATGTATCTCTTTTTCTGGCTGTTGATTTTTATCCTTTAATATCTTTTGTAATAAATCAGTAATCTAGTGAGTGAACTGGGTTCCTGAGTTCTGTGAACTGATCTAACAAATTAATGAAAACCAAGGAAGGGGTGATGGGAACCTCAGATTTATAGCTGATCTGCCAGGTGACAACCTGGACTTGCTATTGGCTTCTGAAGTCGGGGGTCTTTTGGGACTTTACCTTTAACCTGTGGAATCTGATACCACCTCCAGGTAGATAGTGTCAGAATTGATTTGAATTCTACAACACCCCACTAGTGTCTGAGATTATTTGGTGTGGGGGGGAAAAAACACACACATTGTAATGGGTGTAAAAATTGTAACAAGTAAATGAGAAAAGATGAAAAACCTGTTAGGCAGGTTGGTAAGAGAAAAGGGGGGAAGAAACTGCATTTGTGTTTTCACTGCTATGTCCCCAGAATAGCATGGTATATGTCATTAGGTATGCAATAAATATTTTTCACTGTCTGAGCAATTTGGAAGAAGAGTATTGGATCATAATGATGTGATCATAGTATATTAGTTAATTATTTCTTAATGAGATTTAACAAGAGTGACATTACAATGTTTTCTCTATCCACTATGCTTATGTGTATCTTGTTGATTTAGTGAGTTTGTATGGGCAGGTGGCTGTTTTAAACAAATGAAAAATATATTGTTTGTAGTTTATGGCTTCTTGGTGTCTTAAATCTCAGTTATATTTACGTGTACGTGCCTTTCACATAAGAAGCGATATACATATCAAATGTGCAGCACTGTAGTTTGGCCGACAGTCTCGAGCATATCAGCCTAAATGTCAGCCTATTTCAAACTATGGGAGAACCAAGCTACTAGAGTGCTGGGTTTAAACACCACATATTTCTATTTTATCTTTATTGTAATGAACAAGCCCTGTCTTTAGCTCCTGCTGTGCACTTTTGGAGGGTCTTCCATATGGTTGCTGTTAAGTATGTTGGCATTTTCCCAACTGTTACAATTGGGTCAGTGGGGGGGGAATCTGTAGGGGCCATAAAACAAGGGTGACTGCAGCAGGGAGGAGTCTGATTACCACACACAAACAGCTTATTGCTGCTCAAGCATTCAAGCACAGCTCCGTGCCATCCATTACAACAGGCAGCCAGGGCAAACCGCCTTTCTGCCAGAGTTCGCTCCAGGAAAGACCAGGTCTTGGGTGCCCAGGCCAAGTCCTCTGACAGTTTTCCCTGTTTCCTTACTACTTCTTCACCTTCCCATAGTATCTGGAATAAGTTGAGGAGTAATGCCGTTTTACCGTGCCTATTATTGTCATTCTGAGAAAGTTTTTATGAGCAAACTCTTAGGGAAATTTTAGTAGGAACTGCAGGATTGTCAGTGAACCTGAGGGCTTTCATTGCTATAAGGTGTGTGTTGGGGGGGGACCGCAGGGACACCGGTAGGGGAGATTGGGAAGGAAAGTCTGAATACCACAAATACTTAAAAATCCTCGAGGCATGATTCATATAGCTAGAGGTGATCGATAATATTGACACGATTATAGGAGTGTCTTCCCTATCAGAAAACACATCTGTGAAAAACAATAGGCCATTATTATTTTTATCCTGAGGAAGGCAGTGTTGCTCAAAGCACTAATACATCGGGAGGGGAAAGTTCAAAGCAAACTGAGATTCTAAATAGTGAAATAATACATTAAACTGAAATATGTGTGCGCGCACACACACACAATGAAGTAAAACAATGAACTGAAAGTCCTGATCCAAAGATTGTATTTCCCATATTTATGCTTATGTACACAAGGATTCTTTAAATTACTTTAACATGATATGGGGGGTGGGAGGGGTGCCTTTTTTTTCCCACGGTAAAAACAATATACCGTTATATAGCATTCTAATGGGTTCACATTATAGCCATGAATTTTTCTTGAGCAACCAATGTATTTTTTAAAATGGGCTTGACGTATTTTGTTGTTCATGTTTCCAGTTGAGAACATTCAAGTGTTGCATTAAGAAAGTTGCTCCCCATTTCCTTCCTCCTCGCGCTCTCCAAGCCTAGAAGCCGACCACCAGAGCCGACCCCGGGTCGGAGCCCTGGGCCCAGGGCCGCTCGCCGGCGCTGGGGTCCGGGCCCCGCAGGGGAGGTGGCCGAGCGAGCCGGGGCGGAAGGGAGCGTGCACTCCGGGACTCCTCCGCGGCGCGCACCGCGGCGGCGCCGCCGGGTCTGCACTCAGCGCGGCACCGATACCGACAGCTACGGGCCGATCGTAAATCCACCGGTTCCGGACCCCCCACTCTGGTCCCAGGACGGCGGGGACCCCTGCTTCCCGCTTCCCCCGGGCGAAGGGGAAGGGGCCGAGCAAGGCTCATCTCTGCCAGCACTCGGCACGGAACCCGCCTACAAGAAGGCCCCCGCGCCGGCCCGCGGCCCCCACGGTCAGCGACCTCCGCCGGCCGCTGCGGGATCGCGGCGCCCGGACCCCGAACGCGGGAGGACCGGGCGGCAGCTGAGCTGAGGGCAGCGGCGGCGGCTTCAGGCGGCTCAGTGCGCAGGCGCGGCTTGCAGCGCGCAGGCGCCGCCCAGAAGTGACTTCTCCAAAAAGTGTCTTAGTTCGCGGTCACCTGAGCGCCGGAGAGTCGGCTGCGGTAGGCTTCGCGGATACCGCCCTCTGCGGGTCCCGCCTGGAGACCCTGCCCTCGCCTGGGGTCCCTCGGCCTCGCCTCCCCGAACCCTCCCGGGGCCTGTCCTTTCCCCTGTCCTCTCCCCTGTCGCGCACCGGACCGGGCCGAACCGGGCCGCCTGGGAGCGGTCCTTGACCATGGCGTCCTTCTTCAAGAAGAAAACCGTGGATGGTAAGTCCCGGGCCGGCCCGAAGGGGCCCAGCGCCGTGTCTCCCAGGCGTGTTTGGGGGGCTTCGGGCCGCGATTCCCGCGGCAGCCCCTGGGGGCGGGGCTGGACCCCGGGGCCCCACAGGTGACCGCCCTCGTGCGTCACTTTTGTGCTTCCTCTTCCCATCGACTCGCCCGCCTCAGCCTCCCCACCTGGGCGGCCAGGCTCCCTCCTTCTGAGGACGCAGACCCCCGCCCCCTTTTTTTCCTTCAGCGAAATGCTGAGCATTTGGAGGAGGCAGGATGCTGCTGGCCCTTGAGTGTCATTGGACTTGGTGACTCAGGGAATTCCTCGTTAGTTTCGTCCGTTGGGTTCGTTCTTCCGTGTGGATCTGTGCTACTGCCCAGAAGAAACTTGTACCTGCAGCGCGGGGCGGGGCGGGGCGGGGCGGGGGGTAGACAGGCCCCAGTTATCAACAGGAACGTGGGTCTGCCTTGGTCTTGTCCTGAGAACACCCCATCAGTAGAGATGGGAAACAGTTCTTGACTGACACCAATAGAAGAAATAAACTCATAGGAAGTGCCCGGATTTCATAATGGATTTTTTTCTCCCCTGTGTTTAACTTTAGCTATTCTACAGTAAGAGATGTGGTGTGTGTGTTATCTACACAGAAGTTTACATTTTAAGGTGCTTGCATTGTTTCAGACATTCAGCTCAATGTTATCCAAAGAGGAAGAAAAGTGGATGTCCAGGACTATGCAAATTGGTGTTTATACTTAGTAAGCCATGTTTTTAATGCATTTTCACATGACACTGATGGTTGGTGGTCTTGATATTTTCATTGACTGCTACCAGGAATCAAATTCATTCAAGTGTTTCTCATTGCATATTGAGTCTAGGTTGCTGCTGGTTCAACCAAAGAATCACTTCTTTGTAAGGGTCTAACTCTGCCACAAAAGGAGCAGCCGTAGCTAGACAGCGATTGGTACAAACAGGATGCTCAATCCAGACCTGGGGCAACTCCTTCATTCTTTGTATTGACCCTTCCAATCCAAGCAAAGTTATTTTGGGGAGGATAGCAAAGACATCATTTTTACTCTGCCACTCCACCCTTCACTTCAACATGTAATGTCATCTTACCCCTAATAATAAATTTTTACTTACCCTGAGTGGGTGAAAAGATTTTTTTTTTTAATTTCTAGATTTTTTAATTAACTGAGACTTTTTATTAACCATTTACAATACCAGAATAACTACCAGGTTGCCTTAGGATGTAATACAATGATGTGAAGTGGGTTTTATGTGGGTTACTCCTGAGAATGTTATTTACTTAATCTTTAACGTGGCACTTTATTTTTTTCAGTGTTCCAGTACTAATATTGTGATTTTCAGGTATTATATAGTACTCCAGGGTAGGAAAAAGGTTTATTTCTTTGTTTCAGTTTTATATAATAATGAGAATTTTACTAAACAGAGAAAAGGGGTTGCATCTTTCTTACTGTGGTGTTACAAATTATTATTTTTTTTAAAATTTAACATTAAAAGCCAAACTTGTTAGCTTTAATTGCTTAAGATCTGTCAAATGTCAGTTCTATATTCTCATTGCTGTGCTTCCTGGTGCTTTTAGCAATCTGAAGACTATTGTGCTTGATGTATAGAGCTGAATAAAAATAAAGACAATGAGGGTGTGCACTGAGGGTGTTTAAGTGTATACTCATTTGCAGTTGGATTAATTCATCCAAGAAATAATGTTTTTGCTAATTAGACTTATATGTGGTGGTGGGGGGGAGAAAGTCTTAAAGATTTTTGCTAGAAACTATGGTACTGATTTAAAGACCTGTATATGAATTTCTGAATATAAATTTGCCCATCATGTACATCTACTATAACTACCAAACTACATACTTGATGTTTTTTTAAATTATCATGTCAATTCAAATCACTTGATGACATCTTAATTCTAGAACTATACTTTTATTATTTTGATACAGAGCTTTACTGAGGATTTTACTCCTTGTTTTATTAAATAGTTGTTGTTTCTTTTGTTTGTTTAAAAGGTGATGGTATTCCTAGCAGTAATGAGGCTATATATTATGAAATGTATTTTTATGCATTTCTCCCATATTTTTGGACTCATTGACTATTGATCATAAGATATTTTACTATATGCTGTCTTTTTATCTGTTCCAGGCAGTAATGAAATTCTGATATATAAGGAAGTATCTAACTGCTTATAGATCTGGAAAATAATTGAATCTTTTTGTCTCCTTGGATTGGCTGGAAGAGTTGCATGCTATATCATTAAAGATTACTGCACATGTAAATTAAAAAGGGAGACAACATACAACACTTATTACTATTCAGAGTTATGTTTAATTCATTCTTGACACAGAGATGAACAAGTCCCTGCACTGTATACTTTGTTATAGAAATTAATGAGAACTGTACCTCAGTGCCATAGAAGAGAAAGATTCTTTTGAATTTGAAATTAGAATTGAGTCCTTGTTTTTCCTTTTACTGATTTATAAGATATATGCAAATATATTAGGGTAAAGTGTTTACAGTGTGTTGTTTTTCCTTAAGTGGATGAATAGTGACCTATTTATTGGAGCTAATTATGAACCTGTAAATCAGAATGCCATGAGGACTTGTCATAAATGCACAATTAAATATGCCTCTTAAAAAGTGAAGTTCTTTACGCACTATGTAGTTTTTGTCTGTAATACTAAACTAGCAGCCCAGTGCACGGATTCGTGCACCAGTGGGGTCCCTCAGCCTGGCCTGTGCCCTCTCGCAATCCGGGACCAGTCAGGGGATGTAGAAGTGCGAGAAGCAGCAGGTGTCCGGGGAGGAGCCCTAGCCAGGCTGGGTGCTGTGCCTCTCCTGCTCATCCTCGTCCTGTGGCACCTGCCGCTGCAGCTCCGTAGTGCTGCCTCAGAAGCGGGAGAGACTTGCGCTGCCACAGCAGCCCTCGCTAGCCGTGAGCCTGGCATCCGGTGTCCGTCTATCAGCTGAGCAGCGCTCCTGCTGTGGGAGCGCACTGACCACCAGGGGCAGCTCCTGCGTTGAGCGTCTGCCCTCTGGTGGTCAATGTGTGTCATAGCAACTGGTTGACCAGTCGTTTGGTCGTTCAGTCACTTAGGCTTATATATATATATATATAGATAATGACAAATTTGAGGTCCTACACTAAGCCAGCACCAAGTTAGCATTTTGTATGCAGCATCTTATTATAATTCTCGCAACACCTATAAGTACTGTTATTATCCCCACTTTGTAGATGAGGAAATTGAGGGGCAAAGGACGAAGTAATTAGTCCAAGGTTACACAACTACTAAGTGGCAGAGCCAGGGCCTAATCTTTTTTAATATTATCAATGTTGTTTTTTAAAATAGTTAATCCTATGACACAGTTTAATTTTGCTGTTCTTGCTAAGTAATTGGAATTCTCAACTTTTGTTAATTATCATGAAATGTTACCTTTTGTCCGTGAGCCAGACTGTTCTCTCAGAATGAGAGGTAGGTAGAACTTGAGTATCTAATGACGATAGAACTGGAAACAGCTCTCCTTTTCCTGATTCTCTCTTGGCCCAGTATTTCTTAGGCAGCAGTGCCCTACCTCTTTCCACTCTTCATCTTAACCTCTTGTAATGATGGCTCCTATCTCCACCTCTTTATTTCTCAGATGCTCCCCATTTTACAGCAGTTTGCCTTACATCTCATGAAATTAGATTTTTGTTAGGATCATCAATTAGTACTAGATCACCAAATCCAATGGCCATTTGTTAATGATCATATTTTGGGCCTATGTTTTACATTTGAATCTGATAAAAATTTCTTCCTTAAAACTCTCTTGGCTCCCACGACATAATTTTCCTCATATTCCTCTTTTTCTTTTTCCTTTCAGGTTTTTGTTTTCTTTTTTCCTTTCCTCCCTCCCTCCCTTTATCCTTTCCTCCCTTCCTCTAACTTACTCCTTAAATGTTAGTGTTGTATTGGTTCCAGCTTGGGCTACCATTATGCTAATTGTACATTCTCTATCTGCATGATCTTATTCAGACTCTTATTATTTTAATTATAACCTAAATCTTGTATCCCAAATTTGTTTCTCTAGGTATATTTTTCTGAGAGTTAGATCAAAACATGTAGTAGTTTGCTGAGTATTTCTACCTAGATGTCCCAAAGGACGTCAAATTAAAGAGATCCCCAACGGAATTCATCACCATCTCCTTTAAGTCACTTCCTTTCCTGGGTTCTCCTCCTCCAGTGTTTAGAAGTTCTTGATTTTGTCCTCTACCTTCAGTTAATTACCAAGTCTGCTCCTTTTGCTTCTTAAATATTTGACACATATGATCTTCCTTGTGCATTTCTTTAAATCCTTGTTGTCATTCATATCCCATTTATCCTGCACTTTACTGCATCACCTGTTTTTCTTTGCTATAGCTTCACAGCCTTTAAATCGTTCATCTACAAAGTTGCTTGTGTGATTGATATACCTGAAATCCAGATCTTCCTATGCTACTCCTCAGTATAAACCCCTTCATTGACTCTCTGGTACCAACAGGGATCAAGTGGGTGCTTTTAATAAGGCACATATGATCTTTGATCTGCTTCTTGTCTTTCTTTTTGGTCATGTCTTTGAACATTATACTCTCCAGCTACACTGTTCTCATATTTATCTGTATATACCATACTTTGTTCACAGACATATTTTTGCTTATGATGCCTGTATGGAAAAAATTCTTTTTTCTCTTCCTCTAGCTAACCTGAATAATCTCAGGTTGTTTTTTTTTTTTTTTTCCTTTTCTAGGAATTCTTCTCTGATGCCACCTCAAATTATGTTAAATCCCTCACTACTTTTTTTTTTTTTATCATCTTCTTCCTGACTTGCATTGAGCAAAACCAAAGTAGATCCTTGTGTTCTTCCAAAGTTTGCTTATGCTTGCTTATTCTAACTTTTTCAAAGTTGTAGAGTCTTCAACATAAATGAAAATATCTCTGCAGCAGTTTGTAATTTAAAGACTAAATTCCAAAAATAATAGTATTCCCTGATCCAAAGTAGTATTTCCAGTATCCAGAGCTTACTATAGCTTACATCCCTATTATTGCCACCCACCTTGAACTTTAGTGCAAGTTTAGAGATAATTTGAGGGAACAGAGCTTCAAAGTCTCTGCCTCATTGGACTGTTACCCATGTATGCTAGTTGAGTGCAGAAGCTGTAGAGTTTTGACTAAGTTGGGATAAATTTCCTATCAAGAGTTCAGTTGTGAGGCCACATTTCTAATAGCTCAAGAGGGAATTAAATCTACCACGTATATAAACTGAATTCCCTCCAGAAACATATCTGCTTTCTTCCAAATAAAAAAACAATATTCTCATGGTGCTGCCTAGAGTACCCAAATCTTTCATAGGGTGATGGGTGTTCCCTTAGGGCTTATTATTTTGAGTATTTAAAAACTCAGATTATACTTTCTACTTGGCTCCTACATTCTTGGCACACTAAAATATTATTATTATTATTATTATTATTATTACTAGAGGCCCTGTGCACAAATTTTGTGCACGGGGGGGGGGTGTCCCTCAGCCCAGCCTGCACCCTCTCCAATCGGGACCCCTCGAGGGATGTCTGACTGCCCGTTTAGGTCCGATCCCGGTAGGATCGGGCCTAAACGGGCAGTCGGACATCCTCACAATCCAGGACTGCTGGCTCCCAACTGCTTGCCTGCCTGCCTTCCTGACTGCCCCTAACCCCTTCTGCCTGCCAGCCTGATCACCCCTCTAACCACTCCCCTGCCAGCCTGATTGATGCCTAACTGCTCCCCTGCTAGCCTGCTTGCCCCTAACTGCCCTCCCCTGTAGGCCTGGTCACCCCTAAATGTCCTCCCCTACAGGCCTGGTCACCCCTAATTGCCCTCCCCTGCAGGTCTGGTTCCCCCGCAACTGCTCTCCCCTGTAGGCCTGGGTCCCCCCCAACTGCCCTTCCCTACAGGCCTGGTCGCCCCCAACTTCCCTCCTCTGCCAGTCTGGTCACCCCTAACTGCCCTCTCCTGCAGGCTTGATCGCCCCCAATTGCCCTCCCTTGCAGGCCTGGTCCCTCCCAACTTCCCTCCCCTGCTGGCCATCTTGTGGTGGCCATCTTGTGTCCACATGGGGGCACCCATCTTGTGTGTTGGAGTGATGATCAATTTGCATATTACTCTTTTATTACATAGTATTATTATTGCATGTGGGATTCAGGAGCACAGTATAGTCTTCCTAGAATTTTTTCTGAGCAAAGGTCTCCATACTTTTAGAATGGATATTTCTAGAAAAAGTTTCCCTGTGTATTTCTCCATCCCTATCATGATACCAAAGACTGGTATTTCTTTTCATGCTACTGTTACTTACCTTCAAGTCCAGGTGTCTGTGAGACATGATCTTTCCCTCTCATTTCCCCTACTCGTTTAAGCTGAAAAATGACCTTGGACCATTTTCTGAACTTAAGCTGTTCTTGAAGGCAGGGCCAGAGCCTGTGTCTTTAAGAACCAAATGTAACCTAAAGATTTGCTCATAGTTGGCCCATCTAAATACTTTCCTTCAGCTGTCCAAAAACCGATATTTTAAAAATAGTAATAAATTCGTTTCAATTCCTCAGGGCTTGAGTGACTTTTGAGAGTTTACTGGTAAGGGAAAAAACAACAACACATTCCTTTTTACTTCCTTTTATGCCACCATAGGGCTAGATTCTCCTGTTTTCTCTTTAGTGTTGTGCATCTTCTTTCCAAGCAAGTTCTGCTGAGTTTTCCAACTTTAGCTTAGTTCTTAAGTGAATCCTTGGCTCCCTGGACCATATGTAGAGTAAAGCTGTTGGCATGATCTTCCACTGTTCTTTCTGTTTCCCATAGTGTTTTTTTTGTTTTTGTTTTTATTTTTTCTTTACCGTATATCAAAACTGGTTCATTAAGTTGATATCATTTCTCCCTGATTTCTGAGATACCATTTCCAAAGCCTGAGAAATGAATTTACTTTGCATATGAAATTCTTATTCCTCCTCACCTACTCTTTCATTGTCATTTTCCTTCTGGCTTTGAATAAATTTGGTTCCTAGAGCCAGCATTTTCTAGGTACTGATCTTTCTTACCCCTTACCCTTTGAGCTGGTACCATTTTTGCAGCCCCCATCTACAGAAGAAGATTGCACATGCCCACATAATCAGGACTACTTTCTACCTTATTGTTCATCGGTGAGCTCCACCATGCTTGCTTTTCCTGAACTCACACTCCTGGCTCTTGTTTTTACTGTCATGATCAGGGTTTCTCAAATTCCCATTATCCCACAATACCAGTGCCACTATACCCACTATTTCCAGTGGTACCAGCTGATGCAGAGCTTGTAGATCAATCTAAAGGGGGAGTTTCCTCCCCTCTTGGGATCTGGGTACCAAAAATCAATTAACAGAAATGGTAAAGCAGGATGGGGGAATATTTTGTGCTCCTATTTTGTGCATGTGATGGTTAGATTCAAGATAATTAATAGAAATAAAGTTGCATAAATCAAAATGATTTTTCCTAAAGAATACATTTAAAAGCAGAAAATATGATATATTAGATTAAAAAGTCCATCATGACCTTAAAGGACAAAAACCCAGTATATGGTAGAGTAGATGCTGTCTAATAGACGAGCTGACTTCCCACTGAGTGGCATAATCTGCGTGTTGTGCCTCATGCTCATGAGATAGTAATCCTGAACTGCCCTACAAGCTTGAGACAGCCCACCCCCCCCCACCCCCGCCTCAAGAGATAGACACTTAAAACAATATTCCCCGCAGATTAATGAATGTCCATATTTACAGTTGATAATTACTTTTTTTCTTTAATCCTCAAATGAGCAAATTGTATGTAAATGAGCATGGTGTAAAAGGACAGCCATAATTCAAGTTGGTCCTTGGCCTCAGACCTCACTAGGGAGGCCCTTTTAGATTTGTTTTTAATTTTCAGCTTTCTTTTTTCCTTTTCTGTAAGCAGATAGACCTTACTGACTTAGAGTCAAAGAAAGCAGAAGGACCTTTTCTGTCTATGTCTTCCTATGTCCAAAATTTAAGTCTGAGACCTTATTACTCTAGTGCATGCATGTGTTATCTGGTTCAGTACTAAGAGTCTTAAAGGCTTGAGACAGGTTTTTATTGCCAAGAGTGGCCTGCGTGGTTTTCTCTAAGTGTTGTGCTGGGTATAGGGCAGGGAGGGTGGTGGCAGGGACAGCCTCAGACCCTTTTTACCTCATCAAATGGTGACAGAACACACCATAGGTGTCCCTCTGACATTTTCAGCTTAAGTTTTCTATTACACCTACTGATGAAGTGTTGGAGTATAAGGATTCAGGGAATGCTCTTTTACCTGGAGAGGGAAGCAAAGGATCAGCAGGGGAGCAGGATGGACAGGAGCCAAGCTCCTAGGTGACAGCAGTACCCTGTACATGTTGCTGTCATTGTCGGAACTCAATGAAAAGAGGGGAAAGCATTGATTATTTCAATGCTCCATTTTTTCCATTGTAGAACAATATCTATCATAGTTCAAGTTTTACTGTTAATATCATCTTTCTTCCTTGATAGCCAATATATTTTATGATACATTTTAAAGGAATATGTTTAATTATTTTACATTTCACTATATATGTTTATACTCATTTAGGTCACTGTTAATTAATTAACATATTGGGATAAGAGTTGGCATGAAGTAAGGTGGAAATACAAATGGGTAAATAAATAAAGTACATGCATTCCCTCCTCTTAAAGAACTTGTAATTTGGGAAAGAAATCAGACCTACTAAGAAATAAATATAGTGGAAAATAAACTTAGCCTTAAAAACATTGAAAGTGCCTTAGAACCTTTCCTCATGTTATTCCTTCTGAATTATCTAGAAGACCAAATCATTAAATGTGGGTTTAGTGTAGAGATTATTTTTTAAAAATTAAAGAGCAATTTGTTTGTTTTATAGGATATACCTATCATTTCATATGAAAAATATTTTACTACCTTTTTCTACTTACCATAATGTGTTTTAAAATATTATGACTGTGTTTTAGTGTATAACATTATATGCTTTCAGTTTATAGCTTAGAACTGTTTAAATATTAATAGGCCTATTAACAATAGGCTGTGGAATTTGCAGTAGTTAATTTTCTTTATTTTCCTTCTCTAATATACAGTGACAGTTATGGTACACATATTTACATAAAATTAAGAAAGGGGAAGTAAAACTATTTGATTAAATTATGTTTTGTTAAAATTTCATGTCATGAAACTGTTTTGTTTTTATTTTTGACACTATTACAGATTTCCTCCATTCCACCCCCCTTTGCCCACTTCATGATATTTGGTTTTTCAACAAAGATATCTATAATCTTTACTCTGATTCTTTGACACTAACTGCGTGTATCCAACAATTCAGTTAAATTGTAACACTATCTATCTGGAGTTAGCACAGACTCTACAGGTTAAGGGCTCAGTCCCACAAGACTGTCCTCACTTACTATTCCAGGAACAAGTCCCAGGTTGCTCCCATTACTTCTCCAACTTGTAATAAATTCAGGTGTCACCACAACTCCCTCCTCACATTTGAGAATCATTAGAAAAACTCTCAGAACTCAGGAAAGTGCTTTACTTACTATTACTGGTTTGTTATAAGGATAAAACTCAAGAATAATTGGTCAAATGGAAGGAAGGTATTGAGGGGGTGGGAGAAAGTGCTTCCATGCTCTCTCTGGGCATGCCACCTTCCCAGCCTGTCCATTTGTTCGCCAACCCAGAAGCTCTACCAATCTCTTTGTTCAAGGCCACTCCCCTCTCCTGAGGGGTGACGCTGAAAGTTCTCACCCTCTAATCAAGTATTTGATCTTCTGGTAACTAGCCCCATCCTGACACTGTCTAAGGGCCCCCCTTTCTGAGTCAAAAGATATTTCTATCACTCAGGAAATTCCCAGGATTATATAATCTCTGTTCCAGAAACGCAGGACAAAGATACATACTAGTATATTTGTGTGTGTGTGTGTGTGTGTGTGTGTGTGTGTGTGTGTGTGTATTCATTATACATCCTAGTAATGAAAAAGTGTGTATTACTAGAGGCCCGGTGCATGAAATTCGTGCACGGAGGGGGGTTGGCCCTCAGCCCAGCCTGTACCTTCTCCAATCTGGGACCCCTCAAGGGATGGGATCGGGCCTAAATGGGCAGTCGGACATCCCTCTCACAATCCAGGACTGCTGGCTCCCAACTGCTTGCCTGCCTGCCTTCCTGATTGCCCCTAACCACTTCTGCCTGCCAGCCTGATCACCCCCTAACCACTCTGCTGCCAGCCTGTTTGCCCCCAACTTCCGTCCTCTGCCGGCCTGGTCACTCCTAACTGCCCTCTCCTGCAGGGTTGTTCACCTCCAACTGCCCTCCCTTGCAGGCCTGGTCCCTCTCAACTGCCCTCCCTTGCAGGCCTGGTCCTTCACAACTGCCCTCCCTTGCAGGCCGGGTGCCTCCCAACTGCCCTCTCCTGCTGGCCATCTTGTGATGGCCATCTTGTGTCCACATGGGGGCAGGATCTTTGACCACATGGGGGCAGCTATATTGTGTGTTGCAGTGATGATCAATCTGCATAGTACTCTTTTATTAGATAGGATAGAGGCCTGGTACAGGGGTGGGGGCCAGCTGGTTTGCCCTGAAGGGTGTCCCTGATCAGGGTGGGGTTGCCCTTGGGGCATGGGGCAGCCTGAGCGAGGGGCTTGTGGTGATTTGCAGGCCGGCCACGCCCCCTGGCAACGCAAGTGGAGGCCCTGGTATCTGGAATTTATTTTCCTTCTACAATTGAAACTTTGTAGCCTGGAGCGGAGCCACAGCCTGGGGCACCCTCCACTCGGCCCGGCAGCCATTTGTGTTGGGGTTATAATTGAAACTTTGTAGCCTTAAGCGGGTGGGCCCAGCCAGTGTGTGCAGAAAGCTTTGCTTCCCCTGTTGCTGCCGGCAACCCTGGCCTGCTCTCTCAAGCTCCATTCTGCCGCCATTTCTGTTTGAATTTGTTTACCTTCTATAATTGAAACTTTGTAGCTTGAGTGGAGGCTTAGGCCTGGCAAGGGCAGGCAGAAAGCTTGGCTTCCTCTGTTACCTAGGAAACCTTGCTCTCTGTGGCTGTAGCCATCTTGGTTGGGTTAATTTGCATACTTGCTCTGATTGGATGGTGGGCGTGGCTTGTGGGCATGGCTTGTGGGTGTGTCAGAGGTATGGTCAATTTGCATATTTGTCCATTATTAGGTAGGATTAGAATTCTAGATCTGAGCAATCAAGGCTTCAGCAATTGCTTTGCACCTGTGTCAACAATCTGGCCACAATTTAACTTATTAAACTTATTAATATGGTGGATTCTTTTATTGCTTAGTATTCTTGTAACCTTAGACCAGTGGTTCCCAACGTGGGGCACACGCCCCACAGGGGGGCAATTTGATTTTTAAGGGGGGCAATTTGAGAATGAGTTATTAACAGTGAATTTTTTGCATTTCTTGTGGTTCTAGGGGCCTCATATACAGTATATAAATATATATTGTGATATATTTATGCATATCATTTCTCTATGTTTTGAAACTTTGCTATTTTTTCATATCACTTAATATTATTATTATTTTTTTAACAATTTCTTAGTGATTTCTTCCTCAGTATTTCAACTGTCCTTTCGTTCTTTTATTTTTCTCTTTCATAGATGCCATGTTCTTTGGAAGCTTGTTTAGACCAAGTTAATGGCCTTTTAGGCTTATTCGGAGTTCACTTTTTGAATAATAAGAATTATATGTCATGGTGGGGGGACATTAGGATTTTAGAGATGCTTAGGGGGGCATGGCCAAAAAAGGTTGGGAATCACTGCTTTAGACCATCATCACTATCTCAATACTTTGTCTTATACTAAAAACTAGGGGGTTTTTAGTACACAAAGGGGTTATATTTCAAAAGTTCATTTGTAATTTCACAGTTTTAAATTTAGAGCATATGTTTTATTGAAACAGTAGGGTAAATGGTAAATGTTTTCATACCAATAAGAAAATAACAAACAAAACTGTGAGTGTTTGAGTATTAAGGATGAAAAGGATTATGATTTTTTTTTAAAGAAAAAGAAATGAGAGCTTTCTTTGCTGTTTTGTTTAGTCTATAGATATCAGAAGAAAGATATTACGTGTTGTAGACTTAATTGTGCCCCCCCCCCAAAGTTCATATGTTGGACCCCTAACCCCTTTGTGACTATATTTGGAGATAGGGTCTTTTTAAAGAGGTAATTGAGATTCCATAAGGTAATGATGCTGAGCCCTAATCCAATAGAACAGGTGTCCTTATAAGAGACAGAGATACCAGGGATGGGCACACAGAGAAAAGGCCATATGAGGATACAGCAAGAAGTCAGTTAAATACAAGCCAAAAAGAGAGGCTTCGATAGAAATCATATCTGCCAACACCTTGATCTTGGCCTTCCAGTCTCCAGAATTGATAAAATAAATTTCTGTTGTTTAAGCCACCTAGACTGTGGGGTTTTTAATGACAGCACTAGCAAACTAATAAATCATATTGTTTTAGAATAGGATTTCAGCCAATGCTCTGTGGAACATTAGTATCTAGGAAATGTTAATAGAGATTTCTTAAAAGGAATCCTTGGTTTAATAAATTTGGAAAATAATCTATAATATATTCTTTTCTTAAGGATTTACAGTGTGTATTCATATGTTAAACATACTTAGAAGCTTGAACTAAATAAATCTGTGTTTTTTTTTCAACTTCAACATTTCCCAAATATATTTGTCTACAGAATGTCCCTCTTTTGGTTGAATGAATTGTGCATTTCCCATCCAGAAGAAAGAGGCTGTAGGGGAGAGACACATGCCTCTTCATCTCCCTTAAAGATATAGTATGGCTTTATATTTCTATGTATAAGGAACATATAGAATGTGTTCTTAGTAAAACCTGAGCAAGAGATGTTTGCTGATATAACTTAGCTGAAAAGCAGAGTAAGCAAAGAAGGGGAAATGGATATCTTGTATGTAGGATATAGGAGCTCTGGCATCTTATTTTAACTTTTATTTAGAAAGTCATTATAATTGATCAGTTAAATTTTATATAATGACTAATGTTTTTCATTTAGTTTGAAATACTATATATTTTTATTGATATGGATCTATATTTATAAGGATTATGTCTCTGATAACTTTATTTCTTGTTTACCCAAAAAACATCACAGCAGCATAATGCAGTAGTTAAAATCTTAGGCCATGGTATTAGACCATTTGTATATGAATCCTAGCACTTTTTCTCCCTTGGGCAGATTATCTCACCAGATATATCCTCCTCTGAAATAAGTGTGAAAATAGTATCTAACTACCTTTTGGGGTTATTGTGAAGCACTTGCTATACTGTCTATTACTCAGTATTATTTTTATTCTGAGAAAAGTTACACTCTACACAGAAATGTGTAGAACATAAGTTGTGATGCTCCATCATTACAAAGGATAGTGGTTGCTGGCTTTGTTGCTATGTTAGTTGAGGTGAAACTCACATAATATTAACCATTTTAAAGTGAACAGGTCAGTGGCATTTAATACATTCACAGTGGTGTATGACCATTACCTCTAGTTCCAAGACATTTTCATCACTTCAGAATGAAGCCCTGCACCCATTAAGCAGTGACTCATCATTCCCACTCTCCCCAACCCTGGCAAATACCAATCTGTTTTTCTGTATTTATGAATTTCTCTATTCTGGATAGTCCATATGGGTATAATAATAAAATGTGACCATTTATATCTGGCTTCTTTCACTTAGCATAACATTTTTGAGGTTTATCTATGTTATGGAACTATCAGTACTTTGTTTCTTTTTATAAGTAAACTGGTGACCCGGTGCATGGATTCGTGCACATTGAAAGAAAATTAATTAGAAGGTGGCCGGCGGGGCAGGACTGGGAGCTAACCTCCTGCGGTCCCTCCCTGGCTTCTGCAGAGTGAACGGGGTCCCTCCAGCAGGTGGGGTCCCTTGTCCTGGCCTGGGGTGATCAGGCCGAAACGGACTCTCTGATATCCCCCAAAGGGGTCCCAGAATGCGAGAGGGCACTCTGCAAAGTTTCTGTTGTACAGGATATGGAACGCAAATGCAGGAGCTGCCCCTTGGTGGTCAGTGCGCTCCCACAGGGGGAGCACCGCTCAGCCAGAAGCCGGGCTCATGGCTGGCGAGCGCAGCAGCGTGGCGGGAGCCTCTCCCACCTCTGTGGCAGCATTAAGGAACAGCGAGCCAAGTGGTAAGGAGCAGCGAGCAGGCGGGCGATAAGGAGCGAGGGCTCCCGGACATCCCCCGAGGGCTCCCAAACTGCGAGGGGGCGCAGGCTGAACTGAGCCCCTCCCTTCCCCCAGTGCATGAATTTCGTGCACCGGGCCTCTAGTATATAGATAATATTCCATTATAAATATGTATATACTATACATATGGATCTCCTGCGGGATTGGGCCTAAACCGGCAGTTGGACATCCCTCTCACAATCCAGGACTGCTGGCTCCTAACTGCTCGCTTGCCTGCCTGCCTCATTGCCCCTAACCGCTTCTGCCTGCCAGCCTGATTGCCCCCTAACCGCTCCCATGCCAGCCTGATTGACACCTAACTGCTCCCTTGCTGGCCCATTCACCCCTAACTGCCCTCCCCTGCCAGCTTGATAGCCCCCAACTGCCCTCCCCTGCCAGCCAGATCGCCCCCAACTGCCCTCCCCTGCCAGCCTGATCGCCCCAACTGCCCTCCCCTGCCAGCCTGATCGCCCCCAACTGCCCTCCCCTGCCAGCCTTATTGCCCACAACTGCCCTCCCCTGCTGCAACCCGCCTCCTCCGCCGGGACCCGCCTCCTCCGCCGGGACCCACCTCCTCCGCAGGAGGCAACGGCGGAGACGCCAGGACCGGCCTCCTCCATGCCATGCGGAGCCGTGGGACCCCCAGGCCTCACAGCGCAGAGCAGCTGCCAGGCCCCACCTCTGCTGTGCACACAGCCATCTTGTGACAGCCATCTTGAAGTGGCCATCTTTGTGGTGGCCATCTTGTGGTGGCCATCTTGTGGTGGCCATCTTGTGATGATATTGCACATGAGGGCGCAAGGACCACCTAGGCTTTTATTAGTATAGATATCACAATTTGTTTATTCATTCATCTGTTCATGGATATACGGGTTGTTTCCACCTTTTGGCTATTGTGAATAGTACTGCTATGAACATTTGTGTATAAGTATTTGTTTAAGTACCTGTTTGAATTCTTTGGGTAAATACCTATGAGTGGAATTGTTGGGTCATATGGTAATTTTATGTTTTTTAACTTTTTGAGGAACCACCAAACTGTTATCCACAGGGGCTGAAATAATTTACATTCCTATAAGCAATGTACAAGGGTACCAATCTCTATATCCTCACCAATACTTGCTGTTTTCCCTTTTTATTTCTGATTATAGCCATTATGGTGGATGTAAACTGGTATCGCATTTTCCTAATAGTTAACGGTATTGACTACCTTTTTCATGTGTTTATTGGCCTTTTGTATATTTTCAGAGAGATGTCTATTTAAATCCTTCACCCAGTTTTAAGGGGGTTGTTTGTCTTTGTTTTTGAGTTATAAGAGTTCTTTATATATTCTGGAAAATAGACTCTTACCATAAATACACTGAGTGGCCAGATTATTATGATCTCTGAATGCATAATAATCTGGCCACTCATGTATATCCTATATAATAAAAGGCTAATATGCAAATTGTCCCCTCGACCAGGAGTTCGACCAGCAGGCAGGCTGGCCAACTGCCCATGTCCCCTCCCCGTGGCCAGGCTGGGCGGCCCCCACCCATGCACGAATTTATGCACTGGGCCTCTAATATACACACACACTGAGTGACCAGATTATTATGCGTTCAGAGATCATAATAATCTGGCCACTCAGTGTATAAGATGCATATATTTTGTCCCATTCTGTGTATTGTCTTTTTAGTTAATAATGTTCTCTGATAAACACAAGTTTTAATTTTCATATAGTTCCATTTATCTATTTTTTCTTTTGTTGCTTATGCTTTTAGTGTCTGTCGTATTTAAGAACCCATGGCCAAATACCAGATCATGCTGATTTACTCCTATGTATTCATCTAAGAGTCCTATGATTTTAACTCTTAAATTTGGATCATTAATCTTTTTTTTTGAGTTAATTTCTATATCTGGTGTGTTGCAGGAGTCCCGTTTCATTCTTTTTCATCTAGTTTCCCATCACTGTTTGCTGATAAAACTATTCTTTCTGTTGTTGTTTTAAAATCTATCTCTTCAATAAAAATTTTCTCTAGTGAAGTGATTAAGATCACTGGTTCTGGAGACAGAACACTTAGGTCCAAATCTGGCATTACTGCTTATTCCCTGTGACCT
The DNA here is from genome assembly GCF_027574615.1 of Eptesicus fuscus. Taxonomy (NCBI): domain Eukaryota; kingdom Metazoa; phylum Chordata; class Mammalia; order Chiroptera; family Vespertilionidae; genus Eptesicus; species Eptesicus fuscus. Next base: position 88,940,394 of record NC_072475.1, on the reverse strand, counting down.
TAGGCAAGTTTTTTAAACTTCCTAATAGTCAACTTTCTTATATACAAAATAATAGAAAATCAACTCCCTAGCATTATTATGAACATTATATTGTATAATATTTGTAAAACAGTTAAAAGATTCCTGACAATGATAGATCAGTTTTAGTAAGAATTACCATCCATATCTGAGATCCTTTGAAGTAATCACTGTCCTATATAATAAAAGGCTAATATACAAATCGACCAAACAGCAGAACGACCGGTCGCTATGATGCACACTGACCACCAGGGGACAGACGCTCAACGCAGGAGCTGCCCCCTTGTGATCAGTGTGCTCCCACAGGGGGAGCGCCACTGAGTCAGAAGCCAGACTTGCCAGTGGGCTCACAGCCGGTGAGTACAGCGGCAGTGACAAGAGCCTCTCCTGCCTCCATGGCAGTGCTAAGGACCCCTCTAGGGATGTTGGACATCCCCCGAGGGGTCCTGGACTGTGAGACAGCACAGGCTGAGCTGAGGTCCCCCTTCCCCACCCCATCCCCCGTGCACAAATGTCGTGCACCAGGCCTCTAGTAATAACCCTAATTATCATCCATCAGGCCTAGATAAATACTTTAATTATTCAAAGGGTAAGACTGATGGATCCAGATGAATTACTAGTAAAATAAATTTCAGAGCATTGTGTATGTTATTTAGTCTTTTATAAGAAACCTGAGATTTAGAATGTTAACTAACTTTGCCACCAAGTAATGATCAAGTGGCAGAGATGGTATTCATTGGAGCATCTGCTGCTTCACTCTGTTATGGTGACTTAGTGCAGAAAAAAGCTTTAGTAAACATAACCTTATTTCTTTCTGGAATTTCATATAATACTGGAGTAAGGAAAGATGAAAAGGATGTGTGTGTAACATATACATGTGCCATATAAAACATTGTATACTAATCAGTTCTCTACGGGAATATTATACTGTGATTTATGTGTACTTTGGCTAAACCTCAGACGAGAGCACACTGCACTCATTTTTATAATTCTGTATATAATCAATATTTATAAATCAAGTTCGAATATTTGTCTGATTTTTTTTTTTAGTGCACTGAATTGAAAGAAAAAAATTTAACATCACATAAATCAATGTGTATTTTCACTGAGATCTCTGAGCCCAGTTTTTTAAATGGTATGGTATTAAAGAAAATTTTACAGCCCATACATTTAGTGATTTTTTTTGTGTGTGGTTCTCTCAGATGTAATAAAGGAACAGAATCGAGAGTTACGAGGTACACAGAGAGCTATAAGCAGAGATCGAGCAGCTTTAGAAAGACAAGAAAAACAGCTGGTAAGTAGAACATTAAATTTCAGTTTAACTTTTTAAACAAATTTGGAAATTATTGTTGGAATAATTAGCTAACTAGGAAAGAGACAGATGGTAGGTGGTAAGATACTTGCTTTACTAATAAATGGCATTGAACACCTTTCTGCAATTTCTGCTTGCCTTTGTTTATTGTGTCATTCTGCTGACTTATCAGGATTCTGTGTATTCTGTTATTATAAAATCAAAGTATTCTTCAGTTTGTAAAAGTTATGAATGCCTAGGAAGAAATATTGCTCAAAACAGAGCCAAATTCTTCTCAGCTAATAACAAAGATAACGTAGTCTTCAAAAACAAGAGAGGGTTACAAGAAAATAATGTTAACTCATAGGTGTCTTACTTGATATTTGAACTTATTTGATATTTAAGTATCATTGTGTCTGTGATAATGAATGAATTTTTAAAAATAGATTGACTATCTTTAACTATTTTGTTATGTTTTTAAATATGTGTTGCTTAAAATATTTTAATAAACAGCATGAAGTATAATTGACATGCAATAGACTGTACATATTCAAAGAATACAGTTGGATACATTTTGACATACCTATTAACTACAATCTAGGTAATGACCATACCCTTCATCCCTAAAAGTTTCCTTATTCCCTTTGTAATCCCTCCTACCCATCCCTCCCTGTCTATGTCCTCCTCAGTCAGGCAAACACTGATCTGTCACTGCAGATTAGTTTACATTTTCTAGAACTTTATATAAATGGAATCATAGAATATGAATTTCTTATTTCATATGGTTTCTTTCACTCATAACTTTTGAGATTAATCAATTTTGTTGCATGTATCAGGATTAATTCCTTTTTATTGATGAATGTTATTCTATTGTGTGGATGTTCCACAATTTGTTTATCTATTTACCAGCCAATGGACATTTGGGTTATTTCTAGATTTTAGCTATTTTGAATAAAGTTGCTATAAACATCCAATTGAAATCTTTGTGTGAACATATGTTTTCATTTCTCTTGGGTATATTCCTAGAAGTGGGATTGCTGGGTCATAGATTAAATGTATATTTAACTGTATAAGAACGCTCAACAGTTCTACAAAATGGCTGTAATGTTTTCTGTTCCCACCAGCTATATATGCAAGTAAAGCTGTTTTACATCCTGGCCAAGAGTTGAAGTTAACAGTCTTTTCCCCTGTAGCCATTCTAGCTGTGTGTAGCAGATTGTCATTTTAAATTGGATTTTCCTAATCGCTAATGATGTTCAGCATCTTTTCATGTGCCTGTCTGCCATTTACATAACGTCTTTGCAAAAGGGTCTACTGAAATATTTTACCCATTTTTTTAAAGTTGTTTTCTAATTATTTAGTTGTAAGAATCCTTTATATATTTTGGACACAAGTACTTTATTAAATATATGTTTGCAAATATTCTTCCCAGTTCTTGGCCTGGTCTTATATTTTCTTAATATATTTTTTGAAAAGCAGATGTTTTTATTTTTATCAAGTATAATTTATTATTTTTCTGTTATTAGTACTATTAGTGTCCTAAGAAATCTTTGCCTAACCCAAAGTCACTAATACTTTCTCTTATATTTTCCCCTGGAAGTATTAAAGTTTTAGTTCTTATATTTAGAACTGTGAACTACATTGAATTAAATAACTATGTTGTCAGGTAGGGTAGAGGTTCACTCTTGCATATGGAGATTCAGTTGTTCCAACATCATTTGTTGATGACATCTTTCCCTGTTCAAATACCTTATCTTTGTAGAAAATCAATTGTCCTAATATATGTGGGCCTAATTCTGGACTCTATGCTATTCCATTGATCTGTGACTATTCTTAAGCCAGTGTTACACTTTTTATTATAGTAAGTTTTAAAATTATATTTAAAGTTATATATAACTAGAGGCTCAGTGCACGAAATTCATGCACGGAGGGGTGTGTGTGTGTGGGTGGTGTCCCTCAGCCCACCCTGCACCCTCTCCATTCTGGGACCCCTCGAGGGATGTCCAACTGCCTGTTTAGGCCCGATCCCAGTGGACATCCCTCTCACAATCAGGGACTGCTGGCTCCCAATCACTCGCCTGCCTGCCTGCCTGATTACCCCTAACCACTCCCCTGCCAGCCTGATCAATGATAGCTGCTCTCCTGCCGGCCCTATTGCCCCTAACTGCCCTCCCCTGCCGACCTGGTCACCCATAACTGCCCTCCCCTGCCGCCCTGGTCACCCCTAACTACACTCCCTTGCCAGCCTGGTCACCCCTAATTGCCCTCCCCTGCTGGCCTGGTCACCCCCAGCTGCCCTCCCCTGCAGGCCTGGTCACCCCTAACTGTCCTTTCCTGAAGGCCTGGTCACCCCTAACTGCCCTCCCCTGCTGGCCTGGTCAACCCTAACTTCCCTCCCTTGCCACCCTGGTCGCCCCTAAACGCCCTCCCCTGCTGGCCCGATTGCCCCTAACTGCCCTCTCCTGCTGGCCTGATCACCCCTAACTGCCCTTCCCTGCAGGCCTGGTCCCCCCAACTGCCCTCTCCTGCAGGCCTGATCACCCCAACTGCCCTCCCATGCAGGCCTGATCGCCCCCAACTGCCCTCCCCTGCAGGCCTGGTCGCCCCCAACTGCCCTCCCCTGCAGGCCTGGTTGCCCCCTAACTGCCCTCCCCTGCAGGCCCAATCACCCCTAACTGCCCTCCCCTGCCATCCTGGTCAACCCTAACTGCTCTCCCCTACAGGCCTGGTCACTCCCAACTGCCCTCCCCTTCAGGACTGGTCCCCCCTAACTACCCTCCCCTGCAGGCCTTGTCCCCTCAACTGTCCTCCCCTGCAGGCCTGATTGCCCCCAACTGCCCTCCCTTGCTGGCCTGATCACCCACAACTGCCCTCCCCTACTGGCCATCTTGTGGTGGCTATCATGTGTCCACATGGAGGCGGCCATCTTTGACCACATGGGGGCGGCCATCTTGTGTCTTGGAGTGATGGTCAATTTGCATATTACCTCTTTATATTATAGGATGTTAACCCTTCAACTTTGTACTTCTGTTTTCAAAATTGTGTGGGCTATTTTAGGTGCTTTGCATTTCCAAATGAACTTTCAAATGAAATAGTAAATTTCTACATAAAAGTTCTGTTTTGATTGGGATTACATTGAATAGGTAAACTAATTTGGGAAGGCTTGACATCTTAATACTATTGAGTCTTACAATCCATGAACATATTGTATCCCTTCATTTATTTAGATCTTTCAATTTTATCAGCAGTGTTTGTACTTGTAATTAGATAGGCTCTACACTTCTCTTGTCAGGTTTATTCTGAACTATTTCATATTTTTGATGCTAGATATTTTAAAAACAAATTCAATTTCTGATTTTTTGTTACTGTTATGTAGAAAGAAATATACTAATTTTTTTGAATAGTGATCTGTAATCCTGTAATCTTCCTAAACTCCCTTATTGTAGTAACCTTTATGTATATTCTATTAGATTTCTAAACAGACAATCATGTCATCTATGGATAAATTAAACTTTTCTTCTTCCTTTCCAATCTTGATGCCTTTTTTTTTAGATATACCTTATTACACTGGCTAAAACTTTTAATGTTAAATAGAAGTGATTATAGCAGTCATCCTCATATTTACTGATCTTAGGAGGAAATATTCAGTCTTTCACCATAAAGTATGATATTAAAACTAGGATTTTTGTAGACTTCTTTTCAGGTGAAGTTCCTTTTTATTTTGCTGAAACTTTTTATCAGGAATAAATTTTGTCAAATGTTTCTTATTTTTATTTTTTGCATCTATTGCGATGATTATTACATAGTTTCTCTTTAGTGTGTTAAGATAGTGAATTACTTTGATTTTCCAAAGTTGAATCAAGCTTTTGCTCCTGGGATAAATGTCACTGGTAATGAGGTATATTATTATGATCTCTGAATGCATAATAATCTGGCCACTCAGTGTATATCCTATATAATAAAAGGCTAATATGCAAATTGTCCCCTCAACCAGGAGTTCGACCAGCAGGCAGGCCAGCCAACTGCCCATGTCCCCTCCCTCTGGCCAGGCTGGCCGGCCCCCACCCATGCACGAATTCATGCACTAGGCCTCTAAAAAAAAAATATACATATATATATATATATATATATATATATATATATATATATATATATATGCATACACACACACACACACACACACACACACATATACACTGAGTGGCCAGATTATTATGCATTCAGAGATCATAATAATCTGGCCACTCAGTGTATATATGTATTTGAAATAACTTTGTTTCAGTTTGCTGAACTTTTATTAAGAATACTTGCATTTGTGTTCATTAAACATATTCATTTGCAGTTGACTTTTTATGTAGTTTTTTTTTTTAATCTTTGTTGTTGAAAGTATTACATATATCTCCTTTTATGCCCCATTGACTGGCCTTCTCTACCCTATTATCTGTGTCCATGGATTATGCATATCTATATATATATAAAAGACTAAGTGTTCGTCCGACTGGTAGCTATGATGTGTACTGACCACCAGGGGGCAGATGCTCAACTCAGGAGCTGCCATGGCGCGCACTGGCCATTTAAAAATAAACAGCACCACAGACCTGGCACTGACAAACCAATACTTGGCTTACCCCAAGTGGGACACCCCACCAAATCGCAGCCAATACTGCCACAACCCCATGGCACAACATGCGGCCCACAGCCCAGCCCAGTCTGGAAATGGTTGCTGTGGGCACCAGGTAATGACATCACGTAGCAGTGCCCGACTTCCTCTCCCAAACCACTAGCCTCCTTGGAGTTCCTTCAGCCAAGGTACTTGACTTGCTTTATATCCAGGTGCAAACATTTTACAGTTTAACCAAATGTCTGTGAAGCATTTTCACATGCCTCATCTCATTTGATTCTTATAGAAGTCCTGGAGTAGATAGATAGGAGACTCAGTAGAATCCTATTTTCATTAGCCAGAAAACGGAGATTTAGAAAGTTTAGAAACTTAACCTGACTGAAAAGAAGTAATAAATGGTGGAACTTGAAAATGAGTTCAGGTTTTCTCACTGCGCAGAATATAGTCGAACACTGCTACACTTAAATATTTTACGCTTTATTCTCCCTGCGCGATCTACAATAATAATCTGCTTCATGTTGATATTTACTGCTGTGTTGCTGACAGTTACCTGAAAGAGAAGTTGGGGTGCTTCACTGGGCTGGAAAAAGTTTAGCTAAATCAGAAAGTAGATCTAATTAAGCAAGTTTATTCTTTATTTATAAAAGGTTAAGTTGACTCACACATGTGTGAGATATGTAAAGCTCTCAGCACCAATTGCAGTGAGAAAACCTGAACTCATTTTCAAGTTCCACCATTTATTACTTCTTTTCAGTCAGGTTAAGTTTCTAAACTTTCTAAATCTCCGTTTTCTGGCTAATGAAAATAGGATTCTACTGAGTCTCCTATCTATCTACTCCAGGACTTCTATAAGAATCAAATGAGATGAGGCATGTGAAAATGCTTCACAGATATTTGGTTAAACTGTAAAATGTTTGCACCTGGCTATAAAGCAAGTCACGTGTGTTTTGATCTGTCATTGTTGATCATGAAATTGGTTGACACTTCTATTATAGAAAAAGGGTGAATAGTGATATTAAAATATTTCTTCTAGTTAATTTCCTTTCAATGTGCACGAATCCGTGCACCAAGACACTAGTATACATATAAGTTTTTGGTTGATCTCTTCCCACCCATCCACCACCCACCCCAGCCTTCCCTCTGAGAAGTGTCTTTATTTAGTTTTGACATCAGAGTAATGCTGATGGTAAAGCATGAGTTGGCAAGTATCCCCTTACTTTTTCTTTTACTGGAAGAGTTTGATAGGATTTATCAACCAACCCATTGGGAGTGACGTTTTCTTATGGATAGGTTTTAAACTACAAGTTCATTTAAAAAATAGATATAGATCACGTTATCTGTCTTTTTGACTGAGCTTTGGTACTTTGTGTCTCTCATCCATCCATTTCTACCAACTTTTAAAATGTGATCACATGCTATTGTTCATAATATTCTCGTATTGTCCTTTAACATCATTAGGATATGAAGTGATGCCCTGTTTACATTCCCAATACTTATAACTCATGTGTTCTCTCTGTCTTTTTTTTTTTATACATCCTCACCCGAGGATATTTTTCCATTGATTTTTAGAGAGAGTGAAAGAGAGAGGGAAAGACAGAAATATCGATGTGAGAGAAACCCATCGATTGGTTGCCTTCAGTGTGTGCCCTGACCAGGGCCCAGGCCAAGGAGAGGCCTGCAACTGAGGTACGTGCCCTTGACTAGAATCAATCCCAGGACCCTTCTGTCCATAGGACAATACTCTATGCACCGAGACAAACCGGCTAGGGCTGTTCTCTCTCCGGTTGTTTTCCCTCATCTGTCTGGCTAATAGTATATCAATTTGATTAATTTTCTGCAAAAACACACACACCAAAAAAAATACCTGCTTTTGATTTCATTAACTTTCTGCATTTTTTTCCTTCTCCAGTTTATAGATTTCTTTGTTTATATTATTTCCTTTCTTTTGTTTACTTTGTGTTATATTTTTTTTCTGTTAATGCTTTAGACATTTTTAACATAATATTTTTGCTTTTACTATTTTGTTTAATTCATTTTTTATACCTATTTTTATTTTTCAATTACAGTTGACATTCAATATTATATTAGTTTCACATGCACAGCATAGTGGTTAGACATTTATGTAACTTACAAAATGATAATTCCAGTACCCATCTGGCACCATACACAGTTATTACAATATTATTAATTATATTTCTTATGCTGTACTCTACATCCCCATGACTATTTTGTAACTCCCAATTAGTACTTCTTAATCCCTTCACCTTTTTAAATATAACCTTTAATGCTATAAATTTCTAAGAATCTTTTTAACTACAGCACACACATTTTGATATGTGCTTTTTTCATTTTATTAAGTTCAAAATATTCATTTCCTCTATTATTTTTTTTAATCTTTGACTTATTTAGAATCATTAATTTCTGCTCATTTGTGACTTTTCTTTCATATTTTCCTTACTGATCTTTGGTTTAATTTTTATTGTGGTTAGAGAACATACTTCCTATCAATTCAACCCTCTTGAATTTATTGAGCCTTGTTTTCTGATGTAGAATATGCTGTTTGTTTATTCTTTTTTTCAGTGTATAGTTGTTAATGAGTATTCTGCTGTTGTTTTGTAGTTTTCTGTAAGTGTTGGTTAGGTCAAGTTAGTAATAGTGTTTTTTGTAAATCTTCTGTATTGTTACAGAATTTTTGTCCATTAGTGATAACAATTATAGCAATATACTTGTTGATATTCCTCAAGCTAATTATATATTTGTTGGCTTCTCATTTCACTTCTATCAGTTGTGCTTCATATATTTTTAAGCATTGTTATTAGGTACATTGACTTTTATGTGTTTTGCATCTTTACGTATTGATTCCTTTATCATTTTGAAATGCCTCTTTATTTCTGGTAATATTCCTTTTTCTCAAGTTCTGTTTGTTTTATGTAATATTAATGTAGCCATTCCAGATTTCCAGATTGTAATAAGTATTTATATATAATATATATTTTCTATTATTTTACTTAGCTTTGTGTGTTGTTGTTTTTTAATTAAAATTTGTTTCTTAAGCTAGCATATATTTGGGTCTTATCCAATCTGAAAACCTGCCTTTTATTTATTAGATGGACCTTTTCACTTAATATGTTTACATTATTAGCTTTAAATCTGTCACTGTGCTTTTTTTTGCTATGTCCCATCAAACCATTTATTTATTTATTTATTTATTTATTTATTTATTTTCTTCTTTCCTTCCTACTTTTGGGTTGAGTTTTTAAATTTTCTGCTGGGCTCTATGTGCATACTGTTTTGTAGACCAGCTTTGTATTTGTAGATGAAGGCACTGGTTCTTTCCTATGGAAACATGTGGACTAAATTGCCCTCTCAAATTACTTTTTTCTTTCTATGACTTTATGACAGCCTCTGCCTCAATTCATGATCAAGGAGAAAGGGTGTATTTTACAGGGGTGGACAAAAATAGGTTTACATTTGTGAGTACGTGAAACAGTTTATTCTTGTAGTATTCTTTATTAATTATTGTATTTGTTGCCCTATGAACAACTGTAAACCTACTTTTGTCCACCCATATATATTTGATCTGTTCTTTTGAAGTAAGTCTTGAGGCCTACCCCTCAATGATTTTATTCCCCTCTTTTTATTTTCTCTCTTAGGAATTAGAAATTAAGAAGATGGCCAAAATTGGTAATAAAGAAGCTTGCAGAGTTTTAGCCAAACAGCTTGTACAATTACGGAAACAGAAAACAAGAACTTTTGCTGTAAGTTCAAAAGTCACTTCTATGTCCACACAAACAAAAGTGATGAACTCCCAGATGAAGATGGCTGGTGCAATGTCTACTACAGCAAAGGTAAGTAGAAGCCTTTATATCCATAGACTTGGAGTTAATGTAATATATTTAAATATCAAGATATAAATCAAATTTTAAAACACTTCCTGTCACATATGTAGTATAGAATCCGTCATTTTTAGCAAAATGAGTTATGATATTAGATAATCCAGAAAACTACTTCTAGATTCTTTATTAATTTAATAAATTTTATAAAATTTCTTGTTTTATGACATTTTCACTAATTTCTTGTTTCAAGGTCACATGTAACTGCTAAATTTTTAAAACTAAAAACAATGTTTGCTTTTATCTCTTAAACTGTCAGAGATTTGTGAGCTTATTTCATTGATCTATATGTTTTGATTACTTTAAAGTAGTAATTTCCTCATGATTCATTTTCATGTATGTGTCAGAAGGACACATGAATACTATTAGAAGGATTTATCAATTAATTTTAATAGGAACTTATGTTTAATTTTCAGTCTTTATATTAAAAACTAGAGGCTCGATGCATGAAATTCATGCAAAAATAGGCCTTTCTTTCCCCTGCTGCTGGCACTGGCTTCCCTCTGTCTTCCAGGACCTGGGCTTCCCTCCGTCTGCTGGCAGGCACTCGGGACCCGGGCTTCCCTAGCAGCCCTGGCTTCGTCCAGAAGGATGTCCGGTCTAATTAGCATATTATGCTTTTATTATTGTAGACTAGAGGCCCAGTGCAGGAAATTCATGCACTCAGGGGGGGTGTCCCTCAGCCCGGTCTGCATCCTCTTGCAGTCTGGGAGTCCTTGGGGGATGTCCGACTGTAGGCTTAGGCCTGCTCCCCATGGAGAGGCTCCTGCCACCACCACTGCGCTTGCCAGCCCTGACCCCAGCTTCTGGCTGATCTTTACTCCCCCTGTGGGAGCGCACTGACAACCAGGGAGCAGCTCCTGCATTGAGCAGGATCGGGTTAAAACCAGCTCTCTGACATCGCCCAAGGGGTCCCAGATTGCAAGAAGGTGCAGGCCAGGCCGAGGGATCCCGCCGGTGCATGATCAAGTTTGGGGAGGGACATGGGAGATTGGCCAGCCAGGGAGGGACTGTGGGAGGGCTCCAGGGCATGTCCAGCCCATCTCGCTCAGTCCCGATCAGCCAGACCCCAGCAGCAAGCTAACCTACTGGTCAGAGCTCTGCCTCCTGGTGGTCAGTGCACATCGAGTAGTTGAGCAGCCTTAGCATATCATTAGCATATTATGCTTTGATTGGTTGAATGGAAGACTGGACGACTGGACACGTAGCATATTAGACTTTTATTATATAGGACTAGAGGCCCGGTGCACAAAATTCGTGCACGGGGTTGGGGGTGTCCCTCAGCCCAGCCTGTACCCTCTCCAATATGGGACCCCTCGAGGGATGTCTGACTGCCCATTTAGGCCCGATCCCAGTGGGATCGGGCCTAAATGGGCAGTTGGTTATCCCTCTCACAATCCAGGACTTCTGGCTCCCAACTGCTTGCCTGCCTGCCTTCCTGATTGCCCCTAACCACTTCTGCCTGCCAGCCTGATCACCCCCTAACCACTCCGCTGCCAGCTTGATTGATGCCTAATTGCTCCCCTGCCAGCCTGTTTGCCCCCAACTTCCCTCCTCTGCTGGCCCGGTCACCCCTAACTGCCCTCCCCTGCAGGGTTGATCACCTCCAACTTCCCTCCCTTGCAGGCCGGGTGCCTCCCAACTGCCCTCCCCTGCTGGCCATCTTGTGGTGGCCATCTTGTGTCCACATGGGGCAGGATCTTTGACCACATGGAGGCAGACATATTGTGTGTTGGAATGGTGGTCAATCTGCATATTACTCTTTTATTAGATAGGATAGAGGCCTGGTGCAGGAGTGGGGGCCAGCTGGTTTGCCCTGAAGGGTGTCCCAGATAAGGGTGGGGGATCCCTTGGGGCATGGGGCAGCCTGAGCAAGGGGCTTGTGGTGGTTTGCAGGCCAGCCATGCTCCCTGGTGACCCAAGCAGAGGCACTGGTATCTGGAATTTATTTACCTTCTACAATTGAAACTTTGTAGCCTGGAGTGGAGCCAAGCCTCCTGCATGCTCCACTGGCAGCCATTTCTGTTTGAATTAATTCACCTTCTATAATTGAAACTTTGTAGCCTTAAGCAGAGGCCTGAGCCCGGCCAGGGTGTGCAGAAAGCTTTGCTTTCTCCATTACCGCAGGCAACCCTGGCCTGGTCTCTCCAGCTCCCTGGCTGCCGCCATTCTGTTTGAATTTGTTTACCTTCTATAATTGAAAGTTTGTAGCTTGAGTGGAGGCTTAGGCCTGTCAAGGGCAGGCAGAAAGCTTGTTTCCCTCTGTTGCCTGGGAAACCTTGCTCTCTGTGGCTGTAGCCATCTTGGTTCGGTTTATTTGCATACTCACCCTGATTGGCTGGTGGGCGTGGCTTGGGCTGGTGGGCGTGGCTTGGGTGTAGCAGAGGAATGGTCAATTTGCATATTTGTCTATTATTAGGTAGGATGTTTAAACTATAAACCTGAAAGGACTCTGAGCCTTTTGATTTTTTTAGTAAGTAATGAACTCCTTGATGCATGTGAATGACTGTAAGGAACAAGAAATTTAAGACAAAGACTCTCCTCTTACAGATCTTACAGTTCATTTGTGAGGAGGGTGTTAAGATATGTCTGAAAAGGAAACTTCCCCTACTCAGCAGTCTGTGCTAAGCTTCAGTGAATTGCACAGTTTTTTTAATAGAATCATCTAAAAGACTTACATCACTATTTGTTAAATATAGGGAAGGAGGAGTATGAATATGAAGAGCAAAGGGGGAAAAGCCAGGGAGAAGAGAAAGTAAAGTTCATATGAGAAAAATGGCAATGGCATATACTTTTGATTCTCATTATTTGCAATAGTTAAAGTTCTACCATGTTGGGAACACTGAATTAGTGAATATTGCTCTGAAGAAAAATGAAGGGTTAGATTCCTGTGAGCCTTTGGGTACAACATTTTTGTCAACCAGTGTATACCTAAATTTGTTTTGTGTGTGTTTCTGTTGAAAGAAACCATATTTAATTGTTGATTCATTAACATTGAACTCATGGCAATAACACTATAACTCATGTGTGAACAAAGCTAATTTAACAAAGTGTATTTTCTCCATAAGCACATCACAGCCTTATTGCACTTTTAGGAACACTAAATGGCACTTCAGTATTATACTTGGGGACCATTTTAAACAGCAAAATCACCAGCAGAGGCACAAGAATGTGACAACAAATAAACAACAAAAAGGACACTTGTTCAGAATAGCTGAAACAAGAAGGCAGAATGTCTCCTGTTTGACCTGAGCTGAAAATGTGCAGGTTGGGCGACTAAAACTTTTGGTGCTCTGCGTATGTCCACAAATGAGCACAAAACTGCAAGTTAGATTTGAGGTTACAAATAAATGTTAGTGAGGAGGCAAGTTCAAAAATATGAAATCCAAAAATAATGAGGATGTCTGAATTGGAATTTTCACTTAAATTTCTTAGAAATGTGTTATCTCAGCAAGTATTGGTTTAGATCCTAGAGGTAAGAACTATACCAACTAATGGAGATGAAGTGGAACACACAACCAGGCATGGGCTTCACCTGTAGTAGGTTACAGTCCGTTTAAAAAGCAGCCCATTGAAGAGGTAGTTTCGTGCAGTCATTAGGAACCTCAGTTCTGGAGCCAAATTACTTGGTTCAGATCTCACTTCCACTTAATAGCTGTGTGACCAGGTCAAGTTATTTCACCTTTCTGTGCCTTCATTCCCCATTAGCAATATAGGGAAAATGGTAGAACCTGGCACATAAAGATATTTCAGGTTTAAATGTCATTTAACTCTAAATATTAGTACATGTAAAGTGCTTAGAACAGTGTCTGACACACAGTAAGGTTATATAGGCATTAACTGCTCTATTATTATAATTCTTATTAGTATTATTTATAACAATAAGTTGCAAGTAAAGTATTCTAATTTACACAAATAAGTATAAAACTTTATGTATACCGAGTAGTATGTAACCAAGGTCCATATTCTAATCTGGAATGTCAGGAACTACTTCTTTAGGAAAGTGGTATATAAACTGAAATCTGAAGCTGTTAGTAAAAGCAATTGGAGAAAGCATTCCAGGTGAGAGGGAGCTTATGCAAAAGACCTGTGACAGGAGAGAGCATGACACATTTAAGGAAGTGAGAGAGCAGTGTGACTAGAGGGCAGTAGTGCAAAATGACACTGGCTTATTAAGTAGAGTTCAATTAATATTTGGTCTCACAGTCCAATTACAGAATTTGGCTTTTTATGCTAAGAGCAATGGGAAGCTATTGGAGAATTAGGTATGTGTGGGTTGGTAGGGATGAGGGGATATAGTGTCATAATTAAAGATTACTTTGGCTGCATCATTGCATACAACTTGTCAGAGAAAAGAATGCATGCTTCACATTTTTTAAACAGATATGTTTTATGTTGTATAGTGTCTTTTAATATTGAACTAACTATATAACACACATATATATTACTAGAGGCCCAGAGCACAAAATTCATGCATGGGGGTGTGTGTTCCTCAGCCCAGCCTGCACCCTCTCCAATCTGGGACCCCTTGAGGGATGTCCGACTGCCCGTTTAGGCCCGATCTTGGTAAACGGGCAGTCGGACATCCCTCTCACAATCCAGGACTGCTGGCTCCCAACTGCTCACCTGCATGCCTTCCTGATTGCCCCTAACCACTTCTGCCTGCCAGCCTGATCACCCCCTAACCACTCCCCTGCCAGCCTGATTGATGCCTAACTGCTCCCCGCCAGCCTGTTTGCCCCTAACTACCCTCCCCTGCAGGCCCGGTCGCCCTCAACTTCCCTCCTCTGCTGGCCTGGTTACCCCTAACTGCCCTCCCCTGCAGGCTTGATCGCCCCCAACTGCCCTCCCTTGCAGGCCTTGTCCCTCCCAACTGCCCTCCCCTGCTGGCTTGATCGCCCACAACTGTCCTCCCTTGCAGACCTGGTCCCTCCCAACTGCCCTCCCCTGCTGGCCATCTTGTGGCGGCCATCTTGTGTCCACATGGGGGCAGTCATCTTTAACCACATGGGGGCAGCCATCTTGTGTGTTGGAGTGATGGTCAATTTGCATATTATTCTTTTATTAGATAGGCTAGAGGCCTGGTGCACGGGTGGGGACTGGCTGGTTTGCCCTGAAGGGTGTCCCGGATCAAGGTGGGGGTTCCCTTGGGGCATGGGGCAGCCTGGGCAAGGGGCCTGTGGTGGTTTGCAGGCCGGCCATGCCCCCCGGTGACCCAAGCAGAGGCCCTGGTATCTGGGATTTATTTATCTTCTGTAATTGAAACTTTGTAGACTTCAGCAGAGCCAAGCCTCCTCCTCACTCCATGGCTGTAGCCATTTTTGTTGGGATTTATTTATCTTCTATAATTGAAACTTTGTAGCCTTAAGCGAAGGCCAAGGCAGGCCAGGGCTGCAGAAACTTGGCTTCCTCCATCGCTGGGGGCAACTCAAGCCTCCTGCTCTCTCCAGCTCCGTGGCTATTGCCATTTTTGTTAGGATTTATTTATCTTCTATAATTGAAACTTTGTAGCCTTAAGCAGAGGCCAAGGCAGGCCAGGGCAGGCAGAAAGCTTGGCTTCCTCCATTGCCGGGGAAACCCAAGCCTCCTGCTCTCTCTGTGGCCGCAGCCATCTTGGTTGGGTTAATTTGCATACTTGTTCCTGATTGGCTAGTGGGCGTGGCTTGTGGGTGTAGCAGAGGTACAGTCAATTTGCATATTACTCTTTTTTTTTTAGCTAGGATAAATTATATATGTATATAAAATATATCTATATTAGATGGCATTATTCTCTTTTACTGAAATAAGTTGTGAACATAAAATGTAAAATAATTATTTTCACAAAACTCAGTGGTTTGTTTCTTCCTTTAAACCATGGTTTAAAATGTGTTAAAGGGTTAAGTACATATGCTAGTGTATCCTTTTTACTTTAGATATTAAGTTAATGATTTATAAAAATTAAATTAAAATTATTTTTAACTTGGACATTATCTACTTACCACATAATAGTCAAATGTATTTCTCTCATCTGAATAGTAATGAAGTTTTTTATTGACAATGTTTTTTTATTACATAATTTTTTGCCGACTGTTCAGATGAGGTTTTGCACACCAGTCTTTATTATATAGATGTTAAGCAGATAGTTTCCAATTGAGTATTTTATTTTTTTCTAGAATACTTAACATTTTTATATTTGATTATAGCAGAATGTATATCTTTTCAAAGCCTGTGTCTATTTGATGTGCTCTCTTAGGACTTATCCACAGTAAAATTTTCATGGTTATGTAGTTGACTTGGACTTCTTCATATTTTAAAGACTATGCAGGCAGTAAACAAGAAGGTGGATCCACAAAAGACATTACAGACAATGCAGAATTTCCAGAAGGAAAACATGAAAATGGAAATGACTGAAGAAATGAGTAAGTTTAATAGTTAGGAATGAAACTTACAGTTTTCTCATGTTTGAATTGGTTAAGTCTGTTTATTAGCAATCTCATATTCTCATCCATGAAAGCACAAATATTGAAAAAAGAAATGGTTTATTACCCTTCTACTAAATAAGTGTACATATTGTCACAGTATTGTGTTTTAAAATTGTCAATGTATATGGCTCAAAGTTCTATTAATGTTCAACTGAAGGAAAAATAAAAACTATGTTATGCCATATTTCTATGCCATACTGGCCCCAGCTGCTTTACTTTATTGATTAGTGGAAATAAAATTAGTGCAAATAAAATAACTCTTTCTAATATAAATTGGGTTGTTTCAGATATGCATTGATTCTTTCATACTATATATATTGGAGGTAGAGATAATGGAGCTTTTTCATTCTTTTATTTTTCCCTCCCAAAGTTATTTAATATTTGGTTTTCTTCTTTTTTAATATAAACCAATTGCAAATTGTAGTGGAACTATGGAGACTACAAAGGAATAAAGCATTTTTTTTTAAATCTATCCTTTTTATTTTTTTAATTAAAAATTTTTAATGTTAACATTACTGCAGGTGTCCCCCTTTTTCCCCATCCTTTGCCCACATGCACCAACCCCCGCCTTCCCCTCACATGGCCTTCACCTCACAGTTGTCTTTGTCCGTTCCGTGAGGTATGCATATATGTTGTTGTTGTTTTTATTTTTGTTTTTAATCCTTGCCCAAGGATATTTTTTCATTGATTTTTAGAGAGAATGGAGGAGAGAGGGAAAGATAGAGAGAAATATCAATGTAAGAGAAAAACATCTATTGGTTGCCTCCTGCACATGCCCTGACCAGGGCCCAGGCCAAGGAGGAGCCTGCAACCCAGGTACGCGCCCTTGACTCAAATCCCTTGACCTGAATCGAACCTGAGACCCTTTGGTCCGAAGGCTGATGCTCTATCCACTGTGCCAAACTAGCTAGGGTTTCATATATGTTCTTTAGCTAATCTCAGTACCTTCTTTATCCAGTCACCTCCAAATCTCTCTTCACACCACTCAGATATAGATACTGTTAATGTTGTACATTTCTTTCCAGTATTTTTCCATATCTTATAATAGTTATTAAATCATATTACATTTGTAATTTTGAACCTTATCCAGAATTTTAAAAACATAATAGTATAACAACATGTGCTTATAACCTTGAATCTTCTCTGAAGCCTTTTTTTTTTTAAATGGCTTTAATATTGCATAACATCAATATTAAATAACATCAACCCTAATTTATTGAATCATTCTTATAGTGGTTGGTAGGATTGTTTTAAAATGTTTAATATATTTGATAATCCTTTAATAAATGTTTGTTTTATCTTTGTGTAAGTTTCTTAAGTCTCCTTAGAATTATAACTTTTATAAGGCTTTTGGTTCATACCAAATTCTTCTCAGAAAGACTACTAGTATACCAGTCTCTATTTCACCAGTAATGAATGAGGGACCCTTTACAGCATCCTGGTCAACACTGAGTTATTACTTATATATGTCAAAACTGGCATCATTGTTCTGCAAAGATGCTTTTTAATAATTTACAACTGTGTATGGATATGCCAGTTTAGCTCAGCTAGCATTTTATGCAGGGGCCTGATGCAGCGGGGGCCAAACATGGCGGGGATCTCCCTTTTCCGAGTCCCACGCGGAAAGAGAGATGAACGAACCGGTCCTAAATGGAGGCAGGCCAGGGATTGAGAAATAATAGAAATAAAGAGAGCAAGATGCAGAAACAGATTCATGAAGCTGGGGCTGGGTGGGACGCCATCTTTCCTCTCTCATGGAGAGGCAGCATGACGACGACCCTGAGCCACACAGCAGGTTTATTTTATATCCCAAAAATCCAGGAAGTAACACCAAAACTTAGGATCAAAGGAGCTTATTTGCATTCTTAACTAGGCCCTAGCATTACTGGATTTACATATCTAGACCCGCCCCTGCTGACACCTGGGCTGCTATGAAGTCAGAACTGGTTAACATGTCCAGCCTCATTGGGAAGCATGTTCCCAGGGCGTGACTCGGCCTATGCCCTGAGTTCAGCCGATGATAATTAAGGAAATGCCCAGGTGCCTCCCAGGCGGCCCTCTACAATTTTAATTTTACAGCATTTAGTGTATAAATAGTATCTAAATAAATTACCAAGGTTACTAAACTCACTATTGTTCTAGTATTATATTTCAGATTATTTTGCTTTTAGGTTTTAATGATACTATGTATATATTTTTGATAATTCAAAAAATTCTTTAGTTCTTTGAATGCTTATTTTGAAAAATATGATTTTTTGAAACATCATTAGTGAATTTTTAATGACTGTGAGAATTGTCATTTATATAATGATCACAATATCTCACATGTTTATTTGGGTTCCAATAATGGCACAGGTGGGATCAGGTCTTATTAGAGGAGTTAACTTTTCCATTAAACTGTAGTGAAGGGAATTAATAAGCTCATACTTACTATTCATATATCTTACAGTTGTATTTATTTGTATGTTAGTACTTTGTGAGTGAGTCTGAAATGATAGTAGTTATTGGTGGTTATCTGTTTTTTCTATAACCTAATAAAGTATATCAACATTAGTTTCTTCATCCAAAGATAAATTTAAAGTTTAAATGGACATCTTTTTAAAAGTATAGTTTATACTCTGCAGTATTGCTCTAAAACGTGTTCATATTCAAGTTTTGGAAAAAAGACCTTTGTAAAATATTTGGTCCTTGATTAATTTTGTTACACTTCTTCTAAAAGCATTCTTCTCTGTTAATCCCTGGTTAAAAAGCCCTGGTCTTTCTCATCTGACCCCTTCCTTCATTTTTTTCTGCTGCTACTTTTTCATTGAGGCCCTTATAAATTCTGACCTGGACTCCCCCCCACCCCCGCCCTGTATTACTTCCCTATCATTTGAGTATCACAACTGCTAAATTATTTTTATAGAAGCTAGAGGTAAGCTGAGTATGCTTCCTTTGGTGGCTTCTTACTGATTACAATAAAATCCCCATGTCATAAATCAAAAACAATTTTCAGGTCCAGTCCTGTTATTTTGCCAGTGAGAATACTGAGATCCAGACAGGTAAAGAAGTTGCATAAGTACGAAATGGAAGAATTGAGTTTAACATTCAGTATATATATATTGAATGTTATTCAGTTTAATATTCAAATAAACTGAATATTAAACTCAATATATATGCCTTAAGCTCTTTAGCCTTTTCCAAATTTACTTTATACTATTGAGCTAACACAAGAAGTCAAATTCTCAAGTCATGCTCATACAAATCAGATATCTTAAACAATATTAAGATTTATTAATATGTCAAGGATACAAGCAATTAAAATGGACATGCAAAACAGGGAGAGGGCTGGGACATCCCAAATAACTCCTGAGATCTTTTCTTATTAGACACAAACTCTGACCCAGAATGATAGATGATGTGTGTAATGAGGTATACTTATAATCTCATGTTGAAGGAAACATTTAAGTTATGAAACATCTTGAATTTATACCTCACATGGTCACTTACTGTACGTGACATTTGCTAGAGAGTCATGGCTCATAAGCCCCTAGATGATAGGTTTGTTTACTGTAGCCATCCTGAACCAAGGGCGCCCGGCTGAGAGCAAGGACTCTCTTGCTAGCAGGTGTCTGTTTACCAGGAGCAGCATGCTTACAGGGAGATCAGACTAGGTTGCCTGTCCCCTTTCCTTTGGGGACATCCCCCAGTGATCAGGAGAATTAGGATAGGCCAACTGCTTAATTATTTCCCTCATAGCCATTTTCCATTCATGCACCTTAAATAACCAAACAGAAGAACCTACTCTTTCTTGCATGTATCCCTGTTGCCTTCTAGCATGTCTTTGTTCACTGTATTCCCTCTGCTTCTGTTTGGTCAAATCCTATGCAGCCTTCAAGGACTACCTCACATGTTACTGCCTCCCAGTTGGATATAATCTCTTACCTTTTTATAATCATTCGTTTTTCTGTTTACCACTATCTTTTTTTTTCTACTTCAGTGCAAACTACTTAAAACCTTCATTTTTCTCCATTATCTATCAATTGTATTTGTACCACGTTCCAGGCACTTAGTTTCAAAGATAAATGAGACATATTCCCAGGCTTTCAGAAATTCCTTTCCCATAGCTCCTGACATAATGCCTTCAGTACAATATTTATGGAAGTTTTACATAAATATTTTGGGAAGGGAAGGGAGAAAGGTGGAAGAGGGCATAGCAATAATAATCATTGCAGGGTTAAATTGGACATCATTCTTTGGGCAAGTTTAATAAAATATTAAATCTTACACTTTGTTAGAATATTCTACATACATCTTGAATGAAAATTTTAAAAAGGTGAAATATAATTATAGGTATAAAAAAAGTAAATTGAATCCCAAATACTTACAGGATATTGGATTCTTGCATATTCTTCCATGGTCAGCTGAACAAATTCAATTTGTGAAATCTTATTTAAAAACTTTAATCCTGTACCTGTGAATACCAGATAGTCCTGAATTATTAAAGATGAATTTTTAAAAAATCAGAGTAGACTTGTTTTATTTTAGGATAATTTGTGTTGATATGAACATTATTCCAGATTTAGTGCCTCAAAAATGTATTATCAATGAACTTCATTGACATTTGAAAGTGACTTTTGTAATTTGTTGGTTCACCTAAGTTTGTCCTTCTGTAATATAACAATGTGTGTGTGTGTGTGTGCGTGTGTGTGTGTGACTGTGTGTGTATGTGTGTGTGTGTGTAACTGTGTGTGTGTGTGTGTAACTGTGTGTGTGTGTAACTGTGTGTGTGTATTTGGGCTGCCTTCTAAAAAGTAAATGTAGCCTGAAATCTAAAAGTAATCGCTTTTTTCTCCCCATCCTTTCAAGTCAATGATACACTCGATGACATCTTTGATGGCTCAGATGATGAAGAGGAAAGCCAAGATATTGTGAATCAAGTTCTTGATGAAATTGGAATTGAAATCTCTGGAAAGGTATGAATGTCTTCTTTTCTCAATTGGAAATAGTTCCCACTATTTTTGTCACTTAATTGTTTTACGTTGTCTTTTACTATTAGATGCATGTTTTTATATTCGTTTGGAAAGTAAGTTAAACCTTTTTGCAGCACATCCTTTATGTCATAGTCCAAATGTTTGATGAGGCACATTTTTTTTCTTTTCCTCTCTTTAATATAGATGGCCAAAGCTCCATCAGCTGCCCGAAGCTTACCATCTGCCTCTACTTCAAAGGCTACAATCTCCGATGAAGAGATTGAACGACAACTCAAAGCTTTAGGAGTAGACTAGTCAAAAGAGCTGTAATACTTTGCGTATTTATAATTATTTAGTCATAATTATAAACCAGGCATATTGCCGATTCCTTTTACAAGACACATTTATTTTGCAAAAATTAAGACCATGAGTGAACAGTTGTTTCCTAACCCATGGCTATTTTGAATCTTTTGCCAAAGAATGACAACGATGCAAAATGGGAACAGTTTGGATTTTAATTAGAACTGTTTAGGAGTGATGATGTGTAAAAAGTTGATGATTTTTCTGCATGGCATAGAAGAATTATATTCATTACTTAGTGTAGTTTATGTTCTAAATCCTTTTACTCTGAATTTAAAAAATCTTGTTAAGTGCCACTAGGCACCAACTTAAAGAGTCTTGTAAAAATATTAAAAGTATGTCATTAATTCTATATCTGTTACTTGTCTTGTAGGTGATATGTGTTATAACCATAAGCAAGTTAGTTGCCAAATTGTTTTTAAATGGTCTGAAAGAAGAGTTCTATTTAAACAGCCGTCTTAAACAAAAGCTGTCGTGAGCTTTTCTTTTATTGTTTTTTCCCCCTTCGGGAGGATATTCAAGTTAATAAGTTTATTATCTTTCAAAATGTGCTTGGCTCCTGCCTTAAATAGCACAAACATTGTGCACATCTTTAAATTATTTTAACTGACAGAAAAGAAATCCATTTTAAACTAAAATTGAGACCTCTTACAAAAACTGTCCAGGCTGTCTTTTGTAAAGCTTATAAAAGTGAATTGAATATGTTAGCAAAAAAAGACACTGAATTAATAATATTTTGTAGTAATAGAATGGAGTATTTTGGTCTTCTAAGAAGTGAGGAGATTTTTTCCATATGACATATACTTTAATCTCTGTTTAATTTTGAACTGTATTAATATGTATATTGAACCCTCTAAATTGAAGCCCTCATTCTCAATTAAGTTAACACTACGAAAATGCTCTAGCTAAATTTTAAAATAAACATTAGCACTTTTTTCTTGGTGAATAAACTACAACTTTGTCAGAAATTACTGCCTAAATGTGTGTTAATGTCTTAGCAGTATTTTTAAAGGTAAAATTGCATTAGTATTTAAAGTATGTATAGAAAGTGATAAGAAATTAAGAAGTATCAAATTATAGAGATAGAATTTAGAATTAGGTTAGTTTTGAAAAATGATGTAATTATGGGTTCTAGCACATTCCACCATAAAATCCCTGAAGAGATTACGTAGGTAAAACCTGGTTAATTTGGGATGACGGGCATTTTGGACTAATATTGACAACATACTTCATTTTAGAACTAGTATACATGTGGCATATGGATTGGTGGAAAGAATGAGAAGCTAAATATAGTTTATAATCTACAATCCATTTTATAATGTTCAACAAAAGGGTTCCATTGTTAGTAGATTAAATATAGTTATCCTGAGCATCAATGGGTCAAAAGATTTTACTGGGTTATGGAATGTTAACCCAGAACTGTTTTGATTCTTGGATGTACATAATAATGCCAACTAACTTTACTTTCTTGTTTACATGTGGGGGCTTTTGTTTTTGAAAATTATTTTGTTAAAAAAAAAATCCCAATAAAGATTTTTTGCTATTATGCTTTTATAAATCTCTTTTACTCTATTTTTGGCTTCTGCTAAGTTAAAAATTTTATGCATATGTGGTAATTTTTCAAAATAATGATTTTTATTTTTTCCTGAAGAGAAAATTTGATAACTCTGCTACTTATATTTTAACAAAAAATTATCTTTTTACAAGTTAGCTGTTGGTATAGGATTGATGTTTGTGAATGTTGTAAGCCCAAGAATTAGGTGATTTCACATGAAATTGAACTGATCATTCCTTTCCTAGAACTTCCAGAGGATAAACATTTCAGAATACATTTTTAAAACAGACAAGTCTTAGTGATTTCTTTTATTTCCATCAAACGTGGCTGCCACAGGAGACTGGGAACCCAGAGGAGAAAGTAGAGTCATGACTTGGCTACATTTATAAAATGCTCAGTGGCAGTTTTCACAATCACTGTGAATTTGTAATGCCATGGTATGCTTTGCTAAAACTAAAACTTCCTTTTCGTCCCTTAAGATTAGGAAACAAGGACATTAGATATGAACAGAGCATGGAGGAGGTGCAGAAACTCACCAGGACAGAAAGCCCTGGATGCCTAGCAAGGGCCAAACTTGGAAGACAAGAACCTCGCCCCCAGGGTAACCTGTCCTCCCCTAGCATATCACTGGCCATGCAGTTTGGACCCCTGATCTTTCATATCGCTGGTCAGGTGGTTTAGACCCCTGACCTTTTCCTCCCTACAGATAACATCTAGGCCTCAGTTGTATTTCAGCTCCTGGCCCAGAAAAGCAGCAAAACCAGACCAAACCTGGCCACCTATGGACCTGCTACACTGACTAATGACCCCCCTGCCTTGGCACCAACCAATTAGTGGAGACCTGGATCCTGGAAAGCTGATGAATATTCTATTAAGACCCTCCCTCCTGTGAGACCTCCCTTAAGATTTCCACCTGCAAGAGAGAGAGAAATACGATCAGGACAAAGGACCCAGGGCGCACGCTCTCTCCAAGGAGCACGCCTGTGCCATTCCCCCACAGGCACATATCCCCCAACCTCTAAGGGACCCCATGAGACTTGAAACCAGGGAAGCAATGGGTAGTGGCAGCTCATCCTGGGCAAAACCCCTGAACCTGTCTCCAAAGCCCCCTTTTCTCTGACTTCTCTGAATCAAAGCAGCCCAGCCTAGGCTCTCCTATTGCTGCTTCTATGCCCTTCCTTGTTTCACTGACTTCAGTACATTTTTGCTGCCATTTATCAACCCAGTAACCCTTGGGCTCAGTGCTGTGCAGCCCTTCCCTTTGGATATCCCATCCCCCACCCCCTTTCCTTAAATTCAACTTTTCTTTATCCACCGTCTGAGATGGCTATTTAGCCTGCCTGTGCACCCCTACATGAACCTTTCAAAGGATTCTTATACATTGAGTTTGATGAAAATATTTACTTCTTTTAAAACTTTCCCTAACTTCCCATTTTTGGCATAAGTGTTTCTTTAGCAACTTTTTCCAACAAGAGGTTACCAATGGAAAGAGCACAAGAGTGTACCACTTTCTATTACTAAAGAGGATGCAGCCCAGTTCACATTGTGTGGTGTCCTATTTGTGGATGGCGATGTCAGAGTATCAAAGAAGTTGAATGTGGTAGAAGGGTGTCAATACTAATAATAGGCCCTACTCTTTGAAAACCTAGGATGACCTTCTGTCAGAGAATGCCTGAGGGGAGTGCCTGGTTATGGCATGGCCTGGTGGAAAGGGGCTTAGTATTGTGACCCTATAGATTGGAGGGGGAATCTGGCAGCCAATGGGCTGTATAGTATGTGACATGCACAGTGACACGTATTTTATTACTTGCATCTGAACACCTTTAGGGGAAGCCTGCACTCTCGCCTTGGCCACATGCACATTCCTTTCTAGCCCAGAAGCCACACTAGCCGGATTGCCTGGGCCTATTTTAAATATGTATTCCTTTTCAGACACTCCCAAACTAAAATGGTGTGTGTCCAGGTCTGAAAAGAGACCTATGATGACTTTCTCCTTTGCTGGTATTACTCTGCATGAAGAGGTGTTTGCAGCCATAGAACAACAAATCTGCTTTCTAATTTCCTCCCTGTAGAAGCTGAGTCCCACAAAGGACTCACCTTAATTCCTTCAAGAGCCAATTGGATTGAATTTGCCTTAGAGGAAGCCTGAGGATTGTGAAGTCCGATTTCAGATACACACTCCCCTCCCCAGCCTCCACCATCCTCCCAAGAACTTGAAAACACACACACACACTCCTCCCATCCCCAAACACTCAACATATTTCTTTAACTAAATAAATCTTTCCACCTTTAGAGATGAAAAGGTCAATTCTGTGAATGAGTTTTTCAGCCACTTCTACCCCATAAAGTTGAATGTACCAATCAGTACAAGTGACAAATAGATTTTTCCATTTTAATGGACTACTCTACTAAATCCTGAAGATCTCCATGGAAGAGCTCACAAGAACATCAGATCGAGAGGCTGTATGGCTAAAGTAGGCTTTTGGTGTTGACTCCTGAAAGAAGGAACACATAGATACTACACAGTAATTTACATTGTTATTTAATTACAGTTTAGGATTCTAAATAACATTAACAATCTTATATATTTTTAAAATATATCAATAAGTTAGAAAATATAACTAAAACTAAGTAATACAAATGAGTTGATAGTAAATACCAGTGCATTTACTAAACTAATTTTTGACTAGCTAAGTAAAGAGTATTATGCTAAGTGAAATAAGCCAGTCAGAGAAAGACAAGTATCATCACATGATCTCACGCAATTGTGGAATGTAATGAACAAAATAACTGAAGAACAAAATAGATCCAGAGACATAGAAGCATGGAACAGACTGTTGCATCTTAGAAGGAAGGTCCTGGAGGATGGGTGGGTGGGAAGATACTAACCAAAGAACTTGTATACATATATGCATAACCCATGGACACAGACTATAGTGTGGTGAAGGCCTGGGGCTGGGGCGGGGGCAGGCTAGAAAGGGTCTATGGGGGGAAAAGAGTGACATACGTAATACTTTCACCAATAAAGATAAAAAGAAAAAAGAATTACTATTTCAATATTAAATACTGATTTAAAATAATCCCTTTTAGGGAGAAAAATCGGTTCCCAATGCTAGTTGTATCTAAACTTGAAAAGAGTGACCTTATAAGTGAATAATAATATGGTATAAATATATATATGTGATAATTAAGCATATATACATGCTTGTTTTTGTTATACAAAGTCAGATTAAACATTCCCAGTAGATTCATACTTAAAGTGCAAAAAAGTCACTGTCTAGATTTATATTGCATTACATTTTGCTTCTATTTGCAAGTTTCAAAGATACACACACACACACACACACACACACACACACACATACACTGAGTGGCCAGATTATTATGATCTCTGAACGCATAATAATCTGGCCACTCAATCTATATCCTATATAATAAAAGGCTAATGTGCAAATTGTTCCCTCAACCAGGAGTTTGATCAGCAGGCAGGCTGGCCAACTGCCCATGTCCCCTCCCCCTGGCCAGGCTGGCTGGACCCACCCATGCACAAATTCATGCACCAGGCCAGATTATTATGTGTTCAGAGATCATAATAATCTGGCCACTCAGCATATATATATGGTAGTCATATATATATATATATATATATTTTTTTTATGTATGCAGGTATATATGTGCATCCTGCCCTGCCTTTTGCAAACTAAAGAATTCCCTTCCCCAATTAATTTATGTTTTAAGCAGGTGATCTGTCAAGAGAAGGAACTTAGAAATCTAGATAGCAGAATAATTTGGAATTTTCTCTTGAATAAGAAAAGCCTTTATATGTATACTAGAGGCCCAGTGCACGAATTCATGCACGGGTGGGGTCCCTCTGGGTGGCCTGCAGAGATCGGGCTGAAACCCGCAGTCCAATGCCACCTGCAGCTCCTACCTGCAACTCCCACTCATCCCGGCCCCACTGTGCCTGCTGTGGGCTCACGCCCAATCAGTCCCAATCTGGAGAGGCTCAAGCTGCTGCAGCAGTGCTCACCAGCCATGAGCCCTGCATCTGGCACCCTCCCGAGGGAAGTCACTTGCAGGATCAGGCTGAAACCAGCTCTCCAACATCCCCCGAGGGGTCCCGGATTGCGAGAGGATGCAGGACAGGCTGAGGGACCCCACTGGTGCACGATCGGGCCAGGGAGGGACCGCAGGAGGACTCCAGGCTGTGTCGGGCCCATCTAGTTCAGTCCCAATCGGCCGAACCCCAGCAGCAAGCTAACTACCGGTTGGAGCATCTGTCCCCTGGTGGTCAGTGCACGTCATAGAGACTGTTTGACCAGTTGACTGCTCCCTGGTAGTCAGTGCACATCATAGCGAGTGGTTGAGCAGCTTTAGCATATCATTAGCATATCATTAGCATATTACTTTTATTATATAGGACTAGTGGCCCAGTGCACAAAATTCATGCACATTAAAAGGGAATTAATTAGAGGGAATATTTTAATATTGCTATTTGCCCTTTCTCTATAATAGAAGTGTCTGGCTGGCCCCACCCTCATTGGGCAACACCAAGACCTGGCCGGCCCCACCCCTGTCAAGCCCCACCAAGCGGGGGACGCAGCATCACATCCCAGTGCCGGGGCAGGGGTCATGGCCTCAGGTCCCCCGGCCCCAACCCATGCCACGCAGCCTCACCCAGACCTGCTGCACTGTGGGACCCATCAATGCACCTCCTGGTGACCGGCTCTTTGATTTCTCTCATTTAACTAAGCCCAGTGGCAGCTGCTTCTCTGAGCGCATAGCCAGTCAGCCCAGGGCTAGCCACACCTGGAAGGCGAGCAGCAGAGCCGACCAGGGGCTTTGACCAAGCCTGAGCGGGGCGTGGGGTAGGGGGCAGCTGAAGGAGCCGGTGTAGGAAACCAGGGTGTGCGGTGGTCCCCAGCACGCCGTGTTGCAGGCCAGCGCTTGGCTTCCCGCCACCCCTGCAGCTGGGGAGTGTTGAGGCTGGGAGTTGGTGAAACTCGCTCACCTGTCGGAATCTGGATTTGGGCAGGGAGCAGGGCCTGGCGGCCAGAGCGCTCGGGTCACAGCAACCTCAGCAGGCGGCTCTCCCCACGCCCAGACGCCACAGCCAGGGGGGCAGGTGTGGGGGCTGCTCCCAAAGACTCTAGGCCCCCCCAGCTCCACACCCCAGCTCCCTGCTCTCCCCCTTTCACCCACAGGCGCCACCCACGTGGTGTGCCCCAAGGCTTGGTGTGCAGATGCCAGGGTTGCAGGTTCAAGACGCTCCGCCTCCTCCTGGCACTTAGAGCCATAAACGCCAGCAGGGACCTTTCCACTCGGTCTTGGCCTTTGGTCACTGCTGAGGTTTTCGGATCTCTCTAGGCCAGGGATAGCCAGGACCTTTGCCTCTGGCTGACGCCATGCCTGCAGCCTGCCTGGGGTACCCCCAGCGCCGGATTAGCGTGGGGACAGGGTGCGGGTGGGGGGGGGGTTTGGGGGAATTGACTGCGCTTGCAGCCTTAGGGCTACGGGTCCGCACCCTCTGCCCAAGCGTCCTTCCATGCCAGCAGTCATCGCCCTTGTTCCCTGCCGGGCCCAGCCGTGTCTTGGGGCCACTACAGAACCTCGCCCTCCACGGGTGAAGCAGATCCCCACCCGCCGGACCCCTGCCCTGGCTGGAGCCCCCTCCTGTGCACCCTGCCTCGGCACCGCTCTGCGCCCCTTCGGCCCCCAACCTCCTGGCCAGCCGCTTCACCGAAGCTGCGGCACTCGCCCGGGAGCCGCCCCTCAGGCGGAGGCCTGTCTGCGCCCCTGCGGACCCCTGGCCCTGGCTCCTGGCCGGCCCCTTCGCTGAAGCTTCCTCTTCCTTTTTTGCAGTCGGGGCTCCTGTCAGGCGCTCTCCTCAGACCCCCGGGAGCTTGGCTCCCTGCAGCCCCCGCCCCACTCCGCTCTCCCCAGCCACCCACCTGCCTGTCAGGACGCTGCCGGGGTGCCCTGCTGTGGGCAGCGTGGTCTCGGGCAGGGGGTGGGGTGTGGGGAGCAGCTCCAGTAAAGTTTAGTAAATCCCAGGTGGGCATTGGGATTCAGCTGCGGGGCCACGGGGGAGTCTGCCTGGGCGGGACGAAATTGTGCTAGACCCAGAGTCCCGCCCCACAGCCCCGCAGCCCTGCCCACCCTGAGAATGGCCGTGATGTGATGGCATCCGGGACAAATTTGCATATTCCTCCATTATATATATAGATTGCATTGAACACCTTCTGGGTGCTAGCTGTGTACTTAAGCATAAGTGATCAGGCCCCTGAAAACTTTTTTTGTTAATATATCAAAGATTTTATCATCCAATTGACAGTGATTATGTGTACACAAACATATATGACCTAAATAGAATACCTGTATAATACTTGGTCTTTATTAATGTCACACAAAAATAAGAGACCAGACAGTATAATTTTGTAAGCATTCTAAATAATAAAATTTGCTTTAATTGTTCCAATTTTTGCTATATAAAATAAATTAGATAAACATTGCCAGCAGATTTACACTCAAAATGCAAAATGTCACTATTTGATATTGATATTACATTACAGTTTGCTTCTACTTGAAAGTTTCAAAGCAGTACATTCTTATAGATTAAATGTTTCTTGAGCTACAGTTCTCTGAATTCAAAACCTCAATATATCAAACTATTAACAATAAATTATATTCTAATTAGTTAAACAAAAAATGATAGTCTTTTTTGATGAGGACCCAGATGATTTTTGGGTTATGAAATGTAAAAAATAAATCACATTATCAAATTTAATCACCTTTCAAGTTTGTAATCACTATTAACAGCACACCCCTTCCTTCACTTAACGATGAACAAATCATTAATGAATGAAATTAAAGAATGCACGCCCGCTGTAAGCAAATGCTTTCCAAGGTGCTGGAGAAACAACAGCAAACAAGCAGACATCTCCCCTGCACCCGTGCAGCTTACAGAACAGCAGTTTGTGGCTCAGGAATCAATAAAGCGTATTTTCTATAGCTAACCATCAAAACAGTGTCTAGGAATAATGCAAAGGTCATAAATTAACGTTTCAACAAATCTCTATTGAAACACTTTTTTGGGTACTGTGCCATCACATGTTAGTTTCCGAGGTGTCACTTCTGATTAAGATTTATTCATAAATGCAATAATAAAATTCTAAGGCACCTCTGGCTCTTAAGTGCAAAACTTGAGTTGAAGCCAACCATTAAAGCTGATGATAAGCAGGACATTGGCTAAGGAATCATCTAATTGGATTTTCTCTGGTGATATTCTTTAACTATGTGACATTACTCTGAATCAATTAGCTAACATACAGCCTTTGGAAAAGGAACATTTAAAAGACCTCTGTGCACACTTGTGTGTGTGTGCATGTGTATGTGTGTGTGCGTGTATGTGTGTGTTGTGTGTGTGCGTGTGTGTTCAGATAGATGATAAATAGGGAGAGACTGGGAGAGAAGGAGTCGTTTTACTTTTGCTAGTATCTTTTGCTTAAAATGTACAATGTGGCCTCTGAGAATAATTATTTTAAAGAAAATAATTCATCAAAATAATTTAAATTGAAGTTTTAGAATGTAGAAAAGAAAAGCTTCTGCAAAGTTATTGATATAGAATGATTTTTGAAGCCAACCAAATAACTAATTTCTATTTGTGTTGGAGAACAGAAAAGAATGAAAAAATAGAAAAATTTGCAGTTACACAATAGGAAATCTTATCTGCACTCAAGATTTTCCTTGGAAATAGCAAATAAACTCTGATTCAGACTTGTTTTCACCCGTTTTTCTCTCTGCCTTCGGTTGCAAAACCATACTCTTACTACTTCTTTCTCAAGATTCAGTTCTTCAGCCATCCTCATGATCTCTTGAGAGGAGGGTTTATTCTGTTCTCCAAAGTGTCTCTCCAGGGCACCTTTTGCAGCAATACTGGGAGACCGAGTTGGGGAGCAGGCGGCGGGGGTGGAGAGACAGGGTAAGTTTATGTTTTTGGCAGATCAAAATTAAATTAGGTTGAATTTTTAAATATTAACATGAAAAGAAAACTCAAGGACTCTTAAAACATTTTAAAACTCTTCAACAAAGATACAAGTATCATATTTTTAGGTACTTGTCTTATGCAGGGTACCGTTCATTACCAGTCACTGGAAGAAATAAGTAGAGGAACAGACTTTCTATGTTTATCCCGCTTTGCACCACAAGAGGGCGCTGACTTCCTGAGAAGGAAAGGAACACTTCTGTAGCATTTCTACTTAAATGTCCCGCAGAAATCATTTGTCATTTACAATAGATGAAATGTTCAGTGAACAACTAACCAACCAAAACAAAACCTACATTTTAGCATTTCCTCTGTGAGCCTCATGGAGATTACAAAAAAAAAAAAAAATCAACAACAATCTTTCTGGTTTCAATTGTAAGAAGTCACCTTGGAGTTTAAGATTCTAAAATACTGATTTCTAGTTTTATTATTTTTAATAATACAAATGCCATATAGCCAGAGCAAGACTTATATATAGCAGGAAAGCTGGAATAGTCACTATTTTTAGAAATGATTGCTCAGTTTCTGTTTTATTCAAAACTTTTAGAGCAAAAGTGTTCTTGAATCAAACAATACATAGTATTCTAACAAATGTTTAAAATTAATAGCTCTCCACTTCTTACTATTAAGTTATTAAAATCTGCTTTTAAAAATGTATTTTGTATTTTTCAACTGGCTATATCCACCTTAAATTTATGTGTTACGTTGCACCTATATTATGCTAAAAGCTTATTCCATTTGTAAAATATCATTTTCTCCCTCTAGAGACATTTAATACCTTAAAAGCATACCTTATAGTTGTTCTCCGTTTCCTTTTCTTTTCATTTGCTCCCACTTTTTCATTGTATAAAGCTGTAGTGGGGAAAAGAGAGAGAATGACAGAAACTAAGTAGGGTTTAAAACAACAACTCAGATTTGGATTTCAAATGTTCATTGTAAAGCTATGCAAAATAAAATCACCATACATCTTTTAATTTTTTTGCAACCTGTGACATTTTGTATTACAAGCCCTAGATAACAATGTTAATACAGAAACAAATACTAACTTTGCAAAAGACAATTGTCTATAAATCATATCTCTATTTGCTTTTGTTGGAACGCTTGCTCTCAAACTTGGCTCTTTATCCAGCCTTGACATATTAGTATAAGTAGATCATTTTCTCACATTAAATCGCTCATCTGACAATTGCTTGTGCTATTCACTTGGAAGACTTGTGTGTGCAAATGCTCTGGTTACACTAGTATTAGTTTATAAAAATGATTGCATGTACAATCACTACCGTATAGCATGAAGGTAAGAAAAAAGTCTGAGTGCCTTTAAAAGTTTTTATTTCACCACTTCTCATCTATGCCACACAGTCTAGAAAGCCAATCCTCATGCAGCTTTCCCTCGCATCATTCACCATCGCAGTAAATTTATTCCTGCACTTGCATTAGCCTTCCTTTCTTTCAGTGTGATGAAACAAGACAGTTATTCTTCATCTCAAAGAAAAAAACCCACACAACACTAAACCTCAGACCTCTCGCTTTAGCGTTATTCCTACCACTCGTGCCACTGCTTTTAGGTTAAAACGTCCCAGAGCCTTCAGAGATGCAGCTTTAGTACCTCCCACTTGCTCAGCCTCCTCCAGCCATTTAGACAATATTGCTTTTAGTTTGCATGCATTTTTGAAGCTCAGCTGCAGGTTTTCAAATCGGCAGATAGTTGTTTGACTGAATTCCGAGCCATGAACAGCTGCCAGGGCTTCCCCAACGTTTGTTTGGGTGTACCCTGCGAAAGGAAAATGAAGGCCCATTAGCTTCAGCTTTCAGGAGTCATTCCTTTTGGTGCAAGATTGCATACATCTGCGAATCTCTGTCAATTGTTCCATACCACTTTTAAGCAAATATTTGCTGGCAAGTTATAATTGTTTTGTAAGGGTCAGTGTAAAATTGCCCAGTACTTCAAAAAATATTATTTCTAGTTAATTATTTTTTCTAGAAGTCAAAATCATTCAGATAGGAATATCCGCCATTCATAATTTTTAACCAGATTGGAGAGATGTGTCATCAGATACTTAAAAATTCTTGTATTCTTTGTTATTGTTATTAAATATCTGATGAATATGCTCAAAAGTCTATTGTATATTGAATATAGTGCATAAAATAAATGGTGCTTTATCATAAATATTTTTATCTCAATTGTTAAGACTGAAAAAAATCAACTATAGGTTGAAGGGTACCAAGTAAAACTAAACATTATGCTTACTTTCCCTAAAAACATGTCTATTATGAGACTTTAATCACCCAACATTTTATAAACACCTCCAAACACATTTATTGCCTCATTTGGTAATGCTTCTATCTCCTGGCGAAAGATTCTCATTGACTGTCTGGAACATTTTTAGAGTACAAGTTGCTATGAACCATCAATATTGAATTTGAACCATTCACAGCAATAGATATATCAAACTGCAAATGAATGTTATAAATTGCCTACTGCCATGCTTATTGCATATTGTAACTGCATATTAATTCAGGGCCTATGGCTATATACCTGTATGCATAAAGTGGTTACATACGACACCCATTGATAAATATTATTACAAAATAACCTATGGTTCATTCCACAACTGCAGAGGTTTGAACTATCATTTTCAATTCATTTTTTAAAAAAGTCACTGTTTCATGAATTTAAATCAAGGTTAGTTGTTTCAGCTATTTTGTTAAAAACACTTTTCAATAGAAAGCAAACAATTCACAGAAACAAAATTGCAAACGACTGTCAAACACATGACAGAAACTACCATGAGGTACGACTGAGCTATTTGATTTGCAAAGATCTAAAAGATTAATTGCATTTTTTCCTTCAACAACTATTTAATCATCCTATGTGTCAGTCCCTGTTCTAAGTACTGAGGATATGTCATTAAGGAGAAAACAAAAGCAAACAAACAAACCAACAACAAAGCACCCCTGCCTTCCTGGAGATCTGAGGGACCCTTACAAGAGACACTCATGAGGGCCGTAACATTTGGTGCAATGCCTACACAGACAGGTTTGACAACATCTATCAAAATTACAAGTACTCCTACGCTTTGATCAAGCAATTTTGTTTCTAACACTTTTCCTGCACATATATTTGTACAGGTGCAAAATGACATTTATGAAGTTAATGACTGTAGTATTGTTTTTAACAGAATAATATCAGAGACCACACATAAATTTACCATCAGTAGAGGACTGGTTAGATAAATTGTAAAATGGAATATGACATATTCATTTTTTTAAAAAGAAACCTGGCTGGCCGAAACCGGTTTGGCTCAGTGGATAGAGCATCGGCCTGCGGACTCAAGGGTCCCAGGTTCGATTCCGGTCAGGGGCATGTACCTTGGTTGCGGGCACATCCCCAGTGGGGGGTGTGCAGGAGGCAGCTGATCGATGTTTCTCTCTCATCGATGTTTCTAACTCTCTATCCCTCTCCCTTCCTCTCTGTAAAAAATCAATAAAACATATTTAAAAAAAAGAAAAAAGAAAAAAAAAAAAGAAAGCTGGCTGGAGTGGCTCAGTTGGTTGGGCGTCATCCCGTGCACCAAAAGGTTGCCAGTTTGATTCCTGTTTAGGGCACAGGTCCAGGTTTCAGACTCCATCCCTGGTAAGAGGTGTGCAGGAGGCAATTGATTAATCAGTGTTTCACTGTCACATCAATGTGTTTTTTTCTCTCTCTCTCCTTCCCCCTTCCTCTCTTGCTTAAAAAAAGAAAAACAAACAAACAATAAAGCCCTGGCTGGTTGTTCAGTGATGAGTGTTGGCCCTCAGACCAAAGGTTCTCTACTTCAGTTCCCTGTCCAGGGCCTACACCTTGGTTCCGCAGCCCTGGTAAGGGTGAGTGTAGGAGGCAACCAGTGATGTGTCTCTCTCACATTGATGTTTTTCTCTCTCTCTCCCTCCTACTCTCTAGAAATCAATGGAAAAAATATCCTTGGGTGAGAAAATAAATAAATAAATAAATAAATAATTGTCTTTCTAAAATAGTTAAATAAAAAATCTATATGAAGAAATAAAAATATGTATTGCCTTATATATGCATAAATACCTCTAAAAAGATACACAAGATACTAACAAAATTGAAAAACAGGAAAGTTAAGCAAAAGGGATATGTTTTATTTATATTCTTATATGACTTTGAATAATATGAATGCATCATCTATTCAAAAGTTCAAATAAAATACTGTGTAGAGAAAACTGGGCACTTCTAAGCTAATTTGAGGTGGTTAAGTTGAAAATAAGTGCCATTAATTTAAAAATCTATGTATTTTGGCTATCAAAAATTTACAAGGAAATACAGATTTTTGTAGGATTTTCACACTTGGACTAATTAAATCCACAGTAGAGATGTAGAATGAGAACTGGCTTGGACTTTTGAGCAGAATAGAAGAGATGGAACAGTAATACAATAAAGATCTGCAGACCAAGTGCATACCTAACTTAATTCTTCTAACTTTAAATTCATTGGCGAACTTTTCAAGTTCTCGAATTTCGGGGGAATCCATGTCTATTGGCTCTTCAACCAATTTACTTTTCCGCCTGAGTTCCTGCTTGAAATCAGGGGCCGCGGGGTCCTCTGCCAGGAGAGGCTGGTGCATGGGCGGAAAGCCATGACTCAAGGTGTGGTCAGGAAACTTATAGAGACAAGGGGTTAAGCTGCCTGTAAGGAAACAAAGAAAGAAAATAAAGGGCCATTTGTAGCTACCCGCCATTTCTATACAAGCAAGGGTTTTGCCCATCAGAGCCCATTATCCTGCTACAGCCAGTCTGGATTCTAAAAGAGGTAACTGCCATTCAGTGGTCTGAAGTCAGAGTAGCTTAGTATAAATGTGATTATTTATTTCCCACCTTCCCCAGAGCAATGAAAGCAAAGATAATGCCAAAGACAATAAGCCTGGAATTGCAAGTATTTAAAACAGAAATAAGCAAATACTTTCAGAAGTGTAAGTTTTTCACCATTTTCTTTTCTAAACAAGACACCCATTCCTGGGAATTTGAGGTTCAACTCTAGCAGAATGTGTATTTTGATCTCTATTATCTTAATCCATTTGAACAAATAATCTGTGATGGTTGTTATAATCAAGTGACATGGTTAAGTGCTATGCTGAAAAGTTTTCTTAGGATCAGAAAATTGATTTTAGAATAGTGAGAAGCCCGACTGTTTTATCAATAAACGTTTAACTTCACAGAGAAATAATTATGTCTTTTTAAAATGTAACAAGAGCAGATAAAAAGAGAATTATGAGAACATAAACTACATTAATATGTTTTAAATATATTTGAGGAGTGAATAGACATTAACAAAAGGTAATTTTTAAAGTTCTATTAAAAAGTCAGCAACAAGATTCTTTTGAAAAGGATTCAGTATAGTGAAATTATTCTTGATAATTTTTAAGAAGCAAAAATAAGTGACAAGGAAGAGTGCAATTCTAGATATGACAGGCAATCACCTATGAATAATAAAGCATTGTGTTGATTGAGTAGGTTAAATAATAAATCACAAAAACTAAAATATGTAAAAATTTTTAAATTGCTTCCAGATTTCATTCTTCATTAGTAGAGAAGAGTCTGTCTCAGTTGGGGAGCTTGGGTGAGAGAATATAAGCCAAATTCCCAGATATTTTATTTTTGTTTTCTTCGTCAACCCATTATGTTTTAATTGTAGATATTTCACTTCAATTTATATTTAATAACACATGTATAACCAAGATGCTTTGATATAAATAAAATATTTAGTAATTAATCATGTTTCTGAGTATTAATAAATATTTAAACTGAAAATAAATTACTACTGACTATATACAATAATAATTCTTGGAAACACTGAAAATATACATTGAGTGTTTACTACTTATAATTTCTTCATAAATAAATTCACAAATCAAAAACATGAGTAATAATACATTTTGCCAGAATATTAAGATCTTACATTAATATATCAATATGTAATGAGTAACAGAATAGTGTAAGTCAGCAAATTGTCAGCTATTATTTATATGAGAATATGTAATTATAAAGTGGACCCCTATCCAATAGACTGTATTCATTTTCTGAAGCAAAATAGACATATAAGTGAGAGATTAAACAAAAAGGCATAAAATAAATTTAGCTGTTTCACAGGTATGAAAAATATTTGAAAGAAATAATTTCTATCTAAAATTTTCCATGGTACTTTACAAACCCAAATTATCCAGTTTTACTTTTTAAAAAGTCAGTTAATCATCCAATTAATGCTTTAATGGATATTAAACTCATCAAACAAGATAAAAATGTTCAGAGCAATTGTATCAACGTTTAATTTGTTACATAGTTTACTTTTGGAAATGTTTATTAATTTTGGGATTCATTTTTAGCTTTCTATTCATTTCGGATTTTTTGTTAGTTGAAGTAAAAGAAAGATTCACACATACAAGAAGAAAACTCATCACATTTATTTTAGCATCTACTTAATATTTATCTCAAGACTTTTCTTTCGCTTATGCTTTCAGAGTTGGTTCTTATATGTTAAAGAATTATACTTTTTTCATCACTCAGAAATATCAAATGCAACTTAACACACTTAATGATGAAATACTCTGAGAAACAATAAAAGCAGAGACAAGAAAATCAAGCTGCTGTTTGATTTTGAACATTTAATGTATTTTAAGGTACTTTAGATAACTCATTTAACTTATGTCAAATTATGTTTATTTTACATAAGTAATCTTTGCATATATTTTACAGGAGATGCCCTAAGGTCTGACTTAGTTAGCAATCTTGACTATTCCATTTTTGTTGCTGATCATAGTCACACACTGCTACAAGCTTTCTGGGACACCTCGTGCTGGGTTCATTACACTTTTCTCATTTTCTTATTCTTATATAAGCAAATGAGGTAGGAAGAATTTATAACTTTTTTACCCAAAATTTAAAATTTAGGAAACTTAAGTAAAAGTAAATTAAATAACTTTTCTTGGGTGCCATGATGAATTAACTATACAGTTGAAACTAGCACTAAAGTCCAATGAACATTGCAATAAACCCCATCAAAATCTCTACTCAGGTAGATCAAATTCTTTCTTTGAAAGACTTCTGCAGTTTAAACACATTTCTCTACATTAAAACAAATATTTTCAGACAAAAATATTATAATTATTTATTAAAATATTAGAAGTGGGCCATCTCTATTTCCAGAAAATGTTAAAGGTACTTTTATACATTTTAAATTATCTGGAAAATGAACATTTAAAAAGTAAATTTGATCATGAATCTGAAAAGTGCACAGGAAATGCCATGTTCAAAGGCTTGGCATCCAGAGCAAAAAGGAAAACGTGTGATATATCTTTATTTTTCATTAAGTAAGAGTATCCGCAATTATCCACAGGGACACAGTTTTTCTGGAACTAACTCTAAACAGAAATTCATAATGAGTCATAAGCACAGCCAAACACAGTATATTTTCTATTACCTGATCCTGTATTTGGAGGAGAGAAGGGGGTGATCGGTATGGTATATGTGGCAAGATATTTTAAAAATATTTCTAAAGCTTTGCCCCCGCTGGCATAGCTCAGTGGTTGAGCATCCACCTATGAACCAAGAGGTCACAGTTCGATTCCTGGTCAGGGCACATGCTCAGGTTGTGGGCTCGATCCTCAGTGTAGGTTGAGCAGGAGGCAGCCAATCAATGATTCTCTTTCATCATTGATGTTTCTATCTCTCTCTTTCTCTCCCTTCCTCTCTAAAATCAATAAAACATCATTTTAAATTATATCTTACCTTATAATAGACAAATATGCAAATTGACCGCACCTTCGCTACGCCCAAGCCACGCCCATCAACCACGCCCACCAGGAAACCGTTGCAGGGAAGCTGGGGTGTGGCGGAGCCCAAGGCCGGGAAAGCCGCCCGGGGCTTTCCCGGCCTTGGGCGCCAGCGGGGTGCCTGCTCCGATCGCAGGAGCGAGCCGACCTGGGGGGTCGGCTTGCTCCTGCAATCGGGTCGCAGGGACGCTGGGTGCAGCCGAGCCCAAGGCCACCGCCCAGGGCCAAGCCGGGATCCTGAAAAAAGGTAGAAGGCGGTGGCCACAGCCAAGGCCTGGGTCCCCGGTGCCGGCAGAAAACTGGTGCAGGCAGCCAGGTGAATGAAAGTCTATTGCACGAATCTTCGTGCAAACGGGCTACTAGTATATATATAATATATATATATATATATAATATATATATATATTTCTAAAGCCTGGATAGGGAAAAGGCAAGGTAGAAGATGCCGTGACTCCTGTACAATGGTGAGTCTCATATTCAACTTCCCAGACATTAATAAAGCAAGGTTGTCTGTAAGCCTAGACAAGCGCTCATCTAAATAGCTTGGAAGTGCCTGCCTATTCTTCACAGCCCAGCTATATTTTCACATTGCAAATGAGTCTACTACAGCCTTGCTGAATGGCTCCATATGTGTCTCTGTGTGGGGGGACAGAGGTGAATCTTTAAGGCAGGCAATGGGGATGAGGAGGGCTCGCCTTGCAGGGCGCTGGTTCAATGTACCGTGGCACCCGGGCGAATTGCTCTCCTGCAGCATGTGGCTCTGACAGATGCTGACAATGTCTCTGAGGTCACGGGGCTTGAAGCCTTAAAGGAACAAACACAGGAAATAGAGAAACAAAGCAAAATGCTCTGCCTTGTTGTAGACACACAAGAATGTGCATTTGAATATTTCTATTTTCTTTCCCCCCCCCCCCCCCCGTGCATGACAAGGTGAAGAAAATCCTAAGTTTGAATTGTGACCTTTTCTCTTTTGGGTACTGGTAAATCCTATCCATGTACAGCAGGGGTCCTCTGCCTGGCTTTGTAAATTAAGTTTATTTGGAACACAGCCACGCCCATTTGTTTACAGATTGCCTGTAGCTGCTTTTCTGCTACCGTCACCACTTGAGTAGCTACAACAGAGACTAAAAAACAGGGAAAATACGTCAGCTTGCAGCCACTGAGAGGTCCTTCAAGATTCAGAGGCAAAAGATCTTCAGAATTACTCCTTCCCTCAGAGTCAACACAACCAGAACAAGTTGGGGGGCAGGGTGGTGGGGGGAGGACAGAAAATTTGAGAATGAAGAGATGAGCTCCAAAGTAGGCTATTTCTCTATGTCAACTAAAGTGGGCACTTTCAGCCATAGTCATCTTTTCTTTATTATCTACTCATGAAAGCAAAATGGGCATTCATGTTCTTGGTTGATTCCCCAACCTCAGCTATTTTGCTTCCCTCTTAAAATTAGTTTTTAAACAAGGACTCTCTTACCAGGTCTTGGTTTGGGCATTATGTAATATAACCCTGCTGGGTTAAGCATGCGGTACCATGGAGCTGATTTGCTCAGTTTCACCGGCAGGTGGGTGTGGGCGGGCAGGCAGGGCGGAGAGTCCACTGAGCTTGCTTCCTAACTTTCACCTAGTTTAGGAAACTGGAGAAGTGAAACGATTCCAGACCCCCAAGATTCAAAGTTTTGAGAGTGTTGGCTGTTATTTTATTTTTTGATTATTTAGGAGACATGTTGAATAGCATTTATAATTCCCTGGTTGCTCTTATCAATACTGCAGGCTGTTGAATTTATTTAAATTCTCAGAAGTAAAGAGACTGAAGAAGGAATTCAGCTGCAAGTGTATCTGAAGAGAAGATCAAGAGAAAGACAGGTCGAGTTGGTAAAAATTAGCCCCAACTCAACTCTAATAGAGTTGTGATATCTATACAACTTAAATATGAAGAGACTGAAACTTAAAGATGTGAATGGCTTGAACAGGGCTCAAAATTAGTTTATGGTGTGGCTAACTCATTGCTCCCAATTAGTCTGTCTGTTTGCACCAGGAGGCACAGTGAATTAATATGATAATTAATGTCCTCCCTACCAACTTGAACAAAATATTGGCTATAGCTTTTCCTTTTCAGTGGGTGGCTCATTTAATGAAATGCTCAAACTAAATGTAAGCATCAGAGTATAGGTAATAAAATAACCACATTAAAATAAAGCAATATCACATCCTTTGAAATATAGCACTTTCTGTAGCTCCACTTTTATATGGAATAAGTGACAGGGAACTGTCTTTGTTCTTGATGATAAGACGCTTCCATGGATTGTGTAGAGGTGGTTTATTTGATGAACGCCTTGAGACTACTCAGAAAATTCAAATGACATAACCGGGCTTCTCTTTTGTGTTTTATACCTCTACTATCTTATTTCTGAATTCATGTGTTTTATAACTCAATTTGTGTAGCTTCTCTGGGGATAAAGGCAGGAGAGTTCAGATTCTCTGACTTTCATCTGCCATGATGCAAATGCTAATACTGACTATATGTCAAAATAGTGACATCCAAACAAATTAGAAAGCATATCACATTTTAATGATATCACTCTCAAAATATATTTGAATATAATCTCTGTGCTTGCTATGGGGAGTTTTTTCTTGACATAACAAACATATTTAATTTTGTTTTAAGACTACAGTGATATCTCCAAATCTTAGGGTAACATTTTTGCTTTTGATGTTGCTAACCCAGGCTTTGCATC
This sequence comes from Eptesicus fuscus, assembly GCF_027574615.1. NCBI lineage: Eukaryota > Metazoa > Chordata > Mammalia > Chiroptera > Vespertilionidae > Eptesicus > Eptesicus fuscus. Next base: position 88,898,644 of record NC_072475.1, on the reverse strand, counting down.
ACTTTAAAGTTTTTCCCAGGGGCCTCTCTGGGTTTGCTGAGTGCCTGCCAGGAACCTTGCACCAGCACAGTCTGAGCTGCCTGAGCTTGTTCACTCCAATCCTGGAAACTGGAAGGATGTTAGAAATTCTCAGGCCAGCTGGGAACTCACTAGGCCAGCAGGCACTGGCCTTGATCTGGTGGGAAGGAAGGTGGTAGTAAAATCCCTCTTACAGTATTCGGTCTGTGGCTGATTTTATCTTTGTGCTGACTTCAGTCCATCGCTGCCCGTTGCTGGGTTTTGAGGGTGCATGAAGCTGCACCTGGCTTCAGGGGAATTGTGAATGAAAAGCAAGCCCTCTGCTCCGAAAGAGCAGCACATGACCGACCACGTGCTTGTCAATCCCTGTCTTCATCATCAAATGCGGGGGAGGCCCCGGGAAGCATTCTGCCTGCACCTCTAGAGGCTAAACGCGTGTCATTGTACTGTTTTATAAAGAATGTGGTTTTCATCAATGAGGGCTGTTCTCATTAACCATGAATACTGATTAACTACTGAGTGTCTGAATCACAAGTGATCAGTTTTCAAAGGGGAAGAAAAAAGTATGGTTTTCCTTATTTCTTAATAATTAAAAAGAGACATTAGAATTTACAGGTAGTATTTAAGAACATCAGTCTTCATTTTACCATAAAGGTGACGGTACTAACTTACTCAGAATGCTGCTTCATAGACTGAAGAGAAGCTAATTAGTTCTGGAATACTTTAATTTAAAGTGTTCATGCTTTATTTAGTTTTAAACTGAGAAATTAAAGATTGGTAAATTCCTTTATCTAAAGTTTCTTTCTCAGTCTTACATGTGTGCACGCATACACACACACACATATATTCTCACATGGAGCTTTAGTAGCTTATTGTCACCCATAATATTTCTCTCCCCAAAGCAGGAATAAATATAAAACATCAAGGATTGTCTAAAAAAATAGGTGTACAAAAAAAAATTTAAATCATTAAAATATAAAACCATTAAAATGTTTTCTTTGGCCATAACCTAAAATTAAGTCATGAGTTTTATGATGAGTGGATCCCTTTGGTCAGATGTTTCCCTTTATAAGAAATATGCTTTCAATGCCTCAGACAAGCATCAATAAGTAAATAGTCTTGATCTAGTGATGTTTTATTTATTTAGAAAAGAAACATATGTAACTTTCAGGTCAAGATTCTCTTAGACCCAGAAAATTCATCTAAGTTTCCCCAAACTCAATTTCATATACAAAGACAACTTTTCTTACCTGCCATCACTCCGTAGGTTGATGGCTGATTTCCATAATGACAGGTAGGAACAGAATAATGAAGTCCGGTTGCTGTGTTTTCCAACGTTGTCACCGGGAAATATGTACGCAAGCATTTAGAAGTTTGAATCAAAGACAAAATAGATGGGACTGGTAAGAAAATGTATGATGATTCAAGACATGTTCATTTCATTTCAAAAATACACATTTATGCCATCCTTAAATTGACATGACAATTGTTTGTTTTCATTTGGGGAAATTTTCTGAGCAAGTTAAAACTAGGGGGTGCCCTAGCTGGTTTGGCTCAGTGGATAGAGCATCGGCCTGTGGACTGAAGGGTCTGTTCAATTCTGGTCAAGGGCACATGCCGGGTTTTCGGGCTGGATCCCCAGTAGCGGTCATGCGAAAGGCAGCCAATCAATGATTCTCTCTCATAATTGATGTTTCTATCTCTCTCTCCTTCTCCCTTCCTCTCTGAAATCAGTAAAAATATATTTTAAAACAAAACAAAACAAAAAACTAGGGGGTTAAAATTTGTCAAGTAGTGGACAGAGCCTTTATTGATTATCTTATGCTCTGTAAGGGAGATGACTGACCAATTTGGACTTGGCTAATTGAGAGTTGCAGAATTTGTTCAGGCTTCATCCAATATAGACATTGTAACAAACCGGCTAGAAGAATAGTCTCTTAAAATTATTATGTAAAGTGGTCTTTCTCTGGAAGAATGACTACAGAAATGGACTCTTGAACTGTTCTTATATTGGTTATTCTGCTAACATATTTTTCCATCAAAGAGGAAATGGCACAGCAACTAAGCTCCTATTCTATACAATCATGAAAATCCCACTAAATTTAGAGGTTTGTGCAAACTCTGTGACAATGTATGATGTGTTTATGTTGCTGTTGAAACCTTGAGGTCATAGATTTCTGCATCCACACAATCAATTTGACAATTCCAATGATAAAGCTGCTCAAAAAAAAAGGTTGATTGTTGAGTGGTGATGTCTATAAAGGTTGTACCTACCACATAAACACAAACTTGTTCATAAATAGTTACATGCTTCATGGAGTCAATGTGTACTTTGAAAGTAAATTTAAATTACTAAACTTTTTAAAATCAAGCTTTAAACATGAAAAAAAAAAGATGACTAAAACCAGGGAATATTCACACTAATTAATGTTTCTTCACATATTTAATTTTCTTATTCTCCTTCATATCCTAAATATAGAATTTGCTTTTCATAAATATAGTATAGGCATATCTTTTTGAACAAATATATAAGAGAGATTAAAAAGTAGGGAATTTGGATCTTTTGAAAATATTGAAATACGATCTAGTAATTAAAGCCATGAGGTCTCCTAGAAAAGTAAATCATTTTTCTCTAACTATAGAATAATGCTTAATATTTTAAAATATCTGCATAAATCCCCACTTTACAATTGACAAGTAAAAAGAACTAAAGTCATTTTATATTATGATTATACTAACCTTGGTCTGCATTACAAAATTAAATAAATAAACACAAAACAAATTAAATACCCAAGAGCTCTTATTATTATAACCATTATTTCTAATTCTTATTTGGACAAATGATTGTGATTTGATAAAAAAATATAAATTCAATGCTATTATCATTTAAAATACATTTAGGTCATTTTTACTCATCATATATTTTTTACTTTATAAAATTTAAATACATTTTGTTTCTCTGATTTTGAGCAGTTGGATAAATGATAGGCTAACTTGTTAAATACGTTATTTATTTATTTAAAAAGAAATACATCTTAAAAATAAATGGGGTTTTGAGTCTAAACTTGCTAAATCATGACCTAAATTCTAAATTTTATTTTCATTCTGAAATAATATTCACACAGTAGATTAAACAAACATTATATTATTCTCCTATCCCCTATTTATAGAAAACCCTATTATTAAAAATATACAATTAGCTAGTGATAGTTTAAAATTTCATAGCACATATTTTTGTTTAAAATATTTTATTATGATTTCAAGAAACATGTTTCACTATACTCCCATTATTACCTTTTAAGATAAATCATGATAATATTAGGTAGGTGAAAAAGATTTCAACATTAATGACTTTGCCAAAGTCTAGCTATGTAGTTTCTATATTCTTTAAAATACAGCTGAAGATTAATGCTGAATTTACATATATATTTAAAATCTAACTAATTATAAAATAAAGCCTAAATAATTTAAATCAGAATATGAATTTACCAACTCAAATTTTGATTTCTAAATGTATAATATTTTCCTTATTTAGATTGCTTTCAAAACAAGTGGAAAATAAACATAGCACATTGCTATTTAATGGAAGAAATTTATTCAGCTCAACACTTAGTCTATTTATAATTCTATTTTAAAACACTTTACTATATAATTAAATAATGAATTATGCATTAACAAAACATATTTATTTGTGTTTCAGACAATTTATTTGCATTTTCAAGTTTAATTTTCATTTAAGAAAGTTATGTAAAGAAAATATTAAAACTTGGTTAGAGGTTGAAGTCTCTTCAGAACTCAGTCTTGAGAATATTTAACTCAGTTCCTGGGCTCTAAATGTTATATATTGCTTCTAGTTTTTATTTATGAGTTTTGAATTATTCTAAAAGTAAGTTTATTAAAATTACTTAATTAGTTTATTCTTTGAAATCCATTGTTGGTATTGGGAACCATTTACTTGTGTTCACGATGAAGTATTTGGCTAGTTTTATAATAGTAGCAAATGTAATCTAAAAAACAAATTTTTAAGTTAAAGAAATTACTGCTTTAAAACACTAAATTATTTTAAACTATAGTTTGCTCTGTATCTATAAACGTCCAATTAAAATAATTTTTTTGTATTAAAAATAGCCAAATTCACTGTTTTGCTCTGTATCTATAAACGTCCAATTAAAATAATTTTAGTTTTGCTCTGTATCTATAAACATCCAATTAAAATAATTTTTTGTATTAAAAATAGCCAAATTCACTGTTTACCTATATAAAAAACATCTTTATAATGAAACCAAAAATAAGTTAAATTACTACACTTACTAATATTTCTTGAAAACTTTCTTAGATATTTTGACTTCTTCAATAGTCTTAATATTTAATTTTAAACATATTAAACTGAAAGGAAAAATAAAAGTAGCAAAGATATCTGAATTAACAAGAGCCAAAGCATCCACTCGGAAACCTTTAGGCCTGGCACCGGCAGACTGTTATTGGGGTCAGTACCTGCAGACATCACATTGGTGGTATGGTTGGAGACTGGTAGGCACTCGGCAGCGCTGTGATGCATTATCAGAGGCAGAGTTGCAGAAGACTCAGAATTAAGAGGTATAAAGGTATCAGCCGAAGTAAAAGGTTGGCAACTCATTCCCACAGTGAGTAGAAAAGTTAGGAGAATTGTTGCTCCCCAAATCAGAGTTTTATTCTATTACTGTCTCAAAGGGCTGTTTCAAATCTCACTACCTGCATATATACATCAGGAAGGCTCTGAAGCGCCAAGAGGGCGCGTGCTGGTATTTATACTGCAGGGAAAGCCCTTTATACATTTTAATCATCTTTTCCCAGGGGTATTGCTTTATCATCTGAACTGCCTTCCTTCTAACTCAAACATAATCCAAGCCCCACAGGAAAGCTTGTTCTGGGTATAGATTGAGGGTGAGGGAGAAATCTGAAACTTTTTCTGACAGCTTCAGTAATGCAGACCTTTTAGAAAGAAATAAACTTTAAAAAAGTGTCCCTCAAAGAAATAATGTCACAATAAATTGAAAAATAGGTGTATATTTGTTACTAACACATATGTACATGACAAACGTATATATGTGAGTTTTCCTTTTTTGATAACTTTGCATTAAACTTACAAAATAACAAGAGAAGATACTATACAATTATAAGAAATTATGAATATTTAAGTTTAAAATGAAAGAAGCACAGATGACTAAATATGAGAATTAATATATAACTACTGACTCACACTAAATGATGCACCTTTGAAAAACTATGGAAACCAATTTCATTTTTATAATATTATTCATAGAAAATATTGAATAAAATGGTAGCAATCTGTAGAGACGATGAACATGAATAATAGTATCTCTCCCTTGATTTCAATTTACTCATTAAAATGAATATTTATTAAACTCTTACTAGATGCTAATGAGATTCTAGGCACTTTCTACAGTTATGCCATGGAAATCTCACAGCACCTCTGTGTGTTACATACCACACCATCCTCACTACACTTGAACTGTGCCCGAGCCTCTGATATTAGGCATTCTGCTCCAGAGCCTATAGTAAACATGGTAACACTGGGTGCAAACTTTGTACATTGAATATATTAACGTTATCTATAGTAATAAAAACGTAATATGCAAATCAACCGAACGGCCATCCGGACGTCCTTCAGACTAAGCCTGGGCGGTGAGGGATCGAGGCCTCTAGTATTAGAATAAGAACAAACAATATGCCACAAACATTTGATTCAAAGATAAATATCAGCATCAAGATTTTACAATGATCATGATTTCAATATATAAATGAATAAATGCAGTACTTTAAAAATGTATACTAGGAGTAAAATAGCAAACAGAAGTAACCTGACAGGCATAGATATAACTTATGACATTAGTAAGGGCCATGTTTCATTATATTTTTTTGAAATTTTATATTATGTATTGTTTCAAGATAACTTGGAATTGGTTGCTTTGTGATCATTTAATGTTAATATTGAATGCATTTTCAAAAAACCTGAAACTTAAATGTTTTGTTAATAACCAGTTGATATATTGTAGAAAAAAGATAAGGTTGCCCAAATCATTAGATATTGCCTCAAAATATTTTTTTAAATTTATTTTATATTTTCTCATTTTTTAAAAAAACCTTTATTAGTCTTCTTTAATGAGAGAAGATTATGGTAATAAAAATAATTACCTTACTCTTGCAGAATTCCTATAATTTTCAGACTTTACATATACAAAAAAAAAACTTTTTCAGTATATTTATAAAAATAATTTGCTAATAAAACTAAATAAAAATAAGTTCATTGGGCATTGAATATTTTTAAAATTAAATAAATGATATATAGAGAGAATCACACCTGAAAATTGCCCCTAATAATTTTGCCACGACTTAGAGTCGTTGGGATATGTTCATAAAGTATATCAACCAAATGGTAAATTATGAAGGGTACCATAAAAACTGCCTGGGACAAAACAAAAAACTTACCCAGTGAATTGCCATGCTACCTAAAATTCTAAAATTGCATTCATAGACATAATTTCCTTAATAACAGCTTTAGTTTTTTAATCATTTGTGCTGTAAAATGCAAACAAAATGTTACAGTTAAAATTATGTAAAGTCAGGAAATATATGTCCCCATTATAGTCTTCTTACTTCATACTACAATCTAATAAATTATCAATTTTTAAATCATCTTTTTATACACATAATTTTATATAACATTGAATATTTTTAAATATGTTTTTATTGATTTTTAGAGAGGAAGGGAGAGGAAGAGATAGAAACGTCAATGATGAGAAAGAATCATTCATCGGCTGCCTCCTGCATGCCCAACACTGGGGAATGAGCTGGCAACCCAGGCATATACCCTGACCGAGAATAGAACTGTGACCTCCTGGTTCATAGGTCGACGCTCAACCACTGAGCCACATCGGTCAGACCATAACATTGAATTTTATAGATCTATTACATTTTAACCATTTCTTTATTGTTGTGTCTTTGTAATTTTTTTTTTTTTTTGCTTTTCACTTTTATAAATAACAACACTATTAACCTTTTTTGTCCAAAATGTTTTTTTTACACAATATGTTTTTACCATATAGCTATTTTGGATTATTTTGAATATCCCTTCTTAGGATAGATTCTTCAAATGAGGATTATTGACTTTGTCCTATGAGATTGTTTTTTTAAATATATTTTTATTGATTTTAGAGAGGCAGGGAGAGAGTCAGAAATATCAATGATGAGAGAGAATCATTGATCGGCTGCCTTCTGCACACCCCCTACTGGGGATCAAGCCCACAACCCAGGCATGTGCCCTTGACTGGAATTGAACCCAGGACCTTTCAGTCCACAGGCTGTCGCTCTATCCACTGAGACAAACCAGTGAGGAATGTTGTATGAGATTTTTAAAGCTCTTGAAACCATTCCCAAATTACTTTTTTTCTTTAAAAAGAAAAAAGATATTTTTAGAGTAGTTCTAGGGTGACAATAAAATTGAGCAGAATGTACAGAGAGTTCCCACGTACTCATTGTCCCCAAACATGCATAGTCCTCCCATTGTCAACATTCCCCACCAGAGTGGGACCTTTGTTACAATTGATGAATCTACATTCACACATCATTATCGCCCAGAGTCCATAGTTTACATCAGAGTTTGCTCTTGTACATTCTATGGGTTTTAACAAATGTATAATGACTGTAACCATTGTAATATCATACAGAATAGTTTCACTGCCCTAAAAATTCTCACTATTTCATCTATTCATTCTTCTTTTCCTTCCTAATCCCTGCCAGTGATGATCTTTTAAACTGTCTCCACAGTTTTGCCTTTTTCAGAATGTTATATACTTAGAAATGTACAGTATAGATAGCCTGTTCAGATTTTTTTTTCCACTTAGTAATATGCATTTAAGCTACTTCTGTGTTATTTCAAGAGTTGGTAGCTCATTTCTTTATAGTGCTGAGTAATATTCCACTGTCTGGATGTACCACAGTTTATTTGTCCATCCACCTACCAAAAGACATCTTGTTGCTTTAATTCAGGTTTGGGCAATTATGAAAAAGGTTGCTATAAACATCTGTGCAGATTTTTTGTGTAGGCATACATGTTTAAGTTCTTTGGGTAAATACCAAGGTGCTCAATTGCTGGATCATGTGGTAAGAGTATGTTTAGTTTTGTAAGAAACTGCCAAACTGTGATCCAAAGTGGCTGTACCATTTTGTATTCCCACCAGCAATGAATGAGAGCTCCTATTGCTCCACGTCCTCATCAACATTTGCAAGGCCCTGATGCCTAGCATCCTTCATTTTTTGGGGGTTTATTTTTTGGCATCTGTATTTTTTCTTGAGTGAGGGGTCTGTTTACATTGTTTGTCCATTTTTAACTTGGGTTGCTAGTTTTCTTATTATTGAGTTTTAAGAGTTATTTGTTTATTTTGGGTAACAATCCATTATCAGTTATGTCTTCTGCACATATTTTTTCTCTGTCTGTGGCTTGTCTTCCAAATTGCTTTTTCAAATAATTTGTTCTATTATGATTTGACTTCAAATATTAGAAACAAGTTGAGTAAAAACAAGTGTTTATTTTTAGGAGATACAGGGGTTTCTTGGAACTCACAGAAAAGAAGGTCAGGCAGAGACTGAAGAAAAAATGGAAAACCATTTGCCACATCTCTCTGACTCACTCTTTTTCCATATCCATCATTTTTCACACTTTCTACAAAACAGCCTGGCTGATTTTTCATTTATGCTACCTCACAGATTTCCAGATTACATCTTAAGCTTTTAGTCAGGTAAAGAGATTACTTGCTGCTTCTCAATCTACACTGTGAGAGAAACATTCTGATTGGCGGTGGATACTCACTGGCTATGGCTATTGGTGTGTTGCAACACGGTTCCTGTGCCCGCACTTGTAAACGAATGGGTTTGCAGTGGAAGCATTCAGCATTTGAGGTGATGAGAGATTATCTGGAAAGACTTCCTTAAAATGCAATTGATGCTGTTCTACCATTTTACAATAGCACCAGTAGAATAAAATTGCCCCTTTTTTTTCATTCTCAATGTCAGTAATGAAGTCTAAATATTAGGGCTTTATTAGTCTGATAAGACAGTAGCATTTATTAATTCAATTTTGATATTTTAATGCTAATTTGCTACATTTCATATATATATTATTTATTTGTATTTATCACTTCATTAATTAACAGATAGCATATTTTGTCCTTTTATTTAACACCCTTCAGTTTTTATTATCAATTTCTGTTTTTTAAATATATTAAATATATTAATTTTATTGCTTTTATAATTTTATGATTAAATATTTTCTAATTTGTTGTTTGCATTTTAAATATAGTTGGACTTTGATATATATAATATTTTATGTATAAACTAAATGCATTGATGTTTCATTTTGTGCATATCTTAATGATTTTAAGTTTTATTCTCTCTCATCCAGTGTTTTTTTGTTTGCTGGCTTGTTTTGCTTTTTGTTATTTTGGAACCTTAAAAATTCCTCAAGATTTTAAGCTGACACATTAATTATATTTCTAGATGTTATTTATAATTGCTTATATACTAATAAAATTGGTAGCACAATCTGAAAACTATCATATAAGTACAAGAAGTCTACTTCAATTTATGGTAATGAAAGAAAATATAGCAGAAGTCTTGGTCAGGAATATTTGTTAGTCTGAATCATTCTCTGTACCTCCTCTCCAATTAAGCAAAGGATAATTTTTAAAAAATACACTGTTTTGAGTTTTATCAGAATAATTACATTTTAAGACAATATATAAACCCAGAAAAAAATGCTATCCTATCTAATAAAAGACTAATATGCAAATTGACCATCACTTTGACACACAAGATGGCCTCCCCCATGTGGTCAAAGATGGCTGCCCTCATGTGGACACAAAATGGCCACCACAAGATGGCCGGCAGGGGAGGCCAGTTAGGGGTGACCAGGCCTGCAGGGGAGGTCAGTTAGGGGGCATCAGGTCTGCAGGGGAGGGCAGTTGGGAGGGACCAGGCCTGTAAGGGAGGGCAGTTGGGGATGATCAGGCCTGCAGGGGAGGGTAGTTAGGGGTGACCAGGCTTGCAGGGGAAGGCAGTTGGGAGGGACAAGGCCGGCAGGGGAGGGCAGTTGGGGGTGACCAGGCTGGCAGGGGAAGGCAGTTAGGTCAATCGGGCCAGCAGGGGAGGGCAGTTAGGGGCAACCAGGCTGGCAAGGGAGGGAAGTTAGGGGTGACTGGGCCAACAGGGGAGGGCAGTTGGCAGAGACCAGACCTGCAGGGGAGGACAGTTAGGGGTGACCAGGCTGGCAGGGGAGGGAAGTTAGGGGTGACCAGGCCGGCAAGGGACAGCAGTTATGGGCAATTGGGCTGGCAGGGGAGCAGTTAGGCATCGCTCAGGCTGGCAGGGGAGTGGTTAGGGGGTGATCAGGCAGGCAGGCAGGCAGGCAGGCAGGCGAGCAGTTGGAAGCCAGCAGTCCTGGATTGTGAGAGGGATCCCAGATAGGAGAGGGTGCAGGCTCGACTGAGGGACACCCTCCCCGTGCACGAATTTCGTGCACTGGGCCTCTAGTTAAAAATAATATTCAAACCTATTTATCTCCAAGTATAGAACTGATTTTTTTTTCTTTTTCATGTCTATGCTTTCTAATTTTTCTACATTTTGCTTGAGTTGGAAATTCCAGCATAATGGTTCAGTTTGTGCTAGTTTCTGGAGCCAAATTGGACTTGAACCCAAGCTTTACACCTTAATAGCTATGTACTGATTGGCAAGTGAACTTTATATTTTAGTGTCTCAGTTTATCTTATCTGTAAAATGAAGATAATCCTGATTCTTGTTTCATTTAGAAAATGCCTGGCATGCAATAAATAAATTTTTAATAAATGTTAGCACTTATTAAGTGAATTTTTATAATAATGAATGTTTATGACTATTAAGTCAATGTGCTTTATGAGAATTATTTCGATTGATCCTCTCATTAATGCAGTGAGGTAGGTACCATTTTACAGACTAGGAAACTGAGTCATAGAGAAGTTAAGGACTTGCCAAGAGCTATATAATAAGTAGTGGAGCTTATATGAGAATGCAAGTTATTTAAAGCCTGAGCAAGTTACATAAAACTGCCTTATATTGTATTAGGAAAAGGTATGTTGATACTAAGATTTATTTAGTTCTAGTTCCATATCTATATCATCTATATCTATGTATCTCTCTATATAGTTTTTTGTTTGTCACATGGTTTCTGAGAGATAAAATGGGGGGAAAAGGTAATTCTTTAAAATGCTACATAGTGTTCTCTTCATTTCAGTATCTGGATCTCTATATAAGCCTGTATTAGCACCCGGTACATTACATAAATAATAGCAATATTTTTTCTTGTATGGCAATGAACTAACACTGCTAAATAATTTAACTCTATTCAAAAATGTGTTCTATTTCTGTTAATAATTCATTCTTCACCAACTTGCTATTCAAATCGCATCAAAACTAATTAGAATATGTGGTTATTGCTCTCCTTCTCTCTCTCTGTCTCTCTGTCTCTCTCTTTCTCTAATATATATGTACATATATATGTACATATATATATATATATATATATATATATATACATATATGTACATATATATACATATATATATGTTAGAGAAAGAGAGAGGAATTAAGAGGGGGCATTACCATCAGGATATGAAAATGAATTTAAATTAATTTATTCAGTTAGTCTAAGTGGCAATAAAATGTAGTATTCCCACAACTCATGCCTTTTGAAAAGATGATAAATTTTACTCAAAGCAGTTTTTTAAGGAAAAGATTATACAGCCATATGGACTGAAAAGTAACTTAGTCACATTGGAAGCAGACATTATTTAAAGCGCACATCAGTCTTGCATGCCATGTGTGGCTCTTTATTGATAATGAAAGCGGCGATGATATGCAGATTATTCCGTTTATTCTTGCTTAAATCTTTTCATATCCAGAAATCAAGGTTCTTTATTGCCCAAGGAAGAGATAATGACAATGGCTTGCAAGCCTGCTGAAGGTGAATGCTCCCTTAATGCTGTCTAAAGGGTAAACTTATTGCTTAAGAGACCTAAACATCAAGGTGAGACACTGACTTAGGAACGATGCTCGCCCATAAGAGCATATCCCTGTTGTACTGGAGTTCATGGATAAATTTATCATTTCCTTCACTCATGTAAATAGAGTAAGTCCTGTCTAAACAATGAACTGCTGTGTCTGAATTAATCTAGTGAGAAAACCTCTTTGCTTCCACTTTTATTAGACAGCATTAACACATGCTGCATACAGGTACATAATGGAGTGTATAAATCTTTCAAAAAAGATGTTCGCTATTGGAACCTGAATTAGAAAACATATATTTTTATTCACTTATATGTAAAAAAACATGATTAGCTTTCTTAGTGGTCATACTGGGTGACACAAGGATATCATATGGTGTAACAAGAAATGAGTACAGAACACAGCAACTTAATTGATATTGTGCCGAAAGAGCCTGGCTCCTTTTTCATCTAAGCATCTCTGAAGATGAAAGAAGCAGAATGCTTTCCTTAGTTACAGCAGTGCGATTATTTAATTATAATCATCTGGCCATGGCTTAGTTCATGACCCAAAGTAATCTAATGTAGGAGTTGTAGAAGGGAGACAATGTAGACAGGGGTGCAAAGTAGGAGAAAGAAAGGTGTTTCATTTCCTCTGATAGAGATCAAAGGCTACGTTTGATTATTTGGGATTGCCTCCGTGTTTTGTGCTGTTTTTGAGGAGGGCTGGAATATGTTGAATAAAAAATTCAATCATTTCCATGTATTCCCAATGTTTGGTTAAAAAAACCATAAAAGTGAAGGGAAGCAAGACATTACAGATCACAATGAAGAATTATAAGTCTTTTAGAAGACAAATTCATACCACATCTTTAAGACTACCTGTCCTAAAATGTTATCAATACCATTTATGTCTTTTTCTGCTTATATTCCTTATACTACCAAGTTTAAAGTATAATTTAAGCTACTTTCATCTTTTCTACTTATCATGCAGAATGTTAGATATGTGGATTATTAAACATACATTTATTTACATTTCTTTGAAAATACTTCTTTTATATTTCTTGTAGTGCTACTATCACAGAAATTTTGAAAAATCTTAATCTCTCCACATATATTTTCATCAATTACTATTCTTCAGTGTAGTAATTGAACAAGTCTGTGGAAGTAAACTCAAGTTTCTTAAGTGTCTGTATGAAGCAACCAGAATGTGTCTCTGCAGGAAAGCTTAGAAAGAACAGATTAAGACTATTTATAGAATACTTCCTCATGACCTAAACACAGTAATGAACCATATATGTGCTATGTGTGTATCCTATCTAATAAAACAGTAATATGCAAATTGACCGTAACTTCACTATGCCCACAGCCAATCAGAGCGAACAAGATGGTGGTTAATTTGCATATGCTGAGGGAGGGAGGAGTGAAGAAAGCAGAAAGCAAGGCGGCTGCGCGGGTGGGCTGCGGCGCGGCTGTGGAGCACGCGGCCATGGTGGCCTCTGAGGCGGTGGCGGGCAGTGTGCGCGGTGGGTCGGGGTGATCAGAGGCGGAGGCAGCGCAAGGCCACAGAGGCAGCTGCGTCAGTGGGCGCGGAGGGTCTGGAGTGCGGGGCGAGGCTTGCAGCAGCTGTGTCCCCTGCGCAGCTGCAGAGGCAGAGGTGGCCGAGGGCTGGGTTGGGTGGGCAGGTCGGGCGGGAGGCGCCCCGCCTGTTCGGTCCTTCCCGCCCCGCCCGCCGCAGCAGGAGAGGTGGGGGTCGGGAGGGAAGCCCGCCAGAAGGCTTGCAGAAAATATTTCTGCAACCGGTCCCTAGTAAATTTATAAATAACTAACTGTCTAGATCAGTGATGGGCAACCTTTTGAGCTTGGTGTGTCAAACTTCGCCAAAAAAATGAGCATAACTCGGGTAGTGTGTCACTTTGAGGAAAAAAACATTATTTCGCAAATGTTTCATCCTTGGCATGCGGCCACCTCAGCGGCCGCCGGTCATCAGAAATGGCTACGCGACACGCGTGTCATAGGTTCGCCATCACTGGTCTAGATCTTAGTTATTTTAACAAAAACAAACATTCTTTTTTATAGGAGCCTAGAAGTTTAATTAAGAAAAATTGAAGCGTTCAATAAAGGGTAAGTAAAATTGGAATTTCTCTCCCTAAGAGAGAATTTCTGCCTTGTACTAGATTGATTCTGCAAATAAAAACAACTGTGTTGGACCCTGAAAAAGAGAACTCTCTTTGAGTATAAAGCTGTTCTTCCCACGGTTCTCAGAAAACATGTAGGTATTAACAAAGTATTCTGATAAAATTTTCAAAACTAATTCTGAATTTTAAAGGATCATAAATAATCAAAGTAAAACAGTGAACTGACCTGGAAATGTTTATGACAATAAATAAATAAAACCAGTGACATTGATACTCTTGGGATATTATGAATAAATAAACATTAAAAAGTTTTTATAGAGTCATTTAATGAAACATATAATTTAATCTAACTAAAATCACTTAATTACTTCCCTCTATAAAATAAAGGTACATTATATATTAGACTGAATGTAATTATATTTCTAATGAAAAAGTGAATTAGTAACTCAGAAGTCATGAATGATGAAGGATTAAAATATTGACAATATTTACAAAATATAAAAAAACAATTACTTTATAAAATACATCCCTCTTTAATAAACACATATATTGATTATTTCATACACAGTGAAATAAACATCTTCCTTACTTGTCCTTCTGTAACTCTACATATTTTTAAGAAGTCAAATAGATTGGGTGAGAGAAAAGAGATGGGGATGTAAAAGAAGAGGGAGTTGGGGGAAGAGAGATGGAGGGACGGAGGGAATTAATAATAGACCTTGTGTTTAGAAGAACCATTGAGAATATAGAGTAATGGTAGGAAGGGACAGGCACACAGGGCATATATGACAAGGAATGCTGATCATGTTTCATAAGTGATATTTACATATATACCACATAATATGAATCAGTTCATTATGATAGAGATAGTAAGCACAATGTAAAATACTACAAAGAACTTTGTCTTCTTAAATTAGTATCTTAGTATCTGCTTAGTATCTCTTCTACTTTTAATTGATATCCATAATCTTTAGAGAAAATTTGGAGAAATAAGAAGGATGAAAATAGGAGTGGAACAAGTTCCTAGAATTAGTCTATTACGCAAGTTTGTAAAGCTAACTACAGAATTCCAGTTAAAAAATTATTAGTAATGAGAACAAAAGTTCTTTTGAGTTCATGGGGGCTTTAGAATGTTTTAATTGCTTCTTTTATATTGAAGAGCAAAGTAAAAATCATAATGGTATTGAGAAATGATGACCTAATCAAGATTAACATGTAAGCACCCAGAAAATCCATTTCTTTTTTATTCAAACCTGAACTTTGGACACATACTTCTGTTTAATGAATATTGGTGCATTAGGCAGAAAAACATCATCTGTTCAAACACAGTTGGTGGTTTAAGGTTTCATTTTTTTATCAAACATCTTGCAAGCCAAGTGATTTCATCAGCATATTCAAATCAATTCCCAGCACCTGTAAAAGGTCACTTGTAACATTTTGAAACAAAAGACAGAGAAGACAAGATTTTAACCTCAAAACATAATAATTGAATTGTTTTACAACAAAATTTTTTTTAGTATTTTACATTTCCAATAACTTTTCAAATTCTATGAATAATTTCAAAATCATTTATACAAGTATAAATGTGAGAATTTCATTTTCGATGAAGGTGTCTTTAAGAAACAGTAGGAAATGAAAGTGTTATTTAATAACGGTCCTGTGACACTTGGCTTGCTTTTGAAAAACACTTTGGAATAAAAGCTTTACTTCCAAGCATATATCAAATAAGTACACATGGATTAAAGTATTTGTTAAAAAAAACACAATCTTGCAAGTAGGATTTATAGATGATTATCTCATCTTATGATGAAAATTGATTTTTAAAGAAAAATAAAATGATTCTATTAGGAAAAGGCATACATATTTGCACATGATAAAGGCCTATATATCAAATTCACCGAAAGTACACTAATTGTAATACTTTCAGTTCTGGAAAAATGCCACTCTTGTAATCAAGGCACTTTCTGCCACAAAAAGAAATGCCACATAAAATGAAGTATGTGTTTGTGTGTGTGTGTGTATACACTCACAAAAAGGGAAGGAAAAGGGAAGGAAGGAAGGGAGTCAGGAAAAAGAGAGAGAGAGAGAGAGAGAGAGAGAGAGAGAGAGAGAGAGAGAGAGAAAGAAAGAAAGAAAGAAAGAAAGAAAGAAAGAAAGAAAGAAAGAAAGAAAGAAAGAAAGAAAGGAGGGAGGGAGGGAGGGAAGGGAGGGAGGGAGGGAGGAAGGAAGGGGGAAAGTCTCCTGAGAATAAAATCAAACAGAGATGAATACATTGATGAATCTGTAGCAGATCTGGGTTTTTGTATAAAAAGGAAATGTTGGCCTTAATAATAGTCAGAATCTTCAGTTTAGTGGCCACATATTTTATAAATATATAATACTAGAGGCCCGATGCATGAAAATTCATGCACTGGGGGGGTAGGGGGGCTTCCCTCAGCCCAGCCTGCCTCCTCTCATAGTCCGGGAGCTTTCAGGGGCAGGAGAGGACCCGGCAATCAGGGGAAGGAGACGGCCCCATCATATCTCTGCTGCTGCCACTGCCGGCAGCACAAGCCTCTGCTGGCGCTGGTTACCTGAGCCTCAGGCGGCCCTGGGTAGCTGGGCAGCCGCCATCCGAGGCTTGCCTATGCCTTGGGCCAGCCCTGGGTGGCTGGGGGGCTGAGGGGACTGGGGGACTCTGGAGGCAGGCGTGCAGAGCGGCCAGACCTGCCTGGGGGCGGGCCTAGCCATGCTGCACGCCTGCCACCCTGGCGGGGCTGAGGGGACTGGGCACTGCCATCTTTGAGGGCTTGGCATTCAATTAGCATATTCCCTCCTTATTGGTTGTGGGCGCCACCATCTTTTTATGGTGTGGCAGTCAATTAGCATATTCCCTCTTTATTAGATAGGATTATACTCAACAGAGATGTAGCTACCCAAAGAAACATTGAGGTTTAATTAAAGAAGAAAATAAGAACATTGGTGGAAAATAATCAAGATCTAATACAAAACCAGATTATTCACTAATTAAGTGAAAGGGAGATCAGGAATTGGAGGCTCAAACTCAGACTGTGTTCTGTTGTTGTTTTGTTGTTTTTATTTTATTTACTGTTTATTATTATTTTTTAATTTACAGCTTACATTTAATATTCTGTATTAGTTTAAGATGTACAGCATAGTGGTCAGGCAATCATGTGCTTTACAGAATGGTCCCCCTGGTATTTCTAGTACATAGTTATTACAATAATATTATCTATACTAGAGGCTCGGTGCAAAGATTCATGCACAGGTGGGGTCCCTCAGCCTGGTCTGTGCCCACTTGAAATCCATAACCCTTTGGGGAATGTAGCAGTGTCGAAGTGGTAGGTGGCCAGAGAGGAGCCCAAGCTGGGGCCGAGCGCCACACTGCAGCTCATCCCAGCCCCGCTGCACCTGCCGCAGCAGCTGCTGCTCGGTAGCACTGCCACAGAGGTGGGAGAGGCTCCCGCCACCACAGCTGCGCTCGCCAGCCGTGAGCCCGGTTTCTGGCTGAGTGGCGCTCCCACTGTGGGAGCACACTGACCATCAGGGGCAGCTCCTGTGTTGAGCGTCTGCCCCCTGGTGTTCAGTGCACGTCATAGTGACGGGTCAACTGGCCATTCCTGTCATAACGGTCGCATAGGCTTTTATATATATAGATGATATAGATAGTTTTTACAATATTATTGACTATATTCTCTATGCTGTAATTTACATCTCTGTGGCTATTTTGTAATTACCAATGTGTACTCCCTTAATCCCTTTACCTCTTTCACCAATTCCTCTGACCTCCTTTCCTCTGTCAAATGGGAGTCTGACTGTGTTTTAAAGAGTTTTGAAGTAGAAGGAAGTAAAGAAATTGACTTGCAGTGGTAGTTGGTGTGAGTAGAGATACTCAAAGGAAACAAACCTTATAGAGAAGTTCTGGATGGGAGCCTGTGTTTCTTTTGGCTGCCCCTGACCCATATTCTTCCCTACCACTCTACCATCACTGCAAGAACACAGCTTATTCCTTTGGAAGGTATCATGGTCCACGAGACACTTTCCCATATATCTGTGAAGGACAACAGTACATTTGACCTTGGGAATGGAACATCTAAAAGGCAAAGCACGTTCTCTCAAAAACAACAGTCATCTGTCAGAGCATAACTTCAGTGAATATTAATCCTAACAGCCTCCACACATACACACTACCAAGCAGAGGTGAGACTGGCGAAAAAATAATGGTGGTGAAGGAGTCTGAGATCTCAGCATGTTTAAGCACATGGGAGTTTATAAGAAACTACTCCCCACCAGCTCTACCTTAAAATGAAGAATCATAATAGGGCATGATTTATTCGCATGAGGTTCTATGAAATAATTTCAAAGCGTGTGAATTTACATTCACAAATTCAGCTATGTAAGAAATACTACACATGTTAATTTCTGTAAGTCATTTTCTTTTTGACTCAAATACTTTATCTCTCAAGGCAGCTGGAAATTTTAACTTTAATGATTCCTGCAGATTCCCAGCCCCACAATTTTTCTGGGTCTTAAGTCCCTGAAGTTATGGTCATCTGGTTGCAGTGGTTACTGTTTAGGTATCTTTGTTCTGACCTACATGGTTGCTTCAAGCCTTCGCTGTTACATCTCTGCCATGCTTGAGACATCGAAATCCTTGGTGCAGAGCTCTGGGTGTGGACTGAACCTCACCAAGCACTTCCTGAGGTCCTTGGGTCCTGCCAGAGAGTCGCCTGGACGGCCTGCTTCTCCAAGTACCAACATCACTCTCTTCTCTCAGCCGGAACAATTTGAAGGCATACATCTCCCTTTCCTCAAGTCATTAGATTATTTGGAAACAATCCAGAAAGGCTTGCGACAAAACCATGGAAGTACTTGAGAAAATGGAGAAAGTTAAAGATAGAAAATGCAAGAAGAAAATGTAAGAAGTATTTTGCCCTAAATTCTAAAACATGTAAAGGAGATTGGGGGAGAAAAAAAAAAAAAGGATATTGCTGAAGTTGAAGTCGTTATGAAAACTATGGAGAGCTTGAGGCTGGAATGCAGCCCTGAAGCATTGTTAGCAATGGAACTGGATGAAAGGCCAAATTAGAAAAGCTGAGGCTGTGGGAGGAAATGCAGGGAGCAATTGGGACTGCTTTCCCACTCATCTTCATGGCTATTAGGGCAATATCCTAATTGCACTGCTGTTTTCTAATATTGGCTCTTTTAAAAAATCCAAGTCTATGCCAAAACCGGTTTGGCTCAGTGGATAGAGCGTCAGCCTGCGGACTTAAGGGTCCCGGGTTCGATTCCAGGTCAAGGGCATGTACCTTGGTTGTGGGCACATCCCCAGTAGGGGGTGTGCAAGAGGCAGCTGATCGATGTTCTCTCTCATCGATGTTTCTGGCTCTCTATCCCTCTCTCTTCTTCTCTGTAAAAAATCAATAAAATATTTTAAAAAAAATCCAAGTCTAACTTTATCCAAATAAATAAATAAATAATTTGGGATCTGGAGGGGAGCTGAACATCATTGAATGAATTTTTTAAAAACCTAAAAAGAATATCACTATCATATAGTTCTTTAAAAATCCCTTTATATGTACTTTTTTTTTTTCCAGAATAATGGTTTTTACTACATTTTTTTTCTTTGTGTGTTGCAGTTTTTACTGACATGATCTTACTTCCCCATATTTATGAAATAAGCAATATTTTAAATTACCATTAATATTCAGTTTTGTAAACTAACTAGAGGCCTAATTTGTGCACCGGTGAGGTCCGGTTTGCCCACCCCGACCAGGGCCAATTGGGGTGGGGCCGGCTGGGGGAAGGAGCTGCAGGCAGGTGGTGGGCCAGTCCCGCGCCCTGGTCAAACTCCTTGTTGAACTCCCGGTTGAGGGGACAATTCACATATTAGCCTTTTATTATATAGAAAGTTTTTTTTTTTTTTTTACAATTCTACAATATATCATTTGTATATTATATTGTGTGTTTACCACACCAAATAAAGTCTCCTTCAATCACCATTTATCCTCACTTTCCTTTCTTCTAGCTCCATCCACCCTCTCCCTCTTAATTATACCTTTGTAAGTATAAGTAAGAATCATGTCTGTTTCCACCTACTCCCTGGCGTCACCCACTGCATTTGGAGGAGCTAGATCCTGGCATAAGCTTGTCTCTTGATTTTAAAAAGGTTGTTTGCAAATGCAATGA
Source organism: Eptesicus fuscus (assembly GCF_027574615.1). Taxonomy (NCBI): domain Eukaryota; kingdom Metazoa; phylum Chordata; class Mammalia; order Chiroptera; family Vespertilionidae; genus Eptesicus; species Eptesicus fuscus. Next base: position 88,878,228 of record NC_072475.1, on the reverse strand, counting down.
TTATCTCATTAATTAAAACCATAACTTGAGAAAGAACATTTACACCTTCTTCAATTAACATTTAATATTAAAATCTAAAAGATTATATTTGAAAATGAAATGAATAATTTCATGGGAAGTTTTAAAAAGTCAAACTTAACCCAATGGCTATAAGTAAATCAGGGCTCTTACGAAAATGAAGATTAAATTATCATGCTTTATGAAAGTACAAATACACAAGGCACAATAAAAAGTAGAAGTAACCAAAGTAGATATAATGAACTTAAGATACACAATTTATTAAAGTACACAACCCATTTTTGGTAACAACTACGAAATATGTTAATCTTAGTAACAGGTGAGAAAATTAAGGTTCAAAAAGTTATCTTAATAATGGCAAAAAAATAGGATGATCAGACTGCAATAAGTAATTTAATTTCTGGCACTAAGCCATTAACAGGACTAGTCCTACATGAAGGCTAATTAAAGCTGCTTACATGACATAGAACACACCTTTCATATCCCCTGGTAATTATGACCACTGACAAGCCTTTGATAACCTCTGGTTATTCCTTTATTAAAATAGTCCTCTTCTCTTGTGATTTATGTTCACCATATAATTTATAATCCAAATATGGACAGTCTTTAGAAGGAAAGTTATACTGGGTAACAGGTGTAAATTTGATAAACTGGGACAAAAGGCTCTGTATCATGCATCTCTGGCACAGTTGAGGAAACATAGTTATGACTCATCATAATCGTAAGTTGTAAAATTTATATAGTACCCTACCAAACTGCAGGTGGAAATACAGCAGGCATATATTGACTTGGACTTTAGAACTGGATGGTGGTATACTTAATTTGGGCATCCAGATGAGACAGCATGTGACTGAGAGGCTAAGAACACATGCGAAGCATGGAGGAGGGCAATGATTTTTACCTTGTAAAGATTAATGAAACAAAAGAAAAACCACCAATCGATTAATCGATTATCCAGATTTGTAAGAGTTTTGTAAAATATATATATATATAAATATATTTATATATATATATATAAATGAGATGTGTTTCTTCCTTTTATTAACTAGATTGTGATAGATATGTAAAATTTTATTGAATTAGTATTTGAGCTCTAATTTAATACCTACAATTAATTCTTAATTGTAGCCTATTTATTTGCCCAGAAAGACATTTGCCCATGTAAGAAAGAAAAAACCAAGAGAGAGAACAAATTAAAAACATTTAGCAATATATGTTTAATTTGTCAAATAAATATAATTTGGTTCATAATTGTGGTCAGTGTATATTTATATCATCTTTATTTACTAGCATGAGCATTTTCCATGTTTAAAAGTCTAATAAATATATTTGAAATATTTATATATGTTATCATGTATATCATGTATTTGCTAATTGTAACTTATTGTCAAATATTTTTTAACAATTCCAATATTTGACTAATTATACACAAGGCACCAATGAAATCTTTGATTATAACCGTCTGCTAATATCTATGATTACCTCCTTAGGCAAGAATAATAAAAATTAGTTGTTACAAAAATGAAAATAAATTGTTCAAAAGATAGAAACATTTTCAGAGTTGAGATGTATATTGCCAAATCATCCTATGTAATAAAAGGGTAATATGCAAATTGACCCTAACGGTGGAATGACTGGGAATGACCTGTCACTGTGATATGCACTGGCCACCAGGGGGAAGATGCTCAATGCAGGAGCTGCCCTCTGGTGGTCAGTGCGCTCCCACAGGGGGAGCTCCACTCAGCTACAAGCCAGACTGATGGCTGCAAGTGCAGCGGCTGTGGCGGGAGCCTCTTCCTCCTCCACATCAGTTGGACATCCCCTGAGGGCTCCCAGGCTGCCAGAGGGATGTCTGACTTCCAGCTTAGGCCTGATCCCTTAGGTGGACATCCCCACAGGGCTCCAGGACTGTGAGAGGGCACAGGTCAGGCTGAGGGACTCCCCCCTCCATGAGTGCACAACTTTTCATGCACGGGACCTCTAGTGTTCTATAAAGGCCTTTAAAATTTATACTCTTACTAGTTATTTATGAGTGTGAAGTTCTCAACATACCATTGAAGCATGGAACAGTATATAGATAGAAAAACTATGGTATCTGATTATTGCTTTTTAATTTGATTCTATTTCATTTTAAGTTAGGATGATTATTTTGTATTCATTTCTTTTTTTGGCCTTTCAATTATTTAATACTTTTTGCCTATAATCTCAGTAGCACGTGATATAACTAGGTGTTAAAACTTTACATATCACCCTAGCCAATTTGGCTCAGTGGATAGAGTGTTGGCTTGCAGACCAAAGGGCCCTGGGTTTGATTCCAGTAAAGGCCATGTACCTCAGTTTCAGGCTCTTCCCTGGCCCGAGCCCTGGTTGGGGCCTGTGCAGGAGGCAACCAGTCGATGTGTTTCTCTCACATCGATGTTTCTCTCTGTCTTTCCCTCTCTCTTCTACTCTCTCAAAAATTCAACTGAAAAATATTCTCGAGTGAGGATTAACAACAGCAACAAAAAAAACTTTACATACCAAGTTGGTGTCCAGAATAGCAAATTATACCAGCACTGATTTAAGCTTAAATTGGTGAATGGGCCAACACGTGAGTCCCTGTATTTCCTAGCACAGGATCTTTTTTTTTTTTTAAATATATTTTATTGATATTTTTACAGAGAGGAAGAGAGAGGGATAGAGAGTTAGAAACATCATCGATGAGAGAGAAACATTGATCAGCTGCCTCTTGCACACCCCCTACTGGGGATGTGCCCACAACCAAGGTACATGTCCTTGACCGGAATCGAACCTGGGACCCTTGAGTCCGCAGGCCGACGCTCTATCCACTGAGCCAAACCAGTTTCGGCAAGCACAGGATCTTCATGACTTCCCAAAGTCCTAAGTTTGGGCATTTGACCAGCAGGGGACTCAATGTACATTCACATTCATTACTACAGTAGGCACGCTGGCACTTAAGTAAATCACAGCCACAACTTTCTGTCTTTGAATTAGTCTATGAACACTAGTGAGAGAATCATAATGAAATGATTTTCACAAGCAGAAAACTTGTTATTTTCTTATAGTAAATAATCTTCTGTCATATAAGCAGGCACTTTTTACTAAATTAATATCAATTACTACTAAATCTCATTTTCCTAGCTTTCAATAATTCATGCATCTTCAAAAGGTATCCAATTTACTCCTGCAGAGTGATTTCTTCTAAGAATGTCTACATCGTGAGTTGTCAAAGATGGGCTAGGAAGACTCCAAGTACAGTTTTAGAATTTTAAGTATAATGAATAAGTTGATGTTTTTTATTCAGACTAAAATTATCTCTTAAAAAAATCTTTAGAGATAAAAAAGATACTTTTAGCAAATTTAAATAAAGAGATAAGTTGGCTAAGGAAATTAAAGAAATCTTCCTCAATGACATGCTAGCTCAAATCCTCAACAAATTAGCACCAAAATGAATTAGTCACTTCCTATTGCTCACTCAAGCAGATGGTCAGCATTGACCATCATTTAATGATAAAGCAACACAGGGCAACAAAATGAATTTTCTCCTTAAGAAATTAATGCTTTGAATCAACACATAGTTTTCAATTCAGGTCAAGTAATGTGTCTCCACATTACAGGTGATAACATGGCTTTGCTACATTTTGGTAGAATATATAAGCATTATAAAGCATTAAATATTTTTATAAAAGTCACATTAGATTTATTTTACATTAACAAGCTCACAAAAGTTTTAGAAATTCTCTTTGTTTCTTTGTTTTGTCAAAATGGGCTGTGATGCTAATAGGAACTAAGATGAGAGTGTCCTGTCACCTTCACTGTTAAATTCTCTTAGGGTCAGCTCTGACTTTAGGTAGAAAAAGCAAGAGACTAATTGTGGACTTCCAGGGACCCATAAGACCTTGCATCTTCTCCATAACCTGGCTCTAATATACCAGGTAGATAAAATGCTGACATTCATATGACTCCTTTTGGCTTAAGTGCTGGAGGCTAATGCCAGCAGGTCATAAATGCAAGAAGTTTATCAAAAGGTTGATGAACCTTGGGGCTTCAGCAGGGCTGAATCATACTACCTGCTGCTGGAATAGCTGAAAGCATTTCCCCAAAACTGAAGATCTTCATATATTATTGCCTGCTGCCAGACAGCTGAGGGCAGTTCCCCCAACCTGATAATCTTATTGTTTACCAAACCTAATCTTTGATATGTATATCTGCTTTGCTATAGGGCAAAATGTGTTAATAAGAAGCGAGGGGTCTGGGAAGATTCGGGGAGCTTAGTCCCTAGAACTAAGTTTCCATCTGGCTTCCCCCATAATTTCTAAATTTATATTTCATGTCTAGTTTATTTAATTTACTCGCAGCCCCTTCTCCAGATTCCTGAACCCTTCTAGATGCAGGATATCACTCCAGCACTTAAGGAATGTTTTAAAAAGGGTCAACCTTGCAAAGCCAATACCAAGAATTTATAAAGTCACAAGTTCTCCTGATACTTTTTCAGAAAAAGGTCTTCAAGGGAAAAAAGCCTACAAGTATTTATTTATTAAATGTATTTATTCTTTATACCCAGACTAATTTTTAAAAAATTGAAGGTGCTTATGGCAAAAGCACTTAAAATTAGACAATTGAAAATAGAGTAAAAAAAGATACTATCAAAAGCCACATAGCATCAGGGAGGCAGAGAGTAGTACCATGGTGTTTGGTCCAGAGGGGCGGGTATTAGTGACAGCATTAAGGGGAATAGTAAATTACCCCAAGTGTTCAACATTCCAGCGGCAACCACTGCATAGCTAGAGTATTGCATGAAGACATCGATACTAAAAGGGGGATGGTTGCCAGAGGGGATTCTAGAAGTGCTCAGAAAGTTGATATGAAGTACTATCCTACCTAATAAAATAGTAATATGCAAATTGACCGCACCTTCGCTACGCCCAAGCCAAAGCCACGCCCACAAGCCAATCAGGGTGAGTATGCAAATTACCCAACAAAGATGGCGGTTAATTTGCATACGCTGATGGAGGGAGGAGTGAAGACTGAAGACAACTTAGAAGGAAGAGGGAGGAAAAGCGGGAAGCAAGGTGGCTGTCAGAGGGAAAGCCTGGGCGGGGCGGAGCAGGGCGGGTGGCAGCGGCTGCAATGGCGGCAGCAGTGGCAGCACATGCGGCCGCAGCGGCCGCTTGCAGGATTCTTCCTGCAAATGGGCTACTAGTATAGATATAAACTTGAGCTGCTACATAATATTATCTTCAGGGTACATCTGCTTTGCCATTTCTCTTCTACTTATTTTTCTGCCCCAGGAAAAGAGCAGTTATCTAAAATATATTGTAGGGATGGGGTGAATGGAGGTAGATTCAGTTACTGAGCATTAATACATGATGTTAAAACTTCTGGTTGATCATTCATTAATACACATGTTCTGAGGCAGAGTCATTTGTCTTCTCTTCTTCTCCCCTATTAACACGCTAGCTTGAAATTACGTACCTTTATGTAAGCTGACACTAATGCTTCCATTCTGACTGTTTTAAAACTTTATTTTAAAAGCAGTTTTAATATTTTAAAATTGTTTAGGTGGTTTCCATGAGTACAAGAAGTTAGAAAAAGAAATTTGGAGGTGAATAGAAAGGCCACTGGGAGAAATACTCTGACTATAACATATAATGATAGTTCGTCAATTGACTTGGAAAATAGATTGGAAAGTTGATTGAAGGCCTGTTTACTATCAATGAGTATACATTCAGATATATTATGTTCTGAGTATTGCATTTGAGAAAGCTTAAAAGAATAAAGAAATTTTAGAAAAAGTGCAAACAAAGTAGCTGAATAAGAACAATTTTGGTACCTAAAGTTGTAAACTCCTCATTGGAAAGTTTAAAACATTTTACATTACAAAAAAGTTCGCTAAAGGTCTGTGATGGACAATTTTATTGCATTTAAAAATGAATTTTTCCCTGCCGGCGTGGCTCATTGGTTGAGTATTGACCCATGAACCAGGAGGTCAGGGTTCAATTCTCTGTCAGGGCACATGCCCAGTTGTGGGATCAATCCCCAGTATGGGCTGTGCAGGAGGCAGCTGATCAATGTTTCTCTCATCATTGATATTTCAACATATCTCCCTCTCCCTTTCTCTCTGAAATCAATAATGTATATGCTAGTATATATATAATTTAAAAAATGAATCTTAAAATTTAAAATAGGTGAAGTAACTTTCTATACTTTAAATAATATTCAATATTACTTCATTTTCTCGCTCCTTACAGTGCATTTTCATACTATGCCCAACATGTAAATAATCTACTCATGATACTGACATTTGTTCCAAGTATTCCAGCAGGTGGCACTACCACACACCTAGAGCAGAGAAAAGGAAAACATTTATCTACTGACTATTTTCAGGAAAATGAACTTTTCTCAAAAACAAGTTGAATACTATTTTTAATAATAACTATAAGTAAAAATTCATAGCTTGACTTTGACTTCTGAGTACTTTTATGAATTATACAGAGATGATTGTCTAATTACCATCTATCTATCAATAGTTGTTTCTTCAGAAAGTTTGGAGTTACACAAAAGAGAAGCACCAAGAATACACATGAAATTTGTTTCTAGGACAAATAGGATGAGGATAGGCGCTGTGCAAAGTTTTCCCTGCTGCCCAGGAAAACCGTTAAAATAGCATTTGTTTGATTTTCAACCAGTGTTCCACGGCAAGCACACTGGGGTGCCACAAGAATTTTTAAAACATGCAATACCTGACTATTTAGTCAGGGGCACTGACCTCTTTTCCCTTAGATTGCCAAATAAAAGATGACAACAGCCAACACAACAAAAGCTGCCCTGTAGGAATGAAACAAATTTTTTTGTCAGATTGGCAAAAATATATATTTTTGGTGTGCCACAAAAATTTTAGTAATTAGTTTATGTGTGTCATGAGATGGAAAAGGTTGAAAAATCACCGGTTTAGGGGATTCACAAGTGAATATATTGATTACTAAAAAATTATACTCCATAATTAAACTTTAAAAAATAAACTGAGTCATAAGTAAATGATAATTGTTTCCATTCTCAAGAAAAAAAAGTTTAACCACATTTATTTTATTATTTTATCTAAAAAATCATGCCACTGAAAACACAGATACATGCAGTAATATACTACTTGTAAAACATAGTTATGCTATGTTACAAAGTATTTTTTAAATCTGCAATACCAAAGCCTACATTAAATTTGTTTGCTGAATATCAGGGATATGTGAGAAAAATAAACTTTTCTGACTGAATAGTTTATTTAATTTGTATCCCTAAGTACAAATGAAGTAAGACATGTGTTTTTTAGTTTGGTGTATCCTGGCTAACATTCTAGAACAACATACTAGAAAATCCCTTTAGATTTGGGCAACTCAATCTGGCCTGTCCCTTGTTTTGGTAAATACATTTTATTGTAACTTAGCTATACTCATTTCTTCATGTACTGTCTATCGATGTTCTCACACTATGTAATAGTTGAGTTGAGCCATAGTGACAGAATTGAGATAGCCTATAAAATCCAAAATGTTTATTATCTATCTCTTTACAAAAATAATTTGCCAACCTAGCTCTAAAATATGTTTTTATCTTTCCCTCAAATTACATGAAGTTATTTCGTGAACAAAAGTACAATGATAATATACTTGTTTGTGTATTTGTAATATTTGTGATATCTCCCTGTCAATTACCTTACAAATAATTTGATGAAGCTTCAAAATTCATTAATTAGTACAGAATTCCTCTACAGATGGATGCCATGTGAAGTCCAGAGGATACAAACAGTTATAAGACTCAGTTTCTCAGATCCAAGAGCATATAGACTTTTGGGAGAGATGATAAACTTACAAAAATAATTAATAATACAAACCATGTTAAGCTAAATTCCAAAGAAAAGGCACAGTCAATAAATGCTCTATGAATTTAGGGAAAGGAAAAATAGTTGTTTAAGTTAATTAAATATAGAGGGTGTATTATCAGGAACACTTAAAGTCAGAGAATTAACTTGTTCACAACTAATAGAATTCACAAATTTGGCAAAGTTTTGTGTGGGGCAATTTACCCTCAGAGACTGGGATTGTTTTTGCCAATAATAATTTAACACAGATTCACTGTGGGAATTATAATTTATAATAATATTTTACAAGCCAATAGCATACAGGATAATGTCCCTTAATTAGCCAATAAAAAATAACATATTCCAAAATAATGATAGATTAATCATACTACTGTTTCAGGCCAAGGGGAGATAAAAGAAACAAAGTCCAAAGTTAGTTGAGATGTACCTTTCTAAGAGTTGGTTCTCGGAAGAGTCAGCCCTTCCAACTAAAAGCTGGCTATCAGCTGCCTCACTAGAGCAGGCAGTGGCTCTGGTGTTTGCAGGCAAGGTGGGCTGCTCCAGTGATAATTACTCCAGGGAGTAATACATAGCTTAGGCCCCTGCCTACAAGAGTAGCTTCACCAAGGCAGGAAACACAAGTCCCTTCTCTTTCTGAAACTTCTCCACCATTTAACACCACCACCGGTCAAGAGTAGCCTGGCTATGCAGGAGCAAGTGCCTCAAGATCTTCAGAAAGTTATTTAGGTCAGCAGAGTAGTCTTGCCCAGACAAATTCTTGGTATTTAAAATTTAAATATTCATTACATGATTGTTGCTCTTCCTCATGTTCTTACTGATAAGTTCCCAGAATCGCCTGCCAACTGCTAACCTACTGAGTGCCTATGGACAGCAATAGATGTTTATGAAAACATTCTGGCACAGCCTCCTCAATGTAAACAAATTCACTTAAATCATAAACAAGTGAATTTGAAATCATAACCAAGAAAACACAACAGGCAAGATGAGGAAAGAATATTCCAAACAAAGGGAATAGCTTAAATGATTTCAATGCAGTTTTTATAGTTTTACTATTAATGGTATTCTGTTTTTTATAGTTTTACTATTAATATGTTAATATATTACTTAGCTTTGTGGCATTTGTTGGTATTTTAACATACAATGGAAATTTGTGCCCAATTTACAAAAGAATACTTTCTACAAAAAATATATTTTGTAGAAAAGCAATGACTGTATGATGACTTTAAAACCTATAGTTTATACTTAAATTTCCTCTTCCCCCTCCAAAAAAGAATACTTTTCATTTTAGTGAAATATAACTTAAGTAAAATTAGTAGAGCTTGTCATACAATTTGACCAAGTTTTTAAATACCTGTGTATAAGTGAATTTTATCTGAGTATCCTATATAATAAAAGCCCAGTGACCAAAACAGTGGAATGACCAGAATAACCAGAGACCAGGCGATGAGGCAGGCAGAGTGGTTAGGGGTGATCAGGCAGGCAGGCAGAGTGGTTAGGGGCAATCAGGCAGGCAGGCAAGCAGTTAGGGATGATCAGGCACACAGGCAGAGATGGTTATGAGTGATGAGGCAGGCAGGCAGTGGTTATGGGCAATGAGGCAGGCAGGAGAGTGGTTAGGGGCAATCAGGCAGGCAGGCAAGCAGTTAGGGGCAATCAGGCAGGCATGCGAGCAGTTAAGGGCAGTCAGGCAGGCAGGCAGAGTGGTTAGAGGAGATCAGGCAGGCAGGTGAGTGGTTAGGGGTGATCAGGCAGTCAGGCAAGTGGTTAGGGGCGATCAGGCAGGCAGGTGAGCAGTTAGGAGCCAGCGGTCCTGGATTGCCAACTGCCTGTTTAGGCCCTATCCGCTCCCCCCTCCCATGCACAAATTTCATGCACCGGGCCTCTAGTATTAAGAGAAACAATTCAAGGGAATAGAATTTGCTAATTAAGAAGAGAGAACATTGGTATATATTTTATTTTCCACTTAATTCATGTGCTTTAATTTCAAGGACCACAGTTTTTAATAACATTCAAGAGGTTGGTAAAATATAAAATAAATTCTTATTGGAGTGAAACATGGCATTTCAGTTATTTAAAACACTAAGTTATATGAATTGGTTCCCAGGTGAAATTCGAACTGGCCCTCAGTTGAGGAGGGTAAGGAGAGACCAAAGAAAGAGGCAGACTGCTTTAGATTGGTTGTTGGCAGTTTTATTTTTATTTTACTTATTTATTTTTATCTTTTTAAAAATATTTTTTATTGCCTTTAGAGAGAGAAAAGAAGATAGAGGGAGAGAAAAATTGATATGAGAGAGAAATATCAATGGGTTGCCTCCTGCATACCCTTTACCCCAGCTTGTGCCCTGCCTGAAAATCAAACCGGCGACCTTTGGGGATGATGCTCATCCAGTTGGGCCACACCAGCCAGAGCCTGTAGTCGGCACTTTTAATAAGCAAAGGGATTTACTTATGAGGCTTGTCAGACAAGTACATCTCTGCACCTGCCATCCAAAATCCTAAAAGTTTATATAGAGGCCTGAATAGCTTTCAGTAACTTATACAAACCAGATGGTCTCAACACACCTTACTCTCTCAATGTTATATCCTTGAAATGGCTCCACGTTTGGAAATGGTGGGCAGAATGTCTCCTAATTATACCCTAGCCAGATGAAGACAAACTGGAGCACTCCCCAAAAATTACTGTTTAAATGTTGAACTCACAGGGAAAGTGGTTTCAACTCTAATTTCCATTTAACTTTGCCCAAGTCAGATGCTATGTGTGACTTGGCAAGAGAGTAAACTTCCTACTACTAATTACCCAACATACTTAATCATTTAAATCTACTATTCATATATTAATCAATATCCGCTGATACTAATGAAATTTTGTTATCATTGATAACCACTAAAAATGCTAAGATTTAGAGAGACCAATCTGCTTAGGGTTGTTCTTACGCTCACGCCTTGGCTGTGTATACATTATACTCTTGGTAGATGACCAGAATAAATATTTAGGGGGCAATTCTTTCAGCTTCACTGAAGCATTTAACTTAATTGAATATACTTGCCTTTCACAAATAATGAGAACTCCCTGGTTGTGAATTTCAAGATGACTATTCTCAATGGATTATGATCCAATTAAACAATAATTTCTGTTTCAAATGAGAACTGTTCACAAACAATGGACTGCTTCCACTTGCTTGTTCATAAAATAATTACACAAATTACAGAATATCATTATGAAAATGGTAGGTGTAAAAGAGAATGCTAGTGGTAGTGTGATCAGTTATTATTTTCACTATTAAACCATCAAATTCTTAAAAAAACAAAACACAACAATGCCAGTTATAATGGCAAATCGGTGTGTTTATTGGTTTCTGTGAGTACCTTAAAGAGTTCAGTTCTCTGGTGTGTGGCAAACGCAGTGCACTTTTTAAAAATAACTGTGTTTCAGTATTACACTTCTGGGAATCTCTCCTAAAAAGTACTTCAAAATATAAGAATATATTCATTACTGAGTAACATGTTCACTGATTGATTAATGAGTCCCCGCTTCTTTGATTATTTTGCCATGGTGAAATAAACAAAACAAAAAAAATTTAACTGTCTCTTCTCACTCAGAAGGTATTTTCAGGTTTTGGAATCTTTGCTCTGAGTGTCCTTACATAAGAGAGGGCAATTTCACTAAAGAGAAATATCCAGGCTTTGGGAGAAAATAGGCAACATGATGCTATTGAAGTGGAATATTTATGATAAGCTCCAGGGAAGTGGAGACATTAAACTTTCAAAAGACTAAGAAAGAGGTAGTGATCAGCGAAGTGTACATGCTATGGGGGACCCCAGACTGAGTTTAATAGACAATGACTCGCAGCCAGGAAAGAAGTACATCTCAGCCCTCAGGGTTCCTAAGGCCTCAGCCATGCTGCCCTGAGGGCCAGGGCCCTTCATCCACAGCTTCCTGGGTTGCTTATCTCCAGGATCTGAGGAAAAATTCTGAAATTCTAGAATTTTCCTCCGCTCTTTAAAATATTGGTTACAATTGATGCACTACCTTTAGTCTCAGAGAGGTCTTTTGTGCAGAAGAACTGTCATGACCTGGCTTAGTATTTAATATCACGATCTAACAACTCAAATGTATTTATCAAATTATCCTAAATATTCAATTAAAACCACATGTAATATCAGGTTCTCTTAGTGTTTGAAATTTATAAAGGTACACAAATTGCACACAAGTTTTCACAATAAGACCAATTGTAAGACCTATCTCTGTCTACACACACATGCATATAGACCGGTCACAACATATTATAATCACAGGCTTAGTGTGGCATCCTCCAAAGCAGAGCCTGAGAGAAAGGCTTGCAGACCGGTAGTTCACTCGGAGATGATGCCAGGGAGCAGGAGCGAGGGGCAAGCAGAGTGGAATGAAGGAAGGAAAGCAATGAAGGATGCCTGTGGATTGGTCATTGCACCTAGTGCTAGGTTTCAGAGATGTTCTAAATGACCTTATTAATTCATGTCAAAACTGTTTTCCCAGGACTGATTCCAGGATACTGGACACTGAACTCCTTAATTTCTCCTCCACCCTACCTCCATATTACTGATAATGGTGCCATCTCCATTTATCTCTATTAAAATACCCAACTTTCCATACATCACCTACTATATTTCTGGTAGCTCAACTTCAATACTGCTTGAGCCCACAAAGACCCGTAATCCATCAATACCTCTACTTCTAATTGGCACTCCCTTTCCTGTGTCCTCACTCCCCTCTGCACCCAAATAAACTTTCTTATCAAGCATTCTGATACTCTCTGACATACTTCTTCAACTATCTTGCCCTTCTCTCTCAGTTTGATGAAATCACAGAGAAAGCCACTTTGCCTTTCTGTACTTCCTCCCACAGAGAGGGGAACTGAAAGAACAGGCTGAGTCATTTCACTTTACACTCATGATCACCAGCCTCAAGTGGCCTCCATGCTGCTCAAGAATCATGCATTCCCCAGTCCATTCACTTTCAAATTATGTTTGACATTGACTTGATGTCATTTCCTCACTCTTCAAACATCCAACAGGTCCTTTCTCATCTTTATTCTCTTTTTTTTTTTTTCAGAAATATAAACAATGAGAAATATTCCAAGGCTCTTTCCATCTCTTCTCATACTTCCCTGCATAATATTTCATGTACTCCACCTTCTTTCCAATTTCAATGAATTAATCCCTTTTCTTATATTCTAGATTCTATTACTTTTAACTGCAGAAGGACATCTTGCCAACAGGGCAAATTCAGATTTTATGGGGCCTAAGTTTATAAATTTTGGAGACCTTCTTTAGGAAAAACAGCACAGAATAGCAAATATAAAATTATATATAAATGTGAATACTTATTTAAAATAAGATAAACCACTACAGATTTCAAATATAAAAAGATGTAGGAATACCATAAGAGTTTTTATGTTCAGAAAAATTGTACATTTTTATTAATTAACAGCCTGTAGATTGGTCGTCTATAATACATTCTCCCTCATATTTTGTTGTATATACATTGTGTCTTTGTATGACAATATTTTATAATTTTATTGCATAGAGAGAATAGAATGGTATTTTAATCACTTTAAGAATCATTGATCAATATTTGATTTTATTATTGAGAATTTATTCCACCTTCAGTATTGGCAATGTCATTTACATTTTTAATATTGTCAAATTGAGAAAATATCTGTTAGGGTTTTTATTTCACATATGCGCTATAAAATTTTACTTTTGTGAGTGACAAAGATTAAATACTCTAAGTGAATAATGGTAACCAGTTTGTTAATATGTTTTTATATTATAGGTCACATACTATTTCTTAAGTCAACATTATTTTGTGGTAAACCTTTAAGAAATGTAAATATTTGTCAATGCAGACATGATTTATTCTTTTTTATTAATTGGACTATCACATAATCTAAGAGTCTATTTATTACTTCTTTTAGAAAATGTATCTTTTCTTAATGAATTATTGTTTCTTATATGATTAGAAATTTTGATCTTTAGTTCTTCAGAAGTAATTTCTGTTGCTTTAATGTGTGAAAAATTATTTCATTAGGAGTTACAATTATGATTTCATATACTGAACTATTGAATGTTTCCCAGACAGCAACTTGTGTTGTGACTTGTTATCAATGAGAAGCAAATCCTCTACCTCCAATTTTTGATATCTGATGATTTGAAGAATTTCCCATAGATTATAAATGTTTTCTTCATGTACTACTAACATAATTCTGGTACTGGGCATTGTATGTCACTTTCATAATTGAGATGTAACTTCTGATTCTGTACCTTATTGTCAGGATGTCAGGTGAGTAGGCACTGTGGAATGTAGGAGATAGGATGTCTGGATGCCAATTCTACATCCAATTACGCAGAAGTGACAGTAAACTACCAAAATATACCTCCAAATTCCCAAACTGAAAGTATTCCTCAATTTTATTTCCCCTTCGCCTGATTCCCAAAACATCTGTGGTCACTTTGACACTACCTAATCTGACAGGAATGTGGGTGAAAGGGAAGTTAACAAGAATAGCAATACTGATCTTAATTTTTTGCTTTAACATACTTTGCATTTGAAAATTTTACAAAAAAAAAAAAATAAATACATGACAATCCATTGCTAGGGCACCTCCCAGGACTTTGGAAAAAGTGCAAGTGAGGGTCCCTGAAGATTGAATTTTATTAGCCTTACTAGAGGCCCGGTGCACGAAATTCATGCATGGGGGAGTGGGGGGCTTTCCCTCAGCCCAGCCTGCACAGTCTCCAATCAGGGACCCCTAGAGGGATGCCCGACTTCCCATTTAGGCCCGATCCCAGGCAGTCGGGCATCCCTCCCACAACCTATGACTGCTGGCTCCCAACCGCTAGCCTGCCTGGCAGGCTGATTGCCCCTAACTGCTTCTGCCTGCCAGCCTGATCACCCCATAACCACTCCCCTGCCAGCCTGATCGATGCCTAACTGCTCCCCTGCTGGCCTGATTGCCCCTAATTGCCCTCCCTTGCCAGCCTGGTCACCCCCAACTGCCATCCTCTGCTGGCCCGGTCACCCCCAACTGCTCTCCCTTGCAGGCCTTGTTGCCCCCAACTGCCCTTCCCTGCAGGCCTGGTCCCTCCCAACTGCCCTCCTTTGCTGGCCTGATCACCCACAACTGCCCTCCACTGCTGGCCATCTTGTGGTGGCCATCTTGTGTCCACATGGGGGTGGCCATCTTTGACCACATGGGGGCGGCCATCTTGTGTGTTGGAGTGATGGTCAATTTGCATATTACTCTTATTAGATAGGATAGTACAACTTCCTGCTCTTACCAATAATTTTATAATATCTTCTTTATCAAAACATTTCCCTACCTGAGGTTTTCCGCATCATCAAGCAAAGATATTCTTTTATATTCCATGATAAAAGTCTTGACACTACTTTGCCCTCCAGCTACTGTCTCCTTCTTTTTTATTTTCTTTACTAGAGGCCCGAAGCACGAAATTCATGCAAGGGCCTTGGCCCTGGCCCCCGCCTGCCACTGCCGCAGGCAGGGGCCTCTGCTGCCTCTGCCATGGCCCCCGCCCACTGCTGCTTTGTCTGGAAGGAAGGACATCCAAAAGGACATCCGGTCTAATTAGCATATTACCATTTTATTATTATAGATAGTAAAACTATTTAAAAGATTTACATAAACTCACTCTTTCTGATTCCTGCAATCACTACACTAAAATTTGTTTTAATATTTCTAGAAATTCTATACTCCACTTTTGAAAATATGGCTTAGATATCGTATATAACAGAAGGCTAATATGCAAATTAACTGAACAGGGGAAACGACTGGTTGCTATGATGCACACTGACCGTTAGGGGGAAGATGCTGAATGCAAGAGCTGCCCCCTGGTGGTCAGTGAGCTTTCACAGAGGGAGTGCCACTCAGCCAAAAGCCCTGATCCAGGCTCACAGCTGGCGAGCACAGCAGCGGTGGCGGGAGCCTCTCCTGCTTCCGCAGCAGCCTGCTCCCCTTGGAACGGGCCTAAGCCGGCAGTCGGACATCCCCCGAGGGCTCCTGGAGTGCAAAAGGGTGCAGGCCAGGCTGAGAGATCCCCCCTGAGTGCACGAATTTCGTGCATCAGGCCTCTAGTTTTATATATATTTCCAGATTTCTTTAAAACACTATTAAAATTTCCCTAAAGAAATTCTTGGTAATTTTGACTGATATTAACCAATTAAATGTATAATTAAAAATTAATATTAACTTTTAAAATTAAGAATTTCTATCAGTAAAATTGTAAAACATTTATTATTTTTGTTGTCATTATGTGATTTTTTTATTCAGATCCAGGAAAACTAATAATTTTTATCAGCAAGTTATTTTATAATTATTTTTCTTAGCCAATTATCTCATATTTTCTAAATATGTGAATACAATAAATTATGCCATAAATTACATACATATGAATTTTTCATCCAAAATTTTAAGAGTTTCCCCATATTATTATAAATTATTTTTCATCATCACTTTTAAATTGCATTATGAATAAATATATTTATGTAGCCCTGTCTCTAGTATTAAAGAGGTTGTTTCCAAGTTTCCACTGTTAAAAATAATATAATATCAAAGATCTTTATGCACTTTATTTTCTGTATATGGGATTAATTCTTAATGATAAATCCTAAGAGCCCTTTTCTGCTGTCAAAGGTTTTAATATTTCCATATGAAAACGCTTTAAAATTTTATGTTCCAATTTTTCTCATAAATGTAAAAGTATAATAATAATTTTGAAACTCCTATAAGAAAGATTAAGAATGTAGCATCTTTGTTTCACCTTTGGAATAACAGTAGCTCTTCTCTCCTCATCTCTTTACATAATTTCATTAATTTAACTCAGGATATAATCATTATCCAATTTTCTCTTTTTCATTACTTATCTAACTTTGCATGAAGATTTACAATGAATTTGTTTAGCTCTACATATTTATTTAATGCTCAAAGTCAAATTCTTGTCAGTCAAAATCACCTGGATAATAGGTTCATTATTTTTATTAATTTCTCAGTTTTTAGCAGGCCTTTTTGCAATTAATCATTAAGATGATCTCTACCTTTGTATCTTTAGCTATTAAACTTTGATGATGAATGACTGAACATTCATTTTTCACTTTAAACTTCTGTAAATGTTGTTCCATATTCTATTGTTTGATGTTATTGAAATCAACATTATTTTTGTTCCTTTGTTAATATCCTGTTTATGTTGTTTTTGCTGTTCCAATCATTGGATCAAATTACTGGAATTGGTGGTATGTTGTTCTACATATTCACAGGTATTTTTATTAATTTCTAAGACAACTATTAAACATTATAAATCATACATATATTCATTTAAGAATAACTACATTATTTTTATGATTAAAAACATTTATTGGATGAAACATTACAGGATAGTTATTTCTGCATGAATTTCCTCTCTACGGTGTAATCCTTATCGTTCATTCTTGGTTAGAAATAAAGACAAAACAAAAAAGTTACTACAGGGTATTTTTAACTATTACTATCAACTACTTATGTGATTTGAATATTGTAATACTTATATTAATGCCATTATTTTTGTTATTTTTTCACACAATGGCAAAATAAAATATTTTCATAGAGCTAAATAAACCCTAATAGATGTCTATTGAATATGCTATAAAATCTTAAGCTTCCTTTAAGAAGCTGTTATTCAATTGCCTAATACTATAAGTATTTATTCTTTTGAACCCTTTTGGGATTCTTGTAAAGCACATTTACTCAGCTTACTTCATCTGTATTGAAAGTAAAACTTATTAATAATTGAAATGCAATCCTATGGTTATGCTCACCAATGTATCAGTGACTTTCTTAATAAAATGCAATGCAAAGCTATAGTGTGGGCAAACCAGGAGAGATAATCACAGCATTAAGAACATTTAACCTAGCTCAATTTGTTTCCCTCTCTAAGGAGAAAATAACACTCAAAGCAAGTTAGAATTTTCTCACACCACATTATAATGTAAAAACTAAATGAAAGATGAAACAGAGGGCCGGAGACCATGGGATACCAGGACACAGGCTTTATTGGCGATCACCCTGCCGGCCGCCTTCCAGAGGGGAAAGGGAAGAGAGAGAGAGAGAGAGAGAGAGAGAGAGAGAGAGAGAGAGAGACTTTTAAGGGGAGGAAAAGAGGGGACGGGGCTTAGGGCACTCAGCACACGCTGATTGGTGGTTTCATGTAAGGCACATGATTAGGGGCCTAGGGATTTAGGAATTGGGAGCTTAGGGTACATGGCAGGTGCTGATTGGTGGTTCAATGTACAGTCCATATAAGGTGTTCAGGAAGGTCCGGCTGCAGGTAGAGTTTACGTCATACTCCGTCCATCAGTTGGGGGAAGGGAGGATCTATCATTCCAGGCTTTTGCTAATATTAAAAAAAATTGAGAGTCTGAGAGTCCGGGCAGAGTCAGGGGATGAAGGTCCGTCTTCCATAGCTACTTCCTGCTGAGAGGGGGCGTCGTTAGGGGTGTCTACCCGGGGTCTCAAAGATTCTGGTGTTAGGTTCTGAATTCAGTGCCAGATTGATCTCTCCCACCTTCTGGTTGGCGAACACCTGCATTCTGTTCTGCAAAAGACTAGAAAACAGCGCATGAGAAAGGGGGCTAAAGAGCAAAATTAAAGGAATAGACACGAGTTGGCCTAATGATGGTAGGCTGGACGAGGAGTGCAGCAGCATAATTTCCCCAAGAGACTGGTTGGTGAAGTCTTGAGAGCGAAGTCTTGTTGAGTCACTTGGGAGGTAAAAGCTGGTCCTGAGGCTGCCACAACGTCACTTGTCTGGTTTTGCCGCTTTTCTGGGCCTGGAGCTGAAATACAACTGAGACCTAGATGTTATTTTTAGGGGGGAAAAGAGTAGGGATCTCAGTTGCCTCACTAGTGATATGAAAGGGGAGAATAGGTTACCCTGGGGGTGAGGTTCTTGCTTTCCCAGTTTTGCCCCTTGCTGGGCATTCACATGTTTCTTGTAGGTCCTGAGACAGGGTTTCAAAGTAGGTAGAGCAGTGGTTAAGCTCCCTGTGGCAGTTCCAACTCCTTCTGTGATGCTGAGGGTTAGGAGGAGAGGGATGATCTGAACTCCTCTTTTGTGTCAGATATGATGGGTTACGGGACAGGTAAAGACTGATTATTGGGACTGCATCTACATTGGGTGAGAGATAGATGAGAGTACAGGTTCTTGTCCAGCTGATGGGGAGACAGATGTATGTGTTTTCCCCACAGAGGAAGAAAAATCCCTATCATGGAGACAAGCTGAAAGGTGTAGGGAGAAGAGGTGGGCTAAAGGGTATGAGATTCCTTTTTCTAGTTCCGTACTCCAAGCTGAGAGAGTAGTCACCATGGCGCTACCAATAAGGGGTGACAGATGAGTGATTGAGATTGTATTGCAGTGAAAGTGGGAGGGAAAGGGAAGGAAAGGAGTAGTGAGAGCCAGGGACCTGGATGGTTGGATAAGAGGTTAGACACTGAATATTCTGGTTTAGCTTAAGAAGTATCCAGCAACCTTGTCCTGCCAGGCTTGGAGACTGAAGCCTCACTTTCTTGCTTAGAGTAACTTTCTTTCTTTCTACTTTTCTCTGTTCCATCTCATCACATGCACAACCTTCACAAAAACCTTCAAAATTTCAAATTAGCCTTCAAACCTTCCTTCTATGTCCTTCAAAAATGCATAACCATGCCTCAGACCTTCTATTAAGTATTTCTAAACATGTCTAGAAATCAATGTTTCAGTATTGTATGCTAGAAAAGGCAGCAGGGGAGGGAGCAGGCTCTGCAGTCCGTTCCCAGGCTAGCCAGGCCTCTAGCCACTTCAGTCCCAAACGCCACATTCTTCCTACAGATAATGATCATAGAGGAGATAAGGCGTTTACAGTCCCAGGAATGGCTTGGCCTTGTGGGGTAAGAGAGTGAAACTGAGGTAGGTGACTGTGATTTGGGACAACTGGGCTTTATGAGGGGATGCATGGTAGCCCTGGCCGGGCACCAAGGTAGAATGAGAAAAGAGTGAATGGGGGAATTTAGTAAGATGCTGTGTAGACATGAGGTGGCTAATAGCTGTGAGACTAATCCGTCAACCCCCATAATAGAGACTGAGGAGGGGACAAGGGTCCCAGCAGATTAGAAGGGCAGAATAAGTGGCCCCAGTGTCAATTAAAAAGGAGATCGGCTTACCTGCCACCACAGTCGTTACCCGAGGCTCTGTCCTGGTGATGGAAGTCTGTGGGGCCCTGTCAGGGCCTGGCAGCTTCTTCGGTGGCCAGTCCCAGGAGGTCTGGGAGCTCCAAACCGGATCCAGAGGGCGGCCATGCTGGACTGGCTGAGGCCAGACCGGAGGAGCCAGACTACAGTCTGATTTCCAGTGGCCTTCCCTTCCGCACCTTGGGCAGGGCCCAGGCGGGGGTCACGGGTTTGAGTAGGACTTGGCTCAGTGTCCTTCCTTGCTGCATTAGAAGCATGGGCCCGGAGGAGGCTTAGCCCTTGACTTACCCTCGGTTGGAGGACTGGCACTCCGTTTGGGGTTTGTGAGAGTGGTGGCTAGGAGCTGGAAGGCCTCCTAATGGGCCTCCACCTTGGCCTGATCTCATCTTTGATTTTGGATTTGGGTCTCCTTGTCTCTATTATTAAAGACCTTAAAGGTTAGGTTAACGAGGTCTTTTTGAGGGGTTTGTGGACCTGCAGTTGCGGCGTATGTCAGAGAGTAAAGGTGGTCAGGTCAGTGGGAAAAGAAACCTGAGATGCCTCTCAATCTGTGAGGCTGGACATAGAGAATGGGACGTGGACTCAGACTGTGCCCTCAGTTCCTGCTGCCTCCCTCAGGGGTAGAGTGGACGCGAGAGTAGAAGAAGCTGTTGAGGAAGGCAGTCTTTGGGCCTGAGAATGAGTGTTAGATGGGAAAGGCTGTTTTGAAGCTCAGGTTCTCAGGATTTGGGCTCAGGGACTGGGGAGAAGGCGGCTGCTGGTTCAGAGGGTCTGAAGAGAAAGAGTCTAGACGTTTTTCAATTTGAGAAAGATCAGAGAGTGAGAAGGGAAATGGCCAGCCACCTGTAAATTTGTTTGCTGGAGGCCACGGGAGCGGAGATAAGGCGGAGAACACAGGGAAAGGGGGGGGGGGGTTAGAATTCTCAGAGGTAGAAATGCCCCATCCTGCCTCCCATAATGAGGGCAGGACCAGGAGGGGCTTTGCATGGAGACTCAGGAAGCGAACACCCTGAGGGAGAGGAAAGGCCTGTAAATGCAGCCGCTGCCGCTGGTCAGTGGGCAGGACCAGTGAGTGTAAAGGAAAAAAAAAAGTTAAACGTACTCCCGGAGTCCTCCAAGGACTCCAGCACTCCGGCGTTGACCTGGGAAAAAGAGTGCTTAGTCAGAGAGGGACAGGTTTAGGATTGTAAGGAGGTGGCGAGATTGAGACACGTGGAGAGAAACGATCCGCTGGGTTGAAAGAGTCAGAAGACAGAGAAAGGGGTTTGAGAGGACAAAGAGGACTTCCAGAGGAGGGTCTGATGGGTGGAACCTGAGTAAAGCAAGTGGGGAGAGCGGGAGGGTGGGTGGGGAGGGGAAAGCCTGTTCGTAGGAATCTCGAATGCTTCCCAATCCGGTGGCAAAAATTATCTAGATCTCGGAGGATATTGGAATTTTCAGGCCACTGAGAGACATTGTCGAGTTTATATTGTGGCCAGGTAGAGCTTCTTTGAAGTTACGAGAGGGTTTGGATTGAGGGGTTCCCTTGACCGGAGGGAAAGGCCACCGAGAAGTAGGGGAAGGAATAAGAAGCGTCCTTCTTTTCCCTCTGCCAACCTGTAGAAAAAAGGACAGGAGAAGGTTGCAAGGTCGTCACCCTGAACCTTTCCCGTGGAGTAGAACAGAGTTTTCCCGGCCAGGTACCTGGGCTTTCGTAGAACGTAGAACGTAGAACGTAGAACGTAGAACGTAGAACGTAGAACGTAGAACGTAGAATGTAGAGCTGCGTACGGGAAACTCTGAGGCCTTTCCAGGTCAAGGGAACCAGGGAGAAGGGGTGGTTGGGAAAATCCCTGAAGCCTACCGGTTAGAAGGAAGCGATGAGATTCCCACGTGTCCTGGTACGGCAGGGTTTGAGGAGTGTTCTGAGCAGGCCAATCGACTCAGAACCATGCCGCCAAGCAAAGCCAGAGCAGGAGTCAGAAGCTCGGGGCTAGGTTCGAGGATAGTCCATGCTCACCCAGGTTCAGCACCATGATGAAAGATGAAACAGAGGGCCGGAGACCATGGGATACCAGGACACAGGCGCCGCCTTCCAGAGGGGAAAGGGAAGAGAGAGAGAGAGAGAGAGAGAGAGAGAGAGAGAGAGAGACTTTTAAGGGGAGGAAAAGAGGGGACGGGGCTTAGGGCACTCAGCACACGCTGATTGGTGGTTTCATGTAAGGTACATGGTTAGGGGCCTAGGGATTTAGGAATTGGGAGCTTAGGGTACATGGCAGGTGCTGATTGGTGGTTCAATGTACAGTCCATATAAGGTGTTCAGGAATGTCCGGCTGCAGGTAGAGTTTACGTCATACTCCATCCATCAGTTGGGGGAAGGGAGGATCTATCACTAAAGGCAGGTGATGTTCATCCAAGGTGGTGTGATCCTCAAAATGGTCACACAGTGTCTCTAAGACTGTAGGCTGAATAGGGATATGTTCAAGTTAACGAAAAAAACACCATTGAAACCTGTAAAGAATTTTAGTGAGTTTATTTGAGCCAAACTGTCGACATATGCCGGGAAGCAGAACCTCAATGAATTGAGATAATGCTCCAAAGAATGGCGGGTTACATCTGTATTTATACATTGCCATCAAAGGAGGGACATAGGTGGGCTACATGAAATTCACTGGTGACGGATTAAGGAGGTGGGATAAAGTCAAACTGTGGGAAACCCCTGGGATTGGATAAAAAGTAAAATGATGGACACACACTTAGGTGGGTGCAGGAACAATTAACATGATAATGAAGGAATTTGAGGCATCTGTCCAGGGGCTCCAGAAGGAAAAAAAAAAAAGAAGTTACAAGTTACCCAGACATCTCACAGATACATTATCTTAGAGGCAAAAAGGCAAATGGGCTCAGGAAAGATCTAAGTTGATCTTTGTCAGGGAAAATATCAGCCTAGGAATGACTACCCACTATAACCTGTTTGTAGTTAAATATTTAATTTTCAGACCATCTTTTGTGGTTATTTTAGGTCTCTGAGTTTTCAAGACTGCCACACAGGCCTCCCCTGAGCTTGTCAGGTTAGCATGTGGCTCCTTTCGTCCCCATTCAGGACATTTGGAGTTTGCTTCTCATCATCACCTCAGGGTTGGAGATTTGGCCCTTAGCCTTAGTGTTTTTCAGCTGCCACTCATGCATTGTTATTTACTTCTACCCAGATTGCAGTATTTTTTATGTTGCCCTTTATAATATAAGACAATGTGTAGCAATCCCTAATAACCTATTGTTCCCATCTGTTATCACCATCAATTCCTGGAACACTCACTGGCCCTGAGCATTCATAAAATTTGCATTTTAACCCCCCAGTGTGACAGTTTTTCTAGGAATTCTTGATGTCCCTCTAGCACTGTTTGTTGCACCTGCTTTGTTAGCCATTCAGTTAATACTTCATACATTTCTTAAAAATGAAACATAAAAGCAGAGACTAAATTAGAGTAAGGAAGCATTTTTAAAAAGCCATTTAATTGGCAAAAAAAAATCCACAATGGCCTCCTTTCTTGGCTGAAACACAAGATATTACTCAATCTTCTTTGTTAAAAGGCGATAACAAAGAATAGTTAATCTTCAGTGCAATAAATATTTTGGAAGTCAACTAAATTTTCATTAGTACTGTTCTATCTATTTGCCTTCACTTTAAAATCTTGTAAATTTTTGTTGTGATGTTAAGAGAGGATGAAAACTGCCTTATTAATTACAAAAACTTTAATAATACCTCACATCACAGGCAGTGTTAGTATTATGAGACAGGAATATTCCTTCAAATGTTTATTTTGCCAATGCTTTCTTATATATGAACCATTTAATTTCACCATTAAAAGTGAAATTAAACCTATCAATTATTCTTCACTTACAAAAAATTCTGTTTTATGTCCTTTATTTTATAAAAAAAATACCAGTACATATTTTAATACATTCAACAACTTGTAAATCAATATCCAGTTCATAAGACTAATTCAAAATGAGGGCAAATGAGTAACCAATGTGTTGTGATTTTTAATTGAAAGTTAAAGAAAATTCAATTTGAGCTGAAGAAAAATTCATAGTAACTATATTATATTCAAGTATACTATTCTAAGTGGCAAAATCATAACTCATAAATATGAAACAAACATGTCAAAGGAGCTATGATGATTCAAAATCATTTGAAATATACATATATATGTGTGTACACACACACACACACACACACACACACACACACACACACACACGGTCCCTGACTTACTATTCAAATTAATGATTTTTTCGGCTTTACCATATGCCAAAGCAATACACATTCAGTAAAAACCGTACTTCGAATTTTGAATTTTACTTTCTCCCCCCCCCCCACCCCCCCCGCCCGCCAAGCTGGCAACATGCAGTAAGGTATCTTCTTGTGATGCTGGACAGTGGCAGTGAGTTGCAGTTCCCAGTGAGTCACGTGATCATGAGGGTGGTAAACTAATACTCCCCATTGTACTGTGTTGCCAGCATTTTTTGGATAGTGCTTTCTGAGCACATTTAAGGCAGGCTAGGCTAAGCTATGATGTTCCGTAAAGTAGGTGTATTAAATGTGTTTTCAACTTATCGGGACATAACCCAATGTAAGTGAGGAGAGATTAATCTGTGTTTGGGTTTGATCTAAAACTGGCTAATATTTTACAGAGCAATAAATATGTAGGGTTTTTCATCCCCCAGAAAGAATTTTGTGCATTTGTATTGAACAAAATTTACATGTTAATATTTTTCCTTATATAATGGCAAAATAGGCAGTAAGTAGAATGTCAAATCCAAAATTGCCCTGTCTGAACTTCCAGTAATCTTTTTTGTTTATTTCTAACTTTCAAATAATTTTTCTGACACCTATTTGACCTCATAAAGAATTTGAGTGTGGTATCATTGGTCTAGACTAGACTATGACTTGTTCCTTAAAAAAAGAGTGAAATAGTTGTAAATGATGTTAAAGAAAACAGTCTTTGTCTTTTAAAAATTTTTCTTGAGGCTGTTAGTAGAAGGTTATAAAATGTTGTGTAAGGACTTCCTTGGGGATAACACTTCTTCCGTGGTCACTGCAGTGCAGTTACTGCCCATTGGGTAGTCCCTGAGAACAACGAAACAGCATTCTGCCTGGAGGACAACAAAGAAACCAAAGGCAGTCTTCACTTCACACTTGAACTAAAACGTTTTTTTCTCATGACAAATTCAAGTACAGGGATGGGAGAACTGCGAGATCTCTACAGAAGAAGTTCAAGTTATTTGAATGGGGGATCAGTTCTATGTATGTCTTTTCTTATAGAAAGTGTGTCCTGCTCATCAGAACACGTCCTGTGCATGAGTAAGTAGACACTGCTGGTGCCATACGCAACTCACCGGGACAGTTTGACAACACCCAAGCTATCCTGTACCTGCTTAACTAGATGAGTGCAATGATTCTGTGCTTTGATGTCACTGCAATAACAAATTGCTACAAGGTTTTTCAGATGCTTATTCTAATTTCTGTGCTAACCTTGTCATGACCCAGGGGCAAGCCTTTAGTGGGCCTGTCACCGGCCTGTGGACCACACTTTAATGAGTACCGCTCTCCCTTGAGAAATAACATCTCTGGATCTTTTTTCTTGTTATGCTTTATTACAGAAATGTTGCTCCCTCTGTTTTAAAATGTAGTTGCCAATGTAACCAAAGCATGAAACTTATCCAAAAATACCAAGTCATGGGAATAAGTTTTCTCAAGGAAAGAGTGGATACTTTGTATTGGGTTTTCTTTTTAGCAGTTGAATAAAAATGAAAGATTTCTAAATTGATTAAAACAAAGATTCAAACATAAAATTTATAAAGCTTCTTTACTCCTGCCAGTTAGTTGTTATGTGGTCACCCCTTAACCTTAAATAGTTATCAAGTGGATATATTGACCTATGGCTTATGACAAGGAGAAAACTATGTAAATACAAGAGATTTGCACTAACCGGTTTGGCTCAGTGGATAGAGGAATTCCTAGGTTCGATTCCGGTCAAGGGCATGTACCTTGGTTGCGGGCACATCCCTAGTAGGGGGTGTGCAGGAGGCAGTTGATTGACATTTCTCTCTCATCGATGTTTCTAACTCTCTATCCTTCTCCCTTCCTCTCTGTAAAAAATCAATAAAAAATATATTAAAATAAATACAAGAGGTTTGCATTCGGTGCCTTTAGAATGTTCATAAAAGTGCAAATTGCTTTAAAATCAAACATTAGCATTTGCTAATCTTGAACACTTGACTTATCCTCCTCCAAGAGCACTAATGCCCAATAGTTACTGCAAAAAAAGGTAAGCCCTTTGCTCCCTTGATTTCCATTTTCAAACCTGGGAAATTAGAGTTACTTTTTACATGAATCAAAACATTATGCAAGAAAAGGACTGAAATCGGTCCAAAGTCTGCTTGAAATATATTAATCAGTGAGTAAATAAAACAAAGATCCTAAAGGAGTTTTCATTCTGTAGATTTGGAGTGGTTATAAATGATACACATAAGTAATAAGGGATATTTAGAGGTAATCACTGCTAATGAATGAAGGAAACACATAGAGAAGGGTTTGGGGATTGAGTTCATGGGGGACTGAAGGTGTCGGGGATTAAGTTTGGAGTGTGGGGATGAGGCTGAGGGCATGTTGTTATATTAATGAGAGTGATAAGCATCTGTGTCCTCAAGAAGATGCAGTCTGAGCAAAGACGTGAAGAAGTTTAGGGAAAGAGCATTTCCCACAAAAAGAACGCCTGAAGCAAATGCCTCTAAGGAATGGTGCCTGGTGTGGTCAAGGAGCACCAGAAAGAGGGAGAGTGGTAAGAGGAGGAGAGGAGCTCAGAAGGCATTGTATACGTGGGCAGGGGGGGGGAGGGGGAGCGGGGAGGGTACTACCTCACATGTTTTCTCTGTCATCCCTCCTTCACTCTGGCCATTGCCACATCAGCAGGCAGGTAGGACTTGCTATCCCTGCCTACCCAGGGCTGCTGCACTCATGTCTGTGAGACGTGCTGTGCTCTGCTCTGCTTGCTCTTGAGCAAACCCCTGGAGCAGCCCTGAGCCAGGGGGATGGCTGCTGGTGAATAAAACGTCCCCATTATGTCCCTTTACTGTCTCTAGTTTCCTCATTCTGGGTGTCTGAAATGACTTCCCCAAATAAGCTTCTTGCTTCTAAGCACTTGTGTCACACTCTGCTTTTTGGGGAAATGGAAGCAGAGACCAAAGTGAGTGGTGAGGTCCTATATGACCATATGGGCAGTTAAGACCTTGTAAGTCTTCGGATTCCTTAAAGTATGGCATTTTGGAACAAGTTGTGACATGATTTGACTAAAAAAAAAAAAAAAAGTAGAAATTGAGGGAAAAAGAAAAAGAGGACTCTATTAATCAAGTAGAATGACTTTAGCTGACAGTAGGCAGCTCTGTGCCCCCCACATGCAAAAGCACAAATTCACAGTCTTTAATCCTGATCACCCCAGGAGAGTCTGAACGCAGGTTTACAGCAGCATGCTTAAGTCTCCTCTGTCCTGTGGAGAATAAGAAACCAGGCCCTTCCCTGCAGATCGGCAACAGCCTTACATTCTGAGCCAAGTGGAAAACATCCCAAGGAGGCCCTTGAGGGTTTGTGGAAGTGGAAGAGGAATTAAAATGATTGTAAACAAGGCCACTTAATTTTAGTTATCTCATCTCCTAAATGTTATTACTATTCATTAAAGCAGAAAGCATCTTAAATGCATGGAGAATGAAATTTATTCAACAAAATTATGTTAATACCAAAAGGTTTGTTTTTTTATTTGATATTTCTAAAAATAATTTGTCAAGAATGACTGTGTGTGTGTGTGTGGTAGTAGTAGTAGTAGTAGCCAAAGGCTAAGATTTTAAGAATCTATTCCTGGAACCCCAAAATAATCTGAATTGCTTATTTTCTATAATTACATGAAATCTTCATGTTTATTATATTACCATTTAAATTCTGTTTTTATATAGTGTATTTTAGTACAAGACAGCTTTTTCTTCAGTACAGTGTTAAGAGATGGGTATGTTTGTTCCTGCATCACACTCTGTCAGCTTCCGCTTTAAGTGAACTTCTTTTAGAACCTGGATGCTAAATCCTTGTTTATTTTTCTCCTAATATACAATTTGATCACCCAGAGTATTCAATAAGTTTGTGGATCAAAATATTACATTTAATTTATAAATTAAATTTTGTATTATTTTATTTATCTTATTTTAATTAAATGTTTGCATACCCTGGGTGAAGAACCATGAAGGGGTTTTTCCATACTTGGAAGCTAACAATTTAGCCTGCCACAGATTCATGGCACTGGCACAAGGCATAAGACAGGTGGATTAGAAGCCAAAGGACTTACTAGTATTTACTTACGGCACAGTAAGTGGCATGAGCTTTATGCTTCCATCTGTGCTTGTCCCTCCCACCCACCACCAAGTCCCATGTTGATGAGATGCAGGTGAGCACAGATGGATGCTAAACATGCAGTGTTTTTGTCACAAGGAGAGAATTTAGAGTTCAGGAAACCTCAATCCTATATAATAAAGAGGTAATAGGCAAATTGACCATCACTCCAATACACAAGATGGCCGCCCCCATGTGGACACAAGATGGCCGCCACAAGATGGCCGGCAGGGGAGGTAAGTTGTGGGTGATCAGGCCAGCAGAGGAGTGCAGTTGGGGGCGACCAGACCTGCAGGGGAAGGCAGTTAGGGGTGACCAGGCCTGCAGGGGAGGCCAGTTAGGGGCAATCAGGCCAGCAGGGGAGCAGTTGGGCATTGATCAGGCTGGCAGGGGAGTGGTTAGTGGGTAATCAGGCTGGCAGGCAAAAGCAGTTAGGGGCAATCAGGCAGGCAGGCAGGCAAACAGTTGGGAGCCAGCAGTCCTAGATTGTGAGAGGGATGTCCAACTGCCTGTGTAGGCCTGATCCCACCGGGCAGTCGGACATCCCTCAAGGGGTCCCAGATTGGAGAGGGTGCAGGCTGGGCTGAGGGACACACACACACACCCATGCACGAATTTCATGCACCAGGCCTCTAGTCTTTTATAAGAAGATGGCAAGAAAATTGGCCCAAATTGTTGCACCAGAGGGAGACATTCTCTTCCTTACACTGACAGTAAGTAAATCCGTCCTCTCTTCTGGAGGGAGACTATCTCTGACTTAGCAGCCTGCTCACTATGCAAACATCTTTGAAGAATAGTCTGGCACAAAATGTTGTCAGTGCCTCTGCTAACAAATGTGGAGAAATGTGATAGACGCATAACATTACATTACAATTGGTTTTTGTAATAGAAATTTTTTTTTTCCAGAATAAATGTTGCTTTATTATGACATAGGAAAGACTACAAACCATTTAGGGAGGGGAAGAGTCAAACAGTTCCTCAAAACAACAGGTAAAAGAGGCATAAACACCTTGGTAATTAAATCCACAGCACGATCATTGGGAATCTTTTTCTTACAATTTTTGTTTTTGGTTATAACAATCACTTCAATTATTAAACCCACATACACACACATAACTCCACTCTAGCCATTTTACACAATAGAAGCATACACACCAAACCAAACCACAAAAGCTCCGATGTATAATCCTGGGATATTCTAGCACCTGACAGGAGAGGGGCCACATGGGCCGGGGGGCAGCCTGGCCGCTCAATCCTCAGGCTGCCCACTCGGCCCAGGCCCTGACCCACTATTTCAGCATTTACACTGCTCAGAACTCACTTTGCACATCTGCAGAGGGAAAGTCCACCATTTCACTGTGAAGCGCAGAAGTGGAAGCTACTATTTCAGAAATCCAGGTTACTTTGGAAGTAATTTTTGCTCATGGAAAAAAAAAAATAACGCCTTAGAAAAGTATACAAACAGGATCTTTTCCTTGCCTTTTGCCGTCAATTCTGTTAGCTTAAGAATTTTTCTATATTAGAACATAAAGGTATCTCTTAATATTTTTATGTAAATGTAGAAAGTCATTATATGAATGAATCACAACATACTGAATCAATCCCTGGTTACTGAATATTTAATTATCACAAGTTTTTGCGAGTACAAATAGTGCCGTATTAAACCTCCTTATACTTATGATTTGAACACTCTGCATACATGTGATTTACTGGTATGAGGATGTATAATTCACTATTGTGTTAAAGAGTATATGGCATTTTATTTTGAAGGCTATTGCAGGACTGTCTTTGCTTTCCTTGTGACCTTGCCAATTCTGGGTAGTACCAGTATAACAGGCTAAACAATGGTTCCCCAAAGATGCCTGTGAACATGTTACCTTACATTGCAAAAGGAAGTCTGCAAGTGTGATCAAGAATCTTGAGATGAGAAATTGCCTTGGATTATCTAAGTAGATCCGGTGTAATTACATTGCTCAAAAGCATGTATTGAACAAATAAACTGATTTATGATTTATTTGAAAGCAAGAAGTGAGGTAGGGACACAGTTTCATTAATTATTTCAAATGTTTAGTCAGTCTTCAGAAAACTTTTTGAAAAATATAAGTGATTTTTGTGTTTCATTAAATTCTGATATATCTTTGTATCTAATTCTGGGCTCCATTTTTTCTTTCTTTTTTTCTATTATATTTGTCTATCTGTATGCCATATATCTATATTTTAACTTTTGTAATTTCATTATAGACTAAGATCTTATAGTTCAAATTCTAAGTTATAATCCAAACAATTATTAGCACTGTTTTAAGAATTCTTGCTTTTTTTCCTGATAAGAGGTAGTATTATTTTCAAAAGTTGCATTCCCTAAAATAACCCTGTTATTACTTTTAACATTTAGGAAATAATGTTTTTAAACAAAAAACAGAACTTACATAATAACATTTTAACTTTATTAGGAGCCAAAAAAGTACTAAATAAATGGTTTAAGCAAGTGATTAGTGTTTTGTAACAAATCTATTTCTATGCTTTTTTTGGGGGGTAGGTCCTCAAGATTTCACACCTAATCCTGGAAACTGAATATGATGAGACATCACTCTCATAATTAGTTGTGTTATATGACCCCGTGACCTTAAAATAGAGGGATTTTCCAGGTGAACCATATCTAATCACATGAGCCTTTTAAAAGTGGTTTTCTATTTTCTACTACAGTGGTAGAGGAAGTTGGAAGTATTCCAAGAACAGGGGAATGCACATCCTGGCTTTGTTGACAGAGCAGGTCAAATAAGAAGAAATGGGGGTTGGCTTGGTGTGCTGAAAAAAGGCCCCTCAGCTGACAGCAACTAAGAATGGGAACCACAGCCCTGCATGGAACTCAATTCTACCAGCAACCTAAATGGGCCAGATAATAGCCCATCTCAGTCATTCCTTTTTCCTGAGACCCTAAGCAGAAAACCCAGTCAAGTCCACCTGGGCTTCTCACCTACAGAACTACCAGCTAGTAAATTAGAGTTGCTTTAAGATGCCATAGTTGGGGTAACTTATTATGCAGCAATAGAAAACTTCAAAGTCTTAAACATGTTTTTGAAAGTTTTTAATAAGAAAAGAAAATGTCTGTTCTATAGTTAAGTGGAAATTATGAGATCCAAACCACATAGGTCATTTGTAATCATAGAATGAATGACCTTAGGAAAAAAATAAATTTTCAAAAATATATAAGACAGCATTTTATATAGTAACAAGATATAAATTGTAGTTGTCTTTTGAGAGTAGGTTGGACCTCCCATATCCTCTTCTTTGTAAACTACCTATTTCACACAGAAGCTGTAGAAGAGCTAGCTTTAGGTGGATCTGCTGGTAGATATCTGACTCAACCTAATCAAATCAAATCCTCAGTTATTGGGAATTTGAAACTGAAATCTATGGTAAAACTAAGACTGGATCATTGAGTTTCTACTACATGTAACTGAGACTGGATCATTGAGTTTCTACTACATGTATTTACAGGTACTATCCTATATAATAAAAGCCTAATATAATAATAGCTTAATATGCTAAGTGTCCAGTCATCCATTCAACCAATCAAAGCATAATATGTCAATGATATGCTAAAGCTGTTCAACTGCTTGCTATGATGTTCACTGACCACCAGGGGGCAGACACTTCAACCGGTAGGTTAGCTTGCTGCTGGGGTCCAGCCGATTGGGACTGAGCAAGATGGGCCTGACATGCCCTGGCATCCTCCTGCAGTCCCTCCCTAGCTGGCCAACCTCCCGCGTCCCTCCCTGGCCCTGATGGTGCACCAGTGGGGTCCCTCAGCCTGGCCTGCGCCCTCTCGCAATCCGGGACTCTTCAGGGGATATCAGAGAGCCAGTTTCGGCCCAATTCCACAGGCCAGGCCGATGGACCCCACCGGTGCACAAATTTATGCACCTGACCTCTAGTATGTAATAAAGCAGCATGAAAAAAAAATGTACAAAGAAAGGAAATAAAGCTGACAGAAAATGAAAACAAAATCCTTATAGCGCCTGACTCTTCCCATTTAACTTCTTCACTCTTCCTGGCTGTGGGTTTTACTGAATCCCTGTACCTGTCTATAGTGTCCCTCTGGCTTCAGCTCATTTGAGGAGGTTTATTTTTCTTTCAGCCAAACAACTCATAAAAGAACAATGGACAATTTGCGTTTTCTTTTGTATACTCGTATAAATTTTTCAAGATTTTTATATTAAAATATAGAATTTTTATTTTAATATAAAATTGGCTTTAATGTAAAATAAATTTTCATTTAAATAAGCAACATTTTTAAAATTAAATAATGCAGCTGGATAGTCAAAGTGAAAATATGGTTATACATAGTTATAATGCATCTAAGTTCCAGAAGATTTGAGGTGGCTTTGAGTATAATATATATGCTGTAGGCAAAATTCATTTTAAGAAATAAAAAGTAAAGTCAATTATAGAGATAGTACACATTATTCCAGGAAACTATGATAATAAAAATATAGCAACTGAACATAAAATTTGATTGAGATTTTTTTAGCAGCCAAGAGAGAAAGAAAGCACAATGGGTAATTTTCTATCCATTGTCTGATTA
This sequence comes from Eptesicus fuscus, assembly GCF_027574615.1. Lineage (NCBI taxonomy): Eukaryota > Metazoa > Chordata > Mammalia > Chiroptera > Vespertilionidae > Eptesicus > Eptesicus fuscus. The sequence goes on along the minus strand of NC_072475.1, from coordinate 88,845,088 downwards.
AATGAAGCATACCAATTCTTTAGAAAAGACAAATGTCCCCCTGGTGTTTTAGTCTGAATGGAGCCTCTTTAATATATAATGTTATAGAATTATAGAAGGTGAACGTTAGAAAAGTCAAAAGATAATGTCATTTAAGATATTAATTTTGTCTTCTAGAAATTTGTCTTTGCAAGATAAAACAATGTATCTTGGGTCAGATAGAAATAAGACTATTTTGATAAATGATGCAGAAACATTTTCTTACATGACTGCCTCTTGATATTATATTACTTAAATTACCATGTATAGAAGTCATTCCTAGAGTAATACAAGTAATGGTCTTGGTTTACAGCTTTCACATAAATATAAAGCTTAGAAAATTAAAGAGATGGCTGCTTGACAGGCATTGGTTTATCTTTCTCAAAAAGAAACTTGGCTCCAACTTGGTCTTGAACTGATGGCTCCCAGCATTATTAAATAAGACAGTTTAATCTTTCAGTAAGTATCTGGTGCTCAAACATTTTGTGTTCTTGATTAAAGTGAGAGTCATGTGCTTCAAATGGCAGGTGTGCTGGTGTCAAGGCAATATCCACATCATAAAATAATTAGAGATCCTTCTATTTTTGTCCAAGTAGAGGGTACCTCCACCTATCAACTTTGGGAAAAATGGTGCTTGTACTAAGAAAAAAAGATAATACCCAGAGAGTAAAAATGTGGACTTAAAAAGTAAATCCATGCTATCCAAGCATTGGAACTAAAATTCATCGAGGTGACCCATGAGGAATGTTTTGGTTTGTTTGTTTGTTTGTAAGATATAAATTCCAAAGTTGTTGGGAAATAACAGATGTTCAGTAAAAAATAAAGGAATGATATATATTGACTTGGATCTTACCCAGCTTCACATACAGTTATGTGTGTTTTTTTCCTTCAGCAGGACATTAAGTTCCATCTCAGTGGTTTAAAGGTCTGGATTTTTAAGGGAGCTGAGGAAAAGCAACAGTTTCATTTCTGTTCAATAGATATTACCCACTTTTTACTGCCAAAAATCAAGATCATGGAAATGATTTGGCTAAAGGCCTAGTATAATCAAAGCCACTGCAGGTAAAGTAAAACATTTAATTATAACTCTCATTTTCCAAATGCCTTCTTCACTAAATGATTGACTAAACATGGACACAGGCTGCCTTCGTACTGTGGTCCCTGTTGTGTCAGAGGAAAGAAATGAAAGGAACTGGTCTATTCATGTAATTCTTAGCTGAATGAGAATCATTCTTGAGAGTGAAATATATGAGAGTGAAAATAAAGAATAAACTAGAAAAAATGGGGAAGATAGAGATTGATAAACTGAGGTTGGGCATGCCCTTCAGTGACAATATCATATTAACAGTAAGAGAAGGTAAGAAGAAGCAAGGATTGAACTTTAATGTGCAAGGACTATGCCTAGTAGCCACAAGAATCAATAAAGCATGGCAAGATGTTAAAATTCTTCTAAAAAGAGAAAGGAGTTAACATAAATCAATATGGGAACAAAGTTGGTGAGAATTCTTCATTTACTTTAAGAGCTTCAAGAATTAGAACATAAATTGGGAAACAAAAATATAAGAAAATCAGAGTTATACTTACATTTACTTGTAAAATATAAAAATATTGTAAATAAAAATAGAAATATAAAAAGATATATCCCATGATCCAATAATTCCTCTTTTAATAATTTCCCACATAATAATAGAATATTACTATGTGTGTACAGGTATGTATACAGGTAGGTATATTTATGCATACCCACAGAGACATGTAGATATATATTTGGATTTCACCTCAGCTTTGTTTGTATTAGCAAAAACCTGAAACAATCTAAAGTATCATGTTATTATGCATATTTTTAGAAATTAATTAAGTAAAAAAGCAGATTATACACTACCATGTAACAAAAATGCATACATATATGCAAATATGTAGAGATTTGTAAAAATAGGTGTGCATACTGATATACATTTGCTATATCTGTGTAAGAGGAGAAAGGGGAGAAGGATGTACAATTCTTATCAGTTATCTTGGAAGATGGAACTGAAGCAATAAAGGATTTTATTTCCTTACATAATTTTAATACACTTAATAGTATGGATAAATATTAATGAATTTCTATAGTTTTCTAATCTAACACAGTTGATTTTAGATCATATATCATCTGTATACTAGCTATCTAATTTCCACTGATAGACTGTATAATGTTAGAGATTTTTTTATGATATTATGAGGTAAACATATCTAATATATCTTCCACTGGAGGAGGAAAACCATGATTTTTACATGAATATATAATTTGTGTGTTTTAGAACTTAATATGAATGTGGCAGAAAAGGACATGAATCTAGGCAAGATTCTTGAATGCACACAGACTCTAATACTGATTAAAATAATAGCTCTTTCATAAAATTTTTAAAAAGTAAAAAAAGGAATGGAAAACAAATTAATAGGACCTAAAAAGAAATTATAGAGAAGCCACATTAAGAATATATAATATTTGTTGAATTATAAAAACCATGTTCAAGAAGTCATTGGATGGTTAGTTGAAATTATTGAATGAACTGTCACAAAATGATGAAAGTGAGTCCAGTTATATACTTACATGTGTCAAAACAAAAATGAAAGCTATAAGGAAAACAAAAATAAAAGATGCTGTAAATCAATATATAAAGTAGGATGAAGGTTACATGAAAGGCTGTCAATCCATAGAAAAGAAGAAAAGGAGAAGCCATTTGGCAAAGAACATAAAAGGTAAATGATAAGTTATAGCTACACAGAAACTTTGCCTGAAGGAAAAAGAATGGAGTAAAAAGTATCAAGACCCCAAGATCTAAAAGCCAAGGGAATGACACAATGCTCATAATGAATAAATGTAGGAGACGCTTACATCGAGGAGTGAATCATATCCTACTTTTCATCAAGATGAGAAACAAACAGAAGTCAAAACAATAATAAAATTGCAACTCTTATCCACTCATCTACTGATGGGCACTTGGGCTGTTTCCAGATCTTAGCTATTGCAAATTGTGCTGCTATGAACATAGGGGTGCATATATTCTTTCTGATTGGTGTTTCAGGTTTCTTAGGATATATTCCCAGAAGAGGGATCACTGGGTCAAATAGCAGTTCCATATTTAAATTTTTGAGGAAAGTCTATAGTGCTTTCCATAGTGCTGCACCAGTCTGCATTCCCATCAGCAGTGTACTAGGGTTCCCTTTTCTCCATATCCTCACCAGAACTTATCATTTGTTGATTTGTTGATGGTAGCCATTTTGACAGGTGTGAGATGATACATCATTGGATAAAAAAGCTGTAGTACATATACACCATGGAATACTATGCAGCAGTAAAAACGAAGGGTATCTTACCCTTTGAGACAGCATGGAGGGACCTGGAGAATATTATGCTAAAGCAAAATAAGCCAGTCACAGAAAGACGAGTATCACATCTCACTCATATGTGGAATCTAATGAACAAAATAAACTGATGAACAAAATAGATCCAGAGACATAGAAGCATGAAACAGACTGTTGAATCTCAGAAGGAAGGCAGGGTTGGGTGGGTGGGTAGGAAGAGATCAACCAAACGACTTGTATTCATGTATGCACAGCCCATGGACACAGACCATAGTGTGGTGAAGGCCTGGGGCAGGGGTGGGGCTGGGGTCAATGGTGAAAAAAAGGGGACATATGTAATACTTTTAATGATAAAATTTTTTTTAAATTGCAACTCTTTTTTTAGAGTTAAAATGTGTACATTTTTATTTTTATGTGAATCTTTACATGCAGATAAAGTTTAAAAGTGATATTTATCACATTGTGATTATTTTGGAGCAAGAGTACTCTAGAAACTAAAAGAGTCATTTATAACTCTTAAAGCTCTTAATCAGAAATCAACCTGGGAATCACTGGTGAGGTCAGTGGGAAGTATGACTGCGGCCCTGGTACCTTCTATGCCATTTGCCCTTAGGTGATTTTGTCACTTGGTTTTGTAGAATGAAGAACTTTCTCCCGCTGGTTCTCACTTGCTCTCTGACCCTTTAGGTTTAAATGTATATTCTCTGAAGATGTTTTGAATAGTACTACTATGTACTTGTCACCTTGGGGGCCCCATGACAGATAAAGTGTTAATAGGAAGGAAAAATACCCCCAAATCACTCATTTGAAGGCTCTTTTAGAATTAATTTTTTCTCAAGGGTTTCAATCAACATCCTTCTCAGGATGGCAAAGTAAGCCTTCAGTCTGTCTTTGAAGAGTATTTTTTCTTCCAAGTTGAAAAGAATCCCTATTCTGCAGGGAGTAGACTATAGTTCATAGAATAGCTCCAGGTAAATAACTATAGAAAACCAACTATAAGTCATAACTATACAACAGTGCCTTGTGTTTGTAAAAAAAACAGTTAATGTGGCAAATGTCCAAAACCTGAGAACTGGACAGGACTTGAGGAACTATCCAAACCAACTTCCATATGTACATGTAAGAAAATAAGGACACTAGAAATTAAGCGACTTACAAGTTTGTTGTCTGTCTTGTTAAGCAGAGCAGAATGTGAAGAAAGTTCTGTTCAGTGGCAAAAACACGAGTTCTGGAGTTAGACAGACTTAGTGTAGCGTTTTGCCTGTGTGGCCTTTGACAGGGTACATAGTCTTTCTGAATTTTAATGTCCTTTTGAGGTTAATAATATTCATATTATATGATTTATGTGAGAATTCTATGTGATACAGATATGTCACCTGCCACACATGACTGCCGCCACAGAGCAAGCAGGAGGCTTGGCTTCGCTCCAGGCTACAAAGTTTCAATTGTAGAAGATAAATAAACCCCAGATACCAGGGCCTCCGCTTGGGTCACCTGGGGGCGTGGCCGGCCTGCAAAACACCACAGGCCCCTCGCCCAGGCTGCCCCACACCCCAAGGGAACCCCCACCCTGATCCGGGACACCCTTCAGGGCAAACCAGCTGGTCCCCACCCATGCACCAGGCATCTATCCTATCTAATAAAAGAGTAATATGCAAATTGACCATCACTCTAACACACAAGATGGCTGCCCCCATGTGGTCAAAGATCCTGCCCCCATGTGGACACAAGATGGGCACCATAAGATGGCCAGCAGGGGAAGGCAGTTGGGAGGGACCAGGCCTACAAGGAAGGGCAGTTGTGGGCGATCAGGCCAGCAGGGGAGGGCAATTGGGAGGGACCAGGCCTGCAGAGGGAGGGCAGTTAGGGGTGACCAGGCCTGCAGGGGAGGGCAGTTAGGGGTAAACAGGCTGGCAGGGGAGCAGTTAGGTATCAATCAGGCTGGCAGGGGAGTGGTTAGGGGGTGATCAGGCTGGCAGGCAGAAGCGGTTAGGGGCAATCAGGCAGGCAGTCAGGCGAGTGGTTGGGATCCAGCAGTCCTGGATTATGAGAGGGATGGGCAGTCGGACATCCCTCGAGGGGTCCTAGATTGGAGATGGTGCAGGCTGGGCTGAGGGACACCCCCCCCTCCATGCACGAATTTTGTGCACCGGTCCTCTAGTAAAGGATTAAGGAATAAGAGTTGCTGCAGCCTCTGAGCTGTGCTGAATATGCCCTGCTCTATCTTGCACAGCCTATTCAGTGTTTTGGGTGTGAGGATCATTATTGAGACAAAGTGAGTATGTGCCCAAGATAGTAAAAAAGAAATAATCTGAAATTAATATAAAGCCAAATAAAATGCATGTGTGTTATGTCACACACTAGGCATACAAAAGTAAATAACAGGTGGACTTTTCATAAAGCTTTCATGGTCTCATAGAGAGAAACTTGCGAACAGATAATTTTAATAAAACATAGAAGGTTGTGAAGATCTGTACCAAGGAAGTATGGTAGAAATGACACATTTCTCATCTCTTAGCAGTCTGGCTCCAATTCCCACTTTGCTGTTCAACTTAGTGCTCTTTGCTCATCCAAGGTGCATGACATTTTTGGTATCACATACTATAAGAAATGCCTTCCTTCCTGATTATTTATCAATCTTTGGTTTCCTTTTAGATCTCTACTGATCTCACTACCCTGGCTCCCCTTCTTCTCTTTCTGCCTTTTAACTGGGTAGTCTTCAAGGCTCATTTCCAAATTCTTACTCTCTAGATAGCAGATGATAATGACTTGAGGAGAACAGATCTGAATTGAAGAAGAATTTGGAAAGGAGATCAGTTTGAAAGCTGTTGTAAGTCTAGAGATAACATCCAAAAAAGAGCTTCATAAATACCGTTCATTATGCTCTTGAGACATAATTATGTTAAAATTTCAATAGGCAAAAAAGTGGGGGAAACATGGTAGTAAAATGAATGGAATGTTTTAATTCAAAGAACAGCTATTTAACTTGAATATGGCAGAAGTAGGAGCAAGAGATCTAGGTCTGAATTTTTGGAAATTATCAGTCATTTTTAATTTGATAGTCTGCTATCATCAGAAAAAAATGTTATGTTTCCATAATGGAAATAAAAATCAATCAAATTCCGAATCTGTGTCATCTTGAATTCATTGTTCACAAAGGCAGTGAAAATTAATAATCAAAGCAGCATTTTTAGACAAAATTCCAGGAATCCAAAAGATTCTTATGCCAAGAGATAAAAATGTCCATATTTTGAAAGAATCTTTTCATCAAGGCCATTGAAAAGGATTCATAAGATTTTAATGGTCTGTCAATAGAATGAGATGCAATTAACCCTCCCCCCACTCTTTTTTTGAAGTATCTTCATTCTTCCTAAGCCTTCTCAAGAAGTAAGTCAAGAAAAGTCTTCTTTTCTCTTGGGAATTTTTGTTTAAGATTTATGCTTCTTTCCATTCCTCTCTTTTTACTGATTTTATATTTTGTGGGAAGCATATTGTAGAATTACCCACAAACATATTGTAGTTAGACTGAGATAGATTAACATTAATATTTTTATTGTTTAAAATTTATCTTTATTGTTGAAAGTATTACAGATGTCCCCCTTTTCCCCACGACACCCTCCACCCCACATACCTCCCCCAGGCCTTCATGGCATTATTGTTTTGTTCCATGGATTATAGTATACTAGAGGCCTGGTGCATGAAATTCATGCTCGGGGGGAGGGAGGGTTTGTCCCTCAGCCCAGCCTGCATCCTCTCCAATCTGGGACCCCTAGAGAAATGTCCAACCACCCGTTTAGGCCCGATCCCATGGGCGGTTGGACATCCCTCTCACAATCCAGGTCTGCTGGCTCCCAACCGCTCACCTGCCTCTGCCTCATTTCCCCCAACCACTTCTGCCTGCCAGCCTGATCACCCCCTAACCACTCCACTGCCAGCCTGATCGACGCCTAACTGCTCCCTGGCCAGCCCGATTGCTCCTAACTGCCCTCCCCTGCCAATCTGGTTGCCCCTAACTGTCCTCCCCTGCCAATCTGGTTGCCCCTAACTGTCCTCCCCTGCAGGCCTGGTCGCCCCCAATTGCCCTCCCCTGCTGGCCAGGTCACCCCTAACTGCCTTCCACTGCTGGCCCGGTCACCCCTAACTTCCCTCCCTGCTGGTCTGATCACCCACAACTGCCCTCCTCTGCAGACCTGGTCTCCCACAACTGCCCTCCTCTGCCTTCCTCCCCTGCCAATCTGGTTGCCCCTAACTGTCCTCCCCTGCAGGCCTGGTTGCCCCCAATTGACTTCCCTGCTGGCCTGGTCTCCCCCAACTGCTCTCCCCTGCCAGCCATCTTATGGTAGCCATCTTGTGTCCACATGAGGACAGCCATCTTTGACCACATGGGGGTGGCCATCTTGTGTCTTGGAGTGATGGTCAATTTGCATATTACTCTTTTATTAGATAGGATATGCATATATGTTCTTTGGTTAATCTCTTTCTGAGCCCCCCACCCCCACCTTTCTTATGAGATTCATCAGTCTGATCCATGCTTTTATGTCTCTGGATCTATTTTATTCATCAATTTATTTTATTCATTATATTCCACATATGAGTAAATCTTGTGATACTTGTCTTTCTCTGACTGGCTTATTTTGCTTAGCATAATACTCTCCAGGTCCCTCCATGCTGTCTCAAAGGGTAAGAGATCCTTCTTTTTTTTTTTTTTTTACTGCTGCATAGTATTCCATGGTGTAAATGTACCACAGCTTTTTTATCCACTCATCTCCTGATGGGCACTTGGGTTGTTTCCAGATCTTAGCTATTGTAAATGGTGCTACTAGGAACATAGGTGGTTTTTTTTTTTTTCTGATTGGTGCTTTGAGATTCTTAGGATATATTCCTAGAAGTGGGATCACTGAGTCAAATGGCAGTTCCATTTTTTTTTTTTTTTTTAGGAAACTTCATACTGTTTTCCATAATGGCTGCACCAGTCTGCATTCCCACCAGCAGTGTACTAGGGTTCCCTTTTCTCTACATCCTCACCAGCACTTGTCATTTGTTGATTTGTTGATGGTAGCCATTCTGGCAGGTGTGAGCAATACCTCATTGTCAGGTTCAATCTGCATCTCTCTGATGATTAGTGATTGAGAATTTTTTCCTTGCTGTTGGAAATCTGTATGTCCTCTTTAAGGAAGTGTCTATTTAGGTCCTTTGCCCATTTTTTTCAATTGGATCGTTTGTCTTCCTTTTGTTAAGTTGTATGAGTACTTTATATATTTTGGAAATTAACCCTTTATCAGATGTATCATTGGCAAATATGTTCTCCCACATGGTAGGATCCCTTTGCATTTTGTAGATGGTTTCTTTTGCTGTTCAGAAGCTTTTTATCAAATTGTACTTCAAAGCCATTATCATAAAAACAGCCTGATACTTATTTTCTCAAAAAAAAACCTCTCTCTGACCTCTCCATTTTGAACCTTAAATAGTAACTGTGTGTATGGCACACATAGTTTGTTCTATTAACCAAGTATGTTATTTCAATATATAACCTTTCCAAGAAAATTAATATTTCTTCTATAGCAATATTTTCCAAATCAAGATCTATTAGTGGATCATGAAATCAACAGAGAGGGCTGTGACTGGCATTAAACAAGCAAATAAAAATAAAAGCAAAAGAAAGGAAAATAATAAAGAAGAAACAGATTAGAAATATCAGACTCTAGTGAATCTAGTAAATGTGAATATTCTTTGATCAAATTAAAGTTGAATTTGTTTGTGGTGTGTGTGTGTGTGTGTGTGTGTGTGTGTGTGTTGTGTGTATGTGTATGTATCCACATATAGTGTGACCACTACCTAGAAAATGAAGTATGGCAAATTTTTAAAATATTAATAAGAACCCATTGAATTTTAATGACTCTGAATCATTCTGAGTTGATCCAAACAGAGACTTAACTAGATAAATGAGTATTCCATGAGTGATGACCTGAGAGAATCTCAATAAAACAGAAAAAGAAATATTGTTTTACACTTAAAAATAAAACTATAATTTGGGCAAGATGTACCTGAATGTATAAACATAATAATATTTCAAAATAATTGATAGTAAAATAAATCTCAAGAGTGGTAGCAAATAAGTGAAAAAAGGGGTGCAGCTATAAGAAATTATAAAATAAGAATTTATAGTATTTATCAGTAGAGAAAATGACTTGAAGATAAATTTTTATGATGCAATAATATGGCTACCTTTTTTTATTGAGTCTCAATAATCCTCATGCATGGATTATTGACCATTTTAAAGTTTAAATAATTGGTTGCAAATATTTAAATATTAAAATATTGTTTTTTATTATTTTTATTTTTTCTAAATAATAAAAAGCAATATTTTAATATTTAAATATGAAATAATAATTTTCTATTTCCAAAAAATCTGAGATTGTTTCATAGATATAGGATATACTATATGGTTTTAATTTTATTTTCTATTCAGGGTTGCTAATAAGGAACTATTGAATTAAACTGGATAGAATTCCACAAGTAGAAAGAAGCAAACATATTTACCATCGACATTCAGGATGTTACTATATATGAAGCACAAGTTATTCCCCTTAGCCTATTTTAACTCTATTTTGTATCAAATGCTGTATCTGTATAAATTGTATTTCTTGCAAAGATTCTTTTTTAGTAGAAACCATCTTATTCCTTTACTTCACTATCCTCTTTCATAGCACCGATTATATTGTATTGACAGAATGTGTCCTGACTCCACCCACTAGTAATATAAGAATTCATCTTTATATAAGGGGATTTTCCTTATCTATATTTATATCTCCAGACACAAAATACTTGATTAATTGCTTAAATTTAACTTTTACAAGGATTACAACCATTAACAAATGTTTACATGTATGCAGATCAATATATCCACCACTAGATGTCACGCTTAGTCACCATGATGGTCTGGATAAGTCTACAAAGCCTTACATGTATACAATTTTTAAATCCAAAACGTCAGAAAACCAATAATTTTCTTAACATATTATGGAAGAGCAAAACCAAACCTAATCTGACCTTAATTTACTTTGCAGCAAAATCTGACTTCATCTGACAGTAGACTTTTTCCCCCACTTGGTATAAATGTTAATATGATTGACTACAAGATGCTACCCTCATCCCCTGGACAGGGTTATAGAATATTTGAAACATGTTTCACATTAAATTTCTCAAATACAACAGGTTATGACTTCTGAAAAATATCTGGCTCAAGAACTTGGTTTTAAGATCATCTTATTTCCCCCGGCTTTACTGAGGAATCATTGACTATATATATCACGATAAATAACAGATCCATTATTTGACACAATTAACTCTATTTCTATGTCTGGTGAGAACACTTAAGACTTACTCTTAGCAAATCTCAAGTAGATAATACTGTATGATTAACTATAGTCATCATGCTGTGCATTAGGTCCTCAGAACTTATTTATAATTGAAAGTTTGTACATTTTGACCTACATCTCTGCATTTGCTTCTCCCATGAGCCCCATGACAACCACCATTCTAGTCTCTATTTCTATGAAATCAAATGAGTTTTTTTTTTTTTAAGATTCCATATATAAGTGATACCATACAGTATTTATCTATTTCTGTCTTGGCCCAAGAGTTTTTGATAAATGACTTTTGTCCTGCACCATCATGCTCCTTGTTATTTTTCAGGAAGTGTGGTAATGATAATAAAAACATTTATTAAATTGTACTCTACACATCTATGATAGCTCTAATCCCCCCACCCCATTTTTTTTCACTTGACCTCTGCATATAATTCTGGTGCCATGACCTTATTCTTTTAACACTCACCATATATGCCAATGTAAAAATTAAACTTTGAGAATGTATGTATCTTTTGCTAAAATTTAACTGGTTACAAAATGTGTTCTATGCACAAAGATACTTTAGTTTTCTGTTTAAATTCAAGTCCCTTGAAGCTCTCATTAAGATCCTTGAGTATCCTTGTAAACATTATTTTGAACTCTGTATTTAGTAATTTGCTTGGTTCCATTTCATTTAGTTCTTTTTCTGGAGATTTCTTCTGCTGTTTCATTTGTGATATGTTTGTTTGTCTGCACATTTTGGCTGCTTTCCTGTGTTTGTTTCTATGTATTAGGTAGAGCTGCTGTTTCCTGAAACGGGTAGAGAGGCCTTGTGTAGTAGATGTCCTGTAGGGCCTACTGGCTCAGCCTCCCCAGTAGCCTCAGCTGGGCACTCTAGGTGTGCCCCTGTGTGGGCTGTGTGCACTGTCTTGTTGTAGTTGAGTCTTGATTGCTGTTCATACCACTGGGAGGAATTTACCACCAGCCAACTGGCTGTGAGGCCAGCTGACTACAGCAGAAGAGCTGCTGTGTAGGAGCAGGACTTATGGAGCAGGACTTGCTATAGTGGGGCTTTGAGTCTTCCCCTAGAGCAGTGGTCAGCAAACTGTGGCTTGTGAGCCACATGCGGCTCTTTGGCCCCTTGAGTGTGGCTCTTGCACAAAATACCACGTGCGGGTGCACACGTACAGTGCGATTGAAACTTCGTGGCCCATGCGCAGAAGTCGGTTTTCGGCTCTCAAAAGAAATTTCAATCGTTGTACTATTGATATTTGGCTCTGTTGACTAATGAGTTTGCCGACCACTGCCCTAGAGTGTATCACTTGTGGGTGTATAGAGTTTTAATCAGGCATGGTCTGAAGCTGTCCACAGGGTGCACTGGCTCTGGGGACCCCGTGGAGGTGCAAAGTCAGCCACTGCCTGTGCCCTGCCTGGGGCCACCTACCAGGAGCTACAGAGTGATCTTCAGGTGGCTGCTATTTGTATTGGTCTTGGAAGTATCCAAAAGAGGCCAAGCTGTGAAGTAAGGCAGGCTGGTACTAGTGCCAGGCCCAGGGTCTTTTATTGAGTTGTATGGGGCACACTGATGCCAGCTGCTGCCTGTTTAAGGGATTTTAGGAGTCTGAAGCCTGAGCCAGGACAGGCTATTCATATGGAAAAGCCTCTGCAAACAGCTTAGGTGGGGCTGCAAATTGGGTTGGTGGGGCTCAGAGAATCACCAGGGCTTGAGCTAGGTTGATGGAGACTCAGATATGGTCACTGCCAGTCATCTCATAAGAACAATGTCATCTGTGAGCATCCCTGTCTTGGAGAAAGCTGCCCTCAAGTTCTTGCATCATAATTAAAATGCCCTGAGACAATCCAGTCCCTCCCCATATGTCCCTGGATCCCTCCAAGTCACTACCCCGGTGCTGGACTCAGAGGAAGTGAGTCTGTATAAATTTGTGTGCCAGCACTTTAAGAGGGATACCTGGGACTCCAGCAGCCTCTGTGTCATTCAGCCACAGTCCCCGTTGGGTTTTATAGCCCGAAGTTACAGAGACTTCTCTTTTCAGCATTAAAACCCTGGGCTGAGGGGGCTGGGACCCTTTGCTCCTCACAAGAGGCCTCTGCAGCTTGGATATCTCTTTTAATTAAAAAAATGCCACATGTGGGTTTTGGACCATCCTGTTCCACACCTCTGCCCCTCCTACCAGTCTAAATGTGCTTTCTTCTTTAATTCTCTAGTTGTAGGACTTCCATTCAGCCAGGTTTCAAGGGGTTCTGCATGATGATTGTTCTGTATTTTAGTTGTAATTTTAATGTCATTGTGGAAGACGGCGAGTACCACATTTACCAATGCCACCATCTTAGCTCTCTATGGAGATAGTTCTTAAGCCATGAAAAAGATGAAATCACCTAATGAGAGAATTGGGTCAGTGATTTAGGGAACCTCTTCTAAAACATTAGGAAATCTTGAACTTTGAAGTTAAGTTGAGGAGACACAACCAACAAATGAAATAGAGATAATGAAAACAGCAAGCAAAGAAATAGACAAGAAACTCAGTATTGTGTGGAATTTTAATTCTGGGAGAGACCAAAGCTTTTAGGGAAAAGAAACTAGCTATTTATCAAAAGCTACTGTGTAGACAGTTGAAATGAGGACAGAAAAAGGTTTGGTGGGTCTCCTCATTTAAATGTTGATCCAAATTGACAACAGATTTCAGGTAGAGTGGAATCAACTTGAGGGCGAGGAAGTGCATGCACAATCAGTTTAGACATTTTGGTTAAATTTGCTAAGAAAGAAAGCAGAGAAACTGATGCACTCACTGTATAGAATTCAGAGCCAAGGGAGTCCTTTTCAAAGAATGATCCTGGTAGAATCTGATTGTATTTATGTGCTGTTTACCTAATTAAAAAATAAGACTGAAGAAATAGGTAACTGACAAAAGCAGATGAGATAGGATACAAAGGGCATGTGGAGGAGTCTGCCATTATTATTATAATAAGAGAGAAGTAGATGAATTCAGGCTCATCTACCTTGTAGATTTGGAGATGTGAATAAAACAAGACTCAAATCTAGCAGGTTGTATGTTTTTAGGTATTGTGTCAGTCAGGCCTTAGTAAAGAAAAGTCACTTCAAGGGTTTGCAACAGAAACCCTTGCAGGGAATTGGTTACACAGAGCGGAGCACCCAGATAGGGATTCTCAGATACACAAAGATTGGGGACAGCAGGGTCTCATTATTACCCCCATATGGGAAGGTCACTGGAGAAGATAGTCTTCCTGATTCTAGGCTAAGGTCATACCACGAAGGCTGGAGACAGGAAGCCTGCCCACTGGGAGCAGGAGGAGATGAAGCTGCTGTCAGAGACACCCCAAAACATAGAGATAGGAAGGGAAGACAGCCTTGGCTTCTTCCTTCCTGCTTTTCACTCTCCCACCAGCCCATCCCACTGGCAAAGCCAGCAGCCAAACCAGGTAAGAAGGGAGCCTGGGAAAATCAGCCTTCAGAAATTATTTATTTGTCACCAAAGTGGAATTAGGGATAGAATTCAGCTGAGAGTAAACAAAGCCCAGGCACCCACAAGTGTAAAATGATCTTATTGGTATGTCCTGAATAGAAGGAGAAATGAGGAGAGGTGGGAAGTTTCGGAACAAGGAAAATATATAATGTGGTTATTGCAAAACAAGTTGAGTGAGCTTAATAGAGAAATAAAATGAGGCTAAGTTAAAGCATATGAAATTGCCAAATTTGAAGGTCAGGGTATCTAATAATAGAAAAGCCATATGGTTAAAACTAAGAGCAGTTTTCTCATTTTAATGTAAGAAAAATAACTATAAAATTCTGCATACATTAAGAAAGAATTTCTGTAATTTACTATTAGATAATATTTTTGTCATTAATGTTTGACAGTCATGTAGTTATGCTATGATTTATAGAAGTTGACAGGACTCAAAGAATGGCATTATTATGATAAATTTACCAAGGATTAAGATATGATCTTTATAGCAGTTGGTAGGAAATAAAAATTTTACCAATATGGCTAGAAATAATTTGTTTATTAGAGAGAATATCAATAGTAATTATATTCACCTGATACCAGTGTAGAATTAACATCTACTTACGTCTTCATTGATTTGTAGTAGAGTCTACAGCTTCTCAGGCACTGGACTCTCTCTTCCTCTCTTCCTCCTGGAAAGAGAGAGAGGGAGGGAGAGAGGGAAAGAGAGGGAGGATCAATGATAATTGAGTCTGTTATGAGTTTTTGGATCTCTAAAATCAAATTATTTAACCAACTACTCCAACTTACTTAATAATATCTGTGCTGTGTAATAAACATAAGTCTTTCTTAAGACCATATTGACTCATATCCAGAATTAAGGATTATGATTCAGTAAAATAATTGACAATATTTTATAGTGGAGCAGAATATGGTTTAAATTGCTAAAACATATATGGCTTGTAGAAGTAAAATTACATATAGTTTGTTTTTGTAGAGAGGCCAAATAAATTTATGTCCTGCTATTCTATAATGGGAAAGAACTATTTTAAGATCTATAATTTTTCCACATCATCACTTACAGTCTAGTTCATTCCTCAGCAAATTTAAGTAGCAATAAGACACAATGTAGCATTTCAATGAATGAACATCACAAGATCTCCTTGATCAAGCTCTTTCTTTCAATGCTATTATGCACAGCAATTTCATGGAAAAGGCCCATTGAAGTTGGAATTGAAAAAAAAGACCCAATCATCATTTTTGAAACCAGAAGAATGCTAGAATATACTTCTTGAGCATTGCTTATAGATTTTTTATTGTGGGCAGCCTTATCATTAAGACCAAGAAAATGGTAAGTAGATATGAAGATATTGATTTATAAGATGGTTAATTTCCAACATTTAGTTTCTACAATAAAATTAGAACCAAAATTAACAGATGGAATTACATAACAGGCTTTAATTAGGAATTAAATATTCAAAGTAAAGAATGAATGAGAAAAAATTTTACTATGTCAATGCCATATATCTCTATGAGAATTTTTGTTTCCAAATCAATTTGTCATCTTTTTCCTCAGGAAATGTCTGAGAACTAATAAATGATTTGTTGGCCCAAACATCTAGGAAAGGTTTTTTTTAAATAATATTTTGGAAATAATTCCAAAAAGTAAACTTTGATTAATTATACCTTACATTATATTACATGAGACATATACAATAACTAAGAACCAAGGCAATAATCTTTTTAATAATGATGGCCTTTGAGCTAAAATTTGACTAAACTTATTATTTTATATTCTCTGAAACTAAAAACACTTTAGGGAAAATGTGATCTCTAAAATCAAATCATGTCCTTATAAACACTTTAGTTGAAGTCTATTTCATAAACATTAAACTCAAGTTTCTATGAAAAGCATGATCTACCAAAAATAACTAAATAGGTTTTATATTTACTAAACCTTTGCATGAAAATAATATAAACACTGATAACACAGTAACTGCAAGTTATTTGATAGCCATACTAATGGCATTACACTTGATTTATATTAAATTACATAAAGAGTGTGTCTAGTTTCTCAAAAAATAAAAAACATACCACGAGCCATGTAACTGAAACTTAAGCAATAAAAAGTTATTCTTGGTAATCAGATTGTTAACTAGTAAAAAAAGAATGCAGTTTTATACTAATGGACTATAGACCAGGATTTTTTTTTTCCCCATCACCATTTATCCCCCATACCCTCTTCCACCTCCATCCAAACTTCTCCCCCTACCCCTCAATCACCACATTGTTGTCTGTGTCCATGAGTTCTTTCTTTTTTTTTTTCTTTTGCTTAATCCCTCATCATCCCCTAACAGCCTCCACCCCTGCCACCAGTGCTGTTTGCCTTCTTTCTATAGTCTAGTCTGTCTCTAGAACAGGATGTATTCTTGCATGTACTCATTTAAGAAATATTTGTAGTGATTATGTGTTGGAAATTGTTAGACATTAACAAAAGTGAATCATACTCAGATCCTGAGCTTATAGTCTAGTATATAGGATATGGTATGGACATAACCATAATCAAAGGCATAAAGTAATGACTTGTGTCTGCCTAACTTATGGCACTTTGAACACAGCCAGTCTTCTTCAATATTATAGTAAGCACATAAAAGGTGGTTGCATACAGCAATACCAATTAGAGGCTTTTTTTTTTTTTTTTTTTTTTTTGGAATCCACCTGTTTAGTATTTGCTTAGAGCTTTCCGTATTAGTGGCTGCAAATATAGGTTTTCAATATCCCATTGTGGTTCCATGGTTTGACACACTACTTATCCTTTCTTTTCTGCCTTACTAACTTTAGCAACCCACTATTCTTGACTAGAATTCCATCTTGGAATTTGCTCTATGTAAAAATTATGTTAAGACATTTCTATTGCTTATCCACAATATTTAAGCATGACTTTGTCAGAAGAGGCAAAAGAGTTTCAGATAAAGGGTTTGGGGAAATTAAACCCTTTTAATTTCAGGGGTGATTGGAAAGAAGAGCTAGCAGAGGAAGCTTCCTAGAAAGGGGAGTACAGTGGAATATCTTTATTCACATTTGGTTGTGTCCTTTAAGTCATTGTGAACATTACATTTGTGAATACTAAACCAGTGCTTCTAGGGGAATACTGAGTTCAAACATCTGGTCACAATATTCTTGTAAATTAATTAATGCATACCCTTGTGTATGTGTATTTCTGTTTAAAGGCACCCTATATAATATATATTGTTGATTCATCAACATTGAACTCGTGGCCAATCACATATAACTCATGTCTAAACAAAGCTTATCTAACACATACATAAGTCACAACCTACACTTAGAAACACAAAACAGAACTTCAGCAATACATTTGGGGGCCATTTAAACAGTGAAATCACCAACAGACAAAAAAAATCTGAAAAAAAATAACATGTAGTACTAAATAGACTGGAAAGGACATGTTTTTGCAGTAGGAGAGCTGAAATACAAAGGCAGAACACAGCAGCCAGGAACGCTGGTGTTGGAAGAGGGCTTGCGACAGGGGGTAGGAAAGGCTGGGGGAAGGTCAATGGGGGAAAAAAAGGAGATATATGTACTACTATATGTAATACTTTAAACAATAAAAAAAAAGAATAAAAAATAGGATAGGCTCTAAAAAAAAAAAAAAAAAGACTCAATGGGTAATGTATTGCCATTCCTCCATTGTCTGTATATGATTGTGAGAATGCCATTTTGGGGAAAGGTCATGAAGAAGACATAACTGCTGCCTGGCCGGTATTGTTCAGTCATGGTGCCATTCTTTCTCAGGGCACATGCTTGGGTTTCAGGCTCAATCCCCAGTAGGGGGCATGCAGGAGGCAACTGATCAATGATTCTCTATCATCATTAATGTTTCTATCTCTTTCTCCCTCTCCCTCCCTCTCTCTGAAATCAATAAAAAGATAAAAAGAAAACATGACTGCTGGTTTGGTCCTCAAGATAGACCAAGGCAATTAGAGACTCCCCATACTCCCTCCCCTGGTCCTTGGAAATTGTGCTCTCCTTGCATCCACCCTGAGCTAGCCCAAGGATACAGCCTTGAGATAATAATGTGGTGATGAGACCATCTATCCTGGGAATGGTGACTGAACCCAGTTAAGCCCGCTATGTGAGTAATTGAACCCAGTGAGAGCCTCTATATAAAATTTTAGTTTGGTAGGCAGGTGTGGAAATCTACTCATGGCTGCCCAAGATAAGCCTCCTAGAGTTCCCTTCCTTATAAACCTGCCACCTACCAATCTGAAGTGGTCTTTTTAAATTTGATCTTTCCTTGCCCTCTGTCTGTGGAGGCCAGTTTCATTTTTTACAGGGAACTCCCAGAGAGGTTGCTAAGCAACAGCCATGGGAATTGATTTTGAGATTACAAATAAATATCAGCAGGTAGGCAAATTTGCAAATATGAAATCCACAAATAATGAAAATTTCTTGTATTTGTTCAGAGCCATGAACTTTGAGTGGGATTTCAATGTGGATACTTAGGAAATAAGAGACAATTGTATCAGTAAGGATATGAACTAGAGTTCCTGTGTTATTGGTGGGGAGATGTCCTCATCCCACCTGTTGCTGGTAGTAGTGGGCTTCTTGCAATATCCTGAGAAAAAGAATTTTCTGAGACTTGCACAGGAGGATGAGATATTATAGAAAGCTTTATTTCTGTGGAATTACACCCCTGATTTTCCAAGGTCCCATTTTCCTTTGGACCAAGGAAGAAGTGCAGCAGTGTCTTCAACGGGGATAGAATCAAAGCCAGTGTCCAGAATTTCTGTTCCATATTTTCATGGTCCAATCCAGCACCAGGCTAGCTTAATTTGTCCATCAGTCTAGCTGCAGTCCATCAGCCCATTGTCTGCGGGGCCCACATGGCCATGGGCCACAGGAGCACATGAAAAAAAGCCAAGAGCCAAGAGGAACCAACAGTCACAAGAGAGTGAACTCCTTTGAGTGGGGGATTATTTAACACCAAATTTTTGTGGGCTTGGAGTGGCCCTGCCCAATCTGGCCCACGATCTCTTTTCCTAGGTTTGACTGATAGGCACCTTCTCTAGTCACCCCAATTCTACTGTGCCTGCATCTCTCTCCCCTTTGTTGTGTCCTTTCCCCCACTTATCTATAGGGAATGGGCCAGTGGTTCCCTAGGGAATGTGAAATTGCAGCTTCCTGGTTAAGCTGTTCAAATGACCTGCTTATAATGTCTGGTCAAATGACCTGTCTATAATGTCCTTTTGCTCTTTTTCTATCCTATACTAGAGACCCGGTGCACGAAATTCGTGCATGGGGGTGGGAGGGTCCCCTCAGCCCAGCCTGCACTCTCTTCAATCTGGGACATCCCTCTCACAATCTGGGACCGCTGGCTCTTACCTGCTCACCTGTCTGCCTGCCTGATCACCCCCAACTGCCCCCCTTGCCAGCCTGGTCACCTCTAATTGCCCCCCCGCCAGCCTGGTGGCCCCTTACTGTGCCCCCCTGCCAGCCTGGTCTCTCCCAACTGCCCCCCTGCCAACCTGGTCACCCCACACAGCTTGTTGTTCAGTCATTTGGTCGTCCCCCACTAACCCTCCTGCTGGCCTAATTGCCCCACGCAGCCTGCTGTTCAGTTGTTTGGTCGTTTCTTACTAACCTCCCCTGCCAGCCTTGTCACCCCACGCAGCCTGCTGTTCGGTCGTTACCATTACTGTGACAGCATCCTGGACAATTTGCATATTCCTCTATTATTAGTATAGATAATAAAAGCATAATAGGCAAATCAACCGAACGGTGGAATGACTGGTCAGCGGGGTGTGGACGGGATTGGCAAGCAGGAGGTGCCAGGCCAGCCAAGGCAGGTGCCAGCGGGCAGAGGGATAGGACAGGGATCGGGGGGGGTGGGGTGGCAGCGACCAGCAGTGGTGAAGGGTCAATCGGGGGGGGGAGGGGCTAGCCACTTGCTGCTGGCACCTCCCCTGATTGGCCTGCCAGTTGCCTCCCGCAGAGAGAGGCCAGACTGCGGCTTAGGGACATCCCCTGAGGGCTCCTGGACTACAAGAAGGTGCAGGCCAGGCTGAGGGAACCCCCCCCCCCCCTCCCAAGTGCACAAATTTTCAAGCACCAGGCCTCTAGTTATTAATAAACTAGAGGCCTGGTGCATGAATTTGTGCACAGGTGGGGACCAACTGGGGGGAGGGGCTGTGGACGGTTGGCCAGCCGGCCCCTCTACCTGGTCGAACTCCTGGTTGAACTCTCAGTCAAGGGGACAATTTGCATATTAGCCTTTTATTATATAGGATAGCTAGTTACAACCTGGAGTTCACTTTGGGCAAAAACTAGAAATAAGAATGGCAACTCAGGTTATGGATAGAGACTAAGTGTTATGTTCTCCAGGAATTTGGATTTTGCACCTAGACTGAGAGTTTCAAAACTTTTATGGGAACACATAACCCCTTTTTACCCAAAGGAGTTTTAAAAATCCAGCATTTCAATGTATAAACAAGGAGCAGTTCTTGTTACAGAACATGTGATACTCTTGGATCCATCAAAGGCTAACCAGGAAAGGAAAATTTCATGCAATAACAGTGAACATGGTGAAGGGATTTGGTACACAGGTGATGAATAGCTGAGAATCAAAGAGGGGATGGTGGGGCACCTGGAAGCTATGACCACCTCTAGGACAAGCCAAGTTGCCAACACTATAAGGAGAATTTACAGCCAGATAAACCTGTTCTCTGGGACCTGAAACTAAAAAATGATGTAGTCTTTATAATAGTATCTACCCATGCCAGGAGATCCAGCCAGTGCATCCCACAGACTAAACACTGCCAGGAGGCAGCTGACTTTGGAGCCAAGGAAATGCTTTCTAGGCAGTGGCAGTGGGGAGGAATGTAGAAACCAGCAGAACAGAAGTGTGGGGAATGATCCCAGTGACAAAGGTCCAGAACCAGTGTAGAATTAAGCCACACATACCCCACCTCCCCAGTTTGAATACAGTTAGTGTAGAAAACCTCTGCATTAAGTAATGCAGAACCACTGACATATTTTAGTATGTAGAGTAATATGATTCATATGTCCCAGGCTAAAGTACTGTTCTGAAATATCATAAGAAATCACAGGAAAATGTATAATTTATATATGTATGAAAGTCAAGAGTTAGAATTTTGAATATATTCAAACAAAAACAAGTATATTTTTAGATCAAAAATTGACTGCTTTTTACTGAAGTGTTAAAAGCTTGGGTTCCAAAATATCAAGTCAGTTGAAGTTGTGAATAGTTTTCTAAAGTGCATCTCTTAATTATAAATATATCATTTAACTTTTCTTTTTCATGTCTCTTTTGTTCACTGAAGTCTTTTCAGCTTTCGCAATTTTTCACATGTCAAAGCACTTTTCCTAATATAGTATTTTGTCATGCCTAAATAGTATATTTATTTTCTGCTTAAAGATTCTCCCAAACTGTCTTTTAAAATAACAATGGGAAGCTAAATTTCAAAGGTGTTAATATATATATATATATATATATATATATATATATATATATATATATATTTGAAATAAGACTATAAAATATTCCTTTTAAAATAATTCTGTAAATAGGCAGTTTAAAACTGCATTTTAAGTTCTTCTTAAAGTATATTTTGTATTTTAAAAGTCTTTCTTCAAAAAGGATAGAGTGTGCTAGAAATCAGCTTCACAATAAAGGATAAGGTTTATCTGTACTTATTCATAGACCTCAGCAATTATATTCAAGATAGTTCTCCAATTCACTAACTGCTGTTTTTAGGATCAAATTTCCAGCCTGAGGACAATTGATTTGCTGGCCAGATGGAAAAATTAAAGCCCCAAGAAAGCAATGCTTCACAATTTAATATTCCGATTTATTTTCATATCCTGGAACAACATTGTAGAGCTGTTTGAATATTAAGAAAAATCAGCTGGTGTTGCTCAGTGGTTGAGCATAGACCCATGAACCAAGATGTTACCAGTTGGATTCCCTGTCAGGGAACATGCCAGGGTTGTAGACTCAATCCGAAGTGGGGGGCGTATAGGAGGCAGCCAATAGATATTTGTCTCTCATTGATGTTTCTATCTCCGCATTTCTCTCCCTTCCTCTCTCTCTCTAAAATCAATAAAAATATATATTTTTAAAAAGAAAAACCAGCTCCAATTTTCTCATCTACTGCCAGATATCCATTTCTTAGTTGACAATCTTATAAATATTGAATTGAAAAATTTTAATGGATTATTTCTAATGAGAGACCTCATGAGCCTAAAAGTTATAGTGGCCACAGCCTAGTGAGCCTCCCCAGTATAGTGGCATTGCACCCAAGTTTTTCCTTTTCCAGACCAGAGTAGACTTACTATGAAATTATAACGCATATGGAAGATCATTCAGTGGCCATACTACTTATGGAATGGTAGACTTCATTTCACATTGACATTTTATTTCTGCCCAAAATATCTACAAGATGTGGAACTATACTTAAAAATGGGTCTAGGTAGGTGAAAGAAGATGAAAGAAATGTGCTCTTCTGCTTTCTTTGTATTCTAGGTAAAAAGCAGATGACTTCTTTCTGCCAGTTATTAGGATCCAGAAACAAAGAAAATTCAGGTCATTCATCCATGGTTTTCTTACTCTAAATGACATTGCATATGGCGTCATTCATCCTCAGAATTACAGACAACTATGTGTCAATTTCAACCAAATTGTTTTTGATGGTCAACTTGCACTATGTTTTCGCCATTCATCTTGTAGAATGAAGATTATTATAGAGTTTGATAGTGTATTTTATTATTAATAAGACTTGCAGCATATACATAATTATGGATTTTAAATGTGAAATGTAATACAGTTATTCATTTAAATCAACTATCAAGTAAGCTTGTCTTGTAGTAGAGCTTCAGTAAATATTTACTAATTTGATTTATTTGAATTCTAGTAGTAACAGATAAATTAAATTTTAAGTTTATGATTAAATATGGCTGGTGGTTGATCATGGACCTAAATGAACCAGGTGGTCAAGGTTCGATTCCCAGTCAGAGCATATGCCTGGGCTTCAGGCTCAATCACCAGTGGGAGGCATGCAGGAGGCAGCCAATCAATAATTTTCTCTCATCATTGATGTTTCTCTCTCTCTCTCCCTCCCTTTATCTCTGAAATCTCCTCTAAAGCCTATAGAAGAGAATGCATCTCTGCTAACAGCTTGATTTTAGCCCAAGAGGACCTGTGTTGGACTTATGAAAGTGTAAGACAATATATTTGTACTGTTTAAAGTCCAAATTACTGTGGTAATTTGTAAATGGCAGCACTAGAATACTAATATAATATCTGAATCCAGTTTATTACTATTTCATCTTTTTATGTTTCCATAGCCACAAATTTTATCAGAAAGAAAATTTCAAAAAGTTAAGATCACATTTTAACATTTAATTTTTTAATTTTATTCTTTTTGTTAATCCTCACCCAAGAATATTTTTCCATTTGTTTTTAGGAAAAGAGAGGAAATGACAGAGAGAAACATCGATGTGAGAGAATCACATCAATTGGTTGCTTCCTGCATGCACCCTAACCAGGCCCCAGGGGAGGAGCCTTCAACCAAGGTACAGGCCCTTGACTGGAATCGAACCCAGGACCCTTTGGTCCACAGGCAGACACTCTATCCACTGAGCTAAACTGGCTAGGGCCATGTTTTAACATTTTAGAAATAAAAAATAAACAAGGCTGAATGACATTAACAGAGAAAAATTTTTGTGGAACACAGTCTCCTGATGTCTTATGCCATTCTGGTTTTCCTTCAGAATTATCTCAGATATGTTCTTCTATTTTTATATGTCTTGAAAATGTGAGCTATATTTATGTGAGATTAGTATATTCAAGGGAGACAGGAATTTGTGGATATAGATGTGCTCCTGTTAGCAGGAAGCTGAGATTTTGCAATCAACATTTATCACTTTAACTTATATGTTTGCTTCTTTCCAGCTAAACTAAAGTTCATAAAGGTTGATACTGGATATCTGATCCATGACTTAACTGCCCCCTCACTGCTCTACTTCTGCCTCTAGCACAGTGCCTGGTACTTGGAAGGCACTCATTACATATTTATTGAATGAAAACGCCATAAATACCTTTTATTCCTTTTTTTTTTAAAGGAAGTAAACAAATTTATCTAATACTCAAAAAACAACCTCTATTAGCATTTTACCTATCTAG
Organism: Eptesicus fuscus; assembly: GCF_027574615.1. Lineage (NCBI taxonomy): Eukaryota > Metazoa > Chordata > Mammalia > Chiroptera > Vespertilionidae > Eptesicus > Eptesicus fuscus. The sequence goes on along the minus strand of NC_072475.1, from coordinate 88,820,672 downwards.
GGCAGAAAATCAAATCTGAATGTATACATGCTGTGATGGGCACAACACCTGTGCCCTGTCTTAATCTCAGTAGATGAATGACTGAACAAAAAGATGTAATCTTTCAAGGTTTCAACCTAGCAGCTATTAGCAATGGAAATTGCTATGTAACTTACACATAAACAGCAATATGGTACTGATGATGAAGCAATAAAAATGCTTAGAATTAATAAGTTAGAGCTGAGTAATGTGACTCGACAATGCAGTGCTTGCAGCCATATGAAGTAATTGATCATGGTAGAATTGCTGAATGGTATGAGTAGATTATAAGGGTTTTCTTTTGAGGGGACTAGGATAGACACTAGAATTTCACTCACTAAGCATCTGCTAGTCAATATTATTTTTATTATTTATTGAAATGATTCCTTTGAAATTATTGCTCATATAATGACGCAATTTAAATAATTTCTCTCTGTTAGAATGCTTTTGATGTTCAGTCTCCACACAATTATCTGTGGATCTCATTGACATGGTGTCACAAGTAAGATATTGGCAAAAATGGATTTTAGAAATTGACATAAAGGTCTCAAATTAAAAAGTGTAAGTATGGCCAAAACCGGTTTGGCTCAGTGGATAGAGCGTTGGCTTGGGGACTGAAGGGTCACGGGTTCGATTCCAGGTCAAGGGCATGTACCTTGGTTGCAGACACATCCTCAGTGGGGGGTGTGTAGGAGGCGGCTGATCGATGTTTCTCTCTCATCGATGTTTCTGGCTCTCTATCCCTCTCCCTTCCTCTCTATAAAAAATCAATAAAATAAAAAAAAAGGTGTAAGTATGAGATCTTGAATCTAAGAGTGGCCTAAGATCATTCATCCATCGATGGCAAAAAACATAGGGCCCTTTCAGGTAGCCTAAGTTTGGGTTTTCTAAAGCCAGAGGAAGGAAAAAAGGCAGAAAGGTAACCATCCCCAGAGACAATATCATGCTAAGAGTTTGGACAAGGCAAGGATGAAGAAATACAGCTAATGAGAGAAATTGAGAAGCTGTGCTTGGAACCCTAAATTTTGCAAACATATGAACAAAGAAAATGGACAATTAATACATTTTATTATGGTCCAAGTGCATGGAAATTAAGGCTGTGGGCAGAATCCCTGAATGTGAAAAACATAGAAATCAGGGAATTAACCAAGGTTGTCCTTACTGAGCTCACAGTTCTTGATATCATCAGTGTCAGGAGGGCCACAGAGTGACTGAGTGAGCCAATGCTTCATGTCCTATGCTGGTGAATATGAATGCAATGAACCGGGAACCACATGAAAACCAAAAAGAGGTTTAATACATATCATATTATGACCTCAAAGGTGTATTAACTCATTCTGTAACTGCCATAACATTTCTGTGTTAAGTCTTGAAGGAAGTCACAGACTCTGATCAACCACAGAATATTATGACACTGACAATATCTTACATAATAAAAAGAAGTACAGTAGACCCTGGATATAATGTGACCATCTCCGTAGCTTGGGCTAGAAATTAACCTCAGGGAAATGTAAGGCTTATACCAAACCAATCAATCTGTGAATTTATGGTTGAAGTACATATAAAATACTCTATAACTGGTACACTCACAGCTGCTAGAATTCACCTCTTTGTAGGAATCAGGAGACTCAGGTCCTTTGGGCCATTGAATTCTGTACAGGATATCCTATATAATAAGAGAGGAATATGCAAATTATCCATTAAGCCATAACATCATGACCGGATCAGCAGGCTGTGTCCCCGCCCTCTGCTCAGGCAGCTGCAAGGTCCGGGGTGGGATAGGACTCAATAGGAGGGGATCAGAAAGGAGAGGGAGGGGAGGGCAGGCCTGCATGCAGACAGGCCTAGAGGAGAAACAGAAATACAGAAAGGGAACAAGCCCTTGAGGGGCAGGAAGCAGGCAGCGAGGAGTGGGGAGCCCCGCCCAGACATGGGAGCAGGGTGGTGGCCCCTGGTGAGGGGCACTGGCGGGTCCCCAGACAGAGGGGTAGAGGGTCCAAGGCCTTCCGGGCAGAGGTGCTCCTGCTTTCTGGCAGCAGTGCCCTGGCCGAGCTGGCCTCGGCCACCCTCGCTGGGCCGGGCATCCCAGGCAGGGAATGAGAGCAAGACGGCGGGAGGCTGGGAAAGGGGGGGGCAGCGAACACCTGGCCCAGGCTGAGCCCTGGACTGGGGGTCAACACCGCCCCCCACCCCTCCAGTGAAAGCTTTAAGGAGGGAAGGAGGGCTCCTCCCTCTCGCTCACACACACCCCCGCCAGGGCCTCCTCTCTCTCCAGCTCCATTTTCTCCACTGCTGGGGGCTGGGGTCTCCTGCGGGGGCTCAGCTGATACCCCAGGTCTCCCTTCAGAGCCGGGGTGAACCCCCAGGGGAGCCAGGAGACAGAGAGATGGGCAGGGGTCGGAGCAGAGGTAGCAGCTTCCCTGGCGAGTTTTGGGGGGGAAGTAACCAGGCGGGGGAGGGGCTGAATAGGGAGGGAGCCTCAGGGCCCCCCCCCTCCACTATGGACTAGGGGCTGCTGGGGCCTCCCCCTCCAGGCAGGGGCTGAGAGGGCCTGGGGCTGGTGGGTGGGGAGCCTCCCGGTGGGGGTGGGGGGGTCCTGGGAGGCCGAGGGAAGCAGGACATCAGGGACATTCTGCAGCAGATAATGATCATCATGGACCAGAGCCTGGATGAGGCCCAGGCCAAGAAACACGCCCTAAACTGCCACCGAATGAAGCCAGCTCGCCAGCTCTCTAGCGTCCTGTGTGAACTCAAGGAGAAGACCGGCCTCAGCATCCGAAGCTCCCAGGAGGAGGAGCCGGTGGGCCCCCAGCTTATGCGCTTGGCCAACATGCTTCTGGCAGAAGTGTGGCTGGGCCTGGCAAAGGGGGTTGGGGCTCAGCCGCAGCAGCTTCCGGGGGCGGCGTGTCCCCTGACAACTCCATCGAACACTCTGACTATTACAGCAAACTTGCCCAGATTCGCGGTATCTGCCACTCAGAGCTGGAGAAGTGTGAGCAGGCGTGTAACGAGTTCACAACCCACGTCATGAACCTGCTGAGGGAGCAGAGCCGCACGAGGCCCGTGGCACCCAAGGAGCTGGAGCGGATGGTGAGCATCACACACCGTAAGTCCAGCGCCATCCAGATGCAGCTCAAGCAGAGCACCTGCGAGGCCGTCATGACCCTGCGCTCCCGGTTCCTGGATGTCAGACGGAAACGCCGGAACTTCAGCAAACAGGCCCCCGAGGTCCTAAATGAGTATTTCTATTCCCACCCGAGTAACCCGTATCCCAGGGAGGAGGCTAAGGAGGAGCTCGCCAAGAAGTGTGGCATCACCGTCTCTCAGGTCTCCAACTGGTTTGGCAACAAGCGGATTCGCTATAAGAAAAATATCGGAAAGTTTCAAGAGGAGGCAGACATCTATGCGTCAAGACCACCGTGTCTGTCACCCAGGGGGGCCACAGCCGCACCCCCGTCCTCCGCAGGCTCTGGCAGCTCCTTTGATCTTTCAGGATCAGGAGACATGTTTCTGGGGATGCCCGGGCTCAACGGAGATGCCTACCCTGCTTCCCAGGTGGAATCACTCCGACACTCGATGGGCCCAGGGGGCTACGGAGAGAACCTCAGGGGAGGCCAGGTGCACAGCCCTCGGGAAATGAGGGCAAACGGCGGCTGGCAGGAGGCTGTGACCCCGTCCTCAGTGACGTCCCAAACAGAAGGACCAGGGAGGGGAGCGTTCATTCTGACACTTCCACCTGATCTCACCCCTCAGGGCCACAGGGTGGGGGCTCACCAGGTGACTCTTGATGAGAGGACAAAGGCATCCAGAGGACAAGCCCCAGGCACAGGAGAAGCACAAGGTGGAGAAGGGCAAATGGGGTCGCCCTACCCTAGCCGACACAGTGCTGGGGTTGCTGACTACATGGCAAGGAGAAGGGGGTCCCCTAAGGGGAAGGTGGGGTCTGTCTCCCCTTTTTTCCTTTCTTTTCAATCTTTTTGTCTCCCTATTTCTTACACAGAAACACACCCAGAACCCTATCTTTCAAATCCTCTCTCTCTCTCATAGACACATACACAACTATTCTGTTTCTCTCTCTCATAGATACATACACAACTGTTGTTTCTCTATAGACACATATACATTCTCTCTCTCAGACACATATATGACTTTTCTGTTTCTCTCTCTCTCTCTCTCTATCTCTCTCTCTCTCTCTCTCTCTCTCATTTCACATATTCTCTCTCCCCCATCCCTTATCTGCTCTGGGATCTGTGGAGATGCCAGCCTTGCCCTACCTACCAGAGATGCCAAAAATGGGGACACAACTTCTGGACGGATGACCTGGCCATGCCCCCGGGCCTCCCACCCCTCCCCTCCAGACGGCTTTATTACCTCTTATGCAGCTCATCTTAAACCAATAGAATTGCTCGGTGAAAAAAGAAGAAGAAGAAGAAGAAGAAGAAGAAGAAGAAGAAGAAGAAGAAGAAGAAGAAGAAGAAGAAGAAGAAGAAGAAGAAGAAGAAGAAGGAGGAAGAGGAGGATGAGGAGGAGGAGGAGGAGGAGGGGGGGAGGAGGAGGAAGAGGAGGAGGGAAGGAGGGAGGGAAGAACTTTATAAAGGAGTCAGTAGACAACAGAGTTAAAGAAGGAAAGAGGATGTATGAGTGAACTGTAGGAGCTATAATGAAAATCAAGTATAGTTATGTACTGGGGACAGATTTTAAAAGTCGGAGTCAGAAAAGAAAAAAGATAAATGATAGTGAATAATTAGGCAGGTAGATAGATAGATATTAAAACAGTGGAAGTAAGTAGAGAAGAATGTATGGGAAAAGTAGGATGAGAGAAAAAGAGGGAGGGAAGAAAAGTTTTAAAGGGGAGCCAGTAGAGCTTAAAAGGAGAATGGGAAAAAGGAAGAAATGGGGGAGGGAGCAAAGCAGGTCCGAGGGAGGAAGTGAAGAAAAAAATTAAAGTGGGAAGGAAGGAAAAGGGGAGGGAGGGCAGGGTAAAGATAAAGGAAAGAAGGAATATGGGGAGGGAGGGAGAGTAGGAGAAAGATGGGAAGAAGGATGATGGAACAGAAATAGGAAATAAGGAGGAAAGAAAAGTTTATAAATGATGAGTCAGTAGGAAAAAGTGTTAGATAAAGGAGAGAGAAAAATTGTGTGAGAGGAAGAAGCCAATAAGGAAGTCAAATACAATTGTGTGTGAAGGGGATAAGATTAAAAAAAAAAAAAAAGGTTAATAGGGGTGACCAGGCAGGCAGGGGAGGGCAGTTAGGGGGATCAGGCAGGCAAGCAGAGTAGTTAGGGCAGGCAGGCAAGTGAGTGGTTAGGAGCCAGAGGTCCCGGATTAAGAGAGGGATGTGGACATCCCCCGAGGACTCCCAGATTGGAGAGGGTGCAGTTGGGCTGAGGGAACCCCCCTCCCGTGCATGAATTTCATGCACAGAGCCTCTAGTATATAATAATTAGGAATCTTTATATATACATATATGGATATATAACTATAACTGTATACTCTACTGATAATCATATATATATATATATATATATATATATATATATATATATATATATATATATATATATATATATATATATATATATGAGAGACAGAAAGCAAAACTATTGCTAGTGGATTACAAACAGTAGTAGTGAGAGAAGTGACTCCCATTTCAACCCCCTGATTCCTGAACCCATGAATGCTGGCCATGAAAGAACCATATACCATATTCAATGCTGATTTAGAGTATACACTTGTCACATTCTAAAAGTTATTGTGCCAGCTCTGTAAGGCATTGCCACTTATAACTAAGTCTTCAAAAGGCCATCTGTTTTTCCATCAGTCTAGCTGCTTCAGAATGATGGGGCAAAGTAAGATCAGTGAATGAGTGTGAGCCTAACACTGCACTACATTTAATGTGAAGTTATTTATTTGATCAGAAGGAACTCCATAATGGTGCATTCTGTAAGCCCATAGATAGTTTGGGCAAAGGCAATGTAGTCAGAAAAGGTAAAACATGTCCATAGCAAGTCTATTATAGTAAAAAAAAAGAAGGCTTTACTTTCCATGATGGAAGCAATGCATTTTAATCAACTTGCCATTTGGTAGATGGCTGATCCCTAATGGTGCCATACTAGAAATTTAGTGATAATCTCTGCTGTTAACAGATTAGGTATTCAGCAATATTAGGTATTCTGAGAGGTTTACCCACATCTTTTCCCTATATCTTCTTCCAAGTCCTTGACTTTCCAGGAAGATTATTAACCACAGTCCATAGTTCAGTGTAGATTTATATCTCTGTAATCAGACCAGATTTGTTGAGTCTGATTACAGTCCAGGTTGCTGACCCATGCATATCCTTCAGCCTTGTCATGGTGGCTATTTTGTTTCTGAGTCTGTTGGTCAGTGACAGAAGTAGCTGGGGTAAATGGCTGTTTAATGTCTACAGAATAAGCCATCCTATCCACCTAATTAAAATCCACTGCTGAGTGACCCTTTGGTAAAAAGTCACAAGAAACACAAAATCTTCATGCTCGCTGCCATCCTAGAGCTCTATTCACATATATTTTCCTTATACGTACCTTTTTCCAAGTCCCTGGCTTTCCAGGAAGATTATCAACTACAGCCCATAATTCAATGTAAATTTATATCTCTGGCCATGTCTCTTTCCCAACATAATAAACAACCAGATGCTTTGCTCAAAAATTTTCCCTGTGAGGATTTTCCTCTTCTTCAGGGCAAACTCAGAGTGGGGCTATAGGGCTGCAGCTTCCACTTTTGCATGGTTTTGGCATATTGTGTGAAAGCATCTGTAAACTAAGCCTAAGTTATTCCTTTCTCAGGCACTGGTTATCAAGAAATCTTCATGAGGTGACAGGATAGCATTGAAAGAGATAAGTTAATGGATGTAGTTGCATAAGGGGCTAAAGGTATTTGAGCTACTTCCTCATGCAACACACTGGTTAGGTTGTTGGGAAAGATTAATACCAAGTTCATGATGAGAGGCTCTTTTGAAAATTTTGTTCCCCTGGGTCAAGCAGTCAGTATCTACTAAGACCTATCTTCATAGCAAGCATTCACAGGTTTGAGTAAAAATGTGGCAATGGGACTGATTCTTCTCATTCTTCCCTAGTGATCCGCTAGTAACAATTTGTTTCCTGTCCTTATTACTTTAGGCTCTTCTGGTTGAGAAATTATAATTCCAACAGGAGGAATTCTTTTACCTGTGGACATGATAATTGTTCCATTGAGTCTGAGAATGCTATCTGACCAATTCGGTACTCCTTCCTTCAAAAAATTGACCTTAGTTCTGCTCTGCTTCCATGTGAGTAGGATTTAGGGATTTGCTTTCTAGTATAGATTACAACAGAAATGATGTTATGTCACTTCTAAGCATAGGTTATAAAGACACTGAAGCTCCTATCTTGGGGAATCTTACATGTTCCCCTTCTCTGTGATCACTTGCTATTGGGAAGCCAGAGGCCATATTACTAGGACACTTTTTGGAAGCTCATGTGGGGAGGAATTGAAGACTGTGGCCAACAAGCAGCCCACAAAGAATCAAATCCTCCCAACCAAGACATGTGTGATCTTGGAAATAGATCCTTCCTCAGTTGGCACTTCAGATGAGACTTCAACCAGTGCTGACAGCTTGACAATAACCCTAGGAGAGACTTTTAGCCAGAATGTCTGAGCTAAGCTGTCTCCAGATTACTGACAAACTGGAACTGTTGAGATATTAAATGTTTAAATCTTCTAAGTTTTGGGTTTTTTATTATACAGTAACAGACAACTAATACTAACCAATATTAAAATTAACCCAACCTATATTCACCAGGAGTTGGAGCTCTGCTGCCTTTTTTCTCTGGCTGTGTAATGTCAGGTGGAAGATTGGATTGTATAAAATGATCTTGTGAGCCACTGAAAGTACTTCTACTTTTACTTGTAGTGAAATGGAGGCTATTGTGGGGTTTAGAGAATAGTGACATGATCTGATCTATTTTTAAATCTGCTCTAGTTGCTAGGCTGAGAATAGGATATAGGGCACTAAAACAGAGACATATTAAGAAACTGTTGTAATATCCAGATGAACATGGTAGTGGCTTGAACTACAGAAATAACAGGGGGTGTTATGAGAAATGCTAGGGTTTAGGATATATTTGAAAGTAGATTCAACAGGATTTTTAAATAGATTCAATATGGGTTGAGAGAAAGATGACTCCACAGTTTCATCTGAGCAACTGAACACATAGAATTATCATCTGTTGTGATGCAAGTAGAACACATGATAAAAGTTCAGAAGTTGGGTTTTAAACATTTGGATATGAAGTATCTATTAGATCTCTAAGCAAAAATATCAAATAGTATATATGAGCCTGAGGTTTGGGTGAAAGGTCTGAGTTGGAGGTATACATTTGGGAATTAGTAGAAAATATTTGATAAAGCCTTGGGGCTTGGCAAGATCATCAAAAGATGATCTTGTAGACAGCATAGAGAAGACTAAGCTATGAAAGCCTCTAAAATTAAGAGGACAACAAAATGAAGGCACCAGGAAAGGTGAATGAGAAGCAACAACCATTGCCCTAGCCGGTTTTGCTCAGTGGATGAAGTGTAGCCTGTGGACTAAAGGGTCCCAGGTTCGATTTCAGTCAGGGGCATATGCCTGGGTTGTGAGCTCGATCCCCAGTAGGGGACATCCAGGAGTTAGCTGATCAATGATTCCCTCTCATCATTGATGTCTATCTCTCTCTCTCCCTCTCCCTTCCTCTCTAAAATCAATAAAAATATATTTAAAAGAAGGAGGAGGAGGAGGAGGAGGAGGAGGAGGAGGAGGAGGAGGAGGAGGAGGAAAGACACAGCTATTGGAGGGGAGGACTATTGTCCATGTCATCTGATGGCATCTTTTTTTCACTCTTCCATACTCTTTCTCTTCCAATCCTTATTCCTCAAAGCAGCAAGAGTGAATTTCTTTGTAAGTCACTGTATAAATCACCCTTCCTTGCCTCAAATCCTTCAGTGGCTTCTTTTTATACCTACAAGCCTTAGTCTTGTATTGACAAAGTATTCACTGGTATTGAGAATCAATAAACTAAAGCCTGAATGACTTCCTTAGGCACTCTTGATTCTGATCTTTCATACTCCTGACATTAAATGATGTGCTAAATTCAGACTTTCTGCTTCCTTGCCCTTTATATGCATGATTTGCTTCAGATTTGGATCCCTATATTCTGAATACCAGCATTGTAATTGACAGTTGCTTTAAATGTATACAGTTCAACAAAAAGAACTGGGTTCCTTCAAATGACAGATTTGATTTTCTTTTATAAACCTCCATGGCACCAATCACTCTTTTGTGTGATGATCTGTAGGAAAAAACCCTCTGTCTGTGATCACTTGCTCTATAGAATTGGCCAAATAGCTCTCCGATATTATAGCAGTTAAAATGGATAGAATGGTTAGTACAGAGAATGATAGGCTAATTTTTGAAATCAAGTTACTTATAGGTTGGTAGATTAGCAACACCTTCTCTTTGAATAATGCTTTGTAATTTTTAGAAATTTCCCACAGCATTATTTATTGCCTTGGGTATTAACATGTAGATAAATAGTTCTGTTACACATAAAACGTCAACATAAAAAAAATATATCTGTGCTTCTTTTTTTCTAGGAATTTATGTGTAAAACTTTACTAGTCTTTCCCTTTTTTACACATTGTTTCATTTGCAATTTGAAAAATGTCGAATAATAGTTTATTGAATTCCAGATATATACCTAGAATAAAATTCTACAAAGCAAAATGAGAGATACAAGTTTAATTCTTTAAATAAGACTCCTTTGAGCTGCATGCACTCACAGATGGTACATCACCAGAAATTGTGAACAGAAAACAGTACGATCTTAGCAATGATTGTGCCCTTAAAAATGATGTAGGACTCAGCAGACAGCAGTCATTTAATGAAAATGGTGGGATGACTACTCTGTGAAATGCTTTAGCAGCCAAAAGAAAAAAACTTCTTTATATTTTGTGTATAGGCTTCTCTTTTTTTCCCCCCAAAAGTTATTTTTTGTTTGTTTGCATATAGACTCCTAATAGTTCTGAAAATGGTTGCATATCTTCAAGTAACCCAGGAATGCAGGATAATTTTATCCTGACCTTCAGCGAGTCTAACTTCAATATCACATGTTAATTCTATCCTCAGTCTTCTCTCAGGCAATTATTGAAAAATCCATTTTAATTTGCTTTACATCTTTTTCTTATACTTTAATTTGCTGTCATTCAGTATTCACTTTTCAGATGTGCCTTCACTTTAAGACAAACAACTAGAGTTGTCTAACTCCATGCTCTGCCATTTTCTTTTAGAGCACCCACTTGGAATTTAAGTAGACTAATCTGTCTAAATAGAAAAAAAAGTCATACCACATTACACTGTGCCCCTTTCTCCTTTTAAACAATCAGATACTCTGAAATCTCATTTAAGAAGAAGTGAAAAGAAATGGATCTTTTCTGTGCTCTGATAACACCAGGTTTATCCATCCCGATAGGGCTTGATGGGCCTACACAATTATGGAGCATGAGCTGCTCCACGTCAGATCTCATGTGAACAAATTCTCTTAGTGACTGAATTCAGTTCAACTTTTATTGGTTTAAAGGTAAACTATTTTCTTAGCAATGAAATTACTATTTAGGGTGCTTTTTTCTTTCAAGGGGATACATTTATATTTATATAAAACTCTTCTCCATGATTTTAATAAGAAAACAATAAAGATTTTGTATCAGTAAATATAAATACAGGCAAAGTTAGAAGTAGTGAAAACTGAATCCATTAGCTACTTTTTTTGTTATTTTAAAGTTTAATCTCCAATGAGGTTGTGATAATAAATTTACCTCATCACTTTATTTAAGTACATGCATTACTATTCAAGTGAATAGTTCTTTAAATGTTTCTCTCTCACCATACCTCAAACCCTGAAAATGCAAAACTAAACCTACATTTTATGTATGCATATATGATACTAGAGGTCTAGTGCATGAATTCGTGCATAGGTGGGGTCTGGCTTGCCCAGCCCCAATTGGGGCAGATTGGGGCTGGGCCTGTCAGGAGGAGGAGATGGTTGGAGGTTAGTCATGGCCCAATCAGTGCCAGGCTGGCTAGGGGGAGGAGCCATGGGTGATTTTCCAGTGGGCCCTGCCCCCATTGGGGTGAGGGGGGCCAATTGGGGGCAGGGCCAGTGGTAGGAAGGGACTGTGGGTAGTGGGCTGGCTGTCCCCACCCCCAAATGGGGGGGTCAATTGGGGGTCAGTGGCCAGGGAAGGGGCCGTGGGAGGTTGGCTGGCTAGCCCCACTCCCAATTGGTGTAGGGGGGAGCGATTGGGGGCAGAGCTGGCTTGGAGGAGGGGCCACAGGCCAATTGAGGTGGTGGGGGCCCATCAGGGGTGGGACCAGCTGGGGGGAGGGGCTGCAGGCAGTTGGCCGGCTGGCCCTGCCCCTGATTGGGGTGCAGGGGGGCTGATCTTGGGTGGGGCCAGGTGGGGGGAGGGGCTTCAGGTGGTTGGCCAGCCAGCCCTGCCCCCTATTGGGGTAGGGGGGTGATCAGGGGCGGGGCCGGATGGGGGAGGGGCTGCAGGAGGTTGGCCAGCTGGCCCCACCCCCCGATCGGGCTGGTTTGCTGGCCACAGTGGGCATCATAGTGACCACTGTTCTGGTCACTGGCTTTTTATATATATAGATGTGCATGTGTGCATGTTTTTTGTTTCAGACTTAGATTTCTGAATCTTCTCTGGCTTATACTTTCTTTAGATTCAATCATCAACCAGTGGTCCAAATCCACCTGATGGTTATCCCTTCAGACTTTCTGAGACCTATTTCTTTCTTTCCAAACCCAAATTTCATCATTATATTCATGACCTTATACCTAATTGCTTACAGTTCATTCTTATTTCACAGTGATGGCCAATTCACTAAACATCTTCCCTGATCAGAAATGGTCACTAGTAGCCAAAACATTATAGGATGAAATTCATCTTAGCAAGGAAAGCCCCTAAACTCATGCAATAATCCAACCCACTATTTCACAGTAAAAATCCACATATCCTACCAGGCTTGTATCTTTTTGCCTTTCAAAATATTCTCATTTCCATATTTAAATCCTTGGTATTTATTCTTTAACTCTTTAAAATTTTATGACATTTATTTGAAAGTAAAAAAATTATGAAGTTAATACTTTTAAAAACAAATATTGCTAAAGAGGAACAGAATGTGAACATAGCAATATCTTGCACTTTTCTACTTCATCCAAAATACTTACCAGCATCACCCCTCCTCAACACATATGGCCATTACCCTTTTTATTCACAAACACTTTTTATAAATGTTTATATTGATAACCTTCAGCAAAAGTATTTTAGGCATTATTTTCTGATTTCCCATTTTGGTAGGCGATAACTCGGATCTCCTCTTCCCCAACATAGTTTTCCTATTCTTGAATCAGGAGTAAATTATGTCTATGCTTCCTTTTTATGCACTTCTTAATTTTGTCTGGAGTTAATGATTGTTTCATTTTTTTCACTGTTTTTGTCATTATTAATTTTCCAAGTCTCAATAGTTCTGTCATATCCTCATTTTATGTCCCACACTGTTCAATTGATTCCTAATAAAGGAAACATTAAAAAATAAGAATTTTTGAGTCATCAAATGTCTGTAATTAGCTTTACTTTCTCTGTATACTTGATTGATTGACAAGTATAGAATTCTAAATTGAAAATAATTCCACTCAGATTTTTGAAATAACATCTCTATTGTGCTCTAGCTTTCACTTGGATTTGTGAGACATCCATTGCTATTTGTACTATTGATGCCATGTATGCACCTTATTTTTTTCTCTCTAGAAGATGTAAGAGTAGTTTAAAACTTGTATTCAAACTATTACATGATTTTTTTTAGTTTATGTCTATTTTTTGCCCATTTATTATTCTAAGCTTCAGTTAGCTCACTAAATAGAGATGGTATGTCATTTAATACTAGGTAATATTATTTCCCTTTTACTTTTTATCATTTCTTCTCCATATTCTCTGTCCTAATTTTACTTTACATTTGTTCTTTACTTGCCACTTAATGAGCTGTTGGACATCCTGAATTGATCATTTAAATGATTCATCTTTTTTCCAATTTTAAAAATCTTCCTTTTATTCTCTCTTTGGAATATGTCCTTTAGTTTATTTTCAACAATAATGATGAAATATTTTTATCTATAATATTTTAAATATTCAAGAGTTCTTTTTTATTATCTTACTGTTATCTGCTTGTCCCATGTTTATAGCTCTTCTTGTTTCATAGATACAATATCTCTGCTCATCTCTTGGGACATTGTATTGTTCCTGCTGGCTCTTTTTGTCTTTGTTTTTATCTTTGTTTCATGTTTGAGGTTTTTAAGATAATTGTTTCATGATCTGTGAATATCCAAAAATATTCACTAATTCAACAAATATTTATTCAGCACTTACTATGTGTCAAGCAATTTTATTCTATAAGACAGTGATTTATTTTTTTAAAAAAGCATGGCTTCTGTATTGTGGTGTTAAAAAGCTAATTGGGAGTCTTGACTTCCAATAATTGTGAAATTCCTGTTATTGAACTAACCATCCAACAAATAACACTATTTAACTCTAAAAATGATATAAGGAATAACTGAAAACACTAGAAAGTAATCAAAATCAGGCAAAAACTGAAAAGAATTTAATTTTTGAAGTGAAGAAAACATAATGGGAAATATTTTACCCAAGTACTCTCAACAGTACCAGCTAATAAAGTATAAGTAGAAAGCCACACTTTTATTGATCTAATCATGTGAAGTATAGAGTCTAGGAACCAAAATGACTAAAAATCCTAGAACAAAGAAGAGGGAATAATATAGGAGGAGTCCCAGACTCTGCACATAAAATCTGTTCAACTTCTCTGCTAACCTTAGAACTTTTCTACTTGTGCACAGAAGACTCCAAGGAGCCCAGAAGGAAGTTACAACTATAATACTGACAGAGATGAGGAGAGATTTTAGCTACTTCCCACCACAAGAGTGACAGAGTTTGGAGTTCAAGTCCTGCCAAATTAGAGAGACCCAGTAAATAGTTCGTTTTCCATGGATACTCCAAAACAACACACTGTAAGATTATATCTCAGGACTAAAATATCCACCCCAAGATTAAGGGTGAAACCAAACTTGACTTACCTTTGCATAAAATAATAATAATTGCCTTGTAAGTTCAAGTCAATCCACCAGTTATTTCACAGCTTGCAGAATAAAATTCAACATTCTCCAGAAGAAAATATCAGAATCCAGAGTGCTTATAACTTATCAACAATGTTTAATATACAATAAAATAATTACTATATATGAAAATAAATACGATCCATAGTTAAAGGAAAATCAGTAATTTTTTTAAAATTCACGAAAACACATTTGGATATTATCATTCAAAGACTATAAAATCATATGTTTATCTAGGTCATCTAATAATCAAATGCCAAGAGGAACTTAGATGTGAAAGGAATTTAAGAGAAATTCCTGTGAGAAAAAAAAAAGTGGGAGAGAAATGAGATAGGTTGGGAGAGCCATCAGAATGTGACCCTGAGTAAAGGAGCGAGAGAAGGAAAGAAGATTGGGTAGCTGGATTTTAGACTGAGTACAGCTCTAAGAAAGACTGTTAGAGAGTCCTCAGGACAAATTTGCCCATCAGAGGAGCCCTGCACATACCAGGAAAAGTCTCCCTCGGCATTCCTATCATGTTCAGTCACTGGGTGGAAACTGCTCATGGGAAGTCTACTATGCTCTCCACAGTCAGAGATCTGGTCTCCACATATGTTTGAGGAATAACTTCTTTGCACTTCCCATGCACCACTTCTCTCGAGAAGAAACATAACAGAGGAAAGTTAAGTTGGTGAGACAAACTACAGACTGTCATTGCAGTCTTACTCCTGTAATGGGTATTTATCCTCTGCCTTTTCCACTAACATTCTCAATTCTTCTTACGCTCAGCTATTACCTTGGCAGGTATAGTTTACTTAGCTCTGATGTGTCCAAAATCTTCCATTTTAAGGTATCTAAACCATTAGAAATCACCTTCTTCTCAATCTGAGGTTGCTAAATGTATTGATTTACAGTTTCAGTTGGACATAGAAGTGCCAAAATGCATGCACATAAATAATCTGTGTTGCACACTTTTTTTTGTTCTGTCCTCGTGTCAAAGTAGCCCCATCTCTTTCTGCTAATCAGGGTAATTACCTCTTAAATTATGATGATTTATTATCTTACCTGCTGGTCCTTGGGTACAAGAAATCCAAAGTGTTTATTGGCTTCCAAGCTTGTCTGTACTAATAATAGAGGAATATGCAAATTTGCCAGGACGCCCTCATGCAAAGACTGAACAGCAGTCTGTGTGGGGCAACCAGGCCGGCAGGGGGGGTGGGGCAGTGAGGGGCGACCAAACAACCAAACAGCAGGCTGCATGGGGCGACCAGGTCAGCAGGGGGCAGTGAGGGGCGACCAAATGACCAAACAGCAGGCTGCATGGGGTGACCAGGCCATCGGGAGGGGCAGTGAAGAGCAACCAGGCTGGCAGGGGGGCAGTGAGGGGCAACCAGGCCGGCAGGAGGGGTAGTAAGGGGTGATCACGCCGGCAGGCAGATGTGGTTAGGGGTGATCAGGCCAGTGAGGGGTAGTTAGGGGCTACCAGGCTGGCAGGGGAGCAGTTACAGGCAATCAGGCAGGCAGAGGTCATTAAGGGTGATCAGGCAGGCAGGCAGGTGAGCAGTTAGGAGGCAGCAGTCCCAGATTGTGAGAGGGATGTCCAACTGCCAGTTTAGGCCCGATCCCTGGGATTGGGCCTAAACCTGCAGTCCGACTATCCCTGAGGGTTCCAGGATTGGAGAGGGTGCAGGCTGGGCTGAGGAGACCCACCCCCCCGCCATTGCATGAATTTTGTGCACCGGGCCTCTAGTAGTTCAATAAGATTCTAGCTCTGTACCTTGGAAAGAGTGTACTCCTTTGAGGGATAAAACGTCTAATCCTGCCAAACCCAGAACAATTGGGATGGGAAACACAAATCCCCCAGTAAATTATTGGGAGTGATGATAAGAATGGCCACTCTTGTTTTCATCAATGGTTATAATACACCTGAAATCACGCATTATTCTTGTTAGGTCGAGGCAGAGGGGGAAGTCCAGAGCCGATGCATGCATCCACAAGGAGGAATTATGACGTTACTGACATCTGCCACTGAGATATCCCCAAGACATTGAACCACCAATCAGCACGTGCCGAGTGCCCTGGGGCCCACCCCTTCCAGTTCCGCCTTGGACCCAACCCCTTCCGGTTCCCTTAAAAGGCCGCTCCACACTTCCACATGGGCTGCCCTCCTCTCTCTCCATCCCCCTCCATCTGTGGAGGCAGCCCGGTTGGGTCCCTGCTTCTTTCCCTCCTCCTCTAACCCTGATTTCTCTACCTCCGTAATGAGTCTCACTCGTTACTGGGGACTAAACCTTCCTTTAATATGCCTTGGTGGTCTCCGACTCCAGTTTCCTGTGCCTCAAACCTTAAAATTCTACTAAAGACAGTATCATGCCATGGTCTCTGACTGAATACATTCTGAAGGACAACACCCCATCTTTCCACATTGTCACTAAGCTGGTGTTTTAGCTGTGCTATACCTTTAGAAGACTTTTCCAACATTCCATAAAGCTAGATGTTTCTCGATGGTGCTATATGTGTTATCATCAGTGGGTCCCGTGGTTGTGGATTCACTTTTTTTTTAATCTCTTTCACTTTGAAGTGGGTCCCCTGGTTACATGCTATGCTGTGTAAATTTTGATAAGTCACAAGAATTCTACAGAGAGAGAGAGTGTGTGTGTGTGAAGAAACCAGTCCCAGACCTTTGTTAAACTTTGATTATATCTCCTTGGGCTTGGGAAGGGGTAAGCTTTCTTTCAAACTAACCAATCTCCTTCCCAATTCTTTGTGGGCTCTTGGTGGGCCTTCCTTCTAACCAATCCCTTTCCTAGATCTTGGCCTTTACTGATTCTCCCTGCCCCCTTTCAGAAATTTATGGGAAGGGGCTGGTTGTCCCCTTGGGAGATTGAAAAACTGGTTCTTCCTGCCTGAGGGTTTAATTCCTTTGGCAGAGGATACCACTGTCCCCTAGGAAGGCTGTGAAGCTTCCCTTTCCTAGTCAATCAGGCTTAATGTCTGATTCCATTTGCTTCCTTCCTTTGTTAATAACTAACTAGTTACCTACATTAACAGGAAGTATTGGATATTTTTCTTCATGTTTCCATCACTGTCATTACTATCCCTCAGAATTAATTAAAGTTTATCAATAGGTCAAAATGTATTTTCTCTTCCCCCAAACAATAAAATTTTGGTTTATGAAAAACATAGAAAATTTCTCCTTGCTTCCTCGCAGTCTCAGCAGGAGGTGAATCAGAACCAATTAATAAGTGAAAAGGCAAGGACAAAATAAAAATTCATGAATTGTGCCAGGGATTGATTTTCCTACCTCAGCCTGTCTCTTACTTCCTTAAGCTGTTCAGCTGCTGATTATTTTCATGATGTATTTCCTTTTTCATAAAAACCTCTATTTTTTTCTTCTGTGTTGCCTTATTTTGGCTCATCTTTTATTCCTTCTAAAGTTCAGATTGAACACAAATATCAGTTCAATTATTCTAAACATATACCTATAATAATAAAAGCATAATATGCTCTTTAGACCAGATGTCCTTCTGGACGACCTTTTGGACAAAGCCGGGGCTGCGAGGGAAGCCTGGATCCAGGGTGCTGGAGGGAAGTTGGTGCCGGCAGCTGGGGGAAAGAAGGCCTACTCTTGCATAAATTTCGTGCATCGGGCCTGTAGTATAGATATAAAAAAAGAGACAATCAAAATGTGAAATCTTAGTTTTTGTTTGGGGGTTATTTTAGATTGAATCCATTTGATCAAGTACAAAATTTTTATTGTATATAAATTCATAAGAAATAAGTCCTTATCAATAGACGGAATTACACTAAGTATGTTAACTACTGATAGTTTTGCGAAAAAAAATTTAGGGCAATTACTCTTAGTATTTAAAAATTAACATGTCACTTTTTCAAATTTGGTACAACCATGTTGAGTAATTTTTGTGCACTGATCTACAAATATTTTCATTATAAAATCTACCACACATTTGGAAATCCTTAATAGAAATGTGAATGAAGTAATTTAATCAGTGGCATACACTTTTACATTGTTAATAAAATGTGAAATTTAAAACATTAAAAATTAGAAGGAGTCAAATAAAGAAGCTAAAATGAATCAGAAAGAACAAGATCACTCTTTTAGACTATTGCCTTTTATGAGTGCCAGTGAGACAATGTATTAGACTCTACTGAAAATCCAGTTAAGGAAAAAATTGTAGCTTAATTATTTTCTCTCTTTTAAGCTCATCAATATTCCCTGCTTCTGAGGAAAACTTCCAGACTGACTCTGTCCCTACTCCAAACCTTTCCATAGGAATTTTGGATTGGGGATTAGGTACAGCACCTTACATGAAAATTTTATTACTAGGATTATAGAATTTAAAGCTCCAGAACCAAATTTCTACAATGTAGATAAAAACACTGGAGAAGGTGATCTAAAGAGAGACCTCCAGAGAGGATCGAGAGTGAGATAAATTAACATTTGGAGATATTTCTTTTCTCCAGGCATTTAGCAGCTTTAATCCAAAATCCAGCCTAATTTCTGCCCTTGGACCATATGAGATATTTAAGCATTCTTATAATGTACTAGAGGCTGGTGCATGAATTCATGCACCAGGGGGGTCCCTCAGCCTGGCCTGTGGGATTAGGCTGGTGGTCAGTGCACATCATCAAGCAGTTGAGCGGCCTTAACATATCATTAACATATGCTTTGATTAGTTGAACAGATGACCAGACAACCAGACACTTAGCATATTAGGCTTTTATTATATAGGATTCTCTCTCTCTCTCTTTTATTGCCCTGAAACTATTTTAGTTTGGTTTTGCCTCTTATAACCAAACTAGAAGCCCCGTGCATGAAATTCGTGCTCTGGGGGTGGTGGTGTGCCTCAGCCCAGCCTGCACCCTCTCCAATCTGAGACCCTTCAGGTGATGTCTGACTGCCAGTTCTTGACCCCTGTGGGATCGAGCCTAAACCGGCCGTCGGACATCTCTCTCATAATCCAGGACTGCTGGCTCCCAACCGCTTGCCTGCCTACCAGCCCGATCACCCCCTAAACACTCCCCTGCCAGCCTGATCAATGCCTAACTCTCCCCTGCCAGCCCGATTGCCGCCAACTGCCCTCCCCTGCAGGCCTGGTCCCCCCCAGCTGCCCTCCCCTGCCGGCCTGGTTGCCCCTAACTGCCCTCCCCTGCCAGCCTGATCCCCCTAACTGCCCTCCCCTGCCAGCCTGATTGCCCCCAACTGCCCTCCCCTGCAGGCCTGGTTGCCCCTAACTTCCCTCCCCTGCAGGCCTGCCCTCCCCCCTCCCCAAACTGCTCTCCCTCCCCTGCCAGCCTGGTTGCCCCCAATTGCCCTCCCCTGCTGCCCTGATTGCCCCTAACTGCCCCCCCCAAACTGCTGGCCTGATCACCCATAGCTACCCAACCCTGCCAGCCATCTTGTAGTGGCCATCTTTGACCACATGGAGGCAGCCATCTTTGATCACATGGGGGCGGCCATCTTGTGCAAGGGCGTGAGGGTCAATTTGAATATTACCTCTTTATTATATAGGCTGAAGTGCTCTCTAAAGTATACACCCTCAAGGAAATAAAAAGCAAGCCAAGAATACTGAAATGCAACTGTGAACTGATTTGGTGGCTAGTAGGCAATCATTTTAGTTTGCCTAACATAGGAAATTCAGAAAGGTTAGACAGAAGAGATAGAATTTACTGAATGTTCCCATGTAGCATTTCAATCAACTAACAACCAAGAAAATTATGATATGGTCCCTTTCCATAAGGATTTAACAATTTAGTTGGTAGAAAATAGTAACATAATAAAGTAATTAGAATAAAATATAAGAACAAATTCTACATTCATGAGTACATATGTTGTTAGGACTAATAAGAGTTCAGAGAAGGAAGAAGTGGCCATAGGTAGTCAGGGAAGACCTATAGAAGGTATAGAGCCCATAACACTTTGAAGTATATTCGGAGTCCAGTTTATTTGTTCACAACATTTCCTGGGTAATCACTAATACACTGGAGATGGTTATAAATATTAACAATATAGTAATGAACAACATAAGGGCCTTGCCATGGGAAAGCTTCTAGTGTATAGTAAAGATTAATCTGTTAGGAAATACAGACTTAGAAAATACTGAGTCACAACTCTTAGGTAAGTCAAGTCTCATCTGGTTTCCTGCTATCATGTGAAACTAAAGATAGCTAAAATGGTACTCTTAACATTCTCACCAGCTCCTTCCATGCCACTTGACATTTTGGTTGTGTTTATTTTCTTTGTGCAAGTGAAAACCTGGTATCTCTGGCAAATTTTATTTAAAATAAAACATATAGACCTCTACTAGTATTTGAGTTTGTAGACTTGTTCCAGTTATTTTACTCAGGAATTTTTGTTTGTAAGAAAAAGAGATTTCCTTGGTTAATTCCATAGGTTTTGTTATCATAGTATTTGTTGAGTGGACAGCTGCTCCTGAGTGACCGATCAAATTCCCAGTTATAGAATTTAGGAGGAGGAGGAGATGATTTCACGAAAATCTAAAACAGGGTTGAAGCCCAATTGGTGTGGCTCAGTGTTGAGTGTCAACCCATGAACCAGGAGATCTCAGTTCGATTCCCAATCAGGGCACTTGCCCTGGTTACCGGCTCGATCTCCAGTGTAGGAGGGAGCCCATAGGTGATGCTTCTCTCTCATTGATGTTTCTGTCTCTGCCTTTCCCTTCCTCTCTCTTTAAAATCAATAAAAACACGTTTTAAAAAACAGGGTTGAAGTAGAGTTAGGACAGTGGAACTATTTCAGATTCAAGACAATTCTTCAATCTATTGTTACCTATGATAGTCTGTGTTTACATCTCCCACAATAAGTTGCTGGCTTCCTTATCTTCTCTACAACATAGTTTCTTTTTTATGTTCACTTAGACACAACCTCTTACAACTTGTTCTAACTTATCAACTCTAATAAATGGGGCTAGTTCCTGAATTCTTACAACTTGAGCTAATGCATGAGTTTCTCTACAGTTTACTTCACGGACTCTGCATTTTTCTAGTTTGCTACCATCAGCCCAGATCTTGCTTCTTCCTGCTAAATTCTGAAATGGATGATTTAATTGATCACTCTGGAGTAACAGTTCACTCCTATTGTAATTTATAATGCTTGGGAGAATGATAGACTTTCAAGGCTGATTCATTACTGTGAATTTGGCTAGGGCAAGTACCATGATGTCTAATATGCCATGCACATATTACTTAGGGTAGAAACTTTTATGCAATCTTCTGATGATATATAGTGGCTAAGTTCAAATGAAAATATAGTAAGAGAATTGTTAATAGATTTAAAAAGAATAACAAATATTTACTATTAAATTGAAATTATATAATGGTTTATACTATATGAAAATAATTTAACATGAACAGTAGACATATATTTAAGCATATATCCATCAATTTCTCCTGTCTTCTCAAAACTTCATCTCTTTTATGCTGTCTTTTTCTTCTACCCTTTGTGGATTAATGTCTTTGTGATTCTTTGTATTCTGTCCAACATTAAAATACAAGTTATAAAATACTCATTTTTTACTTACATTTTTCACAATAAATTTTTACCTTCATAAAAGAACTAAACTTTTATTTTTCAATTTCTGAGTTGGTAGAAATCATTCTATAGTATTAAATGGGAAAATTTTGGTATTATTAGAATTAATATTGAATCCTATCTAATAAAAGAGTAATATGCAAATTGACCATCACACCAAGACACAAGAAGGCTTCCCCCATGTGGTCAAAGATAGCTGCCCCCATGTGGACACAAGATGGCCACCACAAGATGGCCACCACAAGATGACCTGCAGGGGAGGACAGTTGTGGAAAGTTAGGGGTGACCAGGTCAGCAGAGGAGGGCAATTGGGGGTTGACCAGGCCAGCAGAGGAGAGCAGTTGGGAGAGACCAGGCCAGCAAAGGAGGGCAGTTGTGGGGGACCCAGGCCTGCAGGGGAGGGCAGTTGTGGGCAATCAGGCCAGCAGGGAGGGCAGTTAGGGGTGATGGGGCCAGCAGAGGAGGGCAGTTGGGAGAGACTAGGCCTGCAAGGGAGGGCAGCTGGGGGGGGGGGAACCAGGCCTGCAAGGGAGGGCAGTTGGGGAGAATCAGGACTGCAGGGAAGGGCAGTTGGGGGGGGGCAGACCTGCAGGGGAGAGCAGTTGTAGGGGATTACGCATGCAGTGGAGGTCAGTTGGGGTGACCAGGCCTGCAGGGGAGGGCAGTTGTGGGCAATCAGGCCATCAGGGAGGGCAGTTAGGGGTGACTGGGCCAGCAGAGAAGGGCAGTTGGGGAGACCAGGTCAACAGGGGAGGGCAGTTGGGGGGTCCAGGACTGCAGGAGAGGGCAGTTGGGGGAGACCAGGCCTGCAGGGGAGGGCATGGGGGGGGGGGGGCAGGACTGCAGGGGAGAACTGTTTGCAGGGTACCAGGCCTGCAGGGGAGGGCAGTTGGGGGGGACCAGGCCTGCAGGGGAGGGCAGTTGGGAGCCAGCAGTCTTGGATTGTGAGAGGGATGTCCGACCACAGTCGGATATCCCTCAAGGGGTCCCAGATTGGAGAGGGTGCAGGCTGAGCTGAGGGACACCCCCTCATGCATGAATTTCATGCACCAGGCCTCTAGTTTTTATTATATTCAAATACTATAAATTATTGTGATCCTGATGAATTACCCTGGTACATAATACCAGGGGTGCAGAATTTGGTGTGAATGGATATATAAAGAATATAAACAACATCGCTTTAAAAAAAATTAATTCCAAGCAATATCTTCTCTAGTCAGTGATGTCCAAGAGCATTGTTATGGAATTGTCATTTCACAGTAAACCTCCTCCAAGAAAACACTTTTATCTTATGAACATAGTTTTCTTCCCCGGAGGACAATTAAGGAGCACCTTCTATGCTGACTCGATTGCATTCAGATTTTGCCACTCCCATCCACATTTACAGGCTCTATGATTGTAGTTTTGAGCACAAAACACCAATTTACTTTGGGTTCCTTCAGGCTTTCATTTAGTTGTAAATTCTTAGGGTGGTGACTTTGTATCTTGTTATGACAAAGTGTTGCCACACTCTCAATGCTTTCTCCATACACATGTGTTGATGATATCTAAATTATTTGGTTTCAGAACATGCCATTTCCTCCTTGATGGTTCTTCTCTAGCAGGGATCATAGTAGGCTTAGAGATCTTTGAATGGAAAGTCTTTCCAATGTAAGACCTAGAAATGATGAAAGCTTCTTTTTTCAAAAATGTTTTTAGAATAAAGTTCATCAATTTGATGGCACTTATTCAAATGTAAGAAAGTGGAAGTATGTCTCAGTGACTTCATTAAATGAAGGTATGCTTCATATTTAATACAATGTACAAAAGCAGGGTGTCCAGCAGCTCAATAAAGCTACACACCCACACAGGAGAACCTTGAATGGAGTTGAACTGTTCACCTCAGCCCAGTGGGGATGTGTGCCTCCTGAGTAGCAGCTGTGTTTATGTCTAACTAACTTGGCCTTATAGGAAAAAAAAAAAAGACAATTTAATTGGGAGTGTGAAAGAGCAAAGGAACGCTATTTCAGACATAAAACTCACATCTTTCTAGAGCTGCAGGAATTAAGGATGGGAAAAAATACACAGCTCACTTTCTTTTAGCATTCCCATTTGTTTGAATGCTCTTAAAATGCAAAGGTAAAGAAGCACATCTACTAGCTACAGTGGGCAGAGAGGTTGCAGTGGCATCAAGTCAGTCCCTAGACACAGATCTCTGCACCTGGTATTCTCTGTGAAGCGGAGGTGGCTGGTGACAGATGCAGTTTAAGTTCTACCTGTACTATAAGTTTACTTCTGTGGACTGGGCTATTCAATAGAAAGCCAAAAGGTTGAGTGAGGCCCCAATGAGGCATCTAATTGAGCAGAAAGTTCCTGTTTATCGGTTTCCCCATCTTACCTTTTAGCTCACCCCACTTCCTGCTTTAGATCTATACCACCTTGGTTCATCTCCCCAAGGGTATTAGAACAAATGCTATTAAGAGGTTTTATTAATGTTGTAATTTTCTGCTTTACTTATGCAAGACAAATTTATTAGAAGCAGGGTTCTAATTATTATTTGTTCACATAATTTATCTTGCTTGTGAGACAATGTTTAATAACCAAGAGCTAAATCATTCCCATTGCCGGTTGAGCACACTTACTCACCATGGTACCTGCAGTACGTGAACAAACAGCCTTTCCTCATTTCTCAGGAAGCAAAAGGCACAAAGACAACTTTCAGACATTCTCCAGGCATCCTTCGATGATGATGATTTCTTCTTAGGTTTTTGGTATTGATGCTATTGGTAAAATTTACTGGTTTATATTTTAAATCATGTTCTTAGTCATGGATATAAGCAAATTAAAATTATGTTTGTAATACTATATAGGTAAGAGTTTTACTCTTATTTGTGCTTCAATGTGAAAGATAACTGGTCTGACTTTTTAAAAATCGGTTAATATAAAAAAAATGAGATAAGCAATGAAATTGTCACTTAAGATTAGCTGACATAGAGTACCCTGTGAAGTCCAGGTTTTGGGAGTCCAAATGGCTATCATCATGGTAGACTGGTTTAAATGGCATAAACTTTTTTTTTTTTTTTAGTCCTTTAAGTACATTGCCATTCAAAAGAAATTGTCTTTAGGCATAAACAAAACTTCACTGTACCTTCTTCAGCACTGTACCATTTTTTACTGGGCTTTCTGTATTTTACATTAGTTGAATCAAAGCAATGGGTAAGTAGTGAATGTCTTCAAATTAGAAGAACTTCTGCACATTTACAGCTTATAAAATATCTCACAATTAAGAAATGTCTTCTTCAAAGCCCTCGTTAAATGCCAGTTTGTTGACCTCTAGCACATTCACATGACAGTCAGCTGTTACCTAAGAGGGTATCTCTCAATGATGTCATGCCTAAGATTCTCTTTGAAAATCTGATGAATTATAGTAACAGTTTATTAGAATAATAGACACACTGACAGATCTACATTCTCGCTCTCTGTGTGTGTCTCTATCTCTCTATATCACTTTATCTTTCACTCACACACACACACACACATTTAACAGTTTCAGGAAATTCATGGCTTACTTCATGTTTATCCATTTTAATGACCTTTGCCAAATATGATGAACTATGACTAAGTTGAGAGTAAAGGAGAGGTTTAAAGGAAAGATATGTAGCATTCAGATATCTGGGGAGAGTAAGACTAGGTGGGGTTTAGCACAGGTGATTTGAAGGCTAATTAGTCTGAGGATTTACCTGGACTTCCTGGTGAAGCCCAGGGCAACTAAAGAGGGAAGATGGGTCACCCCAAATAACCCCAGTTTCTTAAATATAGAGCCAGAACTAATTGGTGTGAGGTTATTCTTTGCTCTATTTCTCCTGACTATTACGTTTTCAGTCATAGGACAGGTGTTTAAATATGTAGAAGCTAGGTTTAAAGTTTTGGTGTTCACTTTGGATCATCTGGTAAGGCAAACTGACTACTTTTTTCTTTACTGTTCCCCTTCAGCCCAGTCCAAGCAAAAGCCTTTTTTTTTTTTTTTTTTTTTTTTAGTGAAAGACCTTACTTAGCTACATCTAGAATAATTGCTTCTTTATGTCAATGAGATGGTAATGTATTCAGAGTTTTCTACTCACATATTTTATTACCACTTTCATTTTAATTTGCAAAAATTTTGGAACATTCTCAAAAATATTTTCTCAAGTTCAAAGAAATAATATAGTGTTATAGTTTAGTAAGTGAATCGGCCTCATTTTCTGAATCAGAGATGCACAGTCTACCTATTTTGCTTGATAACAAATGAAAGACACTCCATGCAATAACTGACTAGAAAAAAAGAAACCATATTTATGTTTCTGATGTTTTCACCAGATAAAGTTTCATTCACATCTTTTGCAACCATGTTTAAAACCCCAGACTTTTATTGTATTTAACGAATTTAAAGAATGCCTTCTATTTTGTTAAAGCCAAGATATCATGAAGTTGATAGCCTAATGTGTTAGAAATATTTATGTTGGGGATAGCTCACTTCTGGACTTGTCAGGGCAAAAATAGAGAAAATGTATCAAGGCAGGGTTGCAGTCAATTTAAAGATATTTTACAATCAGTGTACCATGGATTTTCTTGGAATTTGCATGAACCAATTATTATCTGAGAATAATAATTGGGTTTTTAATACCCACAACACCAAGAGTCTTTTCAAACAAATAGCGTGTTGTTCATTTTCCCATAAAGGCATTGTCCTACCAGTAGGAATGTTACAGTTTAGCTGTATGCATTGCAGGCAGATGTAATGGTTATTAAAGGGCAACCTGAGTCAGAATCTGTGAATCGTTTTTAAAGGAAGCTGTTTCAAAAATTTCTATCAGTGCATAAAATTCAAGTCTTTGGGTTTTGTGTGTGTGTGTTTTTTAGAGCAATCTCTGAACATGAGAGTCAAAATATTGATCCAAAAGATAGTGACAAATATCTTGTGATATTTACTTTTTAACCTCTTCTCAAACAGTGCCACATGGACTTTAAAACCAAATAGAAGTAGACAGTGTCAGAAGGACTAGATTAAGCACAAAATAAGAGCTCTCCATGGATCAGCACCTTTTCACTGCACAGAATATTGAGATGTTTCCATCTAGTCATGAAAAGACTTGCCGACCTTCACTGAAACTTCAAGTCCCAAATCTGTGTAACTGTGCATGATATGATTAAATTACACTAGCTAAATTAGTTACTTTAGTAAGTTATGAAAAAAAATTAGTATTGTGCATCCAACCATAAAATATTCAATGACAAATCAAGTGTATGTCAATTGAAAAATACATTTTATATCCTATTCAAAACAGGACTTCCAATAGCTGTAGTGTTCTTAGATGTCTATCTGAGAGACGCATGTTAACAGAATATTTGAGAATTTCTGATGTCACACTGCTCAGCTCTCCCTGAAGAAAACTCAGTGCACCGCCATCTCCTGGTTATAAAGAGACTCCAATTAAAGATAATAATCAAAGGGGTAGTGACCATCCAGGAATGTATGCTACCTAGACACGCATTGATTATTTGAAGAAAGGAGGTGAAGTACAATTATAGAATCATGCTTTAAATGTTTCCTTTTTAAAATTTTAATCATTTAGTTAAATATTTCAAACCTATAGACAAAAATCTAAATACCGTATATGAAAAATTCCAATGCATCTACCAGCCTCCATGATCTAAGAAAGGTTAATACTTTGTCTTATTTGTTCCTTATTTATGTTGTTTAAAAATGAAAACATTAAAGAAACAGCCAATGTTCAAGCCTCCATCCTTCAGTCAATTGCTGTCACCACATTTGACCAGGCCTCTGGAGTTGGTGTGCATTGTTTGCATATGTGTCTTTCTATTGTAATATCCCTTCACAAGATACATTCTTGTTCAATGTTTTTTTTTTCAATCTAAATAAATAGATACATTTACAGACCCACCTCTCTCCTCTCTCTCTCTCTCTCTCTCTCTCTCTCTCTCTCTCTCTCACTCTCACACACACATAATTTAATAACTGCTCCAGGAAATTCAGATTACCACATGTTTATCCATTTTAACAATATTGAATGTATCCTTTTCAGCCCACTTTTATTTTATTCAATATTATATTTTTGACATTTATACATGTTGATATATAAATAATATTTACTGATTTCAATCACTAAATAGTATTTAATAGTATGAAAATTAAAGAGTTTGCATCCATACCAATTCCACCATTAGCATCTCTTACATAAATGACCTAAATGGGGATAAGAGTTCTTAAAGGAGAACATTTTGTGAATGAGCATTAAAATCAGGCCTTCTGCAGCAAATGCAGAAGGCATGAGAATGTCAGATCCTCTAACAATTCAAAAACTCTAGTTTGGCTCTAGCTAGGACAAGAGCACCAGCAGGCAGAAGCTAAGTGGGTTGAAAATGTGGGAAATTTGGTGCATTTGCTCCACCTTTTTTTAGGACTCTTGTGATGAAGGGGAACAGAGATGAGGAAACACAAACTCTTCCCATTGGTGAAACACAAATTCAGAGGTAGAGTGAGGACTCAAAGAAGATTGAAACATATGGCACACAAAGGATTTTGCAGCTTTGACAACACCAAATTCTAGTTAGAGAAACCAGGTTCTCAGCTTGCCTGGAGTGACACATTTCCTAGATTAGGCCCAATTACCCACCTACCCTGTGGCCAAAGCCCTTTGCTATGCACTTTGCAGTACTCCAACCCAAGGTGGTGTGTACTGCCCCACCCTCCACTTTGGGCTCAGCCAAATGAATTATTCAGGACAATATGATATTAACAGATGGATTTCAAGCAGTAGCTAGAAATATACTTGTGCAGTTGGCCTGGCACTCTTGCAATTCTGCCATCATTATGAGAAAGCCAAGCCCTGTTCTACCTACTAGTCCCAGAAGAGAGAGGCATGTTGAGCCGTCTCAGGAATATGAAGAGAAAGGCTGAGCTGAGTCATGTAATAATAAACCACTTCAGACACCATAGCCTCCACAACAAACCAGTACATCTGTGAGAATAAATCTTTGTTTTTTTTTTAAACCACGAATTGTGGGGTTTCTATAACATAGCATTATTGTAGCTATCATTAGCTGATTCTGTTCATGGACTGAAAGACTCAATAATGTGAAGATATAAATTTCTTCCAGATAATTCTCTAGACTCAATAAAATTCCAATAAGGGCCCTAGCAGGTATCTTTTTAAAAAAATATTTTTTATTGATTTCAGAGAAGAAGGGAGAAGGGGAGAGAGAGAGAGAGAGATGAAAACATCAATGATGAGAAAAAATGATTGCTCTGCTGCCTCCTGCACGCCCCCCACTGGGGATTGATCCCACAACCTGGGCATGTGCCCCAAACAGAAATTGAAACATGACCTCCTGGTTCATAGGTTGACACTCAACCACTGAGCTACACTGGCTTGGCCAGGTATCTTTTTTGTTTTTGTTATTGAAATAGACAGAAGGATTCTAAATATTCATAAAGAAATGCAAAATATAAGGAAACTCAAGGCAATTTGGAAAAGAGGAACATAGTGCAAAAAAGTTTTCTAACATGAGATAAAAAGACCCATGAGAAAGCTATAATGATTAAAGCAGTAAAAGAATAGACAAAATGATTAAAAGGATGGAAAGGTGAGCCCAGAAATAGATCCACATATATTACTATCACCTTATTTATGACAACATGTCAGTGAAGTTGGAGACAAAAATGATAATTTTCCACAAAAATCCATGAGACAATTTATATCTATATATATGGAAAAATTAATCTTGATTTTTACATCAACCTTTACAAAACAAAAATAATCAATTCATGATGGTTTGTAGATCTACTAGTAGGTGAGGAATAAAAACACAAAGAAGTCTTTTAGTTTAAAACGTATGAGAAGCTCTTCTTAACCATAAACAAAGATTTTTTTAAGCAAGAGTCAAAAAACATAAATCATCAAATAAAAATGGTAAATTTAATTACGTTGAAATTAAGAAGTTTTGTTCATGAAAGGACACTATAAGAGTGAAAAGACAACTAACAAAGTGTGAAAAAACATTGCAAAGCATTTATCCAAGGAAAGACTTGTCTGTAGGAAATGCAAGCATCCATACAACTCATTAATACAAAGAAACTCAAACAAAGAAAAAATGGCAAAAGATTTGAACATACTTTATAAAAGAAGATATCTAAATTGTCATACACATATGAAATGAAAATAGCCAGGCAACACTTGAAAATATCTAACAGTAGTCACCAAGAAGAGGCAAATTCAAAGCACAGTGAGGTACTGGTACACACTCATAAGAATAGCTAAATTAAGAAGACTGGAATGTTGAATGTTAGCAAGGATGCTGAACAAAAATCCTTAACATTGCCATAAAAATGCAAACTGATAACCATTTTATAAGCAGGTTCTTAAAAAGTTAAAATTATATCCATACTACTATGCAGCAATTCCTCTTTAGGTATATCTAAGATATCTCAGATAAATAAAAACTTATGTCCCCAAATGATTCATAGAAAAATGTTCATAATAGTTCCAAACTGGAAAGCCCTCATGAATATCATAAGAAAATTGACAAGCCAATCATGGTGTTCATTTGTATGATGAGATACTTCCCAGCAACAAAATAGAACAAATTATTCAACAGCAGGGATGAATCAAAACACATTATGCTTAGTGAGAGAAGGCAGGCACAAAACAGTGCATATAGCATAATTCTGTGTGTTTGAAGGTTCAGAATGTCAAAACTAATCAATGATTGTAAAGTAAGAATAGTAGTGGCCTCTGAAGGGGGTGCAGAGGGAATTAGCTATAGTTATGGAAATATATATCTTTAGGGGGGAAATGGCATGGATTATACGTATGAGTATATGCATTTGTCAAATTCATCAAACTTAAGATCCATACACTTCTCTCTGAATAAATTATACTAAGAAATCATCAGGAAAATGTAAATCAAAGCCACAATGATATATCTATCACCTTATACCTATCAAAATGGCCATCATCCAAAAGTCAACAAATAACAAGTGCTGGCAAGGATGTAGAAAAATGGTAACCCTTGTACACTGTTGATAGTGTAGAGTGGGGGAGCCACTATGAAAAACAGTATGGAGTTTCTTCGAAATATTAAAAATATTGATACCATTTAATTTCTGACCCAGAAACCAAACCAGCAATTTGAAAAGATATATGCATACTTATGTTCTTTGCAGCATGATTTACAATAGCCAAGATATGAAAGCATCTGGCTGCGAGGACAGCTCTGGGACTTCAGGGATTTGGAGCCCCATTGCCCATTGTTCCTCTGTGGGGTTGATCCTCTGAGACCAGAATGACCAGATCACAGGGGAGGTACCCACCTTCCCAGGGAACACAGGCCATATTCCACCAGAGATTTGAAAACCCAGAGAAACACAAAAGCTAAAAAAAAAACAAAAACAAACAAAAACAAAAAAACTTGTGATTCATCACCACCTACTGGAAAATAATGCACTTCTTATCAATCTGCTAGAGCAGTGGTTGGCAAACTGCGGCTCGCGAGCCACATGCCTTAATCAGATTGAGGACGTTTTTAGCAAAGGCCAGGTTAGGAGTACCCTAATTAAGTTAATAACAATGTACCTACCTATATAGTTTAAGTTTAAAAAATTTGGCTCTCAAAAGAAATTTCAATCATTACACTGTTGATATTTGGCTCTGTTGACTAATGAGTTTGCCGACCACTGTGCTAGAGAAATGCCACTCATACATAGAAGCCTAGGCAGAGAAGGAGTCCATCAAATATCACAAACAACCAAGGTATCAAGGCAGCTCAGAAAGAAAATGAAAATTATCCAAAAAATAAATTTAAAGACATGGACATATGTGATTTAAATGACAGAGAAGTCAAGATTGCAGTTCAGAAAAAAATCACAAGATGCAAAAAACACAGATAGGCAGTTTAATGAACTCAGAAACCAAATCATTGAACAAAATGAGCACTTTACCAATTAAACTGAAACTTTAAAAAGGAACCAAATAGAAATTCTGGATATGAAAATCAATAAAAGAGATCAAGAATGAATTAGCTAGTATAGGAAATAGAGCTGAACAAATGGAGAAAAGAATTGGTGATATCAAAGATAGAAATTTAGAAATGACACAGAGGGAAAAAAGAGAAAGACTTGAACATTAAAATAAAGTGAAAGGACTCTACAAGAACTATATGACTTCACCAGGAAGAGCAAGCCTACCTAATAAAATAGTAATATGTAAATTACCATCACTCTGCTATGCCCACAATTGGGCCAGTGGGAGGCGCAGGGGGCGGGACTCGGGGTGGCCGGGGTAGCTGATTGGGCCAGCGTCTGCGCCATGGCTGTGCTGCGGAACAGAAGGGGCCTCTGGGGCAGCAAGCTCACTTCCCGCTGCGGACCATCAAAAGCGGGGGAGCTGGGTGCCTGTCTGCTCCAGCACCAGGCCTTTCAGAAGCCTCCATTGAGCCGGAGGCTTCTGAAAGGCCTGGTGCACCAGCGGACAGGCACCCAGCTCCCCCGTGATCAAAAGTGAAAGCGTGTAGGGGTCCCTACACGTGCATGATTCAATCATGCACTGGGCCTCTAGTTTATACTAATAATAGCCTAGGTGGTCATCACCCCCTGATGCCATGATGCCTTCACGCCGTCACAAGATGGCTGCGTGCAGTGGAGGTGGGGCCGGGCAGCCACTCCGCACAGCACTGAGGAGGCTGGTCCCCATGTCTCCGCCACCTCGTGTGGAGGAGGCGGGTCCCGGCGGCTGGTCTGCATGGCTTCCACTGGGGTTCCCACAGCCCCTCGCCCACCGCAGAGACAGGACCCCCGACTCCGGCCTACCTCTTTGGGGCAATCCATCAAGGAGCCCCAGATGGGTGGGTGGGGCCCACCTATTTGTGGCAATCAATCTCGGGACTCCCGCACTGTGAGAAGGCATAGGGCAGGCTGGGAGATCCGCGCACCAGAGTGCATGAATGTCATGCACCAGGCCACTAGTATTAGAATAATAGGCATGCCAGAAGGAGAAGAGAGGGAAAAGGGAACAAAGAAACTAGTCAAACAAATAGTTGATGAGAACTCCCCAAACCTACAGAAAGAGCTAGATCCTTGAATCCAAGAAACAAAAAGAAAACCTAATTACCTCAATCCAAAAAGGCCTTCTTCAAGGTACATTGTGTTAAAATTATAAATAAAATAAAATAATAATAATGACAAAGAAACAATTCTCAAGGCAGTCAGGAAAAAGAAAAAAGTAACCTATAAAGAAAAGCCCATTAGGTTATCATCGAACTTCTCAGCAGAAACTCTATAAACTAGAAGAGAGTGGAACCGTATATTCAAACTACTGAAAAAGAGAAGATACTAGCCAACAATAATATATCTATCAAAGTTATCCTATAGATAGGAAGAAGAAATAAAGACTATCCCAGACAACCATAGCTGGTTTGGCTCTGTGGATAGAGCATCAGCCTGTGGACTGAAGGGTCCCAGGTTCTATTCCGGTCAAGGGCACATGCCCAGATTGCAGGCTCGATCCCCAGTAGGGGGCGTGCAGAAGCAGCCGATTAATGATTCTCTCTCATCACTGATGTTTCTGTCTCTCCCTCTCCTTTCTCTCTGAAATCAATAAAAATATTAAATTAAATTAAATTAAATTAAATACTATCTCAGACATACAGAACCTGAGGGAATTTATCACCAGGAGATCGCCATTGCAGGAAATACTTATTCTTTGTTAGTGTCTTTTCTTACTGGTATCAAAGAGATGTGCATTGCCTTACTGATTCTTGGTCTTCATCACGTGATAAAAATGATAAAAAATGATAAAAGTGATAAAAATTCACTTTTTGTACATAGATGGCCATCCTCTTACTGTGTACTCATGGGACAGAAGGAGCAAGGTATCTCTCTGTGGGCTATTTTATAGGGCCACTCATCCTGTACATGAGGACAGAGCGGGTGACCTAATCACATTCTATCATGTTGGGGTTAGGATTTCAAGATATGAATTAGGGAGGCACAATCATTCAGTTCATAACAGAGAATAAATTGTTTTAATCCATTTTGTTCATCACTATATCGTCAGAGTTCAGAGGAGTGACTGTATATAGTAGGTCCTCTATATAGTAGTGACTGTATATAGAGGTGTAGTAGACACCTCTACACCTGGTGTCTACTAAGGTTTCTAACCTTACCTGTTCTCCATCAGAAGGTCTCATGCCACTTTTTGCCACAGCATCCTATTACCATAACTCTGAGACACTTTTATGTCCACTGAATTCTTATCACCACAGAGTCTAATGCTCTCCCCCAAAGAACTGCGCACATAGAAAATTTAGGGATTTTTCTCAGGTAGTTTTTGCCTAAATTTACCATGTAGCTATTTCATGGAGACAACTTTAGAAACATACTTAAATTCTTTTTTATCTTATACCACATATTTAATCCATTTGCAAATTCCATCAGCTATTTCTTCAACTACATCTACAATTCAATGATTTCTCACAACTCATATCATTTATGTCTAAACACTTTCATCTCACCTTGAATATTACAATGGTGTTCAAACTGCTTTTCTTGCTTCAACCCGTGTCACTCCTTATCCCACCCAGTATATTCTTCACAAAATTCAGAGAGTTCAAAAATGTAAGTCGAATATGCACACTTCTGCTTCAAATCCTTTGATTATTTCTCTTCATACTCAGAGTCAAGTCCTTACAACGTCCCTTAATCTTACACAGCTTTATGCCATGATATTTTCTCTTGAAATTTGAACATTTTACTCACTCAGTTCTACCCACATTGAGACTTCTTATTGTTTTTTTAATATGCCAGTTATACTCTCCCCTGTACTTGCTTTTTCTCATGACAAAACTTGTCACCATCTTAAACATCATGTAATTTACTAGTTTGTTTATTTTTTTCTCTCTGCACTAGAGTAACAACTTTGGGGGAAAATGTCTTGGTCAGCTGAAGCTACTGTAACAAATGTAGCGCCAACTGGGTGGCTTAAACATTTATTTCTCATATTTTTGAAGGCTGGGAAGTCTAACATGAAGGTTCCAACAGACTTGGTCTCTGATAAAAATTCACTTTCTTGTACATAGATGGCCATCCTCTTACTGTGTACTCATGGGACAGAAGGAGCAAGGTATCTCTCTGTGGGCTATTTTATAGGGCCACTTATCCTGTACATGAAGGCAGAGCAGGTGACCTAATCACATTCTATCATGTTGGGGTTAGGATTTCAAGATATGAATTAGGGAGGCACAATCATTCAGTTCATAACAGAGAATAAATTGTTTTAATCCATTTTGTTCATCACTATATCGCCAGAGTTCAGAGGAGTGACTGTATATAGTAGGTCCTCTATAAATACCTGTTGAATTAAACACACACACACACACACACACACACACACACACACACACACACACACAATACACAATGAAGTAAAAATACTGAGTCAGAGGTGGAACTGGAATTATCCTAGCCTCTTGTAAAGGCTGTGTAACACAAGGGTTTGCATCCTGGCTCTATTACTCTGGGCCCTTGATGGAGTGCCATCCCTGCAATCTCTGAAAAGCCTTTAGGATCCTCTTCCCTTTTCTTCTAGGATGACACATACTCATAGCCGGACGGTTCTATAGTCTCATCCTGTGGAATCCCAGAAATCCAACAGTCTCCCTTCATTTTGTCTTGTCACTGTTAACTTTAGTCCAACCTGGCAGTGTTTCTGTTGATATAACCCCATCTCTATCCCTGGATCCTGCCGAGAGATATCTCTTCATCTATAAATCATACCCATAATCTCTCTACCAAATGGCTTTCCAGTTGCACCCTTGGTGTTCTCTCAGAACACCTTCTCAAATCTTGAGTATGAAAAAGCTGAAATTTTCCAAATTTTCACATCCATTTCACTTAATTTTTTTTTTCAATTTACTTCTTTCTTCTTGCATTTTACTATAAGCAGCAAGGAGAAACAAGGCCACACCTTTAATACTTGATTTTCAAAAAAATCTCCTTAAGTGAATTTCCAAGTTTATCACTTTTAACTTCTTTCCACAAAACACTAGAATCAAGTTCTTTGCCATTTTATAACAAGGATCACTTTTCTTCCATTTTCTAATAACATGTTCTTCACTTTTGTCTGAGGCCTCATGAGATTCACCTTTATTGCCCATATTCCTAACAGTGGTCACTTCAAGATAATTCAGGTTCTTTCTAGCATGGACCTCAGAGCTCTTACAGCCTCTAACCATTAGGCAACTCCAAAGCCACTTTCGGTACATTTTACAGCAGCACCTCACTTTACACTCCCCAAATCTGTGTTAGTAAGAGTTCTCCCAAGAAATAGAACCAACACAATATTTATGTATATAGAAATATACATATTTCTATATGTATATTTTGGATTTGCCAGTCCCCAGAATCACTTAAGCCAATTTCATAAAATAGATATTTCTATATACATAAATATTGTGTTGGTTCTATTTCTTGGGAGAACTCTTACTAACACAGCATGCTGGAGACCCAGGAAAGAGCCGATACTGTAGTTCAAGTCTGAAGGCCAAGGAGCCAACAATGCAGCTCCAGTGTGAAGACTGTCTGCTGCAGAGTTTTCTGTTGCTCAGCCTTTTGTGCTATTCAGAACTTCAAGTGATTTGGTGATGACCATTCACATTACAGAGAGCAATCTGTTGTATTCAAAGCCCATTGATTTAAATGTTAATCTCATATAAAAACACACTCACAGAAACATCCAGAATGATGTTTAACAATATATCTGGACACCATGTCCCAATAAGCTGGCACATAAAATTAATGATCCCTTATGAAAACATACAAAATAAGAAAAGAATATCCATAACACTTAAAGTCTTTGTTTCTGCAACTGATCATGTGGATATAGTTGATATTCAAAACTATGTTTTATTATTACATATAAAATCAAACAAATAAAGGTATTTGGAGAGGGTTGTTTGGATGCAAAGTCATAGGTATTTTAAAAAACTTCTCCAGGAGATTTATTTTTATTTTTTCTCTATTGATTAAAGTATTACATATGTGTCCTTATCCCCTCTTTGCCCCCACACCCCCCTACTCATGCCCTCACACCCCTGGTGTCTGTGTCCATTGGTTAGGCTTATATGCATGCATACAAGTCCTTTGGTTGATCTCTCCCCCGCACCCTCGCCCTCCCCTACCTTTCCTCTGAGTATGAGGGTCTGATCAATGCTTCTCTGTCTCTAGATCTATTTTTGTTCATCAGTGTATGTTCTTCATTATATTCCACAAATGAGTGAGATCAAGTGATATTTATCTTTCTCTGACTGGCTTATTTCACTTAACATAATGCTCTCCAGTTCCATCCATGCTGTTGCAAATGATAAGAATTACTTCTTTTTTACCTCAGCGTAGTATTTATTCCATTGTGTATATGTACCACTGTTTTTTAATCCATTCATCTGCTGATGGACACTAGGCTGTTTCCAAATCTTAGCTATTGTAAATTGTGCTGCTAGAACATACGGGTGCATATATCCTTTCTGACTGGTGTTTCTAGTTTCTTGGGATATATTCCTAGAAGTGGGATCACTGGATAATAGGAGTTCCATTTTTAGTTTTTTGAGGAAACTCCATACTGTTTTCCACAGTGGCTGCACCAGTCTGAATTCCCACCAGCAGTGCACAAGGGTTCCTTTTTCCCCACATCCTCACCAACACTTGTGGTTTGTTGATTTGTTGATGATAGCCATTCTGACAGGTATAAGATGGTACCTCATTGTCGTTTTTATTTGCATCTCTCGGGTGATTAGTGACTTTGAACATATTTTCATGTCTCTTGGCCTTCCTTATGTCCTCTTTCAAAAAGTGTCTATTTAGGTCCATTGCCCTTTTTTTTTTTTAAATATATTTTATTGATTTTCCACAGAGAGGAAGGGAGAGGGACAGAGAGCCAGAAACATCGATGAGAGAGAAACATGGATCAGCCGCCTCCTACACAACCCCCACTGGGGATGTGCCCGCAACCAAGGTACATGGCCCTTGACCGGAATCGAACCCAGGACCTCCCAGTCCGCAGGCCAACGCTCTATCCATTGAGCCAAACCGGTTTTGGCCATTGCCCATTTTTTGATTGGGTTGTTTATCTCTCTTTTGTTAAGTTGTATGAGTTCCCTGTAAATGTTGGAGATTAAACCCTTATCGGTCATAACATTGGCAAATATGTTCTCCCATGCAGTGGGCTTTGTTGTTGTTTTGTTGATGGTCTCTTTTGCTGTACAGAAGCTTTTTATTTTGATGTAGTCCCATTTGTTTATTTTCTCTTTAGTTTCCATTGTCCTAGGAGCTGTATCTGTGAAGATATTGCTTCAGCATATGTCTGAGATTTTGCTGCATGTGGATTCCTCTAATATTTTTCTGGATTCCTGTCTTATGTTTAAGTCCTTTATCCATTTTGAGTTTATTTTTGTGTATGGTGTAAGTTGGTGATCTAGTTTCATTTGTTTTGCATGTATCTGTCCAATTTTTCCAATACCATTTATTGAAGAGACTGTCTTGACTCCATTGTATATTCTTGCCTCCTTTGTCAAATATTAATTGAGCATAGTGGTTTGGTTCGATTTCTGGGTTCTCTATTCTATTCCATTGGTCTATATGTCTGTTCTTGTGCCAGTACTCAGCAGTTTTTAGAACAGTGGCTTTGTAATACAGCTTGACATCTGGTATTGAGATCCCTCCTACTTTGATCTTCTTTCTTAGGATTGCTGCAGTTTTGGGGGACTTATTTTATTCCAGATGAATTTTTGGAGAGTTCATTTTAGGTCTGTGAAATATGTCATTGGTATTTTAATGGGGGGAACATTGAACCTAAAGATTGCTTTGGGTAGTATGGACATTTTAATGATGTTGATTCTACCAATCCATGAACACGGTATGTTCTTCCATCTGTTTATGTCTTCCTCTATCTCTTTTTCCAGTGTCCTGTAGTTTTCTGAGTATAGTTCTTTTACCTCCTTAGTTAAGTTTATTCCTAGGTATCTTAATTTTTTTGGTGCAATGGTAAATGGGATTTTGTTTTTTTTAATCTCTCTTTCTGTAAAGTCACTATTGGTGAATAAAAATGCCATAGATTTCATGGTGTTAATTTTGTATCCTGCTACATTGCCAAATTCATTTATTAAGTCTAATAATTTTTTGATGGACTCTTTAGGGTTTTCTATGTACTGTATCATGTCATCTGCGAATAATGACAGTTTTACGTCTTCTTTTCCAATTTGGATACCTTTTATTTCTTCTTCATGTCTAATTGCTATGGCTAGCACTTCCAGAACTATGTCAAATAGGAGTGGTGAAAGTGGGCATCCCTGTCTCCTTCCTGTTCTTAGGTGAAATGGTTTTAGTTTTTGCCCATTGAGTATGATGTTGATTGTAGGTTTGTCATATAAGGCTTTTATTATGTTGAGGTATGATCCCTCTATTCCCATTTTGCTGAAGGTTTTTATCAAGAAAGGGTGTTGGATTTTGTCAATGCTTTTTCTGCATCAATTGATATGACTGTGATTTTTATCTCCCAATTTGTTTATGTGAGGTATCACATTTATTGATTTGTGGATATTATGCCATCCTTGCATTCCCGGGATAAATCCTACTTGGTCATGGTGTATGATCTTTCTGATGTAATGCTGCATCCGATTTGCTAGAATTTTTTTTGAGGATTTTTACATCTATGTTTATGAGGGATATTGGCCTATAATTCTCTTTCATTGTATTGTCTTTATCTGATTTTGGTATTAGGGTAATGCTGGCTTCATAGAATGAGCTTGGAAGTGTTCCTTCCTCTTAAATTTTTTGGAATAGTCTGAGGAGGATGGGTTTTAGTTCTTCCTTGAATGTTTGGTAAAACTCCCCTGTGAAGCCATCTGGCTCCCGGCTGTTGTTTGCTGAAAGCTTTTTGATGACAGATTCAATTTCTTCCATAGTTATTGGCCTACTGAGATTCTTTGATTCTTACTGATTGAGTTTTGGAAGGTTGTATTTTTCTAGGAATATATCCATTTCCTCTAGGTTGTCTAGTTTGTTGGATTAGAGGTGTTCATAGTATTTTTTAACAATCCTTTGTATTTCTGTGGTGTCTGCTCTTATTTTGCCTCTTTCATTTCTGATTTTGTTTATTTGGGTCCTCTGTCTTTGCTTCTTGGTGAGCCTGGCTAGAGGTTCATCAATCTTGTTTATCCTTTCAAAGAACCAGCTCTTGGTTTCATTGATCTTTTGTATTATTTTTTTGGTCTCTCTGTGTCATTTATTTCTGCTCTGATCTTTATTATCTCCTTCCTTCTGCTCACTCTGGGCTTTTCTTGTTGCTGTCTTTCTAATTCTTTAAGTTGC
The DNA here is from genome assembly GCF_027574615.1 of Eptesicus fuscus. Taxonomy (NCBI): domain Eukaryota; kingdom Metazoa; phylum Chordata; class Mammalia; order Chiroptera; family Vespertilionidae; genus Eptesicus; species Eptesicus fuscus. Next base: position 88,780,467 of record NC_072475.1, on the reverse strand, counting down.
AGAGTTAGATAATTTATTACAATTTTTTCTTGTTTTTTGAGGTAGGCTTGTAGAGTTATAAACTTCCCTCTCAGGACTGCTTTCACTGTGTCCCATAGATTTTGCATTGTTGTGTTTTCATTGTCATTCATTTCAAGGATGTTTTTAATTTCTTCTTTGATCTCTTTGATAACCCACTCATTGTTTAATAGCATACTATTCAGCTTCCAAGTGTTTGAATTTTTTAATTTTTTTATTGTAATTTATTTCTAATATTATGCCATTGTGGTCAGAAGATGCTTGACATGATTTCAATCTTCTTAAATTTGGAGAGACTTTGCCTGTGACCCAATATGTGGTCTATCTTTGAAAATGTCCCATGTGCACTTGAGAAGAATGTATATTCTGTGGCTTTGGGATGAAATGTTCTGAAGATGTCAATTAATTCCATCTGATCTAGTGAATCATTTAGGATTGCTGTCTCTTTTTTGATTTTTTGTCTAGAGGATTTATCCAGTGATGTCAGTGGTGTATTAAAGTCCCCTACTATGATTGCATTGTTGTGGATCCCTCCCTTAATATTTTCCAGGAGTTTTTTTTATTTATTTCTTTACTCCTGCATTGGGTGCATATATGTTTACCAGGGTTATATCCTCTTGTTGTATTGATCCCTTTAGTATTATGAAGTGGCCTTCCTTATCTTTTGTTATGGCCTTCAGTTTGAGGTCTATTTTTTCAGTTATAAGTATTGCTACCCCAGCTTTTTTTTTTTTTTTTGTTTTCATTTCCATTTGCCTGAAAGATATTTTTCCATCCCTTCACTTTCAGTCTGTGTGAGTCCCTTGTTCTGAGGTGGGTCTCTTGTAGACAGCATATATATGGGTCATGTTTTTTATCCATTCAGCCACTCGATGTCTTTTGATTGGAGCATTTAGTCTGTTTATATTTAAAGTTATTATTGATAGGTACTTGATTGTAGCCAATTTTTATTTTTTGTGCCTGTGTACCTTCTTCCCTTTTTATTTCTTCTTTTTACACCCGCCCCTTTAGCATTTCTTGCATTGCTGGTTTGGTAGTGATAAACTCCCTTAGCCCTTTTTTTTTTTTTTTTTGTCTTTTGTCCGTGAAGCTCCTTATTTCCCCTTCAATTTTGAGTGGTAGCCTTGCTGGATAGCATATTCTTGGATTCAGCCCCTTGCTTTGCATCACTTTGTAAATTTCCTTTCATTACTTTCTGGCCTGATGTGTTCATGTTGAGAAATAATTTGATAGTCTAATGGGAGATCCCCTGTATGTAACTTTCTGTCTCTATCTTGAAGCCTTTAAGATTCTCTCTTTGTCCTGAAGGTTTGCCATCATAATTACGACCTGTCTTTGTGTGGGTCTTTTCAGGTTCATCTTGTTTGGGACTCTCTGTGCTTGTGTGACTTTTTTCTTTCTCACATCAGGGAAGTTTTCTGACATTATTTCTTCAAATAGGTTTTCTAACCCTTGTTCCTCTTCCTGTTGTTCTTGCACCCCTATTATTCATACATTGCTTCATTTCATGTTGTCCCATAGCTCCCTTAGGCTCTCCTCCTGTCTTTTAATTTCTTTCTCCAATTGCAGTTCAGTTTGGGAGTGTTTTGCTTCCTTGTCTTCTAATTCGCTAATTCAGTCCTCTGCTTCTCCTAGTCTACTGTTGAAACATTCCATGGTGTTTTTTTTTTTTTTTTATTGCAGCCAAATCACTCTTTAATTCTTCTTGATTCTTACATAAGTTCTTGATTTTTTCATCCATCTGGTTTATGAACCATATGACCCTTATTCTGAATTATTTTTCTGCCATATTGCATGCCTCCGTTTCACTTAGCTGCTTTTCTGGCTATTCCTCCTTTTCTTACCTTTGCGGGTGTCTTTGTCTCCACATTTTGCTCTCACCAAAGGATCTAGGTGTTGAGTGGTGTGGGTGCTGCTCCTCAGGTGGCAGCGGCTCCTGGGGCAGTGGCTGCTCCTTGGGTCGTCATGGCAGCAGCTACTCCACAGTTGGCAGCAGTTCATGTGGTGGGCACTGCTTGCAGCAGTGGTGGCTTCTCTGGCTTGGGGGGAAGGTTGTTCGCACAGCTTCTGTTCCTTGGATGGGGGTGGGCTGCTCATGCAGCTGCTGCCCCTCGGAGAGGGGCAGGCTGTGTGCAGCTGTTGCTCTTCGGATGGAGGCAGGCTGCATGGGGGTGCCGCTCCTCAGAAGTGGGCAGGCCGCTTGTGGTGCTGCCACTCCTTGGACAGGGGCAGGACGCGTGATGTTGCTGCTCCTCAGCCTGGGGTGGGCTACTCATGGGGCTGCTGCTCCTCGGATGGAGGCAGGTTGCTTACATGGCTGCTGCTCACATGGTTGCAGAGCCCTGAGCTAAAGCATTGGGCTGGCCAGTTGGGAGCATGCTTCAGAACTCACAGAAGCCCACGCCTGGGATGGCTGGATCCTTGGTGACCATGGGACTGCAGCCAAGGCAGCAGGACCCTGGTGGGGGTGGCTGTAGAGTCTTGGGTGTTATCTAAGGGCACCCTGGGGGGAGGTGAGGCTGGGCTCCCAGTCACAGCAGCTCTCCCCTTCATAAAAGCGAGGCCTCTGTGGAAGAGCTGGCCGCTCTGGGACTGTTTGCAATGGTAACAGAGGCTGCCTGGTTAGGTGAGCCCAGTCGGCCTGCCCCTGAAGGTCCTGCGGGATCTAACTGTGCCTCACTCACACACACACACACATACACACACACACACACACACACACACACACACACCACACATCCACACACTTCTCTTTTGCTCCCTCACTCACTCATGCTCTCTCCCTCACTGCCGCCTTCTTCCTGCCGTAGTTGGGTCTGTAGTGTTATTGATCCATTCGTGGATGGAGTCTCCTCTCCGGGTGTCTGGTTATGTGGCTCACTCTCTACCACATTGGCCAAACAGGATAAAATTCACCTCGACAAGATATGACACAAAGAGAACAAAATATGAATGTACTCATGACACCGATAACCCCAATATAAGTGACCACCAGACAAAACAGGATTAGGGGAGAGATAAGAGAGCACAAATGATAGCAAAGAGAGAAAAAATGGTATGAGTGAAAGAAAAAGAAGAAAAAGCAAGAAAAAGTGAAAAAATCCTATCTAATAAAGAGGGAATATGCTAATTGACTGTCATGCCCTCAAAGATGGCGACAGCCACAGCCATTAAGGAGGGAATATGTTAATTGACTGCCACGCCCTCAAAGATGGCTGGCACCCAGTCCCCTCAGCTCCACCATGGCTGCCCCGAGTTCCCCAGTCCCCTCAGCCCCCAGCTGCCCAGAGCCAGCCCGAGGCGCAGGCAAGCCTCAGATGGCAGCTGCCCAGCCACATAGGGCAGCCGGAGGCTCAGGTAACCAGGGCTGGCTGAGGCTTGCACTGCTGGCAGTGGCAGCAGCAGAGGTGTGATGGGGATATCGCCTTCCCCTGATTGCTGTGTCACCTCCTGCCCCCGAGGGCTCCTGGAGTGTGAGAGGGGGCAGACTTGGCTGAGGGAGCCCCCTCCAGTGCATGAATATTCATGCGCCAGGCTTCTAGTATATATATATATAACACCAGAGAACAAACATACAAACACCAAATATCCAGTAAAGAGGGTGGGGGCAGAATCTTATATACAGAAAGTAAGGTTAAGGAATTGGATGAATATGGGAAGGACCTCAGTTCAGTATGGAGGAAGTAGAAAGAGGATGAATGTATAAGAAGAAAGAAAAAGAGAAAAATAATAATTAATTTTTTAAAATTAATTTAAAAATAGGATAAAATAAAAAATTAGAATGATGAAAAATTAATGCAAAAAGAAATAGAAAATAAAGAAACAAACAAAAAAAGAAAATAAAGAAAAAACAAAAAAGAGATAAAATAAAAATAAAAAAGTGAAGTGTCATTCCTTCCTGCCAATTTTTTAATTCCCCATGAGGGCTGGTTTAAGATCCCACTCTTCTGTACTGTGTGCCGCTTCTTAGTTTCCTCTTGCTGGGACTGAAGGCCTCTCTTTTGGCCAGTCCCTGTGGTCTCTCAGGGACTATTCAGATTTATTTATTTATTTATTTATTTATTTATTTATTTATTTATTTTTGTATTCTTTATAGCACTCAGGGTGTAGTCTGGGTGTGGCTGTATTGGTTGCCTGGAGACTGCAAGGATAGGCTATCTCTTCAGGAGAAAATGGCTATCTAGGTCCGGCACATCAGGTATGACTCAGCGCCAGACTCACAGCCACCTCTCCCTGACCCTCTCCTCTCCCCAGACTCCACTGGTCTGCACCTCCACCTGCACCTCAGCCATGGGTGAGCATCTGTATTTGAAAGGTCCTATGAACTAGATTCAGCTAACAAAATCAAAGACCAAAAAGAGGGGAAAGAGCTGTGCCAGGCATGGCACGGTCTGGGAAGCCATCCAGGCTGCCCCCTCTGAGCTCAGTCTTTTGTGGCTGTGGACCCAGATCTAGAATCCCCTGGCACCAGCAGTCCTGTGAACCTCCTTTCCACAGTCAGACACTATGCCTGACCCAAGGGATGTGGCCTCAGTGCCGTGCGGTTTCCCTCTGATGCTCTGGGCTTGGAGGTCTCACAGTTCTCTCCACCCCAGATCCCTGATTTTACAGTTCTCCAAGCATCCTCTGCCCTCACCTGCTGTGAATTGTCTCACCAGCTGTGTCTAGTTCACCAACTCGGGGTGGATGTTATTCAATTTAGTTGCTCGTTCTATCTGCTCTGGAACAAGGCATCTATTCTGCCGCCATTTTGTCTCCCTATCTCCGAGTGATTTTAATATATTACCAGAATGGGGAACCACTAAGAAAAGAAGCATGGCATAGCTGTTAACTGCTACCAATGACTTTAGGCTTTACTTTGGAGTTTGGAGAGTATGTTCACTAATCATATGAGAGATGCAAGTCAAAATGACAATGAGGTACCACCTCACACCTGTCAGAATGGCTATCATCAACAAACAAGTGCCGGCGAGGATATGGAGAAAAGGCAACCCTCCTATTCTGCTAGTGAGAATGCAAACTAGTGCAGCCTCTGTGGGGAAAAAAATTGGAGTTTCCTCAAAAAATTAAAAATGGAACTGCCACTTGACCCAGTGATCCCACTTCTAGGAATATATATCCCAAGAATTCAGAAACACCCATCAGAAAGAATACATGCACCCCTAAGTTCATAGCAGCACAATTTACCATAGCTAAGATCTGGAAACAGCTTAAGTGCCCATCAGCAGATGAGTGGATTAAAAAACAGTGGTATATCTACACAATGGAATACTACACTGTTGTAAAAAAAAGTAAGAACTCTTACCATTTGCAACAGCATGGATGGAACTGGAGAGCATTATGCTAAGCGAAACAAGCCAGTTGGAGAAAGATAAGTATCACAGGACCTCATTCATATGTGCAATCTAATGAACAACATAAACTGATTAACAAATTAGACCCAGAGACATGAAAACATCCAACAGACTGTCAAACCTCAGAGGGAAGGCAGGGGAGCGGGGGTAGATAAACCAATGAACTCATATGCGTATATGCATAACCCATAGACACAGACAATAAGGTGGTGAAGGCTTGATGGGGGAGGGGAGTGGGAGAGGGCAATGTGGGGGGGGGGATCGGGACATATGTAATACTTTCAACAATAAAGATTTATTTTTAAAAAAGAAACAAGAAAAATAGTGACAGACTCTGATAGAGAGCAGGCTGACAACTGTTAGGGAAGGGGGATTCGGGTGATGATGGGTGGTGGAGGGATTGAGAAAAAAGAGAGAGAACAAAAGCTCTAGGACAGGAACAACAGTGTGATGGTGGCTGCCAGGAGGGGGTGTGGGAGGAGGTGGCGGAAGGTATAGGGGGGATAAATGGTGATGGAAGGAGACTTGACTTGGGGTGGTGAACACACAATACATTGTACAGATGATGTGTTGTACAATTGTGCACCTGAAACCTGTATAATTTTTTAAGTAGTGTCAGACCAATAAATTCAATAAAAAAGAAATTAGGAAGACTTTTCTTCCCCTAAGTAGAAGTGGAATTATCCTTTATTGCAGGAGGTAGGGGGGCCTATGACATTTTGAATAGGATTGACTAAGGATAGGGGACAGGACACTTAAACCTGAAGTTTGAAATGAAGGAAATGCCTACTGGGAACCCCTCTTCCTAGGATAATCTTCTGAGACCTAGGAAAAAGTCCTGGTGGCTAAATATTCAATCACTTCCCTCCTATACATTGCTCCTTTTAAAACTATATTACTTCTATATTATATAAAACAGTGCAAGAGAACCCTCATGCACTATTGGTGGGGTTGAGGATTAGTGCAGCCACTATGAAAAATAATATTGAGGTTCCTCAAAAACTTAAAAATATAACTACCTTATGACCCAGTAATTCCACTTCTGTGTATTTAATTCAAAGAAATCCAAACACTAATTCAAATAAATATATGCATCCCTATGTTTATTGCAGCATTTTTTACAATAGTCAAGATATGGAAGCAATCTAAGCTAAAGCTCCATCAATAGACCATTGGATAAAAAGATGTGTGATACACACACACACACACACACACACACACACACACACACACACAATGGAATATTACTCGGCTATAAAGAAAACAAAATCTTACCATTTGCAAAAATATCAATGGACCTAGAGGCTACTATGCTAAGTGAAGTAGGTCAGACAAAGAAAAACAAATACCATATGATTTCACTTATATGTGGAATCTAAAAACCAAAATAAACAAACAAACAAAACAAAAACTAACTCATAGATACAAAGAACAAACTGATGGTTGCCAGATGATTGGGAGACTGGGTGAAAATGTGAAGTGATTAAGAAGTAAAAATTGGCAGTTACAAATTAGTCATGGGATGCAATGTACAGCATAGGGAATATAGTCAATAATATTGTAATAACTATGTATGGTGCCAGGCAGGTACTAGACTTATAGGGTCAAGAGGGAATTACTTCTTTTTAAGGTATATATACTGAGTGGCCAGATTATTATGATCTCTAATATATATATTAGAGGCCTGGTGCATGAATTTGTGCATGGGTGGGGTCCGTCCAGCCTGGTCAGGGGGAGGGGACATGGGCAGTTGGCCGGCCTGCCTGCTGATTGAACTCCTGGTAAAGGGGACAATTTGCATATTAGCCTTTTTTTATATAGGATATACATGAGTGGCCAGATTATTATGTGTTCAGAGGTCATAATAATCTGGCCACTCAGTGTAAGTATCTAATTACTATCCTATATAATAAAAGCCTAATATGCTAAGTGTCTGGTCGGCTGGTCGGCCGTTCAACCAATCAAAGTGTAATATGCTAATGATATGCTAAGGCTGTTCAACCACTCACTATGACGTGCACTGACCACCAGGGGGAAGACTCTTCAACTAGTAGGTTAGCTTGCTGCTGAGGTACGGCTGATCGGGACTGAGTGAGACAGGCCAGACATGCCCTGTAGCCCTCCTGTGGTTCCTCCCCAGCTGGCCAACCACCCACTTCCCTCCCCGCCCCAATCGTGCACTGGTGGGGGTCCCTCAGCCTGGCCTGTGCCCTCTCGCAATCTGGGACCCTCGGGGGATGTCAGAGAGCTGGTTTCAGCCTGATCCCACAGGCCAGGCCGAGGGACCCCACTGGTGCACGAGTTCGTGCACCAGGCCTCTAGTGCTAATATAATATTGAAACTAATATAATATTGAATGTCAACTGTAATTAATTTTTTTTAAATTGTCCTATTTCTTCAGTCAAAAATGTGTGTATGCCTGCAAACTTGGGAAGTGGCAGTCTGGATCTAGGAAATGAGGGGTTCCAGGTAGAGAGTAGACTATGTCTTAAAACATCCCCTGACAGTCAAGAGAACCAGATGTTCTTGGGAAAAACCCATGAAGTTAGGGGTGAGCCCTCCTTCTTGAAAATAAGAGTAAAAGAGAGTTTAGAAGTACCACCAAAGTCTGTTTATCACTCTAATCTAGAGTACTGATACTGTCCTTTTACAGGGGAAAAGAAAAGGCACTTCAAATATATGAGCGATATACATTGTAAGATTGGTTCAAAATGCTTTTGTCCATAAAACTAAAAGCATATGATGAATCAGATATTGGTTTTTAAATGATACTAATAAGTAAAAAAGGCATATATACCCCATGACCTTTCCCAAGATGGTTTAAGTTTACACATTTACCTGATTCTGTGAGCTTCCCTCTTTTTGATTCTACATATAAGTGAGATCATACAGTATTTGTTTAGCTGTTTAACATTTCATTTAGCATAATATCCCCAAGGTCAATTCATGTTGTCACAAATGGTAGGATTTCCTTCATTCTCGTGGTTGAGTAATATTCTATTGTATATATTCTAGATGTCCAGTGCACAAAATTTGTGCACAGAGTGGGGTGTTCCCTTAGCCCAGCCTGCATCCTCTCGCAATCCAGGACCCCTCGGAGGATGTTGGGCCTAAATTGGCAATTGGACATCCCTCTCGCAATTCAGGACGCTGCATGCACCAGTGACCATACTTTTCATACAGGTGAAAGGCATCTTGCTGTTGTATGGGCAGCTACAGTTTTTTTTACCTGATTATAAAAAGTAGTACATGACATGATTCTTCTGAAGCAGTAGTACCATTTTCCCCATCATATGGGTGGATAAACTGAAGCAGAGAGAAGTTAAGAAATAGGCTTTGTCATACAGTTGTAAGTGTCAGAATCAGGGCTGACCACAAAATGTGCAAGCCAGAGTCCATGCATGTCATTGCTGCATCATACTGTTTTTTCAGTGTTAGAGTAGCCTTGCCAGATTTTAATTTTTAAATCTAAGAGACTGTTCCCAATATATAGGGTAGGGTCCCTCGGCCTGGCCAGCAATCAGGGCCATCTGTGGGGCAACCAGTGGACAGGGCTATCAGGAGGCCCCCGCTGGCATCCACCTTGGCTGGCACCCACAGGCCAGCCCTGCAGCCTGATCACTGCCACAGGTCACCTCCCTCTCCGGGGGCAGATGCTCAACACAGGAGCTGCCCCCTGGAGATCAGTGTGCAGCATAGAGACCGGTCATTCTGCCGGTCATTCCACTGTTTGGTCAATTTGCATATTAGGATTTTATTATATAGGATGCTACATCTTCTTTATCCAGTCATCCATTCACAGGCAGGTTATTTCTGTCTTGACTCTTGTTAATAATGCTGCAGTAAACATGGGAGTGCGAATTTTCCTTTGATACTGGTATTCCTTCTCTTTAGATATATACCCAGAAGTGAGAATGCTGGATCACATGTAGTTTAATTTGTAATTTTTGAGGACCTCCATATTGTTTTCCATGTGGCTGGATCAATTTACATTTCCACCAAGAATGCACAGAGGGCAAATGGTAGTTAGCAGGGGCTGGAAAGTGAGGAAAAAAGAGAAATGTTGGTCAAGAGAAAAACTTCTAGAAGATATGGGAATCTAATTCACAGTGCTTTAAATATATTTTATACTTGAAGGTTGCTGAGAGAGTAGATTTTAAATTTTCTCACCACACAAACGAAATGTTATTGTGTGATATGAAGCAGGTGTTAGCTAATGCTACTAAGGTGGTAATTATATTGGAATGTATATATATATATCAAATCAACATGCTGTGTGTCTTAAACTTCCATGAGGTTATATGCCAATTATATCTCAATAGAGCTAGGAAAAGGGGTTAACCTATTGCATTTAACACTATACCATCACAATGAGTCAAGCTGATACATTACTTTCAGTGGGTAAATAATTCTGAGAGTACTTTTTGTAGACCAAGCAAACACAGAACAGGTCTTCCTCTGTACTCTCTCTTTCCCTTCTTTCTTTCTATAAGAAATCTGGACCATATTTAACTCAAATGTGACCTTATTTCAATAAGATGTCTTTAAGGGAGACATACCTAGTAATTAAAATGCACCTAAACCTACAGTATTTTAATATCAAATTTTTTTCAGTGAACATGTGTAACTGTCTTAGCTTTATCATTCACAAAATTTAGTCCACACATTCCCTAAGATGCCTTAAAATCCCCCTTTTCTTTAAACACTGAAAGACACATAGTCACTGTTATGGTTTGTTTGTTTGTTTATTTTTCATTAATCTAACTAGGGCTGTGAAAATGCTCAACACATATTAAAGTTTTTCTCATGATGGGTTTCAATACCATGCATCAAATTCAATGTTGGAAGAGTCATTTTTCTCCATAATGACCTTCAATCATTCTTGGTTATTTTAATTTATTTAGAAAACAATTTATTAATCTGTCTTGAGAGAAATTGTATATTTCTGTTAATAGCAAGTCATTCCCTGGTCAAGTATTCATGGGAGAGTTCCTTCAGCAGTAATGAGGTTATTAACAGTGCCTTGTGATACCAGTCCCATTGTCATGGTAACCATCTGATGGTGCCACTCCTGGGCCCTGAAGATTATTACACGATTATAAAGCCCCAGTTTCTTCAATAAGAAATGCTAACTCTAAGCATTAGTTTCGCACTCACCTGTCAGCTCTTATGTGATGCTCACTTCCACATTTCAGTTTCTGAGAGATAGAAGTATTCTCTGGCAATCCTTATCTCTTTCATTCATTTTTTGGTAAAGATTCCACATTTTGCATTGGATTAATCTGTCACTCTTCTCACAAATATTTAAATGTGCATTTTATTAAGTTTTCCTGAACTTTTATTTCATTTCCAATGTTATTAGAGATGCTCTAGGAGCCGTGAAATATGAGGTTTCATTACAGCAAATATTATTTTAGTCATCTTTCAGTGAAAATGTATGTGGACTCTAAAAGCCAACATTAGCTTATAGAGATGGACAGATTTCCACACTCCTTCATCTCAGGAAAGTTAAGATTAACTGATGCAACTTGTTTATAGCTTAGTACATGCTAACTTTTTTAAATTTACCTGTGAATCACAGGCAAATCTAAAAATCAAAAGACCATCTTTATTCTGGCAATCTCCAAGAGCATCATGATACCAGACAAAAATAATACCAGTTTAGACTATTAGGTATTTTAACAGCTCTTTAGACAAATATTAATCCTCTATTGGTGCTGATGATTTTGCTATTAGTTATTAAGTCCTTGGGTCATTTCTTTTTAAAAAATTGTTTTACATTTTTAATTACAGTTGACATACAATATTATATTAATTTCAGGTGTGATTAATTTCATAGTGATTAGACATTTATATAACTTGTGATGTGCTCACCCTGTTAAGTCTGATAAAGGGTCATTTCTAAGTTGTGTCTTTTCAAAGACTTGAGTTATGATGGGTAGAGAGCAAATTAAGAATCTAACTTTTTAGTAAGCAAATGTGTGGTCAGTATTATACCTTGGTAATTTAGGACCTAGACCAGTGATGGGCAACCTTTTGAGCTTGGTGTGTCAAACTTCGCCAAAAAACTGAGCATAACTCGGGTAGTGTGTCACTTTGAGGAAAAAACATTATTTCGCAAATGTTTCATCCTCAGGAGCAGCAAATGTTTCATCCTAGGCATGTGGCCGCCTCAGCGGCCGCGTGTCATCAGAAATGGCTACGCGTGTCAGTGCTGACACGCGTGTCATAGGTTCGCCATCACTGACCTAGACTAATCATGCTCTTTGAGACTATGACAAAAGAAAATGGAGTTAGAAAGGCAACACTGAGAATACTGAATTCACAATTAGCCCTACATATAAATAATGCCAAAAATTAGCTTTGTCTTTGTCACATTTTTGCCCTCCTGTGTTGTAAAAATGCCTTCCTGTAAACAATGTATCTTTCTTTATAGTTTTCCAAGTTCAATACAAAGAGTCTGCTGGGTAAGAAGGCCTGGAAATCTGGAAAACGCAAATGACAGGAGGAGCAAGTTACTGATATCCTGGCAAATGGAGAATCAAGCATGAACCCAATCTCTTTACTAAAGAGATAAAATTTTAAGACATGCACATTAGGCCTGGGCCTGCTTTCTCTGAGTTGGTGCAGTACATCGAAATCAGCCTTCTTAAAGCACAATCTGTGGCATGTGCATTGGCATACTGCATATTTATAAATGTAGTATTAATCACAGAACACGGCACGCACACTTGACAGGCTCAAATTCACCTTGATGTGATCTAGGCAATTGAAGGCTCACTTATATTCCAGAAGAAATTCTTTCTATTATTAGTCGTTTTCAAAGATATTGATCTGTGTCCCATGAAGTAGTATCAGAGGATATTATTATACCTTAGGTTCATTCTCATAAATTGTTGCTCCAGGAGAATGAACAGAGAAGAAAAAGAGAAATTAAAGGTGGAAATAAAAAGAAGAGCAGAGAAACCAGAATTCAAATAGACTGCAGAGATTTTGATTAAACATAAGGCAGTGATGGGCATTGTGAGAAAGTGACCTTATAACCACAATGTAACCACAATGTAGAAAAATAACTTTCAGGAGACAGATTATGAATGGAGTCCTACACAATGCTAGGCAAAAGACTATCTTCGCCAAGAGACCCTCTAACCTTACCAATCAAAAATAATATTAACTTACGGCATTTGAATTGTTTAAAATTGAAGGCTTTAAGCAAAAAGGATCAAAACCCTACTGCTTTTAAAAAATATTTCAATAGAACTGGCTGGTGTGGCTCAGTTGGTTGAGTGTCAGCCTCTGCACCAAAGAGTCACTGGTTCGATTCCTGGTAAGGGCACAAGCCCAAGTTGTGGTTTCAGTCCCCAGTTGCAAGCATTCATTCATTTTAATGAACTGCAAGTTAATCAACAATGTGGGAATTCAGATTTTTCAAGTGGTACTCTGCTTCACCAGTATTTGGGAGGGGGTTAATTCTCTAGGTAACAAGTTTTGATTCTGTGAAACAGAGTATTATCCTGTACTTGAGTCAGTTTCCCTGGGAAACACTTCTGCACTGAGCTTAGCTGTAGAAACTGTGTTGGGAGGTGCACCTGTGGAAGAGAAGGGAAAGAAAGGGAGTGCAACCTGATTGGTTAGAGGGGAGGTTGACCTCTGATGCAGTCTCTGCCAAACCAATAGGGGGCTCTGAAGCTAAGATGAGCCTTCAGAGTTGACTTGAATTAGAGCAGGTGGGCCGGGACTCATCTCAGTCAGTTATTGGATGCAGGCTGTCCTTGGATGGAGGACATAACTTAAGCAAGTAACTCCTCTCAGCTGAGGAAATCCTGCTGGGGATTGCCACCTGAGGGCTGTTGCTGGGAACACTCTTAGCAGAGAGGATCGGGGTAGGGAGTTAACACCTTCATTCCTGAGGGAAATGCTGGTAAACAGGTCAAATCATCTATCAGATCTGGAATATAAAATGTTATCCTACCTAATAAAACAGTAATATGCAAATTGACCGCACCTTCGCTACGCCCAAGCCACGCCCACCAGCCAAGCAGAGCGAGTATGCAAATAAACCCGACCAAGAAGGCGGTTAATTTGCATACATAGGCGCCCTGAGCTGACCCCCTGCGGCAGATTGCAGGGAGCTGGGGTCCGCTCTGGCACCAGACTGAAAGCCTCCATGGGAGGCTTTTGGCCTGGAGCCATAGTGGACACCCAGCTCCCCGCTTTAGGTGGATGGTGGGCGTGGCAGACACCCAGCTCCTCACTCTGATTAGATGGTGGGTGTGGCGAGCAGACCCCCTGCCATCCAAAGCGGGGAGCTGGGTGTCCATTCCAGCTCCAGGCCAAAATCCTCCGCCGGAGGCTTTTGGCCTGGTGCACAAGCGGACACCCAGCTCCCCTGCCATCGAAAGCGAGAGCCAGAGCAGACACCCAGCTCCCCTGTCATCGAAAGAGGGGAGCAGACCCCCTGCCATCAATTGCAGGGAGCTGGGGGTCCACTCCTGCCCAAGAGGCTTTAAGTCTGGGCAGGCCTGGGCAGGGTTGAGCCGGTGATCAGAGGGAGCTGGAGAGGCCTGCCCAGGCCTAAAGCTTCGGCCAGAGGCTTTAGGCCTGGGCAGGGCGCAGCCGTTGATTGATGTGAACTATAGAGGAAACACCTTTTCTGACTGCACATTGGCTAAGCTTCCTGTATGCCACTGGTAATATTCTTAGTAACTTGGGTAATAAGAATCCAAAAAGGTGATCTAGGGTTTTTCCACCACACTTCTGGAGAAAAAAATGAAGGTCTGCTGCTGGAGGGCTAAGAAATGTCATATCCTGCCCTAGCTGGTTTGACTCAGTGGATAATGCCTCAGCCTGCAGACAGCAGGGTCTGGGTTTGATTCTGATCAAAGGCATGTACCTAGGTTGCAGGCTCCTCCCTGGCCAGGGCCAAGGTCAGGGCTCATGCAGGAGGCAACCAATCAAAGTGTTTCTCTTTGTCTTTCCCTTTCTCTTCCACATTCTCTAAAAGTCAATGGAAACATACCCTCAGGTGAGGATAAAAAATAAAGAAAGAAATCCATATCCTATGAAAGATACATCTTGAAAATGCCTAAAGAAAGTTGTCATTTTTTCTTGGTGAAGGGACTGGAGTCCGTGTTGATGAAAACACCTTGGTGGCTGCGGTGACTGACAGTGGCTGCAGCAGTGGGGTGATGGGGCTGGTGCCTTCCCCTGACCAGCCCCGTTGCCTCCCACAAAGGGAGGCCAGACTGTGGCTTAGGTACGCTCCCTGTGGGGCACGGGCCTAAGCCATCAGTAGGACATCCCCTGAGGGCTCCCAGGATGTGAGAGGGGGCAGGTTGAGCTGAGGGACCCCCGACCCCCAGTGCATGAATTTTGTGTACCAGGCCCCTAGTTCTATATAATAAAAGCCTAATATGCAAATCGACCAAACGGCAGAACCACCAGTCCCTATGATGTGCACTGACCACGAGGGGGCAGACACTCAATGCAGGAGCTGCCCCCTGGTGGTCAGTGCACTCCCACAGGGGGAGCACCACTCAGCCAGAAGCAGGGCTCATGGCTGGCGAGTGCAGCGGCGGTGGTGGGAGCCTCTCCTGCCTCCACTACAGGCAGGCAGTAACGAGCGAGGGGTCCCAGACTGTGAGACCCTGGACTGCGAGAGGGATGGCTGCCTGCTGGCTTAGGCCCACAGTCGGACATTCCCCAAGGAGTCCTGAACTGCAAGAGGACACAGGCCGGGCTGAGGAACCCCTCACCACTCCCCCAGTGCACGAATCTTGTGCACCAGGCCTCTATTTAAGAAATAATTTTATTTGAAAGCAAATGTATTACATAAGTTCTCTACAGGAATATCAATCTTATTGAAATATCTCAAATAACATTTAATGTTGCTTTAGTTTGAAATGATGTTAGGAGAGAATAGAAATTAGTATGAAATTGACTGTAAGGAACAAAACGTCCAACTCAAAGGAACTCAAATATTAAGGAAAATGTATTGACTTATATAACTGAAAATATAAAGTGTGGGGTTCAGGACTAACTTAACCTAATAGTCTAACTCTATTGCCCTGTACTTCCCTTGTCTGTATTGTTTTTGATTTTTACTCTCTGTAGAAGTCTTGGTTTCACATTTACCCATAAAATCATCACCGGGAAAACTGTCTCTTACTGAAGTTTATGGTTCATAGTGAAGAGTTTGGGTTTGAATTTTATTCTAAACACAATGGGAGCAGTCAGAGAGTGTTTCCTTTAAACTAAATTTTATTTAAGTACATACATTAGCCTTGTAACTAGAGTAAATTCAGTACTTACGACACATACAGATTTCAAGTTTTGTATGTCTACAAATGCAAAACATAATGCTGTGCATATTATCAAAAACTTGTTAAACATTAGCAATGAAATATTATCCCTACGCTATTTAGAAATAGAATAAAAGCAAACATTTTACTTATGAAATTCATTCTTAAATAAACTACATTCATAAAACACTGTCTTGTAGATTATAATTCTGATTACACTTCCATTTGAGCAATGTACAATCACCTAGCTATAGCAGCAAAACAAAATGAGAAAATTAATACTTTAACAGACAAAAAGTCATCCATCTGCTAAGTAGCAACAACAAAAATACTTTTTCAACTGCCTCAAAGTCAAATAAAATGGAAACAATTCACTAACAAGGTTTACATTTACATTTATATAATGTACATTTATTTAAAAAGCTACTCCAAGAATTATAATAAACTTCCTATGAAGTTTCCATTTCAACTACAGTATAATTGCTTCAATAATAGCAAAAAAAAAATTAAAACAGAAAAAGTTCTAAATTATTTAGAAGACAAAAACATTTTTTATATGTATCTGGATTGTATTAATGCATTTGTAAATGTCAAAAAACCTTTAAATACACAAAACCCAAGTATAATTACACAGAAGTAATGAAATCACATGCTCCAGAATAAAACTATCTAGTTATAAAAACTACCCTACAAATTATAGTTCTATCAATCTTCTATTTGAGCAAATGGCTTTACTAATAGCAATAAAGTGAAAATAGGGAAAAAAAATAACTTTGGAAACTGACTCATTAGGAGGGATAATATGGAGAGTGACTCATGTCTGTTTTCAGACTATGTAGCCAGAAGTCTGAATCCAGTGCTTGATGTAACATGACTTCTTATTACCAGGGAGGATATGGTGGGCCAGGGAAGTCTGTTGGTCAAGAGGATTCTAGGAGAGGTTTGCCCTTGTTTTCCAGAATAAGGGAAGGGTAGGGAGCCTCTTGTCAGGGACTCGTCTGTGACATATGACCTCTGACTGGAGAATTATGTTAACACAGAACCAATTCTGGTGAAATAATTAAATTAAAAGGAGATCCAAACAGTCTTTCTGTGTAAGGACCATCAGGACAAGTTCTGTCTTATGGGGCCTCCAGAAAGAACACAGAATGGGGTTGCATCAGATAGAGGGGTCCTTTCCCGGGGGTTGTGGTCTCATTGGGTGGCATCTGGTTCATACTGGGTTCTAAACCCTGGTTGGCCAAGTCATCGCAGCCTGATTTTTCTCCTTCCTCAGGAATCAGCTTATCCAGGGGGTTTCTGGTGATCTCTTCAGGCCTTTCTGCCAAATGTTACACTGGGAACTCTGGGACATAAGTGGGACAGATGAATACATGTTGAAATGTTCACATTTGAATTTTTCTTCAACTAAGATTTGTTTGCTTTTTTATTATTGAATTATCAAGGTTTCAATTAACATCAGCACTCTCAACTGTTCTTGTGAGCATGTCTCTCACAGGAAACAAGATGGCATTGACAATGGCCAGTGATTATTTTCAATTTTTCTAGGAAATGATAACTTGTATTTTGTAGGTATCCAATTCTTCACAAGTTTGGCTGATTTATTCAGTTTCTTTGAAAATGTTCTCCTCTTTTCATGGTAAATTTCCTCCAAATTGAATTTCGGGTGAAAATTTATTTATTTTTCTCAATGCAGTTCTGAAAGAACTGAGTGCTTTTCTAAAACTTTTGCCTTTCACTTTCTTTTTTGTTTTTTCTGGCTGCAGGAAAGTTTTCTCACTTTGTAGAATTTAATATGACCTCAAAGTGTATTGATTATGCTATCTTTCAGTTAATTTAGTGTACATTTGGTTTCATTTTTAAAGAGTTTTTAAGCAAATATATTTGTTTCCCATTGCTGCTATAACAAACTACCACAAATTTAGTGGCTTAAAATAACACAAATTTATTATCTCCCAGTTCTAGACATCAGATGTCCAAAAACAGTTTAGGCTAAAATTAACATATCTACAAGCAGGACTATGTTCTTTCTGGAGGCCCTACATGAGAATTAATTTATTTTTCCCAGCTTTTAGAGGCTGCCCACATTCTTTGACTTGTAGCCTCATTAACCTCTGCTTTGATTGTCACATTTTCTTCTCTGATTCCGACCCTCCTGCCTCCCCTCTTGTGACTACATTGGTCCCACCCACATGATCCATGGTAATATCCCTGTCTATAGTTCCTTAATTTCATCATCTTCAAAGTCCCCTTTACCATGCAAGGTAACATATCCATAGGTTCCAGGGGTTTGAATATAGACATCTTTTGGGCGGGGGGTAGGGGGGCATTATTCACCGTACTATACTATTTTACTCAGCCTCATTCATTGTTCTCTTCAAAACATCCTCTAGGTGTCTGTGTTTTGATGCATTTGTTATATCGGATGCCATGTTCTCACCATTCACGATGTCTTCTCCAAGATCAGCACATGTTCTGCAACCTGGCTTTGTCTTTCAGAGCTTGTTGCATACAACTTTCAGTTCACTCACTCTTCTTTTCCACCCTCCTGCTTCTTGTAAATGCTGTTTTCCCCTTCTCTGAAGATCAGAATTTTCATCCAAAGTATGTTTTAGTGCTGTTTGAAGCTGTTCTTTGTTCTTCTGTGTTTTAAAGACTGTTTTGGTTGCAGCTACTTAAAATTGGAAGTGATTTGATGCATCCTTTAACCCTTTGCACTCGCCTGCTTTTTTCTCGATTCCTTTATTCTAATACTAACCGTGTCGAGTCACACTCGACATCCGACAACCGAGTGCAAAAGGTTAAAGAATGAATGATTCTTGTTACATTTGCCATCAGCACAACTTGTTCTAATGATTTAGGTTTCGCTTCTTTCCGTTATTTTCTAAAAGTCTCTATTTTAAGTCCAGGTAAAGAGCTTCCCAGGTCCTTATCAATTCCTTCTAGTTTTTGTTTTTCTGATAATATCTCCTAAGGCTGGCTTCTATTAACATTGACTCAAGGCCACCAAATAATTTTGTATGAGTCTAAACATTCCTAAGATAATGCTGCTTTTCTATCAAAAGGGCAGTAACTCTAGTGTCCAATTCTTTGTCTCTAATTGCATAAAGTAAGATTCTAAAGATTAAAACCTCTACATTCTACTGTAACTAAAAACACCATCAAATCTTACAACAACCCATGAGGATCTGGGCCTCTTCTAAGGTCCCTTATCACCATTGTCAGCCCCTGACTCATTGTCTGGAGGACCAGAGTGACCCAGAATATCACAGCTGCTGTGGCCCCGGACGCCTCGGCTGAGCTCCGTCTGGTTGTCAGGACCCTGCGTGGCACCACGGGCTGCAGAGAACCCTCCAGGCATTCCTCCCTGAACTGTAACAGGAGCTCCATAACATTTCTAGGTCTCAGCTACGTCCTTCACCTGTTCCCAGGCTTAGGCCGCCGCCTCCATGTCTTTGCTGTGTTCACCACACACACCATTACAGTCACCCTGAGGCAGGTGCATGGCTTTTGTCACTGTTTCCTTTCACATCTCCTATAGAGGGCACAATAGGTGTGCTGACCGATTCCCACACGGACCTAAGGGAAACTCGGTGACCCTGTTCCTTGCCCTCTCTCTATGTAAACACGCCCATACTCATTTCTATACAACTGAAGTTTTCCCATAATGGTATATTGCTCACCACTGCCCCAGGCTGTCTCTTCTCAAAGTTCAAAACAGAAAAGAGAACAGGAGAATCTTTGCTTGTAGCTTTTTCTTGAGTTTCTACTTCTTTTTTCTCTTTCTCTCCTACATTTCATCCAGGTGATGGGAGAGTAGATTAATCTCTCCCTCCCCCATGTGCTCTCATCCTGTCTTGCCACTTGCCCTTTCCTTTTCTCTGTATTTAATTTTACAGGCTCTCCCTTCTAGACCAGAGGTCATGGTGTCCTTCAACTTCCTCTGATCATATGCCTTCCCTTACTTCATCTCTCCTACATAATGTATACATGAACTAAACGTGAAGAGTCAACCAGTTCTAATCTTAGCATATAAAAGAGCCATAGGTTTAAGGGGGTGAGCTTTGATACCCAGGGCTGGTCTATGACTCCTTTTTCCTAAGCACCTTTTGTCCTCTCCTTCCCTGAAGTGAGGAATTTTATTAAGGTTTAGCCTTAATGATAGAATAGCTTAAGAGAACTATAGTTTGTAGGGGAATTAAAAGCATGTAGGTTAAATAATTTGGAAATGTTATCTCTGTTGCAGTTTCATTATTCCTATTGGAAAAAATATTAAAGAGAGGAAGAAAAAACAATACTCTAGCTCAGTGAAATACCAGAAATGTCTATGCATTTTATATATTTTGACTTTTTAAGAAGTAATGATATTACTTATTTACATATGAGAGAATCAGATTTTAAATGTGAAAGTATGAAATGAGCCCTGAATGTCCTAGAAATGTCAAAAAGTAAACCAAGGAAAGTTTAGGTAAAGAAATATCGATTTAACAAGGTAACATCTTGTGTTGTGAAATGTGTTACATAAAATACTTTATCCACAGAAATGACCAGCAAAGATATAGTAAGTACTGCTCAGTGTAGGTGTATTTTTAAAGTGTTGTAATTAATATAACGTGGCTAAGTAAACCTCTAAAAATGACTAAAAACTGTTTTTTAACTTTTGACTAAAAGGTATACAGTATACACAAAGGGAAAACTGTATTCAGTCGTCATATTCTGATTATTACGTTTGAAATAGTCACAGTTCTCCCTCAACACCTGCAACCAGGCCAACCACTGAGAGGAATTTCACAGTCCTTTCCCATTCCAAATCAACTTCTGCAGTGCCTTCAGGATGATCTTCCCAAATTATCATTCTGATCATTGCTTAGTGTGGCATGCCAAGTCCCTACAATCACTTCACACCCACTTATCTCATTTTCATCTTTTCCCTCTCTTGTCTGTGCATACTCTAATTCAAATACATTGATCTAGCTTTCATATCTGATAGTTGCAAGCTATTTAATTGCTTACTTGAGCTTTATCCTATAAGGCGGAGATCACCCAGGTACATTTTAGATGTAACTAACTCAGCTTAGATTTATATTATGTCTTCCTACAATGGATTAGTTTAAGGGTAAAAGCTAATTGAAGTGGGACCAATCAGATGCTTTCTTCCAGAATTCCGAATTGAGATTATGAGAGCCTAATTTAGCTGGTGCTCCAGAATGGAGGGAGTACAAACCTGAGAACTACAGAATAAGCAGCCAACGGTCTGTGGACTGCGAGGTTGAGAGGTGGTCTTCAGAATGACAAGATGATGAAGATGTACTAAGAGCAGTAGAGACAAGGGATCATTAGAGCCATCAGAGTTTATCTGAACCCAGCCTCAGTGCCCTTTCTACATGCTATGTTTCTGCTCTGGAATTGGAGACATACTCCTAAATTCTCAACATAAATCCCTCTTGTTTTGAAGCTAGTTTCAGATGATTTTTATTGCTTAGAACCCTAAAAATCTTTACAAATACATATTCTGATGAGGAATAGGGAAGAAAATAACATTAACAATTTTGGAGGATACATAAATTTCACATCTCAAGATTACCCCATTAATATTTTGATAGAATTATACCATAATTTATTTTCAATATGCTTCAAATAATCTAATCCAACCTTTGCCACTATATTGATGTGTGTTGATGGTTTGCTGTTTTTCTAAGGTAACTTGTCACTGGGAGTTGTTTTCTCATTTCCCAGCATCCTCGGCATGCAGCTATTTTGCCAAATGAATAAGGACAGAAATAATTGTGCATCACTTTCAGGGTAGGACATATACAGCTAATGCAGGTTTCTATGTTCCATTTTTCCTACTTGCCTGTCTACATGCAGAGGACCCCAAAGAAATGGGGGCTGGCAGAGCCACAAATTTCAAATGCCACATGGAAGACCACCTGCCAGACTAGAAGTACATGAATTTGTTGATACCTAACAAGTATACTTCTAATCTATCCTATATAATAAAGACCTAATATGCAAATTGTCCCCTCAACTAGAGTTTCACTGTGAGTTCGACCACTCGACCAGTTGCTATGACACGCACTGACCACCAGGGGGGCAGATGCTCCAACCGATAGGTTAGCTTGCTGCGGGCGCTGGTGAGCTGGACTGGAAAGTGAGGTGTGAGGTCAGAGCCCTGAGGAAGCTCCCTGGTTTGGCCCAAGCCTGGGGGGAGGCGGATGGGGGCAGGAGCCAGGAGGGACAGGGTGGTGCTGGAGGCTGTTACACATGATCCAAGAGCAGTGGACTGCGCAGCCTCTGCAGCCTGTGGCATTCTCAGTGCGCAATTTATAATAGTCAGAGCTGCTTCTTTTTATTTGTTAAGTTTCACTAACTACTCCAGGAGAGTGGGTAGCTCCATTATAGGGGGACAGGCCAGGTGCGCCTGCCCGAGGCCAGCAGAGAGGAGGGCGGGGCTGAGTCGGAGAAACTGAGCCAAAAACTTGAAAAGAAGCTGGAGGCAGTGAGGGGCGGAGTTTGACAGCTGTACAGGGCCCTAGAAAAGCTGCTGGGTGGGGGCAGCCGAGGAGCCCAGTGCCTCTCCCATGGTACAAGCTCCATGTCCCTCCCTCCTCCTCCCTGTGACCCTTCATCCTGGCTATTCCGAGGCCCTCCTTGGGCTCCCTCCCACACGGCCCTGCCCCTCACCCCCACCCCACAGTAGCGCCCCACCCCACACAGCCTTTGGGGAGCTCCGCCCCCAGAGGAGAAAGGGGGAGACTGCAGACAGGAGGTCTCAGGAGAAGGGGGGCAGAGCAGGGCCCACCAAGTTAGATGGAGGGGAGGGAGGGAGAAACCCCACAGGACTGGGGACAGAGATGGGTGGGGAAGGAGGGTCGTGCAGAAGCATTGCCCTTGGTTGAAGTAGAAATCCTGACCCCATTTTACAGACCCCAGCAGAGTGTGTGTAGGGGGTGGGAGGCAAAGACAAAAGAGGGTGTGAGGGGACTGGATGGAAGGAGAGCAGTGACTTTTGAATCATGGCCTATTTATTTTTATTTTTGTTAATATATTTTTTATTGATTTCAGAGAGGAAGGCAGAGGGAGAGAGAGAGATAGAAACATCAATGATGAGAGAGAATCAATCTGCTGCCTCCCACACGCCCCCTACTGGGGATTGAGCCCGCAACCCAGGAATGTGCCCTTGACTGGAATCGAACCCAGGACCCTTCAGTCCACAGGCCGTGGCTCTATCCACTGAGCCAAACCATCTAGGGCGACCCATGGCCTATTTAAAACCACTGCAGTAGGCTGAGCAGGGGTCTCACCACGAAGGTGTTACCTGATAATGAGGGTGTCTCTCCTTATGCTGGGGTAATCAGAACTGCATCGAAGTAAAGACACACCCATGGAGCCTGCAAAGGGTTTCCATGCACATGATGCAATTTACTTTATGTGGCAGCTGAAGAGGGTGAGCAGAGCCTTGGAAGGACATGAGGTCTCCAAGACCAGAGGCTGGAGGGAAAGTGCGTGCCGAGCATTCCGCACCATGAGTTACAATCTATATATATAAAAGCCTAATATGCTAAGTGTCTGACCAAGCAGTCAACCAACCAGTCGCTATGACGTGCACTGACCACCAGGGGCAGATGCTCCAACAGGTAAGTTAGCTTGCTGCTGAGGTCCGGCCGATTGGGACTGGGCGAGATGGGGCCAGACACACCCTAGAGCCCTCCCGTGGTCCCTCCCATGTTTCCTCCCTGGCCACCAGCCCCAATTGGCCCCAATCAGCCCCAATTGGGACTGGGCAAGATGGCCCTGATAGGCCCCAACTGCCGGCCAGGCAGAGGGACCCCACCCGTGCATGAATTTTGTGCACCAGGCCTCTAGTAAAATATAAGATAAATAAATTGTGGGGATTGCTTTGTTATTATTATCAAACTTCCTCTACTGTGAACTCCACAATGACTAGAATGCTGCAAGGCCACAATAAAATTTTGTTAATTAAGGGTATGAATCCATTGCACTAAAACCAAAATTATGTATTTATCTTAAGTAAATTACATCAATCCATTATAGAAGGGATTGCAGCTCTCTCTTTTGGCCCCCCAGTAATTGTAGGATAACCCTTATTTATGATTATTATGGAAAAATATATGGGAACAAAGAAAAATGTAATTTGAGCGTAAAGAGTAAGTGGCAAAATACTGTACTTTATAACCTTGTTGCAACTGTGCTATTACAAATTAATGAGTCTTAGATAAGATTTTGCCCCATGAAAGTACATATTATTAAATTTTAACACCAGGTATGTCCTTTATCCATGGATTTAAAATGTAGCTTTCTGATTTAACAACAAAAAAGTGATAGCAAAAATGTTGTTAATTTTTCGTGAAAAGAAAATATAAGATTGAAGAATAGAGTCACTCACTGCTGGTTAACCTGTCTTATTCTTGGTAGTGTGACACCTAATGGGGATCTGAGGGAATTAGCAGTTTTGGTTTTGTAGTCGGAAAGCTTTTAAAATAAAGGAGAAAAAAATAAACTTTAAAGATGGAGAAATGATCAAGGCAAAACCTATATTTTAGATAACTTTTTCTGGATATGGCTTAATTTAGACCCTTCAAAATAACTCCTCTATTTTAAATTTTAAAAATACAAAACTCTTTTTAGATAGTGTTTTCTCATTTAACTTTAAGAAACTTTTTACATATTACTTGAATTGGAACATTTCAAGCCATGTATCATTTTATGTTAAACAGTATATGATGACAATATAAGATATATGAATAAAAGGTATATAAAATATTCCTAAAACTTTTCTAGAAGTGGTCTCATTTGTTTATTTTCTCTTTAGTTTTTATTTTCATTTATTCTTAAAATCATCCTCTTAGGTATTTTTTATGAATATTCCAATGAAATTGTAAATATGTATTGTATAATTATTACCTTTTTTTGACATTTTACTACATTCTAGTTAATTAAGGCTAAAATTGTGAAAACACATCATTGTAATTTTTTATTTTATTTAGGGTTTTGATTACAGATATTTTTCTCCCTGACAGTAAATTGGAATGAGAAATAATTTTAATCATTTAATTAAATCAAATCCAATGAAAGCAGAAAGAGAATTTATAGGCCTTATAGGTACTGGATAAGCCTTTTAATTATCTGTGATCATGAGAAGAAATATAAGTTCCTTATATAAAGATCAAAACTAAAATTGGCAGCATAAAATAGTCTAGGAGAGGGAAATAATATCTACCAAACAAAAGGTCAATATCTACCAAGTGCATCGATTAGATCTTGATCAAATGATTTAATAATTAAGTAATATTTATACTTTATTTGAAAATAGAACCAACCAAATCAAGAAAATAATTGGGCAAATGAATTTCCAGTTGAATATTTAGTACAAGCTATAGATAGTTGTGGCAGAACTTTTTTTTGTGTATTCTTCCTTTCCTGATCTTTGTCAAGTTTTGGGAACTGATGTCCATGTCATTCATTATTGCTCCTCATCAAATTATAAATTCCTACATGCATCTTTCTTTTGGTTCAGAAAAAAAATGAGATTGAACTGAACAGAAAAAAATAGATTAACATATTTTTCCTCTTTGCTCTACCTTTTCTGGGCAAGTAGTGCTGATTTGGGTCTTGATATAGTAGCCATTAGTAAATTAAATAGTGAACTTTGGCTCTGTCATGGGTTTCCTTTGTGATAGAAATCAAGAAATTTAATCTTTCTGATTCTCTGTTTCCTGAGAATTTTAAATAGAGACAATTTTTCCACCATATTGTAAGAGTTGCTATAAAAGTGAAAAGAGATTGTATTTTATAAAAGCATTTTGAACGTAACTATTTTTGACCCATTATACTTTAAAGTTTGGAGTATACACACTTTCCATTTCTTTTCCCTCATGAAAATGTCTCAGGAGTCTAGAGAAAGAAGAAAATAAAGAGTATGGGACTCACAAATGCCCCCCACCTAAAATCACCTATTCACCAGAAGAAGGGAAAATACACCTTGAAACACAACATGTTGAAGAGCTGTTTTAAAAGCTCTATTTAGAATGCCATCTGGTCCCAACATGCTTCATAAAACAAGGAGACCGTCCGTGATGGGGCTTGGCACATCTACAACTCTCTCCCTGAGTGAAGGAATGTTTGCCATAATATCTACTAATGGGTGAACAGTAAATACAAAATGGTGAACAGCAGGTGGGGCCCAATCCATTAGGCAAAACTGCCTATATAGAAATGGGGACATGATAAATAGCATATCAAGATCTAAGCATGCTCATGGTCACCAGCATGCAGACAACATTCCAAGCACCTACTAATAAGATCTGCAATAATGGACTCAAGGAAAAGTAGCAGCATTGGAAGAACAAACAGATTGCTGGGCTGCACTCCTTTAGGGAGAGCCAAAAATATAATGCTAAAAACTCTTGGAATAGTAAAAAATGTTTTGCTACCTGAGTTAACACAGAGATGATGCCAATATGCCCAAGTATACTTTTCTGGAACAATTACAATTTGGTTAGTAATAATTTAAAAAATAGGTAAAATTAAGTATCCTAAGGAATCATTCTATAGGAGAATATATCCTCTATCTAACCATCCAGTATTGGGAGTGGTCTCACTACTCAAAACTCTCCAAGGGGGAAAAGACCATATTATGACAGGATTGTCAGACTGCTTTTTTCTTTGTAGATACATTTCTCATCTCATTTTGTTAGTACTTGTCAGTACCTTTACAAAATAATATTTCATCCTTTAAATGTCATAGAATTCTAGATTGTTGGATCCCCTAAATCCTTACAGAAAATTTGTAGGTATTTTCAATCACTGTCAGACCCAGGGCTTACTATATATAGAAGCACTTGCATGTGTGCATACATACATGCATATGCACAGTATATCTCAAGACAACCTAGGAAATAAAGTCTTACAGTCTGAGATTATTATGAACCTCCAGGGAAAGGTGGTTAGTTTTTAAGCCATGGGTAGTAGAATCATTCAATGCACAAAGGTTATACTTTTCCTTGACTCATTCTGCAATTACAAGCAACTGAAGGGATATAATGAGACCTGGAATACTTGGTAGATACCCAGATGCAACATTCAGGGCAAGATGTAGGAAGAGGAAGGCTGTGGTAACAATACATATCTTCAAGTACACCAAAAAACACAGAGTAAAAATTTGCAAGTAGAAGGGAAAGTAGTGTTTTATACTATTTTTTTGACAATGTGAACAAAAGAATAAAAACAATGAGAGAGCTGAAATGTCAGGCAGCTGCCTCATTAGGCCTGGGTAAGGAATTTTCTCCAACAGTGATATTCAGGAGAGGGTGGGCTACACTGCAGTGACAAGCTCCAAAACTACAGTCCCCACGTGGCATTGCAATGAATCAGGTTGCTTCTACCTTTTGGATTTATTATGTCAATAACTTGTCTCCTCCACAATTACCACCACAGGGGAAGAGACTGGAAGATTGTTTATGATTCTTCACTGCCTCAGCCAAGAAGTGACAAACAGCAGATCCGCACTCATTTTCCAGTCCGGAATTAGTCATAAGGCTTTGTTCATCTGCTAGGGGACTGAGAAGAGCTTTCTATTCTGTGCACAGAAGAGCAGGAGAACCAGATACTGGAGAACCTTCAAAATGGCTATCACACCATAAGCTGCATTTTTAAGACTGTGAGGTTTTCTTGTAAAATAACATTTATAATCTCAAATAAAACATGAGCAAATAAAAATTAAAAGATTTGGTTCTTTTTTAAAAATATGTTTTTATTGATTTCAGAGAGGAAGGGAAAGGGAGAGAGAGAGAGAAACATCAATGATGAAGAAAGAATCTTTGATTGTCTGCGAGCCCACAACCCACCAGGAATTGAATGGTGACCTCTTGGTCCATAGGTCAACACCCAACCATGCCGGCCAGACAACTTGGCTCTTTTTTTATAACGTGAAGAACCCAGGGAAACTGTGGGCAATTTTGTTAAATTCACAAATTATGGCCAGAAAATATAGGTTGGAAATGTGCTTGCCATATGCAACTAAAAAAATAACAAAAACATAGAAAAGCAACTCGACAATGTTAACTTCTTCAAATCTTATTTACCAAATCTCTAAAAACAACTTCTGGTCTCCTCTTATAAATTTTCTATCTGCTTTTGTAAATGTAACCTGAACAAGGGCAGGCTTTCTATGTAATTTTTAAAATGTCTTCTGTGCAGTTTATCTCTTGTCTGTTTGCATTCCAAAATTAGCAAGGCAATATTATGAACTATTTTATTGTTTACTTTGGAATTTATGTAACTAATGATGTCTTTATTTACTTCTATATTAACTTAAAATATGCTTTTATAATATGGTTTGCAAATTTCTAATAACAGCAAATTTGAAAAATACAAACCATAAGTTAATTGCTATATTCTTAATCTTCCACATTTGTGCATATCTATACATATAAAGAGGTAATATGCTAGTTTGTCCCTGATGGTGTCCCCATAACGACCAACTTGCAAATTTATGCGTGCACAGCAGGGGTCAGGCAGCCGGAGCCAAGTTGGGGGGGGGGGGGGGGTGTCTGAGGAGAGCGCCTGACAGGAGCCCAGACTGCAAAGGAGGAAGAGGAAGCAGCCATGGGGAGCTCTTCCAATCCCCCTGCACGGACACCCTAACCCCAGCCCCTGTACCCCTGGGGGGAAGGACGAACACCCTACCCCAGCCCCCACACCCCCAGGGGGACAGGGAGGCTGACCGGACAGGGAGAAGATTCAGCCTCAGGGGAAGCTGCAGCCCGCACCTCTGACTCCCGATCTCTTCCCCCACCACCCCCACCAGGGGCGACCACCCATCAGTGCCCCTGAGGGACCCGGGGCCGTGGCTCGCTGCTGCCAGGCCCCCTCCGCTGGGGCTGGGCGCGCCTTCCCTCCCTACAACTCCAGACCCGGGTGGAGGCAGGCCTGAGTGGCCCCCCAGGGTCAGACCCTTCCCCGGACAGCAGCAGCACCATCTCCGCAGAGGAAGCCTGCTGAACCTCGCTGAGGGTGCAGCTAAACCCGCCCTCCTAGCCCACCTGGCTCCACCCTGGCCCAGCCCCCACCCTGCTCCAGGAGATTGGAGCCCCACCCTGAGCACATACAGCTGCAAAACAGCCACCTATAATTTAAAAAATGGTGCCAAGCAAGAAGGTTTGACAGTTATTCCCCCTTCGGCCTCGCTGCCCCCCTAGAACCCCCCTAACTCCTTGCCCACCGCCTCCAGGGATGACCACCACTACAGGGCTGCTGGCCAGAGCCCGCCCCTCCGAGGCCTGTGGAACCCTCTGCAAAGCTTCCATAGCTACAGTCCCAGGAAACAATCATGCCCTCCTCCCCTAATCAGCACCTGCTACCCGCGAGGGTACCTGTGAGCTTAAAAATAACAATCCCTTTCTGTTTAGACATCACTTACTTGATGAAACATTTCTAGGTTTATTAGCTCAGAAACTCCGCATGACAACCCAGTGAGGTAGGCGGAGAAGAGATTACAGTTCCCATGGTATATGCGTATGTATTCAGAAATGAAGCTCAGAGAGGAAAAGTGTCAAGCCCACTGGTTCCCAAGGTGCAGCACACAACCCACAGAGGGGGTCATTTGATTTTAAGTGGGGGCAATTCGAGAATGAGTTAACAGTGAATTTTTTGCATTTCTCATGGTTCTAGAGGGCCTCATCTACAGCTTTTCGTACATAATAAAAGGCTAATATACAAATGACCGAATGGTGGAATGAGCAGCCACTATGATGCATGATGACCACCAGAGGCAGACACTCAATGCAGGAGCTGCCCCCTGGTGGTCAGTGCACTCCCACAGGGGGTGCGCCACTCAGCCAGAAGCCAGGGTCACGGCTGGCGAGCACAGCGGCAGTGGTGGGAGCCTCTCCCCACTCCGTGGCAATGCTAAGGATGTCTGACTGACGGCTTAGGCCCACTAAGCCGTCAGTCAGACATCCCCCCAGGGATCCCGGACTGCAAGAAGGCACAGGCCAGGCTGAGGGACACCCACCCCCCCCCCGCCCAAGTGCACAAATTTCATGCACTGGGCCTCTAGTATAGTACAATAAACATCTTTGTGGAAATTGTGTCATTCTTGGACAGTTAATGTGCTAAAATAAAAGTAGACAGTCACATATTTAAGTTACTATTCCAAAATTAAGCATTGCATCACTTATATTATTATGAATGAGCTGATTCTAATAGAGATTACATAATAGATAATTTTGAAAGAGTGTTATATAAATAATTTTATAGTCAAATTCATAAAAACTTGACAGTTTGAATTATTAATGTGAAAATATATAGTTCATAAAAGAAAATGGAAGTGAACATTACAAACTTGAGTTTATGGACTCAAGCAAAGTGTCCTACCAAATTTGTGTTATTTAATGGGACAATCTATCCTTGCACTCTTCCATATCTTAGCCAATGGTCTTGGCCATGTCTTAGCAAACATTATTCATTTTCTTCCCATCCAATTCATTCTCAGCACTCTCCAATCATTTTATTGAAACTCTTCTGGCAACGGTCACAATTAACCTTCATATTCACTGGACAGTTTTCAGTACTCATGAAAAATCCCTTGGACACTTTTCAGTCCTACAGTGACCTCATCCATACATTGTACACTATTGATCTTTTCTTACTTCTAGAAAATTACTCCTTTTTCTGCTTTGATATGACATTTTCCTGGTTCTTCTCCCAACCTCTTTGATCTTTTATTCTTGGTTTCCTTTGTGAAATTCTTTCTTCACTCTCCCATTAGATATTCCTGATGTCCATGACCCTAATTTATGCTCAGAGTTTTTGTTTGCCTTTTAGTCTACTTTTATCTTCTGTGTGATCTTATTTACTGTCACATTTTTAATCAAGACCATATGTAGTAACATCCATATCTATATACCTAATATTAATCTGATATCTGAATTTCATATTTTTGTATAAAACTGACTGATGGACATATATTTCTGGATATTCTCCAGATACTTCCTGTTCAACAATTCACTGAATCTTAACCCCCTGAATTATATATCCTGAATCTCATATCACTTGTTGGCACTACCATGCACACTGTTTTGCAAGATATACAACTCTTCCTGGATACCTGTTTCTTACCGTTTACATCAATAAATTCCTAAGACTTGATAATTTTACTTCCAAAATATCTCTCCAATCCAATATGTTTCTCTATCTAAAGTAAGAAAGTCCTAATTCTGATCTTCAGTGTTATCTTGCCTAGATTAATTACTCCAATACCTCCTCAACTCCAGAATTTTTCCTCTCAAATATGTTCTCTGATTATTCTATTACTTCTGCCTAGAGTATTATTTTCTTGACTCTTTCTCAAATCTTTTGATTGATTAGTACCACTTCCATTTCAGAAAGGTGTCATTCTCTTTCAGGGAAACTTTCCTGAATCTTCTTTGTATGCTCACAGAAAATATCAAGCATGTCACCTCTGTTTCTTTATTCATTCCTCCCTCTCTCACGATGCTTACCTTCTTGTATTTAACATTTTTTTTGCAAATCTCTCTTTTTCAGTGGGTTGCAATCTCCTTGAGGGCAGAAATCCCCAGAGTACTAATGGTTAGAACAATGTCATTCCAAGATAAGGAATTTAGAAAGAATTACCCCAGCTGGACTACCCTGTGGTTGCCAGCTCACCTATTTCAGCTTCAACTCACTGCCTCCTTACAAATAAGTCTTTTGTCTCGCATTCTTTTTTCTAGGGTGTTCTATTAACAATTTTTTATTTGTGTTTAAGGGGGGGGGTGTGTGAAATACACTGTAACTCCAGAAAAACCAGACATTTATCTGGTGGTAGCCATGCCTCTGATTCAATCAACTTTAATTAGCCCATAGGTAAAAGTGATGCTGGTAGGTGAGAATTGCTGGAGAGTAAGAGTGAGGAAGATCGGACTGGGTAGGGAACAATAGGATGGCGTAGTGATAGAATAAGAATTAAGTGTGTTCTTATTCATGCGAGAGAATGGGGCTAGGTCCAAGTCCACCATCTTTAATTTTATAATGTATTTCACCATATATGCAATATATATATATATATATATATATATATATATATATATATATATATATATATATATATAATTGATTTCAGAGAGTAAGGAAGGGAGAAACATTAATGATGAAAGAATCATTGATTGGCTGCCTCCTGCACACCCCACACTGGGGATTGAGCCTGCAACCCAGGCCTGTGCACTGACCGGGAATTGAATCCTGACCTCCTGGTTCATAGGTCAATGCTCAACCACTGAGCCACACCAGCCAGCACATGCAAATTATTTTGATGATAAATTTGTTTTTCTAAGTACAAAAATTACCTTCCTTCTAAAATTGAAGAATCTTTGAAAACCCTGCCTTCATGTCAACCACAGTCTCTGGTGTCTGTTTTCTGGATCTTTTCATAGCCATTAGCAACTGCCAGTTTTCATGTGTCTGTACTAAGAACTCAAAATACCTGGGATATAGTAACAGACAAAGCATATTTTATTTCTTTCAGGTATTTTTCACTCTTCTTGACTTTTTGTCTAGGTCCCTGTCTGTTTTCAGTCAAATAACTGCTGATAGCACCGTCTTTCTATTCATGTAGTAATTAAAGAGTTCCATTTTCTTCGTAGGCAGCTTATTTAGTGATTTACATGTCAATGGTAATTCTGTCTGAAAGGTTCGGAGAGGGCCGGGATCGCGCACCTATGACATGAGGCCATAATGTATAAAAAGGCACCTGGGTGCAGGTGGGCTGAGACCAAGAAAGGCATCAGCGAAGAGAATAGGGAGAGATAGGTTTTTATTAATCCTTGATGGCTGTAAGCCCCTCTGCTGACCATAAGGGTCTGGTCCATCCTTGGTTCCTCCCATGCCAGGTGTCTTCTGGTTATCTGAGCTATGCTGTGCTCAAGGCTGCAAGCTTTCTGCAAGATATCTGCTAAGCACAAAAGTTTTTCTCTGCCCCATTTTATTCTCTTTAACCCTTTCATTCCCGTCTTAAAGGTTATATATAAAGGAAAAGAAAGGCATGGGTCATGGTTCTCTGTACTGCTTCCTGCATGGGAGGGGTTGTTGTGGATGCCTAAGGAGTAAATTCTTATTATTTTCTGAGATATAGGCCTCTAGGGTCCCTTTACCTGGGCAAGGACAAACTGCCCTACTATCTTAACTAGGACTTGTAATTTTGTTTGTATAAACTTGGCAACTAATTTTAAATTTCAGGGCCCAAGGAGTAGGAGTAGGAGAAATAGTGTTAGGGGGCCTACAAGGGGGTAAAAGCCAGGTTAATTTGGGCAGAGCTGCTTGTAGGCTGGACCATATGGACTGCTCTATGCTATTCTGACTGATGTCCTTGAGCCATTGAGTATTCTGTAGAATGTGTTGTGTGTGTTTTTCTTTGTTTGACCTGTAGAGTTTAAATAAAAGCAACAGGAGGTGTTAGCAATTAAATAAACCCTTCCCTCTTTGGCTAAAAGATAGTCTAAGGCAAGCAGGGGGACCATTTTAGGGACATATGAGATCTGCAAGATTTAGAAGCACTATGAAGGTAAACAAATAGATGGTGATCTGAACAGAAATCCTGTAATTGCCCTGGAGCCAGAGGTCTGCAATGGGTTCAAAAATATATTGCACTGTTCAGATGGGATAGTCTGTGCCAGGTGGGGGAATGTTGTTACTAATAATCTGCAGGAATGTGGAAGTCTGGGTATATAATTTATTAGTTATTTGGCGATATGCGAGAGGGGCTATTTTTCCCAGGAAGGCTAGTGGGAGGGTAGGTTATTCTGGGGGCGAGGTGTGTGTGTGTGTGTGTGTGTGTGTGTGTGTGTGTGTGTGTGTGTGTGTTTCCCAGTTTTGCCCTTTGCTAGGCATCTGGAGCTTTTTGCCCTGGTGAGTTTTACATCTGTATCTGGCCTATTGTCCTTGCTTTGGGAGTCAGAGCGACAATGAGGGCTGGGCACAAAAGGAGGTTGTGATGGTATCTAGGGGTGGTATTTTCTGAGTACAAGTGTGGCTTGTAATCTGGTGGAGACAAACTGTTTCATACATTTTAGTATTATTGGGATAAAAGTTAGCACAATAAGAGTTATGACAAATGATCTGGTGGAAGGAAAGACACATTAGTTTTGAGAGTTGTACTCTAACATATTAAAATGAGGTTTATTCTTAAATTATTTATTTTTAAGTGCCCTTGATTTAGGGAAGATAGGATTTACTAGATGACTGCAGACTGCTGTTTCATTATTTCAGTTTTTCTATTCTGCTTGTTCTGGCTTACTGGCCTGTGTCATTTACAATAGTTAAACCTTAATTTTCCAATGATGATTAAAAAGTAAACAGCCATCATTTCTTAGATTGACATTGATGAACATTCTCACTTTTAAAAAATATATCTTTAACAAAGCACAAGACATTATATTAACAGTTTTTACATTTACTTGATAAAATAATAATAAAAGCTGAAATTAGGTGAACTTAAAACTTGTTGAAATACTTAGATGTTTATCATTTAATGTAGTAATGTTTTAAAGTTTTAAGTTGCCAAAGACTTTGGAAAATTATGTATAGGCATATGAGGCTGGAGCAAAGGTGTGTGTGTAGGGGGTGGGGGTGGGGGGAGGAGCAGATCTAGCAGTCTGTTCCCAGGCCTCCAGCCACGTGGATTTAAAACTGCCATATTTTTCCTTAGCGATAACATGCTAAAGTTTGGGTGATAATAAGTTCAGCTTCTGCTAGTAGCCAGACTGTTAAGTAACCATTTGTAGTTTTACAGTAAAGAAAGTTGTTCTTTGGGAAGGGGTGTGTGTGTGTGAGAAGGCGCTGAGGTCAGAGAAGTTTTCAGAGCAATAAAGGGGTGAGAATGCTGGCCTTGGGATCTAAAGGCTCAGTGAGGAAACTGAAATTGGGAACTCAGAGGCGAGAGTACCTAGTGAGTATCAAGGGCACTTACAAATAAATAATTTAAGAATAAACCTCATTTTAATATGTTAGAGTACAACTCTCAAAACTAATGTGTCTTTTCTTCCACCAGATCATTTGTCATAACTCTTATTGTGCTAACTTTTATCCCAATAATACTAAAACATGGCAACTCCCTTTGCCATTTTACATTATAGAGGAGCTTTGTAGAAGAAAATTGAAATTGGGAACTCAGAGGCGAGAGTACCTAGTGAGCCTGAGAAAGGAGAGCATTTCTTGTTTAGAGGAGGGGACAGCCTTGGAGATAAGGCTTTTACAGTCTAAGGAATGGCATGGCTTTGTGGGGTGATAGTGAAACGGAAGTAGGTGAATGTTGTTTGGGACAGCTGGGCTTTATGAGGGGATGTCTGTACCGTTTTGGTGAGGCGAGAAGAGTGGATAAGGGGTTATTTAGTAAGATGCAGTGTAGAGGTGAGGTGGCTAATGACTGTGAGACTAATCTGTCAACCCCCATAATAGAGACTGAGGAGGGGAGAAGGGTCCCAGCGAATTCGGAGAGGGCAGTGGACCCAGTGCTAATTAAAAAGGAGACCGGCTTACCTGCCACCATAATCGTTACCTGAGGCTCTGCCCTGGTGAGGTAAGTCTGTGGGGCCTTGTTGGGGCCTGGGCAGCTTCAGTCTTCGGTGGCCAGTCCCAGGAGGTCTGAGAGCTCCAAACCAGATCCAGAGAGAAGCCTTGCCGAGGTCTGACCTGCAGGGGCCAGACTACAGTCTGATTTCCAGTGGCCTTCCCTTCCGCACCTTGGGCAGGGCCCAGGCGGGGTCTCAGGTTTGGGAAGGACTTGGCCCAGTGTCCTTCCTTGTTGCATTTGAAGCATGGGCCCGGAGGAGGCTGAGCCCTGACTTACCCTTGGTTGGAGGACCGGCACTTCGTTTGGGGTCACGAGAGTGGCGGCTAGGAGCTGGAAGGCCTTTGTCTGGGCTTTAGCCTTGGCTTGATCTCATCTTTGTTTTCAGATTTGGGTCTCCTTGTCTCTATTATTAAAGACCTTAAAGGTCATGTTTAAAAGGTCTCTTTGGGGGGTTTGTCCCCTCTGGGTTTGTAGGGTCGAGATTGGAGTATTTTCTCATGGCCTGTGTAAGGCGAGAGAGGAAGACTGCCAGATTTCCATGTCTTTCCTGGGTGACCTCTGCTAATTTTTTCATAATTAACTGCTTTGTGGGCTGAGTTTTTCAGTCCTTCTAGCAAGCAGAGAACCATGTGGTCTCAAGACCTGCGACCTGCCTGCCCTTCCTGGTAGGTTTACCGTGGGTCTCTGTCAGGGACAGCATCCGCTCTGACTGGGAGGGCAGGGGCCTGCCAGTGGAGGGTGTTTGCATGGCCCTGGGCACGAAGCCAGATTTGGTGCCAGCAATCTCCCCAAGGGGGCACTTTAGGGCTAGTGCTGGAGTGGGGGGAGGAAGCGAGCCGAAACCTGCTCCAGAATGGGTGTGAGATGGGGTGGTGGCGGGCTCTCAGGCTGCTGAGACAGAGGAGCCGTAGGCTGGGGGACCAGGGGGTGGTCAGCGAGATCAAACGTGGAGAAGGAGGGGGACGATTTGAGACCCTCTGGGGGCTTGGCGTGAAGGAGGAGAATCTGTGCGGGAGAGCGGCTGTTCCAGAGAGAAGGATGTGTCCTTGAGTGTAAAAAAGCCTGGACACGCAGGCTCTCAGCCCACTTGCCTTGGCTGCGGCAGGATTGTCAAGGTCAGTGAGGGTGTGGAAATGCAAGTGCCATTTTGCTGAGGCCAGAAGTCCGGCGCGAATTCTAGGGTCTGAGGGCTTTTAAGCAGACAGCCCGGGGGTGTGGCGCGGGGAATGGTCCCCTGCGAATTCCCCAGGGCGACTGGCAGTGGCCTGAGGTCTGCTTTCCGCGGAGTTAGGGCCGAGAAAGGCGCCCCCGTCTCCCCCTAATGTTCACCAGAAAGGGATGGAGCCCATTTCTGTGACAGGCGTCCGGGTCCCGAGAGGGGGCGAGGGAGCCTGGTTCCCGGAGGACTTGCCTGGATTTCCGCGGGGCCGGCTGAACAGGATCAGCCCGGAGCCTGGCCCCAAACCCAACAGGACAGGCCAGTCCGGACGGAGAAAACAGTGAATGAATTGCCTATGAATTTATGCCGGGCGTTGATGCAGGAGGAGGCAAGGCACGGAGAGGGCCACTGTCCAGTGCACGACCCAGACGGGACTGGGGGAAGGCTGGGGGCCAAGTAAGCGTGGGGGGGTCAGCCGTGCAGGGGCGCGCCTGGGGGCCTCCGCGGACACAGGGGAGCTCAGGAGCCGGGTGGTCACGGTCTCTCTGAGCGCCAAGTGCCCGGTTGCTGGAACCCTGCAATGGCTCTTACCGGACCCCTCACTAGACCTTCCTGGGTTTCGGCACCCAATGAAAGGTTCGGAGTGGGCCTGGGTCGCGTACCTATGACATGAGGCCATAATGTATCAAAAGAGATTTTATTCTGGCACCTGGGTGCAGGTGGGCTGAGACTAAGAAGGGCAACAGCGGAGCGAGCAGGGAGAGATAGGTTTCTATTAATCCTTGCTGGCTGTAAGCCCCTCTGCTGACCATCAGGGTCTGGTCCATCCTTGGTTCCTCCCATGCCGGGTGTCTTCGGGTTATCGGAGCTATGCTGTGCTCAAGGCTGCCAGCTTTCTGCAAGATATCTGCTAAGCACAAAAGTTTTTCTCTGCCCCATTTTATTCTCTTGAACCCTTTCACTGTCCACACAGCTTCAGAGCATTCAATACTAAAACTAGGCTGCTGTGTTTCTTCTTTAACAAATAAACTACCGTTAACTACATACCTACCTATTTATTATAGCTAACAATGCTTAAAGATAGGATAATATATTCTTTAAGATGATATGATTCTATTTACAACATATTAATAAATATATTGAGGTAATTAGTATTTTCTCTGTAAGTATGAGAATTTACACTTACCTCAAGGTTCAAAACTGATGCAAAGTATTCAACAACATATTTCATGGGACTTTGGCCAAGAAGGGAAAGGAAAATATTTTCTTAGGAAAATATTTTACTTGAGAGTAATAGAAAATATTTATAATATGACATCTTTCTCATGGAAATCTAAGAATAATGTTTAGAAATGTTCCACACAAATTTCTTCTAGCTATTATGCTCAGATAATATTAGCACTGCCCAGACACCACGATCCTGCATGTAAAGTTTATTTTACAAAGCAGACTAACAGATGGAGCTGCCATTTTGTTCTAACAGAGATTTTCTGAATTTCACAAGAAGGAGCCAGAAAAATGTAGCTGGTAAAGATGCCTTTGTATATACCCACGCAGTAGTTGTTAAATGTCAGTGAGGGAAAAAAAAGCAATGCAAAAATGTTAACTGCTTCAAGCCCCACTTAACAAGCCACTAGCATCATCCCATTGCTGTCCTCTCTTGACTTTTATTCTACCTGTTTACAAATATACCTGCACAGACCAGAGACTAAACAAAATTTCCAAAATATCTTTTTGCCCACTCTCTCCCATTTTTTGTTGTCCCCCCTTCAACATTGATTAGCTAATGCTCTAAAGAAGAACAGTCTATTCTCTCTTACTTTCAACTTGATATGTGATTGTTTAATGGTTTTTCTTTTATTTTAAATATTTTGTTGAAATTATTTGTATGCATTTCATAAGTACAAATTTGAAAATATAAAACTTAAGTTAATTACTACATTTTTAGACTTTGTGGCCCTAAAATACAATAAACTTTGTTACTTAAATCATGCCATACTAGGGAATTCAGATACATAAAGAAAATTATAGAGCTAAGTATTGCTAAGTAACTATTCCAAGTAGGACAGTTTATCATTTAAAGCACTACTATGGTATATATGAAAATATACATTGATACCTTTAAAACATTAAAATGAAAATCACCCTTAATATTAAAATGGCTAATTGGAATGCTAAATAAACATAACTAACATTATCAATAAATATGTAGTTCCATTTTAATATAGTATTTTTTGCAATATAACTAATCCAATAAATTATCTTCTAACAAATTATCTTCAAACAAAATCTTCAATAAAATGAAATGTTCAAGATAAAAATAAGACAGATAAAAAATAAGATAAAATTAGATAAAAATAAGAGTAAATATCGTTAACCTGCTGTATGACTTAAGATAAGGAATGACCACAAGGAGCAACTTAAGTCATAGCAGTGCTTTAATAACAGAAGTTTCTCTCTGCCTTAATCAGTAACATCCTAAAATGAGCATTTTAAGGCTGGTAAGTCAGCTCTGCTCCCTCAAAGGGTCAGTCTCCTTCCAGTTCAAGCTTCCCCATTTCCAAGGTGACACCTTTATTCTTATGACCCAAGACAGTCGTTTCTGGATTCTTTGAAGCAAGCTAGACTAAGGGAAGAAACATCATCATGGTTATGTGCAGCTTCCTTTTCAAGAAGATTCCTAAAACTGTCACATGAAACTTCTCTTTGGATCCCATTTGTTGGAAATTGGTTACTCGGCCAGATCTAGAGGCAAGGACAGACTGAGAACTATTGTCCTGACACTGGATGTCGTTATAAGTTCGGCTATAAGCCAGAGTTTCTTCTATGAGGGAAAAAAGAAACAACAGACGTTGCACATAATTTTTAATTTTAGACTAGTAAAATCTGCCCTCAATCAAATTTTCATATTTTATATCTCAGAAACTACTAAGTGAATGAACTTTTTATCAAAATTACAATTAAGAATTTTTTTCACTAAGTTAATAAAGTTTTGATGTGCACAATTATATACTACTAGAGGCCTGATGCACAAAATTCGTGCAAGGGGCTTGGCCCTTGCAGCCCCAGCTTCGTCCAGAAGGTCATCCGGAAGGTCATCCAGATGGTTTGGTCTAATTAGCATATTAGCTCTTTACTATATAGGATGGTGCAAATACCTATTGTTTATTATTATTTATTATGTAAATTTATTGCCTGTTGTTTATGGAGAAAACTGTAATGAATAATTAAGTTGGATAGTATTTAATGATGCTATCATCATCATCTTGGGAAAGGCACCCTTGGGCAACATGAGGATACACCAGGTTGTACCCTACTTTTGTGAAGTTAAATAAAGGTGCTTCAAAGGATGATTCCATATGTTTTATAAGGTTTTGTGGAGTGGGATTAAAGAGAGACTGCCTCATAGTCATTGGGAGATATCTCAGCTTCATTTACTGTGCATTCTGTATAATATAAGTTACACTGTGTTCATGTTTGTGCTTTCTGTGACAGTTTGCTCAAGTGAAAAATAAGGATTTTCATCAACTTCACAATAATAGCACCACTCATTTTTTATGATTAAATTTGTTGTACCCTGATGGCTACCATTTGGGAACTATTTATCTTCATTTTACTGAGGGAATCCTGAGGCTCAGATTTGTTAAATCGTCTGAGTAACATATCGCAAGAACAGTAGACTCCCAAATGTTTTGTCAGATTGTCGCTTTCAGAAGACATGAGGCTCTCACACATTCCTCTTGGCCTCATCCACACTGGAGCCAAAGTAAATTTTAACTTCTAGGAGTATTTTAAGATACTCCTTATCTTAGTCCTTGTGTACTGAGGAGTACACTTTTTGAAATATATTGTGTTTTCTTATTTACTTTTTTAACAGCTTTGTTGAGGCATAATTTATATGTAAAGAACTACACAATTTGATGACTTTGGACAGCTGTGATTATGTTACCACAATCAAGAAAATAGACAGATCCAAAACCTCCCAAAGTTTTTTGTGTGTGTGTGCCCTTCCCTTTTTGTGGTAAAGACATTCAACCTAATATCTATGCTCTTAAATTATGAAGTACATAATACTATATTGTTAGCTGTAAGTACTATGTTGTACAGCAGATCTCTAGAATTTATTTATTTATCATAAATAACATTATACTCATTGAACAATCCCCATTTCCTACCTACTTGGTCCCTGACAAACACTATTATATTTTCTGCCTCTGTGAGTTTGACTATTTTAGATACCTCACATAAATGGAATTATGCAGTATTTGTCCTTCTGTGGCTGGCTTATTTCACTTAGCTTAACGTCTTCCTCATTCATCTATGTTGTCACATAGGAAAGGACTGCTTTCTTTTTAAAGACAATAATATTCTATTATTTGTATACTAGAGGCCAGGTGCATGAAATTCATGCACGGGGTGCAGGTCCCTCAGCCCAGCCTGCACCCACTCCAATCCAGGACCCCTCAGGGGATGTTTGACCCCTGTGGTATGGGGCCTAAACTGGCAGTTGGACATCCTTCTCACAATCCGGGACCGCTGGCTCCTAACTGCTCACCTGCTTGCTGGCCTGATTGCCCCTAACTGCCTCCCCTGCCGGCCTGGACGCCACTAACCACCACTGCCTCAGGCCCCACCACCATGGCTTTGTGCAGAAGAACATCCAGATGGATGTCCAGAAGATGTCCGGTCTAATTAGCACATTACCTTGTTATTAGTATAGATTATACAACATAAGCTTTAAGGTAGAATTGCATTAGTAGAAATGAAGAGACATTTCATTTAAAAATTAAATGAAATATAAAAATAACATGATCATCTTATATGCAGAAAAATCATTTGACAAAATGCAATATGCTTTCATGGTAAAAAAT
Organism: Eptesicus fuscus; assembly: GCF_027574615.1. Lineage (NCBI taxonomy): Eukaryota > Metazoa > Chordata > Mammalia > Chiroptera > Vespertilionidae > Eptesicus > Eptesicus fuscus. The sequence continues at coordinate 88,739,176 of NC_072475.1, read as the reverse complement.
GCTCAACAAACTAGGTACAGATGGCAAGTATTTCAACAATAAAGGCCACATATGGTAAGCCCAAATCTTGATAAACCAGGGTTGCAGGTTCAATCCCAGGTCAGGAACATACAAGAAGCAACCAATGAATGCATAAATAAGTGGAACAACACATTGGTATTTCTCTATCTCAAATCAATAAATAAAAATAAACTTTTCTTCTTACTTATTTTATCATTATGTATATATGTATGTATTCTTTTTTAATATATTTTTATTAATTTCAGAGAGCAAGGAAGAGGGAGAGAGAGATAGAAAAATCAATGCTGAGAGAGAATCATTGATTCTTTGATCAGGAATCGAACCGTGACCTCTTGATTCATAGGTAGATGCTCAGCCACTGAGCCACGCTGGCTGGGCTTAAGATTAGTTACTACTACTGAGTCTGTATTATAGAAATGCTGTAAGACTTCTCATTTCTTTCTGTCTCTGGGTTTAATTATCTCATGTCAGCTCAAGGGGGCAGTACACTTTTTATGCAATAGAGATAGACAATCAATGTAAGTCAACACACTTTCCACTGGAAAAAAAGCAGGTTGTTAACTACCAGCACACCCCTGTCCAGAATCATCTCAGAATTGCCTCAGAGAATAGTAAGACTGTTAAATCAGAAATGCAAAGAGAAAGGAGGATTATCATGATAGGTTTTTTGAATCTTTGGGGAGACCATAATCTTAATAGCCAGAGGTTGTTGAGAGAGAAATACATTTTCTATATCCTGTACAGTGAATACTCCACGGCTTGTGACTTTGAAAATATTTTTTTTCCTCTGGCTCTATTTTAGTTCATCAGTTTATATTGTTCATTATATTCCACAAATGAGTGAGATCATGTGATATTTATCTTTTTCCAACTGGCTTATTTCACTTAGCATAATGTTCTCCAGGTCCATCTATGCTGCTGCAAATGATAAGAGGTCCTTCTTTTTTACAGCAGCATAGTATTCCATTGTGTAGATGTACCACTGCTTTTTAATCCACTCATCTGCTGATGGGCACTTAGGGTGATTCTAAATCTTAGCTATGATAAATTGTGCTGCTATGAACATAGGGGTGCATATATCCTTTCTGATGGGTGTTTCTAGTTTCTTGGGATATATTCCTAGAAGTGGGATCACTGGGTAAAGTGGGAGTTCCATTTTTATTTTTTTGAGGAAACTCCACAGTGGCTGCACCAGTCTGCATTCCCACCAGCAGTGCACTAGTGTTCCTTTTTTTTTTTTTTGCCTGTATCTGTCCAATTTTCCCAACACCATTTATTGAAGAGACTGTCTTGACTCCATTGTATTCTCTTGGCTCCTTTGTCAAATATTAATTGAGTATAATGGCTTGGGTCCATTTCTGGGTTCTCGGTCCTATTCCATTGGTCTATATGTCTGTTCTTGTGCCAGTACCAGGCAGTTTTGAGAACAGTGGTTTTGTAATATTGCTTGATATCTGGTATTGTGATCTCTCCAACTTTGTTCTTCTTTCTCAGCATTGCTGCAGCTATTCGGGGTCTCTTTTTATTCCATATAAATTTTAGGAGAGTTTGTTCTAGGTCTGTGAAATATGGTGTTGGTATTTTAATGGTGATTGCATTGAATCTATAGATGGCTTTGGGTAGTATGGAAATTTTAATGATGTTGAGTCTACCAATCCATGAATATGGTATATTCTTCCATTTGTTTATGTCTTCCTCTAATTTTTTGAGTACAGGTCTTTTACCGCCTTGGTTAAATTTATTCCTAAGTATCTTAATTTTTTTGGTTCAATGGAAAATAGGATTGCTTCTTTAGTTTCTCTTTCTGTGAGTTCATTATCCTATCTAATAAAGAGGGAATATGCTAACTGACCTTCATGCCATTACAAAGATGGCGGCCCCCACAGCCAATAAGGATGGAATATGTTAATTGACTGCCCCGCCCTCAAAGATGGTGGTGCCCACAGCCAATAAGGAGGGTATATACTAATTCACTGCCCTGCCCTCAAAGATGGTGGCACCCACAGCCACAAGATGGCAGCACCCAGTCCCATCAGCCCAGCTGGGGCGGCAGGTTTGCTTCAAGGCAGGGCCCGCCTGGGGGCAGGCCAGGCCACTCCGTGTACCTGCCTCCAGAGTCCCCCAGCCCCCTCAGCCCTCCAGCCACCCAAGGCCAGCCCGAGGTGCAGGCAAGCCTCGGATGGCAGCTGTCCAGCCACCCAGGGCCGGCTCGAGGCTCAGGCAAACCTCAGATGGTGGCTGCCCAGCCACCCAGGGCCCCCAAGGCTCAGGTAACCAGGGCTGGCCGAGGCTTGCGCTGCCAGCAGTGGCAGCAGCAGAGGTGTGATGGGGCGTTGCCTTCCCCTGATCGCCTGGTTGCCTCCTGCCCCTGAGGGCTCCCAGACTGTGAGAAGTGGCAGGCTGGGCTGAGGGACGCCCCCTCCAGTGCATGAATTTTTATGCACCGATCCTCTAACAGAACAAAATTCTGCATTATTCTACTCAGATAAGTGTGAAAATAGCTAACAGGACAAAGGTGATTTTACCAATAATTATTTAATCATCAGTAATTTAGATGCCACAATTTAATTTTGTTGCATGACTTGCTTACCCTGTCAGAGTTCATTTCCTATAAAGAATAAAGTACTGGGCAGGGTGTAATACAAATATGGGAAATGTGATTCTTAACATTAAAGAATGCTGATACAGTTTCACTTTTATGAGCATACAGAGTGTCTACAAAGAGTTAAGATAAATTCTGTTGAACAGTTACTCTGCATCATATGTTTTTCATTTTAAGAAATACATATATATTTAGGTCAATTTCCAATTATGGCAAAAGAGAATCTAAATGCATGATTGCTAGACTGAACTTTAATGATTAAATTTTGAAGACTTTTTTTTAGTTTTTAAGTCAAATATTTAGTATAAGTATTTCAGTTATTATTTTTTTGTTATTTGAATAAAGTCATCATATGCTTTTAAAAACAAAGGTGATTTAGTAACATTTACATTTTCTTTATTTAGTGGTGTAATCATAAGCCACAAAGTATACAGCTACATTATATTTTTATAAGGAATTTTTATAGCTATAAAACTCAATCCAGATGTCTAACCCACCAAAAGTGATGTGATAAAAGGCTTTCTTCTATATATTTCTGAAATAACATATTTCTTGGTGTTTCTCTCTCCAACCCAGCCTAATTTTAAAAATTAAAGTAGCTATTGAACGAAGTAGAAGAAACAAATGAACAAAAAAAGTACATAAGATCATCAAGGTCTACAAATCAAAGAAAGCCTGTGGAATACAAAGCCAATAGTGGCTCCAGTAATGACTGTCAAATTAAAGGCTGAGGAAAAGACTGGACCTTTTAATAGATGAAGTAGTTCAAGGCAAAAAGATAAAGTAGTACAAAATTGTTAACTTCAAGTTCAAGGCTGGTGTGGAAATTATAATCATAAAGGAGTAATTATCCCCCTTTATAGCATTATTTCATGTCATTTTGCCCTTCAACATCCAACACAGGACTAAGAATATAGTATATTTTCAACAAGTACTTACTGAATTGGATTTAATTAAAAACAGGCATTTTTTAAAAATGTGGAAATAAAATCTTTAAGGGAAAAATAAGTTGACAGTTTCCAAAAGATTTAAAACTATGGGCCATTATTGCCTGGTTTTCTCTGATCACACATTCAACTTGTGCTGCACTGGAGGAATCTGAGGTTGAGGGAACACTCACAAGTGGACTTGGATGAGATGACTGTTCAATACCTAAAAATGCTTTCTGAACAGATTTGAGAAAAATTATTGATCTAGTCAAGGTTCAGCACTTTAATGTTAGTAGAGATACTAAAATTAAAATTAGAAACTACTTCAGATCAATATTTTCAGCCACAAATTTAAGCCACTAAATTGTCTATTACTGAAAGTTGAAATTTTATTATTTTTTAAATTAATGTTCATATAGCCTAAGCTTATGTTGCTAACATTTTTCCCCAAAAAACATTATCTTTAAAGAACCATTAAGCCAGAATCCAGGCTCTTCTTTCCTCTTTAATCAATTCATAAAATTCAAATGTACATCAGCAGAGGCCGTGAATTCATCAGATGAACAGTTACTGCTTACACTACAGGAAGCAGAGCATGTGGCAATTTCAAGGGAGGTCATACATGGCCTATGCATTTATGGAGATAGATAATTGGCTTTGTGATAGAGATTCAATTTTAGGTCATAAGCATGTTAAAGATCATTTTAATATTAGTGTTAAAAAATTAGACATTAAGATTCATGGTTTTATTTTGAGGCCTTTTGTGTAGGCTGCTATGTAATTGGTGGTTGAAGTTATTTCAGGTGGTATAATATCAGATAGCCCAGAAATATGCCCTAAACATGGTAAAGAATGAAACAGCTTTCTTTACTATTAAGTTTACTTTGTAAATTAAAAATCAACAACATTATTATATAGATTAGCAAAATGTATGTCAGATGAGTCAAACAATGGGGCTGTATAATGAAGAGTAGCATCCAAACTTTTATTTAATAGCAGATTCATATGGCATTAGAAATTCTAAAAATTGATTCATTCTAAAGAAGATTGAAAGCAAGTTTAGAGTCCTAGGTAAATTTTAGTAATAGCTTTATATCTTTAAATGATCATGTTTTCTCATGAAGAAAGTATCAATTAGTCAATGTGTTATTATATGTATAATTTAAATAGGTGTTATGTCAAATTTAAATTACTTTGTGGCATAAATTTATTACTACTTTATTATTCATATGTAAATTACACAAAAACACTTAGGCTTAAGAGTAAAACTCTATTCCGCCTACCGTTACATTTAAAATAATATGTGACCATAGAAAAATTAATTCAGATACTTCTGCATACTAAATTAATTCTTAACTCATTTTTAAATTAATATTTAAAATTAACCACAATGTCCAAGGTATTTGAGGTTATAACCACTAAAATAACTCTCTTACTACTCCGTAATACTGCTTGCATCACATTTGTACACCAGCACAACTTTCAAGTTGTTTTCGTATCTGTTGCCCTTTGAAGACAAGCACTGAGTTTAGTTCTCGTTATCCCTATTGCCCAGCTCATCATCTGGCACATTATATTCATTCAGAAAATGTCTCTTGAATTCACATAAAAGAGTAAATGGAAAAACAACAAGCAATTTTCTGGCAACAGTATCTTGTGAGAAGGCAACTATTTTAATTCCCATTTTACAAAGGAAAAAAAGAGGCACTGACAAGTTAACTGACCTAACAGGTGCTTTAGTTTGAGGAGGTAAGTTTACTTCATTCCACAGTGAATGGAATATGCAGTAATCTGTTTTCATAAAATACCAAGGAAGATTCTGGAAGAACATTGTCCTAGGGCAGTGGTCGGCAAACTGTGGCTCTGTTGACTAATGAGTTTGCCGACTACTGACCTAGACTCTCAATTCCAATAATTACAGGCTGTTGTTGTTTCTTGTGCCGTGCCAGCACAGCCAAGGGTTCGGCAAGCCTGAGGGAGGTGGTGAAGGATGGAGAAATGATAGACAAAGAGAAAAAGCTGGGTCTAGGTGGATCTTCTGTGCCTTGCTGAGGCCACAGAACCCATCTAGACTGCAAAGCTGAGGCTTTATTTATAATCAGGGACAAACAAGGTAATCTACAATGTTGTTGTAAGTTTCACTTGTTTTGGCAGCACTTGCTGCCCCTCCCTCAACCCACTAGCTACCCAGGAAAGATCTAGGGAGCAGTCACAAGATCAAGCTTTATGCTTAGAGGACTGTGACCTCCAAGCTGGGACTTGTTTGCAACTTTGCCAGCAGGTCAGTCCAAGACTTAACCCTATAACCGCTTCCTACAGTTCCTTGTGATTAAGCCCCTATCCCAGTGGTCGGCAAACTCATTAGTCAACAGAATGGCAAACTGCGGCTCAAGAGCCGCATGTGGCTCGCAAGCCACAGTTTGCCAACCACCGTCCTAGGGAAACGCAGAATACATTTCCATAAAATTGTGTACAAGAAAAATACTCCAAACAACCACATAATAATAAGTTTATAAATATTTATTATATACCAGGCACAGGAATAACAAAGTTTATTTAATCTACATCTTATACTAAACTAGAGGCCCGATGCAGGAAGATTTGTGCAAGAATAGGCCTTCCTTCTCCTGGCTGCCAGCACCACCTTCGCTCTGGCCCAGAATCACCTTTCCACCTTCGCTCCAGTCCAGAGCCACCTTCCACCTCTTGCCTTGTCGTGTCAATTTGCATATTCCCTCCTTATTGGCTGTGGGCACCGCCATCTTTGTTGTGGAGTTGCAGTCAATTTGCATATTCTGTCTTTATTAGATAGGATTATTTTCAAAATGTATTTCAATACAATCTTCACTAAAATTCTGTCAAATAGATGCCAAGGGGAAGACTAATTTTATGACTGTAGTTTAGACGGTTACTCTGAGCTTCCATATAGAATTGTCAGTACCTGTTTGCTGTCACTTGTGTGCTGGACATCCACTGTGACTGTGTTGCTGCAGGTGGAGGAGGTTTGCTGTGGCCCCTACAGAGCAGATTCTAATGCAGACTATGCTGAAAATATCCAATATGCCTCTGCTCAGAGTTATGGGGTCCCTATGAGACAGAAGCATGATGCTCTGCCAGCATCCTAAAGGGAAACAGGTTAAGTTCTAGCTTGAGTGAGACTAGTTTATGCCCTAATGCACTTCAGAGGTGTTTGTCAGAGAAGCACAGGACTGGCCATCCCAAGACTTCTCAGAAGTTAAATATGGACTCTTACCTCTTATTTATGACCAAGCACTAAATTGAGTGGGCACAAGTCCTTTGACCCCTGCCAATGGTTCCAAAGCCAAACAGTTCCAAATTTTTATCTTTAGAGTTTTGAAAAAGGAAAATAACCACCCAGCATTCTTTTTTAAAAAATTGGTATAATGAGATTAGACAAAAGGACACAATGATATCAAAGTGAGATATCCATGGTTAATTGTAGCTGTTTTTTAGCCAGTAGCTTTTGCTACTCTGGCATATCTTTACAAAAAGGACAAAAAGGTTAAGCCTCTGTGTTGGAGACAGGGTGTAAGCTGACAAGGTCCTTGCACCTGAAGGGGCTAGCAAGGCTGGCTCCCTACCCACACAGTTTTCCTAGACTTGTTTGGATGGCGGTTATTGGTAGAATGAGAGCAACCCTTTCATGGCTTGCCAAGAAGTCTGTAACTATTTACTGAGAATCTGCCTGATTTACTGTACCGAGAATTTGTCCTTCTACTCTATCTCTCCCTTAGAGATTAAGAGGAACAAAGAGTACATTCCTCTTCACAGACCTCCTATTCAGTGATTTGTGTATAAAAGGCATTACAGAGTTAATAAACGCGCTACAGTCTCTTGATTGACTCATAGACCTCCCGATCCCGCTGTCCTGTCTTTCTTTCTTTTCTCAAATCCCACCTCCCTACCTCAGCCCGGTTCAACCTGTCAGGCTGGCCCTGGCACCTCTGTCCTTCCATTCAGTGTGCTGTGGCTTTCATTTGTTTATGCAGATGTGGTACAACTGCGGTGATAGCAGATTGAGTTAACCAAACCCCCCTGAGGTGCGAGGTTTGTTCAGAGTTACTGGTGAGTGATCCCTAGAATGAGGGGTTCAGGGGCCTATACTCCAATAAATTGCATAGGAGTATAAATACTTCTTACACTGGAAAACTCTTTCAAAGAGAACCACTTCCTATTACTCTGTGAAGACTGGTTTACAATGTCGGTATAGTTACAGCCAGGTGAAAGGATCATACATACATCAAATCCTGTTTTTGTTGTTTGTTTGTTTGTTTGTTTATTTGTTTTGTTTTTTGAACCTGGGAATAGGCATCCCTTGGAATCAAACCCAGGAGAGAAATGTACTCACCTCTGCAAAAGATTCTCCTTTCTCTCCCCTTCCAAGAAGGAATTTCTAATACGTTAAAGACTGTCATTGATTTTACTAAGGGAAGGTATAAGAACCCAAATAAAGAGTCCACATCTTATTAAACTTATCATTTTAACCTTTTGCACTCGGATGTCGAGTGTGACTCGACACGGTTAGCATCGGTAGCAGCTCGTATGTCGAATTGTATTGAATGTATCAATGATTTGAAATATAAAAAAATCCAAATAAATAAGTTTGTATGAAAAGAAACTCCAGTTTTTTATTCTACTGCCGCGCTTTGTAAAATCTGGGGTATTTAAAAAATTAAATCCCAAGTAGAATAAAGGAGTCGAGAAGGGTTAATATGTTGAGAGGACTTTTGAAGAGGCCTAACAAGATGCATGAAGGAGGAAAGAAAACGTATTGGAAAGAAATTTAAAAAGTAGGCTATTTGGGTCTTACTGACTAGTATATAGAAAGCATGAGTGAGAGGGGTCATGAAGAAAGGACCCCCAGGTTTCTGCATTGGTAGTGGTGCTCAAACAAATTGGAGGACTACAAAACTCTGCAAAGGATGAGAAAATGGGAGGGTATTGGAAACGATGATAAATTTGATCTTGAATAAGTTGAGTCAAATGTTCCCAGGGGATCTTCTTATTCCGTATGTAATTAGTTAGATATGTTTGGAGTGGAGAAGGTAAATTTAGCTTTGATCACCTTTAAGAGTCTCTCTTTCAAAATCCCAAGATGCTGCTATGGGTTACTTCCTGTTCCAGTGTAAGTGGGAATCCTTGACTGTACTCTGAATAGAGATGAAGAGATACTTAGACTGAAGTCTGCGCATCATTATTTCTTCCTCTACTGAAAGGATTTCAATTCTCTATGCTTTTCTTTTTCTCTTTGAAGTTCAACTAGGTCTACCAGGGTGAAGTAAAATATGTAGATAACAGAATTCAACAAGATATCCTGATGGAATAAAAGGTGACTAAAAATCATAATGGAGTGGAGGGTTTAAAGTCATTCTTCAGAGGAGGAAATGGAAGAAAGCAAGTTTTGAAAAATTGCCATAAAACCTTGCAGGTAAAATAAAGTACATTTTTTATGAAATCTCAAGAAATGATCACATGTTTTTACTTAAGGTAAGAATCTATAAATTATTATTTTATTACAATACTCTGTTTTATGATAAGAACTAAACCCTACACATATCTAAAATTTAAAAAATTGATTGTTATCTAAGAGCTATAATACTGTATTATATAGAATAACTTATTATAGCTGGTAACTTTATGATATTAGCCACTTCTGAAGTGGCTGATAAAATGGGCAAATTCTGATGGAATAATCTAAGACCAAATGTATCTTTTGGGGGTGGGGTAGGAGGGAAATACTTCTATCTCCATAGGGCAGAGAGTTTTGCAGAAATGATCTGGCACAAAGATAACTCTCTCACGAGTATTCTCACGAGGATACTCCAATATAAAATCTAGGGTGTAGCTGGGTGACAATGATGTTTTCTTAATATTTCAGTGCCAGAAGAATGATATCCCTATTTACAAACTAAGTAAATCAGTTAATTCAATGACACAAAGAAATTTTATAACTTTGAAACACATGAAAAGATACTATAAGCAATGCAACACTATAAAGTGATAGTCACAACAGTTAATCCCTTGTACTGTGTTCACCTTAAATGAAAGAATGCATAATCCTCTCTCCCAACTCATATAACTTGGAACAGAACACTTAAGCCTGCAGCAGATTGGTGGTAACACTGATCCCCTGTTGTAAGGAATAATTAAACTTAGTAAATCACTCTAAAAGCTTACAGAAGCAAACTACAAAAGCTTATAAAGAAGAACTATAAACAACAAAAAGGCCACTTGCTGAGGTTGGTTTAAAAGCTGCTATAGCTAAATTAGAAGACTTAGAATAGAAAATTTTAGCTACTTCCCTATGCAGTATATTTTATTATATAATTCATTTTATCATTTTCAATTAATATAAGTGCACAAGAAGAAACAGAAAGCCCCTTTTTTTACAGAGGAAAAGGAAGTTAAGGGAGGCTCAATGCTACAGAGTTTGATTGTAAACATAGTTTCCCCTGCAGGGCTTTTGAGAGAAAATAGGGTGTGAGCTCCTCCCACAGATCCTCACATTCCTAACTTAAGGATTTCATCACCAATATTGACACTTTATAAGGTGTTATTTGTCAAATAAACTGATAAGATTCTAAAATCTGAGTTTATAAGCTCTGTAACAATAACTGTTGAAGTAAACTGACACTAAATATTGCTAAATGTTAGAAGAATTTTATGAAACAAGGTAAAAATGGCACTTTGAAATAATAAGGTCCAATAAGAAAAATATACATATATTTACATCTAATCTGATTTCACACCTCTATTTAAAAATTATTGTAGTTATATCCATCATCTAACAGTCCTTCAGTTCCCAGCCTCATACTCAGGCTTCATACTTAAATGTGAATTTCATAATTTCATTGAAAATAATGCAATAGAAAATTTAAATTTTGTACTTGAACAATAAAAAACAAATATGTTAATGGAGAAAATAACATTACTGTGGTGAAGGAAAACCAAAGAATTGAAAACAAAAAAGATATATGGTATTATAAATGCAAATAAGGATATAGTAAATATTTCTGTGAAATACCCAGAATAAATAGAAGTTACTCAAATATCCTATCTAATAAAAGAGTAATATGCAAATTGACTCTACCTCCGCTACACCCACAAGCCACACACACCAGCCAATCAGGAACCAGTATGCAAATTAACCCAACCAAGATGGCTGCAGCCACGGAGAGAGCAGGAGGCTTGGATTTCCCTGGCAATGGAGGAAGCCAAGCTTTCCGCCTGCCCTGGCAGGCCCAGGCCTCCACTCAAGGCTACAAAGTTTCAATTATAGAAGATAAATAAATCCCAACAAAAATGGCAATAGCCATGGAGCTGGAGAGAGCAGAAGGTTTGAGTTGCCCCTGGCGATGGAAGAAGCTAGCATCCCTGGCCTGCCTTGGCCTCCGCTCAAGGCTACAAAGTTTCAATTATAGAAGATAAATAAATCCCAGATACCAGGGCCTCCACTTGGATCACCGGCGGACGTGGCCAGCCTGCAAACCACCACAGGCCCCTCACCCAGACTGCCCCACACCCCAAGGGAACCCCCCCTGATCCGGGACACCCTTCAGGGCAAACCAGCCGGCCCCCACCCATGCACCAGGCCTCTATCCTATCTAATCCTATCTAATAAAAGAATAATATGCAAATTGACATCACTCACAAGATGGCTGCCCCCATGTGGTCAAAGATGACTGCCCCCATGTGGACACAAGATGGCCACCACAAGATGGCTGGCAAGGGAAGATAGTTGGGAGGGACCAGGTCTGCAAGGGAGGGCAGTTGTGGGTGGTCAGGCCAGCAGGGGAGGGAAGTTGGGAAGGACCAGGCCTGTAAGGGAGGGCAGTTGGGGGAACCCAGGCCTTCAGGAAAGGGCAGTTGCGGGGACCAGGCCTGCAGGAGAGGGCAGTTAGGGGTGACCAGGCCTGCAGGGTAGGGTAGTTAGGGGCAAACAGGCTGGCAGGGGAGCAGTTTGGCATCAATCAGGCTGGCAGGGGAGTGATTAGGGGGTGATCAGGCTGGCAGGCAGAAGCAGTTAGGGGCAATCAGGAAGGCAGGCAGGTGAGCAGTTGGGAGCCAGCAGTCCTGGATTGTGAGAGGGATGTCCGACTGCCCGTTTAGGCCCGATCCAGGTAGGATCGGGCCTAAACGGGCAGTCGGACATCCCTTGAGGGGTCCCAGATAGGAGAGGGTGCAGGCTGAGCTGAGGGACACACACCCCCATGCACAAATTTTGTGCACCAGGACTCTAGTGTAATATAAAAAGTCCATTGATGATGAAACAAGATGAGACCAAAAGAAGGGGGCTTCTGTCTTCAGAGACTAAACAACTTTGAAGTCAATACAACTCAGCACCATGTACTCAAAGGTATTGGAGAGCTGATGAAGTAATGAGAACTAAAGAGCTGGTCCTTGAAGTGAAAGAACATTTTTTAAAAATATTTTTCTCTATTTATTGATTTTGAGAAACATCAATTTCTTATCCCACTTATTTATGCATTCATTGATTGCTTCTTGTATGTGCCTGACTGGAGAGCGAACGGGCAACTTTGGCATATTGAGATGATGCTTTACAACCAAGCTACCTGGCCAGGGGCTAGAGAATTTTTAGTATCTGCTATCACCTCAGGGTGTCTCTAATCTGGGGGGCAGCCAGAAGACTGAGAATGAGGGCTTTTGATAGGCAGAAGGCTCCTCCTAAGGGAGAGAGACACAAGTAAAGTATAGGTAGTTTTGCAAAGCAGAAGTTGAAGGAGAGGCATCGGGGCCTCATACTCATAGCTTTTTTTTTTTTTTCAATGTACTTTATAAATTTGGAGGCTCCATGGGCAGGTGGCAAAATTAATAAACCCCTGGCCAGTGTGCTTCAGTTGGTTGAGCATCATCCCATGTACCTACAGGTCACTGGTTAGATTCTTGATCAGGACACATGCCTGGGGGGTTTCAGGTTCAATCCCCTGTAGGGGGCATGCAGGAAGCAGTTGATTGATTCTCTCTCTCCCTCTAAAAAGAAAGGAAGAGAGAGAGAGAGAGAGAGAGAGAGAGAGAGAGAGAGAGAGAGAGAGAGAGAGAGAGCAGAAACTACAACTTTCTGTTTTCAACTGCTTCTATGACAAATTTAGTGGCTTAAAAGAACACAAATTTATTATCTCCAGTACTGGAGACCAGAAGTATGGGTGTCACTGGGCTAAAATCAAGCTGTTAGCATGGCTGCATACCTTTTATGAAGCTTTAGGGGAGGGTTTGTTTTCTTGCCTTCTCCAGCTCCTAGAGGCTGTCTGTATTCAATGGCTCATAGTAGCTCCTTTCCATCTTCAAATCCAGCTGATTCCAACCTTAAACTCAACCTTAATTCTCCCTTACCACATCACATACCACATTCCCAGGTTATGGTGATGAGGATGTGGACATCTATGGGGGACCACTGTGCCCACCATAATCTCTGGAAATCAGAACAAAATCTTCTACTGAGGACAACTGATGCTCCTTGATGAAGTGATAATTGATGATCCCTGAGTGGAGCAGGGATACTAATAGCCTATGACAGGCTGCGTGGACAATGTAAGGTGAGGACAGAACAGAATGACTCAGGACCAGAGGAAAGATTTTAGACTCTGTGTGAGGTAAAGGAAAGATGAGTTGCTAAACTTGAGACAAAGATTTATGATCCTGAGGGAAGCATATTAAATTTTGCTCTTGGGTGCTCTTCTGTTCTATGTGAAATCTCATTAAAATATCATAATTTGCCAGTGCCTCCTGGTGTTAAATCTGTTATTAGGGTACTGAGTACCCAGGTGGTTTGAGATGAAGAAGAGACCATCAGCAAGAGTGCTGCCACATGTTTTACACGGAGACAGAAGTTTTTCAGCAAAAACCCTTGGAGGATGCTTCTCTGCTCCTCCTCCTCCCTGACACAGAGTAGTTTTCTCCCTTCCTCCTTTTCCTGTCAAAGCTGTTCTAAAGAATGGATCTGATATTAATCAGCCACAACACGTACCTTACGAATTAAACATTAAATGAATTAAACATGCTTTGAAGTAGTGTCACTTAAAATGTTACTTGAGCCATGAAATAAAAGGTACTCCTCTCCAGATGACATGATTCTAGGCATCACGAGATAGGCAACTTTTTGGACAGAATCACTTATTTGAGATCAGAAGTCAGTAAACCCTTTGCTATTTACTAAAAATTTATTTCTGACTGCTTATTATTAAGCTTTACTAACTCCACATAGCCTATCAGTGACTTAATGATGAAAGGATGGAAAGTTTACGCTGTTCTGGGAGAGGGGTTTGGACCTCCAAAGCATTACTAGATCTGAGAAACCAGGTGAGATGTGCCATAGCCCCTCACCACAAGGCCATCCCCATTCGCTGGGGACAGGTTTTCAGTACACACACCAGTCATCCTGCAACCTTCTGGTATACTTCAAACCCGCATTGTGCTCTTCCTAACGAGGCAAGTCATATTGGAACTGAAACCCCCATTTCACTCTCAACCCAGTTTCCTAATGACTCAAGTCTACATGATCCTGACTCTTTTGAAAGGAAAGTTTAGCTTCTTGTCTCTGCTTCTCTTGGGAAATCTTCTCTCCCAGAGAGAGAGAGAGAGAGAGAGAGAGAGAGAGAGAGAGAGAAATTAACAGTTCTCTCAGAGATAGAGAATAATTTCATAAATGAATCATCTAAAAGTTTATCATAAAAGACCTGCACTGTTTTTCTCCTTGACTTTGAAATAGAAAAAGAGAATAGAAGCATATAATTTAATTTTTATAATCTAAATGTTCAGGCTCCCAATGTGCCCAAGAAAATAGAAATTTAACCATCAGTGCACCATAAAGAATATTCTATTTTCTATCTGTAGAATAATTAAATCCAAAAGAAGCTTGGAATTTATATTTTGATAGAGAAAAATCTTATTACTAAAATTGTATCATCCTCAAGGTGAAACAATCAGCAAAAATGGAATTAGGAACAGAATGACTTTTAGTTAAACAGATGGTGAAAGTATTTAAAACCACTTAAAGTTCTATTTATTCTTGAAATGTTCAAGTAAATCACTTAAATAATCCATCCTATGTTCTTGAAAACCTTATTACTCTTGGTTTTTCAGATATTTGTCTCCATTATGATACTTCCTAGACTCTCTTGTATATAGAAAATTTTGTAAACACAATAATTTTTATTAAATTTTTACTCAAGACTAAATATCACAGTCAACTAAATTAGATGGCAAATTGCTAAATTTCTAGGTTTTTGTGGAACGTCTTAAGAGAGAGACCCAAAGTGGAACTGAGCCAGAGAGAGTGCAAGAGAGTGAGTCAGAAAAAGAGAAACATTAATGTGAGAGAAACACATCAATCGGTTGCCTCTCACAGGTGCCCTGAACTGGGCTGGAGATCGAGCCTGCAACCAAGGGATGTACCCTTGACTGGGTCAATGCTCCAACCACTTAGCCAAACCGGCTAGGGTGAGAAATGTGTTATAATTGTATAACTTGCAAAAAATCTACTGTAAGTATGAGTTATATCGAGCTTCCAGAAATAATTTTGATGGAATTTGGCTATAAAGGAATCTATATATATATAAAAAGCCAGCAACTGGAACGCCATAATGACCAGAATGACCAGTCACTATGATGTCCACTGTGGCTAGTGAACCAGCCAACCTCCTGCAGCCCCTCTCCCCAGCTGGCCCCACCCCTGATGGGCCCCCACCACCCCATCGGCCCACAGCCTCTCCCCCCAGCCAGCCCCACCCCTTATTGCCTCCCCCTATCCCAATAGAGGGTGAGGCCAGCCAGCCAACCTCCTGCAGCCCCTCCCCACAGTCAGCCCCGCCCACAATCACCCCCCCACCCCAATCAGGGGCAGGGCCTACCTGTGAATCACCTGCGGCCCCTCCCCCCAGCCAGCTGGCCTGATTGGGCCCTGATCGAAGCAGGCTGACCAGCCAACCTCCCACCATCTCCTCCTCCCAACAGGCCCAGCCCTGATCCACCCTGATTGGGGTTGGGCAGGCCAGACCCCACCTGTGCATGAATTCATGCACTGTGCCTCTAGTAATATGATAATATAATGTTGTAATATTTCAATGTTCTAATATTTTAGATTAGTAGTCAACTTTAACAGGTCATTCCTCATGTTTTAAAAAATACCTTTTACATGTTGCATCATGTCTTTAAAATAGCCCTTGAAAACATAAGGTGTTATTTATTATCTCACCAATATCTTTTGTTAATTGTTAATCCTCTTGAAACAAATTTATCAATTATTTATATATATTTATGATTGTTGAATTAATATACAAACACATGTTGTGATCAATCATGTTACATATTTAATTAGTAATATTATCTGAGATTTTATTTCCAAGACATATCTAGAATTTTGATTATAATTATTACATTAAATTATCCTGTCTTTCAGTTTTAAGTGTAATGACTCCTTCAATTGACACTGTGGTGTGAATATCTTTTATTATCCTTATTTCAAACATTTATGATGGTTTTACATGGAGCAAATTGTGATAACCTCCAAAAGACAATTACATAAATAAGTCTTCAGATAGATAAGGAATTAGGGATAATTAAAGGCAATTCTAGTATAGTTTATGTCTCTCTTTCTTCAAAGTACTTGATACTTTGCATTTTCTTTGATTCTTAGAATTTGTAAGATTACTTTTTCTAATTGGGAAAAAATATGGTATTCATAACACTTTGAAAATAGCACTGAATTTTTTTTGTTTGTTTTTATATAGAGAGAGATACTCTACAGCATACATGTGAACTAAAATTTAACCTTATTCAATCAATTGGTAGCCAATTTTTGAAAAAATATATAAGTAGATAATTTGAGTTTTCTCTTAATAGCTTAAGTATTTGTACTAAAACAAATGACAAATAAATATATACATATTAAATTAATTTCTCATAGGCTTTTAAAATTATTTCCAAGATATTTTCATTGCAGAAAAATGTTGATACCTATATATAATAAAATGAATCTCTGAGTTAATATTTACTTTATAATCTCAAGAATTTAATAATAATACATCATGGATATTATCCCATTGTTCTTAAAAATTATATTAAAACATATACAGAGTCGGTTTCCATTTCATTAGACACTCTCACTATTTCCAAAGACATTTTATTAAAACATGTTCGATTATGTCAAGTAAATTTTCACATCATCAAAGGAAAGTGTTCTATAAATATTTTTAAAACAGAAATAGGAGATGTCAAATGTCTGTGCTTTGCATTCCTAGTAATTTTGGTTACTTTAAAAGAGACGACTTTATCAGAAAATGCTTCATGGGATTGAAATTGAGATGTTCAGGAATAGAGAGACTGGTGGAGTGTACTCACTGTCATTCTGAAACCAAGAAACTTTAAGTATTTATCTCAAGGTCACACAAAGAATGAATGGAAACTCTGAGAACAGATCTTGAGTTTTCTGCCTTATAATCAACTGTCCTTTTTAAACTATATATTTTTTATTGATTTTTAGATAGAGAGGAATGGAGAGAGAGAAAGATAGAAACATCGATGAGAGAGAAACATCAGTCAGCTTCCTACTGCACTCCCACTGCTGGAGATCAAGCCTGAAACCGGGGCATGTGTCCTCACCAGGAATCGAACCGGTGACCTCTTGGTGCATGGGACCATGCTCAATCCACTGAGCCACACCAGCTGGACAAGCTATCTTTTTTTCTTTTTTTCAACACATAACTATCTTATTGACACACATTTTACTGATGAGATAACTGATAAGTGATGTGATAAATGTACTACAAATCATAGTATTAGAAGTACGTAAGTAAAATTAACAAGCACTTTGTGGTCAGGAGTTTTAGGATATGAAGAAAATTTGAGTGTTCTCTGGAATTCAAAAGGCAGAATAGATTAAAAATTAGGGCTAGCCCTACTCAATGTTTCAGTGTAAGTATAATCCATCTCTTAAGATAATTCTTCACTTCACAAATTTTTTTCTCATATTCTATGATTTTTTTGATCCAGACACTTGTGCTACTGTCTTCTTTCAATGTCTCCCTGCCGCTCCTTATAAACCAAGGTTTTTCTCCCACATAAAAATCAACATAGCCTATTTTAGTCATAAAGATATCAACTTCTCCTAAAACATTTGGAACTTTTTTATCTCAATAAATCACTCTGTGATAGTTGCTAAAGCAGTACTGGGGACAAAGAATAGGACAGATTACCTTGACTCAAATCATAACACATGGTATGTAAAATGTATAAACATATGTAAGTGTGTGTAAAATGAATCCTGGATAAATATACAAATACAAAGAGATTATATTCTCTTCTCAGCAACATTACAGATGTTTTTAAGAATTATTTATTAAAAAAACACAATTATTTATCATATAAAATTGTCATGAAGCAAACAAATCCTAAGACTATTTCTCACTTTTTTATTCATTCATTAAGAAAATATTTATTGCCCCCAAAAATGTTATGTACTCTAGTACATAATCAAACAAATTGATGTCTCAGAATAAGATTGACAAAACTGACTTAAATAATCAACATCAAATCAAAGTAATTATATATTTTAAATATAAAATTAAATTTAATTCAAATATATACTGGTGTCTACATGAGTTTTCTTCTCTGATGTCCTATTATTCCATATTTATACAAATAAAGATTGACATGCCATATTGTACCTATTCTCTCTCTCTCTCTCTCTCTCTCTCTCTCTCTCTCTCTCTCTCTCTCTCTACACACACACACACACACACACAACTTAAGGACTTTACATGTTTCAAATGTTCTCCAAAAATAATTTATTAAAATTTCAAACTATGTAGAAACTCATTAGAAAAGTTTGACACAAAGATGCCTTAGGTAACAAAGGCCTTAGGAGCTCCTTGCTCCTTTGAACCATCAACAGCATCATCTGGAACTTGTTAAAAATTCATAATTTCATCTTAGACTAAGTAAGTCAGAATCAGAATTTTAGTAATATTCTCTGGGTTATTGGTGTCATGTTCAAGTTTGAGAAGCAGTCACTGATCTAAGACAACAATTGTAGTGGCCACCTTTGCTTTCATCCCATGGTGCAAATGTTTCCACGCAAGGTGCAAAATGCAGGAAATCAGAATCCCACTTTATTTTACTATATACCATAGTGTTAATTTAAAATGTGCCCTTAGTTTTCACTAACTCAGTGTACCATGACCACAGATACCAAGAAGGAATTTCAGAGAACATGCAGGATATTCTGAGAATTTGAAATCTATGACAGCCAGCTAGAGACTGTAAACCGATGGTCATTCCTTCTCAGCTCAGGCAGGGAAATGTAGCCTTTGCTGTTGGGTGGAAAGGAAAAGCGTGGTCTGAGAGCCAGAGGAGAGCTGACTTATATGGACAGGAATGCCCACCCCAGGTCCCTAATTGGCCCATCCTCATGCAAATAACATTCCAAATTCTTGCAGCTTGATTGGTCCAAAAGACATTGTCCTGATTGGTCAGAAAAGAGCTGCCTAACTCTGATTGGATGCAGAAAGCCTTTATAAGGAACTCCTTTAAAAAGGCTGGCAATCCAGAGCTGGCTTCTCCATGAAGTGCAATTTATGTGCCAGGACCCTATGCAGAAATGGCTGCTAGGCTGTTTTTAAAAATATGAGCCCAGTTAGCCACCAGGACTTCTTCTTAGTAGGTATCCTTTTTTTTTTTTTTTTTTTTTTTTAGGATTCATAGGAGCTACTCATGAAAGGCTTTGTATCCATCCTTGAATTAATGAGAACTAACTTGATCTAATGCTACATCCTTGATAATTTCCTTATAATATTGTTTGCCATGTTTTTATTTTTATTTTTTTTTTTAATTCAATTTGTCATTTCTACAGTTAGTGTTATATTTTGGATTTTTTGTTTGTTTGTTTGTTTGTTTGTTTGTTTTAATCACCAAGACTCAAAGATAAGAAAATATAACTTTGGCAATGTTCTTTCCAGTTGCTTGCTCATAAGGCCTGCCTGAGTTTAAATATACAGATTCCTATATGCACTTACCCAGACCATTCTTGGCCCCACCTGCCCTACTAAATATGACTCTCCAGGGAAAGGTCTTTCTTTCACCTGCTTTTTCATCTCTTTCCATTTCTATCTTTTACTTTATTGCTGTCCAGAAAAGAAGTATGGAATAATATTGCTCATCTATTCTGGTCCTATTTACCCAGCGGTCACTTACCATTAGAGTAGGATGATGCAGTCACGGCATTAACACAATAAATTATCTTAAGAACATTTAAACCGGAATGTAATGCTGTCATTTCTGCTTTTCTTAGACAGCATCCTTCCCCATCTGTTCTGAGTTTAGAGCCAAAGTGTGCTCTAGATAAATTTAGTATCTGTGGGAATGCATGGGTAGAAGTTCAAAGACCAGTATCCTGGATGGGTAGTCAAAAACCAGGAAATACAGAAATGCTCCTTATTTTATACACTGGAGGGGAAAACAAAGCAGAACCAAAACCCATCTGTGGGAACCCCACATGTGGCATTACAGAGTAAAACCCCACTTCAGAAGTCTCTCTTATCTTCTTTGTATTTTAGAGTGAGCCCCCAAAACCAAGCTTCTCTAAACTTCTCAAGGGGTGAGATCATCCATTTCCCCCAAAACCTGCTTGTGGGAATAGCTGTACTTTTCAAAGCACCATCATCAGCACATTCCAACTCCTTTTCCTGCTGTTCCCAAAGACAAAGACACAGACTTTTTTCATCTTAATGATTCTGCTACAAATTTCTATGAGGTAACAGGATGTTCCAAATAAAGAAATATAAGAATGGTGCACATTTTATATGGCCTTTGGTCTACAGTTGCTTACTGTCTCCAAAACAGAAAATGGAAACTCTGAAGTCTTTCACTCACCACTTTTATCCACCTAGGATAAATTCTTATAAATGTTCTTTCTCCCTGTATGTTTACTCTATGGCATCCTCTTTTCATTCTAAGAATTCCATCAAAATAGGAAATTTTTCTTCATATTATTTCCAAAAAGTAATCATTTGTGTTCTATATAAACTAACTAAGTCAAACTTGTTAATAGGCTCTCCAAATCTCTATCTTTGCTGTCCTCTTTTTTATCTACTTATCAAATACTGGGAGAGTTATGTTAAATATGCACAAAAATTCTAAACAAGGCAATCTTTAAAAGTGCAATTTGAGTTATTGGAGATTTTTATAGTAAATCCTATCTAGATTTACATTAAAAAACATTAGGAAAAATGCTAACAAACTATAGAAAAAAAATATATAACCAATTTTTTACATCAAATTTTAACCAGTCAAGAAAATATGTTTAGTACCCACTGTAGGCAAGGCACTGCACCATGCAATGTAGGCATTTGGGAATAAATAGACAAAACTTCTATAAAATAGAATATGAAAAAGAAAATAAGGCACACATCACTTTCTATAGAAGATGGCATTTATAAAAGTTCTAAAAGAGAGCAACAAACAAAAGACTAGTGGAACCCAATCTGGTTAGGACTAACCAGATTGTTTAAAATGCCCCCAGAAGAAGCAGTGGAGTCTTAAAAATGAGTAAAATTATGACAGAGAAAAATAGAGAATATATTTTACAAAAATGAGAAGGCAATAAAATATTGGCTTGATTAGGAAAAGAGAGGTTTGCTAACTTGTTTGTAGTATAGGGTTCATAATATGTCTGGGTGATGATTACATTTTGAGGATTGTTATGGGCTGAATTGTATCCCCCTAAGGTTCTTTTTTTAAAAATATATATTTTATTTATTTTTTTATAGAGAGGGAGGGAGAGGGATAGAGAGTTAGAAACATCAATGAGAGACGAACATCTATCAGCTGCCTCCCGCACACTCCCTACTGGGGATGTGCCTACAACCAAGGTACATGCCCTTGACTGGAATCAAACCTGGGACCCTTGAGTCTGCAGACCGACGCTCGATCCCCTGAGCCAAACCGGTTAGGGCTCCCCCTAAGATTCTTATGTTGAAATTTAAACCCCAGAACCTCAGAATATGGCAACTTCTTGAGAAATGGCCTTGAAGTTGTAAGTTAAAATTAAGTCATTAAGCCTGAACCTGAAGTCTAATCCTATTGTACTGATGTCCTTATAAAAAGAGGAGATTAAGACACACAGAAGAGACACCAGGGGTGCATGAGCACAGAAAAAAGGCTACGTGAGGAAGCCTGGAGAAGGCCGCCACCTGTAAGCCAGTGAGCGGTGCCTCAGGAGGCAGCTGCTCATGCCTGATCTTGGACTTGCAGCCTCCAGGATCATGAAAAAATAAATGTCTGTTGTTTAAGCATTTTGTTATGGAAGCCTCAGTAGACAAGTACAGGGATGTAACAAAAATAGGAATGATGACTGGCTAGCTTGTGTGCAAGTGTACACTTTCTTTTAAAGCATTTACTATTAGTTTTAATATCAGCTGGTATTAACATAAAGACCCCTAATGCTTGCTGCTTGTTATAGCTGATATAACTCCAAATGTCAAAGCTATCTACATCTAACATCACTCCAGCCAGATCAGACCTCCTAGGAAAGTCTTCTAGCTCAAGGAAAGCTAACAAATATCTATAAATAATGAAGATGAGTTAAAGGGACACATATGAAAATATGAATATGGGCAATATATTGATGGGATTATTGTATGATGTTTAATTCCACCTAGAGTAAATTCTTATAAATGTTCTTTTTCCCTGTATATTTACTCCATGGTATTCTCTTTTCATCCTAAGAATGACATCAAAACAGGAAATTTTTTTTCCTATTATTTCTAGTAAGTAGTTATCTGTGTTCTATATAAACTAACTAAATCAATTGTGTTAATAGGCTCTCCAAAGTATGAAGTTATTAGAATTCTTTATAATGTATCTATTTGAGTGATATTCAGTTTTGTTCTTGTTCAGGCTCCCCTACCTACTATACCAGTTAGGGTTTCTAAAGAGTGACCTGCAACTTAATTATACTTGGGGATAAGTGAACAGCATGGTATTCATCCTTCATTCGTCTGCTGGTCTAGGTTTAGGTGTCATCTGTAAAAAGCAAACCAAGCTTAAATACAGATAGTGGAGCAACCATGACTTAGACAAATAACTTAGCCTTGGTTTTAAATAATTTACCTGCTAATTTAATATTCTTCTAAGATTTTAACAGTTCTAATTTGTGAAAACAATAACTTTACCGGCAGTGCTATACTAACTAATATTTTTATTCCCAGATCAGACCTCCTAGAAAAGTCTTTCTGTTTAATGGTGAGAATGTTCTTGCTCTATAAAGACTGAGTGATTTCCTGAAAGAGTAAAGTTATACCTCCTGCTTCTGCTTCATCTCCCATAGTAGTTAGATATTCTTCAGAGTGCATAGTATATAAATATGGAAAACATAAACCATAGCCAGAAAGTGTCAAAGATATCCATTATACTATATAATAAAAGCCTAGTATGCAAATCGACTGAACGGCAGAACGACAGGTTGGCAAGGGGTGGGGCTGGTGAGTGGGTGGCGCCAGGCCAGCCAAGGAGGGTGCCAGCAGGCAGAGGGAGAGGATGGCAATCAGGGGGCAGCAGTGACCGGCAGTGGTGGAGGGGTGATGGGGGTCAGGGCTGGCCACTCACCAGCTGGCACGGTCCCTCGATCAGCCCGTGGGTCACCTCCCATTGAGGGAGGCCAGACTGCGGCTTAGGCCCGCTCCCCCTGGAGCCGTCAGTTGGACATTCCCCAAGGGCTCCTGGTCTGCAAGAGGGCACAGGCTGGGCTGAGGGACCCCACCCCACTCCGAGTGCACAAATTTTCATGCACCAGGCCTCTAGTATTATCATAAAAAACGAATGAATAAGGAATAATTAAAGGAAGGTCAAACATAGATCAATAATGAGAATGCATCATAGGGTTTAATCAATTCAATTATGGGCCCTTGAGGTATGAAGGAAAAAATGTCAGGAAGATATTTCGATCGTGGTCATAAACCAATAAAACTTAAGCATCTTATGATTCTAATAAAGCAGGAAAGAATACAATTTAAGCAGTTTAGTTTGTTGGGACAGCAAGATGAGCAATATGATATTAAAATATTGATTTTGTCATATGATCTCCCACTCTTAAGTGTTATAGAAAAAAAGAACTGTCTATTAAATCCTTCTTATGTAGATAGTACAAAATTGAAGACAAAGAATACTGGAGCACTGAATTGATAAAAGACCATTTCATACTTTATGGTTACTTTATCTTTTTATTTTACTGTGCAATGATTTGTTGAAATCCATAAATTTTGCCTTTTGTAGTCAAGAAACTGACAGATGTATTTGGCTGCAGAAATGTTTCTGAACTTGTTCCAAAAGAGCTATGGAAAAGAAAATGTTTGGCTTATGCATATATTCATCTTTACAGGGATTTCAGAAAACGCTTTTTGGCATAGCTTAAGTGAGGTTTTTAAATCAGAATTTAAAAAAAAAAAAATAACCCTTACAATACATGCATCTTCTGTGTTAGCAAGATGGAGGTCTATTTAAATACTAGAGGCCCGATGCACGAAATTCATGCACGGAGGAGGGTTGTCCCTCAGCCCAGCCTGTACCCTCTCCAATCTGGGACCCCTCAAGGGATGTCTGACTGCCCGTTTAGGCCCGATTCCGGTGGGCAGTCAGATCCCTAAACAGGCAGTCGGACATCCCTCTCACAATCCAGGACTGCTGGCTCCCAACTGCTTGCCTGCCTGCCTTCCTGATTGCCCCTAACCGCTTCTGCCTGCCAGCCTGATCACCCCCTAACCACTCCGCTGCCAGCCTGTTTGCCCCCAACTTCCCTTCTCTGCTGGCCTGGTCACCCCTAACTGCCCTCTCCTGCAGGGTTGATCACCTCCAACTGCCTCCCTTGCAAGCCTGATCCCTCTCAACTGCCCTCCCTTGCAGGCCTGGTCCTTCTCAACTGCCCTCCCTTGCAGGCCGGGTGCCTCCCAACTGCCCTCTCCTGCTGGCCATCTTGTGGTGGCCATATTGTGTCCACATGGGGGCAGGATCTTTGACCACATGGGGGCAGCTATATTGTGTGTTGCAGTGATGATCAATCTGCATATTACTCTTTTATTAGATAGGATAGAGGCCTTGTACAGGGGTGGGGGCCAGCTGGTTTGCCCTGAAAGGTGTCCCTGATCAGGGTGGGGGTTCCCTTGGGGCATGGGGCAGCCTGGGTGAGGGGCCTGTGGTGGTTTGCAGGCTGGCCACGCCCCCTGGCAACCCAAGCAGAGGCCCTGGTATCTGGAATTTATTTTCCTTCTACAATTCAAACTTTGTAGCCTGGAGCAGAGCCAAGCCTGGGGCTCCCTCCACGGCCGGCAGCCATTTCTGTTGGGTTTATAATTGAAACTTTGTAGCCTTAAGCGGGTGAGCCCGGCCAGGGTGTGCGGAAAGCTTTGCTTCCCCTGTTGCCGGGGACAACCCTGGCCTGCACTCTCAAGCTCCATTCTGCCGCCATTTCTGTTTGAATTTGTTTACCTTCTATAATTGAAACTTTGTAGCTTGAGTGGAGGCTTAGGCCTGGCAAGGGCAGACGGAAAGCTTGGCTTCCTCTGTTACCTAGGAAACCTTGCTCTCTGTGGCTGTAGCCATCTTAGTTGGGTTAATTTGAATACTCACTCTGATTGGATGGTGGGCGTGGCTTGTGGGCGTGGCTTGCGGGTGTGTCGGAGGTATGGTCAATTTGCATATTTGTCTATGGTAGGATAGAGCATATACTTTACTCTTGATAAAAAAAGCACACATTTTTCAAAATAAAGCCTATTAAATTATGTTTTAGCAAACATGTTTATTATATTCATCATCACCAATAAGTATTCACCATGAATATTCAGTACAGGTTTCTGGGTATGTGAATGCACCAAATATAATATTTTTAAATAATACATACGTTTTTTATTTGCAGACAACAGATAGTCTATACCACCAACTTTGAGCACCAATTGATTTATTAAAGGATGTTTAAAATCTCACAGCATTGAAGAAAGACCATAAGGTGAGCTTCTAGAAATAATTTGCTAAACATAATGGCACAACTGGTCTACTAAGGGAGATGTTTATATTTCATTAGCATTGCCAGATTTTCTTTTTTAAAGAGCTTCACTATTTATAATATATAAACATTTACCTAGATTCTATAATAATTATCCACTCTTGTTAAGAAAATACAATATATGCAGGGTGCTAGGGAATGGCCCACAGTTAGAGAAGGTCATAAAATACCTTTTTTATTATTAATTCTAGAGTAGTGTTATCATTAAGTTTAGCTACAATATATTTTACACTGTCTTTCTCCCAACTAAAGTGTCAATATTGGTACTTCAAAATAGCTTAAACCACATAAGTAAATAACTTTGTGAGTACTTTTTAAAATAACCACTTTTATAATTTCCAGTCCTGTGAGAAAATATCTTTGCAAATATTACCAGTGTTTGCTTTTCTTGTGAAGGAAATAATGTAGTCATTATCTTTTCTTTATAAACTCCAAAAAGCTTCTCTGAATGTCTGGCAGCAATTTAAAAAGGACATGTAAAGATTTAATCCCTTTAAAAAAAAAAAAAAAACTCCAAAAAGCCTTCACCATCTTTCTCTGTTTAGTTGTGATGATAATATCTGTTTAAAGTGAGTCAGCTGAGAAAAAAAATATTAATTTATTTCAGCAGATGAATAATTTTGAACAATAGAAGACAAGATGTGCTGGGTAATGAAAAAGCGTTTTCAATTGTTTTCTGTCTGAATCATTCTGAGTGGTACTCACTTTACAGAATTGTTAGAGAATTATGGGAAAGTGTAAAAGACAAACACATGTGGAAATAGAGGACAGGCACACAGGAAATGCTCTGCAGCTGCTTCTGCCTTCAACTTTTCCCCTATTCCATCCAATTCAGGAAACAGTTATCGAGTATCTTCTACCTGCCAAGTGTTTGCTAGGCATTGCGGCGAGTAACCTCAGGTCACCACCCTCAAGCCTTTTACAGACAATATAGCAAACATTTATTTCCAAAACAAGTTGAACAAACCATGAGAGGACATGTAAGTGCAAAGGTGCCTCAGCAACGTTTTGAAAAATAAGTAGGAGTCCAATAATCCAGGAACATATGCCATAGGAGTAAAATTAGTTCTGCTAATGTGCGATCCCTTCTAGGTAACAAAATGTAAGAGACTTGGTAAAACAGACAGCCTTGCCCTGGCCAGTGTTTTCAGTGGTCAGAGCAGCACCGAAGGGTCTTGGATTTGATTCCCAGTCAAGGGCATATACCTGGGTTGCAGGTTCAATCCCTGGTCCCAGTCGGGGTGTGTGTGGGAGGCAACCAATTGATGTGTCTCTCTCACATTGATGTCTCTCTCTCTCTCTCTCTCTCTCTCTCTCTCTCTCTCTCTCTCTGTCTTTCTCTCTCTCTCCTCTTCCCTCCATTCCTTCCACTCTCTGAAAATCAAAGGAAAAATATCCTCAGGTGAAGATTAAACAAACAAACAAACAAACAACCTGTCAACTATTAGTCTAAATGGTAATCATTTTACATAGATTTGGACACCTCCAACTCCTTTCAATCATTTTACATAGACAGAGGTATTCTTTGAGAAACAGAAGCATAATATAGTATTCTTAAGTTCAGTTAATGGGAAAAAATTAGTCCTGTATTTATTATTAAATGTGGAAGAGAATAAAATTTACATGAAGAGATAACCACTCAGGGAAGAGTGACTTTCCTACCACTTGTAGTGGTAAGTAGGCAATAAGTGCTTATAGAGAAAAAAAAGAATATATATATATATATATATATATATATATATATATTTTTTACATATATATATATTAGAGGCCCAGTGCATGAAATTCGTTCACTGGGAGGGGGGAACCCTCAGCCCAGCCTGAACCCTCTCACAATCCGGGACCACAGGCTCCTAACTGCTCACCTGCCTGCCTGCCTGCCTGATGGCCCAAAACAGTGCCCCATGCTGGCCTGGTCACCCCCAACTGCCCCCCTTACTGGCCTAGTTGCCCCAACTGCCTCCCCTGCAGGCCTGGTCGCCTCACACAGCCTACTGCTCTGTCATTTTGTTGCCCCTCACTAACCCCCCTGCGGGCCTGGTCACCCCACACAGCCTGTTCGGTCGTCCATTCGGTTGCAATGGTCACTTAGGCTTTTATATATACACTAGAGGCCCAGTGCACAAAATTCGGGGGGGGGGGGTCCCTCCACCCAGCCTGCACCCTCTCCAATCCAAGACCCCTCGGGGGATGTCCGACTGCCGGTTTAGGCCCAATCCCAGGGATCAGGGCTGAACTGGCAGTCAGACATCACTCTCACAATCCTGGACCACTGGTTCCTAACCACTCACCTGCCTGCCAGCCTGATCACCTCTAACCACCTCTGCCTGCCTGCCTAATTGCCCCTCCTGCCAGCCTGGTTGCCCCTAACTGCCCCTCTGCTGGCCTGATCACCCCTAACTGCCCCCCCTGCCAGCCTGGTTGCCCCACGCAGCCTGCTGCTCGGTCATTTGATCGTCCCTCACTAACACCCCTGCCGGCCTGGTCGCCCCATGCAGCCTGTTCGGTTGTCCATTCGGTTGCGATGGTCACTTAGGAATATATATATATATATATATATATATATATATATATGCCCCTTTTGTGACAAACAATGGAATTGAATACAAGCCTAGCTTAAAGGAGGCTCAGCCATTAGGGAAGAAGTGAAAGGTAAGAACTATTTCAAGGGAACAGTAAAAGGAATGGCACAGAAACCCAGAGACAGAGGAAACTGTATATCAAACTAACATTTTTTTTCACTAAGAGAATGGGATATAGACATCATTTCTGATTGCAAAATTGCAATGTAAGCTCACAGAGGGGAAAACTTACTTGATAGGACAAAGAACACAGCAAGTGTCAGCACTCTGAGATTTTCAGAATTCTGTGGTCATTTTTCTATTATCCAAACTGAATACTTCAAATCCTTATCACACGTGAAGTTGTGTAATCCCCAAATCTCATTTTGATGAATTCCTTGAAGTTCTTTTTGTCACTTGTCATGTCCAGTATCACCATATGTAGTTATGAGGTTTGCACTCTGCAAAACTCTAAGGTACTACTTCCAAAGCCTCCAACTGGGCAATGGTCGTAGTGCACCACTGTACACAGTGGCCCTATGACTCCCATCTCGAACTTCCTCTGCCAGCTCCTGTGTGATCTCTTCTGTTCATATTAGCATGTGGCATCCATGCCACTTCAGCTTCCTCTGGCTCACTTCCTACCCAACTTGGTACGTGCTGTCTCCCTTCAGTCCTCCAGGCGCCACTAACCACTGCATCTTCAAAACAGATCTCTTGTTCTCGCTCTCTCTCATGTCACGTGCAGACACATACACATGCACACAATTTAAAACTCCATAAAAGTAGCATGTCCAATGGTCCTAAATAGTTGTTCATTTTTTGTTTGTTTTCCAAATAAGACTATAAGGCTGTTCTAAACTACTAGAGTCATAGGCCAAAAAGAACAAAGAAACCAACAAAACTGATAATAACGAATATTATCCATAAGATGATAAGTAATTCTAGGAAGATACCTGGGAAACTACAAAGTTATAAATTCAAGGGTTAAAGTCCATTACTATTCCAAAGGGTACTAATAATATTTATTTATCCACTATTCTAAGCTTGTTGCCAAGTCCAAATTGAGGCGTCAGACCCAGAGTGATGAGATTGAGTCTCTAGACCAGTGATGGGCAACCTTTTGAGCTTGGTGTGTCAAACTTCGCCAAAAAACTGAGCATAACTCGGGTAGTGTGTCACTTTGAGGACAAAACTAACTCCAAGACTCTAGTCGCAAATGTTTCATCCTCAGGAGCAGCAAATGTTTCATCCTTGGCATGCGGCCGCCTCAGCGGCGCGTGTCATCAGAAATGGCTATGCGTGTCAGTGCTGACACATGTGTCATAGGTTCGCCATCACTGCTCTAGATGAAACCCAGCAATGCTCACTGATCTCAGTTTACCTGGGAGAAAACTAACACCTGGAGCTAGACAGGGCTGGTGGATAGCCGCAGCTCCACTTGCCAACTGGGCTTCACGATAAATTTAGAATTCTGAGTAAATAAATATGGCTAGGTAACCTTTGCCAGCTTTCCTTCTTGCAACTGAACAAAACCAAAGAGAAAACCAAGGGCATAGCCACAGACACACTTAAAAGGCAAGCTGTGAGGGAGGGTCTCAATATTATGTTTTGGGGCTATGCACAGATTTGGGGCTGCCTGCCACGTAGACTGTGGTTCCAGGGTCCAGACTCAGCAGGGAGTCTGTAGTATAAATCATGAGTTGCGGATGTGTTATGGACTAGACTAGAATAATATATTCTACTTTGTGTGCCTGTATGTGTTGCTCCTAAAATATTTACTGCCTCCATCAAATTTAACTAAAGAAATGCAGATTTAACTAAAGAAATGTCTACAGAAGAAGGAAGATTAAAAAGTTGAGTTAGTACAGTCATGTTTGGGTAATAACTCTGGTAGACCAACAAACCAAGTTCCTGCTAATTGCTGGTTGCAAATGGGCCGCCTTTAAAGTCTGCCACCCCCACTATGAAAGGGCTGCTGCCCCCTGCTGGAAGCATCCAATAGCTGCACTTACTCCAAGAATTATTTTCACCAATGATAGCAAAAGCTACCATTTATCATGGGCTTGCTCAATAAATGGTTCAGTATATAAAAATATAACGTGTCACTTTCCTCCTGTGCACAACTTAATCTTGCTTGAGTCCTGATGTGTGTCTATAATTCTCTCTGGGCTTCTGCTTGACCACACTAAAGCCCATGGAATAACATGGTTGAACACTCTTATATTCGAAAAATACTCTGCAGGCCTCTGGCTGTCTCACATTTGTGCCTACATGTTCCACTTACTCTCAAAACCGGCAATCACATTCAGAATCTCTAATTCCTTAAAAGGGAGAAAGCCTTCTATTCATTCTCTAAATATCACATTATTTTTCTTCTTTCTATATTATATTATTTCTTTAACTAGAGGTGCACGAAATTCCTGCATGGGTAAGGTCCCTAGGCTGGCCGGAGATCAGGACCGATCAAGTTCCTCACCTCCCGGCCACCTCACCTCCTCCTTCCCTCGCTCCCTCCGCGCCCTGCCACCACTGCTGGTCACTCACTGGTGGTCAGCACACATCATAGCAAGCAATTGAACTCCAGTCTCCTGGTCAAACTCCCAAGGGGACTAATAATTTGCTTATTAGCTTTTTATTATATAGGATATTCCTTTTCTTCCAGACAGAGAAATGTTCAGAGTCCTGTGGAGGACTTTCTTCTTTAAACAATTATATACTTATTTCCCTAGAATATCTACACTAATAAAAGAGAAACATGCAAATTAACCATCACTCCGCTATGCCCACATGCCATGCCCACCAGCCAATCAGGAGCGAGTATGCAAATTAACCGAAACAAGATGGCAGCCGGCCACGGAACTGGAGCAAGCAGGAGGCTTGGGTTGCCTCCGGCAATGGAGGAAGCCAAGATTCCCGCCTGCCCTGGCCAGCCCTGGCCTCCACTCAAGGCTACAAAGTTTCAATTATAGAAGATAAATAAATCCTAGATACTTGCTTCCAGCCAGCCCTGGCCTCCACTCAAGGAGGCGCTGAAAAAAAAGAAAATGAAAAAAAGGAGGGGCTGGGGCCTTGGGTCGCGGGGGGGTGGGGGAGGTAATCAGGCCAGAATGGGACGGCAGTTGTGGGTGATCAGGCCAGGAGGGAACAGCAGGGACCGTTGGGGGTAAGCAGACCCAGCAGGGGGGCCAGTTAGGGGTGAGCAGGCCGTCAGTGGGGGTCAGTTGGAGGTGATCAGGACTGCGGGGGGGCAGTTTGGGGTGAGCAGGCCAGCAGGGGGGCAGTTGGGGGTGAGCAGGCCAGTGGGGAGGGAAGGTGGGGGCGAGCAGGCCAGCAGGGGGGCAGTTGGGGGTGAGCAGGTTGGCACAGGGGACAGTTAGGGGTGATCAGGCTGGCGGGGGGCATTTGGGGGTGAGCAGGCCAGCAAGCAGAGTGGTTAGGGGCAATCAGGCAGGCAGGTAGGCACGTGAGTGGCTGGAGCCTGCAGTCCCAGATTGTGAGAGGGATGTCTTACTGCCGGTTTAGGCCCGATCCCTGTAAACCGGAAGTAGGACATCCTTTGAGGGGTCCCAGACTGGAGAGGGTGCAGGCCGGGCTGAGGAACTCCCCCCTCTCCCCCGTGCACGAATTTTGTGCACTGGGCCACTAGTCTTCTATAAATGAAATGCAAAATAACCTGTCTCCTTCTATATGTCTACGTATATATATTTTATATATGCTAGTACATTAGTTATTAATGCAAATTGGAAGGCAATTGAAAGACAAATTTCCAAAACAACTTTATGTAAACCACCAAAATAAATTCATCAATTTTCACACATATATGATCTACTCTCATGTTTTATGGACAAGGTGAGGAAAATGTGACTAATTGAAACTGAAGTTAATAAATACTCAGTGACTATGAATAGCTGCAGGAGCTTCTGAATAAATAAGTAGCATATCATAATTATGGCTGGTAGTTATTTGGATGTTTTCCAGGTGTTGTCAGGAAATGAGGTGTATCTTCAGGAAGATAATTAAAAGGACATTGTAATATAATTTTCTAGAACAGTAATAAACACAGATAATGACTATCAAAGACAAATTGGTGCTTTGCAATTAAGTTTGTTTTCCAACTAGAGTTTGTGTGTCACAGAGAAAATTTCTTAGATGGAACTGATCTCTGATGATTCATGGCAGATGGGAAAACAAAACCATTCCCAATTTTGAGATTTTGAGAGATGAATGGGGCCTTGTTGATTAAAAAGTTTCAAGTTGGGGGAGAGGGGAGCTAAATATAGGTGTTCTTTATAAAGCTATGCTCTATTTACAGAAAAATTATGGGAATAATATTTTGTCTCATTTGACCATTCCCTGGGCAGAACAAGGTAAGTCACTATCTTCTGTAAGTGACTATATCTATTGGTGACCTTGAACTTGAATTCATAATTTTCACACTGCAACATCAAATTCCACAACATATTCAATTTCACTGCAACATACACTGAGTGGCCAGATTATTATGATCTCTAAATGCATAATAATCTGGCCACTCAGTATATATATTAGAGGCCTGGTGCATGAATTCATGCATGGGTGGGGGCTGGCCAGCCTGGCCAGGGGGAGGGGATATGGGCAGTTGGCCAGCCTGCCTGATGGTTGAACTCCGGGTTGAGGGACAATTTGCATATTAGCCTTTTATTATATAGGATATACACTGAGTGGCCAGATTATTATGCATTCAGAGATTATAATAATCTGGCCACTCAGTGTATAGACACCAGAGTTCAAAATAGGTAAGGCTCTAACAATGGGAGATTATAATACAAAGTCAAAAAATATTTACTTTAACAGTCTCATGCAGGAGACTTGTGTTATAGCTGCTGCTACAACACTGTTATAGCTACCATCAAAGCTTGATGTAAATCAACAGAGCTTATTTGCAGGTTTTATTTTGGGATAACCTGGAAATTAAAATTGGTTAAAGGGGCCCGGCCAGTGTGGCTTAGTGGTTGAGGGTCAACCCATCAACCAGGAGGTCACGGTTTGATTCCTGATCAGGGTACATGCCCAAGTTTAGGGTACCGTCCCAGATCAAGACACATAAGAGAGGCAACTAATCAACATTCCTCTCTCTCTCTCCCCATCTCCCTTCCTCTCTCTCAAAAAATCAACAAAACCTATTTTTTTTTAAATTAAGGTAAAAGAAAAATACTAAAAAAAAATAAGGAAGATGACCCAGTCATAAAATATGAAAACATTGTAAGAGAGGATTATAAAGCATTTTGGGAGGGATATAAAGACTGGTAAATTTGACCATATTGAAACTTAAAATTGCTCCAAACTCAGTTTTTCAATGAACAGTTATAAATAAGATATTAAACAAAATAAAATAGTAATTGTTTGGCATCATTTAAATGACATTGCTCAAAAGATGTTAAGTAACTTAAAATTTTGCTTAGATGACTTTCAAAATTATAGTATATATAAATGATAGTGAATTTTTTTGTTTTATAAATACTATTAGAACAGTTCCTATCACATAGTAGATACTCAGTAAGTAATTTTAATGACTGAATGAATTAATGTATATTTGAGAGTGGCTGAAACAATTCAAGTTAAACAAATCTCTAAGTTTTATACCAATGTATTTTAATTATTTCAAATTTCAATTATAATTTCTGGTCCTAATTAAAGCCAAAAATATTGATAGAAGAGATTTTGGTAATATTCAAGTAACAACTACATTATGACTTTTAAAAACAGTGAAATAAATCTGAAGATACAATTCAAAATAATTTAGGACACAAAGCACACTAAAATGAAAAATGCATGAATAAAAAATGATAATATTGCTCAGTACTGTTCAGTTTTCTAAAAATGTCAAGCTAGGTATCAAGTAATGAAACTTTAATATATTTTTGTAGAATCTAATAACTCTTACTGATCTAAAGCACAGAATTCTTAAGTATCTCTTCATTATTTTTTATTGGCATGATGATTTATGAAATAACTTAATAGTTATTCTACCTTATCAGCATTCCTATCTTGAAAATAGAATTAAACAGCTGTTTCTAGTATAGTGATATAGATTTATAGACATTTGGTTTTCTAATTAGTAAAATTTCCTCTAAGTTAAATTTATTGCTATATCTTAATATATTCTCTTAGTTTCTTAGTTTTAAAGAGAAAAGTAGGAGTAAAATACTGTTAAATTTTTGTGGGTTATTAAGTTCTATAAAAAAAGATAGCCATTGATCTGATTACAAGATATTCTTTTCTTATTTATGTTTTATATTTATTCACCTTTTTGTTCTATTCAGGCTCTCAGTGAATAGGACAATGCCCACCTTCATGAGGGAGGGTGATCTTTACTCAGTCCACTGATTCAAAAGTTAATATCTTCTGCAGAGACTCTCAGAGACACACCTAGAAATAATGTTTACCATTATTGGGGCACCCCTAGTGCTGTCCAGTTGACACATATAGTTAATCATCACACTGGAAAAGTAAATGTAACATTGTGTATTACAGAATGGCCATGACTTCATAAAAAAAAAAAAAACACAGCTGATTATTTGTTCACATGGGATGTTTCTGGAGAGTTGTTATGGAACTCCAGCCTCTCTCAGAACAGACTTTGCAGCATGAGTGGAGGGAATGGAGTTATCAATTAAGGATTCACTTTCTTACACTTTCCATGTATAGACTAGGTAAGTATAAGGTGAATAAATTAGTTATGTTACACTTCTGAAGTCTGAATATCAAGAAATTATCACTTGATAGAAAGGGAGCGTTACTCAGGAGGATTATGATAGGTCTTTGGTTTGATAAACCACTCAAAGATGAAAATAAGGTCTGGATCCAAAGTGTTGACTTATCAAGAACTAATAGTTCCTTAGGGAACTGTGTCCTTTCTGTGGACAACTCCTTTCCAGACTTCTCTTCTAGGTTCCAGACTGGCATTTCCAACAGCCTACTTGGCACCTCCACTTGGATGTCCAAGGAACATCAATGTTTCAAATTTTCTAAAAGTTCATTGCTTATAGTCCCTGAGCAAAATCTCTGTTGCATTCATTCAGTATTACATGTCAGAAACCTTGAAATTATATTGGACCCCCATTCTCCCTCACCTTTCATTTGTAATCTGTCATCAAATCCTGCAAATGTTAAAGCCTAAGTAGCTTTTAAATCTGTAAGTCATCTCCATATACAGTATCTATAGCCACTATCCTCCAGTGATTTTATGCAATTGCTTCTTAATTCTCTGCATTCCTCCACTCTTAATTCTTTCATTTCTATTTTCCCACACCCACAAAACTATGCTTAGCATGACTAACAGAATGACTTTGAAACATGAATTTATAATAGTTCATGACTATGTAAAATATATAAAATAACGTTACATAAAACATCCTATATAATAAAAGGGTAATATGAAAATCAACCGAACAGCGGAACGACCAGTCACTATGATGCGCACTGAGCACCAGGGGGCAGACGCTCAATGCAGGAGCTGTCCGCCTGGTGGTCAGTGTGCTCCCACAGGGGGAGTGCCGCTCAGCCAGAAGCCCGGTGAGCACAGCTGCGGTGGCAGGAGCCTCTCCAGCCTGGCCTCCGAGGCAGTGCTGAGGAGCAGCGAGTAGGCGGGCAGAAAGGAGCAAGGGCTCCTGGACTGTGAGAGGGAAGTCTGCGGAGAGGTCCCAGACAGTGAGAGGGCGCAGGCCGGGCTGAGGGACCACCCCAAGTGCATGAATTTTTGTGCACTGGGCCTCTAGTTATAATATATGTATACTACCCTTAAGATAACTAATAACAAGTTTATGACTCTGATAATCTAAAAAACAATTGTGTTTTCTTATATATAAACACATTGAGTAGCTTATTAGATTGACAAAACACTTTTATTTCCCAAGTGAAAAAATAAAAGAGGAGTGTGATGATTAATTTTTTGTGTCAGCTTACCTGGGTCATGGTTGTCCAAGTTAAATATTTGGTTAAATATTAGTCTTGATATGTCTGTGAGGGTATTTCTGGATGAGATTAACATCTGAATCAACAATCTGAGTAAAGCAGATTACTCTCCCCAATGTGGATGGGCCTCATCCAATCTACTGAAGGCCTGATTAGAACAAAAGAGACTGAGTAAGGCAGAATTCACTCTCTCTGCCTGTCCTTGAGTTTAGATATCCATCTTCTCCTACCTTCAGACTCAGACTTGACTATAACTTACACCTGGTCTTTAACATTCTAACTGCAAACTAATGCAGAAGGTTAGGCAACAGAGAATTTATCCAAGGTCATACCAAAAGGACAGTATGGTTAAGGCACCGGTACAGGTATCCTTACACATGCCTCCCCTGCCATACCACCACAAGCTCATACATTTGTGTGATGATCATTACACTTGTAACTCTGCTATGGCTTTAGCTATCCTGACATCTCAGTTTTAGTGACTTCAAATGCAAAGTCTCACATGGAAGCATCCAGTTAACCAGTGCCACAGGGTGGGGAGACGAAATGCCTAGCACCTTTGTTTTCTGTAGGGAAAGAACAGTATCGGTGTCTCATCAAAGACTTACACTGGGGAAATTTAAATTATGAAGGGCATTCAGAGAGTGGTGAGCAAAATAAATGCCAACCTCAACTATTACAGTGTTCAGAGCACCCGATAAGATAGACGTTACCTATCTTCCCAGCTTGATTTCCCAGAA
Organism: Eptesicus fuscus; assembly: GCF_027574615.1. NCBI lineage: Eukaryota > Metazoa > Chordata > Mammalia > Chiroptera > Vespertilionidae > Eptesicus > Eptesicus fuscus. The sequence goes on along the minus strand of NC_072475.1, from coordinate 88,702,280 downwards.
TTTCTCAAGATACTTTCTCCCATCAAAGGGTCTTTATACATGTTGTTTCCTCCTTGTTTATTTACCTTTAAGTAATTATTCTTATCTCAGCTCAGTATCACTTCCTCAGGAAAGCCTCATATACTATATAAATGATTCTCTTATATACTGATAACACCAGGTAACTTTCTTCTTACCAATTCTATTAAGAATTTTATATTTATTTTAATACCATCTCCCCTACTAGACCTTAAGATACATAAATAATGTAGTCATGTCTGTTCTTGCTCATTTTTATAATCTTGAAGTTCCTAAGTAATAACAAATTATTGGGGAGAACGCTCAAGTATGGGAAATAAAAAGCCAAAGGAATTACTTTTCTAAGAGCAATATCAGTAAAGAAAGGGCAAACTTTGGATTAATAAAAATGTAGTTGAAGTTTCAGGAAGTGCAGAATACAGCCAGTTTGAAGAAAAGTGGTCAGTGATTGCCTTACTCTGATTTTCTAAGAGGGTTCTAGAAAATGGGATGTAGATTCTGCTTAGACTGGCCGTAAAGCATGTTCTAATTTTTCTTTTTTGATTAGAACCCTGGAAAGTTTCTATTGTTATAATAGACACAAAGGAATATGAACTTTCTATGGTCAGGTTATGTACACTTTTCAGGGGCCAGCAGCCGTATTTCTCGAGTTAGTTGAGCAATTCACACTGAAGATTGGATATGCTATAGAGAATGTCCTGAGGGAATCTAGAAATTTTGCACAATGGAGTTCTCAATTATTCCTGAAGTTGAATAAGACTTCTGCTAACCAGAGAACTTGGTAGGAAGAGTGTCAGTGAAGAAGTTACTGATATTAAAAAGCTTTTTATTCTTCAAACTCAAAATATGTGTGTGCCTATGGCTAAATATATTTAGACATATATAGTATATGTCTAACTATATATGCATGTTAGAAATAAATATATGGATGTTTGTATATACACTGAGTGGCCAGATTATTATGATCTCTGAACGCATAATAATCTGGCCACTCTGTGTGTGTGTGTGTGTGTGTGTGTGTATGTAAATATAAATATATATATATTTGTGAGGCACCAGGTCTCTATATATATTAGAGGCTTGGTGCATGAATTCGTGCTTGGGTGGGGTCCAGCCAGCCTGGCCAGAGGGAGGGGACATGGGCGGTTGGCCAGCCTGCCTGCTGGTTGAACTCCTGGTCAAGGGGACAATTTGCACATTATCCTTTTATTATATAAGCTATACACTGAGTGGCCAGATTATTATGCGTTCAGTGTATATCTGCATATCTATATATCTGTATTCAAATACACAGATATATAGATATTCTATACACATTTATATATGTTTCAAATATTTAGGTCACCATGAAGCTTCTGAAGAAATTCTTATACCAGCCTTGCTAAAAATAACATTTTTAGAATTAAAATGTTATTCCTCTGCTTCTGTAACCTATTTTGATTAATTATATTTTACCTAGAACACCATATATATTATGAGGTTGGTATCACAAGTTTTGTTTTCTATTAACTGAACTATATTATGCTCCTAACATAAGTTATTTTCCCTATTCTTTTGCAAAACACTTTCATAGATATTAAAACTGGTGATGAAAAATTCTTCTGATACACAAGATAAATCAATTCTGAACAAATTAAGAAGAGAAAAGTAAATAACTAAATTTCAAATTTTTAAAATCTATGTCACCAGTGAGTAATACTTAAAGATGGTGCTTACAGGAAGTTGAATATTATGACAAATTGGAAAGTAATATTGGGAAAATTCCAAGATTTAAAATAGAGCATCTTCAATAAATGTCATAATAAACGAGTCAGGAGTTGTTAGATGTTGTCCATTCTGACACTCCTTTCAGGTTGCTGCTAGAAAGTGACCTTCTCTCTTGCCAAAATGAGGATGCTGTCAGTCTGAAATACTGTTGTTGAAGAAACAGAATACTATGTCCTTTGAAACTGCACACAGTCTGGATTTTGTTGATTTCATCACATTCACATTCAGTTTTTATTTTCTTCATTTTGACAAAACTACTTCAAAAGTAGTGTCATCTTCTCTCACACTGAGATATGTAATATTTAGTTGTCTCTATTTTTATGATGCTAGCAGCAACTGATATGTTTGATTCTTTCTTGTACAAGTTTCAAATTAATGGATTAGTTCATTGACATTGTCTAATAATAAGTCATTAACTAATATTTTAGTACCATTATGAACCCACACATTTAAATACAGGGGTAAGCAAAAGTAGGTATAGGAGTTATAAACCCATTCTTGGCACACCAAATCTGTGATGCTCAGTTTAGGAAAATCTTCAACACCATGTGATGAGTTCAGTTATGGTCATGGGACAGAAAAAAAGACTCAATAAATTATCTATGGGGCTTAGTAAAGCTTTCAAATAAATGAAAAATGACTAAGAGTGTTCCAGACAGGAAAAAAAAAGGAGCATATATTGTAATAAAAAAGACAACACTTGTAATGACTAAGACTATGATAGAGTATTTTGTGCTCAGAGAACTGTAAGTAATTTTACATTAAAATTATGTTGAAGGGAAGTTGGGGTTGACCATCACCTATGACAGGGAATGAGGCCAGAACTTAAGCAGAATCCAAATCTTTGAAGACCTTTATATCTCTTACTAAGCAATTTAAACATTCTTCTCTGATTATAGGAAACTATTACATAGTGTTAAGTAGGAGATTTGAATGACTAGTTTGATACTTCATGATAAAAAAAATAAAAGAACTGATTGGAGAAGGAAGAGACCTGAAGTACAGGACCCAATTGCCAAACATTAACTCAGAAAGATTAGTTAAGTTCTAAAATAAAAAGTAGCAGTGTGAATTAAAGCAAAAAGATCCATATTTCTGAGTTATTTTAGTGGATGCTTTACTGGCTTCTGTCTCTTACTCCACTGCTTTTCTCCACAGTGCTGTGCAGCTCACTGATGGCAAAGGACCTCTCCAAGTATGCTTCACATTGGGGATGAGAAATCTGTCATATGCCAAAACACATCAGATATATATATATATATATTTTTTTTTTACAGAGAAGAAGGGAGAGGGATAGAGAGTTAGAAACATGAATGAGAGAGAAACATCAATCAGCTGCCTCTTGCACACACCCCACTGGGGATGTGCCCGCAACCAAGGTACATGCCCTTGACTGGAATCGAACCTGGGACCCTTCAGTCTGCAGACCAACACTCTATCCACTGAGCCAAACCGGTCAGGGCCAGATATTTTCTTCTTCTCAAGAAATACAACTCTTATGCTGAAATTTCTATTTTTAGGTCTAATAAGTGATGCTACTTCACAGTCCTTAAATGTGTCAGATACTTTAGAAGAGACATTACCAGATACAATATTTTATTTCTGACTTTGGATAGATTTCTAAAATTCTCACACGTTGAAATAATTCAGATCTCATAAAAAACAAAACTATAAATCTAACAATTGAAGCTATTAGAAAACTATGCTTCTAAAAATTTCAGTGAAAATAAAACAATAAATATAGCACACTAAATAAAGGGATAATCAATACATCTTAAATTAGATACTTCCATCCTTGAGGAATACATAGGTTATAAATAAGTTAACAAATTAATAAAGATTTACTTTATAATAATGGATTTTTTACTGAAAACTTATTTTTTTTCATTTTCTATGTGATTTTTATAAAATTCTTAGCCATGCTGCTGGTAATAGAAATATTAAGATATTTGTAACTGATTATATATTGAGAGTAAGTCAGAGAGTGAAGCTGAGAGACAGAGAGAGATAGAGATAGAGATAGAGAGAGATAGAGATAGAGATAGAGATAGAGATAGAGATAGAGATAAGATAGAGATAGAGATAGATAGAGGTAGATAAAGATAATAAATCTGCAACATTTTCATTGATTTCCTAATGATATGACCTGGGATTTTTGCCTAGCCCCAGTCTCCAAACATCATCTCAGGAGCCATACAAAAATTTGGGTGCTTCAAAGGGCAAAATCTCTGAGCAATCTTCACTGAAGCCAGTCAGGTAGACATGATTGCATATATACTTTCAAAACTGTTTTTTCATTTAATGTTCCCCCCATAATGACTTCATGACCACATACACAAATATTTGAGAAGTTGGGTCTGGCTCTGCCAGTCTCTCTCTCTCTTTTTTTTAATTTAAATTAATTATGTTGAATGACCATCTGGACAACCATCCAGGACCACACTATGACACCCACCAGTGCCAGGCCAGCTAAGGTGCATGTGATGTGATTGGTTAGGGGCCCGGCCATCGCCCCATGATTGCTCCACAGAGGGAGACCCAGGCCATCGGATGGCAAGCTGTGGCAGGTGGGCAGGGCCTCCCTCTGTGAGGGAAGCCCAGGTCCCTGGTGCCAGAGGGAAGTCGGTGCCAGCAGCTGGGGGAAGGAAGTCCTACTCTTGCACAAATTTCATTCATCGGGTCTCTAGTGAGCAAATAAAATAGCATTGCATCTTTATTACTTTCAAAATATTTCACTATCTGAGCTTTTCTCTTTTAATTTAATATTCCACACTGCTTTCTCAAAAGATTTTTTAATCATAGTTTTACTGTCACCAATATATACTTTCTAAACCTCTTGAAAGGGACCATTGGTGAAAAGCACATGGTCAAGGGGAGTTATCCATACTTTGTCCTGCTCCACAAGTTAGTCCCACGTGGTCCAGCAAAGCTTCTTGTGCCAATCTGTGGGGAAATATATCAAATTTGAACTTTTTTGGCAAAGTCCAGGCTAAGGTCCAAATTTCCCCAACAAGTCTCTACCTTTCCAGTGTTTGAAAAAGAGGAAAAAAAGGGAGAAACCAAGATGGCGGCATAGGTAAACACCTGAAATTGCTGCCTTGCACAACCACTTCAAAACTACAACTAAAAGACAAAATGGACATCATGCAGAAGCACAGGAAGGCTGACTGAATGGAAATTCTACAACTAGAAGGGAAGAGAAAAGCACACTGAGACTCAGAGGAGGTGCGGAAGTAAAGTGCAGAGGTACGGAGGCGCATGCACGGAAAGGGCTGGCAACTGAGTACGCGGCTGGCTTTTTCAATTGGGAGGGAGACACAAGCTCCCGACTGCTCTGAACTCCAGTTCCAGGCAAGACTCTGGGGAACCAGACTCATATGGGGAGAAACTGGACTGTCTGGCTTTGGGCGGAACTCGAGGGCGGATTTCTCTCAGAGGTGCTTGCAGCGATTACCAAGGGACACTGAGACCCGGAGCCTCTTAGGACAGGACTAAGGATCAGCCATAGCTGTTTGCTCCACCCTGAGACCCTGCCCCACCCAAGCTGTGTGCAGAGGCTTTTGCATATGAATGGCCTGGCCCTTTGCAACCTAAAATTATCTAACAAACTGCAGCTGAGTCAGAGAGACCCAGAGCCGCCAAAAGAAGGCCCAAGGCCCCACAGCAGCTTGCATTGCTTCACAGCTGGGCCTCATCTGGGCACCTCCAAACCCCAAACAAAGAAGAAGAATCTGCAGATCTCTCCGTAGCTCCTGCTGGGTGGCCTCAGGCAGAGGCTAAATTTGCACCTCTTTGCATCTCCCAATGGTCAGAGATTACATCCAGATTACAACACCTCAGATCCATAAGGGACACACTCTAGGGACAGACTCAGTGAGCACCAAAGCCCCACTGAAGCAAGTCTTGCCCCATAAGGGTGTCTCCAGAACAGAAGTTCTTGCATCGTAGACACATCTGATCCTCACAGCCAACTGGCCTGGAGGTCAATTCCTCCCAGTAATACCAACAACAGTCAAGGCTTACCTACAACAAGATTGCGCACACAGCCCACAAAGGAGTGCACCAAGAGTGTCCACCTCAGGTAACTGGGGAGGCCGAGCCACTGGGCCTTATAGGACACCTAGCACACAAAGCCACTCTATCAACACAGGGAAGCAGCCAAAATGCAGAGACAAAGAAACAGGTCACAAATGACAGAAATGGAGAAAAGCAAACTATGGGATATAGAGTTCAAAACCACAGTTATAAGGTTTTTCAAGAATCTTCTAGAAACTGCCAATAAATTTAGTGAGACCCTCAAGGATATGAAAAAGGACCAACTAGAAATTAAGCATACACTGACTGAAATAAAGAATAATATACAGAGATCCAACAGCAGACAAGAGGATCCCAAGAATCAAGTCAAAGATTTGAAATACAAAGAAGCAAAAAACACCCAAGAGAAAAGCAAAAAGAAAAAAGAATCCAAAAATATGAAGATAGTGTAAGGAGCCTCTGGGACAACTTCATGCGTACCAACATCTGAATTATGGGGGTGCCAGAAAAAGAGAGAGAGCAAGATATTGAAAACCTATTTGAAGAAATAATGACAGAAAACTTCCCCCACCTGGTGAAAGAAATAGACTTACAAGGATGAGGACAGTGGGGGGGTAAGGGTAGATGGTGGGGTGGGAACTGGATGGAGGGGAGCTATGAGGGGCAAAAACAGGAACAATTGTAATAATCTGAACAATAAAGATTTAGTAAAAGAGGACAAAAGGAGAACTAGCACATCTCATCCCAGGAAGTGCAGAAAACTCCAAACAAAAGGAATCCAAAGAGGACCACACCAAGACACATCATAATTAAAATGCCAAGAGCAAAAGACAAAGAGAGTATATTAAAAGCAGCAAGGGAAAACCGGTTAGTTACCTACAAGGGAGTACCCATACGATTGTCAGCTGATTTCTCAACAGAAACTATGCAGGCCAGAAGAGAGTGGCAAGAAATATTCAAAGTGATGAATAGCAAGAACCTACAAACCAAGATTACTCTACCCAGCAAAGCTATCATTCAGAATTGAAGGTCAGATAAAGAGCTTCACAGGTAAGAAAAAGCTAAAGGAGTTCATCACCACCAAACCAGCTTATATGAAATGCTGAAGGGCATTCTTTAAGAAGAGGAAGAAGAAGAAAAAGGTAAAGATAAAAATTATGAACAACAAATACATATCTATTAACAAGTGAATCTAAAAATCAAATGAATAAAAAATCTGATGAACAGAATAAACTGGTGAATATAATAGAATCAGGGGCATAGAAAGGGAGTGGACTGACAATTCTCAGGGAGAAAGGGGTGTGGGGGTGCAGGAAGAGACTGGACAAAAATCGTATACCTATGGATGAGGACAGTGGGGGGGGGGTAAGGGTAGAAGGTGGGGTGGGAACTGGATGGAGGGGAGCTATGAGGGGAAAAAACAGGAACAATTGTAATAATCTGAACAATAAAGATTTATTTTTAAAAAAAGAGGACAAAAGGAGAACTAGTACATCTCATCCCATGCACCCTGCTTCTTAAACTCTGGCACCTTAATTAGTCTCTGTTAGCTATTTTCATGATTTTTAGATTCATACATAGCATTATGAAGGGTACTTACAATATTTTGAAAATGTAAAAAATTAATTTGCCTATATATTAAGAGATGAACCACAAATCTATCAGCCCTTTGTAATTTTCTTTTTTGTTGTTGTTGTTTAAAGCAAAAAGTACTAATTCTACACTTAATTCCACCTCTCATAAAATAGAGTATATCTTGTGATTGAAAGCATTAAATTTTGGTTAGGAGTATGATGCTTTTTTGCTTCCACAGGTTTTCAAACTTTCAATTTAAAAATATGCAATGCTATCACCATAGTTCTGATGTAAGAGGACAAAGCTAATATGGTTGGAGAATCAGTGATAAACCTGCAAATATCACTTTTATGTTTTTTCATACTGAGTTCTTTTTCTGTATGTCATAGGAGTATATCTCCGTTTTAGCCTAAATGCCATAACATTTTGGATTCTTGTTTAAAATATTTTTAAAAGATTTCTATGACTGTAAGTAACACCCATGGTTTTTCACCCTCTGAAATAAAATATAAGAAATAGCCCTGGCCAGTGGCTCAGTTGGAAAGGGCAGGGTTGGTTCCTAGCAGGGCACATACCCAGCTTTTGGGATTAGTCACAAATTGGGGTGTGTGCAGGAGGCAGCCCATGCAGGTTTCTCTCTCACATTGATGTTTCTCTCTCTCTCCCTCTCCCTTACTCTCAAATAAATAAATAATTTTTAAAAACTTAAAAAAAAAAAAGACTTCAGCAAAGGATCCCCTAAAATGAGTGATGCAAACAATTTATTGCCCAATAAGCACTAGTTGAACCTATCCAGGGATACGTTTTAACTGAAAAATATTAAAAAATTACTGGGGCTCCCTCTTTCAGCTTGGCCACCGACATGCCATCCATACTCAGGAATACCCGAAAACTTCAGGGCCACGTGAGCCACGGCCGCATCGGCAAGCACAGGAAGCACCCAGGGGCCGCGGTAATGCTGGTGGCTTGCATCGTCACAGGATCGACTTCGACAAATATCACCCAGGTGACTTTGGGAAAGTTGGTGTGAGGCATCACCACTTAAAGAGGAACCAGAGCTTCTGCCCAACTGTCAACCTTGATGAACTGTGGACCCTGGTCAGTGAGCAGACATGGGTAAATGCTGCCAAAAGCAAGACTGGAGCTGCTCCTATCACTGATGTGGTGCAATCGGCTACTACAACGTTCTGGGGAAGGGAGAGCTCCCAAAGCAGCCTGTCATTGTGAAGGCCAAGTTCTTCAGCAGAGGAGCCAAGGAGAAGATGAAGGGTGTTGGTGGAGCCTGTGTCCTGGTAGCTTGAAGCTACATGGAGGGAAGTTCATTAAAAAAAAAAATTCCTGGGGAGAGACCACATTCACATAAGTTTTATTACAGCATCTTTAATAATAAAAGCGTAATATGCAAATCAACCGAACGGCCAGACAGAAGAATGACCATCCGGACGACCACACCATGATACCCACTGGCACCAGGCTAGCCAAGGCAGGTGCGATGCAATTGGTCCGGGGCCCGGCCATTGCCCCACAGAGAGAGGCCCAGGCCACCAGCCGACAGGGCTATCAATCAGGGCTCCACAATTGCCCCAAAGAGGGAGGCCCAGGCCACCGACCAGCAGGCTGAGGCGGGTGTGCAGGGCCTACCTCTTTGGGGTGATCGATCGCGGGGCTCCCAAACTGTGAGAGGCTGCAGGCCAGGCTGAGGGACCACCCCCCTCCTAACTTCACAAATTTTGTGCACCAGGCCTCTAGTATTGTTATAATTGTTCTATTTTATTATTAGTTATAGTTAACTGTTCAATCTCCCCAATTTCTAAATTAAACCTTATCATGGGTATGTATAGGAAAAAAAAATAGTACATATGGTATTCAGTACTATCCTCAGTTTCAGGCATCTGCTGGGGGTCTTGGAACATATTTCCTGTGATAAGGAAAGACTACTGAACACTATAACACAGTAAATCCATGTCATCAGAAAATTATTTAGAAGAAATATGGTATTCTTTATAACCCAAATAAATGTAGCTTTTGTTTTACATATTCCTCATTGTATTTTATTATTCAGTGGGCATAATCACTGGAATATTTTGTACAAAGGGTAACATTAGAAAAAAAATGTGTCATACGATATTGAATTATATGTATACATATGCATAGACTTGGGTATATGTAAAATTTTAATTATAAATTTTAAAAGCTTATGCATATTAGAAAAAAGAAGACTGCCAATCATAATATAAACCTTTAGTTATAGAAAGTAACAAGGAAATATTAAGAATTTAGTTTCTGTAGAAGTAGATGTTCCTCATTTTACTTTTTCCTTGTTTATTTTATTGCTGTTTATTTTTATTGTTATATAGTACCATAAGAATTAGCACAAATGATGAAAGATAACAGTATCTTTGGAAATAAGATAAACATTTAGTTTGGGTAATTGTTATCTTTTTTCATCTTCCTAGTCATTTTTTTAGATAGTCTGGACTATTATGTTGAGAATATCTTCATTGCATATATATGGGTAGGTAATAGATGAGAGAGAGAGAGAGAGAAAGAGAATAGAATCATAGTCACTTTTACAGAACCAAGTTTAATAGTCTTCAATTAACCAACATGTTAATATGTGTAAGATTATAGAAACTAATATTGTAATCAAGCAAATTAAAGAAGGAAGAACAACCTCTCCCCTCAACCATTCACACCTTGGGATTTGAGTTTTAGTCCTGACTCTCTACAGGACTACATCTAGATCTTCCTTTTGTTCCTCTGCTAGTCTTACTCAGTAGAGCACAAATTTCAGTGTACTTTAGGATCATCAGAAGAGCTTGCTAAACACAGACCTACTGAAATAGAATCTCAGCAGATGGAGTCCTGTCATCTGTATTTTAACAAGCTTTCCCCAGTGATTTGGATGCATCCTTGGTCTGCTTGTGATCTAGCTAACTATTTCAGGGAATTTATGCAAGTTTCCTGCCCTTTACCCCTTCTTCTATATCCTGTCTAGGACTTGTAATAGCCTGGGAGTTCTTAAAAGATAAAATACAATTCTTATTCCACTTTATTTCTCAGCTCCTAGAATAATTTTTCTTCAAAATAGGGTGATATCTTTGTCTAATTATCTCACCTGGTATGGAAGGAGTGGGGCTTATTCTAGATTCTCTGTGATTGTTTTTGTACTCTAAGACAGCGTGCATTAGTTTTGATCACCAGGATCATTTGTAATTGCCTCTGCAGTGGGCAGTTGTATTAGCAAAACAAGTATAAAACTAATTTGTTGACATAGATAACTGGAATATTGGAGGGGAAAGGTTAAATGAAAGAGTTTTCATGAAATCATTGCAAAATTAAGCATATTTTAAATCTAGAGATTGTTAGGTCTGCTAATAAAAAATAATAATAGCTACAATTTGTTGAAATAAATTGATACATTGTTCTGAGTTTACTTTATATAACTCATTTAATTTTCATAACCAACCTATTAACTAAGGACCTTAACATAACCTTATTACAGGTAAAGGGAAGGAATCATTAAAAAGTATATAATGTGCTCAAAGTTACATAGCTGATAAGAAACAGTTTTTGTATCAAATCAGAAATTATATGTTATGAATACTGATGTTAATTTGGAGATTATTATTGAAGTACAAAATGGAATTATCTATAAAGTGTGGCCTTTGTTCAAGAGCTTATGTATCTCAGATTTCCTGCCCTTGAAGTGGCCACACCTATTCTGGCCAATGACCTGCTCCCAGGTATGACTGACAGGTAATCACCTCTCCTTAGTCATCACACCTTGCAGGGCATGCGTCCATTCTTTCTTTGTCCAGTCCCTTCCCCCATTGGTCTGAGGGAATCAGACCTGGACAGTGATAAATGCAGCTTTCTGGCACAAATGGCATGCTTATATTATCTGGCTTTCCCTTTGCTTCTTTTCTGTTAATTAATTCAGAACTGGGTCAATTCAAATGGTATCAGGTATACATTTCATAACATCAGATGCCAAAAATCTGGGAAAGCAACTGTAAGAACCCTAACATTCACCTTCCCCTTAAGCTTGTTAGGAGAAAGCTTATATAGGTGCATCAGGGAAAAGGAATGTGGGTGGGGGGTAGAAGGGGTTTCTGGTGATTTGCAGTCCTGGAATTTGAGTCCTTGTGGGGATCTTGGGTCTTGGTGAGTGTCTTCATTACTGGTCCCCAGAGCAGATGGTCAGTATTCTGAAACTCATCAAGTGATGACTGGGTGTGAGCCATCTCTGGGTTTCTGAGACCTAATCGATTGTCCTCCACATTCCTGTTGGCCAGGCCTGGAAGTTCAGGGCTGAGTTGAAAGTCTCTGTTCTTGCTTGGCCAACTGAGAACTGCAACAAATCTTAACCAGAACATAAAAGTTAAACATATACAATTGATTAATCAATTACATATTCTGTTAGTAAAAGGGGGTGAAAGGTAAGAGAAGAAAGAGACAAGGTAAAAAACAATATATATAAACTAGAGGCCCGGTGCACAAAATTTGTGCATGGGGGGGGGGTGGCGTGTCTCTCAAGCTGACCTGCACCCTCTCCAATCCGGGAGCCCTCAGGTGATGTCCTACTGATGGCTTAGGTCTGCTCCCTGTGGTTCTCTGCTCTCTGCGGGGCCTGCCTGCTCCACACCGAGGCAACTGCCAAGCAGGCCGTGCTGGGTGCTGCCTGCGGGCCACACTTGCCTGCTCCCCGGTTGCCGCGGTGATGGCAAAGCAGGCCATGCTGGGAGCTGCCTCCTCCCTGCTGTCAGTCTCCATGGAGGTGATTAAGTTAATTTGCATACTCACTCCTTATTGGCTGGTGGGCAGTGCGAAGTGATGGTCAATTTGCATATTTCTCTTTTATTATTGTAGATTTTAAATGTATCTTTATTGTTGAAAATATTATAGATGTCCCCTTTTTTCCCCATTGACCCATCCACGCTGCCATCCCCCCCACCCCCCGCCCCACCTGCTCAGGCTTTCACCACACTATTGTCTGTTTCCATGGGTTAAAATCACATGGTTTTATTCTACCCTTATGCTCCTATCACCACTACTGAGAAAAATCTAAGAGCTCTTCAAGGCTTCAACTCTCCAAAACAAGAATCACAGTCAGTTCCAATCATCTCGTGGAAAGAAAACTGAAAAGTCTAGGCAATTTCAGCAGGTCAGTCATCTGCTCTATTGTGTCTTTGTGTTGCCACATGTTATTGCAGTTCTACAGTCTCTATTGTTTACTGCTGTGGTGTGCCTCCACAGTAGTCTCACACTGATTTGTCAGAAGGTGGGGAGAAGAGGAATTGTACCTCCCTGGGTTATGCTCAGTCATTGCCAAGTCTTTATATCATAGGCCTGAGCCCCAAATGCCCCAGATCTTCCTTTATACACACAGGGATCTATGTAGCAGTTCCCATTAACCTCTCACTCTGAAACACACACACAGATTATGGCAGAAGAAGTGCCCTGAATCAAACACACACAGCTGTGGGCAGGTTCTCTTCCTAGATCACCCAGAATTTGCGTGAAGCCCAAGGGAATTTCCTCTCATGGAACTGGGTGGAGCAGGTAGATGGGATCTGTTCAATCAGTTAGGGCTCTATCAGAACATCAGAGTGTTCATGTTCAGAGGCTTTCAAAGCAAAACAAAACCTTGAATTTTGTGCCCGCCTCCTCCATCCTAGATGATGTCCTCACACATATGTAAATTTGCTGTTTTTGTTTGTTTTTTTTATCCCAGAAACAATGAAAACACAAAACAAGAAGCAAAATGGGTAGAAATGTTTATCAAGCAAAAACTTGTCCTATTAGCCGAAACCGGTTTGGCTCAGTGGATAGAGCGTCGGCCCGCGAACTCAAGGGTCCCAGGTTCGATTCCGGTCAAGGGCATGTACCTTGGTTGCGGGCACATCCCCAGTAGGGGGTGTGCAAGAGGCAGCTGATCGATGTTTCTCTCTCATCGATGTTTCTAACTCTCTATCCCTCTCTCTTCCTCTCTGTAAAAAAAAAAATCAATAAAATATATTTTAAAAAAATATTATATAAAAAAAACTTGTCCTATTACATGTAACTTTTCCCCAATGAGTACATCCTGCCCGAAGCCAACAATTTTAACCTTGCCTAACACTTAGCGAACAAACCTGCCTCATGAGTGCCCTCCGCTGCTTGCTAAAGAAGATAAGATGCGAGTATGAGCTGTTGGGTTTGTTGTCTGGAGAAGTCAGTGAATGAATTCACAGACAAGGGAGGGGTAAGCAAAGGGAAGCAAAGTTTATTACAGCTAAAGTAACAAAGTTCTTGGCAAGCAAGAGGGGTCCCAAATGGGTTGCTGCAGAAGCTCACTAGTGTAGGGGTTTAAATTTTCCTGCTCTTGACCTCTACTAGTATTGGCTCTTTCAAAGAAGCACACGCCAATCCCCAGATTGCCAGCTCAATCTCCCAGTAGGAGGCATGCAGGAGACAGCAGGTCAATAATTCTCTCTCATCATTGATGTTTCTATCTCTCCCTCTCTCTTCCTCTCTGAAATCAAAAAAAAAAAATATTGTTAAAAATAATAATAAAATAAAATAAATATTAGTTAAAACAGAATATTTTATTTCAAAAATTACACAGGAATTCAGTCATCTGTTATTCCACTGAAGAATAAAATTAGAAAAATTGCCCTATCAGATGTCAAGACCTTATATAAAACTATAGTAATTAATACAATGTTAGAATTGAGTCTAGAATGACCCACAGAAATATGTTTGCCTGATTCATGATAAATGTGTCAGGTGAGAAAAGGATGTTCTGAATAAGAATTCTATTTACACTATTGGATACCTATGGGGGAAAATGAATTTTGATGCCTAAATGGCACAAAAAGCAATTCTAGACAGATTATAGATACACATGTGAAAACAAAACAATAAAGCATTGGAAAAACAACATTAAAGGACATCTTAACCTTGGGATAGTCAGAGATTTCTTAAACAGATCACAAAAAGTTCTAAACATAAAGACAAGTGATAAGTTAGACTTTATTAAAATGACAAACTTGTTCATCAAAAAATACCATTAATATAGTGAAAATTTAAGCCACAAAGTGAGAAAAAAATATATTTATTGTATATGTCCAATGAAGGATTTGTATCCATCTATATATATACTAGTAGCCCATTTGCAGGAAGAATCCTGCAAGCGGCTGCTGTGGCCGCGTGCGCTGCCGCTGCCACCGCCATTGCAGCCGCCGCGCCTGCACCCACGCACCGCTGCCACCCGCCCCACTCCGCTCCGCCCTGCCCTGCTCTGCCCCGCCCGGGGTTTTCCCTCTGGCAGCCACCTTACTTTCCACTTTTCCTCCCTCTTCCTTCTAAGTTGTCTTCAGTCTTCACTCCTCCCTCCCTCTGCATACTCACTCTGATTGGCTGGTGGGTGTGGCTTTGGCTGGTGGGCGTGGCTTGGGCGTAGCAAAGGTGTGGTCAATTTGCATATTACTATTTTATTAGTCCAAGTCTAGCATGTCAGACACAGATTCCACTGTAAGAAATGTACAAATGAATAAAACAAAACAAATCTGAGAGTCAGATAAGCCAGTATGGTGTCTGTCCGCAGTGTCTCCTCAGAGGGGCCCTCTGGGGTTGTTGGCAGAAATTCCGTCACCTGGGAACCCACAGAAAGAGTGCTCAGGGCTAGAGAAAGCACTGGAGATGTTGGCCGAATGAGTGTGACAATATGGTCCCCGATTTCTTTAATAGAGGGGACGTCTTAGGCCTTACCACGCAGCCTCTGTTATGATGTATTTACATCATCCTATATAATAAAAGCCTAATATGCTAAGTGTCCAGTCATCTGGTCAGCCATTCAACCAATCAAGGCATAATATGCTAATGATATGCTAAGGCCACTCAACTGCTTACTATGACATGCACTGACCACCAGGGGGCAGACGCTCTGACCAGTAGGTTAGCTTGCTGCTGGGGTCCGGTCGATCGGGACTGAGCTAGATAGGCCGGACACACCCTGCAGCCCTTCCACGGTCCCTCCTCAGCTGGCCAATCTCCTGCATCCCTCCCTGGCCCCGATCATGCACCGGTGGGGTCTCTCAACCTGGCCTACACCCTCTCGCAATCTGGGATTCCTTGGGGGATGTTGGAGAGCTGGTTTTGGCACGACAGCAGAACAACCGGTGACTATGACACACACTGACCACCATGGGGCAAACGCTCAACACAGAAGCTGTCTCCTGGGGGTCAGTGTGCACCCACAGGGGGAGCACTGTTCAGCCAGTAGCTGGGCTCTTGGCTGGTGAGCGCAGTGGCAGTAGTGGGAGCCTCTCCTGCCTCTGCGGCAATGCTAAGGCTGTCCTACTGATGGCTTTGGCTCGCTCCCCGTGGGACATCCCCTGAGGGCTCGCAGACTGCGAGAGGGTGCAGGCCTAGCTGAGGGATCTACCCCCCCCCCCCGCCCCAGTGCATGAATTTCGTACACTGGGCCTCTAGTATATATATAAATTTATACAAAGCAGTAAGAGATAAACAATACAAACACAACATGAAATAGGCACTTCAACAAAGAAGATATCTACATATATATAGTCAATAGACTCTCCACAAAAGTGCCTAGATTATTAAATAGAAAAAGGATGGTCATTTTAATGATAGTACTAAAGCAAATGAATATTTAAATGCAAAAAAAGAACCTTAATTTTTACCTTGTGTTATATAGTAAGAGAAAATTAACCCCACATGGATGCTAGACTTAAAATCTAAACCAAAAAGCTTCTAGTAAAAGATAGGTAAAAAAAAAAAAAAAAATATATATATATATATATATATATATATATATATATATATCTTTAATGCTGTAGTAGGCAAAAATGCCTTAGAGCTCAAAATGCATAACAGATAAAATTCACCAAATGGACTTCATAAAAATTTAAAACCTCTGCTCTTCACAAAACACTGTTACAAAAATGAAAAGACAAACCACAAAATGGCAGAAAGTATTTATAAAATACATATCTGTACCCAGGATATTTAAAGAACTCTTATATGCCAATGATAAGACAAAATATACACAATCTGATACAAGAAGATATATGGATGGCAAATAAGCATATGAGAAGTTGTTCAACATTGTAAACTCTAGGGAAATGTAAATTAAATAAGATGCCAATACAAATCTAGAGTTCTGGCAGGAATATACCCAAGTAAAATTAATTTGGAAAACATTTGCCAGTATCTATGAAATTAGAGCACATATTAGATAAGCCACCAATTTCACTCCAGAATCAGGGGTCCTCAAACTTTTTAAACAGGGGGCCAGTTCACTGTCCCTCAGACTGTTGGAGGGCCGGACTATAGTTTAAAAAAAAAACTATGAACAAATTCCTATGCACACTGCTCATATCTTATTTTGAAGTAAAATAGCAAAACGGCAAAAACACCCGCATGTGGCCCGCGGGCCGTAGTTTGAGGACGCCTGATATAGATAGATTAGATAGATTTGAACATCATAAACATGTACAAGAATTTTCATACTAGCATTATTTTAATAGTCCAAGATTTTAAACAAACTAAAAGCCCATCAACGGTACTATGGATAATTAAATGTTGTTGTAGTCATACATGGAATATTCCACAGTAATATAAAGGACTGCTAATACATTCACCAACATAGATAAATCTTGGAGATATAATATTGAGTAAAATGCCTGATAAAAATGTACCTGTGTGTGATCCCTTTTGTTTAAAGTTCAAAACAGGCAAAAGGAATGTATGGGGATAAAAGTCAGATTAGCAAATAACTGGAAGTGGGATGTTACTTAGGAGTCTTCTGGGATGTTAACAATGTCATTTATTTTGATATGGTTGGTATATATGTAGATCAGTTTGATTTATAAAAATTTATCAATCTGAACACTTATAATCCTTTTTTAAAAAAATATATTTTATTGATTTTTTACAGAGAGGAAAGGAGAGGGACAGAGAGCTAGAAACATCGATGAGAGAGAAACATCGACCAGCTGCCTCCTGCACACCCCCTACCGGGGATGTGCCCGCAACCAAGGTACATGCCCTTGACCGGAATCGAACCTGAGACCCTTCAGTCTGCAGACTGACGCTCTATCCACTGAGCCAAACCGGTCTCAGCTGAACACTTATAATCCTTGTGCTACTTCTCTTATGTTATAATTAAATTTAAAAGATTATTTTTTGAAGCATTAATTAGCTAAATCTAATGTAGAAGCAGAAATCATTATATATTTTTGTTTCTTCCTCTTTTTATTGGAGGGTGATAACTTTAGCCTTTACATTAAATACTCACAGGTATAAATAAAAGTATATTACATTTAGCTAAATTTCACCCGGAATTTAATTTATATTTATAAAGTTTACATACCAAAGCATTTCTCTGGTTTTCTTTTTAATTGTAGTAAAGAATAACCTACACACTCTTTGAGAACTCTAGTTTTTTTTTCCTCGTGTCATTATGCTTTGTGTTGAGATACATCTTGAAAAAGTGTATAGTTTTTTAATTAATTACTTTACTCGAATAAGTTTCAAATAATCTTGTGCTATGGTCACTTTTCATAGGTGAACATTTTTACTGAAAAAAGGGCACTTTATAAAGTAAGGTATTGTCATAAACTATTATTTGTATATTAATATAACCAAATTTCTCTGACCATCTACTAATCTAACAATTCAAATTTTAACCTCAAACAGGTTAGATTCTTAGGGGACAAAAACCTTCCAAAAGTTATTAGTTATTTATAGTTTGTTATTTAGTTATTTGTAATTTGTTTTTCTTTTCAAAATTGCCAAATATTGTTATTTTCCACAATATAGTAAAAAAAAAAAAAAAAAAGACCAGCCACAACACAATGTATTATAAGTTAGGAGACCTGAATCTTAGTCATGTCTTTATCACTGAGTGAACTTGGATGAGCCATTTAAGCCCTGTGTGTTACTTATCTCAGTTGAAAAAAAAAAAAAAAAAAAAAAGAGAGCTAAACTTTGTGGACTCTAAGGTATTCCTTAGCTTCAGTAAATGTTGGTACAGATAGGTCAAGTTAGTTAAATAGTAAATTGATTTAAAAGTAACTACACTAGGACAATGGAAATTAAGGAGAAAATAAACAAATCAAAATAAAGAGCTTCTACACAGCAAAAGAAACCATCAACAGAGCACACTCCATGGGAGAACATATTTGCCAATGATACATCCAATAGGGGTTAACTTCCAAAATCTACAGGGAACTCCTACAACTTAACAAAAGGAAGATAAACAATCCAATCAAAAAATGGGCAAAGGACCTAAATGGACATATGGAAGGCCAAGAGGCATATGAAAAAATGTTCAAAGTCACTAATCATCCAAGAGATGCAAATAAAAATGACAATGAGATATCACCTCACACCTGTCAGAATGGCTATCATCAATAAATCAACAAACAACATGTGTTGGCGAGGATGTGGAGAAAAGGGAACCCTCCTACACTGCTGGTGGGAATGCGGACTGGTGCAGCCACTGTGGAGAACAGTATGGAGTTTTCTCAAAAAATTAAAAATGGAACTGCCATTTGACCCAGTGATCCCACTTCTAGGAATATATCCCAAGAATTCAGAAACACCCATCATGCACCCCTATGTTTGTAACAGCACAATTTACAATAGCTAAGATTTGGAAACAGCCTAAGTGCCCATCAGCAGATGAGTGGATTAAAAAGCTGTGGTACATCTACACAATGAAATACTACACAGCTTTAAAAATAAAAAAGGAAGAACTCTTACCATTTGCAAGAGCATGGATGGACCTAGAGAGCATTATGCTAAGCAAAGTAAGCCAGTTAGGGAGAGATACGTATCACAGGATCTCACTCATATGTGAAATCTAATGAACAATATAAACTAAAGAACAAAAATAGACGGAGACATAGAAACATCAAACAGACTGTCAAACCTCAGAGGGAAGGCAGATGATGGTGGGGGTCGGGGAGAGGAGATCAACCAATGAACTCATATGTGTATATCCATAACCCTAGGACACAGACAATAAGGTGGTGAAGGCTTGTCGGGGGAGAAGTTAGGGGGGAGGGCGATGGGTGAAAAAATGGGACACATATAATACTTTCAATAATAAAGATTTATTTTAAAAAAATAAATAAATAAAAATAACTACACTGCCTAAGACAAAACTTATGTAAGAAAAACACTCACTTTTATGATATAAAGACAAATTTCCCCCACCCCCAAAAACATATCAAAGCAAGAAATCAAGGCAGGTATCATGCCAGAGACTAAAACTTTTCATATTTATACATTTTGAATATGAAACATAACATTACGTGTTACTTTAAAAATAGGCATGACTATTTCATTTTTAAATTGTAGCCAGCCACACAACTCAACACTCATCCTGAAATACTTGAATTCAAAGCCTAATTCAATGTATATATTTTCAAATACAAATTAGGAAATCCTATTTTATTCTAATGCAGCACAAAGATTCCATTATATGAACTGTATTTATAAAACAAACATTAAGCAAGTTTGGTACAAAGAAAAATAATAGAAAGCAGCAATTGGTCAGGACATAATAGTTATAGAATTTAAGGTAGGGAAGATTAAATTGTGTCTGACTTTCTCAGAGAAGATGAGTGAGGCAAATGGAAAAAACAAACAAACAAACAAAAAACAGTAGTTTCCTAAGGTGTCATAGCTAGTTAGTAGCATAGGCAAAATGAGAACTCTAGTGACTTGAAACCTACACACCCCTATCGTCCCTACTATATGACATAGTCTAACTCACTCCAATCAGAAAGTTCTTCCAAGTCTTTCCTTTTAGAAGTGTCAGCTCCAACCATGGCAGTGACATCCTTGATTAGCTCATTGAAAGGCTACTTGAAGGTTAACATTCAGAGATGACCAGTGACCCCACTTTATAATACTTTTAGTAAGACAAATGCCAGCTGAAATATATAGGTACAACCATTTGATTGAATTAATCTTTTACCAAGTGGTAGATGAAAAACATGAATTTAAATTATCTCTAAATTTGCCATGGCTTCTCCAGTCCCCATGGGGGCCTCCCTCTGCGGCTGCCATGTCCGAGCAGGACAGGCCCCAGGGAGCCATGGGAGCCACATCCCAGCTCCCCGGCTGTTCAGTTTCAATTCAAATGTCACCTCTTTCTCAAAGCATTAGCTGATCTTTCCAGTTAGGTAACCTCTCTCTTGTCTCACACACCATTACTCATTTGGCTATGCTTATGCCATTTGTCATTATGATGGTAGTATTATAAGGATTTGTGATTTTTTCCTTATCTGACCCAACCCCATCTCTAACCCTCACGTTTAATCCTTAAGGACAGGAATCATTATTATTCATTGTTTATAGTGCTGCATGCTATCTGATAGATACTTAAATGTTTCTTGCTTAAATGGGTGGATGCTGGAGGCTAAGACCAGCAGGTCATAATAAATGCGAAAAGTCCCCAGAAGGCTGATATATTTGATGGTCTTTCCAAGTTAAATTTCAAGACATTAACTGAGAGATGACTTTGGGACATTCCAAAGGCCCTGGAATGATTCAAGGATTTATTCTCTCTTCTTAAAAGAAATATTTTTCAACTAAATTAGGCAGATCTAATATACTTGAAATCACATGGAAAGCTTTGTCAAATAAAAATTAATAAATATATTTTATTTAGATACATATATTTTAAATGTTATAAAGGTTTTAACCTCTAAGGGATGGCAAGGCAAGATTACTGAATAATTCCTAAGCAAAACCAGATAATTCAGCAGCAGAATTTTAAAAACAAAAGCAAACAAAAGTCCTCAGGCAGCCTGATTTTCAAATGGGCTAGGGGGGTAGGTTGGCATCTTTACTTCATAGGTCAAATGTCTAAGTTTGCTTGCTTTGCTTTTTCAATAAAGGTGCCTACTTTAATTACTTAAATAAATTAGCATTTTACAATATAATCAGGGTCTCATATAATTTCAGTTATATGAGAAGCCAATGTTTTTATAAGCAATTGGCCTTAACAAAGGCCAATGTAAAAATTTGCATACATATGCAAATGAACACTAGCCAAAAAGAATGCTGTTTAAAAGTAAATTTTAAGCTTAATAAAAAGGAGAAATTTTAAAATCTCTTCTGCTACTATTTACAAATTAAACTAATAGTTATTATTCAAGCATTAAATCTGATCATTAATATGTCACCATAAGTAAAAAGAGAGTCACTTAAAATGTAGGCATGGAAGTATTAGCCAGCATTTGAAAAGCAATCAAGTTTGTTGCTTTGTTTAACCTTTTGCACTAGGATGTCGAGTGTGACTCGACACGGTTAGCATTAGAATACAGGAATCGAGAAAAAAGCAAGCGAGTGCAAAGGGTTAAAAGAAATAAAAATTTAAAAGAAACTCCCTAAATGTGGCCTAGAAATCACTATAGGGGGAAATAAAGGGAGATTTCCCTCAAATATCTGGAAAATTACAACTAAAAATCAATGTATTAGGCCTCAAAAAGGAAAGTAAATAAGTTGCATTTTTGCCTCTCTAACAAAGCTTATGTCATTATACTCAAAGGCTGATAACAGAAATTCAATTTGTGTCATTTACTGTCAACACCCAAGGACAAATGAATTTAGAAAATAAGCCTTATTTCAGACTGATTTAAATTGGCATATTGAAATAAGTGAATATTCAGGGAAACTTAGTTCTACTAGGCAGGAACCTATTCCTGGAGCATTAACTATTTTTTACTGATGGTTCATTTCATAGTAAAAGCTGCTTATCATGCAATGAATTTAGACCAGTCATACTTCTGTGCTAAGAATTGAATTAAAAGCTATCAAGACTGCATTGCAGGATTTCCAAAAGCCTCTTGATATTATTTAAAACAAGAAAGGGGGGATAGTAGAGTAATCTCCTGTAAGTAAATTACATCAAGCCTTAATTACATTAAATTATTTTACTTTAAAATTTTATCTCTTGTAATGCTGATGGCAAGACACCCATGAAATTATACTGGTGTCAGAATAAGCCAAAGGAAAATGGTTTGGCAAAATGAAAAGATCCCGAGTCTAGTTTATAGAAAGGTCCCTTTTTTAACCTTTGGTCAAGGGTATGCTTTTGTATTTCCAGAAAACTCCTCCAAGCCCATGTGGATTCCTGCAACAATGGATCCGAGAGAGGAACTGACCAGACTACTCCAACCCCAGATAGCAGTTGCCCCAAGCAACACACTGATGAGACAGAGGAGAAACAGTTCAGAGATGGGGGATGGTAAAGATGCCTTACCATGCTAGTAGTCATCAGCCGTGCATCGGTGCATGTTGCCCTGGACAAAGCCAAAGAAGGTCAGACCTACATTGCCATTGCTCACCATTTGTCCACCATACAGGACTGGAATATCATTGCTGTCATGTTACAGGAGACAGTGATTGAGAAGGGAACCCATAAAAAACTGTTAGACAGTGATTGGAAAGGGGACTCAAAAACTGTTGGCCCAGAAAGGAGCTTACTGCAAACTGGTTCCTTAGATGTCTGACAACAATTTTAAAGGACATAAAAGAACTCAATACTTTTCATTGGATCTAAAAATCTTAAAAGAACCTGAGCTCTGCAAATGGCATACATTCTTGTTAAATTTATTAAAAATCAAAAAATGGGGATATGCTAGAGGCTAAGATCAGCAGGTCATAATAAATGCGAAAAGTCCACAAAAGTCCACATGATGGACTTCATGATATTCAGCAGGGCTTGAAATCTGCATATTATTACCTACTTCTGTCTAAATAGCTGAAGGCAATTCCTCTAAGCTGATAATCTTTTACTGTTTACCAAACCTTACCTTTGATATGTGTGTTTGCTTTGCTAAAGAACAAAATGTTTAAATAAAAAGCCATGGGTCCGGAGATTCGGTGAGCCCACTTCACTAGAGGGTGAGGCCTCCACCTGGTTCCCCCATGCCTTCCAAATTTATATTTCTTGTCTAGTATATCTATTTATGTCGCAGCCCCTTCTCCAGATTCCTGAACCCTTGCTGCAAAAAGACTGTGGCAGGTGGATGAATAATTAAATATTCTAGTTTAAACAGATAAAGCAAGGAAAGGGATACCCCAAAAGTAACACAACTTTTTAAATGATTAGACTAATAAAGGAAACCATAAGTATTATTTCTCTTTTAAAAAATGAAGGCAGTATGAAAAATTAAGATTTTATAGAGCTAGGTACTGGACAAAAGGATTTGATAATGTTATCCTGTCCATTTCTCTGTATATTTGAAATATATCACAACTTAGAACTCTATGGGACACAGATAATATTAACCCTTTGCACTTGCTTGCTTTTTTATCGAGCTGCTACCGATGCTAACCGTGTTGAGTCACACTTGACATCCGAGTGCAAAAGGCTAATACTTGAACAATAGTATATCATTGAGATTTATGGTACTTGTTTTAAATAACTAGTTTTAAAACAATGTAGTAATATGCCACCAATCAGATAAAATATATGACGTAAACTACATAGAACACAGTCAGGAATCAACATCCAAAGAAGACCTCTGAAACAAATACAATAGGTTTTAGAGATTTTGTAAAACAAAAAGTACAGGTTTAGAAGATCATAAACACCACTTTCTTAACACATTATCCTACTACTAGAGGCCCGGTGCATGAATTTGTGCACCAGTGGGGTCCCTCGGCCTGGTCTGTGGGATCAGGCTGGAACTAACTCTCTGACATTCCCCAAGTGGTCCCAGATTGCAAGAAGGCACAGGCCAGGCTGAGGGACCCCACCGGTGCACGATTGGGGCCAGGGAGGGACACGGGAAGTTGGCCAGCCGGGGTGGGACCGTAGGAGGGCTCCACGGCGTGTCCAGCCCGTCTCGCTCAGTCCTGATTGGCCAGACCCCAACAGCAAGCTAACCTACCAGTAGGAGCGTCTGCCCCCTGGTGGTCAGTGTATGTCATAGCAAGCAGTTGAGCAGCTTTAGCATATCATTAGCATATTATACTTTGATTGGTTGAATTGAAGACTGGACAACCGGACACTTAGCATATTAGCCTTTATTATATAGGATGTTCAGCTATTTAGATCTCTTAGCTATCTCAGAGTCAAAGGATCAAATGTGAAAAATGGACACAATAGAAAAGCTAAGGAATTATAAAATGTAGAGTCATCTAGGGGCACTTGATAGATTATGCCATTTAGGAAGACTTACTATATTATTTAGGAAGCAATACTTTGTGATAAAATGGCGATACTCTGTCCTTTGGGGTTGGAGGAGGGGTGGAGAATGGGGAGGGGTGGGTAGTGGGACAGTTAATTCTATTTGATATAATCTTTAATAATTCAGAAATAGGGTAATATATCAGAAGGAACTGTATTATTTGTGTAATAATGAAAGTTTTAAAATTTAAAAAAGTGATTAGGTTCCACTTGGAATATTTTACTTCTTGGTAATTCAACTAAGGCCAATTTAACTGTCAAAAAATGTTTTGATTTCCTACTACATGCCAGAAATTGCTTATGAGGTACAACTATGATGGGGAATTTTAATAAACCCTAAAACAATATAACATAAAAAACCCTCAATATAGCCTATTTTTGTGAAATTATCTTAACAAGGTGCATTATTCAAATACACAAGTCAGTTGAGATATGAAATAAAAATCTCATTGGCTGTATTTAGAGGAGATGAAAAGACGGGAGAGCTATAAAGAGCCTATTCTTCAAAGGCAGAGGGTTATAGCAAGTTTTCTGTAGAAATGACATTCTATTGAAAAGCAGTATAACACCTCTGCCCAGAAGGACCTGAGACAAAGGCTCGGATATTAAAATCATTATATATAGCCCCAGCATCAGTTTTTAATCAAATGAACATGATAACAACTGGCAAGAGATATTTTCCACTCATTAAAACAAGTGCTGCAATAGCAGGCAGAGTCATGATGATTTAAAAAGCCAAAGAAAGCAATATAGAAAATGAATACATATATTTATAAAGCTTTAAGGGTCTTTGAGCTTCATTTAGTCCAAACCTCTTATTTTACAATTGACAAACTGAGATTTAATGATGATTCCTCAGCTTTAGATATAAGCCCAGAAACAAGAGCTACTGACTGCCAATCCACTTGCACAGGGTGCTCTACTAAAATTAAAATACAACAAATAAGCTAAATAAAACATTTTTCTTGCTTCATTGATATGATGTTTATAAATTTTTATAGATAATTGAGAAAAAAATCCAAATAGCATAAAGTTTGGTGTATCCAAGATTTTAAAAACTAGGTCATGTCCCAGTTTAGAATTGTTTCTACAGGGCCAGTGAACATTCTGGCAAGACAAAGCAACTGAATATAATAACAGGAAGAAATTTCCTCTAAATGCGTTATTATCCTTTCAAAGGTATAGAAAGCATTCCTAAAACCACAGAGCACCAGACAGTCACAGAGAACTAAGCAATTATCCTTTTATCTGTAATGTATTTTATTGACAACCATAGTGAAATAAAAATATGTGTGAAATATTCTTTCAAGTTAGAAATATCAAAGAAATTTTCAAATTATTCTCATAGTAAGAGACAAGAGCTACTATAGACAAATTCATTGCATTTCAAACAATAGGTTTTAGAATATAATATCACATTTATACAAGCATCTAATTTTGACAGTAAAGCTATATTCTAAAAACATATAAACATTTAATATACTATCATAACTATGATTTATTTAAATCCTGAAATACCATTTTTGGTTTTGTAAATAAAAATTTATGCTTTAAATATATGCTTATTGTTTATAGAGAGATAGAAGAAAAGCCTTATGATCTACATCCAGAAAAGCTAGATTTAAATTCCACATGTTATTAGATTGCTACGACCTTTAGCAACCTAAATCTATAAAATCTGGTTGCTTCTTTTTCTCTTCTGCCAAAAGGGAATACTATCATCTTCGTGGGCATTATTAAGTTTAAATAAAATGTGTATATAAAAGTGTGTTGAAATATAATATATACATTTTAATCCCTAATCTTTATTAACACACATTGTTAGTTTATATTTATATTGTCTACTGGAGGCCTGATGCACAATATTCATGCAAGAGTAGGCCTTCCAGAGACAGCGGCTGCCTCGGTCCCTCCCTCGCAGCCAGGGCGGGGAGGCTGCCTCAGCCCCATGGCTGCAGTCCCAGCTTCATCCGGAAGGTCGTCTAGAAGGACATCCGGACGGCCATCCAGTCAATTTGGTGTTACGCTTTTTATTATTATAGATAAGAGAGGGAATTAACTTATGTGGTTCATAAGATTCTTAATAAAACAGAAGTCTACACATATATAGGGATAAGACTTATGAACTATTGTATTCCCATGTTACTGAAAATCTACTGCCATGTTTTCATAAACAAAAATGATTTTATAATTACAGATGCCACAAGAGAAAACAGTGCAATTTAAATATGGCAGAATACTTGAGGTATATTTATTGTTAGTTTTGTCTAAAAGGACTGGAGCCCTGGCTGGTTTCGCTCAGTGGTTAGAACTTTGGCCTGTGCACCGAAAGATCTCAGGTTGGATTCCTGGTCAAGGGCATGTACCTGGGTCACATGTTCCATCTCCAGCCCTGGTCACATGTGCTGAAGGCAACCAATCAATGAAAAATCAATAGAAAAAATATCCTTGGTGAAGATTAGAAAAAAAAGAAATGAAATGAAATAAAAGGACTTGATCCCTGCTTTATCTGTCAAATACTAAATTTGTTCAAACACTACATAATTGGCAGCTCAAAACCCAATACCTGAGCTTCTTGTGTAGCTATATGGGTAATTAGATATGAGTCAATTGTAACTTTTACATTGCTGGCAGAAATGGACATAGGGTCAGCCACTTTGGAAAACTATCTATGAGTGTCTACCCAAATTAAACATATGCCTACCTATGACCCAGCAATTCCAGTCCTCAGTATATAACTAAGAGCAATGAGAGCACCATTTCACCAAAAGACAAAAAAAAAAAGTCTTCCTAGAAACCATATTAATAGTAGCCCCAAATTGGAAACACACTAAATGTTCATTTTAAGGATAAGTAATTGAGGCTATACAATGGAATACTACACTGCAATAAAAAAGCAAAATATTGATGCATGTAAAAAAGTAGATGAATGTCCCAGATATGTTGATGAGCAAAGGAGTCAGTCACTATAGCATCCATACTGTGTCATTCCATTTATAGAAAGTTAAAAATAAAAACAGGAAAAGCTCTCTTTGGTGATTGAGGTCAAATTGTTACTGCAAGTGGGATGCTATTGCGTAGTCAACCCAGACACGTGCCACGGATTTTGACACTGGAGAAGCAGCGGAAGCCAGAAGGGCTGGGGTGTTAGTGAAGGCTGTCAAGAGTGGGGAACATTTTATTGGAAACTGGAGATAAGTTGATTTGATTGATGTGTTAGTGAAACAATTAGCAAAGCTCTGGCCTGAAATAACACAGGCTATAGAAAGTGGTTGCCTTGGCAGGGATATGGAAGAATTCACTGGGAAGAGACATGGAAAACCTTCTATAATGAAGAAATATTCTATATCTTTGTTAGGGCTATGGTTACTTTTACATTTGTTAAACTGCACACTTCAGATGAGTACTTTTTGTTGCAGGTAAATTGAACCTCAATTTTTAAATAATAAAAAAGATAACTAAAAACTCTATCAAAGAATATACTTACAAGAGATTTGAATTTTTTCTAATACATCATACTGGTGTGTGCTTCTTTTAAAGCTGTGAAAAATGCAAAGCGCTGGTGGATTTGCCATATGTTTATGGTTTTCAAATAGCATGAGGCCCACAACAGCTCTTCCTTTAAAACACCCTGTGATTTTTCACTTATCTCAGTGCTGTGTCATCAATCTCCTTGAATTATCCATGTTTTTCTATAGTTTCTAATGTCACAATGCTAAGAGTACTTGAGTATATGTCTGCAACAAACATGTGAATCGTGTTTTAAAAAACAAACATAAAAATGTCTTCGTCAAGATGTGTTGTTCTATATTTTAAGTTTCAGCCATTAAGTTGGAACTATTGAGCTTTTTGCATGGAATGAAAGAGGCAGTTGTAGTCATAAACATCCAAATAAAAACCTTCAGGTGTCAGTGTATAATGGACTGACAGACAAGTATCTAGGTTAGGCAGGGAAGTTAGGATAATTAAAAACCATGATTCTTGGTCGATATACAATTTGTGTGAGGACTATTTTTCATGAAGATGGTGAAATTATTCTACATTAATAAGCCTAATAGAATTGAATAGATTATCCTTTTATGTGCCCATTCTGTGATCAAAACATACATTCCAGATGTAGCTAATAGTAGTGTTCCCTCTATGTTTTTATTTTTTTTAATTTATTTTTATTGTTAAAGTATTACAGATGTCCCTCTTTTCCCCCTCATTGACCTCCTCCTCTTCCCCTCCCCAGATGACCAAACAGGCTGCGTGGGGCAACTAGGCCGGCAGGGGGGTTAGTGAGGGGTAACCAAACAACTGAGCAGCAGGCTGCGTGGGGTGACCAGGCCCACGGGGGGGGGGGGGACAGTTGGGGGTGACCAGGCCAGCAGGGTGGACAATAAGGGGCAACCAAACTAGCAGGGTGGGGGCAGTTAGAGGCGATCAGGCAGGGATGCAGGTAAGCAGTTAGGAGACAGTGGTCCTGGATTGTGAAAGGGATGTCCGACTGCTGGTTTAGGTCCGATCCCCAGGATAGGGCCTAAACTGACAGTCGGACATCCCCCGACGGGTCCCGGATTGGAGAGGGTGCAGACTGGGCTGAGACAACCCCCCATGCACGAATTTCATGCACCGGGCTTCTAGTTGTAAATAATGCTGCTATGAACATAGGGGTGCATACATTCTTTCTGATTGGTGTTTCAAGTTTCTTAGGGTACAGACCTAGAAGTGGGGTCACTGGGCCAAATGGCGGTTTCATTTTTTATGTTTTGAGGCGACCCCAGACAGTTTTGCATAGTGTTTGTACCAGTCTGCATTCCCACAGCAGTGCACTAGGCTTCCCTCTATGTTTTTAAACAACAGACATTTGAAGAGCCTGAATACCTGTTATGGGCTAAATTGTGACTTCCTCCCCAGACTCATATGTTGAAGTCCTAACCTCCAGTAACTTAGAAAGCAACTGTATTAATTATAGAGAGATAATTAAGTTAATATGATGTTATTAGGGCGAGTCCTAACCGAATCTGACTAGTCTTTGTAAGAAGGGCAGACACATACATGTACATATACCGAGGGAAGACCAGATGAAAATTCAGGGAGAGGGTATCCATCGATAAACTAAACAGAGAGGTCTCAGAAGAAAACAACCATTTCAACACCTTGACCTCTAGCCTTCTAGCCTCCAGGTCTGTGAGAAAATAAATTGCTATTGTTTAAGTCATCCCGTGTCTGAGGTACTTCGTTATGGTAACTGTAGAAACCTAATGGACACACACTACGAAAGAATATATTTGGAAGTAAATGACTGCCTCCTATCACTTTCATTTTTGTAAATCTGCCTTTTCATAAATTGTCTACCTTGGGATTACCACATCAGTGTGACTGGAATACGAAAAAGATGACTGAACCAGCAGATGACCTTCCACAGTGTGATGTGGAGAGCAAATTCCCAGCAACATCCTCTCCGGTAGGCACTCACAATTCCACTCATTTGACAAGCCTTTGAATCACCCTCATGTGCCTTCCTCAGAGGTTGTTTTTTGTTTGTTTGTTTGTTTTTGTCAGAAGCTTTGTAAATACTCTTGTCTTCTACTCTAAAATGATTGGCACCAGATATTTTCAGAACTTAGAAACACTGTAAGACAAGACGGTGGAAGGGGAGGAACATTGGACCCGGAAATCAGACTCACTAGTTCTTCTTGAGGCCATCTAGTTGTCTGAGGCTGGACAGTTTGCTTGTACTGCATAGCAATCCTTTGTGTCAGTGATCCACAAACAGGACCACAATCAGTGAGCTCTGGGGAGCTTTTCAAACAGACACGTATCTGGGACCTGCTCCTCCACCTGATCCTCACAGTGGCTGGACATTAGAATCATCTGGCAGAATTTAAAAAGTTGTGGTATCTACACCGCATCCTTCAGAGACTTGGTTAAATTGGTTTGAAATGGGATTCTGGCACTGGGATTTTTCACAGGTCCCCTCACTTCAGGGATGATATCCCCTGCCCTGGACAGTATGGTTTACTGGTCTAGGGAAGAGCCTGGGTATTGGTACTTTTTAATTCTCCAGTTGATTCCACTGCACACAACTTCCCTGGGTGATACACCCATGCACAACCATAGGAGGCAAAGGTAAAATAATGCTCCTTTCAGTTCTAACATTTTGCAGTTTTTTTTAACTTTTCATGAGATATGTGGTACCAAAAAGACATTTCAAACCACACTTTTTAAATATTTAAGCAAGTTTACTTCCTCATATGCTCTTTAACTTATTGTGTAACTAGAGAGCATGCATTTTCAGTTCTCCTGTAAGTCAAACACCGTTGGAGTGTTTTCCCAGTGTGCCTAAGCAGGAGAGAGGCTCTGTATGAGACTGGGTTACCATCACAACCCCAGCTGTGAGATGGATGCAATTATTTCAGGAAGGAACACGCGCATGGAAGATGAAGGCACAAAACAGAATTGCTTCTAGGATAGTAATTTCCTTTCCTGGGGCAAAGATTCAAACCAACATCTCCCATTAGTCTAACACAATTACATAGTTTTCCCTTTCATCCACTTTTTAGGCTTTTCTTACGTTTGAAGCTTTCTAAATGGTATTTGAGGGATCTAACATTAACCACCCACACACTGTATTTACCACTATTATTAGCACAGTGGAAGATCTTTACAACTTAGTGGAGCTCCAAGAAGCATCGTTACTGATTTTCTTTAAAATTGCCTGTAAATCACTTGCCATTTCTTCTAATTTACAGTATAGCCCAGGCAGAATTATTTTCAAGTGACCTTAGAGTGTCTTCTGCCTTAAGTTTCAAAATGACTACAACTAATGATATGATGTAAATGGATCTTAAACTTTGAAGTATTGCAGTTCAGTTTAAATAAATTCAGAAAGATTAAAAGACATACTATAACCAGGGGAAATATAATAGTGGAAGAACAACTACATAAGTATCTGAAGGGAATTAGGCTGAGAAGGGGGAGGGTGCTGGTTTATAAGCATTAAAGAGAAAATTTGTTAGTTTTTTATCAAATGAAATGTATGTAAAAGTCCATATGTAACTGCTATCAAAGTGGATTCAGTTTTATTATTATAAATAGAAGTGTCCAGCATTGAGATAATTATTCTGGTCAATGCATTACTTACCAAATAAAACCTATAATATTATATTAAGTTCTGAAAAACACTTCTTTGTGTCAGGAAACACATATCATTGTGTTAAATAATAGAACCAAACAAAATGCATCCAGAGGGGAGTAACCAACCATACCATACATGGAAAAGTTGAAAGAAATGTGGAAAGAGAATTACGCTGTGTGATCAAAACGCCATAAAAAGACCTGCATGTAATTAGCAGATGGCATAGTGTGAAGTAAAATAAAGAAAAGCTTCCAAGAGCCTGCATTTGAGGATTCAGTAAGGCCCCAATCACTAAAGCCCCAGTGTTATTTGTGCATAGGCTGTACAACACTTGATGGGGAACCATGAAAGGGATTTATGTAGAGAGAGAGTTAGACTAGAGACAAGGTCATAACTATATCACACCTCTGAGATTGCGGGCTATAAAATAGCCTGTTACTCTAGTATTCCATTCTGAGTGTCCAACCGCCACGTGCTCAATGTACAAAAGCTTAACTTTTCTTTATAACATTAAAACAGCTGCTTTCATATTTTTCTGCTAAGGGCTTTAAAAATTTAGTAACCAAGTGACTTTTTTTTTAAGAAGGCATCATTTTATTACCATCCCTTTCATTAGGAGCAATAGAGTATTGCTAAGGCAACTGGTTCTTAGTTTAAAAGAAAAATCATCTCATCTCAAAGGCAATGAAAGTCTCCTGCTAAGCTTCAGAGAACTAATATTCTAAAAGTGAAAATGTATTGTTTATTATAATACCTGTTATAAAATAGACAATGAGGAAATATTGAATTCTTCTACACCAACCCATTTGATATATTTCAGCACCTAAAAGTAGGCAGCATTTTGGAATCCCTTCATATTTTCTCCAAACCTGCAGACCTGGAGAAAGAAAATTAAAACAATGCAGATTTCTAAAGAAGAATTAGTCCTAAACTCTGTTCCTCTTTTACTTTGAAAAAAGCAGGACTTTGCTCAGTTTCTGGTCTCCCATGTACCAATAGCAGTTACTTTACCTTATTATTCTTCCTTCCATGGGAAGGTATTTCATTGCAGTCATCTTTTGGGAAGAATTCTACAATCTTCCTGACCCACTCTAGGTGTCTGGAGGAAAATATTCCAAAAAATTAAAACAGCCTGTTCCTGTCTTGCCTTCCTCAAATAACCAATTTTTCTCTGAGGTTTCTCACTTGTTTAGACACATTAAATAAAAAACAAAAGTTGTTGGGACAAATTTTTCTCTATGTTTAAAACTTAGGTAGATTATGGGGAAGATGAAGAAACTCAAAATAAAAATATTTAAATAAAATAATGTTACATATCCTCAATCCCATTTACTCCAATGATGAATATATATATAAGTTACTGTTTAAATATCTTAATTAATTTTTTAAATATATCTTCATTGATTTCAGAAAGGAAGGGAGAGGGAAAGAGAGATAGAAACATCAATGATGAGAGAGAATCATTGATTGGCTGCCTCCTGCATGTCCCCTACTGCGGATCAAGCCCGCAACCTAGGCATGTGCCCTTGACCAGAATTAAACCTGGGACCCTTCAGTCCACAGGCTGATGCTCTATCCACTGAGCCAAACCAGCTAGGGCTTAATTTTTTATGTTTTTGTTACTCCTCAATGGATATTTTTCCATTGATTTTTAGAGAGAGTGGAAAGGAGAGGGAGAGACACAGAGAGAGAAACATCAATGTGAGAGAGACACATTGATTGGTTGCCTCTTGAACACACCCTTACTGGGGCTAGGGATGGAGCCTGGAATATGCCCTTGACCGGAATCTAACCCAAGACCCTTCAGTCTGCGGGCTGACATCTTTCCACTGAGCCAAACCCAGTAGGGCAATTAAAATTATTTTAATATGCATGAATATATCACTAAATGGAGCACATTTTCCAATTCTGTATACTAAATTTTAAATATGTAGTTCAATTGAATTATTGAGGAAATATTTTTATTAAATTTGAGGATTTTGTAATATTATAGAATCTCAAGGTGGAAAAGAACCAGTCAAATATTACTTATTATATATTTTAGAAAGGAACAAGTGACTTACCTAATATAAACCCCTTATATATATAGCCGATAACACCAAGGCTGCTTGCTGAGAGTCACACAGCAACATGCATATACTAGTATACTGCCTCTGAGTCTCTAATATTTGAGAGGTAGACACTATATAGCTTAACTTTAAGAAGAATAGAATAGATGGAATAAATTCAAGAATAGACTGATTTCAAGAACATGATCAACTATGGCATTTTTATACGTGTGATCATTTGCTTTCCAATGACCAGCACTACCTCATTATTAACTCCCTACCACACTGTTTCAAGCCCGGGAATCTCTGTGTTTCTTCTTCTGCTTTCTCTCTTCCTCCTACAGAACTACTGCTGCCACAGCAATTTTTCTAAAATATTTTTTATACCATTACCCTGAGGTTTACAAAATGAAGTCAGATTTCTTCATCGTCATAATCTGTTCCTCATCTCTATCTATATATTTCTACTCTTTTCAACCTGCACCCTAAGAAGTCACTTATTTTTGGAGTATGCTTCATTCTTCTTGACCTTTGTCTGAAATGTTTTTCCCAGTGTCTTTGATGAGGGAATTGTTTTTCCAAGGCATTAGAAAGCTTAAATATCTCTACTCTTTCTCATTCCAGTCCCTGAGGGCAAAAAAAGATCCATTCCTATTTTGCATTCTCACAGCACTTTTTACATGTCTCTAATACCTTAATGTGTTTTATCATAGAACACTACATCTTAATTCCAAGTAACAGGGTAATTATTTTATAGTCTATTGCCACCCTTTCCTAACACCACCCATCCCCTCAACCCCAACTTTATTATCTTTATTCCCATGGCTTAGTTGAGCGCCCATTACATATTAGCTACTTGCTGAATGTTAACTCATAATTTATTTTGATACTAAGAAGACCATAATGAGTGGCAGCATTTCCATAATCTTATTAAAACTAATTGTCAAAAATATTAAAATTGTAAAGTCCTTACACATTATTTTATCCAATTTTTATATTTTTCTATAGCAAACCAGAAAGTTTGGCTGACTAATTCAACAAATATTTATTTCATGTGTACTATGTGTCAAGGACTATTCTATGTGCCAGAGATAAATGATTTGGTTAAAACATATTTAAATTAATTGTGTTTGAACAGTTTATATTCTGAAAGAGAAACAAACACTAAACTAACAAAAATAAATGCTCAGGATACTATTTATTAGCGATAGTTATCATGAATAAGATAAGCTAAATAATTAGCTCAAATTAGCACCAGTTTTAGAGCTGAACTTGAGCCTTGGTCTCCTGTATCTCAGTCCAGTGTTATGTGAACTAACAATTACACCCTATGTTCAAATCAAGTACAGATTTTTCATAACTAAACTGAGGTAATATTCAAGATAGCAGTTGAGCAACAGTCTGTATAGGCAAAAGTGAATTAGACCAGTAAGTCGCTATAACAAAGATACCCCCAAAATACATGGCTTTCTTAAGATAGAAATTTTGTTATTGTTCATAAATAGTCCCAAAGCTAAGAATCTATGCTCTTGGAAGACACTGCCTATATTTTCTTTTATTCAGAAACTCAGATTCCTTCATCTTATTACTCAGCCAAAAAAATGTGTAACCTTACTTGAAGCATGCAGGCTGCCACATCTTCATTCTGACCTGCAGAAAGAGGAAAGAGGTGAAAGATCACGTGCCCAATATCTTAATGCAAAGAACTAGAATGCTCACATCCCTTTTTGTTCACTTACCATTGGCTGAACCCAACCAAGCACATCTGGATGCAAGACAGCCTGGTTTGGATGGCCACTTGCTCAGCTCAAATTCTGACTGAGCCTCAAATTCTGAATTCTAGCAGTTCAGAAAGAAGGGACTTACGATATGAGTCAGAAGCAATTAATCATCTCTGCCTCACTGGAACACTATTATTTACTTTTGCTTGGTCTTAGACAAGAGACCAGGAGCACAGGTAAATAATGAGATCAAGACCATTATTGTAAGGACAAAGTTATCAAAAGCAATGAAGTATTTGCTGTAAAGAATCTGGTGACACTATTTTGGTAAATAGTGGCCCAGTTTCTGCGGCCTGAAAAACTCAATACTAAGTTTAAAAAATACCTTTGCTTAATTCCCCAAGAAAGATGGGTGAAGTGAAAAGAAAACATATCTTTGACGATGAAGAAATCTGACTTCATTTTGTAAACCTCAGGGTAATGGTATGAAAAATATTTTAGAAAAGTTGCTGTGGCAGCAGTGGTTCTGTAGGAGGAAGAGAGAAAGCAGAAGAAGAAACACAGAGATTCCCCAAGAAAGATGGGTGAAGTGAAAAGAAAACATATACATCATAAATGGCACCTGTTTGTGGATCTAAATTGGTTTAATTGAGGAATAGAGCCATCTTCAATGAGCCATACCTGTTCTATGAAGCACTCTAACACCACAGACCCAGAATATTCTTGTAGTAACCGAGGTTTCCTATTAACTTGCTATGAAGTCAGTAGATAGGGGGCAGCTACATAAAGCTGGTAATTTAGGGCTCCCTTAACAATTCATCCCAAGTCACAGAATCACAGAGATGTGGATGGTAATTGTCTGGGGGTATTGAGGTCAGTTGTTTCAATTTTCCCAGTTTATCAGAAGGAAATGCATTTGGTGCTTTGATCAAACACTTCTTAGTGTTATAAAGGAGTTTCTGACACAGCTCTTTACCTTTGAGTCTCTTGTAAAAGACATTTAACTTAGGTGGTGTCTCTTCAAATAGACAATGACATCAATAACATCTTATCTCTTTAATTCTCTTCCCATTTTCTCCTCTAGTAAACTCATTCTTAGATAAACAAGAAATTAGTCAAGTCATGTCCCTAATACAGAAAAGATCATTATAAGGTTGATAACAGATCTAACAACATTAAAACAGAGGCCAGAAGCTTAAGATAATTATGAACCACCTTAGGAAAGAAAAAGTATTCTGATCCTAACAAATACTTGCAAAGCAGAGAATGCTCAGGATTAAGAAAGATATTTTAAGACTACAAGGAAAACATATAGTTGCAAACAAAAACTATATGATAGTTTAGAAGATTAGAATAGTTAGTTAATGGAAGAGGTACACGGGATTAGGAGAAGAGTGCTCAAGAGCCAAAAGTACTTAGATTTAGATATTTAATTATAAGCCAAGAAGAGGAAAATCTAACAGTATGAAAATGAAATTAGTTAAATTCTATTGATAACAATAACAGTATATATTTATTAAGCATCTATTTCGTACTTACTACATGCCAGGAACTGCTGTAAACATCTCTTCAAGCTGCTTATGATACAGTCCTTGTACCACAGCTTGCAGAGTAATTTATTTCAATATAGGCATTTCTCCTTTATTGCAATTGAACAAGGAATACAATATTTTTATTTATGAACTCCTAATAGTTGACTTGTGACACAGCAGCTTGTGAAGGTTGATAATTTATCATAACAATGGGGAAGGGAGACAATAAGGGTGTCAGAGATACACTAGACTAATGATAGAACTAAAGAGAATAGGAAAGACAGGTCATTTATCTTGAATCATAGCTACAAATAAACAGGTGAGTTTTTCTCAGGTAGGTCAGTTTTAGGAATATGCATCTATAGATCTGCATTTATATCTAATATCCCATGATTCATACAGAAATGCTTTTACATAACACAAAACAATGTAAAACTTTGTTCCTGTGAGTCTGTAAGTCTAACTCCTGACTCCCTATTCATTTAACCCTTACAGCAACTTTCTCCCACTCCACACCACTGAGAGAGCCCTACAGGAAGAGCTCTATAATTACAACAGGCTCTATGGTTGTAACAGCCCCCACACTTAACTGCCTCTTCCCCTCCATAAGTTCCTCCTTTATCTTTGTCTGGTTCAGAATGCACACATGGGTCACCATGTCCACATGAACAAAATTGCAATCTTTTCTTTTTCCCAAATAAATTTTTTTGGTGACAGATTACCTAGTCAATTCTGTTTTGCCAGCAGACAATCACCACAAACTTAGCAGCTAAAAGAACACCTATGTATTATCTCATAATTGTGTACATCAGAAATCCACGTACAGTGTAATTTAACTGTATCTTCTGTTTAATCTCACAAGACCAAGATCAATGTCAGCGAGGCTGCATTCCTTGCTGAAGTCTCTGGGCATATAGCCACCTCCAAGCTCATTCAAAGTATTCTCCGGGTTCAGTTCTTTGTGTCTGTGTGGCTGAGCCAGGGCTGGTGGGGTGGGTGCCTGGGCGGCCTTTGCTCTTAGTGTCTGCCTACATTCCTTCTCTTGCTTTCCATGTGGCCACTCACCCAGCAAGGGTGAATTGAGCTCCCTGAATGCTTCAAGTCTCTCTGAATTCTGCCACTTCTCTCTGGCTCCAGCTGAAGGAAATATGGCACTTTGTAGTTCTGCCTTTTTTTCAATTGGGCTTTGTATTTAAATTCAGGAGACCTAGTTTGGGTTTTTATTTTATTGTGGGGAGGGAGGCTCTTTTTAAGTTTTTAATTATGAGAAAGCTCATAAAAGACATGATAAACTATTACCAAGTAGTAGGCTGTTGTCATAATAATCTTCTGAAATTCAACAACACTACAATGTTACATTTTACCTCACATTCTTCATTTTTAAACATGTTTTCATATATGTTACACAAATAACTAATTCACAGGTTCCTGGCAGGGTAGATAAGCCAAAAATATCCTTCA
Organism: Eptesicus fuscus; assembly: GCF_027574615.1. Classification (NCBI taxonomy): domain Eukaryota; kingdom Metazoa; phylum Chordata; class Mammalia; order Chiroptera; family Vespertilionidae; genus Eptesicus; species Eptesicus fuscus. Next base: position 88,663,776 of record NC_072475.1, on the reverse strand, counting down.
TCCTCTTCATTAGTCAAAAAGACACTGGAATACTGTCTAGAATGCCAATAAACAGAAATGCATTCACTTGAGAAAGTAACTAAAAAATTATAAGAAAAAAATCATCAAAACATTTTAATGGTTTCTTAAAATATAGAGTTTCTGCATTAAATGTTAACTTCATAATAACCTGATTGGTTCCTTTTTGTTTCATTTGGACTTTGGTTGTTATTTGTTTCTGTCTGCATATTACTATGTCCTTAATTTACAGTCCATAGTTTATTCTATTTAGTCAAGGGGAAAAGAAAATGAGTTCATCTCTTAGTTTTCTTAGACAGAACCCTCAGTTCATTATTCTTTTCCTCTTTTGCTCACACCTGCTATTCAATTCATCCATTGCCTCTAACTGAAAAAAGCCACAGTTTTCCAGCACCCTCAATGCAAAATCCTAATAAATAACTGAAAACAGTAAGTTAAACAAATGGTTAACGGGTCTATAGAGAGTTAATGATAACTTCAGCCTTAGTTCCATGTTGGACAATGATGTCAAAGGCAGGAACAGGGCCTGTAAATCTCTCCGCCCTTCGGAGCTGTAAGCCCTGCCCCTGGGAAGTCTCTGACCACCAAAAGTGATAAGAAAGCCATAAATAAAAGTTCTTTGTTCTTTGAAACGTTACAAATGTATACTTTTAAATCAACCCTAGGACTTTAAAATTCAATTTAATACAGCAAATTCACAAATCAGAGCAAACTGAAACCTTTACTTATATAAACAGAGAGAGGAATTTTTATTATCTAAGTGGGCTGATTCCCTCTCTGACGGAGAACAAAAGACTCTGAGAAAAAGGTGTCTCAGCAGCTGCTAAAGACTTTTGCATTCCGTCACAGCAGATCCGCCCTATCTTTAAATAAATTAAACAGCAGAAAGAGATAACAAATACTCTCACATTTATATTTATATACCAAACAGTCTGAGTTTTTTACTCCTACTAGATATTTACCAGAGTTTAAACAGTCACCTGATTCCTGACTCCTGATTAATTTGCCTGAGGAAGCTCTATGGCCTCCAGGGGGGGTGATCAAGCTCCCCTTTCCACTCACTTGGAGTGGGCTGAGTCTGTCCCATAATGTCTGTCCAATAAGTCCACAAAATAAAACAGAGAAACACAAACACAGACAAAGGGCCCCTAAGAACAGTCTTCCAACTCTGGAAGCAAAACCGAAAGCTAGACGACGGCCTCACGCCAACCGGCGGGAGCAACCCACCTCATCCCAGAAGCTCGAGGGGAATACACGTCCCTCGTGAGGGGAATACATGTCCCTCCTGAAGGAGGATCGAGACTTCTCCCGATTCCTCCCACCCATGGTCCTCCAGCGCGTCCGTCTAGACCGCTTCGGGCACTGCCAGAAATTCAGATTCGAGCTCACACAAGAGACAAAAGACAAACACTTACCGTGGCCAGTCAGGTTCTCCGGGTTTGGGAGTCCCTCGGGGGAGCTTGGGGATCCCAGACAAGCCCCCAAATGTTATGCCCAGTGTTCAGGATCCCCAAAAACCCACCAGGAAGGAGCCAAGCCCACTGTAAAAGCATAAGAACCTTTATTCGTGCTAGCACGAGCTCCCGTCTCCAACAATCACCAGCGCTGCGGCGGGAGAGAGAGAGAGAGAGAGAGAGAGAGAGAGAGAGAGAGAGAGAGAGAGCGCTTTGGGAGAACAAAGACTTTATAGGGGGTCCAAAGCAGTGGGCGGGGGGGACGTTCATGGCCCCGTTGATTGGTCAGGGGGCAGGGTCAGGGGTCTGGTTACACAGGGGCAATGTGCAGTTTGCCTAATTTGGACTGAGTCCACTTCTCTGCATTCCTATTGGCAGGTTTAAGGGCGGGTCAGGTAATTGCTCAGAAAAGGGAGTCATATACATAGTTACACAGGATGGAGGGTACAGTACATTCTGTGCTGTCCTGCTGTGCCCTTTCATGGGACATAATTTATATATATATATATATATATATATATATATATATATACACACATATATAATTGATTTCAGAGAGGAAGGGAGAGGGAGAGAGAGATAGAAACATCAATGATGAGAGAGAATTATTGATTGGCTGTCTCCTGTATGCCCCACACTGGAGATCGAGCCCACAACCCGGGCATGTGCCCGAACTGGGAATCAAACCATGACATCCTGGCTCATAATTCAAACCTCAACCACTGAGCCACACCGGCTAGGCTAAATATTTTTTTTCTAAAGAGTATATGGTGAGCGAGCCCTGGCTCCAAAAATCTTCCTTAACTTCCTTCTATATATGCCCTCATATCATGAACATTACAAAACTTAATAAGGTGCTTGGGTGAGAAAGAGCATTCTTGTTTAAATTCACTTGCATCTTTTACTTAAAGATTTTAAAAAGCCTATTACTAAACTTTGCTAAGTGATGGTTTCATAAGACTTAATTCAAGAATACTATAACAACTTTTCTAAAAAACATTAGAGAAATATAACAGAGACTAAAAGGGTCATATATTCTTATGCTTCAAAGTTAATGGTAATTTTAATGCTGGTTATATTTAAAGGGCTAGAAGAAAAATTAACGAATGGGAAATAAAGTAAACCAACTAAACTTTGAAGGTAGTGGGGAGGGGAAATTTCCCCTTCCTCCTTTTAGTTCTTCTGACTGGTCAATTAATTATCATGGCTAAGACAGATTAACAAAAGAAAATAAACAAATTTAATTACATATGCAAATAAGGGGTTCCATAAGAATATGGGGCCCTGAAGACAAATCAGGTTGTTAAGGGGTCTATACGCAATCTTAAACTAAAAAGAAAAGGGGGTAATGGTTTGGGACTTCAAAGGGAAGAAAGACAATTCACATGGAGATAAAAATAAAAAAGTCAATGCTTGGTAAACAAATGTTTGCAGGGACATTTTTAAGAATGGGATAAGGAGGACCCTGGTCCTTCCCTGACCATCATACCTAATTCATATTAAACTGTAGTTATCGATGATGTTGACTTTTCATGTGTCAGGTGACCTCCAGGTCCTTGACTCACCCAGGAAGGAGTTCAAGGATGAACTGAGTGAGAATAAAGCAAGTTGTATTCAGGTAGAGAAAAAGAAAGAGGCCAGGGCTCCAACACCACTGTGAGAGAAGCGAAAGTACATGTCCATCTGAGTGGACTCAGGCCAACTCAAGAGTGAATTGCCCACATGATCACTTAGTTCTTGGGATTTTATGTGTCTCCAAGTTTTGTGCAGCCAAATTCTGTATCTGCCTTCTGGTTGGGAGGGGCCTTGTTGTTGTGACTTCCAGAACCACCACAGGGGTTTCCTGCCATTATCTGTTTCCCTTTGATCATGCCTAAAGGTGGGGGCTCCGGTGAGAGGATGTGGGCTCCTATTTCCTCACTCTAGAACTTCTTGAGGGGTGTATTTCAGAAGTTCAGGTAATTCAGTAGCCAGCATGATCCGTGATGGCACCGCCCACTCCCTAGCAGCTAGAGTCTGTGTGATGGTTCCCTTCTGACATTGAGTCTTTTCCTTTTTGGTGACTGCTACTTCCTTGGGATCCCAGACTGCTTCTAGTAACTTCAAAATCTCATTCTGATTTTTTATTCCTTTTCCTCTGGCCATAAGGAGTCCCCTTTCCTTGTATATGGCCCCATGGATATGCAGGGTAGAGAAGGCATAGCGCGAGTCAATGTAGATGTTGGCGCTCTTATCCTTACTGAGATTTAACGCTCTGACTAGGGCCCAAAGTTCTGCCCTCTGCAATGACCATCCTTCAGGCAGGGCCTGTGCATCTATTATCTCAAAGTTTGATATCACTGCATAGCCAGCTCGTCTTTTTCCTTCATCTAGGAAGCTACTGCCATCCGTGAATAATACTAAGACCAGATTCTGTAGAGGCCTATCTGTTAGATCTGGCCAGCTGGAGTAAACCTCCTCTGGGGCTTCTAGACTATCATGCTCATGGGTTCCCTCTGAGATGGATAGGAAAGTGGCAGGATTAAGAGTTCTTACTGTTTCTAATCTTATTCGTGGATTTTCATTTAGGAGCCCTTGGTATTGAGTCAACCGAGCATGAGTCAGCCAATGTTGCCCCTTAGCTTACATTAGGGCAGTGATGGGCAACCTTTTGAGCTTGGTGTGTCAAACTTCGCCAAAAAACTGAGCATAACTCGGGTAGTGTGGCTCTTTGAGGAAAAAAAACATTATTTTGCAAATGTTTCATCCTCAGGAGCAGCAAATGTTTCATCCTGGCATGCGGCCGCCTCAGCGGCTGTGTCATCAGAAATGGCTACGTGTGTCAGTGCTGACACGCGTGTCATAGGTTCTCAATCACTGCATTAGGGTGACAACAGCATGAGGCACTTAACAATTAAGTTCTGTTCCAGAGTGAGCTTGTCTGCCTCTTTGACTGCAAGGGCCCTGAGTCACGGGGGCCATCCAGAGGCAACTGGGTCAATCTGTTTGGAGAGGTAGGCTACTGGCCTCTGCCAGGGTCCCAACTCCTGAGTCAGAACTCCTAGGGCTACCCCGTTGTTCCCGTGAATGAAAAGGTTAAAGTCCCATGTCACATCTGAGAGTCCTAAGGCCGGCACCTCGGTGATCTTTGTCTTTATGATCGTGAAGGTTTTTTCCTATTCAGGACCCCAGCTAATGGGTGCCTTTTCCTCTCCTTTTAAGGCTTCATAGAGGGGTTTAGCTAGATCTGAGAATCCTGGGGTCCAACTTCAACAGAACCCTGCTGCCCCTAGGAATTCCCAAATCTGTCGCCGGGTCCTGGGGACTGGTATGTCACACACTGCCTGCTTTCTTTCAGTCCCTAGTCTTCGTTTCCCTTGGGTAATTCAGAAACCTAGGTATTTGATTTCCCTCTGACAGATTTGAGCCTCCCTTTTGAACACCCAGTAACCTGTTTCAGTTAAGAGTCTTAGAAGGGCTTGTGTTCCTTCCCAAAACTGAGTTTGCGTGGAGCTAGCCAGTAGGAGGTCATCTACATATTGGAGTAGAATGCACCCCATGTCCTGTCCTGGAAATTTGGACAAATCTCTTGCTAGTGCTCCGCTAAAAAGAGTTGGGGAGTGCTTGAACCCTTGTGGCAGTGTGGTCCAGGTGAACTGCTCCTTAGCTCCCGTGGTTGGGTTTTCCCACTCAAATGCAAACAGGGGTTGACTGGAGGGTGCCAGCAAAAGACAGAAAAAGGCATCTTTTAGATTTAGACATGTAAACCATTCCGCTTCTAACAGAATGAGCCCCAGGAGGGTGTATGGATTCGGCAGCGCTGAATGCAGGTTTATAACAACCTTATTAACAGCCTGTAGCTCTTGTACTGGGAGGTAATCAGTGGTCCAAGGCTTCTTGACAGCTAAGACAGGGGTGTTTCATGGAGACTGACACCGCTTAAGAAGTCCCCATTGAAGCAGTCATTCTAGGTGGCCCTGAATACCTAGGCATGCGTTCCTTGGAATTGGATACTGGAGAAGTTTTACAGGCTGTGCTCTAGGCTTCAAGCCAATTGCACTGGGGTGTGGTTCTTAGCCAGGCCCTGGTGATTTCCTTCTGTCCAGACCATTGGGAATTCCTTCTCTAGTTCAGGCTCTAATGGTGAGTCCTTTGACTGGGAGGTATAAAGTCTCCATTCTTCCTTCCTAGGCACTACTAACGACTGGATCATTGGAGAGGTCTCCTCACCTAAGCGCAGTTGTGCTGAGCCATCCAGGACAAAGGTGATTTCTGCTCCCATTTTGGCTAAAAGCTCTCTGTGCATTAGAGGGACTGGGCAGTCTGGCAAGTACAGGAATTCATGAACCATCTGGTAGCCACCATCTGGTAGCCGCCTAACTGACATCGTCAGGAACGGCAGAATGGTCTGAGTGTGTGGTACCAATAGCTCTGATAATGGTGACTTCCCATCCTGAGAGGGGAGCTACTTTCTGAGTAACTACCGAGTGCTCTGCCCCTGTATCAACCATAAAGTTCACAGTCTGGGCCCCCGATTTTCATTTTGACCATGGGCTCATGGGGCCCCAGTTGGAAAGACCCCGGTCTGTCCTAGTTGGAGTCAGCTGCTGCCAGTCTGATATGGTCTGCCTCAGGTGGCTCTGGCTGATAGCGGCTGGGTGGTTTGGATGGCCTTGCCTGCTTCTTCTGACAGCTCAGACGTTCATTCTCCCAGTGTCCTAATTCTTTGCAATAGGCACACTGGTCCTGTTTAAGATCCGTCCTTCCTTTTCCTGACTTGGCTCCTTGCTGTCTTCCTTTCCTTTTCTGGGAGCTAGCTTCTATAACAGCCGCAGCAATCAGAGTCACTTTCCTTTTTAGTTTCTCCTCAGCCTTCTTTTTAGCCACATTGTTCCGATTAATGAAAACCTCGTTTGCTACTTCCAGTAGCCTGGTTGCATGCTTTCCCACAAATCCTTCAAGCTTCTATAGCTTTCTCCTTATGTCTGGCTGAGCCTGACTAATGAAGACTCATTAGTCATTGACCATAGTTTGATTCTATGAGGCCTCTGGGTCAAAAGAAATGTAAACTCAATATGCTTCACAGAGTCTCTCATAAAAGGCTGCCGGATTTTCATGAGGCCTCTGGAAAACCTCAGAGGTCTTGGCCATATCAGTGGGCTTACTGGCCCCAGCCCAGAGCCCCTGGAGGAAGGCCAGCCAATATCTCTCTAACTTGGCCCTCCCAATCTCTGAATTCAAGTCTCATCTGGGTTCCACATCTGGGAGAGCCTCCCTGGCCTATCTGTCCACATCTAATGTCCCTGTCAGGGCCTGGGTCTGGAGCCATTTCCGAGCTCCTGTTATTATTCTCATGCACTCCTCAGTGTTAAAAAGCATGAGAAGGAGTTGCTTGCAATTGACCCAGATGGGCTTAGGGATTTAAAAAATTGACACCAGAAGGTCAACCGTGGCTTGAGGTTTTTCAGAATAAGAGGAAGTGTGATGCTTCCAATTTAAGACATGGGTCGTAGTGAAAGGTTGATAATAAAAGACCGATCCCCCTCTTGTGGGGTCCCATTTTCTTCAATTATATGAGGACCCACATTTCTCGGAGAAGCATCTGGAAAGCCAGGAGTGGTTTGGGTCACCGATCAGCTGAGCGCAAACATCATCCAACTGGCACTGGAGAGTCCGTTAGGGGGAGATGGAAAGAAGTGGTGTATATAGCTTCCCTGGCTAGGCAAGGGGCACTGGGTACCACTTGAGGCATGTATGGAGGTGGTAGAACTGGCAGGGCTTCCTCGGGGGTTCCTGAAGAATAAGAGGCTTATTCTCCTTCTGAGGGACCTGCCCTTTTTATGTATAGACACAAAACCGGATCCAAAGTGGCTTAAGCTCTGCTATTTCTAGCCCCTGGTCAATATAAGGGAAATTGTTGGGATGACCTGGATCTCCTGTGATAATTCCGTGAACATTTCTGATTGTGGAGACATCCAATGTGCCCTCTGGTGGCCATCCTACTCCAAAAGATGACCAGTCTATTTCACACATCTTATTTTTTAACTCCAAGGGGACTAGTTTTACCCCATATTCCCCAATAAACCCCTTTTTAAAATTCCTTAACATACATTCTAAGACAGTAGAGTTTGTGGAAGAGCTATTACCCATGTTGCAGGGAGGGACCATGTTTCCTCCCATTAAAAAAAAAAACCTGAATAAAAGAACTAATCAAAATAAGGCTTATTTTTATAACTTAATTTGTCCTTGGATATGGACAGCAAATGACACTAATCAAATTTCTCCTATCAGTCTTCCTGAGTATATTGACATAAGCTATTTACCCTCTGTTTAGGGAGGCAAAATGCAAATCATTTACTTCCAAGTGTCCTTGCTTTAGGGAAGACAAGTTTTACAAGATGGCTCCAATGTCCTTGATTTAGGGAAGACAGGATTTACAGGATTAAGACAGTATTTACAAAATGCCTTAAGAAAGGATTTAAGGCAGGGTTAAATAATTAACATTCCTCAGATTAGCAATAAATTCATATTTTTTAAGAGACACAAACAGAAATTTCACTAGCTAAACAATTTAAGCAAACAACAAAGAGACATATCTGATATAATAAAGAGGTAATATGCAAATTGACTGCCACACCCTCACACAAGATGGCCATCCCCATGGGGTCACAAGATGGCTGCCCCCATGTGGTCACAAAATGGCTGCCATAAGATGGCCATCAGGGGGAGGGCAGTTGTGGGCAATTAGACCAACAGGTGAGGGCAGTAGGAGGGGACCAGGCCTGCAGGGGAGGGCAGTTAGGGGTGACTTGGCCTGCAGGAGAGGGCAGTTCGGGGCAATCGGGCTGGCAGGGGAGCAGTTAGGCATCGATCAGGCTGGCAGGGGAGTAGTTAGGAGTGATCAGGCTGGCAGGCAGAAGCAGTTAGGGGTAATCAGGCAGGCAGGCAGGTGAGCAGCTTGGAGCCAGCAGTCCCAGATTGGGAAGTCCAGCTGCCAGTTTAGGCCCGATCCCTGTGGGGTCCAAGATTGGAGAGGGTGCAGGCTGGGCTGAGAAACACCCCCCCCCCCAGTGCACGAATTTCATGCACTGGGCCTCTAGTTTAAACAATAAAGACAGATAACATTCCCCACTAAAAACTGCATCACCACGGAAATGTGAAAGAGGTGTAGAAGGGTTAAAAAAAAAATACAGAAAGAAACAAACATAAAAACACTTTTACACTGGCACGTGCCACATTTATACCACAGAATACCCTTCATTCACAAAATCAGTTTCAATTGCACAGAGGTACAGAACAAGTCTGTGAACAGAGGCAGTAGAAAACTGCCTGGGAACACTTCTCTTCTACCTTTTTAAAAGGCAGGCCAGACTCGGACCCTTAGCCAGTCTGAGTTTTGACCTGCCTCCCAGGAAGTCCCAGAGACAGTGAATACTATCTAGAAGCCCTTCCTCCAGATGATCAGAGCTATCCTGAGGTAAATAATTACCTAGGTAGGGGCCAGCTACCTCTTCTGTCCCATAGGACAGGCCAGAACTCAGACCCATTTCCCCTGGGAAAAACTTACAATTTCAGAAGTCTGATTTTGACTTCCCTCCTGGGAAGTCCCAGAAAGGTGTTTTCTGCCTCTTTTGGGTCCACCAGAGTGCGGAGTCGCCGCAGTCCCTCTGGGCCCCACGAGTTCAGGAACTGGCGAATGTGCCGGTGGTGCCCCTTCCTTGGGTCCCAGAGCCCGAAGTGAGTGCCCTAAAGTCCTCTCTCATCAACAGTGGCCTAAGAGTCAGATCAACTGAAGTTTCTCAGACAATGCACCAAATGCTGTGGCAGAATGCACAGGAGAACGATCAGCCAGCACTCTGAGGGAGGAAAGTTTAACCTTTGTTTCTCAGATCTGCTAGTGCAGGGGAATTCCAGATCCAAAGCCTGAACTGAACTCTTGGGGAGGCTCTGACCTATCTATCTCCTCCTGTGGTGGGCCCCTGAGGGTCCCTGCAGCTCTGCCAGAGTCAGTCTGTGTGGGGAAGTAAGACTACAGTTTTAACCAGATACTGAACTAGGTTGCAAGCCCCCTCCATTTTCCTTTTCAACACAATGATGAAAATTCATTTTAGGAGCCTGAGAGAATCACTGTAGCTAAAAAGTTTCCTCTTTTCAACTAGGGAGCAACAATGATTTGACAGAATCTGGTTTATTAAGGAATAAGGATAGTAATTACTTAATATATTAAATCCTATATAATAAAAAGGTAACATGCAAATTGGCCCTAACGGCAGAACGACTGCTCGACCAGTCACTATGAGGCTCACTGACCACCTCTCGGTCCCTTTCCCCGGCTGGCAGGCTCCCATAGCCCAATGGCAAATGGGGAACCAGGGGTGGGTTGCAGGGGACGCGGGTAGTACCAGGCCAAGGCTCCCCCACCCTGTCACCCCATACACAGAGGGTGACTCATGGTGGGGGAGGGGCCAGTGAGCAGATGGGAATGGTCGACCTCTCGGTCCCTCCCCCTGGCCGACAGGCTCCGATCACCCTATGGCAAATGGGGAACTGGGGGTAGGTGGCGGTGGCGGGGGGGGGGGCAGATCCAGCTGCCTGATGGCAGGCCAGACCTAGGGACCATATCTATGCAAGAATTTCATGCGCCAGGCCTCTAGTTAAATCTATAATAATAAAAGGGTAATATGCTAATTAGACCAGCTGTCATTCCAGACATCCTTCCTGACGAATCCAGGGCTGGAGGGAAGCCAGCGCGGGTCCCCAGTGCCTGCAGGAGGCCCAAGGGAAGCCAACCCAGGTCCTCGGTGCCTGCACACACTAGAAGGAAGCAGCCTGGATCTCAGGTGCCTGCTGGTGGCTGGAGGAGGGAAACTCATGTCTTGGGTGCCAGAGGGAAGCCAGTGCCAGCAGCCTGGGTCCTGCGTGCCAGAGGGAAGCCGGTGCCAGCAGCTGGGGGAAGGAAGGCCTACTCTTGCACAAATTTTCGTGCATTGGGACTCTATTATAAAGATAAATGACAGTACACAGAAAAAAAATTTTGTTTGAGTTCAGAAGAAGAAATCACTTATTTCTACACAAACAGAATAACATTAAAAATAACTAATGTTTAACGGACCTAAATAGATACTTTTTGAAAGAAGACAGAAGGAAGGCCAAGAGACATATGAAAACATGCTCAAAGTCACTAATTATCGGAGAGATGCAAATCAAAAAGACAATGCAGTACCATCTCACACCTGTCAGAATGGCTATCATCAACAAATCAACAAAGGACAAGTGTTGGCGAGGATGCAAAGAAAAAGGAACCCTCCTGCACTGCTGGTGGGAATGCAGACTGGTGCAGCCACTGTGGAGAACAGTATGGAGTTTCCTCAAAAAACTAAAATGGAACTCCCATTTGATCCAGTGATCCTACTTCTAGGAATATACCCCAAAAAACTAGAAACACCAATCAGAAAGGATATATGCACCCCTATGTTCATAGCAGCACAATTTACAATAGCTAAGATTTGGAAACAGCCTAAGTGCCCATCAGCAGATGAGTGGATTAGAAAACTATGGTACATATACACAATGGAATACTATGCTGCTATAAAAAGAAGGAATTCTTACCATTTGCAGCTGCATGGATGGCACTGGAGAGCATTATGCTAAGTGAAATAAGTCAGTCAATGAAAGAAAAATACCACATGATCTCACTCATTTATGGATAATAAAGAACATTATAACCTGATGAATAAAAAGATAGATACAGAGGCAGTGAAGCATCGAACAGACTGTCAAATTATAGCAGGAAGGCTGGGGAGTGTTGGGGAGGAGGGGAAAGAGATCAACTGAAGGACTTGTATGCATGCATATAAGCACAACCAATGGACACAAGACACTGGGGGGATGGGGTAAGGGCATGTGCCAGTGGGTAGGGGAGGCTGGGGAAGATCAATGGGGAAAAAAAAAGAAGATATATGTACTACTATTTGTAATACTTTAAATAATAAAATTTTTTAAAAAGTAACTAATGTTTATCATATATTTAATGGGTACTTTCCAATAGAGGAACACAGAGCCAAGATTCAGCTATTGGTTGTAATAATAATAATAGTTCATATTACTATGAGCACTTACTATGCAATAAGTACTCATAATAATTTTACATATATTAACTCAATTACTATCAAAGGAAACCAAAGTTTTGCCACCCCAAAATTATGCCTTTTGGGATATTGATTGTAAGCATATTATTAAGAAACAAAAGACTCAGAAAGAACTTTTGACCTTCCCTTTTTTCTGCTAAGAGATTTCAGATTGAAAGGCCTGCTCCAGAAAGGGAATCTTAGCATATTCACCTTAGCATTAGATAAGAAGGGTCCAGGCTTCTCCCACCCTCAGGTCCCATTGTTTCTGGGTTGCCTAGCAAAAATGTGCCTGCCTCAAGTATTCTGCTCTTCCTCAGCTACCTGTAAATTGATGATTTCCTTTGAAATTTCAGACCTCTGCCCCCTTTATCCTTTCGCCATAATGGCATATAAACCTCAACTGTCCAATGCATTACAGAGTCTTATTGACTCCAAGCACAAGATTAATTTGATTTTTCTATGGCACCTCGGGCATCTACATCCATAATAAGCTTTGTACATTTTCTCCTCTTAATCCATCTCTGTTAATTTAATCAGTAGCCCATCTAGAAGAACTTAGAAGGTAAAAGGAAAAGTATTTTTTTTTTCCTCTGTGGGAACCCTAATCAGAGTACAACGGATGTTTGAAGCCAATTGGAGTGTGGTGGCCCTGTCCAGAGTATGCCGGATTTTCAAGGCCAATTTGCCACATGCAGCTGGAAAAGCAAGGACACAGCAATCTTACTGTATGCACTACCCAGGCATACCTTTCTATAATCCAAATGCTGATGTCACTATATATGGCAAGAAGCCTCTTTTGGCTAAGGTGGTATAAAGATGTGCTACTGACCAACTGGTGGCAGCTGCTTGGTCAGGCTGCTTTGTTAGCAATAGCTCCTATGTTTGCTGCAGCTGCTTCTTTGTGAGGCAACTTTGAAGACCTGTTTTGTCTGATTTCTCCTTGTTAGCAATGGCTACTGGGTCTACAACCAGCATGTCAAACTCCACCCCACAGGCCACATGCCTCGTTTATTTGACCCATGTTAGCCTTTGAGTTTGACATGCTTGGTCTACAATAAAGTCTATCCTACATATGCCAATTTCTTCTCACGTCTTCTTTATCAAATACCCAGCATCGGAGGTCCTGTACACCCAACAGCTGATGTAGTTGAGTACGATCAAGGAGTAAGTACTCCAACAAACTTCCACACCATCATCACATCCTTAGCATAAAATATAGTTATTATTGACAATTTACAAATAAAAAACTGTCATGTAATTGTTAGAGGCACCTCTCACTGACATTAGAGAGGGTTACCAGACAGCCCCCTGAGTCAGTGGGAGAGGGCTGTCCCTAACCTCAATTCTTGTCTGCTCATACAAATGAATTTATATGAGAGACCTTAACTGCATTGTGAAAAGCCAATTTATTAAAGCAATTAAAGCATGCACCTTTATTGAAAAAGCAAAGCAAAAAAACCTCTACATCTGGCTTATGGAGTGCAGACGGGCTCTCAGCTAATCTGAAGAGCAAGTTGGGTGGGGTCTGAGGTACTACATACCCTTCTGTCTATGGGGCTCAAAATTCCTCTGCTGACTCTTTTGGTGCAGATTAATTCTCAAGGTCCCTTTTTACTTTTTTGTGTTCTATCCAGAATTCACGAGGCTTCCCTGGTGGAGAGCTGGGGCTTTTCCTTGAACAGGGGTGTGGAAGGGAGGAAGGGAGATGCATAGATTGTAATAACTGAGGTTGAAAAGTAAACAAAACATCTTGGGCAAATTCAGGAAACTAACAACCATGTGGTGATTTTTTAACATCATGAGTAACAAAACAGGATTTATATTTGACTAAACCAAAGCAAAACAGGTGTGATGCATAGGGGTGAAAAGCTGGTTCTCCATTTCACTACCTTGGGTTGGATCCTGGGTCATTCACTTATTCCTTGTGGGATTTCAAACAGTTGAATGCTTTGACCCTCTCATTCTTCAAATCCTATATAATAAAAGGCTAATATGCAAATAGACCAAATGGTGGAACGACAGGTCGCTATGATGTGCACTGACCACCAGGGAGCAGACACTCAACACAGGAGCTGCCCTCTGGTGGTCAGTGCGTTCCCACAGGGGGAGTACTGCTCAGCTAGAAGCCAGGCTCACAGCTGGCAAGTGCAGTGGCCGTGGCAGGAGCCTCTCCCACCTCCGCAGCAGCACTACAAATGTCTGACTGCCAGCTTAGGCCTGCTCCCCCTGGGGAGTGAGCCTAAGCTATCAGTCAGACATCCCCCAAGGGCTTCCGGACTGTGAGAGGGCACAGGCCGAGTTGAGGGATGCGCCCCCCTTCAGGTGCACAAATTTTGTTCACTAGGCCTCTAGTATCTCATAAGAATTAATTGAATGTACTCAATAAATTAGAGCTATTTTATCAGAATTATATTAGTTTCAGAAAACTTTAAGTTGATCAACATAATACCAAATTATACCCAGTTAAATGGCTTCGGTGTGCCTCATCTCTGACAAAGGAGACTCAACTTAAGGAACTGAGTGCATTGCCCTAACTAGATCATATCTGATTAGGTCAAAGCTTTACAGCCAATTTTCTGCATAGCTCCTCTCTCTTCCCTTACCTAAGGAACATTTCAGTTGAGCTTCTTTTTAGTTATCTGAACCAATGGTGGTAAAAGCAATGCTTTTACAGAAGCCTAAATAATGCTCAATGTTTTCCCACTCTCCATACAAATCTCCTTGCAACATTTTATATGTGGACATACAATAAGTGTGGGGTAATTATAAGCTGTGCATATGCTGTCAGAGGTCTATTATTGTGACATTCTGAAGACAGTGTTTTCAAAGCTCTTCCCTATAGAGTCAGTACAAGTTAAATATAGAACTCCAGCTTGGTTCCACATAAATTATGGAGTTGGTCAGTCATGGAGATAAAATTACATTTAGAGTTCCCACTGGTATTATAAGAAGTGAAATAGAAAAGGGCATTTCACACTGAATAACAGGTGTCCCAAATTCTTAATGTTGTTTTCTGAATTAAATTCAAGTCATGAGTTTTAAAATAAGCTTTTTCAGAAGTCTGAGAGAATTACTGCAGTTAGTTGCTAAACTTCCTATTTTCTACTAGGGAGTGACAGAATCTAGCTTCACAGAATCTGGCTCATTAAGGAATAATTATATTTTATGTGATCTAATTTAAGTTCTAAACTCATGTCTGCATTTAGTTTTAAATTTTCTTGACGTTCATTTAATAAATCTTCCACCCATACTGCCTGTGAAACTGTTAGAGTAGGCAGCTAGTTAGATATTAACAAGGAAAAAGGGAGCAAAGGGAACAAAACATCTGACTAAGCAGGTAAATAGCTTTGGTGTGGTGGGAGGGTGTTATTAGGCATGCACATACCTGCACACAAATCACCTCCATGTGACCTCTCCTCAATTATACTCTGATTATAATAAATTAGCTTTGCGGTTTTGATCTGCCCCCAACCCCATTGTGGGCAAACCTAGAGGATTTGGGGTGGAAGCCATAATGGTAGAAGGGAACTATATCCATAAAAGGGAAAGACATTCATATAAAGGAAAATCAAGGAAAGAGATTAGATAGTTTAAAAATAAGCCCCTTCTTTTCCCACTTCAAGAGAATAAAAGGTGCATAACCCCAAGTTATGGAGGGATCCGTGCAATTGCTCTTCAAGCCTGCCTGCTCTCTTTTCTCCTCCAAGAGTGTACTTTTGCTTTAATGAATCTTGCCACCACCACTTGAACTCTTAGGTGTGTCCCCGAATTCTTAACTGCGACACCTCAAAGAACCTTTTCCTTTCTGTCTGGTAACAAAACATGCAGCATTTCCTTTAATTTCCTTCTAAGACAAATAGCAGAAATCATACACACACTGAAAATAAAGTCTTTTAACAACACTGTTTCCAATTTATTTTGGCTGAGTTTAAATATCACTCAGGTTTTTTTCAAGAAAATTAAAAGATTATTCAATTATTTCTGGAGATGCTGACACCAGCCCTTGACTTACAGTGTTTGTCAGTTTTTCTTATGATTGAAACAAGCCACCAGGTGATTATAGTGCAGCCTATATCCACACTGCCAAGAGCTGGAAACGGAATCAACTTTGAACCAGGAAGCAAGTAGAATCATAGTGGTATATAGTCTTCAGTTTGTCTCAAGAAAGGACTAATTTTGTACCACTTCTGCTTTTGTTATATTATTTTATTAAAAGAAAGTACATAAAACCACAAAATTAAAATGTGTCCTCAAAGCATTCTAAATATATAACTCTTTCTCATATGAAATAGCTGGTAAAATATATCCATCTATTTTGAGAATAAAAGATAAGGAGCAAGAATTAGAAAAGGAATAGCTAATTTTCAACCAGTTTATGAAAGATCTGCCATTTGTTTCTGAAGGGTGTGTTTTTTTTTTCTTATTAGAGCAAGCACTTACCCTCAAAATGATTATTAAAACAGAGGAAGAATAGAATATAGAAAGTATAAAAATAGTATGGAGTGTGTAAAGTGTGTTAATGACCAACATAAAAGTGAGTCATTTAATTCAAAAGGTAATTGGTGATCAGAACATTTTTCATTCAAAATCTTTTGAAACAGGCAACACATTTATTCTTTTTCCTAAGAAAAAGTTAACATCAATGAATTTATTACATGTACACATCTTAATCTACCTTCAGAATCGAGATAACCATTTTTATACAAAGCATTAAGTGTCAACAGCCCCTAATACCAAACAGAGAATATGCAATTCTTCTCATGAAATAAAAGCAGTACTAACTGGAAGTTGAAAAGAACAAGTTACAGAGCTGGTTCAGCTTCTCCAACATCTAATCCCTGGGAAGCAAGAGCAAGTATATTCTGTCTCCTTCCCACACACTCTTTTTTTTTTAACTTTTTTTTTATTGTTTAAAGTATTACAAATAGTAGTACATATGTTTCCTTTTTTTTTTCCCAGTTGACCTTCCCCCAGCCTCCCCTACCCCCCCGCCACACACACACATGACCTCAGCGTCTTGCGTCCATTGGTTATGCTTATATGCATGCATACAAGTCCTTCTGATCTCTTACCTCCCTCCCCAGCCTTCCTGCTGTCGTTGGACAGTCTGTTTGATGCTTCTCTGCCTCTGTATCTATTTTTGTTCAACAGTTTATAATGTTCTTTATTATCCATAAATGAGTGAGATCATGTGGTATTTTTCTTTCACTGACTGGCTTATTTTGCTTAGCATAATGCTCTCCAGTTCCATCCATGCTGTTGCAAATGGTAAGAATCCCTTCTTTTTTATAGCAGCGTAGTATTCCATTGAGTAGATGTACCACAGTTTTCTAATCCAGTCATCTGCTGATGAGCACTTAGGCTGTTTCCAAATCTTAGCTATTGTAAATTGTGCTGCTATGAACATAGGAGTACATATATCCTTTCTGATTGATGTTTCTGTTTTCTTGGGATATATTCCTAGAAGTGGTATTACTGGGTCAAATGGCAGTTTCATTTTTAATTTTTTGATGAAATGCCATACTGTTTTCCACAGTGGCTACACACTCTTTCATAGTCTCAGAGGATCATCTTCAATTTATAAGGAAAATAACTTTTGTGTTACATAGCTAGTATCTAATATTATAACATGCATATGGCCATTGATCCAGTAGCAGTAATTATTTTGGTCTATTTCACATATCCTTCAGAGTTATTATTAGAATATTTTATTCTCTAAACCCCACTTTTTTTTATTCCAGAAACACTATAGCTTGGTCTCTTTCTCTCAACTCCTGAGAAACAAACAAAAAAGTGAGGGAAAGTAATAAATTCTCTGGTCATTCTCCCTTATGAGACAGATCTTGTTCTACCAAGGTTCTGGAAGCCACTTTTGCTTGCAGAGAAATATTTTTTTTCTCTATTCTCAATCTTAAATGGGTGGTTAAAAAATAGTACCCAGGTCTTTGTCATGCATAATCTAACTTACACAATTAGCAAATAGATATCAATCTAAAATATTTCAAACTGGATCTTATATATCTGATTGTCTCACTTCCCATTCAATGTCGTAGTCTCTCTACAACATTCTTGTCTGGAAATTTACATTTTTTTTGAAAAACATTTCTCATGATGCAAGAAGGTTAACATATGAAGTAAGATTGTACTACCCTTTCCAAATATTCACATCCCCTCTTGACCCTGTACAAACACCTTACTCCCTGTCCGGCTTGGCCACATAAATTGCTTTGGCCAGTAAAATGTGAGCAGAAGCTTTAAGTAGAACTTCATGGTACAGCCCAGTTTCTGTAGTTTCTGCCTTCTTCCATGAGAACCGTTTAACCCAGATCCACATGCTTGAATGAAAAGACATGTGGAGCTGACTATAGTCCCCATATAAGACGTGCGAGAAATAAATGTTCATTCTATTAAGCCATTGAGTTTTCAGAATTGTTTGTGACCACAACAAAAACCATAGAATTGGTAGCTAAAACTGGAATTTTACTGTTTTAAAGAACTGGTGCTGGGCTGCAGGTTGTATTCTGAGCCAGGAGGGGAGGGATGGGGGGAAAGGCAACCATGTGAAGCAGTGCAGCACAGCTCCTATGATAATTTGGAAGTCAGAAAATGAATTTGTTAAAAATTTGACTTTGGGCAAAGATATTTGAAACAATTTTACCAGCATGGATTGATATGTCCACAATCGAGAAACTCAGAGAAGAGTCACCCTATTTGTAAATAGACATGAAAGAAAAAATAATAAGCCTAGACAATCCAAGACTAGTAGCGTAGTAAAACAGAGAAGTGCTTTGGGCTATTAAAGCTGATTAAGAGTAAAATTTAGGCTCAGGTAAAAGGCATCTTGTCAAAATTTCTGATTGTGTCTCAGGGAAAAGAGACTAAGGCCCTGGTTCCATAGAAAGTCAAAAGATAGAAGTAAGATAAGCTCAAAGTAAATGTAACCATGTCATCAGAGCAAGGCAGTTCTCATGGAGCCACAACAGGCCTGGGAAGATCACTGCTCTTCCCTAAGCTCAAGCACAAGCAAGCATGAGGCAGGCAGTGCATGAAGACGCCCTGCAGTTAGACACACAGACATGTCCTCCCAGCTGCTTTCTTCCTTCTCCAAAAACCACTAAACTCTGCTTCCCGTGGTTCAGATACTTCTTCATTTAACAAGTGAATTTTACAAGTTTTGTCCATTGGATGCTTTATATATTTTAATAGGTTACGTTATATATACCTCAATAAAACTAGGAAAAGTTTAAATTAGAAAAATACAAATAAATAAATATCACTTATTAAGAAAGTATATATTTTAACCCCAATATTTTGTGTGGATTACTTGAAATTTCTTAGTTTTAAAGATCTAACCAAAGATCTAATAGATATAGAACTAGTCCACAAATTATAACTTTAGACCCCTGATTACAAGTATTTTAAAATATGTTCCCAAAGTACTCTTGAAGGTTTTTTTTTTTTTTTGAGAAAGCCCACTTTAAATATTTTGTATCCAACTCTGAAGTTTTCTCAGAATTCCTTCCAATTTTGTTAGATCCAGGATTTCTATATGACATGTCATTTATGTGATTAATGTGATGCCCATTTTGCCCTTGGTTTTACAGTTTGATCTTGCCCAATTTCTTATTGAAATGGGCTCAAGATATTCAGAGAAGACATCACCTCCCGCTGCGGGGAGAGCCCCATGAGTGGTGACAACAGCAAAAAGGCAACACATACCATGAAGGATGTAATTGGGGAGAAACAGACACCAAGACTGCCTGGGGGTGGGAGAGATGCTCAAGGTCAGTGATTCACCCAGTCTTCCTTCAGAAGGCTGGCGCACAGGTCAGGGAAGGTCTGCACTGTCCTGGGACCAAAGGGAAAATGACATTAGGAAACCTCATGGTCAGGCAAGACAGCACAGGGAACAGAGGCCCAGAGCTCTTCCCTTTCTCGGTGAGGACACTGAGAATGTAACTTGTGGCTAGACAGCTGTCCCCTCACTGCCCCCCTCCCAATTTCCTGGGGTAAGAAACAGCTGAGACAAACGAAAACTAGGCTCAGCCAGATTGACAGCCATGTTGACCTACATCACAATTATAAAGCCACCCGCCACCCAGACAGCCACCACCCGGAGGAATGAGACTGATGAACTATACTGAGGACCAACCTCCAGCATCAGAGACCACTAACCACCCACATTCCCTTCCCTTGCCTACAACTGATAAAAACCTCCACCCACACCCCTTGGCACAGCTCACTTCCTCTGTTCAACCCCACTCCTCTCCTCTGTCCTGCTTTGCTGAGTCTCTGTCTCACACCCGAATCCTTTCTTGTGCAGTACAAGAGCCTGGAATCAGCCATTGGATTGAGGCCTCCCTTAGCCTCCACATGAGCCCTCCAGCATCAGTAGTAAATGGAATTTTTCAAAACAAAACTGGAACTGAACTCCTCTGTGAATAACAGCTGTGCTCTGGTTGAAACAATGCACAGTGCTGCTTGTTTGATCCCTCCCACCTCACTTTTCTGCTCTGAGTTACCAGCTGTTTTATCTTGGGCCACTTCTTCCAACTCATGCTAGATTTCTTCATCTCTAAAATGTCAACAAAAGTGATGTCCAAATCTGGGGAATCTCATCAAGGTTATATAAGATAATGGATGTAAAAGCAACATGTAGAGAAGCAACAGGGCTTGCAGAAGTCCCACTGAGGCATGAGCTCATATTTTCTGAGCTGAGCTATGCACATGGATCATGGATCATCATGTCTTTATATATTTGACATTTCCTTGTTTTATGACATATATCTCATTGCTTTGTGCCAATTTTTAGGAAAATCCATTTCATGACAGATTGTGATGAGAATATGCTTATACTAAGATAACTATTTTCCTTTCAGCAGTGACAGCAAAGCAACATCTGGACTCCGAGTCACTGAGCGTGCTCATGCTATGAAGGAAGGCAGAACTCTAGGATGATGCCAAGTCCCCAATGGGCATGTGTCAACCCAGCTACCTGCAACAATTTTTCATCACTCAAGATTGGGATATTCAGAATCACACTTGACCTTCCTTTGCTTTATGTCCTGCACTATCCCACCAATAAATAATATTCTAAATTGTTTGAATTTGGGTGAAATCCTCTGGTCTTGTATACAAATAAGTGAATTTTCCTGCAGAAGAATGAATACGGGACACCTTAAATTAAGACAGCTCCTGAGATAATTTTTTTTAGCTAGAAATTTGCATTAAAAGGGGGCACCTTTCAAGGCCCAGCTGATCTAAATTGAGTTTTTCTTTGCCTTGATCCCATTTATCCATATTTGAGAAAAAGTTCCCATGCTACATACTTCTCTCTTTCCCTTTCTACCATCTATCTATATAAAAGCCTCAGTGACCATCGCAACTGAACAGATGACCAAACAGGCTGCGTGGGGTGACCAGGACAGCACGGGGGTTAGTGAGGGGTGACCAAACAACCAAGCAGCAGGCTGTGTGGGGCGACCCAGCTGGCAGGGGGATTACTGAGGGACTACCAAATGACTGAACAGAAGGCTACATGGGGTGACAAGGCCAGCAGGGGGGACAGTTGGGGGCAACCAGGCTGGTGGTGGTGGGGGGAGAGTTGGAGGTGATCAGGCCAGCAGGCAGAGGCAGTTAAGGGTGATTAGGCTGGCATGGGGGGGCAGTTAGGGGCATTCAGGCAGGCAGGCAGGTGAGTGGTTAGGAGCAAGCGATCCAGATTGTGAGAGGGATGTCCAACTGCCGGTTTTGGCCCGATCGGGCCAAAACCGGCAGTCAGACATCCTCCGAGGGGTCCAAGATTGGAGAGAGTGCAGGCTGGGCTGAGGGACACCTCGCCCCAGTGCACAAATTTTGTGCACCGGGCCTCTAGTAGCATTACCAGGAAATTAGTGGGAACTACAACAGCAGGAAACAAACCAACAAATATAGAAACCATGAATAAGAACTAGTCAGAAATAAAGAATAATATATCTGAAATCAAGATTACACTGGAAAGTATTAAAAGGAGGCTAGATGAAGCAGGGGATCAAATCAGTGATTTGAAAGACAATGTAGAAATATAACCAAACAGAGAAGCAAAAACAAATAAACAACAAAAAAAATTTTTTTTAATGAGGATAGTTTAAGGGAACCTTAGGACAACATCAAATGTAACAAAGTTCTCATCATAGGGTGTACTAGAATGAGAAGAATGTGAGCAAGGGATAGATAAACTATTTGAAGAAACAGTGACAAAAAAAAAATTCCCTAACCTGGTGATGGAAAAAGTCACAAAGTTCAGGAAACACAGAGTCCCATAAAGATGAACCCAAAAAGCCCTAGGCGGTTTGGCTCAGTGGATAGAACGTCAGCCTGTGGACTGAAGGGTCCCGGGTTCAATTCTGCCCAGGCTGTGGGCTTGGTCCCCAGTAGGGGGGTGTGCAGAAGACAGCTGGTCAATGATTCTCTCTCATCATGAGTGTTTCTATCTCTCTCTCCCTCTTCCTTCCTCTCTGAAATCAATAATATATATATATATATATATATATATATATATATTTTTTTTTTTTTTTTAAAAAGATGAACCCAAAGAGACCCACATCAAGACCTGTTATAATAAAATGCCAAAGGTTAAAGACAAAGAGAAAATTTTAAAAGCAGCAAGAGAGAGACAGTTAGTTACCTACAAAGGAATTCCCATAAGGCTGCCAGCAGATTTCTCAACAGAAACACTTCAGGCCAGAAGGGATTAACATAAAGTAGTCAAAGTAATAAAAAGCAAGGACCTGAATCCAAGTATACTATCTAGGTAGTAAGTATACTATCTAGTGAGGCACAAGGCTATCATTCAAATTTTAAGCCCATGGGCATCTGTAGTAGTGTCAACAATTTTAAAAATTAATAATAATTATATACATAATATGCATATTTATATAAACACTAAAAATATAAAGATGTAAATAAATAGGAAAGAAACTGACTCAATAGATTTACATCTTCGTACTGAAGACTGGCACTCCTACACTGCTGGTAAAGATCCAATATAGGGTAATTCGGCAATATTTATAAAGTTTATAAATTAAATTGCTGTTTGACACAACACTATCATTTTTAAGAATTTAATCTGTAGATACAAAATAAACTGTTGAACAAAATAGATCCAGAGACGTGGAAGCATGAAATACACTGACAGGTCTCAGAGGAAAGAGGGGTGGGAAGAAATTAGTCAAAGAACTAATATGCATATATGCATAGCTTACAGACACAGGCAATAGTGTGGTGAAGGCCTGGGGTGGGGCAGGAGCCAGGTGGAGGGGGGGAAAGGGGAGAGAATTGGGGACATCTGTAGTACTCATAACACTAAAAATAAATTTTAAAAAATTTATTCTTTAGATACATTATAATAAATTAAATAAAATTTCTACACATACACAGTATATATTGCAGCATTATTTGCAATTGCAGAAGTCTGAAAATGATAGGAATCTTGTTAAATAAACTCTGGTACAACCACTAAATGGAATACTAAGAGGTTATAAAGAAGAATGAGGGCATGCTCTGCACATTGATGTGGAAGGACCTCAGGATATAGGTTAAAAATTTTTAAGACACAATGTGTAACAATGTATATGGCCTTTTGTGTAAGAAAGTCTGGGTGGAGAAATAAGAATATACATATATTTGTATGAATATGACTATGAAAGACTCTCTGAGGAGGTGGAGGAGCCCCAAAAACACTCAGATTGAAATTCACACAACCTTGACCAGTGAAGGCATGAAGCCAGAATTAATTTAATATACACAGATAAAGCAATATACCCTTTATTTGTCCCAAAGTGTTGTGAAACAATTGCACACTTCTATACTACAATGGTGCATTAATATATTCAATAATTGATTGATTTTACATGACCTTATTTAAGGACCAGTCCTCTTTGGAGCATGCAAATAGGAAACTTAAGATTTTAGTTTAGTTAGAGATTATTGTATTTTATCCAGGGTCATGTGTTGTTATTAGTTAGTGCCTAAAAAGACCCATATTTAGATAATCTGATCTACTCAGAAACATCAACCCATATGTGTAGCACTTCTCTTGCAGAAATAAATCACATCATGCATTTTCTTACCACTGTCCTATATCCTAGTCCCCCCATTTTACACTAGAGAATTGATATAAAGTAAACTTTTTTCAGTAGAGGAAAAATATCAGAAGAAAAGACTGAGTATTATAATATAAAATGAGAAATAGAATATAGAATTCATTCATACATGTATGTGCTTTTGTCAGAATTTAATTTTTGCCTTCAATATGAAAGGCACAGTTCTAGGCACTGGGGTTATGATGAGTGATGGAACACACATTCTCTACCCTCAAGAAGCTCTGGAATCAGCCCATCTGGTGTTGCTCAGTGGTTGAGCATCAACTCATGCACCAAGAGGTCATCAGTTAGATTCCTGGTCAGGGCACATGCCTGGATTATGGGCTTGATCCCCAGTAGGGGCCATACAGAAGGCAGTCAATTGATGTTGATGCTTCTCTCTCATCAATGCTTCTATCTCTCTATCCCTCTCTCTTCCTGCCTCTCTAAAAGCAATAAAAAACATATTTTAAAAAAGAAGAAGCTCCAGATTCAGTGCAGTACCATCTATGCTGCATCACTGAATAATGTCTAAGAATCCTGGAATCCTTCATTAGCAGAAGTTTGGAGAATTATAGTCTTCTTTTATTCTGTCTGCTGGGCAACTTGATGTTTCATTTCTCAGGAATTTATAGCCTTGCAGTGTTTTTAGAGCAAGAGGGAAGAGGGGAAGGCAAAAATATGGAGCATGACCTCTTCCAAGGCATTTGTTTAATGATTGTTCCAAACTGCCCTTGCCTCAGCAGATGCCTCTGACAGTAAGTGCACTGATCATTAATAAAAGATCTAGACCATGTGGAAGGATCAGGGCAGGTCTGGAGTGAGGGTGAGTATATAAGTGGGTGAGGGTGTGTGAGGGAGAGTGTGTTCTTCTGTTTGTAGGAGCAAGAGCTTAGGGGAGTGACTGGGGCGCTCTAGTTGGAGGAACTGCCACTGCGGCTATTGCCTGGCAGGCACGTTTCTCCATTTCAGCAGGGAGTGGGTCATTATGAGGGAGCCAAAGGGGCACCGTGGGAGAGGGCTGGGGGGAGTGACCCTACCCCAGTGCCCCTAGGCCACCGACGAATGCTGGCATCCCCACTGCTGAGACCTGAAGTTCCCAGGCACACAGACTAGTTACACTGGCTCAGCTAGCCTGAACTGTGCATCTTGGAGGTCCAGATGGCTTGAATGGAGCACCCGGCCTGCCTAGCCTTCTCCACAGCAGAGTGACAGGCTGGCCTTGCCATTTGGTGAATGGAACACCCAACTGAGATCTCTTCAGCAGCGGAGTGCCCAGCTTGACCCAACCCTTCTGTGAGCAGAGCGCCCAGCCTGCCCCACCACCCTGACATGCGCCCAGTCTGGACACAGGGACCTGTTGCCCCAAATCAGCACACCTAACCCAGTGCCCTGGACAACTGGACCCACTACCTTGACGTGGAGCACCCAGCCCTGCCACCGTGACCCAATACCTCCAGACACATGGACTGTCATCATGACCATTGTGCCATACCTGGCATTCCTGGGCAAATGGCCCCGCTGCCTGACACTGCCTGGTAGATTTGATCTGACATCCCCCAAGATGCACAGTTAAGACACAGAGACTGGATGCACCTAACATGGTGCCACCAGAAGATCGGACGCACAGCTGTGATCCAGTGGGATCAGTCATCTCTGAACACACAGACCTACCACTGCAAACCCACCTGCCTTACTAGGCTCCCCAGACTACTGGACTGCTAAAATGGGAAGACAAAGAAACAACCCCCAAATGAAAGAAAAGAAAGAATCACCGGAAATGGAACTAAATGAAATGGAGGCAAGTAATTTGTCAGATAAAGAATTCAAAGAAATAAGTATAAGGATGCTCACACATCTGAGTGAGAATTACAAGCAACTTGATAATTATAAGGAGATGAGTGAGAAATACACCTACATGAATAAGAATCAAGATAAAATGAATGACATAGCTGTAATAAAGAACACCCTGGAGGGATTCAACAGTAGACTAGAAGATCAGCAAGTTAGAAGACAAGGTAGAAAAAAAACACCCAATGAGAGCAGCAACTGGAAAAAAAAATTTAAAAAGCAGAAGAAGAGATAAGGAGCTTTGAGATAACATGAAATGAAAAAAACATCCACATAATAGGGGTGCCAGAAGAAGAATTTGAGCAAGGAATAGAAAACCTGCTTGAATAAGTAATGACACAAAAATTCCCTTCCTTGGTGAAAAAAGTCACACAAGTCCAGGAAGCACAGATAGTCCCAATTAAGATGAACCCAAAAAGAACCACACAAAGACACATCATAATTAAAATGGCAAAGATTAAAGACAAAAAAAGATTCTTAAAGCTGCAAGAGAGAGATAGAAAGTTACCTACAAAGGAACTCCCATTAGACTATCAGCTGATTTCTCAATAGAAACACTTCAAGTCAGAAGGAAGTGGCATGAAGTATATAAAGTAACAAAAAGCAAGACTACTCTAACCAGCAAGGATATCATTCAAAATTGAAGATGAAATTAGAAGCTTCGAGACAAAAAGAGGAGTTTATTACCACCAAAACAGCAATGCAAGATAAGCTAAAGGGACTGTTGTAAACAGAAGAAATAGAAAAGGAAGAAGGAACACAGCCATAAAGATTAAAAATGACAATGAACAAGTACCTATCAATAATAATCTTAAATGTAAATGCATTAAATGCTCCAATCAAAAGACATAGTGTAGCTGAATGGATAAGAAAACATCACCCATATATATGCTGTTTATAAGAGGCCCATCTCAGAACAAAAAAATACACATAGAATAAAAGTGAAGGGATGGAAAAAATTTTCCATGCATATGGAAATGAAAAAAAAGTTGTGGCAGCAATACTCATATCTGACAAAATAGACTTCAAAATAAAGGCCATAACAAGAGACAATGAAGGCCATATCATCATACTAAAAGGATCCATACAACAAGAGAATATAACCCTGGTAAACATATATGTACCCAATATAGGAGGACCCAAATACATAAATAAGCTTCTGGAGGACTTAAAGGGAGAAATTGACAACAATACAATCATAGTATGGGATTTTTACACACCACTGACATCACTGGATAGATCTTCTAGGAAAAAATCAACAAGGAAACAGTGACTCTGAATTACACATTGGAACAGATGGATTTCATTGATATTTATAGAACATTTCACCCCAAAGCCATGGAATATACATTCTTCTTATGTGCGCATTGAGCGTTCTCAAAGATAGACCACATGCAAGGGCAAAAAACAAGGCTCTACAAATTCAAGAGAATTGAAATCATATCAATCATCTTCTCAGATCACAATGACATGAAACTAGAGATCAACTACAATAAAAACACCCCAATATACTCAAACACATATCATGTTATTAAACAATGAATGGGTCCCCAATGAAATCAAGGAAGAAATAAAAAACTTCCTGGAAACAAATGAAAATGAATACACAACAATCCAAAATCTCTGGGACACAGCAAAAGCAGTCCTGAGAGGGAAGTTCATAGCACTACAGGCCTACAAGAAAAACTGGTAATAAGTTATCTAACCCTACAACTTAAAGAATTAGAAAGAGAAAAACAAGAAAAACCCCAGAAAAAGTAGAAGGAAGGAAATAATAAAGATCCAAGCAGAAATAAACAATAGAGACTAAAAAAGAATATAAAAGATCAATGAAAACAAGAGCTGATTCATTGAAAAGGTACACAAGATTGATTCACCTTTACCCCCACTCATCAAGAAACAAAGAGACAGGACCCAAATAAAATCAGAAATGAAAGAGGTAAAATAACAACTGACACCACAGAAATACAAAAGATTGTAAGCAAATACTATGAATAACTATATGCCAACAAACCACAACCTGGGTGAAAGGGACAAATTACTAGAAACATACTATCTTCAAAAACTCAATCAGGAGGAATCAGGAGGATCCCCAGTCAGGGCACATAGTAGAACTAGAGACATAGAAGCATGAACAGATTGTTGAGCCTCAGAGGGAAGGCAGGGGAGGGTGGGTGGGAAAAGATCAACCAATGGACTTGTATGCCTATATGCATAATCCGTGGACACAGACAATGGGGTGGTAAGGGCCTGGTTTCGGGGAAAGGATGGGAGTAGGATGGAGGAGGTTAATGGGGGGAAAAGGAGAACCTGTGTAATACTTTCAACAATAAAGATTTTTTTTAAAAGATGCCATTTTATATTTTTGTAGTATCTAGAATCTCCTTTTTATAGTTTTAAAATTCCTATGAATAAACTTTTGCATATCCACATAATTATATTTAATTAATCGTAACAATTTCCTCTTTCTAATATTGATATGCATGCAATATAAATAATGAATAAAATAGCATATGCTAGCTTTCCAAATTCCAAATATGTAATAATTTTAATATTAAATTAATATTTTATTTTAATATAAGATCCAAAATACAGTAAAACTTTATGCATATAGATTTCTGGGTTGAGACACAATCAGATGTTAGATTGTATGGAAAGATGTCTTAAAGCTTGCAAATTAGGACCCAGAGAACAAAGGTTTTAACTGAAATCTTTGTAACCTCTGGTTTCCAGGTCAGGAAAATTGTGAAGGCTTTGCTTAATAGGCAGTGTACCTTAAGAAACGTGGTCATCAGACTCTATCTCAGACTTGTAAAAAAAAATATTTCCTTAGAAACTTTAAGACCAAAATCATAAATAAAATACTTATGTAGTGGTCACTATATACCAGACACTGTGCAATGAAGAATACATAAATTCTATTATTCATTTCTCAAATCAATTTTATAATATAGCTACTATTGTTATACCATTTTACATATGGGGAAATTATACTTAAAAAAATGCAATAGTTTGTCCAAAATCTCTCTGCTAAGACCAAGATAATAACTCTAAGAGGCAAAGCTGAGGACACAATAGTCTCTTCAGCTACTATTTTTGATTCAAATAGTATTCAAAAATAAAATTCCAAGAAATGATCAGATATTTCTAAAGTCTCACCAAGTGTGAAAGCACAATATAGTACACCTATAGGTCCCTCCTGCATTGTTTATTCTGATTATAGTTGGTCACCACTTTAGACCACACTAGCTTTCTTTTTATGTGAAAACTTCTTGTTTATTTGCAGTAAGTTTTAAGTTCAATCTCTCTCTCTCTCTCTCTCTCTCTCTCTCTCTCTCTCTCTCTCTCTCTCTCTCTCTCTCTCTTCCTGGTTAGGAAGTTTGCTTCTGATGTCCTGTTGTTTGCTAATGCCTTTAAAATGAGGCAATCACAGAGTTAAAAGTGGGAAACATTAAAGGCACCAAAATAAATTAAAGGACAGAAAATCTTGAGAAGAGATGGAGCACCAGAAAATGAGTAAAAATAAGGCCTAATAGAAGAAAAGGAAAATATTACTAACAAAAAAATATACTTCAAATATTGGCTTAGTGCTGGTCCAGCCAATGATATCTTAAAATTAGTTTTTGGTTTCCATTTGTTTATCCCTGAGTCATGTACAGAACATAATTCATTATGTAGTGGGATTTGAGGTTAGCAGACAGTCTTCAAAATGAAATTCAATTGAGTTTTCTTTTTCTCAGGCTTACTGTTTCAAAAATTGTTCCTATTTGCTTAGCTTAATGTTCTTTACCTTAATGTTTTAGGGTATTTTACTAATTTTTTATTTTCTTTTTTAATTTATCATTTTAACTCATAAATTTTTATTTATTGATGAGAGAGAGAGAGAGAGAGAGAGAGAGAGAGAGTTGCTGTTCCACTTATTTATGCACTCATTGGAGGCTTCTCATATGTACCCTGACAGGGAATCGAACCCTCAACCTTGGCATGTCAGATGATGCGCTCAACAACTGAGCCACCCATCCAGGGCTTCATTTTTTTCTATTAAAGTAAAATTATAAGAACATTTGAGGCTCTTTTTCATACAAATGCAAGTCCTAGCAAAAGAATGCTATAACTTACTAATATGTTGACCTACCTATTTTTAAAACTAACAGGTAAATATTATAAGAGCCATTTCAGTTTTACTGCAACTATTTCATTAGGTATAGAATTTAGCTTGTTCACTGATATTTCGCCTAGCTTATAATCTTACTTATTAACTTACCCAATTTTCCATGTTTTCAATTTAACAAATATAATGGAAAGGTAGATTTGAATTGTTTTGGTGTTCAAAGAACATCTAACTTACAGAAAGATACTGTTAAGGGTTAGCTAGCTAGCTAACTAAATTAGGCAGACAGGAAGCGGGGGTCTAGGAAGGATGGGAACATTTCTGGCCTGAGCAATTAAAACAGCCATAAACCAAGGATAGAAGTATCTCTGGCCTTAGAAATTAAAGCAACCATAAGGTAGGTCAAAAACAGCCCTGACCTGAGAAGCTGGGAGAGCCATAGGGGTAATAAAACATCTCCAGCCAGGACAACTGAGAGAGAGCCATAAGGGAGATCAAAAGCAACTCCAACCTGAACAGATAAAATGGATATGTGAAGGGCACCACGTGGCCTTTGAGCTTTGAAACTAATACTATGTAACAGGATGACCAATGAGGAAAGCACAGAGGTCCCAAATTAAAGAAAGGAACCAATTAAAAAAGGTCATGTTCAGACAAAGAGCTACAGCCTTTATAAACCAGAGACAAAGAGACTCAGGAGGTTCAGATTTTTTTTCCCATTAGAGAGAGAGAGAGAGAGAGAGAGAGAGAGAGAGAGAGCAGGCCTTTTCCTTTGGGACACCCCCACCCCCTCTTCCCAGATGGAATTTGTATCTGCTTTCAATAAACTTCTACATTTTTATAAAGAAATCTGTTAGTCCATGAATTTATTCTTCAACTTTGTCAGACAAGGACCCAGGAGAAGAAAAGTTTACACCCCAAACCCCTCGTTTCAATATCACTAATAGCTTGTTAAAAATGTAGTTGTGAGTAATGACACGCATTAATATAATTTATATTCCCTAAGAGAGGTCACAAAGAGAAAGTCTTATATTAATTGTATAACAAGAGTCTTCCTGAGTTAAAATAATGAATATCAGACTAGGCTTCACATGTCAGCAATGACTGGGGGTGGGAAAATATCTTGAGGAGACGTTAGAATTTTAGTTGTTTTCAGAAGGTCATATAACTGAACAGTAACCATGAGTAGTTAAAGCAAATGGGATTGTCCATTCAATTTAAAAATTACGAGCCTTCTCCTCTGTTCCAGGTGCTGCACTAAGCAGTGGGGACAGAGAAATGAATAAGAAAGGATTCTTACTCACAAGGTCTAGTGTGGAAGACATCAATAATTTCAGTCCAATTTGGTAAATGCAGTGGGTAGTACTTAAGAAGCCTTGAGAGCAAGGAAGAAAGAATCCTAATCCAGTGTGCATGTTCCTAGGGAGCTAAGGATGTACAAGGTCTACTGTGAGTAAAGTATATGTACCTCAAACAACATGAAACACTAATTGTAAATTTCATGAGTGCATGGTAAATTTTGGGGAATCTGTCTTGTTACTTTATTTCCAGTGTCTGGCATTTACCAGTTACTTAAAAATATATTTGATAGAAAAATTAATTAATTTCCCCTTTGATACTACACTAATTACTCACTTAGATGATTTAATCCATATACTAATATTATAAACTTTGGGATCTATATGGTTGTTCATTGGAATGGGAGAAATTATATTTATATGAAATCCAGGTACTAATAACTTTTGGAAACATCACCTCATAAAGCAAACATCACCTCATAAAGTCGTTATCACTTTAGTCTCATACGAGAATGCACTGATCAATTATAAACACAAAACCAGAACTGCACAGATTTATTAGGTTTTGCAGATAAGTGAGTAATTAGAATTAGTACAAAAACAGCTGTGAGCTCTCCTTACAACTATAGAGCTGGGCTGAGATAAGAGGCCTTCAAGCAAAGGAAAAACCAAAAGCATTAGCCATTCAATTTGCTATTCTTTTACATTTGTTTAGTCAGTCTTTCTCTGTTTTTTTGTTTTGTTTTGTTTTTTTTTATTGGTTTTCGTGTTTTATTTTTTATTTATTTATTTTTTAATTACTTTATTGATTAAGGTATCACATATTTGTCCTCAAACCTCCCCCCCCATTCCCATCCCAAACCCCTCCACATGCATGCCCCCACCCCCCTGTTGCCCATGATCACTGGTTAGGCTCATATGCAAGCACACAAGTCCTTTGGTTGATCTATCTCCCTTATCCCCACCCTCCCCTACCTTCCCTCTGAGGTCTGACAGTCTGATCGATGCTGTTCTTGTTCTTCAGTCTATGTCGTTTATCTTTTCTCCTAGGTTAGTGAGCTCATGTGATACAAGAATACACTTATAGGAACCGAAAATGAGACAAGCAATAATGGTTATGCTGAGAGGCAAATGAATCAGTCTATAGTGAGTTTCTTTCTGGGCCAACAGTTCTTTTGAGTCCCAATTTCTATGTCCAACAGTTCTTTATGTGTACATAACAGCAATGATATCTCAGTTCTGGATGGTGGACAAATGGTGGTAATGCAGGTCCGACCCTCTCTGGTTTGGTCCTGGGCAATCTGCAGTGACACACATCTGCTGACTGCTAGTATGGCAAGGCATGGTCAGCGTCTTCCATCTCTGGACTGTTTCTCTTCTGTCTTCATGGCTGGAGCACTCCTGTCAATTCCTCTCTGTTGCAGGAATCCACATGGTCTCAGAGTTGTTTTCTGAAAATATACAAACATATTCTTGACCAAAAGTTAATAAAGGAATATTTTCTATAAATTTGACTTGCGATCCTTTTTCATTTTTTTGCCCAAACGATTTTACTTTGGCTTGTTTTGACACCATGTATGTTTTACCTGGGTGTCTTGCTGTTAGCATTACAAATGAAAGTTAATTTTCTAAAGTAAAAATTTTGTAGATGTAATTTATTTACAGGATATTTTTCCTTACATGATATTCTTCTACTATCCCCCTTTTTTGGTTTAAATATTGGGAGGCTTTTGGAAATTTTATGCTGTAATCTTGATAGCTTTTAAATTTTACTTTTTTGCACTAAAATGTGACTGCTTTAGGTTCATTATATGTTACGCAATTTTACCATGAGATGAATTACCAATAAAAATTTTAGTTAACACTTTAGGAACAGCTTTTTTGTCCAGTACAATTGATTTTTCTAGAGTATTTGCTTATTTTGATTGGCCAATTTAAATTAGTCTGAAAACTTGACTACTATTTTACTGTCAAATTTAATACTCTAACAACCATCTTGTTTTACCCTGTAAATATTAGTGGAGAGGATTGTTTGCCTTCTTGAGTAGACCCTGAGCATTCCTGGTGCTAGGCTGGATTTAGATATCATAGACCCCAGTTCCCCGGATCATGGGTGCAAGACATCTCCATCAAGTCTTGTTGCAGTGAGAGGGCATCTGCTGTCTGCCAAGTCTCTGTTACCTGGGTCCCAATTTGAGCTGGGCATGTGAAGCTGAGCAGCCATGGGGGCAGGAGATCTCCCTCAGCAGGGGTGAGGGTTCAGGCCCCTGCAAACTTGGGGGGGGTGAAGGTCTGTGCCCCACCTCTGTTGATCCCCAAGTTCTCTCCTCATGGCCCCTATGCGACTGTGCCTGTCTTAGGTTGTTCCTTCCCTGAGGAATCTTACCCGTCTCTGGCTAACCAGCCATCCTCCGGGGCCAAGCAGGGTGATGTGAGGTTTAGTTCTGTCTCCTTGGTCGCCTATGCCCCCATGGCCTCCACGCCCAGCATCTGCCTTGGGATCCCCTCGCCTGCTGGCAGGGTCCCAGCACTGATCACATATCTTGTGGAACCCAGGTTTCTTCTCCAAGGAGGCCCAGCTCACCCCACTGGGTGAGAGACAGATCCATGGTACCAGCCATCATGAGGCTTCAACCTTGGCATGAACAGAAGCTCAGGCAGCAGCTGTGGACAATTGGATTGTGAGGAGAGGGTCCCTCTTAGCCAAAAGGGTAAGAGGGGCCAATTTCTCTGTTTGATGTTAATATAAATTAGAATAAAAGAGATGATTTTGGAAATTTATAAAAACTTTTATCTTAATGCCAGGAGAATAAAAAATTACTGAATGCTCTCCCAGTCTGTACTGAAACTAAGAGATTTCTAACAGAAATATATGAGCCTTCAAAAATATATAATGCTTTTAAATTGAGCACAAATAAAAACTAGTTTAATATAAAAAGATGGCATTGTAGAAATATAAATAAATATGAAATTCTTAGAAAGCAAGAAAAGGCAAGATAGTCTAATAGCTTTTCCCTTGATAACTTCCTTGTATTTCGTTTCAGTGGAAATGTATTTTAAGGCTCCATTTCTGCCTGAGGGAGGTCACTGTGACCTTATATAACTGTTATTTTCTTCCTTTGAGTTTTAAAATTTTAAGAGTTTTTCCTGCTTACCTATGAGTTCACCTATTATTTTCTTTCACTATTCTATTTTAAACATGACATATATTCACTTTAGAAAGTATTAGACAAAACTGGGATAGTTGTCTTTTAGACATTTTCTAATTAAATATTGAAATAGAATCTAATGTGAAAGATATTCATCCAACTTGCCTAAGTATTTGCTGTTGGCACTTTTGAAACTGAAGCTAGAATAACTACAGTGTTTTAGGCATATACTTGATAACACGGTCTATTATGTTCATGACAAATCTGTTATGGGTGCATACATTGCTCTTCATGTAGGGCCGGGGTGGGGAACCTTTTTTACTGCCAAGGGTCATTTGGATAGTTATAACATCATTTGTGGGCCATACAAATTATCAACTTAAAATTAGCCTGCTATATTTGTTCAAACATTTAATTTACTCATCCCTAATGCCTTGGCAGGGCCAGGCCAAATGATTTTGAGGGCCTTATACGACTCATAGGCCAGATGTTCCCCACCTCTGATGTAGAGGGAAAAATTTTTATATTCTCATATTTTATATTTATCCACTGATTTATTACATGATATCCTAGGGCATATAAAAAGCATGATCAATGAAATTGGCTTCATAGTTTAGTCATCCCACTTCTAAGAATATATCTTAAGAAACCTGAAACACCAATCAGAAAGAATGTATGCACCCCTCTGTTCATAGTGGCACAATTTACAATAGCTAAGATCTGGAAAAAGCCTAAGTGCTCATCAGTAGATGAGTGAATAAAAAAGCAGTGGTACATTTCTACCATGGAATACTATGCAGCTATAAAAAAGAAGGATCTCTTACCCTCTGAGACAGCATGGAGGGACTTGTAGAGTAATATGCTAAGGTAAATAAGCCAGACAGAGAAAGAAAAGTGTCACGTGACCTCACTCATATGTGGAATCTAATGAACAAAATAAACTGATGAACAAAATAGATCCAGAGACACAGAAGCATGGAACAGACTGACAAATCTCAAAGGGAAGGCAATTAACCAGAAAATTATATGCATATATGCATAGCTCATGAACACACACAATATTGTGGTAAAGGCCTGGGAAGGTCAGGTGCAAGGTGGAGGGTGTCAATGAGGGGGGGGGGGAAAAGGTGGGGACATCTCTAATACTTTCAACAATAAAGATAAATTTTTAAAAATAAGATGAAATATGAGTTTTCTGATAGCAAATATATTAATAATTGTTAACTATTAACAGAAAATCCTTGAGTTTAGTAATTTTAGATATTTTATCTAACCCCTCCACAAACTATACCACACATACTATGTAGTAATTCTGTCCTAAAAATTCTTCAATGACTCATATAAGTCTTTTCTGCTCAGATTCCACTTCACCATCTAATTAGGAAAGTCCTAACTATAGGCCATCCCACCACACACAATAAAAGGAGCTTTCAACCATCTGTAGTTAGCAAAGTCATTTTTTCAGTCCTTTAGTAAGCTACATTTTCTAAGCAAGCAAACAATTTATGTTGATTCTATGGACAGTAATGAGTTTCCATTTGTATCAAAAGTCATAAATGTACATGATGAAAAATTCTTTTGAAGTATGCAATCCTTTAAAACATCAAAAATATAGTTGCTTTTGACCTGATAAAAAGCACATAGAAAAATCTCTCAGTAGGTTTAGGCCAGAATATTCTCAAAAGAAATGAGGAGGTCAAAAGGTGGATCCTGGGACCAGCTCTTGGCTTTCAATTTTTATTTGCTTTTCAACTCATAGCCAAACAAGACAAACTTTTACAACCAAATGAGTTGGGAATTAAAATCAAATGAAGTGACAATTCATTATCACAACCTCAAGTTCCCATTTCTTCTCTCTCTGACTCACTGAGTTCCTGGGTTTTCCAACTAAATGGCTGTCATCCCTGACTTAACTCTAATTAAAGTTTAGTCTTTATCCTATGAGTATTGCCTTCTTGTGTGACTTGATAATTCAGTAATTCAATTTCATATTAAGGTATCTATAATAATAAAAGCATAATATGCTAATTAGACTGGACAGCCGAATGACCTTCCAGACACCATTCTGGATGTCCTTCTGGATGATCTTCTGGACGAAGCTGCAGCAGGGGCCAAGGCAGAGGCAGCCACCACGGTGGGCAGGGGCAGATGCAGAGGCAGTTAGGGGTGATCAGGCAAGCAGGCAGGGGGGTTAGGGGCAATCAGACAGGCATGCAGAGTGGTTAGGGGCGATCAGGCAGGCAGGCAGGCAAGCGGTTAGGAGCCAGCAGTCCCGGATTGCTAGAGGGATTCCTGTGGGATCGGGCCTAAACCGGCAGTTGGACGTCCCCCAAGGGCTCCCAGATTGCGAGAGGGTGCAGGCCAGGCTGTGCGACCTCCTCTCCCCTGCACTAATTCTGTGCACTGGGCCTCTAGTTTTAATATATTAAAATAATAAGTTAATAAAA
The DNA here is from genome assembly GCF_027574615.1 of Eptesicus fuscus. Classification (NCBI taxonomy): domain Eukaryota; kingdom Metazoa; phylum Chordata; class Mammalia; order Chiroptera; family Vespertilionidae; genus Eptesicus; species Eptesicus fuscus. Next base: position 88,627,217 of record NC_072475.1, on the reverse strand, counting down.
TATTTGTTTTCTCTACAAATTTTGCATCCCACTTTCCTTTCTTACAAGTAAAAACTGAAAAATAATTGTAATATTAAGGCAAAATCAGACACATAAACCACTGATCAAATTTAATAGATCTATTTCATTTACCAGTGGACAAAAAGATTTGTTTCAGAAATACACAGAATACTTTATTGCATCACCATTTCTTACCTAAGGAAAATGGAATTTGGAATAAGAGCACCCTAACCCAGTCACATGTTGAAAACTTTGTGCTGTAACGTGCAGATATTCAACACAGAGAGAAACAGCATCTTGATCTCTGACAACAGGGACATGCAAAATGTAACACTTAAGCAATAACTATATTGGAATCATCATTTAGGAGCTTAAGCCAGAATAAATTCAATGAATCACTTGTGTGTGCCTCTCTCTAAAAGGAGTTAAGAATCTGTTTTGAAGTACAGAATGAGGAGTTTATTCATGCTATGTGGGGACTAACAATGAACACCCTGAAGGATATCCAACCCTCAAGGCAGCAGCCAATGATAGATATCTGCGGAGAATGTACAGAAGATGAAGACTATTAAGGCAGGTGTAGTTCCAGGTATAATCATTCATTAAAGTAAAAAAAAAAAAATCTTTCAATATATAAAAAGAATAGGTATTGGTTTACACTGAATTCCTGGATGCTCAGATACTCAGTCTTTTCCAGGATTCCATCATTATGGAACCTCACTTACCCTCCTTAACATTCATTTTGAAGATCTAAAGTATTCCAACTTTATTAGTAACTATATGTATCTCTGACATTCAAAAATTATGCCATTAAAAAAAACACATATTTGTACTACCATTCTGAAATATTAAGTTCTATAAATTTATTGTAAAATAATAAAAATAATAAAAGTTGAAAGCTGATTTCATAATCTCTTTAGGGTAGAAACTGTATAATTTTATAATCCTCTTGCCTTCAACACATGTACATAAAGAGCTCATCAAATGCTTGCTGTATTGACTTGCATTGACTTATCAAATTGTGAAGGATTAAGTGTAGACCACCTTCCTCTATCCCACCATGTCTCATTGCTGGTTGTCAAGTATCAGTCTGAGCTGTTTTTTCTTGATATTGAGTTATTGAACACTTTTTCTTGATTTTAGTAAATTATAAAGATATTATATCAGAGAAATTTTGGAAAAAACTTCTTAAAAACTGCTTGTTGACATGGTAAAATCCTTAAATTTTAAAGGTAGGAGTGTCTGTGGGTCTCATCTAGTGCAGCTCCTTTATTTTACAAATAATCTGAACTGAAATTCAGAGACACAGTGACGTATCTAAGAACACAGAGCTAGTTAAAATTAAGAATAGAAACCAGGTTCTTCACATTTAGTTCGGAAGACTTTCTATTATACATATACTATTTCCCCTGTGATAGTTTTGGAGTTTTTGTTTTATTTTGTTTTCCACATTAAAAATTGGATATTCAAGATTAAAAATTGGATAACAGTTTCTACAATATAGAAAAGCTTTGATATCCATTCTATTTACCATAATTACCAATAAATTATGTTTCAATATTTATTCCTGCCTAATCATTACTGTATTACATATAACCTCAAAATTTTGGATTTTCAAACATTCCATAATAATAAAATTAACATCAAATTTGTCATGAAATAATTTGTTATCATTTGTAATGTATTTTTCAATTTTGTGATTTATTATATTTTATTTATTTTGCCTCGAGAACTAGGGTAAAGAAGCCAATGGCCACATTAGATTGCAGGAATTATATCAAGCGGTTTTCTCCTTTTGGGTATATTACTCTGAGAATAGATGAAATTTATGATGTCATGCATACTTTGATCCCAGAATACCTTCCTATACTTAAAATTTTTGCTTGTCATTTTACTAGCTCATGTTAACTGAAACAATAATTTTGGAAGACTAAAACTATATACTGCATTATATCACATTTCTTTCTTTCTTTTTTTTTTTTTACCTCCAAGAATTCATTACATATCCCCATTCTAACTGCTGTCCTATTCTATTTCTCAGGGAAAAATAACAACCTGTAATTGATTTCCTTCTAATCATCTACTAGAGGGAAAGAGGACTTGATGTAAAATGTTCACCTAACAACTTTATTCATTAGAAAGCTTTGCTGTGTGTCTATTTAACAAACAAAAATCAACAAAATATAAGGAAAGTATGAAGGTTCTATATCGGAATGTTCCCTAATTCAGAACTTTTCTCTTGACTTTTAATTTTTTCTATTGGCTCATAATTATTTTAAAATCTAATAAGAAACTCACAAAAAGACAATAGTGCTTTATTACCATGACTCTTATTCACATGTCATGATACTTGATAGTATAGTGCCTAGCACATTTTTGTCAAGTTGCTTTTTGAATTTAATTATTTATCAGATTTGACAAACATTCCCTTGAAAGTATCTCATCATTACACCCCAATTTCACATTTATCTTCATAACAAACTATACTTGCCCATTTTTTATCATTCTATATTTAAAAAGCACTATTAATCCATATCTGAGATATAGAAATATAAAATCTGACTAGAAATATTTTAAGGAATTAAAGGAATGATATATATCAAGCAAGTTTTCAACAAGGAGAGAGACAAAAAAGTATTGACTTTTTATGTTATAAAAAATATAATTTTTTAAAACATTCAAGTAGACTTTGAGGTAAGATCAGAACATTTTGAGCATAGTGGACATTTTCAGGGAATGCGCTGATGTTTGTGGAGGCGAGCTGTGCTGTGAGCACTTTTAAATAAAGTAGATGAGACCAGGGAGGTTCATCTCTTATCTACTTAGGCTTTCACCCAATCTTAGTCAAATATCAAAAGCAATAATATTGTATTTGAGAAAGAAAAGCTGAAATTTAACTTATACAGATTTTAAAACTTCAAACTTAGGTTTTTAAATGTTTTCAAGGTTCTAGTATCAAAGCTCTATGATGTTACACGGATTTAAAAGCTGAACTCAGATTTATTTAACAAGTAGAAGGTAGATCTTATATAAATACTAGTACATGTACTTCCAATCCAAAAGTTCAAATAAGGCTCACAATCTGAAGAAGAGTTATGGATTTCACCAGAATTCCATTAATAATAACGTTTGCCTTTTCTGTTTGTAAAGTCACATTCAGCTGTCTTTTGCTCTTCTTTCTTTAAGATTTGTCCTCTTAGAATAAGGTGACCAGACGTCCCGCTTTTGGCGGGACAGTCCCAATTTTTAACAATTTGTCCCACGTCCCGTGGCATTTTAAAAAAGTCCCAATTTTTGGAAAGAATGCATGACAAGCTAGGGAATGGCGGGAGAACGGGAAGGGAATATACGGTTTTCGGCGGCCATGTGGCTATTTAGCCAGGATATGGGTTTTACATTATTTTTGTTAATTTTATAATGTTAAACTTTAATAATAACAAATAATTGCTGAGAACTGATTATCGAGAACTGCTTATCAAAGTTCGCATTGTTGATCAGTTGTTAGAATTCGACCACCATTGTTTGGACTTAATGAACAATGGCACTTTTTGGGATTGGCAACGACGAAAACATTTTGTAACTGTCTCTCAGACGATACACATCATACTGCGTGCTAGTAAGCTAGTTAAACAAGTGATGTCATTACAAATCAGCTATTCAGATAATTTAGGTAAGTAATTTATTTATTTATTTCATAAATACATAAATTTTCCTGAATTTAGCAGACAGTACTCCTATTATTTATATTTTATAGTGGCGGCAAAAAGTCTAGCGCTGGCCTTGAAAGTGACACTTACGACTTACGTTACGGCAAATTCAGAGGAAAAATAATACAAGTTAGTATTGTTATTATTTAGAAAGAAATATAGGATTAAAATAATTTTTAAAATATAGTTACTTTATAACAATTAATTTAATTTATAAACTAACAATAAAATATGTTCATGTAATTATGTACCTACTTACTGTGTTTTTAAGCAATATGTATATAATAATTTATAATATAATTTTAAATTATTTTTTTTAGATTTTTAACATAATGAGTAAGAAAAGAGGATGCAAATTCAACGATGATCTAAGAAGTGAATTTCCTTTTATTAAAAAAACCAAAAGTGATTACAATATAGACCAAATTTTTTTTTTAATTTCTTTATTGATTAGACCAAATTTTTAATCAAGAACCTCCCCCCGCCTCCTCCGGCCGAAACCGGTTTAGCTCAGTGGATAGAGCGTCGGCCTGCGGACTCAAGGGTCCCAGGTTCGATTCCGGTCAAGGGAATGTACCTTGGTTGCGGGCACATCCCCAGTGGGGGGTGTGCAAGAGGCAGCTGATCGATGTTTCTCTCTCATCAATGTTTCTAACTTTCTATCCCTCTCTCTTCCTCTCTGTAAAATATCAATAAAATATTTTTTAAAAAAAAAAAGAATCCCCCCCCAACCCCCCACCCCCGGTCAATGGTGTCCCGCTTTGCCAATGTTAAAATCTGGTCATCTTATCTTAGAATTGTTGTACATTCTTATCTCTTCAAGAGTCACTTCCTTGCTGATGACTCTGGGTCCTATCCACTGATCTAATCTGCAGTTCTGAAAAATCTAAATGCTAAATATTCTTTTCAGTCTTTTCCACTTGATGCCTTATTATTATCTCAAATGCAGGATATCTAAAACTGCCATCTACTTCCTCCTCTAATGTCTTTCTTTATACAAGTCTCATAAACACTCTCTTGTTATGAAAATTTAAATTTTAGTGTCATTTACAAATGACATTTAAAAGTTAACCCAGTCAAGCATACAGGAGGCAGCAAAATCGATGTCTCTCTCATATCAATGTTTCTCTCTCTCTCTCCTCTTCTACTTTCTCCTCCTCTCTCCCTCCCTTCCTTAAACTCTTTCTAAAAATCAATGGAAAAAATATCCTCAGGTGAGGATTAACAAAAAATAAAATAAAAGTTAACCCAGTCAAAAGTCAATTCATTAATCACAATATTTAAGCTTTTATGTAATCTAGTAAATATATTAATTTTAAAATAATTAATGTATTTATTTTAATCAGTTCACACATTTAATTTCTTATTTTTTATAAATACTGTTTCATTTTATATTTAAAGATCTCATGTGGAAAAGACTTAATTACTATTAACAGAATTAATTGCTGTTGTATTATCTTGACAGACCACTTCATTTACATATTATATACATAAATTTCATATGAAGTTAATTATGACAAGTTTTTCCAGTCAAACTTGTTCAGTGTGTTGCTTTAAAACTTCCCTGGTCAAAAAGTGAAGCCCCTCTAAAAAATATGGGGTTTGTAAATTTTAAAAATTATTTTAAAAGCAATAACTATTGTTACAGGATTCCAGTGCAGGAGAAATAGGGAAACTGAGACAGGAAAGTTAAAACAAGACCAAACATTGTGAGCAGTTTTTGCCTTGCTTGAAGTTATGTGATTCAAGCTATTACAAGCAATGATGCCGTAAGCATTCCTGTACATGTGTTCTTTGCAGAATTACTCAAGATAAAGCTTGAAGGTGGGATTCCTGTGGCATGGTATATATTCATTATTTAATTGAGCTTTAGAGAATGAGGAAAGGAGAGGGAGAGAGAGAAACATCAATGTAAGAGCAAAAGATTGATCAGCTGCCTCCTGCATGCTCCCTACCATGGATGAAGCCATGTGCCCTGACCAGAAATCCAACCAGCAACCTTTCAGTGTATGGGATGATGCCCAACCAACTGAGTCACACTTGCCAAGGCAGATATGTGCATTTTAAACATAAGCAAATATTGCCAGAACTTCCAGGCTTGACAATAGTCTTAGATTTTCAGTCACTCAGCCCAAGTGCCAGAGATGTGAGTGAACAAGTCTTTGGATGATTCCACTCTTAGTCATAGATTATCCCCAGAAATTGAGTCTCCTCAGTCCCAGACACTGTAAAGCAAACAAGCCTTTACTGTTATGTCCTGTTCAAATTCCTGACCACTGAATCTGTGAGCATAACAAAGTTGTTAAAGTTTAATTTGTTATGATAACTGGAACACAAGTGATAACTTTTTCAAGTTCTAACAATTTTTTAAACTTAGATTCTTATATCAATGTGTGAAGAATGCTTCATAATGGTCTCTTTTAACTAGTAAATTAAAGACCCTACAAATTAGTGTTCTCTAATAAACATTATCACTGTAAATGTTTCCCTTGCATTTATGGCACTCTTCTAGAGTTTTTATTGGGGAGAAGGAACAGGGATGGGACAAATATTTATGTATTATATATTCACAAACATTCCCTACATTCAATTTATATTATTCTGAGAAACCCATAATTCAGTCAGTTCTTCTCAGAGAAATTGAATAAAAAACACAGCAGCAGAAAGGATATTAGGGAAAAGTCAACTGTCTCTAAACTAATTAACACCTTTACCTCTCAAGCAGGTTGTACCTAATTTGATGAACTACATCTGGAATTAGATGTTTTTTGTTTAAATTGACACTTGGGAAAATAAAATCGTTATTCTAAACCTGCCCATTAGGATAAATTACACATTTTGTTACAATCTTTTTTTCAATATATTTTTTATTGATTTCAGAGAGGAAGGGAGAGGGAGAGATCGAAACATCAATGATGAGAGAGAATCATCAATTGGCTTCCTCCTGCACACCCCCTACCGGGGATTGAGCCCACAACCGGGCATGTGCCCTTGACTGGAATTGAATCCAGGATCCTTAATCGGCAGGCTGAAGCTCTATCCACTGAGCCAAACCAGCTAGGGCTACAATCCTTGGTCTATTTAGAAAAACAGATCCAAGTATACTTTTAGTTAAACTTATATGTTAAATATTAGTAATGACATTTAGTCATCATATATTGATATTCAGATAATCATTGAGTGCATTTTTATCCTTTCAATAAATTAAGCAAAGTCTGTAATTGGTATCTCCAAAAGATTTACAGTTAACATGTCATTAAGTATATAGAGAGTTCTTTGTGGGAAAGAGACTTACTTTCATCTACCTAAGAAGTTCTTTCCCCCAAGTTTTTATTACCTTAACATGACCAAACATTTCTATTATAGTATCCTATTTCAAATCATCAGCACATTCCTGAATGCAAAACCTTGAACTAACCTTCCTGTATCCACTGTTGCCCCCTCAATCTTATCTCTATTAAAAGGCTAAAAATTTTAAACATGTATTTTAAGATTTAAATTAAGTAATGCTGCTTTCCTTGCTTTAATTTCTTCTAATAACTTCCAGTGCCGCCTGCTGTCCATCACCTCTAGCTAAACAGAATTTATACTATTTCTTCAGAATTTTAGACTCTTATACTCATGGATTTCAACTTATAATACACAACACTATCCTACTATTCTTTTTCCTCATTTAATGTTAAACTGCATTCATCTTTCAATAATTCAAATATCTCTCACTTTATGACATGTGCCTCCCCATCAGTTCTTTTTGATAATGGTGAATATTTACATATAAAAATAGAGCTAACATTAGTACACTATTCACCTATTGTTTGTTTGCAAACTCAAGAGTTGGTGGATAAATTCAAAACTGGTCCCTGCACACAGAAGGCGAGTAGAGATAAAAGAAAGGCAGGGCACTCAAAATTGGTAGGTGGCAGTTTTAATAATCAAGGGCTTGTCTTGGGTGGCCACAAGGTGAGTGTAGGTCTCTGCACCAGTCCACCAGAATTTTAAGAGTTTATATAGAGGACTTAACAAGGTTTAGTCACATAGTCCAGATGGTCTTAACACCACATTACTCTCTCTAGGCTGCATCCTTGAAATGGCTCTGTGGAAATTGTGGGCAGAAGGTACATTCCAAGCACAGGGAAAAGGAGAAGAGCCCTGATTACCTACCCAGTGTTAGCTCACAAGTCAACCAGTGGTCATGTCTTCTATATGACCTCCAACTTGTGTATGACTTATAATTAAAATATTGAAATAGTTTCATTTCAGTTTTATAATTAGGTAATCAGTGTCATGAGTTCTCAACTATCTTCCCAGTGATGACAGCTCCCAAGGTCCTTCTGTGGAACTTCTGGATCTCCCCATAATAAAGCGACTTAAAGAGAAATACCTGATGTTGCAGATGAGCTGCAGGAATTTGCCCCAACATTATAGTCAACATTGATTATGATTTCTTTATGTCTATGTGTTATCTCAGTTTTGTAGGAATTTTCAATATGAATTCTAAGAAGAATATCTAGGAGACATCCAAGATGGCAGTGGAATACATGGAAGCTACAATCAACTCCTCCCAGGACCAAAATGGAATTACAACTAAAATATAGTACAATCAACCTGAATAACCAAATAAAGACTATTTGAACAGAAGTCTTATGACCAAGGATTTATAGATGAAGCCATGTTGAGACTGGTAGGAAGGGCAGAGAGACGAAAAGAGCTGTTCCTGCTTCCACTGGTGCTGGCTGAGATTCCTCAGGGACATCTCAGCTACAATGGTTCCCCCTGAGGAACACGGGGTCTCAACCTCATACTGGACTCCTTAGTCTGGAGCACCAGAGCCAGGAAGAGGCTCCCAGATAACATCTGGCTTTGAAAATCAGCAGGGATTCTGTCCTCCAGGGAGAGACAGGTGTCAGCTAAAGATACAGATGCCCTCTTTAAGGGCAAATGCACAAAATCTTGTACACAGCCACTCAACTGGGCTCCAGCAGAAGGAGGAAGGAGCAGACTAGACTTGTGTAAGGAGAAATGAGTTTGTAGCTCTGAGGAAGACCTGAAGGTACGCTGCCAGGATCCCTTTACGGAGTGCCTCTCCCACACTGCAGATGCCATTGTCTTTGGGTAGAGCACTTATGGCATCAGCCTTGGGAATAGAGTAGCCTCAGTCTCTGGACCTTCCTGTAGAACCACCCTGTGAAGCTCATACCTTACTAAGCAGTCAGCTGCCTGGGAAGGGGTGTAGAGGTCTGGGCCAACTCAGGGGATGTCAATGACTGAGTTTTGTGACTCAATAGCAGAGGCCACTCCTATCTCCTTCCCCCAAACCTGACCCGCACTCCCCTTCGTGGGAGATCCACTAAGCCCCAATTTCCAGAATCCAGCAGTCCCACCCTGCTAAGATTGGGCTCCCACAGAATCTGGGACAGATTAAGTTGTGTTGCTCTTGGAGAGGAGCAATTTTCCCCTTGCACACCCAATTGGTGCAGTGACTGTGCCTAACAGGCAGCAGGCAAGGCAGGTGGAGGTGGATCTTAGGGTGCTTTAGGCCTTTTGATGACCTACTCTTGTACTTGGTGATGGTGGAAGCTGACCTTAGTGAAGAGCTTTGTTCTTCCCATGCATATGCAAGCCCAGCAGACATAGCCACAGATTGTGGATCACTTGTACCTCCAAACAGTTTGCCGAGGACCAGTCATAGGCAGTGTCTCACATTGGCCTGCACCAATGTCCCTCTCAAGAGGCCCAAGAATCAACACAACAATTGGCCAGCTTCAGACAATATAACTTTACAAGTGGCACATCCAAAGGGAGACCTTGACAGGCATTAGAATCTACTGAGGCAAATTCTGCTTTGTGTGGTCAGCATCTACAGAGCAGCTTGTACACTGTGGTTGAGGTCAAACTCACAATCAGCCAGCCTGAGGGTAGAACTCATGCACAAACAAGCCAAAAACAATCAAGACTCAATTAAAAAGTAGGGCTCACATAACTCACATAAGGTATGTTATTCAAGCACCCAGTTCAGGTGATCAAGGAGACAACATCACTTATGTTTACCAAGACTGAGAGAAATAGAAGATCTACCTACTACATAGAAACAAACACAAAGAGACAACCAAGACAACAAACAAAGAAAAATGTCCCACAAAAAACACTGAGGATAAATCTCCAGAGAAAGAGCAAAATGAAAAGGAGGTAAACAATTTACCAAATGTAGAGTTCAAAGTAATGGCTATAAGGATTCTCAACAACTTGAAAAAGGACATAGAAATCATAAAAAAGGAGCAGTCAGAATTGAAGAACATAATGTCTGAAATCAAGAATACTCTAGAAAGCATAAACAGTGGGTTCGGTGAAGCAGAGAATCAAATCGGTGACTTGGAAGACAAGGTAGCTGAAAACACCTAATCATACTAACCAAAAAAAAGGGAGGTGTATTTAAAAATGAGGATAATTTAAGGGACCTTTAGGACACCATGAAGTGTAATAACATCTGCATCATTGGGGTAGCAGAAGGAGAAGAGAAAGACGAAGGGATCAAGAACCTATTTGAAGAAATAATGACCAAAAATTTCTCTAACCAGATGAATGAAAAAGACACATAAGTCCAGGAAGCACAAAGCACCCCAGCTGAGATAGGCCCACACCAAGAATCATCATATTTAAAAATGCAAAATTTAAAGACAAAGAGAGAATCTAAAAGCAGCAATGAAAAAACAGTTTGTTAACTACAAGGGAGCTCCCATAAGACAGCCAACTGATTTTTCAACAGAAATATTTCAGGCCAGATGTGATTGGCATTAAATATTCAATGTGATGAAAAGTGAGGACCTACAACCAAGATTACTTTACCTAGCAAGGTTATTTAAAACTAGAGGCCTGATGCATGAAATTTGTGCAAGAGCAGGTCTTCCTTTCCCTGGCTGCTGGCACCAGCTTCCCTCTGGCACCCAGGACCCAGGCTTCCCTTGCAGCCCCAGCTTTGTCTGGAAGGTCGTCCAGTCTAATTAGAATATTATGCTTTTATTATTATAGATTGGAGGAGAAACAAAAAGCTTCCCAGACAAGAAAAAATGAAAGGAGCTTATTACCACCAAACCAGTATTACAAAAAATGAAAAAGGGTTTTCTTGAAGAAGAAGAAGAACACAACAACAACAAGATGAAGGAGGAGGAGGAGGAAGAGGAGGAGGAATACAATGAAGAGGAGGACAAGGAGGAAGAAGAACATAGTTGTAAAGAATAAAATGACAATAAATATGTACCTATCAATAATCACTTTAAATGTAAATGGCTTAAATGTACTAATCAAAATACATAGAGTAGTTGAATGGATGTGAAAACAAGACCCATAAATATGCTGTCCACAAGAGACCTGCCTCAGAATGAAAGAAACATACAGACTAAAATTAAACATATATAAAAAGATATTTCATGCAAATGGAAATGAGGAAAAAGCTGGGGTAGCAATAAATATGTCTCATAAAATAGACATTAAAACAAGGGATATAATAAAAGATAAAAAAGGACATTATGTAATGATAAAGGGATCAATCCCAAAAGAGTATATAACCATTGTTAACATTTATGCACGCAACATAGGAGCAATTAAATATATAAAGCAAATCTTGATAGACATAAAGGGAAAGCTCATCAGTAATACAATCATAGTAGAGAATTTTAGTACCACATTGACATCAATGGTTAGATTTTCCAGATAGAAAATCAATAAAGAAAAAGTAGTCTAAAATAACATGTTAGCCAGGCGGATTTAATTGAAATCTTCAGAGCATTTCACCCAAAACCAGAACATTTTCTAGGAAAGATCGCATATTAGGATGCAAAACAAGTCTCAATAAGTTTAAGAAGACTGAAATCATATCAAGCATCTTCTCTGACCACAGTGTTTTGTAACTAGAAATCAGTCACAAGAAAAAAAAAAGAAAAAATACACAGAGACATGGCAGCTAAAACACACGCTACTAAACAATGAATAGGTTAACAATGAGATCAAGGAAGAAATCAAACATCTTGAAACAAAAGAAAATGAGAACACAACATACCAAAACATATAAGACACAGCAAAGGGAGTCCTAAGATGTAAATTCATAGCATTACCAGCCTTCTTCAAGAAACAAGAAAATTTTCAAATTAAAAAAATCTAACTTTACACTTAAACGAACTAGAGAAAGAACAACAAAACCCAAAGTGAGAAGAAAAAAAATAATAAAGGTCAGAGGAGACATATACAAAATATAAAGTTCAATAAAACCAAGAGCTTGTTCTTTGAAAAGATAAATAAAATTTATAAAGCTTTAACCAGACTCATCAAGAAAAAAAGAGAGAAGATTCAAAGAAATGAAAGAGAAGTGACTACTGACACCAAAGAAATACAAAGGATTGTAAAAAATATTACCAACAACTATATGCCAACAAATTCAACCTGAACAAACTAGATAAATTCCTAGAAATATACAATTTTCCAAAACTGAACCTGAAAAAGTTAGAAATTCTGAATAGACCACTGGGAACTAATTAAGTTGAAGCAGTAATAAAATAAATAAATAAACTTCCAACAAACAAAAGTCCTGGACCAGATAGATTCACAGGTGAATTTCAATAAATATTTTAAAAAGAACTAACAATTATTCTCAAACTATTCCAAAAAATTCAATAGAAGACTCCCAAGCTCATTTTAGAAGGTGAGCATTAACCTAATCCCAAAGCCATACGAAGACATTATGAAGGAAGAAAATTATAGGCCAATATCTCTGATGAACATAGATGCTAAAATTCTCAACAAAATATTAGGAAACCAAATATAGAAATACATTCAAAAGATAATACACCATGATCAAGTGAGATTTATTTTGGGGACTCAAGGTTAGTACAATATACAAATCAAAAAACATGATGCACCACATAAACAAAATGATGGATAAAAAATTACATGATCATATCAATAGATGCAGAAAAAGCATTTGATAAAATCCAACACCCATTTAGAATAAAACTCTCAGCAAAGTGGGAATAGAGGGAATATACCTCAACACAAGCAAGGTCATATATGGCAAACACACAGCAAACATTATATTCAAAGGGCAAAAATTAAAAGCGTTTCCATTAAGATCAGGAACAAGACAGGAATGCCCACTTTTACCACTCTTATTCAATACAGTACTGGAAATCCTAGCCACAGCAATCAGTTAAAAAAAAAAAAAAAGGCATACAACTTGGAAAGGAAGACGTAAAACTGTTATTTTTTGCACATGACATGATACTGTATATAGAGAACCCTATAGATTCCACCAAAAACTATTAAAACTGATAAATAAATTTAGGAAAGTAGCAGGATACAAAATAAATATCCATAAATCAGTTGCATTTTTATACACCAATAATGAACTATCAGAAGGGGAATATAAAAGAAAAAACCAGCCCCATTTACTATTGTGTCAAGAAAAATAAAATAATCAGAAACAAATTTTACAAAGGATGTAAAATACCTATAATTGGAAAATTATAAGACACTGAAGAAAGAAGTTGAAAAAAAAATAGAAATAAGTGGAAGCATATACCATGTTCATCGATAGAAAGAATTAACATCATTAAAATGTCTATACTACCCAAAACAATCTATAAATTCAATGCAATTTCTATCAACATACCAATGACATATTTCATAGAATTAGAAGAAATATTCCAAAAATTTATATAAAACCACAAGAGACACCAAATAGCCACAGCAACTTACAAAAGAAGAGCAAAGTTGGAGGAATCATGTTACCTGATATCAAACTATACTACAAGGCCATAGTAATCAAAACAGTATGGTATTGGCATAAAAACAGACATATCGATCAATTGAACAGAATAAAGAACCCATCCAGAAGTAAACCTATACCTTTTTAGTCAATTAATAAATGACAAAGGAAGTAAGAACATACAATGGGGTAAAGATACCGTAGTCTACTCAATAAATTGTGTTGGGAAAACTGGACAGATACATGAAAAAAATGAAACTAGACCACCTTCTTACACCATATACAAGAATAAACTTAAAATGAATTAACTGTAAGACTTGAAATCAGAAAAGTTCTAGAAGAAAATATAGGAAGTAAAATCTCAGACATTTCATGTAGCAATATTTTTTCTGATATCTCTCCTCTGGTATGGGAAGCAGAAGAAGTAATAAAGAAATAGGACTACATCAAACTAAAATGTTTTTGCACAGCAAAGGGAACCATCAACAAAATGAAAAGACAAACCACTGAATGGGAGAACATATGTGTGAATGATACATCTGAAAGGGGTTAATACCCAAAATTTATAAAGAACTTATATAACACCAAGCAAACAAACAAACAAACAATCCAATTAAAAAATGGGCATATGATCCAAATAGACACTTCTGCAAAAAGGACATACAGATGGCCAATAGACATATGAAAAGGTGCTTGACATCAATAATCATCAGATAAATGCAAATTAAAACCACAAGGAAATATCACCTCACACCTGTCAGAATGACTACAATCAATAAATCGACAAACAAAAAGTGTTGGCAAGAATCTGAAGAAAACATTTCATGTAGTGTTGGTGGGAATGCAGATTGGTACAGCCAGGGTGGAGAACAGTATCTAGTTTCCTCAAAAAACTAAAAATGGAACTGCCTATGACCCAGCGATTCTACTTTTGGGAATATATCTGAGGAAACTTAAAACACTAATTTGAAAGACTATATGCCCCCCTATGTTCATTGCAACACCATTTACAATAGCCAAGATTAGAAATAGCCCAAGTGTCTATCAGTACATGAATAGATAAAAAGCTGTGGTATATTTACACAATGGAATATTACTTGACTCTAAAAAAAAAAAATAAATCTTACCTTTTGTGATAGCATGGGTGGATCTGGTGTTATGCTAAGTGAAATAAGCTATTCAGAGAAAGAAAAATACCATATGATTTTATTCATATGTGGAGTGTAATGAACAAAATAAACTAACAAAATGGAAACAGACTCATAGATACAGAAAACAGACTGACAGCTGTCAGAGGGGAGGGGAGTTAGAGGCTTGGTCAAAAAGGTGAAGGAATTAAGCAAAAAAAAAAAAGAAAGAAAAAATAACAAAACAAAATAACCTCAAAATACCTCATAGACAGAGACAACAATATGGTGATTACAAGAGTGAAAAGGGGTAAGGGGAGGTAGAAGAGGATAAAGGGGGGGGTAAGTGGTGATGGAAAGAGACTTGACTTTGAGTGATGAACACACAATACAATATACAGATGATATATTATAGAATTGTACACTTGAAACTTATGCAATTTTATTAATCAATGATACCCCAGTAAATTAAATTAAAATTTTAAAAAGAAGAAAATATAGGGAATGATACTCTCTCAAGTTTTTTTTAATTTAGAATGTCTCTCATGAATAGGAAACTATGCAATTAGTATGCTAGAAACTAAAGGAATAAATAGATATCTTTAAAAAGATATCGCAGGCAAAATAATGCATTTATGCACATAAACTAATACAATATATCTTATATAACTGAGCCACACTTGGTGCAAAGAATATGTGTTATAGAAGAGCAAACGATCACTGTTGGTGAAAAGAAACAGAGGTAGAACTTGACAAATGCGCAGGAGTTAGTAAATGTAGAGAGGGCACAGAGAGGCAATTGCAGATCAATTCACTATTTGGTGCAAACTATGAACTGAGATAATAGAAGGTGCACAATGATAGTAATTAGATCAGTTAAACTAGAACATTTTGTGTGTATAAGTGAAGAGGAAAAATTAAGCCAGTAAAGGTATGGTGGCAAGCATAAAACAAATTGAATGGAAGTCTAAGAAATCTGTATTTATTTGATAAGAGAATATTTATTGCAATATTATTTAAAATTGTGGAAGAAAGCAAGAGTAGTTCATTGTCCATTAATAAATCACTAAAACATGATATATTTATGCTATGGAATTTTGAGACAAATGAGGTAGATCCACATGCATTGACAAAATATCACTAAGACATTAAGTTATGAAAACAAGATGTAGAGTCATGGCACTTTCTCTTATTCTTCTCTCTCTCTTTCCATTTCTCTGTCTCTCTCCCTATCTCTCTCTTTTTTCTTTTTTTTAAATATATTTTATTGATTTTTTACAGAGAGGAAGAGAGAGGGATAGAGAGCTAGAAACATCGATGAGACAGAAATATCGACCAGCTGCCTCCTGCACACCTCCTACTGGAGATGTGCCCACAACCAATGTACATGCCCCTGACCGGAATCGAACCTGGGACCCTTCAGTCTGCAGACCGATGCTCTATCCACTGAGCCAAACCGGTTTTGGCTCTCTTTCTCTTTTTTAACCACAAAAGGAAAATTTTGGAAGCCAATTATATTCACCATAAGACAGGGTTTTATAAATGTTATACTTCAAATGGCTGACGGAAGAAAGATTAAAATAACCTTCATTCACCCCCGCCCCCACCACCCTGCAAAGAACACCAATAGGACCAAGAAAAGACATTGACTGTATTTAACCATAGGATTCATATGATAGGATCTGCATTTGTGTGGAGAGATTTTTAATCCCTAAGACATTAAAGAGATTTAAAATTTAAGATTGTCTGTTTTTTATTAACTTTAGTATTATATGGAGTATAGCATTTTAACTTTTATTGAAAACATTTCAGAGTTTTTCCCACTGATATTTATTTTACAGGAGAGAAACCAAACTTGAAAATGTAAAGCACCTTTCCTGATTGCTAAAAAATGATTTAATGGCTTCTCTTAAACTTTTCTGCAGAAAATTACTCTGCTTCTATAATCATTTGCTTCCTGGGTAAGTGCTCTTCAAAACCAAATACAAAGGGTGTGTTAAATAAACCTCCAGTTCTCGAATAAGGCATCTTTGCAAGAAACAATTGAAAATAAAAATATTGTTCTATGGAATTTATGTCACAGTTTCATCAATGCATGGCTATGGACCCCATGTAAAAGAACATATCATGTCACAAGAAAAGATTTGAGGGAGTCTTTAAGTTGAAAAAAAATATTAAAATAAACTTTATCAAGCCCTTACTCCCCATCAAAAATACTTATGGAAAAGAGAAGAAAAAGGGAGAGAGAGGAAAAGGTACCTTTTGATGTCAAGATCTACACAGAATTAGTTGGTACATTTTATTGTTTTATTCAAGACTATTTTCAGTATACAGATTCCTTTTATTTTGACCTTTGCCTCAAAGCCCTTGCCAAGTAGCTAGTACCTATTAAAAATATATTCAGATTAGAAGAAACCAAGATGGCGGCAAAGGTAAACTCCTAAACTGCCGCCTCGCACAACAATTTCAAAACTACAACTAAAAGACAAAACATCTATCACCCAGAACCACAGAAAAGCTGGCTGAGTGGAAGTTCTACAACTAGAAGGAAAGAGAAAAGAGCACAAGCGCTGAAAAGCTGAGGTACAGAGGCATGAGAATCGGGCTGGTGGCGGGCAACTGGGCGCACTGCTTTTTTTCAACCTGAAGGGAGACAAACTCCCAATCACTCTGAAATCCAGTTTCTGGGGAGACGCGGGGGACCCAGATGCCTACGGGGAGAAGCTGGACTGTCGGCCATCGGGTTGGAAAATGAGGGTGACTTTCTTGCAGAGGCGCGCCCAGCAATCATTGTTTACTGTGCTGGAGTGCGGGACGCGGGGACTTGGAAACGCAGAAAGGCAGAGAAGGCTGACTGGCAGCCATTGCCGTTTGCCACGCCCTAGCCGAATGATGCCCTGAGACCCTGCCCTGCACAATCTACAAACACACCCAAGCTCAGCGCAGCAGCTTTTGCATATAAATGGCCTGCCCTGTTGAAGCTTAACAAATAAACTGCAGCTCCAGTCAGACAGCTCCAAAACCTCCAAATACCAAGCAAAGAGGAGAAAACTGTAGTTCTTGCTGTAGCTCCTGCTAGGTGGCCTCACACAGTAGCTGACCTGCACCCCATAGATCCAGAACTAGTGTATCTAGTGGTCTGTGTGAGACGACACCAGATTTCAACTACTCTCATAAGGGACACATTCAAAAGGCAGACTCAGTGAGCACCAAAGCCCCACTGGAACAAGTCCTGCCCCATAAACGTGTCTCCACCACAGCAATTCTTCCATTATAGACACAGCGGGTCCTCACAGCCAATTGGCCTGGAGGTCAATTCCTCCCAGTGACACCAACAACAATCAAGACTTAACTACAACAAGGCTGTACACACAGTCCACAAAGGGGTGCACCAAGATTGTCCACCTCAGGTAACCAGGAGGCAGACCCATTGAACCATATAGGACACCTAAGCACACAAAGCCACCCTACCAACTTAGGGAAGCAGCGAAAATGAGGAGGCAAGGAAACAGATCCCAAATGAAAGAAATGGAAGAGAACAAACAACTGGATATAGAGTTCAAAACCATGGTTATAAGGTTTTTCAAGAATTTCCTAGAAAAGGCCGATAAATTTAACGAGACCCTCGAGGATATGAAAAAGGATCAACTAGAAATTAAACATACACTGACTGAAATAAAAAATATTATACAGAGATCCAACAGCAGACTAGAGGAATGCAAGAATCAAGTCAAAGATTTGGAATACAAAGAAGCAAAAAACACTCAACCGGAAAAACAAAAAGCAAAAAGAATCCAAAAAGTTGAAGATAGTGTAAGGAGCCTCTGGGACAACTTCAAGCGTACCAACATCCGAATTATGGGGGTGCCAGAAGAAGAGAGAGAGCAAGATACTGAAAACCTATTTGAAGAAATAATTACAGAAAAGTTCCCCCACCTGGTGAAAGAAATAGACTTACAAGTCCAGGAAGCGCACAGAACCCCAAACAAAAGAAATCCAAAGAGGACCACACCAAGACACATCATAATTAAAATGCCAAGGGCAAAAAACAAAGAGAGAATCTTACAAGCAGCGAGAGAAAAACAGTTAGTTACCTACAAGGGCATTCCCATAGGACTGTCAGCTGATTTCTCAACAGAAACTATGCAGGCCAGATGGGAATGGCAAGAAATATTCAAAGTGATGAATAGCAAGAACCTACAACCAAGATTACTCTACTCAGCAAAGTTATCATTCAGAATTGAAGGGAAGATAAAGAGCTTCACAGATAAGAAAAAGCTAAAGGAGTTCATCACCACCAAACCAGTATTATATGAAATGTTGAAAGGTATTCTTTAAGAAGAGGAAGAAGAAGAAAAAACTAAAGATAAAAATTATGAACAACAAATACATATCTATCAACAAGTGAATCTAAAAGTCAAGTGAATTAAAAATCTGAGGTTCAGAATAAATTGGTGAATATAATAGAATCAGGGGCATAGAATGAGAGGGGATTGATAATTCTCAGGGGGAAAGGGGTGTCTGTGTGTGGGGTACAGGAAGAGACTGGACAAAAATCGTACACCTATGGATGAGGTCAGTGTGGGGGAGATAAGGGCAGAAGGTGGGGTGGGAACTGGGTGGAGAAGAGCTATGGGGGGGAAAAGGAGAAACAAGTGTAATAATCTGAAAAATAAAGATTTATTAAATTTAATATATATATATATTCTAATAACTAGTAGTCTTTAAGACCTGAAGAGTACCACAAAAGCATACCAATTACACTGAAAACATTTTTTTAATGAAAATATTTCATTTTTCAACTTTGAGATAAAATAAAAAGCCAAAAGAACTGGAGTTTGGTAAGATCCTAAAAAACTTGAAATTCAATGTTTTATCATTGAAAATAAATAAAACAGTCAGTTTTTATCTTATGTGCTCATATAAGAAATAGTAAAATTCGAATAATGAGAAAGTGTGTTCATATATTTTAAATCAGCATGCTGTGTTTAATGTTATGATTGAATTTTTCTAAATAATTTTGCATAAACTCAAAAAATTAATTAACACTTGATATATTTAAAAATGAAAAAAAATCACCTTTGGGTTAAAATAATGATATATATTAACATGTCATATTTTTATAAAATACATTTATATCAAATATAAATATATTACAAACTGATGTTGGTTTATAAAAGCTAGTGTTCTAAAAAGTCCAAAGTATGAATTTAAATTATAAAATGTAACTTACAATGCAAACTCAACACAAAATATGTAACTCCCTTTATGATAGGTACTAGAGGCCCGGTACATGAAAATTCATGCACTGGAGGGGAGGGCCCTCAGCCCGGCCTGCCCCCTCTCACAGTCCGGGAGCCCTCAGGGGAGGGAGGTGACCCAGTGATCAGGGGAAGGCGACTGCTGAGAGCCAATTCCAGCATGTAATAATTACAAGAGTTCCATCAAAAGGCTGATGGGACTTGCGGAGCTCAACAGGGTTGAGTCACATGTAGTTTACCTGTTGGAAATGGCTAAAGGGCACTTCCCCCAAACCTGAATAGGATAATTGTTAACTGCCAGACAGCTCAGGGCATTTTGTTGCCTCCTGTTGGCCAAACACCTGAATAGCTGTAGGCTATTCCCCAAACTGACAATGTTTCTGTATACCCTTTGATACCGTACCCTTTGAAGTGTATATTTCCACCTTGCCTTGGGACAAATTGTGTTTAATAAAAGCATGGGTCCTTGGTCAAGGAGGAGAGTCTTCTAGCTCCTTCGGCTGGAAGCTCCTCTGACCCCCAATGCCTATCAAAAATATCTTTCGTCCACGGACTCCTTCTTAATCATCTACGTGCAGCCCTTTTTCCAGAATGCTGAACCCTTTGCAAGGCTGGGAAAAAGAACCCCAGCAGGCGACACCCCCATAACACCTCTGCTGCTGCCACTGCCAGCAGCACAAGCCTCGGCCAGCCCTGGTTACCTGATCTTCAGTGGCCCTGGGCAGCTGGGCAGCCGCCATCCAAGGCTTATCTGTGCCTCAGGCATCAGCTGGGCAGCCGACATCCGAGCCTTGCCTGTGCCTCAGGCAAGCCCTGGGGGGCTGGGGGGCTGAGGGTGGGTCCAGTCGCACCACACGCCTGCTACCCCCCCCCCCGGAGGGAGGGGTTGAAAGGACTGGGGACTCTACAGGGGCTAAGGGGACTGAGCACCGTCATCTTGTGGCTATGGGTGACACCATCTTTGTGATGGTGTTACAGTCAATTTGCATATTCCCTCTTTATTAGATAGGATTATAATAAAGTAGTCCATATAAAAGAACAAGATATCAATTCTTTTTTTAAAAATGTTTTTATTGCTTTTTTTTTTTTAAGAGGGAGAGAGAGTTAGAAACATCAATGAGAGAGAAACATAGATCAGCTGCCTCCTGCACACCCCCTACTGGGGATGGAACCTGCAACCTGAGCATGTGCTCTGACTGGAAATCAAGCCAGTGACCTCTTGATACATGGGATAACACGAATACTCAACCAACTGAGCCACAACAGCTGTGCCAAGATATCAATTCTTTTTAGATGACACTGAATGGTATAATATTTATTGAAGTATATTACCAGATGTAAAGTCTCCATCCTCAAAAACATTTTTGAAAGAGGTAAACTCTAGAAATAAGGAGCATTTTATGGAAGTGTCATTTAACTTGGTTTGCTTTTTTTAAAAAAAAAACACATTAATTATATACTAATACTGAATGTTAGTAACTCTCAGGTAGCACATATATTTACTTCTCTTAATATTCATGGAAATACCTATTGGTTGGCAGAAAATGGGCAATGCTGAACTATTCTAAAACAATTACCTGAGCAATAAGTTGTGAAAGGAAATCAAGGGGAAAAAAGGACTTGAAAGTCATGGAATTTGCCAAGCTTTTTTATTCAAAGAAACATCCTACTATGAGTATTCTTTCATTCAAGTTGCTGTATGAATATATATATAGTTTATTGAAGCTCTCATAACTGACCAGAAAATAGTTTTATGGTGAAAATTTCTTGTTTTCATGAAGAGCTTCAAATATTAATTAGAAATCAACAAAAAAGTATGTTTTGCTTTGATTTATTTTTTATTTTTTATCTAAAAGAAAGTATTTAAGGTAGAAATAATTAAATATTTTTTATATGATAGAAAAACTACCTCCAGAATTCAGAAGAAGAAAAAATATCTGACTGAATAATACATCTGGGCTTTTTCAAGGGCTACTGCAACTTTGCCCTAATTACTATTCACAATCCCTAAATTGCAGAGGAAATGAAAATGGCAGAGGTAAATTTAGCAGTTTAGTGGTTGGAATTCACTTGCTTTGTCATCAAAGTAAAATGGCATATATTGGCAGCTTACATGTGAACAAAAAAATTGCTTACTCCTTGACAAGACTAGCCCTTCTGAGTTGAACTGGAAATTATACAAAGCACATAAAAATGTTCAATTTGCTCAATTAGGATTTTAATCTGAGTAACTTTTATCTGTATACCCTGGAGCTTTAGAAGGATATAAATGTATAATCCACATTAATATGCATTATGTCATTTCTCAGAACCTCATAAAGTGTGCAATGGAAAGTTAATTATATTTACCTATATATGTCATATTAAAGTGCCAAAATAATTCATTACAGTAAACCCTTGATTTTTTAGGCCTCAATTTAACACACTTCAGATTTAATGGATAAAATTTCTGGTTCATATGTCATATGGGAAAATTAGCACTCTGTTAATTTTAAAATGCTTTTAACCAAAATTTGTTTATAATTAACTTAACAGGTTATTTTTGTTATTAATTCACTGTGGTTTTTAACAAATTTTAGTGAATAAATCATATGTTAGAGAAAGCACTGTAGTAATTTCTCCAACATACATAAATAAATATTACATATCTACAGCTATAGTCTATATATTTAGATCCAAGAGTCACTATTTGTAAACAATGTTCAGGGAATGATTAGCGAATGATCACATTGCACTGAGTGTGATCTTTGGTTCTGTTGTCATGTGGCATGACTTTCTGCAGCAGTTTTCACACTTGCTGGCCAATTTTCCTCTATGTGACAAGCCATGCCCTAGCCGTGTGCACTTGTTTACGCGCAATGACTGGTGAATGCAAGCATTTACTAGACCTATTCAGTATAAATTTAAAATTACAACAATACATTAGAAAACTTTTCTGTGAAATTAAACTTTTCATATGTACTTAATTTTCATTACATGAGCATGTCTATATAAGTAAAGACAGGTAAACTGACTAATTTGTCAATTTTTTAGCATATGCATTGGGAAAACCTACTTTATTATATAATGGACTTTCAGCTGTAATGGACACCCCTCGCTAGAATTAGTCCATTATATTGAGGCTTTATTATAATGTCTTTTTGTCCTATATGCCTAAGACCAGGCCTCACCCCAATAGGGGCAACCTTCATTTGATCATGTGTCCAGGACTTTGTACAGTGCTTACAATTAGAAGACATTTATTATTTGTGTTGAATAAACAACTGGATAAATAGAAAATTTTATTCATATTTTTTAAGCTGTATATTTACTACAGTGCAAACTAAGAGATAAGACTGAACTTTGTAGAAGGGGCACTTAAGACTTGGAAATACTGAGAAATACTGGAAAATTAGAGAGAGATCTTATAAAAAATAAAACAGATGCCTGTGCCTTGCTGGGAGATGGGAGTGGCCGGGGAGAGGTCAATGGGGGGGAAAAGGAAACTTATGTAATACTTTAAACATTAAAGAATTTAAATAATAAAATAAAGTAAAATAAAATAAAATAAAATAAAATAGATGCCTGTGCCTCACCCTGAGCATTTATGATTCAGTAAGACCCTGGAGGCACTGAGATGTGTGTACTCTTTTTAATCCTCACCAGAGTATATGCTTTTATTGATTTTTAGAGAGAGAGGGAGGGGGAGAGAGAGAAACATATGTGAGAGAGAAACATCGATCAGTTGCCTCTCTAATGTGCACCGACCAGAGATCGAACCCACAACCCAGGTATGTGCCCTGACCAGGAATCAAACCTGCAATTGTTTTTAGTGTATGGGACCATGCTCCAACCAACTGAGCCACCTGCCTAGGCAGATATGTTCATTTTTAACATTAGTTTTGTTATTTTTAGGTCATTTTTAAGATGATCAAAACCAAATATTTGTGCAAAAGATCTATAATATGTTACTTATCCTTTAAGGAAGAACAGAGCAGATGTCAGATACACATACTAAAATTAAATGTTGGCCTTACCAGATTTTTACATTGTGTGTGTGTGTGTGTGTGTGTGTGTGTGTGTGTGTGTGTGTGTGTGTGTTTTAACAGTTGGAATGAACTTGTTATTCTAAGTTGTTCTGTTTGAAAACAAAATTGGATAATTAAGATAAAAAATGTAGACCTTTAAACAAAACATAACAATTATATGTTCTAGGAAGTTTAATACAAATAACTGACAGTTGTCATGTTCCATTGATTTGGAACCTCAGCCTAGTAGAGAGGTGCAAATTGTAAGTCAAAAGTCTGAGTTGACCTATATTCGCCAGCACCATATGTTTCAAAAGACTGCATACATGGGAAGGATGAGATACTCAGATTTATTTTCTCCACATTTCCATACCCTTTTAGATTACAGTCAATAATATACTCAGGGGAACATAGCCATTGCCAAGGGTCTTTGAGATTAGTTTGCTTTCAGGGGGAAGTAGACACAAAGAGAAGGTAGAGAAAAGGCGTTATATAGCATCACCATTCCTACTGAGTCAAAATCTCAGGAAGACAAGTGGACTTCATGTGGTTCACTCTATTTTTTATTGCAAACTTAAAGCAGGAAGAATACTGGGATCCAAAGTTAAAAATTAGTCTGGTCTGAATAAAAACAGTTCTGATAAATCCAGCTCTGAGAAAACAGACAAAAACTGTTTATAATATAACAACATGTCTAATAATATTTGATATTAAGATAAAAAAAGATTATAAGCATTTTCAAAATGCTCAGCCATCCTATTTTTACTTTAAATTGGCATTAACATTTTTATTTTTATCTCTACAGACTATATGTAATTTTTACTAGTTGTGTTGATACAGATTTTTAATTTTTAATACACTTACACATATAAAATAGCAAATAAAAAAAGGTTTATAATAGAAATATCTCACCTTTCCCAATCTGCAGTTTTGCAATCCAAAGGAAATAATTTCAATTATTTAACTGTTTCTAACTTAAATCTGTTGATTATGTCCATATCTATAATTTATGATTGATCACTTTCTATTGATTTTTAATTTTTTTACATTAACAGTTGTCTTTTTTATTATTATAGACTAGAAGCCCAGTGCACGAAATTTGTGCACGGCAGGGGGTTGTCCCTCAGCCCAGCCTGTACCCTATCCAATCTGGGACTCCTGGAGGGATGTCCGAACGCCCGTTTAGGCCCGATCCTGGGATCGGGCCTAAACGGGCGGTCGGACATCCCTCTCACAATCCTGGACTGCTGGCTCCCAACTGCTTGCCTGCCTGCCTTCCTGATTGCCCCTAACCACTTCTGCCTGCCAGCCTGATCACCCCCTAACCACTCCACTGCCAGCCTGGTTGATGCTTAACTGCTCCCTGCCAGCCTGTTTGCCCCCAACTTCCCTCCTCTGCCAGCCTGGTCACCCCTAACTGCCCTCTCCTGCAGGGTTGATCACCTCCAACTGCCCTCCCTTGCAGGCCTAGTCCCTCACAACTGCCTTCCTTCCAGGCCGGGTGCCTCCCAACTGCCCTCTCCTGCTGGCCATCTTGTGGTGGCCATTTTGTGTCCACATGGGGGCAGGATCTTTGACCACATGGGGGCAGCTATATTGTGTGTTGCAGTGATGATCAATCTGCATAGTACTCTTTTATTAGATAGGATAGAGGCCTGGTACAGGGGTGGGGGCCAGCTGGTTTGCCCTGAGGGGTGTCCCTGATCAGGGTGGGGTTCCCTTGGGGTGTGGGGCGGCCTGAGTGAGGGACCTGTGGTGGTTTGCAGGCTGGCCATGTCCCCTGGCAACCCAAGCGGAGGCCCTGGTATCTGGAATTTATTTTCCTTCTACAATTGAAACTTTGTAGCCTTAAGCGGGTGAGCCCAGCCAGGGTGTGCGGAAAGCTTTGCTCCCCTGTTGCCACCGGCAACCCTGGCCTGCTCTCTCAAGCTCCATTCTGCCGCCATTTGTTTGAATTTGTTTACCTTCTATTATTGAAACTTTGTAGCTTGAGTGGAGGCTTAGGCCTGCAACGGCTATCGGAAAGCTTGGCTTGCTCTGTTACCTGGGAAACCTTGCTCTCTGTGGCTGTAGCCATCTTGGTTGGGGTTAATTTGCATACTCTCCCTGATTGGCTGGTGGGCGTGGCTTGGCTGGTGGGCATGGCTTATGTAGCGGAGTGATGGTTAATTTGCATATTACCATTTTATTAGAGAGGATAAGTAGTTACTTCATACTGCCCAATTTAGCACTCTTATTTTTTAATATACTTTTAACTTTATATATTTTCTACCAACTCAGTATGTTCTGAAGCCTTTCTCTATGAGGCGAGGAAATCATTCTTTCCCTTTTAGTTCTCCTTTCTTCCATTTCACATTAAATTCTGTTCTGCATCTGTTATCAAATGTCTATGGGTTGAGCCGAAACTGGTTTGGCTCAGTGGATAGAGCGTCGGCCTGCGGACTCAAGGGTCCCAGGTTCGATTCTGGTCAAGGCCATGTACCTTGGTTGCGGGCACATCCCCAGTGGGGTGTGTGCAAGAGGTAGCTGATCGATGTTTCTCTCTCATCGATGTTTCTAACTCTCTATCCCTCTCTCTTCCTCTCTGTAAAAAATCAATAAAATATATTTTTTTTTAAAAATGTCTATGGGTTGTGAAAAGCCTGAATGACAGTCTGTTCAATGCTTCTGTGTCTCTGTATCTATTTTTGTTCATCGGTTTATGTTGTTCATTATATTCCACAAATGAGTGAGAACATGTGATGTTTATCTTTCTCTGACTGGCTTATTTCGCTTAGCATAATGTTCTCCAAGTCCATCCATGCTGTTACAAATGGCAAGAATTTCTTCTTTTTTACAGCAGCATAGTATTCCATTGTGTAGATGTACCACAGTTTTTTAATCCACTCATCTGCTGATGAGCACTTAGGCTGTTTCCAAATCTTAGCTATTGTAAATTGTGCTGCTGTGAACATAGGGGTGCACCTCAGAGGGAAGGAAGGAGAGGATGTGTGGGGGTAAATGATCAAGCAAAGGTCTTGTATGCATGCATATAAGCATAACCAATAGACACAGAGACTGGGGGAGAGGGGGTGAGGGCATGTGCTGGGGACCAGGAGTGGCCAGGGAGAGGTCAATGGGGGGAAAGGAGACATATGTAATACTTTAAACAATAAAGAATTTAAAAAAAAGATGAAACTTGAAAAATAAAACAAAAGAAATAATATTGAGAATTGAAGCACTTTAATTGTTTAGTAAAGGCATGATAAAACAAAAAACATCCATGCCCATGTTATGAATATAACATGTTAAGCCTGTCTCTCAATGTGCATATTTCTGTTGTCTTAATTATACAGTTTGATTTATTGGGAACCATGTTCCGGGTTACAAATAGCATCTCATCAAACGTGCTTTTCACCTGCCATCCATCCATTATTTTTTGGTGACAGCACAATATCCGCCTATGGTAATTGCATGCTGGTAATTTATTTTTAATATTGTTCAGCTGGTTGGTTGAAATTTAAAATAGATAATAACAGCATTGAGTCTTATAACAATGTGATTCTTTTTCTTTTTATTAAATACAAAATAACTACCTTTTGAATAATAGAGAAAAATAAAAAATAATTTTCTAAGAAAAAGACATTTAACAAATCATGACATTTTGAGCACTAAATGTCACCTAATTGTTTCATGATGTATGTCTTATTATTTCACTCTTCTAAGTAGAGTGTCATTTTAGTCCATTTTCCCAAGTAAATGAAATATTAAATAACATTAATTTTCTAGAAAACTAAAGTCAACCAATTTTAACTCTTACATGTCTTTTAATTTAACCATTTGGTTTATTTTCCAATATATAATGGCTAGTGCTAATTAGGAGAAAACTGTGGTAAAATGTTAGGTTAAACTATTAAGTGTGTTTAAGAGGCATTCAGGATATGACACCATATTTTGGGGATCTTTTATGTGTACCATTAGCAAAAACGAAACATATTAAATCAGAAATGTATAGATCACCTAGATATTTGAGAACTAGGTAAAATATGATGCTATTCCAGCACTTTTGTGACTATGTAGTAAAACAAGCAATGAACATAATAGAAACTGAGCTGAGACTTGACCAGGCATCATATCCCCCCTTAAACAAATTTTATTCTCTTGATCAGTAAATTTATATCTTTAGTCAAGATCCTTTTTTGATTTCCAGAACACATGTATAATTGCCTTCTGAGATCTCCACTTAGATCTGACAGAGGCAACTCAATTTACCCAAACACATCTAAACCAGCTCTCTTCCTTCTTGTCCAGGATCTCTTACTTAGTACATTACGTGATAACGTGCCCCATCCACACAACAGCTTGGGCCAGGACACCAGGTACCATATCTCCCTCTTACCCACTCATCAGGTCTTATCAGTTCTATTTCCTAAATAATTTCTTTACTCTGATCTCTTGTGTTTATTTTTACTATCAACATCTTCATCTAAAACTTGATATTCTCTTGATTTCAATGGTATTCTAACTTGTTCTAGGAATTCTTCACTCTTGCCACCCTTCAATACAGGAACTGAGTAAAAGTGTTTAAAACTCAAATATAATCATTTACTCCCCACCAATATTATTTGGTAACATCTGATTGCCTGTAATAATATACTTTCAAAAATTTCTACTAGGACTCACAAGATACTTAATGTAACACCAACTTATCACTTTAATCTTTATACTCTATTCATGTCCGGTTTCTATCCCTTGAATGACCAAGTTTCATGTCATTTTCAATGTCTTCTGCCTCCTTTCTGCCTAGATAAGTTCTTTTAATTTTTCAAGTGTGTTTCTACATTATTCATTCTTTCAGAAAGAATTTCCCTAAAGATCTAAAATTAAGTGAGACCTTTATTTTATTGTTCCCCCTTTTAACACTCATAATATAAGACTGCCTCTCATAGTAGACTGCAGTCTTCATAATGACAGAGCTAAATACTGCAGTCAGCAGCAAAACAAAACCTTGCTATTAAGCTCTGGTGACTCATTCAATTTATACTTCCCCCACTCTGAGAATCTCTGGTCAGTCAACTTGGTAATGAGAACTTCAAATGACTGCTGGCTGAAGAGATAATTTTGTTTAATAACTATTGGCATGCTGACAATTTCTAATTCTCTTTGGCTTCAGAACCATATGCTCATTTAGCTGCTTCCTGGATATTCTAATTGAATGTTTCCAATGGACTCCAAATTAACATATGTTAAACAAGTACAACTTTTAGAACTAGTAAGAGGGGTCACTTCTCTAGGCCCATGCACCAAAAACATACTACAAGTAAACTTACTAAAGGACACATGAGTGTTTCTGAAACTCGGGATTTGGCATTCCACACCAGCACAGAACTTTCCATAATCTTAAATATTCATTCTCATGACTAACGTTGTTTAGGCCTTAGGGAAATTGTTCCTTACATCACTCCCGCTGTGTCCTTGAAATAAAAGTGACTATGGCCAAATGCAATGCCAGTTTGATGATTTTGCTATTGCCAATATCTGAATGGACATTACTTCAACAAGTAATGAACAATGGTAGAAAAAAAGCAAATAAATTCATTTGTCAATATTTTTTTTTCTCTCAGCAGGATTGCAAGGTGTTTTCCCTTGACAAATTACTGTTTGCCAATAGTGACAACTATCTGTTATTTATTTTTCTTTATAAATATTTTAAATTTTTTATTTATTGATTTTAGCAAGAAATAGGAAGCAGGGGGGAACATTGGTTTGCTGTTCCATTTATCTATGCATTCATTGGTTGCTTCTTATATGTGCAACCTTGATGTATTGGGACAATGCTCTAACCAAGTTACCCAGGCAGGGCTCTTTATATTTTAATTAGGGGCCCAGTGCACGAATTTGTGCTCTTTGAAAGAAACTGTGGGCTGAGAAGCTGCAGTGGGCACTGGGGCAGGTCTGAGACCATCCTCTGCACCCCTGCCCCGCCCCTCCCACCACAACCTCGCTCCCACCACTCCCACATGCTGATGGCCCCGGTCCTGCTCACACCCGCTGATGTGCAGAGTGATTGGGGCTGGTGCCAACAGCAGGTGCAAGTAAGGCCGACGCTGTCAGCAGGTGCGAATGATGGCTGCTGCCCCGATCACCCTTTAGGAGCAGCGAGAGATGGAGAAGCCCTCAGGGACGATTGGGGCCAGCAGCTGCAGCTTGCACCCGCTGACGGCGCCAGCGCTGGGCACCTTCAGTAGTTGTGAATGGGGCCAGCATCAGGTGCAAGGGGAGGTGGAGAAGCCCTCAGGGGCAATCAGGGATGGCATCAGGCGCTGGCAGCAGGTGTGAGTGGCGGTTCCAGCACCAGCAGTGGGTGTGAACAGGGCCGGCACTGGCAGCAGTTGCAAGTGCTGGGTGGGACTGCAGCATGCAGGAACAAAGAATTTTCAGTAACCACCAGAGGCTCGCCCCAATGACAGTGACCAGCACCTCACCTTGGTCTGGTGCCCCCGCTCACCTGCTCCACCATCCCACTGCAGCTGATGCCCACCATGTTCCATTCATGCCCTCTATTGGTCAGCCCATGTCATGGCAACTGGTTGTTCTGTTGTTCTGCCATTCAGTCTATTTGCATATTAGCCTTTTATTACATAGGATTATAGTTCTGAAGGAATTCAAGATATTCATAAGAGCTGCATGTGGGAGATGAATAATTGTCTTTTCATTTTGGTTTTCTATTTGGGTTTGTGACTATGTATTAGGTAGATCCTCTACACCTCTCAATCTCTAGTGCAGGACAGTGTTAAACTGTTTCTGACTAATTACATCAGGCAAAGACTCAAAGCCTCCAGAGACTGTCTCTGCCTACAGACTGATAGGATTCTGATTTGAATTACTCCCCAGGCAATTGTCCTCAGGTGTGGTGAGAATTTTTTTCAACAGGGTGGGGCAGTTGCTTCTTCCTGGAGGCTAATTGTTATTTTTAATCTCTTAAGTGGCCTCAGGGCAAGGTATTTTCCAACTGAGTGTGTCAACTGTCTTACCCCCCAGGCAAGGCAAATGTCTATGTGGGAAAGATGCCCTCCTCTGTGTGAGGGAATGACTCACCCCAGGAAACTTGGCGTGTCTACCTTCTGGGCTCTATCCCCTGACTCCCCAGTCTTGGCTTCTGCTCTCACAGCTCCAGTCCACTTTACCCTCCCTCTGCCAGAGCACAAGGTGGGTGGCTCCACAAGGAATTTTGTGCATTGGCCCTTTAAGAGGGTGCCTGAATTTTCAGCTGCCACTCTGTGCCCAGCTTCTTTTCACAGAAAAATATTATGTGGGTACCCTCCTCAGGTTTGGTGCTCTCTGCTGGGTGGCCCAGCTTGGGGATTAGATCCCAGGGTTCTCAGTGGCTCCCCCTTAGAGCTGAGATATCTCTCTGGGACTTCAGTTGCTGTCTCTGGGCACCCAGCCAGCCCTTTCACCCCTCCATCCCTCTTACCAGTCTCTATTCGGTCTCTGCTTTAGGTCCTCAAGGTGTCAGGGTTCTCTCCTGCGAGATTTCTGTTGATTATTCAGGAAGTTTTTCTGTATTTTAATTGTAATACCAGTTTGTTACTGGGACCATGTCTGTGCAGCATACAATTACTCTGCTGCCATTTTTTAATCTGGAGATGAATAATTGAATTGTTAATTCATAGTATTCTTTGAAAATGCTTTAATTGCATAAAAATAATTCTAGTCATTATATGCATTATATGTGTTAGGCGTATTCTTCATATTTCTATATAAAATGACATCCAAGAGATGGTTAAAATTTTTATATGTAATTGTAATTTATATAATGAAATTAAAGTATTTTGCAATATTTTCTGTGATATTTATAAATTATTGTATAAGATTTTCTTACAATGTTTGAACTCAGTTTATTTGGAGTCTGAGTATTATTGTAAAAAATTTTTTTGACATTTCAATTTCCTAATTATTAAAAGGAAAAGTTTGATAATAAGAAATTAATTTTAATAAGCTACCTAAAAATTATAATTCAAAAAAGACCTTATTTGGCATTAATGACATTAATTCTTTTTTCTTATTTTACTTAATTTTTTTTAATCTTTATTGTTGAAAGTATTACATAGGTCCTCCTTTTCCCCCCCATTAACCTCTTCCAGCACATTCCTGTCCCGCCACCAAGGCCCTCACCATCCCATTGTCTGTGTCTATAGGTTATGCATATATGCATACAAGTTCAAAATAGTTCTGATCATCAGTTTATTTGATTTATTAGATTCCACATATGAGTGAGATCATGTGGTACTTATCTTTCTCTGACTGGCTTATTTCACTCAGCATAATACTCTCCAGATCCATCCATGTTTAGGAGTTTCATATCTCTGTTTTACTATATGTCCAAATATCGCTGTTCATGCACAGAACACAAAGATATGTATAATAATTAAGTTCTATCTTTGACAGTTTGCAAACTTTCAGTAATTAAAAACCACAAGTTTACATTTTTATATTGTAAATATAGTTGTATTTATCAACATAAAAAGCTAGAAGATATATGATCTAATATTACTAGCTTCACTTTGTAATATTTAATTATTAATCACATAATAAGTAAGCCTCTATGTGGAGTGTTTACAAGTATTAGGAGCAGGCTTGTCTCAAACTTAACTTATTACTCACGTTCTGAATCTCCACCTAATCTACTGCTTCCTCTGTGTTCGCCATCAGAAAATTGCACCATTAATCATCTAGTTGTCCTATCCACTGCCTTTAATATTGAGGACCTCATCTAGTCTGAAAGTCTTCAAAAACATCGCTCCCTTCGGTTAGGACATGTTTCTTTCCATTCCTAATATAGCGAACTCCAAAACAGTTCGAATAATTTTTTTTTTTTTTTTTTTTTTTTTTTAGGCAGACCATCCCTAATCTATTTGATTGGTCTGGGTTTTGTTTGTTTTTGCAACATATTCTAATTGCACTTCCCTAATGAATGTTTATTTACCATTTTAAAATCTGCCTTCCCTGAAAGACTGTAAGGTATAGATCTAAATTGTTTGCCATTGTTTCCAAACACAGTGAAATGTCTGATTCACGGTATGTTTTTATTACATTGAATTTAATCATATGAATTAAAAGTATTTAATTGAAAATAAGGCAAAGACTAAAAATATTTATTTTAAACATAAACCATCATTTAAGTAAAATATGGAAGCATAATAAAGAAATCGGAACATAACTCGAAAGAAAAGTTGGCAAGAGGAAAATCCTAATGCTGTATTCATAGGCTGAGTTTATTAACAAAACCAGGTATTCATTCCAGCAAATGTCATTAGAACATCCTAGCATCATTTTCCAACTTGTCAATGCTGTAGGACTAACATTAAGAAGAATATTTTAAATCTATCTCTGTAACAGGTTTTCAGTAATTCAGAAATGAATGTTCAGACTGTTTATTTAATGTGAAACCAATCAACAGTTGCTACATTGAAAGATAAAAATACAAGTGTCAGAAATTTGCACAACACTCATATTTTTAATTGTCTTAATCTTTCTGGTTTATTCTATAACCTAAGATTTAAATAGAGATTTTGAGTTTCAGAAAGACCTGAGAAATGTTTTTACAAAATCAGGTTGCTAAGAAAATAAATTATCCTCTTAATACTTATATATCTAAAATTAAATGTTTCTAATTTAGTGTATTCATTAATGAATACACTTTTATTCACTTAGAAATAAAAGATTTTTTCTCTTATGCAGTCTGACATACAAGGGAACAAACTAAAATCTTTCCCTGGAGATGAAATGTGTTAAAAAGCTATTTTAACTGTCACTGTAGAGTAGTTACTAATACTCTAGCCATTCTCTTTTTGACACTCATTTATTACATTTTAAATTGTTTTAGAGTAGTCATTAAAAACATCTATGTTCTTTTATCATATATAAATTTATAACACTATATCACTTATATACCAGTATATGATAAATAGCAAGTATTCAGTAACTATTAAAATTAGAAAATCTACTAAGACTAAGAGCCATGTACAATTTAAATCATATGTAAAATATAGTTTTAGCTCAGCCAGTGTCACTCAATGGTTGAACATTAACCCATGAACCAGGTCACAGTTTGATTCCTGGGCAGGCCTGGGTTTCAGGCTCAATCCTCAGAAGAGGGTATGCAGGAGGCAGCCAATCAATTATTCTCTCTCATCATTGATGTTTTTATACCTCTCTCCCTCTCCCTTCCTTTCTCTGAAATCTATGAACATATATAAAATTTTAAGATAAATAAAATATTGTTTTATTATACATGTTAAACATCTTAGAAAACATTCAAAATATAAATTAAAACATTAGATTCATTCCTTCAGTTTGTTCATAATTTCTGGGGGTTTTTTTTGTTGTTGTTGTTTTGTTGCTATAAAGGACCTTCAGTTTATAATTTGGTTGGTGGACAAGTTTGCAGTTTTGAAAATTATTCTTTGCTGTGTAGAGAACTACAGAAGACCTTTATACTTAAGCTTGGCCTTCTTTTAAATTGTATTTACATTCACATGTCTATCTCCTGGGAACTGACTTAAAACACAGTTAATAATGAGCAGAATTTTCCTTATGGGCATAATAGGTTCGGTTTGTCTCCTAAAAAGAAATAGGCAACCTATAATAACTGTCCCCAATATGTTTTTTTGAATGTATGTGAAAAACTTCAATCAAGGTATATTATCAAGCAATTACTTCTACTAAACTCTGTTATAAGGAGAGTGCAGAACAAAGAGAATTTCCCAATGTAACTTCTTTCTCAAAGAGAAAAATGCAAATTTCAAAAATGGTCCATTCACACTTGCATAATTGCCTATAGAACACACATCTATATATAAATCATTCAGCATAGTTCATAATACATAGTGTTCAAGAAATACTTATTTAAAGAATGGGCAAATAAATGCAAAATATACAAAATGTACATACAACAGCATCAACACCAACAATAAAATTATCTTATATAATACATATTTTATCTTCCAATATTTAATCTCTCTATCAGATTAAAAATTAGTTTCATATATATGGGTAAATATGATGAATAGATTGATAGTGACAGAAAGTGAGAGATGCTTTCTTTATGAAGAAGGGCTTAATATAATTAGCTATTCTAAGAAAATTAGAAAAAACTTAAATGCATCAATATTTGTAGGGAGAAATAAACCATCTATATAATAAAAGGGTAATATGCAAATTGACCCTAACGGCAGAACAACTGGGAATGACCAGTCGCTATGATGCACACTGACCACCAGGGTGCAGGCGCTCAATGCAGGAGCTGCCCCCTGGTGGTCAGTGCACTCCCACAGGGTGAGCTCCGCTCAGCCACAAGCTGCACTGATGGCTGTGAGCCTCTCCTGCCTCCTTGGCAGCACTAAGGATATCCACCTGATGGCTTAGGACATCCCCCAAGGGCTCCCGGGCTTACAGAGGAATGTCTGACTGCCAGCTTAGGCCCAATCCCCTGGGGAGCAGGCCTAAACTGGAATGTGGACATCCTCTGAGGTATCCCGGATTGTGAGAGGGAGCAGGATGGGCTAAAGGCCCCTCCCCCCCCACCACCACCCAGAGTGCACAAATTTTCATGCACTGGACCTCTAGTAGTATATATACTGTAGAAAATTTACATTCTCTAAAACTTAGGTATATAAAATGTACAACATATTGATGTTTATGCTATAATTCAATATGTTAAAATTATAAAAAATTTATATATAAGCACAATTATCTAAAAGAGACAAACAAATGAAATATCCATCTCAACAAGTAGAGAGTGTATCATCATTTTGTTTTCATTTCAGGATGATTTTTTAAAATCTGAGATGTAATTTAACTTTAATTTTATTTCATTGATTTTTATACTGAAGCAATTATTTCCCTGTCTGATATTATTAAATGTGCATAGTTCTGCATCTTACTTTAGCAATTAATACCATCTAGTTAAGTCATGATAATGTTCAAGACAATCCCTTCAGAGATATTGACAAGATGTTTCATTAATCATAATCTTTATATAAATACTAGAGATCCGGTGCATGCCTCAGCCTGGCCTATGCCCTCTCGCAATCTGGGACCCCTTGGGGGATGTTGGAGAGCCAGGTTTGGCCCAATTCCTGCAGGCCAGACCAAGGAAATATATGCCTCTGGTATGCATATAAGATTTTTGGTTAATATCTTCCTGCCCTCTCTCCTCTCCCCTTCCCTTTGAGATTCATCAGTCTGTTCCATGTTTCCATGCCTGTGGTTTCTGCTCCTGCATTGAACATCTGCCCCCTGGTGGTCAGTGCACATCATAGCTACTGGCTGGTCAGCTAGTTGGCTGGTGGGCCGGTCGCTTGGGCTTTTATATATATAGATAAATCCCCAGATATTTTATTTTCATAGTTTGATTTTAGCTTATTTGAGGGATGAAAAATAAAGAGTAAAAAATTTAGTCTTTTTTTTGAAGGAAGTATTAACTCACTAGTCATAAACAAATTTAAATACTAGGTAACATCCAAATAACTTATAAATTTAAAACAACTGTTCATTTAATAAGAACCTGTGGAAAATTGTTAAATAGTAAATCAATTGATCATTACATTTCTTTTCAAAATATAATTAGGTAGGTCTGTTTACCTCATTGCTCAACTTTCTTATTTCACAAAGGAATAATTAATAATTTGTCTTTTGCATAAACACTAATATTTTCTCTGAAATGAATATTTACTTCTGAGCTTGCTCTATACTTTAGATAATGAATGATATTTTTTGACTCAGTAGTGAGGAAAGAAACTTTATTTTGCAATAAATAAACTAAGGAAAAACATAAGTCTCAAGGAGAAGTTCTTAATTCTATGAAAGAATTATTCTTTTATTTTCTTAAAGAGAGAACACAAGAAGACAATCAAAATCATTTATCAGATCAATGTTTTGCACTGGCCTATTTTTTATTATTTCTTCAGGCATATTTTCTTTCACATTTGAGATTGACTCCAAATTATTGATCATTGAATTAGAAGTCACGGATTTTACATTGTTTTGTTGAGCATTTTTTTTATTACAGAAAATTTAAACATGCATCAAATAAATTAAATAGCATAATGAATTCCATGTATTCTTTCCTATTTGCAAAAATTATCTTTGTTTCATCTGCAACTGTTCCTACTCTCCCCACTCTCTTACATATCTAGGTAGATATTTCCTTTCTCCTTCCTAATGCTAAGACTTTTTCTCTATTCCTTGATGAAAGGTTTCAGAGATTTTTCTGTATGATACTCTTGAAAGAACTCATTCTTAAATTCTTTATTCTACCAAAGAGAGGGGGGACAGTTATTTTGTTATGTGATATTTACAATTCTGTTCCTTGAGTTCTACATCTAGATTAATTTCTTTTTCTTTTTTAATTCTCACATGAAGATATTTTTCCCATTGATTTTTAGAAGAGTGAAAGAGAGGGAGGAGGGAGTAGAGGGGGGTATAGGGGAGAGAAAGAGAGAGAGAGAGAGAGAGAGAGAGAGAGAGAGAGAGAGAGAGAGAAATATCTATGTGAAAGAGACACATCAACTGGTTGCCTCCCACTGATTGCCAGGGATTGAACCTGCAACCTAGGTACAAGCCTTTGACCAGGAATTGAACCTGGGACCCTTCAGTTTGAGATCTGATGCTTTAACAACTGAGAAAAACTGGCCAGGGCTAGATGAATTTCTTAAATCTATATATTACTGATTTTGCTAAAATTTTCTTAATCTTGAATTGAAATAATTTGGCTATTTTTTAAATTTTTATTTAATTATAAAAAGACTATGATCTCTGATTATTGCTTAAGCTGAATATATAACAATTTTCTACATATATTGTCATTTTAGTTTTGGGTTTCTGTTTAACAAAAAATGCTATAAAATTTTTAAAAACATTTTTATATAGTTTTTATTTCCTGGAAGCTTTAAATTTTTAACACATGATTTCTTCCAATGCCACTTTTGAAGGAATAGAATACAAAGAGGTCATTTTGCTAAAAGTCATACAACCAGCTTATGCCAAAACTTTGGATTGCCAGATCTTTGCATTTTTCATTGAACTGCAGAGTATCTGTCCATCTCAAAGCACCTATTCTTAATAGTTATGTTTTGCCTAGATTTAATTTTCCTAGTTAAATGTTTATTTTTAAAATATTGTCTCCTATCCTATCTAATAAAAGTGTAATATGCAAATTGACCATCACTTCAACACACAAGATGGCCGCCCCATGTGGTCAAAGATGGCTGCCCCCATGTGGACACAAGATGGCCACCACAAGATGGCTGGCAGGGGAGGGCAGTTGTGGGCGATCAGGCCAGCAGAGGAGGGCAGTTGGGGGGAACCAAGCCTGCAAGGGAGGGCAGTTGGGGGCAATTGGGCCAGCAGGGGAGCAGTTAGGCATCGATCAGGCTGGCAGGGGAGTGGTTAGGGGGTGATCAGGCTGTCAGGCAGAAGTGGTTAGGGGCAATCAGGCAGGCAGGCAAGCGAGCAGTTGGGAGCCAGCAGTCCTGGATTGTGAGAGGGATCCCAGATTGGAGAGGGTGCAGGCTGGGCTGAGGGACACACACACCCCGTGCACGAATTTTGTGCACTGGGCCTCTAGTAATATCAGTAATATAATTACCTCCTATGAGATGAGTGTTGAAATAATTCATAGTTTTAAAAGGGTTACTTTCCCCACAATCATAGACAAACACACACTCATAGCAGATTTATCCTAAGACCAACACCACTTTGCCAAAAGTAATTAGATTTGCTTAAAATCAAGCAAGCCAACAAACAAACAGCAAACAACCTCACTTCAGGTTTTATTTTCTCTTAGATGTTTTAATAGTACTGAGTGTTAATATAGATCCTCTATTGACTTCCAAGCTAATTAGTTTTGTTAGGTTCCCAAGTGTAATCAGAATTAAATAATATCTAAAATATTAATCTTTAGGGTCTCAAAAACAAGCTTTTTGTCTGGTGACACATACTTTAAAATTCATTTAATGTCCTAAAAATTATAAATATTTCCTTTTTTTAACCAAAGGGAAAACATTTATGTGAAGAATAAAAAGTGTATTTCTATTCAGTATTTTTCCAAATTGTTTCATTATTACTATGTTTTTTTTTATTCCTTCCTAGTAAATGCAACCACAGAAGTCCAACGGCACAGGAAATATGGCTTCTTTTCCACAATTATTAATACCAGTAGACACAACTGAGCCCTCTGAGGGAACAAACTCAGTTTTCGGAGAGAGATTTTTGAACAGATGGAGAAGAAGCCAGCCACGACACAAGAAACTGAATAATCACTCCTGTCTGTGAATATGCTCAATTCCAATAAAGAGACTTTTCATTTGGAGTGAAAAGAAGAATGTCCTATAATGCTACTAATCATGTTAAATTACGATGATCTATTCACATCTTAGACAGCTTGGTTCAGCAAGCAGTTTTCTTGCCACTTATAGAAGCAGATAGGCAAGTTTATCACAGGAGAAAGGCTCCGATTGAAAAGTGGCCAGGCACAGGAAGGACTGAGGTCGGGGTCCTGGAGCAACTAGTCACCAGCAGGCATATTGTCACATGCTGAGAGAAGAGCACGTGGACGGGCTGTGGAAAGAAACACAGTGGACTTTTTCAATAATTTTACCAAGGGCTCGTTACATGTTCTCAACTCTAGTTGTACAATACAATTACCTGAGAGGCTTTTAAAAATAATACCAATGTCTGTGTCCCATCTCAGATCAATTAAATCAGGGTCTTTGGAAGAGAGGCCCAACCATCAGTGTTTTCAAAAGCTCCTTGGATGAACCTAGAAATGCAGGTTGCTTTAAGAGCTCCTGAGCTCACTTCCGGTCATGTTTCCCTTAGAGATCTGTCCTTGACACATTAAGTACAGCAAACGATAGCTACCACTTGAAAATTTGAAGAATTGAGTTTCCTTATCTCTTTAGATTGTGTTTGGCTTATTTCTCAGAGCAGCATATTTTGACATGGAGCTGCAGGTTTTTGGTTCTCTTAATGGTTCTACTTGGCTATTCTCTTTCAGTATTTCATCTGACTACACAGCATTACCTTTCACCTCTTTAAAAGTACATATAGCAGATCCACTTTTGGCATATATTTTACCATCCAACTTCCTGCATATATTTTCTACTATTTCCTGAAATCAAAATTAATAATAGAGGATATTATTACATAGCAAAACTCATTAGGTAGACAAGTTATGAACCAATAATGAACACTGCAGGGCAGATGACATACCATGAGACCTCAGGGTTTATTTAGGGTATAGTGGACAACCAGACAAGTACGTGCCAGTATCCAAGGGAATTAGGAAAGTCTAAGGTCAAAATTCTCCAAGTACATGTTTGGTAGCAAGGACATAAGACAGAAGAAGGTTGAGATACCACAACAGATCACAAGGATATAGAGAAAAAAGATGGAGGATTTAGGAGTGTGATATATGGAATTCTAAATAGATAGTTGATTATGAAAATAGTATGTATTCATGTATGGCAGATGCCAATCTACTAGGTCTACACAAGACAAAGGCTGAGTCCCAGGAATTAGTTTTAGAGGAGAAGGGTCAATAAAATAGGACTTCAGAGTAAGCAAGAAGACAGATTTGGGGTCCAACCACATGTTAATCAGAACAAGGCATTGGCAATGGAGGAATCCAAAATTAGGATAAAATCAGGGGCTTATTTCTCAGAGCATCATATTTTGACATGGCTTAAGATGATTTAAGAATGTCACCTAAAATAGCCTTAATCTTTTAAACATTTGACCACTTATGTCTCAGAAGAATAGAGAACCTAAGAGTGCAATCTCTGGAGCCCAGATATGTGAATTTGAATTCCAGAAACTGCTATTTTTGGGGTGTAATGGAAGTCATCTTTTTTCATCTTTGGCTCATTCCTTATCTGTATTTTTACATAAAGTTTTTAAATTTAAGAATATATGAGGACTAAAGTAGTATGCAGAGATAATTCCATTCTCTTTTTAATTATCTTGAATATGTCTCTAAGTCTATTCCTTCTATAGGAATAAAAAATATTTTTTAATATATTTTATTGATTTTTTACAGAGAGGAAGAGGGAGAGGGATAGAGAGTTAGAAACATCGATGAGAGAGAAACATCGATCAGCTGCCTCCTGCACACTCCCCACTGGGTATGTGCCCGCAACCAAGGTACATGCCCTTGACGGGAATCGAACCTGGGACCCTTCAGTCCGCAGGCCGACGCTCTATCCACTGAGCCAAACCGGTCAGGGCGAAAAAAAAATATTTTTAAAAAGAATAAAACCACTTTCAAAAAATGCTCTCAAGTTTGAGGTCCTATATGTCCCAATTCAGGACCCTAAGGTATTAAAGACAGTTTTGATTGCTACAATTATTTTATCTGTAGGCAGAGTTTATCTGTAGGTAGGTTTTAATATTTCTTGGGGAAAAATACAGGTTCTGTCTTTAGTGTCTAACTTAATCATAGATTTATATACGTCTTGTATTAAACAAATAAAGAATATTTTAGATGAAAGAAGAATTCACTATCACCTTATTTTTCTCAAACTAAATAAATAATCAAGAGACATGATACATAGGTGGCATAGCAAAGTCACCCAAAATTTTTTCCTTCTAGACCTGATCTTGTAACTACCTACTATGATACCTGCAAGTCATAGCCCCTATCTTTGAGCTTCAATTTTCCTCATTTGCAAAAGGAGGAGATGGAGAGTGGTTTTATGCTAGATCTCAATTATCCTCACCAGGTTCAAAGTTTTATTTCCCTCTATAGGGAATAAATATTTTTAAATGTTATCTTTATTGTTGAAAGTATTACAAATGGGTAATTTTTAAAATTAATTCATTTTTTAATTTCTTTATTGATTAAGGTATTACATACATATGTGTCCTTATTCCCCCATTACCGCCCCCTTAGCCCCCCACTCATGCCCTCACCCCCCTGTTGTCTGTGTCCATTGGTTAGACTTATATGCAGATGTATAACATTTATTTTGTTCAAAAACTTAATTTTTACAATTTCTTTAATCCCAGTAGGTGGTCAGCTCTGTCCATTATGAAAACAAACAAATCCTACACTGTGCTCATCCGTCACACTTGGTGATCTGAGCTGTATGCAGAACATTCTGTTCTTCAAGTTCAACCTGTACAGATCTACTTTGGTTGGGAAATTATAATCTCATATAATCCTCATAGGCACAGAGAATACACTGGTAATTGAGAATAAGGTCTAGAGAATCTAGCTGTGTGACCTGTATTGTTCATTTTTAACAACCCTACAAATAGGTTGTGAGTAGCCCATCCAGGGGAACAAGTGCACCAGTGTGATAAAACTGGTCCCTGCCATTCTGTCCCACCCCGTCTGTGACCTAGGGACATTCCAACACACCAATGAAATCCTCCACATCTTTTTCCCCAGTACTCCACCCTGACCCTCGATAAAGGCACTTGCCCATGGATCCTTATTCTCTCCCAATCCCCTTCAACTTTCTCCGATATGATCCCCTGCATGTTGTGCCACACATCGCTCTTCGAGGACCTGCAAGTTTAATAAATCTCTCTACTTTCATTGCCCCTCTGCAATGTTATTTTGTGTCTACACCAGACTTATTATTAAAAAAATACAACAACACACACAACATTTTTTAGTAACATAATTATTCCTCACAACACAGATCTGCACTCTCCAGCATCATCACAAAGCTAAGTCATTCCGATGAACATCCCCTCTCTTTACCTCTATCCCAAGTGTTCCTCTGCCTTTGGCTGCCCACTACCACTCCATGGTTTCCAATTTTTTGGAGCCCCAAGAGATAAAGGAAAGTGTCAATGGCCACATTTACTAGCCTGGCTCTAAGTTCAATAACTACAGAATCTGTTTTACTTTGTGTAAGATGACTTTTTCTTGTAAAATTATTATAAATTACTAGTAGCCCATTTGCAGGAAAATCCTGCAAGCAGCTGTTGCGGCCACGTGTGCTGCCACTGCCGCCGCCTTTGCGGCCACCGTGCCTGCCCTGCTCTGCCCTGTTCCACCCCGCTCCGCCCCACCCGGGCTTTCCCTCTGGCAGCCACCTTGCTTTCCGCTTTTCCTCCCTCTTCCTTCTAAGTTGTCTTCAGTCTTCACTCCTCCCTCTCTCAGCGTATGCAAATTAACTGCCATCTTTGTTGGGTAATTTGCATACTCGCCCTGATTGGCTGGTGGGTGTGGCGAAGGTGCGGTCAATTTGCATATTACTATTTTATTAGGTAGGATTATGCTAAAAGAGCCACTCATTTTTCACTGCAAGTTGAATTCAAAGCAATCCCCTTCTTGGGGTAGGGGGAAAGATAAAGAGGTAAAGGATATCAAATATATGGTGACAGAAGGATACTAGACTTTGGGTGGTAAGCATACAATGCAATATACAGACGATGTCATATAGAATTGTACAACTGAAACTAAATAAATTTGATTAACTCATTTTTCACTCAACAACATTTATAAAGCATCTACTATGTGACTGGTATTGTTTTTCTAAAACTTTAATAATAAATTAGTGGGCTTCAAGATGTTGACTGACGCTAACTCAGTAACTGAAGATTGATCACTAAATCCAAATTTTCAACAATAATTTAAAATAAGACAAAAAGCCAAGCAATCATACTGGCCTGTTACCACTTTCTTTCTAGACAGGCAAGTTTACAGAGTCCAAATTTTGGTAGATGCTAAAAGTTCTACAATAGCATTTCAGAGAAACTTCTGTTGGATGTGGGGCAGAGCTACTTAGAAACTCTTTATTTCATGCTCGAATTGCTTCTTTCAAACTATATATGGAGTAGAAAATAGGGAATGATTCATTTACTTTAAATTATTATTCCCACCCACCTATCAAAATGCACAAGTGTGCCTCTGTGATTTCCCTCCCCTCCCACTTTTCTCTTATTCTATACCCATCCACATCCCTTTCTGATGACACATTACTTATGTAGATTATTTAATATTTCAATTGGGTCTTTATTCTATTTTTGTAAGATGAGTTGTCTAATTATTATTCTGATCTCTTATGTGTTTATTTTATATTACATATTTCAGGTCTTTCTTTTTCAAGTGATGGAGGGATTTATAATGAGGCATATTTCATTTCATTTTTGCTCTGATGCTCTGCCTCCAAGCCCTCTGTTACAAATGTGGTGACTGAGAGCCAGAGGGAGGATTATAGAGTTAGCTCATTGATGTTAGTAAATTCCCAAAATGGAATTTGAATACAAGTATTCTTACCTCAAAT
The DNA here is from genome assembly GCF_027574615.1 of Eptesicus fuscus. NCBI lineage: Eukaryota > Metazoa > Chordata > Mammalia > Chiroptera > Vespertilionidae > Eptesicus > Eptesicus fuscus. The sequence continues at coordinate 88,583,076 of NC_072475.1, read as the reverse complement.
TCAATAATTACCCTTTATCTCTTGCTGCTTCTTCCACATTATGGTACATGTGTAGAAAACCAGGAATAAACGTTACCTAGAGATGTAGTAGAATCTGAAATAAAATGGCAAAGTGAGAGTTCACCATTTTTTAGCAGCAAGAGCCATCCCTGGCCAGCTTCTTGCTGATAAGGGGTCAGAGTTCAAAGAACCCCTACCTTCTGGAGCCTGCAGATTTCCCTGCAACAGAGAGTATGTCTCTTTTCAGACATATTAGCTATTCTAATTCAACCCTCTGTAGGGATATTGGACAGCAGCCAATCCTCAAGGCATTGAAGCTTTTAGAAACGCTAATACTCCACTGCCAGTTTAGATGATTTGGCAAATTCTAAATGAGAACTGACTCACTCCTGACAATTTGCCAATCATGTAAACTAACAGCACAACCTGATGCTAAGAGCAGAATAATTTAAAAAAAAAATAAAATAGCAAATACATTACCAAGAGCAAATTCTACTTGCTGCAAATACATGTTTTTTCTTACTATAAGTATGTATGAAAAAGATTTACAACCACTTTACATGTTTTAGAAAATTCCAAGGAAATGTGATGATGCAAGATCAAATCTGAATGTTGCTTTGCTTTTCAGTATTTATTCTCAAATTACTTATTACATTTTTAAAAAGATGTTTTTGGCTAGAGTTTTATGTTTGGCAATTTTTTTTCCATTGATTTTTATTTATTTTTTTCCAATTTTTTTTATTAAGGTATTATATGTGTACATATCTTACCATTGCCATCCCCCACCCCACTCCCATATATGCCCTCACCCCCCAGAGTTTTGCATCCGTTGGTTATGCTTATATGCATGCATACAAGTCCTTTGATTGATCTCTTATCTCCCCCACCTCTCCCTAACTTTCCCCCTGTAGAGAGAGAGAGAGAGAGAGAGATTGAGAGAGAGAGAGAGAGAAACATGAATGAGAAACATCAATTGTCTCTTGCATGCCCCCTACTGGGGATTGAGCCCAAAACCCAGGCATGTGCCTTGACCAGGAATTGAACCATTGACCTCTTGGTGAATTGGTTAGTCGACACTCAACCACTGAGCCACGCCTGTCAGGCTATGTTTGACAATTTTTTATATCAATGTGTAAAGACATTGTTTATTGCTAAAAAAATAAAATGAAGTAGGGAATCATTGTTTAGGAATAAATATCATAGCTATCCGAAGAAAGTGACATGTAAATTATAAAGAATTTTTAATCTTCAAATTACTAAAAATCATATTTTGCAGAGATGATGCAACATTACAGATGTAGAAGCAATAAGAGGCAATTGAGCCAAATTAGCAAAGTGGTTTGGTCTTAGCTCTGGAGTAAGACCTACTGGATTTGAATCCCAGCGCTCCAGCTGTCTATTCAGAACTTGAGGCAATTCATTTGACCTTTTCAAACTTCAGTTTCACAGCTTACAAAATTGTAACATGCCAGTTCCTCTCTCATAAGATCGTTGAGAGGATTTAATGAGGAGAACTCATGCAAAACCCTAAAACCAATACTTTTTCAGATATGTGCTACTGTTAATATAATCAGTGTGATTTTCCAACAACCCTTGGTTAACTTGTTTCTTCTAAGGATTCATCAATCAATATTATCATTCACCTACTACCTGGATAATGATTAATATATCCACTCTAAATAGAAGACAGTGTTAATCCGAGTTTTTGCTATTGTGATATGGCATCACAGAACATCTCCTATACTTTACATTTCAGCAGAATATCACTCTGTTTCAGAAAAGGATCTTTGATTTTTTTTTTCTATCGAGGACCCCTGACTTATAAAAAACATAAATTTTACTCAAATACACCAATTTATAATTGATGTTAATTATGTGGTTGTATAGTTTTAAATGATAAATAATGTATAGATATTATAAAATTTAATAAATATAGCAAATATTTTAAATCACTCACTATCTTTCATATTATGGTCAATTAAAACAAAGAAAAAATTAAAAACAATAATGGGGAAAAGAGATGGGGAAATTAAATTGAAAAGAGAGATGAGGAAGAGAGAGAAAGGAAAATGAGAGAAGGAAAATAATCATAGGAATGAAGGGGAGAAAAAATAGATATAGAGGAAGGTTGGGAGAGAACCATGTTTGAGAAGTGAAAGATAAACACTACTGCCAGAAAAATCATAAAGTACTTAGGTACCAAGGGCAGGGCAGGTTCATAGGTACAAGAGGAGCTACTGATATTCTTACCCTGATCCATCAAAGAAGCCTGGTTTCCTTCTATGTCACCCATCAACATGTTCTGACTTAAGGCCAGATTCCTTTGATTTTTAAGTTCAGAAATCTTTCTTGAGATTGTATTGTTCCCTGCTTGCCAGTTGAGTCAAAATTGCTCACCTGGTATCTAGTGATGGCCATTCATCAAGTGCAGAAACCAAGCAAACCCTCGCCATCTTTTATTTGTTGTAACCCCAATGTATTTTAACACTGTAAGTCGCTCCACTGTCTCTGCTACCACCAAACTGATCCCTAGAGAATGTCATTCAATCATTGGCTTATTTTCTGATCTACATGACCTACAGAGAGCACCAGGTCCTCATTGAGACCTTTCTATTATGAATGAATGTTTATACCTGTGTAGATCATTAAAGCGATGACCTTGATGGCTGAATTTTTGTTTCTGAAAACTCGCTGTGGGACTAGAATACAGTGCAAGACTTTTGAATTGAACAGGCTTGGAATGAGATTTCTGGGAGGAGAAAATATGGAGTATAAGCATAGATTTTCATAACATTTTATTTTTCCAAGTAAGATACTTCTTTTTAAGAGTGCGAATTTGTCAGTTGACTCTCCTGATCACTGGCATCCATTGCTCTAAAGATAAAATTGCAAATATTTTATATGGCTTCCAGTGGGCCTCCCAGACCATGTTGATCCATACCCTTCTTTTTTTCCTCTTCACTTCTGCTCAAAATCTGTGCACATAGTGAATCCTCCTCATAAAAACGCTCTTCCCTCCTTTTGCCACATGCTCCAGAGTCCAGTTTAAATACCACTTCTTCCTAGACATTACCCTATCCCTGCTCAGAGAGGCAGGCTCCCTTTATTCCATGTTCTGATAGCACCATCTACTTGTCTTTCATAGAGCAATGTAGTATGTGCATGTGTGTGCATGAGTGATTATTTGTTAATGTTTCTCACTTTAAAACACAAGTTCCATGAATGAAGAAAACAAGTCTGATATCTTCGTAGTTGTACTCCTTTTGTCTTGGGAATAATTCACATACAGTAGATGCTAAAAATAACTATTGTTGAGTAAGTGAATTAAATTTTTACAAACTAAACATTACTATCACTTGTTATTCTTTTTTAAAGTCCATTTAACACCAAGCAATAAACAAGGACTTAATCTTAGCACAGGCGGAATTTTAAAAAACGAAAATTCAGAAAGCTTGACAAAAAATTCAATTATGTTTTTTATACTATTAACTAGAAAAATTTTAATTATGTCCTTGAAATTAATTTAACATCTATTCTTTCTCCAAACTTACTAGATTGATTCTCCCAGATATGGAACATAGTTATTTTATACGAATATACACTTTTAATGACATTCGCTATAAATATCTGAAATGGCACAGACCAGTTTTCATTAAAACAGGATCCTGCTTCTGAGTGATAAGAACCATGTGTAAAAGGACTCCTCTCAATTTCTAGCAATAGGTAGTAGTTTGGACTTATTCTGCAAATTTCTGTTGCTTCCTCAGACTGTGCCCACAATTTCCCTAGGCCTGTTTTATCTTGTTACTTGACAACAAAATTATCCTGTGTGTTGATTTATTTTTAATTTTTTGGTTGTCAGTGGGGTGTGATTGACACTGGAGAACTGAGGTGTTCGGACTGTCTGTAATGTGGATTTCTACAAAAATATATTAATTAAACTCTTTGATTGAACATGATATGAGGAAGTGGCTAATCATATGTCAGTCTGTAGTCCCCAGGAAAATGACCAAGATATATATTTGATATGGTTATTGAGCTTTTGCTATCTCATGTCTTTTGTTTTTCTACTGTTATAAAGTGGACTGAACATTTGATGATTTGAACCAATTGGCACTGCCTTACAATGATGTAGTTTATTTTCTATTGACACCCTATCGATCATGGTTAAAGAGGTTCAGAAATCATATAACAACAAGTAAACTCAGGATAATATAAGATATGCACACACAAGTTTAAAAATATATCAGGCCATTTATATTACGTTTAAACATTGCCATAAGCATGTAACAGAAAACACTGTTGTGAATATTAAATGTTAATTATCTCTCCTACATAAAAAAAAAAAGCACTTCATGTTTGTTTTATTCTTGGATCAGGATATTATTTGGGGGCTTAGCTGTAACGTTTTCAGAAGATTGTTCATACATTCATGTAATTAGCTGAAAGGGTGTGAATGAGGCGTCATATATAAGGATTTAGAACACTCTTGTCCGAAATATACAGACATAATACCTATCACAATGCAAGTAGCTCCCTACTGTTCAAGGGTGAAAAGGGTCAAGATAATGAGTGATTCTAGAATCTGTTCACTCATCACACCAAAGGGACTATAATTTGTTGGGACGCTACACTCCATGAACAGATAATTATTTTTAATAGCAGTAGTTCCATGAGCTTTGAGTGCTGGTGAGCTGACAGCAGTGACAACAGTGTGCTGACAGCTTGCCTTCAAATTTATATTTTAAATCGCAGAAATGAGCAGTATTTTCCTTATCTGGGATTTAATATTTGTTCCTTGTAGGTTTTGCTATAACTCCTCCTTCACATTCTACATGAATCTAATCATAAACCAAAAAAGAAATAACAATAATAATTAAAATGAATAGAAGACACTGGCCATGGTCACCTAAATGTGAGATCATTTAATTCAGGTCTTTATAAAGCTTCCCTGGAATAACTCCGGGGTAGCAGCAGAACATATTCGCTGATTGTGGTTGGTGTTCATTTCTTTTGTCATCTCTGTGTTCTCATTATATGCCTTTGGATTTAAAGCTGGAAGTAGGTTGAATTGTCTAAAATGATGCACATTGATGTATTTTAAATCTATATTCTTATCAGTAAGTCTGGCCAGACCCAGTCCCCCACGCTGTGGTAGGGAAGGTGAGAGCACCTGAAAGGAAATACAGCAACACTTTGTGTCGCAGCTCCCTGAGGCCCTGGACATCTACCCTCAAACACAAAAGTTGCCGTGAAGACTGCATACACATCCATAAAGAGTTTACTGGAAACTCAGCCAATGACAGAGGTAATTGTTTATGTACCGCCTTGACACTAGGAAATCTACTTCACTTTGAATTATTTTTTTTTTCTTTTTAAAATATTTTTATTGATTTTTTCCATTTTTTATTAAGGTATTATATGTGTACATATCTTACCATTGCCCCCCCCCCAACCCCACTCCCATACATGCCCTCATTCCCCAGTATTTTGTGTCCATTGGTTATACTTATATGCATGCATATGAGTCCTTCAGTTGATCTCTTATCTCCCCCACCTCTCCCTAACCTTCCTGCTGTAATTTGACAGTCTGTTTGATGCTTTATTGCATCTGTATCTATCTTTTTGTTCATCAGTTTATAATGTTCTTTATTATCCACAAATGAGTGAGATCACGTGGTATTTTTCTTTCATTGACTGGCTTATTTTACTTAGCATAATGCTCTCCAGTTCCATCCAGGTTGCTGCAAATGGTAAGAATTTCTTCTTTTATATGGCAGCATAATATTCCATTGTGTAGATGTACCATAGTTTTCTGATCCAGTCATCTGCTGAAGGGCACCTAGGCTGTTTCCAAATCTTAGCTATGGTAAATTGTGCTGCTATGAACATAGGGGTGCATATATCCTTTCTGATTGGTATTTCTAGTTCCTTAGGATATATTCCTAGGAGTGGGATTACTGGGTCAAATGGGAGTTCCATTTTTATTTTTTTGAGGAAACTCCAAACTGTTCTCCACAGTGGCTGCACCAGTCTGCATTCTCACCAGCAGTGCATGAGGGTTACTTTTTCTCCGCATCCTCGCCAACACTTGTCGTTTGTTGATTTGTTGATGATAGCCATTCTGACAGGTGTGAGATGGTACAGCATTGTCATTTTGATTTGCATCTCTCAGATAATTAGTGACTTTGAGCATGTTTTCATGAGTCTCTAGGCCTTCCTTCTGTCTTCTTTCAAAAAGATTCTATTTAGGTCTGTTGCTCATTTTTTTATTGGATCATTTATCTTCCTTTTATTAAGTTGTATAAGTTGCCTGTAGATGTTGGAGATTAAACCTTTATCAGTGATAACATTTGCAAATATGTTCTCCTATACAGTGGGCTTTCTTCTTGTTTTGTTGATGGTTTCTTTTGCTGTGAAAAAGCTTTTTATTTTGATGTAGTCCCATTTGTTTATTTTCTCTTTAGCTTCCATTGATTGCCCTAGGAGCAGTATCAGTGAAGAAGTTCTTTCGGCATATGTCTGAGATTTTGCTGCTTGTGGATTCCTCTAGTATTTTTATGGTTTCCTGTCTTATGTTTAAGTCCTGTATCCATTTTGAGTTTATTTTTGTGTATGGTGTAAGTTGTGTATGATCTAGTTTCGTTTTTTTGCATGTATCTGTCCAGTTTTCCCCACACCATTTATTGAAGAGACTGTCTTGGCTCCATTGAATGTTCATGCCTCCTTTGTCAAATGTTAATTGAGCATAGTGGTTTGGGTCCATATCTGGATTCTCTATTCTATTCCATTTGTCTAAATGTCTGTTCTTGTGCCAGTACCAGGCAGTTTTGAGAACAGTGGCTTTGTAATACAGCTTGAAATCTGGTATTGAGATCGCACCTACTTTATTCTTCTTTCTCAGGATTGCTGTGGCTATTCGGGGTCTTTTTTTATTCCAGATGAATTTTTGGAGAGTTCTTTCTAGGTCTGTGAAATATGCCATTGGTATTTTAATGGGAAGTGCATTGAATCTATAGATTGCTTTGGGTAGTATGGACATTTTAATGATGTTGATTCTTCTAATCCATGAACATGGTATGTTCTTCCATCGGTTTACGTCTTCCTCTATCTCTTTTTTCAGTATCCTGTAGTTTTCCGCATATAGGTGTTTTACCTCCTTAGTTAAGTTTATTCCTAAGTATCTTAATTTTTTTGGTGCATTGGTAAATGGGATTGCTTTTTTTAGTCTCTCTTTCTGTAAGTTCACTATTGGTGTATAGAAATGCCATAGATTTCTTGGTGATAATTTTGTATCCTGCTACATTGCCGAATTCATTTATTAAGTTTAATAGTTTTTTGATGGAGTCTTTTGGGTTTTTTATGTACAATATCATATCATCTGCAAATAAGGATAGCTTTACTTCTTCTTTTCCAATTTGGATGCCTTTTATTTCTTCTTCTTGTCTAATTGCAATGGCTAATACTTCCAGTACTATGTCAAACAAGAGTGGTGAGAGTGGGCATCCCTATCTTGTTTCTGTTCTTAGGGGAAATGGTTTTAGTTTTTGCCCATTGAGTATGATGTTAGCTGTGGGTTTATCATATATAGCTTTTATTATGTAGAGGTATGATCCTCCTATTCCCACCTTGTTGAGAGTTTTTATCAAGAAAGGGTGTTGGATTTTGTCAAATGCTTTTTCTGCATCAATTGATATGATTATGTGATTTTTATCTCTCAATTTGTTTATGTGATGTATCACGTTTATTGATTTGCGGATATTATACCATCCTTGCATCCCTGGGATAAATCCTATTTGGTCATGGTGCATGATCTTTCTGATGTACTGCTGGAGCTGATTTGCTAGAATTTTGTTGAGGATTTTGGCATCTATGTTCATGAGAGATATTGGTCTGTAATTCTCTTTCATTGTGTTGTCTTTATCTGGTTTTGGTATTAGGGGGATGCTGGCTTCATAGAAGGAGCTTGGAAGTGTTCCTTCCTCTTGAATTTTTTGGAATAGTCTGAGGAGGATAGGTTTTAGTTCTTTCTTGAATGTTTGGTAAAACTCCCCTGTGAAGCTGCCTGGCCCCAGGCTTTTGTTTGCCGGAAGCTTTTTGATGACTGCTTCAATTTCTTCCATGGTTATTGGCCTATTGAGATGTTTAGATTCTTCCTGAATGAGTTTGGAAGGTTACATTTTTCTAGGAATATGTCCATTTCCTCCAGGTTGTCCAGTTTGTTGGAATAGAGTTGTTCATAGTATTTTTTAACAATCCTTTGTATTTCGGTGGGGTCTGTTGTTATTTCTCCTCTTTCATTTCTGATTTTGTTTATTTGGGTCCTCTCTCTTGGCTTCTTGGTGAGCCTGGCTAGAGGTTCATCAATCTTGTTTATCCTTTCAAAGAACCAGCTCTTGGTTTTGTTGATCTTTTGTATTGTTTCTTTGGTCTCTATGTCATTTATCTCCACTCTGATCTTTGTTATTTCCTTCCTTCTGCTTACACTGGGCTTTTCTCGTTGCTCTCTTTCTAACTCTTTGAGTTGTAGGGTTAGGTAATTTATTACCATTGTTTCTTGTTTTTTGCATTAGGCTTGTAGAGCTATGAACTTCCCTCTCAAGATTTCTTTTGCTGTGTCCTACAGATTTTGGATTGTTGTGTTTTCATTGTCATTTGTTGCCATGAAGTTTTTTATTTCTTCCTTGATTTCTCTGGTAACCCAGTCATTGTTTAATAGCATGCTGTTTAGTCTCCATGTGTTTGATTTTTTTGGATTGTTTTTATTGCAGTTGATTTCCAGTTTTATGCCACTGTGATCTGAGAAGATGCTTGATATGATTTCTATCTTCTTGAATTTGAAGAGACTTTGCCTATGACCCAACATATGGTCTATCTTTGAAAATGACCCATGTACACTTGAGAAGAATGTATATTCTGTGGCTTTGGGGTAAAATGTTCTGAAGATGTCAATTAATTCCATCTGGCCTAGTGAGTCATTTAGAATTGATGTTTCTTTGCTGATTTTTTGTTTAGAGGATTTGTCCAATGGTGATAGTGGGGTATCAAAGTCTCCTACTATGATTGTATTGCTGTCAACCTCTCCCTTGATATCCTCCAGGAGTTTTTTTATGTATTTTGGTGCTCCTGTATTGGGTGCGTATATGTTTACCAGAGTTATTTCTTCTTATTGGATTGCTCCCTTTAGTATTATGAAGTGGCCTTCCTTATCTCTTGTTATGTCCTTCACTTTGAGATCTAATTTGTCAGATATAAGTATTGCTACCCCAGCTTTTTTTTCATTTCCATTCACCTGAAAAACCTTTTTCCATCCCTTCATCCTCAGTCTGTGTGCGTCTTTTTTTCTGAGGTGGGTTTCTTGTAGACACCAGATATATGGGTCTTGTTTTCTTATCCAATCCGTTACCCTATGTCTTTTGATTGGGGCATTTAATCCATTTACATTTAAAGTTATTATTGATAGGTACTTATTTGTCACCATTTTTATTCTTTACCCCTGTGTTCCTTCTTTGCTTCCTATTTCTTTTTTTTTTTTTTTTTTTTTACAGCAAACCCTTTAGCATTTCTTGCATTGCTGGTTTGGTGGAATATATTCCCTTAGTCCTTTTTTGTCTGTGAAGCTCCTGATTTCACCTTCAATTTTGATTGATAGCCTTGCTGGGTACAGTATTCTTGGATTCAGACCCTTCCTTTGCATGACTTTGTATATTTCATTCCATTCCCTTCTGGCCTGATGTGTTTCTGTTGAGAAATCAGTTGCTAGTCTGATGGGGATTCCTTTGTATGTAACTTTCTGTCTCTCTCTGGCCGCTTTTAAGATTCTTACATTGTCGTTGGTGTTTGCCAGTTTAATTATAATGTGCCTTGGTGTCGGTCTTTTGGAGTTCATTTTGCTTGGGACTCTGTGAGCTTCTTGGATTTGTGTGGGTTTTTTCTTCCTTATATCAGGGAAGTTTTCTGTCATTATTTCTTCAAACAGGTTTTCTATTCCTTGCTCAGTTTCCTCTCTTTCTGGAACCCCTATTATGTGGATGTTGTTTTGTTTTGTGTTGTCCCAAAGTTCCCTTAGGCTCTCCTCCTGCTTTTTGATTTTTTTTTCTAGAAGTTGCTCTACTTGGGTATTTTTTCCCACCTTGTCTTCTTGCTCACTGATGCGGTCCTCTGCTTCTTCTATTCTACTCTTGATGCTTTCTATTGAGTTCTTTACAGCAGCAATGTCATTTTTCATTTCTTCTTGGTTCTTCTTCATTTCCTCTTGGTTCTTACTCATATTGTCGAATTTGTCTTCCATTCTTTTCAGCCACCTTATGACCATTTCTCTGAATTCTTTCTCTGACAGGTTGCTTGCCTCCATTTCGTTTACTTCCTTTTCTGGTGATGCCTGCTTTTCTTTCATATGCAGGCTGTTTCTTTGTCTCCCCATGGTCTCTTTTCTCCGGATGTCTGGTTATGTAGTTCTCTCTCTCCTTTCCATGGTGGAGTGTAAAGCTCCTCTGAATCCGTGTGTTTGTGCCAATTGGGGACCAGTGTTCTGGGGTTCACAGCTGTTTGGTGGATGCCGCAGTTGTAGATTTTCAGGCTTCCGATAACATCCACTTTCCCCTTCAAGATGGCACGGTCTCCACGTCCGAGCCGGTCGCTCAGCTCCGGGAGGGATCCCAGCAGCAGTGGGGGCTACCTTTTCAGGGGAACTCCATCCAGCAGTCCCCCACCTTCTCCTGGAGTATAGCTGTCCCTTAACTCACCAACAAATACTCCCCGTGCAACCCTCAGCTGTTCTTTCTTTCTGCTCCAGGACAAGGCTCGGGACACATCTGTCTATTTCGCCACCATTTTTTCTCTCCCACCCAGACACTCTCTACTTTACTTTGATGCTTACATGTGATATGAGAGTAGTGAAAGGAGTTTTAGGGGTAAAATAGGCAGGTTTAGGGAATTTTAGGAATTGAGGGTTCATGAGGGAGGACTGCAAAGGTGAAGGATTGGAACTGTCAAAAGGCATACATTCACAGATAAGAAAAAAAAAAGGTGCCACAGGATAAGGAAAGAGGAAGACATCCATTCACAGAAGATAGGAAAAAGCCACAGAGTATGGGAAAAAGAGGAAACAAACTTTCACAGAGGATAGAGAATGCTGACAAATGGGAGAAAGAGGAAAACAGATTTTCACAGGAGATAGGGAATTCTACCATTGAAGGGGGAGATATAAAGAGGGGTACCACATGGGGTTTGAACTTTGAAGCTGATATAGTGACCAATCAGAAGGGAATATCAAGAAAGAAAGAACTGCAGCCTCTATAAATCTTAGAAAAGGGGGCTTAGTGGTTCACCTCCTTGGGACTCCCTCCTTATGTGGGAGTCTGTACTTGTTTTCAATAAATATCCACACTTTTCATCTACCACCTTTTGCCTGTGGCTTCATTCTTTAAATCCATCTGGACAAGAACCCGGGAAAGAAATCACCCTTGCATCCTGCTCAGGAAAAACCACCTGACTCAGTAGCATGTTTTCACATTGGTGGGTCAAAGTTTTCTTGGACATCTTAATAACACTCTATGAGGGAACCTTCGCACTCCATGCTTTTACCATGTAGAGAAGCTCAAAACAGTAAGAAATAACAATTGACTGAATACATTCAAATCTGGATTCTCAAGAAATACAATAGGAAAGGAAGTAATAGTATGAGGAGATAAGTGAATAAAATAATGCTCTGATATCTCTTGGGAACAATGAGAGACTGTAAGCTCAAGAGAGTCAATCCAAACCCTGGAACTATGATTGGCAATGGAATTCATTGCCAGTGGCCAGTGCATTAATATCTTCACAATGTTATCCCTTTGTCAGACAATTCTAGAAGCAGGAATCACCATAATGGTCAAGACTAGCATGGTCCCTCACCTCAAGAGTCTTACTTAATACAGTGGAAAGTTGCAGTGTGTGATGAGAAAGAATAATGGAAGGCCTAAGCCAGGGAAGGCTGTGCTGTAGAAATACTATTCTAGCCCAGAACTGAAGGACATGTGGGTATTAGCTTGATGAATGAAGTTGGGAAGGCTGCAAGGGTATCCAAACAATACAAAAGGTGTGGATAAAAGCCTGAAGTAAAAGGAAACATTTCTTTGCATATTACTAGAGGGTTTCCTTTATTCTGAGTGGGCCTGAGTAAAATTTTGAGCAAACTTCTGCTGAAAGTGTTTGAGTTGTGCTCTCAGTGTTTTGATTCCTTTCCCTTAGTTTCAGTATGTTTGGTGTTAGGAATTTACCATGCTACATTTCCATGAGTAATTTCAATTAAAAGGAAAACTCCTCAGGAAGGCATTATATAATTCATAAAAATAGTGCCTCAGAGCTATAATTCAGAGGTGGGGAATCTTTTTCTGCCAAGGGCCATTTGGATATTTATAACCTCATTCGTGAACCATACAAATTTATCAACTTAAAAATTATCCTGCTATATTTTGTCAAGCATTTAATTAACTCACCTCTAATGCCTTGGTAGGGCCAGACCAAATGATTTCTCAGGCCTTATACAGCCCACAGGCCAGTCATTCCTCACCCCTGATTGCTATGTTATGTTGAGTAGGCTAAAAAGGGCTAATTCCAAAGTAACCCTGATATTTGGGGGCTAGTGATCTGAATCTATGCCAGCAAGCTCAGTGTACATTCTTGATAACCTATAATTAAGTCACTGCCTCCTTCCCAGATACTGGTCTTGAAGAACCTGTTACAGAAGCCATAAAACTCTGAACAGTGCATTGCCCCGGAGGGAGGGTTATTCACGCTGGCGCCAGGACAAACCATCAGATATGGCCTGGAGACCCCCAACACCTGGGCGCCCTCTTGCAAGGCCCGCGAAAAGGACCGGAAGCATAATCCATATTTGTGGGACAAAGACCACAGGGAGATATAAAGGAAAGCCCCATGCATGTTTCTTCACTCAGATTTGGAAAGCTATTCCCTGAGTCTGCCGGTGTATTAAACAGTGTCCCTCCTCTTCTTTAAAAGCGTCACTTGGTTTTTCTTTGGTCTTCTGCAACAACATATTGAGGATTTTGCAGGGTACATGGAGAGTCAAGTATTATTTTGAATGCTAGAACCTTAGTGACTTCTTACAGGACGTATTTAAAAGAATATACCCCTCTTTATAATGATTTTGGGATGTAATACACAAGTTATCAGTTGGAAAGTTATCAATGAAGGCATTACATTCTCCTCACACAGACACATATGTTTCAATAGCCTCACATAAAAATATTTTAATTTTCCCAGCCCTTCACTTTGACCTGGATAAGAGTTAAGGATGCTAACTGTTATTCCCCTTGGAGACCTTCTGGACCCAAACCCCAGTCACTGATTAACCAAGAGCAGCAAAAAATACTCAAAACCTAACCCAGTAAAGAGTTTTCTGCTGGACTATTGTGGCCAAATACCTTTCTTTTCAATATTTCTGGACAGCTACCATGTGGCTTGATTCTGAAAAGAGTTTTAGGAATAAAATAGGCAGGTTTAGGGAGTTTTAGTAATAAAGAGGGTCCATGGGGCCAGAATGCATAGGTGAGGGCCTGGAGTGGCCAGAAGGCATACATTCACAGAGAAAAACAAAAAAGTGCCACAGAATAAGGGGAGAGGAATACATCCATTCACAGAAGATAAGGAAAAGCCACAAAATACGGGGAAAAGGAAATAAACTTTCACAGAGGAAAAAGAAATGCGGACAAATGGCAGAAAGAGGAAAACAGATTTTCATAGGAGATAGAGAAATGTTACAAGATAAGGGGAGAGAAGAGGGGGCACCACTGGGCTTTGGCCTTTGAAACTTATACTCTGTAACAAAATAACCAATGAGGAGAACATGGGGGCCCTAAATTAATGAAAGGTCCCATTAGAAAGGGTCATGTTCAAACAAATAACTGCAGCATATATAAACCAGAGACAAAGGTACATGAGAGAGGATTTTTTTATTTTTCCCATTAGAGAGAGAGAGAACAGGCTTTTCCCATTTGGGGGCCCCACCCCAGGGTGTCCCCTCTTGGGACACCCCTCCTCAGAATGAGTTTGTATCTGCTTCCAATAAACTTCTACATTTTTATTAAACAAATTTGTTAGTCCACGAATTTATTCTTCGACTTCGTCAGACAAGAACTCACAAGAAGTCTGTACCCTGAACCCCATGTTTCAATTCTTTGGAAATATTCAAATGGAGAATAGACTTCTATTGTGAGTAGTTGGCAAGCTGTAAGGGAGATTAGAGGTTCATATTCACTCTATGCCTCATCAGAGTGGCAACAGGTTGATCTTAGAGTCAGATTGACTGCTTTTTAGTACCTTCCTAATTTACTCCCATAAAAACAAAAAACAACAACAACAAAAACAAAAAAACCCTAGGGGAGCAAAGCTTTTGAAAAAAGAAGACAGAAGGCCTTTGTATTCATCTCCATAGCTAGGGAACAACTACTTGTTTAGCAATGTCTATAAATACAATGAGCATGGTCTTCATGGAAATTATAATCAAATAATTAGTTTTTAACAACTACTATATGCAGTTATATGCTAATGTCCTGTAGAAAATAAAAAGTCATAAAACATGTTCCTCTTCCCAATATGATTGATATCTTATTGGAGGAAATAGTATACATTTATACTTCCCTCATAATCTGATATAATAAAAGGCTAATATGCAAATTGTGCCCTTGGGATTTTAACCAACCAGGAGTTCAACCACTCGCTATGACACATGCTGACCACCAGGGGGCAGCACAGAACTAAGGAAGGCCCCGGCCAGCTGGGGGAAGGAAGGCCACAATCATCCCTGATTGCCAGCCAGGAAGGCCTAGGGACCCTACCCATGCATGAATTCCATGCACCGGGTCTCTAGTCTATATATATAAAAGCCTAATATCCAAATTCTTACCTCGGGAGTTCAACCAGGAGACTGGGAGTTCAATTGCTCACTATGACATGTGCTGACCACCAGGGGGCAGTGCAGAATGAAGGAAGGCCCCAGCCGGTAGCCAGCAGCCACAGAAGGAAGGCCCGGCTGGCACCTGGAAGGCCCCAATGGCCCTGATCACTGGGACCCTACCCATGCATGAATTTCATGCACCAGGCCTCTAGTCCTATCTAATAAAGAGGAGATATGCTAATTGAACATCACACCCTCACAAGATGGTGGTGCCCACAGTCACAAGATGGCGGCACCCACTCCCCACAGCCCCGCCTCATCCAGCCTCAGTCCCCCAGTCCCCTCAGCCCCACCTCATCCAGTCCCCACAGCATCAAGCCTCATCCAGCCTCAGTCCCCCAGTCCCCTCAGCCCTGCAGGGGAAGGCAGTTGGGGGCGATCAGGCCAGTAGGGGAGGGCAGTTGGAGGCAATCAAGATGGCAGCGGAGGGCAGTTGGGGACAATCACGCCAGCAGGGGAGCAGTTAGGCATCAATCAGGCCAGCAGGGGAGTGGTTAGGGGGCTATCAGGCTGGCAGGCAGAGTGGTTAGGGGCAATCAGGCAGGCAGGCAAGTGAGTGGTTAGGAGCCAGCAGTCCTGGATTGTGAAAGGGATGTCCCCTGAGGGGTCCCAGATTGGAGAGGGTGCAAGCTGCGCTGAGGGACACCCTCCTCCCATGCACAAATTTTGTGCACCGGGCCTCTAGTCTATATATATAAAAGCCAAACAACCAGAACGACAAAACGACTGGAATGACGGGTCACTATGAACAACGCACTGCAGTGGCCAACCCACCCGATCAGGACCCCGATCAGCGCCCCCACCCTGATCGGGGGTGGCGCCTGCTGGCCAACCTCCTGCGGCCCCTCCCCCAGCTGGCCCCAAGTCCGATCAGCCCCTCCACACCATTTAGGTGCAGAACTGGCCGGCCAACCTCCCACATTTCCTCACCCACGCCCCCCACCAGCCCAGCCCCAATCGACCTCCATCGGGGTGGGCATGAATTCATGCACTGGGCCTCTAGTTAATAATAAATGGTGACATAAATTAATCAATGGGCTAAAAAGTAAGTACATGGAATTAATTTTGAATAGTAAGTATAAGATGTAAAAATAATTCTATTCAGAACATGCTTATAAAATTTATATTTCATTTAATTTTTAATAATCATTTAACCTCCTCAAATATTTATTTAGTCTGCATCCCAGAGCATGAGTGTCACATATATTAACTAAATATGATGCTATTTAAAGGTTCTATAGTGAGGTAAGCATTAACATTTCCAAAAGTTAAAATATACTTATAAAATATTGATTAAATATTGTATCCTGTGATCCAGACACAGATATTTGAATATTACAAGAGAAAACTGAAAATGAGCCTAATGGCATGCTGCAAAGAATGGGAGGGGAGAAACTAAACATATCCAGGATCATAATACAAATGACCAAATTAAAAGAAATAGAAAGAAAAGACAGATATAATGCTAGCAGCAGTTTCTGATGATAAATATAGAAATAATCTAATAAAATTATACCAAAATAGAACTTTCAACAAACAAATGAGTATGGAACTAATAACTACATTTCTGGGAAAATGTTGAAGCACTAAACTATTAATTCAGTGTAAGCATTTTAAAGTGATCATTAAAAAAGAATAAAATCGAATTAAAATTAGTGATCATGTTTAGCCAGGCCGACATGGCTCAGTGGTTGAGCATCAACCTATGAACCAAGAGGTCACAGTTTGATTCTGGTCAGGGTACATACTCAGGTTGTGGGTTCGATCCCTAGTAAGGGTGCAAGGAGGCAACTGAGAGATGTTTCTCTCTGACATTGATTTCTCTCTTTTCTTATCTCTCTCTAAAATAAATAAAGAAACATGTCCTCAGATGAGTACTTAAAAAAGGTAGGGGAGGGTGGAGCTAAGGGGGAGAGATCAACCAAAGGACTTGTGTGCATGCATATAAGCCTAACCAATGGACACAGACACCAGAGGAGTGAGGGCATGAGTGGGGGTTGGGGGGGCAATGGGGGGATATGGACACATATGTAATACCTTAATCAATAAAGAAAAGAAAAAAACAATTCAATTTAAAAATGGGCAGAGGACCTGAACAGACACCTCTCTCAAGAACAGACACCTCTCCCATATGAATGGCCAACAGATATATGAAAAAATGCTCAGCTTCACTAGCTATTAGAGAAGTTCACATCAAAACCACAATGAGATACCACCTCACACCTGTTGGGATAACTATTACCAACAAAACAAGAAATAACAATTGTTGGCAAGGATGTGGAGGAAAAAGAACCCTCTTACACTACTGGAGGGAACGTAAATTGGTATAGTCACTATGGAAAACAGTATGGCAATTCCTCAAAAAATTAAGAATAAAGTTACCATATGACCCAGCAATCACTCTTTTGGGTATCTACCCCCAAAATTTGAAAATGTTTATTTGTAAATATATATGTACCCCTATGTTCATTGAAGTATTATTTGTGATAGCTAAGACATGGAAACAACTTGAGTGTTCTTTGATGGATGGATGGATAAAGAATATGTGTTACATATATACCAGGGAATATTAGCCATAAGAAAGGATGAAATATGCCATTTGTGACAACCTGGATGGATCCTGAGAGCATCATGCTAAGTGAAATAGCAAGTCACACAGAAAGGAAAGGAACCATATGGTTTCACTCATATCTTCTATAATAATAAAAGCATAATATGCTAATTAGACCAGACAAACAACCTTCCAGATGTCATTCCAAACGTCCTTCTGGGTGAAGCCACCACAGCGGGGACCGAGGCAGAGGTGGGTAGGGGCAATCAGGCAGGCAAGCAGAGGTGGTTAGGGATGATCAGGCAGGCAGGCAAAAGAGCAATTAGGAGTCAGTGGTCCTGGGTTGCGAGAGGGTGCAGGCTGGCCTGAGGGACCCCCCCTCTACTATGCATGAATTTCATGCACTGAGCCTCTAGTGTGAGATATAAAACAGAAAGCAACAAATGAACAAACTCATAGACACAGACAATAGTATAGTGGTCACTAGAGGAGAAGGAGGGTGAAAAGAAGTTACAGAAGGTAAAGGGGACCAAATATATAGTTATGGAAGGAGACTGGACTTGGGTGGTGAGCACACAATACAAATGAATGTATTATAGAATTTCCCACTTGAAAAATGTATTAACCAATGTCACTTCAAAAAAATCTTAATTTAATTTTTTAAAAATATTCTTCCTATTTTATGAACACTGTTGTATACATAAGACTGGCTAGTTATTCTCTCTGAATTCAATGCTTTGATCATGCATATTTCAGTTTCTCTTGATTTATATTCTTTTAAAGTCCAGGTATTCTTTGTACTTATCACATTTATTAAGGCTGGGAGGAAGAAGTTACTAACCCATTCCATGAAATTGCATTCCCATGTTAGTTGACCAACTCATCCTTGAAAGGTACTTTCAATCAGCTATTTAGAGATTAGGTTTATTCTGCTTAGAGGTTTTTTGTTTTTAATATATATTTTACTAGTTTCATTCTAAAGATCCCTTATTATTTATCTACTAGAGGCCCAGTGCATACTATAGGTCCAGTGCATGAATTCATGCACGGGTGGGGTCCAGCCTGCCTGCCCCAATCTGGGCTGATCTAGCTAGGCCAGCCAGAGGGAGGGCACACAGGAGGTTGGCTGGCCAACCCTTCCCCCATTGGGGTGGGGGTGGCCAATCAGGGGTGGGGCCAGCCAGGAGAAGGGGCCACGGGCAGTTGGTGGGCTGGCCCCGCTCCCTGGTTGAATTCTCGGTCGAGGAGACAATTTGCATATTAGGCTTTTATTATATAGAATAAGCAGATAGCAACTTCTTTTCCACTCCAATTCTTTTTACTTGTCCTTCTCTAGTGTTACTTTGTTGCCAATATATTCTTGGAAAAATAGTAAAAATACAGAAATTTCAATAAAGTGTAGGACGTGCATTTTTCTTTGTCCCAATACCCTTCTTGATGACTCCCAGTAATTGGGGAATCACACATGACAATATTTCATGACTAAGAATAAAATGTGAATCTGTTTTTTAAAACTATATAATAAAAAATGCATGGAAACATTAAAGAAGGAAGAATTAGAAAAGGTTCATGGGTGGGATGGCTACTAGTTGGAATTTTTAATGACAGAGATGGTATACATAGTGTTTAATGCTAATAGTTTTGTAAAATAGAAATGACAATAACTACATATGGACTTACTTCGAAGATTAAAACAAGATAATATCTATGGAGTGCTTAGCTCACTGCCTACCCCATGGTTCCTAAGACAGTGCCTGCCATACTTATGGAAGCTATGGAATGATGATGCCCATGGTGATGGTGGTAAAAACAATAGATTTGAGGAAGAGGATTTCAGATGTTTGCAAAATCGTAAGAAAATAATTTGAAAGCAAGAAAGTGTTTAGGAACAGAGAATATTCTATTGCAGCTAGAATATAATATAGAATAAACTTACTTCAATAGATTAAAAATTCTTCCTAAGTAGACTTTATTTACCACCATAGTTAGTAAAGTAATAACTTCATGTCATTATGCATAATTGAAAAAAGGACAAATAAATACCCAAAGAAAGAAAAAGTTATTGAGACCATACTGAAATATGCAACAAAATAGAGGTGTAAGTATCTTTAATTCCAGTCCACAGGCAACCATTTATTTTGTTTAGAAGTTAAAAATCATTTATCCAAACTGTTAATTTACAAACACCACTCTATATGCAGGAAGATGTTCATTGAGATCCAAAAGAAATTGTGCATGTGCATATGTACCTTCTGCAAAGTGAAGATAATAATAGTATGTATTACATATGTTTATTATAAAGATTAAGTAAGTTAATAACTGTAAAGTGCTCAGAACAGTATCTGAGACATAATTTTTTCCATAAGCATTAGCTGTTGCGCCCTCCTTCCCTGAGCCTTGACCTCAGTAACTCAGAATATGACCTTATTTGGAAATAGGATCTTAGCAGATATAATTAGTTAAGATAAGGCTATATAGAACAGGGTAGGCCTCTAATCCAATATGATTGGCATTTTTATAAAAGAGGGAAATTTGTTCACCGAGAAACACACAGGGAGAAAACTGTGAAAGTTGGAGTCATGCTGCCACTAGCCAAGGACCCACCAGAAGCTGGCAGAGCCTGGAACAGATTCCCTCTCAGAGCCCCCAGAGAATCAACCTGAGCACACCTCGGAGTCAGACTTTTAGCCTCTGGAACTGGGAGAGCAGTAAATTTCTGTTGTTAAGCCTCTGAGTTGGTGATACTTTGGCACAGCAGCCCTAGCGAGGAAAAAACACTCACAAAATTTAACTTGCAATCATCTTTATATATGAAGTACATTTATTGTAAAGCAGACTACGTTTCTGACAACCCAGGAAAACCTATTCTGAGAACTGAATTTAATATACAAAAATGGAGCCAGAGGAAAAATTAGTGCTCTAAGAGAAAAAGGAAAAATGTGCATGTGTGAAGTTTCTCAAGAGTTCAAAATAGAGACTGTTAGTCCTTGATTCCTCTAGCTCTCCTTCCTGTAGCTTTTGATGTTCATTTATAATTAGAAATGGTAGTGTTAGGTTTGATTAAATAATTGAATCAATACCGCTCCCCTGAGAACTGACTTCCAGGCCATTTCACAATGAACATTCCCTTTCACTGAGACCACATTCCATTTGCTAAGACCATTATCTCTCCCCTCTGGAGTTTCCCAAAATCCAGACCTGCACAGAGAATTCTCTGCCTAGAAAAAGCCCGCCTAGAGTCCTTTAAAAACCTCTGACTCCCCATCTTCGGGTGCTGGTGCCATTTTGGGGCTCAGCCTATCTGGGTTTCCAGATGACCTAGTCCTATATAATAAAAGGCTAATATGCAAATTGTCCCTTTGACCAGGAGTTCGACCAGGAGTTCAACCAAGAGTTCAACCAGAGGGTGGGTTGGGCCGGCCAACTATCCGTGGCCCATCCCCCCAGCTGGCCTGGCCTGATCGGCCCCAATCGGGGCGGGCCAGCCAGACCCTACCCATGCATGAATTCGTGCACGGGGCCTCTAGTAAATTCATAATTGTTTACCCCTTTTGGCCTCATGTGTTCCTCCTTGGGTGACCCTAACAAGTAGCAACTGCAAGGACTATAAAACCAAAGGAGCTGGAATTTAACCTCCCATCCAGCCTGATACCATTGAAAGCACACTAGAGAACTAACTGGAAAATATGGCAAATGGAACAAGAAAAATGAAAAGCAAAATCCACTGGTCACTGCCTTTGTACTGGCTTTGCTTTGCTGAGCATTTTCAGAGCACAGTTATAACTGGTTGTGGGGAATTTACATAATAATTCAACCTAAAGAGTGAAAGAGTGGGTGAATGAGTAAATAAATGCCTAACTATCTAACGATAACACATATTTATGAAGTCGGGTTGGCCAACCACAGATCATGAGAAAGTATTTGAATTTTCTGCCTGAGTTAGTTAGATTTAGGGATCCTAGTGACGTGTTCCATGGTGAAGTGCTTTTGTAATGTTTGGAGAGTGGGATATATTCTTTCCTCTTAAAAGAGACCCTCAAGATTCTACAAGCTTCTGGGTCCACCTCTGCCTTCCCAACAGCAGCATTCATACTCCCCGTCAAGAGTAGGTGCTTGGGACTTTCCTCAGAGGAATGAGGTGCAGAACCTAACTGGGCTAAAGGGTGGCCCCGTTAACTAGCTGACGGGTTCACTCATGAGCGGCAGAGCACTAAAAGAAGTGCCGATGTTCCAAGCACTGCCCCAGAGACTGCCACTGAACTCTGACACCATTAAAAGTCGTTTCACAAGGAGGCCACAGCATACCTATCCCCTTAGTTATGTAGCCATTTATGTTGTCACCTTCACTTCTGCTAAATAGAAAGTATATGTCAGAAACCTCAAATTGAGGATGGAGAGGGTAGATTGGGGAAAGAGGAGGGAGAGAATTTAAAAGTAAGGAAATAATTTTGGGTGAGACTTTTTTTACAGGGAGAAATCAATTGATGTATAAAAATAAAGTTTATCTTAGAGAAATCATAATGGACTTTTAATACTTGATTGCTTTTTTAAATATATGTCCCTTTTAAATTTATTTCAAAACATGTTAAGAAGAAATAAAAACTAAGGAATAAAAATATCCTCAATATGAGAGAGATTGAGTTAAGGAGATGCAATGACAAAAGAAATATTTTGAACTCCCAGTTTAATACTGAAAGGTTAACATGGTGGTGCCCGGCAGGCTAAAAAGCCATCTCAGATGGTGATTAAAGAAAACTGAATTAATTTAAGGAAAGGGATTGGGGGATGGGACATCCAAAGAGAAGGGCTGCACAGCATGGAGCCAAGGAGACCTTGGGTTGATGAGGGCAGCACCCAAGAGCTGGAGTTTTCTTGCTTATATGCAGTCTCTGGCAGAAGCTTATTGTCAATGGCTCTGGGGGCCGAGCTGGTGGGCTTGTAATTCCAGTGGAATGCAGACATCCAATCAGATGTCTTTAGGAGAGTTTCAATTCCTTATATGGTCTGATTCCTAGTGACAGTCACTCAGAAATTCATCTCTATGAGTGGTAAATCCTTCATTGAACAATGTAATAATAGCCTACTGGATTTATTGTTTTTGACTTTATTAATTGAAAAGCAAGGTTGTGCCATTAAACTGTATAATTTAAATAACTAGTTTTTAAATGTTATGCTAACAAATATATGTGATAAATGCACCAGATTATTTGACTAATGCCTGATATTAATGAGAAATCTCTTAACAATAGATTTATAATTTAAATCTCAGTTACTAATATCCATATGCAACAAAATAGATCCCAGGATGAAAATAATGTCCTTAAGTATACAATAAAGAAATCAAAATGCTTTATTTCAATGTGTTGCAGCTTTCTTTGTTTCCATCAGGAATAAACTGATAATCAGGATAGTGCCAGAAGAAGAGCTTAATTTTCAGGAAGTTGCACGTGTGATTTCAGCCGCTGCAGGTCAGTGGCAGACACTCAAAGCTGAAATTGCAGAAGTTCTAGAACTGTTGACAGCAGACAGATCTCAGTTTTATTGCCCTCACATCCCTTAATGAGCACATCAGGAATAGAGTAAACTAGCTGCATCCCAGGCTGTAGATACTCCTACCAGATGAGGCCATGATATCTTGACATTCCTTTTAGTTTTGTCATTTATTTCTATTCGAATAATAATAGTTGCCTTTCATTGATTAATTATTGTGTGTCAAGAATCATACTAGATGTTTTATATGTCATTTATAGCTCACAGATGAAAGAAAAACAAAACTCATAGAAGATTAATAATCTGCCCAAATCCTCAAGCCCCTTGCTCATCTACACAGTGATTTGATTGGCCTGTTAGTTTGGAAACCACATTACACTGTATCTCTTTGCTGCATAAGATGGTTCCTGGACCAGCAGCAATGCTATCACTTGAGAGTTTGTGAATCTCAGGCACCACTCTAGACCTAACTGGATCAAATCTTCATTTTAACAAGTTCCTTGAATGATTCATATGCACATTCAATTCACAAATCACCGCACCACACTCTTATTTCATAGAAAAATTTCAAGAGATCCTTATGGGTATCTTTTATCTGACCAGTGAATTAAAATCAGTGATTTGCTTATAAACATTTACAAAAAAAAATTAAGCATTCACACTTTCAGGTATAAATAATGTACAAATTCAGAGAAAATGCTTGAGAAAAACATTAGGTTGGAGAGTATTGCTAGGAAGTAAGGCATATCAGCTTTGTCCTAATTAAAATGCAAAGGTGTCCCATAATTTATTTTCTAAATCCCAACAGTGTGCATTTTTTAGCAGAAATAATTATAATAACTGTCATATTTTACTTATATATCTACTAAATGTATTCATCATTTGTTTATCCATTCATCCATTCAACAAGATTGCATCCCAAATTTTAGGAAGCATCAGAATACCTGGAGGGCTTGTTAAAGCACAAATTATGGGGCCCTACTCCCAGAGTTTCTGATTCAGTACATTTCTAACAAGTACCTACGTTATGCTGATGCTACTAGTCCAGTGCCTACACTTTGAGAATCACTGGCTTTGAAAATGCTGGGCATTATACTAGGTATGTGGAAGATTATGATGATAAATTAGATACTATATTTTTCCCCTAGAAACTACACTAATCTCCAGCAGCTACAATGACTACACAAATATGTAAAGTAGAAAATGATAATCAAACAAGATTCACGAATTCAAAACATGGATACACTATTTCCAGCTTAAAGATTGAGGTGGAATTTGAAGAGGAGTTGATGTGCTTGCAATAAAATGTGGGTTCAAATTTGACTATTAGAATTTTATGGGAAAAGCATTCTTAAGGTAAAGAATTAAGTATTAACTAAGATAGAGAAATATAAGAATATAACATAGATAATAGCTGTTTGATCCATCACAGTTGTTGAGAATGTGGGGAAAAAGAAAATAAGATTGCAAAAATAGGTTACAGACAAATACTGATGGGCGAAACTAAGTGCACTAAACATTTATTATAAGAAATGGAGCACTAGTGAATATTTTAACAGAGTGTAAATATAACTATTTTGGTGTTTTAGGAAGTTTAATCCAAAAACTATATTGCTTAAATTCCTATAGCTAACAGGTTCCAGAGGTGGGATTTTAAACACAAGTGACCCTAAAATTTGTTCTGTCTATTCCTATGTTTTTCTCTCTCTCTTCTTTAATTCACCCCTTTTTATTATAAAATTTTATGACTTTTGAAAAATCACCACAAGCCCTAACTCGTTTGGCTCAGTGGATAGAGCGTCAGCCTGTGGACTCAAGGGTCCCAGGTTCAATTCCGGTCAAGGGCATGTACCTTGTTGCTGGCACATACCCAGTAGGGGGTGTGTAGGAGGCAGCTGATTGATGTTTCTCTCTCATCAATGTTTCTAATGCTCTATCCCTCTCCCTTCCTCTCTGTAAAAAAATCAATAAAATATATTTTTTAAAAGAAAAATCACCACAAAAATAAAGACATAGAAGTTTGCATTGCTTTAAAAAAGTTTCCTAGTCCTTCCTGCCTCCTCCCTCGCCCAGACTCTAGAAACCACGGGTGTGATTTCTGTACCTACAGTTTCACCCTTTCAAAATAGTATATAAATGGTCTTTAACCATATGTAGTCTTTTGGGTCTGGCTTCTTCATTTAGCATAGTGATTTTCTTCCTTCTTATTTATTTATTTTTATTGAATTTATTGGGGTGACATTGTTAATAAAATTATATAGACTTCAGGTGCACAATTCTATAACACATAATATTGTATTGTGTGTCCACCACCCCAAGTCAAGTCTTCTCCATCACCATTTATCCCTGCTTTACCATATTCTACTTTCCCTCACCCCCTTTCCCCTCTGGTAATCACCATACTGTTGTCTGTGTTTATATGGGTATTTTTGTTCTGTTTGTTTGATTGTTTTTTATTAATCCCTTCACCTTTGGACCACCAGTGCTAGGAAGAGGAATCCCTACAACTCTGGCTGTGAAAATCAGTGGGGATTCAATCTAAGTGCGATAAAGCACTGCTGGAAGCCCCCCCCCCCCCCCACACCCCTCACACACACACACACACACATTCCTCTTAAAGGGCCCATGCAGAGACTAACCTGCTGATGCACTCATTCTGCGCTTCAGCACTCAAAAGCACGAGGGAAGAAAGGGAGGAAGTGAACTGTCTGGCTTCAGGAAAAATCTGAGTCTCCCTTAAACTGACTAAACTCCCTTAAACTGACTAAACTCCACTAGCCCCACCTTGGTGATTTCCTGAGAACCCACCCCACCCAAATTCTGCACAGGCCCAAACCTATTTCAACAGATATTCCTCACAAGCAGCCAGCCTTAACCCATGCTGAAAACTTCCCTCAAATCTATGAAAGGTCCACAGACCCCAACAAGCAGAGACTGGCCTCAGTGTGCCCTGTTCCTCTTGCTAAGCAGACCCCGCTGAGCACCGGTGGCAATTGGCTCTAGTTCATAGCTTAGCCTCTCCCAGGTGCCTCTAGGCCTAGCATAGGCAGCTACCAACCACGGATTACTTCCTACATAGCTTCTTCCAGGGGGCCCTGAGAAAGGCCCAGGCAGTGGCTAACCTGTGTCTACACTGGATCGCCTCCCAAGAGGACCCAGAATACTCTTAGTGGCTGGCTTCAAACCACACCAGAGCACTACCCAAATAGATCCACAAATGATACACCCAAGGGGTGGACTCAGCAGGCACC
The DNA here is from genome assembly GCF_027574615.1 of Eptesicus fuscus. Taxonomy (NCBI): domain Eukaryota; kingdom Metazoa; phylum Chordata; class Mammalia; order Chiroptera; family Vespertilionidae; genus Eptesicus; species Eptesicus fuscus. The sequence continues at coordinate 88,556,822 of NC_072475.1, read as the reverse complement.
AGACCCCTGCTGCACTGTATCCCACCATCTGAGGTCAGACTCACACAACAACTCATCCACTGTAGTCACAGCCAGTCCTCACAGTCAGTCCTCCTGAGAGTCAGCCCCACCCACAGACCTGTCAACAACAATCAAGGCCCAACTACAATAGGGGGTACACAAAACCCACACAAGGGACACCCCTGGAGCACCTAGCTCAGGTCACCAGGGAGACTGTGCCACTGGTCCCCACTGGACACCCACTATACCAGGCCACCCTGCCAAGACTGGGAGATGTAGAAGATCTACCTAATATGTAGGAACAAACACAGGGAGGCAGCCAAAATAAGGAGACAAAGAAACATGTCCCAAATGGAAGGACAGGACATAACTCCAGAAAAAGAACTAAACAAAATGGAGGGAAGCAAGTTACCAGATGCAGAATTCAAAACACTGGCTTTAAAAATGCTCAATTGTCCAGCTGGTGTTGCTCAGTGGTTGAGCATTTACCTATGATACAGGAGGTCATGGTTTGATTCCTGGATGGGGCACATGCCTGTCTTGCAGATTCAATCCCTAATAGGGGGCATGCAAATCTCATCATTGATGTTTCTATCCCTCTCCCCTTCTCCCTTCCTCTCTCTGAATCAATTAAAAAAAAAAGAAGAGGGTGCTCAATGAACTTAGAGAAAGAATAGATTAACTCAGGGAAAATTTTCACCAAGAGATAGAAACCATTAAAAAGAACCAGTCAGAAGTGAAGAATACGATGACTGAAATGAAGAATACACTAGATGTAAGCCACAGCAGATTGGATGAAGCAGAGGATCAAATCAGCTATTTTGAAGACCAGGTAGCAGAGAGCACTCTATTTGAGAAGTTAAAAGAAAAAGGAATTTTAAAAAAAAAAATGAAAGTCTCTTTTTGGAGATACCCTTAGGGTTTTGGAATCACTTGTCCCTTGACAGAGCTACTAAATGCAGAATTTAAACAACTATCAGCGTACAATTGTGCTTTGTTTGAAACAAAAAACCTTACCCATAATTATTCAACACTAGAAGCCCGGTGCACAAAATTCATGCACAGCAGGGGGTTGTCCCTCAGCCCAGCCTGTACCCTATCCAATCTGGGACTCCTGGTGGGATCGGGCCTAAAGGGGCAGTCGGACATCCCTCTCACAATCCAGGACTGCTGGCTCCCAACTGCTTGCCTGCCTGCCTTCCTGATTGCCCCTAACCGCTTCTGCCTGCCAGCCCCCTAACCACTCTGCTGCCAGCCTGTTTGCCCCCAACTTCCCTTCTCTGCCAGCCTGGTCACCCCTAACTGCCCTCTCCTGCAGGCTTGATCACCTCCAACTGCCCTCCCTTGCAAGCCTGGTCCCTCTCAACTTCCCTCCCTTGCAGGCCTGGTCATTCTCAACTGCCCTCCCTTGCAGGCCGGGTGCCTCCCAACTGCCCTCTCCTGCTGGCCATCTTGTAGTGGCCATTTTGTGTCCACATGGGGGCAGCTATATTGTGTGTTGCAGTGATGATCAATCTGCATATTATTCTTTTATTAGATAGGATAGAGGCCTGGTACAGGGGTGGGGGCCAGCTGGTTTGCCCTGAAGGTGTCCCGGATCAGGATGGGGGTTCCCTTGGAGTGTGGGGCGGCCTGAGTGAGGGGCCTGTTGTGGTTTGCAGGCCGGCCACGCCCCCTGGCAACCCAAGCGGAAGCCCTGGTATCTGGAATTTATTTTCCTTCTACAATTGAAACTTTGTAGCCTTAAGCGGGTGAGCCCAGCCAGGGTGTGCGGAAAGCTTTGCTTCCCTGTTGCCACTGGCAACCCTGGCCTGCTCTCTCAAGCTCCATTCTGCAGCCATTTGTTTGAATTTGTTTACCTTCTATAATTGAAACTTTGTAGCTTGAGTGGAGGCTTAGGCCTGCAACGGCTATGGAAAGCTTGGCTTGCTCTATTACCTGGGAAACCTTGCTCTCTATGGCTGTAGCCATCTTGGATGGGGCTAATTTGCATACTCACCCTGATTAGCTGGTGGGTGTGGCTTGGATGGTGGGCATGGCCTTGTAGCGGAGTGATGGTTAATTTGCATATTACCATTTTATTAGAGAAGATAACATCCTCATATTGGGATTGGTCAACTCAGAGTCCATGACTAACAAGATAAGACATGTTAGCAAGTCTCTCTGGTAAAGAGGAAATGGTATATTTATGCTGGCTTCAGCAGCATCTTAACTTTACAAGAGAAAGTGACAGCTGTACCTGTGAGAGAGATTTCATTCTCCACTCCACTGCCTGAAGCAAAGTTGCCTGCTCAATGAATCCTCATGTCACTGAGGTTCCCTAACATGACTGGGTCTGGTTTACTAATGGTTTTGCTAAATTGAAAGTTGATAATGTATTCAGGGGTTCTGTAAGTTCAACCTCAGGACCAGCTGTGCCAAACTGAAAAAACTGTGGTTGTTTTATAACATGAGCAAATCTCAAACAATTCTCATAACTTAGGCAAATACTTCCCTTGATAAACCTTGTTATATTTTTACCGACCCTTGAGTTTTTGTGAAAGGCCTAGGAGAATAATCAGTAACATAGAAGACAACAGTGTCAGAAAACAACAGTGACTTTCTTTTGGGCCAGGAAGTACGAAAGCAAATCAAGGCTGTTAATTAAACTACCTGGGGCCAATGTGAAAATTAATAAACAGAACCTCTTTAAAATTGGAGTTGTGAAGCCCTCTAGGGGGAGTTCTCACAACTCACCACTCATTGTCAAGTGCCCAAAACAGGAAGAGATGTACTTTCCATCTTCAACTAGGAAGATGTTTTACTACTCCAGTATTTCAACAAGAAGGAGAAATCTTCTCACCTGACAACCACTGAGACAATGAAAGACTGTTACAACTCAGCCAATGAAAAGTCCCTACACAGAACTCCAAGTTTCCTCCAATGGACTCTGTTTACAACAGCCCCTCTGAACACCTCTTCCCTCTATAAAAATATATTCCTCTCCTTTGTGCTCTGGACTTGCACATGGTTTGTAAGTAGACCACATGTCCAAAGTTGCAATTCTTTTTTGTTTCCGAATAAACCTATTTCGCTGGAGGAATATCAGGCTGCCTATTTATTTAATGTTAACATAATAAGAATATATTCTCTAATGGGACTGTCATGTCATCACACTACTGATTAAGCCTGCACTGCCCAGATTGTCACAATCATCTCATGTATTAATCACCAAATCAAAGATGGCAATCTAACCCCCATCGTAGACTGGACACAGAGAAAGGATTCTATGTTCCTGATGCAGAGGCTACCACCACAAGCCAGACTCTTGCCAAAGGTTGGCCAGATGTCTTCAGGTGGGAGGACCCTCTAATCGAGGTTACTAATGGTGCCTCAGCTGTCAGTATATTTTCAGTTTATGGAATTGCTGTCCTAATCCTCACAGTTGATTTTGGTGACACCATTGTGGCTCTTGATATTAAACTCTATTATGTTTTACTTTCTAGACCATTTGCAGTCTGACAGTGATGTTCCTTTGTTCATAAAAGTCACTCAACAATCTTTTTTTTTTTTAATATATTTTATTGATTTTTAACAGAGAGGAAGAGAGAGGGATAGACAGTTAGAAACATCGATGAGAGAGAAACATCGACCAGCTGCCTCTTGCACACTCCCTACTGGGGATGTGCCCGCAACCAAGGTACATGCCCTTGACCGGAATTGAACCTGGGACCCTTGAGTCCGCAGGCCGACGCTCTATCCACTGAGCCAAACCGGTTTCGGCAACAATCTTAACAATGCCATGATAAGTATTGACTGGATCTTCCACGTTGCCTACCATCCCCAGGCATCTATTCTTATTTGAGTATTGAAAAGGTCTCCTAGTAATTATCCCAAGATTATTTCTGATTCCACTTCCCTCACTTCCTCTTGATCCACACACATGAGTAAGGCAGGTTGGTCATTAAAGAGCATCTAATGATCAGAATGAAAGTGGAGGAGGAATCTATGTGGACTTGTTTTGAAAATTTGGGATTCGAACCTGACCAAATTATTCCAACCTGTCCTAATCATTATGCTTCTTTCCTTTAACAGCAGCCCCAGGCTAGATGAGTTAGTACCTTCTCTGAGTGGCAACTGAATGAAGAAGAAAAAAAAAAAGAGCTTTTAGGGGATTCTTACTGAATTCTGGTTTAGCCATGTGGATTTTCTTGAGTAATTCACATAGTTTTAAAACATAAGAATAAAGACGATTCGATTGAGCACACTGCAAATCAAGCCCCCTATACTGGCTCATGTGGCCAACGTAGAGGATATACTGGATCTCTTAAGGTTTTATTAAAATGCCCTTATTCCTCTTGCACATGATTTTTCTGGATGAAAGGTTTAGATGATGGTTGGGAAAAGATGACATTATAGGTACTATGATAAATTATACAGATTTTATAATAGTGAAGAGAGAGCAACAACCCTGGCACCTTAAGGGACCTTAAACCTAGGAGGTGCAAGAGAAGAAGGGATCATGATGAATTTTTGCATTCAGAATTGCCCTGAATGCCTTCTCTGTGAAAGAAAAATGCCTTGCCATAACTTTCCCAAACGTTTGCAAGCACCTTGAATTTAACTAACTGCTGACATTCCTATCCCTGCCAGGAGAATTTAATGGTGATTTGATCACTATTTCCCTTAACCATCCAAGAAGTCTGTTGTAAATAGTAGGGGAAGGCCCCATTTTCCTTATAAAACACTTGTCAATACTTCTGGATGTCTTTTCTGCCTTTATTCTTCTAGCTGTTGCTCTGATGCTCCATAGGGCAGACAAATATTCCCCAGCAGGTGGCATGGGAGAACCAGACAGGTCAGCCAAACTGCCTCTAGGCCAAGCATGTCAAACTTAAGGGATAACACGGGCCAAATAAACCAGGTTTAAGTTTATGTGGGCTGCAAAAAAACAAAGGCTTCAATTTTCATAGAAACGTAGGTTTATTTTGAAAAGTACAGTATTAAAAAAAAGAACAAGAGCAATGGTAAAATTAATGTTTTCTTCCTGATACTTGGCATCTCTTCTCTGCTACTATCGTTCCTACTTCGGGGGAAATCTTGTTCTCAGTGATTACTTTCAAAACTGACCCAAGATGAATGTCAGTAATTCTGCATCTGATAGGAGACTTATTTCCTTTCATAACTGTAAATGACTACTCACACCATTATATTGGCTGGGCCGTAAAAATATTCGTTGTCGGCCACATGCAGCCCACGGACCGGGAGTTTGACATGCTTGCTCTAGGCCAGTGGTTGGCAAACTCATTAGTCAACAGAGCCAAATATCAACAGTACAATGATTGAAATTTCTTTTGAGAGCCAAATTTTTTAAACTTAAACTTCTTCTAACACCACTTCTTCAAAATAGACTCGCCCAGGCCATGGTATTTTGTGAAAGAGCCACACTCAAGGGGCCAAAAAGCCGCATGTGGCTCGCAAGCTGCAGTTTGCCAACCACTGCTCTGGGCAGTCTCACCAAAAACAAGAAATTAGACTCAAATGTGTTCAGTTGAACTGGGACTATACCAGCCTTCCAGGAGATACTTTGGAAGACACTATCAACCTGAGTCTCATAACCAAATGAGGTCTCACTAGGGGGATTTACAATTGTACAATTGTAAACAGCACTGTCTTTTCAAGATCCACGTGTACCATTGTGTATATTTCTGCAGACGTAACCATTAACTTTTCTCCCTTCTTCAAGTATTTAAGGGGACTCAACCTGCAATTTCTGTAGCCCTCAGATAACTGTGGAGATCTCTTCAAAATGGCCACCCTCAATTCCTAAAGGAGCTTTCCAGAGGGATAGCTGACTCAAGAGTCATGAGCACCGAGTGGACAGTTTTACCAACAATGGGAGTCATCCCATTGGAAGAGGTGGTACAAATTTGTAAAATTAAACTACTGTTTGTAGGATTGTTCAGATCTCTGCATAACCAGTCAACAAGTTCTAATATAAGTAACCACTGATTGTGTCCTTTCAGGAATACAAGTTTGGCCATCAGGCAGCATCTCTCTGAAAGACATGGGTTCAAATTCCAGATGTACCACTTAGGAATGGAATGAGCTTGAGAAAATAAGAACACTTCAGGGCTTTGTTTTGTTAATCTGTGAAAATGTGAATAATATTACCAAAGTCAACAAATTACATGAACTTGGCTGGCACAGTTACAGGCGTATAATAGAGACTCAAATAAATGTACATTTCTTTCTTTTCCTTGCTTTACTTAAAATCTTTAATGACACTATTGAAATATTTTTCTGTAGTCATTTATTATTAGAGACTTTAAGCTATTGACTCTTTATGAGAAAAAAATAAAAATTTGCCTCTACTATGTAATGTGTTGAAAATAAATTGAGCTTTGAATCTACAAATCTAGATACATCATCAGTGTAAATTTAAGCAAGTTCCTTAAATTCCTGGACCTAAAAAGAAATTAGAAATTTGAACTAAATGATCATTGCTGTGCTACAAATTTCTAAGAGAATAAAAGACTTTTTGAATACTGTGTGAGACTACTAAAGTATCTTTTAAAAGCTTTGAGTTTTTTCTTTAAGGATTTGGAAGTATCATCTTTTAAAAATGCATCACATACATTCTTACCTTCTTGAAATTGGTACTCAAAATGCATTTAATCATTTATTGATAAATCAGGATTACCACTGTGATCATTAGATGTCATAATGTGCTGTAATACTGAACAGCCTTATAATATTCATGCCTTAGATTTTTAGATTTAGAGCTTCAGATATATGGCAACATCCTTCCAAAATCTGAGAAATGCCAGCAATCTTATTTTTAAAAACAAAGTTGACAAAATAGTTAGCCAAATTTTATTTTTCTTTACAACTGAAAAATAAACAAGACAAGGAACATGTTTCTTTTAGGTGAAAGGTTCTATCCAAATATATATTCAATAAGATTTTCTACATTATTAAAATGATTTCTAGAAAAAATTTATATTCCACACCATTATTAAACACTAAACTTGGTGTTTTTACAGAAAACAATAGACTCCTGTTGACAAGAGCTCTAAGACATCGGCAAGATTCTGGAAGGTGTTAGGTCCCTGTCAGTGAAGTGAATGTGCTCTAAGCACCATTCTACCTAACTGCCGGCTCAGCCCCCATGCAAAGATTTTTACAGAATTACTCCTCCATGCATGAAGTGTATTATGGCAGTTCTTTTCAAATACATAGACAAGGAATGAAATTAGTGTCTAGGGGCTATGTTGGCGCTGAGGGGAAAAGAAAGATGAATATTGTATGCTGCACCCTTTGAGCCCATTTTCTCATCATTCACTTACTTGTTATTCAGTTTCATTCAGAAGCAGATAATCATGTTTCTTAAAACAAAATATCTAATTGCTATGAGTGTAACATTTGAGAAACTGTCCAGAACAACAAATCTTTTGCAAGCACAATGACCTAAACTTTGTCTTAAGTCCTATTTGCAGGGCATGTTGGTAGGAATAAGCCTCGAAATGGACTTGGTTGCTAAAGTGGAGAGGCAACAATGAAATATGAGGCAAGATGGGTGCTTATTAATAATATGTCTTCATGCAGTGTCTTTTTACAGAGATAAGGCATTCCGTTGCTCACAATACCCCAGTCCATTAGGTAGAGTCACTGAAGGAACCAGCTGTGTTAGTAGTTCATTATGAACTGTTTTCCTAGCTTCCTAACTATGAAATAAAACTATTTCTTCTCCTAAGGCAAAGCAATAAAATTATTTGTCCATTCTCTCATTATAGCTATAATAGTACTCAATTTAATTCCAGAAGTTGAAGGTATTTTCTTATCGTTTTGCTGAAAAATATCCATCTAAAATATAGAAGCAGGCATGTAGTCAAAAGCACTTTACAAAAACTTGTCACATTATTACCTTTTTGGTTTAATATGTGAACCCTGACTAAACAACTTTGGGAGCGACTAATGCCAGCTGGGTCAGTAGTGGTTGTTTTGCTTGTTTTGCATAGAAACTGCATTTCGATAAGCAGCAGAGCATTAACAAGCGCTTGGAGGAAGTAGTCTAGATTTCCTTATATGATATTTCCAAAATTCTCAAATTCCCTGGAAAATCTATATATTAGTTTCTAAAGATTTATTCCCTTAATATAAACAGTTGAAAGGGTTTCAGTGAATTGAGGAAGTTATTGATAGAAGATTTGTTACATTTCTTCCCTTTAAACTCTAACCACTACCCCACAGTCCTGGCTTCTTTCTCCCCTTGTGACTCCCAGGACATTTCTGAAACCGTATCCCTTTTCATAATTTACTTTCTCTTCAGAAAGACTACTTACTGCCTTCACCATCCCTTCAATCATTGTTTGTCAAGTACAAACTTGAGAGACATTTCTAAGGATGACTCAATGGGATCTAAATGACTTATTTGATATGGGGGGGCAAGACAGATGATGGCATTTAAGTAACGAGAATCTGAAGACTGGTTACCAGCAAAAATGAAGGTAAGTTGTGTATTTATTGTTACAAGTAAGAGTCATCTTCTGCACAATTCTTTTACTGAAAAGTTTGCTGCCGGTTTGGGTTCTGAGACACTTAAATGAGGTTTCTTCTGCTTTCCCTAACAATCAAGAAACTGAGAGTGAGAAATCAGAACTTTCCTAATCATCCAATCCAAGTTTGCATCTATTCTACAATGCTTGTTGACTTTATTTGCCAAAATAGTTTAGATCTCTTTTCTCTCTGCACTGCTTCACCTGAAATTAGATCTTTACTTTCAGATCTTGACTATGTAGTTGAAACTGGGAACTTGAAAGCTTTTCACTGGAAAATATTCTCCTTTGAAATGTGCTTATGTCTAAAATGTTAGAGGAAGTGGTATTTCTTGTCCCTGACTCTAGGAAACCCTATCTACCATGATACTAGACATTGTACTAGCACCAGGAATCCCAAGGCAACTGAGAAAACTTCTCTGCCCCAAGAGGCTTAAAATTTAAGTGTGCTAATCCTACCTAATAAAACAGTAATATGCAAATTGACCATACCTTCGCTACACCATAAGCCACGCCCACCAGCCAATCAGGAGCAAATATACACATTAAACCAACGATGGTGGGGGGAGGGGGCAGCGCCCGCTGCCGGTGGGATCCAGGCCATGATGGTGGACTGGGGCAGGCGGTTAGCGCTGGCAGCCGCCTGACCAGGTCCCGGATAAGGGCTTCGAGCGGCGGCTGACTCGAAGCCCCTATCAGGGATCATGGACCAGGGCAGGCGGCGTGGGTTAGTGCCTGCAGCCACCTGACCAGGTCCCCGATAGGGACTTGGAGTCTAGCATAACAAAAAGAATATTCAGCAAAAGCAGGAGACAAGGTTTCATAAGTTCTCCCCCAGGTCACCACTGTTCTCTTATACATTTTAATTATCCCAGACTTTGCCTGATGGGATTTGATTTGAATTATGCCTGATAGAGATTACATGGCATGAATTGTAGGCTCATTCTTTTTGTGGTTGCCTGACTGAGAAAAGCCTTGGAATGAGAGAAGGCACTTTTATTTTCCTTTTTCATTCTTTAGAGGCTGAGGAATTACAGTTATATGAAGAAGTTAGTGAGAGAATGAAAGTCTCATGCTGTATTTTTCTGTAAGTTTTATCATGTGGACTATCAAAAACTTGGTGGGATCCTTTTCAAGAGGTGTTACAAAATTATGTTGGAATTAACATTCAAGAGTAAAAGGAGAGAAGTGAGTGGTGGGTAAAGGAAAGAACTTTGTCCTAGAAACCAAATAGAAGCCACATAAACCTTCAGATTCTTACTCATTGTGCTTTGGAGGTATTAAAGAATAATTTTTTAAAAAGGTAAAATCATGACTCATAATCTGTATAGATAAAAGGCTAAGTGACCAACATTTGTCCATCCGTCCGACCAACCAGTACATATGACGCACACTGGAAATTTAAAAATAAACTTTGACTCGCACACGTGCCAAACATATAAAGCTCTCGCTGGCGCTAATTTGAATGTTGCATTTGGTGGGAAAGTTCTTTTCAGAGGGGATTTTTGTGTCGCCATGCTATACAATTGGCCATAGTACAAATAAGTTTTAAAGTACTGTAGTGTTTGGGGATGTTTCAGACAGTTGTCTCTTAAAACAAATATGAGATCAGAGGATTTTGCTTATAGTGAATGGTTAGTAAAACTTGGAGATGACAAACTTGATAGCAGTTTTCATTTAGGAATGGATATTATTGAAATTCCCCATGAAATGATTTTTAATGGATCTATTATTAAAGCCACCTTTGGAAATAGTATATCTATAGATAATATTAAAAATATATCTAAACGTGCAATTCTTTGTCCAAAAAAAGAGCACGTTAAAAAATTAAATGAATAAATTTTGGATATACTTGATGGAGATTTTCACACATATTTGAGTGATGATTCCATTGACTCAACAGATGATGCTGAAAAGGAAAATTTTCCCATTGAATTTCTTAATACTATTACTCCTTCGGGAATGCCGTGTTATAAATTAAAATTGAAAGTGGGTGCAATCATCATGCTATTGAGAAATCTTAATAGTAAATGGGGTCTTTGTAATGGTACCAGATTTATTATCAAAAGATTGTGACCTAACATTATCAAATCTGAAATATTAACAGGATCTGCAAAGGGAGAGATTGTTCTGATTCCAAGAATTGATTTGTCCCCATCTGACACTGACCACCCATTTAAATTAATTCTAAGATAGTTTCCCATTATGCCAGCATTTGTGATGACTATTAATAAATCACAAGGACAAACTCTAGACAGAGTAGGAATATTCCTACCTGAACCCGTTTTTGGACATGGTCAGTTATATGTTGCTTTCTCTCTCTTTTTTTTTTTAAGTATTTTTTAAAAATACTTTATTGATTTTTTTTTACAGAGAAGAAGGGAGAGGGATAGAGAGTTAGAAACATCGATGAGAGAGAAACATTGATCAGCTGCCTCCTGCACACCTCCTACGGGGGATGTGCCCGCAACCAAGGTACATGCCCTTGACTGGAATCGAACCTATGACCTTTCAGTCCACAGGGCGACGCTCTATCCACTGAGCCAAACCAGTTATGGCTGTTGCTTTCTCTTGAGTTCAAAGAGCATGTTACATTAAAGTTAAAGTTGTAAATACTTTATCTCAAGGGAAATTAGTCAAGCACTCTGAAAGTGTTTTTACTCTTAATGTGGTATACAGGGAGATATTAGAATAAGTTTAATCACTTTATCAGTCATTATTTGCATCAATGTTGTTTTTATATTACGAGTTTGTTATTGTTGTTATATCATTTTGTTATTGTTTAGTTATTAATAAAACTATGTATTATTTTCATATACATTGTACTCATTTCCTTTTATCTCTCACACTTTTATTATAGAGAAAGGGCAAATAGCAATTTTAAAATATTTCAATCTAATTAATTTTCTTTCAATGTGCACGAATTTCGTGCACTGGGCTACTAGTAAGTAAATAAATGCCATCTAATATGGCAGGTTTATAGTAAAACATAAGGTAGAAGAAGTCCACAAAGAATTAACAAATTCTACCTAGGGGATGAGGCAGCACAAATGGCTTTGTAGAGGTGATGACTTTACCTACTTTTGAACCAGAAATAAGAGTTACATTCCATGCAGAGAGAGCAGGTGAGCATAAGATGCAACAAACAGACTGATGTGCTCAGAGAATGGCAAGCAGATTAGTATGTATAAAAGGAGAGTTCAAACAAGTCTTCTACAAGAGAAAAAATGGATAGGCAGGCAGGATTAACTTTTCAGAAGACCTGTGACATCTCTAGGGGCACTGTAATTGCCTGTCCTATGCTGACCTACCCCATCCTCATTGTGTGGCAGCCATGTAGTTTTGCACGGAATTCACTATGCTCCAAGTTCAGCAGAAGGCAATGATTGATCTCAGCCATCAAGGTAATCTAGCTCTCCTACCCACAAGTGGTTGGTTCAGTGAGAGACACTAACCAAATCCTAAATGAGTCAATGCACTGCAATTTTTTACCCAAAGGAATTTCTTCAAAAAAGGTCCAATGAGCATGAAGCTAAGGTCTCTTTTACATAGTTTTGGGAATTGACCGGGACAGCCTCTCCTCTAAAAAATGGAACTCCTTGTACTATATCAGGTGAAGATACTGGAGTGTAAGGGAGAGTGAGAAAAAAAAAAGCAGGAAAAAAAGTGCATCAAGCACACGCTGTATTTTATGATCCAGTTAAGTGACTTTACCATTTAGACGCAGCATTAAATTTTCTGGCACAGCATCCTATCAGAACCTTTGAAATATTTTAATTAGGGATAAATTATTACCAAGTTTATGTTTTAGAAAGACCATTCAAGCAACAGATAAAAAGAATTTGAGAGGCATACAACTGCAGTCGGGGGATTCTGTCTAAAACCTACTTCATTGGCCCACCTTAGAGGCAATGAAGACTACAGTGGTGATGATGGACCAAGAGTCAAATATCTGACATAATGAGGAAATAACACCTATAAGACTTAGTGAAGGGGCCTTGGAAAGAGGGGTCAGGAAAGAACAGAATTGTTAGTCAGTTATCACAGTGTGTCTGGGTTTGGGATACATTGTCTTTCATTAGAGAGGAACTGCTTGAAGTGGAAAAATTCCTCAAGGAGATTTGGCTATGTTAGCCAAGACCCCATCAATAGATGAGTGGATAAAAAAGTTATGGTGCATATGTACAATGAAATATTTCTCAGCCATAAAATAAACAATGAAATCTTACCATTTGCAATAGCATGGATGGACCTGGAGAGTATTATGCTAAGCTAAATAAGCCAATCAGAGAAAGACAAGTATCACATGATCTCACTCATATGTGGAATCTAAAGAACAAAATAAACTCATGGACAAAATAGATCCAGAGACATAGAAGCATGGATCAGACTGTTGAATCTCAGAGGAAGGGCGGGGGTGAGTGGGTGGGTGGGAAGAGGTCAACCAAAGAATTTGTGTGCATATATGTATAACCCATGGACATAACATAGGGTGGTGGAAGCCTAGGGCTGGGGCAGGGGAAGTTATAAGAGGTCAGTGGGAGAAAAAAAGGGACATATGTAATACTTTTAACAATAAAGATTTTATTTCTTTATTTATTTATTTATTTATTTATTTATTTATTTATTGTCTAAAGTTTTACATATGTCTCCTTTTCCCCCACTTGACCCCCACCCCCCCAGCCATTCCCACCCCAGGCAAGCCCCCACTGCCCCAGTGTCTGTGTCCATTGGTTATGCTAATATGCATGCATACAAGTCCTTTGGTTGCTCTCTAACCCTTCCCTCCCCTGCCATTTGTCTCTGGATCTATTCTTGTTCATCAAATTATGTTGATCGTTATATCCCACATATGAGTGAAATGATGTGATATTTATCTTTCTCTGACTGGCTTATTTTGCTTAGCATAATGCTCTCCAGTTCCATCCATGCTTTTGAACAATAAGATTTTAAAAAAACAACCAAAATTGAAACAGACTCATAGATACAGAAAGCAGACTAATGGTTGCCAGAGGGGAAGGAAGTTGAGGGACATGGTGAAAGGGATTAAGAAGTACAAATTAGTAGTTACAAAATAGTCACAGGGCCCTAGCCAGTTTGGCTCAGTGTATAGAGCGTCAGCCTGTGGACTGAATGGTCCAAGGTTCAATTCTGGTCAGGGGAACATGCCTGGATTGTGGGCTCGATCCCTAGTATGTGGTGTGCAGGAGGCAGCCAGTCAATGATTCTCTCTCATCATTGATGTTTCTCTCTCTTCCTCTCCTTCCTCTCTGAAATCAATAAAAATATATTTTAAAAATATAGTCACAGGGATATAAAATACAGTATTGTCAGTAATCTATATATATAAAAGCCTAAGCGACTGTTACGACCAAACGATCAGAACAATCAGACAACCAGCCAGTAGCTATGATATGAACTGACCCAGACCTTGCTGCTGGGGCCCTGACAGCCCTGAATCTGGTTCATCTGCACCCTGGATCCAGACAGCAGGGAGGAGGGAGCTCGATTCCTCATGGAATCGACCATTGGTGAGCTTGCTGCTGGGGCCAACCTCCTGCAGTCCCTCCCCCTGGCAGGCCAGCCCCCCCAATTGGCCCCGATTGCAGGCCAACCTGAGGGACCCCACCCATGCATAAATTAGTGCACCGGGCCTCTAGTATTGTAATAACTATGTGTGTCTAAGTGAATACTAGAAATATGGGAGGAGCATTTTGTAAAGTATATAATTGTCTAACCACTATGCTGTACACCTGAAACTAACACAAAATAATACTGAATATAAAAATAAATTTATCTATGTTGATTTTGAAGCAACTATAGGAAATACAAAAGTAATCAGTGGATATAGCATACAATGTAAATTCTAAAAATTATCAATACCTATAGTGAAAATAAAATTGAGTGAAAATAAAAATAATAAAGGATAAAATTTAAAAATGAATATTTAATGTGTGGTTAGAGGAAAAATATTTAATAAAGGAAGTATAGGAAATCCCAGGAAAGTAATCAGAGAACTGAGAGATGCATCAGAAAGCAAGGAGGATGCCGAAACCGGTTTGGCTCAATAGATAGAGCGTCGGTCTGCGGACTGAAAGGTCCCAGGTTCGATTCCAGTCAAGGGCATGTACATTGGCTGCGGGCACATCCCCGGTAGGGGGTGTGCAGGAGGCAGCTGGTCGATGATTCTCTCTCATCGATGTTTCTAGCTCTCTATCCCTCTCCCTTCCTCTCTGTAAAAAAAAAAAAAATCAATAAAATATATATAAAAAAAAAAGAAAGCAAGGAGGAAAAGAATAACTGGAAGAGAGTGAAGGAGATGTTGAAAATACCACAGAAAGTAAGAAATCACCCATTTATTCATAATGTTTACCATGCTCTCACTTTGTGACATGTACTGTTGTGTATGTGCATGCAATGCAACAAGCAAAGTGCACACTCTCATGGAGCTTACAGTCTACTTGGGTTGTTTCTCACCTGAAACAAGGCAGTGTCAATGCAGTGATAAGGTCAAAATCCAAATTACAGGTGTGGAAAAGTAAGTGGAATGAAAAGAAGTCAACCACAATCAGAGATGGAAATGTTGAACAGCATGGCCATGAAGCAGGGACAAGAAAGAGTAAATCATTCTGGAGTGGCCCATCACAAGCCATATTTTACTATCCTATCTAATAAAAGAGTAATATGCAAATTAACCATCACTCTGCTATATCCACAAGCCACGCCCACCAGCCAATCAGGAGCAAGTATGCAAATCAATCCAACCAAGATGACTGTGGCCACCAAGCGAGCAGGAGGCTTGGGTTTCCCTGGCAATGGAGGAAGCCAAGCTTTCTGCACACCCTGGGAGGCCCAGGCCTCCACTCAAGGGTACAAAGTTTCAATGATAGAAGATAAATAAATCCCAACAAAAATGGCAGCAGCCACAGAGCTGGAGAGAGCAGGAAGCTTGAGTTGCCCCCGGTGATGAAGGAAGCCAAGCTTTCCGCAGCCCTGACCTGCCTTGGCCTCCACTACAAAGTTTCAATTATAGAAGATAAATAAATCCCAACAAAAATGGCTGCAGCCATGGAGCAAGCAGGAGGATTGGCTCTGCTCAAGGCTACAAAGTTTCAATTATAGAAGGTAAATAAATCCCAGATACCAGGGCCTCCACTTGGGTGGCCGGGGAGTGTGGCCAGCCTGCAAATCACCACAGGCCACTCGTCCAGGCTGCCCCATGCCCCAAGGGAACCCCCACCCTGATCCGGGACACCTTTCAGGGCAAACCAGCTGGCCCCCACCCCCACCTGTGCACCAGGCCTCTATCCTATCTAATAAAAGAGTAATATGCAAACTGATCATCACTCCAACACACAATATGGCTGCCCCTATGTGGACACAAGATGGCCGTCACAAGATGGCCAGCAGGGGAGGGCAGTTGGGAAGGACCAGGCCTGCAAGGGAGGGCAGTTGGGGGCAATCAAGCCTGCAGGGGAGGGCAGTTGTGGGGGGAACAGGCAGGCAGAGGAGAGAAGTTGGGGGTGACTAGGCCTACAGGGAAGGGCAGTTGGGGGAGACCCAGGCCTGCAGGGGAGAGCAGTTGGGGGGGACCAGGCCTGCAGGGGAGGGCAGTTAGAGGTGACCTGGCCTGCATGGTAGGGCAGTTAGGAGTGACCTGGCCTGCAGGGGAGGGAAGTTAGGGGCAAACAGGCTGGCAGGGGAGCAGTTAGGCATCAATCAGGATGTCAGGGGAGTTGTTAGGGGGTGATCAAGCTGGCAGGCAGAAGCGGTTAGGGGCAATCAGGAAGGCAGGCAGGTGAGCAGTTGGGAGCCAGCAGTCCTGGATTGTGAGAGGGATGTCAGACTGCCCACTGGGATCGGGCCTAAACGAGCAGTTGGACATCCCTCGAGGGGTCCCAGATTGGAGAAGGTGCAGGCTGGGCTGACACCCCCCCCCAGTGCATGAATTTCATGCACCAGGCCTCTAGTCCTATATAATAAAAGGCTAATATGCAAATTGATTGAACTGCAAAACAACCAGTTGCTATGATGCACACAGACCACCAGGGGGCAGACTCTCAATGCAGGAGCTGCCCCCTGGTGGTCAGTGTGCTCCCTCTGTGGGGAGCCAGAAGCTGGGCTCCACTCAACCAGAAGCTGGGCTCCACTGCAGCACTAAGGATATCCTTATCAGTCGGACATCCCCCAAGGGCTCCCGGACTGCGAGAGGGTGCAGGCCAGGCTGAGGGACCTCCCCTGCTCCTCCCCAGTGCACAAATTTCATGCACTGGGCCTCTAGTTAAGATGATAATAAGCATATTTAGCTATGGGACAAAAGAACACTAGAAAGAAACATTTGAAAGTCCAGATAAGAAAGTTCCCTTTGTAACAATGATTAGTGGCAAGGTCCTAGAAGAGGTGGGGTGAGTTTAAATCAGTGATGGGCAACCTTTTGAGCTTGGTGTGTCAAACTTCACCAAAAAACTGAGCATAACTCGGGTAGTGTGTCACTTTGAGGAAAAAACATTATTTCGCAAATGTTTCATCTTCGGCATGCGGCCACCTCAGCAGCCGCGTGTCATCAGAAATGGCTACGCGTGTCAGTGTGACACACGTGTCATAGGTTCGCCATCACTGGTTTAAATCAAGAGCACGAATAAAAAAGTGAGCCTTGAATATGAAACAGGATGTGAAAGCAAGAGGTGGTTGGCCATCCATGACCTCCCAAGGGTGAGGAGTTCTGCTTTATGGTCTGCTGAGCTATGCACATGACTCTACTTTATTGTTGTGATTATTTTTAAGTGTTTTTCTCCCAATGAACAATGAGATCTGTGCAACTAGCAGCAGTTATATCAAGTTTTGTCAATGATGAGAGCAGTGCCTTGAACATAGCACATGCTTAACAAATGCGTGTATTTAACAAAATGCTCCCAGAGCAGGATTGAGCAGTTTTTACTTAAAGGAATATATTCTAAAAGTAAAGAAATTTCCAAATAACCTCAATTAGCTCTCATTTTATTCTCATGAGGCCTCTGGAGTCAGTAACATGACTAAAACAAAACATTTTAAAGTTAAAGTGGGTTTTTTCTAGTTCTTATTTTCTTACCATCTTAGCTATAAATAACATATATAAACAACTCCATATGCCTTCAGTCTACTCCCATGAAAATTGTCATATATCTTAACTGGATAAAGGTCCTCCAAATGGGAATGGCTTATTTGCAATTAACTCTTTCAAAAACGTGAAAAATGTTCAACTTGGGAGACATTAGAATCAATACTACTACTTAGTGTTATATTCCACTAGTGTCTCTGAAGCATAGATAAATATCCAGAGAGTCCTTTAAATTGATAGTAACATCAGAACTGTTTTTTAGTTAAACAAGAGTTTCCTAAGGACTCACATAATCAATATCATGTATGAAAGAATGGGATTTAAAAAACAGATTGAGTCTTTCCCTTTATGCAATAAAACATACAATTGCAGTCACAATTCTTGCCCTATCTTTCTTTCCAAAATGTCTCTAATCATATAAACAAAGGACCTTAGAATTCATGACCCAGTGAACAAGAATAAAATGACTTACTTTTGAAAATCTTATTTCAGAGAGTCATTGAATACCTTCAAAGTTCAAGTAACTGAACTTTCTTCACCCTTAGTCAATAAACATGTTTTTAGTTTTGTAAGAGGGATACTAGGAAATAAAATATGAATGTGTGGCCATTACCATTGACCTCTACAGAAGAGATAGCATCCTTTATCAAGAAAATTTTTTGCATTTTTACCACATTTCAAATCCAATTACAACCAAGAATTAATGTGATAATGATTTCCAAGCTTTTACCAGTAACCCATTTAATACACATGATTGTTAGGAATACAAAATTTGTTCTTTAAGTGTTGGCTTTAATTTATGTTACTCTGTTACATTCCTATTGATCCCTTTGAATATGTGTATCCATTAGGAATTTCTTCCACTAAGTAAGAGAAAACCCAATTTATAAAGACTTACTGGTACACTAATAGGGTTTATTTTTCTCATACAAGAAGTTTGGAGGTAGGAGGTGGCTGTAGCTGGTTCAGCTGCTCAATAATGTTTTCAGGAAATTGCTCTTTTTTCTCTTTCCTGTGCCATCTTTAGCGTTTCTCATGAAGTTTAGTTTATGATCACAACATGTGTGCTGCAAGTCCAGACACCAGCCTGTTTTCAGGGAAGAAAAAAAAGGGAGGGACAAAAGATGCTGACCACCACTGTTCCCCATTTCAAAAAAGAAAAAGCCTTTGCAGAAATCCTTTCATTTATTATCATTTTGGTTTCATTGGCGATTCTTATATGCAGGAGAGACCAGGAAAGCAAGGAACTGGATTCCAGAGATTGGATTAAGTCAAACACTATGCATTGTCCAGGTCTCTGCTCTTGTTGTCCCATACTAAATAAGAGAGCAATAATAGAAAAAGGGGGAGGGAACAGATTTGATGTAGATAACTAATCATGTCTGCCACAGTACATAATAAAGTCTCTGTTATCTAGAAATTTTGGAAAATACAATTTTACTTTTTCTAGTTAAAAAAAAAAGAGTTTAGGAAGTAACAAGTCTACTATAAGCTCCTCAAGAGCAGAGACTGTGGTTTTTTTCATTACTTTGTTAAAACACAGATACAATAACTATTATAGGATATAACCAATAAACATCTGTGGATGAATGGGTAAATGAATAAATGGATGAATGAATACATATATAAATACTGATTTTATAAAGCTTGAATGCCATAACATCATTCAGTACTAAAGTTATATAGAATATTTTATGATATATTATGTAGCTTATACTTATGTTTTATTTTTTTAAATATATCTTTATTGATTTCAAAGAGGAAGGGAGAGGGAGAGAGAGTTAGAAACATCAATGATGAGAGAGAATCATTAATCAGCTGCCTCCTGCATACCCCACACTGGGGATTTAGCCCACAATCTGGCCATGTGGCCCGACCTGGGGTCTAACCGTGACCTCCTGGTTCATAGGTCAACACTCAACCACTGAGCCATGCTTGCCAGGCTTCACTTCTTTTTCACTTAATTTAGTCTTTTCACCTTTATTGAGATGTAATAGACATATAATATTTTATACTAGTAACTTTAAGGTTTATAACTTGTTGACTTAATACAATTACAGATGGCAAAATTATTACCACCATAGTTTTAGCTAACACCTCCACCATGTCACATAACTACCATTTCTTTTTTGTGGTGAGGACATTTAAGACCTACTCTCTTAGCAACTTTCAAATACATACTAAGCATTATTAACTATGATAACTATACTTTACATTAAATTCCCCAGAATTTATCTTACAAAAAATGTCTTCATAAATTTGTATTCTTTAACATCTATTTCCTCCACCCCTGATAACCATCATTCTAGTCTTTGCCTCTATTAATTTAGATATTTTAGATACTACATATAAGTGATATTATATATTATTTATATTTCTATGTCCAACTTATCTCACTTAGCATAATTCCCTCAAGGTCCATCTGCATTGTTACAAATGTCAGAATTTTCTCCTTTTTTATGGCTAAATAATATGCCATTGTGTATATAGACAGTCCCATAGTTTCATTGTCCATTCATTCATCAATGGATACTTAGGTTGTTTCCATATCTTGCTTTGTGAACAATGTTGCAATGAACATAGAAGAGTGGATATCTCTTGAGGTCCTATTTTAATTTCCTTTAGATATATACCCAGATTTGTGATTGCTGGGTCATATGGCAGTTCTATTTTTAATTTTTTGAAGGACCTCTGTATCATTTGTAATATTAGGTACACCAATTTACATTCCCACCAGCGATGCACAAGGATTCTCTTTTCTCCACATTCTTACCAACACTTTTTAATCTCTTTTTTATAATACCCATTCTAACAGGTGCGAGGTGATATGTAATTGTGGTTTTAATTTGTATTGCCCTGATGATGAGTGATTTTGAGCATCTTTTCATGTACGTGTTGGCCATTTGGACATCTTCTTTGGGAAAATGACTATTTAATTTCTTTGCCATTTTAAAATCAGATTGTTTAGGAGGATTTTTGCTATTGAGCTATGTGATATAGTTTCACTGGCTTACTTTTGTTTTATTTGATTTTTGGTGTCGAATCCAAAATTAATTGTCAAAACCAATGTCAAGAAACTTACCCTTTATGTTTTCTTTTAGGAGCATTATGGTTTCAGATCTTACATTTAAGTCTTTAATCCATTTTGAGTTGATTTTTGTGTGTGGTGTAAAATATGGGTCCGGTTTCATTCTTTTGCATGTGGCTATTCTGTTTTTCTAAGACCTTTCAGTGAAGAGACTATCTTTTTTCCATGGTATATTCTTGATTTTTTTTTTTTTGTCATAAAAATTTAACTTTTGTCATTTCCTTCCTTTTACTAACTTTGGGCTTAGTTTGTTCTTCTTACATGTGTTTAACTTCTACAAAGCCATATGAAATTTAAAGGTAGTTTCCTTTATTAAAAGGGATATGTTGAGTTATTTAGATATTAAGTGTATTAAAAATGAACAATTGAGTAAATGTCCATGGAAATTGGAAGAGAGGGAGAAGAGGAGGCAAGGAAAAGGAAAAAAGAAAAAAAAATAAAGCACTCAAGTTATCAAAAGATTATCCAGGTTTGGATGGCAGACAAAGATCCAAATATAAAATGCAAGATCATCCCAATTCTTGGAAAAGACAAGAATAAGCATATGTTGATTTAGTTGTATCTTCTTCTCAAGTATAAGAATATTAAATAGTTTTTGATAATAGATTATAATGGAAAGGGCTTTTAGTTACACTGGGACATTAGCAGCTCTTTAAATAATACCCAGAATGATATCTATCTTTTTAACCAGTTCTAAGTAGCACGAGCAGGCAATGATTTCCATTTCCATATAAGTCCTTTCCTCTACTGCCCAAACCTGTCCTCAACCTTCCATTTTTAACAAAAAAGAGTCATGGGTTAGATTGAGAAGAAACTCCTAGATTCCCCAGTATCAAACTAAGCAAATCTTAATAGGAAAGGTGGAGAAAGATTCACACCATTTTGTGGACTCTGTATGAGCCTATAATAGTAATAAGGGTGTTTTCTTTCTAGAAACAAGCTACCTCCACAACTTCGTAGGCAGTACAAATGAGGAGCTACTTTTTTTTGCAGTTATTTTTCAAAGGTTTTAATTTTCACAGAAAAAAAAAAAAGAGTTAAGTACCTATAATCTATTACTTTTAACTATACATGAAAATACTGTTAAGCTAGTGGAACTGTGCCCTTCTAAGTGCAAGGCTGTTTTAACTGCAAGGCAAACATGGACGAGGAAACAAGCAGCACCAAAATATACCATGTCTGTGCAAACACAAGCCACTCAAGTAATGGCAGATTCAATGGAATCATAAAAATTTAAAGTGGAATAAGAGCTTAGAGAACAATGTTTCTAACTTCCTCATTTTAATAAAGAATAAACTCATATTTTAAAAGGTATGATTGGTTGTCAGAGGTCAGACTAAACTCAGATATCCAATGACATGTGATTCATGCTGTTGAAGGGAAGCAGTTTTGCCACCCCAAAATGTTTTTGGGGGAATTGATTTTAAGCTGGTTACTATGGAACAAAAAACTCACAAAGAACCTTTGACCCTCCCTTTTTAACATGGCTAGAGATTTAGATAGAAGACCTGTTCTAGGTAGGGAGATATCACAGGTAACTATAGAGGAATATAATCTAACTAGAGGCCCATTGCATGATATTCATGCAAGAATAGGCCTTCCTTCCCCTTGCTTTGCTTCCGGCCACCCAAGAGCCTGCAAGTCCTCACTCCCGGCCAGAGCACTGCTCCTATAGCTCCCTCCACCACCCCCTTTCCCCCTCATAGTAGGCGTCCCGCCCCTCCCGGCTGCTCCACGCCTGCATATGTAAATTAACCTTCCATCTTTGTTGGGTTAATTTGCATACTCACTCCTGATTGGCTGTGGGCATAGTGGAGGTACAGTCAATTTACATGATTGTCTATTATTAGGTAAGATGTGTGATAGAAAGAAACATACCAAGGCCTATTTGTTCAAAGTCCTCTCTGTGTTCCCTTGTTAAAGATGTCCCAGCAAACATTTATATACCAAACATTTGCTGTTTCATCTCTACTAGAGGCCCGGTGCATGAAATTTGTGCACGGGTGTGTGCGTGTCCCTCAGCCCAACGTGCACCCTCTCCAATCTGGGACCCCTCAGGGGATGTTCTACTGCTGGGCCTAAACGAGCATTCGGACATCCCACTCACAATCCAGGACTGCTGGCTCACAACTGCTCACCTGCCTGCCTGATTGCCCCTAACCGCTTCTGCCTGCCAGCATGATCAACCCCTAACCACTCCCCTGCCAGCCTGATCAATGCCTAACTGCTCTCCTGCTGGCCTTATCATCCCCAACTGACCTCCCCTGACAGCCCGGTCACCTCCAAATGCCCTCCCCTGCATAGTCCCTCTTTATTAGATAGGGTTTTTCTTTAACATATTGGACAGCCCCAACTGGTTTGGTTCAGTGGATGGAGCAACGGGCTGCAGACTCAAGGGTCCCAGGTTCGATTCCAGTCAAGGCCATGTACCTTGCTTGGGGGCACATACCCAGTGGGGACTGTGCAGAAGGCAGCTGCTTGATATTTCTCTCTCATAGATGTTTCTAGCTCTTTATCCCTTTCTCTTCCTCTCTGTAAAACATAAGTAAAATATATATAAAAAAAGAAACATTTAAGATTCCTCCACATCTGCCTGGCTGGTGTGACTCAGTGGCTGAGAACCCAGGCTGGGCCGGGAGGGGATCACTGCGTGGGTCTGCACGCTTCTGCGGCCTGAGACCCCAGGCTGATGGCGTGGCCAGATCACGGTGGGTGCGCGCGCCACTGCTGGCCTGAGACCCGAGACTGGGGGCGGGGCCCGATCGCCGTGTGGGTGCTAGCATTCCCAAGTGGCTGCAGGCGGGGCGGGAACATCCCCGCTTCACTATGGTGACGAGGGGACGTTCCCGCCCCGCCCCAGCCGCTTGGCCCTGCACTCATAGGCTCTGAGTGGCCAGGGGGCGTTCTGGGACCCCTGCCGCTCAGGGCCTACTGGCCTACAGGCTAGGAGCAGCCTAGGTCCTGAGGATGTTCCGGGAACCCAGGCCAATCAGCGCATGCGTTTGCAAGTTACCCGCCATCTTTGTTGGGTTAATTTGCATACTTGCTCTGATTGGCTGGTGGGTGTGGTTTGGCTGGTGGGCGTGGCTTGGGTGTAGCGGTGGTGCGGTCAATTTGCATATTGCCCTTTTATTAGGTAGGATGTGAATTACCTTCCTGCCCTTTGAAGTGTCTCTCTACCCCCAGATACACCCCCACCTCCACCCTGCTTCTCCTTAGCTCCAGAATGACATATAAACTACAACTGTCCAAGTGTCTTTGGGTCTCATTCTTGTGACACCTCTGAATGTGCATTCATAAAAGTTAACTTCGGACACTTTCTCCTATTAGTCTGTCTGGTAAATTTGATTACTAGCCAACAGAAGAAGTTAGAAGATGGAAGAAAATTATTTGTTGCAGCCTCCACACTATAAACTTTTTGTCTCTTGACTGAGTTTATCATTATAATCATCAGGTATATAAGCAAATTTACATGTAAATAGTTTAATGCTTTCATTTGCTTACTAGCTAACATGATTATGAATTTTTAAATTGTCCATATAAAATGGGAGGCATATATGCATATGAAAATTAACATGTGGAAGTTTATGTGTATGCTTGCCTATTAAATTATAATATGCATACTGTAGACATTAAACCTGGAGTCAAGTCTGTCAGAGCTCTGCTGCAGCTGGTGAACAGCAAAGATGTGCTATTTGCCATGCTGTGGGTGCTCGCTAGCAATTCACAACCTCTGACCTAGTGCAAAACTGACGGGATGAGGACACATATGTAATACCTTAATCAATAAAGAAAAAAATTATTAAAAAAAGAAAAAATCTGACAGGATGGAAATGCCTACATTTTTACAAGATCCTCAAATGATTCTTATGCACTTTAAGGTTTAAGTATCACTGGGATAGCCCTGGTCGGGTGGTAAGCATTGTCCCATACACCAAAAGGTTGTGAGTTTGATCCCTGGTCCGGACACATGTGGGAGGCTGCCGAGATCCATATTTCTCTCTCACATCAATGTTTCTCTCTCCTTTTCTCTCTTCCTTCATCTCTCTAAAATCAATAAACATATCCTCAGATTAAGACTTTTTAAAAATAATCAGCACTGGGATAGATATTGCATGTCCTCCAGATTTCAGATAGGTAGATTTAAAAGAGCTCAGCAAGAATAATAGGCATGATTTTATGAAACACATCTCTGGGAAAGATCATAGCAACAATTGAAAGTTGGGGAGCTTTAGGAAGTGAAATTTTGAGTGTACAAATAGTCCTGATGATAAATAAAAGATTGTAGCATGTAACAAACAAACAAATTTAAAAAATGGTGTTAGACAAGGAATTCTCTCTCAGTACAGGTTTTTAAAAATAACAAGTATAATAGTTAATACTTAATGAGAGTTATCTATATACTAGATACCATCATAGGCTCTTTACATGAATTAACTTGTTTCTACTTTATTAGTTGATTAATTAATTCCATTAAACACATGCAAATGGAGGGAATGCTATCTTCATTCTCTTCACTGCATCTGCAAATACTGAGAGAAAAAAAGTTACACAAATATCCCAAGAATAAACAGCTAATTAGTTGTGAAGGCAAGTCAAATCCAAGCAATCTCTTTCCTGCAAAAGTCATAAAACAATTGAACTGACTGTGACTATAGCATTTTATAGGCTCAAGAACAAGATGAAGTTTGTTACAAGTCTACATATAACAAAAAGTCTTTCCATTCTTTTGAATTGAGTTTGAATAAAAGAAGATCAAGAAGAAGGTAATCTCGCCTGGCTGGTGTGGCTCAGTGGTTGAGCATCAACCTATGAACTAGGAGGTCACAGATCAATTCCCAGTCAGGGCACATGCCTAGGTTATGGGCTTGATCCCCAGTAGGGGGCATGCAGGAGGCAGCAGATCAATGATTCTCTCTCATCATTGATATTTCTATCTCTCTCTCTCCTTTTCCCTTCCTCTCTGAAATCAATAAAAATATATATTTTTTCCTTTTAAAAAAAGGAAAGGTAATCTCAGTGTTTGAGACCAAAGGTTTAATTTGCTGGTGAATGAAAAAAATAGCAAACCTCTTCAATTCTTATTTTGGTTGTCTTCCCTTAAGATGACAATGATCTCTTTATTGACTGGGGTAGAACAGACATTTTTAGAAAGGCATATAAACTCAAGACAGATGAAATACTAATATTTTAAAATCTGCTTTAAATGTGTTAAGTCACTTGGTCAAAGACAAGTTACATCTCAGGATATTAAGGAAACCTAAAATAAGAAAATGAGACAACTCTAAACGGTAATTTAGGAATATAAAAAGGGAAAAGATCCTAAAAACTTCAAAGGGGGGATGAGGTAAATAACGGCTATCTAAAAAAAAAAAAAAAAAAAGACAATACAAGGATGTGGAGAAATTGAAACCCTCATATTGAATGTTAAATGCTGCAAATGCTTTGGAAAAGAACCTGGCAATTTCTGAAAAGGTTAAATATAGGATTACCATATGACCAGCAATTCTACTTCTAAGTATAGAGATAAATGAAATTAAAATATGACTATGCAAAAACATGTACAGGAGTGTACACAGCATCATTATTTGTAATAGTCGAAAACTGAAAACAACCCAATGTCCTTCATCTGATAAATGGATAAATAAAATTATGCATTCATACTATCGGATACTATTCTGCAATCAAAAGGAACATAGTACTGATACATGCTGTAACATAAATGAACCTTGAAAACCTGCTAAGTAAAATAAGTCAATCACAAAAACCTACATATTGTATGTTCCATTTATATCAAATATTAGAATAGTCAAATCTATAGAGACAGAAGGTAGATTAATGGTTACCTAGAACAGGAGACAGGTGAAAAAATGGGAATGGGTGCTAAGGGGTATGCAGTTTCTTTGGGAGATATTGAAAATGTTCTAAGGTTGATTATGATGGTGGTTGCACAACTCTGAATACACTGAATTCTACTCAATTATAAATTTTAAATGGTGAATTTTATGGAATATGAATTATAGCTCAATAAAGCTATTAAACAAAAATGAGTATAAACTACATTTCTGTTAGTGAAAAAAGCAAAGAAATAGGGAAGAGGTAGAAAAAAATCAATGGGAAAAATATATATCCTCTGGTGAGGATTAAAAATAAATAAATAAATAAATAAATAAATAAATAAATAAATAAAATGGCATTAAGCCACAAGAGACAAAATAACAAAAGAGCAGACATGAGATTTCCAAATTTTACCAAGATATGGGAAAACTGAAAGCAGACAGATGAGTGGCTGCTGGCCCCTCCACACCCATGAAAGGCTCAGAATTGAAAAGCACAAGACATCTCTGAAAGTGGGTGCAACACAGCATTATAAACGGGTGTGGTATGTTTTCTATATGTAAAGGAAACCTCTGGGAGGTCCTGTGACCCCATGTTGTAGTCGGACAATAATTTCTCTATCCTCATCCCAGGGGAGAGACTGGAGATGTATTCTCTAGGAAAACTGCACCAGAGATGTTCTACACAGAAATTATTGGGCCCAAGGCACCACATAGGAAAATTAAATGAAAATTTACATAATAAAGAGTGAAATCCCAGTTTCCTTACTCCTTACTATTCTCAGAGTGCCTCCAGAAAAAGAGACTAGAAAATTCTTCTCTGTAGTAACCGAACAGGCCCAGGAAATAGATGCTTTCCAGGGAGTACACAGTATTCTCCCATCGACTTTAATGAGGCCTACTCTTAGGTAGGTACAAACTAACTGACACACAGACCTCTGTGTCCCACTTCATCATGAAAAGCAGACAGTGGCAGTGGGGAAGAGAAGAGAGTAACATTTTATATAGCATCATTAGATTACACTGTAAAAGGCACTAAATAACTTTTACTATTTAATAAATACCATTTTCAGACAATGGACGTGAATAAACACTGCTCCTAGAGGACATACAAATGGCCAATAAACATGTAAAAAGATGCTCAACGTCAATAAACATCAGAGAGATGCAAATTAAAACCACAATGAGATATCACTTCATACCTGCCAGATGGCTACTATCAATGAACCACAAATAACAAGTGTTGGCAAGGATGTGGAGAAAAGGGAAACTTTGCTCACTGTTGGCGGGAATGCAGATTGGTGCCACCAGAGTGGAAAACAGTATAGAATTACCTGAAAAAATTAAAAATGGAACTGCCTTATGACTCAGCAATTCAACTTCTGTGTATATATCCAAAGAAACCCCCAAAACTAATTTGAAATAATATGTGTACCCCTGTGTTCATTGCAGCATTATTTACAGTAGCCAAGCTATGGAAGCAACCCAAGTAGATGAGTGGATAAAAAAGCTGTGGTACATATATACAATGGAATAGTACTATAAAAAAGAACAAAATCTTACCATTTGTAATAACATGGATGGATCGAGTAGGTATTATGCTAAGTGAAATAAGCCAGTCAGAGAAAGACAAGTACCATATGATTTCACTTATATATGAAATCTAAAAAATAATATAAATGAACAAATAGAATTCATAGACAACAAATTCATAGACACAAAGAACAGACTGATGGTAGTTGGGGATTGAATAAAAAAATAATGGATTGAGAAGTACAGACTAGCAGTTACAAAATAGTCATGGGGATGTAAAGTACAGCATAGGAAATACAGTCAATAATATTGTAATAACTATGTGTGGTGCTGAGTGGATACTGGAAATATCAAGGGAACACTTTGTAAAGTATATGATTGTCTAACCACTATGTGTACGCCTAAAACTAACACAAAATAAAATTAAATGTAAATTGAAAAATAAAAAATGCTGTTTTTTAAAACAGAAATTAATATGTTTTATTGTTTTATTTATTTATTTTAAATTAAATTTATTGGGTGACATTGGTTAACAAGATCATACATGTTTCAAGTGTACATCTCCATGAAACATGATCTTCACACTGCATTGTATTTCCACCACCCACAGCCAAATTGCCCTCTGGCACCACATACCTGGACCCCCCTACCTTTTACTACCCTCCACCCCCTTCCCTCAGGTAGTTTATACTTAATAAAAATACATACTTATATATTTATTCTTTCATATGTTTCCAAAATTACTAAGCATCTTCTAATTTCTATGCACTAGGCAAATTATGAAGGGTAAGCAAAGATTAATAAAGCAGTTTCTCCTTGAAATAGCCCACAATCTAGAAGAAAATAGACAAATACACAAACACAAAAAGTTACAACGAAGTGTGATAAATGATAAAGTAATGGAATGGGCACAGTCACAGGGATCATCTAGGAAAGATAATTAAATGCTTGGGAGAGTCTGCTTCCCCAAGCAGTATTGAGACACAGTGTAACTCAAACTCATTAATGCTATTAACTATGTCAATGTGTACTTTTTAAGGTAATAAAAGGAAAAAATTGTAATTTAAAAATATTGAGAAATTTTTCTGTCTTTGAAAACTAAAATCTTTATGGGTGAGCCCAAGTTCTAAGAAACTGTCTATTTCATCAGATGTTCTTGGTAGGAGTCCTGTTATAACAGCAGGCTTATTCATATTAATTAACTGCTACACTGGGCTCTCTCTTTGGACTATTACTATGAAGGCATTTTAAATGGTTACAGAATTTGCATGGAGCTTTGAACAAATTATATTAAAATCCTTTGGGAATTGCACTTAATTAAAGAATACTAATTTATCAATGGCTTTGGCCAGCTGCTAGGTAATTAGTCTCATTTCACATTCATACGAAGAAGCATACACACAAAAATATAACAAATATATTATTTTTTAAATAGTCACAATTTATTCTCCATTAAGGACACATATTAATCAATCTCCTAAATACTAATGTTTTGGGATAATTTTATTCCATTTTAAAGACTTGGCATCTACTTTTTGTTCTAGTAAATTTCTAAGAGAAGACCTTAATTACAGTAAAGCCTGTTTAACATGCACATATTATTAAAAACTGGCAAAGATCCAGTATATGGTTTTACCTTGATTTTTCAAAAGCATCCTTGTTTCCATTGGTATCAGCTCCAATGTAGAAATAAACCTATTTCTATATCTTCGTATTATGTAGAAATAACCATCAGACATTGTGAGGACAAGAGAGAAAGAGCTATGAATCTTAATTACATACTGGTTGTTTCATTTTTAATGCTACCTTTCAGTATTCCAATTGGTTGAGTACTCACTGCTACAAGTGCTTGCAGAGCTTGCTAGCTGGATGTCCAGAAGTTGCACAACTGCAAATTACATTTCTACAAAATATCTTTACTTTAAAATTTGGTTTATATGTGTTGACATGACAAGATTCTGATTAAAAGATTAACAACCTTAAAAGTATCTCATTAAGTGTCAAAAGCTGATGATTTTGTTCTGATCTTGCTAATTTTTTTCACATAAATTTAATCTTATATTGTGTAATACTTTAACCTTCTAGTTAAGTGGCCTTTTGGTTACATCATATTCCACATGTTTGGAAAAGGATTAATAAATTTAGCTAAATTACACTAAAAGGCCACTTGTTATAAGCATTATTTTAAGTACCATTTTTTTGGGGCGGGGAAATATTGCAGAAGAAAATGAAATTCATGTTGCAATTAAAACAATCAAGTAAGCAACCTATCCTTAAGTTTATGGGAAAATAATTTTAAAGAACTCAATTTTTCTGTTGGTGTTTTAGATATGCTCATATTCTCTCAGAGTTCCCTAGGCATAGTTTCTATTTTTTTTAAAAAATCATTATTGTATCTTAGGAATTATTTCCCAATTCAGTCTTCCCTGTGTATTATAAAATTAGTAAATTGTATCTATTGAACCTCTGCATACCTTTCTATATGACTTCCAAAAGATTTGAGCAATCACCTGATTAATTTAATAAATAAATAGTCAATCCAAATTATTACCGAAAATAAAATGCTTTTCCATAAACTTAGGGAGAGATTGCTTATTTGATCATGAGGTTTCATACTCTGCAGTATTTTTTCCAAAATAGAAGGAAAGGAACTTAAAATAATGCTCCTAAAAAATGACCTTTTGATGTGGAATGAGCCAGTAGAGGTTGCTTGTGAGGTTTATGAGGTCAGGCTAATCTTCTGTAGTTACCCAAATAACACAGGAAAAAATAAGCCCCTAAGGAAAGGTTACATCATTGAGGCCTACACTGTTTGTGTTAATTCTGTCTACCATGACATCCTTTTACAACTTCTCAGCCTTTTCCTTAATTTTGCATTTTTATGGTGGGCTTTTATAGTATGTTAACAGTATAGTCAGCTCAACTGAAAGAAACAAAGGAATTTCAACTTAGTCTTAAACTGAGATCAATATTATCAAACTAGTACAATTTGTCCTGAATGAAATTCACCTTTCTGTCAAAAGCTCAAGAAATAGACTATTATTGTCTTGCCTATAACTTTGTGTCCCACATATTCCAGATTAAAAACAAACAAGATCTTTAAGCACAGGATTTTTTCATCTAAGTTTTGTAAAGAACTTGTCTGTGATGACTTAATCCTAAATGACTTAAAATTTGTGAACTTACTGGTAAAAACTGACTGAGAATTTGGTCTCTTTCTGACTGAGATTTAGGCTTAAGGAAACTAAAGAAGCAGCCTAGTTACTCATCCTCTACTTACTCAGAATAACCCATGCTGAGTGCTATGACTGTGTCTTGCCTGTTGGGTTAGTTATCTGTGTACTGAATAGCAAATGGAATATCTCTAGGGCACAGCATCCTGTTGTAGCATTCAGGGTACAGCTTAATCACTGATACCTAAACAAATTTGCTGCAGTAGCAGTAGCCGAAAGATCTGAAACCTTAAATCCTCTTTGCATCATAAGTGAGGTCTTTCCCACATCTCTTAATATTATTTATTTCCCAGATGTACTATAGAATTGTTAACTGCAATCGCTCAAGTCCAAATAAGGCATCTGAAAACATTCCTCTGTGTAGAAGGTGGATAGATTCCTAACTGCGTGTTGAAGTGGTATAACCTTGGACTCTCCTTGGTCATCTACAAGATAGGTTGCAAAGTACTCTGGGTACAAGTGTAAAATCAATGTGGTCAATATCATATCTTCTAAGGAAATTACTGTGTTCTATTAGGAAAGTTATTAATCTTGACTCCTTCTGCTATTATTTTTACTGTGCTTTCCTAAATGAGTAGCCATAACCACATAGTCAGATATTTACAAGGGACAAAGGTTGGGACTGTGCAAATCATGGCACAGGGAATCGAGGTTTAAGAATTACATGAGAGAATAAAAACATGAAATAAGTGTTAATGATCATCTGAAGTCACTACCCATAATAATCCAGCTAACATTTCTTGAGTGCTAAGTGTCAAGCATCCTGTTTAGTGTTTTATTTGCCTACCTCGTGTAAATATATGATGCCAGAGAGCAAGGACCACCTCAACAACAAAAGAAAGATGGGCTGGAAAATACAGGTTCAGTCTATAAGGAGATTTATAGAAAGCTGTCTTTGAATGGCAGGAAGTATTAGGAGGTGGAAGAGCAGAAAGAATCTTCGATGACAGGAGTTCTTTTCTGGGAAAAAGGATCTAGAACAGTCAGGCCCAGGGTGAAACAGTCCTGGGAGGGTCAACCTGTGGACTGTGGGGGTGGTGCTCTGCGCAGAAATCTGTCGCACCTTCCACATCCTGGACCAGTGCTGCAGAACTGCGACCTTCCTAGGAGCACTCGAGTTTCCAGGGTCCATCAGAACAGGTTTGCAGAGAGTCTGGTAGGTTAGCTGAAGGGACTCTGTCTACTGGGCTATAAAACGTTAGTCTGAAGGGAAAAAAAAAAAAAAAAAAGATTTAAGGCCCAAAGCAGGAAAAGGTCAAGTATGTTCTCAAGGTCAAATCCAGGTCAAAACACTAGAGATGTATTCTGAGGCACCTCAAGGGAAAGCAAACCACAATGGACCCCATTAGAATAGAGTCTGGAGAAATCCCTGTCCCCATGTCCCTACCTACCTCTCTTCTCTCACCCGACATCAGTTCTTTATCCGGAAAAGCCTGCTTTATCAGGTTGTGACTAAACATATCTCTGGGCCCATTCAATTGCTGTTCTCAACCCCATGAAGACTGCTGCCTCTAATTTCCTCTTAGCTTTCCTCCTCCGACCTCACCTCATTCCTAGCCACCCAACCAGATACTAAGAGCCCCTGGGAAGGAGATGCAAAGACGAAAAGGAAAAAGGAGACTAAAGTCGTGTGTGTGTGTGTGTGTGTGTGTGTGTGTGTGTGTGTGTGTGTTTTATGCTTTCAGAAAGGTTGTTCACGTCATTTCCAGATTCCATGAACAGATAATCTCCAAGGTACCACTCAAGTTAAGGAGACGGGACGTTTTCCCTCCTCCGTCCTTGTCCACGCATCACTGGAAGGAAGGGAGGGAGGCGACGGCTGAGAGAAGAGGGAGGAGGGGGAAAAGTGGGAGAAGCAGGATGAGAAAGGGGTGCGGGAGAAAGGAGGAGATGAACGCGAGCAGAGAGGAGCGTTAGGGGTGTCGGCGAGCCCAGGGCGCCTGCCTGCCCGCCCATCCGCCCGCGTCTGGGACCCGCCCGGGCGCGGCGTCCGAGTCCGGCAGCGCACGGCCGGGACGCGCCACTCTCCACCCTCCGCCCGGCCTGGGCTGGCGCCCCGCCGCCCCTGTCCGTTCCCCACCCCGGATCTGGGCCACCTTTCCCGCTCCGGACCGCTGCGGAGTAGCGCTCGCGGTGAGTGTGCGCCTCCGTGCCCGGGAGGAAGGGCGCCGGCGCCCGCGGCCGGAGCGCAGGTGGGAGGGGAGCGCGGGAGCCGGGGCAGCGCGCGCTCCGGGCGCGAGGGGAGACCTACGGGGCCAGAGCCCAAGTCCTCTCCGGCACTTCGGGGCGAAGGAGCAGTGCCGAAGTTGCCCTTCCCCATTCTACTGGAAACCTCCGCGCCCCGGAGCGAAGTTGCGGGGGACAGGCGTGGTCCTGGGCGGAGCAGGCGGGCCCGGCTGGGAGGGAGAGGCCCGGCGCTGCGGCGGCGGTCCCGGCCGGCGACACCACACTTAGCGCGCAGGCTGCTGGCGCTCCTGGTTTGAGGGGTCTCTGGGGCGGAGAGAGATGGGGCACAGGCCAAAATTCAGCACTGGAAAGACAGGAGAATCATGGAATCCAGCCCTCGGTGGGATCTGGAAAGGATTCTGGAGGGAGTGCTGAGATAAACGAGGAGCTGGGCGAAGGCGTCAATTGGAAAAAGATTGCAGTTTTCTAATTTGATTTCCTGAGGGTACGAACCACGGGATAAAAGGGCAGAAGAGACCTTCCACCCGTGGCAGCAACGTGCCTGGGCTGCCGCAGGTCCTGCCCAACAGAGGAAGGTGCCTTCCTGTGTGGAGGGGCGTTTGAGCCAAGCAGAAAAGGGGATCCCAGGGAGGGTTCATGCTCTGGGTTCCTGTCATCAAAGGGGCTGGAGAGCCGCATCTGTGTCTCCAGTAAATTAGGGGATGAAATGGAGGAGATGAGGAAAAAATACATAAGGAAATTAGCATTTGGAATGCCCCAAATGCTGGATTTGGGGTTTGGGTTATTTCCATCTGCACTTGGAGGTGGCCCTTGATAAGGCATCGGATGGGAACATTAGATGCCTGGCATTTTGGCATCCAATCTAGAACAAATGTTATACCTGCCTGGTATTAGCTTAGGAATGCCCAACTATGAAAAATAAGTTATTTTACTTATTTTGGTCAAGAAATTTTAGTTTATTTCTCCACACCCCCTTTGGTCAGTGTAAATCATTTGTGAAGCTTCATACACTGAGACTTACTACAGAGCTAATGAGCCTAAGTTATATCAAGGGGTGTTCTCTTTCAGCAGTATATAAAGATCTTCATAGAAATGGAGATTTAAAGAATCTTGCATTTTTTGCCACTTTGCTTCATTAGGCACAATTTATAGATTCCTGGGATTGGGCAAGAGCCCATTTGTAGAGGCAGCTTTTTCATTGTTTTAAATAAATAAATGTATTACTTCACAGTTTTATAAAGTTCTTCGGCATATTGTTCTTATAAAGACTATTATAAAGCTGCTAATTCATAATACGCACTTTCTTAGGAATTGTTTGTATGTTTAATTTAAAATTGGATGCATGTCTCTTTTCAAAGACTTGCAAAATTCTAACTTAATTCTTAATTGGAAATGAGAGGAGTGCTAGTTCAAATTTTCTTATTTAGTAAATGTGGTCCCTTTTGAATTTGAATAACTGTTATTGAAATCATTTCAAATATTTTAAAGGGCCCTTTATAATCTAGTAATAATAAAAAACTAATGTAAAACAACATGGACTTGATAATATTTGATAGGCTATGACAGGATTCTTTTTTAATGTTAATTTAGAAGTGGGAGGGATGTTTTCTGAGGCAGAGTAAAGGAGATGCAGTGTGTGACTTCCTGATAACTCTGACGGAAAGCACTGGTAATCCTTAGATGATGGAGTTCCAGACCCCTGGGGCGGCCTCTGTAATGGCCTGATATAGAATCACAGCTCCATGCCCCCCAGTAGCAAACTTGCTCTTCTATTTCCTCAGCCTTAAATTAGGCAAGAAACACTAATTTCTACTCTAAAATGAAAACTCTTAAAGTTCAGTAGGGAAACGCAGAATTGGCATCTAGCATCTGTAACAAAAAATACTTCCTCTTGACAAAGGTACATAGAGAAATGTTTCGGAGCCTAAGAATGAACATAAATAGGCAAAACTTATATTAATGAGTGTACATGAGCATTAAAGAAGGGGGACTGTTTTGATCTCATAATTTTTCCAACTCCTTGGTGGTGTTTCTCTCAGAATTAGTTGAGTGGCCCTCTAACCCATGGTACGGAGCTTCTGTTTTCTTCTATGTACAGTGGGAAACCATTAAAACATCACTAGTGGGAAACTGTTTACCAGGATCCTCTTGCTACTGGGTCGAGATGTTCTGTTGAAAGACAAGAGGGTAAGCAAGGAAGCTGTTAAGAAGCTACTAGAGTTTCCTAGTCTCGCCTTTAACTACAGTGATAGCAGTAGAGACGATGGGAAGTGACCAAATTCTGGATATATATGGAGTTAGAGGAGACAAAACTTGATACCAGATTAGATATGGTTGCTGATGGATCAGGATCATGCCTAGATTTATGGCCAGAGCTACTGGAAGAATGCAATTGTCACCAATTGATATGAGAAGACTAAGGAGAGGAAGTTTAAATTCTGAGTGCCTAACAGATATTCAGGTACAGGCATCACAAAGGTAGCTAGAACAGAGCTCAAAGGAAAAGCCAGAGTTGGAGATAAACATTTGTGAGACATCAGTGTATAAATAGTATTTAGGACAATGGGACTTCATGAAATGACTTAAGAAAGACTGTATTTAAAGGATCCGACTGAGAAAAGAGCTCTGGAACAGTCCAAAATACAGACATTGAAAAGAGTAGGAGCCAGAAAAGGAAACTGAGAAGGAGCAGTCAGTGAAATAGAGGGAATCCAGGAGGGTGTGATATCATGGGAGCCCACAGAAGAAGGCATTTTGAGAAAGAGAAAGTAATGATCAGCTATGGCCAATGTTGCAGAAGAGTTAAGTTATATGCGGACAAAGAATTATCTTGGAATTTTATATGAGCTTGGTAAGAGCTATTTCAGTTGAAAAGGTGGTGATAAAAGATTGACTGATAAGGGTTGAACTAAGACTGGTGACTAATGACATAGTGATTCTCATCCTAAGAATTTATCTTCCAGATATGATTGTAATTAGGAAAAATAATATATGCTTACAGTTTCTCCCTTCCATTTTTATATATAAATGATTGAAAACAAAAAAATACCTAGAAAACAAGCAAAATAAACTGTGTGCATCTACTCAAGGGAATACTACTCAGCTATTAAAATTATTAAAGCCGTTTCCTATGTACTAATATGAAAAGATCTTCAAAGTATACTAAGGAGAAAAAGTTGCAATGCAATGTGCATGGTATATTATCATTTATTAAATAACAAAGAAAGTTGAGCCTATATATGAAAATACACACACAAAAATTAATAATAATTGCCTACAGGACAGAAACTGAGTGATAGGGCACAATAATGGGAGGGAGATTAACTCCTGTGTGTACTTTAACACCTTTGAATCAGGTGCACATAGATTAGCTATTCAAAATACCAAATAAGCCCCAGCCAGATAGCTCAGTTGGTCAGAACATTGAACCAATTCTCCAGGTTGTGGGTTTGATTCCCCAGTCAGGGCACATACAAGAAGCAACCAATGAATGAATGAATAAGTGGAATAACAAATCAATTCCTCTCTCTCTTTCTCTCTCTCCATCTCGTATCTCTTCTCTCTCATACTCGCACTCTCTCCCCCCATCTCTCTCCCTGCTCTCTTCTTCTCTAAAATCAATAAATTCAACAAATATTTTTAAAAATACCAACTACAACTTTCTACATAAATCTGAGAAAAATTGTAATTTAAAATACTAAGAGAAAAGAAAGAATGGGAGGTGAGGCAGTGACTGCCCTGTATAAAATAACTCTTTCAAGAAGTTTTCAAGAAGCGGACTAAAGGTAGCTGGAGCAGGCCATGGACATTTGTTTTAAAATGTGAGCTACTACTTTTGGCAATTAAACCAATAAGAATGAATCAGACAGAAGGAAAAGTTGATGATAAAAAATAGAGAACAACTATGGGAGCACAATCCTTTAATAAGTGGTAGGGGATGCCCTTTCAGGTATTAGTGAGGCAGGAAACTAGTATGACTAGTGCCTTTTCCTACAAATGCCTAGGTCTGGATCAATCCTAAAGCAAAGTGCTGCTTGAAACATTTGAATAAACTATTTCATCAATTGGTGCAAATTTGAAGTCTTAGTTCTAATGTCATATGGACTTCCCATCAAATCTTATCTGACCATTGGCTCTCCTTAGCAGCTGGAGCACAGCTTGCAACCCTTCTCAAAAGTAACTCTGTTTCTGCCCCTGGCCCCTTCACACTCAGGAGGATTCTTCTTTACCGGGAATTCAGAGACTCCTGGGAATGAAGCTCCCTCTCCAGTTCTCAGTCCTTCATATTTGTCTGCTCTGCCGCTCTCCTTCCCTCCACTGCTATCTGTAGTCAAACTGACCTCCCTCTATGCTCTGGATCCCACGCCTGCCCCTCTCCAATCTGAACCTGGCTCAGAAAACATTCTTTTTTATCAGCTGCAACTTTAGTTTCTTCTCTATTTAATGACTTCATTATTTAAGTTTGTTTTTAAAATATTTTTATTGATTTTAGAGAGAGAGGAAGGGAGAGGGATAGAGAGATAGAAACATCAATGAGAGCAAAACATCAATCAGCTGCCTTCTGCGTGCCCCCTTGATCCCCAGTGGATCAAGTCCACAACCCAGGCATGTGCCCTGACAAGGAATCGAACTGGTATCCTCTTGGTTTGACCTCTTGGTTCATGGGTTGATGCTCAATCCCTGAGCCACACTGGCCAGGCTTTAAGTTTATTATTAAGATCATTATGCA
This sequence comes from Eptesicus fuscus, assembly GCF_027574615.1. NCBI lineage: Eukaryota > Metazoa > Chordata > Mammalia > Chiroptera > Vespertilionidae > Eptesicus > Eptesicus fuscus. Next base: position 88,518,581 of record NC_072475.1, on the reverse strand, counting down.
TCCATCCTTAAAACAAACAAACAAACAAACAAACAAACAAACAAACAGAAAAGCCTGTCATAGCTTTATAGGGGCAGCCTGAACTCTCCCCCTACAGCTAGTCTCCTATTCATTTCTCCTTTTCTCAGCCAACTTCTAGAAAAATTTAATTTTTATTTCTTTTCATACTCTCCTCCCCTCCTCTTGACTCCTTTCTTCTCCCACCATTGTTTGGCTCTCACAACCATCACCCCATGAAACTCTTTTGGCAACAGTCAACATATAAATCAGCGACTACTGATGATTGAAAGGTTAGCTTCCTGACCTATGATAGGAGCACTTAACAAAGTTAACCATTAACCACTCATGCCTGCTCTTTCCTTAGACTCAAAGATGCTTTCATTCCTTAGGTGGTCCCCATTCCATCTGGGAACAAGCCAAGCCATGTAGCTCACTCTTCTAACCCTCCTTATCTCCTCCTTTATCTGGATTTCTGCTCCAACTTACTTCCTGCCACTCAACCTTGCCCACCAGCCAGCTATGCTGCAGCTATAGGGAACTATTCACACGTACTTATCTGACACATGAGGTTTACTCCCTGTTCTTCACTTAGTTCTGAATGTCCATCCCTCCTTCCACCTGCCAAATTTTCAGTCAGTTGACAAAATTCAGATTTATGTGTTTTTCTTTCTAGACCCTTTCCTTAACCCAAAAACAACCCACTCCTATACACTAGTTATGAACCTTTTGCAAGCTTCCCTGCTGCACTCCCCATGCTGTTGTATTTTATATATTTACATGCATCTTTCTCTCCAATTAGATTGCAAGTCCTGGAGGCAGAATTAAGTCTTTTTCATTTGTTTCACCAGCCTGAGTGAACCATGGGCACAATGCCATCAAAGGGAAACTTCTCTGACTCTTGTGTTGCCTGGGGTAAAACCACCTGCAAACAAGCCACAGCATGGACCAATTCACAAATACCCTTGGGTGAGAGTGAATTTCTAAAATCATTTCAAAAACGTCTTTTTCTCTATTTATTAGTGACTCTTTCTATGATATTTTACTCTTTCAAGCTATTTCATAAAGTTAAAGGGCCAAAAAACTCAGAGAAGCTTCCTAACTTCATCTTCTATACCCACGATCTCCAAAACAGTTGACTATTTTTCATCCTACCTAATAAAAGGGTAATATGAAAATAACCATTACTCCGCTACGCCCATGATTGGGCCGGCGGGAGGCTGGGGAGCGGGACTCGGGGTGGCCTATCCGGCCGTTGAGAAAATCAAGATGGCCCAGTCCTCTTAGCCCAAGCGGAGTCTACCCAGTAGCAGCAGTCCAGGGTGTCCGGCTGGGAGGCACCAGCGCCCAGCATGAGCCGGGATCGCTGGCAAGTGGCGGCGGTTTGGGGGCAGGGGTCTCAGCCGCCCCCAAGCCACAGGATCACTGGCCAGCCGGGGCGGCTTGAGGACAGGGGTCTCCGCCGCCCCCAAGCCGCAGGATCGCTGGTAAGCCTGGCTGAGACCCCTGCTCCAAAGCCTCATGATCCCCTGGCAAGCCGGGTCTCAGCCTCCCCCAAGCCACAGGATCCCCTGGCAAAGTGGGTGGCTTGGGGGTGGGGGTCTCAGCCACCCCCAAGCTGCAGGATCCCCTGGCAAGCCCATCTGAGACCCCCGCCTCAAAGCCTCGCGATCCCCTGTCAAGCCAGGGCTGCTGGGGGAAAGGGATCTCAGCCGCCCCCAAACCGCAGGATCCCCTGGCAAGCCCAGCTGAGACCCCTGCCCCCAAGCTGCAGGATCCCCTGGCAAAGCGGGGCGGCTTGGGGGCAGGGGTATCAGCCGCCCCCAAGCCGCAGGGTCCCCTGACAAGCTGCAGGATCCACTGGCAAGCCGGGGCGGCTTGGGGACGGGGGTCTCAACCACCCCCAAGCCGCAGGATCCCCTAGCTGTGAGGACAGCTTGGTCTGGGGTCTCAGGCCTGTAGGGCTCAGCACCCAAGCCGCAGGATTCCCTGGCTGGGCTGGCTGCCTGAGCTGGGGTTTCATGCCTGCAGGGCTGGGCACCCCCACTGCATGATCACCCAGCCAGTGGCAGCAGCCCGGGCTGGGGTCTCAGCCTGGCTTGGCTGAGGCAGCAGCCTGGGCTGGGGTCTCAGCCTGGCCAGGGCTCGATCCCCTTCCAGTGGTGGCAGCCTGAGGTCTCAACCATTGAGTCACACCAGCCAGGCAGATATGGAGGAATCTTAAATGTTTTTTTTTTTATAATATATATTTTATTGATTTTTTACAGAGAGGAAGGGAAAGGGATAGAGAGCTAGAAACATCTATGAGAGAGAAACATCGATCAGCTGCCTCCTGCACACTCCCCACTGGGTATGTGCCCCCAACCAAGGTACATGCCCTTGACCAGAATCGAACCTGGGACCCTTGATTCTGCAATGAATCAAGGCCAATGATCCACTGAGCCAAACCAGTTAGGACTGTCCAATATGCTAAAGAAAAAACCCTATCTAATAAAGAGGGAAGGCATTTGGGGGTGACCGGGGTATCAGGGGAGGGCAGTTAGGCATTGATCGGACTGGCAGGGGAGTGGTTAGGGGGTGATCAGGCTGGCAGGAAGGCAAGTAGTTGGGAGACAGCAGTCCTAGATTGTGAAAGGGAGACATCCCCCAAGGGGTCCCAGATTGGAGAGGGTGCAGGTTGGGCTGAGAGACACTCCCCTACCCCCGTGCACAAATTTCGTGCACCGGGCCTCTAGTATATAATAAAACCTCAAGCGAAGAAAATTACATAACCTCATTTGATAACACACTTTAGTGTTTAATACCTTTATTTTTTTTTATACTACATAAATTGACTTTGCTGTAGTTGTGTATACTTTTTTTAAGGGATAATATGTGGCTCATTTTCTTATATCAATCTTTCATCTATTCCAAAACAGTGTCAACTAATACTAAACAAAAATATCTCGATTAAATCAAGAGTTATGAATATTCATTCATTCAAATGCTTGACTTTCAACTTCAATCTTTTCTTTTTGTGTTATTTCTCCATCTTGCTATTAATGTATAGCAGTATATTAACAATGTATAAACTCAGAGTAAGACTTAGTCAAATAAAATATTTGAGATTGATGTTTCATAGAAGTAGAAACCAGTATGTATACTAAAATAATCAAATTTATGTGCAAATACCTAGCCATCTAAAGCCCTAATTTTATAATTGTATTTTGTTCTTGTAATTGCTCTTTAAGGTATTTGTGATGTTTTGAAAAGAATATAAGTATGGTTTTCTTTTCTATTTTTTTAAATCTTTATTGTTCAGATTATTATAGTTGTTTCTCTTTTTTCCCCCCAAGCTCCCCTCCACCCAGTTCCCACCCCACCCCATGCCTTTACCCCCCCTCCACTGTCCTCATCCATAGGTGTATGATTTTTGCCCAGTCTCTTCCCGCACCCCCCACACCCCTTCCCCCTCGAGGATTGTCAGTCCACTCCCTTTCTATACCCCTGATTCTATTATATTCACCAGATTATTCTGTTCATCAGATTTTTAATTCACTTGATTTTTAGATTCACTTGTTGATAGATATGTATTTGTTGTTCATAATTTTTATTTTTACCTTTTTCTTCTTCTTCCTCTTCTTAAAGAATACCTTTCAGCATTTTATATAATTCTGGTTTGGTGGTGATGAACTCCTTTAGCTTTTTCTTATCTGTGAAGCTCGTTATCTGACCTTCAATTCTGAATGATAGCTTTGCTGGGTAGAGTAATCTTGGTTGTAGGTTCTTGCTATTCATCACTTTGAATATTTCTTGCCACTTCCATCTGGCCTGCATAGTTTCTGTTGAGAAATCAGCTGACAATCATATGGGTGCTCCCTTGTAGGTAACTAACTGTTTTTCTCTTGATGCTTTTAATATTCTCTCTTTGTCTTTTGCTCTTGGCATTTTAATCATTATGTGTCTTGGTGTGGTTCTCTTTGGATTCCTTTTGTTTGGTGTTCTCTGCGCTTCCTGGACTTGTAAGTTTATTTCTGTCATTATTTCTGTCATTATTTATTTCTGTCATTATTTCTGTCATTGTTTTCTGTCATTACTTCTTCAAATAGGTTTTCAGTATCTTGCTCTCTCTCTTCTTCTGGCACTCCCATAATTTGGATGTTGGTACGCTTGAAGTTGTCCCAGAGGCTCCTTACACTCTCTTCATATTTTTGGATGCTTTTCTGGTTGGGTGTTTTTTGCTTCTTTGTATTTCAAATCTTTGACTTGATTCTTGTGATCCTCTCGTCTGCTGTTGGATCTCTGTATATTATTTTTAATTTCAGTCAGTGTATGCTTAATTTCTAGTTGGTTCTTTTTCATATCCTCGAGGGTCTCACTAAATTTATCAGCCTTTTCTAGATAATTCTTGAAAAAATCTTATAACCATGGTTTTGAACTCTATATCCAGTCATTTTCTTTCCTTCATTTCTTTCATTTGTGACCTGTTTCTTTGTCTCTGCATTTTGGCTGCTTCCCTGAGTTGATAGAGTGGCTTTCTGTGCTAGGTGTCCTATAGGGCCCAGTGGCTCAGCCTCCCCAGTTACCTGAGGTGGACAATCTTGGTGCACCCCTTTGTGGGCTGTGTGCACAGTCTTGTTGTAGTTAAGCCTTTATTGTTGTTGGTATCACTGGGAGGAATTGACCTCCAGGCCAATTGGCTGTGAGGATCAGCTCTGTCTACGCTGGGAGAACTTCTGTGCTGGAGACACCCTTATGGGGCAAGAGTTGCTTCAGTGGGCTTTGGTGCTCACTGAGTCTGCCCCCTGAGTGTGTCCCTTATGGATCTGAGGAATTGTAATCTGGATGGTCCTACTCTGACCCCTGGTTACACTGGCTATTGAATCTCCAAGGAGGTGCTAATTTAGCCTCTGCCTGAGGCCACCCAGCAGGAGCTACAGAGAGATCTGCAGATTCCTCTTCTTCATTTGGGTTTTGGAGGTGCCCAGATGAGGCCCAGCTGTGAAGCAATGCAAGCTGTGTGGGGCCTTGGGCCTTCTTTTGGATGTTCTGGGTCTCACTGACTCAGCTGCAGTTTGTTAGGTAAGTTTAGATTTCAAAGGACCAGGTCATTTATATGCAAAAGCCTCTGTTCACAGCTTGGATGGGGCGGAGTCTCAGGGCAGAACAAACAGCAATGGCTTCGTGGGGCAGGATCTCAGGGAGGAGCAAACAGCAATGGCTTCCCGTCAGCACTGCTCTAAGAGGCCCCCCGGTCTCAGTGTCCCTTGGTAGTCACTGCAAGCACCTCTGAGAGAAAGCCACCCTGGAGTTCCATCCGTTGCCAGACAGTCCAGTTTCTCCCCGTATGAGTCTGGATCCCCAGAGTCTCGCCTGGAACTGGAATTCAGAGCAGTCGGGAGCTTGTGTCTCCCTGCAGATTGAAAAAGACAGCCACGTACTCAGTTGCCAGCCCTCTCTGTGCACGCCCCTCCATACCTCTGGACTTTACTTCCGCAGCTCCTCTGAGTCTCAGTGTGTTTTTCTCTTCCCTTTTAGTTGTAGAATTTCCACTTAGCCAGCCTTCCTGTGGTTCTGGATGATTTCCATTTTGTCTTTTAGTTGTAGTTTTGAAATGGTTGTGTGCGGCAGCAAGTTCAGGTGTTTACCTATGCCGCCATCTTCGTTTCCTATCGTTTTATTTTCTAATGTCCATAGCAAGATATATTCCTGACTACTGCATTTATAGCTAATATAATTTTAGGAAAAGACTAATGCTTACAGGAAGAGGTGGTTTAGTTATGTGGTACAAGTAACAATGAGTAGTTAGTTTCATATTTTCATGCCTTCTTATTAAATAACACTTGAAATGCTGAGTTCCAGATTTGGGATGTCATTATTTCAGCATTTTATATGGTGCTATTCATTGTGGCCACTGCAACAGAGCACTGATAAGTCAAGGCATCATTTAGCTGTTCTTTGGAATTATGGCAGCTGTGTTTGACAAGGCAAGAATGCTTCAATCTTTTCTTTTCCCCTTCAATCTTGTTAATTCCAGTTGAAATAAAAGCACTGGAGCTCTCTATTCTTATCTTTCATAACTAAAGTCTAGACTGGGTGATTTGGAACCTTTCTGTTTTCAGAAAAGGATTTCAAATACTCACAGAACCATTTTCTCTCCAATTCATCTGTGGATCTTTCTTTCCCCTTTCCTGATTAGGTTCAGTCAGCAACCATTAGTTCGAGAAGATATCAGAAGAGAGAAACTAATATTCTTACCTTCATAGTCATAATCCTGGAAAGGGCTTTCAAATGAATTGGTTATAATTCTGACAAACTTCATTTTTGTCTTAAATTTTACCAAGATATAGTTCAAATGTATAGGTTTCTTTTCTATGCTTAGCCTCACAGTATGTTCTCTCATTAAAGGTGGTTGGAACCTTTCATTAAACATCATTGCTACTTCAGGACGTAAGTGCAGAAAATCTGTCAAGAGTGTTTTCTTTTTTAAATAGTGTGTAAGTGCATCACACTATTGTAAAGTTGTAGGTGGACAATAATTCTGTAATGGCTAAAGAAGGGTACATTAAAGTCAGCTTCACATATTGGCACATTTGTTTTCTCAGAAAAATGTATAATTTGATCTGATACAAATATGTAGAAATTATACTGAAGCAGGAGGGAAGAAAGTGCTTTCTGTATGAATAAATTTATGATTATAGCATACAAAAGTGGTACTGGACCTCACTAAAAGAAAAGTAGAAGAAATGCACTTGCCCTATATACTTGAGTAACTGGAATATTAATTGACAAAATTAGATGTACATATACATAATTCCATGAGTACAATCATAATGGCTTGAGAACAGGAACTGTTTAATAGTTTTCTCAGTTGCATTCCAATGTATTATTACATTTTATCTTCACATTGAGACAGGAATGATTATCCCCATTTGGTTTAAGAGAAAAGTTATTCCCAGAAACTAAATGGTTTGTCCTAGAGCTGAGAGCTCATAAATCCTGGAACTAGGGGCACAAATTCACATTTCAGCTCAATTCAATTATCTTGCATCTGTAGAATATGTTGCCTTTTGACCCTAAGGTATTTGAGAAAAAAAAACTGCATCCTCCTCTGGATTTATTTCTTTAAGATGCATTTTACTATTTTTATTGTTAGGTTTAAAACAAAAATAAATTGCAAAATATACACTTAAGAATAAGAGGTATTTTTACAGATGTTTCCAATATGCAAAAATGCAATTTTATTCTAGTAACTAGGGGCCCGGTGCACGAAATTCGTGCACTGGTGGGAGGGGGGGGGTAGGGGGGGTGTGCCCCTCAGCCCAATCTGCACCCTCTTCAATCTGGAACCCCTCAGGGGATGTCCAATTTCCAGCAGTCGGACATCCCTCTCACAATCTGGAACCGCTGGCTCCTAACCACTCACCTGCCTGCCTGCCTGATTGTCCCTAACCCCACTGCCTGCCTGCCTGCTCGCCCCTACCTTGATCTCCTGCCAGCCTGATTGCCCCTACCTTGCCCTCCCCTATCAGCCTGATCACCCCAAACTGCCTGTGCCTTGGCCCCCCGTCTGGCCTCCCTCTGGAGGCACCACCCCCATAACCCCAATGCTGCTGCCACTGCAGGTGGTTATGGCTGCCTGAGCCTTGGCCTCTGTAGCCACTGCGGCTTTGTCTGGAAAGATGTCCAGAAGACAACCACTCTAATTAGCATATTACCCTTTTATTAGTATAGATTTGGGGACCATTACAACCACGCAGAACTTGAAGAAAACACATGGCCCTGGTCAGTTTGGCTTAATGGAGAGAGCATCGGCCTGTGGACTGAAGAGTCCAGGTTTGATTCTGATCAGGGGCACACATGCCTGGGTTTCAGGCTCAATCCCCAGTAAGGGGCCTGTGGGCGGCAGCTGATCAGTGATTCTTTTTTTTTTTTAAATATATTTTATTGATTTTTCACAGAGAGGAAGGGAGAGGGATAGAGAGCTAGAAACATCGATGAGAGAGAAACATCTACCAGCTGCTTCCTGCACACCACCCACCGGGGTATGTGCCCTCAACCAATGTACATGCCCTTAACCGGAATCGAACCTGGGACCTTCCAGTCCACAGACCGACGCTCTATCCACTGAGCCAAACCAGTTTCGGCTGATCAGTGATTCTTATCATTGATGTTTCTATCTCTCTCTCTCTCTCCCTTTCTGAAATTTTAAAAATATATATATATTTTAAAGAAAACACATGATCTTCACTTTGGGCTTTGTCATCTTACAATATCCTTTGTGCAGTGTTTTAACTTCCCTCAACTTTCCTTTACCCACCTTTAAAGTGCAATCTATTTTGGGGAAGATGATCAGGAAAGTGATTCCAGTGGGTAGAAGTTTTTTTTGGAGGGGATGGGTCACGAAGATATTTAAAAATTGAGCATGGTGATGGTTGTACCACTCTGAATTTACTTTAAAAAAACAGTTCATTGTACACTTTAGGTGACATGTACAGTATATGGGTATTTCTCAACAAAGCTGTTCTTTTATTTCTTTTTAAATAAAGACCAGTCTTATAATCAGTTGCAGGTGTTTTCAGAGGCCCCTCAAGATTTGCTTACCATGTCCCAAATCACGGCTGTGATTCCCAGTTGCCTCCAGTCCTGGTGGATCTGGATGGTGTGGTTTGCAAAGGAGAAGGTGGCAAGAGGCTTAGGGAATTTCGGCAACCCCATTCCCCCGGTCTCCTCATAGGGCACCAGGGCCATTCCCACTGTGCCAGCTCTGCTCCCTTTAACCTGTTGGGCAAAAGAATCCTGCGTGCTCTGGCCAGAAAGTGCATTCTTTCTTAGCTGGCCCCCATGCTTTTTTAAAGGTCGTTTTATGGATTCAAAAGAATAAACAGAGATGTGGAAAGCTTTTGTCAAGGCAGACACCCAGGGAGCGCCGGGCTCGGCCCTGACACGCCCCCCGGGTGGCGATCGCCATGCTGACACCCAGGGAGCGCCGGGCTCGGCCCGGACACGCCCCCGGGGTGGCGATGGCCCCCGGGACACCCACGGAGCGCCAGGCTCGGCCCGGACACGCCCCCCGGGTGGCGATCGCCATGCGGACACCCGGGGAGCACCGGGCTCAGCCGGACACGCCCCCCGGGTGGCGATCGCCATGCGGACACCCGGGGAGCACCCGGCTCAGCCGGACACGCCTCCTGGGTGGCGATCGCCATGCTGACACCCGGGGAGCGCCGGGCTCAGCCGGACACGCCTCCTGGGTGGCGATCGCCATGCTGACACCCGGGGAGCGCCGGGCCCGGCCCGGACAGCCCCCAGGGTGGCGATCGCCATGCTGACACCCACGGAGCGCCAGGCCCGGCCCGGACACGCCCCCCAGGTGGCGATCGCCATGCTGACACCCACGGAGCGCCGGGCTCGGCCCGGACAGCCCCCCGGGTGGCGATCGCCATGCTGACACCCGGGGAGCGCCGGGCTCGCCCCCGGGACACCCACGGAGCGCCGGGCTCGACCCGGACAGCCCCCCGGGTGGCGATCGCCATGCTGACACCCACGGAGCGCCGGGCCCGGCCCGGACACGCCCCCCGGGTGGCGATCGCCATGCGGACACCCGGGGAGCACCGGGCTCAGCCGGACACGCCTCCTGGGTGGAGATCGCCATGCTGACACCCACGGAGCGCCGGGCTCGGCCCGGACACGCCCCCGGGGTGGCGATCGCCCCCGGGACACCCACGGAGCGCCGGGCTCGGCCCGGACACGCCCCCCGGGTGGCGATCGCCATGCTGACACCCGGGGAGCGCTGGGCTCGGCCCAACACGCCCCCCCCTGTGGCGATGGCCATGCGGATCCCCGGAACTTACAGGATTGGGCGCAGCCATCTTGGTCTTCCCAACGGCCGGATGGGCCACCCGGAGTCCCGCCCCCAGCCTCTGGCAGGCCCAATCATGGGCATAGCGGAGGTGCGGTCAATTTGCATGTTTCTCTCTTATAAGGTAAGATATTTTCCTCATTGTTGAAAGCATGAATATATAAAATTATTTAAAGAATAAAATAAAAATCTGCATAATTCTATCACAATATTCTCATAAGAATTGAGTATTATATCTTATTAATATTATTTTTCTGAATTAATAGCCAACATTATGTATCTCAATATATTCTTATTTGATCCCTATAAGGTTGAATTTTTAAAAAATCATTATGATCATTTGAATTTCTCCTTCTAACATTATCTGCTCATGCCTTTTGCTCCTATTAAGACAGAAATATTTATCTTTTTCCAAAGCTTTGTCTGTCATATGCTGCAAATTTTCCTCTTCATTGATGTCTTTAAACTTGTTCTGTGGTAATTATTGATGGCACCTAAGTTTAAATTTTATGTGGTTCAACATTTCTTTTCTTTAACTTTGGTTGGGTTTTGGTTTCATGAAACCAGAAATAAGCTTAAAAGTTTCCATTCCAAGATCAGTTGGATATTTGTTCATATTTTCTAACTAGAGGCCCAGTGCACTAAATTCATGCATGGAGGTAGGGGTCCCTCAGCCCGGCCTGCACCATCTCCAACCTGGGACCCCTCGGGGGATGTCCGACTGCCGGTTTAGGTCCTATGGGATCAGGCCTAAACCGGCAGTTGGACATCCCTCTTGCAATCCGGGACCGCTGGCTCCTAACCACTTATCTGTCTGCCAACCTGATCCCCCTAACTGCTCTCCCCTGCCAGCCTGATTGCCCCTAATCGCCTCTGCCTTGGCCCCACCACCATGGCTTTGTCCGGAAGGACATCTGGAAGGTTGTCCAGAAGATGTCTAGTCTAATTAGCATATTACCCTTTTATTAGTATAGATTTTAATGGTCTTATTATTTATGTTATATTTAGTTCTTTGATCAAGCTTTAATTTATTTTCTTGTATCATGTATGATGAGTTGCCTCAGGCACTGCTGGTGGGAATGCAGACTGGTGCAGCCACTGTGGAAGACAGTATGGAGTTTCCCCAAAAAACTAAAAATGGGACTTCCATTTGACCCAGCAATCCCACTTCTAGGCCTATATCCCAAGAAACCAGAAACACCAATCAGAAAGGATTTATGCACCCCCTATGTTCATAGCAGCACAATTTACAATAGCTGAGATTTGGAAACAGCCTAAGTGCCCATCAGTAGATGAGTGGATTAAAAAACAGTGGTACATCTACACAATGGAATACTACGCTGCTATAAAATAGAAGGAACTTTTACCATTTGCAACAGCATAAATGGAACTGGAGAGCATTATGCTAAGCGAAATAAGCCAGTCAGAGAAAGATAAATATCACATGATCTCACTCGTGTGTGGGATATAATGATCAACATAATTTGATGAACAAGAATAGATCCAGAGACAAATGGTAGGAGAGTGGGGGCTTGCCCGTGGTGGGAATGGCTGGGGAAGGGAGAGGGCTCAGGGGGAAAAAGGAGACATATGTAAAACTTTAGACAATAAAAAAAAAATTATATAAAAAAATGGTTACCAAGCAACATAGTATCTAATTGATAGAGGTGCCTGTGGTATTTATTTTCACCCTTAAAATAATGAATGAGGTGATGTGCTACAATTCAAATGATGGAACCATAGGATCATAAATTCATGGGTTGGAATCCAAGCTTCATAAATAGTGTGTGATTTTAGCAAAATTACCTAATATATCTCAGCCTTAATTTATTCATCTTTAAAATTCTGAATAATAAAAGCTATTTCATATACATCATTTGGTGATTAAAGACACACAATAAGTTGGCATGTAAATAGACAAATATTATTTTTTCTTTCATCTTCTGTACTATTCATTTCAGGATTGATATAGTATAATTAGTAAGGAGTTGATCGTGCCTTTATACACCCATATAGCTACCTCAAAATTGCTCTTATATAGGGGATGTGTTCTTGAGAAATCTAAATGCCAGGGGAAGAATTCAAGCAGAATTAACTACGCTTGTGTGTGTGTGTGTGTTTGTGTGTGTGTGTGTGTGTGTGTGTGTGTGTGTGTGTGTTTTCCATCCTTAAAGTATATTTTTTTAAAAAAAGCACAAAATTTGCAACAAAATGCAATTCTGGAAAAGTAGAAGTAATACGTCATGGGAATTCTTGGAAGGAAATAAAGTTTGGCTATATTAAACAGGTTAAACTTAGAAGCCTAACATTTAAAATTATATTTGCAGGATTTTGATGGATGGGAATGGTCAGACTTAGAACATTTTGGGTGAATACGTAACCCATTATATTACAAATGCAAAATAAACCTAGGGTAGGATCAAGAGATATACTACAAAGTAGCTTGATACCATATTAACAAATGAGAGTATGATTAGTTCCCATGTAATTAACACATTGAAGATGCACATCCTATACTAGCTGTTTTATATGTATGTTTCCATTTCATTCCCAGATCAATACTAAAAAGAAAGCATCATCTCATTTTATAGAAGAGAAAGCTGTTGCCAGTTATACATGGATGATCTGAGGTTATAAAACTTATCACCAGAGAGACATTGAATGTTTTTGACCAAGGAGGTAAGATGATGGAAAGTGTAAATTCCTATAGTTGTTTAATAATTGCTAATTAAAATTCTCAACTTACTCTATGCCAAATGTAAAATAAGAAGCTATTGATTACTACATACATAGGAGGGTCATTAATTATGCGGCAGATGATGTTGTCTTAGTAGCTTTCCTTATGAAAGCAAGAGGGTCCTCTCCAGCATTTCACTTTCTTCCTTCTTTGCAACATATCATTGGAGGTGTTTTTGCCCTTTCTGGTGTATAAATAAAGGTTATCTAGAAAATTATTTCAGGATTTTTCTTCACATTTTCATTTAGGAATAAGTCAACCCATCTAATCTTGTACCAAGCATTAGTTTGGATTATTTTTTTTCAGTTTCATTTGCAGAAAACTAAACCTTGAGGAAATTTGAAACATGACAGGAAAATATGATTAAGGAAAGGACAAGGTTTGCAAACATATTATTTGACTTTAGAGGAAGGACTTAGTTGAGTGGCTAGGGAGATATAATTCTCCTGTAACTGTTCTTACTGAAATCACCAGTGACCTCCAAATTGATAAATGCAAAATCTTCAGTTCTCATCCTATCTTATTAATTGGCAGTATTTGCTATAATTTACAGAAACCACTTCTGTTTTTGAGGTATGATTGACATACAAAAGCTGCACATATTTAAAGTATACAACTTGATAAAAGTGGTGAGAGTGAGCATTCTTATATTGTTTCAGATCTCGAAGGATAAGTTAGTTGTGGGTTTTTGCTATATGACCTTTATTGTGTTAAAGTAAGTCCTTCTATACCCAATTTTTTAGAGTTTTTAACATAAAAGGGTGCTGATTTTCAAATGAATTATCTGCATCTAAGATGACTACGTGATTTTTTTTTCTTCATTCTGTTAACGTGGTGTACCACATTATTTGATTTTCAGATGTTGAACTATCCTTGCATCCCAGAGATAAATCCCACTTGGTACTGATGTATGATCCTTGAAATATACTGCTGAATTTGGTTTGTTAATATTTTGTAGATAAATTTTGCATCCATATTTATCAAGGATATTGGCCTGTAGTTTTTTTGTGGCATCTTTGTCAACCTTTAATATCAGTGTGATGCTGGCTTTATAAGGCTTTATAAAATGAGTTTAGAAGTTTTCTCTATTCTTCTATTCTTGGAAAATTTTAATAAGGCTAAGTATTATTTTTTTTTTAATATTTGGTAGAATTCATCTATGAAACCATCTGGTCCTGGGCTTTTTCTTTGATATATTTTAAATTTCCAATCCAGTTTCCTTATCTGTTGTTAATCAGTTTGCCTTTCTATTTCTTATTTTTTAAATATTTTATTGATCTTTTTTAGAAAGAGAGAAATGGGGAGAGAGAAAGAAACATTGATACAAGAGAGAAACATTGATCAACTGCCTCCTTCATGCCCCCTACTGGAGAGCGAGCCTGCAACCCAGGCATGCTCTGACTGGGAATTGAACCAGCAAACTTCATTGCACTGGATGATGCCCGACCAACTGAGCCACACCAGCCCAGGGTATTATTTCTTCTTGATTCAGTCTTGGTCCATTTGTATAGGAATCTGTCCATTTCTTCTAGATTTCCATTTTCTTGATATAAAATTATTCATTGTAGTCTCTTATAAGCTTTTTTATTTTTGTCTTATTTGTAATGTCTCCCCTTTCATTTCTGATTTCAATTTTTGAGTCATTTCTTTTTTTTTTTATTGGTTAGTCTGATTAAGGATTTGTCAATTTTGATGAACTTTTCAAAACACTCTTAGTTTTATTGTTTTTTTTAAATTGTTTTTCTATTCTCGGTTTTATTTCTTTTTTCTTCTCTAATCTTTGTAATTTCTTTCCTTCTGCTAACTTGGGTTTTATTCTTCCTTTTTAGTTTCTTAAGGTGTAAAATTATATTGCTTATTTCAGAACTTTCTTGTTTTCTAGTACAGGCATTTATCATTATAAAATTCCCTTTGAGAACAGCTTTTCTTTGTTTCACATGTTTTGATATTTTATGTTCATTTTTCTTGAGATAATTTCTGATTTCTTGTTTGATTTCTTATTTGATCCAATGGTTATTTAAGAGTGTGTTGGTTAATTTCCATGTAATTGTGAGTTTTCTTATTTTCCTTTTATTCTAATTCATTCCACTGTGGTTGGAAAATGTACTTGGAATTATTTCAGTCTTATATTTGTTGAGATTTGTTTTGTGATCTGCTATGTTACCTATCCTGGAGAATGTTCTGTGTGCACTTGAGAAGAATGTATCTGCTCCTGTTGCATGAAATGTTTTATATGTGTCTGTTAGGTCCACTTGTTCTATAGTGTTATTCAAGTCTGCTGTTTCTTGATTTTCTGTCTGGATGATCTACCATTATTGGTAGTGGAGTATTGAAGTCTCCTCCTATTATTGTGATGTTGTCTTTTTCTTTCTTCATATCTGCCAATGTTTGCTTTATGTATTAGGTGCTCCAATGTTGGGTGCATATATATTTATCACTGGTGAATTTATCTTTTTATGATAATGTCTCTAGAAATTTTGTCTCTAGAGACAGTTTGTGACTTAAAGTCTGTTTTTCTGATGTAAGTGTATGCACCCATGTTCTCTTTTGGTTACCATTTGAATGGATTATCTTTTCCATCCTTTCACTTTCACCCTATGTGTATCCTTAAATCTAAAGTGAGCCTCTTGTAGACATCATACAGTTGGACATTCATTCAGCCACACTATGTCTTTTGCTTGATGAGTTTAAGTGATTTCCATCTAAAGTAATTATTGATAGGGAAGAACTTACTATTGCCATTTTGTTCACTGTGTTCTGTCAATTTTTCAATTTTTTGTTCTTCTCTTTCTCTCTTGCTCTCTTCCTTTGTGATTTGATGGAGTGTGTGTTTGTTTTTTGTAGTAATATGCTTTGATTGTTTTCTCTTTATCATTTTTGTATCTACTGTAAGATTTCTCTTTAAGGTTATCATGAGTCTTGCACAAAACTTCTTATAGTTATAACATTCCACTATAAGCTGATAACAACCCAACTTCAGTTTCATAGAAAATCTCTACATTTTTCACTACCCTCATTTCTATTACTGATGTAAGGATTTACTTCCTTTTATATTGTGTATCTGTCAGAAAATTTTTGTGGTTACAGGTATCCTTAACACTTCATTTTTACAGCAAAACTCTCTTGATTTTGTTGACTACCCTTTCTGTTCTTATCTTGTTAATTAATTTGTTTTCGTTTTCATGGTACTTGAGAGTCAACAGGCTGTGACAAAATCAAGGGGTATAAGAATAATAAAATCAAGTACCTTTAATCTCGTATAAACATTTTTCACAATCTGGCCTCTACATTTTCAACTTTATTTCTAAACCAGATTAACTCACCATTCTGAATTTCTTAACCAAGAACTACTTAGCAGTTACAGCCTCAACAAAATCTTCCTAGAGTCCCTATAGAAGTTGTTATTCAATTTACTGGCCACTTACAGCTCTTATTTGTATATATTTATAGTTGAACGTGTTACATTTGTGTGTTGTTTATGTATAAAAATATCTCCCCCACCTTCACTATGTCACAACCATCTGAATGGCAAGGACATGTCTTTAATCACTGTCAATCCAGTGAGTAGTGATTAATATAAGCTTTAAAAACTCAACCAATGCATATTTAATAAGCAAATGAAAGTCGAATGAGTTAATACTCCCTGGGCCTCTTATTAGTAGTATCATCTTGATCATGTCTCTAAACATATTTGTGTCTTTGTTTATTTACCTGCAAAAAAGGTATAATAACTCCTGACCTCCTTAAAATCTCCCAATTGTTGTTGGATATCAAAATAAGAAAATGAATTACAAAAATATTTTATAAATATAAGGTATTATTTTTAGAAAGCAGAACACTTTGAATGTTATGAGTCTATACTTTTTCTGAAGTTCCAAATAGCACACACATGCATACAGGCATATGCATACACACACACACACACACACACACACACATACACAAATAATATTAAATGATACCAGATTTATTATTCTTACTAATTCCTTCATTTTCTAATGTGCAGAAGAAGTACTAGCTTTGCTATCAAAGGGGAATTATTAACTTCATTTCACAGAGCCTTTGTATGTCTTCTTTTCCCTTTTTAAAAAAAAATTTATTGTTGAAAGTATTACATATGTCCTCCTTTATCCCCATTTACCCTTTTAGCTCACCCATGCCTTCACCACCCTATTGTCTGTTCCATGTATGCATATATGCATACAAGTTCTTAGGTTGATTTCTTCCCACCCATCCACCCACCCTGCCTTCCCTCTGAAATTCAACAGTCTGTTTCATGCTTCTCTGTCTCTGGATCTATTTTGTTCATCAGTTTATTTTGTTCTTTATATAATGTAATACTTGTCTTTCTTTGACTGGCTTATTTTGCTTAGCATAACACACTCCAAGTCCCTCCATACTGTCAGGGTAAGAGACCTTTTTTTTATACTGCTGCATCCTATTCCATGGTGTAAATGGAATACTATGAAGCAGCTTTTTTTATCCACTCATCTACTGATGGGCACTTGGGCACGGAGCTTTTGAATTGTCTTAGACTACATCATTATTGTTCTCTTTGATTTTAAGTTTCTGAAAGATAAGAAATATATCTCTATATAGTACATATTATACCATTACACACAGTCAATAAAAAAGCATCTTTTTTTAAAAAATCTTTTTTATATCTATTTTTATTGATTTCAGAGAGGAGAGAGAGAAACATCAATGATGAGAGAGAATCATTGATCAGCTGCCCCCTTCACACCCACTACTGGGTGTTGAGCCTGCAACCCAGGCATGTGCCCTGATCAGGATTCAAACTGACCTCCTGGTTCATAGGTTAGGGCTTCATTCCTGATCTACACTGGCCAGGCAAGCATATATTTTTAATCCTCATCTGAGAATATTTTTTTCAATTCTAGAGAGAGAGGAAGAGAAGGAGGGAGGCAAGCAGGGAGGGAGGGAGTGTGGGGAGGGAGAGAGAGAGAGAGAGAGAGAGAGAGAGAGAGAGAGAGAGAGAGACAGAGAGAGAGACAGAGAGAGAGAGAGAGAGACATTGCTGTGAGAGAGAAACATTAATCAGTTGCCTCCCATATATGCCCCAACTGGGGATTGAGCCTGCAATCTGGGTAAGTGCCCTAAATGGGAATGGAACCTACAACCTTTTGGTGTACGGGATGATACTCCAACCAACCTAGTCTCCCAGCCAGAGCAAATAGCATATTTGATATTGATAATAATTTTGTGAATGTTTATAAACAGGATGAAAAGTAATAAAAAAAAAAAAAACACTGATATGCAGTAAAAAAAAAAAAAAAATCAGGCAATGGTCCTTATGATTCCCACTGCAAAATTTCTACACAGAATGGTATTTTGGCTAGGAAAACATCATTTACAAGTCCTTAAACTGTACCAGTTGTTGAATTGTTGAGAGCTCAGATTTTTTATTATTGTACTGTATATGAACTAAGCAGTGCTTTTGGCATTCTGCAAACTGTTAAATTTAACAAATGAAATGCACAGCTGGAATATAACTTTACCTCTGCTTCCCGCAAACTTTCAGATGCCTTTAATCCAAATGACATAAAGAAAATTTAAATTTTAAAAGTTAAATTTTAAAAGTTAAAACAAACTTTTAAGATTACTGAAGTGTTTTAAATATATATCAAATTTTTCATCATTCATTGGTTTTACAGATGCCACCTCAGTACTATTGCTCATGTCACTGATGAAGCCATGCTATATAAAGCACAACTTGGTCAAATTCAGGAGAGTTAACAGAGCGATATTCTTTGTTAGAGATGGAATTAACAAGTACAGATTCTGTGGAAACTGTTTGATAACCTTCAGAAATGACACCCTATCTTTGTAGGGCCCAAAGTGACATCATTATCAGGAAGGAATGCCAAATTGTTGCTCTAAAGAACTATACAAAAACAGTGTAAATGTTGGAATTCTGCACATATTTATTTGCCTCACCATTGAGGAGCTCTCAACAGACAGACCTCAGCTAAGATGTAAAGCAGCAGCCCTCTGAATGAATCAGAGAACTAGGGAAAGCTGTACTAAATACATACACATGTAAGACAGTATTGTTAGTATTGATACCAACTGGTCTAGAGACCAGAGAATTTGTGATGGGAACTTTAAAAATAATCCATGTACAAGGTGTTGGGGCTGATGGAAAAGTGACAATGAGAAGTTACACTGAGTGGCCAGATTATTATGATCTCTGAACACATAATAATCTGGCCACTCAGTGTGTGTGTGTATATATATATATATATATATATATATATATATATATATATATATATAGTCAAAGAAATTTGTTCACGGGGGGAGGGGGGTGTCCGTCAGCCCAGCCTGCACCCTTTCCAATCTGGGACCCCTCGAGGGATGTCCAAATGCCCGTTTAGGCCCGATCCTACCAGGATCGGGCCTAAACGGGCATTTGGACATCCCTCTCACAATCCAGGACTGCTGGCTCCCAACTGCTCACCTGCCTGCCTTCCTGATTGCCCCTAACCACTTCTGCTTGCCAGCCTGATCACCCCCTAAACACTCCCCTGACAGCCTGATTGATGCCTAACTGCTCCCCTGCCAGCCTGTTTGCTCCTAACTGCCCTCCCCTGCAGGCCTGGTCACCCCTAACTGCCCTCCCCTGCAGGCCTGGTCCCCCCCAACTGCTCTCCCCTGAAGACCTGGGTCCCCCTTCCCTGCAGGACTGGTCCCCCCCAATTTCCCTCCTTTGCTGGCCTGGCCACCCCTAACTACCCTCCCCTGCAGGCTTGATTGCCCCCAACTACCCTCCCTTGCAGCCTGGTCCCTCCCAACTGCCCTCCCCTGCTGGCCTGTTCACCCATAACTGCCCTCCCTTGCAGGCCTGGTCCCTCCCAACTGCCCTCCCCTGCTGGCCATCTTGTGACGGCCATCTTGTGTCCACATGGGGCAGCCATCTTTGACCACATGGGGGCAGCCATCTTGTGCGTTGCAGTGATGGTCAATTTGCATATTACTCTTTTATTAGATAGGATAGAGGCCTGATGCAGGGGTGGGGGTGGGGGCCAGCTGGTTTGCCCTGAAGGGTGTCCCGGATCAAGGTGGGGGTTCCCTTGGGGCATGGGTCAGCCTGGGTGAGGAGCCTGTGGTGGTTTGCAGGCCAGCCATGCCCCCTGGAGACCCAAGTGGAGGCTCTGGTATCTGGGATTTATTTATCTTCTATAATTGAAACTTTGTAGCCTTGAGCAGAGCCAAGCCTCCTGCTTGCTCCATGGCTGCCGCCATTTTTGTTGGGATTTATTTATCTTCTATAATTGAAACTTTGTAGCCTTGAGCGGAGCCAAGCCTCCTGCTTGCTCTGTGGCTGCTGCCATTTTTGTTGGGATTTATTTATCTTCTATAATTGAAACTTTGTAGCCTTGAGTGGAGCCCAGGGTGTGTGGAAAGCTTGGTTTCCTCCATCGCCGGGGAAACCCAAGCTTTCTGCTTGCTCCATGGCCACAGCCATCTTGGTTGGGTTAATTTGCATACTCGTTCCTGATTGGCTGGTGGGCGTGGCTTGTGGTGTAGCAGAGGTGTGGTCAATTTGCATATTACTCTTTTATTAGATAGGATATATATACATATATTTATATACATATTTTAGAGGCCCAGTGCATGAATTCGTTCATGGGTGGGCTCCGGCCAGCCTGGCCAAGGGGAGGGGACATGGGCAGTTGGCTGGCCTGCCTGCTGGTCGAACTCCTGGTCGAGGGGACAATTTGCATATTAGCTTTTTATTACATAGGATATACACTGAGTGGCCAAATTATTATGCATTCAGAGATCATAACAATCTGGCCACTCAGTGTATATCCATTGGTTAGCAAAGCAAGCTTGCATATTGCCTATGTTTGAGCCAGCCTGCAAGTATGCCGCCATGAAGACTGCTCATAGAGTGAGGCAGCTCTAGAAGCAAAAGGATCTGAGAAGCAGGAGCAATGGTGGAAGACGATGGCTCAGACCTAAATATCATCCTAGGCTTCCACTTGATCCACAGGAGACCTGCAACTCTGTCATGCCAAATAGTGGGCTTTTGGCTCCTCCACTGCCACTCCTCTTTCAGCCTCCCAAAATACCATAGACTGCGAGGCATATAAACAATAGAAGTTTATTTGTCACAGTTCTGGAAGCAGAGAAGTCCAAGATCAAAGTCCTGGCAAAATAAGTGTCTCGTGAGAGCCACTTCCTGGTTCTTAGATGGCCATCTTCTCGCTCTGTCATCACATGAAAGAGGGAGGAGGGATGTCTCTGAAGCCTTTTTTATAAGTGAACTAATTCCATTCATGAGGGTTCCAACCTCATGGCCTAAACATTCCCAATGGCCCCACTTCCAAATACTGTCACATTGAGGGTTAAGTTTCAACATAATGAATTTTGGGGGAACACAAACATTCAGGCAATAGCACAGGCTAACTTTGGAATCCTCTCCATAAGTCCTGCAGGAATTTGACTAGTCTCAACAGCTAGAACCTTTCTGGTAGATTTATAAACTTACTAGAGGCCCAGTGCATGAAAATTCATGCACTCAGGGGGTCCCTCAACCTGACCTGCACCCTCTCACAATCAGAGACCACTTGGGTAGGGTCCCTAGGCCTGGCCTGAGATCAGGGTCTATTGGAGTTTTCCTTCCCCCAGCTGCAGGCAGCTGGCACCACCCCCACTGCTGCCACTGTTTGCCATTTGTGCAGTGCTGCCCCCTCCTCCCCTGCCACCAGTGGCCTCCCTCTTCAGGCAACAGGCATGGGGTGCAATGGCTTGGCTGGCCTGGGCCTCCTTCTTTCTTTGCTGGGGGGAGGGGCTAGCGCTGCAAGGGGCCGTCTGCCTACCTGATCGCCCCTAACCAATCGCCTGCCTACGTGATTGCCCTTAACTGCTGGCCTGCCTACCTGGTCACCCCTAACCGCTGGTCTGCCTGCCTGCCTGATCACCCCTAACTGCTTGCTGGGGGTGATGGTGGTTCTGGTCTCTGGTTGTTCTGGTCATTAAACTTATGGTGGCTGGCCTTTATTATATAGGATATATTGGGTTCTTGTTGCCTTCTGTCTTCGGTTTTGTTTGAGGTTCTAGGAAACAGGAAAAATATCCTTTGACATCCTGTTACATAGAGAACAAAAGAAATAGTTTCCTCCCAGTTTTTCACTGTTATAAACAGTTCAATGAATTGTCTCATGTGCATACTATTTCACTTCATTTAAATTATTTCTGCATGGTATATCTCCAGAAGTAGGATTACTTGTCAAATGATATGAACATTTTCAGGATGTGTTACTTACTGCCAGGTTCTTTTTAAAAGTTTACCAGTTGTCATTGTAAGTTTGTACAATTGTATTTATTTCCCCACAACTTGATACACCTATATACACTGAGTGGCCAGATTATTATGATCTCTGAATGCATAATAATCTGGCCACTCAGTGTATATCCTATATAATAAAAGACCACTCAGTGTGTATCCTATATAATAAACACACACACACACACACACACACACACACACACACACACACACATACACTGAGTGGTCAGATTATTATGTGTTCAGAGATCATAATAATCTGGCCACTCAGTGTATATTTTTGTGTGTGTATTTTAATTTATATTTATTGTTAAAAGTATTACAAATGTCCCTTTTTCTTCCCCATTGATCCCTTTTAGACTTCACCCACACCCCAGGCCTTCACCACACTATTTTCTGTGTCCAGGGGTTGTGCATATATGCATATAAATTCTTTGGTTAATCTATTTCCACAATTATTAATCCATTGGCATGAGACAAGATTTTTTTCTTAACTCTTGAATATTTTTAAATATTTGTGTCAGTTGTTTTATCTTTTATATTATTTTTATAAGAGTTTTATTTTTCATCTAGATTGTGAATTGGGGTCTTCTAATTTCATAGAAGAATGCTAGGAGAATTTTGGTAAATTACATGTTAACTAGACTTTCCCTTACTATTTTTTCTCTTGCTTTTTTTTTTATTTGACATCGTCATTATAATGCTATTTGTTTTCAAAATATCTTCTGCTTTTGTTTATATGAATGTTGGGATTGGCAAGTTGTAGAAAGAAATAAAAATTTAGAAATATAAATTATTAATGAAAAAGCTTTATAACTGATCAGTATATCCATCATGCCAACATATAAGGTTAAAACATTTAATGGATATCATGTAACAAAAGAAAAATAGCTAACATAAAGCAAAATGTTTTTATATTTTATAAATTTCCCAAAATGAGAATCAATATTAATTAGTTTTTCAACCAAAATCAATGCTTACTATCAACAAACTAAAGGCTTGAGTAAAAATTAGAGAAAAAATAAATATTGAATGTGAACAATTTAACTCAAATTAATTGAGCTTGTGTTCAACAATATTGCACTAATATGTAATTTTAATTTTTTACTTTAATATTTTGCCTTTTTATATATCCATATGGATGTTCAAATTTTTCTTTGGACAGTAGGAATACTTTAATCCAGTTTTGAAAAGTAGTAATAATATGCGAGTCTAAATCCTAAAATCTGGTAGACAAAAATGAAAGAAATAGGCATGAGTAAAGATTTTAATAACACAAGTTTTCTAGAATCATGAACTATTTAACATAACTTACGCTTATATGTACAGAATGGGATGTATTGCTTACTGCCATCTCTAAGATATAGAGAAATGTGTGATAGGATGGTCACATACCATCAAAGATGAAATTAAATATTTGGAAATATACTAATATGTTGTTTTAGAATAATTAATATCACTTCATAATATTGAATAAAACTTGGTTAAAGTCAATCTCATAAATGTGCAACTATTAATATTACTACTTTTCTATTTAAAGAGAAAGGAATGCGCCTAAAATAAAATGGCTAATATTTAAAGATACAATCAGCAGTATAATTTCTTATCTTTGCAATGTTCTGTAAAGTTTTCATGACTATTTGAATATTAACTCAAGTAAATCAAATTTTAAATTTATCTTGAATGATACTAAACATGACTAAATCAAAAGTCAGTATAAGCATTCTGGAATGTATCATATAAACCAAATAGTTTGCAATTGAAGTTAATGTCCTTTGATTTCCTAACTGATTTAGACAAATAATAGTAGAATAGCCAATGAATAAATCAATTCTTTGGTAATAGTTGGCATTTCTTATCAATAGTGCTTTATTCAATACTAGAGGCCCAGTGCACGAAATTCATGCACTGGGGGAGGGGGGTCGCTCAGCCTGGCTTGCAGCCTCTTGCAGTCCAGGAACCCTCAGGGGATGTCCATCTGATGACTTAGGCCCGCTTCCCGCAGTGCACTCCCACAGGGAGCGGATGTAAGCTGTCAGCCGAAATCCTTAACGCTGCTGTGGAGGCTTGTGGCTGAGCAGCGCTCCCCTGTGGGAGTGCACTGACCACCAGGGGGCAGCACCTGCATTGAGCATCTGCCCCCTGGTGGTCAGTGCATGTCATAGCGACCGGCCGGTTGTTCTGTCATTCTCTCTATTTGCTTGTTAGCCTTTCATTATACAGGATTTTATTCCTGCCTGAAGATATTAAATAATGATATGTGCTTTTGGTGGACAGAGATTATGTATTAAATTCTATGAAAAATGTCATTTGGATTTTAAGATCCACAATCTTTTTTTTTGCCTTATGCTCTTTTATTAAAAGTCACTGTAAAGAATTCCAGGAACTAACTCATAATAAGTTACATTTATGTAACCTTTGTATTTTCCAAAGTACTTGTAAATACACTATCTCCTTTGATGCTCTTATCAACTCTATGTAATAAGAAAGACCTGTGTTATCAGTCCTTTTTCCCCCAGGTGAAATTGACTGCAGCCTACATAGCCAATGATCTTTATGGTATTCCAAACTGCCTTAATCCCACAAAGCATGGAATGTAGTGTGCCATTAATTTATTCTATATTAAAATATTAACAATTTGATATTCCAAACCTGCTAGAAATACAGTATTATCATAATGCCTCAAATCCCAAAATATTTATGATTAATAACACTAGTCCTGCTCCCTGTGTAAATAGTATCATAAAGAGCAGGTCAATGAAACCATTGTTTCAAATGTCATAATTAAATTTATTCCAATTTTCTGGTTGATTCTCTAACTAAATATCTGGTGGATATTGATAAATGTTAATTACAAAAAGAACTAGCCAAATGTACTAATTTAGTATGCATTTCATGGTGCAGCTATCATACTTTATCGTAAAAGAAACAAAAACAAAAACAAACAAACAAACAAACAAAAAACTTGTCCTAGCTGGTTTTTCTCAATGGATAGAGTGTCGGCCTGTGGACTGAAGGGTCACTGGTTCAATTCTGGTCAAGGGCACATGCTCTGGTTGCAGGCTCTGTGGGGCATGCAGGAGGCAGCCAATCAATGATTTTCTCTCATCATTGATGTTTCTATGTCTCTCTCTCGCTCTCTCTCTTCCTCTCTGAAATCAATAAAAATATTTTAAAAAAAACTTTTTTTTTTCTTTAACTTCTAAACCTTTATAAAGTGGCTATTTGTAGGGGAGGATGAGGAAGGGCTACAGTTGTATCAATACATCAGAGCCATGGTATATTGTGATGGGAGGAATTTCCCAAGAATAGAAAAGAAGCAATTTGTTTCACTCTTATTTTTTTAAGGAGGGACTAAAACGAACGGATGAAATTAAATTGGACTGTGGGCCTTTCACTAACTTCTCACAAGAGCTGGAATGAGGAGGCAGAGTGGTGATGAAAACCAATAATTCAATCTATCGTAATATGCAAGCATTCCCAGATGTAAATGATACAGAAAAGTAAGTTGAGAATTTTGGAGAAAATGAGCAAAAAAAACAATATGGTAAATCAAGAAACTAAAAGCAGAATTGACACTTGGTGGATTAAAGTCAGTATAAGTACTGTTTCCAGAAAAGACCACGACCACTGACTGATTGGTTCACGAATGGCCAGTAGCGGTTAAAGGTGAACGGAAGTTAGGGGCCAAGAACCTGCTGGAAGAAGATAGGCTAGAAACTTAGAAATGTTGCCAAGGAAACATGTGAATGAGTAAAAATGAATTAAGGATAAAGTGAATTTAAAAAGATGTTTCTAGGAAATTAAAAGTAGACATAAGCTACTATATCAGAGATTAAATTTAACAAATAATCTTTATCATCCTTTGGAAGTCCAATATTTTTTTTGTTATTATTTAGAGGGATGATAATAACCCTGGATGGAATGACAAATGGGTTTTAGTTCTTATCTCTCCATGTGTCTAGGGCTATTTGAAGTAACAGTCAAAGTATTATTTTAAGCATATAATTATAAATAGGGGCCTGGTGCATAAAATTCGTGCACTCAAGGGGGTCCCTCAGCCTGGCCTGCACCCTCTCGCAGTCCAGGAGCCCTCAGGGGATGTCCGAATGACAGCTTGGGCCAGCTCCCTGCGGCAGTCAGACATCCTTAGCACTGCTGCGGAAGTGGGAGAGGCTCCCGCCACCACTGCTACGTTCACCAGCCATGAGCCTGACTTCTGGAACACTGACCACCAGGGGGCAGCTCCTGCATTGAGCGTCTGCCCCCTGGTGGTCAGTGCGCGTCATAACAACCTGTCATTCCACCATTCGGTCAATTTGCATATTAGCCTTTTATTATATAGGATAGTGGCTGCTTACCACCTAGTGTGAGGGAATTGTTCATAGATTACCCATGTAATATACAACCTGTCCCACTCACATATATGTCTTTAACTCTAAGTAAATAAGAAAGAGACTACATAATAATGGTAATCTTGGAAAAAGCAATGGATTAGGAGTTATAAAATCCTTGTTCAGGTCACTGATATGTTAGCTCCTTGCTGGATTACATTATTCAAATGAATCAATCTCTCTGAATCCTAGTACCCTTATTAGCAAAATGGTGATAATAATACTCTCATCTTCCAAACTTAAATAGTTGTCTGAATTAATCAAAGAATGTTTTCTAAAATGTCAAGTTTTATAGAAATGCACATTATTATTTAAAATATTAATGAAACTATCAGATAACCATGTTGCTACATATATGGATATCAATTTTTTAAGAGATAGCCGGGCATCCTATATCATGTAGCTTTAGTTCCAAAGCTAGAAGTATCTGTTTAATAAATGAACTATTCTTTTGGTTACCGTATTTTCTGGCGTATAAGATGACTGGGCGTATAGAAGATTTTCCTGGGTTAAAAAGTCGTCTTATACGCCGGAAAATATGGTAAATAAATAGCCATAATGTTACCATTGTTGAAAAATACTAAGTTTATGATAATTCATAATTCCATATGTTAGATTTAGAAATCCCGGTGGACCCCATTTTCCTAATATTCTTTTAAAAATGTTTTTATTTTCCCAGTGAACTGATTCTTTGTTATGGTAGAAAATATCCACAGTTTCTAACTGTAGTAGACTGCCAGTCTCGGTAGAGAGAAGTAATGTAGAAAGCAGAAGGATTCTGATTCAAGACCCTCTTGCCCACACACAGTCTACTCTGCAGCTCATCCTTCTTTTTAGGACCTCTAGATGTTGAATGCTCTAGGAGTCTCCCTTCAACCTTCCTTCCTTGTTTATCCACACTCAGGTTGACCCAACAGTTCCCATAGCTTAAAAAACTTACAGAAGTTTTCCAGATTTATAACCCCAGCCCTGAATTGCCCATGACCTCTAGACTTAGATACAAATGGCTCTGCCACATCTTCCTGTGTGTGTCTAGTCTACATCTCAGAATAACTGTGTCCCAAATCACCTTCTCAATGTTCCGTCTAAACTTGTTCCACCCAGAATATTTCCTGTTTTTCTTATAGTAACACTAAAACACTGGTTGCTTAGGCCAAAATATGGGTGTTGTTCTTTTTTAAATTAAATTTATTGGGGTGACATTGGTCACCATGATCATATAGGTTTTAGGTGTGGGTTTCTATGTTATAGATCTGTTTATTGCACCCAAACTCATCTCTTCTCCCTCTTGACCCCACTTTCCCCCTGTACTCCCCATTCAATTCATCAGCAAGTCCTATTGGTCCTAGTCTAGTATATATCCCTTATTATTCCTTATAAAATGCTACATGATTGGATCTCTGGCCACTATATCAAGCTTATCTATGTAAAATAAGTCTTTTCATTTGTCACTTTTCTTAGCACAAAGCCCTTCTTGAAATTATATTTATTTGTTTATCTATTTACTAGTGGCCTGATGCATGAAATTCATGCACATTAAAAGGGAATTAATTAGAGGAAATATGTTAATATTAGTATTTGCCCTTTCTCTCTAATAGAAGTGTCAGAGATGAAAGAAAATTAGTAAAATGTATATGAAAATATCCCTCCTGTCAGAGTCTGGGGCGTGCCGTGGAACCTAGAATCAAGTCCCCACCCACCACCTGCACATGCTTCGAAAACATGGGAGACCCAGACCCGGCCGGCCCCACCCCCATTGGGTGAGACCCAAACCCAGCTGTCCCCAGCCCCATCAAGCCCCTCCAGGTAGGGGGCACATCCTCAAGTCCCCCAGCCTGGCGCCGGGTGGGGGACGCAGCCTCAGGTCCCCCGGCCTGGTGCCATGTGGGGGCATGGCCTGAGGCCCCCCATCAAGCCCTGCTGGGTGGGGGGCGTGGCCTGAGGTCCACGTTAAGCCCCGCTGGATGGGAGGCACAGCCTGAGGTCCCCCGGCCCAGCACTGAGGCAGGGGGTATGACATGAGTTCTCCCAGTCCGGCGCCAGGGAAGGGGGTGCAGCCTGAGGTCCCCCATCAAACCCTGCCAGGTGAGGGTCATGGCCTGAGGTGAGGTATCTGTCAAGCCCTGCTGGGCAAGGGGTGCATTCTGATGTCCCCTGTCAAGCCCCATCAGGCAAGGGGTGCAGCCTGAGGTCCCCCGGCTGGCGCTGGGGTGGGGGGCACAGCCTGAGGTCTCCCAGCCCAGCGCAGGGGCGGAGGGCGCGGCCTGAGATCCCTCGCCCCGGCCAGGTGCCATGCAGCCTCAGGTCCCTGCTGTTCAGTCGTGATGTTACAGCGTCCCGGCTAATTTGCATATTCCTCTATTATATAGATAGATTGTCTATCTCCCCTATTACAGAAAGACTTTTTCACTTTTATCCTCAGATCCATACTTAGAATGCTGGCTATCACATTGTATACATTCAATAATACTCGTGAATGAATGAATTCATAGCCATAATATGAATGGCCTTAGAATTGATGGAAATCAGGTTGACAACTATACATGATCATCAGTGTGCTAGATGTACTTTTATGAACACATTCTTTGTTTATAAAAATACATTTTTGGTGTTCCTTTTGAATACAGAAAGCAAAAATGTCATATTATTTCAAAGAAATAATTCTACCTATTTTCAACTCAAGGTAATTCTATAAGAATGAAAGCTCTCAAAAATGAGGTAAGGGAAAGTCATTTTGTTTATGTTTGAACAATCCATTTCTCCAACCATCCTGCCCCACCTTTTGAATTTTTTATAGTTAGGAACATATTTTGTCTTTCCTCCCATAGTCAAAAATGATGTTCAGACTTGATGATAGTAATCATAAGAAATATTACTATGCCAAATAATTTCAAATCGTGCAATAAAAATATGTCATGATAATAAATCTGTTTTTTTACTCTTCACAATGTCTTATTTGCCATAATAAATTAACTTCTCAGTGTGAGTTGCGTATCTCTTGCCAGAAAAATAGTGTGTATTTCAGATCTTAAAGTTATTTTTTATATATTTAGAGAATTCTAAATAACACTTTTCTGGGTCGTTCTTACCTGACTGATAATGAATTTTATAGTCTACTATAGTATTTATTTGCCTTGGCCTGAAATAAATTAATTACCAGGAAATGTGTGAAAAATATGCTTTTGTATAATTCCTGGTTTCTCTCTCCTGAGTTTATTTAGGTAATTACAATGTTTTTAGGGTCAAATTTAATCTCCTAATCATGGATCTTGTTCTTTCTCCCATATTCTATGTGTCAATTGATAGTACCTTCTTTTATCTAGTCTCAAGCTAAAAGAGTAATTCCTTAATGCCTGGTTGTCCTTCATTTCCTATGTCAAATGAGTCACTATATCCTCTCAGTTCTGCTTACAGAATATCTCTGGCATCTATTTCCTTCTCCAGCACCATACCTCTTAAAGTTTGATTCATTCTAGTCTTATAGAGACACATTCACCTGTCTTCTCTCTACATCATCTCTTCTCCATAAAACCAGAGGAGAGTCAGCTCAGAATTATATCCCAAAGTCCTGAAAGGCAGTAGGATTTTGAGAATGCTTAATCATCTTGCTAATATGCACTACACTCCCGAGATATCACTTGAGGTAGGAGATTCTACCAAAAGAATATGAATTGTGATACCAGAGAGGCAGGGTTTTATATCCTGTCTCTGCCTCTACCAGTGGATCATCTTGGGCGAATTTATCTCTCTGGAACCATATTTAACTTTGAGATAAGAATTCGTACTTCATAGGGTTGTTGAGAAAACTAAATAAGATAATGTATACTGAAAGGTATTTCCTCACATGTGTTGAATGCTCACCAGATGTTAGTTCTCTTGCATTCTCCTACCACTCCTAGACACCATCATATTAACAAAACACACCTGCAGAAACTTCCTTAGCCCTCTTGTACTGATTGATATCTTGTACTAAAGACTTTCTTACTTCTCAATGAGGATAAAGGAACCTGAGTGAAATCCTGTTCTGTCTAAGGAAACCATATGCTTCTGCAAATCTTCATTCTACAATAGTTGAAAATGATTTCTCTTCATGTTTTCTTTCGTTAATATATATCAATGAGTTCCCCTAGATTACAAATAAAAATACAGATTTCTTAGCCTTCTCTACTCCACCTTAGCATATTTTTAAAAACTCAGCTCTGACACTCATTCTTTTAACTACTTGGCATTCTCATAAAGTGTATGGTCTTTACTGTTCTGTCCCCTACATGGCCAGTCTGTCCAATTAGAATTCCATTCCCTCCTTGTATGTTTAGTAAATGCCTAATATTCTCAGATAAAATCCTCTATAAAGCTTTGTCAACCTTTGCTGCATCTCAGGAAGTCAGTTTTTTCCAGCTTAGTATTCCTATTACAGTTTTTATAAAATATTTTTTTATTTTTCAATTACAGGTAATATACAGTATTATATTGGTTTCTAGTGTACAACCCTATGATTAGACATTTATATAACTTAGGAAGTGATCACCCTGATAAATCTAGTACCAATCTGAAACCATATTGTAATAGTTATTATAATATATTCCCTATGCTGTGTTTTATATCCCCATGACTATTCTGTAACTACCAATTTGTACTTCTAAACCCCTTCACCTTTTTCACCCATCCCCCAATGCCCCTCTCATCTGACAACTGTCAAAATGTTCTCTGCTTTTATGAGTCTGTTTGTTAATTTTGTTTTTTAAATTTCAAATATAAGTAAAATATCTGGCATTAGTCTTTCTCTGTCTGACTTACTTCACTCAGCAAAATAGCCTCTACATCTATCCATGTTGTTGCAGATGGCAATATTTGATTCTTTTATATATGTGCACCACTTCTTTTTTTTCTTTTTTGTTAGTTCTCATTTGAGGATATTTTTTTCATTGATTTTTAGAGAGGGTGAAAGGGATGGGGGAGAGAGAGAAAGAGAGAAAGAAACATCAATGTGACAGACTCACATCGATTGGTTGCCTTCAGCACATTCCCAGACTGTGGCTGGAGATTGAACCTGCAACCCAGGTATGTGTGGGAATCGAACCTGTCACCCTTTAGTATGCAGCCAACACTCTAACCACTGAGCACACTGGCCAGGGCTGTATGCACCACTTCTTTATCCATTTGTCTATTGATGGACACTTAGGTTGCTTCCGTATCTTGGCTATTGTAAATAATGCTGCAATAAACAAATGTATGTATATGTCTTTTTGATTTAGTGCTTTGGGTTTCTTCTGATAAATATCCAGAGGTGGAATGGCTGGGTCTTTTTTTTTTGTCTCCTATTATTCCCTTTGTTTTAAACTCTATTTTGTCTGGTTTAAGTATTGCTACCCCAGTGTTGTTTGTTTGTTTGTTTCCATTTTCATGAAGTATTTTTTTCCATCCCTCAATTTCAATCTGTGTGTCTTTTGATCTGAAGTGAGACTCTTGAAGTATATAGCATATGTAAGGGGTTTATTTTGTTATCCATTCAGCAACCTTATGTCTTTTGATTGGAGCATATAATACATTTGCATTTAAAATAATTATTGATAGAAATATTTTTATTGCCATTTTATTGTTCATATTTTTTTTATCTTATTTTTCTTCTCCTTAAAGAAGATACTTTAACTTTTCTTGGAATACTGGTTTGGTGGTGATGAACTCCTTTAGATTTTTCTTGTCTGGGAAGCTCTTTATCTTTCCTTTGATTCTAAATAATAGCTTTGCTGGGTAGAGTAATCTTGGTTGTACTAGTAGGTCCAAGCTTTTCATCACTTTGAATATTTCTTAGCAATCCCTTCTGCCCTGAAAAGTTTCTGTTGAGAAATCAGCTAACAGTCTTATGGGACCTCCCTTGAAGGTAGCTAACTGCATTTCTCTTGCTGCTTTTAAGATTCTCTCTTTGTCTTTAAACTTTTGCCTTTTAATTGTGATGTGTCTTGGTGTGGTTCTCTTTGGATTCATTTTGTTTGGGACTCTCTGCACTTTCTGGATTGTATATCTATTTCCTTCACCAGGTTAGAGAAGTTTTCTGTCATTATATTTTCAAATAGGTTTCCAATTTCTTGCTCTTTCTCTTCTCCATTCTGCACCCCCATGATACAAAAATTGGGATGTTTGAAGTTGTCCCAGAGACTCTTTACACTATCCTCATTTTTATTTTTTTTTTCTTTTTGCTGTTCTGATTTGGGTGTTTTCTGCTTCCTTATATTACAAACTTCTGATTTGACCTTCTGCTTCATTTACTCTACCATTGGTTCCCTGTAATGTATTCTTTATTTCAGTTAGTGTATTCTTTACTTCTGATTGATTCTTTTGTATGTTCTCTATCTCTTTGTTTCCTAATCTCTTTGTTGACATTCCTATTAAGTTTCTCTACTCTTCCACTAAGTTCATTAGCATCCTTATAACCAATATTTTGAACTTTGCATTTGGTAGATTACTTGTCTTCATTTTGTTTAGTTCTTTTTCTGGTGTTTTGTTCTGTTCTTTTATTTGGGACATGTTTCTTTGTCTCTTCATTTTCGCTGTCTCCCTGTGTTTGTTTCCATGTATTAGATAGATCTGCGATATCTCCTGGTCTTGGTAGAGTGGTCTAATGTAGTGGAGTCCTGTAGGGTTCAGCAACACAGACACCCAAGTGAGGTCCTTCAAGCGTGCCCCCCATTTGGGCTGCTGTAGTTGAGCCTTGATTGCTGTTGGCACCTCAATGGGAGGGATTTACTGATTAGCTGTAAGGACTGTGGAGGACATGCTGTGCATATGATCCCACAGAGCAGAACTCACTTCAGCAGGGCTCAGATATTGGCCAAGTCATTCTTTGAGTATGTCGCTCATGCAGATGGTTAGGTGATACTTTGGCATGGTCAGAAGCTGTCCACTTGGTGCGCTGGTTCTGGGGCCTCCTGGGAGATGCAGATCAAGGTCAGCTACCACCTGTGCCCTTCCCAGGCCACCTGACATGAATTACAAAGAGATCTGCAGACGGCTGCTACTTGTGCTAGACTTGGAGGTTCCCAGTAGAGGCTAAGCTGTGAACCAAGGCCATCTGCCAATTAGGGCTATGCCTGAGGTCACTTAGAGGTACAGGTAAACCAAGGCTAGGTGCTGCTTGCTTGAGAGTTTAGGAAAGTCAGCAACATAAGCCAAGACTTGCTGTTTGTATGGAGAAGCCACTGGAAACAGCTTAAGTGGGCCCAGAAGTTGGTTGGTGTAGGGTGTCAGAGAATCACCTGGGCGGGCAAGCAGTGTGAACCAGGTTGATTGAGACTCAGATATGGTACCCCATGCTTGCTCTGTTGGGGGAAGACTCAGCAAAGGAACAATGACCTCTGCCAGCACTTTTGTCTGGAAAACAGCTGTCCCCCAGCTCTTACCCTGATGCCAGACGCTTCAATTCCTCCCTACATGTCTCTGGTGACTTTTGAGCTGCTGCCCTAGCATTGGAGCTCAGAGCTAGTGAGTCTGAGTAAGTACATGCATTTGGCCCTTTATGAGGAGCGTCTGGTACTGCAGCAAACCTTAGTCTCACTCAGCCACATACCCTGCTGTATAATCATTTTGTATTCTATATTTTCAACAAATATGATTTATATGCAATTGTTATTTTCATATAATTCAAAACACCAAGATTTAAAAACCTAGATGCATACTCTGGTATGTGTACTTATTTTATTTGCATGAAAATAAGATTTAGCCACTGAGATTCCAAGTTGAGAAATTTCAAAGCCCTCTTAAAATAAAACCTTAGAAAAATTAATCATATTTTAGGCAGTTTATTAAATAAATAAATTGGAAAGCAATGAAGCATAGTTTTAATAATCTTCAAAACAAACACTCATTACCAGAGTTCTTTCATGTTGCAAGTTTATTTCAGAAAATATATATCCCTACCTTGATAGTCCTATGGGGGAAAAAACTCCTTACTTAGAAAAAGATGAAAAGATACAAGAATAAATGACATCTAACTATTGTACCAGTTTTAGCCTCAGTACAGCCAGGACAAAGGGCACCACACATACCTAGATCTATATACTTCTCCCCTACGGTACAAAATGAACTTCTATGGCTCCCTGCACAGGATCTTCAGCATTGAGGCCAAGGTAAGAGAGAGGAGAGAATTTAAACATCTAGACAATAAGCCCACTTTCTTGTACATCTAGACCAGAATGTTTGAAAATTTTGATAATTCCATCTGGGAATAGGGAAGCAATTGGACTATCTCTGTACTGTGATGTGTGTTATATTATTTACATTATTTTAACGTCCTTTTATAAATTCTTTTCCAGCTCTTAAGAAATCTGATAGGTTAACATATATCTCTACATTCTTCAGTTTGGGCATGAGAATTTTCAAAATTCCACTTTGTAAAATTACTGATGAAGTGGGAACTTTGTACTTTCTAACATAATACAAGCTGTTCAATTAGTTAAGCATTAAAAAATCTCATGCTTGGGGAAAGATAAGAATTTTTAAGGCCCTTTTTATTACTTGAAAAGGAATTTTATAACAAATTTAATTTAAGTATAAATATAACTCTTAATTATCTGTAACAATGGTGAATGGAAAAATTGAAATCTATAGATAATCCAAAATTTTATTTTAAAAAGCACACTGAATCTTTGTTCCAAATGAGCTTCCTAACTTTGCTCAGAGCTGAAAATTAATTTGTGTGGATTCTATCTTTTTAAATATGGCACCTCACCCATGGAGGAGGAGCTGGTCAGCAGTAAATTAGTTACCAGTAGAAAGTAGTGGGGGGGAAAGTGAAATCATAAATCAAAGGACTTGAATCAAACACAAAATTCATATCTAAGCACTGAAAATTCAACATAAAATAAATCTGCATTTTGATATTTTTAATATATATAAATAGACATTCTAAGAACTAAATACAAAGCATGTTGAGTGTGAATTTTTCTAAAAAGGATCTTTTCTTGTCATTTGAAAATATTAGTACTTTTTGGTTTAACTTTCTGGATTAGAAAACACAAATAACTATCTCATATTTTATCAATCGATTTGTTCCCAAGCAACAAAACAAAACAAACAACATTTTCTCTGTTTCCCTTCTGAATTTTTAAGTGTAGTTTATCAACAGAAAGCCAATTCAAAGGTGGACAAGTAATGTTTTTTTATTTGCTGTGCAAAAAAAAACAACAACCCACAAGTCAGTAAGATCTGTCTGATGCTATCTTTAGTTCTGCCTCTCTCTTTGGAAAGGATCACCACCCAACCAGCTCCAGACAATAGAGCAAACACAGCAGCAACCACAGATGGCTTCTTTCAGCAAGCTCACCAACACTTCCTTCTATGTATTGAAAAAAACCTCCGTTTTGTCTCCAAACTCTGATATTTTGGTTGGGTGACTTCATACGAATGATCCATTTGATTTCTAAAAGGATATTTATTTCCATTAATTATCATTGTATGTAACCTGCATAATCTGAAACCCAGCATTGAAATTGTCAAATGAAGCATAAGTGACATGTTGGATGTGTCTACAGAAATTATCATCTTTCTTAATAAGCTAAAACTCAAATCCTCCATTCAGGAGAAGGCATTTGGAGCAGTACCCCTCACAATGACCCTTCTGGGAGTTCCCATTTCCTCAGGGATCCCTTGATTACCTTCCCACATCCACCCTAGAGTGAGTGGGACTGAGAAGCACTGCATCTAGGTGTTCACACTTGACTTCGATTCCAAGCATATACACTGAGTGGCCAGATTATTATGATCTCTGAATGCATAATAATCTGGCCACTCAGTGTATATATAGTAGAGGCCCGGTGCATGAATTCGTGCATGGGTGGGGTCCGCCCAGCCTGGCCAGGGGGAGGGGACATGGGCGGTTGGCCGGCCTGCCTGCTGGTCGAACTCCTGGTCTAGGGGACAATTTACATATTAGCCTTTTATTATATAGGATATACACTGAGTGGCCAGATTATTATGCATTCATAGATCATAATAATCTGGCCACTCAGTGTAATTACTATTCTTTGCTGATTCAAGTAAACAAGATACACCATTATTCTCATGGAGATAATAAATAGGTCCTCCTTTGGAAAGGAATCATTTCTTTAAATTGTTTGAGCCCTCGTCAAAAGGCTCAGTTGATTGGAGTATCATCCCATACACAGGTTGCAGGTTTGATTCCCAGTTGGTGCACATGCCTAGGTTGTAAGTTCGATCCCCAGTCAGTATACATATGGAAGACAACTGATTGATTTTTCTCTCTCACATTGATATTTCTCTCTCTCTCTCTCTCTCTCTCTCTCTCTCTCTCTCTCTCTCTCTCTCTCTCTCTCTCTCAATGAAAAGACATATCCTTGGGTGAGCATTAAAAATAAATAAATGAATAAATAAATTCTATGTGAAAATTATGGAAACCTTCTGTTTAATCAAAGGTGTATTCAATTGGTAAATACTTTGGAAATTA
Source organism: Eptesicus fuscus (assembly GCF_027574615.1). Taxonomy (NCBI): domain Eukaryota; kingdom Metazoa; phylum Chordata; class Mammalia; order Chiroptera; family Vespertilionidae; genus Eptesicus; species Eptesicus fuscus. The sequence goes on along the minus strand of NC_072475.1, from coordinate 88,481,834 downwards.
CTGATATCCTCAGTTAAAACCAATAATTGATGTTTGCAAAAGAAATATAATCATGATCTCAATTAAATAACTACTATACTTTATTTTAAAATTTTAACCCAAAAATAGTCTTTAGTCTGACATATACAATAAAATTTCCCTAATTAAGCAAACTTAACCTTTAGTCTTATATACAAAATAAACTCCTATTATTAGATTTGAAAATGAAATTTTTATTTTGAAAATAATTTGGCAGAGCACAAAAACTAAATTCTTCCTGGGCATTTAAGTTTAATGTACATACAAGGTTTTGTAATATATTTGTTACTTTAGAAGACAATACTAGCATATCTGTGGGCCCCTTGAAATTATGTGCAAAAATGTCATGTTTTTATGTATCTCACCTTAGTGGCGGGGAGGGCACGGAGTAAAACAACCTTTCCTCAGAACCATGGCACAAAGTAAATTCCACTTATCCTATCTAATAAAAGAGTAACATGCAAATTGACCATCACTCCAACATACAAGATGGCCACCTCCATGTGGTCAAAGATGGCTACCCCCATGTGGACACAAGATGGCCACCACAAGATGGCCAGCAGGGGAGGACAGTTGAGGGCAATCAGGCCAGCAGGGGAGGGCAGTTGGGAGAGACCAGGTCTGCAAGGGAGGGCAGTTGGGGGCAATCGGGCTGACAGGGGAGGGAAGTTAGGGGTGACCAGGCCTGCAGGAGAGGACAATTGAGGGGGACCAGGTCAGCAGGGGAGAGCAGTTAGGGGCAATCAGGCCAGCAGGGGAAGGAAATTAGGGGTGACCAGGCTGTCAAGGGAGGGAAGTTAGGGGTGACCGGGACAGCAGGGGAGGACAGTTGGGGGGGACCCAGGCCTGCAGTAGAGGGTAGTTGGGAGGGACCAGTCCTGCAGGGGAGGGCAATTTGGGGGGACAAGGCCTGCATAAGAGGGCAGTTGGGGGGAACCAGGCCTGCAGGAGAGGGAAGTTGAAGGCAACCAGGCCTGCAGAAGAGGGCAGTTAGGGGTGACCGGGCCAGCAGAGGAGGGCAGTTAAGGGTGACCAGGCTGGCAAGGAAGGGCAGTTAGGGGAAGCCAGTTGGGAGTGACTAGGAGGACCAGGTCTGCAAGTGAGGGCAGTTGGGGGCAATCAGGCCGGCAGGGGAGGGTAGTTAAGGGTGACCAGACCAGCAGGGGAGGGCAGTTAGGGGCAATTTGGCTGGCAAGGGAGCAGTTAGGCGTCAATCAGGCTGGCAGGGAGTGGTTAGGGGGTGACCAGGCTGGCAGCCAGAAGCAGTTAGGGGCAATCAGGCAGGCAGGCAAGCGGTTGGGAGCCAGCAGTCCTGGATTTTGAGAGGGATGTCCAACATCCCTCGAGGGGTCCCAGGTTGGAGAGGGTGCAGGCGAGGCCTCTAGTTGTATATAAAGTCATCTATGTATGTCTGGTTTTTAATACTGAGAAATACCCTTGTTTATGGACTCACTGAAATGTATGAAGTATATAGATGAGTCCATCAACACATGCACATACATCTCTCTTCAGAACGGGGATATTCTTGGTCATAGCATAAATTATATGTTATAATTATACAATTTATTACTCATTAGCTTATTTTACTATGCTCTGGTTTATCATCATAAAGATATTAATTTCTCATGATCTCTCTTATTCACTTTATGGGAAAATTTCTTTAAGGAAAAAATAAATATTATTAAACTAGTAGCCCATTTGCAGGAAGAATCCTGCAAGCGGCTGCTGTGGCCGCGTGCGCTGCCATTGCCACTGCTGTTGCGGCCGCCACGCCTGCACCCGTGGGCCGCTGCTGCCCACCCCACTCCGCCCAGGCTTTCCCTCTGGCAGCCACCTTGCTTTCCGCTTTTCCTCCCTCTTCCTTCTAAGTTGTCTTCAGTCTTCACTCCTCCCTCCCTCAGCGTATGCAAATTAACCGCCATCTTTGTTGGGTAATTTGCATACTCGCCCTGATTGGCTGGTGGGCATGGCTTGGGCGTAGCGAAGGTGCGGTCAATTTGCATATTACTGTTTTATTAGGTAGGATTAATGGTAGCAAATAGATTTGAGAAAATGTGTTTAATGTGTATGTAGTAACATATTACTGAATCCTGTTTATTTTAAAATGCAGAAAATATTTTGAATATTTAAAAAATAAATGGGCAGAACTAGAGAGTTGCAACTGTGAGCACCTACATTACACAGCTAACTATATCTTGAATTAGAAAACTGTGAAGCTGCAGATAATTTAAGTTGTATAAAGAAGTTTCTGGATGAGCCCTGGCCAGTTTGTTCAGTGGTTAGAGCCTCACCCAGTGGGTAGAAGGATTATGGGTTCAATTCCCAGTCAAAGGCACATACCTCATTGCCAGTCAGGGTGCTTGCAGGAGGCAACCAATCAATTTGTCTCTCTCATGTCCATGTTTATCTCTCTCTCCTTCCACACACTCTCTGAAAAACAATGGGAAAAATATCCTCCAGTGAGGATTTTTTTAAAAAAAGAAGTTCCTGGATGAAAATAGATTTCACTTAAAAATGCTTTACTGTGGGTTCATTTTCTAGTCAATGATTATAACACACATGTATTGACATTTGAAGTAGAAATGAGGATTTTTGTTGTTGTTTTGAGTGGTTTTTTTATCCTCACCTGAGGTTATTTTTTCTATTGCTTTTCAGAGAGAGTGGAAGGGATGGAGGGGAGGGGGGAGAGGGAGTGAGGGGGAGAAAAAGAGAAACATCGAAGTGAGAGAAACACATGAACCGGTTGCCTCCCCACATGCCCTGACTGAAGGCAAGGAGCAAACCTGCAACCCAAGTACCTGTCCTTGACTGGGAATTGAACCTGAGACCTTTCATGCACAATCCAATGCTCTAACTACTGAGCAACACAGGCCATGGCAGAAATGAGTTTTAAATAATATTACATATAAGTAAATGTGAGATACAGTGCCCTGAAAGAAGGGACTGTGTCCTATTCAGTGCCATATCCATAGTCTGGCATTTAATCAATAGTTGGTAAATGGGAAAACAATCAATATATAAGGCAAATCCATAGTTATCCTTCTGGTTCCTATAAGTAATAGTAATGCTTGACCTCAGGATATCCTAAGTAACTCTTTAGGTGTTCTTAGGTGCATTATAAGAATTTGCTAATATGATAGACAAGCATTATAATACTGTAAAGTGATAGCCTAATTAGAGTAAACAAAACATTTTGCCCTACAAAATATATAATAATAATAAAAATATTAGTAGTGACTAACTTTTATAGGGCCCTTGTATATTAAATGGTATTAAGAAAAAGTATTTAAGACAACTAAACAAGGCAAGGGAGTATGTGTTTAGTATCTAACAAAACCATTTCAAATTATTTAATAACTAGAGGTCCGGTGCACAAATTCGTGCACCAGTGGGGTCCCTCGGCCTGGCCTATGGGATTGGGCTGAAACCAGCTCTCTGACATCCCCTGAGGGGTCCCGATTGCGAGAGGGCTCAGGCCAGGCTGAGGGACACGGGAGGTTGGCCAGCTGGGGAGGGACCCAGGGCATGTCCCACCCATCTCACTCAGTCCAGATAGGCCAGACCCCAGCAGCAAGCTAACCTACCAGTTGGAGTGTCTGTCCCCTGCTGGTCAGTGCACATCATAGCAACTGGTCAACCAGTTGACTGTCTGCCCCCTGATGGTCAGTGCACATCATAGCGAGCAGTTGAGCGGCCTTAGCATATCCTTAGCATTTTACACTTTGATTGGTTGAATAGACAATGGACGACCGGACACTTAGCATATTAGGCTTTTATTATATAGGATCAACTTGCATTTTAAATAAGTAACTTAGGAAACAGGGCTTACATGTAAAATTCTGATTAAAGGAAAGTTATTTTGTTCTATCTTCAAAATATACCAGGTGGGGCAAAAATAGGTTTACAGTTGTTCATATGGAAAACCATCTACCCTAATAAAAGAGAAACATGCAAATTAACCATTACTCCACTACGCGCACCAGCCAATCAGTGGGAATATGCAAATTAGAAGGAGAAAGTTGGCGGCCCCCAGCTGCTCCAGTCTCGGAGTGGCCGGGCAGGACACCTGCTATGAGAGGGAGGGCGGGGGGAGAAGGGATCTACAGGAGTGGCACTCTGACCACAGCAAAGTCAAAGACTGCAGACTCCAGAGTCTGCAGCTAAGATGAAGATGGCAGACTCCAGCCTGAATCTGCAGCGAAGATTGCAGATCCCAGCTGGAGTCTGCAGCGAAGACTAAGGCGGCAGACTCTGGCTAGAGTCGGCAGCAAAGGCCGAAGACTCAGGCCAGAGCAAAGGCCTAGGTCCCAGGTGCCAGAGGAAAACCGGTGCTGGAAGCCAAGGGAAGGAAAGTCTATTGCACGAATCTCTTCGTGCAACGGACCTCTAGTAAAATAATAAGAGAAGAATAAATTTTGGTTCACGTACTCACAACTGTAAATCCTCTTTTGCCCACTCTGTACATAGATTGACTGCTTCACTCAGGAGGATGTTTTGTTTAATGTGTAGCAAGCAACTACATAGTTTGAGTATCCAAACTGTTGCAAAATACCAGATAGTCATGTTCCTAATTAATTTCAGTGACAGTATCTGGGACAGAAATGATATATTTGGATGTAAAATCTAAATTTGGATTCTTCTAATCCATAAACTACATGTGACATTAATTGAATTTCTAAATTAAAATTATAAGATGTCAAATATGTATGAGTATATGAATGAGTGTATACATATACAACCTAAGAAATAGTTTTAGGTAAATGCTATTTTGGAGTCTTTTCTTTTTAAGTTCTACTTTTTAAAATATTTTTTTTCTGTCACCATTTATCACCCCTATAATCTCCTCTACTTCCACCCACAGCCCTCCCCACTCCCACCCCCATAATCACCACACTGTTGTTCGTGTCCATGAGTTCTCTTTTCTTTTTCTTTTTTGCTCAATTCCTCACACCCCACCCCCAACACCCTCAGACACTATCAGTGAGTCTGTCTCTATTTTGCTTGTTAGTTCAATTTGTTTATTAGATTCCAGACATGAGTGAAATCATATGATACTTTTCTTTCTCTGACTGGCTTATTTCACTTAGCATAATGTTCATCAGATCTATCCATGCTGTCACAAAGGGTAAAATTTTCTTCTTTTTAAGGCCACGTAGTATTCCATGGTATAAATGTACCATGGATAATGTACCATTATCCATTCACCTACTGATAGACAGTTGGGCTGCTTCCCAATCTTGGCTATCGTATAAAATGCTGCAATGAACATAGGGATGCATATATTCTTTCAAAATAATATCCTGGGTTTCTTCAGATAAATTCCCAGTAGTTGAATCTCTGGTTCTTGAGGCAGCTCCATTTTTAATTTTTTGAAGTATCTCCATACTGCTTTCCACAGTGGCTGCACCAGTCTGCATTCCCACCAGCAGTGCATGAGGCTTCCTTTTTCTCCACATCCTCGCCAACAGTTGTCATTTGTGGACTTAATTGATGATAGCCATTCTGATAGGTATGAGGTGATATCTCATTGTGGTTTTAATTTGCATTTCTCTAATGATTAGTGAGGTTTGGCATCTTTTCATATGGCTATTGGCCATCTGAATGCCCTCTTTGGAGAAGTGTCTATACAGGTTCCTTTGCCCATTTTTTAATAGGATTGGCTTTTTGGTGTTGAGTTTATAAGTTCTTTATAAATTTTGGATATTAACTTCTTATCAGAATTATTGATAAATATGTTCTCCTATTCAGTGGATTGTATCATCATTTTGTTAATGGTTTCCTTTGCTGTGCAAAACTTTTTAGTTTAATGTAGTCCCATTTGTTCAGTCTTTCTTTTTATATTTGGAGAGAACCAATGTTTAATAATTTAATTTCTGGAGAAAATTACTAGCCATGATAGTTACTAGCATTTCTGTAGATATTTAGCCTTTACAAAGTAATTTTTATTTTTATATTTAACCCTCTTAGTAGATATTATTATTCTTTTGAAGACAACAATAGTAACTAATACACACTGTAATCATCACCATTCTTATTCTTCCAATTCCACCTCCCCTCATACTACTCTATCACTTTCTGTACGTATCATATGAGAATAGAAAGGAATCTGCAAACTGTAGTCTGCAAGCCAAATCCATCTTACAAACTGTTTTTAAATAGTCTGGGAATTAAGAATGATCTTTACATTTTTAAATTGTTTTTAAAAATCAAATGGTAATATTTTAAAATTGTTTGTAAAAATTATTTTTATGTTTTAAAATAAAAAATAATATTTAATGACAAAAATTATAGGAAATTCCAATTTCAGTGTCTATGATTAAAGTTTATTTAAAAACATCATCCATGCTCATTTGTTTAGGGATTGTCAGGGGCTGCATTTGTGCTGCAGAGGTGGAGTTGAGTAGTTGCAACAGAAACCATATGGTCTGAAAGTTGATGTGACAAAGAGTAAATGATAGACCTGAAATCACAGTCAAGTGTTTAGACTCCAATTTTTTTTTATCCTCACCGGAGCATATGTTTTTATTGATTTTAGAGAGAGGGGGAGAAGAAAAACCTAGATGTGAGAGAGAAACATTGGTTGGTTGCCTTCAGTATGGGCCCTGACCGGGGATCAAACCCACAACATTTTGGTGTACTGGATGACACACCAACCAACTGAGCCACCCAGCCAGGCCTTGACCCCAAATGTAATGTTTTTAGCTCCATACTATATTAAGCCAGGAAAATTGATTTCTGTTTTGGACCATGAACACTTGGTTCTTGATGCTTAGTAGAACTGAATTTGCACTTTAACTCTACTCAGAACTGGCCAAATTATGTGTGGGTCCAGAGCAAAATGAAAATGCTAAGCACTGGCCAGGGATACGCACACCAACCCATCTCATGGCAGACAGGATGTGCAAAATATGGGAGAGGGCTACCCAGTCCCCAGCTAAAAGCCCAGCTAAAAGCCAAAATAACTGAGAATCCTAAGACTGCAACACAGAGTATTAATCCCCAGTGTGGGCCCTTTCTGAGCCAGGTCATGTTGGTTTTCCTTCCATGAAGTCAGCCCTGACTCTACTACATAACCAGATATGATGCCTTCTCAAATTAACAAATGTACCTGAGCCCCAGTTTGCACAGTGATACGATGTGGTTTGGAAGTCACAATAGACCATAAAGCAATTAGCAATGTTCTGGCTATCTTTCAATTTCCAGTATTTCTTCCCAGGACTGAATCAAGAAGTATTATTCCTATCATAAAAGACTAAATGTCATCACCCTATTCTTAAGTTGAAAACAAATTACTGCCTAGCATGAACTTCATCACGTGTCTGTCAGTGGATATACACTGTCCTCTTGGTCAGATGAATTCCATATTAGTGTTCAGCTTTGTTAAGGGGTCTTTGTGATTCTACATAACCAACTCACAGCTTTAGAAAAGAAGACCATAATGTTATATTCCTTTACCCTAGAAAAGTAAAATTGTGAATAAACTCAATGTACTCATAAAAGTACCGTTAGCAAGAAGATTATCTCACCAACCTAGATGTTGGTTGTTTTAAATATGAGGAAGATCATTTACTCCTGTAGTTTTTGCTTTTTTGTGCTTAAGAGTCATATAATAATGTACCCTAGTAAATAATAACTTCCCAGTAATTTTATTTTTGTTCACATTGAGTCACACTCAACTTTTATTTGGAAAATCATTTTCGTTTCCACAAGTGACTTTTTAAAAAATAAAAACTAGTCTTCTTTTTTCAATAATAAAAGCCTTCAATAAGTGTTGACTAAAGTTGAAGCTACAGAATTCATTAATACTTTAATTTGATTGATTGACTTATTTTTATAAGAGAATATTTATTTGGTTAATCACAGAGGTATAAAAAGTAATTGCTAGAAGAAATGGGCTTAGGAAATAAGTTATAGAGGTAAAGAAAGGACCCATGGAGCTTGGGAGTGAGGAAGCTAATGGTAATGTGCCTGGAAGAGGGGAAAAGGGAAAGGCACAGGAGTGCTCCCGGGAGGAAGAGCTCCCTGAGTCCTCCATCCTAAGGGTTTTAAGGGTGGAGATTTTAGGGGAGGTCCCAGGAGAAGATCTCAAAAGAATATTCAGCAGTTTTCCAGGTGTGTCCTTTTAGGGTTGTGGTCTCCACTGATGGATGGGCTGGCAACAGGGCAGGGGGTCATTATTCATTGCAGCTGGTCCTGAGGTCAGACATGGGGTCACTCACTGGTCTGATTTTGCTACTGTTCTGGACCTGGAGCTGAAATACAACTTCCCATCCTGACTGGTAAAGTCAGGGTTGTGGGGTGCAGCTGAATGCTAAGGACCGCTGAGAGTCATTCTCTATCAGCCACTGCAGCATCTCAAGGCCTCAGGCCTGTTTGTCAGAGTTCCCACTGGACAAGCTCCTGATCATGAGGAACAGCCACTGGCTGTCCTAGGGTGGTCCTACTAAGTGACTAAGTGAGTGTTTGGCCAGTGGCTGTGAACCACCCCTCCAGCTGAATGTGGCTGTGCATCTCCATACAATGGAATTCTGCATTGAGGACCCAAGATGCACTCCTCCTGCTCCTCTTCCATGTGAAATATCAATGGAAGGGGAACATTTGCAGGCACAGTCCGCCATGGCTCCTCGCTGCAAGCCCTTGTTTCCAAGTTCTGAACTGCTCCTTCCTAATCCAGAATCAATACTTTAATTTTAATTAGTTCATAATTTATGAAGACTGACATTTATTGATATACTAGAGGCCTGGTGCACAAAATTCGTGCACGGAGGCGGGTTGTCCCTCAGCCCAGCCTGTACCCTCTCCAATCTGGGACCCCTCAAGGGATGTCCGACTGCCCGTTTAGGCCCAATCCCTGGGATCGGGTCTAAACGGGCAGTCGGACATCCCTCTCACAATCCAGGACTGCTGGCTCCCAACTGCTTGCCTGCCTGCCTTCCTGATTGCCCCTGACCACTTCTGCCTGCCAGCCTGATCACCCCCTAACCACTTTGCTGCCAGCTTGTTTGCCCCCAACTTCCCTCCTCTGCCGGCCTGGTCACCCCTAACTGCCCTCTCCTGCAGGGTTGATCACCTCCAACTGCCCTCCCTTGCAGGCCTGGTCCTTCTCAACTGCCCTCCCTTGCAGGGCAGGTGCCTCCCAACTACCCTCTCCTGCTGGCCATCTTGTGGTGGCCATCTTGTGTCTACATGGGGGCAGGATCTTTGACCACATAGGGCAGCTATATTGTGTGTTGAAGTGATGATCAATCTGCATAGTACTCTTTTATTAGATAGGATAGAGGCCTGGTACAGGGGTGGGGGCCAGCTGGTTTGCCCTGAAGGGCGTCCCGGATCAGGTAGGGGTTCCCTTGGGGCATGGGGCGGCCTGAGCGAGGGGCCTGTGGTGGTTTGCAGGCCGGCCACGCCCCCTGGCAACGCAAGCTGAGGCCCTGGTATCTGGAATTTATTTTCCTTCTACAATTGAAACTTTGTAGCCTGGAGCAGAGCCAAGCCTGGGGCTCCCTCCGAGGCCCGCAGCCATTTGTGTTGGGGTTATAATTGAAACTTTGTTGCCTTAAGCGGGTGGGCCCAGCCAGGGTGTGAGGAAAGCTTTGCTTCCCCTGTTGCCAGCGGCAACCCTGGCCTGCTCTCTCAAGCTCCATTCTGCCGCCATTTGTTTGAATTTGTTTACCTTCTATAATTGAAACTTTGTAGCTTGAGTGGAGGCTTAGGCCTGCAACGGCTGGCAGAAAGCTTGGCTTCCTCTGTTACCTAGGAAACCTTGCTCTCTGTGGCTGTAGCCATCTTGGTTTGGGTTAATTTGCATACTCCCTCTGATTGGATGGTGGGTGTGGCCTGTGGGCGTGGCCTGTAGGTGTGTCGGAGGTATGGTCGATTTGCATATTTGTCTATTATTAGATAGGATTATCTCCCATAAAATTATAACTCCAAATTGTATTTGTAATTCCCCCATCTCTGTGAAGCTGATAGTATTCTACAGAAGCAACTAATAGATCCTCTAGATACTTTTGTACTCTAGTATCTTCTCATTCCTAGCCTTAGTCAATTATAAATTAATGATGGCAACTTTTAACTTTGAGTTATTAATATAGTATTATTACAAAAATAATATTTTGTTGATTATAGGAAGAACATTTCATGCTATCAATATTAATGAAATGTTGTGATTTTTTGTAATAATAAACATCATTTTTTTTCACAGATTTATCATGCATACAAGGAATTCAGAAGGACATGGATTTTTTAACATATTCGATTACTAGTTCCCTAAAGTCATGGATATTCACTTTCAAGAATATTAAATAGGACTTTTCAGTTACAACATCAGTAATCCAATTAAACTCTCTTCTGTTAATAAAGAAGAAGAATTTGACTCACATAACTGAGCAGGCCAGGGGTTCAGAGTCTCACACATGTCATGAAGACTCAGTTTTTTCTCCATATTCTCACCTCTGCTTTCCTCTGTTAGCTTCATTATCAAGCCTTCATTTTCTTTAGAGAAATAATATAATCACAGCAATTTCAGGCTAATATTTGACTAGCTTAGTAATGACAACAAAACAAAACAAAACCTATTTTCTAATAGTTCCAGCAATAACCCTGTGATTGAGCATTAATGAAATTTTTAAAAATATATTTTTATTGATTTGGGAGAGGGAGTGAGAGATAGAAACACCAATAATGAGAGAAAATCATTGATTGGCTGCCTCCTGCATGCCCCACATGGGGGATTGAGCCCACAACCCAGGCATGTGTCCTGACCGGAAATTGAACTGTGACCTCCTAGTCAACCACTGAGCCATGCCGGTCAGGCCATTATTTCAATTTTTTGGTTAGCCATCCTGAGGCATGTTCACAGTCGAAAAGCTGAGTACATGACCAACCTCACCTGAATTACAGAGGGAAAGAATGAAGAGGAGTAGTTACCTAGGGAAAAACAAGGTGCTGTTATTGGGAGTGAGAATAATGTATTTTCCATAGAGAAAAACAAGAAAAGTCCTCCGTACTTTAACAATAGAAGTAGATGAATCTTAAAGACCCCAAATTAATTCTGGTATGTATTACTAGGTTGCATGAAAGCATATTATATATTGGCTGACAAGTTTCTAAATTCTTGCCTCATATTTTCTTTTGTGAATACCACATTTTTTTAACTGAATGGTACTTAACTCATTACCCTGGATTAAATTACATATATGTGTTCAGTTTATTACCATCTCACAGTTAACCCTATTGAAGAATATTTTCACTTTATTTTTTACTCAAAATCAGAGTGTTGTATTTCTATTTACTTAATAATATTTTTCTAGAATTCACTTATCTGTGAGAATAGTATCTGAAAATAATAACTGAGATTACTGGACAATTTCAGAAAGTAAGAGGATTGTTTATTTTGAGATCTCTGACATTAACCAGATTTAAGTTTCCAAAAATGCCAAAAGCCAACTTGGAAAGGAATCTTAATGATATAATAATTCCTAATAGGATCTGATCATGAGGGAGAAAAGATGTTAAGGGTGGAGTAAATGATGAAGAAGCAACTACTAATCAAAACACCATCCATACAATTCTCTATTTCCTCTCAATGAAAGAGGGACCCTTGTAGAAGCAGGATAAACATACTCTTTTTTCTTTTAATTCCATCTCTTCCAGCCACTTCATGGACCTTGATCTACCAACTATCTCCCATGCCTCTCTATCTTCAACCCTCTTAAGATTCTGTCTCTTCCACTTATATGAACCTCCCTCACTCTGTATCTTTTTCTAGTATGCATCATTTCTTATTTACTTGGCATCTATAATCCTGAGAATGATTTCATTTGATATTTTCCACTTCTTAATTTATTCCTCAAGTACTATCATTCCTAAACTAAAATTGTTTCCACTAAAATTGCAGTGGCCAAGCATTTGCCAATTCCAGATGCTGTGGATCCTCATGCTATTTAAACTCATTAGATAATTTGGCTAAGACTGAGGACAAACGTATTCTTGAATTCTTTTCACATCTGATTTCCATAAATAAAAATTTAATTATCCCTCTGACCCCATTACTGTTTGCTTTATTTACCCCTCACCCCACTCCAAAGTGGTTTTTACTCTTTCACTGCATTATAACTAACCGAGACACCAAGCTAGCCAGAAATTGAACAGAGTTCTGGGCTAAGACCCTGTAGAAAATATAATATCATGTTTATCATTTTAAATCTTCCATCTATATAGAGGCTCCAAAAGAGAAGATATATTGACATTGCCCTTTTTAATGAGTAAGACACAAAGGAAATTTTTAGGAGTCTATATAAAAAAACCTAGTAAAAAATTCATAAAACTACTGTAATATAACAGGCAGAGGAGGTGATTGAACACAAAATACATTTTTATTTTATTTTATGAAAGATGGACTTAAAGAATTCAAATACAAATTTATTTGGTATCTCTAATACATGGCTGAATGCTTTAAAACTTTATCTTAAAAACTTTAACATGGATAAAAGTTTCAAGTTATTTAATGACTTTGTTTATTTTGTAATAATAATGGTCCTTTTTATCATTTTGAGATAATACATTCATAAGAAGGTACAAAATAGTAGGAAGAGGTCCCAGGTACTTTTCACCCAATTAGCTTTGTTAAAATGTGTTTTCATATTTCTATGCCATTTTATTAAGTGTGTAGATTCATGTAATTACCACCACAAGAAACATACAAAACGATTCCATCACTACAAAGATCTCCTTCATGATATTCCCTCTCTTTGTTTAATCCAGTGTGTGTTTTTGGCTCTTCTGTGGAAAATTATTTGCCCATATACATGTAGTTTTACTTCTGGGCTCTCAGTTCTGTTGCAGTGGTCTGTGTATATGTTTTTCTGCCAATACCATTCTGTTTTGATTTGTTGTTTTGTCTATTTGAAGTCATGGAGTGTGATACCTCTGGCTTTGTTCTTTTTTCTCAGGATTGTTTTGGCTTCTTAGAGTCATTTGTGGTTCTATACAAATTTGATAATTTCTTTGCTCTATTTTTTTGAAAAATAACATTGGGATTTTGATGGGGATTGCATTAAATCTGTATGTTGCTTTGCCATTTTAGCTATGTTTTATCACCATACACAAAAAATTGACTCAAAAAGCTAAATATAAGACCTGAAACAGTAAATTATCTATAATAATAAAAGGGTAATATGCTAATTAGACTGGATGTACTTCCTAACAAAGCCAGGCCGGAGGGAAGACAGGCGGGGTCCCAGGTGCTAGCGGGTGGCCCGAGGGAAGCTGGCCTGGGACCCGGGTGCCTGCAGGTGGCCCGAGGGAAGCCGGCCCTGGTGGAGGGAAACAGCCCAGGTCTCGGGTGCCAGAGGAAAGCCAGTGCTGGCAGCTGGGGAAAGGAAGGCCTACTCTTGCACAAATTTTCGTGCATCAGGCCTCTACTATAAAATAAAACAGAGATACTAAACTTATGAAACATAATTTTTGGACTGGAACCCGGATTATTTGTCCACCGGAATCGAAGAATGAATCTACTGACAGAAAGTGATATAGCAAAGGTGGAAATTTATTAAAGAACAAGTACAGACTCCCATGTAGGGAGGGGGAAGAGTCCCACAGAGTTCCTCTTTTTCTATGGCTTATAAAGGCTGCAGATCATGGTGCCTTGATATCCCCTCTGATTGGTCACTATTCCCCTAGACTGGTTACTATAGTAACTCCTTATTGTTTTCCTATTCCATTTGGGCTTTCTTCTTCTCCCTCTGGATGAAGGGCTTCCTTCCCTTTATTTTGTAAATATAGACCTTTTGCTGTTCCCAGCTCCCTCATTCTATGGAAATGTACCTGTTGCAGCTTTTCAGCTTCCCTATTCTATGGAAATGTACCTTCTGTTACTCTTGCAGCCCTGTGTTTCCTCCATGGTCCCCTTAATTTCCAAAATTTCCTAAAACTTGTCTTTTTACCACTAAAAAAAATCCTATTTCACTTAGATACTAAACTTATGGACCTTGGTCTTAGGATTTTATGAATTTGACAAAGGCCAAGGAACTAAAAGCAAAAATAAATGAATGGGACTCTATCAAACTAAACAGTTTCTGCATAGAAAAAAAAATCTACAAAACAAAAAGAAAACTAACTGAATGGGAGAAGATATATTTACAAACAATACCTCTGATATGGGGTTAATATAAAAAATATATAAAGAACTCATACAACTCAGCAACAGAAAAACAAGTAATCCAATTAAAAATGGGCAGAGGACCTAAACAGACAGACATCTCTCCCAAGAAGATATGCAAATGACCAATAATATATGAAAAGATGTTCAACTTCACTAGCTATTAGGGAAATGCAAATCAAAATTGCAATGACATATTACCTCACATTTGTTAGAATGGCTATTATTAACAAGAAAGGTAATAAGTATTGGAGATGTGAAGAAAAAGGAACCCTCATTTACTTAACTTTTACTTAACTTCCAATTACTTAACTTTTCTGAATTGTTTGCACATCTTCAAAATAAGAAAAGTAAAAAGAAAAGACTTTGGAGTCAGACTACCTTGATGTGACTCTCATCTCTGCATTTCTCAGCTGGGTTACCTTGACCAAGAAATTTAATCTTCTGTGCTTCAGTTTCCTTAACTGTAAAATGGGGGTAAAATAATCACCATCACATGAAATTAAGTGAGAATAAAGTCCTAAGAATGGTCATGAGCCCATTAGAAGGGATACACAAATATTGGTTACTAGAGGCCAGGTGCACGAAATTCGTGCACAGAGGGGGGTTGTCCCTCAGCCCAGCCTGTACCCTCGCCAATATGGGACCCCTCAAGGGATGTCCGACTGTCCATTTAAACGGGCAGTCGGACATCCCTCTCACAATCCAGGACTGCTGGCTCCCAACTGCTTGCCTTTCTGCCTTCCTGATTGCCCCTAACTGCTTCTGCCTGCCAGCCTGATCACCCGTAACCACTCTGCTGCCAGCCTGTTTGCCCCCAACTTCCCTCCTCTGCCGGCCTGGTCACCCCTAACTGCCCTCTCCTGCAGGGTTGATCACCTCCAACTGCCCTCCCTTGCAGGCCTGGTCGTTCTCAACTGCCCTCCCTTGCAGGCCGAGTGCCTCCCAACTGCCCTCTCCTGCTGGCCATCTTGTGGTGGCCATCTTGTGTCCACATGGGGGCAGGATGTTTGACCACATGGGGGCAGCTATATTGTGTGTTGCAGTGATGATCAATCTGCATATTACTCTTTTATTAGATAGGATAGAGGCCTGGTACAGGGGTGGGGGCCAGCTGGTTTGCCCTGAAGGGCGTCCCGGATCAGGTAGGGGTTCCCTTGGGGCATGGGACGGCCTGAGTGAGGGGCCTGTGGTGGTTTGCAGGCCGGCCATGCCCCCTGGCAACGCAAGCGGAGGCCCTGGTATCTGGAATTTATTTTCCTTCTACAATTGAAACTTTGTAGCCTGGAGCGGAGCCAAGCCTGGGACTCCCTCTGGGGCAGGCAGCCATTTCTGTTGGGGTTATAATTGAAACTTTGTTGCCTTAAGCGGGTGGGCCCGGCCAGGGTGTGAGGAAAGCTTTGCTTCCCCTGTTGCTGCCGGCAACCCTGGCCTGCTCTCTCAAGCTCCATTCTGCCACCATTTGTTTGAATATGTTTACCTTCTATAATTGAAACTTTGTAGCTTGAGTGGAGGCTTAGGCCTGGCAAGGGCAGGCAGAAAGCTTGGCTTCCTCTGTTACCTAGGAAACTTTGCTCTCTGTGGCTGTAGCCATCTTGGTTTGGGTTAATTTGCATGCTCGCTCTGATTGGATGGTAGGTGTGGCTTGTGGGCATGGCTTGTGGGTGTGTTGGAGGTATGGTCAATTTGCATATTTGTTTATTATTAGGTAGGATTGTCAACCACCTCTAAAATTTTTTGAGAGAATAGAACACTGCTTATTAGCAGGGTGCTGGCTCATGACTAAGGCGTAGTGAATAGTATTAATACTACTATCACTACTACAGATGGAAAATAGTGAATTAGGTATTTGTCCTAAAGGATTAAAAGAAGTTTAATGGTTTGCAGAATTAAAACAAACTGTTTTAAAAAGCATCAGAAGCAGCAATGATGAAAAGGGCATAGACTTTATGTCAAACAGATGTACATTTGCCTTTACTAGTTGCGTAACACTGACATCTTTATAGTTAACATGAAGTGAAAAATACTGATCCTGTAAGATTCTTGTGAAAATTAATGAGATATGCATATGAAATATTGGCAGAAAGTAAGTATTTCATCAACGTTATTTCCTACTCTTCTTTCAAAAAAAATTTTATTTGAAACTTGGGACTAATTTTCCCAACATACAAAATACATATTTGGATTTTAACCAATAGGAAGTTCAGATTATAGGCAAAAAGGAATTAAGTTCCACTAAGTGATTTCTGCTCCTTATAGTTTCCAACTATCATCTTTAAATTGCTTGTTATGTGCCAGATTAAATTGATGAATATATCCTACTTGTAGATAAAAAGCTTTGTATTTAGTGAGTATTCATAATTTTAAAATCCTTAGTATGAAGTTAAGACTTTGATGAATTTTTGCATTTTTCTAACAATTCATAAAATTGAATTGAAGTAAGATACAGGTTAATAGCATCAGCATCAAAAAAGAGAAGTGGGGGGAGAGAAACACTGGCAGGTGGTATGATGAGTGAGTGATTTATAATAATAATGAGTTGAAGCCCTTCCAAAAAAATGTATTTACCAAAAGAGTGGTTTAAAAACATAACCTATATTGCTAAATTAGGGAAATAACTTAAAAATTAAATGGGCAACTCTGACTGGCCTGGCTCAGTATGAACCTATGAACCAGGAGGTCACGATTCCATTCCAGGTCACGATTCCATTCCTGGGGTTGCAGATCAGATCACCATTAGGGGGCATGCAGGAGGCAGCCAATCAATGATTCTCTCTCATCATTGATGATTCTATCTCTCTCTCCCTCTCCCTTCCTCTCTGAAATCAATAAAAAAAATATATTTTAAAAAATAAAAATAAAATGGGAATGAGAAATTGTTGTGAATCATTGATTTTTTCCCCCACTTTGGGACAGTGACATTGCTAGGGAATAACAAATGGTGGACTGGTGTCTGAATGTTGCTTTCTCCCCGAGCTGGCCACTAGGACTTTTTGACTACTTGACAGTCTATTTCACCTGGCACCATTAACTAAAAAGGGCTTTCTCTCTTCAGTGTATATACTAATGGTTCCAGCAGAGACTAGGCATCCTTCTGAGCCTGGGAAAGGACCTAGAATCTCACCAGGTATCAGGGAAGTAGATTTGAGTCCATCTACTATTTTGTCTGATTGTCTGTGTGCCAGGCACTGTGCTAGACAACACTATACTATGTTGCCCAAAATAAGATCTGTTTTGTACTCTATCCAAATTAATTAGCTGAAAGAACACTAAAAATATTTAAATTTAAAAATAGGTCTACCTAACCTAAATTTTTGGACTCTGTAAATGACATAAAAGTATTCTTGGCTTCAAAATTGTAATTTAAAAAGTTGATCTGTTCTTTACTGTCTGTCACATTTATTTTAAAACTAGAGGCCCTGTGCTAGAAATTTGTGCACGGTAGGGTCCTTAGTAGCTGACAGCCAGAGCCTTCCTGCGTTCCATGCCACCCCCTGGTGGTCAGCACACGTCATAGTGAGCAATGGAACTCCCAAGGGGACACTTTGCGTATTAAGCTTTTATATATATAGATATCCAGTTGTAAAAACAGTTTGTTTATCTGAAAGGGATCTTGAAAGTAATTTTGATTTTTTCAAAAAATTTACAAGAGTTTTGTTTAAATTAGTTTGTGCTGATTCATAATATTGGTGGATGTTTACTATCATCAATTTATTTATTTATTTATTTTATTATAATTATTTTAGTTAAGCAAAGGATTGTATGGTGCCTTTAAATTTCCAAGTCCTTATTTCTATAGTGAATAATACTGAATGCTCTCTAAGCATTTTAATTGAAATTGTTAAGAGCATAGTTCTGTTACACAGATGACTTCTTATGATTACAACACTGCTGAAATTAAAAATCTACATAGCTTACATCAAATAAGGCATGAGTGGGTGGTGGGAGGACAATAGGGAAATAAAGACACGTATGTAATACCTTAATCAATACAGAAAAAAATTTTTAAAAAGAAAATTTTAACAAATTAGCTGAAATTTAAACTGAGTTTCTTTCACCTTTTAGAATATCCCATTGAGATAATATTTTTCATGATTTTCATCAAATTGAAAAGAATTTCACTTTTTCTGATTATTAAATTAATATAATTTTTGGTATAAAAAAATGAATACTATCAGAGTCTATAAATAAAAACGTGCCCTAACTGGTTTGGATCAGTGGATAGAGCTTCTCCCTGGGGACTAAAGGGTCCCAGGTTCGATTCTAGTCAAGGGCATGTACCTTGGTTGCAGGCACATTCCCAATAGGGGGTGTGCAGGAGGCAGCTGATTGGTGATTCTCTCTCATCGATGTTTCTAACTCTCTATCCCTCTCCCTTCCTCTCTGTAAAAAAAAATCAATAAAAATATATATTTTTTTTAAATGTGAAAGTTTTCTATAATCTACCTCCACAGAAATAACAATTGTTAATCAGTCTTTTTAGCCCAGTGTTCAATTTATTTATTGTTATTAATTAAATCTCTCAACTTAGTATGTTACCTATGTGTGGATCATTTTTTTATAATTCCCCCATTGTGTGTGTGTGTGTGTGTGTGTGTGTGTGTGTGTGTGTGTGTGTGTTTGAATATATACACTCAGTTTCTTAGCCAGACTTTCCAGGAGTTAGGCAATTCAGTGTTATGTAGCTCTATAGTTCTCCATTCTGGAACAATGCATAACATGCATCTTTTGGAACTGTGAGTGTTGATCTGTTTTGTAAATTGGACAGAACAGCTCTCTGTATTCTTCCTTTGATATTAAACAGAAATCTTTCAAATGGTTTTCTTAGATTAGCAGAGTAAAAAGTATGTGCTTTTGTTGCCCAAATTGACTAATCTTACTATTTTTTTAATTTATCTTTATTGTTGAAAGTATCACAGATGCCCTTCTTTCCCACCCCCCCTCCATTGAGCCTCCTCCACCCCACACCACCCCCAGGCCTTCCCTACACTATTGTCTGTGTTCATGGGTTATGCATATATGCATATAAATTCTTTGGTTAATCTCTTCCCTACTTTCCCTCCCCTTTCCCTCTGAGATTCGTCAGTCTGTTCCATGGTTCTATGTCTCTGGATCTATTTTGTTCATCAGTTTATTTTGTTCATTAGATTCCACATAAGAGACCACATAATCAGTTCAACCTTATCAGATAAGAGTGCTTAATCAATTTTGTTTTAATGTAAAAAATGAAAACCATTTTTAATTTCTTAATGGATATAATAATCCCATGAGAAGTTTAATTTTTGGAGTTTATTAACTCATATCTGTCCTATGAAGATTTTACTTTAACTTAAGAGTACCCATATGACATATAGAACCTTTTGTGATCTGATTTTCCAACCCCAATTTCTATTACCTTTGTCTTGCATGCCTCCCCCTGAACAAACAACATGGACTCTCACAGAAGCAACAAATTTGCTTTATCCACTCATGTTCTATTGCACCCTTGCATGTGTCATTTCTACTCTTTATTTCTGTTTTCCCACACCATTCTGAAAAGTCTTACTTGTACCTCTTATAGGAAATTGTTCCTATCTATTCCCAACCAACTTTGCGATGCATATAATTTTATGCAATCTGTTTATTATATTTGTCTTGGTATCTTATAATTGTGATAAATGTATGTCTCTTCAACAGTGTAAACCTAGCATACATTAAGTGCTTAATAATTAGTTGATGAATGAGTGAGTGGATGGATCGATCAATGGTTGAATGATGGGTGCATAGGTGGATGAATGAATTGATGGATGAAAAAATAGATGAATATATAACTAGGTGCATATCTGGATGGAAGTATGGAACTCCCTAAGACAAAGGCACTCCATTCATTCTAAAGACCCAAGGTTCTGCTCTCTAAATGAGAATATATATGTAGAAGAATCCATGATTACTAAATGTTCAAAATATCAGAAAAAGTCAACATTGATAGTGGTTTATATCCTACAGACATTTTTTAAATAAGAAAAAATATTATAGTCATTTATATGAACTGCTTACACTTTATCATTCAAGAAAAAAATATTAAATACATGATTAAAAATATTTCAGATCAACTGTTCTGTATATTCATTAGAATATTTTTAAATGCTTGTATGTCCACTACTTATAGCTTTTATCATGTTGTCACTAAATTTTATAATACAGTATATTTTATAGTATAGTGTAGTTTAGTATAGTATTATTATCTGTGAATATTATCTATTCTCCTAAATGGGGCACTTGGGTTTCTAGATTAGTAATTATCTATAGCCAATCTAGAGACTTCAACAAATCAGGAGACTACACTTACTATAATTTCATTGTTACTCTGCAAATGTCAGTGTTGTAATCTGCCCTAAAATACCTAGTGAAATAGAATTCACTAACAGCATTTTCTATACTCAAGGGGAAAAAAACCATAAAGGACTAAAAAATCAAAAAATCAAGTAGGAACATCTATAATAGTGTCAACAATAAAAGTAAAGTTTAAAAAAATCAAGCATAAACAATTTAAGAGAGTAGCCAGCACACTGTGATACAAGTGTGGATTATCGACTTATATCCCTATGTACCAGGTATGGTATCAAGCATTGGAGACACAGACATATCAGATGCAGTCCTAACCTTCAAGGGGCTCACAGTCTTGAGAATTTAGACAAAACAAGCTGCTTCAAATTCTTACCCAGAAAAATATGGACTGAAAAAATGATAAGTGAAAGAACACAAATTACAATAAAGTGTGTGATAAGATCTCTGAGATAAGTTAATACAGCTCCATATCATGTGAGTTAATTGTGTAGTCTTAGAATCGTGGAGTGGTAGAGCCTGAAATTCATCTTAGGTCTTCTGGCCTTTAATTTTAGTACGTAGAAAGAAAATGAGGCACAGAAATATTAAATCCCTTGAGGCCTTAATAAATTTCAGCTCATGCTGATGTTTTCTCTATAGGCACAGAGAAAATGGGTAAGAATAAGTGGGCGCATGTCATAAGTCTAAATCATAATTTAAGGTTAAGGTAGTATGGCCCCAGCCAGGTGGCTCAGTGGGTTGGAGCAACATCCCATACACCAAAAAGGTGGTGGATTCGATTCCCAGTCATTGCACATACCTAGGTTGCTGGTTTGGTTCCAGGTTGGGTTGCATACGGGAGGCAACCCATAGATGTTTCTGTTTCACATCAATATTTCTCTCTCTATCTCTTCCTCCCTCCTTTTCTACCTCCCTCCCTCCCCCTTTCCTCTATCTAAGATCAATAAAAACGTGTCCTCAGGTGAGAATTTAAAAAAAAGAAAAGATTAAGGTAGTATGTTATTGCAATATGATTTGGTTCTTCTCTAACATTCTAGTTTTAAACTAAAAAAAAATATTTTTATAAAAAAGAATTTTTTTATCAAAAATATAAAATTAGTACCTATCATGTGCTAGGCTGGTTGATATAACTACTGAGATATGGTAGTTATCACTTTCCTTTTATTCTTGAGAGCTATTTTCTTTTACCTGTTTTTTAATACTTTTCATTTTCATAAATATAATATTTTTATTTATTCTTCTGAGTTATAATTATTTACGAGCTGAAATTATTCTTATAAGAAATGTTGTTTATTAATAACTGGGGAGAAATTCCAATTAAATATCTGTGTGTGTATATATACATATATTTTTTATAAATATCTACACTAATACGCAATACTCTGTTAAGAATAAACTACTAGCCCTAACTGGTTTGGCTCAGTGGATAGAGCGTCGGCCTGTGAACTGAAAGGTCCCAGGTTCGATTCCGGTCAAGGGCATGTACCTTGGTTGCAGGCACATCCCCGGTGGGCAGTATGCAAGAGTCAGCAGATCGATGTTTCTCTCTCATCTATGTTTCTAACTCTCTATCCCTCTCCCTTCCTCTCTGTAAAAAAAATTAATAAAATATATATTTTAAAAAAAAGAATAAACTACTAGAGGTGAAAACTGTTGGTCAAAGTTACCTAAATATTAAAATTATATTTTAAAAGCATATGTTTGCAAATTTGCAAGCCTGATGTAATAGTTATTTCTAAAGCAGAACATTTGCTTCTTGTGTGTGTTTTTCCTACCTGACAAATACAGCCAATCCCTTTACAAGGGAACTATTTCCCTGCTTGTTCGGAAATAGTAACAAGATTTTTCTGTGAGAAATGAAACATGGAATATACATAATATTCTCTCTGCAGGGAGTAAGCATGACATCAACTTTTTGTAACAGAACTAATTTTTATCTGATATGGCCCTCTTTTAGCCTTATGAATTTTTCATTTCTCAAAATTAATTTAAATAACATAAGCATTGCCCTTTGACAGTGCTAGTAGCCAAATAATGTATTAAAGAAACTAAAGCAACTTATTTTCCTCTTTTTTTACTTCTTTATTGAATTTATTTGGATTACATTGGTCAATAAAGTTATATAGGTTTCAAGTGTACAGTTCTATAATACGTCATCTGCACATTGTATTGTGCACTCACCATCCAAAGACTAGTCTCCTTCTGTCATCATTTCTCCCCCGGTTACCCTTTTCTACCTGCCCCCACCTCCCCTTCCCCCTGGTACTCACCATACCATTGTCTCTGTTCATAATTTTTCCCCCACTGCTTAATCCCTTCACCTATTTCACCCAGCTACCCAGCTACCCTCTCCTCTGCCAGCTGTCAGACTGTTCTCTGTATCTCTGAGTAATTTCTATTTTATTTATTTATTTTGTTTATTGGTGTCCACATATAAGTAAAGTTGTATAGTATTTGTCTTTCTCTGACTGACATTTCATTTAGCATAATACCCTTTAGGTCCATTCATGCTGTTGCAAAAAGTAAGATTTCCTTCTTTTTATGGCTGAGTAGTATTCCATTATGTAAATGTGTCACAGCTTTTTTATCTATGCATCTACTGATGGGCACTTCGGCTGCTTCCAAATCTTGGCTATTGTAAATGGCACTTCAATGAACATAGGGGTGCATATATTCTTTCCAATTAGTGTTTTGAGGTTCTTCAGACATATTCCAAGACAGTTTCATTTTTTTATATATATATTTTATTGATTCTTTACAGAGAGGAAGAGAGAGGGATGGAGAGTTAGAAACATCGACGTGAGAGAAACATCCATCAGCTGCCTCTTGCACACCCCCTACTGGGGATGTGCCCACAACCAAGGTACATGCCCTTGACCAGAATCGAACCTGGGACCTTTCAGTCCACAGGCCGACGCTCTATCCACTGAGCCAAACCGGTTTCGGCGACAGTTTCATTTTTAATCCTCACCTGAGGATATGTTTATTGATTCAAGAGAAAGAGAGAGAGAGAGGGAGAGAGAGAGACATAGATGTGAGAAACATTGATCAGCTGCAGTATGTGCCCCAACCAGGGATCAAACATAAAACCTGCAAACCAGGTATGTGCTATGACCAGGAATTGAACCCTCAATCTTACGGTATAGGGACTACACTCCAACCAAATGATCCACTTGGCCAGGGCCATTTTTAATCTTTTGAGGAAACTCCATACTGCTTTCCAATAGTTTCTATACCAACAATGCACAAGGGTTCCCTTTTCTCCACATCCTTGCCAACAGTTGTCATTTGTGAATTAATTTATGATAGCCAATTTATTGGTATGAAGTAATATCTCATTGAATTTATTGGAGTGAGGTGATATATCATTGTGGTTTTAATTTGCATTTCTCTGATGATTAGCATTGAGCATTTTTCATATGTCTATTGGCCACCTGTATATCCTCTTTGGAGAAGTGTCTATTCAGGGTCTTTGCCCATTTTTTAATTGGATTGTTTGTTTGTTTTTTGGTATTGAGATGTTTGAGTTCTTTATAAGTTTTGGATATGTACCCCTTATCAGATGTATTATTGGCAAATAAGTCTCAGTGGGTTGTCTTTTCATTTTGTTGATGGTTTCCTTTGCTGTGCAAAACTTTTTTGTTTGATGAAGTCCCATTTGTTTATTTTTTTCTTTTGTATCCCTTGCCCAAGGAGATATATCAGACAATATATTGTTATGAGAAATGTCTAAGGTTTTACTGACTATTTTTTCTTGTAGGACTTTTATGATTTTGAGTCTAGCATTTAAGTCTTTAATCCATTTTGGTGTTTTTTTTTCCTTCGTATGGTGTCTAGTTTCATGTTTTTACACATATCTTTCCAATTATCCAAACACCATTTATTAAAGAGACTGTTATTACCCCATAGTGTGTTCTTGCCTCCTTTGTCAAATATTAATTGACCATTAAGGCATAGGTTTATTTCTGGGCTCTCTACTTTGCTTCATTGACCTATATGTCTGTTTTTATGCCAGTTCCATGTTGTTTTGGCCTGGTAGTATAGTTTGATATCAGGTAGTATGACCCCTCCAACTTTGTACTTCTTTCTCAAGATTGCTGAGGCTATTCGGGATCTTTTGTGGTCTTATATAAGTTTTTGAAATATTTGTTCTAGTCCTATGAAATATGCCATTGGTATTTTGATAGGAATTGAGTTGATTCTATAGATTGCTTTGTGTAATATGGACATTTTAATGGATTTAATTCTTCCTATTCATAAACACAGTATATGCTTCCACTTACTTGCCTGTTCCTCCATTTCTTTTTTTGGTATCTTATAATTTTCTGAGTACAGGTCTTATACCTTCTTGGTTAAATTTATTACTAGGTATCTTATTTTTTTTAATGCAATTCTAAATGGGATTGTTTCCTTAGTTTCTCTTTCTGGTAATTCATTATTGGTGCATTCAAATGCCACCAATTTCTGAATATTGATTTTTGTTAATATAGATATTTTTTATTGTTGATAGTATTATAAATGTCTCCCATCCCCTCACCCCAGGCCCCTTCCTCCCAGGTCTTCACCACCCTATTGCCTGTGTTCATGGGTTATGCATATAAGTATATAAATTCTTTGGTTTATCTCTTCTCATTCCCCAACCCCACATTAAGGTATGTCAGTCTGTTCCATGCCTCCATGCTTCCGGTCTTTGGTTGGTCAATTCATTTTGTTCATTAGATTCCACAAATAAGTGAGATCATGTGATATTTCTCTTTCTCAGATTGGATTATTACACTTAGCATAATATTCTCCAGGTCCCTCATTCTGTCCCAAAGGGTAAGAGATCCCTCTTTTTCACTGCTGCATATTATTCCATTGTGTAAATGTCCCACAGCTTTTTTATCCATTCATCTACTGATGGAAACTATGAATGTTTCTCAGTCTTAGCTATTGTACAAATGCTGCCATAAACATAGGGGTGAATATATTCTTTCTGATTGGTGTTTCAAGGTTTTTAGCATATATTCCCAGAAGGGGGATCCTTGGGTCAAACAGAAGTTCCATTTTTAATTTTTGAAGAAACTCCAGATAGCTTTCCATAGTGGCTGCACCAGTCTGCATTCCCATCAGCAGTGAACTAGTATTCCATTTTCTCTACATCTTTGCCAGCATTTGTTGTTTGTTGATTTTTTTTATGATAGCTATTCTGACAGGTGTGAGGTGATAACTCATTGTGGTATTAATTTGCATTTCTCTGATGAATAGTGACTTTGAGCATTTTTTCATGTGTCTCTTGGCCATTTGTATGTCTTCTTTGGAGAAATGTCTATTCAGGTCTTCTGCCCACTTTTTAATTGGATTGTTTGTCTTCCTTTTGTTGAGTTGTATGAGTACTTTATATATTTTGGATATTAACCCCTTATCAGATGTATCATTGCCAATTATGTCCTCCCTTACAGTGCATTCCATTTATATTTTGTTGATTTTTTTGTCTGGAAGATCTATCCAGAAGTGTCAGGGCAGTGTTAAAGTCCCCTACTATGACTGCATTGCTGTAACTATATCCCTTAAAGACCATCAAGAGATTTTTATGTACTTGGGGGCTCCTATATTGGGTGCATATATGTTTACAAGGGTTATATTTTATTTTTTTTAATTTTATTTTATTGCTTAAAGTATTACAAAGAGTAGTACATATGTCTCCTTTTTCCCCCCATTGACCTTCCCCCAGTCTCCCCTACACCCAGTATCTTGCGTCCATTGGTTATGTTGATATGCATGCATACAAGTCCTTCGGTTGATCTCTTACCTCCCCCACCCAACCCTCCCCAGCCTTCCTGCTGTATTTTGACAGTTTGCTCGATGCTGCTCTGCCTCTGTATCTATTTTTGTTCATCAGTTTATAATGTTCTTTATTATCCTTAAATGAGTGAGATCATGTGGTATCTTTCTTTCATTGACTTGCTTATTTCACTTAGCATAATGCTCTCCAGTTCCATCCATGCTGCTGCAAATGGTAAGAATTCCTTCTTTTTTCAAGCAGCATAGTATTCCATTGTGCAGATGTACCATAGTTTTCTAATCCACTTATCTGCTGATGGGCATTTGGCTGTTTCCAAATCTTAGCTATTGTAAATTGTGCTGCTATGAACATAGGGGTGCATATATCCTTTCTGATTGGTGTTTCTGGTTTCTTGGGATATATTCCTAGAAGTGGGATCACTGGGTCAAATGGGAGTTCCATTTTTAACTTTTTGAGGAAACTCCATACTGTCTTCCACAGTGGTCGCACCAGTCTGCATTCCCACCAGCAATGCAGGAGGGTTTCTTTTTCTCCAGCATTTGTTGTTTGTTGATTTGTTGATGATAGCCATTCTGACAGGTGTGAGGTGGTACCACATTGTCGTTTTGATTTGCATCTCTCAGATGATTAGTGACTTTGAGCATGTTTTCATATGTCTCTTGGCTTTCTGAATGTCCTCTTTCGAAAAGTGTCTATTTAGGTCGTTTGCCCATTTTTTGATTGGATTGTTTATCTTCCTTTTGTTAAGTTGTATGAGTTCCCTGTAAATGTTGGAGATTAAACCCTTATTGAAGATAAATTGGCAAATATGTTCTCCCATGCAGTGGGCTTTCTTGTTGTTTTGTTGATGGTTTCTTTTGCTGTGCAGAAGCTATATTTTCTTATTAATCATTCCCTATAGTATTATGAAGTGGCCTTCTTTGTCTCTTGTTATGGCCTTTATTTTGAAGTCTATTTTGTCTGATATGAATATTGCTACATCAGCATTTTTTTCCTTTTTATTTGCATGGAATATATTTTTCTATCCCTTCACTCAGTCTGTGTGTATCTTTTGTTCTAAGGTGGGTCTCTTGTAGACAGCATATACATGGGTCATGTTTTTTTATCCATTCAGTCACCCTATATCTTTTCACTGGAGCATTTAATCCATTTACATTTAAGATTATTATTGATAGGTATTTATTTGTTTCCATTTTTATTTTCTTTATGCCTATGATCCTCTCTCTCTTCTTTTCTTCTTCTTCTTAAAGTAGTCCCTTTAACATTTCTTGCATTGCTGGTTTGGTGGTAAAGTACTCCTTTATCCTTTTTTGTCTGGAAAGCTTTTATTTCTCATTCAATTTTAAATTGTAACCTTGCTGGATACAGTATTCTTGGATATAAATCCTTGCTTTTCATTACTTTGAGTACTTCATGCCACTCCTTTTGTTGTGGAGCGGATGCGAGTGAATGACCACTGGAGCCCAGACCAAATTAAAATTTAGGGAGCCTTTATTAGCCGGCCTGACAACCAGGCGACTGCTCTGCCATTCTCCATGCAGGGAGACCAGAGAGCAGCAGCGACCCTTTGTGTAGGACCGCTTTTAAGCCCATTAACCACATCCAGTTTTTGCAGAACAAGTAACCCAAGACAAAACAGTTTTTCCCAAGCAACGTCAGAGTCATGCCATTGACGACCATGTTGTTCACAGGGTCATCCTGTTCTTCAGAAAGCTGACAGTGTTCTATGAAATAAGGCCTACGTGCTGGGAAGGGGCCATGAGACCCTATCTCAAGGCCTGGCCTGGTGTCAGCACTGACAACTCCATCTGGGGCATAGTCCATGGCCTCTCTGGAAGCATGCTCAAAAATTCCCACTCTCCAACACTGTCTTGCCTGAAGTGTTTCTATTGAGAAGTCAGCTGACATTCTAATGGGAACTCCTTTGTACATTATTTTCTGTCTCTCTCTTCTGCCTTTAAGATTCTTTGTCTTTAACATTTGCCATTTTAATTATTATGTGTCTAGGTGTGGGCTCTTTGGGTTCATCTTGATTGGGACTCTCTGTGCCTCCTGAACTTGTGTGACATTTTCCCTCACCTGGTTTAGGAAGTTTTCTCTCATTATTTCTTTAAACAGGTTCTTTGTTCCTTGCTTACCTTTTTCCCCTTTTGGTTTCCTATAATGTGAATGTTGTTACGATTCATGTTGTCCCATGTCTGTTCCTGTTTTTTAATTCTTTTTTTCTATGTGCTACTCTAATTGGGTATTTATTTCTACTTTGTCTTCCAAATTGCTGATTTGATCCTCTGCTTCATCCAATCTACTTGTAATTCCTTCCAGTGTGGTCTTGATGTCAGATATATTATTCTTCATTTCTGTCTGGTTCTTGTTCATGGCCTCTATTTCCTTTTTCATGCTATTGTAATTTGCACTAAGTTCCTTAAGCATCTTTATAACCATTGCTTTTAACTCTATACCTGAAGATTGCTTGCCTCCATTTCATTTAGTTCCTTTTCTGGAGATTCCTTCTTTTCATTCATTTTGGGGTTGTTTCTTTGTCCCCCCATTTTAGCTGTCTCTTTGTATTTGCTTCTATGTAAATAAAAAGAATTGTTATGCCTCCCAGTCTTTGTGGGAATGGCCTTATGTAGAAAGTGTCTTGAGGGCTCCAGTGGTGCAGTCTCTTTGTTCACCTGATCTGGATGCTCCCCTTATGTCCATTATTTGGGCTCTCCTGTTGTAATTGGGACTTGATTATTGATGTCCTATTCATAGTAGGGACTTGCTGCCTGTGAGGTTCAACCCCAATGTTGTCATTCCAGCTATTATACTGATGCTGATGCTGACAGAACAGAACAAGACACAACAGGACTAAACCAAAAATACCAAAACAATTAAACTACTCAGTGCAACAACAATAGAAAGACTAAGAAGGAAAAAGAAGAGAAAGCAAAACGAAGAAAAAATAAAAAAGATACTAAAAGACATGTGACCAAAGGCTTAGATGGGATATAAAGAAAAAGGGAGAAAGAAGAAGATGGAAAAAAATGGCTATATGGAAGCAAGGAGGAAGCTAAAAGAATTAGTGTAGGAGGAAAAAAGAAAAATAAACAGAAAATAAATGAAATAATAGTAATGAATTTAAAATATAGTGATAATGTATATAAAATAGAAAAAGAGAAATGAGAAAAAAGAGAAAAATAAAATAAGAAAAATTAATAACAATAAGTAGAATAGAATCAAAGGGAAGAAAGAAATTAGAGATATGCAAGAAAAAAAGAGAAGAAAGAAAGAAGGAAGGGAGGGGGGACTAACAAAATTTTTTTAAAATCCACTCACAAACACACAGATCAAAAAACAAAACCACAGCCCAGCTGGCATGGCTCAGTGGTTGAGTATCGACCTATGAACCAGTAGGTCAGGGATTGATTCCCAGTCAGTGCACATGCCCCGGTTACAGACTTGATCCCCAGTATGGGGTGTGCGGGAGGGCAGCTGATGAATGATTCTCATCATTGATGTTTCTATCTCTCTCTCCCTCTCCCTTCCTCTCTGAAATCAATAAAAATATATTACAAATAAACAAACAAAAAAACAAAACCACACACTCACACACTGAAAAACCTTTTTGTCCATTATTTGTGGAGCTCACTGGATTTTGCTCTGATGTTGTTGAATCTGGTCCCTTGGTGTATCTATCCTGGGCCTCCTGGGAGCTTCTCTGGTGCAGGTCACTGTCCCTTTCTGGCCCTGGGCAATCTTGATTGAGGTCTGAGAGGTTGAAGCCCCTAGTAGTCCAGTGGGCAGGGATCCTTAGCCCAGATGCTGGGTTTGCCTGGAGTCTCAAGCCTTACTTATTCTGAGCTGTACTCCCTTCCCCGACAGAGCTGGGCTCTGCCTGGGTATTCTGGTCTTGGCCAAGATGGTTTAATCAGACTCCTGTTGGGGTGGTGCCAGTAGCTTGTGGGGGAGGGGAGGGAAGTGTCGGGGAGACACCTTCTTCTCCTTCTAATGCCTCAGCTCTCTCTGGTTTGCTGACACCTCCTCCCTGTCACAACCCTGGGCTGTTCCCCCTTGACTCAGGTTGCTGCAGGTCAGGTTAGAAGCCCTTGTTTTGTCAGAAGAAAGAGGGGACCTCCCCTGCATTCCAGGTGGGCAGGGCCGATCTCTTCCTGGACCTATTGTCCAGCCCCCTTTCTGCTCACCAGCATGAGTTCCTCCAAGAAATAGAGTGCCCCCCACATTCAATATTGAGTATGTCCTTCAGACCCCTCCATTGTAGGCTGGCCCTGAGCTGCACTGCGTGGCCCTTTCCACTGGTCAGAGGAGCTTCCCAGGCAGCAGGATGCGGGGATGCTAGCGCTGCTCTATCCAGGGACTTCAGCCCCAGGCTTCCACCGCACCCACTCCACAGCCAGTGCCTTCCGGCCTCCTCTCAGTCCCAGGCCCTCCCATCTCGCCCACAGATCTGCAGCCTCTTCAGTCTCCTCAGATCCTCAGTTCAATAGGTCCAGGTCAGGGCGCAGGTTCTGCCCCTGATCCCTGGTGGAGCCGGGCAGCTGGGCTCTAGGGCAGTGGTGGCAGCACAGCAGTGGGGAAGTACAGGGCAGGGGAAAGAGCCTGCCGGTGGTCGCAGGGCGGTGGCACGGGGCCCAGGCTCGGGCCCTCCCGGTGCACAGGTTCCTGCTGAGGACCCACTGGTGTCTGTTCTAGAAGCATTTATACCATGCCTCACATGAGAATGCTAACTACTCTAGGTTAAAGGATGTGCATGAAAGAAGGAATAAGCAAAATAAATATTAAATAACTAGGAAAAAAAAGGGAAAGAGAATAAAGCAAATCATAATACTAGAATTAAATATAGATAATAATAATATGGCTTCTGAAAAGGCAGGGCATTTCTAAGCATAAAAGTAGTGGAAGAAAAAGCAAAGAAATAGAATAATTTTGGTGAGATTTTTAAACCAAAACAAAGAGCTATTAACAAACTGATCACATATTGGAGTGTACATTAGTATACTTTGGAAGCAATTTGAAAAAAGTGTGTTTTGAATTTGTTCTTTCAAATTTGTGTTCATACACTTTAAAACCAGTATTTCCATTTCAAGTCATCTATTCTAGAGAAACAATCAGAATTGGGAAAAAATACTTTTTAAATATTTCCAAAAATGTTATGCCAACACATTTAAAACATAAAAGCATAATTGACAACATTTTTATTGAGATATTGCCCATCATAGATTTTCCCAAGTTATTCTTTTTTAAATTGTACAATGTGACTTATTTTTAAAGTTTACAATGTTATAATTGATATACATATATATGTAGTGATATGATTACTACAATCAAGTTAATTAACACATCCACCCACCTCAGTTACCTTTCGGGAAGGGGGCAGTTTAAAAACACTTAAGATGTATTCTCCTAGAAAATGTGAAGTATGCAAAATAGTATTATTCATTATAATCACCATGCTGTACATTAGATCTCCAGAAGTTATTTATCTTACAACAGAAAGGTTGTAACCTTTTATTGATATCTTGCCATCCCTTTACCCACTACCTTCCTGGCCACCCCCATATTACTCCTTGATTTCTATGAGTTTGACTTGTTTAGATTCTATATATAAGTGAGATCATATAGTATTTGTCTTTCTTTGTCTGCTTATTTCACTTAGCATAATTATTCTTTTAAATGTTGCTGTTATTGCTAAGAATCTACCATAAAAGATTCTTGTGGTAATACTTTAGTTAAGCAGCTCAATAGATACCATTTTAAGGGAACAAAAATAATTAGATTGATGATTCAAATTAAAATGGCAGTGAATCTTGTACTTTGTGAAAAATAGCCGCATTGTTACATTATTGTTACAAAATGTTTATGCAGCTAGCAAGCGTCAGCCGGTCAGGAAAGTCTTCTCAGGATCTTATAAACAGAGAAATTTTGTTTACTTAGATACATTCTCTTAAAAATTCTCCAACTGGGATAAATGTTACTGCTGTATTTTAATCATGATGATGTAATTAGTTTCCAAGACCTATCTGATAACCTAAATGTATTTGGAGACTATAATATAGTTTCTGTATCCTGAATAAAATTATATTTCAAAAGAGAATTCTAGAAATATTTCGAGTCATGTCCATTTTCCATTTCAAATCCTTCTCCCTATGCCCTAGTCCAGTGGTCGGCAAACCCACGGCTCGCGAGCCACATGTGGCTCGTGAGCCGCGGTTTGCCGCTCTGTTGACTAATGAGCTTGCCGACCACTGACCTAGACTCTCGATTCCAATAATTACAGTCTGTTGTTGTTCCTTGTGATTAAGCCCCTATGATAGGGCCTAGTCTCAATACGTTTTATCTGAACTGTATTTAACAAATGCTTTATCCGTGTCTACTAAATGAATGGATGAATAAAGATGTTTGGGTACTTGTGAATCTATAGGATTTTAGTGCTCATCTTCTCAGGCAGAGACTTGTTATTTCTCAGTTAAATTGCCTTACACCTGCTAAAGAAATATTAGTATTAATAGAATTCTTATCTGTAAATTGTTTTTATTTTTCTTTGTGGAGGAAAATCTTTTCTTAAGAAATTCATGTAATTTACCTTTTGCACCCAAAAGGTAAAAACATTATTATTGTGCATTAAAAATTTTCACGCCCTGGCTTGTTTGGCTCAGTGGATAGAGCATCAGCCTATGGACTGAAGGGTCCTGGGTTCTATTCCAGTCAAGGGCACATGCCTGGGTTGTGGGCTCAATCCCCGGGGGGGAGACGGGGAGCGTGCAGGAAGCAGCCAATCAATGATTCTCTCTCATCATTGATGTTTCTATCTCTCCCCATCTCCATTCCTCTCCGAAATCAATCAAAATATATTTAAAAATTTTTTTCACATAGATTCTTTTACATTTTTGTAAGGTATTAGATATTATTAATATTCTCCAATATCTACTTTTCCTCTACTTCTGGGTATGAGAAAGACTATATTTTCCCATCCCTTCAAGACAATCATAGCCGTGTAAGCAGTTCTGACAATGGGAATGTGAGGGGAGAGGAGTGTCACCAGCAATAAAAAATGATGGCCCACTACTTAGACCATTCTTGCTTTCTGTGCAAGGGAAATATAATATGGACCCCCATGTACCCCTGTTGTGCATGTACAGTGAGCAAGAAATTTTATTTGAAGTCACTGACATTTTGTCATTGTTTGTTGCCACAGCATCACCTAAGTCATATGCTTCAGGATACCTCTGGTAGGTCTCTAGATACAAAGTCTGTCTTTAAGACCATGCATACATTCATGAAGAGTCAAAGAAACACAGATAGTTCATGATATGTTTTATCTCCTTGATTTAAAGGTAGAACAATTCACTAGGTTTATATCATCAAATCATAATTTCCCTTTCCTTATCCTTTTAGAAGTCTACAAGTGGCAGACACTTTGTAGAAATTGAAAGTCCCTGGAGCTACAGAATCAGTCCCTATGAGAAGGATTAAGTTCAGCTATAAAACAGTAATAAAAATAAGATTTCCTTCAACGTGATAGAAGTTTATTTTTCTTTTATATAAAAGAATCTGAACTTGAAATTTAAAGCTTGTATGGCAGATTCACAGTGTCTTCAGATATCCAGGTTCCTATCTATCTTTCTGTTTTACCTTCCTCAGTTCATGGTTTTATCTTCAAGGTCACCTCTTTGGTTTAAGATGGCTACTATAGCTCCATCCATTGCACTGGCATCCAGACCTGCAGTAGGAGAAAGAGAAAAATGACAAGAGGATCCTATTCAGTTTTCTTTAAGCTGCCTTCATGGTTCTTCCATGAAATTCCCCACACTTCTTGTTATAACTCATTATTCAGAACCTGGTCACATAAACTCCATGACCTACAAATGTGGCTTGGAAATACAGTATTTAGCTGAAATTAAGAGGGGGGGTGAATGTTAGATGGCAACTACTATCTGGGCTACTACCCCTTACCAAGGATTCTATCCTATGTTGGTTATAATAATTTTCTATATAAATATCCTTTTAACTCCTTAAAATCTAACTCCTATCCCTACTCATCCTCCATATACATATTGATATTACTCTCTTATGTATCATGCCTTTCCTCTTTTCTTGACAAATGCACTGATCTTTTTTTATTCTAAATCCTGTTGGCACCTATTACAACTTGAAACTCTTCCAAATTGAAAGAGTTCTTTTCTTCCTGCTTCTCCTTTTCCCTCTCTGATTACACCTTTTTTGTGTTTAATTTACTATTTCTTGTGGTATCCTCCTCAGATCAATATTTGGTCTTTGATATATTTCTACATATTATGTACACAACTGAGTTTTTCGTTATCACTGAAAAAATAAGCTTATTTTCATATTTGAAAATGACCCACCAATAGTAGATAAATATTGGTGGGTGTTTTGAGGAATTATTAAAATTAAGGATAAACCAATATGAGAACATAATTCTGTTTCTGCATTAACAGCGTAAGAAATTTAAAAATAGCAGATCACCTAGGGTTAAGTACATATTGATGGATTTACCTTACACTCTTTAATGTGAGGAGATTATATATTATCATAAGAATTGAGTTTTTGGGGAGAAATTTTCCACTTTAAAAGCGAGGTATTAAGAAATAATTTCTTTAATTTATGTGCAAGGTAAGTTCCAGAAGCTCATGAACATTTTAACTTGAAATATATTACTTACTCTTTGCTTTTTCAAAAAGCAGACATATTCATTTCATATATTTATATGAGTTTCTTTCACAACAATATAATCATATTTGCATATTTACATTCCTTTACATTACCACAATGAGAGTGTCTAAGTGGCTGAAGTTGATAGATCTGCATGAACTGAGTCATGGAAGTTAAGGCCACAAATTCCCTTAAAATGTACTTCCTGCAGGGGATTTAGTACTGACTCAAGTTTAGCAGGAATTTCAGATTACCCTGGTGCTTTACCTTAGTGGGTCAAATTAGGATATGTATATATACAAGATTCTTCTTGAAACAGTGTCTTTCACATATCTCACTTGTCAGCACAACCTCAGGCAGGTGCCTCTTCTATATGGTCCCATAGCATCCCATTTTGGTCTTTATCAGAATACTTATAAAATTCTACTTATTAGTTAATTTATATGTCCCCTACTCTATGGATCTCTTTTGTTGAAACATAATATACCACAAATGGTATATTATATTTGGAAATCTCAATTGCCACATTTATGAAACTATTGGTTCTATGAACCTTTGTGGTGTAAATTTATTCTGATTTTCCTTTCTAAACATTCATGTTATTTGTACACATACCAATCAGGATTTTCAAATACATTAACTGAATTATTGCATTTATTCATTTATTATGCAACAGATATTTATTGATGCCTTTCTTGTGCAAATCATAGTGCTAGATACTGGAAATACAAAAGTAAGGAAGACAGGGACC
Organism: Eptesicus fuscus; assembly: GCF_027574615.1. NCBI lineage: Eukaryota > Metazoa > Chordata > Mammalia > Chiroptera > Vespertilionidae > Eptesicus > Eptesicus fuscus. Next base: position 88,446,122 of record NC_072475.1, on the reverse strand, counting down.
AATGACTTGAATACACATTAACACAGTTAATTTACAGGTGGCGATTTTACAGTGCATAAATTTTAATGCATTTTTCAAAATTTTGCATCAGATGTAATCATGAAATGTATAAATAACCTTCACAAGTATCTTAAATTATTTTACAAATTTTTAGAATCACTTTCTGTGCTTTAAATTATGTGTACAAATACCAGTAATTCAGATAATCTTTATTTACTGCTAAATGAAAAATACATATATTGTTTCTTTGGTGAAGTTTGTGAATTGAATATGCTTTATTTATTTGGATGGCTCTAACAGTTCTAAGTAATGTTTTAGGTGATTTGGGGTCATTTGTTCATATGCTCTTTTTTATTTCATGATTAAATATGATTTCCTGTATCTCTAAAATGAATTTTACTCTTGCATGCATACAATTCTGTTGTACAGAGTCAATTTATGTACCAGAAACAAGTCCTGCTGTTTGCTATGCGATCTTACTACCCTCTACAAACATTGCTGGCATGAACTGCCTTCCATGGGTTGTTACTCTTCTCACTTTATGTTTTGGTTTCAGTCCTTTCATTCTTCTGTTTACCCATCTGTCTTTCATGAGCTGAATTTTCCTCCTGTGGGATAATGAGCACAGAAACTTAGACAAGACCACTGTTCATCAGGAGAAAAGGTGTACACTAACTTGTGAGGAGGGAGAGGGAAGTAAATACGCATGCTGTGTGGGAAGGTGCAACATAATCAGTTCCAGGTGCCAAGAAAGTTGTCAGTGAAAAAAAAAAACCCTCAAGTTCAACAGCTCCTCAGAGTGACTGTACTGGGTAATATGTGGTGAAAACAAAGTTTTCTTGGAACAGGATCCACATTTTATTTACATTTAAGGCCAACTTTAATCTCAAAATAACATATCCCTACACCTTTTTTCTTTTTGCTGATTTCACTTAAACTTAAATGCATGGCTGGTCACACAATGACCGTGAACAAATATTTACCATATCTGTTACATGTAACACTTTAGAAACAACTTTTAGCAGAAATTCATCGACCTTTCTCCCAAGATTTTTTTATTATAAATATAGGTATCAGAACAATCCTGGACATAGTTTTGATATTACTAGTAGTAAATAACCACTCCACTTTAAAAGTTAAAAAAAAAAATCTGACAATTTTCATTGTACCTGCTACTTTAGACAATTTAGTGAAAACATATCCATTTTAATTGTGGTGAATGCAATGTGTGAGTTCAGAGAAATGAGACGTCTTACTTTTTATATTACTTTGTCAACTAGATGTAGACAGGACGATGAGGCACGATGGATTTAGATTTGAGGAGTAAGAACTGGAATCTAACAGGAATAAGCTGTGGTCTGGAAGCAAGGTTCAACAGTGAAGGTGTTTCTCATTTAGACAAAACCCAACAGCCATGGAAAGGACTTAGCACCTGGCACTTAACTGGAAGAGAAAGTTTGGTGGTCCTCAGAAAAACCATGATACAGTTTGGCATCAGGGCAAAGCTTCTTCTCCTCACTGATTTTGACATGTCCATGAAAACGTGGTGTCTGTCAGTGAGAATGGGGAAGAGTCTCCCTAGTTGCCATTTTAGTTGGTTTTTCCCAACTCTTAAGGTCTTTCAGACATTAAGCAATACTTTACACACAATCCCAGATATCCTACTTACCCAATACACTTTCTACAATATTCTGTTGGCTAAGGTTCTTTGGGTTTCAATTAACAGAATCTAATTATAGCTATTTAACTAAAAAGGGCATTTGGATATTGGGGCATTTCACAGAAACCAAGAAAGAATGACATATCAGAAATTAAGACAATTCTGGGGTCCTCGTGAATCTACTCCCTAGAGCACTGCCATTAACAGGGCCCACCAACCAACCTGTTTTGGTCCCTATATCTTCCATTTCAAATATTCAAATATTCTGGAGAAATGTGTCTGATTGATCTAGCTTTGGTTATACGTTTTTCTCTAGGCTATTCAATGAATTATTCAGGAAGAAGATTGAGTATTGCAAAAATGATTACTAAGGGCTTGTCCTTATGCAAAGAGTAGCCAGTTTCCAGTAGGTATGCCTTCCATATACCTTGCAGCCTCTGATCTGAAGTCTCAAATGAGCCATCGTTTTCAGATAATATTATTAGGATTGCATCTGAGCCTAAGAAATTTAGAAACTCTTCTACCAAAGGGGTTATAAAGTCTTATTGGTATACCAACAATAAGGCTAGGTCTTGAAAATAAAAGTAGTCTTAAGTTGTTTTACAAAAATGAAACCAAATGTCACAGTAAAGTAAGGATTTAAAAAAAACTTGTTAAATTTTCTCACTGTTATTAAAATATTCAACAAATACTTTATGTGTGTTCATTATAAGCCAATGTCATTGTACTTACTAACTGTAAAGCCTTAGGCAATTCTTTTAACTTCTTTGAATTTTAGTTTTTTCCTCTGTTTAATAGTCAACTTCACTCTCCTCTCTCAGAAGACAAGTCATTTTCCCAGTTTTCACCTCAATAATGAGGCTCCTGCAATTGGCCTATCTTCACTAGGGATTTCCCACTAAATTAAATTGCTTTGCTCAGTCTAAGGACCTACTCCCAAATTGGAAATTTACAACTTGAAAATTCCTAACTGGATTAACATATTCTACCAAATATATTAAACTAAAAATTTAGAACTATTCAATAATCTAGAAATAAATCATTTTGGTGTTTATTAATTTTCTTTTGTTGAAAGTATGCTAAAGTCATAGAATTATGACATTTCATTAAATATCTCCATATTAGAATTGATTTACTGACTGAAAGTAAAATGATTTTGGGGGAAAAGTATAATCTTTAAGAAGTTTAGACTTAATAACATTTTTCCACATTTTTTTGTGTTCTTCAATGTTTGCTGATGCTCCCTGTATGTCACATATTCTAAATAATGTATTAGTACTCTGACAAGTTTTACACAGTGGAGTATGTTTTTGAAGAATACAGTTGTGCATTCAGCACCTAATATTAAATGTGCTGTCTTCTGTTACAACTTTTTAATATGAAAAGTAAGCAAATAAAAGTGAATAATTTGTAAATGACACTATAGAATGCATTGTACTTTGATTGAAAGATTAATTATTTCTTTCTTCTGCTCATCAATCTAAGCCTCCATGTCTGCTTCAATTTTAGCTTTGAATTTTTGTAAGTCCACCAACTAGTTATTGACTCCACTAAGAGACTATAAAAAGGATTTACTTTTTAAAAATAAATGAATGAATGACATTAAAAAAATCAATAATTTTTCTTTTTGTAACACCCTAGTGAGAGACTGACTGCAGAACAAAGGCAAAATTTATGATGATTCTGACTATATGTTGCAGCAAAATTTCTGAAAGACATATAAGGTATAAAATATATAACAAAGAAGAGTTAGAGTAAAGTTTAAAGCACAAAAATACATAATTTAAAGTTGATTTCATACATAATTTAAAGTTGAAATCATGGAATATAACTGAAATAAGTTTTGTTTGGGGTTCAGAACAGACAATACTCATAATAGCAAGCTTGTTTTATGCCACAGTATAATGTGTAAACACACAAATCCATTTGTTTGACTGTAAGATACTCATTTTATCTTGAAAGTACATCTTATGGAAAATTTGTCATTTCCTCTGATCTGTGGTCTCCATACATTTTGAAGTAATAAAAAAAAATTTAGAAAACCATCAGAGAAAGATGAATATTTGATCACAGGGAATTATCAACAAATTTTTTTAGATATGATCATTGTATTGTGGTTATATTTGCATAAAAGATTCCTCATGTTTCAGTGATACATATGGGAATATGATAGGTGAAATGCTTTGGATTCTGGAATTTGCTTCAAAAATATCCTCTGGGGAGTGGGTGAAGATGAATGGACCAAAACTGCCAGAAGCAGAACTGTCAAAGCTGAGTGGGAGGTATATAGAGGTTTATCAGTTCATTAGCTCATTTTTTGAAATTTTCCACAATACAAAGTGAAGAAAAACAAAACAAAAACATCCAGTCGATTAAAAAACAAAATTTTTGAGACTGAAAAAAAAGTATCTAGACTAATAAAAGGGTAGTATGCTAATTAGACCAGATAGACTGGATATCTTCCAGTCATCCGGTCCTCCTTCCTGACAAAGCCATGGTGGTGGGGGCCAAGGCAGAGGCAGTTAGGGGCGATCAGGCCAGCAGGGGAGCAGTTAGGGGTGATCAGGCCAGCAGGGGAGAGCAGTTAGGGGAGATCAAGCCAGCAGGCGAGGGCGGTTAGCGGCGATCAGGTTGGCAGGCAGAGGGGTTAGGGGTGATCAGGCAGGCAGGCAGAGGCAATTAGGGGCAATCAGGCAGGCAGAGGTGGTTAGGGTGATCAGGCAGGCAGGCAGGTGAGCGGTTAGGAGCTAGCAGTCCAGGATTGTGAGAGGGTGGGCTGAGGGATCAACCTAAACTGGCAGGCTGGGCTGAGGGACATCCCCCAAGGGGTCCCGAATTGGAGAGGGTGCAGGCCAGGCTGAGGGACCCCCCACCCCCGTGCACAAATTTGATGCACCAGGCCTCTAGTTTTTAATAACCAGGAAAAAGAATACTTCTAAAAAGTATAAAGTATGATTGATCTACAAAGTTAAAAAAGACAAAATACTTGGGGAATCCAAATTTATTTATATTTGGAGAAATACTGGTATATATTAGTTTATATAAACCATGCAAATATTTGAATATGAAGCAAAGAAATACAATTGAAAATTGAACATTAACACCAGTGGGATTCAAAGGATTATGCTTCATCCTAAATAATAAATACTCTCTTCTAATGTTACTTGAAATTTTGTAATGTCTCAAAGTTATTATTGTAAAAATCAATTTTTATTGTATTTTTCTGTAGATACAAAAAGTAAAAGAAAAGATAAAGCTAAAACTGCAATGCTTATTTTTAATTTATTTTTTCTAGCCTATTGATTTGTTCTCAGAACAATCTTGCCATCCAAAGAATGTAGCATACTATAATACCTGAATGTAGTTGATTGTTATTTATGAGAACAAAATAAATACAGGTTTCTCTAACTTTTCTAAAAATAAATGTTGATTTACACTAAAAAAATTGAATATTTGCCTAGCCAGCATGGCTCAGTGGTTGAACATCAACCTATGAACCAGGAGGTCACAGTTGGATTCCTGGTCAGGGCACATGCTCGGTTTGCAGGCTCACTCACCAGTGTGGGACCTGTAGGAGGCAGCCGATCGATGATTCTCTCTCATCATTGATGCTTCTATCTCTCTCTCCCTCTCCCTTCCTCTCTGAAATCAATTAAGATATATTTAAAAAATAATAAAAAAGTTGAATGTTCCTAATAAATATGTATAAAAGGAAAGAGAGAAGTCACATATGTAGTAAGTTTAGGGAAGGAGTGAAAAGTGAAGAATTAATAAGGTTCTGTCCCTAAATATTCTGATTTATTAATTTTATAGTTTAATGGTGATGGATATTTTGAGTATAGAAACATATTTAGTCTTTTTTTTTCAACTATTTCTTTCAATGAGTATCTTTGAACCCCTTTTAAAATGAAATCTGTATTTTAAAATCAAATTACTCTATCCAGCAAAGCTATCATTTAGAATTGAAGGTCAGATAAAGAGCTTCACAGACAAGAAAAAGCTAAAAGAGTTCATCACCACCAAACCAGTATTATATGAAATGCTAAAGGGTATTCTTTAAGAAGAGGAAGAAGAAGAAAAAGTTAAAGATAAAAAAATATGAACAACAAAGTGGCAACAAATACATACCTATCAACAATTGAATCTAAAAATCAAATGAATAAAAAATCTGATGAACAAAATAAACTGGAGAATGGAATAGAATCAGGGGCATGGAAATGGAACAGACTAATGATTCTCAGAGGGAAGAGGGTGTGGGGGGTGCAGGAAGAGATTAGACAAAGATCTTATATGCATTACCTATGAACACAGACAATAGGGTGGCGAGGGCCTGGGATGGGGTGGGAACTGGGTGGAGGGGAGGTATGCGGGGGGGGGGGGGGGGGGGGGGCGGGAAGGAGGCACATCTGTAATAATCTCAACAATAAAGATTAATTTTTAAAAAAGAATATGTATACTTTTGCCAAAGAATGAAATTAAAAAAAGATGTTATGTAGTAATACTAATCTTAGATCCTTATCTCATTGAAAAACATATATTTAGAAAAATATTATAAAACATTAAAGTGTATCCTAACATCCTAGGGCAGTGATTTTTAACCTCTTTTTTATCTCACGGCACACATAAACTAATTGCTAAAATTCTGCAGAACACCAAAAAACAGATTTTTGGCCTATCTGGCTGTTGTCTTTTTTTTTTAATTTGACAAGCTAAGGGAAAAGAGGTCAGTGCCCCTGAGTAAATAGTCAGGAACTGCATGCTTTTAAAATTCTTGTGGCACACCAGTTGAAAATGGCTGTTCTAGGGGAATAAAGAAAACTAAATATAGTTGACCTTCACTTTTAAAAGTTGTGAGTTTTGGTTTACTACGTTCACTGCTTCATTTATTTTGGCTGGCTTGCTCCCAATGTTCAGAGCAGCCTAATTAATTATTATAATACCTTCTGTGAACTAAATAGATTTGAAAGACCAAAAGGCAGCTACTGTTACTTAAAAAGGAAGAGGTCACTGGGATAAAATGCTCTAAGACATTGTACTGTGTCTAGAAATTCTTATCTTTGTCCTGTCCAATTGCTTTGTTAAATCCTGAGTAAGAAAAGGACTTAAGGAAAGTCACATTTTCATGCTCTTACCAGCTGGTATTTTTTTTTAATATACTGCTCTTTTAATATCACTATTCCAGGACTATTCTGAGAAGACTGTAATTTTTAATTTTATATTTACTTTTCAATAACAGTTATAGAATCTTGCTTCAGAGGTACTTAATAAGCCATGATAACACTCTGGATGCTGTTAAACATTGAAACCTTACTCTGAGCTACTTACTAAGGTCTATAAAAAAGGAAGTATAATTATTTTAAGATTAGTTACATAGACTATTCTGTTTTAAACCAAAATTTGTATCTCTCAATTCAGCCCATGTTTACCTTAGCTGGCACTGGTTTTGGAAATGACAGTTTTTAAAGACAATTCTCAAACCAGACTCCTATCTTGTTAAAGTGTGTATGCAAATTTGTTCTTCACACAAATACCCAACAATAGAAGTTAATTGTATTGTCAATTAGACCAAATACATTTTATGGGATAGTTTCTAACACTGCCTTACAAATAACTCCATTCTAAATACTCAGGAAATGATTAATTACTTAGGCGCCTCACTGACAGATCAGTCAGTTCCTAAGAATAGCAGCAGCTTGAATGTATGAATCTACATCTCAAGAAAAGAAGGTTATTTTAGGATACGAATCCATGCTTCTTTTGCACCAGTCCTTGGGGAAGGACATCTCCCTCTGAAAGATAGACTACTATAAAGGACTGCCAAATTTCTTCAAGTCTGATACATGTTTAGAGGGAAAGAAGTGGCCCTGGGAAAAGTAAACAGCATAATCTATACTAATAAAAGGATAATATGTTAATTAGACCAGATAGACTGGACATCTTCCAGTTGTCCAGTCCTCCTTCCAGACAAAGCCATGGTGGCAGGGGCCGAGGCAGAGGCAGTTAGGGGCAATCAGGCCAGCAGGGGAGGGCAGATAGGGGTGATCAGCCAGATAGGCAGGTGAGCAGTTAGGAGCCAGCGGTCCTGGATTGCGAGAAGGATGTCTGACTGCCAGTGTCTGACTCCCTAATTCTGAGGGAGATGTCCTTCCCCAAGGACTACTGCAAAAGAAGCATGGATTCATATCCTAAGGATCTAAGATTATCCTAATATCCTAATCTGTCAGTGAGTAGTTAGGAGCCAGCAGTCCTGGATTGTAAGAAGGATGTCTGACTGCCAGTTTAGGCTCGATCCCTGTGAGATCGGGCCTAAACTGGCAGTCGGACATCCCCCGAGGGGTTCCAGATTGCAGAGGGTGCAGGCTGGGCTGAGGGGACCCCCCCCCCCCCCGTGCACAAATTTTGTGCACCGGGCTTCTAATAGCAGGTTATAAAGTTCAAATAGAAAGCACAATCATCTTTCTTCTGTCTCCTAGAACCAGGAAGACAGGCTGAAATTCTTCTAGTTTCCTTCTGCCACTTGCAGATCTTTACTCTCTCACGTTACTCCACAAGTGGATTGAGCATTTGTGTACAAGGCTTTTTGTGAACATGTTTTTTGTTTGTTTTTAATCCTTACCACAGGATATGCTTATTGACTTTTTAGAGAGAGGGGGAAGGGAGAGAGAGAGAGAGAGAGAGAGAGAGAGAGAGAGAGAGAGAGAGAGAACATTGATTGGTTGCCTGAAGTACTTGGCCAATGGGGGGAGGTGGGGGCTGGTGGCTGGGGGAAGGGACCAAGGGAGGTTGGCCCTAGCAGCTAGCTAACCAATGGCCGATTCTGTGAGGAATCAGGCTCCCTCATCCCTCCTGTCTGGGTCCGGGTTGTGGGTGAACCAGATTCGGAGCTGTCAGGGCCCCAGTAACAAGGTCTGGCTCAGTGCATATCATAGCTACAGGCCGGTTGTCCGGTTATTCTGGTTGTTTGGTCATAATGGTTGCTTAGGCTTTTATATATATAGACTAGTAGCCCGTTTGCACGAAGATTCGTGCAATAGACCTTCATTCACCTGGCTGCCTGCACCAGTTTTCTGCCGGCACCAGGGACCCAGGCCTTGGCTGTGGCCACCGCCTTCTGCCTTCTTTCAGGGTCCAGGCTTGGCCCTGGGCGGTGGCCTTGGGCTCGGCTGCACCCAGCGTCCCTGCTACCCGATCAAGGCTGGGAAAGCCTAGGGCGGCTTTCCCCGGCCTTGGGCTCCGCCGCAGCACCCCAACTTCCCTGCAACGGTTTCCTGGTGGGCGTGGTTGATGGGCGTGGCTTGGTTGATGGGCATGGCTTGGGTGTAGCAAAGGTGCGGTCAATTTGCATATTTGTCTATTATAAGGTAAGATAAGCAATGTCTTCTCAATCTTCTTCTAAGCACTGTTTAGTTGTCTCCAGAAATTTTGATATATATAGTATTTTTATTATAATTCAATTCAAAATATTTTAAATTTGTCTTGCAATTCCTTATTTGACCCATGAATAATTAGAAGTATGTTGCTCAATTTTAAAACAGGGTTTTACTAAACTTCTTTTGTGTATATTACAGTTGTTGGATGTTCTTTTTTAAAAATATATATATTTTTATTGATTTCAGAGAGGAAGGGAGAGGGAAAGAGAGATAGAAACATCAATGATGAGAGAGAATCATTGATTGGCTGTCTCCTGGATGCCCCACACTGGAGATCAAGCCCGAAACACAGGCATATGCCCTGACCAGGAATTGAACTGTGACCTCCCGATTCACAGGTCAATATTCAACCACTGAGCCATGCCAGCAGGGCTATGGGATGTTCTTTAAATATAAGTTAGACCCCAGTAGAAAATTGTGTTGTTTAGATGCTCTATGTTTTAATTCTTTTTCTTTTTTTGGGGGGGGTGGGGGCAGATGGAGAGATCTTATTGTTCTACTAGAGGCCTGGTGCCAGCTTAGGCCCACTCCCTGGGCCTAAGCCATAAGTCAGCATACTTAGTGCTGCCATGGATGAAGGAGAGGCTCCCGCCACCTCCACTGCACTCACCAGCCAGCCATGAGCCTGGCTCAGGGCTTCTGGCTGAGTGGTGCTCCCGCTGTGGGAGCGCATTGACCAGGAGGGGGCAGCTCCTGCATTGAGCGTCTGCCTCCTGGTGGTCAGTGTGCATCATAGTGACCGGTCGTTCTGCGGTTCTGTTGATTTGCACATTAGCCTTTTATTATATAGGATCATTTGGTGGAAAAGGGTTTTGTTTGTTTTTTTAACTTCTATGTTGTCTATTTCTCTCTTTAATTCTGTATGTTCAAGGGCACAAGACGAGTAGTTTGTGGCCCATAGGAAGCACTCTATAAACATTAGCTACTTCTAAACTAAATTCTTCATTTATTCCATCAGCTAACACAATTTCTATTTCAGCCCTACAATAATATTAAAATCATTCCATAGAAGATTGCTAATAATTCATTTGCTAGTAGTCAAATCCAGGATCTCTTTACCTACACCTTATTCTAGTATATTTCTGCTGCATTAATTATCATTTCTTAAAATCTCTTCCCTTAGTTTCTGTGATAATGTATTGTCCTTATTTTCTAATCTCTCTCCACAATCCATTTGTGTTCTATCTGCTTCACAATTAGAGCTATTGCCTCACAAGATCCAGTGTTAAAAACACTTCTTATTTTATGTTTCCTCCCTTGATTATTTTATCTACTACTACATTTTCAACCACCACCTCCATTATATGTGTACCCACCTTTTCAGGTCTAAAATGTTTCCTGAATTTCAGATCCATATTATCAACTGCCTGATGAACATCACTTAAAGTAAAATTCCAGCAACCCAAATTACATATGTCTAAGTACAAACTCATTATCTTGACACCCACCTTAAAACTATTAATTTACTTGACTTATACATGTATGTTGTTTGATATAACCAAGTTTTCAGCCATTCAAGCTAAAAATATTAACATTTTGAGGAAGGCAAATTGACTTTTCAATAAATACACATTGTTATTGTCACTACTATTACTTTAGCATTTGCTTCTAAAATTAAAGCTATGCTATATTGTGCCCTGGCTAGGTAGCTCAGTTGGTTAGAGCATCATACCAACACTCCAAGGTTGCGGGTTTGATCCCCAGTCAGGGCACATATAAGAACCAACCAACAAATGCATAAATATAAGTGGAACAACAGTGTAAATATGAGAGAGACAAACTTGAGATGTAAAATGTGTATTAGTAAACAGATTTAAGACCTTGCCATGGGGGTATTTCATGCTGATTTGATAATGTGATTTTCTAGTGCAATAATTAAATCTACTCTGATATGTGATGTGAGACCACATGGTTTGGGGAGGATTTTGAATTTTACAGATTAAATAAGAATGACTCAATAACCTAACTAATGAAATAAATATATATTTTAACATCACAGTACCCCAATTGAATAAAAATATCATTTAAATAGGAAAAGATACCAAGTTTCAACCAGCTCATGTTGCATCTGAAAAAATTTCTTTGACTCAGCAGCTATTTAAAAAAATTTTAAGTTTGTTAAATAAAAAGTATCATTAATACATTTCCTTTGTTTCTTTATGGAAATACCTATATGTTCATCTTGAGCCTTAAGAATAGTGGTTTTCAGCGTGGCTGTATGTTAAAATTACTTATGTAGTGTTTTAAAAACCCAATGCCCATGCCACACCCCAGATCCATTAAATGAGGATTTCTGGGGCTGAGACACAGGCATCAATATTTGTATGTATTCAGGTGATTTCAAAATGGCAGCCAGCAAATTGAGAACAGCTGTCTTTTCACTCCTTGAGGAACCTCTATTTACCCTTGTGAGTAGTTACTGATCTGCAGTTTGAGAAACATCCTAAATGAGTCACAAAAACAAGTGGTATTTGAAAATTACCAGAAAATGGTAGCTGTCCAGATTATTAACAATCATTGCTGATTAGATTAGAGATGGTATTAGAGTGGTAATTCTCAAAACTGAAGGAATAGTATGGGTAGTTCTAAAGATACAAGAAGCCAAAAGAAACTGACTTTTCGTGGATTCCCACAAGTAGGAAAGACTATGTCTTTAAAGCCTAAAAAACCTGTATCTAATCCTAATTGTGACAGTTTAACTATATGTGACAATAAGCCAATCACTAAACTCCTCTTAGTCACAGTTTCTTCATGTGTAAATGAGTATAACACTTTTATTTGGGGGATATTATGAAAATCATATAAACAAGCTATATAAGACATCTTGCATGGTTTCCAGTACCATAATAAGTGCTCAACAAAAGTTATTTCCAATTTTATGAGGGATGGCAGAGTAGACTGGAGCTGTGTAAGCAAAAGCCAGATTTGGGAGCCCTGTGGTTGGAGCCCAGAGGGAAGCCACCCCGGTCCTGTGTTGTCATTCCCTCACACTGCAGAGGACATCTTTCTCCAGCTTCAGGCCTTTGCCTTCCAGGCAGTTTTTGCCTGGAGTGTAAGGCAATTGCCCCACTCTGTTGGAAGACCTCTCACCCCACCCTGTGGTTGATAATATGAGGCTAATAAAAACTGAGTTTCAATGGGACTGCCGGAGGAAGTGGGTCTCTGGAGGCTTTGAGTTTTTGCCTGATCTAATCCTGGGCCTGAGGCTAGGAAAAGCAGACCCTTCTGCACATCTTGGTCCTTTTCAAAGGTGCCCAAACACAGCAGGAGGAGCCACAAGCTGTGGATTGCTGATAACTTCAAAGAGGGTACTCTGGGCCAGTCACAACCAGCATCTGACATTGTGCTCCACTAGAGATTGGGATTCATAGCAGATGTATTGACTACACAGACTCAAACCCAAACACATAGACAAAATTGGGAGACAAAAAAACAAGCAGCAAAAAAAAGAACAAGAGAATTCTGCAGAAGAACTACATGAAATGGAGATAAGAAATTTATCAGACATGGAGTTCAGAGTAATGATGGCAAGGATGCTCATCAGCTTGAGAAAAGATATAGTAACTATGAAGAATGACATAGCACAAATAAAGAACACAGTGGAAGGCATACACAGCAGATTAGGGGAAGCTGAGGATTGGATCAGTGAATTAGAAGACAGCGTAGTAAAAATCAACCAGAGAACCAAAAAGAAAAAAAAAATTTTAAAACAGGAGGACAGCTTAAGGGAGTTGTGGGACAACATGAAACATAACACTGTTCACATAATATGTGTGCCAGAAAGGGAAGAAAGTGACAAGGGATAGAGAATGTGTTGAAGAAATAATGGCAGAAAAGTTCCCTAACCTGGTGAAGGAAAATGTCACACAAGTTTGGGAGGCACAAAGTCACAAGCAAAAAGAGCCCAAATAGGCCCATGCCCAAACACATCATAATTAAAATGCCAAAAATTAAAGACAAAGACAGAATCTTAAAGGCAGCAAGAGAAGAGCAATTTGTTACCTCAAAGGAGCTCCCATAAGGCTGTCAGCTGATTTTTCATCAGAAACTCTGCAGGCCAGAAGGGAATGACATGAAGTATTCAAGGTAATGAAAATCAAGAACCTTAAACCATCAAACCTCAGAGGGAAGGTAGGGGAGGGTGGGGGTAAGGGGGAAAGATCAACCAAAGGACTTGTATGCATGCATATAAGCCTAACCAATGGACACAGACAACAGGGGTGTGAGGGCATGAGTGAGGGGGAGGGGGGCAATGGGGCAATAAGGACACACATGTAATACCTTAATCAATATAGAAAAAAAAAAAGAACCTGAAACCAAGATTACTATATATAGCAAGGCTATCATTCAAAGTAGATAGTGAAATAAAGAGCTTCCCAGACCAAAAAAAAAAAAAAAAAAATGGGTAAAGGAATTTACCACCACCAAACCAGCACTGCAATAAATGCTAAAGGGACTGCTATAATGAGAAGAAGAAATCTATCTATATGAATAAAAGGGTAATATGCTAATTAGACTGGGAGACCTTCTGGACATCCTTCCAGACAAAGCCATGGTGGCAGGGCTGAGCCAGAGGAGGTTAGGGGCGATCAGGCTGGCAGGGCAGGGCAGTTGGAGGAGATCAGGCCGGCAGGGGAGGGCAGTTGAGAGCGAGCAGGCCTGCATGGGGGAAATTGTGGGTGATCAGTCCGGTAGAGGGAGGCAGTTGGGGGCAATCAGGCCAGCAGGCAGAGTGGTTAGGGGAGATCAGGCAGGAAGGCAGGTGAGTGGTTAGGAGCCAGTGGTCACAGATTATGAGAGGGATGTTCGACTGCTGGTTTAGGCCCGATCCCTAAACCGGCAGTCAGACATCCCCCAAGGGGTCCCATATTGAAGAGGGTGCAAGCCCACATTTCGTGCACTGGGCCACCAGTCCTATCTAATAAAGAGGGAATATGCTAATTGACCCTCATGCCATCACAAATATGGCAGCGCCCACAGCCAATAAGGAGGGAATATGCTAATTGACTGTCCCACCCTCAAAGATGGCAGCGCCCACAGCCAATAAGGAGGGAATATGTTAATTGACTGCCCCACCCTCAAAGATGGCAGTGCCCACAGCCAATAAGGAGGAAATATGCTAATTGACTGACCCGCCCTCAAAGATGGCAGTGCCCACAGCCACAAGATGGCGGTGCCCAGTCCCCTCAACCCTGCCAGGGTGGCAGGTGCACAGCAAGGCTGGGCCCTCCCCTAGGCAGGCCTGGCCTTGCCATACACCTGCCTCTGGAGTCCCCCAGTCCCCTCAGTCCCCTAACCACTCAGGCCCGGCCCGGCCCGAGGAGCAGGCAAGCCTCGGATGGCGGCTGCCCATCCTCTCAGGGCCGGCCCGAGGCACAGGCAAGCCACCGATGGCAGCTGCCCAGCTGCCCAGGGCCACCTGAGGCTCAGGTAACCAGGGCCGGCCGAGGCTTGCACTGCCGGCAGTGGCAGCAGCAGAGGTGTGATGGGGCATCGCCTTCCCTTGATCGCCAGGTCGCCTCCTGCCCCTGAGGGCTCCCGGAATGTGAGGGGGGTCAGGCCAGGCTGAGCGATCCCCCCCTCCAATGCATGAATTTTCATGCACTGGGCCTTTAGTATATATATAAAAGCCTAAGTGACCAAACAACCAAATGACTGGTCAACCAGTTGCTATTTTATTTTATTTTATTTATTTTATTTCTGATTAGGAGAGGCTGAGGATTGGATCAGTGAATTAGAAGACAGCATAGAAAAAAATAAATAAAATCAGAAAAATAAATAAAATCAGAAGCAAAAATGGTGAAGTAACAACTGACACCACAGAAATACAAAGGATTGTAAGAAAATACTATGAATAACAATGGATGAAATAAACAAATTCCTAAAAAATACAATATTCTAAAACTGAATCAGGAAAAATCAGAAAACCTGAATAGCCCAATAACAACTGATGAAATTGAAGCAGTAATCAAAAAACTTCCAGCAAAGAAAAGCCCTGGTTAAGACAGCTTCACAGGTGAGTTTTACTAAACATTCATAGAACTAACACATACCCTCCCGAAACTATTCCAAAAGATCCAAAAGGAAGGAACACTTCAACCTCTTTTTATGAGACTAGGATTATCCTACTTCAAAACCAGATAAAGAAACTACAATGAAAGAACTATAGGTCAATATCCTTATGAACATAAATGCTAAAATCCTCAACAAAATATTAACAAATTGGATCCAACAATATATTAAAAAGATCATACACCATGACCAAGTGGGATTTATTGCAGGGATGCAAGGCTGGTACAATATTTGCAAATCAGTAAACATGATATATCACATAAACAAATTGAAAGACAAAATCACATGATCATATCAATAGACACAGAAAAATATTTGACAAAATCATATACCATTTCTTATAAAAACTCTCAGAAAAGTTGGAATAGAGGGATCATATCTCAATATAATAAAAGCCATATGACAAACCTACAGCCAACATCATACTTAGTGGGGAAAAACTAAAACCATTTCCCCTAAGAACAGGAACAAGACAGGAATGTCCACTTTCACCACTCTTATTCAACATAGTATTGGAAGTCCTAGCCACAGTGATCAGAGAATAAGAAGAAATAAAAGACATCTAAACTTGAAAGGAGGAAGTAAAACTCTCATTATTCACAGATGACATGATATTGTACAGAGAAAACCCTAAAGACTCCACCAAAAAACTACTAGATTTAATAAAGAAGTTCAACAATGTAGCAGGATACAAAAGTAATACCCAGAAATTGATGCCATTTTTATACACCAATAATGAATTCTAAGAAAGGGAAACTAAACAAACAATCCCATTGACCATTGCAACAAAAAAATTAAAATACTTAGGAATAAACTTAACAGGGAGGTAAAAGACTTGTACTCGGTAAACTACAGGATGTTGACCAAAGAGACAGAGGAAGACCTTAACAAGTAGAAGAGTATACTGTGTTCATGCATTGGTAGAATCAACATCATTAAAATGTCCATACTACACAAAGCAACCTACAGATTCAATGAAATCCCTATTAAAATACCAACAGTAGCCTGGCTGATATGGCTCGGTGGATAGAGCATCAGTCTATGGACTGAAGTGTCCCAGGTTCCATTCTGGTCTAGGGCACATGCCGGGGTTGTGGGCTTGATCCCCAGTAGGGGGCATGCAGGAGGCAGCTGATTAATGATTCTCTCTCACCATTGTTGTTTCTATCTCTCTCTCCCTCTCTCTTCCTCTCTGACATCAATAAAAAAATATTTTTATTAGAGACCTGGTGCATGAATTCATGCACCAGTGGGGTCCTTCAGCCTGGCCTGTGGAATCGGTCCAAAACCAGCTCTCCGACATCCCCCAAGAGGTCCCAGATTGCAGAGAGGGTGCAGGCCAGGTCGAGGAACCCCACCAGTGCACGATCAGGGCCAGGGAGGGATGCAGGAGGTTGGCTAGCCATGGAGGAACTGTGGGAGGGCTCCAGGGCTTGTCTGGCCTGTCTCACTCAGTCCCGATTAGCCGGACCCCATCAGCAAGCTAACCTACCAATTGGAGCATATGCCCCCTGGTGGTCAGTGCACTTCATAGCGACTGGTTGACCAGTTGACTGTCTGCACCTTGGTGGTCAGTGCACATCATAGTGAGCAATTGAGCGGCCTTAACATATCATTAGCATAATACACTTTGATTGGTTGAATGGAGGACCCGACGAACAGACACTTAGGATATTAGGCTTTTATTATATAGGATATATAGTTATATATATATATATATATATATATATATAACTATATATCCTATACTAGTGGCTCAGTGCATGAAATTCGTGCATGGGGGGGGGGGTTACCTCAGACCAGCCTGCACCCTCTCCAATCGGGGACCCCTAGGGGGATGTCCGACTGCCAGTTTAGGCCCAATCCCTGCACCCTCTCACAATCTGGGACCTCTGGCTCCTAACCACTCACCTGCCTGCCTGCCTGATTGCTCCTAACCCCTCTGCCTGGCTGCCTAATCACCCCTAACCTCTCTGCCTGCCTGCCTGATCACCCCTAACTGCCTCTGCCTGCCTGTCTGATCACCCCCAACTGCCCTCCCCTGCTGGCCTGATCTTGCCCCCAACGGCCCTCCCCTGCTGGCCTGATCTCATCCCTAACTGCTCTCCCCTGCCGGCCTGATCGCCCCTAACTGCCTCTGCCTGCCTGATCGCCCCTAAATGCTGTCCCCTGCAGGCCTGATCTTGCCCCCAATGGCCCTCCCCTGCAGGCCTGATCTCCTTCCCAACTGCCCTCCTCTGCTGGCCAATTTGGTTCTGATTGGTCAGTTTCTATGCCAGTCAGTGTCAAAAGCTCCACCTCCTAGGCAGCCATTGGCTCGTCACAGTTCACCCAGATTTGGTTCTGATGGGTCAGTTTCTATGCCAGTCAGCATCTCCAGGCCTATCTCCGGGCCTGATCAGAGAGGTGGGGCTGGTCAGCAGCCCCCATGGAAGCCTGGAGAGAAACAAAGGTGCAGCTGCTGGCGAAGCCCGGAGAGAAAGAGAGAGGCAACGGTGATCAACAGCTGCCACGGAGGCTGCGCACCAGACCCTGCCTCTCTCTTCAGGCCTCTCTCCAGTCCTGATCCGAAGCCCCTTCAGCAGTCAGTGCTGGGTCGCCGCGCCCACACTGGTGGCAGTCGGTGCTGGGTTGCCATGACAACCCAGCACTGACTGCCTTACGGTCAGTCGAGCCTTCGGTCGTTTTGGACGTTATGGACCCTGGGTTTTTATATATTAGGGTAATAAAAGCCTAAGCAGCCATTACGGCCGTTACGGCGGAACAATCGGAATGACTGGTCACTATGATGCACACTGACCACAAGGGGCAGACGATCAATGCAGGAGTTGCCCCCTGGTGGTCAGTGCACTCGCACAGGGGGAACACCACTCAGCCAGAAGCCGGGCTCATGGCTGGTGAGCTGCCACGGCGGGAGCCTCTCCCAACTCTGCGGCAGCAGACACAGCAGACCAGGATGAGTGCAACTCCATGGCACCTGGTGCAGCAGGCCAGGATAAGTGCGAGCGGCATGGTGCCGGGACCCAATTTGGGCTCCTCCCTAGCCACCTGCTCCTTGGCACACTGCTACATCCCCTGAGGGGTCCCGGACTGCGAGAGGGATGTCCAACTGCCAGCTTAGGCCTGATCCCGCTGAATAAAAACAGGCAAGACTAGGAGTCATGGTTCCTTTCCCAAAAGAGGTTCCACCTGGCTCCCATTCTTTAAACTTATTTCTTGAGTAGTGTCTTCATTGTGTGTCAGCCCTCCTGCAGTCCCTCCTGAACCTGTTGTGCAGGTCACAGCATGCTTCCTCAATAAAGATTGCTTTGAGACAATAATCATAAGTAGTTATCTATATCTGAAGAAGTACTGCATTACGGAAAAAATCATTGCTGCCTCAACTATCTCTTAAAAATGTTTTAGTATATTTCAGAATATTAGGCAGGATAGAGATGCTAACTTTTCTAATTGCTTAAACGTGAAGAATTTAAGAAACTCAAATTTGCCCTCACTACATTTATCCTTAAATAAATTCAAAGTTTCTGCAATTCATGTCATTAATTGAATTCATATGTTTTAATTGAATTAATCAGGATTTCTGAAAAGCATGATTGTATAAAATAAGAAATCCAACCATTCAGCCAGTATCAAATGGCTCATTGATGTTCCTTTTTTTAAATTTAATAAATCTTTATTGTTCAGATTATTACAATTGTTCCTCTTTTTTTCCCCCATAGCTCCCCTCCACCAGGTTCCTACCCCACCCTCTGCCCTTCCCCCCCCCCCCACTGTCCTCATCCATAGGTATACGCTTTTTGTCCAGTCTCTTTCCACACACCCCATTCCCCTTTTCCCCCAAGAATTGTCAGTCCACTCCCTTTCTATGCCCCTGATTCTATTATATTCACCAGTTTATTCTGTTCATCAGATTTTTTATTCCCTTGGTTTTTAGATTCACTTGTTGATAGATACGTATTTGTTGTTCATAATTTTTATCTTTTTCTTCTTCTTCCTCTTCTTAAAGAATACCTTTCAGCATTTCATATAATTCTGGTTTGATGGTGATGAACTCCTCTAGCTTTTTCTTATCTGTGAAGCTCTTTATCTGACCTTCAATTCTGAATGATAGCTTTGCTGGGTAATCTTGGTTGTAGTTTCTTGCTATTCGTCACTTTGAATATTTCTTGCCATTCCCATCTGGCCTGCATAGTTTCTGTGGAGAAATCAGCTGACAATTGTATGGGTGCTCCCTTGTAGGTAATTAACTGTTTTTCTCTTGATGCTTTTAATATTCTCTGTCTTTTGCTCTTGGCATTTTAATTATGATATGTCATGGTGTGATCCTCTTTGGATTCCTTTTGTTTAGGGTTCTGTGCACTTCCTGGACTTGTAAGTCTATTTCTTTCACCAGGTGGGGGAAGTTTTCTGTCACTATTTCTTCAAATAGGTTTTCAGTATCTTGCTCTCTCTCTTCTTCTGGGACCCCCATAATTCTGATGTTGGTATGCTTGAAGTTGTCCCAAAGGCTTCTTACACTATCTTCAACTTTTTGGTTTCTTTTTTCTTTTTGCTTTTCCGGTTGAGTGTTTTTTGCTTCTTTGTATTTCAAATCTTCGACTTGGTTTTTGCAATCCTCTAGTCTGCTTTTAGGTCTCTGTGTAATATTTTTTATTTCAGTCAGTGTATGCTTAATTTCTAGTTCATCCTTTTTCATATCTTCAAGGGTCTCATTAAATTTATCAGCCTTTTCTAGGAAATTCTTGAAAAACCTTTTAACCGTGGTTTTGAACTCTATAGCCACTCGTTTACTTTCCTCCTTTTCCTTCATTTGTGGCCTGCCTCTTTGTCTCCGCATTTTGGCTGCTTCCCTGAGTTGATGGAGTGGCTTTGTGTGCTAGGTGTCCTAGCAGGGCCCAGTGGCTCAACCTCCCCAGTTACCTGAGGTGAACACTCTTGGTGTGCTCCTTTGTGGGCTGTGTGTGCAGTCTTGTTGTAGTTAAGCCTAGATTGTTTACCTCCAGGGGGAGTTGACCTCCAGGCCAATTGACTGTGAGTATCAGCTGTGTCTCCACTGGGAGAGCTTCTGTGCTCAGCTTGGATGGGGCAGAGTCTCAGGGCTGAGCAGATAGCCTTGGTTTCCTATCAGCCCCACCCTAAGAGGCCCCTGTGTCTCAGTGTCCCGTGGCAATGGCTGCACGCACCTCTGAGAGAAGGCTGCCCTGAGTTTCGCCCGCTGCCAGACAGTCCAGTTTCTCCCCGAATGAGTCTGGGTACTCAAAGTCTCACCTGGATCTGGATTTCAGTGCAGTCGGGAGGTTTTGTTTCCCTCCCAAACGAGAAAGCTAGCCACGCGCTTGCTGCTCGCCCTCTCCGAGCGCCTTGAGTAAGCCAGCTGCATATTCAGCCACCCGCCCTTTCAACACGCGCGGGGCTCCGCACCTGTCCTCCACAGCTCCTCTGGGTCTCAGTGTCCTTTTATCTTTCCTTCTAGTTGTAGAATTTCCACTCAGCCAGCTTTCCGGTGGTTCTGGACGATGTCCGCTCTGTCTTCCAGTTGCAGTTTTGAAATTGTTGTGTGAGGCAGCAGTATAGGTGTTTACCTATGCCGCCATCTTGGTTTCTCTGTCATTGATGTTTCTTATCAATGTTTATGTCTCTTATTCTCCCTTCCTCTCTCCCTAAAATCAATAAAGCCTTTTTTTAAAATATATATTTTTATTGGTTTCAGAGAAAAAGAGAGAGGGAGAGAGAGAAACATCAATGATGAGAGAGAATCATCGATCAGCTGCCTTCTGCATGCCCCACACTGGGGATCAAGCCCGCAACCCGGGCATGTGCCCTAACCAGGAATTGAACTGTGACCTCCTGGTTCATAGGTCAATGCTCAACCACTGAGCTATACCAGCCATGCAATAAAGACATATTTTAAGAAATAAAATACAAAGTATGTGGGAATAGGTTATAATAAAAGGAACAGAAATGATAAAAGTAAAGTAATTTTAAAAAGAAAAGAAAAAGAAATTGTAATATTAAATTGGACCATACAAACCACAGCAAGATACAGGAGAGGATCCCATTCTGGACCTTTCATACAGATAAAAAGCATATTGATCATATGCTGCCTTCTTAATGGTAGAGTCAGTAGACATGCCAAGGATGCTAGTTAATGAGTACATCTTTAGGGGAATAACTGGAAATATATCCTATGAGTATTAAGTTTTACAAGGTCAAATTTCTTGATGATACTAAACAAGCACTGAATTAACACAAATACTAAGTGTTATACCCATAAAACTCTCATTTTAGATGGCTGTGCAATTCAAAATTTAGGCATAAGAGATAAAAGCAAGGAATATCCATGTGCCCATAGTTTGTTCTACAATCAGTGACAAAAGGTTATACTGACTAAGGCTATCCCTACCCATCTTAGAGCCACATCAGCTGAAACTGCTAACACTCTACTCTTTCCCTTAGTGTCCCTGTATCTCAGATGATCTTTGAATTCTCTATTAAAATGCCCTTTGGGAACATTATACGTATTATGCTCTCCTTTTCTTAGACAGACTAGGACAACAAGAAAGTTATCAGAACTGCTGCATATTTAACTTATGAAACATTTTTTCCCAATTTTGTGAGATTTCTCCATCCCAAAGAGAAAATTGATTGCTAAATATGGTATTTTATTTCTACTGCATGTTAAACTTCAGCTTTGATAGAAAAATAATGGTCTGTCACAAGGACATCTTTTGTATTATAATTTCTTACATCATTTTATGACAATTGACATTTAACAGAAAATGATAAATAAGTTAAATTTTAAGTTGATGACTGAATCCAAAGGACAAAAAAAATAGTTCTTTAGTAATCTAAGAACTAAAATAGATATTTGTTGATTAATTAGATTATGCTACGTGCTTTTAAAAACTCATAAGATAAAAGACAAATCAACTTTGACAGGGCTTAGAAAAATCTTTCAAATGCATTAACTCATATACTCTTAATAATTCTGCTTGCTGAATCCACAAAAGGAATTTGCTCTCAGAATTATTTACATGATTTATTGACATTGAAAACTCTTATTACAGCACAAATCATTAAAATATTAAACTAAATCTATTTGAGTAGCAATAACATATAAATAGAAATGAAGTAAATAATATTTATTTAATTTTTATTTATAACTAGAGGCCCGGTACACAAAATTTGTGCACTGGGGGGGGGTGTATCTCTCAGCCCAATCTGCATTCTCTCCAATCTGGGACCTCTCGGGGATGTTCGACTGCCTGTTTAGGTCCGATCCCACAGGGATCCCACGGTGGCCCGGTGCATGAAATTCATGCACATTACAAGGGAATTAATTAGAGGAAATATGTTAATATTACTATTTGCCCT
Source organism: Eptesicus fuscus (assembly GCF_027574615.1). Taxonomy (NCBI): domain Eukaryota; kingdom Metazoa; phylum Chordata; class Mammalia; order Chiroptera; family Vespertilionidae; genus Eptesicus; species Eptesicus fuscus. The sequence continues at coordinate 88,423,586 of NC_072475.1, read as the reverse complement.
TTCCCTATAATAGAAGTATGAGAGATGAAAGGAAATAAGTAAAATGTATATGAAAATAATATATGAATTTATTAATAAACAATAACAAAATGGTATAAGAACAAGGACATATAAAAATAACAAAAACATCATATAAAAACAGCAAAAATATGATATAAAAATAACAAAAACATGATATAAAAACAACATTGATGCAAACAATGACTGATAAACTGATTAAACTTATTCTAATATCTCCCTGTATACCACATTAAGAGTGAAAACACTTTCAGAGTGCTTGACTAATTTCCCTTGGGATGAAGTATTTACAACTTTAACTTTAATGTCACATGCTCTTCGAACTCGAGAGAAAGCAACATATAACTGACCATGTGCAAAAACAGGTTCAGGTAGGAATATCACTACTCTGTCTAGAGTTTGTCCTTGTGATTTATTAATAGTCATCGCAAATGCTGGCATCACGGGAAACTGTCGTCGAATTAATTTAAATGGGAGGCCAGTGTCAGATGGGGACAAATCAATTCTTGGAATCAGAACAACCTCTCCCTCTGCAGATCCTGTTAATATTTCAGCTTTGATAATGTTAGGTCGCAATCTTTTGATAATAAATCTGGTACCATTACAAAGACCCCATTTACTATTAAGATTTCTCAATAGCATGATGATTGCACCGACTTTCAATTTTAACTTATGACATGGCATTCCCGAAGGAGTAATACTATTAAGAAATTCAATGGGAAAATTTTCCTTTTCAGCATCATCTGTTGTGTCAATGGAATCATCACTCAAATAGGTGTGAAAATCTCCATCGAGTATATCCAAAATTTCTTCATTTAATTTTTGAATGTGTTCATTTTTTGGACAAAGAATTGCGTGTTTAGATATATTTTTAATATTACCTATAGATATACTATTTCCAATGGTAGCTTCAATAATAGATCCGTTACAAATCATTTCCTGGGGGATTTCAATAATATCCATTCCTAAATGAAAACTGCTATCAAGCTTGCCATCTCCAAGTTTTACTAACCATTCGCTATAAGCAGGATCCTCTGATCTCATATTTGTTGTAAGAGACAACTTTCTGAAACATCCCCAAACATCACAGTACTTTAAACTCATTTGTATTATGGCCGATCGCATAGCATGTGGCACAACACTGAGACATTGTTGAAAATCTCCTCCGAGAAGGAGAACTTTCCCACCAAATGCAATATTCAAATTCATAATTTCTCTTAGTAATCTTTCTTTGGTGTTTATAGCATGACTGGATGCCATGGTGCATTCATCAATAATAAGAAGTTGGGCCTTTTTAATGGTTGTAGCAACTTCGCTCTTTATATCGAGTCTAGAAATTGAAGTTTCATTTAATGGAATTGGTCATTTATATTGGGAATGAAAGGTTCTTCCACCAAGAAGTAAATTTGCAGCAATTCCTGTAGATGCTGTGGGTAAAACAGTACCACCATGACCTCTAATATAATGTATTAAAACTTTATACAGATATGTTTTTCCACTACCACCTGGACCATCCAAGAAAAAGCATTTGGGGTGTACAGTTTGATCTTCGATGGCTGAAGTTATAGTCTGAAAGGCTGCCAACTGTTCATCATTCAGAGAATTTATCAAAATCTCTGCCTGTTGTCGTTCATACAATTCGTCACATGTATTTGCATTCATTAATAAGGAATAGTCCGGAAGTTTGAAATGTGAACATTTCATTCCATGCAATGTGAATACCTCCTGAATTCCGTTAAGGGCATGCGTTTCACAGTTTACACAGGCACCTTCTCTTCAGTGCAATTTCCAACAGAAATCTTCAATAAAATGAGATTTATTCTCATCCCATAATTTGTCTGCAGCAGAAGGACATCCAAACACACATATGTATGCAAAAAGTTGCCGTAGTTGTTTGGGCATATTAAGGATAAGTGCATCGTCAATCGTATCTTTCCAGATAGTGTCGTCAAGTAATAATCCTCAATGTTTAGCAGCTTCATGAAATGTATCATAAGTTACACCTCCTACAGTTCGCAGATCCTCAAAACTTATTGCACCTTTTACATGCAGAAGCAAAAGTCTAAGGTAATATCGCTCTGGTTCTCTAAAGCTCACAGTGAACAGTCTACCTAATACTTTATTCCCACCCTTTTGGCGTTTTGTCCACAAAGAATTATTAAACACATAATGCTATGGAATCTCCCAATAATAATAATTATATGCATCAGAATCTTCTCTATTCAATAAGAACCAAGCCATCAAAGTTGAGTTATGCCTTTTAGCCCTATCTAAAACTTCAGCAAAATCATCAGCATGAAAATACAAATTCTGATCATTTGGCAAATGAATAGCTAATCTTGTGATTGCATGAGATTGGTCATGCATTCGCATTGCAAAAAATCTCCAAACAGCCTCAGGAGCGCTCACATACCTGGAGTCAATGAAGTCCTGTACTTTGTCATGATTGATAATATTTTTTCAGAAATTTGAATATTTGCACAATCGTGCCCTTTATAGATGTATTTAAATAAATATTTCACACTTTTAATTGATGCACAGACTTCAACATTTATATGACAGTTATATTTAAAGCACAAATATGGATTATAAGGGACAATCCAAGTGTTATCGACAACTTTATTTCCAATAGACATGGTGCTACCAGATCTTCGTTTGTATTTGGGATATCCATCAATATTTCCAATGGTCGCATTTTGAAATTCTTTTGGATATCCCTTTGAACATTTTCCATTTTCCATACATGGACTATTTGGATTTTGTATTCCACATGGTCCATGTACCATATTTGACTTTACAATTTGAAAAAGTCGAGGATACTGGTCTTCATCTGGAATTTCTGCCTTAACTATACGGTCAATGTCATCTTCCATTCGTAATTTGGACTCACTATCTAATATCAATAATATGTGAGAGTGAGGCAGTCCACGTTTCTGAAATTCAATGACATGAATTTTAGCTATTACTTTGCCAAATAAATGGAACTTACATATATCATTTAAAAGAGCATTCAGCTTAATATTAAAAACTCTGGCTGCCAAGTCAGGTCTGTTTTCAACTTTTTGCCAGCGTTGTAAATTGTTTGTATTATCTGCCCATTTGGGGTTGCATGTCATAGTTAGGAATAAATCGGACTTGCCATACTTCGTTACAATTGCCATAGCATCCTGATATCGCTGCTGCATATTTCTGGGACTACCTTCAAAAGATGATGGAAGTATTACCATTTTACCAATAGGCACATTGTCATTTTCAGATCTAGATTTGAGATAATCCATCAAACCACTATATTTTTCAACTCTCAACTTAGATTGGTTTGCTTTAATGAAATTTATCCAATTGGCCTCCATTTTTTAATATGAATCCACATTAAACTGTTGAGTTAACTCTCCTGCATTTAAAATAGGATTGAACGTGTCCCTCACAGAGAGATGAAATCCATAATACTGCATTTGTGTGACTCGTGTCCTTACATTTCATCTAGTATTATTGTTGATTACACTGTTGTTTCTGAGTCTTAATGCAATATCTGTTCCCCAGCCTTTTTCACCATGTGGAAAAAGAATAGGATATGTCATTGCATCTAATGTAGGAAACAGGATACTATTTGTTTCATTTTAGTGGCACTTGGGTTATTGGGATCTGGTTTACAATGAATGAGCAAGTCCCTTTCAAAAGGAGGTTCTCCATCTTCGTTTCTGAATATGACAGCAACCTCGGTTACACGGGGAGAATTATATCTACCTGGGTCACTGTTACGATCATATTTAATTGCCATAGTTACCTCTGTGGGAGCTATACCTTTTGCTGCTGCTTCAGATTGGGCTTCCTTTTCTACCTCATGTAGCATCTTGTACGATTTTGTTAATTCATTTATTTCATGCATGAGGTTATTGATGTTGATCATGAGTCTTTCTGAGCAGCCCTGGTTTTCTGGCATTGCTAATCGTTTACTTGTAGCTTCGGCTGTATCCAAAATATAGAGTTGAGCAAACTTCCGAGAAACACCATCCGAAGGATGTAAAGTTCCAGTATGGTGATAAACTTGTCCGTGTATTCTAAAACAGTATGGCCCATACCCTGATGGCGATGCAATATTTGCACCCATGGAAGCAAAAGCAAAAGAACTATTTATGGAACGAATATTTTCCATGAAATTTTTACTGTCAGAATCTTCGTTTGTCATTAATCTTTTTAAATATGCTGGGTATTCTGGAAAATGTATATCATTTGGACAGACTTTACCTTTGCTATAACATCGAGTAAGTTTTCCATCAGATGGTTTTTCATCAGAGAAATTTAGTGATAGGCAAAATTGGCATCTAATAGTCATTGCACCACAACTATGTTCGAGAATTGCATCCTCATGTACTCCATTTTTTATGAGAAGGCAGATCCTACCAGTATTGGTAGTACTTGTTAATGACTGTTCTTTGCACATATTCTGTCGACACTGCCACCTTCTTTCAAGTTCAGAGGCACATTGATCTTTAGACAATTTTTGTTGATGACGCCGGCTTCTTTCAGCTTCAGAGCCACGTTTTTCTAATAGCTGCTCTTCAGATACATTCTGTCGCAGTTGCCGCCTTCTTTTAAGATCAGAAGCATGTTGGTCTTCAGACATTTTCTTTCAGCTGCAGAGCTACCTTGTATCAATAGTAGATGTTTAGACATAGTTCCACCTCCTTGCTGTCAGGTGAATGCGAGTCCTGGCTGTCAGGTGGCAGGGAGCTGTCTGACCAAAGGTCAATTCTCTAAGGGTGGGACTTCCTCTTCTCTGCTGTCAGATGGCTATCAGACCACTGAGAGCTGTCTGACCAATGGCTGATTCTGGCTGATTCTGTGGGGTGGGACTTCCTCCTCCCTGCTGTCAGAGTCTGGGCCAGCACAAACTGGGACACAGCATCAAGTCCCCCTGCTCCAGAAGACCCAGAGTCAACTCCTCGCCCACTTGTGTGTCCCCTGAAAGCAACATCCAGCCTCATGGAGGGGCTGACAGGCCCAGACATGCCAGAGGCTGGGGAGCAATGAGGCTGGATCTGCCACTGGAGTAGGCGGATCCCACCTGTCCACTTGGTCCCCACGACCCCTGGCCGGGCCTATAAGCCCAAACAATCCAGCTTCGCTGCTCAATCCCAGACACTCCAGAGGTCTCAGAGCAGCTATGCTTGATCTGCTACTGGAGTGGGTGCATCCCACATGACCCCTGGACCAACACCCCAGGCGCCTCCCAGCCACACACCCCGGATGCTGGCGGCGGGGACCGGCCGGTGCGTGGGGCTCGGACGCTTGCATGGGGGCGCAAGTGCCTCCCAGCCAGACTGTGGGACTCTGGAGGGGCTGGACTGGGGGACTCTGGCGGGGCTGAGAGCACTGGGCACTGCCATCTTGTGGCTATGGGCGCTGCCATTTTGTAGCTGAGGGACGTCTAATTTGCATATTACTCTTTTATTATATAGGATACTCATGTTTATTGTTTTTTTTAACTTTCTTGAGCAAAAAGATCAAGACTTCAATAATCAGCTGTTCTGGAAACAAGTGTCTAAAAAATAAATAAAATCTTAGATATATTTAGTTCCCTGAGTAGTATTATAGGCATTTATCATAATAGAATACCATCCTCATATAATAAAAGTAAATTTTGTTTTTAAAGGCTATTATACTTTTGATGTGCAGAAATATGAATAAATGCCAAGTAAGCAGTGGTAGGAGTGGGTAAGAGTCTGGAAGACAAATCTAACTGGGATCCCATACCAATACAGATCTGTCTATGAGCATATAAAGTTTATTCAAAGTAGAATCAATGGAATGCAATGCTGTTAGTGTCCCTAAATATAATTGTAAGGTGTATATAATGTAAATCAACATAATGTATAATAGTATACTAGAGGTTAATATCCAAAATATATAAAGTACTCATACAACTCAAAAAAAAAAAGGATCAACAATCCAATTAAAAATGGGCAGAAGACCTGAATAGACATTTCTCCAAAGATGACATACAAATGGCAAAGAGACACATGAAAAAATGCTCAAAGTCACTGATCATCTGAGAAATGCAAATTAAAACCACAATGAAATATCACTTCACACCTGTCAGGATGTCTATCATTAAAAAAAAATCAACAAAGAAGTGCTGGTGAGGATGTGGAGAAAAAGGAACACTAGTTCACTGCTGGTGGGAATGCTGACTGGTGCAGTCATTATGGAAAACAGTATGGAGTTTCCTAAAAAAGTTAAAAATGAAACTTCCATTTGACACAGTGATCCCACTTCTCTGAATATGTCCCAAAAAATCTCAAAACACCAATCAGAAAGAATATAATTACCCCTGTGTTCATAGCAGCATTATTTACAACTGCTAAGATTTGGAAACAGCCCAAGTGTCCCATCAGTAGATGAAAGGATAAAAAAGCTGTGGGACATTTGATACTATATATAGTATATTCCATAGTGTAAATGTAAAAAAGAGAGATCTCTTACCCTTTGGGACAGCACATGATCTCACTCATTTATGGATAATAAAGAACATTATAACTTGATTAACAAAAAGATAGATACAGAGGCAGAGAAGCATCGAACAGACTGTCAAATTACAGCAGAAAGACTGGGGAGGGCGGGGGGAGGTAAGAGATCAACCGAAGGACTTGTATGCTTGCATATAAGCATAACCAATGGATGCAAGACACTGGGGGGTGAAGGCATTTATAGGAGTAGGGTGGTGGGGGGGAAATGGGGAGATATGGACACAAGTAATACCTTAATCAATTTTAAAAATTGAAAAAAAAGAAACATTAACAAAAACAGGTAATAAATGCATAATGTATGCAAAATTTTAGTATCTTTCCAAACCTTATCTCCCTCGCCATACATTTCTATTCTCTGGAGAGAACCACAGTTGACAGATGCTTGTGTATCTTTCCAAAGATATTCTATGTACGAGGAGCACGTACACAGCAGTAATGAAGTAAAACAGTAAAAAAAAATTTAAAAGAAAGATAACAATTCCTGACCTTGCCTTGACCTTCGCAGCGCTGGCTTCGTCCGGTAGGTCATCCGGAAGGACTTCCAGAAAGTTGTTCAGCTGTCTGGTCTAATTAACATATTACACTTTTATTATTATAGATATTATAGATTGTATCCAGTGTCACCATGGAGTGAACTTTTTGTGAACTATTTGTCTTACTGAATACTCAAAGAAAAGGGATGTTAGGCAAAGAAGGAAAGATCATGAAAATGTTCTTTCAAAATTTCCATCTATAACTTGCTAACATATTACCTGTTTTCCATTTTAATTCAAATATTGAGAGACTAAAAGTATGTCATCATTTATGGTAATTGTATGTGTTTCCTCCCACCACCACGCTCTTAAAAAGGAATTAGAAAACTTGGTATTAGACAATGATGGTACTATAAAATGTTGACTGAGGTAAAAATTAAAGTAATACTTTTTACCCTGATAGACCTATGGTACTTTAATTTTTTAATAATCCTGAAGGCAGAGGTTGCTAGCTCCATACCATAGATGACAACTATAAATAGCAAGCTTATCGGGTTGCCAGGCACCTAAGGGATTTATTTTTAATCTTCAACAACATCTTATAAGGTTTGATTCTTTACTTTCCCTTTACAGATAATGAGTCTTTGAAAGTGGAAATGACTTTCCTGGGCCACACTAGTAGATGGGGAAGACTAGGCTTCAACTGAAGTTCTGTTCAACTCTAGCACTTGTGGGTTTCATGCACAGTGCTTGATAGTCTTCTAATAAGCTGAAGTCTCACTCTCAGGAATACACATCAGTTCTGACTGCCTTCACAACCCCATTTCTCCATGTCCCCCTCTCCTTCTCCTCCCATGTACTCAGCTTCCACCCTCTTGAAGTTTCAGCCACAGTCAAAGGAAATAGGACAGCATACTGAGTTTGTGTGTGTGTGTGTGTGTGTGTGTGTGTTTGCTTCCTTTTCCATAACAGGTGCTAGTTTCACAGTGCTCATTGAATGTACTGCAGTTTTCCCTAAGATTTTCATTGTTGCAATTAATTATTTTCCCGCCTGTAGCAGACTACTCTGCACCCGTTTCTTGAAAACAGTAACTAGGAACATTCAAGCAAAGAAATGTGTGAATATGTAAAATTTCCTTTAACATGCTCTTTTCTTCCTAAATATTGTAAAGATTTAGTTGGTTAAAGCTAGTTAATACTTTAATGGTTAGAGCTGCTTTCATTAATGGTTTTAATGAAAATTTTGCTTAATATTTTTAAGATTTGGTTAAACCTACTTTAGTTATTAATTTCCAATTACCACTAACAGCGTGATCCTTGTCTAGGACTGGTCAAGGCAACAGAGTCACCCAAAATATTCCTGGAATAAAGGGACTTAAAGAAGATATTGGAGTTTACATTAACATTGGAAATGCTAGGAAAAGAAGGTCAGGAACATCAAATTTTAATTTAAAGTCAAAATCCAGTTGCTACCTAAAGTTTAAAAAGTAGACATTGAGCACCTCAGCCTAAAGACAGTTTTCCTTGAAAACTGCTGTAGTTCTCAAAAATATCTGAGACCCCTGGCTGGTGTGGCTCAGTTGGTGGTGCATTGACCTATGCACAAAGAGGTTACCAGTTTGATTCCCTGTCATTGATGCTTTCCTCTCTCTCCCTCTCCCTTCTTCTCTCTTTAAAAAGAAATCAATAAAAACATTTTTTAAGTTACACACAGACTCCTCCTTTAGAGAAGGGAATTCTGGGAAATATAGTTCCCTATATCGCTTTACATTGCAGGGCTTGGAAGCCCAGAGTGATGCCAAACTCACAGCAAATAATCAGCACAACCCATTCTGGTCAACTCTGCATCAATACACATGGCATTGGCTTTAAGACCAGGTAGCCTGGAGAGACTGAAAAAACAATGAGGAGACTATTAGTAAACAAACTTTTAGTAGTGTCTGGAGAGAAAGTGATGAAACAATCTTGGAGACTAGAAAGAAGGCAACGTATGGTAACAAAACAATTTGTAAGAGAGTTGTCTCCCATAATCTAAAAGATAAAATCTGCTGGATGAACTTGTGAATCTGGCAAAGAGGATCCCGTAAACCAAAAGGTTGCTAGTTCAATTCCCAGTCAGGGCACATACCTGGGGTGCAAGTTCCATCCCCAGTCAGAGGGCATATGGAAGGCAAATTGACTGATATTTCTCTCCTCTCTCTCTCTCTCTCTCTCTCTCTCTCTCTCTCTCTCTCTCTCTCTCTTGAAGGGGTTAATGGGGGAAAAAGGGATATATATATATTATATAAAAATATATAATAACTATATATTTCTTCTTCCCATTACATCAATCCCTTTAGCATTTCCTGCAGTGCTGGTTTGGTGGTGACAAACTCCATTAGCCATGTTTTGTCTTGAAAGCACTTAATTTCACCATCTATTTTGAATAATAGCCTTGCAAGGTATAGTAATCCTGGTTCCTGATCCTTGCTTTTTATTACCTTGAGTTCTTCATGCCATTCCCTTCTAGCTGTAGAGTTTCTGATGATAAATCAGCTGACAGCCTTATGGGAGGTCCTTTGTAGGGGAGAAAATTGCTTTTCTCTTGCTGCCTTTAAGATTCTGTGTTTGTCCACTGGGGTGGTGGGGGCTTGCCCGGGGTGGGAATGGTTTAGGGCAGGGGTCAGTTGGAGAAGAAGGAGACATATGTAAAACTTAAGATAATTATAAAAAAAATTAAGTGTATATTTTAAAAATAAAATCTAAAATTAAAAAAGCAAAAATAAAAATCTGAAATTAAAAAATGAAAATAAAAAAAGATTCTGTCTTTGTCTTTAATTTTTGGCATTTTAGTTATGATGTGTTGGGCATGGCCCTGTTTAGGTTCTTCTTGCTTGGGACTCTGTGCTTCCTGAACTTGTGTGACTTTTTCTTTCACCAGGTTAGGGAACTTTTCTGGTTTCTGGCACTTTATTCCCTTTCTGGTACTCCTATTATGTGAATATTGTTATGTTTCATGTTGTCCCACAGATCACATAAGCTCTACTCCTGTTTTGGTATTTTATTTATTTGTATGTTTTGTTTTTTTAATCATTCTTTATTATAGAAAGTATTACATATGTTCCCTTTTTCCCCCATTAACCCCTTCAAGTCTGCCCCTGCCCCCCACCCCAGGCCTTTACCACCTTATTATCTGTGTCCATGGGTTATGCTTTTATGCTTTTATGGTTGATTACTGCCCACCCACCCACCCTCCCCAACCTTCCCTCCGAGATTCCGCACTCTGGTCCATGCTTACATGTCTCTGGATCCACTCTGTTCATTAGTTTATTTTGTTATTTAGATTCCACATATGAGTGAGATAATATGATATTTGTCTTTCTCTGGCTGACTTATTTCACTTAGAGTGATACTCTCCAGGTCCCTCCATGCTGTCTCAAAGGGTAAGAGATTCTTCTTTATTACTGCTGCATAGTATTTCATGGTATAAATGTACCACAGCTATTTTATCCACTCATCTACTGATGGGCACTTGGGCTATTTCCAGATTTTAGCTATTGTAAATTGTGCTGCTATGAACATGGGAGTGCATACATTCATTCTGATTGGTATTTTGGGTTTCTTAGTATAAATTCCTAGAAGTGGGAACACTGGGTCAAATGGAAGTTCCATATTTAATTTTTTGAGGAAACTCCATATTGTTTTTCATAATGGCTGTACCAATCTGCATTCTTACCAGCAGTGTACTAGGGTTCCCTTTTCTCCACATTCTCCCCAGCACTTGTCATTTGTTGATTTGTTGGTGGTAGCCATTTTGACAGTTGTGAGGTGATACCACATTATCATTTCAATTTGCATCTCTCTGATGATCAGTGACTTTGAGCATTTTTTCATATGTCTCTTGGCCATCTGTATGTCTACTTTGAAGAAGTGTCTATTTAGGTCCTTTGCCCATATTTTAATTGAATTGTTTGTCTGTCCTTCTTTTGTTACATTGTAGGGGGTATATATATATATATATATATATATATATATATATACCCTTTATCAGATGTATCATTGCCAAATATGTTCTCCCATACAGTGAGCTCCCTTTTTATTTTGTTGGTTTCTTTTGCTGTGCTGAAGCTTTTCATTTTGATGTAGTCCTATTTGTTTATTTTCTCCTTAGTTGTTTTTTGTTTGTTTGTTTTGTTTTGTTTTGTTTGCCTAGGAGATGTATCCAAAAACATATTGCTACAAGAGATGTCTGAGACTCTACTGACTATGGTTTCTTCTGGATTTTTATGGTTTCCCGACTTACATTTAAGTCTTTTGTTCATTTTGAGCTTATTCTTCTGTCTGGTGTAAGTTGGTGTAGTTTCATTGTTTTGCATATATTTGTCCAATTTTCCCAACAGCATTCGTTGAAGAGACTGTCTGGATTCCATTGTATGCTCTTGCCTCTTTTGTCAAATATTAATTGAGCATAATGGCTTGGGTCGGTTTATGGGTTTCTGCTCTGTTCCACTGAGCCAAATGCCTGTTCTTGTGCTAATGCCATGTACTCCTGTTGATTAATTGATTTTTCTTTTTGGTTCTTGGATTGAGTGATTTTTTTCTACCCTGTCTTCTAATTCATTGATCCAATCCTTGGCTTCCCCTAATTTGTTCTGTGTTCCTTCCACTGTGTTCTATATTAGTGTTATGTCATTCTTCAGTTACTATATCTTTTCTCAAACTGTTGAGTATCTTTGCATCATTATTCTGACTTTATGTATGGTAAATTTCTTACCTCCGTTTCATTTAGCTCTTCTGGAGAAGTCTCTTGTTCTGTCATTGGGGCTTGTTTTTGTTTTGTCTCCTCATTTTGGTTGTGTGTTTGGGGTTGAGTCTATGTATTATGTAGATCCTCTACGAGTCCCAATCTCTAGTGCAGAACAAAGTCAGATGTTGTTTGTGACTGGCCCAGAGTACCCTGTTTGGAGCTATCAGCAATCCATGGCTTGTGGCTCTCCCCAAAATCTGCACCAGGGACTGCTTTTTTTAGCCCCAGGAGCGTGATTAGATCAAAGACTCAAAACCTCCTTATACCCACCTCTGCCTGCAGTCCTATTGACATTCAGTTTTGATTAGCCTCAGGTTATGGACCACAGGGTGGGGTTGAGAGGTCCTCCAACAGGGTAGGGCAACTGCCTTCCCCGAGGCAAAACTGCAAGGATACCAAAGGTTCACTGGAAAAAGATGTCCTCTGCAGTGTGAGGGAATGGCTTAGCACAGGAAACTGGGTATCAGCCCTCAGAGCCCCCAAGCCTGGATTCTGCTCACACAGCTTCAGTCCTCTCAGCCCTCTCTCAGCTGGAACCCAAGGTGTGTGGCTGCATACGAAATTCTGTGCATTAGCCCTTTAAGAGGGTTCCTGCATTTTAAGCTCTGTCCCTGGCAGACAGCAATCCTGTTGCTTTTTTAGCCAGATATTATGTGGGCACCTTTCTTAGTTCTGGTGCTCTGGGCTGGGGAATCAAGCCTGGGGTTTAGACTCCAGGATTCTCAATGGGAACCCCCCACAGCTGAGATATTCCTCCAGAACTTCAGCTGCTGTCTGTAGGAGCTCAGCCAGCCCTTTTGTACCTCTGCACTTCCTACCAGTCTCTGTGCGGTCTCTACTTTCTGTCCTCAGTTATCAGGGTTCTCTCAGCTAGTCTTCAGTTGATTATTCAGAATGGTTTTTCTGTATTTTAATTGTATTTCCAGTTTGGTCCTGGGAGAGTGTCAGTGTAGCTTCCACTTACTCTGCCACCATTTTGGAATCGCTTCTAAGATTCTTAATCATATAGCCCCATAGCCCTAATATTCTTTGCAAAGTAGACAGAAGTCTATCGTGAAAAATTATGCATGTGACTTTTTGGGACATATCGTGACTTCCAATGAGGTTTACAGGGAAATACAAAGTGTTTAAGAGAATTATACTGACTTGGATCAAAGGGCAGAGTTCAAAATAAAATTATTTTTATAGGCAGAACACAGGCTGAAGAGTTTACTTAGCTGTAATGTAGACTACTTCTCACAGAAAACACAGGACCTCTCTGAGAGCAGAGTCAACAGCCCGGAGAGAGGCTTTGAGAGCCACAGAGTACAGTGGGTTAGACAACCAAACTAGGGAGCAGAAGTGGGCCTATTTGAAGGTGAATTTCTAAGCCTCCTAGTAGAGCTCTCTGACATTTGTCTGGGTGAATTTCAGATGAGTGGCCACCATGTGCCTCTATTTTCCTAATATTTTTGAAAGGAGATGTCTAGTACAATTTTCCTATCCCTGACTGATCATTTTATGTTAGGAACTAGGGAACAGATGACTTGTTGTGTTTTTTTTAGTTCACAGGTCTCTGAATCAAGAGGCACTGCAACCTCAAAGAGCCTCATCTGCTGCTTGATCCCATGCAAAACACAAGATTATGGGCTCTGAGACTGTGCCATGATTGGATGAGTCTTGGGCAGCCAGGAGACAAGGTGAATACATTTTGAATATGAGAGAAATGGGAATTATTGCAGCCAGTAGACAATCCAGGGGAATGATAATCCTACAGGTGAGAATGAAACTTGGTCAGACATCTGGGAATAACAGACACCTCACCTAAGTGAGGGGTAGAGTTGAAGCAAAATGTGACAAGAAGGAATGGGTATCCAAAGCCAAAAAGGCAGTTGAGTTGACAAATCTGAGTAGGGTACATCAAAACCTAGAGTTCAAGAGACTTAAAGATTAGATACAGAAGGCAGTGATAACGAAGTAGATAAAGAAAATCTATTCATATACATGGAAAATGTGAGCAACGCTCCTTTGACTTCAGAAGTGCTGCAAAGCCTTGTGAAGACCCACATTGCTCTCTGTAAGCACATTTCACTGGGCTGAAGGAGTTTGAGCAATTCTTAACATTTTCACGCCCTAGCCCACAAATCACTTCTTAAATTTGAAACTCTGCAATCCCAGACTCTGAATGTAACTGCAACCTCTCCCATTTTTTTCATCTTTGCACATTACCTAAGCCTGCATTATACCTGCTCCTTGCCTCATCAAGACCTCCATTTACCCAACCCTGCCATGTTTCCTCATTAAATTTCTCTCTCTGATCTGCCCCTTTCTGAAACTACCATTGACCCAGCATCATCACCAGCATCTTCCCTTGGCCCCAGTCTGCATCCTGATTCCTGATCCTATCCAGAATTAATTCAATTATCTTTTTCTCTGGGAATAAATCTCTAATTTTAGAGCACTGATGGAGGATAACAAAACCTAGATCAATTTTATTCCAATGACCTTCTACGCTTCTCATTTCAGCTACATCTTTCACAGTTCTCTAAATCTTTTTGCTTAAGCTTCCTCCCTAAAGCAGTGGCACAACTCTCTTCAAGCTGTATCACTGTACTTGCAAAACTCACTCTGCCAAAACACAGATCCTATCCTTTCACTTACCTTCTTAAACATGTTGAAAACTTCTTATTGCCTGGAAAAGAAAATCCAGCGTTCTTATCATGCCAGGACCTTCATTGTCGTCCTAGGTAATTTTCACTCCTCACTTCCTTGGTGCTGCCGTGCCTTTGCAGGACCCACATCATACTACTTACTTCATGTGTCTAACGCATCCTGCCTTCATGCCTCTGCTTTTGCCCATACTTTATCCTCTACTAGAACAGCGTTCACTGTTTCACCACAGTATGATTAATTCTTCCTCACCAGTATTTCTAAGACACTTTATACATACTCTCTAATGCCCTTATTGCATTGTGACTATACTATAAGTATGTGTTTAACTTCTTTCATAAACACCTAGTATCTTAAAGACAAGTACAAGGTATTATTTTGAAGTTTTGTCCCTGAATAGGTTTGTTTGCTTATTTGGTGGAATTTGCTTTTGTTTGCTTTTTTTTTACAACTAGAAAATTAATCAGCACATAAATAGCACTCAATAAATAGTTCTTAAGTAAATGGGAGCATCCTATCTAATAAAGGAGTAATATGCAAATTGACCATCACTCCAACACACAAGATGGCTGCCCCCATGTGAACACAACATGGCCGCCACAAGATGGCCAGCAGGAGAGGGCAGTTGGGAGGACCCAGGCCTGCATGGGAGAGCAGTTAGGGAGACCAGACCTGCAGGGGAGGGCAGTTAGGGGTGACCAGGCCTGAGGGGAGGGCAGTTAGGGGCAATCAGGCTGGCAGGGGAACAGTTAGGCATCAATCAGGCTGGCAGGGGAGTGATTAGGGGGTGATCAGGCTGGCAGGCAGAAGCGGTTAGGGGCAATCAGGAAGGCAGGCAGGCAAGCAGTTGGGAGCCAGCAGTCCTGGATTGTGAGAGGGATGTCCGAGATTGGAAGGGTTCAGGCTGGGCTGAGGGACACACACACACACACACACACACACACACACACACCCATGCACGAATTTCGTGCACTGGGCCTTTAGTAGAAATATAATAAGGACATTGGAAGTCTCAGAATTGAAAAAGCAATAAAAGATGTTTGAAAATTCTATGGACACATTTCTACCATTATAATTTGAACATCAATATATACATTTAAACCTGCTCATTATCTTAAACATTCCCAGAGAGAAATAAACAGTTCATTCTATTGGATACTTGCCTCCATTTGAATACAATTCTTACTCTGTAACAATATTTTACATAAAAAATTTTAGTTACTTTATCGACCTCAATACTAGAAGAGTTATTAAGTAAAGTAACAACACTTTCACAGACAGTAAAATGGTTTTTTCCACCAGTCAGTTATATTATTATTGTAGAAACATTAATTAAACCTCTATATTTCATTTTTCTTACTTATGGAATGGGAGAAAATAACTGTACCTATCTTATAGGTTAGCACTGACAATTAAGTGGGCTAATACATTAAAGCAGTTAACATCCCTGGAGAAGTAGAAACTCAGAAAAGACAAGTATTATTGTTATTCTAATTGGAGCAGCCAACTTTGTAGGTTCTCATGAGTTCTTGAGAGAACTGAATGTTACTTTCATGTTATTAATAAAACTATGTGTGTATGAACCCCTCCAGGTCTTTATAATCTAAACTAAGTTAAACTAGGAGCTTATAGTTTAACCTGAAGAGGAACAATATAATTGGATGTTAAGATAAAGACAACTGAATATAAATTAACATTAGATTTTTTTTAATGTATATAAGCAGAGGAGTAAAATGTATCATGTAGCTAGTAAAACAAATTGGCAAATATTCATGCTGAATAAATCCTGTGAAGTTTTTCTCTCTCTATTATTATCAAAGGGGCTACATATAGTCAATGGGACTACAGGCTCTACTTAAAGAGTAATCCTGGCTCTTATTCGATGAAGACATTCAAAACACAGAATACAATCTATGTTTTAAGGGTAGGAGAAACTTGAGTGACATTGCCTATGTTCAGTAACCCAGAGGTGGTCCCTAGCAGCATGAGGACTCACCGTGGGAACTTTAGCTGTAAAGGAATAGGAACAAATCTGATTACAGGCTGTGTTTGAATTAATAATGGTACATTATTTATTGAAATTCTAATTGTAAGTGGCAAGAAAAATAAGACAAAAAGGTAAAGAAACCCAATTGCAACTGGCTGCATTTGTTTTCCTATTTTCTTTGTTTTCTATAAATACACTATCAGATTAATTTTTCTAAATTTAATAATGAAAAGATTTCTTATAAACTGTAATAGAATTTATGTGAGACATTTTTATTAATTTCCTTAATACTAAATACCATTTTATTGAACTTAATTTGAATGCTACAGTGTGATGCTTAGAGAAATAAGTTGAATTATTAAATAATTTACTTGCTTATTATAAGCTGGTCCTTTTTCCTACAGAATTATGTTTTATTATGGAAACACACAGAACTATTTTCAGTTTCTCTTTTTTAATATTCTGTTCAAAATGTAATTTGAAGATTATCTCTTGAAGAGGCTTGTGTGCCAAAATTATCAGGAAAATTAAAGTGGAAAGTTATTTTTGCTTATAACATGGGAAATATCAGCACTTTTAAATGAATTCTCGTAATGCTAAATAATCTAGCAAAAGAATTAACCAACTAAGAAAATATTCAGCCCTTTTATTGAATACATAGTGCAAATGTTATGATGGGAAAATGGGGGTAAAATTGGAAGGAAGGTAGAAATTAATTAATCTACATGTTTCCAAGATGTCTAAATGGCTTTGGAGTGAGCATTTCACCACTGACCATTGACCCCTCACGCCCACCCCGGAGATGTTTCTAGGGAAGACAGCTAAAGACTGTGAGGTCCACTGATATTGAAAGCATATATCAAGGATTTTCATGACAGTTCTGATGGTGCTGATAAGCACACCATTATGCCTCAGGACCTGAGATCCAATATTGTTTTAGGAAATAGGGTCATATGGCATAACTCCTACAGGCTGAAAAGAGTGTAAATGACGTGGGGAGAAGGGAGTTAAAAGGCCTAGAGCAGGAGGTCCAAGAGCTGCCCTAAGACCTCAAAAAAAAAAAAAAAAAAAATAGGGAGCCATCAGAAGTAGGAGTAAGATGGTTTATTTGAGACACTCCAAGAAGTAAGTTAGGAATGTGAGAAAGAGAGACGCTGAGAAAGTTGTACAGTAGAAATGTCAGAGCTGCTGTCAATGAGAGGAATTCATAGATGCTACAGCAGTGAAAGGATTAACAAATGGCTGAGGAACAACCAGATTGATTACCTTACACCCACGTGACTTCTGGGACCAGCAGCAGCAGCATCACCTGGGCTCCTGTTAGAAATGAAATCTGGGCTCCCTGCCCCAGATCTACTAAATTTCAAACTCCAGAGACTTGGACCAAGTCATCTGTGTTTTACCAAGCCCTCCTGGTGATTCTGAAGCAAACTAAATTCCAGAACAATTGGTTTAGAATTGCAAAGGAAACTTGAGCCTCTGTCCCAATTATGCCCCAATTGATTGATTATCTGTCTGGACTCAGTGGGACAAACGCAGGTGACCAGGGGTCAGCAATAACGGCCTCTCCCCTGGTGCTTCAATGTCTAGACAGCTGAGCCGAACCGGAACACATGACACACAAGACAGAACTAGTATGCAATCACACAGGGCTTATTTACCTATTCCTAGTGGGTCCTAGGCTCCAGCAAAGGCCACCCGGCGATGCGCACTGAAGGACAGACGATGAAAACAGAGACAGGCAGGCGGCCGCAGTTGGTTCAGGCTCACACAGCAGAGCAGTCAGGGGCTCGTCTCTCAGAGCGACATGGAGTCCTCCTCTTATCGGGCAGGACACCTCAACTGAAGAGTCTCAGGGTCATATAGGTTCTATAGACCGTGGTAAACAAGTTGTGTCCTTATCAGTGTGGGCCAGACGGTGTGCCTTATGCTGGGAGCAGGGCGTTTACACTTTAAGGGCTCAGAGCTTTTACATCAAGATAGTGGGGTGTTCATTAATTTTCGAAGTTACAGAGTATCGGGGGTTTCCATACAGCAAACATTTCACACAATAATTATTTCATACATTAGAGGGGTTACATTATTATAACAGCCTCCATTCTTCATCTGGAGTTGTCTTACCTTTTAAAAACAGGTAAGTGTTGCTTTCAATTATAATGTAGATATACGACTCCTTTTCAATTACACACCGCAAAATACTCATTTTCCAGGTAGTAGGTTTCAAATTTCTTCTGCCTCTCAATTTGCTTAGGAGAAGCCATCAGAACCTGCCTTAAATAAATATGAGAAAATAAAAGTTAAATGCGATGCTGATAAACCAAATACAAGCAGAATATAAAATATGCTGCACGCCAATGTTTTATAATACACACACACTTCAAAGAAAGCACTTGATATAAAACTATCAAGTATTTTAAATTATTGTTCTAATAGTTCCAACAAATGAAACATAACTATTTAAAGTAAAAAAATTATTTAAGGAATATGGAGGTAAAAATATTATTAGTTATAAGTAAGAATAAAGTTTCAGATTTTCATGTTCTTTCTGTCTCTTCCTAAGATCTAGGCAGCTGATAAAGAATTATTCAAGAAGGAGAGAAGGGTAAATGCAAAAAAAAAAAATTCTTATAAAAATAATTATTCTTATTTTATTACATTCTTATTGCTCTTATTTAACTTGTAATTAAATAATACCATGTACTGAATCAAAAAACATAAGCCAGTTTAGAGGGTCTTCTTTCAAAAGTAAGGTTACATGGTTATTATAATTGTGATTTGTAGAAAAGAATAATTTCCACTTCAGGGTGTGTGTCACGCTGAGCTCTCCTTACTGTCACATTCACCTTAGTAGGTGGGTTATTTGGTCAGATGTGTTACTGTAATAATGGGCAGTGTTGTTTGGTTATTTAACTGTATCTAATTTTATTTCATTTTAAACTAAATTAACTACTTCTAACCACAAAGACTACTAAACACTCTGATGTTTTACTTATTTTATAAAATAATCACCGAATGCTAGAGAGATACTAAAAATACTTCATTTTTGTTTAATTTTTTTATAACCTTTATATTATGACATAAAATGCATTAAATTTTCCTTTAGTCTTCGTAAACCCAACAATAATATCCTTAATGTAACTTTGAATTAAGTTCAAGATTGTTTGTGATTTTAAATACTGCCTTTAAAATAATATTTTCTTATGTAATGCACAAATAAATATTAATACATGTGCTTTTAAACTTTTTCTGGCACAAACAGAGAAAATCATAGCTAGGATTAATACAGTTTTTTAATGCAATTCTATAATGGTAGAGATTTTACTGAATAATAGTTTAGTTTACTCATAAAAAATATTTTATTTGAGCTGTATTTCAAGGAATGTTTTGAAAGTTATTATTTGTTACTATTCTCATTGGTTTCTTAAATTAAATTTAATAAAAAAGAAAATGAGTGATCTCAACTCATTTTTTTAATCTATAGAATGTTTTGGAAAAACATACACATATACTTTTTAAAATTTATTCTGAAAGGAAGAGAAAAATATTTAAAGCTTTCTCTGAACTGTTTTTCCCCTCCTTTGTTACAGATACCTATTTTTCAGCTGTATTAATGTTCTCAAACAAAGAAATGGATTTCTTAAACTCATCTGATCAAAATTTGACCTCAGAAGAACTATTAAACAGAATGCCATCCAAGATTCTGGTGTCCCTCACTCTCTCTGGGCTGGCGCTGATGACAACCACCATCAACTCTCTTGTGATCGCTGCAATTATCGTGACCCGGAAGCTGCACCACCCAGCCAACTATTTAATTTGCTCCCTGGCAGTTACAGATTTTCTTGTAGCTGTCCTGGTGATGCCGTTCAGCATTGTGTACATTGTGAAAGAGAGCTGGATTATGGGGCAAGTGGTCTGTGACATTTGGCTGAGCGTTGACATTACATGCTGCACGTGCTCCATCTTGCATCTCTCTGCTATAGCTTTGGATCGGTACCGGGCAATCACAGATGCTGTCGAGTATGCCAGGAAAAGGACTCCCAAGAATGCTGGCATTATGATTACAGTAGTTTGGATTATATCTGCTTTTATCTCTATGCCTCCTCTGTTCTGGAGGCACCAAGGAACTAGTAGAGATGACGAATGCATCATCAAACACGACCACATTGTTTCCACCATTTACTCAACATTTGGAGCTTTCTACATCCCATTGACATTGATTTTGATCCTCTACTACAAAATATATAAAGCAGCAAAGACGTTATACCACAAGAGGCAAGCCAGTAGGATTGCCAAGGAGGAGCTGAATGGTCAAGTTCTTTTGGAGAGTGGTGAGAAAAGCACCAGACTGGTCTCCACAACCTACATGCTAGAAAAGTCTTTATCTGATCCATCAACAGACTTTGATAAAATTCATAGCACAGTGAAAAGTCCCAGGTCTGAATTCAAGCATGAGAAATCTTGGAGAAGGCAAAAGATCTCAGGAACAAGAGAACGCAAAGCAGCCACTACCTTGGGATTAATTTTGGGTGCATTTGTCATATGTTGGCTTCCTTTTTTTGTAAAAGAATTGGTTGTTAATGTCTGTGAAAAGTGTAAAATTTCTGAAGAAATGTCAAATTTTTTGGCATGGCTTGGATATCTCAATTCCCTTATAAATCCACTGATTTATACAATCTTTAATGAAGATTTTAAGAAAGCATTCCAAAAACTTGTACGATGTCGATGTTAGTTTAAAAAAGGTTTATTATTAAAAGGTTGTGATTATTCTTTTTGAGGTGAAGTAACTAAGTGAATGCTAAATGACAAAGCATTTAAACTTTTAGAAGGAAATAAATTAAAACTGCTAAAATGATAAGACTAATTTATATTTTAATAGCAGCAGGAATATTAAATTTATTAATATAAAAATATTACTTTTGACTATCATTCTAGAGTACTCAAAATTAGAAAATAATTTATTGTTTATAAGCAGTATTTTGCTTTGCCTATGCAATGTTCCTAAAAAGCTAACTGGAAATATATATATACATATATTATTAATAACAGTAGTTTTCCAGATTTATGTCTTACAAAAATTACAGAAGAGTGTTCAATTAACAACATATCTCCTTTCATAATGTCTATAGAATCCTACTGTTTTATTATATAATTCAATTATTTTATTAAAAATATATAATTCACCACAAAGCACATCTTTCTCCTACCTAGCCACTCTTGTTCCCTGTCCCTCTTACCATGGGCAATAGGACAGAGGGGAAGGAGTGACCAAGGACTCTTAGTATGACTGGAGGAAATGTAAAAGTTAGAGATAAAGAATGTCTCTGTATTTAGATAGTAGAGTAATCATAAAGTGAGTTAGGTACTGCAAAATAATTTTAGATACTGAACTTATGCATATTTTACATATTCTTTTTGTTTCATATGAATTCCTAGAGTATTTTTAATTTAACTTAATTTAATTTTTTTTCATCACCATTTATTCCCCTATACCTTCTTCCACTTCCATCCACTGCCCTTGGCCCCACAATCACCACACTGTTGTCTGTCTGTCAACCATCTGTTATCAACATTTGAAATCAAAGCCTTACTCTAAGTAGCAATAACTCAAGGGGAAAAGGTGGGGAGGTCAGGGAGAGATGTTATACTTACACATGTTTATTTAGGAATCAAATGTAAGGCACCAAGTACCCTAGGCTACTCACCATAGTTATTATACTCATAATGTCTTTTTAAGAATGTAAAATATATTTCCTTCTGTTCATGTTAATAAGCTCAATTGCTAACTAAAATGTTCATGAGCCTTTATACTTCAGCAGTTCCATACCTTATATTTAAACATTATTTTCTTTTTATTAGAGAGAATGTGATAGAAACTTTTAGAACTTTTCACTGACTTAAAAAAAATCTAGTTTCCAATTGATAGACATGAATAAGCAGATACTCCTTATCATGATAAATATCTACACTAATAAAAGAGAGACATACAAATTAACCATCACTCTGCTATGCCAAGCCACGCCCTCCAGCCAATCAGGAGCAAGTATGCAAATTAACCCAACCAAGATGGCAGCCGGCCACAAAACTGGAGCAAGCAGGAGTCTTGGGTTGCCCCGGCAATGGAGGAAGCCAAGCTTCCCATCTGCCCTGGCCGGCCCTGGCCTCTGCTCAAGGCTACAAAGTTTCAATTATAGAAGATAAGTCCTAGATACTTGTTTCCAGCCAGCCCTGGCCTCTGCTCAAGGAGGTGCTGAAAAAAGAAAAAAAGGAGGGGCTGGGACCTTGGGTCGCCGGGGAGTGATCAGGCCAGGATGGGACAGCAGAGGCCATTGGGGGTAAGCAGACCAGCAGAGGGGCCAGTTGGGGGTGAGCAGGCCAGCGGCGAGGGGGAGAGCAGGCCAGCAGGCAGAGTGGTTAGGGGTAATCAGGCAGGCAGGCAGGCAGGTTAGTGGCTGAAGCCAGCAGTCCCGGATTGTGAGAGGGATGTCCAACTGCCGGTTTAGGCCCAATCCCTGTAAACTGGCAGTAGGACATCCTTCGAGGGGTACCAGATTGGAGAGGGTGCAGGCTGGGCTGAGGAACATACCCCCTCCCCCCCCATGCATGATTTCATGCACCAGGCCACTAGTATATATATATATAATAAATGATAATTACATACGTATATACCTCCCAATTAATTATTCTACTAGTTAAGTGAACCAAAGCAATTTCATAATTTTTTGGTTGAAAGGCCTACCATCAACCAAGATTATTTGAAAAACAATACATTTTTTTAAGCTGTACCATTATGTGTATTCTAAACATCCTTTCTTTGTGGATGCTTAAAGTACATTACATTTTTTATGTCTCTATAACACATTATTCTCAATCTAACAAATATTTACAGAGTTCTTACTTTATATAACGTCTTTTTAAGAATTACTATATAGAAGATACAAGAAATACTATACTATATACTATATAGAAGATACAAGAAATATTAAAATACAGTTTATTCCTTTAACATGTTTTCAATCTAAAAGGAGGGGCGGGGGTGAATGCTATAATGGAAAAGAAAAAGAACAAAGATCTGGCATGGAAACTGCTTACATAATTTTAATGGTTCAAATTTTTTAAATATCACTTATGGTTCAGGAAAATTTCATAAAAATATATCTAAAATATTATTAAATAAGCAACATTTGGGTAAGAGAAATGGAAGAGCATAATCCAGGTGTGGCAACATCAGTTCAGACTGCATCCTGCAAGTATTTGGTGGGACATGTTCATGAAACATCAGTGAGTTTGGCAACTATTTAAAATAGAAGCAAAAGAAAAGATTAAAAGAGAAAATGGCTGTCATTGTGGCTGACTCTGAATGTCAGAAAAAGAACTTTATTGTCAATTTGGTTACTGTCTGTCAATGAGTGGTCACTTTTTAGTAGAAAAATTATAAGTTTAGGACATGGATTCAAGCAAATAGGGTACTTGGAGATAATGACTTTTTGTTAGAAAGCAAATCAATAATCCAGGCAATGAGGTCTTGAACTTGATTCTGGCAATGAGAAGGAAAGGTAGAAACAGATGAGAGATATTATGGCAGTAGAATCTACAGGATATAGCAAATCTATATATATAAAAGCCTAAGTGACTGGAACAACCAGTTACTATGATGTGCACTGTCCACCATGGAGCAGATGCTCAATGCAGGAGCTGCCCCCTGTTGGTCAGTGCACTCCCATAGCCAACCTCCTCTGGCCGGCCAACCTCCCCTGGTCCCTCCCCACAGCCCCAGGGCTGGGACAGGGAACCGGGGGGGGGGGGGGTGGGGGGGAGTGGCGGCGGACACGGCCCCTTTCCCAGGGGGACTGAGGGCTGGCTCCCATCCCTCCCCCTGACTGGCAGGCCCTGATTGGCCTGCCACCTGCCCACTGCAGTAGTGGCACGGCAAGGGAAAGAGGAGGGGGAGAGACGGCAAACCGCGCGGTGGCAGAGCGCCAACGATGGCGGCGACGGCGGCCAGCATCTGTTTCTTCCATGCCTGGCCCGGCGACTGTTGCCTCCTCTCTGGCTCGGCCCTGATCGGCCTGGCCCCGATTGGCCCTGATCGCTGAGCAGGCCTAAGGACCCCACCCATGCACGATTTTTGTGCACAGGGCCTCTAGTATGTTAATAAGCAGGCAGGCAGATGAAAAGATATGAGTCAGATTACTTGTCCTCAACTGAAATGAGAAACTCAAGAGAAAGGACCATGCCTTCTGGTGAAATGACTTCTGTTTTGGGTATGTTAAACACATAAAGACATGTCAGAGCTCACAGGCACTATGAGCAGTCTGGCCAAGTAAAACTAACAAGTAGATGAGGTTTATCCAAAGCTCTTTTGTCCTCTTCTCTTCTCTTTATCTCTCAGGAACGTATGCTATGTTGACAACTCAAAGCCTGCTCTAGTCCCTGTCACTTTCTGCTTATTTCTTTTTCTCCTTCTCACCAAAATTTGATTGTGATTTATTCATGAAAGGCCTTGCTAAAGTTAAAATAATCTGTTAAATTGATTTTTTTAACCCACCTCAGAAATTTAAATATTTATATTGGAGAACTCTAAGAGACACAGCCCATCAACCCAAGGGAACAAATCTGAAGCAGGGTGTGTTCATCCAAATATACATACCACCCTCTACTCTGAGTTGAACTGTGGCACAAATCTAGGAAAATGTAGTGACAAAGAAGTCAAGTCTCCCCTCAGAGCTCTGGGATTAATCAAGTTTATTATTTCTGTGTGCATAGACCTTTTTCTTTATTCAAAGTTACCGTGACACATTATAGTAATTACCACTCCATCCCTGTGTTCCCCCATGTCCTGGAGGTAAGGGTCATGCCACCGCTCATGAACAAATATGAGTGATTTCTTTTTAATATATTTAAATAGTAGGTAATATAGGACCAAGTGCAATTTGTACTTTCTTTGAAGTTTACTAAAAGCAGATTACACATAACATGATATTATTCCCTGAATACTTAGGATTTATGTAATGAAATAAAATTTCAATGAAAAATTTCCAAGTTACTAAAAGTTAAGGATTTTTACAAAATATATTTTTTTCACACTGATAACAAATGTAATGATATAATAATGTATATAACTTAACTGATAAGGTAGAGGAAGAAAGTATAAGTATCATAGAAAATGGTTAAATATTAGATAATGAAAGTTAATTTCCTGCTACAATTTTAAATATATAGCATCACTAGAAAAATAAATGGAGATTTTATTTTTGCTTTGCTTCTTTTAAACATTTTCAAATGAAGGGTATATAAAAGGTAGGGACAAAACATGAGAGAAAGATAGGAAATCAAACTACTGGATACTAAATTCCATCTAATATTTTATGATTAAGTACAAATTATGTTTGAAAATTCACTACTGCTTATGAAATATAATCTATATATATATATAAAAGCCTAAGCAACTGAACGACCAAATGACCGGCCGCTATGACACACACTGACCACCAGGGGGCAGACGCTTAATGCAAGAGCTGCCCCCTGGTGGTCAGTGCGCTCCCACAGCCAACCTTCTGCAGCCCCTCACCCCCCTGGCTGGCTGGCCTGATGGCCCCAATCAAGGCGGCCAACCTCCCGCGGCCCCTATCCCCTCACCCCCCTCGGAATGGGTGCCAGACACAGGGCTCATGGCTAGGGAGCACCACTGTGGCGGCACGAACCTCTCCCAATCGGGACTGACTGGCCACGAGCCCACAGCAGGCGCAGTGGGGCTGGGATGAGCAGGAACAGCAAGAGGCATTGGACTGCTGGTTTCGGCCCAATCTCCACAGACCATGTCGAGGGACCCCACCTGTGCATGAATTCGTGCACTGGGCCTCTAGTTTTTATTATAAAACTGGTGTAAGATTATGGATTGCCTACCTCAATAGTTTGTTTTGTTTCACAATAAATCCATGAAGTCAGATCCATAGCATAAACAGTTTATTCAGGTACTGGCATTTAACGGATCAATCCTTATATAGGACCATTTTCATTTTGAATCTCCAATCTTCCTTCCCCTATTCTGGTGAATTTGATCTTCTCCCTCTCTCCAACCCCACATGTGCTCTAGGGTGCATGTGTTCTAGGGTGCCTGCTTGCAAGTGAAGAAAAGCTTCTTTGGGACCCATTTTTACATTTTTTATTATATCAGTTATGTAAGCTCCAAATTTAAAAATTCCCTTAGCAGAGCATAATTTCCACATGCACAGGCTCAATCTTAAACTTGCCCCTCTGTATTCAGGAGTTTTGTGTACAATAGCTAAGATCTGTAAACAGCCCAAGTGCCCATCATTAGGTGAGTGGATAAAAAAAGCTGTGGTACATTACCGAAACCGGTTTGGCTCAGTGGATAGAGCATCGGCCTGCGGACTGAAAGGTCCCAGGTTCGATTCCGGTCAAGAGCATGTACCTTGGTTGTGGAAACATCCCCAGTAGGAGGTGTGCAAGAGGCAGCTGATCGATGTTTCTCTCTCATCGATGTTTCTAACTCTCTATCCCTCTCTCTTCCTCTCTGTAAAAAAATCAATAAAATATATTTAAAAAAAAAAAAGCTGTGGTACATATACAGCATGGGATACTATACAACAGTAAAAAAGAAGGATCTCTTACCCTTTGAGGCAGCATGGAGGGACCCGGAGATATACTAAGCGAAATTCAGAGAAAAACAAGTATCACATGATCTTATTCTTATGTGGAATCTAATGAACAAAATAAACTGTTGAACAAAATAGATCCAGTGATATAGAAGCATGGAACAGACTGCCGAATATCAGAGAGAAGGAGGGGATGGGTGGGTAGGTGGGAAGATATCAAGCAAAGAACTTATATGCATATATGCATAACCTATGGACACAGATAATAGGGTGGTGAAGGCCTAGGGTGGGGGGCAGAGGGTGGGAGCGGGCTAGAAGGGGTCAATTGGGGGGGGTACATATGTAATACTTTCAATAATAAAGAGGTTTTTTTTTAAGATACAAAAATTGCCAATTGTACACTTGAAACCTATATAATTTTATTAACCAGTGTCACTCCAATAAATTTAATACAAATTTAAAAAGTAAAGATGTACATATTGCCAGTTATAAAAACAATCATGGAGATGTAAAGTACAGCATAGGGAATATAGTCAATAATATAATAACTATGTGTGGTATCAGGTGGGTTCTAGATTTATTGGGGTGATCACCTCATCAGTTATATAATGACTAATCACTATATTGTACACCTGAAACTAATATAATACTGTATGTCAATGGTAATTGAAAATAAAATAAAAATTTTAATTGAAAAACAAAAAGAAATGGAACATTAATTAGAAACCCATTACTAGGAAATGTATTGACTTGTTCTACCAAATGTTATGAAAGTGGGGGTGGTCATATGCTTCTTGCTGACATGTTTTCCTTTACTTCAAGGAGTGAACAGTTTCCTCATGAAGTTATACAAGACCTCATTTGACTTATAGTCAGAGAATCAGGTTTAGTAGAAAGAAAACTTGAAGGATTTTTTCTTATCTAAAGGTTTTCAAAAAATAATTCTGCTCATTTCAAAATGTGTCTGCTTAATTTGTTTTAGAATATATGTGTTTCTAATATGCTCCTAATAACTTACAATGATTATATTCAGACTTTTATTTTGTCAGAAAATATTTCTAAAGCAAGTTAATATTTGTCATGAATAAATTAAATGTTTTCTTATAATATTGTGATTTTTTTTTTTTGGTCTTGTGAATCAATACAGTTTCTTCCATTAGTTAAAATGAGGAATCTGTTGGAAGAAATATTTCCAAACATTATAATAAACTAAAGGCTCAGTGCATGAATTCATGCTTGAGTGGGGTCTGGCCAACCCACCAGCCAGTGGTGGGGAGGGGCTGCAGGTGGTTGGCCAGCTGGCCCCACCCCCAATTGGGGTGTTGGGGGCCAATCGGGGGCCGGGGGCGCGCCAATTGGGGCCTGGATCAGGCTGGTTGGCTGCTGCAGTGCATGTCATAGCCACCAGTGGTTCTGGTTGTTCTGATCGTTCTGCCATTCCCGTTGCTGGGCTTTTATATATATAGACTAGAGGCCCAGTGCACAAAATTCGTGCACGGGAGTGTGTGTTCCTCAGCCCAGCCTGCACCCTCTCCTACCTGGGACCCCTCGAGGGATCGGGCCTAAACGGGCAGTCTGACATCCCTCTCACAATCCAGAACTGCTGGCTCCCAACTGCTCACCTGCCTGCCTTCCTGATTGCCCCTAACCGCTTCTGCCTGCCAGCCTAATCACCCCCTAACCACTCCCTGCCAGCCTGATTGATGCCTAACTGCTCCCCTGCCAGCCAGTTTGCCCCTAACTGCCCTCCCCTGAAGGCTTGATTGCCCCCAACTGCCCTCCCTTGCAGGCCTGGTCCTTCCCAACTGCCCTTCCCTGCTGGCTATCTTGTGGCGGCCATCTTGTGTCCACATAGGGGCAGCCATCTTTGACCACATAGGGGCAGCCATCTTGTGTATTGGAGTGATGGTCAATTTGCATACTACTCTTTTATTAGATAGGCTCTTTGGTTACTGATATAGAATATATTCTCTGTGCAAAACCTGAGAATACTTGAAATCCACCTGGAAAAAAATTAAAAATTTACAAGAATTTATACTCCTTGATTAGGTTAGAAATCACAAAAATTCTGTGTGTGTATGTTTCATTTTGCAGATATTAAGCACTGAATTGGTGGTGGGCGGTGGGGGAGATCTCTTTAGCACAACACACTGTTGAACTTTAAGATGGAGGAAGAATGGAGGGATAATTCTTCAACAGGAAAAAGGAGGAGTAATTAAAATTTCAGATTTTTATAACTATAATATCACCTGAAGAATCACCTGAGATACTTATTGGTTACAAAGGTAGATTCCAAAGATTCTAAGTCTCTAAGTCCAGAGTGGTGCCCAAGAATCTGAGTCTTCAGCCAGGTTCTCAGTTTTCCAATGAAAGTGGAGCTTAGAGTTTTTCTAGAGACACAGAAAACTCCCAGTCAGCTATTTAAGTGTTTTGTGGGACACAGTTCTAGCACTGAAAATGAAATTTCACCACCATTCCACTAGTAGAGTTGTTCAGAATCCATAAAAGTATTTGCTGCTACATGAAAAGTGCCTAATACACAATTGAACAGAAGTAAAAATCACATCAACATTAATGAGTGGATTATAAACATTCAGGAAGAAATAAACAACTATTAAAATCTATTTTCAATCAGCATATTATTTAAGCTTTTCTAGGGCAAATAATAAATGTTTTTCATCAAATAGGGAGAACTTTCTAGATTTGAAATCAAAAAAGGCTAAATGAGAGTCCTGGTTCTGCTAATCATTACTTAATGCTGAACAAATAATTTTATCTATCCTGCTTTCTTCAGATTACAGTTCAAAGATTAAGGAGATAAAATGATATGAAGCAAATACTCTTTAAAAACACTAAAGGAGCCCGGCTGGTGTGGCTTAGTGGTTGAGCGTCAACCTATGAACCAAAAGGTCACAGTTTGATTCTGGGTCAGGGCACATGCCTGGGTTGTGAGCTCAATCCCCAGTGGGTGGTGTGCAGAAGGCAGCCAATCAATGATTCTTTCTCATCATTGATGTTTCTATCTCTCTCTCCCTGCCTCTCCCTCTCTGAAATCAATATATACAACACTAAAGGACTTCCCAAAATAATTTAGCATTCTTATTGTTATTATTCACTATGGTAGGTCTGGAGTGAGTCAGAGGGCACTTGAAATGGAACCTAGTATTCTGCATAATGCGCTGCCTATCTCTGAGTCTGAAGAGAATCAAGTTGTTAAGCGCCCAGCGTGTTTTGTCTTCCAGATGGAAAGTATAGTGTCAGTCATTGGTGAGTGACATGGCACTTAATGTGTTTTAATGGCATCCTGTTTCTGGCTCTCCCTGTAAACTCTATCCTTGGTGAGCAGTGACTCCCAACAACCCTACCAACAGTTACAGAAATGCCACCCTTTTGGGCACTCGCCAGTCTCTTCCTTTGCTCTATGCTTCTTCCCTATTAAAATTATAACTGCAATTATTGCAACATTAATTTCATCTATCAAAATATTCAGAGATTATTTCCCTTATGTTTTAGGATTATGGTTCTATTTTAATCCTTTATATACTAAAGGGGAAACTTTCATTTGAAATTAGAAGTCTCACTTGATGAAAATAAGTCAGGAGATGTAATTTTCAGTTCCACTGAGTGTAAGAAAAAACACTACTAATTTGTACAAGAATATTAAAATTTAAAGAAACTACTCAATAATGGCCCCCTATTACATCCAAACTCTCTTGCCTGACTTAAGGGTCTTAATATTAATAACAAAAGATACTACTTTCTAAAAGATCTTATTTCTCACTACCCCCCAGCCCCAACAATGCTCTCTTCTCCAATCCGGTCCCTCTCATCACTATCTTCACATGTGCCTTGCTCATTCTTGTCTTCACTGCTCTTTTTGCTTTTTTTTTTCTCCCACTTCCTTGATGTTTAAAGGCACAACATATTAAAAAGCACATTTTAAATTCTACTTCCTTCTTAAAACTGAATATTGTTTTCTGTAATTCTTCATTTGTTTTTAATATCACTAAGTACTTCATGATTGATTGGTTTCATAGCAACTAAAAATAATAACGAAAGATACTCAAAGAACACATGATTATTTTTTTACATTACTTCCATACCTATCTTAAATATTTTTGAATACTAAGTGAGCCTGGTTCATTTTACTATGTCCTAGTAAGTTAAATATAGCTATAGTTGATTTAACTTTATTCCTAAATTTAATAAAAAGAAATACATGTCAATTGTAATCAGAAAGGAATATGTGTTTTGTTAAAAATAGAAAACTAAAAAGGACATGAAACCTATAAAAAAGAACCAGTCAGAAATGAAGAATAATTTACAGGAGAATTGAAGAATAATTACAGTAGAATTGATGAAGCTGATAATCAAATTGGAATATAAGGAAGCAAAAAATACCCAATTAGAACAGCAAAAAGAAAAAAATAATAAAAGGAAAATGAGGATAGTGTAAGGAGCCTCTGGGACTTTATGTCTACCAACATTCACATCATTGGGGGTGCTGGAAGAAGAAAAAGAGAGAGCAAGCAATTGAAAACCTATTTGAAAATATAATGACAGAAAACTTACTTAATTTGGTGAAAGAAATAGACACACAAGTCCAGGAAGCACAGAGAGCCCCAAAGATGCTGAACCCAAAGATGCCCACACCAAGATACATCATAATTAAAATGCCAAGGATTAAAAACAGAGAGAATCTTAAAAGCAGCAAGGTAAAAGCAGTTGGTGGCTTACACAGGAGCTCCCATAAGACTGTCAGCTCCCATAAGACTGTCAACAAAAACTTTGCAGGCCAGGAGGGAGTGACAAGAAATATTCAAGTGATGAAAAGCTATGACCTACAACCAAAATTACTCTAACCCAGCAAAGCAATCATTTAGAATCAAAAGACAGATAAAGAGCTTCCCAGACAAGCAAAACCTAAGAGTTCATCATCACCAAACCAGTGTTACATAAAACGTTAAAGGGTCTTCTTTAAGAAGAGGAAGAAGCAGCAGGCAGCCAGTGTGGCTCGGTGATTGAGCATTGACTCCTGAACCAGAAAATCACAATTCAATTCCTGGTCAGGGCATATGCCAGGGTTGCAGCCATGATCCCCAGTAGAGGGTGTGCAGGAGGCAGCCAATCAATGATTCTCTCTCATCACTGATGTTTCTACTGCTCTCTCATTCTCCCTTCTTCTCTCTGAAATCAATAAAAAGATATTTACCCAAAAAAAGAGGAAAAAAAGATTTAAAATAATAACAATAAAATGGCAATAAATACATATCTATCAATAATTGAATCTAAAAAACACACAAAATAAACAAGCAGAACAAAAACAGAGAACATTTTCATGGTTTCCAGATGGGAGGGGGTTAGAGTGCTGGGTGAAAAAGGTGAAAGGATTAAGAAGCACAAATAGATAGTTACAGAATGTTCATAGGATGTAAAGTACAGCATGAGGAATATAGTGAGTAATATTCTAACTATGTATGATGCCAGATGGGTGTGAGATATATTGGATGATTATTTAGTAAGTTATATAATGTCTAATTACTGGGGTGTACACCTGAAACTAATATAACATAATATGTCAACTTTAATTTTAAAAATTATTTTTAAAAAAGCTTTTAAAAATAAAATAAAATTAGTCCTTATTTTTCAATGATTAAGGAATATCTTTTTGGCAATGAAATACATGAAATTCACAGAACATTAATTTTTTGTAAAAATCTATGCATAATGATAAATTTCAATAAACTGTAGTTATACTTTATAAATATTCAATGCACTATATAAATATTCTTTAAATTGCCTACTTCTAAAGACAATATTTTTATTACTATTCTAAAATAGATCTAAATAAATAAACGTGATCATATTAAAATTCAGCTATTGGCTTTCAGCCCACCTGTTGTGGAAATCCTTCCTTCTCATACACCTGCCCTGGTTTGTCCCTCTCTGTTCCACTATCTGTATGTGGATGAAAAAAGGATAGCACTTTTGAGCAGGAAATATCTCTGCAGTGAAGTAGAAAATGCAGTACATCTCTCATCTACAAAGGAGCAATTCTTAATTCCTGGAGAACTCTAGAAATATTTCCAAAAGCTGGAGAAGCAGCATTTCTTAACATTTTCCCTCAGCTCAAGCATCTGAAAGAGGTAATAAGTAATTGGGGCCCACACCTACCTCACCATCCTATATAATTGTGGCTCAAATACTCTTAAGTTAACCAAACAGAACTGTCACCTCTTTAAAGCTGCCCAACTCTATAGCAAGAACCTGAGAATGACTCCGATGTTGAGGAACAGAGTATATAAGTTCTGGCTACCAAACAGAGCTTGTTCTCCACAGAGCCTGTCTGTCATGGTTGTCCTTTCATCCACAAACTCAGGTTCTAATTACATATTCTTTTTAAAAAGGGAATAAAAGGTGTGTGTGTTTTTAATCTTCACCCAAGGATTTGCTTATTGATTTTAGAGAGAGGAGAAGGGAAAGAGTAAGAGAGAGAGAAATCGGTGTGAGAAAAAACATCAATTGGTTGCCTTCCATATGTGCCCCAACTCGGGGGTCGAACCTGCAACCTATGTATGTGCCTTGATTCGGAATCGAACCTGTAATCTTTCAGTATGTGGGATGACACTCCAACCAACTGAGCCAAACCAGCCAGGGCTAAAAGGTAAACTTTATCTCATGTTTTCATTTATGCTGATGTTTAGAAATGAGTTTTTGTGTTAAACTTGATTTTCGTTTCTGTTATATTTTTTCCTATCAATCTAAAAGTTTACATGCTATCTATTCTACTTGCCATACTTATGCAAATATAACTCTAACTAGAGGCCCGGTGCATGAATTCGTGCACCAGTGGGGTCCCTCAGCCTGGCCTGCGGGATCAGGTCGAAACCAGCTCTCTGACATCCCCCGAGGGGTCCTAGATTGTGAGAGGGCGCAGACCAGGCCGAGGGACACATGTTTCTTTGTGTCCACATTTTGGCTGCTTCCTTGTGTTTGTTTCTATGTATTCCATATGAATGGCCTGTCCTGGATCAGGCTTCAGACTTTCCTAAACTCTCTTAGACAAGCAGCAGCTACTATGTCTTCTGGAATTGGTAGAGTGGCCTTGTGTAGTAGGTGTCCCATAGGGCCCAGTGGCTCAGCCTCCCCAGTCACCTGAACTGGGCATTCTAGATACACAACAGTGTTGTTGGAGTTGAACCTTGATTGCTGTTGGCATCCCTGGGAGGAGTTTACCTCCAGGCCAATTGGCTGTGAGGACCAGCTGCAACTACAGTGGAAGAGCTGCTGTGCAGGAAACACCCTATGGAGCAGGACTTGCTTCAGTGGGGCTTTGGTGCTCAATGAGTCTGCCCCTTCAGTGTGTTGCTTGTGGATGTATAGAGTTGTAATCTGGTATGGTCTGAAACTGTCCACTGGGTGCACTGGCTCTGGGGCCTCCTGGGAGGTGCAAAGTCAGCCACTGCCTGGGGCCACCTGGCAGGAGCTACTGAGTGATCTGCAAACGGCTGCTATTTGTATTGGGCTTGGAAGGTGTGGCCAAGCTGAGAAACAAGGCAGGCTGGTGCTAGTGCTAAATCTTGGGCCTTTTATTGATTGGTATGGGGCACACTGACACCAGCTGCTGTTTGTTTAAGGGAGTTTAGGAAAGTCTGTAACCTGATCCAGGACAGGCCATTCATATGTAAAAGCTGCTTCAAACAGCTTGGGTGGGACTGCAAGTTGGATGGGGCAGGGCCTCAGAGAATCACCAGGATGGAACAAACAGTGTGAGCCATGCTGATGGAAACTCAGATATGGCTGCCAGACAGCTCTGCAATGGAGGGAGGTCCTAGCACAGGAACAACGACCCCTGCAAGTACCCCCATCTGGGAGAAAGCCAACCCCAAGTTCATGTCCCAATGCCAGACAATCCAGTTCTTCCCTGTATGTCTCTGGTTTTCCCAATTACTCTGCCCTGCTGCCACCCAGCACTGGAGCTCAGAGGGAGTGGGATCATGTAAGTTCATGTGCTGGTCCTTTAAGAGGGATTTCCTGAATCTCTAGCAGCCTGTGTCACTCAGCCACAATCCCCACTGGTTTTTACAGCCTGAAGTTATGAGGACTTCTCTTCCCAACTCTGGAACCCTACACTAGGGGTCTGGTGTGGGGCTGGGACCCCTTGCTTCTCACGGAAGGGCTCCACAGTGAAGATACCCCTCTCGATTAAAAACACGCCACACGTGGGTGTTGGGCCAGCCCCTCCTACCAGTCTTGATGTATTTTCTTCTTTATTTCTCTAGTTATAGGACTCATTCAGCCAGCTTTCAGGCAGTTCTGAATAATAATGTTCTGTATTTTAGTTGTAATTTTGATGTGGTTGTAGGTGGCAGCGAGTACCAGAGTTTACCTATGCCACCATCTTGGTTCTCTCCCAAAAATCACTTATTTTTATTTTTGAAGTGGCACCAAAAATCTTCCTTGTGTCAAGAAAATCTTTATGTATAGACTTTAATGTGACCTGGCACTCATGCTTTATTCATAATCAGCTGCTACTACAAGCTTGAGGTTTTGCACTACTATTTGCTGCCCTCTGCTGGCTAACTTAAAACTCACAGAAATTATTGGAATTCTGGAAATAAACACCCTGTATTCTACCAAAATGTGTGAGAGATATAACCTAGTTAGGAATTGGGAGGGCCTTTGGAGGAGCTCTCACACTTTAAGTCAGTTACGAAAGCCCTACAGGAAGAACTGTGTGTTTACAACAAGCTCAATGGCTGTAACAGCCTCTCGCCTTAACTTCCTCTTCCCCTCTGTAAAAAGGACTACTGTTTTCTTCGTGACCTGTTTTCATGCACATGGCTTGGCATGTCTGCATGATCCAGATCGCAATCTCTTCTTTTTCTGGAAAAAAAATTCTTTAACGGCAGAATACATAATTAACTTTTGTTTATGTTGAACAATTCCAATATAGATGTACATTAGTGAAATGCAAATGCTCATAAAATCTCAAAGTATTTTTTTCTGTTGCATAGATGCCATATGACTGTGAACTATATGAGTTGTTAGATGATTGAGAAATGGAGACTTCTTTTGAGGAGCTTAGCATTAAAAGGAAAAAGATATTCTTGAGGTAGAAGTTTTATGTTAGTTTGGGTTTGATTTTAAATAGTGTAGTTGAGCATATGGGTCATGATGTAAGACATTACTTGATACTTTATCCCCAGGGATTTTTTTATTAATTGAGCCCCTCTCATTCAAGGGAATTTGTCTGGAATAAATGATGAATATTGATCTTCAAGTTCAGAAGCCATGATACAAGTATAACAGAAGAAATTTTAAAAGGTATTTGCCTCATTCAGTCCCTCCAATGGTTAAGTTGCAAAGTGTCTTTGTGAGTAATAGAAAACCAAGAATTTATTGAGGGGACTCTGAAAGTGAAGGATTCTGAGTTTGCTTTCCTTCTGAGACCCTGATCTAACAGTTCCCACAGAACTTTCTATTTTAGAGTGTGCAGTTGCAATATGTTAAATATAGTTACACTAGGGGCCCGGTGCACGAAATTCGTGCACTGGGGTTCGGGGGTCCCTCAGCCCAACCTGCCCCCTCTCACATACTAGGAGCCCTCAGGGGATGCCCTACTGACGGCTTAGGCCCGCTCCTGGGGAGCGGGCCTAAGCTGCAGTCTGGCCTCCCTTTGTGGGAGGCAACCGGGCTGATCAGGGGAAGGCACCAGTCCCATCACCCCCGCTGCTGCAGCCACTGCCAGTCACCACAGCTACCAAGGTGTTTTCATCAACATGGACTCCAGTCCCTTCACCAAGAAAAAATGACAACTATCTTTAGGCATTTTCAAGATGTGTCTTTCATAGGATATGCATTTCTTTATTTATTTTTTATCCTCACCTGAGGATATGTTTCCATTGACTTTTAGAGAATGTGGAAGAGAAAGGGAAAGACAGAGAGAAACATCAAAGTGAGAGGTACACTTTGATTGGTTGCCTCCTGCATGAGCCCTGATCTGGGCCCTGGCCAGGGAGGAGCCTGCAACCTAGGTACATGCCCTTAATCAGAATCAAACCTGGACCCTGCTGTCAGCAGGCCGAGGCATTATCCACTGAGTCAAACCGGCTAGGGCAGGATATGACATTTCTTAGCCCTCCAGCAGTGGATCTTCATTTTTTTCTCCAGAAGTGTGGTAGAAAAACCCTAGATCACCTTTTTGGATTCTTATTACCCAAGTTACTAAGAATATTACCAGTGGCATACAGGAAGCTTAGCCAATGTGCAGTCAGAAAAGGTGTTTCCTCTATAGTTCACACCAATCGAGGGCTGGGCCCTGCCCAGGCCTAAATCCTCTGGCCAAAGCTTTAGGCCTGGGCAGGCCCCTCCAGCTCCCTCTGATCACAGGCTCAGCCCCTGCCCAGGCCTGCCCAGACCGAAAGCCTCTTGGGCAGGAGTGGACCCCCAGCTCCCTGCGATAGATCGCAGGGGGTCCGCTGGTGCACCAGGCCGAAGCAACCCCCAGCTCCCTGAGATCGATTGCAGGGGGTCCACTCCTGCACCAGGCCAAAGCAACCCCCAGCTCCCTGCGATTGATCACAGGGGTCCGCTAGTGCACCAGGTCGAAAGCCTCCAGCAGTATGCAAATTAACCGCCATCTTGGTTGTGTTAATTTGCATACTTGCCCTGATTGGATGGTGGGTGTGGCTTGGGTGTAGTGAAGGTGTGGTCAATTTGCATATTACTCTTTTATTAGGTAGGATAGGATATGGGGGCATAAATGGGCCCAGTGAGCATCCTATGGCCTGTGGTGACATGGGAGTGCTCCTCAAAGATCCCAAATAAGATGCAGAAGTTGAGAGAGAGAGAGCATGACAGAGATCATGGGTGAGTAAGAGAGAGAGCCAGCTGCCCTGCAAGGGCCCTTAGGAGCACAAGAAGACAGACAGCAGATCACATCTTGGCTGAATCACATCTTGATGTTGATGGCAGCACGGAAATGGAACACAAGAGTGCCATGTCAAATGAGTTACATCCCAAAGATTACAACACAGCATTGAGACAGATTAAACGTCAGTAGTAGATGTACTTTCCCAAACCTAGGAAGAAACAGTGTTGAGAGCAGATTCTGAATTTGAAAAAGACATGAAATACTCAGAAATCCCCACAACAATGAAGCTTATTGGAAATAATTAAGCTCTCCCTTTTAGGCAGAGTAGAGTCTTAAGACAGATATTTCATCCAGTTATAAGAAAAACCGTTATATTTTTTCACACCATCATTTGTGATTGGAAAAAAACAGTGAAAAATTTAAAAGAAGTTTCTGAAGAAAAACCACCAGTGCTAGGACTTGACATTTTTCCATGCCTTCACTAGCATCTTACTCTCTGTTCATGCTTGTTGTACAGAATTTCTCCTGTTCTATCTATAGCTCTTCTTTTAGTTTGGATAACTTTCCCCAACTTAAAAAAAGAAGAAGAAGCAGGGAGGACGGATATTTTATCAATTTCATCATTTGTCTCCAGTACAGAATTTTCTATTTTAGAGTGTGCAGTTGCAATATGTATGGCTTCTGGCCTGTTTTACATGCTCAAAAAATGCTTATTAAAATGAAATCTATATATATAATAGAGAAATATGCTAATTAATCAGGACGCCGTAACGGGTTGACCGAACAGGAGGAGGTTGTGCGTGCAGCGTCTGGGGTGGGGTGGCAGGGGCCTCCGCGCGCCTGCACTGGGGGAGGGCCTGATCAGCAGCAGCCGCAGCTGCTGTGGGGCCCAGGGAGCGAGGCAGGGCCAGACCGGCGACTCGAAGGTGAGCAGTGCCACGTGATTTCGAATTGCGCGCTGGGCTCCTAGTATATAAATAAACTACGTGATGAAAGCCCAGATGAGAAACCTGTATTTTGTGAGAAATGTAGACTTATGACAAGATAGTACCTTTACCCTTTCCTTCTCATTAATGCACTGTGAATAATTTCTGTGGATATACTTAATTAGTGGTAGTTACTAGGACTCAACTTAGAAATTATAAGAGACTTACCACTTGTCAACACAAAGGACTTGCAGATATTATCCTTTTCTTATAATTATATTTTAATGTTACAATTTACTCTTTTCTCTTTTGGATGTCCTTCTCATTCTGTCTTTGTAGCTTAGCATCACTAGGAGGAGTGGGAAAGGTGTCAGATGTATTCATTAAACAAAATAATAAGAGGACAAGTTCTAAACTAGCTTAAGGTAACAGCTTAGTGTTTCAAATAAACATTGTTGTTTGCTGCCCCTTGCTGGTAAGATAATGAAATCGCTAAGTAACTTTTTAAAAGTATAGTTCTTGGCACTGAAATCCTATTTTACAGGAAATAGTTCCTTCACCACAAATGGTATATAAGTTACACAAGTGAATTGTCTCAAATACTGAATATCATATCGGAAGAATCACTTAACTGAAAGCAGTTGTTTTCTGGCCTTCAATTTGGATAATTGAAAGAAAGTTAAGTAGAAAAAAATAAAAAACTCCACATGGATAAGGTGCTCTCCCTTGCTTGAACACCTAAAAGTTATCATTGGCACAAATACTATCAGTTGATTTCCTTGGAGTGAAAAGCTTCTTTCATTCATTTTTGAGAAAATATCTGCAAAATGCCCACATCTGAATGACCAGGATTTGTCTTCCAGCCTGTAGTTACAGGGACTTCTCTTCCCAGCTCTGGAACCCTGTGCTGGGGTGGGGGGTGGGGTGGGGTGGTTGGACCCCTAGCTCCTCACGGGTGGCTTCCCCAGAGCCGCTCTCCCTCCGGATTAAAAAACAGCACATGTGGGTGTCGGACCAGCCTATTCAGTGCCTCCGCCCCTCCTTCCAGTCTCAATGTGCTTCCTTCTTTACTTCTCCCGTTGTAGGACTTCCATGAAGCCCGCAGGGGTTGTGGCTGAGTGACACAAGTAAAAATTGCATTTCATGAAGAGCAGCAGCTACTTTAGTTTGCAGTTGAAACTAGAGCCCAGTTGCTTTTCTCAAGATAATCATCACAGCACTTCATAATTCAGCAAAAGTGGTTTATGCGTACAATACACAAAACATTAGAAAGGAGCAGACCTGAACTGCTGGGGAAATGCTTTAGCAGATGCTTTGGAATAAAGCACAGAATTCTGAGAGCTTCCAGAGCTGTAGGGGCTGGGCCTCTGAATGCAGAGCCAGCAGTTCTGCCCCGGTCTCTGTGAATGGTTAAGGAGCACAGGGATTCCAGTTGTTAGATTAATGTTCCTCTAGTGCCGGTTGGCTGGTCATGGAAGGTTTTCATTTGGACATGAAATGGCCATGGCTGTACCAAGAAGGTGATCCAGACCATAGGTTAACAACCTAATGCGTGGCCTTCGCTAATACCTCTTCAGTAAACAGCATAGGTCCTGGGGCTGGGTTGAGATAAGCAGTTCATGGCAGTGTCTAGAAAGGATCTAACTCTTGATAAACAGGTAAATAAGATGATGGATAAGTGCATAAAGTTGAAAATCTAGTAAAAAAGGCAAGGCTAACTTGAAAATGGAAAGTGAAGAATGAGCCCTGACCGGTTTGGCTCAGTGGATAGAGCGTTGGCCTGCGAACTCAAGGCCATGTACCTTGGTTGCGGGCACATACCCAGTAGGGAGTGTGCAGGAGGCAGCTGATCGATGTTTCTCTCTCATCGATGTTTTTAACTCTCTATACCTCTCCCTTCCTCTCTGTAAAAAATCAATATAAATATATTTTTTTTTTTTTT
The DNA here is from genome assembly GCF_027574615.1 of Eptesicus fuscus. NCBI lineage: Eukaryota > Metazoa > Chordata > Mammalia > Chiroptera > Vespertilionidae > Eptesicus > Eptesicus fuscus. Next base: position 88,382,786 of record NC_072475.1, on the reverse strand, counting down.
TTAAAGAGAAAGTGAAGAATGAAGTCAGAAGAAATAAAAGCCCCTGGCAGCATAATTGGGCAATCCCCTCTATGTGGCACCTGGCCTGTGACATGGGACTTAGAGGCAGTTCTTTAAAGAAATTGTATAGAGCCAATGAGGACAGCTAGGCAGGGAAAAAATGATCTGAAGCCAAAGAGAAATAGGATCAGAAAAAGAGGGCCCAGGACAGGAGCTAACAGGTGGTAATATCAAGCAAAGACTTAAAAAATCCTATATTGTTTCAGATAGGCATAGTGTCCTGCTCTACTCAAGGAAGAGAGATGGTACTCTCTCTCTTCTTCCCTTTACAGCAAGCTACAGGAAAGAATAACGCTGTTTCCTCTTACTAATTTCAGCTAGTTCACTCAAACGTCGTCTTCCACACACTACTTCCCAACTGAAAAATCCTATAGACTTCTTTTAATCCTCACTTTGCTATGTAATTTTCATCAAGCCTCTTCTCAATAATCTCCTGCTAAGATACCTCTAATAAAACAGTACTCATTATTACACTGTCACTTTCCCGATGTTATCCTCTTTTTAATTTTATTACAGAAAACATCAGATATAGGTAAGTAGACAAAACAGCTTCTACAGTTATTAAACTCATGGGCAAAGTTCCTTTATCTAGATCCACACCCATTTTCCCCTCCCATACTATTTTGAAATGTTTCCCAGATATCATATCTCCTCATCCATAAATATTTCATATATATCTTTTCAAGATAAATACTTCTTTGGTTATAAAACCATTGTCACACCTGAAAAAATATATAATAGTTCTTGATATACTAGAGGCCTGGTGCATGAATTCGTGCACAGGAGAGGTCCCTTTGGGTGGCCTACAAGGATTGGACTGAAACTTGCGTCCAATGCCTCCTGCAGCTCCTACCTGCCACTCCCACTCATCCCGGCCCCACTGCTCCAGCTGTGGGCTCGAACCCAATCAGTCCCTATCCAGAGAGGCTCGCACTGCCACAGCAGCACTTGCCAGCCCTGAACCCTGCATCTGGCGCCCTCCTGAGGGGAGTGGCCTGCAGGATCGGGTTGAAACCGGCTCTCTGACATCCCCTGAGGGGTCCTGGATTATGAGAGGGCACAGGCCAGGCCAAGAGACCCCACCAGTGCACTATCAGGGCCAAGGAGGGACCGAGGGAGGGCTCCAGAGTGTGTCCGGCCCATCTCACTCAGCCCCAATTAGCCAGACCTCAGCAGCAAGCTAACCTACCAGTCAGAGCGTCTGCCCCCTGGTGGTCAGTGCACGTCATAGCAAGCAGTTGAGCTTCCTTAGCATATCATTAGCATATTATGCTTTGATTGGTTGACTGGATGACCAGACACTTAGCATATTAGGTTTTTATTCTCTTACCTAATAATAGACAAATATGTAAATTGACCATACCTTCGCTATGCCCACAGCCAATCAGAGTGAGTGAGTATGCAAATTAACCCACCAAAGATGGCAGTTAATTTGCATACGAAGGCAGGGCAGGCAGCACCATGGCCTGCTTCCGGAGGTATGGGTTCATCCGGGGTGGAGGAGGCCCTGTGGGCAGCGCCAGACACCACCCACAAGGTACTAGTCCATCGGTCGGGGAGGCGGTGGGGTGGGCAACGCCAGACGGCACAGGAGGGGTCCAGGTTTATTGCAGGCCCCAGGAGGGGCAGCGGCCTGCCTAGCCGCTCCTGGGGGTCCCGGGGAACATCGCCGCCCCGGGGAGGCGAGGCCGGACCCACCTAGCCCTCCCGGGGGTCACTGGGAACATTGCAGGCATGGGGTTGCTGAGACCCAGACCTGGCCTCTGGCCACAGATTCATAGCTTCGCAGAGACTGAGGGCAGGGATCTGCCTCATCTGCAGAGAGACAGAGGTTCTGCAGTGACCCCAAGACATGGGTGGGCCCAGCCAGGGATCAAGGGGCATGGAAGGACTCCTGGGCAGAGGGGCAAGGACCCTCACCCCTGAGGCAGGGGTTGAGGGGTGGTGCCACCTCAGTGGAGGGGTGCCGCACTGCAGGGTACTGGACTGACTGATGTGATTCAGAGAAGCTCCCAGTGCTAACCTGCCCAGGCGGCCTTCACACTTCAGAGGCAGTGACTCCTGCTCCTGCCTTGACCCAAAAGCAAGCCCGCGGTGCCCTGCCCCATGGCAGAGCATGCCTAGGCAGTGAGTGTGAAGCCTTCCACCTGCTCCGGAGAAGCGGGGGCAGTAAAGAATGGGGAGCAGGGGACGGGGAGAGGAAAGAATGTGGAGCATCCGCAATGAAGAGGTGCTCGAGAAAGAGGCTCGAAAGCCTGACTGGAAGGTTTGTTCTGTTTGCCGGGCAGCTGCCCCTTAGGAAGCGCAAAGAGCATGGCTCTGAGGGCTTCCTGTGTGCTGAGTCAAGTTCCACAGCCAACTGGAATTGGCCTCAGTTTCCTGGTCTGTAAAATGGATGAAGTGTGTCCCAGTGCCTTCACTGAGTTTTGATGGCCAATTGAGATACTATATAAAGAAAATGAGGGAAGAAGTGAGAAAGAAAAGGAAGGACGAGCAACACAAAAGAAAGACTGAAAGGAACCTGTAAACCCATTGTCACTTAAATAGGGAATATAGTTAATAGTGTTGTAATGATGTTTCCCTGCGATGCCGCCCCATCCAATTTACAGACCCACCCAAGCTGTTTTTCCATATAAATGGCCTGTCCTGGATCAAGCTACAGACTTTCCTAAAATCTCTCAAACAAGCAGCAGCTGGAGTCTGCCTACCCCAAACCTATCAATAAAAGGCCCAAGACCTGCCCTAACCAGTTTGGCTCAGTGGATAGAGTGTCAGCCTGCAAACTGAAGGGTCCCAGTACCTTGGTCAAGGGCATGTACCTTGGTTGTGGGCAAATCCCCAGTAGGGACTGTGCAGAAGGCAGCTGATGGATGTTTCTAACTCTCTATCCCTCCCCCTTCCTCTCTGTAAAAAATCAATAAAATATATATTTTTTAAAAGTCCCAAGACCCAACACTAGCACCAGCCTGCCTCGCTGCACAGCTGGACCTGGCCTGGGCACCTCCAAGCCCAATGCAAATAGCTGCCATCTGCAGATTGCTCTGTAGCTCCTGCCAGGTGGCCCCGGGCAGTGGCTGACTTTGCACCACCTTGGAGGCCCTAGAGCCAGTGCACCCAGTGGACAGTTTCAGATCATACCAGATTACAACTCTACACATCCATGAGTGACACATTGAAGGGGCAGACTCAGTGAGCACCAAAGCCCCACTGAAGCAAGTCCTGCTACATAGGGGTGTTTCCTGCACAGCAGCTCTCCTGCTGTAGTTGCAGCTGGATCTCACAGCCAATTGGCCTGGAGGGCAATTCCTCCCACTGATGCCAACAGCAATCAAGGCTCAACTACAAGACTGTGCACACAGTCCACATAGGGGTGCACCTAGGATGCCCAGCTCAGGTGACTGGGGAGGGCTGAGCCACTGGGCCCTATGGGACACTTACTACACAAGGCCACTCTACTAATTCCAGGAGACATAGCAGCTCTACCTAATACATAGAAATAAACACAAGGAAGCAGCCAAAATGCAGAGACAAAGAAACATGTCACAAATGAAAAAAAATGGAAGCAAGCAAACTACTGGATAGAGTTCAAAACAATGGTTATAAGATTACTCAAGGATCTTAATGAGAGCTTCAAGGGACTTAGTGAGACTTTCAAGTATCTTAGTGAGAATTTGAAAGACATGAAAAAGGACCAGTCAGAAATTAAGCATATACTAACTGAAATAAAGAATAATTGACAGGGATTCAACAGTGGAGTAGGGGATTCTGAGAATAAAATCAACAATTTGGAATATGAAGAAGCAATAAACACCCAATCAGAAGAGAAAAAAAATAATAATCTAAAAATATGAAGATATGTAAGGAGCCTATGAAACAACTTCAAGCATGCCAACATTTGCATTATGGGGTGCCAGAAGAAGAGAGAAGACAAGATATTGAAAACCTATGTGAAGAAATATTGACAGAAAACTTCCCTTACATGGTGAAAGAAATAGACTTATAAGTCCAGGAAGCTCAGAAGAGGAACCCAAAGAAGAGCATCCCAAAACACATCATAATTAAAATGCCAAAGGTTAAAGACAAAGAGAGAATCTTAAAAGCAGCAAGGGAAAAGCAGTTAATTACCTACAAGAGAGTGCCTCTACAACTGTCAGCTGATTTCTCAACAGAAACTGTGCAGGCCAGAAGGGAGCAGCAAGAAATATTCAAAGTGATGAATAACAAGGACCTACAACCAAGATTACTCTACCCAGCAAAGCTCTTATTTAGAATTGAGGGTCAGATAAAGAGCTTTGCAGACAAGAAAAAGCTAAAGGAGTTCATCACCACAAAACCAGTATTACATGAAATGTTGAAGGGTATTCTTTAAGAAGAGGAAGAAGAAGAAAAAAGATAAAAATATAAACACTAAAATGGCAATAAATACATATCTATCAACAATTGCATATAAAAATAAAAATAAACAAGCAAGAAATCTAATTAACAAAATAAACTGGTGAAAAAAATAGAATCAGAGGCATGGAAACATGGAACAGACTGATGAATCTCAGAGGAAAGAGGGGATAGAGGGGATGATAAGATATCAACCAAAGATCTTACCTATGGTCACAGGCAGTAGGGTGGTGAAGGCCTGAGGTGTGTGGGAACTGGGTGGAGGGGGACAATGGAGGAAAAAAAGTGGACATCTGTAATATTCTCAACAATAAAGATTAAAAAAGAGAGAGAGAGAAATGTCCCCTCATCGATATTTTGGTTACTCCGAAATAGAGTTTATATTGGAAAACCAGGATAAATGCTTGATTTGCTCCCCTTTTACAAATTAAATTTCAAAATAATGAGTTCACTAGCATCCTGAAAGTGGTACCAGGATGTTATTTATCTGTTAGTTATTATTGAGTAACATCCCCCACACCCTACCTTACAGATTCGATAGTTTAATATAATAAAGCATTTTTGCTCGTGGCCAAGAGGGAGAAACAAAGACCAGATTACCTTTCTGCTTAAAATACAATATATATGAAACAACAATTTGCAAGACACTGGACAATAGGTAACAAAAGACAGTTATCACTGAGGTTACATGAAACAAATAAGGTAAGTTCAATGAATGCCCCACCATACTGACTTTATTATATTGAGATATGTTCTCTATTCCCACTCTTCTGAGAGTTTTTATCATAAATGGATGCTGGATTTTAGGAAGAACTGCAGTCACATGGTAAGGGGCAGGCAAGAGAATAATTGAAGCTGTTTTTGCAATATGTCTGAATTAGGATCATTATTAATGTATGGACTTAATCATAGTTTATATAATTTAGTCAATTGCAATTGTCCTTATTCATATTCAAACTGTCCATATTAGTACAGTGGGAAGTAGTATTTACCCAGAACTCTGTGCCACATTTTCTAAGTCTGAAAACTACCTATCCCATAATTGCCTTTCCTATGTGGTTTTGGGTCAGTTTATTAATGACAGGAACTTGAAAAATTTGAAAATTGGAAGTAGAAGCAGGAGCCATTATTCTCAGGAGTTTGCTGTGACCACATTCAATTGCTTCATAGACATGATTGACAGCTTCTCAAACACTTTTAGAATTCTTACCTTTCAAGACATTTCAAGCTTCAGACTGAAGACATTAGTGATATAATCCTCTGGCTTCTTTTCCAGCTTTTCCACACTCATGTAAATTCAAAGTCTTATAATAAGCCTGTTTATTCCAATAACTTTTGTTGTGGCTCTTTTGTTTGAATCTGGGCTGATAAAGAGTTTCTTCAAGTTGGATCCAGAGTCATTTTGCTATAACATTGTGCAGTTTTTGATAACTCCCCGTCTGGTATAAGAAAGTATTCTAATGTTATTTTGTACTATTACTGCCCAAGAGCTGGAATCAGACATTTCTTTAGGAGCATCCTGTCTTTTGTTTTACTTTGTTTTACTTGGCATTTGAAATACTTCCTCTCTGCCTGAGTACATAACTTATTAATAATAGCTCCTATCACTCTCTGACATGAAATCATATATTTACTGCTCATTGTCTGTCTCCGCCATTAGAATATAAGTCCAATGTGAGCAATGACTTTGCTATGTTTCCTACTGTAGTTCTAGTACATTTCTAGCTACTAATATTCTTTATTTCCTCATTCTTATCTAGGGATTTCTTAAATTTCTATTTACTTACTAATACCTTGGGATGCAGAATTAACTCCTCCAATAGAAATATTCTTACTTTTTAAAAAATATATATCCCATACATTTCTGATGTCTTGTAATATACAATAAATAAATGTTAACAAAGTAAATAAGTTTAACTCTTTTGTGTTAAAATTCCTATGTATGCCAGGTGACAGTTCCTGTGTTTTTGTTTTCGTCTTTATTATACTGAAATGAAATTCAACACTTACAACTTCAAAAAAAAGGTGTGCAGAAAAGTGCCTGTGATAGGCCAGGCATTTTTCTTCCAGGGACTAGCCTTGGAATATCCTATATAATAAAGATGTGATATGCAAACAGTCATTACACCGTGAAGCATAATGACCAACCACGTAAGGATGGGATCACGGATCAGCAGGAGGGTGGGGCAGTGAGCTACAAGTGGGCAGTGGAGAGCTACAGGAGGTGGCAGGGCAGCAAGCTCTGAGGAGGGGGTGGGGGGGTGGAGGGAGCTACAGGAGGGCGGGGCAGGGGGCAGAGAGCTACTGGAGGGCGGCAGTGAGCTACTGGCGAGCTACTGGCACACGGATTCATGCGCAGAGCTACTAGTATATACTAAAAATCCACTAGACTAAGGCAAAGGTAAATGTAACTGTCAACAAAAATTTGCTGCAACTCAGCTGTGAGGTGACACCTAGTAGCTTTGTGGTTTCTGTTGACACAAAAAAATAAATAGTGAACTCAGAAAAGTATCACCACAGTAGTCTATTTTATATGAGTACTGATGACAAATATCTGATGCTAACCACAGAGCCCAAAAGTCAGTATGCAGATTAATACATGGTAAAACTTGAAATGTAAATGATCATAATCACACCACAAACCACATGGTTTTCATAAATGTCTCCAATTTTCTTATTAGCAAGCTGAGTACCTGTAATTGGAGAAAGGCTTTAGACCAAAGAAATATGATCGTTCTACTATAAACTTCAGTGATTTGAATTGTTTGATTTAGAGGAGTAGCTATAAATGTTTTGGTGTTTTTTAACAAATTCTAATTACCACAGCTAAACTGAAAGGGTGTACCCAGAAAGAACCTTTATTAAAGTTTTACTAAAGCAATATATTTTAATATAAAAACAAACATATTGAAATTGTATTTGTAAAAAGTGTTACCAAAATACATCAGGTTTTAAAAACAATTCTTATTTTTATACTTTAAACATGCATTCTTTAGTCTTCTTTATAAATTTTCTGGTACAATCCACAAAGATATACTTAATTATTGGTGTCTGAATACTTCAATTTTAGTGTTTTGTAAAGTAGGAACACACTGAAGATGGAAAATGTTAACTCTAAATGAGTCAGAAACCACTCACATATTTCTTAAAGCCAAAAAACGCAAACAGGAATAGACTAATCAGTACTGCCAAACCAATATCCAAGTTGTGATTGACTATGGCAAAATGAGTCTGTTTGGTAAACTGTGAATGGGTTAAAGAGATAATAGTAAGCATTTGTATTCTTTTTCTATTCTATAAATATAAAATACTAGGGGCCCAGTGCACAAATTCGTGCACCTTGAAAGGAACTGTGGGCAGTGAGGCTGTAGTGGGCACGGGGTAGGTCTCAGCCCATCCTCCGTGCCCCCACCCAGCCCCTCCTGCTGCAGCCGCCAGTTCTCTGTCTGCTGGCAGCCCCGTTCCCACTGCCACTGCTCCCACGCACTGACGGTGCCAGCCCTGCTCGCACCTGCTGACAGGGGGAGAAGTCCTCAGGGGCAATCGGGGTCGGCAGCTGCTACTCACACACACTTGACGGCACTGAGCAATCGGGGCCAGCTTTGGGCGCTGGCAGCGGGTGTGAGCAGGGCCAGCACAAGCAGCAGGTGCGAGCACCGGGCGGGACCGTGGCACATGAGAGCAAAGAATTTTCAGTAACCGCCAGAGGCTTGCCCCAATGACAGAGATCAGCGCACCGCCTTGATCTGGAGCCCCTGCTCATCTGCTCCACCATCTCACCATGGCTGACGCCCACCATGTTCTGCACTCTGCCACCTGCTGCCAACGCCTGCCATGTTCCATGCGTGCCCCTGGTGGTCAGCACATGTCATAGCGACCAGTTGTTTGGTTGCTCCGCCATTCAGTCTATTTGCATATTAGCCTTTTATTCTATAGGATCTCATGTCAAGCCAGGGGAGGCTATAATTAAAAAAATCTATTTATTTATAATAAAAACGTATTTTTGATAACCTTAAATTCATTTTACTGTAAGCCTTAACCCTTTGCACTCACTTGCTTTTTTCTCGATTCCTTTATTCTAATGCTAACCGTGTCGAGTCACACTCGACATCCGAGTGCAAAAGGTTAATGGGATAAGGAAAAGGAAAAGCAGAGCAGGCTGGGTAACAGTAGTACAACTCCCATGGCAGCATGTGGAAAAATGATCAGATTGCAAGTCTTCTGAGGTGGGCCCTCCACTTAAATAAATAACACACACAGACACTCAATTTTTCCTGTGAGTCCGGGTCCTCCTGAAAGCAGACACTAAGGTGGAGTTAAAAATGCAGAGGTAGAGTGGAGGTAACACCTGTGCAAGATAAAAAGCAGAGGGAGCAAACTTGGGCAGAGAAAGCCTACAATGCAAGTCGACACTTGTGAAAGTGAAAGCGAGAGATGAAAGACTGGGCCACAGGAGCCTCCGACTCTGATGCAGCTCTGAGAAAGTCTCAGCCCAGTGGGCACCACTGGTGCAAAGATTGCTCACAGGGGAGTTTCGAAATTGCCGTGCTCTGGTACCCGTGCTGTGCTTAGCCTCTCCAGGGAGCTGCTTAGAGAGAGCCTGGCCTTGATTTGAACACTGGGACAGACCCTGAAGGCACTGCAGTTGGAGGCTCTTGCTCATTGCATTCCTCCTGGCAGCTTCTCTCTTGAGGGCAGATCTAAGTGGCACACCTTCGTGTCCGCCACATCTCCTGTTCAAGTTATAGTGATCCACACGGCTTTCCTTCTCTTTAGCAATAAGGTAGATTGTTTTAAAATGCCAAATATAATATGTGCCATCTTAAGAAAATGTCACATGGCCGAAACCGGTTTGGCTCAGTGGATAGAGCGTCAGCCTGCGGACTGAAAGGTCCCAGGTTCGATTCCGGTCAAGGGCATATACCTTGGTTGCGGGCACATCCCCAGTAGGGGGTGTGCAGGAGGCAGCAGTTCGATGTTTCTCTCTCATCGATGATGTTTCTAACTATCTCTCTCCCTTCCTCTCTGTAAAAAAATCAATAAAATGTATTAAAAAAAAAAAAAAGAAAATGTCACATGGACTACTTGATCTTTCAGTTATTGGGAAAATAAGATGTGTCCGAGAGGAAAACACACTAAAAGGTTTCAGAGAGACGCACCAAGACATCTCTAATTGAACAAGAATTAAAATGACATCAGACTTCTCAACAGCAACAGCAGAAGCAAGGGGAAAAGACAGAACTCATTTGAAAGTGCTGAAGGAACTATGAATTAGAATTTTATATCGAGGTGATCTTTTCATGTAAGAGTAAGATAGAGAGGTTCTAAAGCATACAAGGTCTTAGACCTTTTCTCACACATAGTCTTTATTGAAAATACTTTTGGAAGAAGCATTCCAGAAAGAAGAGAGATGAACAATTAATAACATTTACTGTTTTTTAGATAATCATTACCCCACCCCCCCAAAAAAAGAGAGTGAGAGACCAAGAAAAAAGACAGAAAAAAAGTCAGAAACAATGAAAAGGATGCATCAATAAAATTTCTGGATGGAGAATGTTAGACTGGCGGGAGTTGAGAGAAAGCTAAAATATAAATCTTCTTTGAAGAGTACATAAAAATATTGTTTTAGGCTGGATTTTCCCAGGATTAGCTCCTGAGCCAAGGATTTGAGTGCAAATATTTTTTTTGTTGGTGACACCAATAGGGAAATGCAGAAGAGAATCAGGAAAGGGAGAGAGCCTAATACAGGATATGTTAAGGATTAGGTTATCACGTAGGCAATGAGGGTAACTACCACTGGGACACTCTGAGAAACTAGAACATGCCTCAGATTTGTCCCATTCAAGTTGCAAAAACAGCTAGGGTGTTTACCCACCCACTTATTCCCTCACTGGTTAAGGACTGTTCTCACGGGCATTAGCTCGCTGTAGGTTCCAATCTGCCCCACATATGGCCAAGAGCCCTCTTAAGACCCAGGAAACACTCTGGCTAAGGGTCACAGTGCCTGGAATAAGAAGCTATTGGTATATGTATGCAAAACATAATTGCACAGGGACTATGAGTTGGGCACAAACATCAACTGCTGTAGCTCACATCTTATACTACACAGATCTACGTATGCCCCACATTAAATTCTTCCTATTTAGTCACTATTCTTCAATCCAGCCACAATTTTAAATAAAATGAAATAAAATTTAAATTGAAAAAAAAAATGAAATCGTATCAATAGGAAGTTAGTGGGACAGAGTGAAACCTTCACTGCAGTTGGTCCGGAGGCTATGACTGCTATTCATCGTCTTACCTCTTTGGAAGCCGTTTTATATTCCACTTATCCTTGGCTGGCACTTCTGCTAGTCTAGGTTGCTTTACTTTAATGAAGCTCAGACCCTCATTCCTGAGGTGTCTGATCCCCTTTTTACTGTTTTCTTACAATCCATGGTTGCTTCAGTTGCCTTTTAACTGATATTGTGACACATAGAAGTGCCAAGATAAATTGAGTGAATCTTCTAAATTCCAGGCATATGTTATGGATCAGTAATTCTGTTTTCTCATTATATAAGTCAACTGAACCATCTTTCTTTGTCTGCTGGCCTATTGGCCCAAAGAGTAAAAAATGATCAGATTTAGTAGAACTTCACTGGTCCGCCGTAGTCCAGCAATACCCAAGTTTTGCAAATAAAAGTACAAATGACCAAAGTGGTTTTTTGTGAATGATGATAAGAGCCACTTCTACTTCTATCCTTTGATTCCTGTATCCATGTGTTCTGGCTGTTACCATCATAGCACATATAATGACCACTGGTTCAAAGTATATATCAGCTCCTGAAGGATAGCACTCCAATGCCAGAGTGTCATCCGCAAGCCAATGTCTTAGCTTGTATCTGTAAAGAGGCTATTTTAGCATTCTACCCAAGTAGCAAATTTGGGCAATGTGTGTGATAGGACCAGTGGTTCCTGGTCATCTGCTTATTGTTATGTCTCCTTTACGGTAAAGGGATCCAGTGAAACCAACTTGCACAAAATTGTTGATTGATTTTGAATGACAGTATCGTTTGAGGGCACAGCATCAGTCTCTGCTACTGGCAGATCTGATACTCAACAGCAGAATTACTTGCATTGGCTTTGGCTGGAGGAGGCAATGCTATAGAGCACGTATATAACCTCTATCTCCACCACCATGACCACTTTTTTATGGGCCCATTATTGTTACAGAGATTCGGATCAATCAAACAATGCAGGAGAGTTTGGAGAGACACACTTTAATCACCGCGGTGGGCTTAGAGAAAATGAATTCAAATTCTAAGCAAGGCTACAAGCAGCACTTCCCTTTTTATTAAGGAGCCAGCCCTATGTGCACTTAGTGGTTATCTCGCAGCTGGCCTTGAAAACAACACAGTTCTATCCAATTAAAAAATGCACCTGGCATGGCATTGAGATTATGGGCATATCTAGTCTCTGCCCTACAAGGTCAGACAGCTAAGTTTATCTTCCTCATTATTCAAGCAGGCTAAAGCAGGCTAGAAAGCAGTTATTTTTTAGAATAAGAGTCTGTCTAACACAACAGCAGAGAATTCCAAACAGTAGTTTTACAAAATAGGGGTTAGCCTTCTCATTATCGGCACTAGCATGGCCAAGGACAGAAGCTAGCTAACATCTCTCAATGAGTTATTGTGTATACTTTGTTGTTCAATTCCTCTTCATTTTATGCTCATTTCAAACATCCATCCACATGTCTCTTCCTCATTCTTCCTTGATTCTGGTCTCTTAGTCTTGTACCTTCTAGGCTCCTGACCCACCAGCCAAACCACATGGCACTTCTCAAGGTTTTATGTGTAGTCTCTCAGACTACTTTTCTGTCCTCACAAAGGTGATGACCTAGTGTGCTGCCCTCTGAGAGAATTTCCCTTCATTATTGATTTTCAGGGCCACCCTGGAGTAAGTCCACAGATAGTGTAGCATCTGTTTATTTTTAGTTCACTCCAACATATTTAGCCAACTCATCTACAGAAAAAGGCATACCAGAATGTCTTTTAAAATCCCACGTGTTTGGAGATTTGAAATAGCATACTACTAAATGACCTTTGCTTAGCCAGAAAAAAAAAAAAAAAAAAAAACATGAGGGAAAGTTGTGAAATACTTAGAACTAATATATATATATATATATCTCAAATCTAAGGAACATTAGTAAAGAAATGTTTAATGGAAACATTATTGTTTTTAATATATTTGTTAGAAAACTAGAACAATTAAAAACAAATGAGCTGGGAGTTCAAGCCAACAAGATAGAGAAGAAACAATCGAGTAAAGCTGATGGGGGGAAAAAAGAAGAAAATAATAAAGATAGAGGCAGATTTAATAAAACAGAGAATGACAATAAATAAATAAATAAATAAATAAATAAATAAATAAATAAATACAGCAAAAGGGAGAGATCAACAAAACCAAGAGCTTGTTCTTTGGAAAGACAAAGAAAGTTAGACAAATAAATATGCATATAATATATGATTCAGAAACCCGAGTCCTGGTAATTTGCCCAGAGATAATCTTGCACAGGCCCATAGAGGAAAAGATAAAAGATAAGTTCATCTCCGCACTCTTTGTGAAGGTAAGCATTTGGAGGCACCACAGTTTTCCATCACTGAGATAATGGATAAATAAAATGTGATGATGCATATTATAGAATGCTATGAAGTAGTCAGAAATAATTAACTAGATGTAATCAAAGCTACATGGATAGCTCTTGAAAACATGCCAAGTAAGAAAAAAAACACATAGTGCAATATCATTTGTGTAAATTAAAAACACCTGAATACAGAAGAAACTTAGTGTTTTAGCAAAACTTTAATTGCTAAGAACTCACATTTTCTAGGAAATAAAACATATTAGCATAGACCGTAGGGGGTTGGGGGCAGATATGATATAAATTGGAATAGGATCTGAAGAGGAAATATAATAAAATTAAATATGACAAAGTCAAACAAGAGAAGAAATGTGTTAATGATAGTGTATCATAAACCAAAAACATTTAGTATGGAATGGTCTCATATATAATAAAACACACTTGGAAATTTCACTGGAATAAGTCTCAGTTATTGACCAAATTACTTGTACCTGAAGTTTAAAATATATATATTATCAGCCACTAGTTGCATGACATGGAAATTGAATTTTATATAATGTAGAAATCACATTTTCACAGAACCAAGACATTAATCTTTGAAAGATTTTGAGATTTAATTTCTGATTCAGGTTTCTCTTAGGCTTTATTATGCTTTTTCTGTGAGCAGACTTTGCCCATAATATTCCAAGTTCCTAATAAATTCAAATATTTATCAAACTTAAAGCTCTATGTGATACAAAAATATCCTTAAAATATATTATCTGATCTTAAAGTCCTAGTTTTAGATCTACATTTCTAATGTTCCAATTCCTTTTTTTACTTGAAAATATTTTAATGATTTTTATTTATTTTAAATTTTTTTTTTTTTTTGGTAGATCAGTGTACTAAGATAAAACTTTAATTGCTAAGAACTCAAATTACCTAATGTACTCTTGTTTTATAAACCCACACATAAAATAAGTGCCATGAAATAATTACACTTTGAAAGTTTGCCTCGCAGAACCAAAACAATGTTCCAGTTGGCACTGGTACACTTAGAAGACCTGTAACAGATTAGGCAGAAATGTGCCTCTTTGACACTTATGTCATCAATCTTGATCTACTGTCTCTGCACCAGACCTATCATATCTACCTTCCTTGGCAGGTAAGTCAACTCCAGAGACAGATCTTCTGTTTTTCCTGGGCAGCATCACTTCACTAAAAAGAAGGCCAAAGGCCTACAAGACCACAAGCTTCCAGTTTGGTGATCATCTTGGCCCACACCTTCTGTTAGATTTAGCTTATTAAGGGTGTGGTAGATCTTATGAATATTTGCCAGTGCTGAAAGATGAGAATTCTGCTGAAAGTCCAGATTCACTCCCTCTGAGCTCTAATGCTGGGTCAGCAGATTGAAAGGGTGAGAGCTGGAGGGACAGCTTTCCCCAGACAGAAGTGCTGGCAGAGGCCACTGTTCCTTTTTTAATGATTGTTAAGTCAATGTACCTTAAGACATTTTTAGGTCAGTTCTAAATATTAATTTATTTGTGTTATAAAATATGCATTATATTTAAAGTATACATTTTATAACTATAAAAATCTTTAACAGATATTAATTTATCTGTTTTCAACACTTCCAGAACTTAATCAAATTCATGTATTTTCTATTGTTTTGAATACTGATAGTAGCTTTGTCCTAAGCCAAACACAGTTTTGTGCATGAGGTTCAGTTCTCATGCAAATACTTTATAAGTCAGACAGAACTTATATCTGGAGCTCATGGATCCTCTGTTGTACTGATGTCATATGTATTTTGTCCTGCTATATTTTTTCAAAAGGAATTTTATTAGGAAACTAAAATGGAGAAGCTGTTTTTAAAAATGCCAAATTAAGCAAATCTACAGTACCAAACCATAGAAACTACTGAATTTCTTGAAGACAGGTTATAAAAACATAACCAAGATATTAATTTTTAATTAATAAGTGTGTTATGGCTCAGTCTGAATTGTACTCATGCCTCTTACTCAGCCCTGTCTCCTTCTTCAAGGGCATCTTTCTAGTCCTCTATCTTTCCATTTGCTCCTCTCATAGTTCTTCCTGTCTCCAAGATAGTTCTGGTCACTTTAGCGTACTGGGACCACTGGCTCTTAATTGTTTACAATATAATTTCTGTTGAAAATAATGCCTTTTCATTCCATAGGACTTTGCTAACATATTAGTCTCTTTATCAGATACCCAGTAGAAAACCTATAAAAGTCAAATGAACTTCAGATTTCATCTTAACCTATTGGCGAGCATAATTTTCCTGAACTTCATCAGACTGCTTGTGAAGCAAGAATTTTGGGGGAACATAGGCAGGCTTAGGGATTTTTTAGAATTGGGGTCCATGGAAAAAACACAGAGCCACAGACTGGGAGAGGTATATTTCCATAGAATAGGGGAAGCTGAGGAGCTGCAACAGGTACATTTCCATAGAATGAGGGAGCTGGGAATAGCAAAAGGTCTATATTTACAAAATAAAGAGAAGGAAGCCCTTCATCCAGAAGGAGAAGAAGAAAGCCCAAAGGGAATAGGAAAACAATAAGGAAGGAAGGGGGAGAACCTCACATGTGCCATATGAGGTTCAACCTTTGAGCCCAGGAGTTACTATGGTAACCTGTCTACGGGAATAGTGACCAATCAGAGAGGATATCAAGGCACCAGGATCTGCAGCCTATGTAAGTCATAGAGAAAGGGAGCCCAGTGGGACTCTTCCCCCTCCCTACATGGGAGTTAGTTCTATGGGACTCTCCCCGCTCCCCACATGGGAGTCCATTCTGTGGGATCTTTCCCTCTCCCCATGTGGGAGTCTGGAGTTGTTCTTCAATAAATCTCCACCTTTGCTATATCACTTTCTGTCCGTGGATTCATTCTTCAATTCCGGCAGCCAAAGAATCCGGGTTCCAGTCCAAAAATTCGGTATCACTTGCTTGGTTATCAAGGATACAGATGATAAATAGCAACTAAGTAGATAAGATGAAATACCCAAGTTTGTAGTTAATGCATTGATTCATTTAAATTATCTTATTGTTGTAGGTGTAGGGAATGGCACCACCTGTCTGACCGTTGGGGTCAGACCAAACCTGGGTTTGGCAACCTCGGAACTAGGGTTCTGGCTAGAAAAGAATTCAGAGCCAAGACCCAAACTGTAAGAGAACATTTATCTGGTGAATGACAGAGGTAGAAAAAGTAATTCCTGGAAGAAATGGGCTTAGGAAACAAGTTACGGAGGTAAAGAAAGGGCCCTTGGAGCTTGGGGGTGAGGAAGCTAATGGTAATGTGCCTGGGGCCACGGGGGTAGAGGGTGAAGGAAGGGAAAAGCCCAGGGGTGCTCCCCTAAGGGAATGAACAGAGTCCTCTGTCCTAAGGGCTTAAGGGTGGAGATTTTAGGGCAGGTCCCAGGGAAAGATCTTAATAGAATATTGAGCAGTTTTCCAGGTGTGTCCTTTCAGGGTTGTGGTCTCCACTGATTGATTGGCTGGCACCTGGGCAGGGAGTCATTATTCATTGCAGCTGTGGCTGGTTTTGTTGCTTATCTGGGCCTGGAAATGAAATACTGCTGAGGCATAGATATTATCTCTAGAGAGGAAAGGTCAGGGGGTCCAAACTGCATGACCAGTGTTATGCTTGGGGAGGAAAAGTCACCCTGGGCGAGGTCTCACCCCTCAATTGAGTGTCTGCAGCTAAGCACCTGGGGCTTTGATGACCTCCTGCTGAGACCCCATGGTGCAAAATGCGACCCACAGCCCAGCCCAGGAAATGATGGCTGTGGGCGCCGGGTAATGACGTCACGTAGCAATGCCTGGCTTCCTCTCCCTAGCAACGACTAGCCTCATTGCAGTTTCTTCAGTTCAGGATCATGGCTTGCTTTACTAGTATAGCCAGGTGGAAACATTTTTTACTTTAACCAAATGTCTGCAAAGCATTTTCCCGTGCCTCATCTCATTTGATCCTCACAGAAGTCCTAGAGTAGGTAGATAGGAGACTCAGTGGAATCCTATTTTCTTTTCATTAACCGGAAAACAGAGATTTAGAAAGCTTAGAAACTTGACCCGACTGAAAAGAAGTAAGAAATGATGGATCTTGAAAATGACTTCAGGTTTTCTCACTGCACAGAATATAGTCAAACACTGCTGCAGTTAAATATGTTACCCTTTGTTCTCCCTGCGTGATCTACAATAATAATCTGCTTCGTGTTGATACTTACTGCCGTGTTGCTGACAATTACCTGAAAGAGAAGTTGGGGTGCTTCACTGGGCTGGAAAAAGTTTAGCTAAATCAGAAAGCAGGTGTAATTAAGCAAGTTTATTCTATACATATGAAAGGCTAAGTTGACTCACGCATGTGCGACACATATAAACCTCTTGCTGGCACCAATTGCACGCATGTGCTTCCATCTGTCACTGTCAATCGTGAATTTGGTTGACACTTCTATTATAGAGAAAGGGCGAAATAGCAATATTAAAATATTTCTTCTAATTAATGTCCTTTCAATGTGCATGAATCTTTGCACTGGGCCACTAGTCCTATAATATAACAGCACAACCAGTTTCTGGAGGCATTTCTCATTTTGGGACACAATGCTAGGGAATGTCATGTGCATGGTTTGCAATGCATCAGTTCCTCTATGGATAGTATTTTTTTCCTTTTAGGAAGCTTTTAGCAATTTCTCTGAACTCTAAGAGTTCTGAAATTTCACAAATAATTGTCTAAGACAAAACTTTTTCTTGCTAAGACAAAACTATTTCAAGCTATTGACCTTAAATAGACAGCCAGATATTTCTGCAGCAAGATGAGTTTACATTTGTAAACAATAAAGAATTGCAATTCAGGACATCCTGTCTAATGGGGAACTACATGCAGAAGTCCCTCTTTTACAGAAAAGAGGAATTTTAGAGAGCTGTTATAAACAAAATTGTTCCTGTTAGGCTCTGGGATCTATGTGGGATATGAGAGCTCCCCCTTCTGGTCTCCTGACTTGATTTTAAATGAGGTTTCTGTTTATTAATTTTTACAGAGCACTCTTGTAAATCATATTTGTGGTTTTGAGCATTAGGGGAAATTTTCTTCAATTACATATTTTATTATTTTCCCCATTGATTTTCTCTTATTCTGTGTTTCTGGAACTTTTGATAGACAACATACATGCTGAATTATTTCTTTATGTTCCTTTATTTCCTCAAAGTAACTATCTCTGTCTATAGCTCCAAGACTGTGAAGAGTTCTATAACTTTATCTTCCAAATTAATCATTTGGTACTGATTGTGCATTGATTAAGTGTTGTTATTTTTAAAGTGTAGGAACTATGCTTTTCTCTGATCACAACCCTTTTGTTAAAACCTGTACTTATTTTGTGGATATAGTAGTCTCTTGTATGATATCCAATGTGAAGATAGTTAATTCATTTTTTTAAATGTTTTCTATTGGTTCCTTAGATCATCTCATTGGTCCTCTTAGTCAATACTTGGTTTTGTTAAATACCTGGTGAGCTTTTTTACTAATACATTAAGTGGATGAGTTAAGGTGGTATTATTGTGTGTCCTCCAAAAAGACATGTCGAAGTTCTAACTGCAGTACCTGTGAATGTGACTTTATTTGGAAATAGGGTATTTGCAGATGGAATCAAGTCCAATATGACTGGTGTTCAAACAATAGCAGAATTTGGGTATGGGCACACTGGGAGAATGCCGGACTGTGACAACAGAGGCAGAGATGGAAGTGCTGCAGCTATAATTCATAAGTTGCCTGCAAGCTGTCAGAAGCTAGGAAGAGGCAGGGAAGGATACTCCTCTACAGGTTTCAGGATTTGGGCTTGGCAGACAAGCTTGATTTCAAATGTATAGCTTCCAGAACTGTGAGAGGATACATTTCTGTTATTTTAGCCACCCAGTTTGTGATACTCCATTACAGCAGCCCTAGGAAACAGATACAGGTGGATTTCTGGGTTTTGTTTGCAGCTATGTGGCTCCTTTTCCTCACAATCTTCTCCCTTGAATGGAAGAGCTATATAAGTGAGGCAGTACCTGAAAACATATGTAGTGAAGGACTATAGAGAATTCCCCTTTATCTGCCAGAAGAAGAAAGACTTTTGACTTTTACTTGGGTGACTAGTCAGAGTCCTCCAGAGAAACAGGACCGGTAGTGTGTGTGTGTGTGTGTGTGTGTGTGTGTGTGTGTGTGTATATATATATGTGTGTATATATATATATATATATATATATATATATATATTATATAGTGTCCCTCAAAAATGTATAGACATTTTGAGTGATTATAAAGTCAATGTTTATTAACATACAATTTATTTTCAAAATTTGAAAGTATCTACAAAAATGAATAATTTTTTTCTGTCAACACCTGTTTTCAAACTGATGACTATTCTGGTCCAGGCACTGCTGATAATGCTGCAAAGCAATGGAATTGCAAACATCAGGAATAATTTTGTTCCATGTTATGTACCCTCAATTCATCAACTGTTACCAGTTTTGTACCATAAACTTTATCTCTTACGTATCCCCATTAAAAAGTCTAGTGAATAGCTTTTTGTTCAAAGCTTAGTCTGGCTTCACCCATTATTTCAAATCAGTTAAACCTGAAAAGGAGTGACAATTAAGTGAGTTATCAGCTATTAAAATGTATATACACTTTTGGGGTATACCCTATGTCCCCCCAAAATGTATACACACTTTGAATAATTATAAAGGCAGTTTTTGTATTTCAACTGCATTTTCAAACTTCCAGTAGCATTTTAGGATGCATTTCCTTTGTTCAAAGCTTAGTCTGGCTGAAAAGAAAGAAACATCAATTGAGCTATCAGCTGTTAAAGTGTGTTTACATGTTTTGGGGACACCCTGTATATGTGAAGAGATTTACTAAGGAATTGGCTCACAGTGATGAAGGCTGACAAGTCCCAAGAACTGCAGTTAGCAAGCTGGAGACCCAAGAGAGCCAATGTTGTAGCTCCAGTGTAAATATTGACAGGCTTGAGACCCAGGCAAAACTGATGTCCCAGCTCAAGGCAGTCAGGCAAGAGGAAATTTTTCCTCCCTTGAGGGAGTGTTAGCCTTTTTGTGTTATTAAGGCCCTCAACTAGGAGGGCAATCTGTTTTATTCCATCCACTGACTCAAAAGTTAATCTCCTCCTAAAACGCCCTCATAGACACATCCAGAATAATGTTGACCAGATATCTGGACATTCTATGGCCCAGTTAAGTTGAGATATAAAATTTATCATCCCAAGTCTACCCCTTGTCAACTTGGTACTCATATGCATCACATTAAACCACACTTAATCTTCAAATAAAGACAAAAATAAGGTCATAATTCCACCTAATCTGATACAACTATCCTGTGTACAACTGAAATGTACTAACCCTTCCCTAGAAGAGGAGATGAAATCCTTGAGTGAGGTTTATTTTTCTCTTTGGTATCCTGTCAATTATTGTGATGTAAAATTAATAATATTTAAATCTATGTATATAAAAGCCAAGTGACAGGAACAACTGAAACAACCGGAATGACTGGTCACTATGATACGCACTGCAGCCAGCCAACTGGCCCAATGGGGGTGGGGCCGGCCAGCCAACCTCCTGCAGCCCCTCCCCTGAGCCAGCCGGCCCTGATCTGCCCCAAAACCGGTGGGCCAGCCAGACCCCACCCGTGCACGAATTTGTGCACCCACCTCTAGTACTATAATATAAAGCCAGTTTCCTTATGTTACACTAGTAGCCCATTTGCAGGAAGAATCCTGCAAGCGGCTGCTGCGGCCCGCGTGCGCTGCCGCTGTCGCTGCCGCCGCTGTTGTGGCCACCGCGCCTGTACCCGCGCGCCGCTGCCGCCCGCCCCGCTCCGCCCCACTCCGCCCCGCCCGGGCTTTCCCTCTGGCAGCCACCTTGCTTTCCGCTTTTCCTCCCTCTTCCTTCTAAGTTGTCTTCAGTCTTCACTCCTCCCTCCCTCAGTATATGCAAATTAACAGCCATCTTTGTTGGGTAATTTGCATACTCGCCCTGATTGGCTGGTGGGCGTGGCTTTGGTTGGTGGGCGTGGCTTGGGTGTAGCAAATGTGCGGTCAATTTGCATATTACTATTTTATTAGGTAGGATAATAAAGGAATAGAAGAGGAATGAAGACAAAGATAAAAATAAAGATAGATAGATATATGTAAATATACAAATGTATTCAAAACAAAATAAAGTGGAAATAACTTAATGATAATTGCTGTCTTCATGTTTACTAGTATTACTGGTCATGGGTCCATAGCTGATATTTATAACTACCCTCTCTCACAACTCTGTGTGCCCTGTGCCTTCAGCAAGCAACTCAGTTGTTCCAGGTTCTGTACTTGGTATGGTGACACAAAACTTCATTTCCAAAGGGCCTGGGCCTACCTGGATCAAGTTGTAGTTTTCCATTGACCTTAAATACAGGTTATGGTAACACTAAGCAATATCCTAAAGGACCTTTATAGTCCACACCTCCACTGTAAAGTAGTAGTCAATTTCCTCTTGGTAGTCAGAATTAATCGCCTCAGAACATAAGGTTGTGGGAACAAGAAGCAAAAATCTTGCTAGTGGGTCACTTAATATTGTATTGGTTATGGGAGAAACAGCACCGTATACTGGATGCTGATTCAGAGTATATACCACCTTCTGAAGAACCTGGCCCCAGCCCTACAAGGTATTGCTATTCAGTTAGCCTTATTATTGTTTACCCTGATGATTATTCAGAGATAACACTCCGGCTCTTCATATTTGTTCACTTTGAGCTTGCTGTTTTTCTGGATCTGCTCTAAATTCGGAAGTAGTTTTCTTCAGGATGTGGTTTTCTTCAAAGCATCTGGGTCTTTGTTTTTCTCACGCTCTCAGTCAATCTAAGCAATCTATTTTACATAATCCACACAACTAATTGTCCAATACAATTAATCTTTTCAATATCCAAACGTTCTCCAAGATGTCTTATCTGTTCATGGAAACCTTTCTTATTTGATAGTGCTACTATGAATTTCTTCTAATTTTCAGAAATTTGAGGCATAAAGGAAAGCAAGTACATGTGTTTGGCCTGTCACATCTATTCATTCTGTGGCTTTGATGTGCAAGTGTAACATCTTGAGACCAGAAGCAAAGGATTTCTGGTTAAAAATGGTTTATTAACATGTTTTTATCTCAGATTCTCTCATAATACTTTACTAAATTAAAGATACGTGAACCACGCTGAGCTGGACTTAAGACTCAGTAGACAGGTTCCCTGGGGAACAATTGGCCTAATCCCTCCCTCCCAGGGAGAATGTTGTGCAGTTTTCCTATTCTTCTGTCTCTGATTGTCTTGCCTGAAACTGAGAGCAGGGTCAAGTCCAGAGTTCCTCGGATCCCGACCCAGCTCAGTTGATCCGATGGCTTCAGAGTCCCCCTCCTGTGGTGACTGGCTGAGTGTGAGCAGTGGATCCTCTCCTTTAGCACTTGCCTCCTGGGCCCCCATCCCATCAGCATCCTCCTAAGCATCCTCCATGCTTTCTTAGGACCCGAAAACCTTTCTATATTCCCTCTGCTCCTTTGTCTTTGGTGACCCCTTAGTGTTTTGTGGTTTTTTTCCATAGAGGGAGGACCAGTTCCATTTCATTATCACCCCCCAGGTCAATGTATCTGCAACTCCCTTCCGAGACAGTATCTGATACAGGCATTTCAGCATTTTTCCCATTGTTGTTCTCAAGTGACTCTATTGAGCCCTGTCTACGGGCACAGTATTGTAACAGGATTCCCCGGTAGGAGGAATAGGGAAACCGAGACAGGGAAGTTAAAACACGGCCAAACAGTGTGAGCAATTTGCAGCCAGCTTGTAACTAACAAATCATTATCTTTCCTCTCCACGGATATGAGAACAAATGGTTAAAAAACCTCCCTAATGAGAGAATACAGAAAGGGCAGGGAAAGGGGAAAGGAAAAAGGGGCAGTTTTAATCCCTAAGCAGAGAAGCCAGCAGGCTCAAGGATTGGCAAGATAAAGTTTCCAGGTGCTTCTCAGGAATTCTGGGAAGGCCACAACAAAGTAAAAAAAAAAAAAAAAAAAACAGACCTTGAGAATTAAACTGTACCAAAATAGTCAGCAGAGGAATTTTGAGACTGTTTGGGGCAAGTTCCTCTGGGTGCAGGAACTTGGAAGAACAAGGTGACAGCAGGTAGGTGGGACGTGCTTTATTACGAGCAAAGTAGCCAAGCACTGCCTGGTCAGTGGCAACTTATATACATGCTCAAACAAAAGAGGCCTCTGCCAATTAGTGATGCTCATGCTACACTAACATAAGCAGGTTATATAAGGGTGCGCTTGCGCAATATGCATAGTGCTACTGCTGAGTCATTGCCCTACGCATGTGCATGGCAAGTAGTCCTTGAACCTCTGGCATACTCTGGTCAGGACCCCTTCACTCTGCCCCTTATGCTGGATGGTTTCTACAGGGTACTCTGGCCCATCTGTCAGCTCCTTGAGCACAGAATCTACAACAGCAAATACAAACAACCACATGTTATGGCCAGTACTCTGGCCCCAGTAGCAAAACTTACAAATGTCCAGCGCCATGCTCCTGACAGTCCATCCTACTAGTCTCAGAGGGGGTTATGGGAAAGGGCTTGTATGGCCTGCACTTCCTTGTCTATCTCTTGCAGGGCACTGGTTATATTTTCTTGATTATCAGGCATATATGTACAGCATTCTACAGATAGGATGGCACAAGTGCCCCCCTGAGCAACAGTTAACAAATCTAGTGTCATTCTATTCTGTAGTACCACTTTGCACATTTGCGTGGTTTCATCCATCATTAGGGTAAGGGCTTGCCGGGTCTGATTCAGGGCTTTAGCTGTATGCTTGGCTAAGGCTCTAACTTCTAACTCTTCCTTAATCACTTCTCCTGCAGGAAGGAATACTGCTAAGGGGTAAAAACCACCAGGGAGTCCATTTAACACGATGCCACTGGTGGTATACTGAGTCCCAGTTATGGGGAATCTCTTCTAAAGTCTTAAGGATTTGCCCGGAGATATAGGGCCTACCCCTAGGTACGCCATCCCAACCAATTCGCTGGGAGGTAGGGCCAACCATACCTTCCACACACCTATAAGTATCCTGGCATCATCATATCTACAGGTTTTTTGCCAGTATAACACTTTCCATTTCATCACTTCTGGACCTCAACATTAGTGGTTATGTTATGGCACAAGTCTGGAGGCAGCCAGCCAACAACTCGATTCTTACTGCATTGCTGCTGCTGCTCCACACACATGTCTGCAGGTTCTCTTAATTCTACTTGTTCCCCTAGCAACCACCGCCAACTGTTCCACACTGCATAACTGATAAAGGGGCAAGTATCGCCATTGTCCTGCAGCAGGTGCAGTGGGGCTGGGATGAGCAGGAGCAGCAGGCAGGACTGGCAGGTGGCTTTGTACTGCAGGTTTCCACCCAATCTCTGCAGGCCACCCTGAGGGACTCCACCCATGCACAAATTCATGCACCGGTCCTCTAGCAATCTATACTAATAAAAGAGTAATATGCTAACTAGACTGGACATCTTCCAGACATCCATCCGGACGTCCTTCCGGACAAAGCCACAGTGGCGGGGACCGAGGCAGAGGCGGTTAGGGGTGACCAGACCTGCAGGGGAGGGTCGTTAGGGGCAACGAGGCAGGCAGGGGAGCAGTTAGGGTCAACCAGGCTGGCAGGGGAGAACAGTTAGGGGTGATAAGGCAGACAGAGGCAATTAGGGGCAATCAGGCAGGCAGGCAGAGTGGTTAGGGGTGATCAGGCAGGCAAGCAGGCGAGCAATTAGGAGCCAGTGGTCCCAGATTGTGAGAGGGATGTCCACTGTCAGTCGGACATCCCCCAAGGGGTCCCAGATAGGAGAGGGTGCAGGCCAGGCTGAGGAAACCCCCCTTCGTGCACAAATTTCATGCACCAGGCCTCTAGTAAAAATAATAAACTATCATCTATAACTCAAGGGAAGGACAAAAATCCCCTCAGCCTTCATGGACAGACCAGGAAGGCATTGATGAAATACACCTCCATGTCCCCAGATTCTTTGAGGGCCAATTCATTTTGAAGGACAAATTTGTTATTCAGTCAAGCACCAGACATTAGGAGGAAACTACAAAAATTGGCAATCGGCCCCAAAAGTACCTAAGGTAACCTTGTAAAAGTAGCCACTTCGGTCTTTTGCAATAGGGGTCAGGAGGAGGCTAAGGAGAGGAAGATATGGGGAAGGAAGAAGGCCGTGGCTCTGGTTTGGCACTACCATATGTATGGTGCTGGAATGAGTACTCTGTTTCCCCCTGGTGGAGACTGAGATTGACCCTTAGGTATGGGCCACCCAAGGGAAAGTCGACAGAGCAGTTGGGACAACCCCTGATCATATACACGTCAGAGATTCAGCCTCCTTCCCACATCAGAAACAATACCCACTGAACCAGGAGCCAAGAAGGTAATTGCAGACTACAATAAACAATTTTAAGGCATAGGGTCTACTAAAGCCCTGTAATAGCCCATGCAACACTCCCATTTTGGGAGTTCAAAAGCCCAAAGGGGTGTGGAGACTGGTCCAAGGCCTCCGTTTAATAAATGAAACCTGCTGCATGTGGGTTAATATGTCTTCACAACTGGAGGAAAATCTTGACATTATAAAAAAAGAACATCAAACTCATTGACAACTTGAATGCATAGACAGGACAGGCCCCAGCTGGCTCCTGTCATTCTTACCTCAGTTCAAGAATTCCTTGTGGTCATGGCTATTATCTTTTTTGTCCCCCCTTATTATGCTTATGTTAGTACTACTATTTGGACCTTGCCTTTTGAATTTACTCCTACGTTTTGTTTCCGCCAGGATAGAGGCAATCAAGCTACAAATGGTCATGGAAATGGAACCCTGAATGGCAGTTCCTATCTTTTGTGGTCCCCTAAATCACCAACCTCTGATGGAGCCCTAACGACTGACTGTTGCCATCAACAATGCCCCAACCAGCTGGAAGTAGTTAGAGCCTTCAGAAGCAGGTAGGCAGTTAGGGAGGGGACTATGAGGAGAGAAATGTAAAGGGGAGGTGCAGCGGAACACTGCAGGCCTGAGCAGGAACCAGTTCATCAGCCACACCATATCCCACGTAATTTCTCAAGAACAAAGGGCCCTGATCATGGGCTGGACACACAAGGGGTTTGGGGATGAGAAGGAACCCTGGAGTTTAAAATGTATGGATGTTGCTAGGGCTGAATTTTTCGGACCAACCAATGGGAAGTTAGCAGGGCACATATTAACCCCTGGACAAAGAAGCTTCCACGGCAACCCCGCTTGGGTCCCCTGCCTGCAGCAGGGAGCTTTTCTGTAATAAAGCTTTGCTTTCACTCATCTTTTATCTGTGAACTCATTCCTCACTTTCACAAGACAACAAACTTGGACCTGAACAGAAATTTTGACATCAATATCATTGTTGATATCAGTTAAAAAGCACAACAGTGAATGTGACATAGTAAAAGACAACTCAGTTTCAAATTAATTGCAGTTAATTGCAATGTCAAACCATTTTATTGTAAGCCTATTTCTGTAGAAATTAGGATCTGGAGTCATGTGCATGTATAACTTGGTGAAGATACTAGATGCAACTTTCTGTTAGTATTTGCAGCTTGAATTACAAAAGTCCACTCTATTGTGTATGTCTGAAACTGTGGATGAATGACTACATGGATTGTGGACATGAATTTCCTACTTAAAACTCTTGTGATCTTGCTCTAGCTGGGTTGCTCAGTTGGTTCGAGTGTTGTTCCATGCACTGAAAGGTTGCAGGTTCTTGATCCATGTTTCTCTCTCTCTCTCTCTTCCTTCCTCTCTAAAATCAATAATAATAATAAAAAAATACCCTCAGATGAGGATTTAAAAAAAATTGTGATCTCTCAGTGAATTAATAATATTTTGTTTTACTCAAAGGTGCAGCAATGAAATTAAACAAAGGGGCAGCATTTGTGGAGAAAAAAAGAAAATTAGACAGGAAAGAAAGATTAAGAACAGATGACCATTGATATGAAGAAAGAATGCAACTTGATTGTTCTATGTTACTAATAAACTGGGTGGTAATGGAATTGTTGTGTCAGTAAGTACAGTGAGGAGATGCTATGCCATCCCCCAGGAGAAAAAGAGTATTCAACAGACTGTATGTTCCAAAACAACAATCTTCATGGAGGGCAAAAGAATTTTACGATAAGAAATAATTACCAGACATGGAGTTCCAATTCTGAGTTAATGTTGGTTTTCTGAAATAAGAAATTAAGGTATTATATAGAATTTACAAGTTATAAAGAACTACCTGATGATAGTCCATGTCATTCAGTGTATCCCCATTAACTGATAGATTTTGAAAAAATGTCTACAGGGTTTTAGCAGTGGTTAAATTTGTTTTGTTATAAACTTTGAAGAGTGGAGGAACCTGTATAATTATTGTGAGCAACCAGAATGTTTAGGCAGTTTATAGAAGAAAAGTACAAGAATAGTAAAGTAATAGCTTTCAAAATTACTCTCCATGACATATTTCATAATGAATAACTTGGGATAAAGATGACAACTTGGTAAATGTGCAAATTCATTTTATAATAGTAAATTTTAAAGAATTTAAAAGATGCATTTTATAATATTTGCTCAGCAATTAAAATTCTTCAAAATTCTCATTAATAAAGTAGATGAATTCTGCCATATTACTGTTCTTTACAATTTGAATATAACTACTATGCAAGCAGGCTTCAATAAAAGTCTACTTCATATTTATGTGTGTGACAAAGATAACATGTGCTTGCTGTAAATAAGTAAATGCATGGGGGTGTATTTAAATATATTTTTTATTGATTTTTTACAGAGAGGAAGAGAGAGGGATAGAGAGTCAGAAACATCGATGAGAGAGAAACATCGATCAGCTGCCTCCTGCACACCCCCCACTGGGGATGTGCCCGCAACCAAGGTACATGCCCTTAACCGGAATTGAACCTGGGACCTTTCAGTCCGCAGGCCAACGCTCTATCCACTGAGCTAAACCGGTTTCAGCCATGGGGGTGTATTTAAAAAAAGTCAAATATTCTCCTCTGCCCCATTCAATATCACCACTGTCAGTAATCTTTTTTTTTTTTTTTTTTAGATTTTAAAAAGTGATTTTTAGAGAGAGAGGAAGGGAGAGGGAGAAAGACATCGATGTGAGAGCAAAACATCAATCGGCTGCCTGCCTTCTACCAGGGATGGAGCCTGAAACCTGGACATATGTCCTCACCTGGGATCCAATGGGCAACTCTTCAGTGCATGATACCACCCAACCGACTAAGCCTCACAGGCCAGGGCAGTAATCTTAACATACGGTGTGTCTCCATTACTTCATCAAATGTAGTCTAATTATATAGCATTGTTTCTTTTTTTTCCTCAAAAACAAGAAAATAGTTGTTTGTTTTTAATTCTCTCCTGAGGATATGTGTTTTTATTTTATTTTATTGATTTTTAGAGAGAGATAGGGAGAGAGAGAATCAATGTGAGAAACATCAATGGGTTGCCTCCTATGCATGCCACCACTGGGGATAGAACCTGCAACCTAGGTATGTGCCCAGACTGGTAATCAAACACATAACATTTTGGTGCATGGGACAACACTCCAACCAACTGAGCCAATGGGCCAGGGCACACTATGTAATTAGAAAAAACAAAATAAAAAACACTTTGCAATATTGTAGAAATCTCTTGATTTATACTTTTAGATCACTTGAAAGCTCCATAATATGGATGTGTCATCATTTTTGGACCATTCTCTAATAGCTGGACATTCAAAGCATTTGTTTAATATTATAGTATTAAAATGAACTTCCCTTTACATATATCTTTACACACTGGCTATTTTGTTCTGTAGAGTGTATTCATAAAAGTAGAATTTTCTAGATTAAAAATAATGCATAAAATTATCACTATCAAATAGTTACCACACGAGCATTATAAGAAAAAATTCAGAGGAATAAGGCATATAAACGTTTTTCATTACATTGTTTTCCATTTCCTTCTGTTTTTTTTGGAATGTTTAAATAAACAGAAAAGTTTGGAGAGTCTGTTACCTAATATATACATAAATAGCTCAGGAGATTGGAGTATGATAATAATTAGTTAATGTATGATTAAGGAGTAGACAATACTTAAACTCTTCCTTTACCATGGATACTGAATTAAAATGTGTAGAAAGTTCTTATTTTACAGGACTTTAAATTGATCAATCTCAGTGCTTAATAGATTTTAATCTGGAAATTGATATACTTTTTAAAGAAATATTTTTGATTTCAGAGAGGGAGAGGGAGAGATAGAAACATCAATGATGAGAATCATTGATTGGCTGCCTCCTACACACCCCACACTGGGGACTGAGCCCACAACTCGGATATGTGCCCTTGACCGGAATTGAACCCGGGACCCCTAAGTCTGAAGGCCAACGCTCTAGCCACTGAGCTAGGACTGGAAATGGATATTTTATGGATTGCATAGACTGCCATATTTTCAAAGAATATGTAGACCACTTAATCTGCATATTTTCAATCTCGTTGCTGTTTTGTTTTGTTTTGTTTTGTTTTGTTTTTTATGAAGACTTTGAGAAGCAAGATGAAACCCGTGGCAACTCAGGAGGAATGCTTAAGTAGTTGCTTAGTAAAAACAAATGCACTCCTTCCTCCATTTTATGAAAATGAACCATCACTAGAATTAAAGGGATTTTTAAATTTTCTGTGATGTGTCCCTGCTGGAAGAACGTCATAATTGCAAGAGTTTCATTGAAAGGTTAGTGGAACTTGGGGACTCAACAAGGGCTGAGTCACATATGTTATCACCTGTTGGGAATGGCTAAAGGTATTTCTCCAAACCTGAAAAGGATGCATTAAATTGATTGTTTGCTGCCAGACAGCTGAGGGCATCTTAATCTACAGGTTATTGCCTCCTCCTGGCCAAACACCTGAACAGCCGGAGGTAATTCTTCCATTCTGACAATGGATTCTGTACTTAACCCTACCCTTTGATGTGTATATCTCCACCTTGTCTTAGGACAAATTGTGTTAATAAAAAGCAAGGGGTCCTGAGACTAGGAGAACTTAGTTTCTTTAGCCAGGCTCCTCTGCCCCCCAAATGCCTTCCAAAATTATGTTTCATCTCTGGACTCTTATTTAATTTATGCACAGCCCCTTCTCCAGGTTTCCTTCTAGATGCTGGATCAAGACCACTGGCATTATGTCCCCACTGGCTAGAATGGGGACATGATAGGCACTCAATAAATACTAGTTGATTGCATATTATTCAAATTTAACCGAAAGTCAAAGACAAGGACATTTAAATTATGATTCCAACATTTAACCAAGAACTAAGCAGCATTCACTCTAAATAGTATGCATATAAAACAATTTAAATCATGTAACATACTGAAGGGGCAATCTGATGAAAGTCATGCTATGTATATCAAATGTATCTCATAAGTCAGTCATATTCTATTTTTCAGTTTTAGATTTCACAGAGCTAGGTTAGCTAGTCTCATCCCAGGAGCATCTTTGCAACATAATACACCATATTACAGGTGTATACACAACTCAATTTACACAGGAAAGAAAAAAAAAAAGGAACTTTTATGAGACCCAGAGGCACATACGTTCAATTGATTTACATTTAATAAAGATTATGAGATTCTTTAGGAAAAATGAAGACAGGTCTCTGATGGTTTAGAGATGTTAAGTTGGAAACAGACATTTAAAGTCCTTTCTACCATTTTGATTCCAGGAAAAAATAAGTTAATCACTTTATAAATTTACTAGAGGCCTGGTGCACGAAATTCATGCATGGGTAGAGTCCCTAGGCCTGGCTGACAATCAGGGCTGATCAGGGCCTTCTGGCTGGCAGCTGGGGCCTTTCTTCATTCTGCACCTCCCCCTGGAGGTCAGTGCACGTCATAGTAAGCAATCAAACTCCCAGTCTCCTGGTCAAACTCCCAAGGGGACACTTTCCATATTAGCCTTTTATATATATTGACTAGAGGCCCGGTGCACGAAATTTGTGCACAGGGTGGGGGTGTTGTGTCCCTCAGCCCAGCCTGCACCCTCTCCAATCTGGGACCCCTTGAGGGATGTCCGACTGCCTGACTAAACGGGCAGTCAGACATCCCTCTCACAATCTGGGACGGCTGGCTCCCAACTGCTCACCTGCTTGCCTGCCTGATTGCCCCTAACAGCTTCTGCCTGCCAGCCTGATCACCCCCTAACCACTCCCCTGCCAGCCTGATCGACACCTAACTGCTCCCCAGACAGCCCGATAGCCCCCAACTGCCCTCCCTTGCAGGCCTGGTTGCCCCTAACTGTCCTCTCGTGTACGCTTGGTCACCCCGAATTGCCCTCCCCTGCAGGCCTGGTCTCCCCTAACTGCCCTCCCTTGCCAGCCTGGTTGCCCCTAACTGTCCTCCCCTACAGGCCTGATCACCCCAAACTGCCCTTGCCTTCTGGCCTGGTCCCCCCCAACTGCCCTCCCCTACAGGCCTGGACACCCCCAACTGCCCTCCCCTGCCAGCCTGGTCACCCTAACTGCTCTTCCCTGCTGGCCTGGTTCCCCCCAGCTGCCCTCCCCTGCAGGCCTGGTCCCCCCAACTGCCCTCTCCTGCCAGCCTGGTCACCCTAACTGCTCTTCCCTGCTGGCCTGGTTCCCCCCAACTGCCCTCCCCTGCAGGCCTTGTCCCCCCAGCTGCCCTCCCCTGCAGGCCTGGGTTCCCCCCAACTGCCCTCCCCTGCAGGCCTGGGTTCCCTCCAACTGCCCTCCCCTGCAGGCCTGGTCGCCCCTAACTGCCCTCCCTTGCCAGCCTGGTCGCCCTGCAGGCCTTATCCCCCCTAACTGCCCTCTCCTGCTGGCCTGATTGCCTACAACTGCCTTCCCCTGCCGGCCATCATGTGGTGGCCATCTTTTGTCCACATGGGGGCGGCCATCTTTGACCACATGGGGCGGCCATCTTGTGTGTTGGAGTGATGGTCAATTTGCATATTACTCTTTTATCATATAGGATTAGTTTTTTCCCAAATAGAGGTAAGTAGAAGCTAATTTGATAAATTGAAGTAGATAGCCCTAAAACTAAGTAATACTACTAAAACACAAGGCAATTTTCAACACTTTTTTGGACCTAGTGTCAAATAAGGACATAGCAAATCTTTCTGAAACCCAATAAAAGTTATTATTAAGCTTATTTATTTTTTATTTTTTATTTAATTTTTTAATTTTTTTATTTTAATGAATCTTTATTGTTCAGATTACAATTGTTTCTCCTTTTTCCCCCCATATCTCCCCACCACCCAGTTCCCACCCCCCCTCTGCCCTTACCTCCCCCCCGCTGTCCTTATCCATAGGTGTATGATTTTTGTCCAGTCTCTTCCCATATTCCCCACACAGACACCCTTTCCCCCTGAGAATTATCAATCCATTCCCATTCTATGCCTCTGATTCTATTAAGTTCACCAGTTTATTCTGTTCCTCAGATTTTTAATTCACTTGACTTTTAGATTCACTTGTTGATAGATATGTATTTGTTGTTCATAATTTTTATCTTCTTCTTTTTCCTCTTTTTAAAGAATACCTTTCAGCATTTCATATAATACTGGTTTGGTGGTGATGAACTCCTTTAGCTTTTCCTTATCTGTGAAGCTCTTTATCTGACCTTCAATTCTGAATGATAACTTTGCTGGGTAGAGTAGTCTTGGTTGTAGGTTCCTGCTATTCATCACTTTGAATATTTCTTGCCACTCCCGTCTGGCCTGCATGGTTTCTGTTGAGAAATTAGCTGATAATCGTATGGGAGCTCCCTTGTAGGTAACTAACTGTTTTTCTCTTGCTGCTTGTAAGATTCTCTCTTTGTCTTTTGCCCTTGGCATTTTAATTATGATGTGTCTTGGTGTGGTCCTCTTTGGATTCCTTTTGTTTGGGGTTCTGTGCGCTTCCTGGACTTGTAAATCTATTTCTTTCATCAGGTGGGGGAAGTTTTCGTTCATTATATCTTCAAATAGGTTTTCAGCATCTTGCTCTCTCTCTTCTTCTGGTACCCCCATAATTCTGATGTTGGTTCGCTTGAAGTTGTCCCAGAGGCTTCTTACACTATCTTCAACTTTCTGAATTCTCTTCTCTTCATGCTTCTCTGGAGGAGTGTCCTTGGCCTCTTTGTATTCCAAATCTTTGAGTTGATTCTTGCGATCCTCTAGTCTGGTGTTGGGTCTCTGTATAATATTTTTTATTTCAGTCAGTGTATGTTTAATTTCTAGTTGGTCCTTTTTCATATCCTCGAGGGTCTCATTGAATTTATCGGCCTTTTCCATGAAATTCTTGAAAAACCTTATAACCGTGGTTTTGAACTCTATGTCCAGTCGCTTGTTCTCCTCCATTTCTTTGGTTTGTGATCTGTTTCCTTGCCTCCTCATTTTCTCTGCTTCCCTGAGTTGGTAGGGTAGCTTTGTGTACTAGGTGTCCTATTGGTTCAATGGGTCAGCCTCCCAGTTACTTGTGGTGGACACTCTTGGTGTACCCTTGTGTACTGTGTGTCCCCCAGCAGGAGCTACAGCAAGAACTAGTTTTCTCCTCCTTTGCTTGGGTGGTTTTGGAGCAGTCTGACTAGAGCTGCAGTTAATTTGGTTAACTTAACAGGCCATTTATATGCAAAAGCCGCTGTGTGGAGCCTGGGCGGGGTCTCAGGGCTGGGCGGGGTCTCAGGGCGTCACTAGGCTGGGGCGTGGCCAACGGCGATGGCTGGCGTCAGCCATCTCTGCCTTTCCACGTCTCCAATTCCCTGCGCCCCGCGCTCCAGCGCAGCACAACAATGACTGCTGGGCACACCTCTGCAAAAAAGTCACTCTCACTTTCCCACCCGATGGCCGAGAGTCCAGCTTCTCCCCATAGGCATCTGGGTCCCCCGCGTGTCCCCAGAAACTGGATTTCAGAGCGATCGGGAGCTTGTCTCCCTTTGGGTTGAAGAAAAGCCGCACACCCAGTCGCCCGCTGCCAGCCCGATTCGCGTGCCTCCCTACCTCAGCTTTTCAGCGTCTGTGCTCCTTTCTCTCCTTAGTTGTAAATCTATCACTCAGCCAGCTTTCCCGTGGTTCTGGGTGGTAGATGTTTTGTCTTTTAGTTGTATTTTTGAAATTGTTGTGTGAGACAGCAGATTAGTTGTTTAACTATGCCGCCATCTTGGTTCTCCTCTCGGGGAGGGTGTTTCTAACTCCAAGACTCTAGTCGCAAAATCTGATTAAGCTTATTTAAATACTAGTGGCCCGGTGCACGAAATTTGTGCATGGGGGGGGGTGGTGTCCCTCAACCCTGCCTGCACCCTTTCCAATCTGGGACCCCTCAAAGGATGTCCTACTGCTCATTTACAGGGATAGGGCCTAAACCGGCAGTCGGACATCCCTCTCGCAATCCAGGACTGCTGGCTCCTAACAGCTCACCTGCCTGCCTGCCTGCCTTATTGCCCCTAACCACTCTGCCTGCTAGCCTGCTAGCCCCCAGCTGCCCCCCACCACCGGCCTGTTGACCCCCAAATGCCCCTCTCCAGCCTCATCACCTTCAACTGCCCCCCGTGCCAGTGTGCTCGTCCCCAACTGCCCCCCCCACTGGCCTGCTCGCCCCCAACTGACCCCTGCTGGCCTTCTCACTCCAAACTGCCCCCCCCCGCTGTCCTAATCACCCCCACCCCCAACTGACCCCCCTGCTGGCCTCATCACCCCCAACAGCCCCCCCCCCCCCGCCCCGACCTGATCACCCACAATTGCCCTCCCCTCTTGGCCTCTGCCTTTACCTCGGCCCGGCCACCATGGCTTTGTCCAGAAGAATGTCTGGAAGGTCTCCTGGAAGGTCTCCCAGTCTAATTAGCATATTACCCTTTTATTAGTATAGAGGCCTAGTGCACGGGTGGGGGCTGGCTGGTTTGCCCTGAAGCGTGTCCCGGATCAGGGTGGGGTTTCCCTTGGGGCGTGGGGCGGCCTGGGTGAGGGGCCTGTGGTGGTTTGCAGCCCTGCCATGCCCCCATGGGGTGAGGGTCCCCGCTGGGGTGTGTGTGGCCAGCCTGGGTGAGGGGCTGAGGGTTTTCAAGCTGGCCACACTCCCTTCAGGGTGTGGGTCCTCGCTGGGGTGCCTGGCCAGCCTGGGTGAGGGGCTGAGGTCTGTTTTCAGGCTGACCACGCTCCCAGCGACCCAGGCCCCAGCCCCTCCTTGAGTGGAGGCCAGGGCAGGCTGGAAGCTTGGCTTCCTACATCGCCAGGGGCAACCCAAGCCTCCTGCTCCCTCCAGCTCTGTGGCCGCTGCCATCTTTGTTGGGTTAATTTGATTACTTGCTCCTGATTGGCTGGTACGTGTAGCAGAGGGATGGTCAATTTGCATGTTTCTCTTTTATAAGTGTAGATTACCTATGTAATTTCTATTATAATGTGATTCTTGCTTGACAGAATACATGCTTTTATATTAGGCATAAGAACGAATAATCCTACAAAGATAAAACTCATTTAGTAAAATCCTGTTGATCTTTTGGAATTATGAAATGTTATTCACTCAAAAAACAAAATGTGCTTTCAAAAATTTCTGAAACAAATTCTTTGAAATTTATTTCTAAAAGTCACAGAAACAAAACTTTAAAAGCGACATTTATATTAATACATGCATGAAGGGGGGAAAAAAAGCACAGGAATACAAAAATGAACACAGTAAATTTTAATGAATACAGTATTCTGGATACAAGTAGAATACCACTAGGTAAGAATTGTATTTACCTCAGAAGTCTATGACAATATAGATTCAGATAAACCAAGGTTTAAGATAGCCACTTCACTATTCACATTTTAATCAGTGCTGACCAGATGCTAAAGCAATTTATTTTCGGCTAATATTTTCAATGAAATTATAGAATGAATCTTCTATTTAATGAAGGTGATAAGTACTCATTTAAAAGCAGTTGGGGCAAGTCATACCATGGAGAGCCCTTACAAAGACTAAGCACCAAATGATTTTCTGTGGCTTTCATTTATAGCCACTTTAAATTTATTTTCTTTAAATGTGTTTTCTATTAACTTTCACATACAAATTCTTTCAGGCAAAAGTTTTAACATGGAACTTTCTGCTTAGAGTTCTTGCCAACTGTTACTTACAATAGTTTTTAAGCAATAAATACTTCAGAATAATCCCAAGCCAATTCTTAGTTGGTTACAATTCTAAGATGCATAACTTTTTCTTTAAAGTTTTTTGGTCCCTGAAAATTCAGTAGGGCCAAATGCATTAACTGGAAGTAGCATTTGTTAAAAAAAAAAAAAAAAAAAGGTCTAACCCAAAGATGATAATGAATAAAATAACTATTTAGGCTCTCATACACAATCTTTCTAGATTTTCACCCCATAAGAAATTATTACAATGTCCTTCAGGCTTGCTATATGCCCCATAGAATCAAAAGAAACCAACAAGGAATTTAACATTTCAACTAGCTAGGAACTATTTACTGTAAGCATAAGGTGAAATTTTGGAAGACATACTACTATAGTTCAAGAAAACACTATTAACAGGTAAGCATGTGTTGAAGGCAGTTTATAAATGAAATATTACATATCTTATGT
This sequence comes from Eptesicus fuscus, assembly GCF_027574615.1. NCBI lineage: Eukaryota > Metazoa > Chordata > Mammalia > Chiroptera > Vespertilionidae > Eptesicus > Eptesicus fuscus. The sequence goes on along the minus strand of NC_072475.1, from coordinate 88,346,075 downwards.
TTATGCATACAACTTATAAAATAGAAAATGTTATTTTCCCAAATAGTATAGTATCACACTAACACTATATAGTTAAGATTTAAAACTTCAGAACATACGTCCACTACACTTTGACAGCAGTAAATGCCTCTTAGATATTCTCATTTGTTAACATATGCCAACCATGGTTTCACAGATTTGTATGTTTCAGCAGGCTAAAACAATCATTCTGCTTTATCTATTGAACTATGAGACAAGATTAACCAGACTCAGGGAACAAAAAGTTTTATAATCAAGAAACAATGAAACCTCCACAAAAGGATGAAAAACGCTTCTAAGGACATGATATAATCATAGCAGGAGGATGGATTCTGCCCCTAGATATGGTGTGTGTGGGAATAGTTTGGAGCCTGGTGAAATACATTTACATGGGACCTAAATGATCATCAAATCTGTAATAACTACTAGAAACTCAAATGTGAATTATTGGTGTTTTTCCAGTGGAATGTCATCCAGTTTATAGTTTAGGACTACTTAAAGCTGTTCTGCCACTATAGATTTAAGTGCAAATTTATACCCAAACAATAGGAAGCAGTCTGAATCACATGGAATTTTGAAAAATTAGAATGATTGCATATCTAACCTTATTGTTGTATTCTGAAAATAGCATTATAAAACTCAATTACTTTCCCAGCTTCTTAAGACTTTTTACTATCATAGATAATTCAAATTAAACATGGTTGCCTGCAAATTCTTTACTAGAGGAAGTAAAAACAAAATACATTTTGGTTATGTTTTGCTGATGGTCTTTTCGTGTATGTGCTTTATCAATGAGAGCACTACTCTAGGAATTTATTGTGCTACTTTAATATAACTGAACATGAAATTGGTATTCAAATTTTGACAGGTGACTTTTTTTTTTGGTGGCAGGCTTATTTTAAAATAAACAAAACAAAACAAAATCCACATCAAATCTAAAATCAGATGGACACTTTGACAACCTGAACTAGGAATTTAAGTCTGTAAAAGAAATTTAGACATGGAAAGCTGTTTCTGAAAAATAAAAAATCTAAACCTTGTTCTTACTCACTTTGGCTTTTCTTTTTTAAATAAAGATTTGTGATCAGTGCTTTGTAATAGAAATATATCTTATAAGTATTTTAACTTGAATGCTTTCAAAGAATTTAAGATTTTTTTAAAGCTATACTCCAAGTTTTCAACTGTTTAGTTTTTTAAAATATAATTTGGGTCTCTGAAAACCTTAAAAGATAGTGAGGTTCAGATAGAAATCATTTCCTGAACATGGTTGACCTCTAACAGAACTGATTATTTCCTCACCCAAAGAGTTGTACAGGATACACAAAAATCTTATATTTTTAGACAATGTTTACAATCTATTTAAAAACCTTGTACCACCAGAGGCAAAGCACATAAAAGTGAAAGTAAACTTGTTTCTAGTCTACTTATCCCAGCTAAACTCTTATAAAACCATATGGAAAAATTAATGCATAGAAAGTAATTTCCTTATTTTCTGATCTGTCAGCAAAAAATTACTAGTTTTCTGTAAAAGCAGAAAACTCAATAATAAAGTGTCTACCTGTTTAAATTAAAATGACAATCTTGGTGTCTTTTAACATCAAGACATCAAAAAAAAGCTTACAAACTCAAGATGGTTCAAAATGTTGTGTTTATGTTAAGAGACTAAAATTGTGTCACTGCAAAATTCCCTATGGCTTTTGGCACTGACATTAAAAGATTTTAGTCTTTTGGTCACTTGAAGCTGTTACTAAATATAACAATAAGCCTTTAAAAAGGGGGGAAAACACATTGAGGAACTGAAGGATAGCTAAGGTAACTACATCATATACAAAATAAAGCACAGTTTGAAATAAACAGTCATTTTCTGCTAGGGATCTGAATATACAAGAACAGTTTACCACCATCGCTTCCATTTTGAGGAGGATCCTCTAATCAGAAAGAATTCCTTTAAGTTACTGTGAGTGGTGTTGCCTGGCAGCAGCTTCAATTTCCTAGGCTAGTCTTCAATCCAAGTAATTAAGTACTCTCACAAGGAATAATCATACATGGCAACAGGGTAAAAAAGCAGGGCAGTTCTTCCATGCACAAGTATTTCAGGAGAAAAACCTTCAACTTTAAAGATAACCATCAGGTTTAAGGTATTCTAGCATACTCTAAACCTTAAGTGTTGTTTTACACCATTGGTGACTAAAATTAACAGTGAGTTTTATGGTGAAAATTTTTGTTTTGTTTTTGCTTGCAACTATATACACATTGAAAAACTATTCTGCATCACATGATTTTTAAACGAAATAAATATAAAAATGAACCATATAATCAATACATAACTTTAACACTCCACATTATTTAATCTTGATCACAATGATGGTAACCTCCTGGTCAACAATCTTGTGAGTTGAGGAGCTGATTCTCATTCTCATATCCATCAGGCAGATATGCTCTCCTCAGCTGGTCTGACTTAGGTATGGAGCCTCCATTCTTCACATGGCGAGACAGGAAAGCACGGACGGCTGGGTGATCAGCCTTCTCAAGTGGGATGTTGGCTTCCAGGCACATTTTCACGAAGTCCTGGATAACACTGACTTTCTCTGTTTGTGCAGTACTGTTGCACTGAAGGGATGCAGTTAGAGGCCTTTGCTTCTTTCTCACATTCTGCTCTTCAAATTCTGCCTTCCTCTTGGTATGAGTCTTTGACTTGAGGTGGTCACTAATGGCAGACTTGCGAACATGATTCAGAACCACATTGCAAGAAGTGCAGAAGAGTTTTCCTCCATCTTCGTGCAGCTCACCTCCAAACTCAGTGACTCGATCCAGGGGAGTCACATACAAAGCAGTCTTAGAACGGTTTCGAGCAGGTGGTGCTGTCACTACAAATCTTTCCATTTTGACTTTGAATAAGGTTCTTTCAAGACAAGAAAAAACATCCGTGTTATAACAGTTCATTTGGGAAGCAGTTATCAAGAAAAGTATAAACATTTTTAAGATTATAGATTTCAGAAAACTTAAATTAATAGATCGTGTACCCATTACTAGTAACAACTACATTCATTCCTTGAATTTGATGAAATTCAAATAAATTTAAACTATGAAAAAAGAATTACACCTATCTCAGATGTCACTATCTTTTAGAAAAACCTAATCACAGGTCAATATTTAGGGTATTATGTTAATTTCATCCAATTTAGATATGTATTTAAGTTTAAAAGAGCTTCTTTTCCTTCACAGTTCTGGGGCAACTGATTTTAGGAACACAACCATAGGGAATTGTAAACAAAGTTTGTTCAAACAGGGGGATAAATAAACTGGCATAACTGTATATGAAGATAAATATAATTTCCACAACTACTCAAAGAAAAAAAGTATAAGTCAAAAAAGCAGACCAAACACAAGTAACATCAGAAACAATACTAAATTTTAAAGCAAAATAGAATTCAAAGAATTAATGCATTAATTCCAAAAGGTGTTGATCAAGATATATGCAAAGTGCTTTTTCTAACACTTTTCCCCTTTTTTTCCATTAAAGACTAATATTTACATCTATTAATATTTATTTCATTTATTAACTAGTCAGCTAGAACAAAACCAAAAACTGGTTAACACAGTGCCTAGTACATGATAGATGTTCAATCACAACTTGTTGATGGAATAAGTAAATGATTATCTTTACTATTTTTTGAAATATTAATCTCAGAAGCAGCTTAGTAATTTCTAAATTTATCCTAATTACAAACATTTATGAGCATTGCCAAAAGCAGTGGCACTGAAAGCTTGAGATACTGAACAAATATTGTTGGTGGAGACCATTTGTTTCCTGAGGCCATGTGCCTTTGGTTTAAGCTCTTACATTAACCTAGATATAAGAAATTCAAATGAATTTGATAGAATTGAAGATAGAATTCTGTTCTATAGAAATATGATAGGAACTATGCTTTCTTTATAAGTGTAATCAGAAACTAGTGTTAATCCACGCTAGAGAACTCATAGCTGAGTGATATGAAAGCTATCTCAATATAACTTTAAATTGCCAACGTATTAGACACCTATGGACATAAATTCAGAGAAGGACTTAACGTTTCACGGAAATTCTAGAAAGCATGACAAAATTTAGGTTTTAATAGGATTAATTCAAATTTTCTATTAAAAATCTGTTTAATGTATAGCTTTCGTGTGCCAAATATTGTGTTGGCTAAAGGTTTGCAATGGCAGATAAGGCAGATATGACTCCTGCCCAACAAACAGTGAATTACCATTATACGTGTGTACTTTGTTAATGATTTATATTTTATACACCTATAGCAAATCAGTCCCAATTATTAATGGCTCTAAACTAGTTATAAGAAACATTAAATATTTGTGCCCAGTAATGCCTAAATCTTTCTATGTGAAAAGTCTTCTCAAAAGTCACTATAAATCTTTCCATTTTGACTTTGAATAAGGTTCTTTCAAGACAAGAAAAAACATACGTGTTATAACAACAGTTCATTTGGGAAGCAGTTATCAAGAAAAGTATAAACATTTTTAAGATTATAGATTTCAGAAAACTTAAATTAATAGATCGTGTACCCAATAGTTGAATTTCAAACTTGAAAAAATGTTCGTTCTTCTCTGAAGCATAAAATGCTCAATTACTTGTGATCATGTGAAAGGCCTATACATCCAATGTTTTGTAGCTTTCGAAAGTTTGTTTGTGTTACTGCAAAAGCAAACATCTACCCAACAGAGGATGCCCGAGTTTACAGACCTGAAGAACAAAAGTGTTTTCAAAAGAAGGTAAAGATATTTTAAACGCGGAAGAAAGAAGAGCAGGAATTAGCTAACAAAACAGAAGCAGCAAATCACTTACTAGAGCAAAATAAAAGTCGTTTTCAAATGTAATTGTTTACCTGATTAGTTTCCAGTTTTTTTCGTCTTGATACTTAGTAGTAAGGGGTCCCAGCGCAAAACCAGAGATGCATGAAATCCTGGCACTTTCCGTTGCTTCAAACCGGAGACGCTTTCAAAATCAGTTTTTCAACAAGTGGTGGTGGGAAAAGAGTTTCTGGGCTCGCACCCTGTTTTCCCTGAGATGCTGGGAAGTCATGCCTTTACTGTAAAACACATAACAAATGGGAAGAAAAAATAGGGGTAGGGAGAAAAAGAAGGGTGGATGAAAATATGAACAGGAACATCAACTGCCACCATGCAGGTATCTTGAAAACCTCTCTCTTTAGGAAACTCTACACCACAAACCCCGATCCCAACGTTTCCCCCGAACACTCCTCAACCCACTCCCTTCCCAAGGGCCCGCCCCGCTTTGGCACCTCGCCGCGCGCCCCGGGCCCCAGGGTTCCGGAGAGCGAGGGAAAGGCGGGGCGCGGGACGTTCTCGCAGTCTGGACTCCCTCCTCCCGCGCCAGCCCCAGCACGCCGGCGCCCGCCGTCCCAGCCCCGCTAGCTGGGCAGGGCCGAGTCCCAGCTGCCGGCCCTGGGCCCCGCCACTAGACAGCCTGGTTGGCGGCAGTCTCAGGGGAGGAGGCGGTAGACGCCTGACGGGGCGGCCGCTGTCAGGCTTCCCGTCTCCTCCCCCTTCCATCCGCCGACAACGACGCCCCGGCTCCGCCCCCGGCTCCCGGTCGGGAAGGAAGGCCCCGGGCCCAAAGCCTGCACCAACGGCCGGGCCCACCCTCGGCCTCCCTAGCTTCTCGTTACCGTAGGATCCGGGCGGCCTCTAGGGGAAGTGGACGAAAGCCGGCCGGAAAGAAAAGGAGGAGGAAGAGAAAAAGGAGCAAGGGGGTGAGGGAAGAGAAGGACTTGTCGTCGTTGCCGCCGCCGCCGCCGCCGCCGCCGTTGCCCGGTCGAGCCCCGCGGCGGCCGCCGTGTCCCCCACCGCGCCCCGTCCTCCCGCACCGCCTATGGCAAAACTCGTAGGCGGTCCCCAGCAACCGCCGAGCAGCGGTGACCAATTGACAGCGGATCTATCAAACAGACGGCTGCCTTGACCAATGGTAGTAGAAAGGCGGGCGTGTGCATGATTGGCGGCCAGATTTCTCCATTGAAAACTGGGGGCGTGGGTGGGCGGAGCCGGAAGTAGAGCCAGACGAGAGGCCTCTGTCCACCAGGGGCGGAGAGAAGGGGGAGGGAACTAGAGGAGGAGGAGGTTAGCCGAGGCTGCTACGGCGGCGGCGGCGGCGGCGGCGCAGGGGCTGGTACGCGCTGGGCGGCGAGAGCCTCATGGCGGAGGAAGAGAGCGATCAAGAGGCCGAACGCCTCGGAGAAGAGCTCGTGGCCATTGTGGAGTCCCCGCCAGGCCCTGCGGGGCTTAGAGTTGCGGGCGACGGCAACGACGGCACCGGCGACAGCAGCTGCGGTGGCGGCGTCGTCGGGATCAGCAGTCGGGATTACTGCCGACGCTTCTGTCAGGTGAGGCGCCTGTCGGCCGCTCGGACTTGTCACCCGGGTACTGGGCCTCCCTGCGTCTCCTGGCCCGGCCTTCTCGTCCTGGAATCAGGGCTGTGTCCGTTGCTCACTGCACCAGCCCAACAAGGAGAGTGAGGGTGAAGCTCGCTCCCCCCTCCACCTATCCGGCTTGGGGTGGGGGGCGGGGAGCGAGGCGGGGATGACCCGCGGTTTCAGGGTTGCTGAAAAAGTGAGAGTTGGTCGCGGGTAGAGGGGCTGGAGCGGAGGGGCCGCTGGCAGGAAAGCTCTGTAGCGCTGACATGCCTCCCCTTCCCCACACAGACCCCTTTCTGCCCGAGGGTCCCGCCTTCTTGTGTTTCCTACCCAGTCCCTTCTCACTTCATTTGGAATCTCTGGCAACGTTTCCTGCCTTCCCTTGTCCCCCCGCGTGTCCCCTTTTTTGGAGATCGGGGCTTGCCTCGTCTCTACCGCTCCCTCTCCTGTCATCGCCACCCCTCCCCCTCTGCTAGGGTCTCCTGTCATCCCTTCCGGAGAGCCCACCGGGCCAGTTCTGTTGGTTTCGGCGCTGACCCACGGTGTTTTAGATACTTTTTTTGGGGGGGGGGAGGGAGGTGGGGTTAAGACAGTGTGATTGTCATCTTTTCTTTTCTGATCCCCTTTCCTCGACCGAACAGTGTGACAGCACATTATTTACTTGGTCGACTGTCACTATGATTTGATGTAGTTTTAAAGTGTTTGGCCATAATCAAATGTTACAGCACCAAAGTGTTTGTCTAGGGGTCAAGTTGTGTAATCTACATTCACATCTACATATATTTGTAAACATTTTGTTCTCATTCACAACAATCTTGTTTTGCCAACTGTTTTGGCAGAAAGTTTTACTCTCTTTTTCACCCCATTCTTTTTTTTTTTTTTTTTATTTGCTCATTGTCTTAGATGTATAGAGTTCAAATCATGGCTCCACCACTTCCTAGTTGTTACCTTGGACAAATTACTAATCTCTATCCCATACTTTCTTCTTCTAACAAATAAGGATAGTAATTAAATGAGTAGATATGTAAAGGGTTTGGATCCTTTACATATTAATTAAAGTTAGCTATTTCATTCTGGTAACAAGTAGAAAATAAAGTTAACAGGAAGTAAGCATCATATTTGCTGAAATTTGATTTTTATGCCTTTGTAAGCATTGGAAGGAAAAGGATGGAATTGAAATTTTCAGGCAAGTTTTTAATACTTTAAATTGTCTTTTGATTTTTATTTCATTCCTTATCATAAATACGAAGGTGGAAACTGCCTTGGTATAAAGGGTGTGTGTGTTTTCTTTGGCATTGCTCTCTGTTTAGTGACTTTCTTGAAAATGTATTTTTCTTATTTATTTTATTTTGGTATTGGCATTCACTGGATTTAGAGGTTCAGTGTCTTTACAATACCTGTTTTCTAACTATATGTTTTACATCTGGAAACCATGTTATCGGTAGACTTTGTATCTACAGGAATTTTAAACTTCTGAAAATTAGGTTATGATTGATCTTTTTAATATATTAATAGGCTGAAAATCTTTTTATTTTCTGTTTTGTTTTTTAAAAAAATACATTTTTATTGATTTCAGAGAGGAAGGGAGAGGGAGAGAGTGATAGAAACATCAATGATGAGAATCATTGATCAGCTGCCTCCTGCATGCCTCACACTAGGGATAGAGCCTGCAACCCAGGCACGTGCCCTGACCAGGAATCGAACAGTGACCTCCTGGTTCATAGGTCAGTGCTCAACCACTGTGCAACACCGGCTGGGCCTGTTTTCCTTTTGATATCATTAATAAGCAAGTTGGTTTGGTTACTTTTAGCTTTAATTTGCTTGATCAAATAACCCTTAATTGCTGAAATTGCATTGAAATTTTATTTGAGGGCCAGAACATTTTTGGAGAATTTCTAACTACTTTTATTATATTTCTTGAAATCAGTTTTAAGAACAGATGAATAAATTTAGCCTGTGAAATACAGTGTCTGAACAGTGAGAGTAAATTATTTTAAGTACAAATGAAGTTGGCTATTTTAAAAAACTCCAATACCACCTAAATATACAAGGAAATAAAACTAAACTGGAAGAACTTAAACTTTTATTTTTACATTGCTAAATTATGAGTTAAGTTATGCTGACATACTTTTATGCTACCAACTTTTACCTGAAACCTTACATCTTTCATACTATTCTAGATTAGCAATAGATCTGTTCTTAGAGCTCCTGTTCTGGATCCACCCTGCAGGTGAGCTTTGTGAAGTGTTTTTTTTGTTGTTGTTGTTGTTTGTTTGTTTTTTTGTATTAAAACATTAAGATAGAATAAAAGATTACCTATGTTAAGTTGAATTTTATGCATTGATTAATAAATTCTAACAGTATAGTAGTTCTGTTTTATTTGCCACCAAGGGAAGAAGTGGATTATGTAATCTAATGCCCAAAGATTGCTGTTTTTTTCTTTTTAACATTTGGTTTCCTAATATTTACTAAGGGTAAGGTAATATTAAGTAACTTGAACTCATTAGTGAATCACTTAATTTTGAGTAATCCATAAAATGGATAATATGCGCTTGGGTGGGTGACAGTTAATGAAATATATGATTTATACTCACAGTCTTGTGGACTGAAAAGAAAGGCTCCAATTTATATTCCTCCTTTTAGAAAGAAATCTGAATAAAAATGTCTTGGGCAGTTAGTTGTATGGGTGAAGGGAAGGTTCTGTGTCTTTTACCACAAGGGAAAATAAAACAGAATACAATAGGTAATATAAGTGATAAATTATGCATCCATTCAATGCATTTGAGGATATACTTCTCTACCTGAGAAACAATACCAGTACTAGAATTATAAAATCTCAGACTAAGGGAATAAATAGTCTCTTAGGCTTAAACTGATTTGTGTGATGATGGATTTGGGAGATTGTGTTAATTTCCAAATAGTTACATGGTATAGTTTCCACTAACTGCCCCTATCACATCCTCCCTTAACTCTTATTAGTAGACTCTCAACAAATGCTTAAATTGGCTCTTAATTTATATTTAATTTACTCTGAGGATGAAAGGAAGGGGAAAATAATTTTTATCGAGGGGCCTACTAACTCTTAAGGCCTTCAGATAGGTCCTGTTATGCAAGTTTCATAGTTGAACTTGTCTTCATTTCCGGTAGGTGGACCAACTGTGATTTGAACCCAGACTTCAATTTCTACTGAAAGGCAGATTAGAATTACAAATAAATTCGCAAATAATTGTAAAGTGAATTGTTTATGAAAAGTTGTGCAAAGGGGAAAAATAGTAACTGGATGTCCTCGGAATCATGGTTGAAAAAGTCTAAAAGTAGTCTTTCATTAGGCCATCGTGTTAAAAATATTTCAAGAAACAGTCTGATTGCCCTGACCGGTTTGGCTCAGTGGATAGAGCATCGGTCTGTGGACTGCAGGGTCCCAGGTTCGATTCAGGTCAAGGGCATGTACCTTGGTTGCGGGCACATTCCCAATAGGGGGTGTACAGGAGGCAGCTGATCGATGTTTATCTCTCATCGATGTTTCTGACTCTATATCCCTCTCCCCTCCTCTCTGTAAAAAAAATCAATAATAAAAATATATTTTTAAAAAAAGACTGCATAGTAAAACAGGACAGTATTAAAAAAAAAAGTGTGATTATTATTTCTCTGACTTGTTAGTTGCTGTGAACATTTCCCCTATTCCTGAAGATTATAATAATTCCACTTATTTTTTTACTAGATGTATTGAAATGCTTTGATCATAAATTGATTGTAAACTAAATAAGTATCTCAGTGCTAGAATGACTACAGTGAATTGTAAGTATTTCTGGAAATACTTTGATATGTTGATTAAAATACTTTAAAATTGTTTCTTATTAAAATGGGGTTAATAGTCATCCCATGAGGATGTCATGAGTATAAAAGGAGAGAATGACCATGAAATGTTCGGTAGTATACCTAGCATGGAGATAGGCACAATTAGACAGAGGCTGTTAATTCTCATGTGGAATTAGAGATAATCCAATCTTAAGGTCACTTATAGTTTGTATCCCACAATAAATTTAGAAATGTTACAATTCTAAAATTCTGTTATTTATCTAGAAAAGCTGAATGCTCTGATAAAGCTCTTAAATGATTTGCAATAGCAGCTATGCTTTCTCAGAGATTATGTTTCCTGCAGGGGACATTTGGTAATGTCTGGAGAAATTTTTGATTGTCCTAATTGGGATAGGTTGCTATTGGCATCTAGTCAGTAGAGGACAGGGATGGTGTTGAACATACAGTCAAGCCTTGGTTCTTCTACGTCTCCCATCTAGAGCAATTCAGTTCTCTACCATGTTGTTCACAGAAAAAAGTCTCAGTTTTCGAATAAAACTTAGGCTCTTGACCTGACAACCCTTTCATGCTGATACTCTATGATCAGTCACGTGTCTCTTATGTGACAGACAAAGGATAGAATGCCTGAGTATGAGTCAGTTTACTGCTAAACCTTGTTTTGTTAACATCTCAGGAAATTGTGCTGTGAATATTTTTGTGGGTTATTTTTGCTTATGCTATTCCTTATTATTATTAAACTAGAAGCCCGGTGCACGAAATTCGTGCATGGCGGGGGGTTGTCCCTCAGCCCAGCTTGTACCCTCTCTAATCTGGGACTCCTGGAGGGATGTCCGACTGCCCGTTTAGGCCCGATCCCAAATGGGCAGTCGGACATCCCTCTCACAATCCAGGACTGCTGGCTCCCAACTGCTCGCCTGCCTGCCTTCCTGATTGCCCCTAACCGCTTCTGCCTGCCAGCCTGATCACCCCCTAACCACTCTGCTGCCAGCCTGGTTGATGCCTAACTGCTTCCCCTGCCAGCCTGTTTGCCCCCAACTTCTCTCCTCTGCCAGCCTGGTCACTCCTAACTGCCCTCTCCTGCAGGGTTTATCACCTCTAACTGCCCTCCCTTGCAAGCCTGGTCCCTCTCAACTGCCCTCCCTTGCAGGCCTGGTCCCTCACAACTGCCCTCCCTTGCAGGCTGGGTGCCTCCCAACTGCCCTCTCCTGCTGGCCATCTTGTAGTGGCCATCTTGTGTCCACATGGGGGCAGGATCTTTGACCACATGGGGGCAGCTATATTGTGTGTTGCAGTGATGATCAATCTGTATATTACTCTTTTATTAGATAGGATAGAGGCCTGGTACAGGGGTGGGGGCCAGCTGGTTTGCCCTGAAGGGTGTCACAGATAAGGGTGGGGGTTCCCTTGGGGCGTGGGGCGGCCTGAGCGAGGGGCCTGTGGTGGTTTGCAGGCCGGCCACGCCCCCTGGCAACGCAAGCGGAGGCCCTGGTATCTGGAATTTATTTTCTTTTATATATATATATATATATATATATTTTTTTTTTTTAAAATATATTTTTATTGATTTTTTACAGAGAGGAAGGGAGAGGGATAGAGAGCCAGAAACATCGATGAGAGAGAAACATCGACCAGCTGCCTCCTGCACACCCCCCACCGGGGATGTGCCCGCAACCAATGTATATGCCCTTGACTGGAATCGAACCTGGGACCTTTCAGTCCTCAGGCCGACGCTCTATCCACTGAGCCAAACCGGTTTTGGCTGGAATTTATTTTCCTTCTACAATTGAAACTTTGTAGCCTGGAGCAGCAGCCATTTCTGGGGCGGCAGCCATTTCTGTGGCAGTTAATTCACTTTCTACAATTGAAACTTTGTAGCCTTAAGCAGGTGAGCCCGGCCAGGGTGTGCGGAAAGCTTTGCTTCCCCTGTTCCCGCCGGCAACCCTGGCCTGCTCTCTCAAGCTCCATTCTGCCGCCATTTGTTTGAATTTGTTTACCTTCTATAATTGAAACTTTGTAGCTTGAGTGGAGGCTTAGGCCTGCAATGGCTATGGAAAGCTTGGCTTGCTCTGTTACCTGGGAAACCTTGCTCTCTGTGGCTGTAGCCATCTTGGATTGGGGCTAATTTGCATACTCGCCCTGATTGGCTGGTGGGCGTGGCTTGGCTGGTGGGCGTGGCTTATGTAGCGGAGTGATGGTTAATTTGCATATTACCATTTTATTAGAGAGGATACATGGATACAAGTCACCATGGATCCTAACAAGGTTAGTGATAGCAGCAAAGTGAAAAAGAAGTTGTGAGAACAATGATAGAAATACAAAAGAAATAATTACAAAGTATGATAGACGTGTTTATGTGTCTCATCTAGCTATGGATTATGGCTTGGTGAAATAGATGATTAGCACAATTTTAAAATATAGTGAGGCCATCAAGAGTACTGATATTGCTAAAGTGTGACAGTGCTCATGAAACAACCATCACTTGAGAAAGGTTAAAATAGGGAATCATTTGGGAGTCTGGAACGGATTAGTTCAATTTACATTATTTCTAATGGGAAAAATGATTAGGTTTACGAACAAATTGCTTCTTGAATAGCCTTCTGGAACTATTTACGTTAATTTTTAACAATTGCTATTAATTAGAATTATTTTAAAATTCGCTTTTTAAAAGGATATTTTTTCATTGATTTTTAGAGAGAGTGGAAGAGAGAGAGAGACAGAGAAACATTGATGTGTCTCACATTGATTGGTTGTCTCCCGCACACACCTCAACCAGAGCAGGGAATTGAGCCTGCAACCAAGGTAAACTGCCTTGCCCTTTACTTAGAATCAAACTTGGAACCCTTTAGTCCACAGGCCAAAGCTCTATCCACTGAGCCAAACTGGGTAGGGCTAAAATTTACTTTTAACTTTTGTAAATGTTTTATGTATACTTAGTTTAAAAAGTCATATAAGACAACATATTAGGAATTGCATTTTGCTGCTAATCGAGACCTGATTTAAATATCTTAAACATGACTTTTTATTCATGTTAAAAGTCTCGATTAGATAGTATGGGGATTTTATGGTGGCTTCATCATTGTACCATCATTTGCTTTCTTATCAGTCATTTTTGTCTTCTTATCTCAAGTTTGTCTCATCATCCAAAGCAGTTGTTGGAGTTCCAGCCATCACATCTGAGTTCAAAGTAGTAGATCAGGGTTTTTGGGGGGTAAGCCAAAAAACATCTTGTCCTAAATCTTATTAACTATCCCCATCTGAAAAGAGTATTAGATTTTTTTTTTGTATTTTTTCCCCCTGATAAAAACGTGTCTATGATTCTGTTAGGAAGAAAGAAAACAAGAATGGATATTGTAGAGGCAACCACTTTTTTGTCGCCCCCGCCCCAGTCTATAATAAAAAAACAGCAATTCATACACTATTCCTTTCCTTCCCACATATTCCCCAGAGACAACTAATTGCAACTGTTTAACCCTTAGGATATTTACCTCTATGGCTATTAATAATTATTTTCTTAGTTGTAGATATGATCAGTTAACCTCCTTGATGGAGCAGGTGGGGACTGCCTTACCATCGTTCAGTATGTACCCTTTGATTTTACCTCTTGTGTTCTCTATATCCCCTTTTCTTCCCTCTAATCCCTTCCTTCCCTGCCCCATTATGAGTTCAGCCTCTCTAGAGAATTAGTTTCCATTGATCTAATAGGGAAGGGGATCTGAGGGAGATGTTCAACTGATCTTTCTGTTTTTGACTCTACTTTTACCTCCACTTTTAGAAGTCTGTGGTGTTTCAAGTTCCTGAAATTTTTCTGGGGTTCAGCGCAAATCAGCTTGTTCCCGAACTACCCCCTCCTCCCTAAATAATAGCTATCCAAATATTGTCTTGTCATTTCTCCTTTTTCATTGTTTTCCTCTTTAATGTGTTTAGGTCTTTTAGAACAAAAGTATTTTTTACTGTTATCTTAGGTGAGTTTTTGAGAGGGAGCAGAAGTAAATGTGTGTTCAATGTGCCACAATTAACTAGAAGTCTCAAATCAGTTTTTAGCTCAATAAAGAAGAGTACAGTCCTACCGGCTTTGGCTCAGTGGATAGAGTGTGTGTCTGCAGACTGCAGGGTTGCGGGTTTGATTCTGGTCAAGGGCCTATACTTCAGTTGCAGGCTCAAACCCCTGCCCCAGGTCAGGTGCTTGTGAGAGACAACCAATCCATGTGTTTCTCTCATATCGATGTTTCTCTTTCTCTGTCTCTCCCCCTCCTTTCCACTCTTTAAAAATCAATGGAAAAATATCCTTGGGTGAGGATCAACAAAACAAACAAACAAAAGAACAGTACATATGAAACACAATGAAAAGTATTTAAATTAATTTATAATGATTTATTTACTTGTGAAAAAAGAGTATCCTACTTCCTGATTTACTCTGTAATGAATATTTTGAGCTAGAAATAATTTAATTGCATGAGTTTATGTATTCCTTTTGGTGAAATTATTTTTATTACTAAATTACAAATTAAAATTTTATTTTTTTTAAGTTGTTTTCAAAATTTGACATATTTGATATATTTCCAGTGTTCATGCAAGGTGAAGTCCATGGAAAGATATTAACTATTTGTTATAATTAGGAAAAACAGAACAAAATGAACCTTAGATCTTGATAGCTATATTTAGGGAGCTAACTGCTTTCTTGTTGTTTAATGATTTTTTTTAGGTTGACTTTCAGAAGTGAATTATACTAATTGTTTACAGTGATATACTATTTGTAATAGCAAATCATTGAAAATAACCTCAATGACCAAAATTAGAAAGTTGTTCCCTATAATGGAATCCTATGTTCTCCTCCTAACAATCATGATTGTAAAGAATATTTATTCATATGGGAATCTGTTCATGGTATAGCTACTGAAAAGACATAAGAGATGGCTAATTTTATTTTTGTAAGTAAAATAGTCTGAAAAGATTTATACCAAACTGTTAACAGTGGATAACTTCTTAATGATATGTTTATAGCTGAATTTTATTTTTGTCTTTATACTTATTTTTTATATTTTCTAGATTAAACCTACATCTTTATAATGAGAGTAAAAATAAAGCTAAAAAAATTTTTTTACTTTTTTTCTCTTCCTACTTTAGAGATTGCTTATTTTCTGTTAATAAATGTGAGATTATCTGGAGTATGATGAAATTTTATCTACACTGTTTTTTTAAAAATATGTGAAATGCATTTTGGTTAAGTGAACTTATGAAAGTCATTTTTAGGTTAACCAATGAGATCCTAAACTTAAGTAACTTATTTACAGTCTTGCATTAGATATATGTCCATTATTGCTTTCTGATTACCACTCATACACTGGCTAAAAAAAAAAAATCTATCTCAATTTTAATTTTGTAGATAAAATAGGAGGCAAAATATTTTTAAATGAAGTTCACCGCTGGTATATTTTTTAATGATACTATCATTTTGTAGTTCTGCCAAATAGAAGTCAGGCACCAGTTGTACTATTATTGTTGGCACTAAATCTTTTTGATTTTCTGCCAAAATATGCTAAACCTTAACAATTACAAACAAAAGCAAAGAAGAGAAAATGAAATTAAATTTTAAAAAGCTTTGATAAAATATGTATCTGTTGAGGTATTTGAAAAAATAAACTATGGTCAGTAAAATATGGTCAATTGATATGCCATTTTAAATGTATATTAACCTTTTGCACTCGGATGTCGAGCCACACTCGACACGTAGTTTCACCGGGGGGGGGGGGGGGGGGGGGGGAGGGGGATTTTTGTCTATTTTTCCAGTATCTTTTCTTGTTTTCATTAGCATGAAAGGACAAGTAAAATGTAAATGCCGTCTCAACTGATGCCAAAAAAGAAAAAATGAAAAACCGATAACGCATGTGAAATTTATTAGGAAACTAGTACATGATCTTGTTGGAGAATTCAGAGATGGTACACTAACTTCCAGGGGTAGATTAATATCCACCAACTTAGAGCAACGTTTAGATGGAAAGCTCCATACAATCACAACTCACCCTAACAAAAAACACAAAGATTGTGTTGTTTGTTCTAACAGAAAAATCAAAGGAGGAAGAGACGATTTATATTTGTGAAACATGTGAATGTAAACCAGGTCTTCATGTGGGTGAATGTTTCAAAAAATATCACACCATGAAAAATTATAGAGATTAAAATTACTCTTTGAATGTATCAATAATTTGAAATATAAAAAAATAAATAAGTTTGTATGAAAAGAAACTCCAGTTTTTTATTCTACTGCTGCGCTTTGTAAAATCTGGGGTATTTAAAAAATTAAATCCCGAGTAGAATAAAGGAATCGAGAAAAAACAAGCGAGTGCAAAGGGTTAATATATAGTAGTAAGGATATTAGAGCATTTAAAATCTAGGGTAATTTATTTAACTGAATATTAACTTTAGTTATATTATAAATCAATTACAATAGTACCTAGTCTAAATATTTTTAAGTTTTATAATTTCTAGTAAATCTAAGATAACTTTTAGTTTTCGTATAATATATATTGCCTTGATTTCTTGGCTCCCTATTTCATTGACAGATCAGTTAATCATTTCAGCAGTACACTCTGTTCAGTATGGATCTGCTCTCTAGTATGAGACCCAAGTGTTGTCATCTGGCTAGACCCATGGTGGAACACTGGTGGCAAACTAAATCTGAGAGGAGGTCAGTCTATATAATGTGTGACATAGGGTCCTAAAGTCCATTACACTGACACTCTGTACCAGAAACTCAGTATTCTCAACTCCTAAGCAGTGGTGAATATGAAAATTGCTGGAAGACTCATGAAAGCAGTAGAAAAAGGTGTCATTGTAACTAGGGTTGAGGTTTTTTGGTTATATAAGGCATTGGACATATAGTAGTTGTGAGCAAACAGCATTGTCCCTGTTTTTGTATACAGTTATAACTTTGATAAGTCTATAAAGAAAAGGTGCATTACAGTAGTACCCCCTTACCCATGGGGGATACATTCTAAGACCCCCATGGATGCCTGAAACCCTAAGAACCCCAGTGGATGCCTGAAACCATGAATGGTACCAAACCCTACATATACTATGTGTTTTTTATTATATACATACCCAGATAATGTTTAATTTATAGATTAGGCACAGTAAGAAAGTCATAACAATAACTAATAATGAAATAGAACAATTATCTATAATAATAAAAGCATAACATGCTAATTAGACCGGACAGCCGAACGACCTTCTGGACGTCATTCTGGAGGTCTTCTGATGAAGCCACGGCAGTGGGAGGGGCGATCAGGCAGGCAGGCAGAGTGGTTAGGGGTGATCAGGCAGTCAGGTGAGCAGTTAGGGGCATCAGGCAGTCAGGCAGAGGTGGTTAGGGGCAATCAGGCAGGCAGGTGAGTGGTTACGGGCGATCAGGTAGGCGGGCGAGCGGTTAAGAGCCAGTGGTCCCTGCGGGATCAGGCATAAACCGGCAGTTGGACATCCTCTGAGGGGTCCCAAATTATGAGAGGGTGCAGGCCGGGCTGAGGGACCCTCCTCCCCCTGTGCACGAATTTCATGCACTGGGCCTCTGGTAATAGTATAATATAATAAAAATTATGTGTTCTGTCTCTAAAATGTTCTTATTGTACTGTACTCCCCCTTGTGATGAGATGAGATGAGATGAGATGATACGATGCCTATGTGATGAGATGAAGTAAGGTAGATTCACTGCTCAAAGGGATGGTCCATGTATGGGTGGGAAAGCACAAGACTGCGCAAGATTTCATCATGCTACATAGAATGACATGCAATTTAAAACTTATGAATTATTTCTGGAATTTTTCATTTAATATTTTTGGACCACAATTGACTGTAGGTAACTAAAATTCCAGAAAGTGAGATTGTGGGGGGGTAGGGGGGCACTACTGTAATATACAATGGGGGGCTAATAAAAGTCTTGCCTGTTTTGGGATTCTTGGGCAAGTTGAACTCTGCTAAGATTCTTTGGTTTCAAACTAAACCAAAGAATTTAAGGTAACTTTCCTTATCCAAGGAGAGATCTTAAAGCTGGATTTGCAGAATCTAGAACTCAAAAACGAGGCTGGTCATCAAAGCTGTGTGGATGGTCATTGAATGCACTTACCTAGAGAGATAGTATAGAGTGGGGAAAGACAGAGAAGTGAAGCTTCAGGAACTCCACAGTTAAATGGCTTTGTAGGAAAAGTTGACTCTTCAAATGAGAAAATCAAGGAACTGTGTATTAAATAAGACATAGGATGGGAATGTTTTAAGATAGAGTGAATGGTAACTGGCATCAAAAGCCATTGAGATCAAACAATTGAATTACATGGAGGTCCTTGGTGACTTTAAGCAGAGCTATTCTGATGTAGTGATAGCAGGAATCAGACTGAAATAGTTTAAAGATTGGGAGGCAAAACAGTAAGTAAAGATAACTTATAAAGGAGAAGGAAAGATATAGGTGGGAGCTGAAGAGGTTGTAGATTGAAGGTGAGGATTTAAAACAAAATTGGTGAGAATTTGATACGGTTAAAATCTGATGAGACTGATTGATTCATTTGAAAGGAAGAGGTAAATCTACAAAAGAAAGAAGGGATAAAGTATACGATAAGTTTCTGAAAAGGGAAGGACAAGATTTAAAGCACAAATGGAGAGGTTGCTTTATATAGGAGCTTTGAGGTAGGAGGAGAGTTCATCTGTTGAAAGTACCTGGGGTGGTTGGAGATTTAACCTTTTGCACTCGGATGTTGAGATTAAAATTACTCTTTGAATGTATCAATAATTTGAAATATAAAAAAATCCAAATAAATAAGTTTGTATGAAAAGAAACTCCAGTTTTTTATTCTACTGCTGCACTTTGTAAAATCTGGGGTATTTAAAAAATTAAATCCCGAGTAGAATAAAGGAATCGAGAAAAAAGCAAGCGAGTGCAAAGGGTTAAGGTGGAGGTATAAAATGGTAGCTTCATAGAGAGGTGGATTGAACTGACCTACAGAACCATTTGAATGTGCTGATTATGAATGTAGGATGACCATTAGTCTGTTCTTTTGTTTAGCAGTGTTTATCTGTGTAGGAGAAGGCATGGAGAACAACATAATGAGTTACAGTTACTTATGGTTGAGCAATATACTGTAATTGACCAGTTAATTAACTTTGAGAAAGAAGGGGGCAGGCTCATTTTGTGGCTCCATTTGTGGTAAAACATAGTACAATACAGTGAAATAAAAGGAGAAAAGATAGAGAAGGAAAAGAAGTGGTTCTATCAGGACATACTGATAGATAGGTGCATAACATTGGTCTCTGTACTGTGAAAAAATGTGTGTATATATGTGAATATATATAATGTCCCAATAAGTCATGTATAAAGTTTATTAATATACATTTTATAAATGGAGTTTATTAAAATTAACTATGTTTGGTTACCCCAAAATTGAAATGATCAAAATACTCATTAATCATTGTTGCCAGTGATTCATTGTGTGTGTGTGTGTTTTATATGTTTTTGATATCTGGAATATTATTTTATTGGAATGCTCTGTAGATGTATATAACTCATATTTTGACTGTTTTCCATGTATCAGATATGTGATAAGTCCTTTACCTGTTTTATCTCATTTAATCCACTACCCAACAGGATGTGTGCCATTGTTCTCATTTTACAGATCAGGAAACTAAGATGAAAGAGATTAAATAGTTTAATTAAGTAAACATAGCTAGTATTTGATAGTCAGACTGGAGTCTGGCCAATCTGTCAAGAGCCCGTGTACTTAGTTATTGTGATATACACACATATTACTTTATATATAGGAGAATGCATTTGGTATCTATTAAAGTGTCTATGCATATCTATTTGACATATACTAAAGCAGTTATTGACTGAGTACACATGATTAAAAAGAATCAAGGCAGCAGAAGCTAAAGATGCTGATGAATGTAAAAGAGAGAGAGAAAAAATCAAACTTAAGCCATCAGAAGTTCCCAATAAGAAGTGAATCTCAACACTTCCCCCCCTCCCAAATCCACTTGAATGTGATATACATACTTCTTTCAGAAGCAGTGTCTCATTCTAGTGATTATTCTTTATTTTTTAAATGTATTTTTTATTGATATTAGAGAGGAAGGGAGAGGGAGAGAGAGATAGAAACATCAGTGATGTGAAATCATTGATCAGCTGCTTCCTGCATATTCCACACTAGGGATTGAGCCCACAACCTGGGCATTTGCCCTGTCTGGGAATCGAACCATGACCTCCTGATTCATAGGTCGATGCTCAACCACTGAACCACACCGGCTGGGCTATATAAGTGGTTATTCTTAAAATGCAAGAATTATGATAATTACAAACTAGTAGAAGTTATTTTATGTTATTTATCTTGTGCTCTTGAAGGAGAGTTTGGTGTATCTTTTAGATGATTATCTTAAATGATTAACTTAAAGTTTCAGTCTCTATAGTTCTTAGATTTAATCTTCAATATCTGGAAGTCTTACTAATCTAAAGTGCAGAGGATATGCATTTTTAGACTTTATTATCTATTCTTTCACTATGCTTTGAGAATCTTGCCAATGATCTCTTAGGTTATGGAATTCATTAGTAAAGTCTAAAATTTATATTCTGTGCTCATAAGAGTGGTGAAATGTATATCTGATTTCCATCTGGTGGGAGTAAAATCACCACAACTTTTCTGGACCATAATCCATCAAAATATATTAGAAATGTTAAAAATAATTTTGAACCTTTATACTTAGTAATTTTCTTTATACATTAATTTCTAAGGAAATAATAAATTTGGACATAAATCTGTATATATCAGAACATTAATTATAATTAATGAAAGGAATGAAGTAAAAATGAAAAAGCAACCAGAACATCTGAAATAGTTTAAAACTTCTCAACCCTTATGAACTAAAATGTTATTTAGCCTTAAAAATGATGTTTTCAATGACTATATAATGACCTAGGAAAAGATCTATATCTATAAAAAGCCAGTGACTATTGCTGTGTCGCCCACTGTGGCCAGCAAACCAGCCCGATCAGAGGGTGGGGCCGACTGGCCAACCTCCCATGGCCCCTCCTCCCAGCCGGCCCCGCCCCTGATTGCCCCCAAGTAGGGGGCGGGGCTGGCCAGCCAACCTCCTGCAGCTCCTCGCCCTGGCTAGCCCCATCCCTGATGGGCCCCCACCACCTCGATTGGCCTGCAGCCCCTCCCCTCCCAGCTGGCCCTGCCCCTGGTTGCCTTCCCTACCCCAATAGGGGGTGGGGCTGGCCAGCCAACCTCCTGCATCCCCTCCTCCCACCAGGCCCCACCCTAAATTGGGCCCCCCCACCCCGATCAGGGGCAGGGCCAGCCAGCCAACCGCCTGCGGCCCCTCCCCCTGGCCGGCCCTGCCCTCGATGAGCCCCCACCACCCTGATCAGCCCGTGGCCCCTCCCCCCATCAGTTCCGCCCCCGATTGGCCGCCCCACACCATTTTGTGGTGGGGCTGGGGTCCAACCTCCCACGGCCCCTTCCCTGGTGGCTGACCCCTGATCAGCCCCCCCCAACCCCATTTGGGTGCAGGGAAGGCTGGCCCACCGCCCACAGCCCCTCCCCACGGCCTGCCCCGCCCCCAATCAGGGGTGGGGTCTGCCGGCCAATCACCCTCAGCTCCTCCCCCCAGTCTGCCCAGCCCTGATTGGGCCCTGATCGGGTGGGCCGGTAGGGTGGCCAACCTCCCGCTATCTCCTCCTCCCGACAGGCCCAGCTCCGATCCGCCCTGATTGGGGCCGGGTCAGCGGACCCCACCCATGCACGAATTCGTGCACTGGGCCTCTAGTAATATAATAAAAAAAATTAGGTTGCCGAAACCGGTTTGGCTCAGTGGATAGAGCATCGGCCTGCGGACTCAAGGGTCCCAGGTTCGATTCCGTTCAAGGGCATGTACCTTGGTTGCGGGCACATCCCAAGTAGGGGGTGTGCAGGAGGCAGCTGATCGATGTTTCTCTCTCATCGATGTTTCTAACTCTCTATCCCTCTCTCTTCCTCTCTGTAAAAAAATCAATAAAAAAAAAATTAGGTGGGAAAATTTGTTTGTAGCAGGATTATACAATTTGAATTTAGGCTGGTCCATTCCCACTGTACTCACATGTGGATTTTAGAGCTTCTTCTCTAGAAACAGGATTTCTAGATGAGAATCCTTAGGAGCCATTTTTATACTTCAGAAGTCTGTGAATTTTCTGAAATTTTGCAAGAAGTTATGTTTGCATTTCTGGTGAGCAGGTCTAAGGTTTGTTTGTTTTTAACAGATTTTCTTAAGAATTTCAAAACTTGCTGAACAAACAACCCAACAACAATTCAAACACCAAAAGATTATGGACCTTTGTCATAAGCCATTGTGACACAAGTAGCACTGACTGTTTTTGCAAATAAAACTTTATTGGCATGTGCCCATTCATTTTTATATTTTCTGTAGCTACTTTCATGATACAGTAGGGCTCAGTAGTTAGGATGGAGAATGTATAGCCCATAAGCTGCTTTCTGGCCCTTTAAGAAAAAGTATGTCAGCCCCTGTCCTAGATTCTCATTTATTCTTTATAACAACCCTGTGAGATAGGTACTATTTTTATCTTCATTTCATGAAAGATGCTTCTGAGACTCAGAGAGGTTAGACAACTAACACCAAGTCACACAGCTAGAAAAGGGAAATACACCAAGATGATAATAGTGGTTATACGAGGGCAATAAAATGATAGATGATTTTTTTCGTATGTTATTAAAATTTATTATAGCGAGTGTGCATAACATAAAGAGGTGAGAGAGTTGTAAAAAAATAGATAGGTCTGAATTGTGAGAATCTTAACACTCATTCATGCTTTCTTATTATTTTGATTTCCTATCACATTATCTGTTTTTATAAACTTAGAATGGATATAAAGATTTTCCTTCCCTTCTTGGCACTTAACTCTTATTATGCAGTGCCTTCTTAACTCTTGATTTTATGAAAAATATAAATTATAGTGTCTTTAAAACTTTCAGTGTTAACTGAAATCATTTTGTCCTTTAACTCTTGAGATTGTTTGTCTTTTATATTTTGAAGTTAACTTCAACACTTTTAACTGCTAACTTAATAGGTGCTTATAAAATGCTCATATATGTCTGTCTGACAGTATGTAATTTATTTTTTCTTACTATCAATGAAGTGAATTATCCTTAATTATTTTAGGCATAGATCTAGAGAAAGTGTGATAAAAGTGTTGTTTAAGGTACTCCCAAAAGAAAAATTTGGTTGTGTTCTATGTGAAAAAATTTGTCCTAATGATTACAGGGGATTTAGATGGAATAGGTAACAATCCCTGCCCTCAAGGAGTTGAATTGTCTAGTTAGGGAAAAAAGGCATATCTGATTACTGCATTTACTGTTATGACCTTGATCCAAACCACAGTCATCTTTACCCTGGATTATTTTATCTCCCTGCTTCCAGGTTTTCTCAGTTTATTCTCCACACAACCAAAGTGATCCATTAAAAGACGTGAGTGAAATCTCTTCTAAGTCTTTTGTGCTTTTCTATCTTCAATTCAAAGCTCAAATCCTTAAAATGGACTGCAGGACTTTTTGATCCAGTTCCTGTCTAGCTCTTTGACTTGTCTCCTATTACTCTTTGCCTCCAGTACTTACTTACCTTCAGTTACAGTAACATTTTTCCCTCTCCTTCAACTTGAATGAGTATGCTCCTGCCTCTTGACCTTTGCATTTGGCTTTTGTTTGTCCGCCAGAAACACTTTTCATTTGGATATCTGTATGGTTTTCGGTACCCTGTTCAAGTATCCTTTTATAAGAGAGATAAGAGAGATGGAGACCTCTGAACACTATAGATAAAGTAGCATCCCACCTCTGGCATTCTCTTTCCCCCTTATCTTGAGTTGTAGTGTTTTCCTAATTGTACTCCATCTAATATATATCTGTACCTATTTTTCTTCAAATTGAAAATGTCAAGGTATGTGTACATAGTGAGCACTCCATAAAGTTTGAATAAATGAATGAGTAAATATAAATAAACCTTAAAACAAAGAAACGGCAATTAGTGCCACTAAAACAATGTATATTAAGTCCTCTGAAAGTTCACTTGGAGAGACTACATTACTTCTAATAGAGATAATTTGGGAAAGTTTTAGTGGATGAGATAACATTAGAACCGAGTCTTAAAGAATTGTTAGTATTAAAATGTAGGCATGAAAAAGAAAGAGGTGAGAGTAGGAGGACATAAATTTGAGCAGATAATTTGTGAAAAGGTAAATGGCATGTTATATTTATGAATGGGAGTAGTTAATTACCTAGAGTTGTGATTCTTAAAAGTGTGATTCCCCTGACCAGCTGGAGCATCACCTAAACACCATTAGCAATGTAACTTATTGGCCTCACCCCAGATACCCCAGATCTGCAGAATCTGACACTTAGGGCTCAGTAATCTGTGTTTTTCATAAGCTTTCCAGATGATTCTGATGCATTATGAAGGTAGAGAACCACTGAACTAGAACATGTATTCAGAAAAGTATTTGTGGATATTAATATTTAAAAAATGGACTGCTCCATCCAGATCTTGGCTTAGGAGTTTGAATTTTGTAAAAAGATCTGTAGGTTAAAGGGCAAAACAGTGACATCATTACTGTAATCTTAAAAAAAAAGTTTTAAGACAGAGTAAAGGAAATAAAGAATGAAAACCGAGACAAAAAAAGGAAATGATTGGAGTATTTCAGAAAATGAGCAATTGAGGGCCTGGCTGGGTAGTGGCAATGAAAATGGAGATAGAATAGTTTCAAGAAATATGGAAATGAAGTAATTAGCATCTGGTTGAATGTGGAAACAAGGTACAAATAATTTTATGAAATTGCATTGGGTTTGTACTGTAAATGTCTGGGAATATGGTGATAATATTAACAGTAAATGGTACAAGGGGATCTAAATGAACAGTGAAGTTTTGACTACCGTATTAGATTTGAAGAATTAATGCATTCTAAAAAAAAAAAAGAATAGAAATTGCTAATCATTAGCCACAATGAGCATTTTTATTAATATTGAGGATGCTCATCCCCATTTAATAACAATGCATTTTCACGTAACCAATTATAAAGTTTATCGAAATATCGAATTCAAAATTTTTTTCCTTTTTTTAGAAATACTTCAGTACTTAGAGCATAAGGCTTTTTAATAGATGCTTCTTCTGTGTTTGAGAGTTAATTTACCTATGATAGTTTTTTTGTTTTGGTTAACCTTTATCTGAGGATATTTTTCCATTGATTTTTAAAGAGAGTGAAAGGAAGAGGGAGAAACAGACTTGAGAGAAACATTGATGTGAGATAGACACATCAATTGCTTGCCTCCCCCACATGCTCCAAACAGGGCTGCAATTGAGCCCCAGCAACTGAGGTACATCCCCTTGACTGGAATCAAACCTGGGAGCCTTCAGTTTGTGGGCTGACGCTCTATCCACTGAGCCAAACCGGCTGGGCCCTATGATAGTTTTTTAAGTTTAAAATGTCCTTTCAGCCCTGCTGAATTTCCTTGAACTCAGTGGTTGAGTGTCAACCTATGAATCAGAGGTCATGGTTGGATTCCAGTCAGGGCACACACAGGCTTGATCCCCAATGTGGGGCGTGGAGGAGGCAGCCAATCAATGACTCTCATCATTGATGTTTCTATCTCTTCCTCTCTCTCTCCCTTCCTCTCTGAAGTCAATAAAAATATATTTTTAAAAATATCCTTTCAGGCTTTAATTTGGGGGAGGGGACCAAGTATCAATAAAAGTAATAGTCTATCTAATTTGATTAAAGGAATTGTCTGCCATTTGATCAAGCTAATAAAGAGAAATTAAAATCTAGAATCCAAAAAGGTTAAGTTCCCAAATTCCTCCCTTTCTAGAGTATTGCTAAATCAAAGCCAGTGGGTTTCTCATATGCCTCTATGGTTAGAGTTGGGGGTTTTCCAGGAGCTGTAGGTTGGGTTGTTTTCCTCTGATTGTGAATGGTTTGTGTTTTTGTTTTTGTTTTTTTGTACCTCTAAAGAATGATTATTTGACCCCCAATCTCTTTTGTAGCTTACTTTTTTAAGAATCAGGAAGGTCAGTAGGATAAACATTTATTACTCTATCCAGCCTAGTACCCATTAAATTTAGAAACACTAGTAATTCCTTGAACTTAGTACATAATACAGTTAACTCACATTACTATTGCCAGTAGGATTTAGTGATATCAGAGGGAAGATGGATGCACAGAAAATGGTACCAAGTCAATTTTGGTTTCAACTTCACTAGGGTGCCAGTCAGTTGTGCCAACTGCCGAAGACTATAACTTGTACTAAAGTTTTACTGTGAAAATGCATCAAGTGTTAATTGTGCCACTGTATGTTTACCATATTTTTTGTGGGTGGGAGCACTTCACCCAAACATATCTACTTTCTTGAAAGTTGTATCTGAATTTCTGTCTTGAAAGTGTACAAGTTTCCATGGCTGGCAGCCTCAGGCACCAGGCCTTCCTTCATGTTTCCTCCTTTAGATTTCCTTAATGTTAAAAGGTTTTAATGTCCATTTCTTCTTTGTTTTCTTGATACTCCTGTGCTGTAATAAGTGTGGATTCCTTTTAGTGTCCCATCTTCTAAAACTGCCTCTTGCTCAGAGTGTATCACTTCTAGTGTATAAAGTTCAAAACACAATCTCCACAGTGTCAGTCAGTGTTTTGCCCTTGTCTCTGGATTTCTCTGATCCCCTCCTACCCCCCACCCCAAACTTTTTAGTCCTGTACCACCTTGGCTGTTGCCACTCCCGTGAAATTTTTAGGCCCATTGAGCTAAAATAATAAAAAGCACTCCTGTTGTGCCCCATATTTGTATAATTCGGATAATCATAAGCAGGTGTACATGGAAAAAAAAGCTGCTTTTAATATTTCTGATGACTGCTCTCATAGGAGCCCACTGAAGATAATATCTTTTCTGCCATTAGGTCTCAACTTTTTCTTTTTTTTAAAATTCTGTTTTTAACTGTTTTAGGCCTTGCATAATTTGTTCTACTTCTTTGGCAGTGTAAATACTTATTTTTGTCACATTTCTTTCAGTAACAATAGGATATACCATTTCAGATAAACATAACTGATTTTTGTTTTTATTTACATTTTGGCCTATTCTTAAGTTGGCCTCTCCCGTCTTTCTTTTCCTTTCTCTTACCTTTTGGGCCCAGGTTTTAATATTCTTCAATTATCTCTTATAAGATCTCCCATAATGTCAGAGATGAAAGTCAGGGAATTCTGAGTTCATCAAAAAGCATTCATTAGCAAACAGATTTTGCCTACTCTCATTTCCCTGACTAAAGAAAATCTTACCAGCTCAACATCAAACCTTAGGATTGACTTATTTTATTTTTCTTCAGTGTGGCATTTCCTTATTCACACCCAGAGGCCTAACTTTGAGTTCCTGGGGCACTTTGCTTTGTGATACCTTGCTGTACTATACATTGCCTCTATAATAACCATAGACAGTCCCTGACTTACAATAGTTTCACTTACAATTTTTTAACTTTACAATAGTGCAAGAGCAATAAGCATTCAGTAGAAACTGTATTTCGAATTTTGAATTTTGATCTTTTCCTGGGCTAGTAATATGTGGTAAGATACTCTATTATAAAATAGGCATTGTGATAGATGATTTTGCCCACCTGTAGGCTAATGTAAATGTTATTTAAGGTAGGCTAGGCTAAGCTATGAAGTTTGGTAGGTTAGGTGTATTAAATGCATTTTTTACTTACATTATTTTCAACTTAACAATGGATTTAACTGGATATAACTGTTGAAAGTTAAAGAACATCTGTAGTAATTTGAAATTCACCTGAAATGCTTCAGGTATTTGAAGGTAATTTTCCAGCTTATATTTATTATTCAAATCTGTACAGACTTTATGTTACCTTATATAGCAGTCTCAGTTTTCAAGGTGTGGTTTTTCACTTGCTTTTATTATAGATTTTCTATTTCTTTAAAAGAGCATCTTGCCGTAGTTGGATTTCCATTCTGGTTCACTCTCAGATTTCCATCCTACCTCTGTTAGGTAGCTTCCTTCCTAATGAGTAACAACTAAAACACTCCTTCCCTCTCCCTATTTCATCTTTAAGAATTCATAGTTCTGGTATATATATTTCTTTTTCAAATCTGTCTAGTCTAGGTTCTTAGAGTGAATTTATTTGTAAGGAAGTCCTTTTCTTCTATATTAATCAATATAACCTTATTTTTTTAAAACTCTCCCACTGTCATTTTAATTGTAAGTGATCATCTTTTAAAAACAAGCTTAGTTCTTAAGGCTAAGCAAACCTGATACCTAAAGTTAGTGTTTAAAGCCATAGGCCTTTTAAAGTTCCTTTTTGGTCTTTGGATTTGTAATAATTTCATTGAGTTTTCCTTTTGCATAAAAAACTGATTTATGACATATATAATAATATGCCCTTCATTATCTGTTTACTTGATAAAATCCACTGGCCATCTTTGTTGAATTCAGATAAAATCTTGATATCTGCAGCTTTGATTAGATTTATGTTCAAATCTCAGAAACTACTTGAGATCATACTATGAAAGTGACTATAGAAGCCTTTGGACAAGTCACATGAATCTAAAAGCTGCTCTTTGAAAACAAAATTAAGAGAGAGGGGGACAGAATTAGGCCAGCTAATCTAGGACTAATACTAACGATTTAAAGCAGTGGTTCTCAACCTTTCTAATGCCGCGACCCTTTAATACAGTTTCCTCATGTTGTGGTGACCCCCAACCATAAAATTATTTTCGTTGCTACTTCATAACTGTAATTTTGCTACTGTTATGAATTGTAATGTAAATATCTGTGTTTTACGATGGTCTTAGGCGACCCTGCTAGCGGTTCTCAACCTGTGGGTCGACCCACAGGTTGAGAACAGCTGCAGTAGCAAAATTACAGTTATGAAGTAGCAACGAAAATAATTTTATGGTTGGGGATCACCACAACATGAGGAACTGTATTAAAGGGTCTCGGCATTAGAAAGGTTGAGAACCACTGATTTAAAGGCTAGACATTCACACGCTAGTGTTATAAAGAACCATATGGAACTTAATGGACTTTCCAGTTTAATCCTCTGGCTTACAGTCATTGTTGAAAAACCAGACAGAAGAAACAAAAAAAAATTTCCACCTACCAATGTCTTAAAAAATCTGTATGACAAAAAGACTTTTAAAAAATCAATAATATAATCAATGCCTTAGCCATACCTGCAATAACATCTATGGCCAGGGTGTCCTAAATTGAAGTCAGAGGCAGAGTTCTGCTTGGCTCACTCTAGTTCAGACATTATTGCTTGCTACCAAAGACTAGCCCCTTGCAAATTTCAAACAACTTTAACTTACTAGAATCTACTTCCAAATCATTTTGCTGGGGTTTTTAAATAAGACTTTAATTTTAGACTTTCTTTACATGATTATCCTGATAGAAAAAGTCAAATGACAAGTGACTCTTCTTTTTTTGAATAGAGCTTTTCTTTGTCATCTTGATTCTCAATGGGAAACTGGGTGAGGGGGGATTGGGGGGAGGCAGGGAAAGAATCCTCGGTTATCTGTTCAGGCATGAAGCATTTTGTTTGTATTGCTGTATCTAGGATATGCTTCATTTTTAATGAATATTGAACTAACAGTTGAAACGCAGCAATACCTTTTGAATAGGTTGTTTGGGTGTGGCCAGTCTGCTTGCCAAAAGTAAGTAAAATTTTTGTAATTACTCATCCTTGAAGACAAATAATTAAACAGTTCAGACTGATGTGATGAAAGAGTCACCAAAATAAGCTTAGTCTTGCCATTTTCTTAAAACAAGGTATACTGGTAATAATAGCTCTTGTTTCTTATGTGCCAGGAATTACCCTAGATTTTAATACATATCTTATTTAGTTCTTCAGTAGCTCTGTGATTAAAGTGCTGTTAAATTTATTTATAGGAAACTTAGACTGAGAAGAATAATTCTGCTAATATTACACAACTGTTAAATGACAAAGTCAGGGCTGTTTGATTTCAAAACCTATACTCTTTCCACAGTGCTGCCAACCTACCTGCTTTATTTTTCTATCTGACTTTTAAAAAATACCCATAGGCAAGGGTAAATCTTGATATGTAGTCAGGAAACAAAGTAGGGAAAATATGTGAAGAATTGTGCTTATATTATAAAAAAGCCTCCAGAAAATAAATGAGATCATTGGAATTTGAGGTAAAGGGTTGGAACAAAGTAGTTTGTTTTTAAATAACTTTTATAAATTGAGCTAACTTTATATTTAATAGAAAATAGTACAGTTATCAGAACAGGAAAATAACATTGGTGTAATATTCATTAAATTATAGACCCTATTAGGAATTTACCAGTTTTTTTCACTAATGCTTTTTCTGTTCCAAGTTATTTTTGATCTGACATTATATTTAGCTGTTATTCCTCCTTAGTCTCTTCTAGTCTGTAATAGTTCTTCAGTTTTTCCTTGTTGTTCATGATTTTGACATGTTTGAAGAGTACTGATCAATTTTTTTTTTTATAGAATATCATTCAATTTGAGTTTGTCTTATGATTTCTCATGATTGGAATGAGTTTATGCATCTTTGGCAAAAGTACCACAAAAATGCTATTGTTTCTTTCTTGGTGTATCCTATCAAGACAATTATGATAGTATGTTTTATTACTTGCTGGCCATATTTACCTTGATGGTTGGTTAAGTTTGGTTTTCTCTACTTTTAAAGCTACTTTCTCTTCGTTGTAGTTTTTAAAAAATCTTTATTGTTGAGAGTATTACAGATGTCCCCCTTTTACCCCCATTACCACCCTCCACTAGTGTTCCTGCCCTATCCCAGGCCTTCACCATGCTACTGTCTGTGTCTATAGCTGAGTGCTTACGATAGCACATATAGCAAAGAAGAAAATATTCAAAGTAAAAGGGCAATGCAATGTATACAGTATTACATATTTAAGGAAAATATATACAAGAAAAACACATATAGCAAAGAAGAAAATATTCAAAGTAAAAGGGCAATGCAATGTATACAGTATTACATATTTAAGGAAAATATATACAAGAAAAATGGTGTTACAGTATTATGTTAATAGCAGCATCTGGCATGACATTAAACAGTATAAAAAGATATGTGAATTTAGCCAGTTTTGTTTATGTCTCTTCAAGGGTATTGTGGCAAACATATTGGAGGTGTTGCCCCAAGGACTTTTATTGATTAGATTTGGGCTCAGCTAGATCAGGCAGGGTATTAGTAGCCGAATATTGGTGAATGAGGGAAGTTATAATGAGAATAGAAGTTGAAAAAGTAGAAAGCTTCTCTTCTAAGGAGATAAACCCAGCCCATAAATGGAAAGTGAATAAGGTTGTAAGTAGATATGGATTAGGATGAACTATTTGGGACTGAGAACAGGAAAACTGAGACTATCAGTTGCATATTGTTTATGTCATACAAAAATGGTGTTGTGGTGGCAGAAAAGAGACAATAAAGCTGATCAAACCCTCTAGTAAAGAGAAAATATAAAACCAGGGAACCACTGTTTATCTAACATTCTTTTTTGTCCTAAAGTGGTTTAGAGAAGTCTACCCAACTTGGGGTCATCATAGTTAGTAGTAGTTTTTGTTTCCAGATAGTAAGAAATATAAGATTTGGAAGGGATACTAGTTCACAGAGATAATACCCTTGAGCTTTCTTTTTTATCCAAACATGGACCTATAAATACTGGAGACCTGTGCTAGCTACCTGGTATTGCAATTTGGAATTGTCAAAGAACCATAAAGGGTCTGAGAGTTTATCTAAACCTGCCACTTTTTCATGGATGTTGGCAGAAGACAAACTCCTGGATAAGAGATAAAGGACTTTATTACTCATTGCACAGCAAGCAGCGTGAGCTTCATGTTTATGTTGGTTCTCCTTGCCTCTTAGTCTCACAAAGGTGGTGTGAGTGACTCAGGTGGATCCTGCACTCAAAGTAGGTTTTCATCACAGCTGAGGACCCCAAGTTTAGAGAACCCTTCTCTTTTATAGTGGTTTGAAGCATATCTGTCTGATCTTTGCTCTAGAGGGAGATTATATGATTATATGGACAGTAAACAGGCTCACTGGTCTACAGGGAGACATCTATTTTTTTTTATTTATTGATTAAGGTATCACATATTTGTCCTCATCCCCCCCATTCCCATCCCAAACCCCTCCCCACGTATGCCCCCAACCCCCTGTTGTCCGTGACCACTGGTTAGGCTTATATGCATGCATACAAGTCCTTTGGTTGATCATCTATTTTTAAAGGTCATTTCTGATAAATATATTTAGAAGATAAAGGCTATCAGAACCTCTTTGTGAAAAACTATAGAAATACAAGATACCAGTGGAAAATTGTCTCCCAAAAGGAAGTGATTATATGAACAGTCCTTGAGCTGTGAGTGTTCTTGGCGTTTATGCCCTGCACTAGTTTTCCCCGCTATTAAATTAGAGTTGGAAAAATTTCTGTAAAGGGGCATGTAATAAATATTGTAGGCTTTGTAAGGTAGTTCTGTCACAGCTATTCAACTTAGTTCTTGTGTCAGCAAAATAGCCATAGGTAATACATAAATGAATTAATCTGGATATGTTTCAATAAAACTTTATGGACATTGAAATTTGAATTTCATATGATTTTCATACATCACAAAATATTTTTTTATCATTTAAAAACATAACATCCATTCTTAGTTTGTGGGTTATACAAAAAGCAGGTTGCATGACAAATTTGGTTTGCAGGCCCTGTTGGTCAATCCATTTTATATGATAAATTAAAAAAAAATAATACATTGTTTTAATACAGCAGCAGTCTTGCATATGAATAATTTTACTAGTATATAGATTTATAGGAGTACATAATATATATCACGTAGTGATTGATCATTCTAAAGTGTTTTTACATAAATTATCTTAACTTCAGAGTAAACATGCAAGACAAGCATTAGTTCCATTTTATGGTGAGAAAAGTAAGGAAGGAATAGAGAAGGAAGATGAACTACCCAATGACAGCCAAGCCTGATTATATTCTGCACTCTTTTCTCCATAATATGGTACAGTTTTAACTTTCATAATTAGAGCATCATGCCACTATGTCTTTATTTTATTTTTTAAATATTCTTTTTAAAATATATTTTATTGATTTTTTACAGAGAGGAAGGGAGAGGGATAGAAAGTTAGAAACATCGATGAGAGAGAAACATTAATCAGCTGTCTCCTGCACACCCCCTCACTGGGGATGTGCCCGCAACCAAGGTACATGCCCTTGACCGGAATCGAACCCGGGACCTTTCAGTCTGCAGGCCGACGCTCTATCCACTGAGCCATACCGGTTTCGGCAATGCCACTATGTCTTTAATACTTGTTCATTGCCAGAAGGCTTAGAGTTTAGTCCTATCCTATCTAATAATAGACAAATATGCAAATTGACCATACCTCTGACACACCCACAAGCCACGCCCACCATCCAATCAGAGCGAGTATGCAAATTAACCCAAACCAAGATGGCTACAGCCACAGAGAGCAAGGTATTCTAGGTAACAGAGGAAGCCAAGCTTTCCGCCTGCCCTGGCCAGGCCTAAGCCTCCACTCAAGCTACAAAGTTTCAATTATAGAAGGTAAACAAATTCAAACAAATGGCAGCAGAATGGAGCTTGAGAGAGCAGGCCAGGGTTGCCGCCGGCAACAGGGGAAGCAAAGCTTTCCGCACACCCTGGCCAGGCCCACCCGCTTAAGGCAACAAAGTTTCAATTATAACCCCAACAGAAATGGCTGCCAGCCTCTAAGGGAGCCCCAGGCTTGGCTCTGCTCCAGGCTACAAAGTTTCAATTGAAGAAGGAAAATAAATTCCAGATACCAGGGCCTCTGCTTGGGTTGCCAGGGGGCGTGGCCGGCCTGCAAGCCACCACAGGCCCCTTGCTCAGGCCGCCCCACATCCCAAGGGAACCCCCACCTGATCCCAGACGCCCTTCAGGGCAAACCAGCTGGCCCCCACCCCTGTACCAGGCCTCTATCCTATCTAATAAAAGAGTAATCTGCAGATTGATCATCACTGCAACACACAATATCGCTGCCCCCATATGGTCAAAGATCCTGCCCCCATGTGGACACAAGATGGCCACCACAAGATGGCCAGCAGGAGAGGGCAGTTGGGAGGCACCCGACCTGCAAGGGAGGGCAGTTGAGAGGGACCACGCCTGCAAGGGAGTGCAGTTGGAGGTGATCAACCCTGCAGGAGAGGGCAGTTAGGGGTGACCAGGCTGGCAGAGGAGGGAAGTTGGGGGCAAACAGGCTGGCAGCAGAGTGGTTAGGGGGTGATCAGGCTGGCAGGAAGAGGCGGTTAGGGGCAATCAGGAAGGCAGGCAGACAAGCAGTTGGGAGCCAGCAGTCCTGGATTGTGAGAGGGATGTCTGACTGCCCGATCCCAACGGGCCTAAACGGGCAGTCGGACATCCCTCAAGGGGTCCCCTATTGGAGAGGGTACAGGCTGGGCTGAGGAACAACCCCCCTCTGTGCACGAATTTCGTGTACCGGGCCTCTAGTAAATAAAGATAATACATACTAATTTTTACTTTACTCTTTTTTTTTTAGCATTTTATTTATTTATTTTTAATTTTTTAAATTTCTTTATTGATTAAGGTATCACATATTTGTCCTCATCCCCCCATTCCCATCCCACACCCCTCCCCACACATGCCCCCACCCCCCTGTTGTCCCCAACCGCTGGTTAGGCGCATATGCTTGCACACAAGTCCTTTGGTTGATCTCTCCCCTTTACCTCCACCCTCCCCTACCCTCTCTCTGAGGCCCAACAGTCTGATCCATGACTCCTTGTTTCTGGGTCTGTTCTTGTTCATCAGTCTGTTGTTCATTATTTCCACTAGATGAGTGAGATCATGTGCTATTAGAAATACACTTATAAGAACCGAAAATGAGACAAGCAATAATGGTTATGGTGACAGGAAATGAATCAGTCTGTAGTGAGTTTCTTTCTGGGCCAACAGTTCTTTTGAGACCCAATTACAATGTCCAACAGTTCCTTATGTGCACATGTCAGCACTGACATTACAGTTCTGGATGATGGACAAATGGTGGTAATGCAGGTCCGACTCTCTCTGGTTTGGTCCTGGGCAACCTGTAGTGATGCACAGCTGCTAACTGCTAGTATGGGAAGACCACGTCAGCGTCTTCCATCTCTGGACTGCTTCTCTTCTGTCTTCATGGCTGGAGTAGTCCTGTCGATTCCTCTCTGTTGCTGGAATCCACATGGTCTCAGAGTTGTTTTCTGAAAATATACAAACATATTCTTGACCAAAAGTTAATAAAGGAATATTTTCTATAAATTTGACTTGGGATCCTATTTCATTTTTTGCCCAAATGATTTTCCTCTGGCTTGTTTTGTCACCTTGTGTGTTTTTCATGGGTGTCTTGCTTTTAGCCTTACAATTAATTTTCTAAAGTATTAATTTTCTAGATGTAATTTACTTACAGGTTATTTTTCCTTACATGATATTCTTCTACTATACCCTCCTTTTTTGATTTAAATGTTAGGAGGCTTTTGATAATTTTATAATGTAGTCTTGATGGCTTTTACATTTTAATTTTTTGCACTATAATATTACTGTTTTAGGTTCATTACATAGTGCACAATTTTATCATGAGTACCAATAAAAATTTTAGTTAACACT
This sequence comes from Eptesicus fuscus, assembly GCF_027574615.1. Taxonomy (NCBI): domain Eukaryota; kingdom Metazoa; phylum Chordata; class Mammalia; order Chiroptera; family Vespertilionidae; genus Eptesicus; species Eptesicus fuscus. The sequence goes on along the minus strand of NC_072475.1, from coordinate 88,310,100 downwards.
TTAGGAACACCTTTTTGTCCAGTACAATTAATTTTTCTAGATTATTCGCTTATTTCCACTAGCCAATTTAAATTAGCCTGAAAACTTGACTACTATTTTACTGTCAAATTTATTACTCTAACAACAATCTTATTTTACCCTGTAAATATTAGTGGAAGGGATTATTTGCCTTCTTGAGTAGGTCCTGAGCATTCCTGGTGGTAGGCTGGATTTAGATATCGTAAACCCACTTCCCCACACAATGGGTACAAGACAACTCAAACAATTCTTGTTGGAGTAAGAGGGCAGCTGCTGTCGGCCAAGTCTCTGTCGATCACCTGGGTCCTGATCTGAGCTGGGCATGGGAAGTACGAAGCAGCCATGGGGGCAGGAGACCTCCCTCAGAAGGGGATAGAGTTCAGGCCCTTGCAAAGTTGGGGGGGGGGTGAGGGTCTGTGCCCCACCTCTGTTGATCCCCAAATTCTATCCTGATGGCCCCTCTGCGACTGTGCCTGTCTTAGGTTGTTCCTTCCTTGAGGAATCTTACCCGTCTCTGGCTAACCAGCCATCCTCCGGGGCCAAGCAGGGTGCTGTGAGGTTCAGTTTTGTCTCCTTGGTAGCCTATGCCCCCGTGGCCTCCATGCCCAGCACTTGCCTTGGGATCCCCTCGCCTGCTGGTGGGGCCCCAGCACTGATCACATATCTTGTGGAACCCAGGTTTCTTCTCCAGGGAGGGCTCAGTTCGCCCCACTGGGTGAGAGACAGATCCATGGCACCAGTCATCACGAGACTTCAACCTCGACATGAACAGAGAGCTCATGCAACAGCTGTGGGCAATTGAATTGTGAGAAGAGGGTCTCTCTTGGCCTAAAGGGTAGGAGGGACCAATATAGAATGCTCAGGTGCCTTCCCAGGAGGCCCTCTACACAATGAAAAGGATTAAATCCTTACATGTCCTTTTTAACTTGCTGCCAGACATTCAAAGAATTAGTTTGTAAGTTTGCTTGGGATAATTGTATATTATGCTGTTGTAATTCTAAAGTATCAAGAGATGTGTTAAGTTTGTCTCCAAGCTATCCCCCAAGGGTGTGAGGAACTATTATAAGTACTGAGGGTGATCCATATCTGGGAAAAATTTTAATGACAGTGTAGAATAATATCATGTAAGGATATTCTTTGTTCTAGTCCATGGCAATTCCCTTTCAAACTGGCTGTTCATTTCTTTTTATATAGACAAGGTCTTAGTTACATTTTCTGCACCTCTACCGGGGGAAAGTAGTGATAGTAGTGACACCCTTTCTTTGGTGTCCACACAAGCCAGAAACCTCTCTTTAATTGTACACACAAAGGGGCATTGTTTTGATTTTGTGTCATACAAAAGGGAAGCTGGGTGGAGACCGCTGTGTATTTATACTTTCTTGCCCCACCCATGGGCCTCCTGGATGACCAAGGTGTTTGGTATTATTGGTAACTACATTAGTCAGGGGATCAGCCCACGTAAGGGGTCTTACCCATGAAGGGTCAGGAGCATAAGACCAAAATACTTACCCTCTTGTCCCAGGTAAAATTACCGTACATCTGATGATTGCTAGCGTGGCTAGAAAGGCGTTCTTAGGCATTCTTGGGTTTCTGGTTACCTCACAATTTCTTCCCTGAGGTTTGACGTTCTGATTGATGTTTCTCTGTTTCTGGATCTATTTTTCCCCCCATCAGTTTATGTTGTTCATTATATTCCACAAATGAGTGAGATCATGTGATATTTATCTTTCTCTGCCTGGCTTATTTCACTAAGCATAATGTTCTCCATCTCCATCCATATTGTTGCAAATGGTAAGAGCTCCTTCTTTTTTACCGCAGCGTAGTATTCCATTGTGTAGATGTACCACAGTTTTTTAATCCACTCATCTGCTGATGGGCATTTAGGCTGTTTCCAAAAATTAGCTATGGTGAATTGTGCTGCTATGAACATAGGGGTGCATATATCCTTTCTGATTGATGTTTCCAGTTTCTTGGGATATATTCCTAGAAGTGGGATCACTGGGTCAAATGGGAGTTCTATTTTTTAGTTTTTTAAGGAAACTCCATACTGTTCTCCACAGTGGCTGCACCAGTCTGCATTCCCACCAGCAGTGCACGAGGGTTCCTTTTTCTCCACATCCTCGTCAACACTTGTCATTTGTTGACTTGTTGATAATGGCCATTCGGACAGGTGTGAGATGGTACCACATTGTTGTTTTGATTTGCATCTCTCTAATGATTAGTGATTTAGAGCAGGTTTTCATATGTCTCTTGGCCTTCCTTCTGTCTTCTTTCACAAAGTGTCTATTTAGATCAGTTGCCCATTTTTTTGATTGGGTTGTTTATCTTCTTTTTGTTAAGGTGCATGAGTTCCCTGTAAATGTTGGAGATTAAACCCTTATCGTTGACATCATTGGCAAATATGTTCTCCCATGCAGTGGGCTTTCTTGTTGTTTTATTGATGGTTTCCGTTGCTGTGCAAAAGCTTTTTATTTTGATGTAGTCCCACTTGTTTATTTTTTCTTTAGCTTCCATTGCCCTAGGATCAGTATCAGCGAAGAAGTTCTTTTGGCATATGTCAGAGATTTTTCTGCCTATAGATTCCTCTAGTATTTTTATGGTTTCCTGCCTTATGTTTAAGTCCTTGATCCATTTTGAGTTTATTTTTGTGTATGATGTAAGTTGGTGGTCTAGTTTCATTTTTTTTTGCATGTATCTGTCCAATTTTCCCAACACCATTTATTGAAAAGACTCTCTTGACTCCACTGTATGTTCATGCCTCCTTTGTCAAATATTAGTTGAGCATAGTGATTTGGATCGATTTCTGGGTTCTCTATTCCATTCCATTGATCTATATGTCTGTTCTTGTGCCAATACCAGGCAGTTTTGAGAACAGTGGCTTTGTAATATAGCTTGAAATCTGGTATTGAGATCCCTCCTACTTTGTTCTTCTTTCTCAGGATTGCTGTAGCTATTCGGGGTCTTTTTTTATTCCAGATGAATTTTTGGAAAGTTCGTTCTAGGTCTGTGAAGTATGCCATTGGTATTTTAATGGGAAGTGCATTGAAATTATAGATTGCTTTGGGTAGTATGGACATTTTGATGATGTTGATTCTACCAATCCATGAACATGGTATGTTCTTCCATCTGTTTATGTCTTCCTCTATCTCTTTTTTCAGTGTTGTATAGTTTTCCGCGTATAGGTCTTTTACCTCCTTAGTTAAGTTTATTCCTAGGTATCTTAATTTTTTTGGTGTGATGGTAAATGGGATTGCTTTTTTAGTCTCTCTTTCTGTAAGTTTATTATTGGTGTATAGAAATGCCATAGATTTCTTAGCATTTATTTTGTATCGTGCTACTCTGCCGAATTCATTTATTAAGTCTAATAATTTTTTGATGGAGTCTTTAGGGTTTTCTATGTACAGTATCATGTCATCTGCAAATAAGGACAGTTTTACTTCTTCTTTTCCAATTTGGATGCCTTTTATTTCTTCTTCTTGTCTGATTGCAATGGCTAGTATTTCCAACACTATGTTGAATAGGAGTGGTGAGAGTGGGCATCCCTGTCTTGTTCCTGTTCTTAGGGGAAATGGTTTTAGTTTTTGCCCATTGAGTATGATGTTGGCTGTGGGTTTGTCATATATGGCTTTTATTATGTTGAGGTATGATCCTTCTGTTCCCAGCTTGCTGAGAGTTTTTATCAAGAAAGGGTGTTGGATTTTGTCAAATGCTTTTTCTGCATCAATTGATATGACTATATGGTTTTTATCTCTTAATTTGTTTATGTGATGTGTCACGTTTATTGATTTGCGAATATTGTACCATCCTTGCATCCCAGGGATAAATCCTACTTGGTCGTGGTGTATGATCTTTCTGATGAACTGCTGGATTCAATTTGCTAGAATTTTGTTGAGGATTTTGGCATCTATGTTCATGAGGGATATTGGCCTGTAATTCTCTTTCATTGTGTTATCTTTATCTGGTTTTGGTATTAGGGTGATGCTGGCTTCATAGAAGGAGCTTGGGAGTGTTCCTTCTTCTTGAATTTTCTGGAATAATCTGAGGAGGATAGGTTTTAGCTCTTCCTTGAATGTTTTGTAAAACTCCCCTGTGAAGCCATCTGGCCCCGGGCTTTTGTTTGCTGGAAGCTTTTTGATGACTGCTTCAATTTCTTCCATAGTTATCAGCCAATTGAGATTTTTAGTCTCTTCCTGAGTAAGTTTTGGAAGGTTGTGTTTTTCTAGGAATGTGTCCATTTCCTCCAGGTTGTCTAGTTTGTTGGAATAGAGTTGTTCATAGTATTTTTTGACAATCCTTTGTATTTCTGTGGGGTCTGTTGTTATTTCACCTCTTTCATTACTGATTTTGTTTATTTGGGTCCTCTCTCTTTGATTCTTGGTGAGCCTGGCTAGAGGTTCATCAATCTTGTTTATCCTTTCAAAGAACCAGCTCTTGGTTTTGTTGATCTTGTGTATTGTTTTTTTGGTCTCTATGTCATTCATTTCTGCGCTGATCTTCATTATTTCCTTTCTTCTGCTCACTCTGGGCTTTTCTTGTTGCTCCCTTTCTAATTCTTTGAGTTGTTGAGTTAGATGATCTATTACCATTTTTTTCTTGTTTTTTGAGGTAGGCCTGTAGAGCTATACACTTCCGTCTCAGGACTGCTTTCATTGTGTCCCATAGGATTTGCAATGTTGTGTTTTTATTGTCATTAGTCTCCAGGATGATTTTAATTTCTTCTTTGATCTCATTGATAACCCAATCATTGTTTAGTAGCATGCTATTCAGTTTCCAAGTGTTTGAATTTTTTGGAGTGTTTTTATTGTAGTTTATTTCTAATATTATGCCATTGTGGTCTGAGAAAATGCTTGATATGATTTCAATCTTTTTGAATTTGGGGAGACTTTGCTTGTTACCCAATATGTGGTCTATTTTTGAGAATGTCCCATGTGCACTTGAGAAGAACGTATATTCCATAGCTTTGGGGTGAAATACTCTGAAGATGTCAATTAGGTCCATCTGATCTAGTGTGTCATTTAGAATTGCTGTTTCTTTGCTGATTTTTGGTCCAGAGGATTTATCCATTGATGTCAGTGGTGTATTAAAGTCCCCTACTATGATTGTATTGATGTTGATCTCTCCCTTGATATCTTCCAGGAGATTTTTTATTTATTTGGGCGCTCCTGCGTTGGGTGCATATACGTTTACCAGAGTTATATCTTCTTGCTGGATTGCTCCCTTTAGTATTATGTAGTGGCCTTCCTTATCTCTTATTAAAGCCTTTACTTTGAGGTCTATTTTATCTGATATAAGTATCGCAACCCCAGCTTTTTTCTCATTTCCATTTGCCTGAAAAATATTTTTCCATCCCTTCACTCTCAGTCTGTGTGAATCCTTTGCTCTAAGGTGGGTCTCTGGTAGACAGCAAATATATGGGTCCATTCAGCTACCCTATGTCTTTTGATTGGTGCATTTAGTCCATTTACGTTGAATGTTATTATTGATAAATACCTGTTTGTTTTCATATTTTTTCTTAGTGTTTGTTTTTCTTCTTGCCTTTCTCTTTCTTCTTTTTACCGCAGTCCCTTTAGCATTTCTTGCATTGCTGGCTTGGTAGTGATGAACTCTCTTAGCCCTTTTTTATCTGTGAAGCTTTTCATTCCACCTTCAATTTTGAATGATAGCCTTGCTGGGTTTAGTATTCTTGGATTCAGTCCCTTGTTTTGCATCACTTTGTATAGTTCATACCATTCCCTTCTGGCCTGGTGTGTTTCTGTTGAGAAAACAGTTGATATTCTAATAGGAGATCCCTTATATGTTACTTTCTGTCTCTCTCTTGCAGCCTTTAAGATTCTTGCTTTGTCGTTGGTGTTCGTCAATTTAATTATGATGTGTCTTGGTGTCGGTCTTTTGGGGTTAAATTTGTTTGGGACTCTGTGTACTTCTTGGACTTGGATAGTTTTTTTCTTGCCAATATCAGGGAAGTTTTCTGTCATTATTTCTTCAAACAGGTTTTCTATTCCTTGCTTCTCTTCCTCTCCTTCTTTTATCCCTATTATTCGAATGTTGTTTTGTTTTGTGTAGTCATATAGCTCCCTTAGGCTCTCCTCTTGCTTTTTAAGTCTTCTTTCCAGTTGCTGCTGTGTTTGTGTGTTTTTTCCTACCTTGTCTTCTAATTCGCTGATGCGGTCCTCAGCCTCTTCTACTCTACTCTTTAGGCCTTCCATTGTGTTCTTTATTGCAGCTATGTCATTCTTCATCTCCTCTTGGTTTCTTTTCATGTCTGTGACATTTTCATTCAGCTCCTTATAGTTCTCATTGAGTTGTGTGTATTTGTCATCCATCCGTTTAAACATACTTATAACGAATACTCTGAATTCTTCCTCTGTTAGGCTGCTAGCCTCAAGTTCATTTAACTCCCTTTCTGGTGATTCTTCTTTTTCTTTCCTTTGGGGATTTCCTTTTTGTCTCGCCATGTTTTCCTGTAATGTTTTAAATGTAGATCCTGTTGCTTTGCTGCCCAGGTTCTTTTGGGGATGGTGCTACTGGATTAATCTCAGTTTTCCTAGGTTTGTTAATCTAGTGTAGCTCCTACTTGAGCTATTTGGGTTCTCTTGATGTAGGCCTGCGAGCTTGAGAGGCACAACTGCGGCGTCTAGATGTCAGCAGCTATGGGTGGGAGTGTCTCCATTTTTGCTGTCTTGTACCCTTAATTGTAATCACACATACCCAGCAGGGACTCAGAGTGGCCCCCAGGTACCGCCTGTTGGGGTGTTGGGGCTCAGGGGATCTGGTCTTTGAAAGGCGTTGCTGTGGTGCCCTGAGATCTGCAGTCGTGGGGTGAGCAGACCCAGCTTTTTCTGTTGCACAGCTGCGGAAAGCTGTGTCTTTGGAGGTGGAGGTCCCAGGTTCCGCGAGTCTGCAGCTGGGGTAGCAGGATATTGGTTGGAGTGGGTGCTGGGTCTCGGGGCATTTCCAAGGCCTGTCTTGTTGGTGGTGTTGATGAGTTTCTACCTAAGGCCGTTCTCTGCTCAAGATGGCATGGGCTCCCTCTGTGCTAGGGTCCCGCCTTCCCGGGAGTGCCCACAGCAGTGGTAGTCTCTCTTTGTCAAGGAGAGGCTTTCTGCCAGACACTGCTGCTCCTGCGAGATTTAACTTTCCCTCACTCACTCTCACACACCCCACACACAACCACACACTCTTCTTTTATACCCTCACTCACTCACTTTCTCTCTCGCCACTCCGTCCTGCCAGCCGCCATCTTCGGGCTACTTTACTCTTAATACTATATTCTGCTGTCTAGCTATTTTAATATTAATTGGTATTTTGACAAAAGCTAAACATAGGAGGTGAAGAGTATGTGCTACAAAGTTTGGTGAATATTTGGCAGCTGAATGGTACAGTCATTCATATAATATACTAGAGGCCCGGTGCACAAAATTCATGCATGGGGGGGTCCTCTCAGCCAGCAGCACCTTCTCCAATCCGGGATACCCCGAGGGATGTCCTGTCCGACCTCCAGTTTAGGCCTGATCCCTGTGGACATCCGGCAGTCAGACATCCCTCTCACAATCTGGGACCAATGGCTCCTAACTGCTCATCTGCCTGCCTGCCTGATCACCCATAACTGCCCCCCCCTCCCGATGGCCTGGTCACCCCCAACTGCCCCCCCTGCCGACCTCTTCGCTCCTAACTGCCCTACCCTGCAGGCTTGTTGCCCCTAACGCCACCCCCCCCTGCTGGCCTGGTCGGGCCCAACTGCCCCCCCCCCCCCAGCCAGCCTGGTCACGCCATGCAGCCTGCTGTTTGGTCATTTGGTCGCCCCTCACTGCCGCCCCCCCCGCCGGCCTGCTTGCCCCCAACTGCCCCCCCCCCTGCCAGCCTGGTCGCCCGTCACTGCCCCCTGTGCCGGCCTGGTTGCCCCTTACTGCCCCCCCCACTCTGCCGGTCTGGTCACTCCTAACTGCCTCCCCTGCCGGCCTGGTCGCCCCATGCAGCCTGCTGTTCGGTAGTTTGGTTGCCCCTCACTGCCCCCCTGCCGGCCTGGTCGCTCCACACAGCCTGCTGCTCAGTCATTTGGTCATCTCTCACTAAGCCCCCTGCCGGCCTGATCGCCCCACGCAGCCCGCTGCTCAGTCGTTTGGTTGGCCCTCACTAAGCCCCCTGCCGGCCTGGTCGCCCCATGCAGCCCACTGTTCAGTCATTTGGTCATCCCTCACTAACCCCCCTGCTGGCCTGGTCGCCACACGCAGCCCGCTGCTCAGCCGTTTGGTCGGTCCTCACTAAGCCCCCTGCCGGCCTGGTTGCCCCACGCAGCCTGTTAGGTCATCCGTTCGGTTGTTTTAGTTGCGATGGTCACTTAGGCTTATATATATATATATATATATATTTCTTTTCCAAATTTTTAAAGAAAATAGTTAATTTTATTTTTAGATGTACACAATGAAAATAAACAATAAACTCCCCCCCCCCCCATCATTTGTATTCAGACATAACTAATTTTATTCAAATTTAAAATGTTATGGTGGTTCCATAACTAGTTTTATTCAAATTTTTAAACTGGACATTTTATATAATAATATACTTTTTGGATTGCTTCCCTATCAGGTGGTTGAAGATTATGCTGGAAGATGGCAAGTCCCTTTGCCCCAACTTCAAGTTCTTCAGACTGCACTTTCCTGTTTTACATCAGCTAGTGCATCATTCCCAGATGAATGTGAGCACGTACAATATGTTTTGAGTAGCCTTGCCTTGTAAGTACTCTTTATTACTTATAAAAATATTTATCATGATGTATTTGAAAATTGGTTTTTGATCATTTTCTTTGTGGAAGGCATCTTTCCTAAAGTTTTCCCTCAAAAAGAAATTTCCTTTATTTAAGTATTAATGTTTAATTTTGAACAATTAACCACAATTTTAAATTTAGTTTTACAATTAAATGGAATTGTTAGATTCTTACATCACTACTGGTATCAGCACTTTTCTTTTTCTTCCCCTTTCCTTTTTAATTCCTTCGATTGCCTTGGGAAGCTGTAATGGTAACTCCCAGAATACAGCAATTAAGGCCATCATAATTAGCAGAGGGACCTTAAATCCATCAGAAAAAGGTTAGGAAACTCATGGTTTTTAAAAATACTTGTAGAGGGCTTTGAATTAAAGATCAGACTGAGGCCTTGTGTTTATTGTTTTCACCCTTATAGATCCTACTAAAATTATAGTAAAGAAGTCAAAGAGAGAAATATAGTGAAAGGAAAAGAGAGGAGAGTCATCAGTGAGTGAAAGATTTCAACAATTGTCTGAGGGGCAGAAAATAGATAAGATGAGTGGTCATTGAAACGTGGCAGAAAAAGTCACAACTTTTTTTGTTTTTTGTGTGCCTCAAATTGCTCTACATCACAAGGGTGGGTTTTGAAATATTTATCAACATTATAAAACACAATAGAAAATATGAGTACTTCACATAGAATAGGTACCATTTTGTGAAACTCTTACTGTTTTATATATTTATTTTTATGTACAGTCATGCACCACATAATGATTTTTCGGTCAGTGACAGAGTGCATGTATGATGGTGGTCCCATAATATTATAATAGAGCTAAAAAATTACTGTTGCCTAGTATCTTAGTGCAGAAGTTGCAAAAATCTCCAAGGCTATGGTTGAGATGGCAAACAACTTTAACCAGGATGTGGATGAGAATGACATTGAGGAACTCCTAGAGGTGGTTCCTGAAGAATTGACTAATTAGAAATAGTTAGAACTGGAACAGGAATGTATAGATGAAGAAGAGGAAAGAGAAAAGGAAATTGCAGGAGAACAAGAAGAAAATTCTCAGTGCAGGATTTAGCAGAAGCTTTTGAAGACCTCATCAAGCTTCTTAAAAAGTTTGAAAATCTGAACTCTAACACCAAAAGGTTTTCATGAATAGAAAGGAATCTTCATTGTACATTATCTGCTTACAAGCAAATCTATGAGAAAAAAATAAGGAATAAACCAAATAAACCACTGTGGACATATTTCTGAAAAGAGTGAGACCTCAAGAAGAGACTCAGGCAGATCATTCAGGAAGTAGTCCAGAAGGAATTATTATCACAGAATACAATTCCATCCATGTTACTTCAGGGGGATAAGATATGGAGGGAGAAGACAGTGATATTGATGATCCTGACCCTGTTTAGGCCTAGGCTAATGTGTATGCTTGTGTCTTAAGTTTTAATAAAAAATGTATACATGTTAAAAGTAAAAAAATTAAAAATGGAAAAACCAGAATAAGAATATAAAATAATTGTAGGGGGGGTAGCTCTGAGGTGATGGATATGTTAACCAGCTTAATTGTGGTGATCTTTCACCATCTTATGTATATAAAAAATCAAGTTGTACACCTTAAATATATACAATTTCTATTGGTCAATTATACCTCAATAAAACTGAAAAATAATTGCAGGAGAGAAGGAGCATTTAGGATATAACATTACTTAGATTTGTAAGAACAAGGCAGTTAAAAAAACTATATGATTTTTATATTTCGTTTATCAAACCTAAATGAATATAGGAAATGTATTGGGACTTTTGGGCTGTAACTGACAAATCTTAAGCTAGTTTAAGCAAAGAAAGGGGTGGGGGAGAGGGATTTAGTAGATGACTAAACCATGGTAAAGCAAGGACTAGAACTAGTTTCTAGATTTTTCTGAATCTAGAGAAGAAAATATCATCTAGAACCGTTCTCTCTCATTCCATCTTTACCTTTGGGTTTCATTCTCTTTTGCTTGTTGACAATTCTGGGATCAAGCTTAGTTTATTAACCACTAGAGGCCCCGTGCACAGATTCGTGAACCAGTGGGGTCCCTCGGCCTGGCCTGTGGGGATTGGGCTGAAACCGGCAGTCCAACATCCCGTGAGGAGTCCCGGATTGCGAGAGAGCGCAGGCCAGGCCAACGGACCCCACCGGTGCATGAATCCATGCACTGGGCCTCTGGTATGCATATAAGATCTTTGGTTAATTTTATCCTGCCCTCCCTCCTCCCCCTTCCATCTGAGATTCATCAGTCTGTTCCATGTGTTGATGCCTGTGCGTTGAGAGTCTGCTCCCTGGTGGTCAGTGTGTGTCATAGCTACTGGTCGAACAGTTGCTTATACTTTTATATATATAGACCAGAGGCCCGGTGCACAAAATTTGTGCACGGAGGGGGGGGTGTCCCTCAGCCCAGCCTGTACCCTTTCCAATCTGGGACCCCTTGAGGGATGTCGACTGCCCGTTTAGGCCCGATCCCACTGGCAGTCGGACATCCCTCTCACAATCCAGGACTGCTGGCTCCCAACTGCTCGCCAGCCTGCCTTCCTGATTGCCCCTATCCGCTTCTGCCTGCCAGCCTGATCACCCCCTAACCACTCTGCTGCCAGTCTGATTGATGCCTAATTGCTCCCCTGCCAGCCTGTTTGCCCCCAACTTTCCTCCTCTGCCGGCCCGGTCACTCCTAACTGCCCTCCCCTGCAGGGTTGATTGCCTCCAATTGCCCTCCCTTGCAGGCCGGGTGCCTCCCAACTGCCCTCCCCTGGCTGGCCATCTTGTGTCCACATGGGGGCAGGATCTTTGACCACATGGGGGAAGCCATATTGTGTGTTGGAGTGATGGTCAATCTGCATATTACTCTTTTATTAGATAGGATAGAGGCCTGGTGCAGGAGTGGGAGCCAGCTGGTTTGCCCTGAAGGGTGTCCCAGATCAGGGTGGGGGTTCCCTTGGGGTGTGGGGCGGCCTGAGCAAGGAGCCTGTGGTGTTTTGCAGGCTGGCCACGCCCCCTGGCGACCCAAGCGGAGGCCCTGGTATCTGGAATTTATTTACCTTCTACAGTTGAAACTTTGTAGCCTGGAGCGGAGCCAAGCCTCCTGCTTGCTCCACAGCCAGCAGCCATTTCTGTTTGGGTTAATTCACCTTCTATAATTGAAACTTTGTAGCCTTAAGAGGAGGCCTGGGCCCAGCCAGGGTGTGTGGAAAGCTTTGCTTTCTCCGTTGCCATGGGCAACCCTGGCCTGCTCTCTCCAGCTCCATGGCTGCCGCCATTCTGTTTAAATTTGTTTACCTTCTATAATTGAAACTTTGTAGCTTGAGTGGAGGCTTAGGCCTGGCAAGGGCATGCGGAAAGCTTGGCTTCCTCTGTTGCCTGGGAAACCTTGCTCTCTGTGGCTGTAGCCATCTTGTTTGGGTTTATTTGCATACTCGCCCTGATTGGCTGGTGGGCATGGCTTGGGCTGGTGGGTGTGGCTTGGGCATAGCGTAGGTGCAGTCAATTTGCATATTACCTTTTTATTAGGTAGGATGGGAGAAGAAACCCCCTCCTGCCACCTCTAATCCTCAGCTAAGATTATGTGAGCCCACTGTATTGAGGAGAATATGATAAAATTTTTGTCTATCAGATGACAAGCCTACCCATGGCTAGGGGAAATGAGGATACCACAATAGCAGCCCCAAGCAATTCTCTCAATAAGTGAGTGAGGTAGTGTAAAAGAGAGCTAGGCAGACTTTAAGGAATATTTCTGTTTCTTTGGAAAGCTACCAAAATAGTTTCTATTATTATCTATTGATTTCTGAGGAAAATAAAGTAAGTATTAATAGAAATGTTATTTGTAAGCAAGAAGTATTATTCTTGTTTCAGTGCCTGTGTGGAATTCCCTCCACCCCCTTTCCTTCTTTATAATATTTGTTAATTTTTTAGTGTTGTACTGTGAAAATGCTTTTAAGGCTTATCAAAGTACTTTTCAAAACATTTTTAAGTTATTTGTTGACTTCTATTTCATTTCTTGCTAGCTTTTTTACTACTGATCATGAAAGGAATAATGTATTAAGCAGAAGCAAATCTTATTTAAGATGGACACTGCTAGACAAAAGAAAGTAAATTATCCTATTGGTTTGTCAAATAATAATCCTATCTAATAAAATAGTAATATGCAAATTGACCGCACCTTTGCTACGCCCACCAGCCAAAGCCACGCCCACCAACCAATCAGGGCGAGTATGCAAATTACCCAACAAAGATGGTGGTTAATTTGCATAAGCTGAGGGAGGGAGGAGTGAAGACTGAAGACAACTTAGAAGGAAGAGGGAGGAAAAGCGGAAAGCAAGGTGGCTGCCAGAGGGAAAGCCCAGGCAGGGCGGAGTAGGGCAGGGCTGAGTGGGGCGGGCGGCAGCGGTGCGCGGGTGCAGGCGCGGCGGCCACAATGGCGGCGGCAGTGGCAGCACATGCGGCCGCTTGCAGGATTCTTCCTGCAAATGGGCTACTAGTGTTTCTTATAAAGAAAGTAGAGGCCTGGTGCACGAAATTCGTGCATGGGTAGGGTCTGGACAGAGATCAGGGCCAATCGGGGTCTTCCTGCTGCTGACCAGGGCCTTCCTTCATTCCGCAACGCCCCCTGGTGGTCAGTGCACGTCATAGCAAGCGATCGAACTCCTGGTTGGACTCCAAGGGTACACTTTGCATATTAACCTCTTATATATAGAAGTTTCTGCATTATTTTAACTTACCTTAACAGAAAAGTTAATTATATTTTAAATACCAGAAGAAAAATTAGTAAATAGCAACATGATGATCTTAAAAGAGTAAGTCTGCAATTCTATTTTATTTAAATAAACTAGAGGCCCATTGCACGAAGAGATTCATGAAATAGGCCTTCCTTCCCCTGGCTGCCGGCACCGGTTTTCCTCCTGCACCCAGGACCCAGGCCTTCCCTCTGGCCGCTGCCTTCAGTATTTGCTCCAGGCGGAGTGGAGCCCCTGTAGCTCCCTCCGCCCTCCACCCTCCGCCCCCGGCCCTGCCCCTCATAGCAGGTGTCCCACTCCACCCAGCCACTCCGTGCCTGCATGCATGCTGCCCAGAGGCCTGGAGCGGCTGGCAGGGCGGGGCCGCCGCCATATTTGTTGGGTTAATTTGCATACTCACTCCTGATTGGCTGGTGGGCGTAACGAAGTGATGGTCAATTTGCATGTTTCTCTTTTATTATTGTAGATAATAAACCAGAAAATTCTTCTAACAGTTATTTCATAATCATTCATTCATTCTGTAAATCTCTGAGCTTGGTTTTAGGAATAAAATAGAAAATAAGATAGTTAAGTCCTTGTTATCAGAAATTTTACAGAACTAAAAGATAGTGAAAAGACACATTGTTATGTAATTGTAACCATGAAAGAATTACATGGTATGATGAGAAAGTGTAACAGGGGACTTGACTTAGTCTGGGAAGTCAGGGAAAATTTGCTGGGTGAGCTAAAACCTGAGTTGAACTCTGAAGGAATAACAATAAATTAGATGAAAGAGCATAAGAGCCTCCCAGGGATGGCGAACAATGTTCAAAGTGCCTGGACATGATGTCAGGATATTAATAGATTTCATTATAATTCACATCTATTTGTAGAGTTCTTGTTTATGATATATGTAATGTGTTATTAATTTATATATAACTTGTATTAAAAGTTTATATGTGAGCTAAAGGATTAACCTAATATTTGTAATATTGTTATATGTTAAATGTATGTTACTATATTCTCTGGTGGAAGTGAAATTTTCTTTCTTTGCAGAAGACATGATATTATATGAAAACTGTTAGAACTAATAAAATAATTCAGTAAACTTGCAGGATACAAAATCAATGTATAAAAATCTTTGGCATTTCAACTACTACTATCTGTCAGAGGAATTAAGAAAACAATCCTATTCACTATTTCATCAAAAATAATAAAATATCTAGGAATAAATTTCACCAAGTAAATGAAAGATCTATACACTGAAAACTATGACAATGATGAAAGAAATTAAAGATTCAAATAAACAAAAAACAAAAACTTGTTCATAAATTTGATGAATTAGTATTATTAGAATGCTACCCAAAACAAACTACAGATTCAGTGCCATCACTATAAAAAATAATGGCATTTTGACAGAATCAGAACAATTTCTAAAATTTATATGGGACTACAAAAGATCCTGGATAGATAAGGTAATATTGAGAAAGAACAGACAAGAAATGGTGACGGAGTAAGTGGATGCTACACAGACACACTCCCAGGACCAAACTGGAATTACAACTAAAATACAAAAAAAATCCTGAATAATCAACTGAAGACTAGTAAGAGAGAACCCTAATAACCAAGAATGGAAAAGTGGGGACTGCATAGACTGGTAGGAAGTGTGGAGGCATGAAAGGGCTGGACTGGCTCCTACACTCAGCTGCTGAAAGTGCCAGAGAGATACTCATCTGTGGAGAGTTGCCAATGAGAACTCTGTCCACAAACTGGGCCCCCAGCAGAGAGCACCAGAACTGAGAAAAGTGCCCACATAATATCTGGCTGTGAAAAGCAGAATGGTTGCTTTCTGCCAGGGAAAGATGGCTGGAAACGCGGGCACCCACTTACCTAATAAAGGGCCAATGCACAAAATTCAGTGCCACTCACCTTGTGCTCCAGCAGAGGGAAGGAAGAGTGGACTGGAGCTGTGTGAGCAGAAGCCAAGATTGGGGGCTCTAGGATTAGAGATCAGAAGGCAGACTCCTGGCTGCCCTATGTTGACTCATCCTTCATGCTGCGGAGGTCATCTTTCTCTCACAGGCTTTAGCTATACAGGTGGCTTTGTCTTGTGGGGGAAGACAGCTGAACCACCCTATTGGAAAACACCTTGCTCCACAGTGGGTGTGGAATTTTTGAAGCCCATTAAGAGACTGAGAGTATGCCGAAACCGGTTTGGCTCAGTGGATAGAGCATCAGCCTGCGGACTGAAAGGTCCCAGGTTCGATTCCGGTCAAGGGCATGTGCCTTGGTTGCGGGCACATCCCCAGTAGGGGGTGTGCAGGAGGCAGCTGATCGATGTTTCTAGCTCTCTATCGATGTTTCTAGCTCTCTATCCCTCTCCCTTCCTCTCTGTAAAAAATCAATAAAATATATTAAAAAAAAAGATGTTTCTAACTCTCTATCCCTCTCTCTTCCTCTCTGTAAAAAATCAATAAATATATTTAAAAAAACAAACAAAAAAAAGAGACTGAGAGTAACAGTTAGCCTCCAGGCAGAAGCAGTTGACCCACCATATTGAAAAACTCTTCACACCATTGGACTGTTGCCTGAGAGCTACTCAAGACAGAATCCAATCAGCCTGCAGGCAGAGGTGGTCTCTGGAGGCTTTGAGTCTTTATCTGATCTAATTAGTCAGAAACAGCATTTGACACTGTCCTGCAATAGAGGTTGACAGGCATAGCAGATCTACCTAACACAGTTACAAACCCAAACATTCAGCCAAAATGAGGAGCCAAAAACAAAAAACAAAAAACAAAAAAAAACAACAACACCCAAATGAAAGAACAAGAGAATTCTCCAGAAAAAGAGATAATGAAATGGAGATAAGGAATTTATCTGATATAGACTTCAGAATAATGGTGGTAAAGATGCTCAACAGCATGAGAAATGATATAGTAACTATGAAAATGGAAATAAAGAATGACATAGCACAAGTAAAGAACACATTGGAAGGATTACACAGCATATTAGGGGAAGCTGAGGATCAGATCAGTGAATTGGAAGACAGGGTAGAAAAAAATCAGGGAACAAAAAAGAAAAAAAACAATTAAAAAACAAGAGGACAGCTTAAGGGAGTTGTGGGAGAACATGAAACAATAATAGTTGCATTGTAGGTGTGCCAAAAGAGGCAGAAAGTGAGCAAGGGTTAGAGAACATCTTGGAAGAAATAATCGCAGAAAACTTCCCTAACCTGGTGAAGGAAGAAGTCACACAAGTTTAGGAGGCACAGAGAATCATAAGTAAGAAGATCCCAAATAGGGCCATGCCCAGAACATCATAATTAAAATGCCAAAAATTAAAGACAAAGAGAGAATCTTAAAGGCAGCATGAGAAAAGCAAAGTGTTACCTACAAAGGAGCTCTCCCACAAGGCTGTCATCTGATTTCTCATCAGAAATTCTACAGGCCAGAAGGAAATGACATGAAGTACTCAAAGTAATGGAAAGCAAGGATCTAAAACCAAGATTACTATATCCAGCAAAGCTATCATTCAAATAGACGGTCAAATAAAGAGCTTCCCAGACAACAAAAGGGTAAAGGAGTTCATCACCACCAAGCCAGCATTATAAGAAAAGCTAAAGGGATTGTTGTAATGAAAAGAAATGGAGAGAGAAACCTAGGCATACAGAATTAAAATGACAATGAATAAATATTATCAATATAACCTTATATGTAAATGGATTAAATGCTCAATCAATAGACATAGGGTAGCTGGATGCATACAAAAACATGATCCAACTGTATGCTGTTTACAAGAGACCCACTTCAGAACAAAAGATTCACACAGGATGAGAGTGAAAGGATTGGGAAAAAAATTTCCATGCAAATGGAAAAGAAAGAAAAGCTGGAGTAGCAATACTCATATCTGACAAATAGACTTTAAAATGAAGACCATCACAAGAGACAACAAAGGTCACTACAGAATACTAAAGGGATTGACCCAATGAGAGGATAAACATATATGCATTTACCCTGGTAAACATATATGCATCCAATATAGAAACACCTAACTATATAAAGAAACTTCTAGAGGACTTTAAGGGAGACATCGACAACAACACCATCGTAGGAGTGGACATTAACACCCTGCTGACTTCACTGGAAAGATCTTTCGGACAAAAAATTGACAAGGAAACAGTGACTGTAGAAGACAACTGGATCAGGTGGATTTAATTGACATTAAAAGAACATTTCAGCCAAAACCGGTTTGGCTCAGTGGATAGAACGACGGCCTGTGGACTCAAGGGTCCCGGGTTCGATTCCGGTCAAGGGCATGTACCTTGGTTGCAGGCACATCCCCAGTAGGGGGTGTGCAAGAGGCAGCTGATCGATGTTTCTCTCTCATCGATGTTTCTAACTCTCTATCCCTCTCTCTTCCTCTCTGTAAAAAATCAATAAAATATATTACAAAAAAAAAGAATATTTCACCCCAAAGCTGCAGGATATACATTCTTCTCAAGTGCACATGGGGCATTCACAAAGATGGACCACATGTTAGGACACAAAACACGTCTCTGCAAGTTCAAGAAGATTGAATTCATACATCTCAAATCACAGTAGAATGAAATTAGAAACTAACTACAGTAAAAATACCCCAAATCATTCAAACACATAGATGCTAAATAATATGTCATTAAACAATGCATGGTTTACCAATGAGATCAAGAAACAAATAACTTCCTGGAAACAAATGAAAATGAACACACAACAACCCCAAATCTCTGGAACACAGCAAAGTAGTCCTGAGGTTGAAGTTCGTAGCACTACAGCCTACCTCAAAAAACAAGAAAAATTAATAATAAACTATTTAACCCTGCAACTTAAAGAATTAGAATGAGAACAAGAGCAAAAGTAAATGACATAGAGACTAAAAAAACCATACCAAAAAAACCCCCAAAAATGAATCCAAAAGCTGGTTCTTTGAAAGGATAAATAAGTTTAATGAACTGTTAGCTAGACTTATCTAGGAACAAAGAGAGAGTACCCAAATAAATAAAATCAGAAATGAAAGTGGACAAGTAACCATTGACACCACAGAAATACAAAGGATTGTAAATGATAGTATAAACAACTATATGCCAACAAGCTGGACAATTTGGATAAAATAGACAAATTCCTAGAAAAATACAATCTCTTAAAACTGAATCAGGAAGAATCAGAAAACCTGAACAGGCCAACAACTGATAAAATAAAAGCAGTAATAAAAAAATTCACAGCAAACAAAAGCTCGGGTCCAGCTGGCTTCATAGGGTAGTTTTACCAAACATTCAAAGAAGAACTAACACCTGTACTCCTCAAACTATTCCAAAAAACCCAAGAGGAAGGAACACTTTCAAGCTCTTTTTATGAGGCCAGCATTATCCCAATTCCAAAACCAGATAAAGACACTACATAGAAAGAGAATTACAGGCCAATATCCCTGATGAACACAGCTGCTAAAATCTTCAACAAAATATTAGCAAATCAGATCCAGCAATATGTTAAAAAGATCATACACCATGACCAAATGGGATTTATTCCAGGGGTGCAAGGCTGGTACAATATTCACAAATCAAACGTGATACATTACATAAGCAAATGGAAAGACAAAAATTGCATGATCCTATCAATAGTCGCAGAAAAAGCATTTTACAAAGTCCAACGCCCATTTTTTATAAAAACTCAGCAAAGTGGTAATAGAAGGAGTATATGTCAACATGATAAAGGCCATATATGACAAACCTACAGCTGTTGTAGATAAGCTGCCAGGCGGTGTGGGAGAATAATCAGTTGGGCACTTAGGGGAGTCGGAAGAGGAGCCTTTAATGCACTAGTGCAGTGACTCGGGAATCAACCTCCAAAGCCTGTGTGATGAATATGGAGGAAGCCTTCCTTTTATCCCTTTTAGTTTCTTTGTCCCCCAAGTATGGATCAGGCTTCTGGACTTTTCATGGGCTTTGCAGCCCCCATGAGTTGGGAGGGGGAAGTGAGATTATACCCAAAGGCTTGGCCTGGCTGGCACCAGTGCTGACAACCCCCTCTGGGGGTTGTATATGGTTCATGATTTATGGCCTCTGTAAAATGGGAGTATTCCAGGAAACAGGTTCTGCAAGGCAGGACAGGTATCATGATAACTATGGAATTAATTATCTGCTCATAAGAGTGTGCATCAGGATACAGGTTACTGGCACAGATTCAGATAGCTAGCCCCCCAAATGTCTTACCAGTATTTTCTGCATTATTCCCCCCTCTTAATCCTCAAGCTATCCTTAGCCTTGGGGATTATAGAAGACTCAGGAATTAGGGACAGGGTCGATGACTGCTCTAGCTGCTTCCTGCTGAGGAGGGACGTCGTTATGGAGGTTCAGCAGCTTGAATCTTTTTCATCTTCCCCGAGAGGGTCATAACGGTAGTTCAGTGTCCTGGCTTGTAGCACCATCTGGAGCTTGAAGGCTTCTAAGCAAGAGGAAATAAAGTGGGTGAGAAAGTTAAGAATGCAAGGACCAAATAGCAGTGCAATGAGAAGCATCAGGAGGGGGCCAGCTAATGGGAGTGCCCAAGATGTCCAATTCCATATATTATTACAGGAACTCCCAAGATTCCGATAATTCCTGTCTTCTTTTTGGGGCCTGATCAGCTAGTTTCTGGGCCCCATCCCTTACAATGCCGGACTGGTTGGCATAAAAATAGCACGCTTCCTCAAGGAACATACATAAGCCCCCTTTTTCTGCTGTTAGAAGGTCTAGTCCTCTTCGATTTTGGAGGATATTTGCTGCCAGTGAGTCTATCTGGTCTTGTACTGCAATAATGCTCTGAGATATTTCCTCTAAGCTGTCTGAAAGGTCTTTGGATAGGCTTTGATAATAGGAAAGGTAAGTTGCCAACCCCCCTATCCCAGTGCTCAGGCCTATAGCTATTCCTAGGCCGACAAGGAGTCGGGGAAGAGGGCGATGGCCCTTCTGGTTCGAGCATAGGCAGTGAGTGGAACCTTAAAGGACTGATTATTAGGGCAATGTCTTTTTCGGGGGCTAGGTAAGCCAGAGTACAGGTCCCTGTCCAGTTGGCAGGTAGACAGAGATAGGTATTGGTGCCACAGAGGAAGAAAATTCCCTGGGTCTCCAGACAGAAGGTATTCTCAATGGTAAAGAGGTGTGTGAGCTTGCCATTCTCCTGTTCTGAGAGAGAGTTCCTGCCAAGATTGCCCCTGTAAGGGGCTGAAAGGGGCCTTCGGGATTACTTTGTGTATCCCCAGAGGTAGTGTTTTCTTTTTTTTTCAGTGTTGCCCCTTCTTTTCTTTTTCTTTTTATTTTCTTTGTTTAAATTTCTTTATTGATTAAGGTATCACATATTTGTCCTCATTCCCCCATTCCCATCCCACACCCCTCCCCACGCATGCCTCCACCCCCCTGTTGTCCGTGACCACTGGTTAGGCTTATATGCATGCATACAAGTCCTTTGGTTGATCTCTCTCCCTTACCCCCACCCTCCCCTACCTTCCCTCTGAGGTTTGACAGTCTGATCTATGCTTCTTTGTCTCCGGGTCTGTTTTTGTTCATCAGTTTATGTTGTTCATTATTTCCCCTAGGTGAGTGAGATCATGTGATACTAGAAATACACTTATAAGAACCGAAAATGAGACAAGCAATAATGGTTATGCTGAAAGGCAAATGAATCAGTCTGTAGTGAGTTTCTTTCTGGGCCAACAGTTCTTTTGAGACCCAATTTCAGTGTCAAACAATTCCTTATATGTACATGTCAGCAATGATATTTCAGTTCTGGATGGTGGACAAATGGTGGTAATGCAGGTCCGACCCTCTCTGGTTTGGTCCTGGGCAACCTGCAGTGACACACAGCTGCTGACTGCTAGTATGGCAAGGCGACGTCAGCGACTTCCATCTCTGGACTGCTTCTCTTCTGTCTTCATGGCTGGAGCACTCCTGTCGATTCCTCTCTGTTGCTGGAATCCACATGGTCTCGGAGTTGTTTTCTGAAAATATACAAACATATTCTCGACCAAAAGTTAATAAAGGAATATTTTCTATAAATTTGACTTGGGATCCTATTTCATTTTTTGCCCAAATGATTTCCCTCTGGCTTGTTTTGATACCATGTGTGTTTTTCATGGGTGTCTTGCTATCTTGATATCTAAATCCAGCCTACCACCAGGAATGCTCAGGGCTGCCATGTAGCTTGTAGATGAGAGGGGAAGACAGAGCCAGCAGTCCTTAGCTAGCCCAGGGTTGGTCAGGCTGAGGAAGCGATGAGTTAAGTTGAGGGTTTGAGAGAGATAGTGAGGACTTAGAAGATCCTTGAGAGGCAGAGTATAGACTTGAGAGTGGTCAAGAATAACAGAGTTTAGTAACAATAAGAGAACCAGCCTCGTCTTGGTCGGTGACAGCAATAAATTCCTTTGCAGTGGAGGAGGTAGTAATTTATAGTGGTTCTGTGTCCCAGCAGGGACAGAAGAGTTCTCTTCCTGGTATTAGTCTATGGTTCTGGTGACACTCATAAAAAGACAAAATAAGAATTATTAGAAAGATAAAAACAATGATTATCCAGAAATACCAGGGCTTATTTGTCCCAAGTAGATCCCGGGAAAGGATCTGGGATGTTTATCTAAGGCGTCCCTTGAGATAAGCTTTAACCTTGCAGGTGTGGGACATTCAAGTAGTTGCTAGCAAAGAGACTACTCTACGCAAGCAGGACTGAGGGCAGGCTTAGGACCAAAAAGACCAAAGGCTTTAATTTTAATTTTAAGCGTACGCAAAATAATTCAATTAACTGCCGGAAGTATTACACCACATGAAACATAATACAGTTGCAAATCATACAGCATTTTATTATTCACACAATTCCTGGTGCTGCGGGTATAGGCTTAAGTGAGATCCTAGTGGTGCTGTCCTCGGGGGTCCGGCAGCTAGGCTGGTCTGGTCCAGATGCAAGGGGCCGGCATTCCTCACCCGAGAGCTCAGTCGTGTCTCAATTGGGTGTTACTGACCGTTATTCTGTTGTCTGGCAGAGAGAGGAGCACGGAGCGGCGTCGCTTGCCGGACTGGCAAGAGGACAGGCCTTTGTGGCTATCTCGACAGACGAGCACTTTGGCTGGTCTGGACCCCAGTTTTAAAGCCTGTACCCCATTTGCAGCTGCCCACGTGGCTATCAATGAATTACGTCAATGCACACATGTTTATCTCAAACAGGGCGAGGGGCTACGTGTGGTTATCTAGGGAGAGTACATCACTCACTCAGGTGGTTATCTTGACAAGTCACTGAGTTGTTTACTGAAGTTCAAATTCTTATCTATGAGGTACACATGCTTCAGGGCAGTGAGGAATCACATTTTAAGTTTCAAGGAAAGTTAATTTAAACATTTTAAAACCTTCTTAATATATACACTGAGTGGCCAGATTATTATGATCTCTGAATGCATAATAATCTGGCCACTCAGTGTGTGTGTGTGTGTGTGTGTGTGTGTGTGTGTGTGTGTATATCTACAGGCCTGGTGCATGAATTCGTGCATGGTGGGGTCCGACCAGCCTGGCCAGGGGGAGGGGACATGGGCAGTTGACTGGCCTGCCTGCTGGTCGAACTCCTGGTCGAGGGGACAATTTTCATATTAGCCTTTTATTATATAGCGTATACACTGAGTGGCCAGATTATTATGTGTTCAGAGATCATAATAATCTGGCCACTCAGTATATATATATTAGGCATTTTTAAAACATTTTTAAACATTTCTATATATTACTATGACATTATTACTTTTAGGAGGAGATAAAAAAGAAATATTAGTGTAAGGAAGAATTCAGCAGGGTGTTACCTGAATTCTTGGAACAGGTTGGTCAGCCAAGTCCGCCGTTTTCTTGAGGGTGATCCGCAGGGTGTGTTTCTGGTCAGAGGGTACCTTCCACTCAGGCTGGGTGTCACTCGGCTGGTGGGCTATTTTCACTTAGGAGTGGTGGATACAGGTGTTCAGTCCTCAACCTTAAGAGCTGTGGGGTTGGTTAGTATGACTGGATAGGGTCCCTTCCAAGTTGGCTTAAGGGGCTCCTTTTTCTAATCCTTTATCCAAACCTGGTCTCCAGGCTTATGAGGGTGCACAGCCATTCCTAAAGAGATGGGCAATTATTGGTCAATAACCCATCTGTGGACCTCAAAGATAGTTTTCCCAAATCCTTGTAATTGCTTCTGAATTTCTAAGTTTCCTATTTCCCCCAAATCTCCCTTTGGCCGAATTAAGGGAGGAGTATGCCATATAGAATTTCAAAGGGAGAGAAACCTACCCTGGCCCTTGGGGCACAGTGTACCGACAGGAGTGCAAGAGGCAAGGTCTGTCCAGGATAAGGTTGTCTCTTGACATAGCTTAGCCATAGCCTGCTTGAGAGTCTGGTTCATGCGCTCTACTTTCCCTGAGCTCTGGGGCCTGTAAGCTGCATGTAAGTTTCATTTAATTACTAAGGCCTTAGCTACTTGCTGTACTATTTCAGCTATATAGGCTGGGCCATTATCTGACCCTATAGTTAGAGGCATTCCATACTGTGGAATTATGTCCTTCAGCAATGCCTTAGTGACTTCTCTTGCCTTCTCTTTGTGAGTAGGATATGCCTCGACCCAGCCTGAAAAAGTGCAGATAAAAAAAAGTCCATCTACTAGGCCCTATTTCTGTAAAATCTACCTCTAAGTACTCAAAGGGAGCTTGCCTGCAGTGCTGAACTCCCATCGGTCCTACAGGACACTGTTTGGTATTGTTCTGTGCACAGAGGAGGCAGCACTGAGGCACTGAGGCACATAGGAGGGAAGACAGACAATTAAATAGTATCTGCTTAACAAAATAGATAAGTTCATGTTGCTGGAGGACTACCTTATGGGCTAACTATTCTGGGACATAGACCCTATGATCTGGGAGTGTCCACCAACCTTCTTTCGTTCTCTTGCACCCTTCTTACTGGGCTCATTCCTCTTCCTGAGGAGTGTATTTCAGAGGTTCAGGTAATTCAGGGGCCAACATGATCTGTGACGATGCTGCTTGTTCTTTAGCAGCCAGCTTGGTTGCTGTTTCTGCACAATGGTTTCCTTCTGACACTGAATCCTTCTTTTTGTTGACAGCTTCCCAGTGGATAACGGCTACTTCCTTGGGCTCCCAGATTGCTTCTAGTAATTTTAGGATTTCATTCTGTTTTTTTATTCCTTTCTCTTCAATGCTCAGGAATCCTCTTTCCTTGTGTATAGCCCCATGGATATGCAGTGTGGCAAAGGCATAGCGCGAGCCAGTGTAAATGTTAGCGTGCTTTTCCTTTCTGAGTTCTAAGGCTCTGACCAGGGCCCAAAGTTCTGCCCACTGCGCTGATCATCCTTTGGGCAGAGCCTGTGCCTCTACTGTCTCAAAGTCTGATACTACTGCATATCCGACTTGTCTTTTCCCTTCATCTAGAAAACTGCTCCCATCCATATAAAATATTAGGTCCGGATTCTGCAGAGGCCGGTCTGTTAGATCTGGCCAGCTAGAGTAAATCTCCTCTAGAACTTCTAGGCAATCATGCTCAGGGGCTCCCTCAGTGATGGGTAAGAAGGTGGCAGGATTAAGAATTCTCACTGCTTCTAATCGTACTCATGGATTTTCACATAGAAGCCCTTGGTATTGAGTCATTCGAGTATGAGTTAGCCAGTGCTGCCCCCTATCTTTCATTAGGGTGACAATAGCATGAGATACTTTTGCATTTAAGTTTTGTCCCAGGGTAAGGTTATCCGCTTCTTTGACTAATAATGCCATGGCTGCAAGGGCCCTGAGACATGGGGGTCACCCGGAGGCAACCGGGTCAATCTGCTTAGAGAGATAGGCTACCGCTCTTTGCCAGGGTCCAAACTCCTGGGTTAGAACTCCTAGGGCTACCTCATTACTCTCATGAATGAAGAGGTTAAAATCCCGTGTCACATCTGGTAGCCCTAGTGCTGGGGCCTCAGTAATCTTTGCCTTTATGGTGCTGAAGGCCTTTTCCTGCTCAGAACCCCAGTTGATGGGTGCCTTCTCCTCTCCTTTTAAAGCTTCATAGAGAGGCTCAGCTAGGTCTGAAAACCCTGAGATCAAATTCAACAAAACCCTGCTGCTCCCAGAAATTCCTGAATCTGCCGTCAGGTGCTAGGGACTGGAATAGCACATACTGCCTGCTTCCTTTCAGTCCTCGTCTTCATTTCCCTCGAGTGATTTGGAAACCTAGGTACTTGACTTCTGACAGATTTGTGCCTTTTTCTTGGACACTCGGTAACCTTTTTCAATTAAGAGTCTCAGAAGGGCTTGTGTTCTTTCGCAGCATTGAGCTCGAGTGGAGCTAGCCAGTAGGAGGTTGTCTACATATTGGAGTAGAATGCACCCCAAGTCTTCTCCTGGGAATTTGGACAGATCAGATGCTAGTGCTCTGCTAAAAAGAGTTGGGGAGTTCTTGAACCCTTGTGGCAGTCTGGTCCAGGTGAACTGCTCCTTGGCACCCGTAGTTTTGGATTTTCCCACTCAAAGGCAAGCAGGAGCTGACTGGAGGGTGCCAACTGAAAGCAGAAAAAGGCATCTTTCGCCCTAACCGGTGTGGCTCAGTGGATAGAGTGCCGGCCTGCGGACTGAAGGGTCCCGGGTTCGATTCCGGTCAAGGGCATGTACCTTGGTTGCGGGCACATCCCCAGTGGGGGGCGTGCAGGAGGCAGCTGATTGATGTTTCTCTCTCATCGATGTTTCTAGCTCTCTATCCCTCTCCCTTCCTCTCTGTAAAAAAACAAACAAACAAAAAAAAAACCCCCAATAAAATATATTAAAAAAAGAAAAAAAGAAAAAGGTATCTTTCAAATCTAGACATGTAAACCATTCCGCCTCTGATGGAATGAGTCCCAGAAGAGTGTAGGGGTTTGGCAGTGCCAAATGCAGGGTTATAACAGCCTCATTAATAGCCTGCAGGTCCTGCACTGGGCGGTAATCATTAGTCCCAGGCTTTTTGACAGGCAAGAGAGGGGTGTTCCATGGAGACTGACACCGTTTAAGAAGTCCTCACTGAAGCAGCCGGTCTAAGTGGACCTGGATTCCTAGGCGTGCATCCCTTGGAATAGGATATTGGCATATTTTGATAGGCTGTGTCCCAGGCTTTAGGTCAATTAGTACTGGGGCATGGTCCTTGGCCAGGCCAGGGGAATTTCCTTCTGCCCAGACCATCAGGAATTCTTCCTCTAATTCAGGCTCTAATGGTGAGTCCTTTGGGAGGTATAAAGTCTCCTTCTTCCTCCCTGGGCACTGCTAAGGACAGGAACATTGGAGAGGTCTTCTCACCTAGGTGCAACTGTGTTGAGCCATCTGGGGCAAAAGTGATCTCTGCCCCCATCTTGGCTAAAGGTCTCTAGCCATTAGAGGCACTGGATAATCTGACAAGTACAGGAATTCATGGATTACTTGGTGGCTGCCAAGTTGGCAGCGGCGAGGGCGGCAGAACCGTCTACGGTTCTGGTCCCTGGTAGCTCTGATACTGGTGACCTCCTTTCCTGAGAGAGGAGCTACCTTCTGAGTGACTATAGAGTACTCAGCCCCCATATCGACCTTAAAGTTCACAGTCTGGCCCCCAATTTTCATTCTGACCATAGGCTTGTGGGGGCCCAGTTGGGGGTGATTTTTTCATTTGATACTAAAGGCAAAGGCAACAGAAGCAAAAATAAACAAGTTGTACTACATCAAACTAAAAAACTTTTGCACAGTAAAGGAAACAATGAGTCAAAATCAAAACCAAATTAAAATAACAATGAGATATCATCTCACACCTGTTACAATAGTTTTTATGAAAAAGATAAGTGTTGTCAAAGGATGTAAAGAAAAGGTGAACCTTGTACGCTGTTAGTGGGTGTGTAATTTGGTACTGCCACTGTGGAAAACAGTATGGAGGCTTCACGAAGAATTAAACATAGAACTACCATATGATCAGTCAGTTCCATTCCTGGGTATTTATCCGAAGGAAGCGAAAATACTAACTCAAAAAGATATCTGCACCTCTGTGTTCATTGCAGCACTATTTATAACTAGAGGCCTGGTGCACAAAATTCGTACATGGAGCGGGGGGGGGGGGGGTTCCTCAGCCCAACCTGCACCCTCTCCAATTGGGGATCCCTCTCACAATCTGGGACTGCTGGCTCCTAACTGCTCACCTGCCTGCCTGCCCGATCGCCCCTAACTGCCTCTGCCTGCCAGCCTGATCACCCCTAACTGCACTCCTCTGCAAGCCTGTTCGTCCCAAACTGCCCTCCCCTGCTGGCCCAGTCACTCCTAACTGCTCTCCCCTGCTGTCGCCCCTCACTGCCCTCCCCTGCCGGCCTGGTTGCCCCCAACTGCTCTCCCCTGCTGGCCTGATCTTGCCCCCAATGGCCCTCCCCTGCTGGCCTGATCTCGCACCCAACTGCCCTCCCCTCCTGGCCTGGTTGCCCCCAACTGCCCTCCCCTGCTGGCCTGATCTCACCCCCAACAGCCCTCCTCTGCTGGCCAATTTGGTTCTGATTGGTCGGTTTCTATGCCAGTCAGAGTCAAAAGCTCCGCTTCCTAGTCAGCCATTGGCTCCCCACAGCACCCAGATTTGGTTCTGATTGGTCGGTTTCTATGCCAGTCAGCGTCAAAAGCTCTGCCTCCTAGGCAGCCATTGGCTCCCCACAGCACCCACGTTTGGTTCTGATTGGTTGGTTTTTATGCCAGTCAGCGTCAGAAGCTCCACCTCCTAGGCATCTATTGGTTCCCCACAGGATCCACATTTGGTTCTGATTGGTCAGTGTCTATGCCAGTCAGCATCTCTGGGCCTATCAACGGGACCTGATCAGAAAGGCGGGGCTGATCAGCAGCCCCGGTGGAGGACTGGAGAGAAATGGAGGCACAGCTGTTGGCCAGACTGGGAGAGAAAGAGAGAGGCAAGTGCTGATCAAAAGCTACCTCAGAGGCAATGGATCAGTCCCTGCTTCTCTCTTCAGGCCTCTCTGTGGCCCTGATTCACAGCCCCCTCAGCAGTCAGTGCTGGGGCACTAGGCCTGCAGCGGAAGCAGTCAGGACTGACTTCCGGTTGGTCAAGCCTCCGTCGTTACTGGTCGTTACAACCCAGGGTTTTTATATATTAGGATAAACAAGACATGGAAGTTACCCATGTGTCCATTGATGGATGAATTGATAAAGCAAATGTGACACACACATACACAGAGGCATGCGCACATATACACATCATTCATAAAAAAGAAGGAACTCTTGATATTTGTGACAACATGGATGGACCTTGAGGAAATTATGCTAAGTGAAATAATTCAGAGAAGGACAAATAACATATAATCTCACTTATATATGGAATCTTAAAATAAAACTCAGATACACAGAACTGGTTGATGGTTGCCATAGTGGGGTTTGAGAGGTGGGCCAAATGGGTAAAGATGGTCAAAAGATACAAACTACCCGTTATAAAATAAATAAATAGGTCATTGAGGTTTAATGTATAGCATGGTGACTATAGTTAATACCGTATATTTAAAAGTTGTTAAAAAGCATAGGTTTTGATAATTCTTACCACAAGAAGAAAAAATTGGGACTGTGTGGTGACGGATATTAACTAGACTTGATATTTTTGCAGTATATGAAATATCAAATCATTATGTTGTACACCTGAATGTAATAAAATGTTACATGTCAGTTGTAGCTCAGTAGAAAAGCAAAAATCCCACAGAATCAAGGCACCAAGACAAACATATATTTTTTTACTATTTAATAAAAATAAATATGTGGGTCAGTTGGTTGGAGTGTCATTCCATGCACCAAAAGGTAGCAACTTCGATTCACGGTCAGGGCACATACCTAGATGTTGGGTTCGGTCTGTGGTCAGAGCATGTATAGGAGGCAACCAATTGATGTTTCTCTCTCACAGTGATGTATCTCTCTTTCTCTCTTCCACTCTCTAAAATCAATAAACATCCTTGGGTAAGGATTTTTTTTAAAAAGAGGTGTCTATTGGTTTAAAAATGAATAAATAAATAATTATGTGGCTTATGTTGGCTGTAGCCTATTGGTTATAGTTTTCTTAAGCTACAGTATTCTGAAAAAGTTTTCCATTGTAAGTTTGGGACATGTGGGAACAGAAAATAATTCCCTGTTGGTCTTGTAGGAAATGGTCGTCAATCAATTTATTTTTGTTTCCTTTTTCATTTTAAGATATATAGATTATTTCATTCAAGATTTAGTTAGGGAAATGTATGTCATGCTAGATATTTAAGTAGAGAGAATTTAATTTGTAGAACGTCTTTGAAAGTTGTTAGAAGATTGAGAGAATAGACAAGGAGAGGATCCTGAACCCAGACTTAGCACTCTAATAAGTTGCTGTTAGCCCTAGAAATGGAAGGAGGAAGGAAGGAGGAGGTATTGGTAGAGCCCTGAGATTGGAGATGGTTCATGAGAGGAGGAATCACTGATTTGTGTAAAAGGAGACCTTAGAAGAGAGATACCAGGTGTACAGATTAATAATGAGGATTTTGTGATCAAAGAAAACACGATAATTTTAAGAGAAACATCAAAAGTGCTTTATTTAAAGTAATGTCCATCGCTAGCTACACATTTCCCCCATCTTCCAGGTAGTTTATGGATACCGTCCCAATAGAACTTTCTCTCTTGTTTTGAGGCAAACAATTCAGAGACCAAATTTTCCACTTCTTCGTACATTTTGAAGTGCTGCTCAGAAAGTGCGTGTGCCATTGATCATAACAAGTGGTCATCTGAAGGAGCAAGGTCTGTGAATACAGCAGGTGGGTTAATACTTCCCAGGCAAGATCTTTTAACGTGTCTTTAACTGGTTTTGAAGTGTGTGATGGTGCATCATCATGAAGCAAAATTACTTTGCCGTGTCTTTTGGCCTATTCTGGTCGTTCTATGATCAAAGCGTGGTTCAAATTGATTATTTGTTGTCAGTAGTGATCAGTATTAACAGTTTCACCTGGTTTAGAAGCTCATAATACACCACACCTTCCTGATCCCACCAAATGCAAAGCATTGTCTTCTTTCTGAAGCATTTTGGCCTTGCATCGATGTTGATGGTTGACCTGGATCAACCCATGATTTTGTGCATTTGGGATTCTCAAAATAAATCCACTTTTCATCGCCAGTCACAATTCGATGCAAAAAAGATTTTCTTTCATGCCGTGGAAGCAACATTTTACTGATGACTTTTCGGTTTTCCATTTGTCTTTCGTTCAGTTGATGTGACGCCCATTTTCCTTCCTTAAAATCTTTCCCATTGCTTGTAAACAATCAGGAATTGTTTGCTGAGCAACGTTTAATCTTTCTGCAAGTTGTTTTTGAGTTTGATACGCATCTTCATCCAATAATGCTTGTAACTGTTGGTCTTCAAACTTTTTCCGTTGACCTGGACGTTCTGTCTTTCACATCGAAATCATCACTTTTAAAGCGTTTAAACCAGCGTTCACAAATATCTTGAGATGGAGCATGTTCACCATAAGGTTCCTGAAGTATACGATAACTTTCAGCAGCACTTTTCTTCAAAATAATGAATTAAAACTTCCCGCAAATGCTTTTTTTGGCACGAAATTCGACATTTTTAAGCATAAAATATCTATGATGTTAACACCTTCAGAAAATTTGACATAAGTTTTGAAGCTTGCTGTCAATACAACAAAATAGCATACATATCAAATTGCATATATATGAACATATGTGCAACTCCATTTATTGAAAAATATTTGCATTATTAACCTGTACACCTGATAATTACTGCTAATCAGGACCCTGAAACCAAAGAATCAAGAAATTTGGAGAAAAACAAGCAGGATAATTTGCAATACACATATACTCTACCATCTCTAGATCACCATCAGTGATGGGCAACCTTTTGAGCTTGGTGTTTCAAACTTCGCCAAAAAACTGAGCATAACTCGGGTAGTTTGTCCCTTTGAGGAAAAAACATTATTTCGCGATATTTATAGTTTAAATAACATAAATGTTTCATCCTCGGCATGCGGCCGCCTCAGCGGCCGCGTGTCATCAGAAATGGCACTGACATGCGTGTCAGGGGTTCGCCATCACTGATAGATGCTTAATATTCAATCTCTAAAATCACTGAGAAAATCTTGAAGGCCACCAGAATAAAAATAGGCTACCTAATTTAAAAGACTAAAGATGAGAAATACAGCATCATTATCAGGAACTATGCAGGCCATGAATACAATGAAGTGATTTCTTTAAAGTGCTGAAAGAAAAAACATATTTTAACTCTAAATTCGAGAAGGAAAAATAAGCATGTTTTCAGGGAAGGAAAACCTGAAATAATTCATTCCCAGAAGACCTGAACTATAAAAAATATACCACAGATATAATACCAGACAGAAAATCTACCCAAAGAGATGAAGAAAATTGGAAATGGTAAAAGCTGAACCATACTTATAAAATGGAATTTTTCTTATTTTTAATCACTGACACATAACTGTCTAAAGCTGAGGTTGGCAAATATTTTTTCAAAAATGATGTTTTTATTGGTTTTAGAGAGAGGATGAGAGAGGGAGAGACAGAGAAGAGAGGTAGAAACGATTGGCTGCCTCCTGCATACCCCCTACTGAGGATTGAGCTTGCCACCTGGGCATGTGCCCTGAACAGCAATCAAACCAGCGAGCTCTTGGTGCATAGGACGACACTCAATCCACTGAGCCACACTGGCTGGTTTGCAAACATTTTTTTAAAGGGCTAGATATTTACACTTGCAGATTATAGAGTGTCTATTGTAACTGTTCAGCTCTGTTCTTCTAACACTAAAGCAACCATAGACAATATATAAATGAATCCTTTGGCTGTGTTCTAGTAAAACTCTTAAAAAACTGGCATCCATGGCATCACTGATAAAGGTTTAATCTCCAACATCTACAGGCAGCTTATACAACTTAATAAAAGAAAGATAAATGATCCAATAAAAAAATGGGCAACAGACCTAAATAGAATCTTTTCAAAAGAAGACAGAAGGAAGGCCAAGAGACACATGAAAACATGCTCAACATCACTAATTATCCGAGAGATGCAAATCAAAACAACAATGTAGTACCATCTCACACCTGTCAGAATGGCTATCATCAACAAATCAACAAACAACAAGTGTTGGCGAGGATGCGGAGAAAAAGGAACCCTCGTGCACTGCTGGTGGGAATGCAGACTGGTGCAGCCACTGTGGAGAACAGTATGGAGTTTCCTCAAAAAACTGAAAATGGAACTCCCATTTGACCCAGTAATCCCACTCCTGGGAATATATCCGAAGAAACTAGGAACACCAATCAGAAAGGATATATGCACCCCTATGTTCATAGCAGCACAATTCATCATAGCTAAGATTTGGAAACAGCCTAGGTGCCCATCAGCAGATGACTGGATCAGAAAACTGTGGTACATCTACACAATGGAATACTATGCTGCCATAAAAAAGAAGGAATTCTCATCATTTGCAGCAACCTGGATGGAATTGGAGAACATTATGTTAAGTGAAATAAGCCAGTCAATGAAAGAAAAATACCACATGATCTCACTCATTTATGGATAATAAAGAACATTATAAACTTGAACAAAAAGACAGATACAGAGACAGTAAAGCATCAAACAGACTGTCAAATTTCAGGGGGAAAGTTAGGGAGAGGTGGGGGAGATAAGAGATCAATCAAAGGACTTGTATGCATGCATATAAGCATAACCAACGGATGCAAAACTCTGGGGGGTGAGGGCATATATGGGAGTGGGATGGGGGGTGGCAATGGTAAGATATGTACACATATAATACCTTAATAAAAAAATTGGGAAAAAATAAATAAATTAAAAAAAAAACAACTGGCATCCAGCCTATGGGTCATATTTTCTAAATGCCAAGACTAAAGCAAAAATTGTAGTGAAGTACTGTTGGCTCACAGTACATTTAAATTAAAATGAATGAAAAACTAGCATGTAGATTATTATACTAGTAAAGTGGGGATAAAATGGCATGATAAAAATACTCAATCCATAAAAGGTGGAAGAAGTGGTCAAATGGAACAATGAACAGATATAACAAATAGAAAACAACTATTAGGATAGTAGGTTTTAACCCAGGCATATAAAAAAATTATATTACATGTAAATGGTCTAAACCTATTAAAAGACAGAAATTGGTTGGATGGAAAAGCAAGATCCAGCTAATAGATATACAAGGTGTCCCCCCCCAAATGTATATACACTTAACACCTGATTCTATTACATTTTGAACATGAAATATATTTTAATAAACACTGCTCTTATAATTATTCCAAGTGTGTATATATTTTCGGGGGACACCTTGTACATCCATACCCAATGCCCTTTTTTAGATTAATGAGATACATACGTTACTCTGCTTTTTTCATTTAATAGTACATATATCTTGGAGATCATTCCATAGTTATATAGACATAGTCCAAATTCCTGTTTATAACTCATAGTATTTTATTTTGTAGATGTACCAGAGTTTATTCAGTATGTCTTGTAATTATAGGTATTTGGATTGCTTCCATTCTTCTTCATAGCATGAATAGTGCTATGATTAATTTCCTTTTGCAAACTTTTTTGTTGTATTTTTGTCAATAGGTTTTGGGGAAGTTTCCTGGAATCCGTGTCAAGGATGAGTAAATAGGTAATTTTGCTCAGTAGTCCTGAAGTTCCCTCGGTACAGCTTGTACCATTTTGCATTCTTACCCACAAAATGAGGCCTTATTTACCTCTAACCTCACCACAATTTTGTATTGTCAGACTTGATTTTTTGCTAATTTAAAGAAGAGAAACAGCACCTCAAAGTAGTTTTAATTAGTATTTTTCTTATTGTGAGTGAAATTGAACATTTTTTTGCATACTAAAGACCATTTTTATTTCATTTTACATGAACTGCCTGTGTGTGTATCTCAAACCCATTTTTTTGTCAGTTCGAGTTTTCTCATTTTTATAAGCTTTTCATGTATTAGGTATATTTTTAACCCCTTCTAGTGATATAAATTGCAAATGTATATTTTTTCATTTATCTTTTGCTTTGTTTATATTTTAGACTTGGGGGGAGGAAGAGTAAGAACTGGGAGGAGGGGAGTAAAGTGGGTGGAAAATGGGAAATATCTGTAATACTATCAACAATAACAATATATTTAAAAAAATGTAATTAAATGTTATCAATATTCCTTTATTGCTCCTGAATTTAGAATCATAGTTAAGAAAGTGATCCCTAGCTGTAGCTGGTTTGGCTCAGTGGATAGAGCGTTGGCCTGCAGAGTGAAGGGTCTTGGGTTTGATTCTGGTCAAGGGCATGTGCCCGGGTTGTAGGCTCGATCCCCAGTGAGGGGTATGTAGGAGGCAGCTGATCAATGGTTCTCTCTCATCATTGATGTTTCTATCTCTCTCTCTCTCTCTCCCTTCCTCTCTTGAAATCAATAAAAAAAAAGGAAAGAGAAAGTGTTCTCTATAACCAGGTTATATGGGATTTTTTTCGGATATTTGAATTGTTTAACTTTTTATATTTAAATTTTTGATCCATTTGAATTTTTTCTTATGTTTGGAAGCTGGAATGAATCAATTCTGTCTTTTAACATTTGGCTATTCAGTATGAAGAAGTCAGCTTTCCCCCTATTGATTTGAAATGCTGTTTTTGTCATATACTCACTTTTCACATCAGTTGGTTTATTTTGGGATTTTTTTGTATGATTTTATTAAGCTGTTTCTCCATATGCCAATACAGTTCTTAGATTCAATTATAGAGGTTTTATAAAATGTTTTAATATTGGCTAGTTCCTTTTTCATTACTCTTGCTGATTCATGGTTTTCCTAGATATCCAGCTTATGTACTTCTAGAAAAAATTAAAGGCACTTTTACTTTATGTAAATTTATAAATTAGTGAAGGAGAATTTAGTGCTTAACTCATTGAAGTGTTTACTTTATATGCTTTTCACTTCTTCCAGTCTAAGGACACTAATACTGAAACTTCTCATTCCAACTTAAATGCTATTTATGTCATGCTTTTCTGCTATATATTATTTTAAAGCCCAGATTACTTATTATTATAGCTTCATCCTGTCAAATTTTGTAGTCTATGTATTTTTGTGTCTTAGACCCGTCTTGCTAATTTAATTTCCTGTTCCTTTGTAAACAGTCTATATTTTTTTCTGGTTGTTTTATATATTGCTCTGATATTTGTATTTTATTGTTTACTGTGATTACTGAGGTACAGATTCATTTTTATTAATCCTTATTGAGATTTCTTGGGCTACCTGGATCTGAGGATTAGTATCTTTCATCAGTTTTAAAAATTCTTACCCAGTGTTTCTCTTTGCCTCATTTTCTCTCTCCATGTTAGACTTGTATATTCCATTGCCTGTGTCGCTAATTCTTGCTTGTATCCATTTCTTTTTCTCTACCAGTATATTGCACTCTCAGTAAGTGGGTTTCTTGTATTTAAATAGCTAAGTGTCATAATTTAGAGGAATTTTCTCATGGTGTATATATGCACAAATCCACATTAGTGTATTTCAGTGTGAAAATTACTTATATGCCACAGAGACCCAAAAGAGAATAGTAATTCTGATTATAACTACTTTTGTGTCTGTGTATTGTATTACCATTTGTAATATATGGGGAAATATAGTCTGACTTCCCGTCATCCCAATGACAGAATAGTTTGTTTCATAAAAAACGACTCTAGTGGTACTCTAGTTATATAAACTTTCAGAGCTAATAAGAATATACGAATGGATGACTATATGTGGTATTTTTTTAAATTTAGAAGGTATACCATCTACAATTATCCCACTAAAAATAATTTATATATTGATCATTTTGTTTAGGTGATTCTATTTTGAATAATTTAGATAAGTGAACTGTAGATAACACATAGTTTGGATGAAGATTAATTATACATTAATTAATATATAAACAATTACATATTATACATTAAATATATATTATATTATACAAACATATCTTAAGCATTCAACATGAAAAACTGATAACAACATTTTTAGGGAAGAAACTTCAACATGAAAAACTGATAATAACATTTTTAGGGAAGAAACTTCAACATGAAAAACTGATAATACATTTTTTTTGGAAAGAAATTTTTTGATGAATTTAGTCAGATATCTTAAAAATCTTCATAACTTAAGTGAAGAAAAATTAATACCTTATATTTCAATGAAATTGACATGCACAGCTGAGAATAATCTATGAAGATCTTGTGTTTCCTTAGATTGCTGAAGGGAACTTGGGTGGCAGTATTAATAATAAAAATAGTAATACTATATTATCATTAGCAAACATCTATAGCACTGCCAGTGATTGTTCTAAATGCTTTACAAGAAAGAAACTGAGGCACAGTGACTTGCCTAGTTACATATCAAAGGAGTAGTTGAGCTGAGGTTCATACCCAGTGTGGCTCTAGACTATAGATGAACAAAAGGGCCAGATATTTCATGCGTAGCCCATAAGGTCTCTGTTTTACACTACCCAATTCTGTCATTGTGGTATGAAAGCAGCCATAGTTAATTTGTAAATAGATGGGCGAGGTTGTGTTCTAATAATACCTTATTTATTGATCATGATATTTGAATTTCATGTAATTTTTACTTGTCACAAAATATTCTCATTTTTAAAAATAATTTAGATATGGCTAACTGTTCTTACCTCTTGCATTATACAGAAACAAGCCTTTCTTGGGCCAGATTTGGCCTGTAGGCAGTAGTTTGCCAGCCCAGCTCTAGACGGTTATGTATGTTTTTGGATCCTACTTTGTTCTATTTTGGACTCATTTACTCTCACCTTGTAGCATGTTCTTCCATGAGGGCTAGACAACTTGATTTCTAAACATTTAGTTGATCCTTTACATTAGTAGTCATAGGAAAAACAACAGATATGAAATATAAATTTTCTACTTCTACATATAATCTAGATATTTTCCCCCTTAGGGACTTCATTGCTGCTTAAATACTTACTGACTTACCTGAATCCTACCCTAAGGCAGAGCTAGCTAGACCATGTTGTTTGCCTTTGTTTACTCTTTACTTATTTTACATGTTCTTTTTTCATTTTAATACAGTTATCATGGAGTTGGGCCTTGTTATTGAGAGAGTTGACAATAGGGCATGCACAGACTTTCTTTTGGAAAAAAAAATGTTGGCTGCCCTTTCATGTTCATATATGCAGACATAATTCTGCATATTTGTTTGACACTACAAAGTCATGTTGGTCTGCATACTGATCTCTAAATTTATTATCACAACACATTTCTACTAATACTTTCTGTAACTCTCCCTTCTTTAATTCAAAATATAATAATTAGTGCAATTTAACACCTCTATGTTTCAACATGTTATAATAGAGATATATGCAATTTTTGGTGCAGAAGATAGAGAGAAGGAAGGGAATTTTAGGCCAAGTTCTTAGGTGAAAGTATATAAATAGGTTTTAAGGAAGCAACATATCCAAAGACCTTAAGATCATGGGTGTTTTAGGGAATGAAAAGTTTGCTGTAATTGAAGAGCATGGAATTTGTGGTAAAAGCTATGTGTGTAAGAGTAGTTTTGGATCAGACATAAAGGTTTTATGTCATGATAAGCAACTTGAATTTTCTGCTTTAGATCAGTGGTCTTATATATCTAAACAGAATTGGAAGGCAATATAAGTAATAAATCAATCAAACAGGCACTGTGTTGGAGAGGTGGATGGAGACCGGCAAATTGGAAAGGAGGTTCATTCCCTGTAGCCACTCAGCTTATTTGCCATGGAAAGATGCAAGCCCTGTGTTACAGGGATTCTTGTTTTTCAAGAGCTAAAATCTATATTTAATTTGAAATATCACAGTTTTTAAATATTTGCCACTGACTAAAATATTTTAAAATAACATTTTATCCAAACAAAACAAGTGTGTCAACTAAAGGTCTTTGCTTTAGATGTACAATCCGAACAGTAGTTTGTAAAGTCTGAAAGTAGTCAGATCTTTATTTTAGGAAGATAACAGCGGCAGACAGGTTTTAGGTAAGGGTGGAATAGCAAGACTGGAATTAGGAAGGCCTATTAGAAGTTTAAAGATGAGATTGATGTGAATGTAATGCTTTGTTAAAAGGGATGTAGAAGATTCCATGTGGAATCTTTTCAGACTTACTGATAGTAAAATAAATAATTGCAAAGGGTTATTATTGAAACATAATTCTCCTTTTTTATCCCTGATTTCTAGTTTCTCCTATGAAGAGGCAACTTCTTTTATCAATTTGTTGCATATCCTCTAAATGGTCTGACAATATGCCCTGGATGTACATGTGCCCTTTGCTCCCTCCCTCCCTTTATACAAATGATAATTAATGAATTTCTGCATCTTTGCTTAGCAGTATATCTTGAATTTCTTTCCTTATCTCTTCATGTAGATATAAGTATCTTCTCACTAATATATTTCATTAATATTTGCATTATATTTTATTGTATAGGTGTATTGTAATTAATTTACCCAGTCCCCTGGGATAGACATTTAAAATATTTTCAGTCTTTTGCTACTACAAACCATCTGTAGGTATATATTCTTATATATACATCTTTGAGCTTATGTATATATATTTGGAGGATTAATTCCTATAAGTAGAGTTGCAAAATCAAGTGGTATATGTGCATTTAAAATTTTGATGACTATTACTGTGTTGCCCTTAAAAGAGGTAGTACCATTTATTATCCCTCCACCAAAAAACAGAGCCATGATAGAATATATCAACATTTTCATAAATATGAAGGAAAAATGGTATTTCATCTTCATAAAATTTTACTTATTTAATTATGAGTAGATTAGAACATCTTTTCATATTTGAAAAAATCTACCTGCATTTGTTTTCCATGAAGTTAGTCCTTCTACCCTCCTAGTTTTCTACTGGTTGTTGACTTTTCAAAAAATTACTTGTATATGCTTTTTAATTAAGGAAATCAGCAAAAATTCTTTCTTGGTGTATCACTTTGCTTTTGACTGCTTTTACACTTTTTGGTCTGTTGGCATTTAAAATTTTTAAGTAGTCAAATTTATAAAAATATCTGTTAATAGGGTATAATAGTTGCTATGCTATATTTTGAATGGTCATTGTATTTATAGTGTAATGCTTAAAGTCTCATAATTTTTAACCCTTTGCACTCGCTTTTTTCTTGATTCCTTTATTCTACTCGGGATTTAATTTTTTAAATACCCCAGATTTTACAAAGCGCGGCAGTAGAATAAAAAACTGGAGTTTCTTTTCATACAAACTTATTTATTTGGATTTTTTTATATTTCAAATTATTGATACATTCAAAGAGTATAAAAAGAGCTGCTACCGATGCTAATCATGTCGAGTCACACTCAACATCCGAGTGCAAAAGGTTAAAACGAGACAGTCTCATAGTTATGTTTGCATTTTAAAATTTTGATCTTTATTAGTGATTAATTTTGATAAAAGGTAAACTGTTTATAAAAATACAACTTTATGTATCTTTTACATGACATAAAATTTAAAGATTTTGTTTTTTTGCCTGATTTCCGTCTGGGCCGGGGACTGGGAAAAGCAGTCCCTGGTGCACATTTTGGTCCTTTTCAAAGGCACCCAACCACAGCAGAGAGAGCCACAAGCTTTGGATTGCTCATAGCTCCAAACAGTCACAAACAGCATCTGACATTGTCCTGCGTGAGAGATGGGGACTCATAGCAGATCTACTTAATACACAGACACAAATCCAAACAGGCAGCCAAGATGGGGAGACAAAAAAAACAAACCTGAAATGAAAGATCAAGAGAATTCTCCAGAAAAAGAGATAAATGAAATGGAGATAATGGAGAAGTTTAACAGACATAGAGTTCAGAATAATGATGGCAAAGATGCTCAACAGCATGAGAAAAGATATAGTATCTTATGACATAGCACTAATCAAAAACACAGTGGAAAAAATACAGAGAAGATTAGGAAAAGCCAAGGATCAGATCAGTGAATTAAATAGATGACGGGGTAAAATAAAAAAAATCACTCAACCAGAGGACAAAACAGAAAAATAATTAAAAAAACAGGAGGCCAGCTTAAGGGAACTATGGAACAATATGAAATATAAAAATATTTACATAATAGGTGTGCCATAAGGGGAAGAAAGTGAGCAAGGAATGGAGAACGTGTTTGAAGAAATAATGGCAGAAAACTTTCCTAATGGGGTGAAGGAAAAAGTCACACAAGTTCAGGAGGCACAGAGAGTACCAAGCAAGAAGAACCCAAACAGGCCCATGCCCAGACACATCATAATTAAAGTGCCAAAAGTTAAAGACAAAGAATCTTAAAGGCAGCAAGAGAAAAGCAATTTGTTACCTACAAAGGAGCTCCCATAAGCCTATCATCTGATTTCTCATCAGAAATTCTACAGGCTAGAAGGGAATGGCATGAAGTATTCAAGGTAATGAAAAGCAAGAACCTGAAACCAAGATTACTATATCTAGCAAGGCTATCATTCAAAATAGATGTTAAAATAAAGAGCTTCCCAACAAAAAAAGGCTAACGGAGTTTATCATCACCAGACCAGCACTGCAATAAATGCTAAAGGGACTGCTGTAATGAGAAGAATAGAGAAAGAGAGAAACAGGCATACAGAATTAAAATGGCAAATAAATACCTCACAATAATAACTGTACATGTAAATGGATTACATGCTCTAATCAAAAGACAAGGGTAGCTGAATGCATACAAAAACATGACCCAATTATATGCTGTCTACAGGAGACCCACCTCAGAACAAAAGACTCACACAGGATGAGGATGAAAGGATGGAAAAAAATTTCCATCCAAATGGAAAAGAAAAAAAGCTGGGGTAGCAATACTCATATCTGACAAAATAGACTTCAAAATGAAGGCCATGACAAAATTTAAAAATTTTGTGGGAGTGCCCAGCTGGCATGACTTAGTGGTTGAGTGTCGACCTATGAACCTGGAGGTCACGGTTTGATTCCTTGTCAGGGCACATGCCTGGGTTGTGGGCTCAATACCCAGTAGGCACCGCGCAGGAGGTAGCTGATCAATAATTCTCTCTCATCATTAATGTTTCTATCTCTCCCTTTCCCTTCCTCTCCGAAATCAATAAAAATATATTTAAAAAGTTTGTGGGATTTGTCATTTAGGATTGCTAAGTAATATATAATAATTTTATAGTTTTCCATGCTCATGATTAGGAAATAAGTCACATTTCTTCCTGCATGAGCTAATGAATTATTAAAGGCACGAAAACTATTTAATAACAATATTTTCTAAATAAGTTATTTGAAAATGAGGATTTTGAACAATCTGTCATGGGTAGGATAATGATAATTAAGAGAAGCCTGGAGCTTGAGGGTCCATGTGTCATTAATTAGATACATAATTGGTGATGTTGCTATAATATAAATGTTGGTTGAGAGATTCATGGTGACTTGCTAATATATTTTTATTTCTATCCATCCCTTACATCCTTCTGAAAAAAATTAACTTCTGAATTTTCTCTGCTGCCCATTGTACTAGGAATATGTGCCCATTTTAGATAATCTTCACATGTATAGCTACATTTTACCACCTGGTATCCTGTTGCATTTTTTGCAGTGTGAACACTAGTAGGCACGAGTTCATTCTGTAGTTCTAGAATTTAAGTGTATTTCTTTGTATTTTCCTTGAAGACACTTCTATTAAAATTTTACTGAAAACATAAAATGAATCTTAAATGACCTATATAATGTTTTAAAACCAACTATTTTAAAACTAGATATCTGATTACATAGCTGTTATCTCTTGAGATATTTTTAAATTGGGCCAATCAAAGAAGCAATGAAAGTTATCATTCTTTTATTCTTCCTAGGAGTTTCTTTGAGTTGCTGCTTTTCTTTGGGAGAGATGAGTTTTATGAAGAGCCCTTAAAGGATATTCTTGGATCATTCCAGGTAAAACAATTTACTATTTCCTATTTTGTCTATATATAAAACAGGCCTTTATTCTCCACCTAAAAGTAGTATATTGGTTACTTATCGCTTGTAAGTTTTTAAATTTACTAAGGTGGCAGTCTTTAAGATCCTGATATACTAGCTGTATTTGTAAGTAGTCTGTAGATAGGATTCCAATCCTACATTTGCTATACCAGAGCCTATTGCCACCACCCTGTAGATTCTTGAGCACATCCTGGACACATACTCATTTTTTATTGCTGCAGGCTTTGGTCTCAAAGCTCCATGAAGAGCTACCTTTAGCTGGTCTCAGGCTGTCTGTCCCATGCCACGTTTCCCCTTGTCTATACCCTGATTTTCTCATCTACTTTCTCAATAGTCTCCCCAAGATAGGAGGCAGATGTTTTTTGCATTCTCTATGGGAGAAGAGAGTAAAA
Organism: Eptesicus fuscus; assembly: GCF_027574615.1. Lineage (NCBI taxonomy): Eukaryota > Metazoa > Chordata > Mammalia > Chiroptera > Vespertilionidae > Eptesicus > Eptesicus fuscus. The sequence goes on along the minus strand of NC_072475.1, from coordinate 88,267,179 downwards.
AAATACACAAGAACTTTCCTGTAGATGGCAAGAACATTTGATGTTTTTACCATTTACTTAGGAAGAAATAAATAACCTAGCACTGTGGCTCACTAATGTGTCAGCATTATCTCATCAGCACTTCCCTGGGGTGGAATAAAGGAAGATGTGCTTTGAGCTCCCCCTAGGGGTAAAGTGTTCAGACAAAGTATCTTACATTTATTCCTGTGGTGTTAACAACAAAGGTTGAGTATTCCTATCCACCTTTAGGAAAGAGATCCACAGAGTAACAGAAGAATCATACGAGACTGTATTTCACCCAGAATTTTTATTTCATATTTATTTAAAGCAAGCTTTTAGGTTGAATAGATTTTTATGATCAATTACTCTGGTATATACACAAAACATGAAAATTATAAGCAAACTTAATTGGCTAAGGCATATCTAAAACATCTTCACATTCAGAATCTGAGTCTAGATATGCTTTTCTACGCAGTCATCGATGTCTGTTTTTCTATGCCATTTTGTCTTCAGTGACATGAAAGGTGTTGATGATGTAGCATTTCCTAAAATAATACAATAACTAGTAAGTCATTGGTACTTGGCTTTAAAAAGCTTAAGCTGGCTTTATGGTCCTGTTTAGCCAATTTTTGACTCCTGCTTCAGAGGTGTTGTTAAGTTGGATTAATTACTCTACAGCCATCCCACATCTTTGGTTCCCAAGAGTTAATAAAGTACTCAGATTTTATTTTGAGTCACCAATATTCCCTTTTGCAAGTGTCCATGCTGTCTTTGAATGTCCATTAAAGCAGAATGACAACTATATCATGACCATTACCAGGCTGACATGGATTCTAAGATATCATTGAATATATAACATTCTGATTTTAGAGTTGTACAAATATGAAAAAATGCATGTTAAAGTCAGTGAAATTAGGAACATTACATTGAACATTTTACTTTATCCATTCGTATATTCAGCAAAAGAGGTAAAAATATCTGTTGTTATGGAGCTTACCTTTTAATTAGAGCCTATATTCAAATATTTAAAACATTGATTTTTCCATTCAGTTTTTCCTTTGACACTTGTGTTCTTGGGAATCCAGTCTTAAACTTTTACTCAGCAAATATTTATTGAGTTCCCACTATGTCTAGGTACGAAGCTCTGGGACAAACAGTAATAAGAAAAAAACAGAAATATCTTGTTATTGTGGTATTTAATTCTAGTGTGGAATTTGTAAGTAGTCTGTAGATAGGATTCCAATCCTACATTTGCTATACCAGAGCCTATTGCCACCACCCTATAGATAATAAACCAAACTTGTCAATTAAGAGTATTTTAAAATGGCTTAGAGAAAAATGATGATGGCCAGGGAGATTGGGAATGCTGGCATAGTGGTATTGGGGAAGAAATTTCAGTTTTAAATGGATTGTCAAAGAATCCCTCAAGGAGATGTGGTCTGTGTATTGACTATGGAAACCAATGAAGTGTCTATAGAGTAGATGAGAGACTTCTGTTTTAGATGTATGAAATCATAACATTTTGAGGGGATATACTTTTTTTTTTCTTGTGAACAGGGTTTCCATTCAGTTATCAATATAGTTATTTCCTCAAGGGAGGGTTTATAGATTTTTGTATCTCCTACTCAAATTCTAAAGCCCACCACCCTTTCTCCTTTTTGTTGTTTTTTTACAATTTCTCTACCATTTCTGTAATTGTGTTGCTATGGTCTCTTTCCCTTTTCTTCAGCCTTTTTTAACTCCTGCCTCCTAGGAGACACTTCACCTTTTGTTCCCATTTTAGCTTTACCTAGTAATCGTCATCCATTTTCTGAACTCAGCTGTTACAGCTGGTGCTTCCCAGGCCTTGGCCCTTAGAGCCCCAGGAAGGCCAATATGCAGTACATCCCCTTAAATCCGGGGTGTGTAATGTCTGGCTTGTGGGCCATATAAGGCCCAAGAAATCCAATTGTTCTGGCCCTGCCCAGGCATTAGGGGTGAGTTAATTGACCAAATATAGGCTAATTTTTAAGTTGCTAATTGTGTATAGCCTGTGAATGACATTATAAATATCCAAATGGCCCTTGGCAGAAAACGATTCCCCACCCCTGCCCTAAAATCTTGCATTTACTAAGCTCTGTGGATTCTCCAAAGTTTTTGACTGACTTTTGATAATCCAATAGCCATCCAAGTGTCATCTTTCGAAATTTAAAAAAATTTTATACTGCTAGTGTAAACTATTTCCCCAAGTGGTTTCCTTCTGTCCATCTTTCATACAGATTCATACCAGCTTAAGATCATGCTCTTTCTCCTCTACCATGTACCTGGGGGTCTTGTTAAAAATGCAGATTATGACTCAGTAGTTCTGGGGTGGGTCCTGAGAGTCTGCATTTCTAACAAGCTCAGAAGTAATACCTATAGTGCTGGTACCTGGATCACACTGAGTCAGCAATGGACTAATATTCTTTTAGTTAATTATTCCTTCTGTATCCACCCTCCATTGCCCATCCCCATATTCCAACTATAAGTATACTAACTTTGCTATTCATGCTCCGTCATCTTGGATAGTTTCTGTGTCTGTTTCTTCATTTGTAAAATGAGGACAATACTGCATAGGATCATCAGCTTGGCATCATTCTTAGCAAAACATCCTACCTAATAATAGACAAATATGCAAATTGACCATACCTCCAACACACCCACAAGCCACGCCCACCATACAATCAGAGTGCGTATGCAAATTAACCCAACCAAGATGGCTACAGCCACAGAGAGCAAGGTTTCCTAGGTAACAGAGGAAGCCAAGCTTTCCACCTGCCCTTGCCAGGCCTAAGCCTCCACTCAAGCTACAAAGTTTCAATTATAGAAGGTAAACAAATTCAAACAAATGGCGGCAGAACGGAGCTTGAGAGAGCAGGCCAGGGTTGTCCCAGGCAACAGGGGAAGCAAAGCTTTCTGCACACCCTGGCTGGGCCCACCCGCTTAAGGCAACAAAGTTTCAATTATAACCCCAACAGAAATGGCTGCCGGCCGCAGAGGGAGCTCCAGGCTTGGCTCCGCTCCAGGCTACAAAGTTTCAATTGTAGAAGGAAAATAAATTCCAGATACCAGGGCCTCAGCTTGGGTTGCCAGGGGGCGTGGCCGGCCTGAAAACCACCACAGGCCCCTCGCTCAGGCCGCCGCACGCCCCAAGGGAACCCCACCCTGATCAGGGACACCCTTCATGGCAAACCAGCTGGCCTCCACCCCTGTACCAGGCCTCTATCCTATCTAATAAAAGAGTAATATGCAGATTGATCATCACTGCAACACACAATATAGCTGCCCCCATGTGGTCAAAGATCCTGCCCCCATGTGGACACAAGATGGCCAGCAGGAGAGGGCAGTTGGGAGGCACCCGGCCTGTAAGAGTGGGCAGTTGGAAGTGATCAACCCTGCAGGAGAGGGCAGTTAGGGCCGGCAGAGGAGGGAAGTTGGGGGCAAACAGGCTGGCAGAGGAGGGAAGTTGGGGGCAAACAGGCTGGCAGCAGAGTCGTTAGGGGGTGATCAGGCTGGCAGGCAGAAGTGGTTAGGGGCAATCAGGAAGGCAGGCAGGCAAGCAGTTGGGAGCCAGCAGTCCTGGATTGTGAGAGGGATGTCCGACTGCCCGGTGGGATCGGGCCTAAACGGGCAGTCGGACATCCCTCCAGGGGTCCCAGATTGGAGAGGGTACAGGCTAGGCTAAGGAACAACCCCCCTCTGTGCACGAATTTTGTGCACCGGGCCTCTAGTCTGACATAATGTTTAAGGTAGGCCGTATAGCCTATCTGGTAAAGGGTGTGGCCTCTGATGTCATACTACTTAGATTTATCTGTTTTTCACAATAAAACCAAAACCTAGCCCTTAATTATAAGCTTCTTCTGTTGACTTCTTTTTTTGTAATATATTTTATTGATTTTTTACAGAGAGGAAGAGAGAGGGATAGAGAGTTAGAAACATGGATGAGAGAGAAACATCGATCAGCTGCCTCTTGCACACCCCCTACTGGGGATATGCCCGCAACCAAGGTACATGCCCTTGACCGGAATCGAACCCGGGACCCTTGAGTCCGCAGGCCGACGTTCTATCCACTGAGCCAATCCGGTTTCAGCTGTTGATTTCTTTTCTTAAAATAAAAAATTCATGTTATTTTTATTTATTTATTTGTTAATCCTCACCTGAGGATATTTTTCCATTGATTTTTAGGGAAAGTGGAAGAGATAGGGAAAGACAGAGAGAAACATAGATATGAGAGAAACACACTGATTGGTTGCCTCCTGCCCAAGCCCTTATCAGGGCCCGGGCTGGGGAAGAGCCTGCAACCAAGGTATATGCCCTTGACTGGAACTGAACCGGGGACCCTTTGGTCCACAGGCTGACACTCTGTTCACTGAGCCAAATCGGCTAGGGCCTTCCATTGATTTCTGATCTAAAACCTGAGCTGTTCAAGTAGAAATTTTTAAGTCTTATCCACTGACTATAATTTTCCTCTGGCTTATTCCCAGAAGAAACTTCAATCTTAGAGCCAGATGTTCCACTCACTGGATTCTAACAGTCTGCTTTTTTACCCCTTGGTTTCCAATAATTTTTTTTTTTTTTACCTCTACACAAGATGACACATTTCTAATATGATGCATTTACCTCACTATTACTATATTTAATCTGTTCATTGGTGAATTTTCCATAGGCTTGTGATTGAATTTATACAGTAGGCCTCCAGACACCATTCGTTTAATAACATTTTCTAGATTCCCAATGAAATGAGAAAAATAATATGAAATAAGGAAAAAATTCCTCATGAATGATAGAAAGGACAAAGACCTGTATCAAGAACTTGGGCAAACCAGATTGAGAGATGGGCCAAACAATATTTGATGAACTGAATGCAATTAAATAGGGGAATTTGAGAGAGAGAGAGAGAGAGAGAGAGAGAGAGAGAGAGAGAGAGAGAGAGAGAAAGAGAAAGTGGGACCTCCCAGTGCTATCTAGTAATGACCTCCTCTCCTCACACCCATTCATCAGTGTATAATAACAGGGGCTGGAGGAAATAGTAGATGGTAGGGCATTTGGTGTGTGGTCAAGTCATTTTTGTTGGTGCTTTTTTAAAAAAAGTTTTTAGTTTATTAATCCTCTCATGAAAAATCTGCACAGACACCACAGATAAAGTCACTGAAGAATCTTTACTCTTTCTGTTGTCCAGTCTCCAGCTCACTTTTTGTCAGCACCAACATTGGCCTTTGTAGTACCCTTGATTTTTTTCCATTCTGTTCTTGTGTTCCTTTTGCTGTTGTCTTGAGATCTTCTTCTTGTCATACTGGTCATGTCTTGCAAGTCTCTGTTTGGGTTCATTTTTCTTTGCATAATCCAAGGAATCAAATCATGCGAAAGCCAGTGAGTGTTCTTGCCACCACTAAAATGGGTTCTGAATGCAAATACAAAGATGACATGTGGTATGGTCTTATACATTTTGGCCAGTTTTTCACGAATTTTCTGTCTTAGGTTGCCTGCTAAGGGTGAAGGATGTCAGTGATCATTTGTTCCCACTGAAATAGACTGTTGGTCATGAACTTCCTGATCCAGATAGTTACTGTGTTGTTCATGATGGAGGCTAATATTCAAGCAGCCAGGGAGGAAAAGAGTTGTTGGTGCTTCTTGAAAGTTTACCAAGTCTGCACCAGAGCCCACAGAACAGGAATTGTGATATGACTATTATACCTACATTAAAAATGGGATGTATGACTCTGCATGAGAGCATTCCTTCCATCGAGAGAATGAAGATATAACCCAAACCAAATGTAGCCTGTCCCAATACCCAGAAGTGAGAAAATCTTGAAAAGGTATGGTTGTCTCCCATGTAGTTTCCTCTTTACTGCCTCACAGGCCACTGATCTACTAAATTAAAACTTTTCATTTGCTTGGGCTCAGGATTCCACAGAGACTTATTTACCCATTAGTAAAACAGCTCTCTGTTCTAGATATTCTAGATAAAGATGAATAAAGAGAATGTCATTTACCATCAATTACATGGCAACATAAGACAGTTATAAAAAAGAATCAGTTATGAGCATTATTTACAATAGCCCAAATCTGAAAATGGCCCAAATGCCTATCAGTAGATAACTAGATGAAAAAGCTATGGTACATTTATACAATGGAATATAATGCGACTGTAAAAAAGAAGAAAATCTTAACTTGTGCAGCATCATGGATGGACTTGGAGATTATTATGCTAAGTAAATATAGCTAGTCAGAGAAAGACAAATACCATATGATCTCACTTATGTGTGGAATCTAATGAACAGATGAACTGACAAACAAAATAGAAACCAAGGCATGGGTACATGAAACAGACTGACATCTGTCAGAGGGAGCAAGATAAGGGGACTGGATGAAAGAAGATGAAGGGATTAGCCAGTGAACATATATGTATAGCTCATGGACACAGACAGAAGTGTGGTGATGGCCAAGGGGAAGTTGAGGGAGTTGGGGGTTGGGTGGAGGCAGGCAAAGGAGGGGGGATGGGGACATTTGTAATAGTGTCAACAATAAAAATAAAGAAAAAATATGAATTAAAATTCAGTTATTTTCTTGTTGGGGTTGAGTTCAGGGTATCTTCCATGAAACTAGAAGTGAAATTTTAAAGACGGGAAAACCCCAGAGAATATGTGGAAGTAAATACTGTATAGAGATGAAACTACTAAATTAAAAGTGTAGTAAAGGCTATCAACAGCAGATTAGTTCCAGGAAAAAAAACAAATCAATGAAGGAAATGATTTCTAGAAATTAATTTTCAATTCAAAGTTATGTGTAGTCATATCTGGTATAATCTTCAATTTTCAGGAGAAAGGGAAGTTCCTACAAATGCAGGACTTGTGTAGAACAAACACAATTCCCACAAAAGGAAAAATATTATCAGGCTGGCAATGACTTTCCCATTATAACAAATGCCAGGATAAATAGATATCGTCTAAGGAGTTTTTCAAGAGAAAAAAAATATATTGTTTACAACAGCTGCCCAAGCCCTATAGTTTATGAGAGGGCAATAGGAATAAATAGTCCAAACACTTGGAAAACAAACCATCTACATGTCTTTTACCAGGAAAACAAAGAATTACGATAGCTGATTTAGAAATGATCAAAACAAAGAATTTACAAAGAAAGTTGTTACAAAGTAAAAGAAATAGGATTGACCTGAGGAACCAAGTTAACATTAGTGGATTATTAGAAATATAGCTATTATGAAAATTCTATCAATGTCAGAAATGTTTCTGGAAAAAAATACGCTTTAAATAAAAGCACACACACAATATTCTATAACTAAAATCTCAGATTATAGTATTGATGGAGATAGGAAGATAGAGGAGAATCAAGTATATTATTGGGTATCTAAACGGAAGTGACCACACAGGGTAGGGTCATTCACTATGGATGGTGATTACAGGGGGAAGAGCAGGATATAGAAAGAAGATAGTTCCAGTTTAGACACAGAGTTTTAAATATCTTTGGAACATCCAAATACTAATGCCCAATGATGGTTGGACACATGGATTTATATTTGTACCTTTCTAGTTTTTATTTTTGAAACAAAAAATATGTATTACTTTTATAAATGAAGAGAAAAATTGGTGTGGTAAAGTGTTGTTGTTGTGGGTTTTTTTTCAATTTAGAAAAATAAGAGACTTCGGAGTAGTCTACAAAATGCCAACCAGTAATTTAGATGCCTTACTACTACCTCAGAGAAGACTGAGGGGCGATGTATAAGTCAAAAAAATCTTTTCTGTTCAGACTAGAAGTAGGTCTTAGTTAAGCTTTCATTCTGGCGACTCCACCTAGTTTTTTTTTTAATCTGCTTGTCCTTCTTTAGGTGAGTGGGGAAAAAGGTGGGAGGTAGGAAGTATAACCTTCCAAGCAGGAGGAGGCCCAAGGCTGTCTTATTGCAGTTGCATCATAAGAGCATAAAATAATCAAAAGTAAAAGAACCAGCCTCAAGAAAGGAGGTTAAATAAATTCCTTCATTGTTAGTTGTCATGTTAATTGTTAAATGTTAATTATACTGTACCCACCTAATTAAAAGAAGTATTTGTCTATCATCTTACTTTTTATCCAATCCCAGAGTTTCCCTGCTTTGCTTTCTCCCGCCTCCCTAATCTATCACTAATGGATTTCATATAACCCACCTACATCTCCTCCTTTGATGTAATGTATAAAACAAGGTGCAAAACTATCATCCTCCGGAGCATTATCCCAATACATTGAGATTCTGCTTCCCGGCAATTGTCTACAGTTTGGCTCAAATAAACTCACAAAAAATCTTTAAAAAATAAAATAAAAAAGAGAGGAGGTAAAATAAATTATTCCCACCTTGTTTCAATGGAATGTTGACCTCCCCTTATAAAATTAGAGTGTATATTTCCTGGTATTATAAACCAGCACACCTCTGAGATTTTATTTTTTATTTTTTTTTATTTTATTTTTTTAGCCAATATGAAGTTTAGAATTATTTACTTTCTACTAAAACCTTCTGAGGACCATGTTCCCTCACTAGATTTCTTGGAATAAGTTGCCCAAAGACTTAATTTGGTGAAGTCCTAATCGTGCTATTCAAACATACCTTTGCAGTTGTGGCTTTTAAAGAATACAACTGTAATAGCAAGACGTTTTGTGAGTATCAGTTTGAAAATTGGGTTCCCACATGTTCTTTTCTAATAGAAGTTCTGTATTATGTCTGCTCAACAACATTTTGCCTGCATATTACTTTTCTCCCTTAAATTTTTCCACTGTTAATCAAAACACTAACCGCACTCTATTTTATCTGTAGTTTGACAGTCTTTCCAATAGCTCTGTTAGATCTGGTGGGTAAAGACTGACTCATCACTATGTCTCCAACACTTTGTAGTCTTAACTCCTGTATTACTAATGTATGCCACACAAATGAAGGACAAATAAATCTACAGAACTTATATCTGATGTCTAGATATTTCTTTCATTTTTTAAAAATCTTTATTTGAGTATATGTTTTTACTTATTTGAAAGAGAGAGAGAAAAACATGGATGTGAGAGGGAAACATCAGATTGAAGATCGAACTCAAAACCTGGAAATGTGCCCTGACTGGGAATTGAACCTACCACTTTTTAGTGTTTGGGATGATACTCCAACCAACTGAGCCACACAGCATAGGGCCATCTCTTTTATTTTAAAAAATTCCTTTGGGGATGTATCATCTTGCTGACCTCAAAAACACAAGAAACAATGAGGCATGTTATCAAAAACTGTTTATCTCATGGTTCATTGGTTAATATGGTATACAATGAGATGGGAAGAAAGCAATAAACATACTCATAGGGTAAAATCATCAAATATTTACTTTTGGATTCTACTTTGACAATGTACAAAAAAAGAGAAATTGAAGTTTGCTTAATTGTAAAGGAAAAAGAATTCACTATCTATGAAAGAGACATACTTGACAAGTATGCTACATAATATAATTCTGGGACTGGTGCTAAAATAAAAGATTCAGATTCTGAGATCATTTTGTAAAGATTGTATTCCTTAGATAAATCTTATATTGAAATGGGTAAAGCTTTGATAACTTTCCACTGGCATTTATCTTTTTGGAATTGTTATTCATCTATATATAAAAGGCTAATATGCTAAGTGTCTGACTGTCCGACTGGTTGCTATGATGCCCACTGACCACCAGGGGGCAGACTCTCAATGCAGGAGCTGCCGTGATGCGCACTGGCCACTTACAGAGAAACGACAGTGTGGACCTGGCACCGACAAAGCAATACTCAGCTTCCTCCAAGTGGGACACAGGCTCCGCCACCACCCCAGAGCAACACCCTACCAAATCGCAGCCAATGCTGCCGAGACCCTATGGTGCAAAATGCGGCCCACAGCCCAGCCCAGTCCAGAAATGGTGGCTGTGGGGGCCAGGTAATGATGTCATGTAGCAATGCCCGGATTCCTCTCCCTATCGACAACTAGCCTCCTTGTAGTTTCTTCAGCCCAGGAACATTTTATAGCCAAGTGCAAACATTTCAAACTTTAACCAAATGTCTATGAAGCGTTTTCCCATGCCTCATCTCATTTGATCCTCACAGATGTCCTAGAATAAGTAGATAGGGAGACTCAGTGAATCCTATTTTCTTTTCATTAGCCAGAAAATGGAGTTTTAGAAAGTTCAGAAACTTGACCCGACTGAAAAGAAGTAAGAAATGATAGACCTTGAAAATGACTTCAGGTTTTCTCACTGTACAGAATATAGTCAAACACTGTTGCAGTTAAATATTTTACCCTTTGTTCTCTCTACGTGATCTACAATAGTCTGCTTTGTGTTGATATTTACTGCTGTGTTGTTGACAAGTACCTGAAAGAGAAGTTGGGGTACTTCACTGGGCTGGTAAAAGTTAAGTTACATCAGAAAGCAGTTCTAATTAAGCAAGTTTATTATATATATATAAAAGGCTAAGTTGACTCGCACATACATGATACATATAAAGCTCTCGCACCCATCGCACATGTGTGTTTCTATCTTTCATTGTCGATTGTGAATTTGGTTGACACTTCTAGCCCTGGCCGGTTTGGCTCAGTGGATAGAGTGTCGGCCTGCGGACTGAGGGATCCCAGGTTTGATTCCGGTCAAGGGCGTGTACCTTGGTTGCAGGCACATCCCCAGTAGGAGGTGTGCAGGAGACAGCTGATCGATGTTTCTCTCTCATCGATGTTTCTAACTCTCTATCCCTATCCCTTCCTCTCTGTGAAAAATCAATAAAATAAAATTTTTAAATTTTTTCTTCTAATTAATTTCCTTTCAATGTGCACAAATTCATGCACTGGGCCATTAGTGGTTAATAATTCTTGTATATCATGACCTCAGGAATATTTTCACTTTCTCTGTGTATTTTTATTAAAATAATCTGTTTGAGAAGGAAATACCCTACATTAGTTTAACTGCTGATGTTTTATAAATCATTTTGAAGAGACACGAGATCCTGAGTTATTTCCAGCTTAAAATACTATAATAAATAAACTTGAGGGGAGCTTAAAAATGGCGGTGGAGTAAGTGGATACTACCAGACAGGCTCCCAGGAACAAAATGGAATTACAACTAAAAAAAAAAAAATCCTAAAATATCAACTGAAGACTAGCTGGAGAAAACTCCGATAACCAAGGATGGAAAGTGAAGACGGCATAGAGATTGGTAGGAAGGGTGGAGACGCGAAAGGGCTGGCCAGTTTACCACAGACAGCAGCTGAATTTCTGGAGACAAAAAAACCAATGCCCAAATGAAAGAGAATTCTCCAGAAGAAGAGATAAATGAAATGGAGATAAGAAATTTATCTTATACAGACTTCAAAATAATAATGGTAATGATGCAGAACAGCATGAAAAAACACTACGTAACTATGAAAATGGTCATGACACAGCACAAATAAAGAATATATTGGAAGGAATACACAGCAGATTAGGGGAAGCTGAGGATCAGACCAGCAAATTGGAAGACAAAAATCAACCAGAGAACGAAAAAGAAAAAACAATTAAAAAAACAGGAGGACAACTTAAGGAAGCTGTGGAACAACATGAAACAATAATATTTGCATAGGTGTGCCAAAAGAGGCAGAAAGTGAGCAAGGGATAGAGAACATGTATGAAGAAATAATGACAGAAACCTCTGTCATCTGGTGAAGGAAAAAGTCACAAAAGTTCAGGAGGCACAGAGAGTACCAAACAAGAAGAACCCAAACAGGCCCATGCCTGGACACATCATAATTAAAGTGCCAAAAAATAAAAAGAGAGAATCTTAAAAATAGCAAGAGAAAAGCAAAGTGTTACCTAAAAAGGAGCTCCCAAGGCTGTCATCTGATTTATCATCAGAAATTCGACAGGCCAGAAGGGAAAGGCATAAAGTACTTAAGGTAATGGAAAGCAAGGATCTGAATCCCAGGTTACTATATTCAGCAAAGCTATCATTCAAAAATAGATGGTGAAACAAAGAGTCTCCCAGACAAAAAAAGTCTAAAGGAGTTCATCACCACCAAGCTAGTAGTATAAGAAAAGCTAAATGGACTCCTGTAATAAGAAGAAATGGAGAGAAAAACCTAGGCATACAGAATTAAAATGGCAATGAATAAGTACCTATCAATAATAATCTTATATGTAAATGGATTAAATGCTCCAGTTAAAAGACATAGGGTAGCTGAATGGATAGAAAAACATGACCCAACTGTATGTTGTTTACAAAAGACCCACCTCAGAATAAAAGACTCACACAGATTGAGAGTGAAGGGATTGGAAAAAAATTTCCATGCAAATGGAAAAGAAAGAAAAGCTGGGGTAACAATACTCATATCTGATAAAGAGACTTCAAAATGAAGGCCATCACAAGAGACAACAAAGGTCACTACAGAATACTAAAGGGATCAATCCAATAAGGATATAACCCAGGTAAACTTGTATGTAATCAATACTGGAGCACTGAAATATATAAAACAATTTCTAGAGGACTTTAAGGGAGAGATAGACAACAATACAGTCATAGTAGGGGACATTAACACCCGTTGACTTCACTAGATAGATCTTCCAGACAAAAAAATTAACAACGAAACAGTGACTCTAAGGACACACTGGATCAGTGGAATTTAATTGGCATTTATAGAACATTTCACCCCAAAGCTTCAGAATATACATTCTTTTCAAGCACACAAGGGCTATTCACAAAGATAGACTACATCTTAGGACACAAAACAAGTCTCTACAAGTTCAAGAAGGTTGAAGTCATATCAAGTAACTTCTCAGATCACATGGAATGAAATTAGAAATCAACTACAGTAAAAACACCTAGAAACATTCAAACATATGGAGGCTAAATAGTACTTTATTAAACAATCCATGGGATACCAATGAGATCAAGAAAGAAATAAAAAACTTCCTGGAAACAAATGAAAATGAACACACAACAACCCGGAATCTCTGGGACACAGCAAAAGTAGTCCTGGGAGGGAAGTTCCTAGCACTACAGGCCTACCTCAAAAAAGAAGAAAAATTGACAATAATCAATTTAATCCCACAACATAAAGAATTAGAAAGAGAACAAGAGAAGCCCAGAGCAAGTGGAAGGAAGGAAATAATAAAGATTAGAGCAGAAATAAATGACTTAGTAACTTAAAGAAAAATCAGTGAAACCAAGAGCTGGTTTATTGAAAGGATAACCAAGATTGATGTACCTTTAGCCAGAGTCAAGAAGAAACAAAGAGAGAGAACTCAAATAAATAAAATCAGAAATGAAAGCTGAGAAGTCACCACTGACACCACAGAAATACAAAGGATTGCAAGAAAATACTATGAACTCAAAGCCAACAAGCTGGACAATGTGGATGAAATAGATAAATGCCTAGAAAAATATAATTTCCCAAAACTGAATCAGGAAGAATCTGAAAACCTGAAAAGGCCAATAACAACTGATGAAATAAAAGCAGTAAACAAAAAACTCCCAGCAAACAAAAGCCCAAGTCCAGATGGCTTCTTAGGGGATTTTTACCAAACATTCAAAGAAGAATTTACACATGTACTCTTTAAACTACTCTAAAAAATCCAAGAGGAAGGAACACTTCTAAGCTCTTGTTATGAGGCCAATAATCAATTAGCATTATCCTAATTCCAAAACCAGATAAAGACACTACGAAGAAAGAGAATTACAGGCCAATATCCCTGATGAACATAGATGCTAAAATGCTTCAATAAAATATTAGCAAATTGGATCCAGCAATATATTTTAAAAGATCATACACCATGACCAAATGGGATTTATTACAGGGATGTAAGGCTGGTACAATATTCACAAATCAATAAACATGATACATCACATAAAGAAACTGAAAGACAAAAATCACATAATCATATCAGTAGACACAGAAAAAGCATTCAACAACAGCCAACACCCATTTTTGGTAAAAACTCTCAGCAAAGTGGGAACAGAATGAGTATATGTCAACATGATAAAGGCCATATATGAGAAACCTACAGGGAACATCATACTCAATGGCTAAAAACTAAAACCATTTCCTCTAAGAATGGGAACAAGACAGGGATGTCCACTTACACCACTCTTATTCAATGTAATACTGGAAGTCCTGGCCACAGTGATCAGATAAGAAGAAGAAGTAAAATGCATCCATATTGGAAAGAAGGAAACAAAACTCATTATTCCTAGATGACATGATATTGTACATATAAAAGCCTAAACACTCCACCAAAAAACTACTAGATTTAATAAAAGAATTTGGCAATGTAGCAGGTTGCAAAATCAACACCCCCAAATCGATGGCTGTTTTATACACCAATAATGAACTCTCAGAAAGAGAAACTAAACAAACTCCCATTTTCCACTGCCACAACAAAATTAAGATACTTAGGAATAAACTTAAACAAGGAGGTAAAAGCCTTGTACTCTGAAAACTGGAGGATGTTGGATAAATATATCACTGTGTTTATAGATTGGTAGAATCAACATTATTAAAATGTCCATACTACCCAAAGCAATCTATAGATTCAGTGCAATCCTTATTACAATATCAATGGTATATTTCTTGGACCTAAAACAAACTATCCAAAAATTTATATGGAACCAAAAAATACCCCAAATAGCTGCAGCAATCCTGAGAAAGAAGAACAAAGTTAGAGAGATCACAATACCAGACATCAAGTTATATTACAAAGCCACTGTGCTCAAAACTGCCTGGTCCTGGCACAAGAACAGATATCTAGATCAATGGAACAGAATAGAAAACCCAGAAATCAAACCAAGCCATTATGCTCTATTAATATTTGACAAAGGAGGCAAGAGCATACAATGGAGTGAAGACAGTCTCTTCAATAAATGGTGTTGGAAAAATTGGACAGATACATGGGAAAAAAAAATGAAACTAGACCACCAACTTACACCACACACAAGAGTAAACTCAAATGGATAAAAGACTTAAATGTAAATCCTGAAACCATAAAAGTCTTAGGAAAAAAAACATAGGCAGCAAAATCTCAGACATCTCTTGTGGCAGTATGTTTACGGATACATCTCCAATGGTAAAGGAAACTAAGGAGAAAAATAAATAAATTAAAATAAAACTACCTCAAAATAAAGATCTGCACAGCAAAAGAAATCAATAAAACAAAAAGGGAGCCCAGTGTATGGAAGAACATATTTGGCAATGATACATCTGATAAAGGGTCAATATCTAAAATATATATATGGACCTCATATAACTTACCAAAAGACAAACAATCTAATTAAAAAATGGGCAAAGGATCCAAATAGACACTTCTCCAGAGTGGACATACAGATGGCCAAGAGACATATGAAAAAATGCACAAAGTCATTGATCATTAGACAGATGCAAATTAAAACGACAATGAGGTGTCACCTCACACTTGTCAGAATGGCTACCATCAACAAATCCACAAATGACAAGTACTGGCGAGGATGTGGAGGATGTGCTGATGGGAATGCAGACTAGTGCAGTCATTATGGAAAACAGTATAGAGTTACCTCAAAAAATTTAAAATGGAACTGCCATTTGACCCAGTGATCCCACTTCTAGGAATATATCCTAAGAAACCTGAAACATTCATCAGAATGTATGCACCCCTGTGTTCACAGCAGCACAATTTACAATAGCTAAGTTCTGGAAACAGCCCAAGTGCCCATCAGTAGATGAATGGATAAAAAAGTTGTGGTACATTTACACCATGGAATACTATGCAGCAGTAAAAACAAAGAATCTCTTACCCTTTGTGACAGCATGGAGGGACCTGGAGAGTATCATGAAAGTGAAATAAGTCAGAGAAAAACAAGTATCACATGATCTCACTCATATGTGGAAACTAATGAACAAAATAAACTGATGACCAAAATAGATTCATAGACATGGAAAGATGGAACAGAGTGCAGAATCTTGGAGGGAAAGCAGGGGAGGGTAGGTGGGTGGGGGGTAATCAACCAAAGATTTTGTATGCATATATGCATAACCCATGGACACAGTCACAAGGGTGGTAAAGGCCTGGTGCAGGGGGGTAGGCTACAGTGGGGGTGGGGATTCAATGGGGGGAAAAAGTGGACACATGAAATACTTTAAACAATAAATATTTAAAGTAAATAAATACACAAAGAAACAAACTTGAGACATTTAAGCTTAAGGAACCAAGTGCAAGCCTCCGAAAGATAGGACTGTCAACATCAATAAGTTACATGTTTCTGGAAAGGTCAATGTACCCTGATAAAAGGATCAGCAGTCATCTAAAAGAGAATACTACACAGTGTGCATTAATAGTTGTTCATACCATAGTGTCCAATCATAAAGATTTTATATTCTGAATGTCTTACAAAGTCTTGTATTGTCAGGAGCAGGCATGTAATTGCCATCAAAATCAATGATAGGATTAACAGTTTGAAACTATCTCTGAAAGCACGTATGGATTAGTGAAACATTCACCAATTACTGAAAGCTGGTTTTGTAGAGTGTCCTAATACGTAACAACTACATGGTTATGCTTGGAATAGTTTATATTTCAGCAGATAAAATATTAGGTCATAGAAAATTTAGCTTTTAAAAACTATAGAGGGCAGTAAGTCCAATCTAATCCTATCTAATAAAAGTTATATGCAAATTAACCATCACTCCACTATGCCCACCAGCCACGCCCACCAGCCAATCAGGAGCAAATATGCAAATAAACCAACCAAGATGGCTACGGCCATAGAGAGCAGGAGGGAGGCTTGGGTTTCCTCGGCAATGAAGGAAGCCAAGCTTTCCGCTTGCCCTTGCCAGCCTAGGCCTCCACTCTACAAAGTTTCAATGATAGAAGATACATAAATCCAAACAGAAATGGCGGCAGCCACGGAGCTGGAAAGAGCAGGAAGCTAGGGTTGCCCCGGCAATGGAAGAAGCCAAGCTTTCCACACACCCTGGCTGGCCCAGGCCTCCGCTTAAGGCTACAAAGTTTCAATTATAAAAAGATAAATAAATTCTAACAGAAATGGCTGCTGCCATGGAACAAGCAGAAGGCTTGGCTCCCCTCCAGGCTACAAAGTTTCAATTGTAGAAGATAAATAAACCCCTGATACCAGGGCCTCCCCTTGGGTCGCCGGGGGGGCATGGCTGGCCTGCAAACCACCACAGGCCCCTTGCCCAGGCTGCCCCACGCCCTAAGGGAACCCCCACCCTGATCCGGGACATCCTTCAGGGCAAACAAGCTGGCCCCCACCCGTGCACCAGGCCTCTATCCTATCTAATAAAAGAGTAATATGCAGATTGACCATGACTCCAACACACAAGATGACTTGCCCCCATGTGGTCAAAGATCCTGCCCCCATGTGAACACAAGATGGCCACCACAAGGTGGCCAGCAGGGGAGAGCAGTTGGGAGGGACCAGGCCTGCAAGGGAGGGCAGTTGTGGGCGATCAGGCCAGCAGGGGATGGCAGTTCGTGGTGACCAGGCCGGCAGAGGAGGAAAGTTGGGGGCGACTGGGCCCGCAGGGAAGGGCAGTTGGGGCGAACAGGCTGGCAGGGGAGCCGTTAGGCATTAATCAGGCTGGCAGGCCAGTGGTTAGGGGGTGATCAGGCTGGCAGGCAGAAGCAGGTTAGGGGCAATCAGGAAGGCAGGCAGGCAAGCAGTTGGGAGCCAGCAGTCCTGGATTGTGAGAGGGATGTCCGACTGCCTGGTAGGATCGGGCCTAAACGGGCAGTCAGACATCCCTCGAGGGGTCCCAGATTGGAGAGGGTGCAGGCTGGGCTGAGGGACACATCCCCCCCCCCCCCGCATGAATTTCGTGCACCGGGCCTCTAGTTTATATTATAATCAGAAGTCTGAGATAATAAATTCTCTAAAAACATTTCAAATATATTTTTAAAAAAACACCAGAATATGCATAGACAAATTATCAGCTAATGCCTAACTTACCAATACATTTTTATCTTAAACCAAATGCAAAGTCTTCATATTATAGGTCGGATTTACTCCTTAAGCTTGTCATTTTTCATTCCAAGATTACAATGTACTTGCACAACAAAGTAGAATAGAATTTTCATCTTTCAGCCTTGTACCACAACTAGGATAATACAGTTGGGATTGGGCAGGGCACCTACGTGTACTTGTCAACCATAGTCTGCATTGGACCCTTCTACCCCTTTCTTAGTCAGGATTTTGCTTGCCCTTGTTAACAGAAACCTTGTGAGCCCTCACGTAAATTTAAGTAAGCATTTAAGTTTTACATTTTTGCAACCTGGTTCTTTTCCTAGAAATGATGCATCCTGTGTTTCCGTTTGGTTTTTGCAACCTGGTGCTTTTCCTAGAAATGATGCATCCATTAAGTTTTTTCTTACATTTTAGCAATGTGATTTTCTTCCTAGAAATAATTCATTCCTTAAGTTTTTTTCCTTAGGTTACACTTCATCCCTATTATAATGGGATTTCTTAAGTCCAGTTATGTACAAACTGTGTAACCTTTGGCATTAAAGTCAACTTGTGTACTAATGGGTTTTGACACCCTACATAGGTTACTTTAACAACCCTTTCTCTTTTATAATTTAATAGCTGTCTCATTGGCCATCAGTCATTTTATTGACAATAATGATCAAGTTTAATTTTAACCCCTTTAAATTCATAAAGCCAAAATGATTTTTCTCTCCTAGGAATGCCAGAATCACCTCCGCAGATATGGAAATGTGAATCTGGAACTGGTGACTCGAATCATTAGAGATGGTGGCCCATGGGAAGATCCAGTGTTGCAAGCTGTTCTTAAAGCCCAGCCAGCATCTCAGGAGATAGGTACTTCAGGAAACTCAAAATCAAAACCAGCATTTGTGAGAAGCAAACACAATTTCATTTTCTCACTAGAGCAGTAGTAGTGATTTTTCTTTATTTTATAATATTGAGTAAGAGTTATGTATTTTTACATAAAGTGTGTTTAATTTGTTGTACTAACCTGCCCTAAGAGTGATTTTTGACACTAGACTTGGATACATTTATTTCTAGTAAGTTCCCATTCTAATGGGAATTAACACATTTATTGTCCAGATGTTACTTACAGAGAGTTCCTTTGCTTTTGTCACTGCAGTTATAGTTTAAATATCTATTTAAGTTGCCAAACCCTTTTAAAACAAAACAAAATACCCTGCTTAAGCACATGAGATCCCCCTAATACAGAAGCAGCTGTGAGGGCTATAACTCACCCGATTTTTGTCACTACTACTGTGTATCCCACACCTAGCCCAGTGCCTGGTAGAGAGTAGGTGCTTAATATAAGTATATGTTGACTGAATGAAGGACCACATGATGACTGTGTAAGTGAATGAGTGACTTATTAAAGTAAATTTCAATTCCAAATACTGGACAGCAGTATTTCCCAAACTTCATCCATTAATAGAAGTTAAATTTTCCCTCATCCCTTTACCGCCTGCATACTTCTTTGACATCACCTCCTCTTAAACCTAGATGTACAGTGGTTCCTGTGGGCCAGAATTTTCCTTTGAGGAAGGAGGCTCTGTCAACTGCTTCTCACAGAATATTTTTGATCACCAAAGCTTAGAATGTAGAGCTGAGCAGTAGTGAATAAGCACAAAACTGTGAAAAACATTTGAATGCATGGAGAGAGCCTAAGGAGTACAATTATAAGATTGCCAAAAGGAAAAGACAAAAACTCCCAGCTTTGGAACCATTCAGACCTTGGTCTGGTGAGAAAGACACTTCATACTACAGATTGTGCTCAGTGGGTTAGGATCTGTCCATTTGTCCCAGGTTAAGGGGTGAGGATAGGGATGGGTTGTGGGTAGAGTTGAGTGGAGAAGGAGCTGTGATTCTTGGACTTAAGAGCAAGCCAACCCAGATACAAGTGTGGAGGCCAACGACAGAGATGTGAGAGGAGATGAAAGATAAGGCCAGAAGAAGTAGTGCAAAGCAGTGGGATGAGATGGGAGATAGGACAAAATAGGAGGAAAGGGCTAAAGTATATATGTGACAGTGGTATATGCCCAAGGGATACAAATGAGACGAACTTGGTATGAGGGTCTGGAGAAGGAATAAAAGAACTGAAGCAGATGGAACTGAGGAGGAAGAGTTGGATGGTTGAGGAAAGGTACAGTCAAATATAGGTAAGGCAAGGGTAACAGGCTGAAGAAAACTATGAGGAGACTGGGGAATGAGGCAAGAAGGGGGTAGGAGGTAGATAAGACAGAGCTTCCAAAAGAGTGAAAAGTTAGGACTTTTAGGAGAGCTTTTAAGACTTCTCTGAGTAGGAGCTAGAACAAACATATTATGAGTTGCTGTGAGGGCTGATGGCCTTAATATATCGTTCTGCACATATAGTCCTTTCATACTTACACTGACATACCTCACTCTGGGAAAAGCTGCTCTAGAGCCTCATTAATATGAATGACTCTTCTCTGGTTGGTGATCATTAGGGTGAAGACTAGTGTGAGGTTTATCTTTGCATTAACTGTACAGATCAGTGTCTGTTTATCATATGTTGGAAATAGAATTGCAAGGCAAATATTGGCACCCAAATAAAACATCACTCGTAAGTATTTTAGAAGCTAATAATTAAACATATAACTAATTAAAATACTTGGGGTCCAGTATGATATATGTGTTCTAGTTCCTGCTTTGCTACTTAATTTTTGTCTTTGGGCAAGTCATTTGACCTCTCTGAGACTCAGTTTTGTGATCTGTAAAATACTATGATAACTGTCATAAGGTTGTCGTTAGGTCTAAATAAACTTAGTAGATAAAGGTATTTGTATATTTTTTAATTGTGTAAAACCAAGTATTTATTAGTAATTATTCTTAGTGATACATGAGCACATATTAATAAGCATTCCTTTTGGCTTAATATTTTGTTGACAAGTAATAAAATATATTTTATGATTTAACTTTATCATTAATTCAGATTTATTCTCTGTAATTAATCAGTAATGAAAATATTGAGCACTAAGATCAGAGTACATAATCTTAGAGTAGAAATTACATACCCCATGTTATTTGAAACATTTTAACTTATTAGTGACCTGAAAAATAAATATTTTAGGATTTTTACTTTTTAGACTGAGAAGAAATCAACAGATATTTCTTGAGTACTGTTTTGTTGTCACTTTTATTTCCATTTTTCCAATCATATAATTGTATATATTTTTTCACAAATAAACTCTTACTAAGAAAATGCTATTTAATTAAATAACTAGTTAATCTAATTAAATGCTACACGTTAATAATAAAGTTTCAAACAACAATCAAGAGTTTGAGAGCATCCTTTCTTGAGAGTAATACGAGTCTATTCTCTTTTTAATACAGTGAACAAATACTTAAGTTCGGAAAATCCACTATTCTTTGAACTACGTGCCAGATACCTAATTGCTTGTGAACGCATACCAGAAGCAATGGCTCTTATTAAATCTTGTATAAATCACCCAGAAATCAGCAAAGACTTATATTTTCATCAAGCACTCTTCACATGTCTATTTATGTCGCCTGTAGAAGAACAGCTATTCCGGGAGGTATTGTTTAAGATTTTGTTTGTCTATCATCATTTTAAACTTATAATAAAAAATGGGGGGAAATGTAGCAGAATCTTGTTAAATTCCTTTTTATAGTAATACCAAAGGTTTTCAGATTAAATTATTTACATGTGTTCTCTTTAACACCATTCTTTAAGCTCATTTAAGTTAGACAAAATCTGATATTAACAAATGATGAAATTAACAAAACATCAATAAGCTTTGTTTTATTTACTTATTTTAATCCTCACCCAGGGATATATTTATTGATTTTTAGAGAGAGAGGAAGGGTAGAGAGAGAAACACTGATGTGAGTGAAAAATATGGATCAGTTGCCTTCCATATGTGCCCCAACTAGTGATTGAAACCACAACCTAGGTATGTGCCCTGACTAGGAATTGAACCCACAACCTTTTGGTGTATACTTCAATCAACTGAACCACCTGGCCAGGGCAGCAATAAGCATTATTTGTGTTGAGTTTCTGGTGTGACAGAGGTCAAATACAAACTAAGAATCATTATGATTTTGCCTTTTAAATAAAATATTTAAAAATTTAAATTTTCATGTTTGTTATTTTGTTTTTTCAAGATGAAAGAATCTTTCTAATATGGACCCTACTTACCTATAAGTTATAAACATTAATGAAATTAAAAGTAACTGTAAATTGTAGGTGCTATATAGTAAAATTATGAAACTATGAAAAATTTTCTGTATAATTCATTGTCTTTGTAGAAGAAAACTAAACATCTAATTTCTTCTGAATGTTTAAACACTTATTGCAACTAGCTTTTTAGATATTTTAATGACAGGAACTAATTTTTCTTTTCCTCTTACAGCATTTATTGAAAACTGATTGTAAGAGTGGAATTGATATCATCTGTAATACTGAAAAAGAAGGAAAGACTATGTTAGCCTTGCAACTCTGCGAATCTTTTCTTATTTCACAGCTCCAAAATGGAGATATGTATTGTATTTGGTAAGTGTTCCTATTATAGAAATTAAAGTAAGATGGGGAACAGAAGAATTGGTTAGCAGAGTTTGGACTTCATATATATATTTTTTAAAGTTATGTGAAAATGTTAAGCAAGAAGCAATAGTGCCTAAAGATTAAAAAAGAAAATGATCAGGTACCAGTAATGGATATTGTAAATATTTAAGGTATGTGTTATAATGAAACAATCATGTTTTAAATTAAATTTGGAGTGTTAGCTTGATTGATTTTTAATTTAAGACAATTTTTTAGAGCAGTTTTACATTAACAGCAAAACTGAGAGGGAGGCACAGACATTTTCCATATACCCCCTGCTCCCACACACACATATCAATATCACTCACCAGAATGGTACATTTTTTTTATCAAGGATGAACCGCCAGTGACTCATTATAATCACCCAAAGTTCACAGTTCACCTTACAGTTCACTCTTGGTGTTATATATTCTATGTGTTAAACAAATATATAATTACATATCTATCATTATAGTATCATACAGAGTTTTTTCACTGCCCTGAAAATCTTCTGTGCTCTAACTCTTCATCTCTCTCTGATCCCCACCTCTGGAAAGCACTGATCTTTTTGCTGTCTTCATAGTTTTGCCTTTTCAGAGTATCACCTAGTTGGAATCATATGTAGCCTTCTCAGAATGGCTTTTACCTTAGTACTATACATTTAAGGTTCCTCCATGTCTTTTCATAGTTTGATAGCTCATTAATGCTAAATAATATTCCCTTGTCTGATGTACCACAGTTTATTTATCTGTTCACATACTGAAGGACATCTTGGTTGTTTCCAAGTTTTGTCAATTATGAATAAAGCTATTATAAATGATCTCTGTGCAGGTTTTTGTGTGGACATGTTTGCAACTCCTTTGGGTAAAAATACCAAGGAGCACTATTGCTGGAACATATGGTTAGAGTATGTTTAGTTTTATAAGAAACTGCCAAACTGTCTTCCAAAATGGCTGTACCATTTCTTCAGTCTACAGGCTGACGCTCTCCCACTGAGCCAAACCGGTTAGGACATGGCTGTACCATTTCTTATTCCCACCAGCAACTTATGAAAATTCCTTTTGCTCATCTTCACCAGTATTTGTTGTCAGGGTTCCAGATTTTAGCCTTGCTAATAGGTGTATAGTAGCATCTCTTTCTTTCAATTTGCATTTCCCTGATGTCATATGATGTGGGGCATCTTTTCATATGCTTTCTTGCCATCTGTATATCTTCTGGTGAGATGTCTGTCCATTAATATTTTTGGCCCATTTTTTCAGTCGAGTTGCTTGTTTTCTTATTGTTGAGTTTTAAGAGTTCTTTGTATATTATGGATAATAGTAATTTATCAGATGTCTTTTATAAATGTTTTCTCCCAGTCCGTGTCTTGTCTTTTATTATTATTATTATTGCTATTGTCTTTTACAGAGAAGAGGTTTTTAATTTTAGTGAAATTATATTTATTTCATGAATCATGTTTTTGGTGTTTTGTCCAAAATGGTATCACCATACCCAAGTCATCTCAGTATTATCCTATGTTATATTCTAGAAGTTTTATAATTTTACATTTTATGTTTAGGTCTTGTGATCCATTTTGAGTTAATCTTCATGAAGGTTATAAGGTCTGTGTCTAGATTCATTACTTTTTATGTGGATGTCCAGTTCCAGCATCATCTGTTGAAGAGACTACCTTTGCTCCATTGTATTGCCTTTGTTTAAGATCAATTGACTATATTTATGTGGGTCTATGTCAGGGCTCTGTATTCTGTTCCATTCATCTATTTGTTCTTTCACAATACAACAGTGTCCTCATTACTTTAGCTTTATAGTAAAACTTGAAGTTAGATAGATTAATCCTCCAACTTTGCTCTTCTTCATTATTATTTTGGCTATTCTGGATCTTTTACTTCTCCATATAAACTTTAGAATCAGTTTGTCAATATCCATAAAATGACCTGCTGGGATTTTGATTGAGATTGCATTAAATCTAGAGATCAAGCTGGGAAGAACCAACATCTTGACAATATTGTGTCTTCCTATCCTGGAAAAATCTCTCCATTTTTTAGTTGATTTAATTCACCTGAGTTTTGTAGTTTTCCTCATAAATTTTGTGCATATTTGTTTAATTTATACCTAAATATTTTGTTTCTTAGGTGCTAATGTAAATGGTATTATGTATTAGTTTAAAAAAAACACATTTTAAGAATTACTTAAAAGTTATTAGTAGGATATGTAACTTAGAACGTATTATGAGTGTTTCTAGTACCTACTCTTAGAGTACTGTTAGGTGAAACCATGAATAATTATTATAAGAGATTCTAATAACTTCTGTCCCCCTCCCCCAACACACATACATACACACACACACACACACACACAAACTTTACCATTTCGACATTTCATTAATTTTGAAGGGAAAACTAGGTTTCATTTGCTGAATATAATAATCTGAAATGATATGGGCTAGAAATATTTTTTATCAGTGCTTTTGAATTTTACATATTTAAAATAATAGCTCAAAGGGGGATTTAAGCTAAACTAATTTAATATTCTCGTTTTATAGATTAAAATCTTCAGACTAAGAGATAAATAAGTCATTAGTAACAGAACTGGGTCTGAAAACTAGTGGGTTATCTTCTAGGAGAGAATACTTTTAGTTAGATTATATAAGTTTTTAATCAGAAGTTTACCTGGTAAGTTGGAATTTCAAATACACTTAAGTGTCATTTCTTGATAAACAGTATTCCAAAACAGAATATAGTAATGACTATTATAGTAGACTAGAGGCCCGATGCATGAAATTCGTGCAACGGGCTTGGACCTTGAAGCTGGGGCAGCTGCCTCGGCCCTCACAGCCCTGGCTTCATCCGGAAGGTAGTCCGAAAGGATGTCTGGAAGGTCGTTCATCTGTCCACTCTAATTAGCATATTACACTTTTGTTATTAAACATCATTTTCTATGGGGATAGGCATGTTCTTTGCCCTTGGCTGTATTAAACTAAACAGGATGTCTTCAGTCCTTTCATATTCTTAAGTAAATTGGAATCATGTGTAAACAACAACAAAGAGGAAAACATTTTATTTATTTTCTTGGCTAACCAATTTCTACTCTTATGGAGGGACCTTAAAAATAGAACAGTGCCTATCTTTCCCACTCCTACCCATTATCACCCTCCAAGAATAGAGCTGGGAAATGCAACTCCCAGCTGCCTAACTGGAAAGGAATCTTTAGCCTGCTTCTTGGTCCTTTCTTCTGAGTAGGCCGAGTTCTCATGGTCTGCCCTTATTTCTTCTACCTGTCTTCTGTATTTCTTAATGCTGAGCTCCGTTTTCCTTCTGAAAGTTGATTTTCATTGTAACTTGAAGAGCAGGAGTCTTTCCATCCTATAAAGTCTGCATTGTCCCTTTCATCTTGGCCTTCCCTATGAACTAGCTTACCCTTTATCTCCTCTCTTTAAGGAAAGAACCTCATCCATAGTCCACTTTTGTTGTATCTCAAGCTAGTGGAGTAAGCTACTAACCCTATTTCTCTTACCATCACTAAATAATAATAAAAGTAATACTAATCCATATATATATACATCCAAATATATAAAAGCCCAGTGACCAAATGGCAGAATGACCAGAACGACTGGGCGACCAGTCGCTGTGATGCACTGACCATCGGGGCAGACGCTCAATGCAGGAGCTGCCCACTGGTGGTCAGTGCGCTCCTACAGTGGGGGCACCGCTTGGCTGACCTGGATAAGCAGCACTCCCACAGCGGGCCAATCCCTGCAGGTCATGCCCCACCAGTGCACGAATCTGTGCACCAGGCCTCTAGTATATATATATAAAGCCAGCGACCATAATGGCCATAACAACTGGTTGCTATAACGCCCACTGTGGCCAGCGAAATGGCCCAATTAGGGGGTGGGGCCTCCCCCCTGCATGCCTGCCCCTGATCGGACTCTCCCACCCCAATCAAGAGTGGGCCTACGGCCAAAAGATCAGCCCTCCCCACCACCATAGGCCCACAGCCCCTCCCCTGGCCACCCCATCCCTGATCACATTCCCCACCCCAATAGGGGGCAGGGCTGACTGGTCAACCTCCTGCAGTCCTGCCACCCCGCTCCTGTTCACTCCCCGACCCCAACAGGGGGTGGGGCCAACTGGCCCACCATCCACAGACCTTCCCCATGGATGGCCCCGCCCCCAGTTGCCCCCCAACCCCAATTGGGGGCAGGGCCCACTGGCCAATTGCCTGCGGCTCCTTCCCCCAGCCGGCTGGGACCTGATAGGGTTTCTATCAGGGTGGGCTGGCCAGCCAACCTCCCGCCATCGCCTTCTCCCGAAAGACTCAGCCCTGATCTGCCCTGATTGGGGCCGGGCCAGCTGGACCCCACCCGTGCACGAATTCGTGCACTGGCTATAACAATAATATAGTAATAGCAGCTGCTAATTGTTGCCAAGTGCTTCCTATAATCTTTGCTGTAAATCTCATTTATTTCAACAACTTTATGGGGTAGATAATATTATATCCAAGCCATTCAAGTAGTAGGTAATAAAGCGAGAATACAAATCCAGGTAGCCTGACTCACAGCCTCTACCAGTAAACATTACTTATATAAACGAGTCAAATATGAAAAAAAATATATGTTATAAGGATGATTGTAGAACCTATTATAGCCTATTCTCTGCAACTAGATAACTTGATTATTTTATTAATACTTGCTACCTGGTAAAAGTGCCAAATTGGTGCTGTGTTTTCTAAAGGACCCTATGTTTGAAAAAAAAAAAAAAAAAGTAAGCCTCATTAAAATATTCCCTTTGGTCTTCACAAAGACTTTTATTTAGTGTGTTTGGTTTTTTATTTGTGTTTTCCTTCAAAACCCAGCGTACACATAAAATCTGAGACTCCTTTTGTAAATTCATTCAGAATGGAGCTTCATAACCATATTCTAGTATTTCTGCTTTGCCTACTAGAAAGCAAAAATCCATATTGGTAGCTCTCTCCTGGCAAATTTATTAAGACCTTGGTATTACATTTTGTTTACCAAGTTTCCTTCTGAGTTAATAAAAACAAATAGATCGCTCTCTTCAAAAAAGAGAAAAAAAAATAATATTGTGCCTTGAGAATGTCTCTCTAAGGAGTCTCAAATTATTTTTTGGAATAAGTTAGAGAATAAATATATAAATTTCTATAATGTTAAACATTCATTTGTATAATATTGAATGAAATACTTTCCCAAAATTTCCAAATATCATTTTTTGTCTTTAAATCTGTTGCAGAGATAGGCCACATCTTTTTAAATACTTCCTTCCATCCATATTCCTCTGTTCATAATATGCCCCTTACTTGGAATGTCCACCATCATCTTTTATCTCATTCCATGTCTACATTTTCCTTTAATATATTTCCTTAAGAGGCTTCCTCTAAATGTGTTTAACATTTAGGAACACAATCTTTTTCAGATCACTAACAAATATTTAGTGAACAAATTTCATTGTTTGGCACATTAAGATTATATAAAGACAAGGAAAGAATACAGGAAACTAGTGATTTATTAAACATCAGTATATACCAGACATATTACCTAGGTGTTTTCACTTATCGTCTCTTCTTTTTATGTATAAGAAAACTTATACATAAAGTGAATTAAAGAGATGAAAGTCGCACAGCTAGTAACAAAGTGAGGTTGGATTTATTAAACATCAGTATATACCAGACATATTACCTAGGACTGTGGTCGGCAAACTGTGGCTCGAGAGCCACATGCGGCTCTTTGGCCCCTTGAGTGTGGCTCTTCCACAAAATACCACGACCTGGGCAAGTCTATTTTGAAGAAGTGGCGTTAGAAGAAGTTTAAGTTTAAAAAATTTGGCTCTCAAAAGAAATTTCAATCGTTGTACTGTTGATATTTGGCTCTGTTGACTAATGAGTTTGCCGACCACTGACCTAGGTGTTTTCACTTATCACTCTTAATTCATTTTATGTATAAGAAAACTTATACATAAAGTGGATTAAAGAGATGAAAGTCGCACAGCTAGTAACAAAGTGAGGTTGGAATTAAACTAGTCAATCTGCAAATGATAGCATCCTAACTAGTTTAGAGACAATATAGTATAGTCATAACTTGGAGATACTGCAGGTTCGGTTCTAGCCACCACAATACAGTGAGCACTGCTAAAAGCAAGTCACATTCTTTTATTTGTGGAGGATCTTCAACTGGTGAAAAACGCAACATCTGCCAATTGCAATGAAGCAAAGTGCAAAAAAATGAGGAATGGCTGTATTATTGGAAAGATAATGGGGTATGACATCAACCACAAAAAGAACAGGGATATAGTTGGTCCTCAAAAGGGAAGTGCTACCAGGGACACTGAGATTGCTAGGTTTTTAAAAAAATTGTTTCTCTTTTGTGCCATTTGGTTCCAGTCTCTCTTACTGCAGACCAGAAGGAATGCCAACAGTCCCAAGGCTTAATAGTTTAGAGTTGAGAACATTCCAGAGTTGAAAATTCAGTTTTCTTTTCCTGAATTAATACCTTAAGGAGGTTGAGGAAAGACACATAGGAGACATGGCCATTGGGGTTCCAATCTAGGGTTATTGCCAGAAAAAGGTGGCTCACTGTAAAGTGGGTAATACCATGCCAGGTAGCATATAATGCCCTATTGATATTTAGGTCTATTTCCAAACTCACGTTTTTTGCCAATACTTTAATACAGTGTATCACTGAGGAGATTTATAATGTATTAGTAGTTGCAGAAATAGGACCTATACAATATAAGCAAGGAAGTACATGAAAGGGATGAAATAGTAAGAGGGATATAATCTGTTCTGAAGTAATTATCACTTTAGTTTAGGATCTTCATGAAGGCTTTCATAAAGAGGCATTTGATCTGGATGTTGAAAGATAAGCTCATTTTAGAAATAAATAAATACTTTCCAAGTAGAGTAATCAATATAAACAAAAGTGAGAATAAATGAAGCAAAGTAACTGTGAGGAGACCAATCTAAAAGAGTGCCCAGGATTCAAATCCTGATGCTTCTGATTATAAAACCCATGTTTCCATTGCACTTGACCCTAAACAGTGTATAGAATAAGCACTAAGTAAAATGCTCTGGAAGGTGGAGACAGATCAGCTTAGCAGCCCTATAAAAGTATATGTGTACAATTAAAGGGCCTAAGGTAGTAGCATTAAGGAAAAATGGTATGGCTGTGAGAAAAAAAATGTAATCGAAATGCAAAGACTGTGAAAAATAAACAGGTTAGAACAAATAGATTAGAGGAATGTTTAGTGTTACTGACTGATCTAGGAAAATATCATTTATTTTACAGGGATATTATTTGTTCTAACAGGGTTAAGGCGATAGAGAGCAATCTTTTTTTTTTAAAAATATATTTTATTGATTTTTTTACAGAGAGGAAGGGAGAGGGACAGAGAGCTAGAAACATTGATGAGAGAGAAACATCGACCAGCTGCCTCCTGCACACCCCCTACCGGGTATGTGCCCGCAACCAATGTACATGCCCTTGACTGGAATCGAACCTGGGACCTTTCAGTCCGCAGACTGACGCTCTATCCACTGAGCCAAACCGGTTTCGGCTAGAGAGCAATCTTAATTGAAATATACTGAGACATGGAAATTGGTAAAAAGTCAGAACTAGAGATTTGGGAGCAAGGTGTGAAACTTAGTGAGCTTTCAAAGGCTACAGGTGCAAAAAAAATGTGAGTGGTGGACTAAAACTTATGAATACTCACACAGTTAGTATGAAATAGAGGTGGAATTTTGGTTTTACTGCTAATGTGTTGCTTGCCATCATTTTCTGTTTTGTGTTTTCTGTATAGTCTCTCTAAGTAGACTATGCATACCTTCAAGCTGCCATTAGATTTAATAGTTGTATATGCTGGGCTCAAAGTACATACTTAAAAAACACATATTTTCATCAGTTATTTTAATACTTCTTAGATTATGATGCTCATTGTAACTTTAATGATATGTTTAAAGAATCCTAATTTGTTAAAATGTGATACCCAAATATATCAATTATATCTTATGATTTCCTTTGCCTCAAAACCCACTACTTCATCTAATAACCTTGACCACATGTTAGAAAAGACTACCTGTGAAACATTTTAAATGGTCCATAGCTTGTCTGTATTGAAAGTAGTACATGTTAATAATGGAAGAGCAGATAATCTAAAACATTTCAGAATTAGTAGTATAATATGCTTATACTTTTGATCTGTAGTATCTTTGATATCTTAATAGGTTGAAAATGAAAAATATGAACCATGTATTTGCAGACAGTCTATAGCACTGATTTCTAAATTTGCAAGTAGGGTATTAATTAATGGCCAAAGTTTATTCTTTTTATGTATCAAAATATTGGTACATTGGAATTAGAATTTGTTTTGATCCAGTACTAGAGATACCTTAGGTTTGTCAGCATATGATTGAACTCACTCCTTACCACTGCAAAATCACAGTTTCTGTTCTGCCCGTCCCCAGCCCACCTCCAAGCTTCTATTAGTTTCATATAGGTAGAAGTAGCTTGGGGCTTAACATAATATTCATTTATACCCACTTTGTATACATCTCAAGGCACTATAGACTCAGTGAAAGATAACTAATGTCTGTATTTTAATAAACTGTATTTTTGATATTTCTCTTTTTTTCTCATTTACAGGGAGTTGATTTTCATATGGAGTAAACTTCAGCTTAAGTCTAATCCTTCAAAACAAGTTTTTGTAGATCAATGCTACCAGCTTTTAAGAACAGCAACTAATGTGAGAGTCATATTTCCTTTCATGAAAATCATTAAAGATGAGGTAAATAGGATATATTTCACTGAATCTTGAATGTCTTATGACAGAATTAATTTGATTATAAATTTGAAGAGGAGGATATAATTAAATAAGTTTGTCACTTTTGTAGAGTTTTAACTAATTTGTAGGCAGACTTTACATATCTATAAGCAATACCTGCTCACTGTTATAAAGACATACAGTTCAGCCCTAGCAGATTAGGCTCAGTGGATAGAGCATTGGCCTGCAGACTGAAGGGTTCTGGTTCAAATCCGGTCAAGGGCACATGCCTGGGTTGCAGGCTCAATTCCCAGTAGGGGGCATGCAGGAGGCAGCCAGTCAATGATTCTCATCATTGATGTTTTTATCTCTCCTCTCTCCCTTCTCCTTGCCTCTCTGAAATCAATAAAAATACATTTTTAAAAAATACAGTTCGTAGTTTTAAGTCTGGTGTTTAGGTGAAAAGAAACCATGAATACGAGGCATTTTTGAAACTTAAGGACACATTTTTAAAGTGCTAATTTTAGGTAATAGTATAAATCCATTATCTGTTTTTAAAAATAGTTGTAAAGCAAGTTTTTGATGGGTCACTTGCAAGTGAGTACAATTCTGCATGACTGGTGTAGACATGAAAGTAGATCCTGCAAAATCCCTTAACTTTTACCCTTCAATTATTAACAAGTTTGAATACAGAGATAGAAAAAATAAAGCTACACTACTTTTTTTGGGGGGGTTAATCCTCACCCTAGGATATATTTCCATTGATTTTGAGAGAGACTGGAAGAGACGGGGAAAGAGAGAGAGAGAGAGAAACAATGATGTGGGAGAGGCATATTGATTGGCTGCCTCCTGCACATGCCCGACCAGGGCTGGGGATCCATCTTGCAATGGAGGCCGTGCCCTTGACTGCATTCAAACCTGGGACCCTTCAGTGCTCAGGGCCACTGAGTCAAACTGGCCAGGGCTGCCCTACATTTTAACTGAATCTTTATGTGGGTTACTTTTAAATGTATAAGGAGGCATCCATTAAATTATATTTTTCTTATATATTTATGCATTTATCACATCACTCATTAGATGTATAACCATGTAGTGATCATATTCCCATGACATGAAGTTGGCAGCATTATATCAGCGGTGTGTTTTTGTTTTGTTTCCTATTTATTTTGCTAACGGCTTTAATAGCTTCACTATTAAATAGTGAAATGTAACTCAAATGCATCGTTAAAGTTAACCTCTCTCCTTAACAAGGAGGAAAAAAACCCCAAAGTATGCTATAGAATGCTTACCAATATTTAAAGTGCATCAGAGTCACCTGTAAAACATTTCTAAAAATAAAGATGTATCTGTATTTTTTTACATGATTCTCATTTGCATAAAAAATTAAGAGACTTTGTTAAAGAAAGTTTATAATATAGGTGAAGTTCAGCCAGTTATCATAAAGCTTTCTTATTTTCACAAGTCTGGTCAACCTAAGAATACATTATACTAGTAAGAGGAAAAATTCTCAAAGATGAAATCAGTATTAAAAATGTGCTTAATTGTTTACACTTTTAACGTAAAAGTTGTCCTAAAAAGGTTTTTATTAATGGAATAGGTCACTCACATGCCTCTGTACTGTGAAAAGAGGCACAGACAATGCTGTATGAGTTCAGGAAACATTACAGATAGCATATCTGAAAGGCTTCACAGAGGAAGATGCTTTCAGCTGTGTTTTGAATGATTGAGGAGGATAATACTGATGTTTGTATTTTAGAGCACTTTTGCCTCATTTTATTATTTGTTTCTCACAACTGTCCAGTGACATTAATAGTGTAGTAGAGAAACCTGGGGAGAGAGTGTAGAAGATGAAATTAATCAGAGGGACTGCAGGAGTTAGGGGTGGGTTTGGCTGGAGATCTTGAAGGGACTTGAAGGCTACACTAAAAGTTGGAACTTAAGTCTGTAAATATATTGGAATTGTTACAGGATTTGGGGTAAAGAAATGTCCTGTTCCCTTTTGTCCTTTTACAATGAAATTTTTAAACTTAGGCAACTGGGTACATTATAACTTCATTTGAAGAAAGAGGAGGAATTCTGTTTGGAAGCAGTGAATTTTGAATTTGTTCTATTTGGAAAATCTAGGTGGGAATATCTAATTGTAATAGATACTTAGCAAAAAACAATTCTTTTCGAATTCAGAAAAGAATTTCAAGCTGGAAATGATGGATTGATAGGAGAAAACTAAATTTAGTGGAATAGATCTGATCCCATTCACTCTGTAAACATTTACTCAAAGGTCATTATATGCCAACTTCTATGCTAACCATAGGAAGATATAAAAAAAAAAAAGAGATACTGTATTATTTAGGAATTCAAAACGATTCCTAGGAATTTAAGAATTCAAAGTCAGAGGCATGGGCACACACAAATTGTTATGAAACAATATATACATGCTTTTTAGAAATAAGTATAAGTTATTCTCAGTGGAAAGAATGGGAAATGTTTAACTCTACCCCAGGGCAGGGGCCAGAAAGAATGGTGAGAAAAACTTTCAGAGTAGAACTGATTCTCAAAGAATGAATTGGAGATGGGTAGGAATTTACCAACTATATAAAGTGGGAATATGATGTGAAAGTTAAGGTCTGCTTATGGAACTGTAAGTAGTTAAGCAGGGTTACATAGCATTTAAAGGATTAAGAGGACATGAGCATGGTAAGGTAGTCTTCCTCTCTGTCATCTATAATATACCATATGCAGGCAGTATGATGTACACATACACAAACTAAAGTTTTAAAGACATATCACTTTTGTACTTCTTTCTATTCAAACAAACATTTTGATAACTCTAAATCATTAGCAGTGTTATTTATAGCTTGAATTAGGGTGGGCAGACAACAGATTCCCAAGTAAAAGCTGATGTAGTTATCTTTGAGAAGTAAACATTTCAAAGCTTGAATAATTTGCAGATAACTTCCAGTAGGTTCATTATTTTGATACCTTATTAGATTTGGAAAGATTGTAATTGCCCTTTCCATGTGGCCTATACTTCTCCCCTTATTTGGATAAATAATACTTAAGTAACAGAAGTAATATTATCCAGTTCAGCTTTATGAAAGAGTTTCCATAAGCAGTTCTTTTTGAAAAAATTTCTAGTTATTTTTTAAGATCAAAATTTGATAAATGTGTTTAAATATATATAATGTAATCCTTCTGCCACAGAATGTGAGGTTAGTACCTAAAATAAACAGGATCTAGATTTATAAGAAACTTTACTCCTCATAAGTTTATGAAGCACTTTGTATTTTAAATCACCATAAGGTTATGAAGCATTTTGTATTATGATTAACTAGAGGCCCAGTGCACGAAATTCGTACACTCGGGGACGGGGTGTCCCTCAGCCCAGCCTGCGCCCTCTTGCAATCCCGGAGCCTCTGGGGAAGTCTGACTGATGGCTTAGGCCCGCTCCCCGTGGGCCATCAGTTGGAGATCCTTAGTGCTGCTGCGGAGGCAGGAGAGGCTCCCTCCACCACCACTGCACTTGCTAGCTGTGAGCCTGGCTTCTGGTTGAGCGGCGCTCCCCCTGTGGGAGCGCACTGACCACTAGAGGGCAGCTCCTGCGTTGAGCGCCCACCCCCTGGTGGTCAGTGCGCATCATAGTGACCAGTTGTTCCGCTGTTCAGTCGATTTGCATATTAGCCTTTTATTATATAGGATAGGTCTAACAAAGTTAAAAATTAAATAAATTGGAAGTGAAAATGCTATCTTTTCCAAATTATTCTCAAGTTTAAAAAGATTTAAGGGTACCCATTAAGGAAAATTGTACATTTGAAATACTGTGTTTATTTAGCTTTCATTTCAGAGTTATAATTTAAAAAGATAAACTAGTTTGTGTAATATTTAAAAGGTATTTAGTAGTGATATTTTTTTTCTTTTTATACAGGTTGAAGAAGAAGGCTTACAAATTTGTGTTGAAATATGTGGTTGTGCTCTACAACTAGACCTTCATGATGATCCCAAAACTAAGTGTCTAATTTATAAAACAATCGCACATTTCTTGCCAAATGATTTGGAAATCCTCAGGATTTGTGCACTCTCAATATTTTTTCTTGAGCGCTCCTTGGAAGCTTATCACACTGTTGAAGAGCTTTACAAATGTCCAGATGAAGAATATAATGAAGGCACCAGTAGTGTTCAAAATCGTGTTCGTTTTGAATTACTTCCTATTTTGAAAAAGGGATTGTTTTTTGATCCTGAATTCTGGAACTTCGTAATGATTAAGAAAAACTGTGTAGCATTACTGAGTGATAAATCAGCAATCAAATTTCTAAATGAAAATACACTGGAAAATTCTATAGGTAATCTAAAAAAGACAGTGGGACAGAAAGGTTTAGATGAAGGTGTTGATTCTTTTATAGATCAGAGCACTGGAGAGCTTGATCCTGATGATATATCTGGAGTACAACCTAAAGGCCATGTTAACACAAAGAAAAACCTTACTGCTTTTAACACTTCTAAAGTAGACCACAGTGTCCCAAGGCATCGGTGTATGTTATGTAACAAGGAATTTCTAGGCGGTCACATTGTGAGGCATGCCCAGGCTCATCAGAAAAAGGGCAGTTTTTCCTGTGTAATATGTGGTAGGAAATTTAGAAACAGAGGACTTATGCAGAAGCATTTAAAGAATCATGTTAAAAAAATACAAAGACATCAAATTGCTGTAGCTCAACAGGAGGATCAGGAAACTCCTGCTTTGGAAGAAATAAACTTTTCCAATTCTTCAATTTCATTTGAAAACGGGGATTTTTATAATAAAGATTTGGAAATACCAACTATTAATACTTCCAATGATGGAAACGAAGAAGTCATCCCTCAGCATGTGGCTGAATTCACTGAAATTCCCATAAGTGTATCAGAAGATGTCATTGAAAACATTGAAAATGGCAGTCCTGACACTTATATAAATAACGTATTGGAACCTTTACCTGTATGTGAGGATGACTATGAGGAGGAAGAGGAGGAAGAAGGTGATTATGAAGAAGATGATTATGACCTGAATCAAGAAACTCCAGCACTTCATAAAATTAATGGAAGTTTATGCCATCCAAAAGACATATATGATATAGATCAAAAAGGAAACTTTAAGTGCCCTGCTCTTGGTTGTGTCAGGATATTTAAAAGAATTGGATTTCTCAATAAACATGCAAGGACTGCACATCCAACTGACTTAAATGTGCGGCAAACGGTAATGAAGTGGAGCAAAGGAAAATGCAAATTTTGTCAAAGGCAGTTTGAAGATTCTCAGCATTTTATAGATCACCTTAATAGACACAGCTATCCAAATGTGTATTTTTGTTTGCATTTTAATTGCAATGAGTCATTTAAGCTGCCATTCCAGCTTGCTCAGCACACAAAAAGTCACAGGATATTTCAGGCCCAGTGTAGTTTTCCAGAATGCCATGAGCTTTTTGAAGATCTTCCTCTGCTATATGAACATGAAGCTCAGCACTATTTAAGTAAAACACCGGAATCATCTGCACAACCAAGAGAAGCAACTGCTTGGGATGTTCTTACAGACTCAAATAATAGTTATCAGGAAAAAGACTCATTTAGTAATGAGAAACAAGCTATTAGCCTTCCAGTTTTTACTAGCAAATCAAGGAAAGATTCTACAGAACCAAAGACATGTATAGAAAGTATGGAAAAGAAGACAGACAATTTAGTTCAGAATGGAAATGAACATTCTGATGACACTGTTTCTGATATAAGCTTGACAGACCAAAAGATGCCTGACCTAGAGCCAAATTCTGAAAATAATTGTAGTATTATTGATTTAGTCAATGGACACAGTGGAATAGAACAGACGCCTTTAGTTTCATCAGGTTCTACTTTGAAAATTGATACAAATAGAATCAGAACAGAAAATGGTTCCATTTTACCCAATGTTGTACCACAAGAACACAGTACCCTGCCCGTATCTCAGGCACCATCCAAACCAAATCTGACAAGTGAACATACTTCATATGGCTTAATTTTATCAAAGCCATATGTCAGACCATTGCCTCCCAGTTACCTTGATGAACGGTACCTTAGTATGCCAAAACGCAGAAAATTTCTGACTGATAGGATAGATGCCTGTTCTGATCAAGATAACATTTGTAAAAAATCAATGAAAAGATTAAGATGTGGCAAATGCCTGACCACCTACTGTAATGCAGAAGCACTTGAGGCTCACCGTGCACAAAAGAAATGTCAGGCACTCTTTGGATTTGATTCAGATGATGAAAGTAAGTCTTCTATCTTCTCAGTAGGAATATCTATAGAAATAGAAAATGCCATAGGTCAGTGGTCGGCAAACACATTAGTCAACAGAGCCAAATATCAACAGTACAACGATTGAAATTTCTTTTGAGAGCCAAATTTTTAAAACTTAAACTTCTTCTAACGCCACTTCTTCAAAATAGACTTGCCCAGGCCGTGGTATTTTGTGGAAGAGCCACACTCAAGGGGCCAAAGAGCCGCATGTGGCTCGCGAGCTGCAGTTTGCCAACCACGGCCATAGGTCTTTAAAGTTAAATTAACATTTGCATAGCATCCTATATAATAAAACCATAATATGCAAATCGACTGAATGGTGGAATGCAGGGGTCGGGGCCAGCAAGCGGGGGGGGGGGGGGGGGGGGGGCAGCAAGCAGGCAGCCCCTGGCCAGCCAAGGCTTGTGCCAGCAGGCAGAGGGAGGGAACAGTGATGGAGGGTGGGGGGCAACCAGCAGCGGCGGAGGGGTGATGTGGGGGGGCTGGCACCATCCCCTGATGGGCATGTCTGGTCGTCTCCCACAGAGGGAGGCTGGGCGGCAATGGCAGGGTGATGGGGGCGGCACTGTCCCCTAATCGGCCCAGGCAGCGGCAGCATAATGGCAGGGTGATGGGGCGGTGCTGTCCCGATCACCCATCCGGTCACCTCCTGCAGAGGGAGGCCTGGTGGCAGCGGAAGGGGGATGGGGGTGGTGCTGTCGCCCGATTGGCTGGCCCAATCGCCTCCCGCAGAGGACATCCCCTGAGGACTCCCGGACTATGAGAGGGTGCAGGCGGGGGCTAAGGGACGCCCCCCCTCAATGCACAAATTTTCATGCACTGGGCCTCTAGTGGATAATAAAGCACTAACTATACATTATTCCCTTTAGTCCATATAACCATTATGAGGTGTTATCACTATTCATGTTTTATAGATCAAACTCAAATTCACAAAGTTAAGTAATTTGCATAGGCACAGGCCTATGAAATTGTGGGAGCCAGAACTTGTACACAGGTTTTCCATACTCTTTGATCATTTTCACTGTATCTGAAGCTTTTCTTCATTCTAGGTTTCATGTACTTAAGGTTCTAGAAACAAAGTAATTATGATGGAAGTGTTTTTCATCTGCATGCTAGAATATAAACCAAGTGAAACTAAGCCTCTTTACAAAAACAATTTAAAAGAATCAGAAAATAAATGAAAAACAAAAATGAGCAGAAGAACTTGCCTGTCTTTTTACCACTATCAATAGTCTTTGAATGTGTAAGGGTGTAAATAAACAGGAATCTGACTTAGAGTTCCAGTTGAATATCTATAAAATTTGAATTAATAGACATGTTTTGTTTTACAGGTGCCTGATAAAAATGTTTCAGAAAGATCTGTCGATCAAGCAGTAGTGTGAAAAAAGCACTACAAGAAAATGCATCATCAGTTTGCTATTTCCCTGACGGCCTTAATTTTAGAGTGGTCTCAGATTAAAGACAAAGCACATTGTCTAGAATGAACTCACAGAGATGTGCTAGTTCAGATTCCAAAAGGGTTATTACAAAACTCCCAAAGTACCAGTTATCCAGAAAACCACATTTTAAAAAAAAGTTAATGAGATTAATAGCAGCATGTTCAGTTTCGCTTAACTGAGAAACTTGTTCAGGCAACTAGTCAGAAAAAGAAACCAGCTATGGCCTTACAGAAAGGGAGTTAACCCATTTAAAAAGGGGGAGGGGTTGGTTTACAATAAACAACTTAAGAGTATTCTACAAATGGGATGGTTTTCTTGTCATGTATAATCAGATTTTGACCTCCCTTCTGATCAAACATGGCTTAAGGAATCACTACTAGGTTTATTATAATTTAGAAACTGATACATGAAAATATAACTTGATTTATCACTGTTCTATCCATAAAAGATTGTAACTTGTTTCCAGATGATTGAATAAACAGGTCAAAGTTCAATGTATGGCATGCCAGTATTTAAATTAAAAAACAAAAGGCAAAACAGTGCTTTGTTGGAACCTTCCACTTTCCATTTTTGTAATACCAATGAATTATAAAGGCAGCAGTGTCAATTAAATAGAAAAAGTACCATAGATGACTTTGGGGATAGATGGGAGGAATCTTAAGACCATTAAAGGCTATCTAGTTGATGGAAAACACTGAATTGCAAATTCCTCAATGTGAATAATGGTATAAGCACACTGGGATATTTCTATTTGTATATAGAGTAGTGTTAGGACATTGCTTGATGATTCATAGTAAGGTCCTTTAGACATTAATGTGAGTTATCTAAGTACAGTCCTATAAAAACTGGCTGTAAAAATATGTAAGCTAAGAATCAGGTCAAGAATTCATTGGTTTTATTCATTTAGAAGAGTTAGTTATAAAATAAGCCATACTACTCATGCTTTCTTATTTATTAGTGATAGATTTGGTCTGATTAATAATTTTTATATATATATGAAAGGAAATATTTACATAAGAATTTGCACAGCAAGAACACAGTAAGATATATTGATGCATTTATTTTCCTTGATGACCAGTAATTTTCCTAAGGAAGATTTTAACTTAATAAATTGTTAAGACAAAAAATGTTTTAAAAAATACCCTCTCAGATGTGTTCTACTTGTACATTCTCTAAAAGAGGAAGGTTAAAGACCTTTCACCTAATAAGTGTTAATCTATAGTAGGGATAAAATGAACAAAAATGCAAAGGCAAATTCTTCAAAAGCTGGACTAGTAATGTACCAGTGTCCAGTATTTCAACTGACACATTTTTGTTCAAAGCAGATAATCTGATCAAAGCCTACTATATCCATATATTTTGAATATTAAACTTTGGTATATTAAAGTTTCTTAAATGAAGTTACCAAGCAAGTGGGACATTTCTTGAGGGCATCATCCAGACTATTGAATTAAGATTTCCAAGTCACAATAGATCATGGTAGGTCAGATATCTAAAAAATTTCCCAATTTTATTAATTAGTTGTCATGTGCATTCACTACTATACAATTGACAGTCCATTCCAATAAAATTTAGGTTTTTTGGTTTTGTTTTTATTTTATTGTAGCCTACATTAGGCTGTGGAATTTACATTTAAATTGCATAAGTAAACACAAATCAGTTAGATTTTTTAATTCTTTAAGGTCAACTTAAAATGTTTTCCATACCCCCTGACACTAAAAATATAATACTTGAGATCTATTTCAGTTTAGTCTAAAATAATCATGTAATTAAAAGTCTGTTTGGAAACTAGTTCATTTGGACAATAAAGTTACTTTTGAAATATAATTTCTGCTTCATTTTCTGGAAGTTTAAAATTATACTTAACATTTTTAACTCTTTAATTTTTTGTAAGTTGAAACTATCATGTCTACAAATTATTTTCATTCATTCTGCAGTTCATACCAAGATGTTTTTAAATATATCACATACATTATTTTATGTCTTTGAGGTTTTATTTCTATTATGTTTACTAAGGGAAAACTTTTGGAGACAGATCAAATTGGTTTATACATAAATCAAGGAATGTCTTATAAAATTCTATTTGAACACACTGTTCTAACTCTTTATATACTTCTCAAATAATTGTTATTGAAATAATGTGTACATTTTATGTATGTTTTATAAAACACAAACTTATATCATTTTGCTTCTAGAGGATGCAAAACTTCCAACAATTCTAATTTGGGATCCAGAAGAAAAGGAAGCTTTCTTCTTCCTCAGTTTATTCTTTCTTTATTACTCCTTCTGTTTTGAGGATGTGTTAACATGGACCAAGTTTCAATCCTATGTTTTTAAATAAAAAATATGCCTTCAAAACATTAAATACTAACTTTCTACTATGTTTCAGTAAGGTCAAGAAAATAGCAAATCTGAATTTTTGCTGCTCAGATATTATGGGAGAGGTAAAAAAGGAATCTCCGTGGACAAGGACACTGGTACTTTGGGCTTTTAGCCATATTCGTTTTTTTAAAACCACCAATTATATAATGAGTAGATAATTTATAACATTGAACTTGTGATTCTTCTGAAATCACACTTGAAGGTTCAGCCGTACTCCTTTTGTGTTTGGTTTAAACTGTTGTATGGATGAAAAACCTAAAAGGGATGATAGTGTTTATTTTTTAATTTATTTGGTACTGTAAAACACCTTTTCAGAATGACTAAATGCTGCATATGCATTTTGGAATTGTTAATATGTGAAAGATATTACAGATTCAGCAAGAAAGGAATTTGTGCTTCCTTGTTGAACATTAAATTATTTTACTTTGCATTTTATAAGAGTACAAATTAAAACTGAGCCATTGAACTGCAATAAATCAACAATAGTGTCTCATTTCAAGAAGTTTTTTGTACTGTACATAGATTTGTTCAATAAAACATTGTTCTTATTGGTAATGAAGTGTTCATTTTTTTAAGCTGATTTATTTTTAAATATATTTTTATTGATTTCAGAGGGAAAGGCAGAGAGAGAGAAACATCAATGATGAGAGAGAATCAATGATCAGCTGCCTCCTGCACACCCTCTACTGAGGATCAAGCCTGAAATTAGGGTATGTGTACTGACTGGGAATAGAACCACTGAGTCACACTGGCTGGGCTGAAGTGTTCATTTTTATGTGACACAATGCTTCAAAAGGAATTAGGCTTAATATATATATATATAATAGAAATTTCTTAATGTATATATATATATATATAAAATAAGAAATTTCTATTATGTCTTATAAGAGAATGAGGTATTTCAGTTCATATCATATTTAGATTATTGAGTGATTTAAAAATATAGAAAAAAGAAAAATCTAGGAGTTTAATTAAGTAGACCTTTATAGAAATTATTTTAACTAATGTCCACATGCAGGAATTACACATTGATAGAATGCTGGTTACTGAAGTCATTTCAAGTAAATGGTAGGTGGAAGACAACTATCAGAAGCAAGACTGGATGGATTTGTTTATGTTGGTAATTCTTCAAAGATGAAGTGCCTTTGCTGGAACTTAAACAAAACAAAACAAAAAAAAAAACACAAAAACTGAAGTCATTTGGAAGTAAGATGTAAATAATGATGAAAATTACCACCTACAAAAACATTTCAATGGGAAAATGTCTAAGCCAATTAATCTGTGTCTAAAAGTGAGAGCTCCTACATTTTTGGTTCACTAACAAAGGAAAACCCCTTACACTTTGCTATAACTTGCAACTGGAGAAAAATGGGCCTGATGTAGAAAAAGGACCTCTTTAATGTGATGAGATAGTACTGCAAATGAAAGAACATATGTATACTGTGTTAAGTACACTGTTTTGTACATATTACAAATGTTATGCTTTGAAAAACACCATGAGAAAATTATTATTATTAATAATATCTCTGTATATTATTTTTTATTTCAGTCAGTGTATGCTTAATTTCTAGTTGGTCCCTTTTCATATCCTTGAGGGTCTCACTAAATTTATCGGCCTTTTCTAGAAAATTCTTGAGGAATTCTGAGAAAATTATTAAAGCATTATCAATCAAATATTACTAAGTACCTTTAAATAGGTTGTTTTTCATAGCATAAGATCCATACTAATTTCAAGAACCAACTGATAACAGAGACAAGTTTTGGCCCTACATCAAGATTTGAAATGGAGGCAATCCACAGTACATGGAATAAAAAAAGTGCAAGAGAAGTTCATGCCTTACTTATGGGTCCAACATATGGGAGAAGAAATGGTTTCTTGTTTTACTAAATTACTGTGCACAAACTACTTTATACGTGTAACTCCTAATTGTTAAAACAACGATGAGAACACTGCTTTTTAGAAACCAAGGTTCAGTAAGGTTAAATAATTTGACTAAAATCATACAGCCAATAGGTGGAATTGCAAAATCAGATGTGTCCTAAAACCATAATGCCATCCAGTTTCCATTCTGCTATGCTGTTTTCCCTACAAATATAGATCATGAGTGGATCTAATACATTCAAATTGAGAGGGCTAGCCTTGCCCGAGGATCAGTGATTTCAGAGACAAAGGATGAAGTCAGCTACAGACAGCTATTTGATGTTATTTTTTTAAATTAAATCTTTCTTGTTCAGATTATTACAGTTGTTCCTTTTTTCCCACCCATAGTTCCCCTCCACCCGGTTCCCACCCCACTGCATGCCCTTAACCACCCCCCACTGTCCTCATCCATCAGTGTATGATTTTTGTCCAGTCTCTTCCCACACCCCCACACCCCTTTCCCCCTGAGGATTGTCAGCCCACTCCCTTTCTATGCCCCTGATTCTGTTATATTCACCAGATTATTCTGTTCATCAGATTTTTTATTCACTTAATTTTTAGATTCACTTGATAGATATGTATTTGTTGTTCATAATTTTTATTTTTACCTTTTTCTTCTTCTTCCTCTTAAAGAATACCTTTCAGCATTTCATATAATACTGGTTTGGCGGTGATGAACTCCTTTAGCTTTTTCTTATCTGTGAAGCTCTTTATCTGACCTT
Source organism: Eptesicus fuscus (assembly GCF_027574615.1). Lineage (NCBI taxonomy): Eukaryota > Metazoa > Chordata > Mammalia > Chiroptera > Vespertilionidae > Eptesicus > Eptesicus fuscus. Next base: position 88,223,102 of record NC_072475.1, on the reverse strand, counting down.
CAATTCTGAATGATAGCTTTGCTGGGTAGAGTAATCTTGGTTGTAGGTTCTTGCTATTCATCACTTCGAATATTTCTTGCCACTCCCATCTGGCTTGCATAGTTTCTGTTGAGAAATCAGCTGACAATTGTATGGGTGCTCCCTTGTAGGTAACTAACTGTTTTTCTCTTGCTGCTTTTAATATTCTCTGTCTTTTGCCCTTGGCATTCTAATTATGATGTGTCTTGGTGTGGTCCTCTTTGGATTCCTTTTGTTTGTGGTTCTCTGCGCTTCCTGGACTTGTAAGTCTATTGCTTTCACCAGGTGGGGGAAGTTTCCTGTCATTATTTCTTCAAATAGGTTTTCAGTATCTTGCTCTCTCTCTTCTTCTGGCACCCCCATAATTCAGATGTTGGTATGCTTGAAGTTGTCCCAGAGGCTCCTTACACTGTCTTCATATTTTTGGATTCTTTTTTCTTTTCCAGTTTGGTGTTTTTGTTTCTTTGTATTTCAAATCTTTGACTTGATTCTTGCGATCCTCTAGTCTGCCGTTGGGTCTCTGTATATTATTTTTTATTTCAGTCAGTGTATGCTTAATTTCTAGTTGGTCCCTTTTCATATCCTTGAGGGTCTCACTAAATTTATCGGCCTTTTCTAGAAAATTCTTGAAAAACCTTATAACCATGGTTTTGAACTCTATATCCAGTAGTTTGCTTTCCTCCATTTCTTTCATTTGTGACCTGTTTCTTTGTCTCTGCATTTTGGCTGCTTCCCTGAGTTGATAGAGTGGCTTTGTGTGCTAGGTGTCCTATAGGGCCCAGTGGCTCAGCCTCCCCAGTTACCTGAGGTGGACACTCTTGGTGCACCCCTTTGTGGGCTGTGTGCACAGTATTGTAGTTAAGCCTTGATTGTTGTTGGTATCACTGGGAGGAATTGACCTCCAGGCCAATTGGCTATGAGGATCAGCTGTGTCTATGATGGGAGAACTTTTGTGCTGGAGACACCCTTATGAGGCAAGACTTGCTTCAGTGTGGCTTTGGTGCTGAGTCTGCACCCTGAGTGTGTCCCTTATGGATCTGAGGAGTTGTAATCTGGATGGTCCTACTCTGACCCCTGGGTACACTGGCTATTGGATCTCCAAGGAGGTGCTAATTTAGCCTCTGCCTGAGGCCACCCAGCAGGAGCTATGGAGAGATCTGCAGATTCCTCTTCTTTGTTTGGGTTTTGGAGGTGCCCATATGAGGACCAGCTGTGAAGCAATGCAAGCTGCTGTGGGGCCTTGGGCCTTCTTTTGGATGTTCTGGGTCTCGCAAACAGTAATGGCTTCCCATCAGCCCTGTCGTAAGAGGCCCCGGGGTATCCCTTGGTAATCACTTCAAGCACCTCTGAGAGAAAGCCGCCCTCAAGTTCTACCTGCTGCCAGACAGTCCAGTTTCTCCCCATATGAGTCTGGGTCCCCAGTGTCTCTCCCAGAACTGGAATTCAGAGCAGTCAGGAGCTTGTGTCTCCCTGTGGGTTGAAAAAGCCAGCCGAGTACTCAGTTGCCAGCCCTCTCCTCTCTCGTGCCTCTATATCTCTGCACTTTACTTCCACAGCTCCTCTGAGTCTCAGTGTACTTTTCTCTTCCCTTCTAGTTTAGAATTTCCACTTAGCCAGCCTTCCTGTGGTTCTGGATGATGTCCGTTTTGTCTTTTAGTTGTAGTTTTGAAGTGGTTGTGCGAGGCAGCAAGTTCAGGTGTTTACCTATGCTGCCATCTTGGTTTCTCCTGATGTTTTATTCTCTTCTACCACAGTGTGATCTCCAAAGCAGCAGAATCTCAGAACTTGTTAGAAATGCTAAATTTTGGTGAGGTGAGGGATCAATCTGTTTTTTGAGAAGTCCTCCAGATGATTCTGATACACACTAAGATTTGAAAACTGCAGATCTAAAGCAACAATGTTCTTCATTTCTCCCTAGAGGAGGTAAACTATTTTCCCTTAAATTCAGTCTTTTCAGAAGCTCAGTTTCCAGGAAATTTGAAGAAGTACTTAACTACTTTGGGGTGAATGGATATTTTAATAGTATAATCTAATATCCCAAACCACTCTAATCTAGGAAACTTTTCTTCCCTCAAAACCATTCAGTAAGTAAAACTGCCAGAATATGATTTAATGGAAATAGCCCATAGAGGTGTGGGGATCAGGCTCAATTCCCAATAGGGGGTGTGCAGGAGGCAGCCAATTGATGTTTTGATATCGATGTTTCTCTCCCTCAAGATCAATTTTTTTTTAAATCTTAAAAATAAAAAAACAAAAAAAAAAAACAGCAAGGGAACCCTGCGATGAGACTAGAGTGAGAGAATAACTGGAAATGAAGACAGAAAGGTAAAATATAAAAGCCAAAGTTTATAATGGCAGGCAAGGCTCTATCTAATACAGTAGCCACTAGCCACATGTGGCTATGAAAATATAATTAAAATTCAAATAAAACAAAATTGAGTTCCTCAGTTCTATTAGCCACATTACACAAGCTCAACAGCCACATGTGGCTGATGGTTATTGTATTGGACAAAACAGATATAGAACATTCACATCATCTTAGAAAGCACTTTGGACAGATGGTTCTGTATCAGTGATCCTCAACTAAGGATGGTTTTTTGTCTCCCAGGAAACTCGACAAGTTGGAGGCATTTTTGGTATCCATAACTGGAGAGAGAAGATGCTACTGGGATGCTGTTAAGCATCCTACAACACATAGGATAGCATCTACAATAAAGAATTATCCTACCCACAAACTCCAGGGTTGAGAAACCCTGCTCTAGATCAATCGTGACTATAACTCTAACTTCACTTACTAACTTCCACAAGCTGCTCCAGCCTCCTGGAACTCTTCTGTAGTTCACGCTCTCATTTTCTTCAGGTCTTTCCTTCAGTGTGACTTAGAGAAGCCTTTCTTGACAGCCTGTATAAAATAGCAACATCCTCTCCATCACCCACCTTTTGGTATTTTTTTAATCCATACTATTCCTGACAATACATAATTTCTTGTATGTTTATTGTTAGGCTTCCTTCCACTAGAATGCAAGCTACAAATGACTTGCATTTCTTTCTAGCATACAGAACAGTGCCTGACAAGCAGTTAGATGCTCAATAAATACATGTTCAGAATGATAGGAATGAAAAAGTTGGGCATGCCATCCATGTGGTTCCACACCAGTCTTATGAGCCCTTAGTCATGCTTTACTTGCCAAACTCCCAAAAGGTCCTCGAAGGAAAGGTCTGTATCATTTTTCTGTATCTTCAATACCTAGCACACTAGGCACTCAGTAATGCTTAATGAAAAATGAATTGGTATCTGTTTAGTAAAATAAAATACCCAAATAGCATCCACCAAATTAGATTAACGATGCTTTGAACGCCTGTTCTGAAGACTATAGTTATAGTACATTTTATGACTGATATTTAGCTGTGTGTTTTTTAAAAAAAGATTAAATTTGCACACGGGATCTGCATATGTGTATACATTCATTTCAGCTACTAAATGGCAATACACTAATGAAATGTTAACGAATCTAAAACACGGCTGAACAATGGGAAGAGACAGAGGCAAGGGTTTTAAATGATTCCTAATCGGACTTCCTGCGGAGCAGGGTTGTTCCCCTCTGGTGAATGCGGGCTGCTGTGGTCGTAATAGCACCAATAACGCCAATAGTTGTTGGACTCTAAGAGCAGGCACTGCTCTTCATCTCCCCGCACCCCCACCGCCCCCCTTTGCCAGCAAGCCTACAGTGCGCATCTCAACTGGATCCATTTCGAGACAGGCTGAGGGACAAAAGTGTCTGAAGGGCTGGCCCACGGTCACCGTTAGGGAATTGTTGGATTAAAACCGTGGCCTCTGGCCTTGGGTATGGGTGAGGCCACATGCCCCTTAGTCCGGGTGACGCCGTGCCCCTGGGTTCGGCCGAGACCAAACCAGGGAGTCGGCCGTTACCACCATTTGTCCACCATCCAGAGCTGAGGGGCAGTGCTGACATGTACACATAAGGAACTACTGACATCGAAATTGGGTCTCAAAAGAACTGTTGGTCCAGGGGGAAGCTCGCTACATTGATTCATTTGCCTGTCAGCATAAATATTATTGCTCGTCTCACATTCAGTTCTTATTAGTATATATCTAGTGACATATGATCTCGTTCATCTAGAGGAATGATGAACAACATAGACTGAGGAACAAGAACAGAACCAGAACAAGGAGGCATCGATCGGACTATCGGGCCTCAGAAGGAGGACAGAAGAGGTTAGGGGGAGGGTGGGGGTGGGGGGATTAAAACCGTGGCCTCTGGCTTCCAGCATTCTAACCTTACGGCTACGCGCCCCCGCGCCCCCAGAGACCAAGTCTGCGAGAACCGGAATGGGGGCGACAGCCCACCCCGCCGGGAGAGGAAAGGCAGCTGGCAGGCGTGGCATAGGAGAGATGATTTGAGAAGAAAAAGAAAAAAAAAAAAACACCCGAAAAACTTTTCATAGTATGATGTTAAAACCCAATTATTTTAACACAGTACCATGTGACTTAAGAATATCAAACCGCAGGCGCGCCCAACCTGGAAGTGGCCGCGGCAGACTTTCAACCGCTCGCGGGGGCCGGGCCGGCGGGCGGGGAGGAGGCGCCTCCATTGGCCGGCCCCGGGGCATCACGGGAGTTCGCCCTACTTCGGGGGCCGGCGCCCGCTTTCCACGCACCTGCACCTGCGCAGCCCTCCCAGGCGCTCTTTTGGAGAAGGGACTCCTAAGGCTCTCAGGGCATCACTTCCCGCAACCAGCTGCCTTATGGAAGGTCGATGTCCTCAGCGTAAATGCGGTGCTTTCCTAAAATGAGATTCAAGGGACTCGCTCCGTCCTGGCCAGCCCGGAACGACAAGCTGGAGCCCCGCTTCCTGGTCGACCTCATTGGCGGGGCCATTTCCGCCCACGGGTTTGGAATACCCGAGGCGCTTTGGCGGCGAACACTTGGAAAGGCACTTCCGGTGCCTGTTGCCAAGGCGCCGGCCCCGCGGGCCTAAAGGAGCGGCATTATTGGCGTCGTCCTCTCCCCCCTTCCTGGGGGTCGAGATGTCGGGGCTCAGCTGCCCAGAGAGAGAGGGCTGTCGTCACCTGCTCGGCCTGCTGGATAACGACGAGATCATGGCCCTGTGCGACACCGTCACCAACCGCCTGGTGCAGCCTGAAGACCGCCAAGGTGAGGCTAGACCCCCGTCCCCGAGGGCGGCCGCCCTCCCCTGGCCTCCCCGGCCCGCCGGCAGCGGCAGCGGCAGCCTGGGAGCGGAGGGGGTGCCAGGCCGCGCCCCGACCGCACTGGGACGGAGCCCTCGGGAGCCTGGGCCGCCGCCGCTGCTCGGCGGCCTGGGACCCACCACGCACCTCGGACGCCCCCGCTGCGCCATTCCCCCCGGAGCGGTTGTGGCACCGAAGACGTAAACCCGTGGAATAATATAGGAAAATGCTTGTTTAGAGAACGTGAATAGTCATTTTTTTTAAAAAAAAGGGAACCATTTTGTTTCGATCAGCTGAGCGTCAGCTGTGAGCCGCTCAGGCATTTTCGGGCTTGGAAGAGGCTGCCAGACATTTTGCTCAATCTCCCGGTAAAACAAGTTACTGTCATAAAAGCAGATGGTTTGAATTCATGCCTGTTCTTGGGTCCAGATCTTTTCTGAGATTTTGTGTAGAAACACATTGCTTCAAGGGTTATTAAACAGAAGCCTGACTGGAACGAGTCCGTGTATAAAAATGTGATGAGGAGCTTAAGCGTTTTTTTTCATTTTACATATTACCTGGCCAGTTTTATTCTAAACTTGCTGGATTTTACTTTAAAATGTCAAAATTCCAGCCCCCTAAATTAGTGAATGACTTATTTATAAAAGACTGTTTTTTAACGCTGTATTTTTCTACTTGTTAGATTTATATTTTTATTATTTAAGAAAATCATTCGAACTATGAATATTGAAAGAAGAAATTCCTAAGAGAATGGTTTTAGACTTTATGTAGTTCTTCAGCATTTATATATTTTACATAATCACCTCTAAAGTCATAGTGAGTGAATTTAAAATTGTAATACATCAAAATGCTGGATTTAATAGGTTCCCAGTACAAAAATGTTAAATTATTTGAAGAAATAATAAAGAGGAAAAAATAATCACTAAACATATGAAAAGGCAACCTCTTTGGAAAGCAGTGAAATGAAAACCAAAACACGATCCTCCCCCACGCCCCCCCCCCATATACCAAATTGGCAAAAAACTGTATAAACTTCAAACGTTGGTGATCATGTGAAACAACTTTCAGAATTACCACTTTGGAAAAAAAGTATGACATTATCTTCTGAAATGGAAGATTTGCTTACTCAGGGGCACACGTTTCTAGACCCGAGCTTCTCAAACTTGAATGTGCCTATGAATCTCAGGGATCTGGTTAAAATGCAGATTCTGGTTTCGTCGCTTGGGGTGGGCCCAGAAAGTCCACATTTTTAGCAAACTCCGAAGTGATGCTCATCTTGTCCCTCTGCACTAGGAGACATGTATGAAAGAAAGTAATAGTGTTGGTAATTGGACACACAATAAAACCCTGTAAACAGAAAGATAAATTACTTTGTGACGTAGTCCTATAATTAACTATGGTACAACTAAATAAAGCTACGTATATTCTAATAGATTAATCTCAGAAACAATATTAAGGGAAAAGCTGATTACAGAAGATATCTATTGATTGGTTGAATTTACAGAATGTTCAAAAAATAGCAAATTATATTGTTTAGGGATATGTCACTAAAAAAAGAATCAAGGGGATAATAAACAACATTTAGAATAATAACTACCTGTGAGATAGATGGGTAGAGAGAGGGAATGGCATTAAGGAGGGAGGGGTAAAATTATGGCCTCAAAGGTATTAGTGATTTCCTGTCTCAAGCTGCATGTATGTACATAGGAGTTCATTTTATTGCTATTCTTTATACCTCACACATGTTAAAAATAATCTTTGGTCTGTTATTTAATATAATTTTTTAAATTAAAAAAATACAAGTCTGGGTTCTGCCAATTCTTAGAAGTATAATTATTGATATCTTATGTATCCTCAAGTTTCATTATCTGTAGAGTGAGGAGATTGAACTAAAAGTTTTTGTACATCTAAAATACTGTAATTTTGCCCATTTTTAGGAATTATAACTGAATTTAGGTCCATTACCTTATTAGAAAATTATTTTTCTGGCTTAAATTTTTTCTTAAAACACTAGTTGTTTTTTTTTTTTTATCCTCACTTGAGGATGTTTTTCCATTGATTTTTTTAGAGTGGAAAAGGGAGGGAAAGACATAGAGAAATATCGCCCTGTCGAGGGCCTGGGCCAGGGAGTAGCCTGCAACAGAGGTACGTGCCCTTGACCTGGGACCCTTCCATCTGCAGGCCGCCGCTCTGTCCACTGAGCCAAACTGGCTAGGGCTTTTAAAAAACAGAAATGCTAAAATTTCATTATATTAATGAGAAGTTAAAGGAAGAGGGAATTTTAGGTAGAAAAGTTGAAAGCATAAAGAAATTTTTTTAAAAGTCCCAAACCTGACAACCTACTTCCTGGTTTTTAAAAATGATAACCATCTCATGCAGAAGCAAAAATGTCATGACAAGAGTATAGATATTTGGGAGTTTCTGCTGATCCTGGACAAATTTACAAGTGACTCATGATTTTCTATTAACATTTACCATTTCCTTCTAGATGCCATTCGTGCAATCTTAGTGTACAGTCAAAGTGTAGAAGAACTTCTGAGGCGTAAAAAAGTCCACCGAGATGTCATATTTAAGTACTTGGCCTCTCAGGGGGTTGTTATACCTCCAGCTACTGAAAAACACAATCTTATCCAGCATGCAAAGGATCACTGGAAAAAGCAATTACATCTGAAATTGAAGGAAACACCAGAGCCAGTTAAGACCTCTCAGGACATTAGAGACTTTCAACAGGTAAAATTGATCTTATAGTTATAACCTGAACCATAATTCTATTTCAAACTCTTTAGATAATCCTAGATCTGGCGTAAAATGTTGATAATATTTTGATTTTTAAAATAATTTTATGCCCTACCGGTTTGGCTCAGTGGATAGAGCGTCAGCCTGTGGACTGAAGGGTCCCAGGCTCGATTCCGGTCAAGGGCATGTACCTTGGTTGCGGACACATCCCCAGTGGGGGGTGTGCAGGAGGCAGCTGGTCGATGTTTCTCTCATCGATGTTTCTAACTCTCTATCCCTCTCTCTTCCTCTCTGTAAAAAAATCAATAAAATATATTTTAAAAAAAAATAATAATTTTAGCTTTTCTTCATTTCTACTTTAAAAGAATGCTATTGTAAGCTCTTTCTCATTTTGAAAATGGTCTCTGGTTATTAAATTTCAGAAATTCCATGTAAGAAACTTAAATACTTTTTACATTTGATTTTTAATCTAGAAAAAATTTTGTTGTAATATCCACTAGCTGACATTGGCTGTTCCTATTCCTTTATATCTCTACTGTACATTGTAGATATTGTGTGAATATTTAAATGTTTGATTGAATGAACCTCTAGGTCATTTGCAGATTTTTAAACTGCGTACCACAAACTGAATGAGGTTTTACAGTGAGAGCTATTTACTTTCACATTAGGAAAGGGTCTTATAAGGTCTTTCTTTTTCTTTCTTTCTTTTTTTTTTAAAATATATTTTATTGATTTTTTTACAGAGAGGGATAGAGAGTTAGAAACATCGATGAGAGAGAAAACATCGATCAGCTGCCTCTTGCACACCCCCTACTGGGTATGTACCCGCAACCAAGGTACATGCCCTTGACTGGAATCGAACCCCGGGACCCTTGAGTCCGCAGGCCGACGCTCTATCCACTGAGCCAAACCGGTTTCGGCATAAGGTCTTTCTTAATGTACTGAAAGAACTTTGACTTTTAATTCATAACTAATGTGATTTCAAATTAGGGTCTGCCATATACTAGGTGTGAACTTGTGAAAATAACTTGACCTTTTTGAGCCCTGTTTTCTTTATCTACAAAATGGGCATAAGGATAATATCTATGTCATAAGGCTTGTGAAGATAAAAGGAAATAGCACATACCACAGTGCCCAATATATTCAGTAGCATTGCTCAATAAATACAAGATTTCATAACATGTAAATGAGATACTTTTTTTTTCATAACCTGTGAAACCACTGGCACAATCAAGAGAAAATGCTTATATAAACATTATTATTGATTATTCATGATGATATTTTAAGAGGCTTTGTTAAACCTTAATTTTTTAGCTGAGTTTTTGGATGTTTCAGCTGGGAAATTCTAAAATGGTTTTTCCCCTTTTTGCAGAAAGAATTTACTGTGCATGATAGATTCAGTGAGTTTACATGTAGTTCATTTCCCTTGTGCTATAATTAGTACTATATTAAAACCTAGCTCTGAAACAGGCTAGATAAAAAAATAGGTACAAGTATTAACCTTGGTTTTACTTTGTATTTATCTTAATCCGCAGGAGAAAGAAGATAAAACTGAAAAGGTTGATTTCCGTCGATTAGGAGAAGCATTCTGTCACTGGTTCTTTGAACTTCTTAATTCTCAGAATCCTTTTTTTGGACCACCTCAAGATGAATGGGGGCCACAGCACTTCTGGCATGATGTCAAGCTTAGGTTTTATTACAACACATCTGAACAAAATGTGATAGACTACCATGGAGCAGAGATAGTGAGCCTTCGTCTGCTGTCACTTGTGAAAGAAGAACATCTTTTTCTCAGTCCCAACCTCGATTCCCATGGATTGAAATGTGCTTCTTCTCCCCATGGTCTGGTTATGGTTGGAGTTGCTGGGACTGTCCACCGAGGGAACTCTTGTTTGGGCATTTTTGAACAAATTTTTGGACTCATCCGCTGCCCTTTTGTGGAGAATACTTGGAAAATCAAATTTGTCAACCTGAGGATTATTGGAGAGGCTTCCCTTGCTCCTGGAGCATTAATGAAACCAGCTATTACCTTTGAACCGAGTGATCTAGAGGCCTTTTATAATATAATTGTCTTATGTGGTGCCAATGAAGTACAACGTAATGTAAGGCAGACGGATAGTGGGACTGGAGACCAAGGTTTGTGCAGTGGAAATGAGGCATTGTTGAACAAAAGATAACTGAGTTTAAGTAATCCTCTAAAGCACTGAGCACTGTATGTGTATGGAAACTATTCCAGACACTACATTGATATATTTTAGTTGAAATATCTTTTTTGACTACAGACTAACTTATGTGAATACTTGCCTCTTTCTACCTGAGCTGCAGCAAATGTTCTGAGGGCTTAATGCAGTTCATCAAATAAATCCCACTTTAGATGTTATAAATGTTGTGCCCTAGAAACCAGGTAATATTTTCATTTTACTGAGTATAAATGTTCTGCTAACGTGTGTACATTTCATGTGGAAAAGGAGTGATGATGTTCAAGGCTTCCCTTTTTCAAGTTTCTTATAACAATCTGGATAACTTTACAGTATTTAAAAAATATGCACTTTAAAAAAATTGCATATTTTAGAGATGTCTAATGTAAAATCAAAGTTCTTATTTTAGAAAACATCAATGACATTCATATGCAAAAAGTTTAATAATTTAGCAGGCGTAGAAAAATTTACTTTGCCTTTTTAAAATCTGAGGAACCTATTTCAAAGTTATCTTCTGTAGTCCAAGTTAGATATCTTATAACCTGCAACATTTTCTGAACTATTTTGGGCAATGATAAGTGCTGTTCTCAAATCAGACTTTATTATCTAAGCTCTAACAGTTTTACGGGGCATTTATTGTAACACCATATAAAGGAAACATCCTGTTGAAATTTTTGTAAGGTATGCCCAGTTTCTAACTTTTAATTGAATTACTGTTTTTCCTCTTGCTTGATCTTGGTTGAGGCGACCAAAACATAAAAATAAAATTATAATGTAAGCATATACTCCCTCATCACAAATTACTAGGATTTTTTCACCTGTAACTTGTTTTACTAGGATTGAGTTATGCGGGTTAAGTTGCCAAATTAATTACATAGTTGCTTTAAAATTTAAATTTCTCATCACCCAGCAGCTACTTGCTGATACTGGATTTAGTTTGTAATTTTAATTTTCAAATGCCATTTGGAAAAAAATTCAACTGGGAAATGCTGTGATGTTGTATTGTACATGTTAACTTTTTACCTTTAACTCTGCTCATGATCATCTAGGGTGACTGAAAAGAATTTTGGAAGCAGGAGGAAAAACTCTTTGTTTTTTTAATGCCATGCCTCTTATGAGGAGTACAAATTGATATGTCCTAAAATAAAAACTTAAAAAAGGAGGGAAATCTCTTTTGTCTGTTATTAGAACAGTGTATTATTTAGATTTAAAGCCAATTTTATTTTCCTCTAAGTTGGAAGTATCGTTATAACATGTAATCGATAAATATCCTAAGTAAAGGATAAATTAAAAACTATTCTCATCATTTTCTTTGTGCTGTTGATGTAAAGTACTGCAAAAAGTGTTACTGTAGGTGCTTAAGATAGACAGAAACTGCTTCTATCTTTAATACTGAATTTTTGAATTTGTGTAATGCTCCAGTAAAACTGCAGTCTCTGCATGTTTGTTTTAATCACCCTTAAAAGTTCAAAACCTTCCTGATAGACCAAATCTCTTGAGGATTAGAGCTATATTTCCTGTGAGCATATCCATAGGACCTAGTGTTGAACTGAAGGGGTGAAAGGGTGGCCAAAAGAAGCTTCTGTGTCTAGACTTTTATCTTTGGTGATTTTTATCAGTGGTAGCTTTGTGACCATATTGTCTGTTTGAGTTGTGTATGTGGATACCCAGGAACTCTTAGGCCTCAAACTAACTCAGCTTTGGGGAATATTTTAACTTTCATTTAAATTTTTATGAATTTCAGAAGCCCCAGGTCAATGGAATATACTAAGAGGGCCCTAAAACTACCTAGAAACTGTTATAGGGGAAGTGGATACTTCCCAGTTGGAGGAGGAAGACTGGGAGAAATTGAAATTTGTTCAGTAAGCTTAAAACTTGGTCTGGCCTGTAAGAAGGTTCAGAAGCCCAGTGCAGATTACTAGTAAATGCTCCTTTTACTACCACACATTGCTCTGTTTATGTTAGCGAATGACAGAGACCCCCACCTAGCCTATGTCTCTTGCTTTATTACATTTAGCTGGTATTTGGAAAGTCTGTGGAGGCAAGTGGTAAAGAATAAAACATTCTACACATAATTTATAGTAACTGAGTGATCAAACCATGGGACCTTATGGGTTTTATTTACTGTAGGCTGATTTGCCGAAACTTAATAACAGGGTATACATCAAATACTCTTTTTTTGTGAAAATAAATCCTAAAATAATAGTTATAGCAGGATATTTTTACAAAAAAAAAAAAAACACAAAAACAACGTATTTCATGTGTCTCATTAACAATACCAAATAGAAAAAAAAAAAAAGCCACTGCAAATAGCAAACACAAGTCAGGAAAATGTTCCAGAGTTTTAGAAAAGTAACATTTTTATGCTGAAGGAAGACTAGTTACTTAGTCCCAGTAAGGAATTGTGATAACACCAGAAAAGGATTTAAAGAATAGTGGTTTAATTTTTAAAATGGCTAATCAGAAATACTGTGTTTTAACAAATCGGCTCTTGTGGCTAAGTAGATCATAAAAATGAATGAAAACCATACTTCAACATTTTTCCTATCTATTTTCACACATTTAGATTCCCTTTTCTTCACTGGTTTTTAATTGGGTTATGGATGGTAGTCATCGACCTTTTGAAAAATGAAAGCTATGTTCCCTCTCCCCAGAAAAAATATATTTGCACGTAATATTACAATTGTTGCATATTTCAGAGTTCTTTGATTTCCTTAAAGCACATCTGTGAATCCTGCCATAATAGCTTTATTCCCCCCCCAGACTACTATTCTACTATATTAAACATTAAAATTATTTTTAGAAAATTTGTGCCCTTGAAGTCCCAAAGCTAGAGTACTAAATTTTATAAATGATCTCTAGGAAGTCTGTTAATGATTATTGTTAAACTTGTAAATTTTGTTTTTCAAAAAATGTCAGATTTAAGACAAAACCTGAAATACTGTCAAGTAAAACATAAAAATCAGAATTCATTTAATATAAATTTAATGTACAATGAACATGCTTTGGGGAAAGTGATAAAAATGAAAAGGAAAAATATATTTTAAAATATATTTTCTCGCCGAAACCGGTTTGGCTCAGTGGATAGAGCGTCAGCCTGCGGACTGAAGGGTCCCAGGTTCGATTCCGGTCAAGGGCATGTACCTTGGTTGCCGGCACAACCCCAGTGGGGGGTGTGCAGGAGGCAGCTGATCGATGTTTCTCATCGATGTTTCTAACTCTCTATCCCTCTCTCTTCCTCTCTGAAAAATCAATAAAATATATTTTAAATATATATATATATATATTTTTTTCTCAAGACCTTTATAAAAACTATCCTAAGATGTTTATTTAACAATTATTGTATATTGTTAATTCTGATGAAGGATTTAAAAAAATATGAACATTTCCTATGAAGGGCCTATATATGTGATTTATTTTTCACCACTTTCTCTCCCCTAACCCTATTTATAAGCCTTGTAGATAGTCATTTTGCAGATAGCACAGCTGCAGTGCTGGAAACAGGATTTTCTGGATCTGGGTTCTCTTTACATTTATTTGGCATATACTTATTGAGCATCTACAATTTGTAAGTCACTGAATCAAGTGTAAGATAAAATAACCCATTAGTAGGTTATTTACCTAAATTTATGTTTAATTCAAATCACAATCCCTGGGTTGAGATGTCTTAAGGTGAGAACTATTGTAAACCCTTTGCAAAAGGATTCGGTGTTAAAACCTTTTTTGTGGTCAGAACAACAGAAAACATTTAATTGAAAATTTGAATAGCTATATGGTTCTAGCTAAGTCATACAGGTTTTATCAATACAGAGTATAGACCACTCTGACAAACCACTTTTATTTTAGAATTGTGTCAGAGTGCACTGAATCCTGTTAGGTTTCTTTTTCTAGTTTGAACCTTTCCACTAGTTTTTCAGTAAAAAGTGTTAAAATTGAATGTAATATTTGCTGTGAGTATAATGTACCTCAAAAAATCCAGAAACTCCAGAATTACTTACAGAACTTAGAACCTCCTAACTTCTGTTCCCAGTACTGTCAAATTTAATATACCTTTCTAGTGAGTCATTTAGTGAGGATTCTTTGGTTAGCAGTTTTCATTTTCAGTTTTTAGATAACCTCAGTCTCATGTGAAATTACATTTGAATTGAATTAAGGATTGAAGGAATGCCCTGCTGCACACTGCCAACTGTGTTAATCTGATGTTTTTTGAACAAAAAATTAATATCTACTTAGGAAAGCCATTTTCCTGGAACGATTTAGTTGCACAAGTTTGCATTAATCTTTTTCATCTCCCATCTTTTACTATCCTAATGTATAGTATCAACATTTAATTGCAGGGGTCCTCAAACTTTTTAAACAGGGGGCCAGTTCACTGTCCCTCAGACCGTTGGAGGGCCGGACTATAGTTTAAAAAAAACTATGAACAAATTCCTATGCACACTGCACATGTCTTATTTTGAAGTAAAAAAACAAAACGGCAAAAACACCCGCATGTGCCCCGTGGGCCGTAGTTTGAGGACGCCTGCAAAAATTGTCTCAAACTGTTAGATGTAAGTTACTTTTGTCTCCTACATAGATGGTAAATTCTTACTTATTTCACCATCTTACTTATTTCACAATCTTTTCCCCTGTATCTGGTGATTCTTAATTTATTTCACAATCTTATTTTCCCCTGTGCCTTACAGGATATAGAAGCTAAATTGTGGGTGCTTAATGTACTGGCTACTTTTCTGGGCACATTGTGTTTATTAACTCATTGTATCCTGTGGACAGCTAAAGGAGGTATTATTATACTTCTTTTACCAAAAAACGGCTGAGTAATTTCTTAGCTTTTCGAGCTAACGGTAGAGCCTAGATTTATTAAACTCAGGTATTACAGCCTGAGAGCCTTGTGGTAACTACCACACTGTACTGCCTCTTATATGTAGTAAGGTGTGTTTTTTAAAAATATATTTTTATTGATTTCAGAGAGGAAGAGAGAGGAAGAGAGAGAGAGAAACATAAATGATGAGAGGGAATCATTGATTGGCTGCCTCCTGCACGTTGGACCTAGCCTGCCTGCAACCCAGGCATGGGCCCTCAACTGAGCCAAGTGCTATGTTGTAGTAAGGTTTTGATGAATCCGCTTTTGACTGCTTATCATTTGCTGTCACTTAATTGCCTTTACTTTGTATTGTTTATCTAAATACAGAATAGGAGTGTCAATGCAAATTGTATCATCTTTTAATTATACATTTTAAGTTGCTCCTTTAGTTATTTAAAACCGCTGTGACAATTTTACCTATGGGAAAGAATAAAAGTAATTGGGTAATATAAAAATATGCGTAACAATATATATCAAAAATCTTGAACTCAGTGTCATACCACAATCTCTAGTCCTCTTCCCTACCTATTAATGATACCATTGTGCTTTCAGCCTCAGAATTAGTCTGTTTCACTGGTTCAGTTTCTTGCCATGTCTGGATATAGCATATCCACAGTACTAGTATTGTTTTCTATTTCAGCTGCTGCTATAATTAGATTCTCTTTACATAAACCTAGACTTATTTTATTTTATGCTTTAATATTTCTTACATGTTTGTGACATTAAAATTTCCTTAAGTACAGCTTTTATCATGTCTTTCATGCTTAGAACTTTCAGTGGTGGTTCATTACCTTCAAAATAAAGACCAGATTTCATAATCTGGTTTTCATCACTATCTAGGTTTGATTCCATTCATTTTCACACATTGTTTGATCCAACATCTACTAATGTGTGCAGTCATTATATTTACTTATCCTGTTATATTGGAAAGTAAACAAAATTGTAGTTTTATTTTGTGGTTGTTGCAGTCTGATAATATATTGTAGAAAGAAAAGAATTATGATTAAAATGGAGTTTAACAATTGGAAATGCCAATAAGTAGCTCTTTTTCTATTTAGGAATTCTGTGTACATCATCTATCTAGAATAATCTTTCTCCAGCTTTTTGCATGGCTACTTTATTTTCATTTTGAGGGTTTGGTTAAATGTTTCCTCTTCTCAGACCAAGTGGACCTTCTTGTTAATATTTATCAGAGCACCTTGTTTGTTTGTCTTACCACTTAAATACTGTTAATTTACTGATTTATTAATCACTAGATTTTAAACTGAGAGCAAGGACTGGAACTATTTCACTTTTATTGCTTCCACTGTTTTGCACAGAGACTAGGTATTCAATATTTATTAAAGATACAAATAAGGGAACAAACGCTACTGTTTACTCAGGGCCTTATATACTAGTACTAGAGGCCCGGTTCATGAAATTCGTGCACGGAGGGGGGGGGGATTGTCCCTCAGCCCAGCCTGTACCCTATCCAATCTGGGACCCCTGGAGGGATGTCTGACTGCCCGTTTAGGTGGGATCGGGCCTAAATGGGCAGTCAGACATCCCTCTCACAATCCAGGACTGCTGGCTCCCAACTGCTTGCCTGCCTGCCTTCCTGATTGCCCCAAACCGCTTCTGCCTGCCAGCCTGATCACCCCCTAACCACTCTGCTGCCAGCCTGTTTGCCCCCAACTTCCCTCCTCTGCCTGCCTGGTCACCCCTAACTGCCTTCTCCTGCAGGGTTGATCACCTCCAACTGCCCTCCCTTGCAGGCCTGGTCCCTCTCAACTGCCCTCCCTTGCAGGCCGGGTCCCTCCCAACTGCCCTCTCCTGCTGGCCATCTTGTGGGGGCATGGGGGCAGGATCTTTGACCACATGGGGGCAGCTATATTGTGTGTTGCAGTGATGATCAATCTGCATATTACTCTTTTATTAGATAGGATGGAGGCCTGGTACAGGGTTGGGGGCCTGTACAGGTTTTATCAATACAGAGTATAGACCACTTTCTCTCCCCTGAAGGGCGTCCCGGATCAGGTGGGGGTTCACTTGGGGTGTGGGGCGGCCTGAGCGAAGGGCCTGTGGTGGTTTGCAGGCAGGCCACGCCCCCTGGCAATGCAAGCAGAGGCCCTGGTATCTGGAATTTATTTTCCTTCTATAATTGAAACTTTGTAGCCTGGAGCGGAGCCAAGCCTGGGGCTCCCTCTGAGGCCGGTAGCCATTTGTGTTGGGGTTATAATTGAAACTTTGTTGCCTTAAGCGGGTGGGCCCGGCCAGGGTGGGCGGAAAGTTTTGCTTCCCCTGTTGCCAGGGGCAACCCTGGCTTGCTCTCTCAAGCTCCGTTCTGCCGCCATTTCTGTTTGAATTTGTTTACCTTCTATAATTGAAACTTTGTAGCTTGAGTGGAGGCTTAGGCCTGGCAAGGGCAGGCGGAAAGCTTGGCTTCCTCTGTTACCTAGGAAACCTTGCTCTCTGTGGCTGTAGCCATCTTGGTTGGGTTAATTTGCATACTCGCTCTGATTGGATGGTGGGCGTGGCTTGTGGGTGTGTTGGAGGTATGGTCAATTTGCATATTTGTCTATTATTAGGTAGGATTCCTAGTCCTTTGCCTAGCTGCTAAAGACAATGCCTAGCATATATATTAGATGCAATAAAGCCAGAGTTATCTTCCTGAATACTGATACATGAGCTCTAATATAATGAATATTCTTTAGTGGATAGAATTATTAAAGTTTTATGCTTTTGTAAAAAATGAAGAAACTGAGCCCACCCCCAAAATTACTATGCTGACGTTGACATAATTTTGTTTTGGAGATTTTTCCCTGGGCTTTTGGTTTGTTTGTTTTATTTTTCAACTACAAAGCCTGTGTTTTTTCTCGCTCTTTATTTCCAGCCTGAGTACTGCAACTACCTTATTTTGAAAGTATTTAAACTCTAATCCTCAATGTCTTCACACATAATGAACCAATTAGATAAGATTATTTTAAAGTATGATTTTGAAGTTACATGGTTTTGTGATTATATGTCTTCTTTTGTGTGTGTGTGTGTGATTATATGTTTTCTAAGCAACTCAAGGATATTACTTTTAAAGAAATTTCTGGTTCATTTTTGTTGAGAAAATTTTTTATTTTGCTTTCTCATAAATCATATTCTTTGAAAAACACTTTTCATTTTTTGTTTTTTCTAATAAGTATACATTTTAAATGTATGTGTGTAATGTGTTTACTTCTATTTATAGGAAGGGAAAAAAATCAAAAGGATAAAAATACTACATATCAAACCTAGAATAGAAAAGGGTAAAAATTATAAAACTGTTAAAATATTTTCCTGTTTTCTAATCATTAGAAATCCTGAAGTTGTTTGAAACTACTGTTCTGTAAAACCTTTTTGCTTGGTTGCATATCTTCAAAATGTATGTCCATATTTTAATGAAGAAAAGTACAAAGTGGTTGACAGAAGGTCAAATTATAGACTGACAGTAATCTAGTAAAAATAAAGATGTTACTAGGGAGGCGACCGGGCTCATCAGGGGAAGGCACCAGCCCCATCACCCCGCTGCTGCAGCCACTGCCAGTCACCACAGCCACCAAGGTATTTTCATCAATACAACTCCAGTCCCTTCACCAAGAAAAAATGACAACTTTCTTTAGGATTTTCAAGATGTGTCTTTCATAGGATATGCATTTCTTTCTTTATTTTATTTTTTATCCTCACCTGAGGATATGTTTCCATTGACTTTTAGAGAATGTGGAAGAGAAAGGGAAAGACAGAGAGAAACATCAAAGTGAGAGGAACACTTTGATTGGTTGCCTCTTGCATGAGCCCTGACCTGGGCCCTGGCCTGGGAGGAGCCTGCAACCTAGGTACATGCCCTTGATCAGAATCAACCCAGACTCTGCTGTGGACAGGCTGAGGCTCTATCCACTGAGTCAAACCGGCTAGGGCAGGATATGACATTTCTTAGCCCTCCAGCAGCGGACCTTCATTTTTTTCTCCAGAAGTGTGGTGGAAAAACCCTAGATCACCTTTTTGGATTCTTATTACCCAAGTTACTAAGAATATTACCAGTGGCATACAGGAAGCTTAGCCAATGTGCAGTCCGAAAAGGTGTTTCCTCTATAGTTCACACCAATCAAGGGCTGGGCCCTGCCCAGGCCTAAAGCCTCTGGCCAAAGCTTTAGGCCTGGGCAGGGGCCCTCTAGCTCCCTCTGATTGTAGGCTCCACCCCTGCCCAGGCCAAAAGCCTCTGCCTCTGGCCCAGGCTTTCGGCCTTGGGCAGGGGACCCCCAGCTCCCTGCAATCGCAGGCTCCGCCCCCGGCCAAGACCACAAGGCTAGGGCCCTGGGCAGGGGACCCCCAGCTGGCTCCGACTGCCCAGCTCCGGCCCCGGCCAAGGCCACCAAGGGCAGGCGGAAAGCTTGGCTTCCTCCATTGCCGGGGAAACCCAAGCATCCCTCCTGCTCTTCGTGGCTGTAGCCATCTTGGTTGGGTTTATTTGCATATTCGCTCCTGATTGGCTGGTGGGCGTGGCTTGTGGGTGTAGTGGAGGTATAGTCAATTTGCATATTACTCTTATTAGATAGGATAAGTTTAGAGTACAGAAACAAGATAGCAATAGAACTGGTAAGCATACTCAGGGGCTTTAATGCTGGAACTAGTGGAACAATCACAAAATCATTAGGACAAATTTGATGGACTACTAGGAATTAAGAGAAACTGCAGAATGAGCCATAATCTTAATTCTAAAAGCAACCTTAAGCAGCAACAAGAGTTTAAGACTAAAAAAAAAGTTGGTTTTAAATAATGTATCAGCGTTTTCTCTTAAATGTTCTTTCTATTTGATAAACATTTATTGAGCACTGATCATGTACCCGGTATTTTAATAGATATTTGGTACATTATTTTCTAGTTTCTTAAGCATTTCTCACTTTGTTTAACTTAAATAAAGTAATGATTACTTTTTAATAAAGAGTTTATTTTATTAGAAAGTGCTTCTCTGTGATCTCTCATTGATGCCCTTGTTACTATTTTAACTACTGTCATCTTTTGGTGTTTAATCTAAATTGTAGGTAAAATTCTAACCTTTGGATTAGAGCAATGCTGCCAAAAGAATGGTGATCTTTGATAAATAGTTTGGCCCTTTCTGAGGGAAAAAATGCACTGAAACTTTTTTTCACATAAAACATACATTTTGCCAATTCTATGCACATAATTCACATTTTGCAACTTTTAAATGTAGGATGATTTTTATTTATTTATTTTTTTAAATATATTTTATTGATTTTTTACAGAGAGGAAGAGAGAGGGATAGAGAGTTAGAAACATCGATGAGAGAGAAACATTGATCAGCTGCCTCCTGCACACCCCCTACTGGGGATGTGCCCGCAACCAAGGTACATGCCCTTGACCGGAATCGAACCTGGGACCCTTGAGTCTGCAGGCCGACGCTCTATCCACTGAGCCAAACCGGTTTCGGCTAGGATGATTTTTATAAAAACTCATTAACAGTATTCTGTTCTTCATAATCATTAGGTGCACGTGTACATGACAAGGACTAAGTTGTCATGGACTAAGTTTACCTCAGCCAACATGAAGTTAACATGGTGTTCATCTTCAGTAATGGGCTTTCCTATTAATTTTAATGTTGGTTAAATTTGCATTTTATGGTTGATACTCATTTCTTTTATCCCCAATCACAAAAATGACTCACTGAAAAATGATGAAAATAGTAATAAATATGCCATTAATTAAATGCCATAATGTAAATAGTAGAAAGCACTTCAGTGTGAATGCAGAATTAGAAGGTGTTTGCACTGTGCAAGAGATTCTGAGTGATCTTTTCAAAACATCAGATGAACCATATGAGGAAGGAGTAATGAATATCTGAAGTTCTTTTTGGCTTACAATCTATTTACCACTGGTCAGTAGAACATATCTCAATTTAAAATCTGTCATACAAGGTGGAGAAGAGTCCAAAATTACAAATATCATACAGAGTTGCATTCCTTAAAATAAACCACATATGAAACACTGTTATCAGTTTCTGGCCAGATGTTTGGCACACACACTCAGCACTTTATGGCACGGAGCCACCTCACTTCACATCAGTCTCTTAGGCCAGTTACATGGGCACTAAGATGTTTTAACATCTCTTGTCTTTTTTAAAAATATATATTTTATTTTTTTTTTTTTACAGAGAGGAAGGGAGAGGGATAGAGAGTTAGAAACATCGATCAGCTGCCTTCTGCATACTCCCTACTGGGGATGTGCCTGCAACCAAGGTACATGCCCTTGACCGGAATCAAACCTGTGACCCTTCAGTCCACAGGCCGACGCTCTAGCCACTGAGCCAAACCGGTTAGAGCTTAACATCTCTTGTCTTAAAGATTATGTCCATTTTTCTGTTTGTGTTTTCTATGTTGGGTCATCCGATGTACCCTATAACAAACTAATAAAAAAAAGACACTATTGCTGAGAAGCTTATATTTGTTAACACTTTCAATGTTAATAACAAATATAATCAGAACAATCAGAAAACAAATCTTTTAGAAAAATTCTATCCAAGTTGCTTAATTCAGTAACAACACCAAAGAGCAGTTTCTATCATATGCGTTCTAGAGGTGGGGTTTTTTGTGTGTGTTTTCAAACTATAAGAGAATTTTATTTAGAAAGTCACAGAAGTAAAAGTGAGCTGTAGAAGAATGGGGTCACGAAACAAGATACAGAGGCAAAGAAGGGCCCTTGGGGGTTTAGGAGAGACAGAGAGAGAGAGAAACACCTTGAGAGACTAAGGAGGGAGGAAAGGCATGGGCATGCTCTGGTAAAACCGGCCAGGTCCCTGTCTCAAGGGATTTTATCTGAAGTCTCAGGAGGATCTTAATAGAACATTCATCAGCTTTCCAGGTGTGGCCCTCATGGTCTCCACTGATTGGTCAGCACTAGGGCAGGATGTCATTAGTCAGTAGAGCTGGTCCTGATGTCAGCCATGGCAACGCTCTTGATTTGCTGCTCCTCTGGGCCTGGAGCTGAAACACAGCTGTGGCCTATGTGCCATCTCCAGGGGCTAATGCTAAAGGGAGTGGTCGTGCAAGGGCTTGCAGTTTTGCCTGTTGTTCAGCACATGGGGCTCTCCACCCTGATGACCCTCTGCACCTGGCCTATCTCTCCTGCTCTGTTCATGCCTATCTTACTACTACATTCCCCCAACTCAAGGATTTTTGGCTCTCAATTCTCTAAGGGAAACAGGCATGGGGTCTCTTCTGCAGCTACTATCTGCTGAAGAGGGATAGAGTTTTCTTTCAGAGCCAAAAGATCCTTGCTCTCTCTTGGAGGGACAATGAGGCCTGGGCACAGAAGGAGGTTGCAATGTTGTCCAGAGTGGGCAAAGGATGGTATTCCTGGAGCATGAAAAGGGCTGTAACCTATTGGAGAAAACTTGTGTTATAAACCTTAATACTACTGAGGCAAAATTTAGAACGGCAATTATAGTGAACAGTCCTAGAGGATATTTTATGTTGCAGACAAAACTATTGATGTGCAGTGTCTGAATTATGATTTGGCATATGTGTTACATATATGAGTAAGAGAAGTCTTGGAATACAATACAAGATTACATTAGGAAATAAGTTTTGGTGAGGACTAGAAAGGGTGTGTCAAACTTTAATGATGGAACACCAGTTTGGGGGCAGCAATGAAAGTGGTTGTTAGGTAAATAAGAGTTTTATACAAAAAGCCAATCAACTCATCCCCTTCTAAAAAGAGAGCAGCTATTTTTCAACAATAAACCATCAAGATATTGATTCAGTGTTGAAGGGAATAGAAATACAATTCCATTTTATCCCTTGTATCTACACCATTTTTTAAAATGCTGTATGAAAAACTGGGCAGGAAGGTACAAAGCTGTTTTGTTTCTCCAATACTGCCTGTTTAGAGGAAAGGTGTTCCCATGAAATTTTGAGATAAAAGCATAGATTAAAAATATTTCTTTGTGATGTTGTTAATGTCAGTAAGAGGCTTTTCTTTGATGTTAGGTGCTTTGCTCAAGTGGCATATCAAGCAGTCTATCCACTGTCTTGAAGAGACATCCCACCAGGTCCATAATGTGAATTGTAATGTCAGGGAGATAGATAATTTTAAGATTACACAACTCTTGTGTAAATGGCTCAGTTCCACAGAGCTTCGTTCCCCAGTTCCTCCCCAATCTCATTTTCTTGGCTTACTGCAGAAATATAATGAATGTATTTGGGAAGTTATTTAAAACCAGGTCCAAACACTGCAACATAATATAAAAGAATACTTTCCTAAGCTGAAAACAAAGGACAGATTGGGAATCCAATTAACACCATCTGCAGGTAGATTTTTCTTCTGGTGATTGGGGGTAAGATTATTGTGAAAGTGCATGCCTATTTTTAGAATACCAGTGACAAGCTTCCTCTTTCTATATGAAAATGTTAATACTGAACAGAGCTGGGGGTGGAGGGGGGTTGGGAAATAACTGCTTATATATCATTCTTAGAGAGGTTTAACAAGTTGAACACTAAAAGCCTATGCCGACCTGACTTTTTTTCTTAAAGTAGTAATCATCTTTTTACACACGCAATTTCACTGAACCACGTCACCGGCATTATTTAGCAAGCATTCAATGCCCTTATTTCCTGTCCTTTTGTAATCCTGGTATTTTGGCAACTCGTCAGAGATCACTTCACTCTGTCCTTTTACTCCCACCCAAATAAGGCTTCATTTGAAACATTTTTCAGTACTGGATTGAAAAATACTTTTTAAAAAATGTTTCCTTTGTTCACATTCTATGAATTACAATGACAAAGCACATGTCACTTATCAGTAGACAGTCTTTCTTTTAGAAGTATGTAGAGCAAGGGCCTGTTTTGTACAATATATTGGAGTCTCATAAAATAATTTTTATATTCTTTGTTATTTCCTAACCAAAAGAAAGCTTCTGTTCATTATCATAATTAGTAAATACACAAATATGTCATATTTCTTTACTTATATCCAGATGGCTGGCTATGATCTTCCTTCCTTTTATAGGCTGGTCATGGTAAGCCTGGCACTTTTGAAGCTCTTGAACTGGCACATTAGGCAAAGTCTCAGTGTTGGTCACAAGTACCTTTAAAATACATCTGGCCCTAGCTGGTTTGGCTCAGTGGATTGAGCATTGGCCTGTGGACTGAACGGTCCCAGGTTCGATTCTGGTCAAGAGCACATGCCTGGATTGTGGGCTCCATCCCCAGGAGGGGGTGTGCAGGAGGCAACCAATCAATGATTCTCTCTCATCATTGATGTTTCTATCTCTCTCTCCCTCTCCCTTCCTGTCTGAAACCAATAAAAATATATAAAACAAAGAAACAACATCTCGCCCAGCCCGGCCGGTATTGCTCACTGGTTGAGCATCGACCCATGAACCAAGAGGTCAACAGTTTGATTTGGTTGGATTCCCAGTCAGGGCGCAAACCTAAGTTGTAGGCTCATTCCCTGTAGGGGGCATCCAGGAGGCAGCCCATTGATGATTCTCATCATTGAGGTTTCTATCTCTCTCTCCCTCTCTGAAGTCAATAAAAATATATTTAAAAAATATACTTCTGGTACCTCGCACCCTTGGGGATCAATAAAAAATCATCTTTTTGGTGCTTGGAGACAAAGGTATCACATCTCTTGATATTTTAGAATTACAACAGCATAATACATAATTATCCCAAGCAAACTTACAAACTAATTCTTTGAATGTCTGGCAGCAATTTAAAAAGGACATGTAAGGATTTAATCCCTTCCATTGTGTAGAGGGCCTCCTGGGAAGGCACCTGAGCATTCTATATTGGTCCCTCTTGCCATTTTGGCCAAGAGGGACCCTCTTCTCACAATCCAATTGTCCACAGCTGTTGCCTGAGTTTTCAGTTCATGCTGAGGTTGAAGCCTCATGGTGGCTGGTACCATGGATCTGTCTCTCGCCCAGTGGGGTGAGCTGGGCCCTCCCGGGAGAAGAAACCCGGGTTCCCCAAGATATGTGATCAGTGCTGGGGCCCCGCCAGCAGGTGAGGGGATCCCAAGGCAGGTGCTGGGCATGGAGGCCACGGGGACATAGGTTACCAAGGAGACAGAACTGAACCTCATATCACCCTGCTTGGCCCCGGAGGATGGCTGGTTAGTCAATGACGGGTAAGATTCTTCAGGGAAGAAACAACCTAAGACAGGCACAGTCGCAGTGGGGCCATCAGGAGAGAACTTGGGGGTCAACAGAGGTGGGGCACAGACCTTGTTAGAGTAATAAATTTGACAGTAAAATAGTAGTCAAGTTTTCAGGCTAATTTAAATTGGCTAATTGAAACAAGCGAATATTCTAGAAAAATTAATAGTACTGGACAAAAAACAGTTCCTAAAGTGTTAACTAAAATTTTTATTGGTAGTTCATCTCATGATAAAATTGCATAACAGGTAATGAACCTAAAGCAGTTATATTATAGTGCAAAAAATAAAATTTAAAAGCTATCAAGACTACATTAAAAAAATTTTTAAAGCCTCTTAATATTTAAATCAAAAAAAGGGGGGATAGTAGAAGAATATCATGTAAGGAAAACTATCCTGTAAGTAAATTACATCTAGAAAATTTGTACTTTAGAAAATTAATTGTAATGCTAAAAGCAAGACACCCATGAAAAACACACATGGTGTCAAAACAAGACAGAGGAAAATCATTTGGGCAAAAAATGAAAAAGGATTCCAAGTAAAATTTATAGGAAATATTCCTTTATTAACTTTTGGTCGAGAATATGTTTGTATATTTTCAGAAAACAACTCTGAGACCATGTGGATTCTAGCAACAGAGAGGAATTGACAGGACTACTCCAGCCATGAAGACAGAAAAGAAACAGTCCAGAGATGGAAGACGCTGACGTCGCCTTGCCATACTAGCAGTCAGCAGCTGTGTCACTGCAGGTTGCCTAAGACCAAACCAGAGAGGGTCGGACCTGCATTACCACCATTTGTCCACCATCCAGAACTGAAATATCATTGCTGACATGTACACATAAGGAACTGTTTGACATAGCATAACCATTATAGCTTGTTTCATTTTCGGTTCTTATAAGTGTATTTCTAGTAGCACATGATCTCACTCATCTAGGGGAAATGATGAACAACATAGATGGATGAACAAGAACAGACCCAGAAACAAGGAGGAATG
The DNA here is from genome assembly GCF_027574615.1 of Eptesicus fuscus. Taxonomy (NCBI): domain Eukaryota; kingdom Metazoa; phylum Chordata; class Mammalia; order Chiroptera; family Vespertilionidae; genus Eptesicus; species Eptesicus fuscus. The sequence goes on along the minus strand of NC_072475.1, from coordinate 88,196,899 downwards.
GATCAGACTGTCGGGCCCCAGAGGGAGGGTAGGGGAAGGTGGGAATATAGGGGAGAGATCAACCAAAGGACCTGTGTGCATGCATATGAGCCTAACCAGTGATTAAGGACAACAGGGGGGTGGGGGCATGCGTGGGGAGGGGTGTGGGCTGGGAATGGGAGGATGAGGATAAATATGTGATACCTAAATCAATAAAGAAATTAAAAAAAAATACTTCTGGCCCTATTGCTAGACTTTGCATGGTGATGAGTTTAACTTTTACCCATAATAAAAGCTGCATGCCAATAAACAAGTTCTCGAGGTATGTAAAGTATAGTGAATAATATAAATTTTCACCACTCTTGAATAACAGCAATAGGTAATTTTTCAAGACTAAGTGAACTTGAATTACAAAAGCTTTTAGGGAATGCATAGAACTTTGTAGATGAATAAACAAGTACACTTTTACAAGTTCCATTTTAGAATGCCTACTTTAAAATATTAAATTTTGATTTATTTAAACATGTTTATTGGACTACACATTGCTAGAAACATATTTGTGAAGGCCCAAATAGCATGACATACTATTGCAAAACCACCTTGCCTTTCTTTGCCTATCACATTTTCTTTAAAATTTTAAAATTAAGAAGGAATCAAGGAGACTATCCTCCTCTTGTTGGAACCCAAATGCTGCTTGCTGCTGATTATTTTGAAGGAAAGAAGCTTGCGATAACCTCTTAAAGTAGAATGTGGAATTTTAGTGACATCTGGTGGCCAAGACTTTTCTCTGAGTATTTTATATCTGTCATAGATTGGCTTTGTAATATAGTGGACTTCCAGCTGGAAAACTTGTACTTGTAGGGGTACTTAAAGACTGATGAAAATTTAACCTGGTATAAAGACTTAAGGCAATTTCCTTATCTCCAATCTCATTTCCTCTCCCTAAACAAACTTGACTATGCCTGTGGTCTAGCACTCTTAACATTTTTTCAACCTTCCTTTTATAGTTACTATTTTCCCACTTTACAAAGGAGATCTTCTCGCCCCTTCTGAACCTCACTGTAGTGCAATGCCTGGTGATGGCAAAACCTCTTGAGTGCTAAACACAGAGAATTTTGAGTTATTGGGGTTGGTGTAGTGAAAGGGAATCACTGTAGTACTGTTCAGCAAAAGTTTTTCAAGTCAAGTGGCTGCTAAACTTTCTTTAAAATGATTCAGTTTCCACAAATTAAAGAAAAAGCAAATTACGTTTTCATTTGATAGAAAATATTTCACTCACTAAAAATATTTTCACTCACTAAAAATAAATCTGACTTTTTTCCTTTTGATGTAAAATTTACATACACTATAATGTGCAAATCTTACCTAGGTATATGTTTAAAATATTGGGTGTTGTTATAATTTTAGTCCTCTCTACTTATTAATGTAAGCATGATTTCTCATGCTTATATATAAAAAAATGAATGGATTTGATGATGAACTCTTACAAGCAATAAACCCATCAAATTAAATTAAGATTTCCAGTAAAATATGTGAACTAGTTTTGTTGTTTTGATAAATTATATAATACTAAAAATTATAACTCAATCCAGAAGAAAATTTTAGCACATTGTAGTGAATAATTTTAAATTATGAAAATTTTCTTGCATAGAAGTGTTGTAATCAGTAAGTATTTTAAGCATAAAATATATCACTTGGGATAAAATTCTTTGGGACAACTGGAATAAAAGTAGAAATTTAAGGATTGCAAGTAAAATTTATAACTATAAAAGGAGCTTATTTATAAATATTTAAATAGATAGAAGTCAATGAAGTTTGATATGTCTTAAAGAGTTATTTAACACTTTATTTTAAAAGATGGAAATGACTCTTTTTCAACTACCTAGTAATGTAATGAAATATTTCAGATGTCAACTCAAAATCTGTGAGGGGGTAAAGTTTACAAATGTTCTTTCAGTGGATAAGCAAGCAAACAAGTTTGAAGAGCAAGACTTTATATTATTTAACTTGACCTTCCATTCATTAGCTCAGATAGATAATGTTTAGGAAGAAAATTACTTTCACTCAGCTTTAGATATGTAGCAATATTTTCTGAAGCTAAAATTAGGACAAAGTCAGTAGTTTATAGAACATTTCAAATCAAAACGATATTGCAAGATCTAGGAAACTGTTGTCATTACAGCATAAGCCAGAAATCAAAACAAAAAAAGTTGAGTTTGTTTAGTTTTTTTTTTTTCTGATTAGAAACAAAGTATTCTGATTTGCCTTATTGTAAGATTTCATTGATTATAAGCTACATCATTAATTAAATTATTTTTGGTGCTAAAAATTATCATTATGCTCAATCCTATATAATAAAAGGCTAATATGCAAATAGACCAAACGGTGGAACAACCGAACAACTGGTTGCTATGACGTGCACTGACCACCAGGGGGCACGCGCAGAACATGGTGGGTGTCAGCAGCAGGCAGCAGAGTGCAGAACATGGTGGGTGTTGACTGTGGTGGGATGATGGAGCAGGTGAGCAGGGGCTCCAGACCAAGTCAGAGTGTTGGTCGTTGTCATCGGGGTGAGCCTCTGGTGGTTACTGAAAATTCTTTGCTCCCACACACCACGGTCCTGCCTGGTGCTCGCACCTGCTGCTGGCACTGGCCCCGCTTGCACCCGCTGCTGGCATCTGGCACCGGCCCCAATCACTCAGTGCCATCAGCAAGTGTAAGTGGCAGCTACCAGCCCCGATCACCCCTCAGGGCTTCTCCACCTCCCCCTGCTCCTGAGGGGTGATCGGGGCTGACAGTCGCCTCTTGCACCCGCTACCAGCGATGGCCCCGCTCATACCCACTGCAGGCACCCAGCGCCGGTCCCAACTACTCGGTGCCATCAGCGGGTGCAAGTGGCGGCTGCTGGCCTGACCGCTCCTGAGGGCTTCTCCACCTCCCCCTGGATCCTGAGGGGCGATTGAGGCAGCAGCCACCTCTAGCACCTACTGACGGTGCCAGCCCACTTGTACCTGCTGCTGGTGCTGGCCCCAATCGCTCCGCACTGTCAGCGAGTGTGAGTGAGGCCAGTGCTGTCAGCGCGTGGGAGTGGTGGTGGCGGGAGAGGGGCTGCCAGCAGACAGGGGACTGGGGGCTGTGGCGGGAGGGGCCAGGCAGGGGCATGGAGGATGGGCCGAGACCCGCCCCTGTGCCCACCACAGCCTCATGGCTCACAGTTCCTTTCAAGGTGCACGAATTCATGCACTGGGCCTCAAATAGATATATAAAGAAAAAAAATCCAATGTCAGCAATGTTAAATGTGTGTGTGTTGGTGGGCAGGGGTGGGGGGGAGATGAGGAAGTATCTTAAGATTGAAGAAATAAGCTACATAAAATGGTTTTTTAAATAACAGGTTTTTATATTTATTTATTTATTTATATATATATATATATATATATATATATATATATATATATATATATATTTTATTGATTTTATTACAGAGAGGAAGAGAGAGGGATAGAGAGTTAGAAACATCGATGAGAGAGAAACATCGATCAGCTGCCTCCTGCGCACCCCCTACTGGGGATGTGCCCGCAACCACGGTACATGCCCTTGACCGGAATCGAACCCGGACCCTTCAGTCCGAAGGCCGACGCTCTATCCACTGAGCCAAACCGGTCTCGGCAGGTTTTTATTTTTTTATGTGGCATTAGGGTTACACAGAGATGTAGAGTATGGTCAATATTTTTATATAAACAGGAGAAAATTTAATAAGGAAAAAAGTACAATTAGTACTAACAAACTGGAAGCATTTGCAGAGTAGATTGAACTGTAAGTAAAGAGCAAGACTTAGATTCATGTAGAACAGAGGTTGGCAAACTAAATATTGTCCAAGAGTCAGGGCCTGTCCAACATCTGTTTTTATATAGCACCTCGAGCTAAGAATGGTTTTAATATATTTAAATGGTTGAATAAAAGTTAAAAGAATCATATTTGGTAACATGAAAGCTATAGGAAATTCAAATTTTATTGGAACACATGCATGTTCATTCATTTACTGTTGGCTGTTTTGGCTCTACAGGGCAGAGTTGAGTAGTTGTGACCAAGACCGTAAGACTTGCAAAGCCTAAAATATTTAGCTGACTTTTAACACAAAAACTTTGCCTATCTCTGCTGTAGAGCAATTTTACAGGCAGGATTTGTGACAAGCACAAAGGCTCAGTGGTGATGGTGTGGCATGATGGAAGGAGGAGTAATAGAAGAAGAGTCAGTAGAGTAGAAGTGGATTAGGGCCAGCTTGAAAGACTTTATGTTAGGCATGGAAATGTCTCAGCAGCTTTCGGAGCCAGGGAATAATTGTCACAGTGCTCTTTAGAAAGATTAACTTGGCAGTGGTCTGTGAAATAGATTAGAACACAGTATTAACACCTGGGGTAGAGAAGTTCAAAGATTATAGCAATGGTATCAACATGAGGCAGCATGTATCTGTAGCTCAGAGGTGATTTGGAAATGAAAGGAAAGGAACAGATAAAAAATTAATATTTATTAGAAATAGCAATTGATTTTAAAGATCTTTTAATATGGATTTTACCCTAGGGCTAGTATACATGATTTGACCAAATTCTGTTAAATGGAACTATTTTATATAATAAAAAGCTAATATGCAAATAGACCGAATGGTGGAACAACCAAACAACTGAACAACCGGTTGCTATGACATGTGCTGACCACCAGGGGGTGCATGCAGAACATGGCGGGTGTTGGCCTTGGTGGGATGGTGGAGCAGATGAGCCAGGGCACCATACCAAAGCAGGGCTCCAGTCGCTGTCATCAGGGTGAGCCTCTGGTGGTTACTAAAAATTCTTTGCTCCCGTGCGCCTTGGTCCCACCCAGGGTTCAAACCTGCTGCTAGCAACGGCCCCACTCGCACCTGCTGCTGGCGCCCGGCGCCAGTTCCAATCACTCGGCATCTTCAGCAAGCCCTGATCGTCCCTGAGGGCTTCTCCACCTCCCCCTGCTCCTGAGGGGTAATCGGGGCAGCAGCCACGGCTTGCACCCACTGATGGTGCTGGCCCCAATCGCTCTGCGCCATCAGCGGGTGCGAGTGAGGCTGGTGCTGTCAGTGCATGGGAGTGGCAGCGGCGAGAGCGGGGCTGCTGGCAGACAGGGAACTGGGGGCGCGGTGGGAGGGGCCGGGCGGGGGCGTGGAGGATGGGCCTAGACCCATCCCTGTGCCCACCACAGCCTCGTGGCCCACAGTTCCTTTCAAAGTGCACGAATTTGTGCACTGGGCCCCTAGTGTAAATAATAAGATGCTACTCCCAATGTGAAGTTAACCAACCAATCACTAGGTCTCCTCTTGAGTGCAATGGCAACTTACTTGTCTATCAAAGCATTTGCTCACTAAGAATTTATTCTGGCCTAGCCGGTTTGACTTAGTGGATAAAGTGTCAGCCTGCGGACTAAAGAGTCCCAGGTTTGATTCTAATCAAGGACACATGCCTGGGTTGCAGGCTCAATCCCCAGTGGGGGGCATGCAGAAGGCGGCTGTCGATGATTCTCTCTCATCATGGATGTTTCTATCTCTCTTCTCCCTCTCCCTTCCTCTCTGAAATCAATAAAAATATATTTTTAAAAAAAGAAACAACCTGCAAATGAAAGAAAAAGAGAATTCTCCAGAAAAAGAGATAAATGAAATGGAGATACAAAATTTATCTGATATAGACTTCAGAATAGTGGTGGTAAAGATGCTCAACAGCATGAGAAAAGATATAGTAACTATGAAAACAAAATTAAAGAATGACATAGCACAAATAAAGACCACATTGGAAGGAGTACACAGCAGATTAGCGGAAGCTGAGGATCAGGTCAGTGAATTAGAAGACACAGTAGAAAAAAATCACTCAACCAGAGAACCAAAAAGAAAAAAAAAACAATTAAAAACCAGGAGGACAGCTTAAATATTGTGAAATGTAACAATATTTGCATAGTAGGTGTGCCAGAAGAGGCAGAAAGTGAGCAAGGGATAGAGGACATGTTTGAAGAAATAATGGCAGAAAACTTCCCTAACCTGGTGAAGGAAAAAAGTCACACAAGTTCAGGAGGCACAGAGAGTCCCAAGCAAGAAGAACCCAATAGACCCACACCCAGACACATCATAATTAAAGTACCAAAAATTAAAGACAAAGAGAGAATCTTAAAGGCAGCAAGAGAAAAGAAAACTGTTACCTATAAAGGAGTTCCCATAAGACTGTCATCTGATTTCTCATCAGAAACTCTAGAGATCAGAAGGTAATGGCATGAAGTACTCGAGGTATTAGAAAGCAAGGATCTGAAACTAAGATTACTATATCCAGCAAGGCTATCGTTCAAAATAGACAATGAAATAAAGAGCTTCCTGGACAAAAAAAAAAAAAAAAAAAAAGGCTAAAAGAGGTCATCACCACCAAGCCAGCATTACAAGAAAAGCTAAATGGACTGCTGTAATGAGAAGAAATAGAGAGAGAAACATAGGCATACAACATTAAAATGGCAATACATAAGTACCTATCAATAATAACCTTAAATGTAAATGGATTAAATGTTCCCATCAAAAGACATAGGGTAGGTGTGGATACAAAAATGTGACCCAACTATATGCTGTCTACAAGAGACACACCTCAAAACAAAAGACTCACACAGTTTGAGAGTGAAGGGATGGGAAAAAAATTTCCATGCAAATGGAAAGGAAAAATAAGCTGGGTAGCAATACTCATATCTGACAAAATAGACTTCAAAATGAAGGCCATCACAAACCGACCTACATAAGGTCGTCACTACGTAATACTAAAGGGATCGATTCAACAAGACGATATAACTCTGGTAAACATATATGCACCTAATATAGGAACGCCGAAATATATAAAACCACTTCTAGAGGATTTCAAGAGAGAGATCAACAACAATACAGTCAGAGTCCGGGACTTTAACACCCTGCTGACTTCAATGGATAGGATCCTCCAGACAAAAAATAAACAAGGAAACAGTGACTCTAAAGGACACACTGGATCAGACGGGCCGCTCACTCTTTCCTCCTTGAAACACTTTCTTCAAGGTGCCCCTAGGACACCACCGCCTTTTGTCTTCTTTGTATCTAACTGGCCACTGTTTCTCTCTTTCCCTTACTAATTCCTCGTTTTCCTGATCTATTAACATTGGAGGGACTCAGAATTCAGTCCTTAGATTTCTTCAGTACCATACATCATACTTTGGTGGTCTCAGCCATTCTCATGGCACTAAATAACATCTTTGTGCTCATAATTTTCAAATTTATACCTTTGGTTGGACTCTCCAAACACATGTTATATTTATGTTTAAATTCTTTATTGTTGAAAGTATTGCCTATGTCTCCTTTTCCCCCCATCGACCTCTCCCCACCCACTCCCACCTTCCACACAGGTCTTCACCTCCCCTATTGTCTGTGTCCCTTGGTTATGCTTATATGAATGCATACAAGCCCTTTGGTTGATCTCTCCTATTTCCATCCCCCCAACCCACCCCTGCCTTCCCTCTTAGGTTGGACAGTCTGTTCGATGCTTCAATGACTCTGGCTCTATTTTTGTTCATCAGTTTATGTTGCTCATTATAGTCTACAAATGAGTAAGATCATGTGATATTTATCTTTCTCCAACTAACTTATTTTGCTTAGCATAATGCTCTCCAGGTCCACCCATGCTGTTGCAAATGATAAGAAAGAACTCTTTCTTTTTTACAGTAGTGTAGTATTCCATTGTGTAGATGTACCACTGTTTTCTAATCCACTCATCTGCTGATGGGCACTTAGGCTGTTTCCAAATCTTAGCTATTGTAAATTGTATTGTTATGAACATAGGGGTGCATATATCCTTTCTGATTGGTGTTTCTGATTTCTTGGGATATGTTCTTAGAAGTGGGATTACTGGGTCAAATGGGAGTTCCATTTTTAGTTTTTTGAGGAAACGCCATACTGTTCTCCACAGTGGCTGCACCAGTCTGCATTCCCAACAGCAGTGCACAAAGGTTCCTTTTCCTCCATATCCTTGCCAGCACTTGTTGTTTGTTGATTTGATATTGATAGCCATTCTGACAGGTGTGAGATGGTACCTCACTGTTGTTTTGATTTGCATCTCTCAGATGATTAGTGACTTGAGCATGTTTTCATGTGTCTCTTGGCCTTCTCTATGTCCACTTTCGAAAAGTGTCTAGTTAGGTCCTTTGCCAATTTTTTGAATGGGTTGTTTATCTTCCTTTTCTCAGGTTGTATGAGTTCCCTATAAATTTTGGAGAGTTCAACCCTTATCAGATGTCACATTAGCAAATATGTTCTCCTATGCAGTGGGCTCTCTTGTTATTTTGTTGATGGCTTCTTCTGTGGTGCAAAAGCTTTTTATTTTGATGTAGTCCCATTTGTTTATTTTCTCCTTAGTTTCCATTGTCCTAGGAGAAGTATCGGTAAAGATATTGCTATGAGATATGTCTGATATTTTGCTGCCTATGGATTCTTTTAAGATTTTTCCCATCTTACGTTTAAGACTTTTATTCATTTTGAGTTTATTTTTGTGTATGGTTTAAGTTGGTTTTCTAGTTTCATTCTTTTGCATGTACATGTCCAATTTTCTGAACCCCATTTATTGAAGAGACTGTCTTAATTTCATTGTATGCTCTTGCCTCCTTTGTCAAATATTAACTGAGCATAATGGCTTGGATGGATCTCTGGGTTCTCTGTTCTGTTCCATTGGTCTTTATGTCTATTCTTGTGCCAGTACCAGGCAGTTTTGAGAACAGTGGCTTTGTAATATAGCTTGATATCTGGTATTGTGATCCCTCCAACTTTGTTTTTCTTAGGATTGCTACGGCTATGCTAAAGGCATGCTTGACAATTTTTAGAGAAATTCTTGAGAAAGTCCAGTGTTACCATTTCATCATCAACTCCAAACTACATTTCCACTTAGATATCTGATAAATATCTCAAATTAGCATATTAAAAAAAAGAAACTCATGGTCTTTCTCACATCACTCTTACCTTAACTCTGTTCCTCCTGTAGTTTCCTCCGTCTTAGTTCATTGTAAGTTCATCCTTCAGATTCACAGGCCAGAAACTTTGAAGTCATCAATGATTCATCTCTTTGTCTGGCTATCAGGAAATTCTGTCGACTCTTCCTTCAGACAATATCTTGAGTCTGCCTAGTTCTCACAATCTCCACTGCTACCATCCTGGTCTAAGGTACCATCATTCTCACCTGATTTACTGCAAATAACTTCCTAACTGGTCTGATGCTTCCATCTACCTTGCCCTTATTCATTCTCATCCCAAGGATTCTTTTTTTTTTTTTTAAATCATATCACACTACTTGTCTTTGCATGGTCTTTAGGGTATAATCCAAATTTCTTATGATGACCTCTAAGGCTTTGTGCCACTGGCTACTTCTCATTTCCCACTACTCCATCTCTTGCTCACTGATTCATTCTGGCCATCGGTCTCTGTGATGTTCCTCAAACTTGTGACTGTGCTTGACTCCAGGCTGTGTTCTTGCTATTCCCTCTACCTTACCTGGATAGCCACATGATTTACTCTCTCTTTTTAAAATTTTAATTTAATTTAATTATTTTATTTTTTATTGTTGACTAGAGGCCTGGTGCACAAAATTTGTGCATGGGGGCGGGGGGAGGGTGTCCCTCAGCCCAGCCTGCACCCTCTCCAATCTGGGACCTCTTGAGGGATGTCTGACCATCCGTTTAGGCCGGGATCCCATGGGATCAGGCCTAAACGGGTGGTTGGACATCCCTCTCACAATCCAGGACTACTGGCTCCCAACTGCCCTCCCCTGCTGGTCTGGTGCCCCCCAACTGCCCTCCTCTGCTGGCCCGGTCACCCCTAACTGCCCTCCCTGCTGGCCATCTTGTGGCAGCCATCTTGTGTCCACTTGGGAGCAGCCATCTTGTGACCACATGGGGGTGGCCATCTTGTGTCTTGGTGTGATGGTCAATTTGCATATTACTCTTTTATTAGATAGGATACTATTTCAGATGTCCCCTATTCCTCCCCGCTTTGCTCACCTCCACCCAGCCCCCACCACCCCTCCCCTGGCCTTCACTATTGCTACATGATTCACTCTTGCACTACTTTTAACTCTGTGTAAACATTGCATTCTTTTTTTTTTTTAGTATTAAATATTTTGCTCTTTTTTTTAAAAAAAATCCTTATTATTGAAAATATTACATACATTCCCTTTTCCCCCTATTTACCCCCTCCAGCCCACCTCCACTCCTCACCTCGGCCTTCATCACCCTATTGTCTGTGTCTGTGGGTTATACATATATGCATATAAGGTCTTTGGTTGATTACCTCCCAGGCACCCACCCATCCCCGCCTTTCCTCTGAGATTCCACACTCTGTTCCATGCTTCCAAGTCTCTGGATCCACCCTGTTTGTCAGTTTATTGTCTTACTTAGATTCCACATATGAGTGAGATCATGTGATACTTGTCTTTCTCTGACTGACTTATTGCACTTAATATGATACTCTCCAGGTCCCTCCATGCTGTCGCAAAGAGTAAGAGACTCTCTTTTTTTATTGCTGCACAGTATTCCATGGCATAAATGTACCATAGCTTTTTATCCATTTGTCTACTGATGGACACTTGGGCTGTTTCCAGACCTTAGTTATTGTAAATTCTGCTGCTATTGAAATGTGGGGTTTGGGGTACAGATTTTCTGTGGGTCCTTGTCCTACAAAGTTTGAAGAATAAATTCATGGACTAAAAGTCTTCTTTAATAAAATTGTGGAAGTTTATTGGAAGCATATACAAACTCTCCCTGGGGAGGGTTCCACAAAAGGGGAACCCTCTGGGGAGGGGTTCCCAAATAGGAAAAGCCTGCTCTCTCTCTCCTCTCTCTCTCTCTCTCTCTCTCTCTCTCTCTCTCTCTCCCTCTCTCGGAAAAAAAAAAAAAAAAATCTGTCTCGTGTCCCTTTATCTTTGGTTTATATACACTGAGTGGCCAGATTATTATGACCACCTGATGTTTGTAGGCAAATTAGCTATAATTTCACACTGAAGTTGCTAGAGGGCCATACCATTATAAATAGGGAAGCATGTTGTTTACCATGACAGTAGAAGTGATTTTTTTTTTCTGAAGATATGGGTAAACAACACGATTTAACAGCCTTTGAACATGGGATGATTGTTGGCGCTCGGAGCCATGGAGCAAGTATCAGCAAAACAGCTGAATTCGTTAAATGTTCAAGAGCAGCTGTTGTTAAAGTGTTTAAAGACTGGACTGTCAGCCGAAAATCTGGGTCTGAACGTGCGAATTGTGGCCGTCAGCGACTAGTCAATGTTAGGGCAGAATGGAGAGTGGCAAGACTGGTACAAGACAACAGAAGGGCAACAGTGCATCAAATTACTGCAGATCTTAATCAGGGATCCTCTCAAATGATCTCTGAATGTGCAATAATAATCTGGCCACTCAGTGTATATGTGTGTGTGTATATACTAGAGGCCTGGTGCACGAAATTCATGCATGGGGGCGGAGGGGTGTCCCTCAGCCCAGCTTGCACCCTCTCCAATCTGGGACCCCTCGAGGGATGTCCGACTGCCCGTTTAGGCCCAATCCCACCAGACATCCCTCTGACAATCCAGGACTGCTGGCTCCCAACTGCTCACCTGCCTGCCTTCCTGATTTCCCCTAACTGCTTCTGCCTGCCAGCCTGATCACCCCCTAACCTCCCATGCCACCCTGATTGATGTCTAACTGCTCCCCTGCCAGCCTGTTTGCCCCCAACTTCCCTCCTCTGCCGGCCTGGTCACCCCTAACTGCCCTCCTCTGCAGGGTTGATCACCTCCAACTGCCCCCCCTTGCAGTCCTGGTCCCTCCCAACTGCCCTCCCCTGCTGGCCATCTTGTGGTGGCCATCTTGTGTCCACATGGGGGCAGGATCTTTGACCACATAGGGGCAGCTATCTTGATCTTGTGTGTTGGAGTGATGATCAATCTGCATATTACTCTTTTATTAGATAGGATAGAGGCCTGGTGCATGGGTGGGGGCCAGCTGGTTTGCCCTGAAGGGTGTCCTGGATCAGGGTGGGGTTCCCTTGGGGCGTGGAGAAGCCTGGGCAAGGGGCCTGTGGTGGTTTGCAGGCCAGCCACGCCCCTGGCGACCCAAGCAGAGGCCCTGGTATCTGGAATTTATTTACCTTCTACAATTGAAACTTTGTAGCCTGGAGCGGAGCCAAGCCACCTGCTTGATCCGTGGCTGCCGCCATTTCTGTTTAGATTTGTTTACCTTCTATAATTGAAACTTTGTATCCTTGAGTGGAGGCTTAGGCCCACCAGAGTGTGTGGAAAGCTTGGCTTCCTCTGTTGCCTGGGAAACCCAAGCCTCCCTTCTGGTAGCCATCTTGGTTGGGGTTAATTTGCATACTCGCCCTGATTGGCTGGTGGGCGTGGCTTGGCTGGTGGGCGTGGCTTATGTAGTGGAGTGGTGGTTAATTTGCATATTACTCTTTTATTAGAGAGGATATATATATACGTAGTATATATATACTATGCTGAAATTCTTTGTCTGAACGTGAACCTTTTTAATTGGACCCTTCATTAATTTAGGACCTATGCTTTCCTCATTGGTATCAGTATCAGTTTCAAAGGTCAAAGCCCACATGGTATCCCCTCTTTCTCTCCCCCTTATCTTGAAACATTCCTCTATCTTTTGTAAAAATATGTTTTCCTCTTCCTAGTATCTTGCAACATTTCTCTATCCTCTGTCAAAGTATGTTGCCTTCTTCCCATCCTACTGTCCTACATATTTTACTCTAGGTAACTGTAGTGAGTAATACCTTAATGACAGAAACATAATCTATTAATTCATTTTATTTTTATATCACCCAAAATTTGGCACATGGTAGGTTTGATAGTCTCCAGGACAGCAAATGACAGTATTCTGGTCATTTTCTTTATGCCATATTCTTTAGTTTAAAGGCACTATAGGGGAGAGAAAAATGAGGAGGATAGATGTGTATTCTAAAGAAATTTACAATCTACAGGATATTATGTAATCAAATAAACACACAATTAAGAAGTTTAAGGTACAAGCAAAATAAGAAGTAGCAAGTACTATATAGAGTTTCTTTCCTGGAAATATGGCCAACAAGACATGAAAATTCTTTTTTAAATTCTCACTCAAGAGCATGCTGAGAGGGGAAGAGAGCGGGAGAGGGAGAGGGGGAAGGAAAGGGAGAGAGAGAGGAAAAGATAGAGAGAGAGACATTAATGTATGAGAGAAACACCTATTGGTTGCTCTCTGGTAAGGGCATGTGCTAGGTTGTGGGATCAACTGCAACCCAGCACGTGCCCTTACCAGGAATCTAACCAGCAACCCTTCAGTGCATGGGATGACACTCAACCAACTGAACCATTCTGGAGGAGAGTAGAGATATTGATTATATTAATTAACTAGAATTTATATAATTATTCATGCTACAATTTTAAGGGTGACCACTAAAATAAATTGGACTTGCAAACTCTAGAAAATAAATGAAGGGGGATGTGAAGTTAACAGAAAATGAGGTTAAAATTTATGACAAAAGCAAAAAAATTAGAAATCACAAAATAAGATGTTAGCAATATGTAAATATATTAATAGCCATAATAAATATAAATGGATTAAATGGCCAGTTAAAGAAAAAAGATAGACTTGATAAAATAATTTTTAACTTATTAGTACCACTGATGATCCATATAGAAACAAATTACCACTCCAACTCCTATAGAAATCATTTCACATGGCTTGACAAACCAATAAAAGAGCAAAATTTTTTGTTTTCTTAGAAGAAATAAAGAAGAACAGATGACTACAAGACAAAAAGTATTTCTTAGACAAGAGTTACTAGCACATACCACAAGGGGAAAAGATAGTAAAATTAACTACATATACATAAAGTTATTTAATTTGTGTGAAACATAATTAGACAGTAAATATTACTTATAATAGTATTTCACTGTTCATCCAGTGAAAATATAAAAAACTACAAAGATAAACCAAAGTTGAGCAGATATTTGAAAGTATAAAAATGATAAAGTCTAGAATTCAGAATTTTAAAAATCTCTTAAAATATATATAAGAAAAGACAATTTGATTGAAATATTGGTAAGTAGATGAAAATGTAATTTTTCAGAGAAGAAAGACAAGTGACTAACAAATTTGTTGAAATTCATATATAATCTGGAGAGAGCAAATTAAAACCACAATAAGAAACAAGACTTATCTTTCAAATTAACAAAAATTTAAAAGTCCTGAAAATACCAACTTTGGGTGAGAATATGGAGCATCAGGAACAATGCTTGGAGCAAATATTGGAACAAATCTTACAACTCAGTAATTTAAATTCTAGGTACATAAACTAAAAACAAAACAAAACAGAACAAACAAACAATAAAACCCCTCTGGATTATACATACAAGGAAATGATTTTAGCAACATTACTTATCATAGTAAAAAACAGTGAGAGCACTTTAAATGTCTATAAACATAGAAACTGGATGAAACAATTTTATATTATGATGATGGAATACTCTATATTACTAAAAGCAAATGAGTTAGGTTTACATGTATCAAGACTAAATGTTGAGCAAAGAACTTTTACCCCATACATTCCCTAAGTCATAGGATAAGATATATAGTATGATATCACTTTAATACATTTTGAAAAAAAAAACTATTATATATTATTTAGGATTATATATATAGCAAAGTTATAAAGAATGCACATAAATGAAAATATTAGTTATAGTCACAGTTACCTCTGTGAGAGAGTGAGGAAAATGCCTTTGGGGAAGGGTACGCCGAGATCCTATATTTTTATTTATTTGTTAGTTGTATTTCTCTCTATGCCTTCTTTTATATTTGAAATATTACAAAATATGTGGGTTTTTTTTGAAGGGCTATAAGAGTTATGGGAGGGCGTGGAGATAAACTTTGGAGGGAATCAGGTACATAACAATTAATTTGTCCAAAGAAGCCAAGGGATGAAAGGCAGAGATGGAAGTGACAAGGGCACCGGGGAGGAAGACAACAGCGCGGGCGTCTGCCCTGACACTAGGAGGACGGGCCCCACCTGAATATGGAGATAGGTAGGAACAGGAGGAATGCCATTTAGGATGCTTCAGGAAACGCTTTGATTATTAGGGTTTTCTGTTTTATTCATATAAAATGGGGGGGGGGCGTAGTTAGGGCTTATAAGCAGGGAATTATAAGATTTTATGTGTGCTTTAGAAATGATAAAATGGTACAGAATTAATCAAGACTTGGAATGAAAAAAAAAAGATGAATCTGATATGTGAAGATACTTAAGATACTTAAGATACTTAATGCAATATTCCAGGCAACAGATGATGGAGAGTTACCTGTAGCTAGGAGGCTGGCACTGGAAGTGGGAAAGAAAAGATGGGGATGATAAATAGTATTGAGAATAGAATGATAAGTCAGAGTCTGATTGAGGGTAGGGTGGGGAGATGGCTTGTAAGATTAATAGATAACTTCAAGTTTTTGAGGCTAGAGGGCAGAGTAGTTGTAGCATTAATAGAAACAGAAATATCAGGAAAACATACTAGATTGGAAAAGAAAGTTCAATTTTATACACATTGAATATTATATTCCCTAAAGAGACATTGAGAAAGCACTTGAGAACAATGTATTTGCTCAATGGTGATACTAGCAGACATGTATAGATTAAACTAACCACGGATTAAAAATATTTTTAAAAAAAGTTATGTTGTTATTGGCTACTATGTACTTAGGCCTACGATGGTTATATCTGTACCGAACATGATTTTTTTCCTCCTTGTCATTATTTCCTAAACAATACAACTATTCACATAGCATTAACATTGTATTAGGTATTATAAGTAATCTAGAGATGATTTAAAGCAAAGGGGAAAATGTGCATAGATTATACACAAATACTACTAAGGGACTTGGGCATCTGAGGATTTTGGTATCTGCGGGGGATCCTGGAACCAATCCCCACTGGATACCAAGAGATGACTGTAGTTATGATTCCATCCAAAGGCAAGAATTAAAAAAATATTAGTGGAAATAGATCTCTGGAATGAATGTTTTTTAGGATGATAGAGAAGAACCAGAAAGAGTTGCATAAGCAGTGCTAAGAAAGGGACTAAGTGGTCACAGCATCGTGCTAAAGGGAGGCGAGGGAACTAGAACTAAATGTAATGTTTCACAGGTCGTTGTTGCCTATTGAGAGAGTGGTTTTAAAAGAACACCTAAAAACGTGATGCATTGTTTAAAAACTCTAGTTATGTTCTGATTATAACTAAGTTTTTAAACATAAAATTTATGCTATTTTAATTAATTGGGACATTTGTTTCCAATTCTTAGACTGATTGTTTCTGACTTCCCTTCCTATTTTATGATTCTTTTTAGTGACTTTCTCATCTTCTGGGCATTTACCAAACAGTAGTTTCCAGAAATAGTTACAGGACAAATGAAGTGTAGTGAAACAGTGTAGCTTCATTTTTTCCCATTGACAGAGTCATCTTTCAAAGCCCTAAGCTTTTAAAAATAACTTTGCTCCAGTGATTTTAGTGATAATGCCTATTATATTTACCTATTTTAGCTACATCCATTGAATTAATGGAATTAGTTTATGTGTTTTGTTTTGTTTTTAACTAGAATAATCAACTGTTAAGCACATAACATACCCAGTCCCTCGATATAATAACATAATTTTGACATTCCATGTGTTCAAGTCCTTTATCTACAACATTTGTATTGTCTAATTCACATTGTTGCAGATTCACAGTTGCTTCTTTACTTAAAGTATTTATTTGAAAAAGTCTTAGTAAATTCTAAATATGTGGCATTTGATTAAAAAATTTATATATATATTTTTAATTTATCTTTATTGTTGAAAGTATTACAGGTGTCCTCCTTTTCCCCCATCATTATTTTCTCATGCAGAATCATCATAGAATCTTAAATCTGGAAAAGGCCTTAGAGAAAATTAACATGCATCATTTGATGTGTGAGGAATGAAAGTCCTAGAAAAATTAGGGGAATAATTAAAAGTCACATGACTTGTTGACACATCATATCTGACTCAGAATTATACAGCTGCAAGGATCAACACATAATAAAATGGTTAAAAAATTACTTGCCTATGACAGTCATTCTGAATATTATTAGATTCCCACAATGGACATCGAACTATGTTAAGAGCTGATGAGGAAACAAAAGGTGGTGATAGCATTCTCCCTTCCCCCTGGGAGGTACATACTTGGGGGAAATCTTTGCTGTGCCACCTATAGAATCTAATAGAAAGTTGTCATTGTTGGATGAAACAAGAAATAATGAATGATTTTAGCTAACAAAATGTTTCCCTTCTTTTATATGATAAAATTACTAACAAACAAGCCAATCAAAATATATTATAGATTAATGTTTTTTAAACAAAGTGGTCAAACTCATTCCCAAGTGCAAGATGCTTTGAGCCTTTACTTGAACAACAACAACAACAAAAATGTTGTTGTCCAAAAGGTTCGACCAAGGAGGATTGGGAAATTTAGATTTTTCTCCCTTTGTCCTTCATTTAGGAAATCTCTTCACTCAATACTAGAAAAGGGGGCTTGTGCACAAAGGCACTTTGAAGTGAGTATATATGAAAACAGTAGACCTTAGATATTTAATCTAATAGCACAAAATTTTGAAAAAGCTCCATAAAATTTAAGCTTAACTCAGATTAACATCTCAGATTATTGTGTACTAGATACATTTTGTGGGAAAAGAATAATGATTAATAAAGGAACGCATTGTTAAAATAAAGAGGGATATAGTATAGTTTCATCTTTTTTTTCCCTAAGTAATGTATTTGAGTAGGATGAAAGGGAGAGAGGTGGACCATTAGTAAAACAACCTCAGTAAACCATGCCTGCATGATAAGAAGCCATGCTGATTAAGAGATACTAATAACATTATGGTCTAAGATTGATTTTTAGGAAACTATTAAAATATCTTCAATTTATTATTGAATAAATGCTTGGGTGCATCACCCTTAAACCATGCGTTCCCACGGAGTGGTAAACAATTCTGGATGTGGCCACAGTGAGGCGCTGTTGCGACACAGATTTACATCGCCATGCGGAGGAATGCATATTCCAATCATATTGGAACATGGATTTCACCGGCAGCACTGCTTTTCCTTTCCATTTTATAACATCTTATCATAACGTAGTGCCTCCGTTTTCTACTGTAAGTTCATAAAGGTGTGTGGCACACTATTCTTTCTAGAGAAAACATTAGAATTTTTATGCATCTGGTACCCCTAAATAATCACATGTAATATGATGCTTTTAACTGATTCTCCATACCACGACTAGGAATCTATGTAATGCTAAGTGAACCAATTTCAATATACTGTACAGTGTACTTAAAAGCCCCACTAGGGCATGTAAAATAATACCAAATACCACCACAGTTCGTGGGTTTCATTTAAGAATGAAATGGCATTCCTTGTAAAAAAAAAAAATTCATGATTTCATGTGCAAATGTAGCTGTTATTTCATTTCACAAAGGTGAAGTGCCTACTCCGTGCCAGGCACCCTTCCCAGATATGCAGAGAAACAAAACAGACTTGATACCCATCTGCTGGAACTGAATGACATGAGAAAGGCTGACAAATACATAATTACTGTGTGAGGCAAATGTGATGAGGGCAAAATAAAGAATAAAATGTTATGGGAAGAGAGGAAGAAGTGAGGCGACAAATTCGCCAGGAAGAAAGTGTTCCCAGGTAGAGGGAACAGCATTTAGAGAGGGGGAAGGAGTTTGGTAACATCAACAAAGTGAAGCAATGTTACTAGGTTAAGAGGCCTGAGGGAACGTGTTGAGGAGTGTGGGGTAAGAGTGGCAGGAGATGACCTGCCAAGTCAGCAGGGGCCAAAACATCTTTGTGTTCGATACATAATTTGAATGAATGTAGATCCTTTGAAAAGAGCTGAGTATCTTTTGGCAGGCAGTAAGGAAACCCAGTTTCTTTCTATTAAAATATTTGTTATGTCTCTATATTAATGATTTATTATTATTATTAATTATTATTTTATCATTTTGGCACTCTGAGAATTCTAGCACTCATAATTCCCACAGTACATCTGTTTAAAAAAAAGAATATTTCTCACCTGAGGGTATGTTTTTATTGATTTTAGAGAGAGAGGAAGGGAGAAAGAGAGAAACATTGATGTGAGAGAGAAACATCCCTGGGTTGCCTCCTGTACATGCCCCCACCAGGACTCAAACCCACAACACGTTGGTGTATGAGACAATTCAAGCAACTGAGCCACACAGCATGTCTTAGAAAGTGATTGTTATGTGCTGAAATGACTAAAGATGCATCAGAATTGGCCACACATTTTGTTTGTTTTTCGGTCCTCACCTGAAGATACGTTGATTGGTTTGAGATGAAGGCATGTTGTATTTACTCACATGCCATATTTTGATGTTCTTCTTGCCCTCCTGTCAATTTGAATTTTCATCTGGTATCATTTTTCTTCTGCCTATTGGACTTGCTTTATCATTTTTTTTTTTCCTGATTCAGGTCTGCTAATTATGAGTTTTCTTAGCTTTTTTCTCAAAAGTTCTTCATTTCACTTTTAGATTTAAAAGTTATTTACTTGGATACAGAATGCTAGGTTGATATTTTGTATTCTTTCTGCATTTCAAAAATTTACTTCATTTTCTTTTTTTCTGACAATGAGAAGTCTGAAGTCATTCTTATCTTTGTTCTCTATATGTAGTGTGTTTTTCCTTCCTTTCTGTATCGCTTGTTCTCAGCAACTTAATTATGATGTTCTCAGTGTAGGTTATTTTTAAATCATGCTTGGGATTTGTTAAACTTTCTAAGCCTATGAGTTTTTATTTTTATCAAATTTGGAAATGTTTTGGCCATTTCATATATATGTATGTGTGTGTATATTCTATTTTTCACCCCTATATCACCCCGCCCCCCAGGTTCCAATAACACAGAGGTTAAGCTGCTTGATAGTGTCCCACAGGGCAGTGAGACTGGTCATTGTTCTAAATTTTGTTTTCTCTCTGCTTTATTTTGAACAGTTTCTATTTCTGTCTTTCAGTTTACTTCTCTTCTCTGCTTCCTGCCCCCTGAAGTGTTTAATTTGCTGACAACTATGTCCAGTGAAATCTTCATGACAAGATAATGTACTTTTCATTTCTAGATGTCTCATTTTATTGTTTTTGTATCTTCCAGTTACTTCTTCATTATATTTATGTTTTAAATTTTGAGCATATTTACAATATTTATTGTAGCTGATTTAATTCCATTATCTCTGTTATTCCTTGGACAGTTTATATTGATCAATTTTTTTTCCAGGGTAAGGTTTATATTTTCCTTCTTTTTGGAACGTTTAGCAGTTTTTTTTATTGTATGGTACACATTATAAATTTCTCATTGTTGAATCTAGATTTTGTTGTACTCCTTTTAATAAGTTCTATATTTTGCTCTGACAGGCAGGAGCATTACTTCAAATAAGCATAGTTTATTCAAGGGTTGCTTTTTCTTTTTCTTTTTTTCTTTAAGGCTTGCATTTAAGCCATTTTTGGATGGGTACTTGTAGACATTCTCTAGGACTAGTCCATTCCAGATATAGAGGATAGAGGACAGAGGATAGAGGATAGAGGATAGAGGACAGAGGATAGTGTTTTCTGGATACTCCATAGGCTCCCGGTATAGTAATCTGCTTGGGCTGCCATAACAGAATACTACAGACTGGATGACTTAAATAACACTGATTTTGTCACAGTTCTAGAGCCTAGAAGTCCAAGATCAAGATGCTGATAGCACCCTAGCTGATTTGGCTCAGTGGATTGAGTGTCGCCTGCAGACTAAAGGGTTCCGGGTTTGATTCTTGTCAAGGGCATGTACCTCGGTTGCAGGCTCCTCCCTGGTCAGGGCTTGTGTAGAGGGCAAACAATCAATGTTTCTCTCACATCAATTTTTTCTCTGTCTTTCCCTCTCTCTTCCACTCTCTCTAAAAATCAATGGAAAAATATCCTTGGGTGAGGATTAATCAAAAAGCAAACAAACAAACAAACAAACAAACAAAAAAACCCAGATGCTGACAGGGTTGCTTTCTGGTGAGACCTCTCTTTCTGGCTTGCAGATGGACACCCTCTTATTGTGTCCTCACATGCTCTTTTCTCTGTGCATGAGCCAATGTCTTTCTGTGGACTTCCTGGTCTTTTCCTCTTCTTATATGAGGACACCAGTCCTATAAGATTAGGGTCCCACCCTTACAAGTTTATTAACTTTAAGTATCTCCTGAAAAGCCCTATCCTCTTACACAGTCACAATGGGAATTGGGGCTTCAACATATGAATACTGTGGCACACCATTCAATGCATAACACCCTGCATATTTAATAAGGTTGTTGCACTCTGGCTGCTGGGAACTGAATAGATAATACTCAGCCTTGTAGGAGGTGTCAAAAGTCTTTTGTCTGATGGGGTATCCAGTAATTGTTCTTTCCTTTAAGGGTTTCCCCCCCCCCCCTAGTTCTGTAGCATTTCACCTTATATAGCTCATGTTATTCTTTATTGAAAGACTTTAGGAAACCCCTATGAAGATTTCTGGAGTCCTTTCTCTTGTTTTATCCTCTGCTTCCTAAATTCTAGCTTTTGTGGTATCCCTAAACATCAACCTACCGTATGTTTTCTCACTCTGTGTTCCCCTCACTATGCTGCACCTGGAAACTGCCTGCAGGCAGAAAGCTAATATAGATATAGGACTCACATTGGTTCCTCTGTCTATTGTCTCAAAAGAGTTGTATCATATTTTTTCTAATTTTCTACTTGTTTTTGGCAGGAGGTAAAAATCTGAGAGATAGAAGTTATTCATGGGCTGAAGCAAAAGTTTTTCAAAATTTACATTTGTAAATTAAATGTTTATAACTACTTAATTTTTTTATCTTCTTTCTTTTTTATTTCAAGAAAAACAATTTTAAATATAATAATGTTACATGCAATAAATCTTAATATTTCAAGAAAAAGGATCTTACATATAATAATGTTACATGCAATAAACATTGATATCTCAAGAAAAACTATTTTAAATATGATAATGTTACATTCAATAAACACCAATTATTCAAGAAAAATGATCTTACATATAATAATATTACATGCAATATACATTAATATTTCAAGAATAAAAGGATTTTAAGTATAATAATATTACCAAAACTGTACTAACATAGTATTATAATACAAAAGTTGTAGGAAATATTAAAAATCTGCTAATAACAGGATTACTTCTATTATATTCTAGAATATTTCCCCCCCTCTGGCTCTATTTTTGTTTATCAGTTTATGTTGTTCATTATATTCCACAAATGAGTGAGATCATATGATATTTATCTTTCTCTGACTTGCTTATTTTGCTTAGCATGATGCATTTAAAGTCTTCTTTGTCAGATATGAGTATTGCTACTCCAGCTTTTTTTTCTTTTCCATTTGCATGGAAAATTGTTTTCCATCCCTTCACTTTCAACCTGTGTGTGTCTTTTGTTTTGAGGTGGGTCTCTTGTAGACAGCATATAGTTGGGTCATGTTTTTGTATCCATTCAGCTACCCTACACCTTTTGATTTGAGTATTTAATCCATTTATGCTGGAGAATCCTTCTTTCTTCGCTCAGGCAAAATCTTCTCCAGATGTCCTTGTCTTGGGCATCATAAATGCCAGGGTCTTTCTCAGCATCTACTAGGGTTCAGGAATCTGGAGAAGGGCTGTGCATAAATGAATGAAGAGACTAGAGAAGAAATATGAATTTGGAAGGCATTTTAGGGGAGCCAGGAGGGGCTTAGCTCTAGTGACTAAGCTCTCTGAATGTCTGGACCCCTAGCTTTTTATTAACACATTTTGTTCTAAAGTAAAGCAGATATACATATCAAAGGTAAGGTTTGGTAAACAGTAAAAGATTATCAGGTTGGGGGAATTTCCCTCAGCTGTCCAGCTGCAGGATAATATGTAGATCTTCAGCCCTGCTGAAGCTCCAAGGTTCATCAACCTTTTGATGAACTTCTTGCATTTATGACCTGCTGGAATTAGCCTCCAGCACATTTACATTTATGGTTATTATTGAGAGGTACTTATTTATAGCCATTTTAATTCTGTATGGATAAGTTTCTCTCTCTGTTTATTCTTCTTAGCAATCCCTTACAGCAATCCCTTTAGCATTTCTTGTAGTGCTGGCTTGGTGGTGATGAACTCCTTTAGCCTTTTTTTTTTTGTCTGGGAAGCTCTTTATTTGACCATCTATTTTGAATGCTAGCCTTGCTGGATATAATAATCTTGGTCTCAGATCCTTGCTTTCCATTATCTTGAGTACTTCATGCCATTCCCTTCTGGCCTGTAGAGTTTCAGATGAGAAATCAGGTGTTAGCATTATGGGAACTTCTTTGTAGGTAACAGTTTTCTCTTGCTGCCTTTAAGATTCTCTTTTTGTCTTTAATTTTTGGCATTTTAATTATGATGTGTCTGGGTGTGGGTCTGTTTGGGTTCTTTTTGTTTGGGGTTTTCTGTGCCTCCTGAACTTGTGTGACTTTTTCCTTTACCAGGTTAGGGAAGTTTTCTACCACTATTTCTTCAAACACCTTCTCTATTCCTTTCTCCATTTCTGCCTCTTCTGGCACACCTGCTATTCTAATATTGTTACATTTCACATTGTCCTACAGCTCCCTTAAGCTGTCCTCCTGTTTTTTAATTTATTTTTTCTTTTTGGTTCTCTAATTGAGTGATATTTTCAACTCTGTCTTCTAATTCACTGATTCAATCCTCAGCTTCCCCTAATCTGCTGTGTATTCCTTCCAATATGTTCTTTATTTGTGTTATGTCATTCTTTATCTCAGACTGTTCTTTTTTTCATAGTTACTATATCTTTTTTCATATTCATGTTGAGCATTTTTAACACCATTACTCTGAACTCTGTTTCAGATAAATTTCTTATCTCTGCTTCATTTATCTCTTCTCCTGGAGAATTCGCTAGTTCTTTCATTTGGGGGTTGTTTCTTTGTTCCCTCATTTTGGTTGTCTTTTTGGGTTTGTGACTGTGTATTAGGTAGATCCTCACACCTCTCAATCTCTAGTGCAGGACAGTGTTAATGGTTGTTTCTGATTAATTGGATCAGGCAAAGACTCAAAGCCTCCAGAGACCTCCTCTGTCTACAGACTGATATGATTCCTACTTTAATTGCCCTGCCCAGGCAATTGTCCTCAGGTGTGGTGCGAGTTTTTGCAACAGGGTGGGGCAGTTACTTCTGCCTGGGGGCTAATTGTTACTTTAAATCTATTAAGTGGTCTCAGGGCAAGGTGTTTTCCCATAGGGTGTGTCCACTGTCTTCCCCCCAGGCAAGGCAGATGTCTATGTGAGAAAGATGTCCTCTGCTGTGTGAGGGAATGACTCATCCCAGGCAACTTGGGGTGCCTGCCTTCTGAGCTCTATCCCCCGAGTCCCCAATCCTGGGTTCTGCTCTCACAGCTCCAGTCCACTTCACCCTCCCTCTGCCAGAGAACAAGGTGGGTGGCTCCACAGGGAATTTTTGTTCATTGGCCCTTTAAGAGGGTGCCCAAACTTTCAGCTGCCACTCCCTGGCAGACAGCACCCCACTGCTTTTCACAGCTAGATGTTATGTGGGTACCCTCCTCAGTTTGGTGCTCTCTGCTGGGGAACACAGCTTTGGGATTAGATCCCAGAGTTCTCAGTGGCACCCCCCCCCCCCACCACCCCCCCACAGCTGAGATATTTCTCTGGGTCTTCAGTTGCTGTCTGTGGGTGCCTGGCCAGCCTTTTCACACCTCCACCCCTCCTACCAGTCTCTATTCGGTCTCCACCTTTGGTCCTTGGGTGTCAGGTTTCTCTCCTGTGAGTTTTCCATTGATTATTCAGGAAGCCTTTCCTTATTTCAGTTGTAATTCCAGCTTGTTCCTGGGAGCATGTCCATGCAGCATCCTCCAACTCTGCCACCATTTTTAATCCCCACAACTACTTATTTTTTTAATAAATGGATGATGTTAATCCTATATAATAAAACCCTAATATGCAAATCAACCAAATGGTAGAACAACTGGTCTCTATGATGTGCACTGACCACCAGGGCGCAGACGCTCAATTCAGGAGCTTCCCCTGGTGGTCAGTGTGCTCCTACAGGGGGAGCACTGCTCAACCAGAAGCTGGGCTCATGGCTGGTGAGCACAGCGGCAGTGGCGGGAGCCTCTCCCGTCTCCAAGACTGTGCTAAGGAGCCTCTCCTGCCTCTGCAGCAGTGCTAAAGACCCCTCAGTGAACATCCCCTGAGGGATCCTGGACTGCGAGAGAGTACAGGCTGGGCTGAGGGACTCCCCCTAGTGCATGAATGTTGTGCACCGCGCCTCTAGTATTAACATATTTGCCTTCTAGATGTATCTATTTAGAACACATATTCCAGATAGATAGAGGGTAAGTCTAGAAAGATCTACAAGGCAAGATATATGGGTCTTTTCAATGTAAATATATTGAGTTATACTGTGGTTCTAATCACAGCCCCCCAAACCCCCAAAATATATTTAATTAGAATATAATATGAAATACTTATCAAAATTTAATCTCACAGTAGTAAAAATATTGTGAAATATATTGTGAAAAATTGCTCTCAGTTGAGTACCATTGCTATAATGTATCCTTAGACTGACCAAATGTGAAAATAATATAGCTATTTGTTCAATAATTGGATTTCACTGATCTCAAACATTTTATTGCAATATCACCCAACCTTTTGTGCAAATGAGAATTACACAGATGCAAGTGTAGGGAGGGTATTTATGTTTAAAAAGTTGTACCAGTGATAATGATGCACATCAAATGTTGAGAATTGCTATTGTGAAGCTCAAACTTGAGTGTGTATCAGAATCAACTGGAGGCCTTGTTAAAACACAGATTGCCGATGTTCAATCCCTGAGACTTTGATTCATTAGGTTGTATCAGAGCCTAAGATTGTACATTGTTAACAATTTCCAAGGTGATGCAGCTGCTGCTAGTTAAGAAACTCTACCTTGAGAATTATTGTTTTATAGCATAGTTATTTATGCTGTTTAACCCTGGCAATAGTAATTTTTAAACAAATAGTGTATTAATAATTTGATCAATTGAGATGATCATGTGGTATAGCCAAAGAAGTATGGAAACTGGAATGAAAATGAAAACAGAATGAAACACCTTGGTTTAGATCTTACTAGAAAGTCTATTTGTCTCTGAATCTCAGATTCATCATCTATAGAAAGGAAATTATAATATATGATTTGCTGCCTTGCATAAGTAACACATATAAATTGATCATTCCACCTCTTTTCTCATAGACTTCACTAAAAAAAAATTATACAGACAACAGTGTATGGACTCCTTTGAACTAAAAAGCTCTAAACAATTAAGGCAGAAGTCACCAGAGGACCCTTTATTAGGGCATCTGGAGCATAATAATCATTTTAATCTTCTTGGGTCAATTCTGGAATAGTCCCTAAGATGTACAGTTGTCCGTAAGTCCTGGTGAATAGTTCTAGTGGATAGAAAACATCTTGGATATTTTAACACCTTCTTGAAATACACAGATTTACTTTAGAATTAACCAGAGTTTTTTTTTTTTTTTTTTTTTTACATTATATTTTTATTGATTTCAGAAAGGGAGAGGGAGAAAGAGATAGAAACATCAATGATAAGAGAGAATCATTGACTGCCTCCTGCACACCCTCCACTGGGAATTGAGCCCAAAGCCCAGGTATGCGCCCTGACAGGGAATTGAACCGTGACTTCCTGGTTAAAGGTCGATGCTCAACCACTGAACTATGCTGACCAGGCAATTAATGAGAATTTTGAGATTCTAATCACTTGAGGCAGAATTATTAATATACCCACCATGATTATTTCAGACTGAACTAAAAACATTTATACCTACGTTATTGGGCTTTGGTTTACTTTGGGGGCATTTATGAGAAATGAACAGACTTCACCTGAGAGTTGGTTTGAATTCTTTTGCCAGTAAGATGCATCAGTCTTTAGGAGGTTGCTTCTCAAGACAGACATTACATAGTGTTCTTTACTACATTTTTCTGCTGGAAGGATGTGTAATGTATGTTACCACTTCTATCATTAAGGGTATGGATCTTGCTTAGCATGACAGTTTGTGGGATCCTAGTTGTGTGGTATATTTAAAGGCATCTAACTGGATAAATAACATCTGATGAGTTCAAAGCACACACATTAATGGTAGTATGGATATCTTTCTGAATAAACTACAAAAACAAAACCAAATTCTGTGGTTATGCTTCCATCTGCCCTATGACATTCATCATTATAGAATAGCATACAGTGCTGGTGTCACAAATGTTATGTCTCTGGAGCATCATGTAACCTTGGGAGTAGAAATATCTGAAGAACCAAAGGAGAGTAAAGGCTATAATTAAAAATAAGCCCCAAGAAATAGTTTCCATGTGGTTGTGAGAAGCCCTTGAGCACAGCTGGAAAATTTCAGGCTGAAATATGTTGGAACAATAGTTTACAGAGGAAAGTAGCTGGGTTTGTGGTTATACTTGGAAGTGAAATTTCCTTGCTTGGTCATAATAGCAAACTAGCTATAATGTTTGAAAGAATATTCCCTAAAGAAGATTGTTACTCCCTGAATTACAAAGAGAAACATAATAGAAGATGATTTCTTAAATGAGAGTATCAGCTTATGTTCACATTAAGAATTGTTTATTATGTATAAATGGACGTAAGTTTCAAGGCATAAGGAAAAATACAGATTTACTTAAAAATAAAGGCTTGAAAAGTCCAAAATTCAGAAGAGGAGATTAGGACTTACTCTAAAGTTATAAAATAAGGTTACATTTTAAATCCTGTGGTACAAATCTCTCATCTTAGTATTTGAATAAACATCTCAATATTTCAAAAATCAACCATCGTTTCCTCTCAGATTTACTTCTTTTGTATTTCCTTTTGTTATTGTTACCGTCTTCATCTTCCTTCAAGTCATCTACTCTTGGTGTTATTTTAAATTTCTCCCTCTATTCATTTTCCATATTAGATCAATTGTTAATTTCTTTCAATTCTACTCTAATAGGACATTCACATCCATATCTGTTTATTAAATTGTTTTTAGAGGTTGGGATTATTGAAAATAGTCTTAACAGAAATGTCAGGCAAGCAGAGAAGTACTGTGGAGTTGAAAAGCTTCAGGTGTATATAATCATTTGGAAATGGGTGGAGGGGTAGCAGGGTGGTTATTTGTGGTTGATGAAATTTTAAGAAATCAATGCATTGAAAAGCTAGAGTGGAATCTAGGAGTAAGGATAGAAAAGCTAAAAACAGATGTGTGGCAGGCATATGTGGGTAATCATACGTAATATTTTAGATGATAAGAGTGCATTTTAGAACAAGAATGTATACTGCTGCTGACAAGCAGTATTATCAAACTATAAAAAATGATGCCAAATATGGGTCTACCTGGGGTGGAAATGCAATCTTTCTCATAAGAAAGTAGCTTCAATCAGTGTTTCTTCAACCTTCAGACACATTATCTGCAAATTGTTTAGTTGTTAGAATATAATGCTAGAAATTTTGTTCAAAGATTTTTTTTTCAAGTAATGGTAAAATTTGTGTTATGGAAAATGAACTTAAAAGACCAATGCAATTTACAATTGTATTATTGTGCATGTTGGCTTAGTGGTTTGGATATCAACATAAGACAAATTTAAGAATTTTATTCAAGATCTAAATCATAATGTAAGTTTAGTGAGTCTCTCCATGGATGCTAGGATTGCTCCCTGTTGCATTAGTTTTCCATTGCTGTTAAACAAATTACCACAATTTAGCAGCTTAAACCCCTTTCCCCCTTTGTAATCCTCACCCGAGGATATGTTTATTGATTTTAAAAAGAGAGGAAGAAGAAGAGAAAGAGGGAGAGTAAGAAGAAGAGGGAAAGGGAGAGAGAGGGAGAGGGAGAGAGAGACAGACAGAGAGAGACAGACAGAGACAGAGATAGAGAGAGAGAGAGAGAGCGCTAGCTATCAGTTGCCTTCCATACACATCCCAACTGGGGATAGAACCTTTTTGGTGAATGGGACAATGCTCCAACCAACTGAACCATCCTGTGCTGGGGCAGCAAAACCCACTTTAAACTCACAGTTCTGTAAGTAACAAGTCCAGGATGTGTGGCTATGTTTTCTGCTCAGGGACTCACAGGCTGACAGTCAGGGTATCAGCTGGCTTTGCTATCATTCGATGCCGGGTGTCTCCCCTTGAGTTCTGCTGCTGGCAGAAGTCAGTTCCTTGTAGTTGTAGCAGTGAGGTGCCCATTACCTTCTTCTATCTCCCGAAGGTCAGAAGGTCATCTGCATTCCTTCTTAAGTGTCTCCTTCCATCCTCACAGCAGCAAATCATTCTCACACTTCAGATCTCTGACTTCCTCTTCTGCCATTAGCTGAAGAAAGCTCTTTGCCTTTATGGGCTCTTGTGATCAGATCAAGCAATCTATTTTAAAGTCAACTGTGCCACAGAGCATAACCTAATCACAGAAATAATACCTCATGATACTCAGAGCCTTTGGGGGATTAGGTGGTGACATCTTGAAGTGGGGGGGGGGGGCAGCATTTTAGCATTTTGCCTGCCACACGTGTGTAATGTCAGCAATGGGATAGTGAGGTTGTGGGTTGCAATGCAATCCTGTATGAAAGACAGAATGGAATTGTTCCTCCTATTGGGTCTGTAGGTACACTCTTGTCTCATTTTAAGTTGATTTAAATAAAAAACAAATTGTAGCAGAGAAACAAAATAAACTATATTTCTAAGACCAGAATGCCCTGATTAAATGAGAGTTAATAATGCAGGAATTAATAATTTTTGAAGAATTAGAGTAAAATTAACTTAAGATGACATTTAACAAAATGAATACAAAGACATTTTTGGTAAATTTTAAGTAAACAGCCCTGGCCGATTTGGCTCAGTGGATAGAGTGTCAGCCTGTGGACTAAAGGGTCCTGGGTTCAATTCCGGTCAAGGGCACATGCCCGGGTTGTGGGCTCCTGCAGGAGGCAACCAGTCAATGATTCTCTCCCATCATTGATGTTTCTATCTCTCTCTTCCTCTCTAAAATCAATAAAAATACATTTAAAAAAATTTAAGTAAACAAATCAATAAAATACATTTAAAAAAATTTTAAGTAAACAAAATCACCAAACTATTTTCATAATGGCAATAAATTGCATACATGCTGGCCGAAGGACTGTAATGATATAAAATAATTTACCATTCTTAGGTATTTTCAAGGAGAAACATAAGAATGAAACCCTGAATTGCCATGATTTCCTACGATTTAAGATAAAACAAAAAGTGAAATGGAAAATATTGTTTTCTTAAGAAGACATTTCCTAATAAAATTAGTGGATCTTCTTTAATATATCCTTAGCAACAAACTACCCCCCAACACACATTGTGTTTTTATGAGTGCTATTAAAGAACACTCATAGAAATAATTTTTTTGCAAAAATATTGGGCAGATTTTAGTTAATTATATAAACTAAACCATTATAATTGAACAAAACTACATATGAGACACACTGAAATGCACACACATGATTCAATCCCATGAATATGTCCTTTGGGAATATTAATGGACTAGAGGTCTGATGCATGAAAATTTGTACAAGAGTAGGCCTTCCTTTCCCCGGCTGCCGGCACCAGCTTCCCTCCGGCACCCAGGACCCCGGCTTCGCTCTGGCCGCCGCAGGCACCCAGGACCCGGGCTGCTTTGCTCTGGCCCTGGCTTCGTCTGGAATGATGCCTGGAAGGACATTCGATCTAATTAGCACATTACCCTATTATTATTATAGATGTTTCATTCTGAGAGAAATATGAAATTGAATTACTGAAAAAGAATGAATAAATCAGTTTCTGAATTTAACTATAAATAGAAATCTATTTTTACTTAGCAACAGATGAATAATTAATTTGAAAAAATTATGAGATTGATCTGAAATCAACTGACTTTCCATTTTCTCAAAGGAAATATGGTGATAAGTGAAAAGGACAAAAGTTATTAAAAAGGTATGAGAGCTGGAAGTTTATGGATTATTGGAATCTCATTATAATGGGTGTTACACATGATCATAAAGAAAAACAAACTAATTTTAATGAGATTCAATTTATTATTTTTAAGGAATATTGTATAAGCATTAGTGCTCTTTGTTGTTGTTTTAATTTAAATTCTTTATTGTTTAAAGTATTACATAAGTCTCCTTTTTCCCCCATTGACCACTCCCTGGCCGCCCCCCACCCCCCAGCACATGCCCTCACTTTCCCTGCCCCCATGTCCTTTGGTTATGCTCATATGCATGCGTACAAGTCCTTTGATTGATCTCTTAGCCCTCACCCCCACCTTCCCTCATAGGTTGGACAGTCTGTTCCATGCTTCTATGATTCTGGTTCTATTTTTGTTTATCAGTTTACGTGGTTCATTATATTCCACAAATGAGTGAGATCGTGTGATATTTATCTTTCTCCACCTGGCTAATTTCCCCTATCATAATGCTCTCCAGTTCCATCCATGCTGTTGCAAATGGTAAAGATTCCTTCTGTTTTACAGCAGTGTAGTATTCCATTGTGTAGATGTACCACAGTTTTCTAATCCACTCATCTGCTGATGGGCACTTAGGCTGTTTTCCAAATCTTAGCTATTGTAAATTGTGCTGCTATGAACATAGGGATGCATATATCCTTTCTGATTGGTGTTTCTGTTTTCTGTTTTCTTGGGATATATTTCTAGAGGTGGGATTACTGGGTCAAATGGGAGTTCCATTTTTAATTTTTTGAGGAAACACCATATTATTTTCCACAGTGGCTGCACCAGTTTGCTTTCCCACCAGCAGTGCAAGAGGGTTCCTTTTTCTCCACATCTTCTCCAGCACTTGTCATTGGTTGATTGGTTGATGATAACCATTTTGACAGGTGTGAGACGGTACCTCATTGTTGTTTTGATTTTCATCTCTCAGATGATTAGTGACTTTGAGCATGTTTTCATATGTCTTATGGCCTTCTGTATGTCTTCTTTTTAAAAATGTCTATTTATTGTTGAAAGTATTAAATATGTCCCCTTTTCTCTCCCAATTGACCCTTTCTATTCCATCCCCACCCCCCATACCAGGCCTCCATCACCCTATTGTCTGTGTCCATGGGTTATTTATATATGCATGTACATTCTTTGTTGATCTCTTCCCACCCACCCACTCACACACCTCCTCTGAGATTTCTTAGTCTATTCCACACTTCTATGTCTCTGAATCTATTTTGTTCAGCAGTTTATTTTGTTCCTTAGATTCTACATATGAGTGAGATCATGTGATACTTCTCTTTCTCTGACTGGTTTATTTCGCTTAACATAATACTCTCCAGTTCCCTCCATGCTGTCTCTCTCAAAAAGTAAGCATTCCTTCTTTTTAACTGCTGCATAGTATACCATGGTGTAAATGTATCACAGCTATTTTTATCCACTCATCTACTGATGGGAACTTGGGCTATTTTAAATTTTGCTGCTATGAACATAGGGTGCATACATTCTCTCTGATTGGTGTTTCAGGTTTCTTAAGATATATTCCTAGAAGTAGGATCAATTAGTCAAATGGCATTTTCATTTTTAAGTCTTTGAAGAAACTTCAGAGTATTTTCCACAATGCTAGCCTCATATAAAGAGAATGGGAGTGTTTGTTCCTCTTCAATTTTTTTTTTGGTAAAAGTTTGAGGAGGATAGGTGTTAGTTGTTCTTTGAAGGTGTGGTAAAATTACCATGCCAGTTTTGCTTGATTCCATTTGCATGGAAAATATTTTTCTATCCCTTCACTTTCATTCTGTGTGAATCTTTTGTTATGAGGTGGGTCTCTTGCAGACCTTATATAGCTGAGTCATGTTATTATATCCATTCAGCTAACTTATGTCTTTTGATTGGAACATTTAATCCATTTACA
This sequence comes from Eptesicus fuscus, assembly GCF_027574615.1. NCBI lineage: Eukaryota > Metazoa > Chordata > Mammalia > Chiroptera > Vespertilionidae > Eptesicus > Eptesicus fuscus. Next base: position 88,163,863 of record NC_072475.1, on the reverse strand, counting down.
TTTAAGGTTATTATTGATTGGTACTTATTTATTGCCATTTTAATTCTGGATGCCTATTTTTTTTTCTATCTCTTTCTTCTCATTATTGCAGTCCATTTAGCATTTCTTGTAATGCTGACTTGGTAGTGATGAACTCCTCTAGCCATTTTTTTTTTTTTTTTTTTTGGTCTGGGAACCTCTTCCTTTCACCATCTATTTTGAATGATAGCCTTGGTGGATAAAGTAATCTTTGTTTTAGATCCTTACTTTTCATCACCTTTAATACTTCATGCCATTCCCTTCTGGCCTGTAGAGTTTCTGATGAGAAATCAGATGATAGCCTTATGGGAGATCCTTTGTAGGTAACAGTTTGTTTTTCTCTTGTTGCTTTTAAGATTCTCTCTTTGTCTTTACTTTTTGGCACTTTAATTATGATGTGTCTGGGCATGGTCCTGTTTGGGTTCTTCTTGTTTGGGACTCTCTGTGCCTCCTAAACTTGTGTGACTTTTTCCTTCACCCCATTAGGAAAGTTTTCTACCTTTATTTCTTCAAACATGTTCTCCATTCCTTATTCACTTTCTTCCCCTTATGGCACTCCTATTATGTGAATATTATTATGTTTCATCTTGTCCCACAGCTCCTTTAATCTAGCCTTTTGTTTTTTAATTGTTTTTTTTTCTTTCTTTTTGGTTCTCTGATTGAATGATCTTTTTCTATCCTGTCTTCTGATTCACTGATCCAATCCTCAGCTTCCCTAATCTGCTATGTATTCCTTCCCCTGTGTTCTTTATTAGTGCTATGTCTTTCTTTAAAGTTACTATATTTTTTCTCATGCTGTTGAGCATTTTTGCCATCATTATTATGAACTCTATTTCTGATAAATTTCTTATCTTCATTTTATTTAGCTCTTCTTCTAGAGAATTCTCTCATTCTTTCATTTGGGACTTATTTTTTTTGTGTATTTGGGCTGCCTGTCTGGGTTTGTGTCTATGAATTAGGTAGGTCTGATAAGCATCCCAATCTCTCATGCATAATAGTGTCAGACACTGATTATGACTGGGCCTCAGTACCCTGTTTAGAGCTAACAGCAATCCACAGCATGTGGTTCTCTCTGCCGGGGCTAGGTCCCTTAGGAAAGAACCAATATATGCACCAGGTTCTGATTTTCTTAGCCCTGAGCCCCAAATTAGATCAAGCAAAGAGTCAAAGCCTCCAGAGACCTTCCTCTGCCTGCAAGCTGATTCTATTCAGTTTTGATTAGTCTCAGGCTATTTCCCATAGTGTGGGGCAATAGCTTCTGTCTGCATGCTGATTGTTATTTTCAGTTTTTTAATGGGCCTCAGAAACTCCACAGTCGGGCAAGGAGTTTTTGAATATGGTGGGGCAACTGCCTTCCCCTGGGCAATCACTGCTTGGATAACAAAGGTCCGCCAGAGAAAGATGTCCTCCACAGCATGAGGGAATGACTCGGCACAGGAAACTGGGTGTCTGCCTTCCGAGATATAACTCCAGAACTCCCTAACATGGCTTCTGCTCACACAGCTCCAGTCTACTCTGGCGTGGCTACATAAGAAATTTGTGTGTTGACCCTTTAAGAGAATGCCTGCATTTCCAACAGTCTCTCTCTGGCAGACATCAACCCTGTTGTTTTTCACAGCCAGATGTTATGTGGGCACCTTTCTCAGTTCTGGTGCTCTGGGCTGGGAGCCCAGCTTGGGGTTTAAACCCAGTGTTCTCAGTGGGAAGCTCCCACAACTGAGATATCCCTCCAGAACCTCAGCTGCTATCTCTGGGAGCCAGGCTAGCCCTTTCATGCCTCTGAACTAACCTACCAATATCTGTGCGGTCTCCACTTTCTGTCCTTAGTTATCGGGGCTCTCTCCAGCTAGTCTTCAGTTGATTATTCAGGATGATTTTTCTGTATGTTAGTTGTAATTCTAGTTTGGTTCTTTGAGTTTTTCAGTGTAGCTTATACTTACTCTGCCACCATTTTTTTTTCTCCTAAACTCTTAACATGCATCATTTAATTAAGACTTTACTACCACCCTATTAGGTACAATCCATATTTTTGTGATAAGGGAATGGATACATAAGAAATTAAATAACTTGCCCAAAGTCATAGCTAGTTTTAGATCTGGAATAATTATCAGATAGTCTGAGTCCAAAGGAAAAATTTATCACCATCATACTAAAAATTGTGAAAGGAAAAAAATAATATCCCTGCCCTCATTATACTTACATCCTACCTATTGAAGGCAACATAAAAGAAATAAAAAAGGAGATATACACTGAGTGGCCAGATTATTATGATCTCTGAATGCATAATACACTGAGGCCTGGTGCATGAATTTGTGCATGGGTGGGGTCCGGCCAGCCTGGCCAGGGGAGGGGACATGGGTAGTTGATCGGCCTGCCTGCTGGTCGAACTCCTGGTCGAGGGGACAATTTGAATATTATCCTTTTATTATATAAAATATACACTGAGTGGCCAGATTATTATGTGTTCAGAGATCATAATAATTTGGCCACTCAGTGTAAAATTACAATTAATAAAATATTTTATGATAAAAATTATAATTTTGTGGGAGTAAGAATTATGGGAAGATCTAATTTAGGAAGACAGGTGAGTGAGGTTGTCTCTGAGGTCATGATATTTAAGTTGAGACTTTAGGTTAGATAAGTGTGAGGGAGGGCTTTGTAAAATCTTATTTTTTGTCTATTGGAAAATAATCCAATGGTTTTCCATCTTGAAATCATTGTTCAGATTGTAATTTGAATCACAGATTAGAAGGAGGAAAAGGTGTGAATGACCAATTAGGTGCTACTTCTAGGGGATCACATATAAAAGAGTTTTGGTTTTTACTAAATTAGTAGCAGTAGAAATACAGATAAATGAATGAATTTGACTATTAGTTAAAGATAACAATTGATGTGGTGTGTTTGGGAAATATAAAGGTGATGAGGAAGAGGAACATGGGTAGAAAAAAGGGAGTGACTAAAGGAGAAACAACCAGCGAGGCAAGAGGAAAACCAGAGAGTACATGTCAAATAGCCCAAGGAATTCATCAGTCTATCTATACTAATAAAAGCCTAGGTGGCCCTTGTGTGCAACATCGTCATAAGATGGCTGCCATAAGATGGCCATGCACACAGTGGAGGCGGGGCCCGGCGGTTGCTCTGTGAGGTGTGACCTGAGGGTGGCACGGAGGAGACTGGTCCTGGTGTCTCCACCACCTTGTGCGGAGGAGGCGGGTCCTGGTGGAGGAGGCAGGTCGTGGCAGGGGAGGGCAGCTGGGGGTGATCAGGCCAGCAGGGGAAGGCAGCTGGGGTTGATCGGGCTGGCAGGAGAGGGCAGCTGGGGGCGATCGGGCCGGCAGGGGAGGGCAGCTGGGGCCATTAGGCTGGCAGGGGAGGGCAGCTTGGGGCAATCCGGCCAGCAGGGGAGGGCAGCTGAGGGCAATCGGGCCAGCAGAGGAGGGCAGTTGGGGGTCATCGGGCAAGCAGGGAGCGGTTAGGGGGCAATCAGGCTGGCAGGCAGGCAAGCGGTTAGGAGCCAGCGGTCCCGGATTGTGAGAGGGATGTCTGACTGCCGGTTTAGGCACAACCCCTGCAAGATTGGGCCTAAAGTGGCAGTCAGACATCCCCGAGTGGTCCCAGATTGGAGAGGGTGCAGGCTGGGCTGAGGGACACCCCCCGCCCCCATGCACAAATTTCGTGCATGGGGTCACTAGTTCAATAATAAAGATAAACTGCTCAGCTGGCATGCCTCAGTGGTTGAGCACCAACTTATGAACCAGGAGGTCATGGTTCGATTCCCAGTCAGAGCATATGCTAGGGTTGTGGCTCAATCCCTAGTGTGGAGTGCAGCCGATCAATGATTCCCTGTGATCATTGATGTTTCTATCTCTTCTCCCTCTCCTTTTCTCTCTAAAATCAATAAAAATATTTTTAATAATAATAAACTTAAAAAAAAAAGCCCAGGGAGAGTGTTTATTGAAAGGGTTCATTTGTGTCAAAACCCAGAAATCAAGAAAAAGGATACTGAAATTGTTGTTATATTTGCTATTGTGAAGAGCATTAATGACTTTTGCAAGAAAAGTTTAAGCAAAATAATGAGAGCTAATGCCAGATTAGAGGCAGTTAAGGAGTGAGTGGACACAGTCTGGGTAAATAATTATTTTGAGAAAGTTCATGGTTAAGGGCAGTATCTAGAAAGGGATTTAAAGCCAATGACTTAACGATAAGAGATAGACTAAAGGATACAAATTATTTGGTACTTGTCCCACTGAGAAGTGGTTTCTAGTTCTCCCCCTTTTGCTTTTAGTAAAAGGCTCCCTTTAGTGACTTCCCAATATAATGTGGCAAACATGATGTTCTGGGCTTCTGAGGATAAGTCATTAAAAGCCACGCAGCTTCTAGTTGGGCTGTCACTAGTACTGAGGAGGTTTTTCCACAATAATGGGTAACTGGTACCCAGAAATATGACTCTCAATGGAAAATACTTATAACTGTCTCTAAGGGGTTATTCTTGCCAGGAGAAGCATAATGTGTTAGAGGTAACTACTGATTGAATTGGCAGGATATAATTCTTTAGCAGGAGAAGCAACTAGAAATTTTAAAAAATATATGTATTTTATTGATTTTTTACAGAGAGGAAGAGAGAGGAATAGAAAGCTAGAAACATCGATGAGAGAGAAACATCGACCAGCTGCCTCCTGCACACCCCCTACCGGGGATGTGCCCGCAACCAAGGTACATGCCCCTGACCGAAATCGAACCCAGGACCTTTCAGTCCGCAGGCCAACGCTCTATCCACTGAGCTAAACCGGTTTTGGCTAGAAATTTTTTATGTAAACTGACTTTATCCCTTTGAAAATGATAGCCTATGAAATTAAAATATCTTTTAAAGAATAAAATTACATATAGAATACAATATCTGTTCTTCTATACATTTATTTCTTTTTGCAGTTAAGAACAATATTCATTCACCAAATAATATTTTTAATTAATATTTCAGATTAAGGAATGTAATTTCTAGAATAATATCTTTTGTGAACAACAAAACCCTCACCACTGTGGATGAGAAGGGGTTCTATAGAAAGTAGATTCACAAGGTGATATGATCATAAGTTCTACTTAGCAGGTCATGGTAGGTAGTCACGAACCATGACTCAGGCATATAAGTTCTTTAGGAAGAGCCTTAAGCAAGCACAGTCCATTGTTCTTGTGCATTTAGATGAACACATCTTTGAAATAACCACCCTTAAGAGAGCTCATAATCTTGCTAACTATCCTGTAATCCAATTGTTACTGATTGGTGTTACTGGCTGGGACCTCCATTCTCTTCTTATTGAGGGAAAGATTTCAATCAAGAGACAAAGTGTAGAAAAGCAAGCAAGAATTTATTGACCATAGCAAAAATACTTAGGACAGTGAAACAAGGAAGGGCATATACCATAAAAAAGAACAGGAGAGCCGAGGCTGGGCTGCTTTAGCTCACTGGGAAGTCAGAGAAAGGGGGCCCTGGAGACAGGGTAAGGGGTTAGCCTGGGACAAGCTGCTGCTGCCCATTGCTTCCCTGGTTGCAAGTCTCGTGGGGTCCCTTAAAGGTTGGGGGATATGTGGCTGTGGAGGAATGGCATCGGCATGCTCCTCAGAGGGAGAGAGTGCCTGGGTCCTTGTCCTGAGCATATTTATTTCTCTCTTACAGGTGGAAATCTTAGGAGAGGTGACACTGGAGGGTCTTAAAAAATATTCACCAGCTTTCCAGGTGTGCTCTTTCAGTGTTGGGGTCTCCACTGATCGGTTGGCACCAGGGCAGGGGGTCATTAGTCCAAGTAGCTGGTCCTGAGGCAGCCACGGCATAACTTGCCTGGTTTTGCTGCTTTTCTGGGCCTGGAGCTGCAATACAACTGAGGCCTAGATGTTATCTTTAGGGAGGAAAAGGTCAGGGGGGTCTAAACTGCCTGAGCAGAAATATGAAAGATCTGGGGTCCAAACTGCATGACCAGTGATATGCTAGGGGAGGATAGGTTACCCCGGCTGCTTTTGAACTTCCCACTGGTGGACTGCTGGCTACTGGGCTGCCCTTAGAGAGGCGGTTTGAAGGCAATATTGGTACGACCCCTGTTCAGGACCCGAGGGCAGGCCACACCCCAGCCACTCATGTCTAACTTCCTACCTAACACAATCTCTACCTTGCTTTCTCCCACCTTCATGTAATCTTTCTTGTTCCCTCTGTGGTAGGCAGTTAGGCAGACCTGAGCAGAGCAAGGATGATGGGCCAGGTACAGAAGGTCACCAGAGTGGAAAGCCTCAGATGTCTAGCAAAGGACAATTGTAGGGTGGGACCTCACCCCCAGGGTGATTTTTCCTCTCCTAGCATATCTCTGGTCAGAGGTTTGGACCCCCTGACCTTTCCTCCCTAGAGATAACATTGAGGCCTCAGTTGTATTTCAGCTCCAGGCCCATAAAAGCAACAAAACCAGAGACAAGCGACCCCATGGCTGACCTCAGGATCAGCTGCATTGGATAATGACCACTTGCCCTGGTGCTGACCAATTAAGCAGTAGAAAACACAACCCTGAAAGGACACACCTGGAAAGCTGCTGAGTATTTTATGCCTGGGACCACCCCTAAAATCTCCACCTTAAAACCCTTAGGACAGAGGACCCAGCCTACTCTCCCTCCTGGGAGAACACCCATGCTTTTTCTTTTCCCTTCCCCTCCCTGCCCAGGCCCATTACCATTAGCTTCCTCACTCCCAAGCTCAAAGGGCCCTTCTTTTACCTCTATAATTTGTTTTCTATGCCCATTTTTTCTAGGGATCACTTTTTCTACCTTTGTGATTTTATGGATAAATATTCTCTTATAGTTAGAGTCCTGGCTCTGAATTCTTACCTAGCCAGAACTCAAGTACCAAGGTTGCTGAACCCAGGCTTGGTCTGATCCCACCAGTCTAACACCTGATGCTGTTCCCGCTGACTACAACACCTCCTTAATCTCAAATGCATAAAAGAAAGTGCAAGACTGTCATTTTGCGGAGCTTTGAGATCTTTCTTCCCAGCAATTGTCTTCAATTTTGACTCAAATGAATTCATAAATGCTTTACAAGTCTGAATGTTTTTTCATCGACACCATCAGACATGCCTTTGGTGTAACTCCCTTTCCATGGGGACAGTAGGTATGACTAAATGTGCATGGTAGTTAATGTGAATTTATCATGTTGTCTAGGAGAAAAAATTTTTCTCTATCCTTCAAAGATTTTTGACTGGTCAAATAATCAAATTGACACAAGACAGGTTAAGCAGGAGAAAATCAAATTAAAGTTTAATAACATGTATACCTCCTATATCCATGGAGACACCCAGGAAAACTGAGTAACTTGTTAAAATGGTGGAAGCCATCACCTTAAATACCACCATGAGACAAAAGTAGATGTTGGGAGTGGAGAGTGGGTTATGGGAGGTTGCCAGGAAAAGCACAGTAAACTAGGGGATGATTGTTATGCAAATGTGGGTGCCTTCTCCTTTCATAGCTAAGACAGGCCTGGTACATTGAGGGAGACACCTTTACAAATGGAGATTACCCTTACAAATGTAAATGTCTTTTTTACAGGGCTAAGATGATGGATGGCAGTTAAGTAATGAAATAGTTTCTGGAGACTTTTGTTGTGTGAGGTTTAGAGACATTTTTATTGATAGGTTACTTAAAGTTTTCTCCCTTTTTCTTTTCATATTGATACCATTGTAACTAGCTAGTTATTAATAGGAAAGGAGCAAAAGGAAGGACAGCCAATTATAGGCATGTCATTTGGGCAGCTTCACCAGGAAGCTCCAATTTCACACTCCCCAGCGAACCAAGAGTCCATTCTCTTCAGATCATTGGGGGAAAAGACTGGGCAAAGGGGAAAATGGGCACATGCACAGTAAAGTTGGGATGACATAGGGAAGATGCCTGTCAGTCTAACCTGGGAACAGATAATTGGCCAGAGTAGCCAGAGCCATTGTAAGCCCACGAACATTTGGGAATACATAATCCCCTAAACAAAGGAGGTCTCTCTTAGCAAACTCTGGGATCTCTGGTTTCTTTGGCTTTGCTCCTGCTTGTGTTCCCTCCATGGCCATGTGGCATGGGGACCCCGATGTACTAATGGACTGCAGCTGGGAACACAAACTAAGCTAGCCTGGTGCTGGATTAGGCTATGCCATGGGACAGAACTCTAGACACCGGCTTTGATTTTAGCTGTGCTGAAGCCACAGCTACACTTCTTCTATGGCCGGGCAAAGGGAAATGGAATCTTGGTAACTCAGGGGTTTGAGTTAAAACTGTCTACAATTCCTCTTGTGTAACTCTCAGAAAATTCCTTTTCTCAGGATATTGCAAGAAGCCCACTCCCAAGAGCAACATGTGGGCACAAGGACTTCTCCCCACTGATAACAATATCAAGCAAAGGTTGACATTTTCCCTTCTTATAAGAAACCTTTAGCTTCTAGACAATGATAATTTTTATCTCATGAAAAAAGTTACATAGACTTCTCAACTACTTAAATGTTATAAAATCCTACTCTCTGATATCATTCCAGATGCTTTTGCTGTATTATTTTGTTTCAGAGACCATTTTCTTACTTTTTAGGAGAAAATGGTGTCCAGGTTTCTGCCATCCATTTTCTGACCATGGAGTATCCAAAACCATTGAAACAGAAGGCACGGCTGGCACACACTATTAGTTGTCTGCCCAAGCTCATGCTCAGACTTCTTCCTGAGTATGGTGTTATGTTTCCTCAATAGAGGGTGCCGTAGAGACATTGCAGGAGAAAGAGGATTCCTGCGATTTGCAAACTGATCTATGGATGTGGGGACATTGGGTGGAATCTTTCTCCTGATTAGATGCAGACTGCTACCGGGAGTTTTTGGGACATGTGTCTTTACTCATAAAAAGCAATGATGGAATCTATGCTGCATTTTTCTGACTCTGAATATTAATACATGTGACCCCTGGAAATTCAGTAGTCGTTTTGGCCAATGAGAAGAAACAAATGGAAAGAACCTGGATTTTTGATGATATCATCACACTATTGAATTAACCTACCCTGATATGGTCGTATCTGCAGATTTCTTATATGAGGTGGGGTAAAAAAAATCCTCATGTTTAAATTGCATTTGGATGAAATTTCAATTACTTTGCAGCACAAAGCTGTCCACAAGATGTATAATATCCTCTTCTTTCAAGTCATTGTTATATCATTATTCTAAACTGTGTTTTGTTTTGTTTTGTTTGTTTTGTTTTGTTTTTTAAAGAACAGTCACATTGTCTCTTGGCAATCCTGGGTGGGACTTAGACTGTTACTCTTTTGTCATTAGGTAGTATTACTCAACTTGCTTAACAAATTCACTGTTATAACCCATGGTTTTCTTTCATTGCTACACATATTCAGGTCCTTATATCATAAAATTATATAGGCATTTGTTTTTAAATTTAGATTTCCTTTCTGATTATGTTGAATTTTTATCAGCTTTTGTGGCAAAAAATCCATTGACATGAAGGACCCATGTGTTATTTTTGTTGTTGTTGAAGCTAATATACCTCTTAAGTGTCAGTCCTTCTTAAAAAACCTAGAATGGTCCTTTTCCTGGAAATTAGACACTTTAGCAAATTTCTAGCTTCTCTATTTGTGTGCAGCTGGTTATAATGCTTTGATATAAATCTGTATTTAGAATTAATAATACACACATATAAGAAAAACAGAAATACAGCACTCTAAAGTCTATTGTCTCACATTACCTGGGTCCTATAATAAATATTTGCATATTTCATCCTTGATTAAAAGGAAATCTTTCCAGTGTGGGGTGCGCTACAGGGAAGGAATTTGCCGTATCACTTTTGGAAGTGTGCTCTGCTCATCACCCTGTTCTTGCATGGCCACTTGGCTCTTGATTTCGATGTGTAGTTACTGGAGTTTCATTTGCTTACTGTGATTTTTCTCTTCTTCTTATTTTTTTAAAAATTATATTTTTATTGATTTCAGAGAGGAAGGCAGAGGGAGAGCGAGATAGAAACATCAATGATGAGAGAGAATCATTGATTGGCTGCCTCCTGCACACCCCCTACTGGGGGTCAAGCCCACAACCTGGGCATGTGCCCTTGACTGGAATTGAACCTGGGACCTCTCAGTCCGCAGGCTTTTGCTCTATTCACTGAGCCAAACCAGATAGGGCTTACTGTGATTTTTCTGAAGTTTCCTCCAGAAACATGTCCAGCACTCTAGGTCTCTACAGCCCTGCTCAGATGGACCCAGTGATTATAACTCCTTTTGTGGAAGAACAAAGATCTTAAAATAATTCACCCAGCATACCCCACCTATCCATCTCTTCAATCTTCTTTCCCAATGTAAGATAATGCATCTGATTATTTGTTCTTGTCTCTTAATGTCAAGATCTTGTCCATGAATTGGGTCTTTTTTTGTTTGTTTGTTTTTCCCCTCTTCTTCCTCACAAAGTGGCTCACTCTGCATTCCTTTAAAGTGTTGTTTCTATTTTGGCCTTTGGGGACCAAGCATCTTTGAATCCCTTCCCAGACAGAGCTGGTAGCCTTCATATATTATATATATACATACACACACACACACACACACACATACCAGAGGTCCGGTGCACGAATTCGTGTACAGGTGGGGTCCGTCTGGCCCACCCCAATCGGGGCCCATTGGGCTGGGCAAACAGGGGGCAGGGCCGTGGGTGGTTGGCCGGTTGGCCCCACCCTGAATTGGGGTGTTGGGGGGCTGATCGGGGGCCCAGCCAGCCAGGGGGTGGGGGGGTGGGCCGATCGGGGCCAGGATCAGGCTGGTTGGCTGTTGTAGTGCACATCATAGCCACTGGTTGTTCTGGTCGTTCCACCTTTCTGGTCACTGGGCATATATATAAATATATATATATCTCCAACTTGCAGTGTCTTGTAGCAAATGATGATGCACATGCCTTCTCAAGGAGCTATGCAAGCAGTCTGGCTACTACTGAAGCTTATCACTACCTTACTCACAGGAAAGAAAGGTTCATTTTCTTAAGGTGGAAAATTAACTATGGAATTTATCTCAAAGGAAATAGAATTCAGCACTTACATAAGGTTTAAGGGGCAGGAGAAGAGTAGGAGAAGAAAAACACAGGACTTCCTGTTATTGCCCACCATCAATGCCCTACCCTTGCAATGCTCAAGGACTCCTGTTAGTCTAAGAAAATGAAGATAGGACCCTGAATATCTAGTGGGTATGAGAAGGACAAGCAACTAAACATGGGATTATGAACCCCAGACACCAGAAGCCTCCCCAAAAGTGAACAGTGTCCTTTACATTTCCATTGTTGACCTTGCAGTATAAAATTGTTATAACTGATGGCCTTCTGATCAGGTAATGTTTTCATATTTGTTGTTTAAAAATTGGAAAAATAAATATCAGTGAACATATCTCTTTGAAAGTCATAGAAGAGACCAAAGATGAAGCATGGAACTCAGAGTATTAGAAGCTATATGATGGGGGCAAGGATTCTAAAATGAAAACTAAGAGTGTCACTTTTTTGTGTGACTTTATTAGAAGGTCTTTGCCTCTGTGATCTTTGTTGCTTTCTTCTTTGACCTGACTCACTTCCATCTAGAACTGAATGGTGATTAATTAAATGAGAATAGAGAGGTTTCCAAAATGGTGGTGGAGTAAGTGGAAGCTAAATTGACACTCTCCCAGGACCAACTGAAAATACAACTAAAATACAGATAAAATATCCTGAATAATCAACTGAAGACTAGCTGAAGAGAACCTGAAAACTAAGGATGGAAAGTGGAGACTGTACAGAGACTGGTAGGAAGTGCAGAGGCACGAAAGGGCTGGCTGGGCTCCTACAGACAGCAGCTGAAGTTCCAGAGGGATATCTCAGCTCTGGGATGGGGGGAAGGGGTCCCCACTGAGAACTCTTGGGTCTAACTCCCAAGCTGGGCTCCCCAGCCCAGAGCACCAGAACTGAGTAAGGTGCTGACAGAACATCTGGCTGCAAAAAGTGGCTGGATTGCAATCTGCCAGCGAGAGAGGGCTGGTAATGCAGGCATCCTCTTAAAGGGCCAACACACAAAATTTCATATGAAGCCACTCACCTTGGCTTCTGTCAGAGGGAGGACAGGGTGGACTGGAGCTGTGTGAGCAGAAGCCAAGTTTAATGCTCTGGGGTTGGAGTGAGGAGGGCAGACACCCCAGTTTCCTGTGGTGAGTCATTCCCACCACTGCAGAGGACAACTTTCCTGGTGAACCTTTGCTATCCAGGCAGTTTTGCCTGGGGGAAAGGCAGTTGTCCCACACTGTTCGAAGAAACCTCACCCCTCACTATGGTCAATAGCCTGAGACTAATCAAAACTGAGTGCCAGTGGGACTGCAGGCACAGGAGAGTCTCTGGAGGCTTTGAGTCTTGGTCTGATCTAATCTTGGGACTGGGGCTAGGAAAAGGAGACCCTGGTGTACATCTTCATCTTTTCCAAAGGCACCCAGCCCCAGCAGAGGGAGCCAGAAGCTGTGCATTACTGATAGCTCCAAACAGGGTACTCAGGGCCAGTCACAAACAGCATCTGATACTGTTCTACATGAGAGATTGGGACTCGTAGCAGATCTACCTAATACACAGGCACAAAACCAAACAGGCAGCCAAAATCGGGAGACAAAAAACAAAACAAAAAAATAACAAACCCAAAATGAAAGAACAAGAGAATTCTCTAGAAAAAGAGCTAAATAAAATGGAGATAATAAATTTATCAGAATACAGTTCAGAATAATGATGGCAAAAATACTCAACAACATGGGTAAAAGATATAGTAACTATAAAGAATGACATAGCACTAATAAAGAACACAGGGGAAGGAATGTATAGCAGATTAGGGGAAGCCGAGGATTGGATCAGTGAATTGGAAGACAGGGTAGAAAAAAATCATTCAATCAGAGAATCAAACAGAAAAAAACAATTAAAAAACAGGAGGACAGCTTAAGGGAGCTATTGGACAACATGAAACATAACAATATTTGCATAGTGGTGTGTCAGAAGGGGAAGAAAGTGAGCAAGTGTCTGAAGAAATAAAGGTAGAGAACTTTCCTAATGGGGTGAAGGAAAAAGTCACACAAGTTCAGGAGCTACAGAGTCCCAAGCAAGAAGAACCCAAACAGGCCCATGCTCAGACACATCATAATTAAAGTGCCAAAAAGTAAAGACAAAGAGAGAATCTTAAAGGCAACAAGATCTACAAAGGCAAACTGTTACCTACAAAAGAGCTCCTATAATGCTGTTATCTGATTTCTCATCCAAAACTCTACAGGCCAGAAGGGAATGGCATAAAGTATTAAAGGTAGTGAAAAGCAAGGATCTAAAACCAAGATTACTATATCCACCAAGGCTATCATTCAAAATAGGTGGTGAAAGGAAGAGCTTCCCAGACCAAAAAAAAAAAAAAAAAAAAAAAAAAAAAAAGGCTAAAGGAGTTTATCATTACCATACCAGCACTGCAATAAATGCTAAAGGGACTGCTGTACTGAGAAGAACAAATAGAGAGAGAGAGAGAGAGAGTGAAACATAGGCATAAAAATTAGAGCAGAAATAAATGACACAGAGACAAAACAAAACAAAACAAAAAAAAACAAACAAAAATCACACACATACAAAAGATCAATGAAACCAAGAGCTGTTTTTTTAAAAAGATAAACAAGAATGATGAACTGTTAGCCAAATTCATCAAAAACAAAGATAGAGGGCTTAAATAATTAAAATCAGAAATGAAAGCAGTGAAGTAACAACTGACAAACAGAAATATAAATGATTGTAAGAAAATACTATGAATAACTATATACTAGCATGCTGGACAATGAGGATGAAATGGAAAAATTCCTACATAAATACAATCTTCCAAAACTGAATCAGGAAGTGTCAGAAAACCTGAATAGGTCAATAATAACTGATGAAATAAAAGCAGTAATAAAAAAGCTTGCCTGTGAAGCAAACAAACGGCTTCACAGGGGAGTTTTACCAAACATTCAAAGAACAACTAACACCTATCCTCCTCAAGCTTTTACAAAAAAAATTGAAGAGGAACAAACACTCCCATCCTCTTTATATGAGGCTAGCATTATTCTAATTCCAAAACCAGATAAAGACACTACAAAGAAAGAACATTACAAACCCATATCCCTGATAAACATTCATATTAAAATCCTCAACAAAATATTAGCAAATCAGATCCAGCAATATATTAAAAAGATCATACACCATGACCAGTGGGATTTATTCCATGCATGCAAGGCTGGTACAATATTTGCAAATCAATAAATGTGATATATCACACAAACAAATTGAAAGACAAAAATCACATGATCATATTGAGAAGGCTAAAAAGGGCTAATTCCAATGTAACCCTGACATTTGGGGATTGGGGGTGGGACTAGCAACCTGAATCTGTGCCAGTAAGCCCAGTGTACATTCTTGATTAACCTATAATTAAGTCACTGCCTCTTTCCCAGAAACTGGTCTTGCAGAACCTGTTGTCTAAATACTAAGGCCATAAAACTGTGAACAGTGCACAGCTCCGGAGTGGGGTTATTAACACTGGCACCAGGCCAGACCATCAGATATGGTCTCAAGACCCCCAACACCTGGGGCCTTTTTGCAAGACGTGTGAAAAGACCGGAAGCATAATCCATATTTGCGGGACAAAGACCCCAGAAAGATATAAAAGAGAAGCCCCCTGCATGTTACTTTATTCAGATTTGGGAAGTTTTTCCTCTGGGTCCGCTGGTGTAAATAAACAGTGTCGCTCCTTTTCTCTAAAAGAGTTGCTTGGTTTTTCGTTGGTCTTCTGCAACAATATCAACAGACACAGAAAAAGCATTCAACAAAGTCCAAACCCCATCCTATATAATAAAAGCCTAATATGCAAATTGTCCCCTTGACCAAGAGTTCTGTTGGGAGTTCTACTGATTGCTATAATGTGTGCTGACCACCAGGGAGCAGTGTGGGACATGGTGGGCATTGACGATGTGGCCCTGGCAGCGGGCGACAGTGGAGGTGCTACAGGCCCTGATGGACCCCGATAAGTGGACCAGGGCAGGATGGTGAAGCAGGTGAGTGGGCAGTGCCAGGCCAAGGCGGGTGCGAAACACTGACCGCCCCACCAATCCAATCACCCTGCTACTGGGCTCCCAGACGCTGAGGGAGCCGTGCAGGGGCCCGATGCCCCGCCAATCCGATCACAGGGCGACCAGCTGTGATGGCAGGGGGTGGGCTGCCACCAGGCTCCCTCAGAACCTGGGAGCCAGGCGGTGGGCAGTGGGGCGATTGGGCCCCGTAGGTGGCTACCAGCTGGGAGTGGCAGGAGGCGGGGCCACCATCCAGTTCCCAGGTGCTGAGGGAGAAAGGGCAAATAGCAATATTAAAATATTTCTTGTAATTATTTCCCTTTCAATGTGCACGAATCCGTGCACTGGGCCACTAGTTTTTGATAAAAACTCTTAGCATAGTGGGTATAGATAGTTCATACCTCAATATAATAAATGCCATATATTACAAACCTATAGCCAACATCATACTCAATGGGCAAAAACTTATTATTTGCAGATGACATGATTCTATCTAATAAGAAGGAATATGCTGATTGACCCTCACGCCATCACAAAGTTGGCAGCGCCCATAGCCATTAAGGAGGGAATATGCTAATTGACTGCCCTGCCCTCAAAGATGGTGGCACCCACAGCCAATAAGGAGGGAAATGCTAATTGACTGCCATGCCCTCAAAGATGGCGGTGCCCAAAGCCACAAGATGGCAGTGCCCAGTCCCCTCAGTCCCACCACGGTGGCAGGCACGCGGCAAGGCTGGGCCCATGGGCCTGGCCACTCTGCGCACCTGCCTCCCAAGTCCCCCAGTCCCCTCAGCCCCCTAATCACCCAGGGCCAGCCCCAAGCACAGGCAAGCCTCAGATGGCAGCTGCCCAGCCGCCCAGGGCTGCCCAAGGCTCAGGTAACCAGGGCCAGCCAAGGCTTGCGTTGCCAGCAGTGTCAGCAGCAGAGGTGTGATGGGGCGTCGCCTTCCCATGATCGCTGGGTCGCCTCCCACCCCTGAGTGATCCCTGACTGTGAGAGGGGGCAGACCAGGCTAAGGGACGCCCCCCTTCAGTGCATGAATTTTCATGCACTGAGCCTCTAGTTTTGTATACAAAAAACCCTAAAGACTCCACAAAAACTAGTAGATTTTAAAGGAATTTGGCAATGTAGTAGGATACAAAATTAACACCCAGAAATCGATGGCATTTTTATACAACAATAATGAATTCTCAGAAAGAGAAACCAAACAAACAATCTCATTTACCATGGCAAAAAAAAAAATAAAATAAAATAAAAAATTAAAATACCTAGGAGTAAACTTAACCAAGGAGTTGAAAGACTTGTATTTGGAAAACTATAGGACATTGTCAAAAGACTTGGAGGATGATGTAAGCAAATAGAAAAAAAATACCATGTTCATGGATTGGTAGAATTAACATCATTAAAATGTCTATACTAACTAAAGCAATCTACAGATTCAATGCAATCCTTAATTTAAATACCAATAGCATATTTCACAGACCTAGAACAAATAATACAAAAATTTATCTGGAACCAAAAAAGAACCCAAATAGCAACAGCAATTTGAGAAAGAAGAACAAGTTGAAGGAATCACAATGTCAGATATCAAATTATTCTACAAAGCCACTGTAATCAAAACAGTCTGGTACTGGCACAAGAGCAGGCATATAAATCAATGGAACAGAATAGAAAGCCCAGAAATTGCCCCAAGCCATTAGGCTCAATCAATATTTGACAAAGGATGCAAGAGCATAGAATAAAGTCCACACAATAAAGTCTCTTCAGTAAATAGTGTTGGGAAAATTGTACAGATACATGCAAGAAAATGAAACTAGACCACCAACCTATACCATATACTAGAATAAACTAAAAATGGATAAAAAACTTTAATATAAGTCTCAAACATCTCTCATAGCAATATGTTTACAGATACATCTCTTAGGGCAAAGGAAACTAATTAGAAAATAAACAAATAGGACTACATCAAAATAAAAAGCTTCTGCTCAGCAAAAGAAACTATCAACAAAATGAAAAGGGAGCCCACTGTATGGGAGAACATATTTGACAATGATATATCTGATAAAGGATACATATCCAAAATATATAAGGAACTCATATAAATTAACCAAAGGAAGAGAAACAATCCAATTAAAAAATTAGCAGCAGACCTAAATAGACACTTCTCTTAAGCAGACATACAGATGACCAAGACACATATGAAAAAATGCTCATAGAGTCACTGATCATCAGAAAGATGCAAAGTAAAACGACAATGAGGTTTCACCTCACACCTGTCAGAATGGCTACCATCAACAAATCAACAAATAACAAGTGCTGGCGAGGATGTGGAGAAAAGAGAATCCTAGTCCAGTGCTGGTGGGAATGCAGACTGGTACAGCCATCATGGAAAACAGTACGGAGTTTCCTCAAAAAATTAAAAATGAAACCACCATTTGATCCAGTGATCCCACTTCTAGAAATACATACTAAGAAACCTGAAACACCAATCAGAAAGAATGTATGCACCCCTATGTTCATAGCAGCACAATTTACAATAGCTACGTTCTGGAAACAGCCCAAGTGCCCATCAGTGGATGAGTGGATAAAAAAGCTGAGGTACATTTACACCATGAATACTATGCAGCAGTAAATATGAAGGATCTCTTACTCTTTGAGAGAGACAGCATGGAGGGACCTGGAGAATATTATGTTAACCAAAATAAACCAGTCAGAGAAAGAGAAGTATCACATGTGGAATCTAATGAACAACATAAATGGTTGAACAAAATAGATCCAGAGACATAGAAGCATGGAACAGACTGTTGAATCTCAGAGGGAAGGTGGGGGAGGGTGGGGATAAATTTATCCCAATTTATCTAATTGTTTCTTCAATGGGGGTGAAAGGGGACATATGTAATACTTTCAATAGTAGAGATTAAATAAATAAATGAATGAATGAATGAATGAATCAGAACAGCTGCTGTTGCCCCCTATTAGGACAAGTGACCTTGACCTCTCACATCTTTACATAGTGAATGCTGAAACACTTCTCAAGAGCGAGACCTCTAATCTTAAAACCATCAAGGGGACCTATGACATTTAAGCTCCTTTTGGGGGGTCTGATTTTAGGCAGATCACGAGACTTCAGTGAAAGCCTCTCCTTGCATTTGCTGTTTTTCAAGCATCTGCAGTTCAAGATCATCAATATAACAACATGGCATATGTTGGGGTGGCATGTTCTCTGACCTTCAGAATAAACCCAACAAAAGCTTGTTTCCTCTCTTAGATGATTTGCCAGTTGTGTTATTCCCTGGAGACAGTATTCTGACCAGACCTTCTTAGGAGTGGTCATAACATACCCTGTGTTTGTAGAAAGGTGTGGGCCATATCACTAAATAAATCAGGGTCAGTTTCTCATCTTATGGAAAGGGAGATAAAGTTATGATAGTTTACCTCCCTTTCCACAGGTTTCCTGGGAGTTTGTGTCCCTGCTGCGGCCCCAGTGGCCCCAGCGCCACCACAGCCGTGGGGATTGGGGCTGCTGGGTGCCAGGACCCCTGTGGGCTTGTGTCTCTGCTCCTCTGGTCCCTGCAGCAGTGGCTATGAAGCTGGCCCAGAGGCCCTCTATGCAAGTGTCCCGGCCCAGCCGCTGCCACCTTTGTCACGGAGTGACAGCCAATTTGCATATTCCCTCCTCATTGGCTATGGGCGCCGCCATCTTTGTCATGGAGTTATGGTCAATTTTTATACTCCCTCTTTATTAGATAGGATGGCTTGTTCCATGATTACTCCATGGCTTCCTTTAGTAACTCATGTTTGAAACTTCAGATGTCTCTGATACAGTCTTAGCTAAAAATATTACAATCAAAATGACCATTCTGCTTGAATTATTAATGGTTTCATACAGTTTGACTGGTTCTCAGTTAATATAATCTCAGAGAGCTAGAAAAACTTTAGAGGTTACTCAAGCCAGTCCCTTATCTTAAGGAGAGTAAACTGAAACCCAGAGAGGCTGATAATCAAGGCAACATAAGAGAAGTCACAGAATAGTGGTGAATCCAAGGTTCTCACTGTACAATGACTTTTATGACCACAATATGAACAGGTTGAAATTCCATTGTTTTACTTTAGTGCCTGTTGGAAAACATGCACTCCTAATATATGCATGCTTAATCATAACAATGAGATGCCATCTCTAAATCAAAATATTTAAAATGGAAGAAAAAGTCATAATTCCAATAAGGGAGACAAACTTACATATGCTGTGCTAAAAATAGCTTCAAATTGTGGGTTTAATGTTATTTTATTTTGAAAGGAGAACTCATAGAAAATGTTCATTATAAAAAGAGAATCTTCCTGAATATATTATGCTATCAAAGCCCAAGTGTTGTTATATTTTAGATCAAAATTTATTGTAACAATCAAATATGTGCTTATTATATGGGTGTGTGGTTAAAAATAATTGTTGCCATGGTTAAACTACAGTAGTAACTTTATCTTGCTTGAGCTACATTTCCCTCTTTGGAAAGGGAACCTCTGTGTCCTACCTACCTCCTTTCACCCAAAGCACACATATTGGCAACAGAGATCAGACCCATCCCCTGCAAAACTGCACCATAGAAATTTGCAGAGGCCTGCATTTGAGCTTCTGGTTCCCAGATTCCCTGTTATTTGATCTGGTTCAGTCTGGCATGTTGTTAGTATTTATACAGAGTAATAAGACATCTGCTGCCCACCCAAACCATCATGATCTGTGGCACTTCCCAGCTGACTGCCAACCTATTTATATTAATTGAATGCTGTGTATTCTGCATACACTGCTCATTACCCTCATTTATTTCATTTCCTAAAGAACTGGGATTTCTCTACGTGCCCTTACAACATTGTTCTACTCATTTGGCTCCAATTAGCTTCAGCTAACAAAAATACATTACAACAAACCTCTGGTTAGCCATTGCTGTTTCTAATGACATAATTTGTAAGTTTTTAGTCCTTGAAAGTAAAGACATTGGGAATTAAGCTATAGTGTCTTCTGTGGGGCTGAGAAATATTAATTGTAGGCATCTGGGCCCACTTCCTTAAAAAAGATTTGTGATTTCTACTTAACTAATAAATGTTGGCATAATGGAAGAGCTATAAGCTCCATATGTTGGACTGTCTGAGGAATTCTGATTATGCCCTTGTTCATTTAGTAAGAAAATGCTTTGGCATTAACACTATATTGTGGTTTATTTGCACTTAATATTTTATAATTATACTAGAGGTCCAGTGCACAAATTCGTGCCCGGGTGGGGTCTGGCCAGCCTGACCTTATCAGGGTGATTGGGCCAGGCAGGTTGGGGGGAGGGGCCATGGGTGGTTGGCCGGGTGGCCCTGCCCCCTGGTCAAACTCCCTGTTGAAGGGACAATTTGCATATTAGCCTTTTATTATATAGGATCGAATGGTTAAAGTATTCATTTTAAATAGTTACTTTAGAAATTTATTAAAATATGCAAATTTATCCCAAAACTATAAAAAGTTATTAGTTTAGTGATCAGTTATATATTTTTAACTTAAAATTTTCTTCTCAATGAACTGATTTTTCTATCCTAATGTTTTAGCTCTAGAATCTAATAGGTTATATTTTAAAGGTAATAGTTTCTAGATGAAATTGTTGAATAATGAAGATTACTTCAAAGCATCTTTAAAAAATGTTTTTTAATCCTCACCTGAGGACATGCCTTTATTGATTTCAGAGAGAGAGGAAGAAAGAGAGAGAGATAGATAGATAGATAGATAGATAGATAGATAGATAGATAGAGGAAGTGAGACATGTGCCTTGACCAGGGATCTAAACTGCAATCTAGGTATGTGCCCCGATTGGGAATTGAACTTGTGATCTTTCAGTATATGGGATGATGCTCCAATCAATTGAGCCACACTGGCCAGGACCAAAGAATCTTTTTAGATGTAATCTAGACATTTGAAAAAAATTAAGAGTAGGTCATAATAGATACTATAACAAATTACAAGTTCAGCAATTATCCTATATTTTTTTAGTCTGGATATTTGCATGTTGTACAACTATCTTTCATGGTATAAAAGCTAGTTTTGGATCTGTTTTGAAATATAATAAATTACTACATACTAAATCTGAGGAAATTTTATTGCTAAATTATAACTCTAAGCAAAAAGTCTTTCTACTTATCACTCCTTTGAAAGTTTTGGTTTTTAAATGGTATTCTCATTGCATTTTATGTGTTTTTTTTCTCATTCTATCCCAAACTTGAAAAGACAAGGCCAATCAGAGTCAAATACCGTAAAAGCTGTGCTCCCATGGTTTTCATGTAAAGTTAATAAAATAAATAAGAGGCAGCTGTGCATTTCAGGAAATCACTCCATTGAGGGGTTCTGGGAATACTATAACCGCAAGTGTGAAGCTGGAGTCACCAGAAACCCTCAATGGAGTTATAGCTCCATAAATCAAAATCTGCTCCTTCTTACCTTTACAGTATAACTCTACATTCTCTGTGGTGCCTGTACTTTACAACGTTCCTACTGCTATCTTTTTAATTATCATGAAACTTCTTGCTTCCTGTTCCAGCAGGTTGGAATTTTTTTTGGGGTCGGAGGGGACTTTGGCTGTGTGCTTGGTTTAGGTAGGTCTCAAACCTTTTGGGTCTCTGGACCTTGGTGTGGTAAGAAATTCCTTTCACTTGCTACCACCAAATAAGGAGGAGTGACTATAGAGGACTTTGAGGTATTCTGATATTATTTCATGGAGGTATATATAAATACATCCATGTCAGATTGTAATATCACACGTGTTAATAGGTCCATGAACTGGCAGGTAGGTGGACCACCTAGAAGTCCCTGCAGGCTACTGTGTCTTGTAGTTGACTGATAGACTGAGTTAGTGTTTTTTTACAATCATTGCAATACAGTTGTCATTCTTTTCTTTAACTTACATATTCCTTGGTGACAAACCGGGTGAATTATATTTTCCCAGGAGTTCTTATTCTAATATTTCTGTCCTGCCCCTATTTTCTTTTAAAGTAAGAATGAAATCTTAGCTTAATGGAGAAAGCAATGCACAGAATCTTCCAGCTAAGCAGACCAAAAGCCAAGAAATATGCATTCATCTAGAGCCTGGGTTCAAATCCTGGTTTTCATCAATTCTTAACTCAATAACTATGGGCAAGTTACTTAGTCTTTATATGTCTAAGCTTTCCTCTAAAATGGGAATAAAATTAGTACTCTTCTGCTAGAATTGCAGTGAGTTTTATCAGTAAGCTTCTGCTATGTAGCAAAGTGCTCAGAAGGTGGTGGCTTAATATAGTAAACATTTATGTCTATAAGTCTATGGATTGACTAGGAGGTTCTTCTGGGTGGTTTTGGATGATTTTATCTACATGTAATGGATTGGAGGACTAATTGGTCTAGGGAGGCCTCACCTCATGTCTTCCAGTTGGATGGGTGGATATTTTCTGTCAGATGGACAATATGTCTCTCACCGTCCAACAGGCTAGTCCAGGCTTCTTCACATGGTGCTCTCAGGGCTGCAATAGAGGGCAAATTCATTTTCAAGCCTCTGTTTACATCATGTTTGCTCATGCCTTTTAACTATAGCAAATCTCATGAGTTAAGGAGTGGAGAAAAAGACTCCTTGATAAGAGGAGTGGAAATGTATGCAAAAGAGCACACATACATTCAAGGATGGATGGAATTTGTGGCCTTTTTGAAGTTGGACACATGAGGATGAGATGACAGTAGTATTGAGAGTAAAGTGCCTGGAATCAGTGACTGGCATATAGTAATAGTTCCAATAAATGTTTTCTGTTATCATCTTCATCATGTTTACCATTAGCATAATCCTCATGCTTAGCTCTTGCCATTAGAGAAGGCTTTGTGTAGTTTTCCTTTTATATGTAAATCAGAAATTATACCAATTAAGATGCTGTTGAAATTCTGATCTTTAATTTCTGAGTCCATTGCAATATCCTCCCATGTGGATTCTCTTTAAGAAGGCAAGTGACATAGTCATTACAAAAAAATAAAAATAAAAATTGTTTCTTCAGTTCATCCTCCACACTGCTGCCAGGATGAAAGATTTTAAAAGTCTGGATTTTCTAACTTTCTGGTCCAATTTTCCACAATATTCTCAACCTGCCCCCACATCCAACTCACATGCCTTGAATTACTGCTTGAACTTGCTGGAACTTTTTGTAAATGCATTTCCTTCTGCCTGGAATGTTCTGCAGTCTCACCTAGAGAAATGGAACTTTTTGAAATGTCATGCATTTACAAGACTCTCCTTCACATCTCCTGCAGAGATCAGGACTCCCTCTTCTGAGTTCTCGTAGCATTCTTCCCATGCCAGAGACTTAACCCGCATTTCATTTGGCCAGAGAGTCCCTTTCAACACAGTACTCCAGAAAGCTGCTAACATTTAACTGTTCAACACATGAACTTAAAATCTAAGGCTGGATTCTGCCTATTATGAACAATTTCTTTTTAAAAACTTTTCCCCCGAATGCTCTCTGTGCTCTGTGCTACCAAGAACATCAACCAGAAGATTGGTACAGTGAAGGACTCACTCTCTAGTGGTGAGAAGAGTTGAAATAAGTGTATGATCATGCTGGCTCCGTGAGGATGAAAGGCCTGTGGGTCAACCTAAGCAGGAATGAGATGTTGGAAAAATGAACTGTCTTTCAGAATAAATGGGCAGCTGCCATAGGAATATACTGTGTATGTTCCTCAGTGGGAGGACAGAACCTATCAAAGAAGGGCAGTAGATGGTGGAGGTTAGTTAGGTAGAGTGATGCTGAAAGGAAACCAGACTAGAATATTTCATTAGTTGATTATTAGCTCCTTGAAGGGAGTGACAATATCTGACACATTTTCTGTTTGTTTTTCTTTTGGGTGTGTGTGTGTGTGTTTTTTTAGTATATTGTACAGTGCAGGATACTTAAAGAAACACTACGAATAACTATATATTTGGGATGAATAAAAAGATTCATAATTTAGTACCTAGTTTTAGGTCACATAAGACATAACACTTTCTTGTCCATTAACACAAAGTGTGAGAACAACTTCTAGCCTGGGAAATAGCTTTCAACAGAGGAAATGAGTGCACCAATCCTGGTAAAATGTTCTCTACCTTTCCCTGAGGTCTCCTGATTTCCTTGCAGGAGAGTATCTGGAACTATAGCACCTTCCTAGAGTTCTTAGACTCTGGAGGAGCCACCAGATTAGATAAGTGACCCAATCCTGCTGAGAGGTGTTCGCTGTAGGATTATTTCAAGATAGGCCTTTAAAGTGGGACATTGTTCATGCAGATCGTTTGACTTCTACCCTGAGATAATCTTGGTATTATTCTCTCTTCAGACAGGGTTCTTCATCACAGGTGATTTTGAGCCCTCAGGGACATTTGCCAATATTTGGAGGCATTTCTAGTTATCACACTGGGCAGGGAGTATTACTAGCATCTAATGGGTAGAGGCAGTGATGCTGCTAAACATCTACAATGTACGGGACAGTCCCTTACAACAAAGAATCATTATCCAAATGTCAATGATGCCACTGTTGAGAAATTCTGCTTTAAAATATATCTGGTATTGGCCTGGGTTAGATTTTTGGATTTTCATTTGTTTATAAGATTATGCCTAAATAGTGAAGTATAATTCTTTTTCCTCTCTCAGTTTTGTTGAGATATAATTGTCATACAGCATTGTATAAGTTTAAAATATATATCATAATGATTTGACTTACATGGTAAAATGATTAGCACAATAAGTTTAGTTAACATTTATCATCTCATACAGATATCCCCCCCAAAAAAGAAAAAAAGTTTTTTTCTTGTCATGTTTTAGAATGACAATGATTTTATTAAATATACTACCAACCATTGTATTTCCTTGAAAGTACAATCTTTAAAGACTTTAAGATTTAGGTTTAAAGATTTAAAAGGTTTAGAAGAAATTTTAAACAAAGCAAAAACTGACTAATTGAACTTAAAATGTCTTTGAAATAAACTCAACTGACTTCCCTCAATTGGATTGCTGATGGTAACTGAGTCAGAGCTACATGCAGTATTTATAATCAGGATCTTCAGAATATGAAATGGAGCCCTTGAGGCTGATATAGTAGATGTACCAGGATTGGTTTGGATTTCATTATGCTTAATAACTATGATAAATGCCAGTCATGGATTCTTGCAAATTCAGTCCTGGGAAAGTTTCCATAAAGATGTGACTCAGGTAAAACAAATGTGTTTTAAGTATCTAATCTACAGTGAACAATTTGTCCTAGCCCCAAAGAATGAGGCAATAATTTCAAACACATGTTTGGGTAACTGGACAGTCAAGGTACTACTGATACCATGGTAATTAGCTAGTTATTAATAATAGGAAAGGAACAAAGGGGGAAGCCAGACATTATAAGCATGGCCATTTGGCCAGCTTCACCAGGAAGCTGCAATTTCACACTCCCCAGGGAACCACTGGGGAAAGGGGTCCAACAAAGGGAAGATGGATGCATGTGCAGTAAAATTGGGGTAACACAGGAAAGGTGCCTGTCAGTCAAACCTAAGAACAGAAATCATTGTCCAGAGTGGGCAGGGACACTGCAAGTCCGAGAAAATTTGGGAATACATAATCCCTTAGATAAAGGAGCTTGCTCTCTGACTCTCTTGGTTCTTGGCTCTTAGCACTCTTGTGGCTCTTACACTCGTCCATGCTCCCTCCATAGCCACATGCAATGGGACTGCAAATGGGAACACAAATTAAGCGAGCCTCATCCTGTATTGTACTGTGCAGACCTGGAACGGAAACTTGGGACACTGGCTTTGATATTTCCCCTGCTAAAAATGAAATGGGACTTTTTTCTTCACTGGACGAAGAGAAATGGGACCTTGGGAACTCAGGGGTTTAATTGCACAGAAATGAAGCTTTCTACAGAATCTCATCTGCCCGTGGGGCCTCCGGAAATTCTTGTTCCAGTGGCACTCCAAGGACCTCACTTCCACCAATAACACTATGAGGGTTTCCATAGTAGCTTAAGAAGACATTATTCATTTGTAGTCTCAACAGCAAGATTATATCAGATAGGAAAAATGATATTGTCCAGTGAGGGGAGACATCAGTTAGCTCCATGCTTGCCCAGACATACCCCCGGCCAAACCAGGAAATAGCAGTGCCGTGTATCTACCTTACAGAGCCCCTAACTGACCACCTGAGCTTCCACATTCACACAAGAAGTTGGTGCTTGTCTTCAACCCTTTCCTCCCACCTCTCATTGAGGGGTGGAGGGTCTCCTGTCCTTCCCTGAACTGTTTATGGGGAGATCCCAGTGTCTTTGACATTGAAACCGTGCAACTATTTGCCTGTTCATTGAAAACTGGTAGAAGGAAAACAGCACAGCTTGGCACAGTAATTACAGAAGATTAAAAAAAATCTGCATCCATGTCAGGAGACATAAAAGCTATTTATCTTTTAAATATCTCGATGATTTAGATGCAGAACATTTCTCTTATATTTAGGTTTTGAGGAACATCTTCTGAAAACTTCAGTTTCTTTCCTTTGGCTACATAAGTCTTCTCTATCTGGGCACAGGAGAGGAAGGAGGCCTGAAGACAGGAGATGGGTTTAGAGGGTGAGGGCAAAAAGCCCCAACCCTGATTCTGGGCACCAACTTGGGGCAGAGTCTGATGATTCTGTGACTAGCACTTTAATATGATTGAATTTGGATTGACAAAACAAAAGAAAAACTTCTTTTTTCTTCCTATGGTTACTCAAAATATGTGTTTTGAGTAGTCATAGGTAATGGATGCAGTAATACAAGTAGATTAACTATCTCTGTCCTTACAATAAAATTAGAGCCAAAGGCAGGAATACATAGAGGTGTGAATCCCAGGCAGGAGAAGTGATTGAGGCTCATATCACAGAAAGTTTGTCTTTAGGGAATGGGCAGGTCTGGCAGAATACCCCACTCAGTTGCTTTGGGAGGGCCTCCTTTTCTGCCTTCCTTTCTGTCTGAGATCATGTGTTTCACTCCTATCCTTCCAGCTTGCCCCTCTGTCACCTATTATAGTTCTGTTAGACCAGAATTATTATAGTTATGTTGGACCAGAGGGTGAGGAAAGGAATTGCCCTAGAGGGGGTTGACTGGAGGTGAAATTTGGGGCTTAGCCTGGAACTCACTACTCAACCACAGTCAGGAAGCCTGGGGAAGCCAGAGCTCTCACCGTCTTTGAGATGCTCTACCACTGCGGTACCCCC
Source organism: Eptesicus fuscus (assembly GCF_027574615.1). Classification (NCBI taxonomy): domain Eukaryota; kingdom Metazoa; phylum Chordata; class Mammalia; order Chiroptera; family Vespertilionidae; genus Eptesicus; species Eptesicus fuscus. Next base: position 88,136,494 of record NC_072475.1, on the reverse strand, counting down.
TTCTCAGTCTTCAAGGGGTCAGATGGCTATAGAAGAAGAGGTAGAACAGGATTCTTCACCCTGAGAGAGACCAAGGGCCTAGTCCTTTGGAATCTCTCTCAGGCCAACTCTGCAGTCAGGGAGTTCACTGGGCCAACCCAGCCCCTGTCCAGCTGCTAATGGACCTCCTCGTGGAAGCTCCATTTCACTTTTATTTTATCTACCTCTTAGCAAAACAATAAAGATAAATTAGGTAGTGGAAAATCCATCTGTTTAGGTTGGGGTTGAGGGTAGGGAATTTTTTTCCCCCAAAGGAAAAAAAAAAATGCAGTGGTCACCTAAGGGGAAAAGTTCCAAGACCATTAGTGGATGCCTAGAACCAGGCATAGTACCGAATCCTATATGTACTATGATTTTTCCTATACAAACGTACACTTTCACTTAAAGAAAACACTTTATGGCTTCTCTTTGGCATATCTGAATTGCCAGCATCATTACATTTGTGCTTTGGGGCCATTATTAAGTAAAATAGGGTTACTTGAACACAAGCATTGAGATAACCTGCCAGTCAATCTGGTAACTGAGATGGTTACTAAGTGACTAATGGACAGGGAATGGATAGTATGGATATGCTGGACAAGGGGATGATTCACATCTCACGTGAGACTGAGTATGGCACATGAGATTTCATCATGCTACTCAGAACAGCATACAACTCAATACTTATGAATTGCTTATTTCTAGAAATTTCCATTTAACATCTTCGGACTGTGGTGGACCATGGTTAACTGAAACTACAGAAAGCAAAACTACAGATAAGAGGGGGCTACTATATTACCTTAAAGTTTTTAGACTACTTTATTAAAAAAAGAGGGAGACATTATTTAGTGACTACTGGAGTATTTTATTTTCTCAAATTATCCTTCCCCTGCCACCTGCAAATACATTTCACTGATTTGCAATTTTCTTCACTTGTTTAAGATAATGCACTACTCTAACAGTTACTGTTTTCAGAGTCTGCCCTGGGTTTGTCTCACTCCCAGTCTCATTCCTGCCAGTGAGTCTTACCTGTGCTTCTCTTTCTTTTATTCTTCCTGTCAGGTGATTTCAGGCCCCCCACAAAGAACCAAGGCTTTGTGTGTGTTGGGGGTGCTGAAATGTTAACTCACCACTTACCCCTTTGGGGGTTGAGGGACCACTTTGTAATATTTTGTGCAAATTTATGTAACCCACTGTTACATTAAGATGTTTAAAATGAATTCAAACAGTTAATGAATTAGGATAATAAATAAACATCTTGTAGCACCATTTGGGTTGCCCTCTTTGTCCATGATGTCAATCCTGATCCCAGAAGCCAGAATAAGTTAAAAGAACCCCTATGCCCTGAAGCAAGTGAGTTTTTATCTAGTTCTGATATTTCAATTACTTAGGATAGCAAAAAATATGTTTCTATGAATGGGAATCAGGGTGATGGCCAGAAGGCAGCACTTCTGCTTATGATAGTTTTTAAAAATAAAAGCAACAACACTCTTGTGTAATTGTGGCAGTATGACATTCAACGTTATGGTGGTGATTCTAGCCACAGTAATTAGGCAAGTACATGAAAAAAAGGCAGCCAGATGGGAAAGAAGTAAAACTACATCTATTTGTAAATGACATAGTCTTTTGTATAAAAATTCTAAGGAATTCAATGAAAAATACAACTATTAGGACTAATAAATGAGTTTCTAGAAAAGTTACAGAATGCCAGATTAATATACAAAAATCAATTGTATTTCTATATATTTAATAGACAATCTAAAAATGATATTAAGAAAATAATTTTATTTATAATACCACTAAAAGGATAAAATATGTTGAAATAAAATTTTTTAATATATTTTATTGATTTTTTACAGAGAGGAAAGGAGAGGGATAGAGAGTTAGAAACATCAATGAGAGAGAAACATCGATCAGCTGCCTCCTGCACACCCCCTACTGGGGATGTGCCCACAACCAAGGTACATGCCCTTGACCGGAATCGAACCTGGGACCCTTCAGACCACAGGCCGATGCTCTATCCACTGAGCCAAACTGGTCAGGGCTGAAATAAAATTTTTAAAAGGTGAATATTTATGAATGAGAAAAATAATCACTGAAAGAAATTTTAAAAGTCCTAAATAATGAAAAGATATCACATGTTAATGTACTGAAAGACAATATTCTTAAGATGATAATACTCCCCAAATTAATCTACAGTTAACATAATCCTTATAAAAATGCCAGTTGATTTTGCAAAATTGACAAACTAATCCTAAAATTCCTATGGAAATGCAAGGTATCCTGCCTTGACCGGTTTGGCTCAGTGGATAGAGCATCAGCCTGCGGACTGAAGGGTCCCGGGTTCGATTCCGGTCAAGGGCATGTACCTTGGCTGCGGGCACATCCCCAGTAGGAGGTGTGCAGGAGGCAGCTGATCGATGTTTCTCTCTCATCGATGTTTCTAACTCTCTGTCCCTCTCCCTTCCTCTCTGTAAAAAATCAATAAAATATATATATTTAAAAAAAAAAAAAGAAATGCAAGGTATCCAGAATAGCCCAAACAATCTTTAAAAAGAATAACAAAGTTTGAGGACTCACATTTTATTTTTATTTATATATTTTTAAATATATATTTTATTGATTTTTTACAGAGAGGAAGAGAGAGGGATAGAGAGTTAGAAACATCGATGAGAGAGAATCATCGATCAGCTGCCTCCTGCACACCCCCTACTGGGGATATGCCTGCAACCAAGGTACATGCCCTTGACTGGAATCGAACGTGGGACCTTTCAGTCTGCAGGCCGACGCTCTATCCACTGAGCCAAACTGGTTTTGGCAGGACTCACATTTTTGATTTAAAAACACAGATCTACAGTACTCAAGACAATGTGATACTGACATAAGGATGGACATATAGGTAATCAAATAGAATTGAGAGTACAAAAATAAACTCTCACATTTTGATCAATTGATTTTTGACAAGAGTGCCAAGACAATTCCAAGGGCATAGTCTTCTAACAAATGATGTTGGTCAACTAGATATATACATGCAAAGGAATTACATTAGACTCTTATCTCCCATCCTTTAAAAAAAAAAAAAAAACACCTCTAAATGAACCACCGACCTACCATATTTTCCGTCGTATAAGACGACTTTTTAACCCAGGAAAATCTTCTCAAAAGTCGGGGGTCGTCTTATACGCCGGGTGTCATCTTATAGGGCGGGTATATCCCAAACTCTATATTTTAACTGGAAAAGTTGGGGGTCGTCTTATATGCCCAGTCGTCTTATACGCTGGAAAATACAGTAAATAATAGAGTTAAAACTTTAAAAACTCTGAGGAGAAAATATAGGAGAAAATTTCTGTGGCTCTGGATTAGACAATATTTTGTTAGGTATAACACCAAAAACATAAGTGACAAAGGAATAAATAAATACATCAGACCTTTTCAAATTAAAAAAAAAAAATGTGTGCCAAATTATACCATCAAGAAAGTGAAAGGAAAACTCACAGAATGGGAGAAAATACTTGCAAATTATGTGTCTGGTAAGAGACTTGTATCCAGAATTGCAAAGAATTGTTGCAAGTCAATATTGAAAAGACAAACAATTCAATTAAAAATTAGACAAAAAATTCAAATAGACATTTTTCAAAGAAGATATAGATGGCCAATAAGCACATTAAAACATGCTTAACATTATTAATCATTAGGGAAGTAAAAAGCAAAATTACAGTGAGATACCACTTTACAACACTAAGATAGCTAGAATAGAAAAGTCAGATAATATATGAGTTGGTGAGGATTTGGAAAAACTGGAAATGTCATATACTGCCAGTGGGAATGTAAAATGGTGCAGAAAGTATAAAACAGTCTGGCAGTTTTTCAAAAGGTTCAACAGAATTAACATATGACCTACTGTTCCTCTCTTAAGTATATACCCAAGAGAAATGAACATATGTCCACACAATAATTTATACATGGATGTTCATTACAGCATTATTGATAATAGCAAAAAATTAGAAATAACCCAAATGTTTATTAGTTGATGAATATATAAATAAAAAGTCATCTACCAATAAATAATATTATTTTGCAATACAAAGGGATTAAGTGCTGATATATGATACAATATGGGTGGATCTTGAAAACATTATGTCAATAAAAGATGCCAGTCACAGATGAATCCATATGGTAGGATTCCATGCATTAAGTAGCCAAAATGATCAAATCTATAGAGAGCAGCAGAAAGAAAAAAAGAATTAAAAAAATGAGAATAGTTTAAGGAATATTTGGAACAACATGAAGAGTAACAACATCTCCATCATAGGGATACCAGAAGGAGAAGAGAGAAAGTAAAGGATCAAGAAACTATTTGAAGGAATAATGGCTGCAAACTTTCCTAATCTGGTGAAGGAAAAAGACACACAAGTCCAGGAAACACAGAAAGTCCCAAACAAGATGAACCCAAAGAGGTCCACATTAAGACACATTGTAATTAAAACAGCAAATGTTAAAGACAAAGAGAGAATCTTAAAAGCAGCAAGAGAAAGACAGCTCCTATAAAGGAGCTACCATAAGATTGTCAGCTGATTTCTCAACAGAAAAATTCAGGACAAACAGGATTGGTATGGAATATTCAAAGTGATGCAAAGCAAGAACCTGCAACCAAACCTACTTTATCCAGCAAGGCTCCATTTAAACTGAAGAAGAAATAAAAACCTACCCAGGCAAGAAAAAGCTAGAGAAGTTCATTACCACCAAACTAGTATTACAAAAAATGTTAAAGGGTCATCTTAAAGAAGAAAAAGAAGAAGAAAAACAAAAAAACAGGTAAACATAGTTAAGAAAAAATAAAATGGCAATAAATATGGACCTATCAATAATCACTTTAAATATAAATGGCTTAAATGCTCCAATCAAAAGACATAGGGTAGGTAAATGGACAAGAAAACAAGATCCATATATATATATTTATATTCTTGTCCATTTATATTTCTTGTCCATTTATATATATATTCTCTATAGAAGGCCCAACTCAGAAGGAAAAATACACAGAAACCAAAAGTAAAGAATTGGAAAAAGATATTTAATGCAATTGGAAAGTAAAATAAAAGCTTGGGTATCAATATTTATATTGAGCAAAATAGACTAAATAAGCAAGAGACAAAGAAGGACACTATAAATGATAAAGGGAGCAATGCATCAAGAGAATAAAGCCCCTGTAAACACAAGATAGGAGGACCTAAATATGGAAAGCAAATCCTGAAGGTCATAAAGGGAGAGATTGACAGTAATACTGTCATAATAGAGGATTTTAACACCCCATTGACATCAATAGATAAATCTATCAGATAGAAAATCAACAAAGAAACAGTGGCCCTAAATGACACACTAGATCAGATGGATTTAATTGATATCTTCAGAACATATTACCCCAAAGCAGGAGAATATACATTTTTTTCCAAGCACACATGAGTTATTTTCTAGGATAGACAACATGTTAGGACCCAAAACAAGTCTCAATAAATTTAAAAAGATTGAAATCATATCAAGCATCTTCTCTGACCATAATGGTATGAAAATAGAAGTCAATCACAAGAATACAATGAAAAACACACAAAGACATGGAGTCTAAATAACATGTTACTAAACAATGAATGGGTTAACAATAAGATCAAGGAAGAAGTCAAAAGATACCTTGAAACAAATGAAAATGAGAACACAACAACCCAAATCTATGGGACACAGCAAAAGTAGTCCAAAGAGGGAAATTCATAGCATTAGAGGCTTACTAGTACCTCAAGAAACAAGAAAAATCTCAAATAAGAAATATAACTTTCTATTTGAAAGAACTTGAAAAATAACAACAAGTAAAGCCCAAAGTGAGTAGAAAGAATAAAAAGTAAAGATCAGAAAAGCGATAAATGAAATAGAGTCTTAAAAAGATTAATTAAACCAAGAGCTGTTTTTTTTGAAAAGATAAACAAGATTGATGTACCTTTAACCACACTCATCAAGAAAAAAAGAGAGAAGACCCAAATAAATAAAATCAGAAATGAAAGAGAAGATGTAACAACTGACACCAAAGAAGTACAAAGGAGTGCAAGAAAATATTATGAACAACAATATGCCAACAAATTGTACAATCTGGAAAAAATGGATAAATTCCTAGAAAAATACACTCTTCTGAAACTGAATCAGGAATAATCAGAGAATCTCAATAGACAGATTACAACTAGTGAAATTGAAGCATTAATTTAAAAAAAAAACCCACAAAAAACAAAACAAAAAAACTCCCAGCAAATAAACATCCTGGACCAGATAGCTTCACAGGTGAGTTTTACCAAACATTTGAAAAAGACCAAACCCCTGTATCTCTCAAACTATTAAAAACAAAACAAAACAAAACAAAACAAAACAAAACAAAACAAAATCAAAAAATCAAGCGGAGGGAAGGCACCAAGCTCATTTTATGAGGCCAGCATTATCCTAATTCCAAAATCAGATAAAGACACTACAAAGAAAGAAAATTATAAGCCAATATCCCTGATGAACATAGATGCTAAAACCTCAACAAAATATTAACAAACCAGATCTAGCAATCATTAAAAGACCATACAACATGCCTGCAAGCACATCAAATTTGCAGCCCACCAGCCCTGAGTTTGACATGGTTGGTTAGAGCATCTGCCCACACACTGAAGGGTCCTGGGCTCAATTCCTTGTCAAGGGCATGTACCTCCATTGCAGATTCATTCCCTGGCCCCTGTTAGGGCATTTGGGGGAAGCAACCAATCTACGTACCTCTCTCACATCTCTCTCTCTCTCTCTCTCTCTCTCTCTCTCTCTCTCTCTCTGTGTGTGTGTGTGTCTCCCCCTCCCTCCTACCCTTCCACCCTTTAAAAACAATACCCCTGACATGATCAGTGGGATTTATTCCAGGATGCAAGGTTGTTACAATATCTGCAAATCAAGAACCATGATATTCTACATAAACAAAATGAAGAATAAAAACCACATGATCATATCATATATGTAGAAGGATCATTTGATAAATCCAATACCGATTTATGATAAAAACTCTTAGTAAAGTGGGAATAGGGGGAACATACTTCAATGTAATGAAGGCCATCTATGAAAAACCTACAGCCAACATTATGTTCAATGGGCACAAACTACAAGCATTTCCCTTAATCTACTTAATCTAAGATTGGGAACAAGTCAGGAATACCCACTTTCACCACTCTTTTTCAACACAGTACTGCAAGTTTTAGCCACAGCAATCAGACAAGAATAAATACAAGGGATCCAAATTGGAAAGAAATAAGTAAAATTGTCATTATTTTCAGAGGACATGATATTGTATATAGAGAACCCTCAAGATTCCACCAAAAAACTACTAGACCTAATAAATAAATTCAGTAAAGTAGCAGAATGCAAAATACATATCCAGAAATAAGTTGCATTTTTATACACCAACTAGAAGCCCAGCACACGGAATTGTGTGCAGGTAGGGTCCCTAGGCCTAGCCTGCGATCAAAGCCATCTTCCATCTGTTCGCCAGTCCCCAGTCCTGCCCCGCCACTGACACCCATCCTGGTTCCCCGTTTGCCATCTGGTGATCTATTGGAGCCTGCGGTCTGGGGGGAGGGACAGAGAGGTGGTCAATGTACCTTATAGCAACTGGTCGATCAGTCGTTCTGGTTGTTACGATGTTATGGTTGCCGGCCTTTTATTATATAGGATAATAAACTATCAGAAAGGGAAACTAAGAAAACAATTCCATTCATACTTGCTTAAAAAATACATAGGAATAAATTTAACTGAGGATGTAAAAGACCCATACTTGGAAAATTATGACACTGAAGAAAGAAATTAAAGAAGACACAAATAAGTGGAAGCATATACCATGTTCATGGATAGAAAGAATTGACATTATTAAAATGTTCAGACTATGCAAAGCATCTATAGATTCAATGATATTTTTATCAACATACCAATGGAATATTTCACAGAACTAGAAGAAATATTCCTAAAAATTTTATGGAACTATAAAAGATCCAGAATAATAATCTTGAGAAACAAGAACAAAGTTGGAAAAATCATGCTGATATCAAACTATACTACAAGGCCATGCTAATCAAAACACAATGGTACTGGTGTAAAAACAGACATATAGATGGCACTGAATAGAGAGTCCAGAAATAAACCCATGCCTTTATGGTCAATTAAATTTGACAAAGGAAGCAAAAACATACAATGGGTTAAAGATAGTCTATTCAATAAATGGTGTTGCAAAAATCAGACAGATACATGCCAAAAAATGAAACTAGATGACCTTCCAACACCATACACAAAATAAACTCAAAATGTATTAAAGATTTAAATGTTAGACTCAATATCATAAAAATCATAGAATAAAACATAGGTTGTAAAATCTCAGACATTTCTCATAGCAATATTTTTCTGATACATTGCCTTAGGCAAGGGAAACAAGATAAAAAATAAATAAATGGGATTACATCAAACCAAAAAGGTTTTGTACAGCAAAGGTAACCATCAATAAAACAAAAAGACAACCCACTGAAAGGGAGAATATATTTGCTAATGATACATATGATAAGGGGTTAATATCTAAAATTTATAAAGAACTTATACAACTCAATACCAAAAAACTACACAATCCAACTAAAAAACAGGTAAAACACCTGAAAAGATACTTCTCCAAAGAGGACATATAGATGGCCAATAGACTTATGAAAAGATGCTCAACATCACTAATCATCAGAGAGAGCAAATTAAAACTACAATGAGGTATCACTTTACACCTGCCAGAATGATTATCATCAATAAATCATCCAACAACGTGTGTTGGCAAGGATATGGAGAAAAGGCAATGCATGGGCACTGTTGGTGACAATGCAGATTGGTGCAGTCATAGTGGAAAGCAGTATGGATTTATCTCAAAAATAAAAAATGGAACTTCCTTATGATGCAGTGATTCCACTTATGGTAATATATCAGAAGAAACCCAAAATACCAATTTGAAAGAATATATGCCCCCTTATGTTTGTTGCAGCACTATTTACAATAGCCAAGATTTAGAAGCAGCCCATGTGCCCATCAGTAGATGAGTGGATAAAATGCTGTGGTACATTTACACAAGGGAATACTACTTGGCTGTAAAGACGAAGGAAATCTTACCCTTTGCAACATCATAGATGGACCTGGAGAGCATTGTGCTATGTAATAAGCCAATAAGAGAAAGACAACTACCATACGATTTCACTCATATGTGAAATTTAATTAACAAATTAAACTAACAAACAACTAATTCATAGATACAGAGAACAGACTAACAGATGTCAGAGGGGAGGGGGCCATGAAAAAGGTGAGGGATTAAGCAAAAAACAAATAAACAAACAAAAAAATACACTCATAACACTCATAGTCACATACAACAGCATGGTGATTACCAGAGGGGAAGGAATAGGTGGGGACAGGTATAAGGGGGCATAAGAGGATAAATTTTGATGGAAAGAGACTTGACTTGGCCTGGTGAACACACAATAAGTAAACAGATGATGTAATATCCTATATAATAAAAGCCTAATATGCTAAGTGTCTGGTCGTCAAGTCATCCGTCAACCAATCAAAGCATAATATGCTAATGATATGCTAAGGCCGTTCAACTGGTCTCTATGACATGCACTGACCACCAGAGGGCAGATGCTCTGACCAGTAGGTTAGCTTGCTGCTGGGGTCTGGCTTATCAGGACTGAGCTAGAGGGGCTGGACACACCCTGGGGCCCTCCTGCAGTCTCTCCCTGGCTGGCCAACCTCCCATATCACTCCCTGGTCCCGATCATGCACTGGTGGTGTCCCTCAGCCTGGCCTGCACCTCTCACAATCTGGGACTCCTCGGGGGATGTTGGAGAGCCAGTTTGGGCCTGATCCCGCAGGTCAGGCTGAGGGACCCCACTGGTGCATGAATTCGTGCACTGGACCTCTAGTAGAATTTGAAACCTGAAACCTGTATAATTTTATTAACTAATGTCACCCCAAATAAATTAAATAAAAAAACAAACAAAACAACTGCAAAGGAAACACACACACACACACACACACACACACACACACACACACACTATGCCAACCAACCAAATGTATTTTCAGACTGAATTTTCTATGTAGGTTGCTGATTCATGTTTCCTGTTGGGAACTGAAAAAAATGAAAACTGATGTTCTTACCATTAAATTTTCTTTACATTGGTAGAAAAGATGAGAAAACATACAAATCTTATCTAATAAAAGAGTAATATGCAAATTGACCATCACTCCAACACACAAGATGGCCGTCCCCATGTGGTCAAAGATGACTGCCCCCATGTGGACAAAAGATGGCCACCACAAGATGGCCGGCAGGGGAGGGCAGTGAAAAGCTTTGACCATATAATTGGGGGAAGGTGTCATGAAAATAGTGACCTTGAGGAATTATTTTCTTAAAAAAAAAAAAAAAAGAGAGAGAATAATGAAATACTTCGCTGCTGTAAAAAGGAAGGAACTGCTACCATTTGCACCAGCATGGATGGACCTGGAGACCATTATGCTAAGCGAAATAAGTCAGTCAGAGAAAGATAAATATTACATGATCTCACTCATTTGTGGAATATAATGAACAACATAAACTGATGAACAAAAGCAGATCCAGAGACAGAGAAGCATTGATCAGATGCTCAAACCTCAGAGGGAAGGTAGGGGAGGGTGGGAGTAAAGGGGAGAGATCAACCAAAGGACTTGTATGCATGCATATAAGCATAACCAATGGACACAGACACCAGGGGGGTGAAAGCATGAGTGGGGGGTGGGGTGGGGGGGCAAAGGGGGCATAAGGACACATATGTAATATCTTAATAAAGAAATAAAAAAAAGAAAAAAGAGAATGGGAGATTTATATATACATAAAGCACAAAAAATCTTGTTGAACTCTGTTGCTATGATATTAGAGACATACCCTAAAATGAAATTATTTTTTCAAAAATCTAAATATTGGGCATGGTAAGATCCACAGTTTTCCAAAGCCAATGCCAAGTGCAAATCCTATATAATAAAAGTGTAATATGCAAATTGACTGAATGTCTGAACAGTAGAACGACCATCCAGACGACCATCCAGGACAATGCTATGACACCCACTGGCACCAGGCCAGCCAAGGCAGGTTTGATGCAATTGGTCAGGGGCCAGCCATCACCCCACGATTGCCCCACAGAGGGAGGTCCAGGCCACCAGCAGTGGGCAATCAATCGGGGGGCTCCACGATCACCCCAAAGAGGGAGGCCCAGGCCATGACCGGCGGGCTATGGTGGGTGGGCAGGGCCTCTCTCTGCAAAGGAAGTCCCGGTCCCTGGTGCCGGAGGGAAGCTGGTGCTGGCAGCCAGGGGAAGGAAGGCCTACTCTTCCAAGAATTTCATGCATTGGGCCTCTAGTCTATAATAATAAAAGCGTAATATGCTAATTAGACCCAATGGCTGAACAGCGGAATGACCATCTGGACGACCTTCCAGACAAAGCTGGGGCTGTGAGGGCCAAGCCCTTTGCACAAATTTCATGCATCAGGCCTCTAGTATCAACATAATAAAATGAACTTGTGAAATATAGAATAAATCTGGAATTTTACTTAAAATTTATTAAATATTCTAATTTTTAATATTTTTGGGAGTCAAATTTTAAAAGTTTGACATTGTGGACCCAGAATGGTAATTTCTCCAGATTCTTAGCTCTAGGATGGCTTATTTAGTCACTCTGGCCACATGTGTGAGATGTTAGATGCAGTTCTGGCTTTTAACTGGCACATTTAGTAGTATCATTAATCTTTTTGTATCCAACAGAATGTAATTCAGAAAAATGTTTTTAGTTAAATTTTACACAATGAACTTAAGGTAAATCTTTAAAAAGCCTTTATCTTCAATATATGAATAGAGATAATTTAAATTAGTTTCTGTTTCATTTTTAAACAAATCTTTAAAAAGCATTGTTGCAAAATCATCATTTTTAAATTTTATCAGTGAGAATACAATGTAATTTGGGAAACCCACTTTTCTTTAACACTGTCCTCTTTTGTTTATAGTCATATTCTTCATTTTGGATTTTTTTCCTCTTTGTGAAATGTCAATATGGCAAAATTTACATTGTTATTTTAATTTATCCCCATAAACTGAAAATTTTTCAAAAGAATCTTAGAAGGCTTAAGGCTTCCTGGAATTAGGTAACCTCTTAATTTTATACAATTCTATTTATTAATTTCTTTCACGTTATTTTTTTTTAAATCCTCACCTGAGGATATTTTTTTCCATTGATTTTTAGAGAGAGTGAAAGGATTGTGGAGGGAGGGAGAGGGAGAGAGAAGAGAGAGAGAAACATTGATGTGACTAGTTGCTTCCTGCACTGACCAGGGCCAGGGATTGAACCTGCAGCAGAGGTATGTGCCCTTGACTGGGAATCAAACCCACGACGCTTTGGTCTTTGGGCTGATGCTCTAACCACTGAGTAACCAGCCCGAGCTGCTTTCATGTTTTAACTGCTTGTATAATAAGCAATTCTACTAAGATTAGATAGGCTATGGTGGATTGTTTGCTAGTCACTTGTCACTAAGACTCTCCCACTTCAGGCTGAGAATTTAGCTTTTCAGAATTCCCTTTGCTCTATGGTTTTGGTTAGAGTTTCAATGAGTAATCTGAGTGAGAGGTGGAGAAAGAAAGTGAAGTGCAACCACGCTTTGAGAAGTTGCCTGTTAAGACATGGCGGCTTTGCAGATCGCTCGATGAGCTTTCGCTTCATGGTCATGGTGCAGGCGGTTCCTCGGACTTCCCTGCAGGCTGCAGCTTCTCCTTCCTCGGTGTTCAGGCTGACAGCAGTGCAGCTGCTCCTGATCTCTGGGCTTCATCCTTCCAGAGGAAGGTCACTCCCCAGCAACCACTACAGTCATATACGCCCTAATTCCTATATTACACTTCTTATTTCCGTAATTCTTATAGTGCCTCATTTTATGATCAAACTCAGGCTGATACAGCTTTATTCTAATCTCTACTAATACACTTTGAATTATTATTTATATTTTATGAGCATTTCTTTTCTCCAAATGAATGTGTTTTTTTCTAAATTTATCTAATTAATGTACTCTCTCTTAATATTAATTTAGCTATCAGTCTATTTTCTATTCAACTATTGGAAATTTCTTTATATCTTAAACCATTTTGTAAGTCTTTATTATCACCAATTATTATATTTGCAATTACTTTTGACAATAATAATTAATTGTACTCCTGCTGAGTGACAGAAACTAACATATAAAGCACAAGGTGTGTGTGTGTGTGTGTGGTTCAGGTTATATCTAGAATGCTTTTATCTATATTTGAATGTAAATTTTGAGAGCATGCCAGTAAGTCTGAATGACATCTTATTTATAATACTGACATTGTAAAACTGATTAGACATGTTGGTAACTTATCAAACACTTGTCATTGATTATGCACAACTTCAGGAATGTCAATTGTTATTTAGTGTTATGATGGTCCCAAAGTCAAGGTTGAAGCTAAAGTCAAAGAGAAGATCTTGGCAAAACTTTGGGAGAAGCTGAATGTCATGAGAGTGCTGCACACAGAGGGGAACTCAAGAAGTATTTGCTTTCTGACTAGTTGAGGATATGAATTATGATTTATAAAAACAGATGGAGTCTCAAAGACATATAACTTATATCACTAAGTATAAAAGTTACGAAACATAGGTGGGCTTACTTCACTTCAGTGTTGTTTAGAGAAAGCTTACTTTAGTTTCCTTCTGAAGTCCATTGAAAGGGCTGTTTGGAAGTTTTCATAATTAACTCAGAATTTTGTAGCAATTAGATTGCTAAGAAAGCAATTGTCATCTCATGTGGGAAAAAAAGCAGACATTTAAAAAATAAAATGTCCTCTCATAATTTCAAGGTCACTCAACAGTAAGTGGAAAATTGCTTTACATTATCAGTAAAATACATTTTCATTTAAAAAGTGCCAGAAATGATTCATTCTTATTTTCAGTTTTTGCATCATCTCTATGTCACTGTCCTGGAAGTATCCAGAGAAATGAATTATACCCTTCTGGCAATACGAGCACTGTCTAGAACACCCTATGGTATTGCTGTGGAAACTGAGAGACAAAAGTTGCCTGAGTTAAAAGCATATAATCATGCATGTAGGAGTATGTCAAAATTGTACAGATATTTTTTATTCTGTTAATCTACTTCTTTCTAGAACAGCATTCTTTGACTTTGGTCTGCTGAAAATGGGTTTAATAGGTGACAACTGATGTGTTCAGCAATAGAACAGAAATATCAGCACGATTATTTATGGAAACGTTTGCCCCCAGGCATTCTGTGGATAGCAGGGTCCTACTGCCAAGATTGTTTTCCTCAAGGACCTAAGTACTAATAAAAATTGCTGCAGACACATTAATCAAAAAGAAAAGTTTTTAAAGAGTTTATTTTTGAGGTTTATTGTCACTGTTCTTAGTGAACTGATAATCTTAATTGGATATATTTGGAATTGATCCAACTTCTTATTTGAAGATTGAATTGTTTTAGTGATTAAACAGAGTAACTGAGGCCACCACCCTATTCAATAAGATATTTTTTTGGCATGTAGTTAATTATAATCTCAGTGTAAATCCTTTTGATTTAAAGATTAATGTTGATTCTTTGCTCCAATTATGCTATTCATTTGTATTTTTTAATTAAAATTGAGGCATGCAACAGACCACTGTAGAAGTTCTTCAATTTGCTGATACTATTCATTTAAAAAGCCTATTTTATTCTTTAGTAAAAAAGCAATGAATTTGGCATAGCTACATTGATCTAGTTATATTGTATAGGAAAGATGTATAGGATTATATATTTTGTAACAATTCTTTTCATTTATAAATGTTAGTTCTGTTGTTTCAATATTTAAAATGTAAACCTCTAGATTTTTCTCCAAGTGTTTATGAATCTTTTATTCATTTACTTGGTTATACTTTCTTTTTTTTTTTTTTAAATTTCTTTATTGATTAAGGTGTCACATATTTGTCCTCATCCCCCCATTCCCATCCCACCCCTCTCCCCACGCATGCCCCAATCCCCTGTTGAACTTAACCATTGGATAGGCTTATATGCATGCATACAGGTCCTTTGGTTGAACTCTCCCCCTCCCCCCACCCTCCCCCTACCCTCCCCTATCCTCCCTCTGAGGCCCGATAGTCCGATCGATGCCTCCTTGCTTCTGGTTCTGTTCTTGTTCCTCAGTCTATGTTGTTCATCATTTCCCCTAGATGAGCGAGATCATATGTCACTAGATATATACTAATAAGAACTGAATGTGAGACGAGCAATAATAGTTATGCTGACAGGCAAATGAATCAATCTGTAGCGAGCTTCCCCCTGGACCAACAGTTCTTTTGAGACCCAATTTCACTGTCCAGTAGTTCCTTATGTGTACATGTCAGCACTGACCCCTCAGCTCTGGATGGTGGACAAATGGTGGTAATGGAGGTCCGACTCCCTCTGGTTTGGTCTCGGCTGAACCCAGGGGCACGGCGTCACCCGGACTAAGGGGCACGTGGCCTCACCCATACCCAAGGGGCGCGTGGTCTCACCCGGGCCTGGGACCCAGCCTCACCCGGATGGATCCAGGGGCGCACGGCCTCACCCGGACCCAGGATCTGGCTTCACCCGTACCCAGGGACGCTTGGCCTCTCCCAGACCCAGGGGCACGTGGCCTCACTCGGGCCTAGGTGCACGAGGCCTCATCCGGATCCAGGGACACATGGTCGCACCCGGACCCAGGGACGCTTGGCCTCTCCCAGACCCAGGGCCACTTGGGCTCACCCGGGCCTAGGTGTACGAGGCCTCACCCGGATCCAGGGACACATGGTCTCACCCGGACCCAGGGACGCTTGGCCTCTCCCAGACCCAGGGCACTTGGGCTCACCCGGGCCTAGGTGCACGAGGCCTCATCCGGATCCAGGGACACATGGTCTCACCCGGACCCAGGGACGCTTGGCCTCTCCCAGACCCAGGGCCACTTGGGCTCACCCGGGCCTAGGTGCACGAGGCCTCACCCGGATCCTGGGACACATGGTCTCACCCGGACCCAGGGACGCTTGGCCTCTCCCAGACCCAGGGCCACTTGGGCTCACCCGGGTCTAGGTGCACGCGGCCTCACCCGGATCCAGGGACACATGGTCTCACCCGGACCCAGGGACGCTTGGCCTCTCAGACCCCGGGGCACGTGACCTCACCCATGCCTAGGTGCACGAGGTCTCACCCGGATCCAGGGACACACGGTCTCACCCGGACCCAGGGACGCCTGGCTTCCCCAGACCCAGGGGCACGTGGCCTCACCCGGGCCTAGGCGCACGAGGCCTCACCCGGATCCAGGGACCCATGGTCTCACCCGGACCCAGGGACGCCTGGCCTCCCCCAGACCCAGGGGCACGCGGCCTCACCCGGGCCTAGGCGCACGAGGCCTCACCCGGATCCAGGGACACACGGTCTCACCCGGACCCAGGGACGCCTGGCCTCCCCCAGACCCAGGGGCACGCGGCCCCACCCGGGCCTAGGTGCACGAGGCCCCACCCGGATCCAGGGACACATGGTCTCGCCCGGACCTAGGGGTGCGTGGCCTCTCTCAGACCCAGGGGCACGTGGCCTCACCTGGACCTAGGTGCACGAAGCCACCCGGACCCAGGGGCGCGTTACCTCTCTCAGACCCCTGGTCGCGTGGTCTCGCCCGGATCCAGGGGCTCACGGCCTCACCCGTACTCGGGACCCAGCCTTACCCAGATCCAGGGACCCACGGCCTCACCCGGACCCAGGGTTCAGATTCGCCCGGACCCAGGGGCACATGGCCTCACCCGAACCCGGAATCCAGCTTCACCTGGACCCAGGGGCGTGTGGCCTCACCCAAACCCAGGGGCGTGAGGCCTCACCTAGACCTAGAGGCGTGTGACCACATCTGAGCCCAGAGGGTCTCAGCGGGGTTTCGTCTTCTTGATCCCAATTCCTGTTGGTCAATTCCCTCTCAGCAATTCCTTCGGTCATTTTCTCAGAGCTCCAGGGCGGCTGCCGCAGAACTCGTTGGGCGGCGGGCTCGGCAAGGCTCCGGTGTGCCCGGTGCCCGGCGGTGGGCTGGTCCGGTGTTGCTGCGTCGGCCCTTGGGTCTGCAACGGTGGCCAGTCGCTGAGCGTGCGCACCTGGCCACTTCGGGGCATTGAGATTCTTGAAGGACTCGGAGGTCAGCAAGCACAGAGTCTCCCACCCCATGTCTCCCAGGGGCTCGTCTGTCCGTGCTCGGCAGCGAGTGGAGCCGTCCCCTCAGCCGGAGACCGCCGGGGGAACTGCGCCGAGCACGTTCCAGGCCACCATTGTGTCGCCTGAGCCATAGTTCTTAAAGTGTGGACTTTGGGTCACCGGCATCAGCATCATCCTGTGTACCCCTCTCTTTTATTCTAGTTGTAGAGCATCTGCTCAGCCAGCCCCCCGGTCTTTCTGGCTGGTGTCTGCTCTGCTCTCCCGTCGTAGTCTCAATATTGTTGTGGTAGGCAACGATCAGGCTGCCGCCCTATGTCTCCATCTTGGTCCTCCTTTGTACAGTTAAGTCTTGATTGTTGTTGGTGTCACTGGGAGGAATTGTCCTCCAGGCCAATTGGCCGTGAGGACCCTCTTTGTCCATATAGGAAGAGTTGCTGTGCAGGAGACATGTTTGTGGGCCAGGTCTTGATGCAGCAATGCCTTGGCGCTCACTGAGTCTGCCTCTAGAATGCCTCCCTTATGCAAGTGATTGAAATCTGGTGTCATCTCCCACCAACCACTAGATGCCCTCGTTTCTGGGTCTCCAATGCAGTGTGGGTCAGCCACTACCTGAGGCACTCAGCAGGAAAAAGCTTCTGCTCAGCTTGGCTGGGGCGGAGCTACAGGGTGGAGCCTACAACCTTGGCTTCCTGTCAGCCCCGCCCTATGAGGCTCCTGTGTCTGTGTCCCTCTGTATTCCTTGCAAACACCTCTGAGAGAAACGCGCCCTGGAATTTCGCCCACTGCCAAACAGTCCAGTCCCTCCCCTAATGAATCTGGACTCCCAGATTCTCGCCTGGAACTGGGTTTCAGTGCAGTTGGAACTGGGTCTCAGCGCAGTCTGGCGTCCCTGTCTCCTTCCCAGCAGGGCCACCCAGTGGCGCAGGCAAAAGTCCGTCCTCTGTGCACCTTCCAGTGCGCGCGTCTGGAGCCGCTGCTTCTCTGTGCCTCCGCCACCACAGCCCAAATTCATTCCCCCAGCGTGCGCCTGGCTTCCCAGGGTTTCGCCCGGAACTGGGGTTCAGTGCAGTCGGAACTGGGGTTCAGCACGGTCCTGAGCTTATGTCTCCTTCCCGCTAGGGCAGTTCAGTGGCGCAGGCAACAGTCCGTCCTTTGCGCCCCTTCCCGTGCGCGCCTCTGGAGCTCTGCCTTCCCCCGCTCCTCTGTGCCTGCGCCCCACAGCCCAGATTCATTCCCCCAGCCTGCGCCTGGCTCCCAGGGTTTCGCCCGGAACTGGCGCTCAGTGCAGTCGGAGCCGGCGCTTAGCGCACTCCGGAGCCTTTATCTCCTTCCTGCCAGTGAACGCCGGCCAGGCCGTCAGCCGCCCCCTCCTCTCCGGCTCCATCTTCCCCGCAGGCGCGCGCGCTCGTGTCTCCGCCAGTTTCTCCATACCTCAGGCTTTTACGGCTCCCCCGATTGTCCCCGTGGCCCTCTCCTTCCCCCCAGCTGTGGGCATTTCAGTCCGCCAGCTCTCCTGTGGTTCTGGATGATGTCCGTTCTGACCTCTAGTTGTGCCTTTGAAATTGTTGTGCCTGGCTGCAGGTTAGGTGTTTCACCTATGCCGCCATCTTGGTTTTCGGTTATACTTTCTTTTAACATACACACCCATACACAACACACACAAATTTAAAATTATTTTAATAAGGATGGTTGACTTCATTATTCCTCAGGCTCAGAGTAAGTACTTAAGGCAAGCTCTTCTATGGTGTTAGAAACCAAGTGAAATTAATGACTTTTAAATATTTTCTTAAATTCAAAGTTATTATTCAATTTAGCAGTTTACAACTCTTAATTTGATATAAGATTTTTTTCATAAACATCAAGAGGAATAACCCTAGAAATCGGAGTTAGAAATTAAGACAGTATGGTTTTTTAAATATATGGGTAGCATAGATTTTAATGTTTTATGTATTTGATAAATATAGAAACCTTGTAATTTAACATTTTTCATATATAAAATGAAAAGTAACATCTAAGAGAACCATTCATTTATTTTTTTTTAGGAATAGTATATAGTATCTATAATAATATCTATAATTATATATAATACAGGGCGGGGCAAGAGTAGGTTTACAGCTGTGAGTACACTAAATACAGTTTATTCTTGCATTATTAATTATTGTATTTTCCACATGAACAACTGTAAACCTACTTTTCCCCCACCCCTGTATATATAATGATATCTTTGAGATTATTTCAGTATCATGTAGTCATAAGACTAACCCCTTGACCTGCCTCCTATAAAATGGCTGGAACAGAGATCAAGTTGTGCTGATGGTGAACTTTAAGGCACTAGTTATTGAAGGGCCATAGAAATCCCTTGCCCTCTGCTCCTTGGAATGGGCTGTTTAATTTCCAACACAGTGAATGCCAGAGACAAAGTAAGGTAAAGAAACTAAGGGGAACAAGGTGCCAAATCACTGAGTAGGAAGAAGAAAAGTAAAATTGGCAGTTATTTGAGTTTCAGAGTCAATAGCACTAGCATTGAATTTTAGGGTGAGGGAAGTTCTGATGGAAGGACTGACCCAGGAAAATGGAGGGGCTTCTAAACCTTGATCTTCTTACTCTCAGTAAATATTCCTTCTATCCCTGAGGTCAAAGCAAAAATATAAATATTTCTCTTGCCTCTATCCACAGATAGAGCTCTTACATTGTTTATTACTAGTGGCCTGGTACACGAAATTTGTGCACATTAAAAGGGGATTAATTAGAGGAAATATTTTTATATTGCTATTTGTCCTTTCTCTATAATAGAGTGTCAGAGATGAAAGAAAATTAGTAAAATATATATAAAAATCTTCCTCCTGTCAGAGTCTGGGGCACGCTGTGGGACCCAGAGTCAAGTCCCTGCCCACCCACAGTGCCTCAAAATTGTGCAAGACCCAGCCGGCCCCACCCTTGTCAAGACATACTGGGCAGGGGGCGCAGTCTCAGGTCCTCCAGCCCAGCACTGGGGCGAGGGGCAAACCTTGAGGCCCCCCGTCAAGCCCTGCCAGGCAGGGGGCGTGGCCTGAGGTCCCCCGGCCCAGTGCCATGCAGCCTCAGGTCCCTGCTGATTACTTATTAAGACTCCTTATGGGAACTCAGTCCACCCCCCTGCTTTGGATGCAGCCATCTTTGTGATGATGTGACAGTCAATTTGCATATTCCCTCTTTATTAAATAGGATAGGGGCCTGGGCCAAGTATAAAGGTTTGAATTAATTTTATGGTACTTAGATTATTACAGAGTAAACAAAATTTTATTAGGTGATTTATGAAGGTGAATATTAAATGTGGGATGGTTTGTCAATAAGGAAGGTGGCATAGCTTTAGGACTCCTGCAAACAATTTGATCAGCAGCCCATTTAATCCCTGGATGTAGCCCCTGCTGAATGAGACCTGAGAAGTGTTTTTCCACCTGATGAGGATCTTTGGGGACATGTACACCTCCTCTGTAATCTTTCTGTACACCTTAGGGCTCTTGTGCTCATCCAGTTTCTACAAATGTTGATTATGTGAAATAAACCCATATTCCTAACACGGTGAAGGTGCCAAAATAGTTTCAATGAAATGTGACATTCTCACATTCACATCACAGTGTCTATTCCATGTGCCCCCAACAGAGACATTTTCCCAAATGATGCCTTTGGTGGGAACTAGATCTCATATACTTGTAATGTTAGAGCTTAGAACTATCCTTATAATTTATTCCTTCAACATTAAACCTTCTGTTTTAATGGTATATAACAATAAGACTAAAGAGAAATATTTTATTATGTCCATTTTACATTAGGTTAAATTCTGCAGCCG
This sequence comes from Eptesicus fuscus, assembly GCF_027574615.1. Taxonomy (NCBI): domain Eukaryota; kingdom Metazoa; phylum Chordata; class Mammalia; order Chiroptera; family Vespertilionidae; genus Eptesicus; species Eptesicus fuscus. The sequence continues at coordinate 88,115,342 of NC_072475.1, read as the reverse complement.
CTACTATCCAGGCAAGGCACTCAAATCTTAACATATTAAAACCAGTTACCTACTAATCTAGTGCTGTTGTTATAGATGGTTACCACAATGTTCATGAAGGTCCCAGTTTTCATGAGAAATGAAAGAGAAGAGTGTCACACTCACCACGTAGATAAGTTCTCTGGTTCCTAATATTCTAAAGTAACTTGAGGCTATTTGGGGTCCTGGATGTGGCTCAGAGAAACCTGTTTCGCCAATTTTCAAGTTATCTAATTGAAGGCTGATCCTCCAGTGAAAATGGAATTGCCTATTTCTATACTGCACAGTCTCATGACAGCTGACATTAACCAGAATTTGTCATTGATCTTCCTAAGATATGACCCTTCTTTCTTCACAAAGGCAGGATATTTTCTACTAACAGTACTCGTATAAGGAAATTGCTAAATTCACAACAGGGTATGGTTTATGTCTCTTGTTTAGTATGAAATCAGACTGATAACCAAGTAAAAGACTATAATATGAGGTAAAGCGTATGTAGGATCATGGACCATGATCTCAGCTAATGTTAACCTACATATACACCCTTGAGTTGGGGCATTAATTCTAAATTTACTTATGCTTAAACTTACTTATGGAAAATATGTCATTTTGATTATTTTCTAGTAGTAGTGTTACAGGATTCCAGAGCAGGAGGAATAGGGAAACTGAGACAGGGAAGTTAAAACACGGCCAAATAATGTGGGCAATTTGCAGCCAGCTTGTAACTAACAAACCATTACCATCCCCAGCCAAGGATACCAGAGCAAATGGTTAAAAAACCTCCCTAATGAGAGAATGCAGAAAGGGAAGGGGAAAGCAGGAAGGAAAAAAAGGGTTTTACTCCTTAAGCAGAGAAGCCAGCAGTCTCAAGGCCTGGCAAGACAAAGTTGCCAGGTGCTTATCATGAATTCTGGGAAGGCCACAACAAATGAAAAAAAGGGACCGTGATAATTAATCTGTACCAAAGTGGTCAGCAGAGGAATTTGAGCCCTATAGACAGGAGGGTATATAACACCTCGACCCCCACCCAACTTGCTCTTCAGATTAGCTGAGAGCCCGTCTGTGCTCCATAAGCCAGGTTATAGGTTTGCTTGCTTTGCTTTTTCAATACAGGTGCATGCTTTAATTGTTTTAATAAATTGGTTTTTCACAATGCAGTCAAGGTCTCTCATATAAATTCATTTATATGAGCAGACACGGGTCCAGGTTGAGAACAGCCCTCTCCCACTGACTCAGGGGCCTGTCTGGTAACCCCTCTCTCGTGTCCGTGAGAGGTCCCTATAATAGTAGTAGAGAAAGTAAACTAATTATAATGATGAAAAATGATTTATCAAGTTTTATCAAGGATGAAGGTAAAAAGCCTTATTGTTTCATCATTCATCCACCCCTCCATGCACACTTGATAATGTCTACATAATGTAAGACATTCATGGAGGGCCTACAGTGTTACATGCTCTGTATGTGATCTGGAAATATGATAGTGAATTACACATGCACCTGCTCTCAAGATGCTTACAGTCTATACTTAGGAAATATTTGAGTAGTAGATATTTGATTGTCTCCCTAGCAGCCAATTGTTTCTGCCCTTTATTTTAGTACTGGTTTGTACAACCATGATTTGGAGTAAGCTGTTAAACCAACCATCACTTTTCATCACCCTGGGTTAGTTGTAGGCATGGGACAGGAACTGGGACAATAAGAGTAAATATCTGGATTTTTGCTTGGAATTCAATTAATGGTGCTATCTCTCCTATTATAATCCTATATGATAGACAGGACAGAAAAATGGATAGGGCACAGGTGAGATTTGTCAAATGAATGAGCCAGATGGAAGTCAATTGGCCTTATTTGTTATATTTAAAGAGATACATTTATCTTAAAAATGACATAATCTGTTCATGGATTCTTGTTAATAAAATCTGGGGCAATAATGTGATGCAAAAGTCACTGATTAGAGCAGGACAGGAATTCATATCTTGAAGAGTTATCAGAAAAATAGATTTATTAATTTATTATTTACAAACAAAATTGCAAAAATATTGAAAGTGTACAATGTGATAATTTGGTGTATTGAAAAGATTTCCAAAGTTGAGTTAATTAACACATCCATCACCTCACTTATTTACCTTTTTCTTTTTTTGGTGAGAGCACAATTTCTAGTCTCTTACAAATTTCAATAGTTTATCAATTATAGTTACCATGTTATAAGTTAGATCCTCAGACCTTATTCATGTTATAACTGAAAGTTATTATTTTTTTATACACCTCCCAACCCCCCAGCTACTGACAACCACCATTCTACATGTTTGACTTTTTTCACCTTTAGATTTGGCAGGTAAGTGCTACTCTGTAGTATCTGTCTCTCTCTGTTTGACTTATTCCACTTAGCAGAATGCTTTCTGGGTTCCTTCATGTTTAAAAAAATGCAGGATTTCTTTCCTTTTTAAGCCCAAATAATATTCCATTGTATACAAATACCACATTTCACATTTTCTTTATCTATTAATTTGTTGACAGACACTTAGGTTGTTTTGCACACATTGGCTATAGTGAATAATGCTTCAGTGAACAAGGGAATAAAGATATTTCTTTGAAGACAGTGATTTTTGTTTCCTTTTGATATATTCTCAGAAATGGGATTGCTGGATCATACAGTAGTTTTATTTTGTTTTTAGCTTTTTTTTTTTTTTAAAATCCTCACCCGAGGTATATTTTTCCATTGATTTTTAAAGAGAGTGGAAGAGAGAGGGAAAGACAGAGAGAAACATCGATATGAGACACATCAATTGGTTGCCTCCTGCACGAGCCCTGACCAGGGCCCGGACCAGGGAGAAGCCTGCACCTTAGGTACATGCCCTTGACTGGAATCAAACCTGGAACCCTTTGGTCCGCAGGCCAATGCTCTAGCCACTGAGCCAAACCGGCTAGGGCTATTTTGTTTTTAATCTTTTGAGAAGCCTCCATACTGCTTTCCATAGTGACTATACCAGTTTACATTCCCACCAATAGTGTACAAGTATTCCCTCTACTCCACATTCTTGCCAGCATTTGTTATCTTGCCTTTTCAATGATAGACATACTAATAGGTGTGATGTAGTATCTCATTGTGGTTTTGATTGATTTGCAATTTCCCAGATGATTAGTAACATTGATCACCTTTTTATACATCTGTTGGCCATTTGTATGTATTCTTTAGAAAAATGTCTATTAAGATACTTTGCCCACTTAGGATTTACGTTATTTATTCATTTACTAGAGGCCCAGTGCACGAAATTCGTGCGGGGGAGGGGGTCCCTCAGCCCGGCCTGCACCCTCTCACAAGCTAGGACCCCTCGGGGGATGTCCGAATGCCGGTTTAGGCCCGATCATGTGGGATTGAGCCTAAACTGGCAGTCAGATATCCCTCTCACAATCTGGGATCTCTGGCTCCTAACTGCTTGCCTGCTTGCCTGCCTGCCTGCCTGCCTGATTGCCCCTAACCGCCTCTGCCTCGGCCCCCTCTGCCGCGGCTTCGTCAGGAAGGTTGTTCAGCTGTCAGGTCTAATTAGCATATTATGCTTTTATTATTATAGATTTTTGGTTTTGAGTTGTATGAGTTTCTTTTTTAAAAAATTGTTAAATATTTATTTTATTTTTTATTGAATTTATTGGGGTGACATTGTGAGTTTCTTGTATAGTTTGGATATAAACCCCTTTTGGGCATGTGATTTGCAAATATTTTCACTCATTTCTTTCATTTTGTTGATGGATTCTTTGCTGTGCAAGAGGTTTTTATACACATTAGTACCATTTGTTTATTTTTGCTTTTGTTGCCTTTGCTTTTGATGTCCAGTAAAAAAAGTATTTCCAAGAATGATTATCACCTATGTTTTCTTCTATGAGTTGTATGGTTTCAGGTATCATGTTCTAGTCTTTAATTTATTTTAAGTTGACTTATGGATGGGGTAAGTTAGGGTCTCAGTTTTCCTTCCTTCTTTTTTTTTTTTTTTTTGCATGTGGATATCTAGTTTTCCCAACACTATTTAAGAGATGATTCTTTCTTCATTGCATATTCTTGGTAGCTTTGTCAAAAATTGACCAAATAAGCATGGGCATTTTTCTGGGCTCTTGATTCTCTTCTACTGATTATGTGTCTGTTTTTATTATATACTATTTTGATGATATAGATTTGCAATATCGTATAACATCAGGAAGAGTGATGTCTTCAGTTTTGTTCTCATCTCTCAGGATTGCTTTGGCTTTTAGGGATTATTTGTGGTTTCATATTTGGATTTTTTTCTATTTTTGTGAAAAAATGGCATTGGAATTTTTATAAGGATTGCATTAAATCTGTAGATAACTTTGGGCAGTATGGCCATTTAAAAAATAATAATTCTTCCAATCAATGAGCCATTTACTTGTGTTTTTTTCAATTTCTTTCATCAGTGTTCTATAGTTTTCAGTATACAGATCTTTCACCTCCTTGGTTAAATTTATTCCTATTTTATTGTTTTAAATCCTATTGTAAGTGGGATTGTTTTCTTAATTGTCCTTTCTGATAATTAGTTGTGAGTGTATAGAAATGATTTTTGTGTATTGATTTTGCTTCCATAGGATTACTAATTTCTTGTCCAGCTCTCCTCTGCTGGCTAATTAGAAGCCCAACCTTCAGGTAGCAGCTAGGGAAGTAAAAATGTTACATATATCCTCTACCTCCCATTAGGGAGAAATGAGAAGCTGGCTGTTTTTGCTTACTCTCTCTGTGCTGAGCCAGAAGGATTATCTGCTCGGATTGCTTGTGTGACCAAACAGGACTGCCTCTTTGCTTTGTGTGGTCCCAGGGGGATTGGTGAATCCCAAGCCCTACTTGCTTCTACAGCTAGGTTATTTGGGAGCCAGTCCCTGGGGTGGCAGCTCTAACAGTTGGGTGCTAAATGTGCGGACATGCTCCTTTTGGGGAGAAGCTTGATTTTATTGTTGGAGCTAGCAAAGGGACAGAGGTTGGCATGCCCATGACCTCGATCCTGGTCAGCTTCTACATGCAGGCTGATTAGAAGCCAGTAATGAAACCAAAATGTGGGGTTTTGAGTCAGAGTTCATTGTCTCGCAAAGTCGAAGAATGAAGTTGCGGATGAAAAAAAAAAACAGTTTGTGGAACTGAAGTTTATTGAGAGAAGCCAGTCCTGAAAAAGGTGCAGCTGGGGTTCCAGGAGCAGGCCAGGGTCCATAGCTTCCACTCCATGTTACAGTGGAGAGTAGTTCAGCTTCCAAACTAATTAAAGTCTATCAGTCTACGTGTGGAGGCCCATATAGCCATAAGCCACGTGGGCGACACAGAGGCATCTCCTGCCAACCACCCAGCCACAGGGAGTGACATGTGGGGTTCAGGGTGCAGAGTCTTCTGTGGGTCCTTGTCCTACAGAATAAATTCGTGGACTAAAATGCTTCTTTAATAAAAATGTGGAAGTTCATTGGATGTGTATAAAACTCTCCCTAGGGAAGGGTCCTCAAAGGGGAACCCCTGAGGAGGGGTCCCCAAATAGGAAAATAACTGCTCTCTCTCTTTCTAATGGGAAAAAAAAAATCTAAAATCTGCTGAGTCTATTTGTCTCTGGGTTTATAAAGACTATAGTTCTTTGTCTCTTCATAACCCTTTCTAATTGGACCCTTCCTTATTTTAGGACCTCTGTGCTTTCCTCATTGGTCACTGCTACATAGTATCAGTTTCAAAGTCCAAAGCCCACATGGTACCCCCTCTTTCTCTTTCCTTTATCTTGTGAAAGTCCTCTGTCCTCTGTGAAAATATATTTCCCTCTTCCTGGTATCTTGTGACCTTTCTTTATTCACTGTGAAAATATGCTTTCCTTCTGTAACATTTCTCTATCCTCTGTAAAATTAAGATAGCTATTTTGGCGACTCTAAGCCCCCACTTATGCATTCCTCTCCCATGGACCCCACTTTATCTCCTGACTGCCTGTCCTGTCTCTAACATTCCTTTCAGGAGGGAGAGGAGGAAGTGCGTGACCTTTTTTTTTTTTTTTTTTGGTATATATGCTTGTTAGTTCCTGATTGGTCCTTTTAAAGAATTTTGCCTTAGGAACATCCTTGGGATTGGTTATATACTTCATTGCCTTGTGATTGGTAATCTGCAAGCTGCCTGTTTTGGTAACATTCATACATTTTAAAGCTCATGTCTCCCACACATGCCCTTCCTTCCTCGCCCAGTTGGGGTGTCTTAGTAACTGCCTGTGTTCCCGGGTTAATTCCTCTCCCCCTGTGGTCCCAATCCCTGTCTACCTGGCTTTTTTGAACCTTGGCAGCAGTTGAGAATGTATGTAGTCAAATGCCTTTCAGAGATAAACTGGGAGGTGGGCATTTTTGTCTGCTGCCTCTGCACTGAGCCCAGGGGAGACACCTGAAGGAAGTGCTTGCATGCCTGTTTGAAAACAGTGTTTGTTTGTTTGTTTGTTTCATATGGTCCTGTGGGACTCACGAATTCTGAGCCCTGTTGGCTATGACGGCTAGGTATGTTGAGGGCCTGCCCCTCAGGTGGCAGCTGCCAAAGTTGATGACTAGATGTATGAACAAGCTCTTTCCAGGGAGAAGCTGGAGACCGGGATTTCTTGTTGGAGTGAACAGAGGGAGGGGTGCACCCTGGCCCTCAGGAAGCCGCTGGGAGAGTATGCAGTTAAACACTCCAGGAAAAAAACTGGGAGATGTGCGTTTGTTTTTATAATCCTCACCCAAGGATATGCTTTTTATTGTTTCTAGAAAGAGATGAAGGGAGAGAAAGAGAGTGAAAGAGAGAGAGAGAAAGAGAGTGAGAGAGAGAGAGAGAAAGAGAGTGAGAGAGAGAGAGAGAGAATCATCAATTGTTGCTTCTCACACACACCTCGAACGGGGATCTAACTCGAAAACTGGGCATTTGCCCTGACTGGGGATCAAATCGGAGACCCTTTGGTACAGGGATGACACTAACCACTGAGCACGCCGACCAGGGCAAAAGATGGGTGTTTTTGCCTGCTCTCTCTATGCTTAGCCAGGGCAAATCGCCATGGGCAGTGCTCAAGTCCTTTAACAACTGCTTCTTTGTTTGCTATAGTCCAGTGGGACTTGTGAATGCAAGCCCTGTGGACTATCAGAGCAGGGGACTTGAGGGCACATGCCTCAGGTGGCAGTTATAAAAGCTGGGGTGCTAAATTACAGACAAACTCCTAAGAGGAAGCTGTGACTTACATTTGTGTGTGGGAGTGAGCCAGAGGAAGAAGGTGGGGGAAGTGCCCACCTGCTCCTTTGGGCTGGGGAGGCTCTCACTCAGCTCCTAGAAGTGGGCTAATTAACAGCCAGACCCTCAGGCAGCAGCTGGTGAAGTAAGTATTCAACAACCCCCTCTCAGAGAAACACTGGGGGAGGGTTTCTGGCTGCTCCCTCTGCTGAGCCTGGTGGGGATGCCAAGGGGAGAGATCACGTGCCTGTTAGCTGCCTCTCTGTTTGCTATGGTCTGGTGGGACCTGTGAATGCCAGCTCCGTTAGCTCCAAGAGCTAGGTGATTTGGGGCCATTCCTCAGTGGCAGCCTTAAAAATTGGGGCATTAGATGTGTGGTTCAAACCCTTAGCTCCTGAGGGAGAAGCTAAAAGTTGGGGGTCCTTCCAATTATAAGCAGGGATGGGGCTTATGATGAGAGTGTATCTCAGCCTTTCCCACCCATTTTGATGTTGCTATTTTCTCAGTCCTCTGATGTGTAGGAGCCGCTAGTTTCTGGATTTCTCTAGAGGAAATTGACCAGAGTGTATTTGTATGCATCCATGCAAGGAGGGAAATTCCAGAGCCGCCTATGTCACCGTCTTGGTGGCAGCCCCAGAAAGGTTTAATAGGAATAAAAATTATCTTTAACCTAATGGAGAGGTTTTGATACAGGTGTTCTGGGGTTTTGTGTGTCGGAGAGTCTGAGACCAACGTGGGTTCTTGGCTTAGCACAAGAAAACAATCCAAATGGAGCCAGCAGAGTTTAAAGGGAAAGAGATTTTTTAGTTAAGCGGTGAGACAGAATGGCCACTCCACACATAGAGCAGCCCTTCCCTAGTGAGATTTACTTCTTTTATTAATACTCATTTAATCAAGGGATAGGGCATTCAATAAGGGGGAGGAATATTCAGAATCTTTCAGGGTCAGGGGAGGGAGCGAGGGGGTTGCTGAGACTTCTCTCAGAAAAGACCTCTTGGTCAGTTTTTGTCCTTATATAGGCTTTCCATTTCTGATCAGAACAGGGAGAGATTTATCGTTCAGCATGCTAATCTATACTAATAAAAGAGTAATATGCTTATTAGACCGGGAGACCTTCTGTTTCCAAATCTTAGCTATGGTGAATTGTGCTGTTATGAACATAGGGGTGCATACATCCTTTCTGATTGTGTTTCTAGTTTCTTGGGATATATTCCTAGAAGTGGGATCACTGGGTCAAATGGCAGTTCCATTTTTAGTTTTGTGAGGAAACTCCATACTGTTCTCCACAGTGGCTGCACCAGTCTGCATTCCTAACAGCAGTGCATGAGGGTTCTTTTTTCTCCACATCCTTGCCAGCACTTGTCATTTGTTGATTTGTTGATGATAGCCATTTTGACAGGTGTGAGATGGTACCTCATTGTCATTTTTATTTGCATCTCTCAGATGATTGGTGACTTTGAGCATCCTATCTAATAAAAGAGTAATATGCAAATTGACCATTGCTCCAACACACAAGATGGCTGCCCCCATGTGGTCAAAGATGGCTGCCCCCATGTGGACACAAGATGGCCACCACAAGATGGCCAACAGAGGAGGGCAGTTGGGAGGGACCAGGTCTGCAAGGGAGGGCAGTTGTGGGCGATCAAGCCTGCAGGGGAGGGCGGTTAGGGGTGATCAGGCTGGCAGAGGGGGGAAGTTGGGGGAGACCGGGCCTGCAGGGAAGGGCAGTTGGGGGGGATCCAGGCCTGCAGGGGAGAGCAGTTGGAAGGGACCAAGCCTGTAGGGGAGGGCAGTTAGAGGTGACCAGGCCTGCAGGGGAGGGCAGTTAGAGGTGACCAGGCCTGCAGGGGAGGGCAGGTAGGGGTGACCAGGCCTACAGGGGAGGGCAGTTAGGCATTAATCAGGCTGTTAGGGGAGTGGTTAGGGAGTGATCAGGCTGGCAGGCAGAAGCGATTAGGGGCAATCAGGAAGGCAGGCAGGCGAGCAGTTGGGAGCCAGCAGTCCTGGATTGTGAGAGGGATGTCTGACTGTCCGTTTAGGATCGATAATGGTCAGTCGGACATCCCTTGAGGGGTCCCAGATTGGAAAGGGTGAAGGCTGGGCTGAGGGGCACCACCCCCCTGTGCATGAATTTTGTGCACCGGGTCTCTAGTGCTTTCATATGTCTCTTGGCCTTCTGAATGTCCTCTTTTGAAAAGTATTAAAATAGAACTTCTTAAACCATGTTTGGTAAAGTCCAGATCTCTGCCCTTTTTTATGTTCATATGTCTATTTTGTCTTGGATTGTAAAATACAATACAAATTAATTACTAGAAAATTTAAAAACATATCTCTATTTTTAAAATTATATTCAACAGGCATACTAGTAAAATACTCTATCAACTTGCCATAAAAGTTTCTAAATGTCAACAGTCAATATATATACACTAGTGGCCCAGTGCACAAAATTCGTACACAGAGGGTGTCTCTCAGCCTGGCCTGCACCCTCTCCAATCTGGGACATCCCTCTCACAATCTGGGACTGCTGGCTCCTAACCACTCACCTGCCTCCTGACTGATCGCCCCTAACTGCACCACCTATTGGCTGCTCGTCCCCAACTGCCCCCCCCCTGCCAGCTTGCTTGCCCCCAACTGCCCCCACCTGCTGGCCTGCTGACTCCCAACTACCCCCCGCCAGCCTGATCGTCCCCATCTGCCCTCCCTGCAGGCCTGCTTGACCCCAACTTCCCCCACTGCCAGCCTGCTTGCCCCTAACTGCCTCCACCTGCCAGCCTACTCACTCCCAACTACCCCCCTGTATGCCTGCTCTCCCCCAATTGCTCCCACCTGCCAGCCTTCTCACCCCCAACTGCCCCTCCTTGCTGGCCTGCTCTTCCCCAACTGCCCTCCCTGCTGGCCTTCTCCCCCCAACTGCCCCCCCTGCTGTCCTGCTTGCCCCAACTGCCCTCTCACCAGCCTGATCACCCCCAACTGCCCTCCCCTACTGGTCTGTTTTCCTGTAACCACTTCTGCCTCTGCCCCACCACCATGGCTTTTTCCGGAAGGACGTCCGGAAGGTCTCCTGGAAGGTCCCGTTCTAATTAGCATATTACCCTTTTATTAGTATAGATGTTGTCTATATAATTCCCAAGTGTAAATTAAATGTTTTTAATAGCAAAATAAAGTAATTACATGTGGTTGGTACTACCTTGAGAGAACCTCAAATACATTTTTTTAATACCTCAGTTCTGGGGCCATTTACCTGTTTAAGAGAATTGGTATAGTACATGGTGAAAATTCATTCAAGACATTTTTGGGGGGCAATACTCAGGTGATGAATACCTCTTTGTTTAAGCAGATCATTGACAGGAGGTGACTGTCTATTGACCTAACTGCTGGACCTGAGCAATCACACACTCCTCACCCCCTCCTCTGTCCTTTGGAATGTATGCTCTTCACATCTTTTCACATAGTGGGAGTGGTTTTCAAGGACACAGCCTTGAGAGAGTAATGTGTTGTTGAGACCATCTGGTCTATATACTGACTGAACTCAGTGAAGACCTCTAAATAAACCTTTAAGATTCTGGTGGGCAGGTGCAGAGATCTACTTGTCTTTCAGACACACAAGATGAGCCCCGTAAGTAAGTTCTATTTAAAAAAAAATATATTTTATTGATTTTCTTACAGAGAGGAAGGGAGAGGGATAGTTAGAAACATCGATCAGCTGTCTCCAGCACACCCCCAACTGGGGATGTGCCCACAACCAAGGTACATGCCATTGACTGGAATCGAACCTGGGACCCTTCAGTCCGCAGGCCAACGCTCTATCCACTGAGCCAAACCAGCCAGGGCAGTAAGTTCTATTTTTTAAAAAAATATATTTTATTGATTTTTTACAGAGAGGAAGGGAGAGGGATAGATTGATGAGAGAGAAATATCGATCAGTTGCCTTCTGCACACCTCCTACTGGGGATGTGTCCACAACCCAGGTACATGCCCTTGACTGGAATCGAACCTGGGACCCTTCAGTCTGCAGGCCGGTGCTCTATCCACTGAGCCAAACCAGTTAGGGCAAGTTCTCTTGCTTTTTGAAACTGCCATCTACCAGTATGGAATGGCCTGCCTCTTTCTCGGTCTCTCCTAGCCCTCTATGTACCCTATGTATGAGGAACAGTTTCAGATTTCACCCGGGGAAACTCTCAATTTGTGAATCAACACTCTATTCCACCTCTTTTAAGATGATAACTTCACTTTTGACTTTTGAAATAATTTTAGGAAAGAAACATTACTAAATAAATACACTGAGAAAATAGTAATGTAAAACATTACTTAAGATTATCTTCCATAGAAAATAAAAAAGAGTTGGTTGGAAAAGCTGTTACTGATATATACATTTCAATTTTGGCTTATAAAGGAGGTCAATTGATTACTTTAGAGTCTGAAAGGATAAATATGTATCCCTAATCTTTGGCCATAGATATTCCTATAATGGTGGATCAAGAATAAGAATAGATAATAATGGATGTTGAGACTGAAGATCTCATAGTAGCTAAGTTATAAGGGAGTTCCTCTCTATGATAAGAGCTTGGATTTGATTCTGTGGAAAATGGAGAACAATTCAAGAATTTTAAGTAGAATTGCATTGATCTGAATGCATTGTTTGGTCATTCTTTTTGTTTTTGATTTAAAAAAAAATTAACTTTGCTATTGAATGGGGAATGGATAGGAGAAGGGATGGGAGAAAGTGCATAGGATAAGTATTAGAGGCCAGGAGGCCAGGTGGTTTATGATAAAATAGAGGCAAAAGACAACATAGATCTGAACTAAGATAGTAACAGTGGGATTAGAGAGATAGGTTTAGCCTCAAAGTAGGGAAATCAGCATTTATTGTGAATGATAGAATAAGGTGATAATGGAGAGGCAGAGTCTAGGGCAATTTCCAGGTTCCTGTCTTGGTTAGCTTTAAGTGGCAGTGCGTTGCATAGACATGGAAACACTAGGAAAGGAGTAAGAATGAGGAAAGGTTAATTCAATGCTGGTCATGTAGGATTTGAGATTATTGTAGATCCTGGAACTAATTATGAGTAATTGGCAAAAAGGATGCTTCTTTTGAACTTTGGGGTGTGGTAACTAGGAAAATCATAATTGTATAAACAGTTTTATGCAAAATTCTTGGAGACATTTGGTCTACAAAAATTGCAAAGACATAAAACAGATTCAAAGCCTCTTTATGAAGTAGGCATGTTTCAAAATAAGAAAGAATTAGGAGGCTGGCTAGGATAATGTTGATATCAGACTCAACTGATATCTAAAAGCAGCAGAAGAAAGAAACTTATTAAGTTTTCTCTAAAATTTCTACATTGCAATGAAAAAATATACAATCAATATTTAGTCACTTTGATTAATTTTGACTATTTTAAATTTGCACCCTGTTTAAAGAGGAATGTGAAAAGTGAACTCTCTTAAACAAATAACAAAAATAAATATGGAGATGTGAAGATGGGATCTACAATGACTTCTGAAGAAGTTAGGATCACCTATATATAGGCATAGGTAACCAATTGGTTCTTTCTATTTTTCTGGAGAACCCTGGCTAATCCTAATATATAAAAACCCAGGGTCCGTAATGACTGAAGGCACAACCGAACACCAGAAGTCAGTCCTGCAGTCGGTGCTGGGTTGCCGTGGTGACCCAGCACTGACTGCCGAGGGGGCTGCAGATCAGGCCCAGAGAGAGGCCCGGAAAGAGAGGTAGGGTCTGTTCTGCAGCCTCCGTGGCAGCTGTTGATCAGCACTTACCTCTCTCTTTCTCTCCGGGCTTTGCCAGCAGCCACACCTCTCTTTCTCACTGGGCCTCCACAGGGGCTGTTGATCAGCCCTGTCTCTCTGGTCAGGCCTGGAGATAGGCCTGGAGACACTGACTGGCATAGAAACCGGCCAATCAGAACAAAATCTTGGTGAACTGCGAGGAGCCAATGGCTGCTTAGGAGGTGGAACTTTTGATGCTGACTGGCATAGAAACTGACCAATCAGAACCAAGTCTGGGTGAACTGCGAGGAGCCAATGGCTGCCTAGGAGGTGGAGTTTTTGACACTGACTGGCATTGAAACCAACCAATCAGAACCTAATCTGGGTGAAATGTGAAGGCAGAACCTAAGGTGGGGGCTGAGGAAGGGTTTTAAGGGCAACAGTTGTTTGGTGTAAGATGTAAGAAAGTGGTTCAATTTTTTAATGACCAGTTTGGCAGTATAGTGCATATGGCTGGCTATCAGTCCAGATATAAGGATTATGTATTTTTGTCTGCCAAGAGCATCTCCTCCTGCTGAAAAAGGCATTTTCCCCCATTTAAGCAATTCTATCCTAAATAATCTATCTATACTAATAAAAGAGTAATATACTAATTAGACCAGGTCAACTGGCCATCTTCCAGATGTCCGACTCTCTTTGGTCAAAGCCAGTGGGGGCTGAGGCAGAGGCAGTTAGGGGCGATCAGGCCGGCAGGGCGAGCAGGTAGGGGTGAGATCAGGTTAGCAGGGGAGGGCAGTTGGGGGCAAGATCAGGCCAGCAGGGGAGGGCAGATAGGAATGATCAGGCAGGCAGAGGCAGTTAGGGGCAATCAGGCAGGCAGGCAGAGAGGTTAAGGACAATCAGGCAGGCAGATGGGGTTAGTAGCAATCAGGCAGGCAGGCAGAGGCAGTTAGGGGTGATCAGGCAGTCAGGCAGGTGAATGGTTTGGAGACAGCAGTCCCAGATTGCGAGAGGGATGTCCGACTGCCGGTTTAGGTCTGATTCTCAGAGATCGGGCCTAAATCAGCAGTTGGACATTCTTCAAGGGGTCCCAGATTGGAGAGGGTGCAGGCTGGGGTGAGGGAACACTCCCCCATGCATGAATTTCATGCACTGGGCCATTAGTAATTTAATAAAAATGCTAATGTTGGCTCTGAAAGTTCTGTTTTTGAAAATAAAAACAAATTGCAACTTAGACCTTGGATAACTGCCGGGGTGTTATCTGCATCTAGAAGGGTTCAGGAATCTGGAAAAGGGGCTGTGCATAAATGAATGAAGAGACTAGACATGAAGTATAAATTTGGAAGGCATTTTGGGGGAGCCAGAGGAAGCTTAGTTCTAGTGACTAAGATCTCTGAATCTCCACACACGGGGCATTTTATTCACACATCTAGAAAGCAGAGATACATATCAAAGGTAACGTTTGGTAAACAATAAAAAGATTATCAGGTTGGGGGAATTGCCTTCAGCTATTCCAGCATCAGGCAATAACATATGCAGATTTTCAACCCTGCTAAGAGAGTCCATTCAACCTTTTGAAGACTTCTCGCATTTATTATGACATGCTGGAATTAGCCTCCAGCAGATAACCTAAGCCTAAATTAAACAGTAGCTGCTAATGGCTGAAATTTAAGATCAGTTTACCATTCTAAATAGCAGTGGTTCCATTTCTAAAGTTTTAGATTTTTAAAGTTTCACATTTTCAAAGAATAAATAATTTGAAGAGTTGTGTCACCAATGTTTCAATGGACATATTGGTAGTGTAGGATTCTTATGTCTGATCATAATTTCACAGGTTGTTGGCCTGGCTTCTGGGGTCAATAAACAGACAAATATGAAGAGAAGGAAGTGGAAGGTATATATTTTAAAATAAGTATGCAAAGGTGACTGATCAGATAATTTCATTTGAAGGAACAATCATCTGCCTACTCTATTTTATGACAGGGATTTATTAAGTAAAATTTTCATTGACTCTTCAAATAACCTAAGAATATATTTGTAATATTCATGCAAAGATGTTAATTGAAGTGGGGACATATTGAAGACAAATTATTAGGCTATGAAAAAGGATAGGTTAAATAAATGTGGAATATTATGCAGTCATTAAAAATAATACTGTTGATCTAACTATGATATGACATGATATTAAACCTACCTACAAATAAAATTAAAATGTACTAATAATTTGCACTGATTCTCCTGGTTAGAAAGGAATACTTTGTGAGAGAATCTATGCTAGAAAGAAAGTGAGAACTGGTGGAATGACTGGAGAGAACTGAATAATCAAAAGGGTTTTTCCATCTGCTCTGCAGGACAACATGGGAACAGAGGAGATTGAAGGGAATGAGAGGAGAGAAGGTCCAATGAGATGTTGTGAGTAAAGGATTGCTTACAACTAAGGGCCGATGCAGATTTCTCAGTAGTGGGTTTACCAAAAGTCCATTCAGAAACTTTGATGTATGACATTTAATTCAAATGGTGTTGATTTCATGTTAACTTGTTTTTTTGTCTTTTTGTTAACTTGTCAATAAAGTCTACTTTGTTCCCAGATGCTTTGTATAAAGAAGATCTTTTTGTGGAAATCAAAGAAGTGTCTGAATTTTCTATCAGCCATGGGAGAAAATGTATAAAGGCTAAAACATGGAGGGAAAGCACTAAGGAAAACAACTGGGAACTGGAGGAGGGCTCTGTACAAGGTTCATCCACAGGGCATGGATTTAAGGTTTGAAACAATGCTTATTTAGGAGTCATTAGCTGACACTACTTGATATGTGCAATAATAGAGGCCCAGTGCATGAAAATTCATGCACTGGAGAAGGGGTCCCTCAGCTCGGCCTGCCCCCTCTCACAGTCCAGGAGCCCTCAGGGGCGGGACGTGACCCAGTGATCAGGGGAAGGCAACGCCCCCATCCACTGCCAGCAGCGCAAGCCTTGGCCAGCCCTGGTTACCTGAGCCTCGGGTGGCCCTGGGAGGCTGGACAGCCACCATCTGAGGCTTGCTTGCACCTAGGGCTAGCCCTGGGTGGCTGGGCAGCCTCCATCTGAGGCTTGCCTGTGCCTCGGGCTGGCCCTGGGTGGCTGAGAGGCTGAGGGGACTGGAGGACTCTGGAGGCAGACATGCTGCAAGGCAAGGCACACCTGGGGGTGTGCCCAGCCTTGCCGCACCTGCTGTCCTGGTGGGGCTGAGGGAACTGGGTGCCGCCATCTTGTGGCTGTGGGTGCCGCCATCTTTGAGGGTGTGACAGTCAATTAGCATATTTCTTCCTTATTGGCTGTGGGTGCCACCATCTTTGCCATGGCGTGAGGGTCAGTTAGCATATTCCCTCTTTATCAGATAGGATCGTGTTGAGCAGAACATCATGCATGAGCTACAAATCCCAGGGAAAGACTCCAACTACATGGAAGATAGTAAAGATCATCACTGTGCCAACCACCAGGAATAGCACTCTAAACACTTCTGTCAGTTGCATCTTGAAACTGGAGTCACACATGAAACAGTCAAGCGCTGGACAGAACATGGCTTTACTTGGAAAGGAGACAGAGCAAGATTAACTTCAGTGGTGGGCAGGGGTCTCCCAAGGCCTGTGGTTTTCTCCAGCCAACAGAGGGCAATTTGCTTACATGCACCCCTCTCAGGGAAGGACCCCGACCCCTCCCTGAGAGGCAGAGATATAGCAATGGGGTTGGCCAAGTGCCAGATGACACAATACTGAAACAGAACAAAGGAACACACATTGAGATTGCGATAGGGAAAATATTCCCACAGAAGGTAAAAGGTCCAGCACACAGTTGAGGCCCACGGTCCATTCTTATGCTGTTGAGAGGAGGTTTGAAAGGCTATGCACTTAAGACCACCTTTCCAACACATAGATAACTCGGAAGAAAACCTTTTAGTACAAGTTTGGGGCTGAATTCATGCACACACATTTACCCACACACTCACAAATATTCAAACATTGTTTCTGGGAGGCTGGATTTAATGTTCTTTATATTTTCTCATGGCTCATGCATTTTTTTTTTAAATACAATAAATGTTTCTTGCTTTTTGAATCAGAAAACAAAAACATGTATGTGTTGGGGGAATAAAAGAGAACTTTTGCTTTACTTTAGTACAAAATTAAATCATGCAGAGCCTGAGCTTTTGCAGATTTTTTTAAAGAACAAGGCAATATCTCAAAACCACTTTTGCATTTTTTTACCTTATGTATGGTATTTGATGTGTATTAGAAATGGTACATGCACGTCAAGCCTTTTTTTCCCTGTTGCTTTGGTGTGGAGAGGTAAGTTATAGCTTTGGAAGGTTTTATGAGGTAGAGGGTCCTGCTCTTTCAAGCTGTGCCTTTACTTTCAGTGCCGTCTCCTTTCTCTAGAATGTCCTCCTTCTTATCCTTCTAAATACACTTTGAGTGCCACTTCTTTCTTCGTTAAGCTGTATCCAGCCTCTCCAACTTCAAATTTAATTGCTTTGCCCCCATGTTGCCTTATATATACCTGAAATAAGATCTCTATTATATTATTATGTGCTTATTCCTATAAATGGCTGTTTTCTCCACTAGACAGTTAATTCCACAAATAGCCATTTTGCTCTTGTTGTGCCCAAGATTTCTGTAAACCTCGAGTTCATTTCTGGCTCTAATTTCCAGCCCATACTCAGTCTGATGAGAGATTACCTTGCCCTTTCACAGTGCTCTCCCAAATTGCAATGTGCACAGAGCTGTGTCTCTGTATTCCCTATATTTAGTCCAGTGTCTGGCACAGAGCTGTTTTTCAATTTGTGTTGCCTGGATAATAATCACTGGGGTCAAGTGCTTAGTTCATAGAGCCCATCTTTTACTCAGTCCAGTCATAGCGATACAACTCTTCCATTGCATGAACCCACAAAACAGATTTAGAATAGGCTTTTAAGTATATCACCAAGAAAATTTTATGTGTAGTTACAATATTGATGCTTGAAATAATTCATACTTATTAACAATGATTATATGTGTTATACTATCCCCTCAACATTGATATTTGTAAGAAAACTGATACTTTTTCTTATCTTCCTAGTGTAATACTCACTTTGCAACACATTTGAATTGTCCCATCTGTATTAAGTTTAACTTCAAAAATATTTGGGATCTGTTCTGTATCCAACTCCAAGAGAAAAGTGCTCTGGCCTTCTACTATCATCCATTATTATTATGTTTTCTGCAATGCATTATACCATGTGTAACTAATATTTTAAAATTACAGAGAAGCATCTGCTTCTGTTTTAATGTCTTGATAAAAGTGTTGTAAATATTGTAGATGTATAAGATTCCTTAAAGAATCTGTTTTATTTCACCTGGAAACTATCTTCATTCTTAAATCCTTCACCCAGATGCTACATCTAGTAGATGAATTGCATAGCTTTTAATCAACTTCTGTGTTAATTAGTAATGGAAAATATGCAGCTTTACATTTTCAAGAAGTGGTGCTAAAAGTCCAAGGTAATCAAAGAGCCAGTAATATAACATGTACTCCTGTACCGTGCAATTAACCTTTTAGAACATAGTTTTCATATTCATTTAATTACTCAAGGCTTGAAAATTATACTTTCAAGGCAGAAATAACTGGTTAGGGCCAGCAGGGAGTGCTGACCACATAGCCAGTGACTTGATTCAAAGAGCGCAGCATTTTGGAGAGCTTCCGTCCGTGGGATTGCTGCCTGCTGCCCCCTTCGCTCAGTAATGATCATTCCAAGCAAGCTATGGGGACAGCTGGAGGGTTGCCCTTTCTCCATTAAGACATACAGTATATCCCAGTGGGAGCAGAGAGCAGTTAAGGATGTAGCAATGAACTCAAGTTGGGCTATATTCATTTTATTGCTTTTAGTTTTGGGGGAAGGGGCAGAGGTTAATTTACCATGTTTTTCCTGGAAAATCTTAGTTTTACAGAATGTTCTAGCTAATAACCTTCATTTTGTGGATAAAAAAACCAGAGTTTCATAAATGTGAGTCATATAACTCCTGGGAAAAATAATGTTACCCTGGGTGTTATGAGATACATAAAATTAATATAAATTACCATTTCACTCTTTGTACAGAGACCATTGGTGTGTCCAAAATTTTTGTAAATTATCGGATTTACTTCTAGCCCCGACTTCCCAACCCTACTGACCTTGATGAGAGGTCACCTTGCCCTGTCACATGTGTGCTTCTAAATCACAAGATTTTTATCATTTAAAATTTTTTTTTCACAAAAACAGTAGTTTCTCCAGTCTCTGCCATTCAGTTCAGCCCTGTTCTTTCCTTTGTCCAAAAATTCCTGTTTGATTTTCATGAAGATAACTTTATTTCTTCTTGTACTTGCATTCCTTCTTAAATGGCTTATTAAGTTATTTTTTTTAAATAGATAAAGTTCCCATGTACACTACAAAGTGCCAGATGTCAGCAACATATAACATTAAATTAATATAAGCCAACAGATAAATAGAAATAAAAATAGAAATAAATTGATTGTAATAACATTTTTTGTTGAGTTAATTTACACATAATGTTAGAGCTATTCCTTTCCATTTGAGGAACTCTTTGGTTACACACTGACTGTTTACTCTCTGCTCTGTGGTATGTGTCGGGTAAAACCAAAATTCTTGTTACATATGACTCTGGCTCTCTGTGTCTGCCCCTAAACAATGAATGTGGCCGAAGGGAAGTAACCAGCTATGCTGAGTGCATTTTCATTAACTCATGACTCCGTGGGCCCTTGGAAGTTGTACTTCAATTCCTAGTCTTTGACTCTCCCACTCTCTGAGATGACTACTTTGTCCTTTCTTCTTTATTCTTAAACCTACATTCCTTTCTACTCTCTTGTTCTCTTAGCTGACGAGTCTGCTTCTTATTTCACTGGGGAATTAGAAGCAAGTTAAAGAGATATTCCTTATCTCTAAACCACCCAAACATCCAGCCCATGCGCATCTACTGTATACCCATAAGCCCTGCCACCTCTCTTGTTCAGATGGATGCTTGGACCTAGGGCTAGCCCTCCACTTGTGCACTGTTGTATCCCCAGTGCTTAGAGTTGAGCTCAGAGAACATTGGGTTTGCAATAAATAATTATACATGATTGAATGAACGAATGCCACTCTTTCTTCATTGACGTAGATTTAAGGGCTGTCCAATAAGTAAAAGGCTGAACTGTATTTAAGGTGTTGCTTCAGTGACCTCTTATTTTACTGCACTAGGCTTTCGTGATTCTTCTCTGGGTTCAGATGGAATGTGGTGTCATATATTTGAATTCTCTTTGGTGGCAACAAAAGTTCCAAGGGCTGCATTAGGGGATAAGGATAGAATAGGTAACATGACAATACTCTGTTGTCAAAAAGTGTGCATTTTAGTAAAGAGAAGCATTATTCTAATTCAAAATTAGTTTACAGACTTTAGGATATTTTGAGTCTTTTCCTAAGTTTGTTAATTAATTAAAATATTAAATTAAACAAATATAAATGAATATTTTCTTTGTTTAACAGCTTATTTGATTTGATGAATATATTGTTTCTCTATAATGTCTTTATTGCTTTTTTTTAACCTGAATTCCAACCACTGCAGCTGCTTTCCCACTGTGCTTTACCCCATGATGTGTCATTTAGCTACCCATTTTCCTGTAATTTAAAAGGTTAAAGAATTGGTTTTAATCATCACTCTCTGAGGAGAAGCAGCAGGAATAAAATTATAGATAATAGTTTTCTTTTTAAATCAAACATGTTTAATGTATGTTTATTTTAAGCAAATTTCAGAATTTATGGAATAGACTTTCTTACTCATATTCAGGCCTTTTGGCAGAATAGTAAACTATATTGTTCATTAGATAGTTCTTTTCAATAGTTTTAAAAGAGAGGAATCTTTATTTCTTTTCCTTTTGGTTTTATGTTTCATAATTTTTAAATCATATTTTACTAGAGGCATGGTGCACAAAATTTGTGCATTGGGGAGGGGGTGTCCCTCAGCCCTGACTGCACCCTCTCCAATCTGGGACCACTCGGGGAATGTCCTAAGGGATCGGGACTAAACAGGCAGTCGGACATCCCTCTCACAATCTGGGACTGATGGCTACCAACTGCTCACCTGCCTGCCTGCCTGATTGCCCCTAACCTCTTCTGCCTGCCAGCCTGATCACCCCCTCACCACTCCCTTGCCAGCCCAATTGCCCCCAACTGCCCACCCCTGCCAGGCTGATCACCCCAACTGCCTTCCCCTGCAGGCCTGGTCCCCCCCAATTACCCTCCCCTGCAGGCCTGGTCCCCCACAACTGCCCTCCCCTGCAGGCCTGGGTCCCCCCAACTTCCCTCCCCTGCCAGCCCAGTCACCCCCAATTGCCCTCCCCTGATGGGCCAGTTGCCCCCAACTGCCCTCCCCTGCAGGCCCGGTCACCCCTAACTGCCCTCCCATGCTGGCCTGATTGCCCACAACTACCCTCCCATTTTGGCCATCTTGTGGTAGCCATCTTTGACCACATGGAGGTGGCCATCTTGTGTGAGGGCGTGAGGGTCAATTTGCATATTATCTCTTTATTGGAGAGGACTAGAGGCCCAATATATGAATTTGTGCATGGTTGGGGTCCCTCCCCTTGGCTGGCCGGGTGGTCAGTGCGCTTCCACAGCCAACCTCCCGCAGTCCCTTCCCACAGCCTGCTGACCCCAATCCAGACCAATTGGGGCTGGCTGGCCAGGGGACGGACCATGGAAGGTTGGCCGCTGATTGGGGGGAGGGACCGTGGGAGGTTGGCCATTGGCCAGTGGGTAGGAACCATGGGAGGTTGACCGGCCATGGGAGGTTGGCTGTGGGAGCACAGTGACCACCAGGGGGCAGCTCCTGCATTGAACATCTTCCCCCTGGTAGTCAGAGTGCATCATAGCGACTGGTTGTCCAGTTGTTCAGTCATTCAGTCACTTATGCTTTTATATATATAGATTAGTCAGCTCCGACAGCCATAACAAAATATCATACATTTGTGAAGCTTAAACAACAGAAATGTATTTTTCTCACAGTTCTGGAGGCTGGAATTTGGGGTCAGGGTACCAGCATAGCATTGTCCCATACACCAGAAAGTGGTGGATTGATTGCTAGTCAGGGCACATGTCCAGGTTGCAGATTCAATACCCAGTCCAGTGAGTGCAGGAAACAATGGAGCAATGTTTCTCTCTCTCTTCCTTCTTCTCTTTGAGATCAGTTAAAATGAATGATAAATAAATAAATAATGTTCTATAATTATGGTTTTAACAGGAAAGACATTAATCTTCTATGAAGCGAAAAACTCATTATAACACATATATACAGCATGACTCAATTTAAAAAAAATATTGATTTCAGAGGAAGAGAGAGGGAGAGATAGATAGAAACATCCATGATGAGAATCATTGATCAGCTGCCTCCTGCACACCCCTACTGAGGATTGAGCCTGAAACCTGACCGGAATCAAGTCGTGACCTCCTGGTTCATAGACTGATGTTCAACCACTGAGCCCAGCCAGCTGGGCCCCATTTTTATCAATACCAGGCACATGTGGTACATTGGCAAGATCTCACTCCTAGACGAAAGTCTGAAATTCCCCAAACTCCTCTGCAGCTAGGTTTCTGGATATGAATTCGTTTCTGCCGATTGGATGCACTTGCACAATATTTTGAAGGCATAAGTGGGGCAGAGGCATCTTCCCGCAGTTTGGGCTGTTTGCACCCCATCCCTGACTCCAGCGCCCTGATCCCAGATCCACTTTTGCCAAAGGAGAGCTTTGCCCACCCAGCTGCAGGAGACTGAGGGGTCCAAGGTCCCTGCACCCCAAATTTCTGCCAGCCAAGGAGGTTGGCTGGCTGGCCCTGCCCCTGATCGGGGTGTTGGGGGCCAATCCGGGGTGGGCCAGTGGAGGAGGGGGGCAATCGGGGCCGGGATCAGGCTAGTTGGCTGCCGCAGTGCGCGTCATAGCCACTGGTCACTCTGGTCATTCTGCCGTAATGGTCACTTGGCTTTTATATATGCACTGAGTGGCCAGATTATTATGATCTCTGAAGGCATAATAATCTGGCCACTCAGTGTGTGTGTGTGTGTGTGTGTGTGTGTGTGTGTGTGTGTGTGTGTATCAGAGGCCCAGTGCATGAATTCATGCATGGGTGGGGTCTGGCCAGCCTGGCCAGGGGGAGGGGACATGGGCGGGTTGGCCAGCCTGCCTGCTGGTCTAACTCCTGGTCGAGGGGACAATTTTCATATTAACCTTTTATTATATAGGATATACACTGAGTGGCCAGATTATTATGCGTTCAGAGATTATAATAATCTGGCCACTCAGTGTATAGATGTGATTCTTTTCTTCAAAAGTTTAAGCTCAAGTTTTCATTAAATATAAGATTAACCTAATTTATTTGACCCATCTAACTTCCTTTCTTATGTCCTAGTAAATTCCCAATACTTAGAGTTGTGCTTGGTGCATAATGGATTTGCAATCAATGATTTTATTTCTCTGAAACTTTCCTTTTGAGCTTTTTTCACAATTTTCTCTTTCTCATTACTGTTCTACAAATACAACTATCAAATAGCAAAAATATCACTCAATATATTTTATAAAACATAATCTTTATTTTGGCCAAATACAACAGATAAATTACCCCTCCTGAAATTTCTTTAAAGTACAGTTTATTTAAATGGCCTAGGAGAGGTATTATAATGCCTAGGACATTCTGACTGTATTAAAGGGCTTATATAAGAAATACAATTTTACACGCATAAGGAAAACCAAGAGAATGGACTTTGGAGCCTATCCGTTGCTAAATTGTGAAGAAGTGATTCTCTTCTAAGCTTACAACTTGGTGGAAAGATAATATTCCATCTGTACATTAAAATGATAGGTTATCAACATTTGACTTTATACTGAACTATGTGTTATAGATGCAGGTGTTCTGGACATCTGGGGCCCCAAGGATTTTCAACCCACGGTGGGTTCTTGGCTTTGCACAAAAAAGAATTGAAATCAAGCCAGCATAGAGTTTAAAGTGCAAGTGGGTTTATTAGTGAAGCGGTGACACAGCAGCCCCTCCACAGCAGGCTTTGCTTCCTTTATTGAGGTTTATTTAACTAGGGGTAGGGCATTCAAGGAGGGGGAGGAATAGTCAAGATCTTTTTGAGAAACTTCTCAGAAGAGCTCCCAGGGCCATTTGTTTCCTTGCATGGGCTTTCTGTTTCCATCATCTCAAGGTGTGTCATTTAGTATGCTAATGTGTTACAAAGAGCGTATAATGAGGCTAGGGGTCACGGTAAGGTGAAATTAGTTGCTGTGTTGGATCGAGCTGGTCTCTGCCAGTTCTAAGCCATAAATCTGTTGGGGATTGGTTTTACTATCTCCTTGACTGTCCATAGTCCTTATTGGTTACAGCTGTTTCACCACATACCCCATCTCATTATAGTATATCAGAGATTTTTCACAGGAAGAAAGGATTAAGGTGAGCTTGAGTAATTGGGAAAGTAATCAAGCTGCAAGTGGGAGTTTGGGCTTGAAAGAAGGACTAGGACTTCCTTGGGGAAAAGAGAGAAGATACTGTAGAGAAGGGAAATTCCTGAATAGAGACAAGGGGCTTTGAGATTAACAGACTATATGAGGATACTTGCAATTTTGGCTACTATCTCCTGAGAACACTAGGGTTATTTCTTGTATTAATCAGGGTTCTCCAGAGAAACAAGACCAATAGGATCGATCTATCTATCATCTATCTATCTATCTATCTATCTATCTATCTATCTATCTATCTATCTATCTATCATCTATCTATCTATCTATCTATCTATCTATCTATCTATCTATTTCATCTATCCATCTATCTATTCGGGTTTATTATTGAAATTGGTTCATGGTGTTTTGGAAGCTGAGAAAGGCCATCATCTGCTGTCTGCAAGCTTATAAACCAAGAGCACAGGTAATATAATTCAGTCTGAATTGAAAAGCTGGAGAACCTGGAGTGTGTGTGTGTGTGTGTGTGTGTGTGTGTGTGTGTGTGTGTGTGTGTGGTGGGGGGCAGTGGTGTAAATCCTGGTCCCGATTTGTAGGCACAAGAACAAGGAGTGCTGATATCTGAGGGCAAGAGAAGACAGATGTTCCAGCTCAAGCAAAGAGAACAAATTTTCCCTTCCTTCCCCTTTTTCTTCTGTTCAGGCTCTCAAGGATTGACTGAAGCTTACCTGCATTGGTGAAGGTGATATTTACTTAATTTACCAATTCAAATGGAAACTTTTCTGGAAACATTATTTTTAAAAAATACATATTTTTATTGATTTCAGAGAAGAAGGGAGAGGGAGAGAGAGATAGAAACATCAATGATGAGAGAGAATCACCAATTGGCTGCCTCCTGAACGCCCCCTACTGGGGATTGCACCCACAACCTGGGCATGTGCCCTTGACTGGAATCAAACCTGGGATCCTTCAGTCCGCAGGCCGATGCTCTACCCACTGAGCCAAACCAGTTAGGGCTGGAAACATGCTTATGGTCACACCCAGAAATAATGTTTAACCAGCTATCTGAGCATCCCCTAGCCTAGTCAAGTTGATACCACCAAGTAACCATCACACTCCTAGAAAAAGAAATGTTTAGTTGATTCTTCCAAAATCAATGCCTTTTCTGATTTTTACAGGAAATAATTGGGGATTTTGGAGAGCAAAACACTTGACTAAATTCTTTATGTTTACTTTGTTCATTTTTGTCTTCTTTTCTAGCCATCTGTTGGCACCCCATCTTAAACAGATTCATTTTAATATGTATTTTCTCTGGATATGGTAAAGATTATAATAAAAATGATAGCGTCAAGTACTTATTATGTGCTAGGAACCCTTTCAAGTGCTTTCTAGGTGTTGACTCACTCAGTCTCTCAGAGCAACCCCTTTAACATAAGTACTACTATTATCTCCATTTTACACATAAGTCAAGTGAGACACAGATTTGTAATCAGCAAAGCCAAGATTTGAAACCTAGTGGTTTGATTCCAGAGATTGTGTTCTTAACCTTATTTAGAGCCTATGTCTTGGACTTAGTCACATAGACACTTTCATTGAGCATCTACTAAGTGCTGGACATCACGAGGATAAGCAATTATAAGATATGACTCTGCCCTTAAAGAGGTGACAACCTGTTGCTAAATAATAAGGGAAAGATTCATAGGCTTTAGCTGATGACGTGAGAGTTGATTAATAAGATCAGGAGTTAATGAGGTCTGCATTGAGGTACAGAGGGCAGGGTACCAATGGAAGTGCATATGCAGAGGTGGTGCATTAGTTATCTAGGGCTGCCATAAAAAAATACCACCAATGTGCTGGCTTAAAGCAGCAGAAATGTATTCTTTCATAGTGGGGCCAGAAGTCTGAAATCAAAGCGTAGGCAGGGCCATGCTCCCTCTGGAGCCTCTAGGTAAGAATCCTTCCTTGCTTCTGCCTGGCTTCTGGTGTCATGGTATTCCTTGGCTTGTAGTTGTGTCATTTCAATCTCTGCCTCTGTCTTCCTATGACCTTCTTTCCTGTGCCTCTGGGAGTCTTCTCCTCTTCCTATGAGGATACTGGTCATTGGATATAGGGTCCTTGCTAGTCTAGTATGGCCTCATCTTAATGCATTACATTTGCAAATGCTGTATTTCCAAAAAGGTCACACTCTGAGGTGGACACGTATTTTTTGGGGGGCACTATTCAATCCACTGTAAGTGGTCACAGCACAGGAAATGGTGTAGGCACCATGCTCTGTGAGCAAAGGGAGTGAGAGGTTTGTGGGAGGGAGAAAATATGATTTGTACTTTAAGCCACATGAGTTTGGATATGTTTCAGCGACAATGTGAAACAGCTTTATTTCCTTGGAAATATCACCCATTTTCAGGTGCTATATAGCACCTGGTTATTGCAATAAAAGAATTTAAGTAGGTTATTTCTCTGTTGAAATATACTTTCTTCTTTTTTTTTATGTTTGTACCCAACAGCCCTTTTCCATGCATCTTCTCTTCTTCCACGTAATTATCATTGACGTAGAAAGGCAAGTATTTATTGAGTGCCTGTTACATGTCCAGTGCTATTCTAAGACTTTATGAAATCACTATACTTTTCCTTTATTTTAGCAAATGTTTATAGGAGGTGCGAGAGTAAGCATAGCTCATTAATATGACTTTGGATACGCAAAAGGTATTGCTTGGCTGAGTTTGGGTACAGAGCTGGCAATAGCTAAATTCTCTGTAAGCAGATAGAAAAATTTCTTTTTTCTTCTGAAAGGGTGGGCAATGAGAAGAACAGAGAAAGAAAAGGGAGAGAGTAAACAATAGAGAGGAGGACTGAGTTACATGAGAGAGTATGTAAAGGGCACTTAGTAATAAGGATCTAACATTGAATTTTAAATGTTGGTTGCTTCCAAGTACAATTTCTCTCACTCTCTAAGCTGCCATCCAAGTCTGCAGCATGAAATGTCCATTGCTTATGTGTATAAATCAAAGAGAGGTGCTGGAGGTGAAAGTCATAGTTATTTTTTAGATTTAAATGTATTCCCTCATTCTTTTTAATGAATTAGAATGAAAGTGTTCTTTTTTTATCTCTTAAATTTTGAAATAATCTCCAATTCAACAGTGTTTGAGAATAAAACACTGTGATCTTATGCCATTTTCAAGTGACAACGTCACTTTAAGGTCTCTGAGGAATGCAGGGCAATGGCATGGTAGCAGGTCTATGCACAGCGTTCATCAGCTGGTCCTCAGCACCCCCTACGTGGTGGCGCGTGTCAAAGCCCAGAGCGGTGTTAACAGCTCTGAGTGCATATTGACTCAGTACCGTAATGACAGAAAAGTATGATCCATTGATAATTCATGCACTGAGTTTATGTCACCAGCTGATTTATAATGTGCACTGTTATTATCCTGTCATACAATATAGAAGTTAGGCATCTGTTTGCATATAGGGGCTATGCAACCATCTGACATGCCATCAAGCATTTAAAAAGAAAAGAGGATTTCAAGTCATATTAATGGTATTAGTGGTAATATTAGGTTGCGCAAACTGTTCTTTTATTTGGTTTTTAATGTGTTAAGCAAAAATCATAAAATCTCATGAAACTGGGGCTTATTTGTGGCGAGGTCAGCATGTGTCCTTCATATAATGTGGCGTAAAGTTTGTCTCACTTGTACAGTGTATGAAGGTTTTAATGGGATTATCTTTCTCCTGCAGAATCCAAGGATTTCTACTCCTTTTCAAAATGCAAATCTCAGGAGATTACAGTTAAAGACTATGCTATTGGTCTAATTTCTCTGATGATTTAATTTCATTCATATTTTCATTTGAGGAATTTTATGCTTGTAATTGTAATCTGGTATAATGTGCCCTATATTCTAGTTCATGGCAACTTTGCTTCTGACAATCCCATAGGTGACCTAGTGGACTGTTTGAATAATTAGAACATTAGTTCTATGAATGCCTGCATATGCATGTGTGCATGCATATTTAAAACTGAATAAACAAAATGCCAGCTTCAATTTACATTATACAAAGTGATTTCATTATAGTTAGTTTTCTACTATTAAATAAAATATGCCATGTCATACCACAGTTTAAAATAATTAAAAATATATTTAGGATTTTTGTGGAAAGAGAGAACATACAGAAATACCTTAGAATAGAATACTTAAGTTTACCATACCATTTAGTAGCTGTACAATTGTACAGAAGGATTAAAATTATCAATAGTATAAATTACTAGATAATATATTTCTGGTTCTTATTAACCAAATTTCAATGTTTATTAAGTCAAAGTTAATATTACTAATTTTTCTGAAGCTAAAGATCTTCTTCCTTTCCACTGAGACAACAATGGAATTACTATTGGCTGCTGGGGTTATACTCCTAGTTCTTTACAGTAAGACTAGAGGCCCGATGCATGAAATTCATGCAAGAATAGGCCTTCCTTCCCCTGGCTGCCTGCACTGGCTTCCCTCTGGCAGCCGGGACCCGGGCTTCCCTTGCAGCCATGGCTTCATCCGGAAGGTCGTCTGGAAGGACATCTGGTCTAATTGGCATATTATGTTTTTATTATTATAGATTGCATTCATTTAGGTCTATTTACTGCTATAATTTAGTTTTGGGAAGAGATGATTTAGGAATAATTATAAACTGTTAAGAGAAGCATACATTTACATTGTGATGTATTAAAATGACATTAGCTCAATAGGTATTTGAACAAATAGTGTTATAGTTGGTGTTCAATATGGGCACTCGTCTATGTTTATAGAGGGCTCACCATGGGAAGATCTGTGGGGAAAGTGAGGTTGATCCCCTTGTCTTCTGAGATCCACTTTCCCCCCAGACACTTCATTCCTGATTCTGCACTGCTCTTTCTCCTTTCAGATGTTAGTTGGCAAGTGGCCTAAATGAGCTAGGTAGGCATTATTCTGAAAGGAAAACCTATTTGTTATTCAATTAAATATATAAGTATCAGAAAATGAACCTGAACATGTTTCTGTGATTCCTGGAATTTTTATTGCTTCAAAATATATTCTTTTTTGTTTTTTAAATCAGTGCCTGTGCTTGACCTAGTCAGTTAGCAAGTATATTTCTATTTCCAACCCCCTTCTTCATCATGTACTTCTGCTGGAAATAAGAAAAAACTAATTTTCACTTTCCCAGCCCCTCTTGTGACAAAGGGTCACTCTGGGACACAGCTCATGGATTAAGTAGAGGTATTCTGGGAAAGACTTTAGTGGTGGTGCATTCCCTCTTCTTGCTTGTGATGCTGATAAAATGTAATCATTTTGTGAATTTGAGGTGTTACATACGTAGGGAACGCCCTGAAAACTAGGAATCTAACCCCAGCAGCCATTGCCCTTTACTGGGTGGTCCAATATCATCATCACAAGCCACCTCTGGTACATAAACTCTTGAAATGTGGCTAGTCTAAATTGAGGTATGCTATTAATATAAAATGCACATTGTATTTCAAAGACTTTGCATGAAAAAAGAAAGAAAATGATGTCATTAATATTTTTATACTACTGATTGCATGTTGATATGATAATACATTGGATACATTGTGTTAAATATAATATATATTTAAAATGAACTTTATGTGTTTCCTTTTACTTTTTCAATGTAGCTCCTAGAGACTTGGCTATTACCTGTGCCACCTGACTTTTTCCCCCCTCACATATATTTATATTGAACAACACTGCTCTAGACTTTCTTTGTAGGTGAGAAAGATAGGGTTAACCCATTAAAATTGATCTGACTGTTACTTATGACTGAGCGCTTTCCTTACTGAAACCAAATATCATTTCCAATTACCAAATAAGAGGATCATGGAAGTTGTTGGTTGAGTCTTTCCAACACACTGATACATGCTATAGTTTTGATTAAACCACAGTATAGGTTTACCACTTTTGTGCTCATCTGCTACTACCTTCTGGTTATTACTCCTTTTAAATAAATACTAGTGGCCCAGTGCACGAAATTCGTGCACATTAAAAGGGAATTAATTAGAGGAAATATTTTAATATTGCTATTTGCCCTTTCTCTATAATAGAAGTGACAGAGATGAAAGAAAATTAGTAAAATGTATATGAAAATCTCCCTCCTGTCAGAGTCTGGGGTGCGCCGCAGGACCTAAAGTTAAGTCCCCGCCCACCACCAGCACACGCTTCGAAAATGCAGGAGACCCAGACCCAGCCGGCCCCACCCCTGTTCAAGCCCCGCTGGGTGGGGGGAGCAGCTTCAGGTCCCCTGGCCCAGTGCTGGGGCTTGGGGTGCAGCCTGAGGTCCCCCATCAAGCCCCACCAGGTGGGGGGCATGGCCTGAGGTCTTCCTGTCCAGTGCCAGGGCTGGGGAGCGCGGCCTGAGGTCCCTTGCCCCAGCCAGGCACCATGCAGCCTCAGGTCCCTGCTGTTCGGTCGTGATGTTACAGCATCCCAGCTAATTTGCATATCCCTCTATTATATAGATAGATGTATTGTAAATAGGGCCTAAGCTGGTAGGCGGACATCCCCTGAGGGGTCCTGGACTGTGAGAGAGTGCAGGCTGGGCTGGGGGACCCCTCCCCCCCCCCCCCCCGCCGCAAGTGCACGAATCTCATGCACCGGGCCTCTAGTAAAGTGATAAAAGTCATATATAAAGGGCTCTGTATGCAAGATGGGGCTTGAACATCCACTGGGGGCCCTGTCTGAAGCCCTTCTACCAGCCTCTGCAGCCATCATTTCCATTTTCTCTTCCTAAGGTCAACAAAAATTGTCCTGAACAAAATTTGGGAATAATTGAGAAGTACTAATTAGGGGGGAAAAAGCAGTACAATTATGAGTTTATAGAAAGTGAGCTTGCTTGAATTAGGGAATCTGCACAATTTGATTTGTTTTTGTTTGTTTGTTTATTTTTCTAGAGTTTGTCTGTGGTGGTGGAGTGTTTAGCAAGATAGTTTTGCTATCACCTTAAATGTTTTAAAGGAAAAGGGAAAGGTAAGAGAAGAACACAGTAGCAGGTAATGGTACAAAAGATAAGTGAACTTCTAGCAGGTGCTTTTTGAAAAAAAAGGGAAAACACAGAAATATACCCATAATCATATAAATGCATCCTTTCTATCTCACCACACATTCTACATGTAGCTGGAAAAACATCCAAATGGGTAGCAGAAAAACATCCAAACTGCTGAGCTACATGATTTAATAAGAGAGTGAGTGCAATTGCAGTCAATATTTCAAATGTGACCTTCTAAGAGGAACAGAATTGGGAGAAAGAAGGGCTTAAAATGAATTAAAGTTTAAACAATTCCCAATCAAATGGTGATGTTCTGGGAATAGTGCCAGAGAGTACTGTGGAATTGGTTTTATTATAAGTACTCTAAATTTAATCAGCTGAAATAATTTGCATTTTTTTTGAAATTACATATGTAGATATGTTGTGTGAATATTTAAAATACATTTAAGACAGGATCCAAGATGGTGGAGAGTATACTTATTTCCTCCCAAGACCAAACTGGAATTACAACTAAACTGAAGAACAGTCAACTTACATAACCAAATGAAAACCAGCTGAAGAGAAGTCTTATATCCAAGGATTTACAGAGAAGCCACATGGAGACTGGAGGGAAGGGTGGAGACACAAAAAGGGTCCAGAGGGATGTCTTAGCTACAAAGCTTCCCCCTGAAGAACAAAGGGTCGAAACCCCAGGCCAGACTCCCCAGCCCAGAGCACCAGAGCTGAGAAGAGGCACCCACATAACATCTGGTGTGAAAATCACTGGGGGTTCTGACCACCAGGAAGAGACAGGAGTCTGTTAGAAACCCAGGTACCCACTTAAAGGGTTGGCACACAAAGTCACATTCACCACTCACTTTGGACTCCAGCAGAAGGAGGAAGGCGTGGATGGGAGTTGTATGAGGAGAGACTGAGGGTTGGTGGCTCTGGGGAGAGAGCTGAAGGATCAGCTGCCAGGATCCCTGTGCTGAATTATTTTCCAACACTGCAGATGCCCTCTTTCTTTGGTGAAGCATTGAAATGAGGAAATTAAACTGAAACACATTGTTTTTCTCTGGGCAGGATGCAAAGGTGATTTCCCAGGTCCTTGTCCAGGTGGATTTGAAGAATGAAGCCAGACAAAAGGTGGACATTTTTGGGAAACAAGTACAGACTCCCACGTGGAGCGGGGGAGAGACCCACTAAGTCCCTCTTTCCTAAGGTTTATAAAAGCTGCAGTTCTTTGTGTCCTGATATCCCCTCTGATTGGTCACTATAGCAGCTTCAGAGCTCAAACCCCATATAAGGTCTCCCTTCTTTTATCCCTTTTGTTTTTCTACTCCCTGTGGCTTTCCCCTTTATTCTGAGAATGAGTGTCTTCCTCTCCCTTTATTCTGTGAATGTATTAATATGCCTTTTGGTAGCTCCCAGCCCCCCAGCTTTGCAGCCCTGTGGTCCCCCACTCCATGGATCCCCTAATTCATAAAACTCCCTAAACCTGCCTAATTTACCCCTAAAAACTCCTTTCAGCATTTTACAGTATCAGCCTGGGGGATTGCAATAGCCTTGTACTCCGGATTCCCTGTCACCTCACCCTGTGGAGCTCATGCCCTTCTGAAAAATTAGCAGCCTGGGCTGGGTGCAGAGGTCCGAGCAGACTCAGTGGGTGACAGTAACTGAGTTGTGCAGCTTTGGGGCAAGGACCATTCCCCTCACTTTCCGGTGAACCTGACCAGCGACACCTCCCCACATGGGAGATCTGACAGCCCCATTGTCTGGGCTCCCGGCTGCCCCACCTTCCAGATTCCTGGCTGCCCTGCTGAGCTCAGGCTGACAGCAGAATCTGAGTTGTGTGACTGTAGGATGGGGCCATTTCCCCCTCGCCCACTGACTGATGCAGAGCTTTCCATTTACATGGCCAAATCTTGTTCTGTTTTAGCCTGATGAACTCCACTAGCCTAATCCTGATGACCCACCACAAAGGGCTGCAGGCGCCCAGTGGGGGGCAGCTAGACTTGGTAAACACTGTGACTTTTGCTGAATGGCCTCAGACCCAGCATTGGCACCGAGTCTGAACCTGTATCAATCTGGTGAGCACCCCTTGTCCCTAACTGGTGACTCATTGAGAACCTACTTCATGCAACTCGAGTACTGCCAGAGGCTCTTTCAGTGACTGAACATAACAGGTAGCCACCAGGTGGAGGCAGGCAGAGGTGGATCGATCTCAGGGTATCTTGGGAATTTTACTGACCTGTTCCCAAGCTGGCCTCGGTACACAGCCAGTCAGAGAAAGACAATACCATATAATTTCTTGCTGAGGAAAAGCACATTTGAGAAAAAGTGAGGCTTATAATCAGCAGCTCAGTAGCTAAGACAGGCAGGGAACCATTTCTGCTCAAGACAGCTAGCTACCTTCTTAGTGAACACTGTGACAGACTGCCACAAGTCCACTTTCTGGACGAACAGATGGGCTCTTCTGTTAACCTCCTGAGTAACAGATGTGCATTTTAAAAGGGCTTAGAGGTAAAAGATTAATCCAGAGTAGCAACAAATGTAGAAGACACAGAAAGCATTGCCACTGGCTGGAGAGGTCATGAGAGGCATTATCTATAATGTAGGGGTTGTCTCTGTAAAAATGAAGTCTGTATAATGTGTCAAGTTCACTTGTAAAGAATGAGACACAAATTGACAAGAATAAAAATTACATTAGCTCTAAGTATAAAGCATTCTATGAGCTGGGTGGCACTTGTGGCTTCTCAAACATTTTTTTCAAATCCTGTTTCACAGTTATCCCTCAATTCAGTTGACATCCCTCCTCCAGAATGCAGATAGAAAGAAAACCAGAATCAGATGCCTGCTGAGAGCTTGGTACATTCATTTTATGTCTGACTACAGGAAAGTTGGAAAGTCCTCCTTCAGAGGTGCTGGGAGCTACATCTTCCACATCCGCTGAAGGCCAGGGTTTGAATTGCTCTAATGGTGATGAGTGGGATGGCAGAGCAAGGCCTGTTGGTGGGATAATAGACAGTGCCCAGAGCAGAGAAAAACTGATTTCGATTGCTGCTGAAAAGCTAGCAGTGGAAGCACTGGAGGAGAGGCATGGTATAAAACAACTGGAGAACACTTTCCTAATCTGAATATCAAATAAAGTTTTAAAAGTCTAGCAAAATACAGGAGGAGATAGGAAAAAAGAGTGTAAATTATAGACCTCATTTCTAATCTCAAGTGGCCTAATCCTCTTCTATTCTGGAAAACTAAAAAACTCAGCCTTCTTCCTGACTACTGGAATGGGTCTTTTACAAGGACACAACTTATTTGTGAGTGCGTGTGTGTGAATGTGTGTGTGTGTGTGTGTGAATGTGTGTGTAAACTCATGAGTGTGTGAAAATGTGGGTACAATTTTGTGTGCATGTGTATGTATGTGTGTATGTGAATATGTGATTGTGTGTGAGAAGTGTGTGAGTATGTGTGTGGTGGTGAACAGAGCTCAGATGAAAAAAGGGCTGGCTTTCCTTACCCAGTGCATGGGCCCAGTATCATAGGAAGACACATCTTAAAGTGGTTCTTTAAAAAAAAAAAAATTGAAGATAGAAACCAAGATAAGAGGAAAATGTAGTGGCTGATATCTTGTGATTATGATAATAAAATATTCACCTACCTGTTTTATTTATTTACTAGGAGCCCATTGCACGAAGTTTCGTGCAATAGACTTTTCCTTCACCTGGCTGCTGGCATCAGTTATCTGCCAGCAGCAGTTTTCCTCTGGCCACCCACCGATCAGAGCGCCTCCCGCCAGCACGATTGGCCACCCCAAGAGGAACTCTGATCGGGAGGCGCTCCGATCGGGCAGGTGGCCAGAGGAAAAATGCTGCTGGCAGAAAACTGGTGCCAGCAGCCACGCAATCGGCCACCCCGAGTTCCGCCACCAGCATCTTCCGCAGCGTCGGCCCAAGCAGTGCCGGCCATTTAAGCCAGCGGTAGGAGCGGGGGGGGGGGGGGGGGGGGGGGGAGTCCCGCCCCCCACGCCTCCAGCCGGCCCAATCGTGGGCGTAGCGGAGTGATGGTAATTTGCATATTACCATTTTATTAGGTATGATTAGAGGCCTGGTGCACTAATTCATGCACATTGAAAGGAAATTAATTAGAAGAAATACTTTAATATCGCTATTCGCACTTTCTCTATAATAGAAGTGTCAACCAAATTCATGATCTACAATGACAGATGGAAACACACATGTGCAATTGGCGCCAGCAAGAGCTTTATATATATAGATAAACTTGCTTAATTAGATCTGCTTTCTGATTTAGCTAAACTTTTTTTAGCCCAGTGAAGCACTCCAATTTCTCTTTCAGGTAATTGTCAACAACACAGCAGTAAATATCAACATGAAGCAGATTATTATTGAGGATCATGCAGGGAGAACAACGGGTAAAATATTTAATTGCAGCAGTGTTTGACTATATTCTGTGCAGTGAGAAAACCTGAAGTCATTTTCAAGGTCCACCATTTCTCACTTATTTTCAGTCGGGTCAAGTTTCTAAGCTTTCTAAATCTCCATTTTCTGGCTAATGAAAGGAAAATAGAATTCCACTGAGTCACCTATCTACTTACTCCAGGACTTCTGTGAGAATCAAGTGAGATGAGGCACGAGAAAATGCTTCACAGGCATTTGGTTAAAGTGTAAAGTGTTTCAACCTGGCTATAAAGCAAGTCATGTTCCAAGGAGGCTAGTTGCTAGGGAGAAGAAGCTGGCCTTGCTATGTGACATCATTACCTGGTGCCCACAGACACTGTTTCTGGGCTGGGCTGGGCTGTGGGCCGCATTTTGTGCCATGGGGTCTTGGCAGCATTGGCTGTGATTTGGTGGGCTATTGCTCTGGTGTGGTGGCGGGGCCTGTGTCCCACTGGGGGAAGCTGAGTGTTGCTTTGAGGGTGCCAGGTTCACAGTGCCATTTCTCTGCAAATGGCCAGTGTGCATCACGGCAGCTCCTGCGTTGAGCGTCTGCCCCCTGTTGGTCAGTGTGCATCATAGCAACCAGTTGAACAGTCAGACATTTAGCATATTAGCCATATATATATATATATATATATATATATATATATATATATATATATCTTACCTTATAATAGAGAAACATGCAAATTGACCGCACCTCCGCTATGCCCATGATTGGGCCTGCCAGAGGCTGGGGGCGGGACTCCGGGTGGCCCATCCGGCCGTTGGGAAGACCAAGATGGCTGCGTCCAATCCTGTAAGTTCCGGGGATCCGCATGGCGATCGCCACCCCGGGGGCTGTCCGGGCCGAGCCCGGCGCTCCGCGGGTGTCCCGGGGGCGATCGCCACCCCGGGGGCGTGTCCGTGCCGAGCCCGGTGCTCCCCGGGTGTCAGCATGGCGATCGCCACCCCGGGGGCGTGTCCGGGCCAAGCCCGGCGCTCCCCGGGTGTCAGCATGGCGATCGCCACCCGGGGGGCTGTCCGGGTCGAGCCCGGCGCTCCCCGGGTGTCCGCATGGCGATCGCCACCCAGGAGGCGTGTCCGGCTGAGCCCGGCGCTCCCCGGGTGTCCGCATGGCGATCGCCACCCGGGGGGGCGTGTCCGGCCGAGCCCAGCGCTCCCTGGGTGTCTGCCTTGACAAAAGCTTTCCACATCTCTGTTTATTTTTTTGAATCCATAAAACGACCTTTAAAAAAGCATCGGGGCCAGCTAAGAAAGAATGCACTTTCTGGCCAGAGCACGCAGGATTCTTTTGCCCAACAGGTTAAAGGGAGCAGAGCTGGCACAGTGGGAATGGCCCTGGTGCCCTATGAGGAGACCGGGGGAATGGGGTTGCCGAAATTCCCTAAGCCTCTTGCCACCTTCTCCTTTGCAAACCACACCATCCAGATCCACCAGAACTGGAGGCAACTGGGAATCACAGCCGTGATTTGGGACATGGTAAGCAAATCTTGAGGGGCCTCTGAAAACACCTGCAACTGATTATAAGACTGGTCTTTATTTAAAAAGAAATAAAAGAACAGCTTTGTTGAGAAATACCCATATACTGTACATGTCACCTAAAGTGTACAATGAACTGGTTTTTTAAAGTAAATTCAGAGTGGTATAACCATCACCATGCTCAATTTTTAAATATCTTCGTGACCCATCCCCTCCAAAAAAAACAACTACCCACTGGAATCACTTTCCTGATCATCTTCCCCAAAATAGATTGCACTTTAAAGGTGGGTAAAGGAAAGTTGAGGGAAGTTAAAACACTGCACAAAGGATATTGTAAGATGACAAAGCCCAAAGTGAAGATCATGTGTTTTCTTTAAAATATATATATATTTTTAAAATTTCAGAAAGGGAGAGGGAGAGAGAGATAGAAACATCAATGATAAGAATCACTGATCAGCCGAAACTGGTTTGGCTCAGTGGATAGAGCGTCGGTCTGTGGACTGGAAGGTCCCAGGTTCGATTCCGGTTAAGGGCATGTACATTGGTTGAGGGCACATACCCCGGTGGGGGGTGTGCAGGAAGCAGCTGGTAGATGTTTCTCTCTCATCGATGTTTCTAGCTCTCTATCCCTCTCCCTTCCTCTCTGTGAAAAATCAATAAAATATATTTAAAAAAAAAAAAAGAATCACTGATCAGCTGCCGCCCACAG
Source organism: Eptesicus fuscus (assembly GCF_027574615.1). Taxonomy (NCBI): domain Eukaryota; kingdom Metazoa; phylum Chordata; class Mammalia; order Chiroptera; family Vespertilionidae; genus Eptesicus; species Eptesicus fuscus. Next base: position 88,077,262 of record NC_072475.1, on the reverse strand, counting down.
GCCCCTTACTGGGGATTGAGCCCGAAACCCAGGCATGTGTGCCCCTGATCAGAATCAAACCTGGACTCTTCAGTCCACAGGCCGATGCTGTCTCCATTAAGCCAAACTGACCAGGGCCATGTGTTTTCTTCAAGTTCTGCGTGGTTGTAATGGTCCCCAAATCTATACTAATAAAAGGGTAATATGCTAATTAGAGTGGTTGTCTTCTGGACATCTTTCCAGACAAAGCCGCAGTGGCTACAGAGGCCAAGGCTCAGGCAGCCATAACCACCTGCAGTGGCAGCAGCATTGGGGTTATGGGGGTGGTGCCTCCAGAGGGAGGCCAGACGGGGGGCCAAGGCACAGGCAGTTTGGGGTGATCAGGCTGATAGGGGAGGGCAAGGTAGGGGCAATCAGGCTGGCAGGAGATCAAGGTAGGGGCGAGCAGGCAGGCAGGCAGTGGGGTTAGGGACAATCAGGCAGGCAGGCAGGTGAGTGGTTAGGAGCCAGCGGTTCCAGATTGTGAGAAGGATGTCCGACTGCTGGAAATTGGACATCCCCTGAGGGGTTCCAGATTGAAGAGGGTGCAGATTGGGCTGAGGGGCACACCCCCCCTACCCCCCCTCCCACCAGTGCACGAATTTCGTGCACCGGGCCCCTAGTATATATATATATATATATATATATATATATATATATATATATATATATATATATTATTTTGAAGATAGGGATGGTCTTTAGCTTGCTTTTGTATGTCTCATGGTATCTAGTGTAATGCCTTTTGTTATAAATACTTGGTTGAATGCATTAAATCTTTGCATTACTATATTCTGTATTTGGAAAGTCTACAATTATAAGATATGGTGTTGGCTTTATTTCACACAATGGTTTGGTCACTAGCAGACCCTTTCATTTTCAGACTCAATTCCCTCAGTTCTGGGAAAAAAATTGAATAAATTTTTGAACCTAATTTTTTTCAACTTTTTTCTTTTCTTTCCAGAGCTCTTACTATTTGTTGAATTCCCAGTATATTTTATTACTCACGCCTCCTTTTACTTATTTCTTTCGTTTTCTTGTCTTGCTCTTGATATGGAAAAGGAAAACATTCACTCTTTACCATTGTCTGATGTTAGCTGAAGGCTTTTCATAGGTTGACTTTGCCAAACTGAGGAAATTAGCTTTAATTATGAGTTTTCTAAGAGGTTTTTTTAAAAATTGTGATCAGGAATCAATCTTGAACTTAATAAAATGCTATTTTTGTGACAATGGCGTTAATCATGTGGTTTTTCTTCTTAAGTTTGTTAGTATAGTAAGTTTTCAAGTCTTAAAACTGCTTTGCATTCTTGTGATAAACTCCTCTTGAATATAATGCATTATCTTTTTATATATTGTTGTAATTCTATTTGTTAAAATTTTGTTTAGAAAGTTTGCATTTATGTTCATGAAGGATATTGACCTGTAATGTTCTTTTCTTGTAATGTATTTGTCTTGATTTGATATCAGAGGGATACTGGCCTCACAGCATGGACTAGGAAGCATTTCTTTGTTTTTAACTTTCTGGTAAAAACTGTGTAAAACTGGAATTATTTCTTCTTAAATATTTAGTAACTATCTGAAGTTTTCTTTATGGGAAAGTTTTTAACTATAAATTCAAATTCTTTAAAATAAAATATTATTCCAGTTATCTATTTCTTCTTGAATGAGCTTTTGTCTCTCCAAGAAATTTATTTCTGTTAAGTTGTTGATTTATAGGTATAAATCTATTCATATATATATAGGATATTCCAAAAAATGTATACACACTTTTTTTCTGATAGCTCAATTGATGTTCCTTTCTTTTCAAACTTAACCCATTGGAATGAATAATTACTCAAAGTGTGTATACATTTTTGGAATACCATGTATTTATAATATTCCTTTATCTTTTTAATATCTATAGAATCTACAGGAACATCATCTGTTTCATTTTGATATTAGTAATTTGTGTATTCTGTTTTCCCCCAATCAGCCTAGCTAGAGTTTAATTGGTTTCATTTACTACATCAAAGAAGAAGCTTTTTAAAAAAGAAAAATTTTAGGAGAGTTTTATGTTTACACCAAAATTGAGAGAAAGGTACAGAGATTTCCTATATACACTGTCCCCACACATGTATAACTTTACTCATTATCAACATCACTCACCAGAATGGTATGTTTTTGATGCATCGAAATCATGCAAAGTTCATAGTTTACCTTAGGTTTCATTCTTGATATTGTACGCACTATGGGTCTGGACAAAGTTATAATAACAGATTCCCATAATTATGTTATAGTACAGAATATTTTTACTGCCTGAAAAAATACTCTGTGTTCCACCTATTCCTCCCCCACCAAACACTGAGCAACCACTGATCTCTATACTGTCTCTATAGTTTTGCCTTTTCCAAAATGCAATATAGTTGTAATCACTATATTGTAGTCTTTTCAGATTGCCTTCTTTTGCTTAGTAAAATGAATTTAAGTTTTCTCCATGTCTTTTAATGGTTTGATAGTTTAATTCTTTTTAGTGCTTAATAATAATACATTGCCTGGTGTACCATGGTTTACTTATCCTTTCACCTACTGAAGGGCATCTTGTTTGTTTCCAAGTTTGGGGAATCCTATCTAATAAAAGAGTAATATGCAAATTGACCATCACTCCAATACACAAGATGGCTGCCCCCATGTGGTCTAAGATGGTTGCCCCCATGTGGACACCAGATGGCCACCACAAGATGGCTGGAAGGGGAGGGCAGTTGTGGACTATCAGGCCAGCAGGGGAGGGCAGTTAGGGGTGACCAGGCCTGTGGGGGAGGGCAGTTGGGAGCAACCAGACTGGCAAGGTAGGGCAGTTAGGGGTTACTGGGCCAGCAAGAGAGGGCAGTTGGGGGCAATCGGGCCGGCAGCGGAGTTAGGCGTCTATTAGGCTGGCAGGGGAGGGGTTAGGGGGTGATCAAGCTGGCAGGCAGAAGCAGTTAGGGGCAATCAGGCATGCAGACAAGTGAGTGGTTGGGAGCCATCAGTCCTGGATTGTGAGAGGGATGACCTACTGCCCGTTTAGGCCCGATCCCACCGGAATCGGGCCTAAACAGGCAGTAGGACATCCCTCAAAGGGTCCCACATTGGAGAGGGTGCAGGCTGGGCTGAGGGACACACATCCCCCCCAATGCATAAATTTTGTGCACCGGGCCTCTAGTTATGAATAATGCTGTTATAACATCCTTGTGTAGGTTTTTGTGTAGTCATAAGTATTCAATTCCTTTGAGTAAATACCAAAAATACAATTGCCAGATCATATGATAAGAGTATGTTTAGTCTTATAATAAATTGCCAAACCGTCTTTTGAAGTGACCGTACCATTTTCTACCAACGATGTATGAGAGTTCTTTTTTTTTAAAATATATTTTATTGATTTTTTTTACAGAGAGGAAGGGAGAGGGATAGAGAGTTAGAAACATCGATGGGAGAGAAACATCAGTCAGGTGCCTCCTGCACACTCCCCACTGGGTGTGTGCCCGCAACCAAGGTACATGCCCTTGACTGGAATCGAACCTGGGATCCCCCAGTCCGCAGGCCGACGCTCTATTCACTGAGCCAAACTGGTTAGGGTGTATGAGAGTTCTTAATGTTTCACATCCTTAACAACATTAGGTGTTGTCAGTGTCCTGAATTTTGGACATTCTAATAGGTGTGTGGTGTTATGGTACTGTTTTAATTTATATTACTTGATGCCAAATAATGTGGAACAGCTTTGATTTCATTAGTTTTCTGTTCTATTATTTTATGTTCTGCTCTTTATTATTTCCTTTCTTCTTTAGATTTTAGTTTTTGTTGTTTTCCTAGGTGTTTAAGGTGGAAGTTGAGTTCATTGATTCAAGATTATTCTAACTCAGGCATTTAATGCTGAAAATTTCTGCCAAAGTACTGTTTTCACAATATCTCATAAATTTTTATTATGCTTTCTTACTTCACTCTTTTTGAATATTTAAATCCATTAAACATTTTAAAGTAAAACGATATCTTGAATTTGTCTACCACTTTACCATTTCCAGGATTAAAACATATTCTACCTAGTTTTATTCTCATAATAAGTTAAAACAAGTCCTTACTATATCCCTAATTGAATAGCCAGTCATTTAGCAAATATTTGGAGGATGCCGTGCTTTGTGCCAGTTACTGGGGATATGGTAGCAACAAAACAATATCCCCTCTCTCAAGGAGTTTATTTTATTTCTGAATAATAATTAAAAAGATGAGATGTGGATACACAATAGTTAAGTAGCTTACTGAAGATCACACAATTATACATGCTAACCTCTAATCTTTCAACCACAATTTCAGGGTCTCTTTCCTTCTTATCCATACACTACAACATTTTTTTATATATATAAAAATATCAGGGTATTAATAAAACATGTGCACACTATCAAAGCAGAGTTATATAAAGAACCCTCAACAAAACTATAGAATTCTGTTCGCCTATGCTGACGTGAGGTTAAGTAAATCTCTCATAATTGATTCAACGAGAAGAGATGTACTACTGGTATAGTGTTAATATTGCCTGATTGGGAAGAGGAGAACTAGCCTAGCAACACACTTTAATTGTGAGCAAATAGCTTTACTTTGGTTTTCAGTTTCCACATTAAGAAATGACAGTAAAATGATTTTTCCTGTTATTTCTAACTTACAGATACTAAGAATTTAAATTTTAAATATTTATTGAGCATTCACTACAGTGCTCTATTAGGGATTCAAAATAAGGTATAATATTTGTACTACAACTATCTATCTTAAAAAGTAAGAAACATATACATAAAATATGTTTAAGTGGCAATAAGAATGAAACAGAAAATAATGATATGGAACAACGGGGGATGATTTTGCCCCTCCTTGAGTATATTTGACAATGTTTGGAGTCACTTGCTTGTCACTACTAGGAGGTGACTTCTATTGGGAAGAGTCCCCAGTACAGTAGAGGCCAGGAATGCTGCCAAACATCCTGCAGTGCACAGGACAGCCTCCTCCACAAAATTACCTGGACCAAAATATCAATAGTGCTGAGGTTGAGAAACTGCTCTAGAAATTCAAAGGAAAAAATCTCTGTGGGAAGGAAAGATCAGGAAAGTTCCATCAAGGAGCTATGTTTTCCCATGAACTTTTAACATGGTTACATCTGGAGAAACAGCATAAACAAGGTTACGGAGAAGGGAATCTGGATTGTTTGTTTGGGGAACAGTGAGAAACCCAGTACAGTTTGAGTGGAAGGCTCACATATCAGATAAAGAGTTAGATTGGTGCCATATTGTGGAGAACCTCAAATGCCAGGGTGAAGCCTTCTTGCGTTCTTTATTAGACAATGGGGAGCCATTCAGTGGGCATACTTTAGAGTAAGCGTTGTTTTAGTTAGGGGAGTCTGGCAGCGGTCTGAGGATCTATTGCAGTAGAGAGGCTGGAAGACAAGCTTGAGGTATTGAGTATTAATTCAAGCAGAACTTGACTTAGCCATGATGCTTGTACCACACACCCTTTTCTAAATGCAATTATGGATTAGGGTAAAGCTATTCAGCAGCAGTAACACTAAATCATGTTTTCACACAAGTGCATAAGCAATGAGTTATAATTTATAAGTGATGTGGGTTTTTTAGGCCATGTAATTTTACTCATGTGTTTATATCAAGTTTGATAATGTTTAAAAATTGTGATTTTATTTCATAAACTGGAGCAATGAGAAACTCTCATTTGAAGTCATTAGCTTTTATCACTTTAATTTTTTTTTTTAATTTTTTGTTTCTGTCCCTGGTCCCCGAGTCCCTTCTAGCATACTGTTCCTTAAGTGCTGGGCTCCATGACCCACAGCGCACAGACACACTGCTCTGTGAGTTGGATGTCATGTTTGGTTCCACTGGCCTAGGCAAAAATAAACACCCACCCAGAAGTTCACCCCTCAGCATTCAGTGGAAATATCAGGACATTTCTTCAATGCTTCTAAGTTTCAGTATTGACTTTGTATCAGTGAAGTCAGTGCAAGCACGAATTTTTCTCTTTCAGGCTCTCATTTCACATTATTCAGATTGAATAACCCTCATAGGTTATTAAAGCATTTAAACTTATATTTGGGCAAGAACATTATTTGAGTCTGGAAGAAGCTTTCTTGTGATCATCACTGCAAAAGTAAGTTGTTGTAATTACTTTGTTCTACCCTGTTTGTAGCAGGACCTCAATAAATATCAAAGGTGTGAATGAAGAAATGAATGAATGAAGATAGCCAATATAGCATGACAAAGATCCTGGAATTTATTTCTGGCTTTGCCAATCATCAGATTTTAGAAAAAAGTAGAATTTTTTAAAATGGGAAGAAAAATTAAATGTTCTTTTGTTTCTTTTTCTATTAGAAAAGAGCTTCTAGGAAATTTTAGTTTTAATCAGCTGCATTCAAACACTGACTGTTTTAGTGGTATTCATGGTTGCATAGATATGCTTAAATCATAAAGAAAAAATTATAATAACTGACTTAGTATTTTGAATTAAAATTTCCTTTCATGGTAAATTTACCTTTTGGCAAATTAGGTAAACTATGAATTTACTTTTCTATGAAGAAAAGTATTAAAAAATGATTTATGTAAGTAAATAGGCTGCACTTAATCTACAAACTAATTCAAGTACAATTGCCACCCCGTGGTCACAGTGCTAAGAACAAGATTCAATCCAGTAGGACATTCTACTGATGAGAACACAGTCTTAATCTGTGATAGGTGTTATACTAAAGAGTGAGAAAACAACTTTTCACCAACATCCTGAGGAAAGATAAGGGGGGAGACACAGCTGTCAATGTACGTGCACATTAAAACATTGCCATTAGAGCTGGCTCATTTGGCAATGCCACTCACAGGAGTCACTTATTGGTTTCAGTGTGCATAGACCAGTGGTCGGCAAACCGCGGCTCGCGAGCCACATGCTTCTCTTTGGCCCCTTGAGTGTGGCTCTTCCACAAAATACCACGTCCGGGCGCGCACATACAGTGCGATTGAAACTTCGTGGCCCATGCGCAGAAGTCGGTTTTCGGCCTGGGTGAGTCTATTTTGAATAAGTGGTTCTAACGCCGAGCCACACTCAAGGGGCCAAAGAGCCGCATGTGGCTCGTGAGCCACGGTTTGCCGACCACTGGCATAGACTATTCTAAATTACTGCATAAAAGAGATAAGCTAAATGGGCAGATAATTTCCTTTGAAACTGGAAGCACTGGAGGTGAACACACACTCAGAATGCACTTGTCTGTGATCACCCAGAACAGCAGCATTGCAGTTGCCTAGGATTTGAGTGTCTATCACTGATGCAAAGATTTCCTTAGGCTATTACTACAGGTCACTAGGAAGGCTGGAACTGCCCATGGGTAATGATACTATCACTTTTGATCACATAAAACAATTTTTAGGGCAGCTTCTTGGTAAAGATTGCCTTCCTCCGGTCCAACAATATCTAAAGCTTGCTTTCTAGGGGCTGTTAGCCTTGCCTGCCTCAGACCATTCATTGCCCATTAACCGGCCACCACAGGCCTAGACTTGAGGGAATGACATCTTATTTTAAAGGCTCTATCGTATATTTCTGATTAGCTACCTCAAAATTTCTACAATGGAGGGAATTACTAAATCAAAATAATGGCTTTTAAAATTGTCTAAGACATCTGTTTTGAACTAGGGTTCTCCACTGTAGGGAAGCACAGGAGACCTGGTTGGAAAGTCTGTAAGGAAGAAATTCCGAAAAGGGAAGTTGGCTGAAGGCGGCCTGGCCCTGTTTATCAGAATTCCAACTTAGGGGAGTTGGCCGAAGGCAGCTGTCCCTAATTGTTCCTTGACCTTTCCAAACAAGTCTGTGCATGTGCAGATCCTTAGGTATTTACCTGAATCTTTATGCTTAATCTTTAGGTGTCCTTGCTTAAAGGACACTGCAGACACATGTGCCCCCCCCCCCCCCCGCCCCAAGATTACTTACCCTACTGATTGTATCTAAAAGATAAACTTTATCTCAAACTGCTGTTACAATAAAAGCCTAACAAGGCAGGTGATTGAGGCTGTCTGGTTCCATTAGCTAGGCAGTCCCTTAGCCCTCTCTTTCACAGCGATCCTGTGTCAGAGTAATCATTCATCCATCACTCAGGGTCTGCTGGTCAGCCCCGGCACACCATACTAGACCTGACTTAAGAGGCACAGTTGTAACTGGACTGCAGTGGAGACTCTTCAGGATGGTTTGATCATTCCTGAGCTAGAATATAATGCTAAAATGAAGGTATTCCACTTTCAAATCCTCCTATGATGACTGCTTCTCTTAGACACACAGAGGCTCAAAATTTTCACATTTGGAAAAAACTGTTACTATTAAAAAAATGAATTCTGCTGTTCCTATATCATATAGGAATGTGATAATTAATCATGGGGGTATGTGACTTTTTTGTTTAAGAAATTTCATTGACAGGACTTTAGGTTATATAAAAATAGGCCTTAGAACTTAGTCTGGAGTGAAGAATAAAGTAAATATAAAAATAAATTATGCTTTGTGATTAAATTAGAGGAAGTTGGGGATCTGGAAGGGGTGCTAGGTTGAAGGGGCCTACATGTGGGTAACAGGTTTTAGGATAGACTGCGACAGTGGGACTAGCAAATTTTACTAGATAAGGGCCTAGAAGACAAGGGACTACTGAGAAATTCCCTGTGGTGGTGATAGCTCAAGGACTTTGGAAGAAAAATATTTAATTATTTATGTTAAATTTATTTTTTATTTGGTCCCATGCCATTATCTCCCAAAATTATTCCTATGCCATTAGTAAAAAATAAAGACTATACCTTTGAGTACTGGTACTCTTGGAAATGCAGGAGAAGCTCTGTCTTCTTTTGCATATGCAGAGAAGACAGCAGCTGCAGTGTGCAAGATGGTGGAATAGGAGATTCAGACCTAAATCTGGCCCAAAAATTTGGAGCTAGTCAATAGTCTAAGGAATATTATGAAGATGTTGTATTTTCCACTGTAGTGTGCTCCTGGGGGCTCTTATAATTTATTTATTATTATTTTTAAAATACTTTTTTTTTTTTTTCAGAGCAGTGTTAGGTTTATAGCAAGGTAGTTACAGAGATTTCTCATTTGTCCCTGACCTGAAACATGCATAGCTTCCCTGATTATCAACATCACTCATCAGAACTGGACTTTTTTTTTTTTTTTAACTGAACATGAACCTATGTTGACACATCACAATCACCCCAAATCCATAGTTTACATTATGTTTGCTTTTGGTATGGTAGATTCTATGGGTTTAGACAAAGGTATAATGCCATATATCGATCATTATAATATCCCACAATGTATTTTCACTGCCCTAAAAATCCTTTGTGCTCTGCCTATTCATCTTTTCCCAAACCACATCTGGGTTCTTGTTATTTTGTATAGATATTAAAGCAAAGGAAGACTGGAAAATTTGGGGAGACTTGCTTATAGTAACACCCAAGAAGAGAGGGGAAAAGAGAAAAAGTGAAGGAACAGAACCCCCAATTCATGGCATTTGGTCTTTCACCTTCTCAAATTTGTATAGGTTATCTAACCTTTCCTACTGGTTAAATCAGGTTAAAATTAAGCTTTGAGAGAAAAAAGTATTAAAAAAACACAAAAAAACCCACAGCAAGCATCTGAAGACAAAGTGATTCCAGTAAAAGCAGGATGGGTCTATGCACTTGATCTCTATTGAAGAGGTTGTTTAACAATTCAGGCTTTTATTTTGCACCATCTGGCAAAGTCACATATTCTCCTTCAAACCCCAGGACCTTTCTCAATCTTCTAGTTTTAATGTCCTCTAGGGACGTCCCTGAGCGGAATCCAGTGACAAAAATGATGTACTTGACATTTTTCTGAAAATAGAGAGGAGGGCTAAGAGATGCAATCACACACCGTAGATCATCAGCTAGGGTTCAGAGGGAGGGGACATCCTTTCAGGAGTAGGAATACAGAAGATAATCTGGGCCAGCGCTGTGCTACATACAGCTCTAGGGGCTTGTACATGCTAAGCTGGGGTGGACTCTGGTAGCAGTTATTGGTTCATATAAGTTAATGTTAAGAAACTGAGCTCCTACTCTGCATGGTCCCCTCAGATTCTGTGATGCTCTTTTGTCATGTGTGGGGCACTGGGAACTTCTTCAATGCTGCTTGTGCCCATCTGTGACATCTACCCACAGGCAACACTGTTGAGTTCATGAGGTTTTGCAAGTGCCTTCAGGGACCTGTGTGCCCTGAAGAATTGCAGATGCTGCCTCATTCTTCTTGCCCAGCATGCATTCCTAGTCTGGGGTGAATCATTTCCCCATCCTGCTTCTTCAAAGCTACTGTGTTGATGTCTGTGAACTCTCTAAGTTCTCCATTGGGTTTTGGCTTTTGAAATTTCAAAATAGGACCTTTAAGCTACTCCATGGTCTGCCTCCCCTGAACCAATGAATCACAGAGGCTGCCAGCTGTCTTCTTTAAAAGGAGGGAAGAGAAAGTGGATATATATTGAGCAAAACAGTTAATATCTCAACTAACTTGACTTGATTAATAATTAAAGAACAATACAAAGCCTCAGAGAGTGACCTTTTCTTAGTAGATGTGCATTGTTTTATACGCGCATTTCAATACTGCCTTATTGTAAATGTGAAGGAGGCCACTTGAAGGATCTGAGAAAAGGACAAATTGTCAGCCCCTTCTGGAGGGGCTGGAGGATGTCAATCTTCTCTACTTTTCAAATTAACAGAAAATTAAGAGTATTCTTTTCAGAGAGGAACTGAATGGGCATGCCAGATGGGGATGGGTGGCCTAAGAAATCTGTCGGTGTTGGTGTTGGGTAGAGAACAAGGGCTGCACAGGCAGAGAAAGACAAGCATCACATGATCTCATTCACATGTGGAATCCAATGAACAAAATAAACTGATGAACAAAATAGATCCAGAAGCATGGAACAGGCTGATGAATTTCAGAGGGTGGCGTGGGTGGGGAATGATTAACTGGGGAACTTATATACATACTAGTGACCCGGTGCATAGATTCGTGCACATTGAAAGGAAATTAATTAGAAGGTGGCCAGTGGGGCTGGGACTGGACAAGACGGGCTGGACATGCCTTAGAGCCAACCTCCCTCAGTCCCTCCCCGGCTGGCCCCACCTGAGGTGGTGCCGTGGCTCAAAGGGCATCTACTGAGTAAGTGGGGTCCCTTTTGCAGGTGGGGTCCCTCAGCCTGGCCTGCGGGGATTGGGCCAAAACTGACTCTCCCACATCCCCTGAGGGGTCCCAGAGTGTGAGAAGGCATTCTGCAAAGTTGTTGTTGTACAGTGTGTGGAACGCAAACGCAAGTGTGCAGTAAACCAGATTCGGAGCCCACAGTGCCCCAGCAACAACATAACCCACGGCCAAAGGTGGAATCGTGTGGCCCTGTGAGGAATCGAGCTCCCTCCTCTCTGGTTTTGTGGTGCATCACCCGCATCACCCAAGAACTGCCGCTGCCAAGTTACTGCAGCTCAGCAGCTCCTGCGTTGAGCATCTGCCCCGGGTGGTTAGTGGGCATCGTAGCTTCCAGTTGGATGGACACTTAGCATATTAGCCTTTAATATATATAGGTATGCATAGCATATGGCCACAGAAAATAGAGTGGTGAAGGCCTAGGATGGGCGGGTGCAGGGTGGAGGGGGGCAATAGGAAAAACAAGCAAACAAACAAACAAACAAACAAGCAAACAGGACATCCATAATACTTTCAACTACTAGTATAAAGATTAAAAAAAAAAAAAAAAGAACAAGGGCTGCAGGGGGAGCATCGGGCAGAGAATTACCTAAGGAGAGTCTTCTGGGAAGTGATGCTCCACGCCTGAGGCCATGAGGTCAAAAGATTTTCAGCTTTTTCATCTCATGGCACGCATAAACTAGTTACTAAACTTCTGCAGCACACACAAAAATACATTTTTTGCCTGACATAAAGAAATAGGTATAATTTTGATTCATTCAACACTGGATGGCTTTTGAGTTGGCTGTTGTCATTTTTTTATTTTATTTTTTGACAATCTAAGGGAAAAGAGATCAGTGCCCCTAACTAAATAGTCAGGTATTACAGATTTTAAAAAATTCTTGTGGCACACTGGTTGAAAATCCCTCCTCTAAAGTGTAGGTTCTGAACATGAGCTTTCTGTGAGTGCCCAGAGAGAGCTTGCAGTATTTTTTGTGTGTTTGGTTTTCCTTAGAATGTGCTAAGTGAATGTTTGAGTTTTTGGATGGAGGTCAGTGGAGAGTTGCCAAAGGCATGGTGACTTGCCAAAGGGTGAAGGAGTTTTTCTCAGGACTTAGTTTTTCTACTGGGGTAGCTGCCCAGATGCAAGGCAGGGACATCTGACATCAAAGGAGGCATTGAAGTGGCCCAGGACCCAGAGAGGTGACCAGCACACAGACTCCCGTGTGAATACTCTTCACATTAGGCTCCGGCATCCGGGGCAGACAGAGTTGGTGAGGACAAGAACCAAGGGTCTGTATGCCAAACCAACTTGTAGTTAAACCAAATTTACGTGATGGTTAAAAAATGTGCACTGTAAAAAGGACTGTTTCCATGATTTTGTTACCCTGTAGTTGTTGCTTTTTAATTTTGTTTTTCCTTTAGTATTTTGGAGAGCCCATTTTGAAAATTCCAGTGTATCTCAGCTGAGCTATGGGATAAGGACTTTCTTCCTCCGCTGTCCCCAGTACACACACACCTAACCTTGGAGAACAAAGGGGTCAGTGTGAGGGTCACAGCTGCCCAGCAGACAAGTGGTGGGACGATATGGTCGAGCTAAGAGCATAGCTGGTGTTTCTGAACTAAAGACAGGGTGTGCTCAATGTTGAACATGTAGTCTTTAAACTGAACACTGTAGAATTCCCTGGTAGGGAGAACTTGCTGAGGTCAGGTTTGCAGGGGAAAATTTCGTGAAATAGTTTTCATTTGAACTAGACCTCTGTGTAAGGACTCAGAGAAATGCACTTAGGCAAGACCATGCTTCATCTTTACATGTTAGTTCAACGTTCTATTCCCTGAACGCTGCGTGTTCCAGGAGCAGCCTTCCTAAGGCATGGTTTTTCACGTTCTGGATTCTCAGTCGTGGCTGTGTGTGAATGAGGAAGGCAGGCAAGTTACCTTAAAAGTATGACTGTAAAGTAAGTTGATAGTGGATTAAATGAAGATATATGGAATGTTCTACAGAAATTCATTTTTAGGAAATCTGGAAACAATGGAAGAATCGTGGTTTTAACATCTCCTTATATTAGTTATCAGGTGGAAAATAAGTATTAACAGCAGCAAATTACTGTGCTTTAGCCTATGGTTAAGAGGACTCTAACCTTGCTTCTCATAGATTTACATGTGGAACACAAGGTAAGAAAATCATTTGATTAGCTTATTCATATGTATATTTATGCAGGATTTCTATTGAGAAATTGATACTGAACTATTGATATAAAATTTTGAGATGACTTGTTTAGGGAGAGAAACTTTCAATTCAGAAAGACCAGCTTCTAGATCTTGTTAGATACTAACCAGCTCTTTGGCCTCGGGCTACATACCTAATCTCTTTCTGTATTTGTGCCTTTTGAGAGTTGGTATATGCCAGTGTTCCTGATCTTTCTCTGAGTATGAGTTACTTTTCTTGTACCTTTCTGAAAGCTCTCAGTCTGCTAAATGTTTCTAAGTGCTAATTTGGTTCTGAAGATGGCTAACAAAGAGCTGTTTATGATGATTTTATAACTTCATGCAACTTGCTGGGTAAAACCCTAACCCTTCCATCTATGTCAAGGTATCTGGGATCAGAATTTGCAAATAATGAAATTGATAAAGTGTAGAAGTGCTTATTACTAATAAAATTCCTGAGTATAATTAAGAAGGGGCACCACTGACTTCTTTGCTGGAAATCCTAGAAAATTACAGGAAATAGGCATTTGTTGTCAAAATATCATTTATATCCCCACAGTGCTTAGTTTTCAGACCCAGAGTATATTTATTCTGCACCAGCTTATTTTTCCATCTTCTCAAAAGATTGTATAATTTACTCAAATCTGGAAATGAAACAGGTTATAGCCCCTAAAGATCTCCATTCCCCTTTGTTTTTACAACAATCACTTGAGGCAAGGACTGAGCTAAAAATCGCAGATCACTGTAGGCATGGCTTGTGCTGTCCATAGGTCCTGTTCCCTTGGCGACATGTTCTGTAGTCCCTTCTTTGAGTTTGGACCTGGGATAGTCAGGCTGATACCAGAGTATCGCATGCTCTACCCCCACTAAGGTGAGTTCCACCTTTGGCCTCTTTAGATAAAGAGCACTTTTTCAGTACTAATTATATAGAATATAAATGGTGTTAGTTTATACATATAGTATTTATATATTACTATTCCTAACACTTCTTTGGTTCCAGTTCCCAGAATTTCTAGTGCCACTCTTAGTTTGGGCCTAAGCAATCAGTAGGTAAAGTTGATTATATCTTTACTAGAGGCCTGATGCATGAAATTCGTGCAAGGGGCTCGGCTCTCACAACCCCAGCTGCCTCACAGCCCCACCCACTGGTCGCTCCAGAAGGTTGTTCTGCTGTCTGGTCTAATTAGCATATTAGCTCTTCATTATATAGGATTATATAGGATGAGGTGCCTGGCTTCTTTTAGAATCTAAACGCATCATTCTTTTTCTGAAATTCATACTGTCTGATTTTATGCAAGTGCTCTTAGTAGCCTTATTGCCTTATCTCCTGTCTCTGCTATATCCCAAGGAAATAAGCGTTTGTTGATTCAAGAAATCCTAATTTCTTGTGAGAATTTTGACTAAGTTCTTGTTTCTAATATTTTAGACCTTCTGTGTGTAGTCAATTTGTAGAGCTTAGTGACACACCAAGGCACAATATATACAGTAAAGAATTTGGCTTTACTCAAAGAGAAGTGACTCTTTTTTTTCTTCTCCTGGAAGGTAATTTCTAAATCTTTGAAATTTACCAAGTGGTCGGAGTGTCTTTGCTATTCCTAGTGGGTCCCTTAGACCTGTGGTCGGCAAACTGCAGCTCGCGAGCCACATGCGGCTCTTTGGCCCCTTGAATGTGGCTCTTCCACAAAATACCATGGCCTGAGCAAGTCTATTTTGAAGAAGTGGTGTTAGAAGAAGTTTAAGTTTAAAAAATTTGGCTCTCAAAAGAAATTTCAGTCGTTGTACTGTTGATATTTGGCTCTGTTGACTAATGAATTTGCCGACCACTGCTTTAGACCATACCTAATAGGTTATGCTAATGAGATGACTTAGGGTAGTGCAAGTCACACCAATAGTCTTAAAGGTAGGGTCTGGCCACACTGGAAAGATCATTTAGGGTATCGGCTTTGGGTCATGCAGTATTAGTTAACCTAGAGACTAAGTTCAGCCATGTGGGCAATCAATAAATCAACATGCCTAGGTAATGAAACCTCAGTAAACCTCTGGATAGTGAAGATAAGTAAGCTCTCAGGGTTGGCAGTACTCTGTGTGTATTGCTACATATCAATGACAAGGAGGGGGTAACGTGCCCCTAGGACAATGGAAACTTGATATCTGGAATCTTCCCAGACTTTGCCCTATGCATCTCTTCCTTTGGCTACTTTTAATTTGTATCCTTTCCTTGTAATAAATGTAACCATAATGGGTTCATTAAATTTTGTGAGTATTTCTAGTGAATTTCTGTACCTGGGGTTACTCTTGGAAAACTCCTAAACTTGCAGTTGGTGTCAGAAGTGAGAGTTTTCATATGTGGACTCTTCCTCCTGACTTTATAGTTGAACTCTGTTAAACACACACACACACACACACACACACACACACACACACACAACTTAATGGAGTAAATTTGAAGATCTAATTGGGTTTAAAATTTGGCAGCATCCCGCATAGCAACTGAAAGGGTGCTTGGAGGGGTTGTACAAAATTGAAAGTTTTTATAGGAAAAAGGGTAGGGCATGGGAACAATTAACAAAAGAAAAGAAAGGATTATTTTTGGACCAGGACATCTTTTTCTTTGGGAGGGAAAGTAGGGAAGAGTTTTTGTCATGCAGATTGCCTCTTCTTTCTATGGGGGATAAAGAAGACTCCCAGAACAGATATCTTACTGGTGTCTGAGCAGAAAATTCCAAACTGGTTGATTAATATTATGTTTCTGGATGAAATAGAAACTGCAATTAGATCAGGTCTAATTAAATGTAGGTTTGCTATCATGGGTTTTTAGCACAAGTGACACCATTTTGGGCCTGTGGTTTTCTCTTTAACGCTACTAACTCTTTGCAGGCTGGGCTCAGGAGTCTTGAGAAGACTTGGTGCTGAGCACACACATTTTGCCCAATGGAGCACAGTCCTTTCTCGGTTGTTAGCTGAATCCTAAGCCTTTGGTTTTCTGGGATGAGTCATCTGCAATCTACTCCCACTTCGGTTTCAGGAAAGTTGTTTTGAGGAGTATATTAAGACATATTTCACTACATATGGTTTATTTTAAATCATAATCATGCACATTAAAGTACAATTATTTTGCTCTACATGTTATTTAATATTAAACAAGCATTAAGATGGATGCCATGTCTTCTGTGCTTTACCCTTCCTATAAAAGGGTGATATAATAATAAATATATATTTGGTTTTCATCTCTGGCTTCTGGCCAGAGCTCCTAAAACCCTTGTAATTTCCTAAGTGATAAGAGCGGTAGGAGCATCTTTTGTTACAATGTTTTTTGTCCCTGGCTCCTGAGACAACTTTCCAGTAAAAAAATGTAAAAGGAATGTATTTATTCACAACAACCCCCTTTCAACTACATCTGAGTTTTGTAAATGAGGTGACTTTTGGAAAGGGCCTAAGCATGGGGGCTGGCTGCCATGGGAATCAACCAGGTGGTCAGATGGTTGGACCTTCCAGCCCACTTTCACAACCTCAGGGAAGTAGAGACTAAGTTCCATCACCAATGGTCAGTGGCCTGATCAATCATGTCTTCATAATGAAGCCTCCATAAAACCTCTAAATGATGGGTTTCAAAGACCTTCTGGATTGGTGAACACATGGAGGTGTTGGGGACTGGTGTGCCCAGAGAGGGCATGAAAGCTCGGTGCTCCTTCTTCATACCTCGCTCTATGCATTTCTTCCATTTGACTGTTCCTAAATTGTATTCTTTATAATAAACCAGTTATAGTAAGTAAAGTGCTCTTCTGAATTCTGTGACCCATTCTAGCAAATTATTGAATGGAAGAGGGGATTTGGGGAGACTAGGTCACAACTTGAGGCTTGTCATTGGCATCAGAAAAGGTGGCCGTTGGTGAAACTAAGCTCCTTAACCTATGGGATCTGTGCTTACTCAGGTAGTTAATGTCAGAATTGCATTAAATTATAAGACATCCAGCTGGTGTTCAAAAAGAACCAGAGAATTGCTTGGTATGGAAAACGAACACATTAGATGTCAGAAGCTGTCTTAGTTTGTTCAAGGTGCTATAACAAAATACCACAGACTGGGTAGCTTATAAACAACCGAAACTTATTTCTCACAGTTGTTAAGGGGGAAGTCTGAGGTCATGGCACTGACTTGTGGTGGCTGGTGAAGGCCACCTTTCAGACTGCAGACTGCTGACTACTCAGGCTGTGTCCTCAAACAGTAGAAGGGCGGAGAGATCTGGCTGGAGCCTCTTTTCCAAGGGCACTAATCCCAAGCATGAGGCTCTTCCCTCAAGACCTCCCTAATCACCTCCCAAAAGCCTTACTTCCTGATACTATCCTATTGGGCATTGGGATTTAACATATGAGGTTAGGGAGGACATAAACATTTAGACCACAGCAGAAGTATTGTATAGAAAAATGTTTTGTTTTTTTAACCTCCCTAATCCACATTTGACTTTGTGGCCTATGGGTAATACCCTTTGTTAATACTCTTGAATTTTTATCAGTGAAAGAATGAGGGTCTTTCTATTATATCATTTCTCTTCCTCTCTTATCACACTAAACTGGCAGGTAGCATTCTGGGAAGAGAAGGGAGTCAGGTCTGGGATGGAAGCCCCCACTATATGCTCCCAATCTACAGATCTAGGTTTGTCAATATCCAAGATCTCTTCTAGCATTGAAATATTAAAATTCAATATAAAAGTTCAGTAATATTAATGCCTTTAAAATGTCTAAATTTCTGAGATAGAATGGGAGCACAAAGTGACAAAATAAGGGGAACAGGATATAACTTAAGAAGAGCTGAAGTTCTCTTTGGTTGATGATACTAAGCATCACTGACGCATGCTTCTCTACATGAGTTTTCCTACCATGATAGAACTCTGTATGAATCTCAACATTTCTGAAAAGGGGCAGAGTACTCTTCCTATCTCCTTCCTATCTTTTTCCTTCCGGGATGTTACAAGCATATCTATTAAAAGTTCTGATTATTCTCTGGGCATGATACTTGTTGACTGGGAATTCAGTGTTTGCATTATGTGTAACAAACTTGGTGGGCAAGTGTTAAATACTTTTGAGCAACAAGGAAATTTTGGACTTTACATGAGGTGGGATCTTATTATTTTTGCCCCATGTTTCCATATTGGGAACACTGTCAACTAGTTTAAAAAATTAGATATAGATAGGAATATAACAAAGTTTTACATGAAAGTTGCATTTTGTCACATTTTTACATTTTTCTACCTTACCTTCAAAAGCATGTGGATTAGCTCTGAGAGAGAGGTACATAGAAATCACTACCTTTTCCCCATTTGACCCTAAGCCTCTGGAATTCTTGAGTCCTCAATTTATAAGAATTCACAACTTGTTTATATTTGTAACAATTAAAGTCACATGATCATTCCAGAATTATTACATATTTATAGTGTACAGATTATATGATACTTATAGTTCTAATTTAATATTGAACAAAGAGTTTCCATGTTACAAATAACTATTAAAATTATGGGAATCATGTAAATTAGATTTATTTGGGCTTTAGTGGCTGCCTGAATTCCACAAGATAAACGCCAGATTATTTTTTATTGCCAGAACCCATATTTAGGGAAACCATGAAAAACTTGGAATTTCCTAAGTAACTGTCACAAAGATACAGTTCAATTTAGACTCTTCTCCACCCCAAACATGGCCATGCCTTCCTTTCCCTCCAAACCCCAGTACTCCTGCCATGCTGCTCAGACTCTATTGACTTCATATTTGACATAAAATTCTGAAAATGTTATGACTATGGATTACTAGTTTATTATTAAATCAAAAGTCATAGCTAAATTTTATCATATTAATGTTTGGGCTAGATTTTTAAGATTTTATTTTATTTTTTTACTTTAAATAATTTTTTACTTTTTAATTACTATTGACATACAATTTTATATTAGTTTCAGGTGTACAACCCAATAAATCTTGTACCCATCTGATATCATACATAATTATTACAATATTATTGACTCTATTCCCTAAGTTGTATTTTACATCCCCATGACTATTATGTAACAACCAATTTGTACTTCTAAATTTCTTCACCTTTTTTACCCATCCCTTCAATCCTCCTACAATCTGGCAACTATCAAATTGTTCTCCGTATCTGTGAGTTCATTTCTATTAAGCTTGTTCATTTACTTTGTTTTATAGATTCAATTGCTGTTATATATGTATTTATTGCCATTTTATTTTTTATATAGTCTATCTTTTTTCCCCTTATTTTTTAAGAAGACCCTTTAGCATGAATGAGGGTGGGTTGGGGGGCAATGGTGAGATAAGGACACATATGTAATACCTTAATCAATAAAGAAAAAAAATGAAGACCCTTTAACATTTCATGTAATAATGATTTGGTGCTGTTGAACTCCTTTACCTTTTTCTTATCTGGGAAGCTCTTATATATGGCCTACACTTTTAAATTATTCTTTTGCTGGGTAGAGTTATAGATCCTTGCTTTTCATCACTTTGACAATTTCTTGCCAGTTCCTTCTGGCCTGAAAAGTTTAGTTTCAGAAAGCAGTTGACAGTCTTATGGTAACTCCCTTGTAAGTAATTAACTGCTTTTCTCTTGCAGTTTTTAAGCATCTCTCTTTGTTTTTAACATTTGGTATTTTAATTATGATGTATCAGGTTAGGGAAGTTTTCCATTATCATCATCATCATCATCATCATCATTATTATTATTATTATTTTTACATAGGATTATAATTCCTTGCTCTCTCTCTTCTCCTTCTGGCACACTCAAGATGTGAATTTGTCCCAGAAGTGCCTTAAACATTCCTCATTTATTTGGATATTTGAATTATTATTTTTTCTTTTTTTATTCAGATTGGGTGTTTTCTGCTTTCTTATTTTCTTAATCTCCAAATTGATCCTTTACTTCATCTACTCCAATGTATTCTTCATTTTAGTTAATGAATTCTTCAGTTCTGACTGGTTCTTTTTTATATATTATAGTTCCATTTTTATGTTTCTTATATCTTTTTTGAAGTTATCACTAAGTTCATCTCCTCTTCTCCTAAGTTCATTGAGCATCCTTATAACCAGTGTTTTTTAACTCTTCATCTGGTAGATTGCTTGTCTCCATTTTCTTGAGTTCTTTCTCTGGAGTTTTGTTCTGTTCTTTCATTTGGGACATATTTATTTGTCTCTTAATTTTGGCTGCTTCCCCATGTTCTTTTCTATGAATTAGGTAGAGCTGATATGACTTTGTAGATTGGCCTTATGATATAGGTGTCCCATAGGATCCAGTGGCACAGCCTCCCCATTTACCCAAGCTAGGCACGTCAGGTGTGGCCCCCCACCCCGTATGGGCTGTATACACTCTCCTGTTATAGGTGATCCTTGATTTCTAATGGCACATCACTGAGAGGAATTTACCCCCAGGCTGATAGGCTGCAAGAACTGGTTGCAATCACCAATCACCATGGAGGATCAGATGTGCAGGGGCCCACCCCATAGAACAGAACTTACTTTGATGAGTCTCTGGAGCCTGCTGAGTCCACCCCTTGGGTGTGTAATTTATGGTGGTGGTTGGGTGGTGCTTCAGTGTGGTTTAAAGCTGTCCACTTGATGTGCTGGCTCCCAATAGGTGCAGGCCAAGGTCAGCCACTGCCTGTGTTCTGCCTGGGGTCACCCATCATGAATTGCAAAGCTATCTGCAGATTGCTGCTACTTGTGCTGGGCTTGGAGGTGCTCAGGAGAGGCCAACCTACAAATCAAGGCTGGCTGCTGCTACTGCTGGGCCTGGGGCCACTTAGTGAGTGGTACAGGCACACCAATGCCAGATGCTCCCTGTTAGGAAAACCTGAAGCATGAGCCAAGATAGGCCATTTGTATGGAAAAGCCACTGGAAACAATTTAGGTGAGCCTGCACTTTGTGTGGGGCAGGATCTCAGGGTGCTACCAGGGCAGAACAATGATAGCTAGGTTGATGGAGACAGATATAGCTCACAACTACTGGCTCTGTTTGGGGAGGAGGGTTTCAGAAAAGAAACAGTGCTCTGTGACAGCACTTTTTTTCTGGCAGAAAGCTGCCCCTCCAGCTCTCCCCCTGATGCCAGACAATTCAGTTCCTCCCCACATGTCCCTGGTGCCTTTCAAACTACTGCCCCAGTACCGGAACTCAGAGGGAGTGAATCCAAGTAAGTCTTGCATGGTCTCTTTAAGAGGAATTGCCTGGGACTCCAAAAGCCCTCCAGCTCACTCAACCACAATCCCTGCTGGTTTTTATAGCCAGAAGTTTTGGGGATGGCTATTCCTGGTCCTGGAACCCTGAGCTGGGGAGCCTGGTGTGGGGCTGAGACTCCATGCTCCTCAGGGGGGACCTCCACAACCAAGGTATCCCTCCCAATTTTTATCTGCCACATGTGGGGGTGGGACCAACCCATTTTGCCTCTCTGCCACTCCTACCAGTCTCTATGTGGCTTCTTCCTTAAATCCTTAGTTGTAGGACTTCCATCCAGCTAGATTTCAGGTGGTTCTGAATAATGGTTGTTCTGTAGTTTAGTTGTAGTTTTGATGTGGTTGTAGGAGGATGTGAGTACAGCATTTACCTATGCTGTCATCTGTGGCTAGATTCTTAAGGAGTTATTCAAACTGCATATGCTATGAGTTCAAGACTCTCCTAGATTGGAAGACATACAATAACTCTCAATTATTCTTATCTTCTAATATTTGCAGGTGTGGTAAACAATTTAGAAGAAAGATTGACGTTTGAAATAACTCTTAGGAGACTATATATGAGCTTTGGCTAATAGTCTTTACTATTAGTTTAGTAAATTGACAAGAGAACTGTAGACTAAGGAATCAGAGATGCACTGATGATTACTAGTAAATTTTGGAAGTCAAAGGAGACAGATGACTCTGGGATTGAGAGTTCATGGTACAGATATAAATTTATCTGAATAGCAACTGCATGAGTAGATTTTGCTACATCCTTGAACTTTAAAAGATTTATGCCATATTTAATAGAAATTATCTGTGAAGTTTAAGATATATGCTTGTGAGTATGCATACATATATAAAAATATCTATATATCTACTTGTCTGTCTATCTATTATCTAGCCACACAAATATATATATATATATATATATATATATATATATATATATATATATATGTTAGAATTAGTTTATATGCTATACTAATTCTAATCTGAAGTTAAACATGTCTGGGGATATTTCTGAAAAAATATCTATTATTTGTCCTTCATTTTTGTCAGATTTCTGTTCATAAAGACATGTGTGACTCCTCTTCCCTGAAGATTTCCATTCTTTATTCATGTTATTTATTTATGGATTTCACTATGCATGTCAGTTTCACATAGATATTCCATACATCACCAGTAGGAAACTATAGTCAATATTCACTCTTATTTTTATATTCTCTAACTTTCTCATTTATTTTTGACTCGATTATATTCTTCTGGGTCTTTTTTCAGAGTCTCTAAGATTTTTATCCTTAACTCTGTGGTAGAATCAAGTCTCTGCCTTTCCCCTCATTGCAATATTATTTCCAAACAATGGACTTTTAGGATATATAAACATTAATTTCTGGTTGACCACTTTTGCAAGGTCATATTATTTTGCTTAAATTAATATCACATTTGAATATTTGCATATCCCATAGTGTCTTTGGATTAAATAGAAAACATGTGATTAATTCCATTGGTAGCCACATCACTGCTCTAAGATACCTTATTAACATATAAATGATTCAGTTGAAAATGAAATGTATTCCCTCTACATTTAAACACAATGTGGTAAAAGCCACCTCGGTAGTAATATTTCCTATGCATCTCTCTTATCCCTCCTCATCTAACATCCCCTACCCTCTTTTTTTCCTGATACCCATTCTTGCAATATCCTTACTGATAAATATTAGCTTCTACCCTGTGCTCAAAATGATATCTTCTTAAAAATTAAGTTTTATAATAAAATAGGTAAAAGTTTATGTAAATATTAGCCTGGCTTTTTCTTTAAGGAAACCAAATCTAATCCTAAGTAAATTGTTAATAGTGTGCATTTCAGGAAGGGTTTCAATTTTGATTTGTTGTTATGGCTATGAAATGAAGACACTGCCCAGAAGGTCATGATTATAATGTAGTTCTTAGGATGGTTATGCTGTGTACTCTAGCCTGGATTTAGGGAGAGGCATCTGGAAGATTTCTTAGAGAAATAACTGCTATAGTAGACCAAAGTTAGCCAAAGAGAGTGGGAAGGAAGAGATTAATAAGGAGAGGATATAGATTGTAGAGAGAAATCAAACGATAACAAGTATGTCAAGGTGGTACAACTGGAAGGACTCAGTGAGGCTGGGGTGTAGAGATAGAGGTCAGCCCAGACATTTAAGCAGAGACCAGCTTTGAAGGGCCTTTTATATTCATTAAGAGGCCTGGTGCATGAATTCGTGCATCAGTGGGGTCCCTTGGCCTGGCCTGTGGGATCGGGCTGAAACTGGCTCTGTGACATTTCCCAAAGGGTCCTAGATTGCAAGAGGGTGCAGGCCAGGCTGAGGGACCCCACAGGTGCACAATCGGGGCTGGAGAGGGAAGTGGGAGGTTAGCTGGCTGGGGAGGGACTGTGGGAGGGCTCCAGGGTGTGTCTGGCCTGTCTCACTCAATCCTGATCAGCTGTACTCTAGCAGCAAGCTAACCTACCAGTCGGAGCTTCTGCCCCCTGGTGGTCAGCGGACATCATTGAGGGCGGTTGAGTGGCTTTAGCATATCATTAGCATATTATGCTTTGATTGGTTGAATGGATAACTGGAAGACAGGACGACCAGACCCTTAGCATATTAGGCTTTTATTATATAGGATGGTGACATGAAACCCATCAACATACCTATGTGTTGTTAAAGTAATTAAACTAGGAGGCTATTAGACTGAGGTGGCTCTAATGCCATGGGGCCTATGTAAGCAAACTAACACAAAATCTAAGCCTGTAAATGCCTCAGGATTACAAAACCAAAAATGCTGAGGACAACCAGTCACAGTCAACAAGACTTTAAACTATAGACAATCCAATAATTTCCTTTCTTTGCTTTCCACGCTTTCTCTGTATAAGTCTTTCCCCTGGTTCTTGTTGGCCAAGGCCTCTTAACCACTTCCAATTTGGTGCTGCCCAATTGAAATAGATTTATGCTCAAATAAACTCTTAAAATCATTAATGTGCCTCAGTTTATCTTTTAACAGTTCCTAAAAAAAGAATGCTATTTTAGTCTCAATAAGATGAATGCTGTATTTTCTCTTAATGGCTAATGACTGTCTTAAATATTCTGAAATCTCAACCAATAAATTATTCAGCCAATATAAATAATGCAATATAACTTCTTTAAAGCAAACACTACCTCTAAGGAAATGATCTTATTTTGGCATTTCTTAAAATCTCTAATGTGGTTTTGGATCATTTCCCTACTTTTAAATGACATCTAGGTTAGTCCTCAGGATGTGACTGGTGTGTAATAAATTCTTAACTTAAATAAGATTTCCGAGTAATTCATGCCAAAGAAAAGTCTTTTAGAAATAACTTTTTTTTGATACAAGCAATATAATTAAGGGAAAGGAATTTTCCATAAATATTTTTATATTTTGATGTGAAACATCAATATCATGGAAACATTTATATAAAAAAAGTTAACAATTATTTAGGGAAAATTTTGGGAAATGCTTTAAGGCCCTTGGAGGAAAGCACACATTTACATTATTATAAAAGGTAAGAAATTAGTCAATGTAGACAAAGCCCCGCAGGTGTTAAGCATTCTCAATTGTCTTCAATAATAAAAATAATAAAGAAATAATATGAAAATAAGGCTACTGAGCATAAACCTTAACAAAACTTGCTTAAAAAGTTACCACAAAAAATTATAGGAGAGAAAAGAATCAGCCTTCACATATATGGTGCTGCTTCAAAATCAGCTTTTATCAGATGAAAGTGAAGATATGTGCAAACCTGTAAGAAATGCAGAGGAAAATAAAAAAAAAATGATGTGAGTAGAAGTAGAGGAGAAACAGATAAGAGAAATGGCAGCTGAAACTAGAAGCAATGTTAGCTTCTGTGCAAAATTATCAAGGATGAAAAAGCTGCCATGTGTGAAAGAGGGAAGAAACACTGACCATAAAAAAGACTGAATTGTGGAGACGTGTAGCAAAAGAGAAAAATCATACTTAAAAAATTCAGAGCATGCTTCTTTGCAACACTTAAAAATGTATTTGATCAGTCTAGGGATAAATTTAAAAAAATTTTTCAAATACAGGAAAATATCTTGCATCTACAAAATAATCCTAACTCATTAAAAAAAGACCAGTATGCTTGGTTTCTTTAAACACAATAAGAAATAGTATAATATATTTTAAAAATGTTTTCATAAAATGATTAAAACAAAATCTCCATTTATCTGAAATTCAATTTATCCAAATAAACCTTTTCTAAGCTCTATCTACTTCACAACTTGTCTCAATATCAATATATAAAAATTTATTTGTCTGAATTATCCAGCTAATTTTATTGTTGTACTTCATCTGTCTCCTCATTTCTTCTGGGTAGAAACAGCCTGATTTGGGTTCTTATTACTAAATTACTTCTTTTCTATATAACTGGCTTAATAGATCATTTTAAAAATTGTATAGAGAAGGATATAATCACTTGCTTTGTCAACCATTAAAAATTAGAAATCAAGGTTTCAATAATACAGTATGTGTTAAACTGGAATCTAGAGCATTCACTGTTAATGAAAATTATAATAGTAATCCCTTGTGCGTTAATATAGTGCCTGAAGAATAAATTGAAGCAAAATGCAAATGTTCAGACTTTTCTACAGTCAGAGGGTTTGGACATTTTCCATTTTTATCTGCTCAAACCACACTGCAGTGGGCTGCCTGAATTTTCTTATCTTTAGTTTCATACCTGAATTGGATGCACTTAGTTGTTTTTTCCATTTCCAACGTGTGATTCAATTTGAGAACTTCTTAAAAATAGTCTAGGGATTGTAAAAATACTTGGAGTGGGGCCAAATTTTCATGAATTAATATACACTCTTCTCTGCTCTCAGTTACACATGACCACCATTGACATTTGCTGTGTACCTTTTGTACCAATTGCTGATGTGTCACATGATGCTATTGGGCTTTTACAAACATTTCTCCCAATTAGCTTTAAGCAAGCAGTGTTCTCTCATTATGATGTGGTGATCTTAACAGGAATGTGTGATCAGAATCTAGTACAATAAACAGAATATGCGCAAAATCAAATTTTCAAAGATCAGCAGCTTCTTATTGCTACACACAACTTTGCATTTGCTAGTGATTAAAACTGTATATTAGCAAGAATTTTCTGTTTCAATTTCTCTGTTTATTTGTAATCTAGGAGAAAAAATCCTTTGGGGACTTAAATATTTTATCTTCAGTGTTTTCTGAAACCTCCTTTTAGAAAATATTTGGAATAGTTGTTTATTAAAATGCAGTAATTCTGAAAAGATACTAAAACATGGTGGAAAGATCATTTCCATTTGTTTTGTTTGTCTATCTATGTGTGGGCATGTGTGTATAAATGTATGAATATTAATAAATGTCTATTCACAATAATGTTTTCATAGGCTGCAGACCTTTAAAATGCTTCTATTCTAGGATGAATGCTGGGAATATAATGATATACCACCAAGTGTCCAGGGAAAACTATATAGCCTCACACAGACTTATCAGTAATAGCCTTATACAGCCTTTAGCATGTTTTGTGACCTCCCATGTGTTTACTGTAATGTGTGGTGAAGTTTATGAGGACCAAATATCAGATATAATATAAAATAAAAATGAAAGTAATAAAAAGAAAGTAATTTATGATAAATACTAGAGGCCCGGTGCACAAAATTTGTGCACAGGAGGAGGGTTGTCCTTCAGCCCGGCCCACACCCTCTCCAATCTGGGACATCCCTCTTACAATCCAGGACTTCTGGCTCCCAACTGCTCACTTGCTGCCTGCCTGATTGCCCCTAACCGCTTCTGCCTGCCAGCCTGATCACCCCCTAACCACTCCCCTGCCGGCCCGATCGCCTCCAACTGCCCTCCCCTGCTGACCTGATCACCCCCAACTGCCCTCCCCTGCTGGTCTGGTCACCCACAACTGCCCTCTCCTGCCGGCCTGATCTTACCCCCAACTGCCCTTGCCTGCCAGCCTGATCACCCCCAACTTTCCTCCCCTGCTGGCCTGGTTGCCCCTAACTGCCCTCCCCTGCAGGCTTGATCACCTCCAACTGCCCTCCCCTGCCAGCCTGATGGTCTCCAACTGCTCTTCCCTACTGGCCTGGTCACCTCCAATTGCCCTCCCCTGCCAGCCTGGTCTCCCCTAACTGCCCTCCCCTGCAGGCCTGGTCCCCATCAATTGCCCTCCCCTGCAGACCCAATTGCCCACAACTGCCCTCCCCTGCTGGCCTGTTCACCCCCAACTGCCCTCCCCTGCTGGCCTGTTCACCCACAACTGCCCTCCCCTGCCAGCCATCTTGTGGTGGCCATCTTGTGACAATGTGGGGGCGGCCATCTTGTGATGACGTGGGGGTGACCATCTTGTGACAACATGGGATGGCCATCTTGTGACGATATATGGGCCGCCATCTTGTGATGACACGAGGGCGAGACACCATCTAGGCTTTTATTAGTATAGATAAGGAATAAATATTCTAAAAAGATATTCTTAGTACATATTTGCTGGAGATGTGGTGTCCAGTCGAATTATATTAATGTGTTGTTTGCACTGGATGTTGAAACCCAAGTTTCTTCTGTTTGATCTGCTTAGTAGTGTCCTTGGGAAGAACTTGCACATCACACTCCTGCATAACCCTCCTACATCTCACTAAAGTCCTTGGTGTGGCTTTGCAGAGTGTATAGTTATGTATATTTCAGGTAATGGAAGGCATCCAAATATGACAGGTTAAGAAGCCAATTCCTGAGAGTGTGGAGCTATGAATTACTGGAATAGAAGAACAATCAGACATGAAATAAAAAAAATATCTCTAGATAACTTATTTTTGAAAGGCGTTTGTGCTGATGCTGTGTATGATTGCGGTAAAGTTTGTAGTAGAAACTGGTGGTGCTTTACCCTGATTCCTCCCAGCTGCAAGCAGGTACCCATGGTTCAGCTATGGTGACTGATGCTTACTAGAGACTCACAGTCATTTCTTTCTACAGGGAATTTCCTTTCTTTGACTGAGATCAGCTGCAGATGGAGTTGATTTGCAGATGGAGTGGGAGTCCATACTTTCCACCATCATTGTCCTCGACCCTTGGCAGACTCCAGCAGATGACTAATACAGAGGTCCAAAAAGCCTGGCCCCTTAGCTCAAAGGGACAAAACTCTGGTAGGCTAGTCATGCTCCAGAGAGCCCCATGGGGTCAGGCTTAAGTGAGGACTCAACTAACAGTGCACCTTTGCTTAGCTTCTTTCTTGGCCATGGCCTATTCCTCACTGCCCTACTGGTTTCTCCTGAGTGCACTCAGGAGACTCCCCAATGAATCCCTTGTATGGAAATCCAATTCTAGGCTTTGCTTCAAGGCAACTGAATCTAAGACAATGTTTATTCCACTCCCTCAGGTCTAGAATGCTTATTTAACAAATGGCTATTGCAGACATTGGGCATTCATATACAAAACTGGGTAGAACATTCCTGTTCTTAAGGCACTCAAGATCTTTTTGAAGGAGCACTTATAACAAGTCATTACAAAGTAATATGTTCTCTGATAGAGGAAAGAACAAGATCTTTGACATGAGGTGGGGTCAGGAGGCTTCACAGAGGAGATGATAAATGAGCTGCATATTTGTTAGTAAGAATGTGTTAGGCAATTGGAAGAAAAAGACAAAAAATTTTTTCTTTCCCCCCCGAAAAACACAAAAACATGATATCTTTAGGTACCCATTGTAATCTCAATATGTTTAGAGGTGTATGGAAGGGCAATGAAGAATGAGATTGATTTAGTCAGGTGTGTAGACTATGTAGGGGATCAGTAGACTTTTTCCTATAGGACATGGACGTCTGAGGAATGTCAAACATCAAAGGGACATGATCTTATTTAAAATAAAAAAAAATTGAAGATATAAATCTAGAGAAGGAAGGCGGTGAGGTAAAGAAAGGGAAGAGGGGCAGTGAGAAATACTGACAATGTAGGTAGTATATAGGCATAGAGAATTCTTTGAGAATGTGAGATAAGAGAGATAGAATATTTAGAAGAATCTGACAATTTATTAAATGTAGGGGATGAGAGAGAAAGAGTCTAGGGTAAATTTGGGGGACCTGGAGTCACATCACCAACAGTCGGACATCCCTCTCACAATCCGGGACTGCTGGCTCCGAACTGCTCACCTGCTTGCCTGCCTGATTGACCCTAACCGCTTCTGCCTGCCAGCCTGATCACCCCCTAACCGCTCCCCTGCCTGCCTGATTGACACCTAACTGCTCCCTTGCCAGCCCAAACGCTCCCAACTGCCCTCCCCTGCCAGCCCAATCGCCCCCAACTGCCCTCCCCTGCTGGCCTGGTCACCTCCAACTGCCCTCCCCTGCAGGCCTGGTCGCCCCCAACTGCCTTCTGACAGTTCCAAGAGCAATACAATTTTGATTCTAACACCAAAACTTTTTTTACTTATATTGTCTTGCAAATTTGTAATACTTCCTTAGTAGACAAATTCACTGGTGGCTGGTAGACAACAGGAGGAAAGATCTGATGATTTTTACCTTCTAAAAATCTTTAATGTCTCTTTCAAATTGCTACTGCTTCCCTAGTTCGCAAATTTAATTTTATCCCCACTCTTTTTATTCAACTCAACCTTTCCTGACAATTGAAAAATTTTATACATCCGTATCCTCTGGAAAACCTTGTTTCCTTATTTATTTTTAAACGTATTAAGTAGTTCTTAAGAACTACAAATTATGTGTCTGTTTCCTTTGCCAATAGTGCTCTGTTTAGAAAACTTTTTTTGTAAAAATGATACCCTGTCATAGCTTTCAGCATACTGTTAGTCCAAATGGTTTTGATTGAAGATACTAACGCAGTGCTTTCTACTATAATTGTCCCAAGCTTTCTTTAAGGGCGTGTAATAGAAGGTCCTTGTGCATATTTATATGAAGTTTGTATGGTACTTATAATCTATAGGGCAGTTAAAACTGAAGTATCACAAAAGTCCCTAGGAATTGGCCAGAGTAGAAGGATGTGTTGAGGCATCATGGGCACAGAAAGCAAACAGAGCCTCATGGAAAATTTCAAAGACAGATGCCCTGTATTGCAGATATTAATTGCAAACGAACTGCTTCTGAAATGGGCAAATTCAATGTAGACGAGGTGATTTAACAGCTGTACCTGAAATTTATTTATTTAATAATTCTCCCAAGGAACACTAACTAGAAAGACTGGTTTTAAAATAAAATATATATCTAAATTGAAAGTGAAATAAGAATATGTATGTAACCAGTTTTTTTTGTCAGAATAAAGTGAAGAGAAATTCTATTTCTAAATTATTATTTTTAAGTTTGGAAGTTTATTTTTAGAATACATTCTATAATAATCTTTGATTGTTAACTATAAATTTCCATTAGGGTCACAAAAAATATTCAGATGATTATAGGTCAAAATAGTTTACTTATTTATAATATTTTTATTTCTAGTGTGTCCTGAACTTATAACCTACCCATTTAACATGGAAAATAAAATTTATTTTTCTATTCCTGAAATACATATAAATACTGAAAATAAATAATATCAATCTGACTTTGATTCCTTACTTTGTTTTCCCATAGTACATTATTAAATAAAACATCTTTAACAGTTAAGTATTGATTGAACATGTACTAAATTTAAGACATTGTGTGACAATTTTATCCTATGAGGTAGGTACAGTTTCCTGTCATAATGTAAAAATGTTTTTTAAATGATGCCATTTTGGTACTTTAACTACTAAACTTTTTATTTATAAAAGCCAGTATAGACTCTCAGACAAACCTAATTAGATTTTAATATTTTACTAATCAATATAACAAAATATTCTCTCTAGTAATAATTTCATCTCAATATTGGTTGATGACAAACATTATCCTCAGGTATTATAGACATTTAGAACATGATTTTAAATTCTGAGACTATACAATAAGTCAATGGTACAGAAATAGAATGTGGAAAACAGAGTTCAAATAATGTTTGATTTGGTGACTGTAGATACATACAATATGCTATTGGTATCCAGTGAGAAACTGATATAATAGGAAATTATTATTTAAAAAAACTTTTTAAAATTGATATTTAGAGAGAGAGAAAGGGAGAGGGAGAGAGAGAAACATCGATGAGAGAACATAACATCAATAGGCTTCCTCCTATAGGCCCCCACCAGGGATCAAGCCTGAAACCTGGGTATTGACCCTGACTGGGAATCGAACCGGCAACCTTTTGGTGCATGGAATGACACCCAACCAACTGAGCCACTCTGGCCAGGGCTATCATAGGAAATTATTTTTAACCCAAACAAATGTACATTTTTGCTTCTGTATTATTTTACAAGGGCATTTCAATTTTACTACAATCAATTTTACCAAGGTACTAATGCCTTTGTCCCTGATCTGAGAACCTTTTACTTGAACCTGGCCTCCCAAATATGATACATATGGTTATGGCTGTGGTTTGTGGAAGGACAGCCATCGTGACCACCCAACCAACACTCAGTGCAATGTTATGGTGCAGAAGAGGAAACGTGCCAACGCAGATGAAAGAATTTCCTGTGCTTCCCTTCTCAAAGCATTCGGAATTATTGAGTTGGCCTCAGATATACAGAAAAATATTCATAACTGCAAAGTAATTTGTTTGGAAAGATTTTCTCCCATGTTGAACCATATGAAAATAACATCTATGTATTATAACATATAAGGTGAAAGTTGATATTCTATATCTCTAGGTAATATTTTCCTTACATGAGGGAAGTCTCTGGAGTCTTGATAATTAAAACTACCCCATAATACTGGCAAAGTGGATGTAGGTTGATATTTTCCACCACATAAGTATTGCCTAAGTTTTATTGCCTGAAAAAAATGTCCTTTTTCATTAGTGAGTTTTTCTATATTACTGTGTGCCAGTTGTAACATTTATTTTTGTTTTATACAAGTTTTGATTTTTCCTCATATAATTAAATTCAGACTTTATTGGTTGGACTTAGTTACGTGGAAATTTTTGTCCTCAAAATGATATCTGCAAATAACTTCCAAGTGGTCCTGTTTTTTTTGCATTGAAAAAAGTATGATTTAGGTGGAGAGGAAAAATGAGAAGCGAATCCTGCTGACAAATGAATTTCACTTTCATCTTGCTGCTTCCATAATTAAGAACCCTAAGTGTCTTAAAGCTCATCTCAAAAAGTACTAACTTATTTATTTAGCATTGGAGTTCTTTCATCAACAGACACTTTATGACCTTAATTTTATTTTTCTGCTGTTATCAAGCATCTTTCTTCCTGCTAATACTTACCTACATTTATCTATTTTCCTCTTCTGAAATTTTTCACATAATCTTCCTCCTGCCTAAAAAGGCTTTTCTTCAATTTCCTGGCTATTCAAATCTATTTTTATTTTTTTTTAAATTTTTTTAAATTACTTTATTGATTAAGTAATCACATATTTGTCATCAACCCCCTCCCCCCGTTCCCTTCCCAATCCCCCCACATGCAAGCCCCCCTCCCCCTGTTGTCCGTGATCACTGGTTAGGCTCATATGCAAGCACACAAGTCCTTTGGTTGATCTATCTCCCTTATCCCCACCCTCCCCTACCTTCCCTCTGAGGTCTGACAGTCTGATCAATGCTATTCTTGTTCTTCAGTCTATGTTGTTCATCTTTTCCCCTAGATGAGTGAGCTCATGTGATACTAGGAATACACTTATAGGAACTGAAAATGAGACAAGCAATAATGGTTATGCTGAGAGGCAAATGAATCAGTCTATAGTGAGTTTCTTTCTGGGCCAATGGTTCTTTTGAGTCCCGGTTTCTATGTCCAACAGTTGTTAATGTATTCATAACAGCACTGATAATTCAGTTCTGGATGGTGGACAAATGGTGGTAGTGGCTATTCAAATCTAACAGGTTCTTCAAGGCCTTGATGAAAAAGACCTCCTGTGAAGCTTTCTTAGGGAAACTGTGGCCAAGAAGGCTCTTTGTGTACCTCCGTTACTTTATTCATTTATTTTATTTTTAATTTATCTTTATTGTTGAAAGTATTACAGATGTCACCCTTTTGTCCTTCATTGACCCCCTTTCACCCCATTCCCTCTTCCTCTCCAGGCCTTCACTGAACTATTTTATGTTCATCAGTATGCATATATGTGTATAAATTCTTTGGTTAATCTCTGAAATTCATCAGTCTGCTGCATGCTTCAAGGTTTCTGTATCTATTTTGTTTATCAGTTTATTTTGCTCATTAGAGTCCACATATCAGTGAGATCACATGATACTTGTCCTTCTCTGACTGGCCTATTTTACTTAGCATAATACTCTCTAGGTCTCTTCATGCTGTCTCTAAGAGTAAGAGATCCTTCTTCTTTACAGCTGCATAGTATTCCATTGTGTAAATGTATCACAGCTTTTTTATTCACTGATCTACTGATGAGCACTTGGACCTCTGTTACTTTAAATGACTTTAATCATATACACTGAGTGGCCAGATTATTACGATCTCTGAATGCATAATAATCTGGCCACTCAGTGTATATCCTATATAATTAAAGGCTAATATGCAAATTTTACCCTCTATCAGGAGTTCGACCAGCAGGCAGGACGGATAATCACCCATGTCCCCTTCCCCTGGCCAGGCTGGCTGAACCTCACCCATGCACAAATTCATGCACCTGGCCTCTAATACTGAGTGGCCAGATTATTATGTGTTCAGAGACCACAATAATCTGGCCACTCAGTGTATATATGTGTTTTCTATCTATCTATCTATCTATCTATCTATCTATCTATCTATCATCTATCTATCTATCTATCTATCTATCTATCTATCTATCATCTATCTATCATCATCTATCATCATCTATCTAATATATATCTCCTATCTTTAATATATCTACTAGTATCATTTATCTACCTATATACCTAGCTTAAAAATAAATGCCAAGATTTTGGAGTCTAACTGTCTAGATTAGTACCTTTGAACTTTTTATCTCTCAAAATGTATAGATGTAGGTTACAATATCAGTTAGTAATAAAGGGGAAATTTATGCATAAATTCAGGTTGAGATGGGTTATTTCATTCTCAGATTGTTCCCAAGCTTTAAATTCAATGTTTTTTTTTTTTTTTTTATTAGAAAAGTCTTCATAGAAATTATGTTTGAGTTAGCTGAACCTTGAAGTTCAGTTGAATACCTGAAGAAAGCAGAGTATTCCAAACATGAGAATAGCATGAGAAACTTTCTGGAGTCAAGAAAGACTAAGGTGTGTTTATACAAACAACTAGAGGCCCAGTGCATGAAGATTCATGCACTCGGGGGCATCCCTCAGCCCAACTACCCTCTCACAATCCGGGACCCCTCGGGTAGGGTCCCTAGGCCTGGCCTGAGATCAGGGCCTATCGGGTCTTTCCTTCCCCAGTCTGCAGGAAGCTGGCCCCACCCCCGCTGCTGCCACTGCTTGCCATCTGTGCAGCACTGCCTCCCCTCCCCTGCCACCGGTGGCCTCCCTCTGCAGGCGACAGGCTGGGGTGCAATGGCTTGGCTGGCCTGGGCCTCCCTCTTTCTTTGCTGGGGGGTGGGGCCAGCCATGCAAGGGGCTGTCTGCCTACCTGATTGCCCCTAACCGCTCGCCTACCTGCCTGATCACCCCTAACAACTGGTCCGCCTACCTGATCACCCCTATCCACTCTGCCTGCCTGCCTGATTGCCCCTAACACTTGCTTGGGGGAGGGGCCAGCCCAGTGAGGGTCTGTCTGCCTACCTGATCACCCCTACCGCTGGTCTGCCTACCTGATCTCCCCTAACCACTTGCCTGCCTACCTGATCACCCCTAACCACTGGTCTGCCTACCTGATCACCCCTAATCCCTCTGCCTGCCTGCCTGATTGCCCCTAACCGCTTGCTTGGGGGCGGGGCCAGCACTGACTTCCAGTTGGTTAGCTTCTGGTTGTCGCAGGAGCCGACCGCCAGTTGCCTGCCATCCGTCGCAGGCTCTCCACGTTTGCCCAAGGCTGGGAAAGCCTCCGCAGGATGGTTTCCTGGTGGGCGTGGCTGGTGGGCGTGGCTTGTGGGTGTAGCGAAGGTACGGTCAATTTTCATATTACTCTATTATTAGGTAGGATATCAGATTAATAGAATATAATCTGCAAAATTGAAAGCCATTTAGCCTGCTGGTACCTTACAGCCCTTTTATTTTATGTGTGCTCTCTTTGCTTCCAGCCTTTGGTTTTATGAAATAATCAAAATATCAAGAATAATATGCATAGCACATTTCACCAAAACTATTTTGAGAAATATGAGCAAGCAGACAATTTTGGTTGTAAGACCTTGAGTATGTACATAACTCTTCTGGTTCAGTATATTAAATTCCTTCTTTAATTAGCAGTTATTTGCATATTATTTTGAGTGTTGTGCCTAATAGATTACTTAATCTCACACACACACACACACACACACACACACACACACACACACACACACATTTTAGGCCTATCCTAGTACAATTTTGAGAAGATTTTACATAGTGTTGATGTAAAATAATTTTCATTATTTACCATTATTTCATTCAACAAATATTTATTTAGTGCCCTCTATGCAAGATAGGCATTGAAATAAACACTTGTGATACATTCATGTACCAAACAGATAAAAAAAAATCCTTTCCTGTGGAGCTTATACTCTTGTGGTCATATGTTATGAAGGGAACATACTGCAGTGATTAAAAGCTTGAGCTCAGAAATTGGACAGGATTGGGGTAAAATTTCAGCTCTAACTTCAATTATGTTGAGTTACTTTTCCTCCCTATGCATCAGTTAGGGATAATTATAATATCTTCATATAGGATTTATCATAGGAATTAAATGAGATAATGCATTGAAGAGAATAATATTAATAATAATCTAGAATGTATTAAGTGCATTTTCTGTCACAGAAAATATTATACTATTATTAATATTATTAATACTAGAGGCCCAGTGCACGAAATTCGTGCATGGGGGTGTTGTCCCTCAGCCTGGTCTGCACCCTCTCCAATCCGGGACCCCTCAGAGGATGTCTGACTGCCTCTCACAATCTGGAACCGCTGGCTCCTAACCGCTCACCTGTCTGCCTGCCTGATCATCCCTAACCCCTCTGCCTGCCTGCCTGATCTCCCCTAACCACCTTTGCCTGCCTGATCGCCCCTAACCACCTCTGCTTTGCTGCCTGATTGCCCCTAACTGCTCCCCTCCTGGCCTGATCTCCCCTAACCGCTTCTGCCTCACCCCACACCTAGGAATCAGGTATCCCTCCGCCAGCTGGTCGCAGGCACTTGGGACCCAGGCTTCCCTCTATCTGGCTGGCCACAGGCATCCAAGACCCAGGGCAGCTTCACCTGGGCCAGCTACACCTGCAGGGAACCATGGGTGGGTGGTTTTACCTGGGCCACAGACGCAGGCACCCGGGACCATGGGGCAGGTGGCTTGTCCCTTTCCTGGGCCGCAGCCTGGCTGGTCTCCATTCCTCTCTCATGAGCATATTTGTGCCTGGCTGGTCCCCATTCCTTTCTTGCAAGCTTATTTGTGCCTGGCTGGTCCCCATTCCTCTCTCCCCAGTGTTGAGTGTCTGAGCCATTACTACGTGACAGAGTGAGGGTTTGATGACCATTTGCATATTAGCTCTTTATTATATAGGATACCTTAAAAATAGTAGTTTATTAAACAGAGAATAAATAAGGAAGATTCTTTGAATGTACCAACCTCACAAGTTCATTTGGCATTAATGATATTGTCAAAATGTAATATAAATATAATATAATCCTTTTCTCTTATGAATCTGCAAAATTGGAAGAGCAACACCTTGTTTACTGCAATAGTCTGAAGGGCAGTTTTTACTCTCCAGAGCCTCAAATGATCTCTGATTCTAAAGGAGTCAAACATTACATGAGTTTTTTACACATTCAGGGTTTTGCTTAGTAAATGACTAGTTTAATATAACAAATGGTTTATTTCTGGTCAGAAAAATGATCTAACATGTACCTAGGGGAGAGAGTTATTTGACTAATGACACTACTAAAAACTGACTCTGTAACTTACTCTTCTTATAGTGTTTTGTTTCTATTTCCATATTAGCTAGTTCTTAAATCAGAGGATAATATTTATCTAAACAACTCTTCATTTGAATTTATGGCAGTTAATGGCTTGGTTCATTTATTTATTCATTCATACTTTTAGTCATATGTTTGCTCATTCTTTCATTAGATTTTTTTTCATGTTACTGTGTTAAAATCTATAATAGAAGCAGAAAATTGAATAAGACGTTATGTGGGGAGAGATGTAGTGAATAGAGCAACTGGAAAATAAGGCTGCAATCTACCTGATAAAAGAGCAACATGCTAATTTACCGTACTTTCATGATGTCCACCAGCCAATCAGGAGTGAGTATGCAAATTAACCCAACAAAGATTGAGGTTTAATTTACATACACAGGCACCGAGTGGCTGGGGACAGGACGCTGGGCAGTGTGGACGGGACGCGGGGCAGCTGCTCCAAGCCTCTGGGCAGTGTGGGAAGGCAGAAAGGCGGCTCTGGGCCAGAGTGGAAAGGCGGCTCCAGCCAGAGTGAAGGGGCTGCTGGCAGCCAGGGGAAGGAAGGCCCATTCTTGCACGAATCTTTGTGCATCAGGCTTCTAATGTCGGTGTAATGCAACAAGAGTGAATGACTTATAGTGGTCAAAGGTAGCCCTCTTGGAGTCAAAGTTTGAAAAAAATGAACACTATGCCTTGGCTAGGAAGTAGTCAAATATTGGATGCATAAAAGGTTGGATGCATAATTATTCTTCAGTATTAGAATATTTTATAATAAAGTTATTTATTTCGTTTTTGAACAAAACACCCTTTAGTTAGGTAATGGGGTTTAAAGAACAGATAGCCAAAATAAAGCTTACTCTCTAAGTATTCTCTCTAAAATTTTGAAGCTGGTGGAAAATTTTCTTTCTTTTGCTTGACATTCTTTTTATTTATTTATTTTTTAAATTGTATTCTTACTGATAGGAAAATATGTTAAGACTAAAACACATTCATATACATACACACTGAAAACCACTTTAGCAGGATGTACGATTTTCCCTCAACCCATGTGGCCTTGAAAATGAGCATGTGAGGGAAGGAATTGGTCTATAGGGAAAGTGTCTCTGATTCTTGGGTGGCTTA
This sequence comes from Eptesicus fuscus, assembly GCF_027574615.1. NCBI lineage: Eukaryota > Metazoa > Chordata > Mammalia > Chiroptera > Vespertilionidae > Eptesicus > Eptesicus fuscus. The sequence goes on along the minus strand of NC_072475.1, from coordinate 88,038,418 downwards.
TGGTTAATGTTATTGTTTTTAAAAACCACTCTTGGCTTTGTGGTACATTGACCTGTGTATGGAATTTCAAAGTAAATGTTTTCCACTCTCTGGGACACTGGGTCAAAGACGAAAGATTTTGCTCCCTTTCTAGTAACAATTTTTCTCTCTCTGTATTCACATGATGATTTAAAGTCCTTCTCTTTATTTGAGGCAAACCTTCTTTCTTAGAACAAGCATTTCATAATTTGGGAAGCCAACCTCCAAGGCCTCATGGTCATTGTAAGCAAGGCAAGGCAATTGGTCTAATTGTAAGGGTGTAGAGGGATTTCTCTCTACTACAAGGAGCTGCTGTTCCTAGCATACTGAACATTTTGGTTAGGCCAGGTTTCACCAGCATGCTGCTATTAACACTCTGAGTTAAACCATTATCAGCTTGAACATAGATTAGTTTATTAGATTACCTAGAAAGATTAGTAGTTCATTAGATTATCTGTGAAGGGATGGGCAGTGGATGCATTTTTTTTTTTTTTCTTATAGGGGAGAGAAAAAGGGCAATTAGGAGCTCTATGCATTATTCAGTTGCATGATGGAAAAGAGTGAGATACTGTTTATTGGAGGCCACTGAGTTGGTGGATGGCTTATGAATAGGGAGGAGACTGAAAGTGAGAAAAGGATGGTGAAAGATGATGACCCCCTTGAAACAAACTACCCACATAACAAAGTTGTGTAAGGTATTTTTCTGTTTAGGGTGAGACCCTATCTGGAATTTCTGTAGAGTGCTGCCATGTCTGACTCACCAGGACATTTGGCCTATGAGAGAGCTACTCCAGGGATTCTTAGAGTTTGGATGAGACATTAGGGCTACATTATGCAAAGTTGGAGTAACTTAATGACTTAAGACCTTAACCCTTTGCACTCGCTTGCTTTTTTCTCGATTCCTTTATTCTAATGCTAACCGTGTCAAGTCACACTCAACATCCGAGTGCAAAAGGTTAATATCCCTCTAAAAAAATCTGAAACACCCTTTAGCATTTCATAGGACTGAATCGTCTTCAAAGTCTGAGACCTTCATATAAAGCTTGGTCTATGATACACTAAGGCAATTATCAGGACTTTGTCACATTGTTCTCCCTGATGGAATATGCTGAGCCATGTGATATCCTGAACTAGTTTTATATGGTAGTAGGCAGTTAGATAGGAGCACAGTAGAAACAACAGGCCAGGTGTGAAATATCACCAGGGAGGAAACCTGGGTGCTTAGCAGCAGGCAAAACTGAGGAAACAAGGACCCCGTTGCCAGGGTGACCTGTCCTCCTCTGTCACTTGGCTAGTCATGCAGTTTTGGACCCCTTTAGAGGAGTAACAAGGGGGCCAGAGAATAGCCTCATAAGACTCCCATACAAACCCTTGCACAGCCACTCCTTAAGCCCTCAGGACAATGAGGTTCTGGCCTGCATCAAATAATCTTTGGAAGAAAACTTTGCATCTTTTGACCACAGAGACAGAGTTTTGACCAAACCAGAGTTAATATCTAGGCCTTGGTTGTGTTTAAACTCCATGCCCAGAAAAGCAGCAAGTCCAGGCAGGGCAAAGCCATGGCTGACAACAGGACCAGCTATGATGACTAATGACCCCTGTCCTGGCACCTATCAGTCAGTATAGACCAGTGGTTGGAAAACTGCGGCTCGCGAGCCACATGTGGCTCTTTGGCCCCTTGAGTGTGGCTCTTCCACAAAATACCATGGCCTGGGCGAGTCTATTTTGAAGAAGTGGCATTAGAAGAAGTTTAAGTTTAAAAAATTTGGCTCTCAAAAGAAATTTCAATCGTTGTACTGTTGATATTTGGCTCTGTTGACTAATGAGTTTGCCGACCACTGGTACAGACCATGACCCTGAAAGGACACACCTAGAAAGCTGATATATATTCCATTGAGATCCTCCCTTGGGACATCCCCTAAAATCCCCACCTTTAGAGAGAAGATAAAAACCCTCAGGACAGAGGACCCAGTATTCTCTCTCAAGCATGCCTTCACCTTTCCTACCCTTTCTTCCTCTATGCACATACCTTTGTCTTTCTTTCTTTTGCCTTTGTAACTTGTTTCCTGAGCCCACACAGTTCAGCTGACTCACTTCTTCCATGGCTCACTTCTACCTCTGTGACTTTCTAAATAAACTTTTGCTTGTATTTGAACCTTGGCCATGAATTCCTTCTTAGCCAGAACTCAAGTACTGAGGTTGCTGAACCAAGGTCCAATCACCGGCAACATTCTGGTGGTATTTTGTGGCTAAAAATATGTCCTCTGCCCTGTATTCCCAGCCTTTCCCTTTCCAATGCTTCCTATATGTGTCTACACCAATGTCCCCCATCTGTCCTTAGCCCTGCCCTCATTTTTTGCTCTACCTCACTGTAATTTCTGAGAAAACAAAATAAGGTAGTGTAGGAAGAAAACAATCTCTTCTACCTGCCTTAGATTCTCCAGCTTGGGCCCTGGAAATTAGAGTGGCCAAAGCCAGAATAATAAGAGAAAAACAAACAGAAACTTACTTCAGCTCCTTGGTCACATTAAGCTCTTCTGCATCTTGGAATATCTGCCTGAAATGACATATTTCTTGCATGATCAAATCTTCCTATTCATCAAACTTTTAACTTTAGTGCTATACCAACACTCAGTTTTTCCATTCCAAGCATTTATCACAGTGTTTATTTAACTTATTTTTTTCTGTTTATGTATTTGTTCTGTTTCCCATACCTGTATGTTCTTTTTGAGGGAAGAGTTTGTCTAGTCTTTAAAACTTTTATGTAATTGAGATTGTAGTATAGTCTCTGACACATAATAGCTACTTAATAAATATTTGATATGCAAACAGCCAAAGCCACATCCTATTTCCAATACTTTTGATAAAGACCACCAATTAAGCATTGCTTCCCAAAACATGCCTCTGATTCTACATGTCTATGCCACTATAGATTAAAATAGCATCTGAGCCGAAACCGGTTTGGCTCAGTGGATAGAGCGTCGGCCTGCGGACTGAAGGGTCCCGGGTTCGATTCCGGTCAGGGGCATGTACCTTGGTTGCTCAGGGGCATGTACCTTGGTTGCGGGCACGTCCCCAGTAGGGGGTGTGCAAGAGGCAGCTGATTGATGTTTCTCTCTCATCGATGTTTCTAACTATCCCTCTCTCTTCCTCTCTGTAAAAAAATCAATAAAATATTTAAAGAAAAATAGCATCTGAGTGAATTGGGTGTACACCTTTTATAAATTTCTAGCTATTTTCCTTTAAATAAGCTGCTAAATAAGATTTTTGCCCCAAAAATTATTATTGTGAGAGTCATAGGTTTTTAAATATACTACTCAGCTAATCCAAAACCATTAATATACTGATTTTATAGTTTCCCCAAGCAAATCATGCATATCGTAAAACTTTTGAGATTTTACTTTAAAAATTGCTTTTCTAGCCATGCACATCTTTCTGTTTTCCCACCTCCTCACATCTTATCTAACTAGGAGAACTAATTGCAAGAAGTTCACAGATGTGAGTGCATTGAAATATCAGAATAAGCTGTTTTTTTGAAGTTAAACTGAATATGTAACTTAACTATAGTTATTAGTTCCAAAGTATATCTGACCCAATGGCATTCAGTAGAATATATCTCATCACTGTGTTGTGTAAAAGGCTTGACTCCAATTCAGGAGTTTAAACTTTGCTCACTGTATATTCACTTTTCAGTAATGTTAATTAGCTAATTTGAGACACACAAATAAGCTATAATTAGCATGGTGCTTTGATATTTTATTTCTAACAACACAAAGATGATTACCTTCAAAAATAATAAAAGATTTAGATCAAGGAGGATCTAAATTACAGTCATTGAGTTGTGAAGAAAAGTGAATTCAGTTAATCCCTATTTGCATGTGCCAATTAGTTAAGTATTAATCAATTTCCTATATAAATGGAAATGAGGAAACCATGATTCTTTAGTAAGATAATGTTTCTCATTAACACAAATACCACCTCCTGACATTTTATGGGAAACACACACACACACACACACACACACACACACACACACAAACAAAACACCAAAAAACTGCTTCATCCCCTTTGTATTTTTCTTCTTCAAAATATCTTTTGATATATTTCTCTGTACTTATGAAATCTGTACATCTAAATTTTTTTCAGAAATTTTCATAATAATAATAATAATATAGCTATTGAATAGAACTTAGAGCATTCATTAATTACCTTTCTTTATTAAAAAATTCAAATCTCAAAACTCAATTTGATATTTTAAGAAATAGGAAAGCAAAGTAAGAAGAAGCTAAAAAATTTCGGATGCATTGTGCTCCAATGAATTTATCTTCTCTCTCTCTCCCTCTCCTTTATTCATGTAGTGTGCATAAGTATACATGTTTAAAATATTTATATTTAAAACAAATATTGGAGTTTAAAAAATCAATTAAGTAGGCCAGATTTTTTGATATTTACAAAGGTATCTGGTACTTGAAAAACCAAAGGAACAGAAAATTTTAATGTGATTTAAATAAATGAACCATTTTTAAAGAAGTGCTTTTCTAGAACTTTTAGCTTGGGAGCTCACTTTTGCACGATTCAGGACTGACGTAATCATGAAGTTCACAGAAGCAAAAATACATCTACACGCTCTGCTTTTAGAGTTAGTCCTCTGGGGTCTATTTGCTCTATGGCAACCTGGCACCGTGTCATCATATTGACATACCCCTAAAATTCAATTAAAAATATTACTGCAGGAAGTGAGAAATTAAAATAAAACCAGGATGGGCCTTTGAAGAGTGGTAAATTCTGTACTAAGATTGTTACCAGACATCTTCCACCCTGGGGGGCTGGCCCTGCCCCAGGAAATCTCCTACTTTTCCCTTATCAGGCAACCTTCAAGACCTTGACTCACCCAGGGAAGAGTTCATGGGTGAATTGGAATGAGAATAAAGCAAGTTTTATTCAGGTAGAGAGAAAGAAAGAGGCCAGGGTGGGTTGCCACGTGAAAGAAGCAACATTTACATTTTTTAAGAATCTGTAAAATTTTATTGATGGTATTTTCTAAAATCAATATGTTATGAAGAATTCATCTGTCTTGGGGATAACTTAAACATTTTGGTTAGTTGTGGGTTTTTTGATGATTTTTGAGTATTTCCAGTAGTTTATGTTTTCTGTCAAACATGATTAATGATGAATAACGAAAAATTCCTAAACAACTTTTTTTTTAATTCACCAGGAGTTTTTAATTATAAGAAATTATATTTTAAAAGTGTAAAATATGAGGTAGATTAACTATATAATAGTTCTTTAGGAACAACAAATGCTAGTAAGGAAATATGGGTTGGCAATGACCATATATTCTTTTAAGCACCATAGTTAAAACGTGGCTAGGCTTGTAACATGATATTAACTTGCATTGCTTTTTAAAAAATCATATATACATAGCCAACCCACTGCTCTAGCCATTTAGTCGAAGCTTTCCTGAGGTATTGATACTTAGACTTTCTAAAGTCTTTCATTGCCACAAGCCACTTTATTTAATTCCTTCATCTCAGAAATGGGAATTCTACCGCCTTTCTGACATCAGTGACATGATTAATTAGTTAATGTTTGTAAAGTGCTTTGAGGATATAAAGTGCTAAATACGTGTTAAGCACTGTTAAGTTTCACAATCAATCAACATATTATTTTATTGTACAGAATCTCATGTGTTACTTCAAGTGCAGTATACTAATTTAGTTAATGTGCGAGTTTTTATGAAATTAGAACTATATCACAAAATTGGCAGAAGTTTCATAAATTACAAAGATGCATCAAAGACCATCTATTGATTCATTTATTTAGTGTTTTAATTTGTATCCATTATTTTCATTATTAATTAAAAAGAAATAACATTTCTTATCCCAACGATCCATTTTATTTATTTTAAATAGGTTTTTAGTGATTTTAGAGAGAGGAAAGGACAGGGGGAGAGACAGAGAGAAAAAAACAGATTCTTCTGTTGCCTCCTGCATGCCCTCTATTTGGGGACTGAGCCCACAACTTGGGCATGTGCCCTGACTAGGAATTGGACCGTGACCTCTCAGTGCATGGGTCGATGCTCAACCACTGAGCCACACCAGCCAGGGCTCAACTTTCCATTTAAATTTTATGTATTAAAAACACACATAAAATAATCTATGCTGGAATCTCCTCTCATCCTCAATTCTGAATACAGTATTTCATTACTAAAACTATTATTGATCTCTTTTCAAGACTATCTGAGAGTAAGAGCTGCAATTAATTTATCTTTCTATACCCATAAAACTTAATAAATGGCTTTGCTTTAATAAAAAAATAATTGGCAAGAATCTTGTACTATGGCTTTTAGATAATATAAGACAACTTTTCAATCTGAATGAGGTTTGATACAGTCCAGATATATTGACTCTAAGTTCAAATGAACAGAACAAGAAAGTAGGAAACATAAATTCATTTTCATTTCTTAAATCCCAGAGGACATTCATGTTCTTTGTGCAGAAATAAAGAATTAAATCAAGTTTATTTATCTATATTTAATATAGAAATGAACAAATGATATCTCAAAGACAATTCCTTATTATTAAAAATAGTTAATAAACTATTCTTAAAAATACCTGAAACAATGTAACTACATGAAAATATATTGTGTTCTTTGTTGCAGCATATGATTTTACTCTATGGGGGGAAGGTTTAAAGCAAGTAATGAACAGAATGAAAGAGCAAACGCAGTTTATGTACTCTAGACAGCTTTCTCTTGCCTTTGTAGACCTAAGGAAATTCCTTTTCTGTGTCGACGTCAGTACTTGCGTGAGAATAATCTGAGAACACCAAAGGGATTTAATTAGGTAATTGAGTTTGCAAAAACAAACCACACTTTAAAAAACAAACAGATCCAAGAATCTTCACTCATTCCGGGAAATTATTTCCTGGGTTCCTAAAATCATGTAGTGTAATCCTGTCGATGAGAACACTGCATTCCTGGGACGTGCCTGGGGCATAGGACTGACTGCAGAGCCCAGGGCTGCTCCATCCAGGGACCTCACCCTGCTGACCTCTCCTGTCTTTACAGGTGAGGAAGTGGGCACAAGTTTTGGGACTAGGCAGACTAGGCCTGGGCCAAGGTCTGTCTTTGTCACTTTGGATATGTGTAATTTTGAGCACATCACTTCTCTATCAATTTCAGTTCTTACAAAATGAAGAAATGATGCTGCTTTTCAGAGATGCTCTAAAAATTAGAGATAATGTACGATAACTAACCAGTGAGGAGCCTGACTTAAAGTCAGGAGCTCAATAATTAAGGGCCAAAAATATAACCACCCTAAGATCCCTTACACATGTTTATCTTAATTAGAAAAACAGCAATTATTATTATACTTAATTATATTAATTCTATCAATATAGTATCTTTTACTCAGTAACTCTACATTAATTCACTTAATTTTGTTGTGGGGTCGAACCCTGGAGTCAAAATAAGACCACTGGAGGCTGCTGATTGATTAAAAAAAGCAGGCCAGGATTTATTGAGGTGGCCAGGACGGCCGCGACAGCACCACACGCAGGTGGAGTCCACACTCACGACCGCGCCGTTTCAGGTGTAGGCAGTCTTTTTAAAGGTCCAAGCCACAAAAATTTTCCTTTGTTCTAAATTCTAAATTCTAAATGCTGGGAACAACCCACAGGGGGGTTCCCAGCCACATCCTGCTGGACATTGGAATGTGGCCCTATCTTGCAAAAGAAATTTTTTACAGAAGCAGAACCAAGCAGAGTTAGTAATCTCTAAAGGTTATCTACAGTTTCTACTCCTGGAGCTACTGAGTCAGTGGGAATCAATCTCCTGTAGTTCTGGTCCACAGGCACAGGAAAATTACCTTTGTGAGTCTCCAGGTCTCAGTCTGGAAGCTGAGGTAACTACCCTATTGTTTAAGCAAGTAAGTGCGTGCAGAAGCCAGAATAGCAGGGTTAAAATTCAAACAGCAGTTTTTACCTAAGTATGGTTGCTACCATACTTCAATTTCACAAGAGCTGTTCGGTTGTGTTTTATTTCTATGTTATAGATGAGAAAGCTGAGATAGTTATGGATATCTGTAACACAATCAAGACTCATGGAGAGAAAGTAAGCAACCCAAGGAGGACCTCACAGCTGGTGCCAGGAAACGGGACCTCTGTCAAGTGGGCCCATCTTCCCTTCTGCATCTTATCCTATACTAGCTTTCCCGTTGCAGGAAAAATCCTGCAATAGGATTTCCTGCTGCACTCTACCCCGCTTCCGTTCCTCCCTTGCCGCCCGCCTCGCCTTCTCCTCCAGCCCGTCCGTGTTTCCCTTCGCCCCCGGCCCCGCCTCCGCTCCGCCCTTGCCGCCGGCCCCGCCTTCTCCTCCAGCCCACCTTCGTTTCCCTTCGCCCACGGCCCTGACTTCACTCCTCCCTTCTCCTCCTCCCCCCCCCGCCCCCACTTGCTTGCTTCTTCGAAGCTTTACTCCCTTTTGCAGCTCTTGGCTTCTTTCGACACTGTCTTGATATGCAAATTAGCCGCCATCTTTGTTGGGATAATTTGCATACTCGTCCTGATTGGTTGGTGGGCGTGGCTTGGCTGGTGGGCGTGGTTTAGGTGTGACGAAGGTGCGGTCAATTTGCATATTTGTCTATTATTAGATTATATGGCTGCCTACCTAAATGACTCATTAATTTTAACCTGTAGCAGTGACCTTAAAGATAAGAAGGGGCAATCTCTCTAAGAGAGAAGAGTATAAAAAATGAGGCAGAAAAGGAGAAATAGATAAGAGTAGAAAAATTCTAAATGTGGTATGTAAGGTTCTTGAATAACCAATGTCATTGATACATTCTTTTACATTAATTACAGGATTTTAAAAACCCCACTATTTTGTTACTCTGGTGTAACCTTAACTCCTTAAGAATTTGAACTTTTTTCTTAGTCTTAGTGTACTGGCAGTTAGACGAGGTCAGTTTACATAATATCCTCTCTTTGCCACCAATTTTACTGACTAAAATAAACTCAGGGTAGTATCTGTTACTGATATAGCACTCATTTGTCATTGTGAATGCACATTATGTCCTCCACCGTGGCAGTGACTTTACCCACAGTTCCTTGGGGAACCAGAGTATATCACTTACAGTGCTTGGTGAGCTCATAAAGCTATTTATAATGTGTAACACAACCATTAATGGTTTAAATATTTATAACCATATTTAATAGCTATATATCACTGGTACAACAACAAAAAATATATGTGGAAAGAAAATGGTTTATTTCTCAAAGGCAAAACATATATCTTTGCCTTTAAATGAGCCTGTGGAAAAAAGTAGATTAGCATGTGCACAAAAACCATAAATGACCCCCGAGGAGGAATGTGTCCTAGGATTTTTGTAACATATCCTTATGGCATTGTTATTTACCTGAACACTGCATTTCATTTTTGTTTCCTTTTCCTTTTCCTACTGTACTGTGTCCCATTACTTCAGGCTGGCTTAATTTATCACACAAACATCTCAAAGTTAACCCCATGCAAAACTGAACACTTGATTCCCACCCTCCCAACTCTACTTAAAATTCCCAGATCCACTGGAACTCATCCCTTACCAATTGATGGCATGTTCCATTTTTTTCTGTTGCCTGGATGAAAATCTTTGAGCCATCTTTTTTGCGCTCTCTCTTTCTCTCTGCTCTCTCTCTCTCTCTCTCTCTCTCTTTCTCTCGATCCTCTAATTAGAAGCATGTTCTTCAACATAAAATATCTTACAGTTTTAGGTTCACAGATATTCTTAGCCTAGAAACTTTTTGGACATTGGATTAAGAACCCCTATCTAATGCTCCTTCCAGGTTTATAATCACATTATGTTTTACATTGAAAGTTTTTATTTGAAACTAGTGGCCCTCAGCCCAGCCTGCACCCTCTCCAATCAGGGACCCCTTGGGGGATGTCCGACTGCTTGTTTAGGCCTGATCCCTGAGAATTGGGCCTAAACTGGCAGTTGGACATCCCTCTCACAATCTGGGACCACTGTCCCCAAACCGCTCACCTGCCTGCCTGCCTGATTGCCTCTAACTGCCTCTGCCTGCCTGATCACCCCTTACTGCCCTCCCCTGCTGACCTGATCTCGCCCCCAACTGCCCTCCCCTGCTGGCCTGATCTCGCCCCTAACAGCTCTCCTCTGCTGGTCTGATCACCCCTAACTGCCTCTGCCTGCCTGATTGCCCCCAACTGCCCTCCCCTGCTGGCCTGATCTCACCCCCAATGGCCCTTCCCTGCCAGCCTGATCTTGCCTCCAACTGCCTCTGCCTTGGCCCCCACCACCATGTCTTTGTCAAGATGGAAGTCGGACATCCAGAAGATGGCCGGTTGACCTGGTCTAATTAGCATATTACCCTTTTATTAGTATACATAGATTATATAAGATAAGATTGCTTAAATGGGGGGAGGGGGGGAGGAAAGCATTTTTCAGAAGGAGGAGATGCTCTTGGCAGACAAAAATACATAATCCCTGTATCTGGACTGATAGCCAGCCATATACACTATACTGCCAAACCAATCATTAAAAAATTGAACCACTTTCTTACACCAGACACCAAACAGCTGTTGCCCTTAAAACCCCTCCTCAGCCCCCACTTTAGGTTCTGCCTTCACAGTTCACCCAGGTTAGGTTCTGATTGGTCGGTTTCTATGCCAGTCAGCGTCAGAAGCTCTGCCTCCTAGGCAGCCATTGGCTCCTCACAGTTCACCCAGATTTGGTTCTGATTGGTTGGTTTCTATGCCAGTCAGCATCTCTAGGTCTATCTCTGGGCCTGATCAGAGAGGCGGGGCTGATCAACAGCCACCCCAGGCTGCTACTGAGCAGGCTGAACTGCTGATCTCTCAGAGAGAGAGAGGCAAGGCTGCTGGCGAGGCCCCGAGAGAGAGAGAGAGAGAGAGAGAGAGAGAGAGAGAGAAACAGGGTCAAGCAGGATCCACAGGCTGTGGATCAGACCCTGCTTCTCTCTCTCGGGGCCTCACCAGCAGCTGCAGTAGCTGCTGATCAGCCCCGCCTCTTTCTCTTCCTGAGAGGCCAGCAATTCAGCAAGCTCGCCAGTCTCCACCCATCAGAGCCTGCTGTGCGTGCAGCCTGGTGTTCGGTAAAGCCTTCAGTCATTATGGACCCTGGGTTTTTATATATTAGGATGATAAAAAATAAAATATGACTCATTTTCCAACAAATAGATGCCCCTTTAATAGTTGGCTCTTTTAAACAACAGAAAAGAATATCTTAATTAGGACTTCTGATTTTTCTTCTCAAGTATTGATAGTATGAAAGTCTCAAGTGGAAAATTCATCACAAAGGAGCCTAAGGATCAGAGAAAACAATGTCAAGTCTGCCTTACCATATTCTAGAGAACTTAGATATTTACAATATCACCAAAGAAAAGGGTTTTAAATATTACTCTAAAATTGCAATATTAAAAGTGCAATAATTAAACATTAGAAAGTGGATTTTAAGAAACTCAGTGGGAACCTTACTCTGGTAATAAAATCAACAACGATCAAGTAAATATTTATTAGACAAATAGAAATTGCAATTGTATCATACAAGCTTTGTTGAATGTGAAAAACTCCTACCTGAGATTCTAAGACGTATCTGACCTTAAAATTATGACAAAGCCTATTGATTGCTTTGGAATTCTGCTTAACATATAAAGTTTTAACCAGTAATGAAGGAAATGATTTGTACTTGGTCATATCTCTTTTCCATCCCTCTCACAATATTCTTATTTTTAACAAAATTACATATTTATTTTAAGCTTTTATTTTAATTATTTATACATAATTTTGGCTTTTAATTAATATTTATAAATATAAAACAATAATTGAAAGATTGAAATATTGGCTATCAACCCTCTGGGATAGCAGAGGTAAAATTCACATGCTCGGAACAGAACAAATTGAAATTAAACTATTCTAGCGTACTCTTGTGTTTTAAAAGCAAAATGGGAGAGTTCTAAAGAAATTTTAGTTATTATTATCATAATTTTGGCATACAGTTAATACATTTTATATTCTAATCTTTAGAAAAGTTTATGGTTTAAGAAATTAAGAGATTTTTTTTTGCATGTATCTGTCCAATTTTCCCAACACCATTTATTGAAGAGACTGTCTTGACTCTATTGTATGCTCTTGCTTCCTTTCTCAAATATTAACTGAGCATAATGGCTTGGGTAGATTTCTGGGTTCTCTGTTTTGTTCCATTGGTCTATATGTCTGTCCTTGTGCCAGTACCAGGCAGTTTTGAGAACAGTGGCTGTGTAATATAGCTTGATATCTGGTATTGTGATCCCTCCAACTTTGTTCTTTTTTCTCAAGATTGCTACAGCAATTCAGGGTCTTTTTCGATTGCAGATGAATTTTTGGAGAGTTTGTTCTAGGTCTTTGAAGTATGCTGTTGGTATTTTAATGGGGATTGCATTGAATCTATAGATTGCTTTGGGTAGTATGGACATTTTCATGATGTTGATTCTACCAATCCATGAACACAGTATATTCTTTCTTTTGTTTATGTCTTCCTCTATCTCTTTTTTCAGAGTCCTGTAATTTTCTGAGTACAGGTCCTTTATCTCCTTGGTTAAATTTATTCCTAGGTATCTTAATTTTTGTGTTGCAATGGTAAATTGGATTTTTTTTTTTTTTTAGTTTCTCTTTCTGTGAGTTCATTATTGGTGTATAAAAAAGCCATAGATCTCTGGGTGTTAATTTTGTATCCTGCTACATTGCTGAATTCATTTATTAAATCTAGTAGTTTTTTTGATGGAGTCTTTAGGGTTTTCTAAGTACAATATCATCTGTGAATAATGACAATTTTACTTCTTCTTTTCCAATTGGGATGCCTTTTATTTTTTCTTCTTGTATGATCACTATGGTTAGCACTTCCAGTGCTATGTCAAACAAGAGTGATGAAAGTGGGCATCCCTGTTTTGTTCCTGTTCTTAGGTGAAATGGTTTTAGTTTTTGCCTATTGAGTATGATGTTGGCTGTAGGTTTGTTATATAAGGCTTTTATTATGTTGAGGTATGATCCCTCTATTCCCACTTTGCTGAGAGTTTAACTTACACCATACACAAAAATAAACTCACAATGGATAAAGGACTTAAATGTAAGGTGGGAAACCATTAAAATCTTAGAAGAAGCAATAGGCAGCAAAATAGCAGAATTTTTCGTAGCAATATCCTTACCAATACAGCTCGTAGGGCAATGGAAACTAAGAAGAAAATAAACAAATGGGACTACATCAAAATAAAAAGCTTCTGCACAGCAAAAGAAACCATCAACAAAACAATAAGAAAGCCCACTACATGGGAGAACATATTTGCCAATGTTATCTCTAATAAGGGTTTAATCTCCAAAATTTGTAGGGAGCTCATACAACTTAACAAAAGGAAGATAAACAATCCAATCAAAAAATGGGCAAAGGACCTAAATAGACACTTTTAGAAAAAGGACATTCAGAAGGCCAAGAGACATATGAAAACATGCTCAAAGTCACTAATCATCTGAGAGATGCAAATCAAAACAACAATGAAGTACCATCTCACACCTGTCAGAATGGCTACCATCAAGAAATCAACAAAGGACAAGTCCTGGAGAGGATGCAGAGCAAAAGGAACCCTCATGGACTGCTGGTGGGAATGCAGACTGGTGCAGCCACTGTGGAGAACAGCATGGAGTTTCCTCAAAAAATTAAAAATGGAACTTCCATTTGACACACTTTAGAAATATATCCCAAGAAAACAGAAACACCTATCAGAAAGGATATGTACACCCCTATGTTCATAGCAGCACAATTTACAATAGCTAAGATTTGGAAATAGCCTAAGTGCTCATCAGCAGATGAGTGGATTAGGAAACTGTGGTACATTTGCACAATGGAATGTGGTACATTTACGCTGCTGTAAAAAAGAAGGCATTCTTACCATTTGCAATAGCATGGATGGAACTGGAGAGCATTATGCTAAGTGAAATAAGCAAGTCAGAGAAAGATAAAGATCACATGATCTCACTCATCCTATATAATAAAAGCCTAGTATGCTAAGTGTTCAGTCATCTGGTTGTCCATTCAACCAATCAAAGCATAATATGCTAATCATATGCTAAAGCCACTCAACTGCTCGTTATGATGTGCACTGACCACCTGGGGTAGACAGTAGAATGGTCGGTCAGTCACTATGGGATGCACTGACCACCAGGGGGCAGATGCTATGACTGGTAGGTTAGCTTGCTGCTGGGGTCCGGCCAATTGGGACTGAGCGAGATGGGCCAGATACACACTGGAGCTTTCCCACGGTCCCTCCCTGGCTGGCCAACCCTCTCTGGAACTGATTGTGCACCGTTGGGGTCCCTTGGGCTGGCCTGCACCCTCTCACAATCCAAGACTCCTCAGGGGATGTCAGAGAGCCAGTTTTGGCCCAATTCTGCAGGCCAGGGGGAGGGACCTCACTGATGCACAAATTAGTGCACTGGGTCTCTAGTTTGTAGAATATAGTGAACAACATAAACTGATGAACAAAAATAGAACCAGTCAAAGAAGCATTGAAGAGACTGTCCAACCTATGAGGAAAGACGGGGGTGGGGTGGGGGGAGGGGAGGGAGAGGGTATAAGAAATCAACCAAAGGACTTGTATGCATGCATATGAGCATAACCAATGGACACAGACCACGGTTTGGGGGTTTGGGGGAGTGAGGCCATGTGCTGCAGGTTGGGGGTGGCTGGGGAGAGGTCAATGGGAGAAAAAGGAGCCTTATGTAATACATTAAACAATAAAGAATTTAAATTAAAAAAAAGAAAAAGAAAAAATCAAACTAATAGGTGTTAAAAGTCCCATTGAGTTATACATTTTTAAGAAAGTATAAAAATACATGCGTTTATAAAATCATTTTGAAATTTGAATAACATAAAGTCAGATTTTAAGATTATAGAATAAATAAAATACAATATCATTGTTAAAAATGAAATAAATGTTTCTACTTAAAATAATATTAGTATAAGTGGCTATCATAGAATTAAACTTCTGGAAACAGAAGGGACTTTAAGCGTTTATTTTATTTATAAGGATATACTATGTTAAATATATATGTTTAATATTGTTAATTGATTTTAGAGAGATATGAAGGAAGAAAGGGATGGGAGAGAAAGAGAGAGAGAGAGGAACATTGATGTGAGAGAGAAACATCAATTGGTTCCCTCCTGTATGCACCCTGACTGGGGTAGAACCCACAACCTGGACATGTACCCTGACTGGAATCAAACCAGTGACCTTTCGGTATACTGGACAATGCTTAACCAACTGAGCCACACTGGCTAGGGAAAAAATACTTTTCATCTTGAACCCTGATAGGAATATGAAGTCTAAAAAAATACATGACACATTTTATTGTCCTCATTATTTCACAACAAAAAGTATGTTGTGCAAAGTCTTCAATAAATGGCGTTGGGAAAATTGGACAGATACATGCAAAAAAATGAAACTAGACCACCAATTTACACCATTTACAAGAATAAACTCAAAATGGATAAAAGACTTAAATGTAAGCTGTGAAACTATAAAAATCCTAGAAGAGACCATAGGCAGCAAAATCTCTAACATCTCTCATAGCAATGTGTTTGCTGATACATCTCCTAGGGGAGTGGTGGGCAAACTCATTAGTCAACAGAGCCAAATATCAACAGTACGATTGAAATTTCTTTTGAGAGCCAAATTTTTAAACTTAAACTATATAGGTAGGTACATTGTTATTAACTTAATTAGGGTACTCCTAAGCTGGCCTTTGCTAAAAATGTCCTCAATCTGATTGAGGTACATTCGCTGAGGTCGACCCCTTCCAACTCTCCCATCCACATTCGTCTTGTATACTTGTTTCGTCTATCTCCTTTTGTTCTCCTCTCTATATGTCCAAACCATCTCAACATACCTTTCTCAGTCCTCGACACTACATCTTCTTTCACTCCACAACGTTCCCTAAAATGAACTTAATAAACTTTACTTAAAGTTTTAAGTCTTAAACTATAGTTATGTTGAATAAAACTTGATATCATATTTAATAACGATATTATTTATTGATAAAATTAAATTCCTTACAATTTACCTTACAATATCCATAAAATTAAATCATGATAATGACTGACAAACACTAATGTGAACAATGGCCTTGCATCTCCTTGGAAAGTTTGGGTAAGTCAGGTTTGTATGTTGTTTTTAATTTTAGGCACGATTCCAGGTTCTCATCAAGAAGATGACTTCTCAATTTACTCCTGATAAGGTTCATGCTTGAAAATGATTGTTCACATAAATATGTAGACCCGAATAAGGAAAGAACAGCAAACGCTAGTTTTTTCAGTTGATTATATGAGTCAGGAATACTATTCCAGGTGTTAAAAATCAACATATCTTCCTTCTCCAGGTCTTTCAAAGCAGACCACTTGTGCTGTGAACTAAGTTCACATTTGTTTTTCTCCAATATTTCTTATATCAGCACAAAGACTTTCAAATTTCGAGCTCCACAATTCTTTTTTTTTTTAAATCCAGCAATTGCATTTCAAAGTTGCCAATGTCAATATTAAAGGGAGAAAAATTTAACTCTGTTTTAGTAGCATTAAGAGGTTTTTTAACAAAGGCTAACATCGCTTTGCTGTTCTTAATTCCTGAAACCTGTTGAGGGTTATTTAAAAGTGTTGTTTTGAACTAGCAAATGTCAATATCAGAATTATTTTCTTGGTGATGTTTCAACAGGCTTGGAAAGTGAATCAAAGTTTCTCTTTCAAAATCTTGAGCAAAAAGAGATAATTTGTTTTCGAATGAAATAACTTCTTCTAACACAGAAAAAATTGTGTTTCCTTTCCCCTGTAGTTTACGAGTAAGCCGATTTAGATGAGACATAACGTCTACCATGAAATAAAATTTTTGGATCCACTGATCGTTCGTTAATTCTGGATAGTGAACACCCTTCTTAAGGAGAAATGCTTTAATTTCTGTTAATAAGGAAGTGAAACATTTCAAAACGTTTCCTCTTAATAATCAACGTACCTTGTTATGCAGCAGAAGATCTGCGTACTCACTCTCCATTTCAACTAAAAATTCTTTATATTGGCGATGATTAAGAGTTTTAGCTATAATGGAGTTGATAATGTTAATCACCAATTCCATAACTTTGCAAATTTCTTCTGGAAATGTCTGTGCACAAAGCGCTTCTTGATGAATGATGCAATGGTAAGTAAGTATCTCATGATTAATTTTTTCTTTCAAAATAGCAACAAACCCGTTTCTTATGTTGGTCATACTTTTCGCCCCATCTGTTGAAATTGAGACAATTTTATCGAGTGGAACATGATGTTTTTCAATGCACTCAGTTACAGCATTTGCTATATCCTCTCCACGTGTTTGACCTTTGAGTGGCAATAATCCTAAAAGTTCTTCTTTAGGACCTGTAGATGAAATAAATTGTACAAAAAAGTGAAACTTGCGCTGTATCATTTATGTCACAAGACTCGTCAACTGCTATTGATAAAGCTGAAACCAATTTAAGATCTTTGACGTGCTGGTTGGCTATATTCGACTGTTCTGTCTTTCACTGTTTTAGCAGACAATGGTAACTCTTTAATTTTTTTTAGAATATCTGCTTTGTTCTTAAAATCCCAAAATAGCTCTTCGGATGCATTTATAAAACAATTTTTTATGTATTCACCGTATGTATATGGTTTTCCTCTCTTAGCAGTCTCTTGACTAACCACAAAACTTGCAATATTAACATTGTTGGAAGATTGCATCCAGTAATTAAATACAGAACTTGATTTTTCTTGACTCTTCTGAAGTTCCTCAACTGCTTTCTTCCCTGCATCACCGACAGGATATTTAGTACTAAATGACACGTGTTTAGTTGTAAAGTGTCTCTCCAAATTTGATTTCTTGTTATGCGCCAATTTTTCCTGACAAATAAGACAGGTCGGAAGGCCATTTAAGTTTTGAATGAACGCGAAAGTCTTGGTCCATTCAACTTTATTTTATTTATTTATTTTTTAAATATATTTTATTGATTTTTCACAGAGAGAAAGGGAGAGGGATAGAGAGCTAGAAACATCGATGAGAGAGATACATCGACCAGCTGCCTCCTGCACACCCCCCACCGGGGATGTGCCCACAACCAATGTACATGCCCTTGACCAGAATCGAATCTGGGACCTTTCAGTCCGCAGACCGACGCTCTATCCACTGAGCCAAACCTGTTTCGGCTCCATTCAACTTTAAATTCACGATTTTTGTCTTCTGTTTTTCTTTGCTTCTTCTCTGTAGCCATGTCAAATAGAGCACCTAAAAAAAGTTTCATTTTTAATAAAGCCACCAACACAAAATAATTACAATTCTTAAATTGATGACAAAAATACCTGTAGGATTTGCAGCTGGTTGGGAAAATACAGGTAACTTTATGCTTCAAGTAGGTACTTTTGTCACCCGCGCGTGATGTGCGGACGCGACTAGCACTAACCACTGCACATGAGGCTGCTGACTGACTGGCTCACTCAACTCGTGCATGAATCACGCATGCCTCCCCTGCGCTGCGGATCCCATGGCCCCTCTGCGCCGTGTCTCCCGTTGCCCGACCGACCGACACCCCCACTTCTTCTAACGCCACTTCTTCAAAATAGACTCGCCCACACCAAAAACTGACTTCTGTGCATGGGCCACGAAGTTTCAATCGCACTGTATGTGCGCGCCCGCACAGGGTATTTTGTGGAAGAGCCACAGTCAAGGGGCCAAAGAGCTGCATGTGACTCACGAGCCGCGGTTTGCCGACCACTGTCCTAGGGCAAGGGAAACAAAGGAGAAAATAAACAAATGGGACTATCTATACATATAAAGAGGTAATATGTTAATTTGTCCATTACCGTGTCCCAGTCATGACCAGTCTGTGGGCGGGGACGGGGGCAGGGGCTTCCGCCCCGAGTGCTCACCTCACGCTGCCTGCGTGCGTCCCCGCCCAGCACTGAGGTGAAGCTGCCTGCGTGCGTCCCCGTTCAGCGCTGAAGTGACGCTGTGGGGGAGGAGGGTCTAGGCTTTAAGGGGGACCTCAGACCACGCCCCCTGCCCCTGCGCTGGGCCAGGGGACCTCAGGTTGCCCACCCTGACCTGGCGCCGGGCTGGGAGACTTCATGCTGTGTCCCCCGCCCAACCGCCAGTCTGGGGGACCTCAGGCTGCTTCCCCCACCTGACAGAGCTTGACAGGGGACCTCAGGCTGCACCCCTGGCCCCGGGGACCTGAGACTACGCCCCCCACCCGGAGGGGCTTGATGGGAGTGGGGCTGGCCAGTTCTGGGTCTCACCCAATGAAGGTGGGGCTGGCCAGGTCTGGGTCTCCTGTGTTTTCGAAGTCCATGCAGGTGGTGGACGGGGATTTGATGCTAGGTCCCACGGCGCATCCCAGACTCTGAAAGGAGGGAGACTTTATGTACATTTTACTACTTTCCTTTCATATCTGTCACTTCTATTATAGAGAAACTAGAGGCCCGGTGCATGAAATTTGTGCACGGGGGTCCCTCAGCCCAACCTGCACCCTCTACAATCCAGGAGCTCTCAGAGGATATCCTACTGATGGCTTAGGCCCACTCCTCGTGGTTCTCTGCTCTCTGCGGGCTGGGAGGTTTCGCTGTAGCCATGGAGATGAAGCCCCCATGCCATGCTGTCTACTCTCTGCCTGCTGTTGCCATGCGCCATGCAAAGGAAGCCCCAATGCCCTGCAGTGTGCTCTGTCTGCCAGGCCTGGGGGCTTTGAGGACACTGACACACTAAGGAAGCTCCCATGCCCTGCTGTCCAGGCTCTGTTTGCAGGGCCTGGGGCTTCCCTGCTGCTGCGGAAGCCTCCATGCCCTGCTGTCCCGGCCCGGCTCTGTTTGCAGGGCCTGGGGCTGCCCCGCTGCCACGGAAGCCATCATGCCCTGCTGTCTGGGCTCTGACTGCGTGACTCAGGGTGGATCAAAAACCCCTCTAGAGGCGGATCCAGCTTCGCTGTTCCTGCCAACAGGCTGGACACTCCAGCAGTGGAGCTGAGCGGACTGGGCACCGCCATCTTGTGGCTATGGGGGCCGCCATTTTTGTCGTGGAGTGATGGTTAATTTGCATATTACTCTATTATTAGATAGGATGGCAAATAGCAATATTAAAATATTTCTTCTAATTAATTCCCTTTTAATGTGCATGAATTTTGTGCACTAGGCCACTAGTATCAAAATAAAAAGCTTCTTCACAAAATATATACATAAAAAAAGAAATAAAAAAGTCTGACCAACATGGATCAGGGTTGAGCATGGACCTAAAACCAGGTCAGGGAATATGCCTGAGTTGCAGGCTTGATCCTCAGTGGGAGGCATGCAGGAGGCAGCCAGTCAATGATTCTCTCTCATCATTGATTTTCTATCTCTTTCTCCCTCTCCCTTCCTGTCTGAAATCAATAAAAATATATTAAAAAAAGCTTCTGCACAGCAAAAAAAACCCATCAGCATAATGAAAAGGAAACCCACTGTATGGAAGAACATATTTGGCAATGATAACAGGTTAATTTCCAAAATATATAAGGAACTCATACAACTTAACAAAAGGAAGACAAACAATCCAATTAAAAATGGGCAAATGACCTAAATAAGCACTTCTCCAAAGCGGACATACAGATAGCCAAGAGACATATGAGAACATGCTCAAAGTCACTGATCATCAGAGAAATTCAAATTAAAAAGACAATGAGGTATCACCTCACACCTGTCAGAATGGGTACCATCAACAAATCAATAAATGACAAGTGCTGGCAAGATGTGGAGAAAAGGGAACCCTCATGCACTGCTGGTGGGAATGCAGACTGGTGCAGCCACTGTGGAGAACAGTATGGCGTTTCCTCAAAAAATTAAATATGGAACTGCCATTTGACCCAGTGATCTCTCTTCTAGGAATATTTCCTAAGAAACCTGAGACACCATTTAGAAAGAATATATGCATGCCTATGTTCATAGCAGCACAATTTAAAATAGCTAAGATCTAGAAACAGCCCAAGTGCCCATCAGTATATGAATGGATAAAAAAACTGTGATACATTTACACCATGAAATACTATGCAGCTGTAACAAAGAATGAACACTTACCCATGGATGGACCTGGAAAGTATTATGCTAAGCAAAATAAGCCAGCCAGAGAAAGACATATATCACATGATCTCACTCATATGTGAAATCTAACGAACAAAATAAATTGATAAACAAAATAGATCAGAGACATAGAAGCATGGAACAGACTAATAAATTTCAGAGGAAAGGTGGAGGTGGTGGGTGGGTAGGGAGAGATTAGCCAAAGAACTTATATGCATTATGCATAACCCATGGACACAGAAAATAGTGTGGTGAAGGCTTGCAGGGTGTGGAGGGTAGGAGAAGTTGGGGGAGGGAGGAGGGTCAATGAGGAGAAAAGAGGGACATCTGTAATACTTTTAGCAATAAGGATAACTTAAATAAAACAGCATGATAAATATTTTGCTACTATTCTCTTCTCCCCCACCACTGGCAGTCACATACTAAATAAAAATTGCATACATATTTGAAAACCTGGGAGTGGCCTTAAAATACTTTTCAACACATTCCTTTAAGTAGTCATTTCTTATTGATCTGAGTTGGCTAACAGATGAAACTTTTTTACCATTCTCTCCTCATGGTACCACAGCTTCCATTTAGCTTATGATCTTGACTGGCTAAGAGTTATGTCTTTTTAACAAAATATCACACAACTTTTTCTCCAAGATTGTCCAACATACTGCTGTTGAATATTCCAGCTTTCTCTTAAAACTGGCTGATCTCTTTTTTTTTAATATTTTATTGATTTTTTTTACAGAGAGGAAGGGAGAGGGATAGACAGTTAGAAACATCAATGAGAGAGAAACATCGATCAGCTGCCTCCAGCACACCCCCCACTGGGGATGTGCCCACAACCAAGGTACATGCCCTTGACTGGAATCGAACCTGGGACCCTTGAGTCTGCAGGCCGATGCTCTATCCACTGAGCCAAACCGGTTTCGGCTGGCTGATCTCTTTTAAACAAATCCAAGAATACATTTTTCACATTTGTAAGAAATAGATGATAAAATGCATCTAACAATTTTCAGGAAGCCCAGTTAATTATCACAAATTCTAAAATTCTGAGTATAAGTAAACTAGTTCAGGAAATTGCACCAAATAATTTTATTTTAAAATATTAAAAGACTAGGGCACATTTAGATATACCTTTAGTACCCAGCAGCCTGTCCATGCTTAATAAAGATTTTTTTCCTTTATATTTACTGATCTAATTTAAAAGTGCCTTTGAAAGATCAGTATGCTGGCATAAAAAATAGCATGCATATCTTTATTGTAATAATCTTAGCTTTCCCTAACTTGAAGCATAAAAGCCTTTCAGTAACTGATGTTAAATTCTTAAAATAGACTACATTATCTTCAACCTTATTATCTGTTCCCATATGTCATAAAATGATAAGTTTCCACCAGAATACCAGGAAATATACAAAAGGAGTCAGTAAGTGGTATTGCTTTCCTAATGCCTTCTGGGAGACATGTTAAATTTGATTCTGATGTTTTAATGTAACATAATAAAATAGGAGGAAAAATATATATTTTCATTGTTAAAATCATAAGTTAGGAAACACTATGTTAAATTTTCCCTGATTTTAAACATTATATAAACATGTGAAAGAATAGATTATGCATTTGCCCTAATATTCATTTACTCATTGAACAAATATTTTGAGTGCCTTTAGATGCTAGTTCTTCTAGGTTACAGCAGTGAAAATCAAACAAAACAAATCTCTAGCTGTGGTAGACAGCCTGTCAAGGGGCTACCAATGATCTCAGCTTTCTGGTATTCACACCTTTGTGTAATCCCATTTCCTGAGTGTTTGCTGGACTTAATGATTCACTTTTAAGCCATATAATATGGTAAAAGTAATGGATGCCATTTCAAGATTGGGTTATAAAAAGACTGATTCTGTCTTGCTAAAACTGTCTTCTGCTCTTGCTCTTTCTCTTGATGAGCCCCCACTCTGGGAAAACAATCTGCCATGTGTGAGCTGCACTATGGAGAGGCCCACGTGGCAGGGAACTGATGTTTCTGGCCAACAGCCGGTGTAGACCGGGGCATGCCAATAGCCATCTTGGTGAACTTAGAAGTACATCTTCAGAGACTTCCCAAATAGACTGAATTTGGATGCAGATCTTTCCCCAATTAAGCCCCTGCCAATACCTCAATTTCAGCCTGAAACAAGGCACCCAGCTCAGTTTTGCCCATATTCTTGACCCACAAAAACTGTGAGATAATAAATCTTTATTGTTTTGAGCTCCTAAGTCTTGGGGGTAATTGGTGACACAGAAATAGACAATAGCCATACTTGATCTCATTTTTTATTTATATTTAAACTAGAGGCCTGGTGCATGAAATTGTGCATGGGGGGGTGTATACCTCAGCCCAGCCTGCACCCTCTCCAATCCGGTAACCCTCGGGGGATGTCTGACTGCCTCTTGCAATCCGGGACCGCTGGCTCCTAACTGCTCGCCTGCTTGCTTGACTGATTGCCCCTAACCACCTCTGCCTGCCAGATCACCCCTAACCACCTCAGCCTGCCTGCCTGATGGCCCCTAACTGCTCCCCTGCTGGCCCAATCACCCCTAACTGCCTCTGCCTTGCCCCACACCCGGGACCCAGGATTCCCTCCTCCGGCCGGTTGCAGGCACCAAAAACCCAGGATTCTCTCCCTCTGGGCCAGCCACAGCTGCAGGGGACCGTGGGCGAGTGACTTCGCCCGGGTTGCAGCTGCAGGCGCCTGGGACCACGGGACATGCAGCTTGTCCCTCTCCTGGGCTGCAGCCCCAGCCACTGGCTCCTGGACCGTGGGGCGGGCAGCTTGTCCCTCTCCTGGGCCACAGCCTGTCTGGTCTCCATTCCTCTCTCGTGAGCTCATTTGTGCCTAGCTGGTCCCCATTTCTCTCTCCCCAGTGTTGAGTGTCTGAGATGTTACAGCGTGACTACATGAGGGCTTGACGATGTGAGGGCATGATGACCACTTGCATATTAGATCTTTATTATATAGGATTTGTGATCTGACCTAAGAAGAAAACATTCTAGGGTATGGTGGATATAAGGATTAATGTGAACAGTATCATGATTCCCCCAAAATTTAAAAATATGACCCAACAATACCCAAAAGAGTTAAAAATAGGGACTCAAAGATATATTAGTACACCTATCTTCATAGTAGCATTATTCATAATAGCCAAAAGGTAGAAACAACACATGTCCATTGATAGATGAATGAATAAACAAGATGTGGTATACATTTACAATGGAATGTGATCCAGTCTTGAAAAGAAAGATAATTCTAACATATATTACAATATAGATGAAATCTGAATACATTATGCTAAGTGAAATAATCATACAAATACTGTATACTAGTAACTCCATTAAATAAGCCTCCCAAAGTAATCAAATTCATAAAGACAGAAAGTAGAGTGGTGACTGCCAGGGTCTGGGAAGAGGGGGACATGGAGAACTCATTGTTAAATAGGTATGGAATTTCAATTTTGGAAGATGGGAAGAATTTTAGAAATGGGTGATAGTGATGATTGCGCAACCATGTGAATGTACTAATGTCATTGAACTGTACACGTAAAATAATTACAATAATTAATTTTATGTAATATATGTTTTAACACAGTAAAAAACAAAACAAAACACGACCACACAAATAAATAAAAACAAATGGACAAAGAAGAACTGATATAAAGAAAAACTCTCCCTTCACTCCCACACTCTCCCTAGGCTCAGACAATTGAGGGTGACTGAATAAATTTCAGTTTGGTGTGCTACAGGAGTCATCGAGGTGGGATGTGAATGCTCTTGCAGCGATGAGAGACACTGGCTATGCTTTCCCATCCCCAGTGATTCAAGAAGGGCGAGAGTTCCTTGAATGCACACGCACACAAGGAATGATGGAATCAACCTCAACAGAAAAAGAGAGTAAAGACGTAGAAAGCCCAGATTACAGAGTTTCAAAGCAAGCCAGTATGGACTAGATTATGGTGACTAGATGAGACAAGTTACTAGAGAGTAATGGAGTGTGGGAGACATATGGCTAACCCTTGATTGTTCACTGATGGGGTGGGGGTGTGGAGCTCACTCTCAGATTAATTTTTTGTGTATGGGGTTTTCAGGACTAAGTCTATCATGGCACTTCACATAAATTCGAATCTATATATAGCTAGAAAAGAGACAGAATGGGAGGTGAGGATTTGGGGCCAGAGTGAGAGACTATATCCAGTCAGAAAACATGTGGCTGTGTATGGACCTGAGTCTAGTATCAGGCTGTTGCCTTTACCTGCAGGTAAGATTGAGAGGACAAAGGGAACCGGGGTTCTCCTGTGTGGAGAACAGATTATAACCTGCCCCCTCAGAGCACACACGAGGCAAGTGCAGACAACCTCCGTCTGGGGATGAAGGTCTCCAAGTCCTGGTGTTGCTTTCTTCCACTCCAGGTTTTTCTTCGTTTCTTCAGCATCTGACTACAGTGTGAAGGGAACTTCATACAGTTGAAAGATTACGTCCTGACTTATTTCTCAGGATCTTTGGTGCTGAGTATTGTCTCAGTGGTCATTTCAAAGCAGTTTGGTGAAGATCGTAGCAAAAACCTTTACTGACAGAGTAGGGTCATGGGACGTTTGAAAACAGAGTATTACACTGTTCTGAGGGGGTAACAGGGGAAAAAACCCCCAAAAAACAAGTGGGAGATTGCGATGGAAATAATACTAAAGGGTGGAGAAGCATTTTGCTCTTCCTACCAATGACCTGCTTCCTTTTATCATTTTCACTTCACATTTGGGTGTTATTTATATTACCAAATACTGACATTTCAATTATTAATACATGTTTGATTTAAATCACATCAGTATAATTGTGAAGTGAAGTGGATTGTAAATTTGCTATCTTTATCCATTTATATTATTAGATGTATACAGGACATTATAATTGCTTGCAAGGATACACAGATAATTAAATGTATACTCTTTTATGTTTTTTCCTGCAGCTGAAATAAAATGGAAGGACATAAACATTTTCCTTGCAATGTGATCAGTAGGATAGCAGAGGCATGGAAAGAGTACAGAGGAGTGCTTGTGGGGCGAGAGGAGCTTTTCTAGAAAAGATAAATGTTTATTAAAGAACAAAATTCAACTGAGTACATTTTAAAGATCTTATTGGCTTAATTCAGAGATTCATGAATCAAATAGCATCCAATCTGGCAAATAGAATGGAGCTTTGAAGAGCTGTCCAAGGCAAGAGCTGTCTAGAACAAGGTGAGCAAGAACAAGAGAGTTATTCTGGGTATTTGCTGGTTTGTTAAAATAGGTTTACTTTCCTTATATGGAGCAAAAGGAAGTCTTAGAGCAGGGTTAGGTAACCTGTGCTGAGCAGGCAATTGCTGATTGGTTGACTTAGGCCAGTGATGGCTAACCTATGACACGCGTGTTAGCACTGACACGCGGCCGCTGAGGCGGCCGCATGCCCAGGATGAAACATTTGCTGCTTCTGAGGATGAAACATTTGCGAAATAATGTTTTTTCCTCAAAGTGACACACTACCTGAGTTATGCTCAGCTTTTTTGTGAAGTTTTACACACTAAGCTCAAAAGGTTGCCCATCACTGACTTAGGCCTTCCTTTTTTGGGAGAGTTGAGCATAAAAACTTGATTAACTTTTGTCTTGCTGACAAAGGCCTTTGTGAGGCTTAATGTGAGCGACTCCATCTTGGGACTAATCTGCTTACTTTAACATGTTAACTGTCTTGCATAGGTAGTAGCTCATGGATAAGCAGAGGAATGTGAGAGACCATGAAGCCAGCAAATATTTTAATACAGCTGTAGCTCTGGGTGTGCATGGGGGGAGAGCATGAGATATGTCAGGAGAGGTAAGTAGAACTCAGACCCTGCTGGTTCCTGTGTGCCTAGCCTTGCATCCTTACAGACAGTGGAGGCCCTAGTGATAAAAGTGAGATAATCACTTTTGTAGATGAAAACCATAAAATGGAATTGTTCCACTATAATTATAAATGGTTTTAACTACATGAATTATGTGGCTCTTCTCCCTCCACTTTTTCTGTCTCCACCTCCACATTTTTGAGGTCAGCTGTGATTACTCAGATGTAGGTGATTCTCACTCCCGGGACACTACACATCCCACCTGGGGAGGTAGATATAGAGGATTGTGGTGAATGAGGTATAGAAAGGTTAAACAAAACTGTTCATTTATTTATTAAAATTCATTTAATATTACTATAATTTTTTTAGTTATTTTTGGAGACCTTTTTATCTGGGAGACAACACTGATCATTAGATTTCCTGGGTTCCTATGTTTTCAAATCAGAAGAAAGTAAAAAATGAACAAACAAAACATTCTTTATTTTCTTCAATTTTAAAATCTCCCCTTTTTCTTTTATTATATTTTTATTTAATCCTTAAATATTATAAGCACAGTTACTTTTATTTGTTTTTGAATGTTATCAATTAATGGTAATATGGTAAAAGTTTAACTTATGGAAAAAATAACCACAAAAGAAATATAAAAATAATATTTCACTGATGCTGGGAAAAAATAAAGACTTATCTCCTTAGATTATATAAGTATTTCTTTAGATAAGTTGCTTTGGTTCCATTAGTTGTATGCTGTCTATTGAATTATTTAAAAAATAAAATACTTGTATTATAAAATGAAAAGATGTAACAATTCCCCTATCATAAAAATTCTGTACTGTAAAGATAATATAATCACCAAGGGAAAATAGCTTGAAATCTTATAATATAAGGATTTGTTTCATGATGATCCTGAAAAAGATTAGTTATAGCTGAATATTATTTTGAATAGTTTGCTAGGGTTTTCTGTTCTTACTTTGGAATTTATTCCTAAGAATAGTATGTGCAAAAAATCAGTTTGAAGAGAATTAAAAAAATCCTCCTTGGATCCAGTGAAGAAGAAGTATATTGCAAAGTCAAGTAGCAATAGCAATAGCAAAGCAATAAGGACAACAAAAATAAACAAAACTAAAATCCTAGGCATATCTGAGTTAGTTTCTGGACCAAGACTAAATCTTATTTTTCAAGAGAATATATTTTCCTTGCATAATTATGAGTTAGAACTACTGCTTTCTGTGCCTTTCTATAATTCATTCATTAGACAATGAGCTTTTGAGTGAGTTCTATTGTATTAGTTACTATATATAGGGTTCTTCCGAGAGGTTGACAGTTGAGTGGAGGACACAGATCAGAAAAGAGTAATGAGATAAGAACTGAGAAGTTTCCATTGACTATAGCAATGAGGGGTGAGCCTTTGTTGGAGCTGCTTCCATAGAGTATAAGTCATTGTCTGGCTTGAGGGGAGATAGATAGAAAGGTATTGGAGACAGACTGTAGACATTTTCATCAAGTTTGGCTCTGAAGGTTGAAGAGGAGGGGTAGGGGTTTCCTGGGGGCTCAAAGGGGAAGGAAAATTTTTGTATTTCAAAATTGAAGAGTGTTATGCTTGTTTAAATGCTAGCCAGAAGGAAAGAGAAGCGAGAGAGGTTGAAGATATTGAGAGACAGTTACAATATACAATGCCATACCTATGAGTGGAAATAAACAATAAAACAATAAAACCTATGGGCTGGTAAGGGTAGAGATCAGATACCATTTCTGAAGTACAGAATAGATTGAACATCCTTTGGGATCCTTTCTTTCAGATTAGACTAGTTGAGGCAGATGGTGCCCTTTCCTACCATACTTCTTGCTTCTCTACCCAGATTTTCATAATGTGAAAGGTGCTGAGGTAAAAATAACTGAAGAAATGGACCATTATTGTCACATACTCTACCACCTTTTTCTTTTTTTCCTTTATAAAGGATAGCCTGACTGGTTTTAAAATGATTACTTTAAAAAAGTAATAAATCTATATGAGGCCAATAAGATTTCTTGTGAGCCTTCATACATTTGAAATCATTTTAGCAAAATAAAAAAAATATGAGGTATTACCTTTGTGAACTAATAACATTTTGGGTTATTAATCTATAGTGTTCTTGCTTTCTGTTTTCCTATTCATTATGTCCATTTAAGGAGGTATTTTGCTATTATGGTCGTCAAACCAGGCATGGGTAGAATGGAAAGGAAATGGCAAGTCTGTCTGGATTTTTTCTGAAGGCGAAATCTTTAGAAGAAATTGAAATGATGATGGAGGAGTTAAAGAGAAGGGGATTCATGGATATAGACAAAATTACTTGAACACATTGTATTGGACAGTGGTGTTTGCTCTCTAGGCTGGAAAGATCTCTCCAGGCATTAGACGTTCAGGGAAGATGCTGAAGAGGAAATCTCTGGATCCTGAAATTAGCAACTACCACTCCCTCTCTCCCACAGCACTGCTGGTGAGGCTGCAAGATCTGAGTGAAGAATGGCTTGTTGGTGCCTTGGCAGGAGGGATCCCGGGCAGCTAAGTTTCCTGTGGCCCCTAAGCCTGGCTCAGAGAAAGCAGAGCCATCAGAATGGACTTGGGCCACACAGCAACGGGTGGCTTAGCGAAATCTTAATGACTGTAGCCTGAAGACAAGATGCCCACACTGCCTCTATTTCAGTCACTCAAACAATTCTGCTCAGCATGATCTTACTGTTCCAGAAAAATAATTATTCTCATTTTGATGAATTTTAAAGGACAGGAAGGGCAAGCTCGAGAGAGAGAGAGAGAGAGAGAGAGAGAGAGAGAGAGAGAGAGAGAGAGAGAGGTAAAAAAGCAAAGAATCCAAACCTCATAGGTGCCACTCTCCCCAAAACTTGGTGTCTCTTTAACCAATGTATTCATACTGCAGTTTTTCACTTTGGATTCACTTTAGTATAGATTTATGATTCACCAGCACAGAAAGTAACCCACTCTTGAGGTATATGACCGCATTTCTGTGTTCCTATAGCTGAATCATACAGCTTCTTTATAAAGAATTAAAAACTGAGAATGCCTGTACGAATATATCGTAACCTTCAATAGAAAAAGGATGAGTATTAAATTACTTTTTATTTCAGTTTTATGGTAAAAAACCCCAGTGTACAATAAATGTTTTACTAATCTTTCTCACATCAATTGTATAAGAAAAATGATGCTTGAAAGTTAAGTACTTTTCTGAGGTGAATCAACTAGTAAGCTGCAAAGCTGGTCTTTGAATGCAGGTTTTTGTCCTCCCCTTTCTCTGTCATTTCTACGTCTTTCTACTAGTGTTTCTGCCTTCTTTCCATAATAGTAATATTTATTTTTTTAAAAATATACATAATTTATAGAATCTTTTGTCTCTAAAGCAGTAACTTTGTGCACATATTCTAATAGTATTACTTTTTACAAAAAAAAATAGAACATTTTTCTATATTTGCCTTCAATATCGGTTTATCAGCCATGTAAGAAAAAGAGTTTTATTTCATGTCTCTTCATAGCATACATGTCTAAAACTGACACTGGATTGATCACTGACAATTATTATAGGCTTGGTACTGGATTACTAGTGGATAATTTTAA
The DNA here is from genome assembly GCF_027574615.1 of Eptesicus fuscus. NCBI lineage: Eukaryota > Metazoa > Chordata > Mammalia > Chiroptera > Vespertilionidae > Eptesicus > Eptesicus fuscus. The sequence continues at coordinate 88,007,774 of NC_072475.1, read as the reverse complement.
AAATTCTTAATGGATAAAAAATATGACATCCGGGTTGACTTCAGAGAAAAATGTGTTATGAGGTCTTGAGGCAATTTTTAAAAAGCCTTACAGTGTGAGATCATAGCATTTGAGAACTGAAACAGATCTTTGTCCAACTTCCTTCCCAGCTCAAAGTTACTTTTAAGTGGTTTAACTGTGGTTTAAAGATAGCATACAGATTATCACATTAGAAACACAAAGTTTTTCAAGAAAATGTTCACCAAGAAGATTCATTTTCCATCTTTACACATTCTTAAGACATTTAATTCCAAGAAGGAGATTTAATGTCTACCACTAGAGCTAATGGAACATTGAAGACAGATTTCTACTTAATCCCCCTGAACCAAAGAAAGCTAATTTTTAAGGCTTCATATACAATGAAGATTAAGAATTTTATAAAATCCAGGTGGATAAACGATATTCATATTATATACTTAAAAATTTATACCTTTTCTTAAATGTGTTTTAATTTCATTTTTAAATAGAATTGAGGATTTAAATACTCTGGATTTTAATCATTATCCATTACTATTATTTTATGATGTAGAAATATTGCATATATTATGCTTCCTTATAGCTGGGTTAAATATGTTTACATTGTCTAATTCTTTATAATGGATAGTCACTTCTAACACTTGGAGGGTTGTTCTAATAGAATATCAACTTTCTTGTGACTTAGGACTTTTTATTGAATTTATAATCAGGAAAATAAATCTCAATACTCTATAGTTGTCCTATTTTATTCATAGGAAACCAAGTAGTATGCACTTTTATTTAAAGAAGCCAACTAGGTAATAATTCTTTAATGTTTGTTATAATACTTTCTATATCTGTAGTCTTCCATATAATATTAATAATTGCTCAAGATTACTATATATGGCCTAAAGTCAGCATTTAAAAAATATGCTGAAGAAGGGCTATTAAACATGTACAATTTCCTTTTCTGAAATATGTAGTCATTAAAACTAAGGTGTTTTTTTTTTGTGTGTGTGTGTGTGTGTGTGTGCCACGTGTGAAAATGTGTCATTGTGGGAGTAGTATTATTGATTTTCTAGGTAGAACACATTCTCCAAAACATCCAAAAATTTATAAAAATGTAAATACATGTGTCTCATAAAAATGTAGATTAAATAAAATGTTTGGGCCATGAATCTCCCTATTAAAATTTGAAATGAGATAAAATATTTTCAAATATCCTTAAATATTTATTTCCTGGAATTCAATATATATTGAACATTTAAAAAGCTAATTTACAAAATGTTCTGTTAATTGGTTTATCTAATTTACCTAATGAAGAAAATAGTTTTCAATAAGCCCTCTATATAATCCTTGAAATGATGTATGAATTTTTAACTTTTGATACATTTTTTAGCAAAACTTGCAAACTTTCTGAGACAATGTTATTTTAAAATATGTTGATTATAATGTTATTTGAGTAGATTGCAGCTTTCTGAGGTCAGAAAAATGTCTTATTCAGCCTAGTGTCCCTAGCACTTAGCACAAGTCTTAGGACTTGGACCTATTTTTTCAGTCTACTGAATTAATAAATGATTAATAAGTTTTTCTTTATGAGGCATCTTTAGGATATCTACAGCTTCTTTAATATATTGGATTTTTATTGTTCAAATAGAAGCATCTTTTTAGTTTCCTAATGAACCTCCAATCATTTAAAATATATTAATGCATAAGAAATAAATCAACAAGTTATTTACTGACTACCTGCATGAAAATAAAATACAAGTTACAATATGTAAGATTTTTAGCTCTTTGTGGAGATATTGTATAATGGCATTGCTTAGAAAAGATAAATTGGGCCAAATTATGAAGCCCTTGAAACTGAGGCATGAAATTTAAGCTTATTGAAGTAGGCAATAAAATCCATTTTAGGTCTTTATCAAGGGTTTAAGTATGATAAATTCAGGGTTTAGACTAAATGAGCCTCACTATAAGGAACTCTAAAAGATGGATAAGGTTGAAGACAGGCAGCTCAGCTGAGAGACTGTTGCTATAATTCAGATGTGAGCTGGGTGGTGGAAATGCGAATAGAGAAGAATATAATAGAAGATATTTAGCAGGAAATGTGTATAAGAAGGGATATTAGTCAAGGAGAAGTTAAATTAAAAATTTCAAGTTGGTCTGACTGTAGGCATGAAGAGAAGGGGACTGGAAAATTTGATGTCTCATTTTAGGCTCATTAAATTTGAAATGACAGTAAGAAATCAAGGATATTTTAATTCCTTACTGTCATTTCAAATTATATTACATATTACATATGTGCATATATTATATATATGTACTTCCAGGTGGATGTTCTATCACACACACACATACACACACACACACACACACACACAGCCAGCCATTTAGAAATGTGAATTATAAGGCAAAATGAAATACATATACATATATATATGTATATATATTAATATGTTTTAAAATTTATTTCAGAGAAGAAGGGAGAGGGAGAGGGAGATAAAAACATCAATGATGAGAGAGAATCATTGATTGGCTGCCTCCTGCACATCCCCTGCTGGTGATCTAGCTCACAGTTTGGACATGTACCCCGGCCTGGAATTGAATACTGACCTCCTGGTTCATGGGTCAACACTCAACCACTGAGCCACACCAGCTGAGCTGAATATATATTTTGAGCATCATCAGCAATGAGGGAGTGGTTGAAGTTATGCTAAGGCAGCATGCTGTGGGATAATGTAGAGACAGAGAGCAGTCACATTGAATCCTATAAAATAAAAATGAAAACTGGAGAAGGAACTACCTGAGAAGAAATAAGGAACTACCTGAGAAGAAATAATGAAGAGCAAAGAAGAGAACCAGGTTAAAGTAGGAGATGCAATGGGTAAAGAGAGTGTCAAGAAAGGAGATGTGGCTGTGGTAGGTAGAAGCTTATTTCTATCAGCTCAGAAGAACAGATTGTTACATTTTAAGGAATTTTATGAGTCAGTTTTTAAACACAGCCAATTTAAATTATATTAAATCCAAGTAAAAATATGTTAAAAACAGTTAATATATATAAGTTATCATTTTCTAAATATTTTACTACCTTTTACTGTTATTCATACTATTTAGGTTATTTATACATATTATATCTGTATGGTGGAAATACTATAACATGGTGTTCTATTCAATTGTCCATTTATTTCCAGCTCAACATGCAGTGATGTTCCATTGATAGCTTGAAATTAGCAATGTGGGAGTATTTACACCATAAAGATGGCAAGTGCCAAAATTTGGGCCCGGTGTATATTTCTGTTAATTATTTAGGCAAAGAATTTGCAAACTACATAATTTGGATCAAATCTCATTCATTGTTTGCTTTTGTATATAACTGTATTTGTACATACTTGGACTATATATATATATATATATATATATATATATATGTATGTATATATATATATATACACACATATATATATATTCTATATATATAAAACCCTAATATGCAAATAGACCGAACAGTGGAATAACCGAACAACCGAACAACTGACCAACTGGTTGCTATGACATGCGCTGACCACCAGGGGGTGTGCGCGGAACATGATGGGCGTCGGTAGCAGGTGGCAGAGTGTGGAACATGGTGGGCATTGGCCGTGGCTGTATGGTGGAGCAGGTGCGCGGGGACACCAGACCAAGGCGGGGTGCTGGTCGCTGTCATCAGGGTGAGACTTTGGTGGTTACTGAAAATTCTTGGCTCCCGTGTGCCATTGTCCCACCAGGCGCTTGCACCTGCAGCCAGCGCCAGCCCTGCTTGCACCTGCTGCTGGCACCCAGTGCCGGCCCCTATCGCCCAGCACTGTGCGGGTGTGAGTGGAGGCTGCTGGCCATGATTGCCCCTGAGGGCTTCGCCACCTCCCCCTGCTCTTGAGGGGAGATCGGTGCCGGCAGCTACTGCTTGCATTCACTGACGGCGCCAGCCCTGCTTGCACCTGCTGGTGGCTCTGGCCCCAATTGCTCCGTGCTGTCAGTGGGTGCGAGTGGGGCCAGCGCCATCAGTGTGTGGGAGCGACAGCGATGGGAGCAGGGCTGCTGGCAGACAGGGAGCTGCGGTGGGAGGGGCTAGGTGGGAGCACAGAGGATGGGCCAAGACCTGCCCCTGTGCCCACCGCAGCCTCGCACCCACAGTTCCTTTCAAGGTGCATGAATTCGTGCACTGGGCCCCTAGTTACAATATATAGTTCAAGTTTTATTGGAACACAAACATAACCATTTATTTATATACTGTCTATGTCTGCTTTTGCATGATAATAGCAAGTAAGATAAATCATAACACAAACTATCTGGCTTATATAGTCTAAAATATGTGCTATCTAAGCTTTTACAGAGAAAGTTTTCTACCCCTGATCTACACATAAGAAAGTGCTGAGGATCATGTAAATGCCAAAGGTTAAACTTAAACACACATTGTATGTACAGGTGTCACATTGTGAGGACCACAGAATTTGAGAAAATTTTCTACCAGTATTTGCAAATTATTATCTCACTTAGCAAAAAGTTGCCCACACTATTGACAAATGTGTGAAGTTCTAATATGTGTCTGTGTTTTGACATTTTTATTGTACTCAAAAACATAAACAAAATGTCAACTGATATCCACATTAGAATGGTCAGTTTCAAATATAGATTGGATATGGATACAAGAGTTCAGCAAAAATCCACAAAAGCTTTCTGTGAGGATCAATTGGCTATATATATGGAATTTTCAATAAAGAACATTGCACATATTATTATTTTTAAATTTTATTCTATACAATCTTTATGTCAGTAAAATTTACAATAAACTATGTACATATATACACGCATTACTTTCATTCAAAGAGCATGTTATTGTTAAACATTTACCAGCAGAGCCCTCTATGGCAGTTTAAGGAGCAATGGAGTTGCCTGGCTAGCGTGGCTCAGTGGCTAACGATTGACCTGTGAACCAAGAGGTTACAGTGCAATTGCTAGTCAGGGCACATACCTAGATTGTTGTCTTGATTCCCAGTGGGGGACATGCAGGAGGCAGCCAATCTAGGATTCCCTCTCATCATTGGTGTTTCTATCTCTCTCTTCCTCTCTGAGATCAATAAAAAATATATGAAAACAAGAAGCAATGGAGTCTTAGAAGAAGATAAAAACAGAAAACATCATTACATTTAACAAGTATGTATATATTTGTCATTCAGAAAACTATGAATCTGTTAAAAAATTGTCAGAGCAATTAACTGACTATTTTATTTACTTTGTTTTTTATTAACAAATATTTAATTGATTATATGCTCTGTACTAAGCATCATGCTAAATGATGGGAATACTGTGAAGAATTATGTAGGACACACCTTGTTTTGTGCAGTGTATAATCTGATATAGGATGCAGATGATAGAGGAGTAAATACATAAATAAAAATATAATTTATAAAATTACATAAACAGACTATGGAGTTAGTGAATAGTTAAAATGAGATGAAATTGACCTCCTTGAGCAGGGCATTCAGGCAGGTCTGTCTGCTACGTTAGCCTAGGCAGAGTTTGGGCTGAGAGATTGTGCCTGGACAAATATCCTGAGGACTTAAATTAAAAAAAATTATTCCCTTGCAATAGAAAGGTAATCACTTTGAATCACTTCATTAATTATAAGAGAAACTAAAATTTAAATAATATTACTCGGGATATAGGCAGTTACTTTTCTCTAAAAACCTTAAAGTTAATCATGTGTGGAAGTTAATTTCCCAAGTTTCCTTTTAAAGCTAGTGTGGAATTCTCTTTATGTTTATATATGACCTTCATTAGGGCTAAGAATTTCTTCATTTAGATTTTGGCTTTATTTGATGCTAATATGTTACGCCAGGTTGTTTCTCAATACTTTGTCGAAGGGGCATAACTATTTTCCTTCCTTCACTTATGTGTTCCTGAATCTCTGAGCCACACGGGCTCAGACAGGAAGGCATTCACACTCTTACCCATTTTGAATTGTTACGTGATTCATGAGACCTCAGAGTTAGTATATGTCTTTTGGTTTCATGAAAACATTGGGTTAAGTTCAGCATTACTATGGAAATCTACCTTGTGAAAAAAATATTAATTGCAATTTTTTATCTTTTAAAATTATTTTAGCTACATTTTTATTTAAACAAAAGGGTATCACAGGCATAATAAGTTCTTCAAGTGGTAAAGATTAGGGCTATTCTATGTGGATATTTTGAAGTATTGCTGAAATATCCTCTTTACCATCACTTGTTCCTTTCTCTGCCCCACCTTAATCTCTCACATTTAAACTTTTATTTTTTCTTTCCTTGGATCTTTAAGACCCTATATTCCCAGCAGGCATTCAGGAATTAGTTGTTTGATGTTAGTATTGGACAATTGGAAAAAAGGGGGGAGCAGAAAATCCTTACCTTTTAAATTTAAAAGCTTCACTTCTCAGACAAGAAGTAAGTGATTCGAGTTGTTTTCCTGAGCAGGATGCTGTAGAGAGTGCCTGGGGGCACACCTGAGCAAAGGGCTGTTGGCTGAGTCCAGCGGTGTCAGCAAAGTCCTGTCCTAGAAATATACCTTGCCAATGCCAGGGATGTTGTCAGCCCTGATACTTAGCTCAGGTGCCCGAGGGTGGGTGTAATTATCTGAGTTCAGCTAGGTGCCAGGGATGGATGCAATTATCAGAGTCCAGTCAGGCCTGACAATTCTGAGAAGCCACAAGAATGAAGAATGCAGCTTGATCTTTAAGCTTGATTTCACATAATTTCCTTTGTCTTAAACTCTAGTAAGACTTCCTGTATATAATAAACGTGCTGCACTAGCTCTGGGTCATTGCTTCTCTATCCAAGAACAGTGTTCCACCTGGTCCCAGATTTACCCACTATCTCTTTCTTTTTCTCAATCTCCCATCACTCCTACTCAGGACTCATCTCCTTTTTAGCTGTGCTGGTCAGGACTAGAGAACCCCCATAAGATGCAAGGATGATTTCTTTCCTGGGTTCTTGTCCAGATGGATTTGAAGAATGAAGCCATGGACAAAAGGTGGTAGATGAAAGGGTGGAAATTTATTGGAAGCAAGTACAGACTCCCACATAGGGAGGGGCTCCCAAGGGCATAACCCACTAAGCTCCTTTTTTCTAAGGCTTATAAAGGTTGCAGTTCTTTGTCTCTTCATACTGCCTTCGAATTATTCACTCTTGCAGAATATCAGCTTCAAAGCCCAAACCCCAGGTGGTACCCCTTTTTATTTTCTCCCCTTATCTTGTAATATTTCTTTATCTCTTGTGAAAATCTGTTTTCCTCTTTCTCCCATTTGCAGTCATTTCTCTATCCCCTGTGAAAGTTTGTTTCCTTTTTTTCCCCATACCCCGTGGCTTTTCTCTATCTTCTGTGAATGGATGTCTTCCTCTCTCCTTATCATGGGCACTTTTTTTTTTTTTTTCAGTGAATGTATGACTTTTGGCAGCTTCAAGCCCTCACTTATGCCTTCCTCCCCCATGGACCCTCTTTATTCCTAAATCTCCCTAAACCTGCCTATTTTATCCCTAAAACTCCTTTCAGAAATATTTAGGAAGAATGTTTGCTTTCCAATCCTGAACTTCCCCCATTATTGCCCAGAGTTGCAGTGACCTGTAGAGGAGCTTAGAACAGGAGAGGAAGAAAGAGAGCTATGTTCAAGGTCTGCTTCTGTTCCCAACCCAGGATTATTTCAAAATAGGGGAGGGACTATTGATTAAAAACTAGAAGGGTGAGAGGGAGCAGAGTTTGTCACCTTATAATATAGCTTTTGAGATGTTAGCTATTTTAACCTAGTTATTTTTAAGAAACAAAAGACTCAGGGGAAAGTATCTATCTATGTAAAACCCTAATATGCAAATCGACCAAACAGCAGAACAACCAGTTCCTATGACACACACTGACCACCAGGGGACAGATGCTCAACACAGGAGCTGCCCCCCAACTAGTGGCAGCGGTGAGGGGCAGGGCAAGCGAGCAGGCGGCACCAAGCCAGCCAAGGCGGGTGCAAGCAGGGGTCCCCCAATCGCCCTGCCAGTTGCCCCACAGATCAGCCCTGATCGCCGGCCAGGCCTAGGGACCCTACCCGTGCATGAATTTCATGCACCGGGCCTCTAGTAGTTTAATACAAGCTAGTGTGTAATACACAGGGAGGAATCTAGCAAGGCCCATTTGTTCAAAGTCCTCTTTGTGTCTCATTGTCCTCTTTCTCCCTCCTCATTAGCTCCAGAATGGTGGCATATAAGCCTCCATTTAAACTTTATTGCCCTAAATACCACAAACAATGTATCCTTGGGTCTCATATTCTTATGGCATCCCCATATTCACATAGGAATTAAATTTGGCCATTTTTACTGTTAATCTGTCTCATGTTAATTTGATTATTAGCTCAGTCAGAAAAAAATTTTTAAAAAAATATATTTTATTGATTTTTTACAGAGAGGAAGAGAGAGGGATAGAGAGTTAGAAACATTGATGAGAGAGAAACATCGATCAGCCGCCCCCTGCACACCCCCTACTGGGGATGTGCCCGCAACCAAGGCACATGCCCTTGACCGGAATCGAACCTGGGACCCTTGAGTCCGCAGGCCGACGCTCTATCCACTGAGCCAAACCGGTTTCGGCGAAGTCAGAAAAATTTTAAAAAGTAAGAGAAAAGTTGTTATTTTTCATCCATATAGGAAACTAGTTCTGGGATGTCAGCAAACTTTACCCTTGAAGATATTTTCCATATTGACAAGGGAGTCAGTCCTGAAGGCTTTTTGAGGTATTTAGGACAATAAAGTTTAAATTTAGAGTTTTTGTGACTCCAGAGAAATCTGGGAAAATAGCTAAATTTTCCACTGCCTTCAAGGAGGGTGCAAAATTGGCTGTATGGGAGAACCAGTGGAGTAAAGTGACTTCTCAGTTTTGGTTGTTTAATGGTACTGTGGACCATGGAGTAATGAGTGATTCTCAGAGATTAGAGTGGGGATGAATGTAGGAGCAGAGACAAGGAGAGGCAGAGGTCATCTCTGCAGATCACTGACTTCCCTCTCCTCAATATAAGCCCCTGAAAATAAGGTGTCAGACTGAGGAGAAAGAAAAAGATGAGAAATCTTGAATGAACTACACTTAAGCCTGAAATGACTAAAGATAGCAGGGAATGACTTTCTGTTTTCTGCCATTAGGCAGGATGGGGCTTTACATTTATTTATTCAACATTTATTTATTGAAAAATTAGTATGTGTCAGCCACTATTCTAGGTACATTAGATATACTTGGAGAAGAGAACTAGGCCTTCAGAAGCAAAGTGATTGGGAGGTTTGGATGGGGTGAGATTGCTGTAGTATTAAATTACTTTCAATGTAAGATTTGAGTAGACACTTGATAGAGGTGAGGAGGTTATCGAACCAAATATTTTGAACAAGAATATTCCTTGAAGAAGCAACAGCTAGAACCAAAATCCTAGAAAAAGAAAGTGTTGGAGAGTTGTAGAAAAGAGGTCAAAGGGGTAGTGGAGGTCAGATCATTGGGGTTTTCAGCTCATTTTTACAGAATTCGGCTTTTACTTTGAGTAAAATAGGATTCCATTAGAGTGTTGAGAAGAAGAATGAAGCGACCTGATTTGCCTTTTCAAAGGATCATTCTGCCTGCTGTGGTGACTAGAGACCAAGGGGGCAAAGGTAGTTACAATGCGAGCAATTAGGAGGTTATTGTTGTAATCCAGGCAAGGAAGGATAATGGCATTGTGAAGGTGAGCGAGCACAAGTGATTCCATTCTGAGCCTATTTTAAAGGTGGAGCCAACATAATTTCCTACTGATCTAAGAAGAAAGATATGACAGAGAGGGAGGAATAAAAAGAACTACAAAATTTTTTGTCTTGACTTACTGGAAAAAAGCAGTTGCAATCAAGTGAGAATCAAGTTTGGTGTTAGAGAAAAGATTAGGCGGTTGGTCTTGGACATATTAAATCTGAAATGTCAATCTGTCAGCTGCTTGAAATGTTGAGTATGCAATTAGATACATGAGCCTGGAAGGATCTAGACTGGAGATATTAGTAAAGAGTTTTCAGCACAGAGAGAATATTTAAAGTCATGCTGCTGAATTGAGGACTGGTTCCCCATTAACATGTTTGAGTAATCTAACAGACCTCCATCTCGCAAAAAATAATAAATCCTAAACAAAATACCAAAATAACTACTCAAAGGCTCTGAAGAACTTACAAATCAAGCAGATTATGGAGAAAAATCACAATTTGTGAGAAGTAATTCACATTGAGTGAGTTTTTCATTTTTACAACTTTTAGCTTGAGTACTATCTTCAGTAGTTTCTGTAAGAAATGCTTTTAACTTTATTATAAAAGCTTAAGTTTTTCTGGCTTGAAGAATCATCAGGCAGTGTGGGGCAACCACCGAGAGTAGAAAGTGAATTGGGAAACAGAGAGCCAGGGAGGGAGAGCCCTACTTTCTGTGTATACACTCTATCAAATCTCTGGCCAGCACATGAACCAGACATGACTGGAAATGATAGAAGAAGTGAACTGACATTTGAGCTACCTCTGATGAGACAGTTTGTAGTTTGAGTTCAATTAAAACCATGAGACAAAAAAAGTATTCTACTCTTTAGAGGAATAAAATAGAATGCAGAATCTCCCCCTCAGAACATTTATAGTGCTCTGAATATAAACCTGAAATCATTCAACATATGAAGAATCAGGAAAATGTAACCATTCTGAAGAGAAATAGCTATCAATGGAAGCTAACTCTGAGATAATGCAGATGTTGGAATTAGCAGACAAAGGATTTTAAAGTAGCTATGTTAACTGTGCCCAATGAGGTAAAGTAAGGGTGCTTATAATGGATAAATACAGAAAATCTTAGCAGTAAAACAGAAAACATAAAAAAGAACCCAATGAAAATTCTAGAACTAAAAAACACTGTACCTGAATTAAAGAATTCCCTGGATGGACTTAACAGTAGAATGGAGATGACAAAGAAAGAGTAAACTTGAAGAAAGATCAGTAGACATTATTCAGTCTTAACAAAGCAAATAAAAATAAATAAATAAAGATCCAGAAATTTGAACAGAGATTTAAGAATATGTAGACAATATCAAAAGGTCTAACACAACTGTAGAGTCCAGAAAAGTGAAATGGAAATGGACTATAAAAAGTAAAATGTCTGAAAAATTTTAAAATTTGGTGAAAGACACAATACTCTAGATTCAGGAAGCTAAGCAAACCCAGGTCAAGGCAAATGGAAACTAAAGGTAAAAAGAATATCTTGAAAGTACCAAGAGAAAAATGAGTCATTACCTATAGAAGAATGATTCATAAAATCACAAACCTCTAATCAGAAACCATAGACACCACAAGATGATGGAACAACATCTTTAAAGTGCTAATGTAAAGTCCTGGAACTTTGTAAGATCATTAAGAAAGTAGAGTAACCAAGCAATTAGGTGAAGTGATGAGAGATAGAAGAAATACTTAATGGGAGGTATGTTGGAGGGAATGATCAACTGCGAAAAATGCTGCGATTATGTCCAGAACAGAGAATTGAACATTGAACAACAAGGACATCAGTAATAATGTCAGTAGAAACAGTTTTGGTACAATGATGGCTGAAAGCTTAATTGGAGTAGTTTTAAGAGAGAATGAGAGGAAAGGAATAGAAAATTATAAGTAAAGGCAACATTTTCAAAATTTTTTTCTGTGTAGGGATGAAAGAACTGGAATAGTAGTTAATGTGTAGAGTATGGCCAAGAGAAGGTTTTGTTTTAATATATTAATTAGCAGAATCCATAAAAAAGCAAAGCAAAAGTGATAATTTGGATAAAAAGGGAGAAATTGTCCAGTGTTTTCAGATTTTTAGAAGAAAAGCAAAACAAAACAAAACAGCCAACTGAATTAGAATAAAAAATCATATACATGAATATGTGACTTGAATTCTCATATCTCCTATATTGGGAAAAACTCTGCTCCACAGACTTTACTATTTACAATTTGGTCATTTGTCAATGTAAAAATATTTGAAGAGTATGTCTATTAAATATTATGTAAAATCATATATGATATTATAGAGTCATAACTTTGATTTCTTCCTTTGCGTTTTTCATTTATGACCATTTCCTAAATTATAAACAGTGTTTCAAATGTTGGTTTGTAAGTTATTTAAAAATTCCAAATGCATTTTTTTCTAATAATATTGATGATATGTTTAACTTGGCGAGTCCAAAAAATCCTATATGTGACTGAGTTGTAATACTAATTACCTGGGAAGTTTCAGCTGTTTAGACTTTTATTTCTATGGAAAAACTTATTCTACCCAAGATTCTGGAACACATCTCCCATTATGAAGTGGGCTTGACGGTGGGAGTGGAAGCACAGCCTCCTATTCACACTCCCTACCCTCACCTTCCAGCAATGAGGGTAGGACATTGAGGTTCTCATGGCATCAAGGATTTAAGCAATGGGATAATGAAGATCCTGGACATTTATTTCTTCACCAGTGAAAATTAAATGAAGAGCTAGGAGGAATCCACTACCGTTATAGTGATGAGAAGGAAGTTTCAGCAGCTAGAGTGTGTTGGTGAGCATATATATATGCATGTTAAAGTCTTTCTGTGCTGTTTAAGGCTATGTGAATGCACATGCATGTTTGTCTATATGTACTTACACCTGTGTGCTGTTATTTCTGTACATATTGAAGTCTTATTGACCTGAAAATCCAACATCTAAAAATGTCTATGAATAAACTTTTGTTCAGATCTTTGATTTTATAATTAAGAGATACATGTCCATTAAATAAACTAAAAGCAGATTCCCCCACATCTCTTTTAAAGTGTGTACAGGAAAACCCCACTTCCCATGCATGTGCACTTACAAGACCCTGACATGGTAACAATGTATGTATTTAATGATGATGCTCACGGCAGGAAGTGAATCCTGAAGGAAATTCTGAGTCATCCATAGCTAAATATTTATAAATCTTTGAACATTGATAAACCATATAGTTCTTGGGTAAAAGGAATGTTGACCAGAACAGCTTCTAATTACAGGGATGAGAACTTATGGATGTTTCCTTAAGTGGAGAGACACTTTATTTAGACCTATTGAAGTATTTCTTTTTTACTTTTCATTTTGATCTTCTGAGTCATCCATTCACTATTTTCTACTATCTTGAAATGTAAAGCTGATATTTTTGAATACGCTTTGGACTTTAAGAATTGGAGGTGAGGGTACTGAATGATTTTACACTTGCTGGATGGGATCTTTTTCTTTTTATCTCACACACATTGGGGAAGCATTTGAGATCAAAAGATTTAGAGTCATTGTAATTACGATTCATTGAGAGTAAGAATTACAGCTAAGTAATTTTCTTTTCTTGTCTCAAAAGAAATGGGTACACAGATGTATATTCTGAATACTTCCAGAATCTTAATTGCCTGCCATGAGGTAGTATTTAGGAGCATGATTAAATGGGTTAAGACACATTTATATAGAAAGGAAACCTCTAAGTAAGAGAGAATGTACTTGTTAACATTGCTTCTGAGATTGAATTTAAGATTTATAGCATTCACCAGTTTTTTAAAGTTGCATATGGTTTATGTACACATTTTTAGAAACAAAATCATTCGAAATTGCCTATTCTATGCTGATTCATTGGCGTTGTTTCTCAAATACCAGTTGCTATTTCAAATCTTACTTTTCAAAACCTGCACATTCTTAAATGCCAAGATCTCTTCTCTATAATCTTGTTCTTCTAAGATATCACTGGTGGTGTTATCAGGAGCTATTTGTTCAATGGTGACCCGTGGGGCTTTCTTAACCTTTTATAAACTTAAATGCCAATCATAAAGCGGAATATAATTATGTTTTGGTGATTTCTTTGACCTTTGAAAGCTAATGGATAGCCACAAGTATTTAAGTAACGACTCGAACCTTCTTAATTGGTATAAACTGTCTGTAGTAACTTTACTTTGTCTAATATACCACCTGAGCAGCTTTATCTTAGATTTGTGTACTTAATTGAGAGTGTCAGTGGTACATGACATTGATGTGAGCCTTTGTATATGAGATAGTCATGCTAAGTTACATTTTAAAACTATATACCAACTTCATAAACTAATATATTTAAATCAATGTTTGTATGCTAGATCAGCAAATTTAATATTTTGTAGCAAATTTTGTTAGTCTTTTGTAAACATACTAAAACTTGTACAGCCAAATAATTGTGCCTGTGTTTTCACATTGCAAATTTATATGGACATACTTTTCAATTAAAATTAAAGTGTCCATGTTAAATTTATAAAACTATACCACATGACTTAATATTTAATTATAATAAAGAGATACTAAAATTCTTTTAAATTTTTTTTTTTTAATTTCTTTATTGATTAAGGTGTCACATATTTGTCCTCATCCCCCCATTCTCATCCCACCCCTCTCCCCACGCATGCCCCAATCCCCTGTTGAACTTAACCGTTGGATAGGCTTATATGCATGCATACAGGTCCTTTGGTTGAACTCTCCCCCCCCCCCCCCCCCTCCCCCTCCCCTCCCCTATCCTCCCTCTGAGGCCCGATAGTCCGATCGATGCCTCCTTGCTTCTGGTTCTGTTCTTGTTCCTCAGACTATGTTGTTCATCATTTCCCCTAGATGAGCGAGATCATATGTCACTAGATATATACTAATAAGAACTGAATGTGAGACGAGCAATAATAGTTATGCTGACAGGCAAATGAATCAATCTGTAGCGAGCTTCCCCCTGGACCAACAGTTCTTTTGAGACCCAATTTCAATGTCCAGTAGTTCCTTATGTGTACATGTCAGCACTGACCCCTCAGCTCTGGATGGTGGACAAATGGTGGTAATGGAGGTCCGACTCCCTCTGGTTTGGTCTCGGCCGAACCCAGGGGCACGGCGTCACCCAGACTAAGGGGCACGTGGCCTCACCCCTACCCAAGGGGCGCGTGGTCTCACCCGGGCCTGGGACCCAGCCTCACCCGGATGGATCCAGGGGCGCACAGCCTCACCCGGACCCAGGATCTGGCTTCACCCGTACCCAGGGACGCTTGGCCTCTCCCAGACCCAGGGGCACGTGGCCTCACCCGGGCCTAGGTGCACGAGGCCTCATCCGGATCCAGGGACACATGGTCGCACCCGGACCCAGGGACGCTTGGCCTCTCCCAGACCCAGGGCCACTTGGGCTCACCCGGGCCTAGGTGTACGAGGCCTCACCCGGATCCAGGGACACATGGTCTCACCCGGACCCAGGGACGCTTGGCCTCTCCCAGACCCAGGGCCACTTGGGCTCACCCGGGCCTAGGTGCACGAGGCCTCATCCGGATCCAGGGACACATGGTCGCACCCGGACCCAGGGACGCTTGGCCTCTCCCAGACCCAGGGCCACTTGGGCTCACCCGGGCCTAGGTGCACGCGGCCTCACCCGGATCCAGGGACACATGGTCTCACCCGGACCCAGGGACGCTTGGCCTCTCCCAGACCCAGGGCCACTTGGGCTCACCCGGGCCTAGGTGCACGCGGCCTCACCCGGATCCAGGGACACATGGTCTCACCCGGATCCAGGGACGCTTGGCCTCTCCCAGACCCAGGGCCACTTGGGCTCACCCGGGCCTAGGTGCACGAGGCCTCACCCGGATCCAGGGACACATGGTCGCACCCGGACCCAGGGACGCTTGGCCTCTCCCAGACCCAGGGCCACTTGGGCTCACCCGGGCCTAGGTGCACGAGGCCTCACCCGGATCCTGGGACACATGGTCTCACCCGGACCCAGGGACGCTTGGCCTCTCCCAGACGCAGGGCCACTTGGGCTCACCCGGGCCTAGGTGCACGAGGCCTCATCCGGATCCAGGGACGCATGGTCTCACCCGGACCCAGGGACGCTTGGCCTCTCCCAGACCCAGGGGCACGTGGCCTCACCCGGGCCTAGGTGCACGAGGCCTCACCCGGATCCAGGGACACATGGTCTCACCCGGACCCAGGGACGCTTGGCCTCTTCCAGACCCAGGGCCACGTGGGCTCACCCGGGCCTAGGTGCACGAGGCCTCACCCGGATCCAGGGACACATGGTCTCACCCGGACCCAGGGACGCTTGGCCTCTCAGACCCCGGGACACGTGACCTCACCCATGCCTAGGTGCACGAGGTCTCACCCGGATCCAGGGACACACGGTCTCACCCGGACCCAGGGACGCCTGGCCTCCCCCAGACCTAGGGGCACGTGGCCTCACCCGGGCCTAGGCGCACGAGGCCTCACCCGGATCCAGGGACACACGGTCTCACCCGGACCCAGGGACGCCTGGCCTCCCCCAGACCCAGGGGCACGTGGCCTCACCCGGGCCTAGGCGCACGAGGCCTCACCCGGATCCAGGGACACACGGTCTCACCCGGACCCAGGGACGCCTGGCCTCCCCCAGACCCAGGGGCACGCGGCCCCACCCGGGCCTAGGTGCACGAGGCCCCACCCGGATCCAGGGACACATGGTCTCGCCCGGACCTAGGGGTGCGTGGCCTCTCTCAGACCCAGGGGCACGTGGCCTCACCTGGACCTAGGTGCACGAAGCCACCCGGACCCAGGGGCGCGTTACCTCTCTCAGACCCCTGGTCGTGTGGTCTCACCCGGATCCAGGGGCTCACGGCCTCACCCGTACTCGGGACCCAGCCTTACCCGGATCCAGGGGCCCACGGCCTCACCCGGACCCAGGGTTCAGATTCGCCCGGACCCAGGGGCACATGGCCTCACCCGAACCCGGAATCCAGCTTCACCTGGACCCAGGGGCGCGTGGCCTCACCCAAACCCAGGGGCGTGAGGCCTCACCTAGACCCAGAGGCGTGTGACCACATCTGAGCCCAGAGGCTCGCAGGCTCGCCTGGACTCGGGTCTCAGCGGGGTTTCGTCTTCTTGATCCCAATTCCTGTTGGTCAATTCCCTCTCAGCAATTCCTTCGGTCATTTTCTCAGAGCTCCAAGGCGGCTGCCGCAGAACTCGTTGGGCGGCGGGCTCGGCAAGGCTCCGGTGTGCCCGGTGCCCGGCGGTGGGCTGGTCCGGTGTCGCTGCGTCGGCCCTTGGGTCTGCAACGGTGGCCAGTCGCTGAGCGTGCGCACCTGGCCACTTCGGGGCATTGAGATTCTTGAAGGACTCGGAGGTCAGCAAGCACGGAGTCTCCCACCCCATGTCTCCCAGGGGCTCGTCTGTCCGTGCTCGGCAGCGAGTGGAGCCGTCCCCTCAGCCGGAGACCGCCGGGGGAACTGCGTCGAGCACGTTCCTGGCCACCATTGTGTCGCCTGAGCCATAGTTCTTAAAGTGTGGACTTTGGGTCACCGGCATCAGCATCATCCTGCGTACCCCTCTCTTTTATTCTAGTTGTAGAGCATCTGCTCAGCCAGCCCCCCGGTCTTTCTGGCTGGTGTCTGCTCTGCTCTCCCGTCGTAGTCTCAATATTGTTGTGGTAGGCAACGATCAGGCTGCCGCCCTATGTCTCCATCTTGGTCCTCCTTTGTACAGTTAAGTCTTGATTGTTGTTGGTGTCACTGGGAGGAATTGTCCTCCAGGCCAATTGGCCGTGAGGACCCTCTTTGTCTATATAGGAAGAGTTGCTGTGCAGGAGACCTGTTTGTGGGCCGGGTCTTGATGCAGCAATGCCTTGGCGCTCACTGAGTCTGCCTCTAGAATGCCTCCCTTATGCAAGTGATTGAAATCTGGTGTCATCTCCCACCAACCACTAGATGCCCTCGTTTCTGGGTCTCCAATGCAGTGTGGGTCAGCCACTACCTGAGGCACTCAGCAGGAAAAAGCTTCTGCTCAGCTTGGCTGGGGCGGAGCTACAGGGTGGAGCCTACAACCTTGGCTTCCTGTCAGCCCCGCCCTATGAGGTTCCTGTGTCTGTGTCCCTCTGTACTCCTTGCAAACACCTCTGAGAGAAACGCGCCCTGGAGTTTCGCCCACTGCCAAACAGTCCAGTCCCTCCCCTAATGAATCTGGACTCCCAGATTCTCGTCTGGAACTGGGTTTCAGTGCAGTTGGAACTGGGTCTCAGCGCAGTCTGGCGTCCCTGTCTCCTTCCCAGCAGGGCCACCCAGTGGCGCAGGCAAAAGTCCGTCCTCTGCACACCTTCCAGTGCGCGCGTCTGGAGCCGCCGCTTCTCTGTGCCTCCGCCACCACAGCCCAAATTCATTCCCCCAGCGTGCGCCTGGCTTCCCAGGGTTTCGCCCGGAACTGGGGTTCAGTGCAGTCGGAACTGGGGTTCAGCACGGTCCTGAGCTTATGTCTCCTTCCCGCTAGGGCAGTTCAGTGGCGCAGGCAACAGTCCGTCCTTTGCGCCCCTTCCCGTGCGCGCCTCTGGAACTCTGCCTTCCACCGCTCCTCTGTGCCTGCGCCCCACAGCCCAGATTCATTCCCCCAGCCTGCGCCTGGCTTCCCAGGGTTTCGCCCGGAACTGGCGCTCAGTGCAGTCGGAGCCGGCGCTTAGCCCACTCCGGAGCCTTTATCTCCTTCCTGCCAGTGAACGCCGGCCAGGCCGTCAGCCGCCCCTTCCTCTCCGGCTCCATCCTCCCCGCAGGCGCGCGTGCTCGTGTCTCCGCCAGTTTCTCCATACCTCAGGCTTTTACGGCTCCCCCGATTGTCCCCGTGGCCTTCTCCTTCCCCCCAGCTGTGAGCATTTCAGTCCGCCAGCTCTCCTGTGGTTCTGGACGATGTCCGTTCTGACCTCTAGTTGTGCCTTTGAAATTGTTGTGCCCGGCTGCAGGTTAGGTGTTTCACCTATGCCGCCATCTTGGTTTTTTCTCTTTTAAATTTTTATTGAAGGATTTGCCGATGCTCTACATCAAAAATAATCAATGAATTTGAAGGATTAATTAGGTTCACAAGTTAATTTCTTTTTAAAAATCACATAATAAAATATACATTAGATATTGATCTGAATAAGGATCCATTGTTATAAAAGAAGCTGTGGAAGAAAAAAACGATTATAAATAGTAAAACACTTTTTGGAATTTCTCATTGAGAATTAACCTTAGTATCCCACATTTGGGCTAGCTAGATATTTCTGAATTCGAATCCCTGTTCTGCAATGTGCCTCTCATGTGATATTAAGCAAGTTCTTTAACTTCGATGAGCAGCTGTTTTCTCATGTGTAAGATAGGGAAATAATTATAAAGACTAGAATAATTATGTCAACTATTTAATATCTCTTGATATTTCATGGACACTCAATAAATGCTACCTCATTATTATTCTTCCCACAGAAGAAATGGCTTATTACTTTTTAATTGTACTTTGATTATAACCAGAAATTATGACCCAGATTTAGCTTTAGATGACCTTGAATTATTTTAAAAAACCTAAAATATTCCCCAGTGTATTAAGATCTGACACCACTAAAGTATTTCAGAGAATTTAAAGGCATTTTTCTAAAATTTAACTCCTTGAGTACCATTTATTTGAATGTATACATTTTGGTATATTTGACAATGATGGTTATATTCTATAATTAATCATATATTGACATATTTTTATTCATTGTATTCTTTTTCTTAATAGAGGATTATATAAAAATCACATAAGTCATTAAGTAAGTAAGTATTATTAAAGAGAAGTCACTAAACTCTCTTGCCTATATGTTGGTATGAATATATTATTTTTGGTGTTAGTTTTGTTTGATAGTTTTTATTTGAAAAGATGTTTATATTGTGTGTTTGTGTGTATTTGAGTATCAGCAACTAATATGCCATAATAAATAATTTTGAAAAAATCTTTACTATAATATTGTGAATGTACATAATTTGAGTGTTCTAATACCAGTAAGCTATGCTTTAGTACTGAGGAATATATATATATATATATATACTAGAGGCCTGGTACACAAAATTCTTGCACAGGGGTGTGTGTCCCTCAGCCCAGCCTGCACCCTCTCCAATCTGGGACCCCTCGAGGGATGTCTGACTGCCTGTTCAGGCCCGACCCCAGTAAGATCGGGCCTGAACGGGCAGTCGGACATCCCTCTCACAATCCAGGACTGCTGGCTCCCAACTGCTCACCTGCCTGCCTTCCTGATTGCCCTTAACCACTTCTGCCTGCCAGCCTTATCACCCCCTGACCACTCCCCTGCCAGCCTGATTGATGCCTAACTGCTCCCCTGCCAGCCTGTTTGTCCCTAACTCCCTTCCCCTGTAGGCCTGGTCACCCCTAACTGCCCTCCCCTGCAGGCCTGGTCACCCCTAACTGACCTCCCCTGCAGGCCTGGTCCCCCCCAACTGCTCTCCCCTGCAGGACTGGGTCCCCCCCCAACTGCCCTTCCCTGCAAGCCCAGTTGCCCCAACTTCCCTCCTCTGCCGGCCTGGTCATCCCCTAACTGCCCTCCCCTGCAGGCTTGATCGCCCCCAACTGCCCTCCCCTGCAGGCCTAGTCCCTCCCAACTGCCCTCCCCTGCTGGCCTGATCGCCCACAACTGCCCTCCCTTTGCAGGCTTGGTCCCTCCAAACTGCCCTCCCTTGCTGGCCATCTTGTGGCAGCCATCTTGTGTCCACATGGGGGCAGCCATCTTTGACTACATGGGGGCAGATATCTTGTGTGTTGGAGTGATGGTCAATTTGCATATTACCCTTTTATTAGATAAGATATATATATATATTATATATATGTATATATATCAGAACTTTTCTTATTAAAAAGGAAGAAGAATCATTTGCACATCTTCCTTGTGAGGAATAAAACATGCTGAGAGCCATGGTTTAAAAGAAAACAAAACCCAAATTGTATATATATGACTTTGCAACATTCATTTATTCTTGGAAACAGGTTGATGATTCTGGGGGTTGATAATTTTGGTCTTTATCATCTCCAGTTCCAGGAACTAATGGGTATAGCATAGTAATTTATGAAGAATTTTCTTTTTTATGGGTAGTCAGCCACTGGCCACATGGAATTATGAGCACTTAAACTTTGCTTGTGTGACTGAAAATGGAACTTTAAATTTTATTTACTGTTAATTTATTTTTACATTTGAATAGTCACATGTGGCTAAGAAATGCCTTATCAGACAGCGCAGTCCTGATTTATTAGCCATTTTCATATATGGTTACATTTATGCCTTGGCTTGCTTCTGACAATGCCCAGCGTACAAGTGCCTGGGGGTCCCCCTCCTCATCCTGTAAGCAGAGCCCATGCAGAAGACTGACTAGATAGCAACATAATGGCAGAGATGAGACTCAGATCTCCAGGTATTGTATCCCAGTCACAGAATCCCCAACAGAACTGAATTTCTGATTTCCTATGACAATTGATGAAGTTGCTAGATGGTGATAATGATATTCAACAACCACAATAATTAAACGCTATGCCCCTTCTGTAGTGTGCTGATAAGAAATGAGAAAAAGGAGACAGAATAAAGGGAACATTCTTATAATTAGTCTCTGCACCTTAACTGTCCAGCGAGTCTGTTGATAGAAATGGCCATACTCTTAATAAGCATTATTATTGGGCTTGGTTATAATCATTTGTTGAGTTTGGTAGGTAAAAGTCACTAATTTGAGCAACACATTTCTATCTGATAAAGAATGACATTGGAATATAAGTCCAATAAGCAACTTTTCAATGTTATTGTATGAAAATAAGATATAAACTATCATTATCCTGTGATATGGAGATCAAAGAGTCTTTGCACATAAATTACTAAATAAATAACAAAAACCATCTAGACTGAGATAAGAAACTATGCCTTCTATTGAGTCATAAACTAGCTGTTTGATATTTTGTTCTTTGGCTAGAACAGCTAATATACAAGAAACAAGTAAGTGCAATGTGACTTTCAAAGTTACCACAACAATGATGGAACAAAGAAGAAATTGCTTTCATTTTCCCAATCTAGATTTCACAAAGGATCTCTCCCAATGGTCAGTCTTTCCTACGATTAAGATTTATTTACTGGAGGGCACATTATAAGAAATTCTGATCCCTGGTGGGGGGTAGGTAGAAGAGGGTAAAAGTGGATAAATGGTGATGGAAAGAGACTTGACTAAGGGTGGTGAATATACAGATGATGTGTTATAGAATTGTACACCTGAAACTTATATAATTTTATTAACTGATGTCTCACCAATTAATTAAATAAAAAAGAAATTCTTATCCCTGGCATTTCACTAATCATAATTTTGGCAATGTTTTTACAGGATTATATTTTTAACTTTTCATGACTTCTAATCCCAAGTGCTAGAGACTTTGTGGTAGAAATTTAGTAGATACAAACAATATTTCTGCTAGATTTTGTAAACAGGCTCAAGTTCTATTTAAAAGGTACTTTTGCAATTAAGAATAATAAGCAAAACAGAGGCAGACTCACAGATAGAGAGCAGACAGACAGCTCTGAGGGTGGGAGTGGGTGTTAGGGGTGGAGGGATTGAGAAAAAAAAAAAAAAAAAAAAAACAAAGAGAGAGAACTCATGGACATGGACAACAGGGTGGTGATTGTGGGGGTTGCCTGGGGGGGTGGGTGGAGGTGAAGAGAGGGCATAGAGGGATAAATGGTGATGGTAAATAAAAAAAATAAAATAAACAAAAAAAGAATAGTAAACTGTTAACTATTTGTAGGGGCTCATCTTATGTTAAAAACTGTTTATAATATCCTGGCAATATATATATGAAATAATTCCCGTCACCAAGAAAACTTTGTTTGTAGAAAGGGCAATGCTGAGTTTCAAATGTTTATATATTTTGATCTTGTCACAAATGCATGTGCTTTTTATTTCCTTGAAACATTGTTTTAAAATCCTTTGTTTAACTTGTTCTTCTCTGAGCTTTAGTAATAATTATAGGTTCAAATTGAGCAGCTCATCAAATCCTGGGAAGATACCACAGCAATAATAGCAAGAAATATTCTGAGTTTAGAAGAACTGAGCCCCAAACTGAGTTCAAAGTTAATCACATTTATTTTAGGTCTATAGGATCCAACCTGATATCTACATGATTTGACATACTAATTTCTTTCTTGAGGGGCAACTTCTTTATCTTTGTAGGGCACTTGTGAATATAAACCTGACATTTAAACTTGCTGTCTCCAATTTCATTGGAAAGATCTTTGTTACGAACTACAGGAAATAAGGTCAAATTCATAAATTTTTCATAATAAATTAATAATAAAGTGATAGCTATCATTACTAAATTGTAAATTATACTGTAAGTCTTAGGAAATTTCTTTAGTATCTTAAACACCTAGGAAATTTCACTAGTTGGCAGCAATTGAAAATGCGTATTAATTGCAGGCTCCATCCCACATCTGAAAATAAAAGAGAATGTCAGGAATAGACTAATTCCAGTTTTCTTTTGAATATCATATTTTAATTTTTTCATGTTTCTTTAATCTTTTCAGCAGTGCTTAAGGATTTGGAAGATGTTGATTAAAGCATTTCCTCTGATTAATTATATTTTGGCTTTCAAATGTTTTATTTTATTTTAAAATGAAGTGCACACACATTGTCTGGATTATAGGAGCATCTGCTCTTCCCAGTCTCTGCAAATATTTATATAAATCTTACTGCCACCCTGTTCTCTCCAAGTTCTCACTGCTTAGCTAATCCTGATTGCATCTCCTCATCAAGCCATCTTCAGGATATGGAAACATAAATAAAACAGACTAGCAGCCTACATTTCAGGGATATTTGTGTGCACGACTTGCCACTTAACTCCTGCTATTAAATTCTCAGAAATCATTCTGAAGCCATAGGGTCTCCTTTACCTCTGCTTTCTTTCTACATATGTCTGATTATTATTAACCTAAGAACTATTTTGGATATAATGGCTACGCCCTTATCAAGAAGATAGTATTTATTAACCTTTTGCACTCGGATGTCGAGTGTGACTCGACACGGTTAGCATCGGTAGCAGCTCGAGAAAAAAGCAAGTGCAAAGGGTTAAGCAAGGTCTATGAAATTAATATAACTGAAAATATAGAATTTAGTAGGAGGTTTAAAGTTAATGCCAAAATGTTGAATATGTCCTATATTTGTTCTTCCTTTAACTATCCTTAGTATTTGCTACTTCTTTTCTTATTTTTCTGTACGGTAAAATAATATATAAAGAAAGTACCTCTCCATAGGAATGGGATGCTAGTACTTTTAATAAAGATTGTCCTTGACCTGGGTTTCCTTAACTAATCATGGCTTTCATATGGGACAGTACGTTAATCTGGGGTCTCAGCTTTATTTCATGCTTTGATACAGAGTGAGAGACATCTATTTGACATCATTTTACAAATTGTCCTGTGACCATGCAGTTTCTGTAGACAGAATGATTTTTCTTTTATAGTAACTTTCTGAGACTGAGAATTTCTGTTCTTGCAGCTTTATGTAATTATGTTCAAAGGAGTTTGAATTAAAATGGAACAGATGTGTCCATCTTTAATTATGGTGTAACAAATTGTATTACTCCAAGGCTTTATTAAGTGAAACGCTCATCTTTATGTAATAATTGGTCAGACAGTTTCAAAATGATATCGGTGAACGCAGTGTATTGCCTATTCCACGTAGACTTCAAAAGGACTGTTAAAACTCAGAGGCTACGCACGTAAAGCCAGAAGAAACTATGGGAATATACATATTGTTCTTTTAAATTCCAAGTTAAGTGAAAACAATTGTTAGAAACACATGATGAATCAATGTCATCTAAATAAGACAAAAAAGGCAACATTTGACTTGACAGATATATTAAAGGGGTAGAATTAGTCAACTCTCTGTATTGGAATATACCATTTTAGGGTTTTCTGAAAACGCTTTTATATTCCTTTGTGTAAGCACTTTCTTATAAATTAGTGGCCAGAAAAGGCTTTTAAAAATAATATCTTTTACCATTTCTAAATCAATACAAACAAAGCCCTGTTTTTAGGAATTCCTAGCAGCTACTCAGAGAACCCAAAATTAGCAAGAATATTACAGATAGGCACAAATCCTGTGATGTGAGTCCCATCCTAACGTTTCAGTTTCTGTCATTAGTACCATAATTCTTTTATGCTTCAGGACATCTTCAACTCCATATCTATATATTTTCCTATTCCCATAATCCAATCTGTCACCAGATATTACATTTATTCCTGAATTCTTTTCTTGACATACTCTCTCTATCCCCAAATCCAGGCTCTAGTCCCCTGCACCCAGATTATTGCAATAGTTTTCTAATGAGTTTTTTTGAACCTCTCTCCCCTTCCCATCGTCTTCTTCAATTCATTGCCAATCTAATGTAAAAATAATAATTCTAGCCGAAACCGGTTTGGCTCAGTGGTTAGAGCGTCGGTCTGCGGACTGAAGGTCCCAGGTTCGATTCCGGTCAAGGACATGTACATTGGTTGCGGGCACATCCCCGGTAGGGGGTGTGCAGGAGGCAGCTGGTCGATGTTTCTCTCTCATCGATGTTCTAGCTCTCTATCCCTCTCCCTTCCTCTCTGTAAAAAATCAATAAAATATATTTTTTAAAAATAACAATTCTACTATGACACATCATTTTCTAAAATATTGTAATAGATATCAGTTGTCTATTATATGCAGTCATGCTTTTAATTATGGTCTTTAGGATCATCCATAATTTCTAAACACCTTCTTCTCACTACTCCTCAGTAAAGCGAGTGATATGATCTTACTTTTCTAAAGTGACTACACCCTCAGTAATTAAGCACAGCTTCCTCCAGGCAGCGTTATTTACTGTATCCCAACACACGTGCCTTTATTCTAACCCCTGCCTATGAGGTCCTGGTCTTTTTCTAACTAAAAACTCCCCCTTTCTTGAAAGATTTTTCATGATGCCCTTTTTCTCTCTTCATTCTTCCTGTCTCTTAAGTTTTCAATTCAATTTTGACTCACACCCTCATGGTTTTGAGAGCTGGTTTTGAGTCCTGATAAAGATCTTAATCTACTTGCAAAGCAAGGTATTGCTCACAGAGTGACTCAACTATAATTATAAGTTGATTCATCAATCCACATACTTTCTTTGAGGAATTTATTGCTAAAAAGACTGACTTGGTGTATAATGGAATGAGCAAAGGCAGAAAGATGGGTAGAAAATAAAATTTTGGAAACAAATATTTTATTTTATTGTAATGCCTGTAAAATTGTTCCTCTTGAGGGAACAAATACATTAAATTCAAAGGTGAGAAAATATAGAGTAAACTTTACAGAGCTGTATGTATTGAACATCAGATGTTGAAAAAGATTCTTACCAGACTAGTCTACTTTAATTTTCTTCTCTAAGAGAATTGCAAAACAGAAATAAATAAATAGTAAAAAAAACCATAGAGAACATTGAGTGAGAAAGCAAAGCTGTAGATCTTAAAACAGAAGACACACCCAGGGAACCATTGTTAACATGTCCCTTCTCTTTGCACAGCAGCTACTCTGGGTTCTGCTCCTATAAGGATCTGCTCTCTTTGTCCCTTGCTTTTCCCTCTTTTCTCCCAAAAGACATGAACACTCACATTTTCAGGATCCAAGGATTTTCTGGGTCAGTCAGGGCAGGTGGATAGCCAGTATAGTTTGATACTTGCTCCTGCTAATCTTCAATACAGAACACACAATTCTTATCTAAAGACTAAGAACACCTTTAACTCTGATGAGTTAAAAATAAGACCAAAACTGCAACTGAGTTACTTATATAACATTAGAAAATGAAGAAATAATGATCACTGGGTTCATTGGGTTCACTAAATGTATTTTCATGACTTGAACATAGACACAAATGTAAGATTCTTCTTATCTTTTAAAAGCCAATTTAAAGGAACATATAACTTATTTGTATTAAAAAGTGTAGAGATGGAAATTAAAACTAATATATAAGAGTGGAATGTTACAAATAAATTATATCTTATTAGATAAATAGATCTCTTCTTGTAGATCAAATAATAGTGTAGTACAAAATAAATATGGTTTCAAGGAAGATGATTTCTTGTCTTTTATTTTTCAAATATAAAAATTATTACAATGTTTGTTGTAGACAATTTGGACAGAGAGAAAAACATGGAACAAAAATGTTATCCTTAATCTCATGCCACCGTCTAGTGATAGCCACAGTCAATATATTGGTGAATATCTTGTTAAGAGGTAGCTCTGTAAAGAAAGACATATTCACATTACAAAAATGATCTATAATAATAAAAGCATAATATGCCAATTATACAGGACAGCCAAACCACCTTCCAGACAAAGCCACTGTGGCGGGGGCCGAGGCAGAGGCGGTTAGGGGTGATCAGGCAGGCAGGTGAGCAGTTAGGGGCAATCAGGCAAGAATTTCATGCACCAGGCCTCTAGTATATTATATGCTGTTTAATAAAAAAATTTTCACTTAATAATAAACAGTCATTTTCCATGTCAAATAATCTTATATAATAAAAACCTAATATGATAAGTGTCTTGTCGACTGGTTGGCCATTCAAACAATTAAAGCATAATATGCTCATGATATGCTAAGGCCGCTCAACCACTCGCTATGACGTGCACTGACCACCAAGTGGCAGACACTCCAACTGGTAGGTTAGCTTGGGTCCGGCCGATTGGGACTGAGCAAGAGGTGCTAGACATGCTCTGGAGCCCCCCCATGGTCCCTCTCCAGCTGGCCAACCTCCCATGTCACTCCTCTACCCCGATCATGCACTGGTGGGGTTCTTTGGCCTGGTCTGTGCCCTCTTGAAATCTGGGACCCCTCGCGAGATGTCGGAGAGCTGGTTTCAGCCCTATCCCACAGGCCAGGCAAAGGGACCTCACTGGTGCATGAATTCGTGCACTGGGCCTCTAGTATAATAATATAGTAAATCTTTTATGCCCACTATAAAGCAACACTATTTTCTCTATTAGAAGGCCAATATTTGTTATTTTATTTTATTGTTTAAAGTATTACACATAGTAGTACATATATCTCCTTTTTTCCCCCATTGACCTTCCCCCAGTCTCCCCCACCCCCTATCACATGCTCTCATCCCAGTGTCTTGTGTCCATTGTGTGTGCTTATATGTATGCATACAAGTCCTTCAGTTGATCTCTTTGCCCCCCTCCCCAACACTCCCCAGCCTTCCTGCTGTAATTTTATAGTCTGTTCGATGCTTTACTGTCTCTGTATCTATCTTTTTGTTCATCAGGTTATAATGTTCTTTATTTTCCATAAATGAGTGAGATCATGTGGTATTTTTCTTTCATTGCCTGGCTTATTTCACTTAGCATAATGCTCTCCAGTTCCATCCGTGCTGCTGCAAATGGTAAGAATTCCTTCTTTTTTATAGCAGCATAGTATTCCATTGTGTAGATGTACCATAGAGAAGACCAATATTTATTTAGTTGCAAAGACATGCTTATTTTAAAAAATCTAGCCTTTCATGAGTAAAATCATATGGTTCTTAGCTTTTTCTGACTGACTTATTTCACTTAGCATAATATTCTCAAGGTCAATCTATGTTATAGCAAATGGCAGCATTTCATTCCTTTTTATGGCTGAGTAGTATTCCATTGTGTATATGTAACATATCTTCTTTATTCAATCCTCTAGCACAGGACACTTTGGATTTTTCCATGTCTTGGTCACAGTGAATAATGCTGCAATGAACATAGGGATGCATATATTTTTGTGAATTCATGATTTGAAGTTTTTTGAGTATATAACCAGGAAAGGGATTGCTGGGTTGTATGGTAGCTCTATTACCAGAGTGTTTTTTATAGTGGCTGTACCAGTTTACATTCCCACCAGCAGTGAATGAGGGTTCCCTTTTCTCCAGAACCTCTCCAACACTTATTATTTTTCTTACTGATAATAGCCATTCTCACAAGTGTGAGATGATATCTCATTGTAGTTTTGAATTGCATTTCCCTTGCTAGTGAGGTTGAACATCTTTTCATATATCTGTTGGCTGTTTGTAGGTCTTCTTGGGATAGGTGTATTTTTAGGTCCTCTGCCCACTTTTTTATTGGGTTGTTTGTTTGTTTGGTATTGAGTTTTATGAGTTCTTTATATATTTTGAATATTAAACTTTTGTCAGAGCTATTGTTTGCAAATAAAATCTTTTATTTGGTTGGCTGCCTATTTGTTTTTTTTTTTAAAATATACTTTATTGATTTTTTACAGAGAAGAAGGGAGAGGGATAGAGAGTTAAAAACATCGATGAGAGAGAAACACCGATCAGCTGCCTCCTGTACACCTCCTACTGGGGATGTGCCCGCAACCAAGGTACATGCCCTTGACCAGAATCGAACCTGGGACCTTTCAGTCCATAGGCCGCTGCTCTATTCACTGAGCCAAACCGGTTAGGGCTGCCTCTTTGTTTTGATGTTGGTTTCTTTTGCTGTGCAGAACCTTTTTAGTTTGATATAGTCTGATTCATTTATTTTTGCCTTTACTTCCCTTGCTTTTGGGATCAAATTCATAAAATGTTCTCTATGACCAAGGTTCATAAGTTTGGTACCTACGTTTTCTTCTACGTAACTTATTGTTTTAGGTCTTATATTTAAGTGTTTGATCCATTTTGAATTAATTTTTGTACATGGGACAAACTATAAACAACATTCATTCATTTGCATGTGGCTTTCCAGTTTTCCTAGCACCATTTATTGAAGAGACTACCTTTACTCCAGGGTGTGTTTTTGGCTCTTTTGTCAAAAATTATCTGCCCACATACATGTGGTTTTATATCTGGGTTCTCAATTCTGTTTCACTGATCTGTGATATGGCCATTTTAACTGTGTTGATTCTTCCAATCTATGAACACAGGATATTTTTCCATTTTGTTGTGTCCTTTTCAATCTCTTTTAATATGCTTTGTAGTTTTCAGTATATAGATTTTTCATGTTATTTATTAAGTTTAAGTTTATTCATAGGTATTTTATTCTTTTGGTTGCAATTACAAAAGGAATTTTTTTTTCATTTCTTTTTCTGAAGTTTTGTTGCTAGTATACAGGAAGACAGTGGATTTTTGTATGTTGATTTTGTATCCTGCAATTTGACTGTATTTGTTTATTGTTTCTAATAGTTTTTTTTGGTGTAGTCTTTAGGGTTTTCTAAAGAAATGATATAGGACTTTTTGTCATCCACAAAAAGTGAGCATGTTACTTCTTCCTTCCCTATTTGGAAGCCTTTTATTTCTTTCTCTTACCTTATTGCTCTGGTTGGGACTTCCAGTACTATGAGTAGTGAGAGTGGACATCCTTGTCTTATTCCTTATCTTAGAGGAAAATTTCTCAGTATGATATTAGCTGAGGGTTTATCATGGATGGCTTTTATTATGTTGGTGTACTTTCCTTCTATTCCTATTTTATTTAGTGTTTTAATCATAAATGGATGTTGTATTTTATCAAAAGCTTTTTATGATAAGATCATATGATTTTTATCATTTCTTTTGTTAATGTGGTGTATTATATTGATTGATTTGTGTATGTTGAACCATCTTTGTGCCCCTGGAATGAACGATATTTTTATATGTTTATAGTGCTGTTCCTGGAAATTTTATCCTAAGATATAAGTATTAATTAACCTAACTTAAGATTTTTAGTATTTTTGCTAACCTCTATAATATAACCATTTATCATATTGCTTTTAAAAGTGATCTTGTTTACCACAATATTAACACTTAGAATTATTTGGTCAGACTCCATGAATAACTATTAAATATGTGTTAAGCCTGTCTGGGGTGGCTCAGTGGTTGAGCATTGACCCAGGAACCAAGAGGTCGCCAGTTCGATTCCCAGTCAGGGCACATGCCCAGGTTGTGGGCTCAATTCCTGGTGGGGGTGTGTGCAGGAGGCAGCCAATTGATGATGTTTCTCTCTCATTGATGTTCCTATCTCTCTATCTTCTCCCTTTCTCTCTCTAAAAATCAATAAAAAATATATTTTAAAAAACATGTTGATTCAATTTTTTATGTTTGTTTTTATTAACTCCTCTATCTGTCTCTCTCTGTCTCTGCCTCTCTCACTCTGTCTCTTAATATCACCTACCTACAAATATATATACACCGAAAACTAAGATTGATGAAGGCAAGGGCTAATGTATTCACCCAATCCCTGCAATGCAATTCAAGACAAAGGGATTGAGACAGCATCCTTTGACAGGATTGGTTTTAAGCTAACATTTGTTTTTTCAGAGCTCATTTTGGGGAAAAGAAACGTATCTCGTATTTGAGCATGCAGGTTATAAAAAAGGGAATGGGGGGGTCATGTGAAATATGTGCTTGAGGGTTTTTTTGCTGTTGTTGTTTAATTCTTTTTTTTTAATCCTCACCCGAGGATATGTTTTTATTTGTAAAGATGTGACTGAAGTCTTCCAGGAAGAAATGTGAGAGTACAGTATTCTGATCGTCATTGAAAACATGGATGTGTATGACTTTACAAAGAAGAATCTCTTGATGTCAGGGCTATGTATTGTCAACATTCAAAGGGCTATGTGAAGCAAAGTGTTCTTGGGGAGAAGGACAGGGAAGAGAATAGAGAAAGGAACCAGGAACCTTGGCTATCTTGGATACCTAAGATTGGAGAGAACATGAACCGGAGATAATCAACACTGTGGAGCATGGCAGAAATGCTGTGGATTTGTGTTGAAAAATTTTGGTCGATTGGTGGAGGTTAAACCCAGATTGCAAAAAATAAATGAGGAAGGATGATGGTGGCGTGGAAGTAGAGTAGAATGGATGAGTGTAACTATAATTTCAAGAAGTTTGGCTGTAATAATGGGAAAAGAGGAGACATAGAGTGAGGAAAGTGGTTGTTGTTGTTGTTGTTGTTTTGTAAATAGAGAGACTTGAACATACATGTGCTCTGAAGCATCCATCTCAGACCCAGGCAAACAGAGCTGCTGTTTAGAGTCTACACTTTAAATGGACTCCCTCTGGACTCTTGGCTACATCTGTACCAAAAGGGGGTGGCCA
Source organism: Eptesicus fuscus (assembly GCF_027574615.1). Lineage (NCBI taxonomy): Eukaryota > Metazoa > Chordata > Mammalia > Chiroptera > Vespertilionidae > Eptesicus > Eptesicus fuscus. Next base: position 87,975,884 of record NC_072475.1, on the reverse strand, counting down.
TGGAATAGCTGCTGTGAAGGTGGAGAGGTGAGAACTCCAAGGAGTCTAGGAATTCTAAATTTAAGCCTGGGTTTTCAGATCATTATAAAGCTGTACCAGTATTTGTCAGGTAACATAATAAAATATAGGGTGTCCCCCCAAAATGTATGCACACTTTGAATAATTATAAAGGCAATGTTTATTAAAATGCATTTCATTTTCCAATTGAGCTATCAGCTGTTAAAGTTTGTATACATTTTTTGGGGGACACCCTGTCTATCTAATGGTTTGTTAACTGACTTGACCTATTTTCTCAAAGTTTTGAGGTATAGTTAACATACAACACACTGTACATGTTAGAATTGTACAGTTTGATGTTTTGACATACATATAGACCCACGAGACATCACCACTATTCAGATGCTGAACTTATCCTTTATCTCCAAAAGTTTCCCTGTGCCCTTTGTGATGTGCCTTCCAGGCCTTCCTTCCTGACATGTCCCCGGTAACCTCCTATCTGCTTCCTGTCACTCTGAATTAGTTTGCATTTTCTTGAGTTTTATACAAGTGGAATCATACTGATCTGGCTACTTTCACTTAACATAATTATTTTAAGGCTCATTCATGTTTTTGCATATTTTTAAAATTCATTCCATTTTATTGCTTAGCAGTATTCCATTATATGGGTACAGTACAATTTGTTAAGCTGTTAACTTGTAGATGGTCATTTGTTTCTAGTGGTTGCCTGTAAAAAAAATAAAGCTGCTCTGAAATTTTCATACAAGTTTTTGTGTGGATATATGCTTTGTTATTCTCCTAGGTAAATGAGGTTTTTCAACCAGGCTTTGCAAATTAGTACCAGCTCATATGCCCAGAAAACAAAACAAATCATTGAGATTACACAAAAATTATTCATCACTTAAATATTCAACAGCATCAGAAGAACTATTCCTGAGTGAGGGAAAGAAAATTTTGCATTTTGTTGGAGTGAAGGGCTTGCATTGACCTTTTCATCAATGCCATAGAGGAACTCCAAAACCTACTAGGAGTAGGCCTATCTGAAGTTTCCTGCTGTAATAGGGGAATTTCCCAGAGTGAGTGAATATATATTGAAGGACCAAAGCCTGTGGAATTCCTGAGTTTCCTGGCTGTTGATTTAATGTTTGTCAGTAATATCATGGGATGTTAGCTTTCTAATGTCATCTTAACATGTTTTATTACTTATAGTATATAATAAAACCCTAATACGCAAATTGTCCCCTCAACCAGGAGTTCGACCAGGAGTTCGAACAGGGCTGGGGCTGGCCGGCCAACTGCAGGAAGGGAGGCCCTGGCCAGCAACCGGCAGCCACTAGGGACCGTACTTGTGCACAAATTTTGTGCACTGGGCCTCTAGTATTAATATAACATATTATTGTTATTATTTTAACAACAAACTAAAGAGGCTTATTACTTATATAGATTCTCTAATGGGGATGGAAGGAAAACTTCAGCCTAAGAAAGGAGAGCAACATGGATACTACCCAAAAGGATTATAATGTAATAATTGTCCAAAAGTAACTGCATTTTGGCAATGTTCTCTTCCCTCTGATTTTGTTTAGTGTGGGTTTTCTGCTCTGTAGCATTTGGTCCTCGGTGGAGGACTTTAAACTGTAGCACTTGGAGTCCCACATCCCCATAGACTTGTGCCAGCTCATGGATTTCCATCTGTGGCCAGTTCTATGATTAAAATGCTTCAGAGCATATTGGTGACAGAACAGCATTGGCAATTCCAGTGCACAGTTTGTGTAATGGTTGAGCCACAGTTGTACATGGGTATCATGTTGTCATCATGTTCTAGAGTGAGTTGACCAAAAACCAAATGAGGCAGGAAAGGCATAAAATCAACCTATAAAACAAATTAGAAAATAGAACTTTGTTTTCCTAAAAGAGATTTGAAGTTTTCATGTCAGCAAGTCTTAAATTTTGAATTGTAAATGAGTCTTGAAGTTGAAAACAAAATACTTTATTTCCTCAGGCAGTAATACAGTGCCCCCATTATGTTTATATTTTAATATGTAGCCATACTGAGTAATTTTAACTGGAGTGTCAAAATAATCACTACTTTTCTTGGATGAAAAAAGAGAAACAAGTCGTCGCTACAATAAAAGAGGAGAATTAGGGGCAAAGTAAGTAGAGCCAATGCAAGGAACAAGGAAACAGTTCTGAAATAGGGGCTTAATTGATAGTGCAAGCTAAAGTGTTCTTTTCAAAAACTTAGTTTATGCTTCAATCTGCCCTGTTATTATCCTCAAGAGGAGTTTTCTAATTCACAGGAGGGAACAGAAAAGGAAACCAAAATGAAAAAGGAGAGTCAAATAGTTACTGGGTACACTGAGGCTTCATCTGTGAAAATTGTATTCAGAGTGATTGTGAATAGGGCACTGAATATTAACTAGTAAAGTTGAAGCAAAGGAAGTGTCAGATGGACCAGAGGAAGGGTTTGGAGAAAGAATGCTGAAGACAGTGCTTGAGCCCAAGCTGAGTCTTATTTTTCTTGCAATGTTAACCTGTGTATTTGTAATTAAGATTAAAAAAAATGTCCACAGCTTTTAGAGATAACACAAAAATAAGAATTACTAAAGGGGCTCCATTTTTCATACTTACATTTTCTTAACAGCTGGAAGTCTGTGTTTTCAAAACTGACCTTTAACTTTGTTTTAGACGTGCTTTGGAAAATGGATCCCTAAGTCTGAAAAGGTCAAGCCCTTCACTCCAACAAAATGCAAAATTTTTTCCCTCACTCAGGAACAGATCTTCTGATGCTGTTGAACATTAAAGTAATGAATAATTTTTGTGTAATCTCAATGATTTGTTTTGTTTTCTGGGCATATGAACTGGTACTAATTTGCAAAGCCTGGTTGAAAAACCTTATTTAGATGGCATTTAATAAGAATGCAAGTATTTTGACTAATGGTAAGATGATAATATTTGATTCTTCTCCCAAATAAACAGATTTGTTTCCAGGAATATGAGTGATGGAAAAATGACCTTTAAACCTATTTTTCAAGTACAAGAGACTGTTTTGTTGTAAAAATTCAAATACAAATATTTTGGAGAGTGAAAATCTCCAAGGAATTGTAGGCAGCAAAAAAGCTGCGAGCCAAACAATATGGACTTAAGATAATATTGACATTTTTCTCATAAATAAACAGTTTTATAATGTAAATTTGGAAGATTTCTATTCTAATGAAGTTGTTAAAACTGTTTTGTTGTTAAAACTGTTTCCATCTGCCTGCTAGCTTGGCTCAGTGGTTGAGAGTCGACCTATGAACCAAGAGATCAGGGTAAGATCCTGGTCAGGGCACATGCCCTGGTTGCGGGCTCTATCCCCAGTAGGGGGCATGTAGAAGGCAGCTGATCAATGATTCTCTCTCATCATTGTTTCCATCTCTCCATTTCCCTTCCTCTTCGAAAACAATGAAAATATATATTTAAAAAAACTCACACTAAATCTAGCTAAATTGACATATTTCTGCTATTTTTCAGTTAGTAATAATTTGTTGAGTATCTATTAGCTGTCAAATCCTATCTAGGCAGTGAGGATACAGTAATGAACATGACAGTGTTTGCCTTCAAAGAATTGACATATTTACTGGGAAATGTAAATCAAAATTATGAATAATATAATATCAAATAGTGATAAATTGAAAAGGCAAATTAAAATAGTGAAGTTGACTAGACTGATTAAAAGGCTACTTTGCGAAAAGCTATCTGAAGAGGTACTTGAATTGGGATCTGAATGATGAAAAGCAGGAGGGGGGGTGCAAATTAAGATCTGAGGGAAAAGATAAGTAGAAGTAATAATAATTGAAAAATCCTGAAGGTAGAAACAGGCTTGACATTTTTGTGGAGTGGAAAGAAGGCCAGTATACTCTTTCAAAAGAAAGAGAAAAAATTCCAATAGTTTTAAAGCAATTAAGACACTTTTTGGCTCATATAACTAGAAGTGCAAAGGTCAGATAGTTTCCCGGGTTGTTTGATCTTGTCAAGCAAGTGGTGTCTGCTGTTTATGTTATGAGTAGAAGTCCAAATATTTCTGCCCACTTCATGTTAGTATTGAGTCACCAAGGAAAACAATATGCAAACACTGGACTGGCCATAGAAAAGAGGCAGAGCAAGATCAGCTTCTGAAGGCATTGGTCCCTCATGACCAGTAGGTCTCTTCTGGCTGCTGATATAGGGCAACTGGCCCACATACACCCTTCTTGTGCTGCAGCAGAAGGACTCCATCCACCCGCTGCAGGGAGCAGAGATAACAGCGGAGTTGGTCAGATGCCATATAATATATATGCTTAAACAGAAAAAAGGAGAACACATGAGTCTGAAATAGGAAAAGATTTCCATGCAAGGTAATCAGCCCAGCATAGGTTATAAGGATTCTTTATCTCTTGCCAAGTGGAATATTCCAGGCCCAAGGCCCATTCTTAAACCATTGAGAGGGTCTGGAAAGACTGCAAGAATGAGTCTCTCCTCTAAGATCCCATTATCGAGAACCCAGAATTCTTTCCCTTCTCTTCATTTTCCTCCCCAATATGTTTGCATTAAAATTTGATCTAAAATTAATTCCTGAATGTCTCAGAGTAGCCAGGAGCAACTTTCTCAGAAACTGTCAACTTTTCATATGCTACCAAAATCTTTCAAATGACCAATCCTGAATTAATTACTGGCCAGGGGAATAGAATTACCTTTAAATAAATCAGGTCTACCTCTGGATATGTCTGGGGAGGTGGAAAACCCTGTATCTCCCACATTCTTGAGATATGTAGCCTACCTGAAAAAAAGAAGAATATTAGAAAAATATTTTTTTTTCCAGAGGAGGAGAATGGGGCAAACCTATTGATTATCTGATACAGTTATTACAACTGTAGATTAGTGAACAGGAGGAGAGTGGAAAGAAATAAGGCCAGATTTAAGCAGAGGATAGATTATGCAGAGTCTTATAAAATATTGAGTTTGCATTCCACTCTAATTAAAGGTAAACACAATTTTTGGATTTTAAAGTCACTGTGTGTGTGCATGTGTGTGTGATATGATCTGATTTATGTATTAAATTGATCACTGATGGTAGGAGGCATGGCAAGTTCAGGCAATTTTTCCTACAGAAAACAATGACATAAACTGGAAAAAAAATCAAGCACAATAGTTTGAAGATACTGAAAAATGACCAAAGGCAGGCAGAGACCTGAGAAAACTTTACTATTGAAAGATTGCTACTGCATTAGGTAGAAAGTACAATTTTGTGGCTTTTTTGGAAAAACATAAGCCGACATGACTCAATTTCAGGGCAGCTTAATCACTGAATATTTAAGGGAAATTTTTAGAAGCAGGAGCACCACAAAAGGGCTAAAATAAAGTAAAAAAGAGTATAAACTTTGTCTAAATGTCAAGCTAACAGATCAGTAAAATATGCATATATGCAGGTGACCCTAGGTTTTTGGTATAAAAGCAGGGAGAATGTAGAGATAGGTCAGCTTTTGAAAGACAGAATTGCTTCTAATTAAGTATTGGAGTTTGTTATGCATTTGATTGAGTGTATTTCATAGTCCACAGAGAGCTTCAGGGGTAGAAAACAGAAGTCATACCTGATTGATTTGTAGGAGGGCAGAATTATGGATGGAAAAGCAAATGGAAATTCAGTCGGAGAGCCATAGGCAAGAAACCACCTAGAGAGTGAGCCCCCAATTCTGAATATCAATTAAGCTAAATTCCTTGGCAAACATCAAAACTAACCAGACATGGAGGAAATCAACATGGAGGTAGGCTAAAAACGCAGCAATTAGAAGCCAAGAAAACTTGTCAGAGACATCAGCTTCTCTACATCATGAGGGAGACAAATTTCAGGTTAAGTCTAGGCAAGTTAGTGGGTTAATGGAAAGAAAGACTGATAATCCTAGAAGAAGAAAAGAGATTTCCGGGACAATTCAAAATACTACCTGTTATGGACTAAATGTTAGTCCATACTCCCCAAATTTATACACTTACCCCCAGTGTAGCAGTATTTTGAGATGGAGCCTCTGAGGAAGTAATTAAGTTTAAAGGAGGACATAAGGGTGAGGCCCTGATCCAACAGGATTAGTGTTCTTATAAGAAGAGACACTAGAGCTCCACTGCCCTCCCTGCACACACACCAAGGAAAGGTCATGTATGGACATAATGAAAAGACAGCTGTCTGTGAGCCAGGAAAAGAATACTAATCAGAAACTGAATTGGCCAGAAACTTGATCTTGGACTCCTAGCCTCCAGAACTTTGAGATCTGGTGAGGACTGGAAAATGAATTTCTGTTGTTTAACCCACCCTGTCTATGGTATTTTGTTATGGCAGCCTAAGCTAAATAAGACATTATATATCATGACTAGAGGCCCGGTGCATGAAATTCGTGCATGGGGGGTGTGTGTGTCCCTCAGCCCAGCCTGCACTCTCTCCAATTTGGGACATCCCTCTCACAATCCAGGACTGCTGGCTCCAAACCGCTCACCTGCCTTCCTGCCTGATTTCCCCTAACTGCTTCTGCCTGCCAGTCTGATCACCCTCTAACCACTCCCCTGCCAGCCTGATCGACACCTAACTGCTCCCCTGCCAGCCCTATTGCTCCCAACTGCCCTCCCCTGTGGCCTGGTCACCCCTAACTGCCCTCCCCTAATAGCCTGATCATCCCTAACTGTCCTCCCCTGCAGGCCTGGTTGCCTCCAACTGCCCTCCCCTGCTGGCTCAGTAACCCCTAACTGCCCTCTGTTGCCAGCCTGGTCGCCCCTAACTTCCCTCCCCTGCAGGCCTGGTCCCCCCACAACTGCCCTCCCCTGAAGGCCTGATCACCCCCAACTGTCCTCCCTTGCAGGTCTGGTCCCTCCCAACTGCTATCCCCAGCTGGCCTGATCACCTACAACTGCTCTCCCTTGCTGGCCATCTTGTGGCAGCCATCTTGTGTCCACATGGGGGCAGCCATCTTTGAGCACATGGGGGAAGCCATCTTGTGTGTTGGAGTGACAGTCAATTTGCATATTACTCTTTTATTAGATAGGACAAGTCTGGAGCAACAAATCACTAACCATGAAAATAATTGGAAAGTGTGGCTCATATGCAGAAAGAAATCTATCAATACAAACTGATTGCAAGTGGGTCAGGATATTAAATGCACACAAACTTGAGAGCAGCTGTTATAGATATTAAATGAGTTAAAGAAAAATATGTAAAAAATTGAAGAAAATGTGTTATATTAGGTGAGCAGATAGGGAAATTTAACAAAGAAATGGAAACTAAAAATAACTATATAGAAATTCTAAAGCTGAAATTCACAAAAATTGAAACTAAAAATTTGCTACATGAGTTCAAAATCAGAATGGAGATGCCTTATGAAAAAATCAGCCCAGCTGGTGTGGCTCAGTGGTTGAGCATTGACCTATGAACAAAGAAGTCATGGTTCCATTCCAATCTGGCCACATGCCAGGGTGGTGGGACCGATGCCCAGTGGGGGGTGTGCAGGAGGCAGCCAATCAATTATTCTCTCTCATTATTGATGTTTTTATCTCTCTCTCCCTTTTCCTTCCTCTCTGAAACCAATAAAAATATATTAAAAATATTATCAAGCAAATATCAACCAAGATGCCTGTATTCAGCCAAGCTGTCCCTCAAAAATGATATTTTCCAATGAAAGAAAACTAAACTTATTGCAACACTCAAAGGAGACCTATATCACTAGAAGACATGAACCATCAGCATATAAGAATATTTTACTAAGAAACTGAATGAGATCAAATTGGTAAATGAGTGTAGATGGAAGAGTAAGGACTGTTATGAACAGATTGCTTTTATTTATTTATTTTTAATTTTTTATTATTTAAAGTATTACATATGTCTCTCTTTTCCCCCATTGACCTCTCCCAGTCCACTCCCACTGCCCATCACATGCCCTAACCCTCCTCAGGTGATATTTATCTTTCTCTGACTGGCTTGTTCCACTTAGCAAAATGCTCTCCAGGTCCATCCATGCTGTTGTGAATGGTAAGATTTCTTTTTTATAGCAGCATAGTATTCCATTGTAGAGATGTCCACAGTATTTTAATCCACTCATCTGCTGATGGGCACTTAGGCTGTTTCCAAATATTAGCTATTGTGAATTGTGCTGATTTGAACATGGGGATGCATATAACCTCTCTGATTGGTGTTTCTGATTTCTTGGGATATATTCCTAGAAGTGGGATCACTATGTCAAATGGGAGTTCCATTTTTATTTTTATTTTATTTTATTTTTATTTTTATTTTATTTTTTAATAATAAATCTTTATTGTTCAGATTATTACAGGTGTTCCTCTTTTCCCCCCCCATAGCTCCCCTCCACCTTATTCCCCACCCCACCCCATGCACTTAACCCCCGCCACTGTCCTCATCCATAGGTGTAAGATTTTTGTCCACTCTCTTTCTGCACCCCTCAGACCCCCTTCCCCCTGAGAATTGTCCGTCCCCTCCCTTTCTATGTCCCTGATTCTATTATATTCACCAGTCCATTCTGTTCTTCAGATTTTTTATTCACTTGATTTTTAGATTCACTTGTTGGTAGGTAGGTATTTGATGTCTTTTTGTTGTTCATAACTTTTAACTTTACCTTTTTCTTCTTCCTCTTCTTAAAGAATACCCTTCAGCATTTCATGTAATCCTGGTTTGGTGGTGATGAACTCCTTTAGCTTTTTCTTGTCTGTGAAGCTCTTCGTCTGACCTTCAATTCTGAATGATAGCTTTGCTGAGTAGAGTATTCTTGGTTGTAGGTTCTTGCTGTTCATCACTTTAGATATTTCTTGCCCTTCTCTTCTGGCCTGCATAGTTTCTGTTGAGAAATCAGCTGACAGTCATATGGGTACTCCTTTGTAGGTAACTAACTGTTTTCTCTTGCTGCTTTCAAGATTCTCTCTTTGTCTTTTGCCCTTGGCATTTTAATTATGATGTATCTTGGTGTGGTCCTCTTTGGATTTCTCTTGTTTGGGGTTCTGTGCGCTTCCTGAAATTGTAAGTCTATTTCTTTCACCAGGTGGGGGAAGTTTTCTGTCATTATTTCTTCAAATAGGTTTTCAGTATCTTTCTCTCTCTCTTCTTGTGGCACCCCAAAAATTCGGATGTTGGTAAGCTTAAAGCCGTCCCAGAGGCTCCTTACGCTATCCTCACACTTTTGGATTCTTCTTTCTTTCTGCCTCTCTGGTTGGGTGTTTTTGCTTCCTCATATTCCAGATCTTTGGTTTGACTCTTGGGGTACGGTGAACTACAGTTGAATTTCTGTATATTCTTTATTTCAGACAGTGTATGCTCAATTTCTGACTGGTTCTTTTCCATTTTTTTTGGCATTCTTATTAAGGTCCTTAAAGGTCTCACTAAGTTCCTCGGAGGTCTCTTCAAGTTTCTCAGCAGTTTTTAGAAGATTCTTGAGTAACCTTATAAATGTGGTTCTGAACACTGTGTTGTCCAGTAGTTTACTTTCCTCCATCTCTCCTATTCGTGACATGCTTCGGTGTCTCACTATTTTGGCTGCCTCCCTGTGTTGATGGAGTGGCTTTGTGTGGTCAGTGACCTATAGGGGCCGGTAGCTTCTTCCCCAATCACCCTAGGTGGTGGCTCTTGGTACACACCTTTGTGGGCTGAGTGCAAAGTCTTGGTGTAGTTAAGCCTTGATTGCTGTTGGTACACTGGGAGGAATTGACCTCCAGGCCAATTGGCTGTGAGGATCTGCTGTGTCTATAATGGAAGTACTGCTGCGCTACAGACACACTTATGGTACAGGACTTGTTTCAGTGGGGCTTTGATGCTCACTGAGTCCGTTTCCTGAATGTGTCACTTATGGATGTGAGGAGTTGAAATCTGGTGTCTCATACTGTCCACTAGGTACACTGGCTTCTGGGTCTCCAATGGGGTGCAGTTCAGCTACAGTCTGAGGCCACCCTGCAGGAGCTACAGTGAGAACTGCTGTCCTCTCCTCCCTGCTTGGAGCTTGGAGGCTTTGGAGCTGTCTGCACCGGGTTGCAAGTTTACTAGCTTAAACTGCAATAGAGAAGGCCATTCATGTGCAAAAGCCGCTGCTAGGAGCTTGGGTGTGTTTGTAGATTGTGTGGGGTGGAGTCTCAGGACGTCACTAGGCTAGGGCGTGGCAAACAGCGATGACTGGCAGTGAGCCGCCTCCAACCACGTCCCCGCATCTTGCGCCCCAACGCAGCCAACAATTGTATTGCCACGCAGCTCTGCTAGCAAGCCACCCTCACTCTCCGACCCAAAGGCAGACAGCCCAGTCTCTCCCCAGAAACTGGATTTCAGAGAGATTGGGAGCTTGTCTCTCTTCGGATTGAAGAAAGCAACGCCCGCTGCCAGTTGGGTTCGGCCGCCAGTCCGTATTGCGAGCGCGCTCCCCTGTACCTGAGTTTTTCAGCGTTTGTGCCCTGCTTGGTCCCCTCTCTTTCGGTCTAGTTGTAGAGCTTCCACTCAGCCAGCTTTCCCGTGGTTCTGGGTGATAGACGTTTTGTCTTTTAGTTGTAGTTTTGGAAATTGTTGTGGACAGCAGCAGCCCAGATGTTTACCTACGTCACCATCTTGGATCTCGGGAGTTTCATTTTTAACTTTTTGAGGAAACTCAATACCGTTCTCCACAGTGGCTGCACCAGTCTGCATTCCCACCAGCAGTGCACAAAGGTTCCTTTTTCTCCACATCCTTGCCAGCATATATCCTTTGATGATTTATTGATGATAGCCATTCTCAAAGGTGTGAGATGGTACTCATTGTCATTTTGATTTGCATCTTTCGGATGATTAGTGACTTTGAGCATGTTTTCATATGTCTCTTGGCCTTCTGTATGTCCTCTTTCGAAAAGTGTCTATTGAGATCCTTTGCCAATTTTTTGATTGGATTGTTTATCTTCCTTTTGTTAAATTATATGAGTTCCCTATAAATTTTGGAGATTAGACCCTTATGGGAGATAACACTGGCAAATATGTTCTCCCATGCAGTGGGCTCTCTTGTTGTCTTGTTGATGGTTTCTTTTGTTGTGCAGATGCTTTTTATTTTGATGTAGTCCCATTTATTTATTTTCTCCTTAGTGTCCATTGTCCTAGGAGCTGTATCAGTAAAGATATTGCTACAATATAGGTCTGATATTTTGCTGCTTATGGAGTCATCTAAGGTTTTTATGCATTCCCATCTTATGTATAAGTCCTTTATGCATTTGAGTTTATTTTTGTATATGGTGTAAGTAGGTGGAATAGTTTCATTTTTTTGCATATATCTGTCCAATTTTCCCAACACCATTTATAGAAGAGACTATCTTGACTCCATTGTATGCTCTTGACTCTGTCAAACATTAATTGAGCATAATGGCTTGGGGCTATTTCTGGGTTCTCTGTTCTGTTCCACTGGTCTATATGTCTGTTCTTATGCCAGTACCAGGCAGTTTTGAGAACAGTGACTTTGTAGTATTGCTTGATATCTGGTACTGTGATCCCTCCAACATTGTTCTTCTTTCTCCAAATTGCTGCAGCTATTCAGGGTCTTTTTTTATTGCAGATGAATTTTTGGAGAGTTAGTTCTAGGTCTTTGAAGTATGCTGTTGGTATTTTAATGGGGATTGCATTGAATCTATAGATTGCTTTGGGTAGTATGGACATTATAATGATGTTGAGTCTACCAATCCATGAACACGGGATGTTCTTCCATCTGTTTAGTCTTCCTCTATCCCTTTTGGCAACATACTGTAGTTTTCTGAGTTCAGATTATTTACCTCCTTAGTTAACTTTATTCCTAGGTTCTTAATTTTTTTGGTGGAATGGTAAATGGGATTTTTTGTTTTGTTTTGTTTTTTGTTGTTTTGGTTTCTCTTTCTGTGAGTTCATTATTGGTGTATAAAAATGTTATCGAATTCTGGGTGTTAATTTTGTATCCTGCTACATTGCCAAATTCATTTATTAAATCTAGTAATTTTTAAAAATATATTTTATTGATTTTTTACAGAGAGGAAGGGAGAGGGATAGAGAGTCAGAAACATCGATGGATCAGCTGCCTCCTGCACACCTCCTACTGGGATGTGCCCGCAACCAAGCTACATGCCCTTGACTGGAATCGAACTTGGGACCTTTCAGTCCACAGGCTGATGCTCTATCCACTGAGCCAAACCACTTAGGGCTAAATCAAGTAATTTTTTGATGGAGTCTTTAGAGTTTTCTAGGTACAATATCATGTCATCTGTGAATAATGACAGTTTTACTTCTTCTTTTCCAATTTGAATGCCTTTTATTTCTTCTTCTTGTATGATAGATATGGTAGCAATTCCAGTACCTTGTTGGACAGGTATGGTGAAAGTGGGCATCCCTGTGGAGAGTGGCAGCGTTAAGATAGGATAAAGTCTCAGACTGACTTGTGGCAAAGCCACATACAAGTCTCAGCTTGGAGCGCAAAGCCCTCCCAACACAATTATAGCCAAAAGGCTATGGTTGTAAGCTTGACCTTATAGTCCGGCCCTGCAGTCCTAGGTAGCTAAGGGATGATGCTGCAGGAGGTACAGCAAGTGCTGCCTAAACAAAGCTTGATATAGTTCAGAGAATGGCAACAACAGGAAAGAGGCAGATTTGAAACTCGCAAGAACATTGTAAACATCTTGCCCTTGTTTTGCTTTGTGTGATCTGACTGTGAAATAAAACCTCAGCTTATAGGTAGATCACTGTTTCCTTATCCAGGCACAGTGATCTACCTGGCCCCAACTGTATTCTCTTATCTGTTTTCTTTAATCCTTCACCTCCCCTCCTCCCCTCCTCAAGTTCACCACTGGTCTTGCTGGCACAGTTCACATCCCTGTCTTTTTCCCATTCTTAGGGTAAATGGTTTTAGTTTTTGCCCATTGAGTATGATATTGGCTGTAGGTTTGTCATATAATGCTTTTATTATGCTGAGGTATAATCCCTCTAGTCTCATTTTGCTAATAGTTTTTATCAAGAAAGGCTGTTGGATTTTGTCAAATGCTTTTCTGCATCAATTGATATGATTTTGTGATTTTTTTGTCTCTCAATTTGTTTATGTGATGTGTCAAGTTGATTGATTTGCAGATATTATATCAGCCTTGCATCCCTGGAATAAATTCCACTTGGTCATGGTCTTTGATCTTTAAAATGTAACTACTGGCCCAGTGCATGAAAATTCATGCACTGGAGGGGGGGGTAACTCAGCCAGGCCTGGCCCTCTCATAGTCTGGGAGCCCTCAGGGGCGGGAGCGACCCAGCGATCAGGGGAAGATGATGTCCCATGATTGGAAGTGTTCTTTCCTCTTGGACGGCCCTGGTTACCTGAGCCTCGGGCAGCCCTGGGTGCCTGGGCAGCCACCATCCGAGGCTTGCCTGTGCCTCAGGCCAGCCCTGGGCAGCTGGGCAGCCAACATCTGAAGCTTGCCTGCACCTCAGGCCAGCGCTGGGCAGCTGGCAGGCTGAGGGGACTGGGGGACTCTGGAAGCAGGCGCACAGAGTGGCCGGGCCCACCTGGGGGCTGGCCTAGCCTTACAGTGCACCTGGCATCCCGGCGGGGCTGAGGGGACTGGGTGCTGCCATCTTGTGTCTGTGGGCACCACCATCTTTGAGAGAGGGGCAGTCAATTAGCATATTCCCTCCTTATTGTCTGGGAATTGCTGCCATCTTTGAGGGCGGGGCAGTCAATTAGCATATTCCCTCCTTATTGGCTGTGGGCACCACCATCTTTGCAACAGCATGAGGGTCAATTAGCATATTCCCTCTTTATTAGATAGGATGCTGGATTTGATTTTCTAGAATTCGGTTGAGGATTTTAGCATCTATGTTCATCAGGGATATTGGCCTGTAATTGTCTTTCTTTGTAGTGTTTCATCTGGTTTTGGGATTAGGGTAATTCTGGCTTCATAGAAAGAGCTTGGAAGTGTTCTTTCCTCTTGAATTTTTTGGAATAGTCTAAGGAGAATAGGTTTTAGTTTTTCTTTGAATGTTTGGTAAAACTCCCCTGTGAAACCGTCTGGCCCAGGTCTTTTTGTTTGCTGAAAGTTTTTTAGTTACTGTTTCAATTTCCTCCTTAGTTATCAGCCTATTCAGATTTTTTTATTATTTCTGACTGACTTTTAGGAGATTGTGTTTTTCTAGGAATATGTCCATTTCCTCCAGGTTGTCCAGTTTGTTGGAATAGAGTTGCTCATAGTATTTTTTTATAATCCTTTGCATTTCTGTGGGGTCAGTTGTTACTTCACCTCTTTTATTTCCAATTTTATTTATTTGGGTCCTCTCTGTTTTCTGGTGAGCCTGGCTAGAGGTTCATCAATCTTTTTTATCCTTTCAAAGAACCAGCTCTTGGTTTTATTGATCTTTTGTATTGCTTTTTGGTCTTTATATTGTTTATTTCCACTCTGATCTTTATTATTTTCTTCCTTCTGCTTACTCTGAGCTTTTCCTGTTGCTCTCTTTCTAATTCTTTAAGTTTTAGGGTTAAATAATTTATTACAAGTTTTTCTTATTTTTTGAGGTAGGCTTGTAATGCTAAGAACTTCCTTCTCAGGAATGCTTTCACTGTGTCCCATAGATTTTGGATTGTGTTTTCATTGCCATTTGTTTCCAGGATGTTTTTCATTTCCTCTTTGATCTCTTTGGTGACTAATAAAAGCCTAGGTGATCCTCACTCCCTTGCTCATCACCCTCATGTCATCACAAGATGGCCGTCACAAGATGCCACCACAAGATGGCTGGCAGGGGAGGGCAGTTGTGGGCGACCAGGCCTTCAGGGCAGGGCAGTTGTGGGGTACCAGGCCTGCGGGGAGGGCAGTTGGATGTGACCACACCAGCAGGGAGGGCAGTTAGGGGTGGCCAGGCTGGTAGGGGAGGGCAGTTGGGGGTGATCTGGCTGGCAGGGGAGGGCAGTTGCGGGCGATCGGGCCAACAGGGGAGGGCAGTTGGGGCCCATCAGGCCAGCAGGGGAGGGAAGTTAGCAGCAATTGGGCTGGCAGGGGAGCAGTTAGGGAGTGATTAGGCTGGCAGGCAGAAGCTGTTGGAGCAATCAGGCAGGCAGGCAGGCGAGTTGTTAGGAGCCAGCAATCCCGGATTGTGAGAGGGATGTCTGACAGCCGTCAGACATTCCCCGAGGATTCCCAGATTGGAGAGTGTGCAGCTGGGTTGAGGGATAGGCCCCTGTGCTCGAATTTTGTGCACCAGGTCTCTAGTCTATACATATAAAACCCTAATATGCAAATAGACCGAATGGCAGAATAACCAAACAACCGAACAACTGAACAACCAGTTGCTATGATGTGCGCTGACAACCAGGGGCGTGCGCAGAACATGGTGGGCATTGACAGAAGATGGAAAACACAGAACATGGAAGGTGCCGGCCGCAGCTGGATGGTGGACCAGGTGAGCGGAGGTGCCAGATCAATGCAGGGTGCCAGTCACTGTCATCGGGGTAAGCCTCTGATGATTACTGAAAATTCTTTGCTCCCGCATGCCACAGTCCCGCTCAGCACTTGCAGCTGCTGCTGGCACCAGCCCTGCTTGCACCCACACCCACTGCCGGCGCCTGGTGCCAGCCCTGATTGCTCAGCGCTGTTAGTGGGTGCAAACAGCAGCTGCCAGCCCTGATCACCTCTCAGGGCTTCCCCAACTCCCCCTTCTCCTGAGGGGTTATTGGGGTTGGCAGCCGCCTCACACACTTGCTGCCAGAGACTGCCCTGCTCACACCCACTGCTGGAGTCAAATCTGCCGCTTGCACCTACTGCTGGTGCCCAGCACCAGTCCCCATCACTCGGCACCTGCAGTGGGTGCAATCAGCGGCTGCTGGCCCTGATCACCCTAAGGGCTTCTCCACCTCCCCATGCTCCTGAGGGGTGATCGGGACAGCAGTTGCCACCCGCACCCACTGATGGCACCAGCCCCACTTGCAACTGCTGCTGGCGCCAGCTCCACTCGCTCTGCACCATCAGTGGGTATGAGTGGGGCCGGTGCTGTCAGTGCATGGGAGTGGCGGTGGCAGGAGTGGAGCTGCCCATAGTGAGGGTTCTGTGGGCTGTGGCAGGAGGGGCCAGGTGGGAGCATGGAGGATGGCCCAAGACCTGCCCCTGTGCCCACCACAGCCTCGCAGTCCACAGTTCCTTTCAAGGAGCACAAATTCGTGCACTGGGTCCTAAGTTGTTTAATAACATGCTATTTAGCCTCCAAGGGTTTGAATTTTTGATTGTGTTTATTGTAGTTGATATCTGATTTCATGCCATTGTTATCTGAGAAGATGCTTGATATGATTTCTATCTTATTGAATTTGTGGAAACTTAGCCTGTGTCCTAATATGTGGCCTATCTTTGAAAATGTCCCATGTGCACTTGAGAAGAATGTGTATTCTGTAGCTTTGGGATGAAATGTTCTGAAGGTGTCAAGTCCATCTGATCTAGTGAGTCGTTTAGGATTGCTGTTTCTTTGTTGATATTTTTTCTAGAATATTTATCCAGTGATGTTAATGTGGTATTAAAGTCCCCTACTATGATTGTATTGCTGTCGATCTCTCCCTTGATATATTTCAGAAGTTTTTTTTTAATGTATTTGGATGCTCCTGCATTGGGTGCATATATGCTCATCAGAGTTATATCTGCTTATTATTATGTTATTTATCTCTTGTTATGTCCTTCACTTTGAGGTCTATTTTGTCAACTATAAGCATTGCTACCCAAGATTTTTTTTTTCATTTCCATTTACCTGAAATTCTTTTTTCCATCCTTCACTTCCACTCTATGTAAATTCATTGTTCTGAGGTGGCTCTGCTGTAGACAGCATTTATATTGGTCATGTTTTCTTATCCATTCAGCCACCCTATGTCTTTTGATAGGAGCATTTAATCCATTTATGTTTAAGGTTATTATTGATATGTATTTGTTTGTTGTAATTTTTATTCTTTATGCCTGGGTTCCTTCTTCCCTTTCTATTTCTTCTTTTTACAACAGTCTCTTTAGCATTTCTTGTACTGATGACTTGGTAGTAATAAACTCCCTTAGCCTTTTGTTGTTGAAAAGTTCCTGATTTGCCTTAAATTTTGAAAGATAGTCTTGCTGGATAGAGTATTTTTGGATTCAGTCCCTAGCTTTATATCACTTTGTATACTTCATTCTATTCCCTTCTGGCCTGATGTGTTTCTGTTGAGATATCACTTGATAATCTAATGAAAGGTGGGAGATCACTTGTATGTAACTCTCTCTCTTGCAGCCTTTAAGATTCTCTCTTTGTCATTAACATTTGCCATTGTAATTACTGTGTCTTGGTGTGGGTCTTTTTGGGTTCATCTTTTTGGGACTCTCTGTGCTTGTGTGACTTTTTTCTTCCCTAAATCAGGGAAGTTTTCTGTCTTTATTTCTTCAAATAGGTTTTCTAACCCTTGTTCTTCTTCTTGTCCTCTGGCACCCATATTATATGGATGCTGCTTCATTTCATGTCCCAAAGCTCTCTTAGGCTCTCCTTCTGCTTTCTAATTTATTTCTGCAATTCCTGTTCAGATTTGGTATGTTTTTCTACCCTGTCTTCTAACTTGCTGTTGTGGGCCTCTGATTCTTCTACTCTACTATTGACACCTTCCATTGTGTTTTTTT
This sequence comes from Eptesicus fuscus, assembly GCF_027574615.1. Classification (NCBI taxonomy): domain Eukaryota; kingdom Metazoa; phylum Chordata; class Mammalia; order Chiroptera; family Vespertilionidae; genus Eptesicus; species Eptesicus fuscus. Next base: position 87,958,277 of record NC_072475.1, on the reverse strand, counting down.
ATTGTAGCTATATCATTCTTCATTTCCTCTTGATTCTTACATATGTTAGTATTTTGGTCATCCTGCCAGTTTAGGAACTGTATGATCCTTACTCTGAATTCTCTCTCTGACATATTGTTTCCCTCCATTTCATTTAGTTCCTTTTCTGGCGATTCTTCCTTTTCTTTCCTTTGGGAGGTTGTTTCTTTTTCTTTTAATTTTTGGTGTCTCTTTATGGCCCTTGGCTCCCTGCTTTGGGTTCGAGGGGTTGAAGCCCCTCGCAGTTCAATGATCCAGGACTCACTAGACTGGAGGCTGGGTCTGCCTTGAGTTTCACAACTTTGTTGTCTGTGCTCTGAGTTGTACCCCTTCTACCATGGTTCTGGTCCCTCAGTTGCCCATTTCAGATTTTCAGGGTCAGTGGGTATGCATGCGCAGTTCCTCTGGTGTACAACTCCCTGTGAGGACCCAGAGCCCTCTGAGATGCAATTCACTGTACAGCCCCAGCACCCATGGAAGTATGGCACCCTATGACCCTCTGGTAGTACACATGCAGCATGGTCCTGTGATCTGTGGCTGGTCACACCAGATTGCACCGGCAGCTCTGACCTGGGCCAGGGGAAGGGCACGTGCCGGGTGACAGTTCTGTCCAAACCTGGGACAAAGCATGTGCTGGCCTGGGCAGAGCTGGACTGGTTGAAGGCTCTTTCCATGCCTGTGCCTATTGGAAGGCTTTGTCTATGCCCGGAGCAGAGCACACACTGGTCTGCAGCTCTGTACTGGGACCAGGGATCAGGCAGGTGTGGGGTACCCTTGGATTGCACTCAAAGCTTTGGGGCTTGTAGCATGTGATCCTGGAATGCTGGGTGTGGGCTCTGGCAAGGAGGCACAGCTAGGGAGGTCTCTCTGGCTGCACTCACTGAAAATGCCTGCGACTTGTGGTGTGGTATACTGCTGCTCACTGCTGGGGCATGGTGGTGATTCCACATGGGTTATGGCTGCAAAAAGCTCTCTGCACAGGCTGGGGGTGGTGTCCAAGGTCCATCTGGGTATTGGTGTGGCTGTACTTCTGGCCTCCGTTGCTCCCCTCCACAAGATGGTGTGGACTCCACGCTAAAACTGCTCCACGTGGGAGTGCCCATGTGGTAGCAAGGGCTCCCTGTCTCGGAGAGCATGAGCTGCCAGTCCCCAGGACTCCTGCCGTCTAACTATTCCTCACTCCCTGCCACACACACCACACACATCCACACCCCCCCTCTTGTTCCTTTACTCAGTCACACTCTCTCCCTCCCTGCTGTCCTATTGGCTGCAATGTTCAAATCCTTTCCTGATCAGATTGCTTTTAGAAGCAAGAGCAAATGATGTGCTTCTACATCTATTCAACATTCTTAATTTCTTTATCTCTTGCAAAATTCTATTTCATGAATAGGGGCTCACTCCTGACACCCATATTCACCCAAGACACCATGCTTTCTTCATCACTTTGACTATGCAATGGCTACTCTATCCTTTTTCTATCCCTCTAGGCTAAAATTATTATCATTTTGAATCTTTATAGTTGCTATTTCCTCTTTCTGGATCATTCCTCCTATTGGTCTTCCCATGGTAGGCTTGATGACATTCAGATTATAGCTCATATTATTAAAACTCAAAAAGGTCTCCCTTGTCTTTTCTTGTTGAACAAAAACTATTCCTGCAGTCACTCTTTATATCATCGTCTGATTTAATTTACTTTAAAACTATTTTACTATTTAAGATTATTTTTTCTTTAGAGATTCTATAGCTTTTTCTAAAATGTATCATTAAACCAGGTTGCAGCTAAGTTTTAGAACTCTATCCTCTGTTGTTTTTTTTAAACTATTGTTTAATTTCATCTTTAAATTACAGTTTACATTCAATATTATTTTGTATTCGTTTTATTGCAATAATTACAATAACCAAAATATCGAACCAACCCAAGTGTTCATCAATAGACAAATGGGAAAAAAAAGTGGTGGAACATATATACAATAGGATATTACTCATTCATAAAAAAGAATGAAATCTTACCATTTATAACAGCATGGACGGACCGAGAGGGTGTTATGCTAAGTGAAATAAGTCAGTTAGAGAAAGACAAGTACCATATGATTTAACTTGCATGTGGAATATAAAGAATTCTATCTTTTTATCTGGTTTGAAAAGTTCAACCTAGGTTTGAAATTCTTCCCCTGCCCTCTACCTCCATTTTGATCCTGAATATCTTAATCTGTCTAGTTTTCTGACATTAACAGTATGTCTTAGATGTAAAAAAATTTAAGCCCTAATCAATCTTCTCTATTACATTTAATATTTTTGAACCCAAATTATGGCAATTATCTTAAAGTTTCTCAATGATTAATTTTGATAATTGAATGATTGACTGAATGGTGATCAACAATTTAAGATAGAATAAAGTTAATGCAAAATGTCTGATATTTTTAAAGCCATACATGGACATAGACAGTACATCACTAACTAAATGTTTCATCACTCCCTATTCATTTGTTACAAATAAGACTAAGACAGTGAGATCAATTAGTGCAAGTCATTTACTTTTATTATTGTTTATACTTTTTGTCACCAAGTTTTTCTTGGGAATTTTCAAGGAACCTAACACTGTGAAAAATAAAGAGGTGGTTACTGATCACAAGGTTTTTATGGCCTCAAGCTCTTAAGGTGACAATCTATTTACATATTATTAACAGTGGTCACAAATCATATTTGTAAAAAAAAACAAAACACCTCCACAAACTCTTTATTTTCAAATAGTTAATATGTAATTTGTTTAATATAAAAGATTAACAAGTACATATTTGCATTTATGAAAAACAATATATTTTGTTTCTTAGTCTATTATTTAATTTCATACTTACATAAAAATGGTACAACATAATTAGCTACTTCCTATATGCTATGTCCTAGGAGCTTATATAGGTTAGATCACATAATTCCATGATTTTAGAAAGCACATTTATTATTAATGAATGAATGAATTTATTTATTATAGTTTTATTCATATATAATTGACAAAATTGTATATATTTAAAGTGTATGATGTTATGATTTAATATATCTATATACATTGTGAAATGATTATCATAATCAAATTAACACATCTATCACCTCACACAGTTACTTTTGTATATGTGTGAGAATGTTTAAGATCTACTCTCTTAGCAAGTTTCAAGTATACAACATATTATTATTAATTACTAGAGGCCCTGTGCACGAAATTCATGCATGGGGGGTGTGTCCCTCAGCCCAGCCCACACCCTCTCCAATCTGGGACCCCTTGAGGGATGTTCGACTGCCCGTTTAGGCCCAATCCCAGTGGGCTGCTGGCTCCCAACTGCTCACCTACCTGCCTGCCTGGTTGCCCCTAATCGCTTCTGCCTGCCAGCCTGATCACCCCCTAACCACTTCCCTGCCAGCCTGATTGATGCCTAACTGCTCCCCTGCCAGCCCAATTGCCCTTAATTCCCTCACCTGCTGGCCTGGTCACCCCTAACTGCCCTCCCCTGCAGGCTTGGTTGCCCCCAATTGCCCTCCCCTGCTGGCTTGGTCACCCCTAACTGCCCTCCCCTGCCGGCCTGGTTCCCCCAACTGCCCTCCCCTGCAGGCCTGGTCACCCTTAACTGCCCTCTCTTATTGGCCGGTTGGACCCAACTGCCCTCCCCTACAGGCCTGGTTTCCCCCAACTGCCCTCCACTGCAGGCCTGGGTCCCCCCCCCCCCCCCGCCAACTGCCCTTCCCTTTAGGCCTGGGTCCCCCCCAACTGCCCTCCCCTGCAGGCCTAGGTCCCCCCACATTGTCCTCCTCTGCAGGCCTGGTCATCCCAACTTCCCTCACCTGCAAGCCTGGTTCCTCCCAACTGCCCTCCCCTGCCGGCCATCTTGTGGTGGCCATCTTGTGTCCACATGGGAGTGGCCATCTTTGACCACATGGAGGCGACCATCTTGTGTGTTGGAGTGATGGTCAATTTGCATATCACCTATTTATTTCATCAGGTTCCTGTCTGTCTTGTTCATTTCTGTATCACCAGATTCTAAAACAGTGTCTGTCTGGCACATTGTAGATGCTCAGCAAATATTTTTTGAATAAGTAAATGAATAATGAGAAGTTTTGATTTCAGTTACCTAACATGCCTAATTTCAGTCTAACTTCCTGTGGGTCTTCATGTACTTCTTCATCTTTTTTTCTCAAAGAGAAATGTATCCTCCTTCTCCAAGGCTGAGCTCTTTTGATGTTTTCTTAATCTCCCCTTATTTCACTAGCTTCAAAATTTAGTTGTGTGAATCTTTCTCTGTTTTAGCTTTCAGTCATCCTTTACCGTCACTTTGTTCAGCCTACAAATATTTTTAAAGCAAAAAATAAGCAAGAACTTTCCCTTGTTTCTGCCATTTCTAGAAGCTAGCATACTTACCCTCATTCCTTTTTTGACTAAACTTATTGAAAGAGTACCAACATTTGATCTTCAAGTCAAGCTTGGAAACTGGTTCTGGTTTTACCAACGGTTTTACTTTAAGGTCACCAGTAATTCCTAGTTATTAAAACCAATAACTTCTTTCAATTCCCATCCTCAACCACTCTATAGCACTTAATGCTGATGTTTATCCTTTCCTTTTTATAACTCTTTTGTACTTGGGTTTTCATCCACATCTCTCAATTCTCTATCTCAATTTCAATTATTGTCTCAGTTTAGCAATTTACCTACAAAGAGAAGATACCTTCAAGAATCCTTTTCCTCACTCTCTTTCCAATAGCAACCTCATTTGGTATCATGGTTTTAATAATTAACAATGTGCTAGTGAATATAAACCTGTAATTTGACTGTGTTCTTTTTGAGCTGTAGATCCTCATTTCCACTGTTTTTTTGGATGCTTCATCCTGAAGTTTTTGCCATAACCTCAAAGTCAATATTTCTGAAATGAAACCCATCATCATTCCTTCCAAACATCTGCTTCTCGCTAAGTATTGGTGCCCCTCTACCTAGACTTGGGAACTTTGGTATTTCCTTTGACCTCTCTGTTTCTTTCATCTTTCTATTTATTCTAGCTCTGCGTGTGTATAAACTTGTCCCCTTCTCAACATTCCTCTTGCTGCTACTTTGAATGATTGAGTCTGTATTCCAACTGCTTTTGTTTTTTCTCATCCACGTTGCATTATGCTGCTAGATTATCTTGCCTAAAACACAGATCTAATAAGTTGAAAATGTCACTATTAATAGTAATAATAGCAAAAACTTGTTAAATACTTAATACATGCTAGGCACTCCTTTAAATGCTTTACAATTAGCCCTTACACAAATGCTGTACATAGGAATTTATAGTATCTTCACTCTTAATATCTTTCTCTAGAAGAGGAAATTGAAGCACAGAAAAAAAGTAATGTTTTATGATCACACAGTTGAAAAGTGTTAAAGCTGGCATTTGATTATTTTAACCAACATACTAAGTACTACCTTCAACATAAAACTAGAAGACTCTTGTCTACACAGTGACTAATTGTTAATTTCACACAGAATTTAGCTATATGAATCTTTCTCTCTTTTAGTTTTCAGTTATCCTTTACATTCACTTTTTTCAGCCCACAACTATTTTCAAAGCAAAAATAAGCAAGAACTTTCCCTTGTTCCTGACATTTCCACAAGCTAACATACTTACCCTCATTTCTTTTGTGACTAATTTAGTGATTTTTAATACATTCCTGCAGCTTTGTAGGATAGTTCTACATTCGAAACCAGCTCTTTCCAATGAGCCTCTTCACAATGATGGAAATACACTGTCCCATATACTAACCATTAACCACATGTGGTTATTGAGCACTTGAAATATGGCTAATAAAACTGAGGAATTAAACTTTTAGTTTTATTTCATTTTAATTAATTTAAATTTAAATAGCCATATATGGCTAATGAATCCTCTACTGCACAGTACAACTCTAAACTGTCAATTCAGTACACTGGTATTGCTGAATAACCAATATATATTTAAAAACTCTATTACAGTAGTATGTAGCTATTTTGTCTTTTTGTTTATAGCTTTTGGGAAGGATCAGCATTTTATATTTTTTACATGTATTCTAATACATCTAGTGCATTTTTTCATGTGTAAAAGTATACAAAAATATTTATGTGACTAAACAAATAAGTGACCATCTGATGACTTAGTTTAATTGTGTTAATATTAGTGATATCAAAAGCTGCTCCATAATTAAATTTTTTAAGATAACAAAGATAAAATAAATGCTTATAATAAACAACTTGCCTTTATCTTTGCAATTGCCTGAAAGATTTTTTATGGTAAGTGCTTTCATTTCATTATTTTGCCTGGCATGGTAGAAATGAAAACGAGTATCTTGTTAACCATCTCAATTCCAAAGTCAACCAGACTGCAAAACCCCAGACTTACTATACCCAGGCAACAAACACCTAACACATTCACCTAGATTCACCATGGTTCTAATGAGCATTTTGCACATGGCAAACTCCCCATGTGGCACAGACTCCAGTGACACTCATCTCCTTCTAATGCACCTGTCTGCGTCCCCCTCTACTGGTTTCAGAAAAAACGTCTTGTCAAAAATGAATTAGATTTTGACATCTTTTTTCCCTATGGTTAATTGAGGTGATAGATACACTTGACATTTATCTAAGTGTGGAATAGAAGATTGAGACATACTTTCTACATACATTCTCTGCTTTAGAGGAGGTCACTTTCTGAGGCCCTTTTAATATGCCTGTGCAATTAATAATAGTGATAATTCTGTTTTGTATAATAATGTCTTTAAAGTATTGTCTTCAAATTGACAGATACACTTTTCTTTTTGGCATATTTGAATTAATTGAGTCTTCTTCAATTTCATCCTCTCGGTCTTCCCCCCTTCAGTCCTGTAAATTAACAGTAGTTGAAAAATACGAAGATAGTGTGCAAACCCACTTAGTTCAAAGAAAGAAGGAAAAGTGGGTTGCATTTGAGATTACCTTAATTATTGTTCCTAAATTTGTTAGGGTAATCCCTGGCATTTTTAGGTCTACAGCAATAATTTGAAATAAAGTTGGTAAGTTTCACAGTAATAACTGAAAGTTTTTTGTGATATTAAAAAGTACTTGAGCTTTAGTTATATTTGTTGTTATTGATAGAAATACAGGCTATTATTTTTAATTTTTCAAGGAGATATGTTTTATTTTTTAGCATGTCAAGGTTATTTCTTGTATATAATAATATCTGGTAGTTATTCTCATCATCCAATTTAATGTTAGGTATTTATTATAGCTACCATATTAAGCATTATATTATGTTTACAGTATTTTATTTTGGTTTATAAAACATTTAAATAAAAATAAAATGTACTAGTATATATTTTAGGATATCAATTTGTAAAAGGGATTATGAAAACGTATATGTGCTTTTGAAACTAATGAAATTAATCTTTGTTGTAAATATAAGAGATGATATTAACATTTATTGAGAGAAGATTAATACAAATAAATGGAAGATTAGGAAATTGTTATTTTTAAAGTAAAAATAATTTCAACTTAGAAAATGTACACCATTCTAGTTAGTCTTAACTATAAGCACAGAGAGTAGGCTAAGGCAACTAAAGTAATAATGCAAAAACAAAAAACAAACAAACAAAAAAAAACACTCCAAAAACCCAAAACAACAGCAAGAAACTCACAAATGTTTGCAATGTAAAAGGAAAATGAGCCAATTGGAATGTTAGATTATGTCAATAAATACAAAATGGATTTGGTAATAAGGGTTTTAAATTACATGTTAACTTTTAACTATTACATATGATTTTTATACCACTTACTAAGATCATTAATGTCAATAACACTTTTTAGTAAACTTTTTAAATGGCACTATTAAAACATATACAAATTTAACTATTTATAAATAGAATTACTTAAAAAATAAGGCCATTTAGTTATACTTTTGTTGATTGGCAATGTTCATGTAAAAGGAAGCAAAGTTGGTTAATACTTCTAAAATAGATTCAGAATTGAGACAAGAAAGGAACATAATAACTATAAGAAATAGAAAAGAGTAATAAGAGCTTTTTGCCAGGAATAGAAAATGAATGGCATAGATTCACTAAGTTTTAGGAGACAAATGATTCACAGATTTATTTTTATTCCTCTCACATGTTGAGCTATTAAGAATTAATGTCTTCCTGCTAGTGTTTAATTTATTCCTGACAAGAGGCTTTGATATTAGAAAGTTTGGGCTTAAAGTATCCCCTTCATGGGTGTATAAACATGGTGTCAGTCAAAGTAGAGATTAAATAGGTTCTCCATAGAAGTTACTTAAAATGCCAGGCCCCTGCTTATCTTAAGTGGAGACAAAAGCCCCTAAAACATGGAAAAGACACATATGCCAAAGTAGGCCTACGATCCAGCCACTGTCCTGAGGTTAGGGTGTGGTAGAGGCTTAGTTCATCAAGGCTACCACTCTCAGGAAATATGCTCCTTGAAAGTTTTATATGTTTATAAATGAAGACCTTTGGCCTTATCAAATGGAACAGATCAGTCAGTATCCTAAATATAACTCCTTGGAACTCCTTGTACAGGAGACCAAGTAGGACTCTGAATGGCTGTGGCCAAGACCCATTGGCAGGGAGGGGCAATGGTAGACAAGGGACCATCGTTTTTGTTGGTGTTGTGGAAGTGTTGAAGTCTTGCTGGTTGGAATATAGCATGGTGCTGAGGCAGGAAGTCCCTCACAAGCTCAGTCTTGGAACTATAATGTGGAATTAGTTGATAGAAGATGTCCGTGGTTCCTAAGAGAAGTGTGTCTTCAGACTCCAACATGGAGATTCACTGTGGCTACCTTGGCAGATGGAAAAAACATCCACAAGATTGGGCAAAAGTAAGCTTTAGTAGTAGCACAATTTAAAAAATGTCCTTTGATTAGAGATGTGGTACATATGTACAATGGAATACTGCTCATCCATAAGAAAAGATGAAATACTTACTGCCGTTTGTGACAACATGGATGGATCTTGAGAATATCATACTAAGTGAAACAAGCCAGACAAAAAAGTGAAGAACCATATGATTTCACTCATATGTGATATGTGAAGTTGAAAGCAACAAATGAACAAACAAGTCAAACAAAAACTCATAGACACAGATAACAGTATGGTAGGTGGGTGGAGGAGGCAGTAAAGGGTAGAGGGGGTCAAATATCTAGTGAAATAAGATTTGACTTTGGGTGGCAAACTCACAATGCAATATGCAGATAATGTATTATAGAAGTGTATACTTGAAACCTATGTAATTTTATTAACCAATGTCACCCTCAATAAATTTAATTAAAAAGCCAAATCAAAGTTTTTAATAAATAAATAAATAAAAGTGAGAAATGATGATAGTAATGGAAGGACCAAATATGAGATTCGTACAAGTGTTATTTCAGAAGAGGGTCAACTTTCTTTCTTTGAGTTTAGCCCTTAGTGTCCCAGGGCAAATGAGGAAGTGGGTTGCATTTGGAAGAAATCAGACTTCCTTCTGATAAGGCATATTGGGGCTCAAAAATGAGTTAAAAAATAAAATGAGGTATAATTGTACTTCAAATCAGTTCATATATAATGATAGAAATAACAATTATTCAATTAAGTTAAACTAAAAAGATAACTCTAACCAAGGATCAAGTTTGAATGTGTGCTCTATTCATTCTGAGAAAAGTGATTACAAGTCATTCCTTTTTTTTATTGTTAAAAGTATTACATATATTAGTACATATATCTCCTTTTTCCCCTCCCATTGAACTTCCCCCAGCCTCCCCTAACCCCTGTCACATGCCCTCATCATTCCTTTACACTGGTCTTCCTCTTTGTTTCTCTTTCCAAATGCTTCTTCACCAAAAGTTCTTACCAAATGAGGACTTGCTCTGTATCTTCATTCAAGCACCTCATGAGAAATGATTTAACTTGTTCAGTTATCCACAATTCAGTATAGAAAATTTCTATTGGATATGGTTCTTGGGCCAAGCCATATCAGAGTCAGCTTCTTAAATGACAGATATCTGCCTTTGAGATAGGAACTGATTCTTGGTACAATTTCTGTAGTTATAAGATCAGTATTGAGAAATTGAAAGGTAACTTGATCCCCATAAATTTATGGTTGAGAGATTCAGAGAGTGAGACTATTACAGATTGGGATGCTGGGCAGACGCCGCCAATAGATGATGCTTCATTAAGACTTCTAGAGACGACCTTCTGGATGAAGCCAGGGCTGTGAGGGCCGAGACCAGCTGCCGCGGCTGCGAGGGCTGAGCCCTTTGCACAAATTTCGTGCATTGGGCCTCTAGTAAATATATGAAACAAGTAATTACAGATTGTGTAAAGTGATAAGAAGGTAATAGTATATTCAATTAAAGTAACTGAAAGCAGGAAGGGTTTATTTTTTTATTGGATGGTTAGGGAATGTTAGGGAATTCTCTTTCTTCTCTTTTTATTCTTTCATTCTTCTTTTCTTGCTTTTTTTTCTTTCCTTTCACTGAGACCTAATTTTTTTTTTAAAGTAGCCATGTCAGGAGCCAGGAGAAGAAAATTATAAGCCACAAGAATAGCAAGTGAAAGGCTCTGAGTCTGGGGGAAAAAAATTGGCAGGAATGAGGAGAGTAAAGAAAGCCAGTGTGCCTGCTGCATGGTGAGATGTAATGGAAGGATAGAGTGATATATTATAAATAATAATAACCTGACAGGAGTAATTTTTAACCCCAAACAACAATGGGAACTCTTGGAACCATTTCATACAAAAATGACATGATTCAACTTATGTTTTAAAAGTGAATTATTTTTATAGTTATGGAATATGGCCTATAGTGAGATACAAATGGAATCAAGGAGACCAGAGTGAAACTTGCAGTTGTTCAGGTTGAAGATACTGATGGCTTAATTAGGACAGAGACAATAAAATTGGACATATTGAGATATAATTTGGAGGTAGAATTGAAATGACATATTTCAATGATGATAGATTGGATGAAGGGAGTGAGAAAAATGAAGCTAGGCTATAAGGAAATGAGAAGGTGGTGTGTCAATTTCTGAGATGCAAAATATTGGAAGAGAAGAGTATTAGGGAAAGAGAGAGCAAAATTTCTTTTTCAGATGGGATATATTGAAGAAGTCCAAGTTAAACTATATAAGTTGGAGATATAAAATGGACAGTTTGGTATAGGAATTTAGAATTTAAACAGTTAGGAATAGGAATATGGAACTGGGGAAAGGTGTTAGATGGAGATTCAAATTTGGAAATAGTCAGCATGAAAATATTTCACTAATGATCACCTTGGCAGAAAGTATAAGACAAAGAGAACAGGTGGTTCAGGATAGTATCTTGATTACAGTCCAAAATATTCATGTTGGTCACAGGAGGAATAACTAGCAAAGAAGATTTAAAAAAGAGGGACTAGTGAGGCAGGAGGAAAGCTGAAAGTGTGTAGTGATATAAAAGCCAAGAGAAGACAGGTATTCTAGAAGATGGAGTGGGAAATAATCTTTACTGTCACTGAGTCATCATTTAAGAATAGAAAAGACAGATGTAATTAAATTTGGGGATGGTCTTTGTTAATCTTGAAAGAAAGATTACCAATCAATCTCAGTAGCTAGAAATCATACTGAAGGGAGTTGAAGAGTAATTGAATACAAGGAACTAGGGGTAGCAGTAAACAGCTCATTAAATAAGTTTCAAAATATTTATTTTCTATTTAAATAAGCTGAAAGTGAGTTGGTCCCTGGAAGAGTATGTGGGGTAAAGAAAAAATTTTTTAAAAATATGGATGTGACTAGAACATATTTGTAGGCTGGTTGGGAATAATTAAAAAGATAGAGATAAATTGATATAACAGGCGAGGAGAATGCAACTAATGGAGTAAAATCCATGAGAAGACAAGAGCAGTTGGAATCTGTAGCTTAAGATGACTTCACCATAGTCAGTTATAGTCATGCCTAGCATAGTCATGTCACTTATTTCATTCTAAAAGCAAAAATAAAATATATAAAATATGGGTGTATATTAATATGAGTGATTTTTATATATTTAGAAATGGAAGAACAAGAGAGTTATCTTTCATGGCTTCTAATTTCTCCATCAAGTAAGAGGTCATTTACTACTAAAAATGGAAGAGGAGAGTATGGGCTTGTTGGAGGCCTTTGAAAAGGTGTAAAATATGAGCTGGAGGGTAGGAAATGCTTACTTGGAAAATGTAGTAAGACTGAGATTAATTCAATTCAGGTTGAAATTTATGAGTGGAAAATAAAATATGGAAGTCCATTTGGGAATTTTTTTTTGTAGCAATATTCAATTTCTTATAGAAAAAGTACAGAGAAAGGAGATAATTTGGTTAAGCCAGGTTTGAGATTTGACCAGGCAAGTATGTCTGAGAGAGGGCTAAGAATTGAGGCCATTTTCAGGTAATGATTTTAATAACCAAACCTGTATTCTAAGTTGGATTCAGAAGGTATGAAGAGGGAAGAAGGGAAGAATGAAATAACATAATCAAGAATAATTGGTGGGGTTAATCACATGTATGTTAGATGTTACAGTGAAGGTACAATTGTAAGTGAAATGAAAAAAAATGTGGTGCTTACTATGAAATGCCAAGATGAAATTTTTAATGTAGTGTAGTTTATTGGTGATAATGAGGCCCAGGGCTTGGCCATGTGAGTAGGTGGCTGAGGTGGGTGGTCAAAGATGAGGAAGTCAAGGGACTGAGAGATCAGTTGTCAGGTGGGCTATCCACCTGGAGGATGATGTCACCAATAATAAAGCCAGGCATTTAGATGGATGGAAGATCTCAGATGGAAATGTAGTGAAACAAAAGCTAAAATCTTTAATCAATAAATAGTGGGTAAGAAGGCACATGGTCATGAAGGTGAGCAAGAAACCTGGGAACTCTGTTTTCAATCTAGTCATTTTATAATTCTGTTTTCACTTTCAGCATTGTGACAATCACTATCCTTTTAATATAGTTGGCTGCAAACACATGCTTTTACTAAACTACCATCCTTACATTTATATTCTTATACTAGAGGCCCAGTGCCCGAAATTCGTGCACTGGGGGAGGTGGTTCCCGACCCCTTACTCCTTACTGCCCACCTGCTCGCTACTCCTAATTGCTCGGCTCGCTGCTCCTTAGCGCTGCCAAGGAGGCGGGAGTGGCTCCTGCCACCGTCGCTGCACTCACCAGCCGTGAGCCTAGCTTCTGGCTGAGCAGCACTGCCCCTGTGGGAGCACACTGACCACCAGGGGGCAGCTCCTGCATTGAGCATCTGCCCCCTGGTGGTTAGTGAGCATCATAGCGACCAGTCGTTCTGGTTGTTCCACCATAACGGTCGCTTAGGCTTTCATTATATAGATACTTGTATTCCACTTTGAAGACCTTATGTAGCCCCATGTTTCCCATTTTCTCTTAAACCGATTTTTTTTTTCATGAAAGTGCACTGCAATTTTGTGTGTAGCTCATTGTTGCTACATTTAATCTACAGGATAATATTGGTATGTGGATTTTATTTCTTTTTATTTTCTTCCACTTGTAATAATCTATAAGCCTTATTATAATTCTTTCCCACAGTGTTCTTCTGAATTTGGTTTCTGAATTAACTCTTTCCTACTTCAGCACAGTACTTACCTTATTTTTCCCCCTGGAGGCAGTTATATCATTAGATTTTCTCTTTTGCCATTCCTATTTTAGGCTCCTACTATTATCATTACTTCTTTACCAACTTTTTTCTATATAAATTTCTTATTAAATCACAAGACACAAATATATACATACTATCAGTGTCTTACATGAAAGAGTGGTCTACTTAATATCTATAGTTTTTTAAATGTAAGTCTTCTAGTCATTTTTGGTGTTAGGCCAATTATGTTAATGAGAGTGTATTGAGCAAAGTACATATTTCTAGTCTCTGCACATATATTATTCAATTTGATCAAGCTTCAATATATAAAAGCTTTTTGCAAAATGTAGTGTCAAAATGTTATAGTCTTTGGTCAGAAACTTGGCAGATTAAGTCAATTAAAAAGGTTAAAATAATGGTCCTTTTTTTTTTTACAGGAAGTGCAAATGTACAGAATTTATTACCTAATTAAATGCAAGTCTGTAATTCAGTATTAGGATAGAGACTATAAATGCATCCAAAATCAGGAAGTGGAAAAAGTTGGTGTATTAATAGCAGTCAGATGTGAGATGGGCTGTTCAGTTTGGTGCCATCTTATTTATTGCTCTTTGTTGTTCTGAAAAAAATATTTCTGTCCCCGTATAGACATAAACTTATTGTAGTTAGTCAAGTTGTCCTCATCATTAATTTTTGGTTGATTGAATAGTTGCCCAATTAAGGTTGACTTGTTGAGCCATAGAAAGTCTTCCATGGAGGGTATATATACTCTATATAAGGTTATTTTTCCCTCTGCCCAGTTTGATACCAATATTAGTATTGATTCATTTATCCATTTAACAAATATTCATTAATTATCTACAGCCTCTTTTTCACTATTCTTAGAGCTGAGCATATACCAATAAATGAAATAAACAAAAAGCAAATCTCAAAAGCCTGCCTTCATCAACTTACATTCTAGTGGGAGAAGATAGAAATAAAATAAATGTTGCATGGGCTGGAAACTAAAAATTGGATGAAAAAATGGAGAATAATGAAGTCAATACATTGTATCAGTTTGGATGGAGACAGGGTAGAATACTAGATGGAACAGTGGGTCAAGACAAGATGCTTTGGTGTTACTCTAGCCAGTATGTATTTTTAAAGGTGGAACAATATGATCATTCTTAAAAGCAGATGGGATTGAAGTTAAAAACACAGTTGTGATACGGTGAGAGGCAGATTATTAATAGTAAAATGTTCAGAGATGGAAGAGAGAACTGGAATACAGAAAATAAACAAGAGGGTTGACCTTGGAAAAAATGAATAGCATTCTTTCCTTCCTATCAGGAGAAAGGGAGAAAGGAAGAAAGGAGGATGGGTATAGGTGTATATTGGATTACATCCTTAGTGGTGAAAGTTGGAAAAATCTCTCCCAAATCTACTGAGAATATAATAAAAGATGGAAGTTTATAGTTTCAAGCAGATTACAGAAGGTTTAAATAGTCATTATATAAAATGGGGGAGAAAGCAACTTAGATAAACTTAGAGTCATGGAAAATTTTGAAAGCTGAAAGGAAGAATATTATTTTTTATATTAACCCATGTAATAAGTTTAGCATTTATTTATGGACAAAGGAATTTTAGAAATGGAAAGGGTGTAGTGGGTAACATGGAATAATAAAATAGGATGAATATAAATAGAGATATCGATTGATAGACAAATAAATATAAACAGGGTAGATAGACACAATGACAATAGGACAATGGTTCGATGGATCAACAATGTTTTTTAAAAGTGTAATTGCAGTAGCAGAGTGACTTTACAACACTTTTTCCATTCTTAAAGGAGATAGTGGTCAGGCAATGAGATTTCTAAAGTAATCAATGTAATTGTCTGGGTTATTCTGTGGTTATAGAAGTCTGTGGTTGAAATAAAATGTAGGAAAATGCCATTGAAGATGTAGAATTTGAGATGTAATATTTAAACTGTAGAACTTAAAAATAATATTATAGTCTGTCCATAGAGGAACAATGGGAGCTGGGTACTAAAGTTATTAGTAAATAAGGAAAAATGTCCAAGATATTGGTAGATAGTACAAGGAGTTAGGAGGGTTGAAGAACGGAAATGACATAAGCCACAAATGAACAAGGGTAATAGTCTGAAAGTAGTACAGGGGATAAGGAAGACACTAGCATACTCTATATAATTATGTATGGTGTGTGGTGCAATATGTGGCCTTTACTTGAGAAAACTACCAGGGATATGGTGTTCTCAGAGAATCACAAGGTTACACTTCAGGTCAAGAGCTATAGAGAGTGCCCAGTGAAAAATTTTATGATGTATACGAGATTGTTAATTAAGGAATATGTGAGCTGAACTACTCATGAACTTTTTCAGTTGGGTAGTGGTCACAGTATTTTTAGGTGAGAAAGAAATATAGAGTATCATCAAGGAAAAAGCATGTTGGGGGTTAAGTTTTTGTTGTAAAATTATTAAAGAAATTAGGGACATACTAGTAAGATGATTACTACAAATCCTCAATTCCTTGAGGATGGTGGGCCTTTTACTTCCCCACTTTGACAAGAGACAAGGTATTGGTTGTATTGACTAAAAAATTTCTTTTTCTTGTAGTCTTTTTCTTATTTTTTAATTCATAATCTCTCTCCCTCTCTCTCTCCCTCTCTCTCTCTCTCTCTAAATATACATACATATATATATATATATGTATATATGTATATGTATATATATATATATACATATACATATATATATATATATATATATATATATATATATAAATGTAGTGTCAAAATGTTATAGTCTTTGGTCAGAAACTTGGCAGATTAAGTCAATTAAAAAGGTTAGAGAGAGAGGTAACATGCAAATTTGTCTGGGACTCCATAACAGTCATGACCGGACAAATTTGCATATTACCTCTTTATAGGCTGTGTGCACAGATGCGGGGGAGGGGACTGCTACACAGTGAGGCAAGCCATGGATGGCGCAGGCAATGAGCAGGCGCACAGAGGAAACAGGAGCCGAGAGGCAGGGGGACATGCCCAGGATGCCACCACTGGGAGACAGTGCCCCAGCAGGCCTGCCTCTGTGCGTGAGCTGCAGAGGAAACACCTTTTATGACCCCTCATTGGCTAAGCTCCCTGTACGCCACTCTCAGTGTTCTTGGTAACTTGGGTAATAAGAATCCAAGAAGGTGACCTAGGGTTTTTCCACCACACTCCTGGAGGAAAAAACAAAGGTCCACTGCTGGAGGGGCTAAGAAATGTCATATCCTGCCCTAGCCAGTTTGGCTCAGAGGATAGAGCCTCGGCCTGCCGATTGCAGGGTCCGGGTTCAATTCTGATCAAGGGCATGTACTTAGGTTTCAGGCTCCTCCCTGGCCGGGGCCCAGGTCAGGGCTCATGCAGGAGGCAATCAATCGAAGTGTCCCTCTCACATTGATGTTTCTCTCTGTCTTTCCCTCTCTCTTCCATGCTCTCTAAAAATCAATGGAAAAATATCCTCAGGTGAGGATAAAAAGGAAAGGAAGAAAGAAATGTCATATCCTATGAAAGAGACATCTTGAAAATGCCCAAAGAAAGTTGTCATTTTTTCGTGGTGAAAGGACTGGAGTCCATGTTGATGAAAACACCTTGGTGGCAGTCAGTGGCAGCAGCAGCGGGGTGATGGGGGTGGTGCCTTCCCCTGATCAGCCTGCAGAGGGAGGCCAGACTGTGGTTTAGGCCAGCTTCCCGGAGCAGGCCTAAGCCATCAGTAGGACATCACCTGAGGGCTCCCAGACTGTGAGAGGGGCAGGCTGGGCTGAGGGACCGCTCCCCCCCCCCCCGACATGCACGAATTTCATACACCAGGCCTCTAGTATTTAAATAAATTAAAATTTCATTTATTTACTTTTGTTGAAGTATAATTTATGTACAATAAAGTTCACCCACTCCCAGTGCAGTTTGATAAGTTTCACAGATACATGTAATCACTACTACAATGATGTTATTGGACTTGTCCATCACTCAGAAAAGTTCCTGTGTTCCTTTTTCATCAGTGTGCCTAATCAGTCCCCTTGGCCTTAATCAACTAATAATTTGGTTTTGTTACTATAGAATACTTTTGCCTTTTCTAGAATTTTATATAAATGAATATTAGAATATGTGTGCTGTTTGTATAGGGATTCTTTTTTTCAGCATACGGTAATATTTTGAGATTTATTCATGTCATTTCACATCTTAGTAGTTCATTTCTTTTTACTGATGAATAGTATGCAATTGTACGGACATGGCAAAATTTGTTTATCTAATCATCTATTGATGTAAATTAAGGTTGTGTTCAGTTTAAAGCTATTGTAAGTAGAGATGCTATTTATACATTTGTGTATAAATCCTTGTGCGGACATTTGTTTTATTTCTCTTGGGTATTGTATGCTTACCTTTAATGTATGTTTGCCTTTTTAAGAAAGTGCCAAACTGCTTTCCAAAGTGGATATGTAATATATTACCACCTGTAATTTATAAAAGTTTAATTCTATCCACATCCTCACCAATATTTGTTGTTTTAAATTTTAGCCATACTAGTGTGTGGTGGACTCTTGAAGCTTTAATTTGTATTTTCAAATTGGCTAATGATATTATCTTTTCATAATTGGCCATATTTCCACACATTTATTGGCTATTCACATATCTTCTTTTGTAAAAAGTCTTTTTAAGGCTTGTGCCCAGTTTTTTGGGCTGTTTTTTATTGAGTTGTAATTGTTCTTTATGTATTCTAGATACAATTTCTTTAACACACACACACACACACACACACACACACACACACACACACACACATTTTTATCCTGGTTGTCTTTTCATTTTCCTCATGGTGTATTCTGAAGAGAAGTTTTAAATTGTTGTAAACTCCAATTTATAAATTTTTAATAGTTTGTCCTTTTCATTTATATCAAAGACATCTTGCTTATCCTAAGATCTGTAAGATTTTCCTATATTTTTCTTCTAAATGTTTATAATATTAGCAATTACACAAGCCTATGATCCATTTCAAGAGAAATTTTAAGAAGTATGTGAAGTAAGGGTCAAAGTTCAATTTTTTTCTGTGTGGGTTTATAGTTGTTTAACACCACTTGTTGAAAAATTTCCTCATGTAATTATCTTGGTGTCTTTGTGAAAATCAGTTGATCTTATGTGTTGGTTTATTTAAGGATGTTCTCTTTCCCATTCATCTACATACACTTACAGGCAATGTAAATCTTCTAACATTTTTCTTTTTAAAAATGTTTTACCTATTCTAAACCTTACACACTTCTATATTAATATTAAAATCAGCTTGCCAATTTCTAAAAACATGTTGGGATTTTGATTGGGATTGAATTGGATCTACAAATAAATTTGACATCTGTCTTTTTAAGAATATTGAGTCTTCCAATGCACTAAAATGGTATGTCTCTATTTTTTTCTTTCTTTTTTTATTCTCAAATTTTTTCTAGTTTCTTAACTTATTTTGATAAATATAGCAATTTTTCATATTTTTGTCATTTAAAGAGTATTGTTTTCACAATGCATTTTCTCACTGTTTATTGCAGTTAATAAATTATAAATGGTGGTCATATTAAACTAATATTTTTGAGCATATACTCTATGCATTCACTTACTTTATCCTGGATTTACCATGATGAGTAAAATAATAGGTTTTCTCTGTACCTTTTAGTAGAAGAAACAGACATTGATATAACAGTCACACAATAAATACAATATAAGAAGAGTACCTAGTTCTTTAGGGCATATAACTGGGCAATTTGACTTTTCCGGGATGATTAGGAAAGCTTCCTGATAAAATGCAAGGTTGTTGAAGTGTGAACAAGGATTGACTAGGAAAGAGAAAAGAGGAAAACTGACCAGAAGAAAGAACATGGGTAAAGACTCAGTGGCAGGAGGGAGCACAGTGAAGATGTGCTATTGAGGATGATCATGATAGAAGAGCACAAGAAACATGATGTTAGACGTGGCTTGAGAGATACCTTAGTGGCTAGATCATAATCTTAAAGCCATGCTTGTCTTTATCCTGGATAAAGTTTATCTGGGTGGTTTTATGCATAACATAACGTTATTATGATTACATTTTAAAAAGGTCAGTGTGGCTGCCATGTGGATAGTGGATTGGAGGGGAACAATACTATAGAGAATAATTAAGTGGGGACTGCAATAGTTCAAGATGGTGGCTTGCAATATGGTGGTGAATTGGAAATAAGGAGAAGTTTATATATTCAGGAGATAATTCACAGAAAAAAAGGAATGAGTTAATATTGGATTGTATATGGCAAGAAAGAAAGAGGGTAGGTTCAAGAAAGGTATTAATGTACCAAATACATGCCAGTGACATTTTAAAGACAAGCAAGAGGACATGTAAAATAATTGATAAGTGTGTTTCTTGCTCAGAACACAGATCTAAGTAATAAAGAAACATTTAATGTCCAAAGTAGTATAACTGTCAATTGAAGTCCTAGGTGAAGATAAAATCACCTAGGTAAGGATATTAGAATGAAAAGAGGAGAGGACCACTCTCAACTCCTGTTCTCCCTCTTTCTTGTTTAAATACATTTTAAGTCAAATATGTCAAGGCTGTTTTGTTTTGTTTTGTTTTCACCTGAAATTTCTAATCTTGTTGTTTTTCTCCTTTGATTTCTTATATTTTACCTTACATTTGTAATGGCTTACTTAAAATATTACACTTGTATCATACTAATCTTTTGTTAGTTTTAAATAAAGTAATAAGGATACAATAGTAATACAAAGAATAATGGTAGAGAATGTCAAAATGCTGGTAATTCCTCATGTGACACAACAAAATTGAGATATAATGGGTGTTTGGTGAACAAACGTGTAGGTAGGCACATTTATTTTGTAGGTGATCACTAGAAAGATATAAAATGTGAAATGGTTTACCCTCATTTAATAGGCTGGGAAAGAAAAATTGAGAATGAAATAGAAGAGATATGTTACAGTATCCATATTTATAAAATATTAAAATTATTAGTGAATGTGGGTATTGTTAAAAATCAAATTTCTATTTATTATAAGAGTGACAATTTTTTCCTTTCTTTTTTGCAAAATACCACCACAGTTTGAGACATCTCAATTCCAAATAGCAACTATTTTATTACAAAATGAAAAGAGCAACAAGTAAGTTGGTAATATATAAATTGTCCATTTTTCTTTGATATACCATCTATTATTTTATTTATTCATGAAACATCCTTAATCTGGGAGCCAAGCCAGTAAGTTGATTTAATTTCCATGATTTATAATAGCTTTTTGGATAAGAAACCATTGTTATAACTTAGTAAAATTGGGTAACTGTTTCCTGACAACCTACAGGAAAAATATATGATTTCCTATAATAAAACACTGAACTACATCCAATTCAGAGAAATATGCTGAATTCATAAACAGAAAATTAAATCCTCTAATGTAGAATGAATATAGATATTATTGTCGCTGGAATTGTTCTTAAATTTGAGCTGCTATTAGTTATGCAAAATGTCCAAGAATGATGAATGCCCATTGTTGAATTCATTAAACAAAAAGCTTTGATTTCCAACAGTGATTTTAATCTAGACTCATTATATGGCTTAGAATAAGATACTAAAATATCCCAAGCTTCTGTTTCATCATCATTGAACTAGGAAGAAAAATATACTTTCTTGTTGTCCTTGAACTCTTAAAGTTGTAAAGAATAGTAATGCTAGCATACCCTACATATAGAAATGCAAAAACTTCATAATTTAAAATCTGTTTAAATCCAAACACTAGTTATGTAAATTAATCCTAAAATATAGTAGGACTTAAAAATATTTCAAAACTATGTAAATTCCAAGATATATGTTCCATCTTTATCAGGCAACTATTTCCTTCCAGATAGGCTTACTGTTAAGAACAGTGGAAGGTAGCATATTGAGTGCAAAGAAAAACCATAGATATCAGAATCAAAAAGCTGGGGACTCTATTTAATGATTATAATTTGAAAACTAATCTGCTCATAGGTATTAGAAAGACATCTTGACTTATCTATAACTAGGAGTCTTCTATATGGAGACAGATAAGTCTTTACTGGAGTTGTTTTACTTTCTTAATACATGATGACATGCAGCTCCCACAGTCACTTGTGCATATTAATGCTCAATAAACATCTGAGGAAGGCATGGCATCTATGGTGAGATATGTACTCATTAATTAATTTAATTTTTTTCAATAAATAAATACTGTCCTACGTTCTAAGGGAATAAAAATGTATTAGACAACACCAAAGACTTCAAGATCTGTCACAGAAGAAATTTTTAAAAAGTATAATAAAACACTAATTCATAAGATATTAATGTTGATATACTGTATATATTTGAATAAAGTGATTTTAGTCAGATATGTTTTCCAAAAACATGATGATCAAAAGAATTTTTGAAATACTTTTGTAATTATTCTGTTTACTATGAATTCTGTTATGGAAGATTTTACTTATACTTCATTCGTAGGCCAAAATGGTTGTCTTGGGCCTTTTCATGAACATTTTGTAGAAGACAACTTTTTTTACTTTTTTTTCTTTATTGATTAAGGTATTACATATGTGTCCTTATCCCTCCATTACCCCCCTATCCCCCCAATCATGCCCTCATCCCCCAGGTGTCTGTGTCCATTGGTTAGGCTTATATGCATGCATACAAGCCTTTGGTTGATCTCTCCCCTTTACTCCTCCCCTCCCCTACCTTCCCTCTGAGGTTTGATGGTCTGATCGGTGCTTCTCTGTCTCTGGATCTGTTTTTGTTCATCAGTTTATGTTGTTCATTATATTCCACAAATGAGTGAGATCATGTGATATTTATCTTTCTCTGACTGGCTTATTTCACTTAGCATAATGCTCTCCAGTTCCATCCATGCTGTTGCAAATGGTAAGAATTCCATCGTTTTTACCGCAGCAGCATATAGTGTTTCATTGTGTAGATGTACCACAGGTTTTTAATCCACTCATCTGCTGATGGGCATTTAGGCTGTTTCCAAATCTTAGCTATGGTGAATTGTGCTGCTATGAACAAACATAGGGGTGCATATATCCTTTCTGATTGGTGTTTCCAATTTCTTGGGATATATTCCTAGAAGATGGATTACTGGGTCAAATGGGAGTTCCATTTTTAGTTTTTTGAGGAAACTCCATACTGTTCTCCGCAGTGGCTGCACCAGTCTGCATTCCCACCAGCAGTGCACGAGGGTTCCTTTTTCTCCACATCCTCACCAGCACTTGTTGTTTGTTGATTTGTTGATGATAGCTATTCTGACAGGTTTGTTGATTTGTTGATGATAGCTATTCTGACAGGTTTGTTGATTTGTTGATGATAGCTATTCTGACCAGCACTACCCCCCTATTGAGGTGGGGGGCGATCAGGGGTGGGGCCATCCAGGGGGAGGGGCTGCAGGCCAATCAGGGTGGTATGGGCTGATCAGGGGTAGGGCCGGACAGGGGAGGCGGGAGGAGGGACGGGGGGGGGGGGGCGGGGGGGGACGCCTCAGATGTCTGCCACCCTGTTGAAGCCCCACGCACAGGCAAGCCTCTGTTGTTGGCTGCCCAGTTGCCTAGGGCTGGCCCTAGGCTCAGGCAAGCAGAAGGCCAGGCGCAGGATCTTCCTTAAGAAGAAGAAAAACAAACAAAAACAAAACCAAAAACAGAAGAACATAATTATATAGCATATAATGGCAATAAATACATACCTATCAATAATCACTTTAAATGAAAATGGCTTCAATGTGCCAATCAAGAGTAGGATAGCTGAATAGATAAGAAAACAAGACCAATACATATGCTGTCTATAGGAGACCCACCTCAGAATTAAAGCTACACACAGACTAGAAGTAAAAGGATAGGAAAAATAAGTTTATTGCAAATGGAAGTGAAAAAGAAAAGATGGGGTACTAATCATTATAGCTGACAAAATAGACTTTCAAAGACTATAGGCAGAGACAAAGAAGAACATTACCTAATGATAAAAGGAGAAATACAAGAGGATATAACACTGGTAAACATTTATACTCACAACATTGGAACAACTAAATATATAAAGCAAATCTTGATGGAAATAAAGGGAGTTATCAACAGTAGAAGACTCATAGTAGGGGATTTTAACACACCATTGAAATCAATGCACAGATATTTCAGACAGAAAACCAATAAGAAAATGGTGTCCTTAAATGAAATACTAGATTAGATGGATTTAATGGATAGAATGTATATTCCTGGAATATTTTCAAAGATAGGCCACATGTTAAGGCACAAAACAGGTCTCAGTAAATTTATTTATTTATTTATTTATTTATTTATTTATTTATTTATTTTTAATTTCTTTATTGATTATGGTGTTACATATGTGTCTTTATTCCCCCATTACCCCCCTACCCCGCCCCTCATGCCCTCCCCCCTGTTATCTATGTCCATTGGTTAGGCTTATATGCATGCATACAAGTCCTTTGGTTGATCTCTCCCCCTTACACCCACCCTCCCTTACCTTCCCTCTGAGGTTTAATGGTCTGATCAATGTTTCTCTGTCTCTGGATCTATTTTTGTTCATCAGTTTATGTTCATTATATTCCATAAATGAGTGAGATCATGTGATATTTATCTTTCTCTGACTGGCTTATTTCACTTAGCATAATGCTCTCCATCTCCATCCATGCTGTTGCAAATGGTAAGTTCTCCTTCTTTTTTTACCACAGTGTAGTATTCCATTCTCCAGTCACAGTCAGAAATGATGGGGGAAAACTGTAGTACTGCAGTTTCTTAATCCACTCATCTGCTGATGGGCACTTAGGCTGTTTCCAAATCTTAGATATTGTAAATTGTGCTGCTATGAACATAGGGGTGCATATGTCCTTTCTAATTGGTGATTCTAGTTTCTTGGGATATATTCCTAGAAGTAGGATCACTGGGTCAAATGGGAGTTTCATTTTTAGTTTTTTGAGGAAATGCCATACTGTTCTCCACAGTGGCTGCACCAGTCTGCATTCCCACCAGCAGTGCAAAAGGGTTCCTTTTTCTCCACATCCTCGCCAGAACTTGTCCTTTGTTGATTTGTTGATGATAGCCATTCTGACAGGTGTGAGATGGTACCTCATTGTTGTTTTGATTTGCATTTCTCAGATGATTAGTGACTTTGAGCATGTTTTTATATGCCTCTTGGCCTCCTTCTGTCTTCTTTTGAAAAGTATCTATTTAGGTCCATTGTCCATTTTTTGATTGGGTTGTTTATCTTCCTTTTGTTAAGTTGTATGAGTTCCCTGTAAATGTTGGAGATTAAACCCTTATTGGTGATAACATTGGCAAATATGTTCTCCCATGAAGTGGGCTTTTTTGTTGTTTTGTTGTTGGTTTCTTTTACTGTGCAGAAGCTTTATATTTTGATGTAGTCCCATTTGCTTATTTTCTCTTTAGTTTCCATTGCCCTAGGGGCTGTATCAGTGAAGATATTGCTTCGGCATGTCTGAGATTTTGCTGTCTGTGGATTCCTCTAGTATTTTTATGGTTTCCCATCTTTTGTTTAAGTCCTTTATCCATTTTGAGTTTATTTTTGTGTATGGTGTGAGTTGGTGGTCTAGTTTCATTTTTTTGTATGTATCTATCCAGTTTTCCCAACACCATTTGTTGAAGAGACTGTCTTGTCTCCATTGTATGCTCTTGCCTCCTTTGTCAAATATTAATTGAGCATAGTGGTTTGGGTCGATCTCTGGGTTCTCTATTCTATTCCATTGGTCTATATGTCTGTTCTTGTGCCAGTACCAGGCAGTTTTGAGAACAGTGGCTTTGTAGTACAGCTTGATATCTGGTATTGAGATCCCTCCTACTTTGTTCTTCTTTCTCAGGATTGCTGTAGCTATTTGGGGTCTTTTTTTATTTGAGATGAATTTTTGGAGACTTCATTCTAGGTCTGTGAAATATGCTATTGGTAATTTAATGGGGAGTGCATTGAATCTATAGATTGCTTTGGGTAGTATGGACATTTTAATTATGTTGATTCTACCAATCCATGAGCACAGTATGCTCTTCCATCTGTTGGGATTGTTATTTTTTTATCTCTTTCTGTAAGTTCACTATTGGTGTATAAAAATGCCATAGATTTCTTGGTGTTAATTTTGTTTCCTGCTACATTGTTGAATTCATTTATTAAGTCTAATAATTTTGGATGGAGTCTTTACCGTTTTCTATGTACAATATCATGTCATTTGTGAATATATCATGTCCAAATCCTAAAAAAAATATTTATATCACTAATGCAAGGGGTATCCAGGGTAAGCTTAGAAAGTGGAGTAGCCAAATCTACATATCCACACTGCTCCAGCATCCAGTCTTTAATTTATCATTTCATTTATTCATTTGATAAATGTTGGTTAAGTGCTTACTATATGTATAGAATGTGTTGGACATTGACCTAAAGTGATGAATAAAATGACTTTTCCTGGTAGAAAAAAATAATATAATGGGCGCATAGGTCTGAGACTAAAGTGGGGTTTCCTACTTCTTCCTAAATGACAGATGTGGTAGGCCCAGGATGCTTCTCCAGTCACAGTCAGAAATGATGGGGGGAAAAGAGAAGAGAAAATGTACCCATGTGCAAGGTCGCTTGCTGTAGTATGTTTCCTATGAATGAGAGCTCAAAAGAAAGTGAACTGGAGAACAGGTCTTTCCTTTAGACACAGAACCAACCCAAATTAGTAAAATATGGCACATAAACTATGAATAATGTATATTAAAATGAGTGATTGAAAAGCAAATGAAAAATATAAAACATTACATATAACAGAAACATCATAAAATGAAACAATAATTATTATATCTGAGAGTAGAAAGTATTTATCTTTGTATAAAATACAAGATATATTATAAGTTAGTGATCAGATGATAAATGCTAGAAAAACTTTGGGTGAGAAACCCACTTAATCTGACATAATTACTGATGCTTCAAAGAAATGTTATCTGAGCTGAGCCTAGAAAGGCAAGTTACTTCATTTAGCAGTTAACAAACATTTGCTAAAAATCTATTTAGCAGTAATGAAATGAGCAGCTACACTTGTAAAATAAGGTTAAATGAAATTATCTTTAGTCTGAACCATCCACTGTATGCTCTCAGTCTGTGGGCAGAGGTAAATTTTGTTCGGTGGCTAGAATAGTAGAAAATTGTGAAAGACTAAATTATGGTTCTCCAATATCTCTGGAACCCTTGAATGTGTTATTCATATTTGGCAAAAGATACTTTGCATTTTTAATTAAGCTAAGGACCCTGAGATGACAAAAGTATCCTGAGTTATTCTGGTGAATTCAGCCTGATTGCATGGGTCCTAAGAGCTGGAGAAGCTACCTTAGTGTGGTAAGAGAGAGGGAGATATGACTATGGAAGAATGGTCAGAACAATGTAACACTGTGGCTTTGAAAATGATAGAAGGAGGCCACAAGCCAAAGAAGGGTGGCCTCTAGAAACTGAAAAATAGAGCCCTGATAACACCTTGATTTTAACCCAGTGAGACTTGTGTTGGACATCTAACCTATAAAACTGTAAGGTAATAAATATGCATTGTTCTAAGCTGCTAAGTTTTTGGTAACTTTTGTATTAGCAATAGAAAACTAGTATAATAGTGTTCGTGTGTTAGTAGGTCCATGATGCAGAAAGATAAAATTATTAAGTATTTTTGGTGAACAAAAGTAAGACATTGGAAAAAAATCTAGCTGAGTTGTAGCAGGTGTGTAGAGGAATGACAGAAGATGCATCATGGGTCATGCTATTGAGGGCCTTGAAATTAAGGGAAAAGAGTTTTACTTATCTTATTTTTTATTTAATGAAAACTAATAGAAAGTTATCAAAACTTGTTGAACAGTACATGAGTTGAATTAGAGAAGAAAGAAAAGGCAAACTAATGCTATTGCTATTTTTTTTGATAAATTATTAATCACAAATCATGAATGTCAAATATAAATCCTTCTATACTAATAATAGAGGAATGTGCAAATTGTCCATGATCACAGTAACAGCAATGACTGAACAGCAGGCTGGCAGGCTGTGTGGGATGACCAGGCTGGCAGGGGGTGGTTAGTGAGGGATGGCCAAACAACTGAACAGCAGGCTGCATGGGGTGACCAGGCCGGCTAGGGGAGGCTGTTGGGGGCAACCAGGCTGGGAGGGGGCAGTAAGGGGTGACCAGGCTGGCAGGGGGGGAAGTTGGGGGCGATCAGGCCTGCAAGGGGGGCAGTAGGGATGACCAGGCCAGCAGGGGCAGACAGTTAGGGGCAACCAGGCTGGTGTGTGTGTGGGGGAAGTTGGGGGCAACCTGGCTGGCAGGGGAGGGCAGTTAGGGGCAATCAGGCCGGCAGGCAGAAGCGGTTAGGGGTGATCAGGCTTGCAGGGGGGTAGTTAGGGGCAATCAGGCAGGCAGGCAGGTGAACAGTCCCGGATTGTGAGAGGGTGCAGGCTAGACTGAGCCCCCCGCCCCCCCCCCCCGCATGAATTTCATGCACTGGGCCTCTAGTATAATAATCATATAGAATATATATAACTACATTTTGATTATTTCACATAAATTTATATCCTCTAGAATTTTTACAAGTAAGATTGACTCCAGCAAACTGTATCCTTATTTAAATATAACCATTACCATATTTATCCATATGTTACAGGATTATTTAAATATCAACACTAATAATAAACAAGAAGGCTGTTAGGTAATATTCCTTATTTAATTTATGTAGTTCTTGCTAATGTATGGATTCACAAATTTTTATTTAATTAAAAATATTCTAGGAACTAACTATAGAAATAAAGTCTTTTTTTTTTTTGCAAAAAATTTTATTCAGAACAGTTTTAATATTACTATAATGAAAATATAAATTACTGGAAAGAGTCAGCCTTTTAGGAGAAAGATGGGTTTATTAGGATTGTCAAACTCCAAATGAAGAGTTAATGAAATCCTCTAATCCTGCTGCTGTATTAATGAAAAGACTTAAATGCAAAGTCTGTGGGAAGTTGCAATCATTTCATGTTTAAGAAGTTTCACTTTACAACTGAGTATATTTAAGGGGCTTTTATTAAACAACAACAACAAAAAGACAAACAGGAGGAAAAGGAAAGGGAGGTAGGGCATGAGAAATAGAGGAAGGAAAAGAAATAGGGATATCTAAGGATGCTATCCTATATAATAAAATCCTAATCTGCTAAGTGTCCAACCGGTTGTTCAACCATTTGACCAGTCGCTATGACATGCTCTAACCACCAGGGGGCAGATGCTCTGACTGGTATATTAGCTTGCTGCTGGGGTCCAGCTGATTGGGACTGGGTAAGACAGGCTGGACATGCCCTGGAACCCTCCCATGTTCTCTCCCTGGCCCCAATTGTGCACTGGTGGGGTCCCTCGGCCTGGCCTGTGCCCTCTCCCAATCTGGGACCCCATGGGGGATGTCAGAGAGCCAATTTCCACCTGATCCCTGCTTTATTAGTTAAGTGAGCTCTTGTTAAGTGTCTAGATAATTTGGGGCATAAGGAAAATGGGACTGAACACATGTCTCTGCTTTGGAAAGAAAGGAAATTTGCTATGTTTCACTGGTCATTCTTTGGGAACTCATTTTAATACCACTCAGGGTAACATTCTAAATAAGTACAAAATGGGTTAAATGGAAATTTAATAAGCTACTTCAAATCCATAACTCAGTAATTTACTACTTAAATGACATTCACTTGAAAATTTGTTTTAACTTTGGCTTTTAAATGAAATATAAACAATCTTATTTGATTTCACATTGTGTTCAATATTATTTGAACAAAAATATTTAAAAATTCAGACAATATCATATGCTGGTAAGAATATGAGATAAAGGGAACCCTTATATGTGGGTAGTGGTTCTATAAATTGATAAAGCAAGTTTTGAGGACAATTTGGCAATACCTAGTTAAGTTGATCAGGATCCAGCATTCCACTTCTAAGTGCTGCTTTTACTTCAGAAAAACTCTTGCATATGTGCACAAGAAAATATGCACAAGGGTTTTCAATGAGATGTTGTTTATACACACACACAAATAAAAAAACCAAACCAAAATACCAACAACCCAGAAACAACTTAAGTATCCATTATTGTAAGTGGATAATTTTATATACAGTAGTCATGACGAATAAAGAAAATAAACAAGAAAATATTGAGAGGAAAAGGCAAAATCTTAAGAATTCATATAATATAATATCTGTTACTTAAAATTTCAAAACATGCAATAGATAGGTCTTAAACTGGTCATCCCTCTCACAATCCTGGACTGCTGGCTCCTAATCGCTCACCTACCTGCCTGCCTGGTCACCCCTAACTGCCCCCCCCCCCGCCCCCGCCAGGCTGATCACCCCTCACTGCCTCTGCGTGCCAGCCTGATTGCCCCTAACTGCCCCCCTGTTGGCCTGGTCACCAGTAACTGCCCCCTGCTGCCAGCCAGGTCACCCCCAACTGCCCCCTCCCTGCTGGCCTGGTCTCTCCTAACTGCCTTCCCACTGGCCTCGTCGCCCCTCACTGCCCCCCCTGCCAGCCTAATAACCCCCAACTGCCACCTCATGCCAGCCTGGTCGCCCCCAACTGCACCCCCTGCTGGCCTGGTTGCCGCCAACTGCTCCCCCTGCCGGCCTGATCACCCCTCATGGCCACCCCCACTGGCCTGGTCTCCCTATGCAGCCTGCTTGTTCAGTCGTTTGGTCATTCCTCACTAACCCCACTGCCAGCCTGGTCACCCCACACAGCCTGGTTGTAGGCAGCCATCTTGTGAGGGCATGAGGGTTAATTTGCATATTACCTCTTTATTATATAGGATTGGTTGCTTTTTGCATGTACTCTTTTTTTTAATTTAAATTCTTTATTGTTTAAAGTATTACATGAGTCTCCTTTTTCCCATTGATCTCTCCCGGCCCCTGCCACCCCCAGCACATGCCCTCAACCCCTTACTGTCTGTGTCCATTGGTTATGCTCATATGCATGCACACAAGTCCTTTGGTTAATCTTTTACCCTCATCTACCCCTGCCTTCCCTCTTAGGTTAGACCAGTGGTCGGCAAACTCATTAGTCAACAGAGCCAAATATCAACAGTACAATGATTGAAATTTCTTTTGAGAGCCAAATTTTTTAAACTTAAACTTCTTCTAATACCACTTCTTCAAAATAAACTCACACAGGCTGTGGTATTTTGTGGAAGAGCCACACTCAAGGGGCCAAAGCCGCAATTTGCCTACCACGGGGTTGGACAGTCTGATCCATGCTTCTATGTCTCTGGCTCTATTTTTGTTCATCAGTTTATGTTGTTCATTATAACCCACAAATGAGTGAGATCATGTGATATTTATCTTTCTCTGACTGGCTTATTTCGCTTAGCATAATGCTCTCCAGGTCCATCCATGCTGTTGCAAATGGTAAGAATTCCTTCTTTTTTACAGCAGCATAGTAGTCCATGTGTAGATGCACCACAGTTTCCTAATCCACTCAAACTGCTAATGAACACTTAGGCTGTTTCCAAATATTAGATATTGTAAATAGTGCTGCTATGAACATAGGCATACATATATTCTTTCTGATTGGTGTTGCTGTTTTCTGGGATATATTCCTGGAAGTGGGATTACTGGGTCAAAGAGAGTTCCACTTTTTTATTTTTTGAGGGAACGCCATACCGTTTTCCACAGTGGCTGCAACAGTCTGCATTCCCACCAGCAGTGCTAGAGAGTTCCTTTTTCTCCGCATCCTCTCCAGTGCTTGTCTTTTGTAGATTTGTTGATGATAGCCATTCTGACAGGTGTGAGATGGTACCATTGTTGTTTTGATTACTTTGAGCATGTTTTCATAAGTCTCTTGGCCTTCTGTATGTCTTCTTTCAAAAGTGTCTATTTAGGTCCTTTACCCTTTTTTGATTGGATTGTTTATCTTCCTTTTTTTTAAAGTTGTATGAGTTCCCTGTAAATGTTGGAGATTAAACCCTTATCAGAGAGAACATTCTCCCATGCAGTGGGCTTTCTTGCTGTTTTGTTGATGGTTTCTTTTGCTGTGCAGAGGCTTTTTATTTAGATGTAGTCCCATTTGTTTATTTTCTCCTTAGTTTCCATTATACTAGGAGCTGTATTGGTAAAGATATTGCTACCACATATGTCTGATATTTTTCCACCTATGGGTTTTTATAAGATTTTTATGGTTTTCCATCTTATGTTTACATCCCTTATCAATTTTAAGTTTATTTTTGTGTGTGGTGTAAGTTGGTGTTCTAGATTCATTTTTTTTCCGTGTATCTGTCCAATTTTCCCAACCCCATTTTTTGGAGTGACTTTCTTGTCTCCATTTTTATGTTCCTGCCTCCTTTGTCA
This sequence comes from Eptesicus fuscus, assembly GCF_027574615.1. Lineage (NCBI taxonomy): Eukaryota > Metazoa > Chordata > Mammalia > Chiroptera > Vespertilionidae > Eptesicus > Eptesicus fuscus. The sequence continues at coordinate 87,926,264 of NC_072475.1, read as the reverse complement.
TATATTAATTGAGCACAATGGCTTAGGTCAATTTCTGGGTTCTCTGTTCTGTTCCATTGGTCTATTTGTCTGTTCTGGTGCCAGTACCAGGCAGTTTTGAGAAGAGTGGCTTTGTAATATAGCTTGATATCTGGTATTGTGATCCCTCCAACTTTGTTTTTCTTTCTCAAGATTGCTGCAGCTATTCAAGGTCTTTTTTTATTTGAGATGAATTTTTGGAGAGTTTGTTCTAGGTCTGTAAAATATGCTGTTGGTATTTTAATGGGGATTGCACTGAATCTCTAGATGGACATTTTAATGGGTAGTATGAACATTTTAATTATGTTGATTCTACCAATCCATGAACATGGTATGTTCTTCCATTTGTTTATGTCGTTCTCTATCTCTTTTTTCAACGTCCTGTAGTTTTCTGAGTACAGGTCTTTCACCTCCTTAGTTAAGTTTATTCCTAGGTATCTCTTTTTTTTTTTCTGCAATGGTAAATAGAATTGTATTTTAGGTTCTCTTTCTGTGAATTCATTATTGGTGTATAAAAATGCCATAGATTTCTGGGTATTATTTTTGTATCCTGCTACATTGCCAAATTCATTTATTAAGTCTAGAAGTTTTTTGATGGAGTCTTTAGGGTTATCTATGTACAATATCATGTCATCTGCAAATAATGACAGTTTTATTTCTTTTTTTCCTATTTGGATGCCTTTTATTTCTTCTTCTTGTATGATTGCTACGGCTAGCAGTTCCACTACTATGTTGAACAAGAGTGGTGAAAGTGTGCATCCCTGTCTTGTTCCTGTTCTTAGGGGAAATGGTTTTAGTTTTTGCCCATTGAGTATGATGTTGGCTGTACGTTTGTCATATAAGGCTATTATGCTGAAGTTTGATCCCTCTATTCCCACTTTGCTGAGACTTTATCAAGAAAGGGTGTTGGATTTTGTCAAATGCTTTTCCTGCATCAATTGATATGACTATGTGATTTTTGTCTCTCAATTTGTTTATGTGATGTATCATGTTTATTGATCTGTAGATATTGTACCATTCTTGCATCTTTGGAATAAATCCCACTTGGTCATGGTATATGATCTTTCTAATGTAATGCTGGATCCAATTTGTTAGAATTTTTTGAGGATTTTAGCATCTATATTCATCAGGGATATTGGCCTGTAATTCTCTTTCTTTATAGTTTCTTTATCTGGTTTTGAGATTAGGGTAATGCTGGCTTCATAGAAGAGATTGGAAGTGTGCCTTCCTCTTGAATTTTTTGGAATAGTTTGAGAAGGATAGGTTTTAGCTCTCCTTTGAATGTTTGTTAAAACTCCCCTGTAAAGCTGTCCAGACCAGGGCTTTTGTTTGCTGGAATATTTTGATTACTGTTTCAATTTCATCAGTAGTTATTGGCCTATTCAAGTTTTTTTATTCCTTCTGATTGAGTTTTGAAAAATTGTATTTTTCTAGGAATATGTCCACTTTGTCTAGCTTGTCCATTTTGTTGGGAGTAGAGTTGTTCATAGTATTTTTTTGCAATACTTTGTATGTCCATGGGGTTGGTTGTTACTTTATCTTTTTCATTTCTGGTTTTGTTTATTTGGGTCTTCTCTCTTTATTTCTTGGTGAGTCTGGATAAAGGGTCATCAATCTTGCTTATCCTTTCAAAGAACCAGCTCTTGGTTTTATTGATCTTTTGCATTTTTTTTTTTTTTTGGTCTTTATGTTGTTTATTTCCACTCTGATCTTTATTATTTCCTTCCTTCTGCTTACTCTTGTTGCTCTCTTTCTAATTCTTTAAGTTGTAGGGTTAGATAATTTATTACCATTTTTCTTGTTGTTATTATTATTTTTTTGAAGTAGTTCTGTAGAGCTATGAACTGCTGTCTCAGGACTGCTTTCACTGCATCCCATAGATTTTGGATTATTGTATTTTCATTGTCATTTGTTTCCAGAATGTTTTTATTTCTTCTTTGATCTATTTGGTAACCAATCATTGTTTAATGGCATGCTATTTAGCTTCCAAGTGTTTTATTTTTTTCATTGTTTTTATTGTAGTTGATTTCTAATTTTATGCCATTGTGATCTGAGAAGATGCTTGATATGATTTCAATCTTCTTGAATTTGAAGAGACTTTGCCTGTGTCCTAATATGTGGTCTATCTTTGAAAATGTCCCATGTGCACTTGAGGAGAATGTATATTCTGTAGCTTTGGGATGAAATGTTCTGAAGATGTCAATTAGTTTCATCTGATCTAGTGAGTCATTTAGTATTGCTGTTTCTTTGCTGATTTTTTGTTTAGTGATTTGTCCAGTGGTGTCAATGGAGTATTAAAGTCCCCTACTATGACTGTATTGTTGTTTATCTCTCCCTTGATATCGTCCAGAATTTTTTTAAAAATGTATTTGAGTGCTCCTGTGTTGGGTGCATACATGTTTACTAGAGTTATATATTCTTGTTGAATTGTTACCTTTCATATTCTGAAGTGGCTCTCCTTATCTCTACTTTTGGCCTTCACTTTGAGGTCTATTTTGTCAGATATAAGTATTGCTACCCCAGCTTTATTTTCATTTCCATTTGCCTAAAATTTTTTTTTCACCCCTTCATTATCACTCTGTGTGAGTCCTTTGTCCTGAGGTGGGTGTCTTGTAGGCAGTAAATATGTGGGTCATGTTTTCTAATCCATTCAGCTACCCTAAGTCTTTTGATTGGAGCATTTAATCCATTAACATTTAACATTATACTTGTTTGTCGCTATTTTTATTCTTTATGCCTGTGTTCCTTCTTCCCTTTCTATTTCTTTTATTACAGTCCATTTAGCATTTCTTTCATTGAGCACAGATGTCTTTTTTTTTTTAAAAAAAAAAAAGACCATTATGCATTTGATGATCCATTTATAAACTTATTTTCAAAATATCTATAGAAGTAAACTCTGCAATATTTCTATTAGTTTTATTTTCCAGATTAATTTAAATGCCCCAAATATGATTCATTAAGCACTAGGTCTGGAAAAAGATGTGATCTGAGAAGATGCTTGATAAAAGAGATGGAACTTTATTCTGGACTGGCTAGTCTGATTGACTGAGATGATATGTGCCCTAGCTGAGAAAACAAAACAAAACTGGGTTATCATTAAAGATGATCTTACTCATTGATACCAAGGGATTATAATGTTATTTCATCTTCATCCTTGGGGGAACAGCCTTGACCCCTTAGCTCGCTTTATTACCATCTTTTACAATAAATCATCGGTCCATCATTGACAGCCATTTAGAGAGCAATGATAATAATAGTTAACATTTGGAGAGCTTCTATTATTTGCAGCACTGTGATTAACACTTTGCATGGATTATCTTATATGATCTTAACAACCTATGAGGAAGAAGCTATTATTATTTACTTTTTAAAGATGAAGGGACCCAAGCTTAGAAGGGCCAGCAAACTATCAAAAAAAATAAAAACTCTAAGCAAATGATAGCATTATCCTAAATTAACTTATACATCAAAAAGATTTCATTCTGATTTGGAAAATGTTACAGCAGAAGAAGTCTATGTTTTGATTGGCAAAGTAATCTGAAAAGAAGTTGAAAATTATGCTTGCTCCTGGAAGAAAAAGGAGAGCTATGGATATGTGGTAGGGGCAGAATTAGACAGGGAGACTTCCAGTAAAGGGAAGCAGGTTCTATTCTTCTTGATAATATTATTAGATGAACCCGACATACTTGATGTATTTATCTTTGTTTTCTACATACTTTGAGGGTTCCTGTGGAAGAAACCAAATTCTAAATAACCAGAAGCAAGACAGAGCAATATGAGAAGGAAAATGGTGGACGAGGGGTAGATTTCGGATGTACATGGCATTGTCACAGGGAAGGTGCATATGGATGATTTGTTCCTGAAGCTTGTGGGGCTAGTTGTGGGTAAAGGCAGCACAGGGAATTCCAGGAAAATCAGGTCACTAACTATGAAGAGAAATGCTACAAAAGTCTCCTATGCCAAACCAGGAAAGAAAAAGAATTTTAGATGAAGTGAACATTTTGGTAGACTGAAGGGGTTTGGTAAGTCTCAATTATCACATGAAGCTTACATGTTTAACATTGTATAAATGCTAAGGCAGTGCTATTTAATAGAACTTTCTCTCTAGTCCAGGTCCAATTGGGACAGGTTTACATAAAAAAAAAAAAAAAAAAGATTTTTTTTCTTTAAACTTCTGTTTGTACCCATCTCACTGTCAACCTTCTCTCTTTCTGTCCCAACTTTTCCTTCTCTTCTGCATTGACCTCTTTTTCTCTTTGTCCAGAAACCTGATTTTACAATTAATTATCCAATACAACTTTCTCATTCTGCACCGTTATGCCCCTTGCACTAAGTTAATACTTTTTTGTTCCTAATTCTAAAATTGATGTCTCTTTCTCTTTTAGCTCTTTCCCTGGCATTTCTTCCTTTATTGACACTTCACCTCATGCCTTTATACTCTTTTAGATTTGCACTTTTTCCTTCTCACTTGTTCCTTTTCCAGGGAGTCTGACCTATATGGACAATATATCAAGAGGTCCTCTTAAGTTCTAGTGAGCTTACTGTGAGAAGTCTGCTGGAAAAGAGCAGAGGAAGGAGAGAGTTCAGTGAGTTCAGTCCCATTTCCCCCACAGAAGGATCACCTCTTGACCAAGCAGCTTTCCATACAAGACTCTCTCTTTGACTTCCAGAAACCATATTTCTTTCCTCAATTTAGGCCTGGGGGTGGTAATAGTTTAGCTATTTCTAGCTCTGGACTCTGGTGGTAGTTGCTGTGATTTCTTTGTACTGCGCCCGCACCTTGGTAAATAGTTCATTTGTTAGATCCTCTTCTAATTATTCCAATTGGAGCATGTCATCTATTTGCTATTGGGACTCTGACTGAATCAACTGTTTTAAGGCATTTTTTTTCTCTATTTCACACTTTCCTGACTTAGTTGGTCCCAGGCACCCACTTATTTATCATGTAATTATTACTCTGTTTTAATCTTTAGTCCATTAGAGAGCTTGTAGAATAAAAATATTTCAAGATTGAAAGTCTAACATTCCAGTGTTAGCTTTGCCATATACTAGCATATGATCATCAATAGATCACTTTATTTCCTCCAAACCTCTTTTCTAAATTTATGAGAATTTTATATATAAAATTATATATAAATTTATATATATAATTTTTCTCAAAGAAATAGTCCTCAACCAAGTCACAATAAAGTATAGGCTATAATTAAGCAGTCAATGAGATTAATAAAACATATATCCTTAATATATATATATATATATATATTATTGATTCCAGAAAGGAAGGGAGAAATGGAAACATCAATGATGAGAGAGAATCATTGATCAACTACCTTCTGCATGCCTTACACTGGGGATTGAGTCTACAACCTGGGCATGTGCCCTGACCAGGAATCAAACCATGATGCTTAACCACTGAGCCACACTGGCTAGGCACTTTTTATATTAAGAATAAAAAATTTAAATGAAAGAAAACAAGCCTAATGATTTCAAGACAAAAAATCCTATATCATAAAACTCAAATATGCAAATCGAATGAACAGCTGAACGACCAGTTGCTATGATGCACACTGACCACCAGGGGACAGATGCTCAATGCAGGAGCTGCCCCCTGGTGGTCAGTACACTCCCACAGGGAGAGTGCCATTCAACCAGAAGCCAGGCTCATGGCTGGCAAGCATAGTGGCAGTGGCGGGAGCCTCTCCTGCCTCCGCTGCAGGTGGGTGGTGAGGAGCGAGGGGTCCCAGATTGCAATGCTAGCCTCTAACGGTTTCTTTTACAGATTGCAAGAGCCCCAGACTGTGAAGGGAATATCTGCCTGCCGGGGGATCAGGGGGTCAGGGGATCAGGGGATCAGGCCTAAGGGGATTAGGCCTAAGCCAGCAGGCAGACATCCCCCAAAGGGTCCTGGACTGCGAGAGGGCACACCGGCTGAGGGGAACCCCCTCCTCCCAGTGCATGGTTTTTGTGCACCGGGCCTCTAGTTCCAATATAATGCACAGAATAAATAACTGTCTTTATTGTGTAGCTTTGAATTTTAAATTTAAACAATAAAATTCTATTACAAACTAGAAGCAAAAAGAAGAAAGTGAAGTGCAGTAAACATTGATTTTATGTACTTTGAACCTTCTGATTCAATGAATACAATTTACTTAGATTTTCCAGCATGGGATATGGGGAGAGCCAGTTGCTGTAAATTTTATCTATAAAAGGTTCAGTTTGCAGTTGAACTTTTCCATTTCATTTTCCTCTTATAGCTTTAGAAGGGAAGAGATAATTTTTTTGAATTACATAACATTCTAAAAGAGAGAAAGAGACACTCTACACTGAATAGTCAGATCTCAGGAAATATTTTGTCTATATTTTAGCTGAAGGATATAAGATTGAGTCATTTTAAGATAGGATTTTTGGTCATTGTTTCATTGGACTTGATATTAAAAATACCAAACTATATAGTATGATACTAATTAAAAAAAAAAGGTTGAACATCTATCTTTAGTTGGAAGGTGTTTTTCTCCAAAGAAGTCAAGCAAATGCACACATGTTAATAAAATTATTTATTTTTGATAGCTCCAAAAAGAGAAAAATGTCTGTAGTGTTCAATATCTAAATTCCGTACTTGAGGCAGACTCACGCCGCCGTGCAATTGGCCACAGAATTCAGTTTCTGTCACGGAATTTGCCCTGTGGAGATCACCGTGCAGCTACACTCTCATGTGGCTGACAGAGAGGCAAGCGGGAGTATTGCATTTGCTTTGCTTTGCTTTGGCTCTGGCTTAGGAAAATTGTTCAGGCAATTGCTCTTTGTAGCATGTAATGCTGTTAGTTCCTATCGCCCTGCTAACAGCCCCTCATCCCCAAGTAGACCACAAAGCGGATGGAAGAAAGAAAAAAAAACAACTCTACTTCTATTAAGCATGTTGGTCAATGAATCAATAGAGCTGTAGCTTTGCAGTCCCACCTCCTGAGATGGTGTAGATTTGAGGATGGCAGTGGGAATAATCTCCTCAATGTGGAGCCAGGTATTAATCAGCACTGTGCTAACATTTCTTTTCTAATTCAAATAGATGTTTTTAAAAGAAATAAAGTGAAAATTAGAAAAGATAGAAAAATAATGGGGGAAATATACATTTATTGTAATATTTTTGTGCTAAATGTGTCAATATGTCTATTTTATACTTTTTAAAAAATATATATTTTATTGATTTTTTACAGAGAGGAAGAGAGAGCGATAGAGAGTTAGAAACATTGATGAGAGAGAAACAGCGATCAGCTGCCTCCTGCACACCCCCCACTGGGGATGTGCCCCCCAACCAAGGTACATGCCCTTGACCGGAATCGAACCTGGGACCCTTGAGTCCGCAGGCCGACGCTCTATCCACTGAGCCAAACCGGTTTCGGCTATTTTATACTTTTAAGAATTGATACAAAAAAAAGATACTGCTGCTAAATTCAAGTCAGCAAAATGAGGAGCTGACTTTGAAATTTGATCAGCTTCTTGGTGGCATATGTAGTGTTGACAATAATCTCCATTTTTGGCATGATAACCACTGCATCTGAGGGAGGCCAGTGTGTCATGCCGGTGGCGACACAGGTGGCCATGAAGGCTGAGAACACACACTTTTTTTTAATGGCTTAGAGCTTCTTTCATAAGCAAAGCTCTGTAAAGGCGATGTCCTTTGAAGAGATTTAGAGGAAAACCATGGCTTGAATTTGTTTTTATATGTAATGAATTAATTTTAAATATATATTAAAGCAGTACATTCAGTATAACAGAAACAGAAAGCAATTCATTACTAATTTCACTCATTCAATGGGCAAATTGCTAAGATAAGAAATAGAAAGGAAACAGTTTTCACAAGTCATGTCTACTGAGCTAGTTTTCACAGAGGCAGTAGAGTGAGAGAAATGTAGTTTTCCCCTAAGGAAAAGAGGCAATAAGGAGGTTTACTTATTTTTTATTGTTCACTGAAAGTCTGACAATGCTAGCCTCTAATGGTTTCTTTTACTGAACTCAGTAATGAAATTAATTTTCCTTGTCTATCCAACCATTTTTTTCTCAAACTAGACCTTATGGGAATGTTAATCCCTCAAGACTATGTGAAGATGGAACAAAAAAAGAAGAGTAAAGACTTTTCCACTAAATCACCTGATTAATCTTAGATAAGTAAAAGGTTAGATAATCTTAAATAGAACAAAAAAATAAAATTTGTGTTTACCTTGACAATTCAAAACCATGCCAGTGCCTGAGCATGCCCTCAAAACTATTATTAATCATAAAGAAAAGCACCCTATAAACTTTATTTTACCTGAAACAAAACACTTTACTAATTGCCCCATTCAGGGGAGACAGTCCAAAACTCATCTACCAAAATGTACATGTTCAAGTTTGGCTGTTCTGAGAGGGGCCACTATGATCTGGAATCTGCCTCTATCCCAAACCAGACACTTCTATCCCATTATTAAATGATGCCAAACTATTCATCTCAAAGACCCGAGTATCTAACAAGCTAGCAGGACTCCTTTATGTTTGGATGTTTTGGTGGATTCATGATCAGAACCAGTTTTCTTTAACAAATATATAAATAACTTCAGACTCCTGAAATTGATTCAAAATAAATCAGCCATGACCATTACCGCCTACTGAGACCATTGGAAAGGGGCCCTGGAATAGTGTAATTAGTTGCCATTACAGGGCTGCAAGCCTGCAATTTTCCTCCTAACTCTGACACTGCCTTGCTGAAGTATTTGCACGCAAACTCATGATAATTGATCCCCTTCTGTGTCAAGGGTCTTTATAACTTTAAAAATTAAAGATGCAAAGTGTCTCGAGTGGATTGGGTAGGCAATTTTATTCCAATTTTATTATCTCAATGGGTCCATAATATGCATGGAGTGTCTCTTTCTGATTAGCCATGCCTCAGCAGTTATCCACTCTATTTCCATGTTCGCCTGTTTTCCCCTCTTCTGTTTTTCCTCCTCTTCCAATCCAGGCTGTCCTCATTTTCTGAGAAAAATGGAAGAGGCTGCTTGCATGAAGTAACTAGCTATTCAAATTAGCTGTGCAGAATCAGGGTTGGCTAAGGCAAGATGGTATCCCCTGCAAAATCAGCTGTCTCTATCACACATAAAAATTTATATCTATCACTTCAAAGATTGGAGGAAAATTCCATGTTCAAATGAAAAGTTACTCATTAGAATATATTTTCTTAATTCTCTCATTATCAGATTATAGAAAATGAGGCAAATAAAAAATTAGCTTATTTAGCAGACCGAAGTGACAAAAATATTCTTAGACAATTTTAGTACACAAGCACAATACTATATGCACATTGGATATAATTTAAGGAGCAAGTTATTTAGTCACAAGATTATTTTATTTTGTTTTCTTTAGTTTTTTTTAATATTCTTGTTTTTGTTCCATTTCCTATTAGAGTCAACAGTTTTGTACTTAATTGTATATTAGAATGTATAATATTCATATTATTGGTCCCAAAGTGAAACAATAAAGACCAAAATTGCTCCTTACTGTACGAACAGTTATAAAGTAATGATAATATCTAACATCTGTAACAAATGCATTGGGGTGACATTTTTAGCTCCCCAGGCCCATTGTCTGAACCTGAATTAAAACCACTGTGTCACAAGAGGCCTTTCCCCAGCAGTAGTTGAAAAATCCTGTCGGAACTAGCTCGGAAAATCAAACTCCAAAGACTCTAATAAAAAGAATACAAATTTTGTCACAAAATGACTAAAAACATATGGACATTCATTTTATTTCACAGGAAAATGTGGTTCGCCAATTTCAAAAAGAAGGCTCTGTGAATGAAACCATGAAAACTGCACTGGGGAAGTAACTTTAATCAAATTCCACAGTTTAGAATATCTTAAAGATGACCCACTCCAGCTATTTCCAAAACTGAGAGGGTTTTTTTTATTTTCTATAGTGATTTATTCCTATAACGATCAATGGAAAGGTTCTGATCCTTTGTATCACACGTGGAAATCAATGGAGGCACATGAAAATTGAACCCAAACCTGAGATCACTGGGAGTCTGACATTAAAAACACTGGCTATTTACAGAAACTCAAATTTTTCTTCCATGATTTGTTGCAAGGTAAACCACTGGCCCATTCAGGAAGCTCTTCTGGCACTCAAGTGCTCTGAAGGAACTTGTCTTCTGTGGCTGATTGACAGCTATTCAATAAATCTTCAAAATGATTGTTCATGAGAATATAGACATTAGTTGTTAGCTTTAAAACTTGTCTTTCTAGGTTAAATATAATGTATTTCCTACAAATTTAAACATTTTATTCTTATTTCTGGTCCTCCATCCCATTATTGTAATATGTAAATATCTAAATATGAATTTAATTATTGTCAAATGATGCCATTTGATTACTTCCTGGCTCTAAGGATAACTTACCCTTATGAATTCTTCACAATGAGCTCTTACACTGGTAGTGGCTTATTTTGGTGATAAGCACTTGATGTCAGTGCCCAACATTACTCATCTATAAAATACTTTTGTTGGAGAGGAGCCAGAATAGAACCCAGCAGAGGTTAGAGTCCAGCAGGTGGAGCCCAGCACCAATGTGGGGACTACTGTCTGCTTGCTCTTTTTCTTTCTTCTTCTCTCCAGGGAGGAGGTCAAGGTACAGAGAAAGCCACTCAGGACTTCCTGCACCAGATGGTAAGAACAACTAAAGCAGAGAAGATGAGCAAGATGGCGGCATAGGTAAACACAGTACTCACTGCTCCCACAACCACATCAAAATTACAACTAAAATACAAAACAACCATAATTCAGAACCACCTGAAATGTAGCTGAACAGAATTCCTACAACTAGGGAATTAAAGAAGAAGCACATTGAGACTGGTAGGAGAGGTGGAGAGGTGGGGTAGTGTCAGAGTACGTACTCCATGATCTTGCTCAGCTACGCCAACTGTGGGGGCACAGGTCCTCTGCTAGGAACTGGACCTTCATAGATGCCGGGTGTTAGATGGAGAAGATATGAGCAGTAGTAGGCATATAAGAGAGAGTTTATTGTAGACCAAGTAGTAAGGTGACCAGATTGTCCCGCTTTTGGCGGGACAAAACCGATTTTTAACAATTTGTCCCGGGTCCCATGGCATTTTAAAAAAGTCCCTATTTTTGGAAAGATTCTTTCCAAAACGCCGTGGGACGCGAGACAAATTGTTAAAAATCGGTTTTGTCCCGCCAAAAGCGGGAAAATCTGGTCACCTTACCAAGTAGCCATTGCTACCAAGAAGCCATCAGACAAAGCAGTTCTTCAAAATAGCCTTACAAAGTGGCCACAGGAAACATAGGAGCCCTTGCTGATACAGTAGCAAAACACAGGAGCCCTTGTAAACATAGCAGCCCTTGCTAACAAAGCAGCCTGACCAAGCAGCTGCCACCAGTTGGTCAGTAACACATCTTTATACCAACTGAGACCAAAGAGGCTTCCTGCCAAATAGTGACATCAGTATCTGGGTTATAGAAAGGTACGCCTGGGTAGTGCATACAGTAAGATTGCTGTGTCCTTGCTCAGATTAATCTTGAACATCTGGTGTACTCGGATTAGGGTTCCCATGATCCAATTGGCTTTGAATATCCGGCGTATTCTGATTAGGGTTCCCACAGGTGAAATCTGGGAACTGGCTGGTCTCTCACACCCATGTGGTGGTTTAAAATCAGCAAAGATATCTTGGCTATGGAGGTTTCCCAGCCCCAAACCAGGCCCCTCAGTCTAGGCTTCCAGTGCTGGGAAGAGAAGTCCCCAAAACTTTGGGCTGTAAAAACCAGCAGATCTACTCAATACATAGAAATAAGCACAAGGAAGTAGCCAAAATGTTGAGACAAAGAAACATGTCACAAATGAAAAAACAGGGGAAATCTCCAGAAAAAGAACTAAATGAAATGGAAGCAAGAAAACTATCAGATACAGAATTCAAAACAATAGTTATAAGGATGCTCAAGGAACTTACTGAGAACTTCAAGGAACTTAGTGAAAACATCAACAACATAAAAAAGGACCAGTCAGAAATGAAGAATACACTAATTGAAATAAAGAATAATTTACAGGGAACCAACAGTAGAGGACACTGAGAATAAAATCAAGAATTTGGAATATAAGGAAGCAAAAAATACCCAATCAGAAGAGCAAAGAGAAAAAAGAATCCCAAAATATGAAAATAATATATGGAGCCTCTGGGACAACTTCAAGCATACCAACATTTACATAATGGGGGAGCTGGAAGGAGAAAAGAGGGAGGAAAAAATTGAAAACCCATTTGAAAAACTAATGACAGAAAACCTCCCTTACCTGTTGAAAGAAATAGACATACAAATATAGGAAGCACAGAGTCCCAAACAAGAGGAACCCAAAGAGGCCCACACCAAGACACATCATAATTAAAATGCCAAAGATTAAAGACAGAAAATCTTAAAAGCAGAAAGAGAAAAGTAGTTTGTAAGACAAGCAATAACAAGTATTAGAGAGGTTGTGGAAAAAAGGGAACCCTCATCCACTGCTGGTACAACAGAATATAGACTGGTACAACCACTATGAAAAGAAGTCTGGCAGTTCCTCCAAAAATTGAGAATAGAGCTGCCTTAAGACCCAGCAATCCCTCTCCTGGGTATCTACCCGAAAAACTCAAAATCATGTATTCACAAATATATGCATCCCTATGTTCATTGCAGCATTATTCATGGGGGCCAAGACATGGAAACAACCCAAAGTGTCCTGCAATAAAAGATTTGATAAAGAAGACGTGATACACATACACAATGGACTACTACTAAGCCATAAGAAAGGATGAAATCGCACCATTTGCAACAACATGGATGGACCTTGAAAACATTATGCTAAATGAAATAAGTCAGTCAGAAAAAGCTAAGAATCATATGATTTCACTCATATGTGGGATATAAAACTGAATCTCATGAACACAAACAGCAGTGTGGTGGATACCAGAGGGAAAAGGCTGTGGGGAGGAAGGGGTCCTAATATATAGTGACAGGCGAAGATTTGACTTTGGGTGGTGAGCACACAATGCAATATACAGATATTTCTAACATAGAAATCCACACCTGAAACCTATCTATATATATAAAAGACTAAGTGACCTACTGTCCATGTGTCCGACCATCTGACTGACCAACCAGCCAGTACATATGATGCACACTGGCAATTTAAAAATAAACATTGATTCGCGCATGCATGATACATATAAAGCTTTTGCTGGTGCCAATTGCACATGTGTGTTTAGATATGTCATTGTCGATTGTGAATTTGATTGACACTTCTATTATAGAGAAAGGGCAAACAGCGATATTAAAATATTTCTTCTAATTAATTTCCTTTCAATGTGCACAAATTCCTGCACCAGGCCACTAGTAAATTTAATTTAAAAATAAATTTAAAAATAAATAAAATTAACCCTAATAAATTTAATTTAAAAATAAAATTAACCAAGAAAATAAAGTAAAAAAAAAAAAGGAAAGCAGTTAGTTACCTACAAGGGAGCACCCATACAACTGTCAGCTGAGTTCTCAACAGAAACTTTGCAAGCCAGAAGGGAGTGAGTGACAAGAAATATTCAAAGTGATGAAAAGCAAGGACCTACAACCAAAATTACTCTACTCTTCAAAGTTATAATTTAGAATTGAAGGTCAGATAAAGAGCTTCCCAGATAAGAAAAAGCTAAGGGAGTTCATTACCACCAAATCAATATTACATGAAATGTTAAAGGGTCTTTTTTAGAAGAAGAAGAAAAAGATACAAAATATGAACAATAAAATGGCAATACATACATATCTATCAACAATTGAATTTAAAAATCAATATAAATGAACAAACAAAACAGAAACAGACTCATAGATACAGAGAACATTTTGATGGTTGCCAGATGGGAAGGGAGTTGGGAGGATGGGTGAAAAAAGTGAAGGGATTTAGAAGTATAAATTAGTTGTTATAGCCCAATTGCAAGTGGCTCAATGGTTTTTCATCGACCTATAAACCAGGAGGTCACAGTTCAATTCCTGGTCAGGGCACATGCCTGGCTTGCGGGCTTGATCCCCAGTGTGGGATGTGCAGGAGGCAGCCAATCAATGATTCTCTCTCATTGTTGATGTTTCTACCTCTTTCCCTAATCTCTACTCTCTGAAATCAATAAAAAAATAAATTAGTAGTTATAGTGTAGTCATGGGGGTCTAAAGTATAGTTTAGGGAATATCCTATCTAATAAAGAGGGAATATGCTAATTGACCATCACCTCTCACAAAGATGGTGGCACCCACAGCCAATAAGGAGAGAATATGCTAATTGACTGCCACACCTTCAAAGATGGTGGCACCCACAGCCACAAGATGGCAGTGCCCAGTCCCCTCAGCCCCACCGGGGTGGCAGGCGTATGGCACAGCCGGGCCCACTCTCAGGTGGGTCCATCTGGCCACTCCACATGCCTGCCTCCAGAGTCCTCCAGTCCCCTCAGCCCCCAGCTGCCCAGGGACAGCCCGAGGCACAGGCAAGCCTCAGATGGCAGCTGCCCAGCTGCCTAGGGCTGGCCTGAGGCGCAGGCAAGCCTCGGATGGTGGCTGCCCAGCCGATGCCTGAGGTGCAGGCAAGCCTTAGATGGCGGCTGCCCAGTCACCCAGGGCCGCCCAAGGCTCAGGTAACCAGGGCTGGCCAAGGCTTGCGCTGCTGGCAGTGGCAGCAGCAGAGGTGTGATGGGGGCACCGCCTTCCCCTGATCGCCGGGTCACCTCCCACCCCTGAGGGCTCCTGGACTGTGAGAAGGAGAAGGCTGGGCTGAGGGACCCACCCTCCAGTGCATGAATTTTCATGAACCGGGCCTCTAGTAGTCAATAACGTTCTAACAACTAATGGGTATGAGATTTTTCAGGATAATCACTTAATAAATTTTATAATGTCCAACCTTTGGGGTATGCACCTGAAAATAATATAACATTGTATGTTAGCTGTAATTAAAAAATAAAAAATATTTAGGGTTTAAAATTGAAAATATTTGTGGGATAGTACTGGAAAATAAGTTTTTGTTTGTTAAATTATGCATTGCTAATTTCCTTATACATAACAATTGAATTTTATATTCATTAGTCATTTTTAATTGAGAAATATAACATCATAATAAGGATAATTTTTTCTTACTAACACTAATTAGGAAAACATCAAAGAATGATGTTAGATTGAAATGCACTTAAAGCTATAGTTTTTTTTGTGGGGCCCAGATCAAATCTCAACTTTTTCCCAGTTTTGAAGCAAACATGTTATCTTCCTTTTTCCAATCCAGATATCTAGATATTCTATAAGGTCTACAGTGACATAAAATTTATTATGCGTTTTAGCATATCTATCTATCTATCTATCTATCTATCTATCTATCATCTATCTATCTCTCATTAGCTTGGACTAATGATAGATAGAAGAATGTCATTAGCTGAGTACATGGTAAGTAAGTACTGTACGCTAAAGATATTCACTAAATTGAATCTCTGCTCAGCTACTAAGCAGATGTGGATTCTCTAGCCTTTCTGTCTGATATCGTAGCAACTAACCCCATGTTATAGTCGAGAACTTGAAATGTGGATTGTGTGAGTGAAGAACTTAATTTAATTATATGTAATTTAAATTAATTCCATTTTACTAGGTAATTTAAAAACTGATACTTGAATCACTTAATGGAATTGTTTTTAAAGTTTGTTTTGAAAATTGGGTAATGTGAATCTACGTTTTCAACTGTAGATACACTAAATCTAAATGCATGCTAAGTATTGCTGATTATTTAGTGTCTGAAATAAGATGTTTATGATTATAAAATACACTCTAGATTTTAAAGAATTAGTATTGTTAAAAAAATTTAGATCTAGTTGGCTTTTATTTAGTGATTTCTGAATTGAGAAGCATCCAGTCTAGAAAACACAAAGGAGCTTCAAAGAGTTGTACAAAGTGAGTAGGTTTTATAGTTCAAAGTGAACAAGAACAAGGAAGTTATATTGGGCATTCACTGATTGGTTAAGGCAGGGTTACTTTCCTTATATGGAGCAAAGGGAAGTCTTGGAGCCAGGGCAGGTAACTTGTGCTGAGCAGGCATGGGATTATTGATTAGCCTAAGCCTTCCATTTTTGGGGAGAGCTGGGCATAGAAACTTGGTTAAGTGCTGATGTGGCTTAGCATAAATGATTCCATGTTTGGCCTAGTCTAGACACTGTAATGAATAAAGAACATAAAATATTTTATTAATAATTTATTTAATATTGGTTAAATGTTAAAATGCCAATATTTTGGGAATATTGGGTTAAATAAAATATATTATTAAAATCAATTTCACATGTTATCTTTAATATTTTTAATGTGGTGACTAAAATGTTTCAACTCAGATACATGGCTTCCATATATTTCCATTTGACAACACCGTTAGAAGAATGTCTCAAGAGAAAGGGTAATATAATATGCCCTGTAACAAAAATAAATTTGAAGTGAAATAGAGTTTGATGTAAAAAATGTCATAAACAAATAGATAAATATTATTTTATCTTCAGATGGTTAAATGGTTTTATCACAATTAAGAAAAATGAATAAATCATAAATGATACACTGATTTGACTATGTAAACTTCATGACCTATGGGTTTCTGTGTGTGTATATTTTAAGAATCCATCATGAATGAAATTAGAAAGCAACAGTTCACTCTGTTATGGAGGCAGTTCTTACCTCCTATCAGAAGAAAAGGTTGTCTTCTCATTCCCCAGAAGTGGATAGCATTGGGATCATCCTTTTGGACCCTTCCCCTAAGGAAGGTATAGCTTAACTCATTCTTATGATTGCATGTTACATTCTGGTCTTTATCTTCTCTTTTTGGAAGAACACATTGTCTTCACTTGTTTTTTTTTTTTTCTTATATGTATCAATTATTAGAAAATATTTAAGTATGCTTGGAACAACTTTGATATGCAAATCTGCTTTTTAATTGTATATTTATGAAATCCATATGGTTGTGAGTAGGGATAAGGTTACATGGCTTGTCAATTTTTTAGCCACACAGGGTAGGATGAACAGATTAAATTGATACATTTTAATAGGTAAAAGTAGGTACCCTTAAAAAAAAAAAGTAGGTATCCTTCTTTTGGCTTTTTGGTCCAAGCTATATGTTTTCTTAATTTAAAATTTATTATTTATTTAATTGGGATATAATTGATATGTAACATTATGTAAGTTTAAGGTGTACAATGTATTTATTTGATACACTTACATATTGCAATATGATTACCACTATAGTGTTAACTAACACTTACATCACATTTCATAATTGTCATTTCTTTTTTGTGATGAAAACATTTAAGATGTAGCCTCTTAGCAACTTTCAAGCATATATTCTTTAATTTAGTACTTGTGGGGAAACTTTGGCTAATAAAACTGATAGTATATTAACCCCAATCTGCCTTGTGGAACTTAATTTAATTTACTTTTTAACAGGCACAGATTCATGACTCAATGCATTGGGAAGTATGTCTAATTGCCTATGTGTGCTCTTGTGAGATATGTTTGACCTAAATCTAATGATGAAAAAACTATCAGATACATCTAGAAGGTGGTATATTCTACAAGTTGGTTGACCTAGATTCTTTTTTTAAAAAATATATTTTTATTGATTTCAGAGAGGAAGGGAGAGGGAGAAAGATAGAAACAAAAATGATGAGAGAGAATCATTGATCAGCTGCCTCCAGCATGCCCCCCAATTGGGATTGAACCTGCAACCCTGGTATGTGCCCTTGACCAGAATTAAACCTGGAACTCCTCAGTCCACAGGCTGATGCTCTGTCCACTGAGCCAAACCAGCTAGGGCTGACCTGGATTCTTTGAGAAGATAATATCATGAAAGACCAAAGAAGCTCAGATAGATTGAGGGAACTGACAAAACATTATATAGTAAAATGCTAGGAACACTGGATTCTGAAAAAGATATTTTGAGGACAATTGATAAAATGTGTGTATGGATGTTGGATAATACTATTGATTTTCTAAGGTGTGATAATGATGTTGTGGTTTCATAGGAAACAATTTTCCACTTCTTACAGGATGCATGTTAAAGTAATTAGGGGTGAAATGTAATGATATCTTCATTTGGAAGGCTTGACAAAAGGCAAGTATGTGTGTGTGTGTGTCTATGACTGTATATGTGTGTGTAGATAGATAGCAGGAATGGCAGAATGTTAGCCGTTGGTGAATCATGCAGGTTTTCCCATGCTCTTTATTCAAACTTTCACTGGACTTAACATTTTTCAAAATAAAAATGTATACATAAACACTTTTATGAATATGTGGTATAAGGGATTAATTATCCCAAACCTCCAACATAGAAGAGGTAAATATTTGCAACTTATATAACAAATGCTTAATAAAACTAGTAAGAAAATTTTAAGATCAATAAGAAAAAGATAATCACCTTAGTAGAAAATCTATTAAATAACATGAATAGGTTATCAACAGAGGAATAAAGACAAAGGGCCAATAGACAACAAAATGTTTCTTACTGATAATCAAAGATAGGAACTTAGATACAATTATGAGTTGGAAAAACTCAGTTTCCACCCGTGTTTCTTACTCTCACAACAAAACATTTCACTTCTGCTCCCCAAATGTCTGTTTGTTTGTTTGTTTTTACCCCCCACCAAATTGTTCTTTGCAACACCAGTCAAGAGTCCTATAATTGATTCAATTTTAACACTATCTACCTGTCAGATCCCACAGGTTAAAGGCTCAGTACTCACAAGACTATTCCCACACTATTTCAGATGACAATCACAAGAAGTGGGTCCCTAAGTTACCCATAACTTCTGTCCAATTTGGCTACAAATCAGAACTCAGGGAAACAGACTCGTTTATCAGTTTATTAAAGAATATGGTAGCCCTAACTGGTTTGGCTCAGTGGATAGAGCATTGGCCTGCAGACTCAAGGGTCCCAGGTTCGATTCCAGTCAAGGGCATATACCTTGGTTGCGGGCACATCACTAGTAGGGGGTGGGCAGGAGGCAGCTGATTGATGTTTCTCTCTCATCGATGTTTCTAACTCTCTCCCTCTCCCTTCCTCTCTGTAAAAAAATCAATAAAATATATATTTTTAAAAAGACTATGATAAAGGATACGGACGAATAGCCAAATGAAGAGGTTCACAGGGCAAGGTTTGAGAAAGTCCTGAGTGCAGGAGCTTCTATCCATATGGACTTGGGTATGTTACCATCTAAGTAGATAAATGTGATCTTCAACCTAGAAGTTCTCCCAAACGCTTATTATTTGGATTTGATGGAGGCTTTATCAAATAGACATGTTAATTACTAACTCCATTTCCAGCCCCTCTTCCTTCTCTGGAGAATGAATGATGAGGCTGAAAATTCCAGGCTTCTAATCATTGCGGTCTTTCTGGTGACCTGTCTTCGTCTAGGAGCCATCCAGGGGGCCACCCAGAGTAGCCTCAATAGAAGGAAAGATGCACCTAGCACTCTTATTTATTAGGAATTTACTAGGAAATTTAAGAACCGTGTGTTAGGGATGGAGGTCAACGACAAATGTTATAACAACACATGCTCCTAGTGTTCTTATCACTTAAAAATTACAGTGTTTTTTAGGAGCTCTGGGCCAGGAACCTAATGTACAAAATAAACTGATGAACAAAATAAATCCAGAGACATTAGAAGCATGGAACAGACTGTTAAACTTCAGAGGGAAGATGGGGGAGGGTGGGAGATCAACCAAAGAACTTGTATGCATATATGCATAAAGCAAGGACAGACAATAGGAAGATGAAGGCCTGAGGTAGGGGGTGGGGGCAGACTAGAAGAGGTCAATGGGGGGAAAAGGGGGACATATAAAATACTTTCAACAATAAAGATAAAAAAATAAAATAGGAGGTTTTTATAGGAAGGAAGAAGGTGGACAAGGAAGGTAAATGAGTGGATTACTTCAGGCTAGGTCACTTTCCCAATGGGGAAGGCCAGAAACTTTTTCAGGCAGATTACCTCATTAGTGCTGACTAGGATATTCCAGAAGGTTTAGATTAAAATTTCACTCCTGGGAGAGGCTGAAATTGCAATTAGGTTAGAAATTAAGTTTTGGTGGGGCTTACCACTAGTGATTCCATTTTGGGTCTGTTGTTTCTTTTTTAAAAAAAAAATTTAAATTCTTTATTGTTTAAAGTATTACATGAGTCTCATTTTTCCCATATTGACCTCTCCCCGGCCTCTCCCAACCCCCAGCACATTCCCTCACCTCCTACTGTCTGTGTCCATTGGTTATGCTCATATGCATGCATACAAGTCCTTTGGTTGATCTCTTATCCTCTCACCCCCCCACCATCCCTCATAGGTTGGACAGTCTGTTTGGTGCTTCAGTGTCTCTGGTTCTATTTTTGTTCATCGGTTTATGTTGTTCATGATAGTCTACAAATGAATGAGATCATGTGATATTTATCTTTCTCTGACTGGCTTATTTCACTTAGCGTAATGCTCTCCAGGTCCATCCATGCTGTTGCAAATGGTAAGAATTCCTTCTTTTTTACAGCAGCGTAGTATTCCACTGTGTAGTTGTACCACCATTTTTTAAACCACTCATCTGCTGATGGGCACTTCAATCCAGTCCCTGAGGTCTCTTAGGGGCTATTCAGATTTTTTGTGTCCTTTGTACAACTTAAGGTGTAGTCTGGGTGTAGCTGTATTGGTTGCCTGGAGACTGCTGGAAGGGGCTAGCTCTTCTGGAGAAAATGGCTTCTTAGGTCTGGAGGGTCAGGAATGTCCCAATGCTGACTCCTGATCACCTCACCCCAACCTGTTCCTCTCTACAGCCTCTCCCCAGACTCCATCAGTCTGCACCTCCACCTTTTCCTCAGCCATGGGTGAGTGTTTGTATTTGAAAGGCCCTATGAACTGGGTTTAATGAATAAAAGCAAAGACCAAAAAGAACGGGGAAACAACTGCAGCACTGTGAGTTTCTCTCCCCCAGCACTGCATGGCTTGGGCAGTTCTTCTGGCCGCTCCCTCTGGGCTCAACCTCTCATGGTTGTGGACTTAGATATAGAATCCCCTGCTACCAGCAGCTCTGTGTACTTCCTTTCCACAGTCAGATGTTACATCTGTCCCCGAGGGATGCGAACTTGCTGCTGTGTGGCTTCCTTCTGACCCTCTTGGCTCAGAAGTCTTGCAACTCTCTCCAGCTCAGATCCCCGATCCAACTGTTCTCCAGGCATCCTCTACCCTTCCCGGCTGCAAATTGTCTCACCAGCTGTGTTCACTTCACCAATTCTGGGTGGATGTTATTCGATTTAGATACTCCTTCTACCTGGTTCAAGATAAGGCTTGGGACACGTCTGCCTATTTGGCTGCCATTTTGTCACTGTTGTTTATTTTTAATAGAGCGAGTAATGATGTTCAGTTTAAGACAACATAACTATAAATCCTAATCTATTATTTTTTTTAAAGAAAAGTTCTTGAAATTTAAATTGCTTGATTAAAAGGTGATATTTTATTATCCAAAATATAGCAACTTTTCTTGTTTGCTTAACTTACAAATTAGGCAATGTTTTTCCTTTTTAATTGCCCATGCTAACATTAGTGATACTGCAACATGAAACTAATTTAGATTATTAAGAGTATCTTTATGAATTCTCCAAAGTTTATTACATTATTAAATATTACATAAATTTTTCAGTGTCCATTGTACCAAACAAATATTTTTTATTGCAAACAGGATCAAAACTAAGTTGCATTACTACTTAGGATTACTATTATGTTAGATTATATTTTATATATATTTTAAACTAAAAAGGCCTACCCTTAATTTATGTACTTCACTGTTTGAATCACAGGGGAAATGTGATGACAGAAAAATAGGGAGGCAATTTAGTTTTCTTTCACAAAAAATAGCCATGTTTGT
Organism: Eptesicus fuscus; assembly: GCF_027574615.1. Taxonomy (NCBI): domain Eukaryota; kingdom Metazoa; phylum Chordata; class Mammalia; order Chiroptera; family Vespertilionidae; genus Eptesicus; species Eptesicus fuscus. The sequence goes on along the minus strand of NC_072475.1, from coordinate 87,904,297 downwards.
TGGTTTTATTTTTGGTTATCTGGCCCTGAGAGAAGATTGATTGGGAGTGGAAAGAGTGGGCATTTAAAAACCCAACTATTTAATTACCTCTCCTTAATGGTTCAGAGACATGTCCTTTAGAGAACTGAGTGCTTTGGCTTGGGCTGGTGCTTGGTTGTGTCTGAGAATGGATATTTGGTACTCACTCTGGGGAAGGGAGCAAGTTGAAAAGTTGTCACCTTTATATCAACTCCTATTTGCAGCTCTATCATTTTAAAGAATTAGAGGCCCAGTGCACGAATTTGTGCACAGGTGAGGACATGCCAGCCTGGCCCCAATCGGGGCAGATTGGGGCTGGGCCTGTTGGGAGGAGGAGATGGTGGGAGGTTGGCTGGCTGGCCCGCCCTGATCAGCCCCATCAGGGCTGGGCAGGCTAGGGGAAGGGGTCACAGGCGATTGGTCAGTGGGCCCTGCCCCCGATTGGGGTTGGGGGGCTGATTGGGGGTAGGGCTGGCCATGGGGAGGGGCTGTGGGTGGTGGGTCATCTGGCCCCTCCCCCAAATGGGGTAAAGGATGCCAATCGGGGGCCCAGTGGCCTGGGAGAGGCACTGTGGGTGGTTGGCTGGCTGGCCCTGCCCCTGATGGGGTGGGGGAGCCAATCTGGGGTGGGGCCAGGCAGGGGAAGGGGCTACAGGAGGTTGGCTGGCCAGTCCTGCCCACAAATGGGGTGGGGGGTGCGATTAGGGGTGGGGCAGCCAGGGGGAGGAGCTTCAGGAGGTTGGCTGGACAGCCCCACCCCCTATTGGGGTGGGGGGTGCAATCAGGAGCGGGCTGATCAGGAATGGAGCAGGCCCGGGGGAAGGGAGGGGGTTTTTGGCCATAGGCCCGTGCTTGATCGGGGTGGGAGATTCCAATCAGGGGCAGGCAGGCTGGGGGGAGGGGCTGTGAGGTTGGCCAGCTGTCCCCACCGCCTGATCAGACTGGTTTGCTGGCCACAGTGGGTGTCATAGCATCCAGTCATTATGGTGGATATGGCTGTTATGGTCACTAGCTTTTAATATATACCGTATGTATTTTTCGGCGTATAAGACGACTGGGCGTATAAGATTTTCCTGGGTTAAAAAGTCGTCTTATATCCCAGAAAATACGTAATTGTAACAGGAACGATGGAACAGAGGGTGGGGATTGTTTCAGAAAAGGTACCGTATTTTCTGGCATATAATACGACGTTTTAACCCAGGAAAATCTTATATGCCCAGTCATCTTATATGCCGGAAAATACGGTATAGATGGTGGATTTCCAGACTGGACATGCTGAGAGCCAGCTACAAGTATAATAGACATGCTAAACAAGATGGCTCATTTCTTAGTCAGATCTCATTGTTCGTTCTATTTTATAGAATGATCTCAAATTTGCTTCCATGTAGCTGCCACCTACTGGTCCTGGTTCCTCTTCCTGAAGCAACATGAAAGAGCCCCCCCTTTTCCCCTACGTTATAGCTTTTGTCTATTTGACATTTTCTATGATTACAAAGGTCCATATTAGAACACTAGAGGCCCAGTGCATGAAAATTCGTGCACTGGGGGGATCCCTCAGCCCGGCTTGCCCCCTCTCACAGTCCAGGAGCCCTTAGGGCAGTGGTTCTCAACCTTTCTAATGCCACGACCCTTTAATACAGTTCCTCATGTTTTAGTGACCCCCAACCATAAAATTATTTTCATTGCTACTTCATAACTGTAATTTTGCTTACAAATTCCTGACCCACAGGTTGAGAACTGCTAGCAGGGTCACCTAAGACCATCGGAAAGCACAGATATTTACATTACAATTCATAACAGTAGCAAAATTATAGTTATGCTCCCCAGGGGGGAGCGGGCCTAAGCCACAGTCTGGCTTCCCTCTGAAGGAGGCAACCAGGCTGATCAGGGGAAGGCACCACCCCCATCACCCCACTGTTGCTGCCACTGCTGGCCACCACGGCTGCTGGCCCTCGGCCCTCGGCCCTCGGCCCTCGGCCCTCAGCCCTCATTCCTTAGCATTGGCCCTGCCCCCCACCCACTAGTGGGTGGGGGGCAATCTGGGGCCAGAACGGCTGGGGGAGAAGTTGTGGGATGTTGAGGCACAGCAGGTTGCACCCTGTCCAGCTTCTGTGGAGGCGTATAACCGGGACCGGGTCCTAGCCACTGCTCTGTGGCTGCCTCTGCGGAAGGGGCAGCACTGGGACCGGGACCACACAGCCCCCTCTCCCGCTGCCTCTTTGGAAGGGGCTGTGGCATTGGACCGGCCCGCAACACGGCCTCTTCAAAAGGGGCCGCAGCACCGCCTCTCCCGCGGTGCCGCCTCTCCTGTGCTGCTGGCCCTCGGCCCTCACAGCTGCTGTGGCTTTGTCTGGAAGGACATCCAGAAGATGTCCAGTCTAATTAGCATATTACCCTTTCATTAGTATATATATTATATTTCTACTTGTATTGCCTAAAATAATTATGTATTTGCATATCCATATTAGAATAGAGAATAGTCAATTATTACTTAAAGGTCAAGTGCTAACCCTACTTGGGCCCTAAAAGAAAACTTTATTATAGCTTTTTTGTCACACCGTAAAGAATTTGGGAATTAGTGAAAATGTGATTATGTATTAAAAAATATGAGAAATTGAGACTGTAGTAGATTTTATAGTTGTAATTGTAAAGAAATATCTTGACCAAATTGAATAATAAAACATACTTCTAGGGCATTGGAATTCTTCTAAAATCAGAATTTATTGGTAATTCCTTTGGAATGTGTGAGAGGGTGCATGTCACTTGGGTGGTGAGAGGTGTTTTGATAAAAGCCAGTGGAATAGTCCTAGGATTTCATTTTAAAAGAAAAGAAAAAGACCATGGTGCAATTAATATATTGCATGCCTGTTGGCATCTAATTTTAAAGCACTTTGCACACAAGAGTAATTTTAATAATTAGGACTGTCATTATGCTACTGCTGATAACTTCCAAATGTCTACTGGGAACCGAAGGTCAGTGTGTGTGTGTGTGTGTGTGTGTGTGTGTGTGTGTCCATTTGCATACCTTTACCCCATACTCTTCAGCAGCATTTAATCTGGCATAAAATCAGATTTACTAGTGAGAATTAGTCTTGGTCAGAGGGCAGGTGAGAGCAGGATGTAAAATTCTAATATTAATGTTATTTGAAATTAGGGTTTGGTTCACTATTATTGTTTGTGTTTTAAATTTTTTTCTCTTTAATATGAAGAATACTTAATAGCAAATAAAACTTTTATAAATCCCAATAATAAAACAAGCACAAACAAAACATCTTTTGCTTTAAGTGTCAAGTCAATCCTTTTTAAAGTATTGTTTCATATTCCTTTAAGAGCAGCTAAAGGATATTCTGCAGTCCAAAAGGCTCTACAGAGTTATCCAGAATCAAGGCAAAAAGAAAAACCAATGCTTTCTCACTCACACTCCACCAGCATCAGAGTCACCTGGGATTATATTTTAAAAATGCTGATGAGGCCCACACACCTTTTAGAGAAATTCTGATTTTATTAGTCTGAGATAGGACTTGGGTATTGGTATTTTTAATATATTCTTAGATGATGCTAATGTGTAGCTGCAATTGGAACTAGTTTACTTTAGAAAATTATAAACATAAAGGGTTCCACATTCATGGAGATATATTTCACTGTCTCTAACTAGTTGTGGTGCTTTATTCAGTTTCAAAAAGTATGATTGTTGGTTTTTACTCTACCCATTTTTCTGATGTCTGGCTATCACTTAACAATAAGACTAAATGGCTAATCTGTCTTGTCTATCACTGCCCTTCCCACACCCAAAGCAGGCATTTCTAATAGTCCTCAGTCATCGAAGAGCCTAAATAAAGCATCATGGTCATTTTTGCTATAATATTTAAGGCAGGCATGACTAATGTGTTAGAATTGTCTGATATAAAATCTATATACCACTTCTGCACAGAAGTCAAAGCACTGAGGATTTCTTCAGAAAGATGTTTGGAATGAGATTTATATAAAAGATATATGTTCACTGACTGTAGTATATATAATAATAGCTAATTTTTTATAAAATTGTTTATAAAACATTGTTTATTATAAAACAAGTAGGAATAAACATTCATAAAATTCTACAGCAAAAAGTGTTGAATCAAGAGTAGATTCTTTCAGGAGGGTGACATAAAATAATTTAGAGGGAAAGTGAAGTGCAAAATTCTGAAGAAACAAGATCAATATTTAAATTATGTTTAGTGCCCAGACCAAGGGCTTTGTCCATGGGAATATTTGTTACATATATTATGACATGTGAGTATATGACAAATAGTAAGGCATAAATTAAGAAGAATGCAATATGATTTGGTAGGGGCAAAGGAAATAAATGTTTTTTGGTCCTATCTGAAATAATCTCTTGTTCATTTACAGAGGTTCCAACCTACATATATCTAAAGAGCCAGGGTCGTAACATCCAAAATGACCGAAGGCTTGACCGAATGCCAGGCTGCACGCAGGTGTCAGTGGCTGCTGGCGAGGCCCAGAGAGAGAAGCAGGGTGACCAGACCCTGCTTCTCTCTCTGGGCCTCGCCAGAAGCCATGCCTCTCTCTCTCTCCCAGAGGTCAGCAGTTCAGCCCGCTCGCCAGCAGCCTGGGGTGGCTGCTGATCAGCCGCACCTCTATGATCAGGCCCAGAGATAGGCAAGGAGATTCTGACTGGCATAGAAACCGACCAATCAGAACCAAATCTGGGTGAATTGCAAGGAGCCAATGGCTGCCTAGGAGGTGGAGCTTTTGACGCTGACTGGCATAGAAACCAACCAATCAGAATCTACTCTGGGTGAACTGTGAAGGCAGAACCTAAAGTGGGGACTGAGGAGGGGTTTTAAGGGCAATAGCTGTTTGGTGTAAGGTGTAAGAAAGTGATTCAACTTTTTAATGACTGGTTTGGCAGTATAGTGCATATGGCTGGCTATCAGTCCAGATATAGGGATTATGTGTTTTTGTCTGCCAAGAGCATCTCCTCCTACTGAAAAAGGCTTCCCTACCCCCCATTTAAGCAATCCTATCCTATATAATCTATCTATATTAATAAAAGGGTAATATGCTAATTAGACCCGGTCAACCAGCCATCTTCCAGACTTTCGACTTCCTTCCGGACAAAGCCATGGTGGGCCAAGGCAGAAGCAGTTAGGGGTGATCAGGCCAGCAGGGGAGGGCAGTTGGGGGTGAGATAAGGCCTACAGGAGAGGGTAATTGGGGGCAAGATCATGCCAGCAGGGGAGGGCAATTAGGGGTGATCAGGCAGGCAGAGGCAGTTAGGGGCGATCAGGCAGGCAGTGGGGCAAGGTAGGGGTGATCAAGCCAGCAGGGGGGCAAGGTAGGTATGATCAGGCCGGCAAGGGGGGAAGGTAGGGGCGATCAGGCTGGCAGGCAGAGGGGTTGGGGGCAATTAGGCAGGCAGGCAGGTGAGTGGTTAGGAGCCAGTCATCCCGGATTGTGAGAGGGATGTCTGACTGCGGTTTAGGCCCGATTATGAGATTTACACACTGTTTTTTATTATTTCTCTATTACTTACATCCTTATTCAGTAGAAAAAAAAACCCTTTTCATGATTATACTAATGTCACTGTGTCCTTGTTTTGGTTCTTTCTTTCAACATTGAAGATATGTATGTATGTAAGGAACCTCTGTATTAAGTTCATCTAATATTACTATAATTCCACAAGGCAGCACTGCCATCATCTACAGTTGTGTTACTGCAATCAAAGTTTCTCTTTAGTTTGTATGAATTTATTTAATACTTTTGGTACTTTAAAATTATTTTCATTTCACAAAAGGAAAGCATTTCCTTTCTTCTATCAACAAATTAAACTCTACCAACATATCAGGACTTCCCCAAACCATCTGGATTTGCCCTTAGCATTGTTGTAAGCTTACTTAATAAGGTCAACTTTTAACAGCAACTATCCTAGAAAAAAATTTATTCAAAGGGTCTGTATATTTTTTCTAGGAAAAATATAAATATTCTTCCACCAGCATTTAAAGCATAGATGTAGCAGCATAGTGGTAGTAAGAATCCATGTGCTATTTAATTGCTCAATTAGCAATTGTCTCTATCTTACAGCATATGTGTCTAGTATTGTCTCTATCTTACAGCATATGTGTCTCTAAGTTTTTAGAGCTTTTTCTTAATATTTATTTGTGTGTCTTTATGTTTATTTTTTCTACATGGCTCTTTTTGAAATATTTATAATGGACTTTAAAAAATGTTTTTTACTGATTTCAGAAGAGGAAGGAAGAGGGAAGGAGAGAGAGAGAGAGAGAGAGAGAGAGAGAGAGAGAGAGAGAGAGAGAAACATCGATAAGAGAGGAATATCAATTGGCTGTCTCCTGCACACCCTCTATTGGGGATCTAGCTGAGACCCTAGCATGTGCCCTGACTGGGAATTGAACCAGCGACCTCCTGGTGCATGGGATGATGATGCTCAACCAACTGAGCCACACTGGCTGGGCTATGATGGACTTTCTTTATGTCCACACATTTGTATTTATATCTGTATCTATGACCTTATGGGTCCTGCAATAGACAGAGCATTTATTTCTTCCTTTACCTTCCTGTATATTCACTATTTGACTTTCATGTTCCTTTTCTCATTACATTTTCATTTTTCTTTCTCCTCACTTCTTGTGTATCTTTATTTGTCTGATTAAAAAAGTTTAAAATTTTTGTTCTTAAACTTAAACATGGATGTTTTGGTTGGTTATCTTTCTCTTAATAACAAAGTAACTAACACAAACTAATACTCTGCTTCTCTCCCACAAGGCTGTGTCAATGTTGTTACCCTTTTCTTTAGTAGTTTAATTACATTTTTTTCTCACTGAAACAGAAAATAAAGCTTTTTCTCATACCAATGACCTAGAAGCAGTCCTACCAAAGTAAAACAAAACAATACAGCCTTAGAATTACATATTCAGAAATATTACTAACTTAAATGCTATTTCAGAAAGAATAAAGTAAATATTGTTCCAGAAAAGGCAATTGTTAATTTGGTATAAATTTTAGATGATTACAAATATTTTCACAGAGGTAAGAAACTGAAAATATTTTGTCCACTGTTGCTCCTTTTTTTTCTTCTTCCACTGTTACTGTATGAATGGAGGAAAGAAAGCATTTTATCCTGGCAGGCTAACAGCCCCTGGGGTGTCTTGTAGGTCACACATTTGAAAAGTTAGCATTTTCGACCTATGTCCCTTTCAAAATACAAGCTTTGACAAACAACTTTCATTAGGCATTTTTCTATAAGTAACATTAGAATGCCTTGTTTCTGATTGAAAGCAAATTTGAAAACAAATAACAAAAACAAAACAAAAAAATACAACCCCCACAAAACAATGTAACTGAAGTTCCATCTATCTTTGAATATCTAGGATAGAAAGGTAAACTATTAAATTTATTTTTAAATATGAGAACTGGATGATTAGTTTAGATAATAAACTCCGTAAGGGCAGGGGATTATGCCTGTCTTACTGCTTATGATCAGGTGTGTAGCACTATTTGTCTGGTACTCTATTGAGTAGGTGCTCATAATTACTTGTTGGACAAATTCAAACATTTAAAAAGGAATTTATTTCTGAGTAATTTTCCTTAGTTTTCTGTACTTGAAGCTAGTACTAAATAATTTTATGTGTGCATTTGACCCCTTATTCTCTGGACCTGTCAAATGAGAGAGTTTGGGTTAGAATAATCCATCTTTGAGGTGTGATGAGAGACCTAAATTGGCTGCAGCTGCTGATGGAGGAGCCCAGACTTCATCCACAGGCAGTGAGAGAGGCCCTCTCACTGGAAATGAGGAGAAAAAAAGATGGGAGAGAAAAACTTTTTCTATAGATTTTGACTTTAATTTTTCAGTGGGGACATAAGGATGAGGCTTTAGAGACTGCATTGGACTTATACACAATTATAGGGAATTAGCATCTAGAAAAAAAATTGAATCTTTTAATCCATGAACATGAAATGTACTGGTATCTCAATTTATTTTGATTTTTAATTTACCTACCAACATTATGTACTTTTCAGTGTACTATTCTTACCTATTTCTTGTTCAATTGATTTCTGTATATTTCATTCTTTTTGGTGCTATTGCTAATGGAATTGTTTCTTAATTTCATTTTAGATTGTTCATTGCTGGGATATAGAAGTGGAATTGATTTTTATATTGATCTTGTATCCTGTGTTCTTGTGTTATTGTGGATTTCTATATATAGGATTATGTCATTGGTGAATAAAATGTTTCCCTTCTTCCCTTGTAATTTGGATATTGTATAGTTCTTTGTTTATTTGCAGCTTCCAGATAATTTTGGAGAAGATGTATTTTTGTGGATTGTTATTTTGCTGTCACAATAACAGATTATGTAAATTCTCAAAAAAACTATATGAATCTTAAAATTTTAAATTGGCCCTAACTGGTTTGGCTCAGTGGATAGAGAGTCTGCCTGTAGACTGAAGGGTCCCAGGTTCGATTCCGGTGAAGGGCATGTACCTTGGTTGTGGGCACATCCCCAGGTAGGGGGTGTGCAGGAGGCGGCTCATTGATGTTTCTCTCTCATCAGTGTTTCTAACTCTCTATCCCTCTCCCTTCCTTTCTGTAAAAAATCAATAAAATATATTAAAAAAAATTTTTTTAATTAGGTTTGGACTCAAAATTCAATTAGGTACTCATATCTCTTATGTTCCACATAAACTTACCACAAATTTTCATTTCTCTCTCAAACATGCCATGAATTTTTTAAGGGTTCTCTGTGTCGTGGTTACCTGTGGTCTTTATTTTTTTTCATTTCTACTAAATTCTTGTTCTTTGTTCCTATCTTGGAATTTTTACTTCATGGTTTATATCCTACCTATCCACTATTGCCTTGACCAAATAACTATAAAAATGAATATTTGCATGTATTAGAACTTTATTTATTGTATAGAACTTCTGATTCTTCTGATGGAATGGTATTATATAGATAATTGTCCTGCAAAACATAAGCAAACTTAAAAATCACATACCACAATATTTTTTTATTTATTAACATCCTTTTGGCAGTTTAATATAAAATGCATCTCATTGGATTAATTAATAATCACAGGCCTGGCTACTCTCACCATCTTGATGGCTCTTCTCTACCCATTTGAACTCTGATATAAATAAGTAATAGAAATAGTTGTAATTAACATGTTATACTTTGATCTTTTAAAATCATAACTATGGTATCATTTACTTTCTCTTGGGTGAGAGTATCTATTAAGGATTTAGCAAATATTGGCCAGATTTTAGATTTGGAGTTTCATTGGTAACACACTTTTTAAATAAATCCTCACTGGAGGATATGTTTCTATTAAATTTTTTTTAGAGAGAGGAAAGGAGGGAGGGAAGAGGGCGGGAAGGGGAGAGAGAGAGAAACATCAATGTGAGAGAGAAACACTGATTGGTTGCCTCCCTTACTGACCCAACCATTGGTGGAACTAACAACTTGGGTATGTGCCCTGACTGAGAATCTAACCTGCCACCTTTTAGTGTGGGGACAATACTCCAACCAAATGAGCCACCTGGCCAGGGTGATAACACATTTATTTTAACAACCTCAGTAGTCTCATACTTTATTTGCTTTCTTTGATTCCATGGGCTAATGGCTAATAACCAATACCAGAATTCTGTCCAAATATGGTTCTCAAATCTACTCATCACCTAGAAAGGTTCCAGCATGGCACTTAGCTCCTCTGCATGTTCCTTAGCTTCTGCTTATTACACAATGAGCTGGAGCAGTAAGACAGGGAAATTTGCCTGTAGGCTCTGTCCCATGATGAGAGTCTTCCTCTTGATGTTATTTTCTTATGTGGGGGTGGGGGAGGGGAGCAGCCAGCAGAACATGTATGAAGAATCCAATAGGAAGGACCTTGGATGCACCAGGTGAGGACCCCTTTTGCCACTTCACTGGCTCTTCTTTTTCCCAATCTTATCTCCTGCCACCTGTGCTTTTTATCACTGTGACTTAGCTTACATCAACTTTAATTTAGGGCAGAGAATTCCTCATTTGAAACTTCGAAATAATCTGATGCTCAGTGTAGCTAAATAGCAGGCACTCTGAACAAGACTCTGTTCTCTATAATTTCAGTTTCAAGTGCAACAGCTTGGGCTAAAGCTCATCATTTTCTAGCAGGTCTTTATTGAAAGTTTCAAGAAATGTGCTAAACTTTTTAGAGCTTGACATTCTCCTAAATTCCAGCCTCCATAGGTGCATTTTCTAAGACCTTTTCTAAAACAGGTGGCAGTTTGACATTTTAATTTGCTACACTTTATATATATGATTAATTTTTCAATGAAAGATAGGGGGACTCTTTATTGTTTAGCACTTCACCTTTTAACTAGTGTTAACTATTCCTGTAAGAGAGGCTTGGGAGGACACTGTATCTACAGAACAAGAAAAAGCTGCCATATATATGCCTACATATATATGCATACATATACACATATCTATAGTAACAAAAACGTAATATGCTAATTAGACTGAATGTCCTTCTGGACATCCTTCCAGACTACCTTCCAGACGAAGCCGGGGCTGCGAGGGAAGCCCAGGTCCTGGGTGCCAGAGGGAAGCTGGTGCCGGCAGCCAGGGGAAGGAAGGCCTACTCTTGCACAAATTTCATGCATCAGGCCTCTAGTCCTATATAATAAAGAGGTAATATGCAAATTGACCCTCACATCCTCGCATAACAAGATGACCGTCCCCACATTATCACAAGATGGTCAGCATGGGAGGGCAGTTGGGGGCAACCAGGCCTGCAGGGGAGGGCAGTTTGGGGTGATTGGGCTAGCAGGGGAGCAGTTAGATGTCAATCAGGCCAGCATGGGAGCTGTTAGGGGCTTATCAGGCTGGCAGGCAGAAGCGGTTAGGGGCAATCAGGCAGCCAGTCAGGTGAGTGGTTAGGAGCCAGTGGACCCAGATTTTGAGAGGGTTTAGGCCCACAGGGATCGGGCCTAAACTGGCAGTCAGACATCCCCCAAGGGATCCCAGATTGGAGAGGGTGCAGGCCAGGCTGAGGGACACGCCCCCCACAGTGCACAAATTTTGTGCACCGGGCCTCTAGTATGTTATGTAAAAAGATAATGCTCCTAAAATTTGAAGACAATTGCTAAGGAGTCATATTCAATAGAAAGGCTAACCATTTTATTAATAATCCAGATGATACATTGAAACTTGAGAAAATCTACCAGTGTACAGAGAGACAAAGATACAGAAAAGGAAAACAGGTAAAAGAAATGAAGGCTAGATATAGAGAATCCAATATGAGGCTTGTCAGAATTATAGCAGGAGAAAATAAAGCCAAAAGAAGAGAGAAAATAAGATAAATTTTCCAATTTTTAGAAAAACATCCTATCACAAAGGAGCAACTCAAGAAAATAAATAACAGCAATGTATCAAAGTGATGAGGGGAGAAAACCCTCATACACATAGCCCCTCAAAAAGATAAGCAACATAATAGTGAAATTTTAGACCTTTAAGGATTAAGAAAAATTCCAAAAGCTTCCAGAAAACAAAATGCTTTTTTTTCCCTAAATAGATGAATGACATTATTTAGAAGTCTATTTAGATTTTATGTCAGCAATACTGAATGTTAGAAGATAATAGAGCTAAGACTTCAAAATTTTGGAAAATTATTTGCAGTTACATTCTTAGAAAATAATTTGAGCAAAATAAATTATTGGACTTCAAGAATTACTGGAGGTTCCATAAATATAATACATAACTTTCAAAATAATAGCAAATGCAGCAACCTTACAAGACATTGGCCCAACTCAGCATATAAAATTTGAGGGTTTTGAGTAAAGTTGGGAATTTTTACACTAATTATATGAATAGATCCTAAAAATTCTTGATGAGTTGTAGGTATGCGTTTTCTGCTAATAAGAAAAATAAAAATCAATTGGAAATTCTTGGAAAGATAAAGTTCTAAAAAAAAAGTGTTCCATCCAAGCCTGTGTGGCTTAGGGGTTGAGCGTCAACCTATGAACCAGGAGGTCATGGTTAGCTTCCTGGTCAGGGCACATGCCTGGGTTGCAATCCATAGTGTGGGGTGTGCAAGAGGCAGCCAATCAATGATTCTCATCATTGATGCTTCTATCTCTCTCTCCCTCTTCCTTCCTCTCTGAGATCAATAAAAATATATATTTTTAAAAAGTGTTCCAAAAGTGAAAGAAATATGTAGCATGCTTTTGTCAAAACAATTATTCTTTGATTAGATAGTTCAGAAGAGAGAACACCTACTGTAATTTATAAAAAAAGTCTTTGGATTTATAATAGACTAGAGGCCCAATGCACGAAATTTGTGCAAGAGTAGGCCTTCATTCCCCTGCTGCCGGCACCGGCTTTCCTCTGGCACCCATGATCCGGGCTTCCCTCTGGCTGCTGGCAGGCCCCCGGGACCCGGGCTTCCCTCATAGTCCCGGCTCTGTCCAGAAGGTCATTCAGAAGGATGTCTGGTCTAATTATCATATTATGCTTTTATTATTATTGATACAGGCTCTAACCATGTCTTCATGATGTGGTTAATTCTTTTCCTTTAAAAGTATGCTATTTTTATGGAATATTTTAATTACATTGCAACATTTATTTTTTAGCATCTCTAAATTTTTTATATCATTATTAAAATAGTAATAATGGAAAAATAGTAAAAATAGTAATGGTAGATTCCCTACTGAAAACTACTTTTATAGTTCCTTCAAGGAAGAGACTCAGGGAGAGGAGCTGCTCACACAAACTTTAGTCTGACAGGACACAGAAGTGCAAAGACTCAAAACTATGACAATCACTTTTACCATTGATACTAGCTTGTAGAATTAAGATCAAAAGCCTGCTAAGGTGTTTATGGATTTCTGTATTGCCAAAGAAACCCAAGGCTGACTGAAAATAAGCTAGCACTCAATCCCTAAATCAAATCCTATGTCACCAAACTACATTTAAAAGAAAAAGGGCTATTAGCGTTGTAAATCCCATCTCAAATGTGACCCTAGAGGAGATCAGGGTCCATGGAGGCTGATAGGAAGGAACATTCACCTCAGAAAACTGAATTCCAAGATGGTTCTGTTTTTTGCCTGCAATATCCATTTCACCCCACATCCTAAGTGAATATTGTTGAAGAATCAATCCCTCTCTGCTCAGCCAAGTGACAAACTCTAATGTCCTCAACTCCAGGGGCTAGAAGTTGAAAGATAAGCCTGTTTTGGTAATCCCAGCTCTCTGGACAAAAAAAATCATTAGAGAATGGGCCAGAGTGCTGATTCTAGCCAATAAGATGCAAGACAAAGTTCATTGGTGGACTTCTGGGAAGAATTTTATGATTCTCAAGAAAAAGACACTGTCTCTGAATGTTTCCATGTGTGCCTGGATGAGATGCAATGAATATATAGTATAAAATCATCTTTTATATACAGTGATGAAGGCAGAGTCAAGTCATAGTTTACAGAGAAGTAGATCAGAGGTTATCTTCGCTCTGAATCCACTACCCCTCTGGATTTAATGCTATATGAAATATTTTCTCACTTGTTAACTAGGAAAGTTGGATTTTCTGTTACTTGAGCCTTTAAAAATATCCTAAATGAACATTCTCAGGGCACATATAGTACTACATAGACATAGCCCAAACTTCATCGTCACATGGTAAGGATTTATAGTAACTTAATGTGGATATTCTCTTAACCAAATGGTTAAATGAGAATATCTGATTCTTGTAAATTGTAGGACTGAATCAGCAGAACATCTTGAAATTTATAATTAATGGGGCACTTTTTGAGGTAAATTTTAGTGTGTATAAATATATATATATATATATATCATATATATATATATATATATATATATATACACACACACACTAGCATTCCCGTTGCAGGAAAAATCCTGCAATAGGGTTTCTGCTGCACTCTACCCTGCCTCGCCTGCTTTTCTCCCTTCTCCCCTGGCCCCGCCTGGGCTCCTCCCTTCTCCCCTGCCTCACCTTCTCCGCTAGCCCGCCTGCTCTCCTTCCTTCTCCCCCAGCCCTGCCTGTGCTCCTCCCTTCTCCCCCACCCCGCCTTCTCCACCAGCCCGCCTGCTCTCCTTCCTTCTCCCCCAGCCCCGCCTCCTCTCCTCCCTTCTCCTCCCCCCCCCCCTGCTTGCTTGCTTCTCCAAAGCTTTGCTCCCTTCTGCAGCTCTTGGCTTCTTTCTATGCTGTCTTGATATGCAAATTAGCCGCCATCTTGGTTGGGGTAATTTGCATACTCGTCCTGATTGGCTGGTGGGCATGGCTTGGGTGTAGCGAAGATGCGGTCAATTTGCATATTTGTCTATTATTAGGTAGGATATCAGGAAAAGGATGAAGAGAAAGAGATAATGGGAGAAGTGACTAGAAGAGAAAGGAACAAAAGACAGTCATGTTTATTGCACAATAGTTTTTAATATATTTTATTGATTTTTTACAGAGAGGAAGAGAGAGGGATAGAGCAGTTAGAAACATCGATGAGAGAGAAACATCGATCAGCTGCCTCTTGCACACCCCCTACTGGGGATGTGCCTGCAACCAAGGTACATGCCCTTGTCCGGAATCAAACCTGGGACCCTTGAGTCCGCAGGCCGACGCTCTATCCACTGAGCCAAACCGGTTTCGGCTGCACAATAGTTTTTAAAATCTGAATTATTTTATCCAAATTAGCAAGGTGGAACACATTATGTTTAAACCTGTAAATACTTTAAATAATATGCCTTACCAGATGCCAAATATGTTGTGAATTTTAAGTGGTAACATTTGAAAGAATGAAAGATTAATCAGTTATTCTGCACTGAAATGCTGGATTAAATAAAATTTAAAAAGTCAAAATAGAGAGGTCAATTGACATACTACCAAGTTAATTTTAGGTTTCAGAGAAACTGATATGCAAAAACGTATACATGAATTTTTTTTTCTTTCTTAAAAAATATCTTTAATCCTAACAGTTACTTCTGCCCACATTTCTAGTCAAACTGATGGTTGAGTTATAACATGCTAACAGGATTGCTTTTCCATTAAACATAATCCTATATAATAAAAGGCTAATATGCAAATAGACCAAATGGTGGAACAACTGGAACAACAGAACAACGGTCGCTATGATGTGCGCTGGCCACCAGGGGGCGTGCACGGAACATGGCTGGCGTTGGCCATGGCAGGATGGTGGAGCAGGTGAGCGGGGGCACCAGACCAAGGCAGGGAGCCGGTCGCTGCCATTGGGGTGAGCCTCTGGTGATTACTGAAAATTCTTTGCTCCCTCATGCCTTGGTCCCGCCTGGCGCTTGCACCCACTGCCAGCATTGGAGCCGCCGCTTGCACCCACTGCCAGTGACCACCCCACTTGCACCTGCAACCAGCGCCTGAGCTGCCACTCACATCAATTGCCGGCTCCTGGCGCTGGTCCTGATTGCTCAGTGCCATCAGCGAGTGCAAGTGGCAGCTGCAGGCCATGATCGCCCCTGAGGGCTTCTCCACCTTCCCCTGCTCCTGAGGGGCGATTGGGGCAGCAGCTGCCACTCACACCCATTGAAGGCACGGGCCCCACTCACACCCGCTGCTGGAGTCGGCCCCAATCGCTCTGCACCTTCAGTGGTGGGTGTGAGTGGAACTGGCCTCATCAGGGCGTGGGAGCTGCGGCAGTGGTAGTGAGGCTGCTGGCAAACAGAACTGGGGGCTGTGGCAGGAGGGGCTGGGCAGGGATGCGGAGGATGGGCTGAGACCTGCCCCTGTGCCCACCACATCCTCACAGCCCACAGTTCCTTTCAAGGTGCGTGAATTCATGCACTGGGCCCCTAGTCCTTTTATAAAATTTAAACAAAATCTAAATTTAATTATAAAATACAAAATTGTAGAAACTTTTAAAAGAAAAGACATACTACATAAGTTCATAATTAAAATAATTAAAACAACATTGGTCTGTTTGAAACTGATGAGCTATATCTCCTATAAATGCTATCTGATTATTGAAGAGGAAGGAAAATCCTCATATGGTCCTAATAGCAAATGGAATTTTGGTGGGTCATTTAGTTTGCTGGGTAGTTCCTTTTGCATTGCAACAAGAAAAAAACAGTAGAATTCATGGAATGCTATTGTTAAATTGAAATCTTCATAGTATAGCCAGTGCTTAAAATTTTAGAACAAATCTGTTTGTAATTGTGTATATGTGTGTGTTAATAGAATTTTTAATAAAAATGTGTGAATCATACTGACTTTTGGTCAAAATTTTTAGTGTTCTTGGTCAAGAAAAATTTACTCTAGAATGGAATTAAGTTCAATATTCTTAAATATATTTTTTATTTCAGAGAGGAAGGGAGAGGGAGATAAAAACATCAATGATGAGAGAGAATCATTGATCATCTGCCTCCTGTATGTCCCCTACTGGGGATCGAGCACACAACCCGGGCATGTGCCCTTGACTGGAACCGAACCTGGGACCCTTAAGTCTACAGGCTGATGCTCTATCCACTGAGCAAAACCAATTAGGGCTAAGTTCAATATTCTTGAAAGTAAAACTCTAACTGATCCTTATTTATTTGAAATCTACTGCTTATGCAATAAATGTACTATTAATTAGAGCAAAAAATGATTGGTGCCTTTTTATTATCCATCCCAAACTACTCTCTTTCAAAATTTTAAGTAAATGCCAAGTATATTTTTTCCACACTCACTTAATTTTCCATTTTTCTATTTGATGTCTAAGTAATATAATGCTAATGGTACTAGAGTCTCTGCTTGCTATTTTTCTCTTCTAAGATCATAGCCTGGTTTGAGGGTACCTAAAAATTATCTTTTTGGAGGGCCATTAATGGAGAACAAATTCAAATCCCATTAATGGTCTTGTTCAATTTGAGGCAGATGTTTCATAATTCATGGCACGCTGCCCTCAGTTAAATGGAAGCTACTATATTTCAACTTCTACTGGAGTTTAGAAAGAACCAGAAAGTTTTGTAATACCTTGGTAATTACGAGCTACAGAGAGACTCTTCAATCATAATATTATTACAAAACTCTTCTTAAGCACCTTCAATCTCATCTCATATTGAATACATGCTGTATATTATATTAGAAAAAATTATAAATTAGAAAAACTCTGGTAGATAAGAAATGGGAACTGCTTCAGGGAATATGTGCATGAAGTGGATATGAGAATGGGTATATGACTGCTTGGGGATGGGTAAATTGCATAAAATGTTTTAGAGCTCTCTGGGTAATCAACACTAATGGTTCTAGAAATATAATTTTTTATTGAGTTTCATCCAAATTAAATATTAGTATTGATTACATTTATATATTATTGTTCATGTAGAAACTAAAGCCCTCCACCTCCAAAGTGGCTTTAGAGGTGGGTGGTCAGTTTTCATACCATGTACTCTAATGTCTAGAAGTTGTCTGCATTTCTGAAGTCGCATAGAAGTTATCTCAGCATCTTTATGTAGCATTTTTTATGCAGTCATCCTGTTACCTCATCCCAAATGCCAGGAAATAGCCTGACCAGATGCAGATAAAAATATTACACTCTGTTTTAATGCCATTATTTGAATTTCAAAAAAGAGGAAATGATCCTTAATTGTAAATTCAATTGTTATTTGCAGGTGCAAAAGGGAACTTTGGCTGCCTGATTTAATAACTTGTACCAAGAGTTCAAAGGTGAATTAAAAGGATAGTAAAATTTAATAAATGCTTGATTTAACTAGGTGTTGCCTAGAGCAGTTTATGAGTCCTTCAGGGAAGGAACAGTACATTATATTAGCAAAAAGAACTTATATTTAGTTAATCACACACCATCAGAAAGGTGTAAACCTGTTTTTCTTTTTAAAGATATCATTGCCTAATTTTTTAATCTCTTGCCAAGAAAATGATTAAAACTTGTTGTTATTCATGGTCTGGGTTTGGAAGACTTAAGTGTGTCTGAAACTTGCCTACTCCATATTTCTATTCAAATAATTTAGCTTCTGCAGAGGGATATTTTATTACTGTGGGAAGAAAAATAAAGAAATAGGGATAAATGGAATATGTTTCTTGGTTTCCTGTATTAACTGATTTTGAGGTTATTTCTTTCTTCAGCTGTTGTAACAGGAAAAAAGCAATAAAAAAGGGCATTTCTATGATTGATTATATGCTGGGATAGATAAATCCTTAAACAGTAGAGTTGTTTTCTTAGATTCTTCAGTTTCAGTAGTCTGATATTTTGTTGAAAATGCTTATACATTTAAAAAATCTGATGTGAAATGGAATATAAACATTTAGATAAAGAACACAAATTTTCTCTTTAGTTAAGTAGAATTGTCTCATACTGATTGTGAAATTATCATGCTACATCTAGATGCAAGTTTTGCTTTACATGTAAAGTCTTTCTTGTTTGTTCATTGTGAACTAATTGTCTGTACACACACTTTATATTTTTATCCACATGCATGCTTTAAGTATAACAATCAGAATAAAATACCTGTATGTGACTGTTTTTACAGGAGTTTCTACAGCCAGAGTTTAGCTTCTAATTATCATATTTATAAAATGTAGTAGAGATGTCAGTTAAAAAAATCCTACTCAAAAACAGCAACAAGGTTTAGGCAAACTTTTGGAAAAAGAATTTGTGAGGCTTGAAAAAATTATATAGTTCTTGGGAAAAAATTAAAAATTAAATAGCTGAACAGTAAAGCCAACACCAGAATTGAAAGATAAAAATCCCTATATATCATGTACATTTGTCAGGCTAGATTAGGATATACATATCTATGATACACACACAATAGTCAGGTACTTTTATTTCTATTTGGCTTCTGAAATCTTTATTCTATGTCATACATATATCTCAATATTTTATTTCCTTATAATTATACTAGAGGCCTGGTGCATGAAATTCATGCACAGGGGGTGGGGGTTGGGTGTCCCTCAGCCCAGCCTGCACCCTCTCCAATCTGGGACCCCTCGGGGGATGTCTGACTGGCAGTTAGATATCCCTCTCACAATCCGGGACTGCTGGCTCCTAACCTTTCACAATCCAGGACTGCTGGCTTCTGCCTGCCTGATTGTCCCTAACCACTCCTCTGCCAGCCTGATTGATGCCTAACTACTCCCCTGCTGGCATCATCGTCCCCAACTGCCCTCCCCTACTGGCCCGATCTCCCCCAACTGCCTTCCCCTGCGGGGCTGAGGGGACTGGGGGACTGAGGCTGGATGAGGCTGGATGGTGCAGGGACTGAGTGAGGCAGGGTTGAGGGGACTAGGGGACTCCGGCTGGATGAGTTGGGGATGAGGGGACTGGGGGACTGAGGCTGGATGAGGCGGGGCTGAGAGTACTGGGGAACTGATGCTGGATGAGGCGGGGCTGAGCAGACTGGGTGCCACCATCTTGTGGCTGTGGATGCCGCCATCTTGTGAGGGCGTGGCAGCCAATTAGCATATTCCCTCTTTATTGGTTGTGGGTGCCATCATCTTGTGAGGGCATGATGGTCAATTAGCATATTCCCTCTTTATTAGATAGGATAACTAAGGGACGCCATCATAGGTTCCCAAAGACAAGAATATACAAACAAATTTATTGTAATGAATTATGGGAGATGTATTTACATAATTTACATTTTTACTACATAATGGAGCAGTGATAATTCTTTTATAATAATAAGAATGCCAATTTATTGATCATATATGATTTATTACATGTTAATCTAAGCACTTAAACTATATTTTCACAATTTCTCATAGCAAAAATGTGAGATATGCACTACTGTTATCTTTATTTTATACTTGAAAAAACTATGGTTTATAGATAATTTGTCCAAGGTCATAAAGTTAGAAAAGAACAGAGTTGAAATATATTTTTTGGTTTACCAAAATGTAGGAAGCGGCTCTAGGGTCAAGCCTTGGGCTGACCTGTGGCAGGGCCACAAACAAGTCCCAGCCTGGAAGGCAGAGCTCTCCTAGCATAATTAAGCGTGCCCTTGTAGTCCTCCCTAATTTCTTTCTAAGTAGCTACTGGGCTATGGGAGGTGCAGCAAGTGTTGCCAAAACAAGAACATTTGTATACATGTTAATCTGCCCTTGTTTTAATCAGACTATGAAATAAAGAATCAGTTTGCAGGCTGAGTCTTTTGTGTCCTCATCCAGGCACAGGAGATCCACTGAGCCCCAGCTGTATTCTCTTGTCTGTCTTTTCTTCAATCCTTCACTGCCCCTCCTCAGGTTCACCCTTGGCCGTGCTGGCACACCAAAATACCATATCTAAAGTATGTAAATTCTATTAATCCAGTTGCATAATTTTCTTCCTGATCACAATGAGTTCTTATAAAATCTTACATTTTTAAATATACATAAACCTGGGTATAATCAATAATTACATATTATAATTACTTAAAATTTGAGATGCTTTAACTACAATTTTTTTATGTGAAACCAAAACCTACTTATTCTTTTTTTAAATTTTATTTTAATTTTATTTTTGTTGACAGAATTACATGTCTCCCATTTTCCCCCCTCTGCTCAGCCCCTACCTGCCCCCTCAGATCTTCACCACCCTATTGTTCTTGAACATGGGCTATGCATATATATATATATATATATATATATATATATTATATGTATATGTATATGTATATGATTAAACAATATAGAAGATTAAAAAAAAACAAAAAAAAAAAAAACAAGGGAATGTTAACCACAACATTCAGAAGAGAGGCACCACGTGGGGAAGGAGTGCATAGGAGGGCAAATGGTGATGTTCTAATCCTTGGGTTGTGCAGTGAGTTTTAGCAGTTCATTATGCTGTTAAATTAAACAATGTAATCCTAAATAATAAAAGCTTAATATGTTAAGTGTTGGGTTGTCCAGTAGGCGGTTTAACCAATCAAGGCATAATATGCTACTGTTATGCTAAGGCCACTCAACTGCTCGTTAAGACGTGCACTGACCACCAGCGAGCAGATGCTCCGACTGGTAGGTTAACTTGCTGCTGGGGTCTGGCTGATCAGGACTGAGTGAGATGGGCTGGACATGCCCTGGAGCCCTCCTGCAGACCCTCCCTGGCTGGCCAACCTCCTGTGACCTTCCCCGGCCCCGATCATGCACTGGTGGTGTTCCTCATCCTGGCCTGCACCATCTCTCAATCCGGGACCCCTCAGGAGATGTCGGAGAGCTGAGATGTCCTGATCCTGCAGGACAGGCTGAGGGACCCCACTGGTGCAAGAATTCGTGCACTGGGCCTCCAGTAAGTATATAAGTTCTTTGGTTTATCTCTGCTCGTCCCCCCACCCCAATATGAAGTTATGTCAGTCTGTTCCATGCCTCCATGCTTTGGGTCTTATTTTGTTGTTCAATTTGTTTTGTTCATTAGATTCACAAGTAAGTGAGATCATGTGGTATTTGTCTTTCTCAGTTTGGCTTATTTCACTTAGCATAATAGTTTCCAGGTCCATCCATGCTGTTCCAAAGGGTAAAAAAATCCACATTTTTTGCAGCTGCATAGTATTCCATTGTGTAAATGTCCTACAGCTTTTATATCCACTGATGGGCACTTGGGCTGTTTCTAAATCTTAGCTATTTGTAAATAATACTGCTATGAACATAGGGGTGCATTCTTATTGGTGTTTTGGCATTTTTAGGATATATTCCCAGAAGTGGGGTCTCTGGGTCAAATGGCAGTTTCATTTTCAAATTTTTGAGGAAACTGCATATTGTTTTCTACAGTGGCTGCACCAATCTGTATTCCCACCAGCAGTGAACTAGTGTTCCCTTTTTCCACATCCTCACCAGCACTTTTGTCTAGTTCTGTTGTTTATTGATTTATTTATGAAAAGCATTCTGACAGGTATGAGGTGATATCTCATTGTGATTTTTATTTGCTTTTTTTCTGATGATTAGTGACTTTAAGCATTTTTTTGTATGTCTATTGGCCATTTGTATGTCCTCTTTGGAGAAATGTCTATTCAGGTATTCTGCCCACTTTTTAATTGGATTGTTTGTCTTCCTTTTGTTGAGTTGTATGAGAACTTTATATATATTGGAGATTAACCCCTTATCAGATGTATCATTGGCAAATATATTCTCCCGTACAAAGAGTTCCCTTTTCATTTTGATGGTGGTTTATTTTGCTGTGCAGAGCTTTTATTTTTATTTAGTCACATTTTTTTCCTTTGTTTCTCTTGTCCTAGGAGATATAGTGACAAAAAGTCTGCTTTGTGATATGTCTGAGATTTTACTGCCTATAGTTTCACCTAGGGTTTTTATGGTTTCATGGTGTACATTTAAGTCTTTTATCCATTTTGAATTTATTTTTGAAAGTTGGTGGTCTAGTTTCATCTTTTTATATGTGTCTGTTAGTTTTCATAACACCATTTGTTGAAGAGACTGTCTTGAATCCATTGTATGTTCTTTCCTCTTTTGTCAAATATTAACTGACCATAATGATGGGGGTCAATTTCTGGGGTCTCTGTTACATTTCGTTGGTCTACATGCCCGTTCTTATCCCAGTACCAGGCTGTTTTTGTTACAGTGGCTTTGTGGTATAGTTTGCTATCTAGTACTGTGATCCTTCCAACTTTGCTCCTCTTTTTCAGGATTGCTGCAGTTATTCAGGTCTTTTATGGTTCCATATAAATTTTTGGAGTATTTGTTCTAGTTCTGTGAAAAATACAGTTCACTGAAATTTTTATAATATAAACAAGCCTCATATTCTACTCTAATTGCATTCCTAATCAATCCTTCAATGGGTATAAAAATAGAAATAAATACATGTGTTTGCTTTTAACAGTGATGTTAAGATACAAATTCCATACTATGGCAAATCCAGCCTAAAGAAGTTGTGAAAATAATATAGAAGCATGATTTTTCAATTTAAATGATTTCTATTTTTTTTTCTTATGCACATTTCAATACACGGGCTAGCTTATGAGTTAAAAAATATATATTACTTAGTTTAAGAGGGTTTGTAAACATACAGTTTATATTAAATGTCTGGTGTTTGGCACTGCTGTTCCAAACACCAGACATTTACCTCAAATACTTAAAATTGTTGACACAGCAATTTTTGATAGTATTATAAGTGAGAGAGCATATAAAAACAATGAACTTGATATAAAATAGAGGAAATGTTTAGGAATAGGAGTTAGAAAAAATTAGTGCAAATTGAGAAAAGAGGTGCATAGATCTGGGTCAGAGAGAAAAGGTCAGAAAGATGGAAAGTCTTGGAAGGTATGTAGAGGATGACTGAAAACAGATGCTGGCAGAAGCAGAGAGAAGAGATGACGATTCTGAAGGTTATTTATCCTTTAAAGATAGAGAAACACAAAATAAATGGCCTTTTCTATCCAGTAGGAAATACCAAAAAAAAAATAGTTCTTACCAATTTTGAACAGAAAAATAATGAAGCCAAACCTAGTGTGGACTACAGGGCCTGGTCATTGTTCTGCATAATAATGAAATTAGTATGAATCGCTACTAAAAATGGTTGTTGTAGAGCATTTAAAAAGTTAATGCATATATCAAGGACTGACTAAGCGGTGAAAATTATTATTGTCTTATTACCATCAAAATTTTTCAATATTACTTCAATTGTCATCCCCTGGTTTTCTATGCATAGACATATTTGAGTAGTAAAGGAATAGGGAAATAGTAAAGGGATAATGGAGCCATCTTGATTTGAGATATTTGTGATGTTACAGGTCTAAATAGAGTTTTTAATTTTTTTATACTTTCAATGTAATGTTTTAGAAAAAAGATATAGCAAAATTCCTTTTATTGTATCACAGATAATGTCTTCAATATAAAATATTGCAAGATTGTCTCAGATTAGAATATTTTAAAATATGTAAATTTAAAAAAAGAAGACATCACTTAACTAGATAAATAAGATAATCAAAAGTTGATTTATCTTTGTTTATAATTAGGTTGCTTTTTTGAAGGATTATTTGAAAAAATATTGCAAAATGAGTAATACTGGAGCTTAGATAAAAAGTTTTTAATTCTAAAATCAAGGGCATAGAAGAATAAGATTCATGTCTTAAAAGATCTTCTAAATCTAAAGTAGTGAAATTTTAGGTGAAGGCATTAATAGTAGTTTATTTCAAAAAGTCCTATAAACTTATATTCCCAAAAACAGTCATGCAGTTATTATACAAAGTAAATTATAGTAACTAAAGTGTTACCTGTCATCATGACAATATTTTAGTTTTTGTCATGATGAGAAAACTAATGTCATGGATTTGGAAAAGAAGACTAATATTGCTAGCTATTTGCCAAATATGATATTTTAAAATATCTCATTTCATTATTATCTTAAAATAATTAGCATTATGTCATTAACAATTACATGAAGATATAGAAATAACATGTATATCCATTAACTAGTTTAATGGATTTGGAACAAAATCTGCATTACTGAAATTTATCATTTAGATTCAGACTGCAAGGGGTTTTCTGTCAAGTGAAAAACACAAATCATATTATGAAGGCAATGTGTAACCTACCATATTATCCATTGGAGGTTATGTTCTTGAGTTTGTATAAGCAAAATATCTTGAATCAGACATGCAGTGTAATCAACAGGTCTCTTAATGTGGCCTGGCTTTCCATAAGGTTCTTCCCTCTGTTTGCACAGCTGCGTTCTACAGACCTGTAGATCACATTTCCCTTAGATTACTGTCACTGCTGTTTTAAACCTAGTGACCATTTCCAGGAAGAAAGTCGCTTGCACAAATATCTCATCTTATGAAAACTTGATCTATTCTTTCATTATCATTGTTAGTTTCAACTTTCATATAGTCAAGGTATTTGGATTATTCAATATACTGTTAAATGGTGACTTCATTAAAAAAGGAAGAGATGTTTATGCAAATTTTAGCCCAGAGAATCTAGTAGAGCACATTAGTGTCATTAAATAATTTTATTAGAAATATTATGTCATGAAGTAATTGATTTACAGATTGATTTACTGGCTTTGAAGATATATCTAAAATCACAATCTCAAAGGTTATATTGGCTCCAAAATGAAATTGATAAGTCAATAATGTATGATCTTAATGACATGATTCATTTTTAAGCATATGCACTTTTAATAAAACACACTGAAGTCAATAAACTCTGAATCAGCAATAAGCACCCAAGTAACAAGACCCTGTGCTACTTGGTTCTTACCTGGGAATTCACAGTCTGAATTTTCACGTTTTTGTGAATCCTCACCAGAGGATATTTTTTCCATTGATTTTTAGAGAGAGTGGAAGGGAGGGAAGGAGGGGGAGGAGAGAGTGTGTGTGCCAGAGCCAGAGAGAGATAAAGAGAGAGAGAGAGAGAGAGACAGAGACAGAGACAGAGAGACATTGATGTGTGAGAGACAAATCAATTGGTTGCCTCCCACACGTGTCCTGACCTGGGCCACGGGATTGAACCTGCAACCCAGTTATGTGCCCTTGACTGGGAATCAAACCCTTCGGTGTGCAGGCCGATGTTCTAACCACTGAGAGCACCAGCTAGGGCTGAATTTTCACATTCATCTGAACATCTCACTTCCCTAGCTGACTGTTTCTCCTGCTCATAAGTTACCACCAGGATAAGGTATGTGTTTTTAAAAACAACAAGGCCCTTCTGCATCTGTGTCCAACCTCATCTTTCCAAGGGTAATCACCTGCCCCTACTGGTCCAGTATCCCGTTACCACCACAGTGAATTTCTCACTGCTCCTGAATGTTTTAGGCTCTTTCATTCTGGTGTGCCTTTTCATAAGATGACCTTTCCTTGATTTTCAATGGTGCAATGATCATTCAAAAATCCAATTCATATGTTACTTTGTCTCTGAAGCCTTACTGGACTTCCCATCTGACAAAGATGTTCACATATTCCACAAAACCATGACTATGAAAGTGAAGCATTCTTGATTTGACAACACACGTTTCTCTTGAAAGTAACATAGAAGGATCCTCAAAGCTTTTTCGGCGTAGTTTTTATATTGAATAAATTAATGGTCCTTATAATTAACATTATAAATATTATAATTATCCTATATAATAAAAGCCTAATATGCTAAGTGTTCGGTCGACCAGTAGGCCATTCAACCAATCAAAACATAATAAGCTAATAATATGCTAAGGCCGCTCAACCACTCAGTATAAAATGCACTGACCACCAGGGGGCAGACAGTCAATCAGTCGACCAGTCGCTATGATGTGCACTAACCACCAGGGGGCAGACACTCTGACTGGTAGGTTAGCTTGCTACTGGGGTCCGGCCTATCGGGACTGAGAAAGATGGGCTGGATACACCCTGGAGCCCTCCTGTGGTCCCTCCCCAGCTGGCCAACTTCCTGCATCCCTCCCCAGCCCCGATAGTGCACTGGTGGTGTTCCTCGGCCTGGCCTGTGTCCTCTCACAATCTGGGACCCCTTGGAGGATGTCGGAGAGCCGGTTTCGGTCTGATCCCATAGGCCAGGCCGAATGGCCCCATTGGTGCATGAATTTGTGCACTGTGCCTCTAGTAATATAATAATATTATAAATTGATATTATCAGACATCAGTTCTATTTATTTTGGTGTCAGTCATCTTGGTAATTCATTGTATCAACTTTGTTGGAACTCTTGGTTATGTTCTTATAAACATCAAAAGTAAGAGTCAAAAAATATAAATCTGGAATAAAATAATAATATTGGGTGGACCAGAGCTAATCTGACAAATATAATGAACATTTTAAGCAAGTGACCTAGGGAAAATATTTGCAGTATTTATGACAAAAGGAAGACATTATATAAAAAATCTTATACTCAATGACAAAAAAATGAACACACTTACTGAAGAATAAGTACATATATTGACCAAGGACTTAACAAGTAGAGAAATGTAGATAACCAAGATTTAGCTGATATTTAAGATATAAATATTAAAACAAGTGGTCATGGATGAAAGGCAAGAAAAAGATAAATATTTAAAATATTCTAGAGCCAGAGTTTGCATGTAGCTAAATATCACTTCTGTATTACTGATGTGAATGTATTA
Source organism: Eptesicus fuscus (assembly GCF_027574615.1). Lineage (NCBI taxonomy): Eukaryota > Metazoa > Chordata > Mammalia > Chiroptera > Vespertilionidae > Eptesicus > Eptesicus fuscus. The sequence continues at coordinate 87,877,280 of NC_072475.1, read as the reverse complement.
TTTTTTTATTTTTTACAAATTAACTGGTGGAAAATTTAGCAATATATTTCAGTCTTAAAATATAAAATTTTATCCTCAAATTCTAATCTAGGAAGTAATCTAGGGATTTTTCCAGATGGCGGTGGAGTAAATGGAAGCTGTAATCACCTCATTCCAGGACCAAACTGGAAATAGAACTAAATTAAAGAACAATCATCTTGAATGATGAACTGTTGAAGAGTCATGTAAGCAAGGATTTACAGTAGAAGCCACATTAATACTGGTAGGAAGGGCAGAGATGCGAAAGGGGCTGACCCCGCTTGAGCAGAGGATTGTTGAGGTTTCAAAGGGACCTCTCAGCTGCAGGAGGTTCCTACTGAGAACCGTGGGGCCTAAATCCCAGGCTGGGCTCCCCAGCCCAGAACACCAGATCTGGGAAGAGGTGCCTACATAACATCCAACCATGAGAAGCAGGAGGGTTTGTCTGCCAGGGAGAGATGGAATCTGATGGAGATGCAGGCACACTCTTAAGGCACCTACACACAAAATTTCTTTTGCAGCCACTCACCCTGGGCTCTGGCAGAGGGAATCTGGAGGGAGGGCAGAGTAGACTAGAGTCATCTGAGGAGTATCTGGGTTTTTTGGCTCTGGTGACAGGGTTGGGGGAAAGCTGACAGGATCCCCGTGCTGATTCATTCTCCAATATTGCTGTCTTGGGCGGATGCAGCACTCCCCTCCAAGGGGCATTAGCATGGGGGAAAACAATTGTCCCACATACTGGACTCCTTCTCACCCCACCCTGTTGAGTTTAGGCCCTGCTGAGGAATCAGATGCCTTGGCTGGGGTTTAGAAGTCTGGGTGGACTCAGGAGATATCAGTGACGGAGTGTCTGGCTTTGGGGTGGGAACCAACTGAGCCATACCAGCCAGGGCCAATTTTTAATTTTTTGAGGAAACCCCATACTGTTTTTCACAGTGACTGCACCAATCTGCATTTCTTCCAACAGTGCACAAGGGGTCCCTTTTCTCTACTTCCTTGCCAATACTTGTTTTTTGATTTATTGATGATGGCCATTCTGACAGCTGTGAGGTGACAATTCTTTGTGGTTTTAATTTGCATTTCTCTGCTGATTAGTGACATTGAGGAATTTCACAAGTTTTTTCACTGATGCCTTTTTGCTGATACAGAGCCAATCCAGCATACCACATTGCCTTTAGACATTATGTTTAGATTTCTCCAATTTGTGACAGTTTCTCTGTCTTTTCTTGTTTTTCATGATTTTGACACCTTTAAAGAGTACTGGTGACCCTGGCTGGTGTGGCTCAGTTGGTTGGAGTGTTGTCCCATGCACCAAAGGGTTGTGTGTCAAGACCCAGTCAGGGCACATACCTAGGTTGCGGTTTGATCCCTGGTCAGAACACATATCCAGATTGCAGGTTGATCCTGTTTGGGCATGTAGGGGAGGCAACCAATCAAGGTTTCTCTCTCACATATTGATGTTTCTCCCTCTCACTATCTCTTCTTGTCTCTCTAACTCAATAAAAACATATCCTCTGTCAAATCTCAGAGGGAAGGTGGGGGTGGGTGGGTGAGTGTAAAGAGATCAACCAAAGAATTTGTATGTGTATATACACAACCATGGTCACAGACAATAGGGTAGTGAAGGTCTGGGGCTCAGGGTGGGGGCGGCCTAGAATGGGAAACGGAGGGAAAAAAGAGGATATATAAAATACTGTCAACAATAAAGATAAAAAAAAAAACACATATTCTCAGGTGAAGATTAAAAAAATAAGTACTGGTGAAGTATTTTGTAGAATTTTCTTCATTTTGGGCTTGTTTGATGTTTTTGCATAAGATTGGGTTTATAGTTTTGGGGAAAAGCATTTAATTATCCTTTTTATATATTATTGGATTTGACTGGCTAAAACTTTGGAAGTTATGAGGAATATTGGTCTATAGTTTTTATTATAATCTATTAATGTTTTCATTTCAATTTGTTATCAAATTGTAATGCTTGATTCGTAGGATGAGTTAGGAAGAAATTCTTCCATTTTAATTTTCTGCAAGAGTGTGTGTGGAATTGGTATTATTAATTTCTTGAAAGTTTGGTAGAATGAACCAATGAAGCTACCAGAGTCTGGTGCTGATAACCTGAAAGGTGAGTCCAGGGTTATTCCCGGGGTCGTGTCCCGCCATGCCCAAGAATGAGCTCCGCGGACCAGAAGATTTAAGCACAACTATGGAAAATTTATTACGAGCAGATTCAGACTCCCCTCACAGGGAGGGGGGCCCAATAATGGGCTGTGCAGTGAAGGCTTGTAGCCCACGGGTATATGTTTGCTACAAGCCTGCTTCTATACCTGATTGATTCCCTCAATTGTTCTTGCCCAGCAACGGACCTGAACTTTCCCTGTTTCTGTGTTCTTTCCCTGTTCCTGTGCTGAACTTTCTCTGTTTCTATGTGTCAGTAAACCTTATTGTTGCAGGCCCTCCCTTGGTTTCCCAAGCCTCCTGCTTTGAGTGCAGAAACATTTTCTTATTTCTGCTTGGTTGGTTCCTGTGGTTAGGCTGCTCACACTGCTGTGTCTGCCCCTGCCTAGGTTCCACCTGCCTTTGTTTTCCACGGGACCCTGCCTTAGCTGCCCGAGTTGCGTTGCAAGTTAACCCTCTTAGTGTTTTTTTTTTTTTTTATGGGAAAGTATTAAACTCAAATTCAAGTTATTTAATAGATATAGGGATCTTCAGGTTTTCTATTTATTCCTGAGTAAACTTTGGCAGTTTGTGTCTTTCAAGTAGTATTGTCCTTTTCATTTGGGTTGTCTAACATATTGGCATAATAATATCCACAATATTATTTTATTATAATTTTTAATATTGGTAGATTCTGTAATAATGTCAGCCCTCTCTTTCCTGACATTTGTAATTTATATCTTCTTTTTTCCTGATATGTCTGGCTAAATGTTTTCAATTTCATTGCTCTCTTAAGAACCAGCTTTTGGTATACTTGTTTTTCTGATTTCTATCTTATTGATTTCTGTTCCCAGGTGTATTTTTTTCTTTCTGCTACTTAATTTTGGTTTAGTATACTATCCTTTTTCTACTTGATTAAAGAGAAACTAATGTCATTGATTTGAGAACTTCTTTATTTTTAATATTGTCATTTATTTCTGCAAATATTATCTCCTTCTAAATTTTGCTTTGGTAGGATCCCACACATTTTTATACATATGTTTTCATTTATTGCATCAGAATTTCTAATTTTCTCCTACTTTGATTCATTGGTTATTTAGAAGTATATTATTTAATTTTATATATTTGGTTATTTTTCATAGTTATTTCTGTTATTGATTTTATAATTTAATTTCATTGACAAATTCAAGGACTATGTATGATTTGAACCCATTTAAATTTATTGATACCTAGTGTATGGTCTATAATATTTCAGTGAATATTCCATGTATACTTGAAAAGAATGTTTTAGATTGAAGTGTTCTGTGAATATCAATTAGGTCAAATTAGTTGATAGTACTTTTTAAATATTATATACCATTACTAATTTTCAGCTTGTTTCTATCCATTAGTGGAAAAGTTATTGCAATTTCCAATTATAATTTTTCTATTTATTAGAAATATGTTTTAAAAAAGTAATTGGAATCTAGGAGCAATGAGCAACTGTGAATTGAAAAGGTCAATTAAAGTTATAAAAGAAGCAGACATAGCAAACTGTTCTGTTTCTTTGGTAACTAGGCATTTGTATTGTTTTTCTGTAAAATTTTTAATTAATTGCTCATTTTTCTAATAAAGTGTTTGTGTTTTTATTTAATTGTTAAAACTATTTTTATAGAGTATTTATAGTCATATAGCTTGTTAAATGTTGATATTTAGAAAATTTAAAAAATATATTTTTAATGATTTCAGAGAGAAAGGGAGAGGGAAAGAGATAGAAACATTAATGATGAGAGAGAATCATTGATTGGCTGCCTCCTGCACATTAGAATTGAACCTGGGACCCTTCAGTCTGCAGGCCGATGTTCTAGCCACTGAGCCAAACTGGCTAGGGTAGGAAATTTTTTGATACATTTATAGTGACTTAGTGAAGTGTGACTTCACTGAACTTTCTGAATTATATCACTGATTTTTTAGTTTTCTGTATTCTAAATTAGTTTTTCAACAGTTAATGCATTTTTCCTTTATTTTTTCTTTAATTAATTAGCCAAATATTTCTAAGCAATGGTAAATTGTAGTACTGATAGTGGATGTGCTTGTCTATTATCAGTTTATAATGGGAATAGCTCAGTTTTCAATATCAACTGAATGATTTTATTTTGTCTTTAGATTCATATTTATTTCATTACATAGTTTTTTCTTAGTACTTTATTGAATTCTATAAGACATAGTGGTTGGATAGCATAAAATGATTTTTGAGCAATCATTAAAATGTATTTGTAAGCTATGCACATAAATTATAGGTTCTTGCCAAAACCGGTTTGGCTCAGTGGATAGAGCATCGGCCTGCAGACTGCAAGGTCCTGGGTTCGATTCTGGTCAAGGGCATGTACCTTGGTTGCAGGCACATCCCCAGTAGGGGGTGTGCAAGAGGCAGCTGATCGATGTTTCTCTCTCATTGATGCTTCTAACTGTCTATCCCTCTCCCTTCCTCTCTGTAAAAAAAATCAATAAAATATATTTAAAAAATTATAGCTTCTTAATAATAAATCATCATTACATTGCTCAAATAAGATCAAATTGGTGACAGTTTATTGTTTCACTGTAATATTAAATTAAATGTTTTATTTTATTTAGGATTTTGCATATGGAAAAGTGATAATACTTGATTAGTTTTCTTTTAATTTTGAACTATTTGTCAAATTTTTACATCAGAATTATATAAAACAGTTTTATGTCTGTATGCAATATAGTATGCTAATTAATCTCCATAATCACAATTTTTGCCTTTGTTAGTTTTATTTAGTCACATTCTGATAATATGTAGTAGCATCTCTCTGTGGTTCACATATACACTTCAGTGGTTTGCAATGAGGCTAACCTTTCTTTTTTCATATATATATTAGTATTTGGATATCCTCATTTCTGAAGTGCTTGTTCGAGTGTTTTGCCCATTATTCTAATTACACTGTTGTCTTTTTTCTTAGTGCCATGCAGAGGTTACCATGGATATGAGTCTCTTTTTGGATATATGTACTATAACTATTATTTCACATTTTTATTTGCCTTTAGTTTTTCTAAATAATGCTACATTTTGATGATTGGCAGTCCTTGATTTTAAATGATCATTTTTTAATGGTTATTGATTTTTATAATTTGTTCATGAAATCTTTTCATATCTCAAGGTCATGGAGTTATTCCATATTATCATTTAGAAGGTGGTTAAGGTGCCACAGTGGGCTGTGATGACCACGTCCCTTTTTAAAGCATTAGATGTCAAATCACATCACATACAATCCAGCAATCACAAGTAACTTCAGTGTTTATAACTCATGCAGAAATAAGCAAAACAAAGGAAATCCCTGAGTGAGCAGAGGCTCTATCTCACCAGCAAGAGTTCACTCTTGAATTTCTAGTAGAAGAGAAGGAAGAGAGTGAGTGAGATTATGAGGAAAAGATAATGTAGGTTAACACACTAATATATTAATCTAGATGAGATAAGCCTATAGTATACACTGAAAGAGTATAATTGGAATAGAAAAAGGTGTGTTAAGATATGGAAGAGGTAAAAGCAGCAGGTCCTGTTATCTAAATGGTTTTGGAGGATTAAGGTGTTCTGGATAATTTCAAAGATTCTGAATTAGATGACTAAGTTTTAGGAACTGAGATACAAGGTATAGAAAAAGAAAATTTCTCTAGAGGGGAAAATAACTTTATTGAATGTCTTGTGTTTAAATTTTCTTTGGGACATCAGATAGGTAAGTCTGATGATTAGTTGGAAATATAATTTTTAAGCTAAAAAGAAAACCGGGACTAGAGACTATGGATTAGAAAGTCATAGTGTATAAATAATATTGTCGGTACTTGGAGAATTCCACAAAGTATGACTCAAGACTTAAAAACAAGTGAATTGAGATACCAGTAAAATGAATTTTAAAATGTAAATAAGATTAAATATGTAAAAGCACACACTGATATAAGTAAAATATTCTAGCAGTAATATAAGTGATAATAAATTATTTGGATAAGTTGGCACACATGAGGAATAAATTTGTCCATCAGAAATTGGGTTGGTAAGTCATGGAAGTGTAGAAAAAAATCATGAAAGCAAATTCTGATAGTTTTCATTCTTTAGGGCTCTTAAATCCAATAATTTAATTCGCTAATTTAACCAGGGTCTATTGTAATTAGTCTTAGTTCTTTTGTTTGTTTTGGTCATATTTTGTGTTTTAGCCTTAAAACCAGAAGATAAATACACAAAAAATAGTGTTATATTCTATATTGCTTTTTAAGAAGCAGCACATCTATCTTTTCTGAGTGGAAAATGCTTGCATTACTTTTGGCCAGTGGCAAGGTTCTGTTTTTTATAAAGTTAATTTTTAAATCCTAAACATAGCTAAGGTGATACTTAGGAATACAATGAAAATAGAAGACAGCTGGTGATATAACTCTGAGAAGTCCATTGAGGTGAGAGCAAAATAATCCAATGAAATATAACATAGAAATAAGAAAATAAATGAAGAGAATCAGAGTAGAAAGAAATAATGGCCATGAATGAAGACACTAATTTTAAAAGGTAGTAGTCAACAGTTTCAAAAGCCACAATGGTGACAAATAAGAACAAGACTAAAAGTATGCAATAGATTTTCAACTAGAATTTTGGACTTTTGGAAGTAAGCTAATAGATGATAATGATGGATAATTGATTTTTAAATTGAAAACCAACATTTCAGAAGAAATTTCATTCCACTTTTCTCTAAGATTCTCTTATTTTATGCAAAAGAACTTATCGCGTGTATTTTTTTTTATTACTCAAGCAATTATTAAAAGAGTGTCAGAAATAGCTATTACTTTTTATTAGGCATCTTATATCCTGGGTGCTGTTACATGTTATATATATATATAATCTTAATTAGTATTTAGCACAATAAATTAAATATTATATTTATCTATTTTACAGATGGGCAACTGGGTTTAGAAAGCTTAATTCAAAAGTTACACATAGAGTACGTGACTGAAAGTTAACGTGAAACCTGGGCTCTGGTCACTATAACAAATTGTTTGAGAAAATTAATATCCCTCTCAGGAGCAATTCTGAATCCTCTTTACTATTTTTTCTAACAGGAGTTATTTCCTCAAGAGAAAAATAAAATCTAGGAAAATAAAAAGAAGATAGAAAGAAAACCTCTAGGAAACTACAAAGAAGACAGGAAAAATTTCAAATTGTGACTTTTTTTTTCCAAACCACATCTACAAGTCAATTTTGAAACACAACAATATTTGGGCATTAACAGAGCTTAAAAGATAGAACTTAGAAACTATCAAAGACTTTATTTAAAGTATCTATTGTCCATGGAATCCAGCTAAAAATCTCTACCAGTTACCAGAACATCCTTACAGACCAACTTCTTTCAAAAAGACCTACTACTGTCACAAAATGGTGCCACTAACATATTATGATCAACACTTTGCATCTTTAGAACACTCTTACCAACTGGCCTCAACCAACTCATTACCACATCAGTACATAGGAGAAAATCTAAATCAACCCAATAATCAATCTGTGGTTATAGTGCAATCTGATAATAATTACCTTGCAGCACCTCCACTAAGCTCTAACCAGAAGATACAGAGATCTTTTGCCAAGGCTCAGGACACAATTTCACAGGGCTTCTGTAACGGAGTTCTGAAATCACCCAGACCCCAGCCCAAACATCAGGATCCACCCTCAGTAGACCTCCACCAGAGAACTTCATTGCAGTCTAATTGGAGAACTCTGAGCTCACCTTTACCCCTCCCCAAACCTCAGACCTCTTCACTTGATCTCAACAAGACATCATTATCATCACTGGAACCCAATCAAACAACCTTGAGCTCACAATTATCTCTCTCCAAACCTCAGAATGCAACTTCCTTAGACCTTTGCTGGACATCACTTGCACTGAAGTCTAATAAAAGAGTCTCAAGTTCATCATTATTCCCCTTCAAGTATCAAGAAACTTCTTCTCAAGACATCCTCTGGACATCATCATCTTTGAAATCTAATCAAAGAGCCCTTAGCTCAACATTACCTCAGTCCAAGCCTCAGAAATTATCTTCATCGGACAGCCTTTGTATGTCTTCATTAAATAACCAGCAAAGATCTTTGAGCTCACCATCACTTACCTCTACACCTCAAACAAATGACTTGCTTCAGTTATCACCTTCATTGCAGCCCAATCAAATGGCTTTTAGCTCACCTTTACCTGATTCCAAACCTCAGATACCACCTGTATTGAGCCCTAATTCTTGTGTTCTGAGCTTACCACCATCTAATTCAAAACCAAGGAAGTCACCTTTACCACATTCTGTCCACCAGACTCAGAGTTTGCCATTGTTTCAGCCCAAATCCCAGACAGTGCTTACACTGGATCATACCTTCAGGACCCCGGGTTCACCAGTTAGTGACTCCAAGTTTCAAAGCACCACTTCACCAAATGACAAACACGGAGTCACAGATGTGTCTTCACCCCATCTCAAACCAAATATCTCAGGTCAATCATTATCGAGATCCAAACACTGCATCAGGAACACAGCTGCTACAACACGGGGCTCAAGAATCCAGAGCAAAAGCAACTTTGATCATTATGCAAAGAAATATTCAAATAAAGAAATTCCATGGACTTTAGATTATATTTATCCTTGCATTGTTAAAGGTGGGACTGTCCCTGATAATGTTGTAAATAAAGTTATCAATTCTCTCTCTAAGACCAGAATCCAAAGGGATCTCAGTAGGCAAATTATCTTTCGAAGAATGAGGGGAAGGCCAAATCCTCATCCTGGTCCCCGTCTTTCATCAAATTACGTGGTTTGTTTAGCTTGTGCTTCCTGCATAAAAACTCATTGTAATCATCTTACAGGAAAAAAAGATCCTCGTGGTGCAATGCTATCTGTCATACCGACACTGGAGCCCAGTTCTGAGGGGAAAATTGAGGTGAAATTAGTTTTCATTCTTTCCGTACCAGAGACTTCTTTCTCATCTTGTCTCCTATTCCCTGTGAAAAAAAATCAACCTGATGAAGCCCTTGAAGACAACCTTAAAAAAATGGAGAAGATATCAGAGTTTTTTCCTACTAAAACTGATAACATCCGTGGGCTGACGGTAGTCTCTGAAAACAAAGTTGTAAGCCAACAGCCCCAGGCTATTGACTGGTTGCTTTATGTAAAGAAAGGTAATTCTCGGCCACAGACTAGACTCCCATCATCTTCCTCCTCCATATCTTTCTCTTCATCTTCCTCTTCGTCTTCTTCCTCCTCTTCCTCTTTGATTGCACCCTCCTTACCCTTTCCTCACGAAGAGTCTATGACATCTACCCCCTCAGGTTGTTTGTTCACTAAGTTAGTTAGTTACCACCGTTTGCCTCCAGGCGTCTCCTGGCTTGAGTTTATATGTAGCAAAAATTACCAGCTACTTTCTGGAAAAAGACAACAAAGTCACCCACCATCTACCAACACAAATCCGATGAGGAATAGCACCATAGTGAAAGGGCCAAAGGGGTCAAAGATACTGTTCAAAATTTTCCAGGCACAGTAAATGAGAGAAATGTTGATTAAATTAATGTTTTGTATCTTTGAAAGCAATTGACCTTTAGTTCTTTGAGACTAGAGTTTGATTTCTTATCACGCTTATTAAAATTCTTGGTAATGACTGAATGGGACTCGATATTTCAGTTGGTGATGCACCCAGTTAAGGGAACTATTACTCTCAAGTCTATTTCCTATTTAAGAAATAAATTACAATCCCTAGAAATCAAAACTGAATCTCTTCTTTGTAACCAAATGCCTAGCTTATAGTAGCTACTATATAATTATTGTTAAATTAATCATAATTGGCTATTGAGGAGAAATACCTTATTGGTCCTTTTTTTTTTTTTTTTTTTTCCTGTGCCTCCTGGTTTTCTCATCTGCAATTTTTTTTTTTTTTTACAAATTGCTCATTTATTGCTTGTTATAGTTTTAAATCACCTTTCCAGACTATTATTGACATCCAGAATCCTGAGTTTAGTAATCCAAACAAATCTAAACTCTAAATTTAAATAATTACCTTAATGTTTTGTGGGGTTTTTTTTTTCAGTTTTTTTTTTTTATTAAAAAAAAACACAAAACGATTTTAAATATGTTACATGCAATAAACCTTAATATTTCAAGAAAAATGATTTTAAATATGATAATGTTACATACAATAAACACCAATTATTCAAGAAAAATGATCTTATAAAAATATTACATGCAATAAACATTAATATTTTAAGAATAAAAGGATTTTAATTATGATAATATTACCAAAACTGTACTAACATAGTATATCACAAAAGTTGTAGAAAATATTAAAAATCTGTAAATAAAAGGATTACTTCTATTATATTCTAGAATTGTTTTTCTCCTCTGGTTCTATTTTTGTTCATCAGTTTATGTTTTTCATTATATGCCACAAATGAGTGAGATCATATGATGTTTATCTTTCTCCAACTTGCTTATTTCGCTAAGCATGATGCTTTTAAAGTCTATTTTGTCGGAAATGAGGATTGTTTCTCCTGCTTTTTTTTCTTTTCCATTTGCATGGAAATTTTTTTTCCATCCCTTTACTTTCATCCTGTGTGTGTCTTTTGTTTAGAGGTGGGGAAAAGTTCTTCTATGCTAAGATCCCATACTCTGAAATCCAATGATTTATTCAATCTTAGTTAACAAATTTCAGGAGAGAATAGCTAACTGGTACAGATAATCCTATCTCATGCTGACTGTGCCAATATTTAAATAATGAGCTCTAAAGTTCATCACTTGCAAAGTGGGTTAATAAAAATGTTTTAAAAATGTCTTTATTCCACTGGGTCTACTGGGAAGAGAAGGAAGTTGTCTTACCTACTCACCTTAAGTTATTATCTGCATCTCCAATGGCTGGAATTAGGATTTCCTGCATACAGTGAAAACTCACATTTCTGCCTCTCCACTCCACATCTTTCTGGTCACCAGACTACATAGTGGGCATTTCCAATGGGAACAATACACAGTCATTTCAAACTCAACATGGCCAAAACAAAATTTATCATCTTTATATTTACAATTTACACCTTACGTTTACAGTTCTTTGCCCCTATGTTCTCAAATTCAGTTTGTTTAACATCACCCATCAGGGAGTCATTGCCAGCTCCTCTCCAAGTCCATGAGTTCTATGGTCTTATTATCTCTAGACTTTAGTCTTTCCTTTTCAACCAGTTGTCACTATACTAGTTGTGGTCACAGCCATTTATAACCTGGAGTTACTACAATAACCCTTAAACATGCACTGTAATTTTTGAATGCATTTCTAAGACACTGATTTGATAATGTCCATCCACTGCTTATAATCCTTTCATTATTGCCCATTGCTTTTTGTAGGAATGTATAAATTCTTTTTGTGATTGAATTATTATTGACTCGCAAAACTGATTTCTTATTTTCCAGTCTCCTACTGGGTGCTTCAGCCATACTAATTTCTTTACAATGTATAAAATATACTAAGGCCTCTCTTACGTTGTACTTTTAAATCAACAGTTCTGCTGTCCAGAAAGATCTTTCCATCTATACATTTTTATCCTACGTGGCTCTATTTTGTCTTTCTTGACATCTTCTGAGAAGCCTTGTTCTGATCCACTTACAAAGCTTTCCTATTACCATGAAACGCTATGTCCACTCTTTGTACTTCTCAATAACATTATAAAGCAGTCATTTATTGTCTATTTTCATTCACCAGACTGAAAACTCCTGGTTCACTATTTCTGTGGGTTTTTTTTTAACATAGTCTTCTGAATAGAGTAATACCCTAAAAATATGTGTGTTGATATTGTGTTGAATCAGTACTATTGAAGCTCTTCCTCTTTTTTAATTCTCTGAAATAAGTGTTATTTCATCAATCTGCTTCTTTCCCATAAGATTAATGTTGAATTGTTCTTTGTACCTTTTGTCTTAGTGCAAGCATACATAAAAATGTTACTGATGGCAACAGTCATCCTTGTCATATTTCTTACATTAAATGTGTTCCTTACTAAAATTCAATATTAAATACGATATTGGCTGATGCATAGCTGATCAGTGATGATGAGGAAGAACACATATATGTGATAATGTTTTCAAGGCTTTCTCCAACTTCTTTAGGAAATCTTTGAACTATGCCTTATTCATCCTGAACTTCTCTTTTGTGGCATATATCATTTTTATAATTATTAGTTTAATATATTCTGTACTAGATTAAATATGGATGGAGGTTCTTTGTCTATCTTGCTTACCACTAGGTCCTCAGAACCTAGTGGTAAATGACACATACCAAGTATTCAATAAATATCTATGGAATTAAACCGAAGAATTCAACTGATTTTTATTTAATTTTCTATCTTTTAGGTTATTTTCTAAAGTTGATACCTCATTTAGTTTCTATTGATTTTTAAAATTATTTTTTGTTCTATGATTTAGTTGTTCTTAACTTCTCTATTGTATTGGCAGTTATTTATCATATTCCTAATTATAACAGTGTCTACTTTAAAAAAATTTTCAAAAGAATTCTTTAATCAATATTTTTTAATTTTCTAATTTGGAAATAAAACCACTTGAAACCTATGGGAAAATGCATGAGTAACAAATATCTAATTCTTTCCCAGCTTTTATGGATACCAAAAGATTATTAAAAATAGGAAATAACATGCCAGAAAGATCAAGAAATTTCTGTCAGATCTTGTACAGATGAGATCACATTTAAGATAGGCAGGAGTATTCAAAAATCACTACTTCATTTAAAGAAAAAGATAATCTGAAAAGTAATAGAAAAAATATTAAATAGAAAGGGCTGACCATGAGAATATAATACATATCAATTGGGAAATAGAAAGTGGATCCTATGAGTTGTTACATTTTGATATGACCAATTGATGTAAAGTTGTATGACATAGCTGGATGATAATTTGACAATAACATCAAAATCTTAAAAATATATATAACTACTATTCTTATGGTCATTTTCCTTGGAATTTATTTTTTTTAAATTATCATACTGTGTAGAGTTATATAAACAAGTAAGCATTGTGTTTATAATACAAAAGGATTGGAAAAAACTTAGATGTTCATTTATTGAAAAATGTTTTTTATACATACATGATCCTTACATGATATACTAGGATCCATACATGTTATGTTTTTCCTAGTGAAAAAATTGTAGCTTCCTTTATTTCACCTATATTTATGTTAGGACTAGAACTACCTTCTTTAGGAAGATATCTTGTTAACAACCTTTGGGCATGGATTATGATCTTGAGCATATGTTGGAAGAAGAAAATAAAGTAAAGAGGACACAGCTAAACTGTATTTAAGATTTAATGAGAGTTAGAAATAGAGAGAAAATATATCATTTATGATTTGTTTTAAGTGAAAGCATACTCAAATTATAAAACAAATCACATGCAGTTTTCATACGATTCCACCATTGAAAGTATGCATGTATGTATGTGTCTGTATGTTTTTGTGCTCACCCCTGTGTATACAACCATCCAGGATCCTAAGCGTATCTTGCACTCCCCAGCAGTAATTGCTGACATGAATTTGCTGTAAATCATATTTGCCTTTTTTTAGAAATTTATTAAATATTGATGGGGCCACAACAACCTAGTCTTTTGTATGTTTTAAAGCTTTGTATGTATTTAACATGTTAATAATGTATGTTTTTATATAGAATGTGTTTTTGAGATATTTTTATTATAACATATAGATAATTTATTTTCATATACATGAAAATATGTATATATAAAACATATACACACATACATACATGTATATTATATAACTGCATAGTGTGAATTTATTACAATTTATGAATTCAGTTTTGGGTTTAATAGTTAATTTTTATTTTTTATTATCATATACAATATTGCATTGACATTCTTTTAAAAATTATTGAGGTATAATTGATGTAACTTTATGTTATTTTCAAGAGTATAACATAATGACTTGCTATTTGTATATATTGCAAAATGATCACCACAATAAGTCTAATTAACATCCATCCTCATACATAGTTACAAACATTTTTTCTTGTGATGAGGACTTTTAAGATTTACTCGCTTAGAGCTTTCAAATATGGAATACGGTATGATTAACTATAGTCACCAGGAACATTAGTCTTCATTTCCTATTTTGCACATGTGTGAGAAGTTCTCAAGAGACATGCTGTGCAACATTTGGTCTGTGGATTAGCTGTATAGGTATCACCGAGGATCTTGTTAGAAATGTAGAATCTCACCCCATCTCAAATATCCTGAATCATAATCTGAATTTTATAAGATCATCAGGTAAGTTCTATGTACATTAAGCATTAGAGAAACACTGCATTAGAGTATCTAACAGTGAAACTGATGATTATAACAGTGCCTTCCAATAAAAATATAACATGTCATATATAATTTTAAATTTTTGTAATTATATTAGGAAATAAAAAGAAATAAGTAAAATTAATTTTAATACTGTATTTTACTTAATATCATATATCAAAAAGTTTTCCATTTCAACAAGTAATTAGAATTGTTGTTGCCCAGGGTGGCTTTTGTCCCAGGAGATACTTGGCAATGTCTGCACGCATTCTGGATTGTCATGACTAGGAAGATGTTTTAGATGTTCTAGGTCATGACTAAGTAGAGGCCAGGATGTTGCTAAATATCATACAATGCAAAGGATAACCCCCAACAAAGAAATTATCTATCCCCTCGTAAATGTTAATATGGTCAAGATTGAGACATCTTGAATTAATGTAACAAATATTAGTGAGACTTTTTTGCCCTAAATCTTCAAAACCTGTTTAATTTAACACTTAGAACACATCAGAATTCAGGCTAGTCACATTTTCACATATTCAACAGCCACATTAAACAGTACAGGGTTATAATGTGTGAATTTTAAAATTTATTATACTGCCAAATTGCTCCTCCAAGTATTTATATTAATTAATATATATGCCCAAGACAGTGTATGATAGTTCTCACTGCTCTGTAATCTCACTAGCACTAGGTAATTTTCAGACTTTTACTTCTTGGCTTATACTAATAATATGGTTTGTACTAATAAAATGATCTTTTATTATATCTTTAATTTTCATACCGTTATTGCTAGTTACCTTAGACATTTGTTCATGTTTATTGACATCCTGGGTTTCTTTCTCTGTGACTTGTCTTTCATAATCTTTGTTTATTGGTCTATTGTGTGCTCTGTTTCTTATTAATTTATAGAAAAATGTTATATGTGTGCTAGGGGCCCAGTGCACGAATTCGTGCACCTTGAAAGGAACTGTGGGCCACAAGGCTGTGGTGGGCACAGGGGAGGGTCTTGGTCCATCCTCTGCACCCCTAGCCCGGCACCTCCTGCCTCACCCCCCTGTCCTGTCTGCCAGCAATCACGCTCCCGCCACCTCCGCTCCCATACACTGATGGAACCAGCCCTGCTCGCACCTACTGACAGCACGGAGCACTTGGGGCTGGTGCCAGCAGTGGGTGCGAGCGGCAGCTGCTGCCCTGATCACCCTTCAGGAGCAGGGGGAGGTGGAGAAGCCCTGAGGGGCGACTGGGGCTGGTAGCAGCTGCTTGCACCCACTGACAGCACAGGGCAAACAGGGCTGGTGCTGGGCGCCGGCAGTGGCTGCGAGCGTGGCTGGTGCTGGCAGCAGGTGTGAGCACCCAGTGGGACCACGGAGCTTGGGAGCAAAGAATTTTCAGTAACCTCCAGAGGCTTGCCCCAATGACAGCGACCAGCACCCCACCTTGGTCTGGTGCCCCCGCTCACCTGCTCCACCATCCCACCATGGCCAATGCCCACCATGTTTTGTGCTCTGCCACCTGCTGCTGATGCCCGCCACATTCCATGCGTGCCCCCTGATGGTCAGCACACGTCATAGCGACCAGTTGTTTGGTTGTTCGGCCGTTCATTTTATTTGCATATTAGGGTTTTATTATATATACTAGAGGCCCGGTGCATGAAATTCATGCACTGGGGAGGGTGTACCTCAGCCCAGCCTGCACCCTCTCCAATATGGGACCCCTCGGGGGATGTTCAACTGCAGGTTTAGGCCCGATCCCTGTGGAATCGGGCCCAAACCTGCAGTTGGACATCCCTCTCACAATCCGGGACCACTGGCTCCTAACTGCTCACCTGCCTGCCTGATTGCTCCCTAACTGCTCCTTTGCTGGTCTGATTGACACCTAACTGCTCCTCTGTGGGCCTGATTGCCCCCAAATACTCTCCCCTGCTGGCCTGTTCACCCCCAAGGCTTTTATTAGTATAGATATGACCCTGC
This sequence comes from Eptesicus fuscus, assembly GCF_027574615.1. NCBI lineage: Eukaryota > Metazoa > Chordata > Mammalia > Chiroptera > Vespertilionidae > Eptesicus > Eptesicus fuscus. The sequence continues at coordinate 87,860,794 of NC_072475.1, read as the reverse complement.
ACAGAAAATTTTACTAACCCTGCTTTACAATAAGGGCTTGACGATTGAATCATTAGTGCCAGACACCAAGATTTCCTTTCCTTGAATAGTGGAGGGAATAATTACCTTGTCTTTAAGTTGCCTGGAAATTAAAATGAGATAATGACTTAGAAAAATATAAAAGTATAAAAGCACCATATAAAGACAACTCTTTAAAATGAAAAACACTATTTTTATTCTCCCCTTCCTTCCTTTACAGCTTTTATTTAAACTTTGAAATTTATAAAAATTTCACTCCAATTTTCATTTCTTTACATTCAACATTATTTTGTATTGGTTTCAGGTTTCATATTAGTTACAGAATAGTGGTTAGACAATCATACTTTACAAAGTGTTCCCCGATATTTCTAGTACCCACCTGGCATCATACCATCATTACAACACTATTGACTATATTCCCTATTTAAGTGACAATGGGTTTACAGGTTCCTTTCAATCTTTCTTTTGTGTTGCTCGTCCTTCCTTTTCTTTCTCACTTCTTCCCACATTTTCTTTATATAGTATCTCAATTGGCCATCAAAGCTCAGTGAAGGCACTGGGACACGCTTCATCTATTTTACAGACCAGGAAACTGAGGCCAATTCCAGTTGGCTGTGGAACTTGACTCAGCACACAGGAAGCCCTCAGAGCCATGCTCTTTGTGCTTCCTAAGGGGCAGCCGCCTGGCAAACAGAACAAACCTTCCAGTCAGGCTTCTGAGCCTCTTTCTCGAGCACCTCTTCATTGCGGATGCTCCACATTCTTTCCTCTCCCCGTCCCCTGTCCCCATTCTTTACTGCCCCCACTTCTCTGGAGCAGGTGGAAGGCTTCGCACTCACTGCCTAGGCATGCTCTGCCATGGGGCAGGGCACCGCGGGCTTGCTTTTGTGTCAAGGCAGGAGCAGGAGTCACTGCCTTTGAAGTGTGAAGGCCGCCTGGGTGAGGTAGGTTAGCACTGGGAGCTTCTCTGAATCACATCATTCAGTCCAGTACCCTGCAGTGCAGCACCCCTCCACTGAGGTGGCACCACCCCTCAACCCCTGCCTCAGGGGTGAGGGTCCTTGCCCCTCTGCCCGGGAGTCCTTCCATGCCCCTTGATCCCTGGCTGGGCCCACCCACGTCTTGGGGCCACAGCAGAACCTCTGTCTCTGCAGATGAGGCAGATTCCCTTGGTCTCCGTGAAGCTATGAATCTGTGGCCAGAGGCCAGGTCTGGGTCTCAGCAACCCCATGCCGGCGATGTTCCCAGGGACCCCCGGGAGTGGCTAGGCGGTCCGGCCTTGCCTCCCTGGGGCGGCGATGCTCCCAGGGACCCCTGGGAGCGGCTAGGTGGTCTGGCCTTGCCTCCACCTCCCCGGGGCGGCGATGTTCCCAGGGACCCTGGGGAGCGGCTAGGCAGGCCGCTGCCCCTCCTGGGGCCTGCGATGGACCCGGACCCCTCCTGTGCCGTCTGGCGCTGCCCATCCCACCGCCTCCCCGGCCGATGGACTGGTACCTTGTGGGCGGTGTCTGGCGCTGCCCACAGGGCCTCCTCCACTCCCGATGGACCTGTACCCCCAGAAGCAGGCCATGGTGCTGCCCGCCCTGCCTTCGTATGCAAATTAACCACCATCTTTGGTGGGTTAATTTGCATACTCACTCACTCTGATTGGCTGTGGGCATAGCGAAGGTACGGTCAATTTACATATTTTCTATTATTAGGTAAGATATATATATATATATTTATATATATATATATATTTATATATATAGATTCCAAACATAAATTCTTTGGCATGTCTTTTTTTGTTGTTGTTAATCCTCACACAAGGATATTTTTTCCATTGATTTTTAGAGAGGAAGGGAAGGAGAAGGAGAGAGATCAATTGGTTGCCTTCCACACATGGCCCGACTGAGACCAGCGATAGAACCTACAACCCAGCTACATGTCCTTGACCAGGAATCAAACTCTCAACCCTTCAGCATGCGCACTTGGGCTGACACTTTAACCACTGAACAACACTGGCCAGGGTTGGCTAGTCTTGATATTAAACTATTCTTCCACTATCTCAAAAAATTATTGGTCATAATATGTTGTTATTAATCCTACTGAATTTAGTTCCCTAAAACTGACTTATAATTACACATCCATGTTCAAAAATATCATAGAAATAAATGAAGACCAACCAAATAATAGGCAAAGGCTATTTTTTCATGGCTTATTATATAGCAAGGAAGCCAGTCACCATTACTTGCATTTGGCAAAAACTCAAAGGCAAGCAGAGGAATGGGAAAGCTTTATGCTAACTAATAAAAGGGTAATATGCAAATTAACCATCACTTGGTCACAAAGATGGCGGTGCCCATAACCACAAGATGGCGGTGCTTAGTCTTCTCAGCCCTGCCGGAGTCCCCCAGTCCTTGGGGGGCGGCCGCTGAGAGTGGGCAGCGTGAGCGGCCTGGTGGAATGCTTGCTTTATCGTCATGGCGATGAGGCAAGCGTTCTGCGCCCAGCTGCATATCGGCTCCTGTCAGCACTCACTCAATTTACCTGAGTGTGTGCTGACAGGAGCATGTCATCCCTGTGACTAATTTTAATTGGAGGGAAAGAGGGGTGCAAGCTAGCAGTGCTGGAGGCCCAAGGAGACGTGCAGAACTCCACTTGGGGAAATCCAAAAGACATGGCTCATGCAGGCACAGCCACTCTGGGCACTTCACAAATGAATGGGGTGTTTTCTTCCTGTTCCTGCTACACTGAGCATGCAAATGCCAGAACCAAGACTATATAACACAGGTAAAACAGATGGGCCTCTGGGCTGCAGATGGGCTTCTGGGCCACAGAGAGCCTCTGGGCAACGGGCGCGGAGCAGCCAGGCCCCGCAGAGAGCTACTGGTGCATGGATTCGTGTGCAGGGCTACTAGTAGTGTATAAAAGGGAAGGCTTCAGGTATGCCCTGATGAGAAACTGTTGGCATGGAGAAGCTGTAGGCAAACTAACTAGAAGAGGGGCACCCTATGTGATTGGTTAGGGGGTACATAATTTGGCTTTCTCTGAAGTCCTAAATTGGAAATTGGGACAACAATTAGGGGAGTTGTTAGTTATTAATCTTGTCCTGGCCAGTTTGAGCCAATTGTTACAGAGGTTATTTGGCTTCCAGGATTGTTACTAGAGACAGTGGTCTGGCCTCCTATAAACCTGACGTGTAGTAGCAGGCTGGCTTCCTGGGCTGGTTACTGCATATAGTGGGTTGGTTTCCTGAGCTGCTTGTTGCAGGTTGTAGGTCAATGTTCTGTGTTTACATATGGTCTGGCCATTGTCTCTCTCTCTATATGCAGTCTCACAGTATGATGTGCCTTTACTTTTCTTATACTGCCCTTGATATTTTTGTTCTTGAATTATAAATGAATTTGACAGCTTTTAAAAATATTTTTACTCTCTTAAACACTTTTTATCCCAGATTTTGATAGTCATTTTTGTTTGGTTTTCTTTTATTACTCTTAGAAATATCTAGATGATTTCCTGGTATTTACTAATCTAGATTACTCTGATATTTGATATTTTGTAGATATATTTTTCTCTGCTTGGACTCTTAATGATTTTTTTCCTTTGACATTTTACCTTAACAATATTGTCAGCAAGTGCTTTTTGGGAAGTGCTTTCAAAATATGAATATATAGTACTTTTAAAATTTGATTATTTTTCTTCTATAACTTTGACAATTGATTTTTTTAATCTGTTGTATATTTTTATGGTCACTAGACAATTATGTCTCTGTTCTTAATATCTTTTATCTCATTATATCATTATTACTTTTCTCTGAATTCTGAGATATCATCTCAAGTTGTTGTTTTTTTTTTTTTTTTTTTAATATATATTTTATTGATTTTACCACAGAGAGGAAGAGAGAGGGATAGAGAGTTAGAAACATCGATGAGAGAGAAACATCGATCAGCTGCCTCCTGCACACCCCCCACTGGGGATGTGCCCGCAACCAAGGTACATGCCCTTGACCGGAATCGAACCTGGGACCTTTCAGTCCGCAGGCCGACGCTCTATCCACTGAGCCAAACCGGTTTCGGCTCAAGTTGTTGTTTTTTAAAAATATTTTTTATTGATTTCAGAGAGGAAGGGAGAGGGAGAGAGAGTTAGAAACATCCATGACGAGAAAGAATCAATCAGCTGCCTCCTGCACGTGCCCTACACTAGGGATCAAGCCCACAACCCAGACATGTGCTCTGACAGGGAATCGAACTATGACCTCTAGGTTCATAGGTCGATGTTCAGCCACTGAGCCACACCGCCAGGTTCTCAAGTTGCTTTTTAGATCAGTAATTATGCATTATCATTTGAGTTTCTGACTATCCCCTCTGGAGTTTTAATTATTTTCTTATATAATTTTAGTCCCTTGTATTCCTTTTTTTTAGTAGTGTATTTATTTATTTAGTTAGTTAGTTAAGTTCTTTATTGTTTAAAGTATTACATAAGTCTCATTTCCGCCCCAGCCGTTCCCACTACCCAGCACATGCCTTCACCCTCCAACCCCCACTGTCGGTGTCCATTGGTTATGCTCATATGCATGCACACAAGTCCTTTGGTTGATCTCTTACCCCACCCCCCACTCCTCTCCTGCCTTCCCTCTTAGGTTGAATGATTTATTTGATGCTTCGCTGTCTCTGTATCTATTTTTGTTCATCAGTTTATGTTGTTATATTCTAAAAATGGGTGAGATCATGTGATACTTATCTTTCTCTGACTGGCTTATTTCATTTGACATAATGCTCTCCAGGTCCATCCAAAACTCTCCTTGTATTACTTTTAAATATCACCATCACCAATATATAGTTCTTTATGGCTCTGAGTTTTTAGATTGATTTTTCTTTTATATGTTTTACAGAATATTACAGATCCATTTGAAAATCTCTTTACACACTTTTGCCCATGGAATAGTTATCAAGATATTTGTCATTTGAAAAGACATAAAATTGAAATACATAAAAACCACAATCCTTACAGGCATTGCTATCACAGCTCTTCTTTTCTCTGCACACAGTTGGAGAAACTAGATTCCCCAGGATCCAGGGCACTGCAGACATTTCCAGCTCCATTCTTCCTATTTCTCTTTAAGAAGAGAAGCTCCCTTCTCTACTTCTTTTCTCATCCCCCTTCTTCCAACAGTAATTTTCTGTCTGTGTATTTGGTAGCAGAAGTGCTCTAAGTGTATCCAATGATAACCAAATACATTGGTGGATCACCAATTTTTTAGTTGATAGAATCTTCAGGTGTCAGAATTGGAACACATTTGGAGGGGGTTTATGAGGATTCACCTGATCTTTCTTTTACACGTTCATCACTCACCAAATATTCTTAAGTTCGGGGGGGGAAATATTTAAAGCAGCCTGCCTGAGATTCCTAATCTATTTCTTTTTCTTGGGAAAGAAAACCTACCACCACACCCAACCACCCACTTCTAGGGAGGAAAAGTCAGCTGACTCAGTCTAATCTTTTTATCAAATTCTTTAAGCAAACATATGGCATTTGCTATAAGGAATAGTCCTTATTTGTAGAATGCTTTCCGCAAAATACCCTATGTGTACTATTATCATTACTTATAGTAAATTATGAATTCATAAGGTATGACAGTACAGAATGTCAAATAAGCTAAACAATTTTCTGGGTATAAAACAAGGATATTACATAACTTAAATGAGCTTCACAGTATAAGAATTGTGAGAAAGTGGTCTGAAATAGGAAGTATACCTGTACTATAAATAGCAGGTATCTCACAAACATCTCTTGCAAATCACTTGCAATTTTCTAGAACAGGGAGCAGATGTGGTATGTAGGAAGGATAGGATCTTCCTGGAATGTCCAGGTTCTTTCTCCACTCTGTCTATGCCCTTGATTACTTGTATTTTTGAAATCTTTAGGCAAACTTTGTTACTGGGTAAGATTTCTGATAGTTCGAATCTGACCTGACAAGTTTTTTCTTTATGTGAGCTTAAATGCCCATTATTTGCCAGACTCTGATTTAGTGCTGGGAAGAGACCTGATACAGCAAACCAGTTGGTATAAAATATCTAGATAATACTTTCATAATAATATCAAAACCTTAATAATATACATACTTTTTCCTTATGACCCTCCTCCATAAAGTAGCATAAAAGCAGCCATAGATAATATGTTTAAAGGCGGGGGGATGATTGTGTTCCAATAAAACTTTATTTACAAAAACACACGGCAGACCAGATTTGGTCCCTGGTCCATAGTTTGCTGATTCTTGGTCTTCGTAGCGTGATTTGAGAAACCTTCTTTGATGAGTGATGGTTACCTTTGAACTAAAGACAGGATATGTCATAAAGAAAATCTTTGATAGGTTTTTTCTCCATTGTTTATAGTATGTGCAGTGGTAATAGTTGTTCAGTTTTAGTGCTGAGTACTGAGTTTTATCTTCAATATATTTAAATAAAATTTGAGAGGATGAAATAATGGAGGTCAAACAGATTTTTTTCTTATGTGTGCTGTTTTTTTAAACTTAGAATGGTTATAAAATTTATTTTATTAACTTTAAAAATGATACTTTAGCTATTTTTAGTTTAATATAAATTCATAAAATAAACCACTAAGGGAAAAGATGGATAATTGGGTGCCTGGAGGTTTAGAAAAAAAAATAAGGGAGAACATTTCATTTGATTGCAATGGACTTGGGGACAGGCCAGTGGACGAGATTTTCTCTCTGTGTCTTTCCCTTGTTAGTGGTTTCAGCTAAGTTTTGATTCTGTGCCATCTGGATAGGCTGTCTTTCTTCAAAACCAATTTGCAAGTTATTGAATTCTATTGAATAAAGTGGGATTTTTCTATTTCTTTCCTTTTTCTTCCTTTTTCTCCATCCCTCCTCCTCCCTCTCCCATTCTAATCTAGAACAATTTATATAAATTCTGTATCAAATAAATGTCTCAGGAAAAACTATTTTGGTTTAAACGTCTTTCACTGGCTCCTCCTCCTCCTCCTCCTCCTCCTCTTCCTCCTCCTCCTCCTCCTTCTCCTTCTCCTCCTTCTCCTTCTCCTTCTCCTCTTTCTCCTTCTCCTTCTCCTTCTCCTTCTCCTTCTCCTTCTCCTTCTCCTTCTCCTTCTCCTTCTCCTTCTCCTTCTCCTTCTCCTTCTCCTTCTCTCCTCCTCCTCCTCCTCCTCCTCTTCCTTCTTTTCTTTTTTTTTTTAACATTTAATGTCAAATTAAATTTACTTTTGCAGTCCCCTCCCAACAACCACAATCCCTTTCCCTCCCTGCCCCCCAACACACACAAAAAGAACCAATGAATTGGTGACTTTCCTATGCAAGACACTAGATATGGTTTATCCATTAACAGGACCCTTGGCAAGCAATTTAGCCTGTAGTTTATACACTTGTATAAAGCAAAAGAGCTAAAGTGTATGGTTTTTAGAATTATTTCATATTCATGCATAGTCTTTTATAATCCAAAATTGTAGCTAAATCTAACTATTCCCCACTTAATCACACAGTATATGACTTACTTTTTTAATACTTTTGTTTATAGGATTCCAAACACCCATAATAACTATATGGTTACTTACATGTCACATTAATTGATCCTGTGTACATTTAATAAGAGCTATGTAAGCCACCACTTGTTTTTCCATTATTTAAATCCATGAAACATGCTAAGTGCTAAAAACAAACAAAAAAACTGTAGATGAAACCAGGTTCATTCCTCTTTCCATTCATTGACATAACATCAAGTGTTCATTTTATACAAGTCTCTTCACAAGGAAACTTTTCAGTTCATGAATCTCTGGAACATCATTTAAACTCTCTGTGTCATAAACTGTCTCCCGAAGGACAAAAAAAGAAAAAAGAAATAGAAATAGATTATCTTTCAGGTCAAAATATTTGTTTCTCTTCCAGGTTGAAAAAATAAAAAATCACCTTAACAATCAGGAATAGTGATCATGTGTTCTGCACTCTTAGGCTCAGACACTCTCAGACTCAGCCTGACTCTAACTGCAAACCTTTGACTAGTTAATCACTGTGAAAATCTGTCCCTTCAATAGAAACTGGTGGTATGTGATATAAGGTGAGCATCTGGCACATAGTAACCCTGAAATAAATGATATCATTCCTATCTTGATTATTATTTTGTTGAATTTTTTTTTTCATTTGTGGGTTCACTTTTTGTTGTAATAATTACAGTTTGGTAACATAACAAACATTTTTGATGCACTAGGATAATAATGGCTAGAGATCCATATTCAAAACTTCAATGACAATACTCCACAGTGGTCTCTCTTCTGTCCATTAAAATTGCATTCCATTTTAACCATCGCTACTCAGGTCAAGCCTTACTGCTTTTTGAGCAAGTTCCAGCCCCTTTCGCCTGTCACAGAAGGTCCTCCATAATTTTGTCTACCTCAAACTCTCTTTCATCATCTTGTATTTTCACAATGTACTATGTCCATAATGTGCTTCAAATTCGTGTCTTCTTTGCCTCTTGCAATTTTTCAAATATACCCAGAACTTGTCTGCCCTGTAGACCTTGCTCATGCTGCTTGGCTCCATTTAGATTACCCAATATTCACATTTAAACTATGGCAATGTCTTATCCATTACTTGAGTTCAGATCTGTTAACAATATATCAACACCCCTAGTAATTTTTCCTTTGCATGCCTATGCATCTGGCCTGGGTTTGTTTACATTTACACATTGATCCTTTCAACTTATTTATTTACAATTTTTATTTCACTCATGAGATTGTAAGTTCCTTGAAGTTTAAATCTTTAAAACATATTTTTTTACTCTTTATAGTGCATAGTGTCTTGCCTTGATATTTAGAGAATATTTGGTTTTGGATAGGAAGTATAGGGAAATAGGCTGAGATCAATTATTGTTGCTAGTAGAAAATTACTTTTCTAAAGCTTGTTCCTAAGGTGAGGAAAATGGTGTGTCAGAATCACATTCTGGGATTTGTGCCAGGCTTACACTTCAAAGTGAGAAGTATTTGAAAATGTAATGCTGAAGTGTTAGAATCTTTCACTAAAGAAGTGTTAATTGTGTTACTTTAGAATATGAAATTTAGTTGAAGTATAACAACACACTTCTCAGTCAAACAAAAAATATAAAAGGTAATAGATATATAATGAATTGGAAATTATTTTTTACAAAGGTTGAGTTCATAGCATATTATTCATGATAGAAAGAAAGCTATTGAGGTCTGTAATATGAAACAGAATCATAGTATATGATACTTCATACTCTTATTAATGACTAAACTACAAGTTAACTGCCATCTCCTTTTCAGTTTTATTGAATGTTCATTAGAAAAAAACCACTATATACTTATTCTTTATTTTCAGTAATAATAATAATATAATATTAATAGTTATAAAAGCCACTTGCTTTGAGAAAAAAATATTACCTTTACTGAGGATTATATTTTGTAATTCAAAATTTATCCCACTTAAAATACTTAGATATATTTACTCTAAATCTGCAAATCTGAATGAATAACAGCACTATCTTAAATATGAAAAATTATCTAAAGAATTTTTTTAAGAATTTTTAAGAGATGACTTAGAGATTTAAAAAGATAAATAACTATTATTTATTAACACCTTGTCAGAGCCAGCAGGAGCACTGCTCAGCACTGCTGCTCTGAATTGCTCTGAGTCCCTGTATTCTTCTAAAGTCTTCCCAACTATGCCAAGGCTGGGTTTTCCTCAAACCCTACCCAATGTACTAACTGTTGGGAACTTAGTCCAAGTTCCTCCTTTATCCTCTGCTCACTATCCTCTGCCTTGGGCTGGACCTCCTTGGACACTGGGTCTTAGATGGAGAAGCCATGAGAAGTTGTGGGTGTATAAGAATGAGTCTTTATTGCAGAAGCCAGTGGCCGCATAGCCATCAGACAAGACAATTCTTCACAGCAAAGTCCATACAGGCAGGCATTTGGACACATCTTTCCCACAAAGCAGCATCAGTCTCTGTACCCACAGCTATGATCTGAGCAGCTGCACACTGCCTCTTAGACTCACAGCCTCACATCATAGTGGTACCTGAGCTCTCTGCCTCATCAGCTTCTCTAGCAGCCTGTCCAGCTCAGCAGCTTCTCCTGTCTCTCCTGCCCAGCACACTGGCTGGTTAACATGGCAGCTATATCTGAGCTCTCTATTAGCTCTTAGCCTTCCATCTTAGCAGTACCAGCTCTCAGCTCCATCTGAGCTCTCCTCTCTCCTGCACACATAGGAGCTACATTCCCTTTCCCTACTGCCTCTGATTCTCTGAGCTCTCTCTACCCTCTCTCTGGTCAGTAATCTGTATATTACTCCTTAGACAAAGAAGGCTACCTGCCAAGAGTGACATCAATCATTTGGGTTACAGAAGGGCACAGTGTACCATGTGTCCTTGCACCCCTCATGGTATCTTGGACTTGGGCACCCTGATAGGCTCATGCTCAGAGTGGCCTTGGCCATTCTGGTGTATTGACAACAAGGCCTCTGTGCTCCTATTGGCCTTGACTATCTGGGGACCTTGGCATGGTTCCCACATACCTCCAATGTGACATCTCCACTAGAGCTCTATAATACCCTTATGAAATTTGAAGCATGTTATCTCAAGTGTATTGAAGAAGAAATGGAGGTCCAGAGAAGGGCTTAGTATGATACCATCATGTACATAATGGTCAAGGAAATGTTTTTTTCTAATGTCTAAAACTGCACTCTCCAATACAGTGGCCTTTAGCCACATGTAACTATTGAGCACTTGGAATGTGGTTAGTGGCACATTTAAAAATTTTAAAGCTGAAGACATGTGAATAATTTTCAGTAAATATCCTTATAGTTTGGGTAAGACTTCACTTCCTTTAATTATTGTTCCACTTTAAGCTTTTATTGTTTCATTTAATTGTGTATGTTGGACATGTTCATTATTTCCAGTATTACACATAAATGCGTTGAAAATCTAGTTGATATCAACATTCATTTAGTTCAAATGATCTTTTTACAAGCTGATGTAATATTTTAATGTTTATATGAATATTTTATATGGACAGCACAAGTAACAGTAACATGTAAATAACTTGTAATTGGTAATTAAATAAAATACCTAAAGGTTTTAGTTATGATATAATTAAACTATTTTTAGTTTACAAATAAGTATGGACACATTTTTAATTTAAAATGAACACACTACTGTGCAGAATGAAATGGCGACATGGAAGCTGGTACTATTGTTATAGGATTCCAGAGCAGGCAAAATAGGGAAACTGAGACAGGAAAGTTAAAACAAGGCCAAACATTGTGGGCAACTTTTTGCCAGCTTGTAAGTAACAAACCATTACCATCCCCAGCCAAGGATACCAGAGCAAATGGTTAAAAAAACCTCCCTAATGAGAGAATGCAGAAAGGGAGCAGGGAAGAGAAAAGGAAAAAAAAGGCAGTTTTACTCCCTAAGCAGAAAAGCCAGTAGTCTCAAGGCCTGGCAAGATAAAATTGCTGGGTGCTTCTCATGAATTTTGGGAAAGCCACAACAAAGTAAAAAAAAGAAGGACCTTGATAATTAATCTGTACCAAAATAGTCAGCAGAGGAATTTTGAGCCCTATAGAGAAGAGAGTATATAACACCTCGACCCCCACCGAACTCGCTCTTCCTATTAGCTGAGAGCCTGTCTGTGCTTCATAAGCCAGGTGTATAGGTTTGCTTGCTTTGGTTTTCAATAAAGGTGCATGCTTTAATTGCTTTAATAAATTGGCTTTTCATATGCAGTTAAGTAAGGTGTCTCATATAAATTCATTTATATGAGCAGACAAGGATCGAGGTTGGGAAGAGCCCTCTCCCACTGGCTCAGGGGGCTGCCCAGTAACACATCTCTGGTGCCAGTGAGAAGTGCCCACCATCTTAGGACTAAACCAATAGAAAAAGAGTGGAAGAAGGTTTGCCAAAGTTTTATGATGTATTGCACTTGCATACATCATTTGCTTTTAGAGCAACACAAAAATGCTTATTTGTTCATTGTGTTAAAATATAATATAGTGAACAATATTTGGAAACACTTTGAGCAAATACATTATTATTTTTTTATATATTTTATTGATTTTTTACAGAGAGGAAGGGAGAGGGATAGAGAGTTAGAAACATAGATTAGCTGCCTCCTGCACAGTTCCCACTGGGGATGTGCCCACAACCAAGGTACATGCCCTTGATTGGAATCGAACCTGGAACCCTTCAGTCCGCAGGCCAACAATCTATCCACTGAGCCAAACCGGTTAGGGTGAGCCAAATACATTATCTACAGTCAAAATGCATCAACACTATTAGTTGCCTGAAATCAGAATTAAATGTCTAACAAAATATTTAAAAATTATTTTTAACAGATTTTTTTTCTAAGTCAGTATTGACGTCATTGGAAAAAAAAAACCACAGAGAAATTAATAAAGACTTGGAAGCATAAGCATAAAGTAAATTTAAGCTATTGACCACTAATAATATCTAAACTAAAAGATGGAATTAACAAACTTTAAAACATTTTAATAGTCTTACAATCTTTAAAAGAAAAGTAAAGATATTGTGTTAGTTTTCTGAGACATAATGTGTGACATTAAAATTACATGACCAACTATAATAGGGACAGAATAGGGCAGATGTTTCAAATAATTGAAAAGGAAAAACAAAAATAAAAAACCATATCCAATTAAAAGCAGTATGAGCAAAAATGTTTAAAGTAGTTTTTTAAAAACAGTAATGAGAAAACAAAATAGGAGGATCGATCTAAATCGTAACAACCCAATTATTGAAAAACAATGCATGAAATAAATTTGCCAATTCTAAATATATTCAAATTAGTATTTAACAATCTAAAACAAAGAATTTATTAATTCAGGTTATCTGACTAAAAAGTAAAAGCAACAAAAATTAATGAAAAATTAATATTTCCCAATTTTATTTGTTTAGTTTTTAAACAGGATATAAATTTTTAATTTTGACAGGCCCTACCTAACATGTCTTGTATTCTTGCACAATAAAGAAATTATTTTTATATGGAGAGATGAAGAAATTTTTCTTATGGAACCTGTTATAAAATTAAGAGGAAAGACTAAAAATGACATTTTACAAAAGTGAAGTCTTCAATTAAGCCATCAAACAATGACTCTTAGAATATGAAAATTTTAATCAATATAAAAATATGCTTAATTCAAAATTTGAAACATTGCAAATACTTTTCTTAGCTTTAGATGAATCATACATTATGAGAGACACTGTCCAATAAATATTTTGGGAGCACTTCAGAGAACATTCAAGTTGACAAAGACATGTCATTTAGCAGCAGAAAAATGGAACTTGTAGCTTAGGTGTTTTTGAATCCTTTCTAAATGAATTTCAGCTAGATAAAGAAAAATTAATTTCTGTCCTGATGTACAGTTCTCCAGCTTTTTTATATTAGGTCAAAATTCCATATTTATTGGAATTAAAACTGATGTTTCCTTTATTGTTTTAGTCCACTGTTATTATATATTAAAAATATCTGTGCTCAGTTTCTGAAGAAATTAAATTAAAGATATAATGCATACAGTTGTTAAAATCATTCATGATATGATACAAGTGTTATATATCACTGCCAATTTATGGAACCTGTTGAAATAGAGAAGAGACTATGAATTTAATGATCTTGTGTTTTTTGCCAGTTCTTATTAGTTGGATTTTGGACAAAAGAAAATTTACTGTGCTGTTAATTCAAAAATTTCTTGAAACAAAATGGATGCTTGCCAAATATTCAATAATTTAAGCCAAATAAATGGCAGTGTGAATTATATATTTCATCAATATGACATTGCATATGAACAAGTGAAATTTGTAGTACCAAAAAAAGGGAAGTCTTATTTGTGATCTGGCTAAACAGGTACAAGAATTTATGTTGAAATAAAAACTTTTCATAGTACAAGTCAATAATAATGACTACACATTTTCCAACATGAATTCATATGCAGATTTTAATTGTATTTGACAGCATTCTATACATTTTTCTCTAAACATAAATGAAAAATTTGAAGGACACTAAGCTGAGTTGACACAAGAGTTAAGAACTGTACTTGACTTGGACAGACATAGTGTTGAAACCAATATTCAAAATAAAAATCTTCTATAAAAGATAAAAAGTTTTGTTAATTTGACTATAAATATTAAAACAAAAGATTCCTGGTAATTGGTTCCATTATTTGAAACTGAAATATATTAAAGACAATTTGCATATATAAATATACTTTTTTATTTCTTTATTGATTAAGGTATTACATATGTGTCCTTATTCCCCCATTACCCCCCACCTTCCACTCATGCCCCCACCCCCCTATAAATATACTTTTCAAACTGTACATTTATCAACTCAATATGAACCAAATATATATAATACAATTTAGCATTCAAATTGAGATGTTATAAGTGTAAAACACACGTGATTGCAATGAAGATGGCACAAAAACTGTAAAATATCTCATCAGTAATGTTTACATTGATTACATATTAAATAAAATATATTATTAGTGCTAATTTTACTAGTTTCCTTTTTTAAGGATGACTACTAGAAAATTTAAAATGACACATGTGGCTTATTTATATCTCTACTAGACAGTGTTCGTTGGTCTAGAATGGAAATAAGGCAGGAATGTTGAGTATCTTGAAAACCACATTTGCCCAGGCCTAAGAGAAATCTTGGCATATGGTTGGTAATTAATAAGCATGTTTGAGTAAAAAAAAATGGACAGTGTGTTTCTCTCTATAGAAATTTTATGGGATGTGTAAGCAGAACTGTATTTTTTCTCCCCCTGAGTCTGTGTCTCTACTTCTTTCTCATTAAACATGATTGTCACAAAAATTCAAAAGTTAGAAAGTTTAATATCTTCTGATCTCACTCTGAGAGATAACTACTATTAATAATTTGGTATATCATTCTAAACTTGGTCACAGCTATCATTCTATTTCCCTACATTTTTTTTATAAACATAACTGGCATCATTATATACACAATTTGTTGTTACCTCATCAAAGAGTTTTACAAATTTTTATTGTAGTCATGCTTGTAAAAATTCAGACATTAACTATACATACACTGTAGAATTCCAGTATATGTTTCCCTCTTAAAAAATTCTTAGATTTCAATGTATCATTTCATGTTTTGTCTATGCAAATGCATGCTATATTTTAGTTTTTTTTTTTTTTAAATTGGTGACATAATATTAGAATAAAATGGGCTTACCTCTTCACTGTTATCTGCCTTGATAATGTTAGGATTAACCTCATTTGCTTTTTCAATTAGTCACTGAGAAAAATCTATACCTAGAGTTATCATCACTTCCATCCTGTATGGCACTGCCTTTCTTAGCTTCTCTTCTTACCTCTAACCCAAAAATACTGAAACCTTTTCTCTGAGCCCTATGCTACAGTCCATCTTCAGCAAAAAAAAACTTAAATATATATATATATATTTCAGAGAGAGATGAAGGGAGAGGGAGTAGGGATAGAAACATCAATGATGAGAAAGAATCATTGATCAGCTGCCTCCCGCATCCTATCATAGGGAGAGAACCCTCACCCAAGGCATATGCCCTGACCAGGAATCAAACCATGACCTCCTCAACCATGGAATCACACTGGCTGGTTTCAAGCAAAAATTTCTATATCACATGCTCAACTCTTCTCTGATCATTCCCTTCTCAGTAAGCTCATTGGGGGAAATTCAGTTCTTTTCTGGCACTGTATCCTACAGTTTTTTGTTTTTGTTTTCTTCAACATGGCTTATTTGACTCTTTTTTAAAATAGGGGAAGTTTCACTATTTAATTCTTACTGGTATTTCCAAAACATTTTCTCTCTAATTCTTAAATCTCCCCTCACCCCCAGCTTTAAATGTCATATTATGAGGCAGTATCTTCAACTATCTGATGTATTTTTTGGGGGGAAGGGTGCACTCATTTTCTAAATTCTGTATCATTCTCATTTGGATCTTGGCTGACTTTCATCCTCTTCAATAGTACTCCTGTTAAAACTCTTATGATTGTTCTAACATCCTGAATTTTCATCTCCATGATTTCGCCATCCTACTTGTCCATCTTCCTCTTAAACCCATGTTCAGAATCTAGATATTTTTATTATCAAACCTTAAAAATTTCAGTTTCAAGCATCCCACTCATTTCCTTAAGTTTTCTCACTCCAACAGCATTTTCATTCAATCAGGAACCACAATTCACTGATCTTACAAATACTTTAATATCCATTGTCTCCTTCATGGCTTCTTAATCTGTCTTAATTTTCATGGTTCAATAATATAAGCACTACTAAATATTCTCATGAATTTATTGCCACATCCTCATTTTGTTGTTATTTTATGGTAAAACCCCAATCCTAGTTAAATTCAATTTTCTACCTCCTACCCAGTCTTGCATCCCTGCAGGTGAATGTGGTTATAGAAAAACCATCATGCTAACATGTCTTATTTTAAACCTCAAATGAACTTTTAATGCTGCCCTAAATCCATACCTACCCTCCAAAGTTACTACTTTATACCTTTTCTTCTCTTTGACCATTCTCACATTCAACAAATGCATTGTTTTGTTTGAGCTTTCTTTGCCATGATCTAAGACCTCTCCCTTTGTACACTTGATCTAATCTTCTTTTAGCTACAAAAGGATAATTATCTATCACTTGTCCCCTGTATGACCAATTCTCCCATTTCCCAATTTATTCCTATTAACAAGCAAAAAAGAATGAATGTTTCATCATCCAAAAAAAAGGAAATTCATTTTTTTCCAGCTCCAGCTATTGCTTAATTTTCTCACTTATGTTACCATTCAGGAAAGTTGTTATGCATGCTCTAAATATTTTTTCTGCGTTCCTTTATATACCCAATCTAACCTGGTTTTCACTTACATTGTTACACCAAAATTACTCTAGTCAAGGATATTATAGCTCATTGTGTTGCTAAGTAAAATTCTCAATCTTCATCTTAGTTGGATTTTCAGTAGGATTTCACTAATTAATCCATCTTCCCTGAAACACATTCTTACTTGGATTACTTGGTACTACATGTCCCTGTTTTTCTTTCTTTCCTTTTCAGTCTCATTTGTTACTTTCTTCCTCATTACTGTAATGTCTAAATACTATAATGTCCCAACATTTAGTCCTTGGACCTTTTTTATATCTATACTCATTTTCACACACACTTTCAAACTCTTAGCTGATAATCCCTAAACTTAAACCTCCAGTGCAGATATCATAACTCCAAATTACTTACTCAATATTTCCAATAGTAATACATATTTTAAACTTAATAGATTGCAAAACCCTCTTATCTCTGTTCTTATATTCCTACCTCAACCCCAAACATGTTCCTTCTGAAGTCTTCCCCATCTCAATTAAGAGCAACTGTACTCTTTGGATTAATTTGTGGGGAACTGAAAACTTTACAATTTTATATTTAAACTAGAGGCCCAATGCATAAAAACTCATGCAAGAGTAGGCCTTCCTTCCCCTGGCTGCTGGCACCAGCTTCCCTCCAGCACCTGGGACTCTGGCTTCCCTCCTCTGGCCACCAGCAGGCACCTGGGACCTCCAGCCCCGGCTTCGTCAGGAAGGACATCCAGGATGACGAACGGAAGATGTCCAATTTAATTAGCATATTACCCTTTTATTATTATAGATAATGAAGCATAAGTTCTTTTTAAGATTATTTCCAATATAACCTACCAAACATCATAGTTTTGCTTAGCCTACCTTATATCTGCTCAGAACAGTTAAATTAGCCTACAGTTGGATAATTATCTAGAGTTTCACCCCAAGAGTAATTGCCTTTCTCTTCTGCTTCTCACTGTACAGACACAATGAGATGCAAAAACAAACACACACTATTTTAAAAATGCTGGCAACACAATTCCCTGTAGATTATTAGTGTTTATCTTTGTGATCTCATAGCTCACTGAGAATCATGGTTCAATGTTGCTGCCCCATATCATAAAAAGGCATCACAAAACATATAAGTAGCTGGGGAAATTATCAAAATTCAATGACATATGAGTTATACTGAATAAATATCACTTTTGTATCATCCAAAAGTTGAAAAATTGCAAGTCAAACTATGGTAAATCTGAGATCATTTATATTGATTAAACTTACAGGTAGATAATGAGAGCCAGTTTTTCTTATGGTCTGAGAAAGAAGTTACAAATAAGAAAAGGGAGACGACTAACATTGAGTATATGGAATCATGATTATTAATGTGATCTTTAAAAAATTATATATATGGATAGATAGATACAGAGATAATTATAGATGTGTGCATGTGTGAGTGCATGTATGAATGGGGTAATCTACAGACATATATATTCCAGGCCTATCAACTCAGAGGGAGTGGAAGCAGTGAAACCCAGATAGCAATTAGCATACCAGTACCCTGAACATGGTTTCTAAGTATCTTTCCCTAGTGAAAGTACACAAGGCTTCTTAGAGATCTAGAAGCTCTCCAGGACTAAGGCAGGAAAAATATAAAACTTTTCTGGAGCATTTTGTAGTTCCAGAAAGTAAAGAAGTACAAAAACAACAACAACACAGGAGAGGGCACATGATCCCACATGGAAGAGCTCTCAGTGGCTGAAATTGAAACAACTTGAGCAACAGAAGAAATTATGTTTTTAAATTATATTTCAAAGTTGTTGTTTTTTTTTTTAAAGAATCAGTATAGATACAAATAAATAAGTGAACAACTGGGGAGTAGAGAAAATTCTTCCTGATGGAAAAATTTCAGTTAAGTGTAGATAGAATAAAGGAAATAGTAAATCACCACTAAACCTCCAGGCAAGATTCACTAAGAGATGTAAAATTAAGGGGCAAGAGTTAAACAGAAACATGATATTTGTATAGTCTAAAATTATCTTTCCCCAAATGTTTAGTATTTACTAAGGAAAAAATAGTAACTTTACAGAGAAAAATCCTGGCCACTTTGACCATGTGATTAAGATTAACATGACCAGTAATACTCATGGGCATTGTATGTCTTGAAATAATGCACCAAGGAAAGCACACGGACAAGACCTATTTGAAAGCCATTCTACCAAATAACTGATAAGTATCCTTGTGAAAGATAAGGAAAGATTGAAGAACTGTTAAAATTTGGAGGAGATTAAAGAGATATGACAATGCAATGAATTGTAATCTGGGACAGAATAAAAAATACTTAGTAGAAAAAAGATGAAATCCAAATAAATTCTGTAGTTGAATGGTCTTGCTTTAAGGTTAATTATTTATGAAAATTGTTCTATGGTTATGGGTAAACTTAATATAAGGGAAAGAGGGATAAAAGGTATACTGTTTTTGAAAATATTATGTAAGAAAATTATGTCAAAAACAAAAAAAACTTTGTCTGCTTCTAGTCAAGGTTGTACTATAAAGAGATGTTCAACAATCCCTCTCCTTACTCTAAACCCATAAAAATAACAGGTAAAAATAAAAAAGTAAAATTATAAAAGATAATACCAAGTTTCTGAAATATAAACATATTGTCATGGATCAAATATAGAACAAAGCAGTGGTTAAGAGGGCTGAAGCCACAGGCCTAGTCAGCTCTGGGTTTAGAAACAGGCCTGTGTGACTGAAACAGGATAATGGGAAGGAGAAATGCTTCATATGAAGTACGGCAATGAATCCACTCTTAGTGAAAAAGGAACCAGGGAGAGGAGAGACAAAGAGACAGAGATCACAAATTGAATTATTCAACAATCACTACAAACCTTTTCTCCTTAGCTTATATAAATAAAAGTGTTAGCATTCTCAACTTCCTTTAAAGCTAAATTATGATGCATTTCTAGTCATTGAGATGAGTGTTAGTTTTGTATAAAAATGTCTTGGCCCAAATATAATCTTATTTGAAGAAAATCCTTGGGCCATTTTTATTATTTCTGCTTGAAATATCTGGAGGTGTAGCTATTGTATTCAGAACATAAGGATAAAAGCATACATTATGGATGACAGAGTATGGAGATAGACAGAACCAGATGTCATCCTAGGGCTCTTACCAGCCATAATTTCTTGCCTCTCTATACCTTGTTATGTGAGAAAAACACACCCTTCTTCATTTGTTCAAGCTATTGCTTGATTTTTTTTCTAACAGCAAAAGGCAGTTGTAGCCAAAACCGGTTTGGCTCAGTGGATAGAGCGTCAGCCTGCGGACTGAAGGGTCCCAGGTTCGATTCCGGTCAAGGGCATGTACCTTGGTTGCAGGCACATCCCCAGTAGTGGGTGTGCAGGAGGCAGCTGATCGATGTTTCTCTCTCATCGATGTTTCTAACTCTCTATCCCTCTCTCTTCCTCTCTGTAAAAAATCAATAAAATATGTTTAAAAAAAAAAAAAAGGCAGTTGTAACTAGGTCAGAGAAAAGCTAAAATCATGCTACTCAAGGTGTGTATGCCATCAAAATTCTGAAACATGAGAATAAACCTTAAAAAATACAAGTAAAAAACAATCGTAAAAACATGAACTCACTCTAGCAGGGATGAAAACATCAAGAAATCTGAAACAGTCTTTAGAATAAATGTATTTTGAATTCAAAGTGATAACTGAAGAAATAACAGCCATAAAATAGAACAAGAATCCATGAAATAAAAGATTTAGCAATAAAACAAGAACTGATGGGTTTAGAGGGGAAGAAATTGAAATCATAAAGAAAATTTATATTTTAAACCCTTAAAACTAGGAATAGAGAGGACCTTCTTAATTTTATAAAAGATATCTAAGATAACATCATACTCTTATGATGACAAATTCATACTCTTAAATGATGAAATGTTGGAAGTATTTTATATAGATATTAGTGTATAAAATGTGGTTTTATAAATTCACTTTAATTTCAGGGTTTGATAAGAATTGATCATTTAATAAATTATATACAATAATGAGAACCAACAATAACCCAAACAATTTTGAAGAAAATAAGAAATTGTAGGAAATATCAATTTTTTAAAGTTATACTTATTAAAGAACTGTGTTTTTGTCATGTTTAGTACTAGTGTTGACTTAATAATTTATTAATTTAGTAATAGTGTTTAGTTTACTATTATTGCAGGAATATGCATAACACAGATTAATACATACATGACAATTTAGCAAACAATAGAGATACGAAAACAGATAAATTGTTAAATAATGAAAGACTTTGATAAATGTTGTTGGACAACTGGCTCTCTAGATGGATAAAAATTAAATGAGATTCCTGACTTATATGCAAGATAAATAAGTATCATTAAAAACAAATTATAAAAAGTTAGATCTTAAAATTGAATTTTAGAAGAAAGTAGAACCTAATATTTTTATAAGGTCATAATAATTAAATATTTCTTGAACAAGTCACCAAAACAAAATTATAAAGGTATTGATATTGTAGGTCTAATTGGTTGATCAAAGGTAAAAAAGTCTAGCTTCACTAAACTTTATATTGTTACTGAAAGTCTATATTTAAGTGCTACTGAGCAAATCCAAGTCAGAAATAATAAGATTAAAGTCTCAAACCTAAGTTAAAAAATTCAAATATTTAGACAGTTCTTATTTAATCTATTAAAAAGGACTGTCCAAAGGGATGCCAGACTAGGGTAGAATCATCATGAAAAGCACAGACAAAACTACTCTGGTCATGTATTGTCCATATTTTTTATGTGCTAGCTCAGCTACTCTGAGAAGGTAACCCTAATTCTTTAGGTTGGGTAAGTAAAACTGTAATTGCAGAAAAAAAAAAATAACAGTAAGAAAAAAACAAAATGAAAAAATTAATCCCATGGTATTATCAGTTATATAATAATTTATTTGTAAGCATCCTAATGATGCATGATGATTTTATCTGCATTTTTAAAGTGCTTAAAGCATTTATGAGATTTACACAAGTTAGGGTTATAAGGAGAGTAATGAATTAAGTTTGCAATCAATATTCAAATTGACTTTATAATTTTATAATTATACTAGAGGCCCAGTGCACAATTCGTTCAGGGTGGGGTCCTGTCAGGAGGAGGAGATGATGGGAGGTTGGCCAGCCAGCCCACCCTGTTTGGGGCTGATCAAGGCCGGGCTGGGGGGCCAAATGGGGTGAGGGGCCAATCGGGGGTCAGCAGCTGGGGGAGGGGCTGGGGGAGGTGGGCCGTCCAGCCCAACCCCTGATTGGTGTCAGACGGGGCCAGGGCCAATCGGGTTGTGGGGGCCCATCAGGGGTGGGGCCAGCCGAGGGGAGGGGCTGCAGGCGGTTGGCCAGCCAGCCCTACCCCTGATTGGGGGCTGCAGGAGGTTGGCTGGCAGGCCTCATCCCCTATTGTGATAGAGGGGGGTGATCAGGGGCAGGGCTGGCCGGGGGGAGGGGCTGCGGGCCTATGGAGTGGTGGGGGCCCATCAGGGGTGGGGTAGGCTGGGGAGAGGGACTGCAGAAGGTTGGCCGACCAGCACTACCCCCTATTGGGGTGGGGCCATCCAGGGGGAGGGGCTGCAGGCCAATCTGGGTGGTGTGGGCTGATCGGGTGCAGGGCCAGCCAGGGGAAAGCCTCAGATGTCGGCTGCCCAGTTGATGCCCCATGCACAAGCAAGCCTTGGTTGTTGGCTGCCCAGTTGCCTAGGGTTGGCCCGAGGTGCAGGATCTTCCTTAAGAAAAAGAAGAAAAACAAAAAAAACAAAAACAGAAGAACATAATTATATAGCATATTATGGCAATAAATACATACCTATCAATAATCACTTTAAATGAAAATGGCTTAAATGTGCCAATCAAGAGTAGGATAGCTGAATAGATTAAAAAAAAAACAAGACCAATACATATGCTGTCTATAGGAGACCCACCTCAGAATTAAAGCTACACACAGACTAGAAGTAAAAGGATAGGAAAAAGAAGTTTATTGCAAATGGAAGTGAAAAAGAAAAGATGGGGTAGTAATCATTATATCTGACAAAATAGACTTTCAAAGACTATAGGAAGAGACAAAGAAGAATATTACCTAATGATAAAAGGAGAAATACAAGAGGATATAACACTGGTAAACATTTATACTCACAACATTGGAACAACTAAATATATAAAGCAAATCTTGATGGAAATAAAGGGAGATATCAACAGTAGAAGACTCATAGTAGGGGATTTTAACACACCATTGAAATCAATGCACAGATATTTCAGACAGAATATCAATAAGAAAATGGTGTCCTTAAATAAAATACTAGATTAGATGGATTTAATGGATAGAATGTATATTCCTGGAATATTTTCAAGAATAGGCCACATGTTAAGACACAAAACAGGTCTCAGTAAATGTATTTATTTATTTATTTATTTATTTATTTATTTTTAATTTCTTTATTGATTATGGTGTTATATATGTGTCTTATCCCCCCATTGCCCCCCTATCCCCCACTCATGCCCTCATCCCTCTGTTATCTGTGTCAATTGGTTAGGCTTATATGCATGCACACAAGTCCTTCGGTTGATCTCCCCCCTTTACCCCCACCCTCCCTTACCTTCCCTCTGAGGTTTAATGGTCTGATCAATGTTTCTCTGTCTCTGGATCTGTTTTTGTTCATCAGTTTATGTTGTTCATTATATTCCATAAATGAGTGAGATCATGTGATATTTACCTTTCTCTGACTGGCTTATTTCACTTAGCATAATGCTCTCCAGTTCCATCCATGCTGTTACAAATGGTAAGAACTCCTTCTTTTTTACTGCAGCATAGTATTCCATTGTGTAGATGTACCGCAGTTTTTTAATCCACTCATCTGCTGATGGGCACTTAGGCTGTTTCCAAATCTTAGCTATGGTGAATTGTGCTGCTATGAACATAGGAGTGCATATATCCTTTCTGATTATTGTTTCTAGTTTCTTGAGATATATTCCTAGAAGTGGGATCACTGGGTCAAATGGGAGTTCCATTTTTAGTTTTTTGAGGAAACTTCATACTGTTCTCCACAGTGGCTGCACCAGTCTGCAGTCCCACCACCAGTGCAAAAGGGTTCCTTTTTCTCCGAATCCTCGCCAGCACTTGTCGTTTGTTGATTTGTTGATGATAGCCATTCTGACAGGTGTGAGATGATATCTCATTGTCGTTTTGATTTGCGTCGCTCGGATGATTAATGACTTTGAGAATGTTTTCATATGCCTCTTGGCCTTCCTTTTGTCTTCTTTTGAAAAGAATCTATTTAGGTCCATTGCCCATTTTTTGATTGGGTTGTTTATCTTCCTTTTGTTAAGTTGTATGAGTTCCCTGTAAATGTTGGAGATTAAGCCCTTATCGGTGATAAGATTGGCAAATATGTTCTCCCATGCAGTGGGCTTTCTTGTTGTTTTGTTGATGGTTTCTTTTGCTGTGAAAAAGCTTTTTATTTTGATGTAGTCCCATTTGTTTATTTTTTCTTTTGTTTCCATTGCCCTAGGAGCGGTATCAGTGAAGTAATTGCTTCGGCATATGTCTGAGATTTTGCTGCCTATGAATTCCTCTAGGATTTTTATGGTTTCCCATTTTGTGTTTAAGTCCTTTATCCATTTTGAGTTTATTTTTGTATATAGTATAAGTTGGTGGTCTAGTTTCATTTTTTTTTTTGCATATATCTGTCCAATTTTCCCAACAGCATTTATTGAAGAGACTGTCTTGACTCCATTGTATGTTCATGCCTCCTTTGTCGAATATTAATTGAGCATAGTGGCTTGGGTTGATTTCTGGGTTCTCTGTGCTATTCCATTGATCTATATGTCTGTTCTTGTGCCAGTACCAGGCTGTTTTGAGAACAGTGGCTTTGTAATACAGCTTGATATCTGGTATTGAGATCCCACCTACTTTGTTCTTCTTTCTCAGGATTGCTGTGGCTATTCGGAGTCTTTTTTTATTCCAGATGAATTTTTGGAGAGTTCTTTCTAGGTCTGTGAAATATGCCGTTGGTATTTTAATGGAGATTGCATTGAATCTATAGATTGCTTTGTATAGTATGGACATTTTAATGATGTTGATTCTACCAATCCATGAACATGGTATGTTCTTCCATCTGATTATGTCTTTGTCTATCTCTTTCCACAGTGTCCTGTAATTTTCCGCGTATAGGTCTTTTACCTCCTTAGTTAAGTTTATTCCTAGGTATCTTAATTTTTTTGGTGCTATGGTAAATGGGATTGCTTTTTTAGTCTCTCTTTCTGTAAATTCAGTATTGGTGTATAGAAATGCCATAGATTTCTTGGTGCTAATTTTGTATCCTGCTACATTGCCAAATTCATTTATTAAGTGTAATAATTTTTTGATGGAGTCTTTAGGGTTTTCTATGTACAGTATCATGACATCTGCAAATAAGGACAGTTTTACTTCTTCTTTTCAAATTTGGATGCCTTTTATTTCTTCTTCTGGTCTGATTGCAATGGCTAGTACTTCCAGTACTATGTTGGACAGGAGTGGTGAGAGTGGGCATCCCTGTCTTGTTCCTGTTCTTAGGGCAAATGGTTTTAGTTTTTGCCCATTGAGTATGTTGGCTGTGGGTTTGTCATATATGACTTTTATTATGTTGAGGTATGATCCTTCTATTCCCACCTTGCTGAGAGTTTTTATTAAGAAAGGGTGTTGGATTTTGTCAAATGCTTTTTCTGCATCAATTGATATGACTATGTGATTTTTATCTCTCAATTTGTGTATGTGATGTATCACGTTTATTGATTTGCAGATATTGTACCATCCTTGCATCCCTGGGATAAATCCTACTTGGTCATGGTGTATGATCTTTCTGATATACTGCTGGATCCGATTTTCTATAATTTTGTTGAGGATTTTGGTATCTATGTTCATGAGGGATATTGGCCTTTAATTCTCTTTCATTGTGTTTTCTTTATCAGGTTTTGGTATTAGGGTGATGCTGGCTTCATAGAATGAGCTTGGAAGTGTTCCTTCCTCTTGAATTTTTTTGAATAGTCTGAGGAGGCTAGGTTTTAGTTCTTCCTTGAATGTTTGGTAAAACTCCCCTGTGAAGCCGTCTGGCCCTGGGCTTTTGTTTGCTGGAAGCTTTTTGATGACTGCTTCAATTTCTTCCATAGTTATTGGCCTATTGAGATTTTTAGAATCTTCCTGATGGAGTTTTGGAAGGTTGTACTTTTCTAGGAATGTGTCCATTTCCTCCAGGTTGTCTAGTTTGTTAGACTAGAGTTGTTCATAGTATTTTTTAACAATTCTTTGTATTTCTGTGGGGTCTGTTGCTATTTCTCCCCTTTCATTTCTGATTTTGCTTATTCGGGTCCTCTCTCTTTGCTTCTTGGTGAGCCTGGCTAGAGTTTTGTCAATCTTGTTTTTCCTTTCAGAGAACTAGCTCTTGGTTTCATTGATCCTTTGTATTGTTTTTTTTATCTCTATGTCATTTATTTCTGCTCTGATCTTTATTATCTCCTTCCTTCTACTCACTTTGGGCTTTTCTTGTTGCTTTCTTTCTAATTCTTTGAGTTGTAGAGTTAGATGATTTATTACCATTTTTTCTTGTTTTTTTGAGGTAGGCCTGTAGCGCTATAAACTTCCCTCTCAGGACTGCTTTCATTGTGTCCCATAGGTTTTGGATCATTGTGTTTTTATTGTCATTAGTTTCCAGGATGTTTTTTAATTTCTACTTTGATCTCTTTGGTAACCCAATCTCTGTTTAATAACATGCTATTCAGCTTCCAAGTATTTGAATTTTTTTGCCTGTTTTTATTGTAATTTATTTCTAATATTATGCCATTGTGGTCTGAGAAAATGCTTGATATGATTTCAATCTTCTTGAATTTGGGGAGACTTTGCTTGTGACCCAATATGTGCTCTATTTTTGAAAATGTCCCATGTGCACTTGAGAAGAACGTATATTCCGTGGCTTTCGGGTCAAATGTTCTGAAGATGTCAATTAGGTCCATCTGATCTAGTGAGTCACTTAGGATTGTTGTTTCTTTGCTGATTTTTTTGTCTGGAGGTTTTATCCAGTGATGTCAGTGGTGTAAAGTCCCCTACTATGATTGTATTGTTGTCTATCTCTCCCTTGATATCTTCCAGGAGTTTTTTTTTTTTTTTATGTATTTGGGTGCTCCTGCATTGGGTGCACATATGTTTATCAGGGTTATATCCTCTTTTTTATCAATCCCTTTAGTATTATGAAATGGTCTTCCATATATCTTGTTATGGCCTTTACTTTGAGGTCTATTTTGTCAGATATAAGTATTGCTACCCCAGTGTTTTTTTCATTTCTATTTGCCTGAAAGATATTTTTCCATCCCTTCACTTTCAGTCTGTGTGAGTCCCTTGTTCTAAGGTGGGTCTCTTGTAGAGAGCATATATATGGGTCATGTTTTCTTATCCATTCACTCACTTGATGTCTTTTGATTGGAGCATTCAGTCCATTTACGTTTAAAGTTATTATTGAAAGGTAATTGTTTGTAGCCATTTTTATTTTTTGTGACTGTGTTCTTTCTTACCTTTTTATTTCTTCTTTTTACATCATTCCCTTTAGCATTTCTTGCATTACTGGCTTGGTAGTGATAAATTCCCTTAGCCTTTTTTTTTTTTTTGTCAGTGAAGCTCCTTATTTCCCCTTCAATTTTGAATGATAGCCTTGCTGGATAGAGTATTCTTGGATTCAGTCCTTTGCTTTGCATCACTTTGTAAATTTCCTTCCATTCTTTTCTGGCCTGCTGTGTTTCTGTTGAGAAATCATTTGATAATCTAATGGGAGCTCCCTTGTATGTAACTTTCTGTCTCTCTCTTGCAGTCTTTAAGATTCTCTCTTTGTCCTGAACATTTGCCATCGTAATTATGATGTGTCTTGGTGTGGGTCTTTTCGGGTTCATCTTGTTTGGAACTCTCTGTGCTTGTGTGACTTTTTTCTTCCCCACATCAGGGAATTTTTTGACATTATTTCTTCAAATAGGTTTTCTAACCCTTGATCCTCTTCCTGTTGTTCTGACACCCCTATTATTTGTATATTGCTTCGTTTCATGTTGTCCCATAGCTCCCTTAGGCTCTCCTCCTGTCTTTTAATTTTTTTTCTCCAATTGCAGTTCAGTTTGGGTGTGTTTTGCTTCCCTGTCTTCTAATTTGCTAATTCGGTCCTCTGCTTCTCCTAGTCTACTGTTGAAACTTTCCATCGTGTTTTTTTATTGTAGCTATATCACTCTTCATTTCTTCTTGATTCTTACATAAGTTATTGATTTTTTCATCCATTTCTTCTTGATTCTTACATAAGTTGTTGATTTTTTTCCTCCATCTGGTTTATGAACTGTATGACCCTTATTCTGAATTCTTTTTCTGACATATTGCTTGCCTCTGTATCGCTTAGCTGCTTTTCTGGCGCTTCCTCCTTTCCTTTCCTTTGGGGGTTTCTTTGTCTTCCCATTTTTGGTCTCACCGACTGATCTAGATGTCTAGTTGTGCTGGGGCTGCTCCTTGGGTGGCAGTGGCTCCTCGGGCTGCAGTTGCTCCTCTGGTTGTCACTGAAGTGGCTGCTCCTCAGTTAGCAGTGGCTCCTCTGGTGGGTGCTGTTCACAGCAGTGGTGTCTCCTCTGGCTGGTGGGGGAGGCTGCTCACACAGCTGCTGTTATTTGGATGGGGGTGGGCTGATTATGAGGTTGCTGCTCCTTGGATGGGGACGGGTTGCTCGTGTCCGCTGCTCCTTGGATGGGGCTGGCTGCTCACTTGGCTGCTGCTCCTTGGACAGGGGTGGGCTGCTCGGGTGGCTGCTGCTACTCGGATGGGGGCGGACTGCACGCTGATGCTGTTCCTCAGATGGGACGGGCTGCTTCTGAGGCTGCCGCTTCTTGGACAGGAGCAGGTTGCTTGCCGGGCTGGTGCTCCTTGTACAGGTGCAGGCTCCTCAGGCAGCTGCTGCTCCTCGGACGGGGGCGGGCCACTCTCCTAGCTGCTGCTCATCGGACAGATGCAGGTTGCATGTGTCTGCTGCTCCTCGGACCAGTGTGGGATGCACAGGACTGCCGCTCCTCAGACATGGGCAGTCTGCCCGTGTGGCTGCTGCTCCTCAGATGGGGGTGGGCCGCTCAGCCAGCTGCTGCTCGTTGGCTAGGTGCAGGCTGTGGGTGGCTGCTGCTCCTCTGACCAGTGCAGGCTGCACAGGACTGCTGCTCCTCGGATGTGGGTGGTCTGCTCGTGTTGCTGCTGCTCCTTGGTCTGGGGCGGGCTGCTTGGGTGGCTGCTGCTCCTCGAATGGGGGAGGGCTTCTTGCGGCACTGCTGTTCCTCATACCGGGGCGGGCTGCTCACACAGCTGCTGCTCCTTGGACAGGGGATGGGCTGCTTGTGCGGCTGCTGCTCCTCGGATGGGGCAGGCTGCGCGGGGCTTCCACTCCTCAAATGTGGGCAGGCTGCTCTTGTGGCTGCTGCTCCTCAGACGGGGTATTGGGCCACTTATACAGCTGCTGCTCCTTGGACAGGAGCCAGTCACGTGAGGCTGATGCTCTTAGGCCTGGGGCAGGCTGTTCGCGGGGCTGCTGCTCCTCAGACAAGGTGCGGGCCGCTCACACAGCTGCTGCTCCTTGGACAGGCCACGTGAGGCTGCTGCTCTTCGGACAGGAGCGGGCTGCTCACGTGTCTGCTGCTCATGTGGTTGCAGTGCCCTGGGCTAAAGCGTTGGGCCGGTCAGAGGGGAGCTTGCTTCAGAACTCACAGGAGCCTGCGCCCAGGGTGGTTGGATACTCATTGACCATGGGACCACAGCCGAGGTAGCAGGACCCTGGCAGGGGTGGCTTTAGAGTCCCAGGTGTTCTCTGAGGGCACCCTGGGTGGAGGGAGATGAGGCTGGGATCCCAGTGACAGCAGCTCTCCCCTTCAAAAAGGCTAGGCCTCTGAGGACAAATGGCCTCCCGGTACTGTTTGCAATGGTAGCAGAGGCTGCCTAGTTAGGCAAGCCCGGTTAGCCTGTCCCAGAAGGTCCTGCGGGATCTAACTGTGCCTCACTCACACACACACACACATCCCACATGACCACACTCTCCTCTTTTGCTCTCTCCCTCACTGCCACCTTCTTCCTGCCTCTGTAGTTGGGTCTGGGTGTTATTGACCCATTTGTGGATGGAGTTTCCTCTCCAGGTGTCTGGTGAATGTGGCTCACTCTCTAGCTCCTGGCCAGACAGGATAAAACTTACCTCGACAAGACACAACACAAAGGGAACAAAGCATGAATACACTCACAGCACCAATGTCCCCACTATAAGTAACCACCTGAGAAAAGAGAATTAGGAGAGAGAAAAGAGAGCACAAATTATATCAAAGAGAGAAAAAGATAAGAGAGAAAAGAAAAAGGAAGAAAAAGGATAATATATATATATATATATATATATATATATATATATATGGAAAACACCACAGAACCATTAGATAAACCAAAAAAATACAAACACCAAACACCCAGCAAAGAGGGTGGGGGCAAAATCTGTAGAGGTTGAGCTTATATACAGAAAATAAGGTTAAGAATTGGATGAATATGGGGAGGTCCTCAGTTCAGTATAGAGGAAGTAGAAAGGGGATGGGTGGATAAGAAGAAAGAGAATGAGAAGAAAATAATAATAATAATAATAAATTTCCAAAAAAAGATTTCAAAAATGGCATAAAAATTAAAAAAATAGCAAATAAAAATAAAATAAAATAGAGTGATGGAAAAATAATGCGAAAATAAATAGAAAATGAAGCAACAAATAAAAACAGGGAAACAAAGAAAAAAGATAAAATAATAATAAAAAAATAAAAATGAAAAAGTGAAGTGTCATTCCTTTGGCTGGCTTAAGATCCCAGTCTTCTATACTGTCTTTAGGCCAGTCCCTTTGGACTCTCAGGGATTATTTGGGGTTTTTTTCTCTCAAATCCTTTGTACTATTCAGGGTGGGATCTGGGTGTGGCTGTATTGGTTGCCTGGAAACTGGAGGGAGGGGCTATCTCTTCAGGACAAAATGGCTGCCCAGGTCCCGGGCTCAGGTATGACTCAGTGTCAGGCTCACTGCCACCTCTCCTGGACCCCCTACTCTCCCCAGACTCCAAGGGTCTGCACCTTCTCCCTCACCCCAGCCACGGGTAAGTGTCCGTATCCGAAAGGTCCTATGAACTAGGCTCAGTGGAGAAAGGCTCAGGCCACCG
Organism: Eptesicus fuscus; assembly: GCF_027574615.1. Classification (NCBI taxonomy): domain Eukaryota; kingdom Metazoa; phylum Chordata; class Mammalia; order Chiroptera; family Vespertilionidae; genus Eptesicus; species Eptesicus fuscus. Next base: position 87,829,661 of record NC_072475.1, on the reverse strand, counting down.
AGAGGGGAGAGACTGGGTCTCTGCAGGCTCCTCTCTTGCCAGTGCTGTGAGGTCTGGCTAGCCCTTCAGGCTGCACCCTCTGGGTTCAACCCTTTGTGACTGTGGACCCAGTTCTAGAATCCCTTGCAGTCCAGCAGTCCTGTGGCCCTTCTTTCCACAGTCAGACACTGTGCCTGTCCCCAGGGATGCGGCTTGGTGCTGTGAGGGTTCCCTCCGACCCTCAGGGCTCAGGGGTCTGGCAGACTCGCCTGCCCAGCTCCTCGATTTTACCCTTTTCCAGGGATCCTATGCCCTTCCCAGCTGCAAACTGTCTCACCCGCTGAGTCTCCTTTGCCAATTCGGGTTGCATGTTACTCGTTTCAGCTGTTCTTTCTATCTGCCTCAGTAAATTTAAGGAGATTGAAATCATATAAAGCATCTTCTCTGATCATAATGATATGAAACTAGAAATCAATCACAAGGGAAAAAAACACACAAGGACATACAGACTAAATAACATGTTACTATACAATAAATGGGTTAACAATGAGATAAAGAAAGAAATAAAAAGATACCTTGAAGCAAAAGAAAATGAGAACAAAACAACCCAAAATTTATGGACACAGAAAAAGCAGTCCTAAGAAGGAAATTTATAGCATTACAGGACTACCTCAAAAAAAAAAAAAATCTCAAATAAACAATCTAACTTTACATTTAAAGGAATTGGAGTAAAAAAGAAACAAAGCCCTTAGTGAGTAGAAGAAAGAAAATAATATAGATCAGAGGAAAAAAGAAACAAAATAGAGTCTAAAAAAAAAAAAAAATCAATGAAACTAAAAGCTGGTTCTATGTAAAGATAAGCAAGATCATCAAACCTTTAACCACTCATCAAGAAAAAAGAAAGAGGTCCAATATTTCAGAAATAAAATCAGAAATGAAAGAGAAATAACAACTGATGATACTACAGAAATACAAATAATTGTAAAACATATTATGAACTAATATATGCCAAAAACATTGGACAATCTGTATCAAAAGGATAAATTCTTAGAAAGGTACAATCTTCCAAAACTGAATTAGGAAGAATAAGAAAAATTGAATAGACCAATAATAACTGATGAAATTATAGCAGTAATCAAATAACTCCCAGCAAACAATATTCCTGGACCAGAGGGCTTCACAGGGGAATTTCATCAAACTTTCAAAGAAGAACTAAAACCTATCCTCCTCAAACTATTCTAAAAAATATTCAAGAGGAAGAATTACTCCCAAGCTCATTTTAAAAGGTGAGCATTATCCTAAGTCCAAAACAAAGAAAGAAAATTATAGGCCAATATCCCTGATGAACATAGATGCTGAAATACTCAACAAACTATTAGCAAAGCAGATCCAGCAATACATTTAAAAAGATTATATATCATGATCAAGTGGAATTTATTCCAGTGATGCAAGGTCAGTAAAATATCTTTCAATCAATAAATGAATACACTATATAAATGAAATGAAAGATAAAAATTACATGATATCAATAGATGCAGAAAAAGCATTTGAAAAAATCCAGCACCCATTTATTTTATTTATTTATTTTAAAATTATCTTTATTATTGAAAGTATTACAGATATCCCCATTTTTTCCCATTGACCTCTTCATCCCACACCTGCCCCCCCACTCCATGGATTATACATATATGCATATAGGTTCTCTGGTTAATCTCTCCCCGCCCACCCACCCTCACCTTCCCTCTGAGATTGATCAGTCTGTTCCATGCTTCTATGTCTTTGGATCTGTTTTGCTCATCAGTTTATTTTGTTCATTAGATTCCACATGGGAGTGAGATCATGTATCTTTTTTACTTGACTTTCTCTGACTGGCTTATTTCACTCAGCAAAGTGGGAATAAAGGGAACATACCTCAACGTAATAAAGGCCATATATGACAAACCCATAGCCAACATCATATTCAACGGGCAAAACCTAAAAGTGTTTTCCTTAAGATCGGGAATAAGAGAGTGATGTCTGCTTTCACTGCTTAGTCAATGCAGTACTGAAAGTCCTAGTCACAGAAATCAGACAAGAAGAAAAAAATAAATGGCATCTAAATTGGAAAGAAAAGAGTAAAACTATAGTTGTTTGCAGATGACATGATTTTGCATATAGAGATCTCTCAAGATTCCACCAAAAACTACTAGAACTGACAAATTATTTCAGTAAAGTAGCAGGGTACAGAATAAATATTCAGAAATCAATTTGCAGTCTTATACACCAATAGTGAACTATCAGAAAGGGAAACTAAAAAAAAAAAAACAAAAAACAATCCCGTTCACAGTTGCTTGAAAAACATAAAATACCTAGGAATAAATTTAAATAAGAATATGAAAGACCTGCACTTGGAAAATTGTAAGACACCGAAGAAAGAAACTGATGAAGATACAAGTAAGTGAAAGCAAATAGCGTGTTCATGGATAGGATAATTAATATTATTAAAATTTCTGCACTACCCAAAGCAATCTATAGATTCAATGTAATTCCTATCAAGATACCAATGGCGCATTTCACAGAACTACAAAATTTTTTACAAAAATTTATATGAAACACAAAATACCCCATATACCCCAAAATACCCCACAGAAATCTTAAGAAATTAGAACAAAATAAGAGGAATCAAACTCTGATATCAAACTATACTACAAGGCCATGCTAGTCAAAACATCATGGTATTGGCATAAAAACAGACATATAGATCAATGGAACAGAGTAGAGAGCCCAGAAGTAAATCAATACCTTTATGGTCAATTTGAGAAAGCAGGCATAAACATACAATTGGGCAAAGAGTGAGTTGGGAAAATTGGATAGATACGTGCAAAAAAAGAAAACCCCACAAAAAACTAGACCACCTTCTTACAACATACACAAGAATAAACTGAAATTGATTAAAGACTTAAATGTTAGACTCAAAACCATAAACATTTTAGAAGAATACATAGGCAGTAAAATCTCAGACATTTTTCAATGTAAGTGTTATTTCTGATATGTCTCCTTGGACATTTCTCAATGTAATTGTTTTTTCTTGAAACAAAAGAAAAAAATAAACAAATGGAAGGACATCAAACTAAAAAGGAACACAACAAAGAAAACCATCAACAAAATAAAAAGACAACTCACTGAATGGGAGGACATATTCACTAGTGATACATCTGACAAGAGGTTAATATCCAAAATTTATAATGAACTTATACAACTCAACACCCCTCCCCCAAAAAACAACAATAAACAATCCAATTTAAAAATGGGCAAAGGACTTGAATAGACACTTCTCCAAAGAGGACATAAAGATGGCCACCAGACACATGGTTAGATGCTGAACATCACTAATCATCATAGAAATGCAAATTAAACCCGCAGTGAGACATCACCTCACACCTGTCAGAATGGCTATCATCAATAAATCAACAAACAAGTGCTGGCGAGGAAGTAGGGAAAAGGTTACCGTCATGCACTGTTGGTGGGAATGCACACTGATGCAGCCACTGTGAAAATCAGTATGGGATTTCCTTAAAAAATTAAAAATGGAACTGCCTTATGACTGAGTGAATCCATTTTGGGGAATATACCTAAAGAAACTCATAACACTAATCTGAAAGATCATTGTAGCCTTATTTACAATAGCAAACATCTGTTAACAGCCTAAGTGTTCATCAGTAGATGAGTAGATAAAAAAAAAAAACTGTGGTACATTTACACAATGGGAAAAAAGAAGGAAATCTTACCTTTTGCCACAGCGTAGATGGATCTGGAGAGGATTATGCTAAGTGAAACAAGCCTGTCAGACAAGACAAATGCCATATGATTTCACTTACATGTGGAATCTAATGAACAAAATAAACAAACAAAATTGAAATGACTAATAGATACAGAGAACAGACTGACAGCTGGGGGAGGTAGTTGGGGGGTTGAGTGAAAAGGGAAGGTATTAAGAGATAAAAAAACAACAGGAAAAAAACACACCTCATGGACACAGAAACAGTTGGTGATTACCAGAGTTACCAGAGGTAAAGGGGTTGGGGGAGGTAGTAAAGGATAAAGTGGGGTGGGGGGGAGATAAGTGGTGACAGAAGACTTGACTTGGGGTTGTGAACACGCAACACAATATACAGATGATGTATTATAAATTGTATACTTGAAACCTATATAATTGTATTAGCCCATGTCAGCCCGATAAATTCAATACAAATTAAAAAAAAAAAGATTTGAGGTAGTGGAAAAACATAAAATATAATCTCAAATAACAATAATTTCTGTAGAAAAGATAAAACAGAAATGCAGGCTAATGCAGTGGAAAGTGACCAGAAATTAGTACGGTTGCTACTTTGGTGAGGGTGGGTGTGGGGGTGGAGATGGGCAGACTTTTTTTTTTAATCTAAGGCTTTGGAATAACATTTTGGCTAAGTATAACAAATTGAAATTTGTAAGAAAATATGCTACTTCTTGCATTTATTAAAAGACAGAATGTCTATCTCAATCTATACTGATTCATTTATATTTTTACAAAGTAACTGTGAAGATAACTAATCACCTTGTAACAGAGTTTGTCTCTGAGAAAATGAAGGATTGGGGTGTGAAATACAAATTTTTGCTTCTACTCCCATCTAAAACATTTGTGTATTTTTGAAATCACATGGCATATATTACCTATTAAAATGAATATATAACAACTACCTTTTAGAAATCTAACATGACCTTAATTATTACATTAATTAGAATAGTTTAAAATTTTTCTGCTTTCATATAATATGTTTAGGGGTATAGGTGAAAATGTTTTTTTGGAAAAATCCATTGACATAATTTCACATAAAATATTTCATCACACTCTAGCTGGTTTGGTTCAGCTGGTTTGGATAGACTCTGCCTGCAGTCTGAAAGGTGTCGGGTTCTATTCTGGTCAAGGGCACATACTTTGGTTGAAAGCTCCCCAGCCCTGGTCCAGGCATGTGCAGGAGGCAACCAATCAATGTGTCTCTCTCACATCCATGCTTCTCTTTCTCTGTCTCTCCCCCTCCCTTCTACTATCTCTAAAAAAATAAATGGAAACATATCCTTGGGTGAGGATTAACAAAAACAAATATTTCTTCACACTGAAACATTAGTTTGAGTGCAATCTTATTTGGAGGTAGAAATGTATGTGACTATCTCAAAAATTGAATTATAATTTAAGTTTGGAAATCACTGGATATATATTCTTTGTCCATCCTAATATATAAAAAACCCATAGTCCATAATGTCCGAACGGATTACCGGTCCATCCCCTGGCCCTCAGGCTCCATTGATAAGGGGATGGCTAACATAACTGGGTCCCTCAGGCTCCAGTGAATGCATGGCAGCAGCGACTGGGGAGCGGGCAGAAGGCAGACCACTTGCTCCCTCCCCCAGCCCGCAGGCTCCCATTGATCAGGGGATGGTTAACAGGGAACCGGAGTGAGTGGCGCAGGGACTGGTGAGCAGCTGGAAGGCAGCCTCTTGGTCCCTCCTCCGGCCCTCAGACTCCAATCAATCCGTGGTGGAGGTGGGCAGAACTGGGGACTGGCTCCCTTAGTAGTCCTGCAGGTTTAATCTCCAGAGGACAGGACAGGCACCAATGGACCAGCGCCTCTGGCACGATCCCCGACAGTGCTGCCGGCCTCCTGGAACTCAGCCTCAGGCACTGCGGCCACTTCCCCTCCCTAGACACTCCACAAGGAAGAAAGGATACCGCCAGCAGCTCCAGGGGTGACCAGCGGTGACTGACTGCTCTCCCTGTGCTTCCTCCAGGTCACTGGAGCTGGCCCCCGCCCGCCCAGCTCCAGATGAAGTGTGATCACTGCACACGGAAGGAATGTAGTAAAAAAACAAAACCAATGACCAAGAGAATGCCGCAGTCAATGTCCCGAGTCCAGCTCAGGAGAATGGAGGGAGAGAAGGGAGAATTCCATAAGCTGGCCGATGCCAAGATATTTCTGAGTGACTGCCTGGCGTGTGACAGTTGTGTGACCACAGAGGAAGGGGTCCAAGTTTCTCAGCAGAACACCAAGGACTTCTTCCGTGTTCTGAACCTTAATAAGAAATGTGACACCTCACAGCACAAGGTGCTGGCAGTGTCCGTGTGTCCTCAGTCTCTGCCTTATTTTGCTGCTAAATTCAGCCTCAGTGTCACTGATGCACCCAGAAGGTTCTGCGGATTTCTCAAAAGCCTTGGGGCGCACTGTCTTTGACATGAAGATAGCTGCGGACTTCAGCATCCTGGAGAGTCAGAAGGAATTTGGGCATTGGTACTGCCAGCACCGTGAGGAAGAGCCCCGGCTACCCATGCTGACCTCCGCCTGCCCCGGCTGGGACCGATATGCAGAGCGTGTGCTCGGTCACCCCATCACCCCCACCTCTGCACGGCCAAGTCTCCCCAGCAGATCATGGGCTCTCTGGTTAAGGATTACTTCACCAGATGGCAGAACCTGTCCCCAGACAAGATTTTCCACGTCATTGTGGCCCCATGTTATGACAAGAAACTGGAGGCCCTTTGAGAAGATGTTCCCACAGTTTTACATAGTTCCCAGGGTGCTGACTGCGTGTTAACCTCAGGTGAAATTGTCCAGATAATGGAGCAAAGTGACCTGGCCTTGAATGCCACTGCCATGGACACTCTGTTTGGAGACATGAAGGAGGAGGAGGTGAGGCTCCACGAGGGTGCCAGCTCCATCGGGTACCTGGTGCACATCTTCAGGCCCATGGCCAAGGAGCTGTTCAGTGAGGACGTGGGGGTGCTCACCTACCACACCCTGAGGAACAAAGACTTCCAGGAGGTCACCCTTAAAAGGGACGGAGAGGTTCTGCTACGCTTTGAGGCTGCTTACGGCTTTCGGAACATCCAGAAGTGGTCCTGAAGCTGAAGAGGGCCAAGTTCCCCTGCCACTTCGTGGAGGTCCTGGCCTGCGCCGGGCATGCCTAAGTGGCAGGGGCCAGGCCCAGGTGAAGGACGGGCATGCAGACAGGGCACTGTGCGGCAGATGGAAGGCATCTACACTGCCATCCCGGTGTGGCCCCCGGAGACCAGTGCCCATGTGCAGGAGCTGTACCAGGAGTGGCTGGTGGGAAGGGCGACTCCTCCCGGGCCCAGGCAGCTCTGCACACTGCTTAGTAGGGCCAGGGAAGCCTGCAAGGACATCATGTGGTAAAGGTCCAGCAGGCGCCGGGCTGCAGGCCGCCTGAAGAGGGGTGTCAGACACGTGAAGGAAAGGCTTAGCATCTCTGTCATCGCTTTGGTTTTCATAATTCCCTGCTCCCCATCTGTCAGCTCCCTCCCTCTGAGGGGTGCTGTCGTCCTCACATGGGTGCAACTGGAATATTGTATCTCGAGAGGATTGCCCCAATGTACATATCCTTTTATCCGATGATGAAAAAATCCCAAAGAACAAGAATGGCGACAGACTACTGTCCTTTAGGCTTAAAAAACCTCGGAAGTGTCCTGCAAAGAGCTGAGACTTGGTTCTGTCCATGCGCCTCAGAGAGATGGGATGAGGAAATGGCCTGGTTTGGCCCTGACTTTACCCACTTATGTTACTCTTGAAGGTGTCTTTATCACAATGTGAAAAACTGCCACCTTTTGGAATAGGGGCTCATACGAAAGTCTGCATTCCCAACTTTTCTTGAAACAGATCTATGTTCTGCAGCTGTGGCCACCGTCCTGAGATCAGGTCCTATCGACCAGGTCCTGTTGCTGGGAATCAGGGGGCACTGGAGTGGAGTCCCCCCTTTCCCCCATGCCCTTTTACATTCAGGGATTGAGCTGAACTCACTTTGGGGGAGGCCTGGCAAGGGTGACAGGTGTCACAGATGGAAGGATGGAGAATGGAGAGGCGGACACCCTGCTCAGTCCCTCCCTGGGTGGGGTCAGGCAGATGAAGGCCGGCCAGCCCGCCCCACAATTGGGTGAGATAGCGTCCTCTGTGTCCACCTCTCACCCCTTGGGCCCGGCCACTCCCCTCAGCTCCGGGAAGCCCTCTGCGTTCCACAACAGCACGCTCTGCCCTCACATGCTGCTCGCCGTAAATGAGAAGGAAGAGAGCAGTTGGCCCACAGACAACTACATGGAAAGATAGGACTCACGGCTGGCAAGCACAGTGGCAGTGGCAGGAGCCTCTCCTGCCTCCATGGCAGTGCTAAGGAGCAGCAAGCTGAGTGGTAAGGAGCAGTGAGCAGGTGGGTGGTAAGGAGCGAGGAGTCCTGGACTGCGAGAGGGTGCAGGCCGGGCTGAGGGACCCTCCCCCCCCCAGTGCATGAATTTCGTGCACCAGGCCTCCAGTATATATATATATAAACACTGGTGAGGCCATACAGAGAAGAGGCCTCACGCCTCATGTTCACATACATTCCTTTATGTCTAAGGGTGACACCCAGGGTTAGTGGAGTCCCTAGGAATTTTATTGAAGGATTTGTTAATGAAAAGTTGATAGAACTAATGATAAAGAAGAGTGGTTTTATTTTCCCTAAAATTATTTTATATAAGAAAGCACTTTAGTCATAATCTTTAATCAACTGTGTTACTTTTTTATTGCCTTCATATTGCATTTATTAGGATCTCAGTATATAATACTTAATTTATTTTTCATGTTTTCAAACATAAATATATAGATTTAATTTTGCAAAGAGCTTAGTATGCAGATTTCTTATCTCTGCTCAATGGAAGTTTTATACTTTTCTAGAGTTGTAGGAATAAATATGTTCTGAGAAGCACATGATATAAATGGAGGTTTTAAAAAATATATATGTAATTACTGTTTTGAGAGGAAACAGAAAATGAGATAAATTCATTTCTTATACTATTTGTTTCGGGTGAAACTTTAGCATTCTGATAAAAAAACGTCTATTACAGGATTTTCTGCCATAAACAATTTTCCATAGAAATCTTCCTTCTTAAATTCACCATGAAGTTCACAGTTTCAATTTCAGACATTTCACTACCAAAATATTCTCTTACAATAACTCTTATTTTAAGTTGGAAGTCAAGTAAAATTTTAAAGTGAGTCTTATTATAGGCTAAATATGTTTTATTATTATAAATATTCTGATATAATTAGTAATCACTAGAAAGAGTTTATAGAATAAAGGCTATGCAGAGGCAAACTTGTTTTATATTCTGTACTATAAGGTGTGACACTTTTCTCTCTTGTTATGTTTATCTCATTTGAGAGAGCTTAAAGTTGCTTTTGCTTTATTTAGAAATTTTACTTACAGCATCACACATAAATAAAAATTTATATCATTTAAAAATAGTTCTCTGGGCTGCCATACTGCTCTGGAGAGGGAGAAGAAGAGGGAGAGGGAGAGGGAGAGGGAGAGGGAGAGGGAGAGGGAGAGGGAGAGGGAGAGGGAGAGGGAGAGGGAGAGGGAGATGCCCCTCCCCCGAAAACACAGATTCTAATGTGGAAAGTAAGTTAAACATGCTCTACTTTATTTTCCCCTTAATACAAAACAAAAACCAACAAACCAAAAATAGTGATCTTTATAGATTCTATGTCCCTCCATTTGCCACCCCACCTCTATACTGCCCTTCACACACAAGCTTCAAATACATTTTATATATACATATGAATGTTTCAGGAGCATTGGAGTTTAAAGTGAAGACAGTAGATTGAGTAAAGAGAAAGATATATATATATATATATATAAAATCTTCATTTTCTCACTTTCTCTTTACTCAATCTATTGTCTTCACTTTAAACTCCAATGCTTCTGAAACATTTTTGTTAAGTTCATTAATTAATGGCCTCCTGTGCTTAATCAATAAACATAGTCCAGTTATCAAGTTACTTTATTGCTAAGAAAGAACCTCACATTTCCCTCCTTTATATTTTTAAATACTTTTTAGTTTTAATTACATTTTATTTACATTCAATACTATTCTGTATCAGTTTCAGATGTACAGCACAGTGGTCAGAAAATCATGTACTTTAAGAGTGGTTACCCAATGTTTCAAACACCCACCTGGACCCATATAGTAGATACTATAGCTACTATTGACTATATTCCCTATGCTGTAATTGACATCTCTGACTATTCTGTTATTACCAATTTGTAATTCCCTCATTTTAAAAATAGTCTCTTTTACTGGCTTCTGGACACCATGCTTTCTGGGCTTCATCATGATTGATTGCATTTTACAGAAAAATTCTGAAATGATGGCTAAAACAAGAAGTACTTTTTTTTTTTTTCATATAAAATAGTTTCAGTGCTAGAAAGTCCAGGGTAGTCTGAAAGCTCCAGGGCATCATTGAGGAACCAGGATCCTATTTTTCAGTGCCATGCCTCAAGGTCACCTCCTGGCCCAATGTGGCTACTAGACTCCAACTATATGTCTACATTGATGGCCAGAAGCAGGAGACAGATGGGAAGACAAAAGTGTTCTTCCTTCCAACCAAGTCAACTCCTTTATGCCAATTTCTTCTTACTCCCCACTCTACTCCTTGAGATAATATAGTCATATGGCCATGCCTAAGACAAGGAGGACTGGGAAATAGGAAACATCACAATCTGTAATAAAATTTAACTTCTTTGAAAGAATAAAGAGAAGTGGGATATTGGTTGTAACCCTCCACCCTTGCCAGATATACATGTCTTCTTTCTCCTGCCTCTACAACTTCATCTTTTGTACTAACATTTAAATTCAGTAAACATTCTTTTTTCTTTTTTATCTTAAAACAAAATAACTATAGGCAAACTTCCAGATTTGAAATCCCAGCTCTACCAAAGTTCTTAGGTCCCAGGGAAGTGACATAATCTCTCATTCCCCAATTTTCCCCTCAATAATATAGTAATGGTGGTAGATACAAACTCCTAGAGTTGGTGAGAGGGTTAAATAGTTAATATTTATAATACACTTATAACATTACTGTGGCAGGTAGTATGTGCTATATTATTGATACTGATGCTGCTGGTAGCATTTGAATTTAACATACACCCACTCCCCTGTCCCCTCAGAATGTGAATCTGTATTTTGGCTCTAACTCCACATGTTAGCAGGAGGAATATATGGCTTCTGTGATTCTAATAATTTCAGCCAGAAGAGATGTGCCCACCAGCTTCTAAACTTAGTGCCCACTGTCCTCCAGGTAACTTTTCAGACTGAATTCAGACATTTTTTTTCCATCTCTATTTTTATAGGCCAGCAAAAACGTGTAATCCTAACATCATGGGTTCTCTAAAACATCATCACCTAATTAGTTAATGCTCCTGAACCAGACTCAACCCCAGCCTATTTGTACAACTCCATCATACACATCTTTTCACTGTGCCCAGTAGAATCACAGCTTCATAACTATCAAACTTCCCTCAATTGGCAAACACTTCAATGAGTGTTTTCTTTAACATCCTTGTCTTAAGTGAAACTCCCACTCTCATGAGAAAATTTATTTGGCAGAAAATGTTCAAAAATGGCTGTATTTTATAGCTCAAAAACATGAGGTGTGATTGATGTTATTCCTGCTCCATGTTTCTCCATCCATCCAGATCATTAAAACAAGAACCTGGTTAATTCTTTCATATATATTACCTAACCCCTCCTTGTTGCTGTCATGTGATGGCTTCCAGACAATTCACTCTAATCTGGTAAAGACTTTGACATATATTTAACAGAACTTGTTAAGAACAGAAGCACTGCCATTTTTCTGGGTTACACTTAAGTGACTTATCTGTCTTCGTATGTAGTCCTTGACCTTTTTACCTCCAGAGTCATCCACATTAATTTCTTTTCAATGTCCTACATTCTATATTTTCTAATATCTTGAGCATCTCACTGTGACCTATAAACAGATTTTGATCAGTTAAATTAATTAACTTATTTTCCATTAATCAAAACTCCAAAAGCAACTTTGCAAAAGGTCCAGAAATAGAAAGCAAGATATTTAATATTGGAGAGAGTCTATAAAGTCTATTTCCCACATTATTGGAAAGTATACCAGTTTTTTTTCCCTCCATTCAGTATTTGAAAAAGCTAATAGATTCCCATGAGTAAGACCACGGACCTTAAAACTGATATCCCATTGGGGAAAGAGTGAGTGACTTTGCCATCTATAATGTTATGGTTTCTTGATTAAACTTTGTCTCTATAATCAGGGGTGGGAACCTTTTGCTGCCAAAGGCCCCTTGGATATTTATAACATCTTTCACAGGACATACAAAATTACCCACTTGAAAATTAGCCTGCTATATTTGGTCAAACATTTAATTAACTCACTCCTAATGCTTTGGCAGGGCCAGACCAAATGATTTCACACGCCTTATGTGGCCTTCAGGCTGACGCTCCCCACCCCTGCTTATATTAACCTCATTTTGGGAGGAAATAATTGTCTTAAGGTACAACAATAATGACAAAGTAGAAGAGCAAGTGGGAAAAAATAGAAAATTTACCTATTGAATTCATAATTCATCAGATTTCAGAATTAAAGCATAAACTCTGTCCTGGAAGGCCGGAAATTGCACTGAAGGTAGAACTATACAGAGAAAATTAACATAGCTCCTATGCAAAGCTAATAATTCATCCATAAACTAGTCTTTATTTTTTATTTTCTATGACCATCCAACTCCAGCTTTCTCTGTATGACATCTTAGGAACTGTACTTCTTCTACTGTAGCATTTATCAAGCTACATTATAATTTTGTTTATTATAACTTTCTTATTTTAATTTCCATAGAGGGATACACTGTATTCAACTTGCTCAGCACTATTTTTATAGCAAATGAATGCAAATTTTGGCACTTATTAAATTCTCATACATAAACTAGAGGCCCAGTGCATGAAATTCGTGCACTGGGGGTGGGTGTCCCTCAGCCCAGCCTGCACCCTCTCCAATCTGGGACCCCTCGGGGGATGTCCAACTGCTGGTTCACAGGGATCGGGCCTAAACTGGCAGTCGGACATCCCTCTCACAATCCGGGACTGCTGGCTCCTAACAACTCTGCCTGCCTGCCTGCCTGATTGCACCTAAGCGCTTCTGCCTGCCAGCCTGATAGCCCCCTAACTGCTCCCCTACTGGCATGATTGACACCTAACTGCTCCCCTGACAGCCCGATCACCCCCAACTGCCCTCCCCTACAGGCCTGGTCGCCCCCAACTGCCTTCCCCTGACAGCCATCTTGTGACAACGTAAGATCGGCCATCTTGTTGTGGCCATCTTGTGACAATGTGGGGGCAGCCATCTTGTGATGACATTGGGCAGCCATCTTCTGGTGGCCATCTTGTGATGTGAGGGTGTGAGGGTCAATTTGCATATTACCTTTTTATTACATAGGATATCTGAGTGAATTATAAAATGAAAAGAGTACCTGCCAGTGTGGCTCAGTGGTTGAGCCTCTACCTATGAACCAGGAGGCTACAGTTCAAATTCCTAGTCACAGTACATGCCTGGGTTTTGGGCTTGATCCACAGTGTGAGGTATGTAGGGAGCAGCCAATCAATGATTCTTTCTCATCATTGATGTTTCTGTCTCTCCTTGTCCCTTCCTCTCTGAAATCAATAAAAAATATATTTAAAAAAAAATGAAAAGAGAAGTATCCTAAAAGAATAGTAGAAAATGTTAAATGAGAAATAGATATACTTTAAAGGAAATATTGAAAAATCTCTTTTATAATAAAATCCTTGTTCTCATTATAAACATGAGTGAATCTAGAAATTAATTAGGAAACTAAGTTAGAATGAGTGCATATGACAGAAGAAAGGGTTTTTGTGATAGTAATTTAAACAAAATCAGCAATAGATTTGTTGTTGCTGTTAATTATCACCTGAGGATATTTTTCCATTGATTTTTAGAGAGAGTGGAAGAGAGGAGAGACACAGAGAGAGAAACATTGATCTGAGTGAGACACATCAATTGATTGCCTCCTCCCCCAACCAGGGCCAGGATGGAGCCTGCAACCGAGGTACATGCCTTTGACTGAAATTGAACCCAGTACCTTTCAGTTTGGAGGCTGACAATCTATCCACTGAGCCAACAGCAATAGATTTTGACATAATTATAAGCTTGAGAATAAATATAGGTATTTGAACTTTGGGTTTCTCATATTTTTTCTTATTTATTTAAATCATCATAGCTATTTTAGTGAATATTTCATTAAATACTTTAAATGTTGTTAATATTTGTGAATAGTACACTTAAAATTTACTTTCACATTGGGACAGAATTCTAACATACCAACATTTCAAAAGTCAAAATTATATTAAATTGCTGACATTCTAAAGTTGATATAAATTTAACTTTAGAAGTCAAATGTAGAAAAATAATTAGAAAATTAATGATCATCATAATAATAGGCTACTATAATTCAAAATATTGGGTTTGCTAATATATAGTACTTTCTAATAAAATAATAAGATGCCATATTTGCCTAAAATATAATAAAATTGAATAACAAACTTTACTTTAAATGTAAAGAAATAAAAAAAAATTAATTTGATTTTTTTGACTTCTAAATCTCATTAAAAACCACAGAAAACAAACATAAGTAACAGAGAGATAAATATGGTCTTGAATGGAACAAAGAAATATACAAATCCTAAACTATAAGAAATATGTTCCAAATATATAGAATTAGGGCCAATAGGAGAAAAATTATCTAGAACCAACAGACAAGATATTTGGCTAAATTATTTTTTTAAGTGTCATAGCACTGAAGAATTTCTACCCTTTCTACACTGTTCTCTACAAATATGTTCTGAAATGAGCATGGGATGGGATAGAAGAATTTGTTGTTACCTCAATCACACCTCCCTCTGCCTTTCATAATAGGAGCTGAGCATCTTGGTCCACTGCATGTAGTTATGATTCTAGTTTTTAAATGTACTTATTTTTCATACAAAATGGTCTCAAATGTAAACCAATATTTCATCTGGCACTAAAAGGAACAGAAATCTCTTGTAATGTTTGAGGAAAACTTGGCTCTCTTGGATTTATTGTGAAATGATATATGGGGCTTCCAGTGAAACATCCCCAAAGTATTTTTCCAGGGTAGGTTTTCCATTCCAGATTTTTACTTCATTATATTACAAATGAGATTCTCTTATAGATAAACTGCTTCCTAATTTAATAAAAAAAAGAAAGCCAAAATATACAAAATTATAGTTTAGAATAGAGAGAGAGATTTGAAGAATTTTGCTCAATTTTTAAAAAAATATATTTTATTGATTTTTTACAGAGAGGAAGGGAGAGGGATAGAGAGCCAGAAACATCAATGAGAGAGAAACATTGATCAGCTGCCTCCTGCACACCCCCCACTGGGGATGCGCCCGCAACCAAGGTACATGCCCTTGACCGGAATCGAACCTGGGACCCTTCAGTCCGCAGGCTGACGCTCTATCCACTGAGCCAAACCGGTTTCGGCGATTTTGCTCAATTTTATGAACAGTTTTATAAAAGCTTTTTATATTTATACTAGAGGTCCGGTGTACGAAATTTGTGCATGGGGGATTCCCCTCAGCCCAGCCTGCACCCTCTCCAATCCTGGGGATCAGACCTAAACCGGCAGTCGGACATCCCTCTCACAATCCTGGACTGCTGGCTCCTAATTGCTTACCTGCCTGCCTGCCTAGTCACCCCTAAATGCCCCCCTGCCAGCCTGTTTGCCCCTAACTGCCCCCCTCTGCCGACCTGGTCGCCCCTCACGGCCCCCCTGCCGGCCTGGTTGCCCCATGCAGTCTGCTCGTTCAGTTGTTTGGTCATCCCTCACTAACCCCTCTGCCAGCCTGGTTGCCCCACACAGCCTGCTTCTTTAGTTGTTTGGTCGTCCCTTACTAACCCCCCTGCTGGCCCAGTTGCCCCACACAGCCTGCTATTCAGTTGTTTGGTCATCCCTCCCTAACCCCCCTGCCAGCCTGGGTGTAGGCAGCCATCTTGTGAGGGTGTGAGGGTTAATTTGCATATTACCTCTTTATTATATAGGACTAGAGGCTTAGTGCATGAATTCGTGCACTGGTGAGTTCCCTCAGCCTGGCCTGTGGGATTGGGCCAAAACCAGCTCTCTGACATCCCCTGAGGGGTCCTGGATTGCGAGAGGGCACAGGCCAGGCCGAGGGACCCCACAAGTGCACAATCTGGGCCAGGGAGGGACGTGGGAGGTTGGCCAGCCGGGGAGGGAACATGGGAGGGCTCCAGGGCATGTTGGGCCCTTCTCACTGAGTCCTTGCTGAGCAGCAAGCTAACCTACCAGTCAGAGTGTCTGCCCCCTGGTGATCAGTGCACATCATAGTGACTGGTTGACTGGTCGACTCTCTGTCCCCTGGTGGTCAATGCATATCATAGTGCATGGTTGAGCAGCCTTCGCATATCATTAGCATATTATACTTTGATTGGTTGAATGGCTGACCAGATGACCAGACACTTAGCATATTAAGCTTTTTTATATAGGACTAGAGGCTCAGTACATGGATTCATGCACTGGGCCTCTAGTATGCATATAAGATCTTTGGTTAATCTCTTCCCACCCTTCCCCCTCCCTCCTTCTCTCTGAGATTTATCAGTCTGTTCCATGTCTCCATGCTTGTGCGTTGAACGTCTGTCCCCTGGTGGTCAGTGTGTGTCATAGCTACCAGTCGAATGGTTGCTTAGGCTTTTATATATATAGATTATACTAGAGGCCCGGTGCACAGATTCATGCACTGGTGGGGTCCCTCAGCCTGGCCTGCAGGGATCAGACTGAAACTGGCTCTCTGACATCCCCTGAGGGGTCCTGGATTGGGAGAGGGTGCAGGCCAGGCCGAGAGACCCTACCAGTGCACATTCGGGGCTGGGGAGGGACTGTGGGAGGGCTCTAGCTAGTGTCTGGCCCATCTCGCCCAGACCCGATCAGCTGGACCCCAGCAGCAAGCTAACCTACTGGTCAGAGCGTCTGCCCCCTGGTGGTTAGTGTGCATCATAGTGTCTGGTCAAACAGTTGAATGAACAGTCAGACACTTAGAATATTAGGCTTTTATTATATAGGATATTTTTATAAAAATGAGAAAAATTTATTTTCAAAAAGTAAATAGAGAAATCACTACGGAATAAAACTATAATTTTTTCAGACTTCTAAATATGTAAAAAATACTAGACAGGCCCAGATGTGTTCGTAGATGATCTCTTCCACAATTTCAAGGAAAAATCAGTACGTAATTTAAATTCTCCCAGGTCAGAGGGAAAAAAAAGAAACTTCCAAAGCTAGAATAACATTGCTACCAAAACTTGAGAAAGATTACATACACTCCCCACATAACTCCAGAGCGTATTCATGTTTAATTATTCATGTGGAACTCTTACATAAACAATTTTTAAAACACACAATTCACCAAAGAATTTTATTCATTGATTGTAGAATTTTAATTCAGAAATGCAAGGATGGCTCAGTATAACTATTATATTAAAACATCCAAGGAGAAAACATCATTATATTAATAGAAACTGATGATCATTTGAAAAATGTGATATTCCTTTCTAATAACTCTTAACTGATGAAAGTAATTAGAATTTTCCATAGCCTAATTAAAATAAAATAAAAACTCTTTAAAAACTTGTTTAAAGACATTTTCCCACTTGTAGTAGGGAATATATGGTCTTTTCTGATTTACAGATGCAAAAACTCCTGCTCAGTTTTAATCTTTAAAAAAAAAAAAAAACTTATGAGAGAGATAGAACTAGAATCTAAGGTTTTTCACCCCAAATCTTAAACTCTTCCCACTAATTGGAAAGAAAACAATAAATACATCCCCCCCAAAAAAAAACCCCACAAAAATTCAATATTCTTAATGCTGAAATATACAAATTTCTATTGAAGTGAGAAATAAAACATGTTTTAAAGAACATATGCACACATTTTGCCTCACTCCACTATCCTACCTAATAAAACAGTAATATGCAAATTGACTGTACCTTCACTACACCCATAAGCCACGCCCACCAGCCACGCCCACCAGCCAATCAGGAGCAAATATACACATTAAACCAGCAAAGATGGTGGGGGGTTGGGATCCAAGCAATGATGGTGGACTGGGGCAGGCAGTTAGCGCTGGCAGCCGGCTGACCAGGTCCACAATCAGGGATCACGGACCAGGGCAGGCGGCATGGGTTAGCCCCGCCAGCCACCTGACCAGGTCCCAGATAGGGGCTTGGAGTCTAGCATAACAAAAAGAATATTCAGCAAAAGCAGGAGACAAGGTTTCATAAGTTCTCCCCCAGGTCACCACTGTTCTCTTATACATTTTAATTATCCCAGACTTTGCCTGATGGGATTTGATTTGAATTATGCCTGATAGAGATTACATGGCATGAATTGTAGGCTCATTCTTTTTGTGGTTGCCTGACTGAGAAAGGCCTTGGAATGAGAGAAGGCACTTTTATTTTCCTTTTTCATTCTATAGAGACTGAGGAATTACAGTTATATGAAGAAGTTAGTGATAGAATGAAAGTTTCATGCTGTATTTTTCTGTAAATTTTATCATGTGGACTATCAAAAACTTGGTGGGATCCTTTTCAAGAGGTGTTACAAAAATTATGTTGGAATTAACATTCAAGAGTAAAAGGAGAGAAGTGACTGGTGGGTAAAGGAAAGAACTTTGTCCTAGAAACCAAATAGAAGCCACAAAAACCTTCAGATTCTTACTCATTGTGCTTTGGAGGTATTAAAGGATAATTTTTTAAAAAGGTAAAATCATGACTTATAATCTGTATAGATAAAAGGCTAAGTGACCGACATTTGTCCATCCGTCCGACCAACTGGTACATATGACGCACTGGAAATATAAAAATAAACTTTGACTCGCACACGTGCCATACATATAAAGCTCTCGCTGGCGCTAATTTGAATGTTGCATTTGGTGGGAAAGTTCTTTTCAGAGGGGATTTTTGTGCTGCCATGCTATACGATTGGCCATAGTACAAACGAGTTTAAAGTACTGTAGTGTTTGGGGATGTTTCAGACAGTTGTCTCTTAAAACAAATATGAGATCAGAGGATTCTGCTTATAGTGAATGGTTAGTAAAACTTGGAGATGGCAAACTTGATAGCAGTTTTCATTTAGGAATGGATATTATTGAAATTCCCCATGAAATGATTTTTAATGGATCTATTATTAAAACCACCTTTGGAAATAGTATATCTATAGATAATATTAAAAATATATCTAAACGTGCAATTCTTTGTCCAAAAAAATGAGCACGTTCAAAAATTAAATGAAGAAATTTTGGATATACTTGATGGAGATTTTCACACCTATTTGAGTGATGATTCCATTGACTCAACAGATGATGCTGAAAAGGAAAATTTTCCTATTGAATTTCTTAACAGTATTACTCCTTCTGGAATGCCGTGTCATAAATTAAAATTGAAAGTGGGTGCAATCATCATGCTATTGAGAAATCTTAAAAGTAAATGGGGTCTTTGTAATGGTACCAGATTTATTATCAAAAGATTGTGACCTAACATTATCAAAGCTGAAATATTAACAGGATCTGCAGAGGGAGAGATTGTTCTGATTCCAAGAATTGATTTGTCCCCATCTGACACTGGCCACCCATTTAAATTAATTCGAAGATAGTTTCCCGTTATGCCAACATTTATGATGACTATTAATAAATCATAAGGACAAACTCTAGACAGAGTAGGAATATTCCTACCTGAACCCGTTTTTGGACATGGTCAGTTATATTATGTTGCTTTTTCTCTCTCTCTCTTTTTTTTTTAAGTATTTTTAAAAAATATTTTATTGATTTCTTTTACAGAGAAGAAGGGAGAGGGATAGAGAGTTAGAAACATCCATGAGAGAGAAACATCGATCAGCTGCCTCCTGCACACCTCCTACAGGGGATGTGCCCGCAACCAAGGTACATGCCCTTGACCAGAATTGAACCTGGGACCTTTCAGTCCACAGGGCGACGCTCTATCCACTGAGCCAAACCAGTTACGGCTGTTGCTTTCTCTTGAGTTCAAAGAGCATGTTACGTTAAAGTTAAAGTTGTAAATACTTTATCTCAAGGGAAATTAGTCAAGCACTCTGAAAGTGTTTTTACCCTTAATGTGGTATACAGGGAGATATTAGAATAAGTTCAATCACTTTATCAGTCATTATTTGCATCAATGTTGTTTTTATATTATGAGTTTGTTATTGTTGTTATATCATTTTGTTATTGTTTAGTTATTAATAAAATTATGTATTATTTTCATATACATTGTACTCATTTCCTTTTATCTCTCACACTTTTATTATAGAGAAAGGGCAAATAGCAATATTAAAATATTTCATCTAAAAAAATAATAAAATATTTCATCTAATTAATTCCCTTTCAATATGCATGAATTTCGTGCACCGGGCTACTAGTCTATAATAATAAAAGAGTAATTAATATGCTAATTAGACTGAATGTCTTCCGGATGTCATTCTGGACGTCCTTCCTGATGAAGCCGGGGCCAGATGGAAGCCAGCCCGGGCCCCAGGTGCCTCCAGGTGGCCCAAGGGAAGTTCACCTGTGTCCCAGGTAACTGCAGGCGGCCAGAGGAGGGAAGCCCCGGGTCCCAGGTGCCAGAGGGAAGCCGGTGCTGGCAGCTGGGGGAAGAAAGGCCTACTCTTGCATGAATTTTCGTGCATCGGGCCTCTAGTTAAGAAATAAAGCTTATTTCTTTCCTGGGCTGGCCTGTGACTATTTAGTCAATGGAAGACTGTGAAGTGATACTGTACTCATTTTAATATAAACCTTAAAATAGTCTTGACAACTTCTGTTTTGGACTGTAAAGTACAGATATGTGAGAAATATGACTACCCTGCTGGAAAATAATAGGAAGCAATCAAGTGGTAAACTTGGAGGAGAAGGTTTGTGACTATCTGGAGCAACCATTCTAGCATCTCAGTGGAGACTCCAAATGACTTCAGTCTCCACTGTTGCCATCTGTCTGCAGTTGCAGGAGAGATCCTAAGCAAGACCAGCAAATGAACTACCCTGTGGATCCAAGGCAACAAAGAAATATATAAGGTCTACAAAATATTCTTTGTTTTAAGCCTCTATTATTTGAAATAGATTGCTATAATATACTTCTACTATTTTCAGTGAAAAACAGCTTTAAAAAAATGGTACTTAGAAGTTGCCCCGTAAGAAAAACTAACACATGGTAGATATTTTTATTTTAGTGACAATATTAAGGAAATGTTTCAAAAATTTATAATCATATTAAGTGTATGTTTGCTAAAATGTTTTGTAAAATACTCTTCACTGGCTAAGAGATCTCTTGCATCATTTTGATATTCTAAGAATTGTTATCATACATACCTATAGTAAAAAATTTTCTGTTGTCCATATATTTGGCTGTTAGATAAAAATTTTCTTCTTTGGTCAAAATAGAAGACATTTTATTAATTGATTTTTTATTTATTTAAAATATATTTTATTGATTTTTTACAGAGAGGAAGAGACAGGGATAGAGAGTTAGAAACATTGATGAGAGAGGAACATCGATCAGCTGCCTCTTGCACACCCCTTACTGGGGATGTGCCTGCAACCAAGGTACATGCCCTTGACCGGAATCGAACCTGGGACCCTTGAGTCCGCAGGCCGACGCTCTATCCACTGAGCCAAACCGGTTTCGGCTTTTTTTATTATCTTAAACCATCTTTATATTTCTGGAATAAATTCTATTCATCATGATTAATTATGTTTTAATACAGTGAAAGATTCGATTGACTAATTATATTTAGATTTTTTGCAACTTTGTTACAAGTAAATTTTTATTTATTTATTTATTTATTTATTTACTTATTTATTTAATACCATGATCAAACTTTGGTATCAAGGCTATACAAGCCTCTTATCAATGAGCTCTATTTTCTTTCTTTCTTTCTTTTCTTTCTTTCTTTCTTTCTTTTCTTTTCTTTTCTTTCTTTTCCTTCTTCCTCTGAGCACCATTTTCTGGAAAAAATATAAAATAATTATTGTTCTTTGAGAGTTTGTTAAAACTTCCTGATAAAATTGTGTGGTTATTATTTTGTTTGTCGAGGGATTTTATTTAATACCAGATGCCTGGTGCATGAAATCATGCATGGGGGAGGCAGTCCTCTCATAATCCGGGACCCCTCAGGGGATGGGTCCAAACTGCCGGTTTAGACCCAATCCTGCAGGGACATCCCTCTCGCAATCCAAGACCACTGGCTCCTAACCACTTGCCTGCCTGCCTGCCTGATCACCCCTAACCACCTCTGCCTCAGCCCCTGCCGCTGCAGCTTCATCCGGAAGGGCGTCTGGAATGACGTCCAGAAGGTCATTCAGCTGTCTGGTCTAATTAGCATACTACGCTTTTATTATTATAGATTTTAATTTCTTTGTGTTACTTGTCTATTCCAATTCTTAATATTCTAGCTGAGTCAATAGAAAATATATTTATTCCCA
Source organism: Eptesicus fuscus (assembly GCF_027574615.1). Taxonomy (NCBI): domain Eukaryota; kingdom Metazoa; phylum Chordata; class Mammalia; order Chiroptera; family Vespertilionidae; genus Eptesicus; species Eptesicus fuscus. The sequence goes on along the minus strand of NC_072475.1, from coordinate 87,807,265 downwards.
ATTTCAAATTATCATCATATTCCTGAAACATCTATTTTTCCGTCTCCATCTGTCTACTTTTTCATCCATTCATTCATCCATATACACACCTCTTACTATTTTCTTTAATCAACATGTTTTTTGAAAACATAGTTATTTTGAATCATCAAGTGAAATTTTTGCTGTTTATTTTCATTACAAATATATTTTACTTTATTAAATACTAGAGGCCTGGTGTATGACATTCATGCAGTTGGGGGTCTCTCAGCCTGCCTGTGCCCTCTCACAGTCCAGGAGCCCTCAGGGGATGTCCCACTGACAGGGAGCAGGCCTAAGTCGTCAGTGGGACATCCTTAGTGCTGCCGCGGAGGTGGGAGAGGTGCCCGCCACCACCCCTGCACTTGCCAGCCATGAGCCTAGCTTCTGGCTGAGTGGCGCTCTCCCTGGGGAGCGCACTGACCACCATGGGGCAGCTCCTGCATTGAGCATCTGCCCCCTGGTGGTCAGTGTGCATCATAGTGACCGGTCGTTCCGCTGTTCAGACAATTTGCATATTAGCTAGCCTTTAGGATATATGTTATGCTTCATACAGAAGGTACATTACATATAAGATACTTTAAAACATTTTGAATATTAACTTTTATTCTTTTATGGTTTCTTTATATCTTTGAATGTTTATTTTCATGGAAAAGGTTGTAACTTTAAAATATTAATATGTATTACAATAAGCATTGTTCCTTCATCTATATGCAGCTGTTGCATATTTAGTTTTTCCCACAACTGTGTGAGAGAAATTAGTTAAATTGGTAATTCATGACCTTGAACATTCAATTATAATATGCATATGTCAAAATACACTACACTGTTAATCTCCATGTCATTACTTAGTTCTCATTGGCTTCACAGGACACAAACTGAATGACTCACATGGGGAATCTTTAATTATACAGAGCTCAGGCAGTATAAACAATGAGCATTTAGACATTAGAAGCATTACTTCTTAAAATACTCTCTGGCTCTAACCGGTTTGGCTCAGTGGATAAAGCGTTAGCCTGAAGACTCAAGAGTCCAGGGTTCGATTCCAGTCAAGGGCATGTACCTTGGTTGCAGGCACATACCCAGTAGGGAGTGTGCAGGAGGCAGCTGATCAATGTTTCTCTCTCATCGATGTTTCTGACTCTCTATCCCTCTCCCTTCCTCTCTGTAAAAAAAAATCAATAAAATACATATTAAAAAAATATTGCTCTACACCTTTAAAAATAAAAAAGACTCTGGAAGTCTTTTAAATTCATGCTTCTAGTCAATTATTGATAAATGTAAGAAGCCAAAAAAAAATACAAAAAATGACAGGTATTAAGGATACCCACATATGTTAATTAAATCACTGTCTTAGTTACATATAATAATATAATTATAAGGTAAGCACTTGAATCAAAGAAAAATTTACCTAAAAAGAATCTTAATAATAAGAGAAAAACCTGCAAATACATATGTACTTTGAAAATCATTTTAAAATGCTCACTGGATTGAGCAATAAAATATGAAAATGACTTCTTTTATCGAAAATTCACTTTGGTTATTATCATTATTATTTTGCAACACGCTGAATTTCAATATTTCTTTCACAGGTAGCAGTGAATTTTCTCTGACTTTGAAACAACTTAGGACATTCTCACCTGTTTAAGCTTTTCCCCCTTTTTATAGCTGTTTAGCCTTTGGATATTAATTGATTGAATTATGATTGATTTTTTGATTGACAAAGAATAAACTAGTGAAACATTAGTCAAACTTCAGCAGGAGAAATAAGATTTCTTAAGTGAAGTATAATTTTTACTCCTTTTGTATATAACTAAGCCAGTTAAGTTGGATAAGCACATAGTTCTAACCTTTTTCCTGTCTGCTTAAACCACAGAATATTTACATAATGTTGAAGATTAGAATTAATAACTTGACCCATATATTTTTATACATATTCTACTGTGGGAGATTCAATAGATCTATAGGGAGACTCTGTTTTAATTTAACTGAAAATCTAATTTTTCAAGTAAAAATAGTGTGTTATTGTATTAAAAGAGAGCAATGCTTCTTTAAAAGACTGTTCTTTGGAGACTCTTAAAAGACTACTATATTATCATGCTCTCAAAGATTTTATGTGGTGCTCATGAATGTATAATATCCAATAAAATTGTTTTCAGCAAAGAAATCATAAGAGGAGGCAAACATATGGAAAATTATATTAGAAAATAGTTGAATGATTTATTTTCTTAAAATCCTCTTCAGGTGAATACTTCCATACAAAATAGCAATTGGCAATAACATTTGCATTTTTTTCATTTATGGAAACTACTACTACTAATTATACATTATTTCCTGGTGGACAAGTTAATACTTTTTAAGTATTTTTTGGAGATTCCCTTTGCACTAGCCTGCTAAAAAATGTACTCATTTAATATCCTTTCTTTACTGAATTGTTTTTAAAAATGTTTTTTTTTTCTATCCACAAAGCTAAGTCTGCCATAGGATTTCACATATAATAATCTTTTAGAATTCCCAGTCATCTCTAAAAATGAAAAGAATAACAGCATCACTTTTCAGTAATATTGCCTTGCTGCTGCTTGGAAATATTTTATGTTATATTCAAAAGCAACTGGATAAACTCACTTTACCAGCATATCTCTAACTTCTGAAAACTAGAAGCAAGTAGTCCATTAGATCCAAGTCTCCAAACAGAAAAGTAAACTTTTATTCAAGTGATGGAGTCTAAAAGTAGCACAGCTAATGATTATCATATAGCATTACTTTATAAGATATTTGCAAGCATGATTAACTTTATAATGCATGCCACTGGTAAAAATGCTAACATTTGTAGAACATGCATTAAAATGGATTTGGTTTATACAAATGCTCATTTCACACCACCTGAAAAACCTTTCATGTTATGAACTGGGCCAGGGAAAAAAGCTATAACTATTGCTATAATTAGATATGTAGATACAAGTTAGAAACTAGAGCTCTTTGACATTCTCAGAAAGGTAAACCTTAATGGCAATAATACATTCATAAATTGTTGTTATTTGAATTTTTTACATATCTCACTAAACACTTAAATCTGCAAATTAGAATCAGCTAAATAAATGAACAAATGCTGATATTTCTTCAAGTTTTCTAGGAGAGATCCAGATTAACTATTTCTGGGAGCTTAACCATTTTCTATGCTGAATATTGTAACAAAAAAATCTATATCTATATAAAGAAGGATGTGAATTTTTGTTATACGGTACTAGTAACTCTTGACTGATATAGAATTTGCTTAGATGAGCTGTGTAATGGTTAAATTTATGCCTCAATCTGGTTGGGCCACAATGGCCAGGTATATGATCAAACATTTTTCTGAAGTTTCTGTGCGGATATTTTTGGATGAGATTAACATTTAAATCAGTAAAGCAGATGTCCCTCCATAATGTGAGTGGATCTCATCCAATCAACTGAAGGTCCAAATAGAACAAAGAATGGCCTCCTCTTAACAAGACGGGGTTCTCCCAGCAGTCAGCCTTGAGAGCTGAACTGCCACATGAGCAATTCTTGGGTTCCCACCAGCAGACTTTGGAACTTGCCAGCCTTCATGATCCTCTGAGCCAATTTCTTAATATAAATATGCATCCTATTGGTTCTGTTCCTCTGGAGAACCATGCCCACTGCAAGCTGTTCACTAGTCACTTGAAGTCTCCAGCAGCAGGAGGTTGTTTTGATTCTGGATGTTCCAGAAGCTTTAGGCTGTATGAGAAGGAGCTTCCCAGGAGACCCTTCTTTGTGAGGCATTTCTTGGAGGCTCTTTGTAATTTTAGGTTACAGTTGATTTGCTTTGCACGTCTTGGCTATGATGATGGTTTAAAAGCTAGAGATCTGCATTTTCTTTTGCTTTCTTGACACCTCTCTCCCTCATCTATTACTGTTGAGCCATATGGCATTCTTTTAGCTACTTCTCTTTCTTGGCCGGAAAGCATTTAGACAAATTCAAGTGGGAATCAGATGAGTGAGGATGCTCCAGTAGGTGTATATGAAGCTAAAAAATATGCTTACTCCATTTTCTTGAATGGTGTGACCTTCTACTTCCATGTTTTGTTTTCTCCCTTATGATAGATACGTAGGTATAGATAAGATTTTCCTAGGATAAAATAAATAATAATGGAAGGCCTATGATAAAAGGCAACTGACTTTGGCCTTCAGTGAGACAACAGGGTTGGTGGATAGTATGAGGAACTGGAAATATCATACTATTTGAAAACTTGAGTATATAACTCTTTTGAAGTGTTAGCTTAAATTTATAAGAGGAAGTTATATAAAATTTACTCTTTTATCATCTACTCACTGTACTTTATATTTTATCATACTACGTCTATCATACCTCAGAATTAATAGTAATGCATTATATTACCCCAAAACTTTAAACAATTCACTATATCAGTTGGACTTTGGGAACCTTATTGATACATTAGATTTTTCAGTAAATTAAAGAAAACAGACCCAGATTCTTTTCTCCAACATCTCCTACAGAGGTGATAGAGACTTTGGTACTTTAATTGGCAGGTGTGTGTGTGTGTGTTCATTTGTTTGTTTCTTTGCCTATATTCAGCACTTAATTTTTATCTGCTTTGGCTACCTCTAAAAAAACTTAACTCTACCTTAATCTTCAAGTAAATAATTTCAGGTGCTTTTCAAATATTTGGATTATGAAAACTCTTTAAAAGTGCAAGTCTAATAAATAGTACCTATGATAAATGTCTAAAAGATTTCCAGCCCACACAATCATGTATTTTTTAAACTGCCTACTATGACATATTTTGACTCTTAATATAATTTCATTTGGGAAATTGTATTTTATCATCTCTACATTGAAAGATATCTTACAAACTAAGCTTATCCAAATGTTTTTATTGCATTCATCTCGTAGATGTTATTTATGATATTTATAAAGAGTTATTGGAGAATTATCAAATATCTTAGTTTAGAAAAAACTTGTTTTGTTTTTTTCTTTTTTCTCATATCTTTCTATGCTATTTTATTCCTTCCTTCTTAATTATTTTTCTTACAACAATCTACAGGGGGTATTTATTTTTATCCTCTGGGCACTGCAAATCATGTATTTCCTCCCTAGAGGGTAGCTGGCAAGCTTAAAGTCAAATTTCTATTCTTCCATTTAGAATGTATTCTCAAAATGACACTACATAGGACTTTCCTATTCTTCTTCTTTTTTTTATTTTTAAAAAATTATTTAAAGTATTACATGTCTCCTTTTTCCCCCTGATTTATTCCCCCCAGCCACTCCCACCCCCGATGGCAAGCCCCCACCGCCCCAGTGTCTGTGTCCTTTGGTCATGCTACTATGCATGCATACAAGTCCTTTGGTTAATCTCTACCCCACCCCCCCCCCCCAGACGGTCAGCTCAGTGCCACCTTGTCTCTGGATCCATTTTTGTTCATTAGTTTATGTTGATTACTATATCCCACATATGAGTGAGATCATGTGATATTTAGCTTTCTCCAACTGGCTTATTTTGCTTAGCATAATGCTCTCCAGTTCCATCCATGCAGTTGCAAATGGCAAAAGTACCTTCTTTTTTATAGCAGCATAGTATTCCATTGTGTGGATGTACCACCCTTTTTTAACCCACTCATCTGCTGATGGGCATGTAGGCTGTTTCCAAATCTTAGCTATTGTAAATTGAACATAGGGATGCACATATTCTTTCTGACTGGTGTTTCTGGTTTCTTGATATATAGTCCTAGAAGTGGGATTACTGGGTCAAATCCTATTCTTCCTTTTTTAATTTTTCTTAATTTTATCTTTTTTTTTCATTGCAGAATATATACATAAATACACTGAGTGGCCAGATTATTATGATCTCTGAACGCATAATAATCTGGCCACTCAGTGTATATCCTATATAATAAAAAGCTAATATGCAAATTGTTCCCTCCACCAGGAGTTCGACCAGCAGGCAGGCTGGCCAACTGCCCATATCCCCTCCCCCTGGCCAGGCTGGCCGGACCGGACTCTAATATATATATATATATATATATATATATATATATATATATACACACACACACTGAGTGGCCAGATTATTATGCATTTAGAGATCATAATAATCTGGCCACTCAGGTTATATGTCTTTTTAACATGACCCAATCATCCTTGGGGAAAGGCAGAGTGTAAATTAAAGTCATAAATTTGATGCCTATAAATGGAAGGGACATTAATGTATGAACTACCAGCAGTATAAAAAAAATGAGGAGAGAAAGGCTCAATGAACCCAGAGCTACTTCCCTATCCAAATGCATTCAAATTCAAATAACTTCCATTAGAATTCCAATCTAACCAACAAACAACATTCCTAAGACAAATTCAAACTGTGGAAACATATATTTTCCTCAAAATCTTCAATTGACAAGTAAGCAAACAACTACAATAAACAAATATCTAAATGGATCTATACTAATAAAAGGGTAATATGCTAATTAGTCCAGACATCTTCCTGATGTCCTTCTGGACAAAGCCACAGTGGTAGGACCGAGGCAGAGGTGGTTAGGGGCAATCAGGCCAGTAAGGGAGAGCAGTTAGGGGGATCAGGCCAACAGGGGAGAGCAGTTAGGGGAATCAGGCTGGCAGGGGAGAAGTTTGGGGTGATCAGGCAGGAGGCAGAGTGGTTATGGGTGATCAGGCAGGCAGCCAGGCAAGTGAGCAGTTAGGAGCCAGCGGTCCCTGATTGCGAGAGTGATGTCTGACTGCCAGCAGTCAGACATCTCCCGAGGGGTCCCAGATTGGAGAGGGTGTAGGCTGGGCTTAGGGACCCCCAACCTGTGCACGAATTTAATGCACTGGGCCTCTAGTAGATAGATAAACAGTTAATTCTATTAGTATATCTTGAAATTTACATTATTTCATCTAATTCTTTCCTTTCCATTGCAACTTCTACCACTCTACTTAAGGGTACAATAATTATGAATTATAAATAAAACTAGTGGCCCAGTGCACAAAATTCATGCACATTAAAAGGGAATTAATTACAGGAAATATTTTAATATTGCTATTTGCTCTTTCTCTATAATAGAAGTGTCAGAGATGAAAGAAAATTAGTAAAAAGTATATGAAAATCTCCCTCCTGTCAGAGTCTGGGGCATGCTGCGGGACCTAGAGTCAAGTCCCTGCCCACAATCCACATGTGCTTCAAAAATGTAGGAGACCCAGACCTGGCCGGCCCCACCCCCATTGGGTGAGACACAGACCCAGCCGACCCCATTCCCGTCAAACCCCTCCGGGTGGGGGGTGCAGCCTCAGGTCCCCACGCCCAGCGCTGGGTCAGGGGGGGCACAACCTAAGGTCCCCATCAAGCCCCGCAGGGCAAGGGGCACAGCCTGAGGTCCCTCGCCCCAGCCAGGCACCATGCAGCCTCAGGTCCATGCTGTTCGGTCATGACATTACGGTGTCCCGGCTAATTTGCGTATTCCTCTATTATATAGATAGACTAGTAGCCCATTGTGCGATATTGCGCACAGTAGGCTGCCCACTGCTTCTGCGGGAGGCAGAAGTGAGCTGCTGGCGCACAAGGGAGCCTGGAGGGACCCACGCCACTTCCTTGGGAGCCGGGAGGGAGCCGTGTTGCTTCTGCAGGAGGCAGGCCTGCTGTGTCCTCTCTGGGCCTGCACTCGGCCGTGGAGGCTGCGGGCCAGCATCCCTGTCCCTGTCCATGTCTGCTCCGGCTCTGGGGGGCTGGCCCGAACTGGGGCGCGGCGGCTCACTGGCCCCCCTGTCTGTCTCTGTCTCTGCTCTGGGTCTCACCTGCGCGCGCAACCTTCTCCTGTCCAGTTGTGACCCGTTACGGTGTCCTGGCTTAATTTGCATATATCCTCTTTATATATATACTAGTGGCCTGTTTTGCAAGAAGATTCCTGCAAGACTTCAGGCGGGCTTCCCTCCAGCCACCGCCACCTCTCCCGCCCCCCCACCTCTCCCGCTGCGGCGGGCTGGGCAGGCGGGGCTCACCCCGCCCGCCCCTCCCACCCACCCCTCGGTGCCCACGGCCACCACCGCTGCTGCCTCCACAGCCGCGCGCGCCACTGCCTTCACGGCCACCAGCTGCGCATCCCGTACACCCATCCCACTGCGCCTGCAGCCACTGCCACCACCTCTGTGGCCCTGCATGCCCCTGCCGCTGCTGCGCACCCCAACCCACCGCTGAGTGCCCCGACCCGCCACGCCTGCCACTGCCGCCCGCCGCTGCCTGCCTCTGCGGCCGCACGTACCACCCACGCTTTCCCTCCAGCAGCCGCCTTGCTTTCCACTTTCCCTCCCTCTTCCTTCTATCCGGTCTTCAGTCTTCACTCCTCCCTCCCTCAGCATATGCAAATTAACCGCCATCTTGGTTGGGTTAATTTGAATACTCGCCCTGATTGGCTAGTGGGCGTGGCTTGGGCATAGCGAAGGTGTGGTCAAATTGCATATTACTCTTTTATTAGGTAGGATATATATGGAGAGAGAGAGAAGAGAGAGAGAGAGAGAGATAACCTTCAATTGTTCTCACTATCGTTGACCTCTAACTTATATAATACATGTTACACAATGACATCATCTTAATTTCAGTTTATTTTATTCTTAGTATCATATGTATAAAAAACAAACTTTTGGAATTTTTCTTACAAATTTGTGTCTCTAGCCATTTTTTGTGCCTCCCCTCTTTGTTTTAAACCTCACATTCAATCATAAGCAAATACTTTTGCTTTGTCTTTGAAATATACCCAGAATCAACCCTATTGTCTATTATCTGGCTTATTGAAATAATATCCTAACTGGTCTCTCTGCTTCTTACTTATTTACAGTTTTGTTGTTGTTGTTCAGTAGCAGCCAGTAATGACCAGAATAGTCACTTTTTGGAAGATTTTCTTTTGAAAGGTAAAATATTTACCCCATTCCAAATGCAGAAAATATAAAAATGGCATGTGGTAAAAAACTAATCTCTCACTGATCTAGTTCCTGGTGTCCTCTTCATAGGTATCATTCTTCTTAGATCTTATGTACTTTTCAAATCTTATTTTTATCGGCATGTATATCTGGATTTTTGTCTATTTTATTTGTGTGTTTTTTTAATATCACACTTGTTAGCAATGAATCTGTACTTTAGAGAGATTTTGGTATTACTACATACAGTGCACCTTCTTTTTTTAAAAATATATTTTATTGATTTTTTTTACAGAGAGGAAGGGAGAGGGATAGAGAGTTAGAAACATCAGTGAGAGAGAAACATCGATGAGCTGCCCCCTGCACACCCCCTACTGGGGATGTGCCCACAACCAAGGTACATGCCCTTGACTGGAATGGAACATGGGACCCTTCAGTCCACAGGCTGATGCTCTATCCACTGAGCCAAACCGGTCAGGGCAAGTGCACCTTCTTTTTTAAAATCTGCCTTAGAGTAAATTATATGATTATAATATAATTTACATATTTTTCTCTCTTATTGATGTATATTTAGGATCTTTCCACATATGCTGTTATAAGTAATGTTTTATCTAACATTTCCATGGACATGGTCAAGTTGGTCTCCATGGGGGTTGTACCAATTTGCCCTCAGTTGTGGATGAAAGTGCCTATTTTCCCACACACTCAGCAGCAGAGTGTGTTATCAGATTTTGGGATTGCTGTCATGTTGATACCATTATAGCAACCTGGTTATTATTTAACTGAAAAGGAACAAAGGGAAGCTGCAATATGGACACATGCCCAGTAAGGTCTGGGTGATGTGGGAAGGTGCTTACTTGTCAGTCACACCTGGTAACAGGACATTGGCCAAAGTAGGCATGTAGGCATGACCCCTGCAAAAACAGAAAGATTTTATATTTAGGCTCCTGAACAAAGGAGACCACCCTCCTCTCTTGCACACTTGGCCCTCTTGCTCTCTTGAGACTCTTGTTGCAGGAAGTGCACTCCCCTGCATTCACATGGCTGTGAGCCATGTGGGACCCACACAATGGACTGATGGACTGAATCTAGCCCAGTGCTGTACCAACTCAACTCCACCATGAAATGGAAACTCTGGATATTGGCCCCGCTTTTAGCTCTATTGAACCCCCAGCTGCGTATTTTCCAGAATTGATTTAAAGACAATGGGGCTTTGGAACGAAGAAATATAATTGCACACAAATAAAGCTTTCTACGGCATCTCATCCTCCTGTGGGGCCTCCGGAAACTCTTATTCCAGTGGCACCCCAAGAACCCCACTAGCAGCAGAGGAATTCCATCCATCCAGTCCTCCAGCAACAACGTGATACCTCGCAGATCAAATATTTTGTAGATAGCAGGTGCTCAAGAGCTTTTTTGGGGACAAAGGAAACAAATACAGCAGTCAAAATTTCCTTCAGCCAGGATTGGCTCCTATTGGATTATTAACTCCAAGTCTCTTCTAGATATTTCAGTAAGTGGCGAGTACACAGGGAGTGGAGATAACGTGTGTGGCTTAACGGAGAAGAATGTTTATTTCAATTCCAGATAGTTTGAATAATGGGAGTACTTACACTCTGGTTTACTTGTATTTAAAGGAAGAAAAATCCAGTATATCCTTAATCCATTTTATTCTAACCAAATGCAGCAATGAAAAGATCATGGATGTGGGAATAGAAAGACCTGGTGCCGGAAACCGAACATTGTCACTTGGTAGTTATGTGAAAAGGGAACCCAGGAAGGCTGGTCAACCTTGAAGCTAAAGGTCAGAGCAAACCACTCCCTATCTAATTGAGACAATGGTAACTGAGGCAACTTCCCCACCAAATAATCATGTAAATCCTTATTGATAAGATAATCTGTCTGTTACTGGAATTACCTGCATAAGGGCAATGGGTGTATCTCAGAACCCCAATAAAAGGGATAGCAAAGGCCAGAGCGGGGTAGTCCTCCCACTAGAGGTGGGCTCCAGCCTGGCCCCACATTTTCCAAATTGATTCTTTTCTAGCTTCTCTTCATTTTGATTGCGGCCTTCTCCAGAAACCGGACCTGAACGGGATCTCTGAAACACGCGGGACGTGACAAGGGATCACACACAACCTGGCTTTGTGTCATAGCAAATTAATTCACCAAAGAATAACAAATAATATTTGTAAATGTCTGTTACTAGAGCTAAGTTCTTTACAATTTTTATCTTATATGTCTTTACAATAATCATATGAAGCAGGTGATGTTATTAACAACATTTTACAGATGTAAAAACTGACTTTCAGAGTGATTAAGTCACATAGTTTGCCACAAATACTAAAACTATATTCATATTTTCTTCCTATTTCAGGAGACCTAAAATATTCAAATGCTCACAACTCCTTCTTTAGCTATTACTGTAGTCATTTTATGTTTTTCCTGCTATGCCACATTATATTTTAAAAGATTTTGATTGCATGCTAGCCCTATTTGATAGCACATATGCCCAACAATTGCTTAGTTTCTACTTGGTCAATCTAAAGAGGAATGCAGTAATTGGGCTGGATCCACCTTCATCGACATGACTTCAACAGGTAGAATAAATTGTGTGTTTTAAATTTCCTGTTTCATAAAAAGGAAAAATGATCTGGCAGGTGAGGTGGATTTATATTTCTTTTGTGTATGTGTGTGTTCACTGGGAGATAATTATATTTTCATCTGATCCTTTTCAATATTACTGTTCTTACCCTAGAATAAGCTATGCTTTTTTATTATTTATTTTGTGGTAATTTAATATAAATTGTTACTAGGTTTTAGTCTGGGAAGATTCCCAAAACTTCAGATTTTGTATCTAGGAAAGGCATTGGCTCAATATGTATCTCACTCATTTTTTTTTTTATTCTCTTAAATTTTTCTATTCAAAAGATACAATATTCAAGCAAGTAGCAAGTAGGAATTGTAAGAACTACAGTTTCCTCTGCACTTTTAGAAATATTTATGGAAATGTTTATTTTGAAAAATATGCCCTTTCGTAATAATTTGTTACACATATAGAAGTCATATGAAAAAATATAAATGTTTTGTGTGTTTTTTTGCTGTACAGGTTGGTTAATCTCTTTGTATCATTAGTTTATAGATTTAATATATAAAATTGATAACTTTAAGGTAGATTAACAAAATCTACCAGGGAAGTACTGAACAAACTACATAGAGGAAAATACATTAAAAATAGGAGTTTGGTTTAAAACATAACTTTTCATGAATATGCCTCTTAGTAGTTTGGATTTCTCCACCCACTTGATTAGGGAGTATGGGATACAATCCTCACTTATAAAAGAATGGAATAATTGCCCACTATTTGTATGATATTATAGCTGTAATTAAAGCCATTTCTGAAAAGCTATGTATTCTAGTGTAAATCATACTCTTTCCCTGACCCTTATTAATTACTAGAGGCCCAGCACACGAAATTCGTGCATGGGTATGGTCCCTAGGCCTGGCCTGCGATCAGGGCCATCTTCTCCAGCTGCTCAAGCCGGCCCCGCCCCCTGCTGCCACCCACCCCCGCTTCCCCATTTGCCTTCGGGTGATCGGTGCCTGACAGATGGGGGAAGGGACTGAGAGGTCGGCTGTTCCCGCCCACTTGCCGGCCCTGCCCCTGCCGCAGGTGGCCATCAGGCGATCAGAGCCTGTTGGCCAGGGAAGGGGACCAAGAGGTGGTCAGTACACCTCATAGTGACTGGCCCAGTGGTTGTTCTGCTGTTAGGGTCAATTTTCATATTACCCTTTTATTATATTGGATTATTATAGCAAAAGGTGTTTTTTAAGTGGATCCTTTATTTTTATTTTTTCTTAGTTTTATTTATTGTTGACAGTACTACAGATGTCTCCCATTTTCTCCCTTTTTTGCCCCCAACCACCAACCCCCACTCTACCCCAGGCCTTCCCCGTGCTATTGTCTGTGTCCATGGTTATGCGTATATGCACATATGTTCTTTGGTTAATCTCTTCCTGCACCCTCCCACCCTCCCACTGAGGTCTGTTATTCTGTTCCATGCATCCATACCTCTGGACTCATTTTGTTTGTCAGTTAATTTTGTTCTTTGGATTCCACTTGTGAGATCATGTGATATTTGCTTTTCTCTAACTGGCTTATTTCCCTTAGCATAATACTCTCCAGGCCTCTCCATGCTGTCTCAAAGGATAAAAAGTCCTTCTATTTTGCAGCTGTGTAGTATTCCACTGTGTAGATGTACCACAGCTTTTTTTTTATGGACTGGTCTATGATGGGCACTTGGACTGTTTCCAGATCTTAGCTATTCTAAATTGTGCTTCTATGAACATAGAGGTTCATATAACCTTTCTGATTGGTGTTTCCAATTTCTTAGGATATCTTCCCATAAGTGGGATTGCTGGGTCAAACAGCAGATCTATTTTTATTTTTTTAGGAACTTCCATACTGTTTTCCACAGAGGCTGCACCAGTCTGCATTCCCACCAGCAGTGCACTAGTGTTTCCTTTTCTCCACATCCTCACCAGCACTTGTTTGTTGACTTATTGATGGTAGCCATTCAGGCAGGTGTGAGGTGATACCTCATTGTTGTTTTGATTTGCATCTCTCTGATGATTAGTGACTTTAAGCATTTTTTCATGTGTCTGTTGGCCATCTGCATGTCCTCTTTGGAGAAGTGTCTATTCAGGTCCTTTGCTCATTTTTAATTGGATTATTTGTCTTCCTGGTGTTGAGGTATATGAGTTATTTTATATTTTGAAAATTAACCCCTTATTAGATGTATCACTTGTGAATATGCTGTCCCATACAGTAGGTTTCCTTTCCATTTTTGTTGAAGCTTTTTAGTTTGATGTAGTCCCCTTTCTTATTTTTTTCCTTTGTTTCCCTTGCTATAGGCAATATAACGGTGAAAGTACTGCTAAGTGAGATGTCTGAAATTTTACTGCCTGTTTTCTTTTAGAACTTTTATGCAAAATTAGTTTTTTAAAAACACAGTGCAGTTTTTTGCTTGTTTGTTTTTGTTAATTCTCACCTGGACATATTTTTTCCATTGATATTTAGAGAGAGTGAAGAGGAGGGAGGGAATGCAGTTTTGATGAAAAAAGAGAAAGAGATGAGTTTTTATAAAGTCAGCTTTCACCCTAAAATGTCTGCACGAAAGATGGGAGGAACTGGTATTCTTCTGTGTTCTGATTCCCTGCAATACAGAGAAACATGTCCAAGGTGGCTGTTATCACTGGCCCTCCCCAGGGGTAGTTCCTTCTGCCTGGGCACTTACAACTTAGCTTCCTGCTATCTGCCATAGGTAACAAGGAGTTGCTGATATTGTGGCAAGCCCATGAGAGACTTTTATGAATATTTATAATACAATGGTGACAAATATTCTATAAAATTGTATATTAGGTTTAAAATCATTATGCAAAATTATTATAGTGCCTTATATTCCTAAAACTTTCAGAATCTGTAGGCATTTAGAATAGAAAATAGCAAGATTGATTTTCCATGGCATTCATAAACTCATTTGTGGTAAATTAATTCTGTGTTTTAGACGTAGTTAAGGTCATTCTTCAACAGAAGTCAGAACAGCCTCATGTTCTCATCATGTGTGCTTACATGATTACTAATGTTGTTAACATAAGAATTTTCAAAGAAATCCTATACCTATTTCTTCATAGAAAAGGAAGAATATTTATATAAATTCAGCATATCTGGTTATCCCTTACATATTTATTTATTTTTGTAACTTAGCCCACATAGACACGGTCTAAGTGCATTGTAAAAAAAGAGCCACATGAATAAAAAAAGAATGCTTATTTAGTAAAAGTAATATAAAAAGCTAAGCTAAATAAATGCAAAACTACATCTTAATATCTCCAAAGGGATCCTTCAGTCATCTCAAAAGTGCATTAAAATGATCTACCCAAAGATAATTGCATTTGAGAAATTTCTGATTGAATTTTTTTCTTTTTAACAAAATAAGAATGTACTTTCAGGTTAGACCCAATTTTGTGAGGCCTAGGCTGATACAATTTTGTGTGGTGGGACTATTTAGTGGGTAAGAATATAAAATATATCTTTGCAAATTTCCAAAACCATGTGACCATGTGAATGCCTTGCTAGGACCCTCCCAATCTTGGAAAAGGTTCAGCACAGTGTGAGGCTCTGAGGTTTCAGCATCATTAGCTTCAGCGTAAATGCCTCTGTGTGTTGTTAGAAAGAAGATCCTTAAATCATTAGAAAAGGAGGCACTTTTTCTATTTGGCCACCAGGAACTATGCCAACCTACATACCCATTGACAGAGATGATCAGAAACAATTTCCCTAGATTTTCCAACCTGCTTGCAGTCATAGATTTAAATCTTTAACCATTTGGTAATGGAAAGGAATATCATGTTACCTAGCTGATGCCATATGGGGGCCTAGTCGGTCTCCAATGGTAGAGATTAGGCACTGACCGTTATTGTTAGCCAGGTCAGTTTTGGTAAGAGGACATCCGCGTTGTTGAGCCCATGGCCCCAGAGCCATTTTTTTCATGTATCCATTGAACAAGTGTTGGGATGCCTTGCGAAAGAGGTTGGCAGCCACCCATGGAGCTTGTCATTTTCCTGCCTGATTACTAAGAGCCTCCTCTGAGGGAGATGCCCTTTGGTAGGCATTTGCAGCATAGGCACAAACATCTTCATGGTTTGTGACCATTCTGAGAGTTCAGCTATATGTTATACCCAGATTTTCTTGTTACCAATATTTTATAATCCTCTTCTAAGTCTGCAATCATCCAGCCAAATAGTTACTAAATGCCAATGAATCAATGTAAAACTGCACTTCAAACCATCTCTAACCCCAGACAAAATGGTCCACAAAGTGTTGTCAACAAAACACTTTTTGGAACCAGGAACTAGGGGCTGGGACTAACGAAAACATTGTTAGGAGGGGAGAACCACTGGGTTCCTGGTATAATATTGCCTGAAGTTGTGACATAGGAGCAATGAGTAAGCATAACAGAAAGAGAAGATGAACCCTCCTTCAGTGCCCTCCACTTCCTTCTACTGATCACACTTAGTGTCGCATCAGCTTGCAAAGTGGAAACATATACCGAGTCCAGTTCAAATTTTACAAAGCAGAATACTGAAGTGCATATGCAGAGCTAAGAAGCAATTGATTTGTACCTGGGACATGTATATGACCTCATTTAATCATCATAATACAACTACATATTTGTCAACATTATTTCTCAAGCCTAGATGAATTTCTATGTTAACTCAGGAATGACAGAAGTAGTCACAACATAAAGAGATGAGCTGATTCTATAAAATTGTAAAAGCTTGTATACTTAACAAAAAAGAATCAAAACAAAGACTACCAATAGATGGAGGACATGGATCAGTAGCAAGTATTACAAGAGAGGTTAAATTTATATATGAAAAAATATTTTATTCATTTAAATAAGAAAATGATTAATGCTTCAATATGTAAATGAGAAAAATTCACAATTGGAAATAAAATTGGTAAAAATGCATACATAAAGGATATTAATTTAAACAATTGGAAAGTGCCATATTTTGCTTGTGTAACTGGACTAATTAGTCACTCTATCCCTTCACTGCCCTATACCTCTTTTACACATCAACAAACTGGAGACTGTGACCAACAAAAGACACTTAGAGTCCTTACAAGGATTTGCAAGCCAGCATCTTTCTTGTAAAAAGAGCAAACTTTGAAAGGTGTGTGCTTTTTTTTCTAGCAGGCTTCAAAAGGTAGCAGAAATCCAAACATTTTGGCTAAGAATAGCACTTACTGATGTTAGAAGAGAATGCATCTTGCTAATTACAAAGCAGTTAATAAAATGCTATGCTTATTTCTCAATATGAGACTAGTCATTACATTTATATGGATTGATGTCTATGTTTATATACATGCATACATATTTAACTCAATAGGTAGAATAACTACAGAGACAGTCTTGTGTGCAGTTCTCCAAGAATGGAGTATTGCAAAAGAAATCAACCTGACAGAATACTCTACCACTCTCTCTAAAATTTGAAGACTTGGGTACCAGACGGCTACATCCCCTTCCTCAGAACACACTTCTCGTGGTTTATAAGTCAGGATTTATTGTGTAATAGCTTCATTCCCTTCTACTGACTTTCACATACTTAAAAGCAATGCAGTGAGTGTGTATATATAACTTTGGAGATGAAAGTGAAAAAAAATACAAAAGGTTGAGAAGTCCCAGGTTGAGTGCTGGAGGAGAAAAACAAAGCAGAGGCTTGCTGGCTGGAGGCTGAAAACAGACTCACGGAATTTTTAAAAATGAAAACGTGTTTTGTTAGTACATTCCCTCTTCCTGCTCCCTTACAGGATATGAGGTAATTCTCTAGCAATAGCAACTGCTCTCGCAAAACGAAGCTTTGTTTGGGATGAGCCAGAACATAGAGTCCTGACTATGGGTTACACCAAATAAAGAAGCTTTTAATTTTTATAGAGAAAAACAATAGCTTCCACGTCCCACCCTGAAATGCTGGGAAAATATACAGAGTTCATCCCTGTGCAGAAGCTCTAAAAGTGTAAGTTTGCTTAGGTAACCTCTTTTCTTGGTTGAATCCTGCTTCCTGCCCAGGAATTTTTGGGGAAGGTAAAAGAGAAGAGAATGGGGAAAGAGAGAGAGAGAGAGAGAGAGAGAGAGAGAGAGAGAGAGAGAGAGAGAGAGAGAGAGAAAGGAAGGAAATTAGTGAATGATATCAAAAGTCTAATATTTATGTTGAGGAAAAGTATAAAAAGGGAAAGAGTAAATGCCAAAATAATTCACTGTTTATAATGTCAGTATGAGACGTTTATTTTAAAATGCGGATTAACCTTTTAAGTCAGGTGTCACTTCCAATACATATCCATGGGCATACATGCCAATTATTAGGAGGATAGAGTCCTGATAATTTGCAAAGGTGAGCATGAAGGTTATGTCTTTGACTGACAGTTGCAGATTGGTTTGTCTACAGTAATACCATCTCTGAGTGAAAGACACCCAGCAGCTGTACCTCCCCATTCCAGCTGTTCCATTAGTGTCACTGGCCTCCCCAGGGTTTTGTCACCTCTTACCTTGTATATTTATGGATACGCATTTATTTCTGCTATTACACTTTTGGGAACAACTGGTCTTGTTTCCTTTAGTTGCTTTTTCCTAGTGTCTCTTTCTCCTAAAAATTCTCAGAATGTTTTCAATAATTAAATCAGCAGTAAGAACATAGCTGTATATTACTGGATTTGATTAAAAATCAAGAGCATTCAGAATAGAATCATAAAAAAGAAAACATCTACTTAACTACCCATGACCTAATTTTCATTAAATTTAAAGTTAGTTTAAGTATTAATAAACCACTTTATTTATAATCTGAAATAATATCTTTACCTTTAAATTATTTTTAAAATCTTTTATAATTAACAATAAACAATTATTTTTTAAAAGAAGCAATTAATTTATTTGACATTAAATTATATACTGTTTAACTAATATAAATAAAATATCAGTTTATTTAAATTATGCAAGATACAGAATGCTAAATCACACACTACACATATTTAAAGAAATTTCTGATTTTCCCAGGAGAAACTCTATCATTTTTTTAATATAAGTTGCTATAATTCTTCGGTAATTTGTACCTGGGATGGGGCAACATGACATACATTAAAACAAAAGTGAAAGTGGTGTTGCCAATGATTTATACTTTAAGTCAAGTCACTTTATTCATTTTGGTCTTTGGGGCTTTATCTGCAAACTGATAATTATAAAATATATCTCACAAGGTTTACTGAGAAAACTAAATAAGGGCCGAAACCGGTTTGGCTCAGTGGATAGAGCGTTGGTCTGCGGACTGAAAGGTCCCGGGTTCAATTCCGGTCAGGGGCATGTGCATTGGTTGCGGGCACATCCTCGATGGGGGGTGTGCGGGGGGCAGCTGGTCGATGTTTCTCTCTCATCGATGTTTCTAGCTCTCTATCCCTCTCCCTACCTCTCTGTAAAAAATCAATAAAATATATTAAATAAAAAATAAATAAATAAATAAGGGAAAAAACCCTAGCATGGTGCTATGCACATATTATGTACTAAATAAAATGTAGTTAAATATGACTATTATTTATCAAGTAATGGAAAAAAACACTAGCATAGTGGAATTTTCACTCCTATAATCTAGAATTTAGCCACTAAGATGCTAGAGTTAATACACTGTGACATTAAGTAAGTCAACTAACCACTCCATACTTTAGTTTTCTCATTGGCAAAGTGAGGATAAAAATAGCACCTACCTCATAGGATTATTAAGAAGAGGAAATGAGGTTTATAACCATAAAATATATGGAGCTGGGTATGACATTTATATATAAGGTTTATATAAGGACTATATTTTGTATAAGCATTATATAATTATACAAGCATTATATAAGAATTTGTTAAATGAATGGAAAAATTAAACATTTAGAGGTTTCACTACTTTTTAAATAAATGCATTGTAGAACGAAACTGCTCTTCAATGTAAGCTTTTATGGTTTATATGTCTTGATTAATAACTACTCTGCAAACTACACATCTCAGTGACAAATATTTATGAAGGAGCAGGTGTAATTTCTATGCTCTTGGCTGGAACCTCACTACTTAAAACATGATCCTTGGACCAAGAGCATTGGCATCATGCAATTATTAGGCACCACCCCAGCACAACTGAGTCAGCATTTAAATTTCAACAGGTTCAACAGTATATAATATTTAATATTACATATTAAGTATAATACTTTAACATAGACTACATCTCCAACATCCCACTTTTGTAATAAAGAAACAAGATTAGAAAAACTCACAGCAGAGTGGCATCTATTTTTCTTTGGAAGAACATTTCTGTTTAAACAACAGATAAAACATATACAGATTAAAAACTTATAATGAGTAGTTTCTTTTGACTACAGGCATTTTTTTTTCCCCAGTCTTTCCTTTGGTTTGTTTTTCTCTTATTAGTATAACAAAGTCAATATATTTTATTATTAATGGTTTCCACTTTTAGGTTTTTAAAAATATTTTGTATTTTATTTTGTTTTTAATGAAGAAGCATAGAGAAAACATCTTTCTGACAGATAAACTTACTTTCACATTTCTGAGGTCATGTATAATTGTAGGAATTGCAAGATTAAAGACCACTGGGAAAAAGAGCTGTCCAAAGGTGAATGAGTGTCCTTACTGCGGAGCTTCTGGGAAGGAAAAAATGATGGCAATAAGTTAATAGGTTTGACAGCACTTTTGCCAATTTGACCCAGAGGTCACTGGTCCTCTGAGTGACGGAGTCTACTTGCTTGAGATTTGAAAGGAAGGGTTTATGTTATTTGTCTATGGGGCCACATTATCCACTGGAATGCTTGGACTCTGAGCCCATCCAAGACTAAATATGTAGAGTCAGTCTAGCACTTGGCTATTTGAAAACATGTGGCATAATATTATGAAAAATACCACTCACGTGCACACGCGTCACATACACCTCCTTAGTAGCTATCGCAGGGCAGTTCCCTTGTATCATGACATCATGGAAGCCCTGTGCAATTTTGTGCTGTGCTGCTGAGGGTTCGATGAAGACATTTGTACCAGTCTCGCTGATGACCTGATGGCTCCTTTGTATCTGAAGATATCTCAGACAGCTTGTGCTTTTTATTTTCTCCTTTAAGAATTGATTTTAGGGAAATTTTATATTTTAGAAGAAATTGTGTTATAGTAAATTTTGTGTATTTTAAAATAAGCTGTGCAGCCCAGCAGGTATGGCTCAGTTGGTTGAGCATTGTCCCAACCATGTGCCAAGAGGTCTCCGGTTTGATTCCTGGTTAGGGCACACGCCAGGGTTTTAGGCTTGATCCCTAGTAAGGGGTGTGCAGGAGGCAGCAGATCAATGTTTCTCTCTCATCGTTTCTATCTCTCTCTCTACCTCTCCCTTGCTCTCTCTCTAAAAATCAATAAAAACATATTTAAAAAAAAAATAAAATAAACAGGCACCTTAGAAAAAATTATTTGTTGATGCTAGGTGTTTATAGCATGGCAACATGCTATCAGGTTAAAGCTTTCAGAGCAGAAGCTTTCAGTTATGAACTTGAACTCTGCATAATATAATTAGGCCATGGGAAGGGGCTCAGAGGGACTGAGGAAAAAGTAGCAATGGAACACGCTGTGTTGTTCTGTGTGTCCTCTCTTCTTCCTTCAAGAATTAGCATGTATTCCTTGGTATCCTTTCCTCTCTCATCGCTTGCCTTGCTGCAAATGAGCAAACACAGCCAAGTAGATACATAGACGTGCATATTCCCCAAAAACCATCAGGAAAGTCAGGGCAGAGGGAGCAAATAATTTCAGCGTTCCCTAAATTACCCAGTAATAAAGGTTTATGTGTAATGCTTTATATATATGTGTGAATATTACATGTATATATGGTATATATGATGTTATAATTTTCTAATGTAATAAAAATAATCAAATGAATTGTACTCAGGACTGAATCTTAACCTTCATATGATGTTTACCTCCAGTTGCAGGTTAAACACTCACATTTGGATCTGGTTGGACCCATCCTAGTGTCATTATATGTCATCAGGTTTGACAAGGCCTATGTGTACACCAAAAATTTCCCAGGCCCAGGACATCCTTTCTTAAGGGACTTCTTTTTATCATGTTTCTTGTGCTCTGAGGGTCAAATGTATTGGTGGTCTGGGAGGGCTAATGACAGGGCTTTCCACCCATTGGCTTTGTCAAATCGTAGCTCGAATTAGTCATGGTCGTAGATTTCCAGGGGTGTAGAATCTCTTCTCAGCAGAATCTTAGCCCAGTAGAAATGACAGTAATGTTTCTCATATTAGGAGCAGGGCTAATTTATAAACACTCCTTGAATATTGCCAAAATATCTGTTGAGAAGTTGAAAAAACATTTTTAATGGGGTTTGAGTTCCTGCCTGACAAGGAACTTGTGCCATTAGCTTGAATGGTTACTGTGGCATAAATTTTATGGTTATAAGCTAGTGAGCATTGAAGATATTTATATTTCTTGTATAATGAATCAAACATACTGCCTAATATAGTAGGTATTTAGAAAACGTGTTTATTCTTTTTCATGACAATATTTTATCTTTTTAGTATAATAAAGAGTAAAAAAGTCAATTAAAAACAATTATACTAAATAATAATAAATGCAATAATAACTTCTAGTATTAGAATTTAACAACTGCTGTTATAAATACTAGATTCAATGATGGGCATAGTATAGTGATTATAAAAATGTCAAATATGAGTTTTATTTCATTGTATTGTAGTTCATGAAGTCCTTTTATATACCTTATTTGTTCTATTTCCAACAACCTTGAGTTAAGTATTACTTAGTACATTTTATAGATGATAATCATAGAAAATGATTTAGAAATACAGTTAAAGAAAAAATGTATTTAATATATTAGTTAGCACACAGCATTCATGTACTTTCAACACACGAGTAGGTAAAAAGCATTATGCCTACAAAAAAATAAAAAATTATTTGATTTTTATTTTAATGTAGTCAAAATTCTAAAAGAATTGTCAGGTGTAAAATATGATTTAACAGTGTTTTACACTGTTTCACTGGTATTTCAGATTAATTGTGCAGAAGCTGCTGAATAGATGAAAAATTAGCTAAATTATAATAACAGCTGGATATATATGCATAATTATCTGTTATATTTTTATTGGGATCAAAAATGTCTGATGTTTATTAATGTTTTCATAACTGAGGAAACTAATAGGATTAGTAGATATTTCTCAGCCCAAAAGAGAGAACCAAGTCTAGTCAGGTCCTAAAGAAATATAGACAGATAGGAACTCACTCACTGTAGGGGAGCAATAAAATGAAATCATACTTATAACCATATATGAGTTAGTGTATTTGAAAAATAAAATGACATGGAGGCCAGATATTCAGTAGAGTAAATTATACAGGTTTCAAATGTAAAGCAACATACATATGTGTTTGTCATATATGGTACAAAGAAATGAGAGTGGGTGTAACAGTTTTCCTGCAGGAGGACCCTTTGTGATACATCCCCATGCTTCATGTGAGTAAATAGATACTTATTAATTTTAATGGATTTATTATGTTTTAATTATTTTGATACTAAACCTGAAAGCATATCTTATTCTAACATTGGTTGACAAAAAGAGGGAAATGGTCCAAAGAGAAATAACTAAAATAATCTATTTACTTAAAGAACTAACTTAGATTATTTGATTTCTCCTTAAGTCAATATACATTAAAGTAACCCCACACTTATTTAGTTAGAGTAAAAATGGTAGTACATACTTTTGAAAACAACTGTATCAACAAAGATGATGATCATGATTCTAAATAATAAACCAAGAGACAAATTTTGAGTCTCATTATGGCTTGATTTTGATTGCTGTTACACTATTTAATTCTTACTTTTTAAATATCTAATTTAAGTATTTTGAAAATGCTATTCCAGGAAAATCTATTAATAGTCAATAATCCAATTATTTCTTAAGCTAAAGTACAATTTACTATAGAGCTACTTAATGACTTTCCCTAATGAAAACTTTCCACTCATTATTCACTTAGCTCTATTCATTTGTTTAAATTGATGGAAGTCTACTGGGAAAGGACTTTTACATTTATTTTGCACCCAACCAGAGATCAACAAACTTTTTTCTATAACACATCAAATGGTAAATATTTTAAAGCCTTTGCAGGTCCTAGAGTCTCTGTCACAACAACTCAATTCTATCGCTCAGATGCAAAAGCAGCCATAGACAATATATAAATAAATGGGTATAGCTATGTTACAATAAAAGATTTTTTATGGCTGAATTTGGCATGCAGGCCATAGTTTGTCAAGATTTGACCTAGACTATTATGAATTCTTCAATAACAATGACAATTAAAAAAATTTAAACTGAGATCCCTGATAGCATTAGAAAGTAGGTATAATATGTGGTAAAGTCTACAATGTAACAATATAATTATTATCAGAAATGTTTCAAAGAAAATCAGACTAGCCATAGCTCTATTTTGCTGATTTATTTGACAGACCAAGTGTAAGAGGCAAATCAAACGTTAAGGTAATGCCAATTAAACACCTATTTAATTTTTGCTTTCATTATGCTATTGTGTGATATAAGTATTCAAATGAATAATAAGTTTCCATGACCACAAGTGGATTCCATTCTAGTTTGAAGCAACAATTTTAAAATTAAAAATTGGAGAAGAAATCCATGGCTATTGTCATTTTTGGTAAATGTCAGAAGGAAAAGTGATTCCTGCAGAACGTTAAATTTTTTTAAACAGAGGTATGGGGGCTGGTGGGATAGATTAGAAAGAAATCAGGGAGCTCCCATTCCAATGCAGTTCTGCTTCCAGCTGTAAACTTCCTCCGGGGCCTTCTCTGGTGCACAGAGGCTGGGGCAGGACTGGAGAGTTAAGAAAAATCAACCTCTCTTCTCACGCTCCAGAGGGCTATCATCTTTTGCAGTGCACCATCCCACTGAAGACCAGGGTGGGTAGAAGATGAAAAGTCAAAGACCTTTTGGCCGTGTAAGAATCTCAGTGGAAAGCAGAGAGATCTCATAGGTAGGAAAGCTGCAGACAAGCTCTGGCAGAGGCTGACAATTGTTTTCTGTGAAGGATTAGGTAGTAAATTATTTTAACTTATTAAAATAAATTAAAAAGAAAGTTCTTAAGGGGGACAGGTAATGATACTAGGTGGATGCCCTCATCTCTAGGAAGAAATGCAGCACACAAAAAAGAATAAATAAAAAAAAAAATGTAATATATATATATATATGTGTATGTGTATGTGTGTGTGTGTGTGTGTATATACTATATGTATATACATATTTATATATAATAGAATTTATATCATATGTATGTATGTGTGCACATATATATCTTATATAAATAATTTATTAGGTAAAACAATAATATAAATATTGTTTTGTGGGAAGTATAGTATTTGGAGTATAAAATATATGATGAGGCATGTAATTGGAAAAAAATTGTCATCTATTTTTGTAATCAGCATGATTACTTAGAAAATCATTGGGACATATAAAATATTATCTTAACTAATAATAAATGTTTAAAATGTCAAAAAATGTACTAGTAAATAACATAAAAATAAAGTTATAAAAATTCCATTTACTATTGTAATAATTTCTTAAGTCACCCAAAATAGTAATCATTAAGGAAAAAAATGATAAATTGTACTTTACCAAAATGGCAATTTCTGCTCATCAAAAGACACTATTGAGAATATTAGTAGGTTGGTGAGAGATTGAGAGAAAATATTACATATATATATGTATATATGACTGATTTCCTGAATATACAAAGCAAAGAGAAAAAAAAAGAAATAACCCAATATAAGTGGGAAAAAGACTTAATAGACAGTACATTTTATTTTTTTAATTTTATTTTATTGTTTAAGGTATTACAAATAGTAGTACATATGTCTCCTTTTTTTTCCCCCACTGACCTCCCACCGGCCTCCCTTATCCCCCGTCACTTGCCTTAGTCCCCACGCCCCCAGTGTCTTGCGTCTGTTGGTTATGCTTATATGCACGCATACAAATCCTTCGGTTGTTCTCTTACCCCCCAGCCCTCCCCTACCTTTCTGCTGTAGTTTGACAGTCTGTTCAATGCTTCTTTGCCTCTGTCTATTTTTGTTCAACAGTTTGTAATGTTCTTTATTATCCATAAATGAGTGAGATCATGTGGTATTTATCTTTCACTGACTGACTTATTTCACTTAGCATAATGCTCTCCAGATCCATCCATGCTGTTGCAAATGGTAAGAATTCCTTCTTTTTTATAGCAGCATAGTATTCCATTGTGTAGATGTACCACAGTTTTCTAATCCATTCATCTGCTGATGGGCATTTTGGCTGTTTCCAAATCTTAGCTATTGTAAATTGTGCTGCTGTGAACATAGGGGTGCATATATCCTTTCTGATTGGTGTTTCTGTTTTCTTGGGATATATTCCTAGAAGTGGTATTACTAGGGTAAATGGCAATTCCATTTTTAATTTTTTGAGGAAACTCCATAATGTTCTCCACAGTGGCTGCACCAGTCTGCATTCCCACCAGCAGTGAAGAAGGGTTCCTTTTTCTCCGCATCCTCTCCAGCACTTGTCATTTGTTGATGATAGCCATTCTGACAGGTGTGAGATGGTACCTCATTGTTGTTTTGATTTGCATCTCTCAGATGATTAGTGACTTTGAGCATGTTTTCATATGTCTCTTGGCTTTCTGAATGTCCTTTTTCGAAAAGTGTCTATTTAGGTTCTTTGCCCATTTTTTGATTGGATTGATTATCTTCCTTTTGTTAAGTTGCATGAGTTCCTATTAAATGTTGGAGATTAAACCTTTATCGGTGATAACATTGGCAAATATGTTCTCCCATTCAGTGGGCTTTTTTGTTGTTTTGTTGATGGTTTCTTTTGCTGTGCAGAAGCTTTTGTTTTGATGTAGTCCCATTTGTTTATTTTCTCTTTAGTTTCTATTGCCCTAGGAGCTGTATCGGTAAAGATATTGCTACAACAAATGTCTCCTATTTTGTTGCCTATGGCTTCTTCTAAGATTTTTATGGTTTACCATCTTACATTTAAGTCCTTTATCCATTTTGAGTTTATTTTTGTGTATGGTGTAAATTGGTGGTCTAGTTTCACTTTTTTTTTTTTTTAAATGGTGGTGGGAAAACTGTCCAGTTTTCCCAACACCATTTATTGAAGACACTATCTTGTCTCCATTGTATGCTCTTGCCTCCTTTGTCAAATATTAATTGAACATACTGGCTTGTGTCAATTTCTGGGTTCTCTGTTCTGTTCCACTGGTCTATATGTCTGTTCTTGTGCCAGTATCAGGTAGTTTTGAGAACAGTGGCTTTGTAGTATTGCTTGATATCTGGTACTGTGATCCCTCCAACATTGTTCTTCTTTCTCAAGATTGCTGCAGCTATTCAGGGTCTTTTTTTATTCCAGATGAATTTTTGGAGGATTTGTTCTAGGTCTTTGAAGTATGCCCTTGGTATTTTAATGTGGATTGCGTTGAATTTATAGATTGCTTTGGGTAGTATGGACATTTTAATGATGTTGATTCTACCAATCCATGAACATGGTATATTCTTCCATTTGTTCATGCCTTCCTCTATCTCTTTTTTTAGCATCCTGAAATTTTCTGAGTACAGGTCCTTTGTCTCCTTGGTTAAGTTTATTCCTAGGTATCTTAGTTTTTTTGTTGCAATGGTAAATGGGATTGCTTTTTTAATTTATCTTTATGTGAGTTTATTATTGGTGTATAGAAAAGCCATAGACTTCTGAGTGTTAATTTTGTATCCTGCTAAATTGCTGAATTCACTTATTAAGTCTAGTAGTTTTTTGATAGAGTCTTTGGGGTTTTCTATGTACAATATCATGTCATCTGGGAATAAGGACAGTTTTACTTCTTCTTTTCCAATTTGGATGTCTTTTATTTCTTCTTCTTGTCTGAATGCAATGGCTAGTACTTCCAGTACTATGTCGAATAGGAGTGGTGAGAGTGGACATCCCTGTCTTGTTCCTGTTCTTAGGGGAAATGGTTTTAGTTTTTGCCCATTGAGTATGATGTTGGCTGTGGGTTTGTCATATATGGCTTTTATTATGTTGAGGTATGATCCTTCTATTCCCACTTTGCTGAGAGTTTTTATCAAGAAAGGGTGTTGGATTTTGTCAGATGCTTTTTCTGCATCAATGGATATGATTATATGGTTTTTATCTCTTAGTTTGTTTATGTGGTTTATCACATTTATTGATTTGAGGATATTGTACCATCCTTGCATCCCCAGAATAAATCCCACTTGGTCATGGTGTATGATATTTCTAATGTAATGCTGGATTCGATTTGCTAGAATTTTGTTGAGGATTTTGGCATCTATGTTCATGAGGAATATTGGCCTATAATTCTCTTCCTTTGTATTGTCTTTATCTGGTTTTGGGATTAGGATAATGCTGGCTTTGTAGAAAGAGCTTGGAAGTGCTCCTTACTCTTGAATTTTTTGAATAGTCTGAAGAAGATAGGTTTTATTTCTTCTTTGAATGTTTGATAAAACTTTTCTGTGAAGCCGTCTGGTCCAGGGCTTTTGTTTGTTGGAAGTTTTTTGATTACTGCTTCAATTTCCTCCATAGTTATTGGCCTATTCAGATTATTTTATTCCTCCTGGTTGAGTTTTGGAAGGTCATATTTTTTTAGGAATATGTCCATTTCTTTTAGGTTGACCATTTTTTTGGAGTAGAGTTGCTCATAGTATTTTTTGATGATTCTTCATTTTTCTGTGGGGTCTGTTGTTATTTCACCTCTTTCGGTTCTGATTTTGTTTATTTGGGTCCTCTCTCTTTGCTTCTTCGTGAGCCTGGCAAGAGGTTCATCGATCTTGTTTATCCTTTCAAAGAACCAGCTCTTGGTTTCATTGATCTTTTGTTGTTGTTTTTTGTCTCTATGTCATTTATTTCCACTCTGATCTTTATTATTTCCTTCCTTCTGCTCACACTGGGCTTTTCTTGTTGCTCTCTCTAATTCTTCAAGTGCAAAGTTAGATAGTTTATTACCAGTTTTCCTGTTTTTTGAGGTAGGCCTGTAATGCTATGAACTTCCTTCTCAGGACTGCTTTCACTGTATACCAAAGATTTTGAATTGTTGTGTTTTCATTGTCATTTGTTTCCAGGATATGTTTTATTTCTTCTTTGATCTCTTTGGTAACCCACTCATTGTTTAATAGTGTGCTATTCAGCCTCCAAGTGTTTGAATTTTTGTGATTGTTTTTACTGTAGTTGATTTCTAATTTTATGCCATTGTGATCTGAGAAGATGCTTGATATGATTTCAATCCTCTTGAATTTGGACTTTGCCTGTGTCCCTGTATGTGGTCTATCTTTGAAAATGTCCCACGTGTGCTTGAGAAGAATGTATATTCTGTAGTTTTGGGGTGGAATGTTCTAAAGATGTCAATTAAGTCTATCTGATCTAGTGATTTATTTAGGATTGATGTTTCTTTGCTAATTTTATGTCTAGAGGATTTATTCAGTGATGTTAATGGGGTATTAAAGTCTCCTACTGTGATTGTGTTGCTGTCAATCTCTCCCCTGATATCTTCCAGAAGTTGTTTTTTTTTTTAAATGTATTTGGGTGCTCCTGCATTGGATGTATAAATGTTTACCAGAGTTATATCCTCTTTTTGTATTGATCCCTTTAGAATTATGAAGTGGCCTTTATTGTCTCTTGATATGGTCTTCACTTTGAGGTCTATTTTGTCAGATATAAGTATTGCTACCCCAGCTTTTTGTTTTCCATTTGCCTTATAGTTTGTTTTTTTTTTTCCATTTGCCTTATAGATATTTTTCCATCCCTTCACTTTCAGTCTGTGTGAGTCCTTTGTTCTGAGGTGGGTCTCCTGTAGACAGCATATATATGGATCATGTTTTCTTATACATTCACTCACTCAATGTCCTTTGATTGGAGCATTTAATCCATTTACATTTAATGTTATTATTGATAGGTACTTGTTTGTAGCCATTTCTGTACTTTATGCCTGTGTTCCTTCCTCCCTTTCTGTTTCTTCTTTTTACAGCATTCCCTTTACCATTTCTTGCATTGCTGGCTTGGTAGTAATAAACTCCCTTAGCCTTTTTGTTTTTGTCTGCAAAGCTCCTGATTTCCCCTTCAATTTTGATTGATAGTCTTGCTGGATAGAGTATTCTTGGATTCAGTCCTTTGCTTTGCATCACTTTGTATACCTCCTTCCATTTCCTTCTAGCTTGATGTGTTTCTGTTGAGAAATCATTTGATAATATGATGGGGGCTCCTTTGTAGGTAACTGTCTCTCTCTTGCAGCCTTTAAGATTCTCTCTTTGTTGTTAACATTTGCCATTGTAATTATGACGTGTCATGGTGTGGGTCTTTTTGGGATTTGTCTTGCTTGGGACTCTCTATACTTGTGTAGCTTTTTTCTTCCCCATATCCAGGAAGTTTTCTGTCATTATTTTTTCGAATAGATTTTCTAATCCTTACTGCTCTTCTTGTCATTCTGGCAGCCCTATTATATGTATGTTACTTCATTTCGTGTTGTTCCAAAGCTCCCTTAGGCTCTCCTCCTGCTTTTTAAATTTTTTCTCCAGTTGCTGTTCAGATTGGGTTTGTTTCTCTACCTTATCTTTTAACTCATTAATTTGGTCTGCTGCTTCTTATAGTCTACTGTTGAAACCTTTCATGATGTTTTTGATTGTAGCTATATCACTTTTGATTTGTCCTGATTTTTGCATAGGTTGTTGATTTTCTCATCCATTCAGTGTATGAACTGTATGACCATTACTCTGAATTCCTTTTCTGTCATGTTGCATGCTTCAATTTCACTTATTTCCTTTCTTGGCAATTTCTCATTTTCTTTCCTCTGGGGATTGTGTCGTTGCCTCCCCATTCTGACCATCACCAGAAGGTTCAAATGTTGAATTACATGGGCCTGGGCCATGTGCAGTGGGAGCTTCACACCACCCGAGTATCGTTGAAGAGCTCCGACACCAAGATGTGTGGCTGCTGTACGTTGGTGGGAGCCACGCTTGCCCAGGATCAGAGTCACCGGTGCTCAGTGTGGCCTTGTGAGCGCACCTAGAATTAGGTACCCCACCTGTGCTGAGCTGAAAAAAAGGCCCCACTAGCGTGTGTTGAATATCAGAGTCCCCTAGTGCATGCCAGGAGTCAGAGTCCCTTTGTGCCTGCACCAAGAATCCAGTATCAGAGTCTCTGTTGCTTGGTGCAGCCTCGCGCAGAGAATCAGGGTCCCTGTGTGCACATGCGCCAAGAATTGGAGTCACTGGCTCTTAGTGTGAATGCACTGGGAATCAGGGATCCCAGGCACATGCAATGAGGAATAGAGTCAAGTCACTGGTGCTCAGTGTTGCCTCTCACATGGAGAATCAGGGTCCCGGGTCTCCTTGGGGAACCGAGTTGCACAGTCGCACTGTGTCCACAGGAGGTCCACTCTTGCACTGCAGAAAACAGACTTCTGTGTGCGCTTGCCCAGAATCGAAGTCAGGTGGCACTGCAGCCCTGTGCGGGCATGGGATTTGGTCGCCCGATTGCATTGCAGGGAACAGATTTCCAGTGTCTGTGCATTCCCAGGCTCAAATTCCTGTAGCAAAGCTGCATCCCTGTGTGAGGGGCGGGTCTAGCAGTTCCTATGGTGCTGCAGGGAGCCTGCAGGGAGGGGGATGGGCTCTGTGACTCACAGAAATCTGCAGCTGGGATGTCTGGATTCTTGGTGTCTGTGGGTCTGCAGCTGTGGTTGCAGGTCTCTGTCCCCAGTGGCTGCAAGGTCCCAGTTTGCATCTGGGATCAGACTGGGTGGTGCTGAGGCCAGGATCCTAGTCACAAGCAGCTCTGTTTTTCAAGATGGCGTGGTCTCTGTGCCTGCGCTGGCTGCCCCTGGAGAGTCTGCGGTGACAGCGGGGCTTTGCCGTCTTAGACTGCCTGGTTTGGCAGCCCCTTGGAAGACCTGCAGGATCTAGCTGTCCCTAGCTCATACACACACACACCACACACTCCTCTATTATTCCCTCACACTCCCTCCCTACCTTCCTGCCAGTCACCATCTTCCAGTCCCAATAGACAGTACATTTTAAAAAGTGTAGAAGCAAAGTGCAGAATCTAAGAGGGAAGGTGAGGGGAGGTGCAGGGAGAGGGCGAGAGATAATCAACCAAAGACCTTGTATGCATATATGTATAATTCATGGATCCAGAAAACAGGGTGGTGAAGGCCTGAGGCAGAGGGGTGGGGGGACTGGGCTGAAGGGAGTCAATGGGGAAAAAAGGGGACATATGTAATACTTCCAACAATAAGAATTATTAATTTTAAAAAAAAGAAAAAAAAGAAAAGAATAGTGTATGAGCCCTTCCTTCTTACTACACTAATCCCACCTGAATCCCTCTCTTGGCCTTAAAATACCCAAAGCAAACAAACAAACAAAAAACAAATAAACAAAAAACCCTGATATTTGCACAGTAAGCAGAATAGTTAATATATAGTGTAAAGTGAAAGTCAATGGTTTTCCACGTCAATGCTGCTTCCCCAGCTCCCCTCACCGGAGGTAACCAGTTTTAGTACCTCCGAGTTTTGTTTTTCCTGATGATTACCACCCCGATAATCAACTGTATGCTTACTTCATGTCTGTTTTTATTTTTAATTTCACAAACTTTATTTAAATGTAATTTTTATCCAACAAAAATGGATATCTCTTGATGAGTTTTTTGATAAATGTGTACAACCATGTCATCACTATCTTAATCGAGATGTAGAACATCCATCTTCCCAAAAGTTTCCTTGCTTCTCACCCAACCCCTGATAGGGTTTCTGTAACTATAGTTTAGTTTTTCTTTTGTAGAGCATCATATAAATGGAACCATTCAGAATTTACTATTTTGGGTCAGATTTCTTTTACTTAACATGTTTTTGA
The DNA here is from genome assembly GCF_027574615.1 of Eptesicus fuscus. Lineage (NCBI taxonomy): Eukaryota > Metazoa > Chordata > Mammalia > Chiroptera > Vespertilionidae > Eptesicus > Eptesicus fuscus. Next base: position 87,774,783 of record NC_072475.1, on the reverse strand, counting down.
GATTCGATGTTGTTGCATGTATCAGTAGTACTTTCATTTTTATTGCTGACTAGTGTTCCATTATATGAATGTTCCATGATTTTTCTCTGTTCTCTTATTGATGAACTTTGAATTATTTATATTTTTTGGCTATTAAGAATAAGGTGGTTTGAAAAAATAAAAAAGGGTATATACTATTCAATAAGTGCATCACAGTCATCAGAAAAATATTCATTGAAATCACTATGAGCTATCATTTTACAGCCATTAGAATGGTTCAAACCATAAAGACTGAAAATACAAAATGTTGACAGTGTGGAGCAAATGAAAACTCATATTGCTGATTGAGTGAGTGTAAAGTGTTAAGATCACTTTGAAGTATTGTTTACACACTTTTGATAAAGTTAAACATTCATCTACTCAATGACCAATCAATTCCAGTCTTTGAAAAATGGAATATGTGCCCAAAAATGACTTGTATAAGACATAGGATATATCCCAACTGTCCACTACAGGAGAATGGATATACAAAATATAGTATATTTTTAAGTAGAATATTACTTAGTAATAAAAAACAAAGAACTATTCCTACTTGCAACAGCATGAATTAATCTCAAAAATATAACATGGAGTGAAAAAAAAAAAAACCACACCCAGAAACAGTAGAGTATGTATCTTATGATTTCATGTATATAAAATCCACGCACAGGCACATTTAATTTATGGTGATAGAAATCACAGGGTTTTATCTTGGTTAACTGAGGTATCTTATGGGAAAAGAACATAAAACTTTCTCTTAGAATACCCACTAGGGTGACTATAATAAAAAAAGACAGATCATAGCAAGTGTTAGTGAGGATGTGAAGAAATCAACACCTTCGTACACTGATGGTGGGAATGTAAAATGGAGATGCTACTTTGGAAAACAATACGACAATGCTTGAAATGTTAAATATAAAGTTTCCATATAAACTACCAATTCTACTCCTCAATACTTACATAAAAAAAGGAAAACGCACATCCTCCTAAAATTTATTATAGCCAAAAATGAAACTACTTGTGAAACAGAATATATATACATATATTAATCGCTGCCTTTAGTTTCTGGCACAGAGCTCCTAAAACTCTTCTAATTTCTTAAGGGATTAGAGCACTATGAGCATCCATTTTCCTAATACTTAGTCTTTGACCCCATTCCTGAGACAGGGCTCCTTAATCATTTGGAATTCCATGGGTGATAGGAGTGTCTGTTTTTTCTGTTGAATCAACTCTGGGTAAGCTACTGGATGGCTCCTAGATGAGGGCTGCTGACCAGAAAGACAAAGCTGTGATTAGAAGCTTGAAACTTAACCCTTTGCACTCGCTTGCTTTTTTCATCGAGCTGTTAACGATGCTAACCGTGTGGAGTCACACTCGACATCCGAGTGCAAAAGGTTAAAACTCCACCCTTTATCCTCCAAGTAGGGGAGAGGGGCTAGAGATTGAGTTAAAACAGATCATGCCTCCATAAAAACCCCACAGTTCTGGGTTTGTGTAGGTTGAACACATCCAGGTGCTGGGACGGTGGTGTACATGCACTCTAACTCCATTAGGACAGAGATTTCTGATCTCAGGGTTCTTCTAGATCTTGTCCTATGATTATCTGGATGCTAATTTTCATTTTTATCATATATTCCTTATTACATTAAAAAGAGGTAAACATAAGTAAATGATCTCCTAAGTTACCTTATCTGGCTGTTCATCTGTACCCTTTATCACATTCTTTATCCTATACTAGTGGCCCGGTGCATGAAATTCGTGCATGGGGGGGTGTCTCTCAGTCCAGCCTGCACCCTATCCAATAAGGGACCCCTTAGAGATGTCCGACTGCTGATTTAGGCCCGAAAACGGTAGCCAGACATCCTGCTTGCAATCTGGGACCACTGGCTCCTGACGCTCACCTGCCTGCCTGCCTGATTGCCCCTAATACCTCTGCCTAATCACCCCTAATCTCTCTGTTTGCCTGCCTGATCGCTCCTAACTGCCTCTGCCTTCCTGATCACTCCTAACTGTGCTCCCCTACTGGCCTGATCTCGCCCCCAACTGCTCTCCCCTGCCAGCCTGATCGCCCCTAACCGCCTCTGCATGCCTGATCGCTCCTAATTGCCCTCCCATGCTGGCCTGATCTCACCCCCAACTGCCCTCCCCTGCCGGCCTGATCGCCCCTAACCACCTCTGCCTCGGCCCTCACCACCATGGCTTTGTCTGGAAGGATGTTCGGAAGGATGTCCTGTCTAATTAGTATATTACCCTTTTATTAGTATAGCTACCACAGAATCGTCTATAGGCTTGTAAGCCTGTGAGAACGGACACTGAGAGATTCTTTCGGTTGGGGCTGAGGAAGCCCCCGGTTGGTGGCCCTCAATGGTCATGGGGAGTGAGATGCAGCCTATTTTCTTCAGAAGAGCCCACTCCCCCATGCTTCCAATACCCCCTACTCCTCTCCCTCCCCCCTCCTTCACTTCCCCTACTCCCACACTGGTGCAGCCACACCCAGGTTGTCTCAGCCTCTAAGTCACTCTCTGCTGTCAGGAGCCTTGAGGGCATGGCTCCAACCTAGTCCCTCCCACACACAGTGCCAGGTATTGGGAAAGGCCACCAAATCACCTCTCCAAACTTTAGAAAGGGCTCAAAGCCTGCAAATGGAGGGGAAGTGGCCCTCGCCCTGCCCGCCGCCCCTTCCACCCTGGCCCTCACCCCGCCCGCCGTCCCCCCGTTCCCCGGCTGTGATGCCTTACCTAGTTTTGAGGAGCTTGCAGGCTCCCAGGACCATAAACTTGCAGAAGTGCAGCTGCCTGCAGAGCCCCACGCAGGTGGGCTTGAGGCACTTGGTGGCCGTGACACAGGTGCAGTGCAGAGACAGCCAGCACCACCCGCTCGGGGATGGCAGCCGCTAAACCAGCATTCACAGACGTCGCCACCACAAAGCGGCGGGACTCCCACAGCAGCCAGTCCAGTGCGTCTACACTGACACTGTCTTGGAAACGTCGCCGCAGCTCCTCCAGCTCCAAGGTGCCCCTGGCCATGCACAGCACCTGGGTAACCGGGGCAAGCACAGCAGCCTGGGCCATGGTTGCGGTGGTGGGGTGCACTGCCTGTTGGGCCCTTGGCTGGAAGGGCGGATCCCACAGGGAGGAGACGCCGGTGGGAATCAAAAGCGAAAGCTGCCCTGGCCTGGGGGGGGGGAAACAGAACCGGTGTGGCCTCGCCACGTCCCTGGGCCCGCAGCTGAGTGGGGTTTGGCACCTTCCCTCAGCGCCCTCAGTGGAGGCGCCCGGTCAGCCTGACCAGGAGATCATCCCACCATCAGGCCCAGTGCTCTGGAGATGCATGCTCTCCTCCCAGGGCCGGCATGTGAGAGAGGCTCCACTGAGCAGAGATTTTTTTGCCCGGCACTTCCGTCAGGTGGGATGCGACAGGCCCTGGGAGGCTGTGCCATGCTGGTTTGCAATGAGAAAGGTACTGTGCTGAGCTGTTTTCCAATCAGACCTTCCTCTTCCTTCTCCAGCACACTCCAAACCTATTCCGGCCGACCACTCCAACCCCGCAGACCCTTAAGACCTTCCCCCCTATATTGTTGACTTTCCCCCATCAAATGCGCACCCTATTGTGTTGCCTAGGGGTACACCTAACCGCTCCCTGGGTGGTGGGCCCAGCCTGGGGAGGGGCTGTGGTCTTGTGGGAAAGCAGGCTGTGCTTTCCATCAGTGACCAGCCAGGTTCATGTGCATGGAGGTGAAGTCTCCAGCACCCACTTTCCCGCAGGCCTGAGCCCCAGAGCAGCCGGGGATGAGCTGGTGATCCCAATGGCCTGACAACCAGCCTGGTTCTCCCGTCACTCATCCCAATTACCCCTGTTCACCATTCCCCCCCATCCCCCTGCCCGGATCCATGGGAGCCTGGTGGGGGGAGGAGGGACCAAGAGGTCAGCAGCTCAGCCCCCTCTCCAGTCTCTGCCCACCTGAGGCCGCCCCAGCCTGCTGCGTGTGCAGCCTGGCGTTCGGTCGAGCCTTTGCTCGTTTTGGACGTTACACACCCTGGCTCTTTATATATCTTATCTAATAATAGACAAATATGTAAATTGACCATACCTTCGCTATGCCCACAGCCATAGTGAGTGAGTATGCAAATTAACCCACCAAAGATGGCGGTTAATTTGCATACAAAGGCAGGGCAGGCAGCACCATGGCCTGCTTCCGGGGGTACAGGTCCATGGGGAGCGGAGGAGGCCCTGCTGGAAGCACCAGACACCGCCCACAAGGTACCAGTCCATCGGCCAGGGAGGTGGTGGGGTGGGCAACACCAGACAACACAGGAGGGGTCCGGGTTTATCGCAGGCCCCAGGAGGGGCAGTGGCCTACCTAGCCGCTCCCTGGGGTCCCTAGGAACATCACCGCCCCGGGGAGGCGGAGGCAAGGCCGGACCTGCCTAGCCGCTCCCATGGGGCTTTGGGAACATCGCCACCCCGGGGAGGCAAGGCCAGACCCGCCTAGCCACTCCCGGGGGTCCCTGAGAGCATTGCCGCCCCGGGGAGGCGAGGCTGGACCTGCCTAGCCGCTCCCGGGGGTCCCTGAGAGCATCGCTGCCCTGGGGAGGCGAGGCCGGACCTGCCTAGCCACTCCCAGGGGTCCCTGGGAACATTGTAGGCATGGGGTTTCTGAGACCCAGACCTGGCCTCTGGCCACAGATTCATAGCTTCGAGGAGACCAAGGGCAGGGATCTGCCTCATCTGCAGAGACAGAGGTTCTGCAGTGCCCCCAAGACGTGGGTGGGCCCAGCCAGGGATCAAGGGGCATGGAAGGACTCCTGGCAGAGGGGCAAGGACCCTCACCCCTGAGGCGGGGGTTGAGGGGTGGTGCCACCTCAGTGGAGGGGTGCTGCACTGCAGGGTACTGGACTGACTGATGTGATTCAGAGAAGCTCCCAGTGCTAACGGGCCTCGCTCAGGCAGCCTTCACACTTCAGAGGCAGTGACTCCTGCTCCTGCCTTGACCCAAAAGCAAGCCCACGGTGCCCTGCCCCATGGCAGAGCATGCCTAGGCAGTGAGTGTGAAGCCTTCCACCTGCTCCGGAGAAGTGGGGGCAGTAAAGAATGGGGGGCAGGGGATGGGGAGAGGTAAGAATGTGGAGCATCCGCAATGAAGAGGTGCTCGAGAAAGAGGCTCGGAAGCCTGACTGGAAGGTTTGTTCTGTTTGCCAGGCGGCTGCCCCTTAGGAAGCGCAAAGAGCATGGCTCTGAGGGCTTCCTGTGTCCTGAGTCAAGTTCCATAGCCAACTGGAATTGGCCTCAGTTTCCTGGTCTGTAAAATGGATGAAGCATGTCCCAGTGCCTTCACTGAGCTTTGATGGCCAATTGAGATACTATATAAAGAAAATGAGGGAAGAAGTGAGAAAGAAAAGGAAGGACGAGCAACACAAAAGAAAGACTGAAAGGAACCTGTAAACCCATTGTCACTTAAATAGGGAATATAGTCAATAGTGTTGTAATGATGGTATGATGCCAGGTGGGTACTAGAAATATCGGGGAACACTTTGTAAAGTATATGATTGTCTAACCACTATTCTGTAACTAATATAAAACCTGAAACCAATACAAAATAATATTGAATGTAAAGAAATGAAAATTGGAGTGAAATTTTTATAAATTTCAAAGTTTAAATAAAAGCTGTAAAGGAAGGAATGGGAGAATAAAAATAGTGTTTTTCATTTTACCACTTCATTAAAAAGACAGTTGTCTTTACATGGTGCTTTTATACTTTTACTAGAGGCCCGATGCACGAAATTCGTGCACGGAGGGGAGTTGTCCCTCAGCCCAGCCTGTACCCTCTCCAATCTGGGACCCCTCAAGGGATGTCCAACTGCCCGTTTAGGCCCGATCCCAGGGATCGGGCCTAAACAGGCAGTCGGACATCCCTCTCACAATCCAGGACTGCTGGATCCCAACTGCTTGCCTGCCTGCCTTCCTGATTGCCCCTAACCTCTTCTGCCTGCCAGCCTGATCACCCCCTAACCATTCTGCTGCCAGCCTGTTTGGCCCCAACTTCCCTCCTCTGCCGGCCTGGTTACCCCTAACTGCCCTCTCCTGCAGGGTTGATCACTTCCAACTGCCCTCCCTTGCAGGCTTGGTCCCTCTCAACTGCCCTCCCTTGCAGGCCAGGTGCCTCCCAACTTCCCTCTCCTGCTGGCCATCTTGTGGTGGCCATCTTGTGTCCACATGGGGGCAGGATCTTTGACCACATGGGGGCAGCTATATTGTGTGTTGCAGTGATGATCAATCTGCATAGTACTCTTTTATTAGATAGGATAGAGGCCTGGTACAGGGGTAGGGGCCAGCTGGTTTGCCCTGAAGGGTGTCCCTGATCAGGGTGGGGTTCCCTTGGGGCGTGGGGCGGCCTGCGTGAGGGGCCTGTGGTAGATTGCAGGCGGGCCACGCCCCCTGGCAATGCAAGCAGAGGCCCTGGTATCTGGAATTTATTTTCCTTCTACAATTAAAACTTTGTAGCCTGGAGCAGAGCCAAGCCTGGGGCTCCCTCCGAGGCCCAGCAGCCATTTGTGTTGGGGTTATAATTGAAACTTTGTTGCCTTAAGAGGGTGGGCCTGGCCAGGGTGTGCAGAAAGCTTTGCTTCCCCTATTGCCGGCGGCAACCCTGGCCTGCTCTTTCAAGCTCCATTCTGCCACCATTTGTTTGAATTTGTTTACCGTCTATAATTGAAACTTTGTAGCTTGAGTGGAGCCTTAGGCCTGCAACGGCTGGCAGAAAGCTTGGCTTCCTCTGTTACCTAGGAAACCTTGCTCTTTGTGGCTGTAGCCATCTTGGTTTGGGTTAATTTGCATACTCGCTCTGATTGGATGGTGGTCGTGGCTTGTGGGTGTGTCGGAGGTATGGTCAATTTGCATATTTGTCTATTATTACATAGGATACTTTTCTAAGTCATTATCTCATTTTAATTTCCGGGCAACTTAAAGACAAGATAATTATTCCCTCCACTATTCAAAGAAAGGAAATCTTGGTGTCTGGTCCTAATGATTCAATCATCAAACCCTTATTGTAAAGCAGGGTTAGTAAAATTTTCTGTGCAGGGTCATATCTATACTAATAAAAGCCTTGGGGGTGATCAGGCCAGCAGGGGAGGGTATTTGGGGGCAATCAGGCCTGCAGAGGAGCAGTTAGGGGTCAATCAGGCCAGCAAGGGAGCAGTTAGGGGGCTATCAGGCAGGCAGGTGAGCGGTTAGGAGTCAGTGGTCCCAGATTGTGAGAGGGATTTAGGAGCCAGCGGTCCCGGATTGTGAGAGGGATTCCACAGGGATCGGGCCTAAACCTACAGTTGGACATCCCCCAAGGGGTCCCATATTGGAGAGGGTGCAGGCTGGGCTGAGGGACACCTTCCCCAGTACACAAATGTCGTGCACCGGGCCTCTAGTAGAGATAATAAAAACCTAATATGCTAAGTGTCCGGTTGTCTGGTCATCCATTCAACCAATCAAAGAGTAATATGCTAATGATAAGCTAAGGCCGCTCAACCACTTGCTATGATGTGCACTGACCACCAGGTGGCAGACAGTCGACCAGTCAACCAGTCGCTATGACGTGCACTGACCACCAGGAGATAGACACTCTGACCAGTGGGTTAGCTTGCTGCTGGGGTCCAGCCTATTGGGACTGAGTGAGACGGGCTAGACATGCCCTGGAGGTAGTTGGGGGTGAGATCAGGCTGGCAGGGGAGGGGAGATAGGGGTAATCAGGCAGGCAGAGGCAGTTAGGGTCAATCATGCTGGCAGGGACGGGCCATTGGGGGCAAGATCAGGCCAGCAGGGGAGGGTTGTTGGGGGCAAGATCAGGCCAACCAGGAAGGGCAGTTGGGGGTGAGATTAGGCCGGCAGGGGAGGGCCATTGGGGGAAATATCAGGCTGGCAGGGGAAGGCAGTTTGGGGTGAGATCAGGTGGGCAAGGGAGGGCAATTAGGGGTGATCAGGCAGGCAAAGGCAGTTGGGGGTGAGATCAGGCCAGCAGGGTAGGGAAGACAAGGGTGATCAGGCAGGCAGGCAGGCAGAGGCAGAGACAGTTAGGGGCGATCAGACAGGCAGGCAGGTGAGTGATTAGGAGCCAGTGGTCCCAGATTGCGAGAGGGATGTCCAACTGCTGGTTTAGGCCCGATCCCAGTCGGACATCTCCCAAGGGGTCCCCAATTAGAGAGGGTGCAGGCTGGGCTGAGGGAAGCCCCGCTCCATGCACAAATTTTGTGCACTGGGCCACTAGTTATATAATAAACAGATAAACATAAGTAATTGTTCTCCTAGGTTATATGAGATAATTTAGCAAATTAATTAATCCAGATAAACTTAAGTAATTGCTACAAGCTTGTTCTATATCTGCCCATGTCACCATCTGATTGATTCCCTCAATTGTTCTTGCCCAGCAATGGACCTGAACTTACCCTGTTCCTATGTGTCAGTTCACCTTATTGTCGAAGATCCTCTCTAGTTTCTGAGTCTAACAACATTCTGTTATTCCTGTGTGGTTGGTTTCTGTGATCGGGCTTGCTCAAAATGCTGTGTCTGCCTCTGCCTGTATTCCACCTGCCTTTGTTTTCCACTGGACAACTGCCCTGTCTGCCTGCCTGTCAAGCTAACTCCTCTCAGTGCTAATGGTATGGGTTTTTCTATGGGGTGTGATGGGAATGTTTTAGAATTAGATCATGATGATGATTCACAATGTTGAATATACTAAAACCAATGAACTTTAAATGAATATGTTGCATAATATGTGAATTATACTTTAATAAAGCTGTTTACTAAAACAAAACAACTTCCTGACCAGTCCACTGCCCCTATAATAAGCCCAACTACTCAGCCAACCTTATGGTTTCCTATTCCAGAGCATTAGGAAAGTAGACAGCCCACCACTTTTCGACACTCCCAGCCTAGACACAGAAACTGAAATAGGTCTGTTAAAAATCCTTCTAATTTTTAGTCACCTTCAGGAAGAATTTTGTACCCATGACTATCTAGTCAAAGATTCTTCCTGTGAGAAATATTCCTGCTAATCTATACATATAAAGAGGTAATATGCTAATTTGTCCGTTAAGGTGTCTGAGTCACGACTGGGCAGGAGCTGGTGGGCAGGGACAGGGGGCGGGGACTTCCGCCCCCAGCGCAGGGAGCACAGGCCTGCCCAGTGCTAAGTACATGCTGCCTGGGAGGCGGAGGCCACTCCCGACTGGTGGGGGCCCGTGGGAGCCTGAGGCCACCCCAGCCCCCGCAGGTCCCGGGCTGGACAGTGGCTCAGTGGCAGGTGGTGTCTCCATGCATGGTGCCCGGGAGAGGCTGCGAGGGGCGCAGGGCCTTGCCACAGGCTACTGCGCCCCCACTGCTGCTCCGCAGGAGCCTGGTGGCCTGGAGCCAGAGTGAGTGTGCACAGACTGCCCAACCTGCTAGTGCCGTGCACCCCACCTGCCCTGCCCTGGCCCCACGCCTGCCTCTGAGGCCGGCCGCGGACCCTGCCCTGCGCTTCAGGCAGGGGGAGGAGGCTCATGGCCGCCGATGCCCTAGGCCACACCGCCTGCACTGCCGCCTGCCTGGCTGGCAGGAACCAGAGCATCGCGGTGAGCTGCTCCTGCCCCCGGTGGTGGAACGGGGAGGAGGGCACTGGGTGCAGGGAGGGGACCTCAGCCGGGGTCCTCCCGGCGCAGGGAAGGGGCCTGGCCTGGGCCCGGTGGGGAGCTTAGGAAGTCTGGCTGAGCAGGTACTGGTTCATACCAACTCTTACTCTGCCATCTTCCTCCAGCCCTCCAAGCCAACCCCCCTGCCCCACCTGCCCGGGGGAACGGGCTCCGGGCGACCTCCCTGAGTGCAGACTGTGGGCCCGGAGACTCGAGTGCCCGCAGGGGTCCGAGCAGGGGCTAGTGCAGAACTACCAGGGCAGAGCTGCTTCGGTGTCTCAGTGAACTTTGCAACTGACCCAAGGAGGAAACTGAGAGGGGAGAGGCCAGGAGCTGTGGATTCCCAGCTCTTTAGTCACTTGAAAACAGCCCTGCTTGGAATGTGAGGCGGCTGTACGTTCAGCTAAGAAGTGAGGGGGCTGAACCCTACTGTCACTGGGCTCTGGTCAGTCCGAGGCCCGAGAGTCCACCATGAGAAGGAAATAAATGGAGGACAATCGAAGGAAATGTGTCTAGACTTTCCCCAGCCCTCTCCCTCTTTCCGCTGCCTACAAAAGCCTCAGGCCCAGGCCCAGCCACAGTTCTGTCTCCACCTTTTAGGCCCCTGTTCTCCAATCACAGAGGAAAGAAATAAGACAGGAGTCCTTGCTGCCTCCAGAAAGTATCTGTATACCTGATCGGCCGGTTGCCTCCCACAGAGGGAGGCCAGACTGCAGCTTAGGCCCGCTCCAGGCCTAAGCTATCAGTAGGACATCTTGTGAGGGCTCCCAGACTGTGAGGGGGGCAGGCCAGGCTGAGGGACCCCCTTTCCCTCGTGCACAAATTTTTGTGCACTGGGCCTCTAGTACAACATAATAAATAAAAATGGACCATATATTTGTTTTCTTTTAGGATGGGAATTATTCAGGATCTCTGCATTTAAAGCACAGCCTGGCAGCAGTATGACAAACACAGAGATTGCCTGTGTGGGAAGTTTTGTCTTTTACATCCAACCAGGCCGGATCAAGTCTGGACAGGTCATTACCAATGAGCTGGAAAGACGATTGAATCTTCTCTAAATTATCAGTTCTAAACAACCAATTTTGATCAACTCCACTGGAGAAAAACCCAACTATTTTTCTATTCTTTCTATAGAATAAGACATTATCAAAATTATTATCCTATCAAGAGATAACTAAAAACTATGCACTCCCACCCTGGTCATGGCTGGTGTGGCTCAGTTGGTTGAGAGTTGTCCCATGCACCCAAAGGTCGCTGGTTAGATTCCTGGTCAGTGCACAGAACCAGGTTTTGGGTTTGATCTCTGGTCGGGATGCGTATGGGAGGCATAGGTGTTTCTCTCTTACATTCCACTCTCTTTCAAATCTATAAAAATATTTTTTAAAAAATTAAAAACATATTTAAAAAATAAAAATAAAAACTATGCAGTCCCAAAATGTAGAATAAAAGTATTAAGAAATTAATTACTCAGAATATTGGGCAATGTTTGATTTTGTGTTATAAATATTATTTAAAAGCATATTAAAGTTAGCAATTTGTTGAAATTTTTTAAAATCTTAATTATGTATTTATAATTATATTAATGTAATTTGGCTTTTAATACAATTTTTCTGGATTTTGCTTGTTACATATGGCTTCTTGACTCCTTTTCCCTGTTACTGAACTTTTAACAAGATTATTTTAAAGTCTCTTTTTTTAGTTGTGATAGTGACAGCTTTGACTTAAAATTAATTCACTGCTTAAAACAAATGTTCATATCATCTGTTTTATTTTTAATATATAATATTCACATTCATTTACCAAATGCATCCATGGTTGGCCACTGTTTCCTGTAATAGTAGCAATTGACATTCTATCACCTTTAGCATCTTCCATGAAATTTTTTGTGCCCTCTCTGCAGACAGGCGCCCATTTTTGTTACTTAATCCAGACAAAGCAGCCTTGTATCACACCACAGAACAGGAATTAGAGTTGTGAAATTGCGATGCTGCACACTGTCACTTTTTCCTGTCCATAAATTACAACCCATAGCATAGCATAGAGTTACACCCATTTAATCTATGGACCTTACAACCAGTTCGTTGCCTCAGGCAATACAGCATTGTAACATCATGCAAAGTATAATCTTCCTGTAGATCAGAGATGTCAAAGGGACAGATTTTAAAGACACAGCAAAGATAAAACACTTCAATAGTAATTGCTTTGGGGAAGTTCTATTTGAATATGCAAGAATGTTTTTTCTCTATCCAACTACAACTTGCACTTGCAAAATAAATAAATAAATAGGTAAATAAATAAGAGAAGTCAAGATAGGGAAAGTCAAATTTTTGTTTTCCCCTTTCCCTAATCTGTCACAGGCCAGTGATCTGGGTAATAGCCTGGAGAAAAAGCTATCTTGTCAAGATAAACTGAACTTTCATCACAACTAGGTCCTACCATCAATGAGTTGTCAAAAGACAGAAAGAAAAAGAAAACAATTCTCTAAACATCCTTTTTTTTTAATCTTGTGGAGCACCTGCTGCCCCAAATGATGCCAAACTGACTGACAGCAGGTAGTTTCTAAGAAAATGCAACTACTTTTCTCCCCCAGGCTTCTCGTGCCTTTACAGAGCCCTTGGCATAGGATCGTTCAGTGGGAAAAGTCAATAGTGCCTACTGTCAGCATGACGCGCCGACGTGCCTTTTTACTTAAAGTTTACTCATCAGGAACTTCATTTTTAAATAGATTTCAGTGTCAATATCGGCTGCTTCCCACTAATGTTAAGAAATGGCCACAAAGAGCAGGATCAGATGCTGTGTCAGGATGTTGGCAGTGCTGAGACTTATTGGCTGCCCACCCATCAGGAAACATCTTTAGAAACTGAGCAGGCTTGGATGAAAAGGACACCATTTCAACTTCTTTCTTGAAGTTTTCTCATTATCACCAGGATAGACGTATACATATATAAAAGAAAGAGACTCAACATGCACTCAAAATGTACTCAGTGGCCTAGACATTGAGTGTCCATATTATTGAACTAATGCACTGACAGACTAAGGGCTATACAAACTAGCTTCAACATTTTGTAACTCACATGAATTATTACAGAGACAGAAACATCAGGCTGTCAATTTCTGCAGATGGCATGGTTTCTCTTGTTTTAAGTAGGCACCACCATTCAGCCTATAAATATGCTACCTCCAAGTTCATGTATAGATACAAGTTTGGGAAAAGAAGATACGATTTTGCAGGTTTATTTCTTATTTTTTTATTTTATTTAAAAAATATTTTTATTGATTTCAGAGAGGAAGGGAGAGGAAGAGAGAGATAGAAACATCAATGATGAGAGAGAATCTTTGATCAGTTGCCTCCTGCACGCCGCCTACTAGGGATCAAGCCCGCAACCTGGGCATGTGCACTGACTGGGAATCAGACCGTGATCTCCAGGTTCATAGGTCGATGCTCAACCACTGAGCTATGCTGGCTGGACTAGTTCTTATTCTATAGAAGTCAATGTAAATTGGCTTCATGTTTTTAAAAAGAAGTTCAAATTATTCTTTGGAATTTTAGCTGATTTTAGCATTAACCTTTCTTAGCTTCAAAATTATTATGAACACTTACTAAAAATATTAATTCAGTTTTTTCTATCTCAAAATGTTTTAAATATCTTAAGTACACAATGCAGTATGCTGTATATATCAGAGTATTGAGAGATAAATTAATGTCTTTACTAGTAAGAGTTTAAACTCTAGTATCTAAACTATAACAGGGATATAGACATAGAGATGGAGAACAAACAATTAATTATGATTGGAAAATAGAAGGCTTTGTGAAGAAAATTTCTTTTAATATGATCTTTGAAAGATGACCAGAATGCCATCTTTGAATTTGGATTAAGAATGGTAGGAAAAATATTCCATATGGAGAAACTGGTATGAACACTGAGGTTATAAATACCCGGTGGGTGAGAAAAATTAGAAGTAATTTATGTCTATATGTATATTTGGTGTAGGGAGGGAAATAAGCCAGACAGTAGAGTTGGAAAATAAAATTGAATTAATAATTTATTCTCTGAGAGGTCCTTATTAAACATTGTATGTAAAATTATGACCTCTTAGACTCGTTCATTCATTTAGCCACTCACTGTTTAAACAAACATCTGTCCTATTATTGACCAGGTTGTGCTTTAAACACTGGAGATTCAACAGTGAAAAAGTAATTTTCTTGTTTCCTGGAATTAACATTTTAGTAGAGAGAAAAGAAAATTAATAAAAAGGTAGATACATATCAAGTGGGATTAGGTGCAAAGAAGATAAAAAAGCATGGACAGAGAGATGGATCCTCAGGGATGGATAAGGAATTTTATACTGTGATCATAGCAGACCTGTCTAATGATGACATTGAAGCCAAGATCTACACAGTGGTAAAGGGGGAAATGTTCCAGGCAGAGAAGATAGTAAGTGCCAAGGCCCTGAGGCAGGAAAGACCAAACACCTTTTTGAATTTCCTAATCAAATAAAGATGTACCAGTACATAACCTCTAGAGTCTATAGAATCATATTTAGTTTCCATAAATTTATCTGAGCAACAACATGATGTAGTAAGAACAATAAAAATATCTGGGTTTTAAGAAAAAGGAAAACTTGCCCTGACCGGTTTGGCTCAGTGGATAGAGTGCCAGCCTGCAGACTGAAAGGTCTCAGGTTCGATTCTGGTCAAGGGCATGTACCTGGGTTGCAGGCACATCCCCAGTGGGGGGGGTGCAGGAGGCAGCTGATGGATGTTTCTCTCTCATCAATGTTTCTAACTCTCTATCCCTCTCCCTTCCTCTCTGTAAAAATTCAATAAAATGTATTTTAAAAAAAAGAAAAAAAAGAAAAAGGAAAACTTTTATTTTTTCCATAGAATCATAGTTTTCTAACATTTTTGAAAATGGGGTGGAACTTTGTGTTAGAACACAGGGATGAATTTTTTTATTATTTATTTTTTGCTGTACTTGAGCATAAATTATTTAGGGCTATATTTGCCAAGTCATATAATTCCATACACTTGGCACTGAAGTTTTATTACAGTTAAATTTCCAAATGATATTATTTTAAGAGTTTATATGAAAAGAAGCAAAATGGTATAAATGTTCTCAAGTAGAAAAAAATGATCCAATCTCAATAATAGACAAAAAATTGTACCTTTGTCTAATTTTTACTTCCTTTAAAAGAACAAAAAAAAAATTGCTTTTACTTCCTTTAAAAGAACAGAAAATTGGTTGGGCATCGTCCTGTGAGCTGAAGGGTTGCCAGTTAGATTTTTGGTCAGGACACATGGCCAGTTGCAGACTCAGTCAATTGAAGTTTTCCTCTTGTGTTGATGTTTCTCTCTCTCCCCATCTCCTTTTCTCTATCTCTAAAAGTCAATTAAAAAAAAAAAAAAAGAACAAGAAAATTTTACAAGAATGCCATCATTCTGAATGTTTTTCAAAACCTGCCAAAACCAAAATATAGGTATTGTGGACAATGACATTTGGAAGGCTTAATAGTTTGCTTGTGTACAAAAAAGTGAGAAAACAAGTGGTCACTCACTATTCAGTTAAGATTGCCAGCACAGCTAAATTAAAGAGAGCCTGACTGGCGTGGCTCAGTGGTTGAGTATCGACCTATGAACCAGGAGGTCATGGTTCGATTCCTGGTCATGGCACATGCTGATCCCCAGTAGGGGACGTGCAGGAGGCAGGCTGCGAGTGTCCCCCCTATGTCCCGCGTGGTTCAGGGTTCAGGTTCAGGGTTCGGGTTCTGGAGGAGGCTGCACACAAATGAAAGAGACTAAATAAGAAAATATAAATTTGGGAATTGGGGGCCAGGTGGGAGCCCAGCTCAAGAGGAAGGACTCCGCTTGGCTCTGGCCTTGCTATCCCTTTTATTCAGGTTTTGGGATACACCCATAGCCTTTAGGCAGGCAATTCCAATAATAGCCAAACAGCAAGGGTTTACATAAAACTAAAAGTTGGAAGTTGCTTCAGCTCCCATTGTCTCAACTAGACAGTGAGTGCAGAGCTCTGACCTTTCAGAGCTCAAGGTCTCCAGCCTTCCGGGTTCCTTGTCAACACCTCTCTGCTAGTGAAGACAATGGGCGGCTTCCAACAGCAGGCAATCAATGATTCTCTCTCATCATTGATTTTTCTGTCTTTTTCTCCCTCTCACTTCCTCTCTGAAATCAGTAAAAATATATTTTAAAAAATAAATTAAAGAGAATTCAAGCTTACCAAGAAGAAATGTCAACATATCCACAAACTAAGTCAAATTAATAGACATTTTTCTTTTGCAAAATAATAAACTGGATATATTTTTTACATTTTTCTCAGTATTTTATAAACTAAAAGCAAAAGTTCAAAATGATGCAGTTTGCTATGTTTTGTTTTGGCAAAACTTAATTTCTCATACTTCTGGGTAATTGTTTATTTTTAATTTTTAAAATTTGTTTTTCAATTATACTTGGTATACAATATTATATTTATTTCAGGTGTACAACATAGTGATTTATAGATATTTATATAACTAACACAGTGATTACTTTGATAAGTCTAGTACCCACCTGGCACCATACATAGTTATTACAATACTAAGGGCCCAGTGCACGAATTTGTGTACCTTGAAAGGAACTGTGGGCCACGAGGCTGCAGTAGGCACAGGGGCCGGTCTCAGCCCATCCTCTGCACCCCCGCCTGGCCCCTCCCACCACAGCACCCAGTCCCCTGTCTGTTGGCAGCCCGATCCTGCAGCTACCACTCCCACACACTGACGGTGCTGGCCCCACTCACACCCACTGATGGTGCGGAGAGATTGGGGCCAGCGCCAGGAGTGGGTTTGATTGGGGCTAGCTCTGTCAGAGGGTGTGAGTGGCCACTGCTGCCCCGATTGCCCCTCAGGAGCAGGGGAAGATGGAGAAGCCCTCAGGGATGATCAAGGCTGGCAGCTGCTGCTTGCACCGCTGATGGTGCCAAGTGATCAGGACTGGCACTGGACACCAGCAGCAGGTGCGAGCAGTGGCTCCATCCAGAGCTGAATGCGGGTGGGAGTGGGGCCAGCACTGGCAGTGGGTGTGAGCGTCAGCTCTGCCACCAGCTGCAGGTGCGAGTGGGGCTGGCACTGGCAGCAGGTGTGAGCGTGAGATGGGACCATGGTGCGTGGGAGCAAAGAATTTTCAGTAACCACCAGAGGCTTGCCCCAATGACAGTGACCAGCACTCCACCTTGGTCTGGCACCCCTGGTCACCTGCTCCACCATCCCACCACGGCCTAAGCACACCATGTTCTGTACATGCCCCCTGGTGGTCAGCACAAGTCATAGCGACCAGTTGTTCAGTTGTTCAGTTGTTCTGGTTGTTCCACAGTTTGGTCTATTTGCATATTAGCCTTTTATTATATAAGACTAGAGGCCTCGTGCATGAAATTTGTGCATGGGGGTGTGTCCCTCAGCCCAGCCTGCACCCTCTTCAACCTGGGACCCCTTGAGGGATGTCCAACTGCCCATTTAGGCCCGATCCCAGTAAAATCACAATCCAGGACTGCTGGCTCCCAACTGCTCACCTGACTGCCTGATTGCCCCTAACTTCCCTCCCCTGCAGGCCTGGTCACCCCTAACTGCCCTCCCCTGCAGGCCTGGGTCCCCCCGCACTGCCTTTTCTTGCAGACCCAGTCGCCCCCAACTTCCCTCCTGTGCCGGTCTGGTCACCCCTAACTGCCCTCCCCTGCAGGCCTGGTCCCTCCCAACTGCCCTCCCCTGCTGGCCATCTTGTGGTGGCCATCTTGTGTCCACATGGGGGCATCCATCTGTGACCACATGGGGGCAGCCATCTTGTGTCCACATGGGGACATCCATTTTTGACCACATGGGGGCAGCCATCTTGTGTGTTGGAGTGACAGTCAATTTGCATATTACTCTTTTATTAGCTAGGATAGAGGCCTGGTACACAGGTGGGGGCTGGCTGGTTTGCCCTGAAGGGTGTCCCGGATCAGGGTCGGGTTTCCTTGGGGTGTGGGGCAGCCTGGACTAGGGGTCTCTGGTGGTTTGCAGGCTGGCCATGCCCTCCGGCAACCCAAGCGGAGGCCCTGGTATCTGGGATTTATTTATCTTCTATAATTGAAACTTATATATGATCTTTGTAGCCTTGAGCAGAGGCCAGGGCCAGCCAGAGCAGGTGGGAAGCTTGGCTTCCTCCATCACTGGGGGCAACCCAAGCCTACTGCTCTCCTCCAGCTCCATGGCTGCTGCCATTTTTGTTGGGATTTATTTATCTTCTATAATTGAAACTTTGTAACCTTGAGCGGAGACCAGGGCTGGCCAGAGCAGGCAGGAAGCTTGGCTTCCTCCATTGCCAGGGAAACCCAAACCTCCTTCTCGCTCCATGGCTGCAGCCATCTTGGTTGGGTTAATTTGCATACTCGCTCCTGATTTGCTTGTGGGCGTGGCTTGTGGGCATAGCAGAGGTATGGTCAATTTGCATGTTTCTCTTTTATTAGTGTAGATTATTGACTACTGTATTTTCCGGCGTATAAGTCGACTGGGCGTATAGAAGATTTTCCTGGGTTAAAAAGTCGTCTTATAGGCCGGAAAATACGGTATATTTCCTATGCTGTACTTTACATCCCCGTGATTATTTTTATAACTGGTAATCAGGAGTATTTAAAGAGGCATTTCCAGTTTAGATGTAATCTGGTACCCTTTCATGAAGGTCAATGCCTTTGTTGGCAAATTGTTCCCATAAGTTTTCTAGGGGGAGGCTGATAGTCCTAGCAGAATATTAGCTGCTGACAGAGCTGACCAGTGGAGCAACTACTAGACTCTCATAAGTTCTGAGGTGCTCCAGCATAGAAACTTTGTGTGATTTAGGTGTTCTGGGGAGAGCCAACATAAGCTTGGGTATTACATCATTAAATAAATATGCACTCCAAACCTCTCTCAGTAGAAAGAAAGGAGTATTGTTGATGGACACCCATGTTTCTGCCCAATGAATGAAAAATCATTTGTTGTTCTGTTCGAATTAGATTGACATTTCTACCCAAGGAAGAGCATATTTCCATGACATGACAGAATGTGAACATAGCAGGAAGGAAAGCATGCAGATTCTCTCAGTACTTAGTTTAGAGAGAGGAACACCTTCGGGGGTTGACAGCAGTAGGCATTTTGTAATTACCGACAGAAGTCAAGCTCATAAGAAACTTTGCTGAAGAATTGATATTTGAAGCAAACCCTGAGCAACTAGGTTAGCCAAATCTGAGACTACTCTGTCAAGAGTGAGAAGGTCTCTGATGGAGAAACTGATCAATTCTAGCTGAAGTTAAGGAACACAGCAGGAAGAGACTGAAGGGAATATCTGCCTAAACTAGGGGGGAAAGCCAGATTGGGCCTTAACAAATTAAGTCTAGTTATTATATCTTTGGGAGAAGTCAGAAGTTGCCATCAGAAATCTATTTTGTCTGCTCTCTATCTAGGAGTCTGTCTCTATTTTGCTCTGGGAGGGGTTTAGAGAAAGGGTGGAGGGATTGAGCATAAAAGAAAAAAAAAGGAGAACTCATGGACATGGACAACAGTGTGGTGATTGTGGGGAGTGGGGAGGGTGTTGGCTGGAGGTGAAAAGGGCATAGAGGGATAAATGATGATGGAAAATTTAAAAAAGGGAAATCCATTTTGTACACCTTTACTATTTAGTTGTTTCTTTTCCTTCTTAAGTAAGAATATAAATATTTTTATTCAAGAAACTTTATAGCATCCTCAGTAAAAGTCCCACCTCAGACATGGTCACACCTATGTATCTGCACTATGTGGACCCACAGTAATGTGTCTGGCTTCTGAAAAGGTAAAGGTAAATAGATTACCCCTTAAATCTTTATATCGAAGCAAGGCTTAATCATATTGTGGTTTCTATTTAAATCAGGCAATCAAGAACTTGACTTTTCCAGACATTATTATTAGGGAAAAACTAAGCATTAGGAACAAAGATATAAAATTATACCCCCACCTCTTCTGCCATAACTAAGATATTCTCATTTACTTGATATTTATTTATATATTTCTTCTATAAATATATTTATTTCACTTTGTTAAATTCTTCAAAGTTTATGAAAATATACAAAATAGAACTTGCCTAATAAGTTGTTACAATTTATGAATGAGGTAGATATAAAATTGCCCACAAAGAAATCTTTACTAATTGGCATTTTTAAATATAAAACTATACAAGAAGGGAATATAAAAAAATATGTATAACTATAGTATAGTCAAATAGGAGGAAGTGTGCAGAACATTAAAATCAGGTACACATGCTTGTCAATACATGATTTACTGAGAAGGCTAACCCCTATTTTGTCAAACTACTGTTTGAATTTCTCTGCTGTTTAGATAATCCCATATTCTGTAAAGTCAGCTCTGCTATTTTTAAATAGCCCCTTATTCTGAAAAAAATAACTTTGCTTTCTAGCCTGCTTTAGCCTGCTTGAATAATAAGGAAGATAAACTTAGCTGTCTGGCCTTGCAGGCTGGAGAGTAGATACGCCCATACTCTCATGCCATGCCAGATGTATTTATTAATTGGGTAGAACTGTGTTGTTTTCAAGGCCACCAGTGAGATAACCAGTAAGCACATATAGGGCTGGCTCTTTAATAAAAAGGAAAGTTCTGCTTGTAGCTCTGCTTAGAATTTGAATTCATTTTCTCTAAGCCCACTGGTGTATATTAAAAAGTATAATTCCAAACTCTCTAAGTGTTGCTTGGTTTTCTTCTCCGGTCTTCTGCAACATTATCATTTGGTATGTGTATATTTAATCATGAATAATTTGTCTAATTATTTCTGCTACTAAGAATTATTATTAATTATTACAAACTAGAGGCCCAGTGTACAGATTCGTGCACCAGTGGGGCCCCTCAGCCTGGCCTGCCGGGATCAGTGGACCTCCACGCCGCTGCAGCCTGGTCTTACCTGCCAGCTCATCAGGCTCCAGGCCCCTGTCCGTTTAGATCCCGCACAGCACGAAGTAGTGCGTGAAGCGGCAGGTGGCTGGGGAGGAGCCTGAGCCCAGGCTGGGCGCGGTGCTGCTCCCACTCATCCCTCCCTGCTGCACCTGCTGCCTCCGCCGCCGCCACTGCCGCTTGGGTGCGCAGGGGGAGTGTCCATGGGAGAGGCTTGCACCACCGCAGCTGTGCTCACCAGCCGTGAGCCCAGTGACTGGTGCCCGTCTGTCAGCTGAGCAGCGCTCCCACTGACCACCAGGGGGCAGCTCCTGCATTGAGTGTCTGCTCCCTGGTGGCCAGTGTGTGTCATAGTCACTAGTGGATCCTCTGGTCGTCTAGTCATCCCGTTGCTTAGGCTTTTATTTATATAGATTAGTCTGAGGCTCAGTTTTCAGAGCTACACAATGGGGATAAGACCTCCTCACAAGTGCTCTCAAAGGGTTTAATGGACTAAAGGGAAAGTGCTAACCACAGTTTCTGAAAAATACTATGAAATCAAAGATTTGTACTGTTATTTTAGAAAGAATTCATAAACAACCCAGATGTTTTAAGTTTTGTTGCAACTTGATCTTTTAATTGATCCTTAAGTTTTCAGGAAATGTAATTCCTATGCATACTAGTACTTGTCTCAACATGAGGTTTTGAAATTATAATGGTACTGATAATTATGAAAATTAAAAAATAACAGTTATATAATGACTTTTCTAGCTATACTAAGAATGTATGTCATGTAATCCTTATTACTATGTTAAAAAAGAGATACAGTTTACAGATGAGAAAATAGATGTTCAAAGAGATCCATGCACTCAACTGAAATTTCAAATCTAATAAATTGTACAGTCAGGAAATATGAGTATTATGCATAAGTATTTGAACATTTTCAATGAATGTTATGTTCATGTGGCTTAATTAGAATAATTCATAACATATGTATAATTGTGTGTATACTGTATATGTGTATGTAGACATTTTTTATTAAATGAGTATCAATTACATGGCAATTATTTATATCACTAGTAATTGATCATTTCACATAATAAAGTTACCCATTCAGCCCTAGCTGGTTTGGCTCCATGGATAAAGTGTTGGCCTGCAGACTAAAGGGTCCTGGATTCGATTCTGGTCAAGGGCACATGCCTGGGTTGTGGGCTCAATCCCTAGTAGGGGGTGTACTAGAGGCAGCCAATTAATGATTCTCTCTCAGCATTGATGTTTCTATCTCTCTCTCCCTCTCCCTTCCTCTCAGAAATAAAAAAAATATATTTTAAAAAGGTTATCCATTCATTATATTTGTGGGGTATAAATTTTTTTATAGATGAAATCCATGTAGAAATGCCTTAATATTTTTAACTCATTTATCACCAAGGCTAATAATAAAACTTACCTTTTAGAAAGCAATATCAAAGACAAGAATATAAAATAAGCAATCAATAGTTTGAACTCTACATTCACAATGCATTTTAGAAAATAAATCAAATTAACTATGAAGCATATTCTTAAGCATTTAATAAAATAGATAAATATCAATATAAAAATAACAACAAAATGAGGTACAGCTTTTCCTATAACCATAACTGAAATTTGTTTAAGTGCCACTTTTTTTTTCCTCTCAGCTGGTTCTATTTAGTATTATAAATATGGGAACAGAGCAATAGCATAGTTCTTCTGCTATATCACAAGTACAATATGAAGACTAAGGACTAATAATTCAATAATAGTCAGGCATGTTCTATTATCTCACTAATAAAAATATGCTGAAAAGATTCAGAGAATAATGAGAATTTTAGAGATTCTAAAATATGAAATTATGAAGGACAGATATAAATCAGCACAAAGAGAAAATAATTTTCCTATAAGAGAAAAAGATGGAACAATTGCCTTGGCTATTACTGACATAACTTCAGGAAAATTATGGAATTTGTAATGCTGTCTGGAAACATTTGGGGAGGTTTGAGGGGAAAAGCATTGTTTTAGAAAATCAGTGCTTCAAAAATCAGGAAAAATGGAATACAGATATAAATATGCTCACAGGGAACTAGTGATAAAGTGACTTTGAAGTTTATTTATTTTACTCTCACAGTCGAAAACCACAGAATCCACACTCTTCAGAATGGTTGAACAGATTCCAAATTGTAGTCATCCTTCCAAAGAACTACAGCAACAGATCTTTCCAGCTACTATTGAACTTAAGGAAAAAAATTAAGGGATGGTTTAAAGTCGATATGTGGATATACTTAATATAATAAAAATTATGCTTTGTGCGTAGTAAAATATAGAAATGTTTAAAAATGCTTAAAGAATGTCTAAAAACGTTAGGAAGGTGTTGAAATGTTTCCTTGAAACTTAAAGTGTGATATTAAGGACACATTCCCCACTGCCCTGAAGCGTGTGTACCCCATAGATAAGGATTTGAACTTTAGTTACTGACTCAGAGCGACTTGCTAAGATAACCATTTGTGTGAGTGATGTTCTCTCCCTAGATAACCACATGTAGCCCCTCGCCCTGTTTGAGATTAACATGTGTGCATTGACGTAATTCACTGATAGCCACCTGGGCAGCTGCGGGTACGAAACAGTCTTTAAACATAGGCCCTAGACAGCTAATGGTGCTCGCCTGTCGAGACAGCCACAAAGGCACGTCCTTTTGTCAGTCCCGCAAGCGACGCAGCTCCACGCTCCTCTCCCTGCCGGACGATAGAAGAACAGTTAGTACCTCGCGATTGAGACACGACCGAGCTCTCGGGTGAGGAACGCCGGTCCCCTGCATCCGGACTGGACCAGCCCAGCTGCCGGGCCCCAGAGGACAGCACCACCGGGATCCCGTTTAAGCCTGTACCCTCAGCATCAGGAACTTGTGTGAGTAATAAAGTGCTGTGTGATTTGCAACTGCACATGTTTCATGTGGTGTAATTCCTCCGGCAGTTATTTGAATTATTTTGCGTACGCTTAAATTGGAAATTAAAGCTTCTGGTCTTTTGGATCCTAAGCCTACCCTTGGTCCTGCTTGCGTAGTGTAGCCACTTCGCTAGCAACTACTTGAACGACCCAACACCTGCATGGTTAAAGTTTATCAAAAGGGACGCCTTAGATAAACACCCCAGATCCTTTCCTGGGATCTACTTGGGACACTTAGTTATCTTTAAAAAGCAGATGATTTTGAAAGATAACAAGATTGCATTAAAGTAATTTTTGATCTAATGAATGTTTGTGTATACTTGAGCTAAGCACTGTTTTAAGTCCTTTACACACATTTCTTTAATTCTCATAGCAGCTCTGCAGGTAGCTAGTGTATAATTACCTTGTTAAAGAGGAAGAGTCTGAGATACAAAATATATATATATATCTTGTTTAAAATCCCACAACTAGTGATGGGGCCCTGTGACATAGATATCATACTTAGTGCTTTCTATAGGCAATTGTCTAATAAGGTTAATATTATATTATCATTAATATTGAAACGGAATTTTTGGACTGGAACTCGGATTCTTGGTCTGCCGGAATCGAAGAATGAATCCAAGGACAGAAAGTGGTATAACAAAGGTGGAAATTTATTGAAGAATAAGTACAGACTCCCACATGGGGAGAGGGAAAGATCCCACAGAATGGACTCCCATGTGGAGAGGGGAAAGGGTCCCACTGAGTTCCTTTTCCCTACGGCTTATAAAGGCTGCAGATCCTGGTGCCTTGATATCCCCTCTGATTGGTCACTATTCCCTTAGACTGGTTACTATAGTAACTCCTGAGCTCAAAGGTCCAACCTCACAAGGGACATGTGAGGTTCTCCCCCGCACCCCTTCCCTATGGTTTTCCTATTCCCTTTGGGCTTTCTTCCTTTCCTTCTGAATGAAGGGCTTCCTTCCCTTTATTTTGTAAATATAGACCTTTGGCTGTTCCCAGCTCCCTCATTCTATGGAAATGTACCTTCTGCTGCTCTGAAGCCCTGTACTTTCTCCATGGTTCCCCTAATTTCCAAAGTATCTAATATTTCCTAAACCTGTCCTATTTTACCCCCCAAATTCCTGTTTCAATATCATAATAAGCAATATATATATTGAATGCTATATCATTTCTAAATGCTTTTCAACCAGTGATATATTTGTTGTTTTACAGAAATTTTCAACTGAACAAGATGAGTACAATCATTCCCATTTTACAGGAGGCAGGGAAGTACTGTGTCTCAACCAGGAGAGAGCAGAGACAGATCAGAAGCACTGGTGTCGTCATTCCCTGCTCTATTGTTGTCTGAAGATGGCCCCTGGGTTTATTCGTGTTGGGCTTCTTCCCAGGGTCTGTGGTGCAGGCCGATGTCAGGTGCTGTTTGTGACTGCCCTGGGTTCCCTGTTTAGAGCTATCAGTGATCCATAGCTTGTGGCTCCCTCTGATCCGGCTGGATGCCTGTGGGAAAGAGGAAGATGTGCAGCAAGTTCTGCTTTTTATGGCCCAGGGCCCAGAGGCAGGTCAGGCAAAGATTGGAAGCACCCAGAGGATCCACCTCTCACTGCAGGCTGATTGTTAGTCTCAGTCGCTTAATGAACCTCAGGCAGTAGAGCTCAGCCAGGCCTAAACTTCACAGGGTGGGGTCGTTTCTTCCTTCCAGGCTAAAGCTGCATTCATAGCAAATGTCTGCCTGAGAAGGTGGCTTCTGCAGCAAGAGGGAGTGACTCAGCCCAGGCATCCCAGCGGATGTCCCCTCTGCTCTCTCTCTGCTGAACCACCTACCCCAGAGTCTCCTCAGGCAGCTCTAGTAACTCTGCCCCCCTACCACTGCCTGAGCTCAAGGTAAGTGGCTACAAATGAAATTTAGTGCATTGGTCCTTTTATGGGTGGGTCTGTGCATCTAGCCATCTGTCCCTGCTGGACAGAACCCCTGGAGATGTGGAAACCCCTTTCACGTCCCACGTGGTTCAGGGTTCCAGTTCAGGGTTCGGGTTCTGGAGAAGGCTGCACACAAATGAAAGAGACTAGAAAAGCATTAATTTGGGAAATGGGGGCCAGGAGGAAGCCCAAGAGAGGACTACTACGAGATGCCTTAATGATTCTTTCCACAGCCAGATGGTATGTGGGCACCTTTCCCAGTTCTGCTGCTCTGTGTTGGGGAGCCTGGTATGGGCGTTAGACCCCAGAGCTCTCAAGAGGAATCCCCCACAGCTAAGATATCTCCCCGGAACTTCAGCTGCTGCCTGTGGGAGCCTGGCCAGCCATCTCGCATCTCCTCACTACCTATCAGTCTCGATGTGTCTCCACTTTAAGTCCTTGGTTTGAATGATTCTCTCCATCTAGTCTTTAGTTGGTTATTCAGAATGGTTTTTCTGGATTTTAGTTGTAATTACAGTTTGGTCCTGGGAGAAGGTCAGTGCAGCTTCCACTTCATCTGCTACCATCTTGGAGTCCTCTGTGTGGTTTTATCCCAGCTGCAGGCTGCGCAGGAAGAAGCCACAGGGCCCTGGCTCCGGCTCTCCGCTCCTGCGGGCTTCGGGAGCATCGGCAGGTACTGCCGCAGGGGAACCCGGTGCTGCACAGCTCCTCTAGATACTTTTTAATATAAGGAAAGTAAGACATATTAGGAACCACAAAGACATGATAAAATAGAGCACTAAAAATAACGTGATATATAGTGTGTTATAAGGCAAGGGCAGGTCTTTGAGAACTGACAGACTTGAGATTGTACATTGGTTTTATCTTTTATAACCTGGGCGTACTTACACGAGGTTCTTATATTCATACATGTCTGTAGAATAATACACTCTTAGCCATTGTCTCTGTTGTTGCTGTTGTTTTTGGTGATGGTGGTGGTGGTGTGTATGTGTGAGAGAGAAAGAGAAAGGGAGAGAAAGAGGCAGAAGGAGAGAGAGTGGGAGATGGATAAGGGAAAGGAGAGAGAGAGAGAGAGAGAGAGAGAGAGAGAGAGAGAGAGAGAGAGAGAGAGAAAGACATATCATAGTCATGTGTTAACACAGTGTCTATAATGTAGTAGCCTACAAAACAAGTCAAGTAATTTTACCCTCCTAAACTCATGGTTTAAATATCTTCTTAGCTCTTATGTCACAATAAAAATAAAATATTCAAAATAAAAATTATTGAACTGACTTTTCTTAGCTGAGTTTGAAAATGTGGCTGTTAGTGTTTTGTGAGCCAGGTAACAAATGAAAGTGTTGTATCATACGAGATGCCTTAATGAGCCAATTAGTTAGGAGTCATTTTTATTATGTGCAGGTTCAAAACAGAATACCTCTGTCAAATTCTGAACAAACACAGGAAGGAGTATTCCCTTTTTATATCCTTCTAGGTCTTTGTGTAAGTTATTTTTGCAGACAGCTTGTAACCTTGAGTAAATATCATATCTAACAAACGCCTGTCATATCTATACAGACAACTTGTAACCTTAAGTACATATCATATCTATACAAACACCTGTAACCTTGAGTATATATCTATACAGACACCTGGTATGGGAATATTATCAATATCAGTGTATCAGCCCCTTATGTTAGATGGCTAGCTTGCAAGGTCAGACAGTTAAGTTTATCTTTTATATTATTTAAGCTAAAAAGCAAAGTTATTTTTTACAGAATAAGAGACCATCTAAAAAATAACAAAGTTAACTTATGGAACAAGGGACTAGCAAGAAATAGCAGAGAACTTCAACACAGCAGTTTCAAGTAGCAGTTTTCCCTAAGGAAGGATCATTACTATGCTTCAAAAGGACAATCTGGTATACACTGGAGGTGCTTGAAGGGAATATTCCCATTTGACTACCAAAAATAGCAATAGTTATAATTAAAAAGTATATAGAGCTTGTGTAAGATTATAGAGGAGGGATCAACTAATTCTGCCTTGTGAAGTATAAGGAAGAAACTGTGTGGCATTAACTAAAAAAGAAATGATGACAAAGGCATTCCATTTAACTAGTAGATGAGATAACACGTATGCCATTGAAGTGTGAATATGTCCAATGGGGAAGAGTAAAGCAAATCTGTGAGACCAAAGCAGAAAGTAATTAGGTTCAATTTCTATGAAAATCTCTCTAGGAGTAATGTGGAAACTGGAGTCCCTATAAGATAGAGTTTCTCAGGGAGGAGGGGCGGCAAAGGCACTGGATATGGAGAAAATCTGGGTTCATCAGTGTTCACAATTCCTTCCACCTTAAAAGACCTTCCTCTTCCCCCTAACCAAGTTCATACTCCTCTCCAATTGTTGCTCAAAGGCCACTTCCTCCGGGAGGCCTTCCTTGACCACACAGACTGAGCTAGGTAACTCTCATCTGGATACCCACCGTCCCTGGGCTGCATCTGTCATAGCATTTCTACCACCGTGTGGTGAATGTTAGCTTATTGAGCTCATTCTCCACATGAACATCCAGTGCAGTGTCTGACACAGTGGAGGTACAGGCTGAATCAGATAGGAATCTTAGGAATAGATGAACTTAGATTTAAAAAGCGGGGGGGGGGGGGAAGCAAAAGGATGAGGAGTCAGACAATGGACACAGCACAAAGGAATTATGGCTGTTAGAAAGCACAGGGTGCATGCAGCAAGGTTTTGAATTTAGTTTAATCATGAAGTGAATGAGCGTGATGAACTGGAAAGCCATTTGAGGAGATAGATTGAGGCCTTATCATTTTAATTATCATTAGGTATTTAGATATTTATTCTAAAAGGAATAGGCAATCTAAGAAGGTATTTTTCAGAATGTAAATGACATAGAGCTTTGCTTGTCAATATTACTCTGGCAGTGATGGGCAGAGTGGGATGCAAAGAGGACTCCTTATAATAGGAATCTAGTTGGGAAACTCTTGCATTGGCAAAATGGAATATTAATACTCTTTAACCAAGGCATTATGAGATGTTTTCCTCATTTTGGGGATGGCGGGGAAGGCTCTTATACTTACTGTGAGATGTACTAAACCTGTGTCAGTACAAATAAATGGTATGTAGAGGTGGTTGGATGAGGATAAACTTGCGTCTTAGAGATATAACCTATCGAGTTGACTCAGGATCCTGTGATCTGCCAGAAAGGCAAAGTCTGCTTTTGCCAAATACAGTGCTAACAGTATGTACCCATGGTTTCATATTGACAGAGTGGAAAGTGTGCCCTCTGGAATGCAGGTAAAGTTAGGAAGTCGGACTATGTTAAAAACAAAAGGCATAGAAATATTCAAATCTTTGATTTTCTGATTCTCTCGCCAAGCGTTCTCTGCCCACAATATAATTAAAGGAAAGAGTAAAGGAATCTTTTCCTCCAAGGTCAATAAAACTTTAATACAGTTCTTAAATGCTCACTTAGGTTAAATCAGAAAGCTCACAACGTGTAATGGTAAATTGGGATGGCAATTATTCTGATCTGACATTTTGGAGATTATAATTCAGAAATAAGGCACAAGCCAAGGGTGTGCTCCTTTAAGATAACATACTTCTTGTAAAGTGCTGTGAGGCGTAAGGGGCAAATTAGAGCCTCCAATGAACTGGGAAAAGTGTTCTCTCTCTGCAGCATGACTCTAGAGGTGCCACATACATGGTGTTAGACACATTAGTTATGTGTGAATTGATTGTACCATGTAAAACATATGTTTAGAACATGTGTGCTCTTGTGAGGTGGCAATGGTTGCTGATTCAGAAACATCAGCCTTGCCGTTATCAACTGACAGGTGGCTGGGCCCATGAGCCTTTATCAGAAATGTATGTCCAGGGAGCTGGAGAGCATCTTCTTTAAACTATTTGATTCTATTCATTTCAGTTGAACTGTTTTAATGATTCCTTCCATTGGAACATCTGTACTTATGTAAATGA
Organism: Eptesicus fuscus; assembly: GCF_027574615.1. Classification (NCBI taxonomy): domain Eukaryota; kingdom Metazoa; phylum Chordata; class Mammalia; order Chiroptera; family Vespertilionidae; genus Eptesicus; species Eptesicus fuscus. The sequence goes on along the minus strand of NC_072475.1, from coordinate 87,745,342 downwards.
ATGGATAAGGTAGTTTAAAATTAAAATTGTAATGTACAGCTTTCTTCCACACACACCCCCCCCCCCCCCTTATATAATTTTGTCTGGGTTTTCACAATGTGGCTGCCAGTTACTGGGTTTACATTTGATTGACAGAAAGCGATTTCTAGTTCAGCCTCCATCAAACACTCCAGCACTTCATCCTGGAAGATGTTTCGGTAGTTAAAGAGACCACGTTGGACAAAGAGTCCTTTAAAGCTGGCTCTTTCTTTCTCCTAGTGAGTACCACAGGGAGACACATCAGGCGGAAAGAAAGACCTATCTTTAATCTGCGCTGCTGAGGGAAATCAAAGGGAGTGAATTAAAACCAAGAGTAGCTTCTTATGCTCGTTGCAAAGCCTTTCTTTCTGCTCCGTTTGATATAACAAATAAGATCATCAAAGTAAGTCAAGCACAGGTTCGGAACCCGCTGCTCCCTGACCTTGGCTTCCTCCCTGCTTGAACAGCCTCCCCTGGAATTCCTTGTGATGTCAAATCACAAAGGTACATGAAGTGCTCATACCCTGGGAACAGCAAGGGAATTTTATTTTCAGTTTCCTTTTCTGTGACTCTAGTAAAATAATACCAAATTCTTTTACAGCACTTTTGATAAAGCTGCTGCATTTCAAAGCATGAAAAAGGTGATAACAAAACATTTCTGTCCTGACTGCTTCTAGGCATGGGGCCTCAGTGCAAAGTGCCAGCCTGCATTCACTGCCGGCAGCTGTAGGGGACTTTGCCCCACCCAGAGTGAAATCTATCTCCAGATGTAGCACATGAAACATTTCACACAATAGGCATTTTTAATTATGAAATTGTACATCTTATCATTTAGGGTCTTAGAGTATCTAAGAAGATTTTAAAAAATATATCCTCCCTTCAGATGTTCTCTAATAGTAAAATTAACATTCTTCACTGAACACATCTGATGGAACGGTTTCAATTAAAAATTAAATTTAGAAATGGTGATACCATAATTATCAAAATCATCATCAGTATTATTAGTAATGTTAACAAATGGTCCATATAGTAATGGAAACACTTTTTTATCTAAGTGTCCTCATTACTTGTTTTTCCATACCATTTAAAATTTTATGCATCTGGAAAAAGGCTCTCCTATGTGCTTAGATTTTCATTCAGACTGATCAGAATTGCATATTTAAAATAAGAGGTATAGATTGTGAGATAAGAAGAGGGATGATGGAACCAAAGTAGATTTAATCACATTCATTCGCTGAACACATTGTAATTGTGTGCCTACTACATGCCAGGCACTCTTCTAGGCACTGCGAGTGCAGTGATAATTTTACATATGAATCATCTAGACTTTTACGTAAATCTTTTTAATAAATGACTTTTAAATATTAAACAGTATATTTCAAAGATACAGCATATCTTTTTTAAGCTTTATTGAGGTATACTTGACAGGTAACATTGCAATATATTTAAAGTGTACGTGTGACGATTTGATATATGTTCTCATTGTGAAAGGATTCTCACAATCGAGTTGATTAACATACCCATTAGCTCACATAGTCACCTTGCAATATATCTTTACTGTGTGTTATTTACTAGGCTTTGGGCTAGAAATGTCAGAGGCTGTTCATACTAAGCATATACTTCTGCCTTCCATAAACAGAAAACAACAGGAGGAACAAAATGAACAATACAATACAGGGGGAAATATGATTTAGAATGAAAGTAACAACTGAGTGCTAGGAAATTTGAGGACGGCCCTGTCAAGGTCAAGGACATGACACAGAAAGGCCTTGGACAATGCAGGCAGAAGGAAGAGCATTGGCAAAATCTTTGAATGAGGAAAGCCATGAAACGGTGTTTTGGTTTGTTTGCTTTTGAATAAATCGTCTGCTTGGTCTGAAGCATGGGATGTGTCTGGGTAACAGAAAATCCACTTAGAAAGGCTAGAGAGGGTCCCATTATGAAATGGCACAAAAGCCAGGCTAATTGGTATATGTCATGCTGTTAGCAAACGGCCAGTAAGAAAGTGAGAAAAACAGTGTCTTGAGAGAAGTTGTGTTTTAAAAATAAGCATATTCTTTCAGCTGATTATAATATTGGGGCAGGAAGAAAACGAAGGCAGAGAAACTAGTTTGGAAGTTCTTGTAATTATAATTCAAAAGCATCATGTCAGGGAAATTGCCAGATTAGCCTGTGGGAAGGGAGCAGTGCAACACCCCTAACCGGCTCCTCATCACAAGTGGCCACAGCACCCACGGCTGTTTCGAAGGCTGTCCATCACCTCTGCAGGGAGAAAGGCAACAGGGAGAAATAAAGGAGTGGCTACATTCAGAGACAAAAATACATTATCTACCTGTGGTAAGAGTGAGGAATGAGTTGAAAAAGGATATGACAATTTGATAAAGATGAGGAGTGAGAAGAAGCTCCTGCATTTGGCAAAATCTCAGCAATGCACAGGTTATACCACTTCCTTCCTGGAACATCCCTTTGCTGTACTTTAATATTCTATGTTGGGATTTCGTTTGCGCCCAGAAAAGCATCTTTGTGAAGTTACGAATGTAAGTTATGTCACTTTGTTCTTCAATCTTATGTAGGTGGCACTAATTCCAACTTCCAGACACACTCTATTCTTCACACTCGTGAGTTGTCTTTAGTTTCTTTCTTTCTTTCTTTCTTTCTTTCTTTCTTTCTTTCTTTCTTTCTTTCTTTCTTTCTTTCTTTCTTTCTTTCTTTCTTTTTCTTCCTTCCTTCCTTCCTTCCTTCCTTCCTTCCTTCCTTCTTCCTTCCTTCCTTCCTTCCTTCTTCTTTCTTTCTTTCTTTCTTTCTTTCTTTCTTTCTTTCTTTCTTTCTTTTTAAATATACCTTTATTGATTTCAGAGAGGAAGGGAAAGGGAGAGAGAGATAGAAACATCAATGATGAGAGAAAATCATTGATCGGCTGCCTCCTGCACAATTGGCATATGCCCTGAAGGGGAATTGAACCATGATCTCCTGGTTCATAGGTTGACGCTCAACCACTCGGCCACCTCGGCCGGGCTCTTTATTTGTTTTTAAACAAGGGCATTAAGGGAACCAGAATCATAAATTATTTTTTTAGTGGCATTTTTTCTTTTTTGTTTCATGGATCATGTAATTGTGTAAAGTGATATTACCTTTGGCCTTAGCACTATTTTTTTTTACCAACTCCTGTGCATCTGTAATGATGTTCACATATGTCAAAAAGGGGAGGTGATGCAACTCTACAAATAGACGCAGAGATATCAATTAAAATATGTAATGATGCTAGAAGTGAATCAGTAGTATTTACATACATGTAGCTTTTCCATATCAAGGAAAAGTATTGCAAGTCCTCTTTTAATCATTATAGTCCACTCTCCACCGTAAATTCAGATTGAGCTGTTTTACTGACAAAATTGCATAATTCAGAAAAACAGGTTTGAAAGTGGAATTTCAAGAAGCTGAACTCACTACTTTTAATAGATCAGGGCAGTGGGGCTGTGATTCTCATGTTTAAGAAAAATGGCTACTCAGCAGTGCAACTGTTCTTTATTTTAATTTGTACCTGAGATGCTTCATGAAACACAAGGTCATTTAAAATTAAGGATAAGGCATTTTTTCCATCATTTCCATTTCATCATATGCAATTCTTGATCACACTGTAGCTTGCTTAAAGCTGCAAATCCTCCAAATTATGGGGTTTGTTTCCAGCCTGCCGAGAGGGAAATTAGAGATAGAATTTCTTTCTTCTGTTAATGTTAATGGGAGTTGCATACCTAATTACCTTGGAAGCCTGAAACAAATGTATGCTTATGAGTCAGCATTGCAGGGTTTTCTGGGTCTTTTACCGTTTAAAAGTGTCATTAGTCTGAATAATAGTCAATTCCATGTCTCTCTCTCCCCACCCCCCACCCGCCCCCATTACTTAAAACCAAGCCCCAGCTACTGTATTTGGAAACTCTGGGATTTCAGCTCTCACAATAACCTAAACTATACTCTAATCTGAACACTCCCATTTGTTATTCACTTTTGTCCATTTGGGATTGTTGACATAAGAAATGTCCAAACCTGTAAGAATTTTTATGAGTTTATTTGAGCCAAACTGATGACAATTGCAAAATCTCAATGGATTGAGAGAATGGCAGTTTTGCACCTTATTTTATACATGAGGATCAAAGGAGAAGGCTGAAAGTGGTCACAGAACCCCATTGGTGGTAGATTAGGGAGGTGGGAGAAAGCCAAGCTGGGAAATCTCTGAGACTGGATAGAAAGTAGTGGGTATAGAATACTTAACAATTAACATTTATAGCACATAGAGATGGTGTGTGGGAGAATAAGATAACGATGAGCAGTTCTGTGGTCTTTGGCTCTGGTAGGAGGTTATTCCTTGAGGGGTCTGGACAAGAGGATTACCCTGACATTCCAAAGGTATATTATCATAGATGCAAAATCCCCCACCAAAATAGGCAGGCTTAGTTAAGGTAAAGATTGACTTTTGTCAAGGAAGATATTGGCCTAGGATATGACTAGCTGCCATGACTTGCTTTTAGTTAAGAAATATTAATTTCAGACCATTCTGTGCAGTTACTTTAGGTCTGAGTTTGTACGGCTTGTCATGCAGGACTCCCCTGAGCATGTTTAGGTTTAGTATATGGCCCCTTTTTCATCCACAGGATAAAATTCAACCTCCCAAACTGCTCAATATTGATGCTTTTACCTTACATTTTTATATTGAAGGGGTAATACTTATTAGGCATTGAGATAACTTTTTAGAAATCAATTTTTTAAATATTTAATCTTTATTTGAATTTTAAGATATTTATTAACTTTTTCTATGCATTTCCTCTAATTACACCATTAGAAAACATTATTCCTTCCAGGCAAAATTATCCAAAAAAATTCTGTGTTCTCATTCCTGAAGTATTTGATCCTAATAATATTATACTATTATTCATTGCTGAGTTCTTGGTTTCATTGAGACTTTAATGTGATGAGAAAAGGCATCTTTTTGTAGAAGATAAAGCTGTAAACAAGATTTTCTAGATCAACAAAAAACTTTAAAAATACCCAACGTATACATTTTTTTCCCTTTAATCAAAGATTCTATGCTGTTGATCTTATTGAGTGGGAAGAGTTAAAAATATGTTTAAAATAAAAGCCATTATTATTAGGAGAGGTGAATTATTTTTAATCAGCATAAGCCACCTGTTGTCACTCACAGTGTGGCCTCACCTGGGAGCTTGTTAGACATGTGAAATCTAATCCTGCCTTACTCTTTCTAAATCTACAGATAATCAGTTTCTAGTTTATTTTCATGCACATTGAGTTTGGGAAGCACTGCTCTGTATAACACTGAAACAAACTCTAAGCACTCAGAAAGAATTGTCATTTTTTGATGTCAGGATTTTCCTATAATATTCTATCTTATATAGAATCTTGTTCATATTCTTTAAACTATAGAAACCTATACCCTCTTCTAGGGGTTATAGGGAGATAAATGGTGATGGAAGGAAACTTGACTTGGGGTGGTGCCCATGCAACACAATATATAGATTATGTATCATAGAATTGTACACCTGAAAACTACATAATTTTATTAACCAATGTCACCCCAATTAAAATTTTTTTAAGTGAAGAAAAAAATCTATTTACATTTTTATACTAAAAATCAAACATTTTGGCATTCATCCTTAGCAGAAAAATGCAAATGGTTAATAAATATATTAAAAAAAGAAAAAAAAGCTATAGAAATCTACTTTTACTGATAAATGTATACATTTTCTTCTTACAACATAGAGTTTCTGTAAAGCCATTGAGGACTTGAACAGTGCATGTTCTGGAAACATTGTATACAAGTACAGTTATACCACTAGATTATAATTTATTTATTATAGTGATTTTCACATTAAGAATGCAGAGGATTATCTGTGGAATTTATACAATGTAGAGTCTGGGCTCCATTTTTTAAAAATATATTTTTATTGATTTCAGAGAGGAAGTTAGAGGGAGAGAAAGATAGAAGCATCAATGATGAGAGAGAATTATCCATTGGCTGCCTCCTGCACTCCCCGAACTGGTGATCGAGCATGCAACCCAGGCATGTGCCCTTGATTGAAATCAAACCCAGGACCCTTCAGTCCGCAGGCCAGTGCTCTATCCACTGAGCCAAGCCAGTTAGGGCTCCATCTTCTGATATTTCTGTTATATTAATCCTGATGGCATGCAGAAATCTGTACTTTTTAAAAATTATCCCAGTTGATGTGAGATTTCCCTGGACAATATTTTGAGAAAAGTGATTTAATGCCTAGTTTATATGCCAAATTTGTTTTTATTCATGTGCTGTGTGACATAGTTTACAGTGACCACAATTTTGCATTTAGTAGTTCAGGCAAAAAATGTGGGAAAATAGAAAAAAATATTATTGGGTCTTAAAAATGTTTACTTGCATGTTGATAATAATATCAGACTCTACATTTATGTGACTGGAAGTAATAGCACAACACTATTTCAGAAAGTTATAGCCAAATTGTTCTCATTAACAATAGCTTATTGTTAAATGTAGATGTTAACTTTGTCATTTTATTTAGGATGGCATATCTTAAATATTTAAGGAAATTATTAGGTCATCTTTTAAAAGTGTGCCATCAAAATAAGGATTAAAATTAATGTTATATTTCCATATTTGAATTCTTGAATAAATACTGCTCAAAAACTAAAATGCCATCAACCTGTCTGTCTAGAAATTTTTATCAGTCATCTCAAAGTTGAACATACTAAAGAGTCATTCATTTGAAAATATTTATTGGAACTATAGCAATGAATATATTGCTCAGGGTAAGACTAAAGATAGAGGCATGCCAAGGACCAAACTTTTCAATGAGAGAATATATGAAATCAGGAGATGAAGAAGTAGTTACAAAGAAGCTAAAAAGAAGCTATTAGGGAAATAGGAAGAAATTAAGAGACTATATTTAAAATTAAATTCTATTTTAGCCACAGAAATAAAAATAGTTACCCTTCCCATATGTTTGGGAAACTTACAGAATATCTTCTTAATTAACCCTTGAGCTAAAGAGAAAATAAGATAAAAAATACTACAATATGTCAATCATTATACCACTTATCACAGCCTGTGTAGGGGCCACTCTGAGGGAAACATATGGCCTTAAAGTGCAAACTGGATGACTGAAAACACGTAATTATTAGTGTTAAATACTAGAGGCTAAAATACACATAACAAATTGAACAAAGAATAAAGAAAAATAAATTTAAGAATAGATAAAATATGAATAATTATATATTTATTGACTTGATGTATAGATATTTATTTGATTTACAAGGAGTAGTGAGTGAAGAAAAAAAATTTGCAAGATTAATCAATTACTCACAAACCAAGATGGCAGCATAGGTAAACACCTGAACTTGCTGCCTCGCACAACCTCTTCAAAACTACAACTAAAAGACAAAATGGATATCATCTAGAACCATGGGAAGGCTGGCTGAGTGGAATTTATGCAACTAGAAGGAAAGAGAAAAGCACACTGAGACTAGGAGGAGGTGCAGAGGTGTGGAAGTGAAGTGTGGAGGTACAGAGGCGCGCGCAGAAAAGGTCTGGCAACTGAGTACGCTGTTGTCTTTTTCATTCGGGAGGGACCCAGTTCTGGGCGAGAGTCCAGGGACCCAGACTCATACAGGGAGAAACTGGACTGTCTGGCAGCGGGCCAGAACCCGAGGGCGGTTTTCTCTCAGAGGTGCTTGCAGCAATCATTGTTCCTGCACAGTGCTGTGGGACACAGAGACCCGGGGACCACTTCGGGGCAGGGCTGATGGTCAGCCATTGCTGTTTGCTCCACCCTGGTGATCCCCTGAGACCACGCCCCACCCAATATACAACCCCACCCAAGCTGTTCTCAGAGGCTTTTGCATATGAATGGCCTGGCCTTTTGCAATCTAAAACCTAACATACTGCAGCTGGGTCAGAGAGCCCCAAAGCCTCCAAAAGAAGTTCCAAGGCTGGACAGCAGCTTGCATTGCTTCACAGCTGGGCCTCATCTGGGCACCTCCAAACCCCAAACAAAGAGGAGGAATCTGCAGATCTCTCTGTAGCTCCTGCTGGGTGGCCTCAGGCAGTGGCTGACTTTGCACCTCCTTGGAGATCCAAGAGCCAGTGTACCCAGTGGTCAGAATGAGACCATCCAGATTACAACTCTTCACATCCATAAGAGACACACTCAGGGGCAGACTCAGTGAGCTCCAAAGCCCCATGAAGCAAGTCTTGCCCCATAAGGGTGTCTCTAGAACAGAAGTTCTCCCATCATAGACACAACTGATCCTCATAGCCAATTGGTCTGGAGGTCAATTCCTCCAAGTGATACCAACAGCAATCAAGGCTTAACTACAACAAGACTGTGCACTCAGCCCACACAGGGATGCACCAAGAGTGTCCACCTCAGGTAACTGGGGAGGCTGAGCCACTGGGCCCTATAGGACACCTAGCACACAAAGCCACTCTATCAACTCAGGGAAGCAGCCAAAATGCAGAGACAAAGAAACAGGTCACAAATGAAAGAAATGGAGGAAAGCAAACTACTGGATATAGAGTTAAAACCACAGTTATATGGTTACTCAAGAATCTTTTAGAAACCTCTGAGAAATTTAATGAGACCTCCAGATATGAAAAAGGAACAACTAGAAATTAAGCATACACTAACTGAAACAAAGAATAATATACAGCCCTAACTGGTTTGGCTCAGTGGATAGAGCGTTGGCCTGCAGACTGAAAGATCCCAGGTTTGATTCCGGTCAAGGGCATGTACCTTGGTTGCAGGCATATCCTCAGTAGGAGGTGTGCAGCAGGCAGCTGATCGATGTTTCTCTCCCATTGATATTTCTAACTCTCTATCTCTCTTCCTCTCTGTAAAAAATCAATAAAATATATTAAAAAAAGAATAATATACAGAAATCCAACAGCAGACTAGAGGATCCCCAGAATCAAGTCAAAGATTTGAAATACGAAGAAGCAAAAAACACCCAACTAAAAAAGCAAAAAGAAAAAATAGTCCAAAAATATGAAGATAGTGTAAGGAGCCTCTGGGACAACTTCAAGCATACCAACATCCGAATTATGGGGGTGCCAGAAGAAGAGAGAGAGCAAGATATTGAAAACCTATTTGAAGAAATAATGACAGAAAACTTCCCCACCTGGTGAAAGAAATAGACTTACAAGTCCAGGAAGCACACAGAACCCCAAACAAAAGGAATCCAAAGAGCCACACCAAGACACATCATAATTAAAATGCCGAGGGCAAAAGACAAAGAATATTAAAAGCAGCAAGAGAAAAACAGTTAGTTATCTATAATGGAGTACCCATACGACTATCAGCTGATTTATCAACAGAAACTATGCAGGCCAGAGGGGAGTGGCAAGAAATATTCAAAGTGATGAACAGCAAGAACCTACAACCAAGATTACTCTACCCAGCAAAGCTATCATTTAGAATTGAAGGTCAGATAAAGAACTTCACTGATAAGAAAAAGCTAAAGGAGTTCATCACCACCAAACCAGTATTATATGAAATGCTAAGGGTATTCTTTAAGAAGAGGAAGAAGAAAAAGGTAAAGGTAAAAATTATGAACAACAAAGTGACAACAAATACATATCTATCAACAAGTGAATCTAAAAATCAAGGGAATAAAAAATCTGATGAATAGAATAAACTGGTGAATATAATAGAATCAGAGGCATAGAAAGGGAGTGGACTGACAATTCTCAGGGGGAAAGGGGTGTGGGGGGTGCAGGAAGAGACTGGACAAAAATTGTACACCTATGGATGAGGACAGTGGGGGGCGGTAAGGGCAGAGGGTCGGATGGGAACCAGGTGGAGGGGACCTATGGGGGGAAAAAGAGGAACAACTGTAATAATCTGAACAATAAAGATTTATTTTAAAAATAAAATCAACCCACAAAAAAAAATAATCAATTACTTAAAAGGAAAATAAAATTAAAGCATCCAGGACAGTATTATGTCATACAAGTCAACAAAAATGAGTATGATAAGAAAACATAGTCAAATGCTTCCCACAGAGAAGTAGATTAAGACCTAAAAAGTTTCCACTTGATCATGGGCCAAGAGAATCACGTGAATTTTGAGAGAACAGTTTTAAGGAATTGGGGGTGTTGCAGGTAAGAATAAGACTGCTGTGATTTACAAACAAGCAAACAAACAAACAAATAAATAATATGTCAAGAATTGAAGATGGTCAGCAAAGAATGAGAATTTAATACTTTTTGTTATAAAGAGGATGGGAAAGAGAGGGGGAGGCTAGTGAGAATCGTGAATAGAATAAAGCTTTTTATGTGTTAGCAATGATGCAGGAGAAGGGATAGTTGATGGGGCAAGATCATGGAATACGCAGGGGGAAAGGGAGAGCGGGCCATAGAGATGCCGTAGCAACTGGCAGGCACAGAGGCAAGTAAGACTGTAAGTTGACAGTTGTTTTCTGATGGCTTTAAGTTTGTTTTGAAGCAGAAGGCAAACTTACATGCTGAACTAGAGCAGTGGATGGAGTTTTGAGAAACTAGGGGAACTTAGAATAATTGCCCAGGAAAATGGGGATGTATGTAGATCAGAGAAAGATCATATAGTAGCCGGGTGTTGTTGAGAGTTTGGTACTGTGAAGCTAGAAGTGTCCAAAACTGAACAACTGTAAAATTCTTCTTTGTTTCTATCCAGCAAGCTGGGTGAGTTTGAATTTTTTAAGGATTAGGATTCTCCAGGTAGGTTTGAAAGAAAGACAGTGGGTGAAGGAAGTTGTGGGCTTTGAAAAAAGAATAGGTGAGGTTGTAGACCATGGGATTCAAGCTGAATGAAGAAAGGAGTGGCTCCAAGAGGGATTAACACATAGGAGGAAGTGGTGAAAGCCAGTAACCTTGAGCAAGCAGACAAGTCAGAGGCTAGAATGTTAAATCTATTGGCTTTCTGGACAGCAAATAATCCATAATGATTGCAGGGTTTTGGGGTGAGGAAATACGAGACCAACATACAGAGAAGCTAATACTGAAGAGGCCTGACTAGAGGTGGAGCCAGCTGAAGGTGGCAAAGGTCTCCTATGTAAGAAGGTGGAGGAATGTGGATCTCTCCATCTTAGCACAAATAGAGGACTGTGCTGATGTCACTCTCCCCAACAGGAGAGGAGGTGTCTAGAGAATGAGTAGTTTGTACTTGAGAATGTGAAGTTGCAGTCTCAGTAAAGGGCCAGGTTTTACTTAAGGCCAGTAGGTGGAGAGGATGTTCTGAGGGAATTGGTGAGGAAGTAGGTAGTTTTCTAATCAGGGAATGAAAAGAGTTAGTAGAGATGGGACAAAATCAGATGGTCTACGTAGTTCGAAAGAAAGAACAGAGTAAAGAGAAAAATGAGAACAGATTATTGAGAAGGTTTATTCATTCAGAGTGAGCAAAGGATCTAGAGATATGAGGGATGGAGGGTTAATCAGTCCACAATGTTGCCAAAGAACCAGTCTCATAGAATCCAGGGATTTCGGTGGGAGGAGAGTTTTGAGGCGTAAGCTTACATTACATAGTTTATCTTTCTCAACGACATTGTAATCTGTGCATGGGAGACTAATTCTGATAAATGGGTTAATTATCTTTGCTGTTATGAATGGCATACTTTTTCTATAGGTAAGGGGACAGGGAGTCCCCTAGAGTTAGAATTTTGGAGGATAAAAGATTGAGAGAGCAATAAGGCAATAGGAGGGCTAGGGAGAGGGACAAGTATCAGAACGTATTCTGCTCTGGGTCTGGCCCAAATTTTGTGAAGGGTTTTGCTCCCTATGAGGTGAATAGTGCTTAGGGAAGAGAAAATAATTGAGAATGCTTGGGTGAGTAATAGCAGCTGTGTGGGAAGATGAGCTTTATTTATATGTATGCGGAGTGCACTAACCAGTGAATTCACTTAGAGGTTGAGATATCAGGAGCCACTAAAAAAATACAACTGTGGAAAAATCGCTGGAACAAGACATTTAGCTTTAGAGGATAGGATCTTATCTTTATCTTACAATACTTCTAGGACTTAATACATTTCAATAGCATGACCTTTCTTTCAATTTCTCAGTTATTTTATGTTCTTTCTTGACTCAGGCCCTTCACACATGCCATTCCTTTTGACAGAAGCACTCTTGCTTCTTATTGTCTTGGACTCATTATCTCAGCTAAAGTGTCACTTCCAAGTTAGTGCCTTTATTACTTTTTCTCATAGCACTGTGTAGTTTTTCTTTATGGAAAACTTAGTTAAACCATTATTTGAGTTAATCATACATATAATACCCTTCCCATTCACTCTTCTTTAAGCCCCACAAGGGCAGGAAACATGAAGGGGTTCTTTTCACTTCAAAATGTCTAGAACTTAAGCATGTACCTTGCTTAAGTTCTGGGTAGTTCAGTTGGTTGGAGTGTCAACCTCAAAAGGTTGCAGGTTTGATTCCTGGTCAGGGCACATACCTATGTTGCAGGTTCGATCCCGGGTTGGGCCACTATGGGAGGTAACAGATCAATGTTTCTCTCTCTCTCAAATCAACTAAAAATATTCTCAGGTGAGGAGAGAGAGAGAGAGAGAGAGAGAGAGAGAGAGAGAGAGAGAGAGAAGAGAGAGAGAGAGAAAACAGCTGGCACAAAGTGAGTGCTTTGAATGACTGAATGAATCGGCACAAAAACGCCAAGTGTTGCCTGATCTGTGTGGCTCAGTGATTGAGCATCAACCTATGAACCAGAGATCATGGTTTAATTCCCAACCAGAGCATATGCCTGGGCTTTGGGCTCCATCCCCAGTGGGGGTTGTTCAGGAGGCAGCCAACCAATGATTCTTTCTCATTTTGATGTTTCTGTCTCTCTCCCTCCCCCTTTCTCTATGAAGTCAATAAAAAATACACATATTTTTATTTTTTATTTTATTTATGTTTTACAGTTTATTTATTATTATTTTTTAATTTCTTTATTGATTAAGGTATCACATATTTGTCCTCATCCCCCCATTCCCATCCCACACCCCTCCCCACACATGCCCCCACCCCCCTGTTGTCCTTAACCACTGGTTAGGCTCATATGCTTGCACACAAGTCCTTTGGTTGATCTCTCCCCTTTACCTCCCCCCTCCCCTACCCTCCCTCTGAGGCCCAACAGTCTGATCCATGCCTCCTTGTTTCTGGGTCTGTTCTTGTTCATCAGTCTATGTTGTTCATTATTTCCCCTAGATGAGTGAGATCATGTGCTATTAGAAATACACTTATAAGAACCGAAAATGAGACAAGCAATAATGGTTATGGTGACAGGCAAATGAATCAGTCTGTAGTGAGTTTCTTTCTGGGCCAACAGTGCATCACTGCAGGTTGCCTAGGACCAAACCAGAGAGAGTCAGACCTGCATTACCACCATTTGTCCACCATCCAGAACTGTAATGTCAGTGCTGACATGTACACATAAGGAACTGTTGGACATTGAAATTGGGTCTCAATAGAATTGTTGGCCCAAAAATACACATATTTTTAAAAAGCCAAGTGTTTTTGAATGTTCAATAGTGAAAACACACAACTATAAAAACCTCATGTAAATCCTTTGCCAGTTGTTTTTTACTATACAAAATGTCATTTTACTAACTAAAAATATGTGCAGAGATTAAAAATTATTTCAGATTAAACAATGTTTCCTCATTCAAAGTAAGCTAGTTTACTCTTTGATAACAGTAAGAACACCAGAATTGCAATTCTCACTTTATAGATCAAAATAACCTTTTTGTGAAACTAAGATTATGTCTGTACATTATATAATTGAAGAAATATGTGTTAATATAACCTTATACCAACAGATTTTTCTCAAAATGTGTACAAACAGTGGTTCTTCCCAAGGGGTGGAGGTTTGAACACCATTTTATAGACTATTCCAAAAGAGCTATACATGACATCTAATGCTCAATAGAAGAAAAAAAAAATTATTTATATTATTTAAAATGAAATCTAAAGTGTCTTAAATAAAGAACTTCTTCTTGATAAATTGGATAAGAGAAGCAGTTCCCATAAGATATCTAAATATGAGAAGAAAGTCACATGAAGAAAATCCGTAAAATGTTATGCTTGTATAAGTCAGAATTATTTTTAAAGGCCATTAACTGATGGAGTGTACGGCTATTTTCCTTCCAGCCAAAAAGCATTAGAAATAAAAGTCAGTTGGGAAATGGACTGTTTGGCTTACTGAAGGAGTAAACACTGCAGGAGATTTGTGTATCAGAGATTTACTTTCAGCACAGTGAGGGGTGATATTTTTTCTTTTTATAAATCAGCAATATAAACAAAATATAAAATCTGCAGTTCAGGGAAAAAGCAAAGAAACATAAGAATTCAAGAAATTAAAAGCTGGATGGGACCCCAGGTGATTGAATCCATTTATTCCTAACTTTGGGCGAGGGGCTGCAGAAAAACAATGAAAAGCATCTTCAGGAAAACCCCCTTCCCGAGCAGCATACCAGACACAAAAGGGTAGGAAAAGTCAGGCTTTTTATTGTGTTTAATTTTTAATTTAATTTTCAGAAGGGAGTCTTGGAGAAGAGGCCAATTTTACAGTCACTTATCCTACACTTGCAGAAGGGCTATCTACAAAGTAAGAAGACTGTATTTTTGAATGAGTAAAATGTTTTTAGAATATACTTAAGTGTTTTTAAAAAAATAAAATTTATTGTTTCCTGGTTATAGTCATATACAGTTTTTGTCAAAGTTATTAAAATTAATAGAACAAAAAATGGAAATTCAAAGCACAAGTAATTATTTAATCCCACACGAAGATAACTGATTCATGACTAAAATTGGGATTTGCTATGGCAGCATCCCAATAATCGCATTGTGATGTGTTCAGAACAAAGGCAGCAGGGCAGAAGGGCCACACTTAATTTAGGTAGGCACAATAAACATGCAGAAAATAATTATACGACTCATCAGCACATGAGTGAAAGCCATCAAATTTTTCCTGACTCCTACCAAAATTTCAGTCAACCACAGAAGTACCGTATTTTCCGGCGTATTAAGACGACTGGGCGTATAAGATTTTCCTGGGTTAAAAAGTCGTCTTATACGCCGGAAAATACGGTAACTGGAAAATACACATGCACACACACATCCTTTATAATAAAGAGCTAATATGCAAATGGTCGTCCCCTCACGCTGTGAAGCCATAACCGCTCAGACAGTCAACACTGGGGAGAGAGGAATAGGGACCAGACAGGCTGCGGCCTGGGAGAGGAACAAGCCGCCTGCCCCGTGGTCCTGGGCATCAGTGCCTGCAGCTGCGGCCCGGGCAAAGCCGCCCACCCACTGGCCCCCTGTGGCTGTGGCCGGCCCAGTTGAAGCCAGCCGGGATCCTGGGTGTCTGTGACTAGCCGGAGGAGGGAATCCTGGGTCCTGGGTGTGGGGCGAGGCAGAGGCAGTTAGGGGCGATCA
This sequence comes from Eptesicus fuscus, assembly GCF_027574615.1. Taxonomy (NCBI): domain Eukaryota; kingdom Metazoa; phylum Chordata; class Mammalia; order Chiroptera; family Vespertilionidae; genus Eptesicus; species Eptesicus fuscus. Next base: position 87,729,867 of record NC_072475.1, on the reverse strand, counting down.
GGCCGGTAGGGGAGCAGTTAGGGGTGATCAGGCAGACAGACAGGCAGAGGTAGTTAGGGGTGATCAGGCAGGCAGGCAGGCAGGCAGAGGGGTTTGGGTTAGGGGTGATCAGGCAGGCAGGCAGGTAGGTGAATGGTTAGGAGCCAGTGATCCTGGATTGTGAGAGGCAGTTGGACATCCCCTAAGAGGTTTGGGGATTGGAGAGGGTGCAGGCCGGGCTGAGGGAACCCACTCCCCCTGCCCCCCGCCCCGTGCACAATTTTGTGGACTGGGCCTCTAGTGAGATTAATAAAATTTAGTAATTTTTAAGCACGAGAAAAGAATTCCAAATGTACAACATTGTGACTGAGGAAACAAATGTAACCATAGATATAAAGCACATTTAAAACTGTTAAATGAGATGGAGTAGACATCTGCTGCTTTTTCCCAGTCTTGTATCTTTTCTTCTCATTTTTCTTTGATGAAATACTCATTGCCCACATTTCATTAAGGGAGGGACAGCCCATCACCAGCTCCAGCTTTGGACACAGGACCTAAGACAATGAAACATTTCAATTACCCAATTTCCACCCCTGGACCACAAGCTGCTTCAGGACTTAGGCATGTGAACTAGTTTAGGCCAATGGGAATCAGGCTGGGGTTTCCATGGATACAGTTAGAAAATAATGCTCTTTCCTGTTGAGTCTGAACCAAGTGGACATAAATCTAGAATCATCTACCTTAATGAAAATAAAACCAACATAGGTCATAATACAGTTGAGTTCCTGGTTCTGGTTTTAGGCATCTAATGCTACCCTTGGATTTTATAATTAAACAGAAATTGCCTTCTCCTGCCTTACCTAATTCTCAAGATAGTTAAAACCTGGCTTTCAAACCAAGCAGTTCTGATGATTTTTTTTTAATCCTATATGCATTTTTTATGACAACAAATTTTCCATTGTGCATATAGGAAAAATAAATTATCAAAATAGATTTAGGAAAACCTAAATATTTAAAAAAAATAATATCACTTCTCACATGTACACATCCTTTCCCATCAAACTTACCAGATTCAATTGGTTTATAGTAAGTTCTTTATACTCTTTAGGGAATGTCTTATTCCTATGGATTAACTTGGACTAGAGTGATGCCATTCAATATAGCCATTGGCCACATTTGGCTATTGAGTATAGTCTGAATTGAAATGAACTCTCAGTATAATATATATACTTTGAATTTCAAATAGTATAAACAAGGAATGCAGCATACTCTAAATAATTTTTATATTGATTACATGTTGAAATGTTATAATTTTGACATGATAGGTTAAATAAAATAAATTAATTTTATGTTTTTTAAAAAAAGTCTTTTTTTCCCCCACTCATGACCTCTTCAAACCCTTCTCCACCCCCCACCACAGGCCTTCATCACCCTATTGTATGTGTCCATGGGTTATGCATATATGCATACAAGTACTTTGGTTGATCTCTTCCCATCCTCCTGACCTCCCCCACCTTCCCTCTGATGTTCCACAGTCCGTTCCATGCTTCTATGTCTCTGGATCTATTTTGTTCATCAGTATATTTTATTCATTAGATTCCACATATGAGTGAGATCATGTGATACTTGTATTTCTCTGACTGGATTATTTCACTTAGCATAACACTCTCCAGGTCTCTCCAGGTTGTCTCAAAGGGTAAGAGATGCTTCTATTTTATGCTGCTTTACCACAGCTTTTTAATCCACTCATCTACTGATGGGCACTTGGGCTGTTTCCAGATCTCAGCTATTGTAAATTGTGCTGCTATGAACATACGGCTGCATACATTCTTTCTGATTGGTATTTTGGGTTTCTTAGGATATATTCCTAGAAATGGGATCATTGGGTGAAAGGCAGTTCCATGTTTACTTTCATGAGGAAACTCCATACTGTTTTCCATAATGGCTGCACCAGTCTGCATTCCCACCAGCAGTGTACTAGTGAAACTGAATTTTTGGACTGGAACCCGGATTCTTTGTCCGCTGGAATCGAAGAATGAATCCACGGACAGAAAGTGGCATAGCAAAGGTGGAGATTTATTGAAGAACAAGTACAGACTCCCACATGGGGAGAGGGAAAGATCCCACAGAATGGACTCCCAAATAGGGAGGGGGAGAAGGGTCCCACTGGGTTCCCTTTCCTTATGGCTTATAAAGGCTGCAGATCCTAGTGCCTTGATATCCCCTCTGATTCGTCACTATTCCCTTAGACTGGTTACTATAGTAACTCCTAGGCTCAAAGGTGGAACCCCCCTTTCCTTATTGTTTTCCTATTCCCTTTGGGCTTTCTTATTCTCCCTCTGGATGAAGGGCTTCCTTCCCTTTATTTTGTAAATATAGACCTTTTGCTGTTCCCAGCTCACTCATTCTATGGAAATGTACCTGTTGCAGCTTTTCAGCTTCCCTATTCTATGGAAATATATCTTCTGCTGCTTTGCAGCCCTGTGCTTCCTCCATGGTCCCTTTAATATGCAAAATTTCCTAAACCTGTCCTATTTTACCCCTAAAATTCCTGTTTCACTAGGGTTCCCTTTTCTCCATATCCTTGCCAGCACATGTCATTTATTGATGGTAGCCATTCTGACAGGTGTGAGATGCTAACTCATCGTTGTTTTTGATAGATCCTCTCTTCCCCCAACTGGTGGGCGAAGTATGACGTAACCTGCACCTGCGGCCTGGACATACCAGGCACCTTATATGGACTATACATTGAACCACCAATCAGCACCTGCCAAATACCCTAAGCCCTTGTCCCTAAGTACCTGAGTGACTAACTATGTACCTTATATGGACCATACATTAAGCCACCAATCAGCGCGTGCCGAGTACCCTAAGCCCCCATTCCTTCCCACTCCTCCCCTCAAAAGGCGTGTTCACCTCTGCACGTGTTGCTGTTCTCCCCTTGCGAGACAGCCTGGCAGGGTCCTTCTCCTCTAATAAAGACTGTAGTCCTGGTTTTTCGCCCTCTGTCTGATCTTTCCGTTTTAATTTGCATCTCTCAGATGATTAGTGAGTTTGAGTATTTTTTCATATGTCTCTTCCTTCTGAATTTTCTGCTTTGGAGAAGGGTCTATTTAGGTCCTTTGCCCATTTTTAAATTGGATTATTTGTCTTCCTTTGTTAAGTTGTATTAGTTCCTTATATATTTTGTATATATATTGTATCTTTATTAGATGTATCATTGCTAAATATGTTCTCCCATACAGTGGGCTCTCTTTTAGTTCTGTTGATGGTTTCTTTTGCTGTGCAGAAGCTTTTTATTTCGATATAGTTCCATTTGTTTATTTTCTCCTTAGTTTCTTTTGCCCTAGGAGATGTGTCAGTAAATGTGTCATATTGCTTTGAGAGATGTCTGAGACTTTGCTGCCTATGGTTTCTTCTAGGTTTTTTATGGTTTCATGACTTACATTGAAGTATTTTATCCATTTTTAGTTTAATCTTGTGTATGGTGTAAGTTGCTGGACTATTTTCATATTTTTGCATGTATATGTCCAATTTTCCCAACACCATTTATTGAAGAGACTGTCTTGACTCCATTTTATGTTCTTGCCTGCTTCGTCAAATATTAATTGACTGTAATGTTTATTTCTGGACTTCTGTTCTGTTCCATTGATCTATATGCCTGTTTTTGTGCCAGTACCAGGCTGTTTTGAATACAGTGGCTTTGTAGTGTACCTTGATATCTGGTATTGTGATCTCTCCTACTTTGTTCTTTCTCAAGATTGCTGCAGCTATTGTGAAAGAAAGGAGCCACACGCTAACCTGACAAGCTCAGGGGAGGCCTGCGTGGCCGTCTTGCAAACTCAGAGACCTGAAATAACCACAAAGGATGGTTTGAAAATTAAATATTTAACTACAAACAGGTTATAGTGGGCAGTCATGTCCTAGTCCGATATCTTCCCTGACAAAGATCAATTTAGATCTTCTTTCCTGAGCCCATTTGCCTTTTTGCCTCTAAGATAACATATCTGTGAGATGTCTGTGAGATGTCTGGGTAACTTGTAACTTCCTTTTTACCCCGGACCCCTCAGGGCACAACAAATGGCACCGGGACATTCCTTCATTGTTATTGTTATCAAGTTAATTGTCAACTGTTAATTACGTTAAAGTATCCTGTATCTATCTCTGTAAGAGAAGCACATGTCCATCATTTCACTTTTCACCCAATCCCAGAGGTTTCCCCCGCTTTGCTTTGTCCCACCTCCCTAATCTGTCACCAATGGATTTCATGTAACTCACCTACGTCCCTTTTCTTTGATTTCAAGGTATAAATATAGATGTAACCCTGCATTCTCCGGAGCATTATCTCAATTCATTGAGGTTCTGCTTCCCGGCATATGTCGACAATTTGGCTCAAATAAACTCACAAAATTCTTTACAGGTTTCAATGGTTTTTTTTCGTTAACATTACTTGGCGTAGTCGTGGCAGGATTCCAAAGAAGCTCACCCAGGACCACCTTGCGGACTCGGATTCCGGTGCTTGGATCCAGCAAGGGGCCCATTGAGCCCCGCCGGCTCCCCGCCGTATCAGGTGAATTTGGGTGAGTTTTTCTCTTGGATCCAGGACCGTCCCTTGTTTTGGTAGAGGGTCTGACTTTATTTGAGCTGTGTTTTAAAATCCTCGAGGTGAAACTAAGATTAAGGGTTAATAGAACCCAGGTTAAGGCAAGACTGGAGGAAAAAAACAGGTGGCTGGTTTTGATTTTGGCTCTTCATTTGGAATTGCTTTCTGAGAGTCTGAGCAAAAAAAAAAACCTTCGCTAAACTTATGAGAGCTGAACTCGTTCAGCTCCGAAGATAAAGGGGCACATCCTCCCTCCTGCCCGATTCTCGGGTGTTCTTAGGCGACTAAGAACCTTGTGGAGGTGTCAGAGGTCATCCCTCACGACGTGAAGGAGCCCCATAGGGAAATTCCAACTCAACTGTAATTAACTGATTGGCTCGTCCGGGGGAGCGCACATAAGGCCTGGTAAGCCAGCGCCCCGAGCCCTTCTGGCTGTTTTAGACAGCCAGGAGAGAAACCGAGGCACGTAAGAGGGTTGAATTGCGACATGAGGGGTGAGAGCCTCATGGAGCTCAACCCATAAGCAGTACACTTTGCAACCCACTACATAACACCCCTAGAAAAATTTGCTCAGACTCTGCAGATATTCAATAATAATAACAATAAATTTTAAAAGATGGGAAATTGCACCTCTGAGGTTGCTAAACCCCAAGAATCCCAGCCCCCTGTTAACACTCCAGCAGGGTACATGTACAATTCATATGGAATTTCAACTTGCAAGTATCTACAAAAATGGGAAAGTTTAACTAAAAATGATACCAACTTGAAATGGCCAAAGTGGGGAACTTTTGACACCCCCAAATTGATTTTTCTGCGCGCTCAATTAGAAAAAGCCGGCTCTAAAATTAAATTAAATGAATGGGAAGCTTATCTTGATTGGAAATTAGAGGCTTCCAGGAGAGGATCGGATAAAATATCTTCTCTACAAGAAGTTAATAAGAAAATTCTGGAGACTGTCTCTGAACTAAAGAAGGCTACTGAAGCAAGTAAGTGCCAAGACCCCATTCCTCCCCCTCTCACTGCTCCTCCGCTATACCCTTTGCTGTCTGAGCTTCCTTGTGTAGACTTGCCCTCCACCTCTCTTCCTCCTCCTTCTATATCTCCTCAACTACCATTCCCTGCTGACCTAGGGAAAGATGAGAATACAAACTCAGAGAAAGATGATTCAAGAATTCTAACAGCTCCTTTCCGGGAAAAACCTGTCTCAGGTAGAGGGGATCCAGCAATTGTATATGTTCCTTGGACTAGAACAGAATTAAGAAACCTAGCTAAAGATTTTCCTGACCCTCTGCAGGACCCTGATGGGTTTGCAAAGGAATTTGATTTAACTGTTAGAACATATGATCCTGGCTATTCTGACCTGTTCCAATTAATACACCTACTGGTTTCTGAGAGCAAGGCAACAGAATGGCTGAATAAGGTTCACTGGAATACTCCTGTAGATGATTTTTTAAAACAGAAAGAGACAGAGAAAAATGCAGGAAATTGGCCCACCGGCTTTATCAAGCCATACCTGAAATTTTTCCTCGGAGAATGGACTGGACCAAGATCCAGCAATGTAAAAGAAAGGCTGATGAACCAGTGCTTGATTTCTTTGAACGTTTTGAAAAGACTTTCAAACAATATTCAGGTCTGTCGCCGGACAGTTTCAAGGATCATCGAAATGATCCCTTACTAAATTCGGCATTTTTGGAAGGACTAGATGAAGAACTTGTAACTCTGATCAAACAACATAAATTGACCTGGCAGACTACCCATGCTGATGAACTGGCTATTTTGGCTGATCAGCTATCTAAAACTATCCAAAAGAAAGAAAAAGATAAAGTTACCCAAATTATGAACTTACAGCTTCAACAATTAAGCAACCAAGCCAGTTCTACTCCAAAGTCTCTTAGAAAAGGAGAGAAAGGAGTCTGTTTTTACTGCAAAAAGCCAGGCCACCATAAGAAAGACTGTAGAAAACTGAAATGGAATTTGAAAAGAGAAAACAGACAGAAGCAAGCATAGGGCTGCTCCGAGGACTATGAGAGGGTACTTCCCCTTCTCCTTACTAATACTTTAGGCGAAATTGAAATTATCATAAAAGGAGAAGTTACTAAAGCCCTTGTGGATACTGGGGCCACTTTATCTGTTCTTAACCCTACCCATCTAAGTTTCCCTCTCCCTCGGAGCAAAGCTTCAGTACAAATGGTAGGGGTATCTAACCAACCAATGACTGTTTTCAAGTCAGAACCTGTCCCCTTTCAACTAGGGGATGTTACGGGGCAACATATATTCTTACTGGTCAAATCGGCCCCAATTCACCTGATAGGGAGAGATTTTCTTGAAACCCATGATGCTCATATATCTTTTTCCCGAAAAGGTGAAATGTATTTAGAACTAAACGAATCAGATACTGAACCAATTGGGAAAATAATGATTTTAAAGGAACTTTCACCAGAGGAAAATAATCTTGAAACTGAACGTTTGTTGCAAAAAGTTCCAATGCAACTTTGGGCCCTTTCCAGTACAGATATTGGCAAGATTGAGTCAGCCACTCCTATTAAAATAACTATTGATAGTACTTTGCCTTTACCTAATATTCGCCAATATCCTCTAAGACCTGATGCACTAGCTGGAATTAAGCCCATTATACAAGATTACTTAAGAAGAGGACTTATAATTCCATGTACAAGTCCCTGTAATTCTCCTATCTTTCCAGTAAAGAAACCAAATGGGAAAGGGTGGAGATTTGTGCAGGATCTCAGAGCTATAAATAGGATAGTTATTCCTCGACATCCTGTGGTTCCAAATCCACATACTTTATTATCAGCTATTCCTGAGGACTGCCAATATTTTTCAGTAATAGATTTATGTAGTGCTTTTTTCAGCATTCCCGTAGAAAAGGACAGTCAATATCTCTTTGCTTTCACTTGGGAAGATCGACAATTTACTTGGACTGTGATGCCACAAGGATATACAGAAAGTCCCACCTATTTCTCCTAGATATTAAAAGCCGATCTAAATGATGTTAAATTTCCTAGAGATTCCACTCTAATTCAGTATGTGGATGATTTACTTGTATGCTCTAGGACATTACTAGACTCTCAAAAGGACACAATTTACTTACTGCAACAGCTAGCTATAAAGGGACATAAGGTCTCAAAGGATAAGCTTCAATTTTGCTTACCTCAAGTAAAATATCTTGGCCATCTCATATCAAAGGATGGGCTACTGCTTAACCCAGAAAGACTTAGAGGAATCCTATCTTTCCCTCTTCCAAAAACAAAAAAGCAGCTTAGAGGATTCCTGGGCTTGACCGGATATTGTAGAAATTGGGTTCCAAGCTTTTCATTGATAGCCCAGCCTCTCTATGCCCTGTTAAAGTCAGATACACCTGATCCAATTCAGTGGAACCCTGAAGGGAAACAAGCTGTTGAGACTCTAAAGGAAGTACTGTCTAAAGCTCCTGCTTTGGGGCATCCAAACTATAAACTTCCTTTCTTCCTTTTCACATATGAAAGTAAGGGCAATGCTTTAGGAGTTCTAACTCAGAAACACGGAGACCACCATAGACCTATAGGGTATTAGAGTCAGCAACTAGATTCAGTGGCAAAAGGGCTCCCTCCTTGCATGAGGGCCATCTCAGCTACAGCCTTGTTATGTAAACAGACAGAAGAGATAGTCATGGGCTCCCCTTTAACTATATATGTTCCTCATTCTGTTGAATCCTTGCTGAACTCTCATCACACTCAACACTTCTCTGTCAGTCGACTGGCTTCTTATGAAGTACTCCTGCTCTCTGCACCTAATATTACTTTAACTCGGTGTAATCGCCTTAACCCTGCCACGTTGTTACCCTCTTTACAGGATGGAGACACCCACAATTGTGTTTTACTTACTGACCACCTTCTTGCTCCTAGGAATGATTTACAGGAAACTCCTATTGATAATGCTGACTTAATTTGGTTCACAGATGGATCCTATCTAAAGAATGAACAAGGACATTTCCGAGCTGGATATGCTATAACTTCCATGGTGGATATAATTGAAAGTTCTTATCTGCCTGGAATCAGATCCGCCCAGCAAGCTGAACTCATTGCTTTGACTCGGGCTTGTCAATTGGCCAAAGGTCAGGTAGCCAATCTCTACACTGATAGTCGCTATGCATTTGGGGTAGCTCATGACTTTGGAATGTTATGGAAGCAGCGAGGCTTCTTAACTTCCTCTGGGCAGCCCATAAAAAATGGAAAACTGGTTGCAGAACTTTTAGATGCCATACAGCAACCAAAACAATTGGCAATTATAAAAATTCCAGGGCATTCTAAAGCCACCACCATGGAAGCAAAAGGTAATCATTTTGCTGATGCTGCAGCTAAGCAGGCAGCATTGAACAGTCAAGTTATCCAGACCCGAGAATGTTCTTTACTTCCTATTAAATCAATAAAAGATTATCTTTTACAGTTTCAACACACAGCCACAGAAGACGAAAAGAGAATATGGCAACAAAAAGGGGGAACTTTTGACCTAGACAGACAGATATGGCTTGGACCCAATCAGAAACCTATTTTACCTGTAGGGGCCCAACTACCTGTACTTCATCATGTACATGAGCTAACGCATTGGGGTCCTGAAAAGATGATTTCTTGGAGTAAACAATATTACTGGAAACCTTCTCCTACAGTAGCTCATAAAGTGTACAGCAAATGCTCTATCTGTCCAAAATATAACCCAGGAAAACCACTCCATGGATCCCAAGGACATTTCCCACTTCCTTTGGGCCCATTTGAAATATGGCAATTGGATTTTATCCAAATGCCATCATTTCAAGGTTACAAATATATATTGGTCATGATTTGTATGTTTTCTCACTGGGTTGAGGCATTTCCTTGCAGGAGAGCAACAGCCTTAACAGTTGGTAAACTGTTACTAGAAAAAATTATTCCTAATTGGGGAATTCCCTCTGAGTTGCATAGTGACCGAGGGACTCATTTCACTGGGCAAATAATAAAATCCATCTGTAACATTTGGCCTATACTACAGCATTTCCATTGTGCCTATCACCCCCAGTCTTCTGGACTGGTGGAACGTACCAACGGTATAATCAAAACTCAACTAGCCAAAATTTCAGAAGCCTTTAATCTCCCCTGGACAAAAGCTCTCCCCATAGTACTCCTCAACCTGAGATCTACTCCTTTTGGTAAACATAAGCTTTCTCCTTATGAAATAGTCACTGTTCACCCTATGCATCTGGATGAAGGGGCATATGAACCAACTTTACTAAAAGGAGACATTTTACATTATTGTCAAGGGCTTATTAACCAACTTAAAGAAATTGATAAATTGGTAACAGATTCATTTCACAGTGCGCTCCCGGGAGACGAAGATTTCAAAGATCACGGCTTACAACCAGGAGATTTGGTGTATTGGAAAAGACACCAAATAAAAGATTCTCTCCAACCTCGTTGGAAAGGACCTTACCAGGTATTACTAACTAACCCATGTGCAGCTAAACTTAAAGGAGTTAGCTCATGGATTCACATTTCTCATTTAAAAAAGGCACCTGACTGTGAATGGACGTCTACTCCCATCTCTGACACCCATCTCCGTCTGCAGCGGAGATCAAAGACTTTTCAAGGACAAGGAACAGCTGAGACCTTTCGAGGACGAGAAGTCGCCGACCACAGAGGCAGACAGCTATCCCAAGATGACATCAACAAGGCCTGTATGATCACAAACTGATACTGCTTGAACCTTGTTTTATACCATCTGATTGTTATTGATTGAATGTATATAAAATGATTTTCATATTATTATTATCCTCCTTATGGTTCCCTAGTGGAAACAATATCTGCCTCCCCAGACCTCCTCCCTTATTAGATATGAAAAATTTAACTTGGATGCCTGCTAATCTTTCCCACCTAGTATACAATGATGTTCTGATTATCAGGTATGATCGTGAAATTAATGCTTTATTGGCCACACATTGGTCTTCTCCTACTATCAATATAAGCTTTGGTACATATTTTTCTGGCTATATCTACTATAAAGGACCCACCTTAAGCAAATACCTCCAAGAACACCTCCCTGATAATTCCACTGGTAGAATTATATATGGATCTAACCTGGATGAATATTGTATAGCTATAGAGATGGATGATGAAAAGCTAAGAAAAACACCTGGATATGATGGCAAAAGGCTGGCAGCAGCCTGTCCTATCTGTCATAGCATATCTTGTCCTCAGACTCACCAGCCATGTTCTTGTGGCTGGATGTCTGTGAAGCAAGAAAGAAATCGATGGGTCCCTATTTCAGAAATTATTGGCATTACTTGGTGGGTAGATATGTCTGTAACTACCCCACCATCCTTGCGTCCTGGACGCTTGTGGAAAGCCCTATGGAATACTCAAACTCTAGCTCATTTGGGGGTCACCTCCACCCATTTAACTATGGCATGGGAAACTCAACATTTTTGGATCCACTCAGTATACCATAACTGCTCCCAAGCCATAGCTACCCAATGGCAACAACATTCCTGGTGGATCCAACAACATTGGCCCCCTAAAAGAAGAAAAAGGGGAATACTTGGAGGAGTAGGGGCTGGCCTTGGTATCCTGGGACAAGCTGAACTTGCAGCTAATGAAGAACGTCATTCATTAGAAAAAGATTCTTTATCTCAAATAGGTCATATAGAGGGAATGCTGTTTCAGGAAGAAGGAAAAGGATGGGAAGCAGCATGGAAAGACAATAAAGCCTTAGTTTCATGGATAGAACAGACTCGACAGACTCTAAAAACTCATGCACAAACCCAACAATGGGAACGTGCCTGTGCCTTAACTCAACAGGGCCTATTGTCTATGTTAATGCAAATGGAATCTGAAGTGGCTATGAAACAATGGCCAACTATAATGGCTGCAGAAGCCCAGGCCAGACACTTATGGGACTCATATGGTTCCCCAGGAATTTGGAAAATTTTGGATGGGAAATGCGATCTACGACGTTGTGTCTTAAAAGCCCAGGTGCCTCGGTTAAATCCTAGGCTTAAATTCCCAGTAGTTCAACTGGCTGGCATAGGGACCATCCTCAATAATACTAGAATACTTCCAATGGGAAGTAGATGGGCCATATTTAAAAATAATAAACAATGGGAACCCATCTCACTGTCTGATTGTGAAAGTCGGAAAGGTGAATGGTTATGCCCCCAATCCATATGGAATACTGAATTCACCCAGTCCTGGCCTATTGTATCTACCCCCATGAATAACAACATATGGTATATGGGAAAGGGGCGTTTTTGCTGGGAAGGGTTAAAAAACTCTTCTGTTATAATAAGTGATTTTTACTGTAATAACACCACGTTTACTTTAAATAATACTGGAATATGGTGTAATACTGAAATTATAGGCAAAATAACTTTGCCTGAGGTTCATAAAACCTATGATAATATTGATACTGAAAAACCAATTTATTGGGAAATTGAACTTAATCCTCCCCATGAAGTCATTTCTATGGAAACTAATTGGCCAGAAGAAAAATTAGAACTTCTAGATGATGAAATAGTAGAGAGTCTTAATTCATCTGGCCAAACATATCATAAAGTACAAATGACGGTGGATGAAGGAGGAAAACATATAATTAGCTTAATAAAAAATTATGATAATACATGTAAAGGGTTTTTCGGTTGGCTGGGATGCTTGTTCCCCTTAGACTTTTCCTTGTCTAATATTAGACATTTTCTGTTCCTAATCACTGTTATTGGTTTACTATTGTTACTTTTGTCCATAATATGTAAATGTTATATTAGATGCAGAAAAGCAAAACGTAAGACAAACAGCAAAAAGACTCGGATCATGGTGGCTCAAAAATTAGAAATGATCCAGAATACTTTTAACAAGGACATATAGGATCTGACTGCCTCCCATTTACCTGCCTTTTTAAAAAAATGTAATTCGACCTTAAATGCCATCTAAGGTTATGGTCTCGCCCCCATCCCCAGTGGTCCACCTGTTCAGCGAGACATGCTGACACTGAGACATCCTAGGAATGAGCCTTCCTAGCAACGTGGGATTCCATTATCCAACCAAAAGGTTGGTCATCAATGCATCCTTTGGATCGATTTATGACCAAAAGGGGAATGTGTGAAAGAAAGGAGCCACACGCTAACCTGACAAGCTCAGGGGAGGCCTGCGTGGCCGTCTTGCAAACTCAGAGACCTGAAATAACCACAAAGGATGGTTTGAAAATTAAATATTTAACTACAAACAGGTTATAGTGGGCAGTCATGTCCTAGTCCGATATCTTCCCTGACAAAGATCAACTTAGATCTTCTTTCCTGAGCCCATTTGCCTTTTTGCCTCTAAGATAACATATCTGTGAGATGTCTGGGTAACTTGTAACTTCCTTTTTACCCCGGACCCCTCAGGGCACAACAAATGGCACCGGGACATTCCTTCATTGTTATTGTTATCAAGTTAATTGTCAACTGTTAATTACGTTAAAGTATCCTGTATCTATCTCTGTAAGAGAAGCACATGTCCATCATTTCACTTTTCACCCAATCCCAGAGGTTTCCCCGCTTTGCTTTGTCCCACCTCCCTAATCTGTCACCAATGGATTTCATGTAACTCACCTACGTCCCTTTTCTTTGATTTCAAGGTATAAATATAGATGTAACCCTGCATTCTCCGGAGCATTATCTCAATTCATTGAGGTTCTGCTTCCCGGCATATGTCGACAATTTGGCTCAAATAAACTCACAAAATTCTTTACAGGTTTCAATGGTTTTTTTTCGTTAACACTATTCAGGGTCATTTTTGGTTCCATATAAATTTTTGGAGTATTTGTTGTAGATCTGTGAGATATGCTGTTGGTATTTTAGTAGGGTCTGCATTGAATCTGTAGATTGCTTTGGGTAATGTGGACATTTTAATGATGTTGATACTACCAAACCATGAACATGGTATAATCTTCCCCTCATTTATATCTTCCTCTATCTTGTTTTTTCAACTTCCAGTAGTTTTCTGAGTACAAGTCTTTTACCTCCTTGGTTAAGTTTATTCCTAAATATCTTACGTTTTGTTGTTGTTGTTGCAGTGGTAAATGGGTTCTTTAATTTCTCTTTCTGAGAGTTCATTATTGGTGTATAAAAGTGCTGTAGATTTCTGGGTGTTAATTTTGTATCCTGCTACATTGACAAATTCCTTTATTAAATCTAGTAGTTTTTGGTGGAGTCTTTAGGGTTTTCTATGTACAATATCATGTCATCTGTGAATAATGAGAGTTTTACTTCCTCCTTCCCAATTTGGATGCCAGTGATTTCTTCTTGTCTGATCATAGTGGCTAGGACTTCCAGTACTATGCTGAGTAAGAGTGTTGAAAGCGGACATCCCTGTCTTGTTTCTGTTCTTAGGGAAAATGCTTTTAGCTTTTTCCCATTGAGTATGAGGTTGGCTGTAGGTTTGTCATATATGGACTTTATTATGGTGAGATATGATCCCTCTATTTCCATTTTGCTGAGAGTTTTTATCAAAAAATGGTGTTGATTTTGTCTAATGCTTTTTCTGACTCTATTTTTAGGATATGTGATTTTTGTCTTTCAATTTGTTTATGTGATGTATCATGTTTATTAATTTGCTAATACTGCACCAACCTTGCTTCCCTGGAATAAATATCACTTGGTCATGGTGTATGATTTTTAAAATATATTTCTGGATCCTATTTGCTAATATTTTGTTGAAGACTTTAGCATATATGTTCATCAGGGATATTGGCCTGTAATTCTCTTTCTTTGTAGTGTCTTTATCTGGTTTTGGAATTAGGATAATGCTGGCCTCATAAAAACAGGTTGGAAGAGTTCTTTCCCCTTATATTTTTGGGAATACTGTGAGGAGGATAGGTAATAATTGTTCTTAAAAGTTTGGTAAAACTCCCCTGTGAAGCCATCCAGACTAGAGCTTTTGTTTGCTGGGAGTTTTTTTTATTGCTACTTCTATTTTATCAGATGTTATTGTTCTATTCAGTTTTTCTGATTCTTCCTGATTCAGTTTTTGAAGATTGTAGTTTTTTAGGAATTTGATCATTTCACCCAGGTTGTCCAGTTTGATGGCATATAGTTGTTCATAGTATTTTCTTACAATCCTTTCTATTTCTGCAGTGTCAGTTGTTACTTTTCCTCTTTTATTTCTGATTTTATTTATTTGGGCTCTTTCTCTTTGTTTCTTGATGAATCAAGCTGTTTATCAATCTTGTTTATCTTTCAACAAAATAGCTCTTGTTTTCATTGATTATTGTTTTTTAGCCTATATGTCATTTATTTCTGCACTAATCTTTATTATTTTCTTCCTTCTACTTACTCTGGGCATTTATTGTTGTTCTCTTTCTAATTCTTTAAGTTGTAGAGTTTAATAGTTTATTATTAATTTTTCTTCTTTTTTGAAGTAGGCTATGAACCTCCCTCTTAGGGCTGCTTTTGCTATGTCCCAGAGATTTTGGTTTGTTATGTGATGGTTTTCATCACACAACAAAACTTCCTGGAAGTTTTTTATTTCCTCCTTGATCTCCTTGGCAATCGATTATCTATACTAATAATAGCCTAGGGCCATCACGACCTCAATGACCAGATGGACGACTGGTCACTAGGAAGTGCATGGAGCACCTCTCGGTCCCTCCTCCGTGGCCCACAGGCTCCTATCACAGCAAGGCTGGTGGCAGGCGGGCGGGCAGGGCAGCGGGGTGAGGCGGGCACAGTGAGGTTGTTAGCCGCTGCCACGGTAACTGTGGATCAGGCCCAGAGAGAGGACTGGAGAGAGAAGAAAATCCTGATCTGCAGCCTCCATGGCTGCTGGCGAGGCCCAGAGAGAGAGAGGTGGGGCCTGATTAACAGCTGCCGTGGCTGCTGGCGAAGCCTGGAGAGAGAGGCAAGGCCTGATCTGCAGCTGCTGCGGAGGCTGCGGAGAAGGCCTAGAGATAGGCCCAGAGAGAAAGGCAGCTGTCAGCAGGACCATTCTGGATTTCCCAGAAGAGACAATGGCTGCCTAGGAGGTGGAGCTTTTTATGCTGACTGGCATAGAAACCGACCAATTAGAACCTAATCTGGGTGAACTGTAAAGGCAGAACCTAAGGTGGAGGCTGAGGTGAGGTTTTAAGGGAAACAGTTGTTTGGTGTAAGGTGTAAGAAAGTGGTTCAATTTTTTAATAACCGGTTTGGCAGTATAGTGCATATGGCTGGCTATCAGTCCAAATATTGGGATTATGTATTTTTGTCTGCCAAGAGCATCTCCTCCTGCTGAAAAAGGCTCCCCCCCATGTAAGCAATCCTATCTTATATAATCTATCTATACTACTAAAAGGGTAATATGCTAATTAGACTGGGTCAACCGGCCATCTTCCAAACATCCAACTTCCTTCTGAACAAAGCTGTGGTCGTGGGGGCCAAGGCAGAGGCAATTAGGGGTGATCAGGCTGGCAAGGGAGGGCAGTTGGGGGTGAGATCAGGCCGACAGGGGATTAGGGGCAATCAGGCCAGTAGGGGAGGGCAGTTGGGGGTGACCAGGTTGGCAGGAAAGGGCAGTTAGGGGTGATCAGGCTAGCAAGAGAAGCAGTTGGGGGCAATCAGGCTGGCAGTGGAGTAATTAGGGGTGATCAGGCAGGCAGGCAGAGAGGTGGTTAGGGGTGATCAGACAGGAAGGCAGGTGAGCAGTTAGGAGCTAGCGGTCCCAGAATGCAAGAGGGATGTCCGATTGCCTGCAGCCGGACATCTCCCAAGGGGTCTCCAATTGAAGAGGGTGCAGAGTGGGCTGAGGGAACCCTCCTTGTGCATGAATTTCATGCCCCGGGCCTCTAGTCCTATATAATAAAAGAATTATATGCAAATAAACCAAACAGCAGAACAACCTAACACTAATCCTATCTAATAAAAGAGTAATATGCAAATTGACCATCACTCCAACACACAAGATGGCTGTCCCCATGTGGACACAAGATGGTTGCCAGAAGATGACCAGCAGGGGAGGGCAGTTGGTAGGGACCAGGCCTGCAAGGGAGGGCAGTTGGGGGCTATCAAGCCTGCAGGGGAGGGCAGTTAGGGGTGACCAGGCCAGCAGAGGAGGGAAGTTGGGGGTGACTGGGCCTGCAGGGAAGGGCAGTTGGGGGGGGGGACCCAGTCCTACAAGGGAGAGCAGTTGGGGGGCAGGCAGGCCTGCAGGGGAGGGCAGTTAGGGGTGACCAGACTTATAGTGGAGGGCAGTTAGGGTCAAACAGGCTGGCAGGGGAGCTGTTAGGCATCAATCAGGATGGCAGGAGAGTGGTTAGGGGGTGATCAGGCTGGCAGGCAGAAGCGGTTAGGGGCAATCAGGAAGGCAGGCAGGCAAGCATATGGGAGCCAGCAGTCCTGGATTGTGAAAGGGATGTCCAACTGCCTGTTTAGGCCCGATCCCGGTGGTAGGACATAAAAGGGGAGTCGGACATCCCTCTAGGGGTCCCAGATTGGAGAGGGTGCAGGCTGGGCTGAGGGACACTCCCCCCCCCCCATGCACAAATTTCATGCACCGGGCCTCTAGTCAAAGCATAATATGCTAATGATATGCTAAGGCTACTCAACCACTCCCCATGACGTGCACTGACCACCAGGGGGCAGATGCTCTGACTGGTAGATTAGCTTGCTGCTGGGGTCAGGCCTATCGGGACTGAGCTAGACGTGCAGGACATGCCCTGGAGTCTCATCCCACAGGCCACTCCCCTTGGGAGGGTTCCAGACACAGGGTTCATGGCTGGCGCACGCTGCTGCAGCAGCACGAGCCTCTCCAGATCGGGACTGACTAATTGTGTACAAGCTTGGAGCAGGCACAGTGGGTCCGGGATGAGTGAGCACCGCAGGTAGGAGCTGCAGGCTGTGTTGGACTGCAGGTTTAGACCTGATTCCCACAGGCCACCCAGAGGGACCCACCCATGCATGAATTGTTTTAATTTTAGTCTGGAAGATCCATCCAGTGAGGTCAGCGGGGTGTTAAAGTCCCCTACTATGACTGTATTGCTGTTGATATCTCCTTCAAAGTCCTCCAGAAGTTTTTTTATGTATTTATTTTTTATATAGGTGCTCCTATATTGGGTGCATATATGTTTACCAGGGTTATAACCTTTTGTTGAATTGATCCTTTTAGTATTATGTAATCATCTGTACTGTCTCTTCTGATGGCCTTTATTTTCAAGTCTATTTTGTCAAATATGAGTATTGCTGCCTCAACTTTTTTTTTTTTTACCTTTCCATTTGCATGGAAAAATTTTTTCCATTCTTTCACTTTCATCCTGTATGAGTCTTTTGTTCTGAGGTGGGTCTCTTGTAGACATCATATAATTGGGGCATGTTTTTGTATCCATTCATTTCCTTATGTCTTTTGATTGGAGCATTTAATTCATATACATTAAAGGTTATTATTGATAGGTACTTACTTATTGCCATTTTAATTCTATATGCCTAGGTTTTTCTCTCTCTGTTTCTTCTCATTACAGCAGTCCCTTTAGCATTTTTTGCAGTGCTGATTTGGTGGTGATAAACTCCTTTCACCTTTTTGTGTTTTTTTTTTTGTTTTTTTTTTTTGTCTGGGAAACTCTTTATTTTATCATCAATTTTAAATGATAGCCTTGCTGAATATAGTAATCTTGGTTTCAGATCCTTGCTTTTCATTGCCTTGAATATTTCATGCCATTCGCTTCTGTCCTATAGAGTTTCTGATTGGAAATCAGCTGACAGCATTATGGGAGCTCCTTTGTAGGTAGCAAATTGCTTTTCTTTTGCTGCTTTTAAGATTCTCTCTTTGTCTTTAACTTTTGGCATTTTAATTATGATGTGTCTCAGCATGGGCCTGTTTGGGTTCTTGCTTGGGACTCTCTGTAGCTCCTGAACTTGTGTGACTTTTTTATTCACCAGGTTAGGGAAGTTTTCTGCCATTATTTCTTCAAACACATTCATTACCCCTTTCTCCAGTTCTGCCTTTTCTCACACACCTACTATGAGAATATCGTTACCTTTTATGTTGTCCCACAGCTCTCTTAAACAGTTATCCTGTTTTTAAATTTTTGGTTCTCTTATTGAGTGATTTTTTTCTGCCCTGTCTTCTAATTCATTAATACAATCCTTGGCTTCCCCTAATCTGCTGTGTATTCTTTCCTTCCACTCTTTTCTTTATTAGTTCGATGTCATTCTTTATAGTTACTATATATTTTATCATATACATGGAGTTGAGTATCTTTGCCATCATTATTCTGAACTCTATGTCTGATAAATTTTTTATCTCCATTTCATTTAGCTCTTCTTCTGGAGAATTATCTTGTTCTTTCGTTTGGGACTTTTTTTTTTTTTTTTTTGTCTCCCCATTTTGGCTGCCTGTTTGAGTTTGTGTCTGTTTATTAGGTAGATCTGCTGTGAGCCAAAATCTCTGGTGCAGGTCAGACTGTGACTGGCTCTGAGTACTCTGGAGCTATCAGCAATCTACAGCTTGTGGCTCCCTCTGCTGGGACTGGGTGCCTTTGGAAAGGAGCAAGACGTGCACCAGGGTCCGCTTTTCTTAGCCCATTACTACAGATTAGATTAGGCAAATACTAAAAGCCTCCAGACAGCAATACAGTCATAGTAGGGGACTTTAACACCCCACTGACTTCACCCCTCTGCCTGCAGTCCCATTGATACTCAGTTTTGATTAACCTTAGGCTATTGACCACAGAGTGAGGTGAGAGGTCTTCCAACAGTGCCCCCCCCACCCCCCCCCCCCCCCCAGTCAAAAACTGCTTGGATAGCTAAGGTTCATAGGAAAAAGGTGTCTCCTGGAGTGTGAGGGAATGACTCAGCACAGGGAACCAGAGTTGCTGCCTCTGTGGTCCAATCCCAGAGCCCCCAAACCTGGCTTCTGCTCACCCAGCTCCAGTCCATTCTACCCTCCCTTTGCAGGAGCCCAACATGGTGGCTGCACATGAAATTTTGTGCATTGGCCTTTCAGGAGGGTGCCTGCATTTCCAGCCATCTCTCACTGGCAGAAAGCAGTGCTGCTTTTTGCAGCCTAATGTTATGTGGGCACCTTTCTCAGATCTGATACTCTAGGCTGGGTAGCCCAGCTTGAGATTTAGACACCAGAGTTCTTAATGGGAACCCCCAATTTCTCCACAACTTTAGCTGCTGTCTGTGGGAGCCTGGCCAGCCTTTTCGTGCTTCTGCACTTCCTACCAGTCTCTATGTGGTCTTGACGCTCTGTCCATTGTTATCAGGGTTTTCTCCAGCTAGTCTTCAGTAGATTTTTCTAGGTGGTTTTTCTGTATTTTAGTTGTATTTACAGTTTGGTCCTGGGAGAGTGTCAGTGTAACTTTTAATTGTTCTGCTGCCTTTTTGGAATCCAATTTTATGTTTTAAATTTTACCTTTTAAATATGACTACTGATAATATTTAAAATCACATGTGCCTGGCCAGTGTGGGATCAGTTATTGAGTGTCAACCCATGCATCAATAAGTTGCAGATTCGATTTCCAGTCAGGGCACACATCCAGGTTGCAGATGCGATCCCCAGTAAAGTGCATGCAGGAGGCAGCTGATTGATGTTTCTCTCTCCCCTGTACTCTCTCTCTAAAAATCAATAAAAAAACATAGCAAAAAAGAGAGAGAGAGAGAGAGAAAATAAATCTCATTAAAAAAAATCACATATGTGGTTCACATTTGTGGCTTGCATTATACTTACCTAGTGTTTGTATCCAGGACATAAACATTTTACAAATCTTAGAAAAATACATGGGGCATTTTTTTCTTTATACTAATATTTTGATTGTAATTTTGCAAATGTGGCATCACCTTAATATATAAACCCTGATAAGGATTTAAAATAAACAAATGGACACACACTGCCTTTGTGAGTATAAACAACTATCTTTATATTGGGCCTAACAAAGTCTGAAAATCTTGACAAAAATGGACTTGTCATTATGGAAACAAATTTACTGACACATAAATGTAGAACTGGCTCAAATGTGTCACCAAAGTCCATATCTTGGCTCCTGCTTGACCCTGTTCTCAGGTTCTGATTGGTGACCCCATTGACTTCAGACTCAGAGCTTGATGACTCCAAGTCCAGTAGGTGAGAGTTGTCATCTGGTAGACCCACACAAATCCTGGGAGTCATTTTCTGACACTAGTTTGAGTTACGTCACTTACATTTTTATGGAGGAGAGCAGACTTATTTTGTGTTTAAATATAATACTTATATTTATGACTTCGTGGCAGAGACCACTAGGTGCCTCTCAATATCTACTCTCAGTTTCTTTCTTAGTAATATGACCCTGATATTTACTAGACACAATAAGTAAATACCGTATTTCCCTAAGACCCTCTTAGCCAGATGAGTAGGTGATTAACTCTAGCCAGTGGGATATTGTGTATCTCAACAGGAATGAGCATCCTTCCTCATCCTAGTTTCCTTCTTTTAGGCTGAAATGTAGAGGCTGAAATGCTAATGTGACTGCTGAGTTTAAGTAGCCTCTTTTTGATCACAAGGTGTAATGTGTGTGAAGAATCACAGACAATGTTATCAAAGGAACCTGAAAACTTGATGATTAAGAATCTTTTATATTAGACTTAGACTGGTTTGGATTACATGAGATATAACAGTATCTTGTTTAAGGCACTATTATTTTGAGTTTACTATTACTAAAGAATGGACCTTATTTTACTGATACAATTACAAACTATCTTGTGTAAGCTCCAGATCATGAATTTTTAATAGCTGTTAAAATTAAAGAACAGTATAAATCACATTGTACTCACATAAGTTTTAGTAAATACTTGGTTTGATAATTTCTTTTATTTTATTGTATATTTCTTTAGACATCCTATTTTTCTTTACATTAATATTTTGATTATAATGTTGAACATCAGTTTTAAACTCTAATGTTCAATAGTTTAAGATTACTTACATAGTAATGTGTGAATTGCAATTATTATGTTTTTTAAAAAGCAGTTTATCTTACATAATTTGGGAAGTATGAGCTTGGTTATTTACATTCACATACATTTTTGCTCTAGTATTTATTATGAACATCCTAGCAGTTATTAAATCAATACCAAAATTCCTGTTTGGACATGAGGTTTCACTTGTCTTATGAAAATTTATACAGACAAAATTTTTCTTACCTTAGTGTTTTAGATAATATCATAGATATCTATAAAAATGTCTATGAAATAAAGATGTGTATAAATAACATTTAAAAATACGAGAAATCTAAATTAATTTGAATGATAGAATGGATACAGTGTGTAAGGGATCTGACCATAGTGAAATAATTTTTTTTCTTCTACTTAGAAAATAATTCAGGAATAAAGCAGGATTAAAAGAGTTGCTTGAATAAGCTAGTAGGCTTAGAGAAATATACTTATTTCAGGAAAGAAAGGAGAGTGAATCCTATAGATTCCAAGGGAACAACAGAGATGAATCAACCTGCGTATGCAGAGAGGGAGTCCTGGTCAAAGTCTCATGCAAAGACAGGGTTGGCAGTGATATGAAAAATTCAAGTAAGGGGAATGTGAGGCTTAAAAGGAGGGGGAATTATGTTGAATCAGAGAATCAGGTCAGGAGGTTTGCAGAAGCCCGTAGATAAATGTAAGAGT
Source organism: Eptesicus fuscus (assembly GCF_027574615.1). Classification (NCBI taxonomy): domain Eukaryota; kingdom Metazoa; phylum Chordata; class Mammalia; order Chiroptera; family Vespertilionidae; genus Eptesicus; species Eptesicus fuscus. Next base: position 87,707,668 of record NC_072475.1, on the reverse strand, counting down.
AGAAGCAGATAGTAGATGGAGAGAGATTGGAAGCTATTTAACAGAAAATCTGATAACAGTCTAGGACTGTCTTCATTGCCAATGCAGCGTTAAAAATGCCATCAATGTGATTTACTGAGGAGGAATGCACCACTGGAATGAGAACTTTAAGAAGAAAAATAGTGGAAGAAAGAAGATCAGTTTTGTCTTCATCAAGTCAGTAATGAGAGAGCCCCAGATACCCTTAGTTAAATTGATAGGGGGAGTTCAGAGGTGGATAAACGTTCTGGGTGAATTCATCAAATTGAGAGCAATAGGGTTTCACAAAATTGAAGTGTTCTTAGAACTCCAGTCAAATGCTATGATTCTTCTGATCCTTAAAAATTGTTCAAAACATACATGATGATGAAATGATTTCAAATAACTGAATAATTTCACAATTATTTTGAGTGACAGCATAACAAAACATATTGAATATGGGTATTACTTTTAACTTTTTTTCTCACTAGGAAATGGGTCCTGATAATAAATTTGTATTACATTGGGGATAAAGATAGTTCATAGTACTACTGAAAAGGTTATAAACTATACATTCAGAAGGATTTATCATGGAAAGAGTGAAACAGAATTGGACTGAGCCACACTGATAGCATCATTCACACCAACTCACAACAAGGACATATGTTTGCATTTTTTCAGTGTGCAAGGCACTGAAACGAACAGCCTCTGCCAAGTGGCTTCCAGAACATTTTCCATGTCCAGGAAGGAAAATCGAATGCTTACTTACAAGAATATCATTTTGTTACACATATGAATTCTGTTAGGACTCCTGGTATCAACATTGAAGTATTAGAGATATGTGCATTTTTTTCCCAGGTGGTACAGTTTATTTCATTCTTGCATGGCCCAGGTGTTTCTCTTGCACTCACACATAAGGGGTCAATGAACCCAGGCATATATTAGAGTGGAAATAAGTTTTAAATTATTGCCTTGAATCACTTTTCAAATATTTCAAAATATTTTCTATTAAAAAGAACGTAAAATATAATTTTTAATATTTTTGCATTTTTATATCCATGTGGATATTTTATGGCAAATTTAATTGGATTCATATTGAGTCTAATTTATATATATATTATATAAACATGTATGTATATACAGACACACCCACATATATATACACATGCAAATATATATTAGAGGCCCAGTGCACGAATTCATGCATGAGTGGGGTCCGGCTGGCCTGGCCCCAATCAGGGCCTTATCAGGGCTGAGCCGGCTGGGGGGAGGGGCTGCAGGTGATTGGCCAGAGGGACCCATCCCCAATTGGGGTGGGGGGGGCTGATTGGGGGCACGGCTGGCCGTGAGGAGGGGCTGTGAGGCTGTGGGCAATGGGCCAGCTGGCCCCGCTCCCGAATGGGGTGGGGACAGCCAGTAGGGGGTCAGCGGCTGGGGGAGGGACTGGGGGAAGTTGGCCACCCAGCCCCATCCCTGATTGGTGTGTGGGGGGGCCGATTGGGGGTGGAGCTGGCTGGGGGAGGGGACGTGGATGGTTGGCCAGCCACGCTGCCTTCGATAGGGGTGGGAGAAGCCGATCAGGGGCAGGGCCGGCTGGGGGGAGGGGCTCCAGGAGGTTGGCCAGCCGGCCCCACCCTCCGATGGGCTGGTTCGCTGACTGCAGTGGGTGTCATGGCGACTGGTCATTCAGTATGGCGTTGTGGTCGCTGGCTTTTTATATATATAGATACCTGTGTATCTATCTAATCTAATAATAGACAAATATGCAAATTGACCGCACCTTCGCTACACCTAAGCCACGCCTACCAGCCAAGCCACACCCACCAACCAATCAGGACGAGTATGCAAATTACCCCAACAAAGATGGCGGCTAATTTGCATATCAAGACAGCGTCGAAAGGGGGGGAGGGGAGGAGAAGGGAGGAGCGAAGTCAGGGCTGGGGGCGAACGGAAAAGCAGGCGGGCTGGAGGAGAAGGCGGGGCGGGAGACAAGGGCGGGGCGGAGGCGGGGCCGGGGGCGAACAGAAACGCGGGCGGGCTGGAGGAGAAGGCGGGGCAGGTGACAAGGGAGGAGTGGAGGTGGGCCGGGGGCAAACGGAAATGCGGGCGGGCTGGAGGAGAAGGTGAGGCGGGGGACAAGGGAGGAACGGAGGCGGGGTAGAGTGCAGCAGGAAATCCTATTGCAGGATTTTTCCTGCAACGGGAAAGCTAGTGTGTATATATAGTTAGACCTGCCTGAAAAGCTATTGGAATATCTTTAAGAAAGTAAAGGAAAAACAAAAATGGGAAGAGTATGGCTCCTTTTTCTAAGTAATTCAGATTTATTAAGGTCCAAGTTCTCCTTGCAGCTAAGCTACCCAGACTTTCAAAAATTAAGCTCATTTCTTTTCCCATCCGCTTTGAGAAATAGGAAACAGAACCAAAAATATCTCCATAGTATGTGAATATTGATTCTAGATAGTTTGGGGAGAGAAAAATGGATTTATTGAAAAATTCTACACAATTTTATTTTATTAAAAAATATATATTTTTTATTGATTTTTTTACAGAGAGGAAGGGAGAGGGATAGAGAGTTAGAAACATCGATGAGAGAGAAACATTGATCAGCTGCCTCCTGCACACCTGCTACTGGGGATGTGCCTGCAACCAAGGTACATGCCCCTGACCAGAATCGAACCTGGAACCCTTCAGTCAGCAGGCCGATGCTCTATCCACTGAGCCAAACCAGTTAGGGCTACACAATTTTATTTAAAAACTAAGTACCACTCCAATAGTGCCATATAGAATGTAAAGCAATTCTATAGACAACATCACATTTGAATTCTCATGAAAATAAGTTATACTTCTCCCCAAACTTATATCCTAATATATACAGCTATTTATGATATACATTTTAATTTGGCCTCATCCCTGGCTTCTTTTTAAATATTAGTTTATATATTCTTCATTCTTTTCTCCCTATAAATTGTTAGCTTTATTTAATTATGTATTCTTAAAAATTTCTTTAATATTTCCTTAAACAAGATGAATTATAATTAAATAAAAAATTAAAATATCTATACTAAAAGGTAATATGCAAATTGGTAACGATGCCCTCACAGTAACAACCAAACAGCAGGCTGCGTAGGGCGACAAAGCCAGCAGGGGGGTTAGCGAGGGATGACCAAATGACTTACCAGCAGGCTGCGTGGGGTGACCAGGCTGGCAGGGGGGGTAGAGAGGGGTGACCAGGCCAGCAGGGGTGACAGTGAGGGGTGACCAGGCCAGCAGGGGGGGTAGTTGGGGGTGACCAGGCTGGCTGGGGGGGGGGTGGCAGTTGGGGACAACCAGGCCAACAGGGGGGGCAGTTTTAGGTAACCAGGCTGGTGGGAGGGGGCAGATGGGGGTGACCAGGCTGGCAGGGGGAGCAATTGGGTGTGACCAGGCTTGCTGGGGGGCAGTTTGGGGCAACCAGGCCAGCAGGGAGGGCAGTTGGGGTTGACCAGGCCAGCAGATGGGGAATTTGGGGGCAACCAGGCTGGCTGGAGGGGCACTAAGGGGCAACCTGGCTAGGAGGGGGGGCAGTTAGGGGCAACCAGGCCAGCAGAGGGGGTCAGTTGGGGGCGAGCCGGCTGCCGGGGAGGCAGTTAGGGGCAATCATGTTGGCAGGCAGAGGCAGTCAGGGGTGATCAGGCAGGCAGGCAGGTGAGCAGTTAGGAGCCAGTGGTCCCAGATTGTGAGAGGGATGTCCAACTGCCGGTTTTGGCCCGATTCCAGGGATTGGGCTGAAACCGGAAGTTGGACATCCCCCAAGGGGTCCCGGCTTGGAGAGGGTGCAGGCTGGGCTGAGGGGAACCCCCCGCCATGCACGAATTTTGTGCACCAGGCCTCTAGTTATCTTATAATATTAAAAAAAATAATAATGAGTTTAAGGTGATTCAGTCTACCTTTGTATATGATAATACTAGAGGTCTGGTGCATGAAATCTGTGCACTGGGGAGTTGGGGTGGCCCCTCAGCTTGGTCTGCACCCTCTCCAATCTGGGACCCCTGCGGGATCAGGCCTAAACCAGCAGTCGACATCCCTTTTGCAATCTGGGACTGCTGGCTCCTACCCGCCTCTGCCTGCCTGCCTGATTGCCCCTAACCTTTCTGCCTGCTTGCCCGATCACCCCCTAACTGCTCCCTTGCTGGCCTGATCACCCCTTAACTGCTCCCCTGATCACTCCCTAACTGCTTCCCTTCCAGCCTGATCGCCCCCAACTGCTCCCCTGCCTGCCTGATGGCCCCTAACTGCTCCACTGCCTGCCTGATTGCCCCTAACCACCTCTGCCTTGGCCTCAGCCACCACAGCTTTGTCCAGAAGGACATCCAGAATGATGTCCAGAAGGTCGTTTGGCTGTCTGGTCTAATTAGCATATTACACTTCTATTAGTATAGATCGGGGTCCTCAAACTTTTTAAACAGGGGGCCAGTTCACTGTCCCTCAGACCATTGGAGGGCCAGACTATAGTTTAAAAAAACCTATGAACAAATTCCTATGCACACTGCACATATCTTATTTTGAAGTAAAAAAACAAAACGGCAAAAACACCCGCATGTGCCCCGCGGGCCGTAGTTTGAGGACACCTGGTATAGATTATACTCCCTATATTTCCTATGCTGTACTTTACTTCCCCATGACTGTTTTGTAACTAACAATCTCTCCTTCTCGATCCCTTTACTTTTTTTAAAATCCTCACCCAAGGATACGTTTTTATTGATTTGAGAGGGAGAGAGAGAGAGAGAGAGAGAGAGAGACAGAGAGAGAGAGAGAGAGAGGGGGGCGGGGGGAGAGATTCATCCATGTGATAGAGAAACATATTGCCTCCTGTGCACTCTCCTACTGGACATCAAACCCACAACCTATGTATGTGCCCTAACCAGGATCAAATCCACAACTTTTCTGCTGTACAGGAGAATGCTCTAACCCAGCAGTTGCCAACCTTTTGGACCTCATGGACCACCAGTGGTCTGCAGACTACCGGCTGGCAACTGCTGCTCTAACCAACTGAGCCACCCAGCCAGGGCTCAGTGGTTCAGCCGGGCTCACTGCTTCTTAGTGCTGGCCCCGCCCCCTGCCCACTGGTGGGTAGAGGGCGATCTGTGGCCAGGCCGGCTGTGGGAGGGGTTGTGGGAGGGGTTGTGGGAGGTTGAGGCACTGCATGTCACACCCCATCCAGCCTCTGCAGAGGCTCTGGGACCATGCCACCCCCTGTCCCCCACTTCTGTGGAGGCATGGCGCCGGGACCGGGCCTGCGCCGCTGCCTCTGTGGCTGCTTCTGCAGAAGGGGCAGCACTGGGACTGGGACCACACAGCCCCCTCCCCCACTGCCTCTGTGGAAGGGGCTGTGGTGCTGGACTGGCTTGTGCTGAGGCCTCTCCCATGCCGCCACCTCTCCCATGCCACCTCTGCAGAAGAAGGGGCCACTGGGACCACCATCGCTGGCCTGGCAGCACAGGTTCACTGACCACCCCTGGCCCACTGGTCGTTCCGGAAGGTCATCTGGAAGACGTCTGGTCTATCCAGTCTAATTAGCATATTACCCTTTTATTATAGACCAGAGGCCTGGTGCACAAAATTCGTGCATGGGGGGGGGGGGTCCCTCAGCCCAGCCTGTACCCTCTCCAATTGGGATCCCTCAGGGGATGTCTGACTGCCTGTTTAGGCCCGATCCCTGCTAATCCAGGACAGCTGGATCCTAACTGCTCACCTGCCTGCCTGCCTGATTGCCCCTAACCACTCTGCATGCCTGCCTGATGCCCCTAACTGCTCCCCTGCCTGCCTGATCACCCTTAACCGCCTCTGTCTTGGCCCCCACCACCATGGCTTTATCTGGAAGGATGTCCGGAAGATGTCTGGTCTATCCAGTCTAATTAGCATATTACCCTTTTATTAGTATAGATTACTAAGTCCTTATACAGACAACTATTTTCCCCCCAGTTTTTTATTTCCTGAGGTTATCTTTGTCACCTTATGTACAAATTAATGCATTCTTTAAAGATAGTTTAGAAAGTATAAAAAGCTGCAAAAAAAAACTTTTAATAATAACATTGCTGGGCTTTAAGAGTTCAATGACTCCTGGGATTTTAGCACTCCAGCACTCCAAGTTCATGGGCATGCAGGAAAAACCAACCCAAACATAAGTCATCCACCACAACAAAATCTGTCTCTGGGCTCCTTTGGTTCACTTCTCCTGCTTAGCGGTTCCAAATCTCCGTACTCCCTTTGAATCATTAAACCCTAATTCTTGGTCTGTTCTCTTCCTAATGCTAATTCCAAGAAAAAAAAGTCATCATTTAACATTTTTGTTAAGTCTTAAGAAAATCTGTGGAATAACGACTTTAAGAAACATATTTCATAATTCTAGGTATAAGAAAGCTCATATATTAGGCAAAACCATTTTTTTGGCATCTCTGAAATTATTTTACCTTTGCCTTTTTTGTCTGATCACCTCTAAATTTGTTATCCCCCACATTTTGTAGAGCCACAGCCTTCTACCCCTTCTCAAGCTAATAACCTCCAAAACCTGAGCCGATTTCTAGAGTCAAGTGGGGCTGTGGGAAATTGCTGGCCATCAGTAGAGATCACAGCTCCATAAAATGTCTCCCATAGGAATCTAAAATGAGAATAATAGTAGTGCCCAGCCAGTGTGGGTCAGTGGTTGAGCATCGACCTATGAACCATGGTTTGATTTCCCGTCAGGTGATATGCCCAGGTACAGGCTCAATCCCCAGTGTGGGGCATTCAAGAGACAGCCAATCAGTGATTCTCTCTCATCATTGATGTTTCTATTTCTTCCTCTGAAATCAATAAAAATATATTACAAAGCCCAACCAGCATAGCTTAGTGGTTGAGCATCGACCTATGAACCAGGAGGTCACAGTTCGATTCTTGGTCAGGGCATATGCCCAGGTTGCAGGTCGATCCCCAGTATGGGGTGTGCAGGAGGCAGCCAATCAATGACTCTCTCTCATCATTGATGTTTCTATCTCTCTCTCCCTCTCCTTTCCTCTTCAATATCAATAAAAAATATATGTATACTTAAAAAAAGAAAATAATAGTAGTAGCTAACATTTTTGAGCACTGTGTCAGGCATTATTTTATATGCCTTCTTTCATTTAATTATTATAAAATTATATGATTTAGTATTATATTGTTCCCATTTTACAGAAAAAATAGCTTATTTTGAATTATCTTCTTTAGAGAGATTTGGTGCTTTGTATTATATCTATGACTACCTTTTTCTACATATAAGTATACAGATATGTAGATAGATAGATAGATATGTAGATAGATAGATAGATAGATAGACAGACATTTTAAATTAAGGTTTTTTAATCTTTAGAATTTGGTTCTATCTCTTGTAGCAGAGTATCTTTGAGGGAAAAAAAACAACAACCTAGTTTTCAGTTGTTTCTATAGTTTAATTTAGTTAAAAATACAGGTGTTTTTTTCCCAAAATTTTCTAAGGAAACCGACAAACCAAATGTTGTGTGAATCTTAACATGATTGTATGTGTTCAAATATTTATGAGATGGCAGAGAAAGTTCTAGGAAATCAAGAAACAAGAACTCAAGCCAAGTTGGAGATTTTAGCTGGGGAGAGATTTGAAGTTTCTAAAAGGCAGTCACTTGGTTCCCCGTTATTTACAAATGCCCATGAGAACACAGAAAACATTTAAAGGGCCTTGGAGTTAAAAGAGATGACAATCAAAGCGAAGAAGGCAAGCTGATGTTGAAAAAGGCCCACATAAATTTAAGGTGAGTTGCATGAAGCAGCCAGCACATCACCAGGGTATAGCTTATTGACGAAAACAGAATAGAAATACTGATAAATTTAATCCAATTAGGAATTCACAATGTATTTTATAATAATAATTTCTCTTTAAGGTGCTCTGAAAATCTGTCATTGAACTTAATAAAGAAAGAATTGTTTATGGAAAAAAGAGCAGCAATAGGAAAATGACGGATTCTGGATTTCTGAAGCATTATTATCCATTTTAGACACAAGTTCAAATTCTTACATGAGTTCTACCAAAATAACTAAAGGGGGGCAGAGAAGTACAATACAAAATAATTTATATTCACCTTAAGCATATTGTATTAGTGAAAAAAGCATTTCTTATAGTGTGTCAACAAGGGCAGCAGCATGTGGGAACTATTTAGAAATGTAAATGTTTGGGTTTTACCCCAGACTTCTTGAATCAGAAACTGAGGTGGGGCCCTTTGAAGTGTTTTAAGGAGCCCTCAGGGTGATTTGGATATATGAAGTTTGGGAACCTTTGAGTCAAAGTAACATTAGGTGGTATAGCGGACAAAAGCGATCTCAATTGTTTAGGACAATGGGAATGGATTTCTGTTTAGGTAAGAGCTCAAGGCTGTGTGGCTAGCCATGTGTGAGGCTGTCCTCCTAGGATACAGTCATTCATTTTGTGCCTCTGCAGATTTATCACACAACTCCAACATATCTCGGGGGTCATTTCCATTGTAGTCACCTGGAATGGAGAATAACGTTACTTCAGTTAACATCTAACTGCAAGCGAAACTGGAAATATAGCTTTGTGTCGAAAAGCATGATATTATTATTCCTATTCTCATAGCTCCATTATTGCAACATACATTTATAGCTTATTTGGTATCTTTAAAATTTCACAGTTAATAATTAAGGATAGCCTAGTTTTAAAATGTTGCCAGTTTCAACTTTCAACATAAATTCTCATGCCCATTTAAGCTACACAGGGGCCATGTATATCTAAATTAGCTTAATAGGTAGAAATTTTTATTTCTACATAAGTAAAAAATTGTCTACTTTTACCATCTTTTATATGCCAAGACATAAAATTATGTGCAAAACACCTCATTTGAGCTGGAAGTGCTACAAATATATTTAACTAGAGGCCCAGTGCACGAAATTCGTGCACTGGGGAGGGTGTCCCTTAGCCCAGCTTGCACCCTCTCTAATATGGGACCCCTTGGGGGATGTCCAACTATAGGTTTAGGCCCAATCCCTGTGGAATCGGGCCTAAACCTGCAGTTGGACATCCCTCTCACAATCCGGGACCGCTGGCTCCTAACCACTCACCTACCTGCCTGATTGCCCCCTAACTGCTCCCTTGCTGGCCTGATTGACACCTAACTGCTCCTCTGCGGGCCTGATTGCCCCCAAATACCCTCCCCTGCTGGCCTGATCACCCCCAAGGCTTTTATTAGTATAGATATGACCCTGCACAGAAAATTTTACTAACCCTGCTGTACAATAAGGGCTTGACGATTGAATCATTAGGACCAGACACCAAGATTTCTTTTCTTTGAATAGTGGAGGGAATAATTATCTTGTCTTTAAGTTGCCCGGAAATTAAAATGAGTTAATGACTTAGAAAAGTATAAAAGTATAAAAGCACCATATAAAGACAACTGTCTTTTTAATGAAGTGGTAAAATAAAAAACACTATTTTTATTCTCCATTTCCTTCCTTTACAGCTTTTATTTAAACTTTGAAATTTATAAAAATTTCACTCCAATTTTCATTTCTTTACATTCAATATTATTTTGTATTGGTTTCAGGTTTTATATTAGTTACAGAATAGTGGTTAGACAATCATATACTTTACAAAGTGTTCCCCGATATTTCTAGTACCCACCTGGCATCATACCATCATTACAACACTATTGACTATATTCCCTATTTAAGTGACAATGGATTTACAGGTTCCTTTCAGTGTTTCTTTTGTGTTGCTCATCTTTCCTTTTCTTTCTCACTTCTTCCCTCATTTTCTTTATATAGTATCTCAATTGGCCATCAAAGCTCAGTGAAGGCACTGGGACATGCTTCATCCATTTTACAGACCAGGAAACAGAGGCCAATTCCAGTTGGCTGTGGAACTTGACTCAGCACACAGGAAGCCCTCAGAGCCATGCTCTTTGCGCTTCCTAAGAGGCAGCCGTTCGGCAAACAGAACAAACCTTCCAGTCAGGCTTCTGAGCCTCTTTCTCGAGCACCTCTTCATTGCGGATGCTCCACATTCTTTCCTCTCCCCATCCCCTGCCCCCCATTCTTTACTGCCCCCCCCCTTCTCCGGAGCAGGTGGAAGGCTTCGCACTCACTGCCTAGGCATGCTCTGCCATGGGGCAGGGTGTAGCGAGCTTGCTTTTGGGTCAAGGCGGGAGCAGGAGTCGCTGCCTCTGAAGTGTGAAGGCCTCCTGAGCGAGGCCCGTTAGCACTGGGAGCTTCTCTGAATCATGTCAGTCAGTCCAGTACCCTGCAGTGCAGCACCCCTCCACTGAGGTGGCTCCGCCCCTCAACCCCGGCCTCAGGAGTGAGGGTCCTTGCCCTTCTGCCCAGGAGTCCTTCCATTCCCCTTGATCCCTGGCTGGGCCCACCCGCATCTTGGGGGCACTGCAGAACCTCTGTCTCTCTGCAGATGAGGCAGATCCCTGCCCTCCATCTCTGTGAAGTTATGAATCTGTGGCCAGATGCCCATGTCTGTGTCTCAGTAACCCCATGACTGCGATGTTCCCAGGGACCTCCGGCAGAGGCTAAGCGGGTCTGGCCACGCCTCCCCGAGGCCTCGATCGTCCCAGGGACCCCCGGGAGCGGCTAGGCGGGTCCAGCCTCGCATCCCCGGAGCTGTGATCGTCCCAGGGACCCCCGGGAGCAGCTAGGCTTTCCGGGCTCGCCTCCCAGGGGCCGCGATCATCCCAGGGACCCCTGGGAACTGGTAGGTGGTCCAGCCTCGCGTCCCCGGGGCCACGATCTTCCCAGGGAACCCCGGGAACTGGTAGGCGGTCCGGCCTCGCCTCCCCGGGGCTGTGATCTTCCCAGGGACCCCCAGGAGCGGCTAGGCTGTCCAGCCTCGCCTCCCTGGGGCCGCGATCATCCCAGGGGCCCCCTGGAGCGGCTAGGCGGGTCCGGCCTCGCGTCTCCAGGGCCACGATCGTCCCAGGGACCCCCAGGAACTGGTAGGCGGTCCGGCCTCAAGTCCCCTGGACGGCGCTGTTCCCAGGGACCCCCGGGAGTGGCTAGGCGGGTCTGGCCTCGCCTCCCCAGGGCCACGATCTTCCCAGGGACCCCGGGGAGCGGCTAGGCAGGCTGTTGCCCCTCCTGGGGCCTGCGATGGACCCGGACCCCTCCTGTGCCGTCTGGCACTGCCCACCCCACCGCCTCCCCTGCCGATGGACTGGTACCTTGTGGGCGGTGTCTGGCACTGCTTTCAGGGCCTCCTCCATCTCTGATGGATTCGTACCCCCGAAGCAGGCCATGGTGCTGCCTGCCCTGCCTTCCTATGCAAATTAACTGCCATCTTTGGTGGGTTAATTTGCATACCCCTCACTCTGATTGGCTGTGGGCATAGCGAAGGTATGGTCAATTTACATATTTGTCTATTATTAGGTAAGATAAGCTTTGGTGTCATTACAAAAGTTAAAAGAAATATTATCTTTAGACAACCTACCACCTGCGTGGAAGTCTCCTATCCCATCCCTTCAAAGAGTTCTCTTCGCTTTTGTTTTATATTTGGAATTTTGCCAGAAGATAAAGAACATGAATTTTTTTTTCAACTTGGTCTTTGTAGAGATACAACAGAACTGGCAGATAATTTAATAATACAGGCTTGACCTCTTTGTCATATTGATTTCTTTGTTTACTTATTAGAGGGGAATGTATACACTGAAATGTCCTATTAAACAAGGTTATGGAATCATCCTAGGAATGTGTGTGTGTGTGTGTGTGTGTGTTGTGTGTGTGTGTGTGTATTTCTCTGAAGTAGACATTGGACTAGTCTAGATACCACATTGAAGATTTATAAATTGGTATGATTTTGTGATTTTATTCTAAAACATTTACATTGACCACCTGAATCTCAATGAAAATATGTCTGCATTGAAATCTGAAAATATCACCAATTATGAATCAAAAATAAGGTCTCTGAAATTATTTTGGTGACTCTGTCCTGTATTTCTCACTGACTTATGTCTCTCTTGAAATTGGTCATTTAGATTCTTAATTACAAATATGCAATTAAAATTGATATAAATATTATTCATGGTTTTGTAAACTTAAAAAATTCACCCCAAAGTATTATAGAGTTTAAAAAATAAGGTCATTTTCATTAATTCAAATGGTAATTTATCACAAAACATTGATGTGATGAGAGTTGAAGAACTGGTACATTACTAAGAAAAATAAGACATTTCTATAACTGTTGTAATACTAATAGCATTGGTAAAAATTTGTTGAATAATTATAAAATATTGTTGCTCTAAATTGGTCTTACCTGTTTTGTGTTACACATAGATTTGCTGCTCAAAAGCAAATATCTATTGTGTACATTAATATATAAAAGACTAAATAATAATGTTTACCATATTCAGGGCAGATCTGACACTGTTTGAGGAATTAACCTGTGGCTAAGTAGTATAATATGTGGGTGACATTTACCCTCATTTTATAGATTTTTCACTTTTAGAACTAGCTTTCCAGACATGGTTTATTACTTTCTGACTATTTTCCTATCTATTTTACTAAGCCACCACTAACTGACCAGTGCTATAAGCCTAGAATTGTGAGCTATAATGATCATATTTTATGTATATTTGGTCAATTATAATGAAGAATTCAAACCAAATCTGTATTTGTAGGAAACTCTTTGATTACCTTTATTGCTTTCCTCTTTATTTTTCTTTCTGTAGTTACTGTGGAAAGCAAATCATAGCTTATCTTCATGTTCTTGCCTTCTTACAAGTGAGGAATAGCTTTTATCTGTATTTTTCCAAGTAGCTACTCATTTCATTAAATCTCCAAAACATGGCCTAATTAGTTTCATCTACAAATGAAGTTTGAAACCATCAATTTGCATAATTTGTAATTGCTACTTTCTATTTCTCAATTACTGTTCTGACTCATAATAGATACTAAAACTTCTACCAGTTTTTCTGTTTTCCTGCTTATCAGGAAACGTAACTGAGAAATGGCTCACCTGTCCCAATTTCAAATGACGGACTAGGAAACAGAAACATGGCAAAAATGAGACTTTTAATAACACTCTTGAGAGTGGGTGTCCATTGTAGGGCACACACGTGGGGCAGGGAACATAGCCTATTTATTTAGTCCTTCCTGCGGTTCCTCATTGGCTGAGTACTATTTTGTCACCTGTTTCCTCATATGTCTCCCATTGGGCCATTAAAATATTGGGCTGAGACCTTTCTAGCTGTCTCCACCTCCCTTTATTTAGGGCAATCTTCCTGGAAAATGTGCTATCAGCCACATGCACAACTCTCATACCCTCTCCCCATCCCCCACATCCTGTTTGCTTTGGGGAAATTCAGTAACTGCCTGGCCGCATGCTGTTTCTTTTCTATGAAGATGAATCAGAGGCATGCTTCTTATGATAACTACCTGCCATTTAAGATAGTGGACAAAAGTTTGTGTTTCAAGTATCTTGTATTATTGAAATGGAATTTTTGGACTGGAACCCGGATTCTTTGTCTGCTGGAGTCCAAGAATAAATCCACAGACAGAAGATGGTATAATAAAGATGGAAATTTATTAAAGAACAAGTACAGAATTCCACGTAGGGAGGGGGGCGAATCCCACAGGATGGACTCCCACGTGGGGAGGGGGAAAGGGTCCCACTGAGTTCCTTTTCCTATGGCTTATAAAGGCTGCAGATCATGGTGCCTTGAGGATTATTGCACTCATTAAGTTTACATGTAGGGTGCTTTCAATGGAATATATTTGTAAGGAATTGAACTTTTATATGTAATGCAACTTCGGAATACCAAGCATGATAGAGGAGTAGGTAGAGGTGTTGACAAGAGTATAAACCTGAAATGCAATCATTCTGTGATGATCTGATTAAGTTTTATAATGTTATGCATGAAACTGAAAAGCATATAGCTCTTACTGGGGCTAATACAGGTATCTTGCATCTTGATTGCATGTTAATTATTTTGAAAGAACAGTTACTGATACATAAATAGGTCTAAGTGGTGACAAAGCTTTTTTGATACAAATCATTTGTCTCAATATTTTGAACTCAGGAGAAAAATAACTAGAAAATATTTTATTGATTTCAAAATAGGTAAGTATAACCATCACTTCTTCTTGACACTCACTTTAGAAGATACACTATAATGTATTAGCCTCTGTGTCTTCTAAGGGTTTGCTTTATAATTACCTAACAATTCTTCAAAAGTTTTTTTTTTTAGATAATCATGTAGTTAATTCAGTCTTTTATTAGTATTAATTTTATCAATTTAGACTTGTTTTATTATTTTTGTATTCAACATTTATGTTATGTCTTTTTTCCCCAATTTTTTTTATTAAGGTATTATATGTGTACATATCTTACCATTGCCCCCCCACCCCACTCCCATGTTATGTCTTTTATTAATATTAATTTTATTAATTTAGATTTATTTTAACCTAGAAAGATAAGTCTTTAAAGCTCTGACATTTTATTTTATTTTATTAAATTTATCTTTATTGTTGAAAGTATTACAGATGTCCCCCTTTTTTCCCCCCCTATTGGCCCCCTCCACCCTACTGCAACCCTTTCCGCAGGCCTTACTGCACTATTGTCTGTGTCCCTGGGTCATGCATATTAGCTCCTGAATGAAAATTTATTTTATGAGCCAGAAAACAAATTAACTTAGAAAGGGAGTGAACTCCTTTCTACTTTGAAATTGATGCTCTCTAGTTACCAGAATGAAGTGGAGAGCAGGCAGTAGCTGAATTTTTGAGGACATTTATAATATTAAACATATTTCTAGCACTTAGACATATACACTAAAATTTTTGTGAAGTTGTACACACTTGTATCACTATTTATTTGAAATGTTTTGACTTTCTGAGATTTAGTTTTATCCATATGCAAATATAAATACAAAAATTACTTCTGTCACGTAAAAATAGAAATTGTCATTTTCTTCTCTCTATCTGCAAGGTAACTGATAATTGTTGCCATGGGTTGTACTTAGGATAAGACACAAGAGCATTATAATTATGTCTTAAGAGGTAGGTTTCTATAATCTTTTGGTTGAATTGTTTCAAGATTTTGCTTTCATTGTTGAATTTGTCTATCTATAAAATTGAACAAATGAGGTTTTCATATCTATTTCACCCAAGATGTTATGAGATGGATGTTTGGATAATCCACTACTAGGTCAATGTATTATTGGAGCAATTAATATGAATTCATGTACACCACTAGGGTTTATGTTAATAATGGAGGCCAATTATGTCAAACGATAATTTAGTGATTTGAAAAAGCTTATTTTTCTTTGAAGAGCAGTTTTCTCTTTCTGAAGATAAAACTTTCTCTAGTATTTCAGAATTTATAAAATATTTCTTTAGATCCATATTAAGGAACATTAGACAGGGGTCAAGCCATGACCTTATAGGACCCTACAAACCTATCAATGATACAGGTGTGTTTAGTCACTTTCATATGTTTCTAATTCTATTCAGTCACTAACAGTAAATTTTATTAGAAAAGTATTTGTCTCTTTTAATAATAGACTAGAAATAACTCATCGATTTGAGAAAAGTGATAAAAATTGGAATGCTTGCAGGCATTGAGTAGTAAGTGTTGAAAAATTGATAGCTGACAAATCGTTGGCTTTTTGGTGGTCCCTAATTTTTATGTTATGTAATTTAAGGTTACTTGTGGCAGACTATGAGAGACAGGACAATCTACCAAGTGTTTTGTTTTTTTTTTCTTTTTTCTTTTTTAAACACTTTACAAAGTCAAATAATTTTTCTCATCCCTTTAATATTACAATTTTATGGACATTTGAATACATTGACAGCTCAAATACTAAATTAATAAATTAATACTAAAATAGAACAATTTTATGACATGTGAATGGGTTACCTTGTTGCTAAAGCAATAAGCTTCACTGATACAAATCTGAGTATAACATATGGTCTCAGCCTTAGGCCAGGGTGTTGCATTTGAATTATTCCAGGCTTTTTCTTATAGTGCTGTGCTTCAAACATGAATCCAATTACCAACTGCAGCCAGGCAATTGAAAGGCTGCAGGAAATATACTCTAATAGATGGGGGTGGGGGGTAAAGGACTATGATTTGTGTGGTAATCAGCAAGAGAAGGTCAATTGTAATAGAATAGACTGGTTTCCAAGACAGAGCTAATGTAGAAGCCTTCCACTCCATTGAGGAGTGCTGTCAATAGATTTGTTGTTTTCATTACCAACAGTGTCACTTACTGACAAGATGAATAAAGAAAGTCTGAGAGGCCCTGTGGATGGATCAGGTGATTAAAACCTAGGATGTGGTGAGAAATTAGCAAACCATGACCTATATGAGGGCTCTGAATGGGGGGTTAAAAGAAAGGTGTTGTGCAAATGTATACCTTAATAGAATAGTTTTGTGTTCTTTAAGGCTTATGTTCAAACTCTAGAATTCATAATAAGAAGGCAGAATAAACATGCATCTTTCCAAGATGCAACATTTTTATACCCTAAAGTATTAAATTTATTTTTCATAGATAAAATATCAATGCAAATAAACACTGATTATACCACATGTAAATTTTTTAACAATCTAATTCCTACAACTGTTGTAAAGGTAGTACCCTGTAAGTTCTAGCAACAAAAGAATACATTCATTTCATGAGGTCTCTGTTTTCCTTTAAGAGTCCAGTCAGACTTTTAATCAGATGATTCTTCTTGTGAATTATAGTAAAAGCAAAACAAATGGCACCATGAATATAATAATCAAAAGGCTTTTATAAGAAATATCAAATATTGATAAATCTTAGGCCCAAGGGATGACTTACCCAAGAAAAATTTTATCAAAATTCCTGCCTCCAATCTGATGTTAACCCATCAGACTACAATTGACTACTTCCTACTCAAAGTCTATACTTCCTTTACCCATCAATCAAAAAATACATAATAGTGTACTTTGCTGCAGATATCAATCTACTAGCAGTTCACCTTCAGCTATATAAATTGTTCTAGGAAGTCATAGAAAAAACATAAAGTCTTACAATATAGATAAATAGCACTGCAATTTAAAAAGCTTACATGGTTAAAAATAAAACAAGAAAACAATTCCTCTCCCCTTGGACAGTATACCTGTGTAGCTTTTTGACTTTATAGGAATATTAAATTCTAAAGGTGTAAAATACTTTAAAAACACAATAACTTTACTGAGTGAGGGTCTCCCTGATTGCAAGCACTTGTTACATCTAATAATTAGTTAAATCTCAAAGTATATAGTGAATTACTGATAATGCAAAAGGAATTTGAGAAGCAGTCAGTATTGAAGATCTTTTATTGAGAAGAATGATTGCTAACGGCAAAAAATATGCTTTTGTAAGCCCTCTAAAATTTCAGTTAAATATCAAAAGCCCTTTAACTAAGAAAAAATCCCCACAGTGTTAACCGAGCCTTCGTGACGTTTTGGCACATGCTAAACGGAGGATGTCTTTGGTAGTAGCCCTTACAATGTGAAGCAGCCATCTGCTCACCATATCTGATTGCTGTTCATTCTGTAAGAGCTCTCCTGCTTCCAGCACTTATGAGCGATTAGCCGCTACCCTAGAATCTTGATGCTGCACTTGCACTGGGCAATTAGAAGAGTAGGGAGTCCAGGAGAGCTTCATGAGGCAAAGACACGCCTTGTTAGCAGCTACATTTGAATCAAGCTTCAGAGCACAACAGAATACCACAGTAAATATGTCCCTAGGGAGGGATAAAAGATTTTTTCAGGCTGATGTCAGAGGAAGAAAAAAAGTCATTTTCTAGCGCAATCTTTTCTACTGCATTCTCCGCAAGTTAAGGAAAGCAGGTTCCACATTTTCCTGGGGCAGGGCATTTTGTGGTTAGAAAAAAAAAGTTTTTTAATTGCCTTTGTCACATGCTTCACTCAGCAATTTATTTTCCCAGCAATTACAAATGCCTTTTATTGGTTATTTGGGGAGCACAGCCCCTGGCTCCAGTGCAGAATCTAATTTTTAAATATTAGGCTGCTGACCAAGCTTCTTCGGGTGGTGTGAAGGGACACTGTCTGGAATTCCTGATTTCCTCAAGCAATTTTATTTCAAGTTGTAAATTTAAATATATTTTTCTATTGAACATTTTGAATAGACTATTCAGTAGACTTTTATGTTCAAAGACCTATTTTTCTTAACAAATGAGTTAAAGAGTCAAGGCTAATTCTTTCCTTCTCTTTCTGACCTATTTTGTCTTAAAATCACACACAGATTTTCCCAACTAGATAAGGTAAAGTTAGTGAAAATGTTCTACAACAAAATTCCATATATTTTAATGAAATCCTGTTTTGCTCATTATTATTTCTTACATCAAACTCTTTATATAGGTGTACTCATCTAGAGAAAGCTTTCACTATAAAAATCTCAACTAAATACTGAACTATGTGCATAAATTTTTCAAAGTACCTGTTTGTCCAGTATGCCAAGGGAAAAATAAAAGATATTAATTAAACAAATCAATTGCCTATCCTATCTGATAAAAGAGTAATATACAAATTAAGCATCACTCCGCGACAAAATGGTGGTGCCCATAGCCACAAGATGGCGGCGCCCAGTCCCCTCAGCCCCATCACCGGAGTGTTGGGGTCTGTTGGCCCAGCCAGGAGTCCCAGAGACCAGGCAGAGAGGTGGGATCCGCCCACTCCGGTAGTGGATCAAGCCTGGCCACTCCACTGCTGCTGCTGGAGTGTTTGGGGCTGAGCAGCGAGGCTGGAGTGTTTGGGCCTGTTGGACCGGCCAGGGGTCATGGGGACCAAGGGGTGAGGCGGAATCTGCCCACTCCAGTGGTGAATCCAGCCTCACTGCTCCCCAGCCTCTGGAAGTGTCTGGTCCTGTCAGCCCCTCCATGAGGGTGGATGCTGCGTCCAGGGGGCACACACAAGTGGGCAGGGAGTTGACTCTGAAGGTTGACTCTGGGTCCTCTGGCGCAGGGGGACTTGATGCTGTGTCCCAGTTTGTGCTGGCCCAGACTCTGACAGCAGGGAAGAGAAAGTCCCACCCAAACAGATTCAGCCAGAATCACCCATTGGTCAGACAGCTCTCAGTGGCCTGACAGCCATCTGACAGCAGAGAAGAGGAAGTCCCACCACTAGAGAATCAGCCTTTGGTCAGACAGCTCTCTGCCACCTGACAGCCAGGACTCTCATTCACCTGAGGGCAGGGAGGTGGGACTATGTCTAGACATCTACTATTGATACAAGGTAGCTCTGCAGCCGAAAGAAGCCGGTGTTAACTACAGAAAATGTCTGAAGACCAACGTGCGTCTGATCTTGAAGGCAGGCAGGCGAGCAGTTGGGAGCCAGCAGTCCTGGATTGTGAGAGGGATGTCTGACTGCCCGTTTAGGCCCGATCCCTTGTCCGGGCCTAAACGGGCAGTTGGACATCCCTTGAGGGGTCCCATATTGGAGAGGGTGCAGGCTGAGCTGAGGGACATTCCCCCCCCCCCCATGCACAAATTTGTGCACCAGGCCTCTAGTTTAAATAATAAGATGTTAATAAATAAAATATGTTTCCCTTGTTGAAGACATTAAAAAAAACCCCTCCAATTTTCCATGGGCTAGTCAATATGCAGTCATTACTTTTGATTCATTTTTTCCTCCTAAATGATCAAATTGGAGAAGATAGGTAGCATTTAGAGGGCATTGTAGCTGAAGCACAAACATGAACAATAACAGCTCATCACCCCAAAATGGGAACTCCACAGGAGTTATCTGTTGTGCTGCTGGATGCTGACATCAATAATGACTGCACCCATTGATGACAACAAAAGGAAATCTTACTTTGTAGGTGGGACTTTCAAGGAGTTGTATCACCAATAAATAATGCCATACATTTGAAGTCAGCTGAGTCAATTCATATAAGGATTTTCAAGTGTTGCCCATTGTAAGTGAAGTTTTGACAGTAAAATTATAGAGTTGAAAAGTCCGTAATAAGACTAATTAGTTGTGAAGAAAATACCTTGCATATGGGAATGATATATGTACAAAACTATATAGGTATAAATTGTGTAATAAAATTTATTTTAAACACTTTTCTAAACACTATACTGACATTTCCCCCATTTATTGTATATTTGTACAGTTTAATTCCTCCTCCAAAAATAAAAATTTAGACTCCTTTCCCTAATTTATAACTTTTGTGCATTTTGTATTACTTAAAGTCAAGTGAATTACTATTAATCATCACCTGAAATTAATCAAAGCCCAGAAGAAAATGCCAAAAAGTTGGGCAATAACCAAGTAAGTTCTTCTCACATTGTCCTAGAAACACAGCTCGTGAAGTGAAACTACAACACTAGTCACTTTTATAATAAAGACTCTTTGGAAAAGACAGAATAAACCCTGAGTATTGATTACACACTGCAGGAAAAGAACTAAGTGGATTAAAATTCTGAAAGAGAAGGCTTAAATTTAAAAAAGGAAGTTGCCATTATGATGTTTATTCAAGGAAATAAGAAGTCAGAGGCCAAACTTTCCAGGATATAAATGCAAGTCCTCAAATAACAGCACTTGAGAAAGAAGGTGAAAGCAGTTCTAAAGGCCAGCACATAGTAACAGGTGTATCAACACCTCCTTGGGAGATTTCTGAGTCAAGAAACACACTCATGCTAAACGAGTTAACTCTGCAAATTACTGAAATATATATAAGCTCAACCTAGCTCCTTCATCTTAGAAGTCATAAACTCAAGTGTTCTCTAAACACCTGATATTTTACTCAGCACTGGGGAAACGTCTATAAAGCCTGATTCTGATTGTTAGGGTTTTCATTCTAGTTATAGAAGTACAAACAGAATTGGAAAATAAAAGGTGACCTGTGATAACTCTGAAAGTAAATTCTAGAAAGTAATACAAAATCAGGTTATAGCTGTCACTTCTAAAAAATAATTTACAGATTTGAAAAATTTTTTGAAAGATAGAATTTTCAAATATATGGCTTCCTTTCATGTCTTACTCATTATCTTTATTTATTTACATATTTTTCACAGAATAAAATATTTTTGTCTAAGGTTCAGATTATAAATTAGTCACACATGATGCTTGTATATTCTACAGTCATATGTAAATTAATCAATAGCTAAGTAAAAATAAGCCTTCTACTTTTGATTTTCTGGATGATAATTGTCCTTTCCATCTTTGATTCTGGACATGATTGATCCTCTTCTCCATCAGCATTCATCTGTGCTATGAAAACAGAGTGTAGAGTTATTTATTCAGTTGTTGCATATTAGTTCCTCAGGAGTTAAAAGATCTGAACAAATACAAAGTCTTACACTACATTATATTATCCTTTATTAGTGGGAAATTCAAGTCTGGAGATCAGTATTAAGCCAGTCCCTAAAATCTGCTTGTTGGGTGAGAGGGACCCCAAATTGACCTCTGACCAAGTTGTATTAGTAACCCTTGTTACTAATTAAATAGCTGTATTTGCATTAAATTTTTTTTAGAGTCAAGTTATGACATCAGCCTTCTCAAGGAACTTGAGACAAAGAGGAACTTAAACAAAGAGAGTCAAGTTCCCATTAAAGCAGGAAGAATATATTTTGCATATGAAGGTCCTGACATTTGGCATCCAGTGTGCAGTAACTTACCACAACTAATAAGCCAGCACATCACATGTCAAAGGGATTTTCATTGCAGTTTGGAAAAATAAAATGGCCATCAAAGTTTTTTAGATGTTGGTTACCTGTTCTCCCTAAGGCAATTTACCTAAGAGCCCAAAGGAGTGAGAACAGTGGATAAAGTATCATTTTTTTTGGTTCTGAAATGGAGTGTCAGAATATACACTGGCAAGTATATAGCAGGATTTGATACGTTCAACATTGGGTAATTCGTTTCTGTTCATCACCTATAATACATCCGCTGCTTCTGCCCTATTCTTTTTGTACTTATATTATTAAGTGTTGTCTTATGTAAATATATTCACCAATTTCAAAAATTTTCAATGCAAAAGGATGATTACCATAATAATTCTGAAAGTGTTCTAATTTCAGAAAAAAATTCTATTATTCAAAGGTGCGTAATTTTGCCCCTTCATATATGTTTTTGAATTTCAAATATAAGTATACTTATCTCCCCCTTCAAAATTATTAATGACACTCTTGCAAACAAAAGTTATATTTGCCTCTTTATAAAAAGTCTTAATATTTTCCTTTTTATTGAAATTATTTGGGTGAAATTAGATAATAAAACTATATAGGTCTCAAGTGTATAAGTCTATATTAATAATTTTCTTTGCTATATCAAAGCTGAAGAGTAACCATAGGAACTACCTTAAGTAACAAATAGTTATTACTATGTACCTTCCACGTCTAGAATGTGCAAATGGAAAAAAATGCTATTAAAGTACTTTAGAGAATAAAGATTCAGTTTTACAAGTATTTTTATTTTTTGACATTTCTCTTGCAATCATTTTGCTTGAGAAGATCACTATTAAAATTACAGTTAAACTTTTCCAATACAAATCTCAAATCATTCAAAAGCAATGAAGCTAATATCAGATTTCCAGATAAGGCCAAAGATGGTCTGGCTGTGTGGGTACCATCCTCACTTTGGAAGGCTTGAGTGCTTTGGGTAGTCTTCTTTGGGAGAGCAGCAGATATTTGAGTCTCTAAACCATGCTCTCTTTCAACAGTGTCAGAATATTATGCTCTGGTTATTTTAACCAAAATCTGTCTGCATCCTGTCCCCTAGTTTCTCTCCCACAATTACACTTCACCATCTGATTTTTTAAAATAAAAAAATGTGGAAACATTTCTGATTTACAGAAAAATTATAACGCTTAAAAATTCATGTATCCCTCACCCATTTTCAATTTCCCTTAATATTTTCATCTTTCATTATTGTGTATATTTGTCAGAACTGAGAAAATACCATTGGCATATTATTATTGACTAAACATCAGGTTTTATTTGGGTTTCAACAGTTATTCCACTAATGTCCTATTTATGTTCCAATATCTAATCTAGGATAGATTGGAGTTATGGGTTTGGAGAAGAATATCACTGAGGTTAAGTACCCTTTTCACCCCATCGTGTTACGCAGCATATGTATCAGCATGACTTAGCACTGTTGACGTTAACCTGCTCACTTAGTTAAGGCAGCATTTGCCAGTTTTCTTCTCTGTAATGCATTTAAAAAGTTGGATATAATATATATCCTACCTAATAAAAGAGCAATATGCAAATTAACCACCACTCCACTACACCCACAAGCCATGCCCACCAGCCAATCAGAGTGAGTATGAAAATTAACCCCAGCCAAGATGGCTGCAGCCACAGAGAGCAGGAGGGAGGCTTGGGTTTCCCTGGCAATGAAAGAAGCCAAGCTTTCCACACACCCTGGTGGGCCCAGGCCTCCACTCCAGGGTACAAAGTTTCAATTATAAAAGGTAAATAAATTCCAACAGAAATGGCAGCAGCCACTGAGCTGGAAGAGCAGGAGGCTAGGGTTGCCCCGGGTGATGGAGGAAGGCAAGTTTCTGCAGACCTGGCCGGCTCAGGCCTTCACTCCAGGCTACGAAGTTTCAATTATAGAAGATACATAAATTCCAACAGAAATGGCTGCCACCAGGGAGCGAGCAGGAGGCTTGGCTCCGCTCCAGGCTACAAAGTTTCAATTGTAGAAGATAAATAAATTCCAGATACCAGGGCCTCCGCTTGGGTCGCCGGGGGTTGTGGCTGGCCTGCAAACCACCACAGGCCCCTCGCCCAGGCTGCCCCATGCCCCAAGAGAACCCCCACCCTGATCCGGGACACCCTTCATTGCAAACCAGCTGGCCCCACCCCTGTACCAGGCCTCTATCCTATCTAATAAAAGAGTAATATGCAGATTGACCACACTCCAACACACAAGATTGCTGCCCCCATGTGGTCAAAGATCCTGCCCCCATGTGGACACAAGATGGCCACCACAAGATGGCCAGCAAGGCAGGGCAGTTGGGAAGCACCAGGCCAGCAGGGGAGAGCAGTTGAGAGGGACCAGGCTTGCAAGGGAGGGCAGTTGGGGGCAATCAAACCTTCAGGGGAGGGCAGTTAGGGGTGACCAGGCCGGCAGAGGAGGGAAGTTGGGAGCAAACAGGCTGGCAGGGGAGCAGTTAGACATCAATCAGGCTGACGTGGGAATGGTTAGGGGGTGATCAGGCTGGCAGGCAGAAGCAGTTAGGGGCAATCAGGAAGGCAGGAAAACAAACAGTTGGGATCCAGCAGTCCTGGATTGTGAGAGGGATGTCCCTTGAGGGGTCCCAGATTGTGAGAGGGACATCCCTTGAGGGGTCCCAGGTTGGAGAGGGTGCAGGCTGGGCTGAGGGACACCCCCCCCCCCCCCAGTGCATGAATTTCATCCACTGGGCTTCTAGTATATATATATATTTGAGAGAGGAAGGGAGAGAGAGAGCTAGAAACATCAATTATGTGAGAGAATATTGATTGGCTGCTTCCTGCACACCCACCACTGGGGATCGAGCCTGCAACTGGACATGTGCCCTGACCAGGAATCCAAACATGATCTTCTAGTTCATAGTTGAAGCTCAACCACTGAGAACACAGGCCAGGATGCATTTTTTTTTAATCCTCATCTGAGGATAATTTTTTCCATTGATTTCTATAGAGAGTGGAAGGGAGCGGGGAGAGAAAGAGAGGAACATAAACATGAGAGAGACACATTGATTCTCTGCATGTGCATCTTCCAGGGCTGGGAAGTGAGGTTCTGCCCTTGACCAGGAATCGAACTCTGGGTCCACAGGCCATTGTTCTAACCACTGAGAAAACTGGGTAGGGCTTTACCATATATATATATATTTTAAGTGAATCACAAAGCCAAGCCCATACACACAAAGGAGTGGAGTTTGAATTCCACCTCCAGAAGGGGGGAGTATCTACTTATATTATTTGGAATTCTTTTCTCCCCCAGGTATTTAGTCCATTATTCATTTATAGCAGTATGGATTAATGCTTATTGTAATCCAATTCCAAGTTATTTGTTTTGTTGCTCACATTGTTCCCACTTTGGTCACTGGGGGCTCCTTCAGACTCATTTTTTTCCCCTTCCCCATATGAAATGAATTTATTTGTGAAATTTCTTTAGCTTTATTCTTAAATGATAGACATTAATATTTTCTAAAAATTAAGTATTTAAAAAGTGGATTACATTCAAGTTATGGTTTGGTAAAATGATACAAATCATTCCTAAGCATAAATTATAGAAGTAACTAGAAAAACATGTATGCTTACAAAACTTAGATTTAATAACTATAACTGATCAAGAATCCCTCTTTGGACAGTGGGATGTAGATTAAATGCATAGCTCCTACCTTCAGAGCCAGTTGAGACTATGGTGAGATTGTTCAGGCAGTAATAATGTTTTTTTTTTTTGCAACCTGTAATGAGTTTTTATAGCAAGTGCATGGGGAGATCCTTTTTTCATAATTCCCTTGCTTCGAAGTGTGATGAAACTATTATTCATAGCAAACATAAGCTTACTACCAACCCCTTTATGCATAAAATAGTACATTTGATGCCAGCATTTTAAATGTTGCTGTGAACACCTTTGTTTCTTTCACTCTGAATAACCTTATGTAAGCTATAAAACTGTAAAATGGACATTGTCTTCAGCATCTAGTATTATCCCTGATTCTAAATATAATTGGCTAATCTGGTAAATTAATTCACACCATTTTATTAATAGGATAGACCCATTCTTTTTCCATGTGCACAACACCATCTTTCTTACCTAACCTAAAAGAATTACTGTGATGGTGGAAGTCTCATGGCAGGTGGGAAAGGGTAGTTTTCTAGAAAATTCTGAGAGAGGTATTATGGAGAAACTGCTCTTTAAATAACACCACGTGAGATTCTAGAATGTTTTGCAAAATCCCGATCCTTTTGAATTTGAGCACTTTTTTGGTTTCTAGCACTGCCAAATGCTACAGGCTCATCTTTATATATATATTATTGATTTCAGAGAGGAAGGGAGAGGAATAGAGAGATAGCTAGAAACATCAATGAGGAGAGAGAATCATTGATCAGCTGTGACCGAGAATCGAACCATGACCTCCTGGTTCATAGGTCAATGCTCAACCACTGAGTCACTCCAGCTGGGCTACAGGTTCATCTTGTATTTTCCCTGCCTCCATCCTAGAATTAGACATTTCTCCAGGGAGTCTTGGGAACTTTTATTGTAGAATGGTATCTAAAAACCAAGATTTTAATGCTGAATGTATCAAATTTTTGTTTTTGTAGTTAAATCAATTTCTGCTGCTCCAACAGTCTCCTTTAATAAACACTATTATTAACACTAACCTGATAGTTGTGGAGAGAAGTGAACTACCTCTTGTAAGTTTTTCTCCTCCTGTTTGCCTCAATTCACATAGCATATCACCTTGAAATCACTGAAAATTCAAAAATCATATTTATAACACTAAAATATTAGTGGGAAGTGATAGTTTAACAGTTTGGAAGTATCCAGCTACAAGTAACAGATTACATAAAATGAGAGTGTTGCTGTCATGGACAATGACTAGTGGAGGACTGGTTAAATTTGGCAGCTGGGCAATATGAAGGTTCTGATTGGCTTCATTTAAATCTCTTGGCTGCTCTTCATGGTTGCAAAATATCAGATGAAATATTCTTAATTGCACAAAAAGTCCATAATTTGTCACATTGGGATTTTGAATGTTTGCCTTAAGTGTTGGCTGTTTCTATGTTTTATAAACAAAAACAGAATTTCCAAAAATCAATGAAGAAAAGAAAAATAAATATTTCTGCATTTCAAAAAAAATCCCCTCAAATCACTATTTCTAGGGGCATGAAGAAAAAAATATATTTATCCTTGTATATTTTTTTGTCTTTGTCAGAAAAGAGAATCTTTTTCAAATGTCACCATGCAGAACAGTGTTCATCAACCCCCAAACCATCATTGGCAAAAGGGGTTGGGATGGACACTCCTGGTTTAGAAACCAATCATGATTTATTCCCTGGAGTATGGGGAGGCGTCACTTTCCTTGGACCATTGCAGTCCAACCCACAAGAAATAAAACCATAACTATGAAAGGGAGAACCAAATGGCAATGGTTGATGATTATTATATCATAATATTATATCATGAACATATTTGAACAATTTAGATGTAAAATACTCTTATTATAGAAAAATGTGCAAGTATTTTTTTTTTGTATTCTCAGAGTATTTCTTGTCATCCGTGAGTAATGAAAACAATAAAATTAAGTTATGACCCCGCTGACCTTGTTCCCTCAGCCAAACACGCACGTAGGATTCTGCCATAGTTCATGGTCCAGGTGCTGGGGCAGGTGTGTCAGTCTCTGCTGGAATGCAGCTGCACTATTTGGGACACAGAGTGATGATGAGGCAGGAAATGTAAATAAATTAGAGGAGGGATAGCAAAGTGGTGTTTTATTAGCATAGACCTTCAAACAGATAGTAAAATGAGTGCAGGAACATCTTCCTAATCTTCTCTTGAGTTCGTGTGTGTGTGTGTGTGTGTGTGTGTGTGTGTGTGTGTGTGTGTGAATTATTCATTTAAGTACTCTGAAAAATTCACGAACATTGAAGGGCATGCTGACTGTGTATATCTGGGCACTTCAGTGCATTGTTCTGGGTTTAATTCCACCCTTAGGAAAAAATGCATGAATCATAGACTTTCTTGGAAAATCTATTATCTTTTAAAAAATACATTAAAATGTACATTAAGACTCAAGGACGGGAAAAGCTCTGTCTGTACAATTAATATTAGGCTGATTAGTGAGAAATAATTGGTCATTTCAGTCAAATTCAGTAGGAAAAAATACTCATGATTTCATATACATTATTATAATTGCCAATTTAGTTAATATCTTAGGAATGTGATATAAAACTTAAGAGAAATGGATTCACTCTCATTACACCTGCAATGGCTGAAGGAAACATCCTTTTTGTAATGTCTGGGTTATACCTACAGAATTGCCTTTGTGCTGAAAATCCATCTTTTTCTTTATATTTTTAGATATCACCCAGAGCAAAGTTCACTTACATTTTTTTAAATTATAGTTTACATTCAATATTATTTTGTATGAGTTTCACATGAACAGCATAGTGGTTGAACAATAATATACTTTACAAAGTGTTCCCTCTGATATTTTCAGTACCCACCTGGCACCATACATAGTTATTGGCTATATTTCCTATGCTCTACTTTATATCCCCATGACTATTCAGTAACTACTAATCTGTACTTCTCAATCCCTTCACCTTTTTTAATCCAGTCCCCTAACGGTTATGTGAAATCTAAAAAACACTATTAATAAACAAACAAAACAGAAATAGAATCATAGATAAAATAAACAGACTGCTGGTTGCCAGAGGGGAGGGAGGTTTACTCCTCTGGCAACCAGCAGTCTGTTCACATACATGTGAAATCATATGGTACAGTATTTGTCCTTCTCTGACTGACTTAGTTCACTTTAAGCTCGAAAATATGGAGTTAAGCAGCATAGGTTCATAAACCTGAACCTACCACTAACTAGTTGAATGACCCTAGCCAAGTTAACCCCTCTTTTTTAAAAAATATATTTTATTGATTTTTTTACAGAGAGGAAGGGAGAGGGATAGAGAGTTAGAAACATCGATGAGAGAAAAACATCCATCAGCTGCCTCCTGCACACCCCCTATTGGGGATGTGCCCGCAACCAAGGTACATGCCCTTGACCGGAATCGTACCTGGGACCCTTCAGTCCACAGGCCGACGCTCTATCCACTGAGCCAAACCGGTTAGGGCAGTGGTCGGCAAACTCATTAGTCAACAGAGCCAAATATCAACAGTACAACGATTGAAATTTCTTTTGAGAGCCAAATTTTTTAAACTTAAACTTCTTCTAATGCCACTTCTTCAAAATAGACTCGCCCAGGCCATCGTATTTTGTGGAAGAGCCACACTCAAGGGGCCAAAGAGCCATATGTGGCTCGTGACCCGCAGTTTTCCGACCACTGGGTTAGGGCAAGTTAACTGCTCTTGCTTTGGTTTCCTCATCATAAGAGTCTGAATAATCCTCATAATTATAACAACCACGACTACCACTACTACCTCTTTCTGGTTTGCAATCTTCACAGCATGATGCACCATATGCTAGAATCAGTTTCTGGGACAGCATAAAAGTCAAAATAGTGGATGTTATTACAGTTATAATTATCTATTTGAGAATGAAAGAAATTTTTTTCTAAAATAATTATTTTAACAAAATATGTAGGAAATGCTAAAGTTTAAACAGAGAAATACAAAAGATGAGAATTCATTTGTGTCAAACTGAGGTGAAAGAGTTTTCTCTATTTTGTAGTAAATTAATTTATTGTTCACACGTGAGGAAATTAGTTTTGAACTTTAGATTGAGAGAATGAGGATGCTCTCTGCCACAGATGACTGAAAATAATCGGGGGAAATTGCTGAGGTGTCACTGACAGCGGCAGTGGGGGGCAATGAAATGGAAGCAGTGAGGGGAGCAGGTCCAACCGAGATCCTGGAAGTGCTACTGGGCAGAACATGAGGACAAGCTCCTTGAGTACCCTTGATCAATGACCTTGATTTTTTTTTCTCAAATTACTCAAATGTCGGGTGTTTGGGGGGCAGGGTGGTAGTAATGCTTAATATTTGAGCCTCTATTGTTTTGAGCTCTATAGTCATCAATAAAATTTTAGAATGACAAAAATGAAATATTTGAGATTTTCCTTTAAAAAATTCACTTCCTGAAATTAAATTCTGATATGGAGGAAATACTAAAGAGAGAGGTAAATAACTCTCTCCTTCCCTCAGAAGACAATTGATATTTCTAATGGGAAAATAACTCAGGTATGAAGATTTTACTATCTGCCCTAGCCAGTTTGGTTCAGTGGATAGAGCATTGGCCTGGGGACTGAAGGGTCCCGCGTTTGATTCTGGTCAAGGGCACATGCCCAGGTTGTGTGCTTGATCTCCAGCAGGGGGGATGCAGGAGGCAGCCAATCAATGATTCTCTCTCATCATTGATGTTTCTATCTCTCTTTCCCTCTCCCTTCCTCTCTGAAATCAATAAAATATATAATATATATATATATTGATATATATATATATATCCCCTTTTAAAATTTTTATTCATTAAACATGTTTAAATACCTGTGGACACATATGTATATATGTAGATACATGTCTTTATAGCAACTGTACTCATAATAGTCCTAGAGGAGAAGCAATACACATATTCATCAACAAGTAAAAAAAACAAGTAAATTGTGGTATATTTATTCACTTAAATAAATTTTAAAAGGAAAAAATATGGCTACACACAACAACAATAAGCAGAATTTTGTAAGTGCTTTATTGGATGAAAGAAACCAGACACAAAAGAATTCATAGAAGCTAATTCCATCTATATGAAATTCATGAAAAGAAAGAAAAACTAATCTCTAGGGATATGAGAATAGAGGTTTCCCCAATGGAGAAAGACAGTGGGTATAGACTAGGAAGGAGCACTAGGAAATCTCATGGGATGATAGAACTATTCTAGATCTTAATATGCATGGTGGCTACATATGTAAAAAAATCATCAAATTGTATATGTAAAGTTAAGGCCATTTATGAATTTTACTAAATGGTGTGTGTGTTCATAATTTTGAAAAAAATTTCCTGAATAGTTTTTAAGTACAGTGAGACTGGAGGGTGGCAGGGTACCACGGACCATTAAGCAGACCTTAGGAGGTCACCTCAGAAGACTGACTCATAGATAAAATACATGATTCTTAATTACTTTGAAGTTCAGGTAAGAAAAATTTAGTATGACTATGTCCTTCTTTCTACCCCTCCCAAAAAAACTTGAGTTTTTTCTGAAATTTAAATTTCCCTGGGCATCCTACATTTTTATTGGCTAAGTCTGATAATCTTGGCCTGAGATGAAGGCCTGGGGTTAAGAAATACTGCACTGGGTAGATATCACTTTGACTTCCACTGCCATTGCCAGATAAATCCCAATGGATTGATTTCTTATGAGCCAAATAAAAATTTTCTTGGTAATATTAAGCAGGAAGAAGACTTTCCTTTTGTTACCGGGAAACCCCTACCTGGGCTCAGGCTGCCTGTCGCTGTGTCTAATAATGAAGTCAGGGTTGAATCCTATAAGGCGTTTATTGAGAAGGCTAACCAACCAAGAAGACAGGGTGCTCACAAGCTTTCAAATCCTGCCTTACAGCAAGGTGCAGGGGACAGGATTATAAAGCGGAAGGAGCTAGGGTGAGGCTGGGAGTGTAATGCAGCTACACGCAGTCCTGGGGGTCCGCAGATGTCAGCTATTGTCTTTCAATGAGATGATGCTGATGAAATGATGTTTTGACTCCTGGTGGGTCGGTCTGACCATGCTTATCGGTTCTGCTTGCTGGATTCACTGCTGAGTCACCTCCTTAATCACTTCGCACAGGCCTTGAAAAGGAAACTTAAGAAAAACTTAACTCCCCTATTCACATAAGTATATGTGTTCTAAGATTTAAAATAATATGATTACTTTTCAGATTAATTCGGGTGCTCTACTGATCACTTTTTCAGATTTTAACTCATTAATTCTTGACTTTTCATCTTATAGAACTAGAGAGGAACGAAGTCTCAGGATAGAGAAAACTTATTTTAACAATTAAGAGTTGAAATGCTATGTTATCCATTCAAGCAGGCACCATGGGTGCTGGTGCCATCTCTAAGCCCTGTGGGAAGAATGGGCAGTGCCAACAGATGGCCACGTTTTGTTTTTCAAGATTAATCTTGCCTTTGTGGCACTAAGCTGCTACTTCGGATTTGCCAAGAATGGTCAGCATGTCGTGTGTTAATTGTTGGCAGGGGCTGCTCAGTGACTTTATATAGCAGCTCACAGTGGGCTCTTGATTAAGGAGAGTGCGCAGCTCCCAGCTACAGCAGGACTGCCTTCAACAAAGTCACTAGACACTACACCTTTAATATTACTAGCACAGTAGGTGGGAAACAAGTGTTATTTTTGGCTCTGTGCCTGCGACTATAAAGTCTGCATTGAGTGGCTTTTAAGCAGCCACTTCTCCATCAAGCAGAGCAAATTAAAGGGGGCAGTGAATAGCTAATGGAATGTTAGCATGAGCAAAGTCCAGTCATCTCTGTTAGTTTCAGAGATTAGCAGGAGAAAGAAGATATGTACACTGCTGGACAACAATGTGGTATCATCTATTTCTCAGTGGGAGTAATTTGAGATCAGGTGTTGACAGGTGGTGGTCTCCCAGGATAATATTAGGCACTTTGCATAAGTGGAGATTAACAGGTTGTTTCAAGATATTCATGTCACTAGCATTTTATGAATGAGAATTTGTGAAAAAAAATTCAAAGGTAACTATTCAATATATCTTTTTAAAGAGATAGGTGAATCTTAAGCCAATGGTTGACCCAAAGAATGTCTATTCTGTAGCTATTTATTAAAACAACAGCTCCTGAAATAATAACAGGACATTTCTAATAAAAAGCCCATGTCAAGATATACCAACCAAATTAAAGAGTATTATGATTTGAATTAACCTAACAAAATTAACTGGATGCTTATGGAAAATTTGGGCATGTATCACACAATTAAAACCATTTCTGCTATGGCTGGTTTGACTCAGCAGTTAAGTGTCGGCCTGTGGACCGAAAGGTCACAGGTTCGATTCCCAGTCAAGGGCATGTACTTCAGTTGCAGGCTCAATCACCACCACTACCCTCCCCCCGCCCCCCCCCCCGGCCCCAGTAGGGGTGCATGCTGGAGGCAACCAATCAATGAGTCTCTCTCACATCAATGTTTCTCTCTCTCTCTCCCCCCACACACTCCTCCTTCCCCTCCACCTCTCTAAAAATATCAACGGAAAATATATCCTTGGGTGAGAATTAAAAAAAAAAAATTCTAACTCAAAAACAGAGGCTGGGGCCCTGACAGTGTGGCTCAGTGGTTGAGCACTGACCTATGAACCAGGAGGTCATGGTTTGATTGCTGGTCAGGGCATATGCCCAGATTACGGCCTCTGTTCCAGTATGGGGCATGCAGGAGGTAGCTGATCAATGATTACCTCTCATCATTGATGTTTCTATATCTCTCTCCCTCTCCCTTTCTCTCTGAAATCATTAAAAATATATTAAAAAACAAACAAACAAACAAAAGGCCTGGAATCAAATTTTAGGAGGACCAGGCCCCTCATGATGTTCAGTTTTTAAAGAAATTTATTTACTTTTATCTGAATATAAAATTTGTGTGTATTTATAGGAAGACACTTGGCAAAGATGAGTAAAATATAGTGGAAAATGAAATATAATTATTGAAATTAATTATTAACTGAAATTAAATTATTAACTGAAATTAAATTATTAAATTATTAAATTAATTAAATTATTAAATTATTAACTGAAATTAAATTATTCACCAGTGATTGGCCTTTGTGAATTTCCTCCAAATTTAATTTATTTACATCACTCAGTTTATATTGGATTTATGTAATTGATACTGTATTATGTGATTCATTAACCGTTTAAACAAAAGTAATTCAAGATATCCAAAGCATTATATCAAAATTTAATATTCTATATAATAAAAGGCTAATATGCAAATTGCCCGAATGGTGAAATGACTGATTGCTATGATGTGCTTTGACCACCAGGGGGCAGACGCTCAATGCAGGAGCTGCCCCCTGGTGGTCAGTGCACTTCCACAGGGGGAGCGCTGCTCAGCCAAAAGCTGGGCTCATGGCTGGCGAGTGCAGCGACTGTGGCGGGAGCCTCTCAGGAAGTGGGCCTAAGCTGGCAGTTGGACATCCCCCCAAGTCTCCCGGTCTGTGAGAGAGTGCAGACCAGGCTGAGGGATGCTCCCCCCCTCCTCCCCCCCCCCCCACCCCCCGCTCTGAGTGCATGAATTTCGTGCACTGAGCCTCTAGTTGTATATAAAGCTAAAATGAAAATCCCTTTTCACTTTTCTGATCTTTAGTGACAAATGAGAAGAGCCATCCACAGCCTTAGGAAAGTATTATTTCTTGCACATGAGCAATATTGTTTATGTATATTTTAGCTTTTTATTTTCTGAGGTGAATAATGTAAATTCTTAGGAATCAAAAACAGCATGTACTCAGTAATAATTTACTGAACTGGATTTATCGATCTTAGCTTTTGCTCATCCTATAAGGCCTAGTGTTTGCCACTCTATCTACAAATACCAACTATCAATCCTCTACTCAAAAAATGAACCAGGGTAATTTGTTTAAATGTTCTTTCTTCTTTTGTCACAACATTAAATTTTCACTAAGTAAAGGTGCTCTCTCCTCTAAATAGTTCTTGAATATGACACTACCTTAGTACTGGCCATGATAACCTTACCCAAAATTGCTGCATAGTTAAATGTTTTTCCTGCCTCAGAGCTCAAATTCCTTCATTCTTCACACACACACACACACACACACACACACACACACATACACACACACACACACACACACACAATTTTTTTAAATACACAAATCTTAATGTGTAAGTCTCCTTCTAAAACTTGTCTATAGTTCTCCTCATTGCCAATAACATAATGTTAATGTTTCTCAACAGGATCCTTGAGGACCTGGCCCAGTTTCACTTTCTGCCTCTTTTCCCTTCACTGAGAGCTCCCTGGAGTTGCATGCCTTCATGATTTCTCTGCTGTTGTTCTGTCTGTCTGCAATGCTCACTCTGGGCCCACTCATTTCTACTTATGTTTCAAACCCCAAAATATTACTTTAGTGTAAAACCTTCTTAATTTTATGAGTTCTAATTAATCAACTACAACAACCATGACTGAAACCCTCAAAGAGATATAAATTTCATGGACATTTTCATATCTAATAGTGCATGACAATTACAAAATATTGGCAATTAAAAAAACTTTTTATGACACTAGAAAAAGAAAGGCAGTTTACACGGAATAGGTAGTTGAAAGTGTAACATAGTACTATTATTTTTAGCTAGCTATCATTTCTGGCAGTCAGGTGTACTGTTTATGTGGATTAATGTCATCACTAAAAGCAACTAAATATTCTAGATAAAATATTTTGAAAAAGTAATATTTTATGCATCCATAAGCAATATGGGTATCTGTATAAAAATGATAAAATTAAATTTATAACTCATACAATATATATAACCATATTTAAGTAGACTGTATATGTAAATGTGAAAAGCATAATTTTAAAACTTTTATGAGAATATATTGAAGAATATTTTTGTACTCATGAAAAGATTTCTTAAACAAATCCAAAAGAATGGATGAAAAGGAAAATGATAATAAATTTGAGTACATTATAATTACAACTTTGTATCTCTCAAAAAATATGCTTTAATGTGGAAATGACAAGCAAAACCTGAGAGGACATTATAGATATGGTAAGTCATACCAGTAAAAATTTAATATCAAGAACAGATAAATGAGAATATTAGTGAGAAAAAGTAATTAATCCAGAAGCACAATTGACAAAAAGTATATGAACTGGGAATTGAAAGAAGAAGAAACCTATCAATATCTCCAAAATATAATATTGAATGAAATACAAAGTTGAAGAAGAAAATATGCAATATATTATGATTTAGATATTTAAAATTTAAATTAGGCTAAACAATACCATAATTTATATTACCATAATACCATAATACATATTATTTGGAACATAAATAAATTTTATATGAAAACATGTTTGGGAATGGACCAAAAATACATTTTCAGGATTTAAGGGTATTAATGGAGATCTATACAATTTTTTTTTGTAATGCTTTTTGTTAAGCTGGATTACAAGAGCATGGGTGTTTGCTTTATTATTGTTACATAATTTTTTT
Organism: Eptesicus fuscus; assembly: GCF_027574615.1. NCBI lineage: Eukaryota > Metazoa > Chordata > Mammalia > Chiroptera > Vespertilionidae > Eptesicus > Eptesicus fuscus. The sequence goes on along the minus strand of NC_072475.1, from coordinate 87,671,802 downwards.
TTGTATTTCTGAACTATTTACCATAAAATTCAAATCATGTGTAATTTGTTGAGATGACAATTACTAGTAGTGAAGCTGTGGTCCATAATTACTAACAATAAAACATGGTTTAGGAGAAATTTCACTGTATTTTTGTTTACTTTCTAATGCTGGTTCTACTTTTATGAATTAATTAAAATATGCTCAAAATGTTTTCTTTTTTATTTACTTTTCTAAAGGACACTTTGCTGATGTGGCCTTAGCAAAGCAATTTGCTGAAAGAATCAATTTAATTTATTTCCACTTATATTTCTTCAGTGGTGACTTAGCGCACATGAAGGACTTAAAGAGATCCAAGGAGAATGTCAGTCATAGACTGATTAGCATGAACTGCTTCGAGTGATGCATAATCTTTGACAACCATGGTAGGAACTTATTCTTCCAAGAGTGACCAGAGGACAGGCACCTATAGATGTCATCTGCCACCTTTAATTTATTAACTGACTTATAACTTGCTTTCATAGGCATTTGTTATATTCCTTAAACTTGACCTTCTCTTTTGCAACTTGATATAGTTATTGAAATGAATTGCCCTTCCCAACTCCTCACTCTAAGAAATCAATAAAAGCATTTTTTTTTTTAATATGCTATTGAACAGAAAACTTGAGAAGTGCTGAGAGCGCTGGCACTTCAGAGAACATAGGTTATAAAGGGCCCATTTGTGTAAACATTTCTAATACTATTGTTCATGCCCATTGATTACTCTCCCATATTTAAAAATCACATGACCTTTTAACAAAATAAATGACATTTTTATAGTACTAAGTTCTTCATGGATTATCTTAAAAACCTGATTATAACACAATAGCAAAAAATAACTATTTTAATTAGATACTGAATAAAATTAAAAAAAAATATTTTAGGGCATTTATGTTCCACTTCTGTGGTTGGCAAACATTTTCACACACAAACAAACAAACAAAAACAAAATAAATATTTGGGGGAGCAACAGTTAAAATAGAGGACAGAATATTGGCACTTATGTAACCTTTTATAATGTAACCATTTGCAAATATAAAAACTATTCTTTTCTTGTGGGCCATAAAAAATGGTTGATGGGACAAATTTGGTATATTTAGAAGATGTGGTATTGGGTGGACTTCAAGTTTATGTTTAATTTGTTTTAAATAAGAATAAGTGTCTACAGTACAGTCTTAGGAAGACAAGCTGTGCAGCCATGTGTGGTGGGCACATGTGTCTCTTGGCTTCTCCCTCTCCATCATGGTCCTCAGCTGACCCTGATACAGCCTCAGTGCCTCTGCCCACTCCCGATTGCTTCCAGCTCAGCATCCTTATGTTCATCTTGGCTACTTTCACAGCTTCGGCAACTGCCACAAAAGCAGTATAGAAGTGACTCATATTTTGGAAATATGGAATTAATAACATGTGACAAAATTTAATATAAAAATGTGAAACATGTGAAGTGGTAAAATAGAATGGCAATTAGTGATGTTCAGCTGGCTGGTTGATTCTAGAGAACACTGATCGGAGCTGCACTGATGCTGCTGAAGCACTACATTATAATATGGAATATGATATGGAATTATAAATATTTAATAAATACATTCATTGTATATATTATTGATAAAATTTATAATGAGACTCAGACTGCTCTATTTCATAGAAAATAACCAAAATTATTGTGTTTATTGTTTTCAAGTCACAAATTAAAACATTTTATGATAATAAGTTTTCTCTTAGTACACTCATAAATCTGTGAAGGCTTCCAAATCACATTTTGGAAAATGATGTAAGAGATATTGTTTTAGTTACATATACAATTTCTTACTTCCCTACAAAACATACTTTTTGGTCATTTGTTATTCCTCAGTCATTTAGAACAGTATTTAAGAGCCCCAGGCCATTAAAATGTGCAAAAAAATGTACATTTCTCTCATTTGTATGTTAAGAGTTCATAGAATGTTGAGCAAAGCCCAATTAGACACTGCACTGCAAACATTTTACACATTCCACAGCAGAAAAAAGCAGGGTCATGAGAGTAGTGATCTGTCTTTCTAAGAGATTGAATGTGAGGGTATTCCTGAGAAAAAAATCTTGAAAAAGGTATCTGGCTGGCTGGCTGGATAGATTTAAGTACATTTAAGTTCCTAGTATAACACAGGGTGATTTAGAAACAATAAGAGGGAGATATAGAAATATATAACAGACAATTCAAAGAATATAAAATCCTGATGATTGGTATACACGAAAAATACTCAATTTCATTAATAACAAAGAAAATACAAATTGAACAACACTGAGGTACCATTTTCTGCCCAGAGTATTGACAAAAGTTGAAGCGATTAATAGCATCTTGGTTGGCAAATCCTCTCTAATAAAAGAGTAATATGCAAATTAACCATCACTCTGCTACACAAGCCACACCCACCAGCCAATCAGAGCGAGTATGCAAATAAACCCAACCAAGCTGGCGGTTAATTTGCATAACTAGGCACCCTGAGCGGACCCCCTGCAATGGATCGCAGGGAGCTGGGGTCCGCTCCAGCACCAGGCCGAAAACCTCCGGCGGAGGCTTTTGGCTGGTGCCAGAGCAGACCCCCTGCAATCGATAGCAGGGAGCTGGGTGTCTGCTCCGGCCCCAGGCTGAAAGCCTCCGGTGGAGGTTTTCGGCCTGGTGCACTGGCGGACCCCCTGCGATTGATCACCTGGGCAGGGAGCTGGGGGTCTGCTTGTGGCCTAGGCAGGAGGGGACCCCCTGCCATTGATCGCAGGGAGCTGGGTTTCCACTCCTGCCCAAGAGGCTTTCAGTCTGGGCAGGCCTGGGCAGGGTTGAGCTGGTGATCAGAGGGAGCTGGAGGGGCCTGCCCAGGCCTAAAGTTTCGGCCAGAGGCTTTAGGCCTGGGCAGGGCCCAGCCGTTGATTGGTGTGAACTATAGAGGAAACATCTTTTCTGACTGCACATTGGCTAAGCTTCCTGTATGCCACTGGTAATATTCTTAGTAACTTGGGTAATAAGAATCCAAAAAGGTGATCTAGGGTTTTTCCACCACACTTCTGGAGAAAAAAATGAAGGTCTGCTGCTGGAGGGCTAAGAAATGTCATATTATGCCCTAGCCAGTTTGGCTCAGTGGATAATGCCTTGGCCTGCAGACAGCAGGGTCTGGGTTTGATTCTGATCAAGGGCATGTACCTAGGTTGCAGGCTCCTCCCTGGCCGGGGCCCAGATCAGGGCTCATGCAGGAGGCAACCAATCAAAGTGTTCCTCTCACTTTGATGTTTCTCTCTGTCTTTCCCTTTCTCTTCCACATTCTCTAAAAGTCAATGGAAACATATCCTCAGGTGAGGATGAAAAATAAATAAAGAAATTTATAGCCTATGAAAGACACATCTTGAAAATGCCTAAAGAAAGTTGTCATTTTTTCTTGGTGAAGGGACTGGAGTCCGTGTTGATGAAAACACCTTAGTGGCTGCGGTGACTGACAGCGGCTGCAGCAGTGGGGTGATGGGGCTGGTGCCTTCCCCTGACCAGCCCAGTTGCCTCCCACAAAGGGAGGCCAGACTGCGGCTTAGGCCCCATCCCCATTGGGCGTGGGCCTGAGCCGTCAGTAGGACATCCCCTGAGGGCTCTCAGTATGTGAGAGGGACCCCCAACCCCCAGTGCATGAATTTCGTGCACCGGGCCCCTAGTATGTGAAGAAATGAGTACTTCCACTAATTTACAGATCTATAAAATATTGAACTTTGAAGGGAGTTAATTGGTTACATTTTTAATTTTAGCAATAGTGGTGCTCTTTTTATCACATAGAATTCCTTTGGTATCAAGTGAAAAAAAAAAATATTTCAAATTGGGAAAACTCTTAAGAACAATTTTTGACTCCTAAGATAAAAAGACTCGGGTTTCAGATTCAGCTTGATATGGGATCCAAACAATACCAATAGTGATCAATTTCTCTTTCTCTGTCTGTCTCCCTTACTTTTATCTCCATCTTCTATATTGATTAAATTCCCAGATTGGTGTAACATCTCTGGAATCTACATTCTGGAAACTTCATAATAATAATAATTATAACAACCTAATAATAGACAAATATGCAAATTGACCGCACCTTCGCTACGACCAAGCCATGCCCACCAGCCAAGCCATGCCCGCCAGCCAATCAGGATGAGTATGCAAATTACCCCAACAAAGATGGCGGCTAATTTGCATATCAAGACAGCATAAAAAGAAGCCAAGAGCTGCAGAAGGGAGCAAAGCTGTGGAGAAGCAAGCAAGCCGGGGGGAGAAGGGAGGAGCGGAGGCGGGGCCAGGGGCAAAGGAAGGAGAGCGGGCGGGCTGGCGGAGAAGGCGGGGCGGGGGAGAAGGGAGGAGCGGAGGCGGGGCCGGGGGAGAAGGGAAAAGCAGGCGGGCTGGCAGAGAAGGCGGGGCCGGGGGAGAAGGGAGGAGCTCAGGCGGGGCCAGGGGAGAAGGAAGAAGAGCGGGCAGGCTGGTGGAGAAGGGAGAAAAGCAGGCGGGGCGGGGGATAAGGGAGGAGAGCAGGCAGGGCGGGGTAGAGTGCAGCAGGAAACCCTATTGCAGGATTTTTCCTGCAACAGGAACGCTAGTAATGTATAAGAAACATAACCAATGGACACAGATATGAGAGGGGTGGTGGGGGCATGTGCTGGGAGTTGGAGGTGGCCAATGGGAAAAATGGAGACATGTAATACTATATGTAATATTTTAAACAATAAAGAATTTAAAAAAAAGAAATAGTGTCAACATCTGGTCCCAGAACTCTCAGTAAAAGTCTCATAAGATGAATTTCCACATCTGTATTTTAACTACCCTTTGAGACTACAGCAATAATGATATCTGGTCAGACATTTCTGAGTATATGGAACCTTTGAATCTGAATGAAATCAACTCAATCATCAGAACCACATGAACTCAGCAACAAATGATTTATCAGAAATAAACTAAGGTACAAAAGGTTCAATGACAATTATCTAAAAACAGATTTGTCACCATACTTCTTTTGTGTACACAGCTACACTTTCAGACTATTTACCAGTTCATAGGAGGTTGGGCAAATCCCAATTAGACATTGCCCAGCAATACTAATGTTGAAAAACAAAAAGAAACAATAATGTTTGTTGCAGTTTTGTTTCAAATACAAAAACAAAATACAAAACTCAGACCATTCAGAAGAATATGCTTGACTATGTTTTGGTACATAAATACTAGGGAATATGATATAACCATTTAAAAAACTATGAGACTTTTCAAGAAATATTGAGGAAAAGTAAAATGCAGATTATGTGAAGAATTTGATCTATTTTTTCCAAACAACATGAAAATATAGAAATATATGTTCAGTATACATGTATATAGACAGATGAGAAAAATTTACTATAGATGTATATTTTTATTTCTTTAGGATTTTTTTGAGAGCAAGTGACAGGCAATGTATTCCAGGCTGGCTAAATCCCAAAAGGAAACTTATGAATCTGAAATGTGGAGGGTTTGATCCAGATATAAACATCAACAGGGCATGATTTACATCTCTCCCTGTTCTAGTCACTAGTCAGAATTCTCCAGAGCAACAGAACCAATAAAAGATCTCTCTTTCTCTCTTTCTATCTCTCTCCTCCTCTCTTCTCTCTCCTCCTCTCCTCTCTCTCCTCTCCTCTCCTCTCCTCTCCTCCTCTCCCCTCCCCTCCCTTCCCCTCCTGTTTCCTCCCCTCCCCTCCTCTCCCCTCCCCTCTCCTCTCCTCTCCTCTCCTCTCCTCTCCTCTCCTCTCCTCTCCTCTCCTCTCCTCTCCTCTCCCCTCTCTCTCTCTCTCTCTTTCTCTCTCTCTCTCTCTCTCTCTCTCTCTCTCTCTCTCTCTCTCTCCATGATTTGCTCTAATTCAAATGCTAATCTTTTCTGTAAATATCCTCACAGGCACTTCCATAAATAATGTATGTTTTACCCAGCTGTCTGGGCATCCCTTTGTCCATTTTGGGTGACACACAAAATGAACCATCACATCCCCTCTTCGATGTACTATCATCTATACTGACTGCATTTTAACCCAGTCATGGACGTTTTCCATCTTGCATATAAAAGTAGAAGGGGTCTGTTATTTTTAATTTAGATTTTCCTGTATATTTAAAATGACTTCATTGAGCAAATATTATTTTAAATAATATGAATAATTTTTAAAAGTAGAATTACAGTTAGAATTAAAGAAAGGTTGTCTCACATTTATAGAAACTTGTAATATTCATGATTTTACATGGGGCAAGGAACCCTGTGTCTGGGCGGCTTGTTATTGAAGCAACACAATGATTCATGATTAAGAGAAGTGTTTTATTTAGAAAAAGCTTGACTCTTGCCTTTGCATCCACTAGTCACAGGGGTTCAACAACAATCAGTTTCCTTACACATAAAGAGGATGTGCCAGTTATCGATTTATTTTCTCTTAGCTCTAAATCTCCCCTTCTTTGCTCAGCTTTCTTGTTCTGCAGCTGGCGCCTGTGAACACACCTCTTGCAGAGAGCAATGCTAGGCTCTGCCAAGAGAAGGCACTGGAGGGACACCTCAAGAAGGGGAGCTCCTCTTTCTGGTCCCGGGGTGCCCGCACCTTGTTCTTGTGTTACATATACCTGTGCTACCAGAAACACCCCGTGGCTCACTCACTTTCCTGTGACTTTGCCAGCACCACAGGGTTTCTGTTTACCAGCTCCTGCTTCCTAGGAGCCTAGTGGCCAGCTTCCGGGTCACCAGCTCTGATGCAGACCAGCTCTGATGTGCCACTCTGCAGGGAAGTCCTCTGCTACCCAAGGGGCTGCTGCCATCCTCGCTTCACTGAGGTCTGAGTCTCAGCCTTGGAGAGCACTTTTTTACATTTGCTCTTTCAAATTAGTAGCTGCTCTCTCGCTGCCTTTCCTGCTCCTGTATTTTTTAATAATTTTCCCTTATTTTGTTACAATTAGCCTTGTTTTTTAAATGAATAATTATTTACATTCAACTTTCCCTAAAAAACTAATAATTTTTTGGTTTTCTGACTGTGCCTTGATCAATAGTGAAATAATAAGAATCTCTGCTTTTGAGGGACTGTTGAAAAGTTTAAATAAATAAAAAATCAAAAGCACTCAATAAATACTACTTATAATTATTATGGTATGATTATTATAGTTATGTTTGGTACATTCTAAGGAATGAAAGTTTCTTTCAGATATTAGACAATTTCTTTTATTTATAACTAGAGGCCTGGTGCATGAAATTTGTGCATGGAGGGGGTGTCCCTCAGCCCAGCCTGCACCATCTCTAATCTGGGACCCCTTGAGGGATGTCCAACTGCCGGTTTAGGCCTAAACGGGCAGTCAGACATCCCTCTCACAATCCAGGACTACTAGCTCCTAACCACTCGCCTGCCTGCCTGATTGCCCCTAACCACTTCTGCTTGCCAGCCTGATCACCCCCTAACCACTCCTCTGCCAGCCTGACCGACACCTAACTGCTCCCCTGCTGGCCTGATTGTCCCTAACTGCCCTCCCCTGCCAGCCTGATTACCCCTAACTGCCCTCCCCTACTGGCCTGGACACCCCTAACTGCCCTCCCCTGCTGGCCTGGTTGCCCCCAACTGCCCCCCCCTGCAGGCCTGGTCCCTCCTAACTGCCCTCCCCTACTGGCCTGATTGCCCACAACTGCCCTCCCCTGCTGGACATCTTGTGGCATCCATCTTGTGTCCACATGGGGGCAGCCATCTTTGACCACATGGGTACAGCCATCTTGTGTGTTGGAGTGATGGTCAATTTGCATATCACCTCTTTATTATATAGGATTATCTTTTCCTTCTTTCTCAATTGTCTGTGTTTAGTAGTACAAGAAGATGGTGTGTTGAAATGTTTAGCTATCTAACACCTATACTTCTGACAGAGCCAGGTAAGGTGTACATCTTTGATGTCAAAATTTCACATAAAAACAACAATAAACTACCACTACACATCTATGAAGTAGCCAAAATTCCAAACATTGATAATATCAAATGTTGGCAAAGATTTATAATCAAGTGAACAACAGGAACTCTCATATATTGCTGGTGAAAATGCAAATTCATATAGCTGCTTAGGAAGGCAGGTTGGGAGTTTCTTACAAAATTAAACATTCTCTTACCATATGATCCAGCAATTGTGCTCCTTGGTATTTACCCCAAATAATTGAAAACTATACACAAAAATCCTGCACACCCATGTTTATAGCAGCTCTATTTATAATTGTCAAACTTGGAAGCAACCAAGATACTGGTATCTTCAGTAGGTGAATGGATAAACTATAGTATATCCAGGAAATGGAACATTGAGCACTAAAAGGAAATAAACCATGAAAAGATACAGAAGAATAAATACAGATTACAAAGTGAAAGAAGCCAACCTGCAAAGGTTTTATGTTGTATACTTCCAATTATATGATATTCTGGAAAAGGCAAAACTACAGAGACAGTAAAAAGATCAGTGGTTGCCAGGGGTTGGGGCTGAGGGATAAATAGGTTGAGCTTAGAGGTTGAGTATAGTGTTTTAGGGCAGTTAAACTATTCTGTATGATACTATAATGATGGATATAGCCACTATATATTAGTCTATACCAGTGGTCGGCAAACTCATTAATCAACAGAGCCAAATATCAACAGTACAACGATTGAAATTTCTTTTGAGAGACAAATTTTTTAAACTTAAACTTCTTCTAACGCCACTTCTTCAAAATAGACTCGCCCAGGCTGTGGTATTTTGTGGAAGAGCCACACTCAAGGGGCCAAAGAACCGCATGTGGCTCGCGAGCCGCAGTTTGCTGACCACGGGTCTATACCCATAGAATGTACAATACTAAGAGTGAACCCCAATGTAAACTGTGGATTTTGAATGATTATGATGTGTCCATGCAGGCTTGTCAATTATAACAAAGGTGCCATTCTGATGGGGATGTTGATCATGGAGAAGGCTCTGCATGTGTGGGGTCAGGAGGTATATAGGGACTTTCTGTATCATCTGCTCAATATTACTGTGACTTCAAACTAGTCTAAAAAATAAAGTCTATTAAAAAATTACAGAGTTTATCTACTTTTTTTAATTTGCCTTTGACTAGATAATTCCTATATAATAAAAAGCTAATATGCAAATTTTCCCCTCTACTGGGAGTTCGACTGGGAGTTCAACTGCCTGTGGCCTCTCACTCTGGCCGGCTGGCCTAATTGGCCCCAATCGGGGTGGGCCAGCCAGACTCCACCAGTGCACAAATTTGTGCACCAGGCCTCTAGTTATCTAATAGATGCCTAACAAATATATATTTTTAATTTATTTGTTTTAGAAACACCTTCAATGTTTTTACCATAGGAAAATATTCATTTTAAAAAGTGACTTTTATTTTTTTTAGCTAAGCTGAAGAAAAGTAAGAGAGTTGAATGATGTTAATGAATTAAAAATTTTATTCTAGCTTTTTAAAATAACTAAATGGAATCATCCATGTATATTACAATTCATTTTCTACTTACTGTTTTGTATAAACCCAATAAGAATATATTTGGTCTAAGCACAAAATTCTAACTGTTTTCATTTATCTGAAGCAGAATGCCATATTCATAATGCTATTTCAGGAATACAGTGTTTTCTTCCCAAAGAGGTAATATATTTCATTTAATTTTCATGTTGTGTGCCTACACATATAATTAGAAGAAATTTAATCAGCTACAAATACCGCCACCAAGAAGCCTGGGAACTTGGCTACTGGTAATTGGATTTGCTTTTCAACTGCAAATTGTTCACTTTGTGAAGGTTTTGTTCATAGACCTTTTCTGAATACATTTAAAAACAACACTTGAAGTTCAATTTATTTTAGTGATGCATACAATTTTTTGATAGAAAAATAGGAAATTGGTGGAAAAAAATAAAAGCTATGCCTATTGGGAGTCACCGAAGCATATCTCAAAACAAAAAACGAAACACACATGAGTGATCTAAATGTATTAGGAAGAGTTGGGGCCAGGAGTGGGGATGGAGAATTTATAATCAAGTGAGCCAAGATAAAAACCTAATTTGTATAAGTTATAGAGCAGAAAATAGATGACACCCACACAAAAATAGTATACTATTTTTAAGGAGTGCTTATGAAAAATTATTTACAAAGATGTGGACAAGGTGCAGAGAAACCACAAAGGGCAATGTCATACCCAGTGGGCTATTAGCAGCAGGTCTGTTACCACTCCTAAGCCTGGGAGGTTACCAGTTACAGGGACCTAAAATGAGAGAATAGGGTAAAAAGGCCTTCCTTGAAAGAAATGTTGACCTTTAGTTTAGGGACAGCCCCAGTACAGGGTCACCCTGCAGGCATATAAGTAGGGGAGTAAACTCCATGTCCTCATCTATCTCGAACACTTTGATCACCTGTAGAATTTCCCATTGGCAGAATCAATGGGAACCAGCAGTATTAAGGGAGCCTATTGATGTGTTCTAACATAGCTTCCTTGGATGAAGAGCAGGGTAAAGAATGATTGGGAATGGATTTTAAGGAACAAACAGAGGATTTCCAGCAAACTTTTTAACACAAAATAAAACTTTTAATCACCTGTGTGGCCCTCATAAGAATCAAGAAATCAGAATAGTATAAAGAGTAGATAAAAATAAGTAAAGGTTAATATTTAAAAAACATTTCTTAACAACTTAAAACTTGATAGCCTTATTTTAAATCCAATATACATATATATGTATAGATTTATACATATATCTGTCTAATAATTAATAGATATGCTTAAAATGTTTAATGTTTCTTTATTTTAATCCCTATAAACATTTTATATATAAAAAGGAATGTGATGCAGAAAGAAATCCCTTTTGATACTGGAAGAAAGCTTTTTTAAAATTAAAATGTATTAATTATGGGTTTAGAAATGTGTATTTTCAAAAAGATTTTGTAATGTGGAGTGCACATTTATTCCATTATTAATGCACAGTTGAAGGTGAAAAAATTAGTAATGTTGTATTAATGGCATCAATGTTCATCATCTTCCTTGTTAAAAAAATGCTCTGTGCCTTTTTACTTCAAATAAATTCTAGTCTTCTAAACCACATGCTCTCTGAAAGAACATATAATCTAAAACTAATGCTGTTTCATTTGGGAATATTTTGTTTTGGATTTCTTATAATGATTTGGAATACAACTGGTATTCCTTTTAGAAAATGTTTAGATTGTACCAATGTTAACATATCTAAGTGAGAGGCAATAGCCCAGAGGCAGACACAGGGGCACTAGGGATTAAAAACATCCTTTTCTGCAATAAAATCATAAAGTGTAAAATGGGTTTCCAGATAAGTGAGAGTTAATGGCCTTTCTGTTTACTCACTGTGGGCAGAGCAGAGGAAAATCAAAGAAAACCTCTAGAGGCACTGTTGGGTTCCATAAAGCCATTGAAAGTTACAGATTTACACAAGGGATTCTGCAGGGAGAGTGTTTACAAAGTAGATTTCTCAGCATGTTCTGGCATGATAAGGGTTTTAAGGCAGATGGATATAATATGAGTATAATTAAACCTTTTCCAGATAATAGTATAGCAATACCATGTCCTCTAAGGATAGGCAGAACTGCAGCTCTGAGTACATTCATTGTACTCATTTATACCTATGTGTCCTATTCTATTCCATGGTTTCATTAGGAATAATTTTCATGCATATCATTCCCAAGACCTCACTTTATTGTTCTAACATCACCAGTGCTTTAAATAAAGATCCAAAGCATTGAATAAGAAAGGATGAGACTCAGGGAATGGAAGGGACTGGAGCAAAATAAATGAAAGAGGAATTTTCTGACAAAATTTTTATATACACTTTTTCATTACAAATTTTTTTTTTGTCAGTAATTTTTAAAAGTATTGGTTGTCCTTGAAGTCTCAAATGAGAGTTGAAAAAACCGGGACGTTAAATATTGATCGAATTTTAAAAAACTACCTAATTTTGCTTTGGTTCAGAATGATTTTTATACTACTGCCATTCATTATGTTTATCAATGTTTTCACTTACTCTTACCTGGTTTACCTAGTTTGCTTTTTTTTTCCAGTAAAAGAGATTTAGAGAACTTCCTTTTTCACATTTCAAATTATTGTAAACATTGAACAGATGTCTCTATTTTCAAAAATTCCATGATTTGTACAAAATTAATTTGCATATATTCTTATTTTCCTTAATTGAAAATATAAGCAATAGGACAAAAAGTATTTAAAATTGATTTAAAATTGAGAGAAATGTATTTTTATTCGAAGTAGGGCTCTTATATTGGGTAAAAATAAATCTTGCTATTTCCTTCACTGTCTATGAACAGAGTCCAGTGTAAAGATAGAAGCCTCCTCAGCGAAGAGAGGAATATTTTATTCTTACATGATAAAATGATGAACTTTTATGTTTTATTTGCTTATATTTTATATATAGGATATATAAGTCTAAATAAACAATGACCATACCTAGGAAATAACTAGGTCATATTCATCTTTGTATACCTCTCTATATATTTCATTGCTAAATTTCTATCCAGAGACTTTATTTGGTAAATAAATAAATGCAAACAAAACTGAGCAATTGACATAAAGTTTTATAGAGAAAAAAGACAAGAAAGGGAGGGAAGAAAAGAAAGAAGGAAGGAAGGGAGAGAGGGAGGGATAAAGAAGTCTAATCTAAGAATTATATTTGAGTAATTATATTTGAGAAATGCTTATAAATCCATGAATTATATCATCACTCAACTATACAGCTTGGAATCCTTTATTTATGAAAAGAAAAAGTGCCAAACCCTAGGAACATGCCTGATATAATAGAAAAAGAAACCATCTGAAGAATAAGAAGCCTTGCCTCTGCCTTATCCATTTGAACATAAATAAACCATATATTGCAACTGAAAGTCATTTTCCTCATTAGAAAAGTAAAGATTAGACTATATTATTACTAACATTTTCTTCTGAGTCTAATGTTTAACAATTTTCAATGTAACCAAAAATTGATATATTTCTGTGTGGAGATATACAGCCTCAGAAAGAGCAGTAGAAGACTCAGCATTGCTTGACAGATTTACAGACACAAAGTGTAATTAAACAGGCTTTCTAGTCCACACATTAGAAGAGTGAGAATCACGCACAGTCAGCTCTTGTGGGGCACACAGACACAGACAATGTCTTTGGCTTCTTGCCTCCGCAATTTTCCAGCTTCCTAAGTAGAGGCATTGAACAAACACATGCAAATAATCCATTTTTACTAAAGTCAGCATCTAAGAATAGATCAAACAAAGGACAATAGATAGGTGCCAATTCCTCTCATCTTCTAAAAGTATTTTCTATCTGTTTTATGATATAAAGATATTTTTGGCTGCTTAAAATATTGGGAGATTAAAAAGAGATCAACTGATGAATCAGAACTTTTTAGCAATGTTTAAAAAAAACCCTAAAAAAAACACAACAACACAGATATGATTAGAGAAAAAAAAATGTAAAAACCATAATAAAATTTTTTATGAAAGGTGGAAGCTTACTTATCAGAGGCATTGCTACAAAAGGACTTTTGGGGGAACTAAATTTGAAATAGTCAACCTAGGAAGTCTTTTCCTTTACTTATTTCTGTTAAATCCATTTGTGCCCAACACTAGGCATTGCTTTCAGGCTGATGCTTTGAATAGGTCTTGGAATGGAGAAGAAAAAAGGGTGTCCTTCAGCCCTTCATGGTGGTGACCCATAGGAGGGATGAACTCCATTATCTAGAATATGATACAGTGACAAACTTCTCTTAGGTCACCTTTCCTCCAAAAATACAGGAGGAATGTATGGTAAACAAAAACAAACATTTGAAGAAAACCAGCACAATAAATAAAAGGTATAAAAATATAAGAATCAGAGTAGTAAACCTTCAAGATTTTGGCTACTATGAAACAAAAAGAACAAGGCTTTGAAAGAAATATATGTATGCAAAGATTAAAGAAGATAATTCATTCATGAAACAAAGGTAGAAACAAATGAAAACAGAACAAAATTCTCAGTTAATGTTATTGTATAAATTTCTCTACTTAAAAGCATATTTTGTGATTGGACAAAATATTTTGTTATATACCAATAGCCTTACTGGAAACAAAATGATAAAATAAGATTGAAAATAAAGAGTTAAAATGATATGGGGCTAGGGTGCTATTCTAATCAAAAGTATATGGGTATAGAAATTTTGTTATCAGACATTAGGGAGTTTAGCCAGAAGGCCTTAATAGGACAGCAAGGTATATTTCATTTTGGTAAGAATAATAGTCTACAAAAATACCTATCTTTCATAAATCTATATAGGTATACCACAGTAAATTTAAATTTACACAGAAAATCACTGATAGAATTTCAAGGAGTAATAGGATATTCTATAAAATAAAAGCTTAATATGCTAAGTGTCCAGTCATCTGGTCGTCCGTTCAATCAATCAAAGTGTAATATGCTAATGATATGCTAAGGTTGCTCAACTGCTCGCTATGACATGCACTGACCACCAGGGTGTGGATACTCCGACCGGAAGGTAAGCTTGCTGCTGGGGTCTGGCCAATAGGGACTGAGCGAGATGGGCCAGACATGCCCTGGAGCCCTCCTGCGGTTCTTCCTTGGCTGGCCAACCTCCTTTGTCCCTCCCAGGCCCTGATTGTGCACCGGTGGGGTCCCTAGGCCTGGCCTGTGCCCTCTCACAATCCGGGACCCCTTGTGGGATGTCAGAGAGCCAGTTTTAGCCTGATCCCACAGGCCAGACCAAGGGACCCCACTGGTGCACAAATTCGTTCACTGGGCCTCTGGTGTTATAATAAAAGACTGGGCACTCTTTAAAAAAAAGAAAATCTATAGAGCATCCCGTCAAGATGGCAGCATGGATAAATGCGGTACTCGCATCCTCCCAGAACCACATCAAAATTATAACTAAACTTAGGAGGGGCAGAGACATGGAATAAGCTGGCCCCACACCCATGTGTGAGAGATAAAAGTCAGGAGGGATATCTCAACTGCAGAGGTGCCCCCTGAGGACCAAGGCATTCTGGCCCCACACCAGACCCACAGCCCAGGGTTCTAGTGCCAGGAAGAAAAGTCTCCGTGACTTCTGGCTGTAAAAACCAACAGGGATTGTGGCCGAGTGAGACATTGGGCTGTGCGTGGTCTTACTCGGACTCTCTCCCTCTGAGCTCCAGCACTGGGGCAACAGCTCCAAAGGCACCAGATACATACAGGAGGAAGTGAATCATCTAGCACCAGGACGAGAGCCAAGAGCCGGAAGGGCAGCTTTCTCCCAGACAGAAGTACTGGCAGAGGCCATTGTTCCTTTTCTGAAACCCTCTTCCCCTATCACAGAGCCAGCATGTGGACACCATATCTCAGTCTTCATCAACCTGGCTCATACTGTTAGCCAGGTCCTGGTGATTCCTTGAGACTTTGTTCCACCCAACTAGCGAGCCCACCCAAGCTGTTTCCAGTGACTTTTCCACACAAATGGCCTCTTTTGATTTATCTAACATCTCTCAAACAAGCAGCATCTGGCCTTGGCATACCCCATACCTTTTGCTAAGTGGCGCCAGGTCCTGCACTAGGGGCAGCCGGCCTTATTTTGTAGCTTAGCCTTTCCTGGGCACCTCTAAGCCCAGGAGAAGTAGCAGCCATCTGCATATCACTATGTAGCTCAAGAACACACGAGGTGGCTGACCTTGGCCTGAGAGTCACGACACATAGTAGACAGGGAATATAGTCAATAATATTATAATAGCTATGTATGGTGTCAGATGATCACCATAAGAGATTTATCAGGATGATCACTTAGTAAGTTATATAATATCTAAACACTAGGTTTTACATCTGAGATTAATATATGTATGTCAACCGTAATTGAAAAATAAATTGCTTGATAAAAAATGAAATCTATAACTAAAACAGATAAAACATATATTTAAATATTACAATTGATAGTGTGAATTTTATAACCAATAGCTACTAGTATTTTGAAAAACACATGAAACATGAAATTTTGTACAGCAACTTTGGCTAAAGGAAAAATCAATAAATTAGAAAATGCCCATAATTTTACAGGCTACATTCTCTGGTGATGATGTAATATATTTTAGAAAATTAACATCAGAAGCAGAGCCCTCAGACTTTTCAATGTTAAAACCTCAGGAAGGAAGATAATGGAGTAATATTTTAAAGTTGGTGTGTGTGTGTGTGGGGGGGTGCTGA
This sequence comes from Eptesicus fuscus, assembly GCF_027574615.1. NCBI lineage: Eukaryota > Metazoa > Chordata > Mammalia > Chiroptera > Vespertilionidae > Eptesicus > Eptesicus fuscus. The sequence continues at coordinate 87,655,569 of NC_072475.1, read as the reverse complement.
GAGGGGTATAGCTTCACACCCCAGCATTTATATTCTTCATTTAAATGTGAAGGCAAAGTGAGTATAATTCTCAATCTTCAAGGTTGCAGAAGTTTTACCACATAAATATCATTTGGACATCATTATTACAAGAAGTATATAAGTTTGAAAATCACAAAGTGCTAAAACATAAGGAAATAATAAGGAATAACTTTGAAAATTGTAGCTATATACTCACATGCACCTGTACAAATATACTTTTATATCTTTTCTTTCTCATAACAAAGTTCTAACACATTATCACTAAGAAAGGAGGAAAAAGCAAAGTAAGTAATAGGAACAAGACAGTTGAAAAGTTAATTTAAAAAATTGTAAGGAGGTAGCACAGGTTTGCATTTTAATAAGTGCAATAATAAATTTAATAACTGTTATTGTGTACATATAGTATATGCCAGGCACTACATATAAAGAGTTGCATACAACAGAGTGAACAATATAATCTCTGACCATACAATGAAGAAACTGTTAAAAAAAAAAAGAAAGAAAAGGAGGTGGGGATGAACCCAAACAATCTAATTCGAAAATAACCAAAAGACATGAATAGGTATTTCATTAAAGATGAAGTAAGATGGTAAATAGACACATGAAAAACTCAACATCATTAGCCATCATGAAAATTTAATTTAAAACCCTAATGCAGTGATGGCGAACCTATGACACGCGTGTCAGCACTGACACGCATAGCCATTTCTGATGACACGTGGCCGCATGCCGAGGATGAAACATTTGCTGCTCCTGAAGATGAAACATTTGCGACTAGAGTCTTGGAGTTAGTTTTTTCCTCAAAGTGACACACTACCCGAGTTATGCTCAGTTTTTTGGCGAAGTTTGACACACCAAACTCAAAAGGTTGCCCATCACTGCCCTAATGTGATATTACTGCATACTTATCAGAATAGTGAAAATTACAAAATAATATCTAGTGACAACACTAAATATTGATGTAAATGTAAAGAAACTGGATCATTTATATTTACTGGTGGGAATTTAAAATAGTAAAGTAATTCTAAAAAATACTTTGGCAATTTGTTATAAAAATAGACACAATAACCATAAGATCTAGGGATTGCAATTGTCTGCATTCTTTTGAAGAAATAAAAAATAGAGGGAAGACGATGCTATTGAGATGGGAAAAGCTTATAGAAGTGCAGATTTTGGTGGATTAAATATCAGGATTTGATTTAAGTTAAATTTGAAATAACTATTTTATATCCTGATGGAAATGTTATATCAACAATTGGATTAATGAGTGTAGAATTTAGTGTAATGGCCCAGATCAGAGATATGCATGTGGGTGTCTTGGGCTTATAACTGGCATTTGAAACTATGACAATCAATGTCATTATTAAAGGATTGACTGTAGTTAGAAAAGCATTCTAAAGATTGAACCTGGAATGGTTGCAAAGAGAGAATGAAGAAACAACAAAGTAGACTGAGCAGAGTAACCAGTGACAGTGTGTGGGGGTGGTGAGGGTTGGAGGGATGGATAGCTTATGTATGGTGTCTTCTACTCTGGAGATTATGCTTTATATTTCTACTTAAACTATTCATCTAGTGAATTACAGTAGTCATATTTTATGTGAAAGCAACCTGCATTTCTAAAATAAACACAACTTAGTCATGAAGTGTTCTATTCTTTTATATATTGCTGAACTTTTAGGATTGTTAAATCAATGGTCATTAGTGAAACACACCATACCTTGACTAAGCTTTTTTTCTTACATTTTAGTATCTAATAAAAAAATATCTACATTATTTTCCCCAGTATTTGCCCAACAAATTATACTAAAAGAAAGAACACAAAAGCCAGGACAACTAAAAGTGGAGTGTTAGTGAAGGAACAATAAATAAATAAGCTATAGAAGAGAATACTTAGCTCAGAAAGAGACAAATGTATGTCAGTCAAGTTGGTATATGCTAGAGGTACACCATAAATATATGAATAAAAATAAATTACTCAGTACATGAAATGGGGAAAGACAGCTTTCTCTATGAAAAAAGTAAACCTTTATATGTTACTTGAATAAAAAATGATTAAAAATAAAAACATGAAAATACTCTATATTGAATAATATAACAAAAGACATGTAGAAGAGTATTTTTGTCACTTCCTTATGACAGTGAAGAAAAGGTTCATATACAAAAGCTTAAATATAGAATATAGAACTTTAAAAAGTGCTGGGTTTGACAAAATTAAAATTTAGATTTTTTTTAAAAGTTCATTGAAAGACATCATAAAAAAATAAGTAGCAGATTGAAAATATATTTATAATATTTAAGACTTGTTGAGGAACAATATGTAAGCTGCATAAGAAATTGCTGCTTAGGCCCTAGCCGGTTTGGCTCAGTGGATAGAGTGTCGGCCTGGGGACTGAAGGGTCTTGGGTTCGATTCCAGTCAAGGGCATGTACCTTGGTTGCAGGCACATCCCCAGTAGGGGGTGTGCAGGAGGCAGCTGATTGATGCTTCTCTCTCTCATCAATGTTTCTATCTATCTCTCTCCCTTCCTCTCTTTAAAAAAATCAATAAAATATATTAAAAATAAAAAAAGAAATTGCTGCTTAGCAATTAGTAACCAATTATAAACCCAGTTTTGAAATATTATAAAGGCTTTAGTTAGTCACTTATACAGGATAAATCTGAATGACTAACTAATGAATAAAGAGATGTTCATATTTACTGATAATCATGAAAAATAAAGTTAAAACAATAAGCTATATCTTCTACTTATGAGATAAACAAAACATTTTAAAAAGTATTACTAAGAATCTTCAAGAATTGCTACTGCAGTATAAACTATTGTGGCTTTCGGGAGAGCAATTTGCAGTGTTTAGTAAAATTAATTACTAGTATATGTGTATACACTACTGCAAGACAGCAATGCTGCACCTGTGGATATACCCCTGAGAAGCTCGTATGCAGGTCCACAAGGGGATATGCACAAGGCTATTTACACTATGCTTATGAACCCACAACACTGGAGGCAGCCTAGATGGCTAATGGGTCAGTAAAATGTGGTGGTTGCTTAGCCTTGCATACAATGCAACAGTTAGAAGCAGCTAACTAGGTGTGCATATAGCAACAATGATAGATCTTCAAACTGCATGCATAAGGCAAAAGTAGGAAACAGATGTGTCTGTAATATGCTATTTTTATATAAATTAAAGCAACCACATATAAAAACAACAACAAACATTTTTCATAGATATTTACAAATCCAAAGACATATTAAAATACATTTTTGAGAGGGGACTATAAGTAGAAGCAAAGTGGGAATGATGATATAAAGTGGAAAAAAAAAGGGCCTTCAATGGATCTATGATGTACTATGGACCAAGGAGCTGAGAAACTCTACCCTTTGAATTTGAGATATCTCCAAAATAAATTAATAATAAATGATATATTATTATTCATCTATTAGAATAGCAAAAGTTAAGAAAAAATGGTAGGTAATATCAGGGACTTAAGAAGATGTAAGGAAATTATTACTTTTATGCAGTGATGGTTGGAATGGCATCAATGTAGTTTATTGGAAAAATGGAATTTCAGTATATTAAAATATTTAAAATATATGCTTTAGAGAATTTTTACCACAGCAAAAGCTGAGTAATGAACTATTTAATTCCTGTAGGTACCTATCCTTAAAACAGGTGATGAACAAGTATAAAGAAGGGTGGAGTAAAAGTAGGTTTACAATTGTGAGTACATGAAACACAGTTTATTCTTGTATTATTATTTATTAATTATTATATTATTTTTCATACAAACAACAGTTAACTTACTTTTCTCCACCCTGTATATTATAGCTGGTTTGCAAAAAACAAAAAAACAACCATGAAATATAATAAAATATTCACAGATTTGTATATTGCTAAATAAATTGAGATACATATACACTGTATAATATGTAATAATAAAAAATAAAGTTGATCAACCAGTGGTGACATAAATATATCAATTAACATATTGTTAATTACAAAATAAGTCAATCATCAAAGCATCGATAAAATATGATACCAATTATGATATGACAACTAATATAAGCAAAACTATTTTTGTATATACACATATAAAAATGCTTAGTGAAACTTTCAAGGATCTTAGTGAGAATATCAAAGACATGAAAAAGGGCCAGTCAGAAATTAAGCATATACTAACTGAAATAAAGAATACCAGGTTTCAACAGTAGAGTAGAGGATTTGGAGAATCAAATCAATGATTTGTAATATGAGGAAGCAAAAAACACCCAGTCAGAAGAGCAAAAAGAAAAAATAATCCAAAAATATGAAGATTGTGTAAGGAGCCTCTGGGACAACTTCAAACGTACCAACATTCGCATTATGGGGTGCTAGAAAGAGAATAGAGAGAGCAAGATATTGAAAACCTATTTGAAGAAATAATGACAGAAAAACTTCCCCTACTTGGTGAAAGAAATAGACTTACAAGTCTAGGAAGTGTTGAGATTCCCAAATAAGAGGAACCAAAGAGGCCCACACCAATTACACATCATAATTAAAATACCAAAGGATAAAGACAAAGAGAGAGCCTTAAACACAGCAAGAGAAAAGCAGTTAGTTACCTTAAAGGGAGCACCCACATGACTGTCAGCTGATTTCTCAACAGAAATCTTCTAGGCCAGAAGGGAGTGGCAAGAAATATTCAGTGATGAATAGCAAAAAACAAACAAACAAAAAAACAAAACAAAAAACAAAGTGATGAATAGCAAGGACCTACAAACAAGATTATTCTACCCAGCAAAACTATTATTTAGAATTGAAGGTCAGATAAAGAGCTTCACAGACAAGAAAAAGTTAAAGGAGTTCATCACCACCAAACAAGTATTATATGAAATGTTAAAGAAGATGTTTAAGAAGAGGAAGAAGAAGAAAAAAAGAAAAAGATAAATGAACAATAAAATGCAATAAATACATATCTATCAACAATTAAATCTAACAATAAATGAATAATAAATCTAATGAGCAAAATAAACTGGAAAAAATAGAATTAGAAGCATGAAAACATGGAACAGACTGATAAATTTCATAGGAAAGGGGGTAGGGCAGGAAGAGATTAACCAAAGATCTTACCTATGAACATAGACAATAGGGTGGTGAAGGCCTGGGGTGGGTCAGGGCAGGAACTGGGTGGAGGAGGCAGAAGGGGGGGGTTAAAAAGGAACATCTGTAATATACTCAACAATGAAGATTTAAAATTTTAAAAATTAATTAAAAAATTTTAAAAATGCATAGCAGTGTTATGAATGACTACTAACTAATATCTGTAGCTGTATATAAATAATCAAAAGGACTTAACTATAGACTTTTGTGTCAGGCATATAGAACAATGGAACAGAACAGAGAACCCAGTAATTGACCCAAGCCATTTTGCTCAATTAGTATTTGACAAAGGAGGCGAGAGCATACAATGGAATAAAGACAGTCTCTTCAATATATTGTGTTGGGAAAATTGAACAGGTACATGCAAAGAAGTGAAACTAGACACTAACTTACACCATACACAGAATAAATTCAACATGGATAAAAGACTTAAATGTAAGTAATGAAACCATAAAAATCTTAGAAGAAATTATAGGCAGCAAAATCTCAGACTTCTCTCGTAGCAATATGTTTACTGACACATCTTCTAGGGCAAAGGAAACTAAGGAGAAAATAAACAAATGGGACTACATCAAAATAAAAAGCTTCTGCACAGCAAAAGAAAACATCAACAAAATGAAAAGAGAGCCCAGTACATGAGAGAACATATTTGGCAATGATACATATGATAAGGGGTTAATTTCCAAAATATATATGGAACTCATACAAGTTAACAAAAGGAAGTTAACAATTAAAAAATGGGCAAATGACCAAAATAGACACTTCTTCAAAGTGGACATACAGAAAGCCAAGAGGCATATGGAAAAATGCTCAAAGTCATTAATTATCCAAGAGATGCAAATTAAAAATACAAAGAGATATCACCTCACACCTGTCAGAATGGCTATCATCAATAAATCAACAAAGGACAAGTGCTGATGAGGATGTGGAGCAAGGGGAACTCTAGTACACTGCTGGTGGGAATGCAGACTGGTGTAGCCTCTGTGGAAAACAGTATGGAGTTTCCTCAAAAAATTAAATATGGAACTCCCATTTGACCCAGTGATCCCACTTCTAGGAATATATCCCAAGAAACCTGAAACACCAATCAGAAAGAATATATGCACCCTATGTTCATAGAAGCATTATTTACAATAGCTAAGATCTGGAAACAGCCTAAGTACCCACCAGTAGAAGAGTGGATACAAAAGCTCTGGTACATTTACACCATGGAATACCATACAGCAGTAAAAAAAAAAAAAAGGATCTCTTACCTTTTGAGACAGCCTGGATGGACCTGGAGAGTATTATGCTAAGCCAGGCAGAGAAAGATAAGTATCACATGATCTCACTCATATGTGGAATCTAATGAACAAAATAAACTGATGAACAAAATAGATCCAGAGACATAAAACGTGGAAATGACTGATGAATTTCAGAGGGAAGGTGGAGGTGGGTAGGTGGGTTGTGTTTAACAGGGCAACTTATATGCATACTAGTAGCCCGTTTGCACGAAGATTCGTGCGATAGACCTTCATTCACCTGGCTGCCTGCACCAGTTTTCTGCCGGCACCGGGGACCCAGGCCTTGGCTGTGGCCACTGCCTTCTGCCTTCTTTCAGGGTCGGGGCTTGGCCCCGGGTGGTGGCCTTGGGCTCGGCAGCACCCAACATCCCTGCTAAGGATCGCAGGAGCCGACCCGCAGTGGTTTCCTGTGATCCGTGCAGGCTCCCCGCTGGTGCCCAAGGCCGGGAAAGCCTCGGGCGGCTTTCCCGGCCTTGGGCTCTGCCACACCCCAACGTCCCTGCAACGGTTTCCTGGTGGGCGTGTTGGTGGGCGTGGCTTGGTTGGTGGGCATGGCTTGGGCGTAGCGAAGGTGCGGTCAATTTGCATATTTGTCTATTATAAGGTAAGATATGCATAGCAGAAAATGAAGGCCTGGGAGGGGTGGGTGCAGGGTAGAGGGGGTCAATGGGAAAAACAAACAAACAAGCAAATAAACAAAGGGGACATCTGTAATACTTTCAATGATAAAGATTAAATAAAAAAGATTTATGTGTCTTGTATTTTGCATGCATGTATTTGTGTATATTTTTGTGTAAATAAAAAAAAGGTTATCTAATCTACCTATTTTCTACAGATAATACTAAACATGGTGTACTAAATCTTATTCCTCACATTCTTGAAAAGTGGTTCTTCAATTATATAAGTTTGCAAATTATTCCAAAAGAAAAGTATTTCTCTTAGAAATTGAAAATATCCATTGGCACATTGGAGTTGGGACATGCTCTGCAGGGGAACAATGTGAGCTTTATCTAGTCAGTGTTTCCTCAACTAACATTCTTCCCTCCTCTAAAGAACACTTAGTTACCATCTTTCCTGTAGACAATAACATATTCTAAAAAACAGTTTGAGAGCACTGAAAAAGGAATAGAGGAAGAAAATAAGGGTTGGAGGGAGGGAAGCAAAACAAAATTCTAATCCTAATAATAAAAGGGTAATATGCAAATTGACCAAACGGTGGAATGACTGGTTGCTCCCACAGGGGACTGCCACTCAGCCAGAAGCCGGGCTCATGGCTGGCTAGTGCAGCTGCAGTGGTGGTGGGAGCCTCTCCCACCTCTGTGGCAGGGTTAGGGATGTCCAACTGACGGCTTAGGCCTACTCCCCACCCGGACTGCGAGAGGGCACAGGCCGGGCTGAGGGACCCTCCCTTCCCCGAGTGAATGAATTTCATGCACCGGGTTCTTAAATAGTTGCTATGATTAAATATAAAAGTTTGTCTCAGCTTCCTACCATTTGAGAAAAAAGCAGCTGTGTTATGTTAGATATTTGTTATTTTTTGTAAATGGGGAGAATGAGTTCCGGGTAAACAAAATTTATCTTAGCACTAACTTCTGAAAGACATATAAAATATGGTGAGTTATGTAAATGTCAGGTAGTTGAGAACATTTTCAATATCATGATGTTTATTTAGTTTTAAATGTATACTTAAATTACAACTTATTAGAAATGTTTTATCTATATAAAAAAGACTGATCATCATTTTCAATCTTCAAGTGTCAAATTATAAATGAATAAAACAAAATTTCTAGAAGAATGAACAAACATCATGCTTATTATACACTATAATACATGAACACTATGTTCTTAATTCATCATCCATTTATTCATTAATCAAAAAGGAGCATTTTTTCATCAAGAAATCTGTATCTGTATTTGTATTGGATCTGATGTCTGATGTGAAGTTACTCCTAGTCTATGGATCTCTCTGAATGTAAGTAATAGTCACCATAAATAATCCAGAAATACCAGGAGGCTCAAAAGAAACTGAAACAGACTCACTCTCAAAATTAGTAAAATTTGAAAGCTTTTTTCTTAAAGCTGTTATTAAGCTCTAGCTGGTTTGGCTCAGTGGATAGAATGTTGGCATGCAGACTGAAGGGTCTTGGGTTTGATTCTGGTCAATCAATGCCAGGTTGTGGGTTCGGTCCCCAGTACGGGGCGTGCAAGAGACATTCAATCAATGATTCTCTATTATCATTGGTGTTTCTAGTTCTCTCTCTCTTTTTCTCCCTTCCTCTCTGAAATCGATAAAAATATATTTAAAAAATAAAATAAAAAGCTGCTATTAAGTACATCAAGTAATAACTTGAAAGATCAAATTATTTTATCTTTGAAGATGAAAAAGAGAGAAGAGAAATTATATTTAAGGCCAAGTGATGATTTCTATTGCTAAAAATCTTTCTCTACAATAACTTTATCCCTTAATATGTATAATTCACAAAGTCCCTTGGTTTATTCATCATAATAGTATTAATATTTATAAGCATTAATATTGTTGCATTCTTTCTATGGGCCAGACAGTGAACTTAACCCTTGATGTACACTTTCACTTTACTCTGAGGAAGGTGCTATTTCTACCTCCACTTTATATTGAAGGAAAGTGATACACAGTGAGGTTAAATAGTTACCAAGTCATAGAAACAGTACAGAAATGACTATGGGCAAGCTGAGTCCAGAGCCCACAAACCTCAACATTTGCAATTATATCAGTCTTTTCAAATAACAATAACACAGTGTCACAACACTATGATGCTGCTACTAGAAACAGCATACGTAAAGCCAACATTGTACAAAACAATCAACTCATTTCCATTTATGAACAATGAGGTCATGTGTATTGAGACATTGAATGTTGGGGGAGGGTAAAGGAGTGGAAGATATCTTTGCTATTGATGCAGTCTTGATAGGATCTGAATATTGCTTGGCCCACTGGGATACTGTAGCTCAACTTTCTTTTGGTTTTGAGGTATGAAGATTTGCTATTGCTCTTCCCACCTGGACTCTGCTTCACTTTTTCTCCCCAATATTTCAAAGAAAATAATAATATCTTGTAAGGTCATGCCCAACTTAAGTTCTAATTTTAGACCTCAGAGGTCACAGTGTCGCAAATGTGGTATTTACTATTTTTCCATAACTGGTAATTTTCCCATAGACTCCTGGGGATTGACTTCATCCTGTCATCTGGCATTGCCCTAGGAAATGATAAACTATTTTTCCCCTTAACCACTAAGGCAACAGGAAAATATTTCTTGGCTCTTTCCTTTGAAAGTAACTAAAGAAATGCAAATGAGAATTAAAAACAACACTACCACCAATAAAACCACCTTAGGCTATAAACATTGCAAAGGTTTATTTATATTATGTGTGGGTTTTTTTTCTATTGGACAATTGTTAAGCACAAAAAAAACCAACTGCATATATCTTTAGTGTTTTATTTTCAAGTATCCATCTGGTTCAGTTGTTTTATGTAGTTATTTCCCCCCTTGCGGCATTCGCTCTATAACAATGCATGGATAATTGCATCCATGAAGACTCCTGCAGTGCTGTAATAACTATACAAACTAAAAGATGGTTTTTCAATGGAATAAAGCAATCCTGAGGATCACATAAGAGCTCTATAATCAATATTGTAAAATTTTTGAAAGGGGCACAGTAGTGAGAAAAATACCCTTGTCAAAAATGAGACACGTGAAAGGCCCTTTTGTTCTCCCTATGAGAGAAAGACTTTCTACAATCAGATAGAGGTAAAAATACTGTCCACATCCTTTAGGCTATGTATGATCACTTGATATTTTATGCACTGACCAATGCTTGGCAAATAGCAGGAAGCCTAATCAATGTCATTACATCAAATTGCATCTTTACACAGTAGATATATAACTCTATGACTAGAACATAAAATAAAATGTATACATTAGTTTTATCTATTATCTTCCCAAATATGTCTTAGGCTTTCTACCATAAGCATATTATTTTTCTTTAAGAAGTAAAAGTAATTTTAAAAACTAAATGAATAAAATGAAACATCTTCCCATTATTTTCTGTTTTCTGAACTCTTATTCTTCTTTCAAGATTTAGTTCTAGTGTTATCACTGGAAAGTATTTGTTCCCTGACTCCTCACCCCATTTTTTTTGTACAGCATTTTGCATGTAGTAAGTGTTAGAACAAGGCTATAATCAGAATAAAGTAAATCATCAGCTGAGTAATTATACAGAAAAATTTAATAACACTGTGTCAATGTTCAAATCCATGTTTTCCAACTTTGAAGTAATTTGGTTGACTTTTCACTATGTGAAAAACCTTTACTGGCAACTCAAAAATTATAACTATACTTTATATAATCATGTAACTTCCACATAGAGATTTTCCATTGTTGTAAGTCAGTCTTTCATTCTGAGACACCAAACTTTGACAGGAAACTTAGGTTTCTTAAAAATGACAGAAGCACTTTGTGAAACGCTTTGCAAACCTAAATTTTAAATGTAATTTCTTTGAGCATATTCCAGAATCAGCTTTTCTCCAAACCCAATCCATGTAACCTTTAATAATGATTTTTATTCTAACAAAACATTGCACAAACTATGCCACTGCTCATTTAATGAGGCACCTTTGAAATTTTTTTATTTTATTAGATCACTACATAATTATTTATAGCAAGGCCATATAAATCCAATATCTATTAGTTCAAAATAGTGTGTAATTGATGCAACTACTTTTTCCCAAGAGGTCAAATAGGATTTTTCCATGAAAACTTTTAAGTTATTACATGGGTAATATATCATTATACCTGGAAATAGAGTCCCAAGAGAATCTTGGATCACTAAACTTCTCAGTTGAATCTATGTCAGAATTGCAAAGAGTTGTAAGTTAGTGTGTGTAGTGACAATTCATACCTTTGATTACTCATGTGCAGAAAAATAGGAAAAAGTATTTTGCATGTTACTGAAATCTTGCAATGACATCAACCCATTAACAACATCCTTTATTTTGCTAGTATACTTGAATGGGGATACAGATTTAATAATGTGAAAATCTAAATTAATGAAGAACTTCTGTATTAGCAAAGCACATTTGAAGGTAAGCCTAAATGAAAAGTAAGTTTGCAAATCATAATGTTCTAAAAATTAAAGATACATTTTACAGACAAAATGACTTAACATTATAACAATGCTAATCCTATGAATATTTAGATAAAAATGAAAAACAAATTTAGTATAAAATGCCAGCAGGGTTTTGGGAACTTCTTGATATATTCAACCTAGAGTTTAAAAAGAAATGATTCACCCATAGCTAAGCAATTTTTGAAAAAAATCAAAGCAAAGTGGTAAGACTTACTTTCCTCCCTAATATGTTAATATGTATTACAATACTATAATAATTAGCATGATGAAATTGGTATAGATAAAGATAAATTGACCAATATAACAGAATAGTTCAGAAGTAGATCCTACAATAAATGTGACTTTGGCAAGTGATACTAGTAGTAAGATAAATCTGTGGATAAATAATACATTTTTAGCGAATTTTGTTGAGAAAATACACTTGTAACTTCAGCACATGGTACATAGGACAATAATTGAGTTAAATGCTAAACGCTGAAAATAACATTATAAGGCAAATAGATAAGATTTTACAAGAATAACTTTGAAATTGGATACTGAAAATCTCTTAAACTGGAACCTAAAACCATAAAAAAATAAGAGATTTTATTAGATAACATGCAAGATTTAATTATAATTAAGTACATTAACAAGTAAATGAGAGAATGGAAGATTTATGTACATCTATTATCTATAAAGAATTAACATCTGGTACTTAGAATACATTTCTATGAGTCATCAAGAAATAGATAAAGGTTAATTCTTTCATTTACTCAACAAATATGCTTTACTTTGTTCCATAATCTTTGAATGTACTATACATATTACTTTAATTATAACAATGGATCAGCTGTGAAATATAGTTTCATTTAAATGTAAAAACTGAGACACAAAGAATTTGAGCATCTTGTCCAAAGTCCTACAGTTTATTAACTGGTGGAGCTGGGATTTGAACTCATTCCATCAGTCTCCAGAATTCAATAGGAAAACATCAATAGAAAAGCCAGGAGGAAAATGAGCAAAATATACTAATAAAAATATTGAAAAGAGGGCAACGTAATAATTAAGGAAGACAAACCCATTTACTAACTGGAATCTTCATGGTTCTTCTAAGTGGCCTAGCAATGAGCTAGCTTTACAGAAAGTTCTGGAAATTCTCCCAGCGATAAAGCCTCTGGTACGCAAACTCCACAAGTTCCCTGACGACTGAGTTCAGGGTGTTGCTCTCATCAAAGGAGACAAGGCCATTCCTCCAACTGAAAAGCAAGGCCTGCTAAGTCCACTCTTTGGTCCTCCTGTTCCCATTTGGCAGCAACAAGAGGCATATCTTAAAGCAAACCAGGCAAGCGCCATGTGCATCTGCAGCAACTTGAAGTTGAAAGCTGTGCCTGACTTTATTGAGAGGACAAAAATTGGAGCCAGTTGCCATAGACACATGTGGAACATGGAGTGTCTGTATTCTCCCTGAAGCAGATAGAACACATATTAGCAGGTATCTGATTGACAGTATTGTCCAGGCACTGACATTTCCCAACATAATAACATTTATTAGTGGAAGGCTTTTTATGTTTCTCACTGCCCTAGGCTTCCCAACCTGGCATCTGGTGGGTGATGCCATTGTCAGATGTGGACAGTATATACCATTGAGCAATGGGATGACTTCCCAAAGACATCTGCAACGGCCTCTCCTGCAATAACTTCTACAGATATCCCTGGTGACTAAACTCCTAAATAATTGAAAACTGCCACATTCTGCAAGGATTTTCTGCCTGTGTACCAATTGACAAATTAGGATTCTCATGTTTCTATACTGCAATACAAGGAGTTTTACATATTAGATACAGATAGAACATTCTAAACCTATTCTGCATCTTGCTCTTTTCACTTAGCATATCTTGGAAAACTTTTCATTTCAGTTTATAGAGCTTGCCTTTTTTAAAAAAAAAATGCCATAGAGTCCTAAATTTTTATCTGTTTTTTAGGGATTAATGATTCTATAGCTTCATACTCACTGTTCCTATGAGGAGATGGGGACTTGCATTGAGTAGAGTGAAGCAGACTTGACGGACATAATATAAATGAGTTTTGGGTACTCTTGCTCCCAGGATACCACCATGACATTTCCGGGGGGTTTTATGATTTCACCTCTCTTAAAGTGAAAGACATGGTTATGGTTTTTATACTTTTGCTCCAGATTCCCTTTCTATTTCAGTTGTCCTTATTTTCTTAGAGGTCATTATTGGAGGTAGAATGGTGACTGTTAAATTATTGTAGAGTTTATGGCTGGAGAGTAAGGACAAGTACTTCAGCTGTTTTTCTAAAGCAACAAAATATGCATGAACACATTGGAACTTGGGATGGTGGAGAGTGGTGGCCAGAGGGTAGATAAATTATCTTTCTCTTTTCCTATTACAAATATGACCAGCCTCAACAGTCACCTTTATCTGTCTCAGTCTGTGGTCATAGTGATATTGCAAATGATTCCTGCAATATGACCAAGAAGGTGGGGGAGAGGGGACCGGGTCAGGTCCCATTCCCTTTCCTAGAAAATTCCTAGTGATCCCTAGACAGTCACTCCTTCCTGATGACTGATGGTCACAGCCTCTTTACAACTATTTCCCTTGGTCTTCCACATGGATGTCTTCTTCCAACCACACAAATTATATCAACCTTTCCTCATTCCTTTTAGCATAGACTATCTTGGCTCTTAGGACACTCTGCAGCTACTCTGCATAGTGAGGCTTAATTAAAAATCCTTGCTTGCAACTTTCTCCACCTCCTTAATTCAACCAAACTTTGCTGAAAAACTATATGCCCACCGCAGGAGGTAATCAATGCCAGTTGGATACATGATTTCACCTCAAATAATATTTTAGGAAAACACTTTGTGTCCCCTAGTACTTGTTTTTTTCTTAAATAGGCAGACTCTCTTTTGCCTTCTATTTAGATATTAGATTATTTGTGCTCTGGAGGGAACCATACAATCCTTTATGATGTCCCACGGACCAGGTCTGGGGAGGGACAGATCACATTATCCACCAGGTTTCTTGCACTGTCAGCAACATTCCTAAGCTATGAATAGATGTATGAGTTTTTATCTAATAAAATGGAAAAAAAAAAAAAAGACACTGAGCCATCCTTCAATTTGATCCCAGGAGGTTTTTTTTTTTTTCTTCCTTGATTTCTCACTGTCCCTATAATTACCACTGCTCTTGCAGAAGTAGCTTATTTTGGAGCAATGGTAATTATAAAGACTGGCAGAGAAGATGCAGAGCCATGTTGGACAATGGAGGATGGACGGCTAGATAGATGAATGGATGAATGATCCAGACAGCTCCCCACTCAGGCTGCCTAGTAATGAACTGGCTCAGTAGGAGGGTCTGCAGGGTCTCCATCCAATACTGGCCTTGGGAAGCAAATCCTGTAGACAACTCAGGAAGGCAGGATGGTCCTCTCATCAACCAGGACACCCCCAAGAGCGGGAAGGTTAAGAGCTTCTGATTCCTAGTATTACACAACTAATCAGGTGTTCCCTATCTCATCCTAATTTCTCAATTAACATGTAAAACAGAAGGTTAGTAAAGTAGCTTTCTTAGAGCACAAACTACCATGTGTCCAGGTACATTAGGCCCATATGTACTAGGCCAGTGGGAGATCGTGAGGATTCAGGGGACTGCATGTGATCAACTTCTACCTACAAGTTTCCAAAATAAACCTGCTTCATACTTGCATTAAATGTACATTATCCCTGCTATAAGGCTTACCTATTAATAAGTATAGGGAGAGATAATAAAGTTTACTAGTAATCAGGGGGGAGAAAGCAAAACGACAATGAGAAAATTAAAAAAAATATCCAGAGCCTGGCCAGGATATGAAAAAAGATGAACATTCAGGAACTACTCAGGAACTTCATGGAGAATGTAAATTGTTACTTTCAATCTTGCAATATGTTTTAAACTTTAGTTGTCATATGGACCACAACACAAATGTTCTTATTCTTGGTGTACAACCCAAAAGAACCCTCCTCATACTGGTAAAACAAACAAACAAACAAAACAAAACAAAAAAAAACAAAAAACATGACTGAGGGTGGTTTTCACAACGTTTTCATGGGGGAAAAAAAGGAAGGTAAATTGGTGTCCTCCTCTAGGGGAATGGATACATTCTGTGTGATATTAAATAGATAAAACTAGTAAGCCAAGCCTATACATAAATGTTGATAGGTCTCAAAAGCATAAAAAATCTAAATAAAAAAATCAAATTTATAGCATGATATTATTTAATTAAACACAAGAAGATGCATATTTGAACAGGTTATTTACAATAGAGGATGTTAAATTTTCAAATGAAAAGATATACAATTTCATTGATAATCAGGGAAGAGTAAATCTGAACCACACATGTGCAATAACACACTCCACAGAATATCTAAAATGATAAAAGACAGAAAACATCAATTATTACCAACAACTTGGAATAACTGCAATTCTCCTAAACTGTCTTTTTTTTTTTTTTTTTTTTTTTTTTTTTTTTTTTTTTTTTTTTTACAAAGGGAATATTTTTAATGGTAATAAAGTAAAAACCGGTTCATTGGAATATACTGGTTATTGCTCATGACATTGCTTCAGATGTTGAGCTATTCTTTGAGTTCCAATGCACTCTTGGTGATTACACTCTAGTCTTGGAAAATAACAAGTTAACAATAAGGTGGGAAAATCTTTTATTTTGTTCTGAATTTTGTAATATTACTTTTATTTTTTTTTTTTTTTTTTTTTTTTTTTTTAGGTCATTCTGTTTTTTTTTTTTTCCATTGTTTATGCTTATTGCATTTTTTTTTTTTAAATATTTTTACTTTGAAAGTCTGTTTGATGCTTTACTGACTCTGTATCTATCTTTTTGTTCACCACTTTATAATGTTCTTTACTATCCCTAAATGAGTGAGATCATGTGGTATTTTTCTTTCATTGACTGGCTCATTTCGCTTAGCATAATGTTCTCCAATTCCATCCAGGTTGCTGCAAATGATGAGAATTCCTTCTTTTTTATGGCAGCATAGTATTCCATTGTGTAGATGTACCACAGTTTTCCGATCCAGTCATCTCTTGATGGGCACCTAGGCTGTTTCCAAATCTTAGCTATTGTAAATTGTGCTGCTATGAACATAGTGGTGCATATATCCTTTCTGATTGGTGTTTCTAGTTTCTTCGGATATATTCCCAGGAGTGGGATTACTGGGTCAAATGGGAGTTCCATTTTCAGTTTTTTGAGGAAACTCCATACTGTTCTCCACAGTGGCTGCACCAGTCTGCATTCCCACCAGCAGTGCACGAGGGTTCCTTTTTCTCCGCATCCTCGCCAACACTTGTTGTTTGTTGATTTGTTGATGATAGCCATTCTGACAGGTGTGAGATGGTACCTCATTGTTGTTTTGATTTGCATCTCTCGGATAATAAGTGACTTTGAACATGTTTTCATGTGTCTCTTGGCCTTCCTTCTGTCTTCTTTTGAAAATATTCTGTTTAGGTCTGTTGCCCATTTTTTTATTGGATCATTTATCTTCCTCTTATTAAGTTGCATAAGCTGCCTGTAGATGTTGGAGATTAAACCTTTATCAGTGATAGCATTTGCAAATATGTTTTCCCATGCGGTGGGCTTTCTTGTTGTTTTGTTGATGGTTTCTTTTGCTGTAAAAAAGCTTTTTATTTTGATGTAGTCCCATTTGTTAATTTTCTCTTTAGCTTCCATTGCCCTAGGGGCAGTGTCAGTGAAGAAGTTCTTTTGGCATATGTCTGAGATTTTGTTGCCTGTGGAGTCCTCTAGTATTTTTATGGTTTCCCGTCTTATGTTTAAGTCCTGTATCCATTTTGAGTTTATTTTTGTGTATGGTGTAAGTTGGTGATCTAGTTTCATTTTTTTGCATGTATCTGTCCAGTTTACCCAACACCATTTATTGAAGAGACTGTCTTGACTCCATTGTATGTTCATGCCTCCTTTGTCAAATATTAATTGAGCATAGTGGTTTGGGTCGATATCTGGGTTCTCTATTCTGTTCCATTGATCAATATGTCTGTTCTTGTGCCAGTACCAGGCTGTTTTGAGAACAGTGGCTTTGTAATACAGCTTGAAATCTGGTATTGAGATCCCACCTACTTTATTCTTCTTTCTGAGGATTGCTGAGGCTAGTCGGGGTCTTTTTTTATTCCAGATGAATTTTTGGAGGGTTCTTTCTAGGTCTGTGAAATATGCTGTTGGTATTTTGATGGGGAGTGCATTGAATCTGTAGATTGCTTTGGGTAGTATGGACATTTTAATGATGTTGATTCTACCAATCCAGGAACATGGTATGTTCTTCCATCTGTTTACGTCTTCCTCTATCTCTTTTTTCAGTGTCCTGTAGTTTTCTGCGTATAGGTCTTTTACCTCCTTAGTTAAGTTTATTCCTAGGTATCTTAATTTTTTTGGTGCGATGGTAAATGGGATTGCTTTTTTAGTCTCTCTTTCTGTAAGTTCATTATTGGTGTATAGAAAAGCCATAGATTTCTTGGCGTTAATTTTGTATCCCGCTACATTGCCGAATTCATTTATTAAGTCTATTAGTTTTTTGATGGAATCTTTTGGGTTTTTTATGTACAATATCATGTCATCTGCAAATAAGGACAGCTTCACTTCTTCTTTTCCAATTTGGATGCCTCTTATTTCTTCTTCTTGCCTAATTGCGATAGCTAATACTTCCAGTACTATGTCAAACAGGAGTGGTGAGAGTGGGCATCCCTGTCTTGTTCCTGTTCTTAGGGGAAATGGTTTTAGTTTTTGCCCATTGAGTATGATGTTTGCTGTGGGTTTATCATAAATAGCTTTTATTATGTTGAGGTACGAGCCTTCTATTCCCACCTTGTTGAGAGTTTTTATCAAGAAAGGGTGTTGGATTTTGTCAAATGCTTTTTCTGCATCTATTGATATGACTATGTGATTTTTATCTCTCAATTTGTTTATGTGATGTATCACGTTTATTGATTTGCGGATATTGTACCATCCTTGCATTCCTGGAATAAATCCTACTTGGTCATGGTGTATTATCTTTCTGATGTACTGCTGGAGCCGATTTGCTAGAATTTTGTTGAGGATTTTGGCATCAATGTTCATGAGGGATATTGGCCTGTAATTCTCTTTCATTGAGTTGTCTTTATCTGGTTTTGGTATTAGGGTGATGCTGGCTTCATAGAAGGAGCCTGGAAGTGTTCCTTCCTCTTGAATTTTTTGGAATAGTCTGAGGAGGATAGGTTTTAGTTCTTCCTTGAAAGTTTGATAAAACTCTCCTGTGAAGCCATCTGGCCCCGGGCTTTTGTTTGCCGGAAGCTTTTTGATGACTGCTTCAATTTCTTCCATAGTTACTGGCATGTTGAGCTGTTTAGAATCTTCCTGATTAAGTTTTGGAAGGTTGTATTTTTCTAGGAATATGTCGATTTCCTCTAGGTTGTCCAGTTTGTTGGAATAGAGTTGTTCGTAGTATTTTGTAACAATCCTTTGTATCTCAGCGGGATCTGTTGTTATTTCACCTCTTTCATTTCTGATTTTGTTTATTTGGGTCCTCTCTCTTTGCTTCTTGGTGAGCCTGGCTAGAGGTCCATCAATCTTGTTTATCCTTTCAAAGAACCAGCTCTTGGTTTTGTTGATCTTTTGTATTGTTTCTTTGGTCTCTATGTCGTTTATCTCCGCTCTGATCTTTATTATTTCTTTCCTTCTGCTTACACTGGGCTTATCTTGTTGCTCTCTCTCTAACTCTTTGAGTTGTTGGGTTAGGTAATTTATTACCATTGTTTCTTGTTTTTTCAGGTAGGCTTGTAGAGCTATGAACTTCCCTCTCAGGACTGCTTTCATTGTGTCCCATAGATTTTGGATTGTTGTGTTTTCATTGTCGTTTGTTGCCATGATGTTTTTTATTTCTTCCTTGATGTCTTTGGTAACCCAGTCATGGTTTAATAACATGCTGTTTAGTCTCCAAGTATTTGATTTCTTTGGGTTGTTTTTATTGTAGTTGATTTCCAGTTTTATGCCACTGTGATCTGAGAAGATACTTGATATGATTTCTATCTTCTTGAATTTGTAGAGACTTTGCCTATGTCCTAACATATGGTCTATCTTTGAAAATGACCCATGTGCACTTGAGAAGAATGTATATTCTGTGGCTTTGGGGTGAAATGTTCTGAAGATGTCGATTAATTCCATCTGTTCTAGTGAGTCATTTAGGTTTGATGTTTCTTTGCTGATGTTTAGTTTAGAGGATTTGTCCAATGGTGATAGTGGGGTATTGAAGTCTCCTACTATGATTGTATTACTGTCAATCTCTCCTTTGATATCTTCCAGGAGTTTTTTAATGTATCTTGGTGCTCCTGTATTGGGTGCATATATGTTTACCAGAGTTATTTCTTCTTGTTGGATTTCTCCCTTTAGTATTATGAAGTGGCCTTCATTATCTCTTGTTATGTCCTTCACTTTGAGATCTAATTTGTCAGATATAAGTATTGCAACCCCAGCTTTTTTTTCATTTCCATTTGCCTGGAAAACCTTTTTCCATCCCTTTACTCTCAGTCTGTATGCATCCTTTTTTTTGAGGTGGGTTTCCTGTAGACAGCAGATATCTGGGTTTTGTTTTCTTATCCAGTCTGTTACCCTGTGTCTTTTGATTGGGGCATTCAATCCATTTATATTTAAAGTTATTATTGATAGGTACTTATTTGACGCCATTTTTATTCTATACCCCTGTGTACCTTCTTTGCTTCCTATTTCTTTCTTTTTTTTTTTTTTTTTAGACCCTTCCTTTGCATGACTTGGTATATTTCATTCCATTCCCTTCTGGCCTGATGAGTTTCTGTTGAGAAATCAGTTGCTAGTCTGATGGGGGTTCCTTTGTATGTAACTGTCTGTCTCTCTCTGGCCGCTTGTAAGATTCTTACTTTGTCGTTGGTGTTTGCCAACTTAACTATAATGTGCCTTGGCGTCGGTCTTTTGGGGTTCATTTTGCTTGGAACTCTGTGAGCTTCTTGGATTTGTGTGGGTTTTTTCTTCCCTATATCAGGGAAGTTTTCTGTTATTATTTCTTCAAACAGGTTTTCTATTCCTTGCTCAGTTTCCTTTCCTTCTGGCACCCCTATTATCCTGATGTTGTTTTGTTTTGTATTGTCCCGAAGTTCCCTTACGCTCTCCTCAATCTTTCTAATTTTTGTTTCTAGAAGCTGTTGTAATTGGGTATTTTTTTCCATCTTGTCTTCTAGCTCACTTATGCGGTCCTCTGCTTCATCTAGTCTACTCTTGATGCTTTCTATTGAGTTCTTTACAGCAGCAATGTCATTTTTCATTTCTTCTTGGTTCTTCTTCATTTCTTCTTGGTTCTTACTCATATTGTCGAATTTGTCTTCCATCCTTTTCAGCCACCCTATGATCATTTCTCTGAATTCTTTCTCTGATAGGTTGTTTGCCTCTAAATCGTTTACTTCCTTTTCTGGTGATGCCTGTTTCTCTTTCCTGTGGGGGCTGTTTCTTTGTCTCCCCATGGTCTCTCTTCTCCGGATGTCTGGTTATATAGATTTCTCTCTCTGGCGTTGATTTAAAGGTATAAAATACAACACAACCAGGCACAACAGACAAGGCACTGAACAGAATTGTATTCACGATATTAATAACCTCCAATAAAGGTAACCACCAGAGAAAGACAAATTAGGGAATAGGAGTGGAAGAGGGAGAGTAAAAAGAAAGAACAACAACGAAAAAACAAAACAAAACAAAACAAAAAAAACAACGAGTGTGAATCTGAACTTGGGAAAAGAGCAGAAAGAAAGAAAAGAAAAAGAAATAACAGAAAAGAAAAAAAAAAAAAGAAAAAAAAAAAAGTAAGAGAGACAAGAATGATACTAAGAGAGAAAAGGGGAACAAACTATATATATGGGGAGTAAACTCCACTAGAACAACCACTATTCCCAGCAAATTCCAGCAACACGAGCCTGGAGATTAATACAAACTGCAACAGCAGCTAATATCAAGTGAGGCAAGGGAAAACAAAAGTAAAAAACAAACAAAAACAAAGCAAACAAAAGAACCAACCAAACCAACAAAAAGAATAATCAAAACAATCTCATAAAAAAGCATAAAAATTCAATCTAATCAACATTCAAGCAAACAACAACAAAAGGCCCGAGAGAAAAATAATTTTTTTAAGGTAGCGTAGAGAGAGGTTTGTATGGATTTGGAGCAGGGGGTTGGGAATTAGATAATATAAGTAGGGTGAAGTTTTAGCAGGGAGTAAACTGAAAAAGTAGGGAAAATCTAAAGCCAGAAAGGGTTAAGATAAACTGGGGACCAAAATGGGAAAGGTTGGGAGGAGAGTGATGGCATAATGTTAGCTTTGAGATAGGGTAAAACGATTGTAAGGGAAAGATGCAAATCGAATGTAGGACACTAATCCAAAAAAAAAAAGAAAGAGAAGATCAAATGACATTAAAAAAAAAAAAGTAAAATAATAGTAATAATAGTGTTGATTGAAAATAAAAATGTAATAATTAAAAAGGTGAAAATCGAGTGAGGAAAAAGAAAAAAAATTAGTTTCTTAAGTAAAAGATGCAAAAAATGAAAATAAAAAAATATGAGAATAAAAAATTTTAAAAATTGAAAAAAGAATTGAAAATTAAAAAATAGGAAGACTAAAATGTGCAGTAGCGGCTGTCATTCACTTCCTCTATTATTCTGTTTGGTACGCCTTTTTCCCAG
This sequence comes from Eptesicus fuscus, assembly GCF_027574615.1. Lineage (NCBI taxonomy): Eukaryota > Metazoa > Chordata > Mammalia > Chiroptera > Vespertilionidae > Eptesicus > Eptesicus fuscus. The sequence goes on along the minus strand of NC_072475.1, from coordinate 87,633,227 downwards.
TCTGGGCGGTATTTCAGTTCAGCTTCATTCCAGGGCTCCTCAGTGTTGGAAGCCAGTCCTGCTTTTTAAGCCAGCCGTGTCTTAATTTCTCGTATTTATTTTTAATTACACCAGAGACAATTAGCGTTTCAGCCCCTGGGTGGCAGTGTTTCTGAATTGACTTCCGGGCCTCTCTAGCTCTTTTTTCTTTTTTTTTTTTTTTCCCCTCTATGGCACTCACTACTGGTTTGTGGAGGTATGCGCCTCAGAGCTGCCTCTCTGATGGTCACACGCAGCTCTGGTCCCCAGGTTCTGAAAAAACACCTTCCCCCTGCAGTCTTTCAGGGTTTCCGCCTGGGTTTGCCTCTGTATTGGGCTTAGCAATCAGAGTCGGAAAGAGCCCAGGTGTGCGGACCGTGGGTCTGTGCCCCAGACTAAGGAGCCTGCACTCCTTTGAAAATTCTTAGTCTGACCCTCCTCGTCAGATTAAAATGAGTTGCTTTCAAGAGGTCACTTCTGTTAGCAGCTCAGAAGACCCCCCTCCTCATTCACGGATCACGGCAGTTCCAACTGCCTCCGATTTTTCTAGGCACAGATCTCCCGGCTCCTGCCGGTCCTGCGGTCCTGCGGCTGCCGCGCTTCCCTCACCCAGCGCTTCCCTCACCCACCGCGGGGATTAGAAACCGCCCCTCATTTCAGGCGAAATCTGACCTTTCCGTGGTGCAGTGAAGAGTTTCTTTGAATCCGAATGTTTGCGCTGATAGGGGACCGGTGGTCTGGTGCTCCCAGCAGCTCAGTGTTTGCAGTTGTCGCGGAAAGTCAGGTTTCCACGAAAATCCTTCTTTCCTTGCAAGATGGCGAGGCGCCCGGCGAGCCCGCAGCTCCAGGAGGGGACCCAGCCCCTGTGGGTGCTGCGCGGTCAGAGGAACACTGCCCAGCACTCCCCCGCCTTCTCCTGGAGTTTAGCTGTCCCTTGGCTTGCCCACATACACTCCCTCTGCGAGCCTCTGCTGCTCCGACTCTCCGCCCCAGGAACAGACTCCAAACCCGACTCTATTCCGTCGCCATTTTCTGTAAAATTCTCCTAAACTGTCTTGAGAGTATGAATCGATGTAACACTTTCAGAGAAATGTTTGACAATATCTAATATGCTCAACATATGTGTGCTTCATGAACCAGTAATTCCTGTTCTGAGTATATTCCCAATATAAACACATACATGTGTTCGCCAAAAGGCGTGTACAAGAATGTTTCTAGCAGCACTAATCATAAAAGCCCAACCTAGAAACTTCCCAGATGTTCTCTGATAGTAGAATGATATGGTTGGCACTCTCAGTGCCCTGACCATACACCTTGGGCCTTTCAATTCTAGTGCACATCAGACTGACTTCAGCTGCTGGCATCTGTAACTCACGCCTGAGGCCTTTCTCTAGTGGCTGGATTTCACTCTACCACAGGCACATCAGGAAATGAGGGCTGGAGAATTAATGTTTTCTGGGAGCAGAACAGGGACTATTGGGAGCGTATATGTAAATACCTCAGCTTGTTGTTCTTCCGCTGGGTTAACTCTCAGGGATGAGTTCTACATTACCTTCCAGAGATCCCCCATGGGATTAAACTCTAGTTACCTGTAGTGATCACTATTCTCTCTCCATGTCACTTATCACTTTCTTACTAGAGTCTCCTGCCATTACGCCATACTTTATATTTACCACTAGAGGCCTGATGCATGAAATTCGTGCATGGGGGTGGGGTGTCCCTCAGCCCAGCCTGCACCCTCTCCAATCTGGGACCCCTCGAGGGATGTCCTACTGCCCGTTTAGGCCCGATCTCACAATCCAGGACTGCTGGCTCCCAACTGCTCACCTGTCTGACTGCCTGAGTGTCCCTAACTGCTTCTGCTTGCCAGCCTGAACACCCCCTAACCACTCCCCTGCCAGCCTGATCAACACCTAACTGCTCCCCTGCTGGCCCTATTGCCCCTAACTGTCCTCCCTTGCAGGCCTGGTCACCCCCAACTGCCCTCCCCTGCAGGCCTGGTCCCCCCCAACTGCCCTCCCCTGCAGGTCTGATCGCCCACAACTGCCCTCCCCTGCAGACCATCTTGTGGCGGCCATCTTGTGTCCACATGGGGGCAGCCATCTTTGACCACATGGGGGCAGTCATCTTGTGTTGGAGTGATGGTCAATTTGCATATTACTCTTTTTATTAGATAGGATTGCTCCTAAATAAGCTACTTCTACAAGAACAGTGCTAATTATAGGGACTGCAGAGGTGACTGGTTGCTTTTACGTGTGTCCCTTGGATGCACTGAAGGAAGAGACTAATAAAACCAAATCAGCCTAACTACCAACTCGGGGCAGTGTGAAAACCAGAGGCCTTGATGTAAGGACCTTCATCTCTTCCAGCCAGAGAGAAGGTTGTGCTGAAAATGAGGTCCAGGACTAAATTTTGAGAATGAGAAAATTCTGAAGTCGGCTGAATGTATCATCCTGGCAAGCCTCACATGCTAAACTCAGACCATTGAGAGAGAAAGAATATGGCACTGAGACTCAGCTTGGAAACATCTATGGTAATGTGATGTGCTCGAGGAACTAGACCCTCCAAATTTCTCTGACCCTTCTGAGCACCAAAAGTGATCCATTCTTCTGAGCTGAAGAATAACCATTCCTTCTTGCCAGTAGATTATGCAAAGGCTAGCCTCTGAGGTGATTCAAAATGCATCTTGCCTTGCTCAGAATTTGCCTCCACCTTTTCTCATTGTTTTTGGGCCAGCAAATGGGGTCAAGTGTCAGCAAGGACCAAATGGTTTTCCTCAACTCCACTGTTGCCACACACTCTGTCCTGAGACATCATGATCCCTCACTAGGATTATTGCAAAATCTCCCCTTTCTACCATCTCTACCTACTGTACCACCTAGAGCTGTCAGCTCATGTTTTTGCTCTTCTCAGATATTTCATTGGTGTCCTGACTCACTCAGAATAAAACTTAAAAACTTAAAATGCTTACTGTGGAGTTTAGAAGGTGCCCTTCCTTTAATGACTTTACACTCTACCCATACTTCTCTAATCTGGACCATATTTCCCCACACACACTCCCTAGTCCTTTTCAGTCACAGTAGCTTTCTTGCTCTTCCTCAAATAAGCCAATCACAACCCCATCCCAGGCCTCTTAGACTAGCTGTATCTTCTGCTTCAGTGCTGTTCCTCGGGATATTCAATGTTTCCCTCTCTTATCTCTCCCAAGCGTTCTTTGAAATGGCCCCTGTTTGGTGGAATCCTTTCTTACCATTTTGTTAAAATTATAAACCCCCCCTCTCTCCTGGGACACCCTTTATAACTTGCCTATTTCATTTTTTTCCTCCACAGTCATTATCTTCTAGTATATAATTTCCTTTACATTTTTAATCCATATATTACCTTCTTTCTACTAGAATGTAAGCTTTATGTACACATCTATATATTTTTTTACCTTATTTCCTTACACATCCCCAGCACTTAGAGCAGTACCTGGCACATAGTAATTGCTTAATACATAATTGTTAAAATAATTAAAGAAAGAAATAAACAGAAAAAAATGCCAATTATAATGATAATAAAAATAATAGTAACTGAATATTACTGCAGTCCTACTAAGTGCCATATAATAGAATACTTAGAAAAATTCTATAGGTAAATATTACATCCATTTCACAGATGAGAAAACTAAGTCTCTGGTACATTCAGTGAAAAGTTTAAGATTATGCAGAAAAAGAGCAGAATGAGGCTTTATCAAGTCTGTCTGACTCATGTCTCAATGGTCTTTCTATATCTTAGCAATGTCATTAGCAACTATACTCCAGCAGTGACTCACACTTTTTAGTCATTTGATATTTCAATAGAGAAACATAGAAGCATATTGATATGCAACATATCAATCTACCTGATTATAATAATAAGTCCTGGTTAAAAACACAGATTCTGGTATTGGGCTGTATGCGCTCACATCCTGGTTCCCATAAGAACTGGCTAAGTTACCTTGAGCATTTTTCTTATTCTTACTATGGCTCAGTTCTTACATCTATAAAAAGGCGATAACTATAATACCTCCCTTATCGTTTTTTTTTTTTAAATAAGAATGGAGTAAACTCAAAAAATTAAATAACACTTCAAATAATGATATTATAAGTACAAATGTTATGCCTATTTTCATTACATAAATTTTGAAGTTTTACAATGCTTTTACAGTTTACATTTAATATCTATAGTAATTCTGTGAGATAGATAAGTAGAATGTTTTATCCCTGTATTATTCTATTTAACAGTTAGTTATTATGTAATGTTTGATATGTCCCAGTCTAGGCTTTAGGCTTACACAGGAAAATAAAACATAACTCTTTTTCTCAAGAATACTCTGATGGGAAAGAAAATACAGTGGAATAAATGCTTTGATAAAGGTAGCTCAAGGATGCTGAGAAAACTGAAGCCTATGCAAGATGCCCAAATGAAAAGCCTTCTCACTCTACATCCTGGGTTTCCCCTTCAAACACCAAGAGGAAGGATAAAGTAGTCTTATGAGGTGGGAGGTGTGGGGTCTGAGGTTTTTACTTGCTTCTAGGAAACTTTCTAGGTATTCTTTGCAAAGGACTGACCTTATTCCTCCTTCCCTCACTGCTCTTCAGGTTGGTGAGCAGGATTCTATTAACCCCCAAGCATCTATATATATAAAACCCTAAGTGCGTTGACCATTTGACTGGTTGCTATGACGCACACTGACCACCAGGGTCAGATGCTCAACGCAGGAGCTGCCCCCTGGTGGTCAGTGTGCTCCCACAGCGGGAGCGCTGCTCAGCTGACCAAGGGGCGCCAGACGCCGGGCTCATGGCTGGCGAGCCTCTCCCTTCTCTGGGGCAGCGCTACTGAGCAGTGGCAGCAGCAGGCACAGCAGGGCCGGGATGAGCAGGAGCTGCTGGGCGATGCCTGGCCCAGACTCCGGCTCCTCCCCGGCCACCTGCCGCTTCGTGTACTACTATATCGCTCGGCAGTTCCACGACCCCCGAGGGGCCCCAGATTGCAAGAGGGCTCAGGCCAGGCTGAGGGACGCCGGCCTCTAGTAAATAATAATTCTTATTGAATCACCATGTAATGTAATTGAATGCTGTGCTCATGAGCTCTCGTGTGACTGGTTCACAGAAGAGTAGGATAAAATCAATGTTTCACTAAACTGGGAATCAGGAAACCTGGATATGACCTCAGACAAACAATTTAACCTCTCTGAACCTTGGTGTTAGCTATCATTATCACCTTTATGGTCTCTAGAATGACTTGGATGGGAGTCACATTCTGGAAAAGAAAACAATAAAAAAAGGCACAGCGCAATCACATGGAGTGAGTTTCCTTCCACATTGATTCTTTGCCATCTTTTCTATCATGTCAGTTTTAAAGGAAGTGACTAGCACACTGCTTTGCACAGAGAACAAATTGAAAATATTTGCTCAACGACTAAACTGTCATCCACATAAAGTAGCATATTAGTGACTCAGTGTTTAGAAAGATACAGCTCTACATCTTTAGCTCTTTCTAATCAGTCTCATCTTTCAGACTCAGATGGTAACACCTGGAAGTCCTTTAGCGCGTCCTGTTTCTGCACAGGGCGGCCTTCCCTGCAGAAAGACGGGCTCTGCCGCAGCTGTGCCAATTAGTCTCCCTGCCTGAGAAGAGTGACAATGGCGATATTTTTCTGGATGAATGATAGACCTACTGGAGAGTCCACAAATCAAAATGTCAATTTTCTTTTCTCCTTCAGCTTCTTTTGTGTTGGTGTGTGTGTCTGTAATTTCTTCTACAAAAATGCCTTTGGATAGAGATAAAGTATCTTTTTTTTTTTTTCAAGTTTAACTAAATAATGAAGCGGATCTGTGACAGATTTTGACGTATTTTAGAATTACCGTTGTTGCCTACGAAGTGTGGCAATTGTATGAGTTCTATGGAAAGAATGATTTAGAAGTGCCAGTGGTACATAGTTAAAAGCCAGACTAGTAAAAGAGAAAAGCGAATGCATGTTCCTAATAATTATATAAAACAGAAAATACAGATTTGCATTTCAAGCATAAAGGCCCGGTAGATGTCCTAGTTGAAAATACTTTTTCTTCTAATTATAATATAATTTCTTTAACAGTTTTGTTGCAGTCTAAAGATTTTATAGTTTTTCAAATTTATGTACAAATTTATAAGAAATACACACACTTATATATAATAAGTTGAAATTTAATATTAAGGATATTAGATTAACTATTTATTTTCTATTAAAAGTATATATAAGCAATTACAACATTTTCAGAAATAGTTTTTATTTTTGTTTGCTTGTTTTTAATTTAGCATTCAAAAGATTTTTGCACTAACATGCAGAATTTAAGGTGAAATAACATTGAAAAATATCTTTCCCTATAGAAATCTAACAAAGTACATGACAGATGAGGAGAGCATGACTAAGAAGGAAAATCAAAATATGAATTCACAGTTATAAATTATGAGATCCAGATAAATTCCAGAAACAGTGAATGAACTATACTTGGGGGCGGAATATCTTGATTTTCAAATATAGTAATACTTCAAGTGGCTTTTAGGGATCATCCAAAATCAGCTTCTTTGGAAAATTACTTAAGAGTCAGAATTCCTACATTGAATTCTGACACGGGTCACTTAAGTTGTCCATTTATTCTCTTGTGAAAGTTGATTCTTTTTTTCACACAAAATGTATGGGATTCCTACAACGTGTATGGTGCCATGCTGGATGCTGCTAAGGGGGAAATAAACAGAATGCTGCATCAATGAGCCTACCATGCACAGAGAGTGATAGCACATTTGCGTAATCCTATCTAATAATAGACAAATATGCAAATTGACCATACCTCCGACACACCCACAAGTCATGCCCACAAGCCACGCCCACCATCCAATCAGAGCGAGTATGCAAATTAACCCAAACCAAGATGGCTACAGCCACAGAGAGCAAGGTTTCCTAGGTAACAGAGGAAGCCAAGCTTTCCTCCAGCCATTGCAGGCCTAAGCCTCCACTCAAGCTACAAAGTTTCAATTATAGAAGGTAAACAAATTCAAACAAATGGCGGCAGAATGGAGCTTGAGAGAGCAGGCCAGGGTTGCCGCTGGCAACAGGGGAAGCAAAGCTTTCTGCACACCCTGGCCGGGCCCACCCACTTAAGGCAACAAAGTTTCAATTATAACTCCAACACAAATGGCTGTGGGCCTCGGAGGGAGCCCCAGGTTTGGCTCTGCTCCAGGCTACAAAGTTTCAATTGTAGAAGGAAAATAAATTCCAGATACCAGGCCTCTGCTTGCGTTGCCAGGGGGCGTGGCCTGCCTGCAAACCACCACAGGCCCCTCGCTCAGGCCGCCCCACACCCCAAGGGAACCCCACCCTGATCAGGGACACCCTTCAGGGCAAACCAGCTGGCCCCCACCCCTGTACCAGGCCTCTATCCTATCTAATAAAAGAGTACTATGCAGATTGATCATCACTGCAACACACAATATAGCTGCCCCCATGTGGTCAAAGATCCTGCCCCCATGTGGACACAAGATGGCCACCACAAGATGGCCAGCAGGAGAGGGCAGTTGGGAGGCACCCGGCCTGCAAGGGAGGGCAGTTGAGAGGGACCAAGCCTGCAAGGTAGGGCAGTTGAGAAGGACCAGGCCTGCAAGGGAGGGCAGTTGGAGGTGATCAACCCTGCAGGAGAGGGCAGTTAGGGGTGACCAGGCCAGTAGAGGAGGGAAGTTGGGGGCAAACAGGCTGGCAGCAGAGTGGATAGGGGGTGATCAGGCTGGCAGGCAGAAGCGGTTAGGGGCAATCAGGAAGGCAGGCAGGCAAGCAGTTGGGAGCCAGCAGTCCTGGATTGTGAGAGGGATGTCCAACTGCCCGTTTAGGCCCGATCCCTGGGATCGGGCCTAAACGGGCAGTTGGACATCCCTTGAGTGGTCCCAGATTGGAGAGGGTGCAGGCTGGGCTGAGGGACAACCCCCCTCCATGCACGAATTTCGTGCACCGGGCCTCTAGTTAATTATAAATAAGAGAAGAAAACACACAAGAAAAGATAATAATGTGCTCTACAAATCCAGAAGAGGAAAATATATCAGATGGGAGGTATAGGCAAATTCATATCAAGGAAGAGGTATTTGAACTGGGTCTGAAGTGACAGGAGATATTTGGTTATGTAAGGGTAAGGAAAATACAGAAAATGGCATATGCAAAAGCAAGTTTGTAGCCTCATATAAAGAATATTCTGTATTCCAATTTAACTGAAGCAAGAATAGAGGGAGGCCAGTTTGTGACGTCAATGAGGGCACAACGGTGGAAGGCTGAAAATCACAGCTTGATAGGTCCAGAAGTGTTGTGAATAGGTTGTAAAAATCTGGTATGAAATGAAAAATGTCATACAAATTTAAGTTACAGTTATTTGCAATTTTAAATGTAGAAAATATATGGAATATGAGGGTATTGATAATTTTAATCTATTTGGCTGAATGGTTATTAATGAAAAACATGTAATAATGTAAATATATGCTTGAAAAGATCAATATAATAACATAGATGAAATATGAGAGCCTACAGAATCCCTGAATTTTTGAACAGTAAGTCCCAGACTATCTTTTAATTTTTCTTTTGAAGAGGAGGAAAATAAATATGAGGGATTTATAATGTAAATATTTCAAATAAGTAATTTTTGTCTTCTATAAAAATCAGTGGTTATTGTAATGTGACCTTTTTGATAAACAGTATTTTTTATTCTTTTGCACAGCATGAATAAGCTTTCAAGAAGCACGATAAGCAGCACACAATAACTTTGTATAATAAGCAATCACTTTTATTATACCTAAGATGAATGAAAGAAACATTAATAAAACACTATAAGGAATAAATATCAGAGTGTCTCAGCAATGTATTATTGGTTTTCTGTTTTAAATGATATGTTGAAACATGTATTCCTGTGAGGAAAATATCAATGAGTTTATAATACTACTACTGATAATCCTGTTGCATATGGTTAGAGATTGACTATATGAAAATGAATATACCCTAAAAATTCACTATATGACTCAGCCATTTCACTGGGTCCATTACATTTTTCAAGGAGAGCTAATATGTGCATGTAACATTGTCCTGAAGAAGGTTGTCTCACTCAGCATTCTGTACAAGACCCTTTAATCAGCCTGGTGTTCTTCCTAAGAACTGGAATGCCTTGACTGAGGTTGACTTTATGAGTCCAACTCTAGATAAATATTCCCTGTATAAACTGAAGGATTACTTTACTTGTGATTTATATATCAATATTTCAAGCAAATAATAAATGTACCCATACTATGTATTTAATTATGTAGCATGTGCTGAACTGAAAAAAAACCCAAAACTAAAATGATATTTAGATCTAAGTATGTATGATATACTATAGTGGTAAAAAAAAAAAAGAAAAAGAAAAAAATAAGATGAATTAAAAGACTAGATTGAGTTATTGCTCCCCCCTGATAATTGTGTGATTTTAGATATATTTTTAGACTTTCATGTTTTCTTTGTTTTGTTTTTTTAAAAAAATATATTTTATTGATTTTTTTACAAAGAGGAAGAGAGAGGGATAGAGAGCTAGAAACATCGATGAGAGAGAAACATCGATCAGCTGCCTCTTGCACACCCTCTACTGGGGATGTGCCCGCAACCAAGGTACATGCCCTTGACCGGAATCGAACCTGGGACCTTTCAGTCCGCAGGCCAACGCTCTATCCACTGAGCCAAACCGGTTTCGGCCTAGACTTTCATGTTTTAATTTTATTATGTGAAACCCTAGAACTAGAGTTATTGAAAGAATTAAATGAAATACTAAATTAAATTGTTTAGGACACATTGCTTAGCAGGAAGTGAGTGCTTAATATTTGTTAGCAGCTGTGTTATTATCAGATAGTTATTGCCTCTGTTATTATTATTATTATTATTATTGCATTATATTTATTCTCTCTTCCCTGGAGCATTGGTGAAACCTTGCATTAAATGTAATTAAGAAATGCTTGCTCTCTTCAACCCTTTCTGAACTTTTATTTTTTTTTTGCCACATCTGTACTATCCTAGCCGCTCTGGGGCCTCTGACATTGAACCATATATTTTTTCCAGGGAATATATATATATGTATGTATATATATATATATATATATATATATATATATATATTCACTTTAGTATGAAAACAGCTTGTATGTCATAAGATTTATAAGTAAATGGAATTTAAGAAGCAAAACCATGAATGCCTTAGTGATTTCTTATATTCTATGTCTGAAACACTAAAGGGAGATATGTAATTCTCTGTACAATAAGAAAAACTAAGGAGTGTGAAGTATAAGAATTCTTATTTTACCAGCCATGTTATTAGAAGGAACAAGCAAACCTTATCTTCAGTTCATTAAAGGAAAGGTCATTGAGCAGCTTTTCATTTTCTCTGTTGCATTTTCATTTCGGTGTAGGTGTCAGTTCCTGGCAAGAGCCTATCACTTGTTCTTCTTCTTTTTTTTTTTTTTTTTTTTTTTGTCTCTTTCTTTTCTTTTTCTCTCTTTTAAGATACTGAGGAATCTAAAAATGTCATTTTTTTACTTGGATATTTTTCAAAAAAGCTACCCTGCTGTCCTTTTACCCTTCTCCCTTTCTTTATTTCCTGTGGGCACAGTTTTGCTCTGTGATTTTTCAGTTGGAGTTGTTCATTTGGAAAAGGGTTAATATCAATTCTTGACCCTGTGAAATAGGGGTGAGATAAAAAGCTATGTGTCTTGATATGAGACACAGTAAAGTCAACTGAGGGAAGCCAAGGATATCCAATTTTAGGTACCTGCAAACTTAGCAGCTTGAAAACAACTAATCACATTATAAATTATTTACATGTTTAGTTTTCCACAGTAATTTATTTACATGAAAAACTACAAGCTGAGCAGGATCTTTTTCTATCTTCAGTAAAGATTTCAGAATATATAGATGAAAAACACTTTGTACAAATATCAAAGGGCTTTTAAAAAATAAAAAACAAAATATTTTATAATAATATTATTACAAAAATAAAGCTATCTTCATAAGGAAGAATAAATTTCAGTACCTAGTAATTTCTCAGTGTTTCATCTCAAGTGATGAAACCAGAGGAAATGGATTAAAAAAAATAAAAATAAACCCATTAAAAAAACTGGTGACAGACAGTGTAAACACAGTGTTTAACAAAGTATTCATCCCCTGGGCTATCATTTCAGTTTCACAGGGGGAGGGGGAGTGAGTGGGGCGGGGGAAGGAAGATCCTACTTGGCTTGCCAACACCAGTTCGCAGGAGAAGTGGAGCAGTACCTCCTTCCATCAGTCAGGGATGGAAGATTAGCTCCCTGTTTGTGCCAGCTAATACCACTGGCCCTTGGGAATCAGGGTGCTGCCCTGACTTGGTGGAGAAGTGGGTGGAAGATCAGCTTCCTGCTCAGTCTCAGTGCAACTGTGCAGGAGAAGGGTTCCTTGTGACTATAGTAGGGTAGGTATTTCCATAAACTGTTTTCTGCTCTGTCAGTTTCAAGGAACAGGCATTGCTTGGATATTCCTTTGTTTGTTTGTTTGTTTGTTTGTTTTTGTCTTTGAGTGTTGGAAGCTCTGGGTTGGAATCTTCTGCAGCCCAGGATACGTGGAAAGCAATAAGGAAAACCAGAGGACCAACAACTGTGTTATTCCCCAAGCCCCAAGGTCCCTAGACAGTTCACATTCCTTTTCAAAAAATAATAATTTTAAATAGTTTATTGACTCTTAGAGAGGGAGAGAGAGAGAAACATCGATCAGCTGCCTCCTGCTAACCCCCTACTGGGGATCCAGCCTGCAACCCAAACATGTGCCCTGACTGGAAATGAAACCAGCCACCCTTCTGTGCACAGAACGATGCCCAGCCCACTGAGCCACACCAGCCGGTTCACATGCGTGTTTCCGCCTTTCAGAGCAGAGTCTTGTACTTTGTTGTGTTGTGGACAGAGGTTGTGGCTGTTCTAGCAGGTATAACCTTGGAGAAACGGGGCTACTCCTTTGGGGCTGAAAGTGGAAGCGCACATTGTCCTGTTTTGTTACATTCATCACATGGCAGGAATTTTCCATTCCTTTCACAATTTCCTTTAGAATGCAGATTTCTAAACTAGTTTTCTCTTTGTGCAATGTCTTCTGAATATGCACCTGAGAATTATAGACACTGGACCAAGCGTAAGGATCCTTACTCTTTTTTTCTCTTTAAAGATTATACTGTAATGATTCAAAGAGTAAGGACCTTGATCAAAATCATTCATCTTAATGCTGACTGAGCTTTGATTTCTAACCAAACTATTTTATTTCCCTCCTGAGTGGTCTTCCTTCAATGGTATTATTACTTGCATTTCATTGCTGACTTGGCGTGAATCATATTTTTGTGCTTATTTCTTAGCATATACTAAGTATTTAATAGTTAGGTTCTTAAATAGATGCCAATCAGAGCTTCCTCTACATTTTTTTAAAGAAAGCAAAAGCTCATAAAGAGATTAAAGAGAACACTAAAATTTTAAAATAATGAAATAACTATTTGTAAAAGGACCTTTTCTCAGATGAAAAGAAAGGCAAACTTAGAGGCTCTTATAAAGACAAGAAAACATTTGAAATAAATGTAAAAATGAGCAAACTAACCAGAGACTAGAACATGAAGGGGATGATTAAATCATCTTCTTCCAGCTTTATCTGCAGAGTCATCAGTTAAATATGCCAGATGAAGAGTCTGTGATGGAGAACACTTGCTGGATCAAAACCAAGAACCAAAGGTAAGCTTAGGATTTATGACAAATGTTTATCATGTGTTTTTCAACTTGAAAAAAAAGAAAAAAAATCCTAAATATGTCCAGATTGCCAAAAGTTTTGCTTTTTACATAAATAAATATATCCAGAGACAAAGAAATGTTTGATATCTATGAAAGCTTTTTTTTTTAAGTTTTGTTCAGTGAGTGAAATATAAGTGCACTTGAAACTTTCAAAATTTCTGTTAGCAGTGAAGGAGGAACCTGTGAGCTTAATTTTCTTTGACTTTCCTTCAAAGAGTATATGGAACAAAATACTAAAACATTCTTCAAGTGCAGTTTCATCAATAAATTATTTCATGAAATAGATAGGGGGAAACAATGCTATAAACATTAGCTCTTAAAACAACAGTGAATATCTGATGTATCTAGATAGTTATTTTCTTCTAGAAAATTCAATTAGCAGCAGGGAAGAATACTAAATAAATAACTGAAGCTTAATAGTTACTGTTTCTTAATTATGAATACATAATTTGGTAAAAATGAAATTTCCCTGAAGTCATTTCATAAATTTTACATCCTATATAATAAAAGCCTAATATGCTAAGCATCTGGTCATCTGGTCATCCGTTCAACCAATCTAAGTGTAATATGCTAATGAGATGCTAAGGCCACTCAACCACTTGCTATGATGTGCATTGACCACCAGGGGGCAGATGCTCCAACCGGTAGGTTAGCTTGCTGTTGGGGTCTGGCCAATCAGGACTGACCGAGAGGAGCTGGACATGCCCTGGAGCCCTCCTGCCATCCCTCCCCAGCTGGCCAACCTCCAGCATCCCTCCCCGGCCCTGATCGTGCACTGGTGGGGTCCCTCGGCCTGGCCTGTGCCCTCTCGCAATCCGGGCTGAGGGCGCCCCCCTGAGTGCACAAATTTCCTGCACCAGGCCTCTAGTATATTTATAAAATCAATATTTTCAGATTTGTAATGTGTATATTTCATTTATTTATAAATGTGTGTGTTTGAGTATTAAAAGTAAGCATAACTACACCAAGAATCCTAGCTAGGCAAACATGTAATATCTGTTTAGGTTAGTGTGGAAATTGGTTATATCCCTTTTTCAATTAATTAGTTGAAACTTTTGATTTCTGTAGGCCTGAGGCACACAGGAAGTGGGATAACATAAACCACAGGCTCAATAAGGTTCTTGCATAAAGAGGCATATTAAGGAAAGACAGGCTGCTAAAAAGAAACTGTGAACACAGACTGGTTAAAGTAAGACATGCATTTTTTTTTTTTTTTCAGTATATAGGGAGAAAAAATTACTAGAGCTGGGAGCCAGACTTGGGAAACAGGACCTGGAAGTAAAATGGAATAAATGGGGAGCTCACTACACCTGATAACTTAATAAACCTCAGTTCCTCTGATGCTATGCTTGACACATATAGCAATCCAGTAGAACTCTCTATCTGTTCCAAATTAGAGTCACATTTGACACAGTTTACTTAGTTTTTACTGTAATTTTTTGCTTTTTCTAATGTACTTTTAATAGAACAAGTGGGATAACATAGTAGTAGAACTGATCTGAAAACAGCATTCATATTATGTACTTCATTTCTTTTTTTCACCAGAACAAAGAGAATACTAGTTAATTCACATTAGAGTAATCTCATTTTAAAAAGAGTCATTTGATACCCTAGCTGGTTTGGCTCAACGGATAGAGCATCAGCCTGTGGACTGAAGGGTCCTAGGTTTGATTCTGGCCAAGGGCACATGCCTGGGTTGTGGGCTCGATCCCTGGTGTGGGGCATGCAGGAGGCAGCCAATCAATGAATCTCTCTCATCATTGATTTTTTTAATCTCTCTCTAAAATCAATAAAATATATTTAAAAAATAAAAAGAGTCATTTGATACCAAATCACAGAAATTTTTACATTTGGAAGTGCATATAGAAGCTTATTTTCTTGTTTTAATTTGTTATTTCTCAAATTTGACTTGTCAAATTTAAATTTTATGTACCATACAATAGTATTTTTTGAAACAGCAAAAATTTTTAAATATTAAATTTATAATTATACCATAATTTGTCAATTTTAAAAACTAAAATGTACTTGGCTAAAAAATATAGACTGTTTAGATTGGTATTAATTTTTATTTTTTGGAAAATGTAGCATCAATGTAATATCTTTTAAATATAAAATATTTTTTAGATTTTTGGAAATATTTTGAATTTACATTTCCACTGGTCATTGAGAGGGAAAGTGAATAATACACGTGTATCATTTTGCCACGGTTGGTGTTAGTGAAACTGCACTCTTTATAAAATATAGCTGTGCCTATGACACCTTTCAGTGAAGGTAGCTAGTCTTATAGCGGCTAATTCACTTAGGCAAAATGTTTTGGCACAGCAACCTTTGATGAAGGTTGCTTATGAAGTTGATATAGAACACCTCACAGCATCATTTTCATTAAAATTCTGTGGAACTGGGAGATATTTAAGTTGTTGATTTGTCATCACTAGTTAATTATGTTGAAAAAGTCTATTCATCACATTATCATTGTTCCTTCCAACATGCATTCTTATTGATAAAATGGAAGAGAGCAAAGAGATAAATGTATGGTGGATTGATGGAGTGGAAATTTACTGAATCAAGAAAAGTCTAAAGAGAAGCAACTGAATAATTCAACTGGAAAAATGTGCTGAAACCCAACTTGTTTGGTTGATGAAGAATTGATATTTAACTTCATATTTAAACCTACACCAGTGCTTATTTTCTTAAATTTCTGATATAGTTAGAATGTTTATAGAATATTTAGTTATCACTAATATGAATTTTGAAATTACCTTAAGTGAGAGAGAGCTATTGTTTCCTATAAGTCATGTACTCTACCAGGAACATAGGATATTCTAGAAGCAGTATCCAATCTGAGGGATTTGGCATTTATATCAGTAGAATACACAGTCTACTTGAGGCATTTCAGACATCCCTCTGAGGAAATAACCACCAATTGTTCACCTTAGAGAAATGACATGTAAGAAATGTTTTGCACTTAACATTGTCTATACAAGAAATGTATCTCTATTGATTGGTGGGCTAAATAATCTTGGAAAAAATGTTGAAAGGTGAGCAATTATATTGTCTCTTAAGTTCTTTGAAGCACTAAAATTCCATAGTGCTATGATAATTCACCTGGGCTTTGTAATACAGGTTTCTGACATTGTAGTTATACTTGCCATTATTCATGTCCTGTCATAATTTTAAAGCTCAGGTATATACCAGTGTTGGAAAAGAGATAGAGTGTGTCTTTTCATTCCTTTATTCACTGAGATCATTTTGGAATATACAGTTGTTTGGCAATGCAAGTGATAAAACCCAGACATAGTATAAGATCTATTGGTATGGATAAATCTTACCTCGTTTTCCTCCCTAAACTTGGCAGCTATGTTTGATATCTTTCAAGTTAATCCATTAGGTTAAAGAACAAATCATGGCATATTTAAGCACTAAATTTTAATTGAGTAGGAATAGCCTTGGTTTCTATGTGTTTTGGGAGTAAACCACAGCACTCAGAGAGATGTTTCTGTGGGGGTGCTTTGTTTTATTTCAGTAGAACTGTCTACCTGTTCTGAATTAGAAATCAGGTAACCCATTTTTTTTTAATCATAGAGATTAAACATTTCCAAAGTAAATAAATAAGAATTAAGTTTGACCCCATGAACTAATGTATTGATAGAATTTACTGAGCCAGTAATATACTGGTGTAGCTAGACATATGTGATAAAGGGATTTGCTACAGGGAGTGGTCTAGTGGTTATAGGGGCCCTTAGGGAAGTTACTCTCCAAAACCCGAAAAAAGTGGGGAGGCAAGGAGAAAGAGAATATAGCAACTACCAGCAAAATTACGTTTCTCTCCTTCTTGGTATGAAAGTGAGGGCTTGTAATTTGGGTGAAAGACTAGAAGAGATTAGCTCTGGTGGTAGTCAGTCTGGTAAACTGACCAAGTCAGACCTGGTAAGAAATTCTTGGCCATTTCAACAATCAGTGTGTATAGAAAATACAGACTGCTAGATATATACACCAAAACCTCATAGGTCCACACAGAAAAGAGAATAAAATCCAACATAAAGCTGTCTGAGATTTAATAGTACCTATAATTTATGCATGCTCTTGGCATATATGCTATGCAATATTTTGTTTTTAAAATTAAACTTAGTGTAACTTCTGGTAAGTATACCTGGGTGCTTGGAAAATGTGCATTCTTCAATTATACTTTGTGTGTATGAATGCAAATTTGCATACATAGGTGTGTCACAAAGACTACGTTGAGATTCAGAGGCTGACTGGAATAAAACAGTCTTTTTATCTCTTCTCATGCAACTTAGGCTGTTAGGACTACTGTAACAAAAATACACTAGATTGGGTGGTTCAAACAGTATTTATTTCTCACAGGTTGGGAGGCTGGGAAGTCAAGGTCAAGGTGCCATCAGATGTGGTGTCTGGAGAGGGCCTGCTTCTTGCTTCTCGATGTGCCCTCACAGGTGGAAGGGGTGAGGGAGCACTCAGACATCTTATTCATGAGGGCTCCACCTTTATGACCTAATCACCTCCAAAAGACCCATTATAATGGGGATTAGGATCCAACATATAAATTTTGAGGGATAAAGATTTCAGTCTACAGCATTATGTAAGCCCTGAAAATTGAGAAATCTTAATTTAAGCAATTTTTCAACACTAAATATCTGCAAAACCACTGTTGAAATCACTAAGTTTTCTCTCCCTTTCTCTCTCTCTCTCTCTCTCTCTCTCTCTCTCATCTCTCTCTCTCTCTCTCTGCCATCTCTATCTATCTCTATCTTTATCTCTTTTATTTATTGTCCAGAATTTTGTTAGATTTCTGGAGGTTAGGACAAGAGTTGTTTGTGTGTGCTTTTGTGTTTTTTTCGTGTGTGTTTTTAAAATATGTGTAAACATTTTGAAATTTTAATTTAAACCATAAGAGTAAAAGCTGAAAAGTTATGCTGTTTTTGTACCTTTTTCTCCTTCCCCCAAATAAAATCATAGAAGTTGCTATTTAATCATACCCCAAAGCTTGAGAGGGTTCTCTCAGCACAAAGCAACAGCTGTGTACACATGAAATGATTATTTCCTAATGTAATAATTCCCCTGGCTCATCCAACATGCAATGCACATGACTTTATTTATTTATTTTTTAATATACTTTTTATTGTTAATAGTATTATAGATGTCTTCCCTTCCCCCCCCCCCCCCCCGCCCCTTTCCCTCATCCTTCCAGCCTCTAGCCATCCCCTCCCTAGGTTTTCACTACCTTATTTCTTGTGTCCATGGGCTATACCTGTAAGTATATAAATTCTCTGGTTTATCTCTTCTCATCCTCACAACTCCACATTGAGGTATATCCCCCTGTTCCATGTATCCATGCTTTGGGTCTTATTTTGTTGGTCAATTCATTCTGCTCATTAGATTCCATGAATAAGTGAGATCGTATTATATTTGTCTTTCTCAGATTGGCTTATTTCATTTAGCATAATATTTTTCAGGTCCATCCATGCTGTCCCAAAGGGTAAAAGATCCCTTTTTTTTTACAGCTGCATAGTGTTCCATAGTGTAAATATTCCACAGCTTTGTTATCCATTTGTGTACTGATCGGCACTTGGGCTGTTTCCAAATCTTAGCTATTATAAATAACACTGCTATGAACATAGGGATGCATATATTCTTTCTGATTGGTGTTTTGGGGTTTTTAGGATATATTCCCAGGAGTGGGATTGCTGGGTCAAAGGGAAGTTCCATTTTTAATTTTTTGAGGAAACTCCATACTCTTTTCTACGTATAGTGGCTGCCCCAGTCTGTATTCCCAATAGTAGTGAACTAGTGTGTTTTTTTTCTACACCCTTGCCAGCATTTATTGTTTGTTGATTCTGACAGGTGTGAGGTGATATCTTATTGTGGTTTTAATTTGGATTTCTCTGATGATTAGTGACTGAACATTTTTTCATAGGTCTCTTGGCCATTTGTATTTCCTCTTTGGAGAAGTGTCTATTCAGGTCTTCTGTAAATGGATTGTTTAATTGGATTGTTTGTCTTCCTTTTCTTGAGTTGTATGAGCACTTTATATATTTTGGAGATTAACCCCTTATCAGATGTATCATTGGCAAATATGCCCTTCCATACAGTGGGTTCCCTTTTCATTTTGATGGTGATTTCTTTGGCTGTGCAGAAGATTTTTACTTTAATGTAGTCCCATTTGTTTATTTTCTTCTTAGTTTCTTTTGCCCTAGGAGATGTATACATAAACATATTGCTATGCGAGATGTCTGAGATTTTACTGCCTATGTTCTCCTCTAAGATTTGTATCGTTTCATGCCTTACATTTAAGTCTTTTATCCACCTTGAGTTTGTTCTTGTGTATGGTGTAAGTTGGTGGTTTAATTTTATCTTTTTGCCCGTGTCTGTCCAGTTTTCCTAACACCATTTGTTGAAGAGACTGTCTTTACTTCATTGTATGTTCTTGCCTCCTTTGTCAAATATTAATTGACCGTAATAGTGTGGGTCAATTTCTGGGGTCTCTGTTCTGTTCCATTGGTCTATATGCCTATTCTTGTGCCAGTACCAGGCTGTTTTGGTTATAATGACTTTGTAGTATAATTTGATATCCGGCATTGTGACCCCACCTACTTCATTCTTCTTTCTCAAGATTGCTGCAGCTATTTGGTGTCTTTTATGGTTCCATATAAATTTTTGAAGTATTTGTTCTAGCTCTGTGAAGTATACAAGGACAAGAGTTTTTAAATGCTACTAATGCACATAACAACATCCCAAAGTTCAAACTCAAACCACTGGATCAAAAGTCAGGTTAGCTTTCTGTGCCATCATTCCTCATGAGGGTTGGACAAGTCTGTCTTTTTTTTTTTTTAATTGATTTTTTACAGGGAGGAAGAGAGAGGAATAGAGAGTTAGAAACATCGATGAGAGAGAAACATCGATCAGCTGCCTCTTGCACACCCCCTACTGGGGATGTGCCCGCAACCAAGGTACATGCCCTTGACCGGAATCGAACCTGGGACCTTTCAGTCCGAAGGCCGACGCTCTATCCACTGAGCCAAACCGGTTTTGGCGACAAGTCTGTCTTTGTTTTCCAGTGCATTCTATATCTGTAGTAAGGTTCCCCCTGCCCCCACCAAAGATCAACAGACCTGGGAGTGAACTCAGACAAGCTTTGATTGAAGTCATCCTGAGTATTCAGCAATTTTTCACAATAATAAGTTAGAACTTGGAAACGTAAGTTTTGTGGTTACCTCTGTTAAAATTCCACTTACTGATTGATTTAAAGCCTGTAAGACTTTAGGGGAAGATTTTCTCTATGTGTTTGGACAAATCTTCTATAAAAAAGATATAATTTAAATCAAATCATGATTGAAACCACTAGTCAGGAAGACTCGTAATCAATGTTTATGTGAAAAAAAATGAATATGTTTAGCTTGATACAACTTCAATGCATTTTCTTCATGACTCAGATGTAGATGTTTTCTATTAGGAGGTGCACACACTGTGAAGCAGTGTATTGTTTTGCATTACATCTGTCATTACATTAGAAAGCCATTTGGCAGGTTTAGTCATGCCTATGATACACTCATTCATCTCTTACTGCTTACGTGGTACCAACATACTGCCTTGCTCAGTGAGTACAGTTTTACTCCTTATTTTCTCTCACAACTCTGGGGTAGTCAAGGGCATTATTATCTGGGGTATCTTTGCATTGTAACTTTTTCTTTTATGCAGCTATTAGGTAATAAATATTTGTGATTGAGACTAATCTTTTATTTTCTCTGTATCACCAGGTACCGAACATTGAAACAAGTAACACATCAGTAATTTTTAGACTTACTTGTAACTAGAGGCCCAGTGCATGAAAATTCATGCACTGGAGGGGGGCGTCCCTCAGCCTGGCCTGCCCCCTCTCACCGTCCTGGAGCCCTCAGCGACGGGAGGCCACCAGGTGATCAGGGGAAGGTGACGCCCCCATCATACCTCTGCTGCTGCCACTGCAGGCAATGCAAGCCTCGGCCGGCCCTGGTTACCTGCGCCTCGGGAGGCCCTGGGTGGCTGGATAGCCACCATCTAAGGCTTGCCTGCACCTCGGGCCGGCCCTGGGTGGCTGGGGGGCTGAGGGCGGGGCTGGCCGCACCATGCGCCTGCCACCCCCCCCCTCCCCCCGTAGGGCTGAAAGGACTGTGGGACTCCGGCGGGGCTGAGGAGACTGGGCACCACCATCTTGTGGCTATGGGTGCTGCCATCTTTGTGATGGCATGGCAGTCAATTTGCATATTCCCTTTTTCTTAGATGGGATTTTTGATGAGATGCTCATCTGAGAGCAGAACTTGGTGTCAGTGCTCAGTGCTGTGTTCCTTGTGCCCTGAATAGTGCTCAGTACCTAGTACTTCAATGAAGATTTACTGAATAAATGACTAATTATAGTGAATAAATATATTCTAATATCTCTTTTCTCATAACTCTCTGTCTATAAAGATGTGGCATAAAAATGTCCCAATGCAGTTGAGACATATGCTAAGCTGCTATGAAAAAGATTGTAAAACAGAGACTCAAATATTTATTTCTCTTTCACCCATCGCTATGGCTAAGAGTGTTCTGAACAGTGTCACTAGGGACTGGATCTTGTTAATAGCTCTAATTACTAACCTTTTAAAAATATGAAGCAGTAGTCATTCCAATGAATGGTTTTTAAATATGCTATTGGCCAGTGTGAATAAGTGCTTTCTGTATTGGTTTCTCTCAAAATTTTTTTTTAACTTTTTGTTTGAAACTTCTTTATCGAGTGCTAAAAGCTGCATTAACTATATATGTGTGTGTGTATATATATATATATATATATAAATATATATATATATGTGTGTGTGTGTGTGTGTGTGTGTGTGTGTGTATCCTATCTAATAAAGAGGGAATATGCTAATTGACCATCACACCCTCACAAAGATGGCAGCGCCCACAGCCAATAAGGAGGGAATATGCTAATTGACTGCCTCGCCCTCAAAGATGGCAGTGCCCACAGACACAAGATGGCGGTGCCCAGTCCCTTCAGCCCCTCTGGGGTGGCAGGTGTGTGGCATGGCTGGGCCCGCCCCAGGTGGGTCCAGCTGCTCCACGTGCCTGCCACCAGAGTCCCCCAGTCCCCTCAGCCCCCCAGCTGCCCAGGGCAGACCCGAGGTGCAGCAAGCCTCGGATGGTGGCTGCCCAGCCGCCCAGGGCCTCCTGAGGCTCAGGTAACCAGGGCTGGCTGAGGCTTGCACTGCTGGCAGTGGCAGCAGCAGAGGTATGATGGGGGCATTGCCTTCCTCTGATCGCCAGGTCACCTCCCACCCCTGAGGGCTCCTGGACTATGAGAGGGGGCAGGATGGGCTGAGGGACCCCCCTCTCCAGTGCATGAATTTTCGTGCACCAGGCCTCTAGTATATATAGATATGCATATGTAAACTTTATTTTACATATATATGAACTTCTACATGAAGCAATATTTCCTTGATCTACAAAGATAAATGAATTAGGAATAGTATGATCACATGTAAGCTGTATGTACACACATAAGTGATTTGTACACAAAAGATACTTTTGAGCCATATGTTGACAGTGATTATTTCTGGGGGTTGGATTTACTGGAACCTATACCTATGAATACCATAAATTTCTGTAGTGTATAAACTTTAAAAACATTGTATGACTTTCATAATAAAATATATTTTAGACAGGATGACATTTTGAATCAATAGTTTTTATGATAATGCATATTTTAACTATTTGTGACAGAGCAAAGGAATTATGCCAAAAAACAAAAATTCCCAAAGCTTTTTTTCTTTATTGAATTTATTGGGGTGACGTTAGTTAATAAAATTATATAGGTTTCAGGTGTTCAATTCTATAATACTTCATCTGTTTATTGTATTGTGTGTTCACCACCCTAAGTCAAGTCTCCTTCTGTCACCATTTATCCTCCCTTTATCCTCCTTTATCCTCTTCTACCTTACCCCATCCCCCTTCCTCTCTGGTAAGCATCATGCTGTTGTCTGTCTATAAGGTTTTTTTTTTTTTTTTTCTTAATCCCTTCACCTTTTTCATTCAACCCTGAAAACCCCCTCTCCTCAGACAGCTGTCATTCTGTTCCCTATCTATGAGTATTTACCTTCAGAAAGTAATTTGAAAAATGTGAAAACAATTGCTAAGTCCTTATCTTTCAGGAGGCCAGGATGTAATTAATATTTTCTAATAAAGTAAGGTAAAACATATTAACTTTAAATATTTAAATATCAAAGAATAACTACCATAAATGTGAAACCTATTTTGAAATTACTATTGTAAAAAATGAACCATTAAATGAAACTATATCCAAATGTGTCAATTGTTTGTACAAGTTTTATATAAAAATGAACCCCAAATTTAATCTGAAAAGAACTATGCAATGTTTAATTACATCTATAAGAAAATCAGTTTAATCAAGTTTGGCTCTTTGTTTATTCAACATGGCCTTCACAATAATGTTCCATGAAATTCCAACTAACCATAGCAGTCAACACAAAGCTTGCTTTTCCTAAAAAGTTTCTCAAAAACTCTTTAAGTAAGTGTCATGTGGAGAAAGTGAGGGATAAAGGGCCCTCACACTAAGGATATTGAACAAAAATTAGTAATAAAACTGGTGGAGCCTAAAGAATGCAATAGTGTTTGAAAAATATTTGCCATTTCATCTGGAAGAAACATTTATGCTATTTGAATTTAGTTCAATCTGAGTATTTGCACTTCAGTTGAAGTTTTACATTTTACCTTTCAACTTTCAACTCATAAGCTATATCTCACTTTTGAAGTTTTTCCTAGATGAAATAGAGACCCTTGCTGGAATGACAATAAAAAAAAAAAATGTGCATGGTCACTCCTGAATAATACCACAAAGATTCTGTATCTCATTTAAAAAACGTAAAACTATTTTTCCAAAGTATTTCTTTTAATACTCATGGTAAACCTCTGAGTGAAGCTATCTCTATTTTACAGATGAAATGTGTCCAAAGTTCTGATGCCAGAATATACATGGGATTGGAACTCCTGCAGCAGTCTGGCTCCACAGTTCAAACTAAACTACCACATGATAAAACTACTGTAGACTTGAGTTATTTGTAATATACTGAAACTTCTTCCCTTAGACCCCCCCCCCCCCCCACACACACACACACCAAATGTTACTAATGGTGTGTCTGGAATGTGGTGTTGCTTGGTATAGATTCTAAAGAATCTTCCATGTGCACCTTCCTAATCACAACTGCTCCCTCCCTCCCCCCCCCCGCCCCGTAAATGAGTCAATCTTCTGAAATTCATATTAATTACTTTTTATGTTTCTTAATAGTTGAATGACCCAACTATGCATTGCTAGCACCATCCTTTAGTCCACCTTATTTTATATTTACTTTTATTGAGTCTCCGATATTTTATAAATCCTCCTGTATTTCTTTACAATTAACTTGTTGAAGAACCCAGGCTATTTGACCTGTAGAGTTTACTAAGTCTGGATTTTGATGATTGCATGCTCTTTTTCTCCTCCATATTTCCTGAAAATTGGAAGATGGGTACAGAATTAAGGTCATTTTGACATCTCTAGATGGTATTGTGTTCTTCCATCAAGAGGCATATGATATCTGGCTGTCTTACTTGTTAAGATGTTAGCATCTGTTGTTACTTAATGCCTATACCCATTTAGTAATATTTTGAGTTATCTGGAAAATATCAATATTTCAAGATTATTTTTTCAATTTTTAACATTATTAATATCAGACAATTATTTGGTGGAATACTTCTAAAATGAGATTTTTTTCTCTTTCCGATTGCTACTATAGCTACCATGAATAGAAGTACAAAATGAGACAAGATTCAGAGTAAACAAGTAGTCTGAAATCTAAGGAAAGACACATTTTTCCAAGAGGAGATGAGGAGTGAGCTTTAGGTCACCTTGGGTGGTGTTTAAGAAGAGACATTAGGTGTTATACAGGCATATAAGAATATAGGTAAAATTTTTAGTGATGTGTTCAAGGTTGAATGGAAATGATTACCAGAATATGGAAACCTAGGGAGCAATAGACACAGGGACTTTTAAATCACTCTAAATATAATTGGTATCTAAAGCAAAAATGGTAACAATGTGGTTTATAGACTAACAGTAAAATAGGATAAAATAAGAAAGTAGAAGTACACTGTTGTAAGAAGAATTTTTCATCTTATAATTGACTAGATGCCCGGTGCACAAAATTCATGCACGGGCGGGGTCCCTCTGCCTGGCAGGTGATCAGAGCTGATCAGGGCCAGTGGTTGGGGAGGGATCGCAGGAGGGCTCTAGGGCATGTCTGGCCCCATCTCACCCAGTCCCGATTGGCCAGACCCCAGCAGCAAGCTAACCTACCGGTCAGAGCATCTGCCCCCTGGTGGTCAGTGCACGTCATAGCGACCGGTCGGTTGACTGCTTAGTCAGACACTTAGCATATTAGGCTTTTATATATATAGATTGTAACTCATGGTGTGGAATGCTCGGCACGCACTTTCCCTCCAGCCCCTGGTCTTGGAGACCTCATGTCCTTCCAAGGCTCTGCTCACCCTCTTCAGCTGCCACATGAAGTAAATTGCATCATGTGCATGGAAACCCTTTGCAGGCTCCATGGGTGTGTCTTTACTTCAATGCAGTTCTGATTACCCCAACATAAGGAGAGATACCCTCATTATCAGGTAACACCATCGTGGTGAGACCCCTGCTCAGCCTACTGCAGTGGTTTTAAATAGGCCATGGGTCACCCTAGATGGTTTGGCTCAGTGGATAGAGCCACGGCCTGTGGACTGAAGGGTCCTGGGTTCAATTCCAGTCAAGGGAACATTCCTGGGTTGCGGGCTCAATCCCCAGTTGGGGATGTGCGGGAGGCAGCAGATCAATTCTCTCTCATCATTGATGTTTCTGTCTCTCTCCCCCTCTACCTTCCTCTCTGAAATCAATAAAAAATATATTAACAAAAATAAAAATAAATAGGCCATGAATCAAACATCACTGCTCTCCATCCATCCAGTCCCCTCACACCCTCTTTTGTCTTCTCCCCACTCTCCCTGTGCACACTCTGCTGGGGTCTGTAAAATGGGGTCAGGATTTCCAACCAAAGGCGATGCTTCCTCATGGCCCTCCTTCCCTGACCATCTCTGCCACCAGTCCTGTAGGATCTCTCCCTCCTTCTCTCCCCTCCATCTAACTTGGTGGGCCCTGCTCTGCCCCCTCCTCCTGCGACCTCCTGTCTTCAGCCTCCCCCTTTTTCCTCCCAGGGGCAGAGCTCCCCAAAGGCTGTGAGGGGTGGGGTGGGGCTGTGGAGGGGGGGGGGGGCGAGCCCAGACGGGGCCTCAGAGGAGAGCTGGGGTGATGGGTCACAGGGAGGAGGAGGGAGGGACATGGAGCTTGTCCCATGGGAGAGGCACTGGGCTCCTCGGCTGCCCCCACCCAGCAGCGTTTCTAGGCCCCTGCGCAGCTGTCACACGCTGCCCCTCACTGCCTCCTGCTTCCTTTCAAGTTTTGGACTGGGTTTCTTCGATTCAACCACGCCCCCTCTCTGCTGCATCCCCAGGAGCCTGAGGCTGCCCCTTGGCGTGCCCAGCCTATTCCCCCATAATGGTGCTACCCACTCTCCTGGAGTGGTTAGTGAAACCTAACAAATAAGAGGAAGCAGCTCTGAAGATTATAAATTGTGCACTGAGGACACCACAGGATGTGGAGGGCTGTGTAGTCCACGTCTCTCTGATCATGCATAGCAGCCTCGTGCACCACCTGGTCCCTCTTGGCTCCCGCCCCCGCCTGCCTCCTCATGCCTACACCCACCTCCATCCCAGGCTTGGGCCAAACCCTGGGAGCTTCCTGACAGCTCTCACCTCACACCTTACATTCCAGTTCAGCCCACCAGTGCCCACAGCAAGCTAACCTATCGGTTGCTGTGTCTGCCCCCTGGTGGTCAGTGCACATCATAGCGACTGGTCCAGCAGTCAAACTCCCAGCAGAACTCCTGGTCAAGGGCACAATTTGCATATTAGGCTTTTATTATATAGGATATGATATAATATTATTTGAAGTTAGGACATAATTATATACAATGACAATTGAAAATAGAAATAATAGTTATAAAATGCGGTCATTATTCAGAAAGCATGATATCATAAAATAAGCTGTACTAATCATACATGTAAGTGGACAAAAGAAACAAATAAAAAATAAATCAAGTAGAAAATAAATATTAGGATTGTAGATATAAATCCACTCCTATAAAATTGCATTAAATGTAAATGTCATTAACAAAACAATTAAAATAAGATTTTTGAATTGGATTTTAGAAAGCAAGACTCAACTATATGCTGTACCCACACAAAAATTTAAATATATGTATATATTAAAAATAAAATATATATATATATATATACACAACTAAATATAGTTTAACAGTAAAATTTTGGAAAGGGTATGTCTTATAAACACTAATTAACAAAAAATTGTAGTACCTTATTAATATCAGACAAAATAGATTTCAGAACAAGGAATATTATTAGGAATTAAAAAATACATAGAATAAAATGGTGAATTATTCAAGAAGATACATCAATTGTGAATATGTATATCCCTAACAATAAATCTGTGATTTTATTTTATTTTTTTTAATTCTTTATTGATTAAGGTATTACATATGTGTCCTTATCCACCCATTAATCCCCCAACAACCCCCCCCCCCCCCTCACTCATGTCCTCACCCCCTGGTGTCTGTGTCCATTGATTAGGCTTATATACATGCATACAAGTCCTTTTGTTGATCTCTCCCCCTTACCTCCACCCTCCCCTACCTTCCCTCTGAGGTTTGACAGTCTGATCGATGCTTCTCTGGCTCTGGATCTGTTTTTGTTCATCAGTTTATGTTGTTCATTATATTCCATAAATGAGTGAGATCATGTGGTATTTATCTTTCTCTGACTGGCTTATTTCACTTAGCATAATGCTCTCCAGTTCCATCCATGCTGTTGCAAATGGTAAGAATTCCTTCTTTTTTACCGCAGCATAGTATTCCATTGTGTAGATGTACCAAAGTTTTCTAATCCACTCATCTGCTGATGGGTACTTAGGCTGTTTCCAAATCTTAGCTATGGTGAATTGTGCTACTATGAACATAGGGGTGCATATATCCTTTCTGATTGGTGTTTCTAGCTTCTTGGGATATATTCCTAGAAGGGGAATCGCAGGGTCAAATGGGAGTTCCATTTTTAGTTTTTTGAGGAAACTCCATACTGTTCTCCACAGTGGCTGCACCAGTCTGCAT
Organism: Eptesicus fuscus; assembly: GCF_027574615.1. Classification (NCBI taxonomy): domain Eukaryota; kingdom Metazoa; phylum Chordata; class Mammalia; order Chiroptera; family Vespertilionidae; genus Eptesicus; species Eptesicus fuscus. The sequence continues at coordinate 87,605,055 of NC_072475.1, read as the reverse complement.
TCCCACCAGCAGTGCACAAGGGTTCCTTTTTCTCCGCATCCTGGCCAACACTTGTTGTTTGTAGATTTGTTGATGATGGCCATTCTGACAGATGTGAGATGGTACCGCATTGTCATTTTGATTTGCATCTCTTGGATAATTAGTGACTTTGAGCATGTTTTCAAATGTCTCTTGACCTTCCTTCTGTATTCTTTTGAAAAGTATCTATTTAGGTCCGTTGCCCATTTTTTGATTGGATTGTTTATCTTCCTTTTGTTAAGTTTTATGAGTTCCCAGAAAATGTTGGGGATTAAACCCTCATTGGTGATAACATTGGCAAATATGTTCTCCCATGCAGTGGGCTTTCTTATTGTTTTGTTGATGGTATCCTTTGCTGTGCAAAAGCTTTTTATTTTGATGTAGTCCCATTTGTTTATTTTCTCTTTAGTTTCCATTGCCCTAGGAGCTGTATCAGTGAAGAAATTGCTTTGGCATATGTCTGAGATTTCGCTGCTTGTGGATTCCTCTAGTATTTCAATGGTTTCCCATCTTATGTTTAAGTCCTTTATCCATTTTGAGTTTATTTTTGTATATGGTGTAAGTTGGTGGTCTAGTGGTCTAGTTTCATTTTTTTGCATGTATCTGTGCAATTTTCCCAACAACATTTATTGAAGAGACTGTCTTGACTCCGTTGTGTGTTCATGCCTCCTTTGTCGAATATTAATTGGGCATAGTGATTTTGGTTGATTTCTGGGTTCTCTATTCTTTTTATTATTATTATTGTTTAAAGTATTACATGTAGTAGTACTCTATTCTATTCCATTGATCTATATGTCTGTTCTTGTGCCAGTACCAGGCTGATTTAAGAACAGTGGCTTTGTAATACAGCTTAATATCTGGTATTGAGATCCCACCTATTTTGTTCTTCTTTCTCAGGATTGTTGCAGCTATTCGGGGTCTTTTTTTATTCCAGATGAATTTTTGGAAAGTTTGTTCTAGGTCTTTGAAATATGCCATTGGTATGTTAATGGTGATTGTGTTGAATCTATAGATTGCTTTGGGTAGTATGGAAATTTTGATGATGTTGATTCTACCAATCCATGAACACGGTATGTTCTTCCATCTGTTTACATCTTCCTCTATCTCTTTTTTCAGTGTCCTGTAGTTTTCCACATATAGGTCTTTTACCTCCTTAGTTAAGTTTATTCCTAGGTATCTTAATTTTTTTGGTGGAATGGTAAATAGGATTGCTTTTTTAGTCTCTCTGTAAGTTCATTATTGGTGTATAGAAATGCCATAGGTTTCTTGGCATTAATTTTGTATCCTGTTACATTGCCAAATTTATATATTAAGTCTAATAATTTTTTGATGGAGTCTTTAGGGTTTTCTATGTACATATCATGTCATCTGTAAATAAGGACAGTTTTACTTCTTTCCAATTTGGATGCCTTTTATTTTTTCTTCTTGTCTGATCACAATGGCTCGTATTTCCAGTACTATGTCAAACAGGAGTGGTGAAAATGGGCATCCCTGTCTTGTTCCTGTTCTTAGGGGAAATGGTTTTAGTTTTTGCCCACTGAGTATGATGTTGGCTGTGGGTTTGTCATATATGGCTTTTATTATGTTGAGATATGATCCTTCTATTCCCACCTTGCTGAGAGTTCTTATCAAGAAAGGGTGTTGGATTTTGTCAAATGCTTTTTCAGCATCAACTGATATGACTATGTGATTTTTGTCTCTCAGTTTGTTTATGTGATGTATCACGTTTATTAATTTGTGGATATTGTACCATCCTTGCATCTCCGGGATAAATCCTACTTGGTCATGGTGTATGATCTTTCTGATGTATTGCTGGATCCGATTTGCTAGAATTTTGTTGAGGATTTTGGCATCTATGTTCATGAGGGATATTGGCCTATAATTCTCTTTCATTGTGTTGTCCTTATCTGGTTTTGGTATTAGGGTGATGCTGGCTTCATAGAATGATCTTGGAAGTGTTCCTTCCTCTTGAATTTTTTGAAATAGTATGCGGTTTTAGTTCTTCCTTGAATGTTTAGTATAACTCCCCTGTGAAACTTTCTGGCCCCCGGCTTTTGTTTGCTGGAAGCTTTTTGATGACTGCTTCAATTTCTTCCATAGTTTTAGCCTATTGAGATTTTTAGAATCTTCCTGAGTGAGTTTTGGAAGGTTGTATTTTTCTAGGAATGTGTCCATCTCCTCCAGGTTGTCTAGTTTGTTAGAATAGAGTTGTTCATAGTATTTTTAAACAATTCTTTGTATTTCTGTGGGGGTCTGTTGTTATTTCACCTCTTTTGGTTCTGTTTTTGTTTATTTGGGTCCTCTCTCTTTGCTTCTTGATGAGCCTGGCTAGAGGCTCATCAATCTTGTTTATCATTTCACAGAACCAGCTCTTGGTTTCATTTATCTTTTGTATTTTTTTTTTGTCTCTATATCATTTATTTCTGCTCTGATCTTTATTATTGCCTTCCTTCTGCTCACTCTGGGCTTTTCTTGTTCCTCTCTTTCTAATTCTTTGAGTTGTAGTGTTAGATGATTTACTACCATTTTTTCTAAATCTGTGATTTTAATGAGACGTTTCAAAATGTCTCTTTTAGTAATTATAGAATGAGATAGAAATGAATAAGAATTTCTTTTAACACAAAATAAAACAGTCAAATTTACCTGACTTCAATTTATAAAACAATTTAACCATCATGAACAGAATATACCTTTTTAAAATACAAATGGAACTTATACCAAGATGGTTTAACCATCATGAACAGAATATACCTTTTTAAAATACCAAGGAACTTATACCAACTTGACATATTTAAAAGAACTCAAATCATAGGATATGTGTTATGACCATATCCAAATTTAACTAGACTACAATAACAGATAGCCAGAAAATATCAAATATTTTGAAAATATGTATTACACTTTTAAGTAGTACATGGGTCAAAGCATATCATAATAGAAATACAAAACAACAACATTTTGAATAAAATTAAAATTCAACTGACATAATTAATGACATGAAAATTAAACAATATTTGGAGGAAACTTATAGTGTTAAACGCTTACATGAAAAAAGAAGACATTTTAAATCAATGATCTAATCTACAATTGTAATAAATAATACAAAAGGAGTTAAACTCAAACAAAGCATAAATTAAGTAATAATAGTTATAAGAGCTAAGGGCAGAGATCAATGAAAATGGTACAGAGAAAAAGAAGTAGAACAAAACAATAAAATCAAAGTTGATTTTTTATTTTATTTGTTTATTTGTAATCCTTACCCAAAGATATTTTTTCCATTGCTTTTCAGAGAGAGTGGAAGTGAGGGAGGGACAGGGAGAGGGAGAGAGAGAAACATCGATGTGAATGTGAGAGACACATATTGATGACTGGTTGCCTCTCACATGCCCCAACTAGGGCTAGGGATCAGACCTGCAACTCAGGTACATGCCTTTGACTGGGAATCAAACCTGTGACCCGTCAGTAAGTAGATCAATGCTATAACCTCAGAGACATATGGGCCAGGGCAAAGTTGATTTTTTAAAAATATCAAACAAATATATAAACCTCAGCCAGTCAGACTTATAAAGAAGACAGAAGACACTCATTTCCAAATTACAGAACGAAAGAATATGCATCACTCTTCTTTCATTAAAATATGAATTCTGCAATATCATAAACACTTCTTTCATGTCAATAAATGTGACATCTTAGATATAATTGACAAATTTCTTGAAAGAAATAAATTATGAAAATTCATCCTGAAGAAATAGGTAGCTATATTTATAATATAACTAAATTTGTTGTTTAAAATACCTTATTCTAAAAGAAAACACACACACACACAAACACACACACACACACACACACACACACACACACACACAAAATCAGGCCCAGATAGAGTCACTGATTAATTCTTGACAATGTTTAAGGAACACAAAATTATACTAGTTCTATGCAGTCTTCCAGAAAATATCATAAATTGAAGCAATTCCCACCTTTTTTGTGGCCAGTATTACCAAAATCATGAAAAGGTATAACAAGAAAATTAATCCACAAAATAATATATTTTGTGAACATAGATGCAAGTAATTTCAGCAAAATAATAGCAAACTTAAAGCAGCACTACATGAAAAGGATACTATATCTGAGTTAAATGGTGATAATTTCAGGAATGCAAATTTGATTCCATATTCAAAAACCAAACAGATAGCAATACAATCAAGTGATATTTCACCGTTTCAACAAACCGAATGAGAAAAAATAGAGGATAATTTCAGTAGATGCAAAGAAAATTGGCAAAATTCAACATTCATTCATTATAGAAATTCTTAGCAAAATAGGGAAAAAAGTTATTTCAATCTGCTAAAAGGCATCATCCAAAAGAAAATCAAATAACAAAAACAAAAAAAGTACAACTAACCTCATATACAGAGTGGGGCAAAAGTAGATTAACAGTTGTTTGTATAGAAAATAATACAAAAATTAATAAACAGTGATGCAAGAATATACTCTGTTTCATGTACTCATAACTTTAAACCTTCTTTTGCCCCACCCTGTATAATTGTGGTACACCGAATGCTTCTACTAGAGATTGGAAAGAAAACAGACTGCTCTTATACTTCTTATTTAACACTAGAGGCCCGATGCAAGAAGATTTGTGCAAGAATGGGCCTTCCACCAAGAGACATGAAAACATGCTCAAAGTCACTATTATCTGAGAGATGCAAATCAAAATGACAATGCGGTGCCATCTCACCCCTGTCAGAATGACTATCATCAACAAACGACAAGTGCTGGTGAGGATGTGGAGAAAAAGTAACCCTTGTGCCCTGCTGGTGGGAATGCAGACTGGTGCAGCCACTGTGGAGAACAGTATGGAGTTTCCTCAAAAAACTAAAAATGGAACTCCCATTTGACCTAGTAATCCCACTTCTAGGAATATATCCCAAGAAACTAGAAACACCAATCAGAAAGGATATATGCACCCCTATGTTCATAGCAGCATAATTCACCATAGCTAAGATTTGGAAACAGCCTAAATGCCCAGCAGATGAGTGGATTAGAAAACTGTGGTACATCTACACAATGGAATATTATGCTGCTATAAAAAAGAAGGAATTCTTACCATTTGCAACAGCATGGATGGACCTGGAGAGCATTATGTTAAGTGAAATAAGACAGGCAATGAAAGATAAATACCACATGATCTCACTCATTTATGGAAAATAAAGAACATTATAACCTGATGAACAAAAAGATAGATACAGAGGCAGTAAAGCATCGAACAGACTGTCAAATTACAGCGGGAAGGCTGGGGAGTGTTGGGGAAGGGGGGAAAGAGATCAACCAAAGGACTTGTATGCATGCATATAAGCACAACCAATGGACACAAGACACTGTGGGGATGGAATGAGGACATGTGACAGGGGGTAGGGGAGGCTGGGGGAAGGTCAATGGGGAAAAAAAAGGAGATATATGTACGACTATATGTAATACTTTAAACAATAAAAAAATAGTGAAAAAAAATAAAAAGAATATGCCTTCCTTCCCCTGGCTGCTGGCACCTCCTTTTCGCTCTGGCCTGGAGCCACCTTTCCGCCTTCCCACGCTGCCCAGAGACCCGGAGTGGCTGGGGCAGTGCGGAATGCCCCCAGCCGCTTGGTGCCTGCATATGCAAATTAACCTTCCATTTTTTTGTTGGGTTAATTTGCATACTCGCTCCTGATTGGCTAGTGGACATCACAAAGGTAGGGCCAATTTGCATCTTACTCTTTTATTAGTGTAGATTATAACATCTTTTGCCTAGGTTCCATAGTATGTTAAGAAAAAGAAAGAAAAGACATTCAGATTGGGGAAAAAGAAATAAAAATGCCCTTTCACAGATGACAAAATTATCTACAAAGAAAATCTCAATACTTCTACTAAAATTAATTTAAGCTCATTAAAAATTGATTTTAGATTTTTTTGAATGAATAACTTGAAATTCAAAAATGTTTAGTACAATTGGAAATAGCACCAAGAAATTCTAATGTATAAATTGAAACTAATATGTGCCCCATTTGTAGGTACAAATAATATATATAACATCTATATATATGTAAAACGCTTATATGCAAACAGACCAAACAGTGGAACAACCGAACAAGTGAACAACCAAACAACCGGTCACTATGACGTGTGCTGACCACCAGGGGGCACGCACGGAACATGGTGGGCGTTGGCCTCGGAGGGATGGTGGAGCAGATGAGCGGGGGTGCCAGACCAAGGCAGGGCACCAGTCGTTGTCATCGGGGTGAGCCTCTGGTGGTTACTGAAAATTCTTTGCTCCCATGTGCTGTGGTCCTGCCCGGTGCTCATACCTGCTGCTGGAGCCAGCCCCGCTCGCACCCGCTGCTGGCACCCAGTGCTGGCCCCAATTGCTTGGTGCCATCAGTGGGTGTGAGCAGCAGCTGCTGGCCCTGATTGCCCCTGAGGACTTCTCCACCTCCTCCTGCTCCTGAGAGGCAATTGAGGCAGCAGCCACAACTCGCACCTGCTGATGGCACCAACCCCACTCGTATGCACTGCTGGCACTGGCCCCAATCGCTCTGCACCAACAGAGCTCTGTGCCCATGCGAGTGGGGTCGGTGTTGTCAGCATGTGAGAGCGAGCCTGCAGGCAGAAAGGGGACCAGGGGCTGCAATGGGAGGGGCCAGGCGTGGGTGTGGAGGATAGGCCGAGAACTGCCCCTTTCCCACCGCAGCCTCAAGGCTCACAGTTCCTTTCAAGGTGCATGAATTCATGCACTGGGCCCCTAGTATGTATATATGCATAATTTGTAGAGTGTATAATTTGACAAACTGATTCTGAAATAGCAAAATAATTAGAATAATAAAAATTTAAATAATGGAGGATTAGCAATACCTATTTTCAAAAATTACTATAAAGCTGCAGTAGTCAAGATAGTGTAGCAATGAGATACATTTGATATATTCTATAGCACAATTTGTTGAAAAAGTGTTTCACAAATATATCAATTAATATGTTTCCAGCCAACAGTTAAGGACAATAACTAATTTAGTTATTTGTTTCCTATTTTCCTTCCTTCCTTCCTTTTTTTTCTTTCTTCCTTCCTTCCTTCCTTCCTTCCTTCCTTCCTTCCTTCCTTCCTTCCTTCCTTCCTTCCCTTCTTCCCTTCATTCCTCCCTCTTTCCTTCTATCCTTCCTTTCCTTTCTTATTTTCTTTCCTTCCTCCATTAAAATAATCCTATATAATAAAAGCCTAATATGCTATGTGTTCGGTTGTCTGGTTACCCATGCAACCAATCAAAGCATAATATGATAATGATATGCTAAGGCTGCTCAACTGCTCGCTTTGATGTGCATTGACCACCAGGGGCCATACGATCTGACTGGTAGGTTAGCTTGCTACTGGGGTCCAGCCAACTGGGACTGACTGAGATGGGCCAGACATGCCCTGGAGCCCTCTCGTGGTCCCTCCCAGCTGGCCAACCTCCCACGTCCCTCCCCAGCCCAGATCATTCACGGTGGGGTCCCTCGGCCTGGCTTGTGCCCTCTTTCAATCCGGGACCCCTTGGGAGATGTCAGAGAGCTGGTTTTGGCCTGATACAGTAGGCCAGGCTGAGGGATCCCACTGGTACACAAATTCGTGCACCAGGCCTATAGTGTGTGTGTGTGTGTGTGTGTGTGTGTGTGTGTGTGTGTGTGTGTGTGTGTATTTAAAAATTAAGTTCTATAAATATTCCAGACCATGGTTTGGATTTAGAAACACATGAGATCTATGTCTAATTTTTACACTTTGGCTGTTTTTCTTTGCAGATTACTTAAAACTTTCAAACTTGAATTATAGGTACCTATATCTACCTTATGAATTTTGTGTATGCATATACAAAAGTAAAAAGAATTAGAGAAAGAAGGAATTAGAATTTTTGGTTTTATTAAAATAATAAAAAAGTAAATTGTTTTGATCATCATCCTATATAATAAAGAGGTAATATGCAAATTGACAATCACTCTAACACACAAGATAGCCTCCCCATGAGGTCAAAGATGGTCACCCCCATGTGGACACAAGATGGCCACCACAAGATGGCCGGCAGGGGAGGGCAGTTAAGGGGGATCAGGCTGGCAGGGGAGGGCAGTTCAGGGGTGACCAGGCTGGCAGGGGAGGGCAGTTAGGGGCAATTGTGCTGGCAGGGGAGCAGTTAGGTGTTGATCAGGCTGGCAGGGGAGTGGTTAGAGGGTGATCATGCTGGCAGGCAGAAGCGATTAGGGGCAATCAGGCAGTCAGGCAGGCGAGCGGTTGGGAGCCTGAAGTCCTGGATTGTGAGAGTGGGATCGGGCCTAAATAGGCAGTTGGACATCCCTTGAGGGGTCCTAGATTGGAGAGGGTGCAGGCTGGGCTGAGGTACACCACCCCAAGCCCCGTGCATGAATTTCTTGCACTGGGCCTCTATTATTAACATATGTTCATACTCTTTAATTTACAGTCAAAACCAAACCAAAAATAAATGTAATTAAGACTGAGGCTACTTGCATAATAAATATAAAATACTTAAATCTCCAGTTCAAGGTCAGAAAATAACATACTTCCCCATCCTTTCCTGCCAATGATCTTTGTTTTCCTGACCAGTAGTAGTTTTCAATGAAGCTACAATATCTTGGCATAGCATATTGTAGCCCTGAATGTAATGACATATTTTTGCTGCATATTTTCATATTTCAGTCTGCTCCTCAATTATTTCTTGGCTAGTGATTCTGAAATTATTCACTGGCTGTGTTCATTTCAGCCATACTTTACTCTTATGTAATTTCTTAATATGATAGTAGTGTAGCTATCATTATTATGATATTTATCTTGATATTAAAGTCCAAATATCAACAATTGTCACTCTGATCCCTTAGTTACCCATTCCCCACATCATATAGCCTATTTCCACTGATATTCACTTTTTTTTTTTCACTTTTCAAAGCACATTTTCCGTGACATGTATTTTCACTCACAAATCTGTTGAACTTTTAGTCTGATTTGGACATTATGCTATTAGTTGAATAGCTCTGCTCCTTTTCTCACTTAATAGAAAACTCTCCTTGAATTTCATATTCTAGCTTATAACCTACTTCTTTACTTTGAATTCTTATTAATCACATTTTATTTCCTGTTTTGAAAATGGTTATTTATAAATAATTTAAGGTTGTTAAATCTTGTTGTTTGCCTCTTTGGTTTGATTGTAAATACCCTGATAAATGACAGTGGGTTTTCTAGTTTTTGGTTCCTTTTCCAAAGTTTTAAGTATTTAACACACAATTGTGTTTAATAAATTTTAAGAGTTCTACTAATAAATTGATGCAAGCTTTCAGTCACTAATAAATCAATGACTACATGTTAGAAAACATTGCTGTGAATGTCTATTCATCCATCATGCTTATTTTTCTCTTGGTATTGCAAACTGTAAATGTTTTTCTACTATTAGCATAAATACCTGCACAGTATACCTCATGAGTTTCCTTTGCTGTACAGTCTTTCCCCCGAATCTGTCAGTATGCTTGCCTTGTGCATTTTAATGCATAATGTAAAACCTGCACACATTGCAAACAGTGGCATAATGTATTCTTCAGGGTGATGAGTTATGTTTCATGTAATGTCAGTTCCTCTCTCTGAATTTACTCTGTCTCAGTAGATGTGTTTCAAATTAATAGAGCATTAGTCCCTAATCAAGGAAGTATTTAGGAATACATTTTTAATTAAAATGAACTATGGGGAGGAATAGTGTTAGTCTTTTTTGTGTCATTTGACATAATACATTACTCATGTATCTCATTGCATTATTAAATATTAGACATTGATATTTCTGTAAACCTAATATAAAAATTAAGGCAAATGGAAGAAAGCAGATTTAGTAGAACATTAAAAAAGCCCTTAACATTATAGAGGCTGTGATACAAACCCAATCATAAAGTGCATACTTGTAAGGACCTAAAGCAATTATATAATCACTAGAGGCCTGGTGCACGGATTTGTGCACCGGTGGGGTCCCTCAGCCTGGCCTGTGCCCTCTCACAATCAGGGACCCTTCAGGAGATGTAGTCATGTGCGAAGCAGCAGGCAGCCAGGGAGGAGCCCGAGCCTGGGCCAGGTGCCATGCCACTCCGCTCATCTCCGTCCCACTGTGCCTGCTGCTGTTAAGGCTCAGTAGCACTGCTGCAGAGGTGGGAGAGGCTAGCGCCACAGCAGCTTGCTGTGAGCCTGGCTTCTGGCTGAGCTGCGCTCCTGCTGTGAGAGTGCACTGACCCCAGGGGGCAGCTATGATGCCATTGGTCAATGTGCATCATAGCGACCAGTTGCCCGGTCGTTCGGTCGCTTAGGCTTTTATATATAAGACTATAGGGCCGGTGCATGAAATTTGTGCACAGGGGAAGGGGATCCCCTCAGCCCATCCTGCACCCTCTCCAATCCGGTACCCCTTGGGGGATGTCTGACTGCTGGTTTCAGCCCGATCCCAGGGATCAGCCCAAAACCGGCAGTCGGACATCACTATCACAATCTGGGACCACTGGTTCCTAACTGCTCACCTGCCTGCCTGCCTGATTGCCCCTAACTGTCCCCCCTCCGGCCTGGTCGCCCCCAACTGTCCTCCCTCTGCTGGCCTGGTTGCCCCTCACTGCCCCACCTGCCAGCCTGATCGCCCCATGCAGCCTGCTGGTCAGTAATTTGGTCGTCCCTTGCTAACCCCCCTGCTGGCCTGGTCTCCTCACGCAGCCTGCTGTTCGTTTGTTACTGTGAAGGCGTTGTGACCAATTAGCATATTACCCTTTTATTAGTATAGATGCCATCTACTCACTTACAAGCAAAGGATACTTCAAGACAGATATATCCCCTGTTTCTGATTTCAGAGACTCTGTGCTCTCCATTAGTAGCATTATCATCTTTACCATTAAGGAGTTATTTCTTCAGACAATTTCAGTGAACAATAATGTCAGTCTTTTTCATTGTTGTTAAATATAGTCACTTCATTTGTGGAACTCCAAAAAATGCACTTCTCATTTTAGTAATGAGATAAAAGCTCAAGTTTTAGTCCCAAATATTGTATAGTTAAATTTTCAACATTAGCAAAAATTTAGAATATATGAAAAACAAACAAAAGATTAATATCTGCCACAGTACCCATGAAAAAACACAATCTTATAATCTTGCAAGATATATGAGTTTATAATAGAAACTAGAGGCCCGGTGCATGAAATTTGTGCACGCAGGGGGGTTGTCCCTCAGCCCAGCCTGTACCCTCTCCAATATGGGACCCATTGAGGGATGTCCGACTGCCCGTTTAGGCCCGATCCCGGTCGGGCCTAAACGGGCAGTCAGACATCTCTCTCACAATCCAGGACTGCTGGCTCCCAACTGCTTGCCTGCCTGCCTTCCTGATTGCCCCTAACCACTTCTGCCTGCCAGCCTGATCACCCCCTAACCACTCTGCTGCCAGCTTGTTTGCCCCCAACTTCCCTCCTCTGCCGGCCTGGTCACCCCTAACTGCCCTCTCTTGCAGGGTTAATCACCTCCAACTGCCCTCCCTTGCAAGCTTGGTCCCTCTCAACTGCCCTCCCTTGCAGGCCGGGTGCCTCCCAACTGCCCTCTACTGCTGGCCATCTTGTGGTGGCCATCTTGTGTCCACATGGGGACAGGATCTTTGACCACATGGGGGCAGCTATATTGTGTATTGCAGTGATGATCAATCTGCATATTACTCTTTTATTAGATAGGATAGAGGCCTGGTACAGGGGTGGGGGCCAGCTGGTTTGCCCTGAAGTGTGTCCCGGATCAGGTGGGGGTTCCCTGGGGGTGTGGGGCGGCCTGTGGTGGTTTGCAGGCAGGCCACGCCCCCTGGCAACCCAAGTAGAGGCCCTGGTATCTGGAATTTATTTTCCTTCTACAATTGAAACTTTGTAGCCTGGAGTGGAGCCAAGCCTAGGGCTCCCTCCGAGGCAGGCAGCCATTTGTGTTGGGGTTATAATGAAACTTTGTTGCCTTAAGCAGGTGAGCCCGGCCAGGTTGTGTGGAAAGCTTTGCTTCCCCTGTTGCCTGGGGCAACCCTGGCCTGCTCTCTCAAGCTCCATTCTGCCGCCATTTGTTTGAATTTGTTTACCTTCTATAATTGAAACTTTGTAGCTTGAGTGCAGGCTTAGGCCTGGCAAGGGCAGGCAGAAAGCTTGGCTTCCTCTGTTACCTAGGAAACTTTGCTCTCTGTGGATGTAGCCATCTTGGTTTGGGTTAATTTGCATACTTGCTCTGATTGGATGGTGGGCGTGGCTGGTGGGCGTGGTTTATGGGTGTGTCAGAGGTATGGTCAATTTGCATATTTGTCTATTACTAGATAGGATATTATGCATTTATGTAATTGGAGCCTGTAGTCATTTAATCTTACTAAGATTACAAAAAATAATTGTTCAATGTGAAAATTTTGGGATTGAGATTGTTCCTTTGACTTTGTTCTTATCAGAAGACAAAGCTACACAAAATTTGCAACTATTTCCAGGGTGTACATAGGGTTACTTAAGGTGTGACATGAAGCTCAGCAGTTGGGAATTCACTTTCAAAGTGAATGTAGCAGCCCATTGAGGGTCTTTGAGATTCGGACCCAGAAGTCAATAAGGGGAGAACTATTACCCCAGGAATAAAGTATACTGATAAGTTCTACTTATAGGATCAGAAGATCAAAGTCAGGATTAACAAGCAGAAAATTAATAACAACTGGTGTAAGTTCTATAGTTGATGTAAAAATTTGAGAACCTTGCACAGATTAATAAGAGGAGGACACAACTGGAAATAAATGACTTTTTGATTCGATTGAGTAAGGATTGACATCAAGATCTGTGATGAGGATCCAAAGATGAATGACAAAATCTATTATATATCTTCTATAATTTATTTTATACAAATAACTATGTTATTTATAACTCTCATTACAGAACTTTGGTCCTGGCAGGTTTTACAAAGTTTCTGTTGTACTCATAAATAAAGAATTCTTTCTCTATGAGCAGATATCACAGCAGATATTTTAGTTATGTGAAAATAAAGCTAGATAAACAACACCTCATGCCTAATTTGACTTAAAGACACTTTTTTTTTTTTTCCTGGTGTGCTAGCTTTTCTTAAATTACTTCAAATAGAATTGTGGCTCAGACTTAGAGAAGCTGAATATACTTTCAGTAATGTCAATTAATAGTGTGCTTACTTAAGCAAAGTGTTTTCTCTCTCCAAGCTTCACATGGCTCAGTCATAAAATGGAAACAATAGTCACTCAAAGGAATTTTATGAGGATAAAAGCACACAATATGCCTATCACATATCAATAGCTGAATATGAAAAATAATACATAATACAAATAATACCCAACTTATGATGGTTTGACTTACAGTTTTTGGCTTTATGACAGTGTGAAAGTGATATACATTTGGTATAAATATTACTTCAAATTTTGATTTTTGCTCTTCTCCAGGCTAGTGATGTTATGGTAAGTGCTCTCTTGTGCTGCTGGGCAGCAGCAGTGAGCCACAGATCCCACAGTCAGCACGGGAACACAAGGGAAAGCAGCTGATGCTCTAAGTGTAATATTAAATGCATTTTTGACTTACAATATTTTCAATTTATGGTGGGTTTATCAGGATGTAACTTGATTGTAAGTCAGGAAGGACCTGTGGAGAGTACTCTGTTTCCAGTGGTATCTTTCACAACCTTTTTCCTAGCACTTACTGTAATTTATATTTACTTGAGTGATTCTTTGAATGAATGATCATTCCTTAGTCTTGTGCTGATGGCATAATCAACAGGAACAATTTATTTGTTTTTTTTTATTTTTTATTTTTTATATATATTTTATTGATTTTATTACAGAGAGGAAGAGAGAGGGATAGAGAGTTAGAAACATCGATGATAGAGAAACATCGATCAGCTGCCTCTTGCACACCCCCCACTGGGGATGTGCCCACAACCAAGGTACATGCCCTTGACCGGAATCGAACCTGGGACCTTTCAGTCCGCAGGCCGACGCTCTATCCACTGAGCCAAACCGGTTTCGGCAGGAACAATTTATTTGAATACTAGGCAGGGAAAGCCATTTTTGGTTTCATTATATTGAGAAACAAATGCCTCAAGATCTCTATATTCAGAAGTTACTCTATTCATTTGGAAAGCCAAAACAAACTACTGTGTGCAATTGGATGCTTAAACAGAGTTGTAAGTGTAAACATGCTTCTACTTATATGCTTCTATTTATCTGAAACTTGCAGTTATGCATGCAACTCAATTTTACCATTAAGGCCCAGAATGCCACCATGGCATTTAGTGTTGACATATGTGCTTTGAAAGTACAAGCCCACATAGAATGCAGAGTAATAATTTCTTAAAAACCTAGTTTCCAAAAAAAGAAAAAAAAAAGATAAAGGTGCAAATAGAAATGATATTTGGAAACCACTAAAAGTGATAACTATTTTAAAAGAGTGCAGTAAGTAAAGTAATCTTGAAAGTACATAAATGTTTCTCTGAATAATAACAACAAGCAAAACTGCATGAAAAACACATGCCACCCCTCCAAAGACTCCCCCTGTGACTCTTTGGCTGGAATATGATTTGGGTCACTTTGCCTGCCATGGACTGGAATAATCGAGAGTGTTTTCAGTGCAAGTAGCTTACTCTATATAAGAAACAAAAGATTCAGGAATTATATAAGAGTATGTCAGTACACTGTATATTTCTCTCTATTGTTTTCTTTTTATACATGTGCTAGTGGCCCAGTGCATGAAATCCATGCACGGGGGTTGTCCCTCAGCCCAGCCTGCACCCTCTCCAATCTGGGACCCCTCGGGGGATGTCCGGATCAGACCTAAACTGGCAGTCGGACATCCCACTTGTAATCCAGGACCGCTGGCTCTCAACCACTCAACTTCCTGCCTGCCCGATTGCCCCTAACCACTCTGCCTGCCTGCCTGCTCACCCCCAACTGCCCTCCCACTGGCCTTCTCACCCCTAACTGCCCCCCCCCTACCAGCCTGCTTGCCCCCAACTGCCCTGGCCAGCCGGCCTCATGGCCCCCAACTGCCCTCCCTGGCCGGTCTCCCAGAAGGTCTCCCAGTCTAATTAGCATATTACCCTTTTATTAGTATAGATAACTTTATATATTTACATTATATATACAGGATGTCCCAAAAAATGTATACACACTTTACAATTGATTCTATTACATTTTGAAAATGAAATGTAATTTAATAATCACTGCCTTTATAATTATTCTAAGTGTGTATACATTTTTAGGATACCCTGTATTTATTGTATTAAATATATAAAATATTTTAATTACATATGAACATATTTAAGAAATTAACATTTAATTATATAAAACATAAATATGTATATATTTAATATATATTTTTAAATAATACATATTTTATATATTTACTATATTTTTCTATTTTTACAGGTTTTTTTCTTAAGTATTCTCTCTCTATACATATACATATAAACATAAATACATATAAATGTAAATATATATAAATATATACATATACACATATGTGTATATATTTATTTTATATATATGTATATATGATATATATATATATGTATATATAATAAATGTACACACACATTAATATTATCCCAAAAGTCTACTAAAATGTAGGGACAAAAATATTTTAAAATATATTATGCATGTGAACTGGGTTGGTTCACGGTTGAGTTCAAGTGTAAATGATGACTTGATTGTGTTAAGGTAGCCATCACCTTAGTTTACCATCAAACCTAAAACAATCTGTGCAGACAACAAATTCAAGGTCAAGAACAGAATCACCCATGCCTCCTGTGTTCATCCTGGTGATGTACCAGTAATTCTTAGGGCTCAGTGCTATGCTTATGAGGAATACATCAGGACTGAGAAATCCCTAACTGGAAGCTAACCTACTACAAAAAAGGAAAGTTCTTACTGTGCCAAAGTTATCTAGAGCCACTTTCATTCCTCATATTTATCCCTGCCCTACTGCAGGCTTCAGTGCACTGGCCAGGTCACAGCTTATCAGGAGTTAAGAGCAAGCACGACGCTATCTCCTTGCCAAATGCCGTATTTTTCTTAGATTACTCTCTCGTACAACTTGTCCCCTCCTTCCCTTATATGAATCATTAGGATAAGCTGCCACTAAAAATAAGTTTTCTCAAATAGAAAAATACTATAAATAGCAAAACAAATTATAAAATATATTCATTAGCAGACTAGTCTCTCAAAATTATTTTAATGGTAGAAATATTAAGAAAATACAAAACACTGCTATATGCCATTATAAAAGTCAATCAAGACTTTTGGTTTCTTCAGAATAGTTAGAAAGCTAAAAAGAACATTGCTCTCTCATCCTTACAACAACAGAGAGCTGAGGATTTAGGGCAACTGAATGCTGTAACCCCAGATCCATGAAAATATAGTCCCTCCAAGGAGTAAAGGAGCATAGCACTTGCTTACAAGGCACCATGCAAGCTGGTAAGAAGAGTTTGGCTAAAATTTGTGATGAATTGCTGAAGTCTGAGTGTGGACTAGCATGAGAATTTGGAAGCCTTAGGAGCTAAACCAGATAATTCCCAAGGTGAATTCACTCTCACTCGGGGCTCTTCTCCATGGACCCCGCCAGGTTCTCGTAAGAGACAGCTGGGCAACACAAGAGACCTGAGAAAGCAGACTTCATGGTACAGGCCTGAGGGACAGAAACAGAAGTGGTTGCTGGTGATGTACAAAACCTCACCGGAATCTATCTAGCTTTCTCCCCTCAGGAACAAAGCCCTACCGTGCTGGGGGGAAGGCAGCAAACACTGTCATCTCCTGGCACTGGTACCAGACCACTGCAGCTGGGGGGAGGGGACAGAAAAACATCCCCTCTGTGTGCAAAAGACTGGAAGCAGAAAAAACACACTGATAATTCTTCACCCTGAATCCAAGATGCAGTGCCTGCTTGACTGAGGCCAAGTCAGATCAACAGAGAATTTCCTCTCCCCACTGCACCCCACCATGAGGCCAATAAGCACTGAATAATCAGTAACATCTAGTTTTGGGAGAGGGACAGAGAGAGGAGGCACAGTGCCAAGTAAGGATCTGACACTGACTGTGGAGCAGACATTGACAAAAATTCTCTGGTACCACAGTTCCCATCCAAAACACAAGTTAAACTAGAGAAATTTGAAACCTGTAGTACCCTAAGGGCAAACAATAATAATACAACCCAAACCCAGTTGAATTCCTGACTAGATTGACATATACCCAACAGACAAGGCCTGGCAGAAGAATAAGCACGCCCATTCCCAGGCACAGAGCTATTTACTCCAGCGCCTACTGTCTTATACAACAACTAGAGGCCCCGATGCATGAGGATTTGTGCAAGAATAGGCCTTCCTTCCCCTGGCTGCCGGCACCGGCTTCCCTCCAGCATCCAGGACCAAGCTACTTCGCTCCGGCTGCCACCACCACCCACCAGGGGCGTGTTCCAAGCCGCACCTCGGCCACTCGGAGCACGCCCCACCCTTGGTGTGTGTCCGCTGGGGCTGGGGTGGCACGCAGTCCCCTCCTGCCCATCTATGCGTGCAGCTCCTCCTGAGCTGGTCGTGATGCAGCCTCCTCCTGAGCTGGTCGTGACGCCTTAAGGCTTCCCAGCTAATTTGCATATTACCTTTTTATATATTTAGATGTGGAGGAATCTCAAATGCTTATGTTTAATACAAGAAGCTAGACTTAAAAGATTATTATGATAGTGTATGATTCCTTTTATATCATGTCTGAAAAAGGCAAAACAGTAGGGAAAGAGAATAGATTAACGGTTGCCAGGAGCTGGGGCTGGGAAAGTTGTTGACTCCAAAGGAATGGGTTAATTTATTCTATATCTTGATTGTATTATTGGTTCACAACTGTATGTATTTGTCAAAACTTGTAAAATTGCATGATAAAAAGGGTGAATTTTTCTGTTTAGAAAATTATACTCTAACAATAAATGGAGATAATTATCACAGACTTAAGAAAATATTTTTTTTGTTTGTTTTAAGGTATAGAAATATTACAGTGAACATGCATGGTAATTTAAAAATAGATCTTGATTTCGAAATGGCCATATGTTGGGTATATAAGATAGATCTTAAAAATGAGGATCTACTGAGACTGTCTGCCTTTTGGAGAATAACAAAGCGAATTAGCATGTTGAAGACATTATTCAAAATAAAGAAAAACTAGAGAATTAATTTTTGTGTGTGTACACTTAAGGAAATATCTTTTCATGGAAACCCATTGTGAAAAGATAACTTAGAAGTTTTAGAACTTGTAACAGTTTGTTGCTATGCATTGGTTAAGAAGCATTTTTCAGCCCTAGCCAATTTGGCTCCGGGAATAGAGCATCAGGCCAAGGACTAAAGGGTCCTGGGTTTGCTTTCAGTCAAGGGCATATACCTGTGTTGCAGGCTTGATCCCTGGCCCTGGTAACCCAATCCATGTGCATTGATATTTCTCTCTCTGTCTCTCCCCCTCCCTTCCACTCTCTCTAAAAATCAATGGAAATATATCCTCAGGTGAGAAGTAACAAAACAAACAAACAAAAAGGAAGCATTTTTTCAAACAAGCCATATTATAGAAGTATAATTTACTTATAGGAATTGCCACTAAAGAAAACAATATAGGTCTCCCTTCCTCCAATGGGTAATTGACTTGGGAGAATTTACTGGAGAAAGTTAATTTCTCCTTAATACTAGGATAACTATTAAAAAACTCTCCTCAAATCTCCAACCCCAAATCTGTAGTCATATCTCAGGGCATTATTAGCTATGCAAATTGTGGGTTACACTAAAAAAATGAAAAAAGCAAAAATCTTGCTCCAAAACAAGGGGGGGGAATATTATTAATAGTACTAATGTATAAAGCTTTTTTTTAATTTCCATAGTCCCTCTCCCTCATCTTATCATAGTGTTTTATTTATTTATTTTTTATTTGCTACTTAATGTCTTTTCTCTCTGAACTGAATACTCTCCTGGTGAGTGCAGACACACATAAATGTCCCTTGGGCTCCCACTCTTCACCCCACTTGTGTGTGTTCACATAGTTTCCCCTCCCCCTGGGAGGCCAATTCAATCCACAGAGATTGGACAATCCTCAAGGGAATGCAACCTCTGACTCAGGACCCCTTGGTACCCAGTTTGGTAATGGGTGAGGGTCATCTGTTTAACATGCCATGGTGCTGCTAACCCTGGGTGGAGATGTCCATCGCCATGCCCACTGGGGAGTGCTCATACCCAACTTCCACTGTAGCCTCCTGCAGTTTCCCAATCCACTGGTGGAGATTCTGGTTCACCGAGTCTTTCCAGAAATTTGCATGTTTAAAACATATATATATATATATATATGTTATATATATATATATATATATATATATGTTTTATATATTATATATATATATGTTTATATATATATATATATAAAAGCCTAAGCGACAGTTGACCATTCAACCATCTAACCGGTAGCTATGACATGCAATGACCACCAGGGGGCAGACACTCAACGCAGGAGCTGCTGAGCTGCAGTGACTTGGCAGCTGCAGTTCTCAGGTTACACACCGCAACCAGAGAGGAGGGAATCCAATTCCAGGGTGCATCACCTAAGAACTGCCCTCTCACAATCTGGGGCTCGACAGAGGATGTCGGAGAGCCAGTTTTGGCCCAATCCCCACAGGCCAGGCTGAGGGGCCCCACCAGTACACGGATGGGCCTCTAGTTTATAAATAATTTTGATGTGCAGCCACATTTGGAATAAGAACACTTGTCAATTTAAGAACTAAAAGCTAATACAAGGGCAAATTTAGAGAAGCTCTGGTTTCTCATATAACATTAAATTGCATCTGAAATCAGGGTATTTTAAAAATTTTTTGGGAGTAGAATTCAGCTGAGATCATCCATTATAAAAATTAAATAACTTCACACTTTACTTCTTGTAAAAGACTCAGTATTAAAAGGAAGGAGTAAGAGGGTAATTTAGGATTTGTTGTCAAAGGAGCACCTTAAAGATGAATTAATGCAAAAGCTCTTTAGATGCAAAGTCATCTAATAGAAAGAGAGAAATATTAGCAAACTTTTACTCCATAACACTGAATAGGCAAATGGGTCTGTTTACTTGAACTGTTCAAAATGGAACTCCCATTTGACCCAGTAATCCCACTCCTGGGAATATATCCGAAGAAACTAGAAACACCAATCAGAAAGGACATATGCACCCCTATGTTCATAGCAGCACAATTTACCATAGCTAAGATTTGGAAACAGCCTATGTGCCCATCAGCAGATGACTGTATCAGAAAACTGTGGTACATCTACACAATGGAATACTATGCTGCCATAAAAAAGAAGGAATTCTCATCATTTGCAGCAACCTGGATGGAATTGGAGAACATAATGCTAAGTGAAATAAGCCAGTCAATGAAGGAAAAATACCACATGATCTCACTCATTTATGGATAGTAAAGAACATTATAAAGTGATGAACAAAAAGATAGATACAGAGACAGTAAAGCATCAAACAGACTTTCAAATTACAGGGGGAAAGTTAGGGAGAGGTGGGGGAGTTATGAAATCAAACGAAGGACTTGTATGCATGCATATAAGCATAAACAATGGACGCAAAACTCTGGCGGGTGAGGGCATGTATGGGTGTGGGGTGGGGGGTAATGGTAAGATATGTACACATATAATACCTCAATAAAAAAAATCTTTAATAATAAAAGGGTAATATGCTAATTAGATTGGATGTCTTCTGGACGTCATTCGAATGTCCTTCCTGACAAAGCCAGGGCAGGAGGGAAGCCAGCCCGGGTCCCGGGTGCCTGTGGGTGGCCTGAGGGAAGCCTGCCCGAGTCCTGGGTGCCCACAGGTGGCCCGAGGGAAGCCGGCGCCTGGGTCCCGGGTGCCTGCCGGCCGCCAGAGGAGGGAAGCTTGGGTCCTGGGTGCTGGAGGGAAGCCGGTGCCAGCAGCCGGGGGAAGGAAGGCCTTATCTTGCATGAATTTTCGTGCATCGGGCCTCTAGTATATATATATATATAAATAAATAAATTTACATATTATCATGTCTGAATGAAACCTGATTATTACCAGATAATTAAAGTATACCATTTAAAAAATCAATTTAAATGTTCAAATGTTTTTGACAGAGAAAACAATTTCTTAAGTTTTTTAAACTTAGTTGAAGATGATTAAACTTGTGATAACTTGTTAAAGTAGTGACAACTACTCGTACACACCTATAAGTAGCTCTTTTTTTCTACTCTAGCTCTTCTTTTACTTAGGTATCTGTCTAAACAATAATATGCTCTTGTTACTACCTTACTGTAAATACCTGAATGGTTTTCTAATGTCTTCAACAGAATTGCTTATTGTTTAGCATGGCATAAGAGGAGTTAAAACTTTGGTTGTTTCAATTCCCACCATCCCCTCTATCTAGTTCCTAGTAGTTTCCAGGCTTGCTTTCATATAAGTTGTTTTGTGCCTTCACCGCTAGGTAAAGGCTTCTTTATTCTTTGAGGCTGTGTTTATATGATACATTCTTGAGAGGGCCTTCTCTAACCTGTTGTAGACTTTTAAGATGCTCCTTCAAAAAAAAAAAAAAAAGACAAAAATTTGAGGAGTGAAAAGGGGCAACTGCAGTGGCATCGTAAAAAGCACACAGGCTATGTGTCTGGAACACTCCTTACAATCTTGGTTTGCAACTGTTTTGTCTGTGGTCTTCAAAATACCACTGGATCCGTCTTGTCCTGATTACACCATTGATTAAATGGGAGAGATGAATCAGACCTGTAAATTACATTTTGATTCTATGGCCATCTAATTCTAGGAAATTAACAGCGAGGAGGAGGGGGAAAAATGAATGTGAAGACAACATGGAAAGGAATAACAAAACAGTCTTAAACATTGGATTTATTTTTTTAAGAGACCAGAGGGAAAGTAAAGATATGAATAAGTAGTGAGGCTGTGTTGGAAAAAGTTGCTGAGAAATTGGAAGAAGAGTAATCCTAACTTCTCTCATCACAAAATGTTTATAATTTTTTAAAAAAGGGAGGAAGAAATGAGAACACATAATGAGTGGTCTTGACAGTGAAGAGGAGTGCAAGAAGAAAGAATCTGAAATAATTGGAAGAATTGCAATGTACTCATCTATCAAATATTTACTTAGCCTGTACCAAGTAGGATTGTCTCTTCCATGCTTTGGGGCTACAATAGTGAAGAGAACAGGGGCTACAACTTTGAACCCTGCCCTTATAGGGCATCATTAAGATTTTCAAATGGTTGTATTGGCTATACAGCGTGAATTTCTGAACAGCCCAATTGGCTGAGATTTGCTTCAACAATGCTCATTAGCTGGCTATTGAGGAAGGTGCTTTCTAAAGGATATGGTGGAGAAAAGGTTGGTTTAGAGATGAGCCACTTTAGGGTGGTTCTGAGTTTTATTTAAAATATGGACCTAGTTACTTGCAAAGACAAATGAAGCCTGAATATAAAAAGTCAGAGACTGGGGTCAAGATGAGAGTAAAGAGTAAATATTTTATAGTTACAATATTTAGTTACAAATGATTCAAATTTATGATTTTAAGCAAGCTAAGCATAGCAAAAATACATAATGCACAAGGCAAGAAGCCAGCATTAAAAATGATATTACAGCTAAATGAAATTATTAACTCCAGTTGTACACTTGATTACCCTTGAGCAATTTCAATTGATTTGGGTAAGACTCACATATGAGGAAATCTGAGATTTTATTCTGCATTTTTGGCTCAGTTTATAGTCCTCACACAACCATTAAAGTACAAGTCCAAGAAATTAGATAACATTGTATAAAATATTTTTTGAGTTGTTGGTTTCTTTATATTTATAACAAATTTTAAATGATGTATTCTTGAGAAAAACAAAGAAAAACGAATTTGGAAATATAATAGGAATGTACTAAGTTGAAAAAGCATAGATGAAGAAGAAATATGTTTAAACATTTAATCTCTTGAATATCAGTTGTGAAGCAATTTGAACGTTTTACATGATTTTCAGAAAAATCAAGTGCAGCAGAAGTCACATGATTTATAGTTGCATTTAAATGCGTGAGTTGACAACTCTGTATGAATTAGTTATTGGATTCTATCCTGAGAAATGGATATTATAAGGTCACCTAAAACAATCATGATTCACTAGAAGAAAAAGAAAGGATATAACACTTGATTAGTTTTCTGTAAAAGGAAATTACTTTTAGTGAAGCATGATGAAATTATAATACAAAAATCACACCAATGCTGTGACTTTTCACTTACTTAAAAAGGATCAATTTACTGTATATTCATGATTCTATAAATTTGTACTAAAAGTAATTTTTGTTCTTGCCATTTTCTTTAAAAGTATGACAAGATATTAAGCTGAAGCATCAAACTACTTGGTTAAATCTATGCCAAAGGCTATTGACAGTAGGAAGTATTTTGATTATTCCTCCTGAGATGATGGCAGATTTTAATGTGTGCGGGTACCACTATAAGTAGGATATCATGTACATATATTTACTATTGAGGAAACTGGAAAATGGAGGCAATATCTAATTAGTCATGACAGGAGTGACGTACTAGTATATAGGGACAGATACACATGACTTGATATCCATCCTGTGTTTCAAGAAGAAACTTCACCCAACAACTGAACTGGGTGCACAGAGTTTCTTAATGGCAGTGAATCCTGTTAAAACAAAATCTGAGCTGCTGAAAACTATAAAATTATTTTGGGGTGTATGCAATAAAATTTTTTGAAGATATTTTGTTAGTAAATTCAATTTTGTTCTTGAGGCTATTAAAGAAGAAAAATATATTTGAAAAATCTAATTTTTTTACATACAGCATCTATTTATTACTATACATTCTTTGCTCAATTTTTAAAAATGTTTTTGATGATTTTAAAGGAAAAATTATTAAAAAAAGATTTTTAAGGAATTTCCACCTACCTGACTGTGCTTCATATCACAGCCAGAGATGATGAAGTGGTGCATGGTGCAGCTGCAGATTAATTCTTGGACAGATTTTTCTGCTTCACTACCTCCTTTGTAGGTGCCAAAAATAATTGCTGATTGTGCCAAGTTGTGTCTTTATCACCTGTCAAAGACCTCGGTGCACCATTGTGTGGCATCTAAGGTAAGTATGCAGTTACTCTTGCCTTTACGTTTCTCATCACACTCTATTCATAAATCTTCATTTTACTGGTCTTTCTCATCTGTTGTATGAGATGAATGTTAAGCCCATGTGATACTTCCATTTCTTTCCTCATTTGCTTTTTTAAAAGTGATGACTTTTTAAAGACACCTAAAAAATGAAACTAGACAATGAATCTGTCTTATTTTCACTGCCGCTTAGCTGTCTTTTGCCTTTCAGGCACATCAAACCACAGCCAAAGCAAAGAATAAAGGTGAGAGAAAGTGAATTCTGGGCCAGTTCCAGAGTGTTTTCCGCGCAAGGCTCCAGGAGACAGTGTTGGACACGCTGTGATTCAAATTCTGGAAGGATTCTGACTCAATGCAACTGGTAAATATTAAATATATGCTTTTGTGAATTAAATCTTAGCTCTTGGTCCAATACTACTTAATCATTTTGCTTGGATTATTTGTTTGTGAAAATATCTAAATAAAACACACTGGGATAAAAACCTCAGAATCAGTTGTGCTTTTCTTTCTTATGGTTAGATTTACGGAAACTTTATTTGCACATATATTTGTAAATATAATGAAAGATAATAAATACATTTTATACTAAAATTCTGTAGACTACATCAGCTTTTTGCAATTATTTTTTATATCCACACCACTAAGTGATGTGGCAACCTGGCTTCCCAGTATTCTGGAATTCAAACATGAGAATTTCAAAGTGCAAATCATTTTTTTATAATAAATTATGGTTAAATTTAGAAGCCATTAAGATCATACAATCAAACAGGAATAAAATAATACACTTAAGTTTCTGCTATTTTTTTTCAAGTCATTAACTTTTAATTATCCAAGATGTTCAGTCACTATAATAGAACTGAAAATATTTTTCATATCTGGGAAAAGTGCTCTTTTGCATTAAAAGTCAGTAGGTGAGATGAGAATAATTCTCTTATACACTAGAGAAGGACTTTTTTTTTCTGTTATACATGATGAAAGAGAAAATTGAAATTACTGTTGAGCTTCTACTTACAATCATATTAAATTGATATACTTTATTTTTATGAAGAAAACATTTTTAGTATTGCAGTCTATAATTAAAATAACTGAGCAGTCAGTGAGAAGGTAGTTTTGTATTAGGAATGACAAAGCAGAACCAGTACTGCTTTCCTGATTTTGATGGATACATGTTGAGGGCTTGCTCACCTTGCAGAACACTGATAGAAGAAGATTGCACAAGGTTCTGTGGAGAGTACTGTTATAGAAGGTGCATGGACCCAGGTGTTTCATCTGGGATGCGCCAAAGACAAGGACAGCAACCAGTGTGTTATCTACACTTAATGAGATTAGAATCATGGGCTACATAAAGCATAATCCAAGCATGGTTTCAAAAACAAAAAGCTATATGTATATGTAAATAACTGTATATGCATGTATATACATAGCTGTGCATGCCCATATACACAGATATGCAATTTTGTGAGTTAGATCATTGTTATGTGCAATAATGATAAAAATTATTTTTTGTTATGTGAATTGGATCTATTTGAAGAATTTCTATTCCGTTTCGTAGATATGTGATAGTTTCCCATTTGGAAAAGAGAGGAATGGGAGACATGTCCAAACTTAGGTTCTGCTTTCTGAGAGGTGATTTTCAGGGCGTCAAGCTCCACCTCTGTGTTCTCGTTCATCCATCACTGTCACCTTTGGGGGTTTAGAGCTTTTCCATCTCCTTCCTGCCTTTGGGTCCAAAGGTGGTTTTAAAACTTAGACACTAAAATATTTTTTAGTCCAGGTTTGTGATTTCTTTGGAAATAACTCCCCCACCCTCAAAACTAGGAGAATTTGAAGTTATTTCCTGCCATTCAGTTGCATGTGCCAGTAACCACATCCAAGTTTTTTCTAGACATAATTTTCTAACATTTTCAAGAATTCAAGCATTTCTTTTGTTCTCATCTCTATTTCTCTCTTTCCCTACTCATCCTCTTCCGATATTCCATTTATACTTTCTTTTTAATAGCACATAATTTTAAGGCTATTAGAAAGAAGTAGTCTTGGGTGGGTAGGTAACACCCTTAGTCTGATCATCTGATTTTAGTCACAAGACTCAGTACTTGGATCAACTGAGAAATCTTACTGGGCCTTTGGCAATTAAATTATTTTTTCAGTTTTATCTATTATTTGACCTTCACCAATCATCTCTTTCAAACTATAAAGTCCTTAATCTCACCACGAAAGCTAGCCAATCTTTGCCTGAGCAAATCTGAGGTCATCTCTCTCCTGAAATACTTTGTTAGAGGGAGCTAAGAGTAACCAACACACTTTCTAGTAATTTCCTCTGAAATCACAGGTCTGGTTGTCACATGGTCTTACTTTTAAGGTATCTCAGGCCTCCATTCTTTAAGTGTTTAACATGACAGAGTTGGGGTCTCCAGTCACAAAGCTTGCTATATCTGTGCTCTCACCACCTGCTTCCAATCCACTAAATTAATTTTACACATACAGGTTTTCTGGTACTAATTTATTTTGTATGATAGTTAACAATAGTTGGTAAAATGTCAGTTTCGATATTTCAGTGAATTGGTAAAATGGAAGTTAATTGTCATATATAGAGTTCAGTTGATGGCAGGAAGGGGCTAGCAGTTTTGTTTCCCATTGTCACTGAGTGACTCAGTCTTCTGCATCATGTCCTGGTGTTTCAGTCTTTTGCTGGATCTTTCACATCTGCTGACAGATGGGGAAGTAGGCAGAGATGACACATGGGAGATTTTCATGATCCAAGACTAGAAATGACACATATGTAAAAGCTTTTGCCCATTTCAGGTGGCCAAACTGAAGGTATGTGTCCAGGAAAAAAGAAGAATGGATT
Organism: Eptesicus fuscus; assembly: GCF_027574615.1. Lineage (NCBI taxonomy): Eukaryota > Metazoa > Chordata > Mammalia > Chiroptera > Vespertilionidae > Eptesicus > Eptesicus fuscus. The sequence continues at coordinate 87,577,974 of NC_072475.1, read as the reverse complement.
ATATGTTTGTCTATCAATCATCTATCTATCTATCTATCTATCTATCTATCTATCTATCTATCATCATCATCTATCTATCGTCTCTCAATCTACCATCATCTATCATCTATGGATAGATGGTAAGTCACTACTACAAGTAAGAATCAACCTTTATTTTTCCTTATTAGGATTGATTATCTGATAAACTTCTAAGTCATTGATTTATATTAAATTATTTTTCTTAAAAAGGAAAAGTACTTTTTTTTGGTCTATACATTCATGATTCATTATAGCAATTTCTTAATCACTTAAGACAGAGGTCTGCAAATTACAGCCCATGGGTTGACTGCCTGTTTTCATAAATAAAGTTTTATTGTATCATAGCCATTCCCATTTGTTTACATGTTGTCCAAGAGTGCTTTTAAACTATAATGGCAGTGTTGAATCATTATAACAGAGACTTATGATCCACCAGCCTAAAATATTTCTTTAACAAAAGCATGATGACCCCTGATTTAATAAATCCCAAACGAGCTTTGCATATATCTGCATAGGACACAATGAAAAATGTTGTTTTCTCCATAGTGATCTCTTCTTCGATCTCAAGCCAACTTCAGTAATATTTTATTTAAGGAAGCAAATGATTTATTTTATTTTTAACTTGACAATATCATTTTCAATACCTGAACACTGGGAAATTAAATGCTTCATGTAGGAAATGACATTTAATTATAAAATCAATGTGATTTTGGCAAACTTCCAGACAGAAACTTCATTTCTATATCTTTCTCCATTTGATCAAGATGCTATAAAACAAAAAATAAAAATAAAATAAAAACATACATTATCAAACATCAGAAGATAAAAATGATGATTAATTTTGGACAATGAGAACTCTGGAATGTTAGGAAATAATCAGTGAATTAAAAATTTATGTTGTGGACAGATTTAATAATAATACCAGCTTACCCTAAACTTTTTTCCTCTTATTTCTTAGGATCAGGATCATGGTGTATCCACACTGCTCCCAATTATATTTCTGAAAATTGATAGCCCAATGCCACTGCACAGGTAACCTGTTATTGAGAGCTGGAACCAAGGCATCTGACATCAGATATCCATTATGGTTTCCACTTTGATGTAGCTATGTTCATTTTAACTAGTCTATGAGTTTTTAGTTAATTTTCCAAATAGATTACACTCTTCAATATGTTGTTGTTTTATTCTTTAATAAAATGAAAACTCTAACTTCACACTTAACTAAGTGCCTTACATATATCATTCCAGTTACCTTTTAACAATATTTAATGTGTGCATTCATATTTATATTATCTGAAGAAGAACTTGGACTCATAGAGGGTAAGTAACTGGCCTAAGCTTACACACATAAAGGTCTTTACATGTATCATTTTATTAGCTACTAGAGGCCTGGTGCAAGAAATTTGTGCATGGGGGAGGGTCCCTCATCCTAGCCTGCTGCACCTTCTCCAATCTGGGACCCTTCAGGGAATATCCGACTGCCATTTGGGATCAGGCCTAACCCGACAGTCAGACATCTCTCTGGCAATCTGGGACCTCTGGCTCCTAACCGGTCACCTGTCTGCCTGCCTGATCACCCCTAACCCCTCTGTCTGCCTGCCTGATCACCCCTAATTGCCCTCCCCTGCCAGCCTGATCGCCCCTAACTGCACTCCCCTGTGGGCCTGATCTCCCCTAACTGCCTCTGCCTCGGCCCCCGCCATCATGGCTTTGTCTGGAAGGAGGACTGGACGACCAGAAGATGTCTGGTTGACCCAGTCTAATTAGCATATTACCCTTTTATTACCCTTTTTTTAGTATAGATAGTCTTTTGTACTGACAAGTGTTTTGAAGGACATACAGAGGAAAGGGTGATGGATAGATAGGTAGAGTGAGAGGAGACCTATTAAATGGGGTCTTTAAAGAAAACCTCTATTAAAAGTGACAATTATGTTGAGATGACATGAGAAGTTAGTTATAAGAAACTCAAGTTGTTTCACAAGAGAAATAATATCAAGTGTAATGAACTTAAAAAGAGAAATAGCTGATATTCTTTCTTACAGAGAAATTTTCTAGTCATTATTCTTCTCTTCTGCTGTTAAACTTAACTATGGTTATTAATTTCAGAAATTGTACCTTTTGTTGCAAAAATATTCATCTGCTTTATCATTAGATGTCATATCTATGGTAAAACTTTTCATCATTTTATTTCTTTTTGTCACAATTTTAAACATTTTAATTAAAATTTTACTAAAATTTGTTTCTGATAATTTCAAAATCTTTATTACTGGTGGTTTATTCTTTACCCCTGTGTTCCTTCTTCCCTTCCTATTTCTTCTTTTTGCAGCAGACCCTTTAGCATTTCTTACATTGCTGGTTTGGTGGTAATAAACTCCCTTAGTCCGTTTTTGTCTGTGAAGCTCCTTATTTCACTCTCAATTTTGATTGATAGCCTTGCTGGGTACAGTATTCTTGGATTCAGACCCTTTCTTTGCATGACTTTGTATATTTCATTCCATTCCCTTCTGGCCTGATGTGTTTCTGTTGAGAAATCAGTTGCTAGTCTGATGGGGGATCCTTTGTAGGTAACTTTCTGTCTCTCTCTGGCAGCCTTTAAGATTCTTACTTTGTCATTGGTGTTTGTCAATTCAATTATAATATGTCTTCATGTCCATCTTGTTTGGGACTCTGTAAGCTTGGACCTGTGTGAGTTTTTTTCTTCGCTATATCAGGGAAGTGTTCTGTCATTATTTCTTCAAACAGGTTTTATATTCCTTACTCAGTTTCCTCTCTTTCTGTCACCCCTATTATGTGGACGTTGTTTCATTTCATGTTGTCTTAAAGTTCCCTTAGGCTCTCCTGTTGTTTTTTAAGTTTTTTTTTCTAGATGCTGCTCTGCTTGGGTGTTTTTTCCTAACTTGTCTTCTAGCTCACTGATGCAGTTCTCTGCTTCTTTTAGTCTATTGTTGATGCTTTCTATTGAGTTCTGTATTGCACCGATGCCATTTTTCATTTCTTCTTGGTTCTTCTTTATTTCCTCTTGGTTCTTACACATATTATTGAATTTGTCTTCCAACCTTTTCAGTGACCTTATGACCATTTCTCTGAATTCTTTCTCTGACATTTTGCTTGCCTCTATTTCATTTACTTCCTTTTCTGGTGATGCCTCCTTTTGTTTTGTATGCGGGTTGTTTCTTTGTCTCCCCATGATCACTCCTCTATGGATATGTGGTTATGTAGGTCTCTCTCTCCTGTGTTGACTCTCCCTAGGCGGTAGCTGACCTTTCCATCCACGGATTTCCTCACCATCACGGATTTCTTATCAGCTGTGTTTAATTTGCCAATTCCAGGTTAATATTAATAGATTCGGTTGTTTCTTCTCTCTGATCTGTGAGAAGGCACAGGGGTCATCTGCGCACTTGCGCTGCTTTGTCTCCTCCTGGACAGACTTTCTAGGTGCTAGCAGTCAGAGATGCTGGAGTCTTGGTATTCCTGGGTTTGCAGCTGAGGTAGCTAGTCCCTGGGGGTTGTGGTTGTAGGGTCCCAGGAGGTATCTGAGGGTCTCCCCAGTTGAAGTTAAAGCTGGGCTTCAGATCACTGCCACTCTCCCCTTTAAGATGGCGCAGTCTCTGTGCAGAGCCAGCCACTCTGGGAAAGATTTCAGCAGCAGTAGAGGCTGCCCAGCCAGGAGAGCCAGGTCCAGGAGTCCCAACAATTCCTTGGAATATAGCTGTCCCTCACTCACACATACACTCCCTGCACATCCATGCACTGTCCTTTTATTCTCTCACTCACACACTATTTTGCAGCCCGCTGTCCTGTTGGCAGCCATATTCCTTCCTGATGGGTATTTTTAGTGTTATGTTTAGATTCCTTTCTCATTTTCTTTTATGTTTACTACTAGAGGCCCGGTGCATGAAATTCGTGCATGGGGCGGGGGGTGTCCCTCAGCCCAGCCTGAACCCTCTCCAATCTGGGACATCCCTCTCAAAATACAGGACTGCTGGCTCCCAAATGCTCGCCTGCCTGCCTTCCTGATTGCCCCTAACTGTTTCTGCCTGCCAGCCTGATCACCCCCTAACCACTCCCCTGCCAGCCTGATTGATGTCTAACTGCTCTCCTGCCGGCTTGTTTGCCCCCAACTTCCCTCCTCTGCTGGCCTGGTCCCTCCCAACTGCCTGCTCCTGCTGGTCATCTTGTGGTGGCCATCTTTTGTCCACATTGGGGCAGGATCTTTGACCACATGGGGCAGCCATCTTGTGTGTTGGAGTGATGGTCAATCTGCATATTACTCTTTTATTATATAGGATAAGCTTTTATTTGTTTTTTATTTTTTTATTTTTAAAAATCTTTATTGTTGAAATTATTACTGTAAGTTTTTCCTTGTGGTTACTGTGAGAATCACATATAACATCTTATCTAAATAGTGGTCTATTTTAAGTTGATAGCAACTTTAATTTGAATACATTCTAAAACTTTACATTTTTACTCACCCTCCCTACATTTTACATCTTATTTCATGCAACCCTTAACTAATTATTGTAATTTTACTATTTTTGTCTTTTAACCTTCATGTTTGCTGTATAAGTTATTGATCCACTACCTTTATTACATACTTACTTTTTCCAGTGAGAAATTTACTTTCATACATTTTCTTATTCTTAGTGCCATTCATTTTCAGCTTAAAGAAGTCTCTTGAATATTTCTTGTGGGACCACTTTAGTGGTGATGAACTACATTTTTTTTAATGGTGATGAACTGCTTCAGCTTTTGATTATCTGAAAAATATTTAATATAATTATGAATGACAACCTTACTGGGTTGAGAATCTTGGTTGGAAACATTTTCTCAGCACTATGAAGTTGTATCATTCTCTTCTGGCCTGTGATGTTTCTATGGAAGAAATCTGCTCATAGCTTTATGGGGTTTCCCTTGTATTGAACAAGTTGTTTTTTCTTGTTACTATTAGGATTATCTCTTTACCCTTAACTTTACTGTTTTAATTCTAATGTGTCTTTGTGTGTGTTTCTTTAGGTTCCACTTATTTGGAACTCGATGGGCTTCCTGGACCTGAGTGTCTGTTTCTTTCCCCAGGATAGTAAAGTTTTAAGCTATTATATTTTCAAATAGTTTTTCTAAACTTTTTTCTCTCTCTTCCTCTGAGACTTCTATAATACAAATTTTATTTCACTTGATGTTATCCCTCCAATTCCTTAAGGCATCTTCACATTAAATTTTATTTTTTATTTTGCAGCTCTGTCTGTGAATTCCATTGCTTTGTATGACAGCTCACTGAGTTGTTCTTCTACATCATGTCACCTGCTGTTGAATCCTTCTAGTATATTTTTTCATTTCAATTATAATTTTTGTTTAGCACTTTCTTCTAATTATTATTGAAGTTCTCATTGTGTTCATCCATTCTTCTCCCAAGTTCAGTGATCATTTTATGAACATTACTTGTAACTATCAGATAGGTTGTATATCTCCATTTTGTTTAGTTCTTTTTCTGAGGTTTGGTCTTGTTTTTTCATTTGGACCATATGTCTATATTTCTTCATTTTGTCTAACTCTCTGTATTTGTTTCTACATATTAGGTAATCAACTACCGCTCCCTGACCTGAAGGAGTGGCCTTTGTAGGGCATGTCCTGTAGGGCCCAGAAGTTCAAATCCCCACAAGCCAAGTGTTCAACTGGTTCTATGTGGGTTGCATGTGCCCTCCTGTTAGGGTAAGGGCCATGGCTCAAATGTGTTGGTGGGTAGGGTCGGCACCCAGCGTAGTGGTGGGACATGTTGGCAACTGCTGAAGCATGCTGGTGGGTGGGGTTTTCAGCAGGGCATGCCCACTGACCCCAGCAGGTTAGAGTAGAAATTCCAAAGTGCCACCTGCTAGCACCAGTATAAGCAAGATAGATTGAGATTACAAAGATGTCTTCTGCCTGCATCAAAGTCCTTGTGGAGAGTCCCAGCTGGTTTCTACCTCTTCAGAAGATACTTTAAGGTTAGTAAATGGGTCTCTTTACCCATGGCTTATGCACTTTTCTATCTGGTGCTTTGTGATGATTTCCAGGTAGAGGTAGACTGCATGCAAGCCCCTTAAGAGTAGGTTTTCAGTTCTCTACAGCTTTATAATTTTCCTGTACATAATCCCCATTGGATTTCAAAGCCAGGTGTTTTGGGGCTCCTCTTTTCTGTGCAACATCTGTGACTTAGGGTGCCTGATGTAGAATGTAAATGTCTCACTCTTCAGGGAATGTTCTGTAACTTTTGAGATCATTTCCAATTATCAATCTCTGCATTTGGTGTGTGTGTGTGTGTGTGTGTGTGTGTGTGTGTGTGTGTGTGTGTGTCTGTGTGTGTGTGTTTCTTTTTCTCAGGGAAATCATATCTCTGCCTCCTTTACCTATGTCAGCACTATTTTTTGGTCTGTTGTTGTGGAGGCTCTTTTTATCTAGTTTTTAGGTTCCACTCATAAAGAATTATTTTAAATGTAGTTGTTGATTTGTTTTGGGAGGAGATGAGTTTTTGATCTTCTTACATCACCATCTTTTAAAAAATATATTTAATTGATTGATTTTTAGAGAGTGAGTAAGGGAGATGGGTGGGGGGTGGGGGGTGGATGCATTGACTTGTTGTTCTACTTATTTATGCATTCATTGGTTGATTCTTATATGTGCCTTGACTGGGGATCAAACATGCAATCTTGGCATATTGGGATGACACTCTATCTATCCAACTGATCTTTCTGGCCAGGACACACCACCATCTTGAAATGATCCCAGAATGCCCGTTTTTGGTGTACAGCCCAGCACTGTCAGATTGTTAATGCTTTTGTAGTGTTTGTTTTAAGCCTTTAAAAATAACTTTTCTCTTAGTTTCTTGACTAATTACACCTTCCTGGAAAAATTAGGGATTGGCACAAACTTGAGGAGAAAGGTGTACCAAATGTCACTTCATTTCTCCATGACTCCCTTTTCTCCCAATTTGATCCTCAAATTCCTGCTACTATGGTAACCATGATTCTATTATTTTTCCCTTCTTATTTCAGTGAGTTGGCCTCAAAATACACGATGTTGTTTTTTCTTCCTCATCTTTGTTCTGTCTTGGAAATTTGCAAATGTCAAAAGTGAAAAAAAAAGTGGTAATGGAAGGCTTTCTTCATTGTATTTCCTGTCTCTTCAGGATTGTGGCCCCTGAAATCCTGGCTTTCTGTATGTTCAAAGATACCTTCAACTGCGGTTTGTTGGCTTCTTTGTTTGTTTTAAATTTGGCCACCTTTAATAGTTTTTTGGCAGAAAAGTCTGTCTGATACAAGTTAATCACAGAAAGAAGCAGCAGACAGAAAGGAGAGCTGGGTTTGAAATTCCCAGCTACAGTAATAAACATGTTTACCTAGGCATTTAAAAAAAAATTCTTAATGTAAGTTTTCTTTCCTAGAATGAAGATAATGATTGTTTATAAGATTGTTGTGATGATTTAAATATATATACTAGAGGCCCGGTTCATGAAATTTGTGCATGGGGGGGGGGGTGTCCCTCAGCCCAGCCTGAACCCTCTCTAATCTGGGACCCCTTGAGGGATGTCTGACTGCATTCGGACATCCTTCTCACAATCCAGGACTACTGGCTCCCAACTGCTTGCCTGCCTGCCTTCCTGATTGCCCCTAACTGCTTCTTCCTGCCAGCCTGATCACCCCCTAACCACTCCCCTGCCAGCCTGATTGATGCCTAATTTCTCCCCTGCCAGCCTGATTGGCCCTAACTGCCCTCCCTTGCAGACCTGGTCACCCCTAACTGCCCTCCCCTAAAGGCCTGGTCACCCCAACTGCTCTTCCTTGCAGGCCTGGTCCCCCTCAACTGCCCTTCCCTGTAGGCCCAGTTGCCCCCAGCTTCCCTCCTCTGCCAGCCTGGTCACCCCTAACTGCCCTCCCCTGCAGGCTTGATTGCCCCCAACTGGCCTCCTTTGCAAACCTGGTCCCTCCTAACTGCCCTCCCCTGTTGGCCATCTTGTGGTGGCCATGTGGTGACCACATGGGGGCAGCCATCTTTTGTGTTGGAGTGATGGTCAATTTACATTTTGCTCTTTTATTAGATAGGATAGAGGCCTGGTGCACAGGTGGGTTATGGGTTCCCTTAAGGTGTGGGGCAGCCTTGGGGAGGGTCCTGTGGTGGTTTGCAGGCCGGCCACAACCCCTGGCGACCCAAGTGGAGGCCCTGGTATCTGGGATTTATTTATCTTCTATAATTGAAACTTTGTAGCATTGAGTGGAGGCCAAGGCAGGCCAGGGAAGGCGGGAAGCTTGGCTTCCTCCATCGCCGGGGGCAACCCAAGCCTTCAGCTGGCTCCAACTCCGTGGCCACTGCCATATTTGTTGGGTTAATTTGCATACTTGTTCCTGATTGGCTGGTGGGCGTGGCTTGTGGGCATAGCAGAGGTACGGTCAATTTGCATGTTTCTCTTTTATTAGATAGGATATCCTCTAGCAGAACACTTGGTATATAATAAGCAAAAATTTTGGTTTTTTTTTTCTTCTCTTATTTTATTCAAAGGTCGCATTTTTGACTGCTTATTGATCCAAATTTATCAGATCGGAGACATTTTCATGATGTATGTAATACATTTTGAATAATGACAGAGAAGAAATAAATATGCAAAAATATAACATGCATGAATATATCCCAATAAAATACATTTCATTTGCATACCAGGTACCTTTTCAAATATTATTTTTTAATGAATTTAATATAGAATGGTTCAACTGAATATTAAATAAAACAAAAACAAGTACATAAGATAATAGAATGGTTCAACTGAATATTAAATAAGACAAAAACAAGTACATAGATAATAGATAATGAAATATTTTTATTTCATTAAGATAGTCAACACTAGGTGAAGAGAAAAAATGCATTAGTTTGTAAGTGATAAAATGCATGAAATAATGTAAGTTAGTTTTTTTTGAAAATGCATATATATTTTAAATGCATTTTAGTTTTCTCTATCAATATAAGAAATATTGTTACTGCTTTTGTCACTCATATGATTGCTAATATATATATTTATATTTAACTAGCGGCTTGGTTCACAAAATTCGTGCATGGGTGGGGATCCCCTCAGCCCAGCCTATACCCTCTTCAATCCGGGACCCCTCAGGGGATGTCTTACTGCCGGTTTAGGCCGGATCCCGATGATCGGGCCTAAACTGGCCCTCAGACATCCCTCTCACAATCCTGGACCTCTGGCTCCTAATCGCTCACTTGCCTGCCTGCCTGGTCACCCCTAGCTGCCTCCCCCTTCTGGCCTGATTGCCCCTCACTGCTTTTGCATGCCTGATCGCCTCTAACTGCTCCCCCGGCCGGCCTGGTCACCCCACACAGCCTGTTTGTTCAGTTGTTTGGTCATCCTTCACTAACCCCCCCTGCCGGCCTGTTCGTAGGCAGCCATCTTGTGAGGGTGTGACATTCAGTTTGCATATTACCTCTTTATTATATATGATGGATTTACCATTTTATCTACTGTCTTGTAAATTCTTTTCAAAGATATGAATCAATATTAATTGATAATTATCTTCTTGTATGCTATTTTTTACTGTGAGTTTCTAAAACACAGTGCTGTGGATTCATTTTTACGGTAGCTGATTACTTATCACTTCATCTTCCAGAGCAGATCAATGAGAAACTTATTTCCTCAAAAGAGATTAGGTGAGAGGTTTGTCAGAACCATTTGCTTCAGTCAGTAAATGTGTAAAATTGATAGATTCTTCTCAAAATTCCATCTAAGAATTAAACAATTTCATCATTATACATTTCCTTTTCTTTTGACAGAATATGAACTAAATATAAATTTAGAAAATAATTCAATAAGAACAAATTTAGTAATCCAGAAGCCACAGAAAAGAAAAGCAGCTCAGATACAGGTCAAAAGTTTGCCTTTCCTAATAGATAAATGGGTATTAAGTAAAGTGATCATTGGGGTTGATAAAATTAGATCAGTCACCCTAGATGTGCCCACATCCCCCTATCCAGCCTCACGTTAGTGCAGATTACTGAAGATTTAGTGCAGGAGAAAGGGTGATTTGATAGACACAGAGTTATTAGAAATAACTCAGCAGCAGCAGTTTTCAGGGAATTTAGTATTTTTTGAACCAAAAATTCTAAAGAATTATTAAACCAACAATTTTTATTTTGCCAAAAAAGGAAAGTATTTTTCTTAAGAATAGAAAAAAGAAATTAAAAATATTCAAAATCATAATTTATTTGAGAAAAACAAGGATTTTTATTTCTTAGACAACAAAATATAAGAATGATGAAGTCTAAAAAACAAACTATCCCTAGAAAAATAGTACAAGTGTTAGCAATCTTATGTATAAACTAGCTTTCCCGTTGCAGGAAAATTCCTGCAATGGGATTTCCTGCTGCACTCTACCCCGCCTCCGTTCCTCCCTTGCCGCCCGCCTCGCCTTCTCCTCCAGCCGGCCCGAGTTTCCCTTCGGCCCCGGCCCTGCCTCCGCCCCGCCCTTGTCACCGGCCCCGCCTTCTCCTCCAGCCCGCCCGCGTTTCCCTTTGGCCCCGGCCCCGCCTCCGCTCCGCCCTTGCCGCCGGCCCCGCCTTCTCCTCCAGCCCGCCTTCGTTTCCCTTCGCCTACGGCCCTGACTTCGCTCCTCCCTTCTCCTCCCCCCGCCCCTCTGGCTTGCTTGCTTCTTCGAAGCTTTACTCCCCTTTGCAGCTCTTGGCTTCTTTCGACACTGTCTTGATATGCAAATTAGCCGCCATCTTTGTTGGGGCAATTTGCATACTTGTCCTGATTGGTTGGTGGGCGTGGCTTGGCTGGTGGGCGTGACTTAGGTGTAGCGAAGGTGCGGTCAATTTGCATATTTGTCTATTATTAGATTAGATGCACACACACAGGTACATTCACATTGCATTGTCACTTTTCATTTTGAGGGTCATTGAAACAAGGGCAGAGAACTGCATCAGTCAGATCACTAGATTGACAGATCAGCTATTATGGGACCTGCTTGCTTGTCTCCTCTGGAGGAATGAGGTGCTCTCATTTTATGGTTTCATTTAAAGCTTTTACTACCATTCAAGTTTTGGTCACATACCTGGCATCTTCCAGCTTCTTCACTGAATCCCTTCTAGTTATTATTCTAGTATGAGAATGTGCTTTACTTATTTTGTTTCTGTTTGACATTAAGCTTTAACTTGCAGCACTTTTAAAATTTTGAAGTTAAGCAAGTGTTTAAGAATGGCAAAGGCATGCTAAATTAGCCTTATTTTTATTTATTTATTTATTATTTATTTATTTATTTATTTATTTACTTTTTATTATCCTTCCTTTTATCTCTTAAGCCTGTAAGCTTGTTTCCAAATCTACTGAATATGGGGTTTGGTTTTTAACCACTTTCTACAATTGTATAAAAGGTGCTACTGCAATGCTTACACAGGATATTGCTGTTATAAACATATTCTTTTGTACTCTAGCAAATTATTCCACAGAATAATACCTATAAGTAAACATTCCTTAGAAAAAGCACTGGATTCTAAATATGCTTCAGTCTGACATTCACTTACATCTGTAAGACAAGGATATTAATTTTTGTTGTTGGTGGTGGTTGTGTGTTAAAATATTTGAATTGGTTGATACTGTTTAAAAATCAGGAGCTTTCACATAATATTCCAGTTGCCAGACTTTTAAAAAAAATATCTAATTTATTTTCCTTCCCAGTGTCTTAGTAACCTCTAATAAGTATCACTGTTTTGGGAATAGATGGGGTATTTTGCACATGGTGCGTGAACCTTAATGAACCATTACATATCAAGCAAAGAGTGCAGTTCTTGCACACAATCAATGCTTCATGATGCTTAAGACCAGCTGTGCTCAGTACTTTGCATGGACTCATTGATACCAGGGCATCCCCCTTCCCTCTGGTTTCAGAGGATGGCCCTTGGTCTTCCAGTCTCATGCTTCCAGCATTGGCTGACTTAGTTGCTGAGGCTGGACAAGAGCATAGGGAGGACAGGGACCAGCCAGTGAAGACCTCTGCTGCACATCTGCAGACAGAATGGATCTTAGCTTTCTCCACTTGGGAATGGGGTAGACGCTGCACAGACTATTAACAAAACTGACCAAAAATCCTAATAAATTTTTCAAAAATCAACAAGTTTAGAGCTATAATTCCTGACTGTAATAGTAATCTTAGAAATCATTTACAAAAGGTGTATAGGAAAAGAAATCATAAATAGCTGAATCTATTTCCAAAAATAAGATAAATAATCTATTTCCAGATAAGATAAAAAAAATCATTATTTATCTTATCTGATGTTTACTAAATAAACTACTGTATATAACTGTCATTTTAAAACAATGTAAAACTATCCTAGTTACTGACAAAAATACACATGGAACAAGATAGAAGGGTCACAAATACCACTCATTTTGGAATAGATGGAATGTTTTGCATATGGTATAAAGCAATCCTGATACACTAGTTGGAGCAAAAAGTTTACTTTTTCTGCAAATAAAGGTAAACTATGGTGGACAAAGTAACTATAAAGTTATAAAAGTAAAAGAAGGGTACATAGGAAAATATTTCTGTACGTTTGTATTAGGGAATGTTTTATTTATCAAGACCCAGAACATGGACCAAAAAACATGGATTTTTAATATCAAAACACAATTTTAAAAATATTATACCCAATAATCACTTTAAATAAATACTACCATAGAAGATTTTTGCAGGAATTGAACCAACTAGGTATCCTATATAATAAAGAGGTAATATGCAATTGACCATCACACCCTCACAAGATGGCTGCCTATGACCAGGCCAGCAGGGGGGAAGTTGGGGGTGACCAGGCTGGCAGGGGCGGCAGTTAGGGGTGACCAGGCCATCAGGAGGGGCAGTAAGGGGTGACCAGGCCAGCAGGGGGGGGCAGTTAGGGGTGACAACCGGGCAGGCAGGCAGGTGAGCAATTAGGAGCCAGCAGTCCAGGATTTTGAGAGGGGATGTCCGACTGCTGCTTTAGGCCCGATCATTGGGATCAGGCCTAAATCGACAATCAGACATCCCCCGAGGGGTCCCAGATTTGAGAGGGTGCAGGCTGGGGTGAGAGGACCCCCCCCATGCATGAATTTTGTGCACTGGGCCTCTAGTCTATAATAATAAAAGCATAATGTGCTAATTAGACCAGACAGCAGAATGACCTTCCGGATGAAGCAGCTGCAGTGGGGGCTGAGGCAGAGGTAGTTAGGGGCAATCAGGCAGGAAGGCAAGCAGTTAGTGGTGATCAGGCAGGCATGCAGGCAGGCAGAGTGGTTAGTGGTGATCAGGCAGGCAGGTGAGCGGTTAGGGGTGATCAGGCAGGTAGGCAGAGGTGGTTAGAGCTGATCAGGAAGGCAGGCAGGTAAACAGTTAGGGGCGATCAGGCAGGCAGGCAGGCAGAGTGGCTAGGTGCAATCAGGCAGGCAGGCGAGTGGTTAGGGACAATCAGGCAGGCAGGCAGGCAAGCAGTTAGGAGCCAGCAGTCCTGGATTGCGAGAGAGATGTCTGACTGCTAGTTTAGGCCTGATCCCACAGGGATTCCTGGTATATTGGGCCTAAACTGGCACTCGGACATCCCACGAGGGGTCCTGGATTTGAAAGGGTGCAGGCCTGGCTGAGGTACCCCCCTTCAGCACCCCCCCCCCATGCACGAATTTTGTGCACCGGGCCTCTAGTGAATATATAGAATACTAAATGAATTTGCAAAATAAGCAGTAACAAAAACAAAAAACAGGAAACACATTAGAAAAATAGTTCAACTCATTATGAAGCAACACACTGAAGGGAAATTGAATGGTTAACAGATATTTGGAGAAATTCTTACCAGTAAATGATTCAATTAAAACATGGATGCATATGTGATCTACAGCTCAGATTTACAAAAATCTTCAGGTTCATCAGGATTAATTATTGGTGACAATGTGGCAAAAATATTTCATTTCAGTGCAATATAAACCAGAGTGGTCATTCTGAAGAAATGTGCAATACCTAATAAGATTCATATTCATATAGCCCAACACTCAATATTCCACTCTTCATAAGACAAATGTAACAAAGTTGATGAGGGAATCTCAGGATATTCTTTGCAGCATTGGTTATGTTATTAGGGATCTGAAGACAACTTGGGTAGTCATCATTACAAAAATTAATATGTAAATTGTTGTGGAGCCATACTACCCTGTGTACTAGCAGTGAACACATAGCACCAAAGATGATCATTAACATAAACATCAGGAGAAGTGATTAAGGGAATGAAATCTCTCTCTCTCTCTCTCTCTCTCTCTCTCTCTCTCTCTCTCTATTTCTCTCCCTCCTTCTGTGTTTTGTATGGTCAATTTTCAGCAGTAGCAATATCTTTTCCATGTTTCTCGCTCTTCACTAGACAGGGCCTATCTCTGTGGCCCTAACTCCTACAGAGCAGTTGCTGATGTGGTTCTGGTACCCACCAGATTTCCCTGGTATCTAAATTCTGATGAACACCATTCCTTTCAAGGCCTTATTGCAGACTCAAGGGGGTCTAGTGATCTCTTGCTTCCCCCTTTGCTATTGGTCTTCTTCTGCTAATCTCTGATTTGCTTCACCATCCTGCTTGTCTTCTCAACTTTTCTACCATCTGTTTAATTCTGTATGTGGAATATCTTACTTGAAATTCTAGAATGGGTTTCTTATTGGAATATGACTGACATAATAACTAATATTGGGAGCAATTCCAGGAAACGGACCCTAAAATGGAATACTGAGACTGTGATACTCATCTGCTTCTTCTTTAACACAGTGATAACCTCCTGGCAGCTGAAAAGTGAAATAATAGTACACTGTGACAGGCAGAGGCATTACGAGTACAATTGCTTGAGGTGGAACACTGATCACAAGCCAGTATTTGGAGGATCAAGTAAGGGCAGCACACAAACATCCTGGTAGCAGTGACGGCTACAAGATTGCATCTGTCTCTAATTGTGATCAAGGGTTTATGAAAAGAAAACGACCTCCAACTATGTTATCTTTCCTGCTCTCTGCCACAATAGAGTATTTACAGAATAATTATCAGCGCATTCCACATAACATCACACCGGTCAATTATATTGATGATGTTCACTTTGTTTTTGGAGAACAGCAAGGAGCAAGCACCCTTGATGCCTTAATCAGATACATGGTGTGGGAGATTGGGAGATAAAGATCATGAACACTAAGATCCCTCCCATTTATGGAATGTCTCTATGGGTCTCCTATGCTGGGCCATGTGGAGATTTTCCCTGTAAACTAAAGATCACTGTTCATTTTGGAGACAATATGTGCCATAGTTGGTGTGTTGCTGCAAGGAATTTACTGAATACTGTGAGGGCTTCCTGTTCTTGCCTAACTCAGCTGTAGCATCTGTTGTTCAGCTTATCAGCCGTAAAGCAATTTCCTTGTATGAAATTCCCTCAGTTTGAAACACCAGAGGGCTTTATTTTCTTGACTTATACAAAGCTACCCCCAAACACCATCCATACAAATTATAGTGAGTTTCTGTGCGAGAGATAAAAACTAGAGAGAGTATCAGAGGAAACTATAAAACAATGAAAAGATGGAATTTGAAGAGAATGTACCATAAACAAGAGTATAATTAACTCTGATCATCTTACATGGCATAATAAAGCTATAGACATAGAACTAAGAGTATGTGGCCTATGAAAGATTAAATCTGTTCTTGGTGACAATCTAAGACTAACCCCCCTGATCTCTTGACCTGCATACTATTTCAATGACTCTTGCTACTGTTCTATACCTGCGTTCATATTTTAATTTTTATTCTACTCTTGTTGAGAGCTTCCTCCAGAGAAAAAAAATATAAGAACATATATAAAAATGCATACTTTAAAGCAACAAGTCCTGAGGGTGGAAACTGTATACTTGAAGGAGGATAGTTGTTATGAGAATTTCCATTAAAAACACAGTGCTTCATTTTTCACCCAAAGCTCAGCAGCTTATTTTTCTGTCTTTGGGAATTTCACAAATAACTTGTAAAGTTCTAGCCAAACCTTTGAGGTTTGCCTTTCCATAAGTGTCTGAAGCAAGCCAAAGGCTGCAGCCTTAGCCAAACGAAACAATGGAAACCACAGGACCTGCTGGCCTGCCTCCTCTTTCTTTGACTTGATTCGGGCCCCTGGAGAGGAAACCACCTGAGTCGCATTTGTATATGGTTAGAGCTCTTGAGAACTAAGCCTCCTAACTAATGCTTCTTGCTTAATTTGCAGTAAAGGGATAAAAGTATTGAACACTAAGGAAGCAGAAACAGTTTTGTTCCTACCTTTTCAAAAAAATATTTATTGTCTCAATTACTAACGTTTAAAAGGAGCCTCTTCGTGAAGCCGCAGTGTGCTGCTATGTCCAGGTACCTTCTCATAAAACCCTGTACGTGAAAGGAATCCATTGGGTCCACCAGTTGGTGTAATAGACAAATGCTGCTTGAAAAACGAGTCAACATATTTCAAAGTACTCTATTGTTCCCTGGTAAATATCTGGGATATTGTTTAGGAAAAGTTTATTTTTAACTATCTAGTTCAATTTACGTTCTCAACAGAGCTGTGTCGTACACGAGGTCTTCCTTGTCGCTGGCCTTTTAGTGTCACGCCCTTCCTCAGGCCCAGCTCTTCTTACACTGCAGTGCACATTTAATTTAACTAAGACATTAAGCAATGTAATATCCGAAGCCTGATTACTGGAGTTACTTAACCTTTTGGTGCCTCAGTTTTATTATCTGCTTTATTATTCGTAGGATTATTGTGAGAGTAAATGAGTGGATAAATATAAAATGCTTACAACAGTGGCTGGTACAGGGTAACTGACAATCCTTAAGAGCATAATTAACATTTTAATAGACAGAATTTGATAATATATCTGCCTTCTCTAGTTTCATTTGTATTTTTAACTAAGATAAAAACACAAACATAAATAAACTCTTAAGCTGGATACCTTTACTCGCTAACCTATTTACTCATTTATTCATTTGTTCTATCAGCAATTATTGAGCTACTTGCTATTCCTGTGGGTGCTCAGTAGGGCAATTCTAGCTGCTATAACAAATAAAGTGCAAAACTACATGTTTAATTCTAGCTCATGCTGCAGTTCAATGTGGAGGCTCCTGAGTGGCACACAGCTGTTCTCTAGGTGGCGGCTCAGCAACCCAGGTCCCTTCCATCTTGTGGATCCACTGTCCCCCAGGGCCTCAATTTACTATGTTTCTCATCATACGATGGAGTAGAAAAAGACAGATAAGGTGACATTGCTTATTGATTGCTTTGTCCTGGAAATGACAAATGCCACCTGCCACCTCTACTTGACGAAAATGTTATATCGATGCCAAAGGATTTGGGAAATAAAAACTCTGCGTTGGTAGCTGCTTATAAAAAGCAACTCTATCCTAAAGAAAAGAAAGAATAATTTTTGTTCTATTATTAGCCACTCCTTCCATCCTGGGATACAGGGATTCTTTGAAGACTTTTTCTCATTTATCAAGGGAATGGTGGGGGCACAGGCTGGAAACCCAGAGGTGATGTTCCTCATTATGTTTGGGGAGGTCAAGCAGTGCTTTCAAAAGCAGGTGGATACATGTTGCATCATGAATGAGCATAGTTACAAACACAAAAGGAAGGGTCTCATGTTTTAACTAGGGGCTACAATTTGCAGAGGTACTAACACTGGAGCATAGGTGTGGAAAGCTGGCTGGGAAATGAGCAATATGTTCAACTGAACAATGCATAAACTAATTTTTAGAAAAATTACTCTCTTTTTTATTTTGTTAATCCTCACCTGAGGATATTTTTTGATTAATTTTTTTTTTTTTTGAGAGAGAGAGTGGAAGGGATGGGGAGAGACATAGAGAGAAACATTAATGTGAGAGAAAGACACACATTGATTGGTTGCCTCCCGAATGTGTTCCTGACAGGGGCCAGGGATTGAGCCTGCAACAAGGTATGTGCCCTTGATTGGAATCGAACCCCGACACTCTACCCACTGAGCCAAACTGGCTAGGGTGAAAAATTAATCTTAAAAAAATGTTATAATTCATTGGAAGGTATTAGAGACTCTGAAGCTAGTTGACAGATTACGAACTATAAGTGGAGAGAGGTGGAGATGATAGATTTTGTAGGAAATTAAAGAGTTTTGTAATTCACCTCTTACATGGTTACCCATACTTAGTGCATGTGATTTTTGCCCTATTTTGCATGTTTTACAACACAAACAACAAACAAATTAATTAAAAATTTTATGAGCTTTTGGAGAACTATAAACTAATTTTTATTCCTATAAAGTTATGTTGCAAAACAAGAATAATGATAGTCAAAATATGCATATAGGGTTCTACAGTATGAATGGGGAACTAAGCATTCATCATGCAGGACTTAAAAATCACACACACACACACACACACACACACACACACATATGGAGGACACAATCAATTAGTAATTGACTATAAAGAAAATACATTTAGTCTTACTTGTCTTTCTTCTGATCATTTACTTCCTTTACATATCCCGTTGTTAATGTCCTGGTGATTGTAAACCCTCCAGGAGATTTAGCTTACATATGAGTAACCACCATCCGCTTAATATTTTCTGGGAACTTGGCTGCCATTTAGGTCCATCAAATATTTGAGGGTTATTTTCAAAGACTCCAGGCTGTCCAGTGCCAAACTATCCTTGGCCCAGCAACTTACCCTGGATTCTTAAGTAGCTTCTTTCTAGAGAAATTTAATCTGCATGCTTATAATCCATTTAAAATTAGATCATAAAAATATAATTTTGTCAGAACTATCAAAAATTTTTGTGAGTTTCCTCATTGTTTTTTTTTTTTTCTTCACTAAATGAAGATGTCTCATTTGTTAAACTTCAAGTGTGCTGCAAAGCTAGAACCCCCTGAGAAATGAATTTTAAAACTTGGCAGTCTATTTTCTTATCCCCAAGGCATAGAGTAGGTGCTTTGGAACTTTCTTTTTGAATATGTCTTTAGAATAGTATTTGGAGTTTATTCATGTAAAACTAAGTTACTTCCTTTCTACCAAGCCACAGTTTTTCAATTTGGAACCTGTCCTGAATTCAAAGGAAGTTACACAGGTGGAATGTCATGATGGCTTCATAAGAAAGAGCTTGAGACAGATATTTCCCATTTTCTATTCAGGATAATCTTATGTAGTCTTCAAGCAAGACTGTATTCAAAATCACTTCCTGCCACAAGAATTCTGAATTTTACTGTAATTTTCTTTGGTGTGCTGTTTGCTATCATAAACAATCTTATTTCAAACTGATCCTTTTAAAATATCCATTTTATATATTTTTCTTATAGAAACCAGAAAAATTAATTGCCTGATCATTTCCCATCTAAATGCTGTATTAATTATAGTTATTTTATTTGGTGTTACATTAAGTTCTTAGTTTATTGATATTATTCACAAATAAAAATAGATTAAATGATCTCAAATGAGTTGACTTATTGCCTATTACTAACTCCATTTATTCAATGAAAAATTTGCTTGCCTTAATGTTAAAAAATAATTTTAGGTTTTATGTGAATACCAGGATGAATATCTCAAAAATAATTAATATATGGTGCTAACCTTATCGTTGTCCAAGTGTATTGTGTTGATGTGGGTTCCACATGTCTAACATTTATTCAAGAGAAATCCATAAGTATTTCATATGATAATTATTAATATTGTGTTTTTATATTATTTAAAATGGTATATGTCTCATGAAAAATAATATGTTTTAATGAAACTTTCAGAATGATACAATTAAATAAATGTTAGGACCATATAATGTTCGTAATGATCATAATGACCATATCTTCATCTAGCCCTTTTGCCACTCCTTTACTCTGTTGAATATTTCTCCCTTTCATCCCCATTTCTCTGTCATGATCTATTGTTCCTCCTCTGTTAGCCCTTATTTACATGGAAACATTTACACTGTAATTATTTTTTACTCACCTTATGCTAAATCCTACAGATACTTTTCAGTTTCTGTAACATTTGGCAACATTCCACTCCATCCTAAGACACTATATTTTTTATTATCCATTTCATAATAAGACTATCTCTTTTTTTCTGTAGCAACATCCCATCTTGGGTGACTCCCTTATGTTGGTTCCTCCTATACCTGTTTCATTATTTTAGTTCTTTATGACAACCTAATTGAGCAGGTATTATTTTTATTAGTTTGGAAATGATGAATGTGATGATGCTTTAAGGTTGCACAAATAATAAATGGAAAGGCTAGAATTTGAATCCAAATTTATATGCCTCTAAACCCAGGATTTTTCATTACACACTTTGCTTTCCTGGGCCATGGCCAGGCTGCTACAGGGCTTGCCTTTCTTTCCTTGCTGAGGGAATCAGTGATCAGCTAGTTTTCCCTTTCTTTTTTTTCAGTCTCCTTCCACACATGCCTAACCTGAGTTTCACCCATTCAACAGTTATCAGAGAATTGCATAGTTGTAATTTCTCTGCTGGTAGTGGGAGTGGGGTTCTTGGGACTCCACTGGAATAAGCATTTCCAGAGGCCCCATAGGAGAATGAGATGTGGTGCAAAGCTTTATTTGTGTGAAGTTATACCCCTGGGTTTCAAAAGTCTCATTTCCCTTAAACCAGTTCTGAAAAAGGTGCAGCTAGGACTTCAGCAGAATTGGAAGCAAAGCCGGTGTCCAAAGTTTCGGTTCCAGGGTGGAGTGGAGTCCAGCAGAGCATCAGGCTAATTTTAGTCCATCAGCCCATTGTGTGTGGGATCCACCTGGCTCTGGATCATGTGAGCAGGTGCAGAGCATGAAAGCACAACCCCTATAATAAGAGTCCCAAGAGAGCAAGGGGGCCAAAGGAGGTACTCCCTTTATTTAGGAATTTAAATATCTCAGATTTTAAGCCCTATTCTGGCCAATGACCTGCTCCCAAGTCATTATCTGACCAACAGGTAATCACCTTTCCTGCATCATTCAGACCTTACTGCGCATGCATCTATCCCTTTGTTGTCCAGTCCTTTCACCCAGGATCTGCAGGGAACAGACCTGGGGAGTGTCCTGGCTCAAATGGCATGCCCATATCATCTGGCCTTCCCTTTGCTCCTTTTATGTTAATTATTTAATAACTGGTTTAATTACAACCTCATATGTTTCATCCCCCTAAATACATGGTTTTAGTAGAATGTGTTTCAAGTTCACTACATTTTCCTTTTCATATTGCTTTTTTTGAAGTCTGACTACAAATCACTATAAGACAGCAAGTGACACATTCATGTGATTGTTACAAAGGTCGAATCATCCTATCAAGTTCTTGATAAATCCAGATAACCCACTTATAAACTAGTGTTCATAGTTTATTCCAAGACACTATAAGCCATATGTTCCCTTGTGCAAAGATTCTATAATATCTCTGTACTCAATTGCAGGATATCTCTTATATTTGTTCCCACCAAGCTTTACAACCAAATGCACCCCCTCTCCATAAAAGTTATGAATTTTTAACTATTAACAAGAGAAAAGCTAAGTATAATTAATCTTTGCCAAGTCTCTCAGCAATTCTTTATATTTTAGCTCTATCACTTAGGAAATCATTGAGATATAGGTGTGATTGTAACTAATACATTCCCATACGTGTCTAACACCTCTTCTTAGCAGCCTCAGACTTCCTTATGCACCATCATTCTGGAAAGTGTAGATTTATTCCCTTCTGAGCATTTTCAAAAAGGTGCAAACTGAAGTGTAAATGACATTCATCTCACCAAATCAATTGGAATGTAACTGCTGTTAGGAGTTCTTTTTTTAAGGGAATATAATGCCTTTCTTAGTGATAAAGAGTTTGCATACAAAATATCAAGGGACTAACATTAGATGCAGGCCTTAGCTTAGGCAGTTTGATTTGCAGCTTTAATTTAGGGACAGTCATGGTTTTAGTATGAATTAAAGACAGAGCTTGGGATCTGAATAAACAATTACACAGACCACACCCCATGTATGCAGTGTATTCCTGATAGCAGTGTGCTCCTGGAAGAGAGGGACATGGGCCTTTGCTCAGGTGACAAATCCACTCTGTCCTCTCATGCATGTAAGCACAATCTAAGGCCAGCTCTGAGGGTAATTTCATTTTCAAATAATTTATTCATTAAACAACCTCTTCCACATCTTATTAAAACCCAATAAGTTTTAAAAAATGCTCATATTAAAAACTGCAATCAATCTCATTAATTTAAAAAGTAAATTACAACCCCACCCCTCTCCTACCCTGCTAGATTGTGAGTCTCTCAAATGAAAGGGCTGGTATTTAAGCATCCTTGTTCCTCTTGTGCTTCTCACACAATGGCATACCATAGAAATGCAATAAATGGTGGTTGTAATAAGCTAAAAACATTAATATTGCTGCTGTTCAGTGATATTACAGAATCACTAAGATGCTAGAGAGACGAGCAGCCTAATAGTTTACTATTACATGGTCTGAAGTTGTAATTACTTTCTTGTCAAACCTTTTCTCTGTTTTTAATGGCTAAATATAAGGTTAATTGTGACAGGTAAGTTTTATAGCTAAGATACACAGTAAACATTTGGTTTTCATTGAGGCTTTTTGCTCAGGCCACCCAAAAGCTTCCTTGTAAGAATATGTTTATGTCTGTATGTTTTTTCCCTGTCGCATTTGCTGATGGAGTATTTAATTTCTTTCATTTATAGCCTAACATATAATATTTTGCCAATTGAAAGAGAGTTTACTAAGTATGAAAAAATATTTTCCACTTTTCCACTAGGAAATCCAAACCTCCATAGTTCCATTTGGATACTGCATTTCACTATTTTGTCCCAATTCACTAGTTACAGATGTTTTGAAAGTGCTGGAAGGCATAAAACCAAGATCTAACAGGAATATGGAAATTAACTCGGTAGGTATCCCAAATTTTATTTCCCCTTAACCTTCATGTTAAACTTACATGAAACAAAAATAAGTAGTAAACTAATTTAATTTAGATTTTTAATGCATGCAAATAATTGTTTCATTGCCTGATTTTTAAGAAAAAGGAGACAGAGAAAGAAGAATGAGGCTGATTTCTTAACAATTTCTTTTCCTAATCTAGTAGGCAGCAGAAGTCCTAAAACCAAATGTTGTATCTATTGCTGTCTTCATGGTTCAAAAAGCATTGGCAGGCTCCATTCTTGTGCTCCAGGAATCTGAGGACCAGGTCGTAAAATAGCACTCTCTTAGTAGAATAATAAATTCCCAGTGAAGAGATTAATGATTTATAAAAGTAACCCACCCAAAGAGATGGTTTGTAATTTTGTTGTAAATCAAGAGGTTTGAGATTTTATTTATTTTATTTTATTTAAAGAAACATACCTTCTCAGGAGCATGGCTTTCTGTATGGAATTTTGGGGAAATAAATAAAGTAAAGACAATCAACATTTTTTCTAGTATTATTGAAATGAGAACAAGACATTATTTGAGAGACATCAGCACTTGAGCCATTAAAAAGTTGTACTCTATAAAAAAGCAAAGATAGTTTTCCAAGCTCCACCACAGCCTGAATGAAATATCCCTCAGGACCACACAGATCCTGGATTGCATGCTCAGCATATATTTTTATAGTAAAAAAAAAAAAACCAAAACACACACACAAAAAAACTCCACAATTTGCAAATATAATAATTCTGGTAAGTAGAAAAAAATGTTAAGAGATTATATTCTATGTGAAAATTTGGTATTTCATTTCATAAACTAAACTTTTTAAAAAATAATTCAACAAATATTCATTGAGCTAAGTATATAAAAACGAGTAAGACACAACCTCTATATTGAGGGCATTCACAATATGAAAGGGTGGAAGAGGAGGCACATATGTGACTCTACTACATGCTGCTGGTGGATGTCCTGAAGGTTTAAATGCAAATGAGAGACAGCATCCATTCTGCCTGGCTTTGTCCATTGAAGGCTTTCTACATGAGGTGACGTTTTAGTTTTCTAATTTTATTTATTTTTTATTGTAACGATTCTTTTCTTTTTAATCTTTATTGTTGTAAATATTACATATGTCCTCTTTTATTTCCCCATTGATCCCTTCTATAGTGCCCCCACCCCAACACCCCAGGCCTTTACCACAGAATTGTCTGTGTCCAAGTAGAGACATAGAGCATGGAACAGAGAGTTGAAATCAGAGGGAAGGCAGGGGTGGGTGGGTGGGAAGAGATGAAGTGACATTTTAAAGTCAATAAGCAGTTTTTTGTTTTTTTTTTTCAGGACTTTAATTAGCATAAGTTGATTTAGTTAAATTTCATAAGAAGTGGATCATTGAATTGTTTGCCTATCTCTCTCTCCCTCATTACCTCTCTCTATGCTTTTTAACAATGCATTGAAAATTATTAGTTAAGTATGAATACATAATAAAATATTTTTTGGTGGGCCCAAGAGCCTAAATGGAATTGTGTGTATTTGAATTATACTACATCTTACCTTTGTATTTTATGGCAGTTAAGAAAATATACACAATTACACATGAGTGTACAGACATATGTACACATAAAAATTCAATTGAAAAATGATGCAGACTTTCTTGAAAGTTTATTTGGAGGAGGGTAAGTAAAGATTGTGGATATACTCCCCTCTAAATTTGTTCTTTTCCTTAATGTTTTCCAGCTACCATATCTTGTGTTTTATTATGTTGGATATTTCCATTGTCATTCTGCATCTACAATTCCGTGCCACAATCTTGTAATACATCAAACACTGCAATTTAAAAATCAGTAAAAGCGAATGTGGCAATATTTAAACCTTGCTCTTAATTAAAACTTAGACTTCTTTTTCCCAATCAAGGATGATATGGGGAGCCTGAACTTGTATGTAATTCCCAAATGATAATGGAAAACAGTCATACTAGATTTTTTCTTTAAATGTCAGCAGAGAATAATAACTTTATTTTTGAAATGCTCATTGCATATTGGGAACTGCAGGTAAAATATCACATGTGAATCTCACAATACTAGAGTAGATAATTTTTTCTTATTTTAACTGACAAGGAAGCTGATGCAACTTCATTAGGAACATAGACAAGAACTTAAGCCAAGTTTGTCTGACTCCAACATCCTCACCTTTTCCACTACACTATGATGATTTTACACACAGTAACAGCAGTATATTTTGAATATGTGAACACAGCCACTTAGAAATAAATTGTCCAAAACAATATTCAACAACAAAATTCCCAAAGGCCAAAAGCATGTTTGACCTCCTCTTCTCTTTTCCACAGTAAGTACATTCATCTACATATTGAAAATACTCAATTCAGGAATAGTCCCCAATTGCTGAATGCCATCATGTTCAAGACAGCACCAACAGCTTTCACCTGGAAACTTCATAGTTATGAAGGAGCAAAACTCTTTTTAATGTGACCTTTTAGAGAGAAATGAGCTTAGAAGTTCTGATTTCTTAATCACCTATTCTATGAATAATCTACCACAGACACTCAAAGCAGACCTTAGGAATGAGCAGCAGCCAGGCATAGCAAGTATTGATATAGGATATTTGAAGCATTAAAAAAAAGTGACTAATGTTAGGTATTTAAAAATTGCCTGAGGTACTAAAAGATAAAATTTAGTATGACAGACCCTTCCACAATTATGACTTTTTTTGTGTTCATTCAGTTACATTTTTGGAGTTCTTCAGTTGACATAGACATTGATCAGACTGGTACATATAAAAAAAAATCTAGATGCAAACTTTCAAACATCCCATGAGGAACATTCACTTGTAAGACTCTTCACAACCACTTAAGCAGTATCAGAAAACTACCAGTTAAAGCATAAAACAAATAAAACAGGTAGTAAGATTGATACAGAGTTTTATGATATTCCCTGTGAGAAGAGTTCAAATAAATGTCTAAAATAGCCTACCATAGATGTTTACCTTGTGAAGATGCAAAGGGTCACCTATAACAACTAAGAAAAATATCTCTGCTAATGAGCCATTTTCACTGAACCCTAATACTGTAAGAGAATAGATAGAAATTTTTAAAATAGTCTTAAGTTTTCTAATGCTAACCAGCAAGATATAAAATCATTTTTCTTTACTTAAAAATATGTTGTACTGTACAGAGAATTTACAGTTTTAAGGAGAATGATTGATGTGTTGAATTTGAAAAAGTTCACATAATTTAGTAATATAACCTCCTTTTCTGTTATGATTTGAAGCATTTGCAGCTGTAATGGCCTTTGAGTCCCTGGGATAAAGGCCTCAGCCAAAGCCAGGAGTTGCCTATAAAGTTCTTTGACAGAAACTGGGATGAAATCCAGGCTCATTTCAGCAATATTTGTGGAGAAGAGGATTGAACTCAATATATTTGACCCAAAAGTGCATTTTTGGGGCTTACACTGTATTTATTAAAGCCTTGTGGCAGAACTAGAAGTTATTAAATGGGTGAGAGCTGGCTTATAAAGACACAGTTCTAAGCAGTCATGGTTCAATTCAACATGCTTTTACTGATCACCTACCTGAAGCCCCATCATAGGCTAAGAAATCACAGATATAAAAAAAAGCAAATATCATCAACAGTTTCAGGCAACTCTCATTGTAGTCGAGAAAGAAAGCAGATATAAATAAGGGTAACACATGGTACAGTATGACAGAAGATTGTAAAAGAGGTACAGTGCGACTGGGGTCCATAGATACAAAAAATCAGGACTAACTTTATGGGGGAAGTATCATTTCAGGGTGCTGATGAAATGGTGCATATCTGTGAATGTGTGTTTGAGGGTTGGGAGCAGGATTCCAGTTATAATGATAGCAAATGTAGAATATACTCAGAGAATTGAAGTTAGCATTTTAGAAAACAACATTTTGGATGGATTATAAGAGACATTTTTACAGGAAAATATTAGGACAAATTATTTGACACATGGTTTAAAAGACGTATAGAATATTTGAAATTAAAACTTGCATGTCATTGTCATTGATTTAATTCTAGTTGGAAAGATAGGGTGGCCATATGAGAAGGTAGATCAGAAATTTGGAAATCAAACAGAGAACAATTAAAGTCACTGTTTTGCACTTACCAGTCCTGTAACCCCGTGTATTAGTTGCCTGTTGCTGTAATAACAATCAGTGGCTTAAATCAACACAAATCTATCTGACAGTTCTAGAGGTCAGAAGTCCAAAATAGATCAACAGAGTTGTATTCCTTCTATACATACCAGGGGAAATCTATTTCCTTACCATTTGAACTTGTAGAGGCCACTTAATGTTCCTTGTCTTGTGGTCCTTTCCTCTATTTTCAAAGTCAGCACCACAACATCGTCAAATCTCTCTCCTCTCTGATAGCCTCTTACATCACATATTCTTTGACTCTGACCCTTTGGTCTCTCTTAAAAGTACCATTGTGGCCCAGCCAGCATGGCTCAGTGGTTGAGCATTGACCTATGAATCAGGAGGCCACTGCTTGATTCCTGGTTGAGGCACATGCCCGGTTTGCAGGCTGGATCCAAGTGTATAAAAACTATATATATAGTTTTTAAAGTACCATTGTGATTATATTAGAGTTACTTGGATAATTCAGAATTATCTCCCCATCTCCTAATCCTTAATCACATCTGTAAAGTCTCCTTTGCCATAAAAAGTAACACGTTTACATTTTTCTGGGGATTAGAGCATGGACATCTTTGGGGGACAATTATTCATCAAACCATACCCCGGGGACATTATCTAATTCCTAAAACTTGATTTCTTCCTTATTTATGAAATAGGAATAATAAAATTTCACATGATTGTTCTGGGGTTCAAATGAGAAAAAGAATAAAATAATTAACAAGCACTAAATTAAAATTAGAATTACTATTGCCATTGCTGTTAGTGGTGGTGTCCATTTGAGGGCTCTGAATAACAAGTTGAATTTTACTTTATCTGGCAATGTTGAGTTGACCCTCTAAGAAATGAGATTACACTTTCACTTTCAGAACTTGATATGTCAATATTGAGTGTTATGAAGTTTTCTGTAAAGAGATTGGAGACATAGGACACTCTTGGGAGGGAGGAGAGAATATAAATAGGTGGAATATAGGACTAAATAAAAATATTTACAATATATGTAATGAGTCTAAAGGAATAGTCTTAAGATTTTTAAAAGGCTCGTAAATTAATAGGAAAATGATCTATAATAATAAAAGGATAATATGTTAATTAGACTGACTTCCTTCTGGATGTCCTTCTGGACAACCTTTGGGACAAAGCTGGGGCTGTGAGTGAAGCCCAGGTCCTGGGTGCCAGAGAGAAGCCGGTGCTGGCAGCCGGGTGAAGGAAGGCCTACTCTTGCATGAATTTCATGCATTGGGCCTCTAGTCCTATATAATAAAGAGGTAATATGCAAATTGACCATCACTCCAACACACAAGATGGCCACCCCCATGTGGACACAAGATGGCTGCCACAACATGGCCAGCAGGGGAAGGCAGTTGTGGGCGATCAGGCCAGTAGGGGAAGGCAGTTGGGAGGGACCAGGCCTGCAGGCGAGGGCAGTTAGGGGTCACTGGGCTGGCAGGGGAGGGCAGTTGGGGGCGACCAGGCTGGCAAGGGAGGGAAGTTAGGGGTTACTGGGCCAGCAGAGGAGAGAAGTTGGAATCAACCAGGCCTGCAGGGGAGGACAGTTAGGGGTAACCAGGCCTGCAGGGGAGGGAAGTTAGGGGTGACCAGGCTGGCAGGGGAGGGCAGTTAGGGGTGACCAGTCCATCAGGGGAGGGCAGTTAGGGGCAATTGGGCCAGCAGGGAAGTGGTTAGGGGGTGATCAGGCTGGCAGGCATAAGCAGTTAGGGGCAATCAGGCAGGCAGGCAGGCGAACGGTTGGGAGCCAGCAGTCCTGGATTGTGAGAGGCCTAAACAGGCAGTCGGACATCCCTGAAGGGCTCCCAGATTGGAGAGGGTGCAGGCTGGGCTGAGGGACATCCCCCCATGCACAAATTTTGTGCACCAGGCCTCTAGTATTGTTATAATAGAAAAGTAATAACAATTCTCTAACAAAGGATCACTGGCCAAAAGCAATTGTTTAAAACATTCACAATAAGTAGTAATCAATAAATAAAATTAAAACAAAGTATTTAATTCACAGGGATTTTTAAAGTAATGTTTAATGTGTTAGGAGTACATTTAGAAGGGTGGTAAAGCATAATTTGACAGTTATTACATTTTGGAATACTTGACAGGTGTATACCAAAAGCATTAAAATTATCATAGTTTTTGGATAATAACTGAGAACATTTGATTCTGAAAATATTTTTGTGCCAAAAAGCTGTTTAGTTATTCTTTTTGGATTATTTCTGGTGAAAGCAAGAGTATAACAGATATTCAATTTCAAAGTGAATTATGACATAGACCACCATGTACAAATGTTAAATTCTAAAAGTCAGTTAGACATGTCAGACATTCACACATATTGGGACCATAAAAGAGGCAATTTCTTGGAGACAGAAAGAGAGATAAAAATATTTCTTTCATTTCTCCTGCATTTCATATCTTGAACCCTTAGGAAAGGTTGCAGAGTAGCACCTACCTTTTACTTCCACTACAAGAGGGACGACAATGGCACCACAGGGAGGGCTTAAAATTATTTCCTTGTCATTAGTGGAATACTGTGAATGCCTGTGGCCCAAAAGATCTGGAGGGTGTGGGATTCAGTGGCTATTTTGGTCAGATAGAAAAAGCAGGGTGTTATTTTCTTAGAATAAGCCTGGCATATTAATTTTTTTCAAGTATGAAATGCTTGAGGTTTTGCTGTAATCCATAAATGGGCCAGTAGAAAAAAAACAGCTGTTGAGAGTCACATTGGATCCTACCCAGCAGTCCCCCCAGCGGGCAGTGAGACCTAACATATAGGAAGCTGGACCATATTCATAGGAGTCCATGAGAAAGAAGAGACAACTAACTGCAAGGTACATCATACAAAAGACAATAGAAACTCCAATGTGGTGGCCTCTGGAAAATATAGAAAAATATTCACCAAAGGGCAGCCTTTCAACATCTGTCAGGTCTTGAGAGCACCAGACTAGTTTATTAAAATGCCAAACAAGCCGAAGTGACTTGTTTGCTTTACCTCTTCTTTCCTTTTGTTCTCAAACCCCAGAGGAGAAATAAAATAAAACAAACAAGCTAAAAAATGAAAACCATTCCACAGAATTCATTCAGAGAAGGAAGAGATTCAGAAAAGGAAAAAAAGTCAACTACTTTCCATTCCTGAAGTCAGGTGGCCCATCTACATGGGACAGGGTCTGAAAATGCTGGCGAGAATATTTGATTCAAGTTCAAAGTTTCTATCATTACCTGAGGCTCCATGCATTTGACCACTGAATTTAGAATGCATTCGGCAATTTAAAGTTGCAATAAAATTTTCTCTTACTTAAAAGTG
Organism: Eptesicus fuscus; assembly: GCF_027574615.1. Taxonomy (NCBI): domain Eukaryota; kingdom Metazoa; phylum Chordata; class Mammalia; order Chiroptera; family Vespertilionidae; genus Eptesicus; species Eptesicus fuscus. The sequence goes on along the minus strand of NC_072475.1, from coordinate 87,547,544 downwards.
ATTGGAAAAGGCATGAATTTTCTCCACTTAAAGGTTTTGAGTGGGAGAAAACACACTGAAGCTGTCTTTTATTATGCTCCCTGAGTTACTCAATGGGCATACTATATGTACCTGTAGGTTTACTCAATCATTACTATTAATAATTACTGTGAAATAATCAAAAGATTTAAAAAGGGACAGTTTAGATACTTGATGAAATAATCATAAATAGAAGACTTATTTTATCATAAATTTTTGGACAATTATATAATATATCTATTCATTTTAATATAAAATTAATGTTATAAGTTATTTACCACAGGGGGCTTTGATAATGTTTTGCATTGTGTTGTGTTCAATGTGGGCTAAATTAAACAAAACTGATATTTACAAGAATCCTATGTAATAAAGAGAGAATATGTTAATTGACCCTCACACTGTCACAAAGATGGCAGTGCCCACAGCCAATAAGGAGGGAATATGCTAATTGACTGCTCCACCCTCAAAGATGACAGCACCCACAGCCACAAGATGGCAGTGCTCAGTTCCCTCAGCCCCCCAGCCACCCAGGGCCAGCCCGAGGTGCAGGCAAGCCTCGGAAGGTGGCTGCCCAGCTGCCCAGGGCCGCCCGAGGCTCAGGTAACCAGGGCCGGCCGAGGCTTGCACTGCCGGCAGTGACAGCAGCAGAAGTGTGATGGGACATTGCCTTCCCCTGATCGTCAGGTTGCCTCCCACCCCTGAGGGAGAGCTCCTGGACTATGAGAGGAGCAGGCCGGGCTGAGGGACACCCCCCTCCAGTGCATGAATTTTCATGCACTGGGCCTCTAGTATTAAAATAAAATAGTAATGATTTTGATATTGCAATTTTAAAATACTTAGTATCTAGTTGAAATAAAAATTCAGTCTGCAATATAAAAGGGAAACAATGTCTGTAATCTATTGAACAGCCTCTTTACTATCTCAGGGGAATACTCCTCAAAGGACTTCTTAAAAGAAAGATGAATTCTTTCAACACATTTATTGAGTGACCATTATGAACCAATAACCACAGCAATTTCCAAAATAAAATAGAAAACCTAACAGATGTGTTTCTTGGTCTAGTAAAGGTGCTAGAACTTAATCAAGTAATTACAAATGCATGTCAGATTGACACCATGATAGCACTATTAAAGAGAGGGATGTGGCCTCATAAATTACAAAAAGCTTCAATGAGTGAGTGTCACTTCAGAGTGTATTTAAATTAGAGAAGCAGGGAGAGGAAGAGAATTGGTGGCAGAGGAAATTACATGTGCAAAAGCCAGCAGGAAATGTTATATGAAATAGAACTAAGATAGCAGTAACTACATTACATAAGATTAAATAGATCATTTTGGAATTTTTAATTTTGCAGTGGTAAACCATTTTAGTTATTTAACATTGTTCTTAGGGTAAATATTTTGTTTCAAAGATAATGTCAGTGAAGACATGAACTCAAAGTGTTGAAGATTCCTTGGAGAAGTCTGGCTGAGAAACAAAGGAACAAGGGCAGTAGCTGGAAGGTACTGTCAATGTGATGAGAAATATTTTCAATTGGCAGAGACATCAGCATGCTTCCACACCAATGGGACTGTGGCTAAAGATACTAAAATGAAAGCACTTTTATTTTAGTCCTCATTTGCATACCAAGAATAAGAATAAAATCATTAAAAAATACAAGTAGGGGACCTTTTTATCTTTAATGAGACAAGTACATTAGAGTGATATTTTGATATTAATCAATGTGTTTTTCATTACTAGAATTCTGTTTTGCTCCCATCCTGCCTTCTTATTTCAGGAAACTGATATGTCAGTCCAGCAATTTTGACCCAAGCAACAGAGATTGAACAGATTGAGCCACAAAGAAAAAGTGACAAGTTAAAAAGAACAAATAACCTGACCAGTGTGACTCAGGGATTGAGCTTAGAGCTATGAGCCAGGAGGTCACACTTTTGACTCCTGATCAGAACACATGCTCGGGTTGTGGGAAGAAGCCAATCAATGATTTGCTTTCATCATTGATGTTTCTATCTCTCACTCACTCTCCCTTCCTCTCTGAAATAAATAAAATAATAATAATAAAATGGCAAACTCAAATTAAAAAAAAGAAAAAAACAAACAAAAAACACTCCCCCTAAAAAGCAAAAGAAAGAACCAAGTTCTTGACTTTTTTAAACTTTATTGTTCAAAATATTACATATGTCCCTCTTTTGCCCCCATTGACCTCTCCCAGCCCACCCCTGCCCCCAAACCCAGGTTTTAACCACCCCATTGTCTATGTCCATGGGTTATGCATATATGCATACAAGTTCATTGGTTGATCTCTTCCCACCAGGCTCCCCTCTGAGGTTCCCTTCCCTCTGAGGTTCAACAGTCTGTTCATGCTTCTATGACTCTGGGTCTATTTTTGAACATCAGTTTATTTGCTTCATTACATTCTACATATGAGTGAGATCATGTGATATTTATCTTTCTCTGACTGGCTTATTTTGCTCAGCATAATATCCTCCAGGTCCATCCATGCTGTTGCAAATGTTAAAAATTCTCTTTTATTGCCAGTAGTATTCCATTGTGTAAATGTATCAAAGTTTTTATCCACTCATCTGCTGATGGGCATTTAGGCTATTTCCAAACTTAACTATTGTAAATTATGCTGCTATGAACATAAGGGTACATATATTCTTTCTGATGAGTGTTTCAGGTTTCTTAGGGATATATTACCAGAAGTTGGATGACCAGGTCCAATGTGAGTTCCATTTTTAATTTTTTGAGGCAACTCCATACTGTTTTCCACAGTAGCTGCACCAGTCTGCATTCTCACGAGCAGTGTACTAGGGTTCCCTTTTCTCCACAACCTTGCCAACACTTGTCATTGGTTGATTTGTTGATAGTAGCCATTATGACAGGTGTGAGGTGATATCTAATTGTCATTTTGATTTGCATTTCTCAGATGATTAGTGACTTTGAGCATATTTTTCATATGCCTCTTGGCTTTCTGTATGTCCATTTTGGAGAAGTGTCTATTTAGGTCTGTTGCCCGTTTTTTATTGGATTGTTTGTCTTCTTTTGTTAAGTTGTATGAGTTACCTACATATTTTGGAGATTAACCCCTTATCAGATGTTTGGTTGTCAAATATGTTCTCCCATGTAGTGGGCTCTCTTGTTATTTTGATGAAGGTTTCTTTTATAGTGCAGAAGAGGCCTAGGAGATGTATTGGTTAACATATTGCTACTAGAGATGTCTGAGAATTTAGTGCTTATGGTTTCTTCTAGGACTTTCATAGTTTCATGTCTTACATTTAAATATTTTATCCATTTTGGGTTTATTCTTGTGTATGGTGTAAGTTGGTGGTATAATTTCATTTTTTTGCATGTACTTGTCCAATATTTCCAACACCATATATTGAAGAGACTGTCTTTATTGCATTGTATGCTCTTGCCTCTTTTGTCAAATATTAATTGAGCATAGTGGCTTTGATCAATTTCTGGGTTCTCTGTTCTGTTCCATTAATCTAATATATGCCTGTTCTTATGGGAGTACCAGGCTGTTTTGATTACAGTGGCTTTGTAGTATAACTTATCTGGTTTTGTGATTCCTCAAACTTTGTTCTACCTTCTCAAGATTGCTACAGTTATTCGGGGTCTTTTTTGGTTCCATATGAATTTTAGGAGTGTTTGTTCTAGGTTTGTGAAACATGCTGTTGGTATTTTAATAGGGATTGCATTGAATCTATAGATTGCTTTGGGTAGTATGGACATTTTAATGATGTTGATTTTACCAATCCATGAACATGTTATATTCTTCAATTTTTTTTATATCTTCCTCTATTTCTTTTTCCAGTGTCCTGTAGTTTTCAGAGTAAGTTCTTTTACCTCCTTGGTCAAATTTTTTCTTAAGTATCTTAATTTTTTGTTGTTGTTGCTATGGTAAATAGGATTGTTTTTTAATTTCTCTTTCTGAGAATTCACTATTGGTGTATAAAAATGCTATGGATTTTTGGGTGTTAGTATTGTGTCCTGCTACATTTCTGAATTTATTTATTAAATCTAGTAGATTTTTGATGGAGCCTTTAGGATTTTCTGTATATAGTATCATGTCATCTGGGAATAATGAGAGTTTTACTTTCTCCTTTCCAATTCAGATGCCTTTTATTTCTTCTTGTCTAATTGCTATAGCCAGGACTTCCAGTACTATGTTGAAAAGGAGTGATGAGAGTGGGCATCCATCTTGTTCTTAGGGAAAATGGTTTTAGTTTTTCCCCATTTAGTATGATGTTGGCTGTAGGTTTGTCATATATTGACTTTATTATGTTGAGGTATGTTCCCTCTATTCCCACATTGCTGAGAGTTTTATCAAAAATGGGTGTTGGATTTTGTTGAATCTTTTTCTGCACCAATTGATATGATCATGGGATTTTTTTGTCTTGCAATCTGTTTATGTGATGTATCACGTTGATTTTCAGATATTGTACCAGCCTTGCATCCCTGGAAAAAAATCCCATTTGGTCATGATGAATGATCCTTTTAATGTATGGCTTGATCTGTTTTGCTAAAATTTTGTTGAGGATTTTGAATCTATGTTCATCTATGTTCAGGATATTAGCCTGTAGTTTTCTTTCTTTGTGGTGTCTTTATCTGGGTTAGGAATTAGAGTAATGCTGGCCTCCTAGAAAGAGTTTGGAAGTATTTCTTTTTATTGAATTTTTTGGAATAGATGGAAGAGTAGAGGTGTTAGCTCTTCATTCAATATTTGGTAAAACTCCCCTGTGAATCCCATCAGAACTAGGCTTTTGTTTGTTGGGAGTTATTTGAAACTACTGCTTCAATTTCATCAGCAGTTATCAGCCTATTCAGGTTTTCTGATTCTTCCTGATTGAGTTTTGGAAGGTTTTATTTTTATAGGAATATCTCCATTGCATCCAGGTTGACCCATTTGTTGGAATGAAATTGTTCATAGCATTTTATTACAATCCTTTGTATTTCTGTGGGGTCAGTTGTTGCTTCACCTCTGTCATTCCTGATTTTGTTTATTTGGGTAACCCCTTTTTGTTTCCTGGTAACCCTGGCTAGAGAACCATCAATCTTTTTTATCCTTTCAAAGAACCAGCTCTTGGTTTTATTGATCTTTTATATTATTTTTTTGTTTGTTTGTTTGCTTGTTGTTTTTTTTTCTCTCTGTGTCATTTATTTCTGCTCTGATATTTATTATTTCCTTCCTTCTACTTTTTCTTGGCTTTTCTTGTCATTCTCTTGCTTTCTTTTTTTTTTAATGTTTTTGTTTTAAATATGTTTTTATTGATTTCAGAGAGGAAGAGAGAGGGAGAGAGAGATAGAAACATCAATGATGAGAGAGAATAATTGATCTGCTTCCTGTATACCCTTTTCTGGGGATCAAGTTCACAACCCGGGCATGTGCCCTTGACCGGAATTGAACCTGGGACTCTTCAGTCAGCAGGCCAACACTCTATTCACTGAGCCAAACCGGCTAGGGCTCTTTCTTATTTTCTAAGTTTTAGTGTTAGATAGCTTATCACCAGTTGTTCTTATTTTTGAGGTAGACCTGTAGTGCTTTGAACTTCCCTCTCAGAACTGCTTTCACTGTGTCCCATAGATTTTGGATTGTTGTGTGTTCATTTTCATTTGTTTTCAGGATTTTTTTTTAAATTTCTTCTTTGATCTCTTTGGTAACCCATTCAGTGTTTAATAGCATGCTATTGAGCCTCCATGCATTTGACTGGTTTTGAGCATTTTTAATGTAGCTGATTTCTAATTTCATGCCATTGTGGTCTGAAAAGATGCTTGATATGATTTCAAACTTCTTGAATTTGTAGAGACTTAGCTGGTGTCCTAACATGTGGTCTATCTTTGAAAATGTCCTGTGTGTATTTGAGAACAATGTTTATTCCATAGCTTTGGGGTGGGATGTTTTGAAGATGTCAATTAGTTGCATCTATTCTAGAGTGTAATTTAGGATTGTTGTTTTCCTGTTGTTGTGTTTTTTGTTTTTGTCCTGAAAATTTATCCAGTGATGTCAGTGGGTATTAAAGCCCCCTACTATGATTGTATTGTCAATCTCTCCCTAGATATCCTCCAGAAGTTTTTTTTTTTGTTTTTTTGTGTTTTTTTATATAGTTGGATGCTCCTTACTGGTGCATATATGTTTACCAGAGTTATATTCTCTTTTTTATCAATCCCTTTACTATTACGAAGTGGCCTTCTTTATCTCTTGTTATGGCTTCACTTTGAGGTCTATTTTGTCAGATATAAGTATTGCTACCCCTCCTTTTTTTCATTTCCATTTGCCTGAAAAATTTATTTCCCATCCCTTCACTTTCAATTTGTATGAGTCCTTTGTAGACAGCATATATATGGGTCATGTTTTCTTATCCATGCATCTTCCTTAAGTCTTTGATTGGAGCATTTAATCCATTTATGTTTAAGGTTATTATTGATAGCTACTTGTTTGTTGGCATTTTCATTCTTTATGCCTGTTTTCCTTGTTCCCTTTCTATTTCTTCTTTTTACAGCAGTCCCTTTAGCATTTCTTGCATTGCTGGCTTGCTGTAAACAAATTCCCTTAGCCTTTTTTTGTCTGCGAAGCTCCTGAATTCACCTTCAATTTTGAATTATAAACTTGCTGGATATAGTATTCTTGGATTCAGTCCCTTGCTTTGCATCACTTTTTATACTTCATTCTGTTCCCTTCTGGCCATATATATATATATATTTCTGTTGAAAAATCAGTTGATAGTCTAATGGGAGATCCATGGTAGGTAACTTCTGTTTCTCTGGCAGCCTTCAAGATTCATACTTTGTCATTGAAGTTTGCCAATTTAATTACAATGTGTCTTGTTGTGCATCTTTTGGGGTTCATCTTGTTTGGGACTCTCTCTGCTTTTTGGACTTGTGTGACTTTTTCCTTCCTAAAGGCAGGGAAGTTTTCTGTCATTATTTAATCAAACAGGTTTTCTATTCCTTGCTCAGCTTCCTCTCCTTCTGGTACCCCTATGATGTGGATATTGTTTTGTTTCTTGTTGTCCCGAAGCTCCCTTAGGCTCTCCTCCTGCTTTTAAAGTTTTTTTTCCAGTTGCTGCTCTGCTTGAGTATTTTTTCCTACCTTATCTTCTAACTCACTGATACAGTCCTCAGCTTCTTCTAGTCTACTGATGAAACCTTCCATTGTGTTCTTTATTGCAGCTATATCATTTTTCATTTCCTCTTCATTTTTACACATGCTGGAGAATTTCCATCCAGACATTTGAATATCCTTATAACCATTACTCAGAATACTTTCTCTGAGAAATTTCTTACCTTCATTTCATTTAATTCTCTGTCTGTGATTCCTCCTTTTCTTTCATTTGCAGGTTGCTTCTTTTTATCCCCATTTTTTCTATTTCTTTTTAATTGTTTCTATGTATTATCTCAGATTGCTATACCATCCAGATTTATATATAAATATATTATATTGATTTTTTACAGAGAGGAAGGGAGAGCGATAGAGAGGTAGAAACATCAATGAGAGAGAAGAGAGAGAAACATCAGTCAGCTTCCTCCTGCACACTCCCACTGGGGATGTGCCCGCAACCGAGGTACATGCCCTTGACCGGAATCAAACCTGGGACCCTTCAGTCTGCAGGCCGAGGCTCCATCCACTAAGCCAAACCAGTTAGGGCCACCCAGATTTTTTTAATTGGTTTTATGTAGATGTTTTGTGGGACTCAGTGGTGCAGTCTCTCAGGTTTCCTGGGCTGGGTGTTCTAGGGAGGCCCCCTACTTGATATATTTGGGTTCTCCTGATGTAGTTTGGTCTTGAATGTTATTGTCCTGTTCGTGGATGGAGTCTCCTCTCAGGGTGTCTGATTATGTGGCTCTCTCCCTACCATGTCATGCCAACCGTTGTAGAGGTGCTGACTGAATAGCACAAAACACAACACGCCAAAACATGATACAGGAGGAACAGAACACAAATGTACACAAGACACCTATGACCCAAATAAAAGTGACCACTAGAGAAAAGAGAATTAGGAAAGAGAGAAGAGAGTAAGAATGATAGTGAGAAAGAAAAAAAAAAAAACAGAAAAAGAAAAAGAAAGAAAGAAAGAATATAGGGAGAAAACACAGAAAAAAAAACACAAATAAACCAAGGCACAAACAAAAAATACCCAGAAACATTGGGTGGTACAGAATCTGTAGATCCAGAGCTTAAATAAAGAAAAAAAGTTTAAGAAATTAAATAGAGGAAGGACCATGATTTAAAATACAGGAGGAAGAAAAACAATGGAAGAAAATGAGAAAAGATAAAAAAGTAGAAAAAAATTTTTGGAAAGATGAATAGAGGAGAGATCAGATGGGCCTAAATTTAGGAAGTGAAACAAGTTAAAAAATTAGTATAAGGAAAGAGAACGAGGAGAGAGAGAGACAGGAAAAAAAAAAAAAAGAAAAGTTGAGTTGAGTAGTGAAGAAAAACATAAGAGAAGGAGAAATGGAGTAAGAGCAGGGAAGAGGCAATTAGATATATGAATAAACCAACAGAGACTCAAATAACAGCATGTTAATAAAGCAGATAAAGAAAATAAATTTTTAAAAAGGGGAAACAAGAATGTAAAGAGAAATATTAAAATGGGGAAAGGAGAAGAAAAATGAGAGTAATAAAAATGGAGAATAGAGGAAGAAAGAGGTGCAAAAATAATAAAAAATAAAAAGTAATAATTAAAAAATAAAATTAAAGAATCTATCTAATCTAATAATAGACAAATATGCAAATTGACCACACCTTCGCTACACCTAAGCCATGCCCACCAGCCAAGCCACGCCCACCAACCAATCAGGATGAGAATGCAAATTACCCCAACAAAGATGGCGGCTAATTTGCATATCAAGACAGAGTCGAAAGAAGCCAAGAGCTGCAGAAGGGAGTAAAGCTTCGAAGAAGCAAGCAAGCCGGGGGGGAGGGGGGTGGGAGGGGAGGGGAGGAGAAGGGAGGAGCGAAGTCAGGGCCGGGGGCGAAGGGAAACGCAGGCGGGCTGGCGGAGAAGGCGGGGCGGGCGACAAGGGCGAAGCGGAGGCGGGGTAGAGTGCAGCAGGAAATCCTATTGCAGGATTTTTCCTGCAACAGGAATGCTAGTATATATATAAAAGGCTAATATGCAAAGTGTCCCTTTAGGAGTTTGACTGAAAAACTGGGAGTTCGATCACTTGCAATGACGTGTCCTGACCACCAGGGTGTGGCATGGAACGAAGGGCGGCCCCAGCCAGCAGCTGGAAGGCCTGATCGGCCCTGATCGCCAGCCAGGCCTAGGGACCCTACCCATACATGAATTACGTGAACCGGGCCTCTAGTAAAAAATAAAAAAAGTCAAGTGTCGTTCACTTGGGAGCTGGTTTAGTACCCCACTCTTCTGTTCTGTCTGCTAATTCTGGGCTTCCTGTTAGGTACTTAGGAGCTAGCCACTGTCAGGCACTGTCTTTTGGCTTTTAGCACCCTGCCTGATGCTCCAAGTGATCCACAGATCCTCTGTTTATATCACTCTCCATAGGCCTTGGCTGCAAGCAGGTGGGGCCAATCTGCCCTCTTTGCCTATCTGTCAGCTGTCAACCTTATTCACTCAAGCATCTGTTTCTGGCCAGGTTTTAGGTGGGGTTGGTGCTGTTTCACTTTCAGAGAATAAGATGGGTGTTTTTTTCCTGACCCAGAGCTACTCCTCTGGGAGTGACCCAAAATATTACCCTCCCTTGGTTGTTCAGGGATCCTTGTATTGAGACCACTGGGGTTGGCTGGCAACCGGGAGTTTTTATCAACCTGGTACCCAGAATAGTGGGGTGGATGTCCCCTCTTCCAATGCAGTCACTGAGAGCCCCTATTCAGGCCTCTGCCTTTGTTTCCTCTGTAAATCTCAGAATGTAGGGTGTGGCAGGCTATATCATCTACACTGAAGCTACTGGTAGGGGCTGGCTTCTATGGGGGGAAATGGCCATTAGGTTGGATAGCTTAAGAACATTCTGATGCAGGACTCGTGGCCACGTCTCCTGCCCTGCTTCTGCACCTTGAGTCTGTACATGCCTCCCTGCGCCAAAGCCTAGGGTGAGTGTTTGCAATTGAAAAGTCCTGTGTTCTGGGGTTAGAGAGTAGAAACAAAGACAAAACAAGCCAAAAACAACAAGAAAACAGCAGCTTTCTCTCCCCCCAGCACTATGTTGCTTTCCCCTCTAGGCATCATGGCAGCCAGTATCCCTATGGCTTCTCCTTTTCACAGTTGGATGTTAAGCCTGTCGCCAAGGGACACAGCTTTGGTGCTTAGCCTGGGCCAGGCTTCTATTTTTTCTGGTGGAGCTGACACTCTCCTAATGCGCTTCCTCCTCTATCTCTACCTCTAGGCCCACAGGCCGCAGGGCCTCTCAAACCCAGGTCCCCATTGTTCCTACCAGTCTCCCAGTTTTCTGCTCTTCCTTTGTGTAGGCTGTCTCCTCAGCTGTGCTTAATTTGTTAATTCCAGTTGGATGTTCTCAGATTTAGTTGTATTTCCAGTCTGTCCCTGGGATGAGGTGCATTACATGTCTGCCTATTCTGCTGTCATTTTTTCTCCCAATGCATTTTTTATAATAAGGAAAAATTTACATTAAACAGGCAAGTTTTGATGAGAAGATGAGAAGTTATTTTAATCAAAAAGTTTATTTGCCAAAAAAAATAAGTCCCCTAGATCCATGGTCGGCAAACTGCGGCTCATGAGCCACATGCGGCTCTTTGGCCCCTTAAGTGTGGCTCTTCCACAAAATACCACTGCCTGGGTGAGTCTGTTTTGAAGAAGTAGCATTAGAAGAATTTTAAGTTTAAAAAATTTGGCTCTCAAAAGAAATTTCAATCATTGTACTGTTGATATTTGGCTCTTTTGACTAATGAGTTTGCTGACCACTGCCCTAGATCTTGGAGTCTCTAAAAGTTTATTTTTCATTCATATAACTTGTCATGTGTCACCAGGCTCTGCTCATTACTGTCCCTCATGGATGCAGTATAATAAATACTTTATTCGGAATGCTGCCCATTATCACTGTGGGTGGGAAAAGGGAGGGGTGGGCAAGGTAAAACATGCACTGGTTTGTAAAGCTTCAATCCAGAATTTGTGCAAAACACTTCTCTTCACACTTCATTGGCCAAAGGAAGTTGCACAACATGGTCTAACTTCAGGACACAGGAAAAGGTATTCCTACCATGTGCCTGGAAGTAAGTGAGTAAAAATATTTCAAAAGTACTAATTTTAACCTCAAGTAGTAATAATTATTTTACTAGAACAGTGAAAAGGAAGTTGAGAAGAATTGCATGCCTAAAATATGTATGTGTATATACATATATATTTACATACTTATATTTTATACTAGAAGCCCGGTGTATGAAATTCGTGCACAGAGGGGGGTTGTTTGTCAGCCCAGCCTGTACCCTCTCCAATCTGAGACCCCTGGAGGGATGTCCGACTGCCTGTTTAGGCCCGATCCTGGTGGGCCTAAACAGGCAGTCAGACATCCCTCTCACAATCCAGGACTGCTGGCTCCCAACTGCTTGCCTGCCTGCCTTCCTGATTGCCCCTAACTGCCTTCCTGATTGCCTTCTGCCTGCCAGCCTGATCACCCCCTAACCACTCTGCTGCCAGCCTGGTTGATGCTTAACTGCTCCCCTGCTAGCCTGTTTGCCCCCAACTTCCCTCCTCTGCCGGCCTGGTCACCCCTAACTGCCCTCTCCTGCAGGGTTGATCACCTCCAACTGCCCTTCCTTGCAAGCCTGGTCCCTCTCAACTGCCCTTCCTTGCAGGCCAGGTGCCTCCCAACTGCCCTCTCCTGCTGGCCATCTTGTGATGGCCATCTTGTGTCCACATGGGGGCAGGATCTTTGACCACATGGGGACAGCTATATTGTGTGTTGCAGTGATGATCAATCTGCATATTACTCTTTTATTAGATAGGATAGAAGCCTGGTACAGGGGTGGGGGCCAGCTGGTTTGCCCTGAAGTGTGTCCCTGATCAGGGTGGGGGTTCCCTTGGGGCATGGGGCGGCCTGAGTGAGGGGCCTGTGGTGGTTTGCAGGCTGGCCACGCCCCCTGGCAACCCAAGCGGAGGCCCTGGTATCTGGAATTTATTTTCCTTCTACAATTGAAACTTTGTAGCCTGGAGCGGAGCCAAGCCTGGGGCTCCCTCCAAGGCCAGCAGCCATTTGTGTTGGGGTTATAATTGAAACTTTGTAGCCTTAAGAGGGTGGGCCTGGACAGGATGTGCGGAAAGCTTTGCTTCCCCTGTTGCCGGCGGCAAACCTGGCTTGCTCTCTCAAGCTCTGTTCTGCCGCCATTTCTGTTTGAATTTGTTTACCTTCTATAATTGAAACTTTGTAGCTTGAGTGGAGGCTTAGGCCTGGCAAGGGCAGGTGGAAAGCTTGGCTTGCTCTGTTACCTGCTCTCTGTGGCTGTAGCCATCTTGCATACTTGCTCTCTGTGGCTGTAGCCATCTTGGTTTGGGTTAATTTGCATACTTGCTCTGATTGGCTGGTGGGCGTGACTGGTGGGCGTGGCTTGTGGATGTGTCGATGGTACAGTCAATTTGCATATTACCTTTTTATTAGGTAGGATATGTACACTTATATGTATTATATATCTATATGTATTTTATATATCTAAAATGAATTACATATGATTGACAACAATGGAGAGAAAAATCACAAAACCAACTCAGGAATTTTTAGAGTGACTAAAATATTATGTTCATGAAGAGAAATATAATACCCATGAGGATCATGTGAAATATGGCAATAAATTATTTACTTTTATACTTACTGATTTTAGGATGAAAAAACATACAATTAGAAATTCAGTTTTTTCTTAAGAAAGGCCTGAAAGTCACTTATTTGGAGATGGTAGCTGAAATTATGAAGTTAGCCAATATTTCAAAGAGAGAAAGTAGAGAGAAAAAGAAAATGGCTGTGAAAAGAGCTTTGGAAATTAGTATTATGCATAGATGGAGAAAAATATGAATTTGTATGAGTAAGAGAAGGGACATTAAGAGGATTGCAAGATAAATGGTATTATTTAATTTTAGAACAGCCAACAAATCTCTAGGAGACTGGTAAATTCCATAATTGGAATGATCTTGTGAAATATATGGGTATGTTCACCAGGAGTCAACTGAAGGAAAAGACTTAGTGTATTTAGATCTATCTAAATTTCTGAAGAAAAGGACATATGCTAGAAAACAAAGGGCTAACAAGTTGATGGTGAAGTGATAGTAGTAGTCTCTGACAACAAAGTGTTGAATATGACAAATTTGGAGAATGAGAAAGGTTTGTAGACAAGGATACTTTAGATGGGGGTTAAGTATATTGATAAAGGAAATCAGTAAAAAAAGAAGGAATAGTTATGTGTAGACAGAGAGATAAATGACAGCTACTGATGGAACGATGAAATAAAAATGAAACACACACAATTATTTGTGTCTAAGTTTTAATCAATCGCTGGCAGCTGGCAGCTAACAAGCATTTAGGCTGGTCCCTTCACTAAATATTTGTTGGCATGGGTGCTGGTCATATGAGCAAGCTATAATATACTTTTTCTCTAACCATTTTGTTCTATTAGTAAATGAGAAAGGAATGTTAAAATCCCTGACTATAACTGTGTATTTATTTCTGATATTAGTTTTGTAAATCCTTGCTCATATAATCTGAGTTTATGCTATTAGGTACATAAAAATATTTCTTTTTCTTAGCAAACAGAACAGTTGTTCCCAGCAATTTTGGTATGTTATGCCTGGATGTAGCTTTCTTCTTGTTTATTTTGCATAGGGGTAGGTTCCACTTTTTTAATCAGGGGCTTGATGACTTTCATTGCTTTGAAAAATACTATGCCATTATTTCTTGAATATGACTATATTCCAATTTTTTTCATTTTTCTTTTGAGATTCCATTTATATTCTAGATTTCTATTCTAAATTTTTCCACTCTATTCTCTATGTCTCTTCTGTTTTGTATTTCCCCCTTTATTTCTCTTGTATCATTCTAAACATTTCCTTCCTTTGTATATTTAAAATTTTCTCTCCAGCTCTGTTTAATCTACTACTATTAAGTTCATCCATTATGCTTTTAATTTTTTCAATTTTATGATTTCCATTTGTTTCATTTTAATAATTTCGAAGTTTCTGCTAAAAGTTCCAATCTTATTTATCTCCTTGAAGATGTTAGGCTAAAGAGTATGTAAGATAACTCCATTTTCTATAACTGTTTGACATTTAGTATTTCTCTTGGTCATTTTTGAAGGGAAAAAGAATTCCAGGTCTAAAATAATGACTGGAAGCTGACATAAATTCCTGCAAGGTCCTTTCTTTCTCAGTTTTCTTTTAGAGTATAGCTCTTTCCAGTCCCATCTCAAAGTAGGAGGGTTTATTTATTACTCTCAATTTTGTGGACTCTGAACTCACCAACTTCTCACACTTTTTTTTTTTTTTTCAGGAATTTGAAGTCATTTTAAGGAAAAATGAGTCCCAAATGTTGGGTTCACATCTCTGGTTTTCTGTGTTCCCTTAGATCACTGGTGGGGAACGTCTAGCCTGAGGGCCATATAAGGCCTGTGAAATTATTTGGTCTGGCCCTACCAAGGCGTTAGGGGTGAGTTAATTAAATGTTTGACCAGATATAACAGGCTAATTTTTAAATTGATAATTTTGTATGGTTTGTTATAAATTTCCAAAAAAAAAAAAAAAAAAAAAATGATTCCCCACCCCTGCCTTAGATCTTGGCCTATAATTTTCCCATGCCATTGTAGGTCTCAAAATATATTTCAGCCATATAAGACATATATATATATATATATATATATCATACCCAAAAATGCATACACACTTTAACATCTAATAGCTCAATTGGTGTTTCTTTCTTCTTTCTTTTCAGATTTAACCCATTGGAATTAATAATTTGTTGGAAATAATTAATAACCGACCATCATAAGAAGCAGTAGAACTAAATTATTTAGCTGAATTTTAAAGGGGCACACAGGTATTAGTTACCTGCTAGATTATAAGATATTTTTAAGGGTAAAAATTCTAATTTATTCATTGTTATTCTTAAACAATGTCACAAAAATAATGACTAAATATTATAGTTTAAACATTAGTTATTCTCTTAATTTCAAGTTGCATTATTTAATAAAAAAAAAACTTGATTTTTTTCCAGATTGTTCTGTTTACCTGGTTTTTATCTTTTAACCACATGTGCTGTCTTGCATTTCTTTGCTGCCTAGCTACTCCCTCTAGATTTTTCCTGCAACCATGTCATCAATTGCTAATAAAATTTATCTGGACTTCAGTTTTTGATTCCAGCTACCCCTACCCTCATTCTGCCCATCCACTAGCAGTCAACTGTTCAGACTTGTCTCCTTTCAACTTCACACTCATCTTTTAAATCTGATAGCTACACTAAGATGCATTTTAAGATAAGGGTTAGAGACATCAGTTTATTTCATACAATGAAATTTAAGAAGAATAGTATAATAAAGGTAATACAATTTGATGGAGAAAAATTTCTAAATACTATAAGCTATTATTCCTGTATTTTAGGTTTTGTACTAATTGCTTAGACATCTGAAATCTAATTTGCTTTCTCACGGCCATTTTTATTTTCAGTTTGCAGGCATGTCTGAGATTCTGGGAATTCAAGACAGGTTATAACTTGAAATGACAGACATCACAGTTTGATTCAACATTTCAAAAATAAGGATTTGTTATTACTGTTGTTTTTAATTTACATGCCTTGTGAAACTCGTTAATGAGAAAGTTAATTGTTTTATTGCTTATATCCCTGGGGTCTGGGGTCCGTTTTATGTTTGTGAGCAAGCTTGTTTTAAAAAACAAAAGTAAACGACCATTGCAAACATTTATCAGTGGGAAATGTCTTCTTATTTCAATGTGTATTGAGTGCTGTTTTAACTTCAAATATTATAATACAATAGAAACATAAAATGTTAACCAGAAAAGGCAAAGAATTGACAAATATATTTTATCATGATGGGAATCATGAAGGTTTATAGAAAAGAAACAATTTGCCCCTTTCATAAACCCATCTTTCCTAGAAACATTAAAAAAAACTTAACCATTCAACATGAGTATAATAATAAGGTCCTCACTAGTCTATTATTACATTATATGCAGGACACTTGCCTAAGTGAAGAGAAACATCTTTTTAAACATTTCCTGGAGAATTAGTTCACCCTACTTAACATTTCACCTTTCACTGGCTCAGATAGAAATAGGAAAATAGAAATGTGCATAACGGGATAATTTCAAACACTAGGAATGCATTCATCAATTATACTGAGCAGTAGGTTAATACGGTCTATTTTCCAAATTAGCCATTAAGGTGGATTGTAATGAAAATATTGCATATTTAAATCCAAATTAATTGTCGAGTGCTGTCACTGCAAAGGAGTAGTATAGACTCTAGTTGTGAAACATGTAATTGCTTATACCTTTTAGGTACTTTCCTCCTAAGTGCACCTAATAAGTAGATACTGTGAATATAGACCCAAATGAGAAGTAAACGTTGTTTAGAAATCACCTCAGTGGTGTCAAGAAACAATATCCTTACTGAACGTCAGAATTTTCTTCACTTTTAGATGAATAATCTAAAGCTAGAGTCAGAAAATATGGATTACATTTAGCTGGGAGAAGCAAACAATGTACATTTTTTCCTGCAATTTGGAAAGCAATAACATGTCTGTGGATGACTCTAAAATGCAGTTATTGATCTGAATAAGTAAAATCACTATAATTGATTAGATGAATAGAGTGGTGAACCAAGTCAAACAGAACTAAAATGAACAGACCACTCTGTCAAATAGTTATTTTATTTACACAAATGTGTTCCCTAACTGCTATTTTTGGGAAGTTGTTTTACATAACCAAGGAGGAAACTCCACAGACAAGCCCACCATTTCATTTAAACAAAATAAGAAAGGCAGATTTTCTTTACTCCCACACATGAAAAGGAAATGATCTTCCTTTCAGGCAACAGTGACATATCATTGTACTGAGTTGGAGGTGTCTGTGATCATCTGCCTCAGCGCACCACACCCATCCTTGTGGTTAAAGGCACATACCGAACCTCTGTGATTTAGTAACTGATAAATACCAGTTCTAATACTGAGTCTAATAAAATAAAGAGCCACGCTGGACTGGCAGAACATATTCATAAATGTCAGAATGACCTAAAAAAAATAAATAAAAGCCAGAAGATACTTATCTCTGGTTATCATGTGTGTAAAAAAGCATGAATTTTATAAAAATAGTCATGGAAATAAAACAGAGGCAGTGGGAGAAAGACGAACTAGTGTACTCATTAAAGAATTAAAATCCAGCACACACAAAAAAGCCTTCTTTTTAGAAAGATACTAATTATAGTCTCTCATTTTTAACCTAATTTAATTTGCCTCTGGAGAGAGGAAGCTATGAAAGGAAAAACCTCATAGGTGTTGCAAAAAACCCCAGGCCTGGAATGTAGAGATTTGCCAGCTGAGATGATGCACCAGTGTGCCCAGCAACTGGTATAACTGGGGATAGATCTGAAGCTCAGGGCAAGAGGTGGCACAAATATAATAAAATCAAATGAATGGGTTCATCACTCTCACACATGGTGAAGAAATGATTTTCTCCACTCCTGTTATCTCCTCTTTTTCAATTATGAACTTGGGGATGGGGGAACACCTCTGATGAGTGAGAAGAGGAATATGCACACCACCACATTTGACCTAGGAGATTTTCAGTGTTCTAGAAACTTACACAAGTGTTTTGGTATTTTCTTTTCTTCATTTTTATTGTTGCTTTTGACATTGTTGTTAATCCTCACCTGAGGTTATTTTTTTCATTAATTTTCAAAGAGAGTGGAAGGGAGGGGGAGAGACACAGAAAGAGGAAAACATAGATGTGAGAGTCACACATCCATTGGTTGCCTCCTGCAAACTCCCTGACCAGGGCCAGGGATCCAGTCTGCAACTGAGGTACATTCCCTTGACCTGGAACCCTTCAGTCCATAGGCCAACACTCTGTCCACTAAGCCAAACCAGCTAGGGCTTGATATCATTTTCAATTGAATAACCAATAAACAATGTTATCAGGTATATGAGTACAATGGAACATTCTGTCTTGTTTGGCCTTTTATCACACAAGAGGAAAAATGTCAAAGAAAGAAAGTAGGTCTAAACAGAAATACAAAATAAATCTTAGATTTCTCACCCCTTTTATGTACCTACCTATCAAAATGGGCCATTCCTTATAATCAGGTTTCAATGTTAACCTAGAAGTATGGAAATAATTGTTATGAGTATATACATATATGTATATTCTCTATCTAGCTATGTATCTATCTTTTTATAATAACTATCTGAATAATATTTGGCTATCAGTTCACTTTCCATTTAGACTTTTTTAAGTAGAATCATTGAATTGCATTATATGTCCTTTGAGTAATTTTTATTGAAGTATAATTCTTAAATCTTAAAAAGCATAGATTTTAATACTTCAGTTTCACAAGTTTTGGTAAATATATAAACCCACATAACCACTACCCCAATCAAGCTATATAACATTTCATTATATCAGATATTTTTCCTACTTCAACTTTTCAACAAGTCTCTTTACTGTAACTCTGATTTATTCATGAATTGTGTGTAGCAAGCAGTAAGTAAGCTGTTTTTAATTGATAAGTATTGCTAATTATCACAGAACTGACCATCAGCAACTGTTTTTCTTTCATAGTATTTTTTTCCCCCAGAGGCACTTAACTGGTAATGAGGAGGCCTAAATTCTAGTCCCTATTTTTATCACCCATTCATTTTGAAAATTAGAACCTATTTCTTTATCAAGATAGACCTCATCCTGTCTGTCCAATTAAAGAGTATTGCTAGACAATCTCTGAATCCGTTTCAACTCATAAATTCTATGTTTTCTAGTTCATGGTTGTTTAACAATTGAATATCAATTTAATAAGGAACTACCTCTAAATTACTAGCAGATTCACTTGCCTTAATGAGTCATGTTTAACTCAATTGTTAGCAAAAAGTTATGCTTTCTTTTTTCCTAAGGTTAGTTTTTCGGTATGTATTTCTCTAAAGGGAGTGGAAGATATGGTTTGTATTTAGTAATAACTCCTACATGTATTTCTCACTACTTTATTGCAGTACGTTTAGATTTTGTTAAACCAGACTTTGAAAAAATGAAATGTACTTCATTTACTTCTGTCTTTCAAAATTATCAACATTGTTTAAAGAGGATTTTAGTTGTCACCTTTTCTATAAAAAATTTTATAACCATCAAGTCAGGAGAGAATAAATCACTTTTAACGTTTTGAAATTTTACATTTTGTATCATTCTCTCCTCATTTTAATCATTCATTCATTCATTATTGCATATATCAAGCTTGCAATAAATATAAGGCACACAATAATGAACAAAAAAAGAGTCTCAACCCCCATGAGTCATTTCATTATGATAATCATGAAGCAATTATACTCCATTATAAACTAGTTAGTACTCTGACAGAAAATTACTGATGCACTGATAACATATGCTTCATAACAAGGGGATCTAGTTTACTTTCGGATTGAGTGGGGAGATCTTATGAAAATGTGATGTTGAAATTAGGTCTGAAAATAAGATTTAACCATCTAAAGGTGTGTGTTTATTTATTTTTTATGTGTATATGTATTTTGTGTGTGTCAGGGGGAGTGAAAGTAGGGGGAGATAAAACAAAGAATTGATTTTCTGGCATAGTAACCTGTGTTAGAAAGCAACACAACACAGTTTAAAAGCCTACAGGATTTTTTCAAAGCAAGGTGATATAATTGTTAGAGAAGTCCAGACTACGTAGGCAAGTACAAGATCTTTTAGTATATTACAGATCCATTTTAGGGTTTTGATTTTTAACCTAGAAGCTATTCATAAAATTTTAAACAGATCAAATAGGTAGGTTTAGAAGATAATTCTGGACTGATGTGCACATTAGGAAGGCATTGGCTGATGGATGAGAAATGAAGCTGTATGTGTTGATGAGATGCTTGTGGAGAGTGTTAGCAGTGAGAAGAGATGCAAATTCTGAGACTTTGGAATCTCCCAAAATAACCTTTTGTGAGTTTAAACAATCATAGATATTTGTAGAAATATCTCATTACCTTCTCTTAAATTTTAAGATCACAAGACAGAATTAAAATAACAAAAAAGTACAATGCTTTAAATCTAAGCAGTTTGGGGTTCAAATGAAGGCATTATTCATGGGAAACTTCCTTACTTTCTATGATGATCTGCTTTTTCTTCCTTAAAATGAAAATAATAATAATGCTACTATGGGAGTCTTAAGTATCAAATGATTCTTAAATAGAACAAAGAGTATATTGCCATGCACATCATACTTGCTAATACTTAGTAGTTTCTTTTGTTTCCAAATTTTCAAAAACACAGTGCATGGGTCTTTAAAGTGAACACTTTATAAATTGTGTTAAATAAATGACACCCAGAGAGAAACCTAGATGGTGGCATAAGGTATACACCTGTACATGCTGCCTCTCACCACCACACCAAAACTACAACTTAAAGGACAAAATGTCTATCACCCAGAACCACGGGAAAGCTGGCTGAGTAGAAGTTCTACAACTAGAAGGAAATAGAAAAGAGCATTGAGTCTGGGTAGGACGTGCACAGGCCCGGAAAAGCAGAGGTATGGAGGCGTGCGAATCGGGCTGGCAACTGGGTACACTGTTTTTTTCAATCCGAAGGGAGACACAAGCTTCCAACTGCTCTGAACTCCAGTTTCTGGTGAGACTCTGGGGACCCAGACTTCTACAGGGATAAGTGGGACTGTCTGTCATCGGGTTGGAAAGTGAGGGTGGCTCTCTTGCAGAGGTGCGCACAGGAATCATTGTTTACTGCGTTGGGGTGCTGGTCGCGGGACTCGGAATTGCAGAGATGCAGAGAGGGCTGACTGGCAGCGATCGCTGTTTGCTACTCCCTAGTGATTCAATGAGACCCTGCCCCGCCCAATTTACAAACCCACCCAAACTGTGCACAGCGGCTTTTGCATATGAATGGCTTGCCCTATCACAGCTTAACCTAACAAACTGCAGCTGGGTCAGCTCCAAAACTTCCAAACCCCAAGCAAAGAGGAGAAATCTGCAGATCTTGCTGTAGCTCCTGCTGGGTGGCCTCAGACAGTAGCTGACCTGCACCTCCTTGGAGATCCAGGAACCAGTGTACCTAGTGGTCAGTGTGAGATGACACCAGATTTCAACTCCTCACATCCATAAGTGACACACTCAAAAGGCAGACTCAGTGATCACCAAAGGCCCACTGAAGCAAGTCCTGCCCCATAAGGGTGTCTCCAGCACAGCAGTTCTTCCATTATAGACACAGCGGGTCCTCATAGCCAATTGGCTGGGAGGTCAATTCCTCCCAGTGTACCAACAGCAATCAAGGCTTAACTACAACAAGACTGTGCACTCATCCCACAAAGGGGTGCACCAAGAGTGTCCACCTCAGGTGATTAGGGAGGCTGAATCACTTGGCTCTATAGATCACCTACCACACAAAGCCACTCCATCAACACAGGGAAACAGCCAAAATGTGGAGACAAAGAAACATGTCATGAATGAAAGAAATGGAGGAAAGCAAACTACTGGATATAGAGTTCAAAACCACAGTTATAAGGTTACTCAAGAATCTTCTAGAAACCTCCAAGGAACTTAGTGAGACCTTTAAGGATCTTAAAGAGAATTCCAAAAAAATGGAAAAGGACCAGTCAGAAATTAAGCATACACTGTCTGAAATAAAGAATAATATACAGAAATTCAACAGTAGACCAAAGGACCCCAAGATTCAAACCAAAGATTTGAAATATGAGGAAGCAAAAAACACTCAATCAGATAAACAAAAAGAAAAAAGAATGCAAAAATATGAAGATAGTGTAAGGAGCCTCTGGGACAACTTCAAGCGTACCAACATCCGAATTATGGGGGTGCTAGAAGAGAGAGAGCAAAATATTGAAAACCTATTAGAAGAAATAATGACAGAAAACTTTCCCTACCTGGTGAAAAAAATAAACTTATAAGTCCAGGAAGCTCAGAGAACGCCAAGCAAGAGGAATCCAAAGAGGACCACACCAAGACACATCATAATTAAAATGCCAAGGGCAAAAGACAAAGAGAGAATCTTGAAAGCAGCAAAAGAAAAACAGTTAGTTACCTACAAGGAAGTACCCATACGACTGTCAGCTGATTTCCCAACAGAAACTATGCAGGCCAGACGGGAGTGGCAAGAAATATTCAAAGTGATGAACTGCAAGAACCTACAACCAAGATTACTCTACCCAGCAAAGCTATCATTTAGAATTGAAGGTCAGATAAAGAGCTTCACAGACATGAAAAAGCTAAAGGAGTTCATCACCATCATACCAGGATTATATGAAATGCTGAAGGGTATTCTTTAAGAAGAGGAAGAAGAAGAAAAAGGTAAAGATAAAAATTATGAACAACAAAGTGACAACAAATACATATCTATCAACAAGTAAATCTAAAAATCAAGTGAATAAAAAATCTGATGAACAGAATAAACTGGGGAATATCATAGAATTAGGGGCATAGAAAGGGAGTGGACTGACAATTCTCGGGGGGAAGGGCGTGTGAGGGGTGCGGGAAGAGATTGGACAAAAATCTTACACCTATGGATGAGGACAATGGGGGGGTAAGGGCATGGGGTGGAGGGGGAATTGGGTGGAGGGGAGCTATGGGGGGAAAAAAGAGGAACATCTGTAATAATCTGAACAATAAAGATTTATTTTAAAAAATAATAAAGAGACCCATCATTAATTAAGAGAAGACAGAATCATGAATAAAAACCAAGTACATACAAAAAGAGTATAAAAATTATAAAATTAGTGTATAGATTCAATAATTTAATTTTAATTTTAATGTGCTATTTTTAATACATCCATAGTTAACTTTACTGATCTAGGTTTATATATTAACATTGATACCCCAAGGCCTTGGTCTCTTCTTTTGTTCCTGTTGGGTTAGGAACTATTAAGGGCCTGAGACTTTACCCTGTTTGCAAACTAATAGGTAAGCCTGCTACAGATTCATGGACACATACTGACAGAAGAACACAAAATCCTGGTTAGAGACACAATTTATTACAACAACAAGCAGCAGCCTGAGCAGTTGCATCCGCTCCTCCTACACACATTCCCACAGGGCAATTCGAGGTCCCACAACAGGAGAGAAAGCTCACATTAGATGATGGGAAGCTTTTATACTTGTCGGTACATCTGCCCATTGTCCTCTCCAAAGAAATAGGCTACCCCTTTCCTTTGAATGTAACAAAAAGTTTCCAGGATAAAGAAGGTACATTACTTTTTAGGATATCCTGGGGTCTCTGTCTTTAGGGAGACACTAGCTTCCAGAGCATGGTTATTATTCAACCATGCCTTTGCTCTAAATGCCCACACCAGGCAGAACTGGGAGAAATCCACACGGAATTGTCACCCAAAAGTTCTTTGGTCAGAGTGGCCCCAGATACCAACCCCCCTCTTTTTGTGGTTGGAGTTGTGGCTGCCACCAGAAAGTTCAAAATGAGCATTCGTGATTTTTTGGATATTCTTAATATTGATCTATCTCTGAACACCAACTTACATATAGACACACTTATTCCTAAATCAATTATTAGTATTTTGCCAACTGTTTTAATTTTATATATGTGTAATTTGCTCTCTTTTTTCAACTACTACTTATTATATATCATGATAATTAGAGTTATAATGGCAGTTAATTCATTTGTATTTGTATTAGATTTAATTGTTAACTGGATGTAATAGTTAAAGCCAATATAATATGCTTTATTGCTTTTACCCTATAAATGGATACTGGATGACTAATACTAAAAAACTGAGTAACAAAATAAATTATTATGAAATGTCTCTGCAAAATTATAAGATACATTAAAAAATAAAATTTACAATAGCAACATAGTAAACTCAGGAGATAGTAAATATTTTCAGAGGTATAGTGGCTGAAGTAATGTAATAGACGCAGCAAACACATTTTCTCTTTCTGTGTCAACTGGAAAAAATCAAATATAATTTGTCAGGCCAAATATTAATTATTCTTGGACTTTGTGACAAATTTCCGGGTGGTCTATAATATTTTAGATAAAGGAAGACATAATTTTAGCCTCGGATATAAAATGTTTTACTTGGTCATTCACTTTTTCTCTTTCCAACCAATGTAACAGTTTTTGAAGGGCTGTAGATAAAAGAGGTATAAAATAATGTGAGCCTCATTTCTCATATACACTCCTGAAAGGGAACTTGTCAGAGGAGACATGCAATCTTCATCAGACTGTGACATAACCAAGAAACAAAATTTTATTTTGTTGAACTGCAGAAGCTGGGGTTGTCTGGGTTGTTTGCTTTACTCGATTTGCTTCTACTAGGATAAGTAGGAATTATGTGATACACGTAGAGAAGAATGATCAAGTTTAAGACATTGTGAAAGCAGTATTTGCAGGGTATGGGACCTTTTATCTGATGGAACACATGGAAGTGAAGAAGACAGAGAACTCAGACAGCTCCCATTTCTGAAATATCAGCAGAATAACAGATTCTGACAGACATGGGGAATTTGTGAAGGAAGCTTATTTTAAAAATATGTCATTTTCTGTCACATAATAGGAAGTAAGTTTGAGAGATGACCATAAATCCCAATCTTTGTTGGTGACAACAAATGTTCTATGTACCTTGATTAATTAGTACAAGAATAACCAACTGATTTAATTCTGGCATTTATAAATTTAAAAAAAAAGATATCCTATGTATTTAGGGGGTGGAGAATAAACTATATTTTCTATAAAGTAAAAATATAGTAATACATGCAGAGAATACACACTTCTATTTCTAAACTGTAAAGCACACCACAGAGAAGACAGCTTGAAAGGGAATTTGGGGTAATACTTTCCTTTGTTAAAGAGACTATGTTCTTAGACTGAGCAAGTCCAGGCTCAGATTAATCAATAATTTGAGGGTAAAGTTTTCTGTCATCTATGAATTTGCTTAAGTACACTATATGAGCCAGGCATTTATTTTTCTATCCTGTCTATCTTAGCGTCAAATCAAATTTGTTCACTGTGTGAAATTGGGAAAATTATTTGAGGGTTCTGAGCTTCAATTTACCCATTTCTAACAGGGGTAATATCTGCTTTATAGGATGAAAACAGATATTGTAATTCTCTGCACTTAGAGAAAGGAAGTGAATCCCTGGCAGGTTTGGTTCAGTTGGTTGAGCAACATCCCAAGAACTGAAAGGTCATCGGATTGATTCCCGGTCAGGGCACATACCCAGGTTGCAGGTTCAATCCCCATTAGGGGTGAGTAGAGGAGGAAACCTATCGATGTTTCCCTCTCACATCAATGTCTCTCTCTCCCTCTAAAAAAATTAAAAAAAATATTTAAAAAAATAAAAGAAAAAAGAAGTCCATGTGTTTATGTATTAGTGATGCAAATTTCAAATGCACTATGTACATTGTATAACTTTAATCAATTAGTCCAGCAATGTGATTAAAAAGGTAGAATCATGTATTCTCAGAGAGTCTATTCTGGTTCATAATGCTCCATCTATTTCTTTGTGTTATACATTTTTATCAATGTCAAATTTATTATCATATACGTATATGAATTTACCTTCTGAAAAATTGTGACATTTAACTGTTTTCGGTCATGTTTCCCAATATTTGACCAATTTCTACTTGTCAGAAGTTCACAAGTAAGTTATTCAGAGGAGTCTCAATGTTCAGAAAAATGGCAGTGCTTATTACTGTAGCTGTTTTTGATTCAAAACTCTACAAATAAATGTTTGCTTCTTGGTAATACCAAATATCTTCACTTTATCTTCATTTTGGAAAACAGTCTGTTGGAACAGTCTCCATTTGGGACACTTGGTATGGTGGCAAATATATTTAGATCACAAAGCTCATTCCTGGAAGTGACACTTAAATTTCATTGGCCAGATTTCTTACACACTTCTGACTTCAGAAGGAAGCAGCTATATAATGCTTCCCCTGGAAGAAGTGTTCAGTGAAGGGAACTTGGCTATTCAGCAAAAAGTAATACAATCTACCACAAAAACTCATGTATATTTATGAAGAGATTTAGTTTAGTTGTGGAACTGTGATGGAGACCATAAAAGAGTAACAAGGGATAATAAATACTAATTATGTAATCCTGGCAAATTATATAACCACACTGAGCCTCAATTTACTTGTCAGTAAATTGGGAATTTTAGTCCCTGGCTCATAGAATCATTGTTAATATAAAATGTGTGAATAAAATTAAAGTAAAGAAAAAAGAAGTCCATGTGTTTGTGTAATATGGCACAGTTACTAGAGCTTAAGGAAATAAATGTTAACTATCATTATCTTTATTTTTATCTCATATTAATATAAGAGTAAAATAACAAAACATTTAAGTTGGAATTATTAGATATATACTTATTATTTCCTTCTTCTGCACCATCCATTTCATCTTTTGGTAACTGACCTCATTTTTCCTCTGGGGAACCATCCTTCTTTGCTCTCAGTTTATGCCTTTGGGTGGGGTTTTCCAATTATCTTTCATCCCCAGCAGCTCTAGAGGAGAACACAAGGTTTGGTTGGTTTTAACTGTCTGTTTCCTGCTGTCCGGAATGATCAGCATCACAGTGGGCATGTGGCCCAAGTCAGGATAATGAGCATCATTTCCTGGGTTTTATTTGAAGTAATATGAAAGGGAAGGTATTTTTTTTCTGCTGAAATCAAAGCTAGGAAAATAAAAATCTAGAACTGTGTCCCAGGGTGGGTTTCCTGGGAAATAGACTTTGACCATAGATATGTGTTTAAGAAGTTTATTGGGGGGATACCTTCAAGACCAATAAAGAAAAGGAAGTGTCTTAGTCTGTTCAGGCTGCCATAACAATAAGATCATTAACTGGGTGGCTTATAAACAAAAAATTATTTCTCACAGTTCCGGAGGCTGGGAAGTCCAAGATGAAGACGCTCACAGAGTTGGTGTCAGGTGAGAGCCCACTTCCTGGTTCAGAGGCAGCATGTTTTGCTGTGTTCTCACCTGGCAGAAGGCAGCAAGAGAGCTTTCTCTGGCTTCTTTCATGAGGCAACTAATCTCATTCATGAGGGTGGAGCCCTCATGAACTAATCAACTCCCAAAGGCCTTACCTCCTAATACTATTACTTTGGGAGTTAAGATTTCAACATGCATCTGGGGAGGACACAAACATTCAGACCATAGCAAGAACTACCGTTAGTAGAACCAGGCAGAGTCAAGATTGGGTTGGGATGAGTCAAAAAGGCCTCCATTGATCCTCAAGAGCTCTGGAACTCCGTGACCCTTTAGAAAAGGTCATTTGAGGGCAAGGAGGCAGAGCTTTTACATGCCCGGTTGAGCAGTCACTGGATGCAGATTGTTTCCAGAGAGATACAATGTCCTTGGGAAGTGGATCCCTTCTGCTGAGCAAATTCCTGGAAAAGAACTCATCTGCTATGATCAAAGGAGGAATGAATGTAGCAAGCTTGAAAGGATAATTGAATGCAACAGTTTTGAAGTTTGCCTGGGAATCAAAGTATTGCAGATAAATATACAGCTGAGAGGTTAAAAGTGAGTGCTGGACAAGTATTTGTGCCCCTGCGTCCAACCACTACCTCCTGTACTTTTTTTCATGTTAGCAATTTAAAAAAAAAACTCTCATCTAGTCTTTCCACTGGAGTTCATTTTTCGAGGACATTTTCTGTCATTAATTATGACACCATTCTTTCATATTATCCATGCTTTCTCAAAGATTTATCTTGTTCATTTTATTTCATTCATACTTTATATTACACAAGAGGAAGACCCCAAAGAAAACCAATTTCAAGAAGAGGAATATCAGAAAACGTGTTTTCTGAAATCTTCTTAAAAAGAGTTACTAACAGATTATAATGGTAAATAGCTCGAGCAAAGTTGTAAAACTGAAGACTGTCTTTCACAGATGGGCATTGTTAAGTCTATTACTCTTAATAAGAGGAAATAAGGATGAACAATAAACTCCTTGAAAACTGAATGAGGTTAGGATGAGGCATTAATTTGACCATTATAGCAGGCTGTTTCCCTGTTTCTGTATTAAACAATGCTGCTGCTTCAGGTCTGAAAGAAAACTCAAATGATTTGGTTATGCAAGTATTATTTAAAAAAAAAATTGTTCTAAACATAGTGCATCTCAGAAAGAAGAATGATATGACAATATTTAGAACTGTGTGCCATGTCTTGTCAACTAAATAAGTTTAGATCTTAGTTATTATAATTGGTTATAAGTATTTAAAACAAGAAAACTACATGAGCAAAATATAGTACTTTTTTTACTATGGCTTTGGAAAACCAGAATGAAAGTGATTTCACATTATTTGTGATCAGTTGATCATTGCTCTATTGCAAAACTTTAAGGTAAATAAGTAAATTGCAATAGAAATGCTACTTATTTTGTATAGTTTGAAAAAATCATTATATTAAGTCAAATTCTGATTTTAGAGGGAATATTTTAGTTCCAGTGATTTTTTTTTTTTAATTCTACTTATTTCAGGAAACTGTTAAACCAAACAGTGGACAAATTTGGGACCTGGATAAAGAAGTATATTATTTTCAGGAAGCATCACTACAGTCATTCATTACATTTAGGCTGCTGAACAACAGTGACTTTCGATACTATAAATGTCAACGGTTTTACAGAGAAGAAAATGGCAAGTGTTCTAGAGTTCCACACAGACTGGGCTACTTAAGGAGGCTCAGACCTCAAGGTGCTGGCTGGTAGGTAGTGTGCCTAATTTTCCATATTAATTAATTGATTTAGATTATTTTTCTAGGTATAGCTTTTGGGGTTATAGTTGGGGATTTGTGTGCTATAAGAGCTAAATTCTGGTATGCTTCCCTAGCTAGATTTTTTTTAGCTAGATATGTATTTTGTTAAGTAAAAGAAAGAATAAACAACAAAAAGGGGGGTAAAAAATACAAATAGTTATGCGCAAAATGAGCTGAAGGCCATTTAAAGCTCATTCCAGTTTTAGGATCTGCGTGCTTCTATTATCCTCAAATGAAAACCCGGTATCTGTGGCACAGAGAGGGTACAAAGCCCACCTAATATTGCCAAGTGACTGCCAGAAAGAGTCAGAGTTTATACCCAATGCAGTTTGCATTGAGACCAATACAGAACTCAGGCTTCTGACCACTGTGCTTTTGTTCTATTAAATCAAATGTGAGTCTTATTTGTCCATTCCTAGTCTAACCCCCAAGCCCAAGTAAAAATTTCTGTAAATATGGTTTTATTTTTACTTTTAAAAATACATAGAAAATACACTGAGAATGTCCTTTCTCTATGTGGTGTTTCTTTCTTTCTTTTTTTCTTTTTTATTTGACATTAGAAAACATTCTTTCTCATCACTTGAATATATATGGTAAAATAATCAAAATAAATATATTTTAATCAAAATAAATATATTAGAGGGAATATAATATATTCAATATTATAATTATGATAATGTTCTTAACACAGAAGGTAAATGATTCCTATAAATTCAATTGAATAGAAGGTAAAATTCAGAGAAAGTCAAACTATCTAAACAAATATTCTCCATAACATAATTAACTTAACGTTTTAAAATATAAAATGTAAGTGTTGTTTTGGAACAATACAGAATTACTTAAATGATATATGCATTTAATTGAAGAGCATATGATGTTCTTATTTCATTCATATAGTCTCTATCTATCTATCTATCTATCTATATCTATGTATATATATTATAGATGTCCTAATTATTGAAGACACTCCATTTGTGATTTTGTTGTCTAGTTCTTATTTCTCAAGTTTTTTTTGTTTGTTTGTTTTTTTTTGGTCAGATAACAGGAATTAAAATCGCAGCTAATGCCAGGACTTCATACCCAGCACATCTCCCTGCCTGCTGCTGCCCCCGGGACAGTTATCACTGAGCGCTGCCTCCCGCAGAGCCCTGCACTCACCTCGCCCCACAGAGTTTTCTTTTTCCAAGTTCATTGCTGTCAATCATCTATCAACAATCCTGTACATGTGTATAGTGCTTTTTATTTTTTATTTTAAAAATCGTTTTTCTTATTAACACTCAACTCTGAAATAGTCACCAATTTCAAGGCAAAGCTGTATCTATTTCACAAATTAGATTTTCAAATGTTTTCCTCATTTTCACCCTTATTTTTAATTCGCAACTTTATGAAATTTTACAATTTATTAGGTCTATTAATCTAAATTCGCATAAATGTCATCACTTATAGAATTATTTTATTGGATTTGTTGCCATCTCAGTCTCTTTTTTATGTATTCTTGTCATAAACACCTTTTCTTTGTTTTTTTTTTTCTATTGACCAATTGCTTTTTTCAATTAATTCTCCTTATAAAGCTTAGTGACAACATCCCATATCATACCTGCCCTCTTTCTCTCAAACCCATAGCACCAGAAAAAAAAAACATTATCCAAGTTAGTCAAAAGATTCATTGAAAAACAGCAATAACCAACCACAGAAAAAAACTTTTTCACTTCTTCACAGCCTCAACCCAAAAAATCCAAAGCTCTCCAATGTGCTGAAGTACAGAGAGAAGGCAGACCCACAGCATGTGTGAGCTGGGAAGGTCTGGGAACTCTGCTTCTGGGAGATCAGTACCAGAGATAACCTGATTCCCTCTCCCACCCCTCTTTCTTTCTCCCTCCCTCTTTCAGATTCTGTCTCACATATTCACATGGAAACAGAGTTTCTTAAGTGTGTCTCTGAACCAGTATCTTAAGTCTTTGATATAATTTTCCTAGTGGGAAGGGTTTTACCTAAAATTTACTGTATACATCTAGAAAATGATATTATAAATTATGAAGTGTCTAAAATACTTTTTTAGCATAAAGTTCTGCAGGATGTGACTTATGAAGGCATTCAGCAGTGACTGATTTTGCACATCTCAAGACTTCTTCTTTCATATTGGTCTAACCTGTCAATACTCTGATATTCCAAAGAGATTGCCTGAAGCAACTAGTACATTCAGGACTTAGTAACAATAGCAGAGGGTGATTAACTTTTCACTCAATTCTAGAGTTTAAATGTCATTTACATGATTAGTTAGAGTGACATTCCTGAACAGTGAGCTCTCAGGATCATTAAAATTTAATTTTCTTATGGATAGAACACAGGATATTATGTTCAGTTTATTAGCTCTGACCCTTAACACTTAGACAATTTTGCCATTTAATTTGGCTTCTGGAGTACATAATTCATATGGCCCTGATTATTATGTACATTTTTTCTTACAGATTCTACTTGAAATGTTTGTATTTGAGATTCTTACTTCCTTTATTACCATTGAAAATAGCATTCAGAACAACAACAACAACAAAAAACAGAGGAGAAAAAAAAGCAAGATAAAATAGACAACTTTATTTTCAGGCAAAAGTTCAGAAAAAAAAGATTAATTATAAAAACAAAATATATTTTATTTTATTTTAAATAGATCTTATTTTGTTATTTTATTACTAGTAGCCCATTTGCAGGAAGAATCCTGCAAGCGGCTGCTGCGGCTGCGTGCGCTGCCGCTGCCGCAGCCGTTGCAGCCGCCGTGCCTGCACCCGCGCATCGCTGCCACCTGCCCCGCTCCGCCCTGCTCTGTCCCACTCTGCCCCGCTCCGCCCCGCTCCGCCCCGCCCGAGCTTTCCCTCTGGCAGCCACCTTGCTTTCCACTTTTCCTCCCTCTTCCTTCTAAGTTGTCTTCAGTCTTCACTCCTCCCTCCCTCAGCGTATGCAAATTAACCACCATCTTTGTTGGGTAATTTGCATACTCGCCCTGATTGGCTGGTGGGGGTGGCTTTGGCTGGTGGGCGTGGCTTGGGCGTAGCAAAGGTGTGGTCAATTTGCATATTACTATTTTATTAGGTAGGATTAGAGGCCTGGTGAACGAAATTCGTGTACTCTGGGGGAGGGTCCCTCAGCCTGGCCTGTGCCCTCTCACAGTCCGGGGTCCCTTGGGGGATGTCCAACTGACAGCTGGTGGGCATAAGCTGTCAGTGGGACATCCTTAGTGCTGCCACAGAGGCTCCTGCCTCCACCACTGCGCTCGCCAGCCATGAGCCCAGCTTCTGGCTGAGAGGTGCTCCCCTTTTGGGAGCGCACTGACCACCAGGGGGCAGCTCCTGTGTTGAATGTCTGCCCCCTGGTGGTCAGTGTGCTTCATAGAGACTGGTTGTTCCACTGTTTGGTAGATTTGCATATTAGCCTTTTATTATATAGGCTAGATCTTATAATGAAATTTATTTTAATTCTTTAAAAAAATTTTTTTAATGATTTCAGAGAGGAAGGGAGAGGGAGAGAGATATAGAAACATCAATGATAAGAGAGACTCATTGATTGGCTGCCTTCTGCACACCCCCTACTGGGGATTGAGCCCAAAATCTGGGCATGTGCCCTGATGGGGAATCAAACTATTCATAGGTCAACCACTGAGCAACTCTGACCTGGCTGTTTTAATTCTTATCTATGCAACAATGAGCAGTACACATAAAATAACAAAACTCATTGAAAGCTTTTAAAAACAATATTGTTATTATAAAATATATAGTCTAGAACTACAATGTTTAGTACAGTAGATGCTAGCCACATATGGCTATCTAAATATAAATATTAATAAATTAAAATGAAACAAAATTTGGAATTTAGTCTTTAGATACTAATTTAGACTAAATTCCAGTATGTAACTATTGTGTGTTCTAACCAAGTGCTTACTAGCCAAAGCTTTGATATTGAAGAGCCCAGAAAAACAACATTTCCCCCACCCATTGACTGGCTAGCACTGGCTAGCACAGTACTTTCAGTGAACCTGATTTTTTCTATTACGTGTGTCAGTGCTTTCTCCTTGAGCACAGTTTACTGCTCACCACTGAGTCTATCATTTGTGGGCATGAGAGTGACATCTCGCCTTGACTGCTAAGTTGGTCCAATGAAGATATTACAAAGTTGGTTTTAAAAGCAAACACGGTGGGCAACCCTTATGATACATCCTAACTATAGTCCATGCAAATGACTGATATGAGGCAAGCTATCTTCCAGGTGGACTGAGGATCAGCTTTGCAAACTGAAGCACATGGCAGAAAAGGTGAAAGAAGGCATATTAAAATTAGATACCCCAAACATATGCACATAAAAAGAGATTAGGACCTATGGTTTAAATCTGTAGAGTTGAACCAAAAGAACTGTGATCAGCACAGTACTTTGCAATCTACACCAGTGGCTTTTCTTATAAGCAGAGTAGCAGCCACCTGATTTCTTTAGCTGTATTTTATGAAATAGGTGTTAGGATAAACAGTTGGCATGTGTTACATGGTTCCTCACAACCACACTGATGACTGACTGATTATTATGCCACTTTGTTGCAGAAGGAAATTTAGTATTAGTGAGATAAAGGGACTTTCTCAAAACCTCATTTATAATAAATACCAAAATCATGGATTGAAACTCAGGCTTATTATTTCTCAAATCCATGATTTTGACATAACACATAATGTGGTTTCAGGGTACAAAAGAAATTTATCCACACCCTGAAATACTTTATATACAAATTATTACTGTGATTTAAAAATCCATAAAATATCCACGTCTGGATCAGATCCTGTGGTTGGCTTTATTCCATCTGCCCCATGGTGTAAGTACCATCTATGCCCATCCTTGACAAAAATAAAGAGTCCTTCGAAAATCTGTTCTGATTCATATGTGTAAGCTGGAAATGATGCTCCCTGGACCCAACACTTCATTTGTACTATCAAATTGGGGTGGGGGAGCTCTAACATTCAAAGTAGAGGGGCTTTTACTATCTAATGATCTTATGGTGTGAAGACTAAAAAGGCAAAAAATCAATAGCTTAGTAAAAATTGGACTTGAAGCTTTCTTCTCCATAGAAAAACAAAAAAATGGAGACAATAGCATAATGATTAGACTATTTTATAATATCACTGAATTTCCTGTCCTTTGGGAGAGCTATATTGTCACAGAATGGAAACTTATGACAAAATATACATTCTATTGTGTATTTTCAATGGCTTTTTGGTTTATTCCTCAGTTTTAAAATAAATCTATTTTTTAAAATAATTTTTTCAGAAAAATGAAAAATAAAAATTTCAGATGAAAACTACCTTAAAAGGCAACATTAAATATTTATGCTTTCTTTTTCTTTACTTTTCTTCTTTTGGAATAAACATGTCAAATGAAAAATTGAAAATATAAAAACGTAAAAGCTAAACATTGAGTGTCCAATTCACGTTCCGAAAAGTGATGGTCTTGGAGATAGTCATAGTAGGTATTTATCATTCTTTAACACTTTTTGCCATCTTTAGCAGACAGTTTCATGGATGGTCAGGGCATGATAACTAAGAGGAGCCTCTATTTTTTTTGATGTGGGGAATAGAAAGGGAATAAAAAAGAAAGCCCTGGGAGCTTCTAGAAAGCATATTATCAGGGAAAAAATGCCCTAGGAGCCAGTAGCCCTAATTTCTGATTTGATTTTACTGATTGACTGTGTGAGCATGGGTGATTCTGTATATTGAAGGTTAAATTCCCTTGGTTGTAAAATGAACAGCTTAGAACCGATGTTCTAAGTTCTAAAGTTCTCTGACAATTGAATTCTGAAGAGGAAAATGCCAGCTAGGAAAGCACATAAGATTTTCCCTGCAGAATACACAGCATCTTCCACTTAGCAAAACAGAGTTTATGCTGCATTGATACAGGAACAAAACCTGGGAAATGTTCCATCAACTCAGACTGATTAAAGATATTAAAAAAAGTCACAAGCATCGAATGAAAAAGGGAACTAGTTACATCATGTGGCATAGATATCTGTTTCTGGCAGGCTAAGAAACTTCTCTGTTTCTGCTATCTAATGAAGAAAAGAGGATAGAGGAAGCAAATAAAGCTGAATTTAAGCAAATGCATGTCCAGAGGCAGAAGAGATTAAGGACTCTTTTTCATCAATATTTAATTTACTAAGACACTCTTTAAGTAACCTTCTGATGCTGCTTGACAGTGTGTTTGACTCTACAGTGACATGAGCCAAAACTATTCCTAAAATAAACACACTTATGCTACAGCATCTCATCAGGTTTTGCCAACAAACTTTGTGTGACGTGGGAAAAGACACAGCCCTCTCTGCAAATCGTGAACCTAAATCGAGACAAAAATACCATGACTTCAAGGTTCATGCTGTGTGTGTGACTCAGCCTGGGAGTGTCTGAGCTTGCCAACATGGCAACTCGTCTTTCTTTGGGTTCTGTTTTTTGAAGATATTTAATTGAGGCAGAAGAAACTTGGATACTTTCTAATTATAAAACTTAACATTGAAAATAGCCTTTAGACCGAGAATGGCTAAAATTGAGACACAATATAAGTATTCATCTCTCCAACTCTAACTGTTGGACCCAACTGCCTCCAAAGAAAATGAAAACGATATGGCCTTACAGGGGAAAGAAAGCAGAATAAATAATTTATCTTTCCAAATTCACAGGCATATCCTAATTTGTAGACACTCTGTATTTCTCTTGGACAGGTTGTTGTAAGCTTACGCTGGTATCTTATCTACCTGGATGAGCTGACTGAGCCTGATGCCTCCTCTCCTTGAACTTGAAGCTATTTCTTCTCCTCAGGAGTATCTCATTCCTTGTGTACTGGCAAACTTCAGTTTAGAAAAGGAGCCTTTCAGAGCTCAGAGTTCTTGCTGGTCTGGGAGCCTATCAAGGTGATTCTATGCCAACTTGGACCTGTCTGGAGTTGAAGCTTCCAATCTTGCCAAATGTTGTGCTTATTTTCTGACAAAGATGAAAGCCACAGTTGGAGTTGAAAGGAGGCCATCCATTTTATTTTATTCTTGTCTCAACTCTCTTAATCTATGTCTCCATGACTGAAGGCTTTGTAAATAAACAGGTGTCCACATGTCCCCTGTGAATTAAAATTTTGTGGAGCCAGAGAGGGAGTTGATTTATTTTAAAAAGAAAAGTTATTGTGATACTTTTCTTGGGTCTGTAGAAGTAATAGTTGTTCTACAATTTGCTTCCATACATATATTGCTCTCCATACTGACATACTATTTCCATGGGACTTAGGGTAGGAGTGTTACATAAAACAATATGGATTTGACATCTGTCTTGGGAGCCAGAGAAGCTCTGGTCAATGTTAGAAATGTTTATAAGCTGGTAAGATTTTTGGTAAGTACTGAAGAGAGGCCATCCCACATTTTTATGGCTTTATGTATGAGATCTACACACTAAAATAGAGCTGTAAACTCAAGTATGCTCAGCCAGAACTGCTTTGCTACTTCTTTCTAACACACCTAAAATACTTCTTTCTCCTGCTGCTGCATAAATCATAAAATGTAAACAACATAACTGTTCCTAAATATATATTATGAATAATGTCTGATATATTGATGCACACATTAACATGTATAAACATTTATGCAAAAGTACATTCTCATCTAGTTAACTGATTTTCCCCAGCACCTAATAATTCCCTAATGTTTGCACCTTAGGAATCTTACTTACTTGCATTGACAACTGCTTTAAGAAGCTAAGTGTCCAAAGTGGCTCATTTACAGCAGCACAATAATTTAGACATAGAGGGTGCATTGTTTTACTAGTAAATATTGCTGTTGACAATGATGTAGTATAACTGTAAAGTCAAGTTTAAGAGTTTTGAAAGATATTTGTATCCATAATGATATTTATACAGTATAGAAAATACTCTATCTTTAATTATTTTAGTAAGTATACCTTTTAACACATTTAAGAACCTTTATTAACTATACATAAGTTCATCTCTCTATGAGAATTGCTCATCTCACATAGAATATGCATACACTTATTAAGTACTTAAGAAAATATGCACAAGTAGGCATCCTTGTAATACATATCATTTGTTTCACAAGCCTTCATATTCCTTAGTTGGAGATTTGGGAATTTAGCAATAGAATGATCAATTATTTAATTTAAATATATAAATTATTCAATTATAAATACAATCACAGCAGGCTGTCCAAATACCTCACAACCAGAAGCCAAAAGAAGCAAACGTTTCTGCTTTTTAAAAATACCTCAATAACTTATCTCATGCAACTTTCATTATTTTAGCATCTTAATTATCTAAGTAAATAAATGAATACATCTAATATTGCAAGTTCACCCTAAGCATACAGAACAATTTTGCTCATGAATCTCCTAGTATCTGAGTGACTTAAGATGGCTTCATTCACATGTGCAGCATGTGAAAGCTATTAGCATGGGATAACATGTTACAGAGCCACATGTCTCTCATTCTACAGTGGGTGATCTCAGGCATTCCATATGATGTCATAGACTTCAATAGCAGTAAGGACATACCTACTTTTCAAATCCCTGCTTCTGTCACAAATACTACTTCTCCACTGGCTCCAGCAAGTCACAGAGCCAAGCCCAGACTTGGAGTGGAAGGGTCTTCCAAAGGGACTTGATACTGGGGATAGGGAATAATTTGTAGTCTCTTTGCACAAAGATCATTCTTTAATACATACACATTCTTCTGAAGGGGCCTCCTTTTATAATCTCCCATGTTTAGAAGAGGAGAAAAATGAACATAAGTGGAAGCTTGATAGATATAACTGAAATACAAGTGTCAAGAAACATAGTAGATAGAAATGTCAGGAATGAGATATCTTGGAAGACCAAAGGACCTCAGGGTGATGGGATTCCTTGAATGTATTCACTGTATTTTATGTTTTCTGTTATAGCTGTAAAATATCAACATCTATTTCTTACTCATACCTTCCAGATACAATATTTTCTAAATGTGGTCCCTGCACCAACTGCAATGGTACTCCCTGAAGTGTTTGCAATGGTGCTACCTGAGATGTCTGAATGGCACTCCCTGAGATGTTCACATTGGTACTACCTAAGATGTTTATGGCAAATGCAGCTTCCAAAGTCCCACTCTCAGAGATGTTTAACTCAGAAAGACAGGGAAGGTAGCAGCAAGCATCCCACATTCTTCCATGAACAAGAAATACAGCTCCAGAGAACAGAGAAGGTACTAGTAGTTGCTATCCCGAGTTCTCCAAATCCAAGGTCAACAGTGTACTAAATATTACCTTACTATTTAAAGGGTACGTTTTCTTTCCAGGAAGAAAATACTTCCTTTTATTCCTCCATGAGTTAGATACCAATAATTATTTGTATTTGCTATTTTCTTTCTTCTAAAAGTTGCAAATTTCTCCTCTTCCTAGATGCTCAGATGTTTAATGAATCCCCTCAAAGTAAGAACAAGGATATAATTTACACTTCAAAATTACTTTTCAATCTTAAAATGCAGTTTTTTAAACAAAAAAATCCTTTAAATATCAACACTGAGAATTGTGAAAATAAAATCAACGTATTATTATAATACCCTAATATTAAAAGCCTTTATTATTTGCAGTTTAAAACTGCCAGACTTGTTTTTCACAAGCATTGAAAGTGATGCCATTCTTCCAAGCTCCCCCCTCCAAGAGATTTTTTTAATAGCTTGAATTCCAGCAATGTTGTCTTACAGATGAAAAACAAATACAGGTAAGTTTTGTAAGCATAACATTATGGAATAAATAATTATTTTAAAAATAAAAGCCAGATCTTCCAATTGAACATGCTTTTGACAACGCAACATTTCAAGGCACTGAATTAGGTATGGAAATGACCTGAAAAGTCCTTTCCTAAGGCTACCCATATGTTGGGGTAGGCTTGAATCCAGTCCTGCCTAGAAGTTGGGGAACTAACTAATGAGCCTGGTGTTTCCTCCTGCTGACAATTCCATATCATTATAAATCTTTCCAAATAGCCAGCTCCCTAAACAGGTTCTAAACAATTAAGTATTCATTCGTTACAGGAGCAGACAGTGCACCCTCACTATCATAACTTTCATAATTGAAAGCTTTCCTGTCACCTCATTTACTCACCTAAGTATGAGTGGATCAGCACTGAAGTAGGGGTGCGTGAGCTCTAATCAGAGTGGGGAGAAGGCAAGAACAGATTGTCTTTAACATCAGATGAGAGTGTTATCTTGGCCTGTCTGTACAGCCTGAGGTGCTTTGACACTTCTTTCTAACACACCTAAAAATATATATATTTTTTCTCATGCTGCTGCAATCACAACTATTTAGTCAATCAAGAAGGAACATAATATATCCTCTGAATATATCAATGAGCGCTCTCCTCTAAGCAGGATCAACATTGTCTTTATTAAGAAAGAATAAATAACAGGACAAAGTATAAAACATTTTCCTCAAATCATTCACACAAAAACTGAAAACCAAAGCATGTATTTCTCTTTAAAAAAGAATGCATAAAAATTAAGACCATAATCTTATTTATACAAATATTAAGAACAGCAAAAAAAATATGTTTGATTCTTGGGAGTAGCAATCATGAACACATAAAAATGTAATAAAAGACTGTATTTTGAAATACAAATTATTTCCTAAAAATAAACAGCCAAACATCTACATGTTTAGCATCAAAAAACACACATATTGCAAACCTTCGCATTTATCTATTTATTCACTCAGAGAATAAACATTGAGCACTTACTATGCTGTAGACACTGAAAATGCTGAGAACACAGAGCCAACACCCCAGAGATCACTGTCTACTGGTAGGGGTATATATATTGAAGCGATTAAAGTTGCAAAGAAAAATACAAAGAGGGAATGATAAGTAGTAGAGCTATATAGTCTGAGGGTCAAGGAAAACTTCAGAGAGAATTAGGTATTTGAGCTGAGATCATTTTGCACTTTACAAAATCAAGTACAACTTTTCTTTTATTGTCTGAGTCACTATGTCTTCTCTCTATTCCCATGGCAAACCATGTTGTGTATATTAGTTATAGAACTTGATAAATTGTTTTCTGTTAATTTGACTTTCACATTTGAATGGGAAGTTTGATGGGGAGGATAGGTTATGCATTATTAGTCTTTTTAACATCAGCACCTGAAATATAAAAATACTTTAATAAAAGCTTGCCAAATGAATGAATTACTTAAATTGATACTTGTATAATAAATGTAAATATTCATATTTTTAAATATCTTCAAATATTCATTTATCAATACAATAATTTTATCAACCAGCACCAAATTTCTTCTTATGGTTGAAATGTTGTTTAAGATATTAAGCTCCTTTGATGTGGAAAATGAGACGCTGAGGCAGTATTGTAAAAATAAATGGAAAAAATAAAAGTGATAGCTAAACTTCTATGTATAAAAAATGAAAAAAGAGTGAGACATTTGGGAGCGAGAGAGTAGAGAAAGGAGAGGAAATGAAGATAGGGGAAGAGATAGGCCATGTGTGAGGACACTGAAGACTATAGAGAAAGATGACCAGGCATAATTTTGCAGGAATAGAGTGACCAGAATGTGCTAAATTACAGGAATGTCTAATAAGTAACTTGCACTCATTAGCATTAATGTGATGGAAAATCCCCTCTCTTTCCCCATATTCAGATATTCAGTAACTTCTATCAAAATGCAAATATCTTATCTTATTTTTTGAAAACCCAAGTAAAAGTGTCTGAATTTCATTCATGGGTCAGCACAGAGGAGGGAGAGAATTACCATTGGGGGATGAGATATGATTGAGATTAAGAGTTTAATAAGAGGATTTCAAATCCTGGATATTATGGAGTCATTGCTACTGGACCAAGTGTTTTACAGCAAACAATCATAAAACTGGTAACATGTATGAGATAAATGCTTTCTTTAGACAATTAAAGTAAATGTTGAGCAATTTCACTGTGCTGACAATAGCAGCACAATTCTCTGATCTCTGACAAAATGAGACTCCCAAAGAAAGTCCCCTGGCTGATTTTCCTATTTGCAGTGCAAGGAACCCAGAATCCAGGAATGGTGCATACATCCTGCTAGGCTGAGATCAGAGTTTGGGACAACAGATATGGCTGGAGAAGGGAATTGCTCAGGAGGCAGTACTCGGCTCCTTTACGTGTCCTTGGCTGAGAGTTGTGCTGCACATGTGAAATGTTGGCTTAACAGAACACAGTTTCTGCTGGGTTGCAAATGGGATTTCTAGGGGCTAAGCAGAACTGACAGATGTTGGGGGTCTGGCCCAGCCAGAGTGGAGAGACATCATTAACACCTCATTAAGACCTCAGGCATTAGACAGAGACACACAAAGGTGCATCTTAAAAATAAGTAAAGTCTTCTCTAAATCTACTTTAACAGAGTCTAAAATCCAGACCAGAAGAGATCCTCTGAAGATTGAGACATACTAAATAAGAAGGGTTTGGGGAATACTGGGATTTTTACATATTGACTTTCACAAAGCATAAAAACATGCTTCTGCTCTTTCAAGCTGATCAGCCAGGAATTTTGCTATTAGAAAAATAAACATTCTTCAGAGAGAAGATTACAGAGTCTGGAGTATTTATAATGCATCATTCACAATAGCCAGTGCACAACCAGAAAGGTGGCTCATGTTCAGGAAAAAATAATATTGATTGAAACTAACCTTGACAGTTCAGATATTGGATCTAGAAAACAAAAACTTCAAAGAATCTAATATAAATATGTTCAAAATTTAAAAAATATATATAGTCAACAAATGTAATTTTTGGTCTTAATGTGTGAACAGAGGTCTCAGCAGAAAATTAGAAAGTATCATAATGAATCAAAATCAAACTCTAAAATGAAAGAAATTGCAATTGAAAACTTACAAGATGTATTTAACAACATATTAGAAATTGAAGAAGAATCTAATGATTTATAGACAGATTAATAGAAATATTCCAATTTAAGGAACAGAGAGAAAATGAAGCCTAAGGGACAATATCAAAGATTTAACACATAAAATTGAAATCTTGAAATAAGAATAGAAATAAATAGAAAATAAAATAATATCTGACAATTATTAAAATGAAATAAAAAATCACAAAACATGTCCTAGATCAAAGAATCAAAGCAAGTCTCAAGCAAGATAAATACCATTTAAAGAAAACCACACTTAGATCCATCATTGATTAACTGTTAAAAAGCCAGAATAAAAAGAATACTAATTAAGGAAAAAATAGACACTTTATATATGGAAGAAACAATGATACATTTATAATTTTCTTACCACATCATATTCAAGGGATTTGCTACTAACATGACTTATCACTGATGAATCTGT
Organism: Eptesicus fuscus; assembly: GCF_027574615.1. NCBI lineage: Eukaryota > Metazoa > Chordata > Mammalia > Chiroptera > Vespertilionidae > Eptesicus > Eptesicus fuscus. Next base: position 87,505,251 of record NC_072475.1, on the reverse strand, counting down.
CATTCACCTGACTGAAGTAATGTTTGCCAGGATTCTCTACTGTAAAGTTGTCTTTCCCACCTCTTTTCATACTGTGCCCTTTAGAAAGAATTCACTGTGTACTGCTCATACTGAAAGGGTAGTGAGTTCAATTCTACTTTCTGAAGGGGTGTCTTCTTCTCAGGAAATATGCCTTTTCACTTCATTTATTTACTACATAATTTATTTATATCAGTATGAGCTCATGGATATCTATTTTGTTTTTTGGGTTCAACCCAATGCTGCATTATTTATTTTGTATCAATTTTTTCCAGCTTTATCCATTGGGAGCTCTTTTACTTGGCTTCTATGACCAATTCAGATATTCATATAGCCTCTTTTTTATTTTAGAACTTCTTAACTTGCTGGCACCGTAAGATGGTTCAGGCATATCCTGTATATTTCCTGCCTTAATCCTATTATCGATTATTTCTCCAAGGAGGAATGATTCCCTTTATCGGGGACTGTTATTAGTAACCAATGTCTGGGCACTGGGTGTCTTCATTGCTACCGAGGTATGATTGTTCTAGGACCTCTCAGCAGACACAGCTGGAAATATATGTGTGCATACTAACACATAAATACACATGTATGTATTTTTTTCTCTGTCTATAATCTGCATCTATATTAAGCTAAACATGGGCTCATTTTGACTTCTTTGACTCTGAACCATCTAGTAATGTATGGTTCAATCTAGCCTTTTCCTTATTTATTTGTTACCTTTCTCTGCAGTGGTGAGAAACCTGGCTCTTACTTGCCATTTAGTTATTTAATCAATCCTAGTATAATGTGCAGTGGTTTTACATTTTTAACCTATACCCCAGTGAGAAACAACTTTACCAATTAAAGTAAAGTGTTTATATATAGCTTCTTTTGTCTTTACTCTTACAATTTCTACGCATTTTCAAAATTACTTAGGTCAGCATCCACCCCCCCAACCTCTTCAGTGGAAGTATGTCATATATTTCCAATACAGTAAGAATATTTTGTCTCCATCTGCATTCCATTCCCCAACCTAAGAGTTGATTTTTGTTTTTAATGAAAAGTTATTGATGCATATCATAATCCCTAAACTAATCACTAATAAAATAATTTTAAATTATAAGTAACAATCTGATAGAGTTAATAAAATGGTATGCTAAAAATAATTCCATTGTCCAAAGGAAATTCAGAAGAAGAGCAATAGAGAGAAGCCAAACATAGAAGAAGAATATATAAAATATAGCAGGATGTTAGATTTAAACCCAACCTCATCAATAATTACTTTAACTGTAGATGAGCACAACACTCCAGTCAAAAAGAGAAGAATATATTGAGTGGATAAAAACCAAACCCAGAACTAACTCTATTGTTTCTAAAAGAAAGAGGGTAAGCATAAAGAACAGAACAAGTAGAAATTAAAGTTATGAAAAAAGATCTATCATGTAAACTATACACAAGAAAATTATTGTGTCTATGTTAATATCAGGTAAATTAGACTCCATGCTAAAGAATATTACAGGAGAGAAAGAGAATAATGATTAAAAGGTAATTAATCAGGAAGACATAATAATCCTAAATATGTATGACTTAATAAGAGAATTTAAAAATTTTATGAAGAAATGCTGATAGAATAAAAGTGGGCAATAGAGAAATCTGCAACCATAGCTGAAGATTTTTAATTGTCCCCTATCAATAGTTACTGAAACAGGTTGGAAAATGTAGAAAATATATAAACAACATTCTCAGATTGGACCTCCTAAAACAAACCCTGAGTGAGAGTCTGTGGCAAGATAGTATTCAAGATTAAAATCTGGGAAGGAAAGAGGAAACAGAATTAAGATCGAAAGTCAAACTGTGATGCAGGTCTGACACATCTGTCTAACCCAGCAAGCATCTCTCTGGAGAAAGTATTTCCTGTTTGAGGTGCCAACATCAGGCTGAACCAGTAGTGCCCCAACCCCACATGTATCTTGGTTACTACATGTGAAGGCAGTGCCCCAATCCCCACATGTCTCTTAGTTACCACATGTGAGAGCAGTGCCTAACCCCCACTTGTCTCTTAGTTACCACATGTGAGAGCAGTGCCTAACCCCCACTTGTCTCTTAGTTACTACTGGAAAAGATGTGACTTCTGGTGTGGTGGCTCTTGCAGTTGAGTAGGAACCTGAAGGAGCTGACATCTAAGCATCCTTATTGATTGCATTCCAGCAAGTTCTTCCTTGAAAGAGGAAATGGACAGTCTATTTCCATATATACCACAAACACCATCAATAAACTTGACTTAATTAATATTACAGAACATCATACCCGTCACTAGCAGAAAGACATATTCTTTCTAATTGTCCATTAGGAATCGACAGGACTACTCCAGCCATCAAGACAGAAGAGAAGCAGTCCAGAGATGGAAGACGCTGATGTCGCCTTGCCATACTAGCAGTTAATAGCTGTGCGTCACTACAGGTTGCCCAGGACCAAACCAGAGAAGGTCAGAACAGCATTACCACCATTTGTCCACCATCCAGAACTGAAATGTCAGTGCTGACATGTACACATAAGGAACTGTGTGACATTGAAATTGGGTCTCAAAAGAACTGTTGGCCCAGAAAGAAACTCACTACAGACTGATTCATTTGCCTCTCAGCATAACCATTATTGCTTGTCTCATTTTCGGTTCTTATAAGTGTATTTCTAATAGCACATGATCTCACTCATCTAGGGGAAATAATGAACAACAAAGACTGATAAGTAAGAAGAGACCCAGAATCAAGGAGGCATGGATCAGACTGTCGGGCCTCAGAGGGAGGGTAGGGGAGGGTGGAGGTAAAGGGGAGAGATCAACCAAAGGACTTGTGTGCAAGCATATGAGCCTAACCAGTGGTTAAGGACAACAGGGGGGTGGGGGCATGCGTGGGGAGGGGTGTGGGCTTGGAATGGGGGGATGAGGACAAATATGTGATACCTTAATCAATAAAGAAATTAAAAATATAATATATATATATATATAAAACAAATAGCAAGATAATAGATTTAAACCCATTCATTTCAACAGTTATGAGACAGACCATAAATGTCTTGATAAATTTCCAATGATTAAAGTATTCCAAATATATTTCCTTACTATAACTAAATTAAATTATAAATTAAAAACAGAATTATATTTATAAAATACACAAATATTTGGAAATTAAATAAAACACTTTTAAATTACCAATGGTCCAAAGAAAATTATACAATGGAAGGTAGAAACTATGCCAAATAGATGGCAATTAAAGCAGTGCATAGTGGGAAATTTATACTATAATTGTTTATATTTAAAAAGAAAAAAGGCTTACCATCATTAATTTTATTTCATAATTAAGAAATTCTAAAAATGATAAGTAAATAACAAAAAGCAGTAAGTAGAAAGTAGTTGCATAGGAGCAAAAATCAATGAAATAGAAAATAGATGAAGGTTGGTTTATTGAAAAGATTTATAGACTTGATAGACATCAAGCAACTATAATTAAGAAAAAGATAGAAAATATAAGTTATCAATACAGAAATATAAATTAATATCTCTAAAGGCATTACTATATAAAATGAAATATTATTAAAAATAGAAACATATTTTTCATTAGTTTATAATAATACAGTAAGTGTAGAAACAGAAGAATATGAGACTTCAATTGCTGGGAGGCCAAAAGTTTTTAAGAGAATTGAACTTTGTGTTTAAGGGACTCAAACAACTTAATTTATATGTTAAATGACAATGTCACCTAAGCTCTCATAGACGGAATTGATGTAGATATATTTTACAGACTTTGTATCAGACTCTGTGGGGAGTTTTATATTCTAATTTTTAACTTAAGTAGGAACACTTTCACATCTTTATACTTTTGAAAACATGAATTTTCGGTGCTGAATAATACTGTATCATATGTGTACTATAAAATTCAATCAACCATTCTCCTATTATTGATTACTTTTTTGTTTCTATATTTCTGCAATTATAGATCATTTTATAGCAAATCAAATTCATTTCCTCTGAATAAATTTCTAAAGGTGAATCTTGAGTTATCAGTCAGACTATAATTTCAAATATTAGAATTAATACAAATTGCTCTCAAAAGTACTTCTATCAATTTTCAGTTTATTAGCACACAGTACACAAATAATCTCTTCAATATACATTGCTAATACCAGATACTTTTTGAGAAATAAACTATATCAATTATAGAGGTGAACAATTAAGTCTCTGCTTACAATGGCATTTATTAATGAGAATTCTTAATATGCATATTACCATTGGTATTTATTATTATGTTAATTGTTTGTTTACATGAATCAGATGGTCTTGATTGTCTACAAGGCAAAGAAGCAAAGAGTTCATATATTCAAAACTCTGTGTTTAATACCTTATTATACTAGAGGCCCAGTGCACAAAATTCTGCACTGGGGGGGTGTTCCTCAGTCTGGCTTGCACCCTCTCGCAGTCTGGGACCCCTTGGGAGATGTCCACCTGCCAGCTTAGGCCTGACCCTCTCATAGTCTGGGACCCCTAACTCCTTACCGCCTGCTTGATTGCTGCTCCTTATCTCTCAGCTCGCTGCTCCTTAGCACTACAGTGGAGGCAGGAGATGCTCCCGCCACTGCCCCTGCCCTCACCAGCTGTGAGCCCGGCTTCTGGCTGAGCAGCACTCCCCCTGTGGGAGTGCACTGACCACCAGGGGCAGCTTCTGCATTGAGCGTCTGCCCCCTGGTGGTCAGTGTGCGTCATAGCGACCGGTCGTTCTGGTCGTTCTGCCATAATGGTCGCTTAGGCTTTTATTATATAGACTGGGGTCCCCTCAGCCCAGCCTGCACCCTCTCCAATCTAGGACCCTTCGGGGATGTCCGACTGTCGGACATCCCTCTCACAATTTGGGACCGCTGGCTCCTAACTGATCACCTGCCTACCTGCCTGGTTCCCCCTAACAGCTCCCCCTGCCAACCTGGTCACCCCCAACTGCCCCTGCCCACCAGCCTGGTCACCCCCAACTGCCCCCCTTGCTGGCCTGGTCGTCCTACGCAGCCTGCTGTCCAGTTGTTTGGTCATCCCTCACTAACCCCCTGCTGGCCTGATCGCCCCATGCAGCCTGCTGTTCTGTTGTCTGTCTGGTTGTTTCGGTCGTGATGGCCCCTGGCTTTTTATATATTAGGATAAGCACTAATGTTTACTGCTTTAATTTTTTTATCATCTTTGTTGTTGAAAGCATTACAGATGTCTTTTTTCCCCCATTGATTAACTCCTCCCCTCTCCTGCCTTCTTCCAGACCTTCACTGCACTATTGTGTGCCCATGAGTTATGCATATATGCATACAAGAGGCCTGATGCATGAATTCATGCACCAGTGGGGTCCCTCAGCCTGGCCTGTGGGATCAGGCAAAAACTGGCTCTCCAACATCCCCCGAGGGGGTCCCAGCTTGCAAGAGGGCACAATCCAGGCCGAGGGACCCCACTGGTTTACGATCAGGGTTGGGTAAGGATGCAGGAGTTTGGCCAGCCAGGGAGGGACTGCCGGAGGGCTCCAGGGTGTGTTGGGTCCATCTCGCTCAGTCCTGATCAGCTGGATCCCAGCAGCAACCTACCAGTAGGAGCGTCTGCCCCCTGGTGGTCAGTGCACATCATAGCAACTGGTTGACTGGTCAATTGTCTGCCCCTGGTGGTCAGTGCACATCATAGTGAGCGGTTGAGCAGCCTTAGCATATCATTAGCATATTACACTTTGATTGGTTGAACAGATGACCGGACAACCGGACACTTAGCCTATTAGGCTTTTATTATATAGGATAAGTTTGTTGGTTAAGCTTTTACTGCTCCCTCCCCACAACCCCTGATTGCCTCTAAGATTCATCAGTCTGTTGCATGTTTCCATGTCTCTGGATCTATTTTGTTTTTCAGTTTATTACTTTTAAAAACTAAAGATGCCACCTATGTCTACACTGTCGCAGTCAATGGAGATATTATCCATATTAGTTTTGTCAAGATCATTACTTAATGAGGACCTATGGGTTCTTAAAGACTACAATAAGCACAAAATTGATCTTGTACAAAAACTGAACTCTGCCTTGCAAACAGGCTCCATGTTCTGTTTATGGAGAATCTTCCATTTCTTTTATTTATTTATGTATTTATTTAATTTATTTAATTTTTACAATATACAAAATAAATCAATTACCAGATTGTAGATACAAAATAATTAGTCATTTACATGCAATAAACATTAATATGTCCAGAAAAAAAAGATTTTAAATATAATAATATCACCAACACTGTACTAACATAGTATAATATCAGAAAAGTTGTAGGGAATATTAATAATCTGAAAATAACAGGATTACTTCTATTATGAGAATTTTCTATTTCTTATCATAGATAGAAAAACAAAAATATTGGTGGGATGGAATTAATTGACATTTTGAGATTTCTGTGATGGCAGGCCAGCTGAAGTACAGAAAATTATTAAAACAATCCCCATGTAGTTATTTGGGTACTATCTAAATTAACTTCAGACTTTAATTTAGAATTTTGTATCACTGCTATTACTATTATTCTCCCCTTTCAGAGAGCTCAGTCATGTCAGTTATAAAATACCACTGGATTCATAAGGAAAAATAAGATTATTTCAGCAGACTTGGTGGCTGAGGAGAAAACAATTACCACTTAAGTTTTGCAACTTTGGAGAATATTACATGGGTTCCACTGAAATCAAATGTCAAAGGCAATGAAAAGTGTGTCTCAAAGTATTCTGCAATGTGAGGTCAAATAATGTAGAATACCTCCTCAGTTTTTGGGCATCACAATAACTGGGGGACCCCTTTCTTTCACAACCTCCTAAATCCAAAGATTTTCCTGAGCTTTGTTATTACTATTACTAGAGGCCCGGTGAACAAAATTCGTGCATGGGGGGGGGGTGTCCCTCAGCCCAGCCTGCATTCTCTCCAATCTGGGACCCCTCAAGGGATGTCTGACTGCCTGTTTAGGCCAGGACATGGGATCGGGCCTAAAAGGGCAGTTGGACATCCCTCTCACAATCCAGGACTGCTAGCTCCCAACTGCTCACCTGCCTGCCTTCCTGATTGCCCTTAACCCCTTCTGCTGGCCAGCCTGATCACCCCCTAACCAATCCCCTGCCAGCTTGATTGATGCCTAACTGCTCCCCTGTCAGCCTGTTTGCCCCTAACTGCCCTCCCCTGCAGGCCTGGTCACCCCTAACTGTTCTCCCCTGCAGGCCTGAGTCCCCCCAACTGCCCTTCCCTGCAGGCCTGGTCACCCCCAACTTCCCTCCTCTGCTGGGCTGGTCACCCCTAACTGCCCTCCCCTGCAGGCCTGGTCCCTCCCAACTGCCCTCCCCTGCTGGCCATCTTGTGGTGGCCATCTTGTGTCCACATGGGGGCAGCCATCTTTGACCACATGGGGGCAGCCATCTTGTGTTGGAGTGATGGTCAATTTGCATATCACTCTTTTATTAGATAGGATAGAGGCCTGGTGCATGCGTTGGGACCAGCTGGTTTGCCCCGAAGGGAGTCCTGGATCAGGGTGGGGTTTTCCTTGGGGCATGGGGCGGCCTGGACAAGGGGCCTGTGGTGGTTTGCATGCCAGCCACGCCCCCCGGCGACCCAAGTGGAGGCCCTGGTATCTGGGACTTATTTATCTTCTATAATTAAAACTATGTAGCCTTGAGCGGAGCCAAGCCTCCTGCTTGCTCCGTGGCCCCAGCCATTTCTGTTGGGATTTATTTATCTTCTATAATTGAAACTTTGTAGCCTTGAGTGGAGATCAAGGCAGGCCAGGGCTGCGGAAGCTTGCCTTCCTCCATTGCCGGGGCAACTCAAGCCTCCTGCTCTCTCCAGCTCAGTGGCTGCCGCCATTTTTGTTGGGATTTATTTATCTTCTATAATTGAAACTTTGTAGCCTTGAGTGGAGGCCTGGGCCCGCCAGGGTGTGCGGAAAGCTTGGCTTCCTCCATTGCTGGGGAAACCCAAGCCTCCTGCTCGCTTCGTGGATGCAGCCATCTTGGTTGTGTTAATTTGCATATTCGCTCCTGATTGGCTGGTGGACGTGGCTTGTGGGTGTAGTGGAGTGGTGGTTAATTTGCATATTACTCTTTTTTTAGATAGGATTATTAATATCATCATTATCATCAACATTATCACCAAAGACTAATTTGTGTTGAGTCTAGACCAAAATTATACAAAAGCAAAGCAGCCCTTGATCCTTGGTTATATTTGGTGGGCTGTCCCAAAATGCTTGTCTATCACTAATTGAAAAGTCCCATTTGTTTAATGTGGAATAACAGGAAATATTAGAAGATAAAAGTGTAAATCCAAGTACAAATAATATCCTCTAACTTTGCAGTGACATTTGATTGCCCAAGGAGGGCTTATTTGCCAAAGGACTCACAAGTAATGAGGATTAAAGAAAGAAAGAAAACAAGCCCCGAACCTCTCCACCACACCACTTTGGGGCTTATTCTGGAAACTGTACCAGTCTTTAGATTTGAGGACAATGATGTAAAATGGTACCAACTTATGTGAGGTGCATACAAACAATGCATTAAATAGATTAGAGGTACATATTTAATGGTCAAATGAAGCCAGAATAAAACAAACATTGGGGATTTACAACAGCATTATTAATGCTGTATACGTAAGTTTTGCTATGCCCCATCATTTTATATCTGTGGAAAAAATTGTGATGGTTACCTTTTGCATGCCTTATGGCAGTTAGTAAGTGAGGTCATAGCACCTTATCCAAGGACATTCAATAACACAGAGAACTGAATCCTGTAATCAGCTGTGATAGATATACAAAATCTACTCACTAATCAACCATAATCTTAGTGGAACAGGGTGTCATGGGAAGCCCTTCCTCTGTCACTGCTTCTCTAACAAGATATGCTTATAAGGAAAAATGTAAAAGTATACAACTTGAAAGAGGTATGCCACATTATGGGAAGCAATGCTAGGGCTACTACTTAGAAAATCATGAATTCATACACCACTGTTTTCCAAAATAATTCAGAATGCAGCACATGTTGTCTCAATTATTCTCAAAGTTCAGTTGGGGTTAAGGCTCCGGACAGGAGTCTATTTATACAACCTCTGACAAGGTGATCCAGGGGCGAGAGGATAGGTGTTGTACTTTCAAAGGAGCGAGCAGGCAATGCTCCCAAGGCTTGCTGTCAATGAAATGAAATGCTCTAAGTTATTTTTGCCCTCCCCTCAATTAGGTGAGCTAACAGTTTATTGAGCATATCGACTAAACTGTTGTCCAGCTTCCCTGAGTTTTCTGCAGGAAGCAAAGTGCCTACAGAATCTATATGTTGAAACTTCAAATGGTGAAGTTGATAGTTGAAGGGAGAGTTAATTTTTTTCCAATAATGCAGAATAATTCAATTTTGAATTCACAGAATCTCTTTAATGCTGGTCTGCATTTAGGCAATTAGTATAAGCTTCAATTATATTGCTACATATGGATTTTGTCATTTTTAATTTTGGATTTGTACACCATTAGATTTTAAGCAAATCAAATGCAGTGAGAACATTTTTTATTCTTTTGTATTATGCTATAAAATCTCTCCTATTGTACTAAGACAATGTGACAAATTGAAGTAGGAATTAAGTCCCCTTTTTAGGTAATTACACCTCATAGGGTTCTCTCTCTCTCTCTCTCTCTCTCTCTCTACACTCTCTCCCCCCCACACACACACATATTTTCTTATGTACAGAACACATATTTTTTAAAAGAGAACAAAAACTGCCCTGGCCAGTGTGCTCAGGTGGGTGAGCGTCGTCCTGTGCACGGAAAGTTCACTGGTTCGATTCCTGGCCAGGGCACATGCCCAGGTTGCATGCAGTTCAGTCCTTGGCGGAGGTGTGTGGAAGCAACTGGTCAATGTTTCTGGCATGAATGTTTCTCTCTCTCTCTTTTTCTCCCTCACTTCCTTTCTCTCTAAAATAAATAAGAGCATATTTATAAATAAATAAATAAGAACAAAATTGATCTATTAAATTAGATGATAAAATAAAAATCAGGATTTATTTTCTTTCTGTAAATATATATAAACTTGGGAACTTCATTTAATTATGGCTATTGAAAACTTATTCTGGGCAAGTAAGAAAAGATAAATATTATTTCAGAAAGCTTTTTTTTTTTTTTTTTAAGATAAAATATTACCCAGACAGGAAATAGTTTTTGTTGTTTTAATTTCAGAAATTTATATTCAGGAATAAAAATTACTTGTCAGTTCTTCATTTTCTGACCCCAGTGACTTTTGGGTGTTGGGATCTTATTTATTTTTTGACACTGTATATTAGGAATCAATAAAGCTGCATCTTCAACTAGATCTCTTGCAGAGTTCATGATTGGGTCAGGCTACTATTTAAATGAGCCAAAGATATCAAGGGGTAAGATAAACAGAAGAGATTTAAATGATCTCTAATAGATTTACAATTTTCATAATAAGTAACAAGGTCTCTATTCTTTTCTGAGATGGCATAATTAAAATAGTATCTTCAAAATAACAAAAAAAGCAAGATAAATTTGTAAGGTGAACAAATAAAGTATTATATCTGTTCCATTAACTCATATTAAAAGTAGAATCAAAGAAATTTATAGTAAACAAATACCCTTACAAGTGCAATAAAGATTTTTCACAGTGAAACTTTACATTACAGCTTTGCAAAAGTGAGACTTCTTTACTTAGTAAACATGGCATTTACTTTGGAGGGATTTTGTCCTGTAAAAGTTTTTCAGGAATACCCAAACTACCACAGTAATGGCAAGCAAAGAGACATGTTTGTTTCTCACCATCTCTTACAAATGGAATGCCTAAGTAATAGGAACCTACATTTAACTTATTAACTTTTAGATCAAACGATCCCACATGCATGGCAGTACATGTGGAGTCAAATCTATGTGTAGAACAGGAAACAGTGAACAAGGCGCATAGCTCTATCCAGAGGCGAGTGCTTGAGACACTGTTTTCAAGACAAGTCCCATGTTTGACATTAATAAGAGTGGTTACTAGTAGCTGTAGAAAGTACTTTCTGTGCTATCATTAATTCATGTGGTCAAAATGCTGCTGAGTCGGCAGATAAATGCGGCCCAAAGCCCAAGTTTCCTCACGCTGGCAATGATCAGTGGGGCACACAAATGTCTTCAAGTCACAGAATTGTGGTGATCTCAGTGTGCTCAGTTCTGGTGGACTGTTGCCCACACCACTAAATCAGCAATCACAACGCCATGCACATATGGCACAGTTGGAGTTCAGTGGGAGCCTAGGACTTTGTAAGCTTGGGGGCCAAGTCACTCTTAACCTCCATAAAAGGCATCCCTTTTAAGAACAGGGTAAAGGTCACTGCAGCTCATGCCAAGTGTAAAAATGAGAACTAGAGACAGGAAACACTGTTCAGATGTTGTAGGGCTGCAGGCCTGTTTTATGTCTGCTCTGAGCCCTCTCCAGCTACAAGAGACCAAAGCCATACTCGCCATCCCCATTTACACCAGGTCAGCAGCCAAATAGGCCCAGACATTAAAAGCAGGGGAAATGCAGGGGCTAACCAGGAATAGCCTTTCTCAACAGCATGGCATGAAATCCTGCAATAGGACATTGTATGATTGGAATTGTGACCGTGATGTGTGGCTGTGGGTTGTAGACTGAGTGTTCAACATTATGAATGTGTGAGACCGAAGCAGGCTGGAGCATGACTGCATAACTACTTACTCCCAAGTCAGTCATAAAATTGAGATGTGCGTCTCTGGAGAATACCAAGGAGCAAATATTGTAAATAAAATAAATGTTCTGCGTGTCTGAATTAATGAGCAGATATTAGAGTCATATATAACTTGAGGAAATAAGAAAAGAACACAACTGAGATTTCCCTGAGTAATAGAGAGAAATAGAGGAAGTTGTTTTTATTATCTAATGGGTAAAAGTGTCTACAATTTTTCCGTCAAAGTTTATAAAAGAAAAATACACACTGGTTCCAAGGCAGGGGTTGGGGGAAGTATGTGTGCAAATGTGGAAAATCACTCAGTGGGGAAATAATTTCACACAGAAATGTGGTTATGAACAGAAGTTGAAATAAAAAAAAAACATATTTGCATGGCATGATTTTTCAGATACTTTTTCTTCATTAAACTCAAAATTATTATCAGTTTGGTGAGTAAATTGGTTTGATGGCTTCTGTGGTTTGAGGAACCAATCTTGTTCCAACACATCCATGTCAGTAATACCCATCCTCCATCCATCTTCCATCGCCTTTCGATACTCTGTCTAGCACTAGAAACTTTCCTTCCTTCCTTCCTTCCTTTCCTTCCTTCCTTCCTTCCTTCCTTCCTTCCTTCCTTCCTTCCTTCCTTCCTTCCTTCCCTAATTCATGCCTTTGTTCTCTGCTCCCTCCCTCCATTAAAAATGGCAAGTGGATTTAGAATAACTTTTAAAAATGAAAATTCCAATTTTATTTCTTACCATTTGAATGAGCTTACGTTTGGGGGGATAAATAGGTAGTGCATTAAAAGAGTAAATGATATATAGTATATGAAATATTAAAAATAACTGTAGTGATTACCCTAAAGACTGACATGAATAGGAAAATTCACCATGTCATTAATAGATTGCAAAGCAGAGAAGCAGGGGTGTGATGCATATGCCATTTTAGCAAGCAATGTGCCTCAAAATGCTACAGCCACAGCCTGAAATTGGGAGGGATAGCTACATATTTATTAAAAATTATTTTTATGTTCACAGATTAATAAAATATGTATATTTTGTTAGGAAAAGGTAGCTGTACAGTCTTACAACAAGAGATCTTCAAATAAAGAATATTCAATATAAAGTAAGATTATAATAAGCAGTTACTTTTTGCAAAATTTGGTATGGTAGTAGATTGTCTTCCTCCTCATGCCCATCTCTCCAAACATCTATCACCCTCACATGTCCAATCTAGAATGCCTGAAGATTTACTTAATTACCATTTGAATGTATGCCATTGGATCACCTTGTAAATTCTTGATTCTTGAGTACATTAAGAAATGCATTTCTCTCTCTATGCTCATATGAAGAGAAGAAGCTCTGGTGTCTCTTCTCTTGCAGTGGTTCTCAACCTTTCTAATGCCGCGACCCTTTAATACAGTTCCTCATGTTGTGGTGACCCCCCAACCATAAAATTATTTTAGTTGCTAAGTCATAACTGTAATTGTGCTACTATTATGAATCGTAATGTAAATATCTGTGTTTTCCGATGGTCTTAGGAGACCCTGCTAGCAGTTCTCAACCTGTGGGTCACAACCCACAGGTTGAGCACCGCTGCTGTAAAGCCTAAGACCATCGGAAAACACAGATATTTACATTACGATTCATTAACAGTAGCACAATTACAGTCGCAGCATTAGGAAGGTTGAGAACCACTGTAAGGGAACTATTGGCATCATGTGGGCTCCACTTATCTAAAACTAATTATCCCTAAAAGTGTTCACCTTTAATACCATCAAATTTGTGGTTAGGGTATTAACATATAAACTGGGAGAGAGCACAAACATTTTGTTCATAACACCAGCTAAAGCAATCTGAATAATAATGTTAAATAAAGCAAGACAATCTCACCTCAGCTTGTGATTTGGGTCTACTAGGTTTCATGGGCTCCTTTGAAAATCATCAAAATATGTTTTACTTTCAATAGAAAAGTATTGAATTCATGAAAGTAATATTTTTGCCTTTTATTTATGTTTTGGAAATCTTAAAATGCATGGCTGAGCAATATTGGTACCTTTGACATCATTCTGGAAAGAGTAGAGTGACCTAAGGTAAGATTACATTTGTTTTATGTAATAAACAGATATAGTTGTCTTCACCTAGTAAAATCAATTGTGTGATCTGGGAGGCACAATGATGAACTCAAAGATGACAGAAATTCAACCTTGAAAGAATTGATTCTATAATGCTTCCAGCATCAACAATACAAGCTATTTAGCATTTCATCAGTGTTCTAAGCAAGCTCATTAAGTTTCCTGTTGACAGAAACTGAAGAGAATATTTCAGAGAGGAGGTGCTTGTTTTCCTCATGTAAAATGAGTCCAGAATTCAAAATGAGCTTGAAGTGAGCAGAAGCATATTTTAAATATAGGAGAATATGCATAAGAAAACATAGGAAGCAGAACCTATCAAAGTGCTATGTTGGAAAATACAACACAACATACTAGTATATATGCGTGTTAACTAGAGAGAACACAAAACTGATGCAATTGGAACTTAATGAGATGAGAAAGTAGGGATATATATATATATATATATATATATATATATAATGGCATGACATGCTATAATAATCCCTACTATAGGAAATATCAAAATAATTCAACCAGAAGAAAATATAAATCAAAATACATTAAGGTTGCAAAATTTGATTGATTAAAATGAATAGGATAAAAATATACTGTATTAGAGCTGCATCCATCTTTATATCATTTCACCTCCATGCTAAGCTCTTAGTTTAGTGAATTAAAGGAATGTAAATATTTGCCTGAAAACATTGTTTGCCTCTAAAAAGCTGACTCCATGAAACACAAATGAGAAATAACAGAAGAGAAAATCTAATTAAGTGTAATGCATTGAATTTATTTTATGGGTATGGTCTCTCATTTCACACACTCTATCTTTAAATAAAAATATATATTTACTAGAGGCCTGGTGCACAAAATTCATGCACTTGGAGGGGGGGTCCCTCAGCATGGCCTGCGCCCTCTCACAATCTGGGAGCCCTGGAGGGATATCCGACTGATGGCTTAGTGGGCCATCAGTCCGACATCCTTAGCATTGCCACGGAGGTGTGGGGGAGGCTCCCACCACTGCCGCTATGCTTGCCAGGCTTCTGGCTGAGCGGCGCTCCCCCTGTGGGGGCACACTGACCACCAGGGGGCAGCTCCTGTGTTGAGTGTCTGCCCCCTGGTGGTCAGCGCACATCATAGTGACCAGTCATTCCACCATTTGGTCATTTGCATATTACCCTTTTATTATGTAAGATATGCTGTAGATGAGGCACCCTAGAACCATAAAAAATGCAAAAATTCACTGTTAACTCATTCTCGAATTGCCCCCACTTAAAATCAAATTGCACCCCCTGTGGGGCATGTGGTGCACCTTGGGAACCACTGGGCTTGACACTTTTCCTCTCTGAGCTTCATTTCTGAATACATACGCATATACCATGGGAACGGTAATCTCTTCTCCGCCTACCTCACTGGGTTGTCATGAGGAGGTTCTGAGCTAATAAACCTAGAAATGTTTCATCATGTAAGTGATGTCTAAACGGGAAGGGATTGTTATTTTTAAGCCCACGGGTACCCTTGCAGGTAGCAGGTGCTGATTAGGGGAGGAGGCATGATTGTTTCCTGGGACTGTAGCTATGGAAGCTTTGCAGAGGGTTCCACAGGCCTCAGAGGGGCGGGCTCTGGCCAGCAGCCCTGTAGCAGTGGTCATCCCTGGAGGCACTGGCGGTGGGCAGGGAGTTAGGGGGGTGCTAGGGGGGCAGCAAGGCCGAAGGGGGAGTAACTGTCAAACCTTCCCGCTTGGCGCCATTCTTTAAATCGTATGTGGCTGTTTCGAAGCTGTACCTGCTCAGGGCGGGGCTCCAATCTCCTGGAGCGGGGTCAGGGCAGAGCCAGGGCAGAGCCAGGTGGGCTAGGAGGATGGGTTTAGCCGCGCCCCCAGCAAGGTTCAGCACGCTTCAGCTGTGGAGATGGTGCTGCTGCTGTCGGGGGGAAGGGTCTGACCCTGGGGGCCACTCAGGCCTGCCTCCACCGGGGTCTGGAGTTGTAGGGAGGAGTGTTGTGCCCAGAGGGGGCCCGGCAGCAGCAAGCCGTGGGCCCCGGGTGCCTTGGGGGCGCTGATGGGTGGTCGCTGGCATGCTATTGTTGTGGGCACCCCTGGTGGGGGTGGCAGGGGAAGAGATCAGGAGTTGGAGGTGCGGGCTGCAGCCACCCCCGAGGCTGGGTCTTCTCCCCGTCTGGTCAGCCTCCCTGTCTCCCTGGGGGTGCGGGGACTGGGGTACAGTGTCCATCCGTCCCCCTGGGAGTGCAGGGGCTGGGGTAGGGTGTCCATGCAGGGGGAGTGGAAGAGCTCCCCGTGGCCGCTTCCTCTTGCTTCTTTGCAGTCCGGGCTCCTGTCAGGAGCTCTCCTCAGACCCCTGGGAACTTGGCTCCGGCCGCAGACCCTGCTGAGTGCGCAGCCTCCTGCTGGTCTGTCAATATGCAAATTGGTCATTACTGGGACACCATAATGGACAATTAGCATATTACCTCTTTATATGTATAGATTTTTATGTCTGGGTTGACAGGTGATAAGTATTACATCAGTATCTTGATAAGTAGCTATACAAAAGAAAAGAATTGCAAAGCACAATCTCATTAAAAAAACAATTCAAGTTTATAAGAGTCATCCCCCTGTTGCCATCAGTGTGCCTTTTGTTTATAAGGGTATGCAGTTGCTTTGCCTTTTTTAATGATTCTCATTTTGGTGGTTTTCCCTTCTTCCAGAGTCTCCTGTGGTTGACTAGAAGATGTAACTCTGTTTTGTATTCCTTGGATCTCTCTCCTTAACTTCCTCCAATGCCTACTACTTGTTTTACTCTCTACATCTAAAAACTCTATAATAAAAGATGATCACTTGGTGCATTTAACACTTATCCATTTACTGTTTCCTTTGTAGCAACTTCTCATATTTGAAACAATGGGATATTAGGGAAAGATGATCAGACAGTGTCAGAATAATCAAGTCTAAGTCCTGTCTCTGTCCCTGATGCCACACTGGGCATTTTCAGTTACATTATCTGAGTGTTAATATTCTTACATGTAAAATGGGAGTAGTGTCATCTTTCCTGAGTGTTTAAAGAGATTAATTTAGATGAAACATTTGAAAATACTTAATGAAGTGTCTGCAAACACCTTGAAATCAGAAAGTATATCTTACCCATCTTAACTCTAGAATTTATGGTGAAATTAAATCTTTATTGAATATGAAAAGTAATCAATATAATATTCATGAGGGAATACATTGAAGTGATATTCTTTTCTTACACATTTGGTGTTTTTCTTTGTTTTGTTGTTGTTGTTTTTTTGTGTGTGTGTTTGCTTGTTTTTGTTGTTGTTAATCCTCACCTAAGGATATTTTTCTTATTGCTTTTCAGAGATAGTGGGAGGGAAGGAGGGAGGAGAAGAGAGAGAGAGTGAGAGAGAAACATCAATGTGAGAGAGACACTTCCACTGGTTGCCCTCCTGCATGTGCTCCCACCAGGGACAAGGAGCAAACCCCAAGAACAAGGTACATGCTCTTGACTGGGAATCAAATCTGACATCCTTTCGGTGTGGGGGCTTACAATGTAACCATTGAGCAACACTGGCCAGGACACATATCTTTGGTCTTTTGGCAGTGAGCCAAGATTTTCTTCTCCTCTACAAAAAACAAACAAACAAACAAACAAAAAAAAACAAACAAACAAAATTGATAGGTAACAATTAGATTTTTCCAAAAAGTTTAACAGACTACATGATCTGATTTAGCATGCTCACTGTTCTAAGAAGCAGGTAACTTCTGAATAATTCACTCTAGCTGCACAAAGAGAGATTCAACAAACTGCATAAAAATATAAAATTATACTACTTGGCTCCACAGTAAACAGTATTTAAGATAGTTCAAAAAATAAACATTATTAAATTTTAGATATAATAATTAAACAAAACAGGGACTAGAAATTGAGCTCTAAGTATATTAGAAAGTCTTAAGGGAGAGATGAAGGTTGATTTGAGTTAGCAATTTTTTATCAAAGAAGACTCTAAAAGGGCATATCTTAAATTATTACCTCTACATCTATGAAAACATTCAGAATGGTAATAAATCAATACTTAATTTCAGAGAGGAAGGGAGAGGGAGAGATAGAAACATCAATGATGAGTAAGAATCATTGACCAGCTGCCTCCTGCATGGACCCTACTGGGGATTGAGCCAGCAACCTGGGTATGTGTCCTGACTGGGAATCAAACCATGAACTACTGGTTTGTAGGCCGATGCACAACCACTGAACCACAAAATCTGAGCAATAAAGCAATACTTTTAAGATACATAAGTAAAGGCAATACAAATAAACTGCTTCTTTTGGGGGACAAAGAAGTTTTGCCTGCTTCTTTGCTTCACTGAACTGGAAAAAGTTTAGCTACATCAGAAAGCAGGTCTAATCTATAATTTTGATTAACTCTTGGCACAGAATATGTATGATATCTATCTACACTAATAAAAGAGAAAGATGCAAATTGACCATACATTTGTGACACCCACAAGCCAATCAGGAGTGAGTATGCAAATTAACCCAACAAAGATGGCGGGTTAATTTGCATACACAGGTGCCAAGTGGCTGGGGCGTTCCACACCACCCCAGCCTCTCTGGGCCTCTGGGCAGCGTGGGAAGGCGGAAAGGTGGAAAGGTGGACAGGTGGCTCTGGCCAGAGCTAAGGTGGTGCTGGCAGCGAGAGGAAGGAAGGCCCATTCTTGCACAAATCTTCGTGCATCAGGCCTCTAGCATATATATATAAAAGGCTAATATGCTAAGTGTCTGATTGTCCAACCAGTCGCTATGATGCACACTGACCACCAGGGGGCAGATGCTCAATGCAGGAGTTGCTGTGATGCGCACAGAGAAACTGTACTATGAACCTGGTGCCCACAAAGCAACACTCGACTTCCCCCAAATGGGACACAGCCCCCCCCCCCCACCCTGGAGCAACATCACACCCCACCAAATCACAGCCAATACTGCTGAGACCCCATTGTGCAAAATGTGGCCCATAGTCCAGCCCAGCTCAGAAATGGTCACTGTGGGCACCAGGTAATGATGTCACATAGCAACGCCAGGCTTCCTCTCCCTAGCAACTAGCCTCTGAGTTTCTTCAGCCCAGAAACACGACTTGCTTTATAGCCAGGTGCACACATTTCACATTTTAACCAAATGTCTGTGAAGCGTTTTCTTGTGCCTCATCTCATTTGATGCTCACAGAAGTCCTGGAGTAGGTAGATAGGAGACTCAATAGAATCCTATTTTCTTTCCATTAGCTGGAAAACAGAGATTTAGAAAGCTTAGAAACTTGACCCAACTGAAAAGAAGTAAGAAATGGTGGGCCTTGAAAATGACTTCAGGTTTCCTCACTGCGCAGAATATAGTCAAACACTGCTGTAGTTAAATATTTTACTCTTTGTTCTTCCTGCGTGATCTACAATAATAATCTGCTTCATGTTGATATTTACTTCTGTGTTGCTGACAATTACCTGAGAGAAAAGTTGGGGTGCTTCAATGAGTTGGAAAAAGTTTAGCTACATCAGAAAGCAGGTCTAATTAAGCAAGTTTATTTATATATATATATATATATATATATATATATATATATATATCAAAGGCTAAGTTGTGCAATACATATAAAGCTCTCACTGGCGCCAATTGCATGCGTGTGTTTCAATCTGCCATTGTTGATCATGAATTTGATTGACACTTCTATTATAGAGAAAGGGCAAATAGTGATATTAAAATAATTCTTCTAATTAATTTCCTTTCAATGTACATGGATTTGTGCATTGGGACACAAGTGTATAAATAAAGTACATATGATATGTATAAAATAAGTGGAATTTTAACTATTATTTAATATTGTGGTAAATATTTCTAAATCCGTAGATGTCACTGTTAAGTGAAAAAGGATTTTATAGAAATATAAAAATGGTAATTTTTAGAATTAAAGATAAACAATTTTATATTTTGAATTCAGTAAAGACAATTATTATTATTTTTTTATTGTTTAAAGTTTTACATATGTCTCCTTTTTCCCCAATTGACACTCCCCCACAGTCATTCCCACCCTGTGTAAGCCCCCACCACCCCAGTGTCTGTGTCCATTGGTTATGCTAATATGCATGCATACATGTCTTTTGGTTACTCTCTAACTCCCCCTTCCTCTACCATTTGATAATTAACATTTTGAATAGAGATTACAGGATATCTAACTATATGATTTTTAAATTATTTTAATTAGAAAAAAAACTTTCAGTTCTTGATTTCAAAATCTAAAATTAGTCAATTTCATTTTCTTAATTAACATGCTACACTACATCATTGCATATGACTTTAAATTTGTGTGGTGTGAGTGTTTGTGTATCTATGGAAGTCATTTATACTGTCTACCCTTTATTTCTCATTTGCTTCCTAAGCACATGGTGGACTTGTGCATCCTCAACCTTTTGAAGTTCATGTGTAACTAGATAATTTGAATTGGTCACTAATACGTAAATAGAAGTTATATGTCACCTTCTGTAAAAGTTTGAGAACCAGTTAGTGATTTATGTCCTTATCACTGTTATGATTGTGAAAAAAAATCTTGAGTTGAAGTATTTATTAGCCTGGGTTCCTGAGTGACAGGCTGGAACAAAGCATCCAGACAACCCCAAAAGGGCATGTAATGTGAACAAGTAATAACCTATTTTTGCCTAAAGCCAATGTGACATGAGGTCTATTTGTTATTGAAGCATAACACACACTATCACAATTAATAAAATAATCTCAAAGTTTTCAGTGTTTTTGGATAATCATTGCTATATTAATTCTCATGTAATGAGCATTGATGTGATAGTTATATACAGTCATATGTAAATACCATAGTTTAATCTAAAAAAATAACAATGGATAATTCAGTCCCTGTCATATATTTTGCTTCTTTTTTATAAAAGTAAGGTAATAGAAAAATATTAAAGAAAATATCTTTGTGAAACTTTAGTTAGTAAATTTTGACCAAAATGCATTTTTCTATAAATTTAAGTGACTTAAGATCATTAGTTGAGATAAAGCAGATTTTTTTAGGGGTGATATTTAGAGGCACAGCTATCTACATATTCTATTATTGATAAAACACATACTAAATTCAGAAATTAGACAGGCCTTTAAGAATCGTTTCTGAGGGAGTCATGTTATCCAACCCTTTCATTTTATAGATAAAAATGAAAGGATATGAATCTTTGAAAATCACCTAGAAAGTCTGCGGTAGAACTGAGGTTAGAAACCAGATCCCTTGACTTTTGGTTCAATTTATTCCCATTACTTCTCCTAACATATGTTAGCCATTTTGCAGTCAAAGATCATATGGTTCAGTGTAATGTAAATTCACAAATTATTTTCCTAATTTTGGGAGTTTGATTAAGTCACTTCTAGTATATCAGTTATTTTCCTTTACTGCTTTTATAAGAAGACAAATAAAAGTATGACTCAGACACATTTTTAAAAAGCATCAGAAGTGTTTCCAGTTTTGTATGCTATCTAACACAAGCAAAACTAGACTTCCTTGTACACAGGAAAATATCTTGCAAAGAAAAAGGCTTCCTGGAAATCAAATAACTCTTGCATAAGTTTGATGAGCTAAGAGTACATTAATCAGAAACATCTGAATTAAATTTCCCTTGAAATATACATAAAATGAAGAGGAACCGTGGTTTGCAGATTATGTTTCAGGTTCCACTAAACTCAAACAATTTTCTAGTCTCAACTCCGGTTGTTATTGTGTTGTTTTTTTTTGTGTGTGTTTTTTTTTTTCATTTCTACTTAGGAGTTCATAAAAATGCTTAGTATCCCAGAGAATAAAACTGGATTTATAAGAAATCCAGTACAAATATAATATAGATAATGATATAACCTGATCTAACATTTCCTATTCATACAGGAGTATAAAAGGCCCCTGCACGAAATCCGTGCAAGGGGCTCGGCCCTTGCAGCCCTGGCTTCACCCAGACGGTCACCCGGAAGGTCGTCTGGATGGTCCTCCTGCTGTTCAGCCATTTGGTCGATTTGCATATTACGCTTTTATTATTATAGATTAGAGATATTGTTATGTGAAGTAGAGTAAATCTTGAATATTGGAGAGACAAGATACAACTATCTTGAGGGTAACTTTCAGCAGTTATTTTTATTATCTGATTTGCAACTTTCATTATTTGGAAACTCATATTCAGGTGACAAGTACGATTTCTCAGATTTGAAATATACACAATTATTGTAACTTGATTATAATGTAGCTATAATATCTAGGATAAATTCCCTTCTGCACCTTGTAATATAACAAACACTAATTTCAGTTTTTTATTAAAAAATCACTTGAAAACAATGTTGTCATTATATGAATTAGTAACAGCTCTCCAGCAATGGAAACTTAATTTTTTCCCTATTAAATAACATGAGGTTTTAAAATAAAAAATGAAAACAAACAATGGTATTAGTAAAAATACATTTCAATGGAAAAGAGTACCTGTCACCCATGGTGTCATTCAGTTTATGACAAATACTCCTTTGCATATTTCTCTTATTCTGTCATTATTGTAACACACCCAATTTACAGTAAATTGAGCTTTTGCTGAAACAGACTATCAGTATAAAAGAATTTAGCATATTCTGATAAGCCAATACCCTACTTCATTTATAATGACTAGAGTAGTGTTTGAATTATACTGCCAAGTGATTTAGATATATAAGTGTGCCTGTCAAAAGATTTGCTATGTTTTATAAGAGCAGAAGTTTGCCTTAGCATAACTAAGCATTATAATCACTGGGCTTTGTGATCTCGTTTTCATATTTTCTAAGGATAGGGTTGTTTAAAATTTACATTTATTTATATATGAATTTATGTATATAATACATACAACATGCATTATATATACACTAGTAGCCCGTTTGCACGAAGATTCGTGCAATAGACCTTCATTCGCCTGGCTGCCTGCACCAGTTTTCTGCCAGCACCGGGGACCCAGGCCTTGGCTGTGGCCACCGCCTTCTGCCTTCTTTCAGGGTCCAGGCTTGGCCCTGGGCGGTGGCCTTGGGCTCGGCCGCACCCTGTGTCCCTGCGACCGATCGCAGGAGCCGACCCCCAGTGGTCTCCTGCGATCGGCGCAGGCTCCCTGCTGGCGCCCAAGGCCGGGAAAGCCTCCGGGCGTGGCTTGGTTGGTGGGCGTGGCTTGGGCGTAGCGAAGGTGCGGTCAATTTGCATATTTGTCTATTATAAGGTAAGATAAGACAACCCTTAAACAGCCAATGTGAGGGTTAGAGGTGCTGATACCCTACATAGTTGAATATTTGTATATAATTTTTTTGATTCACCCAAAACTTGTCTACTAACAGCCTACTGATATCATATGCATAGTTGGTTAACATATATTTTGTATGTTACATGTATTATGAACTGCATTCGAACAATAAAGTAAGCTGGAGAAAAGGTTATTAAAAATCATAAGAAAGAGAAAATACATTTACAGTATTTATTGAATTAAATCAGTGTATAAAGTGGACCTGTGCAGTTCAAATCCAGGTTGTACAAGTTGTTCAAGTGTCAAGTGAATAAATATATATATTTATTCCTAAACTAATTCTGGCACTTAAAATATTCAAGCGAAAAAACTGGAACAGAGAATAAATGCTTGATAATCATTATGAAGGAAATAAGGCCTATAGTTCTTATTAATCAATCATTAAATGAAACAATGAATAAATAAATGAGGGCTATTTAGTAAAGCATTAAAAAGGGAATCAGAGGTACATTTCACTGGCTTTCCAGGAAAAATCTCTTGAGCAAAATATGGAAAATCAAACTGGGTCAGAGAATGTTCCTCTTGAATCACTGAGGGCACTCGGGATACAGTGCTGCGTTTCTGAACAACAGAAAGGCCTGGCTGGGCTGGTGTGGAACCTGAGAGTACACAGGCATATTTGGGAGTAACCTTGTTAAAAGAAATAAAAATGTATTAGATCCCTGTGCTATTCTTCACTTACTTGAATTAAATAAATCAGTTTTCATAATTTTCCTACATAAAAAAATATTGCTTTGCTTTCAGAATACTATATTGCAGCTATAGCTAAGGAACTTTTGTTATAGGAGATATTTAACAACAGGAACAAATGGCCCCATTAGCTTAAAATAGAGATCTGATTTTCATCTTCTTTAAGACTCAAGATACGTTCCTGAGAAATGACTCAGTCAAATTTGTCAAATAAGTTTTGTCAATCTCACTCTGCTTCTTTTTTCTATGCTATTTAGTTCCAGATAAATGAATTCCTATGGGGAGCGAAAAAGGAATGTTTCTTCATTGGCCTTGGTAAGTAGGAAACTCTTTATTCCCAGAAGTCTCTATGATTCCTGATTCTTCCAAAAAACAATGTCTGAAATTCCATCTATATTTTACCCACTTAGCTTAAATATTTTATCCTTATTAAAACAGAAATTAACAGAGCCCTAGATGGGGGAGAGATAACACATTATTTTTCTGCTCAAATGGATCTGGAAGCAGCCAGAAGAAAACTGAGTATAGCGTTTCCTGCTAAATAGGATATTCCAAACTTGTCAATATGTAGCATCTTTGACACAGGGTGAGAAAGAAAAAAGAAAAGAAACGTTCCCATAATGAGAATTAAAAGGAAGTTTTGAAAAAAAGTTTTAATATTTTCCATACAGGCAGCTTTCTATTATAGGAATTGTTTGACTTGGAGGTATAGCACAGTGCCAATTTAGAATGGGATTGAAGGACCCCCAGAAAGAATCCTGATAGAGTCTCTGAGCATATCCTTCCCTCTTTTAAATGCAATCACTAGAACTTGGTTTCTATAGTTCAGGTTTTGGTTTTTGGCAGAACACAAATTCCCCTGGATAACTTATTTTAAGACCTTATCAATCATGTAGTTCTTAATTTGGTTTCATCTTGTTCTAAACACTAGCTTTCTCACTCTCTTGACACTCTTGTAACATCCGTTCTCATTCCTTCCTTTTACTGCCAAAGCCATCAGACTTTCTCACCACTTATGGTCAGATCTGCTACAATGCTTGTTTTGAAAATGGGCAAGTTTTCCTATTACAGTGATATATTAAGGAACTGTTTGAGCAGGACACAGATTTTTTTGTTTGCATATGCATTATTTTGTCCATGAGAAGCACTAGATGAATTAAAAAATTGCACCTGGCTGAAACCAGTCACAGAGCAACACACACACACACACACACACACACACACACACACACACACACTCGAGAACATCTGTAGGTATCTCTGTCCATAATGTGTGTATGTTGCCTCATAGGCTGTTGCAACTTTCTGTCTGATTTCAGATAACCTTCCCTCCATCACTTAACAATAACTCTTAAGCTGCTACATCCCTTATTATGCTCACTTCTGCAAGTAAATTTTAGGTCTTTTTCAAGGTTAAGTGTCATATTTATTGTAGTATATATTGTATATATTTAACTACATATATATTTTAATATACATTATATTTATATATTTCTGTCTATTTAATAAGGTTAAAATTATGCTACAGATTTTATTAGTTTCCTAAAGTTTTCTATTTTATTTTGTTTTGTTTGAAAGTTTCACTGCTATCATCCTCAATCCATTTTCTCTATAAGTGATATGGAATTTATTCTTCTGATTTCTATAGTATAGTGATTTTTAGAAACACATGATTAGATTATACTATGGTGGGTTGTACTTTGTCATTAGCTCTTTTTGGTGTGATTTAGCTGCCTACCATTTTATTGAAACTAATATCTAGAAGGCCACCAATGGTCATTCTAACTAATTCCAATGGTCTTGTCTACATTCTCAGTGTCCATAATTTTCACCATTATTTAATACTGCTGAGCACACCTCTCAGGTTTTTTTGCTTGTTTACTAGTATTTATTCTTATTTATTTATTTATTTATTTATTTATTTATTTATTTTTACCAACATATTACTGAACATATCTATGACCTTTCCTTAAATTTATAGGGGGTAGAAAGATACAGACACATGTTGCCTGACAGAGAAGGATAAGGTAAGGGCTTCGCCAGTTCTTCTGTTGGCAGAATTGGTGAAATAAAGAGATAGGATGTTATATGCATCCCATCTGCTTGGGGATATCACAAAAGATGCAGCTTCTGAGATAATAACAAAATCTGCTTACATAGAAATTCTATACATTCACTTATTTTTAAGAGGCAAGCTAATTGAGAATGGAACAGTCTCATTATTAACTTTATATTTTTTAGTACATTATAGATTCCAAGAAGTTGCCGTATCACTTGCCTCTAGCATTGCCCTTTTCCAGCACAGTGACTGCCTCAAACATAAGTGTTTCTTAATGATAAAGGAATATATACGGCTTGTAGTATAGTTGGTACTGAAAGTCAAAGAAGAGAGAGAACATTTCAGTGAAAGAAATGAAATCAACAGAGGGTTAGAGGCTCCTGGTGCATTCATAAAATATCTAGAAGAGTAGAAGATAGGAAGCAACCATGTTTTAAAGTTTTCTCAGTAGCGAGTTAAAGTGGACACTTATCAAAGTTTTCTTTTTTCCTGCCAATTATTTTTTTTAACTTTTTGCCAATACATTTGGATCTCACTAGTCTTTAAAAAATATTTTATTGATTTTTATAGAGAGAGGAAGGGAAACGGAGAGAGAGAAACATCAATGTGAGAGAGAAGCATTGATTGGCAGTCTCCTGCATGCCCCCTACTGGAGATCCAGCCCATAATCTGGGAATGTGCCCTGACAGGGAATTGAACCAACAACCTTTCAGTGCACTGGACACATTGGACAATGCTCAACCAACTGAACCATGCTGGCCAGGGCTCACTGTACTCATTTTATCTGAATATATATTTTTATTGATTTCAGAGAGGAAGAGAGAGATAGAATCATCAATGATGAGAGAGAATCATTGATTGGCTGCCTCCTGCATGCCTCCTACTGGAGGTCAAGCCCGCAAACTGGGCATGTGGAAATCGAACTCTGACGTCCTGGTTCATAGGTTGATGCTCAACCCCTGAGCCACACTCGCCAGGCCTCTATACTCTTTTAATAGGTTGTTTGTCTTTTTCTTATGTTCATAAAAACACAAAATGCCTTTTCTCCATATATATTCATTCAATTTCCACGTAAATTTGAAATATCAGATCAAATGCTAAATTTTCGGTGAAAATTTCACTGTCCACCCCAGTTGGAACTGATCTTTTAAATACAAGCATCTTGCAGCTTGCTAAAATATTAAATTTACTTATTTGCCATTAAAACAGGGAACCAACCGGACAACTCGGGAGGGGAGAGGCACTAGAGAAAGAGTTCATCAGCAATGGTCGATAATTTAATCAAGCATGCCCATGTAATAAAGCCTCCATGAAAACATAAAGGTTGAGGTCAAAGAGTTTCTAGGTTGTTGAACACATGGAGATGCAGGGAGGGTGTTGTGCCTAGAAAGGTCACAGAAGCTCTATGCCCTTTCCCCATACCATGCCCTATACATCTCTTTCATCTGGCTGTTTTGTAGTTATATCTTTTTATACTAAACTGCTGATCTTTTAAATAAAATATTTTTCTGAGGTTTGTGAGATACTCTAGCAAATTAATCAAATCTGGAGGAGAAGACAATGGGAATCTCTAATTTATAGCCAGTTGGTCAGAAGCACAGGTAACAACATAGTCTTGTGATTCGCATCCTAAGAAGAAGGGATCTTGGAACCTCCAAACTGCAGCAAATCAGTCAGAAGCACAGGTAATAATCTGGGTTTGTGACTGGTGTCTTAAGGCATAGAGGGGTCTGTCTTGTAGCACAGAATCCATAACATGTGAAATCTGATGCTATCTTCCTGTCGACAGATATAGGTTAAATTCTTAGACTTCAAACTGGTGTCCAAGAATTGCTTGGTGCTGTGAGGGAAACTTTTTTCCTCATATTGGAATTGGGTACTGGAACCTAAAAAGAGACTGATTGTGAAGAAATGAGTTTCAAGTGTCTATAATATCCAATTAAATAAATTCTAAAAGTTATTAGAAATAAAAGCTAGGAACTCAAGGTTGAGGTATTAGTGACAAACAGTTGGAAACCACTTGATCATTTGGATAGTTGTAGCAATATACCTAGGTTAGATCATATCATTGGCTTTCAGAGAAACAGAAGAAGCCTGACAAGGAGCTAATTATATAATAATGAAATTGCACACTTTTACAATTTTAATTATCCTTAACGTATTTGAAAAAGAGCAAGGAAAAACTTTGACCAAGGCAAAACATTCTAGTATTTAAGAGATTATCATGTTAAGGACAGTGTTTAAGAGGGTAAATAATCTAGAACATAATGAAATTTGTTCACTTATCCTCACAATATTTGAAGAAATTATGTCAAAGACAGATTTAAAGGGGAAAAATGCATAACTCAACATAAAGCCTGATCATTCCATGGAAGAAGATAAATACTTTCATTTGGATCTGGATTGGTGAAGGTGAAATATATGTGTTTGTGTGTGAATGTGTATGTACACACATGCATCCTCACATGCATATATACATATATGTACATATACACACATATACACACATGCATATATTTGTATGTGCATGTGCGCAGGCATATGTACCTTCAGTCAGTTTTAGGAACAGTAGACAAAGTAGTCCCCTTTCCCCCCCATTGGTTGCCTCCCTAAATCATTGCTCAGCAAGACATTCATCATCCAAGGCCATTCATTACTCTGATTCACTTCACTCCAAATGTATTTCTGGTAACATTAAATATAGTAATAATAAATTAGCTTTTGCACAACTTACTTGG
The DNA here is from genome assembly GCF_027574615.1 of Eptesicus fuscus. NCBI lineage: Eukaryota > Metazoa > Chordata > Mammalia > Chiroptera > Vespertilionidae > Eptesicus > Eptesicus fuscus. The sequence continues at coordinate 87,476,584 of NC_072475.1, read as the reverse complement.
CTCAAAAATCATTTTTAAAGATTATAAACATAAATATTATGCTAAATATTCTACTCTTTAATAAATAATTGGTTCTTTTTGAAACTTGATTTACTTGCCATTTTCTAGTGGCCATATAAGTTCTCAGCATTAGAAATGTGTATCAGCATATTCGGTGTGTTGAAAAAAAAACACCTATTCCCTCAGATATAAACTATTATGATAAAATATTTCTAGTTTTAATGTGTAAAATCCAGTAGATTTCAGTTCTTAATCCAATGATTCAAAATGTTCACAATGTCAGAAGATTTAGGGCTTCAAAATTTCATTGTTTTACTAAGTAAACCACTTATAAATCAAAAGCAGTTTCCCACTTATCACACTTACTTACTTTACTTGTACATCTTAAAACCCATGTAAAAGGAATTCTAATGAGTCTAGAAGTCCTTAATTATAGAATGACTGATATACTTGTATTTATGAAGCAAACCATCACATTATGGATTGTGATTGTTACTTTTTCTTTGACCTACTTAGATCATATACTTGCAACTCCAATAGTAAGTTTTAAAGTTTAACACAACATTCAATGTGAAAAAATGAAGGTATTCATTATCAAAACATAGATGGTTATGATTTATGAGTCATTGGCAAAATTACAAAACCTCAACAATCTTGTATTTCTGGCAATGTCTTATTAACTGTAAGCATGAATAAAATCAAGAGACTTAATCGAAAAAATAGACAGTGTTGACAAAAACAGTTATCCTCTATAATTTATAGTAAAAAACTATCAAGCATATCTTATTGTGTTTATGCTTAACATTACCAATTGAATTTCTGAGTGCTGCAGTTCTGATAATCAAATTAAATCCTAATGCCAACACAACACTATTTCCTGAGCATTATATAACTTGAAAAATATATTGTAAACTTTCAAATATTTATTATTACTTATTAATATTTACTTTCATTTTTGATAAATTGATTTAGAAACAAGAAGGACAGCAAAGAGAGAGAGGGGGGAGAGGGAGAAAAAGAGAGAGAAAGAGAAAGAGCAAGAAAGGGGACCTGCTTCCTTATTTATAAGTATGCTCAACTGAATACTTACATAACCCTTTAGTAATAATAAAACCTGTTTCTCATTATTAAGAATTTCATCCATTGCTCCCATAGGTTTGGACAGTATGCTTAGTTTGATAATAGAAAGCATTCTCCCTTTTTCCTACCAGAGATCTTCAAATGATTAGCTAATAATAGTTGCACAATGATTTCCAGATGTTGCTTACAATACAAGGAGTGTCCACTTATCTTCCACAAGGGATGGTGTGGGAATTGAGATTCTCTCTTAGCTGCAAAACAGAGATCATAGTGGGAATATTTCCCACCCAGAATCTGAAATTTTAAATGAGAGGAAATAGTGCTCCTCCTGATGCAAGCTTGTTGATTGATTGAAGAGATTCTGGAATTAACTATTTTAAGACTAAATTCTTGATATGCTAAAAGAGGGGTTGAGTTGCATAACAAACACCTTAGACTCTAAGGCTTAGAGGAGCAACAAAGAGATATTTGCACACTACTTTTATTTTCTGCCCCAAATGTGAACTTCATTTGTAATTCAGAGTGAGTATAAAGAACTATTTTAGGATGAGGTAAAAGACCCTGGTTCAAACTTTGGGCACTGAATCTCTGCAGTCCCTTCCAGCTGCAAAATTCAGCCACTCTCTTTATTCATCCCCCACCCTTTTTTCTTCTTCTTAGAATTAACATGAGATCATCCCAAAGGGACTTTGAAAATGATATGGTTTAATTTAGTCAAGTTTAATTAGCAGTGATAGTTAAACCTAAAAGGTCAAGCCATTCAGAATGCCACTTTGTTTGTACAATTGTCAAGTCAAATGACCTCTTCTTTTTGTACCTGGAGCTCTAGCTTTCAAACAGTGTTGATGTTGTTGTGATTATTTTTATCAAAAAAAGACCTGCTTGAGAAAAGACACTCAAGCAGATAAGCAGATATTTTTCATTTATTTCCTTAGGAAATTTAGAAAAGGAAATAAGAAAAGGCTGCTTAAAATCAAATGCACTTGTCCTCTTTTAGAAATGTCTGAGCTCAATGAAGACTTTCAGCGGACAACTCAGACTGGGAGGAGCAAGAGCACTGTCCTGGGAGTGCTAGAAAAGCAATGAAGATGACCAGGGTTAAAGGTCTAGTCAGGGAATCCCAAGGAAGTGGAAAGACCTGAAAGGAGACAAGGAGACCAAGGGAAGCTAGACCCTAAGTCTAGTGTATCTCAATCTCACCCAAGATTCTCATGACCCAGGCAAGAGCCCATCAGTTCAGAGCCAGAGAACTGAGTGCACAGGCACCAGTGATCTCTATAACCTAAGGCTAGAGAGCTCTCTGCATTGCTTGTCACTGGGAAAATGTTGGGACATGTGCACAACACTGTGGGGATAACTGATTATTCTTTTGAATGTTTTATGAGTTTATTTTTTTTAGGCCAGTTTTAGGTTTACAGTAAAATTGAGCATAATATACAGAAATTTCCCATATATCCCTTGTCCCTTAGACTCCCCTATTATCAACTTCACCCATCAGTGTGTATGGTATATCTTTGTTATCCAAAGGATTCACTCCTGTTGTACATTCTATGGATTTGGACATATGTATAATGACATCTATCTACCATTATAGTATCATATAGAGTAGTTCTGCCCTGGAAATCCTCTGTATTTAACCTATCCATCCATCCTTTTCTTCTAGCCCCTGGCCACCACTGATCTGTTTATAGTTTCCATAGTTTTTTTGTTTTTAATATATATGTATATATATATATATATATATATATATATACACATATATACATATATATATATATACACATATATATACATATGTGTGTGTATATATATGTGTGTGTGTGTGTGTGTGTGTGTGTGTGTGTGTGTGTGTGTGTGTATCGATTTCAGAGAGAGGAAGGGAGAGGGAGAGAGAGATAGTAACATCAATGATGGAGAAAATCATTGACTGCCTGCCTTCTGCATTCCCCCCAACCGCCACTGGAGACTGAGCCTGGAACCTGGGCATTTGACCTGATGGAATTGAACCATGACCTCCTGAGCCATACTGGCCGGGCTGGTTTTGCTTTTCCAAAATGTCATATAGTTGGAAACATGCAGTATGTAGCCTTTTCAGATTGGCTTCTTTCACTTAGTAATCTGAATTTAAGTTTCCTTCATGTCTTTTTTGGCTTCATAGCTCATTGATTTTTAATGATAAGTAATATTCCATTGACTGAATATACCAAAGTTTATTTATCCTTTCACCAACTGAAGGATATATTTTTCCAAGGTTGGCAATTATGAATAAAGCTGTTATAAACATGTGTGTGCAGAGGTTTCTGTTTATTTGTTTGTTTGAGGATCTAACCTTTCAGTTTCTTTTGGTAAATACCAGGAATGTAGTTATTGGTTCATATGGTAAGAGCATGCTCAGTTTTGTGAAACTGAAACTATATTCCAAAGTATTTATACCATTTTGCACTCACACTAACAATGAATGAGAATTCCTATTGGCACACATTTTCACCATCATTTTATGTTGTATGTGTGCTAGAATGTGTATATTCTAATAGATGTGTAGTGGTGTCTCATTGTTGTTTTAATTTGCACTTCCCTGATGGCATCTCATGGGGAGCATCTTTTATTTGCCTATTGGACAACAGTAAGTCTTCTTAGGTGAGGTGTCTGTTAAGATCTTTGGGCCATTTTTTAAATCTTTATTAAGATATAATTAACATACCATAAAATTATCCCTTTAAAGTTAAATGATTTTTAGTATGTTCACAGAGTTGTGCAACAAGTACCACAGTCTAATTGCAGAATATTTTCTTCACTCCAAAAAAGGAACCCTGTGTTTATCAGTCATTCCCAAATCCATGACTCAACTCCAGTTCTGATGACCATTATTCTACTTTCCGTTTCTATCCATTTGCCTATTTGGACATTTTTTGTAAATGGCCTCATGCAATATGTAGTCCATTGTGACTGGCTTCTCTCACTTAGCATTATGTTTTCAACATTTATCTATATTGCAGTGCTTATTAGTATTTCTTTCCCCCCCCTTTTTTTCTTTATTGATTAAGGTATTACATATGTGTCCTTAACCCCACATTACCTCCCACCCCCCACTCATGCCCTCACACCCCTGGTGTCTGTGTCCATTGGTTAGGCTTATATGCATGCATACAAGTCCTTTGGTTGATCTCTTCCCCTTACCACCCGCCCTCCCTTACCTTCCCTCTGAGGTTTGACGGTCTGATCAATGCTTCTCTGTTATCAGTATTTCATTCCTTTCTATTACCAAATAATATTCCAGTGTATGGATATGCCACATTTGTATATTCACTCATCACTTGATGAGTATTTGGGTGGTTTCTACTGTTTGGCTGTTACAAATAATGATATTGTGAGCATTTATGTACAAGTTTTCTAGTGGCATGCTTAACTGGTATTTACCTGGATGATTTGTATAGTAACTCTATGTGTAACAGTTTGAGAAACTGCCAAAAAAAGTTTTCTAAAGTGACTACACTATTTCATATTTTACCAGCAATATATGAAGGTTCTATTTCTGCACAATTCACTAAAACTTGTTATTATCTTCTTTTTTATTCCCCTCCTGCATTGTTTCATGCTCTTGTCCTTTCCTCCTCACATTAGCACTTCTGTCCAAGGCTTCATGCTCCTGTCCCTCCCTGATTTTGCTTATTCTCCCTAAGGTATTTGTGGCAAAAGTAAAATGAGTAGCACCCTATGAGAACATCCTTGCACTTTAACAAGCATTTTCTGAAGATAATATCAGCCCAAAGAATAAACCTCTACTGGTGATATTTAAGACAAAAGATGGTCTAATGAAGAAGACATTTGTGTGCAGATGGATGCTTACTGACTTCTAAAATCTTGGTGATGATACCTTTGAAGCTCATCCAACACAGAATCCATCCTGTCTTCTATACTTGGCTCCACATGTGAGAATGTTGATGAAAATTGGAGAAACATATCACCAAGGAACCATTTTAAGTCTGGAGCCTTTCATTCAGCTTTTATACTATGTCTGTTAATGTATGTATTGTGTCATATATACCTATCATTGTGTTACCAGAGAGCCCCAGGTATTAAAACAATGGAAACCATCAAACTAGAGAAATTCCAATCTGGGAGTCTATTTCTCCATAAAATGTCATGTATTTAACAGGTGCTGATATTTTGAAGCTAACGGCTCACTTCACCCCAATCTGAATGGTTCTTGAGGCAAAATTGCTGTGCTCAATCCTTTAGCAATTGCTGTGTTTAGAAACATAATGACAAATCTCTAGAAGTATACATTTTAGTGTGATACCAACCAATCTTTAAACCAATAGACTCCAGATCAATTTCTTTTAGATTGTGTGTGTGTGTGTGTGTGTGTGTGTGTGTGTGTGTGTGTGTGTGTGTGTGTGTGTATTTGCTCTTGAAAGAAATACAAATGCCTGGCATTGCTTTGGGAAATTAATTACACATGCATATACACAAGAGACATCACTAAAGGTTACAATCTTGGACTTTTCATGATAGAGTCCTAAAATTGACTGGGACTCTAGCAATTATCTACATTATGTTTTCTTTTTAATAATATTTCAAATTTTCAATTATAATTAATACTAGAGGCCTGGTGCACAAAATTCATGCACGGGGGGTGTCCCTCAGCCCAGCCTGCACCCTTTCCAATCTGGGACCCCTCGGGGGATGTCTGACTGCCGGTTTAGGCCCAATCCCTATGGGCAGTCGGACATCCCTCTCACAGTCCAGGACTGCTGGCTCCAACTGCTCACCTGCCTGCCTTCCTGATTGCCCCTAACCACTTCTGCCTGCCAGCCTGATCACACCCTAACCACTCCCCTGCCAGTCTGATTGATGCCTAACTGCTCCCCTTCCAGCCTGTTTGCCCCTAACTGCCCTCCCCTGAAAGCCTGGTCACCCCAACTGCTCTCCCCTGCAGGCCTGGGTTCCTCCCAACTGCCCTTTCCTGCAGGCTTGGTCACCCCCAACTTCCCTCCTCTACCAGCTTGGTCACCATTAACTGCCCTCCCCTGGAGGCTTGATTGCCCCCAACTGCCCTCCCTTGCAGGCCTGGTCCCTCCCAACTGCCCTCCCCTGCTGGCCATCTTGTGGTGGCCATCTTGTGTCCACATGGGGGCAGGATCTTAGACCACGTGGGGGCAGCCATCTTGTGTGTTGGAGTGATGTTCAATCTGCATATTACTGTTTTATTAGATAGGATAGAGGCCTGGTGCACAGGTGGGGGCTGGCTGGTTTGCCCTGAAGGGTGTCCTGGATCAGGGTGGGGGTTCCCTTGGGGCTTGGGACAGCCTGGGCGAGGGGCCTGTGGTGGTTTGCAGGATGGCCACGCCCCCTGGTGACCCAAGTGGAGGCCCTGGTATCTGGGATTTATTTATCTTCTACAATTGAAACTTTGTAGCCTGGAGTGGAGACAAGCCTTCTGCTCGCTCCGTGGTGGCAGCCATTTCTATTGGGATTTATGTATCTTCTATAATTGAAACTTTGTAGCCTTAAGTGGAGGCCTGGGCCGGCCAGGGTGTGCGGAAAGCTTGGCTTCCTCCATCGCCGGGGAAACCCAAGCACCCTTCTGCTCTCTGTGGCCATAGCCATCTTGCTTGGGTTTAATTGCATATTCGTTCCTGATTGGCTGGTGGGCGTGGCTTGTGGGCATGGCTTGTGGGTGTAGTGGAGGTATGGTCAATTTGCATATTACTCTTTTATTAAATAGGATACAATAATACATTAGTTTCAAGTGTACAACACAGTGATTAGACATGTACATAACTTAGAAAATGATCACCCAGATAACCCAGTATTCATTTGACACCATACATAATTTTTACAATATTATTGACTATGTTCTCTATGCTGTGCTTTATTTCCCCATGACTATTCTGTAACTACCAATTTGTACTTTTAAATCCCTTCACCTTTTTTACCTGTCACCCCAATTCCCCTTCCATCTGGCAACTGTCAAAATGTTCTATGTATCTGTTTCTGTTCTGTTTGTTTATTTATCTTGTTTTTTAGATTCCACATTTAAGTGAAATCATATGGCATTTGTCTTTCTCTGTCTGACTTATTTTACTCAGCAGATAATTCTCTATGTCCATCCATGTTCTTGCAGATGGCAAGATTTCATTCTTTTTTATGGCTAAGTCATATTTCCTTTTATATATGCACCACTTCTTCTTTGTCCATTCATCTATTAATGCACATTTAGGTTGCTTTCATGTCTTGGCTATCCTACCTAATAAAATAGTAATATGCAAATTGACCGCACCTTCGCTACGCCCAAGCCATGCCCACCATACAAAGCCACGCCCACCAGCCAATCAGGGCGAGTATGGAAATTACCCAACAAATATGGCGGTTAATTTGCATACACTGAGGGAGGGAGGAGTGAAGACTGAAGACAACTTAGAAGGGAGATGGAGGAAAGCAAGATGGCTGCCAGAGGGAAAGCCCGGGCAGGGCGGGGCGGGGCGGAGTGGGGCGGAGCGGGGCGGGTGGCAGTGGTGTGGGTGCAGGCTCGGTGGCCGCAACAGTGGCGGCAGTGGCAGTGGCAGTGCATGCGGCCGCAGCGGCTGCTTGCAGGATTTTTCCTGCAAATGGGCTACTAGTTGTAAATAATACTACAATGAACATATGGATGATACATATGTATTTATTACCATTTTATTATTCATATTTTGCTGGTTTGAGCCTCTGTTTCTTCTACTCTACTGTTGATTCCCTGTAAAGTATTCTTTATTTCAGTTAGTGTATTCTTTATTTCTGACTGGTTCTTTTTTATGTTTACCATCACCATTTTGATGTTTCCTATCTCTTTGTTGAAGTTCTCACTGAGATCATTGAGCCACCTTTTAAGCAGTGCTTTGCACTCTGCCTCTAGTAAATTTCTTGTCTCCACTTTGTTTTTGTTGTTTATTTTGTGGTTGTTCTAGAGTTTTGATCTTTTATTTAAAACATGCCTATTTATTTCCTCATTTTGGCTCCCTCCCTAATTTTGTTTCTATGTATTTGGTAGAACCACTACATCTCTCCTTCTCAGTACAGTGCCCTTAAGTAGCAAGTGTCCTTTAGGGCCCAATAATACAGCCTACTAGTTCATATGAGCTGGCCACTTCAGGTGCTCCCTCTATGTGAGCTGTATGCACCCTCTTGTTGTAGTTGAATCTTGATTGCTGTCAATAGAAAATATTTCCCCCCCAGATTGATTGGCTGCAAGGCAGGCAGTTACCACAGTAGAGGATCTGTTGTGTAGAGGACAACCTCACAGAGCTGGACTCACTTCAGCAGGGCTCTGGTACCTACTGAGTCTGCCCCTTCAGTGTGTTAATTGTAGAGGTGGTTAGGTGGTGCTTGGATACATCCTGAAGCTGTCCACTGGGTGCACTGATTCTAAGGCCTCTCAGGAGGTGCAGACATGAGGTCAGCATGAGCTACAGAATGATCTTCAGATGACTGCTACCTTTGCTAGGCTTGGAAGTGCCAGGGAGAGGCCAAGCTGCAATTCAAGGCTAGCTGCAGCTAGTGCTAGACCTGGGGCCATTTAGCAAGAGGTACAGGGTATGCTGGGATCAGATGCTGCCTGTTTGAGAAATTTTAGGAAAGTTGGTCATATGAGCCAATACAGGTGGTTTGTATGGAAAAGCCACTGAAAACAACTTGGGTGGGGCTGAAAATTGGGTTTGGTGAGATCTCAAGGAATCACAAGAGCAGGTTGAATAGTATTAGCCAGGTTTATGGAGGCTCAGATATGGAAGCCACCTGGGCTCTGTAGAGAGGAGGGCTTAGCAAAGGAACAATGGCCTCTGCCAGCACTTCCGTCTGTGAGAAAGCTGGCCCTTCAGCCCTTGTCCTGAAGTCTGACACTTTAGTCCCTCCCACTATGTCCTTGGTTTCTTTTGAGCATCCAAAGTGCTGCAGCTCTGAGTGAGTGAGTCAGAGTAAATCTGTGTGTGGATCCTTTAAGAGAAACAACCTGGGACCCCAGCAGCCATCTGTCTTACTCAGCCACAGTCCTCGCTGGTCTTTCCAGCCAGAAGTTATGGAGATTTCTCTTCCCAGCACTAAAATCATGGTGGAGGGATTATGGAGGGATGTACAGGGATGGTGGAGGGTTGGGACCCCTTGCTCCTCAGGGAAGACCTCTGGAGTGGAGATACCACTCTCAATTTTTAACTGGCATACATGGGTGTGGGACCTGCCCGTTCTGCATCTGTGCCCCTTTACCAGTCTTGATGCAGCTTGTTTATATCCTTAGCTATAGGACTACTGTTCAGTTAGGTGTAAAGCAGTTTTGAATGATGGTTGTTCTGTAGCTTAGTTGTAATTTTAATGTTGTTGTGAGAGGTTCCGAGTACCAAGTTTACCTATGTTTACATCTTGACCTGAAACTTACTATCTTTTCAATTATAGTCATCCTAGTTGGTATGAAGTGGTATCTCATAATTTTGATTTTCATTGCTATACTAATTATTTAGCCACTTGTATATTTTCTTTGGAAACATATCTACCTAGATCCTTTACCCATTTTGAAAAGATAGACTTCATTATTTACAGCAGTTTTAAGCTCACAGCAATATTGAGAAGGTACAAAGATTTCTCATATTGTGGCCTATTTTCTAAATTGGTTGTTTTGTTTTCTTAATGTTGAGTTTTAAGAAGCTATTTGTATAGGACCAGAGGAATAGGTATATGGAACATACTGACAGAGGTCAAAGAGGAGGGGTTCGGAGGGCGCTGGATAAAAGAAGGTGAAGAGATTAGCCAAATAACATATATGCATAGCCCATGGATACAGAAAACAGTATGACAATGACCAGATGAAGGGGGTTCAGGGGTGTATGGAGATAGGCAAAGGTGGGGTTATAAATGGGGGATATCTGTAATAATGTCAAAAATAAATAAATATAATAAAATTGTCTCAAAAATAGTTCTCTGTTTATTTTAGATATGTCTTTTACTAATATGTCTTTTGTAATCATGTCCTCCCAGTCTGTGACTTGTCTTCTTATTCTCTTGATACTGTCTCTTACAGAGCAGAAGTTTTTAATTAATGAAATCCAGTTTATCAATACTTTCTCCCATGGATCATATCTTTGGCATTGTACCTGAAATTCACCCCAAAACCCAAGTCATCTAGACTTTCATCTGTATTTTTCAGGTATTTTATGATTTTGCATCTTTAATTTAGGTCTGTGATCCGTTTTGAGTTATTTTCTGTGAAGGATGTAAGGTTTGTGTCTAGATTCATTTTTTTTCTTTTTGCATGTGGCTGTCCATATGTCCAGCACCATTTATTGAAAAGACTAACTGCTCCATTATATTGTCTTAGCTCCTTTGAAAAAAAATAAGTTGACTGCATTTATGTAAGTCTATTTCTGGGCTTTCTATTCTGTTCCATTGACTGTCATTTTGTCACTGTCTTGATCACTGTATTTATGGTACATCATAAAATTGGATAGTGTCAGTCCTCCAACTTTGTTGTTCTTCTTTAATATTGTATTGGCTGTGCTGGATCTTTAGCTTCTCCGAATAAACTTTACAATCATTTTGTCATACTTCACAAAATAATTTGGTAAGATTTGAATGAGGTTTTATTAAATCTATAGGTCAATTAGGGAAGAACTGGCACTTTGACCATAGTGAGTCTTTCTATCCATGAACAAAGAGTATCTATACAGAAAATTAAATATCTGCTTATTTGCCAACTTTATGTTTTCTTTGCTGAGGTGTATATTCAGGTATTTTAGCAATTTTTAAAAATTAACTTCTTTATTGAGATATAACTTACATACCATACTATTATCATTTAAAATTAACTCAAATTGCAATATAGTTTAGCATTCATAACAATGATTATTATAAACACAGAACAATAAACTAACAAATTAACAGTGTAAGTAAATTGTCTTTGATATAAATATATATTTCTCCTGTGTCTAATTATAGCTCAATAGTAGTACATATAGTGTAAATGTTTCATTTCTAAAACATACAGGTACTTTCTAGCCTTATAGTTTATCTTCAATTTCTCCATTTTATAGAAGTTCACTCTTTAGCTCATGTAGTTTGCTCCTTTTGTTGACCTTGTCAATTTATTTTCAAATATTGTCCTAACTAGCTTTTGTGTGTTTCTCTCTATATAAATGTACTTGGATTGCTTATCGGTTAATCCTTGGTTTATAACTTCATTTTTTTACATCTCATTTCTGAATTAGTTACTGCCATTTTGATTGACCTTTTTAATCTTAGTAGAGTCTGTCCTATAGCAGCAATAAAAATTATACATAGTAGCCAGAATGTTGTCTTACTACAAGTTAAATACTGGTAGAATGACTTCAGGAATTTTCACTTTGAAATAAATTATTGAGATCATTTGTACTCTAACATTGAATTTTTTTTTCCATTTTCTAGATGTCTGGAACTAACAAAGACATTTTTAAAGTAAAAACATTTAACAAGTAATTAAAATATTATTAATAGGAATGAGGAACCTTTAAAATATTTTACTATAAAAATAAACTTACATATAGGTTATGTTTAAATATGTTAAACATTTCTAATTATTAATCAATGATCTTATAATTATAATCAACTAGAGACCCGGTGCATGGATTCATGCACCGGTGAGGTCCCTCTGCCTGGCCTGCACCCTCTCGCAATCCAGGACCCCACCAGTGCACTATTGGGCTGTGGAGGGACTGCGGGAGGGCTCCAGGGCATGTCCGTCCTGTCTCACCCAGTCCCAATTGGCCACCCCCAGCAGCAACCCAACCTACTGGTCGGAGCATCTGCCCCCTGGTGGTTAGTGCACATCATAGCTACCGGTCAAACAGTTGAATGGTCAAACAGTCACTTAGGCTTTTATATATATAGATTATATTATAACTTGATAGTCAAAAATGAATAAAGAACTCACTATGTTCCTTTTTTAAAACTACTTGCTCCATTAAGCTTATATCATGATGCTACATCACCCTCTTTTCTCCTCATTAATTTCAGATACCAACTTTTTTATTCCATTAAATCAGTGAAGTCTTTGACTCCATGATCATACTCTGTGTCCATACCTACTCCTGCAATCATTCTAGGTAGTTTCAACAACTACCACAAAAATTCATTCATCTTTGCCTCTCTGCTACTTGACCTCCTTATTCTGTCCAATGATAGCTTACTTCACTCCTTCCAGTTCACCCATTTCCTCAATTATACTTAATAATTACCAGAAAATCTACTACCATTAAAATAATTAATTCAAATATTCCACTCTCTTCTGAAACCTCTCTAAAGTTTGCTTATTATAGTATCCCAGTAAAATGGTTTTAAATCTTATTAAAACTTAATCCAATGACATTTTCACATTCTTTCAGTTTGTCACCTTCTCTCAACACTTCTCTCCTTATAAATATTAGATGCCATAATTTATCAATGTAATTGTTTTGATACAATACTTAAAATTTGTCTGACCCTTTTACTTATGTTGTTCTAACCTGGGAAACAGCCTCTTTGGAGTCTATTTATTTCTGAAGAAAATCATATAACCAGATAGATCAATATCACTATGAATTCATGATCCATATCCTCAAAGCACTAATTTTTCCAGCATGTCTTCTTTATTACATTTACTTTCCCACTCTCTACAATGATGAATTCACAGGATTCAATCTTTTAAAGCCTCCTCCCTTCAATCTCAACTATGACTTTAGCTTTACTTTATTGAGAAAACAGGACATATATTTAAACAATCAATTCATAAACTTACTTCCATCTATCCAGATCTTCTCTTTCTTCCCTCTTTTTGAATAGAAGAAATTTCTTTTTTTTTCTTGCAGAACATACTCTCTTATGTGCCTCAAATTAGAAGACAGTTGTTCATGGGTTTCTTATGCTCTTGCACAATGCAAATATAGACACTGACAGCATTTACCCTAGACTACCTTTTCAAGGTTATTTGTGCAGTGAACATCCTTGGAAGATAAAATAGTGTGACCCTCTGGGGCAGAGGACAAATGTGTTTGCCATCCTGTATAATAAAGATAGTTTTCTACCATGACAAAGATTGGAAAGGTTTGAATGCAGTCCATTATAAAATATCCAGGTTTCCTAAGCTAAGGTTTCCTCAGCTATAAAAAACAAAACAACAACAAAAACAAAACAATAAAAAACCCACTGCATTTAGCACCAATCTGAGTCTGTCTACTTCATCCTCATAACACTTGAGAGGCAAGAAGAATTGACACAAGTCTCAGGCTCAAGATTGATGTTCCATGAGTCAAAAAGTCTTTTTATTCTAAGTAAGTAGTATTTATTTATTTATTTTCAACTCAGAAGTCTAGGAGTTTCCTTTTTAACTTTATTCGCCTGCCCTTTTACAATGTATTACAAATTTTCATCAATTTCACCTGAAAAATATACCATACTCTACTACTATCTCTTTTCATTTTATCATCCTAATCTATGCCACCATATCTCTGTCAGCTGTACTCAAAGACAATCTCCTGCTTCGTAATTGCTTTTCCCTTTCCTGGTCCAGCTATAATCCTTTCAGTTCCTTAGATGTCATAATGATCATTAAAATATAGAAATCAAATTATGTAATTATCTTTTTAAAAATAAATAAATAAATAAATAAATAAATAAATACCTTTAATAACCACCTATTACACTTAGGAAAGGATAACAAATTATTACAATGGTCTACAGGACCCTAAAATTGCCTGACATTTATATATCTCTCAACCTTCATTTCACCCCATACTCTCTTCTTCTCCGCCAGTGATGCCAGCTTATTTAAGTTTACTGATATTACCAAATTATTTATTTCATAAAATATTTTTGCCTGTATATTTACACTGCTTATAATAACCATAAGCTTATTATTTCCTTGGATAACTACTCTTTGTTTTTCAAATCTTAGTTAATTTTCAGTAACTGCATAATATTAATTTATTTCATATTATTTGGCAAAATTTGCAATTATATTGTATTTATGCTTATTTGTTCACATAACCCAAACTTCAATGCAGAACCATTTATTTTTGTTCACTATTAAAATTCTAGAAACTAGAAGAATGCTTGGAACATGGTGGGTACTTATTTTGTTTGGTATGTTTTGAAAAGAAATGAGTATATCAACAGAAAACTCAAATTGCAAGATAGAATTTGTTCCTTCGTAGAAGCTGACTATATTTTATTACTTTATTAAAATTCACATTCCCATTTTATTTATAGTTGGCTTTTGATTAACTCCCTATGAACTTTGTCATCTCTGCCAGCATTTACTGTGTACCCTCAAAGGTAATATAATTGTGCTGAGGTTACCCAATTTGGTTATCTGAAACGTTAGTATGGGACCAGAATTGATTTTACTCTGTTGACATGACTCAAGTTGATTACTAAGCAAGTTATATAATACTCTGAGTTCTGTCTATTCAGAGTTCAATCTAATCAAGCTACTTTCAACTTTTATTACTCAGTATAAGAAGATAAAGTAATATTGTAAACATGGTTGACCCAAGAATCAGAAGGAATCCTATATGAAATAAATCATAATACATAGAGTAAATAAGACTGGTTAGGAAATAGTTCTTATTTTGAGGTTTCATTTTTATTTTTAAACAAACACTGAAAGTAAACATTTATTTTTGAAAAGTAGTAACTAACATTAGTTTCAAATTTTTGTACTATTTTAAAAATTATTAAAGTTCAAATTAATGTAAAATATAGGTGCTAAGTAGAAACTACACATTTATTATAGAAATATCATTGTCTAAATAGGGGGTTATCAATTCTTATTTTTAGTTTTTTGGTAAAAGGACAACCTTTAAAATACTTATATGCATCAATGTCTTTGAATACAAATTTTAGTTTTAAATTTGTACAAATTATGTGAAGATTCTTAAGTATTATTTGTTCTAAAATATAAATGATCAAAACAATATTTCTGAAATATTTTGAAATATTTCTGTAGAACTGAGAATCAGATATGAGATATTCAGTTAACAGTATAGAGGTTTATTATAGCTGTCATCCTTCAACTTGAGTGGATTTGGAATAAAAACACATTTTTTTGGCTCATGTTTTGGTATTATTTTAAGATTCCTTAGTCTGAACAAGAGTTGGATGTGAAAACATACTTTTTGGCAGTCGATAAAAATGCTATCACAGACATACACATAATCTGGTCATTGTAGAGATTTTAGAAAATAGAAAGGTATTATAAATGGGTAGGTAGAAATTGCCTATATAATGAGTCTGTGATAAAATTTTCTTTTTTTTTATGGATGTAATAAATAGTAGTTATACTATAAAACATTACATCACCCAGCAACTACCAAGTCACTTCTTTGGGTCAGACTAAGGTTTTTATTGTTTATAACATGTCCTGACATAGTGACCTATATTAGAAACAGTGCCCAGTTTCAATGTCTAGAATCAGACAAACTTCTGGGATTACATCATGAATTGAACATGAGTTAAAGAATGTTGAATGAGATACTGCAGGAAGAATATCAGATGAAGGTTTTGCAGTACACACACACACACACACACACACACACACACACACACACACACAGTAGCATACATGTATTAACTCATCATCGCTATTGACCAATAACTATTGTGTATCTTTCATCATTCCCTTTTCTGAATCAAAAAGTTTTTCTTGTGCTTTTACTACCCCTACTCCATCAATGTTTATTGGATATATTTTTGGTTGGAAGTGGGCAGAGAGCTTTTCTTTTAGCCATTGGGAAAAACTTCTGGGTTTTATGGAGAAGGTTCGGCAGAGATCCTGTACATTGGATTGAACATAGCATCTGTCTGGGGCTCTGGGTTATCTCCCATGGGGAAAGGCAATGATGTATTGCCTTTAATACTTAAATACAATAAATACTTATGGGAAGAACAATGCAAATAATTATTCAGAGAGTACAAGTTTAAACTATGGCAGACAATGATAGTTATTTAAAATTATTCTTGGTTTCACAGAGAGATTATATATCTTGGCATCCATTTAAGTTAGACATTTGCACTGATTCTAGCTAAGAGAATTTGAATGAATTTAATGTATGCATTTTCCAGGTCTGAGATACAAAGTCATCCCAAGCACTTTTTCCCTTACAGAGAGTTGGAAAACCGACGCTCAGAGTCATCTCAGAAAAAACACAGTAGAGTCTCCATCTGTTTCAGTTCCTGGGATGAATGCCTAAGTGCATCATCAAATGGCTGACTTGCAAACTCACCCAGCACTTTTATAGAAGAAATACAATTCTATTGTTTTCAAGCCTTTTTATATTTTTGGCCTATTTGTAGTAACAGCTAGCATTATTTTCACTCTTTAGTTACAAAAAAGAGAAAAATAATCCAAGTAATTAATTAAAGTATATATTAAACACATGTTTATATTTCTAAGAATTATCTTAGTATAACTAATAAATAATAAGATACTATTAAACACTTTGGTAAAAAACAACAACATTCATTTACCTTAAAGAGAAATACAGAAATCAATTTTTACACTCATGACCAAACAGAATTATATAAGTATAATGAAGAAAAACAAACATGCTATATTTTTATTATATGTCGAGTAGTCTGTCTACATTAATATTTCTCAGCTCTAGCTTTACATTAGACCAACTTGTGAGCTTTTATAAAACACTGAGTCCTAATATCCACTTATCAGGCTTTAAAAAAAACAACAACTCCTGAAGGGATTCTACTATGCAGCCAGAATTCAAAACTACTCAACTTTACAGTTATAAGTTAGCAAATGACTAGTTACATGCCTTATTTTCATTCCCAAAACTGGTTAACTGTCTGAATATTTTTTAACCAGGAGTTGAACCAGGACCATCTACAAATTTCTATGGAAGTACAAATGTCTTGTTTCATATGTGAAAATTCTGATTTAGAAGGTTTAGGACAGATATTTTCAACCTTTTTCATCTATGCCACACATAAACTAATTATTAAAATTCTGCAGCACACCAGAAAAATGTATATATGTGCCGACATGCCAAAACAAACAAACAAACAAACAAACAAAAAACAGGAATAATTTTGATTGATTTACAAAAAAAGTAATAATAGCCAAAACCGGTTTGGCTCAGTGGATAGAGTGTCGGCCTGTGGACTGAAAGGTCCCAGGTTCGATTCCGGTCAAGGGCACGTACTTTGGTTGCGGGCACATCCCCAGTGGGGGTTGTGCAAGAGGCAGCTGATCGATGTTTCTCTAGCATCGATGTTTCTAACTCTCTATCCCTCTCTCTTCCTCTCTGTGAAAAATCAATAAAATATATATTTTTTTAAAAAGTAATAATAATAGTGATTACCTACACTTTTTGCTCCAAAGTTAATTTTTAACAAATCAGGTTCTATACTTGTATGTAAAGATTTCTAGTACCAAGAATTAAGCAATCAGATACAACCTTATTATGTGACATGACCAATAAGATGCAACTGTATTTTATGATATGTATTTATGGTTCAAGACAGGGTATTTACATTGTACAATTATTGTTGTGTTAGCTATTGCCATTTTTAAGTTGACAATCTAAGGAAAAAGAGGTCAGTGCCCCTGACTAAATAGTCAGGTATTGCATGTTTTAAAAATTCTTGCAACACACCAGTTGAAAATCATTTTTCTAGAATAGTGAGGTCCATAGCTTAAGACTTTCTGTTATTCTGAAGAAGAAGAAAAAGAAGAGGAGGAAGAAGGAGGATGAGGAGGAGGAGAAGGAGGAGAGGAGGAGGAGAGAGGAAGAGAAGGAGGAGAAATATGAATAATAAAATGACAAAAAATACATATCTATCAATAATTGAATCTAAAAATCAAAATAAACAAATAGGGAACCTAATGAAAAAAATAAACTGATGAATAAAATAGAACCAGAGGCATGGAAACATGGAACAAACTGATGAATCTCAGAGGGAAGGAGGAGTAGGAAGAGATTAACCAAATAACTTATATGCATATATGCATTACCTATGGACAAATAGGGTGGGGATGGCCTGAGTTGGGGCTGGAACTGGGTGGAAGAAGGAAATGGGGGAGAGGAAGAGAGGACACCTGTAATAATCTCAACAATAAAGATTAAAAAAAAAACCCATAATGATTTTCTTTTAATGTTAACCATGGCAGGCCATACCAGCATTATGTTTTGTTGTTGTTTGGTTGATTGTTGCTTCTACTACCTACTGAGCAATATTTGGAATGATAAATAAACAGATTTAAGTGAAAAACTGTTCAGGAAAGCGTTTGTCAAAATGCCTTATATTCTTGCTCAATTTTCCTTTTTATATTACCACTAGAGGCCTGGTGCATGAAATTTGTGCACTGGGCCGGGGGGCTCAGCCCATCCTGTGCCCTCTCATAGTCTGGGAGCCCCACAATGGATCACCCCAAAGAGGTAGGCCCTGCCCACCTGCCACAGTCTGCTGGTCAGTGGCCTGGGCCTCCCTCTGAAAGGCGATCATGGGGTGATGGCCGGGCCCCCGATCAATTGCATGGCATCCACCTTGACTGGCCTGATGCCAGTGGGTGTCATAGCATGGTGGTCTGGACGGCCGTTTGCATATTATGCTTTTATTATTATAGATATCATCTTACCTGATGTGTCTAAAATTCCTTTAATACAGAAATAAGAATGACAATGACTATTGGTCTAAACTTAAAATTTTAATGAAGCAGTACAAGGATCAAAAATCATTCTAGCTATTGTTACATCAATTAAACAACTACTCCAAATGTCTAGTATCAGAATCTTTCTATCTTGAAGATGGAGGGAATTAGGAGAGTATCTGAAGTAATTATAAGGACAGGATCTTTCTCAAAGAGAACAGAGCTTATCTCAGACAGATTAAAAGAAACCAGCTTGTGTAAGTCAATATTTTTATCAGAGTTACCCCATTAATCTCAGTTTTTTTGATAAATAGAATCTGTTCCATATGTCATCTTTCTTTTTCTGTCTACTAATTCAAGAAATTTTAAAATTGGGAGGGGGGAGGGGTCTTACCTTAATTCTTCTTCCCAAAAGGACGAAGGTACTATTCTAGGTTATTGTTACTTATATAAAGGTAGAAAAATATTAATTATATTTTACATATAAAATATTAAAGGTCATTTAAAAAATTTTTTTAGAATTATAATGACTATTTTAGTCAATTTCCACTCACTCCAGAAAACTTTCCATCTAACTTCTATATAGGCACAACTTCCCTTTGCCTTAAAAACGTAGAGAGTCATTAGGGCCAACACCTTAAATAGTTGTTTCTTTTTCTATGATTTTCCTTTCTAGAAGGAAATCAACTTGAGTAAGTTATTAGTCATCCCTTTCAATTATTGCACCATCAATTGCTATAAAAATATTCTGAATTATATTTGTTTACTATGAACCCCATAAATTATTGTATGTGAAAATAACATGTTCTGGATTTTATAACTGCAAATTAGATCATATTTTTTGAAAGGAGGCATTAGTTAAATTACATAATTGAGCTACAAAGCCTGAATAGGTCTTATACTGATATAATGTTGACTCCAATATTTTGGGAATAGAGCTTTAAATTTCTTCTAATTAAGTGATGATTGGACTTAGAAGACAAAGCAGATCTGAAAATTCTGCTGCGACCAAATGACTTCAGAAGTAGAGAACAAGTTACATAGAAATTGAGGACTAAACAAAGTCTTTTTATACATATACATACATACATACATATACACATATGTATATATGTATGTATGTATGTATGTATATATGTATATGTATATATATATATGTCTGTGAATTCAATGCTCAAACTTCTAACTAAGATCAGAAATAATAAAATATAATTTTAAATATACAATCTCTTTTTTCCTATTATTTGATCATTGGTTAAAACGACATAAAGACATGTACAACTGACTTACTATTATGAAAAAACATATAAAAGAAAGCATTTAAAGTCATGAGACAAAATTTCTTGGGTGAAAAATTTGTTTCAAATCTCCACCCCCTTTATTTTTTCTATCTATTTATTGGAAAAGTAAAGATTACCCTATAAGTATCACCAGGCAAACAATTCCAATCTTCCTTTGAAGTAGTGCAACTCATGTTATCAAAGCATATTTTTTTCATTCCTATAAAAAAAATTGATCCACTATTAACACCATATGGAAAAGGTCAAAATCAATCTACACTTACTTTAATTTAGCAATTGCTATGAGATGTAGTCATATAGACATGAGAGAATCTTCAGAGAGACATTCCTGTATATCCTAGTTCTTAGAGCTAAATAGATTTCTCTGGTATAACTAATTATGAAACAATCATCTATGTTTAGTTGAACACTTGATTTCAATTAATTCTCAATCCTGTTGTGATTGCATTATATATGCATGATTCCCCCATTTAATAAATTTGTCATAATAAAACAGCAGACATGTTGTAGATTTACTAGGCTGTGAGATTTTTTTAATAGATAGGGCTATTTCCTATTTATCTTTTTATCTTCAGAACTTAGAGTCCTGTACTTTACATAAAATATAAAATTAATATGTATTTCATGGATAAATGATTATGATATAATTAAATTGAGAGTATGTTTTGAGGAGGAAGATATTACCATAAGCCAAAGCATGAAAAAAAATTTGGAAATTCATTTATTTTTATGATAGCTTTAAGCTATTCAGCAAGTTTTGAATTTTGGAAGGCCAGAGACATTATTGAGATTCTGATGGAAGCTATGAACACATTTATATGAAAAATATGCATGTGAATATTTATATATTTTTTGCACATAATTTCAGGAAGTCTTCAGATATTCATAATTCTCTCCATTGATACATCTCTGGGTACATGAGCCTTAGATAAATAAATGTTAATATTTTATCTGATTTTTTAAAATCCCAAGATATGAATATATATCAAAGTTCTTAATACTAAATAGATTTTCCTGTTACAAACAAATTTGAAACAAACAATACTTGATGTCTTAATTGTGGAGGTTATATGGGTGAATGTAATTGTCAAACTCTTGAAATTATATACTTATTATTTACTAGAGGCCCAGTGCACGAAATTCATACACTGCGGGGGTGGAGGTTGTCCCTCAGCCCAGCCTGCACCCTCTCCAGTCTGGGACCCCTCGGGGGATGTCTGACTGTTGGTTTAGGCAGACATCCTTCTTGCAATCTGGGACTGCTGGCTCCCAACTGCTCACCTGACTGCCTACCTGCCTGATTGCCCCTAACTGCTTCTGCCTGCCAGCCTGATCACCCCTTAACCACTACCCTGCCTGCCTGATCGATGCCTAACTGCTCCCCTGCTGGCCCTATTGCCCTCAACTGCCCTCCCCTGCCAGCCTGGTCATCCCTAACTGCTCTCCCTTGCATGCCTGGTCCCATCCAACTGCCCTCCCCTGCAGGCCTGGTCCCCCCCAATGGCTCTCCCCTGCACGCCTGGTCCCCCCCACAACTGCCTTCCCCTGCAGGCCTGGGTCCCCCCAACTGCCCTTCCATGCAGGCCTGGTCACTCCTAACTGCCCTCCCCTGCTGACCTGATCGCCCACAACTGCCCTCCCCTGCTGGCCATCTTGTGGTGGCCATTTTGTGATCACATGGGGCGGCCATCTTTTGTGAGGGTGTGATGGTCAATTTGCATATTACCTCTTTATTATATAGGATTATTTATTTTAAAAGACTAATAGCTTTTTAAAACCCCATAAATATGTAGCAGAAAAACAAATCTGAGAAAAACATTAGTGTGTAAGTGTGTTATGTGACATCAGGGACAACTTTTAATTTATATTAACAAAAAATTGAGGACAATGCCGTAGTCCAAAAAATCTTTTTTAGTACACAAGGGGAAAACATATATAGCCATAGAATGGCTTGCATTATGTAGTCTATAACCAGAGCCACATAAAAACAAACAAAGAAACAAAAGAGTTTTTTCTATCTCAGGTCTAAAGTCTTTTCTTTTGTATTTTCTCCTAAATTCCCAATGCCTTACTTTTTATCAAAAATCTTCTAAAATTTTTAAAATATACATTAAAAATTTTATTGAGTTTTCATTGTCAGATGGCCAATGTGATCAATATAGTTGGTGGAGTCTCATTTTTGTGGTGTTTCTTTAAAAGAAGCCAAAGAGGTTCAGCTATCTTAGAGAAACTGAGGTGAAGACCTACCCATTTTTATTTAAACAGGATATATACCATTTATCACAAAACACCTTCTTCTCCAAATCTATTTTGACATATTGTAGTTCAAATATCAGGCATGTGGGAATATAGCTCTTGTGCAGTTCATGGTATGTATTTGTGTGCTAGGACAAAATGTCAGGAATGGGGTGAGTAATGCAAATTGAAGTCATCTGCTTATTTTCCACATGCTTGCTCAGAGCAAGCAGCTGCAAAGGAATTTCTCCCATGTTGCTTTGTCCATGACCTTGACCCTGAGAGTACCATCCTTCAAAGAGAAATGAAGAATCTCTTGAGGGAACTGTATTATTAATTTACCTATGTTCTGGTCCTCTATAAATAATAGTGCTTTGTATTTTTGTAGTCCAATATCAGTATCTTAGTTCACATGCTTTTCTTAAAGTATGTTCTACATCGGTCAAGAGAACATAAGAAAAACAAAACAAAACAAAATAAAACATTAGTTCACTATTGTATGGACCTAATCAGAAATAAAATAAATTAAAGGGAAATTTCCACATATATCTTAGTATAAAAATGACAAATATATATTTCATAAATATTTGTGGAATTAAAGACTCTGGTACTCTTTAGTCTACTCTAATTATCTTAGGTAGAAGTAAATATAGCTTACATTACCTCATCCTGACATTTAAATAGTCCTTTTCCTATAGAGATTCCAAGGAATGACTAATTTCAAACTGCCAAATACTGACCAGCACGCTTACCTAAACACATTTCTACACCTATACTTATAGATGCACCTATATAATAAAAGGCTAATATGCAAATAGACCGAACTGTGGAAGGACTGGTTGCTATGATGCGCACTGACCACCCGGGGCAGATGCAGTGCACTCCCACAGGGGAAGTGCCACTCAGCCAGAAGCTGGGCTCATGCTGGTGAGCACAGTGGTGGTGGTGGGAGCGTCTCCCACCTCTGGGGCACCACTAAGGACCCCTCGGGGGATGTCTGACTGCTGGCTTAGGACTGCTCCCCACCTAAGCCAGCAGTCAGACATCCCCCAAGGGTTCCCAGACTGCAAGAATGCACAGGCTGGGCTGAGGGAACCCTCCACCCCAGTGCAGAATATTGTGCACCAGGCCTCTAGTTCTTAAATAAAAATGAAAGATAGTTTTTATCTGCAAACCATTGCAGCAGGCTAGGTCCTTTGTAGCAAGTACTTGACTAAATATTTTCTTGAGTTTGCTCCTCAATGTATCCATTTCATTTTTTGTTTTTTGAAATTGTAAAAGTTAAATAAGTAGATAGTTTTGTGTTAATCTCAACCTGTCTTACATTCTTAGATGAACAAATTTGTTTTTCTATTTATAAAATGAACTTTGGCATGTTGCAGTACAAAAAGAAGCACTGAACTTTAAATAATGTATAAAATTGGTTTCTGCTTTCACCTTTAAAGATCTATGTGAGGACCTTGAGTGTGTCACTTGATCTCTCTGACTTTCATTTTTTCCCCATCTCACAAATAAGTATCTGCTCATTCCTAAGGTCATTTGTAATGAAAAACTTCTATTATCCATGATACATCATATAGAGCTATAAATATGTATTTTCCATCATAAAGAATGAAAGGAGAGGTTATGCTGTCCAATTTTCATGACAATATTGGAAGTAATTTTTGTCTTCCTTATAGAAGCACCGAAAGGGTACTGACAACATACTGGGTTCTTCCTGGATGAATGCAATCACTAGTATTATACCATCATTTCTTGACATTTTGTCTTTGGAAGCTTTCTTTCTAGAATGATTTGACAGTTCAACAGGAAGTATGAAGTTTCATGCCATTTGCATATATACTTGCTACACTAAAAAAACTGTATTATCTTGACACATCTATTTTTATATTTCATATTGTGCCCTTTTAACCTTAGTAGCTGGGATCATCTGACCTAAGATGAAAATTTCCTTTGTTGCTAATCCCCAACAGTTTTTCATACCAGTCAGAATGCTGCCTATTACCTAAAAGTTTTCAAAGTGACAATATTTTAAGTAACAATGACAAAACTCTATAGAATTGTCCATTCTTGTTGATTCTAACTGTACATAAACATCCCTCTGAGACTTACATTACTGACATTTAAAACACCCATCCACTGTCAAGGAACACATAAAATTAATAACTTACAAGACATGTGAAGATCCTACTCCATCATTACTACCTTGTCAGATTAGTCTTTCCAATATAGGCAAATACACTTACAACTTACTGTTTCACTATAGCTATTCATTTTCCTGGAAATGAATCATTCTAGAAAAATACCCAAAACACATAGAATAGCCCAATTCAGCTTGTCTAAGCCTAGTGACATGATTTCTGTAAGTATCTCTGTCAGGGGTTTATACTCAGTTCTTCACAGAGAAGTGGTTCTGTGTGACATTACTATATGACATGACATGACAGTCTACTGTGTCATTTGTTCCCACTTACTCTGACTGAATTACTATATCTTTTTGATACAACTTTCCTCAGAGAAAAATTTTTATTGCTCTTTTATACTTCAGGAAGTTAAGCATTCCCCTGCCTTAGTCTGCCACTGAACAATAGATGCTAGTTTTCAGTGATATATACATAATTAGATCTCATATTTATGTATATAACAAAGCAATGATTTTTTAAACTCAAAGACAACTACCTTTTTAAAAAAGTTTCCATTTACTTGGCAAATATTAGAGACTATTTAACAGGAAGAAAAAGTGATGCAAAATGTAGGGGGAAAAAAGTCTATCACTTATTGAAATTGCTCATTTCAAAATGAGCTCACTAATAAATAAAGGAGGCAGAAAATATCAGCATGCTTTACATGCCATGAATTGTCATTTGTAAATGACATTGTGGGAAATTCTTCCTGCAATAAACTATTGATTTAACTAGTCATAATGATATAAAGAACATGATAGGTTGGCGTAAGATTCAAGCATCTGTTTGTTTTTCCTGCTAATGCAGCTACATCAGTTACATTTGTTTCTAGGAGGAGGAAAAGAAAATCATGCTAAACCTCTTTCTTATAGTCTTCATGCGCACATAATGTTTAATTTGCTACAAGATAGGATAAATTTAATGAAAACCAGAAACATGGTGAGGGTGTTGAAAACAGTATCACTATGAGAAGCTATACAGTTCAACCGTATTTAATTTAAAACAAATTTCTAATCTAACATTGATCTTAAAAGTAAAAACAAATGCATAACAGTGGTTTTATAGTGTTTTGTTTTTTTTTTTTTCATTTGTAAAGAGGAAATCTTACCAGTAAAAATGTTTTTCCCTCTTGCTGGTGATCTGCATAATAATTTTTAATCACCCAGATATTTTTTCTGATCAACCTGTATTTTTTTTAAATCCTAACAATATAATCCATCTTTCAAGTTAGTATTTCCTGCTACTTTCTCTTTATACGAGAGGCCCGAAGCATAAAATTCATCCCAGCCTGCACCCTCTCGCAATCCGGGATCCCTCAGGGGATATCCAACTGCCAATCAGGCCTAAACTGGCAGTCAGGCATCCCTCTTGCTCCTAACCGCCCACCTGCTTTGTCCTTACTGCCTGCCTGCTCGCTCCTTACAGCTTGGCTTGCTGCTCCTTAGCGAGCCCGGCTTCTGGCTGAGTGGTGCTCTCGCTATGGGAGCACACTGACCACCAGGCAGCAGCTCCTGTGTTGAGCACCTGCCCCCTGGTTGTCAGTGCATGTTATAGCAACCGGTTTTTCTGGTCATTCTGGTCATTTAGGTTGTTCTGCTGTAACAGTCACTGGGCTTTTATATATATAGACATGAGCATTTTTAAAAGTGCTTTTTGCTAGAAATTTCCCAATTTCATTCCCTTGCTAGAAAATTACAAGTTTACATGAAAAAGAAAATATTTAATTAAAAATCTCTATCTCTGTCTAACACACACACACACACACACACACACACACACACACAGACACACACACACATACACAGGGTAGGAGGAGAGAAAGAGAGAGGGAGGGAGGAAGAGTAGAGAGAAAGAAAGAGCAAATAAGAAACTCTTCTAAGCAGTAGTGATGACATGGTGAGATTTTTATTCTGGAAGTGCTCGCAATAAAAAGAGTTGTCAGTAGAATTAACAGAGTTTATTAAAGTGCTTAATATGGTTATTGGCCCAACAAAATCCCCACTAAATATTTGCTCTCATTAAGACCTGCTACTTCCATCAAGGAATTTATATTCTAAGAAAGGACAGACAACTGAACAGAAAATGCTAATAAAATGTGTCAAAAACTAAATTAAACTTATACCCAGGATGCTGTGCATTGGTCTCAGTCATGCACAGGGTTTTTCAAAGTTGTTTTGTTTGTTTGTTTGTTTGCAAAGCAGAAGCATATTTTATAGTGCCTGAATATTTTGGAGCATAATTGGAAAACACAAAATTTCCTTAAAAAAGGTCCATGATACAGCAACGAGGAGATGTGCTCTGGAGTTGAATATACCTACGTTAAACCCTGTCAAACCCCGGCTCTATTGCATATTGACCGCTGATAAGTGACTACAGTGTGTCTCAGACTCAGGATCTTCATCAAGAAGGAGAAAATTCCAGGAATACGCCCTTGAGTTGAGAATTAAATGAGTTAATGCTTATGGCATCTTCAGTAGTACCTACTGTATGCGGAACACGTAGACAACTTGTTTTATGTTTCTCATTTGATAAAAAGTCTTAAAACTTATATCAGAGACAAAATTCAGGAACTTAGAAACAGACACAGTGGGTCATTCTACTTCTTAAAGGTATTATGGCGGAAAAGCAAAGTCTGCTCACTGGTACCACACAACCTTTAGTCCAGAACAGCTTAGAATACTAACAGATGCCTTTGGAAAGACCATGTACCCACATTGGGATACCATGGCAGAGCTTACTTCAGCCACTCAACTTGATGAGTCAGTAATAAAGTCTTGGTTCAAGATCCAGGGCATCAAAAGGGGGAAACGGCTGCTTCAATGTCAGCCAAGTCTGGCACTAGAAGCACCAAACCAAACCGTTTCAGTGAAGGAGGAGGAGGCGCCTTTACCATAACTTCTACAAACACTTGTCCCAAGAGTCCCAGCATGGTGAATGCGTGTGGCCATGAACCACCTAAGACTTTAGGTAGCAAGCAATCTGGAGGGACTGGTGCCTCTGGATGGAATGCATCCTGGGATTCTCAGCCTCATGGTCTCCAACAGATACGTCTGTGTGTCTATGATCATCCTTGGGCCTCCAATCCCTGTCACATAGATCCATTTATACAACCACTAGAGGCCCCGTGCACGAAATTCATGCACTGGGTGGTGGTGGTGGAGGTCCCTTAGCCTATCCTGTGCCCTCTCACAGTCCGGGAGCCCTCAGGGGTATGTCTGACTGATGGCTTAGGCCAGCTTCCTGTGGGGAGCAGACCTAAGCCAGCAGTCAGACATCCTTAGTGCTGCCATGGAGACCGCTGCTGTGCTCACCAGGGGCCCACTGACCACCAGGGGGCAGCTCCTGCGTTGAACATCTGCCCCCCTGCTGGTCAGTACGCTTCATAGCAACATAGGTCCACCATTTGGTCAATTTGCATATTAGCTTTTTATTACATAGGATATGCCTTACCTGGGGAGGATCACCCCAGCAGTCTCGATCAGTACCTCTTCCCAAAGTGCCCTGATTGAGGGGGTATAGCCGGGATTGGCCTTCAGTGTAAGGGCTGATATACCCACAGCTCTTGAGAAAGGTTTGTGATCCAAATCTTGTCAAACTGAGAAATATTTCCAAATACTTCAATGGGTTGACTCTACTCTAAACAGACCAGTTACCTTTTTTTTTTTTTTTAAGAAGAAATCCTTCTACCTTTCATCACTGCCTGGAATTTCTCTCCTCTCAGTCTCCTGAGCCAAGTGTCAGTATGAAGGACAGTCATTGGTGCCTTTGGAGGAAGCAAAATCAGCTAGTTTTCCTTGGGTCCTAGACTCTCCCAGGTGAGCTTAGCACCATTAAACACCCCAGCTAAAGTCAATACATTGTAAAAATTCCTATTCCCCAAGGACCATCATTATTTCTCACAGGAAAAGGAAAGAAACAGTGACCATTTAGGAGTGTGATATCAGCAAGATTGGTGGACTAGCAGGTCCCAGCACTTGCACCTCCAGAAAAACAATAATTACAACTACTTACTGATGAAAATGGCTCTGAGAGAGCTTTGGAATACAGGCCAGGAGCTACTGCAACCCAGTGGAACACAGACATCAAAGATGGCCACATAGAAAATCACAGGCGACATTTTACCTGTGTCAGCCCATCCCCTACCAGTGGTGGGCAAACCGTGGCTCGCGAGCCGCGGTTTGCCGCTCTGATGACTAATGAGTTTGCCGACCACTGCCCTAGTCCCACATAGCTTGCCTTTAAAAAGGATCCCCTCAGCTGTGATCTACCTTTTTGGAAGAAAGGGAGAACTGAAGACCCCAGCACCTTTCACCACCAAGGCCTCAAGCAGGCTTCATGGCTATCAGGGACACCCAAAGCTTTTGCCACTAAGGACTCCCTCAGTGTTTGTCTATGCTAATCTCAGCCGATGAGGCTGAACAGAATTCATCAAACTAAAGCCCCCAGAGAAGGAGCCCATGAGCGGACCCTAAGCACAGTGGCCCTCGATGGCTAGATATGGATAAACTGTCATTAATGGGGTTCAGTGAAAGGTTTGAATACAGTACTACCTAAGGTGGTGCAGACCAGAAAGACCCCTAATGAACCCCCAGAATTAAAGAGCCCAAAACAAGTCTGCTTTGTTTATACTGGTTTGGAGACATTTTGAAAGCCAAGATTCAAAGATTATATTGGGAAATCTAACCTGTGATTACTTCTAGCAATGGTTAGGGGGCGTGAATCAAAATGAAAGCTGACAAAAAATAAAAATAAAAAAAAATCCCAGAGTCCCTTGACTCGAACCCTCACTGGAGACGCTAAGCTTTTGCACCAGAGTGGGTAAAATCGTCAGGAGGTAGAGGAGAAAAGTTTCTGGGCTTCTTGACATGGAAGCCCCATGAACTATGGTACCAAAACCCATTGGCAAGTCCTGGTGTGGGCTACAAATAGCATAAAGGTCATTCTCCTAACGAAAGGGTTGATGGGATTATGGATGTTGGAATGTTTAAGTCAGTTTATGCAAATGAGTGTCTTTTTTACCTGAATGTTTATGGGAATGGATATTCTCTCTGTCTGGGGAATGCTTACCCTACCAACTGTTGTAAAACCAAAACTGTTAATAAAGTCAGAATGGAGGCTGTGGTTAAGAATGTGAAAGCTGATGGAATGAAGGTGCAAGTTTAGAGGGATCATTTATGTTTCCACTGGCTTTATAAGAAGTGATTGCAAATCTCTTACCTGATTGCATTGTGAAGTGAACGTTGTGTCTGAATGGAGAGGGTTTCTCCTGTCTAGTCTTGGGAAACAGAAGGCATGTAAATCCGTCCTGCACAGTATTAATTCGACAAGCTAAATTGGAGTCAGTAAGAATAAAACAAGCAAGCAAACAAAAAACCATTATATCAATGTTGTATTTTTATATTCCTATGATGTAGATAATTGTTTTAGCATGGAATGTCTACAATTGCTTAGAGTTGAGGGAAAAAAAGCTCTAAGAAGATATGCTGTTTAATTATATTTCCTAAGAAAAATGATTCTTTATTCATTCTTTCATTTAATACATATTAATTATATGTCTACTTTAGGTCAAACACTGAGCTAGATGCTGGGACTCAAGAATGATATAGAAGTAAACTTATAGCCCAGTGAGGGAAGCAGGCATTAATCAAATAATCATACTAATAAATGCATAATTGCAAACTTAGACCAAGTCTTTGAAGGTAATCACACATTGCTGTAAGTGTTCTTTAGGGGATGTGAAAGGGTAAAATAGAGGAATCTGATTTAGATGAAGGAGAAATGGTGATCAGCGTAAGTATGAACAGAAAAACCATTGGATAAATAAGAGTTACTTGCTAAACACACACACACACACACACACACACACACACACACACACAAAAAGCAGATGGGAGAAATGGGGTGTTGGAGCACTCCTGGCAAAGGGAACAGACTGTAGAGGCTTGTGTCAGCTGAAAGCAGGGCACCTTTAAAGGACAAAAGAAGGCAGATAAATAGGAGCTGGCAAGGTGAGAGGGAGAGAGGTCTGAGGTGGAGCCATGCTGAGCTTTGAATGCCCTGTTATGGATCTGAGTCTCTGAAGAGCAATAGAATGAAACTACAGGGTTCTAAGCAGTAGTGATGACATGGTGAGATTTTTCATTGTGTGCAGTACTCACAGTATGAAGGGCGGGAGGCCGGGCCAGAAAGAATATGGGAGAGCTCAATAAGTGCATATTAGTATTCCTTCCCTCTTTTCCTTGTGAGGGAAATAGGGAAGGAATACATTTGAGAAACAAAATCTTAGCCCAGAGTTTAACACACTGATGGAAAGCTCTTGAGCTAAAGTCTTCTTACAGGCGAGTCCTGTGTCTCCCAGGAATGGGCTACCTGGACTACACTGTGTTGCTGAGTCGCTGACTGGGAGTGGCCCAAGGGAAGTCTGGCCAAGCACAAATGGGTGGTGGGTTTCAGAGTGCAGAAAGTGTGCTCTTCTGTCAAATATAGTTATCAAAGGAGACCTGATAGGTGACTTTACATGGAGGCTGGGCATTGTGGTGACTGTGAAGACAGAAAGAAGTAGACAGATATGATCAAAATTTAAGAATTAAAATCAACATCGTTTTATACAATTTTATAAAGGTTTAAATACAATTTATCAGAGATGCCTTCCCTGACCTCACAGTCTGTAAAAGCACTTGTCTTCCCACATATAATACTATCCGCTCAGACAGTTTTATTTTGGGGTGTGGCACTTACCAACTCCTGACATATTACAGTTTTTATTTGTTTTAATTCTCTATTGTCTATCTGTACTCCTCCCACAATCTAAATTTAATGATTATGGAGGGTTTTCTTGCGTTTTATTTATGTTTTTCAGTTACTGAAACACTATAGCCATTCAAGATATATTTGTTAGATGAATGAATCGGGGGTAAAATGAAAGAAGAGGAATTCTCAAAGAAGATTCCCAGTTTCATAGTGTGTGAAACTGACTGAATGGCTGTTCATTCACTGATGGAAGGCACACTGGAAATCTTGGGCAGGTGGGTCAGAAAATAACAGGTTTTTATTTTGTTTTGTTTTTTTTGTACTTGAGTTTGAAATTTCTTTGAGGTATCTGAATAGACCTTTTAACCATTTTTAAGGAACAAAATATTACAGCATAAAATGTAATATGAGCAATGGAAAGTTGTAAGTGTAAGTATGAGTTAAATCAGGTTATGCAGGCCATTTTATAACATACTGAAAGGTTGAAATCTGAGAGTTACCCTGTAAAATCAACACCAAGTAATATTCATTAGGACTCCATTAACAGATGATTGGTCAATCATGAAAACAGAAAACAGGGAAACAGTAGAAATAAAAGTTACCAGTATCCACTTATAAGGCAGGCATGAGGTCTTTAGAATGGGCTTCCTTGGCAGAACCTCCATTCTGTGAACTATATATATAAAGTTATGCTAACAAATACTATTAAACATTTGAATCACCGCATCCCTTAATTCTGATTCCATGCTTATAAAACTAAACTTCTTATGCCTGCTTTTACACAATTGTCTGTCTAGCAGGAAAGTAAGATCATGTGCAATGATTTCTCATTATAAGTTTATAAGTTAACTAGAGGCCAGGTGCATGAAAATTTGTGCCCTGGGGGGAGGGGATGTCCCTCAGCCCAACCTGTGCCCTCTCGCAGTCTGGGACCCCTTGGGGGATGTCCAACTGATGGCTTATCAGAGGAGCAGGCCGAAGCTGGCAGTTAGACATCCCTCTGGCAGCCCAGGAGCCCTCAGGGGATGTCTGACTAATGGCTTAGGCCTGCTCCCTGTGGCCATTAGTCAGACATCCTTAGCACTGCTGTGGAGACGGGAGAGGCTCCTGCCACTGCTGCTGCACTGGCCAGCCATGAGCCAGCTTGTGGCTGAGCAGTGCTCCCCCTGTGGGAGCACACTGACCACCAGGGAGCAGCTCCTGCATTGAGTGTCTGCCCCCTGGTGGTCTGTGTGCATCATAGCAACCGGTCATTCTTGGTCTTTCTGCCATTAGGGTCAATTTGCATATTACCCTTTTATTATATAGGATGATGTGGAATCCTGACTTCATATAAAACTCTCTTGGGCTCAGTTAATGTGTGCCCCCTCCTATACCTTAGGAAAGTACTAAGGCAGGTCACATATATTAACAAAATCCAGCTTCTGAGCACCCAAGGCTTAAGACCAGATCCTGCATCAAATAAATTCACCAAAGTAATAAATGCTACTCTGAGAGCTTTCTCTTTTTTTTAATATACTTTATTGATTTTTACAGAGAGGAAGAGAGAGGGATAGAGAGTTAGAAACATCGATGAGGGAGAAACATCGACCAGCTGCCTCCTGCACACCCCCTACTGGGGATGTGGCCGCAACCAAGGTATGTGCCCTTGACTGGAATCAAATCTGGGACCCTTGACTCCGCAGGCCAACACTCTATCCACTGAGCCAAACCGGTTTCGGCCTGAGAGCTTTCTTGATAGTATTTTCAGTGGCAAAATCTGGCATTAGGAGAAAGAAAGAAAAAACTAATTTCAAATATGATGCCAAATTAAATGGTAGTTGACTTGGTCTCTAGGATAGATCAGCTTTTCCTCTCAGCGGTGAATGTTGTCCCTCTAGGAACAAAATGGATTCAAGGCAATTGATGTTAATTTTGAGTTATGAAATAAGTGTACATGTGAATTTGATCATACTCATCTATAGTATAACTGTGTGAAGTTTGGCAACTCAACCAGCTCTGAGTCACAATATTCATGTTTGTAAGATGGAGATAACGATATCTACTATATAAGACTGCTGTGCAAAACATGTGACATGGTATATATGAGAAGTACTGTGACACATAGGAAATGTCCAACAAATAACAATTACAAAATTATAAATATATGAAATCCAGAAAGAACAAATATTAAAGTTATTCTGATTCCTCTTTGCTTTCTTCCTACCTGATTCTGGTAGGAAAATATATGCTTTATGCTCATTAGTTACTTCTTGTTGGCAAATTATGGTATTAAGTAATAACAAGGTAGTAAATATTGGTCAGAATAATCAAATAAATGCCCATAACAGCTGTGTGTGATTCCCCATATACAAGTAGTCCTTGTTTTTTGTACGATGCTGTGTGAAGTGCAACTCACATACACTGGAAGCACGCAAAGCAAAGACATTGTTCCTGTATGTGCAGGTTTCAGTCAGCTCGGTTCACTGAAAGTAACAATTAGCCCATGAATCATTAACAGTGGTCAATACAGTTACCCTTTGGCTCTTTCATCTATTTTTAAGATGCTGACATTAATAAATATAGTAAAATTGCTCATTCTTTTGTTTGTATGTGGTACCTGTTATAGAGCAAAGCAAATACATATACATGGCATTCTCTAAAAAGAACCCATCATTTCTCTCCAAAATTTGTTTTTCTTCTTTTGTTCACTGTTAAAAAGATTAAAAGAGATTAGTATTCTCCTTGAACCTTGACATCATCTTTAACTTTTTCCCTTGCAAAGAATCATATGCAGTGGATGGTTAAGTACCATTTTTTTCTGGCACTGTGCTGTTATAGCCATGCTTTCTGCTATCATGTTATTGCTTCCACAAGAGATCATGTGCCACTGTCTTTCCCCTGGATGACCCCATTGTTTTCTACCTAGTCTGCTCTGCCCCTTTCCTCAAATAAAGTAAGTACTGAGTTTACCATATAATTTTCCTAACACACAATGAGATCATGCTATATCTCTGCTCACAAATCCCAGGGCAACCAATATTTGGATTCAAGATCCTTCTCAGCCCAGGCCACAGATGACCTTTTCTGTCCCCATAGTTTACTTCATTTCTCTACATCCCTCTTGACTCTAAATTCAAGAATGTGGAATATGCACTTTTATAGTTTTACTAGAGGCCTGGTGCACGAAAATCGTGCACTTGAGGTGGGGGGGGGTCCTTCAGCGTGGCCTGCACCCTCAGGGGATGTCTGACTGATGGTTTAGGCCTGGGGAGTGGGCCTAAGCCAGCTGTTGGACATCCACAGAGGCAGGAGAGGCTCCCGCCACCACCACTACGCTCACCAGCAGTGAGCCTGGGTTCTGGCTGAGCGGCGCTCCCCCTGTGGGAGCACCCTAACCATCAGGGGGAAACTCCTGTGTTGAGCATCTGCCCTGGTGGTCAGTTCATGTCACAGCAACTAGTTGTTCTGCCTTTTGGTCGATTTGCATATTAGCCTTTTATTATATAGGATTTTATGCAACATAAACAATTGCCTTCATTTTCCCACTTCCATTTCTTATATTTATGCCCCATAGCTTCCAATATCTCTAAATGTCCACCTTTTTCAAATTTTTAAGAGCAAATATCAGTTACTCCAGAAACTGCCCAGTTCTCTCTTCTTCCTCTGCATTACTACTTCCCTTAATTCTCAAACTTTTGATGATAAGCATAATTTTCCATTAAGTATAGCTTATATATTATACTAGAGGCCTGATGCACTAAATTCATGCAAGAGTAGGCCTTCCTTCCTCCGGCTGCTGGCACCGGCTTCCCTCTGGCACCTGGGACCCGGTATTCCCTCACATCCCCGGCTTCGTCTGGAAGTATGCCAGGTCTAATTAGCATATTATGATTTTATTATTATATATTAGGTCTCCAATTCTCCTAGAACAGTCATATATGGAATCTGTATATGTTTCATTCATCTTCTCCTACTGTATTTTACACTTAGTAATGTATCTGGAATAACTACACACCAAAAACTTTTGTTATAGGAAGATAAATGAATAATAGAAATGCTCATCCTTTAATCATTTTAAGGATCTGTATAAGTGCTGCTATATCAACTCAATACTGTTTGTTATGAATGCTCACAAGTATAAGTAAGTCCTCTGTTAAAGAAAAATAAGATTACAGTAACATTTTCATGAGAAATGATACAATTCCAAGTAATATAATCCTCAAGGAGTTGTCAAATTGTGGTTATTTCTATTTCTTTTACTATTCAGGCTTAGAAAGAGTTTCTTTTTTAAATTTTCAATTTGTTTTATTCTTTAGAAGAAAGATACTAGGACAGAATTCATTTAAATTCTTAGTTGCTATGTAGTTTTAAATTATGCCATTTAAATATACTTAAAATCCCATCTAGCAAACATATTAAGAGGATTATGTCTTCTGTCAAAGTAAGCTCATTTTTTTTAGGGCAGAACCAATAGTCAACTACCATCATATTTGAGCTTACTAAATTTGAAGCCCTTTTAGAAGCTCTATTTAATTTTTTAAAATATTTTTATCTTATATGATAAAATCATATATTCCACTTGGTGTGTCATTTGAGAATTATAGCATCAAGAATATAAAATAGAACCAGAGACATAGAAACATCGAACAGACTGTTCAACCTATGAAGGAAGGCTGGCAGGGTTGGGGTGGGGGAGGGAAGGGAATGGGGGTGGTAATATATCAGTCAAAGGACTTGTATGCATGCAAATGAGCATAACCAATGGACACAGTCAGTAGGAGGCTGAGGGCTTGTGCTGGGAGGTGGGAGTGGCCATGTAGAGGTCAATGGGGGAAAAAGGATACTCATGTAATACTTTAAACAACAAAGAATTTAAATTAAAAACAAGAATATCACTGCAGATTAATAAAAATAGAAACATTTTTTAAAAAAGAAAACCATGACTCACATAGGCCAAATTATATCACACACTTACATAAAATCACAATTGCAACATTAATGAAAAACCATGATATGGGCACTTTGGTATTCTGATGATGTGTCAGGATACTTTTTTCCCTTCAGTGGTCCCACATTTGCCAATGATTAGGAAAGTTATTTGGATATTATTTCATGCTGACCTCTGGCTTAGGAGACTCACATACTATAAGAAGATGCAGGACAGACTTTGCAGTTCATTTCATGGAACCAACACAGCATTGTGTCCTAAGTGATTAATTTGAGAAAAAGTAAGTCTCTGAATCAATTTATATAAGGGACAACATACACACCTTCAAAGAATACTTTCTGAAATCATGATAAAAGTCAACAGAATCCATCAGATGGCATGCTTACAAGAGAGACCTTGAACATTTGAATAAGTAACCTCTAGGATAGATTAAGTATTTTGGTGAAAATAGACTAGTATGTTTCAAACAGTGTAATGCTCCATAAAGACACGTAAGAACATTTTATTTCTTTTATTTTGTGCATTTTTTTTTGTTTGTTTCCCCATTCTACAAGGTCTATTCTATAGACCTTGGAGTTAGAATTCCTGAGTTTATGTGTTTCTCCACTAATAGGGTGTGCTTTTTGCAAGCCTTCATTTTCCCGGCAAAGCCCCCTATAAATCTACACTAGTAAAAGAGTAAGATGCAAATTGACCATACCTTTGGAACACCCACCAGCCAATCAGGAGAGGGTATGCAAATTAATCCAACAATGATGGTGGGTTAATTTGCATACACAGGCACCTAGCTGCTGGGGGCGGGGCAGGATGCTTGCATCATCACCATGGCAACAATGCAGGCATTCTGCACTGCCCCAGCTGCTCTGAGCCTCTGGGCAGCATGGGAAGGCAGAAAGGCAGCTCCAGGCTGGAGCAAAAAGGTGGCTCCGGGCCGGAGTGAAAAGGCAGCTCTGGCAGGAGCAAAGGTGGTGCCCGCAGCCAGGGTAAGGAAGGCCCATTCTTGCACAAATCTTTGTGCATCGGGCCTCTAGCATTACATGTTTCTTATTGGAGAAGTCCTAGTATCTTATTTTTATATGCTTGGCTTATCAAACTATTAATTAAAATAATATAATTTTTAATTTCTGAGATTTTTAAAACAGTATAGGGATGCATTCCTTTAATTTTGCTTGTTATAAGGATGTTAATGACTTAATTACATTTTTCCTCAACCTCAATTCATGTGTTGAAACCCCAAAACACAAAATATGACTGCACTTAGAGATTTAGAGATAGGATATTTATATCATGCAAATTAGGTTAAATGAAGTCTTAAGGTCAGAGTTTGATACAATAAAGTTAGTGTCCTTTTTAGAAGAAATACCATAGAGCAAGGTCTCTTTCCCTCTCCCTCTCCCTCTCCCTCTCCCTCTCCCTCTCCCTCTCCCTCTCCCTCTCCTCTCTCTCCCTCTCCCTCTCCCTCTCATGTGGAGACATCCTGAGGAGGTTATCTACAAGCCAGAAGAGGGTTCTCACCAAAACCCAACTATGCTGGCACCCTGATTTCAGACTTCCAGCCTCCAGAACTGTGAGAAAATAAATTTTGATTTTCTAAATTGCCCAGTCTATGGTATCTTGTGATATGACACCCAAGAAGACTGAGACAGAGAAGACTCAAGATAGCAATAAATATAAGTATTTGTTCTGAGAACTGAAGAAGTCAAATAAATTAAGGTAAAGAAATTAACTGGAAGTCTACATCCTACCTAATAAAAGAGCAATATGCAAATTGACCACACCTCCACTACACCCACCAGCCACACCCACCAGCCACACCCATCAGCCAATCAGGAGCTAATATGCAAATAAACCCAACCAAGATGGCTGCAGCAGCGGAGAGCAGGGGGGAGGCTTGGGTTTTCCCTGCCCTTGCTGGCCTTGGCCATGGTCGGAGCTGGGCTATTAGAGCCAGCTGGGGACCCCTGCAGGCCATTGGAACCAGCTGAGGTCCCCTGCGGGCAATTGGAGCCAGCTGGGGGTCCCAGCCCAGAGCCCAAGCCTGGGCCAGAGGCTTGCAGCCTTGGCCATTGGGGTGGAGCCTGGCAATTGGAGCCAGCTGGGGTCCCCTGAGGGCAATGCGAGCGAGCTGGGGGTCCCTGCCCAGAGCCCAAGTCTCGGCCAGAGGCTTGCGGCCTTGGCTAGGGTGGAGCCGGGTGATCGGAGCCAGCTGGGGTCCCCTGTGGAAAATCCGAGCGAGCTGGGGTCCCTGCCCAGAGCCCAAGCCTAGGCCAGAGGCTTTCTGCCTTGGTTGTGGGTGGATCCAGCTGGGGTCCCCTGCTGGTGATCGGAGCGAGTTGGGGGTCCCTGCCCAGAGCCCAAGCCTCGGCCAGAGGCTTGCGGCCTTGGCTATGGGTGGAGCCAGGTGATTAAGCCAGCTCGGGGTCCCTGCGGGCGATCGGAGCCAGCTGGGGGTCCCTGCCCAGGGCCGGAGCCTTGGCCAGAGGCTTTCAGCCTTGGCCGGAGGCGGAGCCTGGAGATCCAGCCACCTGGGGGTCCCCTGCCAAGGGCTGGAGGCTTTAGGCCTTGGCAGGGGTGGAGCTGGAGATCGGAGGAGATAGGTGTGAACTACAGAGGAAACACCTTTTCTGACAGCTCATTGGCTAAGCTCCCTGTATGCCACTGGTAATATTCTTAGTAACTTGGGTAGAAGAATCCAAAAAGGTGATCTAGGGCTTTTCCACCACACTCCTGGGGAAAAAAATGAAGGTCCGCTGCTGGAGGGCTAAGAAATGTCATAACCTGCACTAAGTGGTTTGGCTCAGTGGATAATGCCTAGGTTTGCCAACCGCAGGGTCCAGGTTAGATTCTGATCAAGGGCATGTACCTAAGTTGCAGGCTCCTCCCTGGCTGGGGCCCAGGTCAGAGCTCAAGCAGGAGGCAACCAATCTAAGTATTCCTCTCACTTTGATGTTTCTCTCTGTCTTTCTCTTTCTCTTCCACATTCTCTAAAAGTCAATGAAAATATATACTCAGGTGAGAAAAAGAAAGAAAGAAAGAAAGAAAGAAAGAAAGAAAGAAAGAAAGAAGAAATGTCATATCCTATGAAAATAGATACATCTTGAAAATGCCTAAAGAAAGTTATCATTTTTTCATGGTAAAGGGACTGGAGTCCGTGTTGATGAAAACACCTTGGTGGTTGCAGTGACTGGCAGTGGCTGCAGCAGTGGGGTGATGGGGCTGGTGCCTTTCCCTGGTCAGCCCAGTTGTCTACCACAAAGGGAGGCCAGACTGCGGTCAGAAGCCGTCAGTAGGACATCCCCTGAGGGCTCCCAGTATGTGAGAGGGGGCAGGCTGGGCTGAGGAGACCCCCCCAACCCCAGTGCATGAATTTCGTGCACTGGGCCCCTAGTATAATTATATTTGTGCAGTGAATTTTTATGCAA
Source organism: Eptesicus fuscus (assembly GCF_027574615.1). NCBI lineage: Eukaryota > Metazoa > Chordata > Mammalia > Chiroptera > Vespertilionidae > Eptesicus > Eptesicus fuscus. Next base: position 87,437,045 of record NC_072475.1, on the reverse strand, counting down.
ATATTAAAAATAATATATAATTACATGGGAAGGCAACTATATATTAAACTTTATTGTTAAATAAAAATGAAAGATATAAAACATGTTCAGCATGGGCCTTTAATTTTATATATGTGTGTACATATTATATATGAAAATGTTAATGGTGGTTATCTTTATTTGGAGGAATATGTATAATTTAAAATATTTTCTTTCCTTGACTTAACTGCATTATTTAGACATAGTACATATTTTAACTGTACAATATAAAAGAACTGCTATTGCCCTAGCTGGTTTGGCTTGGTGGATAGAGCATTGACCTGCAGACTGAAGGGTCCCAGGTTCAGTTCCAGTCAAAGGCACATGCTCGGATTGCAGGCTTGATCCCCATAGGGGGTGTGCAGGAGGCAGTCGATCAGTGATTCTCTCTCATCATTGATGTTTCTATATCTCTCTTCCTCTCCCTTCCTCTCTGAAATCAATAAAAATATAAAATAATAAAAGAAAAGAAAGGAACTGCTATTGAAGATTTTTTAAATGTATTTTAACCAATTTTTAAAATATTGCAGGAAAACTAAAGAAAATAAATGGTAAGAAGACCATTATTATGTAAATAAACACATCCCAGATTGTATAAAATTTAAATATACTATGTTTCAATGCTGAGCTTCTCTAATGGAAATGCCAGAACCACATTTAGCTTCTGAAAGTATTTCTACCTATGTATGAAGTTTACTTTATATATGGTGTCTTTAAATTATTTTTATTTTGAAATTCTGATATTTAATATGTAAAAGTTATAAATTGGCAATAGTAAGAAAGAATCCAACAATTTCCTAACTACCAACTAGCTACTAGTGTAATCATTAGCAAGGAATTTTGTAGTGAATAATCTGATTAAATATCTGACCTTCACTCCATCTCTACTCTTCATCCTTCTCTAAGCTCAATCACCTTGTCCTGGGCAGTAGTTCAGTGGTTAGAGCTCCAGTCTGGGTATCGAAGCATTGCAGATTCAATTAAGGGCACGTACCTTGGTTGCAGGTTCGTTCCCCAACACCTGTAGGAGGCAACCAAATTGACCTGTCTCTCTCACATCAATGTTTCTCTCTCTCTCTTTCTTCCATATCTAAAAAGTAATATCCAATATCCTCAGGTGAGGATTAACAAAAACAAAAAAGAATAAAGAAGCAAAAAACTAAGTCATGAATATTTTACCCTGGATAAGATAGATTTAGCTGCAAACATTATCAATATTTTATACCTTTTGTTGTTTAAACATTCTGACCAGAGCCATGTTGAGGTGAAATTTTGGTCAGGAAATGTTATGATATTTCTTTCTAAGATAAACTCAGGAAAATTAAGGTGTATGTAAAGGGTGGAGTGGAGGTCAAAGACAAGTAAAGTGGAAGTTCATATTTATTGACTGACAGACACTGATTAAACTGTGGTTCTATAAAGGTGAATAAGAGTAAAAAGGTCTGTGATCTCCTAGAGCTTATATTCTAGAAAGATAATGAGACAAGTAATTTAGCAGTAAACAAGTAGATATTTTTAGATGGTTATATGTTAACTGGATAAAATGAAAGAAATTGACTTCATGAAAAGATTGACTCCAATCTGTGTGGTCAGGGAGGGTGTTTATAAGAGATAATCAAAGAAAGGGCCCTAAATGACCAGTAAATGGCTTTGATGAAGGAATCCGAAGGATATTCCAGCCACACTGGATTTCAAATACAAAGGCAGAAATAAGTTTGACATTTACAAAGAGCAGATCATTTAATGTAGATTGGGCATACAAGCAGGGGAGAGGATGCTGGGAGAAAAAGTTAAAAATAATTGACATATGTGGTTTATAGGCCAGAGCAAGGGGCTTAAGTTTTGCTTTGTACAGAATAGGAGGCCATTGGAGTGACTTATGCAGGGGTATAGTGTGATGTGATTTACATTTAACAATGAACTCTGGTTGACCAATTAAATTAAAATCTCCTGGAGTTGGAAGGTGTAAAGAGCAATGAGTTTTTACAAGTGAGTCAGGTGAGTCTTAAGATTGAAAACACTTGAGAAACTTTGTCTCACAATGAGTGGCAGCGTTAGTGGCCAGGGAGGCAATGCTTACGTCAGGGGCAAAGATATCAGAACCGTGAACCTCAGAAGATTTTCTTTACTCTGAATCTATCCCAGGGATGTGTATACAAATCAAGAGTTTCCATAAGTCAGCTTGGCCCACGATCTCCTGGAACTTATATTCTAGGGAGGTGTTAGACATTAAGCAATTAAATTAAAAGGATCATCACTGTTCCCAAGAGAGGGTGACATCAAACAACAATAAAAAAAAACACCATGACAGGTCAAGAGAGAAACTGCAGAAGAAAGAAAACTGTTTCCTCCTTCTTCAATAACAGACCTAGCATTTTCATTCTGTGCTGGGACCCACAAATTATGTACCTTATTGCATTTATAGATTTTCCTCATCTGTAAATCAGAATTAAAGCCCTACTTCTTAGAGTTGGAAAGATTACAGAAAATAAACTTGTACGGCCCTAGCTGATTCACTCAGCGGGTAGAGCATCAGCCTGAGGACTGAAGGATCCCAGGTTCCATTCAGGTCAAGGGCATGTACCTCAATTGCAGACTCCATCCCTAGCCCTGGTCGGGTGGGGTACGGAGTGAGGGGTGCATGTGGGAGGCAACCAATGGATGTGTCTCTCTCACAGCAATGTTTCTCTCTCTCTGTCTCTCCCATTCTCTCTAAAATCAATGGAATATCCTAGGGTGAGGATTAACAAAAATAGATAAACATGTATAGTACTTAGCATAATGCCTAACAAATATAGATGATTATGAATAAAAGATAGGTTTTTTCCTACTCCTTTACCCTCTCTACCTATTGCCATTGATTAAGAATATGTTTACTAAGATACTTAATCTCCACTATCCTTACATTTCTCACCCATAAAATAAGAGTTTGGGAGAGACACTGAGATCTCTCCTGTGCCTGTGCTTTCATTGTCTCTGCAACCCCAAGTGTTCCTAATACCAGCACATCATAGCAGTGTGCCACGGCATGAGTTAGGAACACATCTCAACACATAAGAATAGCTTCTCTTAATTACTAAGCCAATTGACATAGTACCTTATAAAAAGAAGCATCTGTTGTAAGGATTTCTGGGTAAGCTGTTGCACTGTTTCTAAGGCCTTTGATGTTTTAATAACTGGTAAAATATGAATGTACATATCAGCATTAAAATGTTCTTATCTCATTACAAGATAACTATGCCCACATATTATTTTTTTAAATCTTGTGGTTAAAATATTTGCCACCCTGAAAACATACTTAGCATAAAAACCAATATACAACTACATAATTTTCTGGAGCTGCTTTTGATATATTAAATGTTGGATTGTATAAAGTATATGATAATCTCTGCTTTTTCAGGATAAAGCTTAAAAATGTAACTTTTAAGGTATGCTTAGATAGGCTTAAAGAGAAGGAAAATGTTTTCTTTAGATTCCTCATCTAAATCTAATTGCAAAAATCACAAAACACATAAGGAAGAATCTGAGGACAAATGAGAAAACATCAGGACTCTATGACAGAGCATTGAAAAGGTAGGAAAACACTTGCATTAATTGGCAAGGGATTAAATAGGAAATTAGATAGTAGGTTTTCAGAGAGGAAAAAATAGCTTTATACAGTTAGGGCTTAAGAACTGGGCTGTTGTATAAGTATAGTAGAAGAGGCAGAGAGATTTATCAAGTGACTACTTCAAAGTTACTTTGGTAGTATATAGATTAAACAAATGTGTTACATTAGTCATGGGCAGGTAAAATAAAATAACAAATAAATAAACCAGTTGAGAGAATAATCCATATAAATATCATTAAGTATAACATATTATATATTTTATTTTTACATTAATTATTTAATGTAACATAAAAGAAGACAGTTTCACTTGGTAGAACCTCAAATACATTAGCACCAAATCTTTGACTGTAAAGTCTTTGTTTTAAAAAAATCAGTTCTAAGAATGAGGCTGCTAATTAATTGCTCTTTTATGTCACAAACACATTCTTAAGGATTATTTCCCTGTGGTTATACAGTATTTAGCTGGGCATAAACTGGCTTTAATTTGGGAATTTTTGAAGTTAGAATTCAGAGGCCAACTATGTTGACAGCCATCGCAGCAGAGCATGCATCCTCAATGGTAGTGGGATGAGGTACATCAAAGTCACAAAAAGATGGTGATTCAGCTACAAAATTGCCAGGGCTGACCAGCAGACCCTGAGCTACAGGTGAACAGATTACTCTGACACACATTTCTGTGAAAGAGAAGGCTAAGGGACTAGTTTGCTGTAGAAGCAAATAGCCCTGATTGCCTGCCTCATAAGCTTTTTATTGTAACAACAGCTTGAACTAAAATTACTCTCTAGATACAATTAGCAAGGTAAGTATCCTTGAGAAAACACAGGCTTCTTCAAGGTCGGGTCTTTAAAGACTAAACATAGAGATTCCTGCAAAACACCCGGGGGCTTGGACTTATTTGGAAAAGTCAAGGTAGGGGATGCTGCCTTCGGCAAGGTTCCCCCAGGGGCCCCTGACCTTTTGGAGAATCCTCCTTACAGACATTCCAACCAAGTCCCATGCTTCCCCACACAAAATGACAAGGAAACCCATCAGGAAGGTTTGAGCAGGTCTTTAGTTGTGAGGCTTATTTATATATTAGAGGCCCGATGCATGAAATTCTGCAAGAGTAGGCCTTCCTTCCCCCTGCTGCTGGGACCTGGGCTTCCCTCGCAGCCCCAGCTTCGTCCAGAAGGTCGTCCAGTCTAATTAGCATATTATGTTTTTATTATTATAGATTCCAAGAAAGAAAATGTCATTTACTGGTTAACCTGTTTGGTTACCTTTTGTGAACTGATGAATAAATATATCCATGCCTATAACTGAAAGTGACTCTCCCTGAGAAAAGATGCTATAGTGCATAAATATATTCATAAGTAATTTGAGTGGTCTTAAATGCATTGCATTTGGAAAGATTTGTTCCTTATTACTTGATTCTTTGCATAATTATTATTCATTGAGGAGGGTGTTACCATTAGTGTCCTTATCTGAAGAGATCAAAGAAATATAGCAAGTTTCCACTAAGTAGTCCATTATTGTGAGAATCACAGGTAATACATTTGTCCAAGAAATGACAAAGCAAAAAGAAAATGTGCTCATATCCAAAGGAAATCAATTTTATTTTCCTTAAATCTTGCTTTTTAGTTTTCTGCCACAGAGCTGAGGATCCTGCTAACCCTGCATAGATCCTCAATGCATCTAAATGTGGAACACAAAATCTAAAGAATCAATTCTCTTAGACCCTTCCTCATATTTTACAACCTTACACACAAGACAAAGGTTACGGCCCTGACATTGTACACTTAATTTGGTTTCATAGGAAACCCAGTAATCCAACTCTAAGAGGCAAATTCACACAAACTTGTGAGAGATGCTAGGAAAGGTGGAGGACATTATAAACAGGAAAATATTTATTGTACATAGAATAATATCAGGATTTTGAACTCTGCTAAGAATGTTATAGAATTTTAGACTGAGTGTAGTGGTTGGTCAGGAGAGGAAAAGGGAAATATTCAAATGAATAATAATTTGCGGAGTGACTGGAAACCAGGAGCTACCCTTCATTTCTTTCACATTGAAAAGCAAAAACACTGGCAGTTAATTTTAACCTTTCTCAAAGTCCAATTAATTTCCAAATAGAAAGATTCCAAAGTTGTTTTTATAGATATTGTCATTAACACAAAATGAAATAATTTTCTAGATAAATTATTTTTAGTAATTGTGTTAATTTCTGACATTGTGCCATCCATAGTATCCCACCTACATAAGCCTCTCAGTAAATGCTTGTTGGGTTATAATTATGTAATATTGTTGTACTTTACAAAGGTATTTGACGTAAACCTATGTAATATATGACCTATTTGGTCCCAAAGTAAGAATGACATTGAAGTTCTAACCTTTATGAGAGCTTTCCTGTTGTTCAGTTCTAGGATTCTACTGCATATTCTGCTGAGAAAGAGTCTATGTTTCTTCAGAATATTATGTGAAAACTTAACTATGAGTCTGAATACTAATGCCACTTAAAAATGTTTCATATTATGTTCCATTTGTAGGTGAATTCTGAAAGATGATTAGGAGCACTTCTTCATGCTTCACTTCAAAAAACCAGGTGTCTGAATTCTCAGAAATTAGTCCTGAAGGGGAGATCTGTCTTTGGAATGAGAACAAGGTTAGAAAATCGTATGAATTTTATGCCTTCCTCTTCCGATCAAGTGCCAAGGAGGCTCATAAAGTACTGCTAAAAGGAAACATTAAGAAATACTAACAATGAGGAGAATGAACTGAAAAGACAAAGAGTAAAGAGATTTTTTTATTAAGAATCAAGTAATGCAAATATTAGCAGTGTCTATAGAACTAAGTTTTACAGGTTGTTCAAATCCTTTAAAACTATCTAAAGTAAAAGGGAACTAGTTATCTCCTTTTCTACAAAGAGACTATTCCAAATGCTCACAACATGTCTAGCTTGATGTGATGAAAATAATCATCTATATATGCAAAACTTTAAAAAATATAACTCAACACAATATGCCTTACACAATAACATGTGCCTTGGGCAGGAGGACTATAGGATAGAAGAGAATACATATGTTTAAAAATATTTTAACTGTTAAAAAACAGTTTCTATTCTTAAGAACTTTACAGAGTTAAACAAAAAAACAACACACCTAACATTAACAATCAATAACAAGAGTAATCACAATGCCATCTAATATTTCTGTCTTGGCTAAGTATCTACACTAATAATTGACAAATATGTAAATTGACCATACCTCAGCAATGCCCACAGCCAATCAGGACCAAGTATGCAAATTAACCTGACAAAGATGGCCGGGCCTGTGGGCTTTGCTAAATGAGTGGAGAGCTTGGGATGTCCAGATTAAGGCTGGTTTGGCTAAATCAAACCTGAAGAATAGGGGTTTTGGTAAGCTCCATGGAGGGGTTTATCTAAGAGGAGCATCAGGGTCAAGTACTGGGAAGCATCAAAGACTGTTGATCACAAGGGCTGTTGGGGAATTCATATCAGAGATTTATATTTGCTTGTGCCTCTGTAGGCTGTTATTACAGGAGAGGTCAGTGCCAGTTCAAGGTCCCTACAGGCCACTTGGCCAAACATAATGGTTGCTGAGGAAGCAATACTGTGGAGTAACTTAGCTAAACATTCAGCAATATAATGCAGGCATTTGTCATTTTATTGTGCTTCACTTTATTGCATCTCACAGATACTGTGTTTTTTACAAATTGAAGGGTGGCCACGCTGCATTAAGCAAGTCTATTGGCACCATTTTCCCAACAACATTTGCTCACCTCATGTACCTATGTCATACACAGTCTGGTAATTCTCACAACGTTTTAAACTTTCTCATTATTATAATAGTTTTAAAAATATTTGTATTGATTTTTCAGAGAGGAAGGGAGAGGGAAAGATAGAAACATCAATGATCTGGCACATGCCCTTGACCAGTATCAAACCTGGGGCCCTTTAGTCTGCAGGCTGACACTCTATCCACTGAGCCAAACTGGCTAGGCCTATTATAATATTTTTATGGTAATCCTTGATCGTTAATCTTTGATGTCACTTTTACATCTGTTTTGGGGCACTATGAACTGTGCCTATTTAAGAGCCAAATTTAATGGATCGATGTTTGTGTTTTGACTACTCCACCACTGACAGGCCATTTCCTATTCCTCTCCATCTCCTCCAGCTTCCCGATTCAATGAGCCACAACAGTATTGAGCCACACTTAATAGCCCTACAATGACCTCTAAGTGTTTAAATGTAAGTGCATATAGTTATCATTCTTTCACATCTCCCAATTCCACCTTTCCATAGTTTTTTGGGATACGTTGAGAAGAAAGGTTCATGAACACAGAAGTAATTAAACTTCAAAAGGGAATATATATATATATATATATATATATATATATAATATGTTTGAAAAACATATTCAAATGCAAATTTAAAAAACAAGTATAAAACATATCTGAATAGAGATTCACATATATTTGTAAAGAAAGGGAGTGACAGTATTTCCTTAGAACAACAAAGAGGGTTATAACATTGAAGGGGTCCTAAAGTTTGTTCAAGGGGGGAAAATCATCGCAGATACTTTTTGATCGCTGAGTTTTTAGCTTTTAGAAAACTTGACATAATGTTCTATTTAATACAAAGGAGTTAATTTCTTATTCATTGGTAGTTTTTATTAATTCACTCACATTTATCACCTGGGGATATTTTTTTCCAGTCGTTTTTAGAAAGTGGGAGGGAGGGCGAGAAACAAAGAGAGAGAGAAACATCAAAGTGATAAACTGGGGCCAGGGATGGAGTCTGCAACCCAGGTGTGTGCCCTTGACCGGAATGAAGCTTGAAGACCCTGGGCCCATTCTCTAAATACTGAACAAAACGGGCTAGGGCTTATTCACACTTACTTTACAAAGTTTACTGAGCACCATTTCTTCCATCTTCACTCTGTTATTGGGGATCAAAGCATTAATGAAATACATTAATAAAAACACATCATTAAAACAAATTTTACATTTAAGAAAGAAGGGCAATATATTCTTAAAATCACAATAAAGTTTGGTGAGTGTTTTGATAGAGGAAGTAAAAGGTAGGTGCCAAGGGAACACTCACAGTTGCATTACTAGATAAAGAGCAACATATGACAAGGAGAAGATTTCTTTCAGGATAATCTTGCCTGACTATCTCAGGTAAGCTCTGCATATGTGTGTTTCATATGTACACTTACCTCAATGATAGGGTCTATCACCATTTCTTGCATTTTAAAAGGTACTTTTAAAAAAAAATTGTAGGACAATGCCTTATTTCCTTATTGACCTAGATTTCCCAAGAGCTTAATAAGATCGTTTAAATAATTTTACCCTTCCCTTAGGCATAGCTGTTCATTGCTTCCTGCTTATGGAATGCAAGATATAGATGATAGCTAGATGCTAGATAGATAATAGATGATAGATAGATAATAGATAAATTACAGATAGATGACAGATATGATAGATAAATAGATGATAGATAGATAGATAGATAGATAGATAGATAGAGATAGATAGATGATAGACAGACTCAGTTCTGTACCCACAAAATTCATGTGTAGAAGTCCTAACCCCTAGTACCTCAGAATATGAATATGCTTGGAATCAGTTTTTAAGAGTTAATTAAGTTAAAATAGGGTCATTATGGTGGGGCCCTAGTTCAATATGAAGAAGAGGAGATTAGGACACAGACAGACAGAAACTCATGAAGAACAGGAAGAGGATAGCTATTTATATAAGCCAAGGAGTGAGGCTTCAGAATAAACCAACCTTCCTAACAATTTTATCTCAGACTTTTAGCCTCCAGAATTGTGAGAAAATAAATACTCTGTTGTTTAAGTTACCCAGTCTGTGGGAATTGGTTATGGTAGCCTTAGCCATATGTGACATATGCAACATATGTTACCAGATCTATGTATATTTGTACAGATTCCAAGTGGATGATAGATGGATTAGTTATAATTAAACTAATAATTCCAGTCAATAGTTGGTTGGCTCTGAATTAGGAAATCTGACATGATGCAGTTCACCAAGCTTGACATATCCCTGCAGAAAGATACAACAGTTGTTACTTTTTTAACAAGAGGGCTATGGATGTTTTCAATAAATCATGTCAGTTACACTAATAAATCACACATTACAGTGTTCAATATGGGTGGTGACTGATCAGAGTAATGCTTTGGGAATGGTAAGTAGTATGAAGAAAATATCAGATGAGAAATAATAAGTACTTGAATTAGCACAGTATCCACTGAAATGGAAAAAAAAGTAGGGTGAGAAAATTTAAAGTTATATTTTGGTATTGACCTTGATATGTAGGAAAATGAAAGGAATTGTCAAAGATGGTTCTGAGGTTTCAAGTTTAGAGAAGAGTGTTGTAATCAATTGGACTACAAAATACCAAAGAAAAAGCAAATTTGGAAGTGAAAAAATCAAGTCAATTTTAGACATTCTAAATTTGAAGTGTTAGTATATTATTAGGTGAAGATAGTCAAATTGTTTTAAATGTCGTAGTGGGCTCAAAATACTAGAAGTTTGGAAAATTGATCAGGGATTATATCAATTTATTTTAAATCAGAAAAATCACAAATATAAGATAAATTTTTAAAATTTAGGAATTTACATTAAAAAATAATATAAATATGCCAACATTGGCAAGTTTTAGCACGTTTATTAAAACCTATAACACCAACAATAGTTTAGAATTTCTTAATCAAGAGAAGAATTTGAAATGGCAGGGAAAATTAATTGAACCCTAACACTTTTTTGTACATAGTAAGATAATTTCATATATAGAATAAAGTTATTAGAAAATTTAGGGAGAAAAAATAAGAGTAAATGAGCACTCTGCCTCTAGACATCTTAGACTGCTGTTTCTCAAATTTTGGAATTCGTGATATATTCCTGAAATATCTATAACAATCAGATTTCTGGGTCTAACCACAGGCTACTGTATAAAAATAGTTTGGTTGGGATCTTCAAATCTGTACATTTAACATGGGATACTCATCAGTTTTTTTGAAAATGGTCTGCAGAATAAAAAGTGGAAAAGGCTGTCTTTAAAAATGCAAGGAAAATGTATAAAATAAGTAGTTCATTATAGAGCCATATCGAAGAGGGAGAAAAAGAGGTGGGAAGAATATTGGATGAATAATATTACAATCATGTCACATTTCAAAACCAAACAAAAGGATTACTTTGTGAATGGGAAGAGGAAATGGGACAGACACTTCTATATCTCAGGTTTATATAAACTGTTAAAAGGTCCAGCACATTGGCCCAAACAAAAATTAAGGAAGACTTTTTTTTTTTGCATGTTTTTAAATGAACTTTTAAATTCAGAATAGTTTTAGTTTTACAGACTTAAGAAAAAAGTTTGCATGGACCTGATTTAAGAAGATATTCGAGCCCAGTTGGCTATGACTAGGAGGTCATGGTTCAGCTCCTGCTAAGGGGTTACGCCTGGGGTTGAAGGCTTGATTCCCAGGGTGGAGCGTGCAAGAGGAGCCAATCAATGATTCTCATCCTTGATGTTTCTATCTCTCTCTCCTCCTTCTCCCTTCCTCTCTGAAATCAATAAAAATATATTTAAAAAAAGAAGATATTAGAGAGTTTGTGGATACGTCACCCTAGTTTTCCTTATTATTAACACCTCTACTATCATATATTTGTCACATTTAACAAGCCAATATTGATACATTATCATTAGCAAATGTCCACAATTTATTAAGATTTCTATAGTTTTTACCTAATTTCCATATCACATTTAGTCATTGTCTTATTGTGTTCAGGCTGCTATACTAAAATACCACTCACTGGGTAGATTATAAACAACAAACATTTATAGCTCTCACTTCTGGAGGCTGGAAAGTCAAGGATCAAGGTGCCACCAGTTAGATCAGGTGAAGACCCACTTTCTGATTCAAAGAGGGCTGTCTTTCAGGCTCTTTCCTCTGTGTCCTCACATGGTAGGAGGGGCAGGAGCTCTGTGAAGCCTTTTTGAAAAATCACTAATCTCATTCAATGGGGCTCTACCTGCTTGGCTTAGGCAACTCTCAAAGACCACAGCTACTAATACCATCACCTTTAAGGTTTAAAATGTCAACATGTGAATTTTTTGAGGGACATGAAAACATTTAAACCATTGCAGTCATGTGTTTTCAGCCTCCTTTTTGCTGTGACAATTTCTTAGATTGTTGACTATGTTTAGGCTTGTAACAAATTACAATACTGTCTCTCTAAATAGCTGTATTATTTTTCATTTCCACTAGCAATAAATGAGAATTGCTATTGCTCATTTGCAATTTGTGTTGTGGGATGTTTTGAATTTTAAATATTCTAATCTATCCTATATAATAAAGAGGTAACATGCAAATTGACCATCACTCCAACACACAAGATGGCCGCCCCCATGTGGTCAAAGATGGCCACCCCCATGTAGACACAAGATGGCCACCACAAGATGGTCAGCAGGGGAGGGCAGTTGGGGGCAACCAGGCCTGCAGAGGAGGACAGTTGGGGGCTATCAGACCTGCAGGGGAGGGCAGTTAAGGGTGACCAGGCTGGCAGGGGAGGGCAGTTAAGGGCAACCAGGCTGGCAGGGGAGGGCAGTTGGGGAGGACCAGGCCTGCAGGGAAGGGTAGTTGGGGGGGACCAGGTCTGCAGGGGAGGGCAGTTAGGGGTAACCAGGCCTTCAGGGGAGGACAGTTAGGTGTGACCAGGCCAGCAGGGGAGAACAGTTAGGGGCGACCAGGACTGCAGGGCGGGCAGTTGGGGGTGACCAGGCTGGCAGGGGTGGGCAGTTGGGGAGGACCAGGCCTGCAGGGGAGGATAGTTGGGGGGGGACCAGGTCTTTAGGGGAGGGCAGTTAGGGGTGACCAGGCCTTCAGGGGAGGGCAGTTAGGGGTGACCAGGTGGCAGAGGAGGGAAGTTGGGGGCAAAGAGGCTGGCAGGGGAGCAGTTAGACATAAATCAGGCTGGCATGGGAGTGGTTAGGGGGTGATCAGGCTGGCAGGCAGAAACAGTTAGGGGAAATCAGGAAGGCAGGCAGGCAAGCAGTTGGGAGCCAGCAGTCCTGGATTGTCAGAGGGGTGTCCGGTGGGATCGGGCCTAAAGGGCAGTCAGACATCCCTCGAGGGGTCACAGATTGGAGAGGGTGCATGCTGGGCTGAGGGACACCCCCGCCCCCGTGCACGAATTTCATGCACCGGGCCTCTAGTATATATATAAAAGCCTAAGCAATCACCCAACCAGCTGACCAGCTGGTAGGTTTGACACGCACTAACCATCAGGGGGTAGATGCTCAATGTAGGAGTGGAAACCACAGGCATGGAAACATGGAATAGATTGATGAATCTCAGAGGGAAAGGGAGAGGGAAGGGTGGGAAGAGATTAACCAAAGATCTTATATGTATTCTAGAGGCCCAGTACATGGATTCATGCACCGCTGGGGTCCCTCAGCCTGGCCTGCACCCTCTCTTAATCCGGGACCCCTCAGGGGATATTGGAGAGCCGGTTTTGGCTCAATCCCAACAGGCCAGGCCAAGAAACTACACCTGTGCATGAATCTGTGCACCGGGCCTCTAGTAGGTTTATAATATTATCTTGTTCTTTTATTTGCCTTTTCTGAATGACATATGATGTTGAGAATTTTTTATGCTAATTTGGCATCTGTATATTTTCTCCATGAGATAATTGTTCAGAACTTTGGTCCATTTTTTTTAATTGTTTCTTTATTGTTGAGTTTTATAGTTGGGTGTGGCTTATTTGTTTGTTTGTCTATTTTGGATGCAAGTTCTTTTTCAGAATTTTTCAAATATTTTTTCCTAGTTTGTGGTTTCCTTTTCCTTTTTAATAGTATCTTTTTCTGAGCATAAGTTTCTAATGTTAAATCCAATGTATCTAAATTTTTTCAAAAATTATTTTTTGATATTGTATCTAAGAACTAATCTCCAAGTGTAGGTTCATGTAGATTTCCTCAGATGTTTTCTTCTTGATGTTTCATAGTTTTGCAATCTTCACTTAAGCTTATAATCCAATTTGAGTTAATTTTTATGTAATGTATAAGGCTTGTGCCTAGGTTCTTTTTATTATATTTTATTTTTTGACATTTTATTTTCAGGATGTTTTTTTTTTTTTTTTACAAATTAGGCATTTACATGCAATAAACATTAATATTTCAAGAAAAGCTATTTTAAATATAATATTACATGTGATAACCATTAATATTTCAAGAAAAAAAAGATTTTAAATATAATGATATTACCAAAACTGTACTAACATAGTATAATATCACAAAAGTTGTAGGAAATATTAAAAAGCTGCAAATAACAGGATTACTTCTATTATACTCTGAAATATTTTTTTTTCCCCTCTGGCTCAATTTCTGTTCATCAGTTTATGTTGTTCATTACTGTACATTCCACAAATGAGTGAGATCATGTGATATGTCTCTTTCTCCGACTGGCTTATTTTTTAGCATAATGGTCTCCAGGTCCATCCATGCTGTTGCAAATAGTAAGAGTTCCTTCTTTTTTACAGCAGCCTAGTATTCCATTGTATAGATGCATCACTGTGTTTTAATCCACTCATCTGCTGATAGGCACTTAAGCTGTTTCCAAATCTTAGCTATTGTAAATTGTGCTGCTATGCACACAGGGGTGCATATATCTTTTTTGATTGGTATTTCTGATTTCTTGGTATATATTCCTAGAAGTAGGGTTACTGGGTCAAATGGGAGTTCCATTTTTAATATTTTGAGGAAACTCCGCACTGTTATCCACAATGGCTGCACCAATCTGAATTCTCACCAGCAGTGCACGAGGGTTCCTTTTTCTCCACATCCTCTCTAGCATTCGTATTTTGTTGATTTATTGATGATTGTCATTCTGACAGGTGTGAGATGTTACCTCATTGTCATTTTGATTTGCATCTCTCAGATGATTAGTGACTTTGAGCATGTTTTCATAAGTCTCTTGGTCTTCTGTATGTCCTCTTTTAAAAAGTGTCTAGGTCTTTTGCCCATTTTTTGATTGGGTTGTTTATCTTCCTTTCGTTAACTCGTATGAGTTCCCTGTACATGTTGGAAATTAAACCCTTATCAGAGATAACACTGGCAAATATGTTCTTCCATGTTGATGCATTCTTTTGCTGTGCAGAAGCTTTTTATTTTGATGTAGAACCATTTATTTATTTTTTCCTTAGTTTCCATTGTCCTAGGAACTGTATTGGTAAAGATATTGCTATGACATATGTCTTCTCTTATGCTGCCTATGGATTCTTCTAAGATTTTTATGGTTTTCCATCTTACCTTTAAGTCCTTTATCCATTTTGAGTTTATTTTTGTGTTTGGTGTAAGTTGGTGGTCTAGTTTCAATTTTTTTGCATGTATCTGTCAATTTTCCCAATACCATTTATTGAAGAGACTTTTTTTGACTCCATTATATGCTCTTGCCTCCTCTGTCAAATATTAATTGAGCATAGTGGTTTGGGTCAATTTCTGGGTTCTCTATTCTGTTCCATTGATCTATATTTCTGTTCTTGTGCCAGTACCAGGCTGTTTCGAGAACAGTGGCTTTGTAATACCGCTTGAAATCTGGTATTGAGATCCCACTTACTTTGTTCTTCTTTCTCAAGATTGCTGTGGCTATTAGGGGTCTTTTTTTTTATTCCATATGAATTTTTGGAAAGTTTTTTCTAGATCTGTGAAATATGCTGTTGGTGTCTTAATGAGAATTGCATTGAATCTATAGATTGCTTTGGGTAGTATGGACATTTTAATGATGTTGATTCTACCAATCCATGAACACTGTATATTCTTCCATGTGTTTATGTCTTCCTCTATCTCTTTTTTCAATGTCCTGTAGTTTTCTGAGTACAGGGCTTTTATCTCCTTAGTTAAGTTTATTCCTAGTTATCTTAATTTTTTTGGTAGAATGGTAAATGGGATTATTTTTTTAGTTTCTATTTCTGTGAGTTCATTATCCTATCTAATAAAGAGGGAATATGCTAATTGACTGCCACACCCTCACAAGATGACAGCACCCACAGCTACAGGATGGTGGCATTCATTCCTCTCAGCCCAGCGTCATCCAGTCTCAGTCCTCCAGTACCCTCAGCCCTGCAGGGGAGGGGAGTTGGGGATGATCATGCTGGCAGGGGAACAGTTAGGCATCAATCAGGACAGCAGGGGAGTGGTTAGGGGGCTATCAGGCTGGCAGGCAGAGTGGTTAGGAGCCAGCAGTCCTGGATTGTGAGAGGGATGTCCGACTGCCCATTTAGGCCTTATGGGATCGGGCCTAAATGGGCAGTCAGACATCCCCCAAGGGGTCCCAGATTGGAAAGGGTGCAGGCTGGGCTGAGGGACACCCCCCTCATGCATGAATTTCATGCACTGGGCCTCTAGTTGGTGTATAAAAAAAACATAGATTTCTGGGTGTTAATTTTGTATCCTGCTACCTGGCCGAATTCATTTATTAAGTATAGCAGTTTTTTGATGGAGTCTTTGGGGTTTTCTATGTACAATATCATGTCATCTGTGAGTAATGACAATTTTACTTCTTCCTTTCCAATTTGAATGCCTTTTATTTCTTCTTCTTGTCTGATCACTATGGCTAGCTCTTTCTGTATTATGTTGAACAGGAGTGATGAAAGTGGCATCCCTGTCTTGTTCCTGTTCTTAGGGCAAATGGGTTTAGTTTTTGCCCATTGAGTATGATGTTGATTGTAGGTTTGTCATATATGACCTTTATGATGTTGGGATATGCTCCCTCTATTCCCACTTTGCTGAGAGTTCTTATCAAAAATGGGTGTTGGATTTTGTCGAATGCTTTCTCTGTGTCTATTGATATGATCATGTGATTTTTGTCTTTTATTTTGTTTAAGTGGTGTTTCATATTTATTGATTTGCTAATATTGTACCAGCCTTGCATTCCTGGAATAAATCCCACTTGATCATGGTGTGTGATCTTTTTAATATATTGCTGCATGTGATTTACTAATGTTTTGTTGAGAATTTTAGCATCTATGTTCATCAGGGATATTGGCCTGTAATTCTCTTTCTTTATAGTGTCTTTATCTGGTTTTGGAATTAGGATAATGCCGACCTCATAAGAAGAGTTTGGAGTTTTCCTTTCTCTTGGATTTTCTGAAATAGTTTGAGAAGTATAGGTGTTAGTTCTTTGAATGTTTGGTAAAACTCCTGTGATGCTGTCCAGATCTGGGCTTTGTTTGGTGGAAGTTTTTTTTTTTTTTTTTTATTTTTTTTAATTACTGCTTCTATTTCATCAGTTGTTATTGGCCTACTAAGGTTTTCTGATTCCTCCTGATTCAGTTTTGGGAGATTTTGTCTTGGGATTTGTCTATTTCACTCACATCATCCAGCTTGTTGGCATATGGCTGTTCATAGTATTTTCTTACAATCCTTTGTATTTCTGTGGTCTCAGTGGTTACTTTTCCATTTTCATTTCTGATTTCATTTATTTGGGTCACCTCTCTTTGTTTCTTGATAAGTCTGGATAATGGTTTATTAATATTATTTATTCTTTCAAACAACCTGCTCTTGGTTTCATTAATTTTGTGTATTTTTAAAAAATCTCTATGTTATTTATTTCTGCTCTAATCTTTATTATTTCCTTCCTTCTACTTACTCTGGGATTTACTTGTTGTTCTCTTTCTAATTCTTTAAGTTGTATGATTAAATAGTTTATTGCTGATTTTTCTTGTGTGTGTGTGTGTTTGTGTGTGTGTGTGTGTGTTGTTTGTTTTTTGTTTTTGTATGAATTTCCCTCTCAGGAATGCTTTTGCTGTGTCCCAGAGATTTTGGGTCATTGTGTGTCAATTTTCATTTGTTTTCAGGTGTTTTTATTTTACTTTCTTGATCTCATTGGTAACACCTTCATTGTTTAATAACATGCTATTTAGCCTCCCTGATTTGAATGTTTTTGGGTGTTTTTACTTTAGTGGATTTCACATCCATTCCACTGTGATCTGAGAAGATGCTTGATATGATTTCAATCTTCTTGAAATTGTAGAGAGTTGTTTTGTGTCCTAACATGTGGTCCGTCTTTGTGAATGATCCATGTGCACTTGAGAAGAATGTTCTATAAATGTCAAATAAATCCATCTGACCCAGTGTGTCCTTTAGAGTCTCTGTTTCCTTGTTAAGTTTTTGTCTGGAAGATCTGTCCAGTGAAGTCAGTAGGTGTTAAAATCCCCTACTATGACTGTATTGCTGTCAATCTCTCCCTTAAAGTCCTCTAGACTTTTTTTTTTAAATATATTTAGGTGCTCCTATATCGGGTGCATATATGTTTATCAGGGTTATATCCTCTTGTTGGATTGATCCCTTTAGTATTATGTAGTGACCTTTGTTTTCTCTTGTGATGGCCTTTATTTTAAAGTCTATTTTGTTGGATATGAGTATTGATACTCCAGCTTTTTTTTTCTTTTCCATTTGCTTGGAAATTTTTTTCCTATCCCTTCACTCTCATCCTCTGTGTGTCTTTTGTTTTGAGGTGGGTCTCTTGTAGACAGCATATAGTTGGGTCATTTTTTTGTGTCCATTCAGCTATCCTACACCTTTTTATTGGATCATTTAATCCAATTACATTTAGGGTTATTATTGATAGGTACTTATTTATTGCCATTTTAATTCTGTGTGGCTAGGTTTCTCTCTCTGTTTCTTCTCATTTCAGCAATCCCTTTAGCATTTCTTGTAATGCTGGATTGGTGTTGATGTACTCCTTTAGTCTTTTTTTTTTTTTTTTTTTTTTTTGTCTAGGAAGCTCTTTATTTGACCATATATTTTGAATGATAGCCTTGCTGGACATAGTAATCTTGGTCTCAGATCCTTGTTTTCCATTACCTTGAGTACTTCATGACATTTCCTTCTGGTCTGTAGAGTTTCTGATGAGAAATCAGGTGTCAGTCTTATGGGAACTCTTTTTAGGTAACAGTTTTCTTTGCTCTTGTTGTCTTTAAGATTCTGTCTTTGTGTTTAATTTTTGGCATTTTAATTATTTAAATTAAATTAATTAATTTTAATTAATTATGTTTGGGTTCTTCTTTCCTGGGGTTCTCTGTGCCTCCTGAACTTGTGTGACTTTTTCCTTTACCAGGTTAGGGAAGTTTTCTGCCATTATTTCTTTAAACAAGTTCTCTATTCCTTTCTCTCTTTCTGCTTCTTCTGGCACACCTGCTATTCTAATATTGTTACATTACACATTGTCCCACAGCTCCCTTAATCTGTCCTCATGTTTTTTAATTGTTTTTTATTTTTGGTTCTCTGATTGAGTGATATTGTTAACTCTGTCTTTTAATATATGGATTAGATCCTAGGCTTCCCCTAATCTGCTATGTATTTCTCCCAATGTGTTCTTTGTATTGTCATTCTTTATCTCAGACTGTTCTTTTTTCATAGTTTCTATATTTTTTTCATGCTGTTGAGCATCTTTTTTAAAAATTTCTTTATTGATTAAGGTATCACATATTTGTCCTCATCCCCCCATTCCCAGCCCACACCCCTCCCCACACATGCCCCCACCCCCTGTTGTCCTTAACCGCTGGTTAGGCTCATATGCTTGCACACAAGTCCTTTGGTTGATCTCTCCCCTTTACCCTCCCCCTTCCCTACCCTCCCCCTGAGGCCAGACAGTCTGATCCATGCCTCCTTGTTTCTGGGTCTTTTCTTGTTCATCAGTCTATGTTGTTCATTATTTCCCCTAGATGAGTGAGATCATGTGCTATTAGAAATACATTTATAAGAACCGAAAATGAGACAAGCAATAATGGTTATGGTGACAGGCAAATGAATCAGTGTGTAGTGAGTTTCTTTCTGGGCCAACAGTTCTTTTGAGACCCAATTTCAATGTCCAACAGTTCCTTATGTGTACATGTCAGCACTGACATTTCAGTTCTGGATGGTGGACAAATGGTGGTAATGCAGGTCCTACTCTGTCTGGTTTGGTCCTGGGCAACCTGCAGTGACGCACAGCTGCTAACTGCTAGTATGGGAAGGCCACATCAGTGTCTTCCGTCTCTGGACTGCTTCTCTTCTGTCTTCATGGCTGGAGTAGTCCTGTCGATTCCTCTCTGTTGCTGGAATCCATATGGTCTCTGAGTTGTTTTCTGAAAATATACAAACATATTCTTGACCAAAAGTTAATAAAAGAATATTTTCTATAAATTTGACTGGGGATCCTTTTTCATTTTTTGCCCAAATGATTTTCCTCTGGCTTGTTTTGTCAACTTGTGTGTTTTTCATGGGTGTCTTACTTTTAGCCTTACAATTAATTTTCTAAAGTATTAATTTTCTAGATGTAATTTACTTACAGGATATTTTTCCTTACATGATATTCCTCTACTATCCCCTCCTTTTTTGATTTAAATGTTAGGAGGCTTTTGAAAATTTTATAATGTAGTCTTGATGGCTTTTAAATTTTAATTTTTTGCACTATAATATTACTGTTTTAGGTTCATTACATGGTGCACAATTTTATCATGAGATGAAGTACCAATAAAAATTTTAGTTGACACTTTAGGAACACCTTTTTGTCCAGTACAATTAATTTTTCTAGAATATTCGCTTGTTTCAACTAGCCAATTTAAATTTGCCTGAAAACTTGACTACTATTTTACTGTCAAATTTATTACTCTAACAACAATCTTATTTTACCCTGTAAATATTGGTGGAAGGGATTATTTGCCTTCTTGAGTAGGTCCTGAGCATTCCTGGTGATAGGCTGGATTTAGATATCATAAACCCACTTCCCCACAACATGGGTACAAGACAACTCAAACAATTCTTGTTGGAGTGAGAGGGCAGCTGCTGTCGGCCAAGTCTCTGTCGGTCACCTGGGTCCTGATCTGAGCTGGGCATGGGAAGCACGAAGCAGCCATGGGGGCAGGAGACCTCCCTCAGAAGGGGCTAGGGTTCAGGCCCCTGCAATGTTGGGGGGGGTGAGGGTCTGTGCCCCTCCTCTGTTGATCCCAAAATTCCCTCCTGATAGCCCCTCTGTGACTGTGCCTGTCTTAGGTTGTTCCTTCCTTGAGGAATCTTACCCGTCTCTGGCTAACCAGCCATCGTCCAGGGTCAAGCAGGGTGACGTGAGGTTCAGTTTTATCTCCTTGGTAGCCTATGCCCCTGTGGCCTCCAGGCCCAGCACCTGCCTTGGGATCCCCTCGCCTGCTGGCGTGGCCCCAGCACTGATCACATATCTTGTGGAACCCGGGTTTCTTCTCCAAGGAGGGCTCAGTTCGCCCCACTGGGTGAGAGACAGATCCATGGCACCAGTCATCACGAGACTTCAACCTCGACATGAACAGAGAGCTCATGCAACAGCTGTGAGCAATTGAATTGTGAGAATCGGGTCTCTCTTGGCCTAAAGGGTAAGAGGGACCAATATAGAATGCTCAGGTGCCTTCCCAGGAGTCCCTCTACACAATGAAAGGGATTAAATCCTTACATGTCCGTTTTAAATTGCTGCCAGACATTCAAAGAATTAGTTTGTACATTTGCTTGGGATAATTGTATATTATGCTGTTGTAATTCTAAAGTATCAAGAGATGTGTTAAGTTTGTCTCCAAGCACCAAACAGATGATTTTTTTTTTTTTTATCCCCAAGGGTGTGAGGAACTATTATAAGTACTGGGGGTGATCCAAATCTGGGAAAAATTTTAATGATAGTGTAGAATAATATCATGTAAGGATATTCTTTGTTCTAGTCCATGGGAATTCCCTTTCAAACTGGCTGTCCATTTCTTTTTATATAGACAAGGTCTTAGTTACATTTTTCTGCACCTCTACCAGGGGCACGTAGTGATAGTAGTGACACCCTTTCTTTGGTGTCCACACAAGCAAGAAACCTCTCTTTAATTGTACACACAAAGGGGCATTGTTTTGATTTCATGTCATACAAAAGGGAAGCTGGGTGGAGACCCCTGTGTATTTATACTTTCTTGCCCCACCCATGGACCTCCTGGATGTCCAGGGTGTTTGGTATTATTGGTAACTACATTAGTCAGGGGATCAGCCCACGTAAGGGGTCTTATCCATGAAGGGTCAGGAGCATAAGACCAAAATACTTACCCTCTTGTCCCAGGTAAAATTACCGTACATCTGATGATTGCTAGCATGGCTAGAAAGGCGTTCTCAGGAATTCTTGGGTTTCTGGTTACCTCACAATTTCTTCCCTGAGGTTTGACGTTCTGATTGATGTTTCTCTGTTTCTGGATCTATTTTCCCCCCATCAGTTTATGTTCTTCATTATATTCCACAAATGAGTGAGATCATGTGATATTTATCTTTCTCTGCCTGGCTTCTTTCACTAAGCATAATGTTCTCCATCTCCATCCATATTGATGCGAATGGTAAGAGCTTCTTTTTTAACGCAGCATAGTATTCCATTGTGTAGATGTACCACAGTTTTGTAATCCACTCATCCGCTGATGGGCACTTAGGCTGTTTCCAAATCTTAGCTATGGTGAATTGTGCTGCTATGAACATAGGGGTGCATATATCCTTTCTGATTGATGTTTCCAGTTTCTTGGGATATATTCCTAGAAGTGGGATCACTGGGTCAAATGGGAGTTCTATTTTTAGTTTTTTAAGGAAACTCCATACTGTTGTCCACAGTGGCTGCACCAGTCTGCATTCCCACCAGCAGTGCACGAAGGTTCCTTTTTCTCCACATCCTCGCCAGCACTTGTCATTTGTTGACTTGTTGATAATGGCCATTCTGACAGGTGTGAGATGGTACCGCATTGTTATTTTGATTTGCATCTCTCTGATGATTAGTGATTTAGAGCAGGTTTTCATATGTCTCTTGGCCTTGCTTCTGTCTTCTTTCGAAAAGTGTCTATTTAGATCAGTTGCCCATTTTTTTGATTGGGTTGTTTATCTTCTTTTTGTTAAGCTGCATGAGTTCCCTGTAAATGTTGGAGATTAAACCCTTATCGTTGACATCATTGGCAAATATGTTCTCCCATGTAGTGGGCTTTCTTGTTGTTTTATTGATGGTTTCCTTTGCGGTGCAAAAGCTTTTTATTTTGATGTAGTCTCATTTGTTTATTTTCTCCTTAGCTTCCATTGCCCTAGGAGCAGTATCAGCGAAGAAGTTCTTTTGGCATATGTCAGAGATTTTTCTGCCTGTAGATTCCTCTAGTATTTTTATGGTTTCCAGTCTTATGTTTAAGTCCTTGATCCATTTTGAGTTTATTTTTGTGTACGGTGTAAGTTGGTGATCTAGTTTCATTTTTTTGCATGTATCTGTCCAATTTTCCCAACACCATTTGTTGAAGAGACTGTCTTGACTCCATTGTATGTTTATGCCTCCTTTGTCAAATATTAATTGAGCATAGTGATTTGGATCGATTTCTGGGTTCTTTATTCTGTTCCATTGATCTATATGTCTGTTCTTGTGCCAATACCAGGCTGTTTTGAGAACAGTGGCTTTGTAATACAGCTTGAAATCTGGTATGGAGATCCCATCTACTTTGTTCTTCTTTCTCAGGATTGCTGTGGCTATTTGGGGTCTTCTTTTTTTATTCCAGATGAATTTTTGGAAAGTTCGTTCTAGGTCTGTGAAGTATGCCATTGGTATTTTCATGGGAAGTGCATTGAAATTATAGATTGCTTTGGGTAGTATGGACATTTTGATGATGTTGATTCTACCAATCCATGAACATGGTATGTTCTTTCATCTGTTTATGTCTTCCTCTATCTCTTTTTTCAGTGTTGTGTAGTTTTCCGCATATAGGTCTTTTACCTCCTTAGTTAAGTTTATTCCTAGGTATCTTAATTTTTTTGGTGTGATGGTAAATGGGATTGCTTTTTTAGTCTCTCTTTCTGTAAGTTCATTATTGGTGTATAGAAATGCCATAGATTTCTTAGCATTTATTTTGTATCCTGCTACTCTGCCGAATTCATTTAAGTCTAGTAATTTTTTTATGGAGTCTTTAGGGTTTTCTATGTACAGTATCATGTCATCTGCAAATAAGGACAGTTTTACTTCTTCTTTTCCAATTTGGATGCCTTTTACTTCTTCTTCTTGTCTGATTGCAATGGCTAGTATTTCCAACACTATGTTGAACAGGAGTGGTGAGAGTGGGCATCTGTGTCTTGTTACTGTTCTTAGGGGAAATGGTTTTAGTTTTTGCCCATTGAGTATGATGTTGGCTGTGGGTTTGTCATATATAGCTTTTATTATGTTGAGGTATGATCCTTCTATTCCCATCTTGCTGAGAGTTTTTATCAAGAAAGTGTGTTTGATTTTGTCAAATGCTTTTTCTGCATCAATTGATATGACTATGTGGTTTTTATCTCTCAATTTGTTTATGTGATGTATCACGTTTATTGATTTGCGAATATTGTACCATCCTTGCAACCCTGGGATAAATCCTACTTGGTCATGGTGTATGATCTTTCTGATGTATTGCTGGATTCGATTTGCTAGAATTTTGTTGAGGATTTTGGCATCTATGTTCATGATGGATATTGGCCTGTAATTCTCTTTCATTGTGTTATCTTTATCTGATTTTGGTATTAGGGTGATGCTGGCTTCATAGAAGGAGCTTGGAAGTGTTCCTTCCTCTCTAATTTTCTGGAATAGTCTGAGGAGGATAGGTTTTAGCTCTTCCTTGAATGTTTTATAAAACTCCCCTGTGAAGCCGTCTGGCCTTGGGCTTTTGTTTGCTGGAAGCTTTTTGATAACTGCTTCAATTTCTTCCATAGTTATCAGCCTATTGAGATTTTTAGTCTCTTCCTGAGTAAGTTTTGGAAGGTTGTGTTTTTCTAGGAATGTGTCCATTTCCTCCAGGTTGTCTAGAGTTGTTTATAGTATTTTTTGACAATCCTTTGTATTTCTGTGGGGTCTGTTGTTATTTCACCTCTTTCATTTCTGATTTTGTTTATTTGGGTCCTCTCTCTTTGCTTCTTGGTGAGCCTGGCTAGAGGTTCATCAATCTTGTTTATCCTTTCAAAGAACCAGCTCTTGGTTTTGTTGATCTTGTGTATTGTTTTTTTTTTTGGTCTCTATGTCATTCATTTCTGCTCTGATCTTTATTATTTCCTTTCTTTTGCTCACTGTGGGCTTTTCTTGTTGCTCCCTTTCTAATTTTTTGAGTTGTTGAGTTAGATGATCTATTACCATTTTTTCTTGTTTTTTGAGGTAGACCTATAGAGCTATACATTTCCCTCTCAGGACTGCTTTCATTGTGTCCCATAGGATTTGCAATGTTGTGTTTTTATTGTCATTAGTCTCCAGGATGTTTTTAATTTCTTCTTTGATCTCATTGATAACCCAATCATTGTTTAATAGCATGCTATTCAGTTTCCAAGTGTGTGAATTTTTTGGAATGTTTTTATTGTAGTTTATTTCTAATATTATGCCATTGTGGTCTGAGAAAATGCTTGATATGATTTCAATCTTTTTGAATTTGGGGAGACTTTGCTTGTTACCCAATATATGGTCTATTTTTGAGAATGTCCCATGTGCACTTGAGAAGAACGTATATTCCATGGCTTTGGGCTGAAATACTCTGAAGATGTCAATTAGGTCCATCTGATCTAGTGAGTCATTTAGAATTGCTGTTTCTTTGCTGATTTTTTGTCCCGAGGATTTATCCATTGATGTCAGTGGTATATTAAAGTCCCCTACTATGATTGTATTGATGTCGATCTCTCCCTTGATATCTTCCAGGAGATTTTTTATGTATTTGGGCACTCCTCTGTTGGGTGCATATACGTTTACCAGAGTTATATCTTCTTGCTGGATTGCTCCCTTTAGTATTACGTAGTGGCCTTCCTTATCTCTTATTAAAGCCTTTACTTTGAGGTCTATTTTATCTGATATAAGTATCGCAACCCCAGCTTTTTTCTCATTTCCATTTGTCTGAAAAATGTTTTTCCATCCCTTCACTCTCAGTCTGTGTGAGTCTTTTGCTCTAAGGTGGGTCTCTTGTAGACAGCAAATATATGGGTCATGTTTTCTTATCCATTCAGCTACCCTATGTCTTTTGATTGGTGCATTTAATCCATTTACATTTACTGTTATTATTGATAAGTACCTGTTTGTTGACATATTTTTCCTTAGTGTTTGTGTATCTTCTTGCCTTTCTCTTTCTTCTTTTTACAGCAGCCCCTTTAGCATTTCTTGCATTGCTGGCTTGGTAGTGATGAACTCTCTTAGCCCTTTTTTTGTCTGTGAAGCTTCTGATTCCACCTTCAATTTTGAATGATAGCTTTGCTGGGTATAGTATTCTTGGGTTCAGTCCCTTGTTTTGCATCACTTTGTATATTTCATTCCATTCCCTTCTGGCCTGGTGTGTTTCTGTTGAGAAATCAGTTGATATTCTGATAGGAGATCCCTTGTTGGTAACTTTCTGTTTCTCTCTGGCAGCCTTTAAGAAATAATAGGCTTGCTTTGTCGTTGGTGTTCGTCAATTTAATTATGATGTGTCTTGGTGTCGGTCTTTTGGGGTTCAACTTGTTTGGGACTCTGTGTACTTCTTGGACTTGGATAGTTTTTTTCTTGCCAATATCAGGGAAGTTTTCTGTTATTATTTCTTCTAACAGGTTTTCTATTCCTTGCTTCTCTTCCTCTCCTTCTTTTATCCCTATTATTCGAAGGTTGTTTCGTTTTGTGTTTTCCTGAAGCTCCGTTAGGCTCTCCTCTTGCTTTTTAAGTCTTCTTTCCAGTTGCTGCTGAGTTTGTGTGTTTTTTCCTACCTTGTCTTCTAATTCGCTGATGCGGTCCTCAGCCTCTTCTACTCTACTCTTTAAGCCTTCCATTGTGTTCTTTATTGCAGCTATGTCGTTCTTCATCTCCTCTTGGTTTCTTTTCATGTTGGTGACATTTTCATTCAGCTCCTTATAGCTCTCATTGAGTTGTGTGTATTTGTCATCCATCCGTTTAAACATCCTTATAACGAATACTCTGAATTCTTTCTCTGTTAAGCTGCTAGCCTCAAGTTCATTTAACTCCCTTTCTGGTGATTCCTCTTTTTCCTCCCTTTGGGAATTTCCTTTTTGTCTCCTCATGTTTTCCTGTAATGTTTTAATTGTAGATCCACTTGCTTTGCTACCCAGGTTCTTTTGGGGATGGTGCTACTGGTGTAATCTCTCAGTTCTCCTGGGCTTGGTAATCTAGTGTAGCTCCCTACTTGAGCTACTTGGGTTCTCTTGATGTAGGCCTGAAGCTTGAGAGGCACAACTGTGGTGTCTAAAAGTCAGCAGCTATGGAGTGGAGTGTCCCAGTTTTTGCTGTCTTGCACCCTTAGTTGAAATCATGCGTGTCCAGTGGGAACTCACAGTGGCACCCAGGAACCGTCTGTTGGGAGAGCTCCCAGTGGCTCCCACTAGCACCCTGTGTGTAGATAGGCTCAGGGTGCCTGCCTGTTGTAAATTCGCTTCTGTGGAGGTGTGTTTGCAGGTGCACAGCTCTGACACACTTTGAGGGACTCTGGCACTGAAGTTAAACAGCTAGGGTGTATGTGGGAAGTTATTCAGGAGAAAGGAGTTCAGAGTTTCTGCTGTGGGGCAGCGCGTCCTTGGCTGTACAGAATCATACCCAGCAGGGGCTCAAAGCAGCTCCCCAGAGGACCCTGTGGCTATATGGGCTCAGGGCACCTTTCCTTGCTGTGGCCATGAGTTTGCCCGCCCTTGAGTGTGCGCAAACTGGTGGCGCACCCGCCGGCGCAAAGCTCTGATGCACCCTGGCACTGAAGTTGCACCTCAGGGGTGTCCGTGGGCAGTTATTTAGAAAGAGGCAGTTCAGAGATTCTACTGCAGGGCTGCGCACCCTTGACTGTACAGAATCACCCCCTCAGGGGCTCTCAGTGGTTCCCAAGAACTTCCTGGGTAGTGGAGTGCCTGGGTGCCTATGGGCTGGGGATGCGGCAAATCCTGAGTTCCGGCACTGGGGAGGGGGAGGTTGTACTTACTGCTTTCAGTGGCGCACTTTTGGAGGTGGAGGTCTCAGGGTTCGTGCATCTGCAGCTGGGGTGGCAGGTCTTCTACCAGAGTGGCTATAGTGACCAGGTTTGCTTCCGAGACCAGACTGGGTGGTGGTAAGGTTAGGATTCTAGTCTCTAGCAGTTCTGTTCTTAAAGATGGCGGGGTCTCTGTGCCACTGGTGTCCTCCCTGGAGTGTTTGCAGCGGCCGCGGGGTTTTGCCAACCAAGACTGCCTGGATTGGAAGCCCCCTGGAAGAACTGCAGGATCTAACTGTCCCTATTTCACTCACACACACACACCCACACACGTCCACACACACCTCTATCACTCCTTCACTCGATCACACACTCACCCTCCCTACCTTCCTGCCGGTCGCCATCTTCACCTCTCTATAATTTCTGTTGAGCATCTTTACCATCATTATTCTGAACTCTGTTTTAGATAAATTTTTTATCTCTGCTTCATTTATCTCTTCTTCTGTAGAATTCTCTAGTTCTTTCATTTGTGGGCTGTTTCTTTGTCTCCTTATTTTGACTGTCTGTTTGGGTTTGTGACTATGTATTAGGTAGATCCTCTACACCTCTCAAATTTCTAGTGCAGGGCAGTGTTAAAGGCTGATATGACTAATTAGATCAGGCAAAGACTCAAAGCCTACAGAGACCACCTCTGCTTACAGACTGATAGGATTCTGACTTGAATTGTCCCCCAGGCAATCGTCCTCAGGTGTGGAGAGTTTTTTTCAACAGGGTGAAGCAGTTGCTTCTGCCTGGAGGCTAATTGTTATTTGTAATCTGCAAAGTGGCCTCAGGGCAAGGTGTTTTTCCAATAGGGTGTGTCAACAGTCATCCCCCCCAGCCAAGGCAAATATGTATGTGGGAAAGATGTCCTCTGCTGTTTGAGGGAATGACTCAGCCCAGGAAACATGGAGTGTCTGCCTTCTGAGCTCTATCCCTTGAGTCCCCAGTCCTGGCTTCTCCTCTCACAGCTCCAGACCATTTCACCCTCCCTCTGCCAGAGCACAAGTTGGGTGGCTCCACAGGAAATTTTGTGTGTTGGCCCTTTAATAGAGTACCTGAATTTTTTGCTGTCACCCCCTGGCAGACATCACTCTGCTGCTTTCCACAGCCCGATGTTATGTGGGTACCCTTCTCAGTTTTGGTGCTCTCTTCTGGAGAGCCCAGCTTAGGCATTAGATTCCAGAGTTATCAGTGACATCCCCCCAAGTTAAGATATCTCTCAGGGACTTCAATTGCTGTCTGTGGGTGCCTGGCCAGCCCTTTCGTGCCTCCGACCATCTTACCAGTTTCTATGCAATCTCCTCTTTTGGTCCTCAGATAGCAGGGTTCTTTCCCTTGAGTTTTCCATTGATTATTCATGAACTTTTTTCTGTATTTTAGTTGTAATTACAGTTTGTTCCTGGGAGCTTGTCCTCACAGCATCCAATTACTCTGCCACCATTTTTAATCCCTAGGTTCTTTTTAAAGACTAGTTGTAAATGGCATGTGAGATGAAGGTTAAATGACCAACAGTTTGATTTACAATAAAATTCTCAAAAGGGAAGACAATAAATTAGTCACCACAAACATGACTGAATTCTGGCTATAAGATCTCTTTCTTCAATAGCTGGCCATGGACAGGGTAAATTATGAAATCTGTGAATATTGAATGTCTGAATGACATAGATGATTTAGTACACTTTTTAGAAATCATGAAACAAGCCAAAAAAGTTACACAAATATAATTGAATGTCATCAAATTTTTAAAACTGCAGAGTGGCATATAACACTGATTACCAATGAGACCTGTATCTTGAGGCTTAATCAATGATGTGGTTAAATGTATGAATGTGAAAAAATTAGGAAAACTGCTTTTTCAGGCTTTGGGTGGGTACTGTAAATATATCTTGTCATAAGAAAATGCTAATTGAGGAAATTGTAAATACAGATGATAAAAATGGGGTGTTTGAATGCTAGTATAATTTATTCAGACAATATGACTTTTCACCAAATTGGGGGACTATTTAAAATACTGAATTGCAAAGAGAAAACAAACCAGGAATGAATACAAAATTGTGAAAACATTGAAATAGTAAAAAAGTTCAATACTTTATGATTCTATTAATTTTGGTTGACCCATACTTTGTTAAGACATTCAGCTATGATTTTGGTGATAGAAACAGCAATAACACATTGAGTTTCTTTTCAAGGAACTCATCAGTCAATAGGGAAGAAAGACATGTGTTCCAATATTGTAAGATGTATATCCAAATAGATTTATATATAAAATATTTACAGCTCACTAAAGAATTTCTAAATGTGAGGAAAGGCCACTCAAAGTAGAAAGGACAGCAGATGGAATAGTATAAAAGTGCAAAACTACATGTTTATTCTGGAATTTATAAGCAGTAATTTTTGGAATATAAAACATGAGATTTTAACATAATTTTTCTTAATTTATATTCTTTTGTAAGTATATATCCATGTGGGGTCTTATGATGTTAATGGGTACATGAATAGAAGTCATAACACTTTATCCCTTAAGTATATTTATTATAACTCATTAAATAAATTATTCTTCTCTTTTAATTGAGAAATGGAAAAAAATCTATCCTAACCATCTATCTACCTTTTGGAAACTTGAAGCATATAAAATGATCCTATTAAGATTCATTTCTGCTCCTTCATTTTGATGCCCATCATATACCATACAAAGCCCAAAGACGCTGGTTAAAAAAAAAAAAAAATTAAGCACACACATAATTCACACATAAATTATATCAACCAAACAAGCAATATTCCTTAGATGATAACCCCCTATAATTATATTATTTTAAACACTATTACCTGCCCATCTTTGAATTTCTATGGTATTGTTCACCCAAGTTTGTAAGATCACTATTTTTTTCTTTTAAAACAAAATTGTAAAAATTAATCCAATACTTCTAGTTGTGTCCTGTAGATGGCTTGAAAGGTCCACAGAAGCCAATTGGGTATATTCCTTGCCCAACTTCACAGTCAACGCCCTCACATTGGCAAGTTAAACCTATCTGTGGTAGAAGCATGTGTACCATAAAATCCGCAAATGAAATACAGTTTTATTTTCTCCTGGGAGAACCAGTTGTTAAACATGTATTAACATACAACTGGATTTTTAGAAATAATTATCTTTCCATACTGGAAGGAAAATTATTACATAGTTTCTAGACCACTTGACTATGTCTTTAAAAAACCTATGTACTCTGAAACACAGATAGATAAAGGATCACTTGATTAGCTAGTGTTGATATGTTTTGGAAATCAATACTTGTCTTAACACTGAACAATATGAGAGGAAGTCATAAAATAATAGTGGGTTTTTTTTATGTTAACCAAAATAAATGGAATCTAAAATTTCAGTATTTCTCCCACCTAAGTTCTGAAACAGTAAAATGAGACTTCCACATAAAGTTCCTTTGTGTGAACAACACTGAGACTCAGAATTAAGTATATTCTATATAAGAAAAGGATAGGATGCTTGTGAATTTCCACAATTTGTCTGTATTCTGTGTATTAAGCTGTCAGAGACTATCTAAATCACTTCCTTTTCTGTCACTGTCTTCGAACAACATCCTTTGAGACACAACAGCATTCAACAAGGACCTCTCCCTACAGCCCCAGCACCCCTCAAAGTCTCAAAATGATATGTAAATCCTGCAATTCATCATGCTCTGTGTAGTACAGGTTTAATTCTTCCTCCTAGGCCTCAATCTGCTGAAACATTACTCTGATATACAGTGCAAAAGCAGTAACAAAGATGTTCATATCAGCCCATTGTGAGTTGGTGGCAGGCAGAGAAATCTATGAAGCCAAGGGGACAATAGCTGGAGTTTAAACAGGCTGCTGAAATTTGCTAAGACGGAGACAAAGGGCCCATGCTGAAAGGGGAGCTGCAGCGAATTCCTTGGCCTCCATTATGTGGCTGAAACAATCCTTACTCAGAGAGTGGATTTGCATCTCTAATAGAGTTCAGGCTTGTTTGTGAAAGGCTTTCGCTAGGCCTGACCCCGTGTCTCAAGAACACATTGATACCCAGCGCCTGGCCTCTGCCTTGTCCCACACCACAGAGAGCAGTATCATGGGAAAATGCACCAACTTAAAAGAAAGCAAAGGAAGGCAAGAGGAAGGGAAAAAATTAAAGGCTTGAGGCAGTTTTGGTGGTACTTAGCAGTGAAAATTACTTTGGCAAATAATAGAACCTACTGCTGGTAATTACTGCTAACAAGCTTCCCCCAGCCCAAATGTGACACTTGGGCTGATGTGAGAAAAGCTGATATAGGCCAAGCTTATTAAGCTTGAATGAAAGGAACCTTTTTCCCTATGAAAATACAGCAACTTGGGAGCTTGCAAATCTTGTAATCTAGTGTTACCAATTATTCAGTAAGACAGAAAAATGGTGCTGCAATATTTAAAATCCTTCTTGGTTGTAATTCAGTACAGGGCCCTAATCCAAAGCACAGTAATCATGGACATTCTTGGTTTCCTAAACATGTACACTTGGTTCCAAACAAAATATTGTGGGCACTTAATCTTCTACTCTATGCTAAGAACCACTGGGGAAACCTTTCATACTTGATGTCCAGCAGATGACCTGGCAAAACATTTTCCTTTAGATCAAAAAGAAAGGAAATGGTCATAATCTGAAACAAGACAGCAGAATCTTACTCAAACAAGTTCATGACTTATTCATGATCTTAATTTTAAAATGAATTTGGTGTGGGTGGGTATAGTAATTTCTTTATTAATTTTAAAATTGCTTTAATTATCATGAGAAAGTGACCACATGAAATTGTAGTATATATTAATTATTAGATTAAGGAAATATAGTGCTTTATTTGAGAGTAAACTCATGTCATCAATAAAAGTGAGTAGGAAAATAAGAAGTCTCAGAAGTATGGTATATTCATTGCAATATTTACTACAAACAGGAAAAGACCAGACTTTTCTGTATTTAGGACACAAACATTTGGCAAAAGGCACTCTTGTGTGCAGCAATAGTTACATGAAAGATAAATGTTTAATTAATTTTGAATTGAATTCCATTAATATGACCTGGCATATCCAAAATCTTTACACATTAATATTTTCACAGATTTTTAATATTACAATTGACTCTGATGTAAATGCTACCTTTAAGGATCTAGCAAGTAGAAATTTTAAGTATAAACTCATTTAAGTTAGTGAAACAAAATTCTGTGTTATTATGGACCTAAAAGGGTTCGATTGCAACTTAATTTTAAACACTAGGTTTTAAATGTTATGTTAAATGCTGCTTTGGATCTTTCTTAACCCATTAGTTCAATGCTTGAATGTACCATTTGAGTATTCCTAATATTTTGTTTTTCTGTAGCGTAATTACCTAGGTATGAGGAAATGTTAAGAGATGTGGTACACTCTATTATTTAAGATTTAATATTGACACTTAGTTTGTATTTTATGATTCTCCAATGGAATTCTTAATTGTCTGATTCTATACACTGTGTGCTAGCATTTTTGTCCAGTTTTGGACACCTTCATTTCCCTTTCTCTCTCTACTACAAAATGCTAATCCCTGTAGATTATCCCTCTCGTATCTCTTGTGTCTGTCACTTCAGCTCTCTATCACTCCCTTTTGCCTGATCACTGCTGCCACCTCTAAATCCCCCCCTTTCTCCACTGTTTACCTGAACATCCCGCTCTCTATAAACTGTCGCACTATTATCCGAATGTCCATATTCAATTATGTCACACTCAGGCTCAAATGTTCTCATCTCCCTACTGCCTTCTGAAAAGCTCACACTCCTCAAAGATCTTCAAAATCTACACCAAACAGCCTTTCCAAACTTATTCCTTACACACACCCAACACCCTTACAGAAGAAGACTGCTAGCCTGTGGTTTTGTCAGCACCACGCGTGTGTTCCAAATCTGACCATTTTGTTCTTGAAGCTCCTTCTTCCTCTTCTTCTTCGCATCTCCACTTACTAACTTTCAAATGCGACTTCTGCCCAAATCTCACTTGCAATCAGTGCCTCTGAAACCTATTGCCCCTTACCCTGAAAAAATCCTTTAGTTTATTATAATCCTTACATATTTAAATTGTCTTTTAATTCCAATACTACAAAAAAATTTTCCTTTCACTACTAATCTTAATTTGGCATCAAAAGAGTTGAATATATAGGAATGAAGAGAGAGATACCAAGAATTTATAACTTAGTAACAAGAAAAAAAGGTACTTATAATGTCAACAGAGTAGGTTATGAAGAAAAAAATGTTCTTTATTGTTTTTAGTTAATTAAAAATAGGTTGTCTTTAGTGGCAAAAACCTGTATATCCTTTAAATAAATTGGTCATTTCAATAACGGATACAATTAATTACATTGGTTTATTTCCAAGTTAATATTTTATAAATCAGAAAATGAAAAATATTCCTCAGATTTTAATTATGCCTACACTAGAAATATAAATGGTTATAAATATTGTGCTACAAGCTCACCTTTAGGATATGTCTTTAAAAAGGAGTTTTCTTCAGGCATGCTTTTCATAAAGAAATAATACTTCTGCTTTGATATATTACAGGATAGGACATTTCTTACAATAATATATCAGATCAATATAACATCATAATGAAATTTATAAAAAAAAACACTATAATTTATATGAGAAGGATAGATTGATTAGCCTCAAACTTTCCATAAAGGAAATGCAGGCATCCTATAACAGGTATGTGGTTTTTTTTATAATGGATACTTTGACATAGTTCTTGATTTCTTGTTATTTCACCCAAATAAAAGGCTGACATTTTTTTTTACTTCCTTTGTTCAAGATGTTAGTATACAAATAAAAATCCTCAATATTGATATAATGCTGTTATTTTTAAAAGGGTTTGCAAGGTGCCAATTAGGTGCTGGAAATATCCGGGGGAACACTTTGTAAAGTATACTGTACACCACTATGCTGTACACCTGAAACTATACAAAATAATATTGAATGTAAACTATAATTGAAAAAATGTAAAAAAAAAGCTTTAATTCATTCTTTCTAAACTGAAATCAAGTAATTGTTAAATTATATTAGAATGAGGTTATAGAATTTAAACATTTTTAAAATCTTCTCCTTTTTATCCCAAATTCATTTAAAGTGGCTTTACATTTGAAATATTATGTATTTGTAATACTTTGGTTTGTAAACTGGAGCCTACATTAAACAGCCCCTAGAGTCAACTATGAAGGTAATACATGTGATTCCATGGCAGCTGAGTATCATATTTTTAAGATGTAAGTGATATAAAATATCTAGTGTCAACTTGCATATTTAATTTTTTCTTTTTTAAAATTGCCTCATTCACTCTGATGAATACAACAGAAATCTTATAGGAATCTTAAAACTTCATCCTATCAAAATTTACCCTAAGATGGTATATTCTCATATTTACCTTAGTATTTCTGACACTATGACAAGTCATCTATATAAAAATAGCAACAATGGATTATTTAGTTTCTCTTATTCTTTGAAATGTTAAAGAATATTTAACAATTAACCAATGCCATCTTGGAGAAAATAGCTAAAATCTTATATGACTCAAATTTCCTGTCCACATTATCAGTAATTGTGGGCAAGTCACTAATAATTGCCTAATTTAAATTATTTCAAGTATTTTGAATATTTATTATTGGGAGTGCAAAATAACAGGCCTACATTGTGTTTGGCTTTAGTAAATGAGTATATTTTGAGTGGTCTCTACAAATTCCTTTATCATGACGTAAAAATATTTGTGCACCAAATAATGTGGCCTGTAAAAAACTAGCTTCTTTTTTAACATAACTTTTATGTATTATGGAATAGTCCACTAATTTTCAATCTTTAATAGACTAGTATGAAAATGTGAGAGAACACACAGAATAACTTCTCTCATTTTATTTTAACATTTAACATGAAAATTATAGTGCCATTTAATGAAATACTCAAAATGTTTTACTTCCCAAAATTTGTATTGGTTGCTGAGAATCTTAAAAACATATATTACTTACATTTCAAATAGAATAATATGATTATCAAGTGTATTTTAGTGAGAATTTTAAGGCTAACTATGGAATAATGACTTGGGCCTAGTTAACATTTAAGTTGAAAATATTGGAGCTATTTCAGCTGTTCCCACATAACAACAACAAAAATTGTGCACTTAGTTTTTGTTGTAGCACAGAACAAAGACAAAAAATATTTTTGAACTTGAATTTTCAGATCT
Organism: Eptesicus fuscus; assembly: GCF_027574615.1. NCBI lineage: Eukaryota > Metazoa > Chordata > Mammalia > Chiroptera > Vespertilionidae > Eptesicus > Eptesicus fuscus. Next base: position 87,401,185 of record NC_072475.1, on the reverse strand, counting down.
TAATAGCATCTTGTCTCCTTGGTGTTTCTTTCATTTAACAACTGGGTGACTTGTTGAAGGGAATAAAAGGAGAAGGCTTCATACAGGGGAAGCCACCGATATCATTGGCAAGTGAAGCTCACGACAAATGAGATATTGTACAGGCAAACACAAAATGAGCTTTCACGCAGGGCTCTGTCAGTGTCATTCAGCTTTGCCTGAATGGATAACCCTCTCATGATTTATCTTCCATTCATCAAGTCAATGCCTGATATCTTTTCATTTGTGATGGATAAGACCTTACTAAATTGACTACTGCCTGCTGAGCATTGTGAAGCCTGAGAACTAAACAGGAAGGGGATCCAACCATATTTCATTCATATAGTAAGTCCGCCATTCTCAGTAGATCTAAGAGCTGAGAATTATAAAGAGACTTGTTTCAACTGGCCCATTGGTGTGGACCACAGATCAGTCAAGGATCCATCTCTTTTCTAGGATTTGAAAGTAAATTAGGAATATGGAATATTAGTAGCTCCCAAAACATACCTACTGGAAAATAAGAAGCTGATTTATTAGGAAGGAACTACTAGCCTTTAGGCCTTATTCTAGATGGTAGGTTTTTAGCTAAATCCTTTCAAACATCACACTTATTTTATCATGAAAAATAACTATATCAAATGCACCTTATTGCCTATATTTGACAGAAAAAATGTTATGGAGCTGCATTACAGCAGTATGATTAATTTATTTAGTTAGTTATATATATCTCAACTTCTAGAATAGAAGAATATATAGCTCAAGAAATGTCTATGGATAGGTGCAATGTGACTGTAATGGAGTGATGGAGGAAAGAAGAGATAGAGGGAAGGAAGGAGGGTGGGGGGGAGGGAAAGAAACTTAAATTCATTATTGGATTTAGGATTTGAAGTATGCATATACATTTCTAAGCAATGTGGTTTTTCCACTTAAGTAAAAACCAGCCTGAAAATGTTCTGAAATATTTGTTTGAATGTGAGAAGAGTAAACACAATGCTTCTATCTAAGTATCTTTCATAGATGTATATTTTGGTCCTTTAGAAACTGTTTTTATTTCCCCAACTCCCAACCCACTCGTATTTAAAGACATAGGTGCATAATTTTAGTCCAAAGTTGAGTATTTATCCGATTTTTTTTTCAGGTATAGTTCCTCTATTAGAGTTCTGAACTACAGGTATCCTTTAAATGAGATGTCCTCTGTTCATTAAGTCATAACTTTAAATGTGCCAATGTGCATACTTTAAATTACCTCCACAGATATGGATACTGAAAATGAAGACTACCTGGATGGAGTTGGGACCATTATAATCATGCAATACCAAAAAAAAAAAAAAATTAACAAAGAAAATACCAATAAACACAAATTTATAAAGATAATTTATTTAAACACATGCACAATAGGGATGAAATATGTATATCTTTTATATTTCCAAGAGAGAGCAATCTAGAAAACTTATTATAAATTTAAAAACCCCTTGTTTAAAGAATTAACTAAGTTTCTAAGCCTGGGGATTGAGGAGCGGGTTCTCCACAATAACATGACCAATTAAATCATAAGAAACATTATGCAAAAGAAAAATAAATGGCCACAAAAATTGGAGGTGAAAAGTAAGAGATTGCCTTTTGGTACATTTTAAAATTTTCAAAGCTAAACTGTCCTCCTAGTTGCATTTGCTTTGATTTTTCCCTTTTTGTTTACCAAAAAGAATGTGCTTTCTTTAGGAAGCAAAGTAAATGAAAAGACCCCCTCTGATAGTTTAAGGCATAGACAACATTCCAAAATAGAAAGATGAGATGTATAAAGAATATCTGTGGATGCACACACATACACACACAAACATATACCAATGTAAATTAAATCTATTGATTTTTATAGTCTCCTCTAACATTTGGTATGAAGCTTATTTAAGAGCTAATGATAAAAAATGTAGATTTTTTTTCCTTTGTTGCTTCTTCTCCCCTGACTTGATCTATAACTATTTCTCTCTCTTAATCAGCTTTCCCAGAGAAAGGACAAAGGCTTGCAGGAAAAGATGAACTAGACTCAGTTTTTATAATTTTTGTAAATAGCAGAAGAATTAACTAGGAGGACTTTACCAACATAGCTTAAAATAAGGTTCTGAAATTGTCCAAATATATGAGCTGTGTTTCTTATCTGTTCTGGTATTAAAGGAGATATTTAATGATGAACCAGTCTGATTTCATCAAATTTTCATTATAGAACACTAAGGTATTTTTACTACCATTATTTGGTGTAGAAGTAGAATTGGTGATTTAAGTTCACATCTGTGATCTCCTGTGATAATAAAACTGCTAACACCTAAGCTGCCTTACCACATGCACCTAAGCTCTCCAATGGGTTGCATTCAAATTTTACTCCATAAATACTTGTTTAGTGCTTTCTAAGTCCCAGGTGTTATTCTAAGAAAATGGTATATATCATTGAACAATGTGCAAATAGACTTCACATTCTGGAACTCATATTTTGGATTTAGGGGAAAACACAAATTACAATAAATATTACAATTATGATGAATATCCATCAAATGTTGAATAGGCAGGGAAGGTACTTCAATGCTTTTTTGATAATTTATTCATGGGTCTACTACTTAACAAATCCTCAGGACTTTCTACATTTTTTTAGCAAAATAATTTGTTTGATGGCCTTGAAAACTTAAGTAATCATAGGGCCACATTCATAATGTCTCAAGATACCAAGTAAATAAAAAGAACTTCCCTGTCATCTGTCTGAGCACCATGTAGTCATGCATTTTCCCCAAACTGCATTGAAGAAGAAAATGGTGATTGGTATCATCTGCCCCATTTCTAGAAAGTATTACTATCAAATGACACAATGTCTAAAGAAGAACTTTTTAAAGTATTTTGTACCATGTTTAACATCTTAACACAACATCTGGCATTCAGTGTGTGCTATACCCTATCTGCTGAACGAATGGTCAAATGTGAAGAAAAGCAAATGTTCAGCACTTACCCCATTCTTTGATAATGTGCTTTGTGAATGTTTGGTCTTTCAATTCAAGCTTAGTTTTAAAAATTAAAAAAAAAAAATAAAGTCAATTTCTTCTTCTAAGGCTTCACAAAAAAAGCATTTTCCCTCCTAAATTCATCTACATGCTTTTAATGAAGGAGTTTTGTTGAAGTAAACAAACAAAAGCTCTGTGTATTAACAATAATGAGCATATTCTTTATTAAATTGATGGTTCCATCAGATGCCCCTGGAGTACTGTTAGTTCTGCAAAGAGGCTTAATTTGTATGTTTTAGAGTTAGCATAAGTATCCTGCCATGTGATACATTCAGAACAAATGAGTACTTAACTCAGCAGCTGCTGAAGGATTAAGAAGTAACATAAAATCTTTATGAAGCTTTATATAAATGTTCACTTGTGGCTTTACTTCATATTCACACTTTCTTTCTCTCCCATGTTAATATTTTCTTCTTTGGTCTGATGGCTAGGGGGACAAAATAAATACTAAAAGCAATTCATTTCTCTGACCAAGTCTCCAACTATCAAAGACCTGGCAACCGGGATGGAAATGGAAGATGGAAAATCCGGACTTGGTTGCACTGTCACTTGGCTTCAGCCTAAATCCCAGTTACGTGATCAACCAAGCATGTGAACCAAAGAGACATCCTCGGAGGGAGGAGCGGTTTCTGATGGAAATCACAGAGAAAAAAAAGAATATAGTTTGGAAAAAAGGCAAGAGGATAGGTGTCAGGGCCTTGTGGGTTTTGCTAAATGGGTAGATGCCCCCACGGTCTTTGCAACAAGTCTTTTCTTCTTAATCTCCATCCCTCTTTCTCAGAATGATTAGGCCCAATCGGAGACTCTTATAGAGAAGAGTTTTGTATATTTTTGATGTGTGTGGGAAAGACGTGCCCCTGCGGAGGCTTTATTTAGGAACACATTTTGGAATACATTTTTTAGGGTAAAAAGGTTTTAAGGAGAGGATTTTGTCATTAATTATTTAGCCTGAAATTTTGGAGCTATATATCGGGTGCTTTTCTCCTCTATCACACTATATCGCTACACTAATCCAACTAACTCTCTAAGGGCATGTCACCTTCAAATGAAACATTATGGGCATCAGATTGTTCTTTTGCCTTTAGTTACACTTGAGAAGGAAATAGAAAAATATTAAATTGGATCAACATTATACAAACATGTTTAATTTATTGTAAAAAATACGTAAAATAAAATACCAAAGCCCACCCAGAAAGGGGAAATTTTGTTTACTGGGCTCCATAGTCAGTATTTATCCTACTTGCAGTTGGAAAAATAGAGTTAACTCCCTGAAATTTTGTGAATTTCTCTCACTCACAGATTCTCAACAAATACACTCAGATTAAAAGTACTGATTTAACTCATGTGCATAATGAACTAAATGGAATTATAGATCTTGAGAATCTCAGTATTTAAAATTTAATGATTAGATCAAAGTTATCCCTTTTATTCCTGTTCTTTTACATTTATAGTGAACACATTCTCTGCCACCATGGTTGTCAAATCTTAGGTAAGTAGTTGAAAATGTAAGAAAATTGAAATAGAATAATTAAAATTCATTATTCCAATGACCAATTTAAGGTGGCTAATAGCAGTTTATATATTTAACTAGCAGCCCGTTTGCACGAAGATTCGTGCAATAGACCTTCATTCACCTGGCTGCCTGCACCCCAGTTTTCTGCCGACACCGGGGACCCAGGCCTTGGCTGTGGCCACTGCCTTCTGCCTTCTTTCAGGGTCGGGGCTTGGCCCCGGGCGGCGGCCTTGGGCTCGGCTGCACCCCAGCCTCCCTGCTAAGGATCGTAGGAGCCGACCCCCGTGGTTGCCTGCGATCCGTGCAGGCTCCCCACTGGTGCCCGAGGCCTTGGGCTTGGCCGCACCCCAGCATCCAAGCGACGGTTTCCTGGTCGGCGTGGCTTGTGGGTGTAGTGAAGGTATGGTCAATTTGCATACTACTCTATTATTAGGTAGGATGTGTTGAGTAAGTTAGAGAAGAATGTCAGATGCCTAATCCAAAATTAAACCCTGTGTGTGTGTGTGTGTGTGTGTGTGTGTGTGTGTGTTAAAGAGTAGAAGCAAGGGAATAGAAAGAGAAAGGAAATATTTTTTACTCTTTTATTCAAACATCTACACAGGCACACTTATTTCTTTATTTCATACAATTTACACTGTGGGATTATAAAATAATAAATTTCATTTTTAGAAATTTAGGATAAATAGTAGCAAAAGACCCCACAGAAGCCTTTTAACATGATTTTTTCATTCTTCATTTTTTGGGTTTTAATACAATTTTTAAAAAATCTTGAGAGTACCTACTTCCCGTTTCAAATTAGAACACAGTAACTACCAAGATAAAACAGGATAATTAATTGTATCATAATTAGCATAATTATTGACTTCCTAGTGGTGTGCGTCTGTCTTAACATACATTTTAAGGAAGCATTTACCAATATACATTATGATATCAATATAATAATAAATGTTAATCCTAGCAACTGCAAAAAATAACTTTCTTATATTAATTTCAAAATGAATATTTGAATATTTTCTATTTTTCTAAAAACTGTTTTCTAAAAATTGATTTTCAAAGTATACCAAGTTAAGTTGACATGCCTCTTGTTAAAAACATACACACATGTCTGTGTCCTGAGGAAAAAATATTAATGAATATTACTATTAAAATTAAAAAATAATGAATAAATGAATGAGTAATCTTTCTTTGAGTTTACTATGTGTCAAGCACTGTCCTGGTTGCTTTTTATACATGATCTCATTTTATCCATATAAGAACTTCAAAAGTACACACTAAAAGTACTCACAAATTAGACTTCATCCAGTGATTCTCTCCAGATCTGCCAGGGGTGCATAACCTTTCTTCATTGTCACTGAATACCCTATGAAATTATCCATTAATTCCATTGCCATTTATATTTAAAATCCTGCCCCTTGTTCCTGTTAACTCTTTGATTCTTATTCTGGTGATGATGATGATAATAGTAATGACAAAATAGCATCAATATAAGAAACATCCAAACCAATAGATAATTTTTATGAGTTTACTTGGGCCAAACTGACAGCAACTTCTGGGGAGCAAAATATCAACAGATTGAGAAAATGCTCCAGAACACAGCAGTTTTACCACTTATTTTATCTGTCAGCATAAAAGGGGAAGACATAAGGGGGTCACATGAAATCCATGGGTGATAGATTAGGGAGGTGAGAGAAAGCAAAATGGGGAAATCTCTGCGATTAGATAAAATGTAACATGGATAGACACATACTTCTTTTACATTGGTGCGTACAGAATAGTTAACATCTACAGCACATGGCAATGGTGTGCAGGAGAACAAGATAACAATGAGGGGTTCTGTGGTCTCATGTGCTGGTGAGAGATTGTGTCCTGAGGCGTCTGGAAAAAGGGGATCACTCTGATATTCCAAAGGTCTGTTACTTAGATGCAAAAGACAAATAGACAGGCTCAGTTAAGGTAGAGATTGACCTTTGTCAAGGCAGATACTGGCCTAAGACATGGTCACCCTCATGACTCGCTTTTAGTTAGGAAGTTTTAATGTCAGACCATCCTATGAGGTTACATTAGGTCTCTGAGATTGTAAGGCTCATCAGGCAAGTCTTCCCTGAGCTTTTCCGGTTTAGTATGTGGCCCCTTTTTTGTCCACACTAATAATAACTAACATAATGAATGTATAATTGGTGCTAGTTACTATTCCAAGCACGTTACACGTATTGGATAGCTTGACTTTTCTTCTTTAACAGGACTAAAAGAGACAACTAGAAATCTCATTGGTCTTTTCATAATTTAAGTAAATCAAATTGATATTTTTGTAGGAAAAAATGTTGGAATGAGTCAATTTAATATGGTTCATTCTAATATACAACATGTTTTAGTTTTGAGTTTTATGGTGATAACATTTAAGTACATAATAAGCAAATATGTACATGTATCTCCAGCTTTTCGAAAGTTAGTGTTATACCGCTTTCCTTTTCTAAAAACCCATACCAGTACCTGTTTTTCTTTTTTTAATGCGTTTATTGATTTCAAGAGAGGGAGGGAGAGGGAGAGAGAGATAGAAACATCAATGATGAGAGGGAAACATCATGGATTGGCTGCCTTCTGCAATTTATGGGAGATTGAACCATGACCTCCAGGTTCATAAGTCAACACTCAACCACTGAACAACACCGGCCAGGCATCCATACTTCTTTCTGTTAACTAGAAGAAACCCAGAGAAAATTTCTCCTTTTACAAAAAAGTGAGAATAGCACTCAGTGTTTGCACCGAGCTGTTACAGAGGCAATGGAACCCAGAGTAGCGAGAGCACCACCGCCACGCTCCTTCCCTGGACTACACTCAGCATCTGCATCTCCGCATCCAGCCGCATTGCTTTGAGTTGTGTCTGCATCTGTGCTTTATCTCAACTTACTTTGTACTTCCACTAGCAAGATGTGTCCTAACATATAAGAAAAGGCTAAGAGAGTTTGTAGGGGGTTTATTTTTAGTGTAAACTTGAGAGATTTAAGCGTTTTGATCTGGTGAATGAAAAAAACACATCATGCAAGCATTGAACTTGGGGTCCAAGGGACACTCATAAACTTTTCCATATAAGTTGATGGTAATTGCTTCCTCACTTTATACCATTTTAGCTTACGAAAGTTTCCATAAGACTCTCTATTTTTGGATATTGGGGAACCTGTGTCCATATTAGTTTTATAATCACAAATGTTATTCAGACAAGAGTTTTATTGACCAGTTTCTCTGTGTATCTTATGATTGTGTTTCGTAAGTTATCTTTAAATATGGCCATTTTATTAGTTGTCAATCATCAGATTGTATAAATGCTGAATCATATAGCATTCATTCAATGGACTAATCATTCTTTCATAATCCTTTCACAATCTGATCAACACATTTCCATATTTTTATTGTAGAAAAAAAGTTGGAATGAGTTTACAAAATCTCCCCATTAGTTAGCAGCAAGATAACTATAAATTATGCTGACTATAAACTGGCAGTAGCATATTATGTCATTAAATAGTTGCCCAGAGTCAAAGAAGAAAGCCAAAGAGATTACCAATGTGAATTACCTCCTTCTGATACTGTTGGAAAACAGTCTCACACATTGGGCATTAATATCATTGACAAAAAGGATGGTAAAGACATAAGTGCTGATTAATTTTTTTCAATCATATTTATTTTTCCTTCATTATTAGGGATTAAAAGAGTACATTTTCTTGTTTTCCATCTGGAGTATTGTTTTTTTAAATTATTTAACAATATAAAAGCTACTGTTTTACTCTACAGTTAACGCTAAAAAGACCACTAATTCTCTCAGAGTGATTCCAATTTTATAATTAAAAAAAACAAGTCATAAGTGATTGAGTCAACAACTCTCAATGATATTTTAAGTAATTAGATTTGCTCATCAGAGCAAAAACATTTTAACAACAAAACTTGTTTTTTAAGAAAACTTAATCTTTCTCATCTCGGGCAGACAAATACTTTAAAATATTTTTAGCATATGCCCTATAAGGTTCAAAAGACAGCATTTTCTATCATCAATCATTCTCTTTGCTAATAAGCCAATCCGAACCATAAAATATAGATCAGATTTGCTGCCCTCACATTTAAAGTTTCAGGTTTTCCCCTGCACTGATTACAGTATTGCCATGCTGGAAGGAAGGTCTTCGAAGAAAAAAACAAGGATCCATTAATCATGAATCATTACGTTTTGTCAGTTGGCAAAGGAGTACTTTGCTCATTTATCCTTTGAATGAAATTAGTTCTGGCTCAGGCCCTTGTAGAAGGAAATTCTAAATTGTCTTGGCATCTTCCTATAGCAGTTTGTGTATGTGCCATAAAATGGCAGATGGGGTTTATTAATGGCAGATGAGTTGAATTTGCAAGTTTTTTTTTTCTTTTTTCTATTTGTTCATTTGAATGTTGAAGTTCAGATAAGACTCATACATTATTGTTATAGGTTTCCCTACAGATATACTTCATCTAATTAATGAAGAATAAGAAAGAAAACTGATCATGCCCATGCAGCCAAATATAAGCAAGCTCTTTCTTTTCTGTGTCGTAGAGGAAATGGAAGCACATTTCCTTAAATTTGAGTATCTAAGCAGAACCAAATAATCAAAATTGTTGAAAAATATTTACAGTAAGTATGTGAAAATGATAGTTTACTTGTAAACATCACTTAAAAGAGTGATACGAATATTGTAGTCACATAGATTGATGCTTAACAGACAGGTGAATAAGATTTGAAAAACAATGTTCCTTCATGAATACTTTCTGCATAAATTTACTGCTTTCATTCAATCATCCTAATTGGGGAAAATCTGGAAGTTTTCAATATTAAACACTGGAAAATGAACTACATAATTGAAATAATTCAATACCTTACAGGTGTATTCATTGATGATTGAGTCCACTCTTATGTCACTGTCTGTGTATAGGCAGACACATGGATTCTTTTAAGCATGAGTGCATGGCTGGCAACAATCTATAATGTGGAATATGAGGCCTGCAACATACCCTCTCAAATACTTAATTTTACAGAAGTGACACAGGTGCTGGAGAAAATACACATATAAAGTGTTTTAATCTATAAAGAACTATAGATGTAAAAGCTGTTATTCAGAATAAAATCATCAGATAGAAGGGCTTTACAAAGTGTTAATAAAAATGTCTTATGATGAGTGTTCATATGTTAGACTTGGTGGGAGTTAATGGTGGAAATTTTATTTATTTCAATGACTTAAAACAGGTTTGAATTGCCTTAGGAGGGGATTACTGTGTGTTTAGAATAGCAGGTTGCATACTTGAAAATAATTCATAACAGAGGAAGGAGAAAATCTTATTTTTAATAAAATAATTCCCAATCAAATAGTATCTGTAATTTGACATATTTCCTTATATTCAACTATATCTTCACCACAATTTGTACTTATGTGAAAGGATAAAATGATAAACCTTTTATTTCCTAATGCTACTTGACATAGGAATCAGTGTCTATGACAGGATGCTATATTTATCTAAAAAAATGTACTTTATTTTTTACAACTCATATCTTAACATCAGCCAGACACTTGTATTGACTATCTTCTTAATTCATCATGCATATATTTTATCAAGTGTGTACTTAGTAATATTTTCATTTTATTAAAATTAAAATAGCTAAGCTTAAATTTGGTAGCAGTCTTGAACAATAAAAAAGTGACCATATAAATTTAACAGTTAAAATGTTAAAATGAATTCAAATAAAATTCTGCTAATATTATTAAAGATTTATAAATAGCCAATGATCTTTTCTGCTGGCATACAGGAAGTTACTTAACAGTTTAAACCATATTCCACATAGATACAAGGTAGTCTTACCCTTTTTTTTTTTTTTTCTGGCCACATTAATGTTGGATTCAGAATCTATCTGTCCATTCTGCTGCCAATTGCTTGCTTTATAAAAATAAAAGTAATAAAAGTAACCTTTTTTCTCAGTATCTAGAGAAGAATAAGGGTGTTTATGTTGTGAAGGATATGGTTCCACCTTTGGGGAAATTTTTACTTCTGTTTCACAAGTCACTATTGAATCATAAAATAACTCTGCATCTACCAGATCTAGAAACTGTGTGTTCAGAATTTGCTACTATTACATATATTCCCCAAATACTAATCCACATATGTTAAAAGGTGTTGCCTATCTCCACATCAAGCACAAAAGGTCAGGATCCAGCCATTAGCTTCCTTCAGATTTAAAATGGTGATGAAATGTGTATCTCATTTTGGCTGCCAAAAGATAATGGAATTCCCTGAAATCTCATTACCTGTAAATGTAATGACAGTCTTCTTAAAGTGGAATACTAGGATGGAAGTGCAATTCTGCAGCAAAAAGGGGTATTATTAATGTATACCTAAGCACATTTACTATTTTTGTCAATATTTCGTATAGAGAATGAGATTGGGACCTATTTTGTAGAACTGCACACAGACTAGAATTATTTTCCTCTCTATGTAGGAAAATATATATTTTCATTTTGCCCAACTCCTTTTCCTCCACTTTTTAATGATATAACTGTTTTCTTTTCTTTTTTTAAAATTTCTTTTTTTTTTTTTTTTTTTTTAAATATATTTTATTGATTTTTTTTACAGAGAGGAAGGGAGAGGGATAGAAAGCTAGAAACATCAATGAGAGAGAAACATCGACCAGCTGCCTCCTGCACATCCCCCACTGGGGATGTGCCCGCAACCAAGGTACATGCCCTTGACCGGAATCGAACCTGGGACCTTTCAGTCCGCAGACCGACGCTCTATCCACTGAGCCAAACCGGTTTCGGCTAAAATTTCTTTATTGATTAAGGTATTACATATGTGTCCTTATTCACCCATTACCCCCACCCCCATTCATGTCCTTATCCCCCTGTTGTCTGTGTCCATTGGTTAAGCTTATATGCATACATATGAGTCCTTTGGCTGATCTCTCCCCTTTATCCCCACCGTCCTCTACCTTCCCTGAGGTTTGACTTTCTGATTGATGTTTCTCTGTCTCTGGATCTGTTTTTGTTCATCAGTTTATGTTGTTCATTATATTCCACAAATGAGTGAGATCATGTGATATTTATCTTTCTCTGCCTGGCTTATTTCACTTAGCATAATGCTCTCCAGCTCCATCCATGTTGTTGCAAATAGTAAGAACTCCTTCTTTTTTACTGCAGCGTAGTATTCCATGGTGTAGATGTACCACAGTTTTTTAATCCACTCATCTGCTGATGGGCACTTAGGCTGTTTCCAAATCTTAGCTATGGTGAATTGTGCTGCTATGAACATAGGGGTGCATATATCCATTCTGATTGGTGTTTCTAGTTTCTTGAGATATATTCCTAGAAGTGGGATCACTGGGTCAAATGGGAGTTCCAGTTTTAGGTTTTTGAGGAAAGTCCATACTGTTCTCCACAGTGGCTGCACTAGTCTGCATTCCCACCAGCAGTGCACGAGGGTTCCTTTTTCTCCGCATCCTCGCCAGCACTTGTCATTTGTTGATTTGTTGATGATAGCCATTCTGACATGTGTGAGATGGTACCACATTGTTGTTTTGATTTGCATCTCTCTGATGATTAGTGACTTTGAGCAGGTTTTCATATGTCTCTTGGCCTTCCTTCTGTATTCTTTCAAAAAGTATCTATTTAGGTCAGTTGCCCATTTTTTGATTGGGTTGTTCATCTTCTTTTTGTTAAGTTGTATGAGTTCCCTGTAAATGTTAGAGATTAAACCCTTATCATTGATATCATTGGCAAATATGTTCTCCCATGCAGTGGGCTTTCTTGTTGTTTTATTGATTGGTTTCCTTTGCTGTGCAAAAGCTTTTCATTTTGATGTAGTCTCATTTGTTTATTTTCTCTTTAGTTTCCAATGCCCTAGGAGCAGTATCAGTGAAGAAATTGCTTCAGTATATGTCTGAGATTTCTCTGCCTTTGGATTCCTCTAGTATTTTTATGGTTTCCTGTTGTATGTTTAAGTCCTTGATCCATTTTGAGTTTATTTTTGTGTATGGTATAAGTTGGTGGTCTAGTTTCATTTTTTTGCATGTATCTGTCCAATTTTCCCAACACCATTTATTGAAAAGACTGTCTTGACTCCATTGTATGTTCATGCCTCCTTTGTCAAATATTAATTGAGCATAGTGGTTTGGGTCGATTTCTGGGTTCTCTATTCTATTCCGTTGATCTATATGTCTGTTCTTATGCCAGTACCAGGCAGTTTTGAGAACAGTGGCTTTGTAATACAGCTTGATATCTGATATTGAGATCCCACCTACTTTGTTCTTCTTTCTCAGGATTGCTATAGCTATTCGGAGTCTTTTTTTTATTCCAGATAAATTTTGGGAAAGTTGGTTCTAGGTCTGTGAAATATGCTATGGTATTTTAATGGGAAGTGCATTGAATTTATAGATTGCTTTGGGGAGTATGGACATTTTGATGATGTTGATTCTACCAATCCATGAACATGGTATGTTCTTCCATCTGTTTACATCTTCCTCTATCTCTTTTTTCAGTGTCCTGTAGTTTTCTGCATATAGGTCTTTTACCTCCTTAGTTAAGTTTATTCCTAGGTATCTTATTTATTTATTTTTTTTTGGTGCGATGGTAAATGGGATTGCTTTTTTAGTCTCTCTTTCTGTAAGCTCATTATTGGTGTATAGAAATGCCATAGATTTCTTGGCATTAATTTTGTATCCTGCTATCTTGCCAAATTCATTTATTAAGTCTAATAATTTTTTGATGGTGTCTTTAGGGTTTTCTATGTACAGAATCATGTCATCTGCAAATAAGGACAGTTTTACTTCTTCTTTTCCAATTTGGATGCCTCTTATTTCTTCTTCTTGTCTGATTGCAATGGCTAGTATTTCCAACACTATGTTGAATAGGAGTGGTGAGAGTGGGCATCCCTGTCTTGTTCCTGTTCTTAGGGAAAATGGTTTTAGTTTTTCCCCATTGAGTATGATGTTGTCTTTGAGTTTGTCATATATGGCTTTTATTATGTTGAGGTATGATCCTTCTATTCCCACCTTGCTGAGAGTTTTTATCAAGAAAGTGTGTTGGATTTTGTCAAATGCTTTTTCTGCATCAATTGATATGACTACGTGGTTTTTATCTCTCAATTTGTTTATGTGATGTATCACGTTTATTGATTTGCGAATATTGTACCATCCTTGCATCCCTGGGATAAATCCTACTTGGTCGTGGTGTATGATCTTTCTGATGTAGTGCTGGATCTGATTTGCTAGAATTTTGTTGAGGATTTTGGCATCTACGTTCATGATGGATATTGGCCTGTAATTCTTTTTCATTGTGTTATCTTTATCTGGTTTTGGTATTAGGGTGATGCTGGCTTCATAGAAGAAGCTTGGAAGTGTTCCTTACTCTTGAATTTTCTGGAATAGTCTGAGAAGGATAGGTTTTAGTTCTTCCTTGAATGTTTGGTAAAACTCCCCTATGAAGCCGTTTGGCCCTGGACTTTTGTTTGCTGGAAGCTTTTTGATTACTGCTTCAATTTCTTCTATAGTTATCAGCCTATTGAGATTTTTAGAATCTTCCTGAGTGAGTTTTGAAAGGTTGTATTTTTCTAGGAATATGTCCATTTCCTCCAGATTGTCTAGTTTGTTAGACTAGAGTTGTTCATAGTATTTTTTAACAATGCTTTGTATTTCTGTGGGGTCTGTTGTTATTTCGCCTCTTTCATTTCTGATTTTGTTTATTTGGGTCCTCTCTCTTTGCTTCTTGGTGAGCCTGGCTAGAAGTTCATCAATCTTGTTTATCCTTTCAAAGAACCAGCTCTTGGGTTCATTGATCTTTTGTATTGTTTTTTTGGTCTCTATATCATTTATTTCTGCTCTGATCTTTATTATCTCCTTCCTTCTGCTCACTCTGGGCATTTCTTGTTGCTCTCTTTCTAATTCTTTGAGTTGTAGAGTTATATGATTTATTACTATTTTTTCCATGTTTTTGAAGTATGCCTATAGAGCTATAAACTTCCCTCTCAGCACTGCTTTCATTGTGTCCCATAGCATTTGCATTGTTGTGTTTTTATTGTCATTAGTCTCCACAATGTTGTTAATTTCTTTTTTGATCTCATTGATAACCCAATCATTGTTTAATAGCATGCTATTCAGCTTCCAAGTGTTTGAAGTTTTTGGAATGTTTTTATTGTAGTTTATTTCTAATATTATGCTATTGTGGTCTGAGAAAATGCTTGATATGATTTCAATCTTCTTGAATTTGGGGAGACTTTGCTTGTGACTCAATATGTGGTCTATTTTTTAAAATGTCCCATGTGCACTTGAGAAGAACGTATATTTCGTGGCTTTGGGGTGAAATGCTCTGAAGATGTCAATTAGGTTCATCTGATCTAGTGAGTCATTTAGAATTGCTGTTTCTTTGTTGATTTTTTGTCTAGAGGATTTATCCAGTGATGTCAGTGGTGTATTAAAGCCCCCTACTATGATTGTATTGTTGTCGATCTCTCCCTTGATATCTTCCAGGAGTTTATTTATGTATTTGGGTGCTTCTGCATTGGGTTCATATATGTTTATCAGGGTTATATCCTCTTGTTGTATTGATCCCTTTATTATTATGAAGTGGCCTTCCTTATCTCTTCTTATGGCCTTTACTTTGAGGTCTATTTTGTCAGATATAAGTACTGCTACCCCAGCTTTTTTGTCATTTCCATTTGCCTGAAAGATGTTTTTCCTTTCCTCCTCAACTCCCTTTCCTCCTCTTTTTAATTATATAACTGTTTTCTAATCCTTCCTTTTTCATATTTCACAAGGTCTTAGGGTGGTTAATTCCACTCTTCAGAAATTGAGATAAAATCTGATTAATATAATCTGATCAATAGGTGCATGGATATACACAAACAATCCCAACCAGACCAGTACCCTTGAGACCCAGAATTTTTGTTGTAGTTATAATAATAGCAAATATCCTATATAATAAAAGATCAGTGACCAAAACAGTGGAACAACCAGAATGACCAGAGACCAGAATGACCATGGCCCCTCACCCTGGCTGGCCCTGTCCCCCAGGGGCCATCAGGCAGGTAGGTGAGCAGTTAGGGGCGATCATGCTGGCAAGCGAGTGGTTAGGGGTGATCAGGCAGGCAGGCAAGTGGCTAGGGGTGATCAGGTAGGCAGGTGAGCAGTTAGTAGCCAGTGGTCCCAGATTGTGCAAGGGATGTCTGACTACCGGTTTAGGCCCGATCTGCAGGAATCCCTGTAGGATCGGGCCTAAACCAGCAGTTGGACATCCCCTGAAAGGTCCCTGATTGGGAGAGGGTACAGAGTGTGCTGAGAGACCAACCCGTGTGAATGAATTTTGTGCACTGGGCCTCTAGTCTATATATATAAAAAGCTAGCAACCAGAATGCTGTAATGACTGGAACAACCATTTGCTATGATGCCCACTGTGGCAAGCCAACCAGCCCAATTGGGGGTGGGGCTGGCCAATCAACCTCCCTCGGCCCCTCCCTCCAGCTGGACCCACCCCTGATCACACCCTTACCCCATAGGGGGTGTGGTCATCTGGCCAACCTCCCTCAGCTCCTTCCCAAGGGCTGGCCCCACCCCCAAACAGCCCCCCAATCCCCAATTGGCCCCCCACCCCAATCAGGGCTGAAGCCTGCCAACAAATCACCCACAGCCCCTCCCCCAAGCTGGCCCAGCCATGATAGGACTTCAACCTGGGTGGGCCAGCCGGCCAACCTCCCGCCATCTCCTCCTCCCAATATGCCCGGGCCTGATCCGCCCTGATTGGGGCTTGGCCAGCTGGACCCCACCCATGCACGAATTTGTGCCATGGACTTCTAGTATACTTACAATATGCCAGGCTCTGATCTAAGTGTTTTACACGTGTTTGATTTTTTAATCCCCATGACAACCCTATGTGGTACTGGGAAAATGATGTGTTCCTCTCATGGGAACGTGAAATCTGACAGTCTATAAACATGACACTCCCTGGGGCCTAAAGGAAGAGTTTCTTACTGAGAATGGACCCTACACAGAGGAAAGCTGATCTGAGCACTGAAAGGAGACCTTGTTTTGATGATGTTGTTTGATCTCCTGGATCCAAATATGACTGAACTCAGTCAATTAAAAAGCAATGTCTTAGGTATCACACAGAAAATTTTGTATAACAAATGCCACAGTGAACGTAAAACTTGATATTTATTATTAGCATTTTCATAAGTATTATTGAAAATTAAGCACTATTTTTCCCAATGATATTTGCAATATAATGAGGATCAAAATGTTAAATGAACAGAATGAATCTGCAGCTGGCAAAGTTCCCTGCTTGTGTAGGATTTTAGGATAGGGATAATGTCTCTTTTTTTTAATTTTTTAATTTTTTAAATTTAATAAATCTTATTTTTAAATATATTTTATTGATTTTTTACAGAGAGGAAGGGAGAGGGATAGAGAGTTAGAAACATCGATGAGAGAGAAACATCGATCAGCTGCCTCCTGCACACCCCCTACTGGGGATGTGCCCGCAACCAAGGTACATGCCCTTGACCGGAATCGAACCCGGGACCTTTCAGTCCGCAGGCTGACGCTCTGTTCACTGAGCCAAACCGGTTTCGGCAAATTTAATAAATCTTTATTCATATTATTACAATTGTTCCTCTGTTTTCTGCCCATAGCTCCCCTCCACCCGGTTCCCACCCCACCTTCTGCCCTTACCTCCCCCGCACTGTCCTCATCCATAGGTGTACAATTTTTGTCCAGCCTTTTCCCGCACCCCCTATACCCTTTTCCCCCTGAGAATTGTCAGTTCACTCCCTTTCTATGCTCCTGATTCTATTATATTCTCCAGTTTAGGGACAACGTCTCCTTTAGGCCTTCAAATCATACAAGATCCAAGCTGAACAATCATTTATTTGGTACCTATTATAGGAATAGTACATCAGAAAACAGTGGTTGCAAATATAAAAGTCTATGAGGCCTGTTCTGACGTGCATATGAGTAAATCAGACGAGATATTGAAAGCTCAGTGAACAGATAAATAGAGAAAAAAAGTTCTTGTGGTGCTTTTTGAGTTTTACTCAAAAATGCCACCAAATGTGACTGAAGTTTACAAATTCAAAGATAAAATAAACTATGATGACCATATGAAGTAGGGAAAATAGGTATTGCCTTCCTCCATGAAGTATTTTTAAACATTATCCTCTTTAAAATAATAAAAAAAAGAAACTGGAATAGAGTTTTTTATGTACAATATTCCAATTCTTAAATGTCAACTCAAATTATTGAGTTATGAAGTATGAGAGGGTAAAACAAAACAAAACAATGCATATGCTGCCTGGCCAGTGTGGCTCAGTGGTTGAGTGTTGATCCATGCACCGAGAGGTCACAAATTCGATTCCTGGGCAGGGCAGGGTTGCAGGCTCAGTCCCCTGTGGGGGCCATGCAGGAGGCAGACACTCAATATTGATGCTTCTCTCTCATTGATATTTCTATCTCTCTCTCCCTCTCCCTTCTTTTCTCTCTAAAATCAATAAAAACATTATTTTAAGAAGAAAAAAAATTGCATGTGCAGTAAGCAGGTTGCAAAGTATGACCTCTGTAGAAAGAATACAAACACTTTTAACACTAATAGTTATAAATTAGCAAATTGAAAGGTGTCTTTTAACATTTATCTGTTTTGTTTAAGTATTAAAATAATACACTAGATAATTATCTCCAGTTTACAGATGAGAAAACTGAAGTCCAAAGAAGTTAAGTGAATTGCTTAAAAATATAGCTGAAAGATTATGGAGTTTAAATTTAAATGTTCAAATATTCTAACCCACTTGACTTTGAAATAGATTTGAAGATTCAATACACAATTTAAAGCTATCCCTCATATTGTTTTATTATTTATCTATTTATTAATTTATCTGATTATTCAACAAATATCCACTGGGAAATTACTGTGTCAGGTACTCTAAACACTGAGGAACTTTCAGGTTAAAAATAGTAAGTATACATTGAGACAGGAACATTCTTTCAGAATCCCACTTTAAAATAAATACCTTTATTGTTGAAAGTATTACAGATGTCCTCCCTTTTTTGCCATTGACCCCATCCACCCAGCACCCGCTCCTCCCAGGCCTTCACCACACTATTGTCTGAGTCTATAGGCTATGCATATATGCATATGGCTACTCTCTCCCCACCCATTCCCTTACCCCTGATTTCCCTCTGAAATTTGCCAGTCTGTTCCATGCTTCTATGTTTCTGGATCTATTTTGGTCATCAGTTTATTTTGTTCATTAGATAGAATCTCACTTTTTAATTAACATAAATCTCTTAATATGTGATTGATGCATTTAATATGAATTGCCTTAATTTCATTCAAATGTATGTATGTGTGCCTACATGCACATGAATGTTTTTCTAGAGGTAGGTCAAAGACTTCCACGTATTTTTGCATTGTCCCTCTCCCTCCCTCCCTTCCTTCTTTTCTTTCTTCTGCCTTTGTTTATTATTCAGTTTATAAGCCACCTTCCTGCTTAATTTAGACAAGATAAGAAAGAAAGTGTGTTTCTGGCACATATGTAGAAGAAGTCAAATTTCAATAATATTTTGCACTTTGAAATGAATTCTGAATATAATTTTGTACATTGCATTTTTTAAAAGATTTTTAAATTGATTTTTAGAGAGAGTAGAAGGGAGAGGGAGAGAGAGAAACAGCAATGTGAGAGTGAAACATCAATTGGCTGCCTCCTGCACACCATCAACCTGCAACCCAGGCATGTGTCCCTACCAGGAATTAAACCAGCTACCCTTCAGTTGGACGATGCCCAATCAACTGAGCCACACTGGCCAGGGCTGTACACTGCATTTTACTCACCAATAGGTATTCTATCTTCAAATTTATTCTAGTCATTTTCAAATTATGATTAATTTATAAACATTATTTTGGCTTAGACTTATTTCCTTGATGAATGAAATATAATACAGCAGCACATAATTTAAACATATTCAAATAGATAGCTAAGTTATTGAAAGAGCAATAAAGTGAAAACAATGTGAGACATTGACCAAGTCACTACTTTAGTCTCCTAAGTACATAATTACTCAATCCTTTCTAGTTCTAACATTCCATGAATATATAAGTGCACAGTGTTTAATATATTATAAACTGGGTCTTCCCTCTTACATATCTGCGATTAAACAAAATATAATCAGAGTGTCTTGTACTTGACTTATCTGATATTTTTGGATACAATAAGCAAGGAGAAAGTGAGTATACTCTGTCTACACCACAGACTCTACACCTTATATCTGCATGTGATTTTTCAAGTGGTTGTACTTGCATTGAATTGCAATATTGTTGTCTAACTTTTAACATATGTGCATCCATTGGTCAATATCTTCAGTTTTTATTTATGAAATTGTTGTGGCTTTTCTCTCAGGTTTATGTAATTATAAATCCTTTAAGTATTCATTGTGGATTCCTGTTATTCATCTTTTTAACTTCTGTGTAAAAAAATCTTAGAAATAAACTTTAAGAATTATTAAAATTAGAATTTGAATACTATAAGATAAAATAACAAAATATATTATTAAGAGATGAAACACAATGATTATCTTACCATTATAAAGTTAATACAAAAACAAATAAAGGGGCAGATCAACAATTACTGAAAAAGGAAATTTAAAATTTTTAAAATGTGTTATTCCTTCCCTCTTTTTATAAATATTGAGTAATATTTAAACATAATATTTTATCATATAAGTGAATGTTTAAAATGGTAAAGTTATGTAAAAGAACGATATGTATTTAAATGTGTGTTTACATTTTCTTTGTTCCAGTTCTAAAATTGGAGAGTATTCTCGCCTCTAGATGGGTAAAATTAACCGGATGCCTGCATTCCAAGGGTGGGGAACCTTTTTTCTGCAAGGGCCATTCGGATATTTATAACATCATTCGCGGGCCATACAAAATTATCAACTTAAACATTAGCCTGCTATGTTTGGTCAAACATTTAATTAATTTACCCCTAATGCCTTGGCAGGGCCAGACCAAATGATGTCACAGGCCTTATATGTCCTTCCGGCTGGACGTTTCCACCCCTGCAGCGCATTCCATTGTTGCTGTTACCTTCCAATTCAATTATGTTAGTGCAGTGAAGAGTTTTAGATTTAATGCATTATTGTAAATGTCATTTGACTATGATGGTGGGCATTAAAATGTCAGTTATTTGCTTTTAGGTTAATAAAATGTTTTTTATAGGAACAAGAATGATGATATGAAGTGTAATGTATGAGTCCATTTTGATATGCACATTATGTAATTACAGAAACTACTCTATGAGCAAGATGTTTAATTTCTCCAGACAAAGTTCTACTAAAAGCTTTTCTTTGCAGCAGCATTATAGTAAGCAACATAATCTAACCATCTAGATTATTCTAAATCAGAGTCTCAGAATCTTTGAGGTATATGGAGTTTATGCCTTTATTCCTACATTGCCAGTGAGATACAATCACTTCTCTGATAGGACAGCTATTAGAGGAGATATTAAAGTGCCTAGGGTATCTTCCAAGAATGATAAAACAGAGTGGCATCAGATAGTGGTGGAACATCCTATATAATAAAAGGCTAATATGCAAATCGACCTAAAGGCAGAAAGACCTGTCACTATGATGCACTCTGACCACCAGGGGGCAGACACTCAATGCAGGAGATGCCCCAAGTGGTCAGTGTGCTCCCACAGGGGAGTGCTGCTCAGCCAGAAGCTGCGTTCATGGCTGGTGAGTACAGCAGCAGTGGCAGGAGCCTCTCCTGCCTCCTCGGCAGCGCTAAGGATGTCCGACTGCTGGCTTAGGCCTGCTCCCCACAGTAAGCAGGCCTAAGCCAGCAGTGAGACATCCCCCGAGAGCTCCCAGATTGTCAGAGAGCTCAGGCCGGCCTGAGGGACCCCCACCCCAAGTGCACGGATTTTGTGCACCAGGCCTCTAGTCATTATATAAAATTGGAACTTTACACCCATGCAACCTCTCACTTGATCAAGTACATATCCATGCCTCTTTGCGTTACTTACTTTCACTGTAGAAAAGAAAACTTGGTGTGTCAGATAATTACAGATTACTAGATTACTTGTGTTTTTGACAAGTGTATGAATATAAACATTTATGTGTAAACATTAATGTGTTAACATGATTCTGGGGAAGCAGTGCTCATCATTCATAAGCAAAGTCTAAGTCTCCTTTAGCCTCAATTACTAAATGGAAGAAAATATAGAACCAACTGGAGAGTGAAAAAAAAATCAACTACTATAGAAGGAATAGGGAAAGACTAACAATAAATCTTTACTAAATTTAATTAATTTTGTGAGACAGAAATAATCTGACTCCATTTGTTGATATTGAACTGCTGACAACTTTCAAGTCTCACTTCTCCCTTTTAACTTGCTTTTCCACATCTGGGTAATCTGATGAGAAATCCTGGTTCTTCCTCTGCGGATGAGCACAGGGAACTCAAACACAAGCCGCTGCCTCACACAGAACTCACACATGAACTCACCAACTGTTTAACACAGATATTCTAGAGTCAGTGTTCTCTCTCAAGATATTTTTTGATCAGCTTGTGGGTCTGCCCTGTTCTACCTAAAAAGCCTCACCATGTAAGTAATGAGCATTTTCATGCACTCTTGGTGTGTGTAGCATTGTCAGTGTTAACATTTAAACCGCATTGTGGGGAGTTTCATTCTAATTCTAAAGAGTGGCTACAACAGAGAAAAAAACTTGTAAGAAAAATGCACATGACCAGAAGTAGGTAGATCTTTTCAATAACTTCAATTATGGATGATGTCTAAATGAGATCATAGACTTTTAGCCTTTGCAGTCAGAGTAGCCATCTTCAGGTCTTCTTCAAATTTTATGTAATACTAGAGGCCCAGTGCAAGAAATTCGTGCACGGAGGTAGGTTGTCCCTCAGCCCAGCCTGTTCCCTCTCCAATCTAGGACCCCTCTCACAATCCAGGACTACTGGCTCCCAACTGCTTACCTGCCTGCCAGCCTGATCACCCCCTAACCACTCTGCTGCCAGCCTGTTTGCCCCCAACTTCCCTCCTCTGCTGGCCTGGTCACCCCTAACTGCCCTCTCCTGCAGGGTTGATCACCTCCAACTGCCCTCCCTTGCAGGCCTGGTCCCTCTCAACTGCCCTCCCTTGCAGGCCTGGTCCTTCTCAACTGCCCTCCCTTGCAGGCTGGGTGCCTCCCAACTGCCCTCTCCAGCTGGCCATCTTGTGGTGGCCATCTTGTGTCCATATGGGAGCAGGATCTTTGACCACATGGGGACAGCTATATTGTGTGTTGCAGTGATGATCAATCTGCATAGTACTCTTTTATTAGATAGGATAGAGGCCTGGTACAAGGGTGGGGGCCAGCTGGTTTGCCCTGAAGGGTGTCCCTGATCAAGGTGGTGTTCCCTTGGGGCGTGGGGCGGCCTGAGAGAGGGGCCTGTGGTGGTTTGCAGGCTGGCCACACCCCCTGGCAACCCAAGCGTAGGCACTGGTATCTGGAATTTATTTTCCTTCTACTATTGAAACTTTGTAGCCTGGAGCGGAGCCAAGCCTGGGGCTCCCTCTGCGGCTGGAAGCCATTTGTGTTGGGGTTATAATTAAAACTTTGTAGCTTAAGCAGGTGGGCCCAGCCAGGGTGTGTGGAAAGCTTTGCTTCCCCTGTTGCAGCCGGCAACCCTGGCCTGCTCTCTCAAGCTCCGTTCTGCCACCATTTCTGTTTGAATATGTTTACCTTCTATAATTGAAACTTTGTAGCTTGAGTGGAGGCTTAGGCCTGGCAAGGGCAGGCGGAAAGCTTGGCTTCCTCTGTTACCTAGGAAACCCTGCTCTCTGTGGCTGTAGCTATCTTGGTTGGGTTAATTTGCATACTTGCTCTGATTGGATGGTGGGCATGGCTTGTGGGCGTGACTTGTGGGTGTGTTGGAGGTGTGGTCAATTTGCATATTTGTCTATTATTAGGTAGGATTCTTGCCCAGCAGACATCCTGATAAATATTAATGCTATGACACAATAATATTCATCTAACATTTAGCAAAGTGACATATTTTCATATGCCTCAAGCTTCTAAACTAAGGGAGAACAAATTATTGCCATTTCTCTTATATATTAGTTTCCTAAGGAATGCTGCAACAAATGATCACAAACTTGGTCACTTAAAACACCAGAAATGTATTCTCTCGTGGTTCTGGAGGGCTGAACTCTGACATCGAGATTTTGGCAAGGCAGCCGAACTTTCCCTGAGTTTGTTAATTTTCTCTTCCAGTTCCTTATAGATGTCAACATTCCTTGGCTTATGATTAATTGCATCTCTTTCTACTCTGTTTTATATCACCTTCTCTTTTGTGTAGCTGTATCTTCTTCTATATATTTTTTCTTCCACAGTCTATCTCTTATAAAAACGTTTGTAATTGTTTTTACTGCTCACAAGAATATTCCAAGATAGGCTGCTCCTCTCAATTCCTTAATCACATCATTTGCCATATACTAGGTGTACCAGTTAATAATGTGGATTTTGTAATCAAAGAAAACATGATAATTTCAAGAGAAACCTCAAAAGTGCTTTATTCAAAGTAATGTCCATTGCTAGCTACACATTTCCCCCATCTTTCAGGTAATTTCTGGATACCGTTCCAATAGAACTTTTCTTGTTTTGAGACAAACCATTCAGAGACCCAATTTTCCACCTCTTTGCATGTTGTGAAGTGCTGCTCAGAAAGTGCATGCGTCATCGATCGGAACAAGTGGCAATCTGAAGGAGCAAGGTCTGGTGAATATGGTGAGTAGGTTAATACTTCCCAGGCAAGATCTTTTAACATGTCTTTAACTGGTTTTGAAGTGTGTGATGGTGCATCATCATGAAGCAAAATTACTTTGCTGTGTCTTCTGGCCCATTCTGGTCGTTTTACAATCAAAGCATGGTTCAAATTGATTATTTGTTATTGGTAGTGATCAGTATTAATGGTTTCGCCTGGTTTTAGAAGCTCATAATACATCACACCTTCCTGATCCCACCAAATACAGCGCATTGTCTTCTTTCTGAAGCGATTTGGCCTTGCAGTTGATGTTGATGGTTGACCTGGATCAACCCATGATTTTGTGCATTTGGGATTCTCAAAATAAACCCACTTGTCATCGCCAGTCACAATTTGATGCAAAAAAGACTTTCTTTTGTGCCGTTGAAGCAACATTTTACTGATGACTTTTCGGTTTTCCATTTGTCTTTCTTTCAATTGATGTGGCACCCATTTTCCTTCCTTTAAAATCTTTCCCATTGCTTGTAAACAATAGGAAATTGTTTGCTGAGCAACGTTTAATCTTTCTGCAAGTTGTTTTTGAGTTTGACACTCATCTTCATCCAATAATGTTTGTAAAGATTGGCCTTCAAACTTTTTCGGTGACCTGGACGTTCTTTGTCTTTCACATCGAAATCATCACTTTTAAAGCGTTTAAACCAACGTTCACAAGTATCTTGAGATGGAGCATGTTCACCACAAGCTTCCTGAAGTATACGATAACTTTTAGCAGCACTTTTCTTTAAAATAAAGTAATGAATTAAAACTTCCCACAAATGTTCTTTTTTTTGGCACGAAATTCGACATTTTTAAGTGTAAAAATATCTATGATGTTACCACCTTCAGCAAATTTGACACATGAAGTTTTGAAGCTTGCTGTCAACACAACAAAATAGCATGCATATCAAATCACATATATATCAACATATGTGTAACTCCATCTATTGAAAAAATCCTCATTATAAACTGGTATACCTAGTAAGATAGTATTTACTATTTTACCATATAAAGAAATATCCAGAGGTTGTGGGGATTAGGACGTGGATGTATCCTTTTAAGGGCTACCATTCAGCCCACTGTATCTTAGTTAACAGGCTCAAAAAACTAAGAAAGTTTTCCCAGCCCCAGTTCCATGTTACTAAAACAGGGAGCCTATAGCCGCCTATCCTGTCAGGTTAATGGAAATAATACAGTAGATCTGAAGACAGAGATGTAAATTAACACAAATCTATTTTCAAAACTTATCTCACTGTTTATTCCTTATTGTATACCTTCTGATTATTGCAATGAACCACCTGACATTCCCTATGCAAGCTCTGCATTTCTACCTTTCTTTCCATAATTTCATGTTCATTTCTATTAACCTTCATGATTTGTTAAAATGCCAATCATTCAATCAAATCTAACTACACTACAAAATTCTTTAGGAAATAAATTGTATCAGTCATTTTTCCCCAGCATCAACACACTTCCCTTTATATACTGTTATGTAAATGTTTGATCAAAGGATAAGTTGAAAGTGTCAATTTTCCTCTTAAGACAATTATTTCCATTTTAGGGCCCTTTATCCAAAACACTATCTTTGACATTTATTCATAGCTTCAGGATTCCATATGATTGATTCCTTTCATCCGTGCTCTTTGGACTGATCCTTGGGGTCATCTTTATGTTGTGTCTTTTTATTCCTCAACTTTAAATGTAACATGTATGTCAATAAGAGACCTAAGCATTCCTCTGTAGGACACTGTTCTGGGTCTTCCATTGTGAGGAGCTATAAATTCTGAATTACAAATAAATTAAATCCTTAAAGTCTTCTTCATGCTTTCTGTATATTCTTTGAACTATTTAGCTGAATAGACATAATAGGTGCATTCTCCAGTGAGATCAAATAGTCAAATATACCAGTTACATCTTTTTGAACTTATATTCAAACTGCTTATCATGTAAGAATATAGATCAAGATCATTTTTAACAGAAACACATAAAAAACATATTTCCACTTGTGGGGGAAGTAGGCTTGGTATGTTGAGGCTAGAAAACCCATGTAACAATACCTCACCGACATTGGGGATAATCCTTATTTGGCTTTTACTGTGTAATGTACTCTTTAAAGGGCCAGCTGTTTGGTGACCTTCCTGGGGTTCAAGGAATAAAAGAAAACATCTCCCTTTCCATCACTGACCTTGGAATCAGATTATCTAGAACCCCGTTCTTCTCTGGTTAATTTACTTTGTGACTTGGGCAAGTCATTGCATATCTCTTGTCCACAGTTTCCTCAGGGCAGTGGATTCAAGGGCAGGAGCAACATTTTTCAAGGTTATTGCATTGCTTGCATATGATATATAGCTTGGAATTAGTTCATTCATCATAGAAACATTAACTAATTATATAACATACCAAGCACTGTGCTCTGTACTGAGATAAACTGCAGGAAACATGATGGCTGTACTCAGAGCCCAAGAGAGAAGACAATCAATCAGTTATTAATCATGTAGAGACTGTAATAACTATTACTGTGGTTTTACTGTTAGTACATAGGACATAGTCGATATCATGAAAGGCATATTAAGAATAGACAACACATTTCTATTCTAGGATGAGAAAATCCTTGGAAACAGTTTGGCACGTAAGATGAAATTTGAAAGACACAAGTCACTAGCCAGATAAAGAAAGCAGAAGATGGAATCCCAGGCAAAAATAATAGAACATGCTAAACTATGGAGGTAACAGGACAAGATAATGATGAAAAGTAGCATATTAATTTTTGGTTTTGCAATAGATATTTATTGATCACTGCTTGTGTTATGAATGCTTGTGTTCTCTCAAAATTTACATGTTAAAATCTTAACTCCAAAAGTTGATGGTTATTATAGGTGGGTCTTTTGGAAGATGATTTAGGTCATGAAGGTGGAGACCCCATGAATGTGATTCATGCTCTTATAAGAGAAATCCACAGAGCTTCCTAGTTCCTTTGGGCATTGAGGATACATTTAGTTTTCTATCCTGAAAAGGCTCCTCATCTGACCATGTTTGGCTTCTGATCTCAGACTTTTGGACTCCATACAATGAGAATTATATTTCTGTTGTTTCAGCCACCCAGTCTGTGGTAATATGCTCCTGCAACCTGAAAGAACTAACACAATCACTTATACTTTAGATTCTAATTATGCAGTAATATATATGGAAAATAGTCTTACCATCACACAGATCAGTGTGCAGGAGACGCAAATACAGTTTACAGTAATTATAGTTGGGAATTAGTGTGAACACAGGAGTCTGGGAAGAAGTGAAACTAAAGAGTAGTTAAAGGCAGGAGTATAAAAGCCTAACCTGCCTTCCTAAGGGACTTACTTTCTATCCAGAGAACAAAATGGTATGTGATAATTGAATTTAAGTAAAAGAACAATCTAATAAAATTGCACTTTTAGAAGATTATTCTGTAGCCATGAACAGAATGAATTGAAAGGACATACTATACTACTGGAAGAGTAGATGTGTGTTAGGAGACAATCACAAGAAATAAAGAAACAAATTATGTATGTTAAAGAAAGCTACTGAGAACACATTTCTCTTAAGGAAAAAGAATCCAAAGGAATCGATTATATATTATCTGGAAATTGTGAGAAAAATGCCCAACTTGAGTGGCAGAATTCATTCATCTGATTATTTAATATATGTTTGTTGAGATTTTTATGAATAATCTAATACTATAGGGCTAACATAAACTTGGGCAATATATCAATAAACAAAATTGATAGCAATTTCAGCCTTCAAAGAGCTTACATCAGGTTTAGTGGAAAGTAAGCATAAATAAGATAAATAAATAAATTATATAATCAGAAGGTACAAACAGTGTGGAATCTAGAAATGAAAAAGGAGGATTTCTCGTGGTCAGGGAACTAAGCCTTTGATAGAGTGGTCAGAGTAGTGTTATTGCGAAGGTGAAAACTGAACAAAGAGTTGTTGCAGATAAGGAAGTGATCCATAAGAACATCAAGGATATCAGGCACAAAAAAAGCAACTATGCAAAGACCTTGAGGTGCCACACATGTCTGGCATGTTCAAGTAGCAGCTGTGGGACAGTGTGGACACAAACGAGGGACCGAGGCAGAGCAGGATGTGATGAGACAGAGTGGCAGGTGGAAGCCAGCTGAAGTAGAATGTTCCAGGCCATAGTAAGATTAGACTGTTTTAGATAGAAAGGGTTTGAGCCAAAGAATGACCTAAATATAGTTAAATATTAAAAGGAACATGTTGCCTTCTCTATTATAAATAAACTAATAAAAGCAAACATGCAAAGAATAAGCCTAATTATCATCCTATTTACACTATTCCATGGAGGTAAGAGAACATTTCTAAGCAAGAATTGACTATGACTTGGATATGATAGAAGCAGGGGAGATGGGGAAGATTAGTTGTGTTCTGGGAGATACTACTACTGGAGGACTAGAAACATCTTAAGAGACAATCACAGGATTTAAGAAGCAAATTATGTATGTTAAGGTAAGGTGTGGAGAACAAAGTTATTTTAAAACATTATTGAAATTAGGGTAGATAGGATTTGCAATTACATAAGATGTCCAATAACAGTTTTGTTTACTAATTGAAGATGCAATGGAAACCTCAATTTGATATTATAGGATAAAGGGGAGGATGGCTAAAAAAAAAAAAATGTCCCTCAGTAGGTAGGAGAATTTAGTGCACATGAATAGAGCTTCACCTTAGATACAGGCAATACATTTCATCTTTACAAATGGGTCAGGAGGCAGAAGTACAGATATTGATGATGGTAGATGAACAGGTGAGATGGTGTGAGTTTGAGAAACTTCTTTTGATGATGCCATCTCTCATAGCAAAATAAAAAGTTATCATTTGGGAATGTGGTTGGCAAATCATGTGTCATATCTTGAGGAAAGAACAGGAGTAAACTAAATACTACTCTAGATAAGTGGAAGAGTTAATAAATTAAGGGAATGTACTTGATATTTATGATGATAGATTCAAAGATAAGCCCAGAAAAATGGCTGCTTGTATTCACTAGACATGAAAAAAAAGTGTATAAAGTTTATAAAGAAACACTTTTCAGCATTACTGAAGACATAGTCAAGCAACTGAGAATATTGGAAAAAGTGGCAAAAGTGATGAGGGCATAGAGAGGGAGGTGTTAATGATTTACTGTGGAATTTAAGCTGGGTTTGAATAGGAAAGGAGGAGTATCTTGAAAGTGAAAGAGACAGTGAAAATGTTATGAATTTAATGAATTTTAGTCCCACTTTATTTGAAGTAATGATGAGGTTAGTGTCTTAGAGGAAGTAAGCTGGGAACATTGGAGGAGTGGTTATAGAGTTGGATATGTGAAATTGAGATTCTGGATAGGCACACTATCCAGAAGGGAGGGTTCAATTTCCAGGGTGAACATCTGTCTCCCACTGATGCAGAAATCATTACAGCTACAAATCAACACAAGTAAACCATGGAATCAGCAATTGGAGGGAAGTGCCCTGGAGAGTTGCCTGACACACAACAGAATTTGTGTGAGCAATAACATTTTGTTTTGTTTTGTTTTATTTTAATCACATAAACTGTAAGAATTGTTTGCTACTGCACATAACCTACCTAATCTTAAAATTTATAGTTATATTCCAATTAGGAGTTATTGGCAATGACAAGGATATGTCCAGTATTTCCATGAAAAGTAAAATACCCTGGAAGATAGCATTATTGGAATAAGATAATTAAAGGAATTGAAATATGACAAATATTTATATGTTTATTGAAATTATCAATACTGAAGAACCGTGAGGTTTTTAAGGAGGTAATATCATCAACAAATATGGGAGAGTAAGATGGGGATTGGTAGATGAGTGCAATAATGATAAATTGTAAGATATAAAATCTAATGAGATGAGATTCAAGGTGCCATAATTTTAAGGAAGAGGGAAGTAAACCAGTTTGACTTCAGACCCAGGTTTAGGAGGACTTTGGAAGAAAACAAATCAACCACCTTTGAGAGATTTGCAGAGAAATCATTGTTGATTTTTCAGGTAGAAATGGAGGCTAAGGGAATATTCAGAAAAGATACTGGGTTTTTGCTGATAATGGACTATGAATTCCAGAATAAAGAGTAAAAAAATGTTAGGGGTTTGGGTAAGAGGGAGACAGTGATAACAAAATAGATGTTCCTACTTATGTGAAGGTTATAATATGGGAGATAAGGGGTGTTTTGGGAAAGTAGGATTTCATTCGGTGATTAATACAAATGGGGATTAAACATGTAAATGACATAAGTCCTGAGGAATTTAAGGTATACAATGCTGGTGAGAATTTCAGTATTACGAGGTTGGGGGGATTAAATATCTAAGAATCTCTTTAATTGCTGCAAACAGAAGTTTGGTGGCTGGGGAGAGACAGTCTTATGGAAAGCCTGTTGGGCCCCCCCTTGATCTCTGCTGATGGCCAGTGGGGAAGCGCAGCCCTAGACCAAATACCTGCAGCTCCTGCTGGACTCTATGCAGGGTCGATGAGATCTGAGAAGCCAGGTCTACTTCTAGAATGTTCAGATTCCCTGTTTTTTAATGCATTGGCTAGGAAATTGCCACAATATTTTTATAGTACTTGTAATAGCCTTCTTTTAGACATAAGAAAACGATTGCATCTTGAGAAAGTTACATATCTAAAGAGAGAATGTCAGATTAGCTTCACTGCCTCATGAATCCTATAAAATCAGTCCTAGCATGGCTTCTGGAAATATATTTATTTTTTATTTAAATACAACAGAGTATGGATATTTATGCCTCAGCCATTACAGAAACTGTCAATGTGGTAAATATCTGTTTGTCTACAAACAGTATGTCTTCTGCAATTATGTAATATAAAGCATTGCTATAAAGATGATTTACATAAGATGTGCTACCTAAACTTGTGGGTTGACATTAAAGGTCTGCCTAATAAATAAATTGAAAATGCCAATAATGATTTTCAGTGGATGTAAGAGTATAAAGGATTAAACACATTGAGCAGTGGACCCGATTTCCCCAGGGTGTTATTACCCCATAGATCAACAGCTGGAGATAGACACAGGCCAGGCACAAGGCAGAAAATAAGTGTCATTCTCAGAACTGAAATGAACTCTAAAGGAAAAGAAAGGCAGTAAATTGTGACATTATCCCCTGCGTATTCAGTATTTATGCAATTATATGTTCCCTAACTACATCGCATTCCTCTAAGAAACAGCCCTATGCTTCTGAAATCATGTATGGTGAATTAGTATTTGGGAGCACTATGAAATATTTTTCCAATCAACATTTCCCATTTTTCATAGCTAAAATTTTATCTAAGCTTATAAAAGAAGATATATTTGTTGGAGTTAATTATTGGGGTAAGTCACAGGATCAGATTTTTTTTAATAAAGTGATTCAGATATTTTATAAAGACTCATGAAAATACCACCTAAAATTGCCCTTTCTCACTGCACACATCACTAAGACAATCATACCAACAGCAACATTATCCCCCAAGGCTCATTACCATTTTAGTAGGTCAGGTTAAGTTTACTGGAAATATATTAACTACATCATTCAATTAATATGAAAATCCATAGCAAGATTTTTTATTTAAGAAAGTATGTTATACTTCCCATATATTTCTTTTCCTTGAAACCATTGAAAGACAATTGACCTTAGGAACTTTCAAATTATTTTTAAGTTTTGAATTTTCAGTTTATACAATCAATTAAATTGGATAAGAGAGAGGGTAATATAAGGTAGTTCCTCATTAACACACTAGAGGCCCAGTGCTCGAAATTCGTGCACTTGGGGGGTCCCTCAGCCCAGCCTGCGCCCTTTCGCAGTCTGGAAGCCCTTGGGGGATGTCCGACTGCCAGCATAGGCCCACTCCCCACGGGCATCCTTAGTGCTGCTGCAGAGGCGGAAGAGGCTCCCACCACTGCTGCTGTGCTTGCCAGCCGCAAGCCTGGCTTCTGAGTGAGCGGTGCTCCCCCTGTGGGAGTGTACTGACCACCAGGGGACAGCTCCTGCATTGAGCGTCTGCCCCCTGGTGGTCAGTGCACATCATAGCGACCGGTCATTCCACTGTTTGGTCGATTTGCATATTAGCCTTTTATTATATAGGATATATTATGTCAGGATGGTAACACATATTTAGAGATCATTTGAAATTTATGTGCCCACTTATGGCCATGAAATCATCTCTTGTTACATAAGTTTCACATACCTAAAAGCTTCACCTGTTGAGGTTTAGATATTATCAATCTTAGCACAACCTTATGTCTTTTAAATGTCTAAAGCCCTTTGCAAACATAAGGACTTACAGAAGAATGAGGATTGTGAAATGCATGGAAATAGGCAAAATGCTAGTGAGACAGAGAACGTATTTTAAAACTTCAGGCTTCAATTCACATTTTTCTTTAGGTAGTCTGTCTTCCTAGCTCACAAAATGGCTACATATTTCCTCATTTTAGAGAAAAAGGTGGCAATCTGTTTTTCTCCTTCAAGCATTACAGCAAAGTATGATTCATAGACCCACAAATGCAGAATAACCAGGGATATTTGTTAATTTAGGATTATCATAAAATACATGTAAGCCAGGACACATCTGAGAGAGAAACAGAGGGCTTTGATAATTATGCCAATAAAGCAGGCTTAAGTCAGGAATGCCTTATTGTCACTTTGATTAAAATTCAGATTCCTGGTTCCCAGGCTGGATCTTCTGAATCAAGACAATGCTTTGCTTAAATATGTAGAAAGAACTTGAAGTTTTCCATGGAACTTCTGGAAAAGGAAAGAAAATCTGGAAAGCAAGAGAAATATGAAAGTGGATTTCAAAATGATAGTGAGAAGAGATGGGATATAAGGAGATACCCAGATGGAACAAAATATCTGACAATTTTTATACAATGATGTCTGATATTATAATTAAGTTATTGTCAGAAGTAATTGGAGTGCACATTCCCCCTCACTGCATCCAAATATCAGTTAATAATGCTTTTCCAAACAAAGTACTTTAAGATCAAGTGATAGGTTTTAGGGATGTCATGCTGTAAACTAAGGAAGGAATAAGGGTAGTTTCCAGGATGTGGAAAAAATGACACAGAAATGTTTTATGAGACAAGATGCAGAGAGGAAACTGTAAATGCAAAGGAAACAGGTCCATGAGACAGCCTGTGCTCAAAAGAAATACATATAAGCCTCCTCAGTATCATCAACAATACTGGGAGGGCAGAGGGGTTTCTCATAGTATAGGGAGCCGGGTCATTGTATTCAAGTTCCATTCAAGCCCTAAGGATCTGCACATTGGGTCACATTGATAATGTGATGAACACAGTCATGCAAAAAGCTTGACTGGGTATTTAGGAGAATTATATTATAGGAGATTTGGAGGTGTTGAATTTCCACTTGGCATCCAGGAACAAGTTGAAAACTTTGATGTATTATTTCCTGCATGAGACTCCAAAAGGCAATGTCCATTGGGTTTAGAGTACTTCCAGCAAGCAGTACAAGTATGAGCTTCACTCTAGTGTGCCAGTTTTAGGACATCAGCTGAAAGTAGTGATTTTAGGAAGGTAAATTCATTCATGCTGACACAGATAGGCTAGAGCAACAGAGGACAGGAAATCTAGTTAGTCAGCTCTGTGGAAATAGGAATATATGGAAATAATTCACTAAGGAATGTGGATAGGACAGATAGTTGAGATGAAAGAGCTTTAAGGTAGAGATTGATATGTTTATCTCTACAAAATTAGAGTAAAATTATAGTAAATTATATTTATTGAATATGGATTAAAAGGCATAGGTTTTAAAATAACTTTTTTTAAAAAACAATATATTTTTATTGATTTCAGAGAGGAAGGAAGAGGAGGAGGAGAGAGATAGAAACATCAACGATGAGAGAGAATCATTGATCAGCTGCCTCCTGCACATCTCCTACAAAGGATCAAGCTCGCAACCCAGGCATGCTCACTTGAACGGAATTGAACCTGGGACCCTTCAGTCCACAGGCTGACACTCTATCCACTGAGCCAAATCAGCTAGGGCTAAAATAACTTTTGATATTTAAATCAACATTCTCAAAATTTATTAGACTTTAGGCAAAATATCTAATCTCTGTTCCTCAGTTTCCTTATCAGTAATATATTTATTTTATACTTATAAACTATTTGTAATGGTCCATGCCCTATAGGTCTTCCTGTTAATTCTACATCAATATCTCTATCATATATATATATATATATATATATATATATATATATATATATATGTGTGTGTGTGTGTGTGTGTGTGTGTGTGTGTGTACATGTACACACACACACACACACACATATTTTAAAAACAGCGCCAGGTTAAATAAATATTGATTGTGAATGTTATGATTGTTCTTATTATTTTTAAATGATACTTTTTCTTGAACACCATAGGAAGTCAGAAGGGTGAATAATAGTAATTACTAACATTTGTCAAGCCCTAATCATGTGCCAAGCCCAATCTTAACACTCTAAGTATTACTTCTATAAATTCTAATTTAGTGCACCATGGCCCCGAAAGGTTATTTTGGAAATAAGCAAATACTTTGGTCATAAGGAAGCCCAGGTAAATATGAAAGGATGGAAACACATGCATCTAAATTCTTTAAAAAACAGCTGTAACACATAGGGCTTCTGATAGAGGAGGGGCAATGTTTCCTGAAAGAAGAGTACTAGGTAAGCTACTAATAATGTGCTAGGTAAGCTAAAAGCTAAATTGCTCTCTGGAGAGCAAGGTGCTTCTAATTATAATAAGTGACCCAACATGTACCTCTCTCCTCATTCCTCATTCCTCTGTCTCATTATGTCTGTTTGTTTTGTTTTTGCTCCTCTCTCTCTCTCTCTCTCTCTCTCTCTCTCTCTCTCTCTCTCTCTCACACA
This sequence comes from Eptesicus fuscus, assembly GCF_027574615.1. Lineage (NCBI taxonomy): Eukaryota > Metazoa > Chordata > Mammalia > Chiroptera > Vespertilionidae > Eptesicus > Eptesicus fuscus. The sequence continues at coordinate 87,365,860 of NC_072475.1, read as the reverse complement.
CCCACACACACAAACACACACAAACACATGTACAGAGATACCTTATATTTACAACAAAGACTTTCCTCACATAGGAAACATGGCATTAATCCCAAGGCTGCACTCTCCAGCTCTGTGACTGTAGGTAATATGTTGGCTACTCTACTGCTCAGTAGGGTCATCTGTAGTTCTAAAATGCAATCATGTTAAGCAGTAGTTGGTCTGCATTATTCCTCTGAGCCAAGGTTTAATATTAAAAAGTAATTGTAATTATGAAATCCTGTGCAATTTTAAATCATAGCTTGCCCTATGCCACTGAAAATAATAATCATGGTAGGATGTTTATAATTTCCAAAATGAATCATTGGGTCAATGATTTTAGACCGCGAAAAAAGACGGGGTTAAAAACGACTTAACTGTAATACCAAATGCAAATGACTTATGACAGCAGCCACTCCTGACAAATGATACTGTCAATATAACCCATGATAATTACTCTCGTATTCATGAATGTATATAATTTGATATTTACCTGAGTAAGAAGCCTTCCATATTCTTCAGATATGGATAAAACAAGGCACATATATGACACACACTGATTGGTTTAAACTACCTTTTGAAATTAATTCAGATTTTACTGATCCTAGGCAGTATCCAGTTTTCTCTCTGTGACTCCAACTGAAGCTTTCCTTTAGAATCTTCAATGAGGCTGCATTATTAAAATGTGGCCCGAAGTTTCCTATATGGTGATGCAATGAAAGGCATTAGTATAACAGATTAAGCAGGCCATGACTTGTAAAGCCAAATCACTAACCTCTCATGTCTACTTCTGCACTTTGTGTGGTACAATGCTCCTTAGATATTAAAAAAGACAGTGAATCAAATAAGGCTGTACAACACAAGAGGAAAGATCAATGGGTTTTGTAACAGGTTGGCATAGACATTCAGAGAATCTCACTCAATGCATTTTTATATGAAGCTCTTAAAAATCTGTAAGATTTATATCCAAAGGGGAAATTGTATCAACCAACAAAAGCTTTGAACAATGCTGACATCTAGGAGTTTCACTTATACCAATCATGTATAGAATTAGTATGTTATTGTATCAGTCACTAAGGAAACTTAAATGTTTAAAATTTTATTGTAATAATAAATAATGTTAATATTTTTCTTAGGTGTTACATAGAGCATACAAAAATCTTTATAAAAATCATTTGACATAACAATCATTTTTAATATAATTTTTAGATAGCAAATTATAGACATGTTATGTTATAATTTTTGAAAGAAATTTAAAAATATTTTTGAGTTCAACATTCAGGTTTCTTTCTATTTGAATATACAGAAAATGCTCATTTCATTATGCCACATTATTCTGAGGACAGATAATCTTAAATTCTATACATCATCATTATAAAAGTGAAAACTTTTTAAGTCTGTTGGACCTAGTACCTTAAAATTAAATATTTTACTTTCATATTTCAGATATTAATGATTGCTTTCATAGGATGAATATAATGTTTTTATTAACACCTTGAAATTATGTGATTGTTTCAAAGGCTATTACATCATATTACAATTTTTATATATCTATAAAATCTTTTAATAGTCAATTCAACCACCATTAGGATGAAACATACTGTATTTGCTACATTAAATCAACCTCTAAAAGACTTAGGGGTTATTTCCCCCTTGAATGCTTCTACCCAGTATTTATTACTAATACTAGTATGTATGAAAGAAGGTCTCAGTCCCTCAAGGTTTAATTCCGTGAGAAGAGGGGTGAACACTTGACTGTGTATTCATTATCACTGAGTTATATTTCTGTGAGTAGGTGCAGAGAGAAACTGGAAAGGAACTGTAGGCATCGCTGGGAAAATCAGGTGAGGATTTGTCCAGGAATACCCGGAATGCCCCCAACTCTAACCTGGTAAAAGTGTGGCAATGTACTAGGCTAAAGTGGAGAACTAGATTTGAGAATTAGCTTTGACAGGAGGAGCTGTGCATTTTTGGAAGAGTTACTTAATTTCCCTGGGCCTTTTTCCTTACCTAAGAAAGAATGGGTGTTAGATGCTACAACAAGTAAAGTGCTTTGATGTTTGTATTATAGCACCCAGTTTGGAGGCTATATCATAAGACAAGTACACTAAAAATAAAAACATCCATTTAAATATTTCCTGTCTCCCAGCCTTTCATCTTTTGTGATAAGACAAAGTTGTAAAATAATTATCAACATGCTTTCCACTGTACAATATTGCCTCTCCCATTTTCACTAAAAGACTCCCCAGAGCAGTTAATCAGTTTACTGAAGTCTCAAGGGGAAATTTTGATGACAGCCAGTGAAATCTGATAGAGTCAAAAACTGAAATAATACTTGCAGAGCAGTGTTTTAATTTATTACATATATACCTTTATGTATATATGCATGTGTATGAAGATGTATATATGCATGCATGTATATATTTTACATCAAAGAAAGGATACCAACATTTTGTGTGTACAAAGAAAGAAAAAAACAGATGCCAAGGGTCTTTTGTCTAACCACACCCCGCATTGCCTATAGAGCCCTATATCAGTTATGGGAACCCAAGCATGCAGAGCATTTTTGTTGAACTTCCCTTCTAGTACCCGAGAGCAGACCAGCCTGGCAGAATTTTCCCACATCGTCTAGACAAGGGAACCGTAAAGGAGTAATAGCTACACTGGTTGCCAAGGGCAGGGAAGTTTTGGGCAGTCTTCAGTAACTGCCCCATGGTTCCTGAGTGACATGGGAGAGCACCGGAATTCTTCTAAATGCACTCTGTAGATGGACAAGATTTTGTCCAACCCAAACTAGGATGGCAATTAATGAACTTTCCATTGGTATGAAAGAGTCTTGCAGTAGCACCTGGCTATTAGGTAAGGGATGTACATTAGACTGGCTACCAGATGGGAACAGGAAGATTAGCCGATGTCAGCATGAAGGATTGGCCTTCCAAGATGGTGGGATCAGTCTGTGCATCCCAAGGAGATTGATGTTGGTAGACACTGGGCACACCTCCGTAGTGCCCCTCCTCCATAACAGGCAGCTACTGTGGATTCCCCGGAACTGAGAGACCAGCTCAGGGAGCAGGAAGGGTGGGAGAAAACATTTGCGTGATCTGCGTGTAATTTGCCTGACTCATGTCTAGCACATAATAGGCTGTCAATAAATAGATACTTTTTATTGGTTAGCAATAGTATTATTACCTTACTCAGTAACTAAATACTGAATGTATGTGTAACTATTGAATATATTTTAGTCAATTTTATTTTGTTGAAAACACAAGTTCATTGGGTGGAATACTGTGTTTATGCACAAATACAGCTTTTACTAATTTTTGCAGGTACTTATTAGATACAAAGACTCAAATATAAAACATAGGCACTGTAGAAATACACTACTTCTATGGACTATCTACTTGAAAACACTAAAATAACAATTGATGGGCCTGAAATGCTGAACTGCGCAGCAATAATGGTGAAATTGGCACCCATAAATAGTTTTATAAAGACAACCACCTGTTCTTTGGGGGGAAAAAGATACTTCCTAGAGGTTGTAATGATCAGCAAGTAAAAACAGAATAAATGTTGAAATAAATTAATTACATTTCAGAATTCTTTTCCACACACAGCAATAGCTCTACTAGACATTGGTATATGGGAGCCCAATGACAAAATGAAAAAATGAGCCAGAAAGTAGATTTGAGAGTCGTTTGCCCTTTCTCAAAGTACAGACATAGCTGAAGTGTCAGTGTTGGACTGACAGTGATGCAATAGCCTTGTCAGCCAGGTGCCACCACACACAGCTTGCTGGTCAGTCAGGTGCTGCCACGCCTGCGATGGCAAGAGTCCACCTTATAAATATGCCTGTTTTCTTGAGGTTAGGACAACTGGCATTTTATTTATGTGTTTGGAGCTTATTATTCTGTAATGAAGTATTGGTTGCAACTCAACCTACAACTTCACAGCCAATATCCAAACTACCATTTCCCCAGTTGCTCAGAATGTGTTTGCAATATGATCTCCCTTGAATATATTCGATCAAAATAAAAAAGGCAATGGATAAGGGGGAGCTATATTCCAGAGGCACTTTTGAGATCTGTCCTGTTTTCTTATTGGCATGGCAGTGAGCTACAAAATCAAGTTCTGAATGCTAATTTTCTGGCTCCCTCAGATGATTTGCTCTGGTGATGTCAGCACTTCATGATGCTGATGCCAAGAGCTGTTTATGCTTTCCTGTCCTCCGGGGACTTGTAAACCCATCCTGCATCCACAGCTGTCAGAGGAGAAGAAAAGCACTGGTCACTAATCTTGTCATGATCAACATCCTGCTCAGCACCCTGGTTTATATCTTGGCCTGGATTGAAGTGAGCCGGTAATACAAATGTGTACCTTGTATATCCTTTCTGTCTTGGACATCAGTTGCTATTCTTTTCTCCTGACATTCTCTAAACCATGTTAGACAGGTGTTACACAGAGCTGGAAACATCTCTCTACTGAAGAGTTTTATGTGTATGGCTTAAACAGGCTCTTGAACAATTTATTAAGGTTTCGCAGGAGCAAGCAGTCCTTCCAGGTGACTTTTTTTTTCTTCTTTGAATTCATCCACTTTAGTTAACAGGTTAAGTGTAAAGCAAAAGGCCCCTGCACAAAGTGATAAGAATAGCAATAAGACAAAGTTTTCTGCTCAGAGGGCCTCATTAAATCCATCGTTACCCCTTTGATGGCCTTTGATGGTTCATTTCGCTCAGCAAAGAATCCTCCCAGTGTTGATGTCATGTTTAATAATCTTGGACTGCTGCTCTGGAAAAAAAAAAGTCTATTCTAAATAGTGAATGTTGAGCTTCAAGGCTTCAAATTAGTTTTAGTCTTTTCATTCTCAAAATGAATACCAATAGATACATATATTCATTTTCTCTTAACGTTTTGTTTTAATTTACTTGACTGTTCTTTTTACCTTCAGATAAAATAATTTGTTCAGAAGGCAATGGAGATACAGTTGTTTGCTTACTTACAGTCCATATGCATAAGCAAACATCCTTGCCAGATGGATTCCCTATTTTCAATACAAAAACAGGAAATAAATTAGTTAAAAGCAAATATTTTATTGTCATCACTTCTACCTGATTTAAAGCCCATAGTCAATTTTATTACCTACATAATCTTTTGGTTCTTGGAAATTTATTGCTGTGCAACTTGCTCTTTTCAACTTTACTTTGTATTGTATCAGAAATCTTTATATTTTAGTCTTATGACAAAAAAACAAAAACCAAACAAAAAACAAAACACCTAATATTTTGAGATTTCTCAACTCTTGTTTATAGAATGGACTTTGGATGACTTTAAAATCAAACTGACCTGAGCTCCAAACTTACCTCCTCACATCTATGCACTTTTTGGCAAGGTATTTAAACCCTATGCTCCTTAATTCATTTGTTATAAGAAAGAAAGTAGTAACAACACTAATCTTTTTTTTTAAAATATATTTTATTGATTTTTCACAGAGAGGAAGAGAGAGGGATAGAGAGTTAGAAACATCGATGAGAGAGAAACACCGATCAGCTGCCTCCTGCACACTCCCCACTGGGGATGTGCCCGCAACCAAGATACATGCCCCTGACCGGAATCGAACCGGGGACCCCTGAGTCCGCAGGCCGATGCTCTATCCACTGAGCCAAACCGGCTTCGGCAACAACACTAATCTTGCAAGGTTTTTGTAAAAAGCAAAGGCATTATTTGTAAAGTATCTAGGATCATCCTTTATATATGTATTAACATGTATATTTGTCTATATTAGACCTTAAATGTATATATTAGTCCTTAAATGTATTAACTGTAAATTTTATTTGTGCCAATGATAGAGAACTTTCACCTATATGGGATCCCTGCTTATCAGAAAAAGCAAATTTTGCAGGTAAAATGAACATCTAGGGCATCTTTTAATTAAAGAAAAGAATCAAAGTTACAATTTTGTGGAGAAGGGTAAAGTACATGTAAGTTGTATGGACCTGTTAATTATTGTTGTTTTTTTTTAAAAAATATATTTTATTGATTTTTTACAGAGAGGAAGGGAGAGGGATAGAGAATTAGAAACATCAATGAGAGAGAAACATCAATCAGCTGCCTCCTGCACACCCCCTACAGGGGATGTGCCCGCAACCAAGGTACATGCCCTTGACCGGAATCGAACCTGGGACCCTTGAGTCTGCAGGCCGACGCTCTATCAACTGAGCCAAACCAGTTAGGACAATTATTGTTTTTTTTTTAAATCAGAGATCTTAGCAGGTCTCTTTTGGACTGGCTGACACTGCCCTCTCTGTTTCCCCTTTTATCTACAGTACATTTGAGAGCCTAACTCCAGTCCCAACCCCAAAGCCGATCTTTCTTTCCTTCTTCCTTCCTTTTGTCTTAGAAATAACTGCCAGATTTCTCTCTTAATCAGTTAACCCAATATCATTACCTAATAAGATCTATGATCAATTCTGGCATATATCAACTCACTGGCCAGTGACATGGGTTAGAACAATTGTCTTTTCATGAAGTATGAACAATCATTTCAGTAGTGTCGAGTTCAAAAAGTAGCTTCCTTAAAGTTTCTCTTCTTTCTTACAGATGACTTATTTTCAACAAATCAGGTCACACTGGTTTGCCAACAAAGTCCCTGCTCCTTCCTATGTGCAAAATTCTAAATCAGTTTTCATGTGTGTATCCTTGTGTACTTTTCATGTATAGTTAGTTACACTAACTGAGAAGATCAAGGCGGGAATTATTTTCAGAGTAATATATGTATTTAATTCTTATTGGAATCATGGTTTTCATGAGACCTTGCTCCAGATTCTCTCGTGGGTGACCTGAGGGCAAAAACGATCATTTGGAGACACTATGTCTTTAGGGAATATTTTGAAAACAGTGAAAAAGTTAACACCCAATGGAAGTGGAAGTAAATGGTCCTAGTAGTCTCTGGCTGGCTCCCACCTGATATTTTGGAGCCCCATTTACTCATTTACTCTATGTTCTCTTCCTGAAATGAAAGCAGACCAACCCTGCGCTGACTACAATCTCTGAGGCAGAATTCCCTTTGGAGTTGTACAAAAACTGAACAGAGATTTCTGGATGGAGAGTTTCCCTGGCTTACCTCATCTCTGAATCAAAAAATGCTAAAGACTCCCTCACAGTAGTAACCTCCTCTTCTACTTATTCATATTTGTGGCTGCAAGCTCCCAGTTGCGCTGCTGTGAGTACAAAAATTAAAACACAGTGTAGCCCTCCCATGAAAATACTTAAAATCTGGCATATTTTTCCTGTGTTCCTCATTAAGGCTTTCTTATTTTCTTTTTCTCCAATTTAAAATCAGTTAATCTGTTACTTCTGGGAGGTATGAATTTCCATATTCTGGGTGATTTATGTGGATTTCCTGTAAACCGAAGATGGCAGGATGAAATCAATTACTGTGATGCCTACAGCCGTGGCCCTAGATAGGACCTGAGAAGCACCTGACGTTTTCATTCTCATTAGGAGTGAAATAAGAGCAGGCTATTTTCCTGATGCTTCCTGCACTGGGGGAATTATTTGAAGAATCTTACACTGATAAGTGAAGAATAGAGACATGTCATTTTGTACACTTAGCTAATGTTTTATGATGGTGATAAAAGAGTATCTGAAGGTTTTATCTGACCTTTTCAAGAACTGCTGGGTTTACAAGAGTTCTGTGGATAGGGATGTGATAATACCCCAGAAACTAAGAAATTGCTGTATTGATTCAGTTTAGATAACATGCTAGCATTCACTAGAAAATATAATAGTTCTGAGTTACATTCACTTGTTGGTGGGAATGTAACTCAGAACTATTATATCATTCTTAATAATATTTGTTTTCTTATGTAAATTTTTGCATGTGGGATGTTAGGATGTTTAATATAATTTGTTTTCTTATCTAATTATGGGTTTTGTTTTTTATGCATGTGGGAAATATTTCATGTATATTCCATTATCAAAAATAAAGTAACTACCCATTTCAAAGATGAGATTCCTTTTATTTTTTATTATTATTTTGTTGTTGTTGTCAATCCTCACTGGAGGACATTTTTTCCATTGATTTTTTTTTTCAGAGAGTGAAAGGGAGATAAGGAGGGGGAAAGAGAGATAGAGAAACACTGATGTGAAATAGACACATCAATGATTGGTTGCCTCCTGCATACACATGGACCAGGGCCAGAGATTGAACTTGCAACCCAGGGATGTGCCCCTGACCAGGAATCGAACCCTTGACCCTTCGGTGTACTGGGCTGGCACTCCAACCACTGGTAACACCGGCCAGGACAAGAGTCCTTTTAGAAAGCATTAAACATCACTCTGACAGCAACGCCTGATGTTAAAGGTTATGAACCATTTGCTACATGACAAAGGAACAAAAGAGAGAGAAATCCTAAGAAAGTCGCTGCTGCAGGTTTTTCTTTGTAGTTGAACTTTGTGTCAGTGTTTTTAGTGTCCAGATTTCCATTTGTCATAAAAATTTTAAATTAAATCTCTCCAATGTGAACATTTTAATTTAATATGAGGGGAAGTAATTTATTATTTGGCACAGATTTATTGTTGTAAAGCTCTCCTTGATGTCATGGTGAATTCTGTGTATGAACTAAGGAGAAACAAATGATTCATTTTTCATGAATATTAACAGTCAATGTTACATTCTCCTCAAACAGTCTAAGTTTTTTTGTTTGTTTGTTTGTTTTTTTACCAAAATGCTCAACTGATCTTAGCTTATATTTTTTTCACTAAAACCATAAGGCTAAGAGAAGTAATGGTATTATTACAAAAACTGTAACAAGATAGAAAGTTGTGAAGTTTAGTTGATTTTAAGAGGTCCAGGAACACCTGTGGCCAAGTGGTGATAAGATAACCCCTTCGATAAGGTTACATTGAAACGTTTTATGTACGTCAGTAGATGGATTGTTTTCTTGTCTCTGTTGCCGGGATATTATGAAAAAACAACAACAACAACAAACACCTCTATTTTTCACATATAACTGCACCATAGATTGTCTCTTTATGAATCAAACCTTCTTACATTCAACATATACTCATTGAGCAGCTATATGTGTGAGGACTTCTGCTAGGTATTTAAGTTACAGCAAAAAACAAGATTGACAATGTCACCAGTATGTCATGGAGCTTATATTCCAGTGGGAAAGACTGAAAATAAATGAGCATAAATGGGATAATTATAAATTAAAGGACAGGTCAAACAGACTTAGGAAGATGTAAATATCTAATATTTGGTTAACTACCAACTAAGTTAACTCTAATCCAAAGAGTTAAATAAGATTTTAAATAGGACTCTTAGTTAACTTGTTTGATTCTAAGTTTCTATTTCACCCACAGCATTTCTGTTCAATGCTGGCTCCTCCATCAAAATGATGTGTTTTTAAGAAAGCAAGTGCAACTGTTTTTCTTTGATTTAAGAATAGATTGAATACTGAGGAAGGAGGACAAAGAGACTATATGATTGAGTATAGTCACTTCTTTAATTTTGCCATTATTTGTCAATATGAGCAACATTTTTCATATATACAATGTGAAAACTATAAATTCAAATATATTCCAGAAAAATTACAAAATAAAGTATAAGTATTCACGGTGAGAAACACAAAAATAGTATAGTACTTTAAACTAATGTAGAGTAGCAATTTTTTCTAGAACAATTTTGTTAAAAACTGCCCAATATAGAGTGATATTTAACCAATATCTCTGATATTTCCACCTAATGGTACAAATATCACCAGCTATTGTTGTGTTCCTTTGGAAATGTATTCTGACTTGAATATTAGATGCATAAACTTCGTTAAGGAGAGCTCTTCGGTTCAAAAACTTTGGTAATAAATAAAGCAGTTGCGCTGTGATGCAGTCTCAATGGAGGTGTCACCCAAACAAGCTAAATCTGGGATAACCCTGCCTATTTATGATGAATTGTGGCAAAAGAGAGCCATATCTTCATAGCCAGTTATAACCATCATATGTCGATGGCCCCATAAATAAGGCATGACTTTGGGTCTTTAGTTGAGGAAATTCTAAAATATGAGGATGTACTGTCAGTTCTCCCAGCAGTTTCATTCTTAAATAGGGAGTGTGGGGAATGCCTGCCCCTTACACCACTAAAAACACCTGCTTCTATAAACTCAGGAAGCAGTTAGCCCAGTGCTCTGGTGAGCCTCTCAGGTTCCCTGAAGAAACCTGACATCAATCCTTATAAAAGTATTAGTGAGACAAAATATAGACACTGCTGCTACAGATCATGTTGGAGCCACAAATGTTGCTTTGGTTTTCCTTTTCTACTATCTATTCCCTCTAACTAACATGGTTGCTGGTCTCAGGGGCATGATGCATACCCTAATCCATGAGAAATGTGAGCCCTTAGTCCTCATATCCTTATCAAATTGGGTTGTTTAACTTGTCCATTCACTATCAAAATTGAATTGGACAAGACAACATCAAGGGACCCCAAGTATAACTCCTGGAGAGTAAATATACTTATCCTGCCCCCACTGAATAACAACAGTCACACTGTATACTCCTGATGATCAGATTCAATTAATTCTGCCAAAATGGTGACTCTCCTGCTTGCCTCTTTCCCCTGCCCTCCCATGCTCCGATAGCAGGCACCCTCAGATTCCCATCTCAAGCATACTCATGCTGGGTAGGTCCTTCAGCTCCTTTGGAGATATTGTCCGTTTCCTCCCTTATCAGACCTAGGGTATCTGCAGCTGGGTTATGGCCTAACTTAACCCTAGTTACCAAGAGGGCGACTGGAGAGAGATCTTGAGGATGGCGTGTATGTTCACTAGTATGAGAAAAGCCTGTCCACCATCTTCACGCATGGTAGAACTGCTAGCTCTAAATAGAGAGTCACCCATTTCTTCAGCTCTTATGGTTCAGGGGATTTGGGATTCAAAGTTTACAGGTGTCAACTCCCATGTGTCAAGGTCAAGCTCTTTCTTAATCATCACCTTGGCATTACTTTGGAGCTCTGTTACTCCTATAAATAAGTCTTGGACCTAGACTGCAGATTTTTCTGATTTTAGCTGGAGGAGGGGAAAGCCTTTTTATATGTTCAAGCATGCCCTAGCTTTCACATTTGGCTTTTTATTGTTGATTAATCACTCAAAACCTTTCCTTTTCTTCTCCTAAAGCAATAACATTTAGCACAATCAACCAATGACAGGTCCTTACAGTTATTTCTCCTACATGTGATATATCAAACCAGCTGGTGCGATCCTTTCCACCAAGTACACCATCTCAGGTAAAAGTGTTAACAATTATAATGGTACTTTGTGCCAAGGGCTATTTGTATTCCACCTATTATTAGTAATGAGATCATTGCCAGCCAAGAAGCAGTTAATCTAATTCCAAAAACTCATCTTTAGTTTGTTTTTTCAGATAGCTACTAGCACCAATTGTCCCTGTGGGCTTCCCAGGAAGCAGAATCTGAAGCAGATAGTCTCATGCAGGGGATTAACTAGGGTTAGAGGAAGAAGCTGATGCTGTCTTAAAGGAGAACTCAATCAACTCTACAAGGGATGACTATTCAGAGTTGCAATGAGTTGGGGGAAAGTGGACCAGGTCTATATTGCCTACATTGGTCAATCTTTGACTATGAAGCAATCCACATAGAGAAGATACCTTTAGGCAACATGGCTGTCTTCAGTCACGACAATCCCCAAAGGAGGCTAAGGTCTAAGGTCTATGAACAGGAAGTACAGAATAAATTCTACAAGAGAAAATGGATGGTGGTATCATAGTGTCCACCATATTAGTATTAACATTGCTACTCAGTTTTAATGTGGAAGAAAAAACAGAAAAATCTCAAGCATGTAATAAAAATAAAACATTTATCCTAAATGCCCCCTTTCTGTTCTACTAAACCTACATGGTTTCTGACTGTAGTTAGCCAAAGGGGAACCCAGGTAGAAGGTGAAGAGAGAGCAAGCCCTTGATCAGAATTGAACCCAGGACCCTCTAATCCGCAGGCCATCACTCTATCCACTGAGCCGAACCAACTAGGGCTAAATTCACTCTATTAATGCCTTTAGTTCCCTTCTTGAGAGCATATCAGTGGTCTTTTTAAGGAAATCAACTCGAAGGATTCTCTCTCGTTCTAGGTTAAATTGACTTCTCCCTCCTCCTACATTCAGAGCAGGGTTGGTGCCTACTCCTAGATTATATTTAGGTTTCTTTAGACACTGCCATATCTTTGCATTAAGTTTATCTATAAATAAACACCGGTCAAATCATCCTAACTTCAGTGTGCCCTTTGTTTATTGGGACCCTGACTTTTACAAACATCTTTCCTGATATTATCAGTAGTCTATACATTCCTTGATTTGCCTGTGTGTCTCTAAGGCATACAAAGTGTTCTATAGGCAAGCTGTAATTGTGTTAAATGAGCCAGTTTTTAAAAACATATACAGTGCTTCTATTTATGTCACTACTAATATCATTTGAGGTTCTGATTGCATCCTATTTTGCCTAGGTTGGAGTGACCATTTGAAAGGAGGCAACATTTATTATGTATTTTTTATGTATTTTAGTTGTAATAAAATGTTGGCTAACTCATAATCTTACTTAGGCCTTCTTAGAGGATGTGGAGAACATTTAACTGGGTCATGAAAAGCTGGAGTTACTTAAGAGTGTGCACTCTTTGTGTGACCTGCAAGAAGCTGTTTGGTTAGTCAGGGACTTGTTTCTTCACCTATGCAATAAGAGAATAGAAAAAGTATCACTGAATTCTTTGCAGCTTTAATCTTTTGTAGTTCTCTGATGCAGAAAGTTATAAAATGGTCACATTGTTTGGAACTTTTATCTTATATACCCTTTAACTTCTGAGACATTGAATTTTCCACAGATAATGCCCTAGACTATTGATTATAATGTTTTACCTTTTAATGGGTGGGAAGAAAATGAGAAATAGACAATGTCATTGAGATTTTGGCCAAGCCAACAATGTAAGGTTTATAAATACTGCATTTGTGCTTTGGTGAAGTGGCCATTGCTCAAAGTTAATGGTTTTGGCAGCTCGGGGTGGCCCAATGTTGATTGACTGACATAAAGGTCAACTGCTTAATTTATGAGCTGTCCTTCCAGAATAAAGACACGGAGGCTGACCCACAGTCAGGTAGAGCTGCCACTGAGAGTGCTGATTACAATAGTGATGGGAGTTTAAAAAAAAAATCTATTCACCTTCTTTTGATCCCTGCCTCTTGTGATCAATGACACTTAGGCCAGGTCAAGACAGAAACAGATACCTCTGTGGCTGTGGAACAAAGTAAGATCAAGTTGCTACAAAACATTATTAACTTCATCTCTATTCTGTTCTAACAACTGAACTAGCCAGACATAGAGAATTACTACTACTCAGACTGCAGACTGAATCAGGATGGCATTTTCTATTGGCCATAAACTGCTCAAACAAGAATTCAATCACTCCAGAGAGTGATAATTATTTTTAAATTACAGTTTAGAAGTCGATTTTTTTTATATCACAAATCGCACGTTAAACTCTTCTGGATATTGTCATTGAGCTGATGCTGGTAATTTACAAAAATTGGTAACTATTGATTAATACAGTTTGAATTTCTTGTATTCTTAACAAAATGAACATACAATTCAATTTGTAGTTTTCAGGCTAGGCCATAATGACATTTGGGGCTAGATAATTCTTTGCTGCAGTAGGCTGTCCTATGCATTGTAAAATGTTTAGCAGTATCACTGGTTTCTACCAACTAGATGCCAGTAGCAATCTCCCTCATTTGTGACAACCAAAAATGTTTCTAAACATAGCAAATATGCCTTGAGAACAAAATAACCTCAAGTTGGGAACAACTGATTTAATTAATAAATAATTTGGATTTTATTTTGTTGCCAAGCAATGAGGTTTGGTGATCTAAAAAATGAATAGATTACTTCCAATTATATTACAATCTGTTACAAAAGGAAGACCAGTAAATGAGGCATATGGAAAATGTATGCTTTTTTTAACTTCTTATTATTTTAAAATGTTTCATCTAGTAATAATGTATTTGACAATGAATTTTCCATTAGTTGATAAGGCCACTTCATGAAGTCCTGCTTAAAGGGAAATGGAGAATCTAAAAATGTTAGGGAGAAGTGATGAAATTAGGGCAAAAATAAAAATAGAATGAAGATGGCTAAAATATGTGACCTAAATGCTGACATCCTAGTGTAGAAAACACGAGAGTTTAATCTAAAGATGCACTTTGATGTTATTTGCAGAACATCCACCATATTTTAAACAGAGATCTTTGATGCAAGAGATTGTACAAGTATAACACTTATATCTATATTTTCATGAGGCAACATTGAAACTAAGTTTCTTGTGGTGCAATCTGCTCATATTGGCTCACTTACCCACGGACTCACTTACTTGAGGCTTTGCTGTCTCATCCATCCTGCTCCAATTACAAACTCCAAATTAAATGTCAAAATGCAATAACACTTCTCTGTAATTCAAAGAAATTAGAAGATGAACACCAGAGAGGAGACATAACACTGTACCAAGATTACTGCCACATGCCATGTATATAGGAATAAATTATATATAAAAATGATGCTTGCGAGGCAATAGAAAAGAATACGTTGGGATAAAACAAGACTTAGGGAGCCCTTCAAAATAATACTTTTAATAGAACAATAGAAATGCATAAGACCCACAGCAGGTGCCCTTTGTGAGGAATCATCTTAGTAACCCTTCAGAAATCCTGGGTTTTGAATGGCACTGTGAGAAGTCCTGGAGAGTAATGATTATTTTTAGCTTAGGAATTCAAATTTCTGCTACCAACTAAGTACTCAGATCCAACACTGAGCATAAACATCTCCAGAAATGTCTTGGGACCAGCTAAGACCCAAGAGAGAAAGTGTCTTGAAGATTGTACATAAGAATCCCCTATTTTCCAGGTGGAGGGAAAAGGTAAGGATGTAAGCTCAACTTAGAAACCAGTTGAGATGTCTACTGCCCAAACTATTTCACATATGGAGGTAAATCTGCCCAAGATTGACCATAAACTGCTAAGAATAAAGAGGACACAGCATGAAAAAGCAAATCAAAACTGACTATGAGAAGATCTCTTATTTTTGCCTCAATTCAGTCCCAACATAGTTTTTAATAATTGTAAAGTTCTATGTGAAATAATTCAAATATGAATTAGACAGAGTCCCTATTCTCAAATTGTTCACAACTTAAAAAGAATGCAGAAACAACTAGAATAGAGTCAATTACAATAGGAAAATAATCATTAAAATAAACCTAGAACAGTGTGGAAGAGAAAACAGGGATAAAAAGGGAAATTTTTTTTATTAGCTCTAGCAAGGCTTAAATTTGTTATGTATGTCATATTCATAAATATTCATAGGTACTTGTTGATTATTATATATTTTTAATAATAGGTTTTTGACACACCCTGCAAAGATATAAATGATCATGTTAGGGCCATTTTGGGAAGGGTTTATTTTATCTTTTCTCTTCTAGAGCTATTTGGACTGAGTTGAGCCTAAAGTTTCCTTTGAAGCTGGTGGTGTTTGAATCAGTGTCTCAAAAGCATAAGCCAAAATCTCAAACCTGTCCCAGATGTTTGTTGTTTTTTTTTAAAGTGTCATTATATAGAAAGTCATTAACTACAAGCATTTAAAAATATATTATACCAGAAAGTTTAAAACTTAATATATTTTCAACCAGAATATTCTATTAATGAAAAAACAAAGTACCTTGGCTGGTGTGGCTCAGTTGGTTGGAGCATCTTCTCATCAGGGTGGTTCAATCCCTGGTCAGGGCATGTAGGCAACAGATCAATGTTTCTCTCTCACATTGATGTTTCTCTCTCTCTTCCTCTCCCTTCCTCTCTCTCTAGAATCAATAAAAAACATATCCTCTGGTAAGGATTAAAAAATAAATAAGAAAATAAGTAAATAAATAAATAAACATATAAACATATGTGGTATTACTTTTCTTTTATATGTTTCCACTCATTTAAATTGAATTTACATGTTTATATATGTGTAAGTTGTGAGTGGGCACATGTTTAATGACATACAGGTTGCAGGTTTATGGTGATGGAAACAAATGATACCATCTATAGTCTTCATTATATTTAATTGAAATCCAAAACGGATTATTCAAGTAATAGAATTTATTTACATTCTAATTTATAACATATTTATTCTAATATATGTTATTTTTATAACCTTTGGCTTCTACATATGAATAACATCATTTTCAAATAGGTTCTTAGAAAAATTAAGCTGACCATTTAATTTAACTAAATCAGTAGCTATTAAAATTATTTATCTGGATTTATTCTAGGATAAAATTATTGATTATTTCTAAACCAGTATTATATATTTTTTGTTTTTTTATTTATTTAAGAGTGGAAGGGAGAGGGAGAGAAAGATAGAAACGTCAATGATGAGAATCATTGATCAAATGCCTCCTGCACATCCCCCATCGGGGATCAAGACCACAACCTGGGCATGTGTCCTGACTGGCAATCAAACAGTGACCTCCTGGTTCATAGGTCTACGCTCAGCCACTGAGCCACACTGGCAAGGCTACATTTTTTAGAAATTACTTTTAAAAGAAGTCCTGCTAGGAAATATATAACAAAGCTTTATCAGTTGAAACTTAAATTTTCAAATAATTACTTCATATTTTATGCTCACACATTCAAAATAAATAGTTTCATATTATTTAAATCAGTTTAATGTGGCAAGATGACATTAGAAAATCAAATCAATAAAATAATCCTGAGATGTTCTTGTAGTTTAAAATAATAGCTACCTCAAGGGAGAATAAAACAGTAAGGTGCACAATGGCAGGTTCTTACAGATGATTAAATTATTGATTTGTAAAATAATTTCAAAGTTCATGTTCTGCCTGTCTACATGCTTGTACAGTGCTCTCTGTATAATTATGTATCCAGATCATGTTTAAAAATCTAAAAAGAATGTTAAAATATTTGACCATATATTTAAGAGACTATATTCTAATCATGATCAGTAACAAACTAATGAGATTGTGATAGACATTGCAGAAAGACCAAGTTCCTAAGAGGACTATAAAAAAATTGGCACCCTTTTTAAAAGATTGTAACTTTTTTCTCATTTCATTTACTAAAGTGAAATCTTCATAACATGCTTGATTGTGGCAGTTCAGCTTAAATAAATTGCCCATTGAACAGTTACAAAGTGAAATATTTTCAAAGCTGATTGTGTCTTTAGACTAACCCCATTTGAAAAATCAATTCTGGCACAGGAAAATATGTATGCTATATTTCATCACTATGGAGCACTGATGTTGGAGAATAGTAATCACATCACTAAGGAACAATTTATAAGAACGAGATCTTAAAAAATGGTGCCATTACAGCAATCATCCAGAAACATAAGAAACATAAATGATATATAGTCATTTCCAATGCACTGAAAGTGGAATTCTGTGGTAGAAATAACATTGAATTCATGTTGATTTTAATTCATTTTATGCTATCAAGAAAATAGATACACCTTAACAGGTAATGAATAATAAGCAGAGAAACGAAACTTTCTTTTAGATGCACCTGGGTATTCTCAGTTTAGCTAACAATAATTCCAAAAAATCCAGTGACTACAGATTGTATGCAATGAGACTTCACTACTCTTCTCTGGAATGTTTCACTATTTCCTGTTCTGTTACATCTTTTCAAATTAAATAGAATGTCATTTCCAGTTTTTATAATGTGATCTATCACTGTATATGCATGTGGCTATAAAGACTATTTTAAAGGTGTCACTTGGCAGAATCATTCTCTAGCTTCCTATTATGTATGTAAATAGATATTATAAAGGAAATTATGCCTTTTTTGAGTGCTTATTGCCAAGTCCTTTACAGATACCATAATCACTTTACATGGTTTAAGAAAATAAGTCTTTCTAAGATCCTTGGCCTAATAAAAATCCTAGAAGGCGGGGCATATGATTTCACAGAGTTTCACATATGAAGTTAAAGTAAACGGGTAAATAGCTCCCCCATTTTCACATGGCCAATAGAGAGTCCACTAGGATTTGAGATAGGGAGGAAATGTCAATCTTAATCACAATGTAATGCAGTAGGAAAACCTGCTAGCAGACACTTGCAGATAGCCTCTTTCCAAAAGTAACATAGGTACAAGACATATTGCTGATATTTACAAGTTTAAGAAGATTAATCTAGGTTTATTCTTTATTTTTATGATTGTTGATTTTTTTATGTACAAAAAGTATAGCCAGGATCTCAGAAATAATATTTTAGGTTCAATTTGGGTGTGGGAGCAGAAACATTCAGTTGAGTAGGGGATAAAGGAAAATAAAAAGAGAAGAAGGAGGCAAAAAAAGAAAAAAAAAGATATCAGTCCAAGCTAAATTAATAAACCTAAAGCCAACATCCTTTTGCCAAAGTCAGCCTGGCTCTTCTTGCATTGGATGTATGAGCTAAAGCATGAGGGCTCTCTTATGGGCAAGAATTGATATGAATGTGTCTGTCCCCTAATAACAAGAAGACCTAGAAGATGTCAACCAAAAGTCTCTTAAAAATAGCTTGAGCTCATTCCTCATGCCCTTTAGGTACCTGAAATATAGGGAGGGAGAAACTGAGATTGCAAAAATGACTGCCACCAGTGTCTTAGTCCCTGGGAGAGTCCTAGCTGTTGCATGCCTCTCTGGCAAGGTCTCCAAGATTAGTAAGTTGTTCTACTTCACCTATGGTCTATACAATTATACAAAACTATCTGCATCTGGCCATTCAAAAAATAAAGAGGGACTCACAGAAAAACTAAGTACTCTATTTCTAAAAACCAGCTTTAGGTAAAACTGTCTTCAACCAGAAAGGGAAGTAAAGAGAGAATTCATAAGGACTCCATGTGGTTATTCTACCAGAAAGGAACCCAGAAAGGAATGCAATAATCAAAAGGCACATGAACAATACAATCTGAGTGAAAAGAAACAGGAGAAAAATTTAGAAAACAAATTAGTCAAGTGTCAAACATAATTTTGAAAAACACATGCATCCTGTACTAAACCAAATAGAGCATGGGATCTATGAATGAAGAGCTTAATGATGAGATAATCAGTAAAAAGGTGAGGTTGTAGGAGAGCTGGTGGTAGTTAGGAAACAAAGTGAAGAGAATGGTGCCATTGCAGCAGTAATGGACATTGTAGAACCAGAAAGTTAGAATTGAAAGACCATTTGTAATGATAAAGTTTATGGCTGGAGATTATAACACAGAGTTAAGGCAGGAAAGTCAAAACAAGAAAATGGGTTTTGTGGATAAATCCTAGATTTTGAGGACAGAAACATATGGAAAATTGGAGCCTTCCTGATGCAGAAAGAACAAGTAGAGTAGAAAAATTAAAATTAAATATTTTCCTGAAATGAGAAAGTAACTAAATTTACACATTGACAAGGTTCACTTTGTTCCCAGAAAAGTTAATAGAGAACATTCATAACCAAAACATATCTTCTTGAAATTATTAAATTATAAGAATAAGAAAAAATGCCAAAGGCATTCAAACAAAACAAGCAAGTCATGTATAAAGAGAGAGAGACACAGAGAGAGAGAGAGAGAGAGAGAGAGAGAGAGAGAGAGAGAGAGAGAGGGAACAAACCCAGACTTCTTTAAGGCTATCATTGTGGATTGTATTCAAGCGATGGTGTTTCCAAGGAGAAAGAGAGTGAATTGAAATGCCATTTCTAGCCACATCACCATTAATTGCTTGAAAGAAAAACCAAAAAAAAAAAAAATTATCAGATTATCAGAATTTTGGGAGACATATTACTTACAAGGACTTCTTTATACAATGTGTACATCTAAGATACCAGTCAAAACAATAAAATTCTGACATGGCAACGATTGTACCTAAACAAAATAGCAATTTATAAATGGGATAAACTTACCAATTAAAAGTAAAAGTTTGTTTTTTAAAAATTAAACCAGTGGTAAATTGTACACAAGTGACATGTTTAAACTAAGGGACTAAAAAACATAAAATAAATGATCATGCAAGAGTGTAATAAATGATTATAAAACATAGAACTATAAATCAGGTTGATAATATTAAAATTTGAAAAAGTGGCCCTCAAGAAAAAATGTGAAGGAGGGAGTTCAAGATAGTGGTGTAGGGAGATCCTGAGCCCACCTCCTCCCACAGACACAACAAATCTATAACTACATAAGGAATAATTACCTCTGAAAGAGAACAGGAAACTGTATGAATAGAGCCTTCCCAACAGGGACAGCACCAAGAAGTTCAAGAAAGGCAGGGACATGACCCTATTAAAGAAAAACACACATCCCAAACTTTTCCCTGAAGAGCAAGGAATTTAGGCTCCACATCAGGACCCCCAACCCTTGAATCCGGCACAGGAAAAACAACCCCCAAACAGTTGGCTTTGAAAACCAATGGGTAATATACCAAGGAAAACTAGAGAATTGCAGGGAAAGAAAATCTTGTTTTTAAAGGACCCACACACACAAAATCCCTCAACCTAGGAGGGTGGGTGGGAAGAAATCAACCAATGAACTTGTATGCATATATGAATAACCCGTGGACTCAGACAATGGGGTGGTGAGGGCCTGGGGGGAGGTGTAAGACAGGAGAGGGCCTGAAGAGGTTAATGGGGGGAAAAAGAGGACCTATGTAACACTTTCAACAATAAAATTAAAAGAAAAAAAATACACTGGATAGAAAAGTATATAGATCACAGGTGACGGAGACCTACCTGCTAATCTTGGAGTGGCTGCAGGAGAGACAGGAGGCAGGTGGAATTTTCCCTAGGGACTAAGACTCTGGAGACATTTTGCAAACTCAGTCTATTGTGCTGAGGCCAGCACTGGTGGACACCATTTTGGAATCCTCCCTCTAGCTTGCTGTTGCTAAAGAGTGCCACTTATCGCTACACCGGGGCAGTAGGCTGGGTGATAACTCTACCCAACAGCATGCCAACAGCCACAGTGGTTGGGCTTCCCAGCCAGCTTCAAGGAAGCCAGCCCCTTGCCGAAACCGGTTTGGCTCAGTGGATAGAGCGTCGGCCTGCGGACTCAAGGGTCCCAGGTTCGATTCTGGTCAAGGGCATGTACCTTGGTTGCATGCACATCCCCAGTAGGGGGTGTGCAAGAGGCAGCTGATCGATGTTTCTCTCTCATCGATGTTTCTAACTCTCTATCCCTCTCTCTTCCTCTCTGTAAAAAATCAATAAAATATATTTTAAAAAAAAAAGGAAGCCAGCCCCACCCTTCAGTGTTCTAGCAGCAGTTCCACCCCCACCAAAACAAAAGGGCTTATGCAGTCCACACAGGCATACCCTAGAGCAACTGGCTTCTGTGACCAAAGAAAATTGTACTGCTAGGCCCCATAGGAAAATTGTACTGCTACCCCCTTATATCTCCTATATAAGGCCATTTCCCAGGAAGACATAGATGCATAGAAACAATCACAGACAATTAGGTAAAATGAGGAGACAGGGGAATATGTTCAAAATGAATGAACAAAACAAAATATCAGAAAAAGAAGTGAGTAAAATGAAGATGAGATATCTACCTAATAAAGAGTTCAAAATAAAGATCATAAAGATGCTCATTGGACTTGAAAGATGAATAGATAAACACAAAGAGAAAGTCAACATAGGTATAGGAAAATAAGGAAGTACTGTGCCAATCAGAGCTGAGGAATACACTAGAGGAAATCAATTGCAGATCATATGATACAGTATAAAATATATGGAATACAGAGAAGGGGGAATCAGCAATCTGGAATATAGAATAGGGGGAATTACTCAAGGTAAATAGAAAAAGAAAAATAATTTTTCTTTTTTTTATATATTTTTTATTGATTTCAGAGAGGAAGGGAGAAGGAGAGAGAGATTGAAACATCAATGATGACAGAATCATTGATCGGCTGCCTCCTGCACATCCCCCACTGGGAATCGAGCCCACAACCCAAGCAGGTGCCTTGACCAGGAATAGAACCATGAACTCCTGGTTCATGGGTCAACACTCAACCACAGAGCAACATTGGCTGGGGAGAAATACACATTCTTGACCACTCCCAAGAATTAGAAATACGGGGAGTTGTGACCAACAATCTGTGTATCTGTGTTCTAACAAGCTCTTTAGGTGATTCTGATGTATGTTAATATTTGAGAACCATGGCTCTGTGTTCTCTAATCTCAATATTCATAAAAATTATCTGAAGAGCTTGTTTAAAATGCATAAGGCAAAGTAATCCCTCCTAATCAAGTTAATAACAATTGTTTTTGTAAATTGATCAATTGATTCTAAATTTATGTGGAAATTCAGAAAACCCAAAAGACCTATGGCAAACCTGAAAAACCGTACAGAGCTGGTTGTCTAGCACTAAAAGAAATGAATAATTAATAATAGCTATAGTAATTAAGCCAGTGTGTCAGAGGGGCAAGGATAGACATATAGAAAAAAAGAGGAAATCCAGAAATGAATCTGCACTATATGGTCATCTAATTTATGATAACATTGACACAAATACAGCAGCAAATGTATATCATTTCCAATAAATTGTGCTGGGTTAATTGGATGTATATTCAGAATAAATACAATGATAAAAAGACATAGGGTGGCTGAATAAATAAATAAAAACAAGATCCAGGTACATGCTGCCTACAAGAGACTCACTTGAGAAGTAGGGACACACAGAGACTAAATATGAAAGGATGGAAAAATATATCCTAATTAATAATAGAGTAATATGCAAATTGACTGTACCTTTGCTACACCCACCAGCCACACCCACCAACCACGCCCACCAGCCAATCAGAGTGAGTATGCAAATAAATCCAACCAAGATGGCTACAGCCACAGAGAGCAAGGTTACCCAGGCAACAGAGGAAGCCAAGCTTTCCACCTGCCCTTGCCTGGCCTAAGCCTCCACTCAAGCTACAAAGTTTCAATTATAGAAGGTAAACAAATCTAAACAGAAATGGCAGCAGCCACAGAGCTGGAAAGAGCAGTCCAGGGTTGTCCCCGGCAACAGAGGAAGCAAAGCTTCTGCAGCCCTGGCCAGCCTAGGACTCCACTCCAGGCTACAAAGTTTCAATTATAGAAGGTGAATTAACCCCAACAGAAATGGCTGCCGGCCATGGAGCAAGCAGGAGGCTTGGCTCCGCTCCAGGATACAAAGTTTCAATTGTAGAAGGTAAATAAATTCCAGATACCAGGGCCACCTCTTAGGTCACCAGGGGGCGTGGCTGACCTGCAAACCACCACAGGCCCCTTGCCCAGGCCACCCCACGCCCCAAGGGAACCCCCATCCTGATCTGGGACACCCTTCATTGCAAACCAGCTGGCCCCCAACCATGCACCAGGCCTCTATCCTATCTAATAAAAGAGTAATATGCAGATTGACCATCACTCCAACACACAACATGGCTTCCCCCATGTGGTCAAAGATCCTCCCCCATGTGGACACAAAATGGCTGGCACAAGATGGCCAGCAGGGGAGGGAAGTTGGGAGGCACCAGACCTGCAAGGGAGAGCAGTTGGGTGTGATCAAGCCAGCAGGGGAGGGCAGTTAGGGGTGACCAGGCCGGCAGAGGAGGAAAGTTGGGGGCACACAGGCTGGCAGGGGAGCAGTTAGGCATCAATCAGGCTGGCAGGGGAGTGGTTAGGGGGTGATCAGGCTGGCAGGCAGAAGTGGTTAGGGGCAATCAGGAAGGCAGGCAGGCAAGCAGTTGGGAGCCAGCAGTCCTGGATTGTAAGAGAGATGTCCGACTGACCATTTAGGCCTGATCCCAGTGACCTGAATGGGCAGATGGACATCCCTCGAGGGGTACCAGATTGGAGACTGTGCAGGCTGGGCTGAGGGACACCCCCCTCCGTGCATGAATTTCGTGCACTGGGCCTCTAGTCCCATATAAATGGAAATGAAAGGAGAACTGGGGTAGGTTGCTAATATTAGACAAGAGACTTTAAAACTAAGAGTGTAACAAAAGTCATCAAAGCACATCCTACCTAATAATAGACAAATATGCAAATTGACCGCACCTTTGCTATGCCCAAGCCACGCCCACCAGCCAAGCCACACCCACCAACCAATCAGGACAAGTATTCAAATTATCCAACCAAGATGGAAGCTAATTTGCATATCAAGACAGCATAGAAAGAAGACAAGAGCTGCAGAAGGGAGCAAAGCTGCGGAGAAGCAAGCAAGCCAGGGGGAGGAGAAGGGAGGAGCGGAGGCGGGTCGGGGGAGAAGGAAGGAGAGCAGGCGGGCTGGCGGAGAAGGGAGAAAAGCAGGCGGGCTGGCGGAGAAGGCGGGGCGGGGGAGAAGGGAGGAGAGCAGGCGGGGTGGGGTAGAGTGCAGCAGGAAACCCTATTGCAGGATTCTTCTTGCAATGGGAACGCTAGTTACATAATGATGAAGGGATCAATTCAACAAGTGGATATAGCACTTGTAAGTATCTATGCACCCCACATAGGAATAGCAAAATACATAAAGCAAATATTAATAGATATAAAAGAAGAGACTGACACTTTTACAATAATTAGAGAATTTAACACCACACTTACATCAATGGATAGATCATCCAGATAGAAAATCAATAAGGAAACATTGGCCTTAATGACATATTTAATCAGGTAGACTTAATAGATATGTACAGTTTATTCCATCCAAAGGAAGAATAAAATCTTGCCATTTGCGATGACAGAGGAGGACCTAGAGGGTATGCTAAGTGAAATAAACGAGACAAAAAAATTACTATATGATTTTACTTATATGTACAACCTAAAAAAACAATAACAAGCGATCAACCAAAGCAAAACAGAAACAGACTTACAGATACAGAGAACAAACTATTGGTTGCCAGAATGAGTGTGATGGGGAAGTGCAAAATGGGTGAAGGGGATTAAGAGGTACAAACTTTCAGTTATAAAAACAAGTCACAGTGTTGTAATATGCAGCATAGGGAATATAGTCAATAATATTGTAATCCTATATAATAAAAGGCTAATGTGCAAATTGTCCCCTCGACCAGAAGTTCTACTGGGAGTTCGACCAGGGGGCAAGGCCGGCCTACCAACTGCCCACGACCCTTCCCACTGGCCAGCCCTGCCCCTGATCACCCCTCCCCTGCATCGGGATGGACTCACTGGGCCCCACCTATGCACGAATTTGTGCACTGGGCCTCTGGTATAGATATAAAATCACTATGTTGTAAACATGAAAATAATGTAATAATTGTATGTTAACTACACTTTTAAAAAATAAAAAACATATATTAATTAGACCAAAGAAGAGTACTTTCTTAATAGAGAATGTCTAAAAAGAACACAAAACTGTTAATAAATTCCCAAATATACTGTATCAATTTTTTTCAATCATAAGCATATGAAAAACAATTGTCAGGTATACACATATATACAAGAGTGTGTGTATATCTATATTTATATCTATATATCTATATATACATCAGATATATTTCATATATATAAGACTACATTTCTATCAATTCTTAGAACAAATGTAAACATAAATAAGAATCTTAATAATATAATTAATATGGTCAATTTAAAGAAAATATGACAAATTCTACCTGCAAACAACAGGAACTATATCTTTTCAAGAATCAATAAAACATATATTAAATATCTTTAGCTTGAAATCAGCAGGGGAAAAAATACTCTGCTGTTGAGAATTAATTAACAAATATATAATTGAGATGTCTTACCTGTATATCACCTAAATATGTACTCTAAAATAATGCTTTCATTGTCTTCTTCATAAATTATTATGCTCAATTTTCATATTAATACCTTAAAAAATAAGACATTCTTACCTGGCTTCTTAGACCTGATGTATGTGATTGTATTAAATGAGGCATTTAAAAGGATTTTTTTCTTTTTTTTGCAAAGGAGATTCAAAGTACTTGCATATGTGCTTCAAATTCTGGGAAGCAGCATGGAATGTCAGTGATTGATGAGCTAGTTATTTCAGAATTCCATTTTATGATAGTATTTCAGAAATGTTAAGTCTTGTGGCAGTTTTGCCAGATCAAAAAGCTGTAATTCAGTGACGACGATAATGCTGAGCAGTTAGTTCTGGCTCCATAGTTTGATGCCATCTTTACATTTGCAGATCAATCCCCCATACACCACTGTCACATAAAAAACACCCCATTGCACTGTACAATTTGGCATGATTGCCTAAGAGGCCTGGATTGAACTGGCATTAATTAGCAATGTCATGCTATTATTCATTCCCCATGAATTTGCTCTTACCATTCAGATCAGGGATGAATTCGCTAGCACAGCAGTATGTAGAAACAATATATGATCTACTTGCTTGTGTTTCATCTAGTATTCCTCATACTAGTACACAGAAAAGTCAGTGTTGTCGAATTTAATGCACTCTCAATTTTATCCCATCCTTTGTATTCTCTCTGCCTTTCTTAGCACAAAAAAAATTTACATGTTAAGAGACTATCCCCAGTTTGAAAATTGCAAGTGAAGCTCAGTTTTCTTTCTTCACTCTATGGCAGTTTTGTTTCATTCTCTTAGCCAGGTTCTCCCCTACCTATTACATACCCCAGTCTGCCAAGGGTCCTCCTTCCTAAAATGTTTAATAAGTATTTCTCCCTGTCTTCTTACATGGGGTCAGATACATGTCACTGTTTATCCTGAATTGGAAACCCCTAAAAGGGAGAATCTCTAGTTAGTGACAATGCATTTAATTAAATACTATGGAAATATAATTATCCAATATGTTACATAATGGCCTTACATGAACATCCTGGCACTATTGATTTTAAAACTATTGCTGAGCATCTGAAAACATTTTATTGTCCAGTATGTCTGATCCAGAACTTTATTATTTGTTAAAACTTGTCTACATCCAGGCAAGAACATAGGGCAAGGAGCTTAATTTTGTGTCCCATATAACATGATCTCACTCATATATGGAATCTAATGGACAAAATAAACTGACGAACAAAATAGATCAAGAGACACTGAAATATGGAACAGACTGTTGAATCTCAGAGGGAAGGCTGGGGTAGGGGTTGGGTGTGTGGGAAGAGATCATCTAAAGAACTTGTATGCATATATGCATAACCCAGGGATACAGACAGTAGTGTGGTGAAGGCCTGGGACAGGGGGCAGACTAGAAGGGGTCAATGGGAGGGGGGAGGAGGACATATATAATACTGTCAAAAATAAAGATTTTAAAAATACTAAAAAATTGTAGACAATCTTCCAGATTTAAAAATGCTTGAAAAGCACCATATAATATTTTTCTTCTAATGAGTCTAAAACATAGATTAAAAAACAAACATGTTCTCTAGAATGTCTTTTTAAAAATATGTTATTGGAACTGGTTTCATAATATTGGTAGTTATTCATTAAGAAGTTTTAAACTGCTGGTTACAGAAAATTCTCTCTCAGCAATGAAAAATATATATTGTTTCTTCCAACAAAAAGTCATCAGGCAAGGTAGCTGCATGGCCGCTTAATTGAGTAGTCTAAAAACATGACACAGTACCTTGCCATTCTCAGTATGTCAGCTTAGCTCCTGTCAAAGTAGAGAGATGGTTGCTGCAATTTCAGCCATTACATGCAATCATTTCCTTGCCCAGTAAAAGGAAAAAAAAAAAATGAAACATTTTCCTGGGCAATCCAGAAACACCTTCCCATATTTTATTGGTCAGGATTGTATCACATCACCAAAATTACGCAATCACTAACAAGGAGAGTAGGGCCACCATGACCGACGTAGACAAATCACTAATTACCCCAGGTCCTCAGGGGAGTGTCATCCTTCCCAGAATCACAATGAGGACTTTGTCATCAAGCAAGAAGGGAGTCCGGAAGGCAAGCCGTAGTGTCTGAGATATGGGTTTGCTGCATTAACTAATTCATTTTTCATTTCCTATGAGAATGGAACTCAATGCAGGTACATGATCTTTAGTGAAATTTAGGACCTTGATAGGAAAAGGCCTTTATATTTGAGGCAAATAATAAAGGAGCAGACCAGAAAAAATAAAATAAAACATTCCTAGAGTGAAGATTAGTTACTTCTCTGACAGATGTGTATGTAAATAGGAGGTAGCAAAGGGGGTTAAGGAAACTCCAGGTAAGGAGATAAATAAAGCTAAGGGAGGCACTGAAACTATAATGGTTAAGAAGACAAATGTATCTTTGTATTTTTGTTTTTAATTTAAGTAAGGGCAAAGAATAAAAGTTAAAAAAAATTCTTGCTCGTTTTTTGCAGATTTTATATTTTCCTTTCTTCATTCTGTTATACATTTAACAGGTGTTCTATGTGACTGGAATGTAGCGGTGAAAGAAATGGACAGGAGTCTGAATTCATAAAGCATCCCTTCCCTCAAGATGGTTACACAACAAATGAAACAAATAATAAAGGGACAGATAGTATTAAGATAGCTCATAGTGTAAAGGGAAACACGTAGTAAACAATAAACATAATAAAGAACTAAATGATATAATCCCTTCGAAGTTGATAAATTCTTTTTTTTTTTTTTTTTAAGGGAAAAATGTAAGGCAGGGTAATGGAGATTAGGAGGGTGGGCAGAATACATTTTTTTAAAAATATATTTTATTGATTTCTTACAGAGAGGAAGAGAGAGGGATAGAGAGTCAGAAACATCGATGAGAGAGAAACATCGATCTGCTGCCTCCTGCACACCCCCTACTGGGGATGCGCCCACAACCAAGGTACATGCCCTTGACCGAAATCGAACCTGGGACCCTTCAGTCCGCAGGCCGATGCTCTATCCACTGAGCCAAACCGGTTTCGGCTAGAATCCATTTTTAAACAGGATATTTCAAGCACACCTTAATTGAAGTGATATTTGAGCAAAGACTTTCTGCTATTCAAATCACCTCCCTCTCCTAATGTTAAGTTGCAAGTGTGAAATTTTTGAAATATTAATCACCCCTGATAAAATATTAAAAGATATCATTTTATTAAGTAATGCAATATTTTATTAAACTATGTTAGTAAACTATGTCAGTGTCGGAAAATATTGTGTTTTATTTCTTTAAATATATCTAATGATAGCATTCAGTTTCTGCTATGTATTAAAAATCACCATGCAAATTGATTTTATCCTTAAATTATGACTTGTTCTAGGTTTATGCAGGCTATTATTCCTTCCTCTGAGTTCTGTCCAATCAATTATGTACTCAAAAAATGTAGCTTTCCATTCAGCTAAAATAGAATCTCCTTTTTTATTTTCTGGGAAGGATGTCTTCTACTACAGAGAAGTTAAACTTGGGTAAAAAGGCAGAGGCCTGTGAAAGATTGAGAGGAGTTTTCATCCCTTACTGATCAAAATAGCCAATGATCAACCCTAGTGACCAAAGGCTTAAAAATCTTCTTTGTATCCAGCTAGCTCTTTAGAATGACTATTGATTTATTTGATGTAAAATTATAGAAAGTGCTACGTTAGGCATACTTTTAATTTAACCAATGTTTATATTTTATGTCTTTTGATGACTTTCTCTTCTACAATCTCTGGATATCTAATGCTTTTGTTTCCTGGGTCTCCCATGATCATCAGTTCCCCTTCCCAAACTGCTCAAGCTTTGAAATTTTGAATCTCTTTTTCACCTTTCACACTTGTAGATAAATCTTTGGTCCATGCTAGTTTCCAGGTACTAATTTGGTAGATTACTTTGCACAAAAGTACATGTACATAAGAATTTTATAATTTGCTCTAAATAATATAGTCACATTTTTGGCAGGGTCTTGCATGCTTTAATCCAAATGGAGACAGTAGATAATAATAGATAAATAGTAGACATTGTAGAAAAGCAGGTTTGGTTTAAATCACAGCTCTGTCCAGAACATAGAGGTCCCATTCTGTAGGAAATGCTTCCATATTCATTTTTTTCTAGTTCTCACTCCTAGAAATTTGAATTGCAGTGTAATATAGTAGGAAAAAAACTCCAATAAATTGGCATATTTCATGCAACAGTTTTTTTAAAAAATATATTTTATTGATTTTAGAGAGGAAGGGAGAGGGAAAGAGAAATAGAAACATCAATGATGAGAGAGAATCATTGATTGGCTGCCTCCTGCATGCC
The DNA here is from genome assembly GCF_027574615.1 of Eptesicus fuscus. NCBI lineage: Eukaryota > Metazoa > Chordata > Mammalia > Chiroptera > Vespertilionidae > Eptesicus > Eptesicus fuscus. Next base: position 87,335,708 of record NC_072475.1, on the reverse strand, counting down.
CCCTACTGGGGATCAAGCCTACAGCCCAGGCATGTGCCCTTGGCCGGAATCGAACCTGGGACCCTTCAGTCCCCAGGCCAATGCTCTATCCATTGAGCAAAACCAGCTAGGGCTTCATGCAACAGTTTTAATGGCTCCATATTATAGAAGTTATTAGTACCCCCCACAAGGATGTTTGGAAATGTGGGAGATATTTTAGAAGTAACATACTTTGAGTGGGTGCTGGCACTAGTAGATAGAGCCACACATATTGGATATTCTTTAAGTCTTAGGGGAATCTTTCACTATGATAAACTGTATCACCTAAAATGCTAATAGTGTCCCTGTAGAGATACACTGGAAGATGAATATTGGTAGGGACAATAAAAGGGTATAAAAAAGGAGACCCTTTGGTCAACACTATTAAATATATGGTGACAAAAGCAAAGACATGTTATGACAATGTTCAGGGAAGTGGGAAGAAAAAACAGAGTGAAGAAAAATGCCTGTTTAATTACAAAAGTAGTTAGCCTTTTTATACTTTTAAATTTAATGTAGTAGCTATCATTTTTTTTTTTTCACTGAAAAAACTGAAGCTCAGAGAGGTTAAATAATTCATAAAAATTCAACATATTAGTGAGTGATAGAGGCAGGATTCCAACACAGTTGCATTGAACTCTGAAGTTCACATTAAGGCACTGCTCCAGTATCTAATGTAATCAACTTATTAGTAGGAACTTACAAATACTATGTATAAATATACTTTCATCACAAACTTGTTTTTTCTTGGTCTCAGGCCTTGTGTAAAAGTTAAGGGCAAACAAATTTTGATATTCATAATAGCAAAAATACATACGTGATTATTCTTTCAGAGGATCAGGAAGACTAGTGTGTTAAAGAGTGAAATGTAAAGTTGATGAGATTGTATAGTATATTAATTGATTATGTTGTTGGGTTCAATTTAAGGCTTTGTTATAGCCCAGCTATTGGCCCTGTACCTTTATAGTCACTTCCTGAGCTGATTCTGAGCTGGCCTTGTGACTTGCTTTGGCCAAAAAAATGCTTCAAGAATCATGATGTACCTTCATTAACTTTCTTGTTTCCTCTTTAGGAATGAGCCTGGGCTAGCTTCTAGAAGATGGGACACTGCGTGCAGCAGAGTTCAGTTATTTTAGTCAAGGCCATGCTAGACCTCACAACAGCAGATGACCCGAAACATATGCAACAGACCAGACTAAGTCAGCAAATCCACCCACTACTCCTCCAGTGGTATGTAGACATGATATATGAGTGAGCACAGATGAGATAAAAATTATTTTTTAGCTGACCCATAGACTCATGAGCATTACAAATACTTATGTTAAGCCATTAAGTTTTAGGCTGGCTTGTTATTTAGAAATAGCTAACTATTATGGATGATTTGGGGAGGTGATTTTTTTAAAGCCCAGTATTAATGTCCCATGAGAACCAACACTACTCTAGCTTCTCAGGAACTGGAAACTCTGAGTGCATCAATAGACCGCATTCTAAATGTAGATTTTGGCAAATCTCTCCAGGGCACAAAAACATCAGCACCACGGTGGCTTCTTCAGACATCTTCTCAAGGGAGCTATCTATCAGTGAAGAACATGGTGCACCCTTCTTGAGATATTAGCAGGAAGATTTTCTTGTTAACATATGAGTAACCACTTTAAGATATTCTACAAGGTCAAAGTTTCTTTCATTCAAGCTTCTGGAATTTGAGTCACTATATTGGAAATTAAAATAAAACTTGTTCATATTTTGGATGCTTAGAATGATAAAGCATTTGGCTTACCAGTTATAAAGCAAAGCTATCTTTCAATGTAATTAATCACACCTGTCTAAGATGGTTCAACTGAAGCCAGGATGCTTGTCCAAATGACTTCTTGGCATCATTTCCCAACTGTAAATATGTATTTTAATCACAAGGAATTATTACCCAAGGAATTTTCTGTACTATATATCACATTATCACTCAGTATAAGTGCTTAATATTTTTAGATAAGTCAGCTTCAGTATTTAAAACATTTTACTAAATCCCTAGAGCTAATTATTGAGCAATTGGCATGCAATAAACCTTGAAGCAATCTTCAAAGAAAGAGAAGGTTTAAGTGGGAGGATTTAAAAACTGGAAATTACAATAATCAAATCTTGTGGTCAGAGACATTAGTTGTTGCTGTGAGGTCTTTGGAAGCTAAACATGGCTATAACCCACAATGAATGAATAGCTGACATCAGCTCGTCTTGTATCAGATCCTACATAAACAGAGTGGTTGGGATGAGAATCTTCCAAAATTATCTCAGCTCATCATTTCCACAGAACATCCTTATAGCCTCACTGTCATCCAAATTAGGGAGGAGGTGAAGAAGGAAACATTGAAATTCTGATAAATCATCTCCTATCCACCAAAATGTCATCTTTCTTGGTTTGGAATTAAGTAGGGTTGGCTCAGCCACCCAGGAATGTTCCTAGGAGTGCTCTGAAAAACAACATAAAAAACTTGGAAAAATCTTTAAGAAAACAAGGCAGTAAAATCTCAGACATCTCTCATAGCAATATTTTTGCTGATATATCTCCTAGGGCAAGAGAAACAAAGGAATAAATAAACAAATGGGACTACATCAAAACAAAAAGCTTCTTCACAGCAAAAGAAACTAGCATCGAAATGAAAAAGAAACCCAATGTATGGGAGAGTATATTTGCCAATGATATATCTGATAAGGGGTTAATATCCAAAATATATAAAGAACTTATACAACTCAACACCAGGAAGACAAATAATCCAATTTAAAAATGGGCATGGAACCTGACTAGAGACTACTCCAAAGAGGATATTCAGAACCCAAAAAATGCTCAATATCACTAATCATCAGAGAGATGCAAATTAAAAGTACAATGAGCATTTGTTCTAGATCTGTGAAATATGCCATTGATATTTTAATAAGGATTTCATGAACTTATATGTAATACTTTCAACAATAAAGATAAATTTAAAATATAAAGTACATATCTTATAGACAGGAAAAAAACTACAGTGGTATCACCTCACACTGCCAGAATGGCTACCATCAATAAATCAACAAACAACAAGTGCTGGCAAGGATGTGGAGAAAAGGCAACACTAGTGCCCTATTGGTGGGAATGCAACTGGTGCAGCCACTGTGGAAAACAGTATAAAGTTTCCTCAAAAACTTAAAAATGGAACTTCTTTTTGACCAAATGATTCCACTTCGGTGAATATATCCTAAGAATCCCAAGACATCAATCAAAGAATATATGCATGCCTATGTTCATAGAAGCATTATTTACAACTAGAGGCCCAGTGCACAAAATTCGTGCACGGAGGGGGGTTGTCCCACAGCCCAGCCTGTACCCTCTCCAATATGGGACCCCTCGAGGGATGTCCGACTCAGACATCCCTCTCACAATCCAGGACTGCTGGCTCCCAACTGCTTGCCTGCCTGCCTTCCTGATTGCCCCTAACCACTTCTGCCTGCCAGCCTGATCACCCCCTCTAACCACTCTGCTGCCAGCCTGTTTGCCCCCAACTTCCCTCCTCTGCCTGCCTGGTCACCCCTAACTGCCCTCTCCTGCAGAGTTGATCACCTCCAACTGCCTTTCCTTGCAGGCCTGGTCCTTCTCAACTGCCCTTCCTTGCAGGCCGGGTGCCTCCCAACTGCCCTCTCCTGCTGGCCATCTTGTGTCCACATGGGGGCAGGATCTTTACCACATGGGGGCAGCTATATTGTGTGTTGCAGTGATGATCAATCTGCATATTACTCTTTTATTAGATAGGATAGAGGCCTGGTACAGGGGTGGGGGCCAGCTGGTTTGCTCTAAAGGATGTCCCGGATCAGGTGGGGGTTCCCTTGGGGCATGGGGCGGCCTGAGTGAGGGGCCTGTGTTGGTTTGCAGGCCAGCCACGCCCCCTGGCAACCCAAGCGGAGGCCCTGGTATCTGGAATTTATTTACCTTCTACAATTGAAACTTTGTAGCCTGGAGCGGAGCCAAGCCTGGGGCTCCCTCTGAGGCTGGCAGCCATTTCTGTTGGAGTTATAATTGAAACTTTGTTGCCTTAAGTGGGTGGGCCCAGCCAGGGTGTGCAGAAAGCTTTGCTTCCCCTGTTGCCGGCAGCAACCCTGGCCTGCTCTCTCAAGCTCCATCCTGCCGTCATTTGTTTGAATTTGTTTACTTTCTATAATTGAAACTTTGTAGCTTGAGTGGAGGCTTAGGCCTGGCAAGGGCAGGCGGAAAGCTTGGCTTCCTCTGTTACCTAGGAAACCTTGCTCTCTGTGGCTGTAGCCATCTTGGTTTGGGTTAATTTACATACTCGCTCTGATTGGATGGTAGGCATGGCTTGTGGGCGTGACTTGTGGGTGTGTCAGAGGTATGGTCAATTTGCATATTTATCTATTATTAGGTAGGATAGCCAAGATCTAGAAACAGCCCAAGTGCACATCAGTAGATGATTATATAAAAAAGCTGTGTTACATTTATGTAATGGAATACTACAAGGCTATACAAAAGAAGAAACTCTTACCATTTGCAATAGCATGGAAGGACCTAGAGATTATTATGCTAATTGAAATAAGCCAGTCAAAGACAAATAATATATGATCTCACTTATATGTGGAATTTGATGAGCAAATTAAACTGACAAACAAAATAGAACCAGGGGCATGGATACATGGAACAGACTGAGAGATGTCAGAGGGCAAGGGTATGGTAGGGTCTAGCTAAAAGAAGGTGCAGGGATTAGCCAAAGAACATATAGCCAATAGACACAGACAGCAGTTTGGTGAAGGCCAGGGGAGGGGGAGAGGTTGGTGGAGATGGGCAAAGAGGGGGATAATGGGGGACATCTTTAATAGTGTCAACAAAAATAAATAATTAAATAAAGGATAAGTCAAGCACTCAGATTTTATTAGTATATTTAGTGTCTATAGTGATACTTTGTAAAAAAATTCAAGTACTTAGTTTATAAAAATATATGATGTGAAGTTTATAAGTGTGTGGTTGTTATTACAAGTCAAATCTTGCCATAAAAACATTCTAACCATGAACATGTTTGTAGAGTTTAAAGCCTATCAAAATCCTAAATATTGGGTCACTTGTTTCAGGCATAAATACTGAATAAAATCGACTTCCTTTAAAAAAAAAAAAGAATGAAAACATATATTTCTGTAATTCATTTTAATAAAATATTATTTATATAAATAATAGAAACATGACTCAGTCCACTACTTTGTGGTGTACTATGGATACAGAAAATTCTAAAAAGTGTCTCATCCAGTTAGCAGTCTTGGCTAATGGAAAGTTGTTGGTTGAAACATGAAGTTAATACTACCTAAAGGTGCATATTTCACCATACCCAAGGCAAAAAATTTCTCTTTACATTCTATTGACTAGTTTAATTTTAACATTTATCTAAGTAATACTAACAAATGTGAAAAAAATCACTTTCAAAAAGTTAATAAATACAGGATGGGCCAAATGTAGGTTTACAGTTGTCCATATGGAAAATAATACAATAATTAATAAAAATACAAGAGTAAACTCTGTGTTTTGCATATTCACAACTGTAAACCTACTTTTGCCCACCCTGTATACTCACAGCAAAATGGATAAATCTTTAGAACATAATGTTGAATAAAATAAGTGAAAATGAAACAAACAAGCAATATAGCTCAATATAATTAAAGTAGATTAAAATGCCACATCACAGTAAAAAAAAAAAAACCTTTCCAAAGACATCCTAAATTTATTAATTTTATCCAATAAAAAATTTTTATTCAAGCATAAATCAACCATCTAAAAAAATATAACTTTTCAAGGAAGAGAATGAGAATGAATATAAGAAATGAAAGGGGGGGAAAATAAACACAAGAGTTGTGATTTGTACAGATTTAAAAATTGCCTAAGTACAATACCATTTGATTACTTGATTTAAAAATTTGAGATTTCATTCACTTCCATTATGCCCTTCTCACTCTCCAAAATTTTATTTCATCATTTAACATTTAAGTTATATAATATAGTATATAATTTTAGTGCATCTGTTCATGTCTTTTGTACCCTTTTAATTATGTACATACAACTCTACTCAGTTGTCTAATTTTAGTCTGAATTTCTATAACGCTTTAGATAAGAAGAATGAAAATCTTATTGTTTCTGCCTTCTTGTCCATCTTTCCACTTGCCTTTTATTTTTTGTACACCTGAAACCTATGTAATTTTATTAACCAATGTCACCCCAATAAATTAAAAAAATAAAAGACTAACTGCAAGATTTCTAACTATTGGGACCAAGAGAAAATGGAACAAATGTTAAAAAAAAAAAAAAGTGCCAAGTTGACCTATCCCCCAAATGGAATAAATGACATGAATATTGCATCCGCTGTACCATCATGATCTTCCGGGGGTGTCTCCATTTCCTGGAAGGACTGCAGCAGTTACTGCCTGTCAGCAGGTGAGCAGCCGGAGATGGAAAGGCAGCCAACCAGAGTGGAAACCTGCTGAACTAGACAAGGAGCTTCTAAGCAGCATCTCCTTTTACTGTAACGGGCCCAGCCTGGGGCACCAACGATGGTCCAGCAGGGGAGGATGGCAGGGATGATCAAGGTGATGGGCATGTTGGTTGTGGCCCTGGATTGAGCTGGGGCCGGAGCTGTGGCCGGTTCAGCCTTCGTCTCTAGCTCTTCCTTCCAGTGCACCAAGAGTGTAAGCCCTTTTGTGCCGCCTCCCATTGATAGGATTGTGAAAAACTCTGTCACTTCCTTGTCGTTTTCCCACTTCTCTTTCATCTGTTCTCCTTTCGAATGATCTACTGTGTACTTGCTGCTCTCCGAGTCAGAGACAAGGACTGCCGGCTTCCCCTGGTGCTTCTGTTGGCTTTACACTGCCAAGTCATCATGACCTGCAGGGTGAGAGAACTGTCCGCATGTTTCTCCGGTTTTACATCAGGCAGCTGCTGTTTGATAAAGCCCCTATGTCCCTCAGCGTATCGGTCTGTTCTTTCCAGACATTGCGGCCTTCACTTCCTCTTTCAGGAGATACATAAATGTGACCTTATCGCTACCACGGCCAATTCTTTTCATCCGCCTGGCCTTGAACCGTACACCATGGTTGTTTATTAGAAGTAATGATTAAAGCACAGTGAAGACGTGAACATCGCCACGCTCCCAAATACAGGACACCCAGGGAGAGTCCGGCGGCAAAACCAGGACCAGGAGGACAGGACTGAACTTGGAGCCCGCGGTCCCCACCTGGGCCAGCAGCAGTCCAAGTGCTACCTACTTGGCAGGAGGTGTGTCTGTGCAATGCCCGGTAAAAGTGTCCTGGAGCGTCCCTCTCTCCCCCACCCTCCTCCTCCCCTCCTCCTCCCTCTCTCCCTCTCCCTCCCCCCCTCCTCCCCTCCTCCTCCCTCTCTCCCTCTCCCTCCCCCTCCTTCTCCCCTTCTCCTCCCTCTCTTCCTCTCCCTCCCCCTCCTCCTCCCCTCCTCCTCCCTCTCTCCCTCTCCCTCCCCCCCTCCTCCCCTCCTCCTCCCTCTCTCCCTCTCCCCCCCCTCCTCCTCCCCTCCTCCTCCCTCTCTCCCTCTCCCTCCCCTGCACTTTTTCTGGAGTCGGTGTCGCTTTTGTGACCAGGAAAGAGGTGGACACAACCAGCCATTCGCACTGTGCCAGCGCTCCCAGCTGCAGGGTGTGCCTCTGCCCCGCTCCAGCAGCAGGCCAGGCGGCCCCCTGAGAAAGTGTGTGTGTGTGTGTGGGTGGGCATGGGAAGGGGGTATGGGAGGATGTCTCTGCAGTGTCTGGTTCAGGTACCCTCTCCACTCCTCACCCCTTCCACTTGTCTCTCTGCTTTTGCCACCATGTAAAATATAGATTTTATTTTACTCGGTTAAAAATGCCTCCAGGTCCCCCTTTTCTCTGACTTTCCAGCGAGCCTAAGCTGCGGCCTGGGCCCGTTTCTCTCCTATGACCTTTCTAGAGAGCCAAGCAGCCGCCAAGGCTCTGTCTTTTTGCTTCTTCTATCCTAGGCCCATCCTTGTTTCACTGTCCCCACTTTAATAAACGCCCTCTCAAAAATAATAATGAAAAGGATTACTATGTTATGTTATATAAGGACTAGTGGACCGGTGCATGAGATTCATGCCAGGTGGGTGGAGAGAGTCCCTCAGCCCAGCCTGCACCCTCTCCAATCTCGGACCCTTCGGGGGATGTCCAACTGTTAGGCCTGCAGGATCGGGACATCCCTCTCACAACCTGGGACCACTGGCTCCTAACCGCTCACCTGCCTGCCAGCCTGATCACCCCTAACTGCTCCCCTGTCGGCCTGATCACCCCTAACTGCTCCCCTGCTGGCCTGATCGCCCTCCCCTGCTGGCCTGATCACCCTCAAGGCTTTTATTAGTATAGATATGACCCTTCACAGAAAATTTCACTAACCCTGCTTTACAAGAAGGGCTTGACGATTGAATCATTGGGACCAGACACCAAGATTTCCTTTCTTTGAATAGTGGAGGGAATAATTATCTTGTCTTTAAGTTGCCCTGAAATTAAAATGAGATAATGACTTAGAAACGTATAAAAGCACTATATAAAGACAACTGTCTTTTTCATGTACTGAAAAGACAATAAAGTGGTAAAATGAAAAACACTATTTTTATTCTCCCCCTTCCTTCCTTTACAGCCTTTATTTAAACTTTGAAATTTATAAAAATTTCACTCCTATTTTCATTTCTTTACATTCAATATTATTTTGTATTAGTTTCAGGTTTTATGTTAGTTACAGAATAGTGGTTAGACAATCATATACTTTACAAAGTGTTCCCCGATATTTCCAGTACCCACCTGGCATCATACCATCATTACAACACTATTGACTATATTCCCTATTTAAGTGACAATAGGTTTACAGGTTCCTTCCGATCTTTCTTTTGTGTTGCTCACCCCTCCTTTTCTTTCTCACCTCTTCACTCATTTTCTTTATATAGTATCTCAATTGGCCATCAAAGCTCAGTGAAGGCACTGGGACACGCTTAATCCATTTTACAGACCAGGAAACTGAGGCCAATTCCAGTTGGCTGTGGAACTGGACTCAGCGCACAGGGAGCCCTCACAACTGTGCTCTCTGCCTTTCCTAAGGGACAGCCACAGGGCAAACAGAACCTCCCGTGAGGCTTCCGAGCCTCATTCTCGAGCACCTCTACATCATGGATGCTCCACATTCTTTCCTCTCCCCCGCCCCCGCCCCCATTCTTTACCACCCCCCCTTCTCTGGAGCAGGTGGTAGGCTTCACACTCACCATGCAGGCTTGCACCACAGTGGTGCGGGGCAGGAAGTGAGGGCAGGGTGGGCACGGGTTTGCTTTTGGGCCAAGGCGGGAGCAGGAGTCTTGGCCTCTCAAGTGCACAGGCCGTGGTGAGGCCCAGTTAGTGCCAGGAGCTTCACCAAACCATCGCAGTGGGGTACCTGGCAGTGCAACGCCCCTCCAGTGAGGTGGCACCACCCCTTAAACCCGCCTCAGGGCTGCGGGTCCGCGCCCCTTCGCCCGGCATCCTTCCACGCCGGCAGTCATCGTCTCTTGTTTCCTGCATCTTAGGGAAACTGCAGAACCTCGCTCTCCTCAGGCGAGGCAGATCCTCGCCCGCCGGCCACCTGCTGCAGCCCGAGCCCCCTCTGGTGCATCCTGCCTTGGCGCCACTCTGCGCCCCTTGGGCCACCCGCCTCCTGCGCTTCACCAAAGCTTCCTTTTTTCCTTCAGGCGCTCTCCTCAGACCCCTGGGAGCTTGGCTCTGGTGGTCCCACCCTTCCATGGTTCCCTGCAGCCCCCGCTCCACTTGGCTCTCCTGGGTCACCTCCAACCAGGGCCAAGTGCACCCTGCTGTGTGATGACTGCGGGGCCCGCTTGGCCACTCCCAGGTCACTGCAAGTGACGGCCAAGTGGGCCCTGCTCTCAGAGGCAGCCCGGGACTGGAGGACTCCAGTGGGGCTGAGAGGACTGGGCGCCGCCATCTTGTGGCTATGGGTGATGCCATCTTTGTTGGGTTAATTTGCATATTCACTCCTGATTGGCTGTGAGTGTTGTGGAGGTATGATCAATTTACATATTTCTCTTTTTTTAGTGTAGATATGAATATCCATTAGAATCTATATATATAAGAAATCCTGGCCCTAACGCGGAAAACGACCAAAGACCGGTGTGGGTGGGTGGGGCTTCTAGCAAGGCAGGGTGAGTTAGAGCACTGAGAGGCCATGCGGGTGGGTGGGGCCATGCAATTTTGTGTGGTGGGCTTCTTGTCCTATCTAATAAGGGGGGGATATGCAAATTGAGGGTTACTTCACAACAAAGATGGCAGCGGCTGGGACGCAGGCGTTCCGCCCCGCCCTGCCCACAGAGGGCCTGTGGGCAGTGCACGTGGAGAGCCTCTGGACAGGGGAGGCGGGCTGGTGGAGGGCGGCATGTACTCCCCACATGGCAGCCTGAGCGCACCAAGCTGAGCCTGTGGGCCAAGCTGAAGTAGCGCAGGCCATCAGCACCGAGGAGTGGCTGCACAAGTCCCGCCTCCTGGCCCAGAAGGTGCGCTGTCACAGAGAGAGCCACCATGGCAGGCCAGATTGACATCCTCCTAGCTGCGCCATGGGGGTTTGAGGATCTGCACAGCCGCAGGACTCCTTCACCCCCGGCGTGTAAATGTCACCCACACGTGCTTGCAACAGTCCCGGACCATGGCACGCACAAGTTCTCCCCCGCCCCTCCACCACACTTGCATCAACCCCAGCATGCCTACATCCCCCACAGGATGTGCGCACGTCCCCTCCTGCATGCTCACGTCCTTTGTAGTGTGTCTGGGTGCTCTGGGTGCTCTGGGTGCTTGAGGTAGGCGTCTGTGAGATGACAGTGAGAGGGCGGAGTGGTGACGCCCTGTTCCCGCGGAGGCCAGTGCAGCAATGAGATCACCTCCGTGGGGGCTAATGCAGGTGCTGAGGTGGGAGCAGGTGTGGACAGACACACCTGGTGGGCCCGGGCGGCCCTCACTGAGGTGCCTTCGATCAGCGTTCAAGATCGGGAACCCAGAGGAGGCGAGGAGTTCCATCCTCTCAGTGAAACGGTGGGATAGTCAGGGCGACTGCAGAGGAGGAATGTGCACTTTGGGTGCCAACACCCATGAGCGAAGGCTGCCCTGACTGAGCCTCGCTTGGTTGGGGCCTAACGCACTCTTGCCGGGCAGCGGGTGACAGGATGTGCTTTTCTGAATTAATGAGAGAAAACATTGATTCTCCCGCTGCCCGGGAAGGTGGAAAGTGAAGTGGGGAGACATGCAGGGAGTGAGCGAGGTTCCCTGTCTGGGGGTTCCAAACCCGCCATTGGTTCCTTTCACCGCTGACTAGAGATATACAGGGTGTGCCCCCAAAATGTATACACACTTTGAATACCTACTAATTCCAATGGGTTTAAGCATGAAAAGAAAGAAACAACAATGGAGCTGTCATCTGTTAAAAGTGTGGGCACAAACCGGCAGTCGGACATTCCCTGAGGGTTCCTGGATTGGAGAGGGTGCAGGCCGGACTGAGGGGCCCCCCGCCTACCCCATGCACAAATTTTGTGCACCGGGCCTCTAGTATTAATATATTTATATATATATAATTATCATGCTATGCAGACCTGGTTGTGTTTTATGCATATGTTTACTCTTAGAGCTGGAATCTAATATGCATGTTAATATTGCTATGTTTATTTAAATGTTTACTGCCATGTCAAATGTTGTCCTGGAATAATGCCATGATACTTGAGCCACTAAAAATGCATTCCTAGTTTTAAAATCAAATGGGTTTTTTTATTCTTACTCTACATCTTAAAATCATACCACATTTTAGTTTTCTTTATATTTTGACCCAATCTTTTTTTAAAACCTATTGTTTCTTCTGTATTTTTACATTGTCTTTTTGTTTCCTGACTAATGTATGTTTATCGTATTGTGGAAGTCAGCCTTTATGCCCCAAAATTGTGTTCTTACTACATTATAACTATGTTATTAAGTAGATACAAGTAATTGACAAAACTGATTATAAATATGTTTATTATTCAAAAAATGCTTCGAAAGTACTTTTTAGGAGACTATATCTTTTCAGAGTTCTCTAAGCATTATTGTATGCCTTAAATAGTAAGTATTACATTAGGCACTGTAATCACCGCCTATCCTACTGGAAATGCAATGCACAGTGAGCAGCGGAATTCCTCCTGCGGTAGAGTAAAAAATGTGAAAAGAAACCATTCATGCTAAGTCCAGTTTTACCCAGTTTGAATGTTGCTTTGAATCTTCACAACCCAACACAGCAATGCAAAGAGGCTTCTGTTGAACCTTGACCTTTATCAATAGTCGATGTGAACACGCTTGGAAGCCTCTTTCTTTCATAGACACATTAGATATAAAAAAACACTACTTGCTTTCCTATTTTTTGAGAAAAAAATGAAGACAAGATAAAATAATAACAATATGATAAACAACCCAAACATGATAAGTCAAACTACCAGCTAAGTCCCCTTTAAGTGCAAAATAGTTACAGTTAATAAAAGCCAGTAATTTATATTTTAAAAGATTGTCACTTCAATTTTTTTGTTTTTTAGTATTAAATAATATTTTCTTACATAGATACAAATACATTCCAGTTTTATTCTTCTTTTGAAAGGTTTTTATACACCAAACAACTTCTCAAACTAAACTCATCCTTTTTAGATTTTGAATTTTATCTCAAACACAAAACTAAATCCGTTTATAGTTTGGCTTTTAACTTTCTATGGTATTTTTATTTTATTTTTTTAAACCTCACTCGAGGACATTTTTATTGATTTTAGAGAGAGAGGAAGTGAGAGAGAGGGAGAGAAAGAGAAAGAAACATTGATATAAGAGAGAAACATCAACTGGTTGCCTCCCATATGGTCCCCAACTGGGGATCAAACCTGAAACCTAGGTATGTGACCTGACCGGAATCTAACCCTCAACCTTTTTGGTGTATGGGACGATGCTCTAACCAACTGAGCCACATGGATGGGGCAGTATTTTTATTTTATTTTTTACTTTTAAGTCAGTGAAAGTAAGTAATCTGTGTTAATGAACCAACATGTAACATCATACCATTCATAAATATATTTTTTCTTTCTGTGTGAAAATTGTTTTTTTGAAAACATGGCTACATTGAACCCACTCATTTACACTGTATACATTTAAAGTACAGCTACTGAAAAATAACAGTCATGACCCAAGATCATTATAAAAGTTTTGGTTTACTTTTCTCTCCATAATACAGGTCATTCAAAGCAGCTCTTATTTAGTTTAGACCAATTAACATTTGCATTAGGTTTTGAGTAACAGCCAATACATTAAAATACAAATTAAAATTGCTCTGCAGAATATGCTGCACCTATATTAATTGGGTGTGGAAGGTTGACCTTGATTGATACCATAGCTTAGTTAACACAATTAGCTAGCCATCATTTGTATAGTATTTAAGGTGTCTTTACCTCAAAGGATACTCATTTTGTAGTATAATTAGGTTTTAGTTGTAAAATTACTATTTTAGTACAAATACTCTTAGAAAATTTCAACTTCATCTCAGTCAGTCATCTTCAGAATAATAACTCCTAGGAGACAATAAAAATTAGTGATTGCATTGTGCCAGGAAGGATTTTTATAAAACTCACGAAGCAAATCACAAATATTCCATGTTGCTCAGTGTGAGTCAATGAAGTGGTGCTGAGCTGATAGTGGCAGCTGATTCCAGTCTCCATATACCATTGTTACTTTTTTTGATGTGCAAAGAGGTGGCTGGCTATACAACCTAGAATGTATAATTACAGTTATTTTGAATGAATCAACCTACATAGCTTTGAGAGAAAAGTTTTCAGATTTCAAGTAGAAAATGGATTATGTACTAATCCATAAAATTTTATACGTTAGCCCTCAATTAAGCTTTGGTATAGCTACCCCCTTAAATGTTCTGAGCATAGGAATGAATCTATGTCTAGTCCTCACAGTCATTTTTCTTATATCTCTCCCCACAGGAGAACACAAGAGGTAAGATGGATGAGCTGCCACTCTCCACAGAGGGATGCCCGTGAGACACAGACATTCCTGGTGCAGGTCTTGGCATTAGCTCTCGATTGGCATCAGACTCTTCAAAGTTTCCTTAAATAACACTGACTAAGGCTTGACGTTCTCTGATGATGCCAACTCCACTGTTGACTAGCTCTCTTTTGTAAAATTTTTGGATGAATTTTGAATTCAGTTTTGATTTGTAGGATTATTCAATTGCAGAAAAAAATGCTGAGTTGTTTATTTTCTTCTGGTCATACACATTCTTGTTTTTTTCACGTTACCACCATCTTCAACCTTAAGGAAGTACAGTTAGAATGGGTAACAATCAAGTCCCTAAAGCAAATCTCTTTAAAAAATAAAAATCGATTTTTCACAGTTAATCAAAAATGCGTAATAATTCAGAGTCTATCTACTGGGAGGTATCTCTTTCTCAACCACAAGTCCCCTCCCCCTTGCCCAGTCTCCTTGTTAAAACACAGTGTGTGTGACTCTTAGGTGCACACCCTTAGCCTGATCACTCCGAATAGCAGCACATGCTGTTAGCACCCTGCCTCAGGCAATTCTCCCACATTCCTTTGGGACACTGGTACTTCCCTCTGAACTGAAATTATGCTTGAAAGCTTGATAATTTGATAAATCTTTTAATTGTGAGCTGTAAAACGTCAGGCCCCTTTTTAGTTTGGTGTTAACAATATTACTTTCTCTACAAAGAGCACACTGAAATGATTAGTCAAAAAGCATCCTATTAAAAGGTTGGGCTATGCATTCTCTCTCTTCCTCTTTAGCATCTTCCAGAAGCAGCCAAATAATGTACACATTGTACTCTTATTATATGAGGTGAAGAAAGCTGAAAGACTGCCACATGCCTGGAAAGGATGAAGTAGTTCATCGCTTACTTAGAAATTGGGTTTGTATTTATGTGCTGCCTGTAGCTATTTCGATTCCTATTAGCAAGCATGTTCTCGCTTGCATACAGCAAGAATGCTGACACTAGAAATTTTACTCTTTTTTTCCATGTTATTATAATAAATCATTTTACTGGCTATGATGGGAGATGGAGTCATCAGCTTATTAGGAAAATTTTGAAATTATAACATAAATTCTTAAAGGAGTGCCACACAAAGGTCTTGTGGTATCCTAAAACCAGTAAAGTACTTTTTTTTTCTGGTATTCATGTTATCAAAAAGGGGCCAAGATTTGTGTGCAGTTATTCAGGGAGAAGGCCAAGAGTCACTTAAAAATTCTGGGAGAGTCCCAGAGGGCAGGCAAAAGTTATACCATGGATAAAGGGAAGATTTATTCTTTAAAATGGAAATAATTGTAACCCCAAATGGCTTTATATATCATTACAGAAATATTAGCCTAAATTTGATTTAATTTAACTTTTCTAACGTTAACATTTAAACATTAATTCAAAACAGAAATCAATTCCAGGAGGCCTCAAACTTTACTTTTACAAAAATTTGCATTCTTAGGTATTTATTTCTTTGCACAAGGAACACTGTCACAAACATCCTGGTAGTAGCAATTTTATATGGCTTTAAATCCCATGTAGGCCACTTTACAGCTGGGTTACCATGAGTATTAATTTTACTTCCCGGAGGTTCTATATGCTTCCCTAGAAATTAGATTAATAAATTGCTCACAGAGGTATTTTTAAGAATCAAATGTGAAAGCAAAATGTCTAGTAGAACCTTATAAATATTAGTTCTTTCTCATTTATAAAGCAAATATCCATTCAAAATATAACAAAAATTAAATGGGCATTTAAAGGTCAAGTGCATTGATTTGCAAGTAGTTGTGTAATTAACTTTACTTTTGAATCTGCTAATCATCAGCAATCTTTTGTAATGTGCAAAATGTACTTTGATGACTCTCAAATAAACGGTCTATGTAACAACAGATACAATTTAATTCATAAAATACTGTTAGAAGCTTTGTATCTCTGTTTTAAATTATTTTCTATTGACAACAATTACAGATTCTTATACTTTTTTTTCCTGAATATTGCTCTAATCTGGTCCGCTGCAATTCATTTTTATATTACTTTTATTAATAGTATAAAGTCCAACAGTGACCTTGAAATTCTCAGTTCAAATATCTTTAAAGTCTCCTTGGAGTCTATTGAATGTATCTGAGCATCCTTTCCTTTTAGCATCTGGTTCAAAAACTCATAACTCTTGTTTCCAGATATTCCGGTACATGTGACTCATGTTTCAGCCTTATTAAGCAGATTTCTCTTCTCTAAACATGTCTTGTGTGTTCCTACATTCTTTTGAATAAGTCATACTTTATGTATGGAATTCCCACCTAAAACAACCTGCCTCCCTGCTTCTCATTTGTTTGTCAAAAATGTATGCATCCTTCATAATCCAGGTCAAGTGTGATATTCTAGGGAAAGAGTCCCTTCATGAGCCTCAGATAAATAACTATTTTCTTCTCTGAATTTCCATGTCAGACTATGCATACATTCACACACACACACACACACACACACACACACACACACACACACACAATATTTAGGTCCATATCCTGTTTTAGTTTATCTCTCCATATGCCTTTACTCCCTGTCTAGATTAAATTAGCCTAATATGTTGGAAATGTGTTTTCATTGTCTTTGTCACATAAATAATATCTAGGTGAATGAAATGAATGCATCTCTTCATCTTTCTTCTTGTGGATAAGGTACTTTGCCACAGCAATAAATATTTCTTTTTAAAAATAATATATTTTTATTGATTTTAAAGAGGAAGGGAGAGGGAGAGAGATAGAAACATCAATGATGAGAGAGAATCATTGATTGGCTGCCTCCTGCATGCCCCCTACTAGGGATTGAGCCCACAACCCTGGCATGTGCTCTTGACCGGAATCGAACCCGGGACCCTTCAGTCTGCAGGCCAACGCTCTATCCACTAAGCCAAAACAACCAAGGTGGCAATGAATATGTTTCAATGGAAAGGAATTGAGAAGTAGAAGAAAGAAAAAAATGTGGCACTGTAGTTATCAGCTGAGAAACTTGGAATGCTGGTGCTGGGAGGGAGAAAGGACAGAGGCAGGAAGAAGGGCTTCTGAGCAAAACAACAGGGCCGCAACGAATGGAAATATATGTGAGAGAAATTATTTAATGCTCTTGGTATCTGTACCTTCAGAGAAATGGTGATACATAGACTATGTGGTGATTATGAGAAAGAGGAAGAGCACTATTTTCAAATGCAAACACTTGCCCTCTGATCTCTTCATAAATGTTCTGAACTGTGCTCTGATAGCACACTTTTGCTCACAGAATTGTGACAGCACACTTCTCAGCAGCACTCAGATTTTCCCATGACCTCCAAAATGAATGGCAAATTCTGTAGTTTCTCATTCAAGATCTCATGTGATATTTTGACCTTCAGGCACTTTTCAAAGTTTTCTTGTCTATGCTATGCAGATATTGAGGCCTCTAGCCAAAGTAGACTGAACCCACTTTCCACACATCTCCTCATCTTTCTAGTGTCAACCTGTTTCTCACATTCTTTGCTCTGATTGGAATATACCTAACTGTTTTTCATTCCCTACAACCTCCATCTCTGTTTCTGTATTGAACGGCTACTCATGCTTCAAGGCATAGCTGAACTATCCATTTGTTTATAAGGATTTCTCATATTTTAATATTACATCACAAATAGATTATGATTTCTTTATTGTATACTCTAATTAATTTAATAATTTATAAAAAGTATGATACTGTTTTAATATTTGTATATTTTTTAATATTGCTTATCCTAATATATAGAGCCAGGGTCCATCACGACCGAAACTTCCAGATGCACGACTGAACACCAGGCTAGGGTCCTGGTTGGCGTGGCAGAAGTCAGCCCTGGGTCTCAGTGGTCCGTGGTGGGCGTTAGTCCTGTGTCCTGGCCACCCGCGCGTTGTGGGAGGGAGCTGTGGGAATGGAGCCATGCTTCCATCAGACTGGCCTCTGGGTTCCTCCCCCCGCCCACAGTCTCTGCGGAACCAGAACCATGCTGCCATTGGACTGAGCTCTTGGTCCCTACCCCTGGCCCACAGGCTCCGGGAATCGGAACCATGCTGTGATTGGACTGGATCCTACCCGAGGGGTCCCAGATTGTGAGAGCATGCAGGCTAGGCTAAGAAACAGCACCCTCTCCAAGTGCATGAATTTTTGTGCAGCGTGTCTCTAGTTAGTTTATAAAGTCCTGACATAAAGTATGCATTTAAAAATATTGCACAATAAATGACCCAAAAATATTCTAGGGGTTTATATATGAGTGAAAGGAACTGGCTTCATAGGTAAAGTCAGAAGTTAATAAAATTAAATCTAAAATTTGTAAATAAAATAATATAAATATGTAATTTGAGAAGTTAGCATGGAGTATGGTAATCTGTAGTTTGCAACAAAAACATCAATTGGTAAATTTCACAGAACTAAGGAAGGTTGACAAATATCAGGAAAACAGAGGCATAAGAAAGAGATAGTTTAAGAGAGCCATCTTAATCTAACATTTTGAAATAATAATAATTAAAAAAAGAAAACAACTGATTTTACCAAAGGCAGCAAAGCTCCTGGGAATTTCAGTTGCTGATTAATTTTGGTTCCCAGAAAAAACTTTTAGCAAGCGTTAATAACTAATTATTTTATGGTTGCCTATCTTGAATTTTGTACGAAAAGACTATGTTAAGGTGTTGTTTGTTAAAACCTCAGTTTTTGCACCCTTTGGTTACTTATGATTTCTCTGTCAAGCTCAAACTTGGCCATCCTGTTCTAGAAAGGAAATACATTCATTTGAAAAAAAGGCAAAGCAAAACAAGACAAAATTGTATAACTCATTTGATAAAATAACACCCACACACAAGTTATATGTAAGATTGCATAAAAGACACAATTGGAATTCAAAAAACAATAAAAATGTAACATAAGTTCTAGCCAGTTTTCTCAGTGGTTAGAGTGTAAGTCCTAGACTTAAGGGTCTTTGGTTCAGTTCTGGTCAAGGGCACATACCTCGGTTGCAGGCTTGATCCCCAGCCTTTGTCATATGTCTCTCTCTCTCTCTCTCTCTCTCTCTTTTCTCTCTCTCTCTCTCTCCCCTTCCACTTGCTCTAAAAATCAATGGGAAAAATATTCTTGGGTAAGGATTAACAAAAATAAAAAAATAAGAAGGTGACATAAAAATATACACAAAACCCAAAAGAAATAAACATTAGTCATTGTAGGTGACATTTCTCTTTGAAAATTCTGGTTTGTTCAGTTAGCTAGATTTTGCATTTAATATTCCAAATAGTTTTAATCAACCTTTCAGTTATTATCGTTTATTTGAGGTATTTTCATATCAGTCCATTTTATATACGGTACACAATTGGGTATAATAATGTCAATAAATAATGGAATATATTACCACAATCTCTAGCCTTAGCAGAGATTACTGAATCAAAAACAATGATCTTATAAATTAAATATGGTAATGGTAAGAGAACAATTAAACATTATCAGGAAAAATCAAGTTGATTTTCTTTCCAAGTCATTCTAGTTACAAAATAAAAATTTCTGTTTTTAACTAAATTATTTCAACCTTTAATGTCAATGTATAAACAAAGAATACATTCAGAATTTATATATAATTTAAAAGGCATAATTATGTATAAGCCTGCAGTGAAGGCGATAGGTGCAATGTAAACTATGTATAGAAGAGAAAGAAAAAAACGTGAATTGTATGACCTTGTTTCAACTAGTAACTCATTGTATTTATTGGGAGAAATTAGTCCTCCCATGTCTTAAATTTTATATAATCCTCATGAAACAAGAATAGCACTCAGCCCCTTCCATGGACTGTTCAACAACATAATTCTGTCAGTATTCACTCCGCCAAAGTGCTATAATTAGAACTTGCTGGAAGCAAAATTACAGTGATAAATAATTATATTTTCTCTACTAACAGCACATGTGGGAATACAATAGAGATAAACACAATGAGAGAGAAAGAGAGACAGAGCACTCTTTCTGTCTAACATCGCTGATAAAAGTTGCACCAGAGACAGGCAATAAACTTAGTATGCAAGTTGTAACTCACTCCCATGAACCCAGAGCTCCCAGTTTGTCAGCTTAGAGAAAGAAAGAGTCCCTGGCATTCTTAAGAAATCAATGACGGTGCCATGTTAAATGCTCCTTTGTGGGTTATTACAGGTCAGTCTAAGAATGTCTTTAACCTCATTCTCTGTCTCTTTGCAAATTTCTCCACCAGTTTTTAGTTTTCCTTGTTGGCAAATGATGATTAAACAAACATCAACACTACTAGATAAATGAAGGTGGGTTAGCTGTGCAAGCATAGAAAACACATGACCTACAAATGATATGGAAGTCATGGTATACAGAATGTGTTTTTTTCATAAAATAGACAAAGGTTAAATTGACAGTTGTAGAAAAATTTTATTTACCCAAGTGGCCCAAAGGAACAGTAGTATGGAAATTTAAGCTTTTTAAAAAGGGATGTGATGCCTGCTAACATAGGAACTCCTTCTACCTAAGAACACCCTTAACACAGGACCAACCCTTGTACTCTCCTAGATCTGTTGAATGCTCCATCTCTTGTTCACTTTGTCTCTTAATATAATGAGGTGCCCAGAAAGCCTGTCTAGCCTAAAATTCCAGCGAGTTCATACCTGTTTGGACATATTGCAAGAGCTGGAGTCCTGGCTTTAAGGTGGATCTGATGTCTTGAAAAATCAGAAGCTTGAAATAAAAAGCAAAAAATAATAATTTGCCAGCTATGCAGTTTTAGGCATATTGGTCATCCTTTAAATCTGTGTTTGTTGATAAATGTTCTCATGCAAATGTGAGCACCAGCCTTATGTGTAAACTAGAGGTCTGGTGCACAAAATTGTGCATGGGAGGGGTCCGGCCAGCCCACCCTGATGGGGACTGATCAGGCCAGGCCAGCGGGGGTAGGGGATGCAGGAGGTTGGCTGGCCAACCCTGCCCCTGATCATGGTGGGGGGGCAATCAGGGATGGGGCTGGCTAGGAGGAGGGGTGGGGTGTTGGCTGGCCAGCCTGACCCCTGATTGGGGTCAGGAGGGCCGATCGGGGCCAGGACCAGCGAGGGGGAGGGGCTGCAGGAGGATGGCTGGCTGGCCCTGACCCCGATTCAGCTAGGACCAGCCGGGGTGAGGGCCTGCCACTCGATAGGGCCAGTTGGATGGCCGCAGTGCGCATCATAGTGACCAGTCATTCCGGTCATTCTGGTCATTCCAGCATTCTGGTCACTTGGCTTTTATATATATGGATAGATTATCTGGTAAATAAGGGTTATCCATGCATAATAATAAGGTGAAACCCAGCTAGGCTAGTTACTCAATTTTCATTTGTTTGGGTGTGTGTGTGTGTGTGTGTATGTGTGTGTGTGTGTTGTGTGTGTGAGAGAGAGAGAGAGAGAGAGAGAGAGAGAGAGAGAGAGAGAGAGAGCAAAGAACAGGACAATATAAGCTACTGAACAAACAAACCAAAACCAACTAAAACAATCATAGATGTAGACAACAGATTGGTGGTTACCAGAAGGAAATGGAATGAGAGGATGACAAAATGAGTAAAGAGTGTAAATTGTATGGTGACAGATGGAAATTAGACCTTCGGTGGTGAGCACACTGTAGTGTATATCAATGTAAATTATAATGTTGCATAGCTGAAAATTATATGTTAAAACCAATGTAACCTCTATAAATATATATATAAATAAATATATATATACAGTATGTAAGCTATATTGCTGAAAATTTTGTATAAAACAAAAAGTACACAGTACTTTGTGACTTAATATACAGAGGCTAGTTGACCCTGGCCTTCAGATACCATTGTACAGCTGGTAGGCTCCTTTCCATGAGTTGCATACTTAAAGTTAGGTAGAGTCCTGTGTTTTCTGAGATCCAGTTCCTTAAACAGCTTCCCAATATTAGAATCATTGTGTTTTCTTTATAGGATCCTCTATTCTTTCTATGTTTTTACTCTGTATGAGTAACTATTATGATTTCAAAGCAAAAAAGCAAATGTAGCAATTATCTGAAACTTTGGACAAATAGCCTCTCAAAGTGTTTATAAGTGGGGCTTTATGGGTTTTCTTTCACAATCTAGCCACTCCAAGTTAAATAACTCTCTCTTCTGAGGGTTTCAAGCATCTAGCTTGGTCATTTGATTAGGAAACTCAGTCTTCCAAGAATCAATAATTTTCAGGAACAAGAGGGAGGTAGACCATGCTCCTTGCATGAAAAATTTAAATCATTTATACAGGAGTAAGGCTTATAGTACCTTTCATCTGTCTTGAATACCATCATTTTTACCAGGGCACAAACACTTCTAATATCCCATGGGACACAAATGCTGAATTGATGTACTTGAGCTTTATGGAAGTTCTATTCTGATTCTTTTAATTTTTTTAGTGGCGTAAGGAGTGAAGTCATCAATTGAGAGTGAAGATATGAAAAAAAAATTTTGATGTTGGAGAGTGAGGAAAGAAGAAGGTTATGGAATCTTCTAAGGCAGTGGGAGAGTGGAAGGATTGGGAAATGAGGTTTTATTGCTCTGTAGCATTAGGATCCCATTTGCAGTTCTTCTTTCTGATTTCAAGGGGACCACCTTGGTGAGACCTTTTTCTCCTGATGTTTTCAGCTATATGATTGCAGATGTGGAGTAGACAAAAAAAAGTTGGATTTTAGTGGAGTTACAGTTATATCCCACAATTTATTCTGCAGTATTTTCAAATAAAATACAACACAGAAGCTATAACACTGTTTGTAACCCAACCTGTATATTCTACCACCGTGCCTTCTGAGCTTCATTGTTTCTTATCCAAATTGGAAGTCTCAGAGATCTCAAATTAAAAATGTCAACCCCATGACCAGCCTGTGTAAAATAGATTCCTCCTATTTCTCTCACTCCTTTCCTTCATCTTTTCCTCCCTCCTTCTTGCTCTTCCTCTTTTTCCTCACCCAATAAAACACTTAACATAATTTAAAAAATAATCATTTCTCTGTTCTTTGTCATTCTGCTTCTTTGAAAATAGATGTCCAAAACATCAGGGGACATGTACTATTTTGTTGTTGTTGTTCACCACTTTTTCTCAATGCCTAACACATTGTCTGACACTGGTAGACACATGCTATGTATTTATGGAATGAGAAAGTGAATGAAGGAATGAATATAAGAAAATAAGTGAAGGAAGGAAGAAAATGATCTGGCTGTGGATTACATCCTACAATGCATTGGTTGTGATAACTTCGAGAAGTGCTATGTTATTTGTTACTTGTGATTCAATTATACTTGGGCAGCAAGCAAGGCTAGATCCAGTCCTTCTGTCTTCTCTGTGATGCCTCCTCCCTAATCATTTTCCCAAAGTTATTCCACAAAGAATACACAGCTAGCATTAAAGTAATTATCTAAATTATCAAGAATCATGGAATAAAAACTTTTCAGGAAAACTAATATAAAACTTCATTTCTATTAAAGTTGAGAATTCTGATTTAACATAAGCTAACTTTAGAGCTCTCTCGGCTTCAGCCCCACCCACAGCAGGTTTGGCAATCTTTCTTAGCTATTATCCTTGGCAGAGCTCCAAATACAACTCCTGGGTTAAGGCTGCAGGTGACTCCTCTAAGTTGGCTGCTTCACACTCAGGATCTCTGGAACTTCTTTTTAACATCTTTACATGCAAATACTTATTTTTGTTTGCAACCCCTACTCATTCCCCATTTCCTCAACTTGACTCCATTACTATTTTCTTTCTTTCTGTGAACCCACACTGCTTCGTAGGTCTTTAAGAGCCACATTTTCTTATTTCATTCTTTCTTCCTTCTCAAGTACCAAGATCTTTGTCTCAGTCTTCACCTAATATTCTTCATTGAGGACCTGCACTCATAACCTTAGCATCAACAGCATTCAATTTTTCTAAAATGTGTATGAGATTTTTTTACCAAGTATAAAAGTGACACATTTATAAACATTTTGGGGGAAAATTATTTATTAAAAAATATTAGGGAAATGTCATTCTCTTTTTCTTCAATTCTTGCTAAATGTATTTTCTAAATAGCTTTGGGGAAATTGCTGCTTTATTACACAAAAGTACCAAACAAATTTTGTTAATTTTTTTTGTGTGACATTCAAGGTCATTATCATTAGCATTAGTACTATAATGACAATGTAGATGGTTTAAGATATAGAACTGGACAGTAGCATACATTGCGTTTGTATGTGTTGTTTTATTAGAAAGAAAAGTAGAATTTGAGCTTCCTTTCTTTTTAATTCCCCTTTACTTCTATGGGTTACAGTAAAACTATTTTCAACAGTCTGATTAAACAAGGCTTAATCAGTTATTCTGTTCCTAGAATAAGTTAATGAAGTCTGAAGTACGCTTTGGCTCAGCTATCCAATATGATTCAAGCAAGGGAAATTTTAACCCAAACTCATCTAGATAATTGCCCCAAATCTCTATTTCCCTTCAGTATGTGGAAGCAGTCTATAAAATATTTTAGAAGGGATTACTTGCTTCACTTTAAAGCAGCTGATTCCCAGGATGAATTTAATAAAAGCAATTTGTCATCACCATTGATTTTGGTGAGTAGCTATCCTAGGAGCTTGGTACCACATGCTCAACTTTAAAATTTTTCAGAACTTATAATTTTACCTTCAGGAGTTTATCCATTGAAATAGAGCAGAATGAAAAACTTTTAAGAATCAGGTGCAAAGAGTTCTAAAGAGTTAAATACCAGATACAAAGAAGGGTATCCTATGGCACATCTTCATGAGGAAGTTCTTTAAAATATGTCATAGTAATTTTTAAGAACATGTGAACCAACTGCGTTTTGCCTTGTAACTCAAAATCTAAAATAATTGTATTACAATGGAAATAAATTTTATCAAAAATTTCTCTCCCTTAAATTTTAATCTTGCTGGCTTTCCAATAAAATGCACTACATATGTTTCTGATTGAGTTTGCACTTATTAAAATATTATGGAAGCAATAATGAAGTATTGGGTTATACTTTTCTTGGTCATTTCAACACAATTTCTAAAGGAATAAAATCTGCATTGAGCTCCTTACAGGGTTCAAACGAAACCCAAAATGCATGGTTTATAGACTGAAAAGAGTCATTTCCTGGTAACACAATACAACTGAGGATGCTTTCCATTACTGAATTATCTTTTTTTTATTTCTGAAAAGGAAAATAGGGACACAGCATACATATTCAATCATATTCACAAGTTTCAGAGGGTTAGGGAACTAAATTCAAATTTAAGTTAAAAGTACCAGAGGAATGGAATTCTGGGAAGATGGCAGAGTAAGAAGCACTAGAAATGCTTATTAAGCACTAGGAAAGTACAGTTTCTCCACCAGGCAACGAGTACATAGGCTTAGTCTGTATGACATAACTATTTTTGGAATGCTGAAGGCTATTGAAAGTTTACAAATTCCAGGGAATAGTTAGATGTTTAACCATGGTTAATTTTTTTCAATTTCAACTCTTTGTTAGACAGTCGTTATTCACCCCAACACCTCCAGCCCTGTGCATGTTTTAATATCACTTTCAGGATCCAGGATGGGCAACAAAGAACCTGTTCTCAAAACAATTGGGATACGACTGCTTATTGCTGCTTCTAAGTAGTCACAGAAATGCGGACAGAGAGGCAGCAGCCATTCTTGTTGGTTGTACCTTCTCTCAAGGTTGCAAGTCACTCCCCTCTAGCTAAGCAACATCTGGTTGATTTTAAAAGCCAGTACTTTAAACTCTTCTACCCCCTTTGATTTTTATATTCTGCTATTTGGGAAACTGACATTAAAAACCAGAATTATCATATGCTTATGAAATTTGGAAAGTCACCATGTGTACTCAGAGGAAGGTACAAGATCAGGAAAGACCTAAAAAGACTTACCTTATGTTTACATCTCAGGCTAATCCTCAGCACAGATAACTTACAGAAGTAAAATAAAAATCTAATACGTACAAATAGGAAGCAGTGAACACTGGGAGAACAGGAGATATTGATCTCCAGAATTACCATCTATCTATATAATAGAGGAATATGCAAATTAGCCAGGATGCCGTAATGTCACGACCAAATAGCAGGGACCTGAGGCTGCATGGTGCGTGGCCAGGATGAGGGACCTCAGGTCATGCCCCTTGCCTGGCCGGGCTTGATGGGGGACCTCAGGCCACACCCCCCACCCCAGCGCTGGACCAGGGGACCTCAGGCTGCATCCCCTGCCCCAGAGCCAGGGCAGGGCACATGAGGCTGGACCCCCTGCCTAGCAGGGCTTGATGGGGGACCTGAGACTGCACCCCCCACCTGGCACTGGGCCAGGGGACCTGAGGCTGTGCCTCCCCAACTGGAGGGCTTAACTGGGGTAAGGCCAGCTGGGTCTGGGTCTCCTGTATTTTCAAAGCACGTGCGGGTGGTGGGCAGGGACATGACTCTTGGTCCCATGGGGCGCCCCAGACTCTGACAGGAGGGAGATTTTCATATATATTTTACTAATTTTATTTAATCTCTGACAGTTCTATTATAGAGAAAGGGCAAATAGCATTATTAAAGTATTTCCTCTAATTAATTCCCTTTTAATGTGCATGAATTTCATGCACTGGCCACTAGTATTATTATATTTAAATGCCCAGTACCTCACACAAAACAATTCACAAGTCCAATAAAGAAATAGAAAAGTCTGACTCATTCTCAGGGGTGGAGGGGTGGGGCACATGTGGGGAGTGACCAACAGAAACTATCCCTTAGAGAAATCTGAAGGCAGATCTACTAGGTAAAGACTAAAAATAGCTGCCTTGAAGATACTAAAAGAACTAATAAAAGGTAAGGAAAGAGTAAAAAAATTATGTATGAAAATATTAGTAAAGGTACAGAAAAAAAAAGAAAGCAAAAATAAATTTTCTGACTGAAAAGTACAATAACTTTAACAGACTTTAACAGAAGAAACAATCAGGAAAATTGAACATAGGACCCTTGAAATTATTGATTCAGAACAACAACAACAAAAAGTGAATACAGCCTGAGCGACCTGTTAGACACAATCCACTATCTAGCTATATATATAAAACCCTAATATGCAAATAGACCAAACGGAGGAACAACTGAACAACCGAACAACTGAACAACCAGTCGCTATGATATGCACTGACCACCAGGGGGTGCGCATGGAATATGGTGGGCCTCGGCCGTGGCAGGATAGTGCAGCAGGTGAGCAGGGGCACCAGAACAAGGCGGGGTGCCAGTTGCTGTCATCGGGGTGAGCCTCTGGTGGTTACTGAAAATCCTTTGGTCCCAACCGGTGCTCGCATCTGCTGCTGGTGCAGGCCCTGCTCGCATCCACTGCTGGCGCCAGAGCTGCCACTCGCACCCACTGCTGGGGCCGAGTGCTGGCCCCGATCACCCCTAAGGGCTTCTCCACCTCCCCCTGCTCCTAAGTGGCGATCGGGGCTGGCAGCTGCCTCTCGCACCCACTGCTGGCACCGGCCCCGCTCACACTCACAGCTGGCACCAGAGCTGCTGCTCACACCCGCTGCCCAGCGTTGGTCCCGATTGCTTGGTGCCATTAGCAGGTGAGAGTGCAGGCTCCACTCGCATCCACTGCTGGCACCGGAGCCACCACTCACACCCACTGCTGGTGCCCAGTGCTGGCCCCGATCGCCCCTGAGGGCTTCTCTACCTCCCCCTGCTCCTGAGGGGCAATCAGGGCAGCAGCCACCGCTTGCACCCGCTAATGGTGCAGGTCCCGCTCACACCCACTCAGGCTGGTGCCGGCCCTAATTGCTCTGCACTGTCAGCGGTTCAAGTGGGGTCGGCCTGGGATCAGTGGTGGTGGGAGCAGGGAGGAGCTGCCGGCAGAGAGGGGACCGGGGGCCACCATGGGAGGGACCAGGAGGGGGGCACAGGATGGCTTAAGCCATCCGCAGCCTTGTAGGCCACAGTTCCTTTAAAGGTGCACGGATTCGTGCACTGGGTCCCTAGTATAAATATATTTGTTGTAGGAGTCCCAGGAAGAGAAAAAAGGAGAAAGGTGAAGAGACAATATATTAAGAAATAATGACTGAAAGTTTCCAAATTGGGTAGCAGATTTGAATACAAACATCCAGGAAGCTCAGCAAACTTCAAGTGTCCTGCACCAAAACACATTACAATGAAACTGTAAAAAGCCAAAGATAAGAGAGATTCATAAAAGCATCAAGAGATACGTGACTCATCACATACAAGGGATCCTCAATAAGATAACCAGAAATTATCTCATCAGAAACTTTGGCAGCCTGGAGGCAGTGGACATATATACCCAAAGTGTTGAAAGAAAAACCAGTCAACTAAAAAACTTATATCTGCCAAAATTGTCCTTCAAAGGTGAGGGAGAAATTAAGACTTTCTCAGATAAATAAAAGCTGAAGGAGATTGTTACCATTAGACTTGTAAGAAATGCTAAGTCTTGTAAGTTGAAATACAAGGACACTAGATAGTAACTCAAAGCAGTATGAAAAAATAAAGAGCACAGAAAAGTTAAATACACAGGCAATTATAAAAATATTTTTGTAACTTAGCTTCATACTTCACATTTTGTTTTATATGTATTTTAAAAGACTAAATGTTAAAAAGAGTATTAGATTATGTTTTTGAACAAATGATGCATACTGATGTAATTTTATGACATCAAAAAATAAAAGAGGTGTAGGAAGGTTCTAAAGGAACAGAGTTTTGCATATTATTCAAATTAAGATTATATAAATTCAAATTAGAGGTGGCATTACTAATATAAGACAAAATAAATTTTAAAAGAGTTTACAAAAGACAAAGAATGACATTATATATTAATAGAAGGTTAAATACAACTGTTACCAAGATTGATATACCTAATTTTAGACCATTAAAATAAATACAGCAAGAATTGAAAAGAAAAAGATAATTCTAAAGTAATAATTAGAGATCCCAATGCCTCACTTTCAAGAATGAGTAGAACAACCACACAAAAGATAAGAAAATAGAGGACTTGAACAACACAATAAACCAACTATATTTAACAGAAATATACTAGTACAGACCCTTACTCAACAAAAAAAATATACGTTTTTCTCAAGTATACATGATATATTTTCCAGAATGACCATACATTAGGTCACAAATTCAGTCTCAATAATTTTAACATAATGTGGGTCAAAGACCTAACTGTAAGTCTTAAAACTATAAAAAATCTCTTAGAAGAAAATATAAAGCAAAAGCTTTCCAACATTAGCTTCTGTAATGATTTCTCAGATATAACCCTGAAGACACCGGCAAAAAATAAAATAAAAAGAGACAAATTGGATTTTGTGAACAATGGAAAAATGTGCATAAAAAGATGCTATTAATGAAATAAAACAACATCCACAGAATGATAGAAAATATTTACAAATCATATATCTGATAAGGAATTAATATCTAGAATATGTAGAAAACTCCCAAAACTCAACAACATAAAATCAAATAACTCAATTATATAATGGGTAAAGAACTTGAATAGACATTTCTCCAAAGAAAATATACAAGTGGCCAATAAGAATATGAAAAGATGTTCAATACCACTACCCATTAGGGCAATACAAATCTAAACCATGAGTTATCACCTCAAACCTGTTAGAACAATTACTCTTAAAATGTAGAAAATAATTGTTGGTGAAGGTGTATAAAAATTAAAACCCTGTGCTCTGTTGGTAGGAATGTAAAACGGTGCAACTGCTAAGAAAATCTGTGTAGTGGTTCAAAAAATTAAAAATAGAATTACTGTAGGATCTAGCAATTTTACCTCTGGATATGTTCCCCAAATAATTTAAAGTAGGGTCATGAAGAGACATTTGTACACCCATGTTCGTGACAACATTATTCACAACAGCTAAAATGTAGAAGCAACCCAAGTTTTCACCCACAGATGAATGGATAAGCAAAATGTGTTATGTACATACAATGAAATATCATTCAGTCTTAAAATGGAAGGAAATTGTGACATATGCTACAATGTGGATGGACCTTGAGGGCATTATGCTAAGCGAAATAACCCAATCTCACACACACACACACACACACACACACACACACACACACGCACACACACACACACGACAAATACTGTATAATTCCAGTTACATGAGGCACTCAGAGTAGTCAAAATCACAGAGAGAAAAAGTAGAATGTGGTTACCAGGGCTGAGGAGAGGGAAGAATGGGAGTTATGGTTTCATGGATATAGAATATCAGTTTTGAATGATCACAAGAATTATAGAGATGGATGATGGTGATGTTTGCACAGCAATATTAATGTACTTAATACCTCTGAACAATACATTTAAAAATAATTAAAATGGTAAATTTTATGTAACAAGTATGTTACTACAACATGAAAAATTGAAAAAAAGTGCCAGAGGAAAACAAACATCCTTTTAGTTGTTATGCTCTATCTAAGGCATGATAAAAATTTCCTCACTATGTTGCTTTGATAGTTATGTTGATGTTTCACATAATCTTGAATAACTGCTGCACTCTATAATATTTTTGTATAAAAATACATCCTGCCTCCTCTTATACTTCAAATGTTATTAACATCAACATAAACATAAAAATTTCTCAATTGTTTTCATTGAAGTTGCCTCAGAAATTATATATCTTAATATTGGAATTGTGTATACAAATCAAGATTATGTAATAAAATCAGATGCCTCGTCTATAGCTTAAAAAAGTAAAAGACTACTTGTAAAGACACAGAGAACTAGTATGACAAATGATTAGCACCAATATTTGCATAACACGTTCAGATACTATTTACATATATTATCTTAGTTAATACTCCCAATACATTTTAGTTGTAGTTATTCTTAAAAATTTTACAGATTTTAACAATGTACCATTTTAGTAGATACACTGCATGGCCAGATTATTATGATCTCTGAACGCTCAGTGTATTTGTATCTCAAATGGGTACCAAAAGTATTCTAGACTCTTGCTGGAGATCAACCACCTATTTGCCCTGAGCTTTCTATCAGCCAGTGCAAAGGGGAAAGCTGATCAAGTGCAAGATTTATAGTATCTTTGATATCAAATAAATGAGGTACTCAAGAGAAGTACACTGAGTGGCTAGATTATTATGCGTTCAGAAATCATAATAATCTGGCCACTCAGTGTATATTCTAAATATTGCAATCTCAGCCCTTGTTCTAGCTGGCTAAAATACAAGTCACTTTCCTTAGATGTCTATATGCTCATCTCATTTCAGTCATTTTGGTGCTCTTAGTTTTCTTAAAAATAAACAAAAAAATCCAAGTTTTGATTGATCCCACTTCTTGGCCACTGGCTTCTCCTCTGCCTAGAATGTTCTTCCTTTAGGTCCAAACAGGGTCCCTCCCTCCCTTTATTCATTTCTGCTTACATGCCAACTCCACAGGGGGCTCTTCCCTGACCAACTTATGGAAGACTTCTACCTGCTCACTCACCAGTCCCACAGCTTTCTTCATTTTTTTCTTCTTAGTAATTGGAAATATTTTTAATTAAAACATATTTGTCTGTTTACTTTTATTATCTATCTCCAAATTAGACTCTGCATAGCCCCTTGAGAACAAGCGCTATGTTCTGTGCACCTCCGCAGAGAGGCAAGCAGGGCTCAGAAGTCATCAATAAATGTATGAATCATAGAATGCTCTGAAATGGCAAGAGGCTCTCTCTGCCAGCTGTTAATATTTTGGGAAAAGGAGCCCTCCCTGACTACTAGGGCTCTCCTTGCAGTTCTATAAGATATTGTGAATATGTGTTTCATAGAAGAGGACGTCAGGTGAAAGGAAATGTGTAACATCTAGAGTTAAAGCGCTGGTTACAGCTTCAGTGACTGACAAAGTTACAGATGGAAGCTTCGCATAAGACAGTGAATGAAACAGCACCAACTGCAATAAGCTAGCTCATTTGCAGTTTGTTGTTTTCATAAAACAGACCCATCAATCAACCGAAACCAGCTGCTCGGTTTTCAGAAGCTGTGGGTGAAATTCTTTACTGAAAAGGATAATAAACTCAAGGCTAAATTACATGCAAGCCTCTAATTCAGAATTGCCCTCCTAGGCTTTCATTAAACTAGCACAGAATAAAACAATTTCTTTCACTTGACTTTTGAATTTGTCCAAGGTCCTAATAACCTTCATGGGTCAGAGGGAAAGAAAATCTTGTTTTTGTGAAGCCTTCATATTCTGCTTCTGATAAATGAATATAGCTGAGACAGTCCTGGATGGATTTTTTTATTTTCAATGTAAAGATACAATTTTAATCACAATAACAGACATAAATTACTACTCACTCACTTGACTCAATTTACGCCTGACTGTAAACTACATAATATACAGACTCCATCTTAAACAGGCTTAGTTTCCTCACTTCTTTTTAAGAGCATGCAGACCACTTTTAGTGTTCAGTTAGTGTAGCTTTTCATCACATGCTAAATTCCTCAGGGGTTTCGGATTTTCAAAATAATTTTCTATGACCAATTATTATGCACAAAACATACAGTTTTCCCTTTGTGTGACTTACAAAGTTCTGGCCAACTTTGTAAGAGATGTTTCATTGGCACTTCAGCTCCAAGTTTCTCCCATGTGAGCTGACTTTTCTTATCCTCAGCTTGTGTGAATAGAAATTACAATGTCAGTTCCATGCTTTGCTCATTATTTATATGGTATGATAAATGCATCTGGCAAATGCCTTCAGAACCAAAAGATGCCTATTTCTTCACTCCAGGCTTGGATTGCATTAGCTGCTTTCTCCTGTCTCAGATAAATCTCTGCTATAAGAACACAGCTTATTTAGTAGCACTAATGGGACATCTAGATCTGTGTGTGTGCATTTTTTTCTTAAACTGAATCACCCTGACTCTAAAACTGGACCCATTATGTTAATTCCAATGGTTAGGCTGCAGATCCCATATGTCTAAACTCTGTTCTAGGAATGGGCTTCGTTTCAGAAGTAAATGCCTCTGCTAAAGTAGGTCTGATATATTTTTTTTGCAAGATCTCAAAGGGGAATACAAAGCTAAGCCTTGAATGGGCATTATTTTGAATCCATTAGTTGAACACCTACAATGTGACAAGAGCTAAAAAATAAATAAGGTCTTCCCTGCATTCCAAGTTCAAATCTGAAATGACAGATAGACAAAAAGCAACAAATAAAAACAATATATAAAAGACAGCCCTGCAGATATAAACAGGCATTATAGA
Organism: Eptesicus fuscus; assembly: GCF_027574615.1. Lineage (NCBI taxonomy): Eukaryota > Metazoa > Chordata > Mammalia > Chiroptera > Vespertilionidae > Eptesicus > Eptesicus fuscus. The sequence goes on along the minus strand of NC_072475.1, from coordinate 87,302,361 downwards.
GGATGTATCATCAAGACACAATACAACACTCATATAAAACGTTAAAAAAATCTATTCAGAGAAAAAGACAGTAAAAAAGTCATGGCTGTATAAAACTTCATGCAATGTCTGGAGAATAGAAAATGACTCCATCTGGTCTGGTTTGTCAGCTGCAGATATGCAAAGTATTTGAGTGGTAAATGTGCCTGGATATCAATCTCAATGCATACTAATGAGCCAGATTATAGAAATTAGATCAGTGACTCTCAGAATAATCAGACAGCTTGTTAAACATAGATTTCAAATCTATCCACAGAGGTTCTGACTTAGTATGTCAGGGGTGGGGGGTGGACTGAGAAATATGCATGTTTGATAAATACCTCAGGACATTTTGATTCAGATCAATACCAACCTCATCCCATCAAACGGGGTCTCTGCTCTAGGCCCTCATCTAAGAGACTCCCTGTGCTTTGGACTGTCTTTCTCAAAACTTTCGAAGTTCCTCTGTAATGTTTGGGATCAGTTTGACTGCCATGTGGCACATCCCAGGATCCACAAGGGTTTTGATTCCAGTCTGCGCCTTCAGGATCCTCCTCTACTCCCTACTACAGTCATGAGTTCAACACATGTCTCAGTGAGCTTTAGGGATTGGGCCCATGAGTTGTCCCATAAACCCAGCATTTCCTCCATGGGATAGATAAATTCAGGGTGCTATGATAGAGCTGACACATAATTTAAGGTGACTCTCACATAGACACAAGAAAAGTTCAGACCTCCAGGCTGCCTATATCCATGACACCTGGACTTTGAGCCTACCTAGCCTGTGTGTCAGCTCTTGTCTTTTCAATGGCTCTTGCCCATCTGTGTTCTGAATTCCATAGTGGTGACCATCTGCTCTGAAGCAGCTGATTATGGTAGGGTTAATGGTAAGCATCCTATTTATCCTTCACCACTGGAATCCAAGGAAGTTTTCCCATTCCCTCCACCAGCTTTGTGCCATGGGTCGGGAAGTCCTTCACAGGTAGCCACATGTTGCTCCATAATGCCAGTAGACCATTCTGGTTGCTATTCTTTCTTGCATCTGATTGTTGTGGTCACCTTCTGCTCTTGTAGGTCAGGTTTAAGCTATGCCAGATGAGGGATGTGAACTTCATTCAGATGCACAAATATTTGTTGAGTTCCTATTATGTCCCAGACGTGGTGCAAGGTTTGAGGACATAGGCACAACTAGTCATGACCTCTATTATTAAGGAGGTCACAGTTTGTGAGATGGACAAATAAGATAAATGAATAAAAGTTACTGTGATAAATTACATAATAGTGGAAGGCATAAATCACCAGAGGAACATAGAAGAGTGAGAAGCTAATTCTACCTGGACTTGCATTTATATCAATCCAGGATATGTTTATAGGTAAGTATTTATTTATTTACTTAGTCACGCAGCAAACATTCTTGTGGATGTTTATATGGGCCAGATATTACACTGGTCACTGAAAATGAAGATAATTGCCAAAGAATGGCATAAATGATACACCATTGCAAATTGAAATGAGTTGAACAATAAATGAACCTTAGTTAGGTTGTGTTCTTCCTCAGGAACATCTTCCTCATCTGTTCAAGATGAGAGGAAGAGTTTTTGTAAGGATTATTGAAAAAAATTAAAGGCTGAGATGATGTTTCTAGAATTATTTAAATATCAGCATTTATCTCAGGCCCTTCCTGGGGAATGATTACTTATTTAGAGTTTTACCTTGGGTTGCCTTCTCCCTAACTATAAACTACACACAGCCAGTTTGTTTAGAGTTGATTCCCATTTTGCTTGGCAAGGCTTTTAAGAGTTTCGAATACTCTTAATGATGAGAATCTGGGTTAAGTGTAAGGCTGTCTGTATATTGTGTCATCATCTTCAATAACAAGCCTCTTCACCGAATGCTATACAGGGGAATGCTCCTACACATGAACTCAGTGAGCTGTTGGCCTGGACACCAGCCTCATCTCATCACTGGAAGGAGTGATGCAGTATACTAACACGTAAGTTCTTGGAATGCATCTTGATTGCCACCTGAGATAATGCACTTTGAAAATAGCAACAACATTCTTACTATTACCAACATTTTATTTGGCATCGGTGAAAATACTCCTTGAACTAAACATCACAATAACAAGAGGTTAATTAATATCATCATAGCTTTTGGAAGCAATTTATTGATTTACTTTGTATAGCTTACTATGTGAGATCCTAAGGTTTGAAAAACATTGACTTGCAGCTTAAGGGTGACTTATTTAGGCTACAGAGTAGTGCCTATATAATGAGATAAAAATTTTATTGCATTAAATTGAAAACTCTTTGGATAGTATCGGAAACATTTGACTGGTGAAGAATTATGTTATAAAACAGTGGGTATTTTATTCCATTTCAATCCTGTGTGGAAACTAAAAACATGATGGCCAAAATATTTATGATACCATTTCTTCTAGCTGGTGAAGTATGGGATCAGTTAACAGTGGTTTGCAATAAAGTATTTTGGAAATTACCAATTGCCATATTTTAAACCTGCATATACTGATAGAGGTTTTTTTCTACATATATAGTAAGTACTTCAAATTTCATAGTTTTGTGTTATGCTGTCACTGCATACAATTATTTTCTTAGCTTGAATTTGGGACATTTTTTAACTTCCTCTCCCAATATAATGTTTCCAGAGAAACTCTGGTTATATGAATGCTATTTTTGAACCTCAGCTTCAAATTGGCCACTACTTAGTGTAGAGGTTTAACATACAAAAATATCAATGGTATCTATGTTATTACAGTCAGGTATTTTCCATGGAGAGTAAAACCTGAATTCTTTATTCCAGAATATGTGAAGGCAAAGGCTTTAATACATGTGAGGATGAGGTAGTAGAGCTGGTACCATAGAGATTCCTAGGACCCTGCAGAAACTGGGAGCTCATTAGTGCAGAGGACGGCACTAACACCGCTGAGCCACACTGTTCTCCACGCGGCGACTTAGTAAGTTCAACCCAACATTACAGCATCTCTTTCTATTTGGTGTGAATTTCTCCTGGATTATCTCTATATAAATTTCAGTGGTATCACTAATTTCTGGATGAGTGATCTCTAAAGTAAGGTATAGACAATCAAGTACCAAAGACAATAGACGGAAGAGTAAAAAACAGATTAGAGAACTCAATTTCATTTATCATTTTTACTTTTTGGGTATGTTTCATGATGCACAGAATATATAAGTAAAAGAAGAAGCTATGATATTTGTAAGTAAATAAATATATGTTTAAAGTGCATGTTCAAAATTTTAGTTCAAATGTTTGAAATCACTGTTATCGATTATACCAGTCTAGATTATGCTTCCATAATAAACAACATACAAATTCAGGTTCTCAACACCACAAAGTGCTATCTCTATGTTACACAATGTCTGCTGTGGGTCTGGGCAACTCTTCAAGACAACTGTCCTCATGCAGTAACTCAATGGGGAAGGCCTAGCATTCTGCAACAGCTCACTCTTAAACACATGGCCTCCTAGGTCTGGGCAGCAGGGAAAGAAAGAAAGGGAAGTTATACACAAACTCTTAAACGCATCTTATAATCAAAGAAAAACCCAAGGCCATGCCTAATTTTAGGGCAGCGAGTCAATACAACCCTCTATGAGAAATATTGGTGAACAAATATAATATCTACTGCATACTTTAAGCACAAATCTAATCTGTAATACAATTTATCCATTTCTAAATATATTGTAAATGTTTACACACACATTCACATAAATACAACACAATCAGTGCTGAGTATAGAACTAAATATATATTTGTATTTATATTAAATGAATATTTTTATTTTTATATATTTGTATTTATATTAAATTAATTATATATTTGTATTTATATTAAATGAAAATTTAGTATGTTCATATTTTAATTAACATCACATTTTAAAGTAGAGCCTATATGTTAAAGTTTCACTAGCCTACATTTCTTTCTACTTAAAATTGTCCTTTTATTTAAGATATAAAATCATTTAATAGAAAGGAGATAAAAATATTTCTTTCTAGCCCTAGCTGGTTTGGCTAGGTGGACAGAGCCTCTGCCTGCGGACAGGAAGGCCCCGGGTTTGATTCCAGTCAAGGGCACATGCCTGGGTTGCAGGCTCGATCCCCAGTAGGGAGCATGCAGGAAGCAGCCCATCAATGATTCTCTCTCATCATTGATGTTTCTATCTCTCTCCCTCTCCCTCTCTGAAATCAATAAAAATATATTTTAAAATATGTATTTCTTTCTAGTCTTCTATTAGGCATGATGTGAAAACAGATAAAATTCATTCATCTTCAGCATGAAGATCATATTACATATTTAAGTTGGAAGAGAGGAATTATGATTATAAGAAAACTTGGAATTTTGGCATTCTTATTCCACAGAAGCAACTGAGGTATTCAAAATACAGACAATTTTTTAAAATACAGACAATTCACTAGCTTTTATGCCAAATTCCATCCGTTTGAAAGGACTTGGCTTTTCACAGCCAAGTTTTAAGCATGAGGAAATTATAAGTGGAAACACATTGTGTCCTCTGATCTTAGAGGTGGCAACTTTTGCTACGAAGCTGGGTGGGAGATTGATCTCATTCTTTGGTTTTCCACTTTTTGATGAAGAATTTAAATTTGCTATATTTTAACCAACAGTTTAAAAAATATTGCACAGCCTCAGTGAAAGAGCAATGCTTCATAACTACATAATAGCTTCATCAACAAATAAGCGTCTGCTTCCTGCAAGGAAGCCACAAATATGTTGAAAGGCCCCAGCTCTCTGCAGGATGTACAAAGATCTCTGTTCGAGTCACTGTTGGAGTGTGTTTCTGCTTTGTGGTGGCAGCGGTTGTCTGGTGCGTGGTTGTACATTTAAAACACATCTTACATCTTACAGATTTTTTAATAATGCATTCTCAGGGAGAAAGGGAGACCAGTTTTTTGGTTGTTTTTTTTCCTATGCTCTAAGCACTTAAAGCACTTCTCTGATGACTTATTGGTTTTCTTTAGCAATTCAAGATTGATTAAAAGGGGAATAAAGAGGATTTTTTAAGGAAAGTAGAAAAAAATCACCTAAAACTTTTTCTTGTTTGCAAGCTTGTTTTATATTTATTTTGTGTCAATGCCACAAAATCTTTAATGGCTAAGCTAAGATCTTAACTGGGTTAAATAAACCAAACTCATTTTTCTTGAAGTCTTTTCATCTATTGATATTAGGTCCATAACATTTACTCGTTCATTCACTCCCAATTTCCATGTATTATAATCGATGATGATGTGTGTTTCCAGCACTAAGTTATTATCATCTAAGACAAAAAACAACAACATTCTTCTAGGTCAGACTTTTTAGGGGGCAAGTATCTTGAGTCTTTCCATGACCTACTATACTGATTATATGATTAGATGATGACTTCGGCACATTTTGCTTGAAGAGTTTCCTTCAGACCTGTGTCTTTCAGAGCAACTTAGTTCTGCATTAAAACAAACGAGCCTGGTCCATTTCTATACTTGTTTATTGTAGGAGCAAATTTTACACCCTTTAATAAAATTATCTAGAGTATAATACAAATATATTATAAGCAGTTTTCTAAGATTCCCTTGCTGGATGTCTAAGATGTATTTATTTTTTTTTAAATATGTTTTTATTGATTTCAGAGAGAGAAAGGGAGAGGAAGAGAGAGGTAGGAACATCAAAGATGAGAATCATCCATCGGCTGCCTCCTGCACGCTCCCCTACTGGGGATGGAGCCTGCAACCCAGTAATGTACACTGACTGGTAAACAAACCATCACCTCCTAGTTCATGGGTAGACACTCAACCACTGAGCCACACCAGCTGGGCTAAGATGTTTTTAAAAATAAATCAATGCATTCTTGTAAATGAAATGATGGTCTATTTTCTTATCTAGTAAATATGAAATTTGCCTTTAAGCTAGATTATAATTTAAGCATAATGAAGATATGGGTTAATTTCTAAATAACCTACAATTTCATAGGTAATATCAAAGGTAAAATCTGTGATTTTTAAAAACAGTTAAGGATAATTCCTTTATTATCCTTAGAAACTTTCTTTATTTTAGATCTCCTTTAATTTTAGGTAAGTTATTTCTTATTAGTGCTCTAAGTTATTCGAGGTCAATTACACCATTATTGTCCATCATTTGACTAAATGCTAAGTAACAAAAATTTTAGAATCCTCAATCCCCATATTAGAAATCATCTCTTTTCTCATATCCAAGCAAAATAATTCTTAATTTTTTATTTTCCAATATTTAAGTGATTAAGGAAATGTTTTCTGTACCATTTTCAGTTTCTCTGATTTCTTTGAATTTTGTGAACTTCAGTTCTATGTGAGTACTAGGATAAAAGTGATTACTTTTAAGTACTCACCACCCTATTCCAAAATGTTAGCCTCTTCTACATAGCCTTTAGCTCACTAGTTTTTAACTTTCACCCTCATCTGCCACTTCACCTCCTGGAAAAATCTGGCAAACAACAACAAACACATACCAAGAAATTTTTTACCTTCCTACTTAGAAAGCTTGCTTAAGTTTATAGAGAAAATGTAAAATAAAATTGATCCTTGAGCTTATATATTATGGCTATCCTCTGAGAAATACATTTTTCTTAATAGGTAAGTAAGTAAATTTATAAATAACAGAAAAAGTGAGTTCAGGGTTAGGCAGTTCCTTGATTCTTGAAGTCTTCTGAATACAAGTCTATGGTTTTCATAGTCCTCAGCGAGGACTTCCTTCCTAAGATTTTGCATCAGGAGGGTCATTGGCAGCACTGCAGCTCACGGCAGCCAGGATAGCTCTCCCCACTGCAGGCCCACTGCAGGAGCCAATTCAACCCAGACTTATTGAGCATTTACTACGTGCTGAGGATGGTATGCACATTATCTCATGTAATGCTCCCATTAGTTCTGCACGCTGTGTCATACTGTTAGTTCACACATGAGGAAATGAATACTTAGAAGCACTGCATTCTCTATTCAAGGTCAACAGCCCATATCTGACAGAGTTCAGAACTCAAATCCCAGGCCTATTTGACTGCAAAGTCAATAACTTTACCCTTCCTGCTCTCATCAAATCTGTCCCTCTCATCATGTCCTTCCCACATTCAAACCAAGTGACAAATTCTGGGAATTTGTTATTTATCATCTCTATTTGATAAATTTTAACATGTTTTAAGTTGAAGAGGAAGCAACTTGGTACATAAATGACCTGCAAATTAACACAAATTTCAATGGCAAATGGGAACTACTGAAATAAAGTACCTGAAATACAATTGAATTAAATTGTAGTCTTTTTTACAAAAACACAACATAATGAGTGAAATAATTATCTGTTGCAGGGTACATTGTATCCCCTGACCTCAAGAGGCCTATTTTAACTAGGATGTGTAGGTTATGCTCAGATTAAAATACCTGCTTCAATAAAGCATTTTCACATTTAATATATTGCCATATTGGAGAGGGTATAGGCTGGGCTGAGGGACAACCCCCCTCCGTGCACGAATTTCGTGTACCGGGCCTCTAGTCATAAATATAATAGAGCAATTATTATCTCACAACATAAGAGATGAGGAATAGCCACATTTCGCCAAAGAACAATATTATTATTTGTTAAAATTTTATGGCTTTAAAAAATAATTCTGTTTCACTTGAATTTCACTAATTGACCAGTAAACAAAAATGAAAAAGTAAGTTCGAATAATGTTATAATGTTGAACAATAAGCAAAATTACAAAATATTTCTCCTTGGCTGACAAGTTTTTCTTTGTGTTAGGAGTATAATCCAGTTTCCAGTGAAAGTAGTCTGGCTTTGCTTTGAAAGCTACTTATTTGCTTCTTGACTACAATCATGTGCTTTCAATTTCTTTTGCATTTTACCACTTACTTTCTACAGGAGTCTTTTATGGATGAACGACTGCCTGGCAAAATAGAAACTGAACCACAGTATATAATTAAGTTCTTTGCACAATGGAAGTTAGTCATCGACACAATTAAACCACTGGCTTCGGAATCCAGCACTGAAAGAATGAACAGCATAACCAAAAAACACTCATTCCAATAAGATTTTCCTACATCACGGGACTGAAGGCCTCTGCCTGCTTTTATGGTGTCATGACAAGAATTCAAAATAAATCATCTTTCTAAAACTGAAAAGAATTCATGTCAGATAGTATCTTGTTTCTTCTACATTGTTTTTCTAAAATTATTTTATGGTTTTTAAACTCTGAAGAGAGATTTCAGAATTTTGGTGGCAAGATATAATAATGTAGATAGTTTTTGGTCAAAGCCTGGAAACAATTTTATAACATAAAAATGTATTTTCTTACACAGAATTATTTAATAATATTTTGCTGTTTTAATATAGTGCATAATGTAATAAGTGCAATAAAATATAATTGAAAGAGTTAAATGTATTTTAATATTTTTAGTTTTAATTAGAAATGATATACTTGGGAATGTTCCCAAACTATTTTAACTTATGATGCAAAATTAAACTTCAAGTGAATGGTCAGACATGGATCTAGAGTTTTAAAATCTAATAGAGAGCCACTATGTTGGTGAAAATGTAATGAAAGAAACAAGGAAACTGACTAGGTATGGTTTGTTTTTGAAATTTCATTTTTCAAGTGAGATGTGAGACTAACATTTTTTAAGACGAAACAATGCAAGGTCAATTAATTAATACAAATGTTTCAAATTAGCTCTTGCTCTTTGGTCAGGTTATTGAGTGAAATCATATTGATAGGTTCTATAGAAGCACCTACGCATACAGATAAAAACATAAAAAGAAGAATAACACATTTAAATAGATGTCATGAAGGTGTGATAATTTTTACTCTTCTGGTGACTGCAATTATTTTTGATACTGATACAGTGTCTAAAGTATTTCATGTAAAGAAGACTGAATGTAATATGGTCTTATTGTTTGTAAGATTCCTAAAAAAATTCCTCCTTTGATATTTTGTCATCAAGTTTTCATTATAATTACTATTTCATAGAGATTTGACTACAAACATATATATAAAAACATAAATATCTAGAGAACTCCAAAGATATGCTGCAATTAGCATTTCTGACACAACTTTTGACTCAGTGGGTTATTTTATAGAGGATCACAATTTCTGATAGATAGTAATTAAGTGTGATCACTTGACTTACTCCTATAACCCTCTGTCGTATTTTATAAAATTTTAATATGAGGTAAGGGGGAGGATACCCATTAATTTGCTGGAAGATTAATAAAGGAAATATAAAATATTGTAAGTACAGTTTGAGTTTGGTTTTCTAAAACCTTTTTTTTGTTGTTGTTGTTGTCAAATTGCCTATGATCCCCCTGCACTCACCTCTCACTGGATCACACCATCCTTAGCTTTTCCCTTAGGATATTAAAAACCCATTTCTCTTTCTTCCTTGAATGTTACTATTCCCTCACAGTACTCTGCTCAGGATTTCACTATGGCTATTTTCTCCAAGGAATTTATCTGTTAATTCATTGGTGGATATCTGTGGATTAATAAATTACCTCTTTAGGGAAAGCGAGGAAGTCATTGTGCTTTATACCATAGCAAACTCATACATGTGAAAACTTTCAGGTCCCGTGAGTTTTTGTTGGGAATGTACTGAGACAGATTTCCCTTTCCACACACGAGGCAGGCAGCCACGTACTGACCTAAAGCAGGGAAAGTCAACATCTGGCTTTGGGGTTGATATTACACAGACCATCATCGAATCTGATTTAAATAAGGTTGAAGTAATCTGGGTCACTGAAGAATAGAGTGGAAGGTATAATTAAGTATCCCAAGATCAAGTTGGAGAGTGACACAAGTGGGTGGTAAGAAAAAAAAAAAACTGGATTAAAAAAATAAAATATACATTGGATGAAAACATTGGCAGAGTGGAACTTATTAGTTTATGATTCAAAACATTTTCCAAGAGATTAGTTATAAAATGCGATGCTGCCTGGTGGTCATGCAAAGGGATCCGTGGAATGTCCAGGCATACGAGCTGCAGTCTGGTCAATGAAGCTGAGTCAGAGGTGGATAGCTGGGACAACATCAGGGGCAGCGTTATTCTGACCAGCAGCTGAGACCTTGAAAGTCTGGCAGCTCGTCTTTCTTGGCCTCTTGTGGAAATATTACTGAGACTGAACTATTTTAAAGAAGATTGATGTTCAATTCAATATGTTTATTCCTTTATGCATCTGCCAAAAATCATTATTGAGTGATTGTCATGTGTCACATAGTCAGCTACAATAAGGTATGACTCTTGATAACTAGGAAGATGTTAGATTCCAGCTAAAGAGAGAAATAGTGCCTGAATGAGACACCACAAGGGGCTTGATGAGAAAAGAGAATGTAGACGTGACCTGGACTAAGGGGTTCAGAGAGTTCTCAGTGAACAGGGCTCCTCAGCAGTAATGAAAGACAAAGAGGAGTAAGATGAAGAAAGATCAGAATGCTCCAGGGAGCTGTCATGCAAGGCTTTGAGGTGAAGGCTGTCCGATACGTTAGAATCATACAGAGTATGCAAGAGGGCAAGCAGCCCTTGACCCTGAAGGATATTTAATGCCCTGAACATAAACTTGGACTTTACCATCTAAGTTACGGAGAGCAATTGAAGAGTTCCAAGTACAGAGGGTAACACTTGTAGAATTGCCTTTTTTTTTTCTTTTTTTATTGTTGAAAGTATTACAAATAGTAGTACATATGTCTCCTTTTTTTCCCCAATTGACCTTCCCCAAGCCTCCCCTAGCCCCCAGCACATGCAACCGAGAGACTTGTATGCATGCAAATAAGCATAACCAATGGATGTAAGACACTGGGAGGGGGTGAGGGCATGTGTAGAATTGCCTTTTAAAATTGTTCTAGACACAGTGAAGAAAATTGTTTGATTAGAAGCAAGATTAGAGTCAGGGAAACCAGTTGGGCAGTTGTTGAAGTTAGGAGGAGAAATGAGAAGAATTTATTTCTTTTTAAAGTGGTGACCATGAAGATTATATTTACTGTAACTTCTTATTTGTTTAATATAGCACTCATCACATTATAAGCTTGCCTGCTTGCTTTTAAACTTTAAAAAATGTGATTTTTATTGCTTTAAGATTTTCTTCCTTGGCCTCACAACTAATTCATAGTTTCTGGACAAAGAATGTAATGGACTCTATCACATATGAATAAACCTTAATCAAGAGAAGATACCTTCAACAGATAAATTTATATATTAAGTAGTTAATTCAGAAATTGAGTATCATATGCTAAATACCTTTTTATAATTAATTTCAAGAGCGACATTTTATAAGAAAATTGTCCTCTAAAACAGTGTTCACTTATCAAGCATCAGGAAGGACTCATGCTTTTGGGGAGTGTGATTCAATTTTAAGGGTAGTTTGATCACTTATGAAAAAATATTATATTAGCAAAAAACTTAACTTTTCCTTTTCTACATCTTCACTAGTAGAAGCTTCATATACAGAAATAAAATTATTTTTTAAATGAGAGGAAATAATTGAAATGGACATTTATAGAATATTAAAAGTAACAAAAATCTGGCATATTGGTAATAAGAAAGCAAAATGTTACTTTTAGAGAGTAAGTCCTAGAAATTCTGCCTTCTGTTACATTACATTCAAATCAATAATTCTATTTTTTTATTATAGTTGGGCCATATTAATGTATAAAATGCCTGGGCTTATAATCAAAATATATAGGTTTGAATTTTAGTTTCTTCTGTACTTACAGACTATTGCCATTGTTTGTTTGTTTGTTTTTTGTGTGTGTGTATGTGTGTGTGTGTGTGTGTGTGTGTGTGTGTGTGCTGATTGTGAAGCCATGCAATAGTCTAACACTCACCACTTAAGAAATAGTGCTGATAGCTAGGTCACTATGTCAAGTGTTCAAAAAACACAAAAAGTACCTAAATACATAGATACACTTTTAAAAAAATTAGATATACAAAGTTCAAAATTAGCCTCAAGGCATCCTATTTATAAATGTTATATAACACAATTGTTAAATATATTTAACTATGACAGATACTATATGTTGATATTTATTTATCTTACCATTTTTTAATTTTTTGTTGAATTTACTTGGGGGGACTTTGGTTTAATAAAATTATATAGGTTTTAGGTGTATAATGCTATAATACATTATCTGTATATTGTATTGTGTGTTCACCACCCTGAGTCAAGTGTCTTTCCATCATCATTTATTCTCAATTTTTAAACAGAATTTTATTCGTACATGAGAGGTCTAATACCTAAGGCACTACAGAATCCTAATTTACTATAAACCTTTCAAGTTTATGATTATTCTCAAAGCAATGAGATAGAATCTGCCTTAAGTATGACTTAAATGTTCTCCACCAGTGCTACACTGTAGTGTTTAAGAAAAAAACTACATTGCAGAAATTTGAAAATTATGCTTTGACACCCAAAACTTTTTCTCAGGAGACCATAAACTCTGATGACTTGCTAATAGCCACAAGCTTGGAAAACATGAGAGTTTTATATGAACATTTCTTTTAGACATCTACTATTTTTTCCCATGTTACTTACAAGCTATATATTTGCATATATTCTGTCCAGTACATAAGGATGCTCCCAGTTGCAGAGAATTTGTATGTTTCGGTAACACTAGACAAAGGTTTGGAGAGTCTGACTGCTGGGATCACGGCTAAAATAAATTAAACGTCTGTGTGTATGTGATCCTTAGTGCCAAGGGTTAATATTCACTTCAAAAATATAAATGCATCTTGGAAAATGTCAAATGCTACTACATAAAATATGAACATTTTGATATTTTATACCATTTTTAAAAATTGCAACTTTACTCAACATGGTTTCTCTAGGTTAGCAAAATAAATGTTTCCACTGTATCTTCAACCAAGCATTGTAATTGTACTTTTTTGAGTTGAGGAAGAATGTCTCAAGTACAGCCAAATCAAAGTATGGGCAGTGGGGGGGTGCAATGAAATATAGATCTCAAAATCCAGATGTTCACTATTGAAAATTAAATTTCCACATATAAAGATTGATATATCTTAGGGTTGATCAAATAACTGAAGTTTCATAGTCTTGTGGGCTGTCCTTAGTAGGATCTAGAAGGATCTAGTTGGTGTGTGTCTATGCTTACTGATCACAGAGTTTTAAAAATTTTTTGAGACAACATTAAAAATTAGAAATTTCCATATAACAATCCAAGTATTACTCTTTTATGAAAAGCAGGAATTATATGGAACTGAATAAAGGTTTCTGTTTTGCACTTGTTCACATTCATTTGAGACCTATAAACATTTGAGTTTGAAACACAGTTTTATACCAACTTTAAGAGTTTTTGTTTGTTTGACACATTGCACAAAAGCAGCAAATTCCCACTAATATTATGGAAAGAAAATATATGACATCATTGATTATATACAGGGTCAAAAGCTGGCAAGATAGACTTTAATTTTAATGTTTGTACAAATACTTTAATTTCTTGCTCAATGTCAGATGCTATTCCTAAAAATCAGCCTTCCTTCATGAAAATACTAATTTAAGCCTGTTTCATGTTATTAGAAATACTAGAGGCCCGATGCAAAAAATTCCTGCAAGAGTAGGCCTTCACAGCCACGGTGGCTGCCTCCCTCCCTCCCTCGCAGCTGCGGTGGCTGCCTCAATCCTGTGGCTGCAGCCCCGGCTTCATCTGGAAGATTGTCTGGAAAGATGTCTGGTCTAATTAGCATGTTATGCTTTTATTATTATAGATAAGAAATCATAATACACCTTGCAGACTCAAGGTGTATTAGTTATTGTATGAATCTTTATGCAAGTCTGTGATATCTATTTTCACTCTTTATAAATCTGTTTTATTAAATAACTTGTTTTTAAGAGATACAATTTATGGATAATTAAATTAATCAGAGGTGATATTATTATATAACCAAAATAGATCTTCATTACAATAGACGATGAAGATTATAAAGGAGGACGAAATACTAAGAGAGAGGTTTGGAGACATCATAGTTAATCATGCCTATAGTTTTCTATCGAAAATGTCAGGCTTATTATAATAATCTGACAATATATTTTCTTGCTGAACATAGTCGTCAGATTTTTAAAATTTTGCTTTGGAGAAAAGCATATTTTAAGCTTCTTTACTAGAGGAGCTCTCAATTGTCAAGTAATCCTCTCACCAACTTTGCTTTTTAAGCCATGGTAAGTGAACATAAATTTGTTTAATGACAATAAAGGGAAATACTATTCTCACCATAGGCAATCAATTAGTATTGTAACTGCTTGCATCTACTTTGCAGAATTACAACACTACAAAATATATCAATAAATGTCCCTGTACTTACAGACTATCGCCATTGTTTTTGGTGTGTGTGTGTGTGTGTGTGTGTGTGTGTGTGTGTGTGTGTGTGTTGTTTGTGAAGCCATGCAACAGTTTAACACTCACCACTGAAGAAATAGTGCTGATAGTTAGGTCACTATTTCAAGTGTTCAAAAAACATAAAAAGTACCTAAATACATAGATGCACTTTAAAAAAAATTAAATATGCAAAGTTCTCTGAGAAATCATATTGGTTTTGTGCTGTAAAAATATTTTTTGAAAATGCATACAATTACACACATACACACATTTCAGATAGACATATTTCACTGTCAGTTTTCAGATAATAATAGGAAACATAATTTTATGAGTTATAGCCTGCTTGACTTTAATCCTTTTAGACATTGCAACCACTTGATTAAGTGCTATATGAGTTTTCTCCCCCAACACTTTCAAAGTGTCATCTGTCATAGCCTTGCTGTCACAGCTATGAAATATGATTGTCTAATGATATTAGAGCCAAGAAATATGAGGTTGGGTCTGGCATCTTAGACCACAATGATTCCTTCCTGTAAACTGTGTAGCATAGTCCTTGTGTACAGAATGAAAGAGAAGATATTAATTGAAACCAAGAATATGGCAGATATGGGGAAAAAATAAACTAAAACTGTAACTTTACTTTTCTACCATATTAAATGCAGAATATCATGAATAAAGGATATTGCCTGCTAATTTTGATTTTGTCTAAGTAATAATTTTAAATGCATCATTGTCAGCAAATGAAAAATTATGTATTTGGGCTAAATCACTTGATCAGAACATTTGCAATGGCTTCAGTTGCCTACCTTAATATTGCATCAGATTTGTTGTTATGTAGTCCCTAAAAATATTCTAATATGCTGTTGATTCTAACTGTCAACTAAATATGAAGCATGACCTTATGGGCTTTGAAATAAGAAAAAGTATTTCACAGGAACATGTAATTCAGCTGTGTATCACTGAACAAGTTATTTGTGTTCTCTTTTCCTTCTTACATTTCTTCTTTGTAAAACTGCTTCCAGGATCTGACTGGAAGAGTTTTGTGGGGTTTTTTTTGTTAAGTAAAAAAATGCTTATATATGAAAGTTTAGCAGAGTGCTTAACACATTGTAGGTGCTCAATAAAAGATAACTATATTTATCATTGTAAATATTATTGGAGGCGTATTGTAAATATATTCATGTCTTTGTACAATAATGTGGTTTAGACTTATAATTTGGAAATTCAGGTCACCATTCCTGAACATGATTATACAAGTTGTAGAGAATGTATGTAATTTTAGTCTTTGCTCCCTTTTCTCCCTCAGCTCAGTGTGGTAAAAGCTCTACTCCAGGAAGGTGCAACCAAGAAGGTAAGATTCACTCTTCTCCCAGCTTCTTGTTTAGGTGATGGTTTCTCCTTGAGAAAAACAGGCTGTGGCCATTACTCATACTCTCCCTTGAGATCCATGTTGCAGAAATTCTATTTCAGGAAACACAGCCAAGAAGTCTTGAGCTCCTTCTTCCATTCACTTTGTAAGATGTGCTAATAAATTCTGACACAGGAGTGCCTGGCTAAGAATACAGTGCCCAGTCTTAAGGTGAAGTTGTCGCTGAAAGCGTAGAGGGTCACTGTCCCTGGCTCCAGCTCTGAAGCAGCAGCATAGAGTTTCTGCACAGGGACAGATTCAGTCCATGAGAACATAAATTGCTATAGCTCTCTCTAGAAGAATTTACTTTATTTGAAACATAGGAGAAACATTCATGCCAACATCAGGATTAAGATCAGTGGAGTTCTTGGTGCAGAGACAACAACAATCTCCATTACTAGAGTAGACCAGTTAGAAGTTTACCATGAGGAGTAAGGAAATAATTAGACAACAGATCCTTCCTGGAGTTAAAGCAAGTTTCAAAGACTGACCTGAAAGAAGTTCCTGAGTCTACCACTGCAAATGGGGCCATACTTTATTTTGATAAAAATGTTGAAGAATTTGTACTCCAGTGATTTGTTGAAAATAGTTTATCAATCAGCTCATAATTGGTGGAAGGTAACTGAAGGTGATGCCACTATAGCTAAACCATTCAAAGTTTAACAGGGAGATCAGGAAAAGAGACGGTCAAAGAGCTCAGCTAAAACTGCGGTTGCCTCTGTGTAGGTTCAGGGTGCGCTGTGCACAAGCCCGAGGCTGCATCCTCTGAAGACCAATTTCAGAAGCTGTACACTGTGAGAGAAATAAAATTAACTAAGATAGCCCAGCCAAGTCCCTAAATAAATAAAAAAACAAACAATAAGACTGAGGGAATAAAGTCAGGATCAAGTGTTACTACAATATATTTTCAAAAATGTATAGCTTTAACAAAGAAATTAATCAGTAGTGAAAACAAAACACACCCAGAAATATGTGATCTGTACACAAGAAAAAAATATAATAAACAGGTGATATAAATTGCCTTTGTGAGTACTAAATGATGCATTTAGAAGACAAATACTTCTATTCAGCTTTTATTAGTATTTTCAAAGAAAAAAGATAACGATGCTTAAACAATTAAAGAAAGGCATGATAACAGTGTCTTGTTAAGTAGTGAATACTGATAAAAAGATAGAAAAATGTTCTTTAAAAAATAAAAAAAATGAAAACTCTGGAACTGAAGTTATTAGAACCAAAATGAAAACTTACTAGAGAGGTAAATTCTTTTATCTGGCAGAACTCAAAAATCTGTGAATTTGAAGATAAGTCAATAAAAATTATGCAATGGAAAAATATAGAGAAAAAATATAAGGAAAAACAAATATACCCTCAGAGAAGTGTAGAACATTATTAAATGAAACAGAACATGCATAATAGAATTTTGAAAGTCAAGGTCAAAGAGAAATATCTTGAAAGCAGCAAGCAAAACTGATCTGTCACATATAAGGGAATTCCAATAAGAAGATCTACTTCTCTTAGGAAACAATGGAAGTCAGAAGACAGTGGTATGACATATTCAAAGTGCTGAAAGAAAAACCCTTCAATATAGAATCTTATAATTAGTAACTAGAGGCCCGGTGCACAAAATTAGTGCACAGGTGCAGTCCCTAGGCCTGGCCGGCAATCAAAGCGTGAACCTCTGGCATGGAAGGGAAGGTCCCAGCTGACCTCTGGGCTCTGGGCAGCACCTGGGCACCTGAGCCCCAGCACATCCCCCTCTGCTTGAGTCATGGGGCCCCTGCCCAGCTCCCTCAGTGCCTGGGAGCTGGAGGGCAGCCTCACCCACCACTTCTGCCACTGGTCGCTGTCTGCAGGGCAATCAGAGGTGCAATCAGGCCCCCACTCACAGCCACCTTGGCCTGGCGACATCTGCTCACCTGCTCCACCATCCTGCCACAGTCCTGCTGTTGTGGGGGCCCATCAGAACCAGCAGCAACTCCACTGCCGCCCACTGCCAGGGCCATGCTGCCGATGCCCACAATGTTTTGTGCTGGCCCCTAGTGGTTGAATTCCATGTTCAACTCCTGGCCAAGGGGACAATTTACATATTAGGCTTTCATTATACAGGACTAGAGGCCTGGTGCACGAAATTCGTGCACTCAGGGAGCGGGGGGGGGGGGGAGGGGTCGGTCCCTCAGCCCTGGCCTGTGCCCTTTTGCACAGATATCAGACTGTCACAGAAGTGGGAAAGGCACCCACCACCACTGCTGCACTCTCCAGCAGTGATCCCAGCTTTGGCTGAGCACAGTGACCACCAGGGGGCAGCCACATCTGACCTGGAGCATTATAATGCCTGCATTAAGCGTCTGCCCCCTGGTGGTCTGTGCATGTCATAGTGACTGGTGGTTCCACTGTTTGTTTTTGCATATTAAGCTTTTATTATATAGGATATCCTGAAGGAAGTAGAATTAAATACCATGACTCCTCCCACTTAACACAGGCCCTATTTTTGCTTGAGGAAACTTTTAGTTTGTTCATTTTTGTGTTTCATCATTCCACTATACTGCACAAGTGCCTAACCTTGAAAAAGCGAAGCCACCCCCCCACCCCCCGCCATTCCTTGATGAGAAGTGGGATAGCACACTACAGACACTTTGGACAACACCTGGGATGCCAGTTCCCAAATCTCCCTCTGCAAAGCCTCAAAGATAATCAAGTTTTACCAATTGAGTTTACTGCTGAAGTACTAACAATTATGCTACCTGCTGATTCATCATAGTTGTCAAGAACCAAAATGCTTGAACTTGCATATTTAAAAAGAAAAACTGCACCTCTTTATGAGGATTCGGTGACTTATAGGAAGGATGTGGCTGTGGGAACAGCCGCTCATCCTGGTCAGCCAAGCGGCACTCTCACTGTGGGAGCGCACTGACCACCAGGGGGCAGCTCTTGCATTGAGTGTGCATCATAGCGACTGATCAATCAGTAGTTCTGGTTGTTCTGCCATTTGGTCTCTGGGCTTTTATAAATATAGATACTTTCAAAAAAGTTTTTGAAAAAACATCCCAGATTTTTTTTACTTTATTTTTTAATGTTTACTGTTCAGACTAGGGGCCTGGTGCATGAAATTCGTGCACTGGAGAGGGGTCCCTCAGCCCAGCCTGCCCACTCTCACATACTGGGAGCCCTCAGGGGATGTCCTATTGATGGCTTAGGCCCGCTCCCCATTGGGAACGGACCTAAGCCGCAGTCTGGCCTCCCTTTGCGGGAGGCGACCAGGCTGATCAGGGGAAGGCACCAGCCCCATCACCCCACTGCTGTAGCCACTGCCAGTCACTGCAGCCACCAAGGTATTTTCATCAACACAGACTCCGGTCCCTTCACAATGAAAAAATGACAATTTTCTTTAAGCATTTTCAAGATGTGTCTTTCATAGGATATGACATTTCTTTTTTTATTTTTTTTTATCCTTACCTGAGGATATGTTTCCATTGATTTTCCCCTTCCCTCCGATCCCAGGCTCGGCCCCTGCCCAAGCCTAAAGCCTCCACCCAAGGTTTTAGGCTTGGGAAGGGGGACCCCCAGCACCTCCGATCGCAGGCTCGGCCCCTTCCCAAGCCTAAAGTCTCTGCCCCAGGCTTTAGGCTTGGGAAGGGGACTCCCCCGCCCCTCTGATCACAGGCTCAACCCTTCCCAAGCCTAAAGCCTCCACCCCAGGCTTTAGGCTTGGGAAGGGGAACCCCCGCCTCTCCGATCGCAGGCTCAGCCCCTTCCCAAGCCTAAAGCCTCCACCTGATGGCCAACTGGGAGTGACCTGGGTGCCGAGGAGGTTCCCGGGATCCAGGTATGTATGCAAATTAACCGCCATCTTTGTTGGGTTAATTTGCATACTCACTCTGATGGGCTGTGGGCATAGTGGAGGTATGGTCAATTTACATGTTTCTCTATTATTAAGTAATATTATTACAGATGTCTCTATTTTTTCCCCCATAGCTTCCCTCCATCTGGTTCCAACCCCACCCCAGGCCCTTGCCACCCCACTGTCCACATCCATAGGTACTGCATACATGCATATAAGATCTTTGTCCAATCTCTTCCCGCACCCGCAAGAACTGTCAGTCTGCTCCATTCCCATGCCCCTGATTCTATTACCTTCACCAGTTTATCCTGTTCCTCAGATTTTTTATTTATTTGATTTTTAGATCCACTTGTTGATAGATATGTATTTGTTGTCACTTTGTTGTTCATAATTTTTTATCTTTACCTTTTTCTTCTTCTTCCTCTTCTTAAAGAATACCCTTTCATATAATACTGGTTTGGTTGTGATAAACTCCTTTAGCTTTATCTCGTCTGTGAAGCTCTTTATCTGACCTTCAATTCTACATGATAACTTTGCTGGGTAGAGTAATCTTGTTTGTAGGTTCTACAGTTACTCAATAGTCTTCTAGAAACCTCTTGAACTTAGTGAGACCTTCAAGGATCTTAGTGAGAATGCCAAAAAAATGGAAAAGGATCAGTCAGAAATTAAGCATACACTGACTGAAATAAAGAATAATATACAGAGATTCAACAGCAGACTAGAGGATCCCAAGAATCAAGTCAAAGATTTGAAATATGAGGAAGCAAAAAATACCCAACCAGAAGAGCAAAAAGAAAAAAGAATCCAAAAATATCAAGATAGTGTAAGGAGCCTCTGGGACAACTTCAAGCGTACCAACATCAGAATTATGGGGGTGCCAGAAGAAGAGAGAGAGCAAGATATTGAAAACCTATTTGAAGAAATAATGACAGAAAACTTCCCCCACCTGGTGAAAGAAATAGACTTACAAGTCCAGGAAATACAGAGAACCCCAAACAAGAAGAATCCAAAGAGGACCACACCAAGACACATCATAATTAAAATGCCAAGGGCAAAAGACAAAGAGAGAATATTAAAAGCAGCAAGAGAAAAACAGTTAGTTACCTACAAGGAAGTACCCATACGACTGTCAGCTGATTACTCAACAGAAACTATGCAGGCCAGACAGGAGTGGCAAGAAATATTCAAAGTGATGAATAGCAAGAACCTACAACCAAGATTACTCTACCTATATTTTTTTTAATGAGCATTTTTTGCTAGCAGATTCATTATACAAGAAATACTAATGGAGTATATCAGGATGAATACAAGAAGCATCCGGCAGTAATTTGAAACCACACACACTCAATAAAAAGAAATAAATAAATAAAAGAGTGCTAGTAAATATGACTATGTAGGTAATCATAAAAGACATTATAATTGCATACTACTTTTCCCTCTTTCATAATTCATTCTAAGAGGTCAGTATTAGCTTGAGACCAATGTCAGGCTGAAATATCACAAAAAAGAAAATGGAAGACAATAGATCAATATCTCTACTTAATAAAAAATGCAAAAATCCTCGACAAAATACCAGGAAAACAAATTCTACATATAAAAGAAATATGATGACCAAATTGGATTTATCCCAGAAATCCAAGATTGGTTAAACATATAAAAGTAAATTGATTAACCATATTAATAGAAAAAGGATAAAAACACATAATTATCTCAATGAGCACAAAAGATATTTGAAAATTCTAACACCCTTTTATGATAAATTTCTTTTAAAAGCTAACAATAAAGGGAAATTACTCAACCTGATAGAATATATGAATAAAAACAGAGATATCATCATACTTAATAGTGAAAGACTAAAAGCTTTCCCTCGAAGACCAGGACAAAGACAAGTAAATCCACTCTCTCCACTTCTATTCAATATTTCACTTGATTCTACTCAGGCAATTCATATGTGTGTTTGTGTGTGTGTGTATGTATATATATATATACATATATATATATATGTATATATATATATATATATATATATATATACAGACCTACTTATACATAGATACACACAAATTTTAAAGAAGGAATTAAAATATATTTTTAAAGCTGTTATGGTTATGTAGGCAAAAAATCTGAATGAATCAACTAAAATGTGATTACAACTAATAAAACTAATAAACTAGTTAGAAAAATTTGCAGGATTCAATAAAAAAAATTCAGTCAATTGCATTAATATATACTAGTAATAAATAATCATCAAATTAAATTAAGAAATCAATTTTAATTACAATAATATCAATAGAGAATAAAATAAAAATGAATCAATTTAACAAAAGAAGTACAATACCTGTCTTCTAAGGACTACAATACATTTCAACAGAAACTAAAGAAGACCTAATAGAAAGACATCCCACTTTCATAGGTTGGAAGACTTAATATAAGTAAGATGCCAATAAACCCAAATTAATCTTGATGCAATGCAAACCTATCAAAATTCCAATTGCTTGTTTTGAAGGAAATTAAAAAGTTCATGGTAGAAATTTATGTAGTAATTCAAAAGAATCAAAGCAATCTTGAAAAATAACAGAGGATTCATATTTTCAGATTTTCAAACAAATTATAAAGTTGCTATGATCAAGACAGGTTGTTATTGGCATAAAGATAGACACAAAGATAAATGGAATAAGACTTGGAATTCAAAAATAATCCTTTACATTAATGGTTAAATGATTTTTAACTGGCATGTCAAAAATTAATGGAGAAAGAATAATCTTTTCAAGTAATGGTGAAGGAAAACTAGATATCTATATCCAAAAGAAGAAAGTTGGACTCCTTCCTTATACCGTATCCAAGAATTAATTCAAGATGAAAATATAAGATCTAAAACTATATAAGTCTTAGAACAAAGGGTAAGTCTCTATTACCTTAGATTAGGTAAAGCCTAATGATAACAGAAGCACAAGCAACAACAAAAAAATAATTTTCAGTTCATCAAAATTGAATATTATTTGCATAAATTCACAGAATGAGAAAATATTTCCAAATCATACGTCTGATAATGGATTGTGTCTGTAATATATAAAGGACTATTGCAACACAAAAAGACAAATGACTCATAAATTAGGCAAAGGATCTGAATAGATATTTCTCCAAAGAAGATATACAAATAGCCAATCCTATATAATAAAAGCTCAGCGACCGAACGGCAGAACAACCAGAACAACCGTGGCCCCTCACCCCAGCCAGACCTGCCCCCTACCAGGATCCTTCACCCTGATTGGGGGCGGGTCTGGCTGGCAAATCGCCAGCAGGCCCTTGCCCTGACAAGTCCCACCCTCTATCAGCCCCCATTGAGGCAGGCTGGCTGGATCCCACCAGTGCACGAATTTGTGCACCAGGCCTCTAGTAGATATGTAATAAGATGATTAACATTATCTGTTAAGAAAATGTAAATCAAAACTACAATAAGATACCATTTCCATCCACTAGAATGACCATAATAAAGAGTAGATAACCAAAAAATTTGGTGAGGACTTGGAGAAATTTTAATACTTTTATATTGCTGCTGGCAATGTAAAGTGTTGGAAAACAATATGAAAGTTCCTG
This sequence comes from Eptesicus fuscus, assembly GCF_027574615.1. NCBI lineage: Eukaryota > Metazoa > Chordata > Mammalia > Chiroptera > Vespertilionidae > Eptesicus > Eptesicus fuscus. Next base: position 87,279,132 of record NC_072475.1, on the reverse strand, counting down.
AAATATTAAACACTAGAGGCCTGGTGCACGAAATTCGTGCATGGGGGGGGGTGTCCCTCAGCCCAGTTTGCACCCTTTCCAATCTGGGACCCATCAAGGGATGTCCAACTGCCTGTTTAGACCTGATCCTGGTGGGATCGGGCCTAAACAGGCAGTTGGACATCCCTCTTACAATCCAGGACTGCTGGCTCCCAACCACTCGCCAGCCTGCCTGCCTGATTGCCCCTAACCGCTTCTGCCTGCTAGCCTGATCACCCCCTAACCACTCCCCTGCCAGCCTGATCAACGCCTAATTGCTCCTCTGCTGGCCCGATTACCCCTAACTGCCCTCCCCGGCTGGACCGGTAACCCCTAACTGCCCTCCCTGCAGGCCTGGTCCCCCCTAACTGTCCTCCCCTGCTGTCCTGGTCCCCCCCAACTGCCCTCCCTGCAAGCCTGGTCTCCCCCCAACTGCCCTCCCCACTTGGTCCCTGTGACCCCTGGCTGGGCAGACAGGCCCAAGCACTCCAGCCTCACTGCTAAGCCCCAGACACTCCAGAGGCGGCAGAGCAGCTAGGCTTGATCCGCTACTGGAATGGGCGGATCCGGCCTCTCAGCTTGGTCCCCGTGACCCCTGGGCTGGCCGACAGGCCCAAACACTCCAGCGGTGGGGCTGAGGAGAATGGGCACTGCCATCTTTGTGATGGAGTGACAGTTAATTTGCATATAGTTTTTAGATAGGACTAGAGGCCCGGTGCATGAATTTGTGCACCAGTGAGGTCCCTCAGCCTGGCCTGCAGGATCGGGCCGAAACACCAGCTCTCTGACATCCCCTGAGGGGTCCCAGATTGTGAGAGGGTGCAGGCCAGGCCAAGGGACCCCACTGGTGCACAATTGAGGCCAGGGAGGGATGCAGGAGGTTGGCCAGCCAGGAAGTGACCACAGGAGGGCTCCAGGGCATGTCTGGCCATCTCACTCAGTCCTGATCAGATGGACCCCAGCAGCAAGCTAACCTACCGGTCGGAGCATCTGCCCCCTGGTGGTCAGTGCATGTCATAATGAGCTGTTGAGTGGCCTTAGCATATCATTAGCATATTACTCTTTGATTGATTGAACAGACACCCAGACAACTGGATATTTAGCATATTAGGCTTTTATTATATGGGATTGTGTTATAATGTTACTCAGCAATTCCGCTTTTAGGTATATACCCAAGAAAAATGTAAAAAATACTTCCAAACAAAACTTGTGCATGAAGGTTCATGGCATCATTATTTATTATAAAAAAAAAAAAAATGGGAAAAAAAACTTAAATCCCCATTACCTAGTAAATTCTATATAATAAAAGGGTAATATGCAAATCGACCAAAGAGAAGAACGACCAGTCGCAATGACGCACACTGACCACCAGGGGGCAGACGCTCAATGCAGGAGCTGCCCCCTGGTGGTCAGTGTGCTCTCACAGGGGGAACACTGCTCAGTCACAAGCCGGGCTGACGGCTGGTAAGCGCAGTAGCCTGCCTCTGCGCCAACACTAAGGATGTCAGACTGCAGCTTAGGCCTGCTTCCCACAGGGAGCATGCCTAAGCCATCAGTCGGACATCCCCCGAGCGCTCCCAGACTGTGAAAGTGTGCTGGCTGGGCTGAGGGACTCCCTGCCACCAGTGAATGAATGTTGTGCATAGGGCCTCTAGTGTATAAATAAAATGTGATATATCCATACAAAAGAATTTTATTTGGCAATAAGAAGAAACGAAGTATCGATAAATGATACAACATGGATAAACCTTAAAAACATTATGGTCAGTGAAAAAAGCCAGTCATAAGAAACTACATATTATATGATCCCATTTACATGAACTGCCCAAAATAGGCAAATCTATAGAGACAGAAAGTAGGTTGATGGTTGCCAAGAGCTGGAACAGGGGTCAGCAATGACTACTGATAGGTATAAGGTTTCTTTTTTCTTTCTTTCTTTTTTACAATTTATCTTTATTGTTGAAAGTATTACAGATGTCCCCTTTGTGTGTGTGTGTGTGTGTGTGTGTGTGTGTGTGTGTGTGTGTTTCCCATTGACCCCCCTCTAAGGCATACCTGCCCCTCCCAGGCCTTCACCATTCCATTGTCTGTGTCCATGGGTTACACATATCTTATATAATAAAAGGGTAATATGCAAATAGATGGAACAGCAGAATAACCAACAACCAATCAAAGCATAATATGCTAATGATATGCTAAGGCTGCTCAACCACTCACTGTGACATGCACTGACCACCAGGGGGCAGATGCTCCAACAGGTAGGTTTGCTTGCTGCTGGGATCTGGCCAATTGATCGGGACTGAGCGAGAAGGGCCAGACATGCCCTGGAGCCCTCCCATGGTCCTTCCCTGGCCCAATCGTGTACCAGTGGGGTCCCTCAGCCTGGCCTGCACCCTCTCATAATCCAGGACCCCTAGGGGGATGTCGGAGAGCCGGTTTCAGCCTGGTCCTACAGACCACTCCACTTTGGAGGGCACCAGACGCAGGGCTTATGGCTGGTGAGCGCTGCTGAGGCAGTGCGAGTCTCTCCCAATCAGGACTGATTGGGCGCTAGCCCACATCAGGCACAGTGGGGCCGGGATCAGCGGGAGCAGCAGGTAGGAGCTGCAGGCAGCTTTGGACTGCGAGTTTTGGCCCGATCCCTGCAGGCCACCCAGAGGGAACCCACCCATGCACGAATTTGTGCACTGAGCCTCTAGTATGCATATAAGTTCTCTGGTTAATCATTCCTCTCCCTACTTCTCCCTTCCCCTCTAAAATTCTACAGTCTGTTCCATGCTTCTCTGTTTCTGGTTCTATCTTATTTCATCAGTTTATTTTGTTCATTAAATTCTACATATGAGTGAGATCATGTGATACTTATCTTTCTCTGACTGGCTTATTTTGCTAAGCATAATGCTCTCCAGGTCCATCCATGCTATTACAAATGGTAAGAGTTCTTTATTTTTTGCAGCTGCATAGTAGTCCATTGTGTAAATGTACCACAACTTTTTTATCCACTCATCTGCTGATGGGCACTTGGGCTGTTTCCAAATCTTAGCTATTGTAAATTGTGCTGCTATGAACATAGAGGTGCATGTATACTTTCTGATTGTTGTTTCTGGTTTCTTGGAATATATTCCTAGAAGTGGGGTCACTGGGTCAAATGGCAGTTCCATTTTTAACTTTTTTGAGGAAACTCCATACTGTTCTCCACAGTGGCTGCACCAGTCTGCATTCCCACCAGCAGTGTAGGAGGGTTCCCTTTTCTCCACATCCTGGCCAACACTTGTCATTTGTTGATTTGTTGATGATAGCCATTCTGGCAAGTGTGAGGTAATACCTCATTGGTATAAGGTTTCTTATTGGGTAATAAAAATATTCTGAAATTAGATTGTGCTAATCATTGCACAATTCTGTGGAGCACTGGTACATATGGCAATGTGGATGAACCTTAAAAATGAAAAGTCTCAAAGAGGCAACCCTGTGGAGACGGAGAGTGCATTAGTGATTTTAGAGGTGCCTGGGGTTTGGGGGTTGAGGGGTGAGGACAGGGGTTGTGAATGACTGATAATAGGTAGCAGGGTTTTTTTTAGGATAACAACAATGTTTTAAAATTAAATTGTAATGATGGCTACATAACTGTGAATATAAAAAGCTAATTGAGTTATACAATTTAATGGGTGAATTGTATGACATATGAATTATATCTCAATAAAGCTGTTAAAAACTGTAAGAAGGAAATGCAGTTAAACTTAGTAGAAATTTAAATGGGGGAAACTCAGGTAACATATGGCCATCACCAAATCAAGGAAGAGATAACATGTATTGATACATGGGTAGAGTCATCCCCAGGAGCATAGGAGCAGAAAAAATGTAAAATAATAAATTCAGATAATAGATATCTGAAAATTTTAATACTGGACATTTTCATAGATTTTTTTTTTCATTCTTATTCTTTTCCAAAGGATCTGGAAAAGAATAAGAATGAAGGTTTTTGTGAAGTGGTCACATCTAGAAAGAATGGAAAGTTTCACTGTCAAAGAACTAAACTGAGTCAGAGCTGACCCGGTAAACTGAATGAGGTAAAAAGTAGGGGAATAAATCTTGAAATACAAATAATAGAGAATTTTAAAAATGTATTTTAATTTTATTTTGCTCTACCATTCATATTAGGAATGAAAATAGCCTTATGATATTACTGTTATGTGAAGCAAATATACAATACATATATTTACCTATACTAAAACACTTCCTACTGTCTCCAGAAATTAGTGATTTACTAAAAGTCTGTGGGACTTTATCAGATCTATTTTAGTTTTTATTGACAGATTTTAATTTACACAGCTATTATCAAAACTATTTTTATTATATGTTATCAATAGACTTGTATTTTCATATTTTTAGAATTAAAATATTTTTATCGTCCATGAAAATTTGCATGGCATATTTTTAGGGCTTACACATCTGAAATACTCAAGATCTGCTACAAAATTCAATAATTTAATTAATATACTCTGGAACTTTCACCAATAATAATTTATAGGCAAACAAATGCTATGACCAAACAATTAATTAGCATTAGCTAGTATTTCATTATTACTACTAGAGGCCCGTTGCATGAAGAGATTCGTGCAATAGGCCTTCCTTCCCTTGGCTTCCAGCACCTGTTTTCCTCCAGCACCCGGGACCCAGGCCTTCGCTCCGGCCGGAGTCTGCCGTCTTCATCTTCGCTGCAGACTCCAGAGTCTGCAGTCTTCGCCTTTGCTGCACTGGAGTGCCGCTCCTGTAGATCCCTTCCTCCCCTCCCCCCCGCCTGCCCTCCCTCTCATAGCAGGCATCCTTCCCCGCCTGGCCACTCCCCGCCTGGAGCAGCTGGGTGGCCGCCATCTTTGGCCTTCTAATTTGCATACTCACTCTGGCTGTGGGCGTAGCAGAGGTACGGTCAATTTACATGTTTGTCTATTATTAGGCAAGATATATTTTTTAATTTTAACATGATGATGTCATGGAGAACCTGAATGTAGCACTTTAGTTTTGCCTTATGTATGCTAAGGCTCATGTTAGAGCTTTACCCATCCTCGAACATGGGTAATTCAACTAAAAAAGAGTCTTTAACTTTAAAGCGATAACTACTGTCTTTGGATTGAACAAATATCTGTTATGTCCACACACATAAAACAAACCAGATTCCTGTTGACTATCTCCAGTTTATATCCTTTCATTTCCAGTCAGACAAGAAGAATTTCACAGATAAAAAGTGATGCATTATTGGAGTTTAGAAATGGTGGTATTAGTTTTGCAGGCTTTCACCCTGAGCCAGTGACATGGGCAGATTTATATTAATTCTAGAATTGGCTGGGAAAACTTCAGTTAAGCATGGGAAGGAGCGTGAGATGTGAGTCACAACCACAAAATGCTTTATTTCATGTGAAACGGGTGTAAGTGGGAACTTTAAATGGTATTGACAGGAGTGTGAATTTTCTTTTTTGAGCGTCCCACCTGCCTAAAAGTGGGAGCTCCTCCTGCTGCCGCCCATGCTGTCCTCGTTTGAGGGATAAACAAAAGCCCTCTCCAAAAGTCTGTCAATCCAGCACTTTTGTGAGGCACTGAATTCATTTAAAGGGAAAAAAAAAGTGCTAAACGAATACATTGTCAAACTAAAAATGATTTTAATTTTTTAAAAGGAAACTTGGCATACCAATTATTCTGAATAATTATCTCAGCAATGTGTAGTTTTGGGTTACCAACTGCTGTGATAGAGAGAAATACTATGTTATGCACACTATTTCAATCAGTAGTTAACATTGGTCTCCAGAGTATAACCAGCAAGAAATGGCTACTAAATTTGCACACAAATACCATAGAGAGTGGGAAAGTAAAACTGCTGTTTCAATAAATAAACATTATTAGAATAAATGTTAATATCATTTAAGATGGTCTGCTTTCATTGTCCAACATTAAACATAAATCGTGTATAATTCAGGTATTTTGAAACAAATAATTATTTCATTACTTTTTGACAGATTCACACTAACTTATTCATAGAAAAATTTATTGAAGTATTAACTTTCTACCTTTGATTTTTACTTTTTTTATCTTTCTATTTTGGTTCAAGCAAGTTATTTTTTTTTTTAAATGCTTCATTATGATTTATTGAGGTAAAGAAAAACAATGCTGGGCGTCTCTTTCAACTAAGAGGTTATTATAAGTCATTCGTTTATGTTTATACAATGGAAACAATGTCTCCAGTCACGATACATCACCGTTTTCTCCTTCCCAATAATCCAGTTGGGAACATTTTTTCATGGGCTTCTTTGGAGTGCTGCGCTTTCATTTCGATTCATCGCCTTGTACACAGGACCTGATAAAAGATGGGATCCAGTTAATGCTCCAGATCCATTGTGCTCATATCGGCTGCCTCTGTGGTACTGTGATCATAAGCAGTTCACAAGAGGAGGCATTTTGGTACTTATGGTGCATAATTATTAAGGTGTGACAAAAGGATGAAGGAATTGTAGAGGCAATCTGTTCTTCAATCTGGGCTGTCTGGGACCCTTTCAGAGCAGAGGAGTGTTAATTTCCTGAGCATCTCATGATAAGCAAAACAAGCTTCTCGGACAAGGAGGTGCCATGAAAACATGCCATGGGTGCGTGATTTATCCCCAGTGTAATAAACCCCCGTGACATAGAGGGTGAGCTCTCTTAGGTAAAGACACTCTGGAGCTTTTATAAACAATTGATGTCCTCCTGCCAAGGGGGTGGGGGGAAAATTGTTTACATTTTGAAAGTTAATTTTATTTCCCTCAATTTACAGTACTTTTTATTTTATGTAAACAGTGATGAAAAAGATAATTTTTATGGTAATTCCTAGTGATATGAAAGTCCATTCTTCTTCAGAGAGAGTAGTTTGCAAAATAACCAGTTATAGAAGTAGTATTTACCAGCTAATAAATATTGTTTACTGGTGCATTGGTTCCAGATAACTGTGAAAATTAGGAAACACAGTAAAATTTCAAATCTATATACCATATATTTAAGTTTTTACTTTGAAAATAAAAACAGATCTGTTTTAGTAGGATGCGCTTGAAAATAAAGCCTGGGTACTTTTGCTTTACTAGCCTTCAACAGATGATCTTTAAATCAAATGTTCTAGTCAGGAAAACGAAATGAACAATTTGTCTCTCTTAACGTACCTGAAGCAGAGAAAAAGAAGTTTTATAATAAATAAAACAAAATACCCATTTTTCCCCTGAGTTGGAAATATCACGTTACATTATGAAATTTTGGTCCTAAATAAAAAGCCATGTTTCATTTCCTCCTGTGAGATTCCAGACTTAGCTACCTTGAGAATTACTGCCTGTCTTACTGTACACCTCAGGAGTTTCCGAATCATCCAGAGAGCTGAAAGCAGTGGTCTTCAGTCTAAGCCTTTTGAGAGGAAAGGGAAAAAAATCAAAAGCAGTAGCAGTTTGGGATATATTCCTTCTCGGTTCTTTTAAGATTTGACTCTATTGGAATGCTCAGTGGTTTAGGCAGTTCAGCTCTATATGAGTGGTTTTTAGATGTCTCTTATGATGCCTTTAAACATAGTTTCAACCACTTCTTTTTCTCGACCACATGGCTGGGAGTCCAGGTAGATCAACCCAGATACCATTTCAAACGGAGTGCCCATTCCATGTAGAGAAAAACCACAACCCATTCCCATTAGGGTGTTCACTAGGGAAGGTGTTATGAGTCTTAAACTGAGGTATGGAACAAAAAGGGAATATTTTAGCCTGACTCTGAAGATTATTGCTTCTAAAATTCAGTTCTATCAGAGAGCCTCACTCAGCTCCTGGTTAATGCCTGGGACTCTGCTGAATGTTGAACAGGTGCCTCCAGAGCCTCTGAGAAACGCCCTCTGATAGAGCTCACAATAAGTTCATTATTATCAAATGTACGGATATTTTAACCAATTACTGAACTTTACAACTAATCTCAAGCTATGATGTGGTGTAAGAATAGTTTTTATTCCATCTCTGCTCTGACAGAAGGACTGGAAACATTTACAGAATCAGCTATGTTTCTCCATGAAATGGCCTGACTGCTTGTTTCCTCTGCTTTGGACATTTTTTTGCTTTCAATATCTTATGTGAGGTGGTTTTGCCCATTTCTCCAAAATATTTTTCAAAGTCTACATATCTGTTTGCCATAGTTTTTATACTGATTACCAATCCTTAGATGTGCTGAAAATTAAAAAGGAAAACTATTTTTCTCAGGCTTCTTCATTACCACTTTTCCCAGAACTCAAGGTGAGGGTGGGATTGCTTATGCAGGAAATCTCTACTTCAGAAATGCAATGTCGCCTAACTTTCTGACAGTGCTTATAGGAAGTGTTGGCGCATTTTTACACAGCTGTCAGTGCGCTGCACACTGCTACTTATGTGGGTCGTCCAACGTGAGCATCCTGAAAACCAGGGTGCACACAAAGAGACTGTTAACTGCTCTGTAGAGGAACAACAACAACCACAAAAATTAGGGTGAAAGAGAACAGAGAAGAATAAAAATGTGGCAGAGGAAAGAGAGGAGTGAAAATGTATGTTTCCAGTAGCTGCTGCAAAAGTTAGCACAGACTTGATGGCAGAAAGCAACAGAAATTGATTATCTCACAATTCTGGGATCCAAAAGTCCAAAATCAGTGTCACTGTGTTTCAATAAGATATGGGCAAAGCTGCCGAAACCGTTTTGGCTCAGTGGATAGAGCATCGGCCTGCGGACTCAAGGGTCCCAGGTTCGATTCCGGTCAAGGGCATGTACCTTGGTTGCGGGCATATCCCCAGTGGGGGGTGTGCAAGAGGCAGCTGATTGATGTTTCTCTCTCATCGATGTTTCTAGCTCTCTGTCCCTCTCTCTTCCTCTCTGTAAAAAATCAATAAAATATATTTAAAAAAAAAGATATGGGCAAAGCTGTGGTCCCTCCGGAGACTATAAGGGAGAATCCATTCCTCACCTCTTTGAGCTTCTGATGGCTTCTGGCATTCCTTGGCTTGTGGCCACATCACTATAATCTTTGAGGTCAGCATCTTCAAATGTCTTTCTGCTCCATCTGCATATTATCTTCCCCTCTTTATATCTTCTTGTAAATTCTCCCACTGTCTCCTTCTTATAAATGCACATGTGATTGCATTTAGGGGTGAACCAGACAGAATACTCTGTTTCAAGATCATTAACTTGATCATATTGGTCTTGTGTGGACCAGATATAAGGTGACATTCACAGGTTTCAGGATTAAAATGAGGATACCTTTGAGGGGGGCATTTTTTAGTTTACACAGGCAGAAAAAGAGGAAAGCGAGAACCTATGTCAGGAGGCTGACACTAGGACAGAAAGTGGTCACGAGAACAGACACAGGCTGGACTAGGAAGATCTGCACTTAATTTTAAGAAGTGACCCTTGCTGAGATTTAAAAAAAAAATAGCTTGGTATTACTAAGCTGTCAATGAACACTGCTTCAAAAACAAAGAATTGTGGGAGAAACCATCTGGGTATCACAGAGGTAAAAACATCTTCCAGAAATGACCATGAGAATTTTAATGCTTGCACGTATTGGGATGGGACTCCCCACAGAACTTGGGATAAAAACTTGAGCTAATTTTATCTCACTATCAAAGGCCAGTGTTGCTTAGCTGAAATCTGGATCCCACTGTATTTACTGTGGTCTGCACTGAATTTTAACTATGACATTAGGGTTTTGTTATTTTGTTTTGCTTTGCTTCTGTGCTTCTTTCTGTCCTTTCTTGGCTGCCTACACATTTCTGGAAGCCATCTCAATTTACTCTCTATGACCTTTTCTATCTTCTTTGCTAGTCCATGTGTCCTGGATTCCTTCTCCCTAAGCTTGGATGAACTATTTTATTGACATACATTTCTATCCAATCTGCCTGCCCATTGGTTCATAGATTGCACCTATTAACTCTTTATTTTCCAATCTATAATGAGACAGCTTTTTAATCTCCATCAGCAAATACTCTGGTCTGAAAGGAAAGGAAAAACTCTGCCAAATGGACTTGAGAACTATGTAAGTGCTGTGTATACAAGGTATTGCCCACCCTACAGTAACTTGCCACATCTCCAAGACAGGCCTTCTGTGGCTAATGGCAAGGTTCACATCAGAGCTTATGAGGAGACAGAAAAAGGTTAGCCGGCCATGAGCCTGCAGGAACTGGGCTAAGAGAAGGACGCTAGTGCTGTGGAGCCTCCTGTGTGTGGGTTACAAAGCGTTCATTATGGTTCATGTCCACTTACATGTCCAGGTTCGTAGACATTCCCTAATGCCAAAAGTAGAGAGGCAGTTCCCAGTGAGGTGCCAGGCCGCCTCAGCAGAGCATGAAGCAGGCTGCATTTGAGCTGCTTCCTCTCCAGCATGGAGTTGAACAGTTGAGGACACAGGACTCGCCGCCAGGGTTAAGCACATGCACAGAGCCGGACGCACTTCCCCTCTGCCTCCTCAGGAAGCTTTAGGTATTCCCTCTAGAGCTTGAGAAGCCAGTGTGTAAAGTGTGTAAGTCTTGACAAGTAAAGTTTAAAGTCAGGGAACTGTGCCCAAAATGGATTCTTCTGACTGTACAAGGAGAAAGACTCTATGGGGTGAGCTGTGTAGTTAATTGCTGTTTGCGTGGTTAGACTTGCTCTACTTTAAATTATACATTTTCCGGTACTCTGCCAGACCAACATATTTATTTATTCTTTAATTTAATAAATGCTTGTTGAATATCTATTGTGCTCAAAAGACTGTGGGAACAGTCTTAAATAAACAGATTTTATCTAGGATAGTCGTCAGTAAAATAATAGTATTAAATATATGTTCTAAAGAAACAGCAAATAAAACATCAGTTAAATGCATCTCTGCACATATAATACCATATGTAGTAAAATGTGATACATGAAAAGCTATGAGTGTTCAACTATAGTGAGGTAGTGCCCTGGATCAGAGGCAAATTTCCTGGATTTCCTGGGTTACAAGTGGGGTCTTGCTAACAACTCTTTAATAATCCTGTATAAATCTGTTTACTTTTCCAATAAGATAACATGATACAGAAATATACTAGACATTCTTGTATCAAATTCTATGCAAGAGGGAAAGAATTGAAAGATGAATATAATCTATTCCCTGGCCTCAAATAAGGTTTGAACTCAATGGAAGCAATGAACATTTGTGGAAATTATTCTAATGAAACAGGTGTGTGTGTTTTGAAAATTGAGGTCCACACAAAGTGCTCAACCCTGTTGAGAAAAGTCAGGAGATGGGGAAAGAGAAAATCAATAATGATTTTAGAAAGAGCAGACTCTATTTCAGTATAAGTTTTTCTTACCCAAACCAAAGAGAGTCTAAATCCAAAAGTGGGTTTCAAGAAGCCAAGGAGATTGATTTAGTTTGAAGGGTTATTTGCCGCTCACTCTAACTGTCCTCAGTGGCCAAACAATATGTACCCCACGTGTCACCAGCAGCAGGACACAGCCCCTGGCACCACATGAAAGGAAACTTCCCTTCAGCACACACTCTGCTGACATGATGCTGGTTCTCTGCGGCAGTTTTACTGGACATAGAATCCAATTCTTTTCTGCATTAATGATCTCTACTACTAACCCTGCTGCTCTTTCTCCCATTTTATTTCTCTAAACTTCAAGTCCCTTTTTAATATTTAAAACTCTTTCCTGAAAACCATTTACTCTCTCAATAAGTTTGTGTGTGTGGTTTTTTTTTACAAAGGTTACTCTTAGGGTCATGTGTGTAAATATAGCTCCCACATTTATTAAGCTTTTTAACACTAACACCCAGAACATTACACTATCATCAAACATGCCCTGGGCAAAAGGGTGATGTTTAGACATTCTTCAAAAATGCCACTGTTCACAAATGTCAATAAAATAGGATTGATTGCTCAACAGAGATTATTAAGGTTTACAAGGAAAAAAAATGGAGAGCAAATTTAATTGTTTTTGAATGCCAGATGGCTTTTCTAACGTATATTTGAGTTAGTGAAATGTAAATACTCTGAAAGTATAAGTTCTGGAAGAACAAACTTTCCATGAAATATGTACTAAATATAGTATGGACTCACAATTTAACCTTGAGAAAATAAACCACTGAAGATAAAAAAAAAAAAAAAACTACAACTAAGAGCAGAACCAATTATAACGTTGCTAATTTGACAGGGAACAACAATTTAAATGTCTGGGGACTTAAATTTTATAAAATGCACACAGAAAAGACTGGGGAAAAAAGGAAAATACTAGTATATACTTTTTTCTCTTTTTACAAGGCTTAGCCAGCCATATCAGAAAGACCATATGTTAGTTGCAAGAAAAGTTTGCTCTAAGGGGTTTTAATTAGAATTTTGCATTTTGATTTCTCCAAATAAAAAAGATAGGCTTTCAGGAAGGAATTAAGACTCTTTGATAATGATAATGCAATTGAACTACATTATAATGCCAAGGGTTGTTACATTAGAGGTATCTATGTCAAAATAACCAAAATGCATTTTGTTGTGGTCACCCCATAGAGGTAACATGGATCCTCTAAAACTTAAGATTTCATTAGATATCAAGATTGATGATGCCACAGTCTCACAAAGAGAATATGAAAAGGTTTGTTACTAACAAATGAGACTTTCTGGGGCAAACCAGAATATGCTCACAAGCAGGTCTAAGAAAGGCTTGAAAAAGCAGAGAACTGAGGTTGTGTTTAGGGTATTGATGGTAGATAGAAGGGATGGGGGTAGGGTGAGAGTTCTTTCCTATGGGATGTGGCTTATGTGGTTTGGAATTCCCACCAGTACCAAAGGAGGGACATCAAGCTTCTTATCTACTTCCAAATATAGAGCAGAAAGAGAAAAGATAGTTATGGGGCTTGTCAGCAGTCAAACACTGAAAACTGAATCTGACTCTTCATTATAGCCCACCTCTAATAGTTGACTGTTGGCTAAAGTGTGCATCATTTCAATTAACTGAATTTGAACTTATTTAAATAAGCCAGAATCATGCTTTATAAGGCCTATAGTCTGAGGCTGGTAAGGAAGCCAAATGTTCCATTAATGTGTTGTTCAAGGATACAGGATTGTATAGTTTTGAGAGTGAAATGAGTGCCTTGGTTTCTATCAATAATAGGGTATGAAACTTTGAAAGGAGGAGGGTGTATTTTGGTAGTGCCTTGTATTGTGACTATAGTAAGTGCAAGAACTTGTGTGATCTTTATTTTATGCATTTTTATGGAACAAGAAATCATCAGAGTTTTTCTACACCAAAAGAGTCAACTTTGGTTAAACAACTGTTGTCATTGCCATACCAGATGGCCAAATCATTAGCAATGACCAGGAGTCTGTAAAAATGTTCAGATCGGGCCAATTATTGGCCAGGATACTCAGTGTTGAGATGGCTGCTTAAAGTATAGTCAATTATGCTGACCTTTAGATCCCATTTTTAATTAGGAACATCCTGTTAAAAGAATAAAAAGTAGAAGCCCTTCAGTGTGTCCCTCACATATGATGGTGGTACTGCTGTTCATATAGTATGAGAACTCACTTTGCTGTTCACTAAGGAACCCAAGGGATTACCCAATTGGCCAAGGGGGTTCAGGACAGAGGAGTCTTCCACTAGAAACCTGGTACCTGGCAAGATATGCTGGAGGACTTGCATTTGACACTATCCTTTAGAAGAAAGGCTCTTTGGTTGTGCTAAACTTGTGGGGTGCTGCTTCTATGACCCAAGACATAAGGGAGGTTATATATGGATCATCTTGGACTTAGGGCCTATTAGAACCTCTGTTTCTTTAAGAGCCCAGCATGCATCCAGAATGGCCACTCCAGTGGTAAGTACTGTAGAATCTAAGAGGGCCATTTCTTATACCAGAAGTCTGTGGGCAACTTATGGCCATCTTGGCTGGTACAAAGACTTTAGAAGGCAAGGGAGAAGATTGACAAAGTCTATACAGTGAAGTCTCTAGGGAACACTGATTAAAATGCTTGGTGTCTTTCCATTTGGGCAGATTCTTGAGCATTTTGTTGTAGAATGTCCCCATTCAAGGTAGGTTGATTTTCAGGTAACAGTATGAGTTGCTTAAAATGTTACAACTGAGGAGTATATTGCCTCAAAGAACCCTCAAAGGCCTAAAAGATGTTTGGCTTGTTTTAAAATTATGGATGCTGAGAGGGTCAATGGTTGTTTCTTGACAGTATCAGAGTGGTCTCAGTTTACCTAATAATTTTTAGGAATTTAAGTAGGGCTGTGGGGAAATGACCCAGTCTTCTTTTGTGAGCTTTTTTGCAAGTATTAGTATGTCTTAAATGAGTATATCAAATGAACCTCTTTGGAAGGGGATATCATAAATACAATGTCATACATGTGTTCCTTTATAGAGTTAAATGTGGTTAAGAACTTGCCTGCAAAGACTGTGCGTGATGGCAGGGCTGTTGCAGTACTCCTGTGCAGTTGGATAAAGATTATTTCTCCCTTTAGAGGTGAAGGCAAATTGCAGCTGAGAGGCTGTTGAAATAGGAACTGACTGGAGTATATTAGCTAAATTTATGACTCCAAGGTATTTACCAATTGCTGAATGGATGGAGTCAGTAATTTTATCAATACTGAGTATGTGGCCTTAATGCGTGAGACAGGACATTAAGGTTGGGGTAATGCAACATTAGGTGTCATCAAATTGAAAAACAGGCAGATTGGGCTGTTAAATAGAGAAGCAATGCAAATAATTACCCCTTCTCTCAATAGATGTTGCATAATGGTTTTCAATCCTTGGTGGTTCTGTTTTAATTTACATTGGTATGTGTTAACTATTTTAACCGGGGAGGAAAATGACCATGGAGTCTCATTTTCTCAAGCCATTTATAAATATCAGAAATGTAATTCATTGTAATTTATTATTCACATTGTAAAAGCCTCTATGGGCTATTTTAGGCCAATGGGCACTATGGCCGTGGGGAATTTTGCCAAGGTTAAGGTGAGGCATATCTTTTTGTCCACTATTTTATATTTAGGAATTCCTGTAAGGTTATAGGGAAAATTGTATTTAAATGCAGTGAGATCCCAGGTTGAACTGTAATTGAGCTCCAGTATTGATTATGGGTGTGAAGGTTTGCCAGTTGATGTATTTCAGCAGATGTTAAGGTTAATTCTGGATCAATATTATAGAGGCACAAAAGCCAATCATCACTCTTTCAGTTTTTATTGTACAATGTTTTTAGTAAATTTTGGATTTGCAATTGTGTTGAATTGTAGACCTGTGTTTTAGATTTTATCTCTTTCTCTTGTACTTCAGGTTTTTTTCCTTTATTTATTTATTTATTTATTTATTTATTTATTTATTTTTGTTTCATTGTTTATGAATGTAGAAATAGCATAGATTTTAGAGTCAGACAGACCAGAATTCACATCCCTAATCGGCTATTATTTATTCTTTGCCCTTGGGAAAATATACTTAAACTTTCCAGTTTCCTCCACTATGTAAAATAGAAACCTCATAGAACTGTTGGGGAGAAGAGGCCAAAGTGTGAATTCATGTGAACAGTGTGGCATGGTTCTTGGCATATGGTAGGTATTATTCATGCTAGTTTTGTTTCTTTTCCTTCAGTCATCCTGTGACTTCTATTCATTTCTGAATGGAAACTCTGGCACTAGTAAGGTTTTCCTGTGCAGCCAATTTCTGATTATTCACAAGTGACTTCTCCTCCTTGGGGATAAAGTGATGCCCCAGGATTTTCCCAGCTCTCATTTTAGCTGGCCAGCATTGTTCATCTTAGGGTAAGGCATGAGTCAAACTAACTAATGTAATCACATGTTAAAATTGGATTATTCAAGGTTGCTTTCTCAAATATGTGCCCTTACACCATAGAAAATATATTTGAACATTTCTATTCAATCCCTGTGATTCAATTATTTTCAGCTATGCATTGTGGGATGCTTATTTTGTGTATATTTATCACTCTATTCTTTCTTTCAATAAACATGTATTGAAAGCCTAGTGACCCACTAAGCTTCATGATAGGATATGATGTAAAGATAAGATGACAGTAAGAAAAATAAAAATAATTGAAAATAGCAAATCAAAATATGCTATTCATTAGTAGGTAGACTAAGTTACTTTACCTGATGGCATTGACATCAAAGGCTAAGAAAGCATGACTATGAGCCCCTCTAACATGTGGTTTCTTCATGCCATGTGGGCTATTTTTAGCACTGTAGTTGACACTTTGTTACCCCAATCACATAGCTTTAATCTTACAATTTCAGTGGACACAAGTTGATTCCAACTCCTATAGATACATTTTTTTATCCTAATGGCTTAATCCAGATACAACTTTGCCCATGCCAGGCATCTTGGAAAGCCAAGTATTTAATACCCCTCAAGATTAGCTCTTAATCAATGGATGTTGGGAATTCCCATATAAATATCCCATCATACTATCTCTTAGATGGAATAACTCTGAAGTTTTACCTTGACTTCTAGAGTTTTTATAGTGGGATAAAATCCATTACCCACACTAACAAGTGACTTTATATAATTATGCTTTTCTGATTGTTCTCTTCTTTGTTGCATTTCTCTATTCAACTAACAGTATTTTCTGCAATTTGTAAATAAGCTACTTATACTCACATCCTTGATTCAGGGTCTGCTTCAGGGAAAAGTCAAATTAAGATAATTTAGGTTTATTTTGTTGTGGAATTAGGAAATAATCAAGATGTTATAGTCATTTGCATCTTTCAAGAACTGTGAAAATTATTGGATTTCACTTAATTCTGAGTTAATAAGTTGTCATGGTTCTATTTCATGGTTATTGGAATAAGACACAAGGCATGCCACTCCTGCATCAGAGGTAAAGCACCTCATCACTTACAGCATAACAGGCATCATCAGCTTCCTGTTTATGTCAGTTCTCTTTGCCAGGCCCTAGGAGGGAGATACAGAGGGACCCATATGACTGCTGGATACATAACAGAATTATGTTATGACTTAGAAATACTAAATTTGAGGGCTTCACTGTTTTTATCATGAGTAACAAGCGATTCTGCTTTTAGATTGCATCCGTCTTTGAAGATGCAACCCTACGAAATAGTCCACGTATAGAGAAGTCAGTCTCACATTTTTTTATATACCCAGCAAGAATTCCCAGGTCATTCAGGGCCCAAGCCAAATAATTTCTCTCAATGGCACCTGGTTTATATTCGTTTTAGTTATATGCCCTTTTACCCACTAACTGGAATAAGCAGTTAGTCATCATTTTCACTCTAACATAGAGCATGTCTTTGTGTTCTGGCCTAACTCCTATAAGACAACAAGAGCTAAATGCTTTAAAACTTTCCTTATCTTGTAGGCACTAGTACTCAACTAGAGAGAATGCAATGTAGGAAGCCCAAGAAAAGAAGCGTAAATAAAGAATAATGGAATCGCGTAGACCAGCACCTCAATTTTCACAAGTGCCATTTGAGAGCTCAAGCCAAATGATTAGTTTTACAATGAAAGAGAAGATGGGTCACAAATGGAGGGGGAGCCTAGTTAAAGGCATTAAGATGTGGAAGCCTCATGGTGTACCCAGGGATGGTCAGTAGGTCAGTAGGAAGCTTAAAGGAAGGAAAGAAGTGACTAAAGTAAGTTTGGCAAAACAGCAGATTATGAGGGGTATTGAACACATTTAAAGTGTAATTAATAAGTGTAATTGCACTTCTACTATAAGCTGATCCAAAAATATAAGCTACTCTCCCAGGGTCTCCATTTGCTATTCTTCCCTCACCATTCCCCTCCTCAACTCTCTAATTAAGGTAACAGTGTCAGAGCCTTAGATCAGGTAAAATGAAATCTATAATCCCTTCTCTCCTGCTATCCAGAGGATCCTATTGTAGGTGTAAGGTAAAGGCCTCTGTTGAGATTGCCACCTCCATCAAACATTTTAGCAGTACAGTGCAATACATACGGGAATCTATGGCAATGGCATTTGCAGAAGCTATTATATTAGTTTCTGAATTCAAATTAAGTTATTCAATATCACAGATGAGACTTCATAGCCATGTGATCTTGGACAAACCACATAACATAAGGACTCAGTTTCCATCTCTGTAAAATGGATATGGTGGTGTTACATGCTTCATACAAAATGTTCTCTTGATTGAATAAGGTAATTCATGTACAGTGCGTGGTGGAAGCCTGGCACATTATTTTCATCATTGTTTCTGATGCAAATTGTTATAATCATCAGGTTTATATTATTATCACAGATGGTTGGAAGGTGGCAGCATTTAATAAAACAGCACATCTAAAATTAATCTACTAGATTTGTCTCCTGTTAAAGAATTTACAAAGAACTTTCCAAATAGAAACTAATCATAATGTTTACAAGTTTAACATCCTTACTAAAACTGAAATCTGCAACTACATCAAAACCTGATTGTGGTTTCTAAAGACTGGCTACACATTTTCAAATACTTTCTGAGAGATGGAACTGTGGTTTATTTTTTAGAAAATCCCCACACATTTATAAGCAAGGCCCAATGCATTATCTTTATATAAATTATTTTCAAATATCATAGTGGGTTGAAAGAATTAATGTAGTTGCAAAACACTTTTAAGCAACTCACAGTAGTTTAAATTGGAGGAAAGTATTTACAGAATGTAATAGTACAAACATGAAACATAGAACACATGGTTCAATACCTGATGTTATTCCAGTGTTTGTTATAATTAGAAATGAAAAAGATAAGTATACGTAACACTGTACCACAAGTGCCTATAACACTCCTCTTGGCCAAGTCCTAACCCAGAAGCCACAAAATATACCCTGTTGGATAAATCTGGGTCTTTCCCACTGGCATGGCTGCTGACACAAGTCACAAACAATGCTTGTGCCAACAATGACATAACTTGCTTGGTAGCTATAGTAATCTTGCTCCTTCCTCTCTGGGGCCTACTCACTCATTGCTCTTTTATTTTGTTTCAGGCTGGCCTGTTCACTTTATCCCCTTCCTTTAAGCCCTGGGACCCACACTCTTCACCGCTCAGCTCACTCCATGCAGGTTGGCATTAAAACTGAGCACATGGCCAGGGATTTTCCTCTAGCAGTCACCTCTAATGTGACCCTGCCTCCTCCAAGTTCATTTCTGAACCCTTCTGCTGCATCTACCTTTCTTTGCATTTGGCATAGATGTAATATAATTATTCGGGATGACCCTCTCATCCAACTCTCTCACTTTACAGATGATGAAATGATCTCACTTTAGTTACTTTTAGATTAGAATATTTCACATAGGCTTTTTGCAGATATATTTATCAATCTGTTCAAATATTAGGGTAAATTCTAGAAGGTCCCCACAGTGACTGGTCTTCCCCTCTGTGTTATACTGATTCCTAATAGCTTTATTCAGAGGATAAGATTTCTATATTGTTCCCTGGCTTTTTATTGATAAATTAGTGGCTAAGAAGAGAGAATCTATTGTCTGAAAGTAGATACACAGCATAATTTAAATTTTATTTATAAACATACAATGGAGTCAAGACAGTCTCTTCAATAAATGGTGTTGGGAAAATTGGACAGATACATGCAAAAAAAAATGAAACTAGACCACCATCTTACACCATACACAAAAATAAACTCAAAATGGATAAAGGACTTAAACATAAGACAGGAAACCATAGAAATACTAGAGGAATCCACAGGCAGTGAAATCTCAGACATATGCCGAAGCAATTTCTTCACCCCAGAATATATCCCAAGAAACTAGAAACACCAATCAGAAAAGATATATGCACCCCTATGTTCATAGTAGCACAATTCACCATAGCTAATATTTAGAAACAGCCTAACTGCCCATCAGCAGATGAGTGGATTAGAAAACCATGGTACATCTACACAATGGAATACTACGCTGCTATAAAAAAGAAGGAATTCTTACCATTTGCAGCAGCATGGATGGAACTAGAGAGCATTATACTAAGTGAAATAATCCAGGCAATGAAATAAAAATACCACATGATCTCACTCATTTATGGAAAATAAAAACATTATAACCTGATGAACAAAAAGATAGATACAGAGGCAGTAAAGCATCCAAGAGACTGTCAAATTACAGCAGGAAGGCTGGGGAGTGGTGGAGAGTGGGGGAAAGAGATCAACCGAAGGACTTGTATGCATGCATATAAGCACAACCCATGGATACAGGACACTGGTGGGGGTGGGGGGAGATGAGAGCATGTGTCAGGGGGTAGGGGAGGCTGGGAGAAGGTCAATGGGGGAAAAAAAGGAGATATATGTCCTACTATTTATAATACTTTAAATAATAAAAAATAAAAAATAAATTCTTTATACAAGGTTTTACCTCGTCATAAATCTTTATTAATTCACTCTCAAATTTATTTCCTCTTTACTTAGTTTCCCTGAAATTTACATTTTTATTTATATAGTACTTTAAGGGGTTTAAAGTATATTACCCCATATTCTACTAATAACAATGGATATTGTTGGGTGAGAAAATATACTACTCTATTTTATAAATGAATAAACCATGGATCATTTCTAGCTTTGTAGATTAGACCATTGAAAGAAGAAAAATAAATTGTGAAAATACCAAGGTCACTGGTGAAAAATGGAATGTTTATATACCTGAGATCCCCAAATTCCATAGTTTTATCTCCCCAAAGGGCACGTATTTTAAAATACTCACACATGGTAAAAATATCCAAGGTACTGTCCCATAATATGTCATTCTATGAGTGAGCCAAAATCAAGTCTTTAGGCACTTTAGAAACTAAATCCTCTAATGGAGTGCATTTCACAGTGAATTCTCTGCCTGTCTCACATTGGCTGCAAGGATCCAGTGTCTATAAGTGTCTTTTGAATTTGTTTGGATAGATGCTGAGAACAAACTTACTTGGAATTTTAACTATTTTGTTGTCTAAATAACTATATCAATAAAGCATAGGATGAATAATTGATTTAAAAAAAAACAACTGTCAAGGTATTTCAAAGTCTAGGAGAAAAATATCATTTAATGTTCACCCTGGGCAGGGAACATTTGAAAAAAGAAGACTAATGCCATGTCATTTTTTTCCCCCTCAAACCAATTTCCTGGTGTTCATTTGGAAACCTTGGCATAAGATCATGTTGAGGAAAATCAAAAGTGAAGCCATTCATGATTTCAGTGGCATGCATCCATCTTAAACATGAAGACCTTTCCACCCACTTACTGTTCTGTCCCAGTCTGGCACACTAATCCTCCCTTCTTTGTCTAGAATATGACAACTTCCTCTTCTACTTTGAAAGAACTTCAGTCAAAATACTCTATCAACTCTCTCTCTCTCTGTCCTTCTAAGACTGCTTCTTTCATGTCATTTCAAAGACTTCTGTAAAATCATTTTTTTTTTTTTTTTACTGTTTAAAATGTCAAGTTTTACTACTTAAAATATATATGCTACTATACCTCCATAAACCACCCGCCGGGCCTAGTGATTGAGTATGAGTTGGCTTCTTCTTAGGAAAGATGCTATATTTTTCCAACACCACCTCTACCCTGTAGCACGTGGCCTCCAAGTCTTATTTAACAGACCTTTTCTGTTGAAAAAGCAAAACACTTAACATAAAAATTAGATAAAATGGTTGATTATCTTGATGTTTTTTAATCAACTATTGCTTTATACTAACCTTTGCTCTTTGCATTGTCAACAAAAAATATTTTATTCAGAGTAATGTGTAATGCAGATGGTCACACTGTTACTAATTATATAAAATAAATTATGTGGCAATTATTTATTAATCCAATAATAGAACTAGCAGCAACATAAATCAGCAACATTTTAGCTTTGGTGTTCTTATATACATAGGAACTGAGTCTACTTCAAGTGTTTTAAAAGCCTGACTTATATCTTCCTGGTTGGCTGTAATACATTGGTTCTTTTTCCAGGGCTCCAGAGGAAGCAAGATAGTTCAATTCTTTAGCTAACTCTGCAGAAAAATATCTTTGTGACTCTAGGCCCGGGTGGCTCACTTTTGATCTACAAGCTGAAGAGTCTGAATGATGATCGATAGATGATAGATAGATAGATAGATAGATAGATGATAGATAGATAGATAGATAGATAGATAGATAGATAGATAGATAGATGATAGGTAGATAAATGTAAAGGTAGAGACATTTGTATAGCTATATATATGTAGATGTAGACATAGATGTAGATGTAGATATCAACCTAAATATAGTGACCTATGCCCTAGCTGGTTTGGTTCAGTGGATAGAGTGTCGGCCTGCAGACCAAAGGGTCCCGAGTTCAATCCTGGTCAAGGACACCTACCTTGGTTGCAGGCTTCTCCCAGCCTAGGCCCTGGTCCGGACTCCTGCAGGAGCCAACCAATCGGTGTGTTTCTCTCACATCTTTCCTTCTCTAATCCACTGTTTCTAAAAAATCAAAGGAAAAATATCCTGGGGTGAGGATTAACAACAAAAAATAAACAAACAAAGAAATAAAGTGAGGTATGGGTATATAGATTTAGATAGACTAGCATAAAGCCTCTTTCACTATGCTGTGCTATACTGTTTTACTCCTAAATTTATGAAAACTGCCTGGTTCCTGTAGGTCTGTGAGTTCCCATCCTTTATCTTAAGAAATGTGTAGCGGCCGTAAGATTTTGCTTCACAGCCAAAGGTCTTTCCATGCTTGGGGTAAGTCAAAGCCACTTGTCAGATGTGCTCATACAGCTCTTATTGAAGCATGGAGTCAACAAAGCATAGCAAATACTTGGCAAAGGATTGAGCCTATGCAATCTTCTGAGAATCTTATTAAGAAAGGTGTCGGTGTCCTATTACAAGTCACAGATGAGAATCTCTAAGTTACTCTTAAGAAACCTTCCTTCCAGCTTTAATGGCCGTTTTCTCAACTTTATTTAAAATTGAAGTTTATTTGCTTATGTTATGTAAATGGAGACTAACATGTTGGTAGAAAAAGCAAGCCATTTCTTGAAAGATCAATTGATTCATAGAGCAGTGAATGTATTAAAACACATACAAATGCACAAAGACACAGTGTACATACATACTTACATGCTATTTCAAATTAATTTATTAAAAATGATTTTAATAGACCACAGTGATACACAGATATAATTTTTAATTACTCTTTTTCCACCAGATATATATTTAAAATATATCCAATTCATCTAAGAAGTGATGAAGGTCAAACCAGGGTTAAACTGTTCCACCTTTAATTGGCAGGTCAGTAACTCAAATTTACATTTTTATTGAACTAGAAACCATTATATTCCCTAAATAGTAGTACTGAGTGACAATAGAAGGGAAAATAAAAACTGTAAAAGCAATACATTTATATGATAGATAGTGTGTTTGATATATATGTTTGATGTATATTGACTAAGTGGCAGTTTGCATTAGTAGTTGTAGATTTATCTGCCATGTACACTATATTCCTACATGTTGATATAAATTTGATTGGTGTTTACTTGTTCTGTGCACAAATGTTTTTGACTCATAGAAGATCCCTAGTTTATAAACTATTTTCCCCCGGGCTGAAGTAATTGGTTGCAAACATAGTATAAAATGCAAGACCCTTAGAGCTTAGGAACTGCCTAGATTATCCAGTGCATTTACATAGCTGACTAATGTTGAACCTGAGGAGAAAAACAATAAAACAATTGAAAAGAACCTATAAATAAATGGTATTTTATAAGCTCCCATTAAAGAAGATATTCCAGAACTCTCAAATTAATTTTGTTATGTCCTTAGGAAAAAAAAAAAATCAAAGTTTCTTTGAGTCAGGGAAATTAAAGGTAAAGACAATTATTTGAGAGGAGCACTTATTTTCAAACTTTATTGATTGAATACCTACTATTTACCATTCACTAATCTAGGCATTAAATATAAAGAAAAACAAAGCAGGACCAAAAAACAAAACAAAACAAAAAAAACTCTGCCTTATTTGGAATTCATGTTTTGGTGGAGGTGAGGTAAAGGAATAAAATTATGCACATTGTGTTTATAAAGATATAAACTGTAAGCAAATATTGTTACTCAGTAGTATGGTTACTTACATAGAGTGACAGAGAAATTATCACAGAATCAAAAGCCCCGAGTATTAGTCTGGAGTCTGAAACAAGCAAGACACTTCATAGGTTATTGACATTTTATAGCTCCAGGTTCACCCGAGGTCAACTGTGAATCCCAATATGCACCCGTCCTCCTCATAATATTTCTCTAAATCTACAAGGTGCTCCAAGGGAATTATAGCTTTTTTGTAAAATTGTATCAAGCTCTACACAAATTAAGGCATTATTTGGGAGCTTTGGTGTGGGGACAGAAGTGAACTGCAACATAGTAAACAAAACCCAGAGAGCATTCCTGGATCTTAGCAAGTGCTGGACACTGGCCAGCAAATTGACATAATTTACATGAGTCTCGTGAATGAAGACAGCAAGAATTTAGGACACGTGCACGCTTGGCTTTGCCCTATAAGATACACCTCTGGCCTGAAATATTCTAGGGAGTTCCCCTCAGTCAGTCCAATGACCTAAGGGGACTATTTTGCTGGGTGGTGAGTGGAAGTAATGCAAAGAAAACTGAAATGGAATAGCCATTCAGGTGGGATGAAAAGAAAGCACTCTCCCAACCTGTGCTAACAATCACTAAGGCTAACATTACAACAGGCTAAAGGTGAGTGATGACTCCTGTTTCAGGATTCACACTCTTATTTTTGATTTAAATTTGCTCTCAATGTTCATTTTAAACAGACTGCATCTGCTTTTAAAATGTTGGCATTGGGTCTGAAGTTAAAATGAGAACTACAGCAAGTATTTTATCTTAGATTCTATGGTTTCTATATCAGTGGTTTTCATATTAATGTAGGTTTAAAATCAACTGTTTATTTTGGAAAATACTGGCATCCCTGGGCCCTGGCACAAATATTCTGATTCAGTAAATTTGGCATGAGTTCGGGAATCTGAATATTACATAATACCTACCCCTCTCCCCATTCTAATTCAGTTGACCTTAAGAGTACATTTTTAAAAAAATATTTTCTCTATAGATAATAGAAAACCCTAAAAATAATCCAATTTTTAAAGTTTGCAAATAATTTTTACATAAAATCTTGATTTAGATATTTTTGTAAAATTTATTACAAAAAAGCTAGCTGTGGTAGGAAATAAAATGAGCTCACATAGACCTGTTTAAATCCTGCTCAGCTGCCATTTTAAATATGTGTTTTTTTCAATTGTTTAAAGTATTACAAATAGTAGTACATATGTCTCCTTTTCCCCCCCATGTACCTCCCCCGGCTTTCCCCAGGCACAGGCCCTCACCCCCGTAGGGTCTCTGTCCATTGGTTATGCTTATATGTATGCAAACAAGTTCTTTGATCTTTTACCTCCCCTACCTTCCCTCTGAAGTTTGACAGTCTGTTCGATGCTTCTTTGTCTCTGTATCTATTTTTGTTTATCAGTTTATGTTGTTCATTATATTCCACAAATGAGTGAGGTCATGTGATACTTATCTTTCTCTGACTGGCTATTTCACTTAGCATAATGCTCTCCAGTTCCATCCATGCTGTTGCAAATAGTAAGAATTCCTTCTTTTGTACAGCAGCATAGTATTCCATTGTGTAGATGTACCACAGTTTTCTAATCCACTCATCTACTGATGGGCACTTAGGCTGTTTCCAGATCTTAGCTATTGTAAATTGTGCTGCTATGAACATAGGGGTGCATATATCCTTTCTGATTGTTGTTTCTGTTTTCTTGGGATATATTTCTAGAAGTGAGATTACTGGCTCAAATGGAAGTTCTATTTTTAATTTTTTGAGGAAATGCCATATTGTGTTTTTGTTTGTTTTGTTTTTTACTGTTTTTATTCCAATTTGTTCTTTTTGCTTTCCTTGAGAAGGTTTTTCCAACTACCTAAAAAAAAAATCAGGAAAATGATGAGAAATAGTCATCTTTTTGGCTTTTACCCCAAAATAGAATATATTTCCTACAATAACCTTAATGGATGTTTGTTAGAAAATAACAAGTAAAATAACATTGATAAGAGAAGGAAAAATGTATTAATAAAGCAAGCTCAGGATCCCAGAAGATTTCATATTCAACTTAGGAACTCCCAATAAAAACCCTTTGTATTTGAGAACTTGTGTTTGATAGAGGTGGGAGGAGAAACAGAGAGAGAGAGAGAGAGAGAGAGAGAAGATGTAACTGATTGTGCACACAAAGCAGCATGCAGAACACATACATGTATGTAATACCACAAAATAATAAACTAATCTGTCTATGGTTTTGTTTTTGTGTTAAACATGATGCTGATACTTTTAAGAATGCATACTTCAAAGACAGCATGTGAAAATATATTTTTCTTTTGAAATATAAAATAAAAGGGAGGAGAGGAGAAGAATGGTTTTGATTAAGGTTTTCAATTGTCTTATATATGTCAAGAACTTCCCTTTCTCTTCCTAAATTTTAAAAGGTTTAGAAACTTTTGATGGGATTTGATTTTCCTCTTGGTATTTTCTTGGCTATTCTCTTGGGTTCTGAGAGTCATTACTCAATTAAATGAAGTTGGGGCAACTCCAAAGTTGAAAATAAATAGCAAAGGCTTAGGAAATAGTATGTATGCAGAATGGTAATAGAAACAAGAATTATTTTTGCTTTGGAATACATGAATAAAAGGCACTACAACTCTTTCAGCGATATCAAGGGCAATTACGTTGAGCACTTGTCCAGGTGTTCATCTTTGTTGAGGGCAGAACGAGAGGTAATGGATCAAATTGGGTTATTTACTTTGAAATAAGAAATAAATTCCTGAGATTGAAAATCAAATGCATTGCAGTTTTTGTTGTTGTGTTTTTGTTTTGTATTTTTTTAATGATTTAAGGAACCTTGTAATTTATTACAATAAGATTTTCAAATTGGAACTCCTTGATCTCAGCTGGTTTAGAGAAGTTTCCAATGAGGGAAAAAGTAGAGTAAGAAAACTCTTAGAATACATTCTATACTTATCATTCTGAAAAGTAAAAATTGAAGTGAATATTTTCTTTAGTCTTACACTATCTCATGAGATATTTGGGAGTTTTCCCTGAATTAAAGATAGATTTATCTCTCATGCCCCTCTTCTCCTTTTACTCTTCATCTCATTCATTACCAATTATTTTTCTCATGATAATGGTAAGAATGGTGTGACAAAGAGAGAATGTTTTCGATATAATCCTTTCTACATAAGTAAAAAAAAAAGCAGTGTTTGAAAATGTTCTGATATCATAAATTAAAAACTATTAGAATTACTTTCATGGAAAAAAATCCATAAGAGTAGTAGAAATTCTAAAATTTAGGGGGGGTGGGCATTGGGGGGATAAGGACACATGAAATAGCTTAATTAATAAAGAAAAAAAGGTGAAAGAATTAAGCAAAATAAAACAACAAAAATAGTTTATAAATGTAAAATGCCACTTTAATCATAATGGGGAATTTTGATTGCTCACTTGATTAATTTAAGAAATGCCAACTGTATCTTTCAGTTGCTATATTCTGTAGAGGTACAATGCAATGTAAGGTACAAAGAAAAGATGATATCAAAAACATATAATGTACTATCTGTGCCCATAGGTTATGCATATATGCATATAACTTCTTGGTTAATCCCCCTCCTTCCTTCCGAGATTCCTTAGTCTGTTCCATGCTTTCATGTCTCTGGGTCTATTTTGTTCATTAGTTTCAACATATAGGTGAGATCATGTGATACCTGTTTTTCTCTGACTAGTTTATTTCGCTTAGCATAATACTCTCCAGGTCCCTCCATGCTGTCTCAAAGGGAAAGAGATCCATCTTTTTTACAGCTGCATAGTATTCCATTGTATAAATGTACCACAGCTTTTTTATGCACTTATCTACTGATGGGCACTTGGGCTGTGTCCATATCGTAGCTATTGTAAATAGTACTGACATTAATGTATGCCTGCATATATTCTTTCTGATTGATGTTTCAGGTTCTTAGAATCTAAGGCCTGGGGCAGGTGTGGCAGTGGTGGTGAAGAGACTCAATGGGGAAAACAAAGGGACATCTATAATACTTTTAACAATAAACATAAATTTTAAAAAAAGAAAAAAAATGTAATATATCATATTGGATATGAGGTAGCTATTTTGCTTTCTAAAACAAACCCTATACTGTATTCTAAAGATAATAATTAACTTTCCATTCATATAATATTTTACAGCTTACATTTTTTAAATTTAATTTTATCCCAAAATACTTTTCAATAGTTCATTGTTTTCTGTCAGTAAAAATGTATATAACAAAGATATATATATATATATATATATATATATATATATATCTTACATCCTACTTCTCCAGCCTAATAAATAAAAATTATTTAAAATTAAATAAAAATAATGCTTGGTAACTGTTTCACTCTATCCTCTATTATGTTATAAAAAGAGTCATGATTTGGGGGCGGGGGTACAATGTTCCCAAATTCACGTTTCTTTCTTTGCCAAATGATTGTTTTCCTGGCTTTCTTGCAGCCAGAAGTGGCCATGTGACAAGCTTCTGGCCAGTAAGACACAGGGGAAATATTCTGAGAGTTTTCCAAAATTAGTATTGCCTCTTTTTCTTTGTGCCTTAAACCTGCATGTGGACCTAGAATTAAAGCAGCCATTTTTTGACCATAAGGAAAAAAAAAAATTTTAAAGCTCTGCAAAGCAGCAAATAAAGAAAGAGTTTCGTGATGATGAAAGTCTGTAAACTAACTCTAGAATGTTTATATGCAAGTTTCTGGTTAGTAAAATAATAAATGTTTTTATGATTTAAGCCACTTTAACAGAAAGTTCAGTTACTTGCAGCTGAACACATTGCTCAGTGGTGTATTCCCAAGTGAGTTTTCAGATTTCACGTTGGTGATAAGGAGAGGATGTGTGACCCAAATGTCAACCTATCAATAATCTTCAATTGGAAAATCGAATGCCATTTATTTTTTTACCTTTCAAAAGTTATCTCACAATTTCTTGGTTATAGAAAAGTATTTAATTTTACATGAGACCACATTCTATTCCTGTTAGCTTATACCAAGCACATTTTATATTTCTAAGATATTCATTTTCATAAGTCTAAATGTCCAGTACTTATATGTGGAAATCACTACATAAAACTTTATCAAAGGACTAACAGGTAAAACACATAAAAATATATCCTTAACAGAACACTTTTGGATGAAAATTAATATTTGTAATTATTGTGATTGCTGAAGTATTACTGAGTTATTTAAAACTAGAGGCCCGGTGCATAAAATTCATGCACGGAGATGGGGGTGTGTGTCCCTCAGCCCAGCCTGCACCCTTTTCAATCTGGGACCCCTCTCACAGTCCAGGACTGCTGGCTCCCAACCGCTCCCCTGCCTGCCTGCCTGATCACCCCTTAACCACTCCCCTGCCAGCCTGATCAATGCCTAACTGCTCCCCTGCCAGCCCGATTGCCCCTAACTGCCCTCCCCTGCAGGCCTGGTTGCCCCTAACTTCCCTCCCCTGCTGGCCTGGTCAATCCCAACTGCCCTCCCCTGCTGGCCTGGTCACCCCTAACTGTCCTCTCCTGCAAGCCCTGTCACCACTAACTGCCCTCCCCTGCAGGCCTGATGGCCCACAACTGCCCTCCCCTGCTGGCCATCTTGTGGTGGCCATCTTTGACCACATGGGGGCGGCCATCTTGTGTGTTGGAGTGATGGTCAATTTGCATATTACCTCATTATTATATAGTATAATTAAACTTGTTTTCAACAACTATACATTTTATTCACATTGAAGACAAATATTTGCTTATCAAAAGAATATAAACGTAATTTCTGCTCAGAATAAATACTATATTCAAAGTGTTTCTGTATGTCTTTATAATAAATACTGAAAAAATGCAGAAATATTTGCATTTGTTCCCCAGCACTCCTGCTGTATATATAATAAATGCAAGTAGCTCTATGTTTACATATTAATGTTTGCACACATTTATATTCCAATACACACTGGAATATATTTGATATTAGTATATTTACATAATTTTAGATACAGTATACTTGCTGAATTTTGAGATCTTGTAAAGGAGATTCTTTATTCCCATAGTGACTTTGAAGATATGAAAATAAACATTTAGGAATTATCAAAATTTTAATTCAATGTATCCTGAATTTAGGCAATTTAAATAAATACTTTGTATTGTACTTAATAAAAAGAGTTAAAAAGTTTTCCATTGTTTTACAATTTACCAGAAAATTTTTTAAAGAAGTTATCTTCCCCCTTTAATTAAATGAAATCAGAATAAGAATTTATGGTTTTTATTTTTGTTATTTTGTGAATCTATCTGAATGTGACACAGAACATTTAAACTTTTATAATGTAAATAAATTGGATTCCAATAAATTTATAAAAACTGTGGAATGCCACAATTTAACACATGTTGATACAAATATTATTATAATTAAGCCTCTATTATGTATTATATGGGGTTATCGAACAAAATAAATAAAGATAACAACTCGTTTGGTTTTCACAAACTTTTTTTTTAATAGTTGTTGAGTAGTGTGGTAAATTAATAAAAGTGAAAATAGCTCAGCCAGCATGGCTCATTGGTTGAGTATTGACCTATAAACCAGGAGGTCACGGTAATGTCCAGTGTCGGGCATGCAGGAGACAGCCTATCAATGATTCTCCCTCATCATTGAAAATGAAAATAAATCTGTCTTTTCATCAGATGAGAAAGGTAGTTGTATAATTTTAAAAAATAACTATTGTATCCATTATTGAGAAAATATACATTTTTTTAATGAATCTTTATTGTTCAGATTACAATTGTTTTTCCTTTTTCCCCACATATCTCCCCACCACCCAGTTCTCACCCCCCCTCTGCCCTTACCTCCCCCCCCTCCCCGCTGTCCTTATCCATAGGTGTATGATTTTTGTCCAGTCTCTTCCCATACTCCCCACACAGACACCCCTTTCCCCCTGAGAATTATCAATCCACTCCCATTCTATGCCTCTGATTCTATTAAGTTCACCAGTTTATTCTGTTCCTCAGATTTTTAATTCACTTGACTTTTAGATTCACTTGTTGATAGATATGTATTTGTTGTTCATGATTTTTATCTTTCTTCTTCTTTTTCCTCTTTTTAAAGAATACCTTTCAGCATTTCATATAATGCTGGTTTGGTGGTGATGAACTCCTTTAGCTTTTTCTTATCTGTGAAGCTCTTTATCTGCCCTTCAATTCTGAATGATAACTTTGCTGGGTAGAGTAGTCTTGGTTGTAGGTTCCTGCTATTCATCACATTGAAAATTTCTTGCCACTCCCGTCTGGCCTGCATGGTTTCTGTTGAGAAATTAGCTGATAATCGTATGGGAGCTCCCTGGTAGGTAACTAACTGTTTTTCTCTTGCTGCTTGTAAGATTCTCTCTTTGTCTTTTGCTCTTGGCATTTTAATTATGATGTGTCTTGGTGTGGTCCTCTTTGGATTCCTTTTGTTTGGGGTTCTGTGCGCTTCCTGGACTTGTAAGTCTATTTCTTTCATCAGGTGGGGGAAGTTTTCGTTCATTATTTCTTCAAATAGGTTTTCAGCATCTTGCTCTCTCTCTTCTTCTGGTACCCCCATAATTCTGATGTTGGTTCGCTTGAAGTTGTCCCAGAGGCTTCTTACACTATCTTCAACTTTCTGAATTCTCTTTTCTTCATGCTTCTCTGGAGGAGTGTCCTTGGCCTCTTTGTATTCCAAATCTTTGAGTTGATTCTTGCAATCCTCTAGTCTGCTTTTGGGTCTCTGTATAATATTTTTTATCTCAGTCAGTGTATGTTTAATTTCTAGTTGGTCCTTTTTCATATCCTCAAGGGTCTCAATGAATTTATCGGCCTTTTCCATGAAATTCTTGAAAAACCTTATAACCGTGGTTTTGAACTCTATGTCCAGTCGCTTGTTTTCCTCCATTTCTTTGGTTTGTGATCTGTTTCCTTGCCTTCTCATATTCTCTGCTTCCCTAAGTTGGTAGGGTAGTTTTGTGTACTAGGTGTCCTATTGGTTCAACGGGTCAGCCTCCCAGTTACTTGAGGTGGACACTCTTGGTGTACCCTTGTGTACTGTGTGTCCCCCAGCAGGAGCTACAGCAAGGGCTAGTTTTCTCCTCCTTTGCTTGGGCGGTTTTTGAGCAGTCTGACTGGAGCTGCAGTTAATTTGGTTGAGCTGCCCCAGAACAGGCCATTTATATGCAAAAGCCGCTGTGTGGAGCCTGGGCGGGTTTGTAGAATGTGTGGGGCGGGGCCTCAGGGCGGGGCCTCAGGGCTGGGCGGGGTCTCAGGGCGTCACTAGGCTGGGGCGTGGCCAACAGCGATGGCTGCCGTCAGCCGTCTCTGCCTTTCCACTTTTCCAAGTCCCTGCGCCCTGCGGTCCAGCGCAGTAAACAATGATTGCTGGGCGCACCTCTGCAAAAAAGTCACTCTCACTTTCCGAACCGATGGCCGAGAGTCCAGCCTCTCCCCGTAGGTGTCTGGGTCCCCCGAGTGTCCCCAGAAACTGGATTTCAGAGTGATCGGGAGCTTGTCTCCCTGCGGGTTGAAGAAAAGCCGCGCACCCAGCCGCCTGCCACCGGCCCGATTCGCGTGCCTCCGTACCTCAGCTTTTCAGCGATTGGGCTCCTTTCTCTTCTTAGTTGTAAATCTTCCACTCAGCCAGCTTTCCTGTGGTTCTGGGTGGTAGACGTTTTTGTCCTTTAGTTGTATTTTTGAAATTGTTGTGTGAGGCAGCAGATTAGTTGTTTAACTATGCCGCCATCTTGGTTCCTCTCACATGGCTCGAGAAAATATACATTTTCTTTGTGAAGAATAAATTACTTCAAAAGAGATTAAGGATACTTAAGAAAAGTATTGATGAAATAATAAATTTGGAGACTTGGAAATAAAGTGAATTTGTAAATTACTGCATATAATTCTGATTTTCTCTTGTAGGTACAGAAAGTCTGTCAGAAAATTTTTTCTAAATTTATTATGTCTTGCAAATTTGTGCACGGGGGTGGGTTGGGGGTGGGTTGGGGGGGTGTTCCTCAGCCCAGCCTGCACCCTCTCCAATCTGGGACCCTTCAAAGGATGTCCTACTGCCGGTTTACAGGGATTGGGTCTAAACCGGCAGTTAGACATCCCTCTCACAATCGGGGACTGCTGACTCCAGCTGCTCACCTGCCTGCCTGCCTGCCTGATTGCCCCTAACCATTCTGCCTGCCAGCCTGCTCACCCCCAACTGTCCCCCACTGCCGGCCTGCTCACCCCCAACTGCCCCCTGTGCCAGCCTGCTCACCCCCAACTGTCTATCCTGCTGGCCTGTTCTCCCCCACCTTCCCTCCCCACTAGCCTGCTCACTCCAAACTGGCCCCCCTCCCCACTGTCCTGATCAACCCCAACTGGCCCCCTTGCTGGTCTGCTTACCCCCAATGGCCCTTGCCATCCCATTCTGGCCTGATCACCCCCTGGCAACCCAAGGTCCCAGCCCCTCCTTTTTTTCTTTTTCTTTTTTTTTTTTTTTCCCAGCGCCTCCTTGAGTGGAGGCCAGGGCCAGCTGGAAGCAAGTATCTAGATTTATTTATCTTCTAAAATTGAAACTTTGTAGCCTTGAGCAGAGGCCAGGGCCGGCCAGGGTGGGAAACTTGGCTTCCTCCATCGCAGGGGGCAACCCAAGCCTCCTGCTCAGCTCCAGCTCCATGGCTGGCTGCCATCTTGGTTGGGTTAATTTGCATACTCACTCTTGATTGGCTAGTGGGCGTGGCTTGTGGGTGTAGCAGAGTGATGGTTAATTTGCATGTTTCTTTTTTATCAGTGTAGATTCTATTTCATGGTCACTAACTCAATTATCTTTGACACTATCATGGTACCTATTTTTTTTTAAATATATTTTATTGATTTTTTACAGAGAGGAAAAGAGAGGGATAAAGAGTTAGAAACATCGATGAGAGTGAAACATTGATCAGCTGCCTCTTGCACACCCCCTACTGGGGATGTACCCACAACCAAGGTACATGCCCTTGACCGGACTCGAACCTGGGACCCTTGAGTCCGCAGGCCAACACTCTATCCACTGAGCCAAACCGGTTTCAGCTATCATGATACCTATTACAGATTCAGGTTGAAAAATTCTAAATTCTTTATGGGAAATGTCTCAAGTGGAACTGTAAGCTGTTAATAGACTTTCATTTATTTCTTCTGAACTTATTTTATTAAACCATGTATAATACAATATGTAATAAACTTAACCATTAATGATTTTAACTTTTAGTTGCAAGATCTGGACAAAACACATAGTTCCTATCTTTTCTCTACCCTCTACTATACTACTTAGGAGGGGGTGGATTAGAAAAGGACTTACTTAATCAAACCAGGTAATTTGTATACAAATCTTTCTAGAACAATCAGAAATTTGATCAGATAAAAATAAGTCTCAGTTGACATTGATAAGAATGAGTATGCACTGAAAACAAGTCCTTAATCATTTTCACTATGGAATAATTTTTAAAAAGAGAGAGACCATAAACTTTACTATCAAATGAACAGAGGGGAACATTAGGCCTTCATGATAAGGAGTTACAATGCAGCATTTCTTAGAATTTTTCTTATCAAACCAATTTTCACACATGGAACAAAGAAACCAATGCTTTTTCTCTCATCTTTTTCTTGTCCCTACTGGTTTTAATATTGTATGTCTGACATGCTAACAATCAAGCACATGTTCTCTCATTGTTGTCTGATCTCAGCGATCTGATAATGACTTAAGAGGAATGATGAGTGGAATCACACATCAAGGGTCTGCTTTGTTGATAGTACAACCTGGGGTGTATTTCCAATTTGCAATTTGGTGCAGGAGCTTTAGAAGTGCCCCATTTGTTTGATATCTGCTTGGCTGTGCCATTGATCTACCAAACTCAGGGTCAACTGGTCTAGCAATGTGTGAATGAGAAATCAAAGATTTGGACTTTGCAGGAGTTTGTGAAAAATAAAGGAAACAGTTTGTTGTTTCCCTAGTTATTTTTTTTTTAAATTTCCACACATAAAACAATAAACTACCATACTGCAAAAATCTAAGTATACCATATGATATGTACATACGTTCTATACCATCTAGAGATTGGACCTAAAAAATGTTTCATATTATCCATAATGAATGAAGAGTCAATCTGTTCTGTATTCTGTCATTTGGAATTAATCCAAAACCAATTATTCTCACAAATTTTCTACATCTCAAACTTTTCTTTGGGGGAAAGATACATCTTTTCAATATTTTAAACTTGATCTACAATGATCATGTGCTACTTGAATAGTAATAAAATTATGTTTAAAATATAGACTGTAAAATTTGATAAAGACTTTCAAAAAAGTCTATGATTTCAAAATTAGAAAAGGCTTATGTTACAATATTAACTTTTACTCCTGCCAATAGTAACATGTTGTTTTAATAAAGTCCTCTTTCTGAGAGGAATGCCCCTCTCTGATTAACAAAAATGCATAACATTGATAATATATATTTTGTCTTATATAAACTAATAGTGATGGAAATTAAACCTTTTCAGGTGTTGAGGCCACATTCACAGTTAAGAAGTTTGAATTCATCTATGAAACATTTGTATTTTTAGAATATAAACTGAGTGGCCAGATTATTATGATCTCTGAACGCATAATAATCTGGCCACTCAGTGTATATCCTATATAATAAAAGGCTACTATGCAAATTTGTCCCCTCAACCAGGAGTTTGACCAGCAGGCAGGCCAGCCAACTGCCCAAGTCCCCTCCCCCTAGCCAGGCTGGCCGAACCCCATCCATGCACAAATTCATGCACTGGTCCTCTAATATATATATATTCCTTTCCTGTTTTCACTTTGATTAACACTAAAGGAAAAAAGAATCTATTACATACATATGACTTACAACATTTCAACATTAATTATTATCTCTCAGAACCTTATGTACAAATTAATATTTTAGATAAGCCTACTTTTTATGTAAGCACTTCTTTTAGAATTGGTTTTGACTCTAAAGCACAATTTTATGAAAGATTTTAGGAATACTCTTAGTTACATACTCAAATTGTGTCAATATGACAATACAGATATATTTAGGATAAGATTTTCTGTGCATGTGTGGTGGTTACTTGAACTTAGTATGTGGTAAATTTATCATTATACCATTTTTGTTCTTGTTATGATTGTCTTTTACTAAGGTGCTGTGCATAATAAGAAAAGAAAAAATTACTATGCATCAGTTTGGTGAATACCATTTAAATTAATGTTTGAAAAGAATAAGTGAAGAAAAATACAAAATCTGTGAAGCAAAGGGTTATCTATAGGTTTGGAATTCTTAAATTAATCAATCTGCTGTGCACTAATTTATGTCAATTCAATGAAAACTCCCCTGAAAAGAAAACTTGCTAAGAAAAGAAACTTTTTAATGAATACTGTTATTTAATTCAAAGTCTAAATACTTAAGGGAACTATTATATCCACTTCTCAAGGGGAAATGTACTAACCTCAAAGTTTCTGCAATAAACAATCCATTTTAGCTCTTTTCCTTTCATTATGCATTTTTAAGGTAGCAATTCCCCTGAAATTAGTAACATTTGAAATCAGCTTGTATATTATCTCTTCCAAAGACTCAGAATTCCAACTCTTACAATTCATATAATCCTTCTAGCTATATAAAAAAGGAAGTTTCAAGTGCTAAAATAGGCTGTATAAACCATGAGGGTGAGAATAACCTTTAATGGGACCTACACATAAACTATGACTTGAGCAAAAGGTTCTCCTGAAGCCTTTGTGTGATTAGATTTTCCCTGCAATGGTAACTCTAATTGCATGAGACAAAGGTGGGTTTTAATCATGGAAGAAAGGTAAGTATTATAGTATTTCTCTGGGTAAGGAAGAAGGATAGCATTATAATCACCAAAGCAGGTTCCATGGCAAGTACAAGTGGGACAGTTTACCCCTAAATAAACACTCCTTCGAGCTCCTGAATAGGTAGTACTGTTTCTAGGTTTTCAATAATGTCTCTCAATAGAACATAACATAAATTAAATGTTACAAGGTCTCTCATGCTAGGATGTCTCCAAATTTTAACAGGACCAAATTTTACCTTACAATGACTTATTAATTAAGTAGAACTTTTATGAAATACATAGCTGTGATATTGATAACAATTATTTTCATTTGGGATAAAAATAAATACTTAAAGAAAGTTTATATTATTACTGTCAAAAGATACCTTTTTTATAGGTGAAGTAAAATTGCATTATTTTAAATTCATTTTGAACATCAAAATGTCAAAGTTGTCTTCCTAATAATCTTTGACAGAGTTTATTTTCATTTCCTAAACATACATACTTTGAGGAAAATGCTAGTTGCCAGAGAAATGTTGATATACTTCCCTATATAATAATTTTTGTAAGATAATAGTCATCCACTTTGTCACAAAGAAAATGGAGGTTAAGTGTGATACAGAATTAAAAAGTAATAGGAACTACCAAGTAGAATTAATATAATATTAAACACTCTATCTCCAAAATACAGCAAGGTAGCAAAGTTATTCATATTAAAATGTGGGTGCAAAAAAGAAAAGTAGTTTTTTAAAATCTCATTTTTCATAAGGCCAAACTCTGCTAAATAAGAGAGATAACTTAACAATTGGACAAATATTCCAGTATTTTCTAGTTTAACAGACTCGTTTTTGGTTTAAACACTAGCTATTCAAGGTTTCTTTTCTATAGAATTAATTTCACTAACTCTCTTTAGACCAATGTTCTTTCACATTTTATCCTGTTTCCCTTCCCTCACCCCCAAGATGGTTAGGAGTGTGTGTGGAGAGGGACAGTGTGTTTAGCAACAAGGCAGCAGGGCCCCTTGGATGCAGAATACCCTGGGGACCCCTGGTCTTTCCTCGAACCTAGGCAAGACTCATGGCCAAGCCGTCATTGATAAAATGGCTTCTTCTCTTCATTGTGCAAGTAACTCTTGAGCCCTTTTTCTCCAGGTTTGTTTCTTAATATGTCAAAAAGTTAAAAATTCCTGTTTTCTCAAACTCTGAATTTGCAAAATTATAATTTGAATGCCATCTGTTAAATACAATGTGTTCTTTGTTTTCATACCTTTTGCAATAACCCTTCACAAATCTACTACCTTCAGATTAATAGGAGACAATGAAAAAAGCACAGAAGAAAAACAATATATTTAATATATCTTTTTTTTAATTTTGCTTTTTAAATATATTTTTTTTATTGATTTCAGAGGGGAAGGGAGAGGGAGATAGAAACATCAATGATGAGAGAGAATCATTAATCAGCTGACTCCTGCACGCCCCCTACTGGATATAGAGCATGCAACCTGGGCATGTGCCTTTGACCAGAATTGAACCTAGGACCTTTCAGTCTGCAGGCTGACACTCTATCCACTGAGCCAAACCGACTAGGGCTTTAGTTGTGTGTGTGTGTGTGTGTGTTTTTTTTTTTAATATGTTTTTATTGATTTTTAGAGAGAGAGGAGATGAGAGAGAGAGAGAGAGAGAGAGAGAGATGTGTCAAATATCAAATATTCACTGGCTGCCTCTAATCTGCAACCTGTGTATGTGCCCTGACCAGGAATTGAACTGGTGACCTTTTGGTACATGTGA
Organism: Eptesicus fuscus; assembly: GCF_027574615.1. Lineage (NCBI taxonomy): Eukaryota > Metazoa > Chordata > Mammalia > Chiroptera > Vespertilionidae > Eptesicus > Eptesicus fuscus. Next base: position 87,240,449 of record NC_072475.1, on the reverse strand, counting down.
CAATGCTCAACCAATTGAGCCACACTGGCCAGGGCACATTTAATATTTTTTCAAAAGTGAAGATATTTGAGATATAAAGTAATTAAAATAAAATTGAATCTTAATAATAGTTCCTTTAATTACTTAATTAATGGATTTGTTCACCTAACAAACATTTAATGAGTCTTCATATATTCTAAGTAATATTCTGTGCTGTGGAAATACATCAAATAAGCTCTAGAATACACCAGATAAAGAGACAAATTCCTGCCTTATTTTAGCTATTTTCTTATGAACAGCATAGTTGTCAATCTTATTCTTTCCCTGACTTCCAGTATCATCAATATTCTGATAACTACTATCCTTGAGAGTCTAATCTGGAAAATAGAAACCACTGCAAGAATTTTTTTTTAAAAAAGAACTTTAATATATTCAATTGCTACATAGGTTATAAAATCGCTAAAAAGAGAAAACAATGAGGTAACCAACATGTTACCAATATCTACACTCTTAGAAAAGAGGACCAAAGAATGGAGATAGATTTAGCAGATATCAGAGGCAGGGACTCTGCAAATGGAAGCTAGAATGACAGCCAGTCTATGGTGCAGTAGCTGGAGTCACAAAAGGTATTCAGTCACTGCTAACGATGTTATTCAAGGCAAACAGAGGGAAAGAGAAATACCCATGATTCTCCACTCTTTTAACTTTCAGTCTTTTACCAGTGTCTGCCATCAGCCAAACCCAGTGTGAGACATTGGACTAGCAGAGGTCAGCCCACTTGTGATACAGAGCAGAAGAGGGAGGGATGGGAGTGTATCTGAGAATAAACAGGACAAGGTTGGCACAAATACCAAACTTATATCTCCTGTCGTTATTGCCCTCCTGAACTTTAGACTTACATGCTCAAATGCCTTTATGATATCTCCCTTGGATATGTAAAAGGCACATTATACTGAATACTAAAAAAAATCAAACTTTGATTTCTGCCAAACATGCACATGTCCCAACAAACCTTAACTAACTAAAATATGAGCCCCTATTTTTCCCTGGTGCACTAAAAACTGCATCATTTATCACAGTTGCTCAAGCATTAGTTAGGGATGCATCTTTCAATTTTCTCTCACCTTGACCTCCTTTCTCCTGACCCTATCCATTGCATACATAAGTCCTATCTCCAAAACATTCTGGGTCTATCTACATCCTCTTCATTCCCACAGCTAACACTCTTGTCTAAGCCGCCATTATATTTATCCTGAAGGTTTACAATATCTACTAACTGTTCTTCTGTGGAACACTGTATTTTTCATAGGTGGCCATATCAGAATATCTTATCTCACACAATGTTATGACACATGACCTTGCTATATCCCTATCAGGAGTTAAAAATCCATTTTCTACCTATCTGAATGTGAGAGAACCTGTGATAGTTTTGACCAGTAGGATGAAGTAGATATATTACCAAACTAGTATCAAGGCTTCCATTTCCTGCCTCCTGAAGCCAGGAGTCATGTTAAGAAATGCACCACCATGTCCAGGTAGCTTAGTTGGAACATTGACGTGACATGACAAGGTTGCAGGTTTAATCTCCAGTCAGGACACAAAGAAGTAACCAATGAATGCATAAATGGGTGAAACAGCAAGTCAGTGTTTCTCTCTCTCTCTCTCTCTCTCTCTCTCTCTCTCTCTCTCTCTCTCTCTCTCAAATCAATCAACAAAAATAATGAAGAAAAAAGCAATGTACCTACCAGAAACTATGATGCTGTGAGATGGCCAAGCCTTCTGGAGATCTCCTGGAGGATGAGGCCTCTATGAAGAGAGAGCAGCCAAGAAGCACTTATATATGAACAAGAAAGCTATCTTGGAGCCCCAGTTGCCCAAATGATTTCCTCAAACTGCCCAAGAACTCAGCAATTCCACCTCTAGATATCTACCCAATAGAAATTAAAATATATGTTCACATAAAAACTTGTACATGAATGTTCATAGTAGCATTATTCATAATTGGTAAAAAGTGGAAACAATTTAAACATTCATAAACTGAGGAATCCTATATAATAAAAGCCTAATGTGCTAAGTGTCCAGTCAGCCAGTCAGCCGTTCAACCAATCAAAGTGTACTATGCTAATGATATGCTAAGGCCACTCAACCACTTGCTATCATGTACACTGACCGACCACTAGGGGCAGACACTCCAACCAGTAGGTTAGCTTGCTGCTGAGGTCCAGCTGATTGGGAATGAGCGAGATGGGCCAGACACACCCTGGAGCCCTCCTGGGGTCCCTCTCTGGCTGGCCAACCTCTGCATCCCTCCCTGGCCCTGATCGTGCACAGGTGGGGTCCCTCAGCCTGGCCTGCATCCTCTCACAATCCAGGACCCCTTGGGGGATGCCAGAAAACTGCTTTTGGCTTGATCCCGCAGGCCAGGCTCAGGGACCCCACTGGTGCATGAATTCGTGCACCAGGCCTCTAGTGGATAAATAAATTGTGGTATATCCATACATATACATGGAGTATTATATATAGATATAAAGAGGTAATATGCTAATTGTCTGTATGGTGTCCCAGTAATGACCAATTTGCATATTGACAGACCAGCAGGAGGCTGCTCGCGCAGCAGGGGGCGGGCGGCCAGCCAAAGCCAAATTCCCGGGGGTCTGAGGAGAGTGCTTGACAGGAGCCCGGACTGCAAAGAAGGAAGAAGTGGCCACAGGGAGCTCTTCCAATCCCCCTACATGGACACCTTACCCCAGCCCCCAAACCCCTAGCGGGGGACGGGGAGGCTGACTGGACAGGGAGAAGACTCAGCCTCAGAGGGTAGCTACAGCCCACACCTCCAACTCCTGATCTCTTCCACCACCACCCCCACCAGGGGTGCCCACAACAATAGCACGCTGTCGACCACCCCTCAGTGCCCCCAAGGCCTGCAGCCCACCACTGACGGGCCCCCTCCACTGGGGCCGGGCACACCTCTCCTCCCTACAACTCCAGACCCAGGTGGAGGCAGGCCTGAGCAGCCCCCAGGGTCAGGCCCTTCCCCCCAACAGTAGCAGCACCATCTCTGCAGCTGAAGCGTGCTGAACCCGCCCTCCTAGCCTGCCTGGCTCCACCCTGGCCCAGCCCCCACCCCACTCCAGGAGATTGGAGCCCCACCCTGAGCAGGTACAGCTGCGAAACAGCCACATACGATTTAAAGAATGGTGCCAAGCAGGAAGGTTTGACAGTTAATCCCCCTTCGGCATAGTCGCTCCCCTAATGCCCCCTAACTCCCTGCCCCCCGCCAGTGCCTCTAGGGATGACCACCGCTACAGGGATGCTGGCCAGAACTTTAGACTTACATGTCCCTACGAGGCCTGCAGAACCCTCTGCAAAGCTTCCATAGCTACAGTCCCAGGAAACAATCATGCCCTCCTCCCCTAATCAGCACCTGCTACCTGCGAGGGTACCCATGGGCTTAAAAATAACAATCCCTTCCCGTTTAGATATCACTTACTTGATGAAACATTTCTAGGTTTATTAGCTCAGAACCTCCTCATGACAACCTAGTGAGGTAGGCGGAGAAGAGATTACAGTTCCCATGGTATATGTGTATGTATTCAGAAATGAAGCTCACAGAGAAAAAGTGTCAAGCCCAGTGGTTCCCAAGGTGCAGCACACGCCCCACAGAGGGGGTTGAGGCAATTTGATTTTAAGGGGGGGATAATTCCCTGTGAGAGGGCGCAGGCCAGGCTTAGGGACCGCCCCCCCCCTCACACACACACACACACACACACACACACACACACACAAGTGCACAAATTTCATGCATCGGTCCTCTATTTCAGTAATAAAAAGGAATGGAGTACTGATATAAGCTACAATATAAATGAACCTTGAAAAAAATATTAAGTGAAAGAAGCCAGTCATCAAAGACCACATATTGTATGACCTAGTATCTTTGAAATTTCCAAAATAAACAGAGCTATAGAGAAAAAATGTAGATTAATGGCTGCATAAGACAAGGTGGGATGTGTGTGTTGGTGGAAAAGGGTGAGTGGGTGGTGAGTGAAAATGGGTAAACGTACTGAATATAAGATTTGTTTTGGGGATGATAAAAATATTCTAAAATTAAATTAGAGTGATAGATTCATAAATCAGTGAATACACTGAAAAGTATTGAATTTAAACTTTAAATGAGGAATCTATGTAGTTTGTAAATTATATCTCAGTAAAGCTCTTAAATAATACTCTAATCAGATCTCTAATCAGATCATGTCAATCCCTTATTCAAACCCTTCTTTAACTTTATGTTCACCCAGAATAAATTACAAACTCTTATCCTATCCTAGGCCTATAACCCTAATAAGAAATACCTGAACAACATGATTTGAACTGCCTGGGACCATTTATAAGTGGCTTTTTTCCTCATAAATACCTGTACTCTTCTCAATCCTTGGTTGGGAGTCTTCGGATGCCGAGGGTTGAATACGTGCATTGATCTATGCCATTTTATACAGGGGACTTTAGCCATCCACAGTTTTTGGTATCCATGGGGATCTTGGAACCAATCCCCTATGGGAACTGAGGGACAACTAAGTTTTGGGAGAATCATAGGTTATACTCAGATTTTCTACAGCACAGAGATCTGAACCCTGAAACCAACCCCTCCCTCAGGGTGTTCAAGAGTCAACTATACGTATAGTCACAGTTATTGATTTAGTTGTCTGCCTATCCTTGAGACATTGGAACTGGGACAATGTTTCGATTTACATGTTGCCATTTTTATCATAGTATCTGGAATGAAATGAGAGGTAAGAATAATATATAAATTTATTCAGTGTTTAATGTCATCATACTTTTAATCTTCACAACAAATTTATGACTTAGGTACTATTATGACTTAGGTAATAACCCCATATTACAGATGAGGAACAAAAACCCAGAGGGAATAAGTCATTTGCATAATGTCACAGAACTCAATAAAAGTGAGCTGAGATTTTAATTCAGAGACTAACTCCAGGCCCATTAGACTATGCTATATTGCATTCAATCACTGCTTACTAAATGTAGAATAAGTTAATAAATTCTAAGTACCAAATGTTACAAAGTGGTTAAAAACTTTACTATAATCAGATAGGCTTTCCAACTCAATAGCTGCATGAATTTAAATAAATTGTCTCATCTTTCAGGGTCTCTTTGCCTTCATTGCTAACATGTAGATAAATAGTGCATCATCTGTTTTTAGAATTAAATGACATAACTTAAAGTAATATCACAGCAGAGTGAGTGATACTTAGTAGGTAACTGTCAGTTAAAGGAAGTTAATAAATATCTGAATTACTTCATATACACTTAGTTATTCTACATTAAACAAAAACACCAATATCTAGGTTGCTTAAAATAACTTTATATTTTTACTCATGTTACATGTGCTTTGTTGGACCCAGGCTGAGGGAGGGTCTATGAACTGGAATGTGAAAGGCCTCTAAGAGAAAAAGAAGAGAAGATAAAGAATTAGGGACTGCCTTTTAATTATTTGCTCCCTGGAAATGACATCTATTACTCTATTCACATGTCTTAGGTCACTTAGCTATATCTATCATCAAGAGGTTGGGTAACTTTCAATCTTACTATGGCTCAGAAATGGAAAGTAAGAAATATTAGTTAGCTATGGTAATGTCTATCACAGTATTCAGCATATGTTCACTATTCTTATTTTTTATATAAGTATTATTTTTAAAGGTCTCATATAACTGGATTGTTAGGAAAATAGACCCTATTCAATTCAATTTACAAAATTGTTTTTTAATCATTCTCATGTGCAGGCACTAGGGTTACCTGAAGAAGAACCAGAGTTCTGATGCTCAAGAAGCTTTATATTGATATGATGCAGACTGATTTGTATATGATTGATATTGGAGGTACAATATAAATGAGAAGGATGCTTTTATAAATAAATAATCTTGGGTCACAAAAATGCAGTAATATATTCTAACTGAAGAACTAAAGATCCACACTGATGACAGCCCAAGTAAATTATACTAAATGATTACCATCCACTAGAGGAGGATGGAGAAGTTGGGGAACACACCCCCAGGAAAGGAGGCAAGAAGAACAAAGAAAGCATAGTGTGAAAGTGCCTTGTGACTAGCCTTTAGGCCTTGTGAAGGTATAGGCCTTGTGAAGGTATGGAGATTTTGGAAAATAGAGCTGGGCCTTTATTAGCACTATGGATACTATGCTAAAGAGGACATGCTTTGTTCTTTGGGAAATTGGTACCCAACTGAGTGTAGATCAGGGACATAGATAATCAGAGTTATATTTTTAGAGAGGTGAATATGTGATTGTAAGTTTTTTTTTCCTCCTGGAGGGAAGTGGGAAGAAGTTTCTCGATACATTGATGAATTCCCTCCAAAGATATCAGAAGGCACTTTAGAAATGAAAAGAACTATCAAAGAATCATTAAAATGGCAGTGTAGTCCTGGCTGGGTGGCTAAGTCTCTTGGAGCATCGTCCCATATGCCAAAAGTTTGAGGATTTGATTCTGGTCAGGTCATATACCTAGGTTTTGGGTTCTATTCTCAGTTGGTGCACATATAGGAGGCAGCCAATCAATGTCTCTGTCTCACATTTCTTTCTCTCTCTCTGTCTCTGTCTCTGTCTCTGTCTCTCTTCTCTTTCTAAAATCAATAAAAATACATCATTGGGTGAATATTTAAAAAAATATGACAGTGTAGCTGTCAAACCCATAGGAATGGTGACCAGTGGAATGTAATTGTTAAGAACAGAGGAACAAATTGGGTAAGGATTGGGTATGGCAATAGGGTTCTTAGTACATTAGAAGAGGTAATGAAGCAACATCCAATTGAAGGTAAAAAAAGAAGGGAAGGGAGTAGTAATGAAGAAGTAGATTTGATTTACATAATATGAGTTAGAGGTATTTTTAGGAAATTCACATATAAACCTGTTTATAAATTAGCTAGGGATTCAAACACAAAAAGACTACAAACAAACAAACAAACAAAAACAAACAAAAACAGACAAGTCAAGGAGATAAAGATTGTGTGTGCCCAGAAGTGGATGGGGAATTAGATTCAAAGTCAGATACAAGATACATTTATGGAGAGGCTTGGCAACATAGCAATTAGAAAACCATTGGTGATTTTTTAAAATTTTGTCTTAGTTAAATAACGAGGGCAGAAGCTGCTTGTAGTAAAAGATATGAAAGGAGCAAATTAGGGATGATGAAGTGGATTATGAATGCAAGAAGTTTGGCAGAATGAGAAGTTATCACATTTCTCCACTGCTCTAACCCCTCCAGTCACTTCCAATCTCACTCCAAATGAAATATGAAGTGCTTATCACAGCCCAGAAGCCTCTGCCTCATTCAGCCTTCTGCGAATTCTGTGAAGTCATCTCCTCCACTCTCCTTGTGCTCTTACAGCCAACTCTGTAAGCACATGGGTATTCTGGTTATTTCTCCAACAAACACACAGGCCTTTTGCCCTGTCTCAGGTCTTCGCAATTCCTGTAATTTTCCCAGTTATTTACACAGCGCTGCAACAATTCTTTCTGAAAATGTCACCATAACAAATAGACTTTTCATGACCACCTGATTAAAAGAGCATACTCTCTTTCATCACTACTATCCTGCCGTATTAAAGCTCCTTCTTTTGAGCACTTATTACAACCTGACATATTAAAAGTGTATCCTTTTTCCTTCTTCTCCACTTTCAGTATATAAGCTACCATAGAGCAGAGATGTCCTCTGTTTCCTAGTACATACTAGTAGTTCAGTAAATATTGGTGAAATGTATGAATAGAAGTATGACAGCATGGGGATCTACTTAGAAAAAGGAATTGAAGTAAATACAATATTTTTTCAGCAGGAGGCAGTCTTGAGCATATCTGTGTCTGGGACTCTATGTGTCAACATGGAGGAAGAGGTTGATGAGACCTTGTAAACAGGCGATGAAGAAATACTCTGGAAAGGCTGTGCAGAAAAGGGTTGGATCAAGGCCACAGGTCAGGAATGAATCTCAGGCAGAAACAGGAGAATATTCCCATCTGAAATGAAGGGAAAGCAAAGGGATGGATAGAAATAAATTCCGTGGAAGGAAATTGGAAGACTCGGTTCTTAAACAATGAAGGAGAATTGAATATTTTGAAAAAGGCCAGGGGAAAGGCAGTGCCGTGCCTTGAGGAGAGCCAGAGGAGGGCGGCCTGGACATGCTGCTTAGACAAAGGAGAAAACCTGGAGCTCTCCTGGAAGTCAGTTCAGAGCAGGATTCCTTCCTCCTCCTCACACTTGTCTTGCAAATTGTTTTAATGAAATAATCTTCCCAAAAGAGATCCATTTAAACCATTTAAAATAATGTTTTACTCTACTAAGTTATTCAGGTATAGTATAATTTTTTTGAGATAGGCTAATATGGAATACCAGGGTATTTTATCTATCTATCTATCTATCTATCTATCTATCTATCTATCATCTATCTATCTATCATCTATCTTCTACTATTTATATGTATATACGCAAGAATCAAGACCTATCTTGATACCATTAATAGGTTTTTGGAAACTGTGACTTTAAACGAAAGGGCATGTAACAGAACCAATTTTTACCTTACACGGATTGATATAATCAAGAGTTAAATTCATACAGCATATTTCTGGTCACAAAAACATTACCAAATATCTAGATAAAGCCCCCAACTGCATTTAATGATAAACATTGTAATAAGTGTGAGTGATGAATAAAAACAAATAATTATTTTCCAACATGCTTATTCCACTTCAGGATGGGGGTGGGGGAGTGGCAGGAGTAGATCTTGCCTGCTCCGAGCACAAGGCAGGAACCAGCTCTGGACAGGATGCCCTTCCTTCACAGGCAGCACTCACACACACACTCACACACACACTCACACCCGCACCCACACCCACACTCACACACACACTCACACCCACACTCGGTCTGGGACGATTTTCACTTAATGATTCACCGCATGTGCACATTGTTCTGATGTGTGAGGAAACAGCACCTGGAGAAAACCCACACACATGGGAAGAACATGAAAACTCCAGGTAGACAGTGCTCTGGTTGGGAATTGATTTTTTTCTTCTCTTCAATGTTATAACAAATGACATGGAATGAAACAACATTATTTGAAGACCTTTTGTGTGTACATATTTATATATGTGTACATACATTTAGTGTATGTAGCTTCAATATAGTACATAATATAAGCTGAGTTTTAGTTTCCTTAGAATTATCTAGTGGACTTAAAAGAATCTAGTACCTTTCTACATGGAAACTACATTTTCCACTGGAGCCATCGTCATCTATTCAGAATGACAGCTGTTGTTTAAGTTTTAATGGTAGAAACCACAGAATATTTATACCCCTCTGATGATCCAGCTGCTTAATCAGATGTTATTTATTCAAACTGGCATGAAATCAAATGACAACATTTTTTTCTATCTATATACAACAAAGAACATAAAAGTTACCCATGATTTTACTACCCAGTGTAATTGTTTGGTAATTTTTTAATTGGTGTTTTTCTACATGTATATGAATATGTCCAATTTTTAAGTATTTTATCTAATAATGTATATAGTTCTATATTCTTTTGTGTTTGATTTTTTTACATTTTCTATCATTATCATATCTCAGGTAATTAAATGCTTTTGGAAAAAGTAGTTTTTATAGCTGCATTATATTTCATTTATGGCATTTATTTTACCATTGTTCTATTTGGGATGGTTTTGGCTCTTTATTTTTGTTGTAAATATTATTACAAAATTTATTCTACATAAATTCTTCATCTTATAAGTTTTAAAAATTCTTTGAAACATGGTTATTGTTTCTGTGAAAGATTATCATTATAACTGCTGTTAGAGTTTGTTTTTAAAGCAATATATCAGACAGAACATGGAATGCTAATATGTAATTATATGTTTATATATTGATGCTGATAAAGTCTGAAAAGTTGAATTTTGAGTTGTTACATTATCTCACCCAAATGTTTATATTTGTGAATTTTCATGAATTTATATCCTGACTGTTTTATATTATGCACTAGTGGCCCAGGGCACAAAATTTGTGCAAGGAGGGGGGGGGGGGGGGCGGTTCCCTCAGCCCATCCTGCACCCTCTCCAATTGGGGACATCCCTCTTGCAATCTGGGACCGCTGGCTCCTTACTGCTCACCTGTCTGCCTGCCTGATTGCCCCTAAACCCTCTGCCTGCCTGCCTGATTGCCCCTAACTGCCTCTGCCTATCTGCCTGATCTCACCCCCAACTGCCTTCCCTTCTGGCCTGAACTCACCCCAACTGCCCTCCTCTGCTGGCCTGATCTCATTCCCAATGCCCTCCTCTGCTGGCCAATTTAGTTCTAATTGGTCAGTTTCTATGCCAGTCAGTGTCAAAATCTCCACCTTCTAGTCAGCCATTGGTTCCTCACACTTCACCCAGATTTGGTTCTGATTGGTCGGTTTCTATGCCAGTCAGTGTCAAAAGCTCCGCCTCCTAGATAACCATTGGCTCCTCACAGTTGACCCAGATTTGGTTCTGATTGATCAGTTTCTATGCCAGTCAGCTTCACAAGCTCCACCTCCTAGGCAGCCATTGGTTCCTCACACTTCAGCCAGATTTGGTTCTGATTGGTTGGTTTCTATGCCAGTCAGTGTCTCTGGGCCTATCAACAGGGCCTGATCAGAAAGGCAGGGCTGATCAGCAGCCCCTGTGGAGGCCTGGAGAGAAATGGAGGCCTGGCTGCTGGCCAGACTGGGAGAGAAAAAGAGAGGCAAGTGCTGATCAAAAGCTACCACAGAGGCAATGGATCAGTCCCTCTTTCTCTCTTCAGGTCTCTCTCTGGTCCTGATTTGCAGCCCCCTCAGCAGTCAGTGCTTGGGCACTGGGCCTGGAGCTGAAGCAATCAGTCTGCAGGACTGACTTCTGGTTGGTAGAGCCTCGATTGTTACGGTTGTTAAGACCCAGGGTTTTTATACCTTAGTATTTGTTAAACTTAGTGAAGTTAAAATAAATAAATGTGCCATATGTGTTCTTGGATACACTGTTAGAAATAGCACTAAACTTTGTATTTTGGTCATACATTTGATAATTATCATGCAGGACTATATTGTTATAAATTTTGTTGCAATAGTAGATAATATTGTCATCATGCCCAATAGTCTGACACTGGGAATTACTTTGAAAAAAATATTTTTAACCTAAGTAATTTTTTGTATCAAAATATTCCCTGATAGCATTAAAACTGACATTATAAAACCTTTACAATATACCTTAAAATGAAATACATTTATGTGAAATATTTATTTTTCCCTGAGCAGAAATATCCTGCCTTGTTGCATTTCAAGAGCTATTTCTTTTGCTGTTCTTTTTCCAGGAACATAAGTGCTCTTGAGTGAATGAATATGTTGGTTGAGAGACAAGCATAGAGGAGGATAAATCTCACTTGTTTCTATTTGGAATTCATCAATGGCATCTTACTGATGTTCAAGGTGGACTAAGTTCCTTAAAATGCAGACTTTTTGCTGTTCCCACCACAATCAATATCTCACATCTTTCATTTTTTACTGATTTTACTGTAAATCTTCTGACAGTCCTCAGGTGATAAACAGCAGGCTTTTAGGGACCAGACCATTTCAACTAACATGGCATCTATATTTATATGATTAAGATCTATTAAAAATAAAATGAACTGTGTTTCTTATATAACAGCAAGAAAAAAAAAAAAAATGGAAGAATGACCATCATTTTTATCACTTCTGATGGCAAATCATAGGATGGTTATAACACACAGGCAGTGTTTAATTTCATTTGTGTGTGTATGTTTCTTATTGGAACTTAAAATGCTCTTCTTTAGAGCAGAGTAGTGTAAATAAAAGAAAGCCTTTTAAAAATATGGTACTTCTTGGATCACTTTCCTCTTAGGAAGTATATGTAATTTATAATGATTATTAAATATATAATATTTTCTGGGGAAATTATTACAAAGAGAATTTAGGAAAAGTTAATATAGTCTTAAAGTGTAATAATGTATAGAATAATTTATATATTATATAAAAATATATGTCTTTTAAATATACCAAGAAAATCAACAACTTAAGTGAAATGGACAAATTCTTTGAAGAAATATAACAAAAAAATTGACACAAAATAAAACAGAAATCTAAATTTACAATAAAATAATTTTAAAAAGATATAGAGAGAATTACAGTGAAAATTTTAAAACATTGCTGAGACGAATTATATAAGATCCAAATGTATTATAGAAATTGAATTCCTTGCTTAAGCTTGTCCATGAAGATATCTACAGGCCCAGAAGAGCTGATTGGTGATTACTATTAACCATGCAAGGAATTGTACATAAATACTGTCAGAAGTGAGAAGGAGGAAACCGATTGTAACACATTTTAGAGGCCTAATAACAAAACCTAAAAAATGTATTACTAAAAATTGTAGATTAATATTTTTCATGAACATATATTCAGAAATCATTAAAATATTAGCAAATTAAATACAAAAATATATTGAAGGATAATAGATTGTAAGTACATAGAGTTATTTCAGGAATACAAATTTAACAGTCAAAATCAATCGTTTTAATTTACCATATAAAAAATGAAGGATAAAAACCACCTGATGGAAGCTCCATACTGTTCTCCACAGTGGAAGCTCCATACTGTTCTCCACAGTGGCTGTACCAGTCTGCATTCCCACCAGCTGTGCATAAGGGTTCCTTTTTCTCTGCATCCTCGCCAGCACTTGTCATTTGTTGATTTGTTGATGATAGCCATTCTGACAGGTGTGAGAAGGTACCTCATTGTCCTTTTGATTTGCAACTCTCCAATGATAAGTGACTTTGAGCATGTTTTCATATGTCTCTTGGTCTTCTGTATATTTTCTTTCAAAAAGTATCTCTTTAGGTCTGTTGACCATTTTTTGATTGGGTTGTTTATCTTCCTTTTGTTAAGTTGTATGAATTCCCTGTAAATGTTGGAGGTTAAGCCCTAATCAGAGATAACATTGGCAAATATGTTCTCTCATGCAGTGGGCTTTCTTGTTGTTTTGTTGATAGTTTCTTTTGCTGTGTAGAAGCTTTCTATTTTGATGTAGTCCCATTTGTTTATTTTATCTTTATTTTCTATTACTCTAGGAGCTTATCTGTGAAGATATTGTTTTAGCAGATGTCTGAGATTTTGCTGCCTGTGGATTCCTCTAAGATATTTATGGTTTCCTGTCTTACATTTAAGTCCTTTATCCATTTTTAGTTTATTTTTGTGTATGGCATAAGTTGGTGGTCTAGTTTCATTTTCTTTTGCATGTATTTGTCAAATTTTCCTAACACCATTTATTGAAGAGACTGTCTTCACTCCATTGTATGCTCTTGCTTCCTTTGTCAAATATTAATTGAGCATAGTGGTTTGGGTTGATTTCTGGGTTCTCTATTCTATTCCATTGGTCTCTATGTCTGTTCTTGTGCCAGTATCAGGCATTTTTGAGAACAGTGGCTTTGTAATATAGCTTGATATTTGGTATTGAGATCTCTCTTACTTTGTTCTTCTTTCTCAGGATTGCTGCAGCTATTCGGGGTCTTGTTTTTATTCCAGATAAATTTATGGAGAGTTCCTTCTAGATCTTTGAAATATGCCATTGGTATTTTAATGGAGATTGCATTGAATCTATAGATTGCTTTGAGTAGTATGGATATTTTAATGATGTTGATTCTACCAATCTATGAACACGATATGTCCTTCTACTTCTAGGAATATATCCCAAGAAATTGGAAACACCAATAAGAAAGGACATATGCACCACTAGGTTCATAGCAGTGTAATTTACAATAGTTAAGATTTGGAAACAGCCTAAGTGCCTATCAGCAAATGAGTGGATTAGAAAACTGTGGTACATCTACACAATGGAATACTATGCTGCTGTAAAAAGGAAGGAATTCCTACCACTTGCAACAGCATGGATGGACCTGGAGAGCATTATGCTAAGTGAAATAAGTCAGTTGGAGAAAGATAACTATCACATGATCTCACTCATTTGTGGAATATAATGAACAATATAAACTGATAAACAAAAACAGATACAGAGACAGAGAATCATTGATCAGACCATCAAACCAGAAAGGGAAGGCAGAGAAGGGTTGGGGGAAGGGGGAGTGATCAACCAAAGGGCTTGTATGCATGCATATAAGCATAACCAATGGACACAGACACTAAGGGGGTGAGGGCATGAGTGGGTGACGGTTGTGGGGGCACAATAGGGGGGATAAGGACACATATATAATACCTTTGTTGATAAAGAAAAAAGAAAAAAGAAATTTAAGAAACCACACCTGATTCTTTCAAAAGAAACAGAAAAAGGATTTGACAACATTCAACATTCATTCATAAGAAAAGCTGTTCCCAAAAATTTCAATTAACTGCATAATTAATGTTGATTGTGATAGTTAATTTTATGTGTCAACTTGGCTGAGCCACAGGGTGCACAGACATGTAGTAAAATATTATTTTGGGTGTTTTATGAGAATGTTTTTGGATGAGAGGAACACAAATTGGCTGATTTGCATACAGTGGATTACCCTCCAATACTTTAAAGCCTGAACTGAACAAAAAGAGCAGCCTACTCTACTCTGAGGAAGAGAGAATTCTCCAGTAGACTGCCTTCAAACTTCATCTGTAACATTGGCTTTTCCTGGTTCTACAGCAGATAACCTATAGACTCAAACTGAAACATTGGCATCCTGTGTCTCCAGTTTGCTGGCTTCCAGACTTAATGCAGCATTAAGTTTCCTGAGTGCTCAGTTTGCCAGCCTACCCTGCAGAATTTGTACTTGCCAGCAGTCTTCATAGTTAAGTCAACCAATTCCTTATAATAAATATCTTTATACACATAAACACATACACACCTTATTGGTTCTGTTTCTATGGAGAACTCTAATTTAGTGATGTATTAAATGCTTCCCCCATAATATCAGGAAGGCAAGATTGAATGTTCTCATTACTTTTTTTAAAAAAAAAAACACATTGTACTAAAGATCCCAGTCATTGTAATAACACAAGGAAAAAAAGAAAAAGAAAAGTCATGAAGAGTCAAAAGATACAAGTAAACTTCATCTTTTCAGAGATGGAATGATTGTTTTCATAGAATATCCTAAGAACTATACAGGACTACTAAAACAAGTGAATATATCAAGGCTGCAAGACAGAGGTCAATAAAACTGGTAAATATACATTTGTATATTAGCAACAAAAAAGAAAATTAAAATCTGCAGTAGCATTAAACACAAAAAACAATAATAAATTTAACAAAATATTTGCAAGGCATTCCCTGAAAATTTCAAATTTCCCTGAGATAAATTACAGAATATAGCAATAAATAGATGACTAAATATTGTTACAATAGAAATTTCTAGAGTGCAATCTGTCATATTTTGTTTTTGTTTTTTCTTTCAAATGACTTTTCTTAATATTTATTCACATATTTGCACCCTAAGAAGTTTCCATGAAGCCTGCAGCCTCCAGAAAAATGTGTACTGCTTATAAATCAAGAAGGCTCAAACATTATCATAGATCAGTCATATTTTTTTAAATATATTTTATTGATTTTTTTACAGAGAGGAAGGGTGAGGGATAGAGAGTCATAAACATCGATGAGAGAGAAACATCGATCAGCCGCCTCCTGCACGCCCCCCCACTGGGGATATGCCCGCAACCAAGGTACATGCCCTTGACCGGAATCGAACCTGGGACTTTCCAGTCCGCAGGACAACGTTCTATCCACTGAGCCAAACCGGTTTCAGCAGATCAGTCATATTCTTAAAGCATTATTTTCACAGAAATTTTCAATCTCATGGAAAATTGTGTATAGAAATGTAAATGGCATAGAACGCCTAAAGCATGTTTAGATGGAAGAACTATGTTGTACGACAAAGTTATCTTAAGAATTATTCTATCTAAATCTCTAGTAATCAAGGTAGTGTGTTATTGGTGAAAGGATAGACATTATAGATCAATGAAACCCTAGATAATTCAGAAATAGGCCTACAAATATATGCTATATTGTTTTTGTTAAAAAAAGTCAAAACAATTCAATTAGTAAGGTAAGTCCTTTTAACAAATAGTGTTATAACAACTAGACATTCATATATCAAATTCACTCTAAAGAAACCAAATACTTAAATAGAAAAGCTAGACTTGTCTATAAAAAACACACAGAACTAAAACTTACCCACACTGAAGTACACAAAGAGTGCTTAGAGAAAACACAAAAGCACAATATGTTAAAGAAGGATGTATACATTTCAAATTTATCAAAATTGAAAACTTGTTATTTCAAAATTCAGTATTAAGACAAAAAAAAAGGTTAACCAAAAAAAGAGAGAAAGTATTCACAGAATGCAGTGTGAGTAGTGTCATTTCTGTTGCTGGCTGTTTGCAGTTGGGAAACCTAGGCAGGCTCCAACTTCCCCTAGTTCACAATAGAAAGCATCAACAGTAGAATAGAAGAAGCTTCAGAGGTCTGCATCAGTGAGCTAGAAGACAAGGTAGGAAAAAAATACCCAAGCAGAGCAGCAACTGGAAAAAAACTAAAAAAAAAACAAACAAAACAAAACAAAACAAAAAAACACAGGAGGAGAGCCTAAGGGAACTTTGGGACAACACAAAACAAAACAACATCCGCATTATAGGGGTCCCAGAAGGAGCGTAACCTGAGCAAGGAATAGAAAACCTGTTTGAAGAAATAATGACAGAAAACTTCCCTGATATTGGGAAGAAGAAAAAACTCACACAATTCCAAGAAGCTCAGAGTCCCAAACAAGATGAATCCAAAAAGACCGACACCAAGACACATTATAATTAAATTGGCAAACGCCAACGACAAAGTAAGAATCTTAAAGGCTGCCAGAGAGAGCCAGAAAGTTACCTTAAAGGGATCTCCCATCAGACTATTGACTGATTTCTCAAAAGAAACACATCAGGCCAGAAGGGAATGGAATGAAATATACAAAGTCATGCAAAGGAAGGGTCTGAATCCCAGCATGTCTATCAATCAAAGTTGAGGGTGAAATCAGGAGCTTCACAGACAAAAAAGGACTAAGGAAGTTTATTACCACCAAACCAGAAATGCAAGAAATGCTAAAGGGACTGCTGTAAAAAGAAAAAAAATAAGAAGGGAAGAAGGAACACAGGCATAAAGAATAAAAATGGTGACTAACAAATACCTATCAATAATAACTTTAAATGTAAATGGTTTAAATGCCCCAATCAAAAGACATAGGGTAACTGAGTGGATAAGAAAACATGACCCATATATCTTCTGTCCACAGGAGACCCACCTCAGAACAAAGGACTCACATAGACTGATGGTAAAAGGATGGAAAAAGGTTTTTCAGGTGAATGGAAAGGAAAAAAAGCTGGGGTAGCAATACTTATATATGACAAATTAGACCTCAAAGTGAAGGACATAACAAGAGATAAGGAAGGCCACTTCATAATACTAAAGGGAGCAATTCAACAAGAAGACATAACTCTGGTAAACATATAAGCACCCAATACAGAAGTACCCAAATACATTAAAAAAAGTCTGGAGGATATCAAAGAAGAGATTGACAGCAATACAGTCATAGTAGGGGACTTGAATACCCCACTAACACCACTGGACAAATCCTCTAAACAAAATATCAGCAAAGAAACAGCAATCCTAACTGACTCACTGGATCAGATGGAATTAATTGACATCTTCAGAACATTTCACCCCAAAGCCACAGAATATACATTATTCCCAAGTGCACATGGGTCATTTTCAAAGATAGACCACATATTGGGACACATGCAAAGTCCTGCAATTTCAAGAAGATAGAATTCATATCAAGCATCTTCTCAAATCACAAATGCATAAAATTAAAAATCAACTACAATAAAAACAATGAAAAAATATCAAACACCTGGAGGCTAAATAGCATGCAATTAAACAATGAGGATTGGGTTAGCAAAGAGATCAAAGAAGAAATAAAAGCATCATGGCAACAAACAACAATGAAAACACAACAATCCAAAATCTATGGGACACAGTGAAAGCAGTCTTTAGAAGGAAGCTCATATCTCTACAGGCCTACCTCAAAAAACAAGAAAAAATGACAATAAATTATCTAACCATACAACTCAAAGAATTAGAAAGAGAGCAACAAGAAAAGCCCAGTGTAAGCAGAAGGGAAGGAAATAATAAAGATCAGAGTAGAAATAAATGACAGAGACCAAAAAACAACAACAACAACAACGAAAAAAAGGTCAACAAAACCAAGAGCTGGTTCTTAGAAAGGATAAACAATATTGATGAACCTCTAGCCAGGCTCATCAAGAAGCAAAGAGAGAGGACCCAAATAAACAAAATCAGAAATGAAAGAGGACAAGTAACAACAGAAATACAAAGGATTATGAAAAAATACTATGAACCACTCTATTCCAACAAAATGGACAACCTAGATGAAATGGACATATTCTTAGAAAAATACAAGCTCCCAAAACTCAATCAGGAAGAATAAAAAACCTGAATAGGCCGATAACTTCCAAAGAAATTGAAACAGCAATCAAAAATCTTCCAGCAAACAAAAGCCCTGGTCCGGATGGCTTTACAGGAGAGTTCTACCAAGCATTCAAAGAAAAATTAAAATCTATCCTCCTGAGATTATTCCAAAAAATTCAAAAGGAAGGCACACTTCCAAGCTCTTTCTATGAAGCCAGCATTACCCTAATTCCAAAACCAGATAAAGACACCACAAAAAAAGAGAACTACAGGCCAATATCCTTGATGAACATAGATGCTAAAATTCTCAACAAAATTATAGCAAATCAGATCCAGATCAATAGAACAGAACAGAGAACCCAGAAATAGACCCAAGCCATTATGCTCATTAATATTTGACAAAGGAGGCAAGAGCATACAATGGAGTCAAGACAGTCTCTTCAATAAATGGTGCTGGGAAATTTGGTCAGATACATGCAAAATAATGAAACTAGATCATCAACTTACACCGTACACAAAAACAAACTCAAAATGGCTAAAGGACTTAAATGTAAGATGGAAACCATAAAAATCCTACAAGACTGCATAGGCAGCAAAAAAGCAAACATATGTCATAGCTGTATCTTTATGGACACAACTCCTAGGGCAATGGAAACTAAGGAGAAAATAAACAAAAGGTACTACATGAAAATAAATAGCTTCTGCCCAGCAAAAGAAACCATCAACAAAATGACAAGAAAGCCCACTGCATGGGAGAACATATTTGCCAATGATATTTTAGATAAGGGTTTAATCTCCAAAATTTACAGAGAACTCATACAACTTAACAAAAGGAAGATAAACAATCAAATTAAAAATGGGCAAAGGATCTAAATGGACACTTTTTGAAAGAGGACATACAGAAGGCCGAGAGACATATGAAAACATGTTCAAAGTCACTAATCATCTGAGAGATACAAATCATTACAATGTGAAATATACCATCTCACACCTGTCAGAATGGCTATCATCAACAAATCAACAAACAAGTGCTGGCAAGTATGTGGAGAAAAAGGAACCCTCGTGCACTGCTGGTGGGAATGCAGACTGGTGCAGCCACTGTGGAAGACAGTATGGAGTTTCCTCAAAAAGTTAAAAATGGAACTCCCATTTGACCTAGTGATCCCACTTCTAAGGAAATATCCCAGGAAACCAGAAACACCAATCAGAAAGGTTATCTGCACCCCTATGTTCATAGCAGCTCAATTTACAATAGCTAAGATTTGGAAACAGCCTAAGTGTCCATCAACAGATGAGTGGATTAAAAAACTGTGATACATCTATGCAATGGAATACTCTGCTGCTATAAAAAAGAAGGAACTTTTACCATTTGCAACAGCATGAATGGAACTAGAGAGCATTATGCTAAGTGAAATAAGCCAATTGGAGAAAGATAAATATCACATGATCTCACTAATATGTGGGATATAATGATGAACATAATTTGATGAACAAGAATAGATCCAGAGACAAATGGCAGTGGAGGGGGGTTAGGGAGCAACCAAAGGACTAGTATTCATGCATATTAGCATAACCAATGGACACAGACACTGGGGTGGTGGGGGCTTGCCTGGAGTGAGAATGGCTTGGGGCAGGGTCAAGCGGGAAAAAATAAGACATATGTAAAATTTTAGACAATTAAAAAAAAATAGTTGACTGGTACTCCTAAAAACTGTCAACAGAACAGAAAAAATCTAGAGAACCCAGATATCGACCCAAACCACTATGCTCAATTAATATTTGACAAAGGAGGCATGAACATACAATGGAGTCAAGACAGTCTCTTCAATAAATGGTGTTGGGAAAACTGGACAGATACATGCAAAAAAATGAAACTAGATCACCAACTTACACCATACACAAAAATAAACTCAAAATGGATACAGGACTTAAACATAAGACAGGAAACCATAAAAATACTAGAGGAATCCACAGGCAACAAAATCTCAGACATATGCCACAAGAACTTCTTCACTGACACTGCCCCTAGGGCAATGGAAGCTAAAGAGAAAATTAACAAATGGGACTACATCAAAATAAAAAGCTTTTTTACAGCAAAAGAAACCATCAACAAAACAACAAGAAAGCCCACTGCATGGGAAAACATATTTGCAAATGCTATCACTGATAAAGGTTTAATCTCCAACATCTACAGGCAGCTTATGCAACTCAATAAGAGGAAGATAAATGATCCAATAAAAAAAATGGGCAACAGACCTAAACAGAATATTTTCAAAAGAAGACAGAAGGAAGGCCAAGAGACACATGAAAACATGTTCAAAGTCACTTATTATCCGAGAGATGCAAATCAAAACAACAATGAGGTACCATCTCACACCTGTCAGAATGGCTATCAATCATCAACAAATCAACAAACGACAAGTGTTGGCGAGGATGCGGAGAAAAAGGAACCCTCGTGCACTGCTGGTGGGAATGCAGACTGGTGCAGCCACTGTGGAGAACAGTATGGAGTTTCCTCAAAAAACTGAAAATGGAACTCCCATTTGACCCAGTAATCCCACTCCTGGGAATATATCCGAAGAAACTAGAAACACCAATCAGAAAGGATATATGCACCACTATGTTCATAGCAGCACAATTTACAATAGCTAAGATTTGGAAACAGCCTAGGTGCCCATCAGCAGATGACTGGATCGGAAAACTGTGGTACATCTACACAATGGAATACTATGCTGCCATAAAAAAGAAGGAATTCTCATCATTTGCAGCAACCTGGATGGAATTGGAGAACATTATGCTAAGTGAAATAAGCCAGTCAATGAAAGAACAATACCACATGATCTCACTCATTTAGGGATAGTAAAGAACATTATAAAGTGGTGAACAAAAAGATAGATACAGAGACAGTAAAGCATCAAACAGACTTTCAAATTACAGGGGGAAAGTTTGGGAAAGGTGGGGGAGTTATGAAATCAAACGAAGGACTTGTATGCGTGCATATAAGCATAAACAATGGACGCAAAACTCTGGGGGGGAGGGCATGTGTGGCTGTGGGGTGGGGGGGTAACAGTAAGATATGTACACATATAATACCTCAATAAAAATATTTAAAAAAAAAAACAAAACAGAAGAAATCTGACAAATCGTCACAGCCAAGAGGAGCCTAAGGAGACATGACGACTAACTGCGATGTGGTCTCCTGGGTAGGCTCCTGACACAGAAGCAACAGGTAAAAGCTAAGGACGGGGGAGTAAGCCATGGCTTGAATTAATAACAATGCATCAATATGGGTTCTTTAATTGTATCAAATGTGCTGTATTAATGTGCAATCTTAATAATGGAAGAAACGGAGTACAGCATTTATGGGAATTTTCTGTTATCATCACAAGTTTCTGTAAATTTAAAACTGTCCTAAAAATATCATCTACTTAAAAAATAAAATATTTTTAAAAAGCAAAAAAAAGAAAAAAGAAAATATTCACAATACAATTTATGTTATATAGAGTTTATATTCAGAACATATAATTAATCTTCATAACTCAATAATGCACAGGCAATGAATTTTAAAAATAGGTGAAAGATTTGAATCAATATCACCAAGAAGAAATAAAATGGTCAATAAGCACAAGAAACAATGAATCACATAAAAAAAAAAAAAGATCCATCAATCATCAGGAGAAATGCAAATTAAAATTACAGTGAGAAACCATTACTCATCATTAGAAAGGCTCAAATTAAAATGCTAAGTATTCTCAAAGATATAGAACAGCTGGATCTCATATACACTGTTTTGTACAAGTCAGAAAGTTGCTTTATTGTTTAAAATAATGCTACTTTATGATCTAGCCATTTAATTTCTAGGTTTTTATGCAATAGAAATTAAAACAAATATTCACAAAATGCTTATATGTGAATGTCTACAGCAACGTTATTTACAATAGCTAAAAACTGGGCAAAACCAAATGTATATCCAGAGGTAAATGGGTTGAAAAAAATTCCATTTGTTTAATTGAATAATTCTTGGCAATAAAAAGAAGAAGATTACTGATGCATGCAACAACACGGATGACCTGAAACTCATTTCCCTGCGTGAAAAAAGTTAGACACAAAATAATCTATATAAAGAGCCAGGGTCATAACACCCACAACGACTGGAGGCTCGACTGATTGCCAGGCTGCATGCCCAGCAGGTAAGCAGGCTAACCTGCTGACCTCTGGGACAGAGAGAGAGGTGGGGCTGTTCAGCAGTGGCAGCGGCTACTGGTGAGGCCTGGATAGAGAAGCAGGGTGTTCAGACCCTGCTTCTCTCTCCCGGCTTCACCAGCAGCCAAGCCTCTCTCTCTCCCAAAGGTCAGCAGTTCAGCCCTCTCACCAGCAGCCTGGACTGAACGCCAGGCTGTGCACAGCAGGCTAGCAAGCTGAACTGCTGATATCTTGGAGAGAGAATGAGGCGGGGCTGATCAGCAGCAGAAGCGGCTGCTGGTGAGGCCAGGAGAGAGAAGCAGCCCTGGACTCACCAGCAGCCAAGCCTCTCTCTCCCCCAGAGGTCAGCAGTTCAGCTGCTCACCAGCAGCCTCGGGCAGCTGCTGATAAGTCCTGCTGCTATGATCAGGCCCGGAGATAGGCCCAGAGATGCTGACTGGCATAGAAACTGACCAATCAGAGAGAGAGAGAGAGAGAGAGAGAGAGAGAGAGAGAGAGAGAGAGAGAGATTTTTAGAGAGAGAAATTTTTAGAGAGAGAGAAAGGGAGGGAGGAAAGAGAGAGAAACATCAATGTCAGAGTGAAACATGGCGCTTGAAACCCCAGCATGTGCCCTGACAAAGAATGGAACCAGTAACCTTTTGGTGCATGGACGATGCCCAACCAACTGAGCCATACCATCCAGGGCTATAACATGTTTTTAAATGCTACAAAATGAATGACCTGATAGAGACTGTTGTTGTTGTTTTTAGAAAGATCAAAACTATGTAAATGTATACATGCACAATAAAAGTATATTTAACGTATGAAACTGAAAGTACATTTAAGTTATCTTTCAGTTTTTTCCCCTAGTTTTTGTGAATTACAAGCATTTTACACATAACAGAAATATCCCTTTTGTTGTAAAACTTCTTTTAAGTGATGTTGATGTGACAAAGGCAGTAGGATGGGCAACGATCCAGGGAATTTCCATGAACCTTTTCCCTTCACTGTGTCATGTTTCTTCTGAAGAGACTTGCCTAACAAGCTTCCTCAAAGTCAGATGAGAAGACAACCAGTAACTTAGTCATCACCTCTAATCTAATAATATTTGAAGCTGTGGCTTAAAAGAAATGGCAAAATATACAATAATGGCAATATACACTGATCAAGTAGGCAAGTACATTGCTATTGAGATTACTTGCTTGTCATACCAGTTAGCATAACCAATAGTATAATTCTTCAGGTGAAATATATAAAAGACAATGATGTACTATACAGAAGGTAATTGTACTTCAATTTACTCTACATGTATAATTGTTAGAGTTACACATGAACTTATAAATCATTAGCCAAAAAACTGATTTTGTAGATTAAAATGGTAAACAAAACACAGACTCTTGTGTAGAATGATACACCAATTTGGGGCAGAAATGAGACAAGTGTTTTTTAGAAGTAGGCTGTTTTTATTAATTCATGAATTTAATTCATCTATGGAAAATTACGGTATTAATTTTAAGTAAACTTTTGTGTTTTCTTCACTTAAAAAGTCTGGGAAGGTGTCATTTTTTTTATTCATTACTTACATGTCTTTTAATTCCTATTTTACAGAAAACAAACCAAATTATTGTATTTTCATGTTATTACTAAAGGTTTATATTTACATTACAATAAATCCTCTTCTTAAAGTTCCTAGTCTAATGAACTGTATCACTGTACAATCATAGGTAAATTATATAACCTGACTCCCATAATCATGATAAAATACTCAAATAAATTGGGTTTGTAAAATATAATAGAGAAAAAAATCCTTTTTAACTTTAACCTCTGGATTTCTCAGTCTTTTCTTTCTAGTGGTATAATATTAGGTCATAACATGACAAAAAATAATTATTTCTCTTTGATATTCCCTATTGAAAAAATAATCTCAAGAGCCTTTGTGTATTTTCACATGTGCTTTAACTAAAACAGTTTGGTGTCGACATTCTAATCATTACCTTCAAGTGGTTGTCATCATTTCCTTAACCAAACACGTTGATCTTAAATCTCCTTGGAGTTCATGTCACTGTGTGAAATTACCCTGTTTACCCTGGTTAGCGTGAACTTGCACGTTCTGATCAAGGACAAGAATTTTCTCTTTCTCCGACTAAATAAAATGTCAATGTTTTCACAATATTTTTGATATCTTTTGTAAACAGTGGAGCTCTACAGACAAGCTGTAGCTGATGCACTCTCTTCATGCCATTACAGTTAACATTTGATTGTGGTCATAAGTCTAAAATTAAGTGTTGCTATTGTAAGAGACAGATCATTTTAGTTAGAGATTATAGGGTTTATACACAGTAGGTGGTCCTGGATATTTAATTCCATAATACATGTTCTAACATTTTCTTGCTGGTAAGGTTTTGTTTTGTTTTTTCTACCATTGAAACAATTCAAATATTAAAGTGACTATGGATAGGTCCTTCCACCAAAATCGGTAAGTGGGATATTTAAATTATGCAGTTTTCCTTGGGGGCTTTTTCACCTAAGAAAATTTTGTCACTCCAATTTCTGTTGAAACATTTTTGGAAGAATATAATTGACAAAATTATTCTCTCTCCCAAACCACAGATACACCTTCTTTCAAATTTCCAAAAGAATGTATTTTATCATTTTGATCTAGTTTAGCCGATTTAAAAGCCCAGTAAGAAATATAAACTAATAATATAATTTCAAATAGAAAATACATTTAACTAATCAAAATATTTTATTAATATGTACCTTCAGTTGGTACTTTTTAAATTAAAATTTTAAAACACTGAGCTTCTGGAATTCTGAAACCCATGAAATAAGATTTAATTGTTCATAATTAAGTTACTCTTTTCAGGAAAATAACTTACATTAAAAGCCACTAAGAGGGGTGATAACTATTAAAGTGGAAATGTATTTGTGTGTTTGTGTGTATGTGTGTGAGTGTGTCTGCACTCTTTAAGTGTCATAATATCACATTGCTTTTTACTTTCACTTGCCATTTTTTGGGGGGTGTGGAAGAAAAATACAGGATCACTAAGAATTAGGAAAAATTCCTTCGTATAAGTAACAAATAAAATGTGTCTACTGATCTCTACCTGTGTCCTGCTATCAAATTAATTTTAAAAAATAATTTTTAATTTATTTTTAGAGAAAAAGGACAGGAGAGGGATAGAGAAATAGAAGCATCCATAAGAGGGCAGGGAATCATAATCTATTGGCTGCCTCCTGCCTGCCCCAACATGCCTTGACCAGGAACCAAACCAGTGACCTCTTGGTTCCTGGGTTGACACTCAACCACTGAGCAACACCAGTGGGGCTATCAAATTAATTTTAAAGAATGCATGCCTTCTGAGTGTCTGGAGCTTAAATATTTACTCTCATCTTTAGTTCTTGTTCTAGTTGCTGCCTATCATTGCTCAATTACCCAGCCAGCTTCCTCTGGAAGTCATTCATTAGCAAGCAATGAGATATATTTCATCATGATGATGCTTCTTCCCCAAACATGCAAAGCTCTGATTTTCCAGCTGTTAAGTAAGGAAGTTCAGATGAAAATTTTGTTCTTAGGAAGGTCTCTTGAAAAGGTACTAATAATGAGATCATGCAGGAATTTCTAAATATTTAGCAAATATTCATTCACAGAGTTAAATGTTGGAAAGTGGTGTCTTGATCAAGTGGTTTGAATCATTGTTTGTATCACTTAATATTATATTTATCTTATTTCTTAAAAAACGTACAGCTTTCTAGATACTTTGTTATTGAGCAAAACTCTTACTAGAACTTATCTGGTTGTTAGAATGATTTGAGGATGTTATAAATTTTTTATACTGATAATTTACATCTGCATTTTCTTTTCATTTTATTTATGCTACTTATTAATTATGCTACTTATATTGCAATATAACCTGGTGAAGTATGTTTCAAGAATTCCATGGCCTAAGATGTCTTTGAAGAATTCCTCAGTGAGGCAGGTCTTACTGAAACATCCTTCACTGAATTAATTCTTGGATTTCAATGATCTGTAAAGAAAATAAGCATCCAAGGGAATAAAGTTGCAAAACTTTTCAATAATATTCAGAAACTGTGTTAAATAGGTTAACTTCTATTTTCAGTACAACAAGGAAGTTTTTCTTCATCCAAAGCTAAGCCCATTTATTCTTAAATCCTTGGGTAACTAGATAGATATAAATAAATATGGAGGGGCTAGGTTTTTCTTTTAACCTCAAAAATCATGATTCAAAATTTCTCTAGGTACTTTCCTTATAGTCTTAAATTGATAAACTGAAAGTGGCTACAAAAGGCTTTTTAGGTAATTGTACATTGATGATTTTAAACAAATAAAAGACTATATATTAGGTATGAATTAACCCATCAAAATAGAGGGAGTTGGGTGGCATTATCTTTTTCTACATATGCTTGCCCTGAGAACAAATAAGGACTTTAAATCTCACAGATGCTGACCAGGCTCTCTGTATAAATCAGATGCTATGTTTATTCTATCCCACACTGAGTTATTTTTCATTCAAAAAAGTATTGCTAGTTTGCTAAATATCAATGCCACTAAAATAAAGATCACTTACATGTGGTATAAAGTTAATGAAAATATAAATTAAACTTTGTGGACATTAAATAGCCTTTTTAGAGGAAGTACAAAGATTGAAATTTGACTGAGCATAATAATTGCTTTCTTCTGCAGTCATTTAAAATATTCATACATATTTTCTTACTAGAGGCCTGGTGCATGAAATTCGGCATGAGTAGGGTCCTTAGGCCTGGCTGGTGATCAGGGCTGACCGGGGCCTTCTGTCTGCCAGCCAGGACCTTCCTTCCCTGGTTGCCAGCTGACGGCCGGAGCTTTCTTTCATTCCACACTGCCCCCTGGAGGTCAGTGCACATTATAGTAAGCCATAGAGCTTCCGGTCTCCCAGTCAAACTCCTGCTGGGACACTTTGAATATTAGCCTTTATATATATAGATAGATTGTTGTTGTAAGCATGAGGTCTAGAGCTCTCTGATAGTGAGATTTGATTTTCGGGGAGTGTAAACGTATCAGAATGCCCTTCTTCCCATTTAGGGGGAAAACTCACCAAATAAAATATTCCATTTTGAGGATGTTAAATTTCACAGAGTAAAAGTAAAGAGAACAATTTTAAAGATTGAACATATTTTCACTTTTAAAAAAATTATATTTAGTTTTGCTTCTATCACCTTTTAAATTTTTCTGCATAAAATCAATTTATCATGAATAATAATAAATTAACTAATGTAAAGATTGTTAGATAAATTCAATGGATATACAAAATATATTTGCTATTTTTATATTGGTTGCCTTAAGAATAATTTCTGGATCTTCCTCTCTCTAAGGTCAATATTTCATTTCAACAGCCCTTCATATTGTCACCCTAGTTGGCTTTCTTTTTAAAGGGGTAAGGGTGTAAGATTACTAGCATAATTTTTTCTATCAAAATGCAATAAATGTATTAATTTATTCAAATACAAGGAAATAAGTCTTATTAACAAACTGTTATGTAACTTCTTCTGCCTACATTTCGGGGTGATGTTAAACTGTTTGTAAAAGAAGATTATAGGAGAAATTTAGTAAGTTGAGTGTTGGAGTCTGATCTTAAATAAATCCCAAGAGAACAGCAAACCCCAAAACTTTAAGTGTATTATTGCATATGTGAATTATGCTTATAATTTTTTAAATTTCATAATTTGAAAAATATTGATTGCAAACCAATTATGTGCTCAGTACTGCTCTAGATGCTGGGAAGACAGCAGTGAACAAAACAGACCAACATCTCTGTTTTTCTGGAATTTACATTTTATTTGCTTAATTGCATAGTGTTTTGGATGCAGTCATCTTTTCACTGGCTCAGGCATTGGTCACAGGTGGTTCGTAGGCTACTTAGCAACCATAAGCATATTTGTATTTCTAATAATAGAGTACTGTGGACTTCATCAGGCTTGTAATAATAGAGAGTATGGCATGTCTTAGGTGCGATATATAATTTCATCAGTGAGAGGACTCTAGCAACCCACCAAATATAGTTCAGAGTTAGGAGATTCTTAAACAAGAACATTGTTGTGGGAATTATGCAAACTTGAACTCTAAAGGATATTAAACAATAGGGAATTCAAGTTTTTACAAAGAAGTTTCAAAACATTTATTTTTACATGTTCTGCATATTCCCCTCTGAAAGAAAAAGCTCATCCTTACAAGATCTTTTTATACTTATTCAAAGAGTGTATCATGTCACTCTTGATATTCATGGTGGGGTAAATCACTTTTACTGATAGAAGCATGACACATTCCATAGGAATATCAGGTATGTTGCTATCCCAAAAGGATTAAGACATTTGGTCTATTCTTCTTCTTCATTTTCTTTCTTTCTTTTTTTATTTTTTGATCTTTTCTTGAAGTTGTACACCTTAAAATTTAAAGTGCTAAGACCAAATTACTCCATTTTGCTGTAGTGGCTGCTCTCTGCAAAGGGCTTTACCATAAATGCTACAGGAGAGCCCTGTCTTCTCTTCGCCGTACACTAAGGGGGCTTCCTAGGCGATGTCTATCCATTTTGGAGATCCTGTTTACTTCAATGCCAGCTTTATTATATCTCCTCACTTTTTCCAGTACATTGTACTTAACCATATATTTTGCAGAAAATACCTTTAATGCATTGCAAATCGTACATTAAGGTCATTTTCATATATTTTATTGGGAAAATTTAATTAGGGAAAGCTGTGTATGAAGGAGAATTATAAAGAAGAAATCATGTCACTCATCTCAACATTTTTCAGTGTGGAAATAAATAGATTTATCTGGACCGTTAATTAAATGTGACACTTTATTTTCTTGGTTCCTCAGGGCTATGGTGAACTCATCACAGCATCCAGATAAGTAAAAGAATGTATGTTATCAGATAAACCCACACATAGGCATCCATAACCATTTTTAATTACTACCAATCAGGAAAGTAATTAAACTAAACCTAAAAATAAAGTTGTGCTAATTCCTGTGATGACCTCTGGGCTTTGTGTCAATGAGCTGTTCTAAACACCAGCAGCAGTGGCTGCTGCCTCTACAGAGCCCTCTAGTGGAGTGTATGGTCTATAACAGTTTTCAAAGCCAGGGCCTTAACAACAAAACATTTTTCATGAAATCAAGTGAAGTGAGTACTGACATATGACATTACTCCTTCATGTGTTTAGATATGGCAGTATTTCCTACAGACAGACTTCATATATGTGAACTTGAGTTGTAAATTTATTCCAGCTTTTCTACTTTAAAGATAATTGAAAAAGGTCCAACTCTTGTTTCAAAAAAATAATTATTAAATATCTGAGCCTAAACTAACTAAATAATAGAAATTGCAGAGTGAACACATTTTAAATAATAATAAGAGGGCATAGAGGGGATAAATGGTGATGACCGAATAAATAAAAAATAAAATAATTTTAAAAAAGAATATAACCTGTATATTTGAACTTTTTCATGGCCATAATTAAGAACTGGAGGAGGGTATATTTTTCTAAAAAATTGTATATCCTTATATTTTTAATTATTTCAAAACTAGAGGCCCAGTGCACAAATTTGTGCACGGGTGGGGTCCCATGGCCTGGCCGGCGATCTGGGCCAATCAGGGCCCTCTTGCCCAGTCCTGATCAGGACCTATCCAAACCAGCAGACCAGGGGGAGGAACCATGGAAGGTTAGCTGTGGGAGCACACTGACCACCAGGGGGCAGCTCCTGCATTGAGCGTCTTGTCCCCTGGTGGTCTGGTGGTCAGGTCATAATGGTCGATTAGGCTTATATATATACATAAACAGATGTTTTAGGTGCAATCTTTCTTACCTGGATTTATATTTTCAAATTTATTAACTTTTTGAGCTTCAATCGCCTTGTGAGTATGTATTTCTTTATTTGATAAAATATATTTGGGTGTATAAAAATTTAGAGTTTGAAATAGAAGTAGCTTCCATTTTAACTTGGGAAATACTGCATGGGTTAAGATGATTGACATTAAGAACTGGATAACCTGCCACATTTTAAATTATTTATCATTATTTAACCACTGTATTGACATGACATAATAGGGATCGCTGACCCATAGCACATTCTGGGAGACAAATTGGAAAAGCAGGTGAGGTTATTTGGGCACTTGTGGAAACCAGAGCATCCGTGAAAAATCACAAATGTTTGACACTGTTGAATATAAGATCCCTATGACTTAATATGAATAATTTTTCTGGTTCCCAGCTGAACTGACGACTATAGTTAGACAAGCACATAATCAGTTAATTTTTCTGTAATGAGTAATGCTATTTTATGATCAGGCTTACAAGATACTTGAGAAACAAAATTGAAGCCATGTGTTCTCAAAATATACTTCTATAGAGCATTTAATAATCCTATACCACCTTTTTTTTTTGTTTGTTTAAAAAATACTCAGGATATACCTACATTTTTCCCTGAGCCATAAATATAGCTTCAATTATGACATCTTTAAAAACATTTTCCTTCAATTAATAAGCCATATTATAATTATTTGTTTTACTGAACAAATCGATATATCAAGAAAATTAAAATTCTTTTTTTCTATAATTTAAAAAAAATTGATTTGAAAGAGAGAGAGAGAGAGAGAGAGAGAGAGAGAGAGAGAGAGAGAGAGAGAAAGGCAGAGGGAGAGAAAGAGAGAGATTGTTTAGTTGGTTGCCTCCCTTACACTTTGATTGACCCAAAACCTGGGCATGTGCCCTGACTGGAAATGGAACCATGACCCTTTGGTGCACAGGATGATGCTGCCACCTGGCCAGGGCTAAAATGCTGTTTTGTATTTAAAATTAGTTCATTATAAATGAGGGACATTACTTTTTAATCTTTAGATAAACTTTGTAATACCTATAAACACAAATTCATGTCATATTAAGTCATGGGTTTATTTTTACAATGATTTTCTTATGTTAGTTAAGCTTTGCAAATCTCCTTGAATTGTTGAAAAGTGGTCTTTTAATACATATTTTGGAAAATTTTCATCAAACTATAATTATCACATATTCAACATATTCAAAATAAAATGGAGCTTATAATACATGCCTGGTGTCTTCTCTCTTCTAAATAACATTTTGTATTTATTTCACCATTAAGGAACTTGAAATATTGGGCAGACAGTTCATACCACAGAAAAATTTAAGTAGCAATGCAGATTAATAAATTATATAAATGCTTACAAGAGCCCTGGCTGGTGTGCCTCAGTTGGTTGGGCATCCTACCCTGCACTGCAAGGTTGCCTGTTCTATTCCTAGTCATGGCACATGCCCTAGTTTCAGGCTCGATCCCCAGTAGGGAACAGGCAGGAAGAAGCCAATTGACGTTGCTCTCACATGATGTTTCTCTCCATCTACTTCTTTCTCTCTCTCTCTCTAAAATAATAATAATAATAATAATAATAATAATAATAAATATTTTTAAATACTTAGAAGAGTGATTTAGATAAAAGTGAAATAAAAGTTCACAATAGATCATTTAGTCTTGACTTCATACCTTCAATAACATAAGCACTTAAAGAAATATAGTATTATCTAACTAATTTGTGGGAGGGAGCATTAGGTTTATCTTAAAGTTTGTTGGTCAATAAGTTTGAATTGATTGAGCTGTGCATTTTTACCTCTGACTTTAAAATATTTAATGTTTGTATTTAAATATATATATCTACATATTTATACTCACATTCCAAGCAAAATTTATGTATTCTAGATCTTTGCAATACAAAATGTGGTCAGACCTCAGAGGACATCACTTAGGAACTTGTCAGAACTGCAGAGTCTCGGGCCGCATCCTAGATTTACTAAATTAAAGTCTGAATTTTAACAAGCGCCCAGTCTTCCCCATAGTAACATTGAGGCGTCCTGCCCTGGAGAACACTATTGGGTAAGTATATTAATGCAATATTTCATGTGTGTGCGTGTGTGTGTAATGTACATGCATATATTCATGTATACATGTGCAATTATATATGATTATTTCTCAAAAATGGACTTACAAGGACTGTGGTATAGGTTTTATATCAACCGAAACATTCCCTTCTCACCCCCACCACTGCATATCCCATATGTTCTTGCTCAGAGTTGGCTCAAAGCTTTGGGATGTTTTCCTTAGATTTTAAGATGAACTTTTGGTGTGTTTTGACTGTCTTTTGGCAAGAGAAAGAGAAGACTAGGAAGTAATGGTAGTAGTAAAGTTTGTTTTTTAAAAATGGAGAAATGTTCCAGAAGTAATTATAAAAGTGAGTTGAAAGTATGTTTTAAATAGCATCAGTTAATTCTAACAAGCAAATTACAATTATGACTCATTTCTTGCTTTTTTGATGATTTTATAAAAACTGTATTAAATCTTTCTAGTTTAAAATTACCATTTTTTAATTAATTCAGGCATGCTAATTTTTATATCAAATGCATAAACTTTCATGTTTAAATGGAAGGCATATTAATTCAGTGGTTATCAGTTAAAATACAGCAAATTATTTTGTGCAACCTACTGTGACGATTTTCAAATCCAAAATTCAGCAATTGTTCCTCAAAATATCAGCCCTTCAAGAAGTGTTCTTGGGTTATTTTATTCTTCTAATCACCCTGAAACACTTTAGAAACAAAATGTACCCTGTAAAGTTACTCATAAGTATATGTTTCCTAATAATTTCTTTGAATAATGGCAAGATCTTTCAGATACTGTCCTGTCCCTATTGGTGCTTTTGACTGTGAACATAATAAAGTCACTGATGTTTTAGTCTTTTTCTGTAAAATGATAGGCTCTAAAGAATTCTGCAGCTCTAAAGTTTTTCTGGGAGGGGATTCCCAACCCTGTGGTCTTTCCATTAGCTGGAGAAACTATTTGTTTTCAATTTTCATCAAACTCTTCCTTTTTTCCCACCTCTTTTGCTTGATTGCCCCCCTCCTGAAAATTTTATCTCTCTTGTCATTTCTGACTCTCTCTCTTTACCTATCTTTTATAATTTTTAAGTCTACTCAATTAATTATGATAATTATACATCCTCTGTTTGAATTTTGAACATTTTAGTTAACAGAATTGATATTCCCCTCACTGTTTTTGATCTTCCTAATTAATTTCATCTACTCCAGTGGATTAAGCTACTATCAATTGTCAAATGATTGCTTAACTTCCTGTTTTCAACCTGCCTTCCCTTCTAGAATTCTTATTTCATATCTTACTCACTTGAATATATTCATTTATATCACAACATGTCCTAAAGGAAGTTGATATTTTTCCCACCTTTTCTCCACATTCCAAATTTGATTCACTAAATTCTTGTCAATTAATTGTATTACTAGTCAGCAGAGTACATGAGAGAGAAATCTTATACGCCTCTCCAATTTTTATAATACTCTCATTACACCTCGCTTTCCCCTTTTCTTGGGCTTGCCTTCTCCTCTAAGCTTACCTACTTGAAAGTATAGTACACTTACTGTTTCTAATACTACTTGCAACCCAATTACTCCACCAAAACTGTTCTCATAGAAGTCATCAAAACTTTCTGTTCTCAAATCCAATTGTCGCTTTTAGTAAATGTCTAATTGGATATTTTTCATGCAGGTACTGTTGACCATGAACTGTTTGTGAAACCTTTAAAATGTCCAGCTTCTATTACACTAATTTAGTCTAGTTCTTTGCTCTTCTCTGTTTCTGCTTGTCTTTTAAATATTGATATACTAGAAGCCCGGTGCATGAAATTCGTGCATGGGGGTGTGTGTCCCTTAGCCCAGCCTGCACCCTCTCCAATCTGGGACCCCTCGAGTGATGTCTGACTGCCCGTTTAGGCCCGATCCTCCCGGGATCTGGCCTAAACGGGCAGTTGGACATCCCTCTCACAATCCAGGACTGCTGGCTCCCAACTGCTCGCCTGCCTGCCTTCCTGATTGCCCCTAACTGCTTCTGCCTGCCAGCCTGATCACCCCCTAACCACTCCCCTGACAGTCTGATAGATGCTTAACTGCTCCCCTGCAGACGTGGTCACCCCTAACTGCCTTCCCCTGCAGGCCTGGTCTCCCCCCCCCCCCAACTGGTCTCCCCTGCAGGCCTGATGGCCCACAACTGCCCTCCATTGCAGACCTGGTCCCTCCCAACTGTCCTCCCCTGCTGGCCATCTTGTGTCCACATGGGGGCAGCTATCTTGTGTGTTGGAGTGATGGTCAATTTGCATATTACTCTTTTATTAGATAGGATGGTAGGGTTTCAACTTTGGTCAACTGATCTTTCTGCCAACACTCTGCTTATGTGAATTTACCTACTTATTTTTTTATATACCAATTATTTGAAAATACTTTTTTTTTTCCAAAGAAACAATTTCAATCAAGATGTTTGTGTACTAACTGTCCATCTACCTTGTCTTTCACTCAGGTCACTTCAAGTAGATAAACCCACAATAGAAATGTTTGCATCTCATGCCCATTTTCTCTCCTCAAACATCTCTTGTAATTCCTGACTGCTTCTTCACTCAAGCCAGAGATTGAAAGGCCTCCTAAACATATCCATCTACTTTATTTTCATAATCAATCTATTATGAAGTTTTGTCTATTCCCCCAACTTATATTTGTGTGATTGGTAGTTCTACTGTCACTGTTCAATATGGTAACCCCTACATTTCTCTTCTAGATCAAGATAAAAATGTACTGAATGCTTTTAACATACACTTACACTTTATCTGTACCATACCAAATCTCATATAATCCTTACAAGATCCCTATAAGATAGGATCTGTTATTATTAGACTTTTACTAAGAGTAACAGAGCCTGGGCAGCTCCCTAGCTCATTCTGATTCAAGAGCCCCACTTAACATGATATTGGCTATCCTGTTGTAAATGAATCCTAATTGATCTCTTAGTTCCTAATTTATATTTTTGCTTCAATTTTACTCCCTCCCTTTAAGTATGCCAAAATGATCTTTTTAAAAATATGAATTGAATGTCTCTCTTCTGTTCCATATTACCCTCAAGTCCAAGCTCCTTAGAAAAGCTCTTCATTACTGCATGCCTTCATCCTGTCACCTCTTTCCCATACCACCTGACACTATGTCAAAATCCATGCTCTATGAATAGAGGTATTTGCCATTTCCTCCAGAAAGCATGCTTTTCATGTTTATTTTCTTTTCTTGGGCTCTTTTCATTAAAACTCATCTTTCTAGGTTCCAATCAATTGCCATCTACTCCAAGAAAGTATCCTTTAACCGCGAACTTGAATTACCTACCCCCTTCCCTGTACTATGAAATACTCTACCCAGACCTCTATTTAACACTTGCCATACTGTCTCCTTGTGATTATAAATTATTTTAAAGGAAGGGGCAAGTCTTATTCATGTTTTTACCCTCAGTGTCTAGCACATTATCAGGTACATGTTAGGCACTCACATTCAGTTGAACTGAACTATTACACAAACTAAATATTGCGAATGTCTTCGTTATCGTCCTCTTCTTCACCTCCAAATCCAGTATTTCTTGGAGAATATTATCTGTTTCACCTAAACACGTGTCTTAGTTTCATCTTGTATTTTCATTTTTTCCTGTTAGATGGATTCTTATTCAATTCTTTATTACTTTAGTTTTACTTCAAAAGTAGCCTTGCATCTCACCATCCTGCATGTGATCTTCCCTCCCCTCACACTCAGCAGTGGCTCTCAAATGTCCTGGGCCACAGGATCACCTGAGCAGCTTGTCCAAGTTTCAGGCTTCTGGGACCAACCTCAGAGATTCAGATACAGTGAATCTGTGGTGGGCAGGAGGCATATGCACTTTTTATTTATTTTTTAAATATACTGTTATTGACTTCAGAGAGGAAGGTAGGGGGAGAGAGAGAAAAACATCAATGATAAGAGAGAATCTTCGATCGGCTGCCTCCTGCACTGCCTCCTGCATGCCCCCTACTGAATGGGGGAATGAGCCTGCAAGAACCCAGGACCCTTCTGTCCCTAGGCCGGCACTCTATCCACTCAGCCAAACTGGCTAGGGCAAGGCATATGCACTTTTAACAGGCATTCCAGGTACTTCAATGGCAGGTGATCGATATACCACAGGTGGAGACATTCTGCTATCAGTAAAATTTCTTCCTAAAACTCATATTAGATCAAATTATTACTTGCTGAAATGCTTTTGATGTCTCCCTTTCATCTAAAAATACATTGTAAAATCATTATCATGTGGCCTAGAAATTTCTGCAGTTTCCCTGTCTGGCCTTTGAAGAACATCTCTGTCCCCACCGCTCACCTCCTTGTATCCTGTCCCTTTTTGTATCACACACACTCTGTGCTCTATTTATGCCAGATGCTTTCTTTGCCCTCACTTGGAAATTATTAAGATTTTATTTCTGTTACATCTGCATATCTGCAGTGCCTTCTGAGCCATTCTCCAGCTAGGAGCCTGCGGCTCGTCCTGCCAGCTACAATTCCCTTATTACTTTCCTGGTGAAGCTCTCTCTGAATCGGCTGCCTCACGGCCATCCTTCCTCTTCCTATTCTGGCCAAATTCTTGCTCCCCTGTTTCTTGGCATCACTCTTTCTCACACATCCAGAACATTGCTCAGATTATGCAAACTCTTTCTTATCTGGTGTCAGTTGACCTAGAGAGTCCATAATTGAGAGAACCTATATTGTTTATATTTTATTCCCAGGCCAGGAATTGCTTTTTACTAAAATTTCACACTATTGTAGCTTCCTTCAAACGGGAATGCCTCTTTCCACAGTGACAAGCAGCTTCAGTGTGAAAAGAGAAGTAATTTGAGGGAAAGCCAGTGTATGTGGATATCAGCACATTGGCATGCTTTGCCAAAATATTTTTAAATTGTCACTTCCAAATAAGATATTATTTTTTTTTCAAGTTTCAGAAAATTTTTATCTAACCCCAGAACAATGGAACTGTGCCTTCTGGAAAGACTAGAGTTGTGTTGGAACTTTAAAATATGCCAGAGTCACCACTATCTGAGTCCTCTGTTCAGTGTCTGTCAGTGTTTTCAGCTCTGACAGACTTGGCAGTGAAGTGGGCTCTACATCCAGTGACATAATGTGGGAAGGAGTTGGAGATGCAGAGTAAGGAGGAACACAGAGAGAAGTGAGCAGGGTCACTCCCCCGCCCCCTTCCGCTACCTTCCCTGACCCCCACTCAGGCAACAAAGGATTATGAGAAGTCACTAATTTAAATCCATGTACAAATCTGTGTTCTCTCCTTAAAAACAGTGTTTGTGAAATGAATGCCTTATTAAGGAGGGTTGTTCAAAGCCTTGTTGAAATTGATCTTCAAGTTGTTGACCTTTCTTTACTTTTCCCAATTGTGCAAAGAATGTAAGTCTTGTTTTGTTGTTGTTTTGTTTACGATAGTAAATGATGGATAAATGGGAGGATATTTGAGCAATCATCCTTTGGGGGATGCTTTAAAGATTAGTGAGAATAGTTTTCAAAATATGAATTACACAACGATTTTGCTGAAATAGATTGCAATCATGCTGTTCAACAGGGAACTGGAAGTAAGAGAAACCATTGATAATCCCACAGTGCAAAGTAAGTGAGAAAGCACAAGGACACTATGATTTACCCATCGGATTGGTAATGTTAAGGAAGAACAGTCTCCAACTGTTATCAGATTGGAAGTGGCAGAAAGCTGAATGAGGAGCTGTGAATTATTCAATGTTTATCTCACCGGTCCCAGCGATCCTAATGTAGAGGGTGAGGGAGGGCGGTGGTGACATGCTGCCAAGAGCTTCAGGTTTGGTTCGTGTTACTTTTATTGGTACCCACAGCACAGAACAAAGGGCGGGTGCTGACCTGCAGCTATTCCTAGGGCTGGCTTGCTCACTTCCTTCGGATAATGGTTACTTCCCAGTTCGGAAAAGCAAAGTGCACCCTCTGAGCACGGAATCGCTGTGCCCAATCTCTTTAAAAGCCCTGGTAGCGCTTGGTGTGAAACTGAAAAGACTTCCAGATCCGGGGTGTGTACTAATGGCCTTATGTCCCACAAAGGACTCGCGGAGAGTATGATCCCATTGAGCAGAGTAAAGACATAATCCCAACTTTCCTTTGAATTATACAATCATCATTGCTTTTTTAAAGCAAAAGGCTCCGTTCTTTAAATAAACATTTCTCTGGCATTTCAGTTTCTTTTCCACTCATTCTGCTATATGACACTCCTATGGGGTTTTCTGGTTCTTCATGGAATTAGCCTACAGAGCATGCACAGCAAACAATAAAATAGCTGCTTTTCATTGACAATAAAGAAGAGGGGGTGTTTTTCGCTCCCCAACACTACTCCCCATCACTGCCCCATCACGACTTTTTGCATTTCCTGCCCTATTGGCAAGACGAACCCCCACCCCCACCTTCTCCCTGCCCAGCTCCCCGTGCTTCAGGGCGGTTTTCCGAGCCTCCGCGTGCAGTCCGGTCCTTCAGCGTTCGCTTCCGTCGGCACTAGGACCCAGGGAAGTCCCCGAGCGAGGTTCGCGGAAAGGCAGCCAGACTCCTCCTTATCTCCAGTGTCAAACTTGACATCAGCCTGCGAGCGGAGCATGGTAACTTCTCCAGCAATCAGAGCGCTCCCCCTCACATCAGTGGCACGCTTCATGGAGATATGCTCCTCTCACTGCCCTCTGCACCAGCAACATGGACTGTCACCTCTCCATCCTCCTCCTCCTCAGCAGCTCTGTCCTCCGCTGCCGCGGGGAACTGAGTCCCCCTCCGTCCAATGAAGGTAAGCCAGGTACCGCGGCCGGCGCTGCCCCGCGGGGCGTCTGCTCCTCTGAGCACTTTCTCACCCAAACATTTTCAGGTCCTTAAGGTGCTCCCGAAAAGGAGCAGTTTGCTCTGGGAGGAAACTGAAGATATGTTTTTTTTTATTTTCGGCTGTCTTCTAAAGCATTTTAAGAGATAATTTTGGATTGCCTCAACCTAAAATGTGTTTTCAGTCGGATACCAATGCAAAGGACTACCTCGTTTGACAATGTTAAGCAGAAAGAAAGAAAAAGTCTCTAGTTTTTCAACCCAGGATGTTAGTTGTCAGATAGCCATGGCAGTATTTTATTTTCTAATTATGACCATGTAGTTAGTACTCTGAGAAGTTTAAAGAAAATTTAACCCACCCTCTCTGGATTTTTTTAGTAGGTTTTACCGTAATGACAGGTTGTTCCTACTTAGGATCATGGCATTTATGAATGAACTAAAAGGAAATTGGAGTTTGTAGAAGCAGAGGGGTGTGTGTGTGTGTGTGTGTGTTGTGTTTATATTGCAACTGCTGTATCAATGATGTGTATCCTGCCACACAATGCTTTGCTCCATGGTACAGTTCTAATGAGCAGCATATGCCACATTAACATAAGTAATATTTGCAGGAATTACAATAAGCTTAGGTTGGCTTTTCTTTGTTTAAGGGCTTATATTTGAATAGGAGCACGTATATAATGAATAGTGAGAAGATCCTGGGTAGGTATAGTAAATAACTGAACAGCAAATTAGGAAGGAATGTTCATGTGCAGCAAATGACATTTCCTTTATGTTGGGTTATTTATTTTCCTCCTAGTGGAAAATAAATATGTCTGTTTTCAATGAATTAACGTGCAAACTTAATATTAAAGACACCAATGTTTCCTATAAGATTGTGTACTTAATAGATGCATTACCTTCTCTCTTTAAACCTTTTCTGATATTCCTAATTGCGAATACAGTCGCTTACTCATAAGACAAACTTCTCTGAGTAATTGATTGCTTTAAAGCAACACTTACAACTTTGATTTTCCCTTAATCATTTTAACTTATAATGATATCTAGTAATTTATTTTGCAGTTTAGCAATATTGAACAATTGATGTGCAAATACTACATTATATATTATGTCACACACTAAAATTGTATTGTCAAGCCAATACTTTGCATATTGTATGCATTATTATTTTAATAAATTAAAAATATTTAGAAAATTTAAAATTAAATATAGACATTATCCCACATATTTAGTGACCTACTTTCATTGCTAATAGAGTAGTTTAATTTTGTTCTTTCCTAAGTGACTGCCTTTATCAATTTGGCTGATTTCATTATATTTTTGTGTGTCTTTTTTAAATTGGGAACTTGAAAATTCTAAAGATAAAGAAAACCATTTTACCTACAAATGACTTTTCTTTTAAAATCAAGTAAATATTTATATGAAAGTAATTGTCAATCATTCTTCATAAATGAAAGACAAGAGCAGTCATTTATATGAGTAACATATCAGTAAGTTAAAATTAGTGTTTGTTTAACCTCTTTCTTTCTTTGAAGACATTTAAATATTCACAATAACTAGAAAAAATAGCAAGGTTATTCCCATATTACTATGATAAACTGTATTTCTCCAGATGAACTATTTATAAACTATTTAGATCACAGATTTCACTGAATTAATAATGCACAGGGATATAGCTGAGAGTCAGTACCTTTCAGTGATTTGCAAGAGAAACAAATACCCTTTAAACTTATTTACCCTTCTATAAAATTAATGAATATTCATTTAACAGAGGGAGAATAAGCAAATGCAAACTGCTTTTAAGCCATACCTTGTGCAGGTCTGGGTATATAATGTACATTATTATATAGGCAGGTACACATTAACAATATGTATGTGGAAAGGTAACTGTACTCAGAAAACTGACATAATAGCATTTAGTTTGCTTGGGTAAAAGTTTATCTATTCATTGTTCATGGGGTTATTATTTGCAGATTGTGTCCTATGGGTAGTGTCTTCTTTCCATTCTGAGGTCATAAAGGAAAGCTTTGAAAATTTAAATGGAGTGATTTAACTTGGGTAATATTTGAGCCAGAGTTTAAATATGAATACAATAGCTTGGGTCTGAGGAATTGAGATGAACAACATGAAAAGGGAAGAAATTCAAGTGTGTGCCAAGAGGTCCATGCAATTCTTCTAACAGTATCATTTGAACGGAAAGCCATCCTTCTGAAATGTCACATAGTGAGCGGGTGGAAGGACTAAAGATAAAATGAATTTTCTTAATATGGCTTTGTAATATAAATTTTGAAAAAAGCATAAAATACTAGCTTGCATTAAATATACTACGCTAAAATTATATGTCAACACTATAGAAATTTGATTAGAAACTCACTAGTAAAATTTACTAGAACTTATTTGGTAATCTATCATGAAGTTAGGCATGAGAGAACTAAAAGAGAACAAAACCAATCCATTGAGTTAATTGCTAGGAAACTTGCTATTGTGTGACTTTAAAAAAAAAATTTGAGATTCTGATAATCAAATATCAATATTGAAATGCATGGGTCCATGATAAGGAAAACAACTTGAAAAAAGTTTAATCTGAACTTCCCTTTACCTGGATTTAGCTACAAATAATTTTCTAATATGTTTTTAAGAAAATGATTCCAGGGGATACATACTATTGCTGTCCTCCTCAGTGATACTACATCATTCATAATTTTAGTGAACACTTGAATCAAGAATTGACCTATATATTTAAACAGAAACTTTATAAAAGCTGCATAGAATTTTATTAAAATCTTATTACATCTCTGTTTACAAGACAGACCAAGAAAAGACTTCCAATGGGAAATCAGCTACTTTTCATGACAAAATAGGATTGTTAAAACTAAGTATTATTAGAAAAGTTTATGTATTTGCTCACAGTTCCCATCCCAGATAGATGATGATAATAGTAAACAAAAATAACTTTGGAAAGAGGTTAAAACTTGATATAAAGTGAAGTGTTTACTACTATTAATTCAATCTCTTTTAGCACTAGTACTCTCTTTAAATACTTTTATATTTGAAGGAATCTGAGGCAGAATGCATGGCTTATTCATCAGCACATCATATAGTAAATAATTTTCTATCCAACAATATTTATAAATTAGATTAACATTTACCCATAGAGCTCTTTACATTGGAAATGAGAGTTTTCAAAATGAAAGAGAATAAAATTAAATCTGCATATTTATATACTACTTATATGGGGAGACTTTTATTGAAGTGGCTGGGATACCATTTCTATGAAATGTATTTCTCTGAACATAAATCTTCTAAATACTGGAGGAGACCATGTGATTGTTAAAGCTTGAAAGTAAGACTTGCAGATAGACACTACAAGCTTCCCTTTGGATATTAGGCAGATGTTAGAGAAAATAAACATTTAAATAATGAACTTTTCCCTTTTTAAAAATTACTATGAATTGGCATCAGTTTTCACATATAAACACATCCTCAAATAATAATATATTGTGATTGAAACATTAATAGAGAACTAAGCTATCATATAATCTTTATAGGTGTTTTTTGTTTTTGTATGTTTTTTTGGAAGAGGATTTACATTTGCTTTTAATAGCATGTCATCATGCTACACTAAATAATTGAATGCATTACACATTTTTGTAATTTAATAGCTCTCCTAAAAGCTCTGCCTTACCTCCTCCCCGAGTTATAACTGTGTTATTTGCCCGGAGGTAGGAGAAACCTTAATTTCACTATTTTATAACCCACAACAGTTAACACTTGACCCAGGTCATTAACAGGATTATCAGCAAATTTGTTTAAGCTTTTACTGACAACCTGAATTGCTATGATAATATTTTGATTGTGCCGGAAAAAAACTTCTTATAACCTCTCAAAATCTATAATGAAATTAATTCATTCTGTATCTATATCTTCCCAAAGACTAACATTGATAATAATGATTCAAGTGAAGAAAATATCAACTTTGGTACCTCATTCTCCTCACTTTTATGTTTCACATATCACACAATTGTAGTCCTTGTCATAAATGAGCAATTAAATACTTGTTTAAATAGTGAATGTTTTGACA
The DNA here is from genome assembly GCF_027574615.1 of Eptesicus fuscus. Taxonomy (NCBI): domain Eukaryota; kingdom Metazoa; phylum Chordata; class Mammalia; order Chiroptera; family Vespertilionidae; genus Eptesicus; species Eptesicus fuscus. The sequence goes on along the minus strand of NC_072475.1, from coordinate 87,196,889 downwards.
ATAACAATATATTTATTAGTACAAACTTACTTCAATGTAACTATCAACACTTCCAATTTCATATTTTTTATTATTGATGGCATAGTTGATATCATTTTTCTGCCTATTTTAAGATATAGAGTCAAATGGATATATTAATAACTAAGAAGCAACTGGAACTTTTTATACATATATGTATAATAAAACGCCATTGCCACGTGTTAGATCATGATTGCATTTACCAGTACATAATGTTGTCTTTTCCATGAAACACTGGAAATTAGGAGCTACAATGAAAAGCACTTCAATTTAACATAAAAGTTTTAAACAAAATGTACATAATCAAAACTTTAAAGGTGTTTTTTAAACATTGTTAAATTTCTTTAGAAAGTTTCATATGTAGTTTTTTATTATTTGTATATAATTAGGGTTGGCTTCTTGTTCATTTAAACAATTTAGTAGTCACCTTGACTCTTAAGAAACTTATCCTTAAAGGATGAGTTTAGTTAGATTTTTTTTATCATGTTTATATATTATCCACATTTTAATATTCAAATGTGGGTGTGTTTTAAGGGTTCTTCCATTTAAATAGTTTCTTTTCTCACAATAACTTTCTTTATTAAGATTCCTAAATATCAAAATTGTTTCTGAAACTTTGAATTTTTCTGAAATAAAATACTTGCAATTTTTAAATATCAAATAATCAGTTACATATGCAAAGGATCTTTAAAGGCAAAACATATTTCCACAGTATATTTGATTTACTAACTTCAACGCAAATGGAAACAGCAAGAACTGTTCTTGAGAGGTACATTTTCCAAGTCATAAAATCTTCCAGAAAATATTAATAAAACTTTCCACAAATCATCAGAACTTGATAAGTTTTTACAGACATTCACTTACTAAGAAATCTGTGATGTGGGTTACCTTTGATTTTAGTCATTTTCCAATGATTTTGTTTGGCATAAATACTAGATGTAAGGGGAAGTAAGTATTTCTTGGAAGAACTCTACATTTTACAAATCATATTCTGTCAGGATTCTCAACTGGGTTTATTTTTAATACACACATTTCTCCTTTAAAATATTTAATAAGCCTTGTTCTTTTAATTTCTGTTAGATAAAAGATTTAGAAAAACAGATGCAGGTGTCCCCTTTTGGGTTCTGTTTTCAGAGATCTGGATTTTATCACCAGGGAGGGTCAATGCAGGGCTTTTACCAAGTGCACAAGTAACTTTCCACAGATTTTTCAAATAAAGGGTTGACTTCTGGTGTGAACCGTTCATTACATTATTCATCCAGGTACAGCAAAAACCAGCATTTGAAATTTATTCCTCGAGGACTTGAAAGGCTCAGAAAATTCTTCTGTAACGACTTTAGGAATAAAAGTAATGTTGTGACATTTATAGAATGCAAAGGATTCCAAGCCACAAAACAGTGTAGGAAGACACTCCCGTTGGGAATCAGGGAGTGGGCACATGTGTGCCCCTTGATGTCACTCTGTGGGCCTATGACCAGCTGCCTAGTATCAGGTAGTTCTTGGAATCTGGCAGGAGTTTTTCTCTTGGAAAAGTCTGCAAGTCAGCACGTTTTGGTTTGCTCCTACCAGCTTTCTTTGAAATAAGAAAAGGTGGTCGATTACAAAGTAAAAAAGTCTGCAAGTGAAAATAAAATAAAAAGTTGATTGGAAAGATGGAGAAGTAGACAAGTGCAAAGGTTCTAAAACCAACGTATTATATAAACCCTTAAAATAAAAACATTTATCACTTAAAACATCTGGCTAATCAATTTTTTATTAAATCCCTAAAAACCTGCACACTTAAAAAGGGGGTAGGGTTGCGTTCGTTTCCCCTTTCCAGTTTATACACTTTTGATTTTTCCCCAGAAGAAAATATTTTATCTGGGAAAGTTTTAAAAGAGTATAAAGCCAAAGAATGCTCCCCCCCTTTGGATGCCTGGGCGAATCCATGTGGAGGTTGGACGGAATCAAAACCAGTTCAGCAAAGAAAGCCTCCAACTTGGAGTGATGTTGTTCAACTGGGAGCCCTGAGTGTGCAACTCCCTCCCTCCCTCCCTGCATTTTCTAAACCACGTCCTGCTGTTCCAGTCAAAGCAAAGGGCGAAAATCCACATAATCCAAATCAACATGGTGAAGCCAGAATAATAGGCGGGGAAGGAGGGGGGGAACAAGCAGGCAGCACTGTACAAACAAAGTGATGTGAATCACCTTAGCCTTGGACGGGGTGGCCACCGGCGGGGATGACGGCGCTCTTTCCCTGGGCCTTACAACTCCCGCACTGGAGTGGGGTTCAGGAGCGTGCCCCGAGATCCGTTAGCACACAGCCAGGCTTTAGGGGTAGTAGTGACAGGACCGTGGCGACCGAGAGAAGAGCAGGCGCTCCTCGCTGCCACCACACCCACCACCGGGGCGCCCTAACCACAACTCCCCCGCCGCTAGGACCAGGCTCCGCGTTGCGGATGGGGTCCGGTGGCCCCCAACAATTTTTACCACGTTCTCTCCCAGTCGCATGAAAGATCGGATCATAAAAATCCCACCCCGGGCCCGCGCCCCCAGCCCCACAACTCCGGGGCGGTGGCGTCTTTGTGCGCCGGTGTCTCCGCGCCCGGTGGCCCGCGCGCCCGTCGCCTACGGGCTGCGAGCTGGTCCGGGCTCCCCGGGGCGCGGGGGGAGGGGGGGGCGGCGGGCGCACGTGGAGCCCCTGCGGCTGCGGCTCCTGCCTGGCGGCCGGTGAGCGGAGGTCTCAGCCCGGCGGAGGCTGGAACCCGGGGCCGCGAGGGCGCCAAGTCCCTGCAAACTAGCGCGAGGAGAGAAGGCGCGCCTGGCGAGTGGCAAACGCGCGCCCTCTGCCTGCAGCCCGAGAGCTGCTGGCGCTGGGAGAGGCGGGGAGCCCTGCCCCCCGGAGCTCCTCACCTGTGGGTCCGCCCACAGAGAGCGAGCTGCTGGGACCCGGCACCTCCGATCTCTAAGCTTTGACCCCAGATCTTGCTCCCCGCCCACGCACACACCCCATCGGGACCAGCCAGCCTTTTCGGCAGGACAACCGGAGGTGGCCCGGTCTCCTTCCAATCTTGGTTCCCTGACCCACCGTGTGACCGATGGAGGAGAGTTTTGAGGGGTCCCTGGAACTCCCTGCAGAGTTGGGAAAGCCTGCTCCCTGGGACACAGGGGGACGTCTGAGACTTCCAGCTGTCCTGCTTGCTGCCTTCTGATCCGCCCGCTTTGCTATTTTCCTGATCTTTTAGTTTTCTTTCCAACCACCTATCACTGCCACCTGTTAAGCCCCCCTGAGAGCTAAGGGGAATGTTCCATAAACTTTCCCTCCATGCACAGTTGCGAATGCCCTCTGTTCCTCCCTCAGCCCCATGTTTCATTGGCATCGTCTCATTAAAACATGACTTTCTGTCTTCCAATTTGGGCAGTAAACCTGGAATGGGCCACAAAGGGTTTCCGGGAGCAGTGTCTCGGAGGTAGGTTAGCAATTGGATGATGCTGATATTCCTGTGGTTGGTCGGAAATTTGTGTTTCATAGAAGATAAAATTATTGAATCCAGCGAAAACTCCCAAAGCAAATATGGCCTCAGTGCCACGCCCAACCTTGAGATAATAATTGCACAGAGGTCTGCTGGTTAGAAAGAGTGTACCCTCACGTTACCTTTACTATTGGATTTCATTTAATCATTAGAGCAGCCCCCAAAAAGGTATTGTGGCATCTTCTACTGTTAGAGCCGAGGACACTAATCATGGTGAAGTTGTAACCACCTCTCTTATCTTTGACTTTTGATTTTAACTTCCTGTGTTCCTTCCTGCATAGGAATGCCTGTGAAGTAGGAGTCATTTCGTCCATTCAGGAAAAGCACTTGCTTCTCAACTTTAATCCTAGTGACTTACACGAATTTGTCTTGTTACTTCACAAGAATTAGAAATTCGCAGAGTTTTGGAGTGACATAGTGTACCTTTAAAAGAGTATTTCAGAGATTACTTAGACACTGCAAAGTATTTACATTTATGCAATGATTATTAGCATGGGTGGTAGACACACTAAGAAAATAAAGAAAATTTGATGTGGACAGAGGACTAGGAGAAAAATGTCTGTGACGTCTTTTCTCCACCATTTTTACCTCTGTCTTTCTTTCCTGACACTCAGACATTACTTTCCTCACTCTGGAAAGATTTTGTCAGAAATTCCATACACAGAGATTGTGAAGCAATTGTCAGTATAACCCAAATGTTATTATGTAGGGTTTTATATATTAAAACAGAGTGTAAAGTAACTATTGGAATTGTGATAGAAGTCAATAATGGGGGTGGGGGCAGTAGAACATGGTCTAAAAGTAGACTTTAGTCTCTGTTGAAACTTTTTTTTTCCACTTAAAAGATAATTACAAATTCCTTAAGATGAGGAAGTAAATTATAAATGATTTATCTCCTCTTTCATAAAAACACTTGTCCTCTAAGTAGAAGGATTGTGAAAAGGTAGCTAAAACAGGGTTTTGAAAGGTAGCAAATTGAGCTAGGGGCAATTATATTTTTCACGTGGGTATTTCAGCACATATGTTTTGTATTAATTGCCGCAGTAAATTCTGTTAACCTGGCAAAGAGCAAACATAGCATATTGATGACATCAGACTTCCCAATCAGAAAGCTGCTTTAGTATCTTGCTTCCTTCACTATAACATGCGAAGGGAAAAATAAAATAAAATAAAAATGTTTTCTAACGTGTTATCACTTATGTTCCCAACAAGTTACCCAACCACTCAAGCTATTGGAACATTGTCTATGAGCAAAAGTGTTCGCTTAGCAACAAACTTTTTGTCTCTTGCTTCTGCAGAGTTAGAATCAATCACTAATTTCCCTAGTTTTTAAGTTTTTATTCGTATTTGAGTTTGTGGAACTCTCTCAAATCAAGAAAATGCAGACCTGCCTTGACTCTTGTTTAAAACAAAAATCTTGATTGATTACACAGTAGGCTCTCAGAGGAAATGGAACAAAGGGAGAAACCTAGGTCAATTTTATTGCTGATAAGTCTAATCAATGTAAGATGGTTTCATCTTAAATTTGTTATATAATCATTATGGCACAGTTAGTTTGTCTTCTTTTAAATAATTGTTAAGAAAAAAAACATGAATAAACTCCACAGGTCTTGTGAAGAGTAACACCCACCCCCTAACTCCTGCCCTCTTCCTCCCTGGATAAAAATATAAGGCTTTAAAATTAAATGTTTCCCAGTGATAAAAATTCACCCATTTCCAATCAATATTGAATTTATAAATTTCCTATCTACCTCAGGGTGACTAAGGGAAATGGAAAACAGTTTCTTATATTTATTTCCTGATTTTCAAAACTAATTTAGCAATTAGTAAAAGTTTGTAGGTTTTAGGAGGATTTCTTTTATTGCATATGATAGCAGTCTTCACTCTGAGAAGTTAGGCTGAAAAGCTGAGTTGTTTCCATGTGGATTATCTACATAATCCTTTGGGTAAGTAGAACACCACTCAGAGTTTAAAGTCTACTTGCAGAACTGTGTCTATGTCACAATAGTATTGCCCCCTTACAAAACTGAACTTTTCCTACATTGTGGGCAAAATTTTATGGAGTAATATATACCGTTTGGAATAAAATTTATATAAAAATTGTTTTCTAAGTTGCAAATCTATGGTGAGAAAAAGTAAAAACAAACTTTTATTTATTTATTTATTTATTTATTTGTGTGTGTGTGTGTGTGTGTGTGTGTGTGTGTGTGTGTGTGTCTGTCTAATCTTGTTAATTTTCTCCAACTGGACACTCATTCAACTTATAAATATTCAAAGATGGCATAAAGCTAGAGTTATCTCCAAATTGAGTTTTCTTTTCAGTATGTCAAAGCTATTCATGGTAGATTTTGCATATTAACAGAATGTAAAGAAACTGAATGTTATAATCACATAAACTTTAAATAGAAATTAATTGGTTTGCTATTTTTTATTAGGCAAGTGTCATCGAATATAGCAATTACCAAATATTAAAAATGTTTTCAAATAAGCAGATAAAGGGAATGGTATTTCTCTCTTTGTTTACTGTTACTATTTGGCTTGTCATAGATAAGTTGATACTCATTTACATTAGAAAACTCAAAAACGATAAACTCACATTTTAATATGGTATTCCTGACATTTCAGATCTGAAATTATAATACTTTGATAGTCCTTGTTTTGTGAAAAAAAGATTTCCTGTCATAGTTACATATATTCATCTGATTGGACATATTAGATAAATCTATGCTGAAATTAATGGTTTTTGGGGGTAGAGCTGCTTTCTTTAAACATTTGTTCATTGAATAAAGAAATATTTTCTTACCTTTGTTTACAAGTTATGTCCAAAATAATTCTAAATATTTGAATATCTTTGAAAAATCTATATGGAGTTAGAGAGGAAAAACTAAAAAGTATATGAAATTAGTGCTATACTTTTAAATTTCCTTTTTCAAAGGTGATCCTATGGAAAACTAATTAAGAATAATTTATTTGATCTTTGGCCCCAAATGTGGTAGATTTACTTCTCTAACCCTGGTAGTGAAAACTTCAGAATCCAAAATTTAATTTCAAAGGGAGAAATGCAAAGACCATTAGCATGAACCAAGAAAAACGTTTAGAAAAAATGCACTCAACTTTCATATTATAATAACGGGTTGTTTGTATTTGTTTATTTACCAACTCTGGCATACCTTAGTGTTGCTTACATACTGGATTTTGGAATAGAAGGTTATAGGGAATGCTATAGTTTATGCCCTTGAGATAACTTAAGAGGGATAGATGACCAAAAAATGAATACTTATATAAAAACATGTTCTAGGATACATAGAAAAATTATTAAAAAATAAGATATGAATCATCAGAGAAGAGAGCAGTTAGCCTCCTGATGGTGCTGGAATATAGGGGAAAGTATGTAAAAGATACCCATTAATAATAAAAATAATATATTAATAATAGCAAGGGAAAAGAGATTAAATAAGCATAATTTCATGTGGTGGGGATTATTATAACCCAGATTTTTTTAACTGAAGGTATCTAGAAAACTTTAAAAATAACTTTAATGAATGCATAATGAGTATATATAAAATTAAAAAGAAAACCACTTTGAAAGACTTCAGAAACAGCTATCTTAAATAAGCATATATCTAAGCTTAATGTAAATAATGTGTGAGTACATGCATGCACATGGTGCATGTGAGTGTATTGGAAACAGATTATTGAATATAAAAAAACCCTATCCCCAAATAAAAACTTCTGTAAGTGCAGCTCATAATGTGACAGCACTACCAAGGGAAAACACAGTGAGGGTTGTCTGAACTCTGCCTGCTCTAACTATCTTTTGTATCTCCAGTACTAGAAGTCTGATACTTTCCATTGACAACCTCCTCCTAGGATGGGAGGACAAGGCCTAGAGTTTTAAATTAAAGTAATAAGCATGTGGCACCTTTTTGATCTTTTGTGGGTACTTATAAAGGTCCATAGTAATACCATGAAGAGTTTGTTTGTATGTGTATACATCTATAACTGTAGACAACAGTCATGATGTATGGTGTAAAATCCAGACATAGTTATCCTCCAGAATATGATAAAATCAAAACTATATACTGACTTCAATTTTCTAGAATTTTAAACCAATTTATATATTCTGCAATGAACTTCTCTGGAAATAAAAGAACTTGTTTTTTGATATAAAAATATCCAGAGAAGATTTTTAAATTGAAACATTTTTATCACTACCTTTTTGTTTTCTGTGGTAAAATTTTGAACCCTCCTATCTAAGGGACTTCAAGTTATAAAACAAATAAGTCACGGGGATATAATGTACAGCACAGGGAATACAGTCAATAATATTATAATAAGTTTGTATGGTAACAAGTAGCAACTAGACATCATAGGGATCATTTCTTAATGTATATAAATGTTAAATCACTATGATGTACACCTGAAACTGATGGGATACTGCATGCCAAATATACATCAATAAGAAAAAATATATAATGCTATATTAGAGTTGGTCTATAGGCCAGTCTGCCTATTCTATTCCATTTTCACAGTCATTTGTCAAACATTGACTGAACATATAGCTATCATTTAGTACTTGAAGGCTGGTAATCAGATTTTAAGGTAATTTGATTAAACTGTACATATATACCAAGACATCTTGAATTTATGGTGTAAAGGCAAATGCATATGTTAAACTTTGAGCACCTATTGGCCTGAATGATTTTTCATATAATTTCCTAATAGGATAATGTATTTTAATTTCCCTTTTTTAATATGTCAAAAGTATTTAAATTAAAAACATACAAGCCATTCTGTTATTTCTAGAACATTTTAAAGAGCAAAAATGTGTTGAAAGTGTACAATGCTTACAAAATCATTAATGTCTTACTTTTAGTAACTTTTACATTTTGGGAAACACATTTCACTTGTCTAAGTGATTCACAATATCATTTGACAATGCACAGAAACAAAGAGACCTGTTATTCTAGGGACTGTTACGAAAGCTGAAGTTGTTAATGGACTAAAAGTTCACTGAAAGTAGAACATTCCTACGAATTTATGTGAAAGGATTATTTCATTATAAGAACACACTCCCTAGTGATATTTTGATGGCTGTTTTCTCCACAACAGTATTAACATCAGAGTGAACTTCAGATTTCTCTGATTTTTTAAAAAAGAAGAAATAACACTTTGGAAACAGCACAGGTTTACATTTACTAAAGGGTCCAGGTTTCTATTCAAATTTTAGTCTGTATTTTTATTTTCTGGAACCACTCTAGTCTTGAAAACCCAGACATTTTACTGTGTGACCGTGTTTTGATTCTAAGGTGTTATCCCTGCTGTTGGCAAAGATTGCGATGAGGCAGCTAATTAAAATTTGTCCCATATTTAGGACCTGTATAAAAGTAAAGCTAAAATTATAGCCCAGGAGGTAAAGCTTATAAAAAAGAATAAGTTGATAGTATGTCTCCTTGTCCAGAAATCTGCTTATATATCATAAATGAGTCATTAATGTACCATGTGACAAAACAGATTTTTCACAGAAATGTTGAGCACACCAGAATTTTTTCTTTAATTCTGACATATAATTTTAGTTGGTCATTTGATAGAGAAATGATCATAAATTAAATATCCATGAAACAAAATGCCTGTTGAGTTAAATTTAACATGGTTTACAGGAATTTTTATCTGCATACAAACGATACAGGCATACCTCCTTTTATTGTGCTTCACAGATGTTGCATTTTTTCAGAAAGTGAAAGCAAGACTCCACCAGCACAAATATTATCACTCACTTTATTGTGATACTTGCTTAATCGAGGTGGTCTGGAGCACATCCCACAATATCTCTGAGGTATGCCTGTAGTTGATTTCATTTATAGACTAAAAACTTTTTTTTTTTGTAATTTTTAGTCTATTAAGTACAATAGTACAATGTTTTAATTATGTTTAGGTAGAAAAAAAAAGTACAAACAGGAAGTCCATAGGAGCAATTAAACTAAGAATATGCAATCACAGTAGATAAAAGTTATGTTGAAATATGTAAGCACACTAATAAAGCTTTGACTTCTCTTAGTATCCGCTCACTGGCATACCATATTGTATAAAGTAAAAATGAAAAGCAGAACTTTGGTGCAGTCCTGTTAGAAAATACATCTTGATTTCTTGATTCCATATTATAGTTGACAAAGGTAGTACATAGAGAATTACAATGACGAGAACAAAATTGATTGCCTCCTGTATCATTTTCTTCTATTCGTGACATTTAAGTATAACTTAGAAGCAGATTAACCCCCCCTGCTATCTGTAACCAAGAGCAAAGCTACTCTTTTTATCATAACAGAAAATGATGAAAATGATAAAGATAAGTAATGTATAAGAAATGTGGTTTGGACAATTACAATGATGTATGAACAGTAAAGGACATGTCATCATTCTTTAGTAAAAGCAAGATGCAATCAAACCATATTTTTTCCCTGTGGTAGTGGTTTTGTGGTCATTTGCAATTGGCTTTAAGACACTATACAACTGAAGGTTTTATAAGAAAAGAAATACTTATTATTGTAAGAGTAGCAACTTCTTCAGCCATTAAACCCCACTGTTCATCTTAACATGATGGTTTGATACATTTTTATAACTTAATATTTTTCATAAAATACAACCATAGCATTACCACAAAATGTATTGATGTGTTATTAGATAATTGAAAAGATCTTTAACTTCAAGAAATTGTGGCATTTAATTTAATTTAATTTTTATACCGTGTCATTTCATTTTTTATTTATTTTATTTTAATATATATATATTTCTTGTTGATGGTATTACAGATGTCTCCCATTATCCCCCTCCTTCTTGTATGACAGCAGCCCCCCTCCTTCCCTCCTCTACCCACCTCCCTAGGTCTTCACCCACCCTATTGGCCATGTCCATGGGCATTTAATTTTAAAAATTATTTTAGCACTGTCTACATATTTGCACCACTTTGTCTATTGATAAGATATTTCAATCTCAGTCTTTCTAAGTGGACAAATAGTCACTATGAATCAAAACTTTGAAATAGTCTTGAAAAAATCTAGGTGTGTTAATGATGTTCTAAGAGTGAGAACTTCAGAAATTAATACCTAAAGTTTTTAATATGTCCTTACTAAAAGGCATATTAGTAACTGGGAACATCTGTTTCAAACAATTATTTTAATGACTGTGTTCTTTAAGAAATATTATTGCATCTTTATTAGTAAGAAGGGAAGGTGGAATAAGTTCTTGGTGTACATAATTACTAGTATGACATTGTCAATGCAAATGAGTGAAGGAGTGGACATTTGATTGTACCTCTCCATTATGAAGGAGGACAGAAAAGGAAGGGAAAACAAGACTCCTGGGCATCTTAAATTCACAATCCATCTAATTATGAAAAAAGACAGTAAAGATTGGTGCAGCAAGGTTTCCTCCTTTCCAGAAGTACTTACAAACCATTTGAGCCAATTTTCTCTATATTTTGCTCTTCTTTCTCCACTCCATTCTACACCTTCTCATTCCCATCAGACACCACTCTTCCTTTTGTCCAGTAAATCTCATGTTAGCACGCACCCTAAAACCAACTCAAGGAGTCTAAATATTTCCTTATCATTTTCGTTAATGCATCATTCACCTATTCATACATCTCTTCTATTTAAAAGTAATAAGACTAGATAAAGTACAGTGTGTGAAAGAAACCCAGATTCATATACATTCAGAATCTGGACAGTTATTTCCAAAAAATAAATTTTCCAAAAAGCACCTATTTATATCTCAAGTGAAATAGAATTTAACATTTAAAAATGTGTCCAATTTAAATCAGTGTAAGAAGGCCCTGGCCAAGTATCTCAATCGGTTATATCATCCTCCCAATATGCCAAGATTGCAGGTTCTATCCCACTCAGGGCACATGCAACAATCAGCCTAAGAGTGCTTAAATAAATGGAACAGCAAGTCAATCTCTCTCTGTCGCCTTTCTCTGAAATAAATTTTAAAAAGTAATGTATGCCACATAACTCTTTCAATAGAACAAATTCTGAAATTAATGAAATTATGTTTCCAGTTATAAACCAACAGTAATTGGAAATCACATGATTAGAATATGGTATCAGATAAGGAACAGTTTATATCTTTGACAAATGACCTGGTATGAGGCAGTCATTAAGGAATTAAGCTATCCATATATTCCCACCTACCTTTACCAATAATTTCCTCTCTTTTTGTTAACATTCATAATTATAAACTCAGATTTTTCATCAATTGAAAATAATCTCCCATATTGTAAGTTGTCATTAAAACTCAGACTGAAATATAGTATTTGTACACCTCAATTCTACATGCCTCTTCTCTCTGCCCTGGCAATGAATAATAATAGCACTTTAAAGATTATGGGCAGGTCTACATCTTTTTTACAAAAGAAAAGCATGAGTAACCAAAGTTCTTGCCTGTATCAGTGTAGAATTTAAGTTGTATGGGAAGGTTAGATTTAGTCAATGTATCCAGAGAAATCACTCACAACAGGAGGCCTTCAAATTCCATTAACATTCCCTTCTTTCTATCTCAAATATGCTGCACTCATACTGTAATGCAACAGATCACAAGAGACGAGAGGTTTTTATCCTTGAAAGTCGCAGTTTAGCAATAATCCACTTTAAAGTGACTAGAATTTTAGATTGTATTGTTCTCATTTTGCTACAAACAAAAGGTACCTTGTAACCTCAAAATAGGTGCTCTTAAAAAAGTGTTTTGATGTTACTATTCTTTTCTATTAGGTCATATATAGATTGCTGATTATAAATACAATTCAAAAGCCCAATGAATTAATTTAACAAGAACACTGAATCTGTATAGCATGTTATAAAGTCAGTAGCTTTAAATACATTTATATTATTTGACTAGAGGCCTGGTGCACGAATTCATGCACAGGTGGGGTCAGGCTGGTCTGCCCTGATGGGGGCCCATCTGGCCGGACCAGCAGGGGGGAGGGGACATAAGAGGTTGGCCAGCTGGCCCCACCCCCAATCAGGGTCGGGGGGGGGGGGGTTGATCAGGGGCCAGGCTGCCTGGAAGGGGGCGCAGGAGGTCAGGGCCCCAATTGGGCCTGTTGGCCACCACAGTGCACATCATCATAGCGACTGGCCATTCCAGTCATTCTATCATTCTGGTATTCTGGTCGCTTGGCTTTTATATATATAGATTATCACAGCAACATTGTGAGATAACCAGGGCAGATATAATTGTTTGATAGACACAGAATCAAAATCATGAGTAATGGTGCCAATAGTTTTCCTCATTCATGCAAATGGAGTGCACTAAAATTTTAATTTCTGAGTAAATGCAATACATTTAATTAATCTATTATATTTATTTTTAATTGATAATTTAATACAGTTCTTTTTGGTTTAATTTTTTATTCTCCTTTGAGTAGAAACCAAATGCTGATGTGATTAGTCCAGTTTTTTCCCCCTCATCATCATCACCAAAAAAAAAAAAAAAAAAACAAAAAACACTTAAGGGTATTTAGTTTTTTAGTTAGCAACCTTTATTCCAATGAGTAATTTGCTAAATTGAGAAGATATTCATATTAACTTTACCTGGGAAATTATTTTCTCTGATTACTAATGTTGAAATTAAATCACCCATTCATCTTAGCATATGGAGTAACACGTACTTATCACTAAGTACACATTCAATTATTATATATACACAAGAAGACATTGAACCATTTAAAGCCTTAAAGACATTGCAAATATGACCTACTAATCCTCATAAAACTCAGAAATCCACTGATAGCTGATAGTACCAACAATAAACTAGGTATATGTCAGAATATGTGTTGGTGACTCATGAAGGTGTATTCTTATATTTACAAAAAATGTTCTTACATTGATTAATCTGAAATATCTGTAACATTGATTAATAGGCAGAGGTTTTAAAAATATTTTGAGAGATAATTTTAATGTAATTAAGTATACTATTAATTTTCAAATTGATATCCTGGGAAATAATTTCATTATGGAAATTACACTGTGTGATCCATGCAGCAACTATATTCTTCTCAAACCTAAATATAATTACTTACCAGTGGGATTAATTTATAGTGAGAAAAAACTTTAATCATTAAAGAATTCAAGTATAATAGATTGATTTTATGTGTTTTTCTTTCACTACTAAAACTTAGAGAATCTAACTTTGAGAATTTTATCTCTTTTTAACTTAATAATGAGCTTTCCTTATATTCAACTAGTATATTTGTTATTTAACCAGCTAACCAAATATCATCCTTTAAAAAGCAGCACTTGAAAATTTAGAATTTTAATATTTATCAAATATATTATTTATTTTTCTTAACATTTTATAAGATAAATGTTTTTTTTGTAAAAACGAATTGGGGTGATTAAAGAAAGGGTGCTGCTTTCATACATGGAGAAACACTATTTGTCCACACATGGACATGTGCATGCATGTACTAACATTACATTTTGATTTGTGAATATATGGAACCCTTAAAAATGACTGTCTCCTATTGTAGTTATTTATTCACCTGTTCTGGTTCATGTTAATAATACATATATATTTTATGTAAACTTCCTTTACATCTTCCATCAGTTAATAGTGGGATTGCTTTCTAATTTAGAAGGATGCTGTAAAACCATAGTTTCCATTATTTAACAGATCAACAATAAAAGTGAGACCTTTGTTATTAATTAAACCTGGAACATCTTTTTATATATTAATTTCTAATCAATTACAGATTAATATTCCCTGTGTTGAAAACAAAGCATTTGTCTTCCTTTTTTTAATAATATATCCAAAATGCAACCACATTCATATTACACTTTATTGTTCATCAACATCAGACTTTTTAATAAGTAGCAAAGTTCTGAGTTAAAATCATTAAAGCTTTTGGGGAATAATATCTTCTTTAAATAAGTAAAACTTCACACAGGCAATATTATAAAACATATTTTTGCTTTGTTTTCTCCACATATTAATTGCTTAGCATTTTGTTTGTTACACATATGGAGACCATTTATATGGAATTAAATAATAGACATTACCACTCTGGTGGCTAAGTTAGTTGGAATGTCATCCCGTACACAATTTATGATTGCAGTTTCAATTCCCTGTCAGGGTACACACCAAGGTTGTAGATTCCATCCCCAGTCAGGGCATGTACAGGAGACAACACATTGATGTTTCTTTCTCTCTCTGTTAATAAAAACATATCTTTGGTTGAGGATTAAAAAAACCCACACAGTATAGAATATGTTTGTGATTGACCAGGGACAATATGAACATGCCACATTAAATATGCAAACAGAAATACTAATTTAGGGTGGAAGCATATTTAAGAAATTAATTTATAGTGAAATCATATGTAAATTTATCACATTTTATGATCTTTGAAGTTATTTTGATTTCAGGTTAGCATTAATATTGTTTCCAACTTTGTGTTTTAATTGTTTCCTCTTTAAATCTGTAATTATTCTATAAGAAATCATTATAAATGTATTAAATATTAACCTATCTTGTAAACAGAGTTACGAAAGTCACGGAAACGTTCAATCCCTTAACTTTCCCTGTGGTTGCTTTTCTTTTGTAATTCTAGTATAATTTTTATACATAAAAGGTCTAAAGAAAATGAAGAGTCGTGTGTTTTGAATATGTTATTATTTTCATATCACCACCAATAGCAGACAACATTAAGTTGAAAAAGGCAAATATAAATTCATTCCTCTTAACAGTGTTTGTGTATTTGTGTTTTCTTTTAGTCAATCTGCTGGATTCCAAAACAATTCAAGGGGAGCTGGGCTGGATCTCTAACCCATCACATGGGGTGAGTTCAGTAAACTATTGAGAAGGATCATGGTCCTGTCCATTATCCCTCATAGAGAGCAGAAGGAACTATTGGCATGCTCTCTTAGGCAAACTCCTGGAATGTTGGTGACCCATTTGTCAGTGTTTTTAACACATCAACAAAGAGAGCCTAATATTTGTGCCCAGTGGAACTACTGAGAATTTTTAAAGTGTTTCTTTTCCTTCTGAATTTATCAATTGCTTGAATGTGTTGAATTTTAATTATTATTAGTATCAGGCAGATGATCTAGGTGTGACCATCTAATGTTTTGTGATGCGGTTAAAATAAGAGATTGAGAAGGCAGTCTAAGTTTTAAGCAATGTAGAAAATGTATAGCCTGGCCAGTGTCGCTCAGGGTTGAGCATCAATCTATGAACCTGGAGGTCACGGTTCTATTCCTGATCAGGGCACTTGCCTGAGTTGTGGGCTCGATCCCCAGTGGGGGACATGCAGGAGGCAGCAGATCAATGATTCTCTCTCATTATTGATGTTTCTATCTCTCTCTCCTTCTCCTTTCCTCTCAGAAATAAATAATAAGTATTTGGAAAAAAAAAGAATGAAAATGTGTATGTACAGATAGTAGTCTCCAGAGCTGTAGCCATAAAATATACCTTGGTAATGCTCCAAGTAGTATAGGGTGTATTAAACCTGTGCTGTCCTAATTTCTTTGTTTAAAATATTTGCAACTTGTCTAGTTCACTTTAAAGCTGAGTATTTTATTTAGAAAAAAACTGATGCAGCTACATTTTAAACTTCTTAAAATATTTTTAATACTTTACCTGCCAGACACAGATTACTTAGGTGTGTGACATTTTGGTGGCCTGAATATTTATAAAGAGCCTTTTGTGTGAGAAAATTTTCTTTTTTTTTTCCAGAAAAAAAGGGCATAGATTTGTAAAATTCTTGTTTCTACAAAATTGTGTAATGAATGACCACGCATGTCCTTTCTATTTTCTTCCAATTATGGCCTGTAGAAAATGCAAAGTGTTACTTTGAAATATTTGATAGGAACACATTTATGCATCCCATATTCTTCTATGCCGGTTCTCTTTTCTAAGAGGTTATAGTTACTTCCACTTGGTATTGGTGTTCAGTCTTTAGACTTTGGTACCTAAACATACTAATTTTTATGATACGATCAGCTTTTTTACCAACGGATGTTTTGCATCAAGGATACTTCATCTATCTGTCATCTTTGTATCTGCTTTTCTTCCTGGTACACCTTGACATTGACACAATGCCAAAACCTATCACATAATCAGGCCATGGTTAGCTGCTTCGGAAGGGAATGGACGAAGGAAGCCAGGATTTGGTTTTCCCATAGGTGTAAAAGGATTCTCCTGGTTGGGATAAAAGCACATCCTGGGTTGTCATAAAGAGTGAACCAAAACTCAGGATTGAGCTGGAAAACTCATTTAAAAACGAATCATCCAAAAGTCGAAACTAAGTTTAATTTTGATTTTAGAAATTTGAGTTTATTACTCTTATCAGATAGCATACCATAGAAACCTGCTATTTAAGGGTCTACAAAAAGCCAAAACCACAGTGACATTTTACTAATAGATACTTACATGTGTATTTTTTAAACAACAAGAAATGAACTTGTATATCAAAGCCACAAATGGTCTACCTCCTGTTTTGTTTTGTTTTTTTAAGATGGTATAAAGAAAACAAACCACATTTCTATATAGTGACAATTTGGGGAAATGTATTCATTTCACGTTGTTAATCTCATAGACTGCGTGATAAAACAAAGCTGGCACTTCTACTTCCAGAGACATGTTGGGGGATGCAGTGTCTAGGGCCTTGCCACACAAAGTGTGGCTCAAGCATCAGCTTTCAACATCAATGCCTAGGTGGTTCTCAGAAATGAAATTCTCAGGTCTCACTCCAGGCTTTCTGAGTCAGAATCTGCACTTTAACATGGTCCCCAGGTGATTCCTAAGCACATTAAATGTAAGAAACACTCCTCAGAGTAATTTACCTCTTGACTTTTTCCATCTCTCATCCAATTTCCTCCCTCCCTCTGCCTAGGAACAGCTTTCAGTGTCTCCTCTGGCTCACTGTTGCCTCACAGAGCAGAGCTCAGGCTCTTCATTGTCTTCCCGGTTGATGTTGCAGCTGTGTGTTCCCTCTTTCTGATGCAATAAATAGCCTAAAACAGCTGGCCAAGCTCTGCAAGCTTATCATTAAAATTTGCAAGGACAAGAAATGAACATTTCCCCAGCAGGTCATGATATTTATAATACCTCAAGACCCCAACGCTAAATGCGCACGCACGCGCACACACACACACACACGCACGAAAATCAAATAGTGTATTTTTTTCTTTAAATTTTCTCTCTATATTATGTTAACCACAATGTCCACGAGGAAATAAGTACTGTGGATTTAGAAAATGTTAGATGGGTATTCATTTCTTGTTGAGTAACTGATGACATTTTGAGTGAAAGCCCGGCACAGCCAATTTAGCTTTGGTACTTAACGTCTTTGCTTGTACAATTTTGTGCTTTTCGATTCAGTTAATTATTTTAATTCTAAATTGGCATTTTCAATATGACAAAGATTGGTGAGTTTTGAGTTTTCTTGTTTATAAAGAAGATAGAACAATTTGATATGTTTGCTGCAAACTTTTCCATGAAAAAGAAGACATGTAGTAGCTGGAAACAACTTTGAAGTTTGTATTGTTTTAGTTAATGAACCCTAATAAATACAGTACATCTACTTTTTAAGTTAATAAAATATGAATGTAAACTCTAGAAGAAAAATTGTAATAACGATGTTATGCCATATTAAATCACTGAAAATCTGCTCTCTTTTTTCTTGTTCATCTTAGAACTGAAAGTTTGTTCCCTTCTACTAACCGTTCCCTATTTCCTCCCTAAGCCCTGTCACTCACTTTTCTACTCTCTGTTTTTATAAGTGTGACTTTTTTTAGATTCCAGTAAAAGTGATGCCATACAGTATTTGTCTTTCTGTATCTGGCTTATTTTCCTCAGAATAATGCCCTCAAAGTCCATCTATATTATTACAAATAACAGGAAAAATCCTGTGGGTTTTTATTTTTTTTAATTTAAGGTAATGACTCTGAATGTGATGAGGAGGTAAGGAGAGAGGTGGCTTTGATTTTCACCTGTGGGGAGGTCTGCAGTGTCTATAGATATCGCTGGTTGTCACCAACGGGGAGGCGGGGCACTGCTGGCTTCTGGTAGGCAAGGCCAGGGGTGCTGTAAACATCTTACACTGAACAGGGCAGCCTCCCACAACAAAGAATGATCTTCTGTAAAATGACGGTGCCCAGGTTGAGAAGCCCTTAGGGGATCAATATCGGTGCTCCATTAGAAGCTACAGTCGCTATAAACGTCCGGGAGACTGCCAGCAACTTCAAGTTCCAACCATACCCCCATCAGAAGCTCTAAATCCCAAATCTGTTGAAATAAATATTAAAAAATGATTCATTCTAAGCATAAATCTTTCATGGAATGATAATATCACCTGAGGTTTATACAAATAATTAATATATTGGTGGTGGAATTGGCCAAAAATGGCTCATTCCTTCATATCCACGCCCCCCCCCTTGGCATTTGTATTCTGTTCTTTCCCAGAGACATATTAATGCATAAAATCTTACAATTAACCTATGTAATTTTCTTGGGAAGAGTATTTATATCTCTGTTTTTAAGTGGTGCTTTGAAACTTAGGAGGAAACTTGGTAGGATGATACAATATTATTAGGCCTGGAACAAATTTTGAAGTATCTGGGAGGAAATTTGATGAAACTTTGGTTTTCTTGAAATGAATATCATGAAAATAATACTCAAATTTGTAAACTGAAATTATCAGGCAGTCATAAATAGCAATTTATTTTTCAATCATAGTGTTTTATTTGACATGAGCCTTTTCCACCACTAAGTTTGTTCAGTTTAGTAAAGCAGACATAGCAATTGCCTTCTTTGGCCTTAAACTATGAATTGTAATATTTAAATTCTAGACTCATTGTATTTAGTAATTTCAGTAAATAATTTAATAGTTTATATATTCTTTGATTTAGGAGATTAATAACACATATAAAAGCCCTTATATATTGTTGAATTACAACCCAGAACAATCTTTTGTTTACACATGACTACTAGATACATAAATAGATAGGTAGGTAGAGAGATAGATAGATTAATTGATAATGTCAATCTACAAAATAAGCTTTCTTAGTCTATGTGTCATTACAGAGGAAGGAGCAGAGGGAAATATAGGTACATAGTGTTATCTTCAGATAGTATTAACATGCTGATTACATAGAACAGAGGAATCATGAGCCTTGACTCAAAAAAACTCTCTTGAGGCCCAGCCAGCCAGGCTCAGTGGTTGAGCGTTGACCTATGAACCACGAGGTCATGGTTCGATTTCCAGTTCGGGTACATTCCTGGGTTTGCAGGCTCCATACCAGTGTGGGACATGCAGAAGGCAGCCGATCAGTGATACCCTCTCATCATTGATGTTCCTATCTCTCCTTCTCCCTTCCTCTCTGAAATCAATAAAAATATATTTTAAAAAAGAAACTCTCATGAGGAGAAGAAAATGAGGAGATGGTAAGGGGAGTGTAGAAAAAGCAAAGTCTGAAAAGAATTATTCATGTATATTTGCAGCTCTTAGAAATAATTCTCAAAATTAGCAATTGTGGAATTATTTTCTACCTTCCTCCTATTTTATATCCTTTAGAATTTTTTTCTCTCTAAAAGTTTTCCTTAGATATGTTTTTGCAAATAGAGACACTGTCGGTTGCCCACCCAATATTTGTTCTCTGACTTTTCCTTGGGGATTTAGCAGCAATATTATCCTGGTTTTCACCCTCTCATGTTCTCCTGCCACTCTGTGGGTTGAATGTTGATTCATCTGAGAGCTAGTCATGATAAGCATAGTCATCTTACCAGAGATTAGTTTAGGCAAGAGTAAGTAAAAGAGTAAGTAAAGTCATTGAGGCTGGAGGAGAATTCCAGTGACTCTAGAGAAGGTTTCCACCTGATAAAAAGAGATGGGGAGAGGTGGAGTTCTTCATGGCTCTGGCTTGCCCTATGAAGGCCCAGTATCTGAGGCAACCGCACTCTCTTTATGACCTGAAAGGTGGAGTCTATGAGCATTAGAGAAACCAGCTTGGGACTCTGACATCTTAGAACCACTGAATCAAGTTAAAACAACAGCAGCAACAATTTTCCTTGTTTAAGCCACTCTTTTTAGTATCTCTCAGACATTCAAATTGAGGGCATCCTGATAGAATACAATGTTTTATAACCAGGTCAAATATCTTAATTTCTAAATGGAGGCTATAGCAATGTATAATTGTATTCTACAAAGATATTTATATTTTCCCAGGTTATCTTTTTCTGTGCTTTAGCATAGATGATGCCAAAGGTAATAGAGTAGTGAAATAGAATAAGCACATTGTTTAAAATCAGGACATCTGAATGTGAATTCTGGCTCCACCATTTATTGCTGTCTGATCTGATGCAGGCCATTTAACCTCCATTAACATTTATCCTCACTTTTTAAAAAGGCATGACAGTAATTCTGATGTCACAGCACTTTAGAGTAAATGAGATTTGTTTGTATAGGTCTATATTTCTACCCATAAATATATATGCACAACATATATAGCTGATAATGCATGTGAAAGAACTATGCAAATGTGATTTCTTATTCTTAGACAAGTGTTTTGAGATTTTTCCATTCTAATCCAAGATATTTGTCAAAATTCACTGATATATCTTCTTAAATCACAGTATATACTTGATGCATTGAATTTGGATTGAAAAAAACAAAAACTGATAGTATTCCCTGAGGTGCCTGCAAACACATCTTCTCTGTTAAGATACCAGACATTTCCTTTGATATCACATGGTGGTTATTCCATTGAATTTGTGCAGACCAAAGTTTACATTTTAATTGAGTCAAACTATGTTTTTTGGGTAGTTAGTTCATGTATTTAAATTTTTAGTAATGAGAATTTCCTCAAGATATTAATATTTCTCCTTTGTTGAGACCTGACTCTTTCCTATGTATGCTCCTGCCATTCCCAAACTAGCACATAACACCTGCAAAAGAATCTAGCTTGTTCTTTGTTGTGTCTCCATAGCTTAATACAATTATTTCACTGATATTTATCTCAGTCAGGAAACTGAAAGCTCTTTAAGGCCAATTCCTTTTTCACTCGTCTCATTTCGAGTTCCTGGATTAGTTGCTCATACATTACAATTAACTGAATAAATGAATAATAAAAGCTTTCCAAAACAAGCATTGATAACTAGGTAACACTGATTTTGTATTAGTTGAGAAAAATTCGATCATTTCCAATTTGTTGTTTTAAATGGTGTCTTTAAATAATTTCACTCTCTTTTCAATGGCATAAATTAAGTGAAATTTTAATATATACTGTAAGTGTATAATATATGTATATGAACATACATTCTATACATACATAGTATATGAGTATATGGCTATATTAAATATAATATATTATTTTTTGTACTAGAAGAGAGCTACTTAGTTCAATGTATTTAGTAAATACTGCCAACCTGTGAATTGGAAGTTAGATGAAAAGAAAACAAGCTAGAGATAATATTGAAAATTATATTGATTGCTGCCTAATGGTAAAAAGCCAGAATCCTGTAAATTAATTCCATTTTAAAAATACAAATGTTTAGAATTGAATGAATCATAGAGATTAATGTAAATAACAAAAATACCATCTAAAGTAAATCATTACTTTACTATTCTCCAGTATAGTGTAATTTATGTTCAACATTAAAATTGTTGCAATTTGTGAAGTCTGGATCATAAAAGTCTTATCTACTGGGTTTCTAGCTTTCACTTTGTAAATGGTGTCTGAAATGCAGGAAGACTATTTTGATAACCGGGTGTCAACAATAACCACCTGGGATTCAGCCTTTATGAATCCTCGTTCAAATTCTGCTTCAGATGCTGAATAGTCAGTACAGGAAAATCAAACTTTTGACACGAGATATGTGATTCTTGTCATTTGAATTTTTTCTGCCTAGAATGAACAGTGCTACATATATTAAACATGTCACTTTCACCCATCGTGCTGACCTTTCAAGGAAGGATGTCTGATCAAATTAGAAAAACATGGCAAAGTTTTGCAGTTTTCTTTAACCTTTCCTTGAAAGAAAATGCACCGTAAAAGAATGAGATATGTTCATGAGTGAAAGAAATCACATTTAATTTAGAAAAAATTAAAATCTTATATTGTATTTGTTTTAGCAAAATTTTTCATCAGTGCTTTAAAACAAATAGAAACCAGTTTTCATGGCTGTTGTTGTATATTTCTATGTGAATCCTCATCACTGCTTCAAACAGTGTTCATTTATATTTTTGGGGTTGGATTAGAATTTTTAAAATATGACATGTAATGTACTTTGCTTCTTTTACTTTGATGTACAGCTTGTGGGATTTTAAGCAGAGGAGACGAAACATTTGGATGGGTTTTGTTTAGTTCGGCTTTACTCATAAATTTGTTTGTGCTACATGATCTTCACTTAACATGCAGTAACTATAAAGTTAAATAAATTCTAAGATATATTTAAATAATTTTATTTCTATTTTGAATGTTTAAATAGTACATATAAATTCACTGTGATTATTTATGATTTGTTTTTTGAAGTAACTTTAAAAATTTTTTAATCAAAGACAAATTGTGCTTCTAGTGGTTTCTCATATTGATAGAATTTTAAAAACAAAACTTTTGAAAGCAAAATTTGTTACTTTGTGTAACTTCAAATAAGTGTACTTTTTGTTAAAAAAAGGAATGGGAACCAAAAAGTAAAAGAAACCAAAATATAGATATGAAACTTTAAAAAAGAATGGCTTTCATACTCCTATGCTAAAATAGTACATACCTGTTTCCATATTGCTAAGAAATGACCACTTTCTTTAATATTTTAAAGAATGGATTTACAATAAACACTGTTTTCAAGCTTCCAAGTTTTCATTTGAATATAAGCTATAAATGCAACATAATTACTCCAATGGAGAGGAGTTTCAATTCTAACATTCCATTAAGTGCAATTTTGATGGGAATTTGTCAAAATAATTATTTGCTCCAAAGATTTGCTCATTTATTTTCTCCTTTTAAAAATTTCATAAATTGGTGGTTTTCACCCTTAGTTTTATTATTCTCTGGTGGTTAATTTATTTAGAAAATATTTAAAAGAGGAAATTAAAAATTGCCTGCAAAAATATGGAGTGAAACACTTTTTAAATAAGTCCCATGTCCCAAATGATAGCCAATGGACCTGAAAACATTTGAAGGTTATATTTACAATAAAAACTACATGGGGTAGTTATTCGACCTTAATAGTCTGTTGATTATCATCAGTTTGTCTTTTTTTTTTTTTCCTGAGAATGATACTTTATTCAGGAAGAATTATATGAATAAAAACTTTATCAATGTAGTATATTAAGGTTTGGGAGTTGATAAAATAATTTATCCCTGTTCCATGAGACATAAGAAAAAAAAAATCAAGGGGGAAAGTGTACTTAATTTTCTGAATAGTCTAAGTTTAAAAGTTATTCTTACTCATTCTGTTTTTTATTGAATTTATTGGGGTGACACTAATTAATAAAGATATACGTTTCAGTATACAATTCTATAATACATCATCTGTGTATTGTATTGTGTTTACTATCCAAAGTCAAGTCTCCTTCCATCATCTTTTATTGCCCCTTTAGCCTGTTCTAACACCCCATCCTCCTTCCCTCTGGCAATCACTATGTATAAATATCCATATAGCAGAGTGAATGTACATATATATCAATTATTACTTTTTAATTTGTAAACAGTAGTTGCTGAAAATGAAAAATACTTAGTTTCCAACCAACACCTCTCCCAGAAACCTGCTTCTCCACAGACCCTCCATGTGATTCTGATGCTGCTCAAGTGTGGGACTTACTGCACTAGGAAATCACTATGTGCTGAAATGAGACCGACATTCCTTACAAAGGTATTTAGATGTTGCTTGATACAGTGCTGTAGTTTATTCCAATATCATAATTAATACTGAAATATGCATGACTCATGATTATTATAGGTCTGAATGTTTTCAAATTTGGCATTTTACAATAAACACACAGCAAGAGCAATCAGGTATTTTACCAAAAAATTCAAGGGATCTATTCTTAGCAATTTGTAACCAGAATTTACTTTACAATCATCATGTTTCTCTCCTGTAACCTTGGAATTCAGTCTGAACTGAATGTCGTATCCTCAGTATTTGTCAATACTTAAGACATTTATACACCTTCATCCATTACTCTTGATAAAAAGATGACATTAAAACAAAAAGACTAGAAGCTGTGAATTAAATTATAGGGGCATTGGAATAAGGAATATAAACATTCCCCACCAAGAAGTTACTAGAATATAAGGTTGTCTGAGAAATGACTATGAAGTGTTCCTAGAAAGTTACTGGGATCAGCTTGTGATGGATTTTATGTGCCTCACTAAAGGTTTTGGACATCATTCAAAGGTAATATCTTAAGATGATTTTGGAGGATGTTGTAATTGAAAACAGAGAGGAATCAGAAAAATCCTTTGGAAATCACTGAGCAAATTCCCATGATAGATTATAAGAACCTAGGATCCACCCTCTATTCCTTTGCTTGTATATCTTAGTGATTTGGCATAGGTTGAATTTTTACTGTTTTGCTAATACTCCAAGAAGAGAATATTCTAAAAAGTCAATTTTGGAAACATTAACATCATTGCTATAGTAAAGGAATAAATTAAAGAGAAGTCAAATTTGGCCAATTACATTGTGAGAACTTTGGGAATGGGGGTTCAGTAGAAATTCAAAATAATAAACTGAGGAAAACAAAAGAAAAAAAGGAGGGCAGAAGGTGATCTAACAGTCAAGTAATCAAATTTGCCTTCTGTCTGACAATGCCAGCCAATGTTCTTTTGGGCCTGAGATTAAGAATAAACTAAAGTTTAGGAAAAATGTAAATGACAACCTCGCTTTATGATATTAAATGACAATACCATGAAGCCAGCAACCAGTAGATTTAGCCAGTGCAGGAAGAAAGGGAATACGATGTGATGGTTTCAAATAAACTTAACTCCCAGTCTACACATGGATACTTATTCCATGCCATGGGTATTAAGAAAGCTGGTAGCAATTAACTTTATGGATTTGCTTAAAAGTCTTCAATGGACTTTAAAGCTTGTGGATGACATGAATCAATTTTGTAAACTGTCCTAGAACTATTTGTCACCTGTATCCTTAACATTGGATGGATGTGCTGGGTTGTAATTTTTTAAAGTAAAATAATCATATAATTTTGACTTAAATTTATGTTTTCTACTGAGCATTGAAAAGATAGTAAATTAAAATGTAGTCATAAACCAAAAAATAACTAGAATTTTATGAAAATTTTTATTGATAGAGATGTCTCATTTTTCATTAAGAGCAGCACAATTTTATCTTATCTGCAGCAGTAGAATATATGTGGGTAAGTAATCAATTTTAGAGTCAGCAGAGACTTTAGAAGTCATCTAGAGCAATTCCTTAATTATGTAGAAAAGCAGTTGAATCTGGGATGGGGGTGGAGTCTTAGTGACTTGCCCAAGGTTAAAAAAACTAAAAATCAATACAGAAGTTTTATAACAAAAATATTTGTGTTAAAATTTGCCTTAGTTATCATTCCTTTTAAAATAGATACTTTTTATTTTTTGAAATAAGTGATCTAATTCAAAGAAAATTTCAGGGGTGGCAAGATTTTTGGGAGGACTTAGGGAGAGGACATTTTTTTAGAAAGAAAAGTACATTGGAGTAGTATTAGTTTCCAGAATCTATTGAGTTCTGAATAGTTTATGCAGCATAAAGGGGGGTTGTAAAAATCTTCAATACATTGGAATTCATTTATCCTGCTGATTAATAACTGCTTGAATTTCTATTATGTTTTGGTCACTATCGCAGGCAGTAGAGATGCAAACAATACCAATAGCTAATATTTCTACAATGTGCTATGTTCTGTTCATAGTGCTTTCTATAGATCAACTCATTTAATTCTCACAGCAATCCTATGAAGTATTACTCTATTTTTACAGAAGAAAGTAAGTGTAAAGGATTTAAATAACTCAAACAAGATCATACACTCAGTAAGTGACAGAGGTAGGAGTGGACACCAGACAGTCTGATTCTGTGTATTATATGCACTACCACTGCTCTATACTGCTTACTATTTGGTGAAAGAGACCAATCCATGGAGCATCAGCCACTATACAATGACAATCATCAGTTAAGATAGACAGTAGGTACAATAATATCAAATAAAGTAAGTCATCAAATTTAATATCAAGAGGTTACAAAGCTTTAAAAATAAATAGGAATGCACCCAGTATATGGGGCTGGGGACAACATTCACAAAGCACAGACTAAGACAGCAGACGGCCAGGTCATCTGAAGGCAGGGATGGGATTTTTGAAGTTAAAAAAGAGAGAATTATAGAGTGGATTATGAATAGCTTCATACACCATGCCAAGAGGTTGGGATTCTCTTAATGGAAAATATTAAGCAGTATAAGAATTAGAAAGTTTACTCTGTGACTTAGACAGGGGGTGCAGAGTGTTGGTATATTAAGGTCATCAAGAAAGAGACTTGGCAGGGCAGAGGAGGGAGGTGATAGATTCTGGGTAATTTACAGTGTCCTAGAAGAAATGTGTCAATTGGATATAGGCAGAAAGGAGATGGAGAAATAAAGGTTCATTTCTATGATATTATGTGTGATTGATGATGACTGATGTGTATCTTAGTTTTTCCTACATCAAAGTTTCTCTAATTTTAGAATACATCAGAGTCAACTGTAGCTTGCCACCTTGATAGCTACCTCTACAATTACAGAGTGCATGCTAACAGTGCTAGTCCAAGGATCACACTTTGAAGAACAATGTCCTGGGTCAATATTAAAAGGTTTACCTGAAAATTAATTTAAATAGTTTGATTTTATGAAAGTTTTATCATGTATTCCTAGTGTATATTTAACTTGTTTATCTATTATACTAGAGGCCCAGTGCATGTATTCGTGCATGGGTGGGGTCCCTCGGCCTTGCTGGAGATTGGGTCAATCAGGACCGTCTTGCCCAGTCCCATGGAAGATTGGCCAGTGGGGTTGAGGAAGGAACACAGGAGGTTGGCTGGCCGGAGGGGGAGGGACCAGGGGAAGTTGGCCAGCCATATGGGGAAGGGACTGCGGGAGGTTAGCCAGCTTGAGGGGGGGAGGCATGGGAGGTTGGCTGGCGGGGTGGGAGGGAACGAGGGAGGTTGGCTGTGGGAGCTACTGACCACTAGGGGAAGTTCCTGCATTGAGCATCTGCCCCCTGGTGGTCAGTGTGCATCATAGCGACTGGTTGACCCATCATTTGGTTGTTTGGTTGGTCAGTCGCTTAGGCTTTTATATATATATAGATGTATAGATAGACATTGATCATTATATACTGAAAAAGATGAGACATTGAAAAGACTAAAACAAATATCAATAGCAGGGACCCATGCACCTCATTTTGGAGACCTCCTACTGTAGATAATAGATGGCATTCTTTATTTTGTGACCAATGGTGGTTTCCTGAATTTAAAATTTCATGTAACTTCCCTAAATGCATAAATACACCTTTGAGTGTATATTGATAACAGATAAACATTCAGTGTTACTAAAATATTTACCAGGTATCAATTTAAGTTTTTAATTTTTAATTTTTTAATAATGTTTTTATTTTTATTTTAGAGAGAGGAAGGGAGAGGAAAAGAGAGAGAGAGAGATCACTGTGATAGAGAAACATTGATCAGTTGCCTTCCCCAAGCACCAAAATGGGGACTAAACCTACAACCTGGGCATGTGCCCTAACTAGGAATCAAATCCACAACCTTTCGGTGTATGAGAACATGCTCCAACCTACTGAGCCACTGGCGAGCACTCGATTTAAGTTTAATATGTGCTAAGATTTTTTCATATGATTAATTACCTACTTCATATCAAACAGTCAGAATGCCAGAGTGATACAGGTGGCCCAGAGCATCACATATATCTCTAGAACATTCATAAATGTTACATTTAAATGTGGGATTTGCACCTCATAATTTTGAACAAGTTCTAACACCTTTTCCTTTGTTAAACTCAGGACTAAACCTTATGGGCAAAGACATGCTCGGTGTTTTAACTTCAGCAATGAGAGATATTTTATTTAAAAACTATTATTATAAAGGGAATGGGACAATTGCTGATTCATAAAAGCAGCAGAGAAGTCAGTCCAGTTATCATGTCTGGGCTGCATGCCACTGAAAATAATTTGTGTCCAATTGCCTACTCCAAAATCCATTCTTTTTTTTCCCCCCTAATAAGACTGACACTGTACCCTGATAAACTAATACATTTCCCAGCTTCTATCGTTCTTATAAGTGTATTTCTAATAGCACATGATCTCACTCATCTAGGGGAAATAATGAACAACATAGACTGATGAACAAGAACAGACCCAGAAACAAGGAGGCATGGATCAGACTGTCGGGCCTCAGGGGGAGGGTAGGGAAGGGTGGGGGTAAAGGGGGAGATCAACCAAAGGACTTGTGTGCAGGCATATGAGCCTAACCAGTGGTTAAGGACAACAGGGGGGTGGGGGCATGTGTAGGGAGGGGTGTGGGATGGGAATGGGGGGACGAGGACAAATATGTGATACCTTAATCAATAAAGAAATTAAAAAAAAGATAAATAAAAAAATCACATATATAAAAATATTTTAAAAGGCAATATTGTTTGAAAGGAATTTTTCATTTGAGAAATACTTCTATCCCAATTTGTTTCCATTATTTCACATACATTCCTGGGTATTTTAATTCATTTTACTCTGGTTCACAAAAGTAATCATCATCATTGTGGTGTGCATCCATGTGTTCTCTGCTTTATTGATTACAGTTCCAAATCCTTTCTCATTCAATGAATGAACAGAGGAAACACAGCATATAGAGTAGGGCAAAGTAGGTTTATAGTTGTTCATATGGAAAATGATACAATAAGTAATAGTGCATGAATAAACTCTGTGGTTTGCATACTCACAACTATAAACCTACTTTTGCCCCACCTTGTACATAAGTCACATATACGTTAGAATTAACAAAATACTCTCAGTTGTCTACTTCTGGTAAATGTAAAACAACTTCCGCAAGCTGCTTCTTATTATGATTAAAGGCTCTCAGAAACTACACAGATCCTCCTTCTCCACTCCAACCTCTTTTCACATATGGAATTTTTAACTTAGGGTCAGGACCATTCAAGATGTCTATGTGATTTTGCTCATCTGTTTTTATGAATAATTCTCAGGACATAAAATGTTCATTCTGTTAAACATTTTAGAGAGGACTAATAGAATGTATATACTTCATATATAAAAATACTGGCATTTACGTTTTTCTTCTTTCATTTATTGTTTCAACCTTCAGAAATGAAATTATAATTTTCTAAAAATGTTTATAATTTCCCATTCAGTCAAATTATTTTTTGCAGAATAAAAAAACAATACAGTACAAAGTGAAAACTATTTTTATGAATATATGAATACCTTTAACACAAAAGTGAATGTGAAAAGCAATTGCTAGTATGTTTCTAGATAAAATAACAAATTCACATGTATATAAAGTTTGAAAGATTCATTATGAAATAGTGACTAAATTCCATCATTTGAGATACCAATTTGCTGGGTAAATTAAAAAAGTCTCTCTAGGTTCAGTTTTTAGTATTTATCTGTAAAATTTTCTAATTATTTTATTGTATACTTTTATAAATATTATAAATATACTGGTATATATTTATAACCTATGATAGTTGAATGGAGATAAAAATCTGAACAGAAGTTATCACAATAAAGCATACTAAAATAAACATAGCTATAATAATCACTAAACTGTATGTTAACTAACTGGTATGTATCAAATAAAAGCTATAGATGTTTAGATAATGATGTACATGATGAACTGGGTGGTAAGGAAAAAAGACCCTCAGTGCTGGAAAATTGGGTTTGCCTTGAAGAGTGTGTATGAATCCTAGAGAAGAGGAGACTGTTTCATATTCACTTCGCTGCTCATTTCTTTCACTCCTTTGTTTCACACCTTCTTCATAGACTTGCTGTTGCCTTTTCATCTCCACACTTCTCCAAAATGCAGATTTATATATTCAACTTCCTCCTTAATATCTCCCTCTCAAATTACACTGATTAAAATTGAATTTCCTCTTCTTTCCCTACCTCAGCCCCAAAACATACCTCCATAGTCTTCTTCAGCTCAGTTCATGGCCCCTTTCTCCTTCCAGGTGATCATGCCAAAGACTGCAGTCAACTTGGACTCTTTTCTTCCACATTTCACTTAAAATGGTGATAAATTTGTTTGGCTTTCCTTTCAGAATATTTCAAGAATATACCCACTTCTTACTACCTCCATTGTGGCCATCCTGGCCAGAACACCATGTCTTTTTGCCTGGATTATTATAAAAGTTGGGCTCCCTGCTTTTGCCCTTGTCCCCTCACAATTACAGTCCACTTTGAACATACCATTAGAGGGGTCCTGTTAAACTGCCAAGTCCACTATATCACTCCTTTGTTTACAACCCTCCAGTGGTTTCCCACCTCAGGGTAGAAGTCAGTCCTCAGAATTGCCATGAGGCACAGCCTATCTCTCTCTAGTGACGTCAGTGCTCTTACTCTCTCCCCTTCCTCATGCTGCTGCTCCATCCTGGCTGGCCTCCACAGTGACCTTGGGCAGGGCCAGTGTGCTTTTCTCTCCGGGTGTCAGCACTTACTCCTTCTTCCCTCTTCCTGCAAAGGTAGCACGTGTCTGAGGCTCCCTTTGTCATGCCCTTCATTTCTTTTCCCTTCAAATGCCAACCAGTAAGGCTTGCACTGCTCACTCTATTTTAAATTTCATTTCCTCCCTAGGGCACCTTCTACTTTTACTATTTGTATAACACTTATCATCTTCTTACATTCTCTGTAGAGTATTTAATTTTTTTAAAAAAAATCATATACCCTTCTCTTTAGAACAAGGAGGCAGGCTTTTGGGGTGAGGGCTGCCTTGTTTTCCAATTTATCCCCAGGGTCTAGGTCTAGGAAAAGATGAGCATTCACTAAACACTTGTTGAATGCTTCAGTTAAATAATTAATTAGTTAATTAATACATTAATTAATTTAAAAATAGTTGCCCCTATGTATTCTTCAGAAAATGTTATGAGTGTCAGATGACTATGAATGCTTATATAATGCTAACAAGATGTTTAAATAGGTTACAGAAAAGCATAGTCTCTAACAATTTTCAAACTACTGGGAGGGAGCCTAGTTTCTGAGATTGCTTTGTTTAACCAAAGAATTTGTATATGTATATGCATAATCTATGGACACAGACAATAGGTGGGTGAAGGCCTGAGCAGGGGCTGGAGGCAGGATAGAAGGCGTCAATGGGGGGGAAAGGGAGACATATTTAATACTTTCAACAATAGCGATTTAACAAAATAATTAATATCTATATTTAAATATTTTAAATTCCTTAATCAAGCTAGGATTAATTTCATAAATCATGTCAAAAAATTCAATCACTTGGCAGTCGTTTTGTAAACCACTGTCTGTAATTAGTAGATTATTCAAAACACTGAAAGATGTAATACAAAATTTTGAGAATCAAATGGATGCTGGTTTAAGAAGAATGGAGATTTAAAAAAATCAATATTAAATTTGAGTCATTAGGCCGTTATCTATATGTTTCATCCAAAGATAAATACTAGTCAGTAGACCAATTTCTTCAAGCCACACAAAGTATCTAAGAGCACATGTAATACTAGAGATTCGGTGCACGAAATACGTGCACGTGTAGGGTCCGTAGGCCTGGCTGGCGATCAGGGCCGATCAAGTTCCCCACCTCCCTGCCTCCTCCTTTCCTTGCTCCCTCAGTGCCCTGCTGCCGCCACCAGTCACCTGCTGTGTTCCACGCCACCCCTTGGTGGTCAGCATACATCATAGCAAGCCATCGAACTCCTGGTCTCCCTGGTTGAACTCCCAAGGGGACACTTTGCATATTAGCGTTTTATATATATAGATGATTGTGATTGTAGAGCAATATTAATTGTAAAATGTGGCAAATTAATTTATTCACAATCCATTGACAAGAGTTGATATATATAAGCCTTAAGTCCTAGATAACTATGGAGTAAATTATTATATATTCAGCTTCTTTTTCTTGAGCTAAAGAGAATAGCCTTTATAAAATCCTTCACAAATAACAGTCTTATCTGTTTTTTAGTTGTACTGTTACCAAAAAGCTACAAATAATTTTGGTCATTCGATTTTTGTGTTTTTATCTACACAGTCTAGAAAGGTAATTAATAAAGAAAAAAAAATAATTGTGTTAAAAGGTTTGGAAGTGTTGTTTATTTTTTAAAGATAAAATTTATTAAAAAATTCTTGAAGTCTGTTCAAAGTGACATCTATTAAATACTCACTGACTATGGGTCTGATAGTATTGTACAATAAATAGGACAAGATGAATGTATGATGATTCCTAGGCTGAAGAATTTTGAAGCTGGTAGGCACAATTGTGTACATAAAATTGATGATTAGTGAGCAGTGTTCTAAACTATGGATAATGATTTTGTATATTCTTTAAATTCAATTGCTTAGAAATTTCCAAAAGTTCAGAAAACACATTAATGAGCTCTTTATAGTTGTAAATAAGATTATGAAGTTGCATTTATTGAATGTTTACACTGACTGTATCTATACTAATAAAAGCATAATATGCTAATTAGATTGGGCAGCCGAACGACCTTCTGGACATCATTTTGGACGTCCTTCTGGATGAAGCTGCCATGGCAGGGGCCAAGGCAGAGGCAGTTAGGGGTGATCAGGCAGGCAGACAAGTGGTTAGAGGCAATCAGGCAGGCAGGCAGAGGTGGCTAGGGGTGAGCAGGCAGGCAGGCAGAGTGATTAGGGGCGATCAGTCAGGCAGGCAGAGTGGTTAGGGGCAATCAGGCAGGTGGGCAGAAGTGGTTAGGGGTGATGAGTCAGGCAGGCAGAGGCAGTTAGGGGTGATCAGGCAAGCAGGCGAGTGGTTAGGGGCAATGAGGCAGGCAGGTAGGCAAGCGGTTAGGAGTCAGTGGTCCTGGATTGTGAGAAGGATGTCTGATTGCCAGTTTAGGTCTGATACCTGGGATCAGACCTAAACTGGCAGTCGAACATCCCTGAGGGATCCCGGATTGCAAGAGGGTACAGGCCAGGCTGAGGAAGGCTCCCCACTCCCATGCACACATTTTGTTCACCGGGCCTCTAGTGTGTGTGTATATGTATATGTACATATATACATATATACATATATACATATATACACACATACATATATACATATATACATACACACACACATACACACACACACACACATACTAGAGGCGTGGTGCACAAAATTCGTGCATGGAGGGGGTGTGTCCCTCAGCCCAGCCTGCACCATCTCCAATCTGGGACCCCTCGAGGGATGTCCAACTGCCCGTTTAGGTCTGATCCCAGTCGGACATCCTTCTCACAATCCAGGACTGCTGGCTCCCAACTGCTCACCTCCCTGCCTTTCTGATTGCCCCTAACCGCTTCTGCCTGCCAGCCTGATCACCCCCTAACCACTCCCATGCCAGCCTGATTGATGTCTAACTGCTCCCCTGCCAGCATGTTTGCCCCCAACTTCCCTCCTCTGCTGGCCTGGTCACCCTAACTGCCCTCCCCTGCAGGCCTGATCGCCCCCAACTGCCCTCCCTTGCAGGTCTGGTCCCTCCCAACTGCCCTCCCCTGCTGGCCTGATCGCCCACAACTCCCCTCCCTTGCAGGCCTGGTCCCTCCCAACTGCCCTCCCCTGCTGGCCATCTTGTGTTGGCCATCTTGTGTCCACATGGGGCAGGATCTTTGACCACATGGGGGCAGCCAGCTTGTGTGTTGGAGTGATGGTCAATCTGCATATAACTCTTTTATTAGATAGGATAGAGGCCTGATGCTTGGTTGGGGGCCAGCTGGTTTGCCCTGAAGGGTGTCCCAGATCAGGGTGGGGGTTCCCTTGGGGTGTGGGGTGGCCTGGGCGAGGGGCCTGTGGTGGTTTGAAGGCCAGCCACGCCCCCCCAGCGACCCAAGTGGAGGCCCTTGTATCTGGAATTTATTTATCTTCTACAATTGAAACTTTGTAGCCTGGAACGGAGCCAAGCCTTCTGCTCGCTCTGTGGCAGCAGCCATTTCTGTTGGGATTTATGTATCTTCTATAATTGAAACTTTGTAGCCTGGAGTGGAGGCCTAGGCCGGCCAGGGCTGCAGAAGCTTGGCTTTCTCCATCACTGGGGGCAACCCTAGTCTCCTGCTCTTCCAGCTCCATGGCTGCTGCCATTTCTGTTGGGATTGATTTACCTTCTATAATTGAAACTTTGTAGCATTGAGTGGAGGCCTGGGCCAGCAAGGGTGTGAGGAAAGCTTGGCTTCCTCCATCACTGGGGAAACCCAAGCCTCCCTCCTGTTCTCTGTGGCCACAGCCATCTTGGTTGGGTTAATTTGCATACTCACTCCTGATTGGCTGGTGGGCATGGCTTGTGGGTGTAGCAGAGTGGTGGTTAATTTGCATATTACTCTTTTATTAGATAGGATATACATATATATATATACTAAGGGCCCAGTGCACAAAATTCGTGCATGGGGTGGGGGGTCCCTCAGCCCAGCCTTCCCCCTCTCACAGACTGGGAGCCCTCAGGGGATGTCCTACTGACGGCTTAGGCCCACTTCCCACGGGGAGCGGGCCTAAGCCGCAGTCTGGCCTCTCTCTGCAGGAGGCGACCAGGCTGATCAGGGTAAGGTGCCAGCCCCATCACCCCGCTGCTGCAGCCACTGCCAGCCACCACAGCTGCCAAGGTGTTTTCATCAACACGGACTCCAGTCCCTTCACCACGAAAAAAATGACAACTTTCTTTAGGCATTTTCAAGATGTGTCTTTCATAGGATATGACATTTCTTTCTTTCTTTTCTTTTTTTTTATCCTCACCTGAGGATATGTTTCCACTGATTTTTAGAGAGT
The DNA here is from genome assembly GCF_027574615.1 of Eptesicus fuscus. Taxonomy (NCBI): domain Eukaryota; kingdom Metazoa; phylum Chordata; class Mammalia; order Chiroptera; family Vespertilionidae; genus Eptesicus; species Eptesicus fuscus. The sequence continues at coordinate 87,161,370 of NC_072475.1, read as the reverse complement.
GTGGAAGAGAGAGGGAAAGAAAGAGAGAAACATCAATGTGAGAGGGACACTTTGATTGGTTGCCTCCAGCATGAGCCCTGACCTGGGCCCCGGCCAGTGAGGAACCTGTAACCTAGGTACATGCCCTTGATCAGAATCGAACCCAGACCCTGTGGTTGGCAGGCCAAGGCTCTATCCACTGAACCAAACCGGCTAGGGCAGGATATGACATTTCTTAGCCCCTCCAGCAGCGGACCTTCATTTTTTCCTCCAGGAGTGTGGTGGAAAAACCCTAGATCACCTTCTTGGATTCTTATTACCCATGTTAACAAGAACACTGCAAGTGGCGGCTTACAGGAGCTTAGCCAATGAGAGGTCAGAAAAGGTGTTTACGCTCTAAACTGGTTTGGCTCAGTGGATAGAGGGTCCGCCTGCAGACTGAAGGGTCACAGGTTTAATTCCCGTTAAGGGCATGTACCTTGGTTGAGGGCACATCGCCAGTGGGTACTGTGTAGGAGGCAGCTCATCAATATTTCTCTCTCATTGATGTTTCCGACTATCTATCCTTCTTCCCTTTTCTCTGTAAAAAATCAATAAAATATATTTTTTTAAAAAGAAAAGAAAAGGTGTTTCCTTTGCAGCTCACTTGCAGAGGACCCTCTGCGTTGTGTCCACTGGGCTAGGGGCATGTCCCCGCATTGTGGACGCTGGGCTAGGGGGATGTGCAGCACAGCCTGGGTCTGCATGCCCCCCAGGCTGGCAGCCAGTCCTGCCTGTTTTGGGCGCCGGGCTGGGGGGCTTGCGGACCTAGGCTGGGAGGTGTGCAGACCTGAGCCGCATGGTAGGTGCAGGGTCTGCATGCTCCCCAGGCCGGCAGCCAGCCCCGTTGTGGGCACCACCCTGGGGGGCGTGGACCCGGGCCACCGCTTGGTGCCGAGCGCCACATCACTATGGTGACGTGGGGGATGTTCCCGCCCCACCCTTAGCCGCTTGGTGCCTACGCGCGGGCCTACAGGCTAAGAGCAGCCTGGGTCCTAAGGATGTTCCCGGGACCCAGGCTGCTCAGAGTTTGCGTATGCAAATTAACGGCCATCATTGTTGGATTAATTTGCATACTCTCTCTGATTGGCTGGTGGGAATAGCAGAGGGACGGTCAATTTTGGGATGGGCAATAGCAGAGGGATGGGCAATAGCAGAGGGATGGGCAATAGCAGAGGGATGGGCAATTTTGCGCACTGGGCTCCTAGTGTGTGTGTGTGTGTGTGTGTGTGTGTGTGTGTGTGTGCGCGTATCTACACTAATAAAGCTTCTCTTTTATTAGTGTAGATACGCGCGCACACACACACACACACACACACACACACACACACACACTAGGAGCCCAGTGCGCAAAATTGTGTGGCCCCGCCCACCCACCCGCTGCCCTGACTTAACACCCCAACCTCTCCACACAGAGCTCCAACATGCCTGGTCCAGTCCCCGAACCCTCTGGCCTTCTCTGGCCACTTCAAGCCCCACCCTCAGTCCTTTGAGTCGCTTCAGGCTGGTCCTGCCTTCTCCATGCGCCTCCCCACTGCCTCCCTGTCTCCAAAGCAATGTGGCGGCTCCGCCCCATCATGGTGCCAGAGGAGAGTGTGGAAGCCTCCTGCCTGCTACTCTGTGCTCCTTCCCCTGGCAGGTGGGCAGCAGGGTGCTCTGAGTGCGAGCGGTGGGTGGCGAAGGACTGGTGAGGGGTGCACTACGGGCTCTCACCCCCGCCCTCCCCAGCACAGGGTGGTCCCGCCTAGTCTGGGCGTCTCCCTGCTTCCGCCCCACCTCCGGAGCAATGCTCTGCCATGCACATGCAGGCAGCCTCCTGTGATCGGTCGTTACGCATTATGGCGTTCCGGCCATTATCATATTAGCTCTTTGTTATTTTTATGATATATATACACTAGAGGTCCAGCACACGAAATTCATGCACAGTCCATAGGCCTGGCCTGCGATCAGGGCCATCTTTCCCAGCTGCCTGCAGCCAGCCCCGCCCCCCATTGCCACCCACCCCAGGGGAAGGGACTGAGAGGTCAGCCATTCCCATCAGCTTGCTGGCCCTGCCCCCACCACAGATTGCCTGTTGTGTGTGGGGCGAGCAGTGGGGCAGGGGCCTTGGCCTAGCTCTGCCTGCCCCCACCACCACCCACCCCCAGTTCCCCATTTGCCATAGGGTGATTGGAGCCTGCCTGCCAGGGGAAGGGACCAAGAGGTGGTCAGTGCACCTCACAGTGACTGGTTGAGCTGTCATCCTGGTCATTCCACTGTTAGGGTCAATTTGCATATTACCCTTTTATTATATAGGATTTAGTTTTTTCAAAAATGAATTAACTTCAAGTATTATATTAAACAGACATATGCTACTACAGATGAGAGAAAACAAAATTTTTACACAAGATTTCAGATTAGATCACCTATTATAACAGTCCATGTTAATTTTTTTGTTAATTGATATTTTTAAAAGGGAAAGAATTAATATTTTTTCACAGTGCCAAGTTTTACAGATATCATTTGTAAAAGAAAGATACAGCAGCATAACTCCAGTTTTAGTGATGTTTTAACAGGTTTAAAGTTTTTAAAAATCTCACATACCTACTGTTGAGAACTGAATTATCTTGAGAGTGAAAATATGGCTTTAATGATTTCTTTCCTGAGATCCCCCTTTCTCATCTTTGAAAACATCAAGCGGATACGTGGCTTATACAGTGTGCAGTTGAATGTAGTTCAGTGTTGGGAAGCAAGTCCTGCTGCCGTGGTAGGAGTAATTACAGCTGTCAGTTCTTTCAACATGAGAAAACAACCTTGTTTCGACTTTACAAGAAACAGATTGTGAGTATCCCCCAAACAAGGAATAACAATCTTTGTGATGAACAGTGTGGTGATTGTTAAACTAGTCAACTTGGTCACTTGGAGGGATATATTTACTGGATGCTGTTGAGAAGAGGATACAGTTTATATGCAAGTCCAAGAGTATTTTATGAATGAACAAATGGAAACATGAATACTGAATATCTAAGATACAACAAATGGCAAGTGGACTTTTCAGGGTAGAAAAATGGTATCTGAAGAATTCTTAACTGCTTTCCTGTGAGTTTTGTTTTCTGTGAAAGCGCTCCCTTGGTATCTGGGTGTTCCTCACATCTGGTTTATTTGGATGTTAGAAATCCAGGACTTCCTTTTACTAAACAAGAAAGACATAGATGAAGTTGAAAAAAGTTGAAAATGGGTTATAAAATGAAGAGCAAATACTCTTATTTTTAACTGGTGCCCAATAAGTAAAGTTTATATCTTAAGCAATTTGTTTCCCATATAGTGCTTCCTCTCTCTCTCTCTCTCTCTCTCTCTCTCTCTCTCTCTCTCTCTCTCTCTCTCTCTCTCTCTCGTAAGGGTGATTTGGTGTGCTTTTTGTAAAATTAGGCCAAAGTGCCTGCCTCACATGTCTCAGAAACTGGCAGAAAATATAAGCTATTGTTTTTGATTCCACTGTGTGGTAAGACTTCAAGGTCTGTTTTTTATTGTCTACTAAAGTCCCAATGCATGAAATTCGTGCAAAAGTAGGCCTTCCTTCTCCTGGCTGCTGGCACCAGCTTCCCTCTGGCACACGACCTGGGCTTCTGCCACAGAGGGAGGCCCCACCCACTCGCCACAGCGAGTGACTATGGGTCGGTGACCTGGGCCTCCCTCTGCAGGACAATCATGGGACAATGGCTGGACCCCCAACCAATCGCATCGCACCCGCCTTGGCTGGCCTGGCACCAGTGGGTGTCATAGGGTGGTCCCGGATGGTCGTCCAGATGGGCATTCCGCTATTTGGCAGTTGGGTTGATTTGCATATTAACGCTTTTGTTATATAGGATTTTCTACCCATCCCTTTTATTAATGAAAATTTTTGTTTCTTATCTTAGGAAAAATAAGAATGCACTGAGCTGGCAAATTATCATAAACAGTTAATGTGCAAAAGCTAAAAATGATATTATAATGCCAGACAGAGAGGCAAATTTTTATTAAAAAAACAAAACAGATTATAAGTGCTAAATAGATATGTTTTCCTCAGTAACTTTTGCTAGCATCACTTTTTTTCTCTTCATATCCATGCATGTCCACTACATGTGTTGTTTTTTTTTTTCCCCTGAACAAATTGTAAGAAAGGGCAACCAGATGGCCGAGGACAGAAAACAGGACACCTCTCATTGCCTGGACAGGCTTCAGAATGGACACAGCATCAGTGCACAAATGAAGTCAGATAATGTGGCAGAAGCAAGGTGTCCAGCTCTTAATGTGTGGAGTGCAAACGCTGAAGGGATAGAATAAACTTTCACGGACAGTTCTGGTCCGCAGATATGTAGGACTGAAATTGTGATGAAGTGAAGATTTCCACTGGATAAGAGCCAGGACACTAAGGCGGTGCGATCCAGTGTCCCAGGCTTGGCCAACTGAATTCCAACCTTTTCTGATTAAACCACTTACTTCCAAGTTTCACTTCAGAAAAATTAAGAAAAAAAAAATGAGATGCCTTCATCTAAAAACACACACAAAGCTACCCTATTTCTTAATGCAGCTTTCAAATCATTTCTAGGCTTGCTAAATTAAAACATTCTAGTTGACCTTTAATAACAGGCACCCTGCTTATACTTCAGCTGTTACCCATAACACCTGTAGTAAATTCCTATGTGTTCTTTCACAAAACCAGAACTCTTACAAAACTGATGGAAAAGGAAGAGGAACAAGTTGCATAGAATATCACATTTCTTTTAGGTGTTTTTCCTGATTTCCTTTGGGTTCTGGAATTTGTGCTTAAGTTCATGGTTGTCTAACTAAGCATGCTGTTCTGAGCAGATGGCTGTTGTAAAAGGGTAATAATAGGGGGATAAAGACCAGGCTACGGGGCCCCAGAAGCAGAGATGAAATCCTCCGGAAGCTAATGGTGTCCATATATTGATTTCACAATTATCCTACAGGTGGTTAATTCTAGGAGTTGTCTCTACATGTTTCTGGAGATGCAGTAGTAAACAAAGAAACAAAATTGTCCTTGGAATAAGAGAAGATAGATAATAAACAATGTTAGTCATATATATGGTGTATAGACGGTGACGTACTATGTGGAGAAAAACAAAAGTTAAATTAAAGCAGTGCAGGGAGATACAAGAATCAATGGGTAAGGTTGAAATTTTAAATAAGATTGACAGAAAGAGCCTGAGAAGGTGACATAAAAGGCTAAGATGATAATGTCTTTCTACCTATCTCAGATAGAAGGCCCTTGTTTATCTATTTACGTATTTGCTTTGCAAATGTTATTTTAATTCATATGGTAACCCTGTGAGACATTCTATTATCATTTGATAGGTGAGAAAACTGAAGTGCAATGAAGGTAAGTACATTGCCTAAGGTCAAACAACCATCAAATAGCAGAGCCAGGATTTAAACCTAAAGAGTTTGGCTGTCTTAAACATTTGTAAGTGTTTTCTCAAAAAGTAGAAATGTCACTATCTACTCTACCACTCCACTGAGCATTACCTTTAATGCTAATGGTAAAGGGTATGTGTTTTCTAATTACAAGGACTCATCTCTCAGTTCTCAAGGTACAATTGTAAATTGATGAGGTTTTGTTTATTTATTCTTTTTACTATTACATGGAAATTTAAAAAAAAAAACATACTATTGATTGTTTGGATATTTTATTTATTCAAGAATTTCCAAATTTTTAAAGCAGAAATCCATGTATTATTCAAGAAAGTTATAATTATAATGGTAAAAAAGGTAAAACAAGTTTATATGATGCTACTTATGTGTCCTTCCAGATACATAACAAACCAACATGTTACTATATTAAATATTTTTGAGAAGTCCTGTTTTAAAGAGACATGATTTGTTTTTAATAAGCCCATTGTTTATTTAACATCTTTTATAACAGGACTTTCTTCTTAGCAATAACTTTTCATGTTACAGAGGATGCCAATGTCCAAGGGAATAGTGTTTAATAATAGTACCAAGAGAGGACTATTAGGTAAAGTTGTTTTTCAAATTTGAAACTAATTTTATCTCAAAAGAATAAAAATTTGGTAGGCCATTTCATATAAAATGTATAAATGCACTTGACATTAATTTCCTTAAATAAAAAAATCTCTTACATATACAATGTGGAGAGGAGAAAGGAAATAACTATATTTTTCTTGTTATTTGCCTAAATAATACATTTTTGTCTGGAAGGACATATAAATAATTGTACCCATGTTTTAATAAAAGTGTTTGCACACTCTATTTAATGACTTATTATATTAGTTCATTTTGCACTAAAATGGCTGTCATATTGATCAAATGTTTCTAATGAGATTTCTTGGATTCATTAAGCCAAATTTATCAAACATCTACTAATGCATTTTGATTCACTAAGATTTACTTCTAATGTCATTTCTGTAGCCCTGATTATTTTACACTAAAGTGCAATTCTAATAATCAGATCAGATACTCATCTTATGAATCAGAGTTCTTAGTAGTAAGCATCAGAACCCCATTCAGGCTGATTTAGTGAGGAAAGGAATTTACTGAAAGGAACCTCAGCAACTGACAACTCAGCTAAAAAAGAAACCGGATCCAATAGGGAAGGTACAGTGAGGACCACAGCAGACACCATCAAAATCCATTGCCTCTGTCATCAGGACCTTCATTCACTCCCAGCTATGGCTCCTGGCAACAGTAACAAGGCTGCCACTGGAACCTAGAGCACGCTGCTGAGGCCAATGTCACAAGAATACATTTTCCACGGTCACTCCTTTCCTAGTTCTGGCCAGGAATATTCAGTGATACGAGCACTCGCTGCTAATTGGAGACAAGAAAATAAGTGGAGAGCATTTGATGGTTGTGCACCCAAATAAATGGAAGTATCTCAGTTCCTGGGGGTCCAAAGTGGATAAATATTTTTGTGGTCCTCAGTACTTTTACTGTAATTATATTTACCGTTTTAATTGTTATGTTAGAGTATACCAAGTACTCCATGTAATAAAACAGTAACTTCACCTGATGCATTGTGGGATTTGGTGTGGAGTATAAGCATGATTGCTAAGAAACCAAACCACCGACTTGGCTTTATATAGTTTTTAAATACTTGTTTTTTTTTCCTTCTCTCTCTCTCTCCTCCCTCCATCTGTTCCTCCCCTACTTTCCTTTTGTTGTATTTTGTTTAGCTCAGTGCTTCTTAATTTTTATAAATATTGACAAGTTTCCCTCCAAGATTGTACCAGTTTTCTCTCTAGCTGACAATCAAGCTATAAAGGCAGTGGTTTCCCCTGCCCCTTGCCAATACAAACTGGTATCAGGCTTATGGATCTTTGGTAATCCTTAATTTATCATAACTTTTATTCTTTTAAACTGTGCTTAAGACCCTTCTTATCCCAGTGAGGTATTCATTTAAAATCACTAGTAAGAGATTTATCCATTGTGGGAAATTAGTTAGATGAATACATAATTATCATCCCTGAAAGGATTCATGAGACTAAATGGGGGTACTACTTAGATTAAAATGCGGACAACAGGTATAAAGTGAGACTGTCCTAGGCATAATAGTATATGTGGAACCCTAGGAGTTATGCATTGTAGAAATGGAGAAAATTTGAGTAAATAAGTGAACATGCCACATGTGGGAGAAATTAGATCAGAAAAATAAACCACAAAATTCATAAATAATATATAAATAATATATTTTAATCTACTTGGAATTTTATGCAGAACCAAACACAACAAACTGGGAAGGTGTATTTTTATTACTTGATTTCTCATTTTGTGCAGTGTAGCTTCCTTCAATGTTGCTCTTACTCCTCTCTTGCCCAGAAACCACATGCCCAGCCTCTCTCTCCTCCTCCATTCCTGTGAGTTGGGTTTCCCTGGAAGAAGACTCTAAGGCATTTAGCATGCTGAGCATTTATTAAAGTAGCATATCTGTGGAAAGGAGAAGAAGGTTACAGGAGTGAGATGCAGGATGTAAAGTGGTCTCTTAGGGTTACCTTGAATTAAGAGGAGATGGCCAGGGCTCTCTATGCCTGCATGCCAAGTCATTGGATGTGGCACCCTGGTAGGGGCATGAGCTCTGGCCTGGCAGCTCTTGAAACAGAGGCAACCTTAGATGGGTCTGAGAGATGCTGGCTGCCTGCTGAGAGCACCCCCAGCAGCCAGAGCAAGTCCTTCCAGGAAGAGGTATCCAGGTGGTGAGTTGCAGTGTCAATACAGTCACTCAACAAAGATTATTTATACCAAGTTACAAAGAATTAAGGCTTAGGTATACCAGGGATATTTAATTTATCCTGAGAACAATAAATGAGCCAAATTAGAGTGGTTATAGATTTGGAATCAAGTAGACCTAAACTTGACTCCTGCCACTGCCTCTTATGCAATGTAACCTTCAATTTCTCCATTTATAATATGTAGATGATGATGCTTATTTTGGGCTACCACAAAAATTATTTAGTGGTATATTTTATATAGTTTAAAAAAATGAATAGTAAGCATTCAACAAGGATGATTTGTGTGTTTTTTAAAGGATAAAGACAAAAATGATGGTAATACATTGGTTATCTTTTCGTTTCAAGTATAATACTTTGCCTTTTTTGGAGGGAAAGTGGAGACAGAGATAAGATAGAAAAGCTTTTCCAGAACATCTATTTTATATGACTGCTGATTTCATTAAGCTATTTCTCTTACCATATTATTCTATTCTATTCTATTCTATTCTATTCTATTCTATTCTATTCTATTCTATTCTATCATGGTGTTATAATACCACATGTGTGTTTTATTCTTATGATATAAGAGCTATATATAGAATCTTTGTGAGTTCCTTTACTCTCTAATATATATATATATATATATAATGTGTATATATATATATGTGTGTGTGTGTGTGTGTGTGTGTGTGTGTGTATCCATCCCTCAGTATACACATGGACTTGTTCCAGAACCCTCATGAAAACCAAAATTCACAGATGTCCAAGTCCCTTATATATATTGACATAATATTTTCATATAATCCACATAATTCTCCTGTATACTTTAAATCATCTCTAGATTACTTATAATATCTAATATAATGTAAATGCTATGTAAATAGTTGTTATACTGTATTATTTAGGGAATAATGACAAGAAAAAAAGTCTGTACATGTTCAGTACAGACACAACCATTATAGATCTAACTACATAATAAACATCAGCAGCAACATAACTTTATAAAAATATATATATATTTTTGATCCACTGTTGGTGGAAACTGAGGATGAAAAACCCAGGGATATGGAGGGACTACTGTTCATCTGTTGAAAGATGGAAATAAAACTCTAAATGCCTTAAATAAATACAGTTGTATGTATCTGAACTCCATTCTTGGGATTTGGGAGACCACCATTTTTTTGTTTTTCTGGCATGGGCTTTGTGACTCTACTACAGCTGTATGGCAGAGAATAAAATGCAACATTCCTGAAGAAATCAGAAACAATTGAGAGGATAATCTACAAATTTCAATTCCAAGTGATGGATTGGGGAGGGAAGACACCCCAAAACCTATCCTAAAATGAAAGATTCTCTGTTTGAGGTGAATAAAAGAACAATGAGATCTTGAGCATCAGACTGTGCTTGGGTTGGGGTACAGAAGTTAAGAGCATCAAAGCAGGGTAGAACATGATAGCAAATGGTATCAAGGGAATAGAAACAACTCAAATTAATCCAATGATAATGTTGAATTGTTCAGACAGAGGTAGCATTTCAGACAGGAAGAGAGAAAAGTAATTGATCTAGAGATCCATGGACATGCCAGACAGCCTAGACAAAATCCAGCCTTAAAAAAGCCAACTTTTGTATTGCACATGCCATTGCTTGAATCAACTGGGAATTCCTTGTCAGGGGACATTTTCCAGAACTCATTCCATACCTGACCCTTCCTGATTCTTGCCATCATAGCTCCTCCTGCCCACTGGGTTTGCTTCCAACCATACTCTCTCCTGAGTGACCCCATTAGTTTTGCCTGACTTCCTCTGAGCTACCAAAAATTGTTCAGCACAGAATTTTATATGCCTTTATGATACCTTTATTTCCTGGAAAAAAAATTAAGTAGGTGGAGAAAATGATCTCCAGGTTATTCCATGAAAGCTTGTGCTTTTCTTCCCATTAGCTCTCCTAAGAGCATCCAATTAGTGCTAATAGATTGTGTGCTGGTGTGCCCGTGCCTCAGATCACCAACAGAATAGCTGTGGGACTATATCTCAGGGACTAGATGAACATGGTTAATAGAAGGAATATACAGAAGATAAGCAGGATGCTTTAAACGGCATTTTATTTACACAAGAATACAGAGACCATTGGTCGTACTACTCAAAGAAAACACCTTTGAGTGAAACATTGCTGGTTTGGGGTTCTCATTTACTTATACTTTCGAAAGGTACATGTTAGAAACTTGGCTTTTAAAGATTGCAGGGGCTTCTTATAATCTTTCTGTCACTTTTAATTCTAATCAGTAAGGAATTAGGAACATAAAAAAGGATGAATACAGGAGACATTCTGTAAGTGATTCTGATTCCATATCCTAAACCATCGCACTTCGATCCATAGGAAAAGCCAATCTAGTATTCTTTCTAGCTACAATGGGAAAGCAGAGAAAAAAGCAAAGAAACTTCATTTAACAATAAGACAATTTGCCAATAAGTTACCTAATCCTCAAAAAATGACCTTCAGAAATAAAACATCATAGCATGCAACATCATCAATGTGTATTATCAACATATAAAATCTTCTCCAAGAAAATAATAATTTTTATAGAAAAATTTTATTAATAAGTACAGTTAATGAAAACACATTTTAAAATGGTAGGATTTTTTTCCATCCCCAATGCTGCCACCATAGTCCAGACCACCATATCTTAGCTATTCTCATGCATGAACCCAAAATGCCACTGCTCTTTCTGTTGCCTTTCCTCTTTAAAATATCTTGTTGCTGTCAAAGTGATCTATTTAAAACACACATTTATCTTAATCCTCTGCTTAACTGTTAATGTTATTACTTAAAAAAAAGATCACTTTTATATTGTCCCTTTCTACCCTCTATTCTATTGGACAATTACGTACACATGTTCTGATGGAAGAGCAAACATCAGCTCTTTTACACAACAAACAAAATCCTTCTCGAGGACCACTGAGCCTTGGGTGATAAGGCTGTCACTGCTCTGGAGCTTCATCTCTGCCAGACTATACTGTGTCACACTGGCCAACTTTTAAAGTCACAGAAGCACCAAATGCTTTCACTCTTTAGGGCACTCATTCCTGTGTTTTCACTTTCCCAGAACACTTTTGTCTGGCTTTTCACATGTGGTTCACCCTGTGTTTTTAAGTACTACCATCTTCCTTTTACAGATGATGAAATTGACAGCAGGGAGATTAAATAACTTTCCCAAAGACTAATTACTAGCATAGATGCAGAAGAATTAAAACATCAGTGTTCTAACTTCCATCCTGGGTTCTTTACCCACAGCAGATTTCCATCGCATCACCCTGTATGTCAAGTTCTAGACTTAAGTGTCAGGCATTCCCTGATCCACTGTCTAAACTAGGCTTAGCAACCAAGATTTTTCTTGCCTTATCGTCTCCCTCATATAATTTATCGCAATTTGCAATTATTTATGATGCTAATTTGTTCAGTTCTTTTATTGTTCACTGAATTGTAAGTTTTCTGAGAGCAAGAACAAAATATACCCAGCACATGTTCCCTTTTTTCAGCATAAACACAGGTGCAATACATTTTTATTTTAAGTAACTAATCTACACGAGGAGGCCGGACAGCTATTGGCTATGTCTATGACTCTTGAAATGACACAAAGTCATTTAAGGTATAATAACTGCCCTTTTCTATTGTTCACTCCGATACCATCATAACAGCCATCTTACAAGGTTCTCTTTTGTGAAAAATAAAACAAGGTCAACAATAAAAATATCAGAGCTCTTTAGATTGTTGAAGACAAAATAATTACCTTTTATCTCTAAGCTATCTCCTTTTCTTTCCCAATTTAACCATTTTCCTTGATATGCTCTCATTATTCCTTGTGCTTCTTGGAGCCATCTACTTGTTACAGGTTTCTAAAGCAGTTTCATCAGAAATTTCAGATTCTCAAAATATTTTGGAATGAGATTCAGGAAGGTTCCAGATACAACTCATACTTTGAGTGAATTGACCTGACCTTGAGTGGATGATTCTCTGAGAGTATAACTTAACAAAAAGCATAAAAACACAAGCACAGAAATCCAGCAAGTATGAAGTCTTATTAAAAAGAGGTGGAGTGGAGCATTTACCTGATAGATTAGAGCCAGAAAAAACATTCCTGCAAATTGGCCCATTTCTTCTCAAAATGTGTCTGAGGTGAAATGGAGCATCTTTTGTTTTACAGAAAGAAAATAACTCAAGAGAAGGGCAGTTTGTTGATATATGTCTTCATGGGCTAAAAACTCAAGGGTTTAAAAAAAATAACAGGAAAGGTTAAAATTTAAGTAAAATTGGAAAAGTCAAGGGAAGATCATTTAAAATCTCACAATTGTTTTCTTTTTAATTAATGATTTTTTTTGTCTTTAAATAAGAAAAATTATAACCACAAGATACAGCATGGGTAGGGGAAAGGGGAGGAATGAGGAAGGATAATGGATGCATGTGACCAGAACATTCTCCCCATCTAGGGAAAAATAATATCAGACAAAAATAGAAATTAAAATGCATTATTGTTGTTCTGAGTGTTACACTTACTGCATAATTGGAAGTATTTGTTGTTATTAGAAATCCTGACATCAGTGGTGAAAGGCACATATGTCTCAGTTCTTACTTTAAAGGAAGGTCAATGTCAAAGTGCACGTGGGCTTTCCAATGACAAGCAGAATATCAAGGGTCCCTACCTTAAGAAAGTATCGTGATTGTCTGAGGACTAACTTGACACTAAAGGGAAATATTTGCATGTTGCTAAAGCTCTTCTGTTTTCAACAGGATAGAATTCTGAAAGCTAGGTCATTACCATATTTTGACTTCTAACCCCTTTTTTTATACCATTTATGAACATATTTGAACATGCAAAAGGCGGGAGCAATACCTTCTGCACTAACTCCCATCTGTCATTTAACATATATATGTTTTATAATATTCTGATGACGTTTTATTTGAAGTGTTCAAAGTACCAGAAAGTCACTAGGAAGAAGGTTTGAGGTTGGCACTGGATAAAACGGCAACCTTGAACTAATTTTAAAGTTTGCAATTAGTAGAGATCACAGTGTGGCAAGTAAAAGTTTTAATGATAGACTGGCCCAGGCCTTGAGGTAAATTATGCATAATTATTCATAACTGCTATTTTTGGCTTGCCTGATTTGTCCTAGACCTCTGGCTGAGGAAACAATTTGAAATAATTAGTGTACTAGTGCACTGACAATGATGAATGTATTGAATACTTCTTGTGCCAAACATGGGTCTTGATAGGAAGCAGATAACTTTGGCAACTGTGGTATTTTGTTATTGGATGTCTGAAAGTAAAAAGTTTGTGGCTTTTGTGTGCATGTGTGTGTGTGTGTTGTGTGATTTTCATATGTTGTTTCTTAAGTAGTTCTCTAAAGATCCCAATCATTTAAAGAGGCTATAATTAAAAACAAGCTAAAAAAAACCCAACAAAATGAAAAAAGAACATTTGTTCCTATAAAACTTGCTTATTTATACCTACTTTTTGTATGCTTAATGTTGAAAGTTAAAACTATGGTAAATATAAACTAAATATAATTTCACAGTAACTAAGAAACTTTCTTTAAATTTTATGGGAAATCTTTCAGAGTTTAGTATATTAGGTAACTATACTTAAGTAAAAAGTGCACTGAGAATGAACTAAATGCATTTCTTTTTGAAGTAGAGATTTTAAATAATACATATGAATACTTACCAATTTCTTTCTTTGCAATTATTTTAGAAAGTAAAAACAAAATGCATATTAAGGTGTGTGCTGAATTACTATTGCTAGGTAAAGAAACCTTATCTCTTTATAATATATATAAAATAATTTTCAATAACTGTAATGAATACATTTGCTGAAATAGAAATGTTGAGTAATTCTTGTGTATCATCAGAAGATAAAATTAGAAGAAAAATTAAAGAAAGGGAGTCTCAGATCTTTTTAATTAATTGTCCATAAATTATATAAAGTTTTTTTCTTAATGAAGTAAATACTCAGAAACACATATATTCACATTTTTTAGTAGGAAAAAACAACAACAATTGTCTCTGTGTGGAAACAACAATTGCCTCTTGGATAGAGGTTTAGACAAACAGCCAGACAATCCTTGTTGAGGTGAAAAAGCGTCAGCCCATTTAAGTCATCTGAATGCAAAATTAGGTTTCCTTCTTCCAAAACCATAAAGTAACTTAGAAGTATAAAAAGATAGAATTTCCAGACAAACTTTGGAATATAAACCAGTTGAATTTTGTCACTCTGCTAATAGTAAATGTTATTTTCTCTATTATAAAATAGTTTTTTCAGACACTCAAACCTACAGTGAAAATTGCATATTTTTTTCTGATATATACCATATATACATTTTTAGGTAGAAAATATGTCTTTATATTATGTACACATTAGGTAAAATACTTGCATATTAGCTTTGCTTCTGAAATGCTATGTCTACTCCAATGATTATATCTTTTATTACTTTTAACCATGACAACATTCTTTAAATGATCTTGTCTTTTATATATGGGGTAAACTACAATCTTAAGTAATCTGAAAAGAAAATGTATCTACTAAATAGCTGATTGTTATATATAATGAAACAATTCTTTTATGTAATCTTACCCCAAATGAAGAGGAAAAGTAATCCTTTTTTTTCTATATGTGTATTATCAGATATCATATATGTCAGATGCTGTGTCCAGAACTTGAAAATGCTGTTTCTGCAGGTCTACACGGCCATCAAAAAAGAGGTCTCTCTCAAATTAGTTCTTTTGCCATTTTAATCTTTGGTTTAAAACCCAAATGTAACATAGCTTCAGTTTTACTGAGATACACAAACCACTTTGTAGCCTTAACTTTGGTTTTAGAGTTGCATTTTCTAATAGAAATTGGTGGTGATAGAAAAGAGTCAAATGAGTGATTTTGAAAGTCAACAGACCCAAATATTGAGATTATAGTCTCACCAAGTAAGATTCAATCATTAAAGTAGAATCACTGAAGTTTAAACACGGAGATACTAGGCTTAATTTGTTTTATTTTCCTCATAAAGCATTTATTACTTTGAGTTACACTGGATCCAAACCTTCAAGGGCATCTTATTTTGGCTCCCCACCTTGATAGGAATGGAACAGCAATGTTCTGGCAGTGAATACACACAATGTGGGGGTAAATGGGTGTCCAAGGAACGGATGGCACACCAACTGGCATTTCTAAGGTTTTTTCTGTGTCCCCTGTGACAACTCCCTACTGAAAACAGAGCATGAGGACAGACAGTGAGAGCCAAGCACAGATATAGTAAATTCTAAGTTGGAATTATAATAATAGGTATATTTTAAAATAATATATGAATGCACACTACTCCTGTTATTTTGGTTAATATTACCTAGCATTAGGTTCAGTAGTTGCCTTGTCCTAACAGGTCGTTAAAATAAAAAGGTGTTCACAGCATAAAAAGCAACTGTTTACTTCTTATAGCCATGTTTTAAGAATTATATTCTTATACTTTCGCTTGGCTGCATGAGAGAAGAAAAACTTTTAATAGATTTGATCCTAGAGAAAGAGGCTCTGTTTAGCATCAGCTAGCTCATGGGCACAATATTTGCAGGTGGGTAAAAATCCGCCTCGGCACTACCTGCAGCAGAATTTGATGCTCTAAATTTATGAGTGCTGTTTCAAAAGCTATAAAAAGAAGGGAGAGTTTACCCAGCAAAATAAAGTGAAATGTTGTACAAGAGGTTTGCCTACTTCTGCTAAGTTCCTTGTGTCAGAATTTAAAACAAGCACATCATATTTTTCACATGCTTCTTCTCACTGGAAGCCAGGCAGATTCATTTTCATGGCAGCAGCCCAATGTTGAAATCTATGGGAGCAGTAATTTTTCAAATTGACTGAATAACTAATCAGCGCTAAAGAAAGAGTTGCTGTCTTTCTTTAAGGCAGAAGCAATGAATTCTAACAAACAATGTAGCAGGTGGTGCATAGGATAGGGATTTTTTTTTCTTATGATAACACAAATTGGTGTTTCATTTTGAGGCTTATGTTGAATGACTGTGGTGGAACATAATAGTACAAACTGCATCTCCCATTTGTTTGAGTCTAAGAAAATGACAAATGATAAAATATCGGGGAATAAAACATCTTTTACACTTTATTTGGGACTGTTCACTAATTTCTTCATTGCTGCAGGGTACAATGTCAGGCAGGGCCTGTTTCCACAACGCCCCATTTTTTCTTGGGATATGATTTTTCACAATCCTAAAAAAAATGTTTGTTCTCAGAGCAGATGTTCAAAGCTCTACCTGGAGTGCTGTGGAAACCCGAGGGAGGCACTTGAGAGAAGCCATACACAACCACAAAAGGCCCACAGCTGGAGTAAAAAATAGTTTGAATAAGGAGTCTCAAGGAGATGTGTGTGTCATTGCTAACACGTCCCTGGGGCATTCTGTGTGAATCTGCCTGCCATCCTTCCATAGACAGAAGCCCTCTGTTCGGGTGGAAGGCATTTTAAATCAGTTTTCTGTGAGATAGATTGCAATTTCTCCCGTTTGCTTTCTGTTTTTTTTCATCTTCCCTAACCAACTGCCCCTTCCTCTCCCACCATTTCCTTTTAGCTTGAAGCCATCAATTCATGTATTTAAATGTCCTTGGGAACTGAAAGTGATCTAGAAGGTTATTAGCATATTGTTATACATGTTAATGGCCTGACACCAAGGATGGGCTTTTTCTTTTATGGGTGTTGTGAACATTAGGAGTTTAAATGGGGGAAAATCTTCCCCATTCAGAGTGTCTCCCTGGCCCTTCATTCACATGTCAGGAGCCCATTGTGTGACCAAACCTTGTCAGAGGCTTCTAGATGTTTCAGTGGCAGCAGCCTGCCATTGAGAGCTGGGAGGAAGGCCGCTGGGATGGGGGAAACACTGGCCTCAGCAGCCAGGTGGTGGCCAACTGGCCAGTAACTGACAGACAGTTTAACCTAACCAGGCTGTACAGTCAGGCCTGCGCTACAAAAGGCCCACATGTGTCCTTAGCAAGCTTCATTAGCTCTTTTGGCAAGGGCTGTACTCCTCTGACATGTTAATTAGTTGCATTGCTTTCTCTTACTCCAGTATAACCTTTCTGTTGGTCACTCAAGTTGATCCATTGGAAGCATTTAGAATAATATGTATGCAAAATAACTGTGGGAGGAATAAGATATTTTCTGTCACTGGACTGATTTTATATGAAATAATAATGATAAAACAAAAAGAGTGACCACTCATATTTTACCCAGAAAGGTGGTCTATTTTATATTGTTAATAAAGATAGGACATCAATTACCATGTAATTATGTGCTGTGATAGGTATAAAATTGTCTTCTTTTCTCCTGTCTTTGTACTGAAAACAAAGGAAAATACTATAAAACAATGTTTTGCGGTATTTTAGGTCATTTTAATGACCAGAGTTGACCTGACCTTGGGATTATAAATTGATTCAGGCTTTTGACTAATTTTCATAAATTAAAAAAGAAGTGTTAATGAAGGCAAGCTATTATGTTTTTAAAATTATAAAAAGTACAGAGCATTCAGAATACATTAAATGTTTCATATGTATATAGATAGATATAAATATATATGTAACCCTATTTACTGATAAAGAGTGATGTGATTTTTTTGAGTGTAGTCTTTTCAATTTTATATTTCATAATCAAGTGCTATATTATATGAACTATGACTATAGATGCATCAATATTAAATTTAATGATGGATGAAGATAATTTGTATTTGTTGTTCATTTTTCTTATAGAACATTTCTTGGCATAGTTATTCTATAGATGTAAATTAATTTAGAAAAGGCCAAAGGCCAAAAATGCATTTTCTATATCTTCTCTTGCTAAGCAATAATTCTCCAATGATATCATACTTTAAACTTCTCACAGCAGATTAGTCACCTGTCAAGTCTACTGAGAGTAAATTCAGTCTTATTTGGTCATTGTATATTTTGTAATTTTTTTCCAATCAAGCATTTTTATTTTATAACCAATACAATATTCCAAAGGGGGGAAAAACACTATATAGGAACAAGTACAATGTGCTATTTTTGTACTTATTGTTAAGTTATGAGTTTTTTATTAGCTGTGTAAGATCACTCCTGAAAGTAAACATTGTCCTCCTTTTAAGCTGCATGGCTAGGGAGAAAAGCTGTGTTCAAACTCAATAATGAGCACTACCCCTGCTTATTTTTCCATCAGCCTATGTATCTTGTTCCCAGAAGTAGTTTGTTAATGACTTTCATCTAGACTGACTCCAAAATACTGTAAGTATAGCCAATCTAATACCCAGGGCCTTAAGAGTGGGAGCTTTATAGACACAGGTCCATATTTGAGTCCTGGTTCTTTGCCACGTGTAGCTGTGTCACCCTGGGGAACTTGCTAAGCCTCTCTGAGCCTGAGCTTACTTACCTGGAAAGCAGTAAGAGCTAATTGGGGGGGTGAGATGGGTTATAGTAGCTCTTATTATTATTTCATAATAAAATTCTGGAAAACCATGGCATTTGCTATTAAAATATAAGCAATATCCTCAGCAATCATTGAGATTTAAACCCATATTTGTTAGTTTTAAATCATATAAAATAAAATAATGTCAGAGTTTAAGGGGAAAAAAAAGATTCCTTAGCCCAGCAGGCATGGCTCAGTGGTTGAGCATCAACTAATGAACCAGGAGGTCATGGTTCAATTCTGGTTGGGTCACATGCCCTGGTTGTGGTCTCAATCCCTAGTGTGGGGCCTGCAGGACGCAGCCAATCAATGATTCTCTCTCATCGCTGATGTTTCTATCTCTCTCTCCCTCTCTTTTCCTCTCTGAAATCAATAAAAATACTTGAAAAAATGATTCCTTAGACACTGACTGATGTTTCCTAAACAATATTCAATAAAACATAGAGTGACTTTAAGTACTGGTGGTAAGCACTGGCAGTCTGGTGGCATCCTCTTCTCAGGGTATTCACACTGGTGTATTTTGGGTATATGCTTTGGGGAAACAGAATTGAAGCTGGAGGTAGAAGCAAGAAAAAAATGATCCAGCTATTACCAAAAACAAACTAAAAAAGAATACTATGTAAGAAAATGATTCACAGAAATGGGTTATAATTGTTTTAATTTTCATTAATGTTTACATTTGATAAGTGTTCATAATTATGTGAATTATGTGTTGGTGAAAGTTCCTTAAATATCAAGGAGGCTCGGTTAGGTTTCTGTGACACTAGTGCTCAGTTACCTTCTCCTTGGCCCTAGGTATTCCCATGGCAATGAAGTAAAGATAACAATGCCTGTCGTTAGAGTGTGTGAGTCTTCCTCATAATCAGGAAGAAATCTGAAGAGAGCTGATCAATATATGTACATGATCATTATGAATATTTTATGATTGATTTTAATAGGAAAATACAATTATTTGCAGTTATATATCATGAACTTATCTGGATTGTGTCTTGGTTGGTCTTTTTAATCCATTTCTTTAAAAAACATGTTTTTATTGATTGCAGAGAGAGAAAGGGAGAGGGAGAGAGAGATAGAAACATCAATGATGAGAGAGAATAATTGATGGGCTGCCTCCTGCATGCACCCTACCAGGGATCGAGCCCAGAATGTGCTCTGACTGACTGGGAATCACACCAAGACCTCCTGGTTCATGGGTCATTGCTCACCCACTGAACCACACTGGCTGAGGGTTTTAATCTATGTCTAAACAGCATGTGCACTTACATGATTTATATATTAATTCAGAGAGTGAAATTATGAAAAGACTGATTGGAGAGAGTATATTTTTATTGTATTCTAGCAAGTCTGTCATTTTTTTTCCCTAAGAATTCCTGTCTTGAATGTAAATCATAATTTATTATTACCCTTAATTTTCAAATTATAAGCTAGAGCCAACAGACTTGGAAACACACATCTTGATGAAAAGTTATTCTTCCTTTTTTTCTAAGCATCAGGTGAAATTATGAAACAAATATCATAGTATGATATTTATGAAACTGATAATAGTTTATTAAGGCAGGAAACTTGGAAAGAACATACATTAGTCAATCAATTCAGTGTCAAAAATTATAAGATTTTCTAGTTATGCATTTAAAAAATATCAAATCAAGCTTTGTCAATTTGACAACAGCATTTTCAAAGAAAAAAAAAACATGACAGCATTTTGTGATACTAGTTTTGTTTGTCTCAATTGCACTGGGTGTATACAATAAAAACAAGCTCTGGCCCTGCATAATTCATTTTTAATTAAACCAAGCTTTGAGAATCTGATGACAGTAGGTTTTGTAAGGGGGGAAAAATCTCATTGCATTTTTTATTTGACCCTGAACCTTTCACCTGAAGAAATAAACAAGAGTTAGTTGTATTTGGCAATAGAATGTTGACTTTGAAAATATACCCTTTTTATTTGATGTGATATAAAATAATGCTTAAACAAATTGGGTCACAAGTACCAGCACTTGATAATTTAAAATGTTGTAAAAATGATTGGTGTTTACAAGTACAATTTGCTCCAGGAAAACTTGGCACCACTTTAACTTGGAAAAGTGTCAATATTTTATGATATATTTTATACCAGCTATGCTCATATTACCAGATCCGTTCCAAGTACACGTTCTACACAACTTTAAACTATTCATCTAAAGTTGTGATTTACAGGTGCAGTGCAGTTGCTGGTCATTTATGAAAGTTCATCATTTTTAAAACTAAAACACAGCATAGACAAATATGTATATTTTATTGTATTTTTAAAATGTGTTGAATAATTAACTTTTTAAGATTTTTTAAATAGCCCGGCCAGTGTGGCTCCGTGGTTGAGTGTCTACCTCTGAACCAGGAGGTCACAGTTCAATTCCTGGTCAGGGCACATGCCCAGGTTGCAGGCTCCAACCCCAATGGGGGCCATGCAGGAAGCAACCCATCAGTGATTCTCATCATTGATGTTTCTATATCTCTCTCCCTTTCCTTTCCTCTCTGAAATCAATAAAAATAAAACAATAAGATTTTTTGAATAAATTGGTAAAATTTTGTTTTCTCCTATTAGGCTTTTAAAATAACTATTGCTAAATATTAGTTTGCACAATTTCATTTTAAATATTTCATCCCCACAAGGGAATAAATTCCCAAATATTTTATAATATTTTTCTTTAAAGAAAATTTGTCATCTAAAAATTTCCTTTTGGTTCCAGAACCATGCCTGTGATTCTCTTCTGGTTCTCTTATATTCTGAAATTCCTGGTGTAAAAAAAGGGAAGTCAGAGGAAAAAGATGAGGAAGAGAGGAAGGAAAGGAGGAGGAGGAGGAGGAGGACACAAGACCATCATCCTGCTCTCTAGAATTTGATTTATCGTTCTGATTAGATTTACTCTGTGTGTGTGTTTTTTTAACTTTTTTGTTTATGCGTTTGTTTAATTCTATCTTTAGTGTAACTTTCTTTTTATTTTATGTGCAAGTTTCATATTTGCTTTGAGAGATAATTTTGATATTCTAATACAGAAACTAAATCTTCTAGCATTTTCTCATCCTATTTCTGTGTTAGTGATGCAAATCTCAATACATTCCCATTTGTGACTATCAGTAACATAGCACAGTTGAAAAATTATGGATGTTCTTTCTAGCCAAAAACTTGACTTGTACATAACTTTTTCACTTACTATTTATTCTTGTCCTAGTCATTTAAGCTTTTTAATTCTGAGTAAATTTTTATATATATATAAAAGCCTAAGTGGCTGTTACGACTGGACGACTGGCCGGTAGCTATGATGCGCACTGATCACCAGGGGGCAGATGCTCAATGAAGGAGCTTCCCCCTGGTGTTCAGTGTGCTCCCCCAGCCAACCTCCTGGGGCTGGCCAACCTCCTGTGGTCCCTCCCCCGGCTGGCTGGACCCAATCAGGACTGGGTGAGACGGCGCCTATTGGCCCCAATTGCTGGCCAGGTCGACGGACCCCACCGGTGCACAAATTCATGCACCAGGTCTCTAGTAGAGAAATAAATAAAATTCAAAGATGACTTTAAAACTATGTAATTTCATTTTTTATAAAAATTAAATAAAGACATACAGTTTTTTAGTGTTTCAGACACTCATGCAAGAACAAATACACACAAAACACAGATACAAGACACATATCACACATATACATACAAGATTTTTCTAGACACTGATGAATAATTTGCAAAACTAAAACACTTGCCTATAGGTAGCATAGCATAAAGGGCTGATGTGTGTGTGTGTGTGTGTGTGTGTGTGTGTGTGTGTGTGTGTCTTGGGTTTATCACTTCCCCAAATCCTTTGCAATTTTCCAAATATTTAAGAGTAGTTTTTCTTTTTATGTCTGATTCCCTATCTTCACAAACACTTTTACTTCGAAGATCGTGAAGAACGCAAGCCAGCTCCTGACAGCGATTCTATGCAGCAGGCCTCAGAAGACACTTGTCTGGGTGTTGTGCTTGACTTGGTGCGTTCTGACAACTGAGAGTTGAAATCTCTGGGGGGGCTTCCAGGAGGGACTGCAAGTCTGATGCCTCGGACGGCCTGTCTACATTGGAACTCGAACAATAAAAAAAAGATTTATCTCTCATGCATCTGCCTTCTCTCTTTCAATCTGATGCTCTCTCCCATTGGTAAGATTTCAGTCAACAGCTTCAAAGACTGACACAGGCTGACAGCACACTGCAGGGGCGAAGGGTTACCTGTCTCCATTTCTTCTCTAGATTTCAATTTTATTAAATCTTTTTGAAATTATTAATTAGATTTAAGAATTTGTTTGTTACAAAGGGTTTTGAAAATCCACTCAAAATGACATGAAGTATAAATAAAATAGCAAATATTCAAGTGTTAGTTCAAATTAGAGGCTGCAAATTAAATGCATTTTTTTTTTATTTTTTTTTACCATACTACCCTGTACATCTTCCTCTGGTAATTTAAAGTGTGGTCAAGATGGTAACATTGAAAACATTTTATATTTGTTTTTACTGTTTTTTTTTTTTTGTGTGTGTGTGTGTGTGTGTGTGTGTGTGTGACTACTATATGTCCTTTTCTTCCTCTCCTTTTTTCCTTACTCATTTTTTCTCTCTCCTTTTTATATAGTGCATCATTCAAGTAAATGTTGATTGGTTAGCTTATTATACCCAAAAGCTTCCAAATAAGCTTGAGGCACAAAGCAAAAATATAATAAGTTTAAAGATAATTGAAGCAAGCATTAATCTCGAAAGGAACCAAAGTATTAGAGAAAAATCCTAAGAGTTGGACTATATCAATATCCATTTAATCAAGTATACTTTCTATTTCTATTTAAACTTTTTACCATTGAAACATCATCTTGTTTCTGGATAGTCCTGCAACATTGAGAACAACAATTCTACTAATCCAATTCAAGGTACAGTTTCTCTAGCATTGTGATCCATAAAATACTGTAAACTAGAAAAATATTTTTAGGGCTTATTATCAAAAGAGACATATAAGTTTTTTATGTATAAACTTTTAAATTCATGTTTTAAAATATTTATTATAATTTATAAATGTGTTTGATTTCCATATGGATTATTTTTCATTTGTAGAAAGATGGGACAAATATATAACAGAATGTTACTAAAGAACTTATGATTTCACATGTATTATAATTGATTTATGCATTAGATTTAGAAATCTGTCAGTGGAGTCATATGTCATTTTAAAGATGCACCAACTGTTCTGAAAGACATTCTTGTTCTGAACTTTTAGACCTTGAGAAATAATGGCTCCTCTGAATTCATTACTTATTACTATACATGGCACATTATCTATGAAGTTTGTGGCTTAAGAAAGATTTTGCATTAGTTATTTTGGGTTTATTAAAAATATACTTTAAGGTTTTATCATATTATAGATATTATTTATAATTTAAGAATAATGTAATTTAATATTTAAATTATTAATATTTTCATGACTGTTACATTTTAAAAGATCCACATTTTTAAAAAGTGCTTTGAAAACTTTAACTCCTATTTGCTGGAATTAAATAGAAATTTAATGTAATATTTTAGAGATAAGTAAAGCGAAAAAGATATATTTTCTATATCAATTACTAGTTACCAACAGCTTCTGAATCTTGAAACTAAAGTGTTTCCTATATGTTTAAGGTAAACATTTTATTGCTTTTGGTCATGATATACCATAAGAAGATAGTCAATAACTATGTCTGATATAAAAACCAAATTTTAGGTGTAATGTATTATTAGTGTGTAATATTTTTCTAAAAGCAAGGGATATTAAGTATATCACATATTTATTATAAAATTGATTTTCATTCTTACTTTTTGTCTTGAAGAATATAATTTCTGTATTCCCTTCCCAAGTATTTTAGAAAATTTATTTGTGATTCTTCCAATGTTGAATTTTTTCATGGGCATTTTCATGCTTTACAAATATTGTGAAATGATACTGGAGAAGGAAATGATTTGAGAAACTAATTAATATGTGTTTTGCTAATATTTTTTAGTGTAATTCTGATCTTAATACTTCTGATTTTCCCCTCAGTTATCACAGGGAGGGTTACAGACAGGGTTATGAGAGAAGGGATTCTAAATAGGTCTAATTAAAGAGAAAGACGGGGGAGCTTTAAGAATGAGTTACCATCTTTATTTCTGATATCTGACTTTACTTCTGATATAATAGAACACATGCTTCATCATCTAAGAAGAAATAAAATCATGATCCATACTGAAGCTCTTAATGATCTTTGGTCCAAACTAGTCCAAGGGGAATGTAAAAGTATAAAGTTCGAATCTTCTCTCATCTTTGTTTGGGTTGAGGTCACTGGTGGGGCAGAGCAGGGAACTATGTGGTTAGCTGTAGTGAAGACAGCTTTGAGCCAATGCTAAGTGTTATGTTCAAATGTTGCCAATATTTTTAAACTCTACTACAAAAAGAAACAAAGATCTTCAAAAAATGTGGACAATGAATTCCTTGTCTAGCTCCCTTTTACTTTTTTCTATTAACACATAGAGTCACAAACCCGTGTTACCAAGTCAAACACACTCACACTTGTAGATACATGTTCCCAGCAGGGTTTCGTTTGTGCTTAGTGCTGTGGTTTGGTGAAAAACCCTCTCATGTGTGTAGTTGTTTTCATTTTTGAGCTTGTCACAGCATGAAATCAGTGTCTCACTGACAGCAGATTTTTTTTTAATAGCCTAAGACTTTCAGGCTAAGTAATTTGAATGTCTGAATATGTAAGGATATGGCTCAAATGCGGTTTGTTTGTTTCTATCATTTCCTGTTATCAAAGAGTAGAAAAGTTACAGTAAAATAATGTTGTGTAGTTGATATTTGGAAAACCTGTTCTTTATGTTTCCATGATTTTCTAGGACAGAGTGAATAATTTATTTCCTAAAAATCTACAAATGCATAGTGTATCAATTATAAAATATCCAAACATCTATGCACTCAAAAAAGGATTCCAATTAAAGCCCCCCCATTCCTTCCATATTTCAAAAATATCTTAGAGACCAGTTTTGAATGTAAGATGTTTAGACATTGTAGTTTTATATAATTCCAAACCTAATGTTTCTTTCTTCTGTAAGTTTTACACTCTACAATAAACTGAATCAGAAGTTAGTTACTCTTAATGTTCAAAGCTATATTCTCAATTCCCCAAAGAGAAAGATGAGACCATGACCTTAAATTTATAGTGTGTATATTCACTGACTGACATGCGACAGGAGCATTGGATGAGAAGCCTCAGCTTTATGATGCTTTGGGTCAAATGTTGTTTTGACATCATGCTTACTTTACAGTAATCGGCATGTTAAACTGAGGAACGTTTGCTCATATATGCAAAAATCAGAATATGAAAAGCAGCAGTTTAGTAGCATTACAAGGCCAAGGGAGATTAAGGTTTACTTGCCTTGTGGTGCAGCTGATAAAACAGTTGGACTGCTTCCAAGATTCCTCAACTCCAGCTTTGTCATTTATTTTTCTCTGTCATTATTTTTATGGAAAAAAAAAGAGACTTATTTCCATGAAACTCTGAGGTGGTAAACCTGTACTTTGCATGAAATAAAAACATTTTTTGTAAGTGAAATGCATATGGAAATACTCCAGCAAGTTCAGTTTGTCTAGTTTGCTAAGACTTATATATAGGAGGAGCTAGGACAATTTTCAGAGAGTTAAAGAAAAAGGAAAAGAAAATATATTTTTATAGCCTTTGACCGAATGTGAACAAACCAAGTGAATGGTTAACCAATTTAAAAGTAACATTGTCCATATTTAACATGTAATAATTAACATTTATCTTTATAGTTTTGAAAATACTTCTTTTTATGTAAATATAAGTGTTCCTATGTTATAATCAAGCGATTTATGTTTGACAGACTTTAAAATAATCTCCTAGTTTTATGTTTTAAACTACTTCCTTAGCCTACCTATTTTTGTTTATACTGCAGTTTATTTTTTTAGACTTTCAGTAAATTTACATGTATTTATTGGATGCCTGCCTTATTTTCAAACTGTAGTTAGTATTTTGAAAAACAGAGAAGAATTAGTGAGGAGATTACAATCTAACTGAGTAAATATAACAGATATATTAAGTAAATGAACAATGACTCTTCTGATTTCTACTGAAGAATTTTTTTCTTACAGTAACAGGCAGCAACTATAAACTGTGTTACATAGATTAGTTCTGCACACGGATTGAAATTTTTGAGAAAACAGACATTCAAATAGTCCTATTTGTTAGTAAATCAATAATTATCTTAGAAGATGGAGGCAACTATTTTTTTTAATTAGAAGATAAGACAATATGATAATGATGGTAGTGGAGAAAACTTTTGAAGCACTTAATACTGTGTCACATTTTAAAGCTGTTTGAATTTTTCTAAATTTTTAGTGCAACAATCAATATGCATGCCTTAGCTTTATCCACCAGTGTTAAAAGGTATCAGTTCTAGCTACATAATTTGTGGGACACAGGGAATAATGAAAATTCCTTGTTCACAAATAATGAACAATTTTAAGGCAATGATAGCAGAACATTAAACCAAGTGCTCACCCCTCTGAATTGACATGGAGTCTTGTGTGTGCGCACAGGTTATAGACCCAAAATGCCAAGGCTCTGAAGCAGGGTAGAGTGAAAGTCTTGGTCAGACCTGATTTCCAATTCTTCAAATTCTTGTTCCTTGGCATAATACTAGTCCCTGATAATTAATGAAAAGCTGCATGTAAACTATGTAAGTGGCTGTGGGCTCTTAGAGATCCTTTGACAAATGATAATTATCATTTCCATTCTTATTTAGATGTTAGCTCTCTTTCTCTGAAGTTTTTCTCTTGCTATCAGACATTTCTCTGTACTCCTTTTTTCTTCACCTTTTCTTTGTGATTTTACCCAGTCTCTTCCCACCCCACTCCTTTCATTGGGAAATAAATCCGGGTCTTGTCCCGCCCTTTATTTTCTACAGCAAGGGTAGTCTTAGTGGTGGCACTCTACTGTCCCAACCACGACTCCATTCTGAGAACATGCTTTCATCAAACTTCCTTGACATCTGTAACAGATCAGTCCCGGAATGCATAATTGCTGGTTGTGTAGCCTGTGCAGTACAGAAAGTATGGCTATTCATCGTGGAGAGAAGCCCAGTCACTGAAGTTTAAATACACAGTAGTCCCCCCTTATCCGCAGGGATACATTCAGGACCACCAGTGAATGCCTGAGACAGAGGATAGTTCCACCTTTCACTTAAAGGAAATGTTTTGTAGCTTCTCGTTGGCATGTCCGAATTGAGAGGATCACTACTCTTGTGCTCTGGAGCTATTGTTGCATAAAATAAAGGTTACTTGAACACAAGCACTACAATACTGTAACAGTCACTCAATAGTTGAGATGGCCACTTAGTGACTAGCAAGCAGGTAGCATGGAGTGTGCAGAAGTTAGACAAAGAGAGGATTCAAGTTCTGGTCAGAGTGGGATGGGATGGAGAAGGTTGGGGCAAGATCCTATCACTCATTGCAGAATAGTGTGCTATAAGACTTATGAATGATTTATTTCTGGAATTTTTCATTTAATATTTTTGGTTAATCATGAGTAACTGCAACGTCAGAAAGTGAAACTATAGATAAGGGTAAATTACTACATTTGGTATCCTTTATAATATAAATACATTAATAGTTTGTTGTAGGAAATGTATAGTTTGAATAAATGTTTGACTCTCCATATAGTCCACATAGATTTCTACTCATTTCTATAGTTTCAAAAGATACGTCTTATATTACTCCATGAAGAGGAAAATGTTAAAAAATGTTGAAAAATAAAAGGAAAAGTTAATGTATATACAAAATCTGAACAGAAAAAAGTATGGCTGAATTAAACAGTTTTTTAAATTATAGGTATTAAATTTGTATGTGTGTGTATGTATAATTCTTTTGCTTTACATGGAAATGATATATATGTTTATGAACACTCAGATGTAACAAACACAAAAAGAATATCTTTGTACTGTTGGAACAATGTCAGGGAAGTAAGATATGCCTCACACATTTTTAGAAAAAACTTAGAAAGATGAAAATCATCCTATGTGATATAAGACTCAATAAATTGTGCTTTACATAATCACATGATATATGTTACTTTGTTTTTAAATCTTTTAAATGAAAATTATCTGTGATAAATAACTTGAGTTTGGATTAGAATATGCAAAGCCATCACTGGAACTTGTTAGAATGTCAGACATTTCTAAATCTGAAAGGAAAATTGATTACAAATGTATTTTTAATTTGGAGGTTCAAAGAGTTAATTCTTGAAGTCACATTCCCAATATAATTTAAAATCATCTAAGTTTTTGATGATTACCATGATAATTACAATAATTATTTATCTTCCACTATATGTATATTCAATACTATCTGTAAATTTACTAATTATTAAATATGTACTTTTACCTCTGAATATGTTATATGCAAAATTGAAATTAAATATAGATTAAAATAGAACCACATAAGCTGAATTGAATTTTTGATATATTCCCCCTGCCTCATATGTCTTACTGAGACCTTGATGTGTTTATCCTATTTTGGGTAGTGCTTACTATGGACTAAATGTTTGTATCCCTCCCAAACTTGTATGTTGAAGCCTAAATCCCCAGTGTGATGGTATTTGGAGGTGGGCCTTTGGGAGGTAACTAGGTCATAAAAATAGAACACTCTTGAATTGGATTAGTGCCATCATAAAAACAAAAAATACAAAAGGGAGATCATTTCACTGTCTGCTATCTGTCATGTGAGGATACACCAAGAAGATAGGCATCTGAAAATCATTAAGTGGGTCCTCATCAGACACCAGATCTACTAGTACTGTCACCATGATCTTGGACTTCCCAGAATCTGGAATTGTGAGAAGTGAATATTTGTTGTATAAGCCCATCCAACTCATGGTAATCATACCTAATAATAGGCAAACATGTAAATTGACCATACCTCTGCTATGCTCACAGCCAATCAGAGTGAGTATGCAAATTAACTCAACAAAGATGGCGGTTAATTTGCATATGTAGGTGCCCTGCAGCCTGGGTCCCAGGAACTTTCTCGGCACCCAGGTCACTGGAGGTAGGCCCCTCGTGGGTCCTGAGCAACCTGGGAAGGGCCTGAGCTAGGAGGCTCCTGGACAGGGGCGGAGCCAGTGATTGGAGGGAGCTGGGGGCCCCTGCCCAGGCCCCTAGGCTTTAGGCCTTGGCAGGGGTGGAGCTGGCGATCGGAGGGAGCTAGGAGGCCCCTTCCCAGGCCCCAAGCCTTGGCCAGAGGCTTTGGGCCTGGGCAGGGGTGGAGCCAGTGATTGGAGGCTATGGGCAATGGGTGTGAACTACAGAGGAAACACCTTTTCTGACCGCTCATTGGCTAAGCTCCCTGTAAGCCACTGGTAATATTCTTAGTAACTTGGGTATAAGAATCCAAAAAGGTGATCTAGGGATTTTCCACCACACTCCTGGAGAAAAAAATGAAGGTCCGCTGCTGGAGGGCTAAGAAATGTCATATCCTGCCCTGACCGGTTTGGCTCAGTGGATAGAGCATCGGCCTGTGGACTCAAGGGTCCCAGGTTCAATTCCGGTCAAGGGCATGTACCTTGGTTGCAGGCACATCCCCAGTGAGGGGTGTGCAGGAGGCAGCTGATTGATATTTCTCTCTCTCTCCCTCTCCCTTCCTCTCTGTAAAAAATCAATAAAATATATTTTTAAAAAAAAGAGAAATGTCATATCCTGCCCTAGCCAGTTTGGCTCAGTGGATAATGCCTAGGCCTGCCAACCACAGGGTCCGGGTTCGATTCTGATCAAGGGCATATACCTAGGTTGCAGGCTCCTCCCTGACTGGGGCCAAGGTTAGGGCTCATATGTTCCCTCACTTTGAAGTTTCTCTCTGTCTTTCCCTTTCTCTTCTACATTCTCTAAAAATCAATGGAAATATATCCTCAGGTGAGGATAAAAAAAAACAAAGAAAGAAATGTCATATCCTATGAAAGACACATCTTGAAAATGCCTAAAGAAAGTTGTCATTTTTTCATGGTGAAGGGACTGGAGTCCGTGTTGATGAAAACACCCTGGTGGCTGCGGTGACTGGCAGTGGCAGCAGCAGTGGGGTGATGTGGCTGGTGCCTTCCGCTGATCAACCAGGTCGCCTCCCAAAAAGGGAGTAGGACATCCCTTGAGGGCTCCCAGTATGTGAGAGGGGGCAGTCTGGGCTGAGGGACCATCCACCCCCCCAGTGCACGAATTTCATGCACCGGGCCCCTAGTTTGTTATAAGGCCCTGAACTAACTAAGACAACCCTGGGCCATGCTTGGGTGGGATCTACAAGATTTGTTCTTTTCTTTTGCTGTGCCACTCCATCAAACACCCAAATATATGTTAACATTATCCTGTTCACTGGATATGTTAACCCTACAAAACTTCAATATTTTCCATTTTGCAATTCTTCTTCTCTATCACTTATGTCCTTACTGAATCATTGCCAAAAGTTTAAAAAAAAATCCTCTTCTCTTCCCTTCTCTCTCTATCTCTCTCTCTCTCTCGCTCTCTCTCTTTCACACACACACACGCACACAATTACACTACACAAATTTTATCTGTGGTTATGTAATATACTTTACAAAAAAGTATTTGCTTATAGAAAACATATATTTTAGGCCTTTTCTATTAATGTAATAATTATTTTCAAAGAATTTGTGTTATTTTTAATTTATAAGCAGAAATCTTGAATTTGAAAATTTATACAGTTTTTTTAATGATTCATGAAGTAGCTGTCTATTTTAGGAATTTGGATGAAGCTACAGATTTTTATACTGGTACTAGTGGCCTGGTGCATGAAATTCGTGCATGGGGGAGTGCCTCTCAGCCCAGCCTGCACCCTCTCCAATCTGGGACCCCTCAGGGGATGTTTGACTGCCAGTTTAGGCCTGTGGGATCGGGCCTAAACTGGCAGTCAGACATCCCTCTAGCAATCCGGAACCATTGACTCCTAACTGCTCACCTGCCTGCCTGATCGCCCCTTATCACTCTGCCTGCCAGCCTGCTCACCCCCAATTGCTCCACCAGCTTACTTTCTCGCCCCCAACTGCCCTCCCCTCCTGGCCTAATTGCTCCTAACCGCCTCTGCCTCGGCCCCGCCACCATGGCTTTGTCCTGAAGGATGTTCAGAAGGTCTCCCGGTCTAATTAGCATATTACCCTTTTATTAGTATAGATTCTATCTGAAATTCCTTTGCAAAACTCTAAGCTTGAATAGAATTATAATTGTAAGGTCTTAGAGATTATGTGAATTAAATAAAATTATTGACCTTTAAATGATCAATTAAATCTCCTATGAATATAAATATGTTTAAGGATATTATTTTTAAAAGGTAGACTTTCGTTCAAGGTAGAAACATAAAGATAGACATGTAAAAGGAGTTGAGTAGCTTTTTGACTTAAGTGACTTCATCAAAAAGGAGGCCCCCGCGCAGCACTACTATCTTACTAAGTTACAAGCCACAGGGATTTCATGGCATCAAAACCACCGTCCTCTATTTGTGCTTAAAAGACCTCCATTCATTAGACTGGTAGGTTACATTGGCATTAATCAAATTACATTCTGGTTGTTTTGAATTCAGTTTAGATATGCCACAACTGATTCTCCTTTCAATAATCATATGCAGAAATTACAAAGCAGCAGTGAGTAGAGGACTTTAAAATAAATGAGTACTGGAACAACCAAACTCTTATATTTTTCAGGTGTATAATCCAAAATCTAAACACATGCTGAAAAGCTCCTTTTAAAAAATCAATAAAACATACTGTACTCATGACACCCAATGTTTTTTCATGCCAGAATTTCTGGTATCCCTTGAGATTTCCACAAAAAAAATGAAATAAAACTCTTGAAAATGAAATAGTTTTACCACCCCCGCCCCACCTGCTTTTCTAATTAGGCTGTTTTATAGTAAGATGACGATGAAGAATCATATGGGAAAATAGGAAAAGGGAAAGCAGCAGTGGTATTAAGATATCAAGGGAGAAACTACTACTTCGGGGATTAAATCATCATCGTGGCCCTGGCCAGTGTGCTCAGTTGGTTGGGCGTCCTCTTGAGCACCACAAAGGTTATTGGTTGGATTCCTGGTCAGGGCACATGCCTGGGTTGTGGGCTCCATCCTCCAATCGATGTTTCTATTTCTCTCTCCCTCTCCCTTCCTCTCTAAAAATAAAAAAAAAGTATTTTTTTTAATAAGTAAATTAACCGTCTAAGTGCTCTCAAATCTCCTGTCCATTGCCAACATGGAGTTTGATATCTCCAGTTTGGAAATCATATTCTTGATTTCTATATGTCTAAAATAGAAGAGCCAACTTTATTATTTGTGTCTTCTCTATTTCTTGTTTTTTTTGATATGAGCGCTTAGCTTTATCTACATATATATGTGTTCTGTGAAGACATTGTTTGGCGATGGACGTGCCCCTTTGTCAGATGACATTTAAAAACCTCAATCTTGAAACATTATGCCATCTCTTAATATATAATTCACAGCAAAACAGTATCATTAATATAATAATAGGAAAGTTAGGCAAAGTTCCAACTTTTCTCCTGAAAAAAGTATTATTTTTATGTTTCTCCTTAAAATATATCAAACATATTTTTAGATTTTGAAAATGTTTCTTTTAAAAAAAACCCACAAAAACAACAACTAAAGGTTTGATGATCCTGCAGTCCCTTGATCTGCCCAATGGGTAATGCAGCACTAGTTTTAAATGAAATGGGCATTTAACTGGCTAATTATGCAGAAATGGAATTACATTTGATATATATTTAGTAGATGAAAAATAGATACTTCAAGATAGTTAAGCAATTAACCAAATATCATGGAGACATCATTAGAAGCAGAATTAAAATTCAGTCCTCTTGTTAGTTTCTCATCACTCTCACCCACTGATATTTCACTATTGCCTGTAGGGCTATGTCTTTTATGTCTGCTCTAGGGCTAAAACTTGAAGAAATTATAGAGTAGGTGGGATTTGAAGAATGTGTTTTGTTTTTCCAGTTATACCCTCTTAATTTTCACTGCCCAGGGTCCTCACTATTTCCACACAGTCCTGACCTTCAACCCTATATGTTATCAGAGCGTTCTGGGTTCACATATTCACACTACTAAGCAAGTGATAGTTTAGATTTAATATAATATCACACTCAGGGATGTGTTCACTTCTAGTTGTCTTTTAAAAAGTGGTATTTTGAGAGCAGGATCATCTTTTTGTCAATCAGTTACATTTGAGGCATATACAAAACAGCCTATTTTCTTTGCAAGAAAGGTCTCCCTTCCTTCCTTCCTTCCTTTCCTTCCTTCCTTCCTTCCTTCCTTCCTTCCTTCCTTCCTTCCTTCCTTCCTTCCTTCCTTCCTTCCTTCCTGTTTATTTTTCCTTCTCCTCTTCCACCTCTTTATCCTCCTCCTCCTCCTTTTACTTATCCCCTTTCTACCTATCATCTATAATCTATCATCTATCTATCATCTATCTATCTATCTATCTATCTATCTATCTATCTATCTATCTAATCTATATCATCTATCATCTATCTATTATCTATCTATCCATCCATCTATCTATATCTCTTCTTTCTATCAAGAGATACAAGTGTACTGTTTAAAGTCTACTGTTTGTTTCTAGAAATTAAAACCTAAATCATTATATA
Organism: Eptesicus fuscus; assembly: GCF_027574615.1. Lineage (NCBI taxonomy): Eukaryota > Metazoa > Chordata > Mammalia > Chiroptera > Vespertilionidae > Eptesicus > Eptesicus fuscus. The sequence continues at coordinate 87,126,962 of NC_072475.1, read as the reverse complement.
TTTTTTTGATTAGCACAGTTAGTTGCTTCCAACTTTTCATATAAACCTCTCACTTGGTAAAATCTCTGTATTATCATGAGATATTAATTTATTTTGACAGTAGATTTTGAGTCCCTTTAGGGCTTAATAACTTCCCCTTGTCTGAGAGACCCAGGGACCTGTCTAAATAGCTCTGTTCATCTGTATAATGGTGAAAGCTTTACCTATCACTATATATCCCTGGTTAAATAAAATGTAGACCAGATGGTAAGCTTACAACTCACCTACAGATTAGTTTACATTTTTTCTTTTAAAATTTTTTATTGTTTCAAAAGAAAAATGTCTTAAACTTATGTTTCATTGTCACAAATTCAATTATGTGAAATGAGAGTCAGACTTCACATTGAGAAGTATTTTCTGACATTTTGTTAGTTTTGCTTGTGTAGTACTTCCAATTACATTTATTAGCCCTAAATATTAAACAGCTGGCAGAATTCCACTGTATATAAATAAGTCATTTGAGACCTGGACAAGTGCCATTTTGAATACAGCCAGCTGGTGCTTTTTACAGTTTCATTCAGCCCAGCAGTACTGATTCCACAGTGCATGCAGTGTTTAGGTAAATGACAATAGAAAAACATGTTGTGAATAGGGAACCTTATAGGAAATTCCACTGTGTAGAAATACAGCACTTCAGCCCTAACTGGTTTGGCTCAGTGGATAGAGCATTGGCCTCCAGACTAAAGGATCCCAGGTTCAATTCTGGTCAAGGGAATATGCCCGGGTTGCAGGCATGATCCCCAGTAGAGGGTGTGCAGGAGGCAGCCGATCAATGATTCATTCTCATCATTGATGTTTCTCTCTCTCTCCCCCCTCCCTTCCTCTCTGAAATCAATAAAAATACATTAAAAAAAAAGAAACATAACACTTCAAAGATTTGTAAAACCAAAGATTTGTAAAACCAAGGATATGATACAATATGCACCTGTTTGTTGAATTTGTTGAATATTTTGTCACCTGAGCTATGTTTTTAATCTTAGTTTTCTATGTGCCCATTTTGTAGAGCTGAGTTATGCCATGCAAATAATTGCTGCTTGGTTTATTTTTATTTTCTAATAAAATTGAAATTAGTTTATTTTCAGATTTATATTAATTATAAAAGTGTATTGGACCTAATAATGTGCAGTTTAGATTCTCATGTCATGTGGTGAATTTACTCTTTTGGGATAAGACAGAGTTCATTTATTTATTTATTTATTTATATTTTTAACTAATAATGCCTTCTATATACTGTATCTTTCTTATTGAGTAGATATGAAAGTCCTTCATCCTGTTATTATATCAAATTAATATTTTTAAAATGTAAATATATAACACCATTATATTGATAACATGCAGAAATGTAGGTACAGTGACTTTAAGATTTATGAATATAGTAAATATGAAGTAAATATTAATAAATGTAAATTAAATTATAAATTTGGACTTATAATTACAATTCTTAAAATATTCCCTTGTTTTGATTGAGTGTATGTTTCTATAAATAATTGGTAAATATCCTAGAAAATATTAATTGATGTATATGTTGTGTGTGTGCATTTAGGTGGGTATAAAAAGTCTAAAGTAACCAGCAGTCTTGTCACTGAAGGCGCTCCTCTGAAATAATGGGCCGTGACATAGCTCTGTGCCCTCACTTAAGGACTAGATTGAAAAAGATAGTATAACAACTCTCTTGACTTGTTGAAAATGAATCTATTATATGCTAATTAACATAAAAAATCTCTTAGCACTCAACCTGTTTTTGACAACATTAAACATGTTTAAACTATATTATTAGTATATACTAAATAAAAATAAGCATTCTGAAGAAATAGGTAATTTTAATGGGCAATAAAAAAAAAAGCTTACTTTATCCTAATGGTAAAAAAAAAAAAACAATAATAAAACTATCGCTGAATTTTGTTTTTCATTTGTTTTGTGATTTAATGGTTTGCTTACAAAAATAAATGAATTCATTCCTTTTCATAGTTACCCCTTTAACACCTACACATAAGAGTTGGTCAATAACGTGTTTTTGAAAAACAAACAGATGAAACACATCCAGATGGGAATAAGCACAGCAATGGCATCGTGTTGCCAAGGTAGTGACTCCACCCTCAGCCCTCACTTCCCGTCTAGCAGGAGCCTTTGACAAGGCTCATCATTAGCTTATCTTGTCCTCCTAGAACCCTTTTCCTCATGTGGTGTTGGAGCACAATTTTTATAGTTCTCTTGCTTTACTTGTCACTTCTTTTTTAGGCTCATTTGCTAGATTCTCCCAATATTCTTTATTTCTAATAATTAAAGAGCTCCAAACTCACTATTCAAATCTTTCTCTTGTTTTCCTACACTTATTTCCTAGCCATGGTCACCATCTTTATCACGACAAACCCTATCCATATTGCATCTGTCTTCACTGTGCTTCTGGATCTCAGATTCAGAAAGAGGAGAGCTTGTCATCTTTGCTTGGAAGTCTAATAGACATGCATAATGCACACATCTAAAATACCTTCATATCCCTTCCCCACACCTGCTCCTCCTGCAGTGAATCTTTTCCATCTTCATAAACCGGTCTCTTCCTCACACCACTCAAACCTCTGCCCAGAACAGTTTATTAGCATAGTGGTCCTTGAGGACTCTTTCCCTTCATACCCTCTTTCATTTTCTATTATCTGCTCTCGTCCACTCCTGGAAAATAAAAGTTCCATGGAACTTTGCTGTTTGTTTTTTTCAGTGGCTCTATACCCACTCTTGAATATTCTCTGGTTCATAATCAGCCCTCAATACATACCTTTGCAGGATTGAAGTAAGCCGGTAATAAGTGCTTCTTTCATGTTCTACCTAGACAGATGCTTGTACATAGAGTGTAGTTGTTAAATGGATCCAAGTCTACTTAGAAAACATTTATAAGGTTTTCTGAAGGGGATAAATTGCGGTTTTTCTTAAGAGCATGAAGAGGACCAAACAAGAATAATTGATCTTACATTATGAAATGAGAAATATACCATATGATACAAAGTGGAATGGATTATAGTATTAATGTCCATACTTTCATTGCATTAGTATTAATACCCTATCATTTATCCCAAGTATATTATTGAAAACTATACTTAGACCTAGCTAGTAGCTATATTCTGGGCTACCTTTCTCATCTTGAAAACTCCTGGTGTCCTGAAGATGCTACTTTGAGCTGTTAATTGCACCACATCAACCTGCTCTGACACAATTCTTTTTATTCCAAAAAATAGCCCATGCTTTCATTGACAATATTTTTCCACATCAGTTAGTTATTTAAAACAGTTATTATAAATACTCTATTTTTAACAGTGGAATGAGTAAGAAGACATTAATTTTGCTCAATATGCTCTGTAATTTATTATTACTATGTCTTCCTTTGGGCAGTAGCTCTGCCATTTTCTACTCAGATATAATAATGCAAAACACACTTTAAACTCAGCTACTTTTATTTAGAAGCATAATTTCAACAGCTGAAAACAGGTCTCTCACTGCACAAAAATTGGACCCTAAGACACTTCCTGTATGACACTATTAAACATCCTCCATCTGTAACAGTTCAAGGGTTTACTGCTTAACTGTTCCATGACCAATTAACCTAAAAGCTATATCTGTTTCTTTGATATATTTTACATATTATATTGAAATCAGGTCACACTTTCTTTTTTAACACTTCCTAGGAAATGCTGATAAATGAAAAATATTTAATCACTTTGGACCAGTTTAATTATAATAAAAGGTCTTAAAGGTTTGGGTGTTTTTTTGTTTTGTTTTTTCTAACTTTCTTCAAAACTCTGCCAGTCATATCTATGAAAACAGATAAAGCAAGACTTTTGGAGAATATAATAAATCAACCAATTAATTGAACACCTATTAGTATAAACTTCATTTGAATACTTTTACTTTAAAATTTTGCTTAAATGTTATCACATATTCTTTGCTAGGGTTGCCATACCAAAGTACCACAAACTGTTTGGCTTAAACCACAGAAATTTATTTTCTCATAAGCTGGAAGTCCCAGATCAAGTTGCTGACAGGGAGAGGTAGTTCCTCCCAGCGCTGTGAGGGAAGGATCTGTTCCGGGCCTCTCTCCTGGGGTTATAGAGAACTGTATTTGCCCTCTGTCTTCACATAGTCCTCCCTTGGTACATGCCTGTGTCCAAATGCCCTCCTCTTATAAAGACCCCAGTCATATTGGATTTGGGCTCACCTTAGCAACTTTATCTTAATTTACTTAACTCTTTAAAGACCCTATCTCCAAATATGGTTACATTCTGAGGTTCTGGAGGTTAGCACTTCATCTGATGAATTTGGGAGAAGGAACAATTCAGTCCATAACACATGGTTAAATGTCTACCTGTTTATTGGAAAAATTAAACTATATTCTTCCTCTTGCATTAGTTGATCAAGTATTTATTGGTGACCCCTAAATATTGTGAGATTAAGAGACAAGAGTGCATATGAAAATTAAAGTGGACTTTCTTCTCTAGCTTATCATAGTTCCCTTGAGTCTCCATTGTGCCCAACCAGCTTTAAACCTTTTTAAGAACTACCCCTGCAAGTATGTACATTTTCAAGCACTCTGCTAGATTCTGCAGCCACACAGAGGTCCCACTTAAAGATCGAATGAATTTACCTTCAGGGAAAATGTAACCTCTTTGGAGAAAAATGTTTGGGCAAATCGGTGCAGTATGAGGTAATACATACAATAGTATAACTGTTAAGAAAATGATGGAAGTGCACAGCTGAGGAGCCAGTGACTCAATCTCAGTGGGAGGGGGAAAATCTTAACAGAAAAGGCATCGCATGTATTGGGACTTAAAGATCAATGGCTAGCTCACTGAGTGGGTACTCGGAAGCAGCAGAGCAGGGAAAGGATGAACTTTGATTTCTGTGTCAGTGGAAGAGTGGCACAGAAGTGTGTCTTTTGGAACTGCCTCTCCTCCCAATCTATAACAATAAAAGTGTAGTATGCTAATTAACCGGCATCCTTCCAGATGTCCTTCCTTCCAGACAAAGCCACTGCGGGCAGGGGCGAGGCACAGGAGGCAGAGACCCATGGCCGCGGCAGTGGCAGGCGGCAGGCTGGGGCCAAGACCCTTGCACAAATTTCATGCATCGGGCCTCTAGTAATAACAATAAACACCAGGAGGAAAATGGGATAAGCAAAACCAAATCAACCATAAAGAGTGATTAAGATTACAATCTATGAGCTAGAGTGCTTGAGTTCCAATCTCTTCTGCCATATGCTAGTATGAAACTACAGGATTTTACTTAATCTTGTGGTAGCTTAATGTCCTCATCTGTCAGAATAAGATACTAATGATATTTAAGTGTATAGGTTATTTCTGAGGATTATATTAGACTAGAGGCCCGATGCATGAAATTCGTGCAAGAATAGGCCTTCCTTCCCCCAGCTGCCGGCACCCAGGACCCAGGCTTCCCTCGCAGCCCAGGCTTCGTCTGGAAGGTTGTCCAGAAGGACGTCCAGTCTAATTAGCATGTTATGCTTTTATTATTATAGATTGTATATAAAAAGAATTTAGGAAAGTGTCTGGTCAATGAAAAGCATTCTGTGCATGATTATGTTGAGGAGCAGGCAAGCCTAGGGAAATAGCACCAACGTATCAGAGAAGAATCCTGGGCATTTTGTGCTAGAATTCATGCTACACTAACCTAGGTTCAACATCTATAAAATTATTGGATGATTGTTTATATGGTAAATAATATATTCTGAGCCCTCTTGGATCCAGAGTTATAGGTAAATGGGTTAATTATCTTCAAAATAGCAAGGCTAAGATTTTAAAGTAGGAAACTATGAAAATAAATACAAATAGGGGTAAAATATACTGACTATAAAAATCACTATATATACTGCACTTATTATAAAGTAGCATATATACTATAGATAATATGCATGTTTATAATTAAGTAGAAATAAATGCCAAATGGTATTTATAACAACCTACATGGTTGTAGGATGTTGGAATTAGTTCTCCAATAACCAAAGTATAAAATTGATTGGAGTATCACATAAGAATTTTTACTTTCCAGTGCACTTATAAAAATCTGTAAACTGTAGAGTTAATATTGTTTTTCTTTAATACACTGCTACTATCCTACTTATAACCTTAGAATTGACTCAGGTTTCATATTTTGAAAATGATCATAATACAGAGTACAAATTGGTATATTTCACCATTAAGTGCTATGTAGTTCTAGATGCTGGAGGCATGTAATATTGGGAAAATAATATTAAGAACTACCCTGATGATAACCCAGCAAAAACAATTGCTTTAAAATATACCAATGTTAGTCTTAGCAAGCAGAACAGAAACTGGTCATCAGTTGTAATATTTGAAGGAGAATTTAGAGAAATATTTTTAAATAGTTAATTTTGGTACATCTATTATTTACATTTAAAATTTAAATTAATCTGTAAATTTTCTCTGAAATATTTTGTAGGAAGTGGGACAAAAATTTATTTGGATAATAAGTAGAGGTGCAATAACATACAGTTGTGGTTTTTATGGCTATAATACTTGAACCCACAAAATAAGATGTTCTGTTAAATACCTTTCTTAATATGGGCCATTTATAAAAGTTGTCAATATTTGAGATATCACACATAAATAAATAGTCAAACTGTAACAAAGAAAATAAGAATTCTGTAACTTATATAGTTAGCCATGAATTTTGAATTCAAATTTTTTAAAGTTCAAAATTGATCTGGTGATAATTAATAACTATTCCCCCAATTGACAGTGGATTTTGCATTACTGTGTGAATAATTGTTAGGATTTGATAAACCTATTTTCATAATTTAATTTGTCAATACGAAATGTTCTCTGTTCTCAATAATTTTGATATTGGAGCAATTACTTTTTGTTTGAAATTTTTAACAATTTGTTATTGATTTTTTTTTAAAGAGAGTAGAATGGAGAGGGAGAGAGATGGAGAGAAACTTCATGTGAGAGTACAACATCCATCCACTGCCACCTGCACACCCCCTTCCAGGTATCAAGCTGGCAACCTGGGCATGCACACTGACCAGAAATCAAATTGGCAACCTTTTGGTGCACAGGCCAATGTCCTACCAGGACAAGCCACACCAGCCAGGGTTTTGTTTGAAAATTTATTACACAAAATAATGTTCTAAATACATATCATTTAGCTCTTTGAGTCACTTCCAGTATGTTTGATATTTAAATATTAAGTAAATAATCTGGAATCATATTTTATGAACAACCCATGTATTATACATATTTCTAATCCTGAACAGGTGGTTATTTGAGATCCAATTTATTTCATTGCTTCAGCTTCTAATCGAATTCACTTTGGGCAATGAAACTTATATACCATATGTTGCAGCATACACACTATATATACAGATCATATATATTGCTAGAGGCCCGATGCACGAATTCGTGCACAGGTGGGGTTCCTCTGGGTGACCTGCAGGGATCAGGCTGAAACCCACAGTCCAATGCTGCCTATAGCTCCCACCTGCCATGCCCACTCATCCCAGCCACACTGTGCTTGCCGTGGACTTGTGCCCAATCAGTCCTGATCAGGAGAGGCTCACACTGCCACAGCAGTGCTCACCAGCCATGAGCCCTGCATCTGGTGCCCTCCCAAGGAGAGTGGCCTGTGGGATCAGGCTGAAACTGGCTCTCCAACATCTGCTGAGGGGTCTCCTATTGTGAGAGGGCACAGGCCAGGCTGAGGGATCCCACTGGTGCAAGATCAGGCTGGGGAGGGACCATGGGAGGGCTCCAGGGCATGTCCAGTCCCGATCGGCCAGACCCCAGCAGCAAGCTAACCTACTAGTTGGAGCATCTGCCCCCTGATGGTCAGTGCATGTCATAGCGACTGGTTGACCAGTTGACTGCCACAAGGATCGGGCCTAAACCATCAGTCAGACATCCCTCTCACAATCCAGGACTGCTGGCTCCTAACCATGCACATGTCTGCCTGCCTGATCACCCCTAACTGCCTCTGTCTGCCTGCCTGATCACCCCTAACCACCTCTACCTACCTGACTGATCACCCCTAACTGCCTCGGTCAGCCTGCCTGATTGCCCCTTACTGCCTCTGCCTGCCTGCCTGATCGCCTCAAACTGCTCCCCTGCCAGCCTGATCGCCCCTAACTACTCCCCTGCCTGCCTGCCTGATCGCCCCTAACCTCCTCTGCCTGCCAGCCTGATCATCCCTAACTGCTCTCCCCTGCTGGCCTGATCGCCCCTAACCACCTCTGCCTCAGCCCCCACCACCGTGGCTTTGTCTGGAAGGACGTCCAGAAGATATCCAGTCTAGCCAGTCTAATTAGCATATTACCCTTTTATTAGTATAGATGATAATACTAGAGGCCCAATGCACAAAATTCATGCAAGAGTAGGCCTTCCTTCCCCTGGCTGCTGGCACCAGCTTCCCTCTGGCACCCGGGACCCGGGCTTCCCTCGCAAAGGCTTCCCTCGCAGCCTGCAGGTCAGTGGCCTGGGCCTCTCTCTTTGGGGCGATCATGGAGCCCCTTGATTGATTGCCCCACCAGCCAGTGGCCTGGGCCTCCTCTGCTGGGCAATCATGGGTTAATGGCTAGGCCCCCGACCAATCGCATTGCACCCACCTTGACTGACCTGGCACCAGTGGGTGTCATAGTGTAGTCCTGGATGGTCATCCGGATGGTCATCTGGATGGTTGTTCCACTGTTCGGCTGTTCAGTCAATTTGCATATTATGCTTTTATTATATAGGATGATAATTTTTGTAGTGGAATATCTACCACTTTTGATTTGTTTACAATTGTTAGGTGAGGATTGAAACTTTCAATCCTCAAACATCTTTCCAGAAACTTTTTTTCTTTAAAAAAATACTATTATTTCAAAACATGTTAATATAAACTATGAAATACATAAATTGATATGCTTAAAATATGAAATTTCAATAAGGCAACAAGTTTCATCTAAAAATATAGCAATACCATGTTCACATATTTATTTCAAACCCATTAATCTTTGCCTATAGCTGAGGGGAATTTCCAGGTAAATATATCATATGGATTACTAATGAATCAAGTTTCTACCAAAACTGACCTTAAAATTAGTCCTTTCTGTATTGCAAAGACAATATTGTTTATTGTCACTAATACAGGACTGAGAATAAGACCCGAACCTTGGTTGGGCTAGGTTGGACCCTTATTAGCATTGTGACATTGTTCACTTTTATCTCTCTCTTTAGATGTTAATTAGTAAAGAAAATTTCAAGGTCCCTTTATATCATAAAATGCTTTTTCCAGGCCCTGTTTAATAATAAAAATTGTCTTAAAAATCTGTAATTACTGTAACTTATTCCTGGCTGTACCCTCCTTAGTTCAGCAAAGTTTTGGAAAAGCCTCTGTTGGCTAAATCAAAAATAAAAAAAAAAATTCCTTCTAGTCTCCAATATCCTCTGCTCACCAGTTCATTCTTCTTAGACCCTATGTTTGTTTTTTACTCTATAGTAAATTCAAAGTTTTTAAAATTCTCTCCCTTCTGATATTGTTGGCATGTTCTCTCTGTTCTACTTCCACCTCTAAAAAGGCTTCTTTTCTTAGTATTTACCATGCTCAACTTGAAAAACTTTTTTGATGTGGAAAACATTTCAATATGTATGCTTTGAAGAAGCCATTTTTACATTTTCATTTCTTTCATCAGCTCATCTTTCTCTTTCTACCCTGTAAGCATAAGCATTTCAATATAATTTCTGAAATTATTATTTTTCTTTTTTAATCATCTTAATTATTTCCAAAGTTTTAATTATGCAACTCCAAAATCTGAATTTCTATTTTTATGCTTCTTTCCCCCTGACTTCTGGATGACCTTTCTAATGTTTGAAAACATCTTTGTCTGTGTTTCATATTGATATAGCAGATTCTGCATATATTAAACAAAATTGATCCTCTTTCTCGCCTTTTTGTTGCCTCTTTGCTAGTGACTATTTTCAAGTCACCAAAACAGAATAGTGGCAAATAAGAAAGTATTTGTAACTAAAACATTCTGGATTTGAATCTAGGCTCCACCATCTACCAGGTTTTTGATTTGGGGCAAGTTGTTGAATTTCTTTGTTAGCTTTATTTGTCTCATTTGTAAAATTTGCTAATAACACAGCAAAGGATAGTGTTGGACAAGGATAAATCATGATTCATTGCCAGGAAAGCCCATAATTTCTACATAAAATGGTCAATATAATAATCAAATGTTAGCTTATAACCTCAGAGTCATTTTCATTTTTTCAATTTTCTCAAATCAAATATCCTTCAATTGCCAAGTCTTCATCCTGCCCCTGAAATATTACTGTCATTAAAAAATTAATTAATTCATTTGCCCACTCAATGAGTAGAATATGTGGGATTGTGCTGGATGCTATCCTATATAATAAAGATGTAATATGCAAATGGTCATTACACCATGTAGCGTAACGACTGACCGTGTAACGACTGGATCATGGATCAGCAGACGGGTGGGGCAGTGAGCTACAAGTGGGCGGTGGAGCAGCAAGCTATGGGGGGGGGGGCAGGGGGCACAGAGCTACAGGAGGGTGGGGCAGGGCAGCAAGCTATGAGGGGGGGCAGGGGAGAGGGGGAATGGAGGGAGCTACAGGAGGGTGGGGCAGTGGGCAGAGAGCTACTGGAGGGCAGCAGCAAGCTACTGGAGAGCTACTGGCACATGGATTCGTGCACAGGGCTATTAGTTAATCAATAATGAGCAAAATGGATAAGACCTCATCACCCCTCTCTTAGCTAACCACAATAACTGATTCATCTCATTCCATTTTTCCTTCAATCTATCCTAATCACTCTTGTCAATATAATGTCACCAAGTCTCATCTTTTTTTGAATCACTTGAGTGATAAGAAAAACCTCAGTTGCATTCCAAACAATCTCACACGATCATCTCCCATTCCTACTCTATTTTTTTTTTTTTCTGTTCTCCTTATAGTAACCAGTGTGATCCTATGAAAAGGTGAGTTTTTCCAATTTTCCATTTAGATACCAGGATTGGACCCTAACCTCCAACTCTTTCCTTTTCTCCCTCTGCCCTGGCCATGTTCATTTCCTCCTCTTCCTGGACATACTAGGTACACTCCACTCTTTGTGGTTTTTATACGCTTGATACCAGTGAAATCCTCCTTCACTGTGAGCACTTCTTCCAGGTCTTTATTGAAACATCACCTTTCAGGTGAGGTCTTCCTGGGCCATTCTTTTTAAAATCTCTTCTCAACATACACAACTGTCCCCCCTCCCTTGCTTCCTTTATTGCTTCTTCTTAAAGCATCCTACCTAATAAAAGGGTAATATGCAAATAACCATCACTCCGCTATGCCCATGATTGGGCCGGCAGGAGGCTGGGGGGCGGGACTTTGGGTGGCCTATCCGGCCCTTGAGAAGATCAAGATGGCGGCGCCCAGTCCTCTTAGCCCCAGCAGAGTCTGCCCAGTAGCAGCAGTCCAGGGTGTCCGGCTGGGAGGCACAAACGCCCAGCGTGAGCCGCGGGATCGCTGGCAAGTGGCGGCGGTTTGGGGGCGGGGGTCTCAGCCGCCCCCAAGCAGCAGGATCGCTGGCAAGCCAGGGCAGCTGGGGGGCGGGGGTCTCAGCCTCCCCCAAGCCACAGGATCCCCTGGCAAGCCGGGGTGGCTTGGGGACAGGGGTCTCAGCCGCCCCCAAGCCACAAGATCACTGGCAAGCCTGGGCGGATTGGGGGCAGGGGTCTCAGCCTCGCCCAAGCCACAGGATTCCCTGGCAAGCCTGGCTGAGACCCCTGCCCCAAATCCTCATGATCCCCTGGCAAGCCGGGGCAGTTTGGGGGCAGGGGGCTCAGCTGCCCCCAAGCCGCAGGAACCCCTGGCTGTGAAGACAGCTTGGGCTGGGGTCTCAGGCCTGCAGGGCCCGGCACCCAAGCCGCAGGATCCCCTGGCCGGGCTGGCTGCCTGGGCTGGGGTCTCATGCCTTCAGGGTCGGGCACCCCCACTGCATGATCACCCAGCCAGTGGCAGCAGCCTGGGCTGGGGTCTCAGGCCGGGAGGGTGGTGCACCCCCACCATGCTATCTTCAGGCCCGCGAAGGCAGCCTGGGCTGGAGCCGTGCACCCCCACCGGGCTATCCCCAGCCAGGCTGAGATGGCAGCCTGGGCAGGGGTCTCAGCCTGGCTTGGCTGAGATGGTAGTCTGGGCTGGGGTCTCAGCCTGGCCAGGGCTCGATCTCCTTCCAGGGGTGGCAGCCTGGGGTCTCAACCATTGAGTCACACCAGCCAGGCAGATATGGAGGAATCTTAAATGTTTTTTTTTTTTTTTTATAATATATATTTTATTGATTTTTTACAGAGAGGAAGGGAAAAGGATAGAGAGCTAGAAACATCTATGAGAGAGAAATATCGATCAGCTGCCTCCTTTACACTCCCCACTGGGTATGTGCCCCCAACCAAGGTACATGCCCTTGACCACAATCGAACCTGGGACCCTTGATTCTGCAGGCCAATGCTCCATTCACTGAGCCAAACCAGTTAGGACTGTCCAATATGCTAAAGAAAAAACTCTCTCTAATAAAGAGGGAATATGCAAGTGAGGGCATTTGGGGGTGACTGGGGTGTCAGGGGAGGGCAGTTAGGCATTGATCGGGCTGGCAGGGGAGTGGTTAGGGGGTGGTCAGGCTGGTAGGCAGAGCGGTTAGGGGCAATCAGGAAGGCAGGTAGGCAAGTAGTTGGGAGACAGCAGTCCTAGATTGTGAAAGGGATGTCCGACTGCCTATTTACAGGCAGTCGGACATCCCCCAAGGGGTCCCAGATTGGAGAGGTTGCAGGCTGGGCTGAGGAACCCCCCAAGTGCACAAATTTTGTGCACCAGGCCTCTAGTCCTATATAATAAAAAGCCTAATGTGCTAAGTGTCCAGTCATCCAGTCAGCCATTCAACCAATCAAAGCATAATATGCTAATGATATGCTAAGGCTGCTCAACTGCTCGCTATGAGATGCACTGACCACCAGGGGGCAGATAGTCAACCAGTCAACCAGTAGCTATGATATGCACTGACCACTATGGGGCACACCCTTCAACCAATATGTTAGCTCGCTGCTGGAGTCTGGCCGATTGGGACTGAGGAAGATGGGCTGGACAAAACCTGGAGCCCTCTCTTGGCCCCTCCCTGGCTGCCCAACCTCTTGCATCCCTCTCCAACCAAATCATGCACCAGTGGGGTCCCTTGGCCTGGCCTGTGCCCCCTCGCAATTCGGGACCCCTTGGGGGATGTCAGAGAGCCAGTTTTGACCTGATCCCAAAGGCCAGGCTGAGGGACCCCACTGGTGCACCGGCCCTCTAGTACCACTGTATAAGAACACATAACTTTTACTTCTTTATCTTATTTTTTTGGTATGTCTTTCCCATTATAATTTAAACTCCCTGAGAAGAGAGATTTCAGGCCATTTTGCCACTACTATAATTCCAGCACCTAATAGAGTTTCTAGTACATAACTGGTATATAATAAATACATGTTGAATTAACCAATGAAAGATAGCTTCATTTCTCACATTAACTGCTTCCTGATACCCAAACTCAGTCAGTATTTTTGTTTGTTATGCCTTTGTTCATATTCGCTTCATCTGCCTGTAATGTGTTTTTTCCTCCTTCTCCCTCACCACCTACTTTCACTAGTCAAAAGTGAACTTATTAAATTTATTGCCTGAACGCCAGTTCTTAGCTGTGGTTCTCTTTCTCTGGTCTCACATAGGCATTGCCACTCTTTAACGGTGCATATCCCATTCTTCACCTTTCAAGTTCTTTTGGCTATACTACCAAAATATTTCCAGAATTTGATCTGTTCTCCCTACCTCCACTGATAATATCCTATCCTCTGTTGCCTGGACTATTATAATAACCTCTTAATGATCTCACTTCTTATACCTTTGCTCTCTTCATTTTGTTTTCCACACAGAAGTCTATGACTATTACATGAGTCATACCATCCTATCTAATAAAAGTGTAATATGCAAATTGACCATCACTCCAACACACAAGATGGCTACCCCCATGTAGTCAAAGATGGCTGCCCCCATGTGGACACAAGATGGCCACCACAAGATGGCCAGCAGGGAAGGGCAGTTGGGAGGGACCAGGCCTGCAAGGGAGGGAAGTTGTGGATGATCAGGCCAGCAGTGGAGGGCAGTCAGGCGTGACCAGGCCGGCAGAGGAGGGAAGTTGGGGGTGACCGGGCCTGCAGGGGAGGGCAGTTTGGGGGGCCCAAGGCCTGCAGGGGAGGGCAGTTGGGGGGGCCAGACCAGCAGGGGAGAGCAGTTAGGGGCAATGAGGCTGGCAAGGGAGGGCAGTTAGGGGTGACCAGGCCTGCAGGGAAGAGCAGTTGGGGGGGGATCAGGCTTGCAGGGGAGGGCAGTTAGGGGAGACCAGGCCTGCGTGGGAGGGCAGTTGGGGGAGAGCCAGCCCAGCAGGGGAGAGCAGTTAGGGGCAATGAGGCTGGCAGGGGAGGGCAGTTAGGGGTGACAGGGTTGGCAGGGGAGGGAAGTTGGGGGGGACCAGGCCTGCAGGGGAGGACAGTTGGGAGGGACCAGGCCAGCAGGCAAGGGCAGTTAGGAGTGACCAGGATGGCAGGGGAGGGCAGTTAGGGGCAATCGGGATGGCAGAGGAGCAGTTAGGCATCAATCAGGCTAGCAGGGGCATGGTTAGGTGGTGATCAGGCTGGCAGGCAGAAGCAGTTAGGGGCAATCAGGAAGGCAGGCAAGTGAGCAGTTGGGAGCCAGCAGTCCTGGTTTGTGAGAGGGATGTCCGACTGCCTGTTTAGTCCTGATCCTACCGGGGTCCCAGATTGGAAAGGGTGCAGGGTGGGCTGAGGGACACACACCCCTGTGCACGAATTTTGTGCAACGGGCCTCTAGTGTCTGAGAATAAAATCTGAAGTCTCTTACAGGACCTCTTCTCTCAACATAAATGCTCTTGTACTCCACTGCCTCTCTGATGTATTGTTTCAGCACTTCAGGCCTGAATCACTCAGTTTCAGCCACAGTAACTCCCTTGCTCAGTCTTGATTGCAACACCACCTTCAATCTCACAATGCATGGGCTTTCTGTCCCCTCAGTCTGAGATGCTTTATCTACAGACTAGAAGCATAGTGCATGAAAATTCTGCACTCAGGTGGGAGGTGTTCCTGACCCCACCCTGCGTCCTCTCGCAGTCCAGGAGCCCTCAGGGGATGTCCAACTGAGCTTCAGTCTGGGCTCCCTCTGCGGGAGGTGACCTAGGGCAGGTCAGGGGATGGCACGGGTGGCCCTGCCCTGAATTGCCCCCACCGGAGTCACTGATGGCCTCCCTCTGCAGGAGGCAACCTCTGTGGGCTGATCTGGGAACAGCAAGCGGTCTGCCCCGCCCTGCCATGGTTGCTGGTGGCTTCCCTCTGCAGGAGGCAACCCCTGTGGGCCTCTCTGGGGATGGCGAGCAGCTTGTCCCGCCCTGAATCACCTCACAGTGGTCGCCGGTGGCCTCCCTCTGCAGGAGACGACTGAGCAGGTGATCAGGGTATGGCGCTGGCCCCCATCACCCTGCCCCTGGTCGCCACCATCCCCCGCCCACCCTATTGCTGTCTCCTCCCTCTGCTCACTGGCATGTGCCTTGGCTGGCCTGGCGCCACCTGCTTGCTGGCCTCGGCTCCGCCGACCAGACATTCCACCATTCGATTTGCTTATTACGCTTTTATTATATAGGATATTCTCTTGGCCTGTTTTACTGGTTTTATTTAAGTAGCTGCAAAAATGAGAACTGACCTCTGATTACCCTATCTAAAATATCATATTCATCAACCCAAGTATGGTCTTCTATCTCCTTACCTTGTTTTCATCTTTGTTTTTTCATCATGATCACAGCTCACCTATCATATGTGTGTGTATGTATGTGTATGTGTGTTTACTGTTGTTTTCTCTTGAGTAGAACATAGCGTCATGAAAACACTAGTGGCTTTATTATTGTTTTCCCAGGACAAAAAAAGGGCCTGGCCCACTTAAGTTTTCTGTTCAATGAATGATTGTCTAACATTAGACTTGCACATGCATATTTCCATTCTTATAATGCAAGATTTTCAAGGGCAGGAAACCATGATTTCTGCACCTCTATTATAATGATAGCCCCCAAAAATAATTTTGTAGCATGTAGGTATTCATTAAATAAAATAAATTAGTTAGTTTGCAGGTAACAGCCATGTAAACGCTTATTAACTACCAATACTATCTGTTAAGTATGTGAACAATCTTATAAGAAAAGTACTATTATCTTCATTTAGACATGAGATAACTAAAGCTTAACACACTGTTCTGTATAGTGTAAACTGTAATATAACAATAATACATAATGTTGGGTCTGAGCCCTTTTGCTGGGGACAGGACCTCTGTAGACAACGGGCATTGGAAGAAGTCACGAGCGGCTGCAGGCAGATGGGAGAGACTCTACTGTAGACACAGCAGCCATTACACATAAAGTAGTGCTTGCAAACACAGCAGCCAGACAAAGTAGTCTCACCACCAGCTGGTCAGCAGTATATTCTATACTAGTTCAGACAAAAGAACCTTCTTATGTAACCTCAGTGTTACATAAAATAAAGGTGCAACTGTGTAGTATGTACAGTGAAACTACTGCACATGCATACGGCAAATGGAACTTTATCATCTGGTGTACTCTGGTCAGGGTTCCCATACATAGTTGATTTTATTAAAACATAGAATCTGCCTATTAATGTCTCATACAAATAGATTATATACTTTTATATATATATATAAAAAGAGGTAATATGCAAATTAGTCGGGACACCATAACAGTCACAACTGGCTCAGGAGGAGGCTGCACACACAGATGGGCCCAGAGCAGAGACACAACACACAGGGGGGCCCGCCCCTGCTGGGAGACCCGCCCCTGCTGGGAGACAGTACCCCAGCAGTCCCGCCTCTAGCACAAGCTCCAGAGGAAACACCTTTTCTTACAGCTCATTGGCTAAGCTCCCAGTACGCCACTCACAGTGTTCTTGGTAACTTGGTTAATAAGAATCCAAGAAGGTGATCTAGGGTTTTTCCACCTCACTCCTGGAGGGAAAAATGAAGGTCTGCTGCTAGAGGGCTAAGAAATGTCATATCCTTCCCTAGCCGGTTTGGCTCAGTGAATATAGCCTCGGCCTGCGGACCGCAGGGTCCAGGTTTGATTCTGGTCAAGGACATGTACCTAGGTTGCAGGCTCCTCCCTGACCAGGGCCTAGGTCAGGGCTCATGCGGGAGGCAACCAATCAATATGTCCCTCCCTCTCACATTGATGTTTCTCTCTGTCTTTCCCTCTTTCTTCCACGCTCTCTAAAAATCAATGAAAAAACATCCTCAGGTGAGGATAAAAAAGAAAGAAAGAAAGAAATGTCATATCCTATGAAAGAGAATTCTTGAAAATGCTTAAAGAAAGTTGTCATTTTTTTGTGGTGAAGGGACTGGAGTCCGTGTTGATGAAAACACCTTGGTGGCTGCAGCGGGCGGCAATAGCAGCAGCAGTGGTGTGATGGGGGCGGCACCTTCCCCTGATCATCTGGTCGCCTCCTGCAGAGGGAGGCCTACTGATTGCTTAGGCCTGCGGGGAGCAGGCCTAAGCAATCAGTAGGTCATCCCCTGAGAGCTCCTGGACTGTGAGAGGGGGCCGGCTGGGCTGAGGGATCCCTCCCCCAGTGCACAGATTTTGTGCACCAGGCTTTTAGTTTAAAAATAATAGTAAAAGGTAGTGAAGTCAATGCCTAAAAAATTACAAAACTATAGTACTTGGTAAAGTGTGGAATATTATTGGCAAAACTATTACTCCATATGGAATGGCAATTTTACCATAGAAATTGTGGTTACCTAAAACAAGTTTGAAGAAAACCTACTAAAAAAAGAAGAAGAAGAGGATATAGGGAAAGATAGAACTTAAAATATATTTGGATTATTTTATACGGAAAAAAAGTCAGTGTATTCCAATCACATGTTTAGTTAACTGGGCTTAAACTGAATAACAATAACTTTACTTTACTGTTTCCCAGGCACAGTATACTCTTTAAAATAGACAATCTATTTTTGTTTACAACATCTCTAGAAAGAGTTCACAGTTATGTTCGGATGTGTGAATTAAATTATAGTATATTAAACTATTAAGTAGCAGAGCTAGGTTTCAAACCCAGAGTCTGTCCCTAGAGTTTTGACCCTTAATCTGGGCTTTGCAGATGCTCCATGGATAAAGGATTAAAATGTTCCCGTGAAGCATGGTTGCTATCCTTGTGGGAAGAGCAGGAGAAAGTTTCTGTAGCTTTAAAATTGGTTCTATAAAGCCACTTATATTTCAGGGAAATGCTCTCAAAAACTATATTTATAGTGTTAAAATAAACTTAGTTATCTGAAGATCTGTGAAACTTAGCATATGCTCCACAGTGACATGAGTTAATTTCATTTCCGTCACTGTGAGTGCTCCGCAGGTATGTGGTAAATTACTATGATTCCTGTGGCTGTAACCCATTATCATAGCAGGAAATTACATGAATCTCACAACTGATATGAAATGTACTGCTGCCATTGCTATGCATTAATATCTTAGTAGTTGGCCATTTGTAATAATTCTTTCAATGCCCATCTTAGCACAGTCTTCAGTCTAGACATGTTAAAGTCATGTGCATGGAATTTCCCCCCATTATTTTCAAGTAGTTATACTGAATTCTAAGATTATCTTTTTATTGGGCAATTGTATATTGAACCTTTTACCAAGAATTGAAAACATGATATCCTAATGGTCCTATACCCTAAAATTTAAGGGAAATTTATTCTGTAAAATGTAAAGTCATTTAGCAATATATATGAACAGGAAGACAGAGTAAGAAAAATATCTGATAGCATAAAAATGTTCTGTTTTTCTGTTTCATGGAATAAGCAAATGGTTTATTAAATAATTTTTAACTATATTGATCTCCTCTTCACAAAGATCATTTTAGGTAATGTTATATTTCATGGTTATAGTTTTTAAAATAACATTTTTGGAATTATATGTCTGTCTTACTTTATAAATAAAAAAATATTTAACCATTTAAATCAAACCTCTGTAACATAAATTATATCTTTCCTATCCTTCCTTTGATATTGATCTTCTTCCCCACATATAAAATATAACTTACAATTAGCAGATTTAATTGAAAAACCTTGACAATGGTAAATTTAAATAATATCTTTATGAGGTATGTTTTATATTTTAATCCATCATATCTGTTGCAAATCAATTCATTTGGCTAGATAATCACATTTTCAGTAGTTATTTAAACATTTTACATTATTTTGGTAGTTTTCTCTTTTTGAGGATTTTTTTATTGTCTAAAGTTTTACATATGTCTCTTTTTCCCCCAGTTGATCCCCCTTAGCCATTCCCACCCCAGGCAAGCCCCCACTGCCCCAGTGTCTGTGTCCATTGGTTATGCTAATATGCATGCATATAAGTCCTTTGGTTGATCTCTAACCCTCCCCTCCCTTACCATTTGTCTCTGGATCTCTTTTTGTTCATCAAATTATGTTCACTATTATATCCCACATATGAGTGAGATCATGTGATATTTATCTTTCTCCAACTGGCTTATTTCACTTAGCATAATGCTCTCCAGATCCATCCATGCTGTTGCAAATGGTAAAAGTTCTTTCTTTTTTATAGTGGTGTAGTATTCCATGGGGTAGATGTACCACAATTTTTTAATCCACTCATCTGCTGATGGACACTTAGGCTGTTTCCAAATCTTAGCTATTGTAAATTGTGCTGCTATGAACATAGGGGTGCATATATCCTTTCTGATTGGTGTTTCTGGTATCTTGGGATATATTCCTAGAAGTGGGATCACTTGGTCAAATGGGAGTTCCATTTTTAACTTTTTGAGGAAATGCCATACTGTCTTCCACAGTGGCTGCACCATTCTGCATTCCCACCAGCAGTGCACGAGGGTTCCTTTTTCTCCGCATCCTCACCAGCACTTGCCATTTGTTGATCTGTTGATGATAGCCATTCTGACAGGTGTGAGATGGTATCTCATTGTTGTTTTGATTTGCATCTCTCGGATGATTAGTGACTTTGAGCATGTTTTCATATATCTCTCGGCCTTCTGTATGTCCTCTTTCAAAAAGTGTCCATTTAGATCCTTTGCCCATTTTTTGATTGGATCATTTATCTTTCTTTTGTTAAGTTGTATGAATTCTCTGTAAATTTTGGAGATTAAACCCTTATCTAAAATATCATTGGCAAATATGTTCTCTCATGCAGTGGGCTTTCTTATTGTTCTATTGATGATTTCTTTTGCTATGCAGAAGCTTTTTATTTTGATGTAGTCCCATTTGTTTATTTTATCCTTAGTCTCCATTGCCCTAGGAGCTGTGTCTATAAAGATATTGCTATGACATATGTCTGCTATTTTGCTTCCTATTGAGTCTTGTAGGATTTTTATGGTTTCCCATCTTACATTTAAGTGTTTTAGCCATTTTTAGTTGGTTTTGTGTTTGGTGTAAGTTGGTGATCTAGTTTCATTTTTTTGCATGTATCTGACCAAATTTCCCAGCACCATTTATTGAAGAGACTGTCTTGATTCCATTGTATGCTCTTGCTTCCTTTGTTCAATATTAATTGAGCATAATGGCTTGGTTGGATTTCTGGGTTCTCTGTTCTGTTCCATTGGTCTAGATGTCTGTTCTTGTGCCAGAACCAGGCAGTTTTGAGAACCCTGACTTGTTAATATAGCTTGATGTCTGGTATTGTGATCCCTTCAACGTTGTTCTTCTTTCTCTGGATTGTTGTGGCTATTAGGGGTCTTTTTTTATTCCAGATGAATTTTTGGAGAGTTTGTTCTAGATATTTGAAATATGCCATTGGTATTTTAATGGGGATTGCATTGAATCTGTGGATTGATTTGGGTAGTATGGACATTTTAATGATGTTGATTCTACCAATCCATGAACATGGTATGTTCTTCCATTTGTTTATGTCTTCCTCTATCTATTTTTTCAATGTCCTGTAGTTTTCCAAGCACAGGTCTCTTAGGTCCTTAGTTAAGTTTATTCCTAGGTATCTTAATTTTTCCTTTTGGTGGTTTCTTAAAAAAAAATTTTTATTGATTTTAGAGAGGGATGGAGAAGGAGAAAGAGAAACATCAATGATGTGAGGTAATCATTGATCAGCTGCCTCCTACATGCTCCATACTGGGGATTGAGCCCCTACATCCTGGGTATATGCCCTGATTGGGAACTTAACTGTGGCTCCTGGTCCATAGGTTAATATTGAACCACTGAGCTATGCTGGCCAGGCAAGTTTTTGTTTTTGCTTTTAATTGCAACTCCACCATTTCTTAAATTTTAATATTCTTTTCTTCATCTTTTAAAATTTGTTACTATCATTTCCAAAAATATTTATCATAAATTTACTGACATGTTATTTCTAGAAACTTTCCTCTTCTTTCAAACATTTTTAAAAAATGCTTACATTCATGGAATGGGTCTTATATTTTCTCATTATAAGGTCACTCTCTGACACATAACTATACAGAGTATTGATTTTTTTATTGAATGCCTTCCATATCAAAAAGCACACTCTGTGCTTTGTTAGTTATATAAGCTTAACATTTTATACATAATATTTAATTCTAGTTATTCTTTATAAATTACTTGGTTTTAGATACAGAAATAGATGTTTAGAAGGAGAAAAAAGACCAAACTAGGAGGCATGTTGGGTAGAAAGAATAATACATAAATAATTAAATAAATATGCCTTTTA
Organism: Eptesicus fuscus; assembly: GCF_027574615.1. NCBI lineage: Eukaryota > Metazoa > Chordata > Mammalia > Chiroptera > Vespertilionidae > Eptesicus > Eptesicus fuscus. The sequence goes on along the minus strand of NC_072475.1, from coordinate 87,105,116 downwards.
AAATAAAGACATATATAACAATGGATATAACATAAATACAATAGGTATTTAAGAACAGGTAATCTGTCTTTCTTTTCCATTACTCAATTTTTGATGCAGACCTTGACTCAGTCATTCAATAAATATAAATTGATTATTTCTGAAAGGAATTCTAGAGTATAATGAGAACACTGTTCCATAAGAGAAACATTAAAGACATGCATGGATTTATATCATGCAATTAGATGTTTTTTCAGCTGATACAATTTTTCAGTACAGGGATCTTTCTGAAATATGAATTAGTAATCAAAAAACTCTAACATAACGAGCAGCTGTTACGCTGCACTTGTAGAGGTAACCTGTACGCATTCATAAAAAATTGTGTATGTCTTTACGATCTTTTGAGTAATGTTCAGTGTACATTTATTCAACAAAGGTCACCTTATGGCTTCTCTTCAGATTTTTGTAGTGCTCTTTCTAAAGCCCCTCACCCCCCTTTTCAAGAGAACCAGCACCCAGTTTAGAATTAACCTTGTATCTGTTTTCCGTAGTTTCTCACGGTAGCACATGAAGTAGAGACATGTCAGTGGATATTGTTCAAGTGGGCCCAGACCTTTCTGTCCTAAGTCACTGCATGCATACTCATTGCTCAGTGCCCTATTGTTTAGCAGTAGTGGAACCCAACTTATTAAACAGGTCTGTCCTTACACATCTTCTGGTTTGCTCACACTTTTTTTTCTCTGTATTTGCCCTATAGAAATCCTAGCCTTACTACCCTTCCATTTCTTTTTTTCTTATTCCTTCTCTAGGACTTTTCTTGTGGTGTTAATTCTTTCTCTTTCCCCACTACTTTTTTCAGGAGGTCACATAGAGAGCATTTCATCATTTGCTTGTGTGACACATATGTCTCTCCCTCCAGCATCAAAACTTCTGCATAACAAAAATCACACTTTAACTTTTGACTATCCATGGTTTCTGACCTAGGTTTTTTTGCATATTTAATAAATGCATGTGGAGTTGAATACAACTTCTATCATACAAGCATCTTTAGAAATCACCAATCACCATAGAAGACTGCAATGGGAAACTATCAAACTATAGCAAACATAAAAGTAGCAGTATGTCTAAAACAAGTTGTCTCATATTCATACCTCAAGAAATATGTGACTGAAGGTAACCCTCCTCCACACACTGTTTACATCTATTTGTAGTGCACACGGTTTGCATTTACAGCCAGATGCGAAATAGAACACTATGATTAGATTTACTTTGTTTGTTATAATAATATCATACAGTTCTTTGTGGAAGGTAGAAGATGAGGTTATTCAGGTGAGCTTCTACATAAGCTGTACCTGGGCTTTGGCAAAACTGGAATTAAAAAACAGATGGAATGAGGGCTGAGCTAAGGCCATTCTACAGAGACAGGGGCAGGGCTATCTAGAAAATGTACACATAGTTTCTGAGGAGATTTGGAAATCTTGGAAGCTGTTTCTGAAATATGCTGTCAGGTCAGGTAGAGAACAGAAATGACAAATCCAGTTAAGGGACATATAGCATTGGTTCTCAACCTTAAAGGTCCATTAGAATTCCTAGGTAGTTAAAAAAATAATTATGAAGCACCCATGAAGCAGTATTTTAGAAAAGTTTGCTTGCTAATTTTTATATGAGAACCATAGATGTAAGGGAATTAGACAGATTGTGGTCAGTAATACGGGACATTTGTCCACAGGTACAAAGTTATGACTACAGCAGCCCTGAGATCTCAGTACAGTACGGTATCACTGAATATAGCTGAGAGGAGAATAACTAACATTAAAGCCGTAGAATGGTGAAGCCAAATGCTCTAGCTCTTGTCTCAGTCTGGGGGTTAAAGGAGCTGAGAAGCACTGAGAATGAAGATGGAAGCATCTGTGAACATGAAGTTCTGGGTAAAGACAGATAATTCAAGGGAGAGGGTTATAAGGGACACAAGGATCCCCATGCCATCAAGCTTTCTAGAGACAGTGCCCTTAATAATCTGTGTGTTTTTATAACTACAAAAAGTACCAAGACCTACCCAATATCCTTGATAATCCTAAACAGGTTTGTTACACCATCCTGGTCCTAACTCTTGCTCTCACTCTCTGAAATCCTTCGTTGGCTGTCCTCATTAGTAATCTCTGTCCTGCCCAATCAGCATGGTGCAGTGGTCGAGTGTGAACCCTTGAACCAGGAGGTCACAGTTCGATTCCCAGTCAGAGCATGTGACAACATGACAGGGTTGCAGGCTTGATCCCCAGTAGGGGGCATGTAGGAGGCAGGTCATCAATGATCCTCATCATTGATGTTTCTATCTCTCTCTCCTTCTCCCTTACTTTCTCTGAAATCAATAAAAACATATTTAAGATGTCCTTTCACCCCTGCCCTGGTTTTCTTTTTAGTACACTTATCCAAACTGGGGCATTGTCCTCCCTATATTCATTAAGACAGTCCTAATACCATTATCAAATTTCTGCTGAAATTTAGAGATGAGTGTGGGGGGATAGATAGTGGTCATTACTATGAAGATAATGGCCTACTATCCTAGTCAATCCCCTTCCAGGAATTTCTATTCTTCGTCTCTGGCCTGCATCTTGTTACTGATACTGGCTTTCCAACATCAAATCTCCTTCTTCTTCCTCCTTGATTTTCTGGTTACAAATGTAATTCTCTGATTTGACCAAAAGTCAACATCAATAGCAACAAAAACCCCAAACCCAAACAATTCTATTCCTTATTAATCTCAACTTTTTACTCTAATTTTTTATATAATACCAGAGGCCTGGTGCATGACATTTGTGCACTGGGAGGGGTGGGGTCCCTCAGCCCGGCCTGCACACTCTCGCAGTCCAGGATAACTTGAGGGATGTCCCCACGGGGAGAACTCGCTAGCAGTGATCCTGGCTTCTGGTTGAGCAGCGCTCCCCCGCCCTGTGGGAGCACACTGACCACCAGGGGACAGCTCCTGCATTGAGTGTCTGCCCCTTGGTGGTCAGTGCCCATCATAGTGACCAGTCATTCTGCTGTTTGGTCGATTTGCATATTAGGGTTTATTATATAGGACTGTTAGAAATATATGTATGTATATACACACAGATAGATACATCTGTATGTATGTCCTTTGAGACCAGAATAGGCTAAGAATGACTATTTATAAATAACTGGAAGTATAATGACTTTGATAAGTATTTCTGTGCCTGACACTTGATAGTGACACTTTTATTGTAAGCAGTTATGCATCTCCATGCTTAAAATATTGATGAGTATTGTCCTAGCTGGTTTGGTTCAGTGGATAGGGCATCATCCTGCAGACCGAAGGGTCCTGGTTTGATCCCAGTCAAGGCACATACCTCCGTTGCAGGCTTCTCCCTGGCCCTGTGCCTAGTCAACTAGTCAAAGCACATGCAGGAGGCAACCAATCTATGTGTTTTTCTCACATCGATGCTTCTCTCTGTCTCTCCCTCACTCTGTCACTCTCTCTAAATATCACTGGAAAATATCCTTGGGTGAGGAATGTACACACACACACACACACACACACACACACACATATGCATACACACACACACACACACAGATAAACATTGAATTTTGAAATGAGTGTGTGCAAGGGAAGAAAAATGTAAGAAATATAGAGAAAGAATAGTATGGACCAACTTAATATCACTTATAATCATTGAATGCAAAGTTAATTATCAGCCTTTTATAATGAGCAGAAATTGATTCTTATTAACCAGTGAAATGCAAAAGCAATATTGTAAACATAAGAATATTGATTGTTTTTCTATTAACATCTGCAGATTTTTAAGAAATTGAATTTATGTCTTATTAATTAAATCATGAAGTTATTTTTTTCTCACTTTCTTGATATGTTCCAAATCATGTTTATCTATGCCCAAAATATATTTCAGGTTCTCCATCTTTAAAGAAAGAAAAATGCAAACAGCCCTGGCCAGTGTGCCTCAGTTGGTTGGGTGTCTTCCCATTCACCAAGAGGTCACTGGTTAGATTTCCAATCTGGGGTACCAGCTCAATCACCCTGGGGAGTGCAAGAGGCAGCTGATTGAGTCACATTGATGTTTCTCTCCTTCTCCCTTCCTTTCTCTTTAAAATCAATACAAACATATCTTTTTTTTAATGCACACATTTTCTCCTTTTTCCAATTACCAAGTAACTAAAAATGTATCCAAGAGAGTAATTAATATTCATAAAAATCCTTAATTACTATAATTGAGGTTTGTCAGAATGATAGTTATTAGGTTAAATGCTGATTAATTATTAAAATATAGGTTTTCCCAAAAAAATATGTTTGAATCAATTGTAACTGGACAACCAAGAGATTCAGGCTGCCTGTCACTACTTGAGCCAGTTAAGCAGAGACAGGGTTGAATCATATCTGAGCATTTATTCCAATAATGCCAATGGTATGGGCGAGCAGCAGATCATCCCAAAAAATCCGCTGTGCTCCTTCCCATAGGCCAGCTGCTCATATTGGGTAGGAGGCAAAGTTTATGTGGGAGAATAAGAATTCCAAGCATAGGCAAGTAGGCAAGGTATAATGGTTATAGGTTACCGGCAATGCAGGTGGGGATGGGGGGGGGGGTGTTGCCAAGGGAGGGTGCCTCTGGACACCTCCGGGACCAGATTGCAGGCAAATAGGGGCTGGGCATTGCAAAGGGTAGGTGCTTCCAGGACTAGATTGTCCCAGCCATAAGGTTGTACATCTTTCTATAATGTAGGCAGTTCTTGGAAAAGGAGGATGGACTGCATTCTAATATTAGCTCCCATGTCCCAGGGCATACAACTCTCAGCCAGATTAGAATGTGCTTTCTCTAACCAGAACAGAACAATCATGGTTAAGAGAGCATGATTAATATTTCTTATACTTGTAGCTATTTTTCAATATTCTATTTCTGCCTCTAGCACAATGACATAGAACTGCTATCTAGAAAATATGAATTAAGAGTCTCCTTTGTATCTTACACTATCTTTTGATGATGGGGAGGTTCACTGTGATTATGCTGTTGAGAATAGATTTCAGAGTGACCTTGCTAGGGAGAGGATATCTAGATACAACTGGTTTCCAGTGCTATAATTTGGAACAAGAGAACACAACACAACAACAGGGCACTGAGTTCTGTCTGACTTCTGTGGTCTAATAATAAATGCTTGGAGTAAGAATCTACATATCAGAATTGTTGACTTGGGAGCTTTAGAAAGAATTTGAGCTCCTCCTAGTTCAGTATCCCCTTCTGCTGAAGACAACATTGCTTCTGCGTACGCCTTGCAGATGTTTTCTTTTTTTAATTTCTTTATTGATTAAGTTATTACATATGTGTCCTTATCCCCCCTTACTGCCTATCCCCTCCACTCATGCCCTCATCCCCCTGCTGTCTGTGATTTTCTTTAGGAATTAATACAGTGAAAAGAAAGAACCTTTGAACCACCCACTTCTATATGGCACCTGTTTTCATTTTCTGAGTCTGCCTTAGGACAGTGATTGTGGCAATAACATAACTATAATAATGTATGAACATTACATGTTAGTTCTTGGAGTAAGAAAATAGGGTAAATATGGACATTCTTTAAAATTATATAGTGTAAGGTTTACAACAGCAGTTTTAATTAATGATTTTTGCTTAGCTGCTGCTGTGTGAAAATGCTCATTTAGGGATTTTTGTTTCTACTATCTTCAGTCCTTAGTAAATTCCAGAGTTAGTGACAATGTTTTTGTAAGTGGTCTGAGACAGCAAGCCACTATCACTTACAGGCAATTTGGTCTTCATTACAAATTAATGAAGTGATAATTGCTCTCTATAACCTTTTACATTCAAAGCATTGTGATGCTGTTTGCATTATCTTTCTGAGATTTATACCTCTGCATTCAAGGACTTGTGATAGCTTGCCGAATTAGCATTGAGAGGGAAATTGTTAAACCAGAATGAAAGCTCTATAATTAAAATAATAGTTTACATCAAATTATGAACATCTCTTTATAATCTCTTCTCTGTTTCATGACTAGTACAAATGCTGCTCATACATAGCAGAAAAAATTTGCAATCGATTCATCAAAGTACAAACTCATATTTATTCTGAAAAGGAAATCTTGACCTAAATTTTTTAAGTCAATTGGTTTGTTTTTAAATAATGATGTCATGATCTAACTTTCTTAAAAATGTCCACAGAAAACATTTACTCTCTGGCGTTTTTGTTGGCCCTGTCTTTACAGTGCCATTGGAGAACCAATGTGATGACCACAGAGGTGGTTCCACATCATAATGACTTTTCAACACCAGAGTATCAGAGTTTTGAGGAACTACAACTCGGTTCACTCTTCCTTCCTTCCTTCCTTCCTTCCTTCCTTCCTTCCTTCCTTCCTTCCTTCCTTCCTTCCTTCCTTTCTTTCTTCTTTCTTTTTCTTTCTTTCTTATAATTTTTTAATCTTCACCTGAGGATACACTTATTAATTTTAGAGAGGAGGGAAACCCACAACCTAGGCATGTGACCTGCCTGGGAATCAAACCAGCAAACCTTCCTTATTCAGGTCTATGCGCTAACCAACTGAGCTATGCCAGTCAGGCTTTTTATTTTTCTGGTATTAAACATATACATTAATTTTGCTTCAAATATGACTATACTATTATAAACATCTCAGTGTAAAATCCTGAGGATTGAGACTCTCATGTATAGTTTTCTTCTTAAAATTTCATAGAGTGGATGGTTGGAAATGGTGTATTGTTGATTACTAGTAAAAGCACAGTGTGAATATTTTATTTTCTTGTATTAAGATATAAATGTGTCTTATATATTAAGTCTAAGGTTTTCCAAAATACTCCAAATTTGTTTCTTTGTTGGACCTAAGTCAAAACAATTTTGTCTCCAGAAAATTAATGCCTTTTTTAATATTCTAGATCTTGAATGATTGAGATTATTAAAATAAGTAGTGGTTTTTGTTTTTGTTTATTTTTAGTTTTGTAGGAGAGGTAGGGGGAATAAGAATTGTTTTAACTGTATTTATGGTGGTCCACAAATTAGTTTTGTTAATTTAAACACCCTAATGCAAATAATTTATTTTTCTAATGATGTCAAAAGCCAAATAAATGTCATATTTATTTTCTTGTGGTTATCATCAATTTAATATATTAACATTTCATCTTATTTTGTGATCAGAAGTTATGGATTGAAATTAATTTCTATGTGTTTTTAATAAATACATATAGAAAAAATGTCAATGCACCTTAAGTGACATTGATTTTGTTTAAAGGTATGTAAAACTTGCCATTCCCTTAATGGAGAAAAATTTAGGATACATTTATAAAGGGATTCACAAGGATTGTGTTTGTTTATTTATTTAAAAATTAAGATATATTATCTAACAAGAACTTTATATGTGTTACTTCCTTAAATTATTTCTACATGTATTATAAGAAAAAAATTATATGCATCTTCCGAAAGGTGAAGTTTTATGTTGCATACTACCAAGCATATGAAGAGGTCTAATATTTAGCAAAGGCATTGAAGCAAAACTAAATTTACCTTAACATGTTTCATGAATTAAATATGGCATTTAATAAGAGTTATACAATACATTCTTATGTAATAGGAATGATTGGGGTATGGAAGACATCAAGGAGAAAAGAACACAGTCCACTTGGGGTAATACCATAAACAAAATAACAATCAAATGTATATTTAAAAATAGCAAAAGACTTCATATTGACGAGAACATGGTATGTGCTTAGTGAAAAATAATTCACTAATCTCAATTCAGACTTCTAGCAAAATATAAATGTAGGTTAGCACCAGTTTTTGGAAAAACACAAATGTCAAATGAGAGTTATGCATAGGTAATGGGGAGCCTTTTAATTCAAGAATGTCATGGTAAATATTGTACTTTCCGGGCAGCAGTAGGCAAAACTGTTATAATCATGGAATTGTAAGCAACACAAACTATCTGATGCCAACTTAGAAGCTTCTCAAAACCTGCTCTAAGGATCGGAGAGGCAGGGCTTCAGTCTTCTAAAAAGTCTCAAAACATTTTAAATGTTTTTACAATAAAGCATTTGTATTAGGGTAGCCCTCACTGCTATAACAGCAACAACACAAATTGCCATTTACTTATTTTTTCTTGTGTAAAATTAAATGTGGATAAAATGTATTAAGAATTGAAATGTTTACTACACTTTTATCTTTTGTTCTTTGTGCATAACTATTTTATCTTTTATTTTGAGGCAGGAAGAAGGGATGCTTATATTTTTACTTCAAATTTTTTTTCATAGTCCACCATTGACTATATTAAAAATGTCATACATGAAGATACATGGTCATAGCATCCTTTAGATTTACTTTGCTTTTCCATATACTGATTTTACCAAAATGTGGCCCAAATTGGGAGAATATTAATTTAGGCAGTCATATTTTTTCATTATCCTATCTAATAAAAGAGAAACATGCAAATTGACCATACCTCTGCTATGCCCACCAGCCAATCAGGAGAGATTATGCAAATTAACCCAACCAAGATAGCGGTGGCCGTGGAGCTGAGAGAGCAGGAGTCTTGGGTTGCCCCCGGTGATGGAGGAAGCCAAACTTCCTGCCCGCCCTGGTCGGCCCTGGCCTCCATTCAAGGCTTCAAAGTTTCAATTATAGAAAAGAAATAAATCCCAGATACCTGCTTCCAGCTGGCCCTGGCCTCCTCTCAAAGAGGTCTCCACTGAAGGAGGCGCTGAAAAAAAAAAGAAAAAAAGGAAGGGCTGGGAGCCTGCATCTTTGGGGGGCATGGCCAGCCTGAAAAAAGCCCTCAGCTCCTAACCCAGGGTGGCCACACTTCCATGGGTGAGAGTCCCTGCTGGGGAGGTTGGCCAGCCTGCAAACAACTATCAGCCCCTCACCCAGGCTGACCACGCCCCCCCAGCGGGGACCCTCACTCCATGGGGACATGGCCGGCCTGAAAACCACCACAGGCCCCTCACCCATGCCGCTCCATGCCCCAAGGGAACCCCACCCTGATCTGGGACACCCTTCAGGGCAAATCAGCCGACCCCTACCCATGGACCAGGCCTCTATCTATACTAATAAAAGGGTAATATGCTAATTAGACTGGGAGACCTTCTAGGAGACCTTCCAGATGTTCTTCTGGACAAAGCCATGGTGGCAGGGCTGAGGTAGAGGCGGTTAGAGGCCAAGAGGGGAGGGCAGTTGTGGGTGATCAGGCTGGTGGGGGTGTGTGGCCATTGGGGGTAAGCAGACCAGCAGGGGGGCCAGTTAGGGGCAAGCAGGCCATCAGTGGGGGTCAGTTGGAGGTGATCAGGACAGCGGGGGGGGGGCAGTTTGGAGTGAGCAGGCCAGCAGGGGGGCAGTTGGGGGCAAGCAGGCCAGTGGGGAGGGAAGGTGGGGGTGAGCAGGCCAGCAGGGGGGGTAGTTGGGGGTGAGCAGGCTGGCAGGGGAGGCAGTTGGGAGTGAGCACACTGGAACAGGGGGCAGTTTGGGGTGATCAGGTTGGCAGGAGGGCATTTGGGGGCGAGCAGGCCGGCAACGGGGGCAGTTGGGTGCGAGTAGGCCAGCAGGCATAGTGGTTAGGGGCAATCAGGCAGGTAGGCAGGCAGGTGAGCGGTTAGGAGCCAGCAGTCCTGAATTGCAAAAGGGATGTCTGACTGCCAGGTTAGGCCCGATCCTTGTAAACCGGCAGTAGGACATCCTTTGAGGGGTCCCAGATTGGAGAGGGTGCAGGCCGGCTGAGGAACATGCCCTCCCCCATGAACAAATTTTGTGTACTGGGCCACTAATTTTTAACAAAAAACAAACAAAAAATATCCAAAAATATACAATAAAACCATTTTATAGTGTTATTGAAGATGCCTGAGTTGAATGTTTTGTGTGTTTGTTTTAATATATTTTTATTGATTTCAGAGAGGAAGGGAGAGGGAGAGAGAGATAGAAACATCAATGATGAGAAAGAATCCTGCATGCCCCACACTGGGAATCCAGTCGGCAACTCAGGGATATGGCCTTTGCCAGGAATTGAACAGTGACCTTCTGGTTCTTAGGTGGTGCTCAACCACTGAGCCATGCTGGTCTGACTGAGTTGAGGTTTTAATGCTGGAATATTTTGTGGTCTAATGAAATGCTAAGCAACTTTTTCCCTGAATGTCCCACAAACTTCAATGCAATTCACATGTATTCCTCAAAAGTGTAAATTACTCTGTGTCAGTGAATTCAGAGAACCTTGCAACTGAAAAACTCAAGAATGTTATGGTGTTTTTCTGCATCATGACCTTTAATGAGTAACACTAAAGTTTCAGCTTATTTATTTTGTATTTTCTGTGACACCCTCATCTTATTTATTCATTATTCTTAACTTATTAAGTGCCTCTTTTTTTTTTTTTCCCTCCTTTGGTTCTTCAGTGGGAAGAAATCAGTGGTGTTGACGAGCATTACACACCCATCAGGACTTACCAGGTGTGCAATGTAATGGAACATAGTCAAAATAATTGGCTGAGGACCAACTGGGTCCCCAGGAACTCAGCTCAGAAGGTCTATGTGGAGCTCAAGTTCACGCTACGAGACTGTAACAGCATCCCATTCGTTTTGGGGACCTGCAAGGAGACTTTCAACCTGTACTACATGGAGTCTGATGATGATCATGGGGTCAAGTTCCGAGAGCACCAGTTTACAAAGATTGACACCATTGCAGCCGATGAAAGTTTCACGCAAATGGATCTTGGGGACCGTATTCTTAAACTCAACACTGAAGTTAGAGAAGTAGGTCCTGTCAACAAAAAGGGATTCTATCTGGCCTTTCAAGATGTTGGAGCTTGTGTTGCCTTGGTGTCCGTGAGAGTGTACTTCAAAAAGTGCCCATTTATAGTGAAGAATCTGGCCATGTTTCCAGACACAGTGCCGATGGATTCTCAATCCTTGGTGGAGGTTAGGGGTTCTTGTGTTAACAATTCCAAGGAGGATGATCCTCCTAGGATGTACTGCAGCACCGAAGGTGAATGGCTTGTACCCATTGGCAAGTGCTCATGCAATGCTGGCTACGAAGAAAGGGGTTTTATGTGCCAAGGTAAGTCCTCCCTATTTTCCTTAAAGTGGTATTTCTCACCTGCGAGTTTATCGTAGAGTAATTGAAACAAATTAATTTAACCTATACTCACTTGGCAGCCAAACGTGCCTTAAACAGAAGAGTCTATTTATAGACTAAGTTTATCCCACTGGATGTGTTGATTCATAGTTTATTTTAGAAATATTAACATGTTTGAGTATGTGGTGCTGGCATATACCCCACTAGAGGTGTAACTTCTGCTATTTTTAAGTTTTCCCTGCTATTTAATGACTATGGAAATGTAACTCTAAGAAAAAATAATCCCCTGTCATTTTCATGTTGAGAAAAGAAACATCTTTGACACTCGGGCAGGTAAACTAATTCTAACAGAATTAGAGTGTGTTGACTAGGTTTGTGCTTTCCTATCTCATAGTAGAATGTATTATATTGCTATAAAACTAGTTTTTTTCTTATACATTAAAATTTTAAATGTATAAATGCATAGAAATACTTAAGTACCTAGTCTGTAGAATCTAATCTGTTTTAACACTTTTATTTGCTATTACACTATGGCAAAGAAGTTGAGTTTGTTATTATACTTAAGGCCATTCAGTAAACCTCAAGTCCACAAGGGAGAAATCACTATACTTTATATATAAATTTACCTTTCTAACAATCTGAATGGAACATAGCATTTTGCTTTTGACTACAGATATAGTTTATAGAAAAAAATTTTAATGAGAACAAATGGTACACGCTAGCCTCATACTTCTTGGTTTTATTTAGATCCTTGGCAATCACCTTTAGAATACTGTTACTAAATATAGTTTTGAAAGTTCTAAAATTGAAACAACATACTAGCTACTACTTACTTATATACATGAGTAGAGGGAAAACTCAATAGTTTCATTATCCACTTGAATGGTGTTTTATTTTCAGTATTATTTGTGATATATGATGTTTGTGATATTAATTTTAAATAAAATGATTAAGACTTAGCTGAAGAGGAATTAAATATTGTCCACCATCTCTAATTTCATCCCTATGGAACCAATCTCTGATACTCATACCAGGAGTGGAATCATGTGTCTCCATTTTAATAATATGTATCGATTTAAACAAAGATATCTCATGAAGTATTACATTCAGCAAGAAGTCTAATCATTAGATGTTTGGATTTTAAATAATTTTACATAGTGCTTTATATCTCATTCGAAGTTATAAGAAACAGAAAATTAAGTATCAGTGAGATAAATAGAATCACATAAAAGCGATAATAGACATAAAGGATTCAAATTATGAGCTCATTATACATGCTAACTTGAAGACAAACTTCAGAAGAATTTTTTTAAAAAAGAGTAATGTTAAGTGGTATTCAGAAAGTTCACAAGAAATTCAGAATTACTATTATTTTACTAACTGCATCTTAATTTATTGAAACACTTTTTTAAAGTAACTACTATGCTATTCAGTGATATTTCATGTCAAATTACTCCTAGAGAACACATTGATGTCAGTTTTACATCCTTGAATTGTGTACTTTATTATATTGAAGGACATCACAGCACCTCTTTGATATAAAAATGCTATATTATTGCAGACTTTATCAATGGTTAAAAATACTAGTTTTAGAATAAGATATATATATATATATATAGATATATATATATGCTTAAATACAAACTATTATAAGAAAATATATTGGAGATAAACTAATAGCAATAATTTTAGTAGAAGTGGAGATGGTGAGATGGTGTGTGAAATGGGATGTGATTGGAATTTAAAAAGGGATGATTTTTAGTCATGTGATTTGAAGGTGGAGCATAGCCTTAGAGTTATTTGTTGACATTTGCTAATTTATCAAGTTCTCAACACCTTGGTTCTGTAAGAGCGTAGGCCAGCTTGGCTTGAGGCTTGTAATTCTGCTATTGTTGTCAGTTCTGGTGCTAGTGTTTGTTATGATTTCCTTCCTTAACTTTTAATTTTATGATCGGTTTTTAATAAGATTGTAGGCTGGTCAGAATAGCTTGCTATGACTCTCACAAATCAGTGTTTGATCACAAGTACTTCAGGCACACAGAGACATGGTAATGCTTTAAAAAGGTAAACATGACAAAATAGCTAAACATGTGTTTCATTAGTTGTTTATTTTGTTGTTTTTTGTTTATAAAATATGTCACTCTTTTGAAAAATAATCATAGGCTTTTAATTGACTAAAACAGAAGAAAATGAGACTCCTTCACTTTATTTCAACAACTTTTATTGAGAACCTACTTCATTCCAAGCACTGTAGTAACAATGCAAAGGATATTTAAACATTAGTTAAGCACTCAGGAGATGCCAGACACTGTGCTGACTTGTTAAATAATATTTATGAGTTATTTCATTTTTCCTTTGACATAACCTATTGATGTATACTGTTATTACCTCCATTTTTAAGTGAGAACAAAGTTTGATAGTTTAAATGTCTTGCCTTAAGTTCCTTAATAAGTGAGTGTGAGAGTTGAGATCTGAAATTAGGCAGTCTGATCCCAAGGTCTGCAGTCCTAACCTCAACCCACAAGCTTCCCTATGATTCAGTCCAGTGGTGACAGAGACTAGGAAACCCCCAGGACACAAATTCCACTGGAGTTACAGTTCTGTATATTGAAGAGGGATGAGTGGGACCACAAAAAGTTGGCACAAAGTAACTAAGAATCTGTTAATACAAGGTTTATCTATTTCAGTATATTTCCCAGATTTTTCTGTTTCTAGATTTTTAAGAAAGAAGCATTGCTAGCCAAATGCCATACTGTGGGAAGATGAGGTTTAGCCTAATTTAGTAAAATCTGGTTATGTGGATTGTCATGCAATTTATATATGCATAAAATGTCTGCCAAATTTAACTCAATAAGTGTTTTTGACCATCTATTAATACAAATGAATAATGTACCAGGCATAGGGGAAACATGGATGAGTAAGTCATTTTATCTACCTTCTAGGAGCTCACAATCTAGTAAGAAAGACAGATACATAAGTGGATAATTTTAGTGCAAGACAGACCAATAAATCTTCTACCAGGGGAACAGAGGTGCTTTGGTAAATAGGGGAAGAAGACACTAATTTTGAGTATTTCAAAATTATTAATGGAAATTGTTCATTTATAATGAGAAGCCTTTGCATTGAGATTTTGGACTCTTTATTATTGTGTTTAGAAAATTTTGGCATAAAGAGAAAGAGCTAATGACCTTACACAGCTTATACATTTCAGAAGTTGAGTTTTATAATTTGTTTATTGAGTCATTATCTCAAAATGTGGAAAATTCCCATTAGAATTCTGGTTGTTCCACAGGGAGGCCTTACAGGGGGTTTACATTTCATAACACAGTTATTTTATGACATCAAATGAAATATTTTGAATTATCTGTCTTACTCTTGACAGTCGTTGGGACAGTTATTAAATTATGAAAACATGAAAATCTCTGCTTGATTGGAAAATTATATTGATAAAAATATTTTGTATTAAAAAAACTCATCCATCACTCTCAGAGCTATAAGAAAAACCAAAATTGTCTTTGTATAGGACTACAGTTCTAACCAAGGCATTATCTACTCTCATACATAATGCAAACTTTCACAATAGCCCACTTATTCCTAAAGTGAGAAAAAGTAAAATCATATGGTATTTGTCTTTCTCTGGCTGGCTTATTTCACTTAGCATAATACTCTCCAGATCCATCCATTCTGTCCCCAAAAGTAAGATTTCCTTTTTTTTTTTTTTTTACGGCTAAGTAGCATCCATTGTGTATTCGTACTGTAGCTTTTTTATCCACTCATCTGATGGCCACTTATAGGCTCCTTTCACATCTTGGCTATCGCAAATAGTGCTGCAATAAACATAGGGGTGTATATATTCTTTCGAATTAGTGTTTCAGGTTTCTTTGGATATATAACCAAAAATGGAATTGCTGAGTCATAAGGTGGTTCCATTTTTAATTTTTTTAGGAAACTCCATACTGTTTTCCATAGTGGCTACACCAATCTGCATTCCCATCAACAATGAAAGAGGGTTCCCTTCTCAAGTAAGGCAAATACCATACTTGCCAGCACTTGTTTGTTGATTTATTGATGATAGCCATTTTGACAGGTCTGAGGTCAATCTAATGAACAAAACAAACAAAGTAACAAAATAGAAACAGACTCATAGAAAAAATAGCAGACAGACAGCTGTCAGAGGAGAAGGGGGTATGGGACTGAGTGAAAAAGGTGAAAGGATTAAGCAAACAAACAAACAAAAAGACCACTCATAGACACAGGCAACAGTATGGTGATTTCCAGGGGGAAAGGTAAAGAAGATAAAGGGGGACAAATGGTGACAGAAGGAGACCTGATTTGGGGTAGTGAACACTAATACAATAAACAGATAATGTATTATAGAATTGTACATGTTAAACCTATATAATTTTTTAACCAATGTAACACCAATAAATTAAATAAAAATAAAAAGTTTAAATGAGAAAAAGTAGATGAAAGTATCTTTTAATCATTTATTCAGCTAATGAACATTTATTGAACCTCTAATATGTGATAAATTCTATTAGACATTAGAAAAGGAAGATGAACATTATGACTGCTAAATTAGTTTGGTTGTTTAAAAATATGAGGTTGTGTGTGTGTGTGTGTGTGTCTGTGTGTGTGTGTGCACGCGCGCGCGCACATATAAGTGAATACGTGTCTTAAAATGTAAAATGTTTTGGTCTCTGTCTCAAAAGGAACATAGATTTTTAACCTAATTACTAAACAAGATTAGGTTAATAATAGGCTGAAACAAAGGTATTAGTATTGTTGAGGAAGGAGATATTGATAAGGGAGGACAGAGTGATGGGAAATTAACATTTTCTGCAAAATGCTTTATGTTGCTGGTCTCTTTTCTTTGCTACCTAAGAAACATGAGAAAGTAAGAGTAGAAAATGCAGATTTCTCTTTAAAAGATTGGTTGGAGGAAGAAAATTAGGGAGCAATGAAAGGCATATTGGTAAAGAATCATTCAGGAATTGTGTGCTGAGCAAACTCGAAATACAGAAAAAGGCAGCTCTAAGAGAGTAAAAAGTACTAATTATGATAAATTTGGTAAGGTAGAAATCCACATTAAAAAATTACACAAGCTTAAACTTATAATGGGGTAATGTAAAGATTAGTAAGAAAAGTAAGAAGTCATGCATCAGACTTGGTTTGAGAGTGCAAGAAGCACTTTCTTTAATATATAATTTTAAACTATGGTTTTTGTTTTAAAAAGTCATTTCTCAACTTAATGATAGAGTAAGAAATTGTGGTATCTCTTAATTTACTGTGTGTGTGGCTTAAACCTCATTTAGGTCATGTTTCTGGGATCTGGGCAATCTTTCTGGATGTTGAGAAAATAGTCAAATTTCAGGTTGAGTTGTTTTTATAAGATGTCAATAAACATCCTTTAAAAATATAACATTAAAAGTTAAAATTATAAACCTAAATCATCTGCTATTTGCTTTCATTCATTGACTATCATGTTTTATGTGATTTATTTCATTTAGGAAATCCATCATACTTCCTACATTTCACCATAACTCTTTTCACTTTTAAAGATTGGAGGTTTGGGAAAATTTCACATTAATTCCAAGGGGACCTCATGATCCTTATTATTTTTTTATCTTGGCTAATGAATTCTATTATCTGCTTTGATTCAGTTTGAAGAGAAGAAATGAGAATGCTAATGGCTTTTTATATAGTCAATTAATTACATTTGAGGCAGATCCGGGAGGTTACTATAAATATTCCTGCTCCTACAAACTTTGTTTAGACTTAATGTACCAAGTACCTTATTAATGTCACTGAAGAATCTGTTGCTCTGTGTTTTATCTCTGTGCATTCATCGTGGAATGTTAACTTTCTTCCTTGTTCTTGTACATTAGCAGCTTTATAGAAAAGTGTGTTTGATGTGATGTATCAAGGCATGGAGACCTGTTGAGGATTATTTGTAATTATGTTTGTTTCACCTAAGACTTAACAATACCAACTCTTACTCTCCACTTACTTCTCTGTCAATTCAGAAACTGTCTTAAAGGAGCTGTCAAGGTTTCCATAACAGAAAGGTTCTGCTTGCTTTGACAGAGGAGCTAGAGCAAAGGAAACATCTCAGTAGAAATTGCTTAGCACCTACTGAGTCTATGTGCACCTTCTAACACTGCAAGGTGTTCTTTTGTTGTAATGAATTCAGAAGCAGTTCTTCCAGTTTTAAGACAGGAAGTTTCTTTTCTTTTTGTTGGAGCATTATGCTTAGAACCTGGTAGAATATAATTAAGTTCTCAGTTAGACAATTACTGAGTGAATAAATACTGGGGGACTTCTATGCCAACTATGTATTCTTACAATGTAAGTTCTGGAGAGAACACACTATATATTATTTATCTTTGAATTCACAAGACCTTTTAGAAAGACTTGAACATGAAGATGTTCATGTTTGTAATTTGAAACAAATGCATTTGTTAGATCACATACAGCTGCAACAATTAAATATTAGATTTTATCTGAATTATCATTATAGTGATGAATAGATGAAGTAAAGTAATAATATTTCATATGCCTGAGAGAATATTTTTTCATTTATAAATTTATGATGAATATTATTTTTCTGACTTGCAAAAATCAATTAACACTAGTTTCATACCTATAGTGAGAAGATGTTTATGAAGATGCTGAATTTTCTCCCTTACTTTTATACATTTAGTTCTTAATGTATGGATTCATCTTTTAATGACTGCACTGTAATGATCAGGTTTATTACCTTGAATTACAAAAATTTTGTTTTTCCTTAGCTTAAATTGATAGTCCTTCATTCCCACTCTGCCTTTAGCATTACACAGCCATAACTTTTCAAGCAAATCAATTTATTTTAATAAAAATATGCCACTTATAAGCAATAATCTAAATAGCTTACAAATGAATTAAACAGATACATTATGGCAGCTTACTAATAACTATAAAGCCTCTGATTTATACAAGTTTCTGTCTTCTCACCAATTTAGATAATAAGTTATGGCATCATTAATATAGTACAGAAATTTGCCAAGTTTGTTCCCAAATTTCAGTTTTTATTTTGTTGTTCTATTTAGCAAAACTCTCCTGCTGCTTAGTATCTTAATGCTTGAGCTCAAGAGTTCCAAGAATGCTACTGATCAATTGTGTGGCTAATCAGTTTAAGCCTCAGTTTTTTCACCCACAAGTTTCACCCTTTGGAATTGCCAACCAATGTGATGCTTATCCCAGTGTAGAGTACCTAGCACTGGATGAAAGGAATTTGAACCTCATTGTTATTATCTGTCATCAGCATTATTGAATATATTGCCTTTCCTGCTTTCTTGTTTTAATCTGTATTAAAACACTTAGATATGACACCCTTTTAATAGTCTGTATGATACTTTAAACCTTAGAATTTATAGAGATATCTTGAGGGAGAGAAAATATCTTACAATGTATTTATATAATTATGTGTTTATGATTTCATCACTGTTCTATCCACCTTCTTTCAAACAGGATTCTTCCTCCCACCCGAACCCTCCCCACACCCCAGGATATT
This sequence comes from Eptesicus fuscus, assembly GCF_027574615.1. Taxonomy (NCBI): domain Eukaryota; kingdom Metazoa; phylum Chordata; class Mammalia; order Chiroptera; family Vespertilionidae; genus Eptesicus; species Eptesicus fuscus. The sequence continues at coordinate 87,086,484 of NC_072475.1, read as the reverse complement.
CCATTTTTATTTCCATTAAACCTCTAACCTATTCAATCATAGAGGATATTTCCTCTATTCTCTTATGTTTAGCTTTTATTTTTCTCCTTCTTCTTCTAAACAGTTCTTGATTTTTCCCATCTGGCATATGTCTCAGTGGCTTATTGTTTCTAGCATGGGTCTTTCCATTGGTTTTTAAAAGCAGCCTTGAATTTTTACATGGACAGTTTTATATTGTATACCCAGAAAGATACTCAGGTTTTAGCGATTTAAGAAAATATAGTTTAGAAAACAAGCAAACAACAGTAGCACAATAAAATAAAAATGCTACATTTCAATAACATTAAATCTTGAATTATTTCACACTGTGATCTGTTCTAACATTCATTGTAAAAATGATTAGATTACAGAGTTGAAGAAGATGTAACAATAAATAATATTCTTACCTTGCAGAAATTATGTGAATCAAAAATAAAAAAAAGTAATCAAATAAGTAAAATATTTATCCAGCCATTTTACTTGACTCTCTGTAGTGCTAACTATATCTATTTGACTTATTTCAGGTATTTATTATGCATAATTGAGAATCACCCAAATAGTAGAAAAGGCAGCAGGGAAAACAATATAAATTGTATGAAGTAAAAGACAAATGTGCTAGCATGAATTACTATGTGATATTACTGGAAACTTTCAATCAAATTACATGGATGAACTGTCTAAACAGTAATTAAATAAAAACTTGTTTCAAATATGAAAAAGAGAGGAAAAATAAGGAAGCATATTTTGTTTGTGACTTGTTTAACTATGTAGTTTATCTTTGAGTCTGTATAAAAACAAACAGTATAAATTTGAACCATGGATTTGCATCTTTAAGATACTAGGAAGAAATGCGAATTCTTTGCTCTGTGTATACTAAAAATCAGACTATTTTGAGCAGCCAGAGACAATTTAATTGCAAACATATTTAGGAGAGATATGCCTGTCCTTAAATTTAGGGAGTAGAACAAATTCCTATCCAACCATTTAAATACCTCCTAATGAATAACAACAAGTTAAATGATCAGCAATGAACTACCATAAAAGACCTTAAAGAAAATCACAGGCAGTTTTATAAATGTTAGTAACATTCTAACACAGAATTACAGCTAAATAAGAATTACAGTGTTTTTAGTAAAATAGTATTCTTGTACCTTGTATGGGTTAATTTAGTTATATAATCTTATTAATCTGTTGTTCAAAGAGGGGAAAACAGAATGACATTTTCTCTTTAAGAGGTATTTTACTAGTCTTTATCATAACCCAGAAGACCGTTTTATAGATCAGTCTTAAGGTATTTTCCTAAGGTTATAACCTAGTTTACAGTCAGCCCTTATCAAATAGCTGTAGGGTATCTGCTTTTGAGATACCAAGTTCTTTTTCCTACATCACTATGTTGTATGAACTTTTAGAGGCTTTGCCTGGTTTGGTCCAAATAATAATTTAGGTAACCCCTACATGCCAAATGTATAGTCTTTAGAGAACACAAATAATTTTCCCCTTGAACCATTTATTTGTTTAAGGGTCTGTCTATGGCAAAATATGAATCAAGCTTTCCAGGACAGAATTCACTGAACTAATTTAAGACATGGGGGGAAAAATGACTTCCAATTCCAGAAAGAAAAATAGTTCTGATTTTACTCAAAAGAAGTATTATTTGTCATTTCATTTTCAGCCTCATTGTTCTGTATACCACTTACTAAGGATCTATTAATGTAAACTAATCTGAAAAGTGATTAAAATTTTAAAGAAAATGCCACATTTCTTTGTAAGAGAAGGAATATTGGTTATTTTGAATATAAAAAAATTATACTGACTTTGACATCTTAATAAATAACACCTTATCCTATAACTCATGGGTCTGTCATCATAAATTACTGTCAAGTCTAGTAAGACTCTACAGGAAGTCTTGAAATTTCATTTCAATTTTTATTTCTTTAACTTTGACTACTTTGGGGTTTATGTGGATAGTCATTTTTTGTTCTGCTTTGCTGCATGCCATTTCATTAAACACATTTTTAAAAACCTTATATATTATATAATCTATGGCTTTTGTAAATAATATTATTCATCTTTGATTTTCCAAACTATACTTTTTCTTTCTAGCTATTAAGATCTTTGCAAACTTCTATATTTTAAAACTTAGAGAATGCAATATAATTTTTTCAGAATACATGTAACAATTCTGAAGAGGCTATTGATATTTTATTAAAATTTTCAATTATTTGTCTTATTGTGTTAGCTGTCCCCTCCCAGAGGAGGAGAAATCAAACCCTATGCAAAATAAACTGAGAACTAGGTCTTTTCCCCCCTCCTGAGATTCTTAGATTCTGTGAAATGCATTGGTAAAAGTTTCAGAGTGATTGCTTTGCCAGTACAGCTTCATCGAACACTTTCCACCTTCTTTCCTGTGATTTCTGCCCCCACTTAGGTCTGTGTTTGGAGTTTTGACAATCCCTTATTAGTTCCAGAGTAGAACTTATAAGAGCTAATAAGGGTTTGCGTTACAGCTTTGACAGCTGGCACTAAACTTTAATGGAAAACAATTGTAGAGAGAAGTATAAGTTTTGATAATATTTTATGAAAGTGCTCTTAAAGTAAGAGCCCTTTGAAAAGAATCATAACTAGAAAGACTTCATGTATGACCTGCTGCTGTCGCTTCTCATCCTCCAGGCTGTGGACAAGCATCTTGCTGGCAGATAGCTCTGTGGTCACTTAGGGATGCCTCCTTTAGGGAACAGAATCCGTGAGAGTAAAAAAATACGGGTGTCATACACTTTGGTCACTTTGTGATTTACTGTTCTGATAGCCCTCGGAGATGTGTAGCTGTTGATTGTCCTTTAGAAACATGATCGCGATGTGAATTTCTAATCACAGAGTTTTTCTGTGAGAGGAGGGAGACCCAGGGACCCCAAGGGGGTGACTCAAGCTCAGGAAAGTCATAAACCTCATATAATCAGCCACAGACTTTTGCATTTTAAGTAGACAAATAAGAAGTAAGAATGATTTCTGATAGCAAAAGATCTGAATGTAAATATTCCTGAATTCTCTCTTCAGTGGTCAGTTACAATGCTGCAAATGTTAAACATGGGTGCTGTAATTGAAAACAGCTGTTGCTTTTTGATATGAAAACTCGCTTTCAACAAGACAAAGCATATATGCTATGGGATGAGGGGATGCCATTCTTGAATTAGTGCATAAAGAACATGTAAAGTTTTGTGAAACTCAGAATCAAATCTGTATGCGTAATTGGTTGGAAAGGAACATTTTTGCTTTTCTGGTATTTATCTATATTTCAGAGACTTGGATCCATCTCCTGTCTTAATAGTGCTGCTATACTGCAGATGAGATATTTCAATCTATCCATCAGCATGTGTAAAAATTTTATGACATACAGAATTGATTAATATGTTGAACTGGGGAGAAGGAGAGTACAATACTTGCTCCCAATTGTCTTATATTCTAAAGGTGATATGAACTGAATTTATGCTAAATAAAAGCAAGCACAAAATTCTTAAGGAAAAAAGTGCTGCTAAAATGTGATAAACGGAGTTTTCAATCTCTATGCAGTTAGATACTCCATCATTGTTCATTGTTGGCAACAAAAATCTAATGAGTGTCTGCTATACTAAGTATCCACTGAACAAGATAGAAAAAATTCCCTGCCCTCAAGGAACTCAGTGTTAGTGTAGATATCAAGAAATCAAATGCTAATGCAAATGCTTTCAGTGTACCACCCATAGCATTGTAAAGCCTAGAGTAATCCCTGGCCAGATCGCCCCCAAGGGATATTTGGCAATGTCTGAAGACATTTTTGTTGTAGACACTGAAAGAGGGGATTGCTACTGGCATATGACGGGTAGAAGCCAGAGCTGTTGCTGAATGTGCTGCAGTGCACAGGGCAGCCTCCACAACAGAAAAGTCGCCAGACATGCCAATAATATCAAGATGGAGAAACTCTGATCTAAATTCACCCTTTCTTTAAAAAATTGTATTTTTTTTATTATTTTTGAGAGGGAAAAAACATCAATTTATTGTTTTACTTATTTGTACATTCATTGGTTGATTCTTGTATGTGCCCTGACCAGGGATTAAACCCACGACCTTAGAATATTGGGAGGATGCTTTAACCAACAGAGCTACCAGTCCAGGGCCTCAGAATCACTCCTTCCTGGATAGAGATACAAATTTAGGCTAAAAGGTCAATGCGGAACCCTGGCTCTAGCATCTCAGGAGTGTACCTGAGTACTCAGTCTTTCTGGGGCTTACTTAGGAATTTCTATAACTTTCGAAGGCATATGATGTCCTACCAAGTATTTAAATCAGTAGAAAGTGGCACATTTGCAAAAACAACAAGCAAACCAAAAAACAAAACTAAGATTCCTTATCTGGAAGAAAGAATAGAGAGATTAGGAATATTAACCTGAGGCTGGATGTTTGAAGCCTATTTTAAAAGAGGGAAAGAGTATGACCTGAAAAGAGCTGGACAAAGTGATTGGCACTCAGTTGCTTGAATGTAATAGTGCAAGAAGAGACAATGTGGAGGGAGTAATAAAAGAGACATCAATGAGAAAGCATTGGGAGATTGAGGGTGTTTCCTTATGCAAAGGGTTCGAACAGCTGCTATGGAGTTAGTTCCCTTTTAGGGTACTCTGAAGTGCTGACAAGAGATCAAATCTGACATTTGACTCTTTTTTTTCTGTAATGTGATATTAATGCAAAGATGACAGGTAGATGCAGTTATATTACACTACATATTGTATTAATAGTCTTCGTATAAAAATGCCCGCGCTTCTAGTTCTATGACTGTTTCTTCTTTGAAATTAGAGCAGCACCTCAACATCAGCTGTTTCTTTTAAAAATAGCATTTCTGTCCTCTGACATGTAACTGAGCCTGGCAGCTCGTTTAACCCTCCCAGGGACCTATGAGGAAGGTGCCATCACGTCCCCATTTCCCATGAGGGGAAAGTAGAGACTTGTAGGACTTGGACAATTGTCTGATGTCAGTAAGTGAGTCACGGAACTGAACTTTTCGAAACTGAACTTTGAGCGCAGAGCACCCGTGTGTGGTCAGCGTTCACCCAGCGTCTCTGGTGCAGGAGGGAACCGAGGCCCACAGCCTGTGCTGTCAGAAACAGCCCCTGCAGCGCAGGGCTGTGGTTGTTTGCATTCCCCATAAAAGCTCACAGAATTACGTATCTTCCTACATCCAACCAACAGGTATGCCCGTGCAACATACCTTTTTGATGTGAAACTCACAATTTCATTTTTTCCCTTTGTATTCCCTTTGTGCTCTATTGTTCACCTTTAAAATATTTTATAGTAATTTATTCCATCTTAAATGGCGGGTGGTCAGTCTCAAGTATGATAAGTCATAAATACATTTGAAGTGCCATTTATTGATTGGCTAGTGTGTACCCAGTGATCAACATACCTCTTTACCCTCAACAAAACCCATTCCAGGTAAATATTAATGGCCATAATTTACCAGGGCAGGGCTAAGAGAGTATTAATTTGCCCTGTTGCACAATGCCAGGATGTAAATTAGGGTCTCTAATTCTGAAACCCAAACCTTCTGTAACATTCTAAGTCAGTATTTTTCCTTTAATGATGCTTTTGCAAGTCACTATAATGTGAATATTTGCAAGTTCTTGCTGCCTAAGGGGTAGCTGGAGAATTTGGTTATTAGTATTGAGATAAAAAGATTGACAGTAGTTCTTTAAAAAGACAAGAACTTCATGTTCATTTATATAACACTTCCCTCTTTTTACAAGATAGGTTTGCGTAAAACTCTAACACAGAGATGTTTTACAGGGTTTCTCTGGCCTTTATTTTCTGGCCATGTGGAACTGAGTCACGCCTCTAATTACCTTTGCTTCTCTTTCCATTGCCCCTGCTGTTGCTGAGGACATAATTGATAGGAGATGATGGTGAGTAGGAACCAGGCTCCAGAAAGACACTCCTATGTGCCCAATGTGTGCGCTTGCACAATATGCTTCATTACTAGCTTGACAGACCTCCAAGTGGCAGATTGGGAATGATTTTTGGAGATAGCTGACATATCTACTACACATACTGGATTTATAAAAAGTTCGTAAACACTGCTATGTATAAAAATATATATTCATATGTGAATATATATATATAGCATGTATATTTACATGAGTATAAGTGTGCATGTATATAAACCTATGTAACATGTATATATAATATGTGCATATATGTACATTTATTCATGTTATGTATTTTATTAGCATATATACACATTTAATTATTTAATAGGTAATATGTGTACTTATAAATGCACTTAAATGTTTATTTTATTTCCATTCTGATTTTTATTATTTCCTTCCTTCTATTTACTTTGGATTTTGTTTATTTTTTTTCTTTAGTTTCTTTTTTTTAAAATATATTTCATTGATTTTTTAAAGAGAGGAAGGGAGAGGGATAGAGAGTTAGAAACATCGATAAGAGAGAAACATCGATCAGCTGCCTCCTGCACACTCCCTACTGGGGATGTGCCCGCAACCAAGGTACATGCCCTTGACCGGAATCGAACCTGGGACCTTTCAGTCCGCAGGCCTACGCTCTATCCACTGAGCCAAACCGGTTCCGGCTCTTCAGTTTCTTTAGGTGTAAATTTAGATTGATTATTTTGGTGAAAAGGGGAAGGGGAATATAGTCAGTAATATTATGATACATTTATCCAATGAGAGATGATTACTTGAATTACTGGGGTGATCACATCATAAAGTATAAAAATGTCCAATCACAATATTGTTTACCTGGAACTAATATAAGCAATATAAGATTGTATGCCAACTATAAAAATATCTTTATTTCTTAAAACAATTTAAGAAGATTGAAATAAGGAATAAAATATCAAATAACTTCAGATGCTGTTGGGTGCGGCACACATTTTTATATTCCCTGCTCCTTTTAAAGTGAGGCAGCATACAAAATAAGTTAAAAGCTATAATATGCATAAGTTTTAAATTTTGGAGGGAAAACATACTAATAAGTCTGTACACTTTTTAGGTAAATAAATGTGGTTTAAAATGTACATATTTTCTAAGTTACTAATCAGGTTGTTTTATATGTGAATAATTTATGAAACTATTTTCCCTTTGTCAATAATACTGGTGTTACAGATTACAAATTTTTGTGTTGCTATTAGAAATTTCTTAGCCTTTTAAGCTTTCCAGAATATAAAAGCTTACATAAAGCAACTATTTAATTAATATAGTAAAACTCCCTTTAAAATGTTGTCATGGACAGAAGTAATTCTCTAGAGCTTTTGCTGTTTACAGTAGTTATGTTTTAGTGACAAGATATATACTGCTTTATATCCAAAACTGTGTAAGGATGATGAGTGGGATGATGGTGCTCTATTAGTCCTTCAGTGAGAACTACTGGGAAAAGGAAGCTAAAAGTAAAAGCAGACTATATCTTTCTTAAGGTTGATGGTTGCTCTTATTAATGATGAAAAGGAAATGAGAAAATGCATTGACTTGCTTTTTATTAAGCACAGTAGGTAAAGCAGATGAATGTTTGAAAGCTCATTGAGCTGCCATAAAGAAATTTAAACATTGTTCATGTTGGCTAGTATCCAAGCTCATGCTGTAAACTCCAGACAAGGGAAGGCATTGCAGAGGAATTGTCAGCTCTATGTGTAGAGGATGGTTTCTGTACATTCTTAGTCCAGTAATAAACCTGAGATTTACCCAGCAGGGTTGGTGAGATAACATTTGTTTGACATGATTTAATATCCACCTACATTCAACACAAAGGTCTAATAAGATTATTTAGCATAAAATTATTGTGTCACTTGATTTTATACATTTGGATCTTGTTTATATCACATTATTATAATATTTTACACCTAAGAGTAAGTTTGGTGCTGCAAGTCTTACCCTAGAATATTATTTAAGAGTTAGAATTAGGAGAGAACCATAAAATATGGGTACTAAATTGTTTTAAAGTGAATAAAAAGCAAGCTTTGTTATTGCTACAGACTGTGGTCGTTCTAAGATTGGCAGATTCCCTTCAGAATCTAGTACAAAATTTGTACATAATAGATTCAGCTTTTGGGTGCTTATGGACAACTCATTTCTTCATTAATATTTTTTCATTAACATATGCATTAAATCAATATATAACATGTGAATGAAACAACAGAAAAATTTGGGTAACTTTCTCAAATGTAGGCACCCATGGTGGAGATATAAGTACTTAAACAGGAATTTGCTATACCCAAACCTTGTATTATTTTGTGAATTATAGCATCTCTCCTTTCTACACAGACATTTTCCCATAAAAACTATTTAATATTAAACTTCATAAAATAGAAGCAAAATTTAAATGTTTAGTTGATCAACTTACTGGTTGACTGGAAAATTAAAATATTGAGACCTTCAGTAGGCAAATTTATTGGAATACTTAATCTATAATAATAAAAGCATAATATTCTAATTAGACCAGAAGTCCTTCCAGACAAAGCCGGGGCTGCGAGGGAAACCCGGGTCCCAGGTGCTGGAGGGGAGCTGGTGTTGACATCCGGGGGAAGGAAGGCCTACTCTTGCAGGAATTTCATGCATCGGGCCTCTAGTTAATAATAAAATGATAAAACAAATTCTACTATATTAGTTAGCACATAGTTTGCTTAACACAAGCTCATCTTTTATATTTCCTAACTTCTTTAAAAAATAATAAAAGGCTACACAGAGTAACAGAAAAGTAATTCCCTTAATTTCTAAAGAAGGAAGAAGGCTAGAAATAGCCCTTATATTAGTTTATAATAAAGTTATACTCTTATAAAGTCCATACATTTGAAGTAGTCTTTAGATGTTGAAGAAATAGACAGTAAAAATAGTTGCTTAATTTTTATACACAAATAAGAAAGTCTTCTGTGATTTGCAAGATTACTTCCCCAGTTTGAAGCAAAAGAAAAAAAAAAAATTAAATTTGAAAATTGATGGATTCCTTATGAAAATATAAATTGAAGGTGAAAAGGTATTTGGAAATTGTCAAGTTATCCATGGCTGAAATTATCCATTCTGGAATATCTATTTTAAGATTTTAGGGTTTGAAGGGTTCTAACTTAGTAATTACATTTTATTTTCTATTGCTCATTTGCTGGTCATTTATGTGGCATGATTATGTGCTGTTGCTTAGATTATTGTAATGATAAGGGGAAATGCCTCTATAATCTAGTGCATCCTAAATCTAGGAAACTCAGTGGGTACTTTCTGTGAACCTCTAGGACACTCTACACTTCCTCTGAAGACTTTTGGTGTGATCACAACAATTTCCTAAAAGTACACTGGGTTTGAAAGTAGACTAGGAGGAATATTTTCATTTTCTACCAATTATAACACTTTACACATCTCAATCATTCACATACTTCTGTATTTATTTTAGCTTAATAGTTATGTTCTTAAACTGATGTTAGTTTAAAAAATTAGTTCATGATAGCCTAGATTCTAAGAAAGATGCATTTTCCCAAAATAATAATATTATAGGAGATACCTATGCTAATTGTTAAGCTAGCAATCCAGGGTGTCAAATATGTCTCCTAGATATGCCACAATTTTGGGTAGGGAGGTTATAGCAACACCCCAAGTCCGCCAGTCAGAGTTCACCTTACTTAAGAAACATAGTTATGACTTGTGGGGGATTCAGTTTCAAATCCAACAGGAGAAGAATATTAAAGGTTGTAAATAGTACATACAGTGAGTATGGTGAACACCACAATTGGCAGCCTGAGTATAGGACAAGAGGCCGGAAGGGCTATGATAACATACACACGTGTTTATATTACATTTGCCTGGGGTCTCTGAGGGGCCACAGTTTTCTCTGCTTGAGTAAACCCTGAGTGCACCCCAGGACTGAAGAGTGCAGAAAGCAAGTGGAAATATTCATAGCTATGACCTTAAGGTTTCAAAAATGTTGATGTTATATTTTCTCCACTCTGGCAAAGAATGAAGTGGTTAAATATTTTACTATTTTCCTTCATAGAAAACAATGGTTAGAAGCATCGTTGCTTTAATTGGGATAAATGGTATAAAAAAAGAGGCTCTGGATTTTGTCTTGGTCACTGTGTGAGCCGGCAAAGGAACTAACCGCTTTCGGTCCATCTCCTTTGTAGTACTGTGGAGAGAATAAAGTGAGATACTGTAAAATTTATAAAATGTTCAACACAAGTCCTGGCACATAGTAAGTACTTAATGTGTTAGATTTTTATCACAATAAGAAAAAAGCTCTAGTTATGGGAGAAAATCAGCTAGCTATCATCAAAGGACCAATAATTTTCTATATGTCAAGTAATAGCATACAACAAACAAAATGAAATTTAACTAAACAGCACACAATTTGTCTTTTAACATACACCATTTCTTTACTCTAAATTGAAAGATACTCTATTCTTATATATTTAGACTTGGACTAATCTGGGATTGGATAGTTTTTCAGAAACAAATAACACTACTTGGTTAGGTAATTGGTTTTGATGGTCTGACTAACCTGGTTCAGGCTTAATTCTTTTAAAGCAAGGCATGCCATACAGTTCTGAATTCTTTATATTTTAAAATATGTTGCTGTGCAGTATTTTTTCTTTAGTATGTGGAAAACCAGTTCTTATTCAGGGCCAAATAATTAGCTACTTTGCAAATGTCATGAAGTTTGAAGCTCAGGCATGATTATTAAGACTCAATTACACTTAAATCAATGAGATGCATTCCTTTGTATAAGATTGTATAGGGAGACCGAGGTGCAGAAATAAGTATGGCAAAGTGTTTATAGAAATGAAGGAAAGCAGAGGACAGTTTTTAAGGCAAAAAGCAAAAGAGTGACTGAGTATGTATATATTACACAGTAAACTTCATTTTCAATGGTCAAAAGAGAGAAATCAGTGAAGATCTGATATTCAGGAGTCCTTCAATTTTATATGTAAACTAGAGGCCGGATGCACGAAATTTGTGCAAAGGGGTTGGCCCTCACAGCCCTGGCTTCATCCAGAAGGTCATCTGAAGGTTGTCCAGGTGGTCGTTCCACTGTTCGGCTGTTCAGTCCATTTGCATACTATGCTCTTATTATTATAGATTCTGGTTAAATATATAATTGGTATATGTTATGAATAGTATGTGTACAATACTCAAATTATTATTTTATGTTTTCATATCTACTTTTTTCCAATTAGAGAGACAGAAGTTCTCACATTGAGTTTCTAATTGTGGTTATTAAGTGAATTGTTTCAAATTGCCTTTAAGAAATAAGCAATAGCCTCTCTCCTGGAAATTTTGAAAATGGATCCTGCACTTTGGAGGTAGTCTTGTTTAGATATTGAGGAAATAAGCTCAAGGGATCACTTCCAGGTGTCTGATTACTCATTCATCAATCATAATGTATTTCCTGTGTGTTTCTGAATAAATATTAAATTGATGTAAGGAATTTATACATCACTGACAATGGAATACATAAGTCAGTATGTTAAGGAAAAAAATTTGAAAGTCATGATAGAAACTTTAATCTTGAAACTTGAAGCAACATTTCTCCAGTTCCTGTGCCTTTTGAGGAACAACTGAGAGTCCTGCTGTTGTGTGTACTGGGTACCAAAGGAGTGATTGATTCATAGCTTTACCTGTGATTTCAGGGGGCTAATTATTACTTTATTCATTTTAACACTTCAGGAAAATTTGCTATAATAATGCAGTCAGGATATCCCAGAACATGATGACTATTATTTTCGGCAGTTTATTTGTAATGTCCCAAGTCCAAGAATGACTAACTCTTGTATTAGGTTGTTTAAACTGGAAAGGTCAAATGACTTAAGCTTCCAAAAATTCATTTAGCAAATTTCACATTTGCTTTCAGCACTTTGGTTCCTTTCACCAAAGTACAAAATGTTAGGGCTGTAAGCAGAGTGAATTCACAAGGTTAATTATAGTGTATTGTGCATAACAGTCATTTTGCTGGTATTTCAATATTATGTTTGGCATGTGTGATAACATTGCAAAGTAGATTTGCTGTAACTTTGACTTCAATATCCTTAGTTAGAAATGACTGGTCTGTGGGATACATGATCCCCAGATAAAATGCCTACTCAGATTCACTTTAAAAACTTTAATATACTTTCTGAAAACAATTTCACCCATTGGTTGGTATTCACTGACAGAGTGTGTATAATTGACAACATATAATTAAGTGGTGCACAAAAATCTAAAAATGGCAACATAATATTGAAGACAAAAACTTGACTGAAATGTAATAATCTTAGAAAAATTAGAGGAAATGCAAATGGGACAGCCTGTCAATTCAGTTACAGTGGATTAATTTCCTGGTGTTCACAGATAAGCCTAATAAATACAGTATACCCACAAACAAGCTCATTGTACTATGTATATAGTTCTCTTTCTATTCAAAATATTTAGGAATAAATATTGAAAACATAGTAACAATGTCATGTCCATTTAAATAAAAATTGTGCATTTAGTATGATTAGATATACTAACATATGGTATACATTTGGCCTCAGGAAATATTAACTTTATATATACACTAGCGGCCCGGTGCATGAAATTCATGCACGGGGGGGGGGGGGGGGGAGAGGTGTCCCTCAGCCCAGACTGCACCCTCTCCAAACTGGGACCCCTCGACGGATGTCCGACTGCCCATCGGGCCTAAACGGGCAGTCGGACATCCCTCTCACAATCCTGGACTGCTGGTTCCCAACTGCTCGCCTGCTTGCCTTCCTGATTGCCCCGAACCGCTTCTGCCTGCCAGCCTGATCACCCCCTAACCACTCCCCTGCCAGCCTGATTGATGCCTAACTGCTCCCCTGCCAGCCTGTTTGCTCCTAACTGCCCTCTGCTGCAGGCCTGGTCACCCCTAACTGCCCTCCCCTGCTGGCCATCTTGTGGCAGCCATCTTGTGTCCACATGGGGCAGCCATTTTTGACCTCATGGGGGCAGCCATCTTGTGTGTTGGAGTGATGATCAATTTGCATATTACTCTTTTATTAGATAGGATAGAGGCCTGGTGCATGGGTGGGGGCCAGCTGGTTTGCCCTGAAGGGTTCCCTTGGGGCATGAAGTGGCCTGGCGAGGGGCCTGTGCTGGTTTGAAGGCTGGCCACGCCCCCCAGCAACCCAAGCGGAGGCCCTGGTATCTGGGATTTATTTATCTTCTATAATTGGAACTTTGTAGCCTTGAGCGGAGCCAAGCCTCCTGCTTGCTCCATGACCACAGCCGTTTTTGGTGGGATTTATTTATCTTCTATAATTGAAACTTTGTAGCCTTCAGTGGAGGCCTAGGCCTGCCAGGGTGTGTGGAAAGCTTGGCTTCCTCCATCGCCGGGGGAAACTCAAACCTCCTGCTCTCTCCAGCTTCATGGCTGCCGCCATTTTTGTTGGGATTTATTTATCTTCTATAATTGAAAATTTGTAGCCTTGAGTGGAGGCCTGGGCTGGCCAGGGTGTGCTGAAAGCTTGGCTTCCTCCATTACCGGGGAAACCCAAGCCTCCTGCTCTCTCTGTGTCCGCAGCCATCTTGGTTGGGTTAATTTGCATACTCGCTCCTGATTGGCTTGTGGGTGTGGCTTGCAGATGTAATGGAGGTATGGTCATTTGCATATTACTCTTTTATTAGATAGGATAGTGGTTGACTATTAAGTTCAAGACATTATGCAAAACACTGTGTAGTATGCAACACTTGAGTATCACATAAACAGGAACAAGGAAGTATGTACTAACAGTGGCTTTCAAATTGAGGCACACATAAACTGGAGAGTCATAGAGAATGTCCAAGGGTTACATGGGCATATATGGCTTTAAGAAAATTAGTTTTCACATCCTCAACTTTCATATGTACTGAAGTTGACTTGTATAAGAATTAGACTGTGTTTAAACCCAAACTCTCAAGATAATTCTTCTTCCCCACGTCCCTTTGCACAATTGCTCTTTTCCTTCTTTTCTAAAGAAAAGCATTCCTCTCATCCTTCAGAAATCTTAAGGTGCACTGTTCTTTGGATATGTGTTCAACAAAGGGAATGAAAATTTACTTTTGAGAAAGTGAATGGGTGTGTATAAAACTCTATTTCAAGTCAAGCGGTTTTTAGTTCTCTGTTTTTATTCAACTGAAGAAAAACCTAATAAACTGTCCATTGATGAAGTTGTAAAAATCATTTTAATGATAACTTACTATTGTATTTAACATAACTTAAGTTCAAAGAATGAAGTCATTTTACTATAAGAAAATTAATTCATTCCTACTTATGCAAACCTGATTTCCTAATGTATCTAAAACAATAAAAATAGAAAGTAAAGTGATTCTGAATATACAGAAATAAGTAATATCCATCTTAATTGAAAAATAAGTTAGTTCATCTAGAAAGACATGACTTTCAAATAATAAATTACTTTTTGTTTAAATTGTTTTTAAATGTATGTATATGAATTTTTATCATCCCTTCAGAAAATATTATAAGATAATAAAAATATAATTTGCAGCTTTAGAACATTAGAAATACAAGTTTATTAATTATAATATTTTATTGTAGCAATATACAATAGATTAATCAATATCAGATTTTCAAACATAAAAATATATTACCTTAGCATAATATTTTATTGAGAAGTTGAATGAAAATATGAACTCAAGGGGAAAAGGAAAGAACAAAATATCCAGACAATTAGAAAAGAACATTTTAAATTATTTTTACATGATAGTGGGTATCAATATGGTATTTAGATTTCATTGGATGAATTTAAAAGAGTAGTATAACAGCTTTATTTAAAATGTCAATATGTACAATATGCTTAAAATTACATCATTTCCAATTATTGACACTCATGAGGAAACATTTAAATGTTGACTTTAAAAATGAGTCAGTATATAGATTTTAAATGTCTATTTTAGGGTGCACGTGAACAATAAAAGTTAGAAATTCATAGATCTATACCAACTACTTTATATTTCTAATGAAATGATTAAGATCCAGAGCAATCTATACTAATAAAAGGGTAATATGCAAATTGGTCAGGTCACCTTCATAGTAACGAACGAACAGCAGGCTGCATGGGGAGAAAAGGTTGGCAGGGGGGTTAGTGAGGGATGACAAAACGACTGAACAGCAGGCTGCATGGGGCAACCAGGTCGGCAGGGGGGCCATGAGGGGTGACCAGGCCAGCAGAGGGGGCAGTTGGGGGTGACCAGGCTGGTGTGGGGTGGTGCAGTTGGGAGCAATCAGGCCAGCAGGGGGGGGCAGTTAGGGGTGACCAGGTCAGCAGGGCGGGCAATGAGCGGCAACCAGGTTGGCAGGGGGGGCAGTTGGGGGTGACCATGCCAGCGGGGGGGCAGTTAGGGGTGACCAGGCTGGCAGGGGGAGCTGTGAGGGGCGACCAGGCCAGCATGGTGGGCAGTTGGGGGTGACCAGGCCAATAGGGGAAGGCAGGGACAACCAGGCCAGCCGGGGGGGGGGCAGTTAGAGGCGATCAGGCAGGCAGGCAGGTGAGCAGTTAGGAGCCAGCAGTCCAGGATTGTGAGAAGGATGTCCGACTGCCGGTTTAGGCCCGATCCTGGGGATCGGGCCTAAACCGGCAGTTGGACATCGCCCAAGGGGTCCCCGATTAGAGAGGGTGCAGGCTAGGTTGAAGGGACTTCCTCCCTTCCCCCCATGCACAAATTTTGTGCACCCGGCCTCTAGTTATATATATTACCAAGGTCACCCCAGCTGTTAATATAACAGCATCTGACTAAAAGAGTATGTGGAGCAAGAAAAGTGTCATGAAGAGAGCAACACTGAAGGTAAAGTTTTACTGAGTGAAATGGCCTCTCAAGGCTGTGGAAAGACTTGAAGATAGGAAATGTTTTCACCTAGATGTATCTCTTCCATCCCTGAACCATAGACTATTTCAGTCTGCCTGAATTACACAGTTTTGTTGGAATGAATTGGTATATAAGGGTGGGAATTTATGTAGGGGCTGGATGGTTTATGAAATATTTTAAATTTTCTTCAAATATTGTATGTGGGTGGTAGCTTTTGAAGGTTTTTTTAGAAAATGAAGGAGAAAAATAATGTAAGTCTAACAGAATTTACAAGTAACACTATATTACATGGTGTGATCATCTCAGGGGAGGTGATTTGGTCAAGTCGCTATTTTAGGGAAATCAATCAAGTGTCATTTTATTTGGTTTTACTTTCTTTTAGATTTTATAGTATGGCTATATCCACTGGTATGGCTCCACTCCCCCAACATGTGTGTGTGCGCCCACACACACACACACACACACACACAACTGAATCTGTAAATTTGCTCTCTCAAGGGCTTTATGTTGAAGGTGCTGGACTTTGTTTTAAGGCACAAGCATGGTGGCCTTCATCACTGGCTCCCTCCATGCCTAAATATCTATGCTCTTGTAATATTCACCATATTATGTTTTAAATTTTAAAAAATCATTAAATACACACAGAAACTTTTATTTATTGCACATTTCTCCCCATATTTCTAATAATTGAATTTACCTATGAAAATGAATATATATTCCTATTTTTATTAATAACTTTCACTAAGCTAAATCCGTTATGTTTTTTGGCACAATTGCCCACCAAAGAATAAATATTTCAGTGTCATTTTATTAAAAAAGTGAAATTACCTTCCATTTCTTTTAATGTGTTGGTAGTAAATTATTTATTATACAAAATACTAACAATCTATTATAACATTTGGATCATGTCATCATATTTTAAAATACTTCCTGTATTTTATTATATATATACTAGAGGCCCGGTAGCATTTTTAATGCAATAGATGCAATAAATTTGTGCTAGAGTAGGCCTTCCTTCACCCAGCTGCCAGGACCAGCTTCCCTCTGACACCTGGGATCTGGGCTTCCCTCGCAGCCTTGGCTTCATCAGGAAGGAGGTTCAGTCTAATTAGCATATTATGCTTTTATTATTATCCTACCTAATAAAAGAGTAATATGCAAATTGACCATACCTTTGCTACACCCACCAGCCACGCCCACCAACCACGCCCACCAGCCAATCAGAGTGAGTATGCAAATAAACCCAACCAAGATGGCTACAACCAGAGAGCAAGGTTTCCCAGGCAATGGAGGAAGCCAAGCTTTCTGCCTGCCCTTGCTGGCCTAAGCCTCCACTCAAGGCTACAAAGTTTCAATTATAGAAGGTAAACAAATCCAAACAGAAATGGCGGCAGCCACGGAGTGAGCAGGAGGCTTGGCTCCACTCCAGGCTACAAAGTTTCAATTGTAGAAGGAAAATAAATTCCAGATACCAGGGCCTCCACTTGGGTCACCAGGGGGCGTGGCTGGCCTGCAAACCACCACAGACCCCTTGCTCAGGCCGCCCCACGCCCCAAGGGAGCCTCCATTCTGATCCGAGACACCCTTCAGGGCAAACCAGCTGGTCCCCACCCGTGCACCAGGCCTCTATCCTATCTAATAAAAGAGTAATATGCAGATTGACCATCACTCCAACACACAAGATGGCTACCCCCATGTGGTCAAAGATCCTGCCCCCATGTGGACACAAGATGGCCACCACAAGATGGCCAGCAGGGGAGGGCAATTGGGAGGGACCAGGCCTGCAAGGGAGGGCAGTTGGAGGCAATCAACACTGCAGGGGAGGACAGTTAGGGGTGACCAGGCCAGCAGAGGAGGGAAGCTGGGGGCAAACAGGCTGGCAGGGGAGTGGTTAGGTGGTGATCAGGCTGGCAGGCAGAAGCGGTTAGGGGCAATCAGGGAGGCAGGCTGGCGAGCAGTTGGGAGCCAGCAGTCCTGGATTGTGAGAGGGATGTCCGACTGCCTGTTTAGGCCCGATCCCACACTGGGATCGGGCCTAAACAGGCAGTCGGACATCCCTCGAGGGGTCCCAGGTTGGAGAGGGTGCAGGCTGGGCTGAGGGACAACCCCCCTCCGTGCACGAATTTCGTGCACTGGGCCTCTAGTAGATATATAAATTAATATATATGTACATGTACATATATATATATGAGCATATCTAGGTATTTTGTATTAACACATAACTTACAAAGAATGCAGTAAGTTTGACATTTACTTTTTTCCTTACTCTTCTTTCTTACTTCTAGCTACTAGTTTTTTTCTTGTTTGTGTTATTTTTTGTTTGTTTGTTTGTGTTTTGGGGAGAACAGAATAGTGTTTTGGAAGGTAGTGTGCATATCGATTACCAGCAGATCTTGCAAAAAATGCAGATTCTAAGTCGGTAGGTCTTGGAGGCCTAAGACACACAACAAGCTCTCAGATGATATGGACAATGCTGGTCCACAGACCACAGGGTAGTAAGACTTTAGAGACAACAATGGCACATACCTACTTCTGCTCATAAAACAATTTTCTTTATAAAGTTTAATTGAAATGTATGTATTTTAAAAATGAAAAGCAAAAACTTAGTGGTTGGGCAAGAAAGACCCATTTCTGGCGAGGCTGATATATCTGAGAAATCTTTGTTGGTGGGAAAATCCTGAGGTAGGCTAGTATACGTGGAGATAGCAGGTCGTCTGAAAAATGTATTCAAACAGATGGGCCAGATCAGGTGGGCAAGCCAGAGAGGTGAAAGACTTGAAATACAAATTAATATTGGAAACAGAAAGGTGTCTGAAGCTTCAAATAATTTTAAGGGAAAGGTTGATCTGGTAAGATTTCATGTAAAAAAGTACAAATGCACCTTGTTTTGGAGGGATGTTTAACTTTTAGGTATATGGAAAATTTAATGTACTAGTGGGTGGGGAAAAATAACATTTTTAATGATGTAATTTAGGCACAGAAGTCATTTCTCAATTTTATGCCAGATTAAATAATGGAAGACAATTAATATTACAGTGTGTTACATAAAATAGTTTTTCATACTTGAGACTATTCAAGTAGCCAAGAAAGAATTGAAGTGCTCTGTAATTAATTTTAAACATACACCCACAATGAAAGGGATTGTTTTTTTTTTTTTTTAATCCTGATATAAAAGGCCACATACTAGTATATGCCATGTCTACATATTTACTTTTCATATATAAAACGACACCTAAAATAACAAAGATTAGGATTTAAGAGCAGAATAACATTTTGTCCTGGGTATTTATCATGTATTGTTCACATACTCTATCATATGTGAAGATACACCATTTAAAAAATAGACAATATTTATAAAAAGTTGAAGACCTCACTCATTTATTGGGGAAACTAAATAAATTATTATTGGTAGCATTTTAATGCAATAGATGCGATGATAATGCTATAAAGTTAACTGCAATACTTTCCCAAAGGCCTACATTGTCTTCCCCACTTCTCTGTCTTTGGCATTGAACTAGCATGTGTAAATGAGGTTGTCTGCTCTTTCTGCCCTGTTGTTAAGTCATGAGCAGCAGGCCTTGCCTTTGGTACCCAGGCTATTCATAAGATCAAAGATTTAAAAATGTTTTCATTGTTATTGTTGTTGACATGACTTTTTGCTTCTACTTCCCCTGCTGGGCCAGACCCTAAGAACTTTGCACCAGCTGTTATTTTTTCTCATGTGCTGAAATGCTGTTGGTTTGAACACTGCAAAGGCAGAGTGAACATTATACTGGTTCCTCAATTAGAGTTGTACTGTTTCTAACCAAAGACTAGAGTATAAGTGCTACCTCTCTCTGAGGGAGACAGTGAAAAGCCTAAGAAGATAAATGAATGCATTTTGGAGTTGTCTGCTGGGAAAGGCAAAAAGTTAACTAGAGGGAGTATTTCCCCCATAGACTTTCAATTACATTTTCCATCATGCAAAGATGTTACGATTGCTTGAGGCTGCTTAAGGTGGGAATACTAATAATAATTTATTTATTGTAGATGCTTAAGTTCATTCTTGTATTAATATTTAAGGGGGCTGCACGTACCATTGAAGCAAATATCAGGTGCCTTCCTTTCAGTCTGAAGTCTTATGTAATCACTTAGATATCTCATAAAGAAGAAAATAGAGTGCTGATGTCTAGACTGCTTTTGAAGTGCATTTTTATTTAAAACTAGAGGCCCAGTGCATGAATTCATAAACAGGCAGGGGTCCCTCAGCCTGGCCAGCAATCTGGGCTGATCTGGGGCTGGCCGACCCCAGAGAGGGACCACAGGAGGTTGGCCAGCCACCAGGGGGAGGGACCATGGGAGGTTGGCTATGGGAGCACACTGACCACCAGGGGGCAACTCCTGCATTGAGAATCTGCCCCCTGGTGGTCAGTGCGCATCATAGCAACTGATCGACTGGTCATTTGGTCGCTTAGGCTTTTATATATATAGATCATAGCTGGAATGTCAGCCACTCATTCTCTACTCCAGAGATTCCCTGGTGGAAAGAACCTTGAAAGGAATGGTTTCCAGTCCTACAGATCTTCAGGTGGTGCCTATAGAATCAGTGGGCCATGGAATTAGTTGCTCATGTAGCCCAGCTTGGCTCTCAATATGATGAATGATTTATGGTTAAAATAGACATGCATGAAAAAAAAAAAATAGTTGACAATTTCTGCCAGAATTTCAATGCCCCATTAATCCTTAAAATGTTATTATTGAAATCAATTTTATACGTACAAGCTTATGGAGAAATTCTATGTGACATTTTTTATAATTTTCTATAAAGATGATCTACCATTTTTAAAACAGTCAATTAAAGGAAGTTATTTCACTTTATTTTCTTTTTAGTGAGATATATCTATTTTTTCCCTAGCTCATACAATTATCATTTGGTTTTTGCCAGAGACCAAGGCCTAAATGAGCTATTTATAAACTAAATAAATTATTATTGCCATTACTAACGTGGTAAGGATTTTTATATTTTCTTATCCTTTGCACAGGCAGAAAAAGTATTTTTGGAGGCTTGCACTTGAGGTGTGGTTTAGTTGGAAGGTAGAACAGTAGAAGGAAGCCTCTGATAAAATAGCACAAATCTGAGTGGTAAAGCTCCATAATAGTTTAAGAGTTTCACTTTTCAGGTAAACCTAAAGCAAAAAAAATGTGGGGTAAAAATTTTACAAATTATGCCATAAAAATTGCCACTTTGAATTGATATGAAATGAAAGATCAATTTAAATATAATTCAATTTAGAGTACTAATGATGCTATACAAACAGAAATTAAAAATAGCATAATGAAGTAATTCTATAAAGTCTTAATATCAACAGAAAAATAATTTGATTTATCCTGGAGCTTAGTAAATTTTGATGTTACTAATTTTCCATATGACAGCTGTTTTCATGTATTTTAGCCAATAAAATCTGTAATACACTACAAAATCATGTAGAAAAATGAATTATTTTAACTGCATAGTAATGTACCACAATTCAGTCTGTGAATGGATTTCATTTATATTTAATTGTTTGTTTTCTGTCAACATTGTAACTAAGTAAGGTGATGTTGGTTGGTTATGATTTGGCATATGTGGACCAATAAAACCTGCCACTTCCTTCCTTGGAAATAAGGACTGCTAATTACTTCTAGAGGTGAATTTCAGTAGTATACTTGAGCAGTGTTTGGATGGGATTCGGCTTGGTTGTTTACAAGATAAAAGCTTTCGTAACACACATTGATAGCATTATAGAGTAGAAAAATATTCATGAAATGGGCACTCTTTTCTTGAACAATATTTTGACATTCAAAGGGACAAAACAAAATGATTTTTAGTGGCAATATGAAGATTTAAGCCTGAAATCAAATATATTTGGCATAAATACGTATGTGTCTATAATTTATGAATAATTTCTATGTATTAAAAAATAAGCAATGAAAAGTGAGTAAAAGTCATAAGCTGACATTTCTTGCAAAAGCAAACACAG
This sequence comes from Eptesicus fuscus, assembly GCF_027574615.1. Classification (NCBI taxonomy): domain Eukaryota; kingdom Metazoa; phylum Chordata; class Mammalia; order Chiroptera; family Vespertilionidae; genus Eptesicus; species Eptesicus fuscus. Next base: position 87,064,649 of record NC_072475.1, on the reverse strand, counting down.
ATGTTCAATAAACATAGAAAGGATGTTCAATATTATTAATGATCAGAAATCCAGGACAAAAAAGCAATAGGTTATTTTAAACTATTTAGTATGAAATATAAATATATGTTTATTTAACTCATATTTCAAGTTTTAGAGAAAATATAGTTTTATAGTTTTGAGTCAAATTTTAATATTACTTGTAAGACTTTAAATGCTTTAACCACTTTGGGAAATAGATTAGTGTTATCATCTGAAATAAACCAAGCCATTTTCCCAGCTATATAGCCAAGAGAAACTCTTGTTTATGTTCATAATGGTACATTTTTCTTGAAGCACCTTTCAAACTACATAAGACCTGGAAATAATCTAAATATCATAAAAAAGAGAGTGAATAACCTATAGTACATTAGCAAAATGGAACATTATATACATCAAGCAAAATTAATGAAAAATAATGACAAAAGTATGTATGAATCTTAGCAGTATAACACTGTGACAGATAAGTCCTTAGAGTGCATCTATTATGATACACTTTTTTATAAAATTAAAGAGAACTAAATTTTTAAAAAGTGTTAAAACATTTATGGAATTAAGCTGTATAAATATACATATAAAGAAAGCAAGAACATGGTGAAAATGCAACTCAGAGTATTGGTGAAATGGAGGGATTCAGGAATAGGATAGGGGAAATAGTGTGGTTAGATGTGTGTAGTTAGTTGTTATCAAGTTTCCATTCTAGATGATTGACTTACAGATACATATTACAGTATTATAAGAAACAAATGAATGAGTAAGTGAACAAATCAGTGAACAAATAAGAAAACAAATATATAAATTATAGTCATACATGAACCAATCTAAAATGGTTTTCATAAATCAAAGGTTATATATGACTAGAGGCCCAGTGGATGAAAATTCATGCACTTAGGGGGAGTCCCTCACCCGACTTGCGCCCTCTCAGGGAGCAGGCCTAAGCTGCAGTCTGGCCTCTCTCTGTGGTAGGCAATGGGGCAGGACAATCAGTGGACCGAGGAGCCAGCCCCACTCCCATCACCCTGCTGCCGCCGCAACCAGGGGCCTACCTCTGCGGAAGGCGACCAGGCAGGCCAATCAGGGGACTGCACTGGCCGGCAAGCGGCTGGCCCAGCCTCCCCGATTGCCCCTCTGTCACCGCTGGTCACTACTGCCCCTTCCACCCATTTCTGTCCCCTCCCTCTGCCAGCTGGAACACGCCTTGGCTGGCCTGGCACAACCTGCTCACAGGCCCCGCCGCCCACCGACCAGTCATTCTGCCATTCAGTCCATTTGCATATTATGCTTTTATTATATAGGATTAATTTAATTCTATCCTACCTAATAATAGACAAATATGCAAATTGACCATACCTCCAACACACAACAAGCCACGCCCACCATCCAATCAGAGCGAGCATGCAAATTAACCCAAACCACGATGGCTACAGCCATAGTGAGCAAGGTTTCCTAGGTAACAGAGGAAGCCAAGCTTTCCGCCTGCCCTAGCAAGGCCTAAGCCTCCACTCAAGCTACAAAGTTTCAATTATAGAAGGTAAACAAATTCAAACAGAAATGGTGGCAGAATGCAGCTTGAGAGAGCAGGCCAGGGTTGCCGCTGGCAACAGGGGAAGCAAAGCTTTCAGCACACTGTGGCCGGGCCCACCCGCTTAAGGCAACAAAGTTTCAATTATAACCCCAACAGAAATGGCTGCCGGCCTCAGAGGGAGCCCCAGGCTTGGCTCCGCTCCAGGCTACAAAGTTTCAATTGTAGAAGGAAAATAAATTCCAGATACCAGGGCCTCTGCTTGCATTGCCAGGGGGTGTGGCCAGCCTGCAAACCACCACAGACCCCTCGCTCAGGCCGCCCCATGCCCCAAGGGAACCGCCACCTGATCCGGGACACCCTTCAGGGCTAACCAGCTGGCCCCCACCCCTGTACCCGGCCTCTATCCTATCTAATAAAAGAGTAATATACAGATTGATCATCACTGCAACACACAATATAGCTGCCCCCATGTGGTCAAAGATCCTGCCCCCATGTGGACACAAGATGACCACCACAAGATGGCCAGCAGGAGAGGGCAGTTGGGAGGCACCCGGCCTGCAAGGGAGGGCAGTTGAGAAGGACCAGGCCTGCAAGGGAGGGCAGTTGGAGGTGATCAACCCTGCAGGAGAGGGCAGTTAGGGGTGACCAGGCCGGCAGAGGAGGGAAGTTGGGGGCAAAAAGGCTGGCAGCAGAGTGGTTAGGGGTTGATCAGGCTGGCAGGCAGAAGCGGTTAGGGGCAATCAGGAAGGCAGGCAAGCAGGCAAGCAGTTGGGAGTCAGCAGTCCTGGATTGTGAGAGGGATGTCCGACTGCCCTAAACGGGCAGTCGGACATCCCTTGAGGGGTCCCATATTGGAGAGGGTACAGGCTAGGCTGAGGGACAACCCCCTCCGTGCAAGAATTTCATGCACCGGGCCTCTAGTAAACTTATAAACTCAGTATCAACAAAAATAAAGTGATATCCATAATTGTCAGCCATCTTATTTTTTTGTCTACCTTTTTTAAGTTTTTCTGCCTATGATTCCAATTAACTTCTATGAGAACTAAGTTTGTGATAGATGGTTAGTATTTGCACACAGAATAACTTTGACCTGTTAAATCATGATGAATTTATAGTTTGTAAGTATGTTAGAATAATAACAATTTATTTTTTGTGCTTAAAACCCTTCATTAGTAGAAAAGATCAATTGGCTTTTAACATATTAAAGTGAAGGAATCAAGGCAAGATTTTTCTATCTGAGATACTCGAGGAAATATCAATGACAATATTTAGTACTAGAGGCCCGGTGCATGAAATTCGTGCACTCGGGGGGGGGGTCCCTCAGCCTGGCCTGTGCCCTCTTGCAGTCTGGGAGCCCTTGGGGGATGTCCGACTAATGGCTTAGGCCCGCTCCCTGGACATCCTTAGTGCTGCTGTGGAGGCAGGAGAGGCTCCCACCACCACTGCTGCACTCACCAGCCATGAGCCTGGCTTCTGGCTGAGCAGTGCTCCCCCTGTGGGAGTGCACTGACCATCAGGGGGCAGCTCCTTCATTAAGTGTCTGCCCCCTGGTGGTCAGTGTGCATCATAGCGACCGGTCATTCCAATGTTCAGTCTATTTGCATATTAGCCTTTTATTATATAGGATATCCTGTAAATAACTGTTTTCTATTCATTAGAATGTTGAGTATCTTAAGTTTAAGAAGAAATGTATATTTTTCAAGAGGAGATTAGTGCACACTATAGAATAGTCAGATGGATATGTAAGGCCAGTTTCTATTCAGTTTGTCAGTTGTCTTAACATTCACTGCCAAACAACCAACACAAGGAATTTGCATAAAAATCTAAATAAAAACAATAGAGAATTGGGAAACCTAAGAAAATGTTTAGTTATGCTACTGGCTTAAAATATTGTTGAGGTATGTGAGCCCAGCTTTGAATTTGATAATTGCAATATTTCCTAAATATTATAGTTGATATCTTCTGCCTTTAGTCAGAACTATAATTAAAATAGTCCCAAGATCACGAAACTATTCTTTAAGCAGTTTTTCACGTAAGAAATCCATTCTTTAGTTTAACAACCCTAGTTTAGGGAAGTCTTTCATTTGTTTAAAAGTGGATAGTTGTCATCTATGGCAATTTACCTGTAACCAATAGGTTTGGGGAAGCAGTGTTGCCCTGGAAAATTTTTTAAATGATGGCCTAAAAATATATGAAGTTGATCTTTCTTCTTTTATTGCGATGTTAACCTCAACAAATTACTTACTTCAACTCCACTATTTTAAATGCCAAGTACTTATACAATAGTTGCAAATATTTAAAATTAACCTGCTTTATAACTGTTTGTTCTAAACTATACCATGGACTTGCTTAAATTTGAGAGAGAAAGAAAGCTTCCTAAGAGTTATTTGGTAGTCATGAATCTACCCTTTATTTTTCTCAGAAACAGAAACCAATTGTATTCTGTCTGAGACAGCTAGGTTTATATTAGGTTTTAAAAAAAAAATCCTTCCCAGCATGGTATAAATACATCTTAAATTTGGCCACATTTCCTTGCTCAAGTGTATGATGTAAGAAGTTACACAGTATACTGGAGTGACTGAATATCTTTAATCTTGGGTCTTTCTATACTTTGTAGCTCAAAGGAAAAAAAGAAAGCCCCATATGCTCTATCTATAACTGAACATTGACTATGGGATATCAAAAGCAATCAGTGCTCACTCAAAGAGGATTGTACTGTTCAAAGTAAATGCTTTCTACTATAAGTTTTATTCCTGAGACCAATTCAAGTAACTTGAAGATAAAAGAACACAGAGAGATATTTTGCCAATGATCTCATTGCTTTCCGCATTTCAAAATACTAGTTCTATAATTTAGATGATTTTCCAATCTAAATTATTTACTACCGACACTGCATTAAGGTAATAGCCTAGCCAAGCCAACAAAATAAATAAATAAATAAATAATAATAAAACATTTTATATTTTAGGAATATTATAAAATTACAGGTGCTGTCAATTTTAAAACTGAAAGTAATTTATACAGTATATATTTTAACACCACAAGAAAATGTTAGGTTCAAATAAAGTAAATGGGAATATACAGAAGTTTTTTTTTTTACTCGACTAGCCTTTTTGAATCCATAACTTGGGTTCAAGGATTTAAACATATCTCAGACATTTATCATCACTCCACTTTCAGGACCTCTTGAAAGGAGCATAATTCATCAAGAAAATATTTTTCAATAATCTCTGCACAGGATAATTTGCTTTTTTTCTGATCTTCAAAGTGACAGATTGCACAGGTTGAACCTCTGTGACTAAACCACAGACAGTTTCATGTTTCGGTGTGCTTTTTTTGTCTTGCTGGCAGACTTGATTTATAATAGTTGAGGTAGCACAAAATTAAAAATTAATTAATTTGAGTGAATTGATAATAAAGGGAGCTGAGTGGCTGTATTGAGATGCTAATAGGTCTATTCCGGACCTATTCTGGCCATCTGATCCTCAGGAATATCCAACAGCTGTGGTAGGCAAAACTAACTGAGCACATTCAAGAGGAAGGGTCAAGAGTTTGGCATCTAAACCCAGTGGGGCCAAGCAGGGGCTGCTCTTGTTGAGATTCTACTTTGGGATGAAAGCAGGTCAGATGGTTGAAATAATGTATTTGTATGGCAGTGCTAGAGAATATCTGTACAGACTCAGTGATTTGATCTCAGAATGTGATTTTCTGGTGATTTTTGTGGAAACTGACTTCCTGAGCAGTTTTCTGTAAGACTTCCAGGATCTACGATGCTTGCTTCATTGACTGCTTTATTGGGAGAATGCATAATTAATGAAATTATGGTTTCTAGAAAAACACACCATCACTGGTCTTTTGAAGTAAATATACTAACTGTTATACAACATATACTAATTATTATATATGCACATTCAAAATGTAATATATTTGTACTCTTTGAAAAACAAATATATTTTACATCTACAATAATGTTTTTTATTTTATATAACTATTTGATTTATAAAATAGCCAGTATAATATGCTTTACATCTACCACAAAATAAATAAAGGAAGTCCCAAAGAAATGTATACACTCTTTAACAGCTGATAGCTCACTTTTGAAAATGAAATGCATTTTAATAAGCATTGTGTTTATAATTATTCAAAGTGTGTGTATACATTTTTGGGACACCCTATATATCATGCTTTTTCTATTTATGCAAATTAAACACATTCACTTATGAGGTATTTTTGTTTAAATTCAGAATAAAGAAAATAAAATCTTTCACATTTCAATTATTTAATATAATAATGTGACTGTGTGACTAAATGGTAAAAAATAATAGTAAAGTAATAGGAATCACTGATAATTGGCTGTCAATAAAATTACACAAAGCAGCATTGATTTAAGTTATAAAGATTGACAAAGCTGTTTTGAAACAATTTGTTTGAATAATCCTTGTAGATCAAAACTTTAAAATTGAAATGACAAATTAAAAAGTGACTAAAGCAACACAATACTTCTTGGAAATGTTACATATGTGTAACAAACAAAAACCAAACAAAAATTTGGTGTTATCTTTTTAACAAAGATATATATCATTTTTGCTTTAAAAAAAAAAAAAACTTTCATTTTTCTGAAGAACACATTATACACCTTGTAACTCCATAAATCACCAGTACAATATTTAGACTGCCAGTTAAAAAAACAAAAAAGTCATTGGATAACAGTGTAATTTTTAGTGTTTCTTCTCCTTGATTTCTTCCTGTTTTTCCTCCAGTTTAATGAGGAAAAGTGATTAGCTATTTCACTACAACCCCATTACCTCCATGTTTCAAGAGGGAATTTTCATTACACATATTAATCAGTGAATCAGCCAATCGCTCTTGACCTCCTGTAGCTAAATGTTAGGTAATTGAAAATTGATTGGCATTTGCCCCTGACCTAATGCATTCAGCTAAAATTTGCTATGGTAGTGGTGATCTTCATATATTTTAGCAATCCTGTCATACTATTTCTATTTCATTCACCAACAACACCTCTACTATTTCTGTCTCTACTAAATTGCTACTACCCACTAATTAATACCACCATGACCACTAATACCTAGTATTTATTGAGATGTTTTTTTGTTGGCTTTTTTAAAATCGAGTTTTTCCTTTTATACTTATTGGCACATTTAATGCTCATAGCCACTGTCTTTGCCAAGTACTATTACTTTCCCTGTTTTAAAAAGGGAATAAGTTAGATGTTATATCAGTCAATTTAAAAAAATAATGAGATGTACATTCTGTTTCTCATTTATGTAGTTTACTAGAGGCCTGGTGCATGATATTCGTGCACGGGGGGTGGGGAGGTGCCACTCAGCCCGGCTTGCACCCTCTCCAATCTGAGGCTCCTCGGGGGATGTCCAACTGCTGGTTTAGGGTCATTAACTCCAGCCACTAGGAGAATTACACAGAATGTCCTTGACATACAAACAGTATGGTTTTATGAGTTGTTTTAGTAATAATGGCCATTCCTTTAAATAATATCTGCTTCCATACAATACAGATGGTACTATGTGAATTCAGAATGTTAATATCACAAAATCATAGAAGGTTGTAGTGGAAATAACCTTGTATTGTCTAGTTCAAACTTTTATAAATATTGGAATTCCCTTTTCAAATATTTTGAATGCTTTTTGTCCTAAGAAGCTTAACCAACTTTTGAGGCAACCCATTTTCTGTGAAAGGACTGGGGACTCTGGTGACAGGGCTAAAAGGACTGGAGGACTCAGGCGGGGCTGAAGGGACTTGGCGCTGCATCTTTATGATGGTGTGACAGTCAATTTATATATTCCCTCTTTATTAAATAGGTTTATTTCTTGTAACACAAGTAAGTAAAAATATAATAGTATATTTTATTATGGGTTTTTTCCTCCAAACAAAAGTATAAGAGAAAATATACTTCAAGAAACAAACTAAATATATCCTCTAATTAGTGAATAATTTATTTCCCCTCTTAGGGATACACTAAAGGGACCATAAAGTGGAATAGTCAATCTTAGGCTTGTATTGATGGGGCAGTAAATAAAATTATACTTCACTGTTTCACAAAACAAGATTAGGTTGTCCTTTAGTGCAATAAAATGCTGATTTCAAACCTAGGTTGATTCTTTTAAGGTGCTTTCCAATCAATGAGGATATGAAAGGAAATGCCTGGTTGGCAGAGTTGGGAATTCAACTCAAAGTCTAAGAGTAATGTAATTGCTACAAATGCTGTAATATGAGCCAATGATTTTTAGGGCAGTTTCAAGTCAAGAACTATAATTCTACTGAGGCAACCATTCCCACTACAGGTTAAAATCCATAAGCTATTCCTGTTCAAAATAATAGTAACCATTTCTTAGGAGATACACAGGATATTAATGTTTCAAATAAAATAATTTAATAATTACTATAATGTCCACTGTGAAAACCATGTTCAGTTGTGCACTGCAGTGTAATGTTTTAGTATTACCTCTATAATTTTTATTTGCTATAGTTTATAATTAATCAAAATATTTGGATTGGGTGGGGTTCTCCAATTCATTTGACAGATATTAGGTAAATATTATCTCACTCCTGGGTTCATTTATCTCAGTCCCTGTGCTTTCATAGTTTTTTTTTTTTTTTTAATTGTATTTATTTAAGTATTAAAATTCTTCCACTCAGAAAAAAATAAAGCCTCTCCCTTTAACATTCTCTTTTATTCTACCTCTAATAATGCTTGCAACTATAACTTCCTAACACAGTGCTGTGAATTGGATCTTAGGAATTTAATTATTTTGCATTTGAAAACATGGCCTTCAAATCTTAATTTGCATTTTTGCAATACTGATTTAATGTTACACTTGATACACATTATTAATGTTATACAAACTTTAATTATAAAAAAATTGGGGGAAATTTGTCTATAATGAGAGATTTTAACCAAAATTACAATGATTTTTAAGTTATTAATAGAACTAGGTTTCCAGGAATTTCCATTTTTAGGAAATTGGAAGGAAAGCTTGAAACTTTGTTATATTTTATGTTTACATGGCTTATGTATAAAACTTTAATCATATAAACCTTTATATGGTAATATTTTAAGGTTTAAATAGTGTAATTTTTAAAATATGAGCTAATTATATCACATGAATCACATAATTATCTACATCCAACATATTTAAATTATTTTTCTATAAAAGGGAAAATAAACTTTAAATATATTTTATGCCATCCATTAATTGTTAAAACAAATATGTATTATTATTACTTTTTATTTAAAATTTAGTGATTATATACTTTTTATAGTAGTATTTCCACAAATACTAATATGAGAAAATAAGTGAAATAGAAAATGTAAAGAAGTATTTTAAAGGTTGTTTGTTTCTCATATTAAAGTACTATTTTAATCACTATGGTGCTAATAGCAGTAATAGTAATGTTGATATATAATTTCATTAGTGGCTATCATATGGTGTGAGCATTTCATCAGCTGCATGCTATGAATATGAATGATCCTTTTAGATGTATTGGCTTTTTAATTTTTTCAAATTCTGCCTTTTGTGCTAAGCATATGTTTTTCAAAATGAAGTGAGCCTTTTTCTTATGAAAGTGAAGTTGAATTTGTTGTGAGCAAAGTTCAATTGCACTTAACCCTCCAGATGAACAATTGTACCCTCATAACTCGGTGTCGTTCAGGTCAATTTCAATTATTAAAGAGAATTTCAGGCAGGGTAAGTATGTTTGGATATTCTTAAAGAAACATTTAAAAAAAGAAGAATAACCAAGCCACAATATCAGTGTCTGTAATGATTTTTAATCACTTTCATTTCATTGTTTTTAAAAAATAAATGGTGCAGATCATATCAATCCTAGTAATAATTAATACACAGTTGGCCTTTAAAAAAATGAAGGCTTTGAATCATGTTAAAACTTTTACCTCATAAATAAGGAGGTAAAATTTAAGCTATTATAGTATATTAATTCATTTTAGACCAATTATAATTACCTGATTAATATTTGAAGGAGAGTAGAAAAGAGTGCTTTACATATCAGTGCTTCATTCTTCTTTTAAAGCATTCCATTGTTAACAATCTTAAAAATTAGCATCCTGCAATTACGAATCTCTATATAGTCAAACCTTATATAATAACTTCTTATATCTTACAAATGATTAATGTTGTAAATGTTAAAATAATATTTACACATTGACAAAGAGGTTATTTTCACCTTGGAAAATGATATGTAGAGGTAAAGAAAAATATAAGATCTTTATGTTGATTGTCCTGGTGATATAGAACAAAAATAAAAATCTACTAGGCTCTCCTAATTGTGAAAATTCCTACTGCAATGGACAAGATTAATCTGAAACACCTTCTCTGAAGTGTGAATTAAATCTGCTGCTTCAGGATCATTGGCAGTCAATGTGGATGCCTGTGTATAACATGGAACTGTTATCAGAATGCTAGCCTTGGCTGGTTAAATGGATTTTGCTTCAGGTTAAAAGTCTTCAGGGAATGGGTCAAATTGTTCGAGGACATCTTTTCTATTCCTGGGCAATGCTGTAAAAATGAGAGCACAATAAGGTTACTTAAAACCCGGCAATATACAAGATTATTGAGATATACTAGAATAGGGGATCTCAAGAGGATGAATTAGACCCACAGTTTGATACTGGCCAAGTCTTTTGGTGAAAGGCTAGAATGCCAGCCCTCTCTACTTTTCTCCCATGCTGTGTGATTCTGGTATGCTCACTTTAAACCAGAGAAATACTGACACTTCAAAGGGAAACCCTCTGAAATAGTGGCATAACTTTCACATATCATATGAGATTGTTACAATTATGCTATCTTCTGCATTTAGATAATGTTATTCCAAAGATTATCATGTGGCTGAGAAATATCACACTGAGCTAAAAGCCCCAATAAACTTCCAATACAGTTATTAAATTTTGAAGTTTATATTTTACAATTTAATTGAGAAAATAGTGTTTTGGATACATACTTAATTGCCCAAGGAAATCCTCTCAGCAAAGTATAAACTCTTACAACTCATTAAATCCTATTATAAACTAATTATTTTATATGCTTTAATTTTTAGAAGAAAATAGATATGAAGTTGCTATTTTGTATATGTCATGAAACTCTGAAGTTTAAAGCTATTTATTTGGAAGATGAGATAACATTTTAATGGCTCCCACATCAATAATGTGACACAGGACATAGCTGTCTATAACATGATCCGCTATTAAATAGAAGTGGCCCCCTGCTGGCCTAATTCTTTGATTCTCCCATCAAAAAGCTTGCAAGGGACACAATAAAGTTGCCATTATTTCCATGGGCTATGACAGTTCGATTACTTCAGATGTGAATATACCGTGTGACAATTGCAACTCTGCACTTTCTATGATACAACAGACATACTTTCAATCACTTTTCTTTGACAGAAATGTCAATATCATCTACGAAAGTTAAATATGAATTGTAATAAGAAACATTCTGGGCTTCTTCAGAAATTTACTGCTAACATTTTAATGATTTATTCATTTTGTCTGGAATTATCTTTGAAGTCATCAGAAAGTAATGTCAGATTAATGTTTTGTAGAACAGTGAATTTTTCTTCTTGATAATATCAAACTGAACTTTTTGTCCTAGGAGTTCTTAATGATGCTGGTATATCTGACATATATATATATGTAAGCATATACATATATATGTATATATAGATCATACGTTTATAGTTGTGAGCACTTGAAAGACAGTTTATTTTTGTACTATTACTTATTAATTATTGTGTTATTTTCCATATGAACAATTGTAAACTTACTTTTGCCCCACCCTGCATATTTATATAAAATGTGCTAAGAGCAAGAATTAGCATATAGTATGTAGGGCTAGTGGTTTTTGCTGACTTAGTCTTAATAAGAACATCCAGCACCATTCAACAAGTATTTATTGATCATCTATCTGTGCTAGTACTTTTCTAGATACTGAGGATAATTGCAAAGATCAATGAATTCCAGTCATTATCCCAAACAGCTCCCAATTTAGAAAAAAAAAATAGAAGAAGTTAAGTTAAGGAAATAATTTTGAGGAACAAAAATTAACAAACACCATCCTCTGAGATTAGAAAAGACTCAGCCTAATTTGAGGGATAGAGGATTATTATAAAGAGCAGACAAACTTAAGGGAGAACTTGAAGAATTATTAGGAGCTAATTTGACACTAAAAGGTAAGATTAATAAAGAAATTTGAAATAAGGTAAATTATAATTCTGAAGGTAAGAAATAAGATGTTAGCAAGAATGGCAAATATTTTAGTATTGCTGAAACATAAATTGTGAGTAGTGCAGGCAGGGATGGAAAATGTTATCTGAGAAATAGGCAGGGGACAGGTGATATTGCATCTCATGTACCATCCTAGGAATTTTAATTTTATTTATGTGTACGTCTGTGGTGGTGCTTTTTTTGAAGCTGGGGTTCAGGGCTGGCCTTGACTGCATTAAAACAAACAACTGGCCTATATAAATCTTTGTGACAGAAAGAAGAAGATATAAGAAATGGAGGATATTATAGTTGTCAATTCAAAAAATGGTGATTGCCTTATTTGGACCTGTTTTATAAACTAAGGAGAAGGAAGCAAACCCCAAAAGTACATAGAGCATAAAATCCATGGAAATAGGTTGAGAGAGAGAGAGAGAGAGAGACTAAGTGACCCATTTTTCTGATAAAAGAAATGGGAAACATGGGAAAAATATAAGTCTGTGAAGAAAGTGATGGTGATGAGTTCAGTTTGGGGCATTTTGTAGTAAAAGTCTTTGTGGGACATTCAAGTTTAACTATTAAACAAACTTGAAATTAAAGTATAATTTTTATTGCTAAAGACATGATTGGCATGCAGGTTTGTGAAATTCATCAATAACAACTGTAACTAAAAAGCTAGAGTGGATGATGTTGCCCAGAGAGAACTGTGAAAGTGAAGACAATGTTAATGTCTTGGGAAACATAGGTGTTTAAAGGAATTTTCAATTCTTTTATGCCAGTTTCCTATTGTTTACGACACTTATCTTTAATTCACCCATGTTACTTGCTCCCTCTGTCAATGAACATACCTAAATATTCTCAATTAAAAAAATACTTTTGCAGTGTATTTTCTCCAGGTACCCTATTATTTAACTTCTTTCCTTATTCTCAAATAATAAGGCAACCGAATTATTTCTTAGTTAGAGTGAAACATCTACTGCCTGTGCTTTTTACCCATGAAACCCTGCTTATTGGTTCCCTGTGGTCCTGTTTGGAAGTAATGTTCTTGGTGTCCCCAACACGGTCCTCCGTCCTAATGACCCTTTTCCCCATCAACTCACATCGCCCTGGTCTCTGTGAAGCAAGTGCCCTCAGACGTCACTGCCACACTCGTTGTAGAAGGTCTGCCTTTCCACTGCTCACTTCCGCATTCCTAGTCTACATTCCTGAATAAGGACAGCCAATTTTGGTTTAAAACTGAGAAAGTTGGTTTTATCCAAAACCAAAGTCAGCTGCTCTGAGCCACTTATGTCCATCAGCAAAAGCTCCTTTATTCTTTGCTTACATCCATAGAAGCTTTATTGACTTAAGTATCCTCACACATGTTCTCAGTTGATTCCTTTCTTTGTACTTATTGGCCAATCTGCATATCTTCCAACTTGTTTTAGGACTTCAGAAATGTTCACATATATCACCAAATTATTACTTACTAGAGGCCTGGTGCCCGGAATTCATACACTGGGGGGGGTGTCCCTCTGCCCAGCCTGCACCCTCTCCAATCTGGGACCCCTCAGGGGATATCCAACTGCCCTTCCCTGCAGGCCTGGTCACCTCCAAACTGCCCTCCCCTGCCGGCCATTTTGTGACAATGTGGGGGCGGCCATATTGTAATGATGTGGGGGCGCCCATCTTGTGATGACGTGGGGGCGGCCATTTTGTGATGACATGGGGGCGGCAATCTTGTGATGCGAGGGCATGAGGGTCAATTTGCATATTACCTCATTATTATATAGAATTGTTGGTTTGGGGGAGTGTTTTCCCCTTTTTAAAAAATATTTGGTCTTTCTTTACTTCCTACCTTTATTCTATGTAGAATTGCAAGACTAATTTCCCTAATTTCTTGTTCTAGCTTCTTTTTCTACTTAAATCCTCAATGTCTTCCATTGCATACCTGTACTGACCTAGTAAACCAAACATGAGGTCCTTCTGAGTTCAACAAACTGATGTACTGACTCCATTAAAATTTTCTTAAAAGACTCAAAACTTAAATCTTTGTTCATTACTTGGGCTTTATTCTATTGCTCTTTTTCTTAGGATGGTTTCTGTATGTAAAAATCCTATCATATGTTTTTTTCAATATTTTATGTCTAATAACACTTCTATGTGAAGCCTCATCTGATCCTTACCATGATAAAAATTCTCCCAATGAATGCTTGATGATGGTTCTCTATAAGACTTGCAAACTTTATAACAAGGATTAGTCATGTTTGTCCTCCTCATGAGGATACATATTTAGACAATATTAACAACAATGTCTCAGAGAATCATTAGAGAAATAGATGTAGAATTAGTGGTCTGAGACTATTAAACATAAGGTCCAGCCTTAGGTCTAAGCAGTTAGACCTGTGATGTCACATCTAACGGTTTTGCTCTTGAAAATTTGAAAGTCTTCACAAGTTCAGTTACCAAGTTCTAGACATATTCTTGTCAAAATATTGTGGGGTTTTTTGTTTCTTTTTTTTTACATCAGAATCCCCCATTCTAAAAAACAAACAAACAAACAAAAAAGAAAGACAAGAAAAAAATAAACAAACCCTGATAAATCAGAACTTAAAAAACACTTCTTTTCAAGATTTATTTGTTTTAACTCTCAAATAGATTATAGTTATTTCTTTAAAAAAAGAAAACAAATGTTTTAACTTATATCAAGTAATAAATGTTTCAATCATCATAGTAATTCTGGGCCAAATTAATTTATATATATAAACATTGAAAATTATATATGAAGAAGGTGACTAACATATATGAGAACATGTTATGTGTTAGATATGTTTTACATAATATTCAACCCTGAGGTAGGTTATATAAATCTAATTAATAAAGATAAAACCATAATTCTGCAACATTAAGTCATTTTCCAAGGTAACATGATCAGTAAAAGTCACAACTCCAATTTAAATACATATTCATCTGATTACTGAGCTCCTGCTCTTTCAACTATTACATGATTGTAAAGATAAATGTATCAAGCAATCAAGAGCAAGTCACAAAAATATTCAAATACCATTTATTTTAATAGAATTTGAAGTTTTATTAATTTGTCTTACATAATTTAATCCATTGATATGTTTTGTTTATTCCATGATATTGTTGTATATGGATAAAAAATCAAACTTTAACATTATAAAACATATTCTATTTAATAAAATATATATTGAGGCATTTTACCATTCTGAGTACCTCAGGATATCTCTATTTAAATATATTATGTACATTATGTTAATCATTGTATTTTATTTTGTCTTTCTACATGGAGGATATATGGATAAAAATAATTATGGCACATGCAGCCTAAGAGAAAGAAAATCATGAATTACACTTTAGTCTTAGTTTCTATAGATCTTCTGTTTAGGAATAATAAATTATAGAGCAAAAACATGTCATAGTTATAAGAACATTTCTTTTCAAAAGAAATATAAAATATTTGCAGAGGAAATGTGATTCTATATATTTCTCATACTGCAAACCATTTCTAAATTTCTATATATGCTTGCCAAGGAAAATGATAATTAATGTTTCATTGAATTCTTTGAGAAATGTTGAATTCCATGACTGGTTGTACCATTTTTAAGCATATTGTGATAGACTAAATTCCAAAAGAAGAGAGAATATTTTATATTTTTGGCTACTTGGGTTTAAAAGATAATCCACAAGTGGAGTTCAGAGTCAAAATATATTGGGTTAAAAAATGCATATTCCGTTTGCCAGTTGCTACTTTAGCAAAATTTATTTTTATTCCTGGATATTTTTTAAAATCCTTAATAATTAGAAAACATTGAAACTTTTGTCCATGAATTTTTTTTTTTTAATCCTCACCTGAGGATCTTTTTTCAACTGACTTTTCAGGCAAAGTGGAAGGGAGGGAGGAGGCAGGGAGAGAGAGAGAAATATTTATGTGTGACACATTGATTGGTTACCTCCTGCATGACCCCCGACCTAGGCCAGGGATCAAACCTGCAACCGAAGTAAGTGCCTTTGATTGGAAATCAAACCTGTGACCCTTTGGTCCAGGAAGCAATGCTCTAACCACTGAGCAACCGGCCAGGGCTGTCCATGCATTTTAAAAAATATGTTTTTCCTGTTTATCATGATCTTTACCTTAATAGATGCCAATAGCAGGTACAATATTATTTGCAGGAGTTCATTTTTCATCTTGAAGACTATATATATAATGTGATATGATTCAATATAATCATATTAATTTAAGGTAATAGTATAAAAGATCAAAAATAGTTTAGGGAAAACATTGGTAGAATTTAGTTTTTTAACTGGTTTGCTTTAAACTTTATTTATCTTTGACCCCAACTTAGTCATTCCCCATTGCCAGATGTCATCTAGTTATTCTAAGCAATAGAAAAAGATTTATACATTGACAAGTGGAGAGGTGAAACACTGGTTAAAAGAATTCTGCAAATGATACTTCTGATCCCAGTAGGAGTTATAGGTTTACATTAGATAAATAGACAAAGTTTTCTCTGATAATAACTATAAATTATATACTACAGTATTTTATCCTTTTTCTCTTTTTCCAATGACTAAATATACTTTAGAAAAAAAATCCTCAAGTACATGACTGAGACAGATGCCATACATTTATATTTAGGAACTCTTGAAGTTTACTTTGAAAAAATTGGATTTACAAAATTGAAAGATTCATACCCATACCTTGCCTGACTCTCCACCTCAAAGTTACACTTAAAAAAAAAAAAAAAAAGAATAAATGAAAGTTCTCAAAAACATGCCTGGCTTAGGACAGCCTGTAATCATTAGCTACTCCTGTTCTCTTAACCTCTCTGAATTCATGTATTATATCTTGATCTTTTAAGTATATGTAAATATTTATTAGAAAACTACACTTAAGAAGAAGGTCAAGAAAACTGACAATTCCTTGCAAAAATTCAAACTTAAATATATAATCCTATATAATAAATGCCCAGCGACTGAATGGTGGAACAACCAGAATGACCGGAACAACCGTGGCCCCTCACCCTGGCCAGCCCCACACCCCAGTGGGTCACCCCACCCCAAATGGGGGCCCCCATCAGGGCAGCCCAGTTGAACCCCACCAGTGCACAAATTCGTGCACCAGGCCTCTAGTTTTAAATAAAAGGAGCAATCTGCTGAGATGCCTATGATTACATTTTCTTAAACTCTAGCTTTAATTTTATATTGGCTTAGACACGGAATTTAGTCAATTAAGAAATTCTAATGTGAAATTATAGTTTGTGATTAGTTTATTTAAAATAAAGAAACTGAGCTTTTTGTTTAACAGTAGCAAAAGCAAATGATATGGTGAGCTCATGGTCCTGCTTTGTGGAATTGAAATACCTGCTTCCTTTAAGGTGATTAAAGAAATTAGGTGGACTATATATTAGAAAATATACTATCAATGTTAAAATGTTGGAGTGTGATAGTGTTATTGAGTTTATGAGAATGCCCTTAGTTTTAGAAACATATTCTGAAGTATTTTAGTAATAAAGTGTCATTCTGTATGCAAATTACTTTGAAATGCCTTACCAAAAAGAGGAAAATTAACAATAACAACAACAAAAATATATACAGAGAAATGAAGCAATGATGCAAATATAGTAAAATGTCAATATTTGGATATATAAAATAAATGGAACACAGGGGTTCATTTTATTTAGTTTTTTCATCATTTTATAGTTTTGAAAGTTTTTGAAGTACAAAGGCAAAAGAAGTAGCTATATCTACATCTATATCTTCTAACAATTCACGTCACTCATTTTCTTAAAACCTTTCAAAGGAGTACATCTCACTCAAAGATAATGTCAATACCACTGAAAGCAAGGTTGGATGGTTATCAGGGATTAGGGTGGGGTGAGCATCCTAATATATAAAAACCCTGGGTCATAAAGACCAGTAACGACCGGAGGCTGACCAATCACAAGTCAGTGCTGGCCCCGCCCCCAAGCAAGTGGTAAGGGACAATCAGGCAGGCAGGCAGAGGGGTTAGGGGTGATCAGTTAGGCAGACCAGCAGTTAGGGGTGATCAGGTAGGTAGGTGAGTGGTTAGTGGCGATCAGGTAGGCAGACAGCCCCTTGCAGGGCTGGCCCTGCCCGCCCCCCAGCAAAGAAAGAGGGAGGCCCAGGCCAGCCAAGCCATTGAACCCCAGCCTGTCGCCTGGAGAGGGAGGCCACTGGTGGCAGGGGAGGGGGGCAGCCCTGCACAGATGGCAAGCAGTGGCAGCAGCAGGGGTGGGGCCAGCTGCCTGCAGCCTGGGGAAGGAAAGCCCCCATAGGCCCTGATCTCAGGCCAGGCCTAGGGACCCTACCCGAGGGGTCCTGGATTGTGAGAGGGTGAGGCCGGGCTGAGGGATCCCCCCCACCCCCAAGTGCATGAATTTTTGTGCACCGGGCCTCTAGTGTAATAATAATTGGAGGGAGTTCTAGGGGATGACAGAGCAGTTCTGCATCCTGACTGTGGTGGCTTTATATAAACCTATATACATGCAAAAAACTTCAAACAACTTTACATCAAATGACAACAATAAAAAGTAAATGTATGGAAAATTTTCTGGAATTTGATTAATCTTGTAATTTAGTTTAATCTTTTGTATCCATATCAGTTTCCTGGTCTGATGATATACTAATGTCATATAGTGTGTTATCATTAAGGGAAGCTGAGTGAAGGATTTGTGAGGATGCTGTACATTTTTTCCCAATTCTGTGAGTCTACATTTATTACAAAATACAAAGTGTTTTAAAAGTTGCCTGTGAGAAAATGCATAACCAGCCCAGTTACCTGCCTGACCTTTTCCCAACTCTGCTTCTTGCTTTTGCTGCTAGGCATGTCCCATTCTTGGGCCTTTCTTCTAGCATTTTCCTCAATTTTCCCTTGGCTAACCTCCAAGTTTTAAGGAAATATCAAGTACAGTGGCCTTTAATACTGCAACATGTCACTGCTCCATAGAACTCCCTAATCCTCTTACCCTGATCCAATTTATTTTTTCAGAGCACTTATCATCTTCTATCATCATCCTAATTTTCTCAGCTATTATCTTTATTGTCTTGTCTTTCTGACTAGAATAAAAAGTTTAGCAGGGCAATGATCTTTATTTTGTCTATAGATGATACCAAGTGGCTAGAAAAAAATGGTTGAGGCATAGTAGACATTCTCTAAAAAGTGTTGAATTAACTAGCATATCTTGGATTTTATGTACTGGAAGTTTCTTTGTGATTAATGGGACATGTGTTATTTTAAGAAAATATGGCTTCTTATCACTTTCTGTGTATAAGATTGACTTAAAGCTCCAACAAGGGACAAATAAATAATATTCTTCAGTTCGCTGCTTCAGGCATTATTGACAGAATATAATGTTACTTCTTTTTTTGCCTCTTTGCTTTGCCCATGGTCAAAATCTCCCTCTGTGCTGACTTCCATACCAAGCTGATTCATGGCGGACTGCTGTTCCCCATTGTTTCATGTTAGGACTCTGTGAGCCTCCACAGAGTTTCTACTGAAATCTTTGAGGCTATCCTGCTTTTGCTCAGTCCACAGAAGCTGTCTAGGTGTCCTGCTGTCTTCCATTCTCTGCACATTTCCTTCTGTGAAGTTACACTCCAACAAAGAACACCAGCAGGCTGGCTGAACTTGCTCATCTTCCTGCGCCATTTAATTTGCAGTAGGGCTTGCGGGCGGATGATGCGATGGCACATGAAGCCAGTTATGGTGTTTGTTTTCAGAGTCAGTCCTCCAGAGGCTATAAAGACACTCTTGACTGAAAATCCACTAACGATGGTTTTACATATTATAATTTTAGAAATATTTTATATTTTTATTTTAGCATTGTATATTCTTTTTTCTTGATGCATTTGAAAATATAATTCATTGCTTAAGTTATCTACAAGTAGGGTGTCCAAAAAATGTATACACACTTTGAATAATTATAAAGGTGGTGTTTATTAATATGCCTTTTATTTTCAAAATTAGGCTATCAGGTGTTAAGGTGAATATATATTTTGGGGGCATCCTATACAGGTAGTGTTTTCCCTCACAAGGCTGTACTCTAGCCTTATGCTTTGTATGTCCAGCCCCTTTTAACACTATAGCTTTCTGTTAAAAGTCAGATGCACAGAGAGCTCTTTCCTGACCAAGGAATGAGAGTATATCGATTTGCCCTTTTCCATGAAAATACCCTACAGAGAAATTATTTTCTATGTATGTTTAAATTGTGTGGGTTGTTTCCCACTGACCTGAATGCTCAGTGAGAACATGAGGGAGTTTCTCCTTGGCATGCCACTGTAACCTGGCACCGAGCAGGGGTTTGTATATGATCAAAATAAATAGTTTTTAAATAAATGGATTTTTTAGAAAATTAATTTCCACATGCTATTTGAGTAAATTCATATACCCAGGAAATAATTATTTACACAAAAGATAAACACAGCATTAGATATTGACTAATTCATAACTCTGGTATATTATATTCATATTGTCTTTTGAAAGTCATTTTTAAGCATTTGATATTTCAAGTAGTTATTTAGAAAGTTACACTACCTTTAATCTTTAAGCACACTGACACTGACACATAAACACACACATTTATGATAGCACTGTCTATAATACTATTATAGACAATACTAGTAACCCTGCACAGGAATCCGTGTGCCAGTAGGTTGCTGTCACCTTCCTGTAGCTCTCTGCCTGCTGCCCCACCTTCCTGAACCCCCTTCCTCTCCCCCTCATAGCTTGCTGCCCTGCCCTCTCCTGTAGCTCTCCTCCCCCTGGTTGTAGTTCGCTGCCCCACCCTCCTGCAGATCCATGATCAGACTTTATGTGTTCATTGGTTATGCCTCAGGGCATAACAGATAATTAGCATATTCCTCTCTTATTATATAGGAGGCCAGGTGCAAGAAATTCATGTATGGGGGGGGGGTGTCCCTCAGCCCAGCCTGCACTCTCTCCAATCTGGGACACCTTGAGGGATGTCTGACCACCCGTTTAGGGATGTCTGACTGCCCAGTGGGATCGGGCCTAAACGGGTGGTCGGACATCCCTCTCACAATCCAGGACTGCTGGCTCCCAACCGTGCACCTGCTTCTGCCTGCCAGCCTGATCACCACCTTACCACTCCCCTGCCAGCCTGATTGATGCCTAACTGTTCCCCAGCCGGCCCAATTGCCCCTAACTGCCCTCCTCTGCCATCCTGGTCACCCCTAACTGCCCTCCCCTGCAGGCCTGGTCCCCCCCCAACTGCCCTCCCTGCTGGCCTGCTCACCCACAACTGCCCTCTCCTGCAGGCTTGGGTCCCCCCCAACTGTCCTCCACTACAGGCCTAGACCCCCCCAACTGTCCCCCACTGCAGGCCTGGTCCCCCCCAACTGCCCTCCCCTACAGGTCTTCCCCCCCAACTGCCCTCCCCTGCAGGTCTTCCCCCCCAACTGCCCTCCCCTGCAGACCTGATTTCCCCCAACTGCCCTCCTCTGCTGGCCCGGTCACTCCTAACTGCCCTCCCTGCTGGCCTGATCACCCACAACTGCCCTCTCCTGCAGGCTTGGGTCCTCCCCAACTGCCCTCCCTTGCTGGCCTGGTCTCCCCCAACTGCTCCCCTCTGCTGGCCTGATCACCCCTAACTGCCCACAACTGTCCTCCCCTGCGGGCCGGGTGCCTCCCAACTGCCCTCTCCTGCTGGCCATCTTGTGGCAGCCATCTTGTGTCCACATGGGGGCAGCCCTCTTTGACCATATGGGGGTGGCCATCTTGTGTCTTGGAGTGATGGTCAATTTGCATATCACTCTTTTATTAGATAGGATTATTTTATTATTTATTTATTTATGAGAAAGAATCTTTTTATTCCAATGATTCCATTACAGGTCTTTCTTCCTCCAGTCTCTGTTTTTTTTTTTTTTTTTTTAATTGATTAAGGTATTACATATGTGTCCTTTTCCCCCCATTGCCCCCTCACCCTACCACCACTCATTCCCTGGTGTCTGTGTCCATTGTTTAGGCTTATATGCATGCATACAAGTCCTTTGGTTGATCTCTCCCCTTTACCCCCACCCTCCCCTACCTTCCCTCTGAGGTTTGATGGTCTGATTGATGCTTCTCTTGTCTCTGGATCTGTTTTTGTGGAACTGCAGAATATAATGCTAAGCGAAATAAGCCAGTCAGATAAAAATAAATATCACATTATCTCACTCATTTGTGGAATATAATGAACAACGTAGACAATATTATTTTATATCTTACCTAATAATAGACAAATATGCAAATTGACCATACCTCTGACATACCCACAAGCCACGCCCACAAGCCACGCCCACCATCCAATCAGAGCGAGTATGCAAATTAACCCAAACCAAGATGGTTACAGCCACAGAGAGCAAGGTTTCCTAGGTAACAGAGGAAGCCAAGCTTTCCGCCTGCCCTTGCCAGACCTAAGCCTCCACTCAAGCTACAAAGTTTCAATTATAGAAGGTAAACAAATTCAAACAGAAATGGCGGCAGAATGGAGCTTGAGAGAGCAGGCCAGGGTTGCCGCCGGCAACAGGGGAAGCAAAGCTTTCCGCACACCCTGGCCAGGCCCACCCGCTTAAGGCAACAAAGTTTCAACTATAACCCCAACACAAATGGCTGCCAGCCGTGGAGGGAGCCCCAGGCTTGGCTCCGCTCCAGGCTACAAAGTTTTCAATTGTAGGAGGAAAATAAATTCCAGATACCAGGGCCTCCACTTGGGTTGCCAGGGGGCGTGGCCGGCCTGCAAACCACCACAGGCCCCTCGCTCAGGCCGTCCCACACCCCAAGGGAACCCCCAACTGATCCGGGATGCCCTTCAGGGCAAACCAGCTGGCCCCCACCCCTGTACCAGGCCTCTATCTTATCTAATAAAAGAGTAATATGCAGATTGACCATCACTCCAACACACAATATAGCTGCCCCCATGTGGTCAAAGATCCTGCCCCCATGTGGACACAAGATGGCCACCACAAGATGTCCAGCAGGAGAGGGCAGTTGGGAGGCACCCAGCCTGCAAGGGAGGGCAGTTGAGAAGGACCAGGCCTGCAAGGGAGGGAAGTTGGAGGTGATCGACCCTGCAGGAGAGGGCAGTTAGGGGTGACCAGGCCGGCAGAGGAGGGAAGTTGGGGGCAAACAGGCTGGCAGCAGAGTGGTTAGGGGGTGATCAGGCTGGCAGGCAGAAGCGGTTAGGGGCAATCAGGAAGGCAGGCAGGCAAGCAGTTGGGAGCCAGCAGTCCTGGATTGTGAGAGGGATGTCTGACTGCCCTAAACGGGCAGTCGGACATCCCTTGAGGGGTCCCATATTGGAGAGGGTACAGGCTGGGCTGAGGGACAACCCCCCTCTGTGCACGAATTCCGTGCACCGGGCCTCTAGTATAATATAATAATGTCACTTTATAACATTGTCCATAATATAACTATTGACATTATTTAAATTGTTTACCTTATTGAATTTCTATATCCAAAGGTAAAACATAAAACATGCAATATTTCAAATCTACACTTTTTGTTTTTCATGGGAAAGAAACCAAGTAATACAATTTGCCTCAGAGGAAACTGTCATATTCATATATGCCTTGCCTACCTAACTGGGAAAATCAACTCTTAGGCTCCACAGAGTTGGTTTTGTAACCAGTATGTACACTGATGCAAAAATATCTGTAACCAGTATGTACACTGATGCAAACAAAAATATCTCAGGGTATTTACTCTGCTGAGAAGCTGAAGTAATTTCCTAGGGCTGCTGTGACCAGTTACTACAAATTGGAGGGCTTAAAACAACGAAAGTATGCTCTAGTGTTTGTAGAAGCTAGATGTCTATAATCAAGGCATTGGCAGGGCCACACTCCCTCTGAAGGTTCTAGGAAAGGATTTTCCTTGCCCTTCCTAGCTTCCATTAGTTGCTGCAATCCTTGGCATTAAGTGTCTTGTAGCTGCATCAATTTCTGCCTGCCTCCACTGGCATGACTCCCTCTGTGTTTTCACATGACCAGTTTCTAAGGACTCCAGTCATTAGATTTAGGGCCCACCCTGTCCAATATTTAGATAAGTCCTTATCTTAACTAATTACGTCTTCATAGACCCTATTTTCAATATGTATACATTCAGAAGTTCCAGTGTACATGAATTTGGTTGGGGATGGGGGAATCTATTCAACCTAGTAGAGTCTGCCTTCTGGCCTTGAAATTTACATTCATTCCATGTGCCAAATACATTCACCCAATCCCAACATTATCAAAAATCTTAATCTATTCTAGCATTAACTCTATGTTGAATACCTTATCTAAATATCATAGACTCAAAGAAGTTTCCAATTTTATCATTTAAATCAAGTCTGGGTGAGACTCTGGATATGATCTATCCTGGAGCAAAATTCCTATCCAGCTCTTTACCTCTGAAACTAAGAAATAAGTTATCAGCTTCCAAAATACAATGGTGGGTCTGGTGTAAGACAAACATTCCCATTCTCTAGGGAGAAAATAGAAGGTCAAAGAAGGTGTCATTTGTCCCAAGGAACTTCCAATCCCAGCATGGCAAATCTATTAGGTTTCAAGGACTGAGACTATTTTTATGTATCTTGATGTTCAGTTCTATAGAGACTAACAGCCCTGTTCTATGTTTCCTTCCTCATTAACTCCCCCATCTACTCTATACCATACTCAGTGAAATCTTAGTCATCTTTTAGTTAGTTTACCTATTCTATAAATATTCTAAGCTAGATGAGGTCCCTTTGGTATAAATACTCATATAAACACTCAGCACTATATGGTATATTAATATGTGCCAGAGAAACAGAACAAATAGGATTTATGTATAATATATCAATATTTAAACTATATATGGATATACTAGTATATGTCAAAATAATGTTGTTGACAAAATGCTTGATTCCATATTAAGGTCCCAAAGAGTCATAAAAATACTGATAAAGCAGAAACTAACTAAGATTTGGACAGAATTGGAGACTTTTAAAATTATTACAATAACTTTTGGATATTGATTTAAAATTATTTTCAATATTAAATAGATTATCTCATGAAATTTTCTTTGGTCTATTTTAACATTTGTTTGTATCATTTTCCTAATGTAAGTACATCTCCAAAATTATAATAGTAGAAAATAAAAAATGAAACAAAATCATCTTTGCTTTTAAGTAACCTTTTATTTAAGGCTAAATTTCCCAAAACTGGCATTATAAAGTACAGTATTTATTTAGAGTGACATTAGGAAAATTGGTAAGCCCTCATAAAAAAATTTTACTCGATATCCTCCTTCACACATTAACTTTAATTAAGCACATTAATGAGGCAATAGCTCTCAATAGTTCTACAGAAAATAAATTTTATTTTATGAAAAAATACTGCCTCTCCAAAGACTTTTATTTTAGTAACTAGAGGCCTGGTGCATGAATTCGTGCACCAGTGGGGTCCCTCAGCCTGGCCTGCAGGATAGGGCCAACATTGGCTCTCTGACATCCCCCTAGGAGTCCCAGATTGTGAGAGGGTGCAGGCCTGGCCAAGGGACCCCACCAGTGCATGATTGGGGCCAAGGAGGGATAAGGGAGGTTGGCCAGCTGGGGAGGGACCACGGGAGGGTTCCACGGCATGTCCGTCTCCGCTCACTCAGTCCTGATGGGTCCGGATTGTTAGGTCAGCAGCAAGCTAACCTACCAGTCAGAATGTCTGCCCCCTGGTGGTCAGTGCACGTTATAATGAGCAGTTGAGTGTCCTTAGCATATCATTAGCATATTGTGCTTTGATTAGTTGAATGGATGACCAGACACTTAGCAGATTAAGCTTTTATTATATAGGATGTTTGTAAACCTCCTGATGTACCATTATTTCAAGAGATACTTTTTGGAAAATTTGTAAAGTAAAATGTGATATGATTTTTATTATTTAATTAATTCCTGTCCCCATTTAGGTTAAAGTAGGTAAAAAGATGTCATCTGTTTTCAAGAAATAGCATCTGATTTTTTGGCATATCCCTTCATTTGCAGAAATGATTATTTTAGGGAAAAGTATAGTAGAAACAACTGCTTGATTTCTGAGACAACTGCAGAGGTTTGTTCCTTTCTCAAGTGGACATTACGAAACCTAGAACATTCTAAGCAAAAGTCAGGTCCTAAGGACGAGGACTGCTTGAATGCAGGGGCAACCTTTTCCTTATACATCTCTCTTCCATGTTAAAGTTCCTCTGTTTAGGTGAATGCAATACTAGGAAAAATTTAATACAACAATATACACAAGGAGATTTTTATTTCTTGTTTCTACATTAGAAATGTTCAGGATTAGAGATAAAAGTTTAAGAACTTGTAATTTAGGATTATTTGGTCTGATGGAAACCAGCAGAAGATGCCTAAACACACTTCAATTCCTAGGTTGGCCCTCCACTCTATCTCCTGGATACCTCAACCTCAAGGTACTCCAGAAGAGCACATGCTGCAAACAACAGAATGACACTCCATAATCATTTAATAATAATGAACACAGCATAAAGAGTGGACTCATTTATCATTCACAAAAATCAATGAAGTAAAAATTATCAATTCTACTTTACAAAGAAAGAAACTGAGATCTAGACTTTAAGTTACTTGTCCTGGGTCACAATAGGATTTCAACCCAGGTCACCTGACTCCGTATAGTTACTCCTAATTACTGTACCATATAACCCTCTTGTTAATTGAAAACTGTTGTTTACTGAAGCCAACATAGTTTCCATCTGGCTAAATATAAATTGATCTTCATATTAGTGGGACTTACACAGTTCTGTTTTATATTTTAAGTGTCAATATTGAATTAAGGATTTAAATTCAATGGTAGCACAACAGATAAATCAATTAACTTCAATTACTATTACAGATTTTTGAATAAAAGACTCAACTTTTATAGGTAAATGTTTATTAAAAATTCTTAATTTTCCTCTAATCCTAAGGATTTAACTTTCTTTAGCATGTAGCATATTGAGACATCAGAGTGATTTAAATATGTCCCTATGTTTCTTTCCATATTAGGCTTTTTCATATTTTTATCTTCTCCCTTAATTTCTATATGTGTTATATTACTGTTATAAAAAGAACTAATTTTATTAAGAGGTATATCATTAAAAATAAATCAACAAAGTCAAAGGGATCATAATACCAGATATCAAGCTATATTACAAATCCACTGTTCTCAAAACTGCGTGATACTGGCACAAGAACACACATATAGGAACCAATGGAATAGGACCAAGAACCCAGAAATTGACCCAAGCCATTATGCTCAATTAATATTTGACAAAGGAGGCAAGAGCATACAATGGAGTCAAGATAGTCTCGTCAATAAATGGTGTTGGGAAAATTGGACAGATACATGCAAAAAAAAATTAAACTAGACCAGCAACTTACACCATACACAAAAATAAACTCAAAATGGATAAAAGACTTAAACGTAAGACTGGAAACCATAAAAATCTTAGAAGAATCCATAGGCAGCAAAATAGCAGACATATGTCATAGCAACATCTTTACCAATACATCTCCTAGGACAATAGAAACTAAAGAGAAAATACACAAATGGGACTACATAAAAAAAAAAAAAGCTTCTGCACAGCAAAAGAAACCATCAACAAAACAACAAGAAAGCCCACTGCATGGGAGAACATATTTGTCAATGTTATCTCTGATAAGGATTTAATCTCCAAAATTTATAGGCACTCATACAACTTAACAAAAGGAAGATAAACAATTCAATTAAAATGGGCAGAGGGCCTAAATAGACACTTTTTGAAAGTGGACATACAGAAGGCCAAAAGACATATGAAAACATTCTCAAAATCACTAATCATCCAAGAAATGCAAATCAAAAGGACAATGAGGTACCATCTCACTCCTGCCAGAATGGCTATCATTAACAAATCAACAAACAACAAGTGCTGGCAAGGAAGTGCAGAAACAGAACCCTAGTACACTGCTAATGGGAATGCAGGCTGGTGCAGCCACTGTGGAAAACAGTATGGAGTTTCCTCAAAAAATTAAAAATGGAACTCCCATTTATATATCCCACTTCTAGGAATATATCCCAAAAAATCAGAAACACCAATCAGAAAGGATATATGCACCCTTATGTTCTTAGCAGCACAATTTACAATAGCTAAGATTTGGAAACAGCCTAAGTGCCCATCAGCAGATGAGTGGATTAAAAAAGGGTGGTACATCTACATAATGGAATACTACGCTGCTGTAAAAAAGAAAGAACTCTTACCATTTGCAACAGCATGAATGAAGCTGGAGAGCATTATGCTAAGCAAAATAAGCCAGTCGGAGAAAGATAAATATCACATGATCTCACTCATTTATGGAATATAGTGAAAGACATAAACTGATGAACAAAAATAGATCCAGAGACATAGCAGCATCAAACAGACCGTCACACCTCAGAGAGAAGGTAGGGTAAGAGATCAAACAAAGGACTTACATGCATGCATATGAGCATACCCAATGGACACAGACAGTAGGGAGGTGAGGGCATGTGCCGGGGGGCAGAAGTGTTCGGGTGAGATCAATGGTGAAAAAAGGAGACATATGTAATACTCTCAACAATAAAGAGTTTAAATTGAAAAAAAAATAAATCAACTAAAAATAAAAGTAGACTAGAAGAAAATTTAACAATAAAAACTATCATAATCATTTACCAAATATAAAATAACATTCTCAAAACCTACTTTATTGTATTCTAACACATTTAAAAAACAAACAAGCAGATTCATTTATCCAACTTTGAAAGGGCTAAGACTTTTGAAAGCCAATGACCTTTAAAACAGATTTAAAATAGCATTTCTTTAAAAAATAAATTGTCTAATATCTCCTACCATTTCTTCTCATCTCCTACCTGGGTACTTTTGTTTCTCAGAGAACATAAGAAAATGTGCAGAGTAAAAGCAAACTGAATGAAGGGAAATCAGACTCTAAAAATTTAGGCAGAGATAGAAATGAAATGAAATGTAACAGAAGGTGAGTGGTAACTAAACAGGGTAGTGGATAAAGTGAGCTTATCTTGCCATACATTATATTTACAAGTTATAGTAGATAATGATAAGAACTCTACAAAATTTAAAGAAGATGATGAGCATCGTTATAATTTTCTTTGTAACATTAAAAAAAAAAAGATGACTGTGTACTTGAATTGGAAGTGAACGAGGGATGACTGGAAGCACATAATTAATTATCCTTGGCTATTTTACACTGTGGCTAATTCAGATGTCATTCTCTCAGGCAGAGAGGAAGAAACTTGATTTATTCAGTCTGGAGTCCTATTCTCATTAAAAAAGAAAGTCTTGGGCACCATTGACATGCTTGCAAGTCATAGCCCTTCTGTTCTCCTTGGAAACCGGGTAGCAGAACAGCAAACAAAGGATGTTTCTAAATGAGCATTAAAAGCCCTTCATGTTGGAGGAAGGTGTATTAAAAGTAAAGGATGGAAAGGCGATATTGCCGGTTAACCAATTAAGTTTTTAAAAATAACTTTAGAAAAACTGTCCTGGTATGTCCAAACAATACAAAATCAATCGTTTTTTATTTGAACTTTGAATTTTTTTAATTAAATACATTTAAAAAACAAACACATAAAACACTGAGAAAAAGTGGGCACCAAGCAAAGACTTAAAATTGTATACTAGATTGCTAACACTTTCTGAGTTACTTCTGAGTTTGTTTGAGACGAGAACAATGGATAAACCAACGTAATATTTTGTTTTAAAGCAATGTGATTCCATTAGTCTGCAAGTATGTTTTGTTAATAATTTTAACTTGTTCCAAGGAAGCTTTTTTTGTGACAAGTCTCATTTCATATTGGCCTTCAATAAAGGTTCTGCCAAATGTTTGAAGTGATGGGAAACTTATGTGAAGTTCTTAATAGCTCGGATGTGCTTCCTAATGTAGGTTAAGAAAAATTATGAAGTTAATTATTTGTGGTAGGTTAATGTAACTTTATCCATTTTTCCTAAGGATGCATTTAAATGCCAAAAGAAACAACCCACTTGCTCCAGGCCACACAAGTCAGTAGCTGTTGGGTGGTACTTGAGAGGGATTACAATTCACAACTTCTGACACCTAGCCTACTAGGCCACACCAGTTCCAAACTGTCCCCAATAGATCAACTTTCTCCTTTCTGAAAACATGTGTTTCCTAATGCTGTTGCTGCTGAAAGATATGTCTGTTCATGTGGCTAATCTTCATTGCTTAGAAAGGAATAATAAGAAACAATCACTCATTTTCAAGTTCATGGCCTTCTCAAAAATTTGAAGGGATACTTCAAGTTTCTAAAAACTACAAATTTGATTTGCTCTTTTTTAATTTCTTAACATATGGTGTCTCTGGCTCTTTATGTTTCTGTTTTTATTATTTTTAGACCAACATTTTATTACATAATCAATGTTCTTGAAAGTGAGGAAATTGAATGTATTTTCAGGATTGTAGATAAGTAGACTAATATAAATTATATTGATAACACATTAAAAGAGAAAGCCTAACTGTGCTGATTTTCAGGAAAAAAAAATCTTGTCTATAACTAGCACTTTAGCTATAGCAGTAAATCAGCTGAGATAGAAAATTTACAATGTTCTTTGAGGAAGGTGAAATTTATTATTAGCTTTTATATACTCCATTATTTTCACAAAGTGCTATAAAATAATTTTACAAGTCATTCTCTTCAACTTTCCTGTGTTGTGGTAAATGATATAATTTTCTTGTTTACAAGTAAGAAATTTTTTAAAAAACAAAACACCTGAGGTCAAAGCCAGATTTTTTAACTTATACAAGGTTACAAGATAAACCTATGAGCATTAGTTAGAATTGGAAAAATAATACAGCTTTATAGCATGACTATTTCTATTTTCTTACTCTTTTAAACATCACAGTTTAATTTAGATTTTTTTATAACCGCACTACCCAATACTATTATTTATGCATTTAGTGTTTATTGTGTGCCAGATGCAATTTTACATGGTAACTTACTTAATCTTCAGAACGATCCTATGAGGAGGATTTATTTCACATTTTACAGGGTTAGGCACAGAGAATTTAAGTGACAAGAAAGAATACATAGTGGTAGTTCTCAAAGTCTGGATTCCAGGCCTGCATCATGGGCATCACCTGGGAGGATTATTATGCAAATCCTCAGGCCCCAATCCAGACAGCTAAGTGAGAAACTCAATGGACAGGGTTTTGCAATATGTACTTAATAGGTGATTTTGATGCATGCTGTAGGCTGAGAACCAATGATTTAGAACACAGATTCTCCAGGTAGGCTGCATGAGTTTTAATGTGGAGATTTTCAGTTATGAGATGTGTGATTTCAAGATCCTGGTCTCTCAAGGCCTTGATTGAGTTATCTTTACAATGTGAGTGATAGTAATAGTTCCCATTTGATGAGGTTGTCAAGAGCACTAAACCAAACCTCAGGAAGTGCGTATATCTTCTGTGAATAGCAAATACAAAAATCAATTTTATTATCCATAGGATCAGAATTAATTATAATATGGGAATCCTGTATAATAAATGTCCAGTGACCGAAACAGCAGAATGACCAGAACGACCAGAGACCAGAATGACCATGGCCCCTCACTCAGGCCAGCTGCCCCCCAGCGAGTAGTTAGGGATGATCAGGCAGGCAGAGTGCGTAGGGGTGATCAGGAATCCAGAGGCTGTTAGGGGCGATCAGGCAAGCAGGCGAGTGGTTAGGGGCGATCAGGCAGGCAGGCGAGCAGTTAGGGGCCAGTGGTCCCGTATTGCAAGAGGGATGTCCAACTGCAATTTAGGCCTGATCCACTGCAGGATTGGGCCTAAACTGGAAGTCGGACTCCCCCGAGAGGTCCCAGATTTTGAGAGGGTGCAGGGCAGGCTGTGGGACCCCCACCCCATGCACAAATTTGTGCACCGGGCCTCTAGTTCATTAACATAATAGATTAAAGCATTCTACATGGTATTCCACAGTAAACGGTCAGTATCTGAGAGCTCATATTATTATTTTTATTGTTGTTGTTAGTAGTATTATAACTAGTCATTACCATTGCCAGTCTTTTTTTTAAGTATTTTAATTTATTTCAGAGAGACATAGAAACATCAATGATGAGAGAGAATCATTGATTAGCTGCCTCCTGCACGCCCCCTACTTGGAATCAAGCCTGCAACCCAGGTATGTGCCCTGGCAGGGAATCGAACTGTGACCTCCTGGTTCATGGGCTGATGCTCAACCACTGAGCAACACCAGCCAGGCAACCATTGCCAGTCTTGAACTTGTAGAAGATTGGGGTTATTGTTTTATCTTTAACTTTAGACTCAGAAATCTGCTTCCACCCTCCGTTTGACAGGACTTCTGTCCGCTCTGCTCTTCAGTGTGCCTCTCTGTCTTTGGTGAGCTGGTGCTCCACCTGTTCTTTATGACTAAGAGCTTTAACCACATGGATAGCTTCTTGACTCTCACTTGTGTCTTATTTCTATAAGAAGAGATGCTACTGTGTGTGAAATTCTGTACCTTGACTATGAGTTGTGTCCAGCAGAGTTTTTCTAATAAAATCTATCTATTCTTTGTTTTAAAAACAAACAAGTAGCCTGGCCGGTGTGGCTCTGTTGACCCATGAACCAGGAGGTCAGGGTTTGATTCCATTCCCGGTCAAGACACACATCCGAGTTTGGGACAGGATCCCCAGTAGGGGCTGTGCAGGAGGCAGCTGATCAATGATTCTCTCTGGTCATTAATGTTTCTATCTCTCCCTCTCCTTTCCTCTCTCTGAAATCAATAAAAAATGTTTATTTAAAAAGGAACATGGGCCTTTGAGACAGTTATTTTAAAAAACAACAATAAGCAAGTGAATAAAACACTGTTCCTTCATCAGAATCTGTCTCAAGTTGTAGCAATAATTATTTTTGGAGCAAGAATTTTTAAGTTAATCAAGTATGAAAACTAATATAGAAAGAATACTGCCCTTCCTTTTACATATATATACCTTTTGTGTACACAAAATATAGATTCCTCTCAGCAAGTATTACTTTCTTGTTGACATTAACTTGTTCCCTGTTTCAACACTGAGACAAAAAAAAAAAAAAAAAATGTTTATTCTTATTCTCCAAGGAATATTAAGTACTAGAGGCCCGGTGCACGAAATTCGTGCATGGAGGAGGGTTGTCCCTCAGCCCAGCCTGTACCCTCCCCAATATGGGCCTAAACGGGCAGTCGGACATCCCTCTCACAATCCAGGACTGCTGGCTCCAAACTGCTTGCCTGCCTGCCTTCCTGATTGCTCCTAACCGCTTCTGCCTGTCAGCCTGATCACCCCCTAACCACTCTGCTGCCAGCCTGTTTGCCCCCAACTTCCCTCCTCTGCCGGCCTGGTCACCCCTAACTGCCCTCTCCTGCAGGGTTGATCACCTCCAACTGCCCTCCCTTGCAGGCTTGGTCCCTCTCAACTGCCCTCCCTTGCAGGCCAGGGTGCCTCCCAACTGCCCTCTCCTGCTGGCCACCTTGGGGTAGTCCATCTTGTGTCCACATGGGGGCAGGATATTTGACCACATGGGGGCAGCTATATTGTGTGTTGCAGTGATGATCAATCTGCATATTACTCTTTTATTAGATAGGATAGAGGCCTGGTGCATGGGTGGGGGCCAGCTGATTTGTCCTGAAGGGAGTCCTGATCAGGTGGTGGTTCCCTTGGGGCATGGGGTGGCCTGAGCGAGGGGCCTGTGGTGGTTTGCAGGCCGGCCACGCCCCCTGGCAACCCAAGTAGAGGCCCTGGTATCTGGAATTTATTTTCCTTCTACAATTAAAACTTTGTAGCCTGGAGCAGAGCCAAGCCTGGGGCTCCCTCCAAGGCTAGCAGCCATTTGTGTTGGGGTTATAATTGAAACTTTGCTGCCTTAAGCGGGTGGGCCCGGCCAGGGTGTGCGGAAAGCTTTGCTTCCCCTGTTGCTGGCGGCAACCCTGGCCTGCTCTCTCAAGCTCCATTCTGCCGCCATTTGTTTGAATTTGTTTACCTTCTATAATTGAAACTTTGTAGCTTGAGTGGAGGCTTAGGGCTGGCAAGGGCAGGCGGAAAGCTTGGCTTCCTCTGTTACCTAGGAAACCTTGCTCTCTGTGGCTGTAGCCATCTTGGTTTTGGTTAATTTGCATACTCGCTCTGATTGGATGGTGGGCGTGGCTTGTAGGTGTGTCGGAGGTATGGTCAATTTGCATATTTGTCTATTATTAGATAGGATAATAATATGAGGAATATGTATCTTTAAATATAAAGTCCCTCTATTACCTTTTGATTCTCCAGGAAAGCAATAATTAAGAAAATTACTTCAGTTATAAATGGCAATCTGACATGATAATTTTAAAATTTCAAAGTAGGATTTTTTTTTTGAAGCATACAACAAAGTTAAATATAATTTTGAAAGGTGTTCATAACTGTTTTTTGGTATTTTTTGGGGGGGATTATCAGATTTTTTAATGAGAGAAACACAGTAAATGCTATTGCCATGCTGGAACTCAATAAATCCATTGATTCAGAAAAAACAATCAAGTGGCTAAAGGAGTTGGGGTCATGGGTAGGGAGCAGTTGGTCATTGTGTCAGGTTCTGGTGTCAGCCATGACATTGTTCTGTCTGGTTTCATGAGGGTGTGGTCCATAGGGTTGTCCTCTTTCATGGACCTGGTGCTGAAACACAACTTCTCCCTGCTGCTTTCCTGGAGGCAAAGATCTCACAAGATTCAAGGCAAGCATGCTTCTATAAGGTCCAGCACACTTTCCTTTGGAGTCTTTCAGTTTGCTATGGGTTCTTACAACCTAGACAGCAAGAGCTGTGAAAAGAAAGTCTGGTGAAACTGAAAAGATAATTTTATGAAAGTTCTTCCAACAAAGAGGATGTGTGTGCAAATAAAATGAGAAGAAACCATAGCAAAAAAGCCCTCTGAAAACCAAATAAACAACAATATAAAACACAAGGTAAGAAGCAGAGCCAAAAATGTTTTTGTTTGCTTGTTTGTTTGCTGAGAAGATAAACATAATGCCAGTCAGTTGCATTGACTTATCTTTCTTCATAGGGGTTTTCTTGTTTCTTTTTTTTTCTTTTCTTTCTTTTTCTTCAATTTGTTGAGGTGACATTGGTTAATAAAATTATATAGGTTTCACTTGTACAGTTCTATAATACATCATCTATGTATTGTATTGTGTGTTCCTTCTGTCACTATTTATCCCCTCATACCCTCTTGTACATTCTCTCACCCCTCCCTTTTCCTTCTGATAATCACTAGCAAAATTTTTAAACAGTGGCTGCATTTCCTAAGATTGGATTTCAAATGGGGACGTTAAGGATCCTGCCTGAGCTTGGCCTTTTCTGGTGGTCAGTGTCCTTGATCTTGATAATCTTTAAGATGTTTTAGATTTCTGGATTTATGTTCAAGGAAGAACTCGAAGAGGAGGAAGGATGAAAAAAGGGAAACAAGAAAGAGGAAGAAATGACCACAAATAAAAGGAAAGAAAATGATGTCAAATGATTCAGTTTGCATTTATTATTAAATCAGTTATATTACCAATTGTGGCTACTATGTTTACAAATAAATATAAAACATTTTAATTATAATTTTTACTTAAAATTTAAAGAAAAGATATTAATAAATTATATAACTCATCTAAATGCCACACGCCTGTGGTTGTATTAACAGAGTATGCCACGACCTTTGTGGCGGGGTTCAGGGTCTGAAGGAAGGGCTGACGCACAAATGAAAATGCTATATAAGAAATATGAATTTAGAAGGGATTGGAGGCCAAGTGGAGCCTCTTTCTTGAAGAGACACACCAACTTCTGGCCTGGTCCACCTTTTATTTACTTGAATACACATTTGCCTTTTTAGCAATGCATACAGGCATATCAAAGGTAAAGTTTGGTAAACAGTAAAAGGATTATCAGGTTAGGGAATTGCCTTCAGCTACCACTTATCTCAACACTAACAATTGGTGCTTAGTGTCAGCCCTGCTAACTCCCAAGGTCCATTGGCCTTCCACGTTCCTTGGTGCACTCTTGTGATAGTATCGGCAAGCAGTGGCTTCCCACAAGAGTGCACAAAGTTATATCACATTAAACTAAATCCCTGTCTTTTACAAATAATACAGTGTCTTTGAACTTTGCCTTGTTGCAAGTGTCAAGGAATTTTAACCCATTAATACTTGTTAGAAAATGGAAAACATATCCCATGCTAGTAAGTAGTTTCATTAAAATTGAAGTTCAAGTCTGAGTGACTCCAAAGTCCATCATTTTCCCACTATACAAGGTTTAATATATGTGAACCAAAGTTTCTACTATTGTATATGCTATGACACAGCCCTTGGGAAAGCAATGTCAATTCTATATACTTCTTACCCTGGAGATTCATATTCTTCAAAAATCACTGACAGCTCCTAAAATAGAAGACATGACAGAAAAAAGAATAATCCATCAGGATCAGACTATGATGTTTCTGAGATATGGCATCCTCATGAGAGAGGAAACTGGATTTCATTCTACAACTATATGTCTCCTAAATCTTCAAACTCTGTGGCTTGGAGAATGTCCATTTGTGTTCACACTAATAAAGTTATTAATTTGTGAGAGCACCAAGCTTTCTCCTGTAACAAGTGAGAATTAGGATTCTTATCTATCTTGGATGCTAAGAGCTTCAAATGAGATATTATAAGTAAGATTACCTTTCAAAATGGAATTAATACATTTACAAATGTGTTTCTAACTCATTTATACATGTGCTCACTCCAAAATAATTCCTTCTCCAACCTCGAATTTTTTCAGTGATATATTAAAACTTTCAATCTTTCCCACAGTTGATAGTTGACAGGATATAATATATGGTTTGTGTGATTTTATGTACAGTTCTTCATAGTTGGTTTAGGTAATGTGACTTTGTATCATGGAAAAAAATATTGGTTTATTTGTTTATTAAATAGATATTTACTGAGGGCAATTGGAGAAAAATGAACTTTTCTGAGAACTGGTACTATAATAAGTAAAGCAAAATATCTTCCTTTGGTTAAAAGAAGTAGATGGAGGAAGGGATTAAGGAAAGAAAAAGTAGAAAGATTCCTGGACACAGACAACAGAGGGAAGGGTAGTAGGGGAGGTAGAAGAAGGTAAAGGGAGGATAAATGGTGATGGAAGGAGATTTGACTTGGGGTGGTAAACTTACAATACAACATGCAGATGATGTACTGTAGAATCACATATCTGAAACCCAGATACTTTTATTAACCAATGTCACCCCCGATAAATTCAATAAAAAATAGAACAATACAAGGCAGTCAACACCATACATATTCTATGTGACCCAGGAGATATACTTGACCAAGTTTTGGAGGGTTGAAATCTGAGCTGGAGCCCCTGAGACGTGTAGCAGTCAGTAAGCATAGGACTGGGCAGACAAAGCAGAGGAAAAAACCCTGCAAGGGGCCGCAAGGTAAGAGAGCACACACAAGATGAAATCAGAAATGGCAGTGCCTGCATTTTTAAAATAGATGCTCTAAAGGATATGGGTCTCCAAGCTCTCAAATTGTACATAGGTGATTTCTACTCCGGAATATATTCATATTGATTTATCAATGTCACAGAATGCCATTCATAAAAATATGTCAGCCTTTTAAATAATAAGTGATGGTATGAAAAGGTTGATAACACCTTCCCTTAATTCCTTCCTTCTCGGGTAGGAGATCTGTAGAGCAGGCACTGCACAGTGAGGATGCCTCAGCCAGGTGCTTACATTATTGATGGAACCTGTCACTAGCCCATTCTTTAAACTGAACGCATTTTGATTGAGTAGGAAAGAATGTTTAAATGGATTCCTGACTGTGAAGAGAATGGTTTTGCAAATTCCTCCACAGAGCTCCTAATTAAAGTTCTGATAATACAGTATTGTGAGATAACTTGTTCTCTTCTATTTTTAATATGGCAATTTAACATGTGCATATAAATTTAAAAAACAGGAGTCAAAAGCAGCAAAGATGAATAATAGCCCTTCCCTTACCTCTTAGATGTTATTTGCAGAAGAAAATATGAAAAAGGTTTGATTGAGAGAGAAAGTTTTGCCAGGCTTTTTATATTCAGGAGAAAGATTTATGATTCTAATCTGAATAGCCCTCTCAGGAAGTCTAGGTTCCCACAGAACACAGGAAATGATGTATTTTTCTGTGGCATTAAAGGACACATTATGTATTAAGGAGGATATCTGAAAATCAGGCTGTTTTGAAGCTTTCCAGCTTTAGTGTTAACTTAGATCATAGCAACTTTTATAGTTTCCAAAGAGATATTAAAGATCAATTTAATGGTTTTCAACAAGTAGTATCCTTTTAAGATGTCATCTTATAAAGCTCATAATTAATTGCCTGGAGATCCATATAAAATAACATTGCCTAACCCATATTCCACCTCCTCAAGAAACAAGCACATTAGAGTAATCAAAACTTTAGAGGCCATGCTATATGTTTGCTACTATATTGCTAATTTTCATGTCTTGGAAATAGTCTAATAGCAAGGCTTGCATTTTCCTCTGAAAACCATTTTCTTCACCATATAGATGGCTCTGCTCTTTTGTCTTAATGAAAATAATGAGGATGATGATGATGATGATGATGATGATGATGATGATAATAATAATAAACACTCTAATTCTGAATTTTAAAGTGGAATGATTACAGGCACATTTAATGAAATAATGATATGTAAAGTCCAAGCATAACTGTATAAAAATCCTTCGTGCTTTTGAATATATTTCTAGCCAACACTAAAATGGATATTTCATGCATTGGAAATTCTTTATTATTTGGTCACATTAGAATATTAGATGGCTAGATTTGATTCTTGAAAACTATAACTAAATTGGTATGAAAGTCTAAAGGACAACATAAATATAAATCTGCAGCACAAAACTTTAATTGAGAAATACGAGGCAATGGTAGAGTTGTTCTAGGCCACTGAAAACAAGATGCTTTTAAATGAACTCTTTTTACTTAT
Organism: Eptesicus fuscus; assembly: GCF_027574615.1. Taxonomy (NCBI): domain Eukaryota; kingdom Metazoa; phylum Chordata; class Mammalia; order Chiroptera; family Vespertilionidae; genus Eptesicus; species Eptesicus fuscus. Next base: position 87,025,825 of record NC_072475.1, on the reverse strand, counting down.
GTATTTTAAGATATGTTATTATGGGGATAGCACACCCTGGAGAGCGTTTATTTCATAGGTTTATAGTTCAACTCTAAACCACCCATTTTAATGGGAAAAATGATCCCAGTATATTCCATTTGTTGTCATAATATGATGCCCTAGTGTTTTCTTGCTCTCTTTTTCCAAAATTTCCTGAACTTTATTTTTAGGACTATTTTCCCACTTATGAAAATTCCCTATATATTAGCTAGTAGGTTTCAAAACACTTTTCTTTTTAAAAATCTTTTACACAATGATTCTCTATCAGAACCCCCCTTGGATGGTGAATATAATATTAATGGGGTGTTTAACTCTCTAACTTCTCACAGCATAATAAGGAACTGACTTTCTAAGGAAGGTTCATGAGGTTTGTCTCAAATATATTATACTTCTTCACAAAGATCTTTGCTTTTACACGCTTCATGATAGGTTTATATTTTTACAAGATGATTTTCTGAAAACATGTATAATTCCCCAGCAGTCCTTTAAAATAGAGTCAAAATACTTTTCTTTTGGAGGAGTTTTGCCCCAAAGGCTAGTATGCTATATATATTTCCTGCTTTACTTTTCATTTTAAACAGATTTATTCTTAATCCTAGGCATATTGGGACCCTTTTCAGGCCGGGTATCAGGTTTGCTGGGCCTCAGTGGCATACTGGCGGACGGCTTCTTGCAGAAGAGTAGCTTGAAGCAGGTCTCTGCCCGGTAGGTGGTCAGGGCCCCTGGAAGCTTGGCCCTTCCAGGTGGGAAATCAACCTGTCAGGACGAGTCACGGAAACATGATTAGTTTACTAACTTCATTAAATGAAAACCTTTGCGGCACAGAGCTCCTTTGCTCTCAGTTGTCTGCCATGGCTAAACAATCCAGGGTTTCACGGGCTGAGTAGAATGCCATGTGTACACCCAGCAGGAGGACATTCCAGAAGGCTTGTGGCTTCCTCTGCCTGGGATCTTGTGGACTTCATGTGCAAGGCCCTGTTTCTGTGATTCCTTGTCCCCTCCCTTTCTCAGTATCCCACAGCCACAAATACACAGCTTCAGAATAAAGTGAAAGAGTTTACTCTTTTCAGAGCTCGATAAAGCTTATTAAATATGTGTATATAGCAATTGCCAACTTCCCAGGTAGAGCGTTTCTAACATATAGGCCCAGTGCCCCAGAGGGTTTCCTAATTCCCAGAAGAAACGCTCTAAAATGAGTGCAAATTAACTTTTAAAAAGAGGATAGATCTCATTACTCTAAGTGCCTCATGCTGGGGGAGGGGTGTGGCTGAGCTCATATTTAAGAGTGTTTAGAGCTGCATCCTTAACTGCATTCTTAAGTATGCATCTGGCTTGCTTGGTGGTAAACTGTGGAAAATTTGAACCAAATGTGTGTATGGTGGGGGGCTTTTCCTAGGTTTTTAAATAACAGACTACATATCATTTAAATTCTTGGAGTAGTCTTTTATTTTTAATTTAAAATAGTTTTGCAAGTAAATAGCTATGTCAAATGAGCTACACTGTGTTTTCCTAGAGATTAGTGCACATACATATACAAAGCCTCATTCAGGTAGGGAGAAATATCTTCTCTTGTTGTAAGTATTGGGTTTTAAAGAAAGAATTTTTTTGTTAATGAAATTTACACACTCTGTTTACCATTCTAGAAACAGTGAGAGAAAAGATCATTAACAAGTGCTCACTCTACACTTTAATATTTATTGTTTTTAAATAAGTTATATTCATATACCTCATGCTGTCCATGTCTAATTAATTTTTATAGTTTCTTTTTATGTATAGCTGCCTTTTGGTTAGTGACTTAGACATATGTTCAATAAATGTTCAAAATAAATGGTACTAAAATTTCAAAGACATTACTCAATTTGTTTAAAATTCAATGAAGTGAGCTAGTATGTAAGCTAATTTTTAATATAAGACTTAGACTAAGTGATTTTTTTAACAACTAAGTGTTCCTTAATAAGGCCATCTGTTACAGTAGTGAATCCTATAGTACTCACTTGGCAAGATCCTAAAGTAAGGGTAGAATGACTAAGTTATGTACTTAACTACTAATCTCTCTTCTTGTTAATTGTTAGTTACAGTCCTCTTTGCTAAGTAGCCAATGATTATCAAAGAAAGATAAAAGTAAATAATATATGAGCCATCACTATTATTGTAAACTGCAGTGGGAAATGCCACTTTAGACTAACTATGATATGAAAAGAAAGATTTATGTCACTAACAAAAAAATCTTTATTAAACCCATTAAAACATAAAATCTGACAATGGTCTATTACTAAGATGTGAACTGTGTTTTATTCATTCCACTTCTAAACTCAGAAAAAATATGTAAAATTACTGACTATAGTGTATCAACATTCCTTGTTGTGTGCACCTATGTGTATGTGTAGTTTTGTGTGTATGTGTAGGTTTGTGTGTGTGTGTGCATATGAATGTGTGTGTGTGTGTGTGTGTGTGTGTGTGTGTGTGTGTGTGTGTGAAATGGGAAGCCCAGAGTAAAATATTACTTCTTATAAGCCAGATAGCTAGACATAGAACTGATGCAAAGGCATTTACTCCCTAAAAATGTGAATGGATTTAATTAGTTATGTTCATATTTCATGACTTTTGAATAGTATTCATAGAAAACACTGCTATTTCAGGGAGGAAGCTTGATAAACTTTACAATAGGAATTAAGAAATATGTGGTTGCCAAAACTGGTTTGGCTCAGTGGATAGAGTGTTGGCCTTCAGACTCAAGGGTCCCAGGTTGGATTCCGGTCAAGGGCATGTACCTTGGTTGCGGGCACATCCCCAGTAGGGGGTGTGCAAGAGGCAGCTGATTGATGTTTCTCTCTCACCAATGTTTCTAACTCTCTATCCATCTCTCTTCCTCTCTGTAAAAAATCAATAAAATATATTAAAAAAAAAAAAAGAAATATGTGGTTATAGATAGTCTGTCCACAATTCTGTGATGCTGGTATAGAAACAGCATCTCCGTGTTCATAGTAATTAGTAAAAAGGCTCCAGAGGATTGAAAAAAGGTCTGGAGTTGGGAAAGGGGTGGTGCTGTCACCTGTCTCCCCTCCGTTGGACAGCTTATACAAATCAAAGCACTTGAGTAGTGACAAGTAGTGTTTCCATTCTCATTAAGCAGGCTGCACCGAGTCAAGTGTTCTGGAGAGGTGATTGCTTTTCACAGAGTAAAGGCTGATATACTAGTAATCAGGTTTCACTTGAATTAAGCAACACATCAATCTATATATATATAAAAGGCTAATATGCTAAGTGTCCAACCATCCAGGTAATGATGTCACCTAGCAATGCCCAGCTTCCTTCCCTAGCAATTAGCCTCCTTAGAGTTTTTTCAGCCCAGGATCATGCTTCATAGCCAGATGGGAACATTTTACACTTTAACCAAATGTCTATGAAGCATTTTCCCATGACTCATCTCATTTGACCCTCACAGAAGTTCTGGAGTAGGTAGATAGGAGACTCAGTTGAATCCTATTTTCTTTTCATTAGCCAGAAAACAGAGTTAGAAAGCTTAGAAACTTGACCCAACTGAAAAGAAGTAAGAAATGGTGGACCTTGAAAATGACTTCAGGTTTTCTCACTGCACAGAATATAGTCAAACACTGCTGCAGTTAAATATTTTACCCTTTGTTCTCCCTGCATTATCGACAATAATAATCTGCTTTGTGTTGGTATTTACTGCTGTGTTACTGACAATTACCTGAAAGAGTAGTTGGGGTGCTTCACTGGGCTGGAAAAAGTTTAGCTAAATAAGAAAGCATGGTGCAATCATATGTATTACAGAAAACATATTAATAATGTCATCTTCAGAATTGCTATTAAACTATGATTAGAGTAAATTTTGTATTATATTCCCAGAAGTGGGAACATAATCATGATCCTTGCTATTAGCCTAATATATTTTACTTAGAAGAGTAGCTCATACTACTAATAAATAAATATTAGGAATTATTTATAAAATATCCACCATGGTGTTCACATACCTCTGAACATTCCTTCAAGTAGCCTTTCACACACTATTATTGAACATCTACTATGGACTAGACATACATCTAGGCTCACAGAAAATGATGAGTAAATATAGACACTATGTTGGCTTATCTGGCAGTTTCAATCTTTAAGCAAAAATCCACATTATTCAGATATTGATTTAATCAGAATTGTATTGATTGCTCACATAACATATACTCTAAAGTTACTGAGAAGTGATATTAAAGCTGATATACTACAAAAATTTACTGAACTCTTATCTCAGACACTCTAATGGATGTTGAGAACATAGCAGTAAACGTAGATTTTTCTAATATATGTTATCTATTACTGTCCTTGTTGATAAGCATAAGACAAACACTTTTTCTTAGAGGTAGATCTGTAAAATGTATAGGTCATCTGCTGTGTACCTTTCATTTAAAAGTTTATTTTCCTGCCTCTTGTATATTTCCCATCCTCTTCCTAAACAATTAGAAAGTGACCCTCCATTTATCCATTCTAATGGGAATTGATATATCATTACATTATGATAGATCCTAATTTCACTTGATGCATACCATGCTTTCTGCCATGATTTCACTTAATATATTGGTATTTTTGAAAGATCCATTATCTATATATATTAAAGCCTAAGCTACTGTCCAACTGTTCAACCTTCTGACAGGTAGCTATGATGTGCAATGACCACCAGGGGTACAGATGCTCTGACCGGTAGCTATGACAAGCACTGACCACTAGGGGGCAGACACTCAATGCAGGAGCTGCAGAGCTATGGTGACTTGGCAGCTGTGGTTCTAGGGTGACACACCCAGAACCAGAGAATAGGGGACCTGATTCTGGAGTGTGTAACATTAGAACCGCCCTCTTGTAATCCAGGATCCCTCAGGGGATGTTGAAGAGCCGGTTTTTGCCCGATCATTGCAGGCTAGGCCGAGGGACCCCACCAGTGCACAAATCCATGCACTGGGCCTCTAGTCACCTATAAGTGCCAATACTGTGATTTCAACTTAACACATTAATAAATCTGGAAAAATGAAGTGAGTTATTACAACACCCACCATTGCCAGCCAATAGATTGATTTTTCTCTATATTCTGACTCTTTTAATACAAATATCATTGTACAGCACAGAAAACACAACATGAAAGAGAATTTATATTCTATATTTGATATTTAACTCCTACAAACTTGAAAATTCTCTTTCTTCCCCTTATATAAATATTCACTAGAATTGAACAAAGAAAAGAATAATAATGAACCAAATGGAATATATTTAGTTTTCTCTTCTGGATTTTCTTTTTAAAGATAAATTGGAAACTCCTCAATTACAGGGTTTATATTAAAAAACAAAATTCTAGGAATGTCCATGGACTTTTCTATTCATATCTCCATGTCAGATATATAATCACTAGCTTTATCATTTGTATTAATAGTAGGCTAACATAAATACAGGACATTTGTTGTAGACACAAATATCTACATTTATACCACCACACTATAAAATGCTAAAATTTATTAATGCTAGAATATTATTAGCAAATTTATTCATATCTAATGAATTGCTTTTGAATTTTATTAATCTAACACTTATATTAAAACTAGAGGCCTGGTGCATGAAAATTCATGCACTGGAGAGGGGGGTCCCTCAGCCTGGCCTGCCCCCTCTCACAGTCTGGGAGCCCTCAGGGATGGGAGGTGACCTGGCGATCAGGGGTAGGCGATGCCCCCATCACACCTCTGCTGCTGCCACTGCCAGCAGTACAAGCCTTGGCCGGCCCTAGTTACCTGAGCCTCGGGCGGCTCTGGGCAGCTGGGCAGCCACCATCATAGGCTTGGCTACATCTCAGACCAGACTGGTCCTCAGTGGCTGGGGGGCTGAGGGGACTGGGGGACACTGGAGGCAGGTGCGCCCCTGCTGCCCCAGTGGGGCTGAGGGGACTGAGTACTGCCATCTTGTGGCTGTGGGTGCTGCCATCTTTGCAAGGGCTGGGCAGTCAATTAGCATATTCCCTCCTTATTGGCTGCAGGTGCCGCCATATTTGCGATGGCATGAGGGTCAATTAGCATATTCCATCTTTATTAGATAGGACTAGAGGCCCAGTGCATGAAATTCATGTCCCTCAACCCAGCCTGCACCATCTCCAATCTGGGAGCCTTGGGGGATGTCCTACGGCCGGTTTAGGCCCTGCAGGATCGGGCCTAAATGGGCAATCGGACATCCCTCTCACAATCCAGTACTGCTGACTCCTAACTGCTTGCCTGCCTGCCTGCCTGCCAGCCTGATCGCCCCCTAACCACTCCCCTGCCAGCCCAATCAACCACAATTGCCCTCCCCTGCTGTGACCCACCTCCTCTGCTGGGTTTGGCCTCCTCCATGCCGCATGGAGCCATGGGACCCCCAGGCCTCATCGCACAAAGTGGCATGTATCTCAGTTACAGGCTCAATCCCTGGCCCTGGTCTGGGTGTATGCCGGAAGCAACCACTCAATATGTCTCCTCACATTGATGTTTCTCTCTTTCTGTCTCTCCTCCTCCCTTCCACTCTCTCTAAAAATCAATGGAAAAGTACCTTGGGGTGCAGATTAACAACAACAACAAAAAAACCAATAATAAAACAAAGTGCACACTTGTTATCACAGGAATATATTTTGAATCATAATACATATTTTTAATCCATTTAATCCATACTAATTATATTTAATAAACTACATATTTGGGAAGTTCTATTATTGCAACTTGCTGCTTTTTTAATAGCTTTTTAAAGATTTATGGAATGTAAAGTTAACATAATCAAGGTGAAACCTTTAGAAGTGTAAGTCATTCCCAGTAATGGTAGTGAGGCCACTGATAAACTCAACCTAGACTATTTGGGAATATTTTTATTGTATTGAAAAAATGTAAAATCTGAAAGTTTTATGTAGCATCAAGCTTTTTTCAAATATGAAACCTTAGTGACAATTTTACAAACAATTGTCATGACAATTATTTTAAAATCTTGATAATGATTTCCCTGATTATTTTCTTCAGGAAAACAAAACAAAAACAAACTTTCTATTTCTGGATGACCAAATGAATTTTAAAAATAAAACTGAGTTTTTGATAATCTCCTTCTTCTCTTTCTTGGACAGAGGGAGAGTGAGAGAGAAATCATTTCATGTCTCTTCTTACTGTTCAAAGGCTGAAAGTTGTCAGGTCATTTTCTCTATTCAGAATATTCTTTGCCCCCAAATTGTCTAATAGTTGCCTTCTCTCCATATTTAGAGCTCAGAACAAATGTTATTCCTCAGAGAAGACACCTGGGCTACTTCATTTATCCTTTCTTTACCTTTCAAATTAACTCAATAAATACTAAAAAAATATCTGCGAGGCAATGCCTCTGCAATTGGAATGAAGCATTGAATGTCATGGACAAAAATCTCTGCCTTTATGATGTTTATACCCTAAGGGAGAAGAAATATTTCTATAAAATAAATAAATTTATTAGAAGATTATTTATATGGATCAAAATAAAGCATCAATGAAGAATAAGAAGTGTTAGGTATTAAAGATATATATATATATATATTTCATATATATATGAAATACAATTTTAAAGAGATTATTAAGGAAGGTCTCACTGGGAAGGTGACCTTTGCACAAAGCCCTGATAAAGAGAGAGCAGAGGCCCTGAACTAGAAGCATTGCTGGTGTATTTCATGAACATTAGTGGCCCAATTTACTGGCACAGAATGAATTAGGAAGAGAGGAGTGGGATATTAGTAAGGTAAGGGAGGCGGGACAGATCAGATAGAGCCATAGGTGAGATGTCTGCTTTTATTCTAACAGAAATCGGAGCCATGGGAGCTTTTGAGCAGAGGAGGCTCATCATCCAGTTTATGCACATCTGGCTGTGTGTGTGGGCAAAGGTGAAAGCAGGGCCAATTAATTCAGGAGATCTTAGAGTCTAAGAAAATGGCAGCAGCAGCGAAGGTGGTGAGAAAAGGTAAAATACTGGGTGTATTTGAAGGTAGGTTAACAGAATTAGCTGGTGGTTTGTATATAAGATGACAGAAAAAACAAAAAGGTGTAAGGGTGGCCCTAGGACTTTAGGTCTTAGCAATGGGAAAATGCCATTGAATGTTATAGGTAAGACTGCCAGTGCAGCAGGTTTGAGGAAAATAACCACCTTCTATGGTATGTTTGGGAGTCCTATGAAAGCCCAGGCCTGGAAGGCAATGAAGGAAGGGTGTGTCAACAAAGCAGAGGCAATGTGCAAGTACTGGGCCTTGGTTCACTCCAACATGAAGAAAAGCAAGGAAAAGCACCTTTTTTTCCCATTTTACTCTCCTAACCCTCTTAATCTCTTTTTCATGCCCTTATTTTTATTTTTCTTAGCAGTTCTTCCCTGTACCAGAAAATATCTTATTCATTTTTATATTTACTCGATATCACCTTTTTGCATCCACTGGGATGTAAGCTTTATTTGAGCAGGAAAATAGTCTACATGCAACATATTCACAGAACCTGAATCATGGGGAGCTCTCTAAAAACACTTGTTGAAGGAATTAATTTTTGAAACGAGCTTTATTTTTTTACAATAAAAACATCTGTAGCTACAGAACAATTAAGGACAGAAACCAATAGCTAACATTGATTGAGGGCCAACCATAATGAGTTTTCTGCTTTTACATGTATTAAGAGCAGACCAACCCTTCAGGGTTAGAACGATTATTATCCTCATTGTACAGATGGGAAAACTGAGATACAGAAACACTAAATGCCTTGCTAAAGATTATGTGGGTCATAGTAGGCAATGGTGATGTCAATGAAAGTGTGATATATGCAAGGTTGGAGATGTTCCTGGGATGAATAAGTTAAGAGAGGGTGTGATGTCAACTAAATAAGAGAGAGAACCATCACCAGGAGTAACTATAGTATTCTGGGAATATATATTATATTGCACAGGCCAGCAAGTTTATCAAATGTTCCCCTCCAAAAAAACCTAAGGGCAAAAGACAGAAATAAAAGAAGTGTGGACAAATATATTTAATTTTGGCATTAAAATTATTTTAGAAGTAGAAAATTTTCATAAAGATCTTTGAGGTCAACACTTATTTATAGACTAGAGGCCCAACGCATGAAATTCATTCAAGGGTAGGCTTCACAGCACCAGCTGCCTCAGCCCTTTCAGACCTGGCCACCTCAGCTGCTGCCTCGCAGCCCCAGCCACATTGAGGCCCCACCCCCCACCCACTGGTCATTCCAGAAGGTCGTTCTGGAATGTCGTGGGGGTGCCAGAAGGTCGTTCTGCTGTCCAGTCTAATTAGCATATTAGCTCTTTATTATATAGGATAGGGACACTTAAGGAAGTTACCTCAGGTTACACAAATTTGGGTCAATATCATCAGCCATTTCTCTCTATTCAAGATTCTCCCTAAGTCAAACCTTAGAAGGAAATACAACAAATTTTTCAACTTTTACTTTTTTTCCTGACACCTAAAAATGTGTCTAAATATGGTACTGTAACTTAGATTGCTATCCTGCCCCACAGAGGTATGTCTACCTGATAAGAAAACATCAGAATTTATTTTTTAATGAAAAATAGCCTTAAATGTGCATGCTTCCTAAGAATATGATTTACCAAGAGCTACAAAAGAATGCAATTTAAAAATTGGTTCAATGTTTGTATATAATAGTTACCATGATGAAACACAATTCCTTACATACATAGTCAATGTTGACATATTCAGTTTAGGGTACATACGCATTTATCTTTTTAATATAATACTCTCTGTGAGCAGAACATTTTTCTAAATGGATGTGTCATACCATTACTTGGTAGGACATGAATGATTATAGCTTTAAACTGGTAATGTGCCTTCCTGACACAAATATAGGACTATGATGCTATATAATGTTGACATTTATAGCCAGTTTCATAGACTTTATCTGGAATCCTTGAATGGATGCAGAATGTACTGCATATCTATTTTAAAGTGACTGTATACAGACAAGCACAGTGACTATTATGTTATGAAGAGTGTTATAGGCTTCAGTGTTCCATTTACTGCAGGTTGTTTCAGAGCCAATGGAGATATAGAGTTGAACCAATCCATCTACACCAGTGGCGAATGGTGACTTTAACCTAGTAATGTTCTTAGACCGCAAACCCAACTCAAGGTTCCTCTATTAGTCTGCTAATACATTCTGTTTATGACAGCCTTGAACATTAGTAAGCATCTATATATAGAAAACCCTAATATGCAAATAGACCAAACTGTGGAACAACTGAACAACCGAACAATTGGTCGCTATGACGTGCTCTGACCACTAGGGGGAGCACACGCAACATGGCGGGTGACGGCAGCAGGTGGCAGAGTGCAGAATATGGTGGGCACTGGCCGTGGTGGGATGGTGGAACAGGTGAGCGGGGGTGCCAGACCAAGAAGGGTTGTTGGTCTCTGTCATCAGGGTGAGCCTCTGGTGGTTACTGAAAATTCTTTGCTTTTGTGCGCCATGGTCCCACCGGGCACTCTCACCTGCTGCTGGCGCCAGCCCCATTTGCACCTGCTACTGACGCCGGCCCCATTTGCACCTGCTGCTGGTGCCAGAGCTGCCACTCGCACCCGCTGCTGGTGCCAGGGCCTCCAATCACTTGGCGCTGTCAGCGGTGCAAGCGGCGGCTGCCAGCCCCAATCACCCTTCAGGGCTTCTTTACCTCCTCCTGCTCCTGAGGGGCGATCAGAAATAGGAGCTGCCTCTTTCATCTGCTGCCAGCACCAGAGCCGCCGCTTGCACCCACTGCTGGTGCTGGCCCTGCTTGCACCTGCAGCCAGCGCCAGAGCCGCCGTTCACACCCACTGCCAGTACCCGGGTGCCAGTCCCGATCACTTGGTGCCATCAGCTGGTGCAAGTGGCCGCTGCAGGCCCTGATTGCTCTTCAGGGCTTCTTCACCTCCCCCTGCTCCTGAGGAGCGATCGGGAATGGGAGCCGCCTCTCATATCTGCTGCCGGTGGCAGAGCCACCACTCACACCCACTGCCAGAGCTAGCACCAACCCTGATTGCCCCTGAGGGCTTCTCCACCTCCCCCCTGCTCCTGAGGGGTGATCTGGGCAGCAGCTGCCACTTGCACCTGCTGATGGCGCCGGCCCCACTCACACCCACTACTGGCGCTGGCCCCGGCCCCAATTGCTCCATGCCATCAGCGGGTGTGAGCAGGGTCAGGGCCATAAGCACGTGGGAGTGGCGGTGGCGGGAGTTGGGCTGCCAGCAGACAGGGGGCGGGGGTCTGCAGCGAGAGAGGCCAGGCAGGGGTGCAGAGGATGGGCCGAGACCCACATCTGTGCCCACCACAGTTCCTTTCATGGAGCATGAATTCATGCACTGGGCCCCTAGTATTATACTAAAACACACCATGATGGTTGTATAAATGACACTGTCTTTCTTTAGTGTTGCAGGAAACAAAGCACTGTGGTGTAGATGGTTGTCAGCATAATTAAGGTTTAAACCTCAAATGTGAAGCATGTTTATTTACTGTAATATTGGTGGAAATGCTTTTAAATAGTTTTAAATGTTCTTTAGTCTTAATAAAGAATTCTGAAGATACTTTGAAACTTTATTGAAGGCCAAGTATCAATTATGAGCATGCTAATTATTAATACAGCACGTACTTGACAGACAAGATTCCAAGTCTTTCTATATGTTAATACATATGGTCATCAGTACAATCTTATGAAGTAGCTACTGTTATTACCCCTGCTTTACAAGCTAAGGAAGTGAGGCTGAGAGGTGAGTGGACATGCTCCTGCTCACAGAGTTAGAATGTGGGGTCACTGAGGTGTACAGAGATTAACTCTCTGGATTGGAATGCCCTTCGTGTGCAGAATGGGGGCTGATAGAGAGAAGCTGGCACTTGGTCCTGCCTTTTACTCTTCATTCCCACTGACAGCCCAAAGTGCTAATGAAGTTGCCTATGGTTAGCTAAGTTCAGTATTAAACTTGGTACTAAAAATCAACAGTTTCAGAGTTTACCCCTGAAAGTATTCTATGAAAAAGAAAGACATGATAATATATGTAGTATATTAAACTAATTCATCCTTTGTAATGGGATCCTGGAGCAGACACGTTGTACCAGGCAAGTTTATTTGAGAGTTTTGAGCCAATATTGAATTTGTTAAATTTCTATATTGAGATGGATACATATATATCTCTTTGTTATTTATAGAACCTCATGTAAGAAATTATTTTTTTTAATTTTAATTTTCTGAATTCTCCTCAATGGCATAAGATTAAATATGTGTGAATGTGTTCATGTACTTTTGGAGGGGATGACACTGAGACTTGAGACTTACAGAGACATGCACAGAGGGAGGAAATGTATAGAGAGGACAAAAAAGCCATGGGTCCTACTCCTTGGCATTCTTCCTTTCCTTCCACCCCTGTTTGACTAGTGGAAGTGGATCCCTTTGCATTGTGATTTAGTGAGGGGACTTTCTGGCAAGTGAAGCCTTTGTGGGTAAAGCTTAGCTTCTGTGTTATAAGCATCAAAGGAAGCTCAGCCAGAGAGTCGCCTGATGTAACAGATCTCGCTGTCTGGCCTTCATTTTGGGATTCATTCTCTGAAATCTCCCTTTTGTTTAATCAGTAATGTCAGATAATACAAACTGTGAGGTCACCATCAGCTCCTGCTTGGACAGTTCCTCTGTTGCTGCTCTAAATGTTCATTTCTGTAGGTTTTATTACCTGTTTGTCATCATTCTAACTAGGCACTTCTCCCTGGGGTTTTATTATATGTTTCTATAAGCAATAACTGTATCTTACTTTATAAATTTGTCAAAGTAATGCATGCTATTTTAATTAATTCCATTATTACTTTCAACAATCTTTTGAGAATTTCTGCTTAACTTGCTCTGATATATTCCTCTCTCAACACATAAAATAATTTTGAAAGCATGGACTCATCAGAGTTACATATAGAGAAAAAATGGATAGAACCTCTCAAAAATACACTTGAAAATAATTTAATAGTAAGTCATGAAATAGGAACTGCAATAATTAAAGTATTCATTAAAACCTTACTAATTCTTCTTTTACTTTTTCTTTCTTGGTACAGTTGGCAGTAAAGTATAGCCATGTGTTTAGTTAACAGTAGAACTGTACTTATTGCAAAGGAGGGTGAAGTCATATTTGTAAATAAAAATTACATCCACCGGTCAGTTTTAAACCCTGATTTGCAAAGCTTCCACTGCATGACAAATTTTTTTTCACTGTTACTGTATGATGTGTAGGTCAAATACAAACTACATGGTAATCATTCTTGGAAAAAAGAATTTGCAGACAGCTTTTCTTCTCTTTTAGTTAAAGGGTGTACTCTGTAATTGAAATAAATTAAAAACACAAACCCATATTGTTTGATGTCCTGTTATGAGTATGTCTGTAATATATTTTTAATTTAATTAATTGGGGTGACATAGGTTCACAAAACCATACAAGTTTCAAGTGTAGAACTCAACAAAACATCATCTGCATACTGCATTGTGCACCCATCGCCCCATACAGAGTATCTTTCCATCCTCATTCATCCTCTCTTTGCCCACCTCCACTTAGCCCTACCCCCTTTCTCTAATGTCTTTTTAATGGCAGATTTATTTTCAGAAATAGCTATGCATACCCAGAATCGATTGAGTTGAATGATATACAGCTGGGTGTCTTCCATGCCAGACTCTATAATCACTTGGACAACTGGCTTTGTTCATTTTTTTTTTTCCTTACAACCCTTGTAGTTCACATAATATATCACTTATCATGAGAATTTGCTAATTAATTAAAGAGTGAAGCGGGATCCAAGTCCAACTAAAGCATTTACTCAGTCTATGACCATGAGTTAGTCACTGAACCTCTTCCATTTCCAGTATCATAATTTATATAATATGAAGATTGGTCTAGACTACTTCACACTTCCCATGTACTTTGATTGTAGGATTTTATAGGTAAGATTATATATCCTATATAATAAAGAGGTAATATGCAAATTGACCCTCACACCCTTGCATAAGATGGCTACCCCCATGTGGTCAAAGATGGCCCCCACAAGTTGGCTGGCAGGGGAGGGTAGTTGTGGGCAATCAGGCCAGCAGGGGAGGGCAGTTAGGGGCAACCAGGCCAGCAGAGGAGGGCAGTTAGGGGTGACCAGGCCAGCAGGGGAGCAGTTAGGCATCGATCAGGCTGGCAGGGGAGTGGTTAGGGGGTGATCAGGCTGGCATACAGGCAAGCGGTGGGAGCCAGCAGTCCCTGATTGTAAGAGGGATGTCTGAGATTGGAGAGGGTGCAAGCTGGGCTGAGGGACACCCCCCACCCCCAGTGCACAAATTTCATGCACCAGGCCTCTAGTCTAAGAGATAATTACAGAAGGTGCATAATTCAACTATATATATTTTCATGCTTAGTTTGTACTATAGAGGAAAATAAGTCCACCCTACACTAGGCTCTGCAAAAAATGATTTGCAGGTGTTTTTTTTTTTTTTATTTAGAAATGTTTCTCTAAAATTTATGTCTTGTGAAAAAGAGATAGCATTTACATCTGTTTTATTAATTAAAACTTGTTTTGAACCAGCCTTCCCTAATAATAAAATGATGAGAAATTATGAAAGATACTTAAAGGATTCTTAAGTAATGAAATTAATAGGCAAGGAATGATGTAAGATAACTACTGGTAAATTGTAGGTACTTTCTACTGAGAATTATTCCTAAAGAGCTAACTAAGGACCTTGAAGTGTGATGTTGCATGAGATTACCTGTAAAGATCATTTGCTCCATTTCATGATATTGTCACTTAAAAAAATAAGAACATGCCACACTGCAAGACTAAAAGTTTGGCCTGGTTTTATAGGACATGTGCCAGATGGCCAGGGTAGATGAAAATATGTGATTCCTAGATTAACTTGTGATAATGTGTGATCCTTAGTCTACTTTGTAAGGCAGGATTAATCTGGAGAATGGTACTTCAATGTCTGGGGAGCCAAGATAAATGTAAACTATCTGGCAACCAAATTAATATTAGGTCGACAAAACTCATGTTCAATAATATTTTGGACCTTCTGGATTTTTAAGCCTAGTTGGTTGAAAATAATAGAATTCTTTCCAGAAAATCCTTTAATCCCAAATTAAAAAAAATGTATTTTATTGAGAAGGTACTAAAGTCTCTGTAAAGTCTCCAATATTTAATTTAATTTTCCTTAATATTGTTCTTTCTCTCTTACACACACACAAACACACACACAACACACACACACACACACACACAATGTCTGCTAAAATTTATTCAAAATTTCAAAAGTCTTTGAATTGAGTACACATTTGTGCACAAGCCTTTATACCCATGTATCATTTTGTTTGGATAAATACCAAACAGTAGCCTGGCTGCATCATGTGACATTTAACCTTTTAAGAAAGTGCCGATATATCTTCCAAAGTGTTTGAAACATTTTTTATATTTGCCAACACTGTATGAAAAGTCCAGTTTGTTCACATCCTTGCCAAACCTTGGTACAATCACTCTTCTATGTTTGCCATTTTTATAGGAGCATTACTGGTATATTGTCATTTTGGTTTGCATTTCCATAAAGCTCATTATCTTGAGAATATTTTTTCCTATCTGTATAGCTTCTTTTGTAAAATATATGTTTAAACATTTTGTCCTTCGTTTTTTTGGAGGACTATCTAATGAATATATAATTATTTTTAGGACCATTTGCTCAAATGACTGCATTTTCTCCACTAAGTGCTCTTTGAATCTTTGTAGAGAATCATTTGCGAGTCTATTGTTGGACTCTGTTCTGTTCTTTTAACCTATTTGTCTATCTTAACACCTATACCATACTGACTGGACATGTCTTAAACTTATTAGTGCTAGTTCTCCAACTTTGTTCTACTTTTTCAAAATTAATTTATTTAATAACATTTATTTAATGTATGTAATTTTCAGGTTATTTATTTCTTTTTGAGTGAACTTTATAACTTTTCACTTTTAAGATTTTTTTTCATTTTATCTAAGTTGTCAAATTTATCAGAATAAAATTTTTGACAATATCTGCTTATTATCCTTCTCATACTATATAATCTGTAGTAATGTTTCAATATTTACAAAAAATTATATATAATGACCAGTGTAGTTACTGATGCTGGTATCTTTAACCCTTTATATAAATCTATATTTCCATGTACTATCATATTTTTTTCTGCCTGAAAATTTCCACCAGTGCCCATATAGTTTATGCTGGTGATGAATCCTTCAATGTTACTTGTCTGAAAAAAGGTTTAGTCCACCTTCATTTATAAAATACACTTGGCTAGGTATAGAATTCTAAGTTGCCCTTTTCTTTTCAGCACTTTGAAGATGTCTAAATCTTTTCTGGTTTTATGATTAGAAATCTGTCATATTCTGTATAGTATTTTATGTGAGGTGTCATTTTTCTGTGGTTGCTTTGAAGATTGGCACTATTACAGGTTTTGAACAATTTGTTTATAATGTGCCTTGGTGCAGTGTGCTTTGTGTTTCTTATCTGTGGATTTTATTGATCTTAGATCTGTGGGTTTGTAGTTTTCATTAAATGTGGACAATTTTTAATTATTATTTCTTCAAATATCCAGCCCCCAATGGGTAACCCCAGTTACACAGATATTAGGCATTTGAAGTAGTCCTAGGGTTCATGGATGTTCTTCACATTGTTTAAATTGTGTGTTTTTTTCTGTGTTTTTCACGTTAGGTAGTTTCTATTTCTATGCCTTCAAGCTTATGAATCTTTCCCATTATTACATCTGATCTGCTAGCTTTCTAATTTAGTGTATTTTTCATGACATATGTCAAAATTTTTACCTCTAGAAGCTTTATTTTGATCCATCTTATATATTCCATTTTGTATTTAACTTTTGAACTTATGGAATAAACAATATATGATTATCCTCTAAACATAAAGTAAAGACAACAGTTCAACATAGTAAAAATTTCCTAAAGATTTTACATTTACACACACCTTCATAAAGAAGGTGTAATGTTGATAAATTTTTTGAAGCTGCTGTAAGATATTTGGAAAATAGTCTTTCCAGGTGGGTAAACTATATTAAAGGTGTGTTGAACAGAATGATTAATGGAGATATATTTTTATGGAAGAGGGTGATAAAGGATGATACTATGTTTGAAGAAGTATGTAATGCCAGAGGGAAAATTTCTAAAATGACTAAAATTTAGATAAAGGAGCATAATAAAACTATCAACAGAAAATTGAACATCAAGAGAACTATGTCTAGAAAACTAATACCAAAATGAACCAATGAAAAAAATGACAGCCTAACTAAATAAGAAAAAAACAATTATTAAATGTGTAACATGTGCAGACATTATACAAATGTCTTTACATGGATTACCTCCTTTAAATAATCACAGTAATAATGAGCTTCTATGATTGTCTGCAAGTTACAAATGAGGATTTGTAAGGTTCAGCAAGGAAATGTCAGGAACAGCATTTGAGTATCAATACAGCCAGCTTTCTGTTATGGATATCACTATTAAATGGTATAGGTCAGTGGTTGGCAAACTGTGGCTCGCGAGCCATGGTTTGCCGCTCTGTTGACTAATGAGTTTGCCGACCACTGGTATAGGCGTAGTTTAAAAAACAACATTTTGGTAAGGAGTTTCTCTAAAATAGTATATCAAATAGAAAAATATAATTGAGTTATGCAATATATAGCCTTAAGGAACAATTTTGATAGCCCTAAGCTATCAGACCACTCTCCTATATTTGCCCATCTACAATCTGAGGTAGTATTGCATTTTAACTGCATGTTTCTGTATCAATTAAATTGATTCTTCTTTTGGACATATGCAAATTATTTTATTTTTGTTGTCCCATCATGTTTTTGCCCCTAAGCAAAACAAAGGTAGAATTTAAAATGCTAATGTTATGCTTACTAGTACTTGAACCACAGTAGATTTATACCCCTGGTAATTGTGATTACTTTGTTTATTATGTAGCTACTAAGTAAATCTTCTAATTGACAAGCAACTATTAAAGAGTCAAGCCTTATGATATTTTGTCTTTCTCCATTGGATTATTATTTTTTTCTATCAGGAAGGTAGCATTCACCATAACTCATTTCTTGATCTGTAATAAAACAGATGCAGTTAACATCAACATAAACTCAACATAAACTACTCTTGCAGGCCTTTAGCATTGTCAGTATATATAAAGTTTAATATTCTGACAATGCTAAACACACACGCTAAGAAGCAGAAAGAAAATGGGAGGACTGAATTACTTAGTACAAACTATGTTCCAGAAACCATGCATAACTGTTTTATTTAGATTATCACATTTAATATTTTCAACAATTTTCTCCATTTTCTGAAATATGTATAATGTCACTCAGGTAATTGGCTTTGGAGACAAATTTCAAGCTTTACTGTCTGACTTCAGAATTCAAGGTTTTTAACCACAGTGTCATACTACTCTGTAGTAAGATATAGTGAGTTGAAAAAGTGTCTGTCATTTATTTTAATATAGGAAATCCTGAGTGGTAAAGCCAATTTCTTAAAAGTAAAAACTCTCAGATAAAATTCCTAAGTCTTTCTTCCGTATTGCCCTAACTGCTCTCCACAGGACTCAGAGGATCTCTTTCCACTTGCACTTTTACATTTCCTCATTTGTAGGACCTGATTACAAAATAGTGTGTCTGTGTTTCCGTGAAGGCAGCAAAACATACCTTCAGAATAGCTGACCCATGCCTTAATTAAACGTTATAGCAGCACATTTTTATTAATTTTCCAAAGTAAAGTTTACTTTTTATTTTTTTGTGGTCAAGAATTATCCAGAGTCAAACCTGGTTGCTAAAATGAATTACCAAATGAGAAAGGCCATTTAGTATTTAAAAAAAAAAATTGAGTGATGGATTTAAAGCATTGAAGGAAATTTTCTCAGGGAGCTCATAAAATACCTCTTGGGGAAATATAATAATTTTTTTCAAAAATGTTTTGATGTTTTAGCCATATTTTAGGATAAATGCGTAGCCTTCTCAATTTGCCTCATTAATTTGGAGTGGTATATTATGAGATTTTTTTTTTTTTTTGTAGAACCAGCTGATAATGTCACTTACAATACTAAAATATATATCCAGTCCTAAAATAGAGATAGTTTACTAAGCTTATTTTGAACAGACTAGTACATTACTGCACACAGGGGATTAATAAATGTGCCTTTCAATAATAAAATTGTGTTTCATATTAATTAAACTGAGTAACATGATACCCTGGTTTACATGTTTAAATATTTGCATCTTCCCATGCCTGTGTATGTTTGTTATAGATTTAGCAACTACATTCACAGAATAATTTTAGTTATCTGAACCCCAATGTATTATAGTAAATATAAATTATTGTGTGCATGGAGAGAGGTGTAAGTTGGGAGTTAAGCATAATTTTAACTCTAACAAATGATGCTTTTTTAGAGTTAAAATTATAATCTATTTTACAGACTTCCATGAATGGGAAGGTATTCTAAGGTTTTATTTTCTAAGAAGCTCAACACAACGAACATACGCTTGAATGGTAGTCTAGGACATTATGATAGTAGTGTTGACAAGCTCTGTAAGAGTACATATATGAAGCTTAAGAAAAATTGTCAGGGATATGAGAACCAAATACAATCTGATGTGGCTATTTTGTGAATGTCAACCTTCTTAACTTTGTGTATATTCAAGTAAGTAAAGAAAAATAAAATGTGACTACCTTATCACCGTAAAAAAAAAAAATCTAACCATTCAGAATCTTGTCTTGTCCTATTTGGACATTCAATATGTAAATATATTTTTTAAACATAAAACAAATTTCATGTTTGATGATGGCATAGCATTAACTTTTTTATTTTAGTTTAAAAACAATAAAATCCTAAACATTGTGTCATCTATAATTGAAAAAGTTATCTACTTAGTCCATATTCTAACTTCAATCGTTTTAATATTGTAAAACAATTGAAGTTTTAGTAATGAATAAAATCATTCTATATGGTGTCATGCTTTCCCTACTTACAGTTTCTTTGCCTATACTTTATAATATTTGTATCTGTTTTATAATTGCGTCTCTTTATATTTTTATTCTGGTTGTTAGAAAGGAACAAAGGGGTTTTAAAGTTTAGCTTGCTTTATAGGAAGTAAAAAAGCCTTTCATTTCATATCCATTTGAGGAGTTTGACTCTGTCCTAACTCAGTAGAAGTTGAGAATGAGGAACTGAGTAGGTGGAAATGATTAGAGACTTGCAGTCAGGAGCAAAGTGGTGAAAGATATTGTATGTGAATGAAGAATACCATATGGTATTAATTTCATGTGTACATCATGGCTGCTTATTTTTCTAATACCCTTCTCCCCACATGTTTTAAGATGTCTAAAAAATCTTCAAAATGCCTTTATAGTTTCTGAATTTAGAATTATAGCAGCTTCCTACTTGCTAATACTCTCTTAAAGCTTAAGTCTTTTCTATTGCTCTTTGATCTCTCTTTTTCTAAATAACATTATAAATTCAAAACAACAACATTGTATGGTCCAATAACAGTGTTTATTACAGAATTATGCAAATAATATTGGAACATATTCTTTTCTCATTTCTTTGCTTAAACTGTATCTTGACTTTTTAAATAATTTTGATTTATGATACCTGTGCTCCACATGCTGGGTCTTCTTTTCTATGGTAATTCCTGTAATTTCTCTTTTCTGTCTTTTGCTGTCATCTTCAAAAGCTTCTTTCCAGAACCAGTTTCTTTAAGTATGTTCTCTTTAATTAAAAAAGGTGCTCTAAAAATGCGAATCATAAAATTTGGAAAAGGGGAAGGAAGAAAGTGAGGGAAGGAGAAAGGAAGCAAGGAAAAAAAGGGAGGTGAGTGAGGGCTTAAAAAAAATAAGGAAGGGGTAGCTTATTAAATTGGATTGGTTTTCATACATTTTATTACTCTTATCCATGTGATACATGTGTCTATAAATATCAGTTCTTGAGACAAAATATAAAGCAGGCAATTTAGTCCACATTTAAAAGTATATTTGAGAAATATTTTGATTATTTAGAAACATTTTAAATAAACAAGTATCTCATGTTGTTTTTACTATTTTTTTATGGTATGAAAAAATGGACTTTTCACATCAGGGAGAAAGCAAGCAAGTTTAGTGCAGAGAACTATTATAATCTATCTAATAATAGAGTAATATGCAAATTAGGCATCACTCCACAACAAAATGGCGGCCCCTATACCCACAAGATGGCAGCGCCCAGTCCCCTCAGCCCCGCTGCTGGAGTGTCTGGCCTGTTCCACCAGCAAACAGAGCACTGAGAGCAGGGCATGGTTGCTTCTTTAGTGCTGCGGCAGCGGGAAGCCGCCAGGCCCTGCACACACAGAGCTGTCAGAGGAGCAGGGCATGGCGTCTTCCTGATGGTCACCGCGGTGATCGGGAAGCCGCCAGGCCCTGAGCAAATGGAGCCAGCGGAGGAGCAGGACATGGCTCTTCCCAATGGTCGCCGAGGCGATCGGGAAGACTCCAGTGCCAACAGAGCAGGGCATGGCGGCTTCCTGATCTCGGCAGCCGGGAAGCCGACAGTCCCTGCAAAGCCAGGCATGGCGGCTTCCTTAGTGGGGCAGTGGCAGGGAAGTCCCCAGGCATGGCAGACAGAGCCCAGACAGCAGGGCTTGGGGGCTTCCTTAGTGGGGCAGTGGCAGGGAAGTCCCCAGACATGGCAGACAGAGCCCAGACAGCAGGGCTTGGGGGCTTCCTTAGTGGGGCAGTGGCAGGGAAGTCCCCAGACATGGCAGACAGAGCCCAGACAGCAGGGCTTGGGGGCTTCCTTAGTGGGCAGTGGTGGTGGGAACACCCCCAGGCCCTGCAGACAGAGCCTGAACAACAGGGCATGGGGGCTTCCTTAGTGTGTCTGTGTCTGGGAAGCCCCCAGGCCCGGCAGACAGAGCACACTGCAGGGCATTGGGGTTTCCTTCACATGGCACATGGCGGCAGCAGGCAGAGAGCGACAGCAGGGCATGGGGGCTTCATCTCCATGGCTGCAGGGAAACTTCCAGGCCTGCAGAGAGTTGCGAACCATGGGGAGTGGGCCTAAGCCATCGGTAGGATATCCTCTGAGAGCTCCTGGATTGTAGAGGGTGCAGGTTGGGCTGAGGGACCCCCGTGCACGAATTTCATGCACCGGGCCTCTAGTCCTATATAATAAAAGGCTAATATGCAAATTGTCCCCATGGGTGGGAGTTTGACTGACAGAGAGTTAGATGTGTGCTGACCACCAAGGGGCGGCACAGAACATGACGGACATAGGCTCCCCCCAGCCTCCGGCCAGCAGAGGCAGCAGGCAGCTGGGGGAAGGGAGGCAGTGGCTGGCAGCAGCAGGCAGCTGGGGCAGCTAGAAACCCTACCCATGTACGCATTTTGTGCACTGGGTCTCTAGTTCACAAATAATTCAGATGGCTCTTTGTGTAACTCTGTTTTTATGTCAAAGTCATGAAGGGAAGTTTAAGCTTAATGTTCCTTCATGTATTTTAAAAAAAAATAAGAGTTAGAGCTGAAATTTTTAAGATTTAGAATCAGAACTACTTTTCTGTTCCTTGCTGATTTTCAAGCTATTTTCTTTAGACTATTTTCTTTATTGACAATTTTTTGAAAACCATAACTAAAAGAAGTTTTATTCCCTGTAGTATTCTAGCCCCTGCTTTGCTGTTAACTTGGGTGCAAATTTAAAGGTACTTGAATATTTGGAACCACTGTTGCTTCTGATAAAAATTTCATCACCTCCATGTTCATCAGACTTAGTCTTTTAACAACAAACTCCCCACTTCTTATCTTATCCAGTTCGAACTGTATTTACTGACTCATAGCACCCTTTTACCATTCATTCCCAACACAGACATGATGCTAGTTTTCAAATTAAACCGTTCTTATTTCTTCTCTGCTTCATAACCTCCAATGGCTCCCCCATTTATTCAGTATAGAAGCCAATATTCTTACCTTGAAGGATTGATACCCACATAGAGATATCCAATGTTCTTAAATACCACACATAATCTGACTTTGTGGATTTATCTCTTATTACTCTCAGCATCAGTTCCTCCACTCTGGGCACTCTGGCCTCCCTAATGTTCCTTAAATATATACTCATCTTAAGGTCCTTGTCCTGGCTGGTCACTAGGCAAAGAACAGTCTTTCCTTGCTCAAATGCATGACAAGCTGACTATTCTATTCAAAATAGCTCCTCGTAAACTCCCTTATTTCTTTAATTTCCTGGTTCGTTTTCCATATTAATTACTATTGTATCTAACATAAAATGTAATATACATATTAACCATATTTATGAATTTTTGTCTATTTCCTTTTCTCTTCTTTCCTTCCCCTCTGCTCAATGCACACTACAACCTCAACTCCAAGAGGAGAGGACTCATTGTTTTGTTTACTGATAAAACCTATGCACCTGGAAAAGTCCATGAAACAGAGTTACCACAACGTACATATTTGACAAATTTATAAATGGAAGTGTTTCCAGAAGATTCATTAGGTTAATTGTGCATCTTACTTTGATGTTGATCTTCTCTAGTCACATGATTAAAGATTATTCTTTTTTAGAATTATTTTTCAATTTTATTTATGACTAAAATTACATTGATGAAAAAGTTTTATATGATGCATAGTGTTCTCTTGTCTCATAAATCATTACTATTTTTAAAGAATTATCTTATACACACACACACATATATATATGTGTGTGTGTGTATATATATTCCATTTTTTACTTGCTTAATTATCTTTTTTCAGTACCTTATAATCATCTTCTTCATCTATTTCATCCCTCTTGGTGATTTTCAACATGATGAGCACTTTAGCACAACACATAAAACTTGCTGCTTCTATTTGCCTCCTAAAGGAAAATGTAAAAATCTAAGAAAAGTATTACTTTGCAGGACAGCTCTTGCTATCTAATAATGGAATATTGAGTTGACATGCTGTAACTTTAGTTTCATTTGATGAAGATTTGTATGTTTTAAATTTATAGGCACAGGCAGTCTTCTTTTTTCACCTACCATGTAAGGTAAAGGAAAGACTGTTAGACCAATATTTGGGCAATCATAGATAAAAATGCTTTAGTGTTACCACATTCATTTTGTGTAACATGACTACCAGGTAGGTCACTTCATACCTATGAAATTTATTCTTTAATATCTTATTTACCTCTAAAGTTCAGTCATTCTGCTATAAATATGGGGTTCTTGATGTTAGAAGAAAAAGTACTGTGTGTCATTTCTGACCCTGGTGTTTACCACCATTTTTCACATTGACCACATTCAGATCACTGCTTTTCTGGATTTCCTTTCTCCTCACTATGTATGTCCAACCAGATATTTTATGCAGAAAATAAAACTTTGTAAAAAGCAACCTACTTGCATTTTTCTTTATTATCCCAATAAATTGGCAATAATACATTAGATCAAATATTATGTAGAACCAAAGTAATTTTCATGGAAAGGCATATTTGCTAGAAGGAGAGAAGTGGTGAAAAAGTAAGGGGCTACTATTGTATACTTTTATCACTGATGAAATCAATCAGTATATATAAGATATATCATCATCATCATCATCATCATCATCATTGGTGTGTTTTTTTTGTGTGTGTGTATGTGTGTGTGCTTACCCTGTCCCAGGCAATTGTTTAATTAGTCTACATTTAATAATGATTGATCTCAACAATTATAGTATGAAAGAGTTAGTGTTTTGATACCCATTATACAGGTGAAAACCTGAGACACAGAGAAGTGAAGTAATTCATCTAAGGTAACAGAGCTTCTAAATGGCTAAATTCATATGAAGTGTCTAGCTTCGAAGTCCATTTTTTAAATTACTATACTATTTTGATTTTATCCTACCCATGAAACTATGGACATGGAATTTAAATCACCTTAAGACTATTAACTCTATTGAAACCATCATTAAAAGCAAAAGTAGAGGATTTTAGATGGCACCATGAGAATTTTGTCATTGGAATAGATTTCACGTTAGCACTGGTTCTCAGAACATTTAATTTTCCTATTTCAATGATCTCAACTCCCAAACAATACTTACTGAACATATTAAAGTCCTGCATGACAAATCATAGTTGAGTTTTGGGTCAGACCTTTAGAAAACAAATATGTGAGCTGTATAATGGCCGTAAAATTAATGATATAAAACTCAGGTCTGATAGATTACCAGACTCCCTGTCTTTCCAGGTCAGTTCACCTAAGCTCAGTCTAGCCGTCCATTCACAGCAAATTGTGAGTAATCCTCAGAAAAGCTCTGTGGGTTTGGACTGTTCGGTCCTGACTATGCTGTGGTTTGGCTAGCCTGAAAGTGAGAGTAGAAAGCTGTGCTTTCCACTACTTGTTAAGTGATACTTGCCAACTGCAAAGTATCCTTTTGAATTTCACATAATCCTTTCTGGATGAAGCACCTTCCAGGGCTTCTTTGTTTAGGAATAAATAAAAATGTCTCAGAATTTAAAAATTTTCACATTAAAATAGCAATTTCCCTCACATATCAAATTTAAGGGAATAGCAAATTGGAATTACATTTTATATTAATATATGTATACTGGTATAAGTGACTAAGTAGTTAAACTAAAATCATCATCATCATCTAGCATAACCATGGAAAAACTCCTAAAATTTCTTGAATGTTTTTAAGAGGAAAACAGAGAGAATTACTAACAGGCAGAATCCTTGACTAGTTTTGGAGTAGCCTTGTAATTTTCAAGTGCAGAATCCTAACTCAAATAATTGTGAGTTGCTAAAATTAGTGAGGACCAAAGAAAGCGAAGTCCATAAAAAAATTATGGAAAACTGAGAGAAGTCTGATAACATGAAAAATGTTAAGGTTTTAATGATTCAGTTGGCAGCATTATTAGACTAGTTAAGAGTGTGGGAAACATAAAAATATTAACTCGCCTTTGTATTAAACATATAATCATTTTGCTTTAAATAGAGCACATATGCAGTTACTAAAATAATAACCATGCTTATGGGTGTCAGATTAGGGATCATCTTGTGTTGATTATTATAACTTTCTTTAATTTACTTCCCAAAGTTTAATTAATATAGTAAATTTAATTAATAAGATGAATATGATTTAGCTAATAGTTGTGATGTACAATACCATTCAACAGTTATTGGAATTTAAGATTAACTACAGGAAGTGTATTCATTAGAATTTTAATGATTGCCTGAATCATCTAAGGAAGTCTTGGCAAATTTTAAATGGACTCTGCCTCAATTAAGCAACAACTAAGTATTTGTTGAATAGGCATTATGTTTGGCCCTGTGTTGAATAGCGTGAAATGTATGGAAGAAGGATAATATAGTAAGTACCTTTTATAAAAAAATCTAAGTGTTTACCTAGTAAATCACATTCCCTATAAAAAATAAAAAAACAATGCATACCAAAGGCAAAACAAAACACAAAAGTGCAAGCATGATTACTAGATATGGCAGGAATATTAGAGTCATCAGACTGAGCATACAAAACATCTCTGATTAATATGCTAAGGGAGCTAATGGATAAAGTACACAGTATCTGAGAACACATGGACAATGTAAACAGGCAGATGAGAACCCTAAGATAGAACCAAAGGAAATGCTACCATTCTGGTGAGTCATGTCCATAATGAGAGTATTCATGTGCAGGGGGGGTGGGGATACAAGGAAAGTCTCTGTACTCTGCTCTTAATTTTGTTACTTAACCTAAAACTGCTCTAAAATTAATATTAAAATAAAAAATAAATCAAATAAGAAAAAGCCTACCTAATAATAGACAAATATGCAAATTGACCGCACCTTCTCTATGCCCAAGCCACACCCACCAGCCAAGCCACACCCACTGGTCAATCAGGACAAGTATGCAAATTATCCCAACAAAGATGGCGGCTAATTTGCATATCAAGACAGCGTAGAAAGAAGCCAAGAGCTGCAGAAGGGAGCAAAGCAGGCAGGCTGGCGGAAAAGGCGGGGCGGGAGAGAAGGGAGGAGAGCAGGCAGCCTGGCGATGAAGGTGGGGCGGGGGAGAAGGGAGAAAAGCAGGCAGGCTGGTGGAGAAGGCAGGGCGGGGGAGAAGAGAGGAGTGGAGGTGGGGCCGGGGGCGAAGGAAGGAGAGCAGGCAGGCTGGCGGAGAAGGCGGGGCAGGGGAGAAGGGAGGAGCGCAGGCGGAGCCGGGGTAGAGTGCAGCAGGAAACCCTATTGCAGGATTTTTCTTGCAACGGGAATGCTAGTATATATATAAGTATACAACAGTAAAGAAAAGACCTACACATGAAAAACATGAGCTAAGAAAATTGTATTTAAGTAAAACTAAACTGCCTGGTATAATTTGTGAATATAAAACATATATATACACTGAGTGGCCAGATTATTATGATCTCTGAACGCATAATAATCTGGCCACTCAGTGTGTGTGTGTGCATGCATGGGGTCCGGCCAGCCTGGCCAGTGGGAGGGGACATGGGCGGTTGGCCGGCCTGCCTGCTGGTAGAACTCCTGGTTGAGGGGACAATTTGCATATTAGCCTTTTATTATATAGGATATACACTGAGTGGCCAGATTATTATGCGTTCAGAGATCATAATAATCTGGCCACTTCAGTGTATATCAAATCAAGTTTGAGAAGGGGCATCAATGTCAACTGGATTCATCAAAGATGAAAGCCAAATTGGAACTTAAAAGATGAAGATGGTTATAACTTAGAGTAACAGGGAGGAGACATGTAACAGAGAAAATAAAGAACCATGGAATTGGGAGCAACTGAGAATGTTGAAGTGAATGTTATACTAAGAATTCTAATTGGAGTAGTGGAAGGTAAATAGGAATAAGTCAAAAGGGAACAAGTTATTTATAGACTATAGATAAGGGGATATAATTGAAATTTGTCAATAATGTGCAACTACAGATTTTGAGCTGAGAAATATTATTCAACTCAGCAAATGTTATGAACCATCATCTCTTTGGTTAGACTGACATGTTGAGATTTCTGCAGTGGTGGTGATGTTAGTGTAAAAGGAGCTGGGAATAATAATTTAAATGAATGAAACTCAGTAAGTCTTTGTTGATAGTATTAAAATTAATTAAATAAGAATATTAATGTACATGTAAAATAGATTAGAGACAAAAGGAAATGTATTCAGGAAGATACTCAGTCTCTTTTCAGACTATCTTTTCAATATGAATGATCACTGCTTCCTAACCACAGTATTTAGGAGGCAAATAGAGGAAGATTCTTAGGAATATTTGAGAAATTAGTAAGAAGAGAGAGTGTTTTCCCAGCCTTGTGAAAGCTTTGAAGATGGAGGGAGTGCTGAAAGTATAAAATGTTGCTTTAAAATATCAAGCAGACTCTAAGTGTTACCCCAATAAATTCAATTAAAAAAATAGTGTCTTGAGCTAGTCTTAAAACCTGGAGAAAGGCTAGTAAACATGAGACATCAGAACTAATTATTTCTAAAATGGGAGAAGTGGAGAACATCAAGAGTGCAGGTGGATGTAGTGTGATAAAGGAAAAGGCTAATTTTTAGTTTTAGACTCTCAAAACGATGAGATTTTTTATGATTACTGCTATGCACCTTCAACTTGCAGCTGTGCACAGATATGCAAGTACAGAGTCCCCAACTCATACACAGATCCCCACATGTACATGAACCTGCATTAGCCTATTACTCATATTTAGACACAAATACTAAACATAGGTAGCTTAGTCTTATCTGGTATTATTATTTTTTTTCATTTCTTAATAAATCTTTATTGTTCAGATTATTACAATTGTTCCTCTTTTTTCTCCCCATAGCTCCCCTCCACCCAGTTCCCACCCCACCCTCTGCCGTTACCTCCCCCGCACTGTCCTCATCCATAGGTGTACGATTTTGTCCAGTCTCTTCCCGCACCACCCACACCCCTTTCCCCCCGAGAATTGTCAGTCCATTCCATTTCTATACCCCTGATTCTATTATATTCACCAGTTTATTCTATTCATCAGATTTTTTATTCACTTGATTTTTAGGTTCCCTTGTTGATAGATATGTATTTGTTGTTCATAATTTTTATCTTTACATTTTTCTTCTTCTTCCTCTTCTTAAAGAATACCTTTCAGCATTTCATATAATACTGGTTTGGCAGTGATGAACTCCTTTAGCTTTTTCTTATCTGTGAAGCTCTTTATCTGACCTTCAATTCTGAATGATAGCTTTGCTGGGTAGAGTAATCTTGGTTGTAGGTTCTTGCTATTCATCACTTTGAATATTTCTTGCCACTCCCTTCTGGCCTGCATAGTTTCTGTTGAGAAATTAGCTGACAATCATATGGGTGCTCCCTTGTAGGTAACTAACTGTTTTTCTCTTGCTGCTCTTAATATTCTCTCTTTGTCTTTTGCTCTTGGCATTTTAATTATGATGTGTCTTGGTGTGGTTCTCTTTGAATTCCTTTTGTTTGGGATTCTCTGTGCTTCTTGGACTTGTAAATCTACCCCTTTCACCAGGTGTGGGAAGTTTTTGGTCATTATTTCTTCAAATAGGTTTTCAGTATCTTGCTCTCTCTCTTCTTCTGGCACCCCCATAATTCTGATGTTGGTACGCTTGAAGTTGTCCCAGAAGCTCCTTACACTATCTTCATATTTTTGGGTTCTTTTTTCTTTTTGCTTTCCCAGTTGGGTGTTTTTCGCTTCTTTGTATTTCAAATCTTTGAGTTGATTCTTGCTATCCTCTAGTCTGCTGTTGGATCTCTGTATATTATTTTTTTTATTTCAGTCTAGTTGGTCCTTTTTCATATCCTCAAGGGTCTCACTAAATTTATCGGCCTTTTCTAGAAAATTCTTAAAAAACCTTATAACCATGGTTTTGAACTCTATATCCAGTCATTTGTTTTCCTCCATTTCTTTCATTTGTGACCTGTTTCTTTGTCTCTGCATTTTGGCTGCTTTCCTGATGTTGATAGAATGGCCTTGTGTGCTAGGTGTCCTATAGGGCCCAGTGGCTCAGCCTCCCCAGTTACCTGAGGTGGACACTGTTTGTGCACCCCTTTGTGGGCTTGGTATTATTATTTTAATTCATCTATTTGCTAGCCTTGAAATAGTAATATTTTCAGTTTTACTGCCAAATCTATGTTCTCTGGGCCAATAATAATTCAAGTAAAATTTCTAAATGTTCAAAAAGTACATATTTTTAATAAGGAACTGAATATAGTTTTATAGACCTTGAGGGATATTTGGGTCTATTCTTCTTTTCTTCTTATAACATGCACACACACACACACACACACACACACACACACACACACAAATTCCTCCACAAAGAAACACTCTGTTTCATAATGCCACTCTCATAGCCTGTGGTTTTTGTCACTATAAGTCACATATCTTGTGAAATAAAGCTCAGAAGAAAACTGGACTCATTATTGCAGAATCAAGATTCCTATACTAAGTTAAATATCTGGTGGAAAGCACACAATGTGATCTTCACACTCTCTGTTCTAAGTAGAAAGTGACAAAATATTCACTGACTGTCTCTCAATATAGCTTTTAATGAGCTGATACCTGTAAAACCCTTTGAGTAGTTCAAACCAGGGTACTTTATATAGAAAGCATATGTAGAAAATTAAAAGACAGTGAGGAAAAAGCATATTAAATCATGAGAGTACTATTTTTAAGAAAAAAAGAAAAAGATACAATATAATAGCTTTAACGAAAAGGTAAAAGAAAATGAGGACATTTTCACAATAATCTGTACAAATCCACAGAATAATGTCAGACTGCTTTGGGAAAGCCACATTATGCTTTTTTAAAAGCTGTTAGTATTCATATAGCATTTCTAAGCTTTATAGTCTTAACTAGAGGCCTGGTGCATGAATTTGTACATGGGTAGGGTCCCTTGGCCTGGCTGGCAATCGAGGCCTATCGGGGGGAGGGGGGCCCAGCCGTCAGGACTGCAGGAGGTTGACCGGCCAGCCCCTGATCAGGGCCCATGGGTGTGGGGGGGTAGGGTGCGGCCAGGTGTGGGGAGGAGCCACAGGAGGTTGGCTGGCCACGGGAGGTTGGCTGTGGGAGCGCACTGACCACCAGGGGGCAGCTCCTGCATTGAGCTTCTGCCCCCTGGTGGTAAGTGTGTGTCATAGCAGCTGGTCAACAGGTCATTCGAGTCGTTTGGTCATAATGGTCACTTAGACTTTTATATACTAGTATATAGATGATTAATAGTTAACTCAAAAGCACTTTAACTGAGGAGACAAAGCTTAATTTAAATTATTTTAGCCCCACTCTTTCTTGATATTGGCTACTTCTTAACATTTTTTTACAGTATGCATATAACTACACTAACTTATTCAACTCTCCAAAAGACAGGAACACTGTCTGCTAAGCAAATCATCTATTAATTAGTAAAGAACCCCTGGAAGTCAATAAATAAATAAAGTCTCCTAATAATGCATCACTGTTATTTCTCATCAGCTCTTTGAATGTAAGTCCTAGATAATTTAGTTGAAATGCTGATGTTTTATGGCAGATATATTAAGTATCAACAATAGTCAAGAGCAAACTAGAGTCTTTCTGGAGATATCTTAGTCATCCCACCTTTTTTTCTGTTTTGTTTTATTTTGGGTTTTTGTTGTTGTTGTTGTTTTTAAATATATTTTTATTGACTTCAGAGAGGAAGGAAGAGGGAGAGATAGAAGCATCAATGATGAGATTCATTGATCCGCTGCCTCCTGCATGCCCCCTACTAGGGATCAAACTGCAACCCAGGCATATACCCTGCCCTGGAGTCAAACCAGTGACTTCTTGATTCCTGGGTTAAAGCTCAATCTTTTTACCACACCCAGTTGGGTTATTTTTGTTTTTTAAGCATGGTCATTGGCAGCACAGTCTCTGGAGCCAAAATGCCTGGTTTCTTGTCCAGACTCTGCCATTTCCCAGCTGGTTGCTTCACTCCACTGGCTCTTGGTTTCCTCATTCATATAATAGAACTCATAATGGTACTGATATGAAGGATTGTAAGTGAAATGCCAGGAAGATATCTGTCAAGTCCATAAGCATTCTATGATCTTCCCTATGTTTAAAAGAAGAATAAACTATATTTCGTATTCTGGGTTACAAAAAAAAAAAAGAAATATAAAAGGAAAGAATTTAACTTCAACACATTTTCCTTTGTTCTCCTTCTACTACACTTGATAAAAGAGTGATGACATTTTGGAGAAATGAACTTTAGGATGAATATTATGACTGCTTTGTTCTTGCTTTTAACACTTACTGTGTCGACTAACATTCTGAGTGAAACCATGCAAATCTTGGTGTCCAAAATGGTGCAAAATGTAGTATATTTGAGTAATAAAGACAGACTTTTAAATTCTGCGTTTTGTTTCCATATGTATCACTCACTTAGACTAGGAAAAAATTATAATCATAATTGAGTCAAGACATTTTCAGAATTTTCAAATGTCCTCATGTTCAACGTTCTCGTCAGTGCTAGCCAAAGAACCCCATGGGTGTAGGGGAGTCATGGTCCAAACCATCAGCTGTCTCTTAAAAGTCATGTTTATTATTCCGGTTTAATGAACATGGATTGTCTTTCTCCAGCAAATACCAGCTCTGGGATTGTTTATTGAGTGTCTATATCATTAATGCTTCCAGGGGGCTCTTTAACCTCAGGGTATCCGTCCTTGGCTCAGGCACTTGTATTTTCAACACTGCATAGCTGACAATGTAACTTGGAATATTTTCCATATAATGTCTGAAAGAATTTCTGGGATTTGGTGTCTCAGGTGAAATTGCCAAGAATATTGAAGAGTGACTTTGGGCATAGTACAACTGAGGCACAATTTAGTTAGAAAAGGGAGGGAAAGGTGATTACCAAAAATGAAAAGAAAATAATTAAAGTAAATTAAATAGTATTTAAAGTTATAACGGTGGACATATGGAATCTATGTGGTTGGTTTATCTAAGTCTTGGCACCTCAATTTCCTATGGTCAGCACATTTCCTCCACAGGGTTTTCTGATTTTACTTCTTTCAGATATTTTGGTAGAATAAATTTGGAACCTCTGGTAATAATAAAATCAACATGTAATGTAAACTCTTTGCTAAAGAACTTAGAGTACTCAGTGATTGTAATAATGCTTATCTTTTATTTTTACTCCTAAAACTCACACATTCTAAGAAAACTTTTGTGAAGTTGGAAAGGGTGCTTTTTAGAGACAGCCTAAAATCTGAGAATTCATTTACGGTTATGCAATAACATTTTTC
This sequence comes from Eptesicus fuscus, assembly GCF_027574615.1. Classification (NCBI taxonomy): domain Eukaryota; kingdom Metazoa; phylum Chordata; class Mammalia; order Chiroptera; family Vespertilionidae; genus Eptesicus; species Eptesicus fuscus. The sequence continues at coordinate 86,992,497 of NC_072475.1, read as the reverse complement.
ATTGATTCTTCAGGATTTTATACATAAAAAATCATGCAGTCTCTGAATAAAGACAGTTTTAAGTATTCCTTTCAAACCTTACCTTTCTCCTTTAAATTTTGTCAATTTTTGCTTTGTGTTTTTTTTTTCTGCTATATTTTTGGGTTCAGATTCATTTATAACTATATTATTTATACTGTGTTTATATTTTGATTAATTCTATGTCTAGTAGTATTCATTTTCTTAAAGTTCATTTGTCTGATGTTAATATAGGTAGTCCAATTTTCTTATACTGCTATCTGCATGGTATATCTTTTTTTATCTTTTCTCTGCCAACTTATTTTCATTTTAGTCTTTAAAGTGAATTTCTTATGATAGCATATAATTGAGTCTTGCTCTTTTGATCTAAACTGACTGATTGTGATATATTTAGCATGTTTAATTTTTTCACATTTAATGTAAAAGTTAATATGTTGAAATTTAGGTGTGCCATTTGCTATTTGTTTTCTACTTGTCTGAGTGTTTTCCCCCCTTATGTTTCTCCTTTAGTCTTTTTGGTTTTGTCATAGAATTAGTTTAACACAATAATTAGTTAGTATGTCATTTTGATTCCTCTATTTAATTTTAACAACAGTTCTTTGCTCAACTTTTTGGTGGTTTTTGTAGTCTTGTCAATGTACATCTCTAACTTATCAAACTCTATGTCAAACTTTAAGTTGATACGAATTACTTCTCATATAAGATAGAATATTTTTATACTTTTAACATTCTCCACCTCCATGCTATTGTTATCTTAACATATCATAAAGTGAAATGTAAAATCTGTTTCACTTAACCACTCAGGTGGCTTTTAAGTAATTTTTTAAAAATGATATATTAGTGAATAGTAACAGGATAGGAAAGGAGCAAAAATTATCAGACTTTCTGTAGTCTTTGTTATTTCAGCTTCTAAATATTATATATTTTTGTTCAAAGTTATCATCAGTAAAATAAAATGACACATTCTTTTCTTATCATGGGAGATATATACTTTTGTAAACTTCTCTTGTAAGAATTCCAAAACTGATTTTATGACTTATAATCAAGCTAATTATAACAATACTAGAGGCCCAGTGCACGAAATTCGTGCACAGGGTGGGGGGTTGTCCCTCAGCCCAGCCAGCACCCTCTCCAATCTGGGACACCTCGAGGGATTTCCGACTGCCCATTTAGGCCCGATCCTGGTAGGATCAGGCCTAAACGGGCAGTCGGACATCCCTCTCACAATCCAGGACTTCTGGCTCCCAACTGCTTGCCTGCCTGCCTTCCTGATTGCCCCTAACCACTTCTGCTTGCCCCTAACCTCTTCTGGCTACCAACTGCTTGCCTTGCCTGCCTGCCTGATTGCCCCTAACCTCTTCTGATCACCCCCTAACCACTCCCCTGCCAGCCTGATTGATGTCTAACTGCTCCCCTGCCAGCCTGTTTGCCCCCAACTTCCCTCCTCTGCCGGCCTTGTCACCCCTAACTGTCCTCCGCTGCAGGCTTGATCACCCTCAACTGCCCTCCCTTGCAGGCCTGGTCCCTCCAAACTGCCCTCCCTTGCTGGTCATCTTGTGGTGGCCATCTTGTGTCCACATGGGGGCGTGTGGTGGTTTGCAGGCCAGCCATGCCCCCCTGGCGACCCAAGCAGAGGCCCTGGTATCTGGGATTTATTTATCTTCTACAATTGAAACTTTGTAGCCTGGAACAGAGACAAGCCTTCTGCTTGCTCTGTGGCAGCAGTCATTTCTGTTGGGATTTATTTATCTTCTATAATTGAAACTTTGTAGGCTTAAGCGGAGGCCAAAGCAGGCCAGGGCTGCAGAAGCTTGGCTTCCTCCATCGCCGGGGGCAACCCTAGCCTCCTGCTCTTTCCAGCTCCATGGCTGCCGCCATTTTTGTTGGGATTTATTTATCTTCTATAATTGAAACTTTGTAGCCTTAAGCGGAGGCCTGGGCCGGCCAGGGTGTGCGGAAAACTTGGCTTCCTCCATCACCAGGGGAAACCCAAGCCTCCCTCCTGCTCTCTCAGTGGCCGCAGCCATCTAGGTTGGGTTAATTTGCATACTTGCTCCTGATTGGCTGATGGGTGTGGCTTGTGGGTATAGGGGAGTGATGGTTAATTTGCATATTACTCTTTTATTAGATAGGATTTTGATATTGTATATGCACACACATGGACACACAAACTCTAAGAATCAACATTTTATATTGCTCTTCATTTATTGAGCATTTCAACATGGTTTTTCCTATTTGATTATATATGAGGTATCTACAGTTACAGAATATTACATGAGTTAAATATGTTCTGAAAAGACAGTTTATCTGCCAGCTATATATATAAAGAGTCAGTGTCTGTGACGACCAGGACAACCAAATGACCTGTCACCATGCGGTGGCATTGACCACCTCTCGGTTCCTCCCGGACCCCCGGCCTGTGAGAGGAGCGGGGCAGGACTGGGGACTGGCGAGTGGGCTGGCTGAATGGCTGACTTCTTGGTCCCTGCCCCTGGCCAGCAGGCTCCAATGGATCAGCGATGGTGAATGGGGAAATTGGGGTGGTTGGGGGGAGGACTGGGCTGGCTGTCAGGCTGTTGGGATCACCAGCTGCTTTGGGGCTCAAGCCTGTGGGAAAGCAGGTGCTGGAGACTGCTCACGCCAGGGCAGGTAGGTCTCGGGCACACCCCGGGACTTTCGTCAATGCCTCAAGCCTCAGCAGCAGCGGCAGAGGTGGTGTCCTCATGAGCAGCCCCGAGTAGGCAGTGCATTCCATCAGTGTCCAGCCCAGCACATGCACATGGAGGTGAAGTCACCAGCGCCCACTTTCCCACAGGCCTGAGCCCCCAAGCAGCCGGGGATGAGCTGGTGATCCCAACGGCCTGACAGTCCTGTGGTGGAGGCGACATTTGGCCTGGGGACTGACGAACAGGCAGAAGATGGAAGCTAGGCATAGGAACCTTACCCGCATGATTTCGTGCACTGGGCCTCTAGTAAGTTATATAGTCAAATTTCAAGTTTTGTCAAATTTAGTCACCTTCTGCACTATAAAGTTATGCATACCTGGTCAAGTTTTGGAGCTTACATAAAAAGCTACATTTCTAACTTTTAAAGTAGTTTCTAACCTATATTTTTCTTTTCTTTTGTTTTATTATGACACTGAGAGTATGTGACTAATGTTTTATGCAAGCTATATTCCTGAGGATCACATGGAGATGAATATGATACTTTGCTCAAACAATGGGAGATCTTTAATATAGTAAGGATTAATACTGGTACAGTGCAAAACAATTTATAATGTGTTTATCAAAGTTTCTTTAATATAGTAAGGATTAGTACTGGTACAGTGCAAAACAATTTATAATGTGTTTATCAAAGTTTCAAAGCACGCTAATTGGAGAGTGAAAGCTTGTGGAAATAACTTATGAAAGGATACAAGTGAAAACACGTTTCCATGGCCGCGCCTCTCCAGACCCTGGTGATAGATAGTCCTGCTGCTCTCAGCATGCTACCCAGGGATGACCTCATTGGTAACAAAGATGCATTCAGCGTCTGGCACCTAGAAGGCAGCCTACAGAATATAAACACAGTGCCTACAAATGGACCATAAACCCTGACTACAGTCTACAAGTTAGTAATAGAAATACCTGTTACATCCTTGCATCATTTGGATACACCCAGCAAATGAATTCCTGATATGTATGTGTATATTGGTGGGGGGAACCTTACATACATCTGTGTGTGTGTGTGGGGGGGGGTGTGCGCGCGCGTGCGCGTGTAAAATTTATTCTTATTTTATGTTGGTTAAAATGTAATGTCTCTTAATAGGAGTGTATGCCAACAAAGACAGACTTGAAAAGGATAGTGCTGGGAGCATGTTTTGATTGTGTCAGCCAAATTATGTAATGAGACTTTCGGAATAGTGTTGCATTTTAGAACTCAGTGGACAGGAATTAAAAAAAGCTGTTTTGTCTTATGGAAGATAGTGACTCACACAAATGTGTTACCATTGATCTGTTTCAGCAATGACATTAAATTTTATTTTAGGAGACGTTTTCCTAAGGTTGAATGAATATACCTGTATCTTTTGATTTAGGATGTATTTTTTTAATTAATTAATTTATTTATTTGTATTTATTTATTTTTTTATTGTTTGAAGTATTACAAATAGTGGTACATATGTCTCCTTTTTTCCCCCCATTGACCTCCCCCAGGTCTCGCCTCCCCCCCAGTACATGCCCTCACCTGCCCCCCCCCAGTGTCTTGTATCCATTGGTTATGCTGATATGCATGCGTACAAGTCCTTCAGTGGATCTCTTACAGCGCCCCCCAACCAACCTCCCCTGACTTCCTGCTGTAGTTTGACAGTCTGTTCAATGCTTTTTTGCCTCTGTGTCTATTTTTCCCCCCATTTCTTTCCTTTAAAAAATCTTGCCTCTGCAGACTAGAAATAAACATATAACAAAAAATGTTTGAGTCCCAATTTTAATGTCCAACAGTTCTGAGTCCCCGGTTCATTGTCAAACAGTTCCTTATGTGTACATGTCAGCAATGATATCTGAATGCTGGGCACATGGTGGCAATGCAGGTCCAACCCTCTCTGGTTTGGTCCTAGGCAACCTGCAGTGACGCACAGCTGCTGACTGCTAGCATGGAAAGGCGTCGTCAGCATCTTCCATCTCTGGACTGTTTCTCCTCTTGTCTTCGTGGTTGGAGCAGGCCTGTCAATTACTCTCTGTTGCAGGAATCCACCTGGTCTTGGAGTTGTTTTCTGAAAATATACAAACATATTCTCGACCAAAAGTTAATAAAGGAATCTTTTCTATATAATTGATTTGGGATCCTTTTTATTTTTGCCCAAATGATTTTCCTTTGTCTTATTTAGACACCATGTATGTTTTTCATGGGTGTCTTGCTGTTAGCATTACAAATGAAAATTAATTTTGTAAAGTAAAAATTTTCTAGATGTAATTTACTTATAGGATATTTTTCCTTACATGATATTACCCTACTATCCCCCCTATTTTTGATTAATGGAGGCTTTTGTAAATTTTATAATGCAGTCTTGATAACTTTAAATTTTAATTTTTTGCACAAAAATATGATTGCTTTAGGTTCATTACACGTTCAGGAATTTTACCATGAGATGAACTACCAATAGAAATTTTAGTTACTACTTTAGGAACAGCTTTTTGTCCAGTACAATTAAATTTTCTTGAATATTCACTTATTTCAATTAGCCTATTTAAATTAATCTGAAAATTTGATTACTATTTTACTGTCAAATTTAATACTCTACCAACAATCTTAGTTTACCCTGTAAATATTAGTGGAAAGGATTATTTGCATTCTTGAGTAGGCCATGAGCATTCCTGGTGCTAGGCTGGATTTAGATATGGGGCAGCTGCTGTCGGCCAAGTCTCTGTCTGTTACCTGGGTCCCGATCTTAGCTGGGCCAAGTCTCTGTCTGTCACCTGTGTCCCGATCTGAGCTGGGCATGGGAAGTAAAGCAGCCATGGGGGCAGGAGACCTCCCTCTGAAGGGGTGAGGGTTCAGGCCCCTGTAAGGTTGGGGGGGTGAGGGTTTGTGCCCCACCTCTGTTGACCACCAAGTTCTCTCCTGATGGCCCCTCTGCGACTGTGCCTGTCTTAGGTTGTTCTTCCCTGAGGAATCTTACCCGTCTCTGGCTAACCAGTCATCCTCCAGGGCCAAGCAGGGTGATGTGAGATTCAGTTCTGTCTCCTTGGTAGCCTATGCCCCCATGACCTCCATGCCCAGCACCTGCCTTGGGATATCCTCACCTGCTGGCGGGGCCCCAGCACTGATCACATATCTCGGGGAACTCAGGTTTCTTCTCCAGGGAGGTCCCAGCTCACAAGATTGGGCGAGACAGATCCATGGTACCAGCCACCACGAGGCTTCAAGCTCAGCATGTACAGAAAGCTCAGGCAACAGCTGAGGGCAATTGGATTGTGAGAAGAGGGTCCCTCTTGGCACAAAAGGCAAGAGGAGCCAACATAGAATGCTCAAGTGCCTTCCCAGCTTGAAACCTGTGAAGAAGTTTTCTTAAAAACAAAAGTTGCAGTGTTATATTTTTAACACTCTAAGTGTTAGCAGTTCAGGCAGTTTCTTTTTGGGGGCCTTATACTGGACTTGCCTCCCATACAGTTTCATGGGAGAAGCCAATGATGCTCAGCTGGTAGGTGCCAGCAGGTCTAACTGTGATAGATGAAGCATGAGTCCAGATAAAGATTTATTCTCATTTGAGAACTTCATATTCCTTAAGGATACAAATCTGAGATGCAGGTCCCCTGAATTATCTCTAAAGCACTTTCATAAGGAAAACGTGCCCACTAAGGTGTTTGTCAGTCAAGGGGCAGCTTACGTGGAGTACCTGTCAACCAGATATAGAGGCCAGGAGAATGAATGAGTTGTGCTTTTGTGCCCACTTGAAATGCCATTATGATACTTACTATAAATGTAAGAGGTATTCCTTGAAAGGAATCACACTGGAAGATAAGTCCTCTTATAACCTTCTCCTTGCTTGGGGAGATATGATGAGGGAGAAAGTGCTCAGCGTTAACTCTTTCAAATACTGTAGCTGGCACAAAAGTAAACACAGGAAAAACCATCCTGAATTATGAATGTTTTTTCTATTTTCATGGCACCAGGTGGGAATGTTAACACTTAATCAGTCTCTCTGACATTATGTCCTGTCCATATTGCCAGCTTTATCACCGTGAAAGATTCTTTGATCCTCTCCAGTGGTGTCAAGACCAGGCCACAGCTCGCTCTCTCTCTCTCTCCTCTCTCTCTCTCTCTCTCTCCTCTCTCTCTGTCTCTCTCTGTCTCTCTCTCTCTGTCTCTCTCTCTCTCTCTCTCTATATATATATATATATATATATATATATATATATATATATATATACATATATATATATGTATATATATATGTATATATGTATATATATATATATATATATATATATATATATATATATATATATAATCTTTTAAAATAAAATATATTTCTTAAAATGGAGATGAACTACAGAGCACTTTTTCTTTCACTGTTTTAGATTTTGAAAGAATAAAATATTCTCTTAAACAATGTATGGCAGCTCTCTCCTTGAGAATACTCAATGCTTTTTTATGCAAAATGAAATCCGTAGATTTAGGAGATACTTGATAGTTACTTCAAGTTAAAACAATACCAAGGTTGAAATGCTAAGAATTGAAAAATCCTAGTGTTGCACACAAGTTCTGGTTGTAAACTATACCTGTTAAATACTGGTCAAAGCTTTTAAAAAAAAGGAGCGCCTGTTCCATGTTAGACACTCATTAATGGTCATTTCAGTGCTACAACCACTCTCTGTAGGAGACATTTTTGTACTTAGCATGCACATGTGGGAATTAAGTTCTGAGTGGCTGAATAACTTTCCAAGATCACTTAAAAAGTGTCAAAGCCCTGATTTTCCCTGAGTTCTAACTTAACCATACTCATGCACTCTCCACTGCCACTGAAGGTCGCCCTCCCTACTTATCCAAACATCAAATTATTCTAATATTAGGTAAAATGCCATTTGGGGGGCATAATTGAAAGAAAGTGTTGCAGTATAATATGAAATGATCGTCAAATAAAGTTATATTAATATCTCCATATTATATTTTCTCTTTGGAACTGACCTTTTTACAGTTGTTTAATAATCAACTTAAGAAAGTTAGGAGATATAACATCATTGGTGTTTTCAGGTAGTAGAAAAGAAATAAAAGGACTGACAAATATTAATGTGTTGATCCAAGATAGATTTAGAGTGTAGGAAAATTTCAAATATGGGTCTGTTCAAATCTGGCCCTGTATTGTAAAAGGGAAGAGCAGGATACTACTGTGAAATGGGAGTAAGGAGGGACATGTGTGAAGAGAGAGTTGTAGAGAAGTAGTAAAGCACCATAAAAAATTAGTAACCTACCCACTGATTCCCAAATCAGTGCATTTTATACAGTGAGCAAATTCATCTCGGTATATAATTACCTGTAAAGTCATAACTGAGATATCCTGTATAAAAAACAATAATTTTTGCATTGTAACTTCAAAAATGGTAAGACTTCCCCATTTTCCTCCAAAATGTACAGTTTTTATTTTTTATAATGCAAGCTATTAATATGAACGTATGCTATTTACTCATGTAACAGACAGATGACATTTTCCTAGGATTATTTTCACAATAAAAAAAAGTTGGGAGAACATTTTGTATCAGAGCAAAAATAATTCAAACAGATGAGGTAACGCATTCTTTTGCATCACTTCTGCATAAGCAATATTCTTTGAGGTTTCTAAGTGGCTTAAAAGGCGATTTTATAGGTTGAAATATTGTTCTTTCTGGTTTTATTGCCAGAGCAAAACAGTATTCATCTGGAATGCATATAATATTGCACACGGGGTTAATTAGGTTAAGGATGAATTAATTTGTAACAATTTCCGTTATTTGACAGGCATCAATAATGTAGTATATTACTTGCATTCCAGACATCAGCATACTGCCATGACCCAGTCAGATTCAATTTGGGAAAATCTTGGATCATATGAATATGTTATTATTGATTTTTTGTAACATCATATTTTACAATCATGTCTAGTTATAAAACACCATAATAACTTGAGGAGATATTTTAGAAAGTCATATTGTTGATGAATGAGAATCATGCTTCTGTAGTGAAATAAAAACCTGCTGTCTTCTTCCTGAAATGAGATGTTAAGGTATAATTTGGTACATTATTAACAGTTACTAAGGAAGTTCTTTTTTGAAGCAATCTGCAAAACCTTTGATTGGATATTTTCATTTGGAGTGTCGGGGGGAGTATGATGACCATTTATAGAACTCTTTTCAAACCCTTTCTGTTTCAGACCATTTTCAGTTGAATAATTTCCCTCCATGTATCCAAGCTCCTGTTTCATTTGCACATAATGATCAGATAAAGTATCCAATTTTGCACATAAATGATCAGATGGCAGGCCAGCTTGATACAGAAATGTCATGTTCATGGTACCTATGGTTAAATGCATGCATTTTTAAATAAGAGCTTAACATTCATCATAAAGCTAATTGTATAATATTTACTTATAGAGATGCAAAACTGAATCTAGTCATAATATGGAAAGATGTGAAAATGACACCTTTAAAGAATGATAGATCTATAAATCACAATAATTGCTATCAGTACTGCTATGTGTATTTTACAAAGGTATAACACCTTACACAGATGGTTATACTGTGTTAATTATATTTAAGTGGATTTGTTAAATCAGAATCACACACACACACACACACACACACACACACACACACACACACACACCCCTCCCCAAAGGAATGGAAAATATTGATGTTTCTTAGCCAAATTACAAATTGCCTATTCAAACTCACTTGGTATTCATATTTTCCATATTTTATTTATAATATTTTATTGTTGCTCATGTTCATGTTGAAATTACTAACTCGTAGTATTCATATAGCCCATTTATCACTCCCAATATCTCCTTCCCAATACCATTGACTCTTTTCCCAGATTCAAAAATGTAGGCAATTAAAAAAAGTTCTCTTCATAAATGTCATGTCTTATTTTTCTCTACTTTTTTTCTATAGCATCTAAGAACACTTGAGGTGAGAAATTGAGAGTAGGGTGTTGGGAGAAAGGTTGGGAGGGGAGCTAATATTGTGGCCTAACATGTGCACTCTAGCTGCTGTAAATATACAACCATATACACACCTTTATGTATGTATGTATGTATGTATGTGTGTGTGTGTGTGTGTGTGTGTGTGAGTGTGTGTTATATGTATGTATTAGAGCTAATTGGTTTCAGTAAATAGTAACTACCAATTTTATATCAGGCAGTGTTAAAATATCTAAGCAAAGATATATAGAACCTAATTCCTCTTTTCACTGTAACAGGGCTGAGAAAGAATGAGAATATAACATACTAAGATTGAAGAACATTCAAGAATTAAAATTACAAACAGAAAAATCTTACAGTTATTAGTATACTAATCAAGATGATGAGGAAAATGAAACTAGCAGAAACTAAGACAGTGATGCTACCCATGGAAACCCTACCCAGAGGAGCAGCTTGCCCCAAACCTGTTCTATCTAGAGACAGGCTTATCCTTTGTGTGAAAACAGGGGGACTGGATTGTGTAAGCCAATGCCATAAATGTTGGAACAGCTTCTCTCTCTTTTAATGCTAAACTACCATGTGAATACCAGACGAATAAAGATTAGGAGCTTTTCAGTGGAGGCTCATAGTGTAACATCTTGCTTTGAATATGCTTTCTGAAAATATCTGTAAAAATGAGCTGAAAATACTCGTAAGTTTGTCTCTACCAGTAATGGTAGACATATACATGCATATAAAACATTTAATGCTAGTCTGTTCTGTTATTGTAAAAAAAAAGTATGTATTTGAACAATGGCTGTGTTAAAAATGTTCAGACTTCTGAGCACTGGACACTTTTTTATATTTAAAAAGCATAATTTTAAGAAGAGAGATATTTCATTCATATTATTATACTACTTCTTTTATTATTAGTACTTAGAAGAATCATAGGCATACATGTAAGTGCAAATAATTCAAATAAAAATAATGGAGAGACCAGTTGTAAGTGCCAGCTCCCTGCTGTTGTCCCCCACGTAGCCCAAGCCTTTCACCTCATCTGGTGCAGCAGCATTTCAGCGGCCTCCAGCTGTGGTCAGAATAGTGTTCATCTCCTGCTATTCCCTAGTGTCCCAAAGGTGTTTAATTTTCAAGTTATGGTTGACAAAGAGGAAGAGAAATTCAGCAAATGAAAGAGTAACTTGAGATAAGAAACTAAAGGTGGCTACAGGGATATTATCTTTGCTTTAGGGGAAACATAATTCTCCAAAGTAATCACTGAACCATCTTGTGTCATCTTCTAATCCTGGGAGACCAATGCTAAATAGATGAGGAGATATAGTTATTCTAGAATATGGGATTTTAAATAGATTAATCCTGTGAACTTTTTTTTAAAGCTAAGGAGCTATGTGTCAAGAGTTTTTAATCCTTGTTTAAACTCAATTATACGCTTATTTAGGATCTTGATTAACAATAAATAGTTATTAGGTTACCAGCAATTAATATAGGTATGTAATATTGTGGTAAGTATTTGGAAGTATTCTAAAGCCCTGAAAAAAATCACTAATAATCAAACATGGTACTATTGACTAAAATTAATTTATTCATGTGATAAGTAACAAAATATCTCTATAAATATTTGCTATAATTTTTTTTTGTAAAGTAAAATTGAAAACAGATTCCTAAAACACAATCAATATCATCCTAGCTACTGAAAACCCAATCCTGTACCTAGAGTAATCCATGGAGGAAAGAATGATGAATAACATAAATTTGAGGAGAGTTATTTGTTTTGTTTCTATCTCTTTACAAAGAAGTTCACAACACTGGCTTGTCATATTAAACTTTGCCCAGATTCAGTATGGCAACATGTATGTAGAGTAAAATATTATCAAAAGTACATTCATCCCAGGTAAATTGACCAACAAAAATGTGTTAACTGATCTTAAAGCTCTATGCTGTGAACATAATAAGAGCAGCATGTGAGCTGAAGGAAGAAGACCTGGTGTCAAGTCCATCTCCACCACCACTGGCTCTGGGATCTGGGACAAGCTCCCTCAATGTAAGACAGTACACAGGCAGGGAGCCCGGCAAACTGGAACATAGGTCTATTGCTTCCCAATTTGGGGCTGCTGTGCCTCCTACATGAAAATATAGAGCTGGAATAAGGAAGCTGAGCTTATAGTTCAAAACTAAAGTAATAATTTTAAATATTTAAACGTTAAAATGAAATAAATCCCAAAATATTTTTTGAACTAAAAATATTCTGAGACCACTTTATTAAGCCAGCATTCTCTTTAAGCGTCTATTATTTCTTTAGAAGTTATACAATATTCTATACATTTGTTGACTGCTTGTAAGTCTGAAGAATGTTTAATTTACTATAAAGTATGAATAAACACAGCAAGGTTAGAGAGAAACAGAAAGGAGTACAATAGAATCTTATAAGCCAGGTTGGACAAAGAAGCAGGCTTAGAAGTAGAAATAAATTACTGCATACAAAATTCAATATATAAATATTAAATTAATAACTGCCTCAACAGAAATAGACTCATGTTGTCCTACTTTTGAGAAATCAAAAGAATGAAAAAGATTAGTTAAAACAGCAATCTATTACTGCTATTATCTTTCTTGAAAGAATATTATTTACAAATTTGAGCTGCTGCTCCTAGTACTATGGTATTTACTGTATAAATGTATTGGCTTCTGCTAATTCAATCTCTAATGCCTTAGGCAGTGTGGGACTGAAGCATCTTATTCCTGAGGTTTCAATTGCTATAGAGTTAGGTCTAGAATTTTTGTAGAATTATATAAATTCTGGCATAAACTATTCAAATGAATGGGTTTCGCTGGAAAAGTCCTTTTTTTTTTTTTCAAAAGCAGTAACTTTACAAAAAACAATATATACTTATCTTATTCAGGAGAATTTCCTATTTGGCACCAAGGAATTATTCAAGTATCCACTGGGACTTTAGAAGTAATGCTGTGATCACCTAAAAGAGCCTGCCAATTATTGCCATATGTGAATGTGGTTTTTGTAATCTGGACACTTATCCCCTAGGATTTGGACTAATAGCCGTAGCCTTTTACTTCTCATTAACTGTCAGAAAAGCTATCAGACAGAGGAGATGTTGGTCAGTGCCAACATAATACAAATTTGGACAAGTGGCTGAAAGTTGAAAGGATCAGTATCACCTTAGCAACAGTCTGTACTTACGGAGAAGTAAGACTCAGGAAAACGAAAGAATTTTAAAGTCAGGTATGTTTTGATAATAAAAGAAAGCTCCTTCAAGAAGTGAGGACAGGCTGTGGAGGGAAGTCAGCCAAGTTTGTAAGTGTTTGCTAGTGTCTGTGGCAGCCAAAAGAATAAAATAAAGAGTGTCAGTATTGGGGGTGGGAAGAGTGAATCTATATAAAGAAGCAGAGAGGTTTTGAACTACAAAGTGGAGGTAATTATTTCAATTACCCCTAAGGGGAACCCATTTAGCTTTGGTCCTTCCACCAGTAAATGCAAGAATTACAGAGGAGAGTAAAAGCATTAGTTATGTGTGACAAGATGATGTGGAATATCAACCAGCCACCGAGGGCAAAACATTGCTCTGATTTTTCTATGTTAAATAAAAAAAATTTGCAGACATAATATATCTATGGAAATCTCCAGGGCCACAAAGATGTAATTGAAAGTATTGGGTATAGCAAAGAAGGGTTGAACATGTATTAATAACTTACTTGAACAAGAGGTTCTGTTTTGTGATATATTTTAGCGAATTCTCTGGGAAAAAAAATAATTCTAACAGAGAAGGATATTGCAATATTATTCCAAGGAGAAGTAAATGCCTGTTAAGTCTGAAAAATTAGAAAACTAAGAAGGCAAATGTGGTTTAATATTTTCAAGTACTTTAACAGATAGATGGATTTATGTAACAGATTTTAGAAATGTTGGTATACATTATGTAAATGCTTAATTACTTATATATTAATACCAATTCTAATATGTTTTTGAAACTTATTATTCCCTCAATTTGATTCTTACAAAATCCTAGCAGATATTTTTAACTATCCTCACTTTATGGATGCAGAAACTGAAACATAAAGAGGCTTTATAACTTGTTCAGTTACATAGGTAGTAAGTGGAAGAATCAAGATTTGGACCTGTGTTCTGAATAATTACATTCTCCTCATCAAAATAATATCTCCGACTGATTTACCATCACTGATGCTACATTTTAAATGGTTGGTCCAGTAGACATGATGTATTTGTGTTGACCTGCTTGTAATTTTTCTTTTTTGTTATTTGATAGTGTATATTAGCAAAATCGTGCAAAAATTGTAGTTAGTAGAGCACAGTTTTTGTGTTTTTAAAACCTAGTATCTGAGGAGATCAAAATCAATCATGTTCTGAGAAGATTCACCCAACTCAGTAAAGACAATTTATTTTTCTAATGTGTTCGTATTAGGGAAGACTTCCCCAGTAATCTATTTTTGTATTCATTTTACATTAAAAAATCTCTATATAGTTTGATTATGTTTGCTTCTCTGGAAAACCATATTTTTGATAACCAACTTCATTAGGTGTCAATATACAAAAGCCTTTATAACAAGGAAAACTAAATGCTGCATTTTCTCAACATGAAAATATTGGAATCATATTTTTTTGCAGTACAAAGACTATAAATACCTCACAATTTAGTATAGCAAGTGCTTATTTGGCTAACTTGATGTAACATAAAAAATCAAACTCTGTGTCTTTAGCTATATATACCCATTCATTTCCTAACTCAGGAAATAGACATAGCACTCAACAACTTCAACAAGAAGCTTGGAGGTCAGTCCTCAGGCTTTCTTCCACCTTATACTCTGCATCCATACTACCTGCAAGAACTCTCAGTATGATCTACATCATATATCTCAAATGAATGCACATCTTTCTATACCCATAACTATTTCTCTATGTCATGTCATCTCTAATTTGAATTATTTCAGTAGTTTCCTGTCTGTTCCATTCTTGACTCAGTTAAATGCATTTTCCTCATTGGAGTAAGAAAAATCTCTTTGAAATGTAAATCTCATTATGCTATTGTACCCCATACATGAACCCTTTCAGTGACCTTCTGCAATACCTATGTAAAACCCTTTCAGTGACCTTCTGCAATACCTTAATGTAACCTGCAAGGCACTCCATGGCATGATTGGTCTGCATGCCTTACCAGACTGACCTGAAGCCCAGGTATCCTCACTGTTTCAGCTATAACCTGTTTTCTTTCGTTTTCAGAAACACTCAAAGCTCTTTCTGCCTCAAGATTTTCACCCTAGAATGCTCTGCCTTCCAGTTTTGGCTTCTGTCTTTTACATATCACATAAATATTTTAGTGCTTTGTACATACCATAGAAAATGATAGACCTCATTTTTAAGGTTAGATGGTGTGCATACTATAATTATTATTATTCAATTGGAAATTTGCTAACTCTTTTTTTCATTCTAAACTAACATAGTATGTTTATTTAAGAGACACTTTTTTCAGTATATATACCTCAGATTTATTTTTTTTATCCTAAGGATATTTGCTTAAACATAATTAAAGATGTTTTTAAAAAGGAATGTTTAGAATAAACTGGGAAGTTTCTTCATTTCTAGTTTTAATATATCACTTATAATTACTGTAAATCACATGTATGATATATATTACATATATATTTCTGCATTTAATAACTAATGGAGCACATAATTTTTTTTAAATGTACCCATCTTCTTTTAAAATTTAATAATTGATTCATACCTTGAGATTGATTCTTTTCAGGAAAATTTGGTCTACTAAGATATCTATGATTGGTTCAACCTACTAAATGGGCATAACAAATATTATGGGACATTGCTATGGAAATAGTTTCCATTCTTCTCTCAAAACTTTTGTCTGCTTTTTATGAACCAAGCATTCTAGTAGATGCCTTGAAATGAAAGCTAAAAAAAAGGAGGGGGAGGAGTCTATGAGGTACTTATTATGTTATCAATAATACTACAATAATATGAGTAGAGTTTTAAGGCTATAATTTTTTACACATGTGTTTTATGAAAACACTAGAGGCCTGGTGCTCAAATCTGTGCACCAGTGGGGTCCCTTGGCCTGGCCTGCAGAATCAGGCTGAAACCCACTCTCTGATATCCCCTGAGTGGTCCTGGATTGCTAGAAGGTGCAGGCCAGGCCAAGGGACCCCACCGGTGCATAATCGGGTCTGGGGAGAGACCGCGGGAGGGCTCCAGAGCATGCTGGGCCGTCTCACTCAGTCCCAATCGCTAACCTTCCAGTCAGAACATCTGCCCCTTCGTGGTCAGTGCATGGCATAGTGAGGGATTAAGTGGCCTTAGCATATCATTAGCATATTGCACTTTGATTGGTTGAATGGACTACCAGACAACTGGACACTTAGCATATTAAGCTTTTATTATATAGGATTAGAGGCCCGATGCACAAAATACGTGCAAGCATAGGCCCTTGCAGCCCGGGCTGCCTTGGCCCTCGCTGCCCTGGCTGCCTTGTGGCCCTGCGGCCCTGCCCCCTACCCACTGATCATTCCAGAAGGTCGTTCCAGAAGGTCATTCCAGAAGGTGGTTCCACCGTTCGGTCTAATTAGCATATTAGCTCTTTATTATATAGGATGATTATACAGTCAGTGTTTATTTTACATGTAGATCCAGTAACTAGATAGCCTTGCAAGATATATTAAGTATCAACTGAGTAAAGCACACTGTTTGGAAAGAAGATTTTCAGGTAGTTAAAATTTTCTCAGGCTTGTAAGTCTGCAGATGATAAAACTTGAAGGCAATCAGAAGTGGATGCTTGACTATGAGTTTGAATGATTTCTGCTATTCTTGAAAATTAACTTAGCTAGTTGCAGCAATTTATTCTTGTCTTCTAATATAGAGTCCTTCTATATATCATCAAACAAATGCACAGTAGTATGAAACCAAGATTTGCTCAGAAGTAAAAAAGTCCACATCTAGCTGTTATAACTTATGTTAAAAGCATTTTAGATGTACTATTTTCCAGTCCTAATTAATAGTTTATTGGTTTTAAAATTGTTGTTACTTAGTTGTGTCATATTTATAATCAGAGTGACAGTACTAGGTAGGGGCGGTGCTGAAGGCTTTTCTAGGTATCTTTTCTGAAGTGCCTCAAATCTACCCCAAGTCTTGGAAAAGGAGCTAATATTTTTCACTCTTGTTGGTATTTTAAATATTTACTCTTTAGTAGACATTTAGAAGAACTCCAAATACTATGTTATGCTTTAGCGAGAAATCACATATCAATAATATAATAAAGTGGAGTATTTGATATTCCTATGCTCCTTGAGAGTTATTAATGTTCAGCTGAAGCAATAAAGTGGAATTGCATTAGTCTTTATAGTATTTTATTGGAAACTATTTATGGTATGATCCCCCTCCTCCCAGCCGCCCTCTCACACACACACACACACACACACACACACACACACACACACAGGAAAGTTCCTCTTTCAGCTGATAAGAGAAAAGTAGAAAATCCATTCTATGGTAAGCAGGCAGATTCCCTGAAAAAAATAAATCTTTCACAAACCACCCTCTAGCGGACCTACAACAGTTAGCACTGTTTCCAATGGTAGACTTCCCTCCCACCAGAGCCATTCACCTGGCTAGACAAAGGCTTGACGAAATGGTGAAGGAAACTACTATCGACAGTCAGTTACGGTGACGGAACGACGTGATGAATTTTCCTGTGTGCCCTCTGATGACCTGTCTAATATTTTTAGAGTCACACCACATATATTTGTTACATTAATTTTAGGGTGCTGGATCCATTGTCAGTCCTACATTGGTCATCACTTTTAAATTTGACAAGATGAGAAGACAGTAGATGCAAAGCCCATACATACCAGCATCTAGGAGGCCCTCGGGCTTAGGTTTCATTTCTGGTTACAACACTCAACAGCGGGATAAGCGGCCAACGCACTTCACCTCATTAAGCCTCAATCATCTCCTCAGGAGAGTGGGCAATACCTGTCTGACAGGGTTATGTTAAGTACAAGTGAAGCACAAGTGCAGTGCTAGACCCGGAGGACATGGCTTTAAATGGTGTTTATTATATGTCATGGAGGTGAGAACTATTCTCTTCAGGCAGATAGACCTGGGGAAGGTGATGCAAACAGGTAATGTAATCTGCCTGGGATTCCAAAGGCTATTGGGATAAAATGTGACTCAATGTCCCATTCCCTTCCTATCCTTCACTTCTCTAGCCTCACATACAACATCTAAACCCCTAAATTTGCAGATTGTAAGAAGAAAATAAACAATTATCCTGAATAAATTCCTCAAGTCAATCAATAAAATTATAAACAGTAACTTGAATGGGTGGATAGAATATATAATAATCTCTTCCCTGAAGAAACACTTTTTAAAATGTACCCAGTGGTCTAAATTAGAGAAACATGCACACACACAAACACACAGACACACACACAATGTGGCTATTTTAGAAAATACAAAGATACACCCACTCTCTCGCTTCCTTCTCTCCTTCCCTCCCTTTCCCACCTCCGTTTCTTCTCTCTCTCTCTCTCCCCCCCACCCCCCGCGCCAATCCACATCCTCCTTTCAATGGGAAGTAGCATCTGTTAACAAATCTGGATATGTGAAATGACCAGATAAAATAAACCACAATGGGAGACGGACTCCCGCTCTTGTCCTTCTTCCTATGTTCCAAAATCCTAATGTGCCCCAGTTGTTTGTACTATAAGAGTAATAGTATTTGCCAAATACAATAAATTCATTTGAAAATTTCCTAATATTTTCTCATCTTTATTCCATTCTTTCTATCCTTTAATTATCTCCTCCTAGTAGATAGATTAATCATATCCCTTTTATTGCAATATATATATCTTGCAAGATTAATGTAAAGTTCTAGGATAATAGAGTCATAACTAAAAAAAAAAAATGTTCATCTTCAAATTTAGAAATTAACCACATAAATGAATCAAGCTTGTTGCACTTTATTTTCACAACACCATAAATACTACTATTGCTGTGGCACCTACCTATGAAATTGTTCTATATATTTTAAGAAGTTTCATTACACCTTAATTGTGAGGATTGGGGGTTGAGAGTAGTGTGGGAAAGATATTTTTGTATTTTTGAAATATACATATACATTTGAAACCTTATGCTGGCAATTTTTAAAATGTATTCTTATGCAAATGGGCCAAAACCGGTTTGGCTCAGTGGATAGAGCATCAGCCTGCGGACTGAAAGGTCCCAGGTTCGATTCCGGTCAAGGGCATGTACCTTGGTTGCAGGCACATCCCCAGTAGGGGGTGTGCAGAAGGCAGCTGATCGATGTTTCTCTCCCATCGATGTTTCTAACTCTCTATCCCTCTCCCTTCCTCTCTGTAAAAAATCAATAAAACATATTAAAAAAATGTATTCTTATGCAAATGGAACATTTTCCTTTAATAAGACAATTAATTTTATGTGAAATTCAAATATATAAACATGCTATTCTACACAATTATGAACATTTATGTCTTTCTAAACAGTTTCAAAATAGATGATTCGTTTAATTTTTGCAAGACACTCATTTGGCTATCGGTTTTGATGATTTAGTATACATAGTTTTTATGTTTTTGTTGTGAAATCCATTCTTATCCATTTAAGAAGTGAATTTCAAAATTTCTTGAGTAGAAATCCCCTCCTATCTCAGAGCAAATATTTACCATAAACATCAAAATAAGCAACAAAAAAGACACCTTAGAGTTACATTAACTAATTTTTGTTACCTTATAAATGGCTGTTAGCCATGAAGCTACTCAAAGCCAATTTTAAATTGAAAACATCTCCTAGATTGTAATATTTTGTGATTAATGTATGTATGACACATTAGTTTTATTTTAAATCCATTCTCTTTATAAAGATAATATTATCAAATGTTTCAGTTTAATAAATTTCAAAAAATAAAAATAGAATAGAAAGCTGATAGGATTATATGAAATGTGAGGTGGACATGCAAAAGTTGCATGCAGAGGTACTTCCCCAGGATAAGAACTGACATTATTATAAAATAAATGAATGTTTATTTTATAGATATGTTTAGGACACACAGTTCTTCCTTAAATGTGGAAGACAACTTAAAAGCTGGCAAAACACAATGTCCTGAGGACCAGGGCTGCTTTAGCATTCTCTCTGTGGCACACTAACATTGGGCATATTTCACTGCTACTGGCACCTGTCGTGCTGACTCTGATGGAGCAACAACAAACACAATAAAGTCTTGTTACTGAGCTATCTTTGAGCCATACTAGATTGTGATTGATTCTGTTGTGTTTAATGGTGTGGTGGCATTTCCCTTAGGCTTTTTTCATTGAGCAGTGGACAGAACAGAAGAAGGAAACATTTGATCACTTTGTAAAAATGCTGCACATTGCAGGCAGAGCTTAATTACTGAATGTAGCCACTTCCAGTGCATTGAAATGCCTCTGCCTTTCCTCAAAGCATTGTACCTCTATTCAAATGGCAAAGAATAGAGTTCCTGTAAGATTGTGGAGTGCAGCTCATTTGGGGAATAAACAGTTGCTTTGACCTTGTACCGGCAAATAGACCCTGTCAGGCCTGGAATTGCAAGGCCAGGAAATCATCTGTTTAGTCAGTGCTGGTTCTGGTGATTAGTTTGTGTTTATGGCTGGGAATTTATAATATAGCCCTGTGTATATGAAGCTAAGGTCTGAATACTAAAAGGGTCCTATTTACCAACAGCTTCATTTTTTATTTTAAAGTTAGTTCAAACTGAAATCATTCTTTTAACCCTTAATTAGGACCATGTTTTCTCTTAAAAGTCAACCACATTAGTCAACTGGAGACAAAATTCACTTTGCAATTGAAAGGCTGTCTACTTTCTTTCAACAGTAGCCACCATGGTTTACTGAGTGCATTTGTTTTCCTTTCACTATGGTAACTTTACCCATTCTCTGTATCAGCGGAGCTCAAACCCATCAATTACAGCTTCGAGGAGAAGTGTGCTATGTGCTGTGGGACTGAAGCCAAGATTCTATCCTGAAGGTTTTCTATAATTATTATTCATCGTATAGGTAGTGCTCATAATACTCCCTATTTCATACTTTTTTCTTCTTTATTTTCCAAAGCTGGCTGTTTGTTATTTTACCCCACTTCTGACCCATAGTATTTAGTTCCTGTTTTATTGTTACCTCTTCATAAAGACAGATTCAGCAGATTCCCAAAATATTTTTAATTCATGTGCTACCAATTCGTATTATTTTGGCTTCCTCCTATTATTCATATTTTTAGTGTTTCTCAATAGAAAGTTAACATTTGGCAAGGGTGCCATAATTTTGTTCCACTGTGGCCCATCAGGGCTTTTTCAATAGGATTGGGGTTTGCTCAGAAAATGAGCAAGCATACTTTAACTACTCAGCAGTTAAAATACAGGAACTAAAAACAAGATTAGCAAGGATAAGGCAAATAAAACCTTACTGCAGACTAACAAATGGGACATGTATATTGTTTTAAATTGTATTTTCAGTACTGTGCTTCTTTTCCTTGCAAGAAAGAAAAAAATGACATCATCTTACATTTTTATTAATATCATTTTTATTCATTCCCACAGATTCCCAAACTTCTAACATTCTAATATATAATGTACATTAAATGAGTAGTATAATTAAATATAATTTTATTATGCTATT
Source organism: Eptesicus fuscus (assembly GCF_027574615.1). Taxonomy (NCBI): domain Eukaryota; kingdom Metazoa; phylum Chordata; class Mammalia; order Chiroptera; family Vespertilionidae; genus Eptesicus; species Eptesicus fuscus. The sequence goes on along the minus strand of NC_072475.1, from coordinate 86,971,127 downwards.
GGTTAAGATGAATAATAGGGAATTAGTTGTTTGACTCTTGATTTACTTTTTAATTCATTCAACTATGAAATGAACATGCCCTTTGAATACATACTTCTCTGATACTGGAAAACATTGAAAAGGTCAAAATTTATCAGTTTTTGTGGAAGTATATTTCTTTTAGGTCAGAAGAGAACCTCATTTCTTTGTCTCATTCCTTCTAAGTGATTTTATAATTTCAATGACTAGTTATATTCCTTAAAGCAATCATGAAGTGAAGATAATTTGTTGTATTTTTTTTCTATTTAGAAAGTTCTAGGAATCTTATAAATTTTGGTTCACACGTATTAAACTTTTTTAAGTGTCTAGCCTGAAGAGTTTTAGAGACAACCTAGTCAATATCTGCCACTTAATAAATGAGGAAATTAAAGTCTAGAGAGGACAATTGATTGCAAGTTATTCATTCACTTAAAAAATGAACCCCATAAGTCCTAGCCAGTTTTGCTCAGTGGATAGAGCGTCGGCCTGTGGACTGAAGGGTCCCAGGTTCGATTCCAGTCGAGGGCACATGCCTGGGTTGTGGACTCGATCCCCAGTAGGGGGTGTGCAGGAGGCATCAGATCAATGATTCTTTCTCATCAATGATGTTTCTATCTCTCTCTCCCTCTCCCTTCCTCTCTGAAATCAATTTAAAAAAATGAACCCCATCAGCTGCTAGGTTCTAGAAAATGTGATAGACACAGGGCACACAAATTGAATGGGAATAACTTCTGTCTTTATATTGCTTGTGGTCTAACCTAGGAATACATAATAACTACCAAATAAAACTTCAGACATATTTATAGAAGAGAGTGCCGCTATCCCAACCACCTCATTGAAATTTGAAGACACCTCATCAGTGAATTTGAGATAACACTTATCTATCAGAATAGACTAGATCAAAACCTGCATTCCCTCCCCCCTAGTCCAGTGCTCTTCCTAGAAGATGCTGTACTCTCATAGAGTTGACATTCAACGAATATCTACGAAGTTGTGGCTAAAGCCTGTCAGCAGAAGATGCAGAGTGGACCTTGTCCCTGCGTGTCCCCCAACTTCCTGCATTGCAGTGTCCACCAAAGGACGTACAACATACAGACTGGCCCATGTGATGTCTGAGGGTCTTTCTAGCGCCTTTAAGCTATGATTGTATTTAAACAACACATCTCAACTGAATCCTCTTGTCTTTTATGTCATTTAGAAGTGCTTTCTGCTGTGAGTAAAAGAAAACTTGACCACAGTGACTTCAACAAATAAGCTGTTATTTTTTGACATTAAAATAAATCTTGAGCTAGGTGCCTGCTGGGTCAACAAGTGCAGGATACACATCCTGTGGTTTTCTTGGCCTTTACCTTATTGTCACATGTAAGCCATTAAGTCCATAATCAATTCTGGAACGATGCAGATGAGGTGGCTTCAGTTGCATTTGGACCCCCTTGTGAAGGGGGCGGACGGGGCGGGGGAGCTATCCCAAAGACTTCCATCGGATCTCTGTTTGTATCCTTTTGGCCACAGCGTTGGCCCTCCACCACTGTTTGCAGGGAAATCTGCGTTTGGGGCCGCTGGGTTGGACACAGTTCTGAACGAATCAGGATCCTATTAGCAAGCAGCAAGCAGAGTCTGGATACTGAGAGTATGCAACCAACTGTACCCACCACATCCCCCGGCCTAACAGTCTGTCTTTTCATGTAGATCTATTTGTGTATTTAATTATGCTTCGCACAGGCCAGTTCCTTCCATCTTTTCATGATCTTTCTCCGATGAGATTCCTCTGTGTAATCTCTTCCAACAGCTCCATTGGAATGGGGTGCTTGCTCCATGTGGCTCGTGTTAAGTGTCTGGTGCCCATTTTCGATTTCAGGGGCCCTTGGGGGATGGACAGAATTAGGGAATTTGTATCTTTAAGGGTACCCGAAAGCCTGAAATAAAGGACATGATTTGTTGAACTGCATGTGTATGTGCCTACCTATATTGTACTAGTGTCATTTCTAAAATTATTTAGTCATAATTAGGTTAAGTATAGTTACTAGTTTGAATTAACATTCTTAACTTCTAAGTTGATTAACTAGTTATTAACTGATAGAATTCAAGTTACTATCAGAAATCCTTGGCTGTAGTGGTGTAGCTAAGAAGTGATTATATGACTGTCTTTTCTTTAAGTATCACATACTATTTATAATAGTAACAAAAAGTGAATGACTGTTTAACGAATACCTTTATGCTAAATGTTGTAAAATCCATAACAGCCTCAAATAAAGACACAGAGATAAACTTATGAGCAAACAAAACAACAAAGCAACTTAATCTTGAAAGACTCAGTAATTCCCCCTTGCAAATTTAAAGTCACTTTAATGATGAGCTAAATTGAAACCAGAAGTTAAGTGCATAGTTTGTTTATACTTTGTATCATTTTCTGTGAGGCAATATAACAGGAGATGGGAGTAGAATTTTCTAACCAATGCCTACAGACAATGTTCAAAACTTTATAATCCCAACCCATGTTAGGGCAATGCAGTTTATTTTAGTGGTTCTCAATGTGGCCCCAAAAGTTGTTCAATTTAATGTAACCTCATGCTAGAGCAGCCCTTCTTAATAGGAACTGGAAAACAGCAAGACTGAATTAATGATTGCTATCATTTTAAGTTATTCTAATTGTTTGTTTTGTCCATGTATTTCCCAAGAACCTTAGTAGGCGGAAGCTATACTATTACGGATATCATGGGTTACCTTTCAAAATGCATTTAATTATTATAAAAATTAATATTTGTCCAACAGGTTTTACTTAAATGCAAATATCTTGTTATTCGCAATATGAAGTTGATATGAGATAATTCTTCAATTCAATGATAAAGATAATCTATAGGGACTATTCTATTTGTAAGTACTTTGAGTAATAAAATTTCAGTGTAGCACTGAAATTGAGTTTATAGATTCAAGAAGTTACTGACTTCCAAAGATGTTCTGAAGGAAATTTTAAACATTTGGGCCCCAAATTCCTTCATCAAAGGAATGTCAAAGATCTTCTTGTTGGGATTTTCACCATGAATTTAGTTCTCAGTGGTTGAGCTTTGACCTATGAACCAGGAGGTCATGGGTTCATTCCCGTTCAGGGCACATGCCTCGGTTGCAGGCACGATTCCCAGTATGGGGCGTGCAGGAGCCAGCCAATCAATGATTCTCTCTCATCATTGTTTCTCTCTCTCCCTCCTTCTCCCTTCCTCTCTGAAATTAATAAAAATTATATTTAAAAAATAAACAAATAAATAAAATAAAAAACATTAGTAATAATTCACAAGTATGTCAGTTTAAATAAAAATTGTACCCCCCTATGTTTGATATATGTGAAAGGAAATATATTTATTTAAATAGAAATTGTACCTCCTTATGTATTTGAGATACAGAAAGGAACTATATTTCACTCTTTATTTTAGAGCATTACCATATAATTAATAAGTAATAATATACGAATGAAGTCTGTGTTTCAAGTGCTCACAATGACAGTGCTAACTGTAGTGCAGATCGTGTACACATTGCATCATGTTTTAAAAGGGAATGGCTACACGATGACATGGCTTCGCTTTATTTTCTCCACAAATACTCCAATGCCAAGTAAAGCTGTGAAAACATGAGCTGGAAATTTCATCACACTCTGGTGCCAAAATAATCTAAATCTTGTAGGTGTATTTTTTTTGCTTTAACATTTGGTGCAAATTCAAATGTAGATGTGCAGAAACTACACTGGGCCATGTTATTTGCTTCTGTAAAGGCTGGAAGGAAAAACGAATTTTGATTCATAGTGAATGCATGCCCTAACATCCTGACGTCTGTTTGACATATTTCCAAAAATATGTTTTCAAAATAATTGCAGAATTTTAAAAGCGTTATTTTGTTTGTAGCTTGTCAACCGGGTTTCTACAAGGCCGCGGATGGTAACACGAAGTGCGCTAAGTGCCCACCTCACAGTTCTACTCAGGAAGATGGTTCAATGAACTGCAGGTGTGAGAATAATTACTTCCGAGCAGACAAAGACCCTCCATCCATGGCTTGTACCCGTGAGTAGTTTTGCTGCAACCCATGCCTCCATGTTTGTTTTATTTTGTTTTTTATTGTGTTGTTGTTGTTGTTGTTTTGCTTTTTGGTTTTCTTTTTCTTTTTTTTTTTTTTTTTTTTTTAAAGCATTTGGCCCATTTACTTGTGCTGCCCATGTGCAAACTAAAAGCTTCCTCTGCTTCACTCTCCATGCTTGGCTCACCACAAATGCAACATTTATCACATGACTTAATTTATAAAGCACTTACTGCAACAGGACCCGGACATTCTCTGTATCTTGTTTTAGATTTTTGCTTTTTATTAGACAGGATAGGGGAGATTGTAAACATGGGATTTGTATTTTTACATTTCGATTCCCTCTTGCTACATGTTGGTCATAGGTCATCAGGAAGAGGACTAAGATTTATATAAGTAACACTACAGTTTTCATAACTATTCACAAGGGCATTGGATTTAATGGTACATACCTTTGTTGGACTTTCTGAATGCATATTCAACCTTGAGTCAAATCTCCCTCACCCATAGCTTGGAGAGAACAGTGCTCTTGAATCCATGTGTCTATAATCTCATGGATCCTCTAAGGACACATTAAAATATGTAATAAAGACAAGATGGTTATTTACCTCTTTCAGTCCCATTGTAAATAATCTCTTTCCCTTGTAGTAGAAACCAGAAGTGAGGCTCATTAATCTTTGTTGAACTACTTTGCAGGACCTCCATCTGCACCAAGAAACGTTATCTCTAATATAAACGAGACCTCGGTTATCCTGGACTGGAGCTGGCCCCTGGACACAGGAGGCCGGAAAGATGTTACCTTCAACATCATATGTAAAAAATGTGGGTGGAATGTAAAACAGTGTGAGCCATGCAGCCCAAATGTCCGCTTCCTCCCTCGACAGTTTGGACTCACCAACACCACGGTGACAGTGACAGATCTCCTGGCACACACTAACTACACCTTTGAAATCGATGCCATTAACGGGGTGTCAGAGCTGAGCTCACCACCACGACAGTTTGCTGCAGTCAGCATCACAACTAATCAGGCCGGTGAGTACTTCTGCATCTCAGAGTCGATTAAGAGTCTTAACAGAGAGGGGAAGAAAGGAGGGGAAGACAAAGATTTGAAAGAACTTCAGGATTTCCTCTTCTAACACTTTTGGACAGTTGTGGTACATTGAATAATTCAATCTTCAAATAAGAATGAATCGTATTTGTTAGATTATTTTAAATTAATTTAATCCATGGCTACCCAATTTGGAATCTTTAAGTAGTTGGGGCTCTGGAGATAGTACTTGTGGTTCTGACTGAAACATTTTCATATTTCAAAGAATTTAGACATTGAAACTTAGCTGTGAAAAGGTTATGTAGGATATTTTTAAATTTGAAATATCTTTACCTTAGTTATAATTATATCAGATTTTTATGTTGTTATTCAGTTATTTTATGATCATCAAAAGATCTGAGTATTTTGCTTAGGAAGTTATAATTCTTCGATTAATTAAAAATAAGGAAAAGCAATTTTATTGAATAGCTATAATTTGTATTTAAAAAATTAAAATATGAAATTTGTGGAGAAGCATAGTGAAAAGAGGTCTTGGTGAAGAACAGTTAGAAGCACTGATCTAAAAGCAAATTTCTTAGGGAAAATTTCACCAACTATTTTCCACTGACAATATTTTCCTAATTTTAAAAAAAATGCTACATCTAACAAAGGCAGGCAAAGGCCCTTTGATGTGGAATTGGAAAAAGGAAATAAGCAAACAAACTTCTCATCTTTCTTTATCTTACATCCACAGCATTTCTCTTCTCTTTACTGCTAGCACATCTTACTCTTTCAACCACTCATTAAATCTTCTATGTGTTTTCTAGTTCTGAGATAATTCCTGAGTTTTTAATAGTTTTTTTAACAACGTGATGTTCAAAATTATGTATGGGATTTTAGTTGTGAGTCTCTGAAACATATAGAAGTGTTATACTTTGCAGAGAATACAGAGACATACCAATGATACTCCTTTGGGATAAGACACTCATCTCTTCAATGTAGAGAATTGATAAACACATATTAAAGTTTCCTTTTGAACCAACAAAACTTGTGCACAGTTAAACTGAGAGATATTTATGTGCATAATTGTTGCTATTAGATATCATAATTAGGAATACATTTTAAAATGTTCAATGCAAAGATATTATTATATCATTTATGCACAAATAAACATTGGAGCCAAAAAAAGGGGGAAAGGAGGAGACAGCATGCACCCTGAAATGCAGAACTACAGACTCTTGAGTCACCTCCCAGGTGGGTTAACCCCTGAGCTGGAAGTCAGGATGGAATGCAAACTCTGCTTCTTTTCTGCATCTGGCTGAAATTTTGGAAGTCCCTCTGCTCTGCAGTGGGACTTGCCGTCGCTCTGGGGATATGCATACTGGATGCCTGAGGAAAAGAGAGAGGAGAGATGAGTAAGTTCCCCATCAGCTGGAAGAGGTTGTAGAGCAAACCAATAACTAGTCTGAAAAACTCATCACTTTCATTTCTCTCACGTGGCTGGTTCAGTAAGGTTAAACTACCAAGGATAAACAATTAATAGGTGTCATCCAAGGGCTAATATATTCAGCATGTCATCACTTGTTAAAATGTTGTACCACTTCTGTATTGGTTAGAAGTAGTTCTAACTACTTCTGCAGGTTAGTATAGAAATGCATCTCCTCTGGTTAATTCCTCCAGTACCCTGAGTAAGCTCCTAAATTTAGTATTTCAAGTCTACCCCATCCTCCCCGCTCCCCCCATAATCCAGCAACTAAAAGTATAAATCCTGGTATAAGAGAGGTTTCTAGATCCCTGTGCTGGAACTCCTCCCTCTTGAGGGGTCTATGTCCCTGAAATTCTAGTTGATAAATATTTTGAATATAACCTCTGATACATTCTCACATGTGTCTCTTTCTGATTCCAAACCCCTCTTGCATTCCTACTTTGCTTCTATTCTCTCTGCTGATGAAAGTCATACACTTTCAGTGGTTTCATGATGATAAATAAACTTTATTTGTTGATAAGACATGACTTTTCAATGAAGTTCATGGATTTATTACTTTAATCTTGCTTCCTGGAATCTCCCACTTAAAGCTAGATCCCAGACCAACAAACATAAGTTTTTGCTTTGCTTCAGTTAATGATATTTAAAAATCTGTTACTTAACTTTATTTAACTATCTTCCATGAGAGGAGGGAAAAGAGTAATGCTACTGGTATGTATCACATGATTGTAGCTTCTCATATGCAAGGAACACAGGACTTTTAAGAAATTATAATGATGTGTCAAATGGCTTTCCCAAATCCTATATGTCATGCTGATTTAGTACCTTGTTTAAAATGGGAGCATCAATTTGTATTATAATTATCTCCTAAGTCAAACAGAACCATAGACAAACAAGCAAGAACTCCTTATATTCTGCCTCATCTTCAGCCTCTGGCTTTCTGACAACTCATTTATCTAGAAATTAATACTTCCAGGTATGTACAATGAATGAATGTAGGTAAAGTGGTGACCAAATGCAGGCCGAGATACTAAAAATAAACAGGTTGATGCTTTGGCCCTCCCAGTTACAAATCATAGTGCAAGACAGAGCTTCAACAGGGATGATATCAGTTACTCTCCCTAAACCAACTCCCCCTTTTTTTAAAATCACAAATTTGTCTACAATATGCATCTTTAGGCATTTTATACTTATCTCTGAGTGTAGGTATTTTTTTGTTTGCCTGGGGAGGTAGAGGTCTTTGTTCCATTTTCAAACCCCACAGCTAAGATCTATAAACAAGATTAGAAGCAATGCATTTCTCCAGAGAGTGTTTCTTTGTTTTGCTTTATTTTTGTTCTTGTGAAGGTTAATGGACTTGTAGCCTTGAAAAATGAGCTCCATATTCCCAGACAGATACTCCTGTGACAGATATGATGCCATAAAGTTTAAATTCCTCCTAGTCTATCTTTGACATGAACATAAAGGGGAAATGTGAATGTGTCCCTTTTAATCTAGTTTGTGAGAGGAGCTTGTTACTGTTTCTCTTGATTATATTGTAAAAGCCATGTGATGAGCACATGACAAGGCACCTTCTACTTTGTAGTGGATTATTCAGTAAAGTCTGATGTTAGTTCTCAGCTCTCTAAACTTTCACAAAGTATGTCGGTGAGATTAAAAGCACGGCCCCTACATAAAGATGGTATTTGTGAATCCATCAGTCAAACATGTGCAGAAAGAATTGCTGATTGCAAAACAAAAATCTATAAAATTATAACTTGGTATAAATTTCTACTTCGTGTTTTCTTCCTTGAATGAGTATATTTACCTTTCAGTTCTGGAAACAGTCATTCTAGAACATTAGTGGAATATACATCTCTGCTTATTCTCATCATAAAATCTGCTTTCCCCCCCATTACCTTATAGCATATAATGAACTCAGATTAGAATAGGGACACTCACAGAGAATTTATGGGCATTCCATTTTGAGGTCTACTCCCACTCCCATTTTACAGCTGAAGAAACTGAGATTTGAGAAGCTTCTTCAGCATTTCATCATGAAATCAAACTTTCACTTAAGTCTCCCAACTCCACAACACTTCCAAATTCTATGCTCCTGTGATTCCTACAAGTGTCTACAAAAATAAATGCTGCCTTCAAGACAGACAGGAACTTTGCTGGGAAAATCTACTATAACCACCCTAACCGGTTTGGCTCAGTGGATAGAGCATCGGCCTGCGGACTCAAGGGTCCCAGGTTCTATTCTGGTCAAGGGCATGTACCTTGGTTGTGGTGCAGAACAAAGGAAGGCCCTGGCCGGCATTCAGCAGCCAGGGAAGGGAGGCCCCAGCCTGCAGCCAGAAGGCCCTGATTGGCCCTGATCGCTGGCTAAGCCTAGGGACCCTACCCATGCATGAATTTCTTGCACTGGGCCTCTAGTTTAAAAATTAAGGTAGAGCCCTGACCAGCATTGCTAAATGGTTAGAGTGTTGTCCAGGGCACTGAAGTGCCCTGGGTTGGATTTCCGGTCAGGGGCAAGTACCTGTGCTGTGGGTTTGCTCCTGCCCAGGTCTGGGCCCGTGTGGGAGGCAACTAGTCCATGTGTCTCTCTCACATCAATGTTTCTCTCTCTCTCTCTTCACCTTCCTACCTTTCTTTTTGCCTTCCCACACTCCCTCCCTCCCTCCCATTCTCTCTGAAAAGCAATGGAAATAAATATTCTCACATGAGGATTAACAATAAATAAATAAATAAATAAATAAATAAATAAATAAATAAATGTAGAAAAGATGTGAAGCTGGAACTTCTCTTAAACCACAAACATATATTTGAGTAGTCTCTATAGAAACATGTGCTGCCATGTAATTATGTTCCCTGGGAGAAAAGTAGATGTCAGAAAAATACATATGACTAGAGGCCTGGTGCACAAAATACATGCACTGGAGGGAGGGGTCCCTCAGCCCAGCCTGTGCCCTCTCACAATCCAGGATCCCCCAGAGATCAGGCCTAAGCTGGCACTCAGACATCCCTCTTGCAGTCTGGGGCTCTTGAAGTCTAAGACCCCTCGCTTCTTACTGCCCGCCTGCCGCGGAGGTGGGAGAGGCTCACACCAGCTCAGTTTCACTCACCAGCCATGAGCCTGGCTTCTGGCTGAGTGGGGGGGGGGGGAGGGGGAGGGAGGGAGAGGAGGGGAAGGGGGAGAGGGGGAGGGGAGGCGGGGAGTGCCGCTCAACCAGAAGCCAGTCTCTCTGCTCCTTAGAGCTGGCCCTGACCCCTGCCCACTGGTGTGTGTGTGGGGGGGGCGATCTGGGGCCAGGCTGGCCAGGGGGAGGGACATAGGAGGTTGAGGGGCCACAGTCGTGCCTCATACCGCCTCCATGGAGGCTCTGGGACTGCGCCACCCCCTCCCTCCCCCCCACCTCTGTGGAAGGTGTGGCACCAGGACCGGGCCCTGGCAGTCCGCTCTCGCGCTGCCTCTGCAGAAGGGGCAACGCAGGAACCTGGCCTCACTTCAGCCTCTCCCACTGCCTCTGTGGAAGGGGCAGTGCCGGGACGGGGCGGTGGCTGGGGCCTCTGCACAAGGGGCGGTGGCGGGACTGGGACCGGGCCCACATCGCTGCCTCTCCCACTGCCTCACCGAAGGGGGGGGCGCCAGGACCGCCATGGCTGGCCTGGCGGCACAGGCTCGCTGGCCCTGCTGGAAGGTCATCCAGAAGGACATCTGGAAGGTCGTTCAGCTGTCTGATCTAATTAGCATATTACGCTTTTATTATTATAGATTATTTCTCTGAATGTGAAGGAAGATGTTTTGTAGCATCAGGGTAGCAAATCAGAATATTAACACATAATGAAAATCAACTGTGAAACAGTAGAGATAAGACTCTAGTAATGTACTCAGATGACTCTCCCCCTTCTTTTACTTTTGTGATTAATTAACCCTAAGAATTAAAGCCTTAACGTTTTATTTCTCTCCACAAACAAGTGAGGTCTGAATCAGGCCCAGAGATTTCAAGTGGCTACACACATTTTGATTTTCCTGGTGCATTGTACTTGTATGGTAATTTAGCTTCTTCCCTCTTGATTTGTAATCGAGGCAGGTACCTGTGCATCTGGGACTATCACTCTGTAGTGATATGTCATAGTGTGCCTGAAGCATTCCACATCATTTAACACATTAATGATGCCTTTCAGCCATCGCACCGTGGTGTGGAGCCACAGCACATATGCACAGTATGAGCAATAAGGTGAACACAAGCAGAACCATCCATTGTCCTGACAGTCATTCAGAACCTTCACAGGAGCTTAAAGCCACAACTGTAGGGAACACCAGCAAACAGGGGCAGTTTGGAGGCTTCCAGGATCTATTGAGTTATTGTCTCAACTGCATTTCTTACCTTTAATACCACTACCACGAATGGAGCAGACATGCGCCTGATGGATGTGGCCACGCTTTTCCCGCTGGCTTCTCCTAAAGGGTACGCATGAGATCATGAGCTAGGGGAGGAAATACGGTGTTAACTAAAGCACCTACACATTAAGAAAGAAATAGCCACTGAATGCTAACTTGTGCCATCTTCACTGCATCTTTCAAGAGCAAAAGATACTTATTCAACAGAAATATTTTGTATTCTCATTTTTGCCCAAGAGAAAAATTTTAGTATCAAACACAGTGAATATAAAAACTTATCTTTATCTATATAATTTATTTTTAAATGTGTCTCATTCCTCTAGAGTTAAATTAAATATAAGTCCTTGGAGAATAGCAATATGTAAAAATAATTTTGAAATTAAACAAATGCAAATATTTAAAAAGAAAAGATTCTCTGTCCTCAAAAACAAAAATCTTACTACTGCAGGTCAGGCTATTTTATGATAAACTGTTTACATTGTATTATAGTATCTCCAAAAGTATTATCTCACTGTTAATAACTGTGATATAGCCCAGAATTCTGATTCTTTAATCTTGTAAATATAGTACCATGCCTAAATTGAAAAAGGGCACCCCTTCCTCAAGGGACTTTATTGTCATCTGCCATAAAAAAGTTGCAATAGTATACAAATTAAAAGAACTGTGAGGACCCTGAAATGCTATAACATTCACACCAAGGCAAAGGATGCCAAAGCTCAAAGATGGGAAGCTCACATTTCTACCCTGCTTCATCAGTAATAGTTGCTGATCTAAGTCATCTTGATAAGGTTAGCATTGACCTAAAGTCTATTGCATTATTATCTCATTTAATCCTTACAACAACTATAAGTGGTTAAACCTCTTGCCCATGATTACATAACTCAAAAATTCCTGGCTTTTACTATTAGAATATTCTTCTTATGGCTCAGGAAGGAGGAGAGGGTTTGCATAAAATATATGTGAAATTGAATAAATCAATCTATAAAGATGGCTATGCTCTATAATAATAAAAGCATAATATGCTAATTAGACCAGACAGCTGAACGACCCTCCGGACCTCCTTCCGGATGAGGCCAGGGCTGCGAGGGCCGAGCAACTTGCATGAATTTCATGCATTGGGCCTCTAGTGTAATTATGAGATGCTGGCTGGCTGCCTAAAACACAGATTGCATGACTTTTTTAAAATCAAAAGTTCACATGATTTGAGCAATGTTCCTATGTACTTGAAATCTCAGTTGCTTTATTAGGAAGTTATTTATCCAATCCTTAAACTTCTAAAGTAACTTTGAAAGATTATATTTAATCACTGTTAATTTAGAAATATTTATCCTGACAATTTGTTATCATCCACTATAACTGGTTTTCATTTTAATTCCAATAGCAAAGAAAATGATTATAATTAACTAATAGAAAGAAAATCTGTCTCTGGTCACAATTTTATCCAAGAAATAGCTTTTAAAGGAAGGCTGTATGTTAGAGCAGGAAGATCTGGAATGTGTGTCAACAAGGTAAAAAAGGTGTCAAAAGTCCAGTTAGCAAATCCAGGTGTTGCCACTTAATATTTGTAACTATTTTTTCCTGTTTTATTTTATTGTTTAAAATATGACATATGTCACCTTTTCCCTGATTGACCCCCGCACCACCACTCCGGCCCCCCAAGACAAGCACCCACCACACCAGTGTCCTTGTCCATTGGTTATGCTAATATCCATGCATACAAGCCCTTTGGTTGATCTCTTAAACCCCCCCCCCCACCCCTCCTTCTCTCTGAGATTGAATGGTCTGTTCAGTGTTTCTAAGTCTCTGGATCTATTTTTGTTCATCAGTTTATGTTGTTCATTATATCCCACATGTGAGTGAGATCATGTGATATTTATCTTTCTCCGACTGGCTTAGCATAATGTTCTTTAGGTCCATCCATGCTATTGTAAATGGTAAGAGTTCCTTCTTTTTTATAGCAGCACAGTATTCCATTGTGTAGATGTACCACAGTTTTTTATTCCACTCATCTGCTAATGGGCACTTAGGCTGTTTCCACATCTTAGCTACTGTAATTGTGCTGCTATGAACATAGGGGTGCATATATCCTTTCTGATTGGTGTTTCTGGTTTCTTGGGATATAGTCCTAGAAGTGAGATTACTAGGTCAAATGGGAGTTCCACTTTTAACTTTTTGAGGAAACTCCATACTGTCTTCCACAGTGGCTGCACCAGTCTGCATTCCCACCAGCAGTGCACGAGGGTTCCTTTTTCTCCACATCCTCGCCAGCACTTGTTGTTTGTTTATTTGTTGCTTTGTTGATGATAGCCATTCTGACAGGTATGAGATGGTACCTCATTGTCTTTTTGATTTGCATCTCTCTGATGATTAGTGATTTTAAGCATGTTTTCATATGTCTCTCAGCCTTCTGTATGTCCTCTTTCGAAAAGTGTCTATTTAGGTCCTTTGCCCATTTTTTGATTGGATTGTTTATCTTCCTTTTGTTAAGTTGTATGAGTTTCCTGTAAATTTTGGAGATTAAACCCTTATCTGAGAGAGCATTGGCAAATATGTTCTCCCATGCAGTGGGCTTTCTTGTTGTTTTGTTGATGGTTTCTTTTGTTGTGCAGAAACTTTTTATTTTGATGTAGTCCCATTTGTTTATTTTCTCCTTAGTTTCCATTGCCCTAGGAGCTGTATCGGTAAAGATAGCGCTAAGACATTTGTCTAATATTTTGCTGCCTATGCAGTCTTGTAGGATTTTTATGGTTTCCCATCTTTTTAAATCCTTTAACCATTTTGAGTTTATTTTTGTGTATGGTGTAACTTGGTGGTCTAGTTTCTTTTTTTTGCATGTATCTGACCAATTTTCCCAGCACCATTTATTGAAGAGACTGTCTTCACTTCATTGTATGCTCTTGCCTCCTTTGTCTAATATTAATTGAGCATAATGGCTTGGGTCAATTTCTGGGTTCTCTGTTCTGTCCCATTGGTCTATATGTCTGTTCTTGTGCCAGTACCAAAGAGTTTTGAGAACAGTGGCTTTGTAATACAGCTTGATATCTGGTATTGTGATCCCTCCAACTTTGTTCTTCTTTATCAGGATTGCTGTATCTATTCGGGGTCTTTTTTTTTTTTAATTTCAGATGAGTTTGTGGTGAGTTAATTCTAGGTCTGTGAAATATGCTGTTGGTATTTTAATGGGGATTGCATTGAACCTATAAATTGCTTTGGGTAGTATGAACATTTTAATGATGTTGATTCTACCAATCCATGAACACGGTAGGTTCTTCCATTTGTTTATGTCTTCCTCTATCTCTTTTTTCAACGTCCTGTAGTTTTCTGAATACAAGTTGTTTACCTCATTAGTTAAGTTTATTCCTAGCTATCTTAATTTTTTTGGTGCAATGGTAAATGGGATTTTGTTTTGTTTTGTTTCTCTTTCTGTGAGTTTATTATTGGTGTTTAAAAAAGCCATAGATTTCTGGGTGTTAATTTTGTATCCTGCTACATTGCCAAATTCATTTATTAATTCTAGCAGTTTTTTGATGGAGTCTTTAGGGTTTTCTATGTACAATATGTCATCTGCAAATAAAGACAGTTTTACTTCTTCTTTTTCAATTTGGATGCCTTTTATTTCTTCTTCTTGTCTGGTCTATATGGCTAGCACTTACAGTACTATATTGAACAGGAGTGGTGAAAGTGGGCATCCTTGTCTTGTTCCTGTTCTTAGAAGAAAAGGTTTTAGTTTTTGTCCATTGAGTATGATGTTGGCTGTAGGTTTGTCATATAAGGCTTTTATTATGTTGAGTTATGATCCCTCTATTCCCACTTTGCTGAGTTTTTATCAAGAAAGTGTCTTGGATTTTGTCAAATGCTTTTTCTGCATGGATTGATATGATTATGTAATTTTTGTCTCTCAATTTGTTTTTGTGATGTATCACATTTATTGATTTGTGGATACTGTACCATCCTTGCATTCCAAGAATAAATCCCATTTGGTCATGCTATATGGTCTTTCTCATGTAATGCTCAATCCAATTTGCTAGATTTTGTTGAGGATTTTAGCATCTATGTTCATCAGAGGTATTGGCCTATAGTTCTCTTTCTTTGTGGTGTCTTTATCTAGTTTGGAATTAGGGTAATGATGGCTTCATAGAAAGAGCTTGAAAGTGTGACTTCCTCTTGAATTTTTTGGTGTAGTCTGAGGAGGATAGGTTTTACTTCTTCTTTGAATGTTTGGTAGAACTCCCCTGTAAAGCCATCCAGACCAAGGCTTTTGTTTGCTGGAAGATTTTAGATTACTGCTTCAATTTCATCGGTAGTTATCAGCCTATTCAGGTTTTTTTTATTTTTCCTGATTGGGTTTGGGAAGCTTATATTTTCCTAAGAATGTGTCCATTTCTCTAAGTTGTCCAGTTTGTTGGAGTAGAGTTGTTCATAGTATTTTTTCACAATCCTTTGTATTTCTGTGGAGTCTGTTGTTACTTCACCTCTTTCATTTCTGATTTTGTTTATTTGGGTCCTGTCTCTTTGCTTCTTGGTGAGCCTGGCTAGATCTTCACCAATCTTGTTTACCCTTTCAAAGAACCAGCTTTTAGTTTTATTGATCTTTTGTATTTTTTTCTCTATGTCATTTATTTCTGCTCTGATGTTTATTATTTTCTTCCTTCTGCTTACTTTGGGCTTTTCTTATTGCTCTCTTTCTAATTCTTTGAGTTGTAGGCTTAGATAATTTATTATCATTGTTTCTTATTTTTTGAGTTAGGCCTGTAGAGCTATGAATTTCCTTCTCAGGAATTCTTTCATTATATCCCATATATTTCATTGTTGTTTGTTACCAGGATGCTTTTCATTACTTCTTTGATCTCTTTGGTAACCCAATCATTGTTTAATAGCATGCTATTTAGCCTCCAAGTGTTTGAATTTTTGTGATTGTTTTATTGTAGTTTATTTCTAATATTATGCCATTGTGACCTGAGAAGATGCTTGATATGATTTCTATCTTCTTGAATTTGAAGAGACTTTGCCTGTGTCCCAATATGTGGTCTATCTTTGAAAATGTCCTGTGTGCACTTGAGGAGAATGTATATTCTGTAGCTTTGGGGTGAAATGTTCTGAAGATGTCAATTAATTCCATCTGATCTAGTGAGTCATTCAGGATTGATGTTTCTTTGCTAATGTTTTATTTAGAGCAGTGGTCAGCAAACTGCGGCTCAAGAGCTACATGCGGCTCTTTGGCCCCTTGAGTGTGGCTCTTCCACAAAATACCATGTGTGGGTGCACATGTACAGTGCGATTGAAACTTTGTGGCCCATGCGCAGAAGTCGGTTTTCAGCTCTCAAAAGACATTTCAATTGTTGTACTGTTGATATTTGGATCTGTTGACTAATGAGTTTGACGACCACTGATTTAGAGGATTTATCCAGTGCTGTCAATGGGGTATTAAAGTCCCCTACTGTGAATGTATTGCTGTTGTTATCTCCCTTGATATCTTCCAGTAGTTGTTTTTTTTTTTAATGTATTTGGGGGCTCCTGTATTGGGTGCATATATGTTTACCAGAGTTATATGCTCTTGTTGAATTGCTCCCTTTAGTATTATGAAGTGGCCTTCCTTATCTCATGTTATGGCCTTCACTTTGAGGTCTATTTTTTCAGATATAAGTATTGCTACCCCTTTTTTTTTTTTCATTTCCATTCACCTGAAAATTCATTTTTTGATCCCTTCACTATCAGTCTGTGTGAATCCTTTGTTCTGAGGTTGGTCTCTTGTAGAGAGCAAATATATGGGTCATGTTTTCTTATCCATTCAGCTACCCTCTGTCTTTGATTGGAGCATTTAATCCATTTACATTTAAGGTTATTGATAGGTACTTGTTTGTCAACATTTTTATTCTTTATGCCTGTGTTCCTTCTTCCCTTCCTAATTCTTCATTTTACAACAGTCCCTTTATCATTTCTTGCATTGGTGGATTGGTGGTAATAAGCTCCCTTAGCCATTTTTTGTCTATGAAGCTCCTTATTTCACCTTTAATTTTGAGTGATAGCCTTGCTGAGTATAGTATTCTTGGATTCAGTCACTTTGTGTATTTCATTCCATTCCCTTCTGGCCTGATGTGTTTCTGTTGAGAAATCAGTTGCTAGTCTAATGGCAAATCCATTATAGGTAACTTTTTGTCTCTCTGGCAGCCTTTTAGATTCTTACTTTGTTGTTGGTGTTTGCCAATTTAATTATGATGTGTCTTGGTATTGGTCATTTTGGGTTCATCTTGTTTGGGACTCTGTGTGCTTCTTGAACTTGTGTGAGTTTTGTTTTTTTCCCCCTCAATATCAGGGACATTTTCTGTCATTATTTCTTTAAACAGGTTTTCTATTCCTTGCTCAGTGTCCTCTCCTTCTGTAACCTCTATTATGTGGATGTTGTTTCATTTCCTATTGTCCCAAAGCTCCCCTAGGCTCTACTCCTGATTTTTAATTTTTTTTTTCCAGTTGCTGCTCTTGCTTGGGTGTTTTTTCCTTTCTTGTCTTCTAGCTCGCTGGTTTGGTCCTCTGCTTCTTCTAGTCTAATGTTGATGCTTTCTGTTGTGTTTTTTATTGCAGCTATGTCATTCTTCATTTCCTCCTGGTTCTTCTTCATTTCCTCTTGATTCTTACACATGTTGTTGAATTTGTCATCCATTCTTTTCAGCAGCCTTATGACCAATGCTCTGAATTCTTTCTCTGACAAATTGCTTGCTTCCATATTGTTTACTTCCATTTCTGGTGATACTTCTTTCGTTTGTGGGCTGTTTCTTTGTCTCCCCATTTTTGCTCCTCTCAGGGTGTGTGATTGTGTGGCTCACTTTCTACCATGTTGAATGAAAAGCACAAAATACAACTCGATAAGACATGACACAGAGGGAACAAAACATGAATGTATTCACAACACCAATAACCCAATAAAGGAGACCACAAGAGAAAAGAAAATTAGGGGAGAGAAAAGATCTCAAAAATTATGTTGAGAAAAGGAAAAAGGTAAGAGAGAAAAGAAAAAGAAGAAAAAAGAAGGGGATAAGAATATATGGGAAGAAAACTCCACAAAACAAACAAATAAAACAAAAATTGCAAACAACAAATACCCAGAAAAAAATGGGGGGACTGAATTGAAGAGGCAGATCTTATTTCAAGAAAGTAAAGAAATTTAATGAATGGGGGAAGGGCCACGGTTCAGTATAGAGGAGGTAGAAAGAGAATGAGTAGATAAGAAGAAAATTAAAAAACAAAATAATCAATAAATAAAAGAGAAAAAATACCCCATTTATTTAATCTACCTATCTATATATTTATCTATTTTTGGAAAAGGAGAATAGAGTAGAGAGCAAATAGTCTTGAGTTTTGTGAGTGAAACTAATTAAGCAATTAAGAGAAGAAGAAAGCAAGCATGGAGAGGAAAAACAAAAGCATAAAAAATTGGCTAGTGAAGAAAGAGAAAAGAGAAGGGTGCATGGACTTGAAGCAGGGGAGAGGAAATTTGATGTATGAGTAAGCCAACAGAAACTACTATAATAGCAATGTGTCAATAAAGCAGATAAAGATCAATTTCTAACAAGGAGTAAAAAGAAAGGAAAGATAAAATTAAAGCAGGAACAGAACAGAAACAGGATGAAAAAGGGAGAAATGAGGAACAAAAGGTTTGCAAAAAGAAAAAAAAATGAAATAAAGTAAAATAATGATAAAAAATAAAAATAGAATGTAGAACACTAATCCAAAAAAATAAAAGGTTAATAATAATAATAATAAATAAAATAAAATAAAGTAAAGAAAACATTTTTTTTTCCTTTTCTTTCTTAAGTAAAAGATAAAAATTGAAAAAAGTGAAGTAGTGAAGTGTTGTTCGTTTCAGCTGAGTTTTAATGTCTCATGTGGGTTGATTTAAGACCCCTGTCTACTGTTCTGTCCGCCACTTCTCAGTTTCCTGTTAGGTAGTCAGCACCGTGTTGAAGTTCCCAGTGATACACCACTCCACTGGGTCTGTCTCCACAGCCTTAGCTTCAGGCAGACGGGATCAATCTGCCCACTTTGTTTGTCTGCCTGCTTTCTGTCCTATTTACACAAGCATCTATTTCTGACACGGGCTCTAGGTGGTGGTGTTGCTGTATTAGTTTCCAGAACCAAATGGCCCCTCAACCCAATCTCTGAGGGCTCCCTGGGGGTATTCAGAATCCTTGTTTCCCTGCAGAGCTCGAGGCTAGGTGTGGCTGCACTGCTAGGAAGGGCTGGCTCTTCAGGAGAAAAATGACTGTTTAGGTTTTGAGGGATCAGACTGTCCCAGAGCTGGATTCCTGGTCACCTCTCCCTGTTTTGCTCCCCAGCTTCCACAAAACCACCTCCACCTGCAGTGCAGCCTCAGTGAGTGTTTGTAATTGAACGATCCTATGTATTGGGTTTAGCAAGTAAAAGCATGGTAAATATAAAGACAGAGCAACCACACTGCTGTATGTTTCTATCCCCCTTGCACTGCATGGCCAGTGGAGGGCTTCAGGCTGCCTTTCTGGGTGCAGCCTCCCATGGCTGTGGACTTAGATCTAGATTCTTTGGCTGCCAGCAGCCCTGTGGACCCCCTTCCACAGTAGAGTGTTACACATGTCCCCAATAGATGCGGACTTGGTGAAGTGCACTTTCCTTCTGACCCTCTAGTTCTGGTGGTAGCAAGTCTCTCTCCAGCCCAGTTCCCTAATCCTACCATTCTCCAGGTGTCCTCTGTCATTTCCAGCCATGGATTGTCTCACCAGCTGTGTTTAATTCACCAATTCTGGGTGGATGTTATTCAATTTAATTATTTCTTCTATTTGCTCCATGAGAAGTTGCAGAACACACCTATTTGACTGCGATTTTGTCTCCCCACCCAGACAAAATTTTTAGAAGCCCACGGCCAAGGAGGCTGGAGTCTCAGTGTTCATGGGTTCTCAGCCAAGGCAGCAGATCCCTGGCCAGTGTGACTGTAGGGTCCTGGGTAGTGTCTGAGGGCTCCCTAGGTAGAGGTGAGGCTGGGCTCCCAGTCACAGCTGCTCTCCCCTTCAAAATGGCACAGCCTCTGTGGCAGAGCTGGCTGCCCCAGGAGAGATTGCAGCAGTAGCACAGGCTGCCCAGCCAGGGGAGCCTGGGCTGCCAACCCCCAAAAGTCCTGTGGAATATAACTGTCCCTCACTCACACACACACATACCCAACACGTCCACACACTCCCCTCTCACTCCCTCACTCACTCACACTCTCTTCCTCACTGCCGTCCTGTTGGCCGCCATCTTGGATTCTCCTGTAACTATTTTTTAAAAATTTTAAATTTGGTTTACTTATACATTCATTACCAATTTTTTTAAAGATGAATTTAAGCGAGTTATTAAACTAAAGTTAATGGATTTTTTGTGTTTTTTTGAAAAATAGTATAATAATGACTATACACAGATTGTTGTGAAGACTAAATAAGATGAGAGAGAGCATGTGTAGCTGAAGAAGTGCTTAAATAAATTATTGTGCCCTATTTCCAGCATAATCATGCTGATCTTGCTCTACCTATGGGAAATAGACACTCCTTTTAAAAATAAAATGAAATAAATATTGGAATGTGAGTTCAAGCTCTGAAACACCCTACTTTGATGTGATGCAATTGGCTTAAACCCCAATTTTTCATAATTCATATGTGTGATCTATAACAATCCTCAATGTAATAAGCCATTTTTGCTTCATTGATGACACATACATATGTATGTGTATATTGCCTTTGTGCCTGCATTCAGGTGTTCATGAGAAGGTCTAATGGAAATGTCTATTGGGCAGTTGGAGATATTGGTCTATAACTCTGAAACTGGGGCTAGTACAAGACCCAAAGGCATCCAAAATATAAGGTATTGGTAAGAATAAGTAAGGGATAGTGAATAAAAACATGTATATAAAGATTAAAGAAAAGAAATAAGAGATATAGGAAAAAATCAGGTGGCAAATAATGTCTTAACAATTATTCTGGATAAAGAGTTAAAATAATAAACTTTTACCAGAGAACATGTTGTGACATAAAACAAATATTTTGCAAATTTTTAGGAGATTCAAACCTTTTTCCTTTAATTATTAGAATATTTGTAATTTTAAGTATATTTTAGTAATTTTAGTATATTTACAAAAGAAGAAAATTCTAAGTGCCCCAAAAATAATTACTACATAGTAAAGAAAAATGTTGCATCTCATGTACTTTTGATTGGTTCATCATATTATTTAAATATACCTTTTGGGCAGAGTTTGTTCATCGTTGTTCATTTATGGAGAATAATTGTATGTGTCCTCTAAGAGGGAATATATGTCATAGTTATTCATGCAGATGTCACCATGCTAAAGAAAAAATTCTCTACTTCTGTTTCATTAAGTAAAGCTTGTTTCATTTTCCTTCTATTAAAATGCTTTCAAAAAGTTTTTTCATAGTTAACAACATATTTCTTTCTTGATATGAATAAATATGGTAGAAAAATTTGGTTTAATTTAAAATCTTTTTACCTAAAATGTTTAAAAGATGTATTTTATTAATCTTACATGAGATATGTTTCCATTCTAAACTACTTTCATAAATTCTTATTATGGTAGAAAGAAGATAGATGTCCTTATTAGTAAAGTCCCAACAAAAAATAGCTAGATAAAGAACTAGGTTTTACAACAATTTATTATTTAGGTATGTATATAAGTATCTGTGTTTGTATGTTTGTGTATATGTATACATGCATTTATCAAGAAAAATACAATACAAAGTTCTAGAAAGAGTAAAGTTTAAGAAAGTGTCTGAAGTCTAACAGATCTGAGATAATAAAGCCTCTTTTTTTACAACATTATTTGAACTTGGATATTTTAAATCTTAGCTATCATATCAATTTAGTAAATATTTTATACTGAGATGTGATAAAGACAAGAACAAATGCCTATATGAACATTTATAGTGCTTACTACTTATAAGTGATCTATACTTGGTAGTTAATATCTTTAGTAAACATTTGGAATTATTTAGCAATAAACATATTCTTAAAGATCAAACATGGTCCTCACTTTCTTTGGCAATAAATATCACACTTGATTAAGTGGTTTTTTTTTCTGTTCCCTAAGCATTGACTGAGCACTTAGTTGAGCCAGGTACTATGGTGGATACACTTGGACAAAATGATGATATGATTAAGATGTAGCTGCTCTCTTCAAGGAGCTTTCAGTTTAGTAGGAGATCTTAAAGGTTTTTATAAACCAGCATGAAATTGATTGGTTTGGCCAAGAAAAGGCAGGCAAGGCCAGCTGCCAAGAGACTTCAACAAGCAGCAGCAGCTCGGTGAAACCACCCAAGGAAACAGATTTATCTTGAATTCACAGATAAAGTCAAAGTAGATATTATAGTTTAATGTGTTTTTTTCATAAGAGATTTTTAAAATTATCTTTTTTTGTGATTTTTGTGATGTAATGCTAAAAATCAGTCTACTATACCAAAAATTTTCACTAAGAGGAAGAGGAAAAGAAATAAAACACTTTAAATTGTATACAAATTAAATGACAGCTGCATGTGTAGTTGAATGGTCTCTCAGTTGAATATGACTGGTTTGTATAAGCACTTAGTAAAAAATGTGAAACTTTTTCCAGTGAATCTTTCCACATCAGTCTTGCATTTTTATCCATCTATTTGTTCATTTATTCACTTATTGATCAGTCCAGTTTTTTTTGGTTTGTTATTAGTATGGAATGGAACATTCTAGTTCATGAAATATACAAATTTATTAGCAGTTACCACATAAAATATTTGAAACTAGACTGCCCTAAAATATAATTGATAGTAATTATCATGAAAGTCACTATCTAAGTAAATTAAGAAAATGTCAAAATTTTATAAATGTCCATAATAATCATAATAAACATGAATTATAATTGTTTTGAAAGTATATGGCCATAACCTAGCACTGATGAGATAACGCTATACCAGCTAATATTTGTCTGCTTATATTTGTTAGGATACTCATGTTTACAAATATTGCCTGTTTATAAAAGTTAAAAGATATTGCTCTTTATATACACTGAGTGGCCAGATTATTATGATCTCTGAACACATAATAATCTGGCCACTCAGTGTATATCCTATATAATGAAAGGCTAATATGCAAATTGTCCCCTCGACCAGGAGTTCGACCAGCAGGCAGGTCGACCAACCACCCATGTCAGGCTGGCCGGACCCCACCCATACACACATACACACACACACACACACTGAGTGGCCAGATTATTATGTGTTCAGAAATCATAATAATCTGGCCACTCAGGTTATATTTAAAATAAAAACTATTAAAATTAGTTTCAAAAAAAGAAGTATATCAGTTAAAGTAGATATAAGGAATAATTCATTATTCTTTGTTCAGGTCAATCTGCATATACATTTTATTGAGATATAATAGCTTGTCTTCTTGGGAAATACTTAAGAAACTTCTAACATTTGAATGCATTTCACTTGTAATACTGGTATTTTATAACTACTTGCTATAATTTTTAGAATACTGAATGAATATTTTAAAAATTATATATTAGGCAGTAACATTATTCTTGCTATTTCTTATTTAGATAAATTAACAGGCATTAGATATTTGTTATATATTTGTGTGTGTCTTTGAGTTGTGGTAGCCTAAAGGACCTGTTGAATGGCCACAGAAATCAGAATAATTATTATTTAAAGTAGCAACTCAAGTGTGTAGTGTCAGGTATTTGCCAAACACTGTACTGAGTATTTCATAGCTAACATTTAAGCCTTAAAACAACCCTGTGATTTAAGCATTACTGTCATTATTAATGGAAGAAGAACTTGTTTTCAAGAGGTTACTTATCTAGCCCCATTTATCTCTCTTAAGTGGCAGAGGAGAATTTAAACACAGGTCTTTACAATACAACAGTATTTCCCAATGTTCAGTAAATAACTTACAACTATCAGGAATTTTGCTTCAACACATACCATGAAAAAATCTCATAATGTAACAATGTACTTCATTAAATCAAGCTTCATTTTCTCTCCCTAACATGTATTTGAAAGAGATTTTACTCCCTAAAATGTATTCAACAGAGACTTTAATATTAATGTAAATGAAAACTTAATATTACTTACTAAATATTTATGACTAATTAGATAAGAAATATTTGCCCATTTAACTCCTAAGACCATTTCACAAGCCACCAAGGGTGGAACACTGAGTGATATATTGCTTCCCACCAATACTGCCTCACTAGCTGTTGCAATATAGGGTCAAGTAATCCATAGATCTCTCCTTTTGAGGTCATAGAAAATGCATCGTTCCTAGTTATATCAAGCCAGTGAAGTCATCCTCTCTTTCTCTCACACCTTACATTTTATCATTAGCATATTTACAAAATATACCTTCAAAATATGATGGGCGTCTAACTGCTTCTTATCACATCCATTGCTATAAACCTAGTTCTATCATATCCTGCCTAGATTATTTAATATGCCTCCTAACTTCCTTCCTTCCTTCCTTCCTTCCTTCCTTCCTTCCTTCCTTCCTTCCTCCCTTCCTCCCTTCCTTCCTTTCTCCCTTCTTTGCTTATCTACTCTACAATAACCAACTTCTCATAACTACACTGTTTATCACCATTCATTTTATTATATAGATTAATGGTGCTTATATTTTTCTGAATAGTTTATGAGTGGTAGAATTTCCTACTTAAAATATTTTATTCAGTTCCCCTCTTTCCTTTTAAAGGGGACATACATTGTTTTCTATTTGACCATTGAAAAGATGAAAGAAATAACCTCTCATATGACCAGAGAGGTTTGTTTAAAAATAAAAAGTGCTCATGCAGAAATTGCTACTAATTGTGTGTTCTTAATACTGTCTCACAATTAGATGACTTGCTATGTCAGTAGCTTTCACAGTTGGCATTTCTTTCCTCACTTAACATCTCATATGTAAAACATTCACCTTCATAATCTTACCTAGAGTACACATATGGTTTTGAACCCCAAAGAATACACTAAAACAGTAAGAAAAGGAGATGCATTGGTATTGCCCAAGGCACAGCTCAGGCCTTCTTTACATCATTTGTTCTTTGAAAATAAAGACCTATGATTTCCTAATCTATACATTCGGTTAAGATCCATTTTTAAAAGGGTGTCTTGTGTAACCTAAGATGTAAGCTTGAAAGTTGATATGAGTGGTGCTGTGTGACAGAACCACAGATGTTCAGTACATGATATATTTATTTTTTACCCCAGTGGCCCTTATAAAAAGGGCTAGAAGATCAGCTTATAACAAGTCAGCTAATGACATGATATAGAGAGGCCCCTGGTTCAGTGGCTGTTATTACAGCTGTGTCCCATTACATACTAGATACCTAGAACATGCTTGCATTCCAAATGGCATTTATCTTTTGAATTTCAAACATTCTTGCCATAAATAAAGATTTTATGCTTTTCAAAAATGTTTCACAGTTTAGTCTAGGGAATACTGAAAGGTTGCTTTTTACTTAATGAAATTCCTCCTGGAAGGATTCCTGGAGATAAGATGAGCATTTTCTAAGTAGTCAGCTCCACAGACCTGTGTCACTCTCCTCTCTGCCCATTCCCTGCCATTCCCTTAGCCTGGAGACATGATAAGAACTTGAGTTTCACAAAAGCAGCCGTGTGTGGACCATATGAGGGGAGGCCTTTGATCATGCTTTAATAATTCCCTCTCTGTTACTTCTTCCAATAGGGGGTATCTGAATTGATCACAGACTTGTTACCTTTGTATGTCCCCCTAAAGTTAACATTATGTCTTAAATATATTCTAAATGAAAGTATAAAAGAATGATGATCACTCCCTCTCTCCCCGAGATCCTGATTATAATAGAAAGGAGTTAAAGACTCATGTGTTTAAAGCACACTAACTTGCAATCTTAAGAAGGACCATGTGAGATGACTCCACTCCAGGAATAATGATCATAATTATTTCTTTAAAAAATAAGTACAATGGTCCATCTCATTTTGTTGAAGTGGAACTAGCTGCTATTAATCAAGTTCGTCTTCTTTTTGAGATGTACATGCGTCATATCTTGAGGAATGAGCCATCTAAAGAAGGAAATTTCATCATGTATGTCCTTAATTCAGGGAGAAACTCAATTATTTTCCTTTTGTTCTCCAAATAATTGTTGAGATGATGGGAGATTAGCCTGGGTAGTTATTGCTAGAGTAGCAACTGCTGCCTAGGAGTGAGCTTTGTTCCACCTCGATGTAAAAAAAGCAACTGCTCTTCTATTGCAGTCGGTGCCAGGCAACTCCTTTTATTGTCTCTGTTTCTTTGTAAAGCTTCTCATCCTAGCTGTGGTCACCTGCACACAACCTACAGATTTTTAAGTCACAACGGTGACATCCAGAAACCTACATAGAACCACTGTAATGAGCAATGCACAGAGTGGAGTGGAATGACATTTCCCTTCAACATTGGGTAAAGAGTGTACATGTGTGTTTGTGTGTGTGGAGTGTTGGGTGGTGGGGCAAAGGGGAAAGTGCTTAACATATGTGATTGAGTGTTTGTGAAAAATGCCAGATTGACAGATGACAGGAAGTACACAACATGGGAGAAATGACAGAGAAGGCTCAAGACAGCGGCCCTCGTCCTGCAAAGAAAAATTACCAACACGATCAGAAACAAAATTATTCCAGATGAATGAAGTTTATATGTGTCCACAGTTAAAAGAAAATGTCTTCATTAAGCAGCTTTATATTTATTGAGTCAAACTAAGATTTTAGTCTGGTACCCATTTCAATCTCTATTTTTCTGCTAGAGTTATATGAACTAAAGAGGATTTATACAAGCTCAAATTGTGAGGAAGTATGTAAGATAGTTGGCTGTGGCAAAAAATAAAATATCTCTATTAATGTATCCTAAATAAAACTATGTACCTATCCTTCCTTTATGTATATACGAGAGGCCCTCTCGCAACCCAGGACCCCTTGGGGGATGTTGGAATACCAGTTTCGGCCCGCTCCCTGCAGGCCAGGGGACCCCACTGGTGCACAAATCCATGCACCAGGCCTCTAGTATGCATATAAGATCTTTGGTTAATCTCTTCCCCTTCTCCCCACTACCCCCTACCCTCTGAGATTCATCAGTCTGTTCCATGTTTCCATGCCTGTGCATTGAGCATCTGCCCCCCTGGTGGTCAGTGAACATCATAGCTACCGGTGGAACAGTCGAATGGTTGAAAAGTCACTCAGGCTTTTAAACATGTACTAGAGGCCCAGTGCACGAATTCATGCACAGGTAGGCTCAGGCAAGCCTGCCCTGATGGGGGCCAATGGGACCAGGCTGATGTGGGGGGGGGGGGCAGGGGACGTGGGAGGTCGGCCAGCCCCACCCCAGATATGGGTGGGGGGGCTGATTGGGGTCCACGGGAGGTTGGGGGGTAGAAATCGGGGCCCGGATTGGGCTGGTTGGCCACTGCAGTGTGCATCATAGCAACCAGTCATTCTGGTTGTTCTGTCATTCCAGTTGCTTGGCTTTTATATATATATTAGTGGCCCGGTGCATGAAATTCGTGCATGGAGATGGGATTCCCTCAGCCCAGCCTGCACCCTCTCCAATCGGGAACCCCTTGGGGGATGTCTGACTGCCAGTTTAGGCCCGATCCCTGTGGTCAGACATCCCTCTCGCAATCTGGGACTGCTAGCTCCTAATCACTCACCTTCCTGCCTGCCTGATTGCCCCTAACCCCTCTGCCTTCCTGCATGATCACCCCTAATCTCTCTGCCTGCCTGCCTGCCTGATTGCCCCTAATTGCCTCTAATTGCCTGCCTGATCGCCCCTAACTGCCCTCCCTTGCTGGCCTGATCTCGACCCCAACTGCCTTCTCCTGCAGGCCTGATCTCATCCCCAACTGCTCTCCTCTGCCAGCCTGGTTGGCCCCAACTGCCCTCCCCTGCTGGCCTGATCACTCTGAACAGCCTCTGCCTTGGCCCCCACCACCACGGCTTTGTCTGGAAGGAAGTTGGACGTCTGGAAGATGGCCTGTTGACCCAGTCTAATTAGCATATTACCCTTTTAGTAGTATAGATAGATTATATAGGATAGGATTGCTTAAATGGGGAGGAAGCCTTTTTCAGCAGGAGGAGATGCTCTTTGCAGACAAAAATACATAATCTGGACTGATAGCCAGCCATATGCACTATACTGCCAAACCGATCATTAACCCTTTGCACTCGCTTGCTTTTTTCTCGATTCCTTTATTCTAATGCTAACCGTGTCAAGTCACACTCGACATCCGAGTGCAAAAGGTTAAAAAATTGAACCACTTTCTTACACCTTACATCAAACAGCTGTTGCTCTTAAAACCCCTCCTCAGCCCCCACCTTAGGTTGTGCCTTTGCAGTTCACCCAGATTAGGTTCTGATTGGTTGGTTTCTATGCCAGTCAGCGTTAGAAGCTCCGACTCCTAGGCAGCCATTGGCTTGTCACACTTTATTCAGATTTGGTTCTTATTGGTCAGTTTCTATGCCAGTCAGCGTCTCCAGGCCTATCAAAGGGCCTGATCAGAGAGGCAGGGCTAATCAGCAGCCTCAGGGGAGACCCCAGAGAAAGAGAGGTGTGGCTTCTGGCCAGGCCCAGAGCAAAAGAGAGAGGCAAGTGCTGATCAACAGCTGCCATGGAGGCTACAGATCAGACCCTGCTTCTCTCTCCCCGGGCCTCTCTCTGGGCCTGATCCGCAGCCTCCTCGGCAGTTAGTGCTGGGTCGGGGCTCCCGCAGTGACTTCCAGTCGATTGATCCTTCAGTCATTTTGGATGTTATGGACCATGGGTTTTTATATATTAGTATATATATAGCTTTGGTTTTCTAAGTAATATTGGAATGTGTTTGTGGAATGATATGAGTCCCTATACTGTATTAGAGCTGTCTAAAGAACAAAACAATAAAGTGTGTGTGTGTGTGTGTGTGTGTGTGTGTGTGTGTGTGTGTGTGATTGCTCTGTCTTTCTTTTGAATGAATTTATAGACCATATGTCTAAAGAAAATAGCAGGATAAACTCTAAAAGAAAATGAAAATCTTTGATATTCTCCCACTGATTTTGTTGAAATTCTCTTTGACTCTTGAGTCTTCTATGGAGGATGCTTCTCTTAGGTTATTTTTGGAATACAGTATCTAGTACACCAGATAATGTCCCCTCTTCTAATCCTAGCTCAAATATATTGAGTTTTAAAACCTCCCTGGGGTGCACACTTATCAACAGCAATGTAATTTGTGGAACGTCGCATTATATAATTTTTATTGGTAAATGTTTTCATGTTAATATTTTACATTTAGAGGTTCTTTTATTTGTGTTCTCCCTTTAGGAAGATTTTCAGGAACAGTGTCAGGCTTAATAAGACAACCTTTATTACACATCTTTCCCTTATCTATAGGGGGCATCTCTATCCAGGATGGTATTGTGACTACCACTAGTACCACTCAGTACTGGTTTATCATCTTTGTGTGGTCCTATTGATGATAACTCATAACTCAGTAAATTTAAGGTGCAGAATTACCTTAAAAATCACTCAGAAGCTTTTCAATACACCAATATTGTACCCCCTTCAAGCCAATTAAACAGATTCAAAGTCTCAGCAAATAAACGTAGAGATTCCCTAACACATGTATATTTGAAACACTCTACAACTGAATCTGGTCAACAAGTACTTGGAAGATTTGGGGAAGAAACTTTTTCCTAATTGCAAGGCTAGAGCGGCAGAAAATCTAGAGTCACCTCACATTTGATGTCTCTATTCTGTTTGTGCTTGAATGCACTGCCTGGCCTGAAGCCATGCATATTGAACTTGTAGGCACAGATGGGTAAGTCTTCATTAAAAATCAGATTTATATATGCTAATATTATCTTGGCCTCAAAGGCAACACATTTTTCTAGATTTTATGAAAATTTAAAAGATTGTCATTTTATTAATATATTCCAAATCCATTTAATTCTGAAGGATTTT
Source organism: Eptesicus fuscus (assembly GCF_027574615.1). NCBI lineage: Eukaryota > Metazoa > Chordata > Mammalia > Chiroptera > Vespertilionidae > Eptesicus > Eptesicus fuscus. Next base: position 86,941,172 of record NC_072475.1, on the reverse strand, counting down.
ACCATCCGTTTGTATTTGCTTTATGGAAATATACAGACCACACCCAAAATATGCATTACCTAGTGCTGAGTTATAGTTTTCTTTTTCATTTTGATCATTATTTGCTGCTTTTAAAATTTTTTTCTTAAAATTCATTTAATAAATAACTACATTTATAAAAATTAAAATTTTTATTTGTTTAGTTTAATTTCTAATATATTTATTGAATACTATTATGTGAGCAACATTGTGCTATGTATTCTGGGGGAATACAATGATAATTAATACATGTTTACTGCCCTCAAGGATTTATAATTAATTTAATATTTAATCAACTAAATATAGTTTGTGCAATCTAAATGCATCAGAAAATAGAAAAAAATGCAATTGTTATTTTTGGTTTGAGAATTGAGGAAGATTTTACTGAAGATGTGGGATCCTAGGTGGACAATAAAAAGTAAATAAGGATTTAATAAGCTCAAAAGGGAACAGGGACAATAAAGGCTGGAAAATGACACAGAGAGGCTGGCGAGGTAATTATCTCTTCAGGCAGGTCCACTCCCCTGAAATAAGGGTGAGGGGAGGGCTGTATGGGGGGCATGTGCTGGAAAGGGCTACACTATTCAAGGGAGATTCAGTTTGAGTTAGGTAGACATATCTTCACTCATCCTTATTTCCAAGCGTATTTACCCAAGGGTACAGCACTTAAGCAAGGGGCTGTAGGCACAAGAGCAGATACAGCATCTCTTGGCTCAGCTGGCTTCTGGAATGTTTAGAGGCTGACAGCCTCACATGACTGTCTATGCAGCAAGGATCCTACCAGACTTGAAAACAGTAACAACAACAAGAATTTTTGCTCCTTGTTTTAGGGGACTACTTACAAGGATTTACCCTTTTTATCTCCTGAACCAGCTCATGAAGACATACCAATAGGCAGATGGAGCAGGGGGCCAAAGCAGAGACAGATCACAGTCTCCTCACAAAGTATCTCTGCCTCCTATCTCCCTTTGACATAGAAGGCCCATCTCCCTCTCCAGCCTTGTCAAGCATGCATAGGAAATTTTTCTTCATTATACATGAAGTGTGCTTGTGTAGGTTATATATGGTTTGGGTTGGGATGGACAGGAAGCCATGCAGATTTTTTTGTGTAGAGGAGTGACTTGATGAACCTATGACTTAGGGAAATAAATGAAGTTGCAAGGGAGACCAGTTAACAAACCCACAATAATCCAAATGAGAGATAGTAACATCTGAACTAAACCCGAGGAAAGGAGAGAGGATGACCTTTCAGAGATTAAAACCAGAATGTATGAATTGACCAGATTTGAATTAAAGAATAAGGAGGAGTTGTAGGTCATTGGAACATGAAAATAATGTACATAATTGTGGAATAAAGGATGATGATGCTATTGATTAAGATCAGGAAAGAGGATGATCATGTGATAAGATAACATGGAGCATTTTAGACTTGATGAAAACATACAGGTGGTTCATCTAAATGGTCACACAAAGTAAGCAGTTGACAGTTAAAGTCTGCTTCTTATGAAAGAACTTAAGGAGTGGATATAGAGTATATAATTTAAAAACATAGGGCCAAAGATATGATCTTGGGAACAGCAGCAGATAGCTACTGAGCATGGGAGATAAAGCCAGCTTTGGAATCAAAGCTCATACTTTAACAGGAAATAATTGCATCCAACTATCACCTATGAAATCTTATTCTCTTTTGTCCCTTCTCTTAGTCCTCCTCTGACATATAAGCTTCATGAGGTCAGAAAAATGTTGCCTACTTTGGTTCATTGCTGTATTTCTGATGTATTTCCTAGGTTCTTGAAATGTAGTGGGTATTAATGGACATATATTCAATTATGCCCGTTGATTCCACCAACACAAACTCTCTCCTATTTCTTATGACATCCATGTCTCTGTTGATATTTATAACTTCAGGTTCTCATTGACTCTCCTCTGGACTATTACAGTAACCACTAGTCTGGAGTTGCTCCTCCACTTCATTTGTTTTATAAAGCACCTTAAATCTGAGTGCTTTACAAAATTCCCCATAACCTGCTCCATGCGTACTTGTCATTTAATGCCTTTCCAATCTATGCCCTATGAATATATTTCCTTGTAATCATAAACTATCCACAGATTCATGTTAGTTAACCATTTTAGTTAGTTCCACTTACTATAGGACATTCTGTTATTCCCCTTCTCCACCTGTTCATTTCTTATCTCTCAAAAATTAATTAATGAGTCACCCTCTGCAGGAAGTTTCCCATTTCCCAACTGGAGTAAGTGAGCAAGGTACCCTTGAGGCCTCCATAGGAAACTGTATAGCTCTGTCACTTTCAGATGCTCTCACTCCTGATTGTCTTATTCACATCTAAGCTATCATGAAAATGGAAAGATTAAGTTTATTGAATACAGTTTTGATCATGTCACTTACCTGCACTGAAACTTTGATAGCTCCCCATAATATATAGGAAAAAACTCAAACTTTATAGCCTGGAAATTAAAACTCTTCTAAAGTAGGCATCACACATATTTCCAACCATAATCTTCTTTACTCTTTGTTACAAAGATGGATTTAACTTTTTCTAGTTCTCCAGGAATTTTGCAAATTTAATGACCTTCACCTAAAATTCACTTATTTAATAGCTATGTGTCCATAGATCTTTTATTCTGCAAGGCCCGGATTAAATGCCAGCACCTCCATTAATTTGTTTCTAATTCTTCTCAGCTCCATGTGATTGTGCTTTCAATTGAACTCCCATGGCACTACATTATCAGTTACTGGTATCTTTAATGGTGCTCTTCTACTTTACATTAAAATGATATTTTTATGCTTTTAATCTTCCCTACTGTACTCTAAGTTCTTTGGGGGCATGATCCAGGCATGACCTACATTTGTCTCCATAGTGGCTAACTTGGTCTTTATCCAAACAGACCCCTTTGGGTATTTCTTAAGTGAAAAATATATAAGAAGAAGGGAAGGATAAACAGAGAATGTAAATGCTAGAGATTTTACATAATTAGATTAGCAAACAAAAACTATTGCAGTTTCTAGTTTTGGAGGAATAGTATCATTTGAGACAATTTAGAGTGAAATTTGGGACAGAAGATGGATTGCAAGTATTAAAGTACAAACTATGTGGCAGGAACTGTGCTAATTGCAATCTATACATCATTTAAAGCAATCTTCACTAAGAAAAAAGGCCATAAAGTTAGAATCTATTATTTTCTCAGTTTTACAATGGAGGGAACTGAGGTAAGGATATGAAATAACATGACTAAATTTACACAGATGTTGCTGTATCATGATTTGAACTCAAATAATCTAACAATAGTGTCTTAATTCTTAAGCAACACTTTCTCCTCTATTGAAGCATACCACTGCAGGGAATAAAAATATGGATTAGCAATTTACTGAGAAGGCTGTTGAGAATTAAAGGAATGGCAAGAAGGAATGGAATCAATGACAGGTATTAGTTATAGAAAGAAATAAGAAAACCTGTTTCTCTCAACACAAGGAAGAAAGGAAAAGGAAATTATAGGTGAATCTTTAATAACACTTTGCCTGAAATAGGTTGTAAACTGAAATAGACAAGGAATAAGAAGTCACTATACCATGAAGTAAAAATGTAATTTGCTTTCTTAAACTGGTACCACTGTTTCACTGTTTCTCACCTTCTTTGTGCACCTAGGCAAACCTTTTGCAGCTCATTATTGGATATCCTATAGAATAAAACCCTAATATGCAAATTGACCAAACAGTAGAACAACCAGTCACTATGATGCTCACTGACCACCAGAGGGCAGATGTTCAATGCAGGACCTGCCCTTTGGTAGTCAGTGCACTCCCACAGAGGGAGCACCACTCAGCCAGAAGCTATGCTCACTGCTGGCGAGCACAGCGGCAGTGGCAGGAGCCTCTCCCGCCTCCACTGTAGGCAGGTGGTAAGGAGAAAGGGGTCCTGGACTCTGAGAGCCCCAGACTGCGAGAGGGATGTCTGACTGCTGGCTTAGGCCTGATCCCTGAGGATCGGGCCTAAGCTGGCAGGCGGATATCTCCCATACAGTTCTGGAGGGCACAGGCTGGGCTGAGGGATGCACCCTCCCCCACCCAGTGCACGATTTTTGTGCACCGGGCCTCTAGTAAATTAATAAAATAAAAGCACTACCAAGAAATTAAGAAAGCCAATTTGGAAATTTTATTACATCTTCTCTTAATCTGTATAAAGATAAAGGCAGTCAGGTTTTCCATTTGTATGCTTTTGCCACTCCCCCTCTCTCTCTCTCTCTTTTTTTTTTTTACAAAACTCCTCATGTTAGTTGTTCACATATTTGGTTTACAAAATGATAAGAAGTATGGAGTGATATCTTAATATTTCTTGCCAAGGAAATGTGTGGAGTTCCTAAATACTGACTGTCAGCAGGGTTTTCTCTGGTTCAGTAATCTAGCTATGTGGTCTGACACATTCAGAATATTTAGAGAAAATCTCCTCACAAGTAAGGTTTGTTCTAGTTGATGTACCTCTACTTAGTTTATTGCACAGAAAGCACTGTGATATTAAAGAAAAAAGAAAAGGCTGGGATTGATAGCTCACCAAAAGTTAAGACTAGATATAACTTCTTTGATGACATTTTTTCATATCCTGGTCAATCTTGATTACATATTTTGAAGAGAAACACCATTTCTAATAATTCAACACTTGAAGAAATACTAGAGTTATGTCTGAGTTGGACTTTAGAATCAAGTCCATTGTTTTTATGGGCCAATCTCTATGACTCACTTTTTGTAAAGTATAATTTTATTTATTTCAGAGAGAGAAAAAGAGGGAGGTAGAAACATCAATGATGATAAAGAATCATTGATAAGCTGCCTCCTGCACACTCCCTACTGGGGATCGAGCCTGCAATCTGGACATGTACTCCATCAGGGAATTTAACCATGACTCCCTGGTTCATAGGTTGATGTTCAACCACTGAGCAACACCAGCCAGGTTCTATGATTCACTTTCAGCCCAGGAATTTATCTAAAATCTTTGTGTAGTTACAAAAATTTTAAATTCTTATGGCACATAGAATTAAGGGAGAAAACGCTACCACAAGTTTTTTTCATAATAATCAATCTGATCGGAAAGACTCAAATCAAATTAATAACATTTGTCCACCTTGGAACCGAAGATTGATCCATCCACAGATTTTAAGATTATTCAGCTCCAGTAGACTCAGCAGATAAGAATACAGGGTGTATCAAGACTACTTAGAGTTTAATCATGATCTGGAACTTGAAGAGGCCTCAGAAACCAATTTGGATTTGAATGGCTCTATAGCATATGGAACATTCTGATAATTTCTGAGGGTCCTTCTGTCACTCTCCAGCTTAGGCTCAGTCTTCTGTATTTCAATATATTTTTTAAAAACCAAACATATGGTAGTTTTTATTCATATCTAGCACAGACTTTTTTTATCTCCTCTAATTGCAAAAGGCTGATTCATTGGCATATGTGCCACTTCAAGGAATGTTCTTAACCACTTCGTGAAACTTGGCACTGTCTAGATATTGGTTTGACTGCCAACTTACAAAAGGGAAGGGAAATCACAAAGGAGAAAATTAACCTGTGCACAGTTCCAAATTCTGTTTTACAAATGTGTTTTAAATAAAATGAATCATCCTTTGGCACAAGCTAGTCACTTTATAGTCATCCATTTGAACAGCTTAGTCTCTATCTCCTGAAGGCATTATTCTTGATGAAAGAGACAGTTACCTTAAGTCATAAATAAAACAAATAGAATAACTTAACATTTGACTCTCAGAAGAAGTTGTGTTATCTCCCCTTGCACTGACAATATATTTTAAAAAGAAGTATCCAGAAAATCTGTTTAAACCACAAAAAGAACCATGGACATGCCTGCCTGGAAATGTTGCATGAAAAAGGTAATTTGATCAAACAAATGCATCTTGATTAAGAAAATATGAAATCCTCCCAAGTATTTTATCACTTTGCTATTCTAGTCTTTTTACTCCATAAAATGGTTTCAATTCTTATTTCTATAACTTTCTGATTTGATTAGAAGTGTCTGTCACTAAATAGAATTCATGATATGGAATATTTATATTTATTCTTGAAGTCAAAATTTTTAATTAATTTTAAGTGTTTGCAAGGATAAAGACAAAGGTAGATAATATGCAAATATTAACCTTCTAAAAGATAAATTTGTCCTTTTTATTTATTTTAATCTTTAACCTTTTGCACTCGGATGTCGAGATTAAAATTAATCTTTGAATGTATCAATAATTTGAAATATAAAAAAAATCCAAATAAATAAGTTTGTATGAAAAGAAACTCCAGTTTTTTTATTCTACTGCTGCGCTTTGTAAAATCTGGGGTATTTAAAAAATTAAATCCCAAGTAGAATAAAGGAATCGAGAAAAAAGCAAGTGAGTACAAAGGGTTAATTTAAATAAAAATTTTTGCTCATTCATTATTTCTTCAAGATCATTTTTTAAACTGGTCCTCATAGCCACAATAAAACAATACTTTTCCTCATTTTATGTGGGATATGTGTAGATAAGTCTGCATAATTCTGAATCTCTTTCTAACATCAGTCTTACCTCATAAAACAAAACTTTGGGAATAATAATTGTGAAATGGCCATGATATTTTTAAATGTTTTTATAGAAGCAAGTGGGAACTGAGGAAGTAGAGAACAGAAAATATTTTTGTGTGAACCGACTGTCTCAATTCTTATCTGACAGGTGTCTGTTTTGGTGAAGTCTGCTAGGCAGTGGCATGCCAATACATCATCTTCCTGCTGTGAATGAGTCTCTCCCAGAGGGAACTTAAGCCTATCTGCCTCTTGCTCTGCTTCCTACTGAACTATAATTTCCACCCACTCACCAAGTGAATTGACAGGAAGTATTTACTCAGATATGTTTTATCTCACTTTCAATCCTAGTTAAGGCTTCTATTCATGGGATTCTGTAATATGTTGCCCCAGCATAGAACTAAATTGCATTCTGTAAGGCTTTGAGAGGTATAGAATGAGGAAGGTGTCATTGCATGGTTTTACTCATTCTCAGTATAAGCATTTAACTCTGAGAGTTAAATAGAATAATTTCACCCAATTATTCTGATATAGGCATTATATATAGTACTATCTATACTGATAATAGCCTAGGTGGTCATCACACCCTGACGCAGTGATGCCCTCATGCCATCACAAGATGGCTGCAGGCCCAGCACAGGCTGGGCCCAGTGATCGCTCCACACGTCAAAGCCTGAGGGTCCCATGGATCCGTGCAGTGTGGACGAGGCGAGGCAGCGGGTCCCGTGGCTCCATGCACTGCGGAGGCGGGACCCCTGGCTCCGGGCTACTTCTTTGGGGCAGTCCATCAAGGAGCCCCGGATGGGTGGGTGGGGCCTACCTCTTTGGGGCTATCAATCATGGGGCTCCCACACTGTGAGAGGGCACAGACCAGGCTGGGGACCCCCTCCTCCCGAGTGCACGAATTTTGTGCACCAAGCCTCTAGAGCAGGGATCCTCAAACTTTTTAAACAGGGGGCCAGTTCACTGTCCCTCAGACCATTGGAGGGCCAGACTATAGTTTAAAAAAAAAAAACTATGAACAAATTCCTATGCACACTGCCCATATCTTATTTTGAAGTAAAAAAACAAAACGGCAAAAACACCCGCATGTGGCCCGCAGGCCGTAGTTTGAGGACGCCTGCTCTAGAGGATTATAAATGAGTTTAAGACAACAAAAGGATTTATTAAAAATAAGTTTCCAAACTAAAAGCTAAAATATACACTATGATACGCCCTCCACACACACACCTACACAGATATACATTCATATATAAAATGTTTAGTAAAATATTTTTCAGTGGCTTGGGAATTGACAATTAGGGCCATAAAATAGGATAAAAATGCATGGTACCCATCTTGAGGTTTTTTAAAAATGGCTCAAAATTTTGTGTGAAGACTTCAGAGTCCTCTGAAAAGGCACCAGTGTCTGCAGAGAGCCAGTGCTGAATCCAACAGCTGATGCCAGCCCAGACAGCAATGGAACTCAACAAACACAACGTAATTGTCAGCATAGAAGTATACACTTTCCCCCACTACTGCTCCACAGTGCTCCAGCATCAGAAAAGGGAATGAAGGAAACAGTGCTGACTTTTTCTCTTTGACTCAAGAATTTGTTCTTTTATACTGTTGTACACTGAACATTCATAACTGAAAGTGAACAGAAAGCTATGAGGTATTCCAGCAATGTCATCAAAGAACAGGAAAGCAAGGTTCTACAGATCAGAGGAGCTCTGTTCTCTGTATTCCATTTTTAAAAAATCATGTTTCTGGTCTGTGTTACAATATCTGCTTCTTGTTTGAGAGTACATTGCCGTGATACATCTCGGTATTCTCTGTGAATCCCAAAGAATGGAAGGGAATGAAGCACCTTTGCTTCTCTAACCTGAGGATTCTACATTGTAAGCATTTTGTTCAGAGGAGTCACCCTGCTTAGAGTAGACAGAAAAACAAAGGCTTATTGAACAAAATTGATGCCACTAAATTTCTATATAGCACCACACACTATCTCCTCATCCCCCTATAACAACCATAGCCCTATTACTCAAATATTTTATATTATCTGTATTACAAAGTATAACTCCCAAGAGGGAGTTTGAAAAATAAATGCTGCTAGGATAAGGGTAGTAGACATGTGTGCATGTCAGATCTGTGTAAATGTGCATGTTTGTGCATGTCTATTTTCCCTAAGCTCAAGTCCAAAGGATACCAAAATGTCCTAATGACACAGTTGGCTACTAACTAGGTAGATGTTAATTGTTTAAGTGTTTTCAAAATCAAAATAGAGCTCAAGATGATCTCAGCTCTCATCAATATCCTCAAGTATCTTCAGAGACCCATGGTGTCTTAGTTTGTATTCCTCCAGAAGTAAAGATGGAGATGAGAATTTAAGTAAATGTTTACTGAGAAGATGATACTAGAAAACACAAGTAGGGGAGTATGAAAATGAACAGAGCCGAAACCGGTTTGGCTCAGTGGATAGAGCGTCGGTCTACGGACTGAAAGGTCCCAGGTTCGATTCCGGTTAAGGGCATGTACATTGGTTGCGGGCACATCCCCGGTGGGGGGTGTGCAGGAGGCAGCTGGTCGATGTTTCTCTCTCATCAATGTTTCTAGCTCTCTAACCCTCTCCCTTCCTTTCTGTGGAAAATCAATAAAATATATTAAAAAAATTAAAAAAAAGAAAATGAACAGAAAAAGGAAGGGAACAAATGGAAGGAGAGATACTGGTCCAGTTAACCTGTGGAAAAACTGGAATTTAATTTTGCTTCTGAACAGTGAGAGCCAGTGTAGAACATTTGCTTCAAAGTTGTACCACCCAAGAGAAGAGGAAGCTTGGGTAGTTATGCATTGACTACCCGTCAGTCCTTGACGGAGAGCTGTTTCAAGAATGAGAGGTATTTAAAGGAGTATTAATTTTTAGATGTCCCAGCTTGAAGTGGTTGGGCAGAGCTGACTCAGTTAAATACAGTGAGATGCTGGCAGCTTGGAAAAAAAAAAAAACAAAAAACTTACCTACAGTTGTAAATTCCAAAGGGATATTGCTGAGACACCAACAAAATATGCCCATTATGGGTTGGAGTACTTGAAATCATTTCATGTTTAACTGAGATGATAGGTTCCATATGCACTTGGGAGAACACAGGCTATCAGCAACTTGCAAAGAAATTCAAATCTAGTGATGACAATATTTCACTCTCCATTAAGGCTGGCTCTATGTCTGCATTTTACACTGCTTTAATTATTGTACCTCTCACAGTGCCTGGCAGGTAATAGGCACACAAACTCGTGTAGATGTGTGTGTATGTGTGTGTATATATATATTACCCTAATATGCAAACAGACCAAACAGTAGAACAACCGAACAACCAAACAACCAGTCACTATGACCTGTGCTGACCACCAGGGGGCGTGCGAGGAAGATGGCGGAGGTTGGCCATGGCAGGATGGTGGAGCAGGTGAGCGGGGGCACCAGACCAAAGCAGAATGCCAGTTGCTGTCATTGGGGCAAGCCTCTGGTGGTTACTGAAAATTCTTTACACCCACATGCCATGGTCTGGCCCAGTGCTTGCACCTGCTGCCAGCGCCAGCCCCACTTGCACCAGCAGTCATCGCTGGAGCTACCGCTCACACCAGCTGCTGGCAACCGGTGCCGGCCCCGATCACCCCTGAGGGCTTCTCCACCTGCCCCTGCTCCTGAGGAACAATCGGGGCTGGCAGCTGCCTCTTGCACCCACTGCCAGCGCTGGAGTCACTGCTCGCACCTGCTGCCAATGCCCAGTGCCAGTCCCGATTGCTCGGCACTCTCAGCAGGTGCGAGTGGGGCTGGTACCATCAATGCATGGGAGCAGCGGCAGCAGGAGCAGAGCTGCCAGCAGAAGGGGACCAGGGCCCAAGGTGGGAGGGGCCAGGCAAGGGCTCAGAAGATGGGCTGAGACCCGCCCCTGCGCCCACTGCAGCCTCGCAGCCCACAGTTCCTTTCAAGGTGCATGAATTCATACACTGAGCCCCTGGTCCTATATAATAAAAAGGTCATATACAAATTAACCCTCATGCCCTCACAAGATGGCTGCCTATGTCCAGGCCAGCAGGGGGGTTAGTGAGGGACGACCAAACAAGTGAGCAGCAGGCTATGTGGGTCGGCCAGGCCGGTAGGGGTCCATGAGGGGTGACCAGGCCAGCAGGGGGGAGGGCAGTTGGGGGAAACCAGGCTGGCGGGGGGTCATTGGGGGTGACCAGGCCAGCAGGGGAGGCAGTAAGAGGCAACAAGGTCGGCAGGGGGGCAGTTAGGGGCAACCAGGCAGGCAGGCAGGTGAGTGATTAGGAGCCAGTGGTCCAGGATTGTGAGATGGATGTCCGACTGCTGGTTTAGGCCCGATCCTGAGGACATCCCCCAAGGGGTCCCAGATTGGAGAGGGTGCAGGCTGGGCTGAGGGGACCCCCACCAGTGCATGAATTTCATGCAAAAACTCTAATATGCAAATAGACTGAATGGTGGAACAATCGAACAACTGAACAATCAGTTGCTATGACATGCGCTGACCACCAGGGGGCACATGCAGAACATGGCAAGTGTGGGCAGCAGGCAGCAGAGCATGGTACATGGCAGGCATCAGCTGTCTTGGGATGGTGGAGCAGGTGAGCAGGGGTACCAGACTAAGGTGGGGCGCTGGTCACTGTCATCAGAGTGAGCCTCTGGTGGTTACTGAAAATTCTTTGTTCCCATGCTCCATGGTCCTGCCCCATGCTTGCACCCTCAGGGCTTCTCCACATCCCCCTGCACCTGAGGGGCAATTGGGGCTGTCAGCCACCTCTCACACCCACTGCTGGAGATGGCCCCGCTTGAACCTGCAGCCAGAGCCGCTGCTCGCACCCGCTACCTGTGCCCAGTGCTGGTCCTAATCGCTCATGACTACCAGTGGATGCGAGCAGTGGCTGCCAGCCCCGATCGCCCCTGAGGGTTTCTCTACCTACCCCTGCTCCTGAGGGGTGATTGGGGCAGCAGCCACCACTCGTACCCGCTGCTGGCACTGGCCCTAATCACTCCATGTTGTCAGTGGGTGAGAGCGTGGCCAGCACCATCAGTGTGTGGGTGCAGCAGTGGTGGGGAGCAGGGCTTCTGGCAGACAAGGGGCTGGGGGCCACGACAGGAGGGGCTGGGCAGGGGCACGGAGGATGGGCCAAGACCTGCTCCTATGCCCACTGCAGCATCGCGGACCGCAGTTCCTTTCAAGGTGTACAATTTGTGCACTGGGCCCCTAGTTATTTTATGATACTTAATAATTTTTACTAAGGAGTTAAAGATTTCTGAAAAGGAATCTAAGGAAATATTCATGGCAATATTAATTTAAAAAGAACCCAAGGCCCTGACCACTGTGGTTCAGTTGGTTGGGCATCATTCCTTGCACCAAAAGGTTGCCAGTTCGATTCCCAGTCAGAGCACATGTCCAGATTGTGGGCTCGATCCTGGTAGGTGACATGCTGCAGGCAGCCGATTGACATTTGCCTCTCACATCTATGTTTCTATCTTTCTCCCCCTCTCACTTCCTCTCTCTGTAAAAATCAATGAAAAATTTAAAAGGACCATAATAACAAGAGCTGTAAGACTAATTAGAATTGTTTCTTTATAAAATGAAATACAAAATTATGCTATCTCAGCTGTCTTTCCAGAGAACTATTGGAATACTTCTTTAGTCTTATTCCAGTAGGATGATAGAAAGAGGAAAGAGTATGGGGTTAAATGCTAGGTTTTTTCTTTTTCTTTAAAATTTTGCCATTTTTCTCTTCTGTAAAATTGAAATTGAAATTATCTCATTGTTCATATTTAAATAGTTCCTGATAGGTGTGAATGAAAGAATTCAAATGAGAGAGGTATGAGGAAATTAATGGCACCACTATTTTTTTAACTGTTTAGTTGAGTTTTGTAGTTTTTTTAAAATTCTGTTTCCTTCTTTTATTAAATCAGAAAAACAATTCTCATTTTTAAAGATTGCTGTTAAAATTAAATAAAAGAATGCGTGACTCATATATAAAATGATCAACAATTGAGCTATACATAGGATGTGTATGTATTCATATAAACATGTTTCAATATGTATACATATACATGTATACATGCATGTATGTGATAGTAAATATATTGCATATTTTCATACATATAAATATGTCTCCCTGTTTGAAAAATTTTAAATTAATTCATTTCATCAGGTTTTTCTCTTTAAATATCAACTATGGAATATATTTTTTCTGGTTTTGGATTTTTGATAATTTATAAGTTTTAAAGAATTTATGTTCAAATTTCATAAAATATTTGTGCCAATCAATACTTTTTTGTGTTTTGTATTTATTTGAAAAGTATTCTATATGTCATGTCTTACATCTACACTTTGATTACAGATGTGTAGATTTAAGATGTGAAAGTTACCAGGAAGTCCAACACTAATTGTCCAGTTTTTGCAGCAGCCACTTCTGGGGTAGTTTGTCATCAATGTTATCCCTTGTTTCCTTAAATGAACATTGGTAGTTAGCAATTTATAGTAATCTTTAAAAGTGACTTTGAACATGTTATTTTGTTAAATTATAGATGTTAACTGAATTTTTTGTTGCATCTTTTTTTTCTACAATCATTTGATTGTTTCCTGTAAAACCCTGCTGACTTTTCATGGAATGTGTTGGAAATTTTTTCTTACAATTTTCCTTCTGTGTCTGCAGTTCTTATAGTCAGTTCCCTTATTATAAGCTTAAATTCAATAGTTTTGTAACAAAGGTATAACTTTCTGTTGCTGTTGTTGTTCAATCTTCATACTTGGGTTGAATTTTTTCTTATGTGATTTCATTATCCACCATTTCACTGGAAGCCAGTGATGAATTACTTAAAGTACTTACCAACCTGTGGCTATACATTTCTTAAAAATTTATGAATGAAGACAACACAAACATTATATTGATTATGTATATTCACCTTTGCATTTGGGCATTTTATGTTAAACACAAACGTTAATGGAATATCCATTCCATACATACCCATTTGAAAATTTTATACATTGTTTAGATAGAACCCAATGTCTGGTTTTATAGGACTTGTATTTCAGGGTTCCCTTTCAGAGGATTAAACCAGGCCATTATAGCCCAAAATCATTTTGACAGTCAATTATTCCTAAGGTTAAGAAAGAATAAAAGTACCACACTTTAGCCATCCCTGAGAGCAAGATATATACATAGATCCATACCTACTTATGTGGTAACCAACTGTGAGCCCCCTAGATTGCTACAAGGACAGGAAAATCCAGTTGTGTTTAGAGAATAGACTGCCAGACTTCTCAAACCTCAAGTTTGCTTTGCCTTTAGCACTCCCTCCCCCGCCCCCCTCCCCTTTTTTAGCAAGGTGCATTTTGAAGGAAATTTCATTTGAAAAGCATGTTTCTGAAGTGAAACCACAGACTGTGCAATATGGATAATACTGATCCATAGTTTATTGTTTTTCAATTACCAAAGAAATCTGACAGATCAGGCCAGTAACAAGTCATATTTACTATATAATAGTTTCACACAGACTATTTTTTTTATAAACAAGACTGAAATTTAGAAAAAAATATAGAACACATAAAAATGAAACAGAACATAGAAAAGTGGTTAAAATTATTCACAGCCATACAATTAATTTAACCACCTCGTAACACTGGCAAACCATGTATACTACATTTTATTTCAGGTTTTTTAATATACACATAACTTTTTTGAGTTGTATTTTACATCCTATAAAATCTACCTTTATCAATAATTTTTAGTAACTCTATTGATTGATGCTAACATCACCATTAATCAGTGTGAGAATATTTTATACCCCCAATTAGTAATAATTATGATACTATCACTGCATTTTTAATTCAGTTTTTTTAACTACATGCCCGTGACTGGAATCAAACCTGGGACTCTTCAGTCCACAGGCCGACACTCTATCCACTGAGCCAAACCGGTTACGGCAAATTTCTTAAGTGGTAAAAACAATAGCAATGTCTTTTGTTCTAACATTTGGTCTTTGACCCTGGTTCCTTACACAGAGCTCCTAAAACCCTTGTAAGTTCCTGGGTGAGAGGAATATCTTTCTTTCTAATGAGGATATTCTAATGAGGGGATCCCTGGATGGCTCCAGGTTTAGGTCTGGTCATCTGAAAGAACAAGTTATGATTAGAAACTTGGAATATTCAGCAAGCACCTTCCCTCTCTCTCAAGAAGAAAAAAGGGCATATGGGACAAAGCCTTCATAAGAATCCCAAAAGCATGAGGTTCTGTGAGCTTCCAGGTGATTGAACACATCCACACACTGGAGGGTGATCCATACCAACTTCATAGGGATGGAAGCTCTGCCCGTGGTACCTCCCAGGCCTTGCTTTGTGTATCCCTTCCTCTGGCTGTTCATCTGTATTCCTTATCAGATCCGTTATTAAACCGGTAAGTGAATGTCAGTGCTCTCTGAGTTCTGTGATCTGCTCTAGCAAATTAACCAAACCTGAGAAGGGGGCCCTGGCAACCTCCTATTTGTAATCAAATTGGGCAGAATCTGTGAGTAACCTGGGGACCTACTATTTGGGTTGGTCCACCCCATCTGAAGTGGGGTGCAGCCTCAGGGTATCTTGATAGTATCAGAAATCAGCTAAATTGTAGTACATCCAGCTCATGTCACAGAATTGCTTGGTGAGGGGGAAACACACATTTGGTGACTACAAGTGTCAGAAATAGCAGTAATGTGAAAGTAAAGAAGAAACACAGGAGGGGAGAACTAGTTTCATTGTGTGCTTTTTAACAACAAATTTGAAAATTGTTCTGATTCTTTGAGGATATTGGATAATAGTAAATGAAGGAGAAAGTAACACTAAAAAATAAGAAACGTGAAGAGCAATTGGAAAAAGTGAAAAACAAGATCTCATCTTGATAAATCTATGCAATGAATATTTACCAAATGAACTCTTATCACTACTGTGTGTGTTTTTCTTTTATTGCTCCATGCTGAATAGGAAGAAGATTAATATTGTAACTGCATTCTCCACTTTTTAAAAGTACTCTGGGGTCTCCAAAATTTAATATTTAAAATTTAAAAAGTTTTCTAGAAAATCAGAATTAATTTTTAATGTATATAGCTTATACTATATATATCTTACAATCTTTTTCCCCAGCATTATTGATTCAGTTGAGGAAATTACTTTTTATTATAAAAAATGAATGATATAATTTTATTAAAAATACTCTCTTTGCTAAACATATTATAATTTTCATCTTGGCTTAAATTTTAACATCAGAAAGTAAATAGAATTTATCTTTCAGAGGAACTAGCCACAAAATATACTGTATGTTTTATTATAAAAATAACTATATAACAAGATATATGTAAGGTGGGCACTATGCTAGGGATCAAAAACTCTGAGGGACTCACAGTCTAGTGGGAAAATACATTGGTAAACCAATGATGTAATTACAGCATAATGCAGTTAGGTAACTAATAAAAGAATGGACAACTATATTATATATCAGAATAGAGGAAGAATCTGATTAACTATTTACTAACAGGCTCGAGAAAAACTCCATGGGGGGAATGATATTAGCAGTAAATTTCTAAAAATAATGAATAGACAAGCTTTTTCAGGTGGAAGGGAATAGATTGAGTATTCCAGACAGTGAGTCCAGCAAGCACATGGCAGAAAGATGACCAAAGGGATTCTTTACAATTGTAGCTTTGAAAGAAGAATAAAAACTGATAAATCTGGTATGTATTTTTCAGTCTTATGAGAAGTCTTAACTAATAACGTAATGAATTTCAGGATATGTATTCTATTATGGTCTAGAATTTTCCTAATTTGTGATCTTAAGAGTTTTCTGATATCAACTTCTTAAAAATATTGACTGTAAGACCATCCTTTTAAAGCATTTTCTTAGTTAATAAGTTTAGAAAAATGGATTTGAAATGATATTTGGAAGAAAGAGATACTCCATGATTCATTCAGTTTATAAAATTATAAATCATCAAAATATGTAGAAAGTTGAAATTCTGGAAAGAAGGAGATGAAAAACACAGAATACAATGCACATGAAAAATGGCAAGGGTTTGAACTAAGGCAGGGTTGGAGAACTAGAAAGAAAATTCATCAGTTTTCAGATGTTGGAGCTGATTGGCATGCAAGGTTGTTGGAGAGGGAGAACATAAAAAGAAGTACAATTCTGAAATCCAAACTGAGCAAACTGTAAAAATGGTAAGTCTTAGGACCCAAACAGGATATTCTGGAGAATGACAGGGTGGGGAAATTAGAGGAGGGGTGGTGAGATGGAAAACATTAAGCTATGGATGGTTATGCTAATTCAAACCCAACAGTATTTCTGGATCTAATAGAAGTGTTCACTTTTGAAAAAAACTGAGAAGGAAATGTTCTTATGTGGGCATTATAATGAATGTTACAAAGTAATAAAAAGTAAGCGAGTAATGCTTTTAAAGGCATGTCTGATTAAAAGTAAGTCTTTCAACCATTTACTGCATGATACTTTCTCATGGAGATAATTTTTAAAAGCTTTGGCTCATATATAAAAGAAATGCTGAGCCCTTTTTGTTATTACTTTAACTTGTCTGATCTCTAAACCACAGAGACACCTCAGAGGTTCATTAAAAATTCCCAAACTCAGAAAGAACTAATAAAGACAAACTAACCAAACCAGATCCTTTAGGAGTTGAATTTTGAAGTTTTCACTTCCTGATTCTAAGCATGGGTCATATTTTAGTTGCTGAGTAATGGTAAATGTAGCTTAAAAACACCATAGATAAAATAGCGAATCCTTTCCACATCCGTCAGTAGATGTGGCATGCACAAAGATCGAGCGGGGTTCTAATACAAATGGTCAACTACACAAGTCCCATCTCCAGCCTAATCCCTTTACATGGGAACATTTGCCAACCTAATTTTGTGCTTCCTATTGTAATTTGTTTTCCTATTCTTTCATTAGATGCAGTCAATGTCTCAGGTTACATTGACAATGAGAGAAAAACCTATAAGTAAATGACTAGGGTTCTATAATTAATTATCGAGGGTTATACTTCTCTATGTCTCTGTCTTTTGGACCAGTCATTGCATGACTGATTCATGAGGCTGCCACTACAGGGGCCTGGAACTAGGGAACAAAACATGCAGTGAATAATTGAACCTTTGGTCCTAGAAAGTTGTATCTCTTTAGAACAAAAACTAAAAAAACATTTTAATATAGTTTTTTTGTGAAACACACAGTGCTAGGTAACATAGGGTGAAATTATCTGTCTAGTCCTATGTCATGACCAAAAAAAAAATTTAAAGAGGAAGGAATTGAAACAGCCATGAGCTTGTCCATAGCAACACAACAAGGTCAGAATTATTTTAATACTGAGATGCTCAGAATGCTTCAGAAGTTAGTTGAAGAAAGCTTCGTGGAGGATGATTAACTGTGTGATCCATGAACCTCCCTAACCTTCACCACTCCCTCCTTAACCTTCACTGTCTTCCCCTTGTATTTGCATTTGTTTAAAGAAATATTTTAATTAAAATATATTTCATTTTACGTGATATATCATGTTTCCTTTCTGTATTTTCCAAATACACATATATCTGATTGTACCCAGAATAGAAAAAGCTAAGAATCAAATATTTGTTCCCTATTATATACCAACTAGAGGCCTGACGAACGAAATTCATACAAGGGCCTCGGCCCTCGCAGCCCGGCTTCATCTGGAAGGTCGTCTGGATGATCGTTCTGCTGTTCGGTCTAATTAGCATATTAGCTTTTATTATATAGGATCAATACAACAAAAATGTATATTACACACCAATATATTATTTTAAAGTGGGCTATTAACTTACTAAAAAGAATTAGCTTCCTACTGTTTAATTTTCCTGGTTAGCAGTTTCTTCTTTTTTTTTTTTTTCCCCCCCCTTGCAAAAATGTCCATTTACTAAACTTCATAACTGCCTGGCCATTTTCATGATAGCCTATTGTGTTTTCAACCTCTTCCTCTTAATAAGAGGGAAATCACTTGTATCATTTAAGGTACATAAAAGAAGCACCAGATTTAAACTCTTAATCCTGGGTTATTAGGGTACTCACCAATAATTGCAATTTTAGCATGTACACCAGCATTTTGCCTGGGAAAACCTGTGCCTTCTCCTTCTATATAAATTTTCACTGTTGTTCTGAGCATTTCTCTAGTCTTAAGATAGATTTCTTTTTTATTTCATATGACTATTACCCATCATTCTTTCAAATCACAAATTTTAAAAGCTGAGAAATAAGGATAACATAAATCAAAACTATTTTATGATATACATTACAATATCATGTTACTTTAGACAGAAATAAAACTTAAGGAATTTCTATGGATTTTGAAAATTAGTACAATGAAAAATCACCCTTTGATACATGAAGAATAGCTAAAAAAACATAATCTGTACCACTGATTTTAACTATTATTATAAGCTGTATTAAGCACATGTGGAAGTATGGATAAATTATACTTCAAGACATGAGTTAAAAATGGGTTCTAGAAAACTTTTTAGAAAGCATGGATACAGTAGAGTGCCCATAAAATTTCTCTTTTTCTGCAGGTTTTATTATGTCTTAAAATTATTTATTAGGGGAGAGAAAAACAATTCTGTTAATTATTTATTAATATTAAAATATTGATGAGCATTACCCAAATGTACCGGGATTCCAGCTGGTGCACTGGGGTGAGACTGTGAAAAAGCATCCAACACAGGGGCGAGGGGTTATATTAAAAGAGCAGAACAAATGACTTAACAGGGGCCTAAAAGCAGCAATCAGAAAAGGTTCATTTAACTTAGAGATGACACAAGCTTTGAGCAATTGCCTCTGCTTAAGTAAGTGTGGAATTACAAAAGGCTATTTATTACAGTCCAATAGGGTCTGCAGCTTGCTCAAAGACCTTTGAAGAATTTCAACAGTTATAAAGTCTTGCTCAGTGCAGAAGCAGTAAAATGTGGGCAGATCCCCAAAACAGCCTGCAAAGCTTTCCTGAAAAAGTTAATTCAATCCTAGCCACAATTGTTCTTTGATATGAATTGCTTTCTCTTTCTCTCTAAGAAGAGATGCTATACCTGGTAATTTTCAAAGCTTCTTTGAAAATGTATTTTAACCATTAAGGAAAATAAATCATATTCAGGGTGATATGGAATGAATATAGGGTCTCCATGGTTTCACCAGGAAAGTTTTCCAACATTTAGCTTCTTTGAAATGCTCTGTAAGCATACATTAGTTACTCTAAAATGGGTTTCTTTCAACAGGAAAATTTGTGATATTTCTCCATTTTTTGTATAAAAAGCAAAATTTGGTTCCAAAGGCATTGGAGCAGAAATTTTAATATTAGTGATTGGATAATGACTTGATTTTTCTAAGTATTAGAATACATAAAAAGAAAATTATTCTCAATGATTTAACAAATCCGTTATTTATGGCTCAGTGATATGTTTATAATTCTTGAGTATGTTTATAAAATTTCATCTAAATATAACCAAAATAAATTACCCTTTGCTTAGAATCAATTTCAGAGCAGCAACCACCCAGGGGTGAGGGATGGGGGTGTTGTGAGTCAATTTTGGTTATAACAAAATAGTATTGAATTTAAAAAAAGCAAACATGAATAGAAAATGATGTTTCATGAAAGGATATTAATTATTAATAGGGGCAAAAAGTAAATAAGGAAATGAATTTACTTTTCCATCAGAAAAGCAAGACCTACATTTTTCCTTGGTAAAAGGTTCAAAATCATTCCCAGGCCAATCAATCAAAGTAATGATGCTTTAGTTACAAAAGAGGTCTTAAGCAGATTTTACAAGTAATAGAGATAGAAGAATGGGAAATTTATTGCAATGGAGTCTTCATTTAGGTTTACATTTTCCAATAAAGTGTCATGAGGCAGGCTTAATGAAACTATTTTTATGTGAGAATAAAAGATAAAGGCATTTATAAACAGGAACAATATAAATGAGAGGATGTGAAACCAAAATTTGGTGTTTGGGTCCAAGTTTGTTGTCTCACAAAATCAAGTAATGAATTCACGTACAAAAACAGATAGCGGAAGCAAATTTTATTAAGAGAAGCCAGTCCTGGAAAAGGTGTAGAGAGGATTCCAAAAGCAGGCTAGTGTCTAGAGTTTCCATTCGCTGCACAGGGGAGCACAACTCATGGAACCCAGCACAAACCAGAGAAAGAGGAGCGGGGATAGAGAGGAAGAGAAAAACGCGTGTTTTGTGTTTTTTTTTGTGTAGAACTAGATACATGCCTTGCTAGCTTCTGATTGGTCCTTTCAAAGAATTCTGTCTTAGTAACATTATTGGGATTGGTTATATGCCTCACTGCCTTGTGATTGGTTATCTGCAAACTGCCTGTCTTAGTAATACCAATACATTTTAAAGCTTACATCTCCATCTAGCTGGGTTGTCTTAGTAACTCCACCTAGCTGGGTTCTACTCCTTGCCCTCCCCTCCCTCCCCCCCGCCCCCCCCCCCTCCCATGATCCCATCCCTGTCTACCTAGCTTCTTTCTGTCTCCTCAGTTGTATATATAAAGGTTGACATGTGATAATCACAGAAACATCAAATCAACAAGTTGACTAGCCATTGTGGGAAATACAAACACAAGGTTTTAATAGTCCTTGATTTGAGAAAAATTGATGAGAAAATAGGTCCTTCAGCAATGAAAACAATTCAGCAGTTAATGTACCTAAGAATTCTTGATTTTTTTTTTCATGTTTGTAATGTGTTTTGCTGGATTCCATTAAAGCAGAAAGCCACTGAACCTCAAGTGAGATATTTCTGTTGCCAATGTACCAAGATTGAGATTTGAAACCAGAAGTGCATTGATGGAGAGTATGGATTTTTCTTTTTAATGGAAGGATTTGAAGTAGGATATCACTTAAAATATATTTAATCTTCCATCAGAAATGAAGGTGACCCTCTGATATCTGATCCAAACAGATGGTTTTTATTCATGTTCTATTCTTTTGATAATGCATAGCAAAACATAACAAATATTGAGTCACCACCCAATAAGAAACTTCACAATATAGGTTGAGAGTTGTGGTACAAACAGCAGTCATTTCCTTGGTAGTTCTTATTAAATATTTTTAAGGAAATAAAAAAAAATGTTAAAGCAGAAGTTTGCTACATTTTTCTGGTATATGTTTTTATTCATTAGAGATTTTTGTCAGTAGTCAAGATATGTCCTACTATATGTCCTAAATCTTATCTGTTTTACAATACACTCAATATTATTATTACCTATTGATACCCTGGGACTCCTTGTGCATAATGGATTCCAGTCCTCTTACAGAGTTGCGGATGAAAATGTTATCAATGAGCTGAAGAATCTGGTATTAATAATTTTGCAACATTATAACAAATAGGTAGTCCTGATGTTTTGTTCTTATTTTAATATATCAAATATATTTCATTGCTTACATTAGAGTAGCAGATTGAAAACATCTGCTCACTTGCCACTATTCCACCAGCAGCTGAAAATCTCAGCTCATTTTCCATAGGCCTGTATGTACCAGGGCTATAATCCAGCTGCCGAGGCTTGATATGGGGCCAGATTAATACTCAAGAGCCTTTGAAATGGAAATAGTGTTTTCTTGCCAAAAATTAGAACAATGATAGACTCCATTTGCTACTCCCTTTGCTCTCTGATCCTCTTTACCACATTCACAACCTGATTAATTCGCCCCCTGCTGTGAACCCTCCATCCTCTCTTTACAGCTCCATCACCTGTCATGACAATTAAGAAGGACCGGACATCCGGAAACAGCATCTCTTTATCCTGGCAAGAACCTGAACACCCTAATGGGATCATATTGGACTACGAGGTCAAATATTATGAAAAGGTGGGGAGACAATGCAATAGAGTTGGGTTGGGTAGGGAAAGAAGTTACTTACTCATAAGCTGTGCTCTTACAAAGAAAGGAATGACATTGCTACAAAGTGGCAGTGCTTTGTTTAAATCTGTAGTCATGTGGCACTTTTTTGATTTATAGGTCAAGAGGGGTTTAGAAATTATTGTGTAGAAAATCCTCCATTCAACTTCAATGAGCCACAGCAGAGATGTTACTACCAAACTTAAGGCATCTAGTTATTAGAAATGACATTTATGTCCTTCCACATCAAGACCTGTTGCTCTACCAACTATTTCATAGTGATTCCTTAACCCATTGATGAACTATTCCTTAGTTTATTGCCTGAAACCATCATTACTTGATCTATGCATTCACATGAATTTTATTTAATAGGAACATTGAACTAATAACAAAACTCCTGTATTATTATTGAACTGACAAAGAAAAGTTTTCTTGGCTTTGTACAAGGAAATTTAGAAGATGGGAGTGGGTGTGTAAGTCTGCCTCACATCATAAAATTGTGGTTCAGTAATAAAGTTGGAAAAATAGGCATATGGTTATTTATAAGTAGAATTTAGACTGTGCTATTTCATCACTAAATAGGACTTATTTCTCCCTGGTTATAAATGATTGTGAGATTTGGAAGCAAGATGTATTCAAACCTCATCATCAGAGCTGGGTGGTTTTATAGCTACTAATATGAACACAACATATTTGTGTATTTGTTGCAGTTTACAAAGTATTTTAAAGTGAATTAAAAATAAATTGTATATTATATAGTAGTTGATATTTATAGAAAATGTTTGCATACATTATTTAACTTGGAGCTGTCTGATAATCCTGTGAAAGTGGGAAAACAGGCTTTTTTTACAAATGAAAAACAACAACTTGGAGTCAGTGAAGTTATTTGCATTTCTCACATCCTCACTGCTAATGAACATTAGGTCTCTGTTTTGAATCCTGGCAGCCATGACTACTCATTAGTATGTTTTTCCCTGTGTTACCTCCCTACCTCCACATGACAATGGATTATTAAGTATGATCAATTGCACAAAAGGTATAATGTATGATTTTTTTTGCAAATGTAGATATTTTCTTTATTGAAGTTAACATATTTCACAAGTATCATACCATTCTTTTCTTACCCCCTTCTCCCCACCACTCACGCCACACAAAGAAAAGGTATGTCTCATTTCATTAAAAGGAATAGAGACCTAATGAACTTCACTGGGCCAAATCACAGTATAAATAAGTTATCTCCTAGTTTTCTGTGATCCAGTAGCGCACTGTCAAATACTCATGTGACCATGATCTTCTGTTTTTAAAAGTGTGACAGTCTGTGAAAACACAAGAATCCATATCATAGCTGATGCAACAAAATAAAAAGAAAAGTAATGATGTGCCTCAGTTCAGACCTGGTAGCAGAACCACAAAGCACCCACCTTTTAGATATATGGGGCCATTTGAAAAAATAATGAATCTAAATTCATATCGTTTGCAAATATAAAAAATACTCTGAACTTATTTTTTTCTCCACCAACAAAGCATAACACAAGGTTATTTTTAAGCAATATTAACCAGTGCAGGAAAAAAAATGTCTAAATCTATTTACTATTCTCTATGCATTTCTAAATTTGATACACTTATGTAATATTATTAAATACATATGTAAGTATTTATATCAAACATACATAAATTTAAAAACAAATTCCATATATATGACACTTAGAAATATTGTAATATTTCACTCTATGAGGGCTAGTGCAAGTTTTTTTAACAAATGAAATAATTTTTTATAAAATAAATATATTTATCTCTCTTCATTATTAAATATATCAACTCCAAGTCTATCATAACCAGCATATTTAACTAAAAAGTATATATAATCTACATACAACCTTATTTCTGCAATGTTCGATCTAGTGTTGGCTGAGGACAAGCATTATTTCATCTTCCCCACTCCAGACCCCACCCCAGATACAGGAACAGTTCATCATGCTCAAAAACAGGCTCTCCGTAAAGTGCTCAGGAGATATTAATATATGTTAGAGAAAAAATGAGATTCTGTGTAAATTCATTTTTTTTAAACAAAGCTTGACACAAAAAGACTTTACTATTGATGTGTAATGTGAACCTGTTCATGTACAATGCATTGATTCTCCTAGATGAGATTCTTTGGGAAAATATTTCTAGACTTCAACCTGAGGATTTGTGTTTCTATTAAATCACTGTGACTTCGATACAATGCAAATACAATACAACTCAATTGATGTTGATAAAGTTATTAATGTAAAGCTATATATAGAACTTTGATCTTTTTTTTAATAGTTTACAATTGATAAAATATTTCCTATCTGAGAATCAGTGGGACATTCCTATTAGGAACAATGCAAAGGAGTATTTTCCTCTTTGCAAATGTATTCTTTTAATCAGGTTGAAAATTTCAGCCTTATGCTTGAAGAGAACAGATTTTTTTGTTCAGAGATTCACTAATTGGCAAGAATGAAAACTAACTTTCCTGCTTTATGTGCAGGACACACATTATTATATCCAAATTAGGAATCTCTAGATGTTTTTTTTTCTAAAAAATGCCTTCAGAGAGTGAAATGATTATCATCTCTCTTTTATTTCTCCTATGCTACATTTTAAAATAGTTTTGAGTGGTTTACTTTTTACCAGTTAATACATTATGAAGATTTGATTTTAACTTGATCTTTCTTACCTCAAAGCAGGAGCAAGAGACAAGTTACACCATTCTGAGGGCAAGAGGCACAAATGTTACCATCAATAGCCTCAAGCCTGACACTACTTACGTATTCCAAATCCGAGCCCGGACAGCAGCTGGATATGGGACCAACAGTCGCAAGTTTGAGTTTGAAACAAGTCCAGACTGTACGTATTACTTCAGTGTACTGTGGTTGGGGGGAGGGGAGATGGTCCAAAGGTGTCTGATATTTCACTCTCACTCTCCCTGCATTTTAACTGAGTGTGATACATTGAAAGTATACTGCTTGGAACATTGAACAATTTGCATAGCATTGGGTCTGAGCATTTGTGTTTGTATGTACATCTGTGGTTTGTTCTTTTACAAATAAAACATATTATAATGCCTAGAATGCTTTTGGTTTCCTATTAGTCATAAATTGTTCTTAGGAACATTAAGTAGTATGGTAACACACTTCCAGGACCCACTAATACAGATATTCCAAGTTCAGTGATTGATTGACAAAACTTTCTGATCCATGTGATCCATGAGGATCTTAAGTTTGTTTTAATCCTTAAGACAGTCAGCCTTGTATTACTTGGACATTAAGGATTTTTTAAAATCTGATTTATGACCATTTGAATAATCCCATCTGTTTGACCCCAAATTTGGCTAAAACTGATCTAAAATTTACAAACATTATCCTAATAATATTTTCATTTTCTTTAAATGAATTTGCTTCATGTTAGAAAAGTTTTCTGTTAAATATATATTTTCAAAAGATAAAATCATGGCTGTGGTGCTAATATAAAATGAACACAAGCTAAAATTTTATTTGACTTAATGTTACTAATAAAAGGTTAAAATTGGTTCAAAGGAAAATTTAAAGGACAGATTCATATTTGTATGTGTGTGTAAGTAATCAGCAATACTTAAACTTGATAATAAATCCCAAACTAGTGAATATTCTATAGAAAAATAAGTGTAATTATCCCACCCACAGCACATATCAATTATATCTCTATTGAATAAGTGTCACTGTGACTGTGATGAAAAAATCATATGCGTCACTATAAGTTCTCTTCAACTTAAACTCACAGCTGTAAAATAGCCCAGAATCAAAGGCGAACACCTTTTAGAAACAGCTTATCCAGGAAGGATGTAATAATTCCCAGCCCTCCACTGAAAGGAAGCCAAGTAATCTCTTTTGACTGTTCTAATTTGTCATTCTCCCGTGGCACCGATATTTTCTATTATATAATTATTTTTTTTTCTGACATAAAATCACATTGTTATTGGTATGGTAAAATTTTATGCTCAAATTTTATACCTAATAGAAACATTCATGATTAACAAAAAAAAATTATAAACACTGTTTAAGTTAATGTGCTAGACTAAATATTTTATGGCACACTTTTTTTGTCAGACAATCTGAAATGCAGCTTATAATAACAAGCTGTACATTCTGCAAAGTATTGAGATTCTAGTGTTTTAGAAGTCATTGGCTCACAGCTGAAACCTGACGATTCTATTTGTAGGAGAGCTGCCATCCTGAAATACACAAATCTGTACTCAGGCCCTCCCCTAATCCTCCTGTGATGGAATGAGCACAGAGAAACCTCTCTCTTAGGATACTTGAAACAAAATGCTGTAAAATACCATGGAAGTGCATGTGAACAATGTTTAAAACAAATTAAATATTTTAGATGACAAAATACCATTCAGTTTAGCATTAGAAATTATACATCCTTTCACAATTTTAAGAGGTACAAAACTAGTTTCTTGCTTTGAAATGATTATAGATTGCCTTTTATCAAGATTTTACATGGTTATTAGAATTAACAACAACAAAAGCTATATTTGATTCACCAAGAATGATCCGAAATCACAGAAATAACAAAAGCAAATGTTTTTTATATCTTGTGCTATAAATTAGGCATATTGAAGGCAGGAATGTCAGATTGCCATTAGATAAAACTTTATGTTGATGCACTATTTTGCAATATCAATCTAATCGTATATGTTCTTCATTGGTACTAACCCTATCTGATAAGTAAATTTGTTAAAACAATAACAATTTCTAAACTTCTAATGTAATTACATATTTACCACAGACATCGCTGTGGTTGTGTTATACATGAACTTCTCATGAGGCTTCAGTGTGTGAGACTTAAGGAATATTCCATTTTAAAACTGCAGATTCCTAGGCTTTTTGCCAAATAAGGTATTTTTTTTTTAGTTAAAACATATTTTATTGATTTTTTTACATAGAGGAAGGGAGAGGGATAGAGAGTTAGAAACATCGATCAGAGAGAAACATTGATCAGCTGCCTCCTGCACACTCCTTACTGGGGATGTGCCCGCAACCAAGGTGCATGCCCTTGACCGGAATCAAACCTGGGACTCTTCAGTCTGCAGACCGACGCTCTATCCACTGAGCCAAACCAGTTAGGGCACCAAATAAGTTTTTTATAATTGCAGTACTTACATTGCTTGAGAGAGAGCAGATAAAAAGAGGATAAAATGAAAAATACAACCTTTTTAACATCTCTCTCTCCAGTTATTTTTTAAAAAGCTGAGTTACACAGTTTGATTTTTTTAAAAATATATAGAAACTTATTCTTACTGCTTCACCATAGAATTCTTCCAGACTTTAAATATAGATGAGAAAAAACTGCCCATTGCTTTAAGGGGAAAAGGATAAAATCAATTCTTACTCCATTTTTTAAAAATAAAAATGATATACAGTTGACCTTTGAACAGCTTGGGGGTTAGGGGTGCCGACCACCTGTGCAGTAAAAAATGCACACATAATTTAAGTTGGTCCTCTACACAGATGGATTCCAACCACAAATCAAAACTACATTTTCATAAAATACTCTAAGGATTTAAGACTCTTCTTTGTTACATATTAATATTTAGTAGACATAAAAAGACTTGTGTTTAGATTTTTTAACAGCTTGCTGTTTGCTCTGTTTTTTATTTATTTATTTTTAAAATATATTTTTATTGATTTCAGAGAGGAAGGGAAAGGGAAGAGATAGAAACATCAATGATGAGAGAGAATCATTGATCTGCTGCCTCCTGAAGGGCCCCTGCTAAGAATTGAACCTGTAACCCGGGCATGTGCCTTGACTGGAATCAAACCTGGGACCTTTCAGTCCGCAGGTCGACGATCTATCCACCGAGCCAAACCAGCTAGGGCTGGGTTTTATTTTTAAAAATTATAAAAGTTCTCATTCATAGCACAAAAATATTTCTTGGTTGAGTATAGTATATTTTTGAGCTGGAATTCAGATAACATTTTCTGAGCTTGATTTATAGTAAAGATACGAAGGCACAGTAAAGCATATATTTTTCTAGGTGATTTAAAATGTTTTGTTTTTTTACATATCAGTGCTTTACACTTACTCTCACCCGCCTTTAACAGATTAGGAAACTGAGACATAGAGAAGTTAAGTAAGCTTCCCAAAGTCACACAGCTGGTAGGGAGGGGTCTGATTCTAGAACTCATATATGAATACAACAGTATTTTATTTGATCTTGTTCTGCAAGCTATTCAAATACTATTATTTCTTTTTATACTCGGTCTATGACAGAGAACTTATGTTTTTTCTGAGGTTGCATGGCTAATAAGTGGGGTCAATGAGCCTACAACCTCCAGATTGTGGACTTCTACTGATTCAGCCCTGCTAGTTTACATACTAAGGAAAAGGATGTTAAACTAAGACACAGAGAACATAGAATGTATCAGAGTCAAAGGACTTTCCTAGATAAAGGCAACATCCACAAAAGCAGGGAGTGCCAACATGCTTGGGAAAACAGACAATCCATCTGTCTGAAAACCCTCAGTGGGCAGAACCTGTATCCTCAATAAGGCATCTGTGGTGATTCAATTATTATTTGTAAAGTAATTATAAATGTTCCTGGTATAGTAGGCGGCGTGTATGTGTGTGTGTTTGTGTGTGTTGTGTTTAAATAACAGTGCATAATTTGAGCATCCAAGGAATTTTAAAAGCAAAAACATGTGGAATAAAACTGAGTTTTGGAATTGGAGGATTCCATGAATGTTATTACTCTCCAAGAAGATGAACACTAGGGACAATTTAATTAGTATTCCTGAGTGCTTCCCACCTCCTTTTTGTTGTTTTTAATACAATGACATGCAGCAACTTTAATCTCTGGGACCCTATTATTAAGGCAGCCTGACAAAGGTGGAATGGGATCACTATATAGAGAATTCTTATACCAAGATTAGACATTCATATGTAATTTTGTAGAACAGAGTACTTTTGCAAAGCTTTCACTAGGGAAATGCAATACTAAAAAATATGTATTTATTAAGCACTTGCTATGTGCTTGGGACTGTTCTAAATAAGTGTTTGACTTTATTAACTCATTTAATCTCACAAGATCACATTATGTCACACAGCAAGTAAGTACCAATCCAAGTGTTCTGGGTCGGGAGAGTGAGCTCACAACCATTTGATTTCAGGGAGAAAAATCGGCACAATGCCACTTAAAGCAAGGAGAGCAGTTTGCTTGTAGGAAAACATATTTAAATTGAATTTCTAAGACATGGAATACCAGTTTTTAACAGTATTCCACGTAAAATTATTAAACAACTCAATAACACAAATTTAATCGATATTATTAACTCAAATGTTTGCTCATTTCAGTAACAAACAATGATCTGAGTTTATATGTCTCCGGGATTCATAGATATTGAGAGCTGGTGGAATGGTAGAGAAGTCCTATTTTAATACTGTATTTGACAGAACAACAGCGACTTCTTTCTTCTATCATTTTTCCCCTTCCAGTTTTGCAACCTTTATTTTTAAAACTGACTAAAATTTACCAAATAATTCAGCACTTGCTGCTCTCTGTAAGTTACCACAGTGTACAAAATAAAAAGCATGAGATAGAGTTAATAGTATGTGTTTATAGAGCATTATTGAATCGCTATGTTGTTATTTTACAGATTATTCACAAATCTATAGCTAATGGGTAGAGATGTAACAGTCCAGGTGTTTAGGAAGCGGATGTTCAGATAGAAGTATGAGAGCTTTCTATGGGGAAACGCAGATAACCGGTAAAAACGCTGGAGCAGAAGGGGACAAGCAGCGCCTCAGACTGAGATGTAGCTCAGCCATCTGTGAAGAACCAAGGGGAGGAGAAGGGTGGAGGGAGGGGAGTCTCAGGCAGCAAGGCAGTTCAGAGGGATTCGCCAATCTGATGGGTCGCTCCGGAGTGAAGGAGAGTGCTGCCCTGGGCAGACTGGGCTGGCTCCTGTCCCCTTGTCAGGTGTAGTCACTGAGGAAGCCTGGCCTGTGCTGTGCGTGTGGCTGCAGGGGATGCTGGGGGTGCAGCAGCTGGAGGCCGTCTGCCCACTGAGGCTTGGCATCAGGGAGATCCAAGCAGGCACTCCCAGGACTGCCACCGTGGTGTAAACATTAGTCCGCTGGCAGGAAAGAATAAAGCGCGGCAACAGTTTATATTAGGAGTGTGCATGCCGTCCTACAGGCTCAGAGCTCCTTTTACAAATGCTTGCAAAACTTCTACCAGGCCATCAGCCATGTTTCTTTATCTGCATCATTTAACCAGTCCTAAAACCGCATTATTTTAGAGAAACCTTCCAAATGTAGATTTCGATCAGGCTGAGCATAGATATTGGCTTGCTTTCGGAGAGGTGATGGCATTCAGATAACCAAACTTCCTCTTCTATACATCATTCATTCATTTGTACGTTCAGCATTTACTACAAAATAAATATAGGTTAAAGTATGAGCAACTGAAGGTTGTTCCAGGAACTGTGTGTGTTTTAAAAAGTCTAGAATAGGACATTTATGGAGTTTGCTAGCAGACGAAGCTGGGGATTGGGACAGGGGACAGATTTAATGAGCTTTACATCTTCTGCTACAGAATTTGCATTTTATCCTGAAAGTGGAGAGCCCTGCAGAAATTTTATGCATTATAATGACATAATCAAATTTCATGGTTTAGGAAAAGAGACACTGGTCAACAGGAAAAGAGAAAGACATGCAAATAGAGACTAATTAGGACTTTCTAATTGTAATCCAGAAGAGAAAGACATAAACTAAGATATCGTAAAGGGCTTTGTGGTGAATTGGATATAGAATAATCAGGAGAGGGAGTGGACAAGGTGACTTCATACTTATGGTCCACACCTTTGCCACCAAACGTGGTCTGCATCACCTGCATCAGCATCACTGGGAGCTTGTAGGAAATGCACAGTCTCAGTCCCCACTCCAGACTGAAATAGAAACTGCCTTTTCCAAAAGATACTCAAGTGGCTTGTGTGAACATTAAAGCTAGAAAGCTTTTGTCCAGGACAAGGGTCAGTAAACTTCCTGTGAAGGCTTAGATAGTAAGTATTTTAGGCTTTGTGTGTATATATAGTCTCTGTTGTTCCACTCTACTGGGCTATTTATTATAGTGCTAGAGGCCCAGGGATCCAGTCTAAGCTGGCAGTCAGACATCCCTCTTGCAGTCCAGGGCTCTTGTAGTCCGGGACCCCTCGCTCCTTATTGCTCGCCTGCAACGGAGGCAGGAGAGGCTCCCGCCACCGCCGCTGCGCTCGCCAGCAGTGAGCCCAGCTTCTGGCTGAGCAGAGCTCCCCCTGTGGGAGCACACTGACCACCAGGGGGCAGTTCCTGCTTTGAGCGTCTGGCCCCTGGTGGTCAGTGCACATCATAGCAGCCAGTCATTCTGCCGTTTGGTCGATTTGCATATTAGGATTTTATTATATAGGATAAAAGCAGCCATATACAATACACACATGAATGAATGTGTCCAAAACAATTTTATTTATGGACACCAACATTTAAATTTTATAAAATGTTCAAGTCACAAAATCTTTTGGTTTTGACTTTTTACAACCTTTACAAAATGTAAAACCATCCTAAGCTCCTGATTTATACCAAAACTGATGGCTGGCCAGACTTTGCTCCTGGGTGACTTTTGCCAATACTTTGGTGAGTAGATGAATGATGGGCCATTTGCAAAGGTAGAGAATACAGGGAGAGGAACAATGCATTGGTGGCATATGTTGAGGCCCATAAGACAGCTGTTACATCACCTTTCAAATAAATGTAAATATTGGAGACTAAACCAGCTTAATTAGGAAGCTTTTATAATTCATTCTGAGAAATCATATCTGTTCTCTGTGTCGTTCCTCTGCTGACTTCCGGTGTATCCGTTGAGTTTCTTGCCATTGAGGATAGAGAAAAGCAGTCCAGCACATTTCACACACTAGACACTCAAGTAGTATTTGATTGATGCCATTGAAACAGAATATTTAATCTCATTAATTATAATTTTCACACAAAATTGTAGTAAATGTCTGTTTTTTTCATTCTCAATGAAGAATTACTTCTATATTATACCAGACAGTAGCCATATTTCAGGTGAAAGCAGAATAAATATGACTGAATTTATCAGATTTTCCATGTAGCTTTTAGTTACGATGTGTTAATGCCTGGTCTTTTAAATTTTTTTTTCCCTCTTCAATCTCACAGCTTTCTCTATCTCCGGTGAAAATAGCCAAGTGGTAATGATTGCCATTTCAGCGGCGGTAGCAATTATTCTCCTCACAGTTGTCACCTACGTTTTGATTGGAAGGTGAGTTCACAGTCTGTTTTATAACTTACTTTTATTATTGCTTTGCTAGCTCCCCCAATTGTTGCTAAAATCTGAAGTGTGCTCAGTAATGTATGTTAACAAATCAGAATGTCTCCATTTGCATTCTAGATCTTTCTTTCCCTTTTCCCCTCTCCCTTTTTTCTGTTTCTTCATCTCTAGTTTTGGTTTTCTTTTTTGCATTAACTTCCGGCCTCACTCTCCAATACACACCCCGTCTCTTCTCTCTTTTGACCACATTCCTAGTTTTTACTTTTCCCCCTCACTCTTAAAATACACCCCAGATTTCCCTGACACTTTCTCACCCAGAACAGCACTAATCACTAACAATGGAGACTTTACCCTTCGTTCATTCTAACAGCAGTTGTTAAAAAAAAAAGAATGCTATAAACACCTTCGGAGGCCATTATAAAAATTCAGCTGAAGGGGTCTGCACTGTGGGAAGCAGCTCTACATATCTCCTCATTAGGCAGCCTCCCAGGGTCCCCAGGGAAAGGGGCTTTCTATGGAGGATTTAGGAAATACAAAGTCATTAAACTTTCACTAAAGCATTTAATTGTTTAAGAAAAACGCTTTATGTTTTCTGCTTTGTACGTTCCGAGCATAGATAATTGTTTAAGTATATTTTCTTCCTGTGTTCTCTTCCCTCAATTTCCCTCTAGGTTCTGTGGCTATAACAAGTCAAAACATGGTACAGATGAAAAAAGACTTCATTTTGGGAATGGACATTGTAAGTTTCTAAACTGTTGTGGTGTTTTGGTTTTACCATTTCGGTTTCAGCAGTGGTTCATTTATGATTGGGTAACTTTCCCCTGACAAAGATAACTCAAAAGTAGTATTTTTGGGGGGGAAATGAGCAAATTAAAATTATTTTAAACAGACAAGGAAATGCATGACTCTGCATCAAGTAATTCTTGCATGGCCACATTTAAGCAGACTTAAGCTAAAGCAAAGGGTAACCGGTGGTTTATATTCAAATAGTGCACATGACGGGAATCAGAACTGTAGTCAGCTTTGCGTAGCTGAAAGGCAAAGCGTATCTTCAAATTTCTTATTACTAGTCCTTTGCTAAAATCTAAATAGGATCCCTTTTTCCGTCCTAACTGCCAGGTAAATAGAAACAACCTCTGTTTATGTAAAATGCCTCACTCCATTTTGTCAGCCAACCAGGAGAATAAACTGTTTATTTTGGAGTTACATGATATCCAATCAGTAGGAAAGCCAGCACTTTCCCCCCATATTTTAATACCAACCAATTTAGTATTTGAAAAAAATATTTTCTAAGAGAAATACTCTTTTAGGAAACAAAGTGTTTATGTCTAATAAAAAGACTCATTTTTATTTTCTTCTGGTGAAAGGAATCATCCCAAATTCTTTGCTTTTCCAGAATATGGCTCAGTTTAATGTGGGAATTACTAATCAGTGGCCTTAATTCTCATGGAAATTAGTATGGAGACGATACTCATATATAACGAGGGTAGTCTTGTAAACATTCCTTTCTTTGGCATTCACTATTGCCTTGCCAAGTTATTTTTAAGTCAGTGTGATGCTTCATTATCAGTCATTGGCTCTGCATCTAAACATTATAGCGTTAGTTGTAACTCAAGTAAAAACTTGATTCCCTGTTGCTAACGTGCAAGAGGGGCATACAGTAGCTTGAAGGAAAAAAAAAATCCCAAATGTAAATTGATGTGATGTTGACACAGTACCAGAGTTTACAGAGAGCATTGTTTGTTTTGTCCTCGTTGCTGTCATTATAGAATAATTCACAAAAAGAACCCACAAACTACTACCTTCCTAATATCAACATTTCATCATTTCAGATTAGTTAGGTTCCAAACTCAAAAGTCCTCAAAGTGTACATGAACAAATGACAGGATACTTGTTTAGCTTTTTCTTCCTGGTCTCTCAAAACACTGAAAATTGCCATGCTTAAATTACTCAGAACAGTTACGTTCCTTTGGATTAAGTTGCTTTTAATTTGAGTTGGACAATCAGTGTAAATATTGTTTTTAGAGCAAAACCATACTGATTTTGTTCTTTATATGGGAATTATAAATCTCATGAATTTAGAGCATTGATAAATTCCTGTGAGCCAATTGTAAGTAGGCTCTTTTATCACTCTGATCTGTTTTAGCTGCTGGTTTTTATGGTAAAGTTTGTTGAAACTTTAATTTTCTTCAAATGCACAATATCCTTATGATAGACAAACAAAAAAGAAATGCATTTTATCCTAGCTGCACAAAGTAACTTATATGCATGCCATAAACTTTCTGTGTCTTAATACTACAGCTGGTTTATTTCAGACCATTTATTTGGTATTACCTTAAAAAGCTCGAGCTATGAACTATTCCCCTCAGCCTTGTTACAAATCCCATAATATAGCTTCAAAAGGAAAGAAATGTGTTTCACCTCCTAAGATCCTGTCCCATTGCCCTCTCTGGCTGAGTCTTTCTACTTTTTTGCTATCCTTAGGGCAACTCATGCTGGTAAAATGGAAATGTAAATTATTGTGTTTGCACAGAATGAGCTGTAAAGTAGTGCAGCTTAACACGTGTGCATGTGTTTATTATCTGGTTTTCTTGACACAGCCCAGTTACTCTGTATGTTGCCCTTAATTATTGGTGTGGGGGGATTATGTGCCTTGTATCCTGACTCACCTGATTCCTGGAATCTCTGGGGTCAGCCGTTAAAAATCAGCAGCCAACACTACCACAGTGAGCAAGTCATTTTACTTGAGGGCGTGTGTGTGTGTGTGTGTGTGTGTGTGTGTGTGTGTGTGTGTGTGTGTGTTTGTGCACGCATGTGCGTGCGCGCGTGCATATTTGTATTGTTTCCCCAAATGTCATGTGGATGGAAAGCCATATACTTCAATGTAATTAATCAGAATGAATCAGTTGGTTTTATGTGGGAGTGATTATTTAATGTTCAGATTATTTGGTATTGAGGGATCACTCTAAAGCACAATTTCAAGGCTTTTTAAATCCAGTGTCATTATAATATTTGAGACATTGTTTCTGATCATC
This sequence comes from Eptesicus fuscus, assembly GCF_027574615.1. Lineage (NCBI taxonomy): Eukaryota > Metazoa > Chordata > Mammalia > Chiroptera > Vespertilionidae > Eptesicus > Eptesicus fuscus. The sequence goes on along the minus strand of NC_072475.1, from coordinate 86,905,300 downwards.
CACTTCATAACCTTCTTTGTAAATTCTGATGTCAGTAAATCTCTCACAAATGTATTTCCTTAAGTTAAAACAGGCAAGATATTTGTAGTCGTGTACCAGAATACATTTTTTAACCATATTTTTAAATTTTTTTCTTGGAAAATAAGCTAGGTTTTCTTCTGATGTTAACATTTTCTTATCTTGTTATTACTATTACTAGAGTAAAAGCAAAACTGGTTGATCATAAATCATAGCCTCCATTTGACGTGAGTCTTTATTAAAATGTAACCAAATTGACTTAAACAAATTCTGACAAGGCTTTATTTCCTAACATCTCTTAGAGTGTCTATGGTTACTTTTATTGTTTTCCTTACTCCAAAGCTTTTCTTTGCATGATAGTTTGAAAGTATTATAGGTTTCCTTAATATGTTTGCTTATTTTAAGGGTAAAGTGTTTTAGTACAGATAATGCTAGGAGTAGTTTTAGTGTCGTAATAAATTATAGTGAACCACCATAAGAAAGAGTGACTCTGCTGTCTGTTTTTATAGGAAGCAATAATGTTTATAATAATGGCAAAGCATGAGAACTGATCTATGAGCTCAAGAGAAATGGGCATTTCTGAGCCCAAATCCTGTATCCAAGAAACCTCAATGATAATAATAATTGTGAAAATATGAATGATGACTTTTAGGGGCACTAACTACATTACAGGCACTGGAGATAGGCACTTGAGTAACAAACTTTCTTCTCCTAGGTCCTCCACTTGCTCCCTCGCTCTCCCATTTCTATTTTGCTATCTCACAATCATCTGAAGAAGTAGTGAGGAAAATAGACTTTTACCTCCCATTTCTTCTGGTCACCATTTTTTGAAATAAATTTGATGTCTATAATTATTTACTTAAAACCTCTATGGAAGCTTTGCAGAAGCAAGAAGTATGTGGTGTAACCATGGAATTCCCGAAGTTGTACTGTAGGTCCACATACTGATCATTTTGTAGCCAAACTGTGGTCCTGGACTCACTGGTCTAATGTCCAGTGTGCTGAAGTTTCTCAGAACAGTTGCTGTCATCAGTTTCCACACCTCTTCTGTACAAAATACACACTGACGCAAAGAAATGTTTGAAAAGATAGAGTATTATTTTCTTTGTTATTTTAGGATAAAATAATCACTTAATATTCTAGTGTGATCAATGAGAAAATATATCATCATTAAGCAACCATGTTCCTTGCTAAAAGAATGTCATATACATATACTAGTATATATATTCTTTTTACTGATGTTATTAAAATTAAAAGGAAAATCAATAATATCAATTCATATACTATAGGAGTTAAATTACAATTTCCTTTAATGTTAGAGCATGTTTATGTACTTTAATAGCTCTTAGGTTTACTTTTTTAAAACTTAGTTTTCTTTCATAGAAAGTATATTGAACATTCTAAATTGTTTTTAATATGAGCTATTTTTCCAAATGATAGGAATATAATTAATATTAAATCAAATCCAAAATGACTTTTTTATATCTTTTGTCTTTGCTATTTTAATTGCAGAATATCATGGAAAATGTCACATTTAGAATAATAAAATAAATTATAAAGGGAGTTTATATTCAGTAAGCTATAATATGATTTATGTTTGGAATTTAGCTCCTTAGCACCATTATTAAACCTATATATAAATACTTACCTTGCCTTTAACTATGTTGAAAAGCTACACAATAAGATTTCACTTAGTTGATGCTATATTACTATATACATGCAATACCCACATTATGTATACATAAATTCACAGCTTAAAGTAGACCTAGAGTTATTGTGGAGGATTTTGATTGTGAACATATTTTAATAAAAGCAGAATAATATCTGAGAGAAAACATACCGTTTTATACACTTTAATTAATTTATCTGTATTACAGCACTTATCCAACCTTATGAAAATATTTCATACACTTTTATTTATTGTCAGATGTGGCATTGTAATAAATACTTGGTTACTGTTTGTAGAATCATAAAGGTGTGATAGGGTGATAGTGTTCGCTCACTAATGCTACTATGAAATTACTGGACCTACACAATTTTGAACCATCTTCTCCTTAAGATCCCCCTTCTTCAATGTCCTTTTTTCTTCTAGTGTTTTTACAGAGAAAGCTCATTGTGGTTCCTCTTTACATTTTATTATGGGGAATATTTTGTATTAAGTTGTCAGTACTTAGTCCAACCTCTTTGCTGATTTCTGTGATATCTCAGAATAAACTAGAGGTTTGGTGCACTTTATCATAATGAGGATTGTTTTTAACCAATAATGTTATAAAATTTGTTCAACAAGGTTTTATAAACCTAGCTACAATAATATTTCTTCATCCTTCCCTTAAACAGTAAAACTTCCAGGTCTCAGAACTTACGTTGATCCACATACATACGAAGACCCTACCCAAGCAGTTCATGAGTTTGCTAAGGAATTGGACGCCACCAACATATCCATTGACAAAGTTGTTGGAGCAGGTAACCACCACAAGAAATCTCACTGCCAACCCACAATGTCAGTTACATGTTTACAACTATGAATAAGCATTCTCCCTGATGCCCTGGCGGGTGGCTCGTTGGTGGGAGCATTGATTGTCGCGTACACCACAAAGGTTGTGGGTTCAGCTCACTGTCAAGGCTCATACCGAGGTTGTGGTTAGAACCCAGTTAGCTGATGTACAGGAGGCAGCCGGTAGCTCTTCTCTCCCTTCCTCTCTCTCTAGAATCAGTAAACATCCTCAGATAAAGATAAAAAAAAGAAAAAAAGAATTCTCCTTGAAATTGCTCAGGTTCTCAGGCCTAATCATAGTGTGTGGCAAAAGAGTTTTACAACTGTGAGTGTGTGAAACACAAAGTTCATTCTTGTATTAATATTTATTAATTATTGCATTATTTTTTTTATATAAACAACTGTAAACCCACTTTTGCTCCACCTGTATATTGCTATGAAAAGGGACATTTTCTGACTTAATGATCAAAGGCAAGCAACAAATAAATGGAGTATTTAATGGAATGTAATGATTTCAAAGGTGCCAGACCTACAGACTCACAGACCACAGGCCAGCTTTTTATTTATTGAATTTCAGAGGCGGCAGCAGCAACAGCTCAGTCTTCCCAGGGCTACGCTGATCATGTGTCACAAAGACCATTAAGCTAAATAGGGATAATAGGATAAAAGTGTGTTTTACTTTAAGCCCACTAAGTGGAATTTGGGATTTGTAGAAAAAAGGTAATTTTAGAATCCTCTTCAGAATTTAAAAAAATAGACAGCACAAAATAATATCATAAACGAGACATTCTAAAACACAGATTTCATGACAGTTAGCTTGAGTAGTTTAAGTAATGTGAAGTGCTCCATTTTAATGGTTGCCTGTAACTTTATAAACTATTAATTTATTTGTGTCAAAGCTTGTTTTCATATAGAAATCTCTTTTTCTAATCAGTAATTTTGCTATACCATAAATTCATAAATACCATTTGAGTGATTATTAACCGCTGTTGCATATTTTTAATAAAATTATAGAAAGTTATAAAATAACTATTTTACACACTGAGACATAACATATGAACATCCGCAGTGCATGCAGTGTGCATTTGAACAAAACTACTACTCCAGAGTAAAAATACACAATGATGTGCATTAATGGTTTTACACCATCATCTCATTCTTCAATATTGGTCTAAAAAAACCTCACAAACTAGTTATTTTGATGTGGGAAATAGACTGAAAAATTAGCTTATTAAATTATCCGTAATACATCAGAACACATTTTCTGTAGTTGTATATTTATGACTGATGCTTCTTTATACAAATGGGCATCTAATGTTCTCTGCTGGGTTTGTTTGGTTTTTTTTTTTATACACCAAAGCAGTATTTAGAATGCAAGCAGTATTTCCTATTATCCAGGACAATCAGAGTAATTCATATTATCTAAACAAAATGATAACTTACTAACTTTTCTCTTCTAGAAGGAAATTTGAGGTGGTGAACACACAATGCAATATACAGATGATGTATTATAGAATTGTAAAAAAATTATCTTCTAATGTTCTCAATGTTGTATCATCTTAAATGTCACACGTGTAGGCAATATTAAAATATTTATCTAGTGCCTGGCCAGCGTTGCTCAGTTGGTTGAGCATCTTCCCGTGCACCAGGAGGTTGAAGGTTTGATCCCTCAATCAGGGCACATGCCCAAGTTGTGGGCTTGATTCTGGGTGGAGGAAGTGCAGGAGATAGCTGATTGATGTTTCTCTCTCATAGATGTCTATCGCTCCTTCTCCCTTCCTCTCTATGAAATCAATATAACGCATTAAAATATTCAGTTAGTGATTCATAAAAGCAAACTAGAGTGACTTCTTTTTTCATAGTCTAAGACTTAAGAATAAACAGTCACCATACATCTAATCCAGTCACAAGAGTTCTGCATTGCTTATTCTTTCATGTGTGCAGTTCTGCTTTGTGTACTGCTCTCTGGTGCACAGGCTTCTGATCACTGTTGGATGTTGCCCCAGGAGAGTTCAGTCTTCTCCATCATGGAAGCTGCAGTAGCATATGCAACACACGTACTCTGAGTGCTCAACTGGCCAGGAGGAAAAACCCACTATTCTCAGCCAAGGTCCAGAAGGCCAGACAGACACATTAGGGCATTGAAATCTGAGACCCTCCCCATAAGTTAAAGCGTACATATGCAGATGCTATTCAAAAAGCCAGAGATCTATTTCACAGCGGTGTGAAACAAAGCACACTCATTAAAAGTGGTATCTGATAAATGAGATAAAGGGAAAGCCTACTATACTAACTCAATAATTCCTGATTAAAGATTAGGACAGATCCTCTTTTTTTCTTTTCCTCTTCAAACGTATTTGTAAAAAAAATTAGACATATGCCCCATTTTCAGGGTTCTGCAGCCAATGTTGTCATTTGCCACATTAATGGCAATAAAGCAATGCCTATTTTGTTTGCAAATAGGTATATCTTCAAGGTCAGTTATGCTTGTCCTGGAAGACTTCAGTGTAAAAGGCTTGGCATTACCAATTATAAATTGTGAAATCAAGATTTTGAAATATTTTGTTGTAAAATTTTAAATATCTACAAAAACAGATGAAAAATAAATCAAGAGTATAATGAACTATCAGGTACCCATTTCCACAACAACTACAGTCACAATCTACTCATGGCCAGCTTTCTTTCATCTATACACTCACCCAGTTTTACATCCTTTTAACTTTTACAAATAAGGTTGTACATTAAAGATGAATATTTGTGCTAAATTGATTAGCAACTATCTCATATTCTTAAAAGGGTTGAGTATCTTGGTCAATGACAGAAATTTCACAGCCAATGACATATACAGAAAGACTCTATAATTGTGGGCTAATTCTCTAATTTTCAGTCAGACATTTTATATACAAAGAAATGGGTATAACAAAAATTCCTAATTTTATTCCCCAATCTATCATTTCAAAGATTAAATATTGAAATTTTTCTAAAGGTAGAATATATTTATTTAACTCATAGTCTATGCTAAGCATTCACATGTATTTAATTTTATTAGCCTTGTAGATAAGTATTGGTATCTTAATTTCACCAGACGAGGAAACAAAAGCTGAACATTTGAATGGTCCATGGTCACATAGCTATTAATTAGGAAAACAACATTGAAAACTTGTACTTTTCAACTTCAAAGTCCATGCTGCACATTGATGATCACAATACACTTTTTCTAGATATTTGTGAGGATTAATTTGATTATTCATGTATAGTACTTAGCTGACATACCAACTTGTTTCTTATGTATTTTTATTATGATTTTTTATTAAAACACTAGAAGGAGAATGGGCTTTGAAGCTAGTGCAGAGAGTCATTCTACTTAAAGTACATGTTTCCTCTATTTTAAATGAAATCAGTGTAAGAAAATTTACTTTGAGCAATTTTGCATTGTGCATCTTAAATCAGAAAACAGTATTTTAATTCTCATAAATCACACTTTCTTTCAAAAGACAAATAATGCTGCATTTATTGAATTAAAAAAACCAGCAGTATCTTTCTAAGTGACCCTCCTAGAACTGTGCTTTTACATAGAAATAACTGAACCTAAATTTCCTTTCTTATAGGTGCAAAGTTAATTGAATATGGCCACATAAAACTGGGCTAAATAGAAAGATCAGACACTGCATTTGCCCAGTCTTTGTTAAAATTTTAAGAGTTCTTTTAAATTATTTTAAAGAGAATTAAGTAAATATTTCTAATATCTACCTGATTAAATAATCACATTTCTAAATTTTGTAATTTTTATAAATTAGCATTACTGAAACACCATTTTCTGAATTTTGAAGGTAGATGGATATGTACAGATATCCCAATGAGAACATAGAAAGAAACTCTAAGTGGTCTACTTGAAATTCAAACTCTTTCCTTTGGTCTCCCTACTGAGGGGTACTTTTACAAACTGCTGTCCTTCACAAATACTCATCCAATATGACATTAATTTTGCTATCACACTCATCATCACAACCATCTCTTCTTACATTTAAACAGTATTTGAAGTGTTAAAAGCACTTTTATATTTGTTCTTCAATTTGATCTAACACTTGAGAGGTAAGTTGATAATTTATTCTTCTTAAGGTAGGTTTGAACTCAGGAAAATAGTGACTAACACAACATTTACTATGTGTCTGGTACTCTCTTAAGTGCTTCACATACATTAATTCCTTTAACTGCACAAAAATCTTATGAGAGACACAATTGGTGTTCTTATAGATAAGGAGAAAAAGGCACAGAGAGGTTAAGACACTCACTTAAAATCATACAGCTAATAAGTGACAATGGCAGAATTACACCGTAGACAATGTAGTTCCAGAATCCATGCTCCGTCCCACAGCTCTGTGCGGTCTGGCCTGTAACCTGACAAGTGACATGTCACTTAGAATAAGTGGTGATGACATCCAAATTTAAAACGCAATGTATTACACCATGTTGGCTCATGATAATGGCAGAACTTTCAGAAAATGAAAATTCATTATAAATGCTTCCTATAAGGTTTGCTCAAACTTAATGCTTACACAAAGGAAACTGCAGCTCTGGCAATGTTCTTATGGTTCTGTACAAGGAAATAAATTCTTACTCTTGCTTACAAACTCTAAATTCTTGATTAATTTGCATCATAATTTCTCCTCCTAATACTCATATAACACATTTTCCCTTGGATTTAAAAGGATCAATGAACGGTCTCAAGTTCTTCCCCTAATTCTCCCTATAATCCTATGGAACACTCTAGCTACAGTTATTGCTATCTTCTCTGCACTTCCTCAAGGGGAGAAATTAGATCTGCCTTCTTTACCATTACATCTGTGTTGTTCACCGTGTCTGTCATAATGGTGCCAATTGATGAGTATTTATTAAATAATGTCTGACTAACTGATTCTGGGGCCTTAAGTAACTTTGACAAGTTGCAGCATGTCATGGTTTTTAAAATAGGGGCAAGACTGGATTTCTAAGAAAGCATCAAGCCTGGTCAGTTTAGAGCTTCCTGGACAGAAGCAAGTCATTTCTAGTGATGGAGTTACGAAGTCGATAGGGCCACTTGCTGTTTCTGGGGCGAAAGCTACTTACCTGGACAACAAATAGAGAAGAAACAGCTCGCTTCTTGACACCTTCTTTCTGGTTGACCATTGGGGCATGGAGCTTGTACAAAAAGTCACAGTGAGGAGGTTGGACCAAAAATATGACCACATTCCACACACATTCTGAAAATTGAGCATGTACTGAATCTTTGTCAAAAACAAATCTTTCTTATTTGATATTTTAAAAATATTTTAGATGCCTAATAATTTACACAATATTAATAATTCTTCTGTGAATATGAAACATTATAAGTGTAGCACTACTTTGTGGCTACTACTATGGCAACAGTGGGGACAAAGAAAAGAATGTAAAAGGTCTCTGCTCTCCAGAAGCTAAAAATCTGCTGAAAGAACAAATAACAAAAACAATGGATGTGAAGATATTGCTCAAACTAGTTCTAGGCAATTTTTTACCAATTACATTAGACTATTTAAAATCAGCAACACTTTATATTCAACAAATTATGGAGTATTCATTTAAGAAAGTTTTTATTGAATCTAAAAAATATCTCTACAGTGATTCCATAGATAAAAATGTGGTATCATTTTTTTGTTGTTTTTTCAATTTTTAAAAATTGATTTTAGAGAGAGAGGCAGAGAGAGAGAGAGAGAGAGAGAGAGAGAGAGAGAGAGAGAGAGAGAGAGAAGGATTGATGTCAGAAGAAATATTGGTTGCCTCCTGCACACCCCTTACTGGAGATCCAACCTATAACCTGGGCATGTGCCCTGACCAAGATTTGAACTGGTGACTTTTTGGTGTACTGGACAACGCCCAACCAACTGAACCACACCAAACAGGGCAAAATAAAATGTGGTATCTTTTATTTGATGCTGTTATATTATGGTTCTCCTTCCAGAAGCCCAGGGAACTTTATAACAGTTTGTCAATAATGCAATATGCTGATACTCTAATAACATAAATTGATAACAGATGGTTTCATTTCCAGAGAGTCCAAGTATATAGTTAAATTGGCCCTCTTAGTAAAAACAGAAGAGTTAGAGACATCTGAAATTTCAATCAATGCTCAACCCATGCTTGTGCTGGTCTGTTGATTACTCTGAGGAATGGTAGCTATGAGAACAAGGAGTAAAAATTCTAATAGATATAGATTTCAACTGCCCCATATTCTTTCATATTACATTATCCACAGTGTGCTTCTTAAAAATATATGAGGCTTGTCACAAGGTCCATTTACTACTAGAGTGTGGATGTCCTGGGGCTTCTTAGGGAGGCTCAGGTTACCAGCTTCCAAAATAATTTGAAGGCCTACAGTGTACATCTTACAGACCCAAGGTGTAAATATTTGAATACAATTATTAAAGGGAAAGAATTGTTCTCTACTGATTTTTTATTACATGACTAGAGGCCCAGTGCATGAATTCATGCACAGTTGGGGTCCAGCCAGCCCAGCCCAATTGGCATATCAGGGCTGATCCTGTCAGAAGGAGGAGATGACGGGCGGTTGGCTGGCTGGCCTGCCTTGATTAGGGGTGGATCAGGGCCGAGCCTGCTGAGGGGAGGGGTCATGGGCAATTGGCCAGCGGGCCCAGCCCCCAAATGGGGTAAGGGGGGCTGATTGGGGGTCAGCGGCCAGGGGGAGGGGCCATGGGTGGTTGGCCAGCCGGCCCTGACCCTGATCAGAGTAAGGTTGCCGATTGGGGGCGGAGCTGGCTGGGGAGAGGGGCCACAGGGCAATTGGGGTGGTGGGGGCCCATATGGGGCAGAGCCGGCTGGGGAGAGGGGCTGCAGAAGGTTGGCTGCTGACCCCACTCCCCCATTGGGCCAGTTTGCTGGCCGCAGTGGGCGTCATAGCGACTGGTCATTCCGGTTGTTACGGCGTTCCATTGCTGGCTTTATATATATATATATATTTATATATATATTTGTTGTTGTTGTTGTTGTTGTTGTTGGGGTTCATTCTTCTGCATTCTAACAGGTGAATTTGGAGAGGTGTGCAGTGGTCGCTTAAAACTCCCATCAAAAAAAGAGATTTCAGTGGCCATCAAGACCTTGAAAGTGGGCTACACTGAAAAGCAAAGGAGAGACTTCCTGGGAGAAGCGAGCATTATGGGACAATTTGACCATCCCAATATCATTAGGCTGGAGGGAGTTGTCACTAAAAGTAAGTAAAGTCTAAAGTCGTAAGATCAACTTTTGTGTATGTTGAGCAGAGGTCATTTAAACCTGAACTCAGTCATTTAAGAAATTTGATCTTTTTTTTGCATAAGTATCTAAATGTCCTAACAAAAAGACCAGTTTAAGATTACCATGTCTTTATTTGACAAGAGAGCAAATACTAGTTATTTAACTGATCTGAGTGGGGTTAGCTAGTATTATATTGACAGTGATCTTAAAAAGCTTTAAAAAATTTAGAAGCTAAAAACTGGACATTAATACATGCTGATTAAAAGACAGGGAAGAAGTGAATTTTGGAGAAATTTCTGTTATGTAGAGTAGCAAGGAAAAACAATGTTTCAAGTTTGATAGAAATTGTCAGGAACTCCCAGCTAGCTGTCTTTTATTTTATTACTCACCACCTTCATTTAAGCTTCCAAGTCCTTACCCACCCCAACCCCCGGCTTTAGGGAAATTATGGGAGTTTCCGGAACACTTCTGAGCTATGAAGGTTGGGATCACTTTAGACCCAATGCCTTTTCTCTGTTCTCTGTGGATTTCAAATAATTCTAATCCACAGTCCCATGTGGCTTCTTGACTTGTCTGGGGAAGCTCTAGCTCACAGCCTGTGATAGAGATCTGAACTTATTTCCTTGATGGTTTCTCCAGCCAGACTCTAAATGAATCCCATGAGACAACTATGTGATTTTTGGCTCCGATCCCAATGAAAAGCTCTTGAGAATGCTCTGGGATTTCTTCTTTTTCCTTAAGATTTTAGAGCACAAAATGAAGAATAAGTTAAATTGGCAGCAAACTCTTTAGAAAGAAAGACAACATGGCAGGGAATTTGGCATCCATTAGAGGATAATTGATTGGCACCACATTTACATATTCTGTGGTTAACAATAGACATTACATATTATATTTTTCACAATGATATTTTTCTTTAACACTATGCAGAGCACTTTCTTAATGGCACTAATACCTATTCTCATTTTAGTGTGACTAAAACAGCAGTTCCTTCCTCAGAAAAGCATGGGATAATCAAAATATACTTTGATATCCTTTATAGTTTTCTTATATAATAAATGGGATTAAGAATTTAGCAATGTAAGAACTTAACCATAACATGTAAGCCCACATTAAGTCACATAAGAATCATTTTTTCTCTGTACTACTAAAAATTAGGCCATACTACTAGTAACACTAAAATATTTTCTGACAAAAAGACTTTAAAAAATTTTTAAATTAATAATCAAAACACTTTTCTCGGTAGTACAGATTAGGAAAATGTATGAATCCTTTGTTCCTTCAGGGTAAGACCAACCTACTTAATATCCACGGAATAGGATGATATCTCAGTGGTGTTTTAATAATCAGTCATTTATTTTTCTCCATAGCTTCCTTACAAAGTGGTTGTGCTTCATATCTTTAACCCCGCTGGGAGAGGAAACGCATTTAAACTTATGCAACCATTCTTCTTTTAACTCTCAATTTTTACAAGTTTTTCTTTCTGAGTTGGCTATTATATGTCCAACATTGTAGTGTGGAGATTATTTTTTTCCTACTACTATACTGTGAATTAGGTATATTACAATTTTACATTTGAACAAATGGTAACTAAAGAACAAGTAAGTTGTCTAATTGGAAAGTTCTAGATGTGGCATTGGTAACTTGGTCTGTTGGTTTTACCTCTATCACCAATTCTAGGCAAAAATATGTTTCTACTTTTTATCATTGTATTTGACTTATTTTATATATATATATATATATATATATATATATATATATATATATTTGACTTATCATATATATATATATATTGAATTATTTATCTTCCCTAAAACTTGAACATAACAGGGCATCCCTCAAACTTCAAAAACTTTCAGTGGCCAATTAATAACCATTAATGCTTAAAACAAATGTAAACTCTCATTGGAGGCAAGATCCATTTTATTTGATAATCAGCAACTTAAACAGAACCTGAATCATAATAGGTATTTAATTGACTAATGTTAGGAAATAAAAGATTGCTTGCTTGCTTGATTGATTGAATGAGTGAATTTTTAAAAAACACTCTAGTTTTCTGCCAATAGGTCTTCAGTGTTGGTTTATTTAACTGAATTCGTGTTTCCGAGTAGAATTGTGAAGCTGCTTGTAGCACGCCAGGAGTAATGAAGGAAGTGATTCCATTTTAACATGGGCACCTAATTTCTCCAACACCTACAACTATGTAAACACAAGATGCAAGTAACTATGAAAGTAAAAATTAGGTTTAAATTTAAGCTTATTGATAAGCTCTCGTATATTAACAAGTAAGAGTTGATTTTTTGCTTCCAGTGTTAAAAATTTTTATAACAAGTTGTTATATTTTGCTAGCTGCTTTTTATAAATTTGTTTACTGAATGGTAAGTAACATTAAGTTATAATAATTGTGGTAGGTTTTCTTTAGATATAAAATTGAAATAATCAAATATGAATTATGATCACCTGGCAAAGAAATCCATAAAACAATCCCTAAGACCAAAATTCAGGGGGAAAAGATTAAGAAAAAAAATGACCTTTAAATATTGTCAATAGTATGCATTTAATACCTTATTCAAACCTGATTCTGTGACATTCTAATATGGATTGTAACTACCTTATTCTTAGGGTAAAAGTTCTAAATTTGATATATCTCCCTGGTCAAATAGACATGTAAGAAGCTGCCAAATCTGACTGTATAAATCCCAGTCATCTCATATAGTGCAAGCATAACAGAGTAGCAGACTGAGAATTAGGTTTTGAGCTCCTTTACTGGCATATGTAAAAGCTCTAAGTCTGGCACCTGTAACTAAGAGAAAATAGAAATGCCTTAGAAAAAAAGTAATGCATTGCTTTTAACATATGAGTAAGACAATTTTTTTCACCAGAAGAAGTTATTCAACCCACTTCTATTATTTTCTTTGTTTCCTGAGACTATATAAAGGATAAAACAATCTACCTTCAAAGTCCAAACACACACACACACACACACACAGCTAGAGTTATGCAGAGCTTAAAATTTAATGAATAAAACAGCATTTAAAGAAGAGATATAATTGGTATCTGGATTAAAAATCAGGTCAAAGTTCAAGGTCTTACTCAACCCCACTGGTTATGAGACATCTGCATATCAGACCACTCACAGAGACTCACTTTCTTCAATTGTAACATGGAAGTAGCATTTCTATTTTACTATTTCCAGATACTTTAAAGATCAAATAAGATTATGTAGAAATGCATTGTTAAGTGGAATAGAGCTATAAAAATCTAAATTACCACTTCTGGCGAGCTTGAGGTTTTACCAATTAATCTTGGGAGTACAGAAGTAAATGCTTGAAAACAATTCATTTTATTTTTACTCAAAAATACCTTTTTATTATTGCTATTAATTGTGCTTTGAAGCACCATGTCTATTATAATGTATAATTTTCAGCTCATTTGGAGAAAGCCCTTTATCCGATCATTATATTTTCATTTATTTAAATTGAGCCATAAACAATTTTAATGGTACATTTTGAGCCTGATAGTCTTAAACAAGAGAAGGTGAGAGAGTCTCTGATCTCAAAGTAGCAGAAAGGTGGGGGCACAGTCTCTGCTCAGAGCTTGGCACTAACATGTGTTATCAATTTTAGTTGAAGTTCAAAAAGATGGAACTTGCTTTAAGCAAATGTTTGAGATTTCTGCCATCACACCATTAGTCAAATGATGTTCAGACTCCAAGAAGACCTCCACTGGCCACTTTTCACTTAGTAAAACTGAAGGAATTATGTAGATAAGATTGATGTGGGTTTTTTTATTGTTGTTATTCGGGGAGGAATTATTTACTGAAAATTTTAGAAAGTAATAACAATGCACTTAACTATAAACTTGTATTACTAAAGAATGCCATAACCATAACATTAAGATGATTTTTTTAAATAAGTCAAACATTTCTGTATTGGTGTGAAAATCCACTTTACCAAAAAAAAAAAAATACTTGTTTGTTTCCACCTTTCTATCTGTTCCACATATGATAAGAAAACATTACTGGAATAAAATGTCATTTTTAGAGAAAATGCCAAATTCTTGCTATTTTCTCTTTGCTTCTCTTAAAAGGCTTTTTTCTGCACTTGTCTCAAGGGTACTACACCCCATGTCATAATCTTAATAGACAATATATAGTTATACTTATTTTATTAATAATGTACAGAAATAGTTTGTCAGGATAATCAGTTTTGGAAACTCTGTGTTCAGGATCGTAATTTGGTAAATCAGTTGAAGCCAACTCATTCTAAGCACCCACATAGCAAAACTAAGAAAATCTCTACTCAATATGTGAAAAAAGTAAGGCAGGAAGTGCTATTTTCATGTATTTTCTTATTTCTTCAACATGAAATAATGTGTTGTGTACTCCATCAATAATTTTAGATAGGATGAGTTTTTGATAGTTTTGGAAGAACAAATTCAACTTATAAAATTTGTCATGGGCCCAGATACTGTCTTTAAAGAAGTTTAAAAATACAATATCTATCCTAAAGTAAGGAGAAATATAATTACATAATTGTGTAATAGCTGTCTGAGTAGTACTGTTCTTATACAAACTCTTGCCGAAGGGGAGAAAAAGAAACATGCCTAACTCAGGAGGCAAGTAATATCTTGACACCAACCCACACAAGAATATTATCAAAAAGCAAAATTACAGGTCAATGTAACATATGAATACATTTTCAATAGCACTGGAATAATTTTAAAGCCATGCATAGCAATGTATTAAAAATGATACTTTATCATACCCAAGTTAGTTTATTCCAAGCATGCAAAGTTGGTTCAATATTTAACATCCAAGAAAGTCACAACATTAATAGATAGAAAATAAAAAGGCAATCTCAATAAATGCAAAAACAAACATTTTAACCTAAAATATTTTCTTAGCACATCATACATAGAAAATATGTATGTCTGATAAATGTATATAAACACGCAACACACATATAAACTTCATATTCAATGGTGAACTATTCAAAGCATTTCTTTTAAAGTAGAAATAAGAAGCCTGCTATCATCACTTCAATTCATTATTATACCTAAGTTATTAATTTTACTATTTGAGAAGAAACAAAAGGTAGGAGCTTGAAAATAAAATAGAAAAACTAAGCTGTTCTTGCAATATCACACTCAGCACTTTCATATTACTATGTTCACTAATTGTCATTATACTTATGAAGCACATCAGCTGTGAATAGAGTAACAGAGAGCAGGAATATTGTTCCTGTCTTTAAAGATATTAAATTTTGTTTTAAATTAGCATCAATACATTTAAAACTTTTAAGGTCAGCTGAGTGTAAAACATTTGGTGTGTTAGCATTGATCGAGTATGATTGGTTAAAGAAAATTTGGAGAAACCGTTTTTTAGCTTAATTTTGAAGGCAGAGGTTATCTTTAACCAGCCTTAAATGACAAACATGATATGATCAATTGTAATTAGCACTCTGCCAGGTACTAAATATTGAACTGAAGTCAAAATGGAGTTGGCCCCTGCTCTCATTAACTCATAAACCAGTGGATATAACAGAGGTTATTCTTAACATGAATAATGTCTTGATTAAAATGGAATTTTGAAAAGATTGTCTGTATTTTACATGATTTAATGGGCAACTCACAGGAAAAAAATACTCTAATTCAGTGCATTACAATATTTCCATCAATCAGTTAGGTATAGTATGTGAAAATCTATACCAAAACCTTTTGTTTCTAGTCAAAGGTGACTTAAGACTTTCTTCCTGGAAATAGTGATGCATATTTTGTCAATTTTCTTCAGTTTTCTTTATCTTGCTTCTTATTTTTGCTTCCACCCTGATTCTGATTACATTATACTAATACTGAATGTGGGATAATAAGGCAAAATATATAATCTCATAATAGATTGTGTTTAAGACTTTTGAAAAAAGAATTGGATATGTAAGACACACTTACTGTTAATAGGAGTTAATAGCATTTCTTTTGGAAATGAATTAAATTTCAAAATTTGTGATATTGGAGTCATTGGTAATTTTTATGTTTGCATAAAATATATTAAAGTAACATTTATTTGATAATTAAAATAAACATTTCTATGTATTGCTATATCTCACATATATCTGATTCTTCTTTTTATAAAAAGGTGATTAGGAAGGTTGAGGTGAAATAAATAGTGCTGAACCTGGAGTTCCCCGACATTCTGAAACACGTTTCTTCTGTCCTCAAACAGTGACTCAATGATTAGTAATATCTCTGAGCCACTAGGGAGAATTGGGGAAATGAACTGATTATAACATGCTGATATGCTTCCCTTAAGCTTTTAATTATGAAAAAATCATGATTTCATGTGTACTCATAAATAAGTTTAAGAACAAAAGCAAAATTCTCCTGAAAATTTTGTTTTGCTCATTTTTGATAAAATTTTATTTTAGCCAGACACCTAACAATAATTTGAGTTCACTATGCATACTTAGACTTGTTTTAGTATCTCTGAAGGCAGTAAATGATAAATGTTCTTGATAATGTCACTTCTAAATCAAAATATACATGAAAGAGTAAGCAAACTTCAATAGAAATACATTGCATTGTGTGCAGATGAGCTGGTAATTTATGATTTCCAACCATATTTCATATTATTAGAACTAGTTCTCATCATTATTGCATCTCTTTTTCTTTAACCCCATTCATCCTAATCAAAATCACAAGGGAACCTAGGTAAAGATACCGCTTTCCAATATAGATTATTTGTATTTGTTTACTCTTTATCTGTACATTTCGGCTTGC
Source organism: Eptesicus fuscus (assembly GCF_027574615.1). Lineage (NCBI taxonomy): Eukaryota > Metazoa > Chordata > Mammalia > Chiroptera > Vespertilionidae > Eptesicus > Eptesicus fuscus. The sequence goes on along the minus strand of NC_072475.1, from coordinate 86,888,751 downwards.
TGAATCTTTGAACTTAATGTAAAGCACATTTTTAGACTTGCCCATTTTAACTGATGTGTTTATAAATACCTAAATTATAGAGCTAAATTCAGCCTGATCCAATTTCTGAACGGTCATGCGGCTTCGGCTTAATTGACTGGTTTGAATTTTCAGCTACTTTCATTTTCATTTCCCTTGCCAAACATTCTACTAGACATGTCAACAAAAAACGAAATGGTCATAAGGCCGGGATCCCGAAGGAAGAGAGGCAAAGGTCTGGGTAGTGCTGTATGCAAACACAATAACTGGCCACTGTAACTGAGAGTTGGCTGTAAGAGGCAGAATATCTATGGCTACATTCTAGGTATGCATTGAATTTTGCTAGATAGTATTCTTCCTAGAATTCTGTTAAGAAAGGAACACAAAAATGTATACTAATTTATGAAGAATATACATATGCAGAAATTCATCCATTCATCCATCCATTCAGGTCACAGGTCTCTGGGATCAGTCTTCAGGCATTTCATTTACCAGTTCAGGAGAGAGAGAAGTTTACAAGGAAATATTGAATCTTCCTTTTTTCTTTAATATCTTAAAATCAAAGCTCAATTATAATTTTGAAGAAGCAAGTTCTGGAGACTTAAAGTTTTGGCTAAATTGACTTTTCAGACATCACCAGACTACATATATAATGTGTTACTCAAAATTATAACTAAATTAGAAAATAGATTGATGTATCAATTGGTTGTTACATATATAAAATTATTTGAGAAATTTCATAAAGTTTAAATAATTTTTATTACCTCAATAAACAAAATATACAGCTTGGGATACATTCAAGTACCAAATGTAGGAATTATAATCTTCACAGTACTAATCCATAATTCACAAGCAGCATGAATTAAGAGTTTTCACCTATGAAAGGAAAAAAAATCAAAGAAAGCTATTTTCCATGATGAGAATGGCAAAGTAAGCTTTAAGATATAGAAGGATCTTAAGAGGAAAAGCTATATGTGCTCTTCACTTAAGTATGCATTGATGTTTGTGAAAAATCTCTTATTTGCTCAAAGTCTTCCATCAGTAGTCAGTCTTAACTCAAATCTTCTAGAACTGGAAGAGGGGTGATTTTTCTTCCTCTGTAACATGATTGTTTATAACTAAAACAATATCATAGCAACAATAAATAAAGAGAATTTCAGTGTGGTAATACTGTATATGTGAGCTTTTAATCAGAGACAACCATGTTGGGGATCTGCTGAAGTACTAACTGTGTGACCTCAGCAAGTTTTCTAAATCCATGATGCTTTCCCCTAAGGAAACAAAATGGGAATAATACAATTACTAAAGCATAACGATGATGTGAAGATGAAGTGAAGTAATTATGTTAAGTACTAATGTAATTCTAAATATGGAAACTTTACTAATGTTTCCTATATATCAGAAATATCAATTTTATATGTCTTTTTGTATTTGAAATGTTTGTTTTATATTACTTATTTTCATAGTTGTCATGATGCATGTAGAGTTATATGTTTTCAGCTTTGGTCACATAACATTATTGTGTAACAATTGTTTAAAGTACTAGTCTTCAATCATTTTAATTCAGAATAATCATAGAATTTTAACCCACAATTGTCTAAATCATTACCAATAGTTGAACATTTGTTCATTTGTAGATCTATATATTAGTATATTTAACACCTTTGTGTTTAATGCCTTTTTATATACCTTAAATGTTTTTCTCAGGATGAATTTCCAAAAGTAACAACCTAGTATATTCAGGTTGTGGTGTAATTTCATTATCCTCTTTAGATCTTCGTTTTCATATGTGTAAATGGAAATGATAAATAATAAGTTAGAGCATATAAAATAATCAGACCACAATCTTGTACATTTTATAAAGGGCTATCTAAATGAATCTATATGCTTGTTAAAAGATTTAATAGCATTTAAGGCCACATATTCCAAAATGGTTGTTACAAGTTACTGCCAACAGAAATTTTAATTTTATTTTCTTTTTAAACATAGCATGGATTTTATAATCTTTAATGTGTTAAATGTATACAGATAAAAATATAATTATTAGTCTTAATTGTTTTGTGCAATTCACATGTTGAATCCATGAAGGCAGGGACTTTGATTTAATTGTTTCTGACTAACTAACACAAGAGAATATCTAGCACATAGTTCTGTAACTACTTGTAGAAAGTATAAATGATTGTGGAATTCTTGGCTATATCTTGAGCTTGAAGGCAGAAACACTTGATTTTGTAGATCAGCTAAGATGCAATTAAAGTGAAGAAAGGGTCATATTTTGCGTTCATGAAAATACATGCCAAATAAGCCAATTTAGGTAGTATAGATTATGAGCTCTTAGTCAAAAAACAAAACTTAATTTTTAAAAAAATTATTTTCTATTGAAATTTAATTTTTTAATTGCAACTTTGCAAAATTGGAAAGGCAGGGAAAACTTTTACTTTTTTTAATTTATCAGGTGTGTCAAAGTGTATTATATATGTCCATTGCATATTTGTTGAACTCTAATAATGATTATATATTTAATTTACAATATATCTAGGTAAACCAGTTATGATTGTTACAGAATACATGGAGAATGGTTCCTTGGACAGTTTTTTACGTGTAAGTAGAAGATTTTTAAATACATATGTGTATCTCTCTCTTTCTATTTATGTACATACATACATAAATATGGAATGAATTACTGAAAATGTTGGAGACAACCTCTGATACAGTGCCAATTAGATAATCAAAGTTCAAAATAAAACTAAAATTTGCAGAGACTGAATAGCAAAGGGAAGGCTATAAATTCGAATCTTTATCTTGAAGCATCCAAATGTTAATGGTTTATATTTTTTAAACAAATATGTTCAGTCTTCTTCAGCTTTTTAGTACTGCCAAAATTCACATTGGTTAAAATAAAAATTAAAAATAATCTTAAAGTAAGACATAAATAATATTGATTTAAGACATATAACCTTTTTTATCTAAAGTAACCTCAGACTGCTATAAGATAGCAGACCATCTATCTCTCACATAGTTCTGTCCACTCAGAAAATAGGCATGTTCTATAATGCCAAAGTATTCTCAATTCAGAGATATCATTTTGGAACAAATATAATGTTCAAAACATACAAAAATTTTACATTGTCAATCACCAGTCACTGCAAGGGATAAAATAAAAAATAGACCCATCCTAAAAGGAACTTTCATCAGGATATATAGAGACAGATGGTAGATAGATGATAGATAGATAGATAGGTAGATAGATGATAGATAGATAAATAGACAAACAGTACATTTCATTACTATGGGGGAAAACTCTAAATTTTATATGAATGAGAAATTGCATTACTAATATTCGTGAGCCAAATATAATTTTATTAGAAATTATTTTCACAAACATATTTCAAAAATAAGCAATTGTTCAAATTAGGTAATTAAAATCATAAAAATATTCTTTTACAATATTATTGTTCATGTAGATATAACTAGACATAGAATTTTATACTTATGTATGTATGTATTTGTGTACTACATTCATATGTGTGTATCTATCTATTCATTTATTTACCTATGGTCTAAACCAGCAGTCACCAACCTTTTGGACCTCACAGACCACCAGTTGGCGAACACTGGTCTAAACTATATATTTCTACTTTAATCCAAGAAGATTGGAAGCTTTTCTAAATCCAGAACTCCAACATTATGTCCTATTTATTTCTATTTTATAACCTATAATTCAAAGTTGGGTCAAAAAACACATATTTAATAAATAATTTTTACTAATTTTGAAGTAATTATATAAAGTAATTAAATATATAACACCCACCTTATTTGAAAAAAATTCACGAAATATCCAGAAAACTAGAAGGAAGAATGAACACTCAAACAATTGGCCCTGATCAGGGTGGGCCGGCCAGACCCCACCTGTGCACGAATTAATGCACCGGGCCTCCAGTGAATAAATAAAACTACAATGGCCACATGATACATTTTACATTTTTGTTCCTGAACTGAACATTTGTAAGGTGTTAGTCTATCACATAAACATGATATTTCAGGTTTGAACTTAAAGTCAAAAGGATACTAAGGTACTTCTTGTTACAAAGTATTTAGTAATAGCACTTATGCTATTTTGTTTTAGCCTTGTATCCATTTATTTACATATCTTGTTAGGCTGGAGTGATTAGAACTAAAATGTATAGTCAGTATTATTACAATTCCATATGTGAGATTTTAACCAAAATATATCTTTAAGAGACACAACACAACAACACATCTTAACTGTACATTTGAAATACTTCCCAGAAACATGATGCCCAGTTCACAGTCATCCAGCTAGTGGGGATGCTTCGGGGGATAGCATCTGGCATGAAGTACCTCTCAGACATGGGCTATGTTCACCGAGACCTTGCTGCTCGGAACATCTTGATCAACAGCAATTTGGTGTGTAAGGTTTCTGATTTTGGACTTTCACGTGTTCTAGAAGATGACCCAGAAGCTGCTTATACAACAAGAGTGAGTAACTCTTTCCTCCCCTCTTTTATCTTTGTTTTCCACCTTGTATTATGTTGACTCACAAAGATAGAAATCATGTCAATGCTTAGTCATTTACATCTGCCCCAAAAGGAAACTTATCCTTTAACATTATAATATTGTTACGTGTATGGGAAACTAGATATCGCTATTCATGAGGATGCTAATGATTTTAATTCTGAAATGCTCTACATTGATTTAATGTTTCCCTCAAAAGGGCAGCAAGATTCTCATATGCTTGAAGTCTGTGTTTTTATTTTTTATATTTATATTTGAGGCATTTTTAAGTAGACTGTATAAATTCTTAGCTACCCCCACCAATATCTACAATTTTAAAGCATTTTTAAAGTAATATTTATATAGGAAACACATGTTAATATTATAAAAATTTCAAAACAAAGCAATAAAAAGAAGAAAAGTCATCCATAGTTGTGCCAACCGCAAAGAACATTTGTAGTTTTGTAAGTCAATTCTTCCATATTTATCCTGCATATTTTTCATATATATATATATATATATATCCTCTATAATAAAAGCCTAATATGCTAAGTGTCCGGTTGTCCATTCAACCAATCAAAGCATAATATGCTAATGATATGCTAAGGCCACTCAACCACTCACTATGAAGTGCACTGGCCACCAGGGGGCAGACACTCCAACTGGTAGATTAGCTTGCTGCTGGGGTCCAGCCAATTGGGACTAAGAGAGATGGGCTGGACATGCCCTGGAGCCTTTCTGCAGTCCCTCCCCAGCTGGTCAATGTCCTGCGTACCTCCTCAATTCCTATTGTGCACCGGTGGGGTCCCTCGACCTGGCTTGCGCCCTCTCACAATCTGGGCTGAAGGATTTCCACCTCCTGAGTGCACAAATTTCGTGCACCAGGCCTCTAGTAATATATAATGGGATTATTCATAATAACACTAGCTTATTTTTCTCTTTAAGAATATAATTCTATTGTTAGCAATATACTTCTTGAACATAGCTACTATAAATAAATAATATTTATATTTTTCATGTTTAATAGTGTGATGTATTCTATTTTCTAGTTGTACAATATTTTAACCAACCCCTAATAAGTTGACAAGTTATTATTACATATGCTTTTTAAATATATTATACAAATGTGTAAATAATTCATCTGCATTCATAATTATATGAGTCTAGTAATTTACCTGAAAAATATTCCTAAAATTGAGTTTTTTGTATCAGAGACTGTGCTGTTTTCAAAAGATATTTAACTAGACTGCTGATAATATTAGACTTTATAATTTTTAGTATTTACTTATTAGTTGTGACCAGTTGTACTTAGTGGTTTTAATTTGTGTCTTTTTGATCAAAATTCATTTGATTATTTCACCATACATTTATTGGCAGATTTCTTTAAAATACTATTTCTTGGGGAACATTTTCTTTCATGGCAGAATATTTTTAAAGTAAAGATATAATAATCATTACTAATTTTACTACCCCCAGTTTTAATATTTTATAAATTACCAACTATGCATTACTTATAAAAATGGTATCATGTTTTATATACAGGGTGTCCCAAAACATGTATACACAATTTGAATGATTATAGAGTTAATGTTTATTGACATACAGTTCAATTTCAAAATTTAAGAGAATCTACAGAAATGAATACCTTTTTTTATCAACCCCTGTTTTCAAACTGATGGCCATTCTGGTCCAGGCACTGCTGATAATGTGAAGCAATGGAATCGCAAACATCAAGAATCATTTTGTTTGATATTTGTGGACTGTCAATTCATCGACTGTTGTTGGTTTTGTACTGAGAACTTTATCTTCTATGTATCTCCATTAAAAAAAAATCTAGTGGCACTTTAGGATAAGTTTTCTTTGTTCAAAAATTAGCCTGGCTTCACCCATTATTTCCAATCACTTAAACCTGAAAAGGAATTAAAATTAAGTTTGTTACTAGCTGTTAAAGTGTGTACACATTTTTTGGAACACTATATGTATACTGATACATAACATTATTTCCTCTTATCAATAAATTCAGTATTTTTACATATTAATTTAATGTTATTTTGTAATCTGCCTTTTTAAACATATAAAATATAGAAAATTTCAGATAACAAATATTCCTTGTACAGTATATCATTACATAGGGTATAGTATTCCATTTTTTCATATACATAATTTAGTTATCCAATCCACTATTAATTGGAGAGTTTCAAAGTCTGGATATTTTTAACAATACTGTGATATATCCTGATATGAAATTCTTTTAGAATTAAAATAACTGAGTGTGTAACTATGTGAGGATTTTGATATATGAGTCACTCAACTGTTTTGCATGTAGTTTGTTACTGTTGGTTACTCCTTGTAGCAAAATATAATATAAAGGAACCAGTTCCTCCATATTCTCACCAGTCAAAAGAATTAACAGTTGTTTTTTTTAAGTCAACTTATTGTTTAATTCTAAAAGTTTATTCCTGATTAAAAGAACCAACTCATTTTTTTTTTCTAAATCTTCAACCTTGACAATTCCATTAACCACTACCAAGATTGTCATATAGCATCAATATCACACTCTGAGAAATGTCCAATATGCCAGACGGAGTTTCATCTATAAATAAAGCTGTAGTGATAGGGCCACAGAAATATAAAACACAATATTCTGGAGATGTTCTTAGATGTGTTGATTTAAGGCTGGAACATTCCTGAAGACTTTATACATCACATTAATGTTTGCATTTTCCATTTTCAATTAGACTCTGTAGCGGATTCACTGTGTTCAATTTAAGTATTTTTAAGTATTTAAAAAAATGTTCTCTGCATAAAAATGTTATTCTTAGGAATACAGTTCATTAAGTTAAGAGTAAGAAATAAAAGATAGTTGTATATCTAGCAGCTAGTTGAATTGCTTGAGAAGAGTAATTATGACTACACAGCTCTTAAAACTTGATGGAATTGCAAAACAAGGGTAAATATCTTGATTGTGGTTTTTAATGTTCCTTCTCAGGAGTCCAGGAAAATTAGTCAGTGAGCATTCTGCAGAAAAGCATCGTTTGTATGACTAATTATCATCCCAGAAAACAACATGTACAACAGATGATAATATATTTATTGTCTCCAAGGTTTTTTCTTTTTATTTTACTCATGTAACTCTGTATCCTAAAGATTTCCTTCATAAACTTCTGCTATTATATGAGTGTTTAACATACTCCATAAAAAAATGAAATTTTTGCTGGTATTATACTTGCTATTGCAGCAATCACCTTATCAAAGAAATATTTCCAGTTATAATAAAAACTATTTGATAAAAAGACCTTTATTTAAAATATTCAATTTCTGGTGATTCAGCCAGGTTCTAATCCTATGCTTCATTCCATTGTTACATGAGAGCACACTTGTTCTTGATAGCAGTCTTGATTTCTAGGATACTTGAAGGAATGGTTTCTCTTGTAGTAACTTGAAAGACCCATACAAATCGAGATCATCTGCTTCCTGGAGAATGTTAGGTTAACTTTCAGGACTTCATTTACACTGAATGTTACTTTCTTAGGACCTAGAGTTCCAGAAGTCTACTTCTTCAGCCTCAGTAGGTGTTGCTGTGTCAAAATTCCTCTTTAGCATTTGTGACATAAAAGTGCAACAGGCCCTCTGCATTTATGTTTCATTCTTAAAGATTCTTAAAAACTGCACAGAACAGCTGGGCTCGTTCACTACCAATGAATAGCCGTTTAGAGTTATTCAGTGTTCACCTTTTTAGTTTTTTGAAACTCCTCAAAATATCCTTGGAGGTCCTACCTAGATTCCTTCTGAGAAGCGGTAGTTTGCATCTGCACTTCGAGAATAATTTTGGCATGCTTGATTTAGTCTTCCAAAGTAAGTCTTGTTTGGTGCAATAATTTTATAATTTACTCTAAAGTACAAGGTATGGCTATAAAGTAATAAGACTGCTATTTTGTTTTTTAAACTAACACACTGAAACGACCCGATGAGAATTGCCATACTAAGATGTCTTTAGGAAACTTATACGTACTGCAGAGACACTGCTATTACACACACTATACTGGGAGTTCGCCTTTTGAAATCATCTTTACCAGTCAGGTTACTTTAGTCTCACTTACCACGTTTAACCTATTGTCAGTCCAATTCAGAAATTAGAATTTGGTGCTCCAATGCATTAAACCTTTCCTGATTGCTCCACTGAGACGCATTGCTTGTGTGTGTTACCTACCCTTAAGTTGACTCATTCCTGGTGACCCTATGAATGAGTGATGCCTAAAATATCCTGCCCTCAACAGCCCTACTCACCTCTTGTAGACTCATGTCGATGGTTTCTTTTATGGAATCTATCCATCTCATATGTGTTCTTCCTCTTTTTCCGCTGCCTTATATTATTCCCAGCATAATTGTCTTTTCCAAAGATTCCCTACCTTCCTTCTCATGATGTTTTGTCATTTTTGCCTCTAACAATATATCAGCTTTGATTTGCTCCAGGACACATGTTCTTGTTCAGCTTCAGGTAGAGTGCAGGATTTGATTCAATGCCACAGAATGAATGTACAGTGTCTGCTGCTCTCATTCTAAAAACATCTCTGAGATAGACAGGCAGGGTAGAAGAATGAAATAGAAATTATATAAACTAATTATATATTTATAAATTCTTAAACTGGAAGGAGCATCTGAGATGTTGAAAAAAATGTTTAGCCTTAAATCTTAAAACAACTTATCAGACTTTCCCAATGCTGCTGTTGGTATTGTCTTAAGCATTGTCACAAGTTTCCCTTCCTGATGTCTTCAATAGTATGCTCAAAGGAAAGAGTCCCAGCTAACTCAGTAATGTACACTGTCTTATGTTCTTCCTTTTCCATAAAGATATTGGATAAGAAGTCAGATTATTTTTAATTTTCACTTCCAGTCATTTCTCTTCATTTCTCACTACTGATTTAGGCAGAAACTCCATACATGGACACTTTCAATTATACAATATAATTATGCATCCTGTAACCTTTGTCCAATTCCACTGTATATTTATGAGATGTTGAGAGTGAGAAATGCTATAATATTTTATTAAGTATTATTATGAAAATAGTTCAGTCTTACAGGCACCCTGAAATGTTCTTGGGGACACCCGGAAATGCTTGGATAACACCATGAGAACCACTGTTATCTAAAATAGAAACACTTTAAAAACTAAGTAAATGTTTTAGCAGTTAAGTGATATAGAGTGTGACCTACGATACAGCATTATGTGATATGACATTTGGAGAAAAGCCTGGAAGGATAAGTGCAGCTGCATACTAAAGGGTGCCGATCGTCTGGAAAGGCCTGTGGCTTTATTTGGTGTGGATATGATGGGAGCATTTAGCTCTGCAAATTTAAAACATCAAAGAATTTTTGTTGTGGAGAAAGGCAGGCAAACAAAAAATGAATTCTCTCTCTTTGGTTCCTCATAATGTGAATTTCAAAGTATAATCATGGCATATGTTTTATTTTTTGCACCAAACTACTAACTTACTTTACTTCATTCTAATAGAACCATAGTATTACTGGTGAGAATTCTTTGTCCCTGAATAATTTTTCAATCTTTCCCTTTATAAAATTTTATGTTAAACAAGTTAGCATTTTTATATATGCATGAATGCATCTATGCATGCGAACATTCTTATATTTATACGTTTAAATAGATGATATATAAAATTCTAACATAATAGTATTCAATATGATGTTTTACACCGTATTAGAGAAAATTTAGACTTTTATCTAATTACGTTATCTTGTATAAAGCCAATCCAATTCTCAAGCCCCCAAATTCATTTTAGGGACACAATTACCACATAAACTGATTTGGGAAATTTGAGAAAATCAAATGATTTATTCTTGATTATTAGATTTTTTATTTAATTTTCTGTTATGAAGATGAATAAATTGTAAATACCAATTGGGATTTTTTTATTGTATGAGAATGTTCTGTCTTTTGTCACATTGCTGTATGTCCAATTAAAACCAATTTAATTTTTAGAAGATAATGACATTATGTGTTAGTAATAGGAGAAAGAAACCTTATTTTACACAATAATTTTTTTCTGGACCCTCTTCTTTTGTATTCTTTAGATACATCTTATGTCATTTAATCTAGTGCCATTGCTTTAAATACAGTTTATATGCTGGTGACTCCCAAATTTATATCTCCAGCCTGTACCCCTCCCCTGAGCCACAGATTTGTATATCCAACTATTTATTCCGCACCTCTACTTGCAGGTCTCTTGAGCATCTAAGTATATCCAGTTTAGAACGCTTGATAATTTCTTATTCTGAAACCTGTTCTTCCCCCAAACTTAAAATTGCCGTAAATGCTATCACTTCTCACCGGTTGCTCGAGCTAAAACCTGGGAGTCATCTTGAGTCCTCTCACCCACTTCCCCTTAACTAAGCCAAGAAAAAATTCCATCAGTTATATTTTAAAAATACCCCAAACTTGTTCCATAACCTCTGCCCCCTGACCCGTTTTGGTTAAGTCACCATAGCTATTGCCTTGGAACAGGCATCCCTGATTCCACTTTTGCCCTTCACCATGCACGGGGCAAAGTCATTTCCTAAATACCTACACTAATTTATTTGCATTTTTAGCTCTGTGATTCTACCAAGTTGGTGCCAGAATATTCAGATACAGCATTGTCTTACCTAATTTCATTTGCAGGATTTAAAAGGAAACACAAAATGTAACTAAGTGGTTAAAAGCTAAGTCGTTAAATACTCCTGTTCAGAGTAACTCCATTCCAAGAACATAAATAATAAATAATATGAGCCTTTGTTCTGTAGATCTTAAGGACTAAAAACTCTGCACACCAAAAACTGGTGTAATATAAAAAGACAATTATTTTTGATAAGTAATATATGTCACGTGTCATTTATACATGATTTAAAAAAACAATAAGTAAGTATCTAATCAGCAGCCTTCATATAGTAATGCATTTTAAGCTTGAACCAAAATAAATAGTGTCAACCCTTAATTTATTTCTTACTCTCTTAGGATCAGTATGAATATGCCTTATGTAGCTTTACAAAGTACAGCCACATTAAAAAATCAGATAACTTTAGCCCTGGCCAGTTTGGCTCAATGGATAGAGCGTCGGCCTGCGAACTGAAAGTTCCCGGGTTTGATTCCAGTCAAGGGCACATGCCCGGGTTGTGGGCTCGATCCCCAGTGGGGGACTTGCAGCAGGCAGCCAATCCACCATGATTCTCTCTCATCATGGATGTTTCTATCTCTCTCTCCCTCTTCCTTCCTTTCTGAAATCAATAAAAGTATATTTTAAAAAAATCAGATAACTTTAGAAGACTTAGTAATCTCAGTTATCTATGTTGCATCAAAATTTAATGAGAGTTCTAGTACTTTTCATTTCAGCGAGATGGGTAGCAAAAACATTTTATCGTGTTAAAATAATTTAAATAATCTAAAATAATCTCCAGATTTATATGGAGAATCCTATCTAATAAAAGAATAATATGCAAATTGACTGTCACTCCAACACAAGATGGCTGCCCCCATGTGGTCAAAGATGGCTGCCCCCATGTGGACACAAGATGGCTGCCCCCATGTGGACACAAGATGGACACCACAAGATGGCCAGCAGGGGAGGGCAGTTGGGAGGGACCAAGCCTGCAAGGGAGGGCAGTTGGGAGCGATCAAGCCTGCATGGGAGGGAAGTTAGGGGTAACCAGGCCTGCAGAGGAGGGAAGTTGGGGGCAACCGGACCTGCAGGGAAGGGCAGTTGGGGGGGACCCAGGCCTGCAGGGAAGGGCAGTTGGGGGGGACCAGGCCTGTGGGGGAGGGCAGGTAGGGGCAGTCAGGCTGGCAGGGGAGCAGTTAGGCATCAATCAGGCTGGCAGGGGAGTGGTTAGGTGGTGATCAGGCTGGCAGGCAGAAGCAGTTAGGGGCAATCAGGAAGGCAGGCAGGCGAGCAGTTGGGAGCCAGCAGTCCTGGATTGTGAAAGGGATGTCCAACTGCCCGTTTAGGCCTGATCCCGGTAGGATCAGGCCTAAACGGGCAGTTGGACATCCCTCGAGGGATCCCAGATTGGAGAGGGTAGAGACTGGGCTGAGGGACCCCCCCCCCCCCCGTGCTCAAATTTCATGCACCGGGCCTCTAGTCACAATTATAATTTTGGAGTGCAACACAGGAATGAAGAGTTAGTATGTAAACATATTACACACAGTCTCTAGCAGGAACTACTTCTACTAAAATGCAACATTTATTCACTCAGCATATATTTATTTATTTTTAATTTTTTTTATTTATTTTATTGATTTTTCACAGAGAGGAAGGGAGAGGGATAGAGAGCTAGAAACATCGATGAGAGAGAGACATTGACCAGCTGCCTCCTGCACACCCCCCACCACCGGGGGATGTGCCCGCAACCAATGTACATGCCCTTGACCGGAATCGAACCTGGGACCTTCCAGTCCACAGACCGACGCTCTATCCACTGAGCCAAACCGGTTTCGGCAACTCAGCATATATTTAAGTGCCTACAATATACTAGGCACTATTTCTTTGGTTAATTAAGTAAATATTAATACTTCTATATTATTATTTCTATTACAGATATATAGTATTCCTGCTATATTGAATAGATATTTTTTACTTATTTGCTTAAAATATTGTTTCTTTGGAAAATTGTATTTAGAGGGCTAAAAATTCAGACATTCAAGTGAATTCATGTAACCTTTTAAAAAATAAATAAGGGATTGATTACATATAAACCACAAAGTTTAACATTTACAACTTCATTGAACTTTGACAAAGAACTATACTCATATTAGGATATATGTTTAGCCTTATCCTGAAATTTTTGCATTGTTTTTGTTAAAAGGAGACATTATACATCAAATGACCTAATTTTATATTTATGAAATTAACATAAATGTTTTTTTTTGTATTTGAATTTGTAGCCTGAAAGTATCAGAAATGCTATTTATATTTCATTTCCTAGATAGACATCTAGTTACTTAGAATGCAAAGTGAAAATTTTCTGGATTTCAAGAAATTCTTAAGCATTTCGCATAATGTTGAAAAATCTCAAAAGTTCAAGGGATGGGCTTTTGCTACCAAGGAGATCATTTGTCTCTGATCGCTTGTGGCAATCAAACATCTGCTGAAACGATTCTCAATGGCTTTTAGATTTGAACTACTGGGGGTAAGGACAGATGCTTCCTCTGGGAGTCTTCCTGGATCGCCCTTCACCTTGTTATCCACAGTGAGTTGAGTTCAGTCCCTGCAATAGATAGATGCTATTGAGTAAAATGATTTATCTCTACAGCTCCACTTCCAACCTGAGAAGCCAATATTTGTCTCCAGGTTAAACACTCAATTACTTAGGGTTTACTAAGATAACTCTCGAAAGTCCTTTGTCACTCTAAGTATGACTTGACAGAGCTCACCGGCAGTAACCATGAACTGTGGATCAGCAAAGCATTTCCTAATTCAGCAAGGAGAGATTTGTATATGTAATTAGAGAAAAATTGGGGCAAATATTAGATATTATCCCTCAATGTCCAGAGATTTCAGCAATTACACTCCCTTTCTTTAGAAATCAAGCCTTGGAGTCCCCTAACCCATAGTAAATGAGCTGACTTCATTTAAAAGCTTGAAAAATCCGGGCTTTTAGCCAAGGATCTCATTTGAACTGTCTAACTTCATTAAGCTTAGAGAACTGAATTGCAGGATCTTTTTGAGAACAGGTTTACTGCATGATTCCTACTGTAACTGCTGTTTATGGCCAAAGTGAACTAGGTTTTGGACTACTTTAACTAATCCTGGATTAGAGTTTAACAATTAAGTAATGCCTCTGCCCACAGAATCTCTAGTATCATTATTTGCACTTTCCTTTTTTAACTTTTCTGTAAACAATTACATAGAAGTAAATTCAGATATGACACTCAATAGATATGCAGTTTAGTTTAAAGCTAGGATCATCTTTAAGAGTCCTAAATACAGAACATTGAAAATGCCAGTATCCTTTATAGTCCTATAGGTTTTAGACAGAAATTTGAAAGTTGTAAGAGCTAAGGTTCATAAGTCAGCACATCTGTTAGAGATAGATAAGACAATATAAAGTCATGTTTTATATTTCTCATGACCCTCAGTTTGTCCATGACAAGATATCTGCAGAGGGGTTAAGAAACTTGGTTAAAATTTAATAGTAGGATCAAAGCTGAGCCCAGAAACCAAGACTCCTGATTACTACTAAACTTTAAAATTCAAATGGAGCAAGTGACCATAAATCTCCCTACACCCCAAATTACTGAGCTAAAAATAGATGAGACATCCGCATTGAGAGGAACTGGTTCTAGGTCTGACAGTGCAGATATGAAGAATAAACATTAACTTCTGATGATGTTAAGTTTGGATTGGAGAGAGCTCTCAGACACTCCTTATGCTGTAACTCTGGGCTTACTCCAGGCAATTGGAGACTTCTCAGATACATAAATATCTGGAAAGCTTACATGTAGATATAAAAAAATATATTTTATTTTAAAATATTTTTAAATATTTGAAAAGATATTTGTAAATTATTTGCATAGTAAATATTTGTGCTTTATAATATTCCAAGCACCAAGTAGCATTTCACCAACCAAAATATAAATTGTGGACTGATTTCAAGATGTAATTCATTTACAACAGTTGCATTAGAATAGTTTTCCTGTGACAAGCAAGAAGTATGCCAAATGCAGCATTTTATCTCATCAAATCCAAATTTGTGGATAGCTATTGAAGAATGTGTTTGTCAGTTACATGGAAAGCATCTAAAATTTTAAAATGACTCCCCAATCCTATGTATAAACTGGAAAATAAATTTCTGAACCTGAAAAATAAAAAGAAAACAACATGTCAAGCAATAGATGAGCTTAAATTTGTTGAGGAAGGAGATGGGGGAGGAAGAGATATTGTTGTGGTCTAAACAGGAGCAGAAGTACAAATAAATTCTGCAATGGAAAATAACTCTTGTATATTCAATTTGTCCTCTCTTCAGGGTCTCAAATCTATAGGTGCTCAGCTTGAAGGTAGAGAACATTATCATGAAGTATATCTAAATTGAAATGGATGGGCCTCGGCTTCTTCTTTTACCCTATTCTGTAACGAAATTGGTCCCGCAAGGACTCTTATCTTATCCAATGTCTCATTATGCCAGTGACATTTATGTTTTTGGAGCTGTAGGTAATGTTTCCTCTTGGAGTAAACACTCATTTCTTAGTAAAATCTTTGGTCATTGATGCTTTCATCTGATAAAGAAATTGTTGCTTAATGTATAAGGTTAATTTAAGTTTCATTAGTATTAGGAAGTTATCCCCTTTTCAAAAAAAAAAAAAAAGGAATTAATGAAAAAAGAAAGGAAAATAAAAGAAAACATTAAAAAATAGAGGGAAAATCTCAAAGGGAGCCCCAGATAGTTTGGCTTAGTGTTTAGAGCGTCAGTCTGTGAACTGAAAGGTCGCAGGTTCAGTTTGGATTCTCTCAAGGGTATGTACCTCGGTTGCTGGCTCAATCCCGGCCTTGATCTGGGCCCAAGTGGGAGGCAACCAACGGATATGTCTCTCTCACATCGATGTTTCTCTCTCATCTCTCCCCCTGCCTTCCTTTCTCTCTAATAATCAATGGAAAAAATATCCTTGAGTGAAGATTAACAAAAAAAAAAATAAATTAAATAAAAGCTCAAGGGATGCTGTTATAATTACCAAAACCCGGGTATCAGAAGATTAGTTCAGATGAACTTGGCCCTTACTTTTGTAGATTAGTACTGAAATAAAAGTGTCCACTGAAAGTGTGTGAACAGTGAGGAAAAAAAGGAAAAGGTTAATTCTACTTAATCTACATAAAGTCCTAGATAAATCCTGAACATTTTTGAATTATTCTCCCTCGAAGATCAGAGTTTGTCTCATATCATCTGAAGCAAGAGTTCTCAAGCAAAGATGATTTTCTCCCCAGGGGATACTTGGCATTGTCTGGGGGCATTTTTGGCTGTCACATTTGAGAGGATGCTAATGTAATTTACTGGGTAGAGGCCAAAGATGCTACCGAACATCCTACAGTGCACAAGACAGCCCCACAACAAAGAATCAATATAGTCATATGTCAACAGGGCTGCTGAAGAGAGACCGCATTTAAAGTTACTTAACATATGTAAAGAATGTATAAAGGATGAGAGTGGGATAATTTCTCAGGTACTTTATAACTTCTCCTATTCACACTGGACTGCAAGTTGCATGGGGCAAGGTGGAATACATTGCAATTTGTAAAATAATATGGACCAGTCTAGTCATCTGCCATGAGGCCTCCTAGAATGTTGACCTTTGGGATATCACAAACATAATGCAACAAATAGTACAATTTCACTTGTATTAAATTACATTTTCATTTGATATCAATCTAGTTCTTAAATGTCTATATCCCCCAATGCAATAAATTTTAAGCATTGTTCATTTATTTTTGATGTTTGATCTTATTAAGATGACAATGGAGTAAGTTCATAAGTGAAGATATTCATAAGTATGTCATATTTTAGCATATATCTTAATGCATAATTATTTTTATATTTAATTTTTTTTTACTTAGCTTCATCCTATAATGGAATAGAGTAATATTCATGTGCATAGATTAAGAATATTTATTAAATTATTGGTGCTGTTTGAAGTTGGTAAAGTACCTGCAACATTAATATTGAGGCACTTGTCATAGGATGCATATTGTTTATAAAGTCAAATGAAAACCTTTATAGCATTCTGCAAATTCTAAAATACTTAATCTATATGAAACCCAGTGACATTGTTTTATAATTTTATATATACTTTTAAAAATTGATCTTCAGTGATTCTTATATTTACTACCCACATGGAACTAATGGCATTACGAAATAGTAGCATGAAGGGTAAAAGGAGACAATCAGAAAATAGTATGATTTTTTAAAATATTGTTATTATGCTACATGTTGCCTTATTCTTATTTCATATTTACATATATAATGAAAAATTGGATTTTTTCTAAAAATGAATTGTATATTTTAAAAATGATAAAAAGTATCAAAGAAATCACTAAAATTTACTTCTCTTAGTTCATAAAATATTAATCATATTCTCTCTCAACAAAACACTTCTCCAGAAAACAAGGCTTTGTAAGCAGGAGAGCTGAAAAGGGAGACTCCAGATTTAAACTGTGGGAACACAGAGAAGAAGGAGGAAAGGCAGTTACTTCTATAGATATCTCAGTCAGGTCAGGATAATTAAACAGTAGACAGATCACAGGACACTGAGTAACCAACTTGGCTGCAGGATTCCCAGCCAGGATGTTCAACTAAGAAGTTTGCTAGTTACAAAAAGCAGGCAGGGAGAAAGCTTTCCAGTAAAAAATATAAAAAAAGAATAGCATGTATTATTTAAGAGAAAAGAAATTATATTCAAGTCAGTGAGCATTGTTGAGTGCCTACTTTGCACATTTGCCAAGATAATATCTGAAAAAGACCATTGTTCTCTGCAGTGAGTGAGCACAAGCTCATGTGGCTTATGCTAATTATCTTCAGCTTTATAAGCTATTCAGCTTTCATAGCCCTATGATTTCAAATTATAGTTTAGGCACGCTAATTTTATTTATAACAATGGACAGGACAAGAGCTTCTACTTGAATTCATTTTACTAGTGTTGAATATAGAGAATTTAAAAGCGCGATGTTTAATTTAAAGAGTTTATGATAACATATCTATCTATATATATAAAAGGCTAAGCGACTGAAGGACCGATCAAATGACCACTCGGCCAGTCGCTATGATGCGCACTGACCACCAGGGGGCAGATGCTCAACACAGGAGCTGCTCCCTGGTGGTCAGTGCGCTCCCACAGCGGGAGCATTGCTGACCAACGGGCACCAATCGGGACTGACTGGGCACGAGCCCATGGCAGGCGCAGCAGGGCCTGGATGAGCAGGAGAGGCAGGCAGGGGCGGCAGGCAGCATTGGATCAGTGGGGTCCCTAAGCCTGGCCTGCGGGGATCTGGCCAAAAACTGCAGTCCAACATCCCCCGAGGGGTCCCAGATTGTGAGAAGGCACAGGCCAGCCTGAGGGAGCCCACCAGTGCACAAACCTGTGCACTGGGCCTCTAGTTTATAATAACATTTACCTTTCCTCAAACTCTATAATGATTTGCTATGTTGGAATCTCTCCTGTAGCTTGTTTTTATGTTTAGTGTATATAATTATGGTTCATATTTCTCTCATTTAAAGTCAGAGCCAATTGACATGTTTTACCAATCAGAAAAAATTTAAAAATTATAATATTCCTCTTAATTTGATTTATTTTTAGCAACAATAGTAACAAATGCTAAGTTTGAATAGTGCTTTGAAGTTGACAATAAGCTTTCCCTTCTATCTGCATTTAATAAATTCTTTATACCAATGGTAAGGATGTGTTAGCCAATGGAAGAGAATTAGAAAGGAAGAAAGGCAAACATTTATCGAGTACTCTATTAAAATTAGATACACTATTAGTTTCTTTATGTATATTATAAATCAAGTGCTAATGATAAAAATGTCCCTTAATAATAATGAATATAATATTCAATCAACTTTATTCTTTTCCTGATTCCCTCCATGATGGATGGCACCATTTACCAGATGGCTAAGTAGGGTCAAGATGAGAATTTTCAATCTATGCTTATCACATCAATGTGAGAGCAAAACTAATCAGTCTAAAACACTATCTGGACACAGATAATGAAAGCTTTCTAATAAGAAAGCTATGTGTTCGAGGGTTAAAATTCTAGGATTCAAAGCTAACTATCTAGCGCATTCAACATGGCATTAAGCAAAGGCAAACAATACTTATTAATTCACACTTTCTTCTAAATAAAAAGTTCAAATTAGCCCCAGTTGTTTATTTAGAATGAGTTGTGTAGGTATAATATAGGAAAATATGAATTAAGGGTATTTTATTTGTTATTAATATAAATATATTAACTTTTAAGTATATGGACTAACTAAAATAAACAGTGACATGGAACAGAGCTCAGCCATTAAAAAAAACCACACACACAACTAATACACTAAAAGGTTAATTAATGGAAACTTCTAGATAAGTTAAGGAAACATATAACTTCGCTAACTGATTTAATTGTTAAACTAACTGAATGCCACTTATTTACTTTTCTTGAGTTTAGAATAACATGTTCGGAATAAAATGAAAAACTTCAAATAATCTCATTTCTTTATGCCTAAGAGTGGCAACTTGAGCTTTAGTCTAGTTTGGAGCCAGAGGAAAGCTTAGATTAAAAACCTGACTGACAAACAAGTAACGAGGCCATAACCTGCGTGTCCAAGGTTAGCAAATATTGCAGTGAGAGGCTTTTGTCATCTCATGGCGACTACTGTGCAATGTGGTCATCATACTTTCCCAATGCAGCACAGTGAGCTGACGGCCAAAACATTTTGTTAAGAATTAGTGCGATCCAAGTTAAAGAACATGTATGGGCTATTTGATCAGCCACTGTTAACAGAATTTTTTTTAATTTTATTATTATTTTTTAAAAATATATTTTATTGATTTTTTACAGAGAGGAAGGGAGAGAGATAGAGAGTTAGAAACATCGATGAGAGAGAAACATCAATCAGCTGCCTCCTGCACGCCCCCCACCAGGGATGTGCCCGCAACCCACGTATGTGCCCTTGACCAGAATCAACCCCGGGACCTTTCAGTCCGCAGGCTGATGCTCTATCCACTGAGCCAAACCGGTTTCGGCAGAATTTTTTTATATTTTCATACTTAAAAGTTGAATTTGTTACTCTAACAAGTGTGTGTGTGTGTGTGTGTGTGTGTGGCAGGCACATATTAGCACAAGAGCAGAATTCAAAATGTAAGCATTTTCATCAAAATAATTCTTTATGCATTTTTCCAAAATACATTTTCTATTTGTGTAGGTTTTAATACTTTAATAAGATTTATACAGTGAAAGCAAATAGACAGCACTTGATTGGAAAATCATTCTGGAAATAACTTGCTTGAATCTGTAACCATGTGCTGCATTAGAGAATACACTGCAAGAGGTGCAGTCAAGCTTATGGGATTGTGGAGAGCACAGCCCCACTGACGAGATGGGCTTGGCTGTGGCCGCAGAGATCCATCCAACAGCATGTGCGTCTGTATACAGAACAGCACGTGAGAAGATTCTCCTTCCAAGCTTAAACACAAGCTTGGCTATGTCCTTCTAAAAAAAAAAAAAAAAAAGATCACTTTTTAGTATTCACTCTTTTAAAGAAATTCATTAAAATATGCTCACTGCTCCCCTCTCTAAAAAAGAGAGATGAATCACTTAAGATGAAACAGCTTTGGCAGGCACCATTTTAATCCTGGTTGGAGTAATATGCGGTAAGTTCATGGTTGTCATCAATCTCTTTTAATTTCAACAAGAGATCTTAGTAAGGTGGCATGTATCGGTGCCTTGTATTTTCTAAGTAAACACAACCGTTTTAGCATGGAAATAATTTTCTTTTCATTTTTTGGTGTGTGCCATTTTTGTGGCACACAAAATACCCTGACAAATTCAGTTAGATTTCAGATTCTAATGTATATTATATATCCTATGCATTGATCATGTATGCCAGGAGATTTTATATTCAAAAGGAGGAAAGATTCCCATCCAGTGGACATCAACGCAAGTTATAGTGTATGGCAAATTCACATAATTAGCAATTTAGTTCTGGGCAAAGGAAAGGAAATAGCAAGGTTTGGGTAGCAGAGATAAGGCAGTTAGCTGAGATTTTAAAATAGTATCCTTTTTTTGGGGGGGATTATGAATATAGCTTTGTTTGACTTATGTTAATTCTAAAAACTCTTTATGAGACATAAAGTGTGCCCAATGATTCTCTTTGGCATCTTGTATAGATTTTGCTAATTGCCACATGTATAATTCTGTTTTCATCGAACTGCAGAGGTATTATTTGAAATCTTGACTCTTTAAAACCCAAACTTTGTCTAGGCAGGTGCAAATATGTTAATTTGGGGGCTTTAAAATACTATTTTTAAGTTTGAATACATTGACAGAGAAAAGGGCAATATTAGCTTGACACTAGATCCTCTGAATTTAAATATGAAAAAAAGACCTTTCAAATTTTTGCTGGGAAAAAAAAAAAAAGAACACACACTGTAAAGTAAAGAGTGAAGGAGTGAATGTGAGTGTGTGAGAGAGAAAAGAAAGGGGAAAGTCCTAGGACAAGGCCTCTCACCTACGTGACGGTAAACCTTTTCTGTTTTTCTGGTTCTACACCATCGTTCCTCTAGTGCATGCTGAGCACTGTAGTGTCTCCCACTAACTCCCAAGGCTTTCTTAAACTGGCTCCCATCTCTCCAATTGATTTCTTTTTCTTCACCGATATAAGTCATTGACTACCTTAGGCTGGAGGCATCCTAAGAAGGCTGTGTGCAGGCCCCTTCTCTGTGCTTGCTTGTCTACAGTTTCATGCAGTTTTCAAAGCCCAGTGTAAGCCCTGCCTCTCTCAAAGCTCTCCTGGCAGTACTCTCTCTGCACAGCTCACTTGAGTGAAAATGTCAAGAAGGGTTAAGTTTTCCAAGGTCCTTAAAACCACGTATACCTTTTTCCTCTACGGGATAAAACTCAGTATACCTCTGAGTAAGTTCTGATTTAACCCTTTACTCATCCTCTCTCATTATATTTCTCCACACAATCTGTTGTATTTTTACACCAGAAACTGTTCTTCCAGAACATATATTTTCTTCCTCTGTGCTTTGATGTATGCCATTTCCCACAGAGTGTGGGGGTAGTAAGCTAATGTTTCTTGAAGCTTTACCACGTGCCAGGGACTTTGCTAAAGATTTTACTGAAACTTGTCCTTTAGCCCAACAACAAAGCTATGCATTGGTTCTCTTACTTTCCCAAGTAACAGATGAGGAAACTGAGGCCTATTGAGGTTAAATAATGCACCGCCTGTTTCCCATGTGTTTCTCAAAAGCAATATATTGTTCCCCTTGAGCATTACTTCAGACCAGCGAAGTGCTATGAGGTGCAATGTTAGTGGAGCACATTTTGGTGAATATAGCTTAATATTTTGATTATGTAAATTCTTTGGAACATCGATTATTTTTTCTTGTTGAATCAAAAATTGATACATCTTTTAAAGCTCAATTTATGCATGACCTCCCCCCTCAGTCTCTCTAGTGATAATTGGGGCTCCCTCCTCGGCAGCACGTCTTCCCTACCCCCTTTCTGCTTAGAGTGGGGTTCATGACCGGCATGGTCAGCATCCCCTGGAGCCTCTTAGAAACGCAGGCCCTGCCTACACTCTGAAACTACTGAATCAGGATTTCCCCAGGCATGAGGGCGAGCCACGGATGATTCATATGTGTTGTAAAGTTTGAAGCAAAATTTATCTCTTAGATAAGATAATTATTTTTTCTGCATTTAATTATGCACAACAACTAATACTTATTCCTTTTTGCCTGATATTTTCCAATTAGGAGGACAGGCATGTTATCTTTATTGGTCTCACCCAAAGTGACTAGCATAATACTTCCCATATGGTTGCTACTTGGCACATCTTTATTAAATGTATTTATTAAACTGAGAGATAATTCCATAGGAGGCATACCTTTATATATACTATAACTCATAGAACCAATATCCTTCTCTAGAAAGCTCTGGGAATGCAGTTATCATATCTTTCTTGTTTATATTGTACTTACCTCATATATGAAAGTAGGTCAATGGAGGAAGAAATAATGATGAAGTGCGTCAATGGGGGAAAGTGGGGGACATCTGTAATACTCTCAATAATAAAATAAAATTTAAAAACTAAAAAATAATAATGAAATGAGGCACTGAATAAATTAAGATAATCAAATAATGTATTAAAGAGAGATGGTAGACGTAAAATTTTATTTTAATTTGTTTAGTTAACAAATACCTATAAGTGTCAAGGAATACTAACTTATTCACATTATGAACTAAGATTGTAGATAGAACATAAATCTAGTTAAATCAACAAAGGTTCATTTGAGATTCCTCATTCTCTTCTAACTTAATAGTATTGCACATCCACATCAAGTCGCTTTGTTACAGATGACTAACTAAGGTGCCACAGCTGATATGAAATGTCAGTGTTTAAGCAATTTTCAATTTTTCTTTTTATATTAAAATTATTTCAAATCTATTGGAAGCAAATATTGCAGTAAATAATATGCCATACAGTCCTGCTTGCCATTAATATAGAAGAATAACAAGATACATAAAGAGAAACCCACGTTCCATTTCAAAAGAGAAATACCCTGACAAATTCAGTCAGATTTAGATTATAATGTATGTGTCTTATGCATTGATCATGTATGCCCATGTGATTTTATATTCAAAGGGAGGAAAGATTCCCATCCGGTGGACGTCACCAGAAGCTATAGCCTATCGCAAATTCACGTCAGCCAGCGACGTGTGGAGTTATGGCATCGTTCTCTGGGAGGTGATGTCCTATGGAGAGAGGCCATACTGGGAGATGTCCAATCAGGACGTAAGTATAAGCAGTCCATGAATTATGGAGTCAGATTAAGAGATCAAGTTATGCAAGGAAGTGGAGCCTAATGAGACCAGCTGGCTCCTAGTTTGTGACATTGAAATAGAATACTTAAAAAATGAAATTGTTTTCAAATCTTGCAAGAACATCAATTGAACTGCTTTTAAGGCTTTACAATGTTCCCTCAAGCAGGGGTTTAGAATTGAGGCAAAAATGAAGGCATTTGTATTAAAATGTAATGAAATAAGTGACTATCAAGATAACCAGTATATGTCAGGGAGTGTTTGAAATATTTTTGCTACACAATTGTTTCTAGGTAACATTAGTAAGATACACATGTCTGCCAGCCTTTGTAGATTTAATTAATGCATCTATGCCAACATTTTGTTTATTTAAATATAGTATTTCCCAAAGTCAGACAAAACAATCAATCTGTAGCATGTTGTTCCTCATTATGTATTAATGTTGCACATGAATTTCATTATACAAATTGAAGTCTCCGGATGAAAAAAATAATCTTTAACTTTCTGTTATAACTGTGATATGATTTTTCAAAAGGATTTTTGTTTTTATAAAGTCATGTTTGCTCAGGCTTAGTAAAAGGATGCTCTTGGCATGTGGGATCAGCACTCAGAGGTTTTTCTTTATGCTCAGCCAGAAACTGTGAGCGTGATCTCAAAATGCACAAGAAGGAAAGCTGAGATGCTTTTAGTCATTTCCTACTCACCACATATAAAACTGCTTTTAATGTGTTTGGATATGAAAACCTTTTTGTGCGTCTTCAAACAAGCTATTTTTTTTTATAACAGTAATGGGAAAATCAGCCTCCCTTTTCCACTTTTCTATTTTCCAAATTTTCTCTGTGTCAGAGCCCCCCAAAATGTGGCCTCTGGACCAGCAGGTTTAGCATGGCCTGGGAATCTGCAGTAATGCATGTTCTCAGGCCTTACCCCAGAGTGATGCAATCAGAATTTAGTCATCTGTATATTATTAAGTTCTCCAGATGACTCATTCATGTAAAATTTAAAAACACTGTTTTATGTCATTTAAAAATACTAATAAACTGATAGTTACTTAACCGTGCAACTCATGAGCTTTTACCAAAGGACCTGACCATGATTTGAAAGGTATAATTTGAAATGTGGTAAAAAGAAAATATGTAAACGGTTTTGTTTTGTTTTTTTCTGCATTCACTCATATATAGTTTCCATAGAAATTTGTATTACCAAACAAAATTTTCTTTATAATTCACTGAATTTCCTATGTCATAGAAAATTTTTTTTTTAAGTTTTAATCTGAAAAGTATCTTTACAAACTCTTCTAAATTCACTTTCTCTCTCTCTTGATCTTCCTTTAGATAACATTTTGGACATTAATAATATCATAGTTATTTGATAAGCTATTATTGTTTAAGCAATTTAAATTGAGAATTTTTCCACTTAACTTTAAAATACTCATATTAGTGTGTTCTGCCCATAAAGAAGTAGGAAGCCCTACCTCTTAAGTCC
This sequence comes from Eptesicus fuscus, assembly GCF_027574615.1. Taxonomy (NCBI): domain Eukaryota; kingdom Metazoa; phylum Chordata; class Mammalia; order Chiroptera; family Vespertilionidae; genus Eptesicus; species Eptesicus fuscus. The sequence goes on along the minus strand of NC_072475.1, from coordinate 86,863,174 downwards.
CGGGAAATTTTGCTTCTTGCCCAGGTAATTAAAGCTGTGGATGAGGGCTATCGACTGCCACCCCCCATGGACTGCCCGGCTGCGTTGTATCAGCTGATGCTGGACTGCTGGCAGAAAGACAGAAACAACAGACCCAAGTTTGAGCAGATTGTCAGCATTCTGGACAAGCTCATCCGGAACCCAGGCAGCCTGAAGATCATCACCAGTGCGGCAGCCAGGTGACGCGTTAGTTTGCATCATGCACCCGCTCAAAAGAATGCATTTTCTATCTCCAATTGTTAAGTTCTATCTCCCACTTCTTCACCTGCATTCGTTGATACTTATATTCCTCAAGACTGAAGAGACATTTTTTTTTCTATTTTTAAATTGGTCAGGAAGAAATCTCATGCAATTTAATGATAAAGATGAAATTCTGTTATTTTAAATTTTTATCTTGACTAGAAGTGAATTTACATTCAGGCTTAAGTCTTTGGAAAATAGGGACCCAGGACACATAGCTTCTTTTCACTCTCAACTATTTAAACAGAAAAAAAAATGTCCTGGAGTGGTAAGAAATTCTAGTGAAGTCCTGATTTATTCTGCACTTAAAGTAAAGCTACAAAGATAAAAATGCTTCCAAAACTTTACATTGCGTAGCAGAATGCAATATTCCCTTAATTAAGCAACTATTTATTCAACCCATATTATGTGCCATTTACATTTTTAGGTTCTGTCAAGGATAAAACTAAGGGTAAAAAAATGTCAATGTTGCAAGACAGCAACACAACATCAATGCATCAGATATATACAGCAATCCAGAATGCACAATGTCCATTAGATTTCATGTTTACTCCTCCATTCTCTTAATGGTTTTGAAGAATGTAAACTAAAGTGTCCCTACAAAGTGCAATAGAAGAAATGGGTAAGGCAGGATAAATTATGTCAGGGGCCATATGAGAAGAAAAGAAGTGTTAATATTTTGGTGCTTCCCAGGGAAACTAAAGGCAAAACTATATTGTTTAATAATTTATTTTCTCATACATAAGAGAAAAACAGGTCTTCCACATTTTGATGATGTGTGCTTTAATGGAAAAATTACAGAGTTTTAGTAAAAGGATCTACACTTAAAGTGTACACAAATCCACAGTATTAAGCGATATGTGTAAATACTGCATAATGATGAAGCAATATGATTCACATGTAAAGGGTGTAATATAGTGCCTATTGGAAGTTTTCTTTGCTTGAGTCTTTTTTGCACATCTGCTCTTTTTACTGACAGTCATTGAGAGTGATGACTTGCATACTGATAGAGCATTTACTAAAGTACTTTTTAATAGAACACATGATTTTTTTTACCTGAATAGGTATAATTATGTTGAATATTCATGACCCCATTATTACATTGTGTTCAAATAAGATGAATAAGGGGAATCTGAACCAAAGTCTTAATATCAGTATATAAAAATTATACATTATTTGTGGGAAATAACATTTAGGGATCACTGAACTAAATGATATTTCTTAAGTAGGTGAAACTACCTCCCGCTTATCCTGCAAGGATGAATCTCTGTTCTAAGTTTCACAGAGTGAAGCTACACAGACTCTTTTGGAAATCTACCTGACAATGTAACAACGAACAGGATAACAAACTTGTCCTTTCCTGGGCCATATGGTCCTCATTTTGTACCCTGAAGTCATTTCTTTTGATCTTCACTCAATAGCAATCATAGCGAAAAAGAACATCTTTTCAATTCTTTCCATATAATAAAAAAGACATTCAAAAGTATTTCCACAGGGTGGTATTAGCAATATAAAGACTAACCAATATTGTATGATCTAGGGATATTTAACTCCAATTAGGGGGGGGGAAATTGTCTCAATATCAGATCATAGTATGTCAGAATATGCCCTGGCATCTAAATTTTAGCATATTTCTTAAATTCACCTTTTCATTCTTATTGAAATATGTTGAATATATTTTCTCCTAATATTTAATTTTTAAAACCTGAATAAATTAATGTATTTTGTAGCAACAAATATAATTTTAGGGAAAATAGGTATTTTTCTAAAAAGCACCATCTTTTTAAATTTACTAAATACAAAAATTTTGGAAATTGTTTTTATATGTGTACTTATTGCCATCCTATATAATAAAAGCCTAATATGCTAAGTGTCCAGTTTTCTGGTCATCCGTTCACCAATCAAAGCATAATATGCTAATGAAATGCTAAGGCCGCTCAACTGCTTGTTATGATGTGCACTCTGGGGTCCGGCCAATTGAGACTGAGTGAAACAGGCCAGACACGCCCTGGAGCCCTCCCATGGTCCCTCTATAGCTGGCCAACCTCCCGTGTCCCTCCCCAGCCCTGATCATGCACCAGTGGGGTCTCTCAGCCTGGCCTGTAGCTTTTTGCAATCTGGGACCCCTTGGGGAATGTCGGAGAGCCAGTTTTAGCCCAATCCCACAGGCCAGGCCAAGTGACCCCACTGTTGCATGAATTCGTGCACTGGGCCTCTAGTTGAAATATAAAACAGGGAAGATTATTTCATTATGAATTTATTAACAACAAATTCAAATTGTCATACATTAAGAAATATTTTATTGTAGAATATTTGATTTCCCATTTTTGACAATGATTATTTCATTCTTTTTTATAATTGAGTGAATTCACTGCCTTTCACCTTTAATTTCCCAGTGATGCCCTTGCCACATACTTTATTGAGAAAATACAAGCTATCAAATGGGAAATTCTAGCAGCTAAATAGAAACTTAGTGGTGCCTACATTCACACAACATGTCCTTCTTATCTCTAATTAGAAGAGAGGAAGTGTCCTTCTACTTGTCAGAGGCAAATCCTCTCTCTCCTACATATCCCATTTCTTCCTTTCTATAGGTTCATTATCATAGAAATATATTCTACTGCATTGTTTCTCAAGTTTTCCTAGTGATAAGAATAACAAGGGTATTAAATGTACAACTATCCAGGTCTATCACAGGCTAGCATTTCAGAATCTCTAGGAAAGGTGAATTTAATGTGGATGCTTAAAAAAACAACAACACACTAAGTAATTTTTATCAGTAGGTGAATTTAAGAGATTCTGTTTGTCAACATAACCTCTGTTGATCCCACATCACTATTAACTACTTCCTGATTTTTTTACCACCCTTCACAGCAAAGTTCTCAAATAAAAGACTCATAAACATCTAAAAACTATATATTTTTATTTTCTTCAGGTAGCCTTATTGTTCCACTGCCTTTCTAATTTATTTGAGCATGCCAGCACCTATTCATTTACCCATCAGGATTAGAGCAAGTCTCGGTACCTCTTTCCTCTTCCCTACACTTTTATGCTGGTGATCATTGGATCAACACACCCTGTCTACCAACATTTTATATATATATATATATATATATATATATATATATATATATATATATAAAACGTTCCCCTCTGCTAATGTGGACCACTGCAATAGCCTTCTAATGTGTCCCTGCTTCCATTCTTGCCTGTCCCAAGCATCTTTTCATATAGTCTTCAGAATTTTCTTATCAAAATATGTTTGATATCTTGGTAACCATTTTATAACCAATCTTGAGTTCCCATTACACTTAGAAAAAATCTGGACTCATTTTGATGATTTTTTTTAATTTATTTTGCCCTAACCGGTTTGACTCAGTGGATAGAGCATCGGCCTGAAAACTAAAGGGTCCCGGGTTCGATTCCAGTTAAGGGCATGTACCCTGGTTGTGGGCACATCCCCAGTAGGGGGTGTGCAGGAGGCAGCTGGTCGATGTTTCTCTCTCATCAATGTGCCCACACAGCTTCTACATCTTATATTAACTAAGGAATTCTCTGACAACACAGTCAAGAAGTCCATACACTTATTCTTTTTTAAAAAATATACCTTTAATGTTGAAAGTATTACCAATGTCCCCTTTTATTTCTAATTAAAGCTTTCATATTCCATAGAATCTCCCTTCCTCTCTGTAAAAAATCAATAAAATATATATAAAAATAAATAAATAAATTTATTTTTTATTGATTTCAGAGAGGAAGGGAGAGGGAAAGGGAAAGATAGAAACATCAATGATGAGAGAGAATCATTGATCAACTGCCTCCTGCATGCTCCCTACTGGGGATCGTGTCTGCAACTCGGCCATGTACCCTGACTGAGAATTGCACCATGACCTGCTGGTTCACAGGTTGACACCCAACCACTGAGCCACACCAACTAGGCCATTTTGGTGATTTAAATAGTCATGCTTCTCCAATGTCATTTATTTTATTCAAATGTTTATTTATTCATTTTCCAATGACTATTTATTGTATGCCAATCTACTTTGTGCTATAATCCATTTTGAGTTTATTCTTGTATATAGTGTAAGTTGGTGGTCTGCTTTCATTTTTTTGCATGCATTGTCCAATTTTCCCAACACCATTTATCAAAGAGATCATTTATACTCCTTTGTCAAATATCACCTGACCATAAATGCATGAGTTTATTTCTGGGGTCTTTGTTCTGTTCCATTGATCTGTATGACTGTTCTTGTGCCAGTACCAGGCTCTTTGATTACAATGACTTTGTAGTATAGTTTGATATCTGGTATTGTGATCCCTACAACTTTCCCTTTTTCTCTCTTAAGATTTTTAGTCTATTCAGGGTCTTATTAGGTTCCATATAAATTTTGAAATATTTGTTCCATATCTGTGAAATATGCTATTGGTTTTTTTTCATAGAAAGTACATTGAATCTATAGAGGACTTTAAATGTTTTGTTTATTTTCTAGTAATTGATTTATTTTCCAAAAAGTAGAGTTGGAGAATACATGTATAAATTTGAAATTTTTATTGCATACCAATATGAAGCTACACCTTTTTATTTAGTTGTATTTTGTGCAAGGCATTATGCTAGGGCCTCTGGTGTTAGTATAGGTAACCCAACCTCCATCCTCAACAGCTTGTATTTATATACTAGAGTCCCAGTGCACAAAATTTGTGCATTGGGGGAAGGGGTCCCTCAGCCCGGCCTGCACCCTCTCCAATCCAGTACCCCTGCAGGATCAGGCCTAATCTGGCAGTCGGACATCCCTTTCGCAATCTGAGACCGTTGGCTCCTAACTGCTCACCTGCCTACCTACCTAATCGCCCCTGACCACTCTGCCTGCCTGCCTGATCGCCCCTCACTGCTCTCCCCTGCTGGTCTGATTGCCCCTAACTGCCTCTGCCTCGGCTCCCGCCACTGTGGCTTTGTCTGGAAGGAGGACCAGACAACTGGAAGATGTCTGGTCTATCCAACCCAATTAGCATATTACCCTTTTATTAGTATAGATGGGAGGGAAATACATCTTCATAAATACTTTAATAGTCCTCAGAATATGGAATTATTTGAGCAAAAAGACAAGATATTCAAGAATGTGAACTCAGAAAGTTTTACTGGAGTGAGTATTGTGGGACATGGTGACTAGCGAGATGTGCAGAGTGACAGAGAAAGTACCAGAGAGTGCTTCCAGGCTCTGCACAGGAAGGAGCCTGAGAGCAGTTCCTACGGACAGCAGAAGGAGGACAGACTGCGAGGCATGTTAGCATTCTGGATGCAGTTAGATTGAGTCCACAAGGAGCTAGAAGTTCACATCTCAAGCTGGGGAAAACATTAAAATTAAATCTAGGCATACAATTTAGTGTTCTCTATATGAAGATAATAAAAGAAGCCTCAATCAAAACCATGTTTAGCAGGTACAGATCTCAATCTAGCAAAGCTGGCTTTAACCACTAATGTATCCACTTTTATTTTTCTAAAATTATTTTCTTTCTAATTAAAGTTTTCATATTCCATGGACCATCAGTAAACTTTAATCTGTGAAGAGTGGTATTAGTTCACATAGGTTGACATTGAGATTCCCTCATTCCAATCTGTTGCATGTTTTAGCTTTGCCTTGCTACTTCTGTGCTGCCCTGGGGTCCAGGGATCTTTTTGAAATCTCTAAATGCCTCAATTTTTTAGTCCAGAAGTCACTAACTCAAATGTCTACAAGAGCCAAGAAGCTAATTGAAATGAGTGAATGTTTCCTTCATATGTAGTAGAGTGTAATGGTAGCCAGTGGAGATTTCAGGCTCCTTATAAGGAGACTAAAGGCCCGATGCACGAAATTCATGCACTGGGAGAGGAGGGAGCGGGGAGGGGAGAGGAGTTCCTCAGCCTGGCCTGCGCCCTCTTGCAGTCCAAGAGCCCTCAGGGGATGTCCGACTGATGGCTTAGGCCCCGCAAGCACTAAGGACATCCTTAGAGCCAGCCATGAGCCTGGCTTCTGGCTGAGCGGCTCTTCCCCTGTGGGAGCACACTAACCATCAGGGTGCAGCTCCTGCGTTGAGTGTCTGCCCCTGGTGGTCAGTGAGCATCATAGTGACCAGTCGTTCTGCCGTTTGGTCGATTTGCATATTAGCCTTTTATTATATAAGATTATAGAACCAATCTATGCCAGTGGATGGCAATCCTAAAACATCTCAGACCATTATCCTCCTGCACAGATTCCAACACAGAAAGAAGGAAACAGTTCTCTACAAGCTTTGGAGAACAGTACCAATAACAGAGCAGAACAGAGTTAAGAATGAAATTTAGACCACTGCAGAGAATCCAGCTGAAGGAATTAATTTTTCAGAAGTAGGTAGAATGAACTATTATCAAAAGTTGCAAAAGGGTGAAGGGAAACAAACAAAAAAAAAAGACAACTGAGGGAAAAGCCTTCAATGAAGTAATGAGGACATCAGCTTCTTTTCAGAGGACTATTTTGATTTTTTTTAGAGTAATAGATGAGATACACATTTAAGAGGTTTTGTTATAATTGGATGATGAAAAGGGCAATGTGAAAATAGTGTTTTTGAGGAATTTAGAAAAAATGGATATAATCATAGTGCTTTTGTGTAAATGGATAAAAATAAATATCCCTTACTTTTTTTAAGAATTGAAGCAATCCTTCTTTAAAAAGTTATTGATAGAAAATAGTGCAATGTAAATAAGTTAAAAATGGTCTTACACCAAAATAGTGTTCTCTTACTTTATAACAGATGCTTGTTATACATAAAACAACAATAAGAAGAATTTATATTTTAAAGGAAACTGTTTTTGCAAGATTAGTTTTATAATATAGCTCCTGCTTTAAATAAATTGATTCAGTTACTTTTATGAATGTAGATAAATTAAAAATAAAAAAGGCTAATAAAAATGAGAAATAAATTTGTTTCTATTCAGTCAATCAGATACTTTTTATTTTTGGATGTTAACTATCGAATGAAATAGAGAAATGACTTGTTCTTTAAATCCATAGAATTTTTACACTTCAGATCACTAGATTCTTCAATACTATTATAAATTTAAGGAATCCAAATTCTTGGTATAAAGTATTAAACATTATATTTGATACATTGAAAATGGGGTTTTAAAAGGTAGGCAACCCAATTCATGGAATAAAGACCTAAAAATATGTTAAATGTATTTAGAATGAGATTCTGAAAACTCAACTCAATACTTAATTTATCTGAATTGATATTAAATATACTGTTTCATTGCATTGCTCACTGTTTGAAGAGAGTTATTTTTATTAATTCACAAGATAAATATAGAAAATATAAGCAATACAATTTTTTTCATTATTAATGGCATTTATTATTAATAAAGTGCTTCTGATCTCTAAGAGTACATAATAAATTATTTTAGAGAATAACTGCTGTTTGACAAATATATCCTTTAAAATATCAAATGACCCAAAAGCTTTCTGTTTTTCCAAATGACTTTGACCTCCAATTCTGAAACTGACAGGGTGACTTTCCTCACTGAACAAATGTGATACGGAACCTTTTGGAGGGGCATAAATACATGTTAAATACCCAGGTGATTTTTTTTTAATCTTACTAATCAAAATAGGTAATTTTCTACTGGAAAGAATTAAAACAGATACAATAGCTATAAGTGCTAAGATTTTTGTCTTTAACACCTACAGATAATTAAATGCAATGACTTTACTTCTCCTTAATTTGTTAATTGCATATTAGTCCACTGTTGGGAGCTATACATACTCAACATTACCTTTAGTTACTGATAACAGATTACATTTATTTATATTTGATATTTTAATGTTAGAGATAAAATGATAAAGATCATCAAACATCCACACTTTTAAAAAATGGGCAAATACAAGATTTCCCCTTGAAATACAGTATGTCATCATTATCCTTTGAAATAATAAAAAAATAACACTAAATTATAAAAGGTATTGAAAAATATTATTATTTTCAGACAATCATAAAAGTAGAAATAATTAATATTTCTTTTAGAACTTACTCTTTGGAATTAATATAGTTCAGAAACTATTCACAACAGAAAATGTATGTAAATACAGTGGTATAGCATACATCTCCAATATTATTACTATTTCTAGACTCAGTAAGCATCTTCTTATTCATTCAAAAATGTGTATGAATCATTATTTTAATACATGAAAAATAAAGCCCTTTTTAAACCAAAAGGAGTCTTCTTATGTTACAGAAGGATAACTGAGCATTCAATTCCCATAGTTTAGAATCCTAACGCAATATGAAATAATATCATTATGAGAAGATATTCTTGGGACTGGCAGTCACTTACTGATATTTGTTTCCCAGTATCCGGGGCTAATTGATATGACAGCATTTACAGATAAAATAAGAATTGATGGGAAGAAAATATAGATGTACCTGTAATGCAGCAGTATGAATATCCATAAAAGAATAATTCACAAACCTAAATACAAGGAGGGAAAGAAAAAGGGAGGAAAGTTATTTTTTTGTTTCCCCTGAGCAAACATATAATTCCCGTGATTTCTTTTTAATGGCTGTGTTCCGCAGCCAGTGGGTACTGATTTATGAAAAGCTGTAAAAGATCAGGTGGAACTCTGCAGGACATCGTTTACAGCTGCACGGATTGAAACCTATCTAATTTGTCTAGTAAAAGTGTGAGCTCACGGTGCACATCACCCAGCCTATAAATTTCCCCTTCAGACCCAATGTCTGGGGCTGGGTCTAAAAAAACGCCAATGCCTGCAGCTGCTCAAAAAGCCCACATTCCCTTGGTGAGCATGAAGAGACATCACAGGCTCTTCACAGTGAGAGACAAATTCCTATCCATTGATAAACTCTCCAGATGTCCTCTCCGAGGAGGAAAGGAACCAATTTTATTTCAATTCCCCAGAGAAATCCTGGAAGTGGAAAAATGATACTTTGCAGGGCTGGTTAGTCTGAGGTCACTGGCATTAAAATTAGGTCATTCTCTGTCTTCCTTGCACTTTGATCCAAGTAATAAACAGAAAAGCTCGGTTGGGGTCACTCTAATCCCTAATCCTCACATCCTGTTCTATTTGAATCTGTTTATACTAATTTTCTCTAAACTCCTTTTGAGTCTGGCTATAGTGTTGAATTTTAAAATACAAACCATTTTGAATTGAGAAGAAAGAAAAACTACTTTTTGCTATTAGGCATGCTTCATAAATATTCTAAATAAATGTCCTGGGGTTTGATTCTTTATACCCACAAACCCATAAATAAAAAGTATTGCTATTCATGAGACCAAGAGTCTACAATAGTTGACATTAGAGTCTATGTACAGCTACTGTGGAAATCCAAGCTGTGGGGTGTGGTGTGTGTGTAGCGGGGTGGGGGGCATGCCTGTAGAGATTTTAATATAATATCATCTTCTTTCTAGGTCTCATTTCATTTTTCTTATAAAATTTTCTCACATAGCATTTATTGTTGTTTCTATCCAATCTGTTTACTGACTCAATGATTTTTTCCAATGGATCCAATGTTATATTTAACTAGAGGCCCAGTCCCCTCAGCCCAGCCTGCACCCTCTCCAATCTGGGATCCCTTGGGGGATGTCCGACTGCTGTTTTAGGCTCTATCTCTCTCACAATTCTGGACCATTGGCTCCACCTGTCTGCCTGCCTGGTTGCCCCTGACTGCCCCCCTGCTGGCCTGATTGCCCCTCACTGCCTCTGCATGCCAGCCTGATCACCCCTAATTGCCCCCCACTGCTGGTCAGGTTGCCCCCAACTGCCCCCCCACTGGCCTAGTCACCCTTCACTGCCCCCCCTGTCATCCTAATCGCCCCCAACTTCCCCCCCTGCTGGCCTGGTCACCTCTTACTGTCCCCCACCAGCCTGGTCACCCCCAACTGCCCCCCTGCCAGCCTGGTCACCCCTCATGGCCTCCCTGCTGGCCTGGTCACCCCACGCAGCCTGCTATTCAGTCATTTGGTCATCCCTTACTAACCCTCCTGTGGGCCTGGTTGCCTCGTGCAGCCTGCTTATTCAGTCATTTGGTCATTCCTCACTAACCCCCCTGCCAGCCTGGTTGTAGGCAGCCATCTTGTGAGGGCATTATGGTCAATTTGCATATTACCTCTTTATTATATAGGATTCTGGCTAGTGACAAAGGCTGTTTCATGCATGATAGCCATGCCAAAACAACCCAAGAATATCATGCAAGTTTTGGGACCTGGGTTCCTCAAATTCTTAGAAAAAACAAGAGATTTTCAGTTATTAAAATAAAGTTCTAAAGAACAAACAAAAACAAGAGATTTTCAATTATTAAAATTAGTTGTTTTATCTTTATCTGATGAGTAATTTAAAGGATTATAGAAAACTAGAGGCCCGATGCACGAAGATTCTTGCAAGAATAGGCCTTCCTTTCCCTGGCTGCTGGCACCAGCTTCCCTCCAGCACCCTGGACTTGGGCCTTCCCCCTGGCCACCGCCTTCCGCCTTCACTCTGGCTGGATCTGTGCCGCCTTCTGCCTCTCGCCTTTTCACGTCAATTTGCATAATCCCTCCTTATTGGCTGTGGGCACTGCCATCTTTGTCATGGAGTTACAGTTAATTTGCATTGACTATTTGAATTTTGTTAGATAGGATTATATATACATATATATATTCCATAAGAGAATAATATACAAAATGTTATATTTATATTTTGTAGTTTACATATTCCTAAAGGAATGAAAATTATTGTTTTGTAAAGTAATGCCTCTTTTGTCTCTACCTTTTTCTTAAAAAGATAACCTCTGAAAGTTAGTTAAAATTTAACCATAAGACATAAACATAAATTATAAACTCCATAATTTTAAGTTTTAATTTATAATCAAAATGCTTAAAGTAGAGAGGATTTAAGTAGTTGATTTAGTCTAAGGCAGTGGTCGGCAAACTCATTAGTCAACAGAGCCAAATATCAACAGTACAATGATTGAAATTTCTTTTGAGAGCCAAATTTTTTAAACTTAAACTTCTTCTAACACCACTTCTTCAAAATAGACTCACCCAAGCCATGGTATTTTGTGGAAGAGCCACACTCAAGGGGCCAAAGAGCCGCATGTGGCTTGCGAGCCACAGTTTGCCGACCATGGGTCTAAGGGAAAGATAATTGAAAAGTCTTCCACTTTCAGCTGTCCTCCACTTCACAAATGATTCTGCCAGTGAGAGAACTAGCTACTGATCTGTATTTTCCACTGAGGATGAATATATAGGGCAAACCAAATTGTCACATTACTATATTTTTCTTAAACTCAGCATTATAATTTCATTAAAATTTGACCATATTTACCAAATATGTTTATGTGTCTCCAACAAAATTCCAATAGTCAATTGTATTCCTCTCATGTGTCCCCACAACAGGATGCATGTCTAGAGCATGATATAAAAGTTTTCAGGTTTAAAAATCATGACCTCACACTTATACATGTCTCCTGTATGTCAGGGGGTGAGTTGAAGAAATGTCATCATGGTAATAGAAATTGCCCAATTAAAAATTTCTTTTAAATAATGGGTACAGTTAGCACATACATGGACGTGCCTCACAGAGACATTTTCTCAGGAGAACAAAAGCTTTTACCACATATCCCAGATTATATTCAGGGTTAGTATTCACAGGTAAAACCCTTATAGTTTAAGTGTGTCTGGAAGGATCATTTGCTGTTATTTCATACTATTTCTAAAAATATTGGAATTGGTACCTTAAAAAGCTAATTTGTTTCTAAAATAATGATAAATTCATGTTAACATATTTTTCACTAGTTTTGGTGTCTTTTGAAAAATAATTATAAATTTTGAACTTAAAAAAAAAACATTTCAAAAGGTGGGTTACATTTAGGCCAATTATTAATTTTCAATATATATGAAAATGTGAAGTTCTGGTTTAAAAATATTCTAATATTCACTAACTTGAAATAATGTTTAAAGGTTTCAAGAGCTCAATGCTGATTAAATGGTACTGCAGTATCACAAAATATAAAATGTTCAGAAGAGGTAAAAATCCAAATGTACCCTCTCAGTTATAGGATAAAAAATAGGTTATGACACTTTAAAAGACAATGATACTGTCCAAATGTCCATGGAGACATTTGGTCCACATCGAAAAGATCCTAAAGTTTGCAGACATATTAATTAATGCACCATGCAACCAGAGATCCCATCCTCAGCTTGCCCTCTGTGCATTTTCTTAAGAAGGACTATTCTTCTTTAAACATACTTAATATAAATCTAGCTCTTCTGCATGATTCAAACCCTGGTCCATCTACCTAACCTCATGTTCCATTACCAGCTAAGCTACTGATGTAAGAAGAATAATTAGCAATACAACTACAACAAAATTATTGGACCAAGAAAATATGGTAGTATTTTTCATGTATTAATCCTATAGACTAAAAGTACAAATAAATATAGACTATTTGAACCCATGGACCTTTCTAAGATAAAGTAATGGGACAATTGTCCACCTGGGGACTGGTTTCAGTCTCATGAGTTAAAGGAAAATTAAAGAGTTTACTGAGCCATGGCTGGTTTGGCTCAGTGGATAGAGCGTTGGCCTGCGGACTGAAGGGTCCCAGGTTCGATTCCGGTCGGGAGCACATGCCCGGGTTGTGGGCTCAGTCCCCAGTGGGGAGCATGCAGGAGGCAGCCAATTGATGATTCTCTATCATCATTGATGTTTCTATCTTTCTCTCTCTCTCCCTTCCTCTCTGAAATCAATAAAAATATATATATAAAAAAAAGAGGTTACTGAGAGCTGAAAAACCTACCCTAAGGGCAGTTCACCAAAAGGCTGCTTCTTTGGGCTCTTCTGGGGTGAAAATATGCTCTCTTCCATTTCTTTCACATCCCTTTGGTTCACCATATGACAGTTGGTAATAGATCTATGGTTAGGCCTGTAATTATATAAAACAATGCTAGATCTTCTCTTTTTAAAAAAATCTTTTTATTGATTTCAGAAAGAGGAAGGGAGAAGGAGAGAGATATAGAAACATCAATGATGAGAGAGAATCATTGATTGGCTGCCTCCTGCACACCTCCCAATATAGAAGAAGCCTGAAACCAGGGCATGTGCCCTGACACAGAATCGAACCAGCAACTTCTTGGTGCATGGATCAACATTCAACCACTGACCCACAATGGCTGGGCTATAAAGTCCTTTTAATGCTGGTTATATTGTGCAATACAAATCACAGTAACAATTAATTTCTCTCTCTTTTTTAATTTTATTAAATGTGTTGGGATGACATTGATTAATAAGATTATATAGGTTTCAAGTGTACAATTCTAATAATACATGATCAGTATATTGCATTGTATGTTCACCACCTAAAGTTAAGTCTCCTTCTATCACCATATATTTAACTCTCTTTACCCTCCTCTACCTCTCCTGTAACCCCCTATCACTTTGGTAACCACCATACTATCATCTGTGTCTATGAGTTTGTGTGTTTTTTTGTCTTGTTGTTTACTTTCTGTTTTATATCCCACATATGAGTGAAATCATATCATATTTAGTGAAATAAGTAGAATGAAAAAGTCTCTCTCTTTTTATTATTCACTTATCCATCATCTATCTCTCTATAAACTATATAGACAAATGTACATATATATATTGAACTCTACATATACAAGTATAACTCTCTATATAGGATGAACTCTCCTTTTGGTGTTGTCACATATGCAATGATTTCATTTGTTACTCATCACTGCTTTTCACTCTTTTTGTTATTTTTATTTTTAATGACATTTGTGACATTATTTAAATCTGTGCTGACTTTGTGTCTTGTTATAAGTATAGTTGATGCTGTCCAAATTGTCATTTAGACAGACAATAACCTGAACATTGGCCAGGATTTAATATGGGAAACCAAATCCATAATTAAAGTAGACAACAACTTATTCAGTGCATCATGTTTGTAATAACTGTATCCTAAATTAAGATCATCTTTGCTAATGGTTAAATGGATTAAATTAGTAAAGTATGTATGGATATATTTATGCACTTCACTGGCCAAGTTTTAGTGTTTTAAAAAGGTATCAAATCTTGACATCCAGAAACTCTGCTGACTCCTGGCCTCTCTCCCTTTGGTATTTTCTTTTCTTGCAGGCCATCAAACCTTCTTCTGGACCAAAGCAATGTCGACATCACTACCTTCCGCACAACAAGTGACTGGCTTAATGGTGTTCGAACAGCACAGTGCAAAGAAATCTTCACAGGCGTGGAATACAGTTCTTGTGACACCATAGCCAAGATTTCTACAGAGTAAGAAAAAGTTTTTAAGAGGACTGAATGATTCTAAACTTTCTACTGAGCATACATGTTTTAGATTAATGTGTTATAAATATTAGTTGAACCTCTGAGGTACTTACTATCCCCTGTAACCACTGAACTGGATCCTGGGTCTCTCTCTTTATAAATAACACCTTTTGGGTTTATGTGTATTGATGTGTCTTCTTCCTTCACAAAAGGTGTGTTCACTCAACTATGACCTACTTCAGATAGACCAACAGATACATATCTGTACCCAACTTCAAACACCCAAGCCCCTAACTGAAAACATGAGTAGATAGGGCATGATGATTTTGTGTTTTCTGTTACTTTTAACAAAACATAGTCCCTGTGGAAATGGAAAAGAAAACTTTAAGTGGATAAGCTGCTATACAGGGAGACATGCTAAAGTCAGAAGCAGCTTTCACAGCTGCTAAATAAGCACATTATCATCTATGATTGAATCTATGAAGGATATCATCTTTAAAAATTAAGTTACAAATAAGTTTAAGGTATTACTTTATTGTATTCCTTAAAAGCTTATATTCAGATTAGAAAAACAGAATCTACACTAATAAAAGAGAAATAAGCAAATTGACCGTACCTCCGTGACACCCACCAGCCAATCAGGCGTGAGTATGCAAATTAACCCAACAAAGATGGCATATGCAGGCACAGAGCAGTTGGGCAGGGAGGGATGCTTGGTATGAGGGGGAGGGCGGGGGGTAGAGGGAGCTGCAGGAGTGGCACGCAGGCCAGAGCAGAGAAGACTGAAGGCTCCGGCCAGAGTGAAGGCCTGGGTCCCGGGTGCCAGAGGAAAACCGGTGCCAGCAGCCAGGGGAAGGAAAGCCTATTGCACAAATCTTCATGCTACGGGCCTTTAGTATCCGTAATTAATATGGATTGATGTGTTAAAAGCCAATAATAAATATAATATGATGTATTTCTTAGACAGAGATATTTGGATAATAGCAATTCTTTGACTTGGGAAACCCCTGGGCTTAACGGAAGGCGGTTTATCAAGTGAATCCAGTGACTATTCAATAACAGTTATCTTTGTTCACAAGCTATGGTAATTGGGAACTGGCAGTAAAGAACTAGAAACCATATTCTTCTCTCTGTGAATGAGAGTCAATTTACTTCATTTCTTAATATAACCTGCATCATTCTTTTCTTTTTCTGCACAGTGACTTTTGCTGCACTCCCATGAACATTAGATAAAAATGGCTTTCTCAGCCCTCAATCATGCATTCTTAGTTTGCTACTCACCTGACTAGGGCCCAACTCTCTTAACTCTAAGTCATCAAAAGAAAATTTTGATGGGCTCAGTCCTGCTTATAGATGGCACCTTCAAAGTCATATGTTTCCTATTATATAACTATTTCTGTTCAAAAGATGGCATGAACTTGGCCCTAGGAGCCTTTTCCTGAGGGTAAAACAGAGAACTGTTCCAAAAACAAAAAAAGCTTTTGTGTTGGTCAGATACACCAACGTATACATAGTTTTGCAGCTTGTACAGTTTGTTTGCAAACTGTGTCCATCTTTGTTTCTGAATCTTCTATCTTTCATCTTTGTTTCTTAAAACAATCTCTTTGTTGCCCTCGATTTCCTTTGTCTTAACCTCTCCTACCAATATTTGAATATTTAAATATTGTTGAATATTTAAATATTGTTGAATATTTAAAGCTTTCATTATCATCTTGTCAATCATTTAAACAAAGCCAATGTGGAGAGCTACAGAATAGCTATCAAAAAGGAATATGCAGTGCAATTAATCTATACTAATAATAGCCTAGGGCCATCATGACCTAAACAACCAGACTGACGACTGGTCACCAGGAAGTGCATGGAGCACCTCTTCGTCCCTCCCCTGTGGCCCACAAGGCTGGCGCAGGCAGGCAGGTGGGGTGGTGGGGGGGGGGGGGGTGGTCAGGGCGAGGCGGGTGTGGTGAGGTCGTTAGGCCTCTGGCCCAAGGTCGGGCCAGAGGCCTAACGACCTCACCTCTGCCAAAGCGACTGTGGATCAGGCCCAGAGAGAGACCTGGAGAGAGAGGCAGATCCTGATCAGCAGCCGCTGTGTCTGCTGGTGAGGCCTGGAAAAAGAGAGAGGCAGGGTCTGATCAGCAGCCCCCTCAGCTGCTGGTGAGGCCCAGAGAGGAGAGAGGCAGGGCCTGATCAGCAGCTGCTGTGGAGGCTGCAGATCAGGCCCAGAGAGAGAGACAGCTGTCTGCAGGGCTGTTCTGGATTTCCCAGAAGAGCCAATGGCTGCCTAGGAGGTGGAGCTTTTGACGCTGACTGGCATAGAAACTGACCAATCAGAATCTAATCTGGGTTAACTGCGAAGGCACAACCTAAGGTGTGGGCTGAGGAGGGGTTTTAAGGGCAACAGCTGTTTGATGTAAGGTGTAAGAAAACAGTTCAATTTTTTAATAACTGGTTTGGCAGTATGGTGCATATGGCTGGCTATCAGTCCAGATATAGGGATTATGTATTTTTGTCTGCAAAGAGCATCTCTTCCTGATGAAAAAGGCTTCCCCCCCCCACACACCATTTAAGCAATCCTATCCTATATAATCTATCTATACTAATAAAAGGGTAATATGCTTATTAGACCAGGTCGACCAGCCATCTTCCTGATGTCCGACTTCCTTCCGGACAAAGCTATGGTGGTGGGGGTTGAGGCAGAGGCAGTTAGGGGTGATCAGGCTGGCAGGGGAGGGCAGTTAGGGGCGATCAGGCCAGCATGGGAGAGCAGTTGGGGGCAATTAGGCCAGCAGGGGAGCAGTTAGGGAGTGATCAGGCAGGCAGGCAGGGGTTAGGGGCAATCAGGCAAGCAAGCAGGTGATCAGTTAGTAGCCAGTGGTCCCAGATTGTGAGAGGGATGTGCGATTGGAGAGGGTGCAGGCTGGGCTGAGGGACCCTCCCGCCGCCCATGCACCAATTTCATGCACTGGGCCTCTATTAGAAATATAAGTACCTAGTAAGTAGGTAAAGAAGTTTGTCATTCATGGCATAATATTCCAATCAGAAACACAAGTCACAAAAGGACCTCATATATTACTATGGGAGAGGAAAATAGTTCTTAAGAAATAAGCTCATTCTAGTCTATTTAACCTGTGTTGGCATTCCTGTTTAGAGGGAAATTCACTGTTTATTGAATAGACTTCTGACTCAAATCTGCAACATGCCTTGAGTTTCCGTAGTAGTTATTTTTATCATAAACAATCACAGGATATAGTAATATATTTAAATATTTTTAATTCTTACTTTATTAATATAAACAGTGGGGTTATGATATACAAGACACCTGCCTTGGGGCACAGAAGCATAGGAGAGAGCAAACACAGTTGAGTATTTCTGCACCATTGCTAGATTTTCAAAGGCAACATTTTATAAATGTTTATTTTAAATAAAATATCAACACTTATAGCTTTTAAATAATGAAGTGGATGAGACAGAACATTGTTAATATGATTAACTGCCAGCTCACAATTTAAATACAGTCAGACATTGTAAGTTGTGAATATGTTAAGAAACTATTTGCTTAAAAAGGTGAAGTGGCAGCATTTGTTACATTTCCAATTGAGAAATGTATTTGTCTCAACCATACAGTGTTAGACAGTAAGCTCTTTTTTGCTGGTTAGAATATTTTCACTTTATAGTTGTTATTATTATTTAAACAATCTGTACATTCAAGATGAAAACTGACTTTCCTGAGACTCAACTCTTTCAGGTTTGTTCTTCACACTGTCACATGGTTTCAGATCTCTCTGTATTTCAAACTCCACAATGATCTTTCTTCTGTCCTTTCTCCTGAACTCAGGAACAAGATAGAATTAAAATCTATTGGCCTGAAATTCCTTGAAAAAAATTATTTCTTAGATCTCAGTGTGGTGTACCTTCTGCCCATAGTTTATACTACAAAAATGAGAATTAAAAGAAAAATACATTTCATACACTAATTATTTGGGGAATTCTAATGAGGCAACATTGATATCTCAAGTCCTTTAAAATATTTAACCCAATATTTCATCCTTTTTTCAGTCTTAAGTTTATTGTTTGAATTTGATTTCTTTCAATCCTTATTTTCTTTGTGCCATTCAGACTCAATTCAGAAATTATTCCCTTGACTAAATAACACTAGAGAGTCTTCTAAAATAAGATAGTGATAGCTGAAAAAGGATATTAAATTATTTTTTTTATCCAGACTATCAAATCACAGAAAAAGTTCAATAGGGCTTCAAACTTAAATAAGCATTAACTTATTTCAGTTAGTTCAGAATTTCATTTACAGCAAGCTACTCAAGTCATTTCATTTTCAGATGAAATCCAGAAAATATGCAATTTTATTCAGTATATATAACATATTTTTTAAAATATGTAATAGCCTAAGATGGATTTCAGAAGGTTAATGTAAGAAGGAAGAAAAGAGAATGAGAAAGGGGGCAAAAGTGACCATCGACTCTGGAGAGAGAATGAGGTGTGTGGAATGAATATTAGGCAGATTAATTGCAACATGTCATTATCCTGTTCTCTTAGATGCCATTTTCCAAGTGTCATCACCTATCCTTTTGCCTTTGAAGTACCATATAGCTCATTAACCTCTGGTCTCAATCTTGAGTTGTCCTGTGGTCTTGAACTTATCCACTGCCCTTCTGAACAGGGTAGTCAAAATGATATAAGCATGTGGGAGTATTATTGAGACTATAGCAGCTGCATGTTTAGAACAATTTTGTACATGGCAAGGTGGTGGGTAGAAGACATGGAGAGGGTAGATAGAGTGGAGACTCCATAAAAAACCCAAGCTAAATCATAACCTAAAGGGATTATTGCTTTAATTCTCTTTTCCAATATAATCCTTGGCATTAAACATAGAATTATGCTTATTATTAAAATTTTGCTTATATTGGGTTCTGAGACATGGAATCTGAAAGTTTTATGAATATTTCTTGAGGCGTTAGCTTGGAACATACATCTATAAAGAAGTGATGAGTGGGCATTGGGCTGAAGAAGACTCAGTTCTTCCTAGTGAATCAGGAGCCTCAGAGTTGGGCTGGACCTTCGGAGAGTTCTGTGAGTGCTCAGCATCTGATTTTTACCTGGCTGCTAAGGTCCAGGTGCTCCAGAGGGTGGTCAGAGCCAAGAGTCATAGCATGGCACTGTGTCATATTACTCTGTCATTGTGCTTAAATTTCTCAAAGAGCTCAGGAAATTAGTATACTGCCTTGAAACATTCTTTTTTTTTCTGCTATCCATTATTATCTTTTTTTGAGCTTTTAAAAAAGGAGAAAAGGAAGAGACAAATATTAGTGAGTCATAAAAATATGATATAGAATTGGAAGAAAGATGTTAGAAGAAATACAAAAAGAGAAAGGATCTATTGATTTGTACACATATATTTATATCTGCCTTGTTTTCTGGCTGTACATTCATAACCTGACTTTGATATAATTTGGAGACTAGAATGGAAATGTTTGTTGTTCATTTTGAAGATAGATGCAAGGTATATAAAGAATCAAAATCCCATAGAATGCACATTCTTTCAAAAGTGGGGATCAATACAAATAGCCTATATTCTCTAAGTGAAGGTTTCATTATCCACAGTTACATGAAGAGTGACAAGTCTGATGTCACTTCCCACTAGCCTTTCTGATGAAGCAAAGCAGCTGAAGAGTATAATCAGAGAGGACCTTGGGAAAAATACAAGGTGTCCATAGAAAATTTATCAGCCCCATGAATGGCACCAGGATGGTGACCTGCAGATCATCAGAAATTTCGTTGCCAGCTCAGGTGATAGGCATGCAACCAGTCTTGGTTAATTTTATGCAGGAGATACTTAATTCTCATCTAAATTGATTTTAAATTGTTACCTATTTTCTGCTTGCCCACCTTTACTGCTTGGGAACTCATGTCTTAAGGAATCATTAGTCCATGTAGTTGAAACTCCCAATTTCTCATTCTTTCCTATAGGCTCAATATAAAGGAGCCCCGTGTGTGTGTGTGTGTGTGTGTGTGTGTGTGTGTGTGTGTGTGTGTGTGTGTATGTGTTTTCTTCTTGCCATTCTCAATTTGCCTGGGTTTCTTTGACAAGTGATACTTTACTCCTCTATCAATTTCCCCAGATAATTGTATTTTGGACTATTGATTCATTCTTTACTAAATACATATTGAGCCCCTACTAAATGATAACCATTGTTCAGAGTATGGTTGCTAAGCAGAGTACAAAACCAACAAGAATGCCTATTCATATGAAATTCACATCCTTGTGGAGCAAAATAGAGAATTAAGAAAATAAATCAGAAAGAAAGGTAACATGCTGAATAGTAAAAATGTTTGGAAGAAAATGAAACAAGAAAATAAAATATGAAGTGGAGGTATGAATATAGAGAGGTTTTATAATATTAAAAAAGAAGGGTCAGGAAGGTCTCATGAGATGGGGATGTTTGAGTCAATATCTGAAAGAGGTGAATATATGAAATAATTACATGAGTCAAGAATATTTAATTAATAATTTGCACATGTTCATATAACATTTTTTTAACGAAATTTTTTTTGTTCTTATAATCTTCATTTTATGTCTGGTTTCTAAGTTTAAACTATTTTAAATTTAGTAACTTTGATAGAAATAAATTCTTATATATTTTTTTACTTTGAAAGCAATTTATACTTTTAAGAAATTGTTCCAGTTATCTATGGCTGACAACAAACTGTTTTAAAACTTAAATGCTAAAACAACAATTTTCTTGCATATCACAATGTCACGGGTTATGAATTTGGACAGAGCTAGGCAGGCAGTTCTGCTGTAGTGTTAGTGCTGACTGAAGTATTCATCTAACAGGAATATGGTCTTGTCTGGAGGGCTGGAGATGGTCTCACTCCTGTCTCATGGTGCACATGGCTACATAGTGGAGACTGCAGACTAAGTACTTTCAGATGGTCTCTCCAATGTCTCCGGGTAGTTAGACTTCATATATGGCACTTTGCGGCCCAGAGAGAGTGTCCTAAGGGAAAAGAAGTTGAATCTGGCAGTTTCTGAATACCCGAGGGTAGAAACTGATACAGTGTCACTTCTGACATACTCTGTCAATCAAAGTGGTCCTGGAGCTGGCCCAGACTCAAGGGAATGGGATAATGCCCCACAAAGAATGTGTGACCATCTATATCAGTGTCCTACGGTTGTCATAACAAATTACCACAAATGTATTGGCTTAAACAACCAAAATCTGTTTTCTCACATTTCTGGAGTCCAGAAGTCAGAAATCAAGATGTTAGCAGGGCTACCAGTCTTTAAGGGTGAATCCTTCCTTACTTCCAGCTTCTGGTGAATCGCAGCATTCCTTGGTTTATGGCAACATAACTCCAATCTCTGCTTCCATCTACACATGTATCTCTTTTCTTTGTTATTGTGTGTCCTTTTCTGTCTCTAATAAGAATAGTTTCATCAGATTTAGAGTCCACCCTAATCCAGTATTATCTCATCTTGATCTTTGTCTTAATTACATATGCCAAGACCCTATTGTAGTTCTGGGTGGACATTAATTTTGAGGGGACACTATTCAACCCACTATAACATTTATATTCTTCTACAATATTAGAGGTGAAATGGCCAGGATACTATACATGGATGATGTAAAAATAAAAATTATGTCCAAACCACTAAGATATATGATTTTATAAGCTTTGCTAACTGAAAATCTCATGCTTACATACTATCCAGGAAACAATGTTTCTCACCAAACATTTTCTCTTTTTTTTTACAGTGACATGAAAAAGGTTGGTGTCACTGTGGTTGGGCCACAGAAGAAGATCATCAGTAGCATTAAAGCTCTAGAAACACAATCAAAGAATGGTCCGGTTCCAGTGTAAAGGGCTATTTCTCAAAGGAAGCGGTGGCTGTGGAAGATGTAGCGTCACTCTGCAGACAGATGATAATGCTGGAGATACTGGTGGAAGTTTCAAACCCTATAAGACACTCATATATGAGTACAAATGCCTTAAAATGGAATTTAAAAACTCTATATTTTCCCATATCATTTAACGGATTGGGTGGGTGTTATTTTGTTTTGCAATTGATTTTTTATATTAGTTGATGGATGAAATTAAAATTCTTCAGCATGAAATGATGAAGAGCTAGCCTAGAGCCATGGATCATATACTGACTATTATAAAAGCAAAACAAGTGAAATAACATAATGAACATAATGGCTCTGTTCAGTACTAGCCACAAAGAAAAAGACTTGTGATATTTTTCTATACAGAAGAAATCTGTAACAGGTATTTTTTTTCTTTAAAAGCAAGAAAAACAGAGGAATTTATACCTCAAACTATCTGGCCATATTTACTACCTTTTCATTGTATTATTCTTTTTTATCTGTTAAAAAGCATATAAAGTTTGTAGCTGTTTTAAGTACCATACATTTATAATTATTAGCTTTGTTAAGTATTATCATGTAAAATGTGTCTTAATTTTGAAGAAAAGTACATATTTATTTTCTTTCTAATTGTTTTTATTGTTTTCTATTTATGCCTCAATTACTTAATTTGGATTTGTCACAGCCCAGTGCCAAATGCTCTCTCAAATTGTCAGCAGTAGGAAACATGGAAAACTAAACATAGGGAATGATGGGCTTCTTTCCAGATTTTCAAAACATCCATGTATATATAGGAATCAAATCATTCCCCTGTTCATTCACTAACCAAATGTCACAGTCTGAATTATCTCACACATTTTTGTCTCTCCATTTAATATAAAATGTATGCTCCTAATTTAGTGTAATATGCTGGCTTGTAAGTAATGGATTCTCAATGGCATACCTGCCCTACTCTGGTGTTTAGGAAACAATTCGTTGGTAAAGAAGCTAAGTTAGAGCTCCTAAATAGAGAATAGCTACACTGGAAATTATTAGAATCCTATTTCAATTGCTGCATTAATTGGCAACACAGCCTATTGGCCAATGCATAAGTAAAAAACAATCACTTTCTGACAGGCTATGAAATGTCACTCAATATATTAGCTTATAATTGCTGAGCTGTTTTTAGCTAATGATTATAACTAAACTATTCATCTGAATAATGGGGGTTTAGTTTAATTAATTAAGCATTGTAATAATCTATTGCAGGTATTATTATCTTAAAGAGTCTTTCACTGAAATGCACCTGTTGTAATGTTGGTGTATAAATTAGAAGCATTAAATTACTTTACATAAACAGTATTATTTTTGAAATAAATAAAATGGTTATCTAGCAATGATTCAAAATCTGTAGGCAGTGGAGAGATCTCTCATTGTGGGAACTTAGACTTACTATTCATAAAGGTCAAATATGAGCATAATCAGTAATATTTGAAAAGCTGTACCTGGTATAGATCTAGCCACTAAAACATTTTAGCTCTATCTTTATCTTCTAGTGCTGATATGATCATTTTATGAGAATAATAAATATGTATGTCATAAGAATACAATGGATAAAAATACTGCAAACTTTATGTTTTTATGCAAACTGGAACATTATACAGCTTACAATCAAATCAAAATTCACAAGTGCTAATATGTTGTAAGTTTACTGTAATAAGGTTTAAGTTTAACCTTCACATATGAGATTATTTCTTAAATCCGGCAATATTCCTTACAGTCAAATCATCCAACTAGAATTTTATATTGGATATATAAGAGCATGAATTTTTATAAAGTTATATGCAACGATAAAATTAATTACAAATTTTACTTAAGCCTAGAAGCAGCTAAAACCATTTTGTAATCAAAAATTTGTGTTGTGGAATGTTAGACTGAGACCTAATTCTGGCTTCAATCTCATTTTATCCCCAACTAGCATTTACTTTTGTATTCTGAGCATACTCAACGAAATCTGTGCATTTCATCAACTAATAGAAGTTGAGGATTGTTATTTTGGCTATGGTTTCCGTTTGAAAGTAGAAGTCATATACACAGTATATTGCTCTTCATTTTTTCACTATTTTTCTACCCAACCTCTTATACATTTACTTTACACAATTCTTACCCTGTACATATGTAAACATAACAGTGTACGATTCTTAACTGTGCAGTAGAGGTACTAGATGCTGATGGCCATCTCTTTGTACAGAAACTGCATTGACTTTCCATAAACATGAAACCATATCTCCATACAATGGTATGTACCATATTATCTGTTTTGTATCGTAAATTTGATTTACATATATTATTTATTTCTGGTACCTTGCCCAGATTATTCTGTACTAAGTATCAACTAAACAATGTATAAATGTGATATGATTGAAAATATGTATTTACTTTAAACTTGTCTTTTCAAAACATTACTCATTTAGTTTATGTTGTACAATGTAGATGGCCTCTTACTAATGTAAAATGATTTGTAGTGGGAACATTTATATTTTTATAATAAACATAATGAAAATATTTTTTACAGATTGAAATACAGAAGTGGTCTTTGAAACTTTTAAATATATTATTAAAATCTGTGCTTATTTAAACAACAAAACAATGAAATTTATATAAGTCATGAAGAATGTGCTTCTGTTTCTTTTTTCTCCTTTAGTGAAGAGGGATTCATGTTATGCTCTTGGATGTAGTGGGTGTGATTATGTGGAATCATTGATCTATGGGATTAGAAGTGTCAGAGTAGGTTATGTCAAAAAGCCAGAGTATCATTTATGAAAAAAGGAAGGAATTCTGAACAGGCCAAATAAAACAAACAAACACAAAAAACAACAACCACAATTTCAGAAAACACTAAAAAACAACTCATACTTTGTAGAAAGTAGGTCCCTAGTCAAAGTAGTGCAATCTACTTATAGAAAAACCATTGTACATGAAAACCCAAAAGCTAACTCACAATGTAAGGCTAGATAACACCTGTGGTCAACATTTCCACAGTGGTGGAAATAGATAAGGAAAGATCATAAAAGATCAGATTTGGGCTTGCCTTGAAGGAGAAATAGCATTTGAAAATGTTGAGAGGAGGAAAGGATAATTTGTAAGCAGATTAACTAAATAAAAGGAAATAGGTAAAGAACAACATATTTATCCATTTAATAAAGGTACATTATGCACTCAGATGAGGCAGGTGCTTTGCTATCACCATTTACAAGTTACCAAGTCTTTGCAGCAATCCTGTGAAGAGATATTATCCCTTTTAGTAGATGATGGAATCAAGTCGTGGAATTCTTCCCAAGGTCACTCTAATGAATAGAACAAAAGTTATTTCAAATCAGAGTCTTCTTATTCTGTGTTCTTTCCATAATATAATGGCTACTGTAATAAAAAAAAATTATCTGGGAACAGTGCCAGTGGCTATTTGCAAAGGTGATTTGGGGAAAAGCTGTGGGATAAGTAGAACAAATGATATTGCAAATCTGTTTTGGTGTTGGAGACATGAAGCAATGCACTTACTCTAGAGCAGTGATTTTCAACCTGTGTGCCAAGGAAGGCACATTGGTGAGCCATAGAACTTTTAAAACATGTAATACCTGCCTTGGTGGGTAGCTCAGTTGATTGGAGCATTGTTCCATATACCAAAAAACTTGTGGGGTCCATTCTGTGCAGGGCACATACTTGGGTTGTAGGTTCAATCCTGATTGGGAGGCAACCTATCAATGTTTCTCTCTCTCTCTCTCTCTCTCTCTCTGTCTCTCTCTCTCTCTCTCTCTCTCTCTCTCTCTACCCTCTCTCTCCCTCTCTCCCTTCCTCCCTCCCTCCCTCTCCCTTCCTCTGTCTCTGAACTCAATAAACAACAAAAAATAAATAAACCCAATAAAGGAAAAGATAAAGTTCAAATGTAAAAGGTGTCTTTGACACTAAGATATATATATATATATATATATATATATATATATATATATATATATATATATATAATCTTGGACCACCTTTCATAAGTTAATTCTGGCTGCTATAATAGTTAAATTCCAAATGTCATCAGCTTAAAAAAAAAGAAAGAAACACCATCACCATCATTTTAAACACAGAATAACCCAAAGTAGTTGCCAGGTGGCCTTGCTTGCAATGATTCAGATCCCACACTCTCTCCATCTGCTGGCCTTAAGATCTTTCTATCAGCCAGTACAACTGGCCTAAACCCTTAAGATCTATCAGCCAGTACAACTGAAGCAAGGGAGTGGTTGTCTAGCTGATTTTATGAGCACTGCTTATGAGTGGCACATATCACTTCTCTTCTATTAACTAGAAATCAATCATATTGCTGTACTTAATGGAAGAGAATGTGGGAGGAGTAGTGTGCCTAAATGGAAAGGGAAAGTTTTTGGAATCTATATAGCAACCTCTGCCACAAGTCATTGTCACTTACATATGCAATATGTAAAGGCAGATAGTTCTAAAATGCTATTAAGAAATCATCAATCTCTTGCTAACTCCACTCATTTCTTACTCCATACAGACAACCATTTTTAACTCTTTTTTCTTATTACTTGAATCTAATACTTCTAAGGGTGTGAACTGTTCAGATCTCCTTTCAAGAGAGAACTTACTAGAAGAGCAATTAGCTGACAACCCCAAGCTGTTGTAGTTTCAAACTCCCAAGCAAAATTTACCCCAGGACATGGTAGTGGAAGTACTAAAGTGTATCCATTTCCTCTCAAGTGACAGAATTTTGTAATAAGCGATTTTGGATCTCATGCTCTAATCATCCTGGCTGAGGTTTTTCTCAGAGGTCCACAGCAGTCTGAGCTTCCTATCCAATCCTCCCTCCTTTGGTCTCTCCATATATAGGTTTCAGATGTGTATTTCTATCTAAAAGCTCCATATGCCTTCTTTTATTCCTGGTCCCAATCCTTCTTAAGCATTCCCACCAAAATTTTTCTTGCTGGTCTAATTCCTTCTTGGTGTCTGTTTCTTGCTTATCCTTAACTGAAACAATGATTCACAATTTGATTAACCTGGCAATTAGAATGCCATCCTTTATTCTTCCCTCTAGCTCATTTTAGATCACCTAAACCATTATGCCATCGTAGGAATTCTAACTTCTTTTCTCTGTCTCCCACCACAACCTCATTACTTACATAGATTTCCTAAATAAAGGAATGTCCTAATAATGCATCTGCCTCCAGTCCTGATATCTCCAATATCAATCAGACTAATGTATTAGAGCACATTTAATTTTGTAGTTCCTCTGACAAACACAAATGCCTCCAGGGCCTAGCAGGTTATAAAAATGAGTGAAGCAAGTGAGGAATGTGGTGACTCATAAAAGCACCCTTCATTGCCCTCTCAGAGACAAGGCAACATGGATCCAATGTAAATTTCTGATTTTTCGAGAGAATTCCTAATTGATCCTGCATAACATATCTTATTGAAATTGCCTCTTTTTTATGCCCCATCCCAACTTATAGCTGAGGGCACCTTGAACAGGAACTGTGCCTTGTAAACCACTGCGCCCCCTTGACCTTTGCAATGCTAAGTATATAATAAGCATTCAAAAATTGAAGTGGAATTAAATGTATTAGAACCATTTTTGATAATATAATAAAGAAGATGTCCCTGGGATTTTTGTCCTTATAAGGGAAAGTGTAAATTTCCTTGAGGTCAATAAAGCTAGTCAATGTTCCAGTTGTGTATCTTGGATCATTAAACATACTTATTTCTGCTAGAATTGGGTCATTTTCATAGAATTTTGTGGACTCTTTTCATTGGTCTCAATGCTCCTATTTTTCTTAGTGCAGTTAAGTCGTTTAAGTAGACCCTTGAACCAGAGCTTAGCTATAAAAATTTAACAAGGTAAATGCCAAAGCTTTTCTGATCCTTTATACTCTATTACTCTGTACAAATAATGTCAACATGCCTACTAAAACTACCCTTCTTATGGGGCATCTGGGATACACATTCTATTGACCCAGGGGATCTAGACACAATTTAGGAAAATAAGTGGTAGAGTTTAGTACACTATAAAATGAAGATTTTGGAGGTTTACTGAAGTCCTCACCCTGAAATTCTCTGGGAAAACTCAGTTACAAGTTTAATGAATATAGTCATAATTAAATCATATTTTCCCACTAGGTGGACTATCACCTTTCTTTTTTGAAGAAATATAATGTTCTACTTAAATTAAAATGTAACAATAGTAACAATAACAACAAATAAAAAAATTTAAATTGCTTGATAGCCCAACCAGTGTGGCTCACTGGATGAGTGTCCACCTATGAACCAGGAGGTCATAGTTGGATTCCAGTCAGGGCACATGCCCTGGTTGCAGACTCAATCCCCAGGGGGAGGTGTGCAAGAGGCAGCTAATCAATGATTCTCTCTCATAGATTTTTCTATCTCTCTCCCTCTCCCTTCCTCTCTGAAATCAATAAAAATATATATTTTTTTAAATAGAATTGCTTGATAATTTCCCAGAAACTCTATGGACTGAGTATGTTATTCACCTTATAGTGTGAGGCATAGAGTTAATAATCACACCAGGTCATATTGCTAACAAGTAGAAGAGATGAAGTCCAGATCAACTCTAGGATCCTTTTTCTGAATAACTACACTCTATTACCTGTTAGTATAATATTACTAATGATGATAAAATATGAAGGCAATTATGAACTGAATTCTGGATTTAAGATCTTGGGCAGTCTCCATTTTGCCACTTTTCTATGTCCATGATTTTACTCAGTGATTCTGTTAGTAGTTACTCTGCTTCATATTTCTGAGAAATACTTTGATTCTTACTACCATGGTAGAGGAAGGAATAGGCAGTTACCCTTGATTTCATTTCTGTGAACTCCATTTCAAGAGCATGAGATTTGTCTGACATATGGTGAACTCTTCAAGCAAATATGCTCCCTTGAACATTCAACAAATAATCTAATTTGGAAACACCAAATACCACAAGGAAAAAAGTAGTACTCTTGTGCCATTTTATGACAGATTTCCACACCAGTGATTTATGGAAGTGTGTTAAGTTGGGATTCTTATATGAAGCCAAAAAAAAAAATTCCCTTACATTTTTGAAGCCTATCATCCTCAATGATGGAAGCCAAAACCTTGGAATGTTTGCTAAAATCAAGGATGAGAGAACAAAAAATGTCATGTACTATCAAGAACTTATTGACTTTCATATGGTTCTCATTTATTCTCATACATAGCAAGTCAAAAGCCTTGGGAGGAAGCCAATACAAATTGTTATAGATAACATTATCTGAATTTAACTGCCATAGGTATGCTTCATATAATAAATATATATTTCATATCAGCAACTCAGCAACACAAAAATAGAAAAAGACTCTAGTCAAAATTCATTTGGATATTCTATTTCACAGAATGCTCAACTTGCCAATATTATTATTTATCTTGGGCTAGAGATCCCTTAATACTCAATTTGTTTCATGTTTCTGATTCTAGAGACAGAATATTGAAATCATGTTACAATGATATCTTAGGGTAATACAATTTTTTTAATACATGAATGGTTAGTATAGCCTTGCAGACTTAATTAGATTATTATTCTGTTTTTAATTCTTTTCAAAGACATTTTGCAAATTGCAATATTTTCTTTATTTTGCCTTGCTATCATTTAGGTTTAGGCATCAATTGAGCATGGAAGTTTCTAGCCTAACATTCCTGTAAAGTTTAGCCTAATAGTGATGTGTCATTTATCAAATGTCTAACACAGTAACCTATAACTGACACACAATAGATAAGAAGGTACAAAATAAGTATTGCTTGAGTTAATTTTTAAATGTATTGTGAGAGGACAAATTGTTAATATTACCTTTTTCAACTAAGACAGCATGGATGCAGTGAATAATATACAACTAAATTCCACTTAGGTTAATGCTTCTCTCAAAGAGAGAGAGAGAGAGAGAGAGAGAGAGAGAGAGATTTTTGTAAAGGCAAGTCTATTCTAACATGACCCATATAATAAACTCATAGCTGTTGAATAAGTATTTTTAAAATATATTTTATTGATTTTTACACAGAGGAAGGGAGAGGGATAGAGAGTTAGAAACATCGATGAGAGAGAAACATCAATCAGCTGCCTCCTGCACATCCCCTACTGGGGATGTGTCCACAACCAAGGTACATGCCCTTGACCAGAATCAAACCTGGAACCCTTCAGTCCTCAGGCTGACGCTCTATCCACTGAGCCAAACTGGTCAGGACAATAAGTATTTTTAATGCAGTATCATTACAGGTAACAAAATAATCCTATTATACCTTTTTCTACTGTGAAGAAAGGCAATGCATATATGACATATTACTAATATTCAAAGAATCAACAACTGTCAAAAGCAAAAATAAGACTAACATTTTTTAAGGAAAGCTTTCCTTCTAAAACAGCATGTACATAAAAGAAATCAAGAACTATTAGAGCAAATTGGTTTGGTTTGGTTCTCTTTGTTAATGAACTTTCCTTACTATGGTTATGTAATATTACTGAGTGGCATAAATCACCAAGTCACTTAAAGTCACACTTTTCTCATATTTTTTCGGGTCAGAGATTCAGACATGACACAGTGCAAAGAGCTTGCCTCTGTTCCATGTTTTCTGAGCTTTAGATGGAAGACTCAAAGCCTGGGGATTAGAATAATCTGAAGGCTCATTCATTCCTATGTCTCATTACTAATGTTGTCTGTATTTGGGGACATAGAAAGGTTATAGTGTAGAACACTCACACATGGCCTATTTTTGTGACCTGGGCTTCCTCACAACATGGTGTCTAGTTCCAAATACAAGTATCATAGAGGAGAGGGAGGGGAAAGAACTATCAAGAATTGTGAAGTGTCTGGGAATTTACCCAATATATAAGCCAACAATTTGGCTTGTCACACTTCCATGGATGCTGGTGGAAGATATGAGATTTCTAGGTCAGAGACAATGGATGTACTTTTCTTTCTTTCTTTAACTTCTTTATCTTTTCTTTTACTTTTTTTTTTGTTGTTGTTGGGCTTTTGGTATGGGGCTCCATAAAGTAAGTTAAAGATCATTCGTCCCTCCTTTATTTTCTAGAAGAGATTGTACAAAATTGTGTTAATTCTCTTTTAATTGTTTATAGATTTCTTCAGCGAAGTTATCTATGTCTGGGGATACATTTCTAATGAGATTTTAAATTATAAATTTGATTTATTTTACTGTTGTGTGACTATTTAGTTTATTTCATTTTTGTTAAGTTTTGGTCATTTGTAGCCTTTGGGAGATTAATCCATTTTGATGGTTGTCAAATTTATGGATATAAAGTAGTTTGTGGTATTCCCTTGTTGTCTTTCTAATGAGTATGTGGTCTGAAGTAATATCACTGGTTTCACGACTAACACTTAAATTTTATGTATCACTATTTTCAACTTTTATTTTCTAAAAGTTTTACAGGTTTATTGTTTTTTTTTAAGAACGATTTTTGCATTTATTGATTTTCCTCTTTTTATTTTCATTAGTATTTGCTCCTATCTTTATTATTTCTTTCCTGCTAGTTCTAGTCATCTTATTTTTATTTTGTTGAGCATTTTTAGCTCTTTTTTTCTAGTTTGTTGAGGTAGGATCTTAGATTATTAATATATCTTTCCTGTCTTTTAAAATATTCATACAGTACTATAAATTTTCACCTTCTTGCTACTTTAGGTATATCTCATTAATATTAGTAACTCCTAATCTTTTATTTCAATTTTCATTCAGTTCTCTATATATTTATTTATTTTGAGACTAACTCTTTTAACCATGGATTATTTAAAAGTGTGTTGTTTAATTTTCAAATGTTTTCAGAATTTTCTGTTATTTTTTCTGGTATTTATTTCTAGTTTGATTCTATAATGCTTAAAGAGCATATGCTGTATGATTTCTGCTCTTAAATTTCTTGAGGTTTGTTTTATGACTCAAGGTAAGGTTTATTTTGGCGAATGGTCCATGTGCACTTGAATAGTATGTATATTATGCTGTGATTGGTGGAGTATCTATAATAATAAAAGCATAATATGCTAATTAGACCAGACAGCCAAATGACCTTCCAGACTTCATTCCGGATGTCCTTCTGGATGAAGCCACAGCAACAAGGGCCAAGGCAGAGGCTGTTAGGGGGCGATCAGGCAGGCAGGCAGAGTGGTTAGGGGCGATCAGGCAGGCAGGCAGAGGCGGTTAGGGGTGAGCAGGCAGGCACAAGGATCAAGCCTAAACCAGCAGTCGGACATCCCTCAAGGGGTCCCAGATTGCAAGAGGGTGCAGGCTGGGCTGAGGTACCCTCCCATGCATGAATTTTGAACCATGACCTCCTGGTTCATAGGTCTATGTTCAACTGCTGATCCACACTGGCTGGGTTAATTTGTAAATTTAAGTGATTTGTTTGTAAAATAATTACACTGTGGCTTAGGTCTGTTAATTTACTATTTATTTTCATTTTCCCTCTAGTTCTCATTTTGTTCTTTCTCTTTTCTTGCCTTCCTGTGAGTTACTTAATATTTTCTTCAGAATTATTTTTATTTTATTTTATAGTTTTGGATTATTGTTCTTGAGCATACTTTGTATAATTTTTAATGGTTGATTAGTGTATTATAAGACACAAGTGTAATTCTAAAAACACATATAAATTCTGATAATGTTTAGATGAACAAATTAATCTGTTTTTTACCTGTAATAATGAGAATTGGTGTAGATATTTTCTTTAGGATTTTTGTATTCTAACAATTTGTAATATGTGATTAATATTCATGATTATAAATGTATCTTCATTTGAAAATTTCAGTGTTCTATGAATAATAGCCCAACTGGCATGCTCAGTGGTTGAACGTCGACCTATGAACCAGGAGGTCACAGTTCAATTCCCAGTCAGGGCACATGCCCGGGTTGCAGGCTCAATCCCCAGTGTGGTGTGTGCAGGTGGCAGCCAATCAATGATTCTCTCTTATCATCAATACTTCTATCTCTCTCTCCCTCTCCCTTCCTCTCTAAAATCAATAAAAGTATATTTTTTAAAAATAAAAATAAAACATGTCCTAGCTGCATATTTTGATTTTTAAGTGAGAAGGAATGCATATATATATATATATGTATATATATCAGTGAAAACATGTTTTGAAATGGTCATATTTTTCTAAAGGAATTAAGATTAAAGATGAATTTATTATCCATGTTACTAATGAGAGGGTTTTGAACTGGCTTCTCCAGAGTTTAAGGAGTTAATTCAAAACAATTTAGAGTCCTCTTATAATAATTCTGGATGATTTGGTATGTGAGAGTAATTCTGCCTATTCTCTTTAAAATAAAACTCATCTTCATTTTATTTTTGTAATTGTTATACTTACACATATTAATGAAAGCATCAATGTCTTTAAAATTTATAAAAAAACCACCACTATAATATAAGCTCACTTCTGGGATTTATTTCCTTGTAGATCACTGAAATAACTGAGGAAATAGAAACAGAAGTATCAAGTTAGCTGAGTTACTTATCAATTTTAAAAAGCCAAAAAAAGTCTATGCATTTATGCAATAGCAACAGTTAATGCATTTTTGTCTGTTTTCTTGTTTGGGATACCTTCTCTCTGCCAGGCATGTTTCTAAGCCTTGGATTTATTCGTGAAATAGAGAGGTAACAAATGTACTGAAGATGGATATTGAAGTTAATGTTGAAGCCTGAAAAAATTTTAGTCCTCTGACTCCTGCAATAGTTCAGAGACTAAGATAATTTGCTCTTCCCGCAATCCATGCATTATTAAATAAACTCCCACTTGTTGAGTGAAGTTCATTTTTCTTCGTTTCTACATTCTGAAACAGTCTAAAGGACATTCTTAACCTTTACACTGTGTACCTGTATGCACCCAGATGTTTTTAAAATTAAAGGGCTATTTAAAAGTGACTATTTTAAATGGATATGAAATAAGCATAAATCTAATCAGATATTATATGTTACTGTGAATACTTTCTATTTTGCTTGTTAAAAATTATACTGTAGTAGTAAGGAATCAGGATTTAGAGTCAAACAAACCTGAGGTGAAAATCTTTAGCTGCTTTTATCAGTTAAATTGAAGGTTTGATGAATTCTACACTCAGTTTCTTTACTATGAACATAAAAATAATTATATCAAGCTAACTAAGTTAGAGTGTTAAAATGGAATATTATAGGTAGAGTGTTTTTCCTTAGTTTCCATACTCAAGTAGTACTTTTCCTTTCCCTACTTACTTATCTTGGTCCAGTTAAAAGCCTGGTTTTAGGATTTATGTTCATCAAAAATGAACTTTGAAGAAAATTGGCTCAAAAAGTAAATATTCAGAAGCCATTTGGAACCATTGTTAGATGCTTGGTCAATCCTGATAATAATATTTTACATTAAAGTGATCAATGATTATTTTCAAGACACAGAACAAGCTTTCTCTTATTTCTCATTGTTAGTAAAATTATTTTTGTTTTTGACATTTGAAGAATATTATAAGAAAGCTATATAAGGTGGAAAGTTTCCTTCATGAAATAGAATATTTTGACTTTCTATGAAAGCTATTTTTCAATCTCAACATAAATAATACAAAACTTAATTTCCACTTTTTGGTTTTAAATTATAAGGTCATATATTTCTAGTTTACAGTAGACTACATGTGGTAAATGGCTACTCAATGAGCATAGCTTCCTGCTATGTAGGGTACATAAATTATTAAATTTAGTCTGAAATGATTGAAAAAAGTTCCAAAGTCTTTTAACAATTAAAAAACATGTATGTGAGGCTCTGAGACAAACTGATTCATTCAGCAAATTTGTATTTTGATTAAAGGAACGATTTAATCCTACACAGTAAGTGCATGGAAAAAGTTGGCCAGCTATTTGATTCAATGTGGTTGTTAGAGAAGAAAATAGGGCCTTTACGCAGGCTTTTAGCCTTGTGTAGCTTGCGATTGTATCTGTTTAATCGTGGTGGAAATGTCCTTATTATCCTGTGGGCAAGAAGCACTTTTATTGGTTTCTTAACAGTAACTGCTTATTTCAGGAAGCATTAGCTTAAAATGCTACATGCAGATCTCTGGATTGATCTTGTAACAGAGCTAGAACACGCTGCCTTGAACACATGTGTAGGAGAGGACAATTTCCTAAGAGGCTGGATGCAATTTCTTTCTTCAGTTCTAAAATAAATTTTAATAATTTATTCTACCCTTAGTAAAGATATTGACATATATATCAAAAGCTGAAGTTTTATAAAGCCTCTAAATTTTAGTTTTACATGTATATAAAATACTACTAAAAATAAAAGCTCAGTTCTGTATATACAGGTGAGCACGTTAGTGGGTATGTTCTTATTAGCTATTATATTACCAACGCTGTTATCAACATGGTGCTCACCTTAGACTGTTTCCTCTTCCCCACTGAGAGCTGTTTTCTCTTTTCCACTGTGAGCTGTGCACGCCTCTGGTTGTTGGGCCAGTTGAGCTGTACATCTTTTGTCCTAAACCATATGGAGCATGTTTTTGTATGAACTCTCATGATTGAGGACATCTGTTTCAGCCCCTACATTTGCCTTCAGGGCATCTTTGCATCCTTTAATGATACAGCTAACAGCATGTTTTTATCATGAATTTAGCAACATACAGCTTTATGGGGAATTCCACTCTTTCCTTCCTAAAGAACACATGGAAGAGTCTATATTTTATCTTTTTTCCTCTCTTCTTTATTTTTAAAAGCCTCTCCTTTCCTTCCTTCCTTTCTTCCTTATGTCTATTAATATTTACTGGGTGTCAAAAAAGTGCTAGGTAAGGCTTATAATATATCAAATTGCAAGTTTTTAACAGTATAAATATTGTCTGCAATTTCTAAATGCAATTCATTTTTTTCCCATTCAATTTCATGTTTTGAGTACAATTTAGATGCCATAAAGTATATGTGTCACTTTTAGATTAATTCTCTTATATATTCCTAGAAGAAATTTTAAATGAATATATATAATATGTCCACATGCCTCATAAGTTAACAAACCAAATGTGAATAGATCTCTATGGAAATTCTACTAATCCATCCTACTTTAGAGATGTTCATTATGATATAGTCATAAGTGTATAAGTATTTAATTAAAATCTATTTTAATCACTTTTAAATGGGTATAGTATCACTAAATAAGAAGTGAGATGTAATTGAAACTCATAATCACTGGGAAATATATAAAATTATTGAATCAATTACATGATTTATTGTTGCTGATTTTGACTTTATAATTTGTGAAAGACACCCCTTTTGTTGTTAATACAAAGGGAAACTTTATTGAAAAATCACTGAGTAATGAAAAAATCTTAATACACGACTAAAGACTTTAGTCATTTTTGTTTCCTCATGGGTGAATAGACACTTGTCTCATTTATTGCTTAATGAAGTCTTCAACTATGCCTCCAAATAATTCCAAATTATAGAGATGAATAAATTTAGATAGTCTCGGTGAAAACATATTGATTAGTGAATTGAAAATATTGATTTATTCTTTCTAGTGCTTATATTTACTCTTCATAATTCAGATGTTCAACAAAAATATTATTAAATATCTATGGATGCCAGGTATTGTGTGTGATACACTAAAGATACAAAAATGAACACAATGTTGCTACAATCTGATGGAGGAATGCATTTGTTGGTACGAGAGTTTGAGAGGATGATACAGAGACAATAATAATAGACTTTTGTTTTTAAGGGTGTGGCTTCTTAAGTAGGGTATAGGCAAATTTTGGCACATTTAAATCAATGATGTGAAGATATTGATATTCCCCAAATGCAAACATATTATATACTACTACTAGTTTTTATATCTTATTGTTAAGATATAATTGACATATCATAAATTTGCCTATTTTAAGTGTACAGTTTTGGTAATTTTTAGTAATTTTTACAATTGTAGTACCATCACCACGATCCAGTTTTAGAACTTTTCGTACCTCAGAAAGTTCCCTTGTAGCCCTTGGTAGTTCCCCAATACCAGTCCCAGGCAAATTCTGATCTGCTTTCTATCTCTATTTTCCTTTTTTTAGAAATTCCATAAAAATGCAGTAATATACAGGGTGGGGCAAAAGTAGGTTTCTAGTTGTTTGTATGGAAAATAGTACGATAATCCTTTATAATAAAGATGTAATATGCAAATGGTCGTTACTCTGTGAAGTGTAATGACTGATCCCATAACGACCAGATCATGGATCAGCAGGAGGGTGGGCCAGTGAGCTACAAGCAGGCAGCAGAGAGCTACAGGAGGGGGCAGGGCAGCAAGCTATGAGGAGGGTCGTGGGGGAGGAGGGGCAGGGGAAGCTACAGGAGGGTGACAGCGAGCTACTGGTGAGCTACTAGTTAATAGTACAAGAATAAACTCTGTATTTCATGTGCTCACAACTATAAATCCACACTTGCCCCACACTGCACAATGACTTCTGTAACATACATAGCCTTGTTATACATTTCATGTTTCTCAGCTTATTTTTTACTAAGAAAATTATATTTCAGGTGGTATATTGAAATGTGGAAGATGTATTTTGACTAAAAATTGTGGGGGTACCAAACCTGATTCTGGAAGCTTGCCCCCACAAAGCCATCAATCTTTAGAAAAGAAACCAATGGAGGTGTGTGAGAGGCATTTTGACTTTCCATTTTAAAACTCTGGATATCATCTTTTTCTAATATTACACCATGTAGGAACCTTGTGATACAATGTAATTGCTAATATTGAAGTTCTCAAATTTTACAGAATAAATCTCTTATCATTTTGTATTTTAAAGTCTTCTGATAAAAGAGGGAGGGACTAATATTTATTGACTGCTTTGCATGAGACAGCATTCCAAAGTAATTTATTTTAATCCTTTGCCATAGCTATGATGTAGATATTCTTTCTTTCTTTTTATATATGTAGAAACTGAGCCTTGCAAAGGATCAGAATTTGCTTAATGACACAACTAGTGAGTGACAACTAAGATATAAAAGCAGCTCTTTCTCATTCTAAATTCACTACTTTAGCCCCTCAGAAAATTGAAATACTTTATAAATTTATTGGTAGTAGTATATTATTTCTGTTATTGTTTAATGGTACCCTAAGATATGAAACCATGCTCAGCACACAAGAGAATTTCAATTTATAATCAACTATTCTATTATTTCAACAGTTATTAAACACTCATCTACCAAACACTACACTAGTTGTGTGAAATTAAACTAAGAGAAAGAAATGGAATTGAGTTCAAAGTAGTTTTCACATGTTCTTAAAAATCTCCCCTCATAATGTATCTAAAATCACAAAAAAATTCTTGTCTTAAAATTTCAAAAATCTACATTATATCTGAAGAAAAAATTGTTTTACTGCCTTCTCTCTCTCTCTCTCTCTCTCTCTCTCTCTCTCTCTCTCTCTCTCTCTCTCTCTCTCTCTCTCTCTCTCTCTCTCTCTCTCTCTCTCTCTGCCTTCCCTAAAACAAAGTTTATGTCACTTTGCTGTGCCAATCATATAACTTCTTTTTGGTACATAGATTACTAGTATATTATTCTTATTTTTCTTTTATGTAGGACATAAATACTAATAGGTGAGTCAATTTAACTATAGCACATCTACATTATTCAATTACTTAAATTTTTAAAAAGCAAATGCTACTATAATACATTCAAGTGCAGTCTAAAACTCTATTGGGAAGTAATGCTTTTAGAACCAAATTCCCAATCTGTTTTACTAGACATTTTTAGCAATAAGTAAAATCTTAATGTGTTTTTATATGCAAGATTTTCACACACTTTTTATCGGGTACTAGAGAAACACTGAATGTTAATGCCTTCAAATTTTGCTGAGTTGGTGAACTATATACTAGTAACTTCTTTCACATTAATTAAAGATTCATTCTCTTAACTTCGCCAGAAATCCTGCTTTCACAATGCATGATAATGACAAGAACAAAATGACAAGAAAGAGAAACGTGCCATCAGGTTCAGAGTCAAAAGAAAGAAATCTTTTTTTTTTTCTTTCATTTACCTTTTTAATTTCAATAAAGAAAAAATAATAAATTTGCAACAGTTTATCAAAATTTACTTAAATTCCTATTTCCAACTTAAATCAGAAACCTCACTTATGAAATTGTGTGTCTGCAGGTATGATGTGTTATGAGAGAAAAGACATATATACTGTGAATTTGACATTTTTTTAAAAGTTTGCTGTCAAAATATGTTTAATTAATTGGTGCCAGCAATTGATAGATGTATTAATACTAATACACTATTTTGTGCCAGTATGTTTCTTGTGGAATTCTCTCTTGTCTTTCATTCTTTTTCTTTCTTTCATTTTGCAATAGGAATTTGAAGTTAGGTCATGTGACCATACTATTAAGTCTATCATTTAAATCTTTATCAGGATATTGGAAATTTAAAAGCTACTTATGCATTATGTATGTGATGCTAAAGACAAAGGCATAAACCAAAATGGTGTTTCTAAATGTCTTCCAATAACAATGAAAAAACGGAAGTTATTTGCGATCTTAGAAGATGGTTAAGGAAAAAGTGAAACCTGAAACTAAGGAAACAAAAGTTTAGACAAGATAATCCTAACATCAGAGAGAGCATTTGTCATTGTCAGAACTCCAAAGGGCAATAAAGCTTTAATCCATTTCATGGACCCCAGGCCTCATGGTCTAGTAATTCTTATGTCACCAAACCGTCTTATGATCTGTATGAAATTACAGTGTGTCACCACTCTCCATCTGCAATCTTAATGTTTCCGTCCTTTGATTGCATGACAAGAAAACTCTTGAACCAAAGCACTCCACTTCACAGGAGTCGGATAGAACCAGCTGCTCATAATTGTGGAGTTTTACAAAAAGGGCTTTTTAGCTCCAGAATTCCAGTCTGACCTGTGCCTATTTTCAGAGTTCTTCAGGAAAAGTTTTTGGCTATCTTTTAATATCTTAAGCATTTTTTTTAAATGCTAAGAAAGATATTTCCAAAGCTACCCACAGATTATCTTTCTCCACTGTTTCTTCAATTGTGTAAGTTATGGAATCTAAGTGATCACTTTAAATTATACCCAATGATTTAAAAACAAGCCATTTGTAGATGGCTCCATTATGCCCCCAGAAAGAGGCATCATTGTCTAAAATTAATATTTACCAAAATTGATGCCATAATTGATCATGTGTGTATTTCTTCAAAATTTTTATTGTGAAGCATCAAAAGGGAATTGTTGACTATTTTTGTTTGGTATGAACAAATTAAGGGGTGTTTAGAAATATTATTGATAGAAAAATAAATTTCAAATTGTACAGTTCTCTGATAATTTTATGGATAATTAAAGATATTTAATTTGGCATTAATTTTCCTCCAGAACACAGGAAATGTATGACATAACTTTGTTCTGTTAAAAACAGAACTGATATCTGAACAACTGCTTATAATGAGAGCTTTGCAGTTTATATGTTTTGTTAATATTTTTCTATGATATCTTGAAATTTTTGTAATCTAAGTGTAGCGGAAATCAAATCAGTGTCATTAGGAAGTCTCTACCCAAATAAGAAAATTGAACTGTCACAGTCATGTACCTGTGAGGCCAATGGTAAATGGTTTTTCATGACAATTTGTGCTTTCTTTTTTCCTTTTATTTTTTGTCTCTACTGCAGACAAATAGTAGTTAACACACCAATTTGAGTTACAATTGATTCATTTCCAAGTAGTACAATGAATGTACATTGCTAATAATTATTCCTACGAATTATATACATTTAAATAAAAAAACACAAAGGACTCCTAGGGTGAGGGGAAGATACGGGTTTACACAAAGTGCTCTGCATTGGGAAAAGCAGTGGAAGTACCGTGACTGAGTTCTGTTATATACTCTATACATCCTATCGGTGGATCTTTATGCTTGTTCTTTGTTAATGTCTCCAGAAAGTACAGCACTAAAACATCTGTTTAACTGCTCATTCTACATCATTCAAATTTATTTGACCACAGGATGCTTTTCTCTAGGTATGTGTTTTGCAGAAAACATGCTGGAAAATGCTGTTCTGAGCCTTACAGAATCACAGTACAACAGTTTCTACTGACATGATAGTCAAAGGCTAAAATGGTTTCATATTTTTTGTGATTTTTTTAAGTTTAGAAGTTTTATGGCAAAATATATAAGGTACTCCAAGTATCGTGTTATCCATTATATTGTGTGCAGGTTGTGTTTCCTGTTTAAAGATGCTGCTTACGCCTCATCAGAACTAGTGATTCAGCAGGAAATTTTATGACTATTTTCT
This sequence comes from Eptesicus fuscus, assembly GCF_027574615.1. Lineage (NCBI taxonomy): Eukaryota > Metazoa > Chordata > Mammalia > Chiroptera > Vespertilionidae > Eptesicus > Eptesicus fuscus. The sequence goes on along the minus strand of NC_072475.1, from coordinate 86,821,428 downwards.
CTTTAATCGTATCCAAGTGGAAAGAAGTTAAGATTTCTTCAAAGTGGCTTAGTCATGAAGATAGAATTAAATACCTATAATTCCAGGATTCAGCTGGTATAGAATACAAATTGTATTTCCTCAGACCTAAATCAATTTAGCTTTATATATATGTCCCTTTTATGTTCTCCATATAATACAAAATGAACTTCTCTGAGAAAAATATGAATTATCTTAGACTTGGATTCTCTTATGAAACATTTAATAACTTCATACCAGAATGTATGAGGCCACCTTGCAAGCATTTGAGAACAAATATTAAACTTTCATCTGATGAAATTGTAATATCACTGAACTTAAACATGAAAATAACTCTTTTCAAGTAGAGCAGCAATTTCCAACATTTTCCATCTCATGGCACACGTAATCCAATTGCTAAAATTCTGCAGCCTATCTGACAAAAAAAAAAAAAAAAAAAAAAAAAGTATAATTTTGATTCATTCACACCAGACGGCTATTGTTGTGTTGGCTGTTATCATTTTTTTGTTTGACAATCTAAGGGGGAAAAAGCTCAGGGCCTCTGATTAGGCAGGTATTGCATGTTTTAAAAATTATTGTGCCCCACCAGTTAAAAATTGCTGAAATAGCCTTAGCCGGGTTGCTCAGTGGATAGAGCATCGGCTTGAGGACTGAAAGATTCTGGCTTCGATTTTGGTCAAGGGCACATGCCCAGGTTGTGAGCTCCATCCCCAGTAGGGGGCGTGCAGAAAGCAGCTGATCAATGACTCTCTCTCATCATTGATGTTTCTATCTCTCTCTCCCTCTCCTTTTCTCTCTGAAATCAATAAAAATATATATTTTTTAAATTGCTGAAATAGAGAGATAGTCAGTTTTATTTTATACTCATTTTATCCTTTAATAATGGCCAAAGGCATTAGGAGCCAACGAAATCTAAACAGAAGTGTTTAGCCAAAACTGGTTTGGCTCAGTGGATGGAGCGTCGGCATGCGGACTCAAGGGTCCCAGGTTCGATTCCGGTCAAGGGCATGTACCTTGGTTGCGGGCACATCCCTAGTAAGGGGTGTGCAAGAGGCAGCTGATCAATGTTTCTAACTCACTATCCCTCTCTCTTCCTCTCTGTAAAAAATCAATAAAAATTATATTTAAAAAATAATAATAAAATAAACAGAAGTGTTTACAGTTGCCTTGAAATAGACACCACCAGGGACCTAGTAACTATGACAGATGATGTTTCTTTGGTAAAGTCTCTCATGCAGAGTTATAAAATATGGAAGGTGATGCTCCTTATATGTCAGTGAAATTTTGATTTGCTTACCTTTCTCCACATTGCTCCAGTAGTGACCCAATGTCCCTTTGATGACTTAGTTTGACATGGATAAACATGTGAGTGGTAAATGGCCTGAGGCCCCAGGAGGCCTGAGGGAAGGGAAAGAGAAGAAATCAGAATCAATGCTGTTTGGGCCAAGATTTGTGTTGGTTTCACTTCCGGGATGGTAGAAAGAATTAGTAATTCTCCTTCTGGAACCATCAGCAGGTAACAGTACTTTCCTGCTGCCATCTGAATCTCCCAGAGCAACTGGGCTATGTCCCAGGGTGTGAGACACAAAAGGAATGGAGTCAGAGTTCTGATTACTGTTTAAGTACAGCTGCTCAGTACTGGTCTATCAGTGGCCAACATATACTAGTATGTTTAGAATAATGTTTTTTGACAGGAAATGGAAATGCAATATATGACATAAAATTGAAAGCAGTGATCTGTATCAGAATCAAATCAAGAGAAAAGTATTTTCATATACATAAATTCTCCCCTCAGATTATAACTATATTTTTCTATTACTTTTAACCTTAACCTGACCTTTTTTTAAAATCCTGTTGTCACAAACTAAAGTAATAAAATGACCTCAACTCTTTTTTGAAAGCTTCCTGCTAATAGTTTAGACCCTTAAATAATTCTGCATGTTTCTCTAGGCTGTTTCAGCCAGACCAACCAGTCACCCTGAGGTATACAATATAGATGCCATATTAAGGCTTTTAATGGCAAAAAAAAAAAAAAAAAAAAAAAAAAAAAAGGCACATGGTACTCATAAAGTCAAACTGAAATATGTGTAATTTTGTTACTATGTTTTGCAAAATTGCTATTGAACATCTTCAAAGAGTTTTAATGATGACGATCAGTTTTCAACCAGAAGCATGGTCCGTGATAGAAGTAAAACTGCTTGAATAAAGGAAAGATGTGAGAATGTTCATTTGTAGCTACGTTATCAGAGTTGGTCGTGAAAATATTTTCATACAACGTATTTTATCAAGAATAACACATGGCATAAAGTGAAGACCAGTGTTTGATTTTCAGTGAAACGAATTCTCTTTTTAAATATGTGTTTTCAAGCAATGGGATACAGCTGGCTAGTGACCTCTTGCAGAAATACTGAGCAGATTTCTTCATTTGTCTAATATAAGATATAATGTTTTACACAGGGCTAAGGAAAATTTATCATCGTGACAGGAAAAGATAAAGCATCTAATAACTGAGTGATACCATATGTAGAATCTTTCAAAAGTATTTAGTACTTTTACCCTATATAACAGCTATCTCAGTTTTATCTGCAGCCACTCTTTTTGGTACCTTTGTGTTGAAGTCAACATTATAAATTCAGTGACTTCCTGAACTTCTGCTAGCAGAGAGCTGATTGATGGTTCTAACAGGCAATAGGCATGTGCAGGCAGAAGCTGAGCCTTTATTTTCAAGTAGCATCAAGCCAGACACAAATCAGTCAAATCAGAAATTGCTTCTCTACAGCCATGAAGCTGTTCGTGGATAATAGGATGCTTCCACATATCATTTTTATCTTACATCATGGAGATGTAAGTGATTCCAGTCACCCTTGAATAAAACTCTGTGGGATGAAATATTTATTACTTTGTTTCAAAACAAAGTTAACCTTTCAAACATCTTTAAACTATATCAGATATAACCTTTCTCTGATGCACGAGTAAGAAAGAGAGGATTTCTCAGGCATGAAAGTACAAAACAGTGACATAACTACAGCATTCTTATAATACCACCTTTACTCATTCCTACCAGAAAAAAAAAAAATATTTCTTGGGTCTCTAGTGCTAGAACTTCAGGTCCAAGAAACATTTGATAAAACTATTCAGACTTTATCTTTTGGGAGCTTTAAATGTCAGACTTGAACTCTGAAACTCAAATGACATCCTGATTAGCTAGGGAAATTACCTCGAAAGTCATGAGAAGTAAGTTATCAATAGCAGAGTTTTTCTTTGCCAAAATATAGTTTGAAGAGTGACTACCAAGAGCAATACATAATAGTGCCACAGGTGTTCCAGTTTGGAATGATATTTGATTAAAATACTAGTACTTCACGTTTAGAAATAAGCTGTTATAGCCTCACAAGTTTTATCGCTCACAAGGGGCACAGACATTTTTTTTAGAATTTGTAGTCCCACAAAAGGAACGTTTTTTCTTCTAGGAACACTGACGAAGTAAAATGATAGGATTGGTTTATGTCTGTGTGTGCTTCTTTTTTCTGCCCTGCAGCTGTTCCCAGTTCATACTTACCTCCCAAATAGGAATATGGATGTCTACCCAAAACAGTGCTGCATGCTGCCAGTTGCTGATGTATCCCACTGAATATTGTGAAAGAGGGTTTCAAGCCCAGAATTTTTATTTTACTAAATTATTTCATCTACTTTTTTTTTCAGTTCAAATCAGAAGAGTTTGTTTGTTGTTTGTCTCATACAGGACAAGGTATTACATTGAACTGGAGAGGTCTGCACAGTGACAGGGATAGATAGAGTGAAAGCACAGGCTTCCATTTAATAACTGAGTGATACCACATGTAGAATCTGAATGTTTACAGAACTGTGTGGGTGGGTTCATGGAATCAGGCCTTTTGCTGGATGTGGAAATCTGTTTACAGTTGTACTCAAGTAGGAAGGGAAATATCACTGGGCTTGATTAAAACACCATTTCCGAAAAGATGACCAACTTGGATGGGCTTTTAATCTTCAATTTGAAAACAATATCAATATAAGGTTTGTTTTTCCTATTTCTTTATTGGAACGTTGGCTTAATGATTATGCTGCCATTTTGCACTTGACTTCACTAAAAGGCCCCGGGGGATGCAAAAAAGCTGTTGCACTCATGGTTATGGTTTATTCCAATGAAAGGATACAGATTAAAATCAGGTAAGGAACAAGTTGTATGAGGTGATATACAGAGAAGCAAACACACAAACACTTAGATGTCCTCTCCCAATGGAGTCACATGAACATGTTCAATCCTCCCATAAATTATGTGGGGGTTTTTAATTGATTTTTAGAGAGAGAGAGAAACATCTATATGAGAACATAACATCAATTGGCTGCCTACTACACACCCTTTAGGAGGGATTGAGTCTGCAATCTGGGCCTGTGCCCTGATCAGAAATCGAACCCTGGACCTCTGGGTGCATAGGATGATGTTCAACTAATAGAGTTACACCAGGCAGGGCGATGTGTTTCTTTTTGAGCTAAATTTTATGTGTGGTGTAAGTTAAAGATGCAAAGTCATTTTTTTGCATGTGGTTATCAGTTTCCCCAGCACCCTTTGTTGAGAAGATTGTTCTCCCAATGGATTCTTGGGCCACATTTGTCAAAAATCAAGTAAAGGTTTATTTTTGGTCTCTCAATTCTATTTCATTAATTTATATGTGTATCCTTATATCAGTACCATACAGTATTAATTACTACATATATATATTTCTTCTGTTTTGAAATAAAGAAAGTGTGAATCTTCCAACTCTGTTTATTTTTCTTATTGATATAACTGTTCTGGGTCCCTTATGTTTTCATTTGAGTTTTGGAATCAGTTTTTCAATTTCTTCAGAGAAGCCAGCAAAATTTTTACAGGAATTGTTGTATAATTGCTAAATCAATTTGAGTAGTATTGTCACTTCCAAATGTACATTTTCCATGTCACTATTTACTAGTACTGGGTGTGTTTCCATTTATTTAGATCATTAATTTCTTTAATGATATATTTTTAGTATAGATTTTCTGTCTTTCTTAAATTTATTCCTAGGTAGTTCATTTAAATGCTATTTTAAATTAATTTGTTTTCTTAATTTAATTTTCTGTATCCCGAAATCTTGCTAAATACATTTATTAGCTCCATATTTTTTTTCTGTCCTTTTTAGCATCTTTAAAAATTCTTCTTTAATTTTGTAGTATAATTAATTAGGTTAATTTTCAGTTATGTTGATATGTGTGTGTTCTTCTCATGTTCTATTATTTTCTAATATTTGAATTCCAGGGAAAAATATTTTTGGTATTTTTCTTTAAGTACACTGCTAGAAATGATTTATTAATATTAAAATAATTTTTACATTTTTTTACGTAAAGTTAGATTTATCTAGAATGTTATTCTTTTTTGCACTAAATTTTTCTCTAAATTAACATCGTATCAGAGTCCCAATTTCCAAAATCTTTCTTCACTTTTGAATTATAAACTCTCCAGATTTCTCAATCATTCTGTTCTAAATTATGGGTCTTAGAAAATGCCATTATATTAAACTAAGCAATATAAAGTGTGCTTTTTAAATTTACTTATATAGCTTCACAAATTCATTTTGAATCCATAAGTGATACCATTTACCTTAAATATGCATTTCTACTATTCTAGTATAAACTCAGCCATATACTCTTTCATTTTTAAAATATGCCCAACTTTCATAAATGAGTCATGTGACATTAATTGGGACTCCCCCCTCTGTGCCATATAAACATAACTTTTATCTTAATTTGTATGATACCACACAGGACATAAAAGAAAATGACTGCCTTATCTATTCACTTCTATTTTCTTTTTTTTTTAATATGAGATAAAAAGTATTCCTCTATGTGTTCAGTTTCCATTGCTCAGACAAGCTCATTCACTGAGATAGCTAGTTTATATAAAGTACATTCTTTAATAGGGAAGATAAACAGACATGAGATTCATAGCAGGAAATTTCTAACTATTCAGCCAAATCGCTTTCTTCCCTTCTTAACACCTCCAGAAAAAAACTCAAAAACTTAGTAAAACATTTAGTCAAGGTGTTTTATTATAAGTATGACAATCGTGGCTTATGTATTGAGCTTTAACTATTAGCTCTGTCCTCAACTCAACTATGGTGCAAGGAACTCCCAGAGACTACAATTTTACTACAGTAAATATAAAAGTGATTCTTGCTGTCCACCCCAAAAAAGATTAAGACAAAGAATTAAACTAGGAACCAGGACACCTGATTAGCCTCTTATCTTTACCATAAATGTTGTGAGACATTGGGCAAGCTGCATTTTAATCTCTGCAAATACTGCTTCCAAGTAAAACGAGAGAGTTGATACAGCTATCTCTAAGGTCCACTCCAAACGTAGAATTATAGTATAGTGTGCTGATTAGAGACATAGTATTTAAGTGTTTCTTGATAGTGTAAAACTGGAAGTTTAACCTTCATCTTAGAAACACATTGATGTTGAAATTAGCTAATTTATTTTGAAAGAGCTTATCATTTATCTAATGTATAGATTCAGAACATCACTATTTGCTTTAAACACTGTTTTAACATAAAGTGACATCTGAAGAGAGAATTATTGGTAGGCACAGCTAAAACAAAATAAAACAAAACAAAAAACTTATGTTGCAATTTTAGCCTCAATTAGCCAGAGATTTAAGTTCTAGTAAAGTCCTTATAAAATGTAGACTACCATTTTTTGTTTGCTTGCTTTTTTTTCCAAAGAGCCTTTAAAATAAAGCCTCAAATAATTATTATTACAGAATATAGTTAATATGTAGTCTTAATTTACTACAAATATAAACTTTTAATATTTACAACACTGTTAAATATTTATTTAAATGATTTAAAATCAAATTTTCAATTCTTTAATTATGACAAGATAATCTTAAATAATTTTTCTTTAAACTTATTACATAAATTAATATAAATGCAGTTAACTGATCAAAATTGAATTTATTTTATATCTACATATATTTTTATTATTTGACAGTATTACAGATGTCCCCCATTTCCTCCCCCTTTTTCTTCCTTCCCCTAGTTTCTCTCCCCTGTTCCCCAAGCCTTCACCACCTTATTGTCTGTATCCATGGGCTATGCGTATCTTATATAACTAAGAGGTAATATGCAAATTAACCCTCACACCCTCACAAGATGGCTGCCTATGACCAGGCTGGCAGGGAGGTTAGTGAGGGACAACCAAATGACTGAACAAGCAGGCTGCATGAGGTGACCAGGCTGGCAGGGGGGTTAGTGAGGGGTGACCAAACAACTGAACAGCAGGCTACATGAGGTGACCAGGCCAGCGGGGGGTCCATGAGGGGTGACCAGGCCAGCAATGGGGGGCAGTTGGAGGTTACCAAGCCAGCAGGAGGGTATTTGGGGGTGACCAGGCTGGTGGAGGGCAGTTAGGGGTGACCAGGCTGGCAGGGGGTGCAGTAAGAGGTGACCAGGCTGGTGGGGTGGCAGTGCAGTTGGGCATGATTAGGCTGAGAAGGGGACAGTGAGGAGACAGTTGGGGGCAATTAGGCTGAGAAGGGTCAGTGAGGGGCGACTAGGCCATTGGGGGGGTAGTTGGGAGCAACCAGGCCAACGGGGGGGGGGCAGTTAGGAAGTTAGGGGCAACCAGGCTGGCAGAGGGAGGAAGTTGGGGGTGACCAGGCTGGCAGAGGGGACAGTAAGGGGTGACCAGGTCAGCAGTGGGGGGCAGTTAGGAGTGACCAGGCTGGCAGGGAGGGGGCAGTTGGGAACGACCTGGCCAGCGGTGGGGGGCAGTTAGGGGTGACCAGGCCTGCACACAGAAGCAGTGAGGCTTGATCAGGCCGGTGGAGGGGGCATTTAGGGGTGATCAGGCAGGCAGGCAGGTGAGCGATTAGGAGCCAGCAGTTCAGCATTGTGAGAGGGATGACCGACTGCCAGTTTTGGCCTGATCCTTGGGATCAGACCTAAACCGGCAGTCAGACATCCTCCAAGGGATTCTGGATTGGAGAAGGTGCAGGCTGATCTGAGGGGACCCTCCCAACCCTGTGCACGAATTTCATGCACTGGACCTCTAGTAAGTATATAAGTTCTTTGGTTTATGTTTTCTCATTACAAACACACACACACACACACACACACACACACACACACACACGTCAGCCTGTTTCCTGTCTCCATGCATTGGGTCTTATTTTATTGGTCAATTCATTTTGTTCATTAGATTCCACAAATAAGTGAGTTCATGTGATATTTGTCTTTTTCTAAATGGCTTATTCCACTTAGCATAATAGTATCCAGGTCCATTCATAGCTAAGACTTGGAAAGAGCCCAAGTGCCCATCAGTAGATGAATGGATAAAAACGCTAGTGGTACGTTTACACAATGGAATACTATACAGCTATAAAAAATAATTTTTAATGTGGATTATATGTCTTTGTTTTATCTGCCTGAATTATGGTGGCAAGCTTCACATTAGCTTATATTTTGATTTACATTTTGTTTTCTATTATGTTTCTGTAGATGTGTGTAAAAATTTTTCTTTCATTTTGTACTTTAGTCAAATTTATAATAGGAAAATACCCAATAACCACTTGCAAACATTGATTTAAGTTTTAAAATTTCAGAAGATTATTTAAAATCATGGCTCCACAGCCTAGATCAAATTTACTCAATATAAAGTCTATATGAAGGTAAAGTGACAGAGAGAGAGAGAGAGATGTGAAATGCAATTAGTGATAGAGTTGACAAACTTTAAGATATATATATATATATATATATATATATATATATATATATATAACTTTCTCACTTCTATTTTATTCTAATTTAGGGTAGTTATAGAGGAATTTGTTAAAATATTTATTAAATAAACTCATGAAAGAATTCTATTTTCTCTTCTATTTATCAGTTTTGTTTTTTTATTATTTTCCTTTTTTCTTTAATAATAGTGTTTTAAGAAGTTGATGTGACAAACAAGTGTATGACTAGGTTCCCATACCCAAGGTGCTTAAGATCCACTTGGAAACTCAGAATATAGAATGGAGGAAGGAAGGGAGGAAGGAAGGAAGGAAGGAAGGAAGGAAGGAAGGAAGGAAGGAAGGAAGGAAAGAAAGAAAGAAATGAAAGAAGAAAGAAAGAAAGAAAGAAAGAAAGAAAGAAAGAAAGAAAGAAAGAAAGAAAGAAAGAGAGAGAGAGAGAGAGAGAGAGAGAGAGAAAGAAAGAAAGAAAGAAAGAAAGAAAGAAAGAAAGAAAGAAAGAATCAATTAGTTGTGTCCACTTGACTTTTTCTATTATAAAATCTTAGAACTAACTCTATGTCCATTGTAGCATTATTTACAATGGCAAAGATCTGGAAATACTTAAGTGACCATCACTAGATGAGTGGAAAAAAAGTTGTGGTACATTTATACCACGGAATAGTGTGCGGCCATTAAAAAAAAGAAAAAGAAAAAAAAATCTTACCTTTTGTGACAGCATGGACCTTGGGGTCCTCACCTTGACTCCTGGAGATTATTATGCTAAGTGAAATAAGCCAATAAGACAAAAACAAATACCATATGATCTCACTTATATGTGGAATCTAATGAACAAAATAAACTGACAAACAAAATAGAAACAGAGGCATGTATACAAGGAACAGACTGACAGAGGTTAGAGGGGAAGTGGGTGGGGGAGACTGAATGAAGAAGGTGAAGGGACTAGCTAAAAATATATATATACATAACACATCGACACAGAACACAGTGTGGTGATAGCCAGAGGAAAAGGGGGTAGGTTCTAGGTGAAGGTAGACAAAGTGGGGGAGGAATAGGGACTGAAAGAGGCTCCCTTGGGTTATGGGCACATGATACAGTGTGCAGATGTTTTATTGACCTGTACACAAAACCTGTGTGATTTTTCAAACCAGTGCTACACCAATAAATTCAATTTTTAAAATATCCTATATAAAAAGAGTAATATGCAAATTGACCATCACTCCAACACACAAGATGGCCACCCTCATGTGGTCAAAGATGCCTGCCCACATGTGGAGACAAGATGGCAGCCACAAGATGGCCGACAGTTGTGGGCGATCAGGCCTGCAGGGGAGGGTAGTTAGGAGTGACTGGGCCAGCAGAAGAGGACAGTTGAGGGGGAACCCAGACCTGTAGGGGAGGGCAGTTGGGGTTGACCAGGTCTGCAGGGAGGGCAGTTAGGCGCCATTGAGCCGGCAGAGGAGGGCAGTTAGGGGTGATCAGGCTGGCAGTGTAGTGGTTAGGGGGTGATCAGGCTGGTAGGCAGAAGTGGTTAGGGGCAATCAGGCAGGCAGGCAGGCAAGCAGTTGGGAGCCAGCAGTCCCGGATTGTGAGAGGGATGTCCGATTGCCCATCGGACATCCCCTGAGTGGTCCCAGATTGGAGAAGTTGCAGGCTGGGCTGAGGGACACACACCCCCGTGCATGAATTTCATGCACCAGGCCTCTAGTATGTATATAGGTGAAGGTAGACAAAGTGGGGGAGGGATAGGGACTGAAATGTGTGTGTGTGTGTGTGTGTGTGTGTGTGTGTGTGTGTGTGTGTGTGTGTGTAAAAAGCCAGGGCCCATAACATCCAAAACTACCTAAGGCTTGACTGAACTTCAGGTGGGGGGTGGGTGGGGAGGGGCGAGGAAGGTGCAGCAAGGTCGTTAGCCTCAACCTGGGCAGCCCACTGCCTTGGTGGTTGACTCCAGAAGGACCTGGGCCCTCCCCTCTGTGGACCAGAGGCCCTTTTCCTGATACCATGTTCCCGGGATCTCTCAGACCCATTTGTGGAAGTCAGGAAACACTGCGTGTGGTCATCCTGCCCTGGGGACTCCCAGGGCTGACAGCAAGGGTGGGCTTCAGTGAGGTCCCCTCTGTTATGTGATCCAGGGTTGCTACATCCTAATGTTGACTCTGGCAGGACTTGTGTCGGTTCTCCACGTATCTGAGGTCCCGCTTCCTATATCAAAGCCTCCAAGTCTCTGAGACCAGAATGCAGAAATTGCCTGTCATCGTCATCCCACCTTGGGGACTCCCAGGGCTTACACTGGGGGAGGGCCTGGGTGGAGTCCCCTCTGTTGTGGCATCCAGAGTCCCTTTAGTGTTTCCTTGGGGTCCTCACCTTGACTCTGGCAGGACTTGGGCTGGTCCTCTGCCCTCCCTATACCAAAGCCCTGAGTCTCTAAGACCCGGATGCAGAAATCACCTGTTGTCGTCATCTCACCTTGGGTGGGATGATTCTGTTCTAGGGTCCAGGGTCCCCCCCTCCTCCCTCATGTTCCCCACTTTGAGCCCTGACAAGTCCTGGGATCCTCCCTCTGTTGAACCAAGGCCGGACTCCTCAGATCAAGGCCTCACTGCCCTGAGTCCTCTGTAGGAAGTCAGTGTACGTCACATCTGGTACCAAGCCCAGCAATTCCAAAGCCTGATGGCAGGGGCTGAGATGGATTCCATAGGGTCCTTTAGCCCTCCCTCTGATCCATACTTTGACAGGCCTGGGCCTCCTGTCCTTTATGAACCTGAGTCTGCAATCCTCAGACCAACAGTCTGACTACCCGAGTTTTCTGAGTAGGTGGGGCAGGGGAGGTGCAGTTTTCAACATACAAACAGGAAGTCCAACTTCGGGAATTTAAGTTCCTGCCTCATTCACCTTATACTGTTAAACCCCAAATCTAGATACTATACCTACTATGATCACCCCCAAGATTTTAAACAAAGCTAAGATAACCAGTTGAGCAACTCTATTCATTAAGACAGCCTAAAGGCAATGATTTCAACCTTGAAAACAGAAAGTTGGGGAGAGCCACATGGACAGTGGAAAAAGGGGGGTGAGATAGAAAATTTCTCTGGTAGTAGCCAAGAAGTGAATGGTTTTCAAGGTGCATAAGAGCAACCTGTACTAGGGAAGCAGGATGATTCACATCTCCACAGAGACAGTCACATTACCTCGAAAAGATTTTAGGTAAATCTTATGAAAACTAGCTAATGGTGAAGGATGAGAAAGAACAATGAACACTGAAATGGGTGGCCTAGGGAAACGTTTGGAGGAAGCATCATCTCCCTATCATGTGACCCATCAGAATTGAACATGGGGTCAATACGTTTGAGAAGGCTTAGGAGTGCTAAAGAAATGCCCCCTTTCTCTTACCAAAGCATCTTGACCTCACCCCTCCCCATGGAAGTGTCAGGATGGTGCTTTGTGATGTCTAAGTTTCTCTCCCAGAGCTACCATTAGCTGGAGGAGAGGCTTCCTGATTAATTAAAGCCTAGGGGGTGTGGCCCCTCATTGTCCTAGAGAAAAGCATATGTTCAGGAGGCCTGGGGTAGGGCCCTGGGAAATTTTGATATGGTGAAGATGACCAGGAAACCACAAACTGCTAGCAAAGTTATGTAACAACCAACCCCATTCACCAAAAGAAGGTAAAAGAGGAAGAAGCCCTGTTAACCCAGGTCAGTGTCCAGGATGAAAGGACAACACCCAAACTTCTCCTCTTCTTTAGTGGCATATCCCCAAGACTCCCTGGTCTTGCCTGGCAGATTCCATCCTCAACCCATACTTTTTCTCATGAAGACTTTTTTCCCTTTCATCCCAGCCATTTCCCCACAAACCAATGTCCTTCTGCGCTCACTCTGTTGTCCGTCCAGGTACTAAAGACATCCATGGGGGTGAAAAGATGTCTTTAAGGGAGTTCAAGGAAAGGAGCCTTTCCAAAAATTCCTACCCCTTCAAGAAAACCTACGAAAGCTATAAAGCCAACAATATGTGGCCATTATCACAGGCCAAATGAGGAACTGAATAAAAATGATCCAGAAAAAGACCAAGACAATGTAGAAAAATTCACCATCTCAAATGATAACTTGGGCAGCCAGTAACTTTAGAGCAAGGCCAAAGACCTCAGAACTATCTATAAAGTCTCTGAAGTCTGGCCCCCAAGAAATGCTGACAGTGTGGAAACCAAATTTTACACCTACAAGGTACACCATTAGTGATGATTAAAATAAAATTGATAAGTGGTTCACTTCCAGTGTAAGCATAATTCGCAGACAATTTTTATTAAATTTATTGGGATAACATCTATACTAATAAAAGAGTAATATGCTAATTAGATCAGGAGACCTTCTGGAGAACTTCCGGATGTCCTTCCAGACAAAGCCATGGTGGCGGGGCCAAAGCAGAGGTGGTTAGGGGCAATCAGGCCGGCAGGTGAGAGCAGTTGTGGGCGATGAGGCCATCAGGGGAGAGCAGTTAGGGGGATCAGGCAGGGGAGGGCAGTTGGGGGTGATCAGACCAGCAGGGGGGGAAGTTAGGGGCATTCAGGCTGGTAGGGGGGCAGTTGGGGGTGATCAGGCCTGCAAGGGGGAAGTTTAGGGCATTCAGGCTGGCAGGGGGGCAGTTGGGGGCAATCAGGCTGGCAGGGGAGGGCAGCTGGGGGCGATCAGGCCAGCAGGTGGAGGCGGTTAGGGGTGATCAGGCAGGCAAGTGAGTGGTTAGGAACCAGTGGTCCCAGATTGCGAGAGGGATGTCTGACTGCGGGATCAGGCCTAAACTGGCAGTTGGACATCCTCTGAGGGGTCCCAGATTGGAGAGAGTGCAGGCCAGGCTGAGGGACCCCCCACACCCACCATGCACCGGGCCTCTAGTATTAAATATAAAATGTTTCATTTTCAGTCTCTCTCATGACATGTCATGGTGTTTATTATTTGCTATTCAATGTTGTTCTAAGTAAAATACAATAAAAATTTATAATTTTTTTTAAAAATGAGTGAAGAATAGACAGTGCTACTGGTTCTCATAGAAACTAAAAAGAAATTCAAATTGACCCTTGAGAATAGTACGTAGAAAAAGACGAAAAGAGAATGTACACATTTCTCTAGTGGAGCACAAAAATGAATACGTATACACTTACACTAATAGCATAATTAAATAATAATGAGTGAACCATAGATTTTTTTCTCTAAGTAGAAAGATATATTTTGAAATAATGTACTTTTTAAGTTTTAAAAAATCAATAGTATTAGAACAGTTTTCTTGAATCCAGTTTTGCATATTTTTAGTAGAAATAAATGAAGTTGAAAAGAAACAAATTTAGAAAGATGAATACATGCAGTCTCATTTTGCAAAATAAGAATGGTGGAAACTTTGAGGAAATTTAGCACAAAGTGACTTGTGCAAAACTATATTTTAGAAAGGCTTTAAAATTTTTTCTTTTGTTTTTCTCTGTACTCATTTTTTAAATTTCTTTATTAATATTGTAGAGAGAGAAACGTTGATTTGTTGTTCTACTTATTTATGCATTCATTGGTTGATTCTTGTATGTGTCCTGACCAGGAATTGAACCAGAAAATGAAGCTCTAACCAACTGAGCTACTGGCTCTTCTGGCAGTCATGTGTAACATGTATTTAAGTGAGCAAGAACAGCTGAAGAGAAAATAAAAAAGGCATATATGTATGAGTCTTCATAGCTTGGACTGGAAGATGTTAACATCAGTGAGAATGGAAAGAAGGAGAAGAATAAAAGTAACATGAAGTGGAAGCATTTACACAATGTAATAATTAAGTACATTGAAAAAGAAGATTCAGGAAGGATTGCCAGAGCATGAGCATGAGAACTTGGGAAATGCTAGCTCTAACAGAAGAAAATAAATCTGTTTGGGGGACAACCAAGTCTAAATAAATATATTTGGGGGGGAACCAAGTCTGGAAAAAAACTTGCTATATTTGATATTTAGTCAACAAGAGTTTGAAACAATGATCATACATTCCATTGGGAAAAAAAGTTTTATATGGGGTTGAACCAGAGAAGTTAGGTAAATTTATAAATCATTACTGCAGTGTACAATTAAAGTCAGTAGATATAAAATCTCCAAGAAAGAAAATAAATGATGATCAGCAGGATAAAAAATGAGTCATGTAGCACAATTTAAACAATTGTCAAAGTGAGAAGAACAAAGAAAACAGAAGCAGTAAATAGAGAGTAAGGGATAGAAGTAGAGCTCTATAGTGACCATGAATTCAAGGGAACAATTTCAAGATGTTCAAAGTGTCACATTGTTTGGAAAACATTAGGAGTAATGATCACAGTTGTTTTATTTGTTATTTTTGTTGTTGTTTTTGTCAATTTACATGAGGAGATCATGGTTTACTTCAGCTAAGCCACTTGGGAGAAGTTAGAAACTACATCAAGAAATTAAGTCATGAGATTAGGGAATGGGGGCATACCAAGAGTGGAGTGTTCTTGAGAATTTTAAGAGAATATTTCATATAGGTCACTATTTGGGTTTAGGAGTAGAAATAGCACAAAATTAGAATAATTTTTTCACATATATGAGAAATTTCATAAATTTTTCATATATTTGGTTCAGAAACAGTACTGAGCAAAGCAATGCAGAATGAGACATTATCTAAGTAATTCATAACCTAGATTAGACTATTGACATATCAGGGTTCAGTGATTAGTCTATGTACTGTAATCACCCACCTATGTGCCGGTTGTAACATCCTAAAGCTTAAAATATAAGAAAGCAAAACAACTGACTTAACAGTGCTTTGTACTTTGCATTTAGTCAAGAAACTGTACCCAGAGAACAGAAGCCATCTAGGGAAAATATGTTTTTTAATCCTCACTCGAAGATATTGATGTTGATTTTAGAGTGGAAGAGAGAGAGAGAGAGAGAGAGAGAGAGAGAGAGAGAGAGAGAGAGAATAATGTGAGAAACATGCATCATTGGTTCCTATAAGCACATTGGCCTGGAATCGAACCCACAGCATAGGTATGTGCCCTGATAGGGAATCGAACCCGAAACCTTTTGGTGTATAGGATGATGCTCCAACCAAATGAGTCACATGGCCAGGGTGGGAAAACATATGCTTTTTGATTGGCTGGAGCCTACATAAAGAAGCCTCTGAACATTTCAAAGGCAAAACACTACTGAATCATGTCATTTGTCAATATAGAAAGTTGTAAATCGTGAGCTGAGTTTTTTTTAATTTCCTTTTTTATCCTGACTTTTGATAAATATATATTCTAGGATTTTAGTTTTGTTCTTAAACCGTATTAATGGTTCAAATAAAAATTCATTTAGAGGTGATTATTTTATTTTATTTTATTTTTATTTTCAAATATATTTTATTGATTTTTTTAGAGAGAGGAAGGGAGAGGGATAGAGAGTTAGAAACATCAATGAGAGAGAGACATCAATCAGCTGCTTCCTGCACACCCCCTACTGGGTATGTGCCCGCAACCAAAGTACATGCCCTTGACCAGAATCAAACCTGAGACTCTTGAGTCCTCAGGCTGATGCTCTATCCACTGAGCCAAACCAGTTAGGGCAAGATGTGATTATTTTAAAATAAACCTTTGAATGATGTATTGAGCATTTTAAATACTGTCACCTATCATCATTTAGGAAAATTTATATATTTATATTTTTGTCTCATTAAATACTTTTGGTTTTATCTTCTTCAGCCACAAGTTTCACTGGAATGATGATGAAAAAGGAAACAGATGCCGACATTAAGTATGTTATGATATATTGCACAATATTGACAATCAAACCACAAAGCAAATCAGTGACAGACTGACCTATTTTATTAACTACATTCTAGATTCTAGACTCTAAGTCATAAAAAATTTAAAAGGTATAAATGCAAAGAAAAGAAAATATATGTGGCAAATAAAATCAGTTTAAAACACTGAGAATTCTGAAATGACAGATGACAATAATTATTTATTAAATTAATTGATCCCATTTATTCAAAATCATGTGTGCCATTAACAATTAAGTACAAATGTTTTACATATATATTTTTAATTGTTGTTAAAAATGAATTATCTTAAGATATTATAAACTAAGTTCACTTGCATTCTACATTATCTTAACATCATTTAAGACAACTGCTAAAATATTTATACAGGTTGGTATTTGAAAAAAGTATGTTACTTTTGATTGCATAAAAAGAGCAACATTATCACCCATTTACCTCCTTATTGTGTGACTAAAATCCCAAATATTTTATTATTCTTGAAACAGCAGAGTGAATTTTCAAGATATTTGAATTCAAAAACATCCCTGTGGATTTTAATTGACTTTACTTAAATAAGCATTAGATCATTTTAATAGAAATAGTTACTTCTTCTACAATCTTTATTTTTCTTTCCTTTTAAAATCTATTTTCCTTGTATCTACTGTAGTTGTATTTCATACAATCTCGGTCAGTTTTTGCTATCTTGAGCAATGAATTATGGTTCTTGAGACAGATCTAAAGCAACAGATAGAATTGTAAAGTAGGGAAGAGGTTTGATGATATAAAGATGTTAACACACCTGAACTTAGTACTTGTCTGTGATTTCTCTTCAGGAAGCAAGGATGAGGCACCTAAAGGTCATGATGCTGAGAATAATTCAGGAAATGTTTAAAAAAAAAGGAAGAAGAAGAAAGAAAAGACAAGGCAAGAAAAAAATGCTTGAAAAGTTATAGCAAGAAGATAAAATAATAATGAAGACTTATTCTATGTTGTGTTATCCATTGCAGATGCCAAAATAATATAACATAAGAAAGGCTATAGTCAACTTAAGGTAATATGTAGCCTGATGCTAATTAGACAAGTTTTGCTCCACACATAAGCCTGGCTCTTGTAGTTCTTTCTAGTCATAAACATAAAGGGTTACTGATTTAATGACAGGCAGAATTTCCTGCTGAGCCAGGAAGAAGAATGGTTTAGAGATTAAAGTTAAAAGTGTTAACTATGAGACATATTCAAAACAGCTAACACTGATCAATTTTTTGGAGGAGGGCCTGCTTATATTAGTTTAAACATATTATAGAAAGCAATAGCTCTATTTATAACTTTGTTATTGACTAAACAGGAACTTTTGGATGTTTTACCAGGTGAAATGAATTCATCTTCCCTCTCTTTTTTGCCAAGATGAGCACTCATATACAAAAACATTACAAAGGATATCATCAGGATATTTTACCCAACTCCTTCTGCAAATCAATTCACATAGCTGGAGAAGGTTTTATACATACTGATATCTGTTAAAAATGGAGGGTTACAAATAAAAATATTTTATGGATGGAGAAAATCTCAGACTTCTTACCATTCTCCAAAAGACAAATTGTTCCTATTACCATTACCCATAACTCTACTAAATTTCACCACAGGTTGCCTACCCCTGAATTCTTGTCTTGTTCCTTTGAGACAACATAAAAGGGAGACTTTACAACAGGATTGTAAAACATGAAGTCCTGTAGGTATTTTAAGTTATTATACATATGTGTATTTGAGTATAACCTTTTCAGCTGAAAAATTTTATTTATTGTTTTCTTCCTTAACAACTAATATATGCTCCCTGCTTAGAAAAGTAGATCTGAGAAAATAAGAAATGAGAAGTGAAATACAAGGAAACTGTCCAATATGCACACAGTAATGATTGCCGTCTGATTGTAAATGAAACGTTCTCCCCTGCATTGATAAGGTCCACATGGAAGCCCACAGTCTCCAACTGTTTTGTTTTCACAAAATGTACAATATGCCCTCCTATAAATGAAGCTTCATTTTATCTCTTAAATAAAACTCTATAAATTATCCCAGAAAATTGAGGCCCAGAGAAATGTAACTAATTTATTTAAGGTCACAAGGTTAATTAGTATGAGAGATGAAACCACATTTCTAGGTCTTCTGGTTCATTCCTCTCAGTCTCCATTATAGTACCCATGGAACACTGAATTTACAAAGAAAAATGACAAAAGCAAAAGTGCAGCCAGGTAAAAGAAACAAAAAGCATAATTTCATTTGTCTTCTGGGAGAATAGAAAATGATGACACTCATTCTAGATTGCATGGAACTTGACCTTGAATTGTATAACTCTCCATAGTTTCCCCTCTTGACATTAGTACTATTTTACACTTCATTAGTCATTTACTTATTACTAGATCTACAGTGGCTGCAAATAGCACCTGCTGCATGGTAGATATTCAGTAAATATTCACAGAATAAATAAATTGTACTTTGTATCTGCAAAACTCTAATATTTTTAACACCAGCTGAATTAAATAAAGCCTTGAAATTGAACCATTAATATTGACAAATTGTGTGTTAGCAAACTACAGTTTAAATCACTTTAGTGCTGCTCTATAACTAATCTATTAATGGGAATGTCAAACATTCTGGATATACTGTAAATATGAAACTATAAAATGTGGACTTTTTTGGCTGTAATACAATTATTTAAATTGTGTTAAAAATGGAAAATATTTTATTTGACACAGGAAAACACTTGCCTTCTCATTCTCTCAAAATATGCAGATTTTAAATAAATATTAAAAAACAAAAGGTAGCCAAAACCGGTTTGGCTCAGTGGATAGAGCGTTGGCCTTCGAACTGAAAGGTCCCAGGTTTGATTCTGGTCAAGGGTATGTACCTTGGTTGCGGGCACATCCCCAGTGGGGGGTGTGCAGGAGGCAGCTGATCGATGTTTCTCTCTCATCGATGTTTCTGACTCTCTATCCTTCTCCCTTCCACTCTGTAAAAAATCAATAAAATATATTTTTAAAAAAGGTAGCTAAGTGGTATTCCATTTATTATCTTGTAATCCATTGTTATCTTCCTCCCACTGCAAACTTATTCACAATTTTCCTCAGTATCTTATAGTATACTAGTGGCCCAGTGAACGAATTCATGCACATTGGAAGGAAATTAATTAGAAGAAATATTTTAATATTACTATTCGTCCTTTCTCTATAATAGAAGTGTAAACCAAATTCATAATCAACAATGACAGATCGAAACACACACGTGCAATTGGCACCAGCAAGAGCTTTTTATGTATCATGCATGCGTGAGTCAACTTAGTCTTTTATATATCCTCCTATCTAATAAAAGAGTAATATGCAAATTCATCATCACTCCAACACACAAGATGGCTGCCCCCATGTGGCCACAAGATGGCCAGTAGGGGAGGGCAGTTGGGAGGGACCAGGTCTGCAAGGGAGGGCAGTTGGGGGCAATCAAGCCTCCAGGGGAGAGCAGTTAGGGGTGACCAGGCTGGCAGAGGAGGGAAGTTGGGGGTGACCGGGCCTGCAGGGAAGGACAGTTGGAGGGGACCCAGGCCTGCAGGGGAGAGCAGTTGGGGGGGAACAGGCCTGCAGGGGAGGGCAGTTGGGGTTGACCATCCCACTTCTCTTTCAGGTAATTGTCAGCAACACAGCAGTAAATATCAACACAAAGGAGATTATTATTGTAGATCACGCAGGAAGAACAAAGGGTAAAATATTTCATTGTAGCAGTGTTTGACTGTATTTCGCACAATGAGAAAACCTGAAGTCATTTTCAAGGTCCACCATTTCTTATTTATTTTCAGTCGGGTCAAGTTTCTAAGCTTTCTAAATCTCCGTTTTCCAGCTGATGAAAAGAAAATAGGATTCCACTGAGTCTCCTATCTACCTACTCCAGGACTTCTGTGAGGATCAAATGAGATGAGGTATGGGAAAACGCTTCACAGACATTTGGTTACAGTGTGAAATGTTTCCACCTGGGTGTTCCTGGGCTGAAGAAGCTCCAAGGAAGCTAGTCACTAGGAAGAGGAAGCCAGGCATGGCTACATGACGTCATTACCAGACAGACACTTAGCATATTAGCCTTTTATGTATATAGATAGTCTGTACTTTAAAATGTCTTGAATATATCTTGTTTTCATATGTAGTTTAATAGACTATAAAATAATTGTTACAATATGCTTGTTATTTCAAATACAATGCATATGTTATTAACCCTTTGCACTCGCTTGCTTTTTTCTCAAGCTGCTACCGATGCTAACCGTGTCGAGTCACACTCGACATCCGAGGGCAAAAGGTTAAAGAAATACAATTGACCACCTTTAAAGTATCAGAGTAGTTAAAGTTTATGTTAAAATGTGTGATGAGTTGGTGTTGACTCCATCAATAATGAGTAGAGATATAAATTTCCAATAGCAGTACCACATGGGATCTGACATATACAACAGGATGTCTGGCCCTGGGGTGAATGTAAGGCTGAAGTGTGTGTTCTTTTTTCACTGGGGGAATGTTTCCCCCGCAAAGGCCCTTAACACTCACAGACTGGGTTTCCCTTCAGGTTGGTGTCTATTAATCTTACCATCTTCTGCCCAGCTGAGTCAGCCCTTCTAGATTCAACACTTTGTCTCCCCAACAAGCAAATAACTCTTCAATTGTCAAATCTTGCTCAAGGGAAATAGGCAATACAGTGGGAAATGATTAGGCATAATACATTTACAGTTCAAAAACCATTAATAATTTTGGTCAAAATAAATAGACTTCTTTGGATATTTTTATGCCCTAGATGATCTTAATAGTGAGTGATGTGAGCATTTCTCTAGTAAAATTAAAAATTAAACTTCTCAAAAACATCCCACAAATAAGCAAAAATGTCCATTTATTATCTTCTTGTTAAATAAACTCTCCCAAACTATGTAAGCACCTCTTAGTTTCAGGTAGGTTTAATTTATAAGTTTTTGAGTATTTGGAGATAATTATTCTAGTTCAACTAGTAACTTTTTTTTAATCTATTAAAGGCATGTTTTTCATTGATGAAAAAATCTCAACATTCTTTAGGATGGTCTTTGATTTCATACAGAAATAAAAGATCATGATAAATCACCTATTTTATCTTGCTAAAGAAACACATATTTTTAGAAAAGTTACTGATTTCTAGATAAACTAAGTTCAAATATATTTTTACATATCTGAAAACAAAAAAAATTGTCTAAGTACATGTTTTTTTCAGATTACCAAAAATAAGCATTTTATTAGCTGATCCTGGGTTTAAATTACATCCTTTAAAATATGTGCTATAGTCTTAGTTTTTATTATAAACAACTGCTAAATGTTAAAGGTAGATAACCTTAAAAATGCATAATATAGACAATGCAAAGCAATAAATACATTCAAATTTATGTCATTTTCTCTCTTAAAAGGAGTTCTTTACAATATCCCTCCTATAGTCCTTGATCAAATATTTCTCTTAGGGTGATACTTGAGGGCAAGTGCAACTTGTTGTTCCCATGTTTTTAAATGTAATAGCATCTTGCACAAACAAGATGTAATCACGTCTTGAGTCCAGTGGTGGGACAGTGTGCTGTCTTGGCTCATCTTGGTGAATGTATGCAGGCTAACTTTACACGAGTCATTCTGAAATTTCTGTGTGAGGGAACATTGTAAGTGCTTGTGCAAAATTTATTTTCAGGTGCTGCATATACTGGTGTTATTGTTTAGAAGGCCTCAGTGTGATATCAGAATCTGAATTTGTTTACAGCCATCACAATGATACTGGCACAGGTGTTCCCTGGATAATACTTTGAAAATTACTGCTTTTTAACGATACAGCATGTTGTCTTCCACGATTCCATCCCTGTATTCAATCAGGAGCTAATTTTTAGAACAATGTCCTCTTACGCTATTATTCTCATGATTTTTCATATGCTCAGGTTTTTGCATGGACTAAGGGAGGCCGTCTTTGAGCAGAGCACACAGCTGATTGACAACTGGTAATAGCCGAAGGTCAGTGCTAATTACTGTGCCTAATTTGCATGAAATGCTTTGAAAGATGGAAGCTAAAGTATCTATGGCACTTTCTGCCAACAAATTACCTGGCTGACAGGAGGGTGTCACTGCTCATCAATGCTGATGGTGTATAAACTGGTACTTGTCCAATTAAGGAGAAGTGAAATATTGCCTCAGAGAGCTATCTTCCTGGGAATAATTACTACAGGTGTCAACAAGGCTCGAAAAAGAAGGGGGTCTATTTGCTGTTCTGTGAGTAAAGGTTGGGAATAGTGAAAGGGCCAGTGCTGACAATCATCAATATCTCTATTCCACCTCTCAGTTTACTCTTTGTTACTGATTATAAGAGCATGAGAAAGGGCTCGGAAAGCAGACATTCACGAGGTGGTTAAGAACAAAATCCCTGTTACTTAGTCCATGAATTCCTGAGACATGTCTAATATGAGTTACTATTCTGAAATACTGTAATGTCACTGGGTAGATTTCAAGAACCAACAGAGGGCGTAAGAACAAGAGGAATCTTTAGAAAATAACTGGGTAAGGTTTCATCAAGAAAATGTTATGTGGAATTGGAGCCCACATTTTCTGGGGTCCAGATATTTGAAGCACCTAGGGCTTTGGTTTATGTCTCCACAAAGGTTTGCCAACTTCCTTCACCAATTTGAAGCTGCTCTAAGTGTATGCCTTCCCTCCTTGCTCCACTTGCTTCAGTGTCTCATGCTGGCTACACGCTATCCACACACAAAAACAAACATACCCTGATTTTCATAAGCTTTTCCTTGTAGCCACTGCCATCAAATAGCAGTTTGGAGCCCTCTCTTGGAGATGGAGCATATTTGAACATTTGTTAGGAGACAAATGAAGGCTGGAGCTAGTGAGCAGAGGCCTTTTCATCTGGTTTATGCAGCTCGGAGTTCACCACCATCATCAACACTGATCACTTCAGAGCTCTGTAGTTCTGTTCTGTGTTAACCCTCTCAGACCCCCATGGCCTCTGGGAGACCTGACCCCTACTTTGAGACACATTGAACTGGAAATAATAACTCCCATATGGGAGAAGAATACTTCAGCCCCATGAGCTTACCAAGCTTTGTTTTTTCTGACTGCTAAGAAAAGGAGAGTGTATTGGAAGCAATTCTCTCAGCTTATAGCTATTTTGATAGAGGTTCTATATTTAATAAAGGTTAAATCCATTGAAACTCTGAGTCAAAGGCACTTTTCATGGCCAACAATTTCACCTACTTTAGAAGCTGGTCTCTTCCCGCTCTCCCCATGTCTACTCAAAGCGGAAAATGGGGACATTGGCTTTGTTTAATAGGCAAATAGGCCGTCCCCCAAAGAATATGAATAAGTATTCTCAATCTGAACTTGTACATCACTCTCATGTGTCTCTCTCCTCCTCATAAAAGAAAGCTCTTTCCGTAATTGCAAGACTTAATTAGCCAGTGTTCACACAAAGGCTTCTTTTGTTCACCTATCAGCAGGCTGCTTTCATTGATGCTTCTCTGACTCTCTGAAGACTATTCTTTTCCTGAGTTTAACACGAACTTCTATTTTCAGCTTTGGAGTCCTATGATATAAATGCTCTGCATTCCATTCCCTGGCGTCTTTGTCTCTATTACAGATAACTCCTCCATGGCTGAAGGCGATCTGATCACCTTCCCAGACTGCTAGTCCCTATCTTCCGTGGGACAGAAACAGATTTCTGGAAAAGCAGTGATGGAGTGGCAATTATGGTCCACTAAAGAGATCATTTTATTCTAGTTACATTTTCCCGTTTTTAAGTCAGAGCTAGAGCAACAGCAGGGAATGTGGGAATCATGAACACCTGAAAAATACAAGAAAGATGTGTTGGTAACTACACTGTACAAATTTAAGCAATATTTGTTTTATGAATTAAAGGAAGGAAAGCACATTTTAGATTATTCCACAGATTTTTTAAAAAGCTTAGATCCCTTATCAGCAAATCTATGGCAATCACATCCTGAGTATTACCTGATCTTACTCTTTGAAATGACCTCCTTTTTCTCCTCTGCTATGTCAATCCTAAGGTAACATTTCATGACACTTTTTATGTTGACATTTGAAAGGCTACTGTCTTAGAGATTGCTCTTTTCCTTCTAGGTAATAAGCTTAAACTGTGCATATCTTTTGGAGGCTGACATCTATAGTCTTAGATTCATAGTATTTCTGCCACTAATGTACTAGTACCACAAAATTCTTGGGATGTCAGTTGTTAGTGAAGAGGAAGTTCTCACCGTCTGGGAAGTAGTAATCCCTCCAGAAAAGGTACTTATTATGATTATTCACATCCAGTTGTAAGTGATGCTTGTAATTTATATCCTTAAAGATGAATACCTATGATATTCAAAAGCATAGATTTCCATATAAAATAAAATTAATTGAAAAAAATCATGATTATTTTTATAAAGCTTTCTGTTAAGTCTATTAAACACAAATATTAGTTCACATTTTAATTTGAAAGATAATACAAGGTTCATAGAATGATGTTTTTAAATCATAAACATTTCATTACTATAAACCTAAACTCAGTAATCTTAAGTTGTCATTCAACTTTACTACCATAAATCGGGATATTTTTCACCTGTTTTAGGAAAGAACAAAGTACTAACTCTTCCAAAGTTTGCTAATGGAATATCAGTTCCAACACTTTCATGGGTATTAGGTTGCAAAAGACTTACATTTGGAGTCAAATATAATTAACCAGGGTTGTGTGACTTGTGTTTTTCTGCTATAATTCTCAGATTTTGATATGCTGATGGACAGTTATTTCCAAGATGGGAAAACAGAGAAAACTGGGTAGAGAAACCCCTATTTCTCGATTAATTGGATATAGCAGTGGTCAGCAAACTGCAGCTCGCGAGCCGTGGTTTTCTGCTCTGTTGACTAATGAGTTTGCCGACCACTGGGATAGGGGCTTAATTAGAAGGAACAACAACAGCCTGTAATTATTGGAATCGAGAGTCTAGGAGAAACCCCTCTTTAAGGGAGCATCTCATGAGATTAGAGTTGCATCTTGACGACTTCATTCTAATTCACTATTGGCTTTTCTTAGTTGTGAAGCTGTCTATAACTTTTAGTCATTTCAGCAGCAGTTTAATCAAATACACAAAACAAAGTTTGCTTACAACTCTTGTAATAAACAAATTATTTTCCCAGCACTCAATAGATGTTTGTTTAATTTCACTATAGTACCTCCTCAATTCTTTGTGGTCTGCATACCCCTGCTTTTTTTCTCTACCACAACTACAAGAACACAGTCTACATATCCTGTTTATCATAAATTTGCCAATATGACCACTTTTAGGAAAAGTATCCCTTTTTCCAGTTAGATGAAAGTCATTTCCTTGATATGCAAATATTTCTGCAGAAACAGATTTTGTTTACTGATAAACTTATTTCCACCTACAATTGGCCCTATTTTATAGCCATCTATACTTCATTTCTTCTTTTACAGCCTGGCCTATGATACCATTGTACTCTATAAAGTTACTTAGTTTATTGCAGAACAAACTCATTAAACCAATAATTAAATAAAACATGTGTGATTAAAACATTTTTTATCATCATGAAAATGATAGTCTCAGGAAGAAATAAATCACCCACAACTAATAGTAAACAAATTGGTAATAGTGTTCTGTATTTAGGTGCAGATATTTTTCTATCAAGGTTAAATCCAGTTTTTACACAGACCCATTAGGGATGACTTGCTCTACATACAAACCTCCTTAAAGTCTCAACTTAGTTAATTTTTTCTCCAGTATTTTCAATAATAAATATTTTTAAATATCAGCCATGCAGGGGGCAATGGGGTGAAGCATGTCATTGCTGTGGAGAGAGAAAGGTCACAGCAATATTCCTGCCTTTAAAAGACCCTCAGTACAAGTCAATAATTCAGGCATAAATCCTCTAGAATATCATAAGTCATATAAGGAAGTTTATGATACATGTAAAAGGATTAATGACAAGGTAAAAATACTGAGCATTGGCATGGTCAGAGAAAGAGCATGCTACGCTAAGTCATATAACATGCAGACTTTAAACATCTCTGAAAATGTGCAGCGAAGGAAAAGAAACAATGACCCTAGGGCATTGTAAGAGAGGGGAGCTGAAGTCTACTTTCCTAGATTGTTTGTTTCTGCAGTCATTTTCTTAAAAAGTTAATGGTTAATAAAATTATATTAAAATTTTATTATATTAATTGGATTTCAAAGGTCTTTTTGGTATTGGGGAGATGCAGTACTATAATTAAGTTAAAAGTATATTTTCCTTTGTATCTTGGAACTGTTTGCAAACTTTTTTTTTAAAATTAGAGTTTTAGCACCCTATTATTAGTATAAACAAGTTTCAATAGAACTTTCAGTTGTCATGGCATGCTGTTATAGACTGAATTGATTTAACGTGGTGAAAATATTTTCATATTACATTAAATTTCACTTTAAATAAGACAAACAAATCTACATTTTTACTTCACTAAGTAATTTAGAGACCATATTAAAATTTTTTTAATATAATTTTATTGATTTCAGAGAGGAAGGGAGAGAAAGAGAGAGATAGAAACATCAATGATGAGAGAAAATCATTGATCAGCTGCCTCCTGCACACTGGGGATCGAGCCCACAACCAGGGCATGTGCCCTGACCATGAATTGAACCATGACCTCCACAGGTCAAATGCTCAACCACTGAACAACAATGGCTGGGAAAAAATATTTTTTAATGCTGTTTTGAACACTCAAATATTCAGTAAGAACAGGAAATCCTTTGCCTAAAATTGATTGGAATTAACAATGAAAAACAATCTTAAGAGCAGAAATATTACAGAGGACATTTTCATCAGTTTAGTGCTGTCATCTATTGCTTAATTTTGTTTCATGAAAATCAGCAAGGTTATTATTTAAATCTGCCTATGTTGAATGACAAATAGTTAAATTTGAAAAACAGGTGTTTTGGTTTTGGGTTTTTTTTTTTTTACTATGGGTTTTGACATATTTGATTTCTTGCTACCCCTTCCCCTGTTTTTTTCATATTTTATAAGAAAAGTATCATAACTCATTAATAACTGCAAGCAGATTCTAATGTAGTTCCAGTTCTTCAAACTCAAGTGTATCACCTTCGGGTGCACCTTTTACTATCCTGGTACCTTGGGTGGGGAAGGTCAGGATCTTTATGCTCTCCATTTTTATGCCTATCAAAATTTGTTCTCAGAATAAATCTGAAAAATATGTAATAGTTTTTTAAAGAGGGTAGAATTTAACTTAAAGTGGTAATTTAAAAGTATGTTATTAGGGATAAAGTTTTGTTTTTTATTGCAGGACCTTCCCAGCACCTATAACTACTTCATGTAGACAGTCACTCACCTTACAGAAGACTAATCCAGCAAGAGATTTGAAATGAATTTAGCTTTTTTTATTGAACAGTATGTAAACATTATATCACACAGCTCCTGATTAAACACTAATTCAGAAATAAGGCAAAGTGGATAGACACAGCATTTTATTCTATTACATCAATATAAATATACTTTCACTGGTTAAAATAACCAAATATTCATTCTAGGTATATTTGAGAAATAAAATATTTTATTGAAAGTCTCTACAGTGTGATTTAAGATGTAATTCTAAATAGCAACCAGTATCAATGAAAACATGATTTCTTATAGAAAATATTCCAACAGTTCCCTAAATTTCTAAATCTCAAAAAGCTCACAGAACAAAGACACAACTCTGGCTGTATATTTGGGCAAGGGAGTGAAAAAAAAAACTAAATGCAGAAATAGTAAACCTAGTAGTGAAATGTTCAATAAGATAGGTAGGTGATTTCTATAACTACATAATAATAATCTATGTACTTGTTAAAAATATATTAAACATTTTCCTTACTTATTATTTCTTGCAAGTCTTCATTTGAGTGAAGTAGTAAACATGTTATCCTTTTCATTTTATCATTAATTTAATCATTTAGGGCATTCAAAAATCATGTGAGAGACATAGTATCCAGTTGAATGACATTTAGTCTAACACACAAATATAGCATACTTTTTCAACTTGGAAAAAAATTAAAAGTGGTCTAATCCAAAACCTTGCATGATATCTCTGCAGTACTGCATACAATTGGCCATTGATCTTCACAATAGTCTTTCTATGAAACTTGTGTGGTCTTTCTTAGGAAGCCAAACAGTGAGATAATGACAATAGCACTTATTATAAAGATCACATTTTTGATCACTATGTTTGCTGCCTCCAATTTGTGGTTTAAGTTTCCCTTTATTAAGAAAAACTGGCTGAAGTAAAATCACATACTAGACAGTGCAGACTCAGCTCCCCTCTCCTCCAATTTTCCATGGAACCATTGGCCACCACACACATTGCTGTCAACTTGTTCTGCTTCTTGTCAGCTGCACACTGGACTGAAGAACCGGAGGCTGGCCTTGTACTAATTAAAAGGGCAGGCATTTTCTTAAAAGTCCATATTGAGAAGTATAGGTGCCAAATACTAGCTTATGTAAAAGTTATTTAAGGAGAAAGGGCAGGGATAGAAGAATTACAAAATATAATTTTTAATGTCTTTGAATTAGAATGTTGCATGAAAATTTTCAGGATGGCACTGATGTTAAAGTCTTTCCTGAATCAAGAAAGGGCTGAACTATGAGCCCACTTAGAATTGATAGTTTTAGAAAAATCCCAAAGACATAGAATTCCTCATGTGGATTTGACCAAGTAGCTCTGTTTTTCTGAAATAATTATAGACTAATAAAGGTGATAAATTTATCAAAAGGACACTTATCTAGTTTGACAGAAATAATCAAGTGTAAACCTGTAGTACATTCAAACTTTTCATAGCAGAATGATCTTTTAATATTATTAGTTATGGATGAAAAGTGCAATAAATAGACATTCCCTATTGAATAAATTGGCTTATGCTAAATATTGCTTAACATAAAGCTAGGGTCTTATGCACAAACAATGTTTTAAAATATTTATGGTTATAGAACGGTATGCAAGTCAAAATGTATTAGAGTACATAAATGATTCAGAGCCTCTGAACTTATTAATTTTGTACATATATTACTTTATATATGTATATATGAATATTTATGATACAAATGGAAAATTATTTACAAACACCATAAGGTCGCCATCTCTTGATAATATTGGCAACATTTAATTCATCTCTATTATATATGATTTTCTACTGGGAATGAATTGTTTATTAATAATTATAATATGTTTTCAATTTTTTTGAAATTTTGGATAACATTTTAAATATTAAGTAAACTAAACTGATACTAAAACGATTATAAATTAAGTAATATCCACAGTAAGAAGAAAAAAAGATTATGAGTTCATATTTGAGCACTAATTTTAAAATGTTTAAAATTAGATAAGATCAGAACAGTAAAAAAAAAAAAAAAAGGACTCCTTCTCAGCCTTATAGTAAGTTAGGAGTACTGAGGAGATTTAGTGGCAAGCAATTTCTAATGTTTAGAAGAACATGTAGTAGCTAAGATGCTAATGTCAAAATTAACTTCAGAGAAAAACTTAAATTTTAAAAGAATTTTTATAATGTGCCATTTAGTAGCACATTGGATGAAAACTTCTAGAAATACTCTAGCTAATACATTTTACTGAAAATACAAATTAATATTTATGCAGCTTTTTCTTGTATTAATTTTAGCTAAAAACTGAGAACAAAAACTTTAATAGAGTATGTATGTGCATTCTTGCATTCTTTGTTATTCACCATGGTGCTCAGAATGAATTCTGATTAGATGAGTAATTGAATTACATGTGTTTTAAGCTATCTGATTAAGAATGAATGCGTGATAGATCAAATAAACTATGAAAGTAGCAATCCTATTGTTGATAGTATATCAAATGAGATGAAAGAAAATATGGCAATAATTAATAGTGGAGTGGTTGAGACCACAACTTATTGAGTTATCTATTATACCAGACAGAGTAAATATATGGCACATCAGGAAAAATGTAGATATAATGATTTTTTTAAATTCCTGTAATTAAAAGATAATTTCATGCACACACAAAAAAGATAAAGTAAGTATGAATTCATGCCAATGTTGATGTATTTGAAAACCACATTAAATGTGTAGTTCCTAAAGTTGGGGGACATAGCATTCTGTGCATGATTTTGCTTTCTTCATTTTCAATATGTAAATAATTTGATCCATTTTGAGTTTAATTTTGTGTATGGTATCAAATAGCAGTCTAGTTTTATTCTTTTGCATGTAACTTTATAAAACAGAAAATTTTAACAAAATTAATGGCATTTTTGTTAAGTAAAAATTTTAAAAATTAGACTACAACTTAAGAGTAATAAAAATATTGTCAAGAAAAACAATCAGAGATCTACTGAGTATATGCTAGAAGCATACGGTTTTACTAGTAATTTGTCCCAAGCTTCCAAATAACAGAACAGATAAATTGACTAACAAAGTGGAAACAAAAGCATGGATATATGGAACAGACTGACAGCTGTCAGAGAAGAGGGAGGAGGGGACTGGATAAAAGAAGGCATTAGCCAAAGAACATATATGCATAACCCACAGACAACAGTGTGGTGATGGTCAGAGGGAAGATGTGCAGGGTCTGGATGGAGGTGGGCAAAGGGGGAAACTGGGACATCTGTAATAGTGTCAACAATAAAGAAAAAAATTAATTTAAAAAAAAAGATTTTCATTTCTGGAATGAACTCCACTTGGTAAAAATCTATTACTCATTTGTTATATTGCTGATATTAATTTAAGGAGTTTTACGTTGTTTTTGTTCTATAGTTGTTTTGTTTTGCAGTGTCTTTGCATGCTTTTATTTTACTAGCCTCAAATAAGTTGTGAAGTGTTTTTCTCTTCCATTTTCTGTAAGAATTTTTGCAGAATTGGTATTATTTCTATTTTAAATATTTTATAAATGTTCTATTTAAAGACATCTGATCCTCAAGTTTTCTCTGGGGGAATGTTTCATAAGACTTTTTTAGAGAAGTTCCAGGATGATAATAAAATTAATAGGAAGGCACAGATCTCCAGTCTATCCCCCACTCCCATATATGTATAGCCTTCCACATTATCAACATCTTCCCCCCTAGCACTATTTGTTACAATTAAATAACCTGCATTGATACATCATAATCTTTCAAAGTCCATAGTTTACATTAGGGTTCACTCCTGTTGTATATTCTATGGGTTTGTACAAATGTATAATGATATGTATCTACCATTATCGTTTCATACAGAGTAATTTCATTTTGCCCTAAAATCCTCCGTGCTCTTCCTGTACATCTTTTCCCTCCTCACTGGTCTCTGGCAACCAGTGATCTTTTTACTCTCTCCATGGTTCTGCCTTTTCCAGAATGCAATATAGTTGTAATCATACAGTGTGCAGCCTTTTCAGATCGGCTTCTGTCATTACGGAATATGTAGTTAAAGTTCCTCCATGTCTGTTCAGGGCTTGATAACTCGTTTCTTTTTAGCACTGAATAATATTCCATTGTTTGGATGTACTATAGTTTATTTTTCATTTTATCTACTGAAAGACATCTTGATTACTTAAAAGACACGACAATAATTATAAACATCCGTGTGAAGGTTTTCATGTGGATTCTGTTGATCAGTCCTCCAGCTCACAGATCCTTTCTCAGCAATTATTTATTTCTGTTGCAGTGTTTTGTTTTGTTTTTGTCCCTAGTGCTTCCTTTGGGTTCTTCCTCAGGATTCCCATCTTCTGCTTACATCGCCCATCTGTTCTTGCATGCTGTTTACACTGTATCCATTAGAGCCCTTAGTATATTGGTCATCGTTGTTTTTAAATTCCTGACCTGGTAATTCCAACATCTTTGCCATGTCCGGTTCTGATGCTATCCATGTTTCTTCAAATTGTATCTTTTGCCTCTTGGTATGCCTTGCAAACTGTTTGATATCTGGGTATCATGTAATTTGTTTGATGCCTGTTCATAACGTGGGAGAGGGAAGCATTCTATTGCCTCTCGATTAGGTCTCAAGTCACACGTGTTTCTCAGGATTTTCCCCTCCCGCTTAGCTGGGACAGGACGGCTAGAGGGACTGGAGGTGGGTGTTTCCTTACACCAGGTCAGTGAACCTCTCAGCAGGTTAGGCTCTGGTTAGCTAGCTTCCGGTGAGGGCAGGCCTTGTGAGGCGCAGAGTGCTCCGGTGTGTGCGCTCATTCCCAGCCGCTCTGCGCAAGACCCCCTGAGCGCCAGCCCCAGTCCCCCACGGGGCCCCACTTCCTCTCCAACACAGGGAAAGCAACCATCCTGATCCCAGAGAAACTGGCCCAACTGCAGGCACAAGAGCACAGTGGTCGGGAAAGGAGCTGCTCCTAGAAAGAAGACGGCGGTTCTCCAAACAGCTACCGCAGATGTCACAAACGTCAGTTCTTAAAGTTAGAGGGAAGCCGTACATCTGGTATTGAAGCGGAAAATACGCTCATAAGCCAAGGAACAGTGATCCACTTTAACAACTCAACGCGTTCAGGCATCTCTGGCAGCGAACACTTTCCACCACTGCAGGCCATGCTGAGACAAAGCAGCTGACAGAAATGCCACCAGCATCTTAACCCAGCTTGGTGCAGGCAGCCTGGCCAGTGTAAGGAGACTGGCTGAAGCTGCCCAAACAACCTGTGGATGGGAAAGCACCACTTGCTACTGGAGAGGATGAGGATGAAGATCCAGAGCTTGTGGAGAATTTTGGTGAGGCTGCCAAGAATGAAGCAAACTGGGATTGAGTCAGCTTCTGAAGAAGACAGTGAACTTGAAGGCGTTTCTGGGAGCTGCTGTTTTATATTATGACTGCGTTTTCAAATTTTGTGTATGGATCTGATAAAATCTAGATCTCTAATATTTTTCAGCCCAACCCCCCTTGGACATTGCAGTTCTTTTTTGGGGTTTGCTTATCCATAAATCATTCTTTGCAGCTAATTAAGATGAAGGAAGTGTGGGAATAAAATTTGAACCAGGTTAATTTTTTAAAAATGGTAACTTTTCCTCTCATCTGCCAGAGCGTGCAGGGATTTTTCTCTGATATTTACTGTGGGAACATAGTCAAACTCCTAGAAGTCAATTTCACAATATTATGGGGGCCCCCCTTTACTGGGTCCCCTTTCAGAGTTGTCTACATTGATCCCTCAACAAATTTGTTAATTACACTTCAGTTTCTCCTAACCCAGAACTGGTTCCCAAGGTGGCTTTCAATTTTGAGTCTCTGCTCCAATAAACCATGACTTCCTGTATTCGTCTGTCTTGTCTTTTCAAGCCAAGACACAAGCCACTGTGTCTTCTCCTATTATGAATCCAGGAAGAGTTGCTGATTTTTCAGTCTATT
Source organism: Eptesicus fuscus (assembly GCF_027574615.1). Classification (NCBI taxonomy): domain Eukaryota; kingdom Metazoa; phylum Chordata; class Mammalia; order Chiroptera; family Vespertilionidae; genus Eptesicus; species Eptesicus fuscus. Next base: position 86,787,462 of record NC_072475.1, on the reverse strand, counting down.
TAGATTTCTACTTCTTGTTAGGACAGAGTGGTGACTTCCCAAGTGCTTATGTAAAACCAGAACACAGAAGTATGTGAGAATATTTAAAAAAAAAAATTTTAAGCCTCACTTGAGGATATGTTTTTTAATTGATTTTTAGAGAGAGAGAAGAAGAGAGAGAGAGAGAGTTAATGAATTTGTTGAAAGAGAGAGAGAGAGAGAGAAACATCAATGTGAGAGAGAACCATTGATTGGTTGCCTCCCATACGCACCCTAACCAGGGATCAAACCTGCCACATGTGCCCTATGTATGTACAGAAGTGGAAGCCACAACCTTTTGATGTATGGGACCATGCTCCAACCAACTTAGCCACCCAGCCAGGGTATATGTGAGAATATTTTCAAACTAAATATTAATGTACAGTTCCAGGGTTACAGGGTCATCAGATTATTTCTTCATGAGTAAATTTTGGTCATTTGTGTTTCAAGGAATTTGTCCATTTCACTTAAATTATCGGGCTTAGAAGCATAAAACTGTTAATAATATTATCTTATAGTTTTAATATTTATAGCTTTTACAGTGACTTTCATTCATTACTGTTGTTGATAATTTGCTTCGTCTCTCTTTTTTTGTTGAATAGTTAGGCTACAGATCTATTAATTTTATTGATCTTTTCAAAGAACTATCTTGAGGGTTTCATTGGCAGTTTATTGTTTGTTTTAAAACTAAAGTTTTTCTGCTCTTATGATAATTATCTCATTTGTTCTACTTACTTTGGGTTAATTAACTCCTTACACTTGTTTTGATTTTTACTTTTTTTAATTAATTTTTAATTACTGTTTATATTCAGTATCATTCAGTATTCGTTTCAGGTGTACAGCATAGTTGTTAGACAATCTTATATTCTACAGTATATTCCCTCTGATATTTCAAGTACCCACCTGACACCATACATAGTTATTATAATATTATTGACTTTATTATCTATGCTGTATTTTATATCCTATGACTACTCTGTAACTACCAATCTGTACTTCTCAACCCCTTCACCAGTCCCCCAATACCCTCTAAATGTTTGTTCATTTATATTGTTGTATTTATTTCTTAAAATGAGAATTTTAGTTCATTAACTTCAGCCAATTTTTCTTTCTAATATTAGTGTTATTACTATAATTTTTCCTTTAAATATTTCTGTAGTAGGACACTACAATTTTGATATATTATTTTTATGCAATATGAAATATTTTTAAATTTTATTTGTTACTTCTTTGTTAACCCACATGATATATAGAAGTGTGCTAATTTGTATACAAATATTTGAGGATTTTTCAGACATCTTGGTTATTGAGTTCTAATTTAATTCCACTTCAGACTGTGAAATTATATTTTAATTTAATATTTTTTAATTTGTTGAGGTTTAGGATATTTTAGGCCCAAAATATGTCTTACCATAGTCAATGTTCTATGATGAGAATACAAATTATTTTTAAGAGCATATATAACATAACATTTACTATGGTAAATCATATTTTAGATCTCATCTTGTAGGCCAGTAGTTGGCAAACTGCAGCTCGCGAGCCACTGCGGTTTGCCACTCTGTTGACTAATGAGTTTGCTGACCACTGGGATAGGGGCTTAATCACAAGGAACAACAACAGCCTGTAATTATTGGAATCGAGAGTCTAGGTCAGTGGTCGGCAAACTCATTAGTCAACAGAGTGGTAAACCGCGGCTCACGAGCTGCATGTGGCTCGCGAGCTGCAGTTTGCCGACCACTGTTCTAGGCTATTAATTTTTTATTGATTTCAGAGAAGAAGGGAGAGGTAGAGAGAGATAGAGACATCAATGATGAGAGAAAATCATTGATTGCCTGCCTCTTGCACACCCCCTACTGGGGATTGAGCCTACAACCTAGGCATGTGCCCTTGACCAGCTAGGGTTAGGCTATCAATTTTATTCAGAATTGAGCTGAGTTTTTGTTTTGTTGTTGTTATGATTCACAATTGGCTTCAAAATCCTCTGGAATTCCTTACATTTGTGTGCTTAGCCAGAAAATTTTCCTCAAGTCTCATTATTCTCAACTCTAGGTCTTCAATTTGTATGTGTACCTCATAGAAGGTCTGCCTATATTCTTGTCTTTCACAAGGCAATACAATTGATATTGCTTGACACCTGATGCTTGATACCTGCTGGTGGGATCCAGGGGGTTTTCTGTTGTCCTACTCTAGCCATGAGTCCTTGTGTCTCAGGGGTTGAAATCATTCTCACTCAAGGGTTAAAGATAATTGCTCAATGATCCTATTGCTCCGCAAATTTTTAAAAGCGTTTGCCCTAAAATATCATTAATCTGATATTAAAGGAAAAATAATTATTATATGTTATAGTGACTTTTTTTATTATTTTGGGTGTTACATTATTTCCAGCTATTTGCACCTTAAGCTGAAGCCAGAAGTCTCTCCCTTTCTTTTAAATTAAAAATAATTCTTTCATATAGTTTCCTCTGAGTGTACTATACATTTAACTGTACATCATCAATTTTTATGTAAAATATATTGGCAATGATTTTTAAGTTAACTAGTTAGTGTTTCTTTGAAATTTAATCTATATTAATAGTACCAACCAGATATCAATTTTTCTTATTTTTTTCCTGGGAGTACATATAAACTTTAGTATTAATTTCTAATTTTATTACACTTTAATCAAAGATATAATACTTAAAATATCTGCTATTTTGTATCAATTCTTTTAATGCTTCTTCAACAGTGAATGAGAATTTGGATGCCCAAAGGGAGTGATTTTTAAATAGCACTGAAAAGTCAACTGAAATTTAATATCAAAAATAGTACTAAGCCCTGGCCAGTGTGGCTCAGTTGGTTGCAGCATCATCCTATACACCAAAAGATGGTGGGTGGTGGGTGGTGGGTTTAATTCTGATTCAGGTCACATACCCAGGTTTCAGGTTTGATCCCCAGTTGGGAATGTCTGGGATGCAACCAACTGATATTTCTCCCTCACATTGATGTTTCTCTCTCTCCCTCTCTCTCCCTCTCTCTCTCTCCCTTCCCTCCCTTTCTTCCATGCACTCTAAAAATCAATGGATAAAAATATCCTCTAGTGAGAATTAACAAAAAAAAAAATAATAATAACAATAGGAGGAGGAGCAAAGGGAAGGCCAGACATTGTAAGCATGGTCATCTGGGCAGCTTCATCAGGAAGCTGCAACTTTACACTCCCCAGGGAACCAACCACCCATCCATTCTCTGCAAATCACTGGGGGAATGGGTCCAACAGAGGAGAAGGTGCACATGCTCAGTGAAGTTGGGGTGACAGAAGGAAGGTGCTTGCCTGTCAGTCTAACCTGGGAACAAACATAATTGGCTAGAGGGGTAGAGCCAATGTAAGCCCATTAAAATTTGGGAATATAAAATTCCCAGACAAATAATTTTCTCTTTCTTGTTCCTCTTGCTTTGCTCCTGCTTCCTTGCATTCATTTGTTCCATGACCCACACTCGTCATGTACCTCCATGGCCATGTAGCCATAGAAACTGCATAGCCCATGCCATGCAGACCCTACATGCAGTGGACTGCAGCTGAGAACATGAGCTAACCTATCCAGATGCTGGTCTGCACTATGTTTCAATATGGAATGAAGGCTTTGGTCAAATGGCTTTGATCTCAGCCCTGATGACAGCAGAATGGGACTTTTTCCAAGGTGGACAGTGGGAGATGGGATCTTGAAAACTCAGAGGTTTTATGCCACAGAAATAAAGCTTCCTACAATGCCTCATCCCCCAGGGGGGCCTTAGGGAATTCTTGTTCCTGCAGCACCCCAAGAATCCCAATTCCACCAACAACAGATAGGGACTTAGAGGACACCACACAGATAACACTCCCAAAACCACATAAAAATTACAACTAACCTACAGAATGACCATTATTGAGAACCACCTGAAGTCTAGGTGAACAGAAGCTCTAAAACTAAGAATTTACAGAAGAAGCCACCTCAAGACTGGTAAGAGCGGTGGAAACAAGAATCAGGCTGCTCCAACACCCTTATGTGGTGGTTAAAAATTGGTTCCAGAGGTCCACCCTGGGGAGCAAGGAAGCTCAGCCTCACACTGGGCTCCCCAGCCAACTACTCCAGTTACAGGAAAACAAGTCTCCATAACTTCTAGCTGTGAAAATCAGTGGAGGTAGTGGCTGAGTGAGACAAAAGGCTGCTGAGGTCCCAGGAGCTCCTCTTAAAGCGTCCATGCATGAACTTATTTGCTGACTCACTGACTCACTTTGAGCTCCAGCACTTGTGCAGTAGTTTGAAAAGTATTATGGACAAATGGAGGGAACTGAATTGACTGGCCTTAGAGCAAGGACTGGAGGGTCAGCATTCTACCAGATAGAAGTGCTGGCAGAAGTCATTGTTCCTTCGCTGATCCCTCCATGTTATAAGCACAGTTGGGTACCATATCTAAATCTCCATCAACATGGCTATTACTGTTCACACAGCCTTAGGGATTCCATCATCCCTGTTCCACCCAACTTACAGGCCAATCCAAGCTCCTTCCAGGGGATTTTCTTTACAAATGTCCTGTCTTGGCTTATGCTAGAGACTTTCCTAAAATTTCTTAAAGGTTCACAAACTGAAAATAAGTAGTGTTTGGCCTCAGCATGCCGGATAACTCTTTCTATGCATCAAGTTCAGTACTAAAAGCATCCAGCCTCAATTCACAGCTTAGCCTCTCTCTCATAGGTACCTCCAAGCCCAGCACAAGTGGCAACCATCTGCAGATCACTTTGTATCTCATACCAAGTATCAAAATGGAGATCATAGGCAGCCACTAACCTTGGCCTGCATGCCCCAAAAGACCCCAGAACCAACACACTCAGTGGCCAGCTTCAGACCACACTATAAGATAACCTAACCACATCCACAAAGGCAAACTCAAAGACAGACTTAGCAGGAACCAGAGTTCTCTGAAGTTAATCCTGATCTATAGGGTTAGCCCCTGAACAATAGCTCCTCCACTATAGTCATGGCCACTCCTCACAATCTGCCTGAGGGTCAATCCCTCCTGTTGATATGCCAACAGCAATCAAGTTTCAACTAAAGCAGAAGGGCACAAACAACTCATATCGGGGGACCTCTACAGCACCAAATCAGGGGAGCCCCACTGGGCACCTACTATATAAGGCCACTCTACAAAGACCAGGAGTCACAGTAGATCTGCACATTGGCAGCCAAATGAGGAGACAAGAAAACATGCCCCCCCAAAACACAAACAAACAAAAGAGAATTCAGAAAAAGAATTAAGCAAAATGGAGACTAACAAGCTAGCACACGCAGAGTTCAAAATACTGATTGAAAGGATGCTCAGTGATCTCAGTGTGAACCTCAACAAAGAGATAAGAAACATAAAAAATAAGAGAGAAAACATTAAAAAAAAAAAAAGAACCAGTCAGAAATGAAGAATACATTAAAGGTAATCAACCATAGATCAGATTAAGCTAATGATGGAATCAGTGATTTGGCTAATGATGGAATCAGTGATTAGGAAACACCTAATCAGAACAGAAAAATCAAAATAGAAACCATCCAAAGAAATGAGGATAGTTTAAGGAGGCTCTGGGAATGACATCAAACACACCAATATTTGCATCAGAGTGGTAGTAGAAGGAGAAGAGACAAAGCAAGGAACTGAAATCTATTTGAAGAAATAATGATGGAAAACTTCCTTAACCTGGCAAAAAATAAATAAAAATACAAGACCAGGAAGTGCAGAGAATCCCAAACAAGATGAAACCAAAGAAGCCCACATCTTGGACACATCATAATTAAAATACCAAAGGTTAAGTAAAAGGAGAAAATCTTAAAAGCAGCAATGTAAAAGCTCCCTTAAGACTATCAGCTGATTCCTCAACAGAAATTTTATAGGCCAAAGAAGATTGGCACAAAATATTCAAAGTGATGAAAAGCAAGGACATATAAACCCAGATTATTCTATTGAGCAAGGCTGTCATTTAGAGTAAAAAGACAGATAAAGATCTTCCTAGACAAGAAAAAGCTAAAGGAGTTAATCACCACCAAACTAGTATTACAAGAAATGTTAAAGGGACTGGAGAAGAAGGAGGAGGAGAAGGAGGAGGAGACAGAGGAGGAGCCAGAGGAGAAAAAGGAGGAGGAGAAGGAAGAGGAGGAGGAGGACGAGAAGAAATACAAGGTGTCCCAAAAAATGTATATACATTTTAATAACTGAAAGCTTAATTTTGAAAATGAAATGTATTTTAATAAACAGTGCCTTTATAATTATTCAAAATGTGTGTATACATTTTGGGACAACCTATCCTATATATTAAAGAGGTAATATGCAAATTGACCATCACTCCAACACACAAGATGGCCACCCCCATGTGGTCAAAGATGGCCGCCCCCATGTGGACACAAGATGGCCACCACAAGATGGCCTGCAGGGGAGGGCAGTTGGGGGCAACCAGGCCTGCAGGAGAGAGCAGTTAGGGGAAACCAGGCCTGCAGTGGAGGGCAGTTGGGAGTGACCAGGCCTGCAGGGAGGACAGTTAGGGGTGACCAGGCCTGCAGGGAAGGGAAGTTGGAGGCGATCAGGCCAGCTGGGGAGGGCAGTTGGGGAGACCAGGCTGGCAGGGGAGGGCAGTTGGGGAGACCAGGCCAGCAGGGGAGGGCAGTTTGGGGGCAACCAGGCCTGCAGGGGAGGACAGTTGAGGGGACTCTGGCCTGTAGGGGAGGGTACTTGGGGGTGACCAGGTCAGCAAGGGAAGGCCATTAGGGGCAACTGGGCTGGCAGGGGAGGGCAGTTAGTGATGACTGGGCCAACAGGGGATTGCAGTTGGGGGTGACCTGTAGGGGAGGGCAGTTAGAGGCAATAAGGCCGGCAGGGGAGCAGTTAGGCATCGATCAGGCTGGCAAGAGAGGTCCTGCAGGGGAGGGCAGTTGGGAGTGACCAGGCCTGCAGGAGAGCAGTTAGGCATCAATCAGGCTGGAAGGGAAGTGGTTAGAGGGTGATCAGTCTGGCAGGCAGAAGCAGGTTAGGGGCAATCAGGCAGGCAGGCAGGCAAGCAGTTGAGAGCCAGCAGTCCTGGATTGAGAGAGGGATGTCCGATTGCCCGTTTAGGCCCGATTACAGTGGGTGCCAGCAGTCCTGGATTATGAGAGGCATGTCACAGATTGGAGTGGGTGCAGGCTGGGCTGAGGGACACACCCCCTTGCACAAATGTCATGCACCGGGCCTCTAGTATGAATAATAAAATGCAATAACTACATATTCACCAATAATTACTTTAAATGTAAATGGATTTAAATGTTCCACTCACAGGACATATGGTGATGAGTGGATAAGAAAATAAGATCCTTACATACATTATTTACAAGAGACTCACTTCAGGTTGAAAGACACACAGACAAAGTAAAGAGATGGAAAAAGATAATTCATGAAAATGAAAACAGAAAAAAAAATTGGGGTAGTAATAGTTATTTCAGAGAAAGTAGACTTTAAAACAAAGGCTATAACAAGAGACAAAGAAGGACCCAGCAATGCCACATCTGGGTATTTATGTGAAAAAAAGCCACATCACTAACTTAAAAAGACATATGCATCCATATGTTCACTGCAGCATTATTTAACATAACCAAGATATAAAAGCAACCTAAGTGTCTATCAAAGAATGAATGGATAAAGAAGAGTGGTCCATATATAAGGTAGAATATGACTCAGCAATTTAAAAAAAATTAAAATTTTCCATCTACAACAATATGGATTTACCTAGAGGATGTTGTTCTGAGTGAAATAAGTCAGACAGAGAAAAACAAATGCCATGTGATTTCACTTACATATGAAATCTAAATAATAATAATAATAATAATAATAATAATAATAATAAGCAAACAAATAGAACTGCTACAAGCTCAGAGATACAGAGAACATTTTAATGGTTGCCAGATGGGAGGGGTTGTTGGGAGGACAGAGTGAAAAACAGGAAGGGATTAAGAAGTACAAGCTGGTAATTACAAAATGGTCATGGGAATGTAAAGTATAGCATAGGGAATATAGTCAATAATATTATAAAAATTATATATGGTGTCAGATGGGTACTAGAATTATTGGGGTGGTCACTGTAAGTTATATAAATGTCTAATCACTATGCTATATCCCTGATCCTATATAATAAAAGCCTAATATGCTAAGTGTCCAACCATTCGACCAGTCTCTATGACACGCACTGACCACCAGGGGGCAGATGCTCCAACCAATAGTTTAGCTTGCTGCTGGAGTCCGGCCATTTGGGACTGGGCAAGACAGGCCGGACATGCCCTGGAGCCCTTCCACGGTCCCTCCCTGGCCATGATCGTGCACCAGTGGAGTCCCTCAGCCTGGCCTGCATCCTCTCTCAATCAGGGACCCCTCAGGGGATGTCGGAGAGCTGGTTGCAGCCTGATCCGAGGGACCCCACCAGTGCATGAATCGTGCACCAGGCCTCTAGTACTAATATAATATTGTATGTCAACTGTAATTGAAAAAATAAAAATTTATTTAAAAATAAATGAATAAATAGTTCAACTCATATTAGCAGAGAGTAGAGTGGTGGCTATAGTTAATATTACTATATTTTACACTTGAAATTTGCTGAAATAGATCTTTTTTTGTTAATCCTCACTCGAGAATATATTTCCATTGATTTTTAGAGATAGTGGAAAGGAGGGAGAAAGTCAGAGAGAGAAACATCATGGATTGGTTGCCTCTCGCATGTGCCCTGACCAGGGCCAGGATAGAGCTTTACCAGAACTAAAACCAGGACCCTTCAGTCCATGGACTAATACTCTAGCCACTGAGCCAAACTGGCTAGTACTAAAATAGTAGATCTTAAATATTCTCACCATACCCACTCAGAATATAACTATGTAAGGTGATGAATATGTACTAGTAAATTAGCTTGTTGTAGTAATTTCTCAATGTATGGGTGTGTCAAAGAATTAAATTATACAGTTACAATGGAAATATATATAATTTTTACTTGTTAATTATATGTTTAAAAAGCTAGAAAATATAATAATAAATATTTGCTGCATTAAGCCACTAGGTTGTAGTTGGGAGGGATTAATCACCAATAGATAACTGACACTTTATTCATTTTACCTTTTATGAAAATTGGAATAATTTACTGTCTATATTTGTCAGCTTCTTATCTTTCCTTTTTAGAATTCTTTAGAAATTATCTATAAATTTATATTTGATATCATTAACATATTTATTTCCCTAATTGTGTATTTCTGATTTATGGGCAGTGATATTGTATCAAGAAAGATTGTATAGGTTCTTTCAATACTTATAAATGACTGCTGTGGGCACAGTATAAGGTAACAACAGCATGAGTTCAGTACATTTGTTATTCTTGCTTTAGAGTGTCAAATGTATTTTGTGCACCATAAATTTCCAAAATTATAATCACTTCCAAGTTATATTTCAAAGGTAAGAAAGGACACTGACTATATTGTCTCTTGGTGATTACTATTAAAATAATTTTACATTAGCTGAAAAGGTGATTTACTTGCTTTCTCTATCATTTATTCATTATGATGTATCTACTAGAGGCCCAGTGCACAAAATTCATGCACGGGGGTGTGTCCCTCAGCCCAGCCTGCACCCTCTTCAATCTGGGACCCCTAGAGGGATGTCCGACTGCCCATTTAGGCCTACTGGTATTGGGCCTAAACGGGCAGTCGGACATCGCTCTCTCAATCCAGGACTGCTGGCTCCCAACTGCTCGCCTGCCTGCTTCCCTGTTGCCCCTAACCACTTTTGCCTGCCAGCCTGATCACCCCCTAACCACTTCCCTGCCAGCATGATTGCCCCTAACTGCCCTCCCCTGCAGGCCTGGTTCCTCCCAACTGCCCTCCCCTGCAGGCCTGGTCCCCCCCAACTGCTCTCTCCTGCAGCCCTGAGTCCCCCCCAAGTGCCCTTCCCTGCAGGCCCAGTCGCCCCCAAATTCCCTCCTCTGATGGCCTGGTCACCCCTAACTGTCCTCCGCTGCAGGGTTGATCCCCCAAACTGCCCTCCCTTGCAGGCCTGGTCCCTCCAAACTGTCCTCCCTGCTGGCCATCTTGTGGTGACCATCTTGTGTCCACATAGGAGCAGCCATCTTTGACCACATGGGGGCAGCCATCTTGTGTGTTGGAGTGATGGTCAATTTGCATATTACTCTTTTATTAGATAGGATTTCCTAGATTGTCAAGTTTTTACCTTAAAGAGACTAAACCTTGGTCCTAAGATGATTGGGCAGATAGAAAAAAATCAGTCATCATGGAAAATAAGGGTACAGAACAAAGTTTCATACAGAATACAACTTCAAGAGTTGTCCATCCTTCTGCACTCAAGAAATTGGAGCAAGATGATTGTCTGTTCCAAGTGGGTAATTCTACATAGATGACAGTGAGCCACACTGATAGAGGAATTTTTTGATAGCTGGTTTTTAGCTTATATCATTAATGCATGGAGCTAGATTTTACAGTTGGACATTTTCTTTTGTCAGGAAAATCCATTAAGACAGAATAACAATAGAAGTGTGGGTGTTTTCCAAAATAAAGGCTAAAATAGAGAATATTTTAGGTGACTGAATTTTTGTTTGTGTGTTTGGGCATGGAGCTATGACTTCTCTTTATTCTTTGTGTAACAATCAACTTATTACATTTAGAGCACTAATAAAAAATATCTCAAAGAAATATACCAAATTCCTCAGACATTTAAAATTGGCTAGAAATACTAAAATTCCCTTAAATATTTATATAAAATAATAGCTTTATGTTACCTTCCCTATAGTACATCAAATAATCAAATAATATAAAACATAAACAAAACATTCAAATGATTGTCAAATGATTCAAAACTTCTTGTTATTTCCACATAACTTATAAAAATGTACCCAGAAACTCTAAAGGCTGTACCCAGTAGTTTGTTCCACATGCCCTCCAGGAGATTCTGATAGTGCTCATATCTGAAAATCACTGATCTCTATTCCTTTACCAGTAGCTAATCTGTTTTCTCCTCCTTTTGTCCTCACCCAAGCTCTACCATATATTTTTGGTTTATAGAAAAATTGAGCAGAAAGTCCCTCAACACTATGATTCATCTTTCAAAGTTGCCAAAATATTTCGTAAAGTAACTTTTTGGTCTGGAACAAATGCATACTAAATATCACCTATATTATCATGAGAATTAGAGAATTCTTATTTTGTTATTTTTCTGTGTTGATTTACAAAATTCTATGGGTGCGGTTCAAAATTTTTTCCTATTTCTGTCACTTAGAAGGGGACATTGGCCAAATATATGTTTGTCAAGCATTTGTGCACATTTCTATTTCTTTGAGCTTATAACTATATTGTCCATTAAAAAGAAATATTTTCATGGGACATATTTTCACCTATAGCATTTCTAACACCTGCACTTCCTAATGTAAAAAAGGGACAACATTGACCAAGTTTAATTAAAACATAACACGTTTGTTAGGCTGTACTTCTATTTTCTTCATTGTGGATATTAAAAAAATAAAGTCTAATAAGAATTAACCATGTGCCGACTTAGGATGTGATGAGAATTGAGTAAAATGACACTTCAAAACCACCTTCTGATCAAGTGTAGAGAGTTCAAGTAAGTAACCAAAGTTATTGCTAAACTCTAAATCTGAGTTACATAGTAAATGCAGATTGAAATCACTTAGGTAAATGTAATTGTAGATTAAGACGTGTACTATGTTTGAGTTTTCTCATTTCAACTTGAGAGTATAAAATGTTTCCTTCATGTTTATGTAAGTCTGATTTTAAGCACTTTCAAATTTTATACACTGCGCAAATCAACTTAGGAAATGGATACTTAAAATCCTATATGTACTTCTATATCCTAAAAATATGTCTGCCTCTGGGCCAATAAAATAATAGTATTTGGCTGAAATGGAAATTCTGAATTACTACTTTCTGTAATAATGTAATATCCAGTTATATGTCCTTTTTTCAGGATCAAATAGGATAAGGAAGCCAAGTTCTACATGCATGTCAGGTGTTATTAGAGATTAGTTAACAGCTGGAAATGAAAGGCCTGTGACTCTAGAAATGATAGCAAGGGAAGTAGTTCCTGAATTAAACAGTGACTCTGCTCACATCCTCTGGGAGCACATTGACCAGTTTCTGTTTGTGGAGCTGTGAAGTCAGGAAAGGCTCAGGAACAGGGTGGGAATTGCCTTAAACATAAAGTGGGAAAAACAGAAAACAGAGTCAAGAGACTTGCATTGGCAGTGGCTCCATGTTCACACAGTTGTTGTCCTCCTCATGCCCAATCAAGCTGGCTCAGACACTGCTCCTTGCTTCTCTGCCTTGCACATTGCTGGTCGTGAATGCTTATAGGTTTGTGAAACAAGAACCAGGAATACAGAAATGTTTGTAGAGACTTTGTTGCACACCAGAATCGTCTGGAAAGCTTATTAAAACACAGGTCCAAAGGCACCACCCTCTTTTTTTCACTAGTTCAGGATGTCAGCCAAGAGCGAATTTTCAAGCGTCTCAGAAGTTCTGATGCATGGGTCTGCAGCAAAGCAGCATTTCTCAAAAGAGCTTCTAGATAAATTTAATTGAAATTACTTTTTTCACTGTGTAAATTCCCAATTTCTGAGCCCAAGCCTAGCACATTGAATCAGCGTCTAGAAACTGTGAAACCTGAGGTCTGCAATTCAGCACGTAACCTAGGGATTGTTACTCAGACTTCACATGGACACCCAGGACTAGTGGTTTAAGGGCAACTGCGGCACCTGCCTTCTCACCCCTGACACACTCTCACTCACTTTACATCTAATTGCATTGTTTTCCTAAAGAAAACTTTAACTCCGATTTAAACTAAACTTAAAGACAATGAAGTTTAAAGTGCAAATACCTGGTAAAGTTGACTGAAAAGTAAATCATGACTTTGATATTTCTAATCTTTCCTGAGCTCAATCCTGCTCTTGGCTTTCTCTGTAACCGCTTCTGAGGTTGGTGTTATTCTTCCATTCCTTATGGGGAAATTTTCAGTGTTCATTTCACTTGACAGTATTTGTCACTTTGGGGTTTGGGGATTATTATACACTTTTTAGAATGTTCTCACTGACTCCTTTATCTGGTTACCGCCTACTTATCCTTCTAAGTTCATCTTAACCATTACCAGCTCTAGTAATATTTTCTGATCTCTCAAGTCCAGGCTATCAGCATCAAGGACCCTTCATATTATATATACAACACACGACTCTAATGTTCATTATTTTGCCTTGTTTTCCCACCTGATCAGTTTTGTCAAACTTTTTTTCTAAAAAGTACCAGATAGTAATTATTTTAGGCTTTCCAGGTCATGAGATCTCTGTCACAATTATTCAACTCTGTCAATATACTAGGAAAGCAGCAATAGATAATTGTAACGGCTGTGTTACAATAAAATTTTATTTATCAAAACAATGGGGAGATTTGACTCATGAGTTGTAGTTTGCTGACCCCTGCACCAGAGGGTTAGCTAACCATGTCCATTCTTATTCACCATTGTAGTCTCAAATTTTGGAACAGCCCCTGGCCAATGGTAAGCATGCTACATAGATTGGCTAAATTTAATCTGTATTCTGTATAGAATTTGGTTCCATTTTCAATATACAAGCAAACAAAGGCATAATCAGTGTTTTAAAAAAGGTAGAAGCTTATTTATCTGTCCTGTAAGAAAAGTCTGTAGGTAAGAAATTCAAATTAGTATGACAGCTTCACTATCCTCAGTATTTTAAAGTCACTGGTACCCAGCTATCTACTCTTCCAACATGTGACTTCCATTCTCAAAGGGACTTCATTTATGCTTGAATGAAGAAAATAGAAAGTTCATTTAAGGAGACCTCCTGGAAATCTGCTACATATTCACTTACATGAAATTGTCCAGAGAATGGTCACATTTGACTGTAAGATAGGATGGGAAATATACTTGTTTAACAAGTAGTACTAGGATCAGCTAAAAATGGGAAGGAGTCCAGTCACAAAGGTAAAAATGGGAAATGGGGGTTGGCATTTTATATGCATGTTAATACCTATCATTGGAGCTTCCTTGGTATTCTGTTCTAAAGCTAAATCGATATCAGAAAACAAACCCCAAATATCTAATGAATGGCTGAAATGTGGCAGTGGGAAGGAGAAAATGTTCATAATGTTTCTTCCCACCTTATGATTATATTCCTTCTTAAGCATGAGGAAATGACTCAAGCAATTTCAAAACTTTCATTTTTTTATTGCTGACACTTACAGATGAGCCCCATTTCCCCCTCTTTACCCACCTCCACCCATTTTTGAGTGACACCCAGAAGTTCACAAGTAAATTGCCTTCTTAAAAATTTCATTTCATGATTAATGTGTTTGCATGTACTCTGATCGCTCATCCTATGCTTCAGAAAGGCAAATAATGTTTATGTTAGGCCAGCCCCACCCACAATTTCTAAAGCAACTGTTGTTGTGCATGAAAGGCAGCCTGAAACATGCATAATTACAAATGTTTATATCTGTTTCCAATCGCTAGACCAGAGCACAGAGTTACTCTTGTGCTGGGGCTTACACAGTTGGCCCAGTTGTTTATTGATGTTTTGGTTCTTGGATTATATGTAAACATGCACAATAACAACAATGTTCTGATATCTGACATCTGTCAGATGGCCAGATTAGCACACAGGAAGAGATTTCTGTCTTCTTCATGAAAAATGGGTATTTGATCTTCAACAGAGAGTTCTGGGGTTGAAGATTTTAAAAAATAAAAACTTGCTAAACTAATTAGTTTTCATTATTGAGTCCCTTTTTTTTCCTATATAACTTTGTGGGATTTTCCACAGTCATACTGTATTTGGAAAAACATGGATCTCTCTCTCTTCCTCTCTCTCTTTCTCCCTTCTATACTTAGCTAGATTTATGCATGTAAATCTAAACCTTACTCAATAATCATGAATCTGTTTTAGTTTTAATATTGTCTCAATATTCAAATTTTATATATTATAATCCTTTTCTTGGAAAGTAGAAACATTTAAACCTTCCATTTGTTAGTTCACTATTTTTACCATGTTGACCTTGCCTAATTTAAGGAATCTAAAATATTAGAATGTTGGTCTCATATTAGTTCACTAATACTTTTTTAATATTTGTGTACCAGAAGAAAAACAGGTATTTTATAATACTTATCATTATATTTATTTTTATTCCTCTTCCATTCTTCAACATTTGAAATGTATTTAAAAAAAAAAAAAAAACACCACAAACAAAAAAACGCTGACCTTTATATTTGGGAAGATATTATAGAAATAGCAGTGGTCCTCTAACTATAGTGTATGGAACCTGTAAAAATACAGGTTCACAGTCTTTGTTTCTAGAGGTGCTAATTCAATAAATATGGGATTTTGCCAATAAATCCATATTTTTAAATAAGCAGTGGTCTATGGTTCATGCTTTTAGGATAATGGGACAAGTATGTTTGATTACCTCTGCTCATATCATTTTCTTCAGGAGAAGCCTGATATGTGTGTGTGTGTGTGTGTGTGTGTGTGTGTGTGTGTGTGTGGTGTATTCTCTTGTATTGACCTTAGGGGTGTTTTTTCATTCTTTCTTAATTAGCACCTTTGATTTTTTTTTAACTGAATACCAGTATATTGGAGTGGCATCGGTTAACAAAATTATATTTCTTGGGCTACTTCTCTGAAACATCTCTTTCCCACTCTCTACTTCCCCCTAGTCCTAGTTTACTTCATTTACAGCAGGCAGTATGAGTACTAAAGTTCTTTTAGCAGAGCTGAAGTACCTGGTACAATTGGGATATTGGCAGAATGCAGTGAAGCTAAATTGCTTTTCTTTTGGTTACAATTTTGTACCGTTATCCTCCTTGTATTCCATGGCTGTTCCCAACTTTGCAGTCTATTTTAGACTTGGTGCTTTGTGGATATTTTGATAACCTAGAACCCTGCAAGGCCATCATGTCTTTCTTCTCCAGGAAGAGTTGCAATATTTTTATATAATGAGATTGAAATATAGTTTTTAAAAGCCATTCTTAATTTTCTCTTCAGTAATCTAAATACTGTAGAAAAATTAACATGTTCAGCTATTTGCTGACCATGGTACTACTAATTCCAGGGTTTTATAGAATTCTAGTAAAAACTTAAAAGCTTATTCACATTCCAGTATGCTATTTACATATCAGTGTTGACTACTGAAAGTCCATATCCCTTTGTATATATCAGATTACTAAGAAGGTCATGACCATGTCCTCAAAATTACTTGATTTCAACTGTAAAAGTTGTAATTTGTTTGGTATTCATCTGTACTATGTGAGTTCTTAGCCATAACCTCATGAGAATTCTCATTAGTTTTGAATGTTTAAAATATAACTAGTACAAATTGTTCCATGACCCTAGGATATAGAAAATATGACCCAAAATAAAAAGATACTTTTTATATCAGAGTAAATATCCTTAAACCCCTCATTCCCTGACTAAGAAAACATAAATACCAGTTGTTTGGGGATATCCACTCCCCTTACTATGTTCAAGAAAATGTGGGGACTCAAAGATGCCCACACAACTGTTTCTCCTTGGACTAAGGGAGGATGCCATAGCCAATTGAGAAGCTGTGTTCAGGATTTTAAGGTGGCAAATGTGGCTATGGCCTAAGGCAGAGTTAGAGTAAAGGGGAAGAATACATGATTTGGAGAATACATACTGGAAGTTAGGGAAGCAGGGTACAAAAGGAATAGAGAAAGTATCTATACCTATAAATACATTGAGTCCTCGGGTCCTGCTAAAGGCATTTCTGTAATAGAATGAGCACACTATAATTTAAAACTGCTCAAAACTAATAGTGTAAAAATATTACCCTGAAGGATAACACCATTCATCAAAACTGCCACCTAGAGACTGGGGAAAATCTGTCCTGGAAACGAGCTAATAGGTTGACCTCAATTCTGTATTGTCAAAAGTGTATCTGAACTGCTCCAAACCAAGAGTATAAATTGAAAAAAGCACACACACTAAATATTTACCCTCGGGTAAGGAAACACTTGAAAACGGTAAGTGGAATTGCTCAAGGACACAGTCTCCATTCAGAAATGAATGTTTTATATTCCCTTTCAGGCAGCATGAACTCTTCTGCTAAGACTTCTAACTCCTGCTTAGTTAAAATCCCATCTGGTGGAGCTAACTGCTGTGTCACTCTCAGCAACAGTCTCATTGAGTCCCACATATTGAAGAGGTATACCAGATCTCTGTCTCACTTGTACGTGTACTTGATATCTCCAGGCTGTATTTGAGGCATCCAGCTCCAGGCCAAAGTCCTCTGTGTGATATTTCATGCCTGATCATAGGCAAATACAAGGCTTTGCCTGGAAAGCCTCAAGGTGGGGGGGAAACTGTCCTCCCACATAAGATTTGGTAGGTGGCCAGTACATTGCAATTTTCTGGAGGGAGTTGTAGTCAAGGATTCACGCTCATGTGCATATCCTGCATTCCTAGCCCATATGCCTCTCATTGGAGGTCTCCTTAATGCAAATCCTTGCCTGAGACACTTTTCTCACTCCGTACTTCTCTACTGCTAGCACATCCTCTCTCCCTCCCCTAGCCCTGGGGGTTTACAAAACAACAGGTGACATTCATTCAGGGATCATCTGCAATGGGAACGTCCCCCTATCTGCGCAGATCCAATGCCTGGTGCTTGACCAATGCCTGGTGCTATTGTTCTATGGGGAAGAAATGGAACATCAGAGAGCCGGTGCCTATTTTTAAGTCTTACTTAAACTATATCAGAAAGGGAATAAAGTTTTGATGATTACCTTCAGTTTGGCTCATTGTCCTAATTGACCACCTAAAAACCTGGCAGCTTGACAGTGGTGTGAAACACACAAGTCTCTCTCCAGGAAATGCTGGGATTAACAATATAGCTGGGGGAAACGTGTTAGGAGAGAATGAATGTTTTTTCTCTTTATCCAGCTAGTGATTAACATATCCAATCAAGTTTTTATCTATACCAAGGCTGGCTAACTTCCCACAATATAATTATTTCAGAATGTGAGATTTATACTTAAAAGAGAAAAGACATGACTAGCATGTGTCTGCAAATTGCATATTCCTTTGATGCATATTCTGTTTTGAGAATTATCAGGCCACTCTCACTGAATGCCTTTGCTGAAACTAAGCCAGGCTTAGTGTTGTGGCTTTCAGGGAACAAGGAGCTGGAGAGAGAGAATGTACATAATGATCTCTTACTGACATGAGAGAGCTAAAACAATTTTCCTTCAGTGCTGTGGCTTCCACTTGTAAACTCAGGGTAGCAACTGGAATGCAGAAGAGAGTAGAAAACCAGAGGAAAGGGAAGTAGGAAACAAAGTGGATTATTCGAGGTTCCTCTGCATTATATGCATATATATAAAATCTGGCTACCCAGAGACATCTCAACCCAGTTTCTCAAGTCATCTTGTTCAAGTCATCTTTTTACCAACTTGGGGGTTCAGGCAAGTTGTGTATTCCCAACTCCAGGACATTATTCACATAGATATGTCTCAAATTTAATTGGCATACAAGTCATCTGAGATCTTACTGAAATGCAGATTCTGAGTCAGTAGGTCTAGGGTGGGATCTGAAACTCTGTGTTTCTAACAAGCTCCTAGAGTTGATATCTCAGCTACCAATCAAAGGCTATAGACTGTGATGGAAAGGGACCCCTGGATTTGTGCCCTGTCCAAGTTCCACAGATATTCAAGTCCTGGTCTGGAGCACTTGAGATCCCGCAAACCATGTTACTTACTATACTTTTTATAAACTTCTTTAAAAACATTTTTTATTGATTTCAGAGAGAAAATGAGAGAGAGAGAGAGAGAGAGAGAGAGAGAGAGAGAGAGAGAGAGAAACATCAGTGATGGGAGAGAATCATTGATTGGCTGCCTCCTGTACACCCCCTCCTGGGGATTGAGCCTGCAACCCAGGCATGTGCCCTTTGACTGGAATCAAACCCGGGACCTTTCAGTCCACAGGCCAATGCTCTATCCACTGGGCCACACTGACTAGGGCATCTTTTTTTGCCCAGCAAAGGAAAAAGCAAAACAAAAATTCTTCCTTTTCACCTACTACATTCTTCCTACTACTTTTCCAAAAACCACTTCCTTGCTAGCCTAAGTTACTGCTCTTACTACTCTCACTTCTCGCAGAGACCATGTGACACATATAATATTAAGACCTGCTTCAGGTCCTCTGTGGCTACCTGCTTTATTCTTGGCTGGCATAAAGAATAGCGTTTTAGGGTCCAGCACTAATATTTCATAATTTGAAATCATAGAATATTCAAGACATTTTTAAAAATGGCTCAAAAGCTAGGGAAGACTCAGTATAATAGAGCTACCAAGCAGACTTTTACTTTTGGCAATGATGGAGTAAGAGGAATTACATTTATTCTCCAGTCTCACACAATTCAAAACATGAACAAAATGTATGAAATAATGATTTTCAAATATTAGACAACAGAAGCAAAGAGCAGTCATCCTAGAAGGAATAAAAATCCTATATAATAAAAGCCTAATATGAAAATTGTCCCCTTCGGCTGTTGTTTGACCAGGAGTTCAACTGCTCGCTATGACGTACACTAACCACCAGGGGGTGGCACGGAACATGGCAGGCATTGGCGACTCAGCGCTGGCAGAGGGCGGCAGTGGAGGCTCTGCCAGCCCAGACAGGCCCTGATGAGAGCGGGACCACAGCGGGATGGTGGAGCAGGTGGAGCAGGCACCAGGTCAAGATGGGTGCGAACGGGGGTCCGATTGCCCCACTGATCGCCCAGTGGACAGCCCTGCCCCAATTGATTGCCCCACAGGCGGAAAGGTGGAGCAGGTGAGGGGGTGGCACCAGGCCAAGGCGGGGTTCCAGGTGGGGCTGTGGGGCTGTGAGGCAGGGGGTGCAAGCTGGGGCTGCAAGGCTGGGGGCGTGAGCTGGGGCCCGATCTCCACAGGCCAGCCCGAGGGACCCCACCTGTGCACGAATTTGTGCACCAGGTCTCTAGTAAACAATAAAAGCCCTATGATTGCCCAAGTTTCAGAGATAGAGTTAAGCATTTGAGGAGGCAAAACATGAAGAATTCAAAGGCTATAGTACGGGAGAGCAGAGTTGCACAAAGAACTCTGGAGATGTGAAGCAGATTCTCCTTGAATCATCAGCTGAGTATTGATCAACAAATATATGTTGATCAATGTATCAGAGGCTGGAGGAAGGAGGAAGCAGAACAACTACTGAGACTGAGGCTCCCCTAGATTGTGTATTCAAGAATGAGAGAAGACAGGAAGCATTAAAGTATTGAGAAAGTCACTGTCTCTGGAATGGGATCCATCAAGCCTAGACTAAAAGTTACTCTGACCTTGCCTACAACAGTTTAAACAACCAGCCTCAGAGAATCTGTTTTCAAGTAACTTAATTGTGTCTTAAACAAAGATAATAAATATTTAAAGGGATTAAAAAAAAAACCAAACACTAACACATACAAATGAAATGTCACAAATTATTTGAAAAAACTGGCTGAAAATTTTCCAAATTTATGATAACACTTTAAACCTACAATTCCAAGGATTTCATGAAACTCAAGCAGAATATATATTTAAAAACTTCACAAAGGTATAGGTAATCAAATTCCTTAAGTCACTAGAAAAGTTGGCTTATAGTGTAATGTTTTGTAAAATGGAATAATGTCAGATGACCTTCTCAATCACATTTTTCACAGGTGTGTAAACAGAAAAGATGAGGCAATTCTATTGCAATAGATTAATAATGAAGAAACTTTCATTTTGTTAACTACATTTTTATGTTAGAATAAAAGTCCACAGTTAATATTGAGAAGGGCTTCACAATCATAGCTCCCAGTTCTACTGGCTGACCACTGGATTTCATTTGTATTTTCAAAATTGTCAGCTTATCGTATGATTCTTTAAAAATGCAAGAAAGAAAACAAGAACCAATAGAAAAAGTTTTCTCATGGTAGAGAAAATAATAAAAAGAGCTGTGCCCTGGCAGGTGTGGCTCAGGTGGTTGAATTTTGTCCCATGTACCAAGAGGTCTCCAGTTCGATTCCTGGTGTGGGCACATGCCCAGGTTTCTGATTCAATCCCCCATTGGGGGCATGAAGGAGCCAGCTGATTGATGTTTCTCTCTCTTTGTCACCCTTCCTCTCTCTCTAATATCAATTAAAACATTTTTTTTAAAGTTTCATTAGGTACACTGTAATATGAAATTTGACATTGAAAATCAATTTTAAATCAATCCGTCTTTCCTTTGATATTTGCATACTGTCCTTCCAGTTAGATGTGGTTATATTACTTACGTCCATTCTTTATATTAGGCTTCATTTGGAGCAACAAATACTGAATGCTCACACTACAAAACTGTTAGAGGTTCTCAAAAAAACCCAACACTAATAAATAAAACAAAATCATTCCTCCGCAATGTACATTCTAGAATTTACACACTTTTTTGGGATATTTTTAATGAGCATACCTAACATTAACTATTGTGAAAACATGTTTATAAGGGAAAACTACAGCAAGCTCACTTTTTAAAAAGAGCTCTCATTTTCTGCCTCATGTCTGTTGAAATATAATTATAAGAGAGAAAAAATTGTGACTCTCATACTAATATGAAATGAACCTTGTCAAAGATTTTATTTAACCCACTATGATAAACTGTTAAAATCAATTCAATGAGAATTCTAGAGATTTATATTCTGTATAAAATTTATTTTCATTGCCATGAGCAAGAATCACTTACAATGCTATGCAATGCAATTCCAGGATGCAGTTGCATTACCTCAGTTTTCTCCAAGTTAATTTCTGTTTTTTATAGGTGGACAGTCCTATAGAATGAAATCATTGCAGAAGGTCACTTATACAATGCCCAGTATTCCATTTAAAATACATCTGGCAATATCTTTGCACATTTCAAAACTTTGCATAAATTTCTAACTAAGAATATTTGCCATTATATTAGTGCTGTTAAGATTCACTAAAATTCATTAAAACATCATACTTAGTTACTTGGAAAAATTTATTTTATTATGATTTTTAAAATTTGTTTCTTATGAAATTTAATTTCAGCAAAAGGTAAAATCAGATGAATTCTGGAGAGAAAAGCTTTAACAATTATTTACTTTAAATTGTAATTAACTTGTAAAAATTATAGCATACAGGTTTTCAAACAATAATTAGACTGTTATTTCATCTGAAACAAATATTGACGTCTGGGAGATAAACTTATTATCTGTTCCCCAAATTAGAATACTATTAGTTAATTTTTAAATGCCAGGAAAAAAATGTATTCACTATATTTTAATCACTTCCTAAATTTCAAGGTAATATATCAAAAAGTAACTATTACCAGTTATCTCTTATTTTGCCTCAATAATTTTTCCATATTTTCTTCTATTGGTCAGTAACTAGAGCATGAAAGGTGACTATTCAATTTCCTTAGGTTTTTTGGTCTGAGGGTAGAATGAAAACCAAGTACTTTAAGTACTATAAAGATAGTGCATTTGAAATTAAATTTTACTGTTTTAAATTATAAATGTAAATACTTAAGATTAAAAAAAGTAATTCTAACACTTGTCTTTGTTTTTCTTGGTAGCTCTTGGATACATATTGTCAATCATATGTCAACATCTAAATGAAAGAATACTCATTTTTATTTTTATTACTCATTTTATTTCTCTTTTAAACACAACTGCAACCTGTAGTTTTGTAAAATTTCATGCTTACTTATGTAAATATTTTTTCTGTGCCATCTAATGACCAAGTCAGAGTGCAGCAATACGTTTACCCTGTAATGAGTTGTTTTAAAACATACTAAAAAAATCTATTAGCATTACTTCATGCGTGTCTCCCCCACAACAAGCTCAGTGCAGACAGACCCAGGAATTTCTTTTCCCCTAAGATACGATGGAGTTAATCCATCTTGTCCACTAACACAAAGTACAAGAAATATTTCACAGGCAATTAAAGTGACAGAAAAATATATAACTCTCTCCTCAACCTCTTTGGGATGCACCTTGTGAATTACTTCCTCTGGCACCTCTGTGCCAACTTTGTTTTTCTGCTAGGCGACTACAGAGTAGTTTCATTTCAAGTCACGGATTCTGGATACCAACCAAGCTGGCAAATGAAAAATAACTCAGCCGGGGCCATTTCACCCACCAGTGATCTCTGTCTGTGAGATAATTCCTCCCTGAGGTTTCTTTCTCTCCACTACTGTGTTCTTACAGGCCTAACCCAGGGCAGCAGGCTGGTGCCACTGTTTAAAGTTTCAATTAAGACATGTGGAGATATCAAAGAAGTCACAAGCAGGCCTCCATAACAATGCCTCATGTTTCGCTCTCTGTTCTAGTTCAGAGATGGCAAGATGCTTGAAAAATGTAGTTCATTAATCCCCGCAACAGATCCCAGAGCTGGAGAGGACAGGGAGGAAGCCAGCAACAGGATCAGGCTTGAATAGTCTCTCTGTTGGTTGTATACATTTGGAACTGACTGTGAAATCTATGTGGACATACTGAACCCCCTGGTTAACCTCATGGTGCAAATACGTTGATCAAAGGCACTCTGTCAGTATCTGATTAAGAGCTATGTAAGAGCACTGAAGACATTTCCTTCTGGTTAACAACTCTGATTACAGGAGCTCCCGGAGTGAGTTTTCCTGTAAGCAGTCAAGCAGGTCCCTGGGCTCCAGCTGGAGCTCTAGGGTTTCCCAATGGCAGAGCTTCCTGTTGCTGAAGGCTTCAATTCATTCACAGCTTGTAAATCAGTAGCCTGTAAATCAACAGATTGAACTACTACTGTTTAAAACACAGTTTCCTCAGCAACCTTCCTTCTGGTTTTGTTTTCATATATCAAGGGCATGAAAGAAAAAGTGTCCAATTTTTAACACCTGGACCGATGGGGACTCAGCAGGAGACGTATGTTACACCGAGCTCTGCCGTTTTGTTTTTCCTTCAGCAGAGCAAGAATTTAGTGGCTAAAGTCATGATAGCATTTACTTAGAGAAATGATAGAGTTCTATTTTGTGGAAATTAAAAATTATATAGTCTACATGCATTTCAACAAATTTTAATGACTGATTAAGAAATATAATGCTAAAACTAGAATGATAATCAAGACATGTTGACTCTCCTGTATTTAATATGTGTAAATAATATTTGAAATTGATGTGAGTTTATTAATTCAATTATTTTGAATATTTTATATGACAATGCTTATTAAAACAGGATCAATATCAAGAAGACTAGTTAATTACAGAAAACCTTCTGTTAATATTGACGTCTGGGAGATAAACTTATTAACAGTTACATAGGGTAAGGTATCAAAACACAGATACCTGAAAATGTAACAAACTTCTAAATCTGTGGCTCTACCTATTATCAGTGTGTTCTAGTTAGCAAAACAGGTGTCTTATATTATACAAAGTATTATAGCAAGCTTTTACTCATTATTGCCATGTCTACTTAAGAATTCTGTGAGAGATCATTTATAAATTGTAATATTATATTCAAAGTCAATATTAAGCATTGATAATTATTATACAAAAAATTAATAATTCCATTTTGTCCTGGTCCCTCTACTAAATGTAGCAAAATTCACCTTAATCTATACCCCTTGCCAGGAATCTGGGACTGTCTATAGCTTGATTCTAGTTTCTATGATAAAGGGAATTTTAGAACTAGCCCTTTGAATAACATTGGTAGTAGTAGTAGTTGTAGATCCTTTAAACAAACATGGATTTAAATGACCCTGGCTCCTAGAAAGAAGTCTTTAGAAGCCAGAAATCTCCTTCTGGGGTAGAGTAGAGATGTGGAAATCTTACTCGGTTTTGGTAAGGAAGGCTAAGATAGCTGTTTATATGGTCACATATTACTTAGTAGCACACAGCTTTGCCCTTGGGGAATTCGGTCTAACTTCCTAGAAAGGAAAGTGTAATTCCTGGAGAGAAGACTACATAAACAAGAACAAAACAAGTAAATTAACTTCAGGGTCATATCTTACTTGCAGGTAAAAAGTTTCCCTTTTAGTATGAAGGAGCTCAGATTCTCCAAAGAGTCTAATGAGCTCAGTGACAATGGCAGAGAGAGTGGCAAATAACCTGCCCCAGAACTTGGGGAAAAGGAAATTGCAGATTATGGGAAATGCCCCATCCATAGTGATATGAGTGAGAGTTCCAATTAGTACCCAGAGAGGAGGGGGAAGGGAAGGGCAATCCAAATTCCAGGATCAAATTTAGATGGGACTGTTTTTCAGTGCATCCATGATGGATGTTGAACCCTGGCTATATTTTATAACGAACAACTCTATATACACACACAATTAAGTTTTTAAATGACAACAAGCTTACATTTTTCATGCATTAGTCCTTCCATGATAAACTTTGTCTAATTGTCCCCCCTTCTTCATACCCTTTCTATAGCTACTGTCACTTCATTAGCAATATTTTTTTTCAGAATTCCCACTTTCAATAACTATTTGTCTCAAAGCATCGAGTGTTTATTAATTATTCAGTCCACATGCAAACCTTAAAAGAAAACTAAATGTTCCCTCAATTCATCTCATCCATAAAAATAATAATTATTGCTACTTTACATGCTCAGTCCCGTTACACAAGATGTAGGATTGTTCCCTGTTTATTCTTGCTCACTAAAGGTGGTTCAAAGTTATTGTCATTTTATTGTCACCTAATGACCTTTCTTTTATGACATTCTTTGTGTCTGTTTATGGCAATGATATCTCTGGATCATTATAGTCAGCATCAAGCACACTCTCCTTAATTGATTAGTGCTCTTCCAGTCTTCCTTATCATAACTTACGGTATGTTTTGACTTCCCATATTCTCTGATTACTAAACCTCAAAATCTGTCATTAAAAATATTCCTATCTCACAGATATGACATATCTTCTAAAATACTCAGATTTCTTCAGTTATAATTGATGTGGTTAAACTATCTGGCTGTGTATATTCTAGGGAAGTCCCAGTTCCAGTCTTCCATGTCAATTCATCAGAGACTTCCAAGAATGAAAAAAGGAGGGAGGAGGAAATCAGTAACTGGAATCATTACAAGTTCATTTCATGTATTCTCTAAAATATGTCATATAGATCATCAGTAACCCAGTCCATGTTCATTTTGGGCGAGACACTACATTTCAATAATTGAATTAAATTGTGGCATAGGAACTGTTTCAATCTCTTCATGTAGTAAGGAAAACAACTAAGGGGAAACACTGACAATCCATCCGGGTTTTCTTATAATTCAACCCTGATCAAGAAATAATGCTTCATATTAGACTGCTTGAGGCAATGTTTCCAAATGAGGTAAGGCTAAGAAATATACATGGTGTCCCAAAAATATATATACACTTTGAATAATTATTAATTCCAATAAGTTAAATCTGGAAAGAAAGAAACATAAATTCAGCTATCACTGTTAAGTGTGTATATATTTTTGGGGTTGCCATATGTATATGAAGAGAGAGAGGGACAGAGAGAGAGAGACTGCCTGAAACACAATGGGACAATAGGTCATTAAGAATGTTATTTCCTTTTGAGAGATGAAGATTGTTTTCTAAATGCAAAATCAAAAAAAGGGGCTATCCTATATAATAAAAGCCTAGTTGGTATCACGCCCTCACATGACGTCATCACAAGGTGGCCACCACAAGATGACCATCACAAGATGGCCACCACAAGATGACCACCATAAGATGGCCAGCATGGGAGGGCAGTTGTGGGGGGACCAGGCCTGCAGGGGAGGGCAGTTGGGGATGACCAGGCCAGCAGGGTAGGGCAGTTAGGGGTGACCAGGCCTGTAGGAGAGGGCAGCTGGGGATGACCAGGCTGGCAGGGGAGGGCAGTTGGGAGCCATCAGGCTGGCAGGGGAGCAGTTAGGCATCCATCAGGCCAGCAGGGGAGTGGTTATGGGGCAATCAGGCTGGCAGGCAGAAACAGTTAAGGGCAATCAGGCAGGCAGGCAGGTGAGCAGTTAGGAGCCAGCAGTCCCAGATTGTGAGAGGGATACCCGACTGCCAGTTACCGGCAGTTGGACAACCCCCAAGGGGTCCCAGATTGGAGAGGGTGCAGGCAGGACTGAGGGACACCCCCCATGCATGAATTTCATGCACCAGGCCTCTAATATGGGTATAAGAGACGGTCCAAGTGAGTTAACTTTACCATGAGGAGACAGAGCACCCATGGGGGCACACCATCCTTCTGAAGAAATAAATCTTGAATGATACTCTCCTTTCTAACTGATATAAAGTAATAGCTATCTTAGTTACCATTTCAACCTTTATTTAAGATACAATAAAATGTGTTTCTTAGAATTTTACATTTAAAAAAAATAAATAATGTGTGTATTTCCATGGTAAACTAGCATAACTATATTGGTAACATTTGATGATGTAAGGATGGCTCAAAGAGAGCAACAGTCTGACGTGCCTAGTAATTTCCTGAACAACTCAGCATAAACAAATGGGAGAGGAATCAAGCACATCTTGTATAGTCAGACTCCTATGTAAAATTCTCTTTGGTTCATAAGTACTGGCAAAGATATCTAAAATGCTAGGAAATGCCTAACATCTACAAGATGTTGGAGAAGTAAGAACTGATTGCCACTTTATATGGTAGGAAGTTTGGCCTATGGAAATAAAAAATATGAATGTGACCACTGCCACACCTGGATGATATTTATATCTGTATTGATCTTTTTTTACTCCTTATTGAATTTCTTGCAGTTACCATCACTAATAGAAAAGTTACTATTACAACTCTTAAAAACTTACTTCCAACTCACACTTTACTTACCCCATAATCTCAAAGGTTACCCATCTGGCTATACTGGAAATATTAGGACAACTTAATAAAGACCCTTCAAATTTTCTATTGCATTTTTAACCTTATAGATTTTGCTAACGTCTACTTAACTATATAAAAATGCATTTATGTTTTTCCTTCCAAAAAGAAAACATAATGAAATGTTAATTGAAGCATTAAGATTTCTGTCACCTGTTACTGTTATATAATTTATTCCATTTCCCCTTCTTCTTACAATGGACATTAAAAACCATTTTTTCATGTTGTCAGAATTTATAAATGTTTAAGTAATCTTTTAGAGAATTTTACCTCAAAAACATGTTTGTAACAGTTTTTGTCACTATTTCACATTGTTTCTTAATCCTAAGAGTCACAGCCTTACATCAGTAAGATCATAGGGGATATCTTATTGAATTTTTACAAAAGAAAATATGAAGTAGGTAGTATTATTTTCTTATGTTATAATTTAAGATGTCAAAAATAAGTAACTTGTTCAACATAGCCTTATGGGTATGTGAAGCAGATCTCAATTTGTCTTTTTCTGGATCTTACACTTATTAGTTAAGTCTACCAAAAAAAAAAATCAACAATCTACCAATTATAATACACTGTAAAATAAATACAACTTAACAATCTATAATAATAAAAGCATAATATGCAAATCGACCAAACGGCCAAACAGAGGACAACCGTCTGGACAACCTTCCGGATGACCTTCCGGATGAAGCCAGGGCTGTGAGGGCCGAGGCAGCTGGGGCTGTAAGAGTTGAGCCCCTTGCACAAATTTTGTGCCTCGGGCCTCTAGTATGTTATAATGACAAAATATTTATTTAATCTTAAATTATAGTAATAAAAGTGTAGTGTTACTATCAAAGGAGCAAAGTATATTAACCTCTATACTTTTAATTGGTCAAACTTTAGCATATATTATGTATTTACTTTTTTAATGTTTTTATTGATTTCAGAGAGAGGAAGGGAAGGGGAGAGAGAGAAAGAAACATCAATGAGAGAGAATCATTGATGGGCTGCCTCCTGCATATGCCCTACTGGGGATGAAGCCTGCAATCTGGGCATGTGTCCTCACCCGGAATCAAACCGTGACCTCCTGGTTCATATGTCAACATTTAGCCATACTGGTTCAGCAAACATTGGCAGATTTTAAATAGGATGTTAGTAAACAGGAGCTAAATTAATGGTAGTAAGAATAATGTTAAGATCTAAAATCATATCATATGAATAATGTCTTGAGAACATATAACATAGAAATATAGACATAGGAAGAGAGAGAGGCATTTTGCAATTGCCCATTGGAAAGAGGTTAAATTTGATATAAATAATATTAGGAGGTAGAATGAAGACCAAGAACTAGTAGATATAGAAATGCAGATTTTTCTCAAAACAAAACAATATTAAAGTTATTAAATTTGGAAAGATTTAAATAATCATGGGAAGAACATAACAAATGTTGGGTGGCCAATTAAGGCATGATGTAGAATAAAGTCCTTTCCTAAAATAAAAGTTTGTCATGTAATTTAAAATAATTCACTTCTAAAATAAAAAGCATGACTATAGTAACAAAACTTATCAGTAATGAAAATATGTATATTTTCATAGACCTCTGCATATATTACATAGACCTCTACTTTCTATTCTGTCCCTTCCTGGGCCCTAGGCCTATTCCTTAAAGACTTACCTATATCTTCAGTTTCTTGTGCATTGCTCTAGAGATGTTCTATCTCTATACAAGCATTTAACATAATTAGTAGAAAACACTATAGACATTTCTGAACCTTCTCTTCCCATTATAGATAATTTTATATCAGGATTTAAGACATGTCTTATTTTTCTTAGTAGCTACATAGAGTTCCCTTTAATATATGAAGTATAATGTATTGCACTAGTTTCCTATTGTAATTATATGGATGTTTTCAGTATTGTTCTGTAATAAATATAAAAATGTGCTTTGTTTATATCTGACTCTATATTAGAATAACTATAGTATATATTTCTAAACATGAAATTCCCCAGTTAAAGGGGATCTTTATGTTTGAGATTTTGATAGATATTTGTCCCACACAGAAATTTATATTGTTCTGCACACACAAAAAATGTGCAATTAAAACTTTCATAAAAATGCAGTTTTGTTTAATTTTTCTTAACATAAAGTTAAGTGTCCTTTCATATTACAAAAATGCATTTGTATTCTATTTTACAAATAACTTCTGTTTTCATGCCTGTACTATTTTGTTAATGAGCTGTTGATCTTTTTCATATCAATTTGCAGGAACACTTGATATTTTAAGTAAAATCATTAGAACTGAACTGTCAAATTGTTGCAAATAGGTTTTTCAAAGTCTGTCTTTTGATTTTGTTCCTGCTATTTGTAATGTTAATCTATCTTTTCCTCGCTGGTATGTGACACCTTTCCTGTGTAATGTTCCCTTATATATGGTCTATCCATTCATGTGTCAGAATCTACTATGATGTTTCAAATATATATTAACAATTGTGTAGGTTGGTTTTGTCCAATTACTTTTATTTTTTAGATATCTTGTAACTATTATTACATATTTTTCTCATATCAACTATAGTGTCAATTTAGATTAAAAATAAAGCACACTTAAATTTGTTTGAATTATTTTAAATTTTTAAATTAAGCATCAGCTAATTCCAATTCAGATCCATATTTATTCATTTAGATACTATCTATGGTTATTTTTGTGCTATGACAGTAGAGGTTAAGTAGTGACCAAAACCATATACACCGTAAAACCAAAACTAATTAATATCTGAACTTATACAGAAAAAAATTTCTTGATCTCCATTCTTGATTAATGTTCTGTAGTTCAATATGTTACCAAAATTCCAAGGTAATCATCAAAACTCAGTGACTTAACACAATAACATTTTATGACTTGTGTCTATTATTCATTCAAAGCAATTCAACAAGAGTAGTGGTGGGGTAGTCAGTTATCATAATAGCTACTCGGGGACTCAGGCTAACAGATTTCATTTTGAAATTTGCTACCATAAATTCTGTAGAAAAATGTAGTAAGTTAAACATGTTAAATCATGCACTGGCAGTTAAAGCTCTTTCCTGGAAGCAACACATGTAACTTCTCATGTTTTATTGGCCAAAGTAAGTCATATGGCCATATTTAACTTCAAGGAAGCAGGAAAGTCAATTCTACATGCCCAGAAGAAAAAAGAGACAAAAGATTTTTGATGTGCAGTGTTAATGACTACCATAATTAATGTAGGCAGAGCTGTCTTTTCTTGAATATTGAGGCATCCTACTTAAGAATATTATATGCTTGGAATATTCATTAAAATTTCATATCAGTCCTTTGTATAGTTGTTCATTTATTTCCATCAAAAAAACTGTTGAATAATGTGTGGTATGTTTACTGCTCAATACTGTAATTTGTTATTTATATAAATGGATTTATAATTACTTGTTGTTTACATAGTGGAAAATATTGATTTTATGTATTACATTTATTCCTAGCCATGTTATTAAAGAGTATTATTGTTCTTAGTGACTTTTCATGTGTTCCCCTTGGATGTTCTAGGTACACAATAATTTCTTGAGAAAATAATAATTCATCTTTGACTTAGCTTATATTTAAGATGCTTTCAATGTTCAAATTTCTAGGGTATGCTTTGCCTGAATTGGTATCCTACAGTTTCTTGCTTGATTTATTGAATCATTGATTTATTCACTCATTTAGTATCCAATTATTATTTAACATATGAAGAATATTTTATTATGAACCACAGATTGAAAGTTGAATAAAGCAGACTAAGTTCCTACAGGAACTTATTTATATAGGCAGATATATTAATAAATAAGCATGTAACATAAAAATCCTTATGTAAGATAAAAATGATGTCATGTGGAAAATCTAGTAAAGTATGTCAGGTTTAGTACTGAAATTTAGCCATGAGTAAGTGCATAGGTATGGTCATATTCCAAGTTCAGCTAATGTCATTGTAAAACTATTATTTAAAAAATCATTGAAAATAAACATATTTGTATCTTAAAATAGTTGTGTCCTTTTTGGATTTAAATATTACCATCTGCAAATTATAAATTTCAAAATATAGGGGAAGTGTAACTTTTTTATTTTTTGCAGCAGTACCTAGTATTATTGTAACCAGTGAATTCTCAATTAATTGTGTCTAAATTTGTAAATAGCAGCTTGGTTACTACTTGATTGAGTTCATATTATTTCTAGAACAAAGGAGAGATTACTGAGCTAACAAACATAAAAAGAAAAAAAAAAATCTTAGCAGGTTTGAATGTGTTTTAAAATTATCAATACCATGTTTAGAGACAATAATCATAATAATAATCATGATAGCCTTTATACAGATAATTTTATTGTAAATCCACTTGCTTAACTTTCCTGAATTATGCACTTTGATTTTTTATTCATGGCTGAAGTAGGTGACCTGACAAAATTCAAGAACATCTAGAAATATTTACTTTGCCAGTACCAGTTTTGAAATAGCTCCACTAGGGAGGAAGTGGCCTTTGCCAGTTGCAAGGGTCTCAACACTTCTGCTTCTGTTTCAGAAGCCTGGGGGTGATTTGATGCCTGATTCTTTTTCGGCTCCCTAGAGGATATGGTTAAATTGAGAAGAAAACAATCATCATAAATCATACACAATGTCTTGAGACTTAACATTCTTCATATATAACTCAGAGGTTTCTCTAATCATGACACTTGAATGACATAAAATAATAAGGTACATGTATCTCCAATTATCAAATCATCGAGGTCTCAAAGGAGGATAGGCATTTTTAAGATTGCAATATATGGCTAACAAGTTGTGATTAAACACTGGGTCAGGTTAGCAGAGAAACTGTCTCATTTTGATCACTATCCATTTTATTAAGTTGGGATTCTAGCAAAGCTTAACAGAATTACAGAAACAATCATACAAACTGGTTACTAAATCATAACTATTGCATCAGATCTCTGCTCTAAGATATTTTTTTCTCAATTATTTGCAACTTTATTCTGGAGACACACATTATTATAAAGAACCCAGTGGTACATTCAAAAGTAATAGCTCAAGTATACACACAATTTCCTTTTAGTCAAAGACTTACACATGTTGAAGCTATACACATATGTCTATCCAAAAAACTCATTCTTAGATTGTGGTTACATTCCTAGAATTAGATTTTTAGTGAATGTCATTTAAAAAATCAAAGCATTTTTTCAACTCTTTGTTTATATTATATCTAAGAGAGGTAGCAATAATTGATGAAAATAATTTTATGGCCATTATTTGATAACTCATGAAGGAAATGGAACTAAAAATCCAGAGATTAAACCTCCAATGCCTTCTCTTCATCTACTGTCATTCATGGGTCTCCCAAAGCTTCCCTCAAACCTACTTTCCAAATTTATTTCCCACTATTCCCTTATATTAATATTTTTTGCTAAAATCAAATTCACTTATTCATTATTGCCTTCACAAACCTTACAACTAAAATGCTTATGAAAACTACACTCATATTTTATGGACTCTTACATACATTTTTAAGTGTATAGTTTCACAAATTCATTCCAATCTATAGTGATCTTTTTTATCTAACCTCAAGAACTTAGTAAACAATGCTTCCCAAGTTTTTCATGCAATGATAGCATAGGAAATCAATAGAGCTGTTCAACACACTGTGGTAAACCAGCATGTCTTTTTACAACACTTGAGACAAACAAAATAGACACTCCAAATGCCCCAGATCCAATAAAACCATCCAAGATTCAGAATGTGGTACAGGGAAAGTCAGGCATGCCTGTAGGAAAGAGTTGAATTCTATGTAAACTCCTTGATGGCTTGTTGGGCACTTGTCTATATCACGACTTGCATCATTCTTCATTATTGGACTCCTCCTGCTCTTTTTCCTGAACAAACCACACACTTTTTAAAACTAGAGATAATGTATTCTTAATCTTATCTATCATCTATCTATCTATCTATCTATCTATCTATCATCTATCTATCTATCCATCCATCCATCCATCCATCTACCTATCTATCTACTTAAAATTGTGATAATATATGCAAATATACATATATATGTACTGTTTTGAACATTTCCTAAGTGTGCAGTTTAATGGCATTATATACATTGCATTTTGTGCCCTCATCACTATCCTCTATCTCCAGAACTTATTTCATCTTCCTAAACTGAAACCTTGTATTCCTCCCTCTCTCTTAAGTTCCTGCCACCTACCATTCTACTTTCTGTCTCTATGAATTTGATACTCTAGGTATCTCATCTAAGTGGAGTCATATAGTATTTTAATGTTGTGGCTGGCTTATTTAACTTAGCGTAATGTATTCAAGGTTCAAGAAACAAATATATATGATTTTGTATTACTCATGCTGCTCTCTAAGAAGCTTACATTGCATAGCAAAAATTATATATTAGGCAAGTTAGTTTCTGAATACATTAGAAATTGTGATCATCTTTAAGCTTTATCTTATCTAATATCTTTGATCTCCTTTAAATTATTGTTATGAGAATCAATATAACTATTTGTTTGAAGACAGTTATGACTGACTGACTTAATTGCCAATTGACTTTGATGTATGGATTATAGTTTATAAGACAAAATAACTTAGTCTTCAATTAATTATAATAACTCAATTATTTTAAATTAGATTATAGTGTCATAGTCATTAATAAGACCATGTCTCTTGGTATTTCTTATTTTCTGGAAGGCTTCTAATATACTTCTTAAGATGATTATTTCTAAAACCCATCATTTCCTTAAAAATAATAGTGATTTACTATTTTACATAGGCAAATGTAGTATACTAGATTTGTTAGAGTTTGTTTTGAGGAAAAATATCACTTATCTATAAGAAAACTCAAATATCTAAGAAATTCCAGTTTGAATAAATCCTATGTTATTATATCACTATAATGCAGTTTATGTGTGGATGAGAAAACTATTATTTAGATTTACAATCAGATGTATTTCTAGACAGAAAACATTGTTTTAGAAAAATGCTATAAACTGACTCTGACAACTATAGTTGAAACAGGAAACAAATCAGCAAAGACATTATTACAACTTCTATATTCTGATATAAAAAAGGTACTAGTTACTATTCAAATTAACCTTGAGAATGTGAATGAGTTAGTACTTGGTGGATGATCTCACATATTCAAAGGAATCTCTTGCCTTCATTTAGTTCTTCCTGCGCTTAAGAATTTTCTAAGACATGGGATATTCTGAAAGGCTGAGAAAGGCTGAGTGCCAATACAGTCACAGCTGAGAGAGAAACAATACCACCCATCAGTAAGCAAGCGAGTGAACCACTGGAGGAGCTCCGTAGAGTAACG
The DNA here is from genome assembly GCF_027574615.1 of Eptesicus fuscus. Taxonomy (NCBI): domain Eukaryota; kingdom Metazoa; phylum Chordata; class Mammalia; order Chiroptera; family Vespertilionidae; genus Eptesicus; species Eptesicus fuscus. The sequence continues at coordinate 86,752,204 of NC_072475.1, read as the reverse complement.
CCGCCACAGGAAAGGTGGCAAGGCTGTCTCAGGGTATTTTAATACATCGTGCATTCGTATTTACAGGCCACCTGCCGAGAATGTGGCAACCTTCCTCTGCTGTGATTTTTTAAAATATCCCTAAATGTTATGTCTTCCCCAAAACACTTGGTCCTGGAGTACTTTCTGAGTTAAGATTGAGGGGGTTAACTTGAAGCGCAGGCAGACAGGGCAGGGTCCAGTGGAAAACAAAGGCAGGTGGAACCTGGGCAGGGGCAGACGCGGGAGCAGCCTAACCACGGGAACCAACCAAGCAGAAATAATAAAATGTTTCTGAACTCGAAGCGGGAGGCCTGGGAAACCAAGGGAGGGCCTGCAGTAAGCAAGATATAGGAAGACACAGAAACAGAAAAGTTCAGCACAGGAACAGAGAAAGAACACATAGAGACAGGGAAAGTTTAGGTCCATGGCTCAGCAAACACAATTGAGGGAATCAACCAGGTGACGACACAGGTAGACATAGAAGCAGGCTTGTAGCAACTATATACCCGGGACTACAAGGCTTTAGCGGGCAGCCCATTCCTGGTCCCCCTCCCCTGGCGGGGAGTCTGAATCTGCTTGTAGTAAGTTTTCCACACTTTGCTTAGATCTTCTGGTCTGCGGAGCTCATTCTTCGGCATCGTGGGACACGACCCGGGAAAACACCTCCGCTCACCGCTCCGGTTATCAATACGGAGCACGCTCTTGCTTCCCCCTCTTAATTTAAAGGAAGGTAAACAGGTTCAAGCTAAAATGTGTTGATCTCACATTTAAAAAAATCAATCCTGTAGTCTTCTACAATAAAACAGAAACAAATGAGAAAACAGACTAAAAGAGAAATAATCAAATACATAATTTAGCATCCAAACATTAAATAAAACACTTAGCACAACTGATGAATTTATTCTCATTTGGAGCAAATTTTAACGTGGATCTGGTATAGATTTATGCTATCCATATAGCTACATATTATTTCACAAATAATGTAACTCCTACAATAACAGTATTTTTAAAGAAAATATTAAATGCCACTTGTCGAGTTAATAGCCTATTACAGTCAAGTCCCCTTAAAATATGTACCTATTATATGGATTAATGATCTTTAGTAATTTAAAATTGCATAGCATAACTGTGAACTGAAATGGAACTCTGATTGATTCTTTGTGGAAGATTAAAGTTGCAAAATAACCTAATAGAGTTTCCCTCAGGAAAGAGTACACAAACAAATCTTTAAAACGATGGACAATTTTTAAAGAGAGGATTCATTTTAAAAATTGTCCATCGTTTTAAAGATTTGTTTGTGTACTCTTCGGCTGAGTCTGTTAAATGTATTCAGTACTTCCCTGTAGCGGGTTTGTTAGAAGTGCATACTGCTTTCATGCACAAGGTATCCTTGAGTAGTGGAACAGTGCAATTTATTGCAAAGCAAAACAGATCTATATTAAATAAAAGAAAAGAACATCTTCAACTTGACTCACCTTGCTAACACAAGTACACCTGTCTGTATTTTGCCTATAGTACATTAGCATTTACTCAACTATTAAGATCATTGTATGCTTTGAGAGTTAACATAGCATAATGGTAAAGATTATGGCAGTTGAGTCCATTTATGTGGATTTAATTACTTATAGATGAGGCCAGTTATGAGGTACAAGATTTGGGGCAATTTACTCAGTCTCTGTGACTCATATTTCTTATCTATTAAATAGAGATTCTTTACCTTTGAGCTTGTTTGAGGACTAAGTATACAATCCATATAAAGTTCTTATTATTGTCTCTTGCCCACAATAAATGATTAAAGAGAATTAACTATTATCTTCATTATTATCTTTAAGAACAAAAATTTAAAATTATGTTTTAGTTATTTTTTGTCTATTATTACCTATTGTTCCATTCATTCTGTTATTTTGTCTGTATAAAAGGTTTAGGCTATTACCTTATAAAAATATTGATCAATATGTTAAATAATTCACCAGAAACAAAACATCTACTATGCTTTGAGCATTGTTAGTTCCTGATGAAATAACAGAACAAAGTAGATTTGTTCTCTGTTTATGGGACTCTCATAGTTCATTATGGAAAGATTTAGATAACCATGGAAGGGGAATTTTCTATTTTATTATAATAAAAATTACCATCCTATTTTTAATTGAAAATTTGTCTACTTTCAGACTAATTAGTGAATATAAAGTTAAATATGGATGAGATGTAAAAGTTGGCAGTTTCTGTCTAGCAACTAAATGCTGCCTTATATGTACTAGTAAGTACTACATTTATTTTTATAAAATGTATTTATTCTTATACAGTTTACTTATTCTTATAAAATGTGATCCATTGAATCAAATGGTTGAGTTTTTCTGCTGTGCCAGCTCTGAGAGGCACCCTGAACCAAAATCACTGATAAGAAATTCTCCCCTCTGCCCTCTGAGTGTTAAGGAAATAGATATGTAAATAGAATGTGAGTTTATTTATAGTTAACGTGTGAGCAAAGTGCTTTGGAAAAAAGAGAAATAAGCAGAAAGAAGAAACGTTTTATATTTTATATTTAACAGTTAATATATATAGATACATATATAAAAAAACAAAAGTTCTAAATAAAACAATCTATGTAAGAATATTATAAGTATTATGTAGTATTACTACTACATAAGTTTTATTAGTAGTAAGTAATATATTACTTAATATATAAGTAATAGAAGAATATTTTATTGAAAGTGGAATTGAAATTACAAAAGTAAAAGAAGAAACTGATAAACAACAGCTGTTTTTTGGCTTGGAAAAAAAATGTGTGGACAAAAAGGGGCCACATGCTAACCTGACTAGCTCAGGAAAGGCCTGCATTTTGGCCTTACAAACTCAGAAACCTAAAGTAACCACAAAGGATGGTCTGAAATTAAAACTTTAATTAAAAAACAGTCTGTGGTATGTAGTCACGTCCTAGGAGGGTACCTTCCCTGACAAAGATTAACTTTGATCTTAACTGAACTTGTCTTTTTGCATCAAGGATAACATACTTTGGTTATCCTTTATAACTTCCCTTTTTCTGGATCCCTCAGGGCACAATCAATGCAGCAGGGTAGAGATCACAAATTCCCTCATTGTTATTTTTATTGTGTTAACTGTTGACTGTTAATTATCCTGTACCCACCTATGTAAAAGAAGCAAGTGTCCATCATTTTACTTTTTATTCAGTCCCAGTGGTCCCCCCTGAATTTGCTTTCTCCCACCTCTTTAATCTATCATCAGTGAATTCATGTAATCCACTTATGTCTCCTCCTTTGATGAAATTTATACAAATAGGTGAAAAACTGCCATTCTCTGGAGCATTATCTCAATACTTTGAGATTCTGCTTCCTGGCAATTGTCGACCATTTGGCTCAAATAAATTCACAAAAATTCTTTACAGGTTTGAATGTTTCTTATGTTAACAAATATTATGAAAACACAGTGAGTTATAATTTTCTTTTTACTGAAGACAGTGCAAAAGGAATCTAGCCTAAGGCTCCAAATTAAAAAGAATTCTATCATAACACTGGGATATATTTTAGGAAGGTTGTGAAATTATTATTGGTGAATATTTACCAGTTACAATACAGAAATTGTTTCTTAAAGAAAGAAGACATGCCTTACGCACTAAGAAAGTAAGTTGGATCTTGCAGCTATCTGTTGGATGCCTCTGAGGCAGAGCATTAACACTCAAAATGACTCTTATAAATGGCCACATGTTTACAGTCTATAAATTTAAAGACAAACATACACTAAGTTTGACATGACATTATATTCACAGAGTAGCAAGACCACCTTCAGATTTCCAACATAAGGATGTCTTCTAAATCTGGGGAAAAGCCTTGATTATTAGTTAAAAGACATATGTAATAAGAACCTGTTTTTAACAACCAATGAAAAAAATCTTCTGTAATTACAAGGACAGATGTAATCCCATTCTCTATTTCTGATGATGCTTACCTCCAAAACCAGGGCCACAATGATAGCAACTTGGAGCTTTTAGTTTAGGATTATTTATATAAATATTCATTTTTTTTATTTTTTTATATACTAAATATTTTTTATTCTTCAATTACAGGTTATATCCTATCTAATAAATGAGTAATATGCAAATTAACCATCAATACATTACACCCACAAAGCCATGCTCACCAGCCAATCAGGAGCAAGTATGAAAATTAACCCAACCAAGATGGCTACAGCCAAAGAGAGAGCAGGACAGAGGCTTGGGTTTCCTGAGAGATGGAGGAAGCCAAGCTTTCCGCACACCCTGTCCTGCCCAGGCCTCCACTCAATGCTACAAAGTTTCAATGATAGAAGATAAATAAATCCCAACAAAAATGGCGGCAGCCACGGACCTGGAGAGAGCAGGAGGCTAGGGTTGCCTCCAGCGATGGAGGAAGCCAAGCTTCTGCAGCCCTAGCTGGCCCAGGCCTCCACTCAAGGCTACAAAGTTTCAATTATAGAAGATAAATAAATCCCAGATACCAGGGCCTCCGCTTGGGTCGCCGTGGGGGGGGGGGGGGGGGGGCCGTGGCCGGCCTGCAAACCACGACAGGCCCCTCACCCAGGCAGCCCCACTCCCCAAGGGAACCCCCACCCTGATCCGGGACACCCTTCAGGGCAAACCAGCTGGCCCCCACCCATGCACCAGGCCTCTATCCTCCTATCTAATAAAAGAGTAATATGCAGATTGACCATCACTCCAATACACAAGATGGCTGCCCCCACGTGGTCAAAGATCCTGCCCCTGTGTGGACACAAGATGGCCACCACAAGATGACCAGCAGGGGAGGGCAGTGGGGAGGGACCAGGCCTGCAAGGGAGGGCAGTTGGGGGTGATCAAGCCTGCAGGGGAAGGCAGTTAGGGGTAACCAGGCTGGCAGAGGAGGGCAGTTAGGGGTGACCAGGCCTGCAGGGAAGGGAAGTTGGGGGGGACCCAGGCTTGCAGGGGAGAGCAGTTAGGGGTGACCAGGTCTGCAGGGGAGGGCAGTTAGGGGCAAACAGGCTGGCAGGGCAGCAGTTAGGCATCAATCAGGCTGGCAGGAGAGTGGTTAGGGAGTGTTCAGTCTAGCAGGCAGAAGTGGTTAGGGGCAATCAGGAAGGCAGAAAGGCAAGCAGTTGGGAGCCAGCAGTCCTGGATTGTGAGAGGGATGTCCAACTGCCCGTTTAGGCCTTATCCTACTGGGATCGGGCCTAAACGGGCAGTCGGACATCCCTCAAGGGGTCCCAGATTGGAGTGGGTGCAGGCTGGGCTGAGGGACACCCCCCACCCCTGTTCACGAATTTCGTGCACTGGGCCTCTAGTACTATATTATACTAGTTTCAGGTGTACAACCCAGTGATTAGACATTATATAAAATACTAAGTAATCATTCTGATAAATTTAGTACCCATCTGATATTATACATAGTTATTACAATATTACTGACTATATTCCCTATTTTGTACTTTAGATCCCCATGATTATTTCATAACCACTAATTTGTACTTTTTTAAAGATTGATTTTACAGAGAGAGAGGAAGGGAGAGAAAGAGAGAGAAAGAAAGAGAGAAATATATACAATTGTTGTTCCACTTATTTATATATTTATGTATTCATTGGTTGATTCTTGTATGTGCCCTGACCAGGGATAGAAATTGCAACCTTGGCATATCCGGGTGATGCTCTAACCAACTGAGCTTCCAGGCAGGGATTCAATTTGTACTTTTTAATCCCTTCACTTTTTCACCCAGCCCTCCAGCACCCAGCCCCACTGTCATCCATCAGTCTAATCTCTGTATCTGTGAATTTATTTCTGTTCTGTTTGTTGGTTTATTATGTTTTTTATATTTCACACATAAGTGAAATCATATGGCATTTGTCTTCCTCTGACTTATTTCACTTATCACACAATACCTTCTAGGTCCATCCATGTTGTTGTAGATAGCAATATTTCATATCTTTTTAAGGCTGAGTCATATTCCAATGTCTACATGCACCATTCCTTCTTTATCCATTCATTTATTGATGGAAACTTAGGTTAGTTCCATATCATGGCTATTGTAAATAATGCTGCAGTGAACACATGGATATACAGTAATTGTCTTTTAAATTTAATGTTTTGGGCTTCTTCAGTTAAATATTCAGAAGTGAAATTCCTGGGTCCTTTTTTGCCTCCTGTTATATAGCCTTTGTTTTAGTCTGTTTTGTCTAGTATAAGTATTGCTAACTCAGCTTTTTGCTTGTTTGTTTCTTTCCATTTTCATGAAATATCTTTTCTATCTTTTTAATTTTACTCTGTGTCTTTTTTTTCAATGTGAAGTTTTATTTTACTTTCTTTTCTTTATTGATTAAGGTATTACATATGTGTCCTTATCTCCCTATTGTCCCCCCCCCACACTACCCCCCACTCATGCCCTCACCCCCCTGGTGTCTGTGTCCATTGGTTAGGCTTATATGCATGCATACAAGTCCTTTGGTTGATCTCTCCCCCTTACCCCCACCCTTCCCTACCTATCCTCTGAGCTTTGACAGTCTGATGCTTCTCTGTCTCTGGATCTGTTTTTGTTCATCAGTTACTTTCACTCTGTGTCTTTTGATCTGAAGTGAGTCTCTCTTAGCATATGTGTCTTGTTTTGTTATCCATTTAGCAACCATATGTCTCTATATTGAAGCATCTAATCCATTTACATTTAAAGAAATTGTTGATAGATTTGTATTTATTACCATTTTATTTTTCATATTTTTAATTTTTTTCTTCTTTTTAAAGAAAAGCCTTTAACATTTCTTGTAATACTGGTTTGGTGGTGATGGGTTCCTTTAGCTTTTTCTTGTCTGGGAAGTTCTTTATGTCCTTCAATTTTAAATGATAGCTTTTACCAGTAGAGGTAGGTCTTGCTTTTTATACTTTGAATGTTTCTTGCCAATCCCTTCTGGCCTTCAAAGTTTCTGTTGATAAATCAGCTGACAGTCTTGTGGGAGCTCCCTTGTAGGTAACTATTTACCTCTTGCTGCTGTTAATATTCTCTATCTTTAACTTTTATATTTTAATTATGATGTGTCTTGGTGTGGGCTTCTTTGGATTCATCTTATTTAGTACTGCCTGTGCTTTCTTGAGTTGTAATTCTGTTTCCTAAACCAGGTTAGAGAAGTTTCCATCACTATATTTTTAAAATAGGTTTTCAGTTCCTTGCTCTCTTTCTTCTCGTTCTGGTATCTCCATGATGCAAATGTTGGTATGCTTGAAATTGTCACAGAAGCTCCTGATACTATCCTCACTTTTTAAAATTCTTTCTTTCTTTTTTTTATTTTTCCTTTTTTTTTTTTTTTTTTTGCTATTCTAATTAGTGTTTTCTGCTTCATTATATTCCACATCTCTGGTTTGATCCTGTGCTTCATCTACTCCATTGTTGATACCCTGTAATGTATTCTTCATTTCAGTTATGGTATTCTTCATTTCTGACTAAACAAGCAAACAAGCAAAAAAGGTTCTTCTTTATTTTTTTCTATCTAGGTTTTTGTTTCCTATATCTTTGTTGAAGTTCTCTCTAAGTTCATCTACTCTTCCTCCAAGTTCATTGAGCATCATTATAATCATTGTTTTGAACTTTGCATCTCATAGTTTGCTTGTCTCAATTATATTTAGTTCTTTTTCTGGAATTTTATTCTGTTCTTTCATTCGGGATATGTTTCTTTTTCTACTCATTTTGGCTGCCTCTTTGTGGTTGTTTCTAAGTATTAGATAGAGCTGCTGCATGTTCTGGGCTTGGTATAGTGGGCTTAAATAGTAGGTGCCCTGTAAGGTCCAGTGGAACAGCCTGCCAGAGCACCAGAGCTGGGTACTCCAGCTGTGTCACCTGTGTGGGCAGTGTATACCCTCCGGTTGTAGTTGGAGCCTTGATTTCTGTTAGCACCACAATGGGAGTCATTTATCACCAGACCAATCAGCTGCAACCACTATGGAACATCACCTGTGTATGAGCTGACCCCAAAAGGCAGGACTTACTTCACTGGGGCTCTAGTACCCACTGAGTCTGCTCCTCAGTTTGTTGCTTGTGGAGGTGATTGGGTGTTGCTTCAATGTGGTCATATGCTGTCCACCAGGTGTACTGACTCTGGGGCCTCCTCAAAGGTTCAGGCCAAGGTTAATTGCTACCTGTGCCTTGCCCAGGGCCACCTGACATAAGCTACAAATCTATCTACAGATGGCTGCTACTTATGCTGGCTTGGAGGTGCCCAGGAGAGGCCAACATGCAAACTGAGGCCAGCTGCAGCTAGTACCAGGTCTGAGGACACTTAGCAAGTGGTAAAGGACATGTCAAAGTCAGATGCTGCTTGCTTGAGAGATTTTAGATAAGTCCAAAGCATGAGCCAAGACAGGCTCTTTGTATGGAAAAGCCACTGGAAAGAGCTTGGGTGGGCCCAAAATTTGGATGGGATGATATCATAGGGACTCGGATATGGCACCTGCCTGCCAACTCTGTTGGGGGAGGGCTCACTTGGCAAAGGAACAATGGCCTCTGCCAGCACTTTTGTCAGGGAGTAAACTGCCCTTCCAGATCTCAGACTTGGACATCCTAAGTGTGAGGTACCTGTTAGCATTCCAGAGAAGATGTATGGAAAGAAGTCTGGGATGAAGATATAAATTAAGATATAAACATAGTCACTGTCAGCATAAAGTTGGGGCTTAAAACACAATGATAAGAACATAAAAAAGTAACTCTAAATATAAAAAAGTAGATATCCATCCAAGGACTGAACTTGGATACTCTGAAGTTTAGAGATAATGGAGGTGAGAAAACTTGTCTAATGACACTGAGAAGGAAGGGCCAAATATAGTAGAAAAATCAAGGGAGTGCTATCTCCTAAGTTTAGAGAAGATGGAATGGTTGGACTTGGCTGTGAGTATAGAGTTCATTTATTTTAACAGAAGAGAATATGGACTCTTTTGAGGGCAGAGGTGGTCATGGGAGCCTGTGGAATTTCTTTTCGGATTGCTTTTATTTTCCAGAGAAACAGGAAGCCCAGTCATCATTTGTGCATTAGAATGAGGAAGGTTTGAAAAATTTGAGGGGAGAAAAGAAGCTATGAATGTGACAAACAGGATGGTTTCATTAAATTTTTCACCAAAAATTAGCAATGGATTTTTTGGGTATAGAATAGAAGGGAAGGTGACCTTGGACAAAATATGAGCAACTCCAAATATTAAGTTATAGGCAGGGAAAACAATTTCTCAAAAAATGCACTGAGAAGGAGTAAACAAGATTATTTTTTTGGGGGGAGGGACAGTGGTGACACCAGTAGTGTCAATTAGGCATATATTAGGAATAATAATTTACATGTACTAAAAACTTAATTTATTTCAGGAATTGTATAAGTGACTTTATATGTGTTATTTTATTTGTTACCTAAACAATTCTGTGAGTTAGGCATAGTCAAATTCTAATTTGACAGATCAAACAATAAAGCAATTGAGGCACAAAGAGATTGGTAAATATGTCAATGATGCAGGGAACATAGAGATTTTGAACCAGGCCTTTTGCTACAAAACATTCTACCTTAACCACTACATTAAACTGCTTCCCAGAAGTCAGATTCCCATGGCTTATGGGTGAGTGGATGTCAGGAAACACAGGAAAGAGTATAGACAACTTTTCAAGAAATGTACTGTGATAGAAAGAAGAAAGATGATGGGAAAAGATAGTATTGGGAGAAGGTTTTAATTATTTTGTTTGTTTATTTTTCACTTAGCTTGTAAGTTCGGAGAGTCTTAAATATGTTTAAATATTAATGGGTAAGAGCCACTAGAGCAGGAGACATGGAAGATATAGAAAAGAGAGGTAGAGAAAAAGACAGAGACAGAGAAATTGATTTGTGGAGTGCAGTCTCTAAGGAGATAGGCAAAGATAGAGTCGAAAGTGCAGGTTGAAATATTTAAACAATGAACTTCAAATAATATGCTAGCCACTTTGTATTTCAAGAGAAGGAAGACATTTCTTTTTTTAATGGATGAAAATGTAGGTCTATTTCTATGTTTAGTGACAGGAATTTGAGAGTGCTTCTTTCAGGTCAATTATATACTAAGAGGCAAGATCATCTGCTAAGAGTTGGACAAAGGGAAATAATGAGGTTAAAGACATGGTGGAGTGAAGGACATATCTATTAACCTTTCTAGGTGGTCATAGAAGGACGACTTGTGAATCACAGTGGGAGCAGGGTTGACAATGTGTATGTAAGGCAGAGTTGATAATAAAAACCACACATGTTTTATTACACCTATAATAATATTAATAGATAAAACTCATACAGCATTAATATGGACCAGACAGTGTCTTAGGCACTTCACTATATTAACTCATTTACTTTTCACTACCACTCTATTGGGTATTATTAATGTCTCCATTATAAATGAAGAGCTTGAAAACAAAGATATTAAGTAAATTAGCCAATATTATAGATAACAAATTACAGAACTGGTATTTGACCTAATGTGTTTATCACCACTGTTTTATACCTCAAAACTATGAAGTTCTATGTTTTGCCTTTACCATTACAAAGAGCTCAAGGAAATGGGACAGTAAGATGATAGGTCAAGTTGGTTAAGGTTTTTGGCAAGAGACTACTTGAAGTGAGAACTCTACCATATAAACTATATATGGAAGGCAAGTAGGAGCTGCTGTATCAGAGAATATTATAGTGGAGTGTGAGAGCATTCTGTCTGCATTTGAGAGCACAAAAGTGGAAAGGGAGTTCTAGGTTTCAATGTTCAGGAAAATGTTAGATTTGTTACAAAGGCCTCATATATTAATACTAGAGGCCCGGTGCACAAAATTCGTGCATGGGGGGTAGGGGGGTGTCCCTCAGCCCAGCCTGCACCCTCTCTAATCTGGGACCCCTCAAGGGATGTCCAACTGCCCGTTTGGGCAGTCGGACATCTCTCTCACAATCGAGGACTGCTGGCTCCCAACCACTCGCCTGCCTGCCTGCCTGATTGTCCCTAACCACTTCTGCCTGCCAGCCTGATCACCCTCTAATCACTCCCTTGCCAGCCTGATCAACGCCTAGCTGCTCCCCTGCCGGCACGATTGCCCCTAACTGCCCTCCCCTGTTGGCCCGGTCACCCCTAACTGCCCTCCCCTGCCAACCTGGTTGTCCCCAACTGCCCTCCCTTGCAGGCCTGGTTGCCCCCAACTGCCCTCCCCTGGGTCCCCCCCAACTGTCCTCTCCTGCAGACCTGGTACCCCCCAACTGCCCTCCCCTGCTGCCCCGGTCACCCCTAACTGCCCTCCCCTACAGGCCATCTTGTGGTGGCCATCTTGTGTCCACATGGGGGCAGCCATCTTTGACCCCATGGGGGTGGCCATCTTGTGTGTTGGAGTGACAGTCAATTTGCATATTACTCTTTTATTAGATAGGATGCCTTTCAAGTTAATTCTTCTGTAGCTGACTTGTGTAATAATTTTTTTTTTTATATTGGACTTTAAAAGTTAATTTTTGTCTTTATTTTAAATAAAATTTATATTTAAGGTATAAAACATGATTTTTCATATACATAGTAAAATAATTACTACAGTCAAGCTAATTAACATATCTCCTCCTCACATAGTTACTATTTGTGTGTGTGTGATGAGAGCACCTGAAATCTACTCTTTTAACAAATTTCCACTGTTCAATACAGTATTATTATCTATAGTCATCATGCTATACATTAAATCTCTAGACTTGTTCATCCTACATAAATGCAACTTTGTACCCTTTAACCAAAAGCTCCACATTTACCCCATCTCCTCACCCTCAGTAATCACAATTCTACTCAGTCATTGTATGCATTCAACTTTTCTAGATTCTACTTATATAAATAAGATCATGCATTTCTTTCTTTCTGTGTGGTTTACTTCACTTAACAAATGTCCTCTAACTTCAGTCATGTTGTTGCAAAAGATAGGAGGATCTCCTTCTTAAAAGCTGAATACTATTTCATTGTGCATACATACCACAATTTCTTTGTCCATTCATCTCTCAACAAACACCTAAGTTGTTTCCATATCTTGGCTACTATGAATAACACTGTGATGAACAGGAGAGTGCAGGTTCTCTCTTTGAGGTACTGATTTTATTTCTTTACAGTACATATCCAGAAGAGGGATTGATGGATCATATGGTAGTTCTATTTTTAGTTTTTGAGGAGCCCCCATACTGTTTTCCATAGTGACTGCACCAATGTACATTTCTACCAACAATATTTCTACCAAGGTTTGCCTTTTCTCCACATCCTTGCCAACACAAGCTTGATGTGATATTTCATATGGCTTTGATGGGTATCCCTAATAATTCATGCTGTTGAATCCCTTTCCATATGCTCGTTGGCCATCTGTTCATCTTCTTAGAAAAGTATCTATTCAGAGTATTTAGTCATTATCTATTGTGTGTGTTTTTGCTATTGAGTTTTCTGAGTTCCTCTTATCAGATAGATGGTTGGCAAATATTTTTCCCAATCTGTAAGTTTTATTTACATGTTTATTTATTAACATGGCTTAGAATTTCAAGTGAAAACTTATCTTTAAAGTAAATAATATAAACAAACAAACAAGCATGCAACCAGGACATAATTTCACAAGCCATGTGATCTTTGTTTTTTAATTTGGTTTTTCTTTTCATGATTTAAAAGAGATACTATATTATATTGTATAATGCCGTTTCTACACTCTGTCCATAATGAATGGAGTTACATTTATTACTAGATATTCTGTTTCAAATTAAGCAAGAAAAGTGGCAATAACAAATACGTTGTGTTAAGAGGAAGAAATTTGAATGACAGACTGCAGTTATCATTTTTATAATATTAGAGAACTCACTGATGCTCCCAATTGAGTCTAGATAAAATGGTGCTGAGCTGATTTTAGTATTGCCTGGTTATATTTATACATGAAGTACGTGAAAAATAAGTTAAAACAGTATGCTTCCTTTATTGATTATTATTATACTAGAGGCCTGATGCACGAAACTCGTGCCAGAGTAGGCCTTCCTTCCCCCGGCTGCCGGCATCTGCTTCCTCTGGCACTCAGGACCCGGGCTTCCCTCACAGCCCCAGCTTCGTCCGGAAGGTCATCCAGAAGGACATCCAGTCTAATTAGCATATTATGCTTTTATTATTATAGATTATTATAGATTTAATCCACTAATTGCCATGTGAACTAAAATTAACTTAGCTTCTAAAGAGCCTTAGGTGTGGCTATGTGTGCATAGTTGAGAATTACATAAATTTTGGTATCCTTTTGGAGAATATGTGTATTTATATTCATAAAACTTTTAAGAAACACTAATTAAAGGTAGAAAAAGCTCCCTGTAATAGTTCCTAGAGCTGTCATAGCAAAGTACCACAAATTGGGTGGCTTGAAACTACAGAAGTTTATCCACTCATGGTTCTGGAGTCTAGAAGGTCAAAGGTTATATGTCAGCATGATTTGTTCCATTCTAGGTGTCTCTCTTACTAGTAGCTTCTGGTGAGAGCCAGCAAGTATTGGTATTCCTTGGTTTATAGAGGCATCATTCCAATTGCTGCCTCCACCTTCATGACATTCTTCTTGTGTCCCAGTCTTTACATGCTGTCTTCTTATAAGGACGCTAGTTATATTTGCTTAGGGACCCAACCTACTCCATTATGGTCTTATCTTAACTAATTAAATCTACAATGACCCTATTCACAAACAAGGTCGAGTTCTGAGGTACTAGTATTAGGACCTCAACATATATTTTTGCAGGAGGCATGAGCTCCTAATGATGACCAGAACAGTGAGCCGAGATGTTTTCCCAGGGCCCTGTCTCATGACTCCGAAGAATGAGCTCTGTGGACCAAATGATTTAAGCAAAAGTGTGGAAAATTGATTACAAGCAGATTCAGACTCCTGCAAGGGGAAGGGGGCTGAATAATGGGCTGCCCATTAAAGCCCTGTGGTCCAGGAGTATATGTTTGCTACAAGCCTGCTCTATGTCTCTCTGAGTCGTCACCTGATTGATTCCCTCAATTGTTCTTGCCCAGCAACGGACCTGAACTTTCCCTGTTTCTGTGTGTTCTTTCTCTGTTCCTGTGCTGAACTTTCTCTGTTTCTGTGTCAGTACACCTTATTGTTGCAGGCCCTCCCTTGGTTTCCCATGCTTCCCGTTTAGAGTCCAGAAACATTTTCTTATTTCTGCTTGGTTGGTTCCTGTGGTTAGGCTGCTCAGACTGCCATGTCTGCCCCTGCCTAGGTTCCACCTGCCTCTCTTTTCCACTGGACAACTCCCTATCTACTTGCATTTCAAGTTAACCCTCTCAATAATACTGCCCTATAGATGCATTTATAGACATGACTTAAAAGTAAAGATTTTTTTCTAGGAAACCAAATTAGATTGGAATTTGTTTTTTACTTTTTCCTATAGAGCATGTGGTACTATTTTTCTATGATTTTTAACTATTCTTCTCTTATAAGCAGAGATCAAGAAGAAGCTGAAAACTTAAGTAAATATTTTGGTTACAGGCTTAAGTACATAGTCCTTGAGGTAAATAATATTTTAATTAATGTAACTCAGGCTTCGTTCACAGAGAATCCTTTATTATAGGCAAATAAAAATAATTCAGTGATGATCATAAAGATAAATCAAATTTGTCCTTACTCATAACATTGAAAGCTTACTAGTGTACCAAATTTCTACTAGCCTCACTATCACCAGAGGTCTGTTTTAAAAATACAAATCCCTAGTGTTAAATAGGTTAAAACATGTTGGTTTCTCATGTATCTTGTTACATAGATGAAAGGAGGCTTTAGGATTCCATATGCATTAAAAGTATTGTCATATGAGACAGCATGCTCTCATGGGAAAAGAGTGGGTCCTGAAGTAACACATGTACTGGTTTGAATCTCATAATTTCCTCAGTTCTTTATTGTGGCATCATGTGTAAGACGGAGATAAGCTCACACCTAAAGAACTCAAGAGAAGATAAGGTAAAATATAATCATTAGAGGGGAAGCAAAGCAGCCAACGTAGTGCTGTCATATGTTAGGCACTAGAAATATCGATTTCCATTTCCTTTCTGATTTTATGTGGTTATTATGTCATTGCATTGCACATCTTTATCAGGAAACCAGTGCTCTCCTCTGATCACCTTAATAGTATAGAGGTAATGAAACAACACACCTTGCCACGAGAATCAATTGATAATGGTTAGGAATCTCATGAAAATATAGTTATGAAAATATAGTTATGAATCTCATGAAAATATAGTTATGCACAAGGTAGATATCTGTATGTGGTGCTGACAGAATCCAGAGGCATTTTGGGATTTAAGAATGTGAACTAGTCACTATAGCACAGGACATGGAGACATTACTCAAGTGCGGAGGTTCAGGAATTTACTCCAGAGATCCCAAGTTATCCCAGAGAGTCCCCATTTCACTGGAAGCCCTGAAACAAATTTTGAGCGTACCTCTCGCTCCCATTTGGAATACAGGCACATGTTCAAAGTTCAGGTGTTCTCCAGGACTTGCCCCCTCATAAAATGGTGCTCCATGAAAGGTAGGGGCCATTGAAATAGAACCACATTTATTATGTATTCAAATGTTTCTAAATAAATGTTACTTGCAAATCAGGGATGGCTTGCTGGAAGATGTGGAGTCTCAGATAAACACTAAAGGAGAAACAAATATTTAGCTAGTAAAGTAAGGTTGAGATTAAGGAGAAGAGAAGCTTTAAAAGCAGAGGAAATAACAAAAGATAATTAATTCAGAGTGAGGAAGTAGTAGATTGGTTCAAAGCACATAATATAGTTCATTAGAACGAGATTGTTAAGTGCAAGTAAGCCACCCAGCTGCTGTGGCTCAGTGGTTGAGCATTGACCAATGAACCAGGAGGTCATGGTTCGATTCCAGGTCATGGCATATGCCCTGGTTGCTGGCTTGATACCCAGTGTGGGGAGTGCAGGAGGCAGCCCATCAATGATTCTCTCTCATCATTGATGTGTCTGTCTCTGTCTCCTTCTCCCTTCCCCTCTGAAACCAATATGTATAAAATTTCCAGAGGGGCAAGAAGGGACCCTTACTATATGGTCCTATAAAATGTATTTTACTCTGAACAAAATGGGAAAACATTGAAGGTTTTTAAGCTGGGAAAAGGACTGATATGTTCAGTTTTATGCTGTAAAACAATATGAGAATGACTTCTAGGGGCTCCAAACTGGAAGCTAGGAGATGTTAGGATGCTGTTTCAGGAAACATAGTACAGATCACAATGGATTTAAGAATGGCAGTGGTGTGAAAAGAGAATAAATTATAAAAATAAAGAGCTTCTAACAGTAAAGAGGAAGCTTAAAAACATAGGACCTAAAGATAAATTTAATATAAGAGCAAAGAAAGAGAGGAATTTAGGATTATCTAAGGATTTCTAGATAAGACACAGAGCAGGTGGTGTTGCTGTCTTTAGTTCAGTGAGCAAAAGAAGTGGAGAAGGATTGGGGAGGGGGGGTGGAACCTGATTACTACTAATTCTGTGCCACATTATATGAAAGTGATTATGATATTTCAGGATGAAACTTAGAACTACATTCACCTCTACATCTCTGAGACTGTCTCAAAGACAATGACTTTTCATACCAATATATCCAAATGCTATCATAAAGCTAACATTTAAAAGGCATTCAACGAATATGTATGCATGTATTCACAAATACTTATTGAACATCTACTTTGTGCCAGGCATGTCTATGTTGGAAATTTTTGATAATGGCTGCATTTTAAAGCAGCTTGAAATGCTTAAAAATCACTGAGGCACTT
Organism: Eptesicus fuscus; assembly: GCF_027574615.1. NCBI lineage: Eukaryota > Metazoa > Chordata > Mammalia > Chiroptera > Vespertilionidae > Eptesicus > Eptesicus fuscus. The sequence goes on along the minus strand of NC_072475.1, from coordinate 86,735,392 downwards.
GTCTTTCTTTGACTGGCTTATTTCACTTAGCATAATACTCTTCAGGTCCACCCATGTTGTTGCAAAAGGAAAGATTTCCGTTTGTGCTTTGTTTTTTGTAGCTGAGTAGTATTCCGTTGTGTAAATGTACCAAAACTCCTTTATCCACTCATCTACTGTTGGCCACTTGGGCTGCTTCCTAATCTGCACTATTATAATGTTTGTTTAGGATTCTTGAACTTTCATAAAACTAAATATTTACAGTGAAACATATTCTTGGTTTATTGATAAAAAGGCTTGAGCACTTTTAGTGTAGGTAAAGGGATTAAACAAAGAAAAAGAACTCATAGACACAGACAACAGTATAGTGATTACCAGAGGGAAATGGGGGGTGGGGACAGGTAGGAAAGGATAAATGGTGATGGAAGAAGACTTAATTCGGGGTGGTGAACACACAATACAATATACAGATGATGTAATATAGAACTGAACCCCTGAAACCTATATAATTTTATTAACCAATGTCACTCCAGTAAATTCAATAAAAATAAAATATTATAGTCTCAGGGTCTTTCAAAAGCAATGAGAAAGAGTAAATATTTTATTTCAGAAATTAAGCATTAATTATCTGGAAATTTTTACTTATCCTGAACATCTAATTTCCCAGAGGGTACAGTATAAATGAAACATTACTAGCTTATTATAAAAGGTGATCCATTATTGCCCATTACATGGAGAAAACTATTAATTTCATTTACATTTGCCTTCAAGTAGATCTTGAAAGTCATTACTCAAGAGATAATTTAAACCATGGCTGCAGCATATTATCCAGAGTCAATAAGCACAAAATAGCATATAGTTATTATATACATTTGCTACCTTAAATAAAAATTATATACACAAAAAATTTAATTCAAGATTAACAAATTAAAGCATACATTTATCATTACTTTAGAATGATACATAATATAGATTTTATAGATTTTCATAGTTTTTCATTATATATAGTTCAATTAATTTAATGGATTAAATATATTAGAATAAAAACAAGTCCTATGTAATCATATTTATCAAGTACCAAACAATATACTAGAAATTTTCTCATGTAATTTCACAATAATTTCTACAAAGTCATTCAAGATAAACACAAACATTCTCAGGTTTTAAATAGATGAATTAATTAATAATTGATAAATTATTATGTATGAATAGATAAACCTCTGAACATCAGAAAAGTTGGGAGAATTAATCATGATGTCAAGCTACAAAAAAGCAGAATCAGGATTCAAAACCTGGTTATTCTGATTCTACAGTTCAGTGGTTCTCAAAGTGTGGTCTCCTATAGCATCAGTGACATTTTAGAATTTGTTAGACGTGCACATTCTTGGGCCTCACTCCAGACCCACTTACCAGAAATACTGAAAGTGGCCTAGTCTTCTAATAGCTGCTTCTTATTCAAGTTAAAGACAGAGGATCATCATGAGAGTCAACGCTTTTCTCTCTGTGCCACACAACTCATAATTTAATGAAATTTCAGTCACAGCACTTTAAAGCCTTCATTTTTCACATGTGCTTCTCCAAATCCATGCTCATTCTGCACCCAACTTTGCAATCAGAGAGAATGACCAGTATAGACCACCATAAAAATGTCCCCTGATGTTGGACTTCTGGTTGGATTCTGTCAAAGGATGATAATGGAGGGAGATTTGAAAAAGGAAAAAAAAAAGGGGGGGGGGGTGTTTCAGTTGTGCTTAAGGCCCCAGTTCCTTCCCTGTCATATTGCTAGGACTTAGCTTCACCCCTAACTAATTTTAACAGCTACATTTTGGCAGTACATTCCAAACAATTCTTTCTTTGGGCCAAGGTAACCATCTCAGCCCCTTGTGCCTTCATTAATTGGAATAGAAATAAAGCCATATATATATATTTTTTTTTATCCCAGGCTACTATCCACTGTGTTTTTCCTACACAATAACCATACCTTTTATTATATTATTTTCAAATTTCCCAGTTAAGTATACCATATTTTACCCATAGGGACACTGACCAATTTACCTCCATTTATAATCACTAACAAAGACTATTTTATATTATTTATTTTTCAAATGTTCTTTATTAAATTTGAACTCACTGCAAGGGAATCTGGGTAATATGGCAAAACACACAGAATATTTGTAAACACTGCCAAAGAGATGGTTTTCATTCACTATGGAAAGGTCAAAGTATGAGGAAAAAAAAGTGATATAGAAAAAAAATTCCCTGGCATAACTAGTATAAGCTTCTTCCTAATAAATGGAGTCACCTTTTTAGTTTGTTTTTAATGTATAACAAATTTATTAAGATATATTCACACTCTAAAAAATTTACCAATTCAATGGTTTTTCATATGTTCACTGAGCTATGCAACTATAGCCACAATTAATTTCAGGGGATTTTCACATACCCATACTTATTAACAGTCACTCCCCATCTCTCCTGATCTGACACAGCTTTAGGCAACCATTAACCTATTTTTCTGTCTCTATACTTTTGTCTCTTGTGGACATCTCATATAAATGGAATCAGGCAATGGGACTTCTATGACTGGCTTATATAACTTAGCATAATGTGTTCAAGATTCAGCCATGTTATGCATGTGTAAATACTTTATTCCTTTGTATTGCTGATAATAATACATTATATTGATATTTTACATTTTGTTCATTAGTTGATGAACATTTGGGTTGCTATTACTTTTTAGCTATTATGAATAATGCTGTTATGAATACTCATTACAAGTTTTGTGAAGACACATCTTTTAATTTCTTTTGTATAGACCTAGGAGTAGGACCCTATGCTATCCTTTTGGGAAACTGCCAGACTCTTTTCCAAAGTGGTTGCATCATTTTACATTCCCATCAGCATTCCACGGGGATTCTGATTTCTCCACATCCTGCCAACACTTTTGATTATAGACATCCTAGTGAATGCAATGTGGAATCTGATTATGGTTTTCATTTGCATTTCCCTAATGACTAATGTTGAACAACTTTTCATGCTCTTGTTGGTCATTGGTATATCTGTTTGGGGGAAATGTCTATGTATAGCCTTTGACCAATTTTTTATTTGGGTTGTTGTCTTTTAGTTTTGAATTGTAGGTTTCTGTCTGTATCCTGAATACAAGTCCCTTATCAGAGACATAACTTGTGAAAATTTTCTCCTGCTTTATGGGTTGTCTTTTCACTTTTTTATGATATCTTCAAAGCAATTTTTTTTTTCATTTTAAATCTTAATTTTTTTTTAAACTTTTATCAGATACTTTTGTGCTCTATCTAAAAAGACTATGCCAAATCTAAGGTCATGATCATTTACTCTCGTATTTCATTTGTTCTTACATGTAGGTCGATGAACCATTTTGAGTAAATTTATATGTATGGTACAAGAAAGGGATTCAACTTTATTCTTTTGCTGGATATTCAGTTATCCCAGCATCATTTGTTGAAGACTATTCTTTCCCTATTGAATTTTCTTGACATTAATGTAGAAAATCGATCTCCCATAAGTGTCAGTTTTTTTCTGGAATATAATAAATTCTACTTAAATGAACCATATGCATATCCTTATGCCAGTACCAAATGGTTTTAATTCTTGTAAGTTTGTAGTAAATTTTGATATAGCAAAGTGACTCCTCTAAATGTTTTATTCTGTTTCAAGATTATTTTACCTTGTCTTAGTCACTTGAATTTCCATAAGCTTAGAATCAGCTTGTCAATTTCTACAAAAAAAGAAAGTTGAGAATTATATAGCATTTGTATTGAATCTGTTTAGAGAATATTGCCATCATAATAACATTGTCTTCCAATCCACGATTATAGAATATGTTTCCATTTATGTAGATATGCTTTGATTATTTTCAACAATATTTTGTAATATTACAGTATATTTTTAAACTTATTCTTTTATACATATATATTCCTAAGTATTTTATTATTTTCACTATTATAAATATAATTGCTTTTTAAGTTCATTTTTGTATTTTTCATTGCTATTCTATGAAAATGCAATTGATTTTTGTATTTGACATTGTACCCTGCAAACCAGAACTATTTTGGTTAATTTTGTTTTAGTTCCCATAGCTTTTTAGAGAGTTGCACAGTATTTTCTATATACAATATCATGTCATATGCAAACAAAGATAGTTTAACATCATTTCCAGTTAAGTTCCTTTTGATTATTTTTACCTAATTGTACTAGCCCTAAAGTCCAAGAAAATGTTGAACCCAAGTGGAAAGAGTGAAAATCCTTGTTCTGTCCTTGATTTTAGGTGGAAAGAATTTAATCTTTCACCATTGGGTATGATGTTAGCTGTGCTTTTTTAAATTTTTTTCCATAAATGTCTTTTATCACATAGATTGTTTCCTTCTATTTCTAGTTTTCACTTCATGTATGTTGGAGTTCTGTTTTAGTGCATAAATTTTTATAATTATTGTATCTTTCTGATGTACTGGCCTTTGGAAATTTTGATATCCTTGAATATGTAGATTGAGATTTACATCAAATTTGAAAAGTTTTCAACTCTTATTTCATCAAATAAAAATATTGAAATAAATAGAAAGACCTCTTATATTCATCCTTTCTCTCCTCTAATTCTGTTACTTCTATTATGCATCTGCAGGTGTGTTTAAGGATGTTCCATATTTCTCTGTAGCTTTGTTAATTTTCCTTCATTCTTTTACCTTTCTGTTCTTTGAACTGAATATCTTTAAATCTATGTTCATGTACACTGATTCTTTTATCCATTAATTTAAACCTACTTAATTTAAATCTACTAGTACATTTTTAATTTCATTTATTGTATTTTCAACCCATGTTTTTGTGGTCAGCCTCGCCTCCTCGGCAAATCTCTGAGCCTCCGCTCTGGAAATAGGATAGGAAAATGTCCTACTTCTCTCAGAATGGCAATACTGGTTTGCAATATAGACATTCAGCAAGATGGTAGCCTTTTTGGTTTGCTATTTTTAGCATGGAACCTTTACTCTATGAAGTAATTAGGGTGAAAGTACTAAGAGCCAAATATTGTTGGCCTGCCATTTTTATTTATAGCTTCTATACTATAATTTGTGGCTGGTTACACTCTCCAGTAACTAGTCTCTATAACATAGAGCTGGAGGGTAGGTGAGAAATGCTGACAGCCTGCCTCTCCTATAGAGATACCTTAGCCCTTAACTGGGAACTGAAAGAAGAGTGATTCCCAATTTCTTGGCAATACCCACCAGGAATAGAGATTCTGTCCTGCTAAGCTGAGGTATGGTAAGAAGGAGTAGGTCCTCTCTGGAATGCCACAGACTCTCATTCTAATTTAGATTAGTAGTTTTCTTAAATAAAGTGTCTTTATGTACTGTTTTCTGTTATTAAAAATTCCAGACTTTAACTCGTTGTGTTTTATATTTTGTGTTCATTTATTATTTTGCTGGGGAGTGTATCGATAGAACACTTCATACAACCATTCCGTAAGTGTCTAAGGGTTGTTCACACTTTTTAAATTCTAATTAATTCCTTGAGAACTCACTTTTCTGATTAGTCAGAAGACCAAAATCCCTCGAGTACCCCATTATTCCATTAAACACAGTGGTTTACTCAGTATTCTTACTCAGTGGTTTATAAGAATAAGATATCATTCTTATTGAAAGCTATAGATAGAGGAAGAGGAGAAAATCTTCAAAGTTTCTGGTTGCTCTGGACTAAATTGTGCCTCTTAAAATTCATATGTTGAAACAGAAACCCTGAATATGACAAGTATTTGGATCTGGGAGTTTAGGGTGAAAATTGATTTAGATGCTATTATGAGTGTGGGGGCCTCATGATGGAATTAGTGCCCTAATAAGAAGAGACACCAGAAAGCGCTCTCTCTCTCTCTCTCTCTCTCTCTCTCTCTCTCTCTCTCTCTCCCTTCTCTCTGCCATGTGTGGACGGAACAAGAAAGCAGCTATCTACAGGCCAGAAAGAGAGCTCTCAGCAAACCCATCCATGCTGACACCCTGATCTCAGACTTCCAGCCACCAGAACTGTGAGAAAATTTAAATTCTGTGTGTTGTGTGTTTTTTAATTCACTCCATCTATGGCATTTTTCATGGCATCCAAAACTTACTAGAAACTGATAGTTTTACTTTTGGTCTTATTATATGATGTTGCTATTGGATATTACTCTCATGTAGTCTAATAAATATCTGTTCCCAACAAGGGTTCTGTCTTTGGTGACCTAGATCCATACACCAAACCTGGCATTGGATTTCAGTGTTATAGCTCATTCTGTTCATTCACAAATGCCAAGTTTATACTTCCATACCACTGGAATTGATTCTAGAAAAGATTGCCAGCTGAAGACATATATATTCTGAAACTAGATATTCTTTTTCAAACATCCAGCCCTGGGGATTAGCTTGGGTTATTAATTTGTATTCCCTCTTCCTTGTTGTGAGATTTGTTGGGGTCTCTTTAAAAAATTTCCTTCCAGTCAACATCAGTTAGGCCAATGACAGTTCATCAGAGACATTTTAATAATGTTAAACTTAAAAAAATGGCTATGCTCTCAATCTTTTTCCTTTCACAAGGTTTATTTGTCCCAATTCAAATATGTCCACCTCCTCCCTACTGATCAGTTCTACATTCCAAGCAGCTTTGGGAGAGAATCAAGGTTACAGATGTTTTATTTCACAATTCTCCAGACACAGTGGCTTCTTACTTGGTTTACATTTATACTAGAGGCCCGGTGCACAAAATTAGTGCATGGGAGGGGGTGTCCCTCAGCACAACCTGCACCCTCTCCAATCTGTGACCCCTGTACTGCTGGCTCCCAACTGCTCACCTGCCTCTGCCTGATTGCCCCTAACCACTTCTGCCTGCCAGCCTGATCACCCCTAACCACTCCCCTGCCAGCGTGATCAACGCCTATCTGCTCCCGGCTGGCCCGATTGCCCCTAACTGCCCTCCCCTGCAGGCCTGGGTCCCCCCAACCGCCCTCCCCTGCAGGCCTGGGTCCCCCCAACTGCCTTCCCTTGCTGGCCTGGTCTCCCCCAACTGCCCTCCCCTCAGGCCATCTTGTGGCGGCCATCTTGTGTCCACATGGGGGCAGCCATCTTTGACCACATGGGGGCAGCCATCTTGTGTATTAGAGTGACAGTCAATTAGCATATTACTATTTTATTAGATAGCATATGTAACTACATAGGGAACAATCCAGTGACTTCCCTGAACAAGCAACTTTCTTTTAAGGTGATTTGCTCTGTCCACCAGTAAAGAGAGCTGATAGTGTCCTTTTATAGAGTTTTATAGGCTTTTTAAAAATCTTGCTAAGAAATCACATTACACATTGAAGAACATTTTAACTGGAAGATTAGCAAACCTAAAAACTGACAAATCATCTAATTCATTCTAAAATATGCATTCATATTTTAACTAAATTTCCATTATTATATCTACCAGGCTTGCAAAATGAGCAATGCATTTTAGCTCTTGTCCTCATGGGTACACAAGGCCGCTGTTGATATATTTTGTTACACAAACACAAGATATAGTTTACATAAGAGCTCAGGTTTTTATACATTTCTCCCCAAAGGGTATTCATATTTGATAAATCACTGATTGAAATCTGAGGCAATTAAGTTGTGATGACCTTGGCATACTAGTAGATGTATTTTCCATTAAGACAATGTCAGTACTTTATTAGAGTTGGCCTGACTATAAGAGAGCCAAGTTAAACCCACATCACATTTAATTTCTTATCCCTCAAATACACACAATGTTTGAATTCACACTGATCAAATCTACCTGGCAGCCTCTTGCTTTATTAGGCCAAGGTGAATGCCTTGCATAGAATTTCCATTCCTTAATTGAAGTAATAGCCATTAATCACCAAAATAGCGAAACAAGCATCTAACATTTAATCAATTTTAATTTTTTATTTGTCTTTTTGAAATAATGAATAGAAAACTCTACCATAGTCTATGTTGTTATAATCCAATACTTAAACATATTTTGAATATAAAATATTCCAACAATATCCAAGTTTATAGACAATATGGCCATTCACTTTCACATTTTGTTCTCACTCTCTCTTTTCTCCTCAGAGGTAACCTTTCTCACTAGCTATTATGTTTTTATGCAGGCCTTTCTATTCATTTTTAGACACAATTTGCAAGTTGGTGAATGGGACTTCTCCTGTTACCTTTTTTTTCTCTAGGGTAATCCCAGATATAGCACATAGTACCCAATCTTAACAATCTGGGCTTCCTGGAAATTCTGTGAACCATCTAACTCCCCTTAATAAATTATTGTTCTGCTTACACATTTAGAATATATTCTGTTGTTGGCATAAGAACCCTGAATGACACAGGCTTTTCTTGACTCTTGTCCTCAGACAACAGCCATGGATAATAAACTTCTTAAATTTCTAATTACCATTAAATGAATTTATCAAATGATAACTTAACTAAGGACAGTGCTTTCATGCCACTGTCCTTTCAGCTTAACATCGTGCACACACTTTTCTGTTTTTCTCTTGATGTGTGTTTGCAGATAAAAAGGGAACAGTTGCTTCTCCTTTGAAGGCACCTTGTTCTTTTTGCCTTAAATTTTATAAGATTTTCCCTGTTAATTATTTTTTGTTAAATTGAACTAGAGAGAGAGAGAGAGAGAGACAGAGAGAGAGAGAGACATCAATCAGTTGCCTCCTGCATGCACCTCAACTGGGGATCAAATCCTCAACCTTGTTAATATACGCACTGACTAGGAATTGAGCCGGACAGCTTTTGGTGTATGGACAATGCCAGTTGGGTACTGGAAATACCAAGAGAAACACTATATGAGGTATATGATTGCCTAACCACTAAGCTGTATCCCTGAAACTAATACACAATAAAATTGAAAGAAAAAAATATTGTGCAATATTTTCTTTTTTATATTTTAATACTGTTTTTCCTCTTTTCTTAGTGGACCTTAAACAGAATGTGAAATAAACAGAGTGGATTCAGCACCTGTCTTAAACTTAAAATTAACCTTTCACCTACTTATCTCATTTGTCTCTAAATTTTTATACCTCTTCTCCCACAACTCCACTTTTCATACCTATAACACTTCCTCTCAACTGACAAGCATGTCAGTGAGAATCAGTGTTGATCAGGGAAGCTGTACAGTGCCTGTCAAATCACACCACGTGGAAACCCATGCCCATAGTGGCCTTGCTTTTAGCATCTAGCCTTTGAAATTTTTGTTTCTAGATTTTTAAGCCATGATTTCCACCTTCACCGTTTACCTGTTGAGATAATATCATTTTATCATCTTACATTATTATGAAACAAATACATTCAATATAACTTGAAAGAATACCCTTGGAATCATTTCTATCAGTTCTGAACATAAAAATAAGAAAAGAATGAGTTTGAGATGTGTCTTTCTTGCCTTGTTTTCCTTTGGACAACACATTCCTTTGATAATAAAAGATCATTTAAAAGCAGACTGTATCTTGCTCAGCATTTAGCATCCTCCCTGATTTTATAGGTCTCTTTAAATCAAATTTTTAAAATGACAATGTAGTTCAAAGATTTCACCAAATTTAATCAGTTAATTGAATCCTACCACATGGAGAAGGTTATGGAGTTGCTAGAGTTATGATATTTTAGCAGAATTTTAAAATCTCCATAAACATATTAAATGTTTTATTCTAAATATTTTGCTTTTTACATTAAAAGCTTTAATCAATCTGGAATTTATTTTTGTACTTTTATGGCTATTGTGTGGGAAAGATCTAATTTCGCATTTTTTCATAGAGTAAGACAATCTCTCATGATTTATTTTTAAAAATGTATCCCTTTTCTACTGATTCTGCTAAAAGTATGGTTTTATATTTAGAATTATTTATTTTCATGTCAGTTCTTGTTAATTATTCCTAACATATTGGCTTTATAAGGCAAATGATAGACTCCAAGAATTTTAAATCTAAATGTTGACATCTAGATATTAAACCAATAGAGGAGCATCATCCAAATAAAAAAAAAAAGACCATTGCTTTTTGGACTTAGTTATTTTTGTTGAAGAAATCACTGTACTCACTTTGAATCAAATGTAATCTTTTCTTCCAGATGTATTCAAGAGTTTGACAATGTTTTTGTATTTTGAATAACTGAGTCCCATACCTGTTTCACTTTCTGCTACATGATGGTTAAACCTTCTTAGGTGGCACTGTAAATTTCAGTACAGACTTAATTTATATTTTTTTATTATTGCAAGGATATATATGCCACGTTGAAGAACTGGAAGGATCCCCTAGAGAGTTTCTGTCTGGCATAACTATGCTTCACTAGGTAAAAGTATCTCATAGTACTGGAAAAATCTGAGAAATGGGAAGAAGGAATAGTGATGTAATACACACAAATATTTTTTAAAGCAGAAAAAGATGAACTTTATAATTTGATACTTGCTTTTGCATTTGAAGCAAAAGATTTATTTTTACTCAGAAAAGCTATCACATATCTGAACATACCATCTTACACAGATATTGTGTTTTATTTTCAATTTTAAATACAGTCCTAGATTCACCTTGTAGATTGGAAGTGTTACTTTTAGACAGTGCTCTCTGTGGTGCTAATTACAGAAAGGTATTGGTAAAAGAAGCTGCATCATATTATATGGGCTGAATGTGAAAAAAACACACTATTTTGACGTATATATCCTTGCAATAATTAAAAATATAATTTAAGTTCTGTATAACCTTGTGATTAGAGAAACTTTTTACTATGTCTGACTGATTCATGCACATATTTAAAAGAAGTAGGAAGCTCAATTTCTAATCAAGAATTTACAAACTTCCATTAAGAAATTTCACTTAAAAATTAATGGGAAATAAATAAGAGATCTTACTTATTTTAAAATAAAATGATATGATTTTTCTTAGAGTAGAAGTGAGAATGCCCTTGATAATTTGCTTCAGGCAATAGAATATATTTAATTCTTATATACACAAATATAACTTTGATTTCAACTTCTTATATTTTATTTCTTTTTAGTTTGAGATCCTAAAGACGAATGGAGCCAGAACAGCTGCTTCATCCTTGTTGTAGCAGATAATATTAAGTGTCTACTAGGAATTTGGCCCTCTATGATTACATTGGCAAATATATATTTCTCCAAGGAACCAGTCAATTGAGACCATATTTCAGAAACATATGAATTTTAATAACCTCAGGTTTAAGCTGAATTAGCCAACTAGGTGAAGACAGCTCTAGCCATTAGCTACAATTTTCTAGAGTTCCCATCTGCCAGGTGGTTTAGACCAGATCTCAAATAAAGGAAGAAATACATATCAAAAAGTTCCATTTGAAATCTAACTGTCCCCCTGCTACATCTGTGAATATAAATGTATTATATTTTAAATTCATTGTGTTATAAATCAAAGCCCTAAGCTTTCACTTGCATGATTAACAAAAAAAAAAGTCCAATCATTTCCTGGTATCTTCATCAATTATCTAGGTATCTGGAGAGGCATGTATGTCCAAATATGTAGGGGTTGGTTGGTTACCATTTGATATTTTGTGGTAAATCCTTGATCTTAGTGTTATTTACTTAACAATTATTGGTTATCTATTATATGCAAGATATAATTCTAGATACTTGGCATAATTAATATATAAGATATCAAAGGCCTCTGGCCTCCTGCAGGTAGTATTCTAATATTGCTGCCTTCACCATTTTTTCTGGGTCATTAATACTGTTGGTCTTCTGCCCTCACTGCTACCTAAGTCCTGGGCCCCGACCTCCAAGCTTCCCATCAGCTGCCTCTCGGTAGCTGCAGCCCTCTTCTAGGTGCCCTTTCTCTACTCAGGTCAAAAGTAAACTTCTTATGCTTCCTGGGACAAGCTCTTTCAAAGAAACTCACTACAGCAGAGCTCTTGCACATTTTATGAGACAGTTTTTTCTTTTATGCCAGTGCTCCGTAACCTTGGCTATGGATCAGAATCACTTAGTGAGATGTTTAAAGGATTCAGATCTTCTGTTTCACTTCATGTTGGCTTAATTAGAGCAATTAACAACAAAACCCCAACATCTATAATCTTAACAATCTCCCCAGGTGATTTTGATAGATGTGAAGCACAGCCTCATATTTCATGTAGTCCTATTAATCCCTTCAAATCTGAAACCTGTTGCTCAGTTTCACTCACTCTAGACCAGTGGTCGGCAAACTCATTAGTCAACAGAGCCAGATATCAACAGTACAACGATTGAAATTTCTTTTGAGAGCCAAATTTTTTAAACTTAAACTTCTTCTAACGCCACTTCTTCAAAATAGACTCTCTCAGGCCGTGGTATTTTGTGGAAAAGCCACACTCAAGAGGCCAAAGAGCCGCATGTGGCTCGCGAGCCGCAGTTTGCCAACCATGGCTCTAGACTATCCATGTGTTTGTTGTGGGCTTGCTTGTTTCATGATCCCAACTTTCTTTTCCATCCTTCTGACCCCGTACAAGAATTCTCAGTCCATCAGGTTAGTTTGAATATGCCCAAACTCTAATAGTAGATAAGCTCAGTTCACTCTCACAGAGCTCTGTAAAACTCAAAGTTGTGGTTTAAATTTTTTATGTCCCTGGGCTAGAACCAGCATTCCACATAACTACGATTTTTTCACTACTTACTAAAAAAAACAAAGGCAATGTGCATGAAGAACAGTGAGAGACTCCAGAGGGCATTGGTATCAAAACCCAGGAAACTAAGTAAATGTCATCTTCAATTCAGCCAAATACAGTTACTCATAAAATTTCCGTGGGAAAGAACATTATTAAAGATAAAGATAAATATTAGAACATTAATCTAACAAAAATATCTTTAGATTTGTCTAAGCTCCGCATCTGGAAATATGAAGTTATCTTTGGTAGGACAATGGTGGTAAAGAGCACATGCTGATGATGCAGAGCCAGTTGGATGGATTCAAGTCCTGGCAAAGACGCATTCTATCAGGGTGGTCAGGATAGTGTTTCACTTCCAGGCACTAGTTTCCCCTCACTGGAGCAGAAACCCTAGCAATGTCTACTTTATAGGGTTTTCCTGAGCATTAGTTTAAAAAATGTACATTAAGCACTTACTATAGTATGTAGTACATTTTAAGGACTCAAGAAACTTATGACAGTTATTGATATTATAATCATTATCATGATTAAATGTATGAAGTCAGAAGTCATGATGGGGCTTCCCTCTGGGTAACTTCTACAACAAAAGTATTATGGCATGTATCAATAAGCATTTCCTTTTCAATGGTCATTATGCATTAGTTATCATAAAACATTTTTTTAGGCCCTAACCAGTTTGGCTCAGTGGATAGAGCATCAGCCTGCGGACTGAAGGGTCCCAGGTTCGATTCCAGTCAAGGACATGTACCTTGGTTGTGGGACATATCCCCAGTGGGGGGTGTGCAGGAGGCAGCTGTTTGATGTTTCTAACTCTTTATCCCTCTCCCTTCCTCTCTGTAAACAAATCAATAAATTAAAAAAAAAAAAACATTTTTTTTTTAATTTTTAAAATTGATTTCTAGAGAGAGTGGAAGGGAGAGGAAGAGAGAGAAACATCACCAGGAGAGAGAAACATCTATTGGCTGCCTACTGCATGTCCCCCACCAAGGACCCAGCCTGCATCCCAGGCATATGCCCAGACAGGTGATCAAACCAGCAACCCTTCAGTGCACTGGACAATACCCAACCAACTGAACCACACTGGCTAGGACCATAATTTTTTTTTTTTTACTCTTTTTTTGGGGGGATGAGGGGGAGAGGGAGAGAAAGATTCTCAAAATCTCTCAAGTCATCATGAACAAGCCTGTTCCTATCTAAAGTAAAAATATATATCACTTTCTTTTGGTAAAAATAGCAGCTGTGTTTATATTCACAAAATATGTGTGATACGACTACAGTTCACAAACTATTTCTGGTTCAGTTAGGAGAGCTCAAAAGTTTACTGAATTTTTCAGGGGTTTACATTCTAAAAAATTATTTTAAGCAGATAATTTTTTTTACAACTTCTGTTCTCAAAGAGCACTTTCTAAGTAAATCTTTTAAATCAATGTAAGGGATAATTTTAAATACAAATTTTAAATAATGTACATTTCTGCTATGAAAGAACATAATTATGATACAAAATCGTTGTGAATTCTGTTGTTGTGGTTTTTTTATTTTATTTTATTTTTCCATCACCTTTTATCCCCTCTATACCTTCTTCCACTTCCCTATCCCCCTCCCCCCTCAAACACCACACTGTTGAACAGAATATCACCAACATAATGATCTGACTTCATTTATGAGCATCATAAGGGAATTAACTTATCTGACTGCTACCTATATCTAATCCTAAAACAGTTTTGCACTTCCTCTCCTCAAGTGCCCTTGTGAGAGTGACATCATTTTTAAACCTTGTGTGGCAATCCCTGATGCACCGCCTGCTGCTGAGGCACCTGGAAGTCCAACTACTTCCTTAAGATAATCCAACTTCTGGATGATTACCCAAAATGCTTCATTGTGCAGGCAACACTGTGGGCTCCAAGCAAATGCAGCCGATCTGCATGTCCCTGTGCAGGAAGGCTGTGGTGCTGGTGAGCAAGAACACCATGATACACCGGCCATCCCAGGACATCTGGAAAACAGCCCAGCTCTGGAAAAATCACTGTCTCATATCAGGGGAATTCGGGCCTTATGTTCACCAAGGAGGACCTCACTAACATCAGGTCTCTACTGCTGGCCAATAAGGTGGCTTGGACCACTGCCATGTGTGAAGTTACTGTGCCAGCCCAGAACACTGGCATCACCACTAAAATCTCCAGGTGTACCATTGAAATCCTGAGTAATGTGCAGCTGATTAAGACTGGGGACAGAGTGGGAGCCAGCAAAACCACACTGCTGAACCTGCTCAACATCTCCCTCTTCTCCTTTGGGCTGATCATCCAGCAGGTGTTTGGCAAGGGCAGCATCTACAACCCGGAAGTGCTTGACTTCCCAGAGAAAACGGCATTCCCACTTCCTGGAGGATATCTGAAATGTTGCCAGCATATGTCTGCATACTGGTTACCCAGCTGTTGCATCAGTTCCCGATCCTGTCACCGGTGGGTGTAAGTGGGCCCCAGCTTTGTTTGTGGAGACTGTTGACAACTTCCCACTTGCTGAAAAGGTCAAGGCCTTCTTGGCTGACCCACCAGCCCCTGTGGCCCCTGCCTCCTCTGCTGCTCCTCCTGCTGCTGCTGCTACTGCTGCAGACCCAACCAAGGTTGAAGCAAAGGAACAGTCAGGAAGTAGGACCAGAATATGGGATTTGGTCTCTTTGGTTAATAACCAAAGAGCAACCTCCTCAGCCAGCTTTATTTGTGAAACAAGGAAATAAAGGCTTGCTTCTCTTAAAAAAATAAAAGTTTTGCAAGTTGTCACTGGTTCATTGCTCAATATCTAATTAAAAGTGGTCTTTATAGAGCACCAGCATGGAGCTGAGGGAATATGCAATATAAGTTAATGGAATCTAACATACTTACTTACCTCTTTTCACCTTCTTTTTTTTCCATAAAAGGAGGAGTTAGTGATAAAATTTTGAGCATGTTTGCTATACTAGTAGTGTTATTTGTTTCTTTCAGAAAGTCTCAAATATTATAAAATTGAATATTTAGTTACTTTTAAATAAAATTTTGTTTTATACTGTAATGAATAACACTGGTTTTCAAAAGAAAATCTACTTACAATGTATATATTTACCTTTTGTAAATTATTATAATTTAAAAGTCTTATACTCCCTCCCAGTGATAGCTTCAGAATTTCCAAAATACAGGGAAATTCTAGGACATGGTTATCTGTTTGAAAGAACATCTCTTGACAGGGTGGTAAAATAGCAACAGCATCACTGTGACATACAGCTTTTCTATCTGCAATGGCTTGGGCCAACAAATAGTTATGTGGCTATGTAGGAGAAGGTGGCAGGAAGGAAGTACCTCCCTTTGTGCCACCATGGCTCCCTTTTCTGATCAACTTTTACAAAAAATAAAATTGGTCACAGTAACTTTAACTATAAAAGGGAGGAAAAATTAAGAAATTATAGTCTCTCACATTTCAAGTTATAAGCTCTGTACCTCAGTTACCAAAATCTAAGATATCAAATGCAGAAATAAAACCTAACACATCGTATACTTACTTCTAACAATCTGAGATTATCTTATATTATACTTGTGATTCTGTACTAGACCTTTTGTACATCTTGTGGATAACTATGACTTCCAAATATATTTCATTATGAGAAATAATAATTCTACGGTGTGACATAAAGAAGAGAACATGAAACAAAGCCTTTTTAGTTAATGAATCCATGCAGATTCAGCCTCAGGGCAATGGTGATAATGAAAAGGATCATATATTATGAATATTAACTATTCTATTGAATGACAAGGTTCATTTTTCCCTTCTGATACATAGAAACTACTAAAGAAAAACAAACGAACCAAAAAAAGCACCTGACTTTAATTCTCTTGTTTTATCTACAGTTTGAAGAGTTAATTTTTACCTGAGTAAAAAATCCTATATTAACAAAGAATTTCATTCTGGCACTACAACTCTTTCCCCATATTTTTTTTTCTGAAAGCTATTGAAGGAGACATTAGTTCCATTTCTCTAACATCTTAGCTGAGGACTTTAGGGATATAAACAATTATCCTCATCCGGCATAAAGCTGAATTTCCTGTCTTGGAAAGCAAATGTATACACAGTTTGATTTTACTTAAACCATTCTGTACCCTGAATTTCTAGTTTACTTGGACATATTTGCCACTTTCCTTTATTTCCTAGTGTGAAAACCTAATTGGCTATCTGTCTTATAGTTTTCCCAACAAAAATAAAAGATTACATTACTAAGTAAGCATTTAATAAGATAGAAGATCAGGATGAATGTATAAGATTCTTCTTTTGCCCCATAAATCCCCAAAGACAATATAAATAAATTTGAGAGAAAAAAAATTATTATTAAGAAGGAAAACTGGCCTTACAATCTCAGCCTAATGGGACATGCAGAAGAAATATGAATCATATTGCACCAGAGTTAAGTTGATAAAATGTTAGGTTGACAGATGTTTATGGAAAATGTATGTGCTTCCTCATAGGAAACTGCACATACAAGCTTTCATAACTTCCATAATATACTTGAATGATGTTTCCTTTGCTTGCTGTGTAACTATAACAAGTGGGCAAATATATAATGGTGAAGTCTAAATTTTTGCTGGTTAGTTTCATTCAAAATATTGAGATGCTGTTTTGTGAGTGACTCTGGTGAGTGACTACAGTAAATCCAACTAGATTAACATTAGTGCTAAGCTTTATCTCTATTGCTGTCATGTTTAGGTGTACACCGGTTTTGTTTGCCATGCTAACTCATATAAAATGCGCATTGTCAACGGCCTCCTCTTTCTACTTAACTATTTTTAACCTATTGCCCACTTTGTACTTTTGACATAATAAAGATGAAGAGATTGGTTCTGGTACAAATCGGGTTCTCATTAGAGTAAATTGAGTTCTTTAATCAACAACATATTTTTAAAAGAAATTAAAACCAATGTTTAGAGATTTCCTGGTTTTCTAATGGTTTGCTCTTCTCTTTTTAAAGTAGCCTTAAGCCAAAGTGAAGTTGGAGTTGGGGGGAGGCATGGAGAAGGGAAGATATGCAATCCAGAAGTTGGTTGACAAGACTTTTTTGATGTCTTCCAGTTTATAATGGAAAGTGAACTTCCCAGAATAGTATGAAAAGCAAGTGAATCTCATTATTCTTAGTAAAAAATTTAAATGCAAAACAGTTCTCAAAATGTTCATGTTTAAATTTTGTGCCTTTGTGGCAGATTCTTACTTCATAAGCAGTTTATTTGAAAAACAAATATCTACATGCCTAATTATCAAAGTACTAAATGGAGGTGGTAAAACTAATTTTCACAGTAAGAAAATTGCTACTTTTTGTATGTTTCCTTACTTGAAATAAATTGAGATATTCAGACATAATTATTACTACACTTGAAATAGATAATGTTTCTAAATCTTTTCTTTTTCAATAACTTGTTTTCTATAACTGTATGATCCACAAAAGAACTCTAAAACTTTTAGAGAAGCCTGGTTTTGTTTTGTCCAAAAATCATATTGGAAAGATCATATTGGTGATAATTTGACTCATTTCAGTTGATTTTCATTTTTTAATATGTTCTGTCATCTTATGGTCAAATATCTATCTGTTTCATTGCAATACTGTCATTTTTAATTATTTTGGTGACAACAAGTCTTTTAAAATATTTTTCTCATATAACGTATTAACAGGACATCATTAAAATTTAAAACATGTCCTCTGCAAATGACAATGTCAAGAGAATAAGGAGACAAGCCACAGAGTAGGAGGTAACAATATCCAAAACATACATCTTCTAAAGGATTGTTATCCAGAATATATAAAGAATTTGTAAAACTCAACTATAAGAAAACAAGCAACCCCATTTTAAAAATGGGCCAAAGACCTGAACAGACAAGCCACTAAAGAAGATATACAGATGGCAAATAGTGCTTCACATATGCCATCAGGGAAATGCAAACTAAAGCAATAATGTTATACCACTACACATCTATTAGAATGGTCATTCCAGAACACTGAAAACACCAAATTCTGGGGAGGATGCAGAAC
The DNA here is from genome assembly GCF_027574615.1 of Eptesicus fuscus. Lineage (NCBI taxonomy): Eukaryota > Metazoa > Chordata > Mammalia > Chiroptera > Vespertilionidae > Eptesicus > Eptesicus fuscus. Next base: position 86,716,723 of record NC_072475.1, on the reverse strand, counting down.
AACAGGAACTCTCATTCATTGCTCATGGAAAATCAAAATGGTTCAACCATTTTGGAAGACAGTTTGGTGGTTTCATATAAAACTAAACATACTCTCTCCATATGATCCAACATTGTACTCCTTGCTATTTATCCAAAAGAATTTAAACATATGTTTACATATTGTTCATGTCTGGAGAAATGGGTTATATTGGAACTCTCCATACTTTCCACTCACTTTTGCTTTGAACTCAAAACTGCTCTAAAATATAAAGCTTATCAACTGTATTACCTGAAATATATTTTCCTTTGAATTTTCAGGGGTTGTACCTTTTCCATTACATTCCAATATTTTAAAGCAGTTTTTCCCTTCCTTCACTTTTCAACATTGTATGGGGAAAGATTTATTCAAGTCTTCTCTTTGCAAAGAAGCAGAAGAGTAGGAAAGTTCTATAGTTCCTTTCAGTTTATCTGGATGTGTATAGATTTTCCTTTCAGATCGTATCCTTATATCAAGTTACTGTCCTGCATTGGACTAGCTTCATCTGTGACAGCCATTTGCATTCTTTTAGGGCTTGTCTGCTCAAGATTCTTCTGTTCTCTCTTTGGCCATGTTAGAAAGCCACCTAAACACTATGGTTGGTATTTTGTCTTTTTCTTTCTTTTTCCCCCAAGAACATTTCAGACAACCTCCTCTTAATGAAAATATCCGTTACTTCTAGAAATCTACCTCAATGACATATGAATTCACTTTCCAGGGTATATCACCTTCATCTATTCCTTTATTCTCCCCACTTTGGTTCTTAAATTTTGTATTACTTGAGTAAACTTTAAAAGATAGCCACTGATAGATTGAGATGCAAAACCCTGGTAGTTGCTGGTAATAACCACCAAGTTTTCTTTCTGTTCAACTAGGTTCCTTTAGTCTGGATTTACATACAGAGTTTGAATGTAAGTTAAATCAATTCCTCTTTCTTTGTGGTGTCTTTATCTGGTTTTGGGATTAAGGTAACGCTGGCTTCATAGAAAGAGCTTGGAAGTGTGCCTTCCTCTTAAATTTTTTAGAATAGTTTGAGGAGGATAGGCTTTAGTTCTTCTTTTAATGTTTGGTAAAACTCCCCTGTGAAACCATCCAGAACAGGGCTTTTGTTTGCTGGAAGTTTTTTTGATTACTGCTTCAATTTCATCAGTAGTTATCAGCCTATTCAGGTGTTTTTTTTTTTTTATTTTATTATTATTCCTAATTGAGTTTTGGAAGATTGTATTTTTATAGGAATATGTCAATTTTATCTAGGTTATTCAACTTGTTGGAGTAGAGTTGTTCATAATATTTTTTTTACAATTGTTTAAAATACCAATGGCATATTTCACAGACCTAGAACAAACTCTCCAAAAAATCATATGGGATAAAACAAGACCCGGAATAGCTGCAACAATCCTGAGAAAGAATAACAAAGTTGGAGGGATCACAATACCAGATATCAAGCTGTATTACAAAGCCACTGTTCTCAAAACTGCCTGGCACTGGCACAAGAACGGACACATAGACCAATGGAACGGAACAGAGAACCCAGAAATCAACCCAAGCCATTATGCTCAATTAACATTTGACAAAGGAGGCAAGAACATACAACGGAGTCAAGACAGTCTCTTCAATAAATGATATTGGGCAAAATGGACAGATAAAAGCAAAAAAAAAAAAAAATGAAATTAGACCACCAACTTACACCATACAACAAAAATAAACTCAAAATGAATAAATGTAGGAAGCGGCTCTAGGATCAAGCCTCGGGCTGACCGTGGCAGGGCCACAAACAAGTCCCAGCCTGGAGGGCAGAGCTGTCCTAGCATAATTAAGCCTGACCTGTCCTCCTCCCTAATTCCTTCCTAAGTAGCTAATGGGCTGCGAGAGGTGCAGCAAGTAAACAAAGCTTGATCAGGTGCATGTAACTGAGTAGACAAGAACTTTGTAATCATGCCCTTACTTTGCCTCCTGGAATCTGGCTATAAAATAAAGACTCGGATTACAGTCTGTGGTACTGTCTTTCCATCAGAGATGGCAGCATCCCACCTAGCACCCAGCTTTATTCTCTTATCTGTCTTTTCTTAATTCTTCACTGCCCCCTCTCAGGCTCACCAAACCTGGCCTTGCTGGCTCGGCACAAATAAAGGAATTAAACATAAGATGGGAAACCATAAAAATCTTAGAAGAATCCATAGGCAGCAAAATATCAGATATATGTTGTAGCAATATCTTTATTGTTACAGATCCTAGGACAATGGAAACTAAGAAGAAAATAAACAAATGGGACTACATCAAAAAAAAAAAGCTTCTGCACAGCAAAACAACAAGAGAGCCCACTGAATGGGCAAACATATTTGCCAATGTTATAGCCAATAGGGTTTAATCTCCAAAATTTATAGGGAACTCATACAACTTAACAAAAGGAAGGTAAACAATCCAATAAAAAATGGACAAAGGACCTAAATAGACACTTTTCAAAAGTGGACATATAGAAGGCCAAGAGACATAAAAAAAACATGCTCAAAGTCACTAATCATCCAAGAGATGCAAATCAAACTGAAAATGCGGTATCATCTCACACCTGTCAGAATGGCTATCATCAACAAATAAACAAACAACAAGTGCTGGCAAGGATGTAGAGATAAAGCAACCCTCATGCACTGTTGGTGGGAATGCAGACTGGTACAGCCACCGTGGAAAACAGTATGGAGTTTCCTCAAAAAATTAAAAATGGAACTCCCATTTGACCCAGTAATACCACTTCTAAGAATATATCTCAAGAAATCAGAAACACCATCAGAAAGATATATGCATCCCTATGTTCAGAGCAGCATTATTTATAGTAGCTAAGACTTAGAAACAGCCTAAGTGCCCATCAGCAGATGAGTGGATTAGAAAACAGTGGTACATCTACACAATGGAATACTATACTGCCATAAAAAAGAAGGAACTCTTACCATTTGCAACAGCATGGATGGACCTGGAGAACATTATGCTAAGGGAAATAAGCCAGTGTGAGAAAGATATATACTACACTAGAGGCCCGGTGCACGAAATTCGTGCACAGAGGGGGGTTGTCCCTCAGCCCAGCCTGTACCCTCTCCAATCTGGGACCCCTCAAGGGATGTCCGACTGCCCGTTTAGGCCCGATCCCAGGGATCGGGCCTAAACGGGCAGTCGGACATCCCTCTCACAATCCAGGACTGCTGGCTCCCAACTGCTTGCCTGCCTGCCTTCCTGATTGCCCCTAACCGCTTCTGCCTGCCAGCCTGATCACCCCCTAACCACTCTGCTGCCAGCCTGTTTGCCCCCAACTTCCCTCCTCTGCCGGCCTGGTTACCCCTAACTGCTCTCTCCTGCAGGGTTGATCACCTCCAACTGCCCTCCCTTGCAGGCTTGGTCCCTCACAACTGCCCTCCCTTGCAGGCCGGGTGCCTCCCAACTGCCCTCTCCTGCTGGCCATCTTGTTGTGGCCATCTTGTGTCCACATGGGGGCAGGATCTTTGACCACATGAGGGCAGCTAAATTGTGTGTTGCAGTGATGATCAATCTGCATAGTTATTCTTTTATTAGATAGGATAGAGGCCTGGTACAGGGGTGGGGGCCAGCTGGTTTGCCCTGAAGGGTGTCCCGGATCAGGTGGGGGTTCCCTTGGGGCGTGGGGCAGCCTGAGCGAGGTGGTTTGCAGGCGGGCCACGCCCCCTGGCAACACAAGCGGAGGCACTGGTATCTGGAATTTATTTTCCTTCTACAATTGAAACTTTGTAGCCTGGAGCAGAGCCAAGCCTGGGGCTCCCTCCGAGGCCCGAAGCCATTTGTTTTGGGGTTATAATTGAAACTTTGTTGCCTTAAGCAGGTGGGCCCGGCCAGGGTGTGCTGAAAGCTTTGCTTCCCCTGTTGCCAGCGGCAACCCTGGCCTGCTCTCTCAAGCTCCATTCTGCCGCCATTTGTTTGAATTTGTTTACCTTCTATAATTGAAACTTTGTAGCTTGAGTGGAGGCTTAGGCCTGCAATGGCTGGCAGAAAGCTTGGCTTCCTCTGTTACCTAGGAAACCTTGCTCTCTGTGGCTGTAGCCATCTTGGTTTGGGTTAATTTGCATACGCGCTCTGATTGGATGGTGGGCGTGGCTTGTGGGTGTGTCAGAGGTATGGTCAATTTGCATATTTGTCTATTATTAGATATGATGATATCACTCATTTGTGGAATATAATGAACAACATAAACTGATGAACAAAAATAGATCCAGAGACATAAAAGCATTGAACAGACTATCCAACCTTGGAGGGGGGAGGGGGATGGGTAAGAGAACAACCAAAGGACTATATGCATGCTTATAAGCATAACCCATGGACACAGACAGTAGGGGATGAGGGAATGTGCTGGGGGTGGGAACAGCTGGGGAGAGGTCAATGGGGGAAAAGGGAGACATATGTAATACTTTCAACATTAAAGAATACTATATAATAAAAGGCTAATATGCAAATTGTCCCCTCAACTGGGAGTTCAATCAGTTCGATCAGGGGGAGTGCCGGCCCACCAATCTCTCATGGCCCCTCACTTCAGCCTTCCCTGCCCCCAATCAGCACCCTCAACTCTGATTGGGGTTCAGGGCCAGCCAGCCAACCTCCCACACCCCCTCCCCCCAGCCATCCCGGCCAGATTGGCCCCGATCGGGGCGGCCTGGCCTGACCCCATGTGTCCATAAATTTGTGCATGGGGCCTCTAGTTTAAATTATAAATACATACATAAATAAATTCTTCATTGTTTGTGTGGGCATTTTCCCTCATTCTGGTTCACAACTGTGTATATGCTATCTGAACCCAGTTTATCTGCTACTCTAAATCTATTCAAGTATGTCTCTCCAGGGTCTTGGCCACTTGCCTTGCTCCTTGGCCAAAGTGGTTCTAGCAGAGGGTCTAGGATAATCCCAGAGTGGTAAAGCTCTGGGAGCCAATACTGATATCAACAGTATAGACTGAAGGACACTTTGTTTGGTGCCAAATGACAAGAAGATATCCCTGTGCCTGCACAATGGTTGGATTATGCCCAAGAAAGCTTGGATTTCTTTGATGACTTCCTAGAAAATCAGCCAGATTAAACAAAACTGGCATATGGGCCACTAATGTCCTGAGGGAGAAATTTTGACCAAAGACATAAAGAAGGCAAGAAAGATTCAGCAAAAAATTGATCTCTATCCTCCTCTGGCTGTCTGTTTCCAGATGCCTGGGTTTCCATGTGCTTCTCTGAATAGACTTCATGTAACTGAGCAACAAAATGTTTTTTAAGTCAAAGCTGTGGCCAGCTCTGGCATGTACCATCTTGTGTTTGCTGTCCATCTTCCTTGCTTCACTTTCCTTTATCCTTAAATTGTTTCCCTGGAATTGTATACCCCAATGGAATATCTGTTAAGTTTTTGCCTAAAGATCTGTTTTCTAAGGAATCAAGATTAAGATTGTATATGTGTGTTGCCTTGACCTTCTTGGTGGGGTTCAGAATCTGAAGGAGGGGCCAATACACAAATGAAAATTCTATACAAGAAATATGAATTTAGAAGGCATTGGGGGTCAGGTGGAGCCTCTTTCTTGAAGAGACACACCAACTTTTGGCCTGGTCTGCTTTTTATTTACTTGAATACACATTTGCCCTTTAGCAAGGCATACAGGCAGATCAAAGGTAAAGTTTGGTAAACAGTATAAGGATTATCAGGTTAGGAAATTGCCTTGAGCCATTGAGCCCACAGCAGGGCAGTATTATGCTGATTTTCAGCCCTGCTCAATATCAAAGTCCATTGGCCTTCCAATGTTTCTTTTTGTATTATTATGCTAACTGCTGTTTGCTTTAGCCTCTGGCAGTATATGATCCAAAAATGTGTTTCTCACTCTTTTTTAGCATTCAGTCAGTATAATTCCTTGAGTTATATCAAATATGTTCTTTTAACATTAGTATATAGTGCTACTACAAATCTCATTTCCTATAATTTACATGAGTGTTTCAATGGAATATTTCAAAAGGATGGCTATGGGACTTCTAATTCACCATTATTTTGTCCTGTGGTATAAACATTTTATTTTTATAACTGATGCATTAAATACATAGATATTTCTATGATCAAGCAGTTTGGTTAGGAAAGCTAGAAAGAAAAATAAAAGTGAGAATAAGTACAATAGAAAATGTGGAAATTTTTTTTTTGGTCTTTTTCTTTTTCTTTTATAGATTATTGACCATGATGTGACCATTGAAACAGAAATCCTTAAGTGAATGTGTTTCTGTTGTTATTTATAGAACAGTTTCTTATGTTTGAAATTATTTACATTCTAGTTTGAAACAGAAAATAAAGCAGAAAAATGTCAGACATCTGTTGTCCAATAATCACTTAAAATTGGTAACTGAATGTAAATTTTAAATGTAGATTGAAATTCCTCCCTAGTAAATTAATTGAAATGCTGATGTCAAGTAGCTTGTTGCACTGAATTCTGATGGCAGAGAATGATAATGCTCACTTAAAAACACCTAACACCTTTACTTCTTGGGCACCATGATAATCCACATTTTGTGCCAATTCATTTAGGTAAGCTTACATGTTTCAGTTTGGGATAGTAGAATTTGTTTAGAGGTGATAATTATGTCATTTCTGGCCTAAAATTTTCCCTGTGGACCTCCATGCCTTTCCTCTTCTCTTGCCAGCCATCAAGTTTCAGATGACCCTGTGGAGGGCCCCCATGCTTTAGGTCATGGTGAACTACTAGATAGAAAGCACTGAGTTTGGAAGGGCAGTGTGGAGCCCAATCCTCAGTCATGCTACCCATCAGCCATATTGGAATGTGTGGTTAATGAGAAATGTCCTTTTGTTTTAAGACATTAGAATTTTGAGGTTAACTATCATGGTCAGGCAACCTAACATTTTTATTCAGTAATCAATAGTTATATTATAGCACAAAGTATATTTCAAAAATTGAATAAAAGTAAATTTGGTATTAATATCACAATAATCACTAGTAATATAATTTCATAAATTATAAAAAATACTAAAATCAGAAATCTTATTTATGAACCTGTCTTGCATATTTAGTAAACCTAATTAAAATGCAAGTTTTTATTTTCCATGTATAATAAACTTTGGGAAAGCTTGTTGTTAATATAAATTGAAAATATTATTGCTCACAGAAGACACATATCTGAAAGTATAAAGTTGCTGTTAAGAAAGTTCATAATAATCTTTGAAATCTATTATCCTATATAATAAAGAGGTAATATGCAAATTAACCTTCACTCCATAATGCCCTCACAGATGGTGGCATTAATTTGCATATCACCTCTTTATTATATAGGAAGGATATTATGCAGCAGGCCTGACTGTTGCTGTCCGGTGGAAATGCAGCAAGTACAATAAAAGTTGGCTCCAAAACAGCCTGTTTCTTGGTGAGTCAGGGCAGGAGGGGGTCTTGAGAGTTCTTCTGCTGGCTGCTCAGGAAACAGCACTGATGCTGCCGCAGGAGCCAGAGGGGAGGAGGCGGTAACCGCCATTTTGGAGCCAGAGCGGAGGAGAGCCAGGGAGCAGAAGCAGAGGAGGTGGGGCCACAGCGGGAACCAGAGAGGAGGTGGGAGGGGAGAGGGAGCTGAGGAAGCAGGGCCACTGCAGGACCTGGAGCGGAAGAGGTGGGGCTGCCTCTGCTCCCACAGCAGTGGCGGGTGGGCCGCAGTTCAGGAGCCTCTGGGAGTGGCGGCGCCAGGCCATCCAGCACTGCATCCAGTCCCTGAGGCATGCCCACCAGTACCGTGATGCCAACTGCCCACAGCTGTCCTGCCAGAAGATGAGGTGGGTTGTGCAGCACACCAAGGGCTGCCAGCGCAAGACCAATGGAGGTTGCGGAGTCTGCAAGCAGTTCATGGCCCTTTGCTGTTACCATGCCAAACACTGCCAAGAAAACACATGCCCCATTCCCTACTGCCTCAACATCAAGCAGAAGCTCCACCAGCAGGAGATACAGCACCGCCAGCTGCACGCGTAGCTCATGAGCCAGCAGATGCCACCATCAACACCCACACCATGCCTCAGCTGAGTCTGCCTTCCCCTCCTTCAGCACCACCCTGGCCCCCCACACTGCATCCCAGCACACCCTGGACACCACAGCCCCCAACTCTGCCCCAGACCTCGCCTGTGAGCATGTCACTAGCCGGCTTCTCCAGCGTGGCCAGAACTCAGCCCCCCACCACAGTTTGCCCTGGGAAGCCCACTCACCAGGTGCCAGCCCCACCGTCCCCCGCCCAGGCCCACCTGCAGCAGTGGAGGTGCCCGGCAGATTGCACATGAGGCAGCAGCAGCAGCACCTGTACTGGGTGAGCACCAACAACAGTATGCCCCTGAGGCACAGTGACCCCCGAGAGCCAGATGGCCCCCATGGGCCTGAATATGACCCAACCAGGTCAGTGGGCCTGTTATTCTGCCCCCAGACCCCCAGCAGTGGCAGCCAGCACCCATTCCCCAGCAATAGCCAATGTGAGGCATGCCCAGACCCGTGATGTCTCTGCAGACCCAAGGTACAGCCACCTCAGAGCATCTCTCTGCAGGAACTGCTGTGGACCCTGAAGTTTCCCAGCCCCCCACAGCAACACCACATGCTCAACATCCTCAAGTCAAACCCTCAGCTGATGGCAGCTCTCATCAAATAGCACACGATCAAGTAAGTGGCCAGCCAGCCCGGCCTTCAGCTCTAGCCGAGCCTGCTGAATCTGAATACCCTGCAAGCCAGTGGACCACAACTTGCTGTCCTTCTGCAACATCAAGCAATGAGAGGCCTAAACCCCCAGGGCCAGGCCTTGAACATCATGAACCCGGGGCACAACCCCAGCATGGCGAGTATGAACCACAGTACAGAGAGATGCCGTGGAACAGCAGCAGCAGCAGCAACAGCATTGCGAGAGGCATGTCTGACTGCAGTCGGACATCCCCTGAGGGGTCCCAGGTTGGAGAGGGTGCAGGCTGGGCTGAGGGACACCCCTCCAGTGCATGAATTTTGTGCACCGGGCCTCTAGTTATTATATAAGCATGAAAGTCTTCCTTTTTAGAATTTGGGTGAATGACACAATCCAGTTATGGAATGAATAAATAAAAATAATTTTCAATAATTAAAATATGATGTTACTTACATGTACCCCAGAAAATAGCAGGCACTCCATATCCACTGTGTTCACTGAAAACAACCTCCACCCAACCCAAGGCAATTGTTTCTCCCCTCCCTTAAAACATTGTGCAGAAAGATACAATATAAAACGAACAAAGAGCACCCCTGAGGAAGAAAGTTTCATACCCTAGGATCATCAAAGAACAAAGAATAAATTGAGTAAGGAACTTATAACTCTGGAATAACTTTAATTATAATCCTCTGAAAGATGTTGACAGAATGATATATTCCTAAAAATAGTGACAGAAATTAAAATTTTAAAGATTTAAATCAAAATCTCAGCAAACAAAAATAAAATTATGTTCAGAGAGAAAGAGCTAAGCAGTGATCTATAAATATGAACAAAGGCATTCTCCCAGAAAGCAAAGCAAAAGTTTGAAAAGGTAAGACACTGAACGTAAACCTAGCAGTTACAACACCTAAGTAAATCTTCAGAATGTGAAAATGGAAAATATTCACAATGCTGCGCAGGTGTAAATAACAAAATCTAATTTCAACCAAATTATTTTAGGAAAAAACAAACATCGGTTTAATGTACTTGTAGTGAAATTGATTTTGTAGTAAGAACGTTATTTTGTTTATATAAACATAATACATTCTAAGCTGGAATTGAATTTAAAAATCCAGATTCTGAATAACAGGGCTAGGTTGTTGACCTTAAAAGTCTAAAACCACAGGGCTAAAAGTGTTTTTGTTATTATCAGAAAATATTGGTACACAGCTAGTTTAATACTAGAAATATATTTAGCCCTGGCTCAGTTGGTTGGGCATTGTCCAGTGCACCGAAAGATTGCTGGTTTGATTCCTGGTCAAAGCATATGCCTAGGTTTCAGTGGGGAGCTTTCAGGAATATTGATGTTTGCTCCCACATCAATATTTCTCTTTCCCTCCCTCCACTTCATCTCTCCCTAAAACTCAATAAGAATATTTTTTCCATAATTGAATGAGATCATGTGATATTTATCTTTCTCTGACTGGCTTATTTCATTTAGCATAATGCTCATCTAGTTCCATCCATGCGTTGCTAATGGTAAGAATTCCTTCTTTTTTACTGCAGTGTAGTATTCCATTGTGTAGATGTACCACTGTTTTTTAATCCACTCATCTGCAGTTGGGCACTTAGGCTGTTTCCAAATCTTAGCTATGGTGAATTGTGCCACTATGAACATAGGGGTGCATATATCCTTTCTGATTGGTGTTTCTAGTTTCTTGGCATATATTCCTAGAAGTGGGGATCACTGGGTCAAATGGGAGTTCCATTTTTAGTTTCTTGAGGAAACTCCATACTGTTCTCCACAGTGGCTGCACCAGTCTGCATTCCCACCAGCAGTGAAGGAGGGTTCCTTTTTCTCCACATCATGGCCAACACTTGTTGTCTGTTGATTTGTTGATGATAGCCATTCTGACAGGTGTAAGATGGTACCACATTGTCATTTGGATTTGCATCTCTCAGATAATTAGTGACTTTGAGCATGGGTGGAGGTAAGGAGGAGAGATCAACGAAAGGACTTGTATTCATGCATATAAGCCTAATCAATGGACTCAGACAACAGGAAGGTGAGGGCATGAGTAGGGAGGAGGGGGGAAAATGGGAGGATAAAGACACATATGTAATACCTTAATCAATAAAAAAATTAAAAAAATAAAAATAAATAAATAAAAGAGAAATTTTAGCCCTAAAAGAGAATATTATTTAAAAAGAAATACATTTAACTATAAAATATAAAAGAAATACTCCCAGTTGTATATCTAATTGGCTATTTTCCCATGACACTATTTTATTTTATTTTTTTGAGAAAATGACCAGTGGAATATAAAATTTGAATCTCTCTGATATCTGATGACCATGTTTTGTTATCAGGTGCACACCCTTTATACACAAAATAAAAACTTGACAGAATAATTTAGGGGACTAAAAAGTGCTGTGAATTCACATAGTACACTGTCAAATTCAGATAAAATTCCAGTGATGTCAACCTATAAGATGGGATGGTGAGGAAGAGAAGAGGTGTACCTAAATGCATGCTTTATTCTTTACTCAGGATAGTAGGCAGTTATAACTCTGTAATTCATTACAAAAGCAGGTTTAAATAGCTGTAATAAAAGTATGGGAGGAAGTATTAGAATAAAAGTAGCTGCATCACTTTAAAGCAATAGATAAAAATGAATGGTACAAAAAATATTCATCAAAATCACAAAGAGTAAGAAGGATAGGGAACTTAAAATATAGTAAATAGAAAAGAAAATAATATAGAAATTATAGGGTCACACTGTAGTTATAATTATATCTGCAGTTATAATTAATGTAAATAAAAGTTACTTGATATTTATCTATTAAATGATAAGATTTGAGAACATTTATTTATTTTAGTAGCAGAAATTAGGACAACCTAAAAATCCATTCACATTGAGAATAACTATATAAACGTTTACATGCCCATACTATTCAATATTGTGCTGTAATTAGTTAAAATGAATGATGGAGATGAATAAACACTGATCTGTAAGGGAAGCAAATAATTAAACACTGGCTAATATATAGCACTAGCTAATAATAATAAATATATATATACATATATACACACACACATATACATATATATAACTAAAATATGCTATATGTTAGATAGGTACATATGTTTAATTTTTTGTTCAAAAAAGACCAGTGGTGTGCATTGAACTCATAAATATGCCTATTTATCATTAAGGGAGTAGAATAAAGTAAATCATCAAAATAAAATTTAGCCTTATTAATAATATTTTAATTTTTAATGGGTATGTTCATACATTACATGTATAATTAAAATTTAATTTGAAATGTTAAAATTATGGGTGAGAAAGAGAACTACATTATTAGCTATTAGTTGGCTTTTGGTTATATATTATTCATGCTGTCTGTCTTTAAGCATAGCATCCTTATGAGGATTATATAACAATATATATGATAAAACGTTATGAAATGTGAAACATAATAGAAATTCTAGATTTGATTCAAGGATTTTTTTGCTTCAGGCAAAATGGTTTTTAACATTGTCATAATGAAACCTTTGCCAACAGGAATATTAATGACCATTATGCTATTGGAAAATGCCAGAAGCTAAGAAAAAATTAATTTCCTCTCAATCATTTCCCTTTCAGAGCTGTGTGAATAGGAATCATCTGATAGATAGAAGAAACCTATGATGAAACTGTCAGTGCACAGAATAAAAAGAGTAGTATAAATATGTGGGGAAAACAACACTTATATGCATTAGGGTTCCATAAGTAGAAGGAAACAAGTCTTTAAATAGGCATTTTGGAAAGCAAAAAAAAATATTTAAAGGTGAAAGCTTGATGGAAGGTATGGCTTTGCTGAATTAATGAAGCAGTGGCTGTGGTATATTGTTAGAGACAAGTTGAAATGTATGAGTATTACAGGCTTCAAAGCTAGAAAGTATCATGCTCATAATCTGACTAAACTCAGCTATTCTAATGATAGATTATCTAAAAAGTGGTACATTATATGGCAGTATCAAAGTAACAGTTTGTGAAGCAAATGTAATCTGAGAAATCACAATTTTCATGCTGTAGTCCTATGATATTTCTCCCCATACTTCAGGGAAACTCACAATGGTAGATTTTTTCCTATTTACTTTGATCACCAGCAATGACCTTTTCCAACGATATACCCAACTACCATTATATCCAGTGAAACCGTCTATAAAACTTAAAGGTATTGGTCTAACTTTTCCACTGGCAACCCAAACCTTGTCTTTTTTCTATATTCTGCATCTCAGCGTCCTGGTTGTTCAAGATAATACCAGTAATATCACTTTGAGAATCACCTACTTGCAGTTAATAATAAAGAAATAATAAAGCCTATTACATTTTCCCCTAAATATTATTCAGGTCTAACTATATCCAGCCCCTCCTTATTCTGTCCCAATCTAAATTCCCATCATTTGCAAAATACTGAAAAATATAGACAAATCCCAAGTATATAAGTTGATAATTTTTACATCACATTGAACACACAAAACATAAGTAAGTAGATCAAGAAATTGAGTCATAACAATAACACATGGGTCCCTTATCTAATCCTTAACTACTTTTCCCACCCAAAGATTAAGACTAATATAATTTTTAAAATATATTTTTATTGATTTCAGAGAGGAAGGGAGAAGGAGAGAGATATAGACACATCAATGATGAGAGAAAATCATTGATCGGTTGCCTCCCGCACACCCTCTACTGGGGATTGAGCCTGAAACCTGGGCATGTGCCCTTACTAGGAGTTAAATTTCCCGGTTTATAGGTCAACACTCAACCACTGAGCCACGCTGCCAGGAAAAAATATTATAATTTTTAATACCTAAATTAGTTTTATCTGTTTTAGAACAGTATGTATTTACCCTATTATTAACCTGACTTCTTGGCTTGGCATTAGGTTTGTGGGAACCATCCTCAGAGCATAGCTGGTTCAATCTCATTACTATGTAATATTCCTTTCTATGGCTAGAGCATAACTTACTTACCCTTTCTATTCCTAATGGGTATTTCAATTGGTTCCAGTTTAGAGCTATAGAAAATGATGTAAATATTCTTGTACATATTTTTAATGAATGTACGCATGCATTCCTATAAGCACAACCAATGGACACAATACACTGCGGGGGTGGGATGAGGGCAAGCGACAGGGGTAGAGGAGGCTGGGGGAAGATCAATGGGGAAAAAAAGGAGATATGTGTACTACTATGTGTAATACTTTAAACAATAAAATTAAATTAAAAAACAAACAAACAAACAAACAAAAAAGAATGGAATTGCTGGGACATAGGCTATAAATATGGTAACATTTAGAACTCAATTAAGTAGTTGTGTTATTTGGACACTTAATGATTATTGCATAATGTATATAAATATTGAATAACTAAGATACACACTTGAAACTAATAGGATATTGTATGCCAATTATACTTCAACAAAAAAGTGGTTAAGAATTCCAGCTGGTTTGGCGTAATGGATAGAGCGTTGGCCTGCGAACTGAAGGGTCCCGAGTTTGATTCTGGTCAAGGGCACATGCCTGAGTTATGGGCTTGATCACCGGTAGGGGTCATGCAGGAGTCAACCAACCAATCATTCTCTCTCATCATTGATGTTTCTATCTCCCTCTCCCTTTATCTCTGAAATCAATAAAAATATATTTAAAAAAAGAATGACAGCTGACTCATGAAAAAGGCATTAATTGCTATCATAGATAGATAGATAGATAGATAGATAGATAGATAGATAGACAGATAGATATAAAATATATATAGCCCTATCTGATTTGGCTTAGTGGATAGAGAGTTGGCCTGTGGACTGAAGGGTCCTGGGTTCAATTCCAGTCAAGGGCACATGCCTGGGGTTGTGAGTTTGATCCCTAGCAGGGGATGTGCAGGAGACAGCTGATCAATGATTCTCTCTCATCATTGATATTCCTATCTCTCTCTCCCTCTCCCTTCTTCTCTGAAATTAATGAAAATATATTAAAAAATAAAATATATCTATGCTAATAAAAGGGTAATCTGCTAATTAGACCGGATAGAGGGGACCTCTTCCGGATGCCATTCCGGATGTCCTTCCTGACAAAGCTGGGGGTGTGGCTGACCTGCAAACTCCCCCTGGCCCCTCGCCCAGGCTGGCCCTGCCCCCCAGCAGGGACCCCAACTCCGATCCGGGGCCCCCTTAAGGGCAGGCCAGCTGGCCCCCACCCATGCACCAGGCCTCAATCCTGTATAATAAAAGGGTAATACCAGGTGTACTGGTTAATAAGGCAGATTTTGTAATCAAAGAAAACATGATAATTTCAAGACAAACGTCAAAAGTGCTTTATTCAAAGTAATGTCCATTGCTAGCTACACATTTCCCCCATCTTTCAGGTAATTTGTGGATACCATCCCAATAGAACTTTTCTTGTTTTGAGGCAAACCATTCAGAGACCCAATTTTCTACTTCTTGGTACGTTTTGAAGTGCTGCTCAGAAAGTGCGTGTGCCATCAATCAGAACAAGTGATAATCTGGAGGAGCAAGGTCTGGTGACTACAGTGGGTGGGTTAATACTTCCCAGGCAAGATCTTTTAATGTGTCTTTAACTGGTTTTGAAGTGTGTGATGTTGCATTATCATGAAGCAAAATTACTTTGCTGTGTCTTCTGGTCGTTTTATGATCAAAGTGTGGTTCAAATTGATTATTTGTTGTCAGTAGCTATCAGTATTAATGGTTTCACCTGGTTTTAGAAGCTCATAATACACCACACCTTCCTGATCCCACCAAATGCAGAGCATTGTCTTCTTTCCTAAGCGATTTGTCCTTGCAGTCAATGTTGGTGGTTGACATGGATCAACCCATGATTTTGTGCATTTGGGAGTCTCAAAATAAATCCACTTTACATCGCCAGTCACAATTCAATGCAAAAATACTTTCTTTGGTGCCATTGAAACAACATTTTACTGATAACTTTTTGGTTTTCAATTTGTCTTTCGTTCAGTTTATGTGGCACCCATTTTCCTTCCTTTAAAATCTTTTCCATTGCTTGTTAACAATCAGAAATTGTTTTCTGAGCAACATTTAATCTTTCTGCAAGTTTTTTTTGAGTTTGACACACATCTTCATCCAATAATGCTTGTAATTGTTGGTCTTCAAACTTTTTCGGTTGACCTGGATGTTCTTTGTCTTTCACATAGAAATCATCACTTTTAAAGCATTTAAACCAGCGTTAACAAGTATCTTGAGATGGAGCATGTTCATCATAAGCTTTCTGAAGTATATGATAACTTTTTCTTCAAAATAAAGCAATGAATTAAAACTTCCCACAAATGCTCTATTTTTGGCACACAATTCTACATTTTTAAGCATAAAAATATTTATGATGTTAACACCTTCAGAAAATTTGACATATGAAGTTTTGAAGTTTGCTGTCAATACAACAAAGTAGCATACATATCAAATTGCATATATATCAACATATGTGTAACTCCATCTATTGAAAGAAATCCACATTATTAACCAGTACATCTAGTATGCAAATAGACCCTAATGAAAGAACAACCAGAACAACCACTGGACCAGTCACTATGAGGCACACTGACCACTTCTTGGTCCCTTTCCCCAACCGGCAGGCTCCAATCACCTGATGGCCACCCGCGGCAGGGACAGGGCCTGCAAGTGGGCGGGAACAGCCAACCTCTTGGTCCCTTGCCCTGGCTGTCAGACATGGATCACTGATGGTGAATGGGAAACCAGGGGTGGGTGGCAGCAGGGGGGCAGGGCCAGCTGCGGGCAGCTGGGGAAGATGGCCCTGATTGCAGGCCAGGCCTAGGGACTGTACCCACACATGAATTTCATGTACCAGGCCTCTAATCCTATCTAATAAAGAGGGAACATGCTAATTGACCATCACACCCTCACAAAGATGGCAGTGCCCACAGCCACATGATAGCGGCGCCCAGTCCCCTCAGCCCCACCGGGGTGGTAGGTGTGCATCACTGCAGGGCCCATCCCCAGGTGGATCCAGCTGCTCTGTGTGCCTGTCTCTGGAGCTCCCCAGTCCCCTCAGCCCCCCAGCTACCCAGGGCTGGCCCAAGGTGCAGGCAAGCCTTGGATAGCAGCTTCCCAGCCACTCAGGGCCAGCCCAAGGCACAGGCAAGCCTCTGATAGTGGCTGCCCAGCTGCCCAGGGCCAGTCCAAGGCATAGACAAGCCTCGAATGGTAGCTTCCCAGCTGCCCAGGGCTGGGCCGAGGCACAGGCAAGCCTTGGATGGCGGGTGCCCAACCAACGCCCAAGGCGCAGGTAACCAGGGCTGGGCCGAGGCTTGTGCTGCTGGCAGTGGCAGCAGCAGAGGTGTGATGGGGATGTCACTTTCCCCTGATGGTAGGATCACCTCCTACCCCTGAGGGTTCCCGGACTGTGAGAGGGGGCAGGACGGGCTGAGGGACCCCCCTCTAGTGCATGAATTTTCATTCACCAGGCCTCTAGTATATATATAAATCTTTATTGTTGAAAGTATTACATATGTCCACTTTCCCCCCCACCACTGACTGCTTCTAGCAAGCCCCAGTGCCCCACCCCAGGCCTTCACCACACTGTTATCTGTGTCCATGGTTATGCATATATACATACAAGTTCTTTGGTTGATCTCTTCCACCCACCCAAGCTCCATTATAGATGTTATGGTTGAACTCATTGTGGTTTAAATTTTTATTCATTGATGACTAATAATGTTGAACACTTTTCAAATATATTGCCTATGTAAATATCTTATTTTCTGAAGTATCTCTAAGTTATTTTTCTATTGGATTTTTAATATTTTTTTCTCACTAATTTAGAATATATAAAAATGTCTATTGTTTAAAATTATACATGTATATAGTAATATATAATTCCCATAAAGTGGAAATTTTATATATAATATCTATTTTATATTTATAAATACTAAAATGTATATGTATACCATATATACTGATTTTTCAGTGGGAAGGGGAAGTGGGAAGAGATTTACCAGATAATTTATATGCATAACCCATGGACAAACATTAGTTCTGAAAAGGCTTGGGTTGGAGGTGGGAGTGGGATGGAGGGGCTCAATGAGGGAAAATAAGGGGATATCTGTAATATTTTTAACAATAAAGATAATATATATATATAATATGTATATATATATATATACACAATATATAGTCTAAATAATTATATAAAAATAGTATGTATAATAAATCATATATATTAAAATATACACTAAATATATACCTTATATATTGATATAATTATAAATATTAAACTATTAATTAAATTATTTATATGTATATATAATATATTTATATTCATATAGCTCCCACTATCTAACTTGGATTTTCTCTATCTCAATGGTATTTTCTAAGGACCAAAATTGTTAAATTCTTATGTTTTTATGATGAGCTCTTTTTTGTGACTTATTTCACACATCTTTGCCTACATCAAAGTGAAGAAGCTATTCAGTATTTCTTTCTGGAATTTGTAATGAATTTCTCAAATTTAAGTGTATAATCCCTGTAGATTGTTTTTGCACATGTCATAAGAATATTTCTTAACCCTTTTTTACATAATGAGAAAATTTTACAAGTTAAATCTCTCTTGATTGCTTTGTTATCATTGTCATATATTTTAATTGTAAATGTTACACATATTAAAATACAGTATTATTGTTATTATTATTGTTTCCAGTTAACTTATTTTAAATTTTTTCATGTATATTTATTCCTTTTTTTGTACTTTTCATTTTTTCTATACTTTTATGATTCCATTTGGTATCATTTTCCTTCAACTGACAAACTTTACTACTTGTTATGGTGAAGTTTTGCAATTTAGAAATTGTCTCAGCTCTTAGATATCATAAGAGACATTTATTTTGCCTTTAATTCTTTTTTTTTTTAAGGGTATTTTATCTAAGTTCTAAATTCTATGTTGGCTTCATGTTTTTTTCCATTTCCTTCTGGATTCCAGGGTTTCTGTTTAAATATTTTAATCAATATTATCAATATTTTTGGTACTCATTTGAGGAATATAAAATGTCTTTTTCTTGAGTTACTTTTAAAATCTAATTGTGTAATTTGTTTTTCCTCTGATTTGAGCAAATTATAATGTGCCTTTACACCTATAATGTGTGGCTTTATATTTATGCTGCTTAAAGAAGTTCAATGAGTTTCTTGATTCTGTGGATTGATACTTTTCATTAATTTACTTTCTCCCCAAATATTATCTCTTGCAATGTTGCTTTTATTCTATTATCTCTGTTCTCTCAGACTGGAACTCCAATGACATCTATGCTATATTATGTGACTGTACCGATAACTAGTTTTGTTCATTTTTAAATTTTTTTATCTTTACTTAAGTTTGAATATATTTTATTGCTTTAGCTTCAAGTTTATGAATCTCATATTTTACTATGCCCAGTCTGCTTTTAAATTCATATGAGTTCTTAATTTCAAGTATTTTTATAATTAATTTCTAGAATACCATTTTAATTATGTTCACTGTAAAACTCTGTAGAAATTATCCATTATTTATTAGTTTTGTCTTTTTACCGCTCTATTTTCTTTAACATATGCATAAGAGTTACATTAAAGTTCCTGTCTGCTAATTTCAATATCTGATTATTTGGGCTCATTTTCTATCATCTTTCTTTACTCTCAATTATTTGCCACATTTTCCTCTTTATTCACATGTCTTATTTTTTATTGCCATATAGTGTCTAAAATAATTATCAAGACTATGGATTTTATTTCCTTTTTTCTCCCTTTAAAATAAAAGGTTCACTATTCCTCTATATGACAGATTAAGTGATCACCTCAATCTAATCAAGAAATGATATTCCTGGTAGGTGCAATTTTCTAAGATTTCATCACTTCTGGTTTGTCTCTTTTCCTCATAGATGATCTTCCCAGGAATTTAAGTGACTGGCGAATGACTATATGTAGCTTTTTGGAAAGTTTTGTTTTTGTTTTGTTTTGTTTTTTTTGTTTTGTTTTGTTTTGTTTTGTTTTAGCTCTGTTGCTTCTTACCCCTATGATTCCAAACTCTGGCAAATGACTTAACCTCAAAACTGCCAATATATTGAAGCAAGCCCCACTGGCCCTAGTCTAAGGTGACTTTCAAACTTTTGAACAAATAGATAATTTTGATGTTTTCTCCTTCTTCTCTTTTCCCTTACTACTGTTACTTATTAAGTATTTATCATGTGCCAAACACAATGCTGAATGTTTCACTGTTAAGTACCTTTCAATAGGTACAATTATTATTCCTCTTTCCCCTATTCATAGTAAGTCAGGCTCCTGGAGGTTTATACAGCTAGGATGTAATGGAACTAAGATTTTTCTCCCTGACCACATGACTCCAAAATGCATATGTTTTGCCATCATGCCATATATATATATATTTCAATATGTTACATACATTCTGTATATATATTATATGCATTCGATATCTTACACACTTTATTCAATATATAATTCAATGTACTTATATTTATGTAGATATACATTTTTTTTTTGTTTTTATAATATCTTCTCCAAGAACTGGTTTGTACACCAGTTTGCCATCAAAAGAATGAGTTTCTACTCTAACACTTGTACTTGGTAGTGTGACCCTGAGTTCAATATTTAACTTTCCTGACTCTCGCTTTCCTTATCTATTACTATAGGAATAATATATCTCATTGGGTAGTTCTATGATAGGAGTTCATTGTTAGGTCACTGAAGGAGGAACACACAAGGCCAGAGTGGTGAGGGATTACGAATTTATTCGATCATCTGCACACCAGGTGGCTGAGCCTGGATGGGTCCAGCACCCAGTGACAGGAGTCAGCGGCTTTTAAAGGACTTTTGGCGGCTTTTTTCTGGGCAGAGACTTCTTTATGCATACCCTGAGGGGAGATAATGGAATGTGGTCACTGCAAGTGAAATGTGGTCTCAGCAAAGGGAAAGTCCATAGTGAAATAACCTGAGAAGCCAGTTCCCTGGGGAAGGGTATCAATTCACTTGTTCCATCAAACCTAACATTAATGATATGGAATCAATATTTAAATGATACATCACCATAAGTATTTTAGTTTTCATTTCACATTAACAGCACATGTTCATATCCTGACAAGTTTTTAGTTGTTCATATCTTTCTTAAAGTTCACTTCATCACATACAAATTATAGTTAAACCAAACAATCAAGTAGTTATCCAATTGTGCAGAATAACCAGCTAATCTCATTACTGAACTTGGCACATTATGTTGAATTATGTAGCCTAAGTGTCAAGAAAGGTCCTAAAAAAGCCATTGGCAGTAATAGGATTTTAACCTTAGTTGGCTTGCCAAAGACACTTCAATTGACTGCATTATTAAGCTTGCCGAAGCTACTAGGAGGTCCTAAGAAAATTGAGCTGCCAGTTATTTAAAAAGTAACAGGATGGAGAAGGAACAATTTAGATAGAATAGTTTTTAAAACAAAGACAAATATTATGTTGAAAATCATTCAGACATTAAAAAAAAATGTCTGGCTAAAACCGGTTTGGCTCAGTGGATAGAGCGTCGGCCTGCAGACTGAAAGGTCCCAGGTTCGATTCCGGTCAAGGGCATGTACATTGGTTGCGGGCACATCCCCAGTAGGGGGTGTGCAGGAGGCACCTGGTCGATGTTTCTCTCTCATCGACGTTTCTAGCTCTCTATCCCTCTCCTTTCCTCCCTGTAAAAATCAATAAAATATTTTTTTTTAAATGTCTGTACAATATATTCAAGTTCTATTTTCTGAAATTTATGTAACCGGAAAAACGGAAAAGCATGAAATAAGATTTTTTTTTTCTTTAAACATCACCAAAGACTGGGAAATTATTTCCCATGGTGATGGACTCATGCAGGGCAGCTACCAGAGCCAACCTCTACATCATCAGTCTGTTGAAATTACGTTCCGCGTAACTATGGTGTAATTACAGTGCAATGTTTATTTGTGAAACAGTAGAGTCTTAGCACACACCCATTGCGTTTACACAAATATAACTACATGCTCTGTAAAGATAATTAAAACTGGGAAAGAGAGGGAGAAGGAAGGAAGAGGAAATACAGAAAAGGGAGAGAGAAACTGGAAAGAGGGAAACATCTCTGTATTTAATTTCGTAAAGTTTAATTTTCTAATTAGTTTTCTAGAACAAAAATGCTGAAAACAAATAAAAATTAACCGTTGTAATTTTCAAGAATAATTTTGACTACATAAAATTTTGTAACTTAGCCCCTTTATAAAATATTAGTCTACTCTGCTTTTAAATAAATAACTAATTGGTTTCTTTTGCTTTTGCAAAGATTCCTCTCCCTTAACTTTATTTAAAACTAATTTAGCTTATGTGGAAATGATGACAAGTGTTACCCTTGTCTAAAATTTATTTAGGAAGTTCAGAAGACTTATCTAAGATCATAAGCCAGTTATTTTCATATATGCAAGACGCCAGTCTTTCTTCTATATATTTCACTTTTTATGACTTTATATTTCTTGTAAACTGCACTTAAACACATATGTGTATATGTGCATATAGGCCACACACATTGGGGATGTCACACACAAACACTAGGAAGTTTAAGAGAATCATGAAAAAAGAAAAAATTTTAAATATATTTTTATTAATTTCAGAAAGGAAGGGAGAGGGAGTTAGAAAAATCAATGATGAGAGAGAATCATTGATCAGCTGCCTCCTGCATGCACCCTTCTGGGGATCGAGCCTGAAAGTCAGTCATGTTCCCTGACTGGGATTCTAACCATGATGCTCAACCACTGAGCCATGCCAGCAGGGTGAGAAAATAAATTTTTTAAAAGGGAATAAAGTTTCCCCAAAGCATTTTGAGCTCTTTAATTTTAAGTAAACAAGAATTACTATTTTATTTATCCTATCAATTTCTGTGCTTTACTGGGTTCTTCAGATTATATTCATTTGTATTCACTTTGTGATAAAAGACTAGTGTTAAACTAACAGTTTATGTTTTCCATTTCCTGGTATTTTGACAATGTTTTTCCTAAATTTTCATAGATTAGTGAATGGGCTTTTCCTTAAAAGACCAAGTATGGTATATGTTATGACACTTCATAATCTTCTCTTCCAAATTTTGTTTTTCACATTTGAAAGAAACGTTGAGAAATCAAATCTGTTGTCTTTGTAAATTGTAGGTATATCTAATAGTAACTCTTTCACTTTGACAGGTTTATAATTCACCAGGTAGTCACCTACACTGAACATACAATCACACCAAGGAATGCATTATTACACCAGATCCTGGTTAGTGTTAACATTTAGGCTTCAGTTGAATTATACCACATACTAACTTATTGACTGAGAGAAATCAGCTTGATCAAACATACTGTAACAATAAACACAACTTCTTCAAAATAAAATGCATTTTATAATAAAAAGTATTTATAAAAATGATTTATTTAAGCTATTACAGCAGTGGTTCTCAACCTTTCTAATGCAGCGACCTTTTAATACAGTTCCTCATGTTGTGGTGACCCCCAACCATAAAATTATTTTCATTGCTACTTCATAACTGTAATTTTGCTACTGTTAATGAATCATAATGTAAATATCTGTGTTTTCCGATGGTCTTAGGCTCTACAGCAGTGGTTCTCAACCAGGCCTACAAGGGAGGGAAGTTGGGGGTGATCAAGCCTGCAGGGGAGAGCAGTTAGGGGCGACCAGGCTGGCAGAGGAGGGAAGTTGGGGGCAACCAGGCCTGAAGGGAAGGGCAGTTGGGGGCAAACAGGCTGGCAGGGGAACAGTTAGGCATCAATTAGGCTGTCAGGGGAGTGGTTAGGGGGTGATCAGGTTGGCAGGCAGAAGTGGTTAGGGGCAGTCAGGAAGGCAGGCAGGTGAGCAGTTGGGAGCCAGCAGTCCTGGATTGTGAAAGGGATGTCCGACTGCCCATTTAGGCCTGATCCTACCAGGACATCCCTCGAGGGGTCCCAGATTGGAGAGGATGCAGGCTGGGCTGAGGGACACACCCCTCCGTGCACAAATTCCATGCACCGGGCCTCTAGTAAAGAGATAAATAAGGGAAATTTTGAGGCAAAAATGTTAGAGCACCTTCTCTGTGTGATCTATTCCTGTCCTCAAATTATTCATAAAATCAAGATTGAAGTGGAAATATCCACTTCAAACTAGAAATGTCTGGCTTTCCCTGAATTTGCTAAATCTATGTGGAATTAACAAAGAAAAGAAAAACTAATGGGAATTCTACTTAAAAATAAATTACAGCACCTTTTAAGTGCATAGCTATGGGCATTTACATAACCTCCTCTCTATTGTTATTAAAGTTTTGGAAACATTGGTCATGTACAATTGGTTTTTACTCATGTACAATAGATTTTTCTTTTATTCATTTACTTACTTAGCCATTCAAAAAACAATGACTGAGGATATAGCAAGGACCTAAACAAAGCCCCTGCCCATATAGACATTACTTTCTAATGGGAAGTGACAGATTGCTTTTTCCAAAACTAACCTCAACAATATTTCTTGTCCCAATTGTTTGTATAAACCTTTGCCCACCTAAATCTGGAGCTGGAGTTTCATTTCCTTCATTCGGGCTTTGGTGATTCATTCAGTGACTAGAATTCTACAGAAGTTATGTGCTATATAAAGCCTCAAACAAGGTCATAAAAGACAAAATAACAATGCTTCAGGTGTAAGGAATGTGAGAAGGTGAGCATTTTCATGATTTGAAGCCCAGTCACTGTGTAACTGTGTAACTGTATGGGAGACTCTGATATGGAACCTCGTAGCTAAGGCCAGTCAACTTACAGATTCAAGAGCAAAATAAATGACTCGTTGTTAAGCCATTGTTTGGGTGTGGTGTATTATACAGTAGTTAAGTAGAACATAGGAAGAGAGAGAAAATAAACAAATATGCTGAGGAATATAGAGTATGTCACAAAGACACAGGAATAAATGCATGTTAAGAGAGTTAGCAGAAGCAGGCAGGTAGTAAAAGTGGGAGTTCTCTATTTTGTAAAGGGTTCTAAGGAAAGCCTTTGCTGATATGTAGACATTTGAGGAGAGACCAAAGGAGAGCAAACCCTAAAGAGGTCCTGGGAGAACATTTTGTCAAACAGAACACAATGCAAACGCTCTGGGGTAAGAGTGTGCATGGTGTGTTCTGTCAACCATAAAGAGACAGGTGACTGAAGCAGAAGGAGAGTCAGAATAGTAGGGAATTAGGTTTTTAAGTATAAATGGGCCAAGGGAATATAAAGATATAATTAGCTACATTCCTTATAATTAAGGAAAAATATAGCACTGAAAATCCTCACGGCACCAAAAATAATTCCAGCTTCAAGCTCCTTGCCAAAGTTTTACAATCTACTTTGATTAACGAGCATAGCCTCATTTTGCTTGGCTAAATTGATATCATACACTATTTGCATACCAATTATTTTTAAGCCACACATAAAACAATTTGCCCTGATGTTGTTCATAAGCACTGGAAGGCAAATAAATCATAGATGACAACTTTTTAAAGCACATATTGCAAAACATTCATCTTAATGTCTTAAATTTTACCACCTATTCCAGAATAAATGATTAACCCAATTTGTAATTTTATTTGTTAGATTAATGCTATCTTGAAAACATAGCCAATGAATAGGAAAATATCTTTTATCTGTGGTCCAGATTGACTCAAAGTGTTTAATCGTTGGCAGAAAATATGCTTTTGTCTTCACTGGTGGAGTAATATAAAGTCGCATAAACTATGCTTAAGGGATTGTTAGTTGACATGAAGCACTGACTGCATATGGATTTAGATACAGCTGTCACACGGACTGCTGGGAAATATGGTGTGGTTTTGGACTTGGGAGATGACAGATAACCTAGATAAACTTTATTTAGTTCTAACTCCCTTCCCACCGCAATCACGCACATGTTCATGAAAGAGGATACTAGCGACATTTAACTGGCCTGTGTTTTGTAATCACAAAAAGAAAGAAAGGGATGAGAAAGTTAAGTACAATTAAGAGAAAGTTAAACCCTGGAAAAAATCTGCTGGGGTGATTAAGCAGTGACTGACTGCTATTCAATGTAAATGTATCCCAAGTCCCAGGAAATAATATGTAAAACAATGTTTATTTGCTGAGGCTTATGGGCTCTTATGATTAATTTTTTATGCAGATAGTAAATTATGCGTGCACTATGCTAAAAGTAGTGAAATAGCTACAAGAAGACAACAAAAGGATCAAGAAAAGTCTCCTTTTGTTGTCTTCTTGTAGCTATTTCACTGTTTATGCCCTAATTGTTACTTTGTTTACCCCAGATTTCTGGGGTTTTATTTGTTTAGGCTTTTTTGTTTTGTTTCTGTGTGTACTTTTCAGAAAAGAGCAGAGAATTTTTTACTGTTTATGTCCCTGTGGCTTAGTGGCAGGTCCATCATCCCAGATATGAGGTGTAGGGAAACTTTAAGGGAGAAAATCAAGGCTCTTTCTTTCTTTTCTTCCTCTTGGTGGCAAGCAGCTTGGCATAGATGAAGAAACAGACTTTGCAGGCAGATGAAGATTGGAACCCTGCCCTACCACTTATCATTGGTGTGACCTGGGTCAAGTTATTGAACCTCAATAAACCTTTCTTTTCTGAATCTTTAAAATGGAGATGTTCGATACAACTTGAGAAGGTTTAAATGAGATAACATCTATAAAATGGTTAGCACAATACCCAGTATACTTTCTTCACTCATTCAATTAACATTTGTTGAAATTCTGGCATGACACAGGAAATGTTTTTAGTGCTGGACTTTCAGGGGTGAGGAGACTATTAGGTATCTGCCTTCACAGAGCTTATACTCTTATGGATGCTTTTAAATGAAATTTTTACTTTACTAGAGGCCCAGTGCACGAAATTTGTGCAAGAGCAGGCCCTCCTTCCCCCGGCTGCTGGCACCGGCTTCCCTCTGGTACCCGGGACCTGGGCTTCCCTCGCAGCTTCTGCTTCGTCCGGAAGGTCGTCCGGTCTAATTAGTACATTACACTTTTATTATTATACTAGCAGATAAGCCATTGCTGTAAGACAAACCAAGAGGGAGAACAGCATCTCTTTTTAGCTTGGATGGTAACTTACTAATGGCCCAAGGGCTGAAAAATGAAATGAGAGTGAACACATTTACGGCTGAAAATAAAATAACTAAAATTAAAAAAAAAAGTCAATAAATATATTCGTCAGTAGAATGGAGATGGCACAAGAAAGAATCAGTGAATTAGACAATGGAACAAAATGAATTATATATTTTATTTCTTTGCTGAGATTCTATTTTTTCATTTGTTGTAAGCATGTTTATATTTGCCCATTGTGATAGTGTTTAAAATATTTACCAGAATTCTAACATCCCTGTCATTTTGTTTGTCTTTTTCAATTCAGTCTGATACCTTTCTTGTTCTTGACATGCTGAGTGATTTTCTATTAAAACCTGGATATTTTGCATATTATATTGACTCTGGATCTTAATTTAAACCTCCCATTTTAGCTGGCTACTTCTGACATGTCTCAAGCAAGACATGAGAGAATGGTATGAATAGATAAAAGAACATATATTCCATATTTCCATAATCAGAAGTCCCTCATAGTATTTTCTCCCTAACATTTATTTATTTACTTACTTACTTAGTTATTTAAATTCTTTATTGTTTAAGTATTGCATATGTCTCCTTTTTCCCTCACTGACCTCTCTCCCAAATGTTCCCACCCTCCACCCCCAGGCATATGCCCTAACCCCCTTATTGTCTTTGTCCATGGATTCTGCTTATATGCATGCATACAAGTCCTTTGGTTGATCTCTCCCCTGCCTTCCCTCTGAGGCCTCATAGTATTTTATTTTTTTAAATATATTTTTATTTATTTCAGAGAAGGAGGGAAAGGAAGAGAGAGAGAGAAACATCAATGATGAAAGAGAACCATTGAATGGCTGCCTCCTGCATGCCCCACACTGGGGATCGAACGTGCAACCCGGGCATGTGCCCTGACCAGGAATCAACCGTGACCTCTTGGTTCATAGGTCGATGCTCAACTGCTGAGCCATGCTGGCCGGGTGGCCTCATAGTATTTCAATGGCGATTTGAGATGTACTCTATTGTCAATATTTGCTAAAATTAAGCATAATTAAGGAAATAATAAAAATAAGATAATCAAATATCAATGATGATAAAAACAATAGAGAAAATAAATCAAAGAGCTTGTTCTTTGAACAGATCAATATATTAGACAAAACTCTAGTTAAACTGAAAAAAGGAGAGAAAACACAAATTGCCAATATTATAAAGATATCAGTACAGAACCTGCAAACATCAAAAGGGTATTAAAGAAATACTATGCATAACTCCTAATACATAGATTTGACAACTTAGATGAAATAGACCAATTATTTTTTTAAACTACTACAACTCATCAATTTGAAATAGATAATTTGGATAACTATGTAAATATTAAGGTAATTTATTTTGTAATTTATAAACACCAAAAAAATCTATAGGACTTAAGATTTTACTGGATAAATTTGCCAATATTTTAAAGAAAAATCAACACCTATTCTATATAATATCTTCCATAAAATAGAGAGGAAGAACTATTTCTCAATTTGGCTTGAGACAGAAAATAAATAATACTGCAGGTCAATATTCATCATATATGTTGATGTAAAAATTCTTAGTATATTAGCAAATAAAATTCAGCAATATATAGAAAGTATTATATACTATGATCAGTGTAATTTATTCCATAAATAAAAGGTTATTCTAATATTTGTAGCTTAACCAATATAATCTATACTAATAAAAGGGTAATATGCTAATTAGACCAGGAGACCTTCTGGGAGACCTTCCGGACATCCTTCTGGACAAAGCCATGGTGGCGGGGCCGAGGCAGAGGCAGTTAGGGGTGATCAGGCCAGTGGGGGTGGGGGGCAGTTGGGGGAGAGTAAGCTGGCAGTGGGGGACAGTTGGGGGAAGTTGGGTGCGAGCAGGCTGGCGGGGGGTGTAGTTGGGGGAAATCAGGCTGGCAAGGGGTGGCAATTGGGGGCAAGAAGGCTGGTGGGGGGAGCAGTTTGGGGCGAGCAGGCCAGCAGGCAGAGTGGTTAGATGCTATCAGGCAGGCAGGCAGGCAGTTGAGCGGTTAGGAGCCAGTGGTCCCGGATTATGAGAGGGATGTCCAACTAAACCGGCAGTCAGACATTCCCCGAGGGGTCCCAGATTGGAGAGGGTGAAGGCCGGCTGAGGGACACTCCCTCCCCCCATGCATGAATTTTGTGCACTGGGCCACTAGTGTAACATAACAGGCTAAAGAGCAGGTTGTCTGCTAGTAACCACTCTTATTCAACATACTGCTGGAAGTTCCAGCCAGTGCAATAAGTCAAGATGAGGTTAATGATGTACAGATAGGAAAGGAAGACATAAAACTGCCCATATTTGCAAATGAGATGACTATCTAGAAAATATCACAGAATCTAAATAATAATTTAGAGAGAAAGAGTGAGTTTAGCAAGGTCACAAGATACAAAATAAATACAAAAACAATAAATATGAGGACACTGAAACTTACAATGCAATACAACTTACAGTTGCTAAAAAAAATACCTTTGTGTAAATCTAACACAAACATTGCAATTAGGAAAGGAGTAAAAGAAATAAATGCACACTTTACTGAATAGGATACAAGATGGCAAACATCATTAGTCATGGGAATAGAGGGAAAAGTAAAATTCAAACCACAAATAGATATCGCTCTACGCCTCTCAGAATGGCTAGAAGAACAAATGATGACAACTCCAAATGCTGTTGAGGATGCAGAGAAACTAGATTACTCATATTTTGCTGGTAGGAATATAAAATGTAACAACAGTTTTTGAAAGGACTTTGTCCATCTCTTCAAATACTAAAAATGCAACTACCATATCACCTTCCAATTGCATTCTTAGGCATTTATCCCAGAAAAAGGAAAACATATATTCACACAAAACCAATACAATAATAGCTATAGCAATTTTATTGCAAACTGCCCAAAACTAGAAACTACCCAGATGTCCTTCGAAGAGTAGATGGTTAAATGAATTGTGGGACATCTATACCAAGAAATACTACTATTCAGCAATAAAAGGGAACAAACTATTAATGCATGCAATAATAACCTGAAGGAATCTCCAGAATTATGCTGAGTGAAGAGAGCAAATCCAAAAAGAGCATCAACTATATGATTCCATTTACAGAACATTTTTTAAATGTATAAATATAGAAATAAGGGACAGATTCATTGCAACCAGGTAATAAAGGGGATGAAGGAGTTGAGGGCTTGATTACAAGAGGACAACATGAGGAACCCTTGTGGTGACATAAATGTTCTGAGGTTTGACTTCATCACTGTCAAAATGCTGGTTGTGATATCATACTTCAGAATTAAGATGTTATCATTGGGAAACTGGTAAAATGTACAAAAGATTCATCTGTATTATTTATTACAAATTCATGTGTATCTACAATTATGTCAAAGTTAAAAAATAGAAAGGATTTTTAAAAATTATAAGAGCCAGCCAGAAAAATGGAGAAATAAAAGTGTAGTGAAATGAGAGTGGCAGACATATTTGTCCAACTATTTTCTAAAGTGACACAAGTGAAAAATAAATTTAAAAATTTTAAAAAGTGATACAAGTCAGGGAACAGTGATTCAAAATTATAGAATTTTCAAAAGTCAATGACAGTAAGACAATTTATGGTTTGTGTTACTTTTTTCTCCACATAATGAGTATGTGATTCTAATAATTTTAAATAAATAAAATATTGGCATAGCTTTTCATACAGAAAAAGTAAGCAAAAGTACAGGTGTAAACTTCTTTTCATATTTTACATGAGAATTATGTTAACTATGTGTACAAAGATTAATTATTATTTCAAAAATTACATAAAGATTTCCTTCTTAACATGAGATAACTGAATATTATCAGGATAACTCTCAATTGAGAAATCTGTGCAAAATAAATTACCACAATTAATGTGAAAATACACTAAAGAAACATTTAAACTAATGTCAAAAGTTATTTTTATATATAAATTTATATACACACACACACACTATAGACCAGGTTTACTGACAACATTCCTTATCTACAACCTAAAATGTCACCTTCAAATTTTTTATAGTTAATTTTCTGCAAGAATAAAAAGTGAGTATTAAAGTAAATATTTAAGAGGAAAAAAGGATTTCTATATAGAAAGCAAATCTTCCTTTCACACATATTAGAGGCAAAATTTTTCAAACCTGATGCAAATGGACATCATACCAGGTATGCAAAATATTTTAAAATACAATTTTATGATTTTATTTTGTTTACAATTATTTATACATAATCTTTTATTTAACATTTAACATTATATGAATAATTTTAACAATTAATTATGAGAATGATGTCATTTTGCAATTCTTAAAATACTCATTGGTCCTCCAGAAAAGTATAGCAGTGGGGTTTAAATGGAACAAGAAGACATATACAGTTTATTAAATATTGATCAGAATATTAGAATTTGAAGTTACCTTCAAAATTAATTGATGGAATTCCCTCATTATATCTATAATAATAAAAGAGTAATATGCTAATTAGACCAGACAGCCAAATGACCTTCCAGATGTCCTTCCGGACAAAGCTGGGGCTGTGAGGGCTGGCTAAGTCTGCGAGGGGCTGGGAGGGCCGAGCCCCTTGCACGAATTTTGTGCATTGGGCCTCTAGTCCTTTATAAAACTAACACTCAGATCTCACAATTAGCATATCACAGGACCTAGCTGTACAAGTCCTAAGTCAAGTAAGCAATCTTTCCACCTAGCCAAATGTAATGATATTTGAGATAATATGCTTTTTGCTTAACTGTGTAGAACTTAGGTTTTGCACAGCAATAGGTAGCAAAGTTAAATGCTATCCAATGCTATTATTTCTCCTATACTTTAGTAAGTCCAGGGCGCTTAGAGAATTTGATTACACAGCATCTGCTATAGTGCTTAATAGATAGCTCGTTATCATAATGTGTCGGACTTCCTCTTCTGTAGTACGTTTTGCCTCATTAATACTTGACTGCACTCATCACATCTTACTGCTCCCCAAGTGGATACTGAATTCCGTGAAGTCAAGGATTTAATCTTATGCAGATTTGGATCCTTAGCACTTTCACAGTATTTGGCTTTTGGCAAGTCCCCAAAATAGGTGTATTAATAGAACTTACTGTGGGAAGACTCAGAGGCACAGATAAGGATATAAATGACTAATTATTAAATTGTGCCTTATCGAATGGAAATTCCTTTCATTTAATATGCTTGCTAATAGCTTGAAATACTTATAAGTCAGGGGATGGCCAAGCCACCTTTCTGGCACCACATCTTTACTGAAATATTTTTATAAAGATTGGCAAGAATTATACGATCGATTGTTCTCTACTTATGTTTCCCTTACTGTTCTTTATATTTCTCATTTTTTTCTTTCCTGCATTCCTTTGAATTAGTTAATAGTTCCTAGAATTGCATTTTAGTTTATCAATTCTCCTTTTTTAGTTAAACCTACAAGGAAGGTGAAGAAAACTAGAAGAATGTGAGTTGAAAACGGTCAGGATTAGAGTGGTAAACAGTAACAGGTATTTTATAAAGCATGTACCTTACTACACTATTTTATTTTCACTAGGATTATAGTAATTATTTCATTATTGGTTTCTTCTATAACTGCTGATAAGAACAATCTGGTGCCCTGATTTACTGATAACGACAACATGTTTCTTAGCCAGGGATGGGTCTGCTGAGGCTTGCTTCTGTTCCAAGGTGGTGTGAGGAAACACAGAGGAGGGAGGAGGAAAGGCGTGCAAGTAAGTGGGCAATGTGTGCATGTGTCCAATTTGGAGGCGCTACATTATGTGAAGATGTCAACATTAATGCCTGCAAATAAACCACAAATGATTGCAGTAAAAATGTGAGTGCAACCCTGAAAGAAGGCAGTTTTACACTGAACATTATTTAGCTGAACTGGGAAAGAGTGAACTGGTCCACACAGACACATAATAGTTTATATACCATGAAACAGAAGAATAATGGCTTTATTTGGGCTAAGGTGAGGAGATTCTGGTCTTCCGCTAGCTATAAAAAATTTACAGTACAAAGAAAAGGGCATGACCTTTTCAAGTATATGAAATCTTTGAAAAGAAAGATTAGCACTAAGACAAAATAGGAAACATATGAACAGGTATGTTTTGAAATTTATATATTTGTACGGAGTATCAGTACTTTTCTAAAATTAAACATAATTGTTAATGCATATCATCTCTTGAGGAATAATCGATCACCTACAATTGAGTCTGCATTATTGTGGATGAACCTACTTATTAGTTATATTTCTCCATGAGTCAAGGTAAAAAATACAATGCCAATTCTTTTTGATTTACTATTTGTCTTTAAAACACTGTAGCTGATACTCAGTTTTTCTGTTCTGGGAAGCTACAACTAAAGCTTAAAAATGAATTGATTTTTATGCTAAAACTCGGTAATGTAAATCTTGTTTCTAAGACCACTGAAATTAAACTAAGCCAGCCTGTACTTCTCAAACTGGGCTGTGTATCTCAAGGAAGCAGTGTGAGCTATGCCACAAACAGAAGAAATTACAAAATATAAGGGGGTACCAAGTGGTCAAGTCTTGTGTTAGATAGTGGGTAAAACAAAACATGTTTCACACATGTTCTAAAAAAATACAAAGATGCACAAGTATTGAAAGACTTTTATATTGAATAACTTGTTTTTATACACATTCTGACAACCTCTGCCTCTGAATATGAGTGTAACTCTATTAATATTTAGTCTAATTCTTGATGTTTGGGTTTCAGATTATCATTCTACTACTTATGTTTCCCTTACTGTTCTTTATATTTCTCATTTTTTTCTTTCCTGCATTCCTTTGAATTAGTTAATAGTTCCTAGAATTGCATTTTAGTTTATCAATTCTCCTTTTTTAGTTAAACCGTTTTTCATTACTTTTTTTGTGTTCATTTTAATATTACAACGTGCTTTCAAAGTATTTCAAGGGTCTGCATCCATATAATGTTGTACCGTTAGCAACGTGTACAAATTTGCAACTCTTGCTCCTGTGGTGGAGTTTTCATGTGTATTGAATTGCGTATTTTCTGAACCCCAGTAAGCAATGTTAGTGTTTACTTTAATCAACAGTGTGCATTTAAAAGAAATGATAGTTTTTAGTATTTTTCACTCATTACTGAATATTTAAGCATTCATACTGTATCATCTTCTACAGTTTGAAGAAATTTCTTTAGAATTTGTTGTTAAGGTTTGTTGCAATTAAGTATTGAATTCTAGTGAATATTCTTTGTTGTTGTTTTTTAAGTATAAAAATATATGTATGTAGTTCTCCTTCATTCTGTAATACTATTTACCCTGGATGTAGTATTCCTGTTGACATATTTTCTTTAGCTCCTTAAATATATTGTTTCATTGTCTTCTGGCCCCAATTATTTTTGGCGAGGTCAGAAATCCTTTGAATACCTATATTTAACATGTACTTTTCTCTGATTTCTTTAAAAATATTACCCTTATCTTTTGCTGTCATTAGTTTGATTATTATATTCTTGTTATGGCGGTTGTTATCCTACTTGGGTTTTATTGACATTTTAGGATTTGTAAATGTGTATACATTACCTTTTAAGAACTTTTTAGCCATTATTTCTTTGAACATTTTAATTTTATTTGCAATTATCTCTTTCCTTTTCTTATGAAATAGGCCTTTTTGTATTGTCTCACATGTCTCAAGGCTCTGTCAATTTTTTTAAATCTCCTTTATTGTGTCCCTCTATTTTTTAGATTTATTAAATTATACTACCTTTTATTTAAATTTTCCAGCTATTATATTCTGTTAAATGCACACAGTAAATTATTTCCCAGATATTGTATTTTTTAGTTCTATAATTTCTATTTAGTTCTCTTTTATGGTTTCTATTACTCAGCTGAGATTTTCCATGTTTTCATTTATTACAAGTTTGTTTACTTTTATGTCCTTAATTGGGTCATTTTAATTTTTGTTGCATCTTAAAATGTATTCATATTTATTATCTTCTTCTATGAGATTATTCATATTTTCTATTTTTTCATATGTCTAATCATGTTGAATTGAATCATGAACATTGTTGTACATTCTGTCATATGCTTCCCAAATGGATTTTTTTTTTATGAGACATTTAACTTAGTTGAAATCAAATTACAATTCTCTTAGGCACACATCAAAATCTTAGTTTGTGTTTTTTGTTTGTTTGTTTTAGCTTTGCTTGAGTTGTTTTAAGTCTGCACTGTGAATGTGTAGTTCAAGGGACAGGCCAGAAATGTTGGGGGAGTTTACAGGGAAATTTAGATTCTCTGTCTCTGTTCTTTCATTTCTAGGATTTCTCCTTCATTTACCAGTGATTGTAATTGCCTCAAAATTATAAATCAGATAACCTAAAGTTTCCTCTTGGAGTTTTAGATGACTGCATGGCACAGATACTATCTCTCCTTTGCATACGTTATAAAATAAATACATGTACATACACACAGACATAGATACTACATACATACACAAAGAATAAAGTCACCTACTTTATTTCCTATTAAAAATCTATTCAACCTTGTTGTCAGTTTACACTTGCTCTTCACTGTTTTTGATATTTTACAAATGGTTTATACTTGTCATCGGTGGCATAGATGTACAAAGCTCCAACCCAGCTAACTAGATCTTGATGTTGATTTACACAAGACTGACCCTGACATTCACATAATATACCTGAATTTTTATGTAGACCTCAAAACCTTATATACATTTGTTTATCAGATTTTCAGGACTATGCATTTCCTATCTATTAATAATAGAAATCAAACCCCTGAAAAAGAAACAACACTAAAAAATTCTGAAAACGAACTTCTCATCTTGACAATAGGACCAAATTTTTGATCCCATATTTCTGAATCATGCCTCTCTGAGTTTCTCTATATGGAGTAGCATGGTTATAAATTGTTTATGAAAAAGATCATTTTAGTAGAAAGATCACTTTTTTGTTCTTGTTTTTAACAAATACTGTGACATGACATGTGAAAAAGTTGGTTTAAATTTTTACATTTTAAATAATAGATAATTTATATTCAAAAGTTTTTGAGAAAGTATATATTTTGTTGACTTTCTTAAGGTGTTTCTTTTTTGGCTTATTATTTTTTCTGGTAGTTTTAATAAGTCTTCTCCTTGAAATTTTGTGTGTGATTTTAAGTCATGATCCCATCATCTGCCTTAGATAGGCTTTTCAAGGAAACTTCATTTCCAGAAGGGAAGGTCTTTAGAGAGATGAGATGAAAATGTGAGTGAAGCTTTCAGTTCTTTGAGTTACTTATTTGGAAAGGAGAAAGTGAAGACAGCTTTTAATCAATCATACAATTTTGTGTGTTCTCACTCAGAATAAGTTACAGTTTCTATATCCCTTTGAGAAGAGAATGTTGGACCTTAGATTAGGAAAGCCAACAGAATCATATACCAGTGATTTTCAACCTTTTTCATCTCAAAGTACACACAAACTAATTACTAAAATTCTGTGGCACACCTAAATATATGTTATATTTTTTGCCCAACTGACAAAAAATAGGTATAATTTTGATTCATTCACCCAGATAGCTATTGTTGTGTTGGCTGCTGTGATTTTTTTTTTTATTTGACAATCTAAGGGAAATGAAGTCAGTGCCCCTGACTAAATAGTCAGGTATGGCATGATTTAAAAATTATTGCAGCACCCAAGTGTGCTGCGGCACACCAGTTGAAAATCACTGTCATATACAATATGTTTTTTATTATTCCTGCTGAAGGTTTTGCTGATAAATGGTGAAAAAAAAAGAATTATCTCTACATTGAGGAATTTTGATAAATTATGTGGCCATACATATATTCAATCTACTCTTCTATTAAGGTTTTCATCAACTTTTTCTTGGCCTGAAATATTCTTTTAGTATAGTTATCCCTATACTTTTTCTTTAGTACTCAACAAGTTCTTTGGGAATAGCCTTGTCCATTGGAATTCCCTGAACAATATTATTAGACATTTATGATAATGGTCATAAAAAAGGAAGAAAAAACTTTTCATCTTTCTTAAACAAAGTAAATTTTCTTAAAATACAAGTAAAATGTGTATTAATTCTCATTTTCTTAATTCAAACAGTATTTTTCTCTTAAAAAAGGGGAAAAGGTGTGAGTTTAGGACGAGTATCCTTTAAGCTTTATTTTATAGTCAAAGTCAACACTTTACTTTCCTAAAATTGTGCCTTGGCCATTCCAATTCCCTGGCACTCTGTGCTGGAAATGAGTCTGGCAGATATGTTGATACTTCTTCACATGGACAAAAAATCTACCTGTAACGTTATTCACAAATAGTGACTAAAAGACTCTTAAACACTTTATTGTTCCGTCAGGCCCACTATTATGAACATTCATTATAGGACTGTTCTGCCTACCTTCTAATATTTTATAGTCATGCTGCCTCATATCAATTATCATTTAAGTGACTATGTTGGCCTCTAACAGTTATTTCAGCTTCTATTCTTTGAATGAATAGAAAACTAGACAACCAATTGTATTTGGGGCTAATAGTGTTGTGAAAGGCTTTTAAAAACAACAAAAACAAGATCCCCAGATTCCACCCAATGAAGAAAAGGAAGTCCATAATTTAAGAGTAGAGAAAACAATCTTTTTGTATAGATATTGATGAGATAGACATAGAATCCCTTTTTCAGAGTGTTTGCCCTGATTATAAATGTGGTAGAGTTTCATTTGATGACATTTACATAATGCATTCACAGACAGAAAAAAACTTTGTAAAAAACATTTTTTATTACCAGGGTGAGTTCATGTTTTGGAATATTTGCTTCTAGTATGCATAAATAAATTTATCATATTATTGTCCCTACACATTAACATAAACATTAAATGTCTTTCCATTTTTGCTTTAAGGAGGTATAATTAACATACAATAAACTGTAAGCACTTAAAGTGTTTACTGTACTATGCTAAGCTTTTATGCATAATACAACTGCATAACCATGAATACAGTGAAGATTGTACATACTGAATATCACCAAAATTTTTCTCATGCTCCTTTGTAAACATTTGCATCATCTTCCACATATCTATCCCACATTCATCCTCAAATTACCACTGATATGCCTCCTGTAAATATAAATTAATTTATTCTTATAATGTTTTAATTCACTGGGGTGACATTGGGTAATAAAATTATACACGGAATCATACTATATGAACCTCTTATTGTGTGGCTTTAGAATTTTTGCATTTTAATAGTATTTCATAATAGCTTTTCTTTCCCTAACAACTAATGATGTTAAACATCTTTTCATGTGTTTGTTTGGCATCCATTTATCTCATTTAGAAGTGTTTATTCAAATATTCTGTATACTTTTATTTTTGTATAGTGTGTTTTTTATTATTGGATTTGGAAAGCTTATATATTCTGAATGTTAATTCATTATCAGATGTATAATTTGAAAATATCTCTGCCATGTTATATCTTCTCTTTTTATTTTCTTAACCATGTTTTTTAAGAACAGAAATTCTTAATTTTGTTGTCTGATTTATTAACTTTTGTCAGTATTGTGCTTTCAGTGTCCTATCTAAAAAAATCTTTGTCTAACCTAAAGTCACAAAGATTTTCTCCTATGTTTTCTGTTAAAAATTTATGAAAGCATGGGGAGGGGGCAGGAGTAGGGATGAGGGGGTCAATGTGGGAGAAAAGGAGACATCCATAATACTTTCAACAATAAAGATAAATTTAAAAAATTAAAATAAATAAAATAAAAATAATTTGAGGTCTAGGTCTTATGCTAACGCTTGTTCTTGATTTTGAGTTCATTTCTTTATATGCTGTGAGATATAGATTGAAGTTTATTTATTTTCACATATAACTATTCAATTATTCCAGCACCATTTGTTTTAAAAGACTATCATTTATACAAGGAATTGCATTTGTACTTTTGTTTAAATTAACTGACAATATTTGTGTTAGTCTATTTCTAAACTCTTCATTTTCCATTAATCTATAAATCTACTATATCCGGAAACCAACACTATAATACATTGATTATTATAGCTTTGTATTACGTTCAGCAGTCAGGTTGTATAAATCTTCCAAATTTATTTTTTAAATTATTTGGCTATTCTAGTTCCTTTAACTTTCCATACAAATTCTGGAATTAGTTTATCAATCACA
Organism: Eptesicus fuscus; assembly: GCF_027574615.1. Lineage (NCBI taxonomy): Eukaryota > Metazoa > Chordata > Mammalia > Chiroptera > Vespertilionidae > Eptesicus > Eptesicus fuscus. The sequence goes on along the minus strand of NC_072475.1, from coordinate 86,677,723 downwards.
AAAAAAAAATTCTGTTAGGATTTTAACTGAGATTACTTGGAAGTTGTATATCCATCTGGGGAGAATTGACATCTAACAATAGTTATCTGATTACATGAACACTGTATATATCTCCATTCATTTGTCTTTTTCATTTCAGCAAAATTTTGGCATTTTCAAAGTATAGGTTTTATACATATTTTGCCAAACTTATTGTTAAGTATTTAACATTTTCTGGTTAATATAAATGTTAATGTATTTGTAATTGCAATTAATAATTGTCTTTTGCTAGTACACAGAAATTAAAAGTGATATTTTACATTGACATGTGTGTCACATACTTTGCTAAACTCACCTATTAATTCTAGTAGCTTTTTCATATATCCTGTAAGACTTGTCACATAATCCCAAATACTGATTTATTTATTCTTTTCCTATATTGATATGTGTTATTTCTTTTCCTTTCCTCATTCAACTGGCTGGAACCGACAGAACAATTTTGAATAGACATGTAAGAATAGACATCTATGCTTTCTTTGTTTTTTAATTTATTTTTATTGTTTAAATTATTACTGATGTTGTTGTTTTTTAATTTATCTTTATTGTATAAATTATTACTGATGTTCCCCTTTTTTTCCCATTGACCTCCTCTCCCCCTCACTTCTCCCCCAGGCCTTCACTACACTATTTCAGTGTCCATGGGTTATGCATATATACATACAAGTACTTTTGTTAATCTCTCCCATCCACCTCCCCACCCCGACGTGTTCCATGCTTCTGTGTCTCTGGATCTATTTTGTTCACCAATGAGGTATCACCTCACAACTGTCAGAATGGCCTTTTTTTGCTGAAACCGGTTTGGCTCGGTGGATAGAGCGTCGGTCTGTGGACTGAAGGGTCCCAGGTTCGATTCCGGTCAAGGGCATGTGCCTTGGTTGCGGCCACATCCCCAGTGGGGGGTGTGCAGGAGGCAGCTGGTCGATGTTTCTCTCTCATCGATGTTTTTAACTCTGTCCCTCTCCCTTCCTCTCTGTAAAAAATCAATAAAATATATTTAAAAAAAAAAAAAAAAGAATGGCCTTTTTTGTTGTTTTAATGTCCTGAGGAAAGTATTCAGTCTTTAGCTATTTAGTATGTTAACTGTAAGTTTTCCACTGATTTCCTTTACCAAATTGGAGAAGTCCCCTATTCCTGGTTTATTAGGAGTTTGAATCAGAAGTGGATTTTGGATTTCTCTAATACTTTTTTCATAACTGTGGAGATGATCATATGATTTTCATTATGTAGTTTGTTAATATGTTGAACTATATTGATTGATTTTCAAATGTTAAACCAACATTCTTGAAAGAACTCTAAATGATAATGCATCATAATCATTATGTGTTCAATTAGATTTGCTAATTTTTAAAGGAATGTTTGCATCTATGTTTCTGAGGAATATTTTTCTATAGTTATCTTTTCTAGCAATGTGCTTAGCTGATTTTGGTAATGGATAATGCTCATCTTATAGAATGATTTGGGGAAATTTTTCTTCTTTTACATTATCTACAAGAGTTTATGTGTAAAAGACTCATTCTGTGTTTCATAAACTATGTCAGTGAAACCATTGAAGCCAGGAGTTTTCTAGCAGTAAGATTTTTAGCTATAAGTTCATTTTAAATAGGGGGGTATTTATATTAACTATTTCTTCTTAAGTGATCTTTGATAGTTGTGTCTTTCAAGGCATTTTTCTTCTTTCTCTGAGTTGTCAAACTTATTAGTACTAATTTATTCATAATATTCCCATATTATTAGTATCTGTGGAATATTTGGTTATTATACCTCTCTCATGCTAGATATTGGTAGTTTGCATTCCTTTATTTTTTATTCATAAAATTGGCTAGAATTCTTTCAATTTTAATGACCTTCATAAAAGACATGGAGGTCATTAAGTTAGGATTATAATGGTTTAAATATTGTTTTTCCTGTATTTTATTCCAATGATTTTTTGTTTTTATCTGAATCATTTTCTTTTTATTGTTTTCATTATATATAATGGGGTTTTTTTCTAGTTTTTTAACCTTTTGCACTCGGATGTTTAGTGTGACTCGACACGGTTAGCATTAGAATAAAGGAATTGAGAAAAAAGCAAGCAAGTGCAAAGGGTTAAAGTGGATGCTGAAGCCATTGATTTGAGATTTTCCTATTCTAATATATATATATATATATATATATATATATATATATATACACACATACACATACACACACACACACACACACACACATACTAGAGGCCCAGTGCACGAAATTTGAAATTTGTGTACGGAGGTGGGGGTTCCCTCAGCCCAGCCTGAACCCTCTCCAATCCGGGCCCCCTTGGGAGAAGTCCAACTACTGGTTTAGACCCAATCCCAGGGATTGGGCCTAAACTGGCAGTGGGACATCCCTCTCACAATCCTGGACTGCTGACTCCTAATCGCTCACCTGCCTGCCTGCCTGGTAGACCCTAACTTCACCCCCTGCTGGCCTGGTCACTCCTAACTGCCCCCCGTTGATGGCTACGTCGCCCGCAACTGCCCCCTCCCTGCCAGCCTGGTCGCTTCTAACTGCCCCCCCCCCCCCGCTGGCCTGGTCACCCCTTACTGACCCCCTGCCAGCCTGGTCACCCCCAATTGCCCCCCCTACTGGCCGGGTCGCCCATCATGGCCCCCCTGCCAGCTTGGTGACCCCATGCAGCCTGCTTCTTCAGTCATTTGCTCATCCCTCACTAACCCCCCTGTCGGCCTGATTGTAGGCAGCTATCTTGTGAGGGCATGAGGGTTAATTTGCATATTACCTCTTTATTATATAAGATATATATTATATATTATATATAACATATATAATATATATAATATATATATATATTTTGCTATACACCTCTTCTAAGCACTATTTACATTGCATTTGTCAAATTTTGATAGGTACTTTTTGTTTTCATTTAGTTTAAAATAATAATTTGCCTCTTGATTTCTTCAATGACCCATAGATTATTTAAAAGTATGTTGTTTAATTATCAAATAGTTGGGGAATTCCCAGATATTTTTTATTATTGATTTCTAATTTAGTTTTATTGTTTTCTGAGAACATACTTTTTAAGATTTAAATAAATTTTAGAATACTGAGATGTCTTATTGCTCACAATATGGCCTATAATAGTAAATATTCTTTTTTTTAAATATATTTTATTGACTTTTTACAGGGAGGAAGGGAGAGGGATAGAGAGCTAGAAACATCAATGAGAGAAACATCGATGAGCTGCCTCCTGCACACCCCCTACTGGGTATGGGCCCGCAACCAAGGTACATGCCCTTGACTGGAATCGAACCTGGGACCCTTGAGTCCACAGGCCGACGCTCTATCCACTGAGCCAAACCAGCTAGGGCTATAGTAAATATTCTTTATGCACTTGAATAGAAACACTGCTATTGTTGGGTGAAGTTTTCTATAACTGTCAATTGTATCATGTTGGTTCATAGTGTTTTTCTACTCATAAATCCTTACTGGTTTTGTCTACTTATTCTATCAATTAGTGTGAAAGGATTGTTGAAAGTTGTTTTTGTGTTGTGGAAGACTGTGAAATCTAGGACTATAATTTTGAATTAATCTACTTACAGTTCTATCAGTTTCTGTTTCATGTTATTTTGAGCTTTGTTTTTATTTAAATAACTAGTGGCCTGGTGCACGGATTCATGCACATTGAAAGGAAATTAATTAGAAGAAAGATTCGTGTGGTAACTACATTACTGTAAAAAATTACATGTCAAAATAGTATATATAACATAGTATTATAAAATTAAAACATGCATGCAATTGGCACCAGTGAGAGCCATATTGTATCATGCATGCGGGAGTCAATGTTTATTTTTAAATTGCTAGTGAATCATATGTACTGGCTGGTCAGTCGGTCGGACATTTGGATGGATGGATGGTCAGTCACTTAGCCTTTTATATATATAGATTATTTTGAGTTAGATAAATTTAAGTTTATAAAATATTCTTAATCCCAGTAGTATTATTTTATCAGAAATTTATTTTCTATGATATTAATATGGTTATACCTAACTAATCATTTATTATACTGTTAATTATATTCATTGCATTTTTATTTTATCTTTTTTTTGCATTTTTATTTTAAACATATAGTTTTCTTATCTATAATTTTGATTTGGGTTTGTTTTATATCTTCTGTCTTGCTGCTTACCATCTTTCATGTTTCATTTACATTTTGAACATGTTGAATATAATTATATTAACTGTTTTAATGTACATGCCAACTAATGTTATCACTAGTTTCATTCATGGATGAAATTTTATCCTCATTATGAGTTGTATTTTTCTGCTTGTTTGTATGCCTGCTAATTTTTTATTGTTAATTTCAACTAGTTGAGTATATATACTTCTTCTATACATGTATTTCCCATAAACATTCTTTAGCTTTGTTCTAAGGTGACTTAAGTTTCTTGGAAACAATTTGATCCTTTTAAGGCTTTTTAGTGTAAGTTTTGTTCAGTAGGATCAAAGAGCGATTAGCCTAAAGCTAGTTTTGTCCTACTACTAAGGTGGTATCTTTTTAAGTACTCCACTTGATGTCTTGTGACTTAAAAGTTTTTTCTACCCTAGCTAATGGGAACACAAAATATTCTTGCTCTTGTGTGCGTTTCAAAGGTAAATCCAATCCCTTCACATGCTTCTTTCCTTAAACTCAGGTATTTCCTCACATATATGTGCTCATCAGTATTCATCTGAAGTCTCTGAAGATAATTGGGCTCTACCTCTTTGCAGCTCTACCTTAATTACACTGCCTAAGGAACTATAGCCACCATCAACAACTATGACTCTCAACTCTCTCTTTTCACCTCAGGAGGATTGCCTGGCTCTGCCTAGCCAGCCCTTAGTTTCCTTGCAGCTTGGAATTCTTTCCAGACAGTAGACAGAGATAATTGTAGGGGTCACCTGTTTTGTTTTCTCTTTTTCAGAGATTACAGTTCTTTGCTGCCTGATATCCATTATCTAAAAGCTGGTTTGGGGAAGTTGTTTCCTACAGGAGGACAAATCCAGTCTTTGTCACTCCATCTTGAACAGAAGTGCAAGGCTTTCATTTAGTCAATCAAAGGATTACTTTTATTTGTTTTTTAAAATATATTTATTGATTTTTAAAGAGAGAAGAAGGGCAAGGGGGAGAGAGCAACACCCATCAGCTGGCTCTTGCGTGCCCCCTACCAGGAATCACACTGTCAACCTTGTGGTGCCACACCAGCCACACCAGACGGGACTCAAAGGGTTACTTTGAATTCTTTAATGTATTTGATAGAAATGAAACTTTGTTTAGATGTGTCTTGATTTAATTTTTCCTCATATCTGGACTTTAAATTTTATAATGATTTTTATGTAATATTAATATCAATATTTTTATAGATAAATATTAGTATATATTTCAGATTATTCTTCCAGGAAACTATATTAGAAGTAAATATTATTGGTCAAAGTATGGTTTTATGTCTCTTTTGTATCATGTTTAAAAATGCTGACTTTTTAAATAATCTCTTTTATATCTAAGAATAAAACTGCATTTCCAAGTTATCATCAAAATAGAATATTAATATCATGAAACTCCTAAGACAAGATAATTGTTATTTCATATTTTAAAACACCAGAAAGTTTGTTTAAAGAATTCCAAATGGTAAAGATGAAACCATCTCTTTTTATTTAAGGAACTAATTCAACTATAAATATTTTGACTTATGTGTGTATATAAGCATGAACAATAGAAAACAAATAAGAAAATTTAGAATAAATGATATTTGAAATAAAAATATTCTTTTGAAAATGCTGGCAAAATTGATTTGTGAGCCTAAAATTCAAGAACTCAATTCAAAGGAAATTCTTTCCTATGTGAAAAAGTAAATCCCTGTTGTTGTAAACTACTGAAAATTCAGTTTTGTGTTTCTTGCAGTAAACATTCCTAACAAATACAGACATTGATTTCTAATAGTTGAATATTGAGGAGACAACTAATTATATTCTAAAATGCTTTCACTAGTGTGAAATTCAAATGTTGTAACTGTTATTAGTATAGAAATAAACTATCTAAAGCAAAGAAAAATTAATTTATGTTTTCATATTTGTTGTGAAAAATTGCAATTTGTATAATGCTGCTAAAGTAGGGAATGGAGGTAAAAAGTAGAAATGATGATATAATAACAGTAGGTCCTCGGGTACCATCAGAGATCTGTTCCTATGACGCAACGTAACGCGATTTTCGCCGTAAGTTGGAACCCACTTACATAAGCACCTACATCACTCACATGGAGCACATACACAGCAGTAATGAAGTGAAACAGTGAAAAAAAATTTAAAAGAAAGATAACAATTCCTGACCTCTACTTGTGGTAAATAAATAATAAAAAACATAAAGCACATATGTACATATGTCGAAATGATGGAACTTTTTTTTTATATAAATACATGGGAGATGGCGATGTAACCACGAAACGACATACATTGAATCCAACATAACCCGAGGACTGTCTGTGGAACAGACAAAAGAAAAATATATATATTCCTTCTTGGAAGAAGGACAGATTTCAGAGTCTTCTTTTTCCAAGTAGTCAATCAGATGATTTTTGAAATATGTATTTTTATAGCTTTGACTACTAATGCTGCAAAAATAAGTTTTGGTACTTATCACTGAAACTTAAAAAAAAGCCACAATTCATTTTGTTTTCCAGCTCAGATAAAATCATTCATGTTTAGAAAGGATATTAATTGAGTATTAATTAATACTTTATTTTATTCAGTCACTCCTTTGTTTATTCAGTCAGTGACCAAATCATGTCTCCACAGTCTTTCCTTTGTTTCCCAGCAGCCACCGCCTGTGCTGCTACAGAGGAGACACAATCACTGGTCCTCCCCCTGCACTCCTCGGCCCACCAGACTATTACTCTCCCAGAAGAAAAGAGACATTAACTGAAACTCCACCTCCAGGCCACCTAAGGAAGGTCTCTGAGGAAATTGCAATCACCCTTTGGCCATCAAAAAATAGCTGCAGAAAATGAAAATAAGTGGCAACCCCATGTTTTCTGGCTTGAACTGTTTACTGACTTTCTCCCAAGAAACTATCAGGGTTAATCCTGTCATTCCTCACTTTCTGATTCTCCTTAGTCATTCGGAGAGGCCCAAGTCACCCTGCCATCATTCATCAACTGAACTAGCATTCCCACGCTATGGTGTATGTTCATTAATCTCCTCTAATCTCTTAACTGGAAAACCCTTCAAGTGTGCCCTTTGCAAAGCACCCTCTGTCAACAGCAAATTACTGATATGCTCTAACTCTGCTCTGAATGTTCCCTTCATTCTCTTCCTCCTACTGAAACCTGGCTATTCAATGAACACATCACTTCCCTACAGTTCTTCTGAGGAATTTTTTGGCCTCTCAAGGACTTCACTACTAATAATGTGTCCTCCTTTTCCTGCACATACTTTCTCAATTATATCAAGTCATTCCCATTTGCCTTTCTAAAAACAAAAATAAAAATTTGACCTCCACATCCCACTCATCCCACCCTAATGATAGCTCCATCTCTCTGCTCCCACCCAAGGCAAAACTTATTGAAAAAGTCTTTTATAGACAATATCACTATTTTCTTACCTTCACTCTTTCTTCACAGCACTCAGATAGAGCTCCCAGGCCTACCATCCATCGCCCAGGCCTGCTACACCACTAAGTCATTTTTTGCAAGGTTGCCAATGACCTACATGTTGTCAAAATTCATAGTTATCTCCTTGAAATACATTTTTTTTTCTTTGAACCCCTGGTTTTCCTCTAACCTCACATCTGGCTTCTTTGATAATGGCTCCCTTCCATGTTCAATTTCCAATGTTAACATATTCCAGGGCTTGACCCTGAATCCCTGTTTGTACATCTAGACTTGAGTCACTATCCTTATGTGATCTTACCTAATCCTATGATTTCAAATATTTTCACCATGTGAGCCATCTCTCCAAAACACCAAGTTGATTTTTCCACATGACTGTGTAATATTTACACTTAGATTTTTAACAGACAACTTGTAAAATTTTGCCAAAACGTAAGTGTTTTTTACCCTCAAACATGCTCCTATTGAATTTGTTTTTAATTTTAATAAACATCATGTGAGTGCCTCAAGTCAGAGCCCAGATATTATCTTTGATATATATCCTTCCCTCATACTAACAATCAATCAAATAAGGATATTTTTTTCTTCTTTTAATGGGTTTTTAGAGAGCGAGGAAGGGAGAGGGAAAGGGAGAGAGAGAGAGAGAGAGAGAGAGAGAGAGAGAGAGAGAGAGAGAGAAACATCAATATGAGAGGGAAACGTCATTGGCTGCCTCCTGCATGCCCCCTACCCGAGATTAAGCCCTCAACCCAGGCCTGTGCCCTGACTTGGAATCAAACCAGCAATCTCTTGGTGCATGGGACAATGCCCAACCAACTGAGCCACATTGGCCAGGGCATTAAATAAGGATTCTTAAATCTACTTTCAAAATATATTCTGAAACTATTTACTTCATAATACTTCACCAGTCTCCACCATGTCTACAGTGTGTGGATTGTGCAATGGACAGGGGCATCTAGTCCGGGGGTAAGTCTGTGTGAAAATTCAGCCTATGCTCTCCTTACTATCTTGGTGTTGGTTGTGACTTTTTGACAGCAGGGATATATTTATTTTTTATTGGTACAAACACTTTTTTATTTGGCAAGCCTTGAACTGAAAGGATCACCTTTTTCAAAGTGTGCAGTGGAGACAGGCTAGCTAACCCCTAATATTACTCCAGTAATAGCCACCATCATCTCTTCCCCAAACAGATGTAGCAACCTTCTAATTGTCTTCTTTCTCTCTAGTTTTTCCTTAATACAATTGCCCCATATAACATTATAATACATTTACCAGACAAAATAAAATTACAAATCAGAACATGATCTTGCTGGCTTAAAATCCTTGCAAAGTCTTATATAATCTATGTTCTGTTTAATTATATAAGCTTATCTAGTATCACTTTTGAGCTATTGATACATCATTTATACATAAATGTATAAGGAAAAACCTCATTTTCCACATGTGTCTTTCTTTCCTGTGTGATTCCTTACTAGTCTCACAGAACATTGCACTTCTGACACTTCTGGTCACCAAATGTGTGGAGGTTTTTGCACATAACAAGCAATTCTCTCTAACACCAGCTGGGTATCCTACAATTTAACTCAATTCTGACATTATCTACCTGGAGATAGCATCAGATCCCACAAGCTAAGGGCTCACTCCCACAAGACTGATCCCACCCCACTTTGGTGCCAATCACAAGTTTTACTGAATTCCCAGGTTATCCACAACTTCAGTCTGATTTGGGTACAAAGCAGAGGTTCCCATAAACCACTCCAAACTACTCTAATTTGCTAGAGTAATTCACAGAACTCAAGGAAACACTTAGATTTGCCTGTTTATTAAAGAACTAGAGGCCCAGTGCATGAATTTGAGCATGGGGGTGTGTGGAGGGACCACGGGAGGTTGGCTGGTAAGGGAGGTTGGCTGTGGGAGTCCTTACTAGTCCAGCCCCCTCTGTCAACAGCAAACTCCTGCATTGAGCGTCTGCCCCTTGGTGGTCACTGTGCGTCATAGAAACTGGGCAACCGGTCATTCCAGTCCTTTGGTCATAATGGTTGCTTAGGCTTTTATATATATAGATATGAAAATGGGTACAGATGAACAGCTAGATGAAGGCATATATAGGGTGAGGCGTGGGAGGGTTCCAAGTGCAGGAGCTTCTATCTCTGTTGAATTGGGTTGTGTCACTCTCCTAGTGAGGATATATTTGACAACCGGGAAGCTCTCTCCCTGAGCCCTGTAGTATTGGGATTCTTATGGAGATTCCATCACATAGGCATGATAGATCATAAACTCCATTTTCAGCCCTTCTCCCTTCTCAAGAGAATCAGGGGCAGGACTGAAAATTCCAAGCTTCTAATCATGGTTGTTTTTTCTGGTGGCCAGCACCTTTCCAGAGCCATCCAGGAGCCCAGCCAGAGTTGTCTTATTAGGACAAAAGATACTCTCATCACCCAAGAAATACAAGTATTTCAGAAGCTCTGTGTCAAAAGCTGGGGCAAAATATAGATAGATAGATAGATAGATAGATAGATAGATAGATAGATAGATAGATAGATAGAGATAGAGATATAGATATATAGATATATAGATTTTTTTTATCTCACAATAAGGAACTTTGTTTTAGTGTTCTCTTTTTCCTTGGACATGTTTCTATCAGATTCTCTTGTGGTTGGCTTCTTATTATTTATAGCTTAGCATAATGATTATAAATATTCTTAAAATTTTCTCTGAGGATCCAAACTAAATTGTTCTTATTTCAATATTTCAGTTATTTATTATTAACTAATTTATTGTTACATTAATTTATTGTTTAATCTATATCTCTCTTCTCTAAAATGCAAGTTCCCTGACTGGCATATTCACTGACATTTGCTAGTATTTTAAATTGTGCATGGCACATAGTACACTTTTGATAAATACTTGTCCAATGGCTTTCTGAATATCTTAAGTGTCTGCTCAGCGAGTCACATAGTAGTAAGTCATTGTGGATATCATTGAGTCTTTACTGAAGCAAAAACAATTTTATTCTGTAAGACGTAGCTAAAGAAAATTTCAATAAAGTTATCTTCTCCCTCAAAACCCATGTCAGCATACACATAAGAATTAGAAACTTTTAAGAGGAACATTCATTTTTAAAGGAAGAAAATAATCAGTTAATGGTTCTATTTATGATGAAGGCTAGCTGAGAGATACAGATTTGAGACTTACAACTCAATCACCTTCAAAATAAAAACAATAGAAAATAAAGCCTAAACAAAGAAAAGAAACTAACATAGCAAAAACAAAATGATGACATTAGAAAGGAAATTAGAAAATCAGAAAAATTGTATTTATCTCATAGTGGGAGAAAAAAATAAAGTATAACTAATTTTACAATTTTATATGAACAGACATGGCTTTAGCTTATAAAATCTAATTTATCATGTTTTAAGATTTTTTAAAATTAATTACTGAGACTTAATTAAGGTATTGGTATGCGACCTAATTATCCAGTTTTCTTAAAGCCCTTAACTTATTTTAATAATTGACATATTAATAAAATAATGAATCTGGCCCTGGCCAGTTTGGCTGTGGATAGAGCATCGGCCTGCAGATTCAAGGGTCCCAGGTTCAATTCTGGTCAAGGTCATGTACCTTGGTTGCGAGCACATCCCCAGTAGGGGGTGTGCAGAGGCAGCTGATTGATGTTTCTCTCTCATCGATGTTTCTGGCTCTCTATCCCTCTCCCTTTCTCTTTGTACGAAATCAATAAAATATATTTTTAAAAAATAATGAATCTGTAATTAAATATAGCAAAGAAAATATATGTATTTAGCAAAACCTATTTTCATGTCTGTCACATTTTATGTAATCCTGATTCAGATTTTGTATTTCAATTATTTTAATAAAATAAGAAAAAAATGTAATAGTATTTTTCTCCTTAAGTTTTAGAAGCTCACAAAAGATTTTGTAATTTCACTAATGTATACATTACAGTATATGAGTTGAGTTTTTAAGAGGAATTTAGAGAAATTGTGTTCAAAATCCTGACTCTATTATGTACTGATCGAGTGCCATTGGGAAAATTATAAAAACTGCCTTAAGTCTAAATTCTCTCACTTGCAAATGGATCTATGTTATTTTAGATTGTTGTAAAAATAAGTGATGTAAGATGTCTAAAGCTATTGGAACATTGCCTAGCACCATATAGAAATTCTCAATATACTGATGCTTTTATTTATTTATAAAACAAATAATTCACAGGTAGAAAGACATTATTTTGCCCACTTAACAAACACACTCAATGATGTTTTCAAAACATGTATCTGTATTAGAGACTTTCTACCTCACATACCATTTTAGCATTTTTCTTCCATGGTTATAAAAAATAATTACACAGAACAAATATATTTCTTTAAAGTCAATTATCATCTATTTATATACATAAAAGCCTAAGCGACCATTTGACCATTTGACTGGTAGCTATGATGCACACTGACCAACAGGGTGCAGACGCTCAATGCAGAAGCATGGAAACATGGAACAGACTGATAAATCTCAGAAGGAAGGAGTGAGGGGGGATGGTGGGAAGAGATTAACCAAAGATCTTATATGCATACTAGAGGCCTGGTGCACAGATTCGTGCACCGGTGCGGTCCCTCGGCCTGGTCTGTGGGGGTCAGGCTGAAACCAACAGTCCGACATCCCCTGAGGGGGTCCCAGATGGTGAGATGGCACAGGCCAGGCCAAGGGATACCACAGGTGCACGAATCTGTGCACTGGGCCTCTAGTCAAAAATAAATACATAACGTGAGAAAAGTTTTATAATAACCTCAAAGTTAATGTTGTGGCAGGATCTATTATTTTGTCATACTTTACTTTGGGCAGCTGTGCCTCTCTTGCACACCATCTCAAACACCTTTTAATCTTATAGTTTGAACAAGAGCTACCATCTTACATATCCCACCCTAGTCATCATTTCCTAAAAAGGGATCTGGGTGTACTCAAAATGTAACATTCTGATATGTTCTCTAGGAAATTTGAAATGGAAATTAAGAAAGAGCTAGTTTTTCTCAATTGATGAGGGAAGAACTACGAATATGGAAGCAAATAGTAGACACGGCATCCACAGTGTGGACAAAGTTCATCTGCACAGAGGAATTAAGCTTGAGAATGTGAGATAGACAGCCTGGTCATAGTTTGCTCTTGTTTACACTTGTCCCTAAGGCCAGCTGCTCCTGTGACTTTTGGTGGTTTGTTTCTGTGAACAAATGTACTTCCCTTTTGGCCTAAGTTTGTTCAAGCTGGGTTTCCTTCAATTTAAAACAAAACTGTACTGAGAAATGTTTATTGTCCAACATTACTATGCATAATTAACTCATTTGAAGAGCAAGCAAAACATAAAACAAAACTTATCTTCCCATCATATTATTTATACTTGAGAATTGTGGGTAAAAATTCAAACTTTGGGAAATAGTGAATATTTTTAGAGAGCAAGACATTAATCTTCAGAGATATTTATATCTACTCTTCTTATATTGTTGATTTCTACTTTTAGAAGGAAATATCAGTGATAATTTTTCCCCTAAGAGGACAGAACTGTTTTGGCTTGATTGGAAGTCATCCTTTTAGCCCCAAAGTGCTCTGTTCTAGCAGCTGCATAAACAAAGGATTTAGTGCTTTATATTGAAGATGCAACTCTTACTGGTGTTTGCATTTTCCTTGGGATCATCCTGTTAGTTGTTCCATTTGCTAGAAAGTGTAAGAAGACCACAATATAATAGGACTCTTGGTTTTAACAACTGTCTGGTGTTTACATTTCATCATGAATCATCCTTACATTTCCACTAATTAAATATTCTAATAGTTACATATAATCATGATAGAGATTTTCAAAATATAATTTCCCAACAATTTCACAACACAGTGAAACGATTTATTATTTAGAAATGATTTGAAGTTGCTACTATTAAACATAAAACACTGTTACCAAATAAATTAAAAAGTGAAAAAAATACTACCACTCAAGATTTAAGCAGTAATGTACCACTATTTGCTAGCTATTCTGTTAATAAACAGAAGTGAGAATAGTGGTTGGTAAAGGAAACATCAGAACATTTGTTTTCTTTTGTTATTTATACAAATGTGGCATTATCAGATTTACCCAGAAATTATGCTGTCTCCATTCCTTATTTTGGGCTAAGTAAAAAAGAGGAAAAAATATGTGTTTATTTAAAATAAGCACATATAAAGCTTTAAAGGCAGGGCTTCTCCTTCTAGAATAGACTGAGATGCTTCCACCATTGAACACATTGAACAATGAACACACACTTTGGTGGCTATGACATCCCCTTTGAAGGTGTTCCTGTTTACAATCCCTGATGCTCCAGCACCTTTTGCTGGACTTCTTCTCCATCCAGCCTTTACTTGTGCATGGCCTCATGATACTTTCTTTACCACATGCAGCTTCTGAAGGAATTATCTCTAATACTCCCTGCATGGACCTAAGCATGAGATGCTAACTCCAGGTATTGATGAATTGAATAGAACGAGGACTGAAGATACTCTAATAAATAAGATATATATTAAAAAAAAAACAACAACAACAACCTTAATACAATGTAGTAATGGGTACTATTTCTCAAGTTTTATCAATTCAGACATCAGAACACCACTGTCAGATATGTTTTGCCCAGCCTAAATACCTGTCATTACAACATCAGGAGGAACTCTTTTCTGTGTATTTATGAAGTAAAAAAAGAAAAAGTAAGTTTACTTAAAATGAGTAAATTCAAACTCTGGGATGAGGATAACATACATTTTACTAAAAATGTCATTAGACCATTTAATAGATAACAATAAATGAGACAGCAAATTCTGATATAATTTTATATAGAAAGAGCTTCTTATACATAACATTGTATAATTGTTCAGTACATATTAGTCTATACATAATTGTATAATGCTTTATACTAATAATCTAGTTGAAAAAAATCATTATTCATGTATGGTTAAAAGAATTGCCTTTGTATTTGTCCTGGTTCTTTCTAAATTCTATTGACACTGCTTCTGTAGTTGTTCTGGGCTTATCTACCATAGGCAACTACTTTTCATCTGATTAGCCCCATATTACTCTTTGCAGGAAATAACTTGATTTGTTAAGAAGGCATTATTCTATACACTCAGTCTAATATCTGTGTTCTTGTGTATTAGTTCAAGAATGGCTTCTCTTCCTAACTTTCATAACCTTGAGTCCTCATTCTCCTATATGTTACTTATCGATATGAGGCACTCTATACAAATTTATGGCATAAACGTATGAAAGATCATTATGAAAGAAATAGAACTTTCAAATAAAATCCAACCTAAAGAACTAACCCCTTCCACAAATGCATGGAATAGAGCTATTTTGAAACTCCCAGTGTGCCCTTCATAAGAAAGCTCCCTGAAGAGCAGTTCAGTGGTAAAGACATTGGACAATATTTTGGTGGCTGCATCAGAAATAAAAGCATCTGCACTTTGAAGTGCTTTTAAAAATTTACTGCACATGATTTTTAAAATTGAATTAGTGTACTAGTATATAAAACATTACACAAGCAGTAAATGATCAAGAAATTAAAAACATCATTTGCCAAATCTATTCCTATATTATTTTGGGTTGAGAGATGACCCTTAATTCTGGCTGCTAAAATCAAGTTTTGTAATCCACTCCTTTCCCTCCCCACCTTCCATGAAACCAAAATAAATTAAGTAGAATGAAGGTATGCCTCTGATTATATTGAGAATAAAAGCAGTAATCACCAAAACACTTTCAGGCTGCCTAATGACACCGTCAGTATTTTTAAACTGATTTGTTGGTAGGGTTTATATCTAACTACTTTACATGATGTACAGTAGAGCACTTCTTAGTGCAATATTACACAAGGAGATTTATTTGGACAGTAACATACACAGTCCCATCTGCAATCATTTATTTCAGCCTACACATGTTTCAATGTTTGTAGAACTATCCCCCAACTACTATCATATAATTTCATGATTGATTCTTTGATAACTTATCTCTTAAATCCTAAAAGAGAAAATGAGGTAGGATTGACTACTTTTCAGTTTGCCATCCAAAAATGTCTATACTGTTGGAAAAAAACCACAATAGTATTTTTCAGAATTGTTTTTACTATATTCTGGGTTGGGTATGGTTTATAATGACACAAACTGAATTCCAAGCCAAGCTTTTGAATAATAATATGGAGCAAAATACTCTTCTTACTGAAAATTTCTGGTTTTGCTTCTCTTTCCCCTTATTTCTTTGACTAGAAAATTCAGTTAATTTACGAATTATTGGAAATTGCCTTTGGTGGGTTGTTTGAGAATAATGAATTACAATCAGTAGAGTATATTTTATAGTATGATGTTTTTTAAAATGGTCCTGTTACTGAGTTTAGAAACATGAGAGTTTGGTGACAGTATACAGTTATAGGAGTGAAACATCTGGTCCAGTTACAAGTGGATTACTTAGAATAACAGACTCATCTGGGCAGAAAGTATGCAAATGAAGAGAAGCCCCATGAGAAGTCAGTTGGTGGGAAGAAACAGCAGAGCAAGGCTACTTAGAAGAGCAGGCATAATAATAGCAGAAGGCAACTATTTTTAACTTTTGGATGCACATTTGATGTTTCATAGACAAAAGAACAGGTCACAGCGAGAGAAAAAAAAGATACAAAACATACAAGTTAAACTTTCTGAATAGTAATGCCATGTGCAGGAGTTTCCCAGCCATCAGCACTGTCCCTGAAGACCATTTATACTTCACAGCATTAATATTCATTAGATATAATGCCATATGCTGCACAGCAGGATGCATTGCCAGCAGGCTGTTTGTCATAAAGCCAGATTTCATAAAGCATTGTAAAACAAACATTATGATGATAAATACAAAATGACAGGCTAATTAAGAGAATCTTAATTGCCATTTCTCCATAATAACATTTGTTTAGTTGTATCTGTCTTTGTGCTGCATCCTTCTTGTTCAACGTGCATTCTATGCACCTTCCTCATCACTCCCCCAAACTCCCCTTCACACACACAAGGGAAAATCATGCCACATATGATTTAAAGTACTTAATGCCTCTCTTTCCCCTCCCACAAATCAATTATAGGGTAATGAATACCTGTGCACCACTGATATTCACAAACATTAACCTCTAATCCTAAAGGAGTGGAAAGTAACTCTAATGGAGATCCTGTACTCACATGGCAGGTGAAATAAGTTACAGAAATCAATACAAACTCTAAATCCAAAAATCATTTGAAATATTTTGGAAATATTTGGAGTTAATATTTTCAGCCTCAGGAAATCCAACCTGGATTTTGGAAGTCACCATGACCTTTTAAAAAAAAAAAATCCTGAAACCCATCAGATTTCATTGAGCATCTCTCCACCCAAAAGTGATGGAACTACCTTACATCATATTAGTGCATAGAGGGTCTCTCACCTTCACTCAAGACCTCTGTGTCATATTCTGCATACTCCCTAACTGACCTAGTCTATAAAAGGTGAACTACCATATCTAATCATTTTAATAACAAATATGTTATATTTTTGTCCCCTTTCTTTATAAAATAGCATTTAAAATATGGATATTCTTGTTGCAGTTCCAAAATAGGGGCTTACTAAGAGGTCAGAACATGGCCTAAAGAACAGATGAATAACCAGCTCCCAGAAGCCTCCACTGAATTTCCTTGGTACTTTTACTAGGATGCAAGTTCTGGTTCTCAGATTTGCTATATCACAGAATAATTAGAATGAGGGAAATTTAAAATCAGAGGTTTGGTTGTAAATATTTAATAACCGATTCTCAGATGAGGAAAATAAAGTTTGATTCATAGGATTTGCTAAAATCAAGCTATCATTGAGAAGTCCCTAACATGAAGTTGGAAAGTGATACACATGATTGTTTGTCAGGAGTGTTGATCTAATATATAATATACAACAAGTTAATTATAAGTAGAAAGTCATCATATCTGGATTTTCCATTTGGGGGTAGAAAGAGAAAACATTCTGAATTTATGTGTCCATGGTTCAGAGAAAATCTCTGAGCTAAGGTACCGGTTATATCATATAGGTGTATATATATAAATATATATATTATATACACACACACATATATATATACATTTATATGTATATATAAATATGCATACACACATATATATGTAATCTAAATAATAATTCTATTGACAAATCTTGACCACAGAATTATGATAAATAAGCAGTTAAATTGGTATAAATATCAATTCAAATAAAAATTATAATAACATTAAATGGGGAATAAAAAATAAAAATGGCCTCTGAAACACAATGTTAAAATTTCCCCAAATATATTTAGAGAAAAGGTGAGTACAATAATTTGAGATAAAATATCAAAAAAATATTTTTGAGAAAAGTTGATGATATGTTCCATATTATTTGTCTATACCATAAAAATTATATTTCTTATTTGAGATTTCTTTTTTGAGATATAGTTGTTCAATTAAGTACAACTTTTGTGTGGGTGGCTGGGAGCAAGGGGGAGGCTCAACATATCTTCTATTAAGATGAAAGTGAAATGAAATCTAGTCATTTTAACAAAATAATATGAAAAATTCTCAACATTCTTCAAAACTACCTATTAATTCTGCAGTGTGTTATGCATTAGACTTGGACATGGACAATTCTACATTTTCAGTTGAGGTTTTTAGATGTTTCTCTAGTCAATTATTTTGTGAATCATTATAGTTATATAACTACTAGAGGCCCGGTGCATGGAATTCGTGCACAGGGTGTTCCCCTCAGCCCAGCCTGCACCCTCTCCAATCCTGGACCCCCCAGGGGATGTCTGACTGCCGATTTAGGCCCGATCCCGGGGATCAGGCCTAAACCGGCAGTCGGACATCCCTCTCACAATCTGGGACCACTGGCTCCTAACTGCTCACCTGCCTGCCTGCCTTCCTGATCACCCCCAACTGTCCCCCCTGCAATCCTGATCACCCCTAACCGCCTCTGCCTGCCAGCCTGATTGCCTCTAACTGCCTCCCTCCCCCCCCACCAGCCTGGTGGCCCCCAATGCCCCCTGTTGGCCTGGTCACTGCCAACTAACCCCCTGCCAGCCTGGTGGCCCCAAGCAGCCTGCTGTTCAGTCGTCCATTCAGTGTTTTGGTCATGATGGCCCCTGGCTTTTTATATATTAGGATAAAATTTAAAAAGCATATGATTATTGGCTTTATTATTTTTATAATCATCATAATTAAACTTGGCTTTGAATTCTGGATCCACCACTTTTCACCTCTTGACTTCTGTAAAAAAATTTAACTTTTGAGCATTGTTTCATCACTGGTAAAATAATGGCACTAGGTATATATTGAATATGCAAAGTCTTTTTAACAAAGTAACTGGTTTTTCAAATATATTATTACTAGGGGCCCAGTGCATGAATTTGTGCACCTTGAAAGAAACTGTGGGCCATGAGGCTGTGGTGGGCACAGGGGCTGGTCTTGACCTCTCCTTCGCGCCCCTGCTGGGCCCCACCTGCTGCCACCACTCCCACACATTGATGGTGCCGACTCCACTCACACCCACTGATGGCGTGGAGTGATTGAGGCCAGCACCAGTAGCGAGTGCAAGTGGGGCCAACACTATCAGTGGATACGAGTGGCAGCTGCTGCCCTGATCACCCCTCAGGAGCAGGAGAAGGTGGAGAAGCCCTCAGGGGAAATCAGGGCCAGCAGCCGCTGCTTGCACCCAATGACAGCATCGAGCAATCGGGGGCGATGCTAGACGCTGGCAGCGGCTGCAAGCGGCGGCTCTGGCACCAGCAGCAGGTACGAGCACTGGGCGGGACTGTGGCATGCAGGAGCAAAGAATTTTCAGTAACCAACAGAGGCTAGCCCCGATGATACCAACCGACACCCCACCTTGGTCTGGAGACCCCACTCACTCCACCATCCCACCACAGCCATGTTCAGTGCTCTGCCACCTGCTGCTGACACCCACCATGTTCTGCGCACACACTCTGTTGGTCAGCACACGTCATAGTGAACAGTTGTTCAGTTGTTCTGGCTCCCAACTGCTCTCCTGCCTGCCTTCCTGATTGCCCCTAAATGCTTTTGCCTGCCAGCCTGATCACCCCCTAACCATTCCCTTGCCAACCTGATTGACGCCTAAATGCTCCCTTGCCAGCCCCATTGCCCCTAACTGCCCTCCCCTGCAGGCCTGGTCAACCCTAACTGCCCTCCCCTGTGGGCCTGGGTCCCCCTAACTGCCCTTCCCCGCAGGCCCGGTTGCCCCCAAATTCCCTCCTCTGCTGGCCTGGTCACCCCTAACTGCCCTCCCCTGCAGGCTTGATCACCCCCAACTGCCCTCCCTTGCAGGCCTGGTCCCTCCCAACTGCCCTCCTCTGCTGGCCATCATGTGGTGGCAATCTTGTGTCTACATGGGGGCAGGATCTTTGACCACATGGGGGCAGCAATCTTGTGTGTTGGAGTGATGGTCAATCTGCATATTATTCTTTTATTAGATAAGATAGAGGCCTGGTGCATGGATGGGGGCCAGCTGGTTTGCCCTGAAGGATGTCCCGGATCAGGTGGGGGTTCCCTTGGGGCATGGGGTGGCCTGAGTGAGGGGCTGTGGTGGTTTACAGGCTGGCCATACCCCCCGGTGACCCAAGCAGAGGCTCTGGTATCTGGGATTTATTTATCTTCTATAATTGAAACTTTGTAGCCTTGAGTGGAGGCCAGAGCAGGCCAGAGTGGGCCGGAAGCTTGGCTTCCTCCATTGCCGGGGAAACCCAAGCCTCCTGCTCGCTCCGTGGCCACAGCTATCTTGGTTGGGTTAATTTGCATACTCGCTCCTGATTGGCTGGTGGGCGTGGCATGTGGGCGTAGTGGAGGAACAGTCAATTTGCATGTTTCTCTTTTATTAGTATAGATTATTATTTAGACTATTTAAATTGGCTGCAAGTACTTTGGCTACTGAAAAATAGAAAGATAATATTTCTCCTTTTTCCTAAGCCTTACTTGATAGAATTGTCTTTCCTTTGCACTAATGCATTTTCAGGGTGAACTGTATTCATCACAAATGTAGCATTTATATCTTTATAGTTCTATTTATTACTATAAGATCAGTTCAGTAAAGAAATGATGCAGGCATTATTCAGGATAGAGCTTAGAGTGCATTTCTAATAAAATTTGAATAACAGTTTTATCTAATGACAATTTTTTTTCTAATCTACTGCTATATACCATATCTCTTATATGGGGCAATCAACATAAAAATGAATATTGGAGGATTAATTAAGTGCTTGAAATTTGTGCAAACCTACCACTCCTGCTAGATCAACTACACAATGAGTTTATCCTCACAAATTAATCCACATTTAAGAAAATATAATATTATTTTCTATATTCAATCACATTGATTAAAGTGCAGACACAAACTACTACAACAGAGATTCTTAATGATTATTATCTTAGTAATTTATGTCTTATATAGTTTTGTCTTCTTAATGCCTCTTTTCATGTTACAAAGCCCCCTTAAGTTTATAGTATTCCTTTTCTTTTTTAAAAAGATAAAGATCTTTGAAAAAATAATATTTTCATTTTTTCAATCTTCATTCTTAGGATTATCTTTGAGTATCCAAAAATAAATTTGAAAATTCACGGCAAAGTGACAACAAATAAAAGACATTAATTATTAAAATTAATAAGTAGTAAATCTAGTTATTGCTTTTTATTAATACAAATAGTGCTCATAAAGGCAAAAAAAATCATGTGAGGACATTACACAACAAATAGCAATAATCAAAGTTACAGAGGAGAATCCCACATGAATAAAATACTGACTGCCTTAAATTACAGAATAATACTTGCTAAACATACTCATATAACTAAGAAATGTGCACAAGCAATTTTGAAATTAACTCAGCATGTTCAAGTGTCTCTTTTATTTTTGAAATCATGAAAAAAAGACCACATTCATTTATTAGAACAAAGGAGCATGCCTCCAAAATAAAAATGTACTTGCAATTGTTCTAAAAAAGTTATAACATCTACTTTTACGGAATTATAGAGGCCCGGTGCATGAAAATTTATGCACTGGAGGGGGTGTCCCTCAGCCTGGCCTGAAGCCCTCAGGGGTGGGAGGCGACACTGCGATCAGGGGAAGGCAATGCCCCATCACAACTCTGCTGCTGCTACTGCCGGCAGTGCAAGCCTCAGCCGGCCCTGGTTACCTGAGCCTCAGGCAGCCCTGGGCGGCTGGGCAGCCATCATTCGAGGCTTGCCTGCACCTCAGGCGTCGGCTGGGCAGCTGCCATCCAAGGCTTGCCTGTGCCTCGGGTGGCCCTGGGTGGCTGGGGGGCTTAGGGGACTGGGGGACTCTGGAGGCAGGTGCATGGAGCGGCCGGGCCCGCCTGGGGGTGGGCCTGGCCTTGCCGCATGCCTGCCGCCCCACCGTGGCTGAGGGGACTAGGCACCGCCATCTTGTGGCTATGGGCGCCACCATCTTTGAGGGCAGGGCAGTCAATTGGCATAGTCCCTCCTTATTGGCTGTGGGCGCCACCATCTTTGAGGGCGGGGCAGTCAATTGGCATAGTCCCTCCTTATTGGCTGTGGGCACCACCATCTTTGAGGGCGGGGCAGTCAATTAGCATATTCCCTCCTTATTGGCTGTGGGCGCCACCATCTTTGAGGGCGGGGCAGTCAATTAGCATATTCCCTCCTTATTGGCTGTGGGTGCTGCCATTTTTGCGACAGTCTGAAGGTCAATTAGCATATTCCCTCTTCATTAGATAAGATGTTTTATAAATTATTGTTTGTCCTTTCTAAGTTCTATACTTTACTGATTCAGGTGAAAATTTTATTTTTATGTTTAATTTGAACTCAATATTTAGCACACATTTATGAAACTATAGGATTAAGTGATTTTTAACGAACACGGTAGGTCTTCAGGTTACGTCAGAGATCCATTCTTATGGCTCGACATAACGTGATTTTCGCCATAAATTGGAACCCACCTACATAAGCACCTACGTCACTCACATGGAGCACATACACAGCAGTAATTAAGTAAAACAGTAAAAAAAATTTAAAAGAAAGATAACAATTCCTGACCTTTACTTGTGGTAAATAAATAATAAAAAACATAAAGCACATATGTACATATGTCAAAATGACAGAACTTTTCTTTTTTATAAATAAATGGGAGATGGTGACGTAACCACGAAACAATGCACATTGAGTTCTACGTAACCCGAGGACTGCCTATATGTTTTTTTAATTGATTTTTTAGAGAGAGAGAAAGGGAGAGGAAGAGTGAGAGAAACATATATCAGCAGCCTCCTGCATGCCCCCTACTGGGGATGGAGCCCACAACCTGGCATGTGCCCTGACCAGGAATTAACCAGTGACTTTCAGTGAATGGGACAAGGCTCAACCAATTGAGCCATGCTGGCCAGGGCAGGCTTAAGTGATTTAAATGCAATAAAATCTTTGTCATGAGGAAAGTTACATTACCAGGCTAAACATCTTGCTCATCCTATATAATAAAAGCCCAGTGACTGAAACGGCAGAAAGACCAGAACAACCAGAGACCAGAATGACCACTCCCCTCGCCCCGGCTGGCCCCACCCCCCAGCGAGCGGTTGGGGTGATCAGACAAGCAGGCAAGCAGTTAGGAGCCAGTGGTCCCGAATTGTGAGAGGGATGTTCGACTGCCAGTTTAGGCAAGATTGGGCCTAAACTGGCAGTCAGACATCCCCCTAAAGATCCTGGGTTGCGAGAGGGTGCAGGCTGGGCTGAGGGATGCCCCCCCCTCCATGAATTTTATGCACCGGGCCTCTAGTAGTTAAAATAAAAAGGCAAGTATCTATATTTTATTATGAAGGGAAAAGAATCATTAAACAAAGTGGCCACAGAAATTAGGGAGTAAAATTATTTTCCTAAAATTTTATTGCCCTGATTTAATTATAATCTTTATGAAAACTACATTTACTCACAGGCAGTAGAGGATATGTATAATTAAGTCAATCATTTTTTGAGAATTTATTAATCAGTTAAATTCACAGAGAAACATCCAGTATAATGTGATTCAACATTGCTTTAAGTTTGTTCAGGGGTTTGCCAGATGTTTGTTTATACAGATCAATTGCTTTTGGGTGTAAAAAACTGTGAATGCATCCTCTGAGCAATCGATTTAGTCAGAAAATACAGCATTACTATTTAAAAAAAAAATAAAGCTTATATCATCAGTCTAATCTCAGTAACATCCACCTGAAATTGATTTCAGTAAAATGGACCTACATGTTGAGGCACAGTATAGAAGTATAGTTTGGTACAAAACAAGCCAGACTCCTTACTTCTTGGCAACTTTTACTACTAGATGTACCATGAGCTCATATTTAACAATGAAGTGTGTAGTCTTGACATTGGATCCTCTATGTGGATCCTACTCCTACAGGTAGAAGGGAGTAAGCTCAATGACTCAGTGAACCAAGTAATCTATATTTCTTAAGCAATTCCTTGGTAACAAGTAAAATATTAGTAATGATGTGGGTTCACTAAAGTTTGGTATCCTGGAACCACAGATTAAATGCCACTTGGTTGAATATATATATATATATATATATATATATATATATATATATATATATATATATTAGAGGCCCAGTGCATGAAATTCGTGAACTGGGGGGGGGGGGGGGTGGGGGGGTCCCTCAGTCCAGCCTGCACCCTCTCCAATCTGGGACCCCTCGGGGGATGTCTGACTGCCACAGGAATCAGGCCTAAACCGGCAGTCGGACATCCCTCTCACAATCAGGGACTGCTGCCTCGCAACCGCTTGCCTGCCTGCCTGCCTGATTGCCCCTAACTGCTTCTGCTTGCCAGACTGATCACCCCCTAACCACTCCCCTGCCAGCCTGATTAACGCCTAACTGCTCCCCTGGCGGCCCCGATCGCCCCCAACTGCCCTTCCTTGCTGGCCTGGTTGCCCGCAACTGCCCTCCCCTGCTGGCCTGATTGCCCCTAACTGCCCTCCCCTGCTGGCCTGATCACCCACAGACTGCCCTCCCCTGCTGGCCATCTTGTGGTGGCCATCTTGTGGCCACATGGGAGCGGCCATCTTGTGTGAGGGCGTGATGGTCAATTTGCATATTACCTCTTCATTATATAGGATATACTATATATATATACATATATACATATATTTGTGTATGTATATATATACATATACATATGTGTATATATATATATATATATTAGTTTCTATATATTCTCTATAGATAGATGGACAAGAGATTTCTGTTCTTTTACATTTTATATCCATCCATTCTATTGTTTTTGCTGTTGCTACTGATATTATGTGATTGCAATTATGTTTTAAATCATCAATAATCAGAAGAGCCTAAAGGTAGTATTATTTTATATTAACTATATATAGATAATATATAAAAAACACCTAAAATTAATATTTATAAAACCTAGACTAATATTTAAGAATCATGAAAAAGTAGATATATATTTTAAATATTACAAAAGTATCAATTTAAACAGCATGAGATTTGTGCAAATAAAAATGATCAATGAAAGAGAATATATTTCCCTTAAATTGAATATATATATTCCAAAAGTATTATATAATAAAATACTTGCTTAGGGTTTTTTGTGTTTCAAGTTCTGTTGCATTTTCTTCTATATCTAACCCTCTCTCTCTCTCTCTCTCTCTCTCTCTCTAGCTCTATCTCTAGCTCTAGCTCTAGCTCTAGCTCTAGCTCTAGTTCTAGCTCTAGCTCTATTACCATCTCTATCTATCTGGATTCCAGGTCCTCTTTATAACATAGCATTAGTTTGCAATGAGAAGTCTTTCAGGTGTTAATTTCTCTGACCTTGTTCAAATTCCATATCAGAGTATTTGTTTTTGAATTTGCACTTTGTAGGTTGTTTGTAATCATTATTGCATCTTACTGCCTTTTCTGTATTTCAATGCATGTGCCTTACAATTTATCATGAATTTACATATGAATCCTGATGATGAAGAAATTAACCAGAGCAGTTAAATATGTAGAAAGAAAGAGACAAGAAACACATTCTATATAAGCAACAAATGTAAATACTTACCTTGGTGTATCATATTTAAATTCAGGTGTACAGTCCTGTCCAGGTAACTCAGTTGGTAGAGCAGTCACCATATGCCAAGATTTCAGGTTTGTTCCCCAGTCAGGAATCAACCAATGAATGCATAAATAGTGGAACAACAAATCTCTCTCTCTCTCTCTCTCTCTCTCTCTCTCTCTTTCTCTCTCTTTCACTCTTTCTTTCTCCCTTCCTCTCTCCCTCTAATAAATAAATAAAATAAATGAATGAATTCAGCTGTACAGAAATATAAATTTATTTTGCTGTAACTAACTCTACTTATTTTGATTCTTTTTTTTTAAATATATATTTTATTGATTTTTCACAGAGAGAAAGGGAGAGGGACACAGAGCCAGAAACATCGATGAGAGAGATACATCGACCAGCTGCCTCCTGCACACCCCCCACGGGGGATGCGCCCGCAACCAATGTACATGCCCTTGACCGGAATCGAACCCGGGACCCTTCAGTCCGCAGACCGACGCTCTATCCACTGAGCCAAACCGGTTTCAGCTTATTTTGATTCTTAATTCTGCTGAACTGCTAAGAAACTTTTACCTTAGTCTTCTCAGCAAAATTTCTGGTAGATGTGTGTAAGACAAGGGGAAAGAGGAGCTGAAGAGGAAAAGGCTATGGAATGTTCAGGCTTACTAAGACCGGAGAGCATCTTTCTCAGATGGTCCTCCATACAGCTCTCCACCCAAAATGTCTCTTCTTGTATTTCACGCCTGGCCTATTTGTGCCAAATTAGAAATCATGGGGTCCAGTGACTATTTCACAATGTGCCAGAGGCCCCAGAAGTTTGTGAGAGGCTGTTATCACACTTAAGAATCACAACGCTCTTACTTCTCTGGAGTGTTTCCACACTCCTCAGTGTACATGACCCTTTTTTGGGCCCATGTACTCTCCCCCCCCGCCCACCCCCCATGGGCCCATGTACTTTTTTTTTTCTTAAAAAAGAGTATTGATTGATTTTGAGAAATAGAGGGGAAGGGAGAGAGAGAGGGATTTGTTGTTCCACTTATTTCTGCATTCTTTGGTTAATTCTTGTATGTGACCTGACCAGGGATCAAACCCACAACCTTAGTGTATGGGAAGACACTCTAACCAACTGAGCTACCCAACCAGGGTCCCAGGCACTTTTTAATTTCCACCTCCTCTTGTCTGTTTCTTTAAACACAAATCCTAGACTCTTAAAATGTGCACAAAGTCGGTTTGATAAAATAGGAAAATATTTCTCTCTACAAAATTGTTCAGTTATTTCTCCCCTGATCTCTGTTTCTGCAGAAGAAAAATTAATGTGGCAAATTCACAGCCAATGGGGAAAAAAATCAACCCCAAATATCTTTATTGTTCAACATATGAAGTATTTTTACACATTTTTATGTAAAAGACAAATTAATTGTGTTTTTGCTAATATTTTAAAAACTAGATTTCTACCTTCTCCTAAAAATTTTTAAAATTGGGATCCAAGAGATAGATCCCTATATTCCTGCACCACAAAAAGTAGTGCTGAGTTAACTCTGCTCACCTAAGATGACTTTCATGTTATTTATTTCATCACAGTTCCCACGAATCCTAAAAACGGAGGATGGTTTTAGTTGCCATTCATCAGTGATCTTTCACTACTATTTCTCTTATACCTGGTCATTTCATTCTTTCATGGGACCTGCCTTGCCCTCTATATGAATTTGCTTTTGCATATAGGATGAAGAGCTTATGTTTTTGGAACCTAAGTTCAGAAATGTGGAAGGCTTTTATTTCTACCTTGTCACATTGCTCTCTAGGACAAAGAGCACAGACCAATTAGTTGTTACTAAAGGATCAAGCAAAAAAAAAAAAAAAAAAAAAGGCATACTGGAGAAATAAAGGACATAGATTGATATCACAAATATATTATTCAATTACTGCCTTGTCAAATTATTTTATACATTATTCCAATCATAAAATAAGCTTAAAAACCCCTAATTCCCATAAAGCCCCAAATGTAACACCAGTTTATCAAATCCATCAATATGTATATAATGGATTGGGTTTATGGATGGTTTTAAAGAGACATTCATGAAACTCAACACTTTTAGAAATGTAATTTTAATGAAAACTCAAATATAATTAGCTCAAAATAAAACCAAATGACTTTAAACCTGCATGTAAAATTTGAAATAGACAACTTACCAAAAGGCTTTGCAAAGAGATGGCTAACATAAGAGTTCCAGCTATGATGTCATACTAGCTAAAGCTGTATTAAAATGGAACCAGAAGTATTTGCCTTTCAAAGGACCAGATCTAGTCTGTAAAAAATCAATTTCCTTGCAGGTGGATACCATAAACATGCTGAGGTGTGCTATGCCTCACAGAGTACTATATGCATAGCAGGGCCTTAATATAATTGGGGGGGAAATGACTGCATGCTGACTAAAGGGAAAAAAACAGAAACACATTAAAAGTGTTCCATTTTTTAGAGTAAATAGAAAATGTCACATATATTGAATTTTAAAGTGTGCCTTACACAGATCAATTATCTATTAAAACCGTATTCAGATTATCCAGACATAGAAATTCTTAGACTTATAAAGAGGTTCATTTACATTTAAAGCAGAAGGTGGATTTCCAAACATGTTTCCAGACTGACTCCTGCTTCCTACGTGTCTCTGCATGAGATAGCTTATGTAGCGGAGAGTTTGTTTATGTCACGTTCCTATTTCATTTCTTTCTAATTGTATATATTCTAATTGTACATAGGAGGGAATTGAGTCCAAATGGTTGAGAACCTGATTCCAAACTCAGATTAAGTAATTAAGAGAGCAAGGAACTGAACCATGAGGCTGTACCCTTGTGGTGGATAATCATACAATTTGAAGTTGGAATACTGGATTTCTGATGCATGGTTTTTTTGGTGCCTCATTCATTCTTTATACACATGCATCAGAAATAGAAATGCTTTCTTCTTGAATTCCTTCTTCTTTTCTTCCTCAATCTTAGGAAAAAGGTGGTCTCTGTTCAGATACTATAATAAGACATTTTTTTAAATCACACAATCTATCAAAATTATGCTAAGAAAGAGGTGGTTAGATTGTTATTTCTGACCTAGCTTAACTCCTTCATTTTATAAATGAGAAAACTAAGTCCCAGTGGGAGTATGTGATAATTCAATTGAATTTACTATATTTTCATCATTCTTTCAAAAAAAATTTAGGCAGTTCATAGATAGGGCAAATATGACAATATGGATACAACACAAAGAAAGGGGGGAATATAGAAAGAAAGAAAGAGAGAAAGAAAGAAAGAAGGAAGGAAGGAAGGAAGGAAGGAAGGAAGGAAGGAAGGAAGGAAGGAAGGGAGGGAGGGAGGGAGGGAGGGAGGGAGGGAGGGAGGGAGGGAGGGAGGGAGGGAGGGAGGGAGGGAGGGAAGAAGGAAGGGAGGGAGGAAGGAAGGGAGGGAGGAAGGAAGGGAGGGAGGAAGAAAGAAAAAAGAAAGGAAGGAAGGAAGGAAGGAAGGAAGGAAGGAAGGAAGGAAGGAAGGGAGGAAGGAAGAGGATGGTTAAAGCATTGTCTTTAGCAATATATTGTATTAAAAGAAATGCAGGTACATGGATGATTACAATGGTCATGATAAATGCAATAAAATATCTACAGGGTAAAGTTGTAGACATCAAGAAGTGTTTAATTTCATATGGTAATCAAGAAGTTTCCACAAGGAAAATTTAAATGAACAGAAATGAGAATGTCAGAGTGTAATTCTCTCATGCAGCATATATCTAAAATAAACAGGAGTTAAGGACTTTATTCAAGTTATTAATTAATGAGAAAACCAATAAAATGCCCAAGCTATCTCCAACGGCATGCATCTGGAACCAATACAAAATAATATTGAATATAAATTGTAATTGCAAAATAAATAAATATTTTTTAAAAATAGTTGTTTTTTATATAGGCAGTGAGAATGACACTTATTTTTTAAATATATCAGAATAAGATTCTGAGTGTAGATACAAAGTTGGAGATTCACTTCCAGAATGGTGATGTGAGGAGTTCTGTGGACCTACTTGCTCCTTAGCAAAAAAACACAGCTTGTGAAAAATTATTATTTTTTAATCTGAATTATCCTTTAATAATCTCTGAAATTGTTCTAAAGGCATAGAGGCACATGAAGAACCATTTTATTCAAGAAAATCTACTCGATCTTAGTAAGACAAGTGTGAATCTGTGGCACTTAGGTCATAACCCACTCCCTCCCCAGCTCCCACACATGCTCTATGTGATGGAAACTCCATTCTGGGTTGATAACATTAAAACAATGGGGCTTCTCTACCCTCAACTCTCAGACAGTGGCTGCAATATCTCCTTGGAAAGGCAAGCTTTCAACATTTCTTATACCTCCCCCTGTGCAGCTTCATGTTGTGAAAGCTAAACTCCAGGTGAGCATAGCTTAGAGAGGTCTCTCTTCATCTGTGCAGCCCCCACTTGCAGATGGATACTTGAGGCCAATACTAGAAGGCAGGGAATACAATACTGGGGCCCCATCACCTGCACTCCAGCAACTGCACATGCATAGTTTCTGCTAGTAGGCCAGCAGAGGCAAACCAAGAAGACCAGAGGCTCCTGTGCCAGTCCAGCATTCTGCTCATAAACCAAAGGTGTCGTTCCAAAAGAAGTAAGTCTCTGTCCTCATCCTCAGCTCCAGAACAATGACTCAGAGAATTTGCAGAAGAGCAAAGGCAGGCCGTAAGAACAGAGAGATCCAAAGCTCTTTCCTAAGGAAATGACTTTATTTAGAACGGAGTACAGAAGCTTCTCAACTTAAAATGGGGTTATGTCCTGAAAAACCCATTATTAATTTAAAATATTGTAAGTTGAAAATGCATTTAACACTACGCTCTAGAGTATTGGTTGTTTACCCTGTGATCCTGTGGCTGGCTGGGACCAGGATCACAAGAAAGTATTGGTACTGCACATCCCTACCCTGAGAAGAGATCAAAATTCAAAATAAGGTTTCCACCGAATGCGAACAGCTTTTACATCATCAATAAAGTATAAAAATCATAAATCAGATCGTAGGTCAGGAACCAGACTGTATGTTCAAGGAAGTTTACAACCAATGGCCCTTTTGAAAACGATGGAAATTATAAAGAGATGCTATTAAGAGGGGGCTAGTAGCTCCTTCAGAACAAGCCAAATCATAGGTCAGCTAGCTTACCAGAGAGAGCTGCAGAAATAGACAACTAACAATCGTCCTTGTGGGGTCAGAACAAACTTCAAAAATTGGCCTCAAAAACTTCCCCTACAAAGGGGCCTGCATTTAATTGGATCAGGCTGTGGAGCAAATTTTGTTCCAGGTCATTATCAAAGACAATAGAGCAATGAGCTGACAATTAGTGGAGTCTAGCATCTGGGTGTGACAGAGGCAGATGGCTGAATTGGTAGACCAGGAGACAGTCGACAGTTAAGGAAAGCCCTGCTAAAACCACTGTCATAGCAGGGTGACTGCATGTGCTGAGGAGTGCCCTCCAAGAAGTAACCTCAGAGACTTCACACAGTGGGAGCAATAAACTTCTCTAAGTTAGTCTAACCATCACTGAACCAATAAATAGGAAAACAAGAAGTTTTAGATATGAGAGGGAGTCAGTACACAGAGTTGCTGCAATATATGCTCTAAAGTCCGGTTTTTAACCACAAAAGAAGAGACATACAAAGAAAAAGGAGTGTGACCATACACAGAAAAAAAAAAGGGGGGGGGGTGAGAAGGCCCAAATGTTGGACTTAATAGAAAACATGAAAGTACATATTGCAAAAGTTTTCAAGGAACTGAAGGAAACCATGTCTAAAAAATAAAGGAATGCATGAGGAAATAGTAGCTACAGACTATCAATAAGGACAAAGTTAATGTTCTTCATGGCAATAACCATATTAAGTTATCTTTTTTACCAGATAAAGTTCATCTACATGTTTAGTGGGTGCAATATGCAAGTTAACAGGCAACTTCAGAGAGTCTAAGCATTGAGTGTTAGGGAATAGCACAAACAATGGTACAGTCTTCTAGAAAAAAACTCAATATTCTTTGTGTGGCTCTAATAAACAGTTCCTCAACAGAACAATGGAAGGACCTGCAGATATCCCCTTTCCCTTATTAAAAAGTTTTGAGCCATTTATTTTAGAAAAAAAAAAGAAAAAAGTGTCCTTAGGTGGACTAAGATATTCAAGGTAGAGAAAACAACCTGTACAAAAACAAAAAGGAGAAAATAGCAGAATGTGTTTGGAAAACAAGTAATTTATTGATGACTATGTATAAATGATTAGATGTGGAAGAGGAGCTTAAAGAGTTAGAATCAAGAAGCCATTTGTGTGTCTGGCTCAATAAGTCTTCTCTCTGTGAGTATTAACCTGTACCCTTTAAGATTCTAAATAAAAGTGAAGATGGTTTAAAAAAAAAAAAAAACAGAAGTGAGACGGTAGAATTGAAGAGGAATAGATTGCAAAGACAAGCTGTCTTTCCTAGTTGTCTTTCCTAGTTGTCTTTCCTAGTTGTAGAGATCCTTGCTTCTCTACATTTAATGTGCAAACAAATGATTTGAGGAACTTGTCAAACTCAGGTTTGTACTTAGTAGATCTGAGAAGGATCCTGAAATTTTGCATTTCTAAAAAGGTCCCAGGTAATGCTGATGCTGCTGGTCTGTGGACCACACACAGATTAGCAAGAATCAAGATCAGAACAGTCTAACAGATATATAATGCAACTCATATATTTAATTTTATTTTTTAGTAGCCACATTCAACAAAAGACCATATTGAAATTAGTATTAAACATAGATTTTATCTAACCTAATAGATAAAAAATATTATCAGTTCAACATGTCAATCAAAAATAAATATTGATAATCATATGTTTTGCATTATTTCATTCATACTTAGTGTTAGATATCCAGTTTGTCTTTTATATTTATAACACACTTCAATTCAGACCTTTAAGTTTTCATTGGGAGGAATTGATCTGCATTTAGATTTCATAAAACTTATAGTTGAAAAAGATGTACATGTCCACATTGTTCCAAACATACTCAAAATTTTTGCAATAACAGAATCAAATTTTATTTTTATAATTTTAATTACTTAAAATTGGAAAAAAAATAAATATTCAGTTATTTATTTATACTAACCACATTTCAGGTGCTACATTGTTGGAGAATGCAGGTCTAGATGGCAACAAAAAAGAGACATACAAAGAGAATAAGCAGTGCTATTATGTGGCATGTAAGTAAGTACATTAAAGCAAAGAAGTGTAGGAAGAACTCAAAAAAATACTCAAAGAGGCATTAAAAAGCAGGAGTCAGTATGAATATATTCTTAAAGTTCAAGATAGACAATTGTGCACATCTCTTCCCTATACTGCCTTTACTGACGCCACGTTGGTAGCATGAATTTGGCCATTCTGGGCATATTTACACCATAATTAGTAACACGTGTGCCCCTCCTCTTCAAAGGTCAGTTGTTAATTATTTAGCAGCATGTCACTAAAGTTAAAATATTTTGAGAATCAGGTCAGTTTATTTCCATTTTATAAAACAAGCAGCTTACCATGCAAATGAAATCTAAAATCCTGTAAGATCCTATAATCTAACAGTTTTTCACCATCCCAAGTCAATTATTTCATTACTTACTTCCAGCAAAGGATATGGTTTTTCTTTTATGATCTAATTGACCTCTCCAAAGTCATTCACATTCTGATATTAGATTGCTCTACTCTTCCTTTAACATGACAAGCTTGTTCTAACTTAGAATTCTCTTTACTTTCACACCATTTTCTCCACAAATCTGTGAATTTCATCTTTTTGCATACTTGCAACAAAGGTTTATCTCTCAGAAAAACCTCCAGGAGCCAGTTCTTCCCTCACTCTTAGTGATTATCTAAAGCATCCTTGCTTTATCTTTCTAGAAGTAAATACAATCTTTTTTTTTCCTCTCGTTATTTACTTCGTGTCTGTCTCTGGAAATAAAGTGTAAGGTCCTTGAGGACTTGGTTGGTTTTGTTTCAGAGCCTCAAGCTCCTAGAGCACTATATGATGTGTACATATAATGTCATTAAGTGAGATTTTAATGCATGAGGGATAACTGAATTAATTAATTAGCTAATTAATTAATTAAAATGGAACCTATACTACATGGATTTGGTCACTGATTGAATATAGGGATAAAAGAGCCAAGCAAGCCAAGGGGTTCTTTATTTCTGGACTTAGATGACCGGGAAGATACTCACTAGATAAGACAATAAATGTAACAGGGAGAACTGATATGGAGATGAATATTAAAAGTTCAACTTTTGCCCAGTCGGTATGGCTCAGTTAGCACTTTATTTTTCATTCTATCAACCAAGAGGTCACAGTCTCATTCCCAGTCAGGGCACATGCCCCAGTCGCTGACTCAGCCTCCAGTAGGGGGTGTGTAGGAGGCAGCCAATGATTCTCTCTTAGCATTGATCTTTCTATCTCTCTCTTCCTCTCTCGGCCTTTTGGCAATCAATAAAAATATACATTTTTTTAAAAATTTTAACTTTTACCATGCTGAATATAACTGTTTGTAGAAATTATAAATTGTGACATCCAATAGGACATTAGATATGCAGGTCTAGATTTGGGGGAAGAGACAGGTTCTATTTAGAGACCTAATGAATATTGTTTATACATACTCTTGTTGATTTATTTTTGCTTCCCCATCAGGGCACATACCCAGGTTGTGGATTCAATCCCTAGTTAGGGCATGTGCAGGAGGCAGCTGATCGATGTTTATCTCTCTCTTTCTCTTCATCTTTTTAAAATAATAAAATAAAAGAAGTTAAGTGTGGAATTCTGGAGAACACCAAAATTTAATTAGTGGTTAGAGGTGAAAATGTAAGAAGGGCTTTTAGAAAATCGTATGTAGTATAGAAACTGTGAGTCAGTCTTCATTTCTAGTTACAACAACAAAAATGCCTAGCATTGTGCTAAAATACTTAATAATCAAGCAGGAATAAGATCTGATTCCCACAAGATTTCAGGAAAATGGCAGAAAATATCCATAATTAGTCTGAAAGGTCTAATTGTTGAGTAATGGTTTATAGTACACATGAGACTACGCATAAATCTTTTCTTCCCCAACCTTCTCTTTCCCACAGTCATTCATAGTGCTTCTCAGTTCCCTCCATCCTGTGTGTCAATTGTTGAGAAGAAGTTGAATTGGTAAAGTAAGAAAAGTATTGTCCAAAATATCTGCTCTGAGACCTTCCTTTGACAGCCTGGATACTAGAACATAATAATATCAAAATAATGTAGTCCTTGAGGAACAATCAACCACTGCAATAAAGAGCAACAAGACTACCAGGGTGTCAAAATCCAAACGTAGCCAGTACTGAAGATTATGCACCCGAAGGGTCACTGCAGCAGAATTAACTGAAGTGTCTTAGAGCCGAGACAACAAACAGGGTTATAGGAAGCATGGCCCACAGAGCATTCCTCACTCTGGGAAGTACATGGAGGCCCTGCCACTCGGCAAGTGGATTTTTGTTTCTACTCATGTATGCAGCTCTAGACCAGCTCAAGTAAAAGTGGTTTTCTCAATCCTTACATTTCATGGGAGTAACTGGATATTAATTTATTAGATTTTTACGGGTTATAATCTGGAAAGGTATTTTTAAAATACAAATTTTCTCAAATTGGTCATAACTAATTATTCTAAAGTGCTGTCATATTTATTTACTGACACTCTTACCAGTCTTATCCACATTATGTTGTCTAATTATTGGTACTACAATAAGGTCATGAGTTATTCTATTCTATTCATATATGCTATTCTTATATATTATGCCTTATTCATTTTTATAACTTTAGTACTTGAAAGTAGTAGGTGCTTAATGTGCTGTCTCTGAATTATTAAAAAATTTTCCCTGTTCTTTTTTTCAGTTAGCACTTTACTTTTCATTCTGAGTTTGTGATAATGAATATATTCTGACATATATGATTGAAGCAAAACTTTCCCTTTGTGAAAGATCAGCAAACATACATTAGCAAAGGTATAACTAGTGCATTTATGAAAATACATCAGAATTCTAAAACCAATCACACAATATCCTTCAAATTTGACTTACAAACCAGCTACACCCTAGAAAACCTTTGGCAGGTGTTTAATGTATGCAAGCAATGACACTGATCAATCATAACTCCTCTGAAATGTTAATTCTTTATCAGTTAAACCTAAAATAAATCAACAAGAGTATGTAAATACTAGAAGCCCGGTGCACGACTTCATGCACTGGTGGGGTCCAGCCGGCCCGCCCCCAATGGGGGCCATTGGGGGTGGGCCAGCTGGGGTGAGGGGCCACTGGTTGTTTGCCAGCCATCCCCACCCCCAATTAGGGTGGGGGGGCCCAGCTCAGGGGCGGGGCCGGCCAGGACGAGGGTCCACAGGTGTTCTGGTTGTTCTGCCTGTCAGTCAATTTTCATGTTACCCTTTTATTATATAGGATACTTGTGGGAAATAGCCAAGATTTCCCAAAGTGGCATCCCACTTAGAGATGAACTGGGGATGCACTAGGAAATATCATACTAAAACATTGAGGAGACTGCCGATACTAATTCAACATAAAATCAGAGCATGTGAAATGAAATATAATTCAAAATAACTGAATGCTGACTTTAACTTGAATCACTAAACTAATTTTTACTTTTTAATGCCTACATGTGTGCATTCACTAGGGAGCATTCTGGTTATTATAAAAGAGTCTGTCAGCTAAAGTAAAGATCAAAATACGAATTGTAGCACATAGGAACATTATGTGAATTTGTTTTACTCCCTGGAGAACTTTAGGTTTATAAAAAGCAATGAATGGATTACATGAAGACATAAATATGCTCCTGCATTTTCAACTGTGACAGATATACTCTTAGTGCAATGCAGTCTTAAAACTACACCACCTTGGGCTATGAGCTCATCAGAACTCTCAAGCTCAGCAGGGTCAAATCTGGCTAATGTTTGGAAGGCTGACCTCCAAGGAAAATCCAGGTGCAAGAGGATATGATGTTCGTAATTCAATAGATGACATGGTTCCCTTTAAGTCACTAATAAGCAATTTTCCCTCAAGGACATTATCAGACATCATGCTACTGGAGGTTTGTTCATAAAGATTTAACAACATGGGGCATTTAAGATCTATTAACATTTTTCCCTATCATATTATCATGATAATCATTCTGTGAACTATTTTTATTGAGGTAAAAATACATAACATAAAGTTTACCATCTTAATATTTTTAAATGTCAGTGGTATTAATACATTCATCTTGTTGTGCACCCATTGCCACCATCCATCTTTAAAATTCTTTTCATCTTGCAAAAGTTGAAACTTTATCAGCATGAAGCAATTACTACCCATTCTCTTTCCTCCCAGCCCCTGGCAACTATCATTCTACATTCTGTCTCTATACTTTTTATTACTCTAGGTACCATGTAATTGGAACTGATATGGAATTTTTGGAATGGAACACGTGGTGTTCCCCTGGACTGGAACCCAGATTCTTTGAGCACCGGAGTTGAAGAATGAATCCACGGACAGAAAGTGGTATAGCAAAGGTGGAAATTTATTAAAGAACAAGTACAGACTCCCATGTAGGGAGGGGGAAGAGTCCCTCAGAATGGACTTCCCTGTGGGGAGAGGGAAAGGGTCCCATTGAGTTCCTTTGCCCTACGACTTATAAAGGCTGCAGAACTTGGTGGCTTGATATCCCCTCTGATTGGTCACTATTCCCTTAGACTGGTTACTATAGTAACTCCTAGGCTCAAAGGTGGAACCTCTCCTGGGACATGTGAGGTTCTGCCTCCTCCTTCCTTATTGTTTTCCTATTCCCTTTGGGCTTTCTTCTTCTCCCTCTGGATGAAGGGCTTCCTTCCCTTTATTTTGTAAATATAGACCTTGTGCTGTTCCCAGCTCCCTCATTCTATGGAAATGTACCTGTTGCAGATTTTCAGCTCTCCTATTCTATGGAAATATACCTTCTGCTGCTCTGCAGCCCTGTGCTTCCTCCATGGTCTCCTTAATTTCAAAAATTTTTAAATTTCTTAAAGCCTTTTTTACCCCCCAAAATTCCTGTTTCACTTGGATGACAATGATAATGATATAGTGCAAGGAAGCTATGATGTATCTCAAATAATGCACACAATGAACTACTGAGAAAGCACAGAGTGAAATGTGAAGGGTCTCTGGATCCTTATTTCCTTATAGTGAGTCTAAAATATTGTTTCTGTTTTCCCTCCTAGTATCACTGCCATTTGATAAATTTTTTAAAATGTATATGATTTTATATAATATTCAAAATATCATCCATTATGTTATTAAACTAAATAAACTATATATTAATTTTAACCATAAAGAAATTTTCACAAAATAACCATTGGCAGATTAAAGATATTTAAGTTATTTATATTTTTGCCAAAGTTTTATTAAAAATATGATTTAGAAAAACCTCATTTGTTGTTATAAAGGTGTCTAAAAATTAATATAGGGTCATTAAAATATTTTTAATATTTATCAAATGTTTTTAAATCTGTCATTTTTAATTGAAGCTGAACATTACCTAAATCATAATTTCATATATTTGACTAGAATTATTTTCATTTGAATCGACAACTGATATTCCTAAACAGAAGATTTAGTTTGCAATTGTAATTACTTAAAATGGTAAAATTAATAAGTATTTGTTTAATAAATGAGAGAAATTTTTAGGAAGGCAAATGACAAAGAAATTCCTGCAGGACCACAGTTTAGAGATCAGTGGCATAAGGCACTGCAGCACTTTAACTGGGACTGAAATAATAGTACATGGATCTCTATAATATTGCATAGCATCCAGTTCCTTACATTTTTAATCAAATCTGAAAAATGTAAGTGCAAGAATATTTATGTCTTGCTTAAATAAATGTTAAAATTCCCAACTCTACCTTGCCCCCTCCAAATTAAAAACCCCATGAATGTTAAAAGCTTGCTAGTTATTTTTCAACTTAGAGATTTTTATTTTAAAGTTCAAGCACATTTCCCTGGTGAAACAGAAATTTTGGGGGTAAAATAGGACAGGTTTAGGAAATATTAGAAATTTTGGAAATTAAGGGGACCATGGAGGAAGCCTCAGGGCTGCAAGAGCAGCAGAAGGTACATTTCCATAGAATGAGGGAGCTGGGAACAGCAAAAGGTCTATATTTACAAAATAATGAGAAGGAAGCCCTTCATTCAGAAGGAGAGGAAGAAAGCCCAAAGGGAATAGGAAAACAATAAGGAAGGAGGGGGGAGAACCTCATATGTCCCATGTGAGGTTCAACATTTGAGCCCAGAAGTTACTATAGTAACCAACTTGAAGGGGAATAGTGACCAACTTGAAGGGGAATAGTGACCAATCAGAGGGGATATCAAGGCACCAGGATCTGCAGCCTTTATAAGCCATAGGGAAAGGGAACTCAGTGGGACCCTTTTCCCCCTGCCTACTTGGAAGTCCATTCTGTGGGACTCTTTTCCCCTCCCTACATGGGAGTCTGTACATGTTCTTCAATAAATCTCCACCTTTGCTATAACACTTTCTGTCTGTGGATTCATTCTTCAATTCCGGCAGACAAAGAATCCGGGTTCCAGTCCAAAAATTCGGTATCACTGGGTTTTCATTTTGCTTCATATATCATAAACTGAGTGCTGAAAAAGTTTGGCACAACAATAAGAGCCTAATGAAATGCTGTTCTGTACAGCCAAAACATCAGAAAAAATGGCAAAAAGCAAGACTGAAGATTTTTAGGCAATAATTATTCTACTATAGGCAAACAACATGGGGAAAAAGCAGTGGCTGCACCCCTACCATAATCAGCAAAGGCTGAAGTGGGAAGTCTGGACTTCCAACCTTGCCCAGCTACAATAAAATACCTGCTCCTCCCACAAAGGGGTGGTGTCAGAGGAGGCCTAGAGGGAACCCATGATTTCCATCAGCACCCAGCAGTAATAAGCACCCCTGCCCTCTCAGTTGGGGTGAAGTCAGAGAAACAGTAGTGGATAGCTGCCAATTCCACTACATTCCAGCAGTAACAAAACCTTCTTGTCAAGAAAGAGGCAGTAATAAGGCGCTTCTCACCCCCCCAGCCAAAGTGGATGCCTAGTCAGGATCCTAAACTCCCATCCACATCCAGGAGTAATGAAGCACCGCTCCCCTATATCCCATGGTACCAACAGAAGCTGAGCGGGGAACCCAGACTTCCACCACCACTGGGCAGTAATAAGGCAGCTTCCTCTCTCTCCCAACCTGTAGGTTCCAGAGAAGGCTTGAAATGAGATCCAGAATGTCATAATATAGTATAGAAAATGTCTGAGGTTAATAGTGAATATCATCCATCATTTCAAGAACCAGAAAAATCTCAAGTTGAATCAGAAAAAAACAATTAACAGACCTTGTTTTCATATTACACTATCTAATCTAATAATAGACAAATATGCAAATTGACCATACCCCCGACACACCCACAAGCCATGCCCACAAGCCACGCCCACCATCCAATCAGAGCAAGTATGCAAATTAACCCAAACCAAGATGGCTACAGCCACAGAGAGCAAGGTTCCCTAGGTAACAGAGGAAGCCAAGCTTTCTGCCAGCCGTTGCAGGCCTAAGCCTCAACTCAAGCTACAAAGTTTCAATTATAGAAGGTAAACAAATTCAAACAAATGGCGGCAGAATGGAGCTTGAGAGAGCAGGCCAGGGTTGCCGCCAGCAACAGGGGTAGCAAAGCTTTCCGCACACCCTGGCCGGGCCCACCCACTTAAGGCAACAAAGTTTCAATTATAACCCCAACACAAATGGATTCGGGCCTCAGAGGGAGCCCCAAGCTTGGCTCTGCTCCAGGCTACAAAGTTTCAATTGTAGAAGGAAAATAAATTCCAGATACCAGGGTCTCCGCTTGCATCCCAGGGGGCGTGGCCCTCCTGCAAACCACCACAGGCCCCTCGCTCAGGCCGCCCCATGCCCCAAGGGAACCCCACCCTGATCAGGGACACCCTTCAGGGCAAACCAGCTGACCCCCACCCCTGTACCAGGCCTCTATCCTATTTAATAAAAGAGAACTATGCAGATTGATCATCACTGCAACACACAATATAGCTGCCCCCATGTGGTCAAAGATCCTGCCCCCATGTGGACACAAGATGGCCACCACAGGATGGCCAGCAGGAGAGGGCAGTTGGGAGGCACCCAGCCTGCAAGGGAGGGCAGTTGAG
The DNA here is from genome assembly GCF_027574615.1 of Eptesicus fuscus. Lineage (NCBI taxonomy): Eukaryota > Metazoa > Chordata > Mammalia > Chiroptera > Vespertilionidae > Eptesicus > Eptesicus fuscus. Next base: position 86,636,675 of record NC_072475.1, on the reverse strand, counting down.
AGGGATCAGGCCTGCAAGGAAGGGCAGTTGGAGGTGATCAACCCTGCAGGAGAGGGCAATTAGGGGTGACCAGGCCAGCAGAGGAGGGAAGTTGGGGGCAAACAGGCTGGCATGGGAGTGATTAGGGGGTGATCAGGCTGGCAGGCAGAAGCAGTTAGGGGCAATCAGGAAGGCAGGCAGGCAAGCAGTTGGGAGCCAGCAGTCCTGGATTATGAGAGGGATGTCCGACTGCCCGTTTAGGCCCGATCCCAGGGATCGGGCCTAAATGGGCAGTTGGACATCCTTTGAGGGGTCCGAGATTGGAGAGGGTACAGGCTGGGCTGAGGGACAACCCCCCTCCGTGCACGAATTTCGTGCACCGGGCCTCTAGTCTACACTAATAAAAGAAAAACATGCAAATTAAACATAACTCTGCTACAGCCACAAACCACGCCCACCAGCCAATCAGGAGTGAGTATGCAAATTAACCCAACCAGGATGCCTGCTGGCCATGGAGAGAGCAGGAGGCTTGGGTTTCCCCAGCAACGGAGGAAGCCAAACTTCCTGGCCTCTGCTCAAGGCTACAAAGTTTCAATTATAGAAGATAAATAAATCCTAGATCCCAGGGCCTCCACTTGGGTCGCCAGGGGGCGTGGCCAGCCTGCAAACCACCACAGGTCCCTCGTCCAGGCCACCCCACACCCCAAGGGAACCCCCACCCTGATCCAGGACACCCTTCAGGGCAAACCAGCCAGCCCCCACCCGAGCACCAGGCCTCTATCCTATCTAATAAAAGAGTAATATGCAAATTGACCAACACTCCAACACACATGATGGCTGCCCCCATGTGGTCAAAGATGGCTGCCCCCTTATGGACACAAGATGGCCAGCAGGGGAGGGGAGTTGGGAGGGACCATGCCTGCAAGGGAGGGCAGTTGGGGGTGATCAAGCCTGCAGGGAAGGGCAGTTGGGGGGGACCTTGGCCTGCAAGCGAGAGCAGTTGGGGGGGAACAGGCCTGCAGGGGAGGGCAGTTGGGAGGGACCAGGCCTGCAGGGGAGGGCAGTTAGTGGTGACCAGGCCTGCAGGGGAAGGCAGTTAGGGGTGACCAGGCCTGCAGGGGAGGGCAGTTAGGGGCAATATGGCTGGCAGGGGAGCAGTTAGGCATCAATCAGTCTGGCAGGGGAGTGGTTAGGGGGTGATGAGGCTGGCAGGCAGAAGCGGTTAGGGGCAATCAGGAAGGCAGGCAGGTGAGCAGTTGGGAGCCAGCAGTCCCGGTAGGATTGGGCCTAAACGGGCAGTTGGACATCCCTCGAGGGGTCCCAAATTGGAGAGGGTGCAGGCTGGGCTGAGGGACACACCCCTGTGCACAAATTTCATGCACCGGGCCTCTAGTAGTTGTATAAGATAAAACCTTTTTGGGAAACTGGGTGAAAGGTAATACCGTTGCAATTTCTTGTGACTCTAAATTTCAATAGACATTAAAAATACACAGAGAGCCCTGGCTGGTTTGGCTCAGTGGATAGAGCATCAGCCTATGAATTGAAGGGTCCCAGGTTCAATTCTCATTGCTGGCTCAATCCCCAGTAGGGGGCATGCAGGAGGCAGCTTCTTTCTCATCATTGATGTTTCTATCTATCTCTCTCTCTCCCTCTCTGAAATGAGCAATAAAAATATTTTTAAAAATGCATACATTATCTGCATAGATAATGGCAGAACTTGCTTGAGTGTAGGTTAAAAATATGCCTCTATATATATTTTTATAGCAATAAAATGTAGAGGTTGGGAGTCAGAATATTGGGAACCAACATAGCCATGTCTTCTTAGAGATTCTTCATCCATTTCAATAAATGTATTTCTGGTAGATAATATAGAATACAAGGAAACTTTATTAGACCACCAAGGGAGGGACTCTATCAAGACACTAGTCAATCCAGGATTGAGAACACATCTATTGCATGGCAAATATTTTTAGATATTTGTAGACTGTTTTCATTCTTGAAAAATAGACTTCAATTCTTATTTTATGATATTTTCAACAAAAATACTTAATAAAGTGACAGTTATGGCTTTCAATACATTGTCCCCTTGGTGTGACTCAGCTCAAAAGTAATGTACAATTTATAGGCTCTATGACTTACCTTTACATCTAATGATTCATATGAATCATCAAAGGGGGCTAAGTTTGTGAGGTGAATTTTTCAAACACCCTCTTTATTTTTTAAATACATTTTATTGAATTTATTGGGGCTACATTGGTTAATAAAATTATGTAGGTTTCAAGTGTACAATTCTATAATACATCATCTGTATATTGCATTGTGTGTTCACCACCCAAAGTCTAGTTTCCTTCCATCACCTTTTATCTGCCCTTTACCCTCTTCTACCTGATCCCAGCTCCCCCTTTTCCTTCTGGCAATCACCTTACTGATGTCTGTGTTTAAGAGTTTTGTTTTGTTTTTGCTTAATCCCTTCACCTATTTCAACCCCCATCCCCTCTGACAGCTGATAATCTGTTCTCTGTAACTATAAGGCAGTTTCTATTTTGCTTGCTTGCTTATGTTGTCCATTGTATTCCACATATAAGTGAAATCGTATGGTATTTGTCTTTCTCTGACTGGCTTATTTCACTTAGCATAATACCCTTTAGTTCCATTGTATAAATATACCATAGCTTTTTTATCCTCTCATACTGACTGGCACTTGGTCTGCTCCACTCTCTTTTAAAAATAGACGACTCAAATAATACTATTCTACAATGAGGTTTTAGAATATACCTGAAACTCTTTAAAAATCTTTTGGGCATCTCAATGAAACTATGTAGGTGGTTCTAGTGGTCTCAAGGATGAAAAAAGGAAATAAAAAACCTGAGTTAATTTAATGATTATTATTTTAGTATTTATATTGCTTCCTAGTTACCTAATTGATTTTATATGATAGGATATCAAAATCTTTCTTCTAAATTTTCCAAGTCTGGTGTTTCTTTTACAAGAAAATCTTCACATTTTATAAAGATAAACACTTTAAAATATCTTTGATGCAAATCTTATAAATGTTTGCCTCAAATGTAAGAATACTTTTACTTTTGCATTTTGCTTTAGTTTAGATTAATTGTACCACTGGTGTAATGATTCTTTAGTACTACATAGTAACAAAAACAGTAAATTTTAGAAATGGACATACTCACCTATCATTAAAACTTAATCAATGATTACCTTCAGCTTTCTATATGTTGAGTGATAGTAGTCATTGTTACCTAATAATTTTATAGCTCATTTCTCCTTTTAATAAAATATTCTCTAAATTATTTTATGTGATAGATATATTTATACATTTAGATATTAATTTGGAAGAGGCTTGAATAAATAATATAAAATGCAACATAATATTCTGACTTGAATACTAAGTCATATTTTCCAAAAAAAATCTATTACTAGAAAAGTTTTAGTATAAACCTCTATTGAGACCATGTAATTTTACCAAACTAAAAAATTGACCCAAATTATCTTAACCTTTGAAAAGCACATAGATGGAATGCAGTATATACTTAATAGCTACTAGTGAATAACGTGTCTTCCTGAGAAAAATAAATAAAAAGAATAAAAATACCTTCAAAAATAAAATCAGTTTATACTCATGTAGCCATATTTTTTAGCAATATATACAGGGTGTCCCAAAAAAATGAATGCAAACTTTGAATAATTATTAATTCCAATGGGTTTAATCTAAAAAGAAAGAAACATCAATTGAGCTATCAGAAAAAAAGAAGTGTGTATATATATTTTGAGGGCACCCTGTATAAATTGCTTATGTGTGTGTATGTGTATGAAATATCAGACAATGTATCAGTAGTTAGTAAGACATTAATATTTTGCAAAAATTACCTTCTAAGAAGAAATAAATATTCTGTGTATACATAGATCTTCCTCAAAGTCAAAGGAAAATAACCTTAATGGAAAATATTCAGTAAGTGGCAGTTAGTAATAAAAGCAACTTCTCCTGAAAAATAAAGAAATGAATAAACATTTTATCTGTCAATATGTTCTCTGTTTTGCTTATGAGAAAACAATAACGAAGACAAATACACTTATAATCAATTTCCTTTACTTAAAATCAAGTAAGGGAACAACTCTTTGTGTGCTCCTTGTCCACTACTTAACAACACTTTTATCAATTTCTTTCTCTATAATGGAAATAAAATTTTAAAAGCCCATGCAATCTTCTCATATATAACTAATCAAACTTTAAAAAAATTAAAACAAATATATTTTATAATTCCCTTATATTTCAAATTGTGCTTAGAAGAAACAAATTTTGTCTTCAGGAATATTAGGTAATATTAAGTTATCTGTTGAAATAATTTAAAGGAGAGTAAAGGTGAAATGGTTATTCTATAGGTGATTTTCATTTTTTACTTTTTCACTGAATCCGGAAATGATATGTATAATGCTGCCATCGTTTTGCTTCTTTTCCCTTTTCTCGTAATAATCCATCATAGTCATCTGCAGAAAAAAGTCATAACATTGTCATAAGTGCCATTTTGAATGACAGCTTATCCTAATAGCATGTCTCTATTACTTCCTGATTTCCTGTCAGGCTTTCAGCTCCAAGTTTGCTTTAAACCTGTGTTTGCATTCATTGTATCAACTGACATTATTTGAAGTGTAATTTTCTCCAATCCAATTCCTCCTCTATGGTTTTCACATTTATTGGTAGTACATTCCTGAAAGTAGAGGTTATGCTTTATTTAACTCTGTAATTTGACTTGGAAATTGGCATTGTATCTGACAACTAGAAAGTAACTATTAATTACTTTTCAAATAAATTAATAGCTAGATAATGTTCACACTTTCTGAGCTCATTTGACTACCTTTGCCTAATGAAATTATATTTCCACTGTAATTTAGTAGATTTTATTCATTATTGAGCAAAGATGGATGCCTATACTGGTGGCATTCTTCTGTTATTCATTAATCATAATATCTTTAAATTATTATTTTAATTTATCTGAACTTTTTAAACTAACAGGAATCAAAGAATGTTACTAGTTCTTTTTATAAAGAGGAAAATAGACTATATTCTGAGTTATATAAATAAGTTGGAACTTTGTCCCAATAATTTAAATGTGTGCTGCTTTACTTAATGTGTCATTTTTCATTTTTTATTCATACACATGATAGCATTTTACCTATAGAAAGTTTCTTATTACCAATTCTATCCTTGAAATATCTATTTCTTATGAATTCTAAGCAACAGGATCTGCTTGGAGTCCATAAAAGGACACATAATTTATTCTATAAATCTACCAGGTTTAAAAAGAATTTTTAATTGTAAACCTAATTGAAGATGTATGCAAACATTCCTCAAGAAAAAATAATATTTTATCTTTTTCATTGCTTTATTAAGATATAACTGATATATAACATTCTATAAGTTTATGTTATACAGTGTGATGATCTGCTAGACATATATTCCAAAAAGGTTACCATAGTATGGCTAGTTAATACCTCCATTTACTCACATAATTACTATTTATTTTTCTGGAGACAACACTTAAGATCTATTATCTTAACAGCTTTCAAGAATATATATAATACATATAATAATATATATAATAATATGGTATTGTTAACTATAGCTACTATGCTGTCATTAGATTCCCCAGAACTTATTCATCTTATAACGGGAAGGTTGTACCCTTCGAATAACTTCTATTTCCCCTGTCTCTCAGCCCTTCCCAGCCACCATTCTACTCTCTGTTTGTACGAGTTCATCATTTTAGATTCCATGTTTAAGTGTTATTATACAGTATTTGATTTTCTTTCTAATTTTATTCAGTTAGTATAATGCCATCAAGGTCCATCCATGTGGTCACAATGGCAGGATTTTTTTTCTTTCTCATGGTAGAATAATATTTAATTTTACATATATACCACATCTTTATCCAGTCATCTGTAGATGCACAATGATGTTGTTCTCATATCTTGGCTACTGCGAATAATGTTGCAATGAATGTGGGAGTGAAGGTATCTCTGGAAGAACTTGATTTCATTTCTTTTGTATATATACCCAGAAGTAGATTGCTGTATCATATGATGGTTCTATTTTAAATTTTTGAAGAACCCCTATACTATGTTCATAACAGCTGTACCAATTTATACAATCCTAGCAACAGTGCACAAGTGTTTCCTTTTCTCTCCATCCTGGCAAATACCTGCTATCTCTTGTCTTTTTTCTAAAAGTCATTCTGGCAGGTGTGAGGTGATTTTTCATTATGGTTTGATTTGATTTCTCTTATAAGTCATGTGGAACATTTTTCCTGTACTTGGTGGCTATTAGGATGTGTTCTTTAAAGAAATGTCTATTCAGATCCTCTGTCCATTGTTTAATCAGATTTTTGCTTGTTTGTTTTGTTATTGAATTATCTGAGTCACTTATGTATTTTGGATATTAACACTATATTACTTTGTTTGGAATTATTTTCTCCCATTCCATATTATACCTTTTTATTTTGTTAACTCTTTATTTTACAGTGCAGGATCTTTTTTATTTTGGTGCAGTCCCATTTATTTATTTTTACTTTTGTTGCTTGTGCTTTTGGTGTCATACCCCCTAAAACTGTTGCCAAGACCAACGTCAAGGAGTTTTCTCCCTATGTTTACTTCTAGGAGTTTAAGTCTTCTAGGAGATTATGTTTAAGTCTTAAACTGTTTCTAGCTAATTTTTATAAATGATGTGCTTATCTAGTTTTTCCAACGCCATTTATTAAAGAGACTATCCTTTCTTCATCAAGTCTTCTTACTCTCTTGTTGAGGATTTAGTTCTGGGCTCTCAATTCTGTTTCATTGATGTATGGACCTATTTTTATGCCAGAATTGTTTATTCTATCTCTGTGAAAAAAGGCATTGAAATTTTGACAGAGACTGCACTGAACCTACAAATAGGTTTGGGTAGTGTGGACATTTTAGCAAATATTAATTCTGATCCATATAAAAACAGGTTATCTTTCCAATTATTTTGCCTTATACAATTTCTTTCATCTAAGTATTGTACCGATTTTTTACCTTTTTGTTTAAACTTATTCCCAAGTATACTTTATTTTTTATGCCATTTTAAATGAGATTGTTTTATTTCTTTTTCAGACAGTTCAATATCTCTCTATATATCTTTTATATAGAGATATGCAAATCTCCCCTCGTGAATTCGACAGACCAGGAGTCTGATCACTCACTATGACGTGTGCTGACCACCAGGAAATGGCGCGGAACAAAGGAAGGCCCAGGCCAGCAGCTGGCAGCCACTAGGAACTCTAACTATGCACGAATTTTGTGCACTGGGACTCTAATTAGTGTATAAAATGCAACTGATTTATATTTGTTGATTTTGCATCCTACAACTTCACTAAGTTAATTCACTAGTTCTAATAATTTTTTGGTCATTTCTCTAGAATTTTCTATGTATAAGATCATATCATCCACAAAGAGACATTTTACTTCTTCCTTACTAATTGGCATGCCTTTTGTTTCTTTTTCTTGCCTGATTGGCCTGGGTAAGACTTCCAGTACTATGTTAAATAGAAGTGACAAAAGCAGGTACCCTTGTCATGTTTCTGACCTTTATTTAGTACTAGAGGCCCGGTGCACGGATTCATGCACCAGTGGGCTCCCTTGGCATGGCCTGCGGAGATCTGGCTAAAACTGGCAGTCCAACATCCCCCAAGGGATATAGTAATGCACAAAGTGGCAGATGGTCAAGGAGGAGCCCAAGCCCGGGCTGGGCACCCTACTGTTTCTGCTCATCCCAGCCCCACTGCGCCTGCCATTGCTGCTGCTCGGTAGGCTCACTGCCACTCCACTGAGGTCTTTGCGCGCCTGTCCTAGGGTAATACCAGCACACCCATGACTGAGAAGCAGCCATGGGCTCATGGCCAGTCAGTTCCAATGCCAGTTCTCATCCTGGTCCTGGTCTGGATGGGGGAGAGGTGCGCAGCGGGAGTGTCCATGGGAGAGGATCCCGCTGTCGCAGTTGAGCTCACCAGCCATGAGCCTGGTGTCTGGCGCTCATCCATCAGCTCAGTGACACAGTGACACTCCTGCTGTGGGAGCGCACTGACCACCAAGGGGCAGCTCCTGCATTGAGTTCTGCCCCCTGGTGGTCAGTGCACATCATAATGACTGGTCAAAGAGTTGAACAGTCGAATGGTTCCTTAGGCTTTTATATATTACTAGTGGCCTGGGGCACAAAATTTGTGCACATTAAAAAGGAATTAATTAGAGGAAATATTTTAATATTTCTATTTGCCCTTCCTCTATAATAGAAGTGTCAGAGATGAAAGGAAATTAGTAAAATATATATAAAAATAATATATAAATTTATTAATAAATAAACAATCACAACATGATATAACAACAACAGACATGATATGAAAACAACAAAAACATGATATAAAAAAAATACCGATACAAACAATGACTGATAAAATGATTAAACTTATTCTAATATCTCCCTGTATACCATATTAAGAAAGAAAACACTTTCAGAGTGCTTGACTAATTTCCCTTGGGATGAAGTATTTACAACTTTAACATCACACGCTCTTCGAACTCTAGAGAAAGCAACATATAACTGACCATGTGCGAAAACGGCTTCAGGTAGGAATATTCCTACTCTGTTTAAAGTTTGTCCTTGTGATTTATTAATAGTCATTGCAAATGCTGGAATCACGGGAAACTGTCTTCAAAATAATTTAAATGGGAGGCCAGTGTCAGATGGAGACAAATCAATTCTTGGAATCAGAACAACCTCTCCTTCTGCAGATCCTGTTACTACTTCAGCTTCGATAATGTTAGGTTGCAATCTTTTGATAATAAATCTAGTACCATTACAAAGACCCCATTTACTATTAAGATTTCTTGGTAGCATGATGATTGCTCCCACTTTCAATTTTAATTTATGACATGGCATTCTGCAAGGAATGGGGCTCTCTCCTCCCTCCTCCTTCCTGTCAGGGTCCAGGTTGAAGGCCGGCCACTCCCCCAATTGTGTGAGACCCAGAGTTCCGCTGATGCCTCAGGACCCATAGTCCCTCCCGCTGCCCCAGCAGGACCCAGGCTCCCTTCTGCCATGCCTACAAGACCCAGACTGATTCCTGCCACACCAGTGGGACCCAGACGCCCTCCTGCTGCACCATGAGACCAACACCCACCGCGCCATGAGAGGTGCTCCATGCACCTTTCGGTGACCAAGTCGTTTGGTCATTTTGGTCGTTATGGCATTTGGCCTTTTATTATTATGATAGACTAGAGGTCTGGTGCATGAAATTGGTGCCCAGGGGAGGGGGTCCCTCAGCCCGGCCTGCACCCTCTCCAATCTGGGACCACTTGGGGGATGTCCAACTGCCAGTTTAGGCCCAATTTCTGCGGGATTGGGCCTAAACCAGCAGTCAGACATCCTTCTTGCAATCTGGGACTGGTGGCTCCTACCCGCTCACCTGCCTGCCTGACTGATTTCCCCTAACTGCTCTGCCTACCTGCCTGATCTCCCCTAACTGCTCTCCTCTCCCGGCCTGATTGCCCCTAACTGCCTCTGCCTTGGCCCCTGCGACCGTGGATTTGTCTGGAAGGACGTCCAGAAGACATTTGGTCTAATTAGCATATTACCCTTTTATTAGTATAGGTAATGTTAGCTATGGGTTTCTCATTTATGGCCTTTATTATGTTGATATATGTTCCTCCATCACCCAATTTTTTAAAGCTTTTATCATAAAAGGATGTTGTATTTTGTCAAAGGTTTTATTTCTCCAAACACTGAGATTATCATAGTATTATGTTTTAATCTATTAATGTGGTGTATCACATTTATTGATTTGTGTATGTTGAACCATCCATGCATCACAGGGATAAATCACACTTGATGATGCTGCCTGATGCTTTTAATATGCTATTGAATTTGGCTTCCTAATATTTCATTGAGGATTTTTGCATCTAAAGTCATTAGGGATATTGGCCTGCAATTTTTTTCTATTATCCTTATCTGGCTTTGGTAGCAAGATAATGCTGACCTCATAAATGAGTTCAGGAGTGTCCTCTAATTTTCAGTTGTTTTGAAAAAGTTCCATTCTTCTTTAAAAGGTTGGTAGAATTCGGCAGGGAAACCATCTGTTCTTGGACTTTGCTTCTTGAGGATTCTTTTGATTACTGATTCAACCTCCCTACTCATTGTCGATTTGTTCAGATTTTCTATTCCTTCATGATTTAATCTGAGTAGGTTTTTTATTTCTAGATATTTATCCATTTTTCCAGATTAATTTATATGCACACAATTATTCATAGTCTCTTATGAATGGGACTTCTCTGTTGAACTCCTGATTTTCCAAAAAAGCTCTCTTAATTATTGGTGATTGTCTAAGACAGTGTTCTCCATGGCCTCTCAGACCATGGCTGAGAGTGGCTGGAGCCAGTACAGAGGTCACTGCAGGGTCAACAGTCGGCACTAAGGTTTCCATGTCCATTATTCAAGGCACAGGTGGACGAGACTCTACTTAGTACCTTGGCATTTGGTGCTGGCTTCCACAGCTCCCACACTTTTTTTCTGTGAATAGAAGCCAAATTGTTATTGTGGGGGAGGGTATATATGAATGAGATGTCTTATTCAGCCACCTTGCTGATGTCATTTTTCAAAAATAATATATTAAAACGTGTTTATTAATTTGCAAACTTAATGTTTTCTCTAAAAAGATAGGTAACCAAAATCCAAAATTTTTCTAAATCAAAATAAAGCCACGCATTATGTAAGCGCTTTTCTATATTCTATTTAAGATTAGTTTTAAAATAATTATGTGAGGTAGAAGATAATATCTGATTTTACATAAGAGAAAAAAATGCCCTTCAGAAAAGTTAACTAACTTGGCTAAAAGCACCTCTGTGTAAGTGGAAAAGTCAACAAATGAAAACCATGATGATAAGAAAATTAAGAGGTCTTGATTTTCTTATTACCAAGAAAGAAATGTACATACATTGTTTACATATCTCAAATAATGTGTTCACTTCATCTTCTATATCATGTTGCCATGTTGATAATATACTAAAAAATGTAAACTCTTTTTTTGCTGAATAGGTAAAACACATCAAACTAGTGAAAGAAACTCTAAAGAGCAAAAGTCAGCTCAATTTATTCAAGAAATAATTGAAAGATTAACAGAACATTCATTTCCCTCAGTTTGGCATGATTTCACCTCTGCTTTTTATTTCTATTCTCATCCTGATGATCAATCATGTTATGCACAGCAACCTGTCAAAATGTGCTATATTAGCAAATATGAATGCTTTGCTCATCTTTCCCCTCAAAGTTCACACATTTTAAAAAAAACAAGTGAACTGAAGTTAGTATTTGGAATGAAGTAAAAGCAGAGAATAAATCAAGATTATCTTGCTTTGATATTCTTTATGGTTTTTTTTTTTTCTATTGGTTAAAGAAGTGTCTGTGATCATGGTAAATTCTCTGTTCAATCAGAAAATTTTTGCATTCTGTATAAAATCATATGTTATAATTTCAACCAAAATAAGGGAAAACATGCATCTTTTATTATGTAAATCCTATAATGACTCACAGCACTCTGTAATAAACAACTGATGTAAACTCCTCTTTAGTTAGAAATAAATAGTCTTGCCCACTTGACATTTGTTCTGTCTATAAACTCTTTCAAGTTAATTTCTTTCATACTAACAATTTATTTTACTCAAGGATTAGTAACTTTTGTCAACTAATGAAAGAATGGCACATACAAACTCCCAAAATGGCAATGATTTACTATACATCTGAAAGTAATAACACCAAAATATTTTCTAATAATATATAACATCATATTAGTTTCAGGTGTACAGCATAATGATTCAATAGCAGTAAATATTGGGAAGTGATCACCCCAATAAGTCTAGTTAACATTTGTCACCCTACATAGTTAAAAGTAGTTTTTTCTTCAGATGAGAACTTTTAAATTTAAGCTGTACTCTCTTAATAACTCTCCAGTATGCAATACTATATTATTAACTACTAGAGGCCCGGTGCACGAAATTCGTGCACTGGGGGGGTGAGGGGGTGTGCCCCTCAGCCCAATCTGCACCCTCTTCAATCTGGGACCCCTCAGGGGATGTCCAACTTCCAGCAGTTGGACATCCCTCTCACAATCCGGAACCACTGGCTCCTAACCACTCACCTGCCTGCCTGCCTGATTGTCCCTAACCCCACTGCCTGCCTGCCTGCTCACCCCTACCTTGATCTCCTGCCAGCCTGATTGCCCCTACCTTGCACTCCCCTATCAGCCTGATCACCCCAAACTGCCTGTGCCTTGGCCCCCCGTCTGGCCTCCCTCTGGAGGCACCACCCCCATAACCCCAATGCTGCTGCCACTGCAGCTGGTTATGGCTGCCTGAGCCTTGGCCTTTGTAGCCACTGCGGCTTTGTCTGGAAAGATGTCCGGAAGACAACCACTCTAATTAGCATATTACCCTTTTATTAGTATAGATTTGGGGACCATTACAACCATGCAGAACTTGAAGAAAACACATGGCCCTGGTCAGTTTGGCTTAATGGAGAGAGCATTGGCCTGTGGACTGAAGAGTCCAGGTTTGATTCTGATCAGGGGCACACATGCCTGGGTTTCGGGCTCAATCCCCAGTAGGGGGCCTGGGGCGGCAGCTGATCAGTGATTCTTTTTTTTTTTTTAATATATTTTATTGATTTTTCACGGAGAGGAAGGGAGAGGGATAGAGAGCTAGAAACATCGATGAGAGAGAAACATCGACCAGCTGCTTCCTGCACACCCCCCACCGGGATATGTGCCAGCAACCAATGTACATGCCCTTAACCGGAATCGAACCTGGGACCTTCCAGTCCGCAGACCGACGCTCTATCCACTGAGCCAAACCGGTTTCGGCTGATCAGTGATTCTTATCATTGATGTTTCTATCTCTCTCTCCCTCTCCCTTTCTGAAATTTTAAAAATATATATTTTTTTAAAGAAAACACATCATCTTCACTTTGGGCTTTGTCATCTTACAGTATCCTTTGTGCAGTGTTTTAACTTCCCTCAACTTTCCTTTACCCACCTTTAAAGTGCAATCTATTTTGGGGAAGATGATCAGGAAAGTGATTCCAATGGGTAGAAGTTTTTTTTGGAGGGGATGGGTCATGAAGATATTTAAAAATTGAGCATGGTGATGGTTGTACCACTCTGAATTTACTTTAAAAAAACAGTTCATTGTACACTTTAGGTGACATGTACAGTATATGGGTTATATCTCAACAAAGCTGTTCTTTTATTTCTTTTTAAATAAAGACCAGTCTTATAATCAGTTGCAGATGTTTTCAGAGGCCCCTCAAGATTTGCTCACCATGTCCCAAATCACGGCTGTGATTCCCAGTTGCCTCCAGTCCTGGTGGATCTGGATGGTGTGGTTTGCAAAGGAGAAGGTGGCAAGAGGCTTATGGAATTTCGGCAACCCCATTCCCCCGGTCTCCTCATAGGGCACCAGGGCCATTCCCACTGGGCCAGCTCTGCTCCCTTTAACCTGTTGGGCAAAAGAATCCTGCGTGCTCTGGCCAGAAAGTGCATTCTTTCTTAGGTGGCCCGGATGCTTTTTTTAAGGTCATTTTATGGATTCAAAAGAGTAAACAGAGATGTGGAAAGCTTTTGTCAAAATCCTTTCACATGGTTCTTCCAGTCTCATGGGAAATGAGATGTGGCTCTGAATTCATCCCAAAGTGTGTCTTTGGGCAAAAGCACCCAGAACGGCACAACTCCTGCAGAATGCCCCACACACTTTGCTGTCAGGACTCAGGGGGGCTTGAGGGTGAGCGAGGCGGCAGTGCCAGCACAGGACCTGGAAGAAGGTAGCGCTTTCTACACTGCCCAGGCCACGTGGACTACAGCAGTACCTGCCCAGGTGGGCAGGGTGTTTCTGCTGTTTTGTTTTGGTCTGGCCTCCACCCCGTCAGCCACGGACCTGTGCCTGCACTGAGACTGAATGCTTTGATGGCCCTACTTTTTGGTGGACAGTGGATGCACTCCCAGAGACTGGCAGTTAGACTCTGGTGGCTTCTGAGTCCCTTGCGGGGAGAGCCCGGCCCTAGGTCAAGAACAGACTCAGGCGTCCTCGGCCAGGAGGCCTCCTTGGGCTAGGGGCCGCCACAGTTTGAAGGCTGGCCATGACCCCAATCCTGGCAGGGGTCTCCTCTGGGGTGCTGGCAGGCCTGGTCTAGGGCTGAGGGCGGTTTAGAGGCTGGTCACGACCCCGATCCTGGTGGGGATCTCCTCTGGGGCGCTGGCAGGCCTGGGTTAGGGTCACTGGCGGTTTGGAGGCCGGTCACGCCCCCAATCCTGTTGGGGGTCTCCTCTGGGGTGCTGGCAGGCCTGGGCTAATGGCCACCCTGGTTTAGAGACTGGTCAAGCCCCCGATCCTGGTGGGGGTCTCCTCTGGGGTGCTGGCAGGCCTGGGCTCTGGCGCCGCAAAGGGAGAGGTTCCTGAACCTGCTTCCCACACACCTAGGCTAGGATCCATCTTGTAGGAGGCGGCTTCAATGCCCGGGGTCGGTGACCAGGTCCTCCTGAGCCTCGCTTTCTGGGCTGCAGTCCCACGTCTCCCAGTGCCCCAGCCTCGGATGAGCCCACGCAGTTGCCCCCACCACCAGCCACCTCAGCGCAGGCCACAGCAGCTGAAGCCAGCCTCTTGGAAGCCAGGCCACCACACCCACCACCCCTAGTAGCTCTCTGCTGCTTGCTCTGTGCCCTGTCCACTGGGGTCGGGGAGTGCTCCCAGCCCAGAGGCCCTCCCTCTCTCCGCAGCCTGGCTTGGGAAGCTGGCCTCATGCTGGGGCTACTATGCCAGCATGCCCACTCGGCTACAATGGGTGTGACACGGGCCCCATGGAGGCCAACCTGGAGAACGTGGACCCCAACTCTGCATCCGGCTGCTGCAGATGGCCTCCGTGGTCAACTACCACCTGCTCCTTCCATTGGCCCCATTGATCCCTCTCAGCACCAGCCATTTAGGCGAGGGTGGCGATCGCCGGGTACCCCGCCCCGGGAGGCTGCTGGCCAGTGCCCTGCCATGCACGCCCGGGTCGCGATGCAGCCATGGACCCCAGGGAGGCTGCTGGCCGTGCCCGGCCACGACCCCCGGGTCGCGATGGGTCCCGGGACCCCAGGGAGGCTGCTGGCCGTGCCCGGCCACGCCCCCCGGGTCACGATGCAGACCTGGACCCCCGGGAGGCTGCTGGCCGTGCCCGGCCACGCCCCCCCGGGTCGCGATGCAGCCCTGGACCCAGGGGAGGCTGCTGGCCGTGCCCGGCCACGACCCCCGGGTCGCGATGGGTCCCGGGACCCCAGGGAGGCTGCTGGCCGTGCCCGGCCACGCCCCCCCGGGTCACGATGCAGCCCTGGACCCAGGGGAGGCTGCTGGCCGTGCCCGTCCCGGGACCCTGGGGAGGCAGCTGGCCGTGCCCGGCCACGCCCCCCAGCCGGGGAGCCCGGGAGGCTTCTGGCTTTTCCCGACCACGCCCCTCTAGGGTTGTCATCGCTCCCCAGGACCCAGGGAACTAAGAGGATTTGGCGGCCGCCATCTTGGTTTTCTCAACGGCCAGATAGGCACCCGGAGTCCCGCCCCCTGCCTCTCGCAGGCCCAATCATGGGCATAGCGGAGGTGCGGTCAATTTGCATGTTACTCTATTATAAAGTAAGATAGTCATGTCAACCAATGGTCTTTGGCACCAATTCAATACCACAAGAATCCCCAGTTTGGGGTGCAGCAAGTAAGATATTTTATTCAGTGAAAAACAGATCAATTAGTCTAGTTAGCATGGCTGTGAAAACACCAGGACTGTGAGTCAGTCCTGGGGCCAGGCTACCCTTGTGCCAGGCCCCTCTCTGGCTAAATAGCTCTGTTGTGTCCCTCCATAGTCTGCTCTGCTATGCACCATGCCAGTCTGCTTTGCACTATACTGTTCTGCTCTGGTCTGCTCTGGTCTAGTGAGACATCTGTGTTTTAGTCCAGCCATGAAGAGGCAGTCTTCGGTGGAAAGGAAAGGTGCACCCTGAGAGCCAGAGGGGAGCTGGCTTACATGAACAGAAGTTCATACCCCTGATCTCTGATTAGTCTGTCCTCATGCAAATGAGGACTCCGAATTCTCTCAGTTTGATTGGTCTAAAGGCACTGTCCATGTTTGATTGGAGCTGCACAGCTCTGATTGGATGGGGGAAGCCTCAGTCCTACTGGTTGACATAGGATTGGAGGAACTCCTTTTTAAGGGATGGCTCAGATGGCAGAAATACAGTGCAGACAGGCAGTTCAGTGCAGGCTTCTCCCTGAAGTTCAGTTTGCATGAGAGTCCTCTGTGTGGAAATGTTTGTTAGGCTCATATTTTTTTAATATTTGAGCTCAGTTTACCACCAGGAGCTTAATAGAATAACACCCAGAGGATATAAATAAAAATATATGCTTCCCTATGCACAGGTGACAATGGGGAACAAAAAAGAGCTTCAATTTTGTTCCAATGCTAGGTTTACTATTTTATTTATTCACTAGAGGCCCAGTGGACAAAATTCATGCACGGGGCATGGGGGGAGGGGGGAGGCAGTCCCTCAGCCCGGCCTGCACCCTCTCACAATCCGGGACCCCTTGGGGGATGTACGACTGCCGTTTTAAGTAGGACATCCCTCATCCCTCTCACAATCTGGGACCACTGGCTCCTAACTGCTAGCCTGCCTGCCTGCCTGATCACCCCTAACACCTCTGCCTGCCTGCCTGATCACCCTTAACCACTCGCCTGCCTGCCTGATTGCCCCTACCCACTCGCCTTCCTGCCTGATCACCCCCAACCACTCGCCTGATTAGCCCTGATCACTCGCCTGCCTGCCTTATCGCCCCTAACTGCTCGTCTGCCTGCCTGATTGCCCCTAACTTCTCTGCCTCCCTGCTTGATCACTACAACCACCTCTGCCTTTGCCCCTGCCACCACAGCTTCATCTGGATGGATGTCTGGAATGATGTTCAGAAAGTCATTTAGCTGTCCAGTCTAATTAGAATATTACACTTTTATTATTATAGATGTTGACTTTGGGTAAGCTACTTAACTCCTCTATGTTATCACCTGTAAAGTGAGAATAATATTCACACCTATTGCCCATGATTATTATAGCACAATGAGCAAAAACATGTTAAAAATTTTGTATAAATCTTCAGCTATTAATAGGTGATTAATATACACTAGTGTGTTTTAGTAATAATACTACCAATTATGTCCTGTGGCAAGCAAGCTTGTTAGATAGATAAATAGATAGATGAAAGATAGATAGATAGATAGATAGAGATAGATAGATAGATAGATAGATAGATAGATAGATAGATAGATGATAGATAAATTTATGGATAGCTCTAGATAAACAACTTTGAATATTTCTTGGCACATGGAATTAAAAATGTATTAACAATGTTGAGACTTAAAGGACTTACTAGTAACTGCCTCAAATTGAAAATTAATGAGCTGAAATCTTTACAACAAGAAATCCTTCTTTGTGGTAGTATATTTTATAAGAGTGACCATTTTGTGATAAGTTTAAAGTTTACATAAAATATTAATATATTTTTATGAAAATACTAGAGGCCTGGTGCATGAATTCATGCACTGGTGGGGTCCCTCAGCATGGCCTGTAGGCATTGGGCCAAAACTGGCATTCCAATGTCATCTGCCGCTCCTGCTCATCCCAGCCCCACTGCACCTGCCACGGGCTCACGCCCAGTCAGTCCTGATCAGGAGAGGCTCGTGCTGCCACAGTGGTGCTTGCCAGCTATGAGCCCTGTGTCTGGCACCCATCCCTAGGGGACTTGGGGGGAGCAGGATGCAATTGGCCCTCTGGGCAGGGAGTGGGATACCCTTGCCAGCCCGGAGTCTGGATCCATCCCACTGACATTTGCGCAGGTTATCGGGAGCCACCGGATGGCTGCTTTTATATTGTTTCTTCCTTGCAGAGCATCTAGGGAGGGCAAGTGGCCACAGTGCTCAAGGCTGACTTCCAGGAGGTTGGCAGAACTATCAGGATCATGCTGGCGGTGCCGGTCCATCAGAGCCTGGCCCATTATCCAGAGATTGGACCTGCAGGACTACTTAGGGAGTGAGTGGCTGCCGCCGGGCTGGTGGGCTACTGGGACAGATTGGTCAGCTGAGTAACCCTCCCACTGTGGGAACGCTCTGACCACCAGGGAGCAGCTCCTGTGTTGAGCATTTGCCCCCTGATGGTCAGTGCGCATCATAGCGACAGGTCGGCCAGTCGTTTGGTTGTTTGGCCACTTAGGCTTTTATATATATAAATGTGGACTAACACCATTTAAAAATTTGTAGTATTAGTAAAACATAATATTTTGTAAAGTCTCAATTGTCTGCACGTGTTTTGAGCTAATACGTCATTTTTTTATTGTAATGCATTTATCCTGATGGTTTTTTTCAGTATTGTTAAAACTACATTTAAAGAATTAATTTAAGAATGGTTGGAAATAAAGAGCAGATGACTCATGTGTAAAGAACCCACCAAGATACTGATGAGTGCCGTAAGATTTTGAGTCTGAGTGTAGTAGCACTGCAGTCAGTTTCAGAAATCGCTGAATCAAGAGCAAGTCTGCATGACTGCTTATGATTAACTCAGACCTGTTAATAAACAAGCAGCTCAGCCTGCTGTGCGATGATGATGCGTTTCCTCCAGATCTACAGACTCATGTTCTACATATCAGCATTCAAGTGTAAACCAGAAAGGGCCACCCAAATTCTTTGGAAACTGAAGAGCTGTTAAAAATAAATAAAAGTGCATCCAACATGACAGTCTTGTGTGGATTACTTTTAAGTTTATTGCCTCGAGTGACATTACCTCACCAGATAAACTTTGTGTTGCTCTAATTTCCAGTTGCATATTTATATTCAGGGTCCCCCTGACTTCATCTATTTTGATTTCATTTATACGTGTGTTAAGTGACTTTAAAACTCTATATGCACCTAATGATTTAAATCCTTCTCCTCCACAAAAATGCCAATTTATTCTCAAATATCTATGGAGTTTGTCTAAGAACAATTGCAAAAACATTTTTTCTCAATATTTCATTCTTTTCCCCCTATAACATAAGTAAATAAAAATGATTTTCTAGGTAGAAACAGTGAATGTTTAATACTTATAATGAAAACAAAAGTTAACCCTTATCCTCACCAGAAAAATAGAAAAAAAAAAAATCCAGTTGAAAGGTCAAATTATCAGGTTGTCTATTTCCCTAAACAGATGTCTGTTTTTCTACAGAGCATACCTTGTTATTTCTACTTGTATACTTTTATAAGTCCAATGTGGCATGTTACAAATATGTTTTACTTCATTCATTAAGTACTTATTGGGAAGTTATTAAGTGCCAGGCACTGGGTTAAGCTCTAGACATACAATAGAATCCCAAATAATAAACAAACTAGCTAGTGTGAGAAATAAATAATATAATTAATTACTAATTAGGCATCTATTGATTTGCAAAAATAAAAACTGCAATGTATCCTATCTAATAAAATAATAATATGCAAGTCCACCATACCTCCACTACACCCACAAACCATGCCCACTAGCCAATCAGGAGCGAGTATGCAAATTAACCCAACCAAGATGGCTGTGGCCACAGAGTGAGCAGGAGGCTTGGGTTTCCCCCGCAATGGAGGAAGCCAAGCTCCCGCAGCCCTGGCCTCCACTCAAGGCTACAAAGTTTCAATTATAGAAGATAAATAAATCCCAACAAAAATGGTGGCAGCCACAGAGCTGGAGAGAGCAGGAGGCTTGAGTTGCCCCCAGGCAATGGAGGAAGCCAAGCTCCCGCAGCCCTGGCCTCCGCTCAAGGCTACAAAGTTTCAATTATAGAAGATAAATAAATCCCAGATACCAGGGCATCCACTTGGGTCGCTGGCGGGCGTGGTTGGCCTGCAAACCACCACAGGCCCCTCACCAAGGCCGCCCCACACCCCAAGAGAACCCCCACCCTGATCCGGGACACCCTTCAGGGAAAACCAGCCGGCCCCCACCTGTGCACCAGGCCTCTATTCTATCTAATAAAATAGTAATATGCAAATTGACCATCACTCCAACACACAAGATGGCTGCACCCATGTGGACACAAGATGGCTGCCACAAGATGGCCAGCACAGGAGGGCGGTTGGGAGGGACCAGGCCTACAAGGGAGGGCAGTTGGGGGCGATCAAGCCTTCAGGGGAGGACAGTTAGGGGTGACCAGACTGGCAGAGGAGGGAAGTTGGGGGAAACCCAGGCATGCAAGGAAGGGCAGTTGGGGGGGACCAGGCCTGCAGGGGAGGGCAGTTAGGGGTGACCAGGCCTACAGGGGAGGGCAGTTAGGAGCAATCAGGCTGGCAGGGGAGCAGTTAGGCATCAATCATGCTGGAAGGGGAGTGGTTAGGGGGTGATGAGGCTGGCAGGCAGAAGCAGTTAGGGCAATCAGGAAGGCAGGCAGGCAAGCAGTTGGGAGCCAGCAGTCCTGGATTGTGAGAGGGATGTCCGACTGCCCGTTTAGGCCCGATCCCAGTAGGATCCCAGTAGGATCGGGCCTAAATGGGCAGTTGGACATCCCTCGAGGGGTCCCAGATTGGAGAGGGTGCAGGCTGGGCTGAGGGACACAACCCCCCCCCCCCCCGGGCCTCTAGTACACATATAAAATTGTGCACCAGGCCTCTAGTACACTTATAAAATCTTTCTTGTTCTCTTTTTCTTTGTTTAGTATTTATCACTGATTGTAAAATGGGAATTACTGGGTATAAGTTTCAGAGAATTTGTTAGTCTATAAAGGGCAAAGGGGAAAAATTTGTAGGAAACAAATTTAATTAAAGAAGATGACTCTTAGGACAGACTTTTTGGCAGAAAAAAGCCTACATGTTGGGCCCAACTCCAATATGTCATTGCTCCAAAATGTCTGGGGTTTTCCTCTTCATTTTATTAGTCTGCCAAACACAGTAATTCAGATGAACACATATCTTTTAAAATTAGAAATACTCTTGGCATAATTTTTAATCCCATTAGGGTAAAAAAATTTAAGCTGCATTGTTTTCTTATTAAACTTAGATCAGTAACATCAAAAGATGGAACATGTTGGTGGGAAAGGGGAGTTGCACAATTTTGGAAGTGTGTTAATTCTGCCAAGCATGGGTCAAACCCAAGTTGTAATACTCCAGGGTGTTTTGGGGTATATGAGGTCTCACGAGAAAGCCTAAGAAAATCAGTGCTGGAAAGAGGAAGAAGTTATCACCAGTGGAATCAAAACAAAACAAAAAACTGGCCAGGAAAGAAAGAGGCCATTTTCTCCTCAAATTCTTTCTCCTGAGACAGATATAGTCAGCCAAATAATGAGATAAAGCAGCGATTGGAAAACACTAACATTTAACCTAGTGTATACAATAAAATATGTTCTTAGTCCCAAACAACTGACTTACAAATGCACTTTTGGAATACAATCCATTCATAAATTGTGGTCTCCTCCTATAATTACATTCAGACAAAAATCCTGTGACTCATAAACAAATTAAACAAATAATTTCCTTCCCAAACATCTGTTAGTGTGAATTGCAGTCTTGTACATCAGCCACAAGATGCCTTATAATAACATGTGTGGTACAACCTTAATATACGAACAACATGAAGTCATGAGTTCTTAGTACCTGGTGAGTCAGGATTAACCATTTATTCATGCCCTTTCTCCAAAGATTTTAGTCTGGACTTTCTAAGGCAGTAGAAGGTAATATCATTTCTTTCTAGGATAATCTGGAGAAAACATTATTTTTGAGGATAATAAACTCTGGGACTATTACTAATGACCTAATCTTTCATTTTATAATATTCTCCCAAAATCCATTTACATTTTTATAGTTGCAATTAATTAAGCCAACTTGACTCCAGTGGAAATCGTGATTTTACTGCAGAGAATAAGTCCAATAGTTAATTATTGCCACAGATTTAGGAGGTAGTTGATTACAGATAACCTAGATATAAAGTAGACAAAGGATGTCATTAGATGAAATGTTTAACTAAATTGGTTGATAAAAAGCCAGCCCTTCTCTAAAATTATTTGCCAAACTTAATATTTTAAAATGATAATGAGAAAAAACAGATAATATATCATATGATAATACTTGTTAAAGTTATTCAGTGCTTATGATATTCTAGATCCTGTTCCATGACGATATGGAAATATGATACCATTAATTCTAACAAAAATCTGTAAGATAGGCACCAGATTTATGACAGTTTTAAAATGAAGAAAATGAAGTGGGAAAAGATGAAGCATCTGGTTCAAGGTTACACAGCTAAGTGGCTTAAGTTTACACAGTTCAGTGGTAGAATATATGCATAACATTAACATGAAGAAAAATGCTTAGTGTAATTAATTGTTAAATAAGTTAGATGCTACATTAAAGCATATGTTAGGCAGTTTAGAAGCTTAACTGAGGACTTTAGGATTTTACTTTGTTCCTTTATGTCTAGGAGCTTCTAACTCCAAAGACTATATTGTAGACTGAGATTATTTTTCTATACTCTTATTTTTGAGAGAGTTATTATTTCAAATAAAAATTATTTGGTTCTCTTCAATAAAATGTACTTTTGCAGATACGTAGAAATCCTGTAGAAATTCAGGAAAAGAATCCTGGAGAGCAAGACACGGGTCCCTGCCGTTGGGGGCATGTTGCACTGGTATATAACTCCTGCTGGAAAAATCTAATGCAGCTTCATGCTAACAATATACAAGTCTGGAAGAGACGGTTTAAAGAATGTATACATTTACGCATATTTGCATTTATATATTTTATTTATATATCTCATTTTAAATAATCAAACTACCTTTCTTAGGGAGATACCTGAAAACTGGTATTATATTTTACCTCATTGTAATTGTTATATAAAAGCAAAGCAAATGGGAGAGGGTGTGGAGGGAGAGAAAAGAAGAGAACAATATAATTAGTATTTTACTAATAAATTGTAGATTTACTAACAAATGTTGAATTTTAAAAATAGTGAATTAAGAGGATAAAGCAAATGAACTCTGTAACCCTCAGAGAGATAAAAAGTCACACTGAGGAACCACTTTAGTTAAAGGAAATTATTTTCCCCAGAATCCTTCACTTGGAATTCTAATGTTCTAATTGAAACAAACAAAAGGCAGTGGGGTCTGTAATCAGCTAGCAGTGGCTGGAGAAATCACCCACATGATCAACCCCACAGAAGACAGAGGGAGAGGGGCAAGTGAAGCCTTTATTTTACTTATTTCTACGCTTACAAAAGCCCAAAAGGGAAGAAATTATGGTGCTTGACTTTGAATATTAGCTAGAAAAAATATTACAACACAACAGAAGGAGCTTGTGACAAGTGATGAGTGCATTTCAAATATCTAGAGGGCTTTATTTCTTCAAATAAAAATAGATTCATCAAAGAAAAAAGAGAAGGAACTCGTGGACATGGACAACAGTGTATTGATTGCAGGGTGTGTGTGGTAGGGGTATGGGGGGAGGTAGAGGCGGGTATAAGGGCCATAAATGGTGATGGAAAAAAAATCTGCTTAAAATATAGATTCATCTGAGTTTCTCTGTGGTAGAAATATCACGTTAACAGTTTTTATTTAATTTTACAGATAATTTTCCAGTTCAACTCTGGCCTGTTGCAACTAAAACTAAATGCAATAGCTATCTCAAATAAACACACACACACACACACACACACACACACACACACACACACGCATGCATACATACATAAAAATTACAAAAAGTGAACACATCAAATAAAATTTTGAGATTTTTTAAAACATAGGAATCAACAACAACAAAAATACCTAAGCTATTCCTCACATACCTTTATTTTAAAAATTGTTTAATTTGCACAATATGTCATGCTGAGAGACAGACTTAGACATCAGAATGTCTGAGTAGCAGAGGATCTAGGAGATCATGAAATCCTACCTCCAACTGTGTTTACCTTACGGTTGGAGGAGATGCGGATGGTTGTGTTTGATGTCTAATGCCATGTAGTTAGTTGTAAGAAGAATCATGCTCTGTTGGTTTTGAGATGGTTCTGTCTGTCTCAAGTGTAGGGGAAGGGAGGAAGGGGCGGGGAGAGACAGAGAGAGAGAGAGGAATTGTGTTTTATATTTTAGGTCACAGTTTTACATTCATCTTCACATTTTCACTATAACCCGTTAAACTAGATTTAAAATGAATAAATCATGACTCAAAGTATTTAAGTAAATTTCCATAATTACACAGGCAGGAACTGGTGTTATAAGACTTGCTTCCTGGCTTTCCTATACCGGAAGCCAAGCTCTTTACCCATAATGCTTTCTAACCCACTTCTTAGAATTCTGGTTTTGTTTTTTTTGTTTTTCATTTGTGAGCTTCAGGGAAATCTGATTTGTTTTAGATACTTATAGCACTTAGACTCTTATAAATAGGTGAATACTAGCTAATATGTGGAAGATGGTGTGTCTCTAAAGGGGTTGCATGTGGGAGATCTTTGTGGTGATGGTGTAGTTACATCTTGATTGCACTGGTGGTTATAGGATTCTATACATGAAGTAAAAAGGTTTAGAACTTTGCACATATTGTACCAATATTGATTTCCTAGTTTTGACATAATCCTATAATTAGGTACAATGTATCCATTGAGGAAACTGGGTAAAAGGTAAGGAATATCTCTCTGTATGATTTTTAAAAATTCCTGTGAATCTGTAGTTGTTTCCCAAAAGGTATTTAAAAAATTATTCTCTACATCTTAAAATCCTGGCAATTGAGGTGACTGCTGACCTCCAAGCCTCATGCTAAACACAGCTCATTTTGACCTTTATCTTACAGACTTTGCTAGGGAGCTTTCACTGTCTACCTAAGATTTGAGGCAAACTAGAAGCATTCTACATTCTGATGTTGATTGCGATGGAACTATTAGCACTACAACTGGCATTCCATATATTCAACATGATAAATATTGTTATAGGTTGAATTTTGTCCCCAAAATGATATATGGATGTCTTAACTCCCTGTGCTTATGAATGTGACCTAATTTGGAAATTGGATCCTTACAGATGTAATAAAGTTAAGATGAGGTCATACTTGATTAGGGAGGGCCTAATCCAGTATGAGTGTTGTCCTCATCAGAAGAGGAGAAAAGACAAAATGACATAGAAAGCTAACACCACATGATAACAGAGATGGACACTGGAGTGATACTGCTATGAACACCAAGGACTAATGGGGGTCACCCGAAGCTAGGAAGAGGTAAGGAAGGATTATTCCCTAAAACCAGCAGAGAAGCATGACTGTGCCTACATGTAAACTTTAAACTTCTAGTCCCTATAACTATGAGTCAATATATTTCTGTTCTTTTAAGGTACCCAGTTCATGGTAGTGTGTCATGGCAGTCCTAGCAACTTAATATATACAAGAGGTCCATGACTGTTCCCCAAAGTACCATATTACTGTGTAAAAGAAAAACGTTCATTTTAGAGGAAATAAAAAGGAGTAAAAATAGTGGATTCTTAAGATTTTCTGTAAAGCAAATCCTTTAAATATGGCTGTAAGAAGATATTTAAGTATAATTAACATGTGCTTTTTTCATGTAGGGAAAAATGCAAAATAGAAGCTATATCTTTCATAATATTATATCTTTCATAATACCTGTTTAGCTGGGTTCACATTTTTTCTAACAATGCAAATCATAGAACAAATATATTTTTTAAACCTGAAACAATATATTTAGTTTATGAAATGCTAGTTTTTCAATCAAGACCTCTAGTTGAATATTTTTTCTTCTACTCACACAGAAGAAAACTATAGACATCTGTAACAATAAAATCAGAGCAATTTTTATATTGTGAGAATGTGTTTGTTAATCAAAGAAAACATCAAGTTAATGTATTGTGTTGTGTTAATGTTTTGCTAATGGGCACAGTCTTGATTATGTAAGCATCTGTTGTGATAAAAAAAAAAAAACTTTTTCAAAGAATTACTGATTAAAATTACAGCCATTGGATTTGCTAGTTTCATGCAAATCTCTTAAAGGAAAAGGTACACCCATCTTTATATATAAAGAGCCAGGGTTGTAACATCCACAACGACCAGAGGGCAACTGAATGCCAGGCAGCATGCACAGCAGGCGAGCAGGCTGAACTGCTGACCTCTTGGAGAGAGAGAGACAGGGCTGATCAGCAGCAGCAGCAGCAGCAGCAGCAGCAGCAGCAGCAGCAGCTGCTGGCGAGGCCAAGAGAGAAGAAGGGTAATCAGACTCTGCTTCTCTCTCCAGGCCTCACCAGCAGCCAAGCCTCTCTCTCTCTCCCAAAGGTCAGCAGTTCAGCCCACTGGCCAGCAGCCTGCGGAGGCTGCTGATCAGCCCCGCCTCTATGATCAGGCCCGGAGATGCTGACTGGCATAGAAACTGACCAATCAGAACCAAATCTGGGTGAATTGTGAGGAGCCAATGGCTGCCTAGGAGGTGGGGCTTTTAACACTGTCATAGAAACTGACCAATCAGAACCAAATCTGGGTGAAGTGAGAGGAGGCAATGGCTGCCTAGGAGGCGGAGCTTTTACACTGACTGGCATAGAAACCGACTAATCAGAACCTACTCTGGGTGAACTGCAAAGGCAGAACCTAAGGTGGGGGCTGAAGAGGGGTTTTAAGGACAACAGTTGTTTGGTGTAAGGTGTAATAAAGTGATTCATTTTTTTAATGACTGGTTTGGCAATATAGTGCATATGGCTGGCTATCAGTCCAGATATAGGGATTATGTGTTTTTGTCTGCCAAGAGCATCTCCTTCTCCTGAAAAAGGCTTCCCACCCCTCATTTAAGCAATCCTATATAATCTATCTATACTAATAAAAGGGTAATATGCTAATTAGACCGGGTCGACTGGCCATCTTCCAGACATCCGACTTCCTTCTGGACAAAGCCATGGTGGTGGAGGCTGAGGCAGAGGCAGTTAGGGGCGATCAGGCCAGCAGGGGAGGGCAGTTTGGGGTGAAGATCAGGCTGGCAGGGGAGGGCAGTTAGGGGCAATCAGGCTGGCAGGGGAGGGCAGTTAGGGGTGATCAGACAGGCAGGCAGGCAAGTGGTTAAGAGCCAGTCATCCCAGATTGCGAGAAGGATGTCTGACTGCCGGTTTAGGGATCAGGCCTAATTTGGCAGTCAGACATCCCCCAAGGGGTCCCAGATTGGAGAGGGTGCAGGCCAGGCTAAGGAACCCCCCTCCATGCACAAATTTTATGCACCTGGCCTCTAGTGAAATGTAAATCCCTTCTTTGATTCGCTCAATAAAGGAATGAATCTCTGACAAATAATTGTGTTATATACATTTTGATGGACATTTAAGTGCACTTCAAAACTAACCTTTAAGAAATGTTTACCTAAATCATTTGATTCATATCATAAATAATTATTAAAAGTAATGCTGGCCTTGTGATGGCAAAAAAACACCTGTTGATAATTTCTTATAATTACATAAAGTTTAAAGGATTACCAAATGTTTTTGTGTAAATTATTTCAATCATAGTCACCAAGATGGGAATTAGTGGATATTTTTTCCTATGGCAGATGAAACTGCATTAGAATAATAATGTAACTTTAAAAAATGATTTTTTATTGATTTTAGAGAGAGAGGAAGGGAGAGGGAGGAAGAGATAAAAACATTGATGAGAGAGAAACACTAATGAGCTGCCTCCTGCATGCTCCCTACTGAGGATCAAGCCCAAAACCTGGCCATGTGCCCTGACCAGGAATCGAACCACTGATCTCTTTGTGCATAGGAGGACACTCAACCAACTGAGCCACACCAGCCAGCTGTGACTTTTTAAGTTAACTAAAATAGTGAAAGACAGAGAATTTAATTCCATTGCTGGTGCTGTTTGACAGTCTTATACTCTAATATGCTGCTATCTGACCAAAATGCCTCTAACTTTCTCTCTTTCTCTAATTATACTTGCTTTCTAGGGACATGTAAACAACACCCTTTATTTCATCATTGTTGCATTGTTTCAGTTATTCCACTGGCTAAATCCCTCCCTAAACACCCCAAAATTCTTTCAACTGGGTAAATTGTTCATTTTACTCTATTATTCTATCTAGACAGCTAATCCCTTAAAACAGAACTTGAAATCTAGAATCACTACAAATTATAGATTTCTAATCTCAGTTGTATCTATCATGCCACTTCTCAATTTTTCTTTTGAGTTGGCCTTCCCTCACACTCTCTTCCATAGTTTCTCCTTTTTCAAATGTTTCTGTCCATATGTGTCTTGTTTGTCTATTTGTTTGTGGTTTTTAGGAAAAGAGTGGGAATGGGGAACAGGGCTGGTTTAGGTTTTTTCTTCCTTGAGGTATAATTTACACATAGTAAAAAGCACAAATCTCAAGTATTCAGTTCAATGAGTTTGAACAATTGTATACATGGAACACAAAACAATATATAGAATCTCTCTATTCCTCCAGAAATTTTCTTTATATCATTTTCTAGTAAACACATGCCTTTCATAATTTGATTGAAATGAGGTCAGGAGAGAATGGAAGAAATTATTTGAGACAGAAATTTTACACAACTATTTCGTTAGTGATGTTATGCTTGCAATTGGGTAGCCAATGCAGAATAATGAATATTCAAGACAATTTATTTTAAGACGGGCAAAATAACTATGTATATAGCTGACAATGGTCACTAAAGAGAGAAATACTAGTGCAGACTACAGTTGGGGTTATTGAAGAACTGGAATGTATTAAAAGGCAAGAATAGACACATGGATAGACTAGCTTATGTAGGAGTACAAACATTAGGGTCATGGTGGCAAGATGTAAATCAGAGAATGTGGGTATAGATGGAATTAAGTTGGTAGATCCTTCAGAAAAAAAATATATGGTATTTCTTTTTTGTTTTTGTTTTTTCTTTCAATGACTTTTAATAATGAAATTAGAAGCATTTCCATCAGCAGAAAATGGGAAGGGAATTATTTGGCATTTGAGAAAAAAAGAGTTTTCTTGTAGGGGAGTAAATATAACAAGAATGTTTATCAGGATTTTTCATGTTGCACTAAAGACTCATTTTGTGTAATGGGTCATAAATATAAAGAAAACAAGTCAGTATGGTTGTGTTTTACTTCAACAATGTTATGCTGGGAAGATAACGAGTCAATATATGTAGAGAGTTTTATGCAGCTAGCATTGATATTTTCCAGATGGGCATAATAAAAGATGAGGTCAGAGAATTAAGAAACTGAGGCAAAGGACTGATTACAATGACAAACCAGAGGCCTAAATTGGATAAAAGAGAAACAAGGATATTATGTAAGGGGAAGTGAGATGATGGTTGAATCAATGTATGCTTGTAACTTGTAAATGCTTTCAAATAGTCACACTTTGTGTTTCTGTATTTTTATTATAAATAAACATAGCCATTTTCCAATTATCAGAGGGTATCTGCTAAGTGACAAAATTCAGGAATTTAGGAAACCCTATAAATTTTATTTTTTTAATTGAATATCTTCAAATATTGGACATTTTTGTCTTCAACATTTTAGACTAAGTTATTATAATCTTAACCTACCATAAACTGTCTTGATTGTTTAGCTGTCCCAGTGCTCCCCCTTCATTAATATTTTTTGTTTGTGGAATAACCGCTACATTGTATTTCTTCATGTTAACTTTTTCAGAGTTTGTTTGTTGCTTTATTTCTATCAACAACATAAGCAAAAACAATTTAAAATATAAAACTTCAATTGAACATAAACAAAAAATAGTTTATCCCACCAATGCAAAAATATTCACTTTTCAATTTAAACTAAACTGAGTTATTGTCAAGGTCAAATGTGACTTCCACTTTGCTAAATGCAGTGGTGAATTCTAAGGTGAATATATTGAATCATTTCAAGCTATTAATACAGTTAATCATGCATCATTTTTTTATACATTTTTAAAATGTTTTTATTGATTTCAGAGAGAGGAAGGGAGAGGGACAGAGAGATAGAAACATCACTGATGAGAGAGAGTCATTGATCACCTGCCTCTTACATACCCCTTACTGGGGATTGAGCCTGAAAACTGGGCATGTGCACTATCAAGGAACCCAACCGTGACCTCCTGGTTCACAGGTCAACATTCAACCACTGAGCCACACTGGCCAGCCAATCATTCATTATTTTTGAAATGCTTTCTTTCCATGGCTTTTTTATCCTTCTCTTACTTAGCAGGACACACTTTTCTCAAGAGGTATAGCCCCTTTGTTTGAGGGTTACTCAGGACTTATTCTCTTCTTTATTTTTTTGTGTGTGCATGATAATTTTATTTATTTTTTTAAATTTTATTTTATTGTTTAAAGTATTACATATAGTAGTACATATATTTATTCTATAGGTGATTCATCCATTGTCATGTTTTTTTTTTTTTTAATATATTTTATTGATTTTTCACAGAGAGGAAGAGAGAGAGATAGAGTCAGAAACATCGATGAGAGAGAAACAAACATCAATCAGCTGCCTCTTGCACACCCTCCACTGGGGATGTGCCCGCAACCAAGGTACATGCCCTTGACCGGAATCAAACCTGGGACCCTTCAGTCCGCAGGCCGACACTCTATCCACTGAGCCAAACTGGTTAGGGCCATTGTCATGGTTTTAAGTATAATTTATATGATGATGATTCCCCAATTTACTTCTCTCACTCAGACCTATTCCTGTGAACTCTAGATTTATATATTTAAGGTCATATTCAACATCTCCATTTAGATATCCAATTAATTATTCAAAATTAACATGTCCAAAAACAAATTTCTGATTTTCCCTCTCAGAATTGTTCAGTCCAGTCTTCCTTATCTCTGTTACTGACAACTCCATTCTTCCAGGTATTCAAACATCTTGCAGATGTCTAATCTATCAGCATTTTCTATTACTTCCACCATCAAACAATAATCATAATCCAATTACTTAATCCAAAGCCAGCATTACCATTAGTATCCCCCAATATTTATATGTTAAGATCCTAACCTCCAAAGGTCATGGATTAGTAGGTGGGGCTTTTGAGAGGTGGCTATGTTATGAGGCTGGAGCCTTCTTGAATGGGGTTAATGATCTTATAAAAGAAACTAGAGGCCCAGTGCACGGGATTCGTGCACTGGTGGGGATTTGGCCTGTGGGGATCGGCCCGCTGTGGGAGCGCTGCTCATCCCAGTCAGCCGAAAGGCTGTGGACCCGCCCTCTGAGCTGCTGCTCCCTGGTCTGGCATCTTCTGTGGAGCCCGAGCACTCGCCTCTCCAGGGGACCCAGTTGGGGCCAGACCCAGGGACAATAGCACTGAGAGGTGGCAGAGTAGGCCTCAGTCCTGCGCAGCCACGAACCTGCGTCCCAGCCGCCAGGGTCAGCTCTGTGAGCCCTGTGGCAGTGCTGGGCAGCCTGCGGGCATCTGGAGGAGGTGGCAGGGAGCGAGGAGGAGGAGCCTGGGGCGAGGAGGTAATGATCGCAGCCCAGGTTCCTGCCCGTTATCTGGGGTTCGCAGCGGGAGCAGCCGCTCATCCCAGTCAGCCAAGCAGCACTCCCACTGTGGTAGCGCACTGACCACCAGGGGGGCAGCTCCTGTGTTGAGCATCTGCCCCCTGGTGGTCAGTGTGCATCATAGCAACTGGTCAACTGGTCGTTCTGCCATTTGGTCGCTGGGCTTTTATTATATAGGATTCCACAGAGCTCCCTAGCCCATTCTGCCATGTAAGGATACAAGAAATCTGAAGCTTGGAAGAGAGCCCTCACCCAAATATGCTGGCAAGTTGATTTTGGATTTCTAGCCTCCAGAACTGAGAGAAATAAATGTTTGTTGTTTATAAGGTATCCAGTGAGTGGCTTTTTGTTCTATTGGTTTAAACGCATGCATACAAGTCCTTTGGTTGATCTCTCCCCCTTCCGCTCACCCTCCCCTGCCTTCCCTCTGAGGTTTGAGGGTCTGATCAATGTTTCTGTCTCTGGATCTGTTTTTGTTCATCAGTTTATGTTGTTCATTATATTCTATAAATGAGTGCGATCATGTGATATTTATCTTTCTCTGACTGGCTTATTTCACTTAGCATAATGCTTTCCAGTTCCATCCATGCTATTGCAAATGGTAAGAACTCCTACTTTTTTACTGCAGTGTAGTATTTCATTGTGTAGATGTACCACTGTTTTTTAATCCACTCATCTGCTGATGGGCACTTAGGCTGTTTCCCAATCTTAGCTATGGTGAATTGTGCCACTATGAACATAGGGGTGCATATATCCTTTCTAATTGGTGTTTCTAATCCTTGGGATATATTCCTAGAAGTGAGATCACTGGGTCAAATAGGAGTTCCATTTTTAGTTTTTTGTGGAAACGCCATATTGTTCTGCATAGTGGCTGCACCAGTCTGCATTCCCACCAACAGTACACGAGGGTTCCTTTTTCTCGGCATCCTCACCAGCTCTTGTCATTTGTTGATTTGTTGATGATAGCCATTCTGACAGGTATGAGATGGTACCACATTGTCATTTTGATTTGCATCTCTCTGATGATTAGTGACTTTGAGGATGTTTTCATATGCCTCTTGGCCTTCCTTCTGTTTTCTTTCGAAAAGTATCTATTGTACTCAGATTTTCTTATCCTGGGTTGTGCCCTTGGTTCATTTCTAAAAGAGGAGTTAACTAGCACTCTGGTCCAAGGGACTAACCTAAACTTGGCCTTGAGTCAGACATAGATTATTATGCAAGGTAGGCTTCTGATTCAAGAACTTGAGTCTGACAATACTCTATGGTCAAAGTCAGCAGGTAGCCAGGGGTAGTACTGGTGATCCCAGGAGTGTAGAGGTTCCAATCAGTGGCCAGGGTCCAAGGACACTGGTACCACATTAGCTGTACCTCTCGATACACAACACTGCCATTGCTAGCCAAGGAGCCTAGCCAATTACTCATCATTCAATTCAGCACTCCCATCCTCATGGAGGAATTAAAATGCTAATCACTATGTAATCAAAATACACAGATTATAAAAACATTTGGGGAATTATGTTAAGGCTATGAATCTGAATAATCCTGTGAGTTGAGGGTTCAATCCAGGCATACAGAATGTTGGACTAACAATAGTATGACTAGTTTCAAGCTCCATAGGGCAGGGAATTTGAATTTATATATACACTGCTAATATTGGTCAAGATTATCTGAGCCTGTCAAAGCAAAGTCTGTAAAACAGAGGCCCAGAGTAGGTCTGGATTCTTAAAATCCCTTGTTTCTTTGGGTTGGGTTTACATTTTGGGGGAGGGAAAGACAACTTTAAAAGCCTAATATAATGTGATAAGTACAACAGGAATAAGAAAATATATAAGGATTAAGGGCAAAGGCAGTGCATTTAATGTTCCCTAGCAGTAATATAATCAAAATAGATATACTCAAATCTATTTTGATTATATTACTGCTAGGCACTTATAAGTCATACCACAATTATGTGTTAAATTGAAGGTATGATATCTAGGTTAATATTTATCAGAAAATACTTTTTAAGCATATTAGCAAAATATTAATCTAAAATGTAAAAATAAAAAGTTTCATTTGACTACTTACACATGAAACTCCAGCATGTAAAAAATAATCTCATTTCATTATCAATGATAAACTAGAAAAAAAAATATAATGCACGTGGCAAACAAATAGCACTATTAATCTTTTATGAGAACATAAATCTTTAACATGAAAACACATGTGGCACAGGAAAATGTACAAAGAGCTTTACAAAGAAATTTAGAAAAGAATAGATATAAATGACCCATGAACATATGAAATGTTTCTAATCTCATGAGTATTCAAAAATGCATGCTAGGCCCAGCCGGTATGGCTCAGTGGTTCAGCATTGACCTATGAACCAGGACGTCACATAGATTCCTGGTCAGGGCACATGCCAGGATTGGGAACTCAACCCCTAGTGTGGGCATGGGGGAGGCAGCTAATCAATGATTTTCTCTCATCATTGATATATATATCTCTCTCTCTCTCCCATCTTTTCTGAAATCAATAAAAATATGTTTTTTAAAGAAATGGATGGTAGAATGATATAAAAACTTTTTTTTTTCTACTACAGCTATTGGTGTCCAAAGGTGACTAGTTAGGGATAATTTTTATTCTCTGCCCCAGTGGTGTAAATTGATACAACTTTCCAGAATTTCCTTTGACAAAATTATCAAGGTATTATGGGAAAGTATTTAAGATGGACACATTTTATCAATCACTAACTAAATTCTTGCTCATTTAATCACTAAGACTAGTGAGAGTGGGTACTAGGTCTGTCTTGTTCATCCTTATCCTCATTGACTAGTATGTTATCTAAAACAGACAGGTACATAGTAAAGATTTGTGGATTAGTTGAATTAATAAAGAAATAGTCATTTATTTAAAAACTATTATAATTGGTGCTAAGGAAAATCAAGGAAGTATGTGTTGCTTTCAAAGATTGTGCAATATCAAGGAAAGGATTATAATGTTTGAAGTCTGACAATAAAGCCATATTGCAAACTCAAATGCTATCAAGGGTTAGGCAAGTAATTTAAATGTGTGAAGCAGCAATGAGTAAGAAAACAACCAATGATGTAACCTTACATAAACTAGAAAAATCAATGCTAAAACTAATCAAATCATACTTTCTTAAAACAACCACAATACTTTGCTACCA
This sequence comes from Eptesicus fuscus, assembly GCF_027574615.1. Lineage (NCBI taxonomy): Eukaryota > Metazoa > Chordata > Mammalia > Chiroptera > Vespertilionidae > Eptesicus > Eptesicus fuscus. Next base: position 86,601,948 of record NC_072475.1, on the reverse strand, counting down.
AACAAAATATATGTGAAGGTTTATTCTAAGACCGTAGGGTATCAGATCTCAACTGATGTTTAGGATATGTTGTTGCATTATTTATAACTTATAAAAATAATTAAAATCAAACAGTCAATGAATAGTATAGATTCTGAAATATACATGGTAGGCACTTCTAGAACTGAGAAAGCACTATTAACCTTATAGTGCAATTTATACTCCAAACGATTGCCAGACAGGAATATAATCTAGGAAATCTCTAAATTTCTTCACTTGTTTGAAGCATATAAGTAATTCGATGTAGAAGTCTTTACTAATTTATGGACTGTATTAACTAATAAAAGTAAACCTAATTTTCCCAATTATAATAATCTATGTGTCCTTGAATCTATATGATAGATTAATTTTATTTGGTTTTTACCCAATTTTTAAAATATTTGGTTGTTCTTCAGAGGCTTATAGATTATTTACAAGTTTCTATGTTGTTTTAAAAAATCACTTTGGATCCATTCCCATTAACTAATGTTATGTCTTTGTTTTGTCATAGCCACTACTATCAGTTTCCTCTCTATTAGCTATTTGTATGTCTCAAGTAAAGGAGTACATTTATCGAATATTGAATGAATTCCTTTACCATATTCTTTCAAAGAGAGAAAATAAATGATGAGTATTTTATATTATACATTAAGCCCAGAGCTTGATTTAACTTAGGGCTATATGTACATATAAATTTTCATAGACAAAGTTAATATGTTTCCATTTTTATAGCCCTCTCAAACTTTACAGATAGACGTGAAGGGCTGTTTAATCCCTTCTCTTTGATAGATTTATGAACAGAATATATGTGTACAAAGTCTGACTTGCTGGCTCTACAGTTGGCTTCTTTTTGAATCAGATATTAATTTGAGGAGACATTTTAAGATTTTCAATAAATATTGCACGTTGCTGTTTAACACAAGAGGGATTTCCCTCTCTGAATGAATTTAGTATTTCTGAAAGGTTTCAGATGGTAGAGCATTTATTGGGATGCAAAATTACAAGATGCAGCCAAAAGCAATGGAAACTTCTCTAAAACACTCTGTTGAGGACCCTGCTGAGCTAAAATGTATCCACACGTTTTCCTTCTCATACATAGAAGAACTGCAAATTGCTGGAAACAGCTACTTTATTTCTGTTCTCTGACCAGTGCTTGAATCCCAGAAGACATTCCGGGGGATATGGGCTTGATGGCTTCAGCACACCCTCTGGAGGACTCCACATACAAACCACAGCTGCGCCAGGGCCTTTGGTAAGGGATGTTTCCAACCAGAAACACTACTGCTTTCTCCCTTCTACCTGAAGAGAAAGATCCCTTTTGATCAGGTTTGTAGTCACCTCAGGGTCAGAGGGAGAACCTCGCATTAGTCTCGCGCTGGCTCTTCCCCAGGCCTGAGTGGAGTCCATCTGCTTCCCTGCCAGCACTTGTTGAGCAGCAGCATTCACAAGTGAAGGGTCAGGGGAGAGGACAATATAAAGAAATCCAGGTATGACTTGGTGACCAGATGTTTCTGTGGGAGGGGGTGATCTCCCAATCAATTGTTGGAAAGCCCTATATTTGTGTTGCTGAATTAGATCAGTTTTTAGTACCTCAATTTTTCATGCGTGCTCAGATTTGGGTTTATCCATGTCCGTGCTTTGGAAGCACATTTGTGGGAGAACAGGTGAACAGAGGGCTCCTGCCTGACCTGAGTAGTTTTCTTCCACAGAAGTCCATCCATGTATTAAAACAAATTTTAAAGGGGAAATTTGAATTTAAATATCTTTAAAAGGAAAAAAATACAGGATTTTATTTTATAGTTATCTTCCTAATATTATGAAACTATGTTCTATGAGCACTTACTTTTTCTATAGAAATTTGTTACATGTACATTTCCAAAGGTTTAATAAGTCACCACACACACACACACACACACACACACACACACACACACAGTATTAGTTACAAAAATCCAAAACATTATCCAAAATGGATTTCATAACTTTCTTTGGCGAAATTTTCCTTTGGTAAGTAACAGAAAGTTTCTCTAAATTCCAAAAAGAGGAATAAACATTACTGATGTTTGAAGATTTACTTGAGGCAAATACTGCTGACTGTGGTACAAAGCACAGTGGATTGAGAGTCAGGAAAAATAATTCTAATCCAGATGCTGTCACTAATTTAACACAAAGGCAACACCAAATACATCACCTTATACCAAATAAATGTCTCTGACTTCTTTCCTTCAACTGTACTCTGAGGGAATTGCCTAGACTAGAACTTTGTTTTTCAAGACCTGGTTGGGCCCTAGCCAGTTTGGCTCAGTGGATAGAGTGTTGGCCTTCGGACTGAAGTGTCCCAGGTTCGATTCTGGCCAAGGGCACATGCCCAGGTTGAGGGCTCAGTCCCCAGTGGGGGACATGCAGGAGGAAGCTGATCAATGATTCTCTCTCATCCTTGATGTTTCTATCACCCTATTCCTCTCTGAAATCAATTAAAATATATATATATTTTTAAAATAATGAAAAAGATAAATAAATAAAACATGGTTGGTAGACCAGCAGCCTCTAAACCACTCTGCAGCTTGTTTAGAAATGCAGGCTCAGAGCCCCTGTCCTCAGAACCACTGATGCAGGACCACTGCATTTTAACAGGACTCCCTGTGATTCCTAGACACATTAGAGTTTGATAAGCGCTATATAGATTAACTTCAAGGACTTCTTCTCCTCCTCCTTCTTCAATAATCCATGATTGCGTGGAATAAAAGCCCATAAACTATTGTTACTTCAGCAAGATGTCCCAATTTAGCTCAAAAGAAGATTTGTGTACTTGCTACTGCAGAACTGGAAGGTAGGTGACCACTGTGGACCTTTGTTTTATCACATGAACATATTTGCATGATGTGTTTATGTTTTAGTCTGGGGAAAAAGAAAGTCACCAGGGGAAGAGATGGAGATGGCAAGAACATGGAGGGAGGTAGATGGCCTTCATTCTCAGTCTACCTTTATGAACTCGTTTGAAATGCTAAGAAAGAGGGCATGCAATCAGAAGTTGAAGGCTATCATTATAACCCATGAGGTTGTGGCCTTCGGCAATAATTCAGAGCCAGAAGCACCCTCCCCAGTTTCTTCAGGAAGAACCAGCAGCAGCAGCAGCAACAGTGGGTGTTGTGGAGCAGCAGAAGGAACTGCTGTGCCAAGAAGACTACCAGGGAGCCAGCATGGCTAGGGAGCGTGGTGCTGGCAGTGAGTCTCCCTCAGATTGCCTTTAATTATTGCACTTACAGAATGTTACTGGAGCAGAAGAAAATGCATGGAACGGTTTGGGAACACAGAGGCACACTGGGGATGCTGAGAAATAACTGCCCTGTAGTCAAGCACAAAGAGTGAATCCATCTTTCCCTTTCTCACCTGAAAATACTTTAGTGAATGGCACTACCTCTCCAATCAATTGTCCAAGCCTAGAACTAGGGAATAATCTTTGACTTCCTTTTTCTCCACCATTCTCACATAGAATCAATGAAACATCGGATCAATTAAAACTCCTAAATATCCTTTATCTTCATGAGGTTACCTCTAATTGTCACTGTCACTTCCCCAATCAGTAACATCATGTCCCAGGAGCAACCTTCCAACTGGCCACCTTGAAGCTGGTTTTGTTTTCCTCTAATCCACTTGTCAGGGTTTGAAAGCTCATTTTTAATCTTCCCCCTGCATAACTCGTTAGTTTCATTTTCCACTCCCTCACAGATTAGGTGACATTAATGTGTATGAATTTTAGTTTTCAAATGTATTATACTTTTGTTTCAACTTTGAGTATTTCTACATTTTTTCCTGGTCTGGTGGGCTATTCCTTCTCAATTTAGCCAAAATATTACTCATCCTTAAATCTTAACTTAAATGAAGTTGAAATAAACTAGATAAGTTGGACTTCACCAAAAATGTAGATTGTTATGGAGCATATAACAGGCGGAGGTTGCCTCCTTTCAGGGATCCCAGGGTCTCCTAGAGCTTTGCTGGGACCTCAATTAGCACTCCCACTTTAACAATAAACTAGCTAATGGATTTTAAAGTCGACACTGTTTTATCAGAATTTTAATAGGTGGATGATACATTTCCTTCATAGTACAGTTCCTTAATAGAATCATCTCAAACCACTTTTGTTCTGTCAAGCACATGAAACATAAGCTGGGACTAATTATAAGTAATACTGAGTGACTAACCAGATGGAGTACACTAGTACATATTTCTAGCTAATCGTACTCCCGGTGTTAATTGTTTGTACATGGCTTTGAGCATGCAATATCAGAGAAGAATAATCAGTTAAGAGTTATCAGAATGGCTTTGTAATAGCTCATCATTTCTGGTTCTTAGCAGACAGCCTTGTTACATAGAAAATTACGGCAGCCCTGTTCTCCAAGCTGATCCTCTTTACCTCCAGTTACATAAACAAGTCTCGCAAGTGGCTTGTAGGCTACTCTCTTCCTCCTGTTTCAGACTTTTTCCCAAAAGTGTAATTTTTAACACCCCAAACTAGAGCCCTGCACAGATCCATGCTTTCACCTCACGTAAGTTTCATGTAACCAGTTCTCTCTGATGTTTATCACATAATTTTGTACATAAACTTTTCTCAAGATCCAAAATAACATCAAAACCAAATAAATCAATCTCTGGTAGCTGAAATTCTCAGATTTCCCCACCCAAGGTAAATTTTTGTTAATTTTGCTTTTTTTAGGAATAAAATTATACTATGCGGTACACAGTCAATTTAGAAGAAAAATGACTCACAGTCCTGCACATATCCTCTCTCTCAGGGGACTCACAATTCAAATTTTCTTAAGAGAGACAGAAAGAAACAAAAAAAGGCAGTGCAAACTTTCAGAGTACTGCATCTGTGTCTTTTTGGGGTGCAGGGGAAGCAGGTCTTTATTGACTCCCAGGTGTGTTTTTGCCACAAATGGGTATTAGTTCTAACCCCTCTAACATTCACACAGTTTTCAATATGCAGAGACATCTGAAGCCAAGTGAGCTTTCCTTGGTCTCTCTTTATCCTGATGAACATTTTACCTAGATTTGCAAGATGGCGTCTTCAGAAATTCCTCTCTTTGAGAGTTCTTTTATTGGACATAATATCCCTCCCAACTTGGAAATGCGAGCAGGCCTATATATTTCCCATTTTTGACTGTTCTGGCAGTTTTCCCTGAGAGGGAGGAAAAACCCTATAACATTTCTTTTGGCCCCCCAAAGCAGAAACATCTGCTGGAGTCATGAGCAGCGTGTTGGCGCTGCTGCACGGTCCCAGCCTGGAGTTGATTATCTCCCAGCTTCACCAGTGTCCGTGCACTCAGCGAGGAACGCACTGAAAGGTTTCTGGGAAGACTCATTATAAATAATGAGAACATGGAAGAAAGGAAAAGGGAAAAGGTTCAAGCTACTTTGGCCCATGCATTTTATGAGTTTCACAAAGTAAAATCATTAGACCACCAAACTGCTCAATTAGAAATCAAGATTAAAAAAAAAAAATGAGGCCATTGCTTTCTGTAAATACAGCTGTTTGGCAGACACAAATAAAAAGAATTACAGATTGCTGGGTTGTGCTATTTTCCCATAAGAAAAAAAAAAAAGTTAGTTATTTTAAGGAATATTTTGGAGAAAGGGATGGTTGCTGACCTGTCTGTAAGTTGCCAGTGGAATCGTATCTCACAGTGGAGCTGGCAATGAGTAGCTTTTTCTGGCTTGAATGCACAGGCTTTGCTTTTTCTTCGAAATAGTTTAACAGGTGCAAGTCATGTCCTACTAGGAATACTTCTGTATGACAATGTACTGAACTCTTTCCTAAACTAATTCACTCCACCCAATGTATAAAACTGTTGCACAATTTGGGGTGTGCTGTCAATTCAATCAGTTACTTAACAGATGAAAATAACCCTAGTTCTTTGCATCATCTTGAAACTCTGACAATTTTATTATTTTTCTACCATCGGTTTTTCTAATGTTAACAACTGACAGGGTCAAAACGCTCACTGTCGTTCTGATAGGATTTGCAGGGGAAAACATGAGCAGATTAGATTTTAAAAAGCCTGATATAAAAATTTCAATTATAATTTCAATCTAAATATAATAGGTACAAAAGGAACGGTTAAAAACTAGTGATCTGTGAGAGTGATCTCTGGAAAAACTCCATAGTCTAAGTGGAGGTGACATTCTCTGAGACATGAATTCTCAGGCTTGACTGCATCAGAAACCCCTGGAGAGCTTGTTAAACACATATTGCCGGGCTCCACACCAGAGTTTCTGGTCCCATAAGTCTGGGGTGATGCATTTCTTAACAAGTTTCCAGTTGTAGCTTGTGGACTTGGCTTGGGGACCATACTTTGCCAACCAATGTTCTAAGAGAGAGTAGGAAGAGCCAAGTCAAAATCCCGGAGTGGCTATCTCTCAGAGGGAGGCTCTTCAGATTTCAAAGTTAATGGACTACTAACCAGCTTTCAGTGAGATCACAAGCTCTCTTTTAACCCTGAATGAAAAAAGATATCTGCAACTGATACCTCCAATAAGGAGGTAATATCAAAAATATATAAAGAACTCATACAACACAACATCACAAAACAAAACAAAAGAAAATCCAATTGAAAAATTGGCAGAGGATCTGGACACTTTTCCCAAGAAGCCAGCAGATGTATGAAAAGGAGCTCAACTTCACTAGCTTAAGGGAAATGTAAGTCATAACTACAATGAGTTATTACTTCACACATGTTAGAATGGCTATATCAACAAGACAAGTAATAACAAGTGTTGAAGAGGTTGTGGAGAAAAAGGAACCCTTGTACACTGCTGATGGGGATGTAAACTGGTGCAACCACTATGGAAAACAGTATTAAGGTTCCTCAAAAAATTAAGAATAAAGCTACAATATAACCCAGTGATCCCTCCTCTGGGTATATCAGAAACATTTTAAAACATTTATTTGTAAATATCCTACCTAATAATAGACAAATATGCAAATTGACCGTACCTTTGCTATGCCCACGATTGGCCAGGAGGCGCGGGGGGATGGGACTCGGGGTGGCCGGGGTGGCTGATTGGGTGGGCGGGATGCTGAGCTGCGTCGCCAGCAGCGGCGCAAGCTCAGCGTGGACGCCATGGCTGTGCTGCAGCACAGAAGAGGCCTCTGGGGCAACGAGCTCACTTCCCGCCACGGACCATCAAAAGCCGGGGAGCTTGGTGCCTGTCCGCTCAGGCAGCAGGCCTTTCAGAAGCCTCCGCCACGCTGGAGGCTTCTGAAAGGCCTGGTGCACCAGCGATCCAAAGTGAAAGCGTGGGAGCTGGGTGCCTTTCCGCTCAGGCAGCAGGCCTTTCAGAAGCCTCCGCCACGCTGGAGGCTTCTGAAAGGCCTGGTGCACCAGCGATCGAAAGCGAAAGCGTGTAGGGGACCCCACACGTGCATGATTCAATCATGCACTGGGCCTCTAGTATATGTATACCTATGTTCATTGCAGTGTTATTCACAATAGCGAAGACATGGAAACAACCCAAGTGTCCTTCAAATGGATGATTCGATAACGATATAGTACATATATGCAATGGAATACTACTCAGCCATAAAAAAGAGGAAAAACTGCTGAGTGAAATAAGTAAGATGGAAAAGGGCAAGAACCATATGATCTACTCAAATGTGGGATATAAAAGAGAAAATAAACTCAGACACAGACAGCAATATGGTGGTTACCAGAAGTGGAAGGGAGTGGGGGGAGGATGAGAAGGGTAAAGGGGTCAAATATATGGTGATGGAAGGAGACTAGACTTTGGGTGGTGAGTATACAATGCAATATGTAGATAATGTATTATAGAACTGTACATTTAAAACTTATAAAATGTTATTAACTAACATTACCCCAATGCATTCAATTTTTTCAGTGAGGGAGAGAACTTTATCATCCCGTGTAGCATGAGAGCCCTTACAATGCTCATTGCCCATATCTATCTGAGGGGTCCATTGAGGACAGGTAGCTCTGCTTTGCAAGCACAAGGCTTCAGCACAGCAATCTTTGTGGAGTCTGGGGGCATCAGCAACCTATGTCCAGTCTCCTTACATGAATCTTACAGCTATTGCTCTCAAAGTCTGTCACCTCTCACCTGGGTGCCACGAGGTGGTGGGTGAGAACCCTGACATGAGCTTACTAAATTCATGTGTACTTCCCTTAGGGCCAGCCACACTCACCTCTACTTCTACAATTATCCCCTTTCTCCTCTTCACAATATATCATCCATCTTAAATCTCCACTGAGAGCTTTTCTCTAAATAAACTAAAACATAAAAAGCTGTTCTCTCATTTCCAGGGTTCAGTTGGAGAATCTTAACTAATAAAAGGGTAAAATGCTAATTAGACCAGATAGACCGGACATCTACTGGACGTCCTTCCAGACAAAGCCATGGTGGTGGGGGCCAAGGCAGAGGCAGTTAGGGGTGATCAGGACAGCAGGGGAGAGAAGTTAGGGGTGATCAGGCAGGCAGGCAGAGGCTGTAAGGGGCAATCAGGCAGGAAGGCAGGTGAGCAGTTAGGAGCCAGCAGTCCCGGATTGCGAGAAGGATGTCCGACTGCCGGTTTAGGCCTGATCCCTAAACCAGCAGTCAGACATCCCCCAAGGGGTCCCAGATTGAAGAGGGTGCAGGCAGGGCTGAGGGATCCCCCCATGCATGAATTTCGTGCACCAGGCATCTAGTTATATAACAAACTCAACCCATTTTTCCTCATTACATACTCTATAATGCATGTATTTTCAAAGCTACTATTACGTTACTAGGAACATTAACTTTGTTAAATTATATTATTTCTTTTTTTTTAAAAAAAATCTTTATTTCTAAAATACTACATATGTTCCCCTTTTTCCACCCATTGACCCATTCTAGCCTGCCCCCACCTAACACCCTAGGCCTTCACCACCCTATTGTCTGTGTCCATGGGTTATGCATATATGCATACAAGTTTTTTGGTTGATCTGTTCCCACCAAGCGACCCACCCCCACCTTCCCTCTGAGATTCAAGAGTCTATTCCATGCTTCCATGTCTCTGTATTTACTTTGTTCAGCAATTTATTTTGTTCATTAGATTCCACAATGAGTGAGAGCATGTGATGCCTGTCTTTCTCTGACTGGTTTACTTTTCTTAGCATAATACTCTCTGGGTCCCTTCATGCTGTCTCAAAGGTTAAGAGATCCTTCTTTTTTACTGCTGCTACATAGTATTCCATGGTGTAAATGTACTACAGCTTTTTTATCCACTCATCTACTGATGGGCATTTGCGCCATTTCCAGATCTTAGCTATTGTAAACTGTGCTGCTATGAATACAGGAGTGCATACATTCTTTCTGATTGGTGTTTCGGATCTCTTAGGATATATTCCTAGAAGTGGGATAACTGGGTCAAATGGGAGTTACATATTTAATTTTTTGAGGAAACCATAATGTTTTCCATAATGGCTGCACTATTCTGCATTTCCACTAGCAGTGAACTAGGGTTGCCTTCTCTCCACATCCTAGCCAGCACTTGTCATTTGTTGATTTGTTGATGGTAGCCATTCTGATAGATGTGAGTTGTTACCCCATTGTCATTTTAATTGGCATCTATCTGACGATCAATAACTTTGAGCATTTTTTCAGATGACTCATGGCCATCTGTATGTTCACTTTGGAGAAGTGTCAATTTAGGTCCCTTGCCCATTTTTTTATTGCATTATTTGCCTTCTTTTTCTTAAGTTCTATGAGTTCCTTATATATTTTGGATATTAACCCTTTATCAGATGTATCATTGGCAAATATGTTCTCCCATGGAGTGGGCTCTCTTGTTGTTTTGTTGATGGTTTCTTTTGCTGTGTAGAAGCTTTTTATTTTGATACTAGAGGCCCAGTGCATGAAAATTCATGCACTGGAGGGGGAAGGTCCCTTAGCCTGGCCTGCCCCCTCTCACAGTCCGAGAACCCTCAGGGGGGGAAGGCGACCTGGAAATCAGGGAAAGGCAATGCCCCATCACACCTCTGTTGCTGCCACTGCCGGCAGTGCAAGCCTCGGCCAGCCCTGGTTACCTGAGCCTCGGGTGGCCCTGGGTGACTGGGCAGCCGCCATCCAAGGCTTGCCTGTGCCTTGGGCTGGCCCTGGGCAGCTGGGGGGCTGAGGGGACAGGGGGACTCCAGAGCCAGGTGCACAGGGTCCCAGATTGGAGAGGCTGGGCTGAGGGACACCCCACCCCTGTGCACGAATTTTGTGCACTGGGCCTCTAGTTCTATATAATAAAAGGCCAATATGCAAATCATGATGCACACTGACCACCAGGGGGCAGATGCTCAACGCAGGAGCTGGCCCCTGGTGATCAGTGCGCTCCCACAGGGGAAGCACTGCTCAGCCAGAACCCGGGCTCACAGCTGGTGAGCGCAGCAGCTGTGGTGGGAGCCTCTCCCACCTCCGCGGCAGCGCTAAGGATGTCCAACTGATGGGTTAGGCCCACTCCCTGGAGCGGGCCTAGGTTGTCAGTTGAACATCCCCCAAGGGCTCCCAGACAGCGAGAGGGTGCAGGCCAGGCTGAGGGACCTCCACCCCCTCCGCTTGAGTAGATGAATTTTGTGCACCGGGCCTCTACTTGGTGTATAAAAAAACCATAGATTTCTGGTTGTTAATTTTGTATCCTGCTACATTGCCAACTTCATTTATTACATCTAGTAGTGTTTTGGTGGAGTCTTTAGAATTTTCTATGTACAATATCATGTCATCTGAGAATAATGAGAATTTTACTTCCTCCTTTACAATTTAGATGCTTTTTATGTCTTCTTCTTTTCTGATTGCTGTGGCTAGGACTTCCAGTACTATGTTAATAAGAGTGGTGAAAGTGGACATCCCTGTTTTGTTCCTGTTCTTAGGGGATATGGTTTTAGTTTTTGCCCATTGAGTATGATGTTGGCTGTAGTTTTGTCATAGATGGCCTTTATTATGTTGAGATATGATCCCTCTATTCCCACTTTGCTGAGAGTTTTTATGAAAAATGGGTGTTGGGTTTTGTTGAATACTTTTTCTGTGTCTATTGATATGATCATGTGATTATTTGTCTTTTGATTTGTTTATGTGATGTATCACATTTATTGATTTGCAACTATTATCTCAGCCTTGCATCCCTGGAATAAATCCCACTTGGTCATGGTGTATGATCTTTTTAATATATTACTGGATCTGATTTGCTAATACTTTGTTTAGGATTTTAGCATCTATGTTCTTTTTCTTTGTAGTGACTTTATCTGGTTTTGGAATTAGGATAACTGTGGCCTCGTAAAAAGAAGTTGAAAGTGTTCCTTCCTCTTGGATTTTTGGAATAGTTTGAGGAGAATAGGTGTTAGTTCTTCTTTGAATGTTTGGTAAAACTCCCCTGTGAAGCATTCAGACTAGTGCTTTTGTTTGCTGGGAGTTTTTTATTCACTGCTTCAATTTCATCAATTATTATTGGTCTATTCAGGTTTTCTGATTCTTCCTGAAATACAGGCAAAATGGACAAATACCTAGAAAAAACTTTTAGTTCTTGATAGATTCCATAAACAATTTGTTTTGTTTTTTAAGTTCTAAGTTTTAAACCTCCAAAACTATACAGAAAAAAAAAAAAATAATGCTCATTAAAGTTTTAAACTTTGGAGACAAAGGAAGAAAGAAAAAAAAAAACATGATTTTATACTGAAGGAAGTTAATAGGCATATTATTATTGTAGAAAACATTAAATATTTTTAAAAAACTAATTCTTCCAAATTTCTAAAAAGCCCTGGCTGGTTTGGCTCAAGGGCACATACCTCAGTTGCAGATTGCACATTCCTTGTGGGAGGCAACCAACTGATGTGTCTCTCTCACATCGTTTGTGTGTTTTTTTTTCTCTCTCTCCGCCCCCTCCCTTCCACTCTCTCTAGAAATCAATAGAAAAAAATTCACAGGTGAGAATTTTAAAAAATCTCTATAAGAAAAAGTTTTCGCCCTAACTGGTTTGGCTCAGTGGATAGAGCATCAGCCTGCGGACTCAAGGGTCCCAGGTTCGATTCTGGTCAAGGGCATGTACCTTGGTTGCGGGTACATCCCCAGTAGGGGGTGTGCAGGAGGCAGCTGATTGATGTTTCTCTCTCATTGATGTCTCCAACTCTCTCTCCCTCTCCCTTCCTCTCAATAAAATATATTTTAAAAAAAAGAAAAAGAAAAGTTTTCCCAGACTGCATGTTGTTTTATGTTAATATTTAATGTTTAATTTTATAAACAAGACAGACACTCATTTATTAATTTCAGATTTGGCAAACATTTGGAACATTTGCAACCGTGCTATATTCACTTGTCATTATTATGATGATGCTGATCACAGCAATCCTAGTGCTGAATCTTAAAGAGTTCTCAAAATTTTTTAGCACAATGCTCCAAACACCCACCATTTCTGGATTGGAGTTAATAATGTTTGTCTTGAGAAAGGCTTCACCATTTTCAGTCTGTGTTTCATACATTGATATTGTTTTACTTAGGCTAAATTAAGATGCTATAATAAATATGATATATAACCTTATCCTATATAATAAAACCCTAATATGCAAATCCACTGAATGTCAGAATGACTGGTGGAACGACCAGTCACTATGATGCACACTGACCACCAGGGGGCAGATGCTCAACGCAGGAGCTGCCCCCTGATGGTCAGTGTGCTCCCACAGGGGGAGCGTTGCTCAACCAGAAGCCAGGCTCACGGCTGGCAAGCACAGCAGTGGTGGCAGAAGCCTCTCTTGCTTCCACTGCAGGTGAGTGGTAAGGAGCGAGGAGTTCCGGATGCGAGAGGGATATCTGACTGCCAGCTTAGTCCTGATCCCCCAAGCTAAGCCTAAGCCAGCAGGTGGACATCGCCGAAGGGGTTCTGGACTGTGAGAGGGCACAGACTGGGCTGAGAGACCCTCTGCCCCAGTGCATGAATTTTGTGCACCAGTCCTCTAGTCCTAGCTAATAAAGAGGGAATATGCTAATTGACCATCACAACCTCGCAAGATGGCAGAGCCCACAGCCACAAGATGGCAGCACGCAGTCCCCTCAACCCCACCTCATCCAGCCGGAGTCCCCCAGTCCCCTCAGCCCTGCAGGGGAAGGCAGTTGGAGGCAATTGGGCCAGCAGGGGAGGGCAGTTGGGGACGATCATGCCAGCAGGGAGCAGTTAGGCATCAATCAGGTTGGCAGGGGAGTGGTTAGGGAGCTATCAGGCTAGCAGGCAGAGTAGTTAGGGGCAATCAAGCAGGCAGGCAGGTGAATGGTTAGGAGCCAGCGGTCCCAGATTTCAAGAGGGATGTCCGACTGCCAGTTTAGGCCCAATCCCACAGGGATCAAGCCTAAACTGGCAGTCAGACATCCCCCGAGGGGTCCCAGATTGGAGAGGATGCAGGCTGGGCTGAGGGACACCCCCCATGCACGAATTTCATGCACCGGGCCTCTAGTATGTTATATAATATAATAAATATACTCAGTAATATATATTGCTAGAATGTAATAGATATTCCTTTCCTTTCAGGTAACAGTCCAAGGTGTTTATTCTAGTTGACAAGAGGTTCATTAATATTAATATTCAGTGACTCAGGCTCCTTATAGTCTCCCCTCTAATTGCTATTGACACATTGTCATCTCCATCTAGTCAGCAAAGAGGAGAGACAACATGGAGAAGGCAATTATCTATCTTAAAAACTCTCTCTCAGAGATGAGTCACTCACTTACCCTCATATTTTATTGATGAGATCTAGTCCTGTGGACTCAACTGCAAGAGAGCCTAGAAAATGTATGTTAACTATGATCCCAGCAACAATAAGACTACTATAGAAGGAGAAGGTAGATTTGTGTGGAGGACTAATAACCTTTCTGTCCTCTGATGGCAATTTCTGGAATTGTAAGTTTTCATTTCAAAAGACAGCAGTACATTTCCATATTTTTGCACATGTTATTGGAGTATAATTGTGATGCAAGGATTTGGTCAGTTAGAAAGCAAGCATGAGGACATATTTAGAGATATTCAAAAAGATAAAGATGAATAAAAATTTTACAAGCAAATCCTATCTAATAAAGATGGAATATGCAAATTGACCGTAACTCCATGGCAAAGATGGGGGTGCCCACAGCCAATAAGGAGGGAGTATGCAAATTGATTCAACAAGGCACGAGTCAGAAGGCAGCTCTGGCCAGAACAAAGGTGGAAAGGCAGCTCCGACCTGGAGCAAAGGCGGTGCCGGCAGCCAGGAGAAGGAAGGCCTATTCTTGCACGAATCTTCGTGAATTGGGCCTCTTGTATACTAATATTTAGGGTCAAAATTTTACTTCTGAATATATGGAAGCAACAATTACTAATTCCCTAAAATTTATACTGAAATTCAGTTGCCAAATTTGCACTGACCATTTAGACATTTAAAAATAATAGAAAGAGTAATGTTTTTTATCCTATCTAATAAAAGAGTAATATGCAAATTGACCATCACTCCAAGGCACAAGATGGCCACCACAAGATGGCCTTCAGGGGAGGGCAGGTGTGGGCAGTTAGGGGTGACCAGGCCAGCAGAAGAGGGCAGTTGGGGGTGACCAGGCAGGCAGAGGAGGGCAATTGGGGGAAAGCAGGCCAACAAGGGAGGCAGTTGGGGGTGACCAGGCAGGCAGAGGAGGGGAGTTGGGGCAGACCAGGCCAGCAAGGGAGGGCAGTTGGGGGGGCAAGGCCTGCAGTGGAGGACAGTTGGGGGGGACCCAGGCCTGCAGGGGAGGGCATTTAGGGATGACCAGGCCAGCACAGGAGGGCAGTGGGGGGGACCCAGGCCTGCAGGGGAGGGCCCAGGCCTGCAGGGGAAGAAAGTTTGGGCAATCAGGCAAGCAGGGAGGGCAGTTAGGGGTGACTGGGACAGCAGAGGAGGGCAGTTGAGGGGTACCAGGTCAGCAGGGGAGGGCAGTTGGGGGGGAACAGGCCTGCAGTGGAGAACAGTTGGGGGGGACCCAGGCCTGCAGGGGAGAGCAGTTGTGGGCAATCAGGCCAGCAGGGGAGGGTAGTTAGGGGTGACCGGGCTGGCAGAGGAGGGCAGTTGGGGGAGACCAGGTCTGCTGGGGAGGGCAGTTGCGGTGGACCAGGACAGCAGGGGAGGGCAGTTGTGGGCAATCAGGCAGCAGGGGAGGGCAGTTAGGGGTGACCAGGCTGGCAGAGGAGGGCAGGGGAGGGCTGGGGAGGGCAGTTAGGGGTGATCAGGCCAGCAGGGGAGGGCAGTTGGGGGTGATCAGGCCAGCAGGGGAGGGCAGTTTGAAGCAACCAGGCTGGCAAGGGAGGGCAGTTAGGGGTTACTGGGCCAACAGGGGAAGGCAGTTGGGGGCGACCAAGCCTGCAGGGAAGGACAGTTATGGGCAACCAGGCTGGTGGGGAGGGCAGTTAGGGGTGACTAGGCTGGCAGGGGAGTGCAGTTAGGGGCAATTGGGCCAGCAGGGGAGCAGTTAGGCATCAATCAGACTGGCAGGGGAGTGGTTGTGGGTTATCAGGTTGGCAGGCAGAAGCGGTTAGATGCAATCAGGCAGGCAGGCAGGTGAGCCATTGTGAGCCAGCAGTCCTGGATTGTGAGAGGGATGTCCGACTGCCCGTTTAGGCCCGATCCCATTGGAATCGGGCCTAAACGGGCAGTCGGACATCCCTCGAGGGATCCCAGATTGGAGAGGGTGCAGGCTGGGCTGAGGGACACACACACATCCCCCATGTATGAATTTTGTGCACCTGGCCTCTAGTATATATATAAAAGCCTAAGCAACTGTTACAACTGAACAACCAGAACTACTGGTCGACCAGTCACTATGATGCACACTGACCACCAGGGGCCAGATGCTCAATGCATGAGCACCCCCCTGGTGGTCAGTGCACTCCCAAAGCCAACCTCCCATGGCTCCTCCTCCCGTCTGGCCCCCCCGATGGCTCCAATCACCAGCCAGGCTGAGGGACCCCACTTGTGCATGAATTTGTGCACCAAGCCTCTAGTATGTATATAAAAGCCTAGATCAATATCTGGCTAACATACAGAAGGCTTTTGATAAATGTCAGCAACTATTAAATAAGAGGAAATAGTTATAAAAATTGGATGAAAATATTAGTTTTATTTTTAAGCACATATTAATAATGTAAAGGCAAACGCTAATATTTGATCATGGAAGAACAGCAACATGAATGAAAACTCTCAAGTGGTTTCCTATATCTGTTTGCTATACCAGTGACTCATTAGGAAATGAAACATACCCACACCCTACAAGTAGCACTCTGCCAGCATGGAACATATTAAGCCTCATCAAAATGCTTTTGGAGTCCGTGAAATGCTCTGCTACAGGGAAGGCACACCAGAAACAATTATTAAGTGACTGGGGAGATAAATGCAGCTATTAATACTGTACACCTGCTGTTCTTCCCTCTGCACTTTGATCTAACAGATGATGATTTGTAATGGCACAACCTCAACACCCACCCACCTGTAGTTTATTAGGAAATCAGCCAAATAAGAGTATTGCTTAGCTACCAGCAGCAGGGAGGTAGGCATGCAGAGTCAATCTTTGTTATTTCACGGGTGACACCTTCAACCAGAAATCACCCTTAGCACCTGTGCTGCCCAAGCCAGTGATATGCAAATTAAACATCCCTGTGGACCTCTACCTATACAAAAACTCTGAATTGTTGGAGTATTTGTATTATTTTTTAAAGATATATAAGTATGTATTATTTTGCACAGTTTATGCCTCACAAAGGTAAATGACATTATGTATTTTCCCTTGGTTCGTATTTTATACACATTATTTAAACTTCATCTACAGGTGGAGCCTTCTGAGATATTTTAACACTTTAGAATAAATACATAAGTGCTTCTTCAGCTACAAAAGAGAGGCTGTTAAGTAGTTTTTGTGTCAAACAATGTGGAAAAATCATGGCACGACAAAAATTTCAGTTTTCATAAAGCCTTTGCATTAACTTGGCAGTTTCATTTATTTGATTTTAATAAAGCTTTATTTGCCATCAAATATCTGCACCATAAATTAGCACTGTAGAAGCAGAGACAGTTTTCTGGTTATATGTTCAATATTTTATCATGGAATGAGTGTAGAATCTAGAAACAATGGACAAGGAAACACCAGAAAAAGCACAAATATCAGTCATTTCAAACCAAAACTAGACTTCAAAGTCCAGTGTGCCTGCTAATATTGTTACAGGATAAGAGGGGTCCTCTTCTCTGCTTTATTGCTCATGGAAGTGGGGTTCGTGGGGTATGCATTTGTGGAATATGCATTTCTGGAGATCCCCACAGGACGAACCACAGGTAGAAAGCTTTATTTCCATGTAATTACACCTTGGGTTTCCAAAATCCCATTTCCCTTAGTCCAATTATAGAAGTGTAGCTGGGGCTTCAGTAGAGCTAAAATCAGAGCCTGTGTCCAAAGTTTCCTTTCCATATCTGCACAGTCCAATACAGTATCAGGATAGCTGCAGCCCATTAATGCATGTGGGGGTTCGCATGGCCATGGGCCACACGGGTGAATGTAAGGAATCAGGAATGGGAGAACCCCACGAGCCAAGAGTCATAGGCTAAGAGCAACAAGAGAGCAAACTCCTTTGTTTAGGGGATTACGTATTCCAAAATTTCCCCACACTTTCAGTTGGCCACATCCATTCTGGCCAATGCCTTATGTTCCCAGGTGTGACTGACAGCCACGTATCTTCCCTATGTCACCTCAACTTTACTGGGCACACTTCTATCTCTCCTTTGTTGGATGCCTTCCCCCAATGTTTTGCAGGGCGTAGTCTGGTGGTTCTCTGGGGAATGCAAAGTTGCAATTTCCAGGTGAAGCTGCCAAAATGGCATGCTTATAGTGTCTAGTCTTACCCCTTGGCTTTTTTCCTATTATTAATAACTAGTGGCCTGGTGCACAAAATTCTTGCACTGGTGGGGGGGGGGGCTGTCCCTCAGCCCGGCCTGCACCATCTCTAATCTGGGACCCCTCGGGGGAGGTCTGACCCCACAGGGCTCAGGCCTAAACCGGCAGTCAGACAACCCTCTCATAATCTGGGATGGCTGGCTCCTAACTGCTCACCTGCCTGCCTGCTTGATTGTCCCTAACCACTCTACCTGCCGACCTGCTCACCCCCAACTCCCCCCCCCCCACCAACCTGATTGCCCCCAACTGCCCCCTCTGCCAGCCTGCTCACCCCCAACTGCCCCCCTGCTGGCCTGCTTACCCCCAACTGCCCCCCTGCCAGCCTGATCACCCCCAACTGCCCTCCCCTCCTGGCCTGATCACCCCTAACCACCTCTGCCTTGGCCCCGCCACCATGGCTTTGCCCGGAAGGACATCCGGAAAGTCTCATGGCCTAATTAGCATATTACCCTTTTATTAGTATAGATAGGATCTGACATACCACCAGCTTCTTGGGCATCTTCTCCTTCACCTTCACCTCTTTCTTCCTCCTTTGCATCCTCGTATTTTTCCTTGGCACCTTCTTCCTCTTCCTCTCCTTCTTCTTCCTCAGCCTCTTCCTTCTCCTTCTCCTCTTCAGCTTCTCCTTCAGAGGGGGGTTCATCCTTAGCTTCCTCGGCTTTTGCAGCCTCAGTGGTCTCCTTCACCTCAATCTGCTCCTCCTGGATGTGGCTGGTGTATTAAGAAGGGAAGGAGCGAGCAGACATCAAGTAGGAGCTAGTCTGTAAACCACCTTATGCAGATCGGCCAAAGACCTGGGAACTCTGGGAGTAGTCGCTGGCTATGCTTCCCATGCTGATGAAACTGAGCTGGGTCTCCTCACCTTCCAAGAGTTTCCTGTAAACTGCAGCTGCAATGTCAATGTCCAAAGCCATCTTCACATTGAGGAGGTCCTGGTATTCTTTTAAATATCCTGCCATTTCACTCTTTGTAGTTCTGAACTCATTTTCTAATTTGTTGATTGTGTCCTGCATAGCACTAATGTCAACGTTCTGCTTATCCTCCAGCTCTCGCAGCTGCTTCTCAGAGCTTAGTTCATGCCCTGGCATACTTCGATCTCCAGGGTCTTGGCCTTGAGCAGGCGGCAGCTCTCAGACACCTCGTCCTTGGCAGCGCGTCAGGCCAGCAGGGGAGAAGTTGGGGTGAGCAGGCCAGTGGGGGGGGGGGCAGTTGGGGGTGAGCAGGCTGGCAGGGGGGGCAGTTGGGGGCAATCAGGTTAGTGGGGGGGGGCAGTTGGGGGTGAGCAGTTCGGCAGGTAGAGTGGTTAGGGGCAATCAAATAGATATAAACCAATGGCAAATAAAATAGATATAAACCAAGTGATTTTTTTGAAGAACCTAAAATAATGTGTGATTAATTTCTCCTTTTGAAACCTGTTTTCATTCATAGACAATACTCTCTTCATTATAATTAGAATTCCAAAATCATGAAGTGAGATAATTTGTATCTTTGTGTATGTGTTTTTGAAAGATATATTACCCAGATTCATTGCCAGCATCACTTAGAAACATTTAATACTTCTACATTTTTCCTCTCAAGCTATTTTGCTCTTCTCATAAGAAAAAAATTGAATTATTCTTGAATTCACTTTATGATGATTTATCTGGTCATTTCCCTCTTAACTCTGAAATCACTATAGTGGCAAGTTCTTTATAACTTGCTATTCACATGCTTACATGGACATTTCAGTAGTGTCATGAAAAAAAAAATACAGTGATTTAAATCTGATAAACTTCAAATAAGAAACAAACCTACATAGTCTAAATGAAGTTTGTGAGAGCAGTTTTTGATACATATCCACATATGTTAGTCATTGGAGGCTGAGTTCTGCTGTGGAAACAGAAACTGCTCTATTATAGTGTCTAAAGTAACATAGAGATTGATCTCTACATGTCCATCAGAGGATAGCGCATACTGTGCTCCCAGCAATGCTCCTGTCAGTG
The DNA here is from genome assembly GCF_027574615.1 of Eptesicus fuscus. NCBI lineage: Eukaryota > Metazoa > Chordata > Mammalia > Chiroptera > Vespertilionidae > Eptesicus > Eptesicus fuscus. The sequence continues at coordinate 86,582,005 of NC_072475.1, read as the reverse complement.
GCTGAGCCATAAGGATTGGGAGTTCTGTCTCTCAGGAAAGGTCTGTAATAATGACAATCTTTATTAAGTTTACTCTACTTTTGCTACAATTTCATTTAAAAATCCTATATAATAACGAGGGAATATGCAAATTGACCATCACTCTGCCACAAAGATGGCGGCACCCACAGCGGAGGTGGGGGGGGTTCTGTAACACAAGATGGCTGCACCCACAGCGGAGGCCGAGTTCCCGTAACATGCCTTAATGAGCAAATCAGCAGGGACCTCAGGCTGCTCCCCCTGCTCAGCAGGGCTTGATGGGGGACCACAGGCCATGCCCCCTTGCCCAGCACTAGGCAGGGGGACTTCAGGCCATACCCCCACCCTTAGCGCCAGGCCGGGGAACCTGAGACAGTGCCTCCCGCCTGGTGGGGCTTGACGGGGGACTTCAAAGTGAGCCCCCCACTCCAGTGCTGGGCCAGGGGACCTCAGGCTGCTCCCCTCACCCCAGGCCGGGGGACCTCATGCTGCTCCCCACTGCAGGGCTTGACAGGGGACCTCAAACCACAATCCCCACCCTGCGGGGCTTGACGGAGCATCTCAGGCCATGTCCCTCACCCAGCGGGGCTTGACAGGGTCCTCAAGGAATGCCCCCTACCCCAGCCTGGGCTGGGGGACCTCAGCCCATGCTCCCCACCCTGGCACCATGCCAGGGGACCTGAGGCTGTGCCCCTCACCCAGCGGGACTTGACAAAGGTGGGACCAGCCGGGTCTGGACCTAGCCCAATGGAGGGGTGCCCGCCGGATCTGGGTCTTGTGCGATTTTGAGGTGCACATGGGTCAGCGGGGACTTGACTCTGGGTCCTGTAGTGTGCCCCAAACTCTGACAGGAGGAAGATTTTCATATACATTTTACTAATTTTCTTTCATCTCTGACACTTCTATTATAGAGAAAGGGCAAATAGCAATATCAAAATATTTCCTCTAATTAATCCCCTTTTAATGTGCATGAATTTCATGCACCAGGGGCCACTAATATTCTGTATATAAATAGAAGAATATAAATTATTCTTATTTGAGGAACTCATAGTTGATCATTTAAAATTTTATCTAAAATTACCTATAGAAAATGTACGAAGAATGCAGTGCTGACATACGTACCATATAGATATAGTATATGAAAGGCAGAGCAGTATGCATTAGACATTTTGAGAAGAACAGAAAAGTTTATCTATATCTATATCTATCTATATCTACCTATATCTATATCTATATCTATATCTATCTATCTATCTATCTATCTATCTATCTATCTATATATATAAAAGCCTAAGTGACTGTTATGACCGAACAAACAGAAAGACCAATTGACCAGTCGTATGACATGCACTGACCACCAGGGGGCAGATACTCAATGCAGAAGCTGCCCCTGGTGGTCAGTGCGCTCCCACAGCAGGAGCGCCACTCAGCTGACCGTCCTGGCAGCCCACCAGCCCAGTGGCAGCCACTCACTTCCTCAGTAGTCCTGCAGGTCCAATCTCTGGAGAATAGGCCAAGCACCAATGAACCTGGAAGTTGGCCTTGGGCACCATAGCTGCTTCCCTTCCCTAGATGCTCCACAGGGAAGAAACAATATAAAAGCAGCCTCCAGGTGGCTCCCAACAACCAATGTGAATGTCAGCGAGATGGATCTGGATCCCTGGCTGGCAAGGGCATCTCACTGCCCACCTGGAGAGCCAATCGCATCCTAGCCCTCCCCCCCCCCCCAACCAACCTTGGGACCTCACCCGTGCATGAATTCATGCACCAGGCCTCTAGTGTTTATATAAATATGTGAAATAATAGATTTAAATTAAAACAGCAATGCAAGAACTAAATTCCAGTTTCAAATTAATGTTTTTAAAATTCCAACAATCAGCAGTTTTCAATTCAGTATGTAAGGAACTTGGAAATTGTCACTCCATCCTAATAACAAATAAAAAGCTGAAAAATCAACAACTCTTCTTAGATCTGTCAGAGAGGTGAGGTCACAGAGCAAAGCACTGCCCTAAAATTGGAAAGACAAAATCATGGATACAGAGAACCAGGATCTGAGCAGAACTGAGGTAGCAAAACCTGAATTATAACAGACAAATGGATGGAGGTTCAGTGTAGACATATTTAAGAGATAAAAACTCCCAAGGCACCCAAACACAGAAGGATGCTCACATTCTTGTGAGATTTTACCTCCAGGAGTTGCAACAGGTACTCATAGTGAATATCAGAGAAAAACCCTTTCCTGCTGCCACTAAGGGGTGAGGGAAGAACTATTTTGAAGTACTCCAGACCATTCTGTTCTTATTAAGAACACCTTCAATGGAACTAGTTTACCAGAGAGAAAATTACTGGGGTTCTATCATAGCCTACCTGACGTGGAAATGAAAATACCCACTTGAGCCCACTCTAGTCATCCCGTCCCACCTGGAGGGGTGGGAGGGGTCTAAGAAGCACTTGTGAAGCTTACAGTTCAGAGACATGTGTTCACTAAAAGACGCATCATAGTTTTTTTCACAGGACTAGAGAATGCTTCTCCTCCCTCTACACCTCACCACCACATTATTAAAGAAGCATTTACCTCAGTACTTTTATCCCATTACGTCATGACTAGCTATCACACACAAAATTACAAGGCACACTAAAAGGCAAACAACAATTTGAAGAGACATGATAGTGATGTTGGAATATTCAGACTAGAAATTTAATGTAACTATGATTAATATGGTAAGGGTTCTAGTGGACAAAGTAGACAGAAAGCAAGAAAAGATGGGCAATGTAAGCAGAGAGGTGTAAATACTAAGGGAGGATAAAAACATATTAAACATCAAAAACACTGTAACGGAAATTTTAAAATGCTTTTAACGGGCTCATTAGTAGACTGAACACTGCTGAGAAAAGAATCTCTGAGAGTGAGGATATGTCAATAGAAACTTCCAAACTAAAAATACAAAGAGATCAAAGACTGAAAGAAACAGAAAAGAATATACAAAGACTATGGGATAACTGCAAAAAGTATAACCTACATGAAATGAAAATACCAAAAGGAGATGAAAGAGAAAAAGGAACAACAACAAAAAGAATTTGAGACAATAATGATGAAGTTCCCCTCAATTAATGTCAGACACTAGAGCATAGTTCCAGGCAGCTCAGAAAGCACCAAGTAGGATAATGGCCCAAACACCTACATCTAGTCATATCACATGCAAACTGCAGAAAATCAAATATTTAAAAAAGAGGGGAGGGAACACCTTACCTATTGAGGATTAAGTAATTACATCCTACCTCTCCTCCCTAACCATTTAATAAGAAGTGAGTGGAGTAAAAAATTTAGTGTTGAGAGGAGACAAAACACAAGCACACACACACACACACACACAAAAACAACAACAACAACAAACAAACAAACAAACAACACCTACCTAGAATTCTGTATCCTGGAAAATTATCTTTGAAAAGTGAAGAAAAAAATAATTTCTCAGACAAACAAAAATTATAAGAATTTATTGTCAGTAGATCTTCCTTGCAAGAAATGTTAAAAGAAGTTCTTTAGGGAGGTGAAGAAGAATATAGGTTAAAAAATGCAGGTGTTAGTAAAAGAAGAAAAAGCACTGAAGAATAAATGAATAAAGGTAAAATAAAAACTTTTATTCTTATGCTTAATTGATCTAACATACAAGAGTTCATATAAAATAATGATACTAACAATGCATTTGATTATGTATGCTTATATATAAGTAAGGTGAATGACAGTGATGATATCAAAAATTGGGAAGGACAAATTAGGATTACATTGTCATTATAAGGCATCACAGTATTTAGGAAATGATATATACTGTCACTTGAAAGTGGACTCAGGTTAGCTGTAAATTTATATTGCAAACTCTAAGGCAACCAATAAAAAAAAAAGTTTAAAAGCACTATAACTAATATGCTAAGAAAGGAGAGAAATGTAATCATATAAAATACTTAATACAACCACAGAAGGCAGAGTAAGTAAACACTGTGCTGACCTCCTCCCACAACCACATCAAATTTACAACTAGGCTACAGAACAGCCATCATTGAGAACCACCTGAAGTCCACCTGAACAGTAATCTTATAACTAAGGACAGACAGAAGAAGCCATATGAAGACTGATAAAAGGGGTGGATCCATAGAAGGGTGGTCCCACACCCTCATGTGGCAGGTCATGGCCTATACCATGCCCCCACAGCCCTGGAGTCTGATGCCAGGAAGAGGAGTCCCCATAATTTCTGGATGTAAAAACCAGCAGGTATTGTGGCTGAGTAAGACAAAGGGCTGCTGGACCCAGGTGACCATCTTTAAAAAAAATGTTTTTATTGATTTTAGAGAAAGAGGAAGGGAAAGGAATAGTATATCTAGTATATAAAGTAACTCTACCAAGATGTGATACATAGAAACAAACACAAGGAGGTATAAAAATGAGAACACAAAAAAATATGTCCAAATGAAAGAACAAAATAAAGATCCAGAAAAAAATAAACAAAACAGAGATATAAAATATACCAGATGCAGATTGCAAAACACTGGTTATGAGCATGCTCAACGATTAATATAAGTAAAAACTTGAACAAAGATACAGGAAACATGAAAATGGAGACAGCATAAAAGAGAACCAGTCAGAAATAAAGACTGTAATAACTAAAATGAAGAATACATTACAAAAAATCAACAGTGGAGTAGATGAAGCAGAGGAGCAGATCAGTGATTTAGAAGATAAAGAAGAATAAAACACCCAATTAAAGCAGCAAAAGAAAAAGAATCCAAAAAAATGAGGATTATGCAAGGGGATTCTGGGCAAGTTTCAACCATACCAACATTTGCATCATGGGAGTGCCAGAAAGAAAAAATGGAGAACAAAGAATCTATTTGAAAAAAAATAATAATAACAGAAAACTTCCCTAACCTGGTAAAGGAAGCTGGCATACAAGCCCAGGAAGCACAGAGTCCCCAAGCAAGATGATCCCAAAGAGGTCCACACCAAGACACATCATAGTTAAAATGCCAAATGTTAAAGACAGAGAGAATCTTAAAAGCAGCACGAGAAAAACAGTTAATTATCTACAAGAGAGCACCCATAAGATTGTAAGATGATTTATCAATGGAAAATTTACAGGCCAGAAAGGAGTGCAAGAAGTATATAAAGTGATGGAAAGCAAGGACCTACAACCAAGATTACTCCATCTAGCAAAGCTGTTATTTAAAATTGAAGGAAAGATAAAGAGCTTCCCAAGCAAGTAAAAGCTAAATGAGTTCATCCCCATCAAACCAGTATTACAAAAAACAAATTAAAGGGTATTTTTTAAGAATAAGGAAATAAAACTCAAAAGTCTAAATAATAAAATAGCAATAAATACATATCTATCAACAAGAAATTTAAATGCAAATGGATTAAATGCTTCAATGAAAAGACATATGGTGGCTGAATGAATATCAAAACAAGATCCTTACATATGGTATATACAAGAGACTAACTTCAGATCAAAAGACACACACAGACTGAAAGTAAAGAGATTAAAAAAAAGATATTTCATTACAATGAAAGAAAGCTGGGGTAGTAATACTTATACCAGACAAAATGGACTTTCAAACAAAGGCTATAACAAGAGACAAAGACACAAAAATTTCAGTTCTGGGTATTTATACAAAGAAACCCAAAACACTGCATTGAAAAGATGTTAGCATCCCTATGTTCAATGAAGCATTATTTACAACAGCCAGAACATAGAAGTAACTTAAATGTCATTAATAGATAAATGGATAAAGAAGAAGTACTGTGTATATAGACAATGAAATATGACTGGGTCATAAAAAAGAGTGAGATCTTATCATCTGCAACAACATGGATGAACCTAGAGGGTATTGTTCTGTGTGAAATAAGACAGAGAAAGACAAATGCTGGATGATTTCACTTATATGTGGAATAAAAATAAATAAACAGAACAGAAACAGACTCATAAGAGAGAACACTTTGATAGTTGCAAGATGGGAGAGGAGGGGAGAGGATGGATAAAAAATGTGAAGGAATTAGGAAGTGCAAATTGGTACAGAATTGTCTTGGGTTTATAAAGTACAGCATAGAGGATATAGTCAATAATCTATAATAAAAATTAAATATGTAAATAAACCAAACAGCTGAACAGTGGAATGACCATCCAGACAACCACGCTATGACACCCACTGGCTCCAGGCAAGCCAAGGCAGGTGCAATGCAATTGGTGGCAGGCGCCATCATCACCCCATGATCATCCTGCAGAGGGAAGCTCAGGCCACTGACTGGTGGGTGGTGGCAGGTGGGCAGGGCTTCCCTCTGTGTGGACGATCCATCATGGAGCCCTGTGATCGATTGCCCCAAAGAGGGAGGCCCAGGCTTCCTGGCCGGCAGCTCTGCAGTGGTTGGGCGGGGCCTCCCTCTGCAGGTGATCAATCTCAGGTCTCATGGACTGCGAGAGAGCACAGGCCAGGCTGAGGGACCCCCCGCCCCCACAGCGCACGAATTTTGTGCACCGGGCCTCTAGTATTGTAATAACTATGTAAGGTATTGGATGGGTACTAGATTTATCAAGGTAATCACAAGTTATGTAAATGTCTAATCACTGTGTTGTACACCTGAAAGTAAAAAAAAAAAAATAATAAGTTAAGATGGCAGCATAGGTAAATGTGATACTCTAATTGTCCCAAGACCTCATCAAAATTACAAATAAACCACAGACTAACCATAATTCAGAAATGCCTGAAATCTATATGAATGGAAGACCTACAACTAAGAATATAAGGAAAAAGTCACATGAATACTGCTAGGAGGGATGGAGATGAGGAACTGGCTGGTCCCACACCTATGTGTGGCAGATAAAACTCGGGGGAGATATCTTGGCTCAGAGATTGTCTCTGAGGACCGAGGGATCACAGATCCACACCAGCCCTTCCCCACCAAGGTTCTAGTGCCAGGGAGAAAAGTTCCCATTTTTCTGCCTATAAATACCAGCAGAGATTGTGGCTGAGTAAGATGGAGGCTTCTGGAGTCCCAGGCAGTTCTTCCTAAAGGGCCTATGCACAGACTTATTTGGACTTGGTCCCTCTGAACTCCAGCACCGAGGCAGTTGCTCAGGGAGTACCAGGGAAATACAGGGAGGAACTGAATTCCCTGGCATCATGGTGAGGACTTGGGGGATAGCTTTCTCTCAGCAGGGGTGCTGGTGGAGGCCATTGTTCCTTTTCTGAGACACACACACACACACACACACACACACACACACACACAGCCAGCAGGAGGGAGCCATATCTCAGTCTCTACCAAAATGGCTATTACCCCCACCTTGGTGATTCCCTAAAACCCTGCCCCACCCAACTTGTGGGCCAATCCAAGGTGTTTCCAGTGGCTTTTTCATACAAATGGCCTGTCTTGGCTTCTGCTTCAGACTGAACTAAAAACTCAAATAAGCAGCATCTGGCCTCAGCATTCTCCATACCTCTCACTAAGTGGCTGCCATATCCAGCACTAGTGGCAGCTGGCTTTGGTTTACAACTTGGCCTCACCTGGGCATCTCCAAGCCCAGTACACAGGTAGCAGCCATCTGCAGATCATGTTGTAGCTCATACTCAGTGGCCCCAGGCAGAACACAAGCAGCAGCTGATGTTTGCTTGTACCTCCTGGGAGGCCTCAGAGACAGAAAGCCCAGTGGACAGCTTCAGACAACATAAAGCACCATCCAACCACCTCAAGCAACATGCTCAATGGTTAAATTCAGCTGGCACCAGAGCTCCGCGGAAGTCACAACATAAGGCCACTCCACCAAACCCTGGAGATATAGCATTTCTACCTAATACATAGAAATAAACATAGGGATGTTGCCAAAATGAGGAGACAAACGAACATGTCCCAAATGAAAGGACTTAACAGAACTCCAGAAAAAGAACTGAACAAAATAGAGACAAGTGAACTTAGTGAGAACCTCAACAGCTTAAAAAAGGGTATAGAAACCATAAAAATGAACCAGCCAGAAATGAAGAATATACCAACTGAAAAAAAGAAGAATTTATAGGGAATCAACAGTAGAGTAGATAAAGTTGAGAATGAAATCAGTGATTTGGAATATAAGGAAGCAAAAAAACACTCAATCAGAACAGCAAAAAAAGAAAAGAGAAAAAAAATGAGGATAAAGTAAGGCGCCTCTGGGACAACTGCAATCATACCAACATATGCATCATGGGCATGCTAGAAGAAAAAGAGAGAGAGCAAGGAATTTAAAAACTATTTGAAAAAAGTAATGGCAGAAAACTTCCCTAACCTGGTATAGAAAATAGACATACAAGTCTAGGAAGCACAGAGATTCCCAAGCAAGATGAACGTAAAGAGGACCACACCAAGACACTTCATAATTAAAATGCCAAAGGTTAAAGATAAAGAGAAAATCTTAAAAGCAGCAAGAGTAAAGCAGTTAGTTACCTACAAGGGAACTACTGTAACACTGTCAGCTGATTTCTCAACAGAAACTTTGCAGGCCAGAATGGATTGGCAAAAAAATAGTCAGAGTGATGAAAAGCAAGGACCTAAAACCAAGATTACTTTACTGAGCAAGGCTATCATTTAATATCAGAAGATAGATAAAGAGCTTCAATGATAAGAAAAAGCTACATGAATTCATCACCACCAAACCAGTATTACAACATTTGTTTAAGGGACTTCTTTAAGAAAAAGAAACAGATAAAAAATATGAATAACAAAATGACAATAAATATATCAATCAACAATTGAATCTAAAAACAAAAAAAAACAAACAAAAAAAACCCACAAAATAAATGAACAAGTAGAACAGAAACAAATTTATAGAATAGTGAACATTTTGAAAATTGCTAGAAGAGAGGGAAATTGGATGATGGGTGAAAAAGGTGAAGGGATTAAGAAGTACAAATTGGTAGGTACAGAATAGTTTTGGGGATGTAAAGTACAGCATAGGGAATATTCTAATAACTAGAAAAAAAATAAGTTAAATCCAAAATAATCTGTTGTCAGATGGGTGGGAGATTTATTCAGATAATCATTTAGTAAGATATATAATGTCTATTCACTGGGGTGTACACCTGAAACTAATACAATATTGTATGTCAACTGTAATTGAAAAATAAATACTGATTTTAAAAATTATTGTAAAATAAACATAAAAGGCAGAAAAAAAATATCAAAAGGCCAAAATAGGAACAAAGGACGAGGTCAACAAAATAGACAACAGCAATAAATATGGTAGAGATAGTAATACAATTATATCAATAATTGCTTTGAACATTAATGGTCTAAATGCACCAATTAAAAGAGAGAAATTGTCAGAATGTGTCAAAAAACATGACCCAGCTATATGTTATCTAAAAGAAATCCATTTTTAAACATAAAAACATATACAGGGGTTGGCAAAAATAGATTTACTGTGTGAGTATATAAAATACAAATTTATTCTTGTATTATCATTTATTTATTACTAGAGGCCTGGTGCACAAAACTTGTGCACTTGAGGGGGGTGTCCCTCATCCTAGCTTGTGCCAGCTGGCAGTCTGGGAGCCCTCAGGGGATGTCTGACTGATGGCTTAGGCCTGCTCTGGGCCTAAGCAGTCAGTCGGACATCCGTAGCGCTGCTGCAGAGGCAGGAGAGGCTCTCACCACTGCCACTGTGCTCGCCAGCCATGAGCAGCACTCCCTCTGTGGGAACACACTGACCACCAGGAGGCAGCTCCTGCATTGAGCATATGCCCCCTCGTGGTCAGTGAGCGTCATAGTGACCAGTCATTCGCCATTTGGTCGATTTGCATATTAGCCTTTTATTATATGGGATTGTATTATTTATTATTATTGACCTACTTTTGCCCACCCCTGTATAGATTAAACATATATAAATGAAGAAAAATATGCCATGCTAAAATTAACCAAAAGGAAAAAGGAATTGCTACATTAAATTCAGAGAAAGAAGACATCTTCAGATATGAAGAGGGGCACTTACATAATTATAAATGACTCAGTTCTTCAAGAAGACATAAGAATATTTAACATGTATGTTTTTAATAGCAAAGCCTCTAACTAGGTTAAGCAAAAACTGATAGAACTGCAAGGAGAAATATATGAACTTACTACCATTATTGAAAACTTCCACATTCCTTTATCAAAAATGGACAGATCCAGGAAATAGAAAATCAGAAAGGCATAATTGACTTCAACAACACCATCAATCAACTTGATATAATTAATATCTGTAGACTACTTCATGCAACAGCAGAAATACACATTTTCTCAAGTTCACATAGAATAGTCACCCAGATAGACCACATTCTGGGCCATGAAACATATTAAGGTATGTTATTTTAGAAAAATAGAAATTATATAATGATTGCTCTCAGACTACAATGAAATTAAATTAGAAATCAATTTAATTTACAAAAAGATAGATGAAAACATTCCAAAATACATGGAGATTAAAAATCACATTTCTAAATAACACATAGGTCAAAGATTTTGAGAAAATAATTTGAATTAAACAAAAATAAAAACATAACTTATCAAAATTTGTGGGATGCAGTGAAAGCAATTCCTAGAAGAAATTTATAGCATTGAATGCATATATTAGAAAAAAATAAAGATATAAGTCAATAATCTGAATTTCCACCTAAATAACTAGAAAAAGAATAAGTTAAATCCAAAATAAGTAGAATAAAAGAAATAATAAAAATAAGTCAATAAAATTGACTGAAAAATAAAGTCTATTTTAAAAAGTAATGGTCACATATGATAGCTTTTTAAAGAATTTCTAAAGATATTTCTAAAAAAAGGCAAGATTCTCTTTTTGTCTCACATAAAAAAAATTATTTGAAAATCTAGACTTTTCATTTAAATATTAAATTTCATGTGTAAGTACTTAATTTAATTTTTACTAATACAGGCACTATACGATCTATAAAATCTCCTCCTAACAAATTAAACCCCTTCAATATGCACTTGCTTTAACACCTACAATTTTCTTGCTCACAAATTTAAGAGTAAAGAATTAGAACAAGGCTCAGTAAGGACAGTTTTTCTCCATCCCACCTATCAGCTCTTATGGTTCAGTTACAGGTTGAGGATTCAAGGCCTTATTCACATGCCTAGAGCCTTGATGTTGGTTCAGCCTGGGTTCTTTGGTTTTTCTCCATGTGATCTTCTCTCTCTCTCTCTTCTGTCCTCTGTCCTCTGTCCTCTGTCCTCTGTCCTCTCTCCTCTCTCATTCTCTAAGAGGTTTGCCTGCAACTCTCTACATGGAAACTCTAAGAAGCAAGTAAGTAGAAGTGGAAGCCACCAGTTCTTTTCAATGAAACTGGAACAATGTCACTTCCTCTAAATTTTATTGCCAAAGCAAGTTTTAAGCCCAGTTCCAAATAGTGTGGAGGGGAAACAGCCCACTTAATGAGGAAAAAGGCATGCATATGCAGGGAGAAAATGAATTGTTAACAAGTACTGTATACCACAGTATTGCCATACAATTGGATTTCAGACTATCTTTGCTTTACTCAAAGGACTCCTCACCTTAGCCAAGATAAGGATGAGATGTACTAGATAGTGATTTACAGTGTGCTTCTTCAAATTAGAAACTCTTCTGGCAGTATGTGGGATTAAATTGTCTATAATGTTTTTTTAATCTAAGCACAGATAGTTTATACCCAGTTAAACCTGTTGCACAACCTGGTGAGGCTATGTGACTGGTGGGGGGTAAAAGAACCTGCTGGTGATATGGAATTTTTGGACTGGAACACATGGTGTTCCCCTGGACTGGAATCCGGATTCTTTGTCCACAGGAGTCTAGGAATGAATCCACGGACAGAAGATGGTATAGCAAAGATGGAAACTTATTAAAGAACAAGTACAGACTCCCATGGGGGGGGGGGGAAGGGAAAGAGTCCCACAGAATGGACTCCCATGTAGGGAGGGGGAAAGGGTCCCACTGACTTCCTGTTTCCATGGTTTATAAAGGCTGCAGTTCCTGTGCCCTGATGTATGCTCTGATTGGTCAATATTCCCTTTCTAATTGGTTACTATAGTGACTCCTGAGGCCCTCCTCATTCATTGTCCTCCTATTCCTTCTGGGCTTTCTTCTTTCTTCTTTAGTATGTAAATATAGACCTTTTTTGGCTACCTCTAGTTCCTTTGTCTTATGGAAATATACCTGTTGCTGCTTCCTTGTCTTATGTAAATGCAACTGTTGTTGTGCCCTTATCTTATGGAGATGTAACTGCACCTGTCTTCCTTGTGCTATGGAAATGTACCTTTCCCAGTCTTCAGCCCTGTGTGTTTTTTGTTTTTTTTTTGTTTTTGTTTTCCAATGGACCCCAATTCTAAAAATTCCCTAAAACTACCTATATTCCCCCAAAATTTCTGTTTCACTGGAAACTTTCCCCCAAGCTATCCTGAAACTAAGATTTCTAAGACATACCTCCATGGCTCACAATGCAGAGACAAAAATACATCCTGTGTGACAAAGAAAGGAACTGGAGAACTGCACCTGGAACTTTCTAGGGCCCTTGATGCTCTCCTGCATATTCTTTTCCTTTACAGTATCATTCATTTTTATAAAAGCCTTATATTTGCACTAGAGACCCGGTGCATGAAATTCATGCACTTGGGGGGGGCGGTGTCCCTCAACCCAGCCTGCACCCCCTCTAATCTGGGATCCCTAAGGGGATGTCTGACTTCTGGTCTAAACCGGAAGTCAGACACCTATAAACTTTTGGTTTAAAACTAAACTTTTCATAATCCGGAACTGCTGGCTCCTAACCACTCGCCTGCTTGCCTGCCTGATTGCCACTAACTGCTTCTGTCTGCCAGACTGATCACCCCCTAACTGCTCCCCTGCTGGCCTGATTGACGCCTAACTGCTTCCCTGCCAGCCCAATCACCCCAACTGCCCTCCCCTGCCAGCCAATTGCCCCCAACTGTCCTCCCCTGCTGGCCCAACCTCCCCAAACTGCCCTTCCCTGCTGGCCTGATCACCCCCAAATGCCTTCCCCTGCCGGCTCAATCGCCCCCAACTGCCCTCCCCTGCCAGCCCAGTCGCCCCAACTGCCCTCTCCTGCTGGCCTGATGGCCCCCAACTGCCCTACCCTGCTGGCCCAGTTGCCACTAACTGCCTTCCCCTGCTGGCCTTTTCACCTCCAAATGTCCTCCCTGCCAACCATCTTGTGGTGGCCATCTTGTGACAACATGGGGCAGCCATCTTGTGACGATGTGGGGGTGGCCATCTTGTGGTGGCCATCAAGTGGCAGCCATCTTGTGGTGACGTGAGGGCATTGTGCAAGGGTGTGATGCCACCTAGGCTTTTATTATATAGGATACTCAGTGGAGTTTTGTGAGTTCCTTCAGTTATCCTACCCTATGTAATTGATGCCACCATCATTTTAGACAATTCATTACAACTCCCTAAAAAAAAAATGAAATTATGTGATTTCTTCATTTATAACAGTCATACACAATTGTCAGTGTGTAGTAAACCACCTATAATCTAACTGCAAACTTTTGGTTTAAAACTAAACTTTTCATTTTCTTTCAAATGAAAGGGTCAGAAGTAACTCTTTTTATATGAATATTAATTTTACCACAGTTGATACTACAAATAATAATTGCCAAAGTTTATTAAATGTTTACCATAGTCCCAGCATTTAAATCCATTATATAATTTATTTGGCACCAAATATTATGATATAAATAATGCTGTCATTTATACAGTAAGTTATTTACATTAAACACACAAGGATTTTGCATATACATTTTACAGTGTTACTGTGTATGCTAAGTATAGTATCTCTCCACTGTTCTTGATAGCTTTTATATTTATCAACATAAGAGACTTTGTAAACTTCTCTTTTCCAAACCATGTTACAGTGGGAAAGTTCAGAAACATGTCTCCTTCTTAAACAGTTTGATAAGGATAACAAAATTGTTCCTTTAGAATATGCTTCTGCTTTAATAATTTTGCTTTTTCAAGACATATTTTATCCAAAGTATTTTCTTCCCCATATACCATAATGGAGTATTCATCACATTATTAATATTAATTTATCATCTAATTTAAATCCCTAATTTTATGACCACAAGAAAGGGTCCACAATGTCAGAAAATTGAACTCCTTTAGTCATCATCCTTTCTTAAAGTGTGCTCTCCTTTATAGTGTACTTAAATTAATATTTTGTTTTCTTTAAACACATCTTAAAAGAAATATTGTCAAACAATTATCAACACATTTTGTTAAATCTCTGGGGGAAAAAATCACTTAGGATGGAATTTTAGTCTCTGCAAAATTTTCAGGCCCTCTGTTTTTGGAGAATGATTCATCATGGTTATGAAAGTTTCTCCTACATTCCTGGGAAATATTTGTGTTTCTTAAATTTTCTAATGAAATCTATTTAAGTCTGATGTTAGTACATGCAAAAAAATATACTACACATAAATACCTATTACAAATATTTGTGGTAAAATCCAAAAGTGAAATTCCATGCAACAATATCAGATTTTATATTCAAAATACAAAGATAATTTTATTAAATTATTAATAGATGATATCAAATTTGAAGTAAAAAATAAAAATGATCTGATCATTATAAATAAAAAATAAAAATTTCATGATTGTCTCATTGGATAATTCATGATTGTCTCATAAATAGAGCAGCCATGCAAGCAGCCACTGCCCAGGACCATGTGGGGAGCAAGTAGCCACTGCCCCTGACCACACAGGGAGCAAGCAGCCACCACCTGCAACTGTGCAACCATTTGGGGAGCAAGCAGCACCTGCCCATGACCCCCCAAAGAGCTGCAGATGCCCACGACCATGCGAGGAGCAGCTGCCGCCCTTTGACTTCCCATAGAGGAGCCACCCCATGATCGCCTGAGGAGCAGCCACCACCCGTGACCACACAACTCGCACCAGGCCCTCTGCCGCAGCGACAGGCCCCACGTGACTCAACACCTAGGTCCTTCAGTGAGAGTAAAAATGGAGAGACCAAAGAACAACCCTCAAAGAAAAGAAAAGGAGGAATTGCCAGAAAAGGAACTAAATGAAATAGAGGTATGCAATATGTCAGAAAAAGTATCATACAGTTCATAAACTGGATGGATGAGAAAATCAACAATCTATGTAAAAATCAGGAGGAAATAAAGAGTGACATAGATTAAAAAAAACTATGGAAGATTTCAACAGTAAACTAGGAGAAGTAGAGGACCAAATTAGCGAATTAGAAGACAGGGATGCAAAACACACCCAATCTGAATTGCAATTGGATAAAAAAAAAAAAAATCAAAAGACGGGAGAGCCTGAGGGAGCTTTGGGACCACGTGAAACGAAGCAACATGTAATAGAGGTGTCAGAGTGACAAGAAGAGGAGCAAGGGTTAGAAAACTTATTCGAAGAAATAATGTCAGAAAACTTCCCTGATTTGGGAAAGAAAAATCACTCAAGCACAGAACTTCCCAAACAAGATAAACCCAAAAAGACCCACACCAAGACATTCCATAATTACAATGGCAAACATTAATGACAAAGAGATAATCTTAAAGGCTGCAAGAGAGAGACAGAAAGTTACCCACAAGGAATCTCCCACTAGATTATCAAATGATTTCTCAACCGAAACACATCAGGCCAGAAAGGAATGGAAGAAAGTATACAAAGTGATGCAAACCAAGGGACTGAATCCAAGAATACTCTATACAGCAAGGCTATCATTCAAAATTGACGGGGAAATCAGGAGCTTCACAAACAAAGAAAGGCTAACGACTAAGACTAAGGCTAATAATACCAACCCAGCAATGCAATAAATGCTAAAGGGACTGTTGTAAAAAGAAGGGAAAAAAAGGGAAAAAGGAACACAGGCAAAAACTGGCTACAAACAAGTATCTATCTATATACACTGAGTGGCCAGATTATTATGATCTGTGAGTGCATAACAATCTGGCCACTCATATATATATTAGAGGCCCGGTGCATGAATTCGTGCATGGGTGGGGTCTGGCCAGCCTGGCCAGGGGGAGGGAACATGGGCGGTTGGCCGGCCTGCCTGCTGGTCAAACTCCTGGTCGAGGAGACAATTTGCATATTAGCCTTTTATTATACAGGATATACACCAAGTGGCCAGATTGTTATGGCATTCAGAGATCATAATAATCTGGACACTCAGTGTATATAAAAGCATAATATGTTAAGTGCCCAACTGAGTGGTTGACTGACTGGTAGCTATGATGTGAACTGAACACCAGGGGGCAGATGCTCTGGCTGGTAGGTAGCTTACCGCGGAGGTCTGGCCAATTGGGACTGGGTGAGATGGGCCCTGGAGCCCTCCCATGGCCCCTCACATCCACCAGCCCTGATCGGCCCCAATTAGGACTGGGCAAGATGGCGGTGATTGGCCCCAAGTGCCATCCAGGCAGAGGGACCCCAACCAAGCATGCATTTTGTGCACCAGGCATCTAGTCAATAATAACTTTAAATGTAAATGGATTAAATGATCCAATCAAAAGACATCAAGTGGCTGGATGGATAAGAAAACATGATATATATATATATATGCTGTCTACAAGAGACCCCCCACAGAACAAGGGACTCACACTGACTGATAAGTGAAAGGATGGAAAAATATTTTTCAGGCAAAGATATTTTGAAGATGGAAAAAAAAAAACTGGGATAGCAATATTTATATCTGACAAAATAGACCTCAAAGTGAAGGCCATAACAAGAAATAAGGAAGGCCACTTCATAATACTAAAGGAATGGATATAACAACAGGATATAACTCTGGTAAACATATATGTATCCAATGCAGGAGCACCCAAATACATTAAAAAAAAGAAAAACTTCTGAAGATATCAAGGGAGAGATCGACAGAAATACAATCAGAGTAGTGGACTTTAATACCCAACTGACATCACTGGATAAATCATCTAGACAAAAATCAGCAAAGAAACAGCAATCCTAAATGACTAACTATATCAGATGGACTTAATTGACATCTTCAGAACATTTCACCCCAAAGCTACAGAATATACATTCTTCTTAAGTGCACATGGTACATTTTCAAAGATAGACCACATATTGGGTCACAGGCAAAATCTCTCCAAATTCAAGAAGATTGAAATCATACCAAGCATCTTCTCAGACCACAATGTCATAATATTAGAAATCAGCAACAATAAAAACAATTAAAAAATGCAAACACTTGAAGGCTGAATAGCATGATACTAAACAATGATTGGGTTACCAAACACATCAAAGAAGAAATTAAAAATATCCTGGAAACAAATGACAATGAAAACACAACAATCCATAACCTATGAAACACAGTGAAAGCAGTCTTGAGAGGAAAATTCATAGCACTACAAGCCCACCTCAAAAAAAAAAAAAAAAAAAAGAAAAACTGGTAATAAATTATCTAACTCTACAACTTAAAGAATTACAAAGAGAGCAATAAGTAAAGCCCAGAGTAAGCAGAAGGAAAGATATAATAAAGGTAAGAGCAGAAATAAATGAAATAGAGACAAAAAATATACAAAATATCAATAAAACCAAGAGCTGGTTCTTTGAAAGGATAAACAATATTGATGGACCTTTAGCTAGGCTCACCAAGAAGCAAAGAGAGAGGACCCAAATAAACAAAATCAGAAATGAAAGAGGTGAAATAACAACAGACCCCACAGAAATACAAACGATTGTAAAAAAAAAATACTATGAACAACTCTACTCCAACAAACTAATCAACCTAGAAGAAATGGACATATTCCTAGAAAAATACGACCTTCCAAAACACAATCCATAAGAATTAAAAAATCTCAACAGGCCAATTAAGTAAGGAGGAAATTGAAGCAGTTATCAAAAAGATTCCAGAAAACAAGAGCCCAGGGCCAGATGGCTTTAATTGATAGTTTTACCAAACATTCAAAGAAGAACTAAAACCTATCCTTCTCAGACTATTTTAAAAAATTCAAGAGGAAAGTATACTTCCTAGCTGTTTCTATGAAGCCAGCATTACCCTAATCTGAGAACCAGATAAAGACACTACAAAGAAAGAGAATTACAGGCCAATATCTCTCATGAAAATAGATGTTAAAAACCTCAACAAAATTCTAGCAAACCAGATCCAGCATTACATTAGAAAGATCATACACCATGACCAAGTAGGACTTATTCCAGGGATGCAACGATGGTACAATATCTGCAAATCAATAAACGTGATACATCAAATAAACAAATTGAGAAACAAAAATCACATAATCATATCAATTGATGCAGAAAAGGCATTTGACAAAATCCAACACCCTTTCCTGATAAAAATTCTCAGCAAAGTGGGAATAAAGGGATCATACCTCAAAATAATAAAAGCCTTATATGACAAACCTACAGCCAACATCATACTCAATAGGCAAAAACTAAAACCATTTCCCCTAAGGACAGGAACAAGACAGGGATGCCCATTTTCAACACTCCTGTTCCGCATAATACTGGAAGTGCTAGCCATAGTGATCAGACAAAAAGATAAATAAAAGACATCAAAATTGGAAAAGAAGAAGTAAAATAGTCATTATTCACAAATGACATGATATTGTACATTGAAAACCTTAAAGACTCCATCAAAAAATTACCAGATTTGAAAAATAAATTCGTCAATGTAGCTGGATACAAAATGAACACCCAGAAATATATGGCTTTTTTATACACCAATAATGAATTCACAGAAAGACAAACTAAAAAAAAAAAAAACAAAAAAAAAAAAAAAAACAATCCCATTTACCATTGCAACAAAAAATTAAGCTACCTAGAAATAAATTTAACCAAGGAGTTAACAGACGTGTACTCAGAAAATTACAGGACACTGAAAAAAGAGATAGAGGAAGACATAAACAGATGGAAGAATATATTGTGTTCATGATTGGTAGATTCAACATCATTATAATATCCATACTACCCAAAGTAATCTATAGATTCAATGCAATCCTCAGTAATATACCAATGGCATACTTCAAAGACCTAGAACAAACTCTCCAAAAATTCATCTGGAATAAAAAGACCCTGAGTAGGTGCAGCAATCTAGAGAATGAAGAACAAAGTTGGAGGGATCACAATAACAGATATCAAGCTATATTAGAAAGCCACTGTTCTCAAAACTGCCTGACAGACACAAGAACAGACATATACACCAATGGAACAAAACAGAGAAATCAACCCAAGCCATTATGCTCAATTAATATTTGACAAAGGATACTAGAGCTCACAATAGAGTCAAGAGAGTCTCTTCAATAAATGGTCTTGGAAAGATTATATAGATACATGCAAAAAAATGAAATTAGACCACCAATTTACACCATAAACAAAAAAATATACTCAAAATGGATAAAGCCTTAAACATAAAGTGGGAAACCATAAACATCTTAGAAGCCATGGCAGCAAAATAGCAGACATTTATTGTAGCAGTATCTTTACTGATACAGCTCCTAGGGCAATGGAAACTAAGGAGAAAATAAACAAATGGGACTACATCAAAATAAAAAGCTTCTGCACAGCAAAAGAAACCATCAACAAAACAACAAGAAAGCCCACTGCATGGGAGAACATATTTGCCAATGACATTTCTGAGGAGGGCTTAATCTCCAAAATTTATAGGGAACTCATACAGCTTAACAAAAGGAAGATAAACAATCTAATAAAAAAATGGGCAAAGGTCCTATATAGACACTTGTCGAAATAGGACATACAGAAGCCCTAGAGACATATGAAAACATGCTCTAAATCACTAATCATCTGAGAGATGCAAATCAAAACAACAGTGAGGTACCATCTCACACCTGTCAGAATGGCTATTATCAACAAATCAATAAACAACAAGTGCTAGCGAGGATGCGGAGAAAAAGGAACCCCCTGCACTGCTGGTGGGAATGCAGACTGGTGCAGTCACTGTGGAAAACAGTATGGAGTTTCCTCAAAAAATTAAAAATGTAACTTCCATTTGACCCGGTAATCCCACTTCTAGGAATATATCCCAAGAAAACAGAAATACCAATCAGAAAGCACATTTGCACACTGTGTTCATAGCAGCACAATTTACAATAGCTAAGATTTGAAAACAGCCTAAGTGCCCATCAGCAGATGAGTGGATTAGAAAACTGTGATACATCTACACAATGGAATACTACGTTGCTGTAAAAAAAAGGAATGCTTGCCATTTGCAACAGTATTGATGGAACTGGAGAGCATTTTGCTAAGTGAAATAAGCCAGTCAGAGAAAGATATATATCACATGATCTCACTCATTTGTGGAATATATTGAACAATATAAACTGATGAGCAAAAATAGAACCAGAGTCATAGAAACATCAAACAGACTGTCCAACCTATGAGGGAAGGAGGGAGGGAGGGGGTAAGAGATCAATCAAAGGCCTTTTATGCATGCATATGAGCATAAACAATGGAAACAGATGGGAGGGGATGGTTTTGGAGGGCATGTGATGGGGGTTGGAGGCAGTCGGGGATAGGTCAATGGTGGAAAAAGGGAGACCTATGTAATACATTAAACAATAAAGAATTTAAATTAAAAAATAAAACTGAAAAAAATTTTCTTATTAATATAACCCACAGAATTTACTTAGAGGATTTTTTTAAGGATTATTGTCTTAGCAGGAATCTCTTTGTAATCAATAACATCATTCTTAGTATATATCTCCATAATAATGAAGCTACATAACCAATGACTGCAGTTAACATTATTTAACATTATTCTATTAATTCTGATCGATGAATTAAGTCTCCAAATAAATATAAGAAATATGAGTATTAGAAGATTAGAGGAAATGTTATTGTTTGCAGATGCATTTTGACATTCCCCTCATAGAATTGTCATCTCAAAGTTAATGTCTCAAAAAGGGAAATCTCACCCAAAACATATATCAGATAGTATTTCTCTACCAGTCTTCCACATTTCAGAAAAATCACTTCACATCTAGCCACAAGTCCAAGCCAGAAAACAGGAAGACATTTTTATTCTTCCATTTCCTTTATCACCTCATCGAATACATGAGTAAGTCCTGGAGGACCTACCTGTCATACATTGGTCCATTATGATAATCTCCAAAATTGATCTACCCACTTTGACCCTAAAATTCTCCCTTACTTAGCAACTCTAGTGATTTTTATGTCAATTGTAAGTCTCTCACTAACACTTTTCAAGTACGTTATATGATCATGCCTCATTTAGCTCCACTGGACATTCAATCTAGAAAACCCTCTCAGTTATAAATTACTCTCTAAGCCAAAAATGTGTGGTTTTTTTGCTAATCCTCACCCAATGGGTATTTTTCCATTGATTTATAGAGAGAGTGAAAGAGAGGGGGAGAGACACAGAGAGAGAAACATGGATGTGAGAGAGACACATTGACTGGCTGCCTCCCACATGTACCCCAACCAGGGCCAGGATGGATCCTGCAACTGAGGTACGTGCCCTTGACCAGAGTGGAACCTGAGACCCTTCAGTCCATACGCCAATGCTCCATATACTGAGCAAAACCTGCCAGCGCTAAAACAAAAATTTGAAAGAATCTGTTGAAAAAGCAATAACATCAATAAAATTGAGATAAAATTAATTACACAAAAATTTATTTATATAACAATAATGATTGAATTAGCATTATAAAAAAAGTATCGTGTTCTAAGAACAATTCCATTAGGGAAAGGTATTCTTAAATTCAAATTGACTTAGAGACAAAAAAAGAATGTGAAAAATAAGAGTAATTATAAAATATAAACAAAATATATATATAATATAAAAAAGTTTTTTCTAATATTCAATTACAAAATACTTAAGAAAACCATATTATCTAACAACTGCAAGCAGCAGTTATAAGTTGATTTAACTATTTATTAAAGTAATATTTTAAATTACACTGAAGTCTCAGTGGGTCCATTTTAAAATACTGGCAGTTGCTTTTAGAGAACAATTCTTAGTAAATTGGAAAAAAAGCTTTATGACATTCTTTTGAGGAAATTTTACTAATATAATATGTAACAATATAAATATTTTACATAAATATATAATAATAAAATATTTTACAGCCCTGGTCAGGTGGCTCAGTTGGTTGGAGCGTCATCCTGTACACCAAAAGATTACAGGTTTGATTCTCAGTCAGAGCACTTACCTAGGTTGTGGGTTTTTTCCCAATCAGGGCACATACAGAAGGCAACCAATCAATGTTTCTCTCTAACAGTGTTCCTCTCTCTCTCTCTTCCCTCTTCCTCTCTCTTTAAAATCAATAAAAACATATCCTCAGATGAGAGTTAAAATATATTCTTTTCATAGTGTCAGGAAAGGAAAACTAAATCTAAAACTGTCATTGTTGAACGGCTATAAGGGTCTATTAATCCTATACATTTTAAAATGAAAGGCAACATCGAAGAATTAATATTTATTTTCTGCTGGAATCGTCTGCAATATATTTTAAATATCTTTCTGCTTCTCTGAAAACTCTTAATTTTTAACTGTTTGTTTATTATATTCATTTAAGAAAAATAAGCAATCTTTAAAATTAACAATATGACAGTAGATTTTTATGAAAATAGCATATAACAGTATATAAATTATTTAAGTGACTTGTTCTAAAAACATAAAAGGAAATTTAAAAAGAAGAAGAAGCCAAATTGAAAGATCAAAGAGAAGAAATATTCTTCTAATTAAGATAATTCCTTTGGCTTTTTTTTTTTCACACATAAAACTTAAAAATATGATGTAAGATTTCTAGTAAAAAAAACTACAAATGTTTTAGAAGCATTAATGCTGAATATTTTTCCACTCTCCATGTCATATGCCAAAGAAAGGAAAAGAATGATGAAGTAAATACTGAAGACTGAAAAAGGAATAATCCAGACTGGCATTATTCCAATATCTTGATAGAACATAAGACTCAGGAGATTATTGTATAGAGTGAGGATGCACCTGAAAATACTTTTCAGAACAAATATGTAGTGGGAATCAGTTAACAAGAAAATATATTTTCTAAGAATCATTTATAACTTGTCAAATACTCAAGCCAAATCTATAGTACATAAATGAAGCAATATGAACAAGCTACTTTCACTTCTAAAAGATCATTCGGATGGATGGATGGATGGATGGATGGATGGATGGATGGATGGATGGATGGATGGATGGATGGATGGATTTTGGGTAAATGGATAAAGGGATGGATGAAAATGGAAGGATGGAGATATAATCAGAATAAAAAGAAAACATTTATTAACATGAAAATGAGCAAGAGTTTCTTTTGAGAAAAAAGCTTATAACTTAAAAACCACAAAAGTACATCCATTAAATAATGTAATAAGCTACAAATAAATAACATTTTCTCTTTGAGTAAAATATAGAAAATTTAACAGATTCAGAAATAGAATTTTATCTCTTGAGAAGTTGTGCATTGTTGTAACTTGACTTTTAAAACAACAGAATGTTTTTGCAATTTGTGGTATATATAAAAATGCTAATACAATAAGAAGTCTTATAGAAATTTTATGTAGAATGTGCAAAAAAATGCAATTAGAGCCAAAGGGATAATAATGTGATGTTGTACCAATAAGAATACATGAAGCCAGACTTGTACACCTGACTGTAATTACTTCACTAACACCCAAGGAAATGATTGGTGATTAATGAGAAACAGATGCTAATTTTAAAGCCTGTAAATTCAAATATGTTCAAAATGTGAAGATGTGGTATGCAAAAAAAAGTACAGGATGCACCATATACCATAAATTATAAGAAAAGAAAAGAACTAAGATGTTTTACAGAATTTTGTGAAACAACATGAATTGGAAAATGGAAAGCTAACATGAATTGAAATAGTAGTATTTTGTTGTGTGTTTTTTTAGTTATTTGAATGAAATCCATTAAGGATAATAAAAACTAACAATTTCAAAGCTACAAGAAATGTTAATGTGGTTCATTTTTGTTATGCCAATTTTATTAATTATGTATTTGTTCAAAAACTAATCTCAACCTTAGTTTATAAGCAGTTGAAATAAATGAAAAATAAATATTTTTTAGAAAGTGCATATTCTGCATGTGACTGAAGTTCCAATAAGCCATATCAACATTCATGTAAAAAACATGTAGTAGTAAATAAATATAGTATAGTGAGAAATACCATTTAAATTGAGGATGGCATTATAAACTCTGATTTTTCTTATTTATTAATCACTTGACAAAATTGCTTTTTCTTAATTTGAGCAAGGTCCCTCCACTTCTCCAAGATCTTAAGGTAGATGACACTGACTTACTTTTTTACCTCAAATAATACCTCCAACTAAGATGCTACTCTGCATCATTTACATCATTAAATTATGCGGATGAGCTTTCAAAATGCTAAGATATTTTACTCCTTAAGTACCTGCACTATAATTATAGTCTTTGTATTAGTAATTGAAGCACCTGCACTATAGTGGACCAATAGTATTAGAAAGAAAGAAACAAACCTCTAATTGTAATAATCCAGAAAAATCATTGGAAAATTTTACTCACCAAAGATAGGAAATATTAAATCATAATTGAGTCAAATAAAGAAAAACAAGGTTTTGAAAATTTGTTCCTTTCTTCCAGTGCCCTGAATGGTCAACATCTATTAAAGAACCTGAGAATGTCCTTTAAATCAAGGTCCCTGCTTTCCTGGGGGCAATAAAATTCACGACATACAAAGAGTTATGAATTTCTAAAGATCCTGGAAAACATCAAGTCCTTGTAGTCTTTTCATATTTTGTCCTTTAAAATATTAGCTCTGCATTTTTATCAATTTCCTTAAAGTTTAGTGAAGTTAATAAAGAAAAAAACATATTTAATATGACTAAAATAAAATATATTTCCTAAAGAGACAATTTTAATGGCAACAAGTAAGACTATACCAATTAGGAATCTTTTATTACAATGATATTATTAGGGGGAAAAATCATGCTATTTATTTGGAAGGAATATTTTCAAAAAAAACCACAAAAATAATTTCTGTATCAATAAAAATAATTGTTTTATCAGTTTCTTTGGCTGTTTGATGTTTCATATATTTTGCCAATAGCAATAATATTTGCCAAAAAATTTAAAAATTGAATCATAATACAACACACCAACCCAGTTCACTTTTACCAAAGGTAGTAAAATCAAAAGAAAACATAGATTCTCTTTATTTCTAAACATAATAAAAATAATGCCATATTTATTTAAACTGGTTTTTAAAATAGCAGGAATAATTTTAAATAAATTTTCACTTTCAAAACAAAAAGAGGATTTTTTAAATTAAATGTATTATAAACAATTAGGGTAGAAGAAAAATGTTAGCAATTAAAATGACAATTTATATACTAAAGATAAGACATAAGAATTTTAAGTGCTATTAATACTGTTAGAATTAGAATTGGAAGTGAGCAAACATTAAGGTATTTCACAGTTTATCTTAAGAAAATCTAAAATCTATCTGGTCTGAATATCAAAGCACAATTAATTTTAGGTGTCAATATTTATATTTTTGAAGTAATTTTTATTTTGCCAGAAACTTACACACAGATAATTGAAGTAAGTGCAATTTAATAAGACCTTGATGGTTTTGTAAGTTGATCATTTATCCTTTTGTAAATGACGTAAGAAAGGCTTACTTTAAAGTTTTCCAACAAAGGCAGAAATATTTACCTCTAATGATTAGAATTAGTATTTCAAGTAAGTGCTAAAGCAAAATACACCTATTGCACAGGAATGAGATGACAATCTTAAATGTAAAAAAAAAAAGTGCACCAATACACTAATGCTATCAATATTAACTCACATATCTCAGTTTTACTTGAACCAAGTGATGTGATTCTACATGGTAGCCGATGCACAATAAAACACAGAATTCTCCAGAGATTAATTAAAATTAACTGCCTACACATAAAGACTGGATTCTAGGAAATAAAGTTGCTGAAAAGAAGGCAATGAGACATTCTGTTTATTACGTGCAAAGAAAGTAAAACACTGGGAAACAGCCCAGATCCCTTGGGTGCACATCAGCGGGGTGCACATCATGAACCAAAAATGGGGGGGACTTGATGAGGATCAGGGGTTAGTTTCACCTTTCCTAAGATATTTGAGCCTTTGAGTCTCTAAAACCTCCCTTTTGCTTTATTTTCTAAGTAATTTGTATATATTAAATGATTCTTGTTCTCAGCACCATTTAGTTTTCAAGATTAAATCAAATTCATTGATTCTTGAACTCAGTCCTTGGCCAGCTTGAATTCAGATCTTTACTTTTAGCTGCATCATAAATAATATTAATTTTGTGCATAATTTTATTTGGTAAAATTGACAGGATGGCCTTAATGTTCCCCTCAGGTTGACTAAACTTTAGGCAGATTTATTCCTGACTGTTCCTCATCTCCCTACTGTTATAGCATTTACTTTATATTTTTATTTTTTTACCAGCAAAGTTTGTGTTTTTTTGTTTTGTGTTTTGTTTTGTTTTCGGAATTGTAAGTCGTACAAGCAAGCTATGGTGAACCACAGACAAGTTTGAGGAGACAAAGGGAAGGTTGGCTTTTATTAGATTTTAGGATGAAATTGTGGAGCGTTGGCATTTACTTTAGAAAACTTGCAACTAGAAAATTCTCTATCCTTTTGAAATATAAATTGCCTCCCAAATTCCTGCTTGTTTTACAACCCTGGATATCCTTCTCAAAGACCTAGGACACATCTTTTCAAATGCAGTTATCAAGTAAAATGAAAAGAAAAGCATCAGGAAAGATAAGGCCCCATCTCCCAGTCTCTGTGGAAGGATAGGAGATTAACTTCAATAAATACCAATAAAGAAACATTGATACTCCAATCACATTGATCAACCTCACCCTAATGTCCCCCAGCATTTTTCCACATGCATTGTAAATGTTTTATATCTGTTTAGTTGCCTACCCCAATGTTTATAAAGTATGAACTGTACTTTTAAATTAAAATAAATATAAATCTTGACTCCTCAAAGAGTGTAGCAAAATGCAGATACATTCACAGATTTTGCAGATGTAAATAACTACAATACTGTGCTTAACTACAATACTGTACTAAAGAAGCACTTAGAAAATAAGAGGTTTCTGAGTATGGATGTTTTTTATGAGAAAATGAGACATAAAAAATGAAAATATTGTCTACTCTTTTTTTAAATATATTTTATTGATTTTTTACAGAGAGGAAGGGAGAGGGATAGAGAGTCAGAAACATCGATGAGAAAGAAACATTGATCAGCTGCCTCCTGCACACCCCCTACTGGGGATGTGCCCGCAACCAAGGTACATGCCCGTGACCGGAATCGAACCTGGGACCTTTCAGTCCACAGGCCGACGCTCCATCCACTGAGCCAAACTAGTTAGGGATTGTCTACTCTTTTTTTCCAAATATACGCATGGGTTTTAAATCCCATTCTAGACCTGATGAGATATCATGGAATCCTATGTACAGTGATATCGGAAAGGCTTATATTATAGGTTATGAAATACTGAAAGAGATGTTCAAAACTGTAAAATGTAGACAAAGAAGTGTGTGGTTTGAGTGATGCTTTCAGGAAACAATCTTTTGACGAGGCTAAAGCTTGGATATAGTTTCAACAAATAAAATATTGAACTAATTAGTGCTATGAAGCTCAGGTACAGAAAAAAAAAATCTGCTTTCATGCCTTGCATGAATATCTATAGAAAACAGATACTAGTATCTATGTATATAATTTCCCTCTTTTATTTATATAACTAGAGGCCCAGTGCACGAAATTCATGAAAGAGTAGGCCTTCCTTCCCCTGGCTGCTGGCTCCGGCTTCCCTCTGGCACCTGGGACCCAGGCTTCCCTCCGGCCACCCACAGGCACCTGGGATCCGGGCTTCCCTCACAGCCCTAGCTTCGTCTGGAAGGTTGTCCTGAAGGACGTCCAGTCTAATTAGCATATTGCACTTTTATTATTATAAATTAGCTGTTTTAACAGTGTTATACTTTGTCCAACCTTTTTCATTCCACATGGTTTTCATCATCGTATTTTATATAATTTTCTTCTCTCTGGCTAGTATTATATTATACTAGAGGCCCAGCACATGAAATTTGTGCACAGGTACAGTCCCTAGGCCTGGCCTGTGATCAGGGCCATCTTCTCCGGCTGCCCGCAGCCGGACCCACCCCTCACTGCCACCACCCCCGATTCCCCATTTGCCATCGGGCGATTGGAGTCTGACGGCCTGGTAAAGGGACAGAGAGGTTGGCCATTCCTGCCCGCTCACTGGCCCCACCCCCACCATGGGTCACCCTCTGGGTGTGAAGTGACCAGCAGGGCGAGGGGCCTTTGCCTGGCTCCACCCATGTACCTCGCCACCTACCTCTGGTTCCCTATTTGCCATCAGGCAATTGGAGCCTGCTGACGGAAAGGTAGTAAGTGAACCTCATAGTGACTGGTCAAGCAGTCATTCCGGTCATTCCGCTGTTAGGGTCAATTTGAATATTACCCTTTTATTATATAGGATACAGGCCATGTGCATGGGTAGGGGCTAGCCTGCCCTCATGGGGGCCCCCAATCAGGGTTGGGGTCCCCGCTGGAGGGCGGGGCTGGCTGTGGGGAGGGGCCACAGTCATTCTGGTCTCTGGTTGTTCTGGTTATTCCACCATTTCAATTGCTGGGCTTTTATTATATAGGATTATGTTATTTATATTATATTACTATACTATACTATACTATACTATACTATACTATACTATACTATACTATATTGTTTATTATACTAGAGGCCCAGTACATGACATTCGTGCACTTGGTGGGGAGGGGTCCCTCAGCCCAGCCTGTGCCCTCTTGCAGTTGGACAACCTTGACACTGACGCAGAGGCCGGAAAGGCTTCCACCACCACTGCTGCACTTACCAGCCATGAGCCCATCTCAGGGCTTCTGGCTGAGCAGCAGTCCCCCAGCTCCTGCATTGAGCATCTGCTCCCTGGTGGTCAGTGCGCATCATAGCGACCAGTAGTTGCGTTGTTCAGTTGATTGGCATATTACCTTTTTATTATATAGGAGTAGAGGCCCTGTGCATGAAATTCATGCACTGGGGTGGGGGTTGGTCCCCTCAGGCCAGCCTGTACCCTCTCCAATCTGGGACACCTTGGGGGATGTCTGACTGCTGCTTTAGGCCCAATCCCATGGTCATTTGGGCCTAAACCGGCAGTAGGACATTCCTCTCACAATCCTGGACTGCTGGCTCCTAATCGCTCACTTGCCTGCCTGCCTGATCTGCCCTAACTGTCTCTGCCTGCTGGCCTGATTGCCCCTAACTGCTCGCCCTGCCATCCTGACCACCCCCAACTGCCCTCCCCTGCAGGCCTGGTCGCCCCCAAGGCTTTTATTGGTGTAGATATGATCCTTCACAGAAAATTTCATTAACCCTGCTTTACAATAAGACAGTGGTTCTCAACTTTCCTAATGCCGTGACCCTTTAATACAGTTCCTCATGTTGTGGTGACCCCCAACCATAAAATTATTTTCGTTGCTACTTCATAACTGCAATTTTGCTACTGTTATGAATTATAATGTAAATATCTGTGTTTTCCGATGGTCTTAGGTGACCCTGCTAGCGGTTCTCAACCTGTGAGTCGCAACAGCTAGCACGCAGAGTGGCTGGTCCTGTCCCCCGGTGGGGTCGGCCACTCCGCGTGCCTGCCTCTGGCGTTCCCTCTGCCCCACCGGGGGGGCAGGTCCCTGCTGCTGCTCTGAGTGGCTTCTGCTAAAGTTCCCTCAGCCCCACCAGGGAGTGGGTCCTGGCTGCTGCTCTGTGTGGCTTCCACCGGGGTGACCAGACTGGCAGGGGAGGGCATTGGGGACCATCCGGCCGGCAGGGGAGGGCAGTTGGGGGCGACCAGGCTGGTAGGGCAGGGCAGATGGGGGCGATCGGGCTGGCCAAGGAGGGCAATTGGGGGCTATCGGCCAGTAAGGAAGCAGTTAGGTGTCAATCAAGCCTACAGGGGAGCGGTTAGGGGGTGATCAGGCTGGCAGGCAGAAGTGGTTAGGGGCAATCAGGCAGACAGGCAGGCGAGAGGTTAGGAGTCAGCAGTCCTGGATTGTGAGAGGGAGTCTGACTGCCAGTTTAGGCCCGAATGTCCACAGATCGGGCCTAAACCGGCAGTCGGACATCCCCCAAGGGGTTCCAGGTTGGAGATGGTGCAGGCTGGGCTGAGGGACACTGCCCCCCCCCCCCAGTGCACAAATTTCATGCACTGGGCATCTAGTATCTAAATAATAAAATAATATATATATGAGGGAAAAGATATCATGGTTGTATTGCTCCAAAGAAGAGAAAAGAAATTGGTTACTTTGAGATTCAATTAAACTTCGTTAAAATAAGTTTGAACATTAAAATTTATATATCCTAAAATAATATAAACACTATATACAATATCCAAACCAGTAGAGAAAAAAAACATTAAAATAAAGAATGAAATAATATAATTAATTGAAAATAATGCAAAAAAAGAAAAATATTTAAAATGTATAGAAAAAAATTAATTGATAAACATGGATCAAATACTTTAGTAATTATAATGAATATAAATGAGTTATGTCTTCAATGAAGGTATGAGATGTAAAACTATAGTTTGTAAAATCAGAATATGTTCTTAAACATGCCTGCAATATAAAGATACAGGAAAACTTTTCAAGATGTGGGAATACATACATATTAAGCTTTAACCAAAATAACTCTGGTATAGTTATCTAAATGTCATACCAAATTGTCTTTTCTATTCATGAAGTCGCTACTTAATGACTTGTTATCAAAAAGTGAAGAACAAATAAAATTGGATTCCTATCCCACACTACACAAATTGTTCACGGATTAAGAATTTATGGGTAAAAATCAAAACCATTAAACTCTAACTAATAGGGAAACATAGTTATAAATTTTGGGGTAAGAAAGGTTTTCTACACAAAAAGTACAAAATATAGAGGAAGACATGAATATGAATTCATTAAAAGTAACAATTTCTGGCATGGCCAGCATGGCTAGGTGGTTGAGCATTGACCTATGAACCAGGAGGTCAGAGTATGATTCTGGTTGGGGCATATGCCCTGGTTGCAAGCTCAATCTCCAGTGTGGGGTGTGCAGGAGTCAGCTGATCAATGATTTTCACTTCAACACTGATGTTTATATCATTCTCTTCCTTCCTCTCTGAAATAAATTAAAAATATATTTAAAAAAAACACTAAGTTTATGTTAAACAACAAGAAAAACCCAGAATAAGTAGAAGGAAGGAAATAAAAAATGGAAATAATTGACATAGAAGCAAACAAACAAACAAAAATAATACAAAAGATCAATAGAATCAAGAGCTGGTTCTGTGAAAGGATAAACAAGATTGATGAACCACCAGCCATCCTCACAAAGAGAGAGGACCCAAATAAACAAAATCAGAAATGAAAGAGATAAAGTAACAACCAACCCCACAGAGATACAAAGGATTGTAAAAAAATACTAAAAAAATAATACAACTCCAACAAACTGGACAACCTAGTCGAAAAGGACATATTCCTAGAAAAATAGAATCCTCCGTAACTCAATCAGAAGAATCCGTAAACCTAAATAGGTTGATAACTATCAATGAAATTGAAGCAGTAATCAAAAAACTTCCAACAAACAAAAGCCCTGGGCCAGATGGTTTCACAGGGGAGTTTTAGTAAGTATTCAAAGAACTGAAACCTATCCTCCTCAGACTCTTCCAAAAAATGCAAGAGGAAGGCACACTTCCAAGCTCTTTCTGTGAAACCAGCATTACCCTAATCCCAAAACCAGATAAAGACACTACAAAGAAAGAGAATTACAGGACAATATCTCTGATGAACACAGATGCTAAAATCCTCAACAAAATCCTAGTAAATTAGATCCAGCATTACATTAGAAAGATCACACAGCATGACCAAGTAGAATTTATTCAGGGGATGCAAGGGTGGTACAATATCCGCAAATCAATAAATGTGACACATCACATAAACAAATTGGGAGATAAAAACCATATAATCATATCAATTGATGCAGAAAAAACATTTGACAAAATCCAACACCCTTTATTGATAAAAACTCTCAGTAAATTTGGAATAGAGGGATCATACCTCAACATAATAAAAGCCTTATATGACAAACCTACAGCCAACATCATACTCAATGGGCAAAAACTAAATCCATTTCCCCTAAGAACAGGAACAAGACAGGGATGCTCACTTTCAACACTCCTGTTCCGCATAGTACTGGAAGTGCTAGCCATAGTGATCAGACAAAAGAAGAAATAAAAGGTATCCAAATTGGAAAAGAAGAAGTAAAATAGTCATTATTCGTAGATGACATCATATTGTACATAGAAAACCCTAAGGTCTCCATCAAAAAACTACTAGATTTAATAAATGAATTCAGCAATGTAGCAGGACACAAAATTAACACCCAGAAATCTATGGCTTTTTTATACACTAATGAACTCAGAGAAAGAGAAACAAACAAACAAACAAAAACACTCCTATTTACCATTGCACCCAAAAAATTAAGATATCTAGGTATAAACTTAACTAAGGAGGTAAAAGACCTGTACTTAGAAAACTACAGGACATTGCAAGAAGAGATAGAGGAAGACATAAATAAATGTAAGAATATATCATGTTCATGGATTGGTAGAATCAACATCATTAAAATATCCATACTATCCAAAGCAATCTACAGATTCAATGCAATCCCCATTAAGATACCCATGGCATATTTCACAGACCTAGAACAAACTCTCCAAAAATTCATATGAAATAAAAAAAGACCTTGAATAGCCCAGCAATCTTGAGAAAGAAGAACAAAGATGGAGGGAATCACAATCCCAGATATCAAACTATATTATGCTCAATTATTATTTGACAAAGGAGGCAAGACCTCACAATGGAGTCAAGAGAATCTCTTCAATAAGTGGTGTTGGGGAAATTTGTCAGATACATGCAAAAATGAAACTAGACCACCAACTTACACCATACAGAAAAATAAACTAAAAATAAACTAAAAATGGATAAAGGACTTAAACGTAAGGTTTTAAGAAACCATAAAAATCTTAGAAGAATCCATAGGCAGCAAAATAGACATATCTCGTAGCAGTATCTTTACCGATACAGCTCCTAGGACAATGGAAACTAAGGAGAAAATAAACAACTGGGACTACATCACACTATAAAGCTTCTGCACAGCTAAAGAAAACATTAACAAAACAAAAAGAAAGCCCATTGCATGGGAGAACATATTTGGCAATGTTATATCTGATTAGGTTGTAATCTCCAAAATTTATAGGGAACTCATACATGTTAACAAAAAGAAGATAAACAATTCAATCAAAAATGGTAAAGGACCTAAATAGATACCTTTTGAACGTGGACATACAGAAGACTAAGAGACATATGAAAACATGCTCTAAATCACTAATCATCCGAGAGATACGAATCAAAACAACACTGAGGTACCATCTCACACCTGTCAGAATGGCTATGATCAACAAATTGACAAATGACAAGTGCTGGTGAGGATGTGGAGAAAAAGGAACTTTCCTGCACTGCTGGTGGGAATGCAGATTGGGCAGCCACTGTGGAGAATAGTATGGAGTTTCCTCAAAAAATTAAAAATGTAACTTTCATTTGACCCAGTAATCCCACTTCTAGGAATATATCCCAAGAAAACAGAAACACCAATCAGAAAGGACATTTGCACCCCTATGTGCATAGCAGCACAATTTACAAT
Organism: Eptesicus fuscus; assembly: GCF_027574615.1. Lineage (NCBI taxonomy): Eukaryota > Metazoa > Chordata > Mammalia > Chiroptera > Vespertilionidae > Eptesicus > Eptesicus fuscus. The sequence goes on along the minus strand of NC_072475.1, from coordinate 86,548,169 downwards.
AGCTAAGATTTGGAAACAACCTAAGTTGAGTTGTTTAATCAGCAAATCGTGGATTGAAAAGCTATGGTACGTGTACGCAATGAAATACTATGCTGCTGTAAAAAAGAAAAAACTCTTTCCATTAACATCAGCATGGATGGACCTGGAGAGCATTATGCTAAGCAAAATAAGCCAATAGGAGAAAGATAAATACCACATCATCTCACTCATTTGTGAAATATAATGAACAATATAAACTGATGAACAAAAATAGATACAGAGAAAGAGAAGCATCAGACAGACCATCAAACTTCAGTGGGAAGGCAGTGGATGGTGGGGGTGGGGGGATGCGGGTAAGAGATCAACCAAAGGTCTTGTATGCATGCATATAAGCATAACCAATGGATACAGACACTAGGGGGAGTGAGGGCATGTGCCAGGGGTTGGGGTGGCCAGGGGGATGTCAATAGGGGAAAAAGGAGACATATGTAAGACTATATGTAATACTTTAAACAATAACAAATTAAAATAAATAAATAAAAACTGGAGCCAATTTATACTCCCATGGTGTATAAACATGTCTATTTTATCTCATCCTTGACAACAGTATTGCTAAACTTTAATTACTTTTGCAAATTGATAGGGATGTAAAGTGATATCCCAATGTCGATGTAATGTGTCTTTTCTTAATTGTGGGTGTAATTGAGCATATTAAAATCAACCTATTGGACATTAGTATTTTAAAAATTAAAAAATAGTAATAAAATAAGAGGTTAAGTAATACAGATAAAGAAACTAGAGATTATCAAAAAGAAAACATTACACAAAAGAGTTTGTCAGCAATGAGAGAATTTTGAAGAAATGTACACCTGAGAAAACAGATTGGTAGTTTGAAAAAAATATGCAAAGAGAATAGGGCTTTAAAAAAATGGATATAAAACATAAGAAACAGCATGAGGAAGCAAAGGCTAGCCTTATTTTTTCAAATATTTTTACTGTAAAATTAAGAATACATGTATGCTCACTCACCTTGCATGTGGTCTGTCTTATTTTCTGTGTCCAGAAGGGACCTCTGACCTTTGGCATTTGGCAATGGAAGAGCAATTAAAAAATTAATACTGGGATTTTCCATTTTTGATTAGTCATTTCATGTTTTTAATGGATTGAGCTGGAATAAAGCTAAATAATTTCCAAGTGACAAGTTATTTCCCTAGAAGAAAAATAATTTACTCACAGGGCAGGGTATAGCAACTATGAATCTTAACAGTAAAACTAGTGTTTTTTGGTATTGTTTTACTTTCAAAAGTTTTATCGCTGAGAGGTTCATTTTCAGATTTTTAAAAAAGTAACACAGTAGAAAAATAATTTATATTGATGATTATAAAATATATAGAGATCGCTATATACCCTAAAAATAAAGTATGCATAGAAAGTGTGTTGTGAACAGTTTTTTGTGCCTATCTTGATATTTAGGGGAATTTGAATTTTAAAAGATTTACATTTGCATCTAATAAGTATCAGACTTTACATCAAATCATTGACAATAAATTATTTAGCTGTCTTGGATTAAGGAAGAAGTCATGTGCAAATTACTAGCAAATCAGTATATGGAAAAGGATCTTCTAAATTATTTTTCAGGTAGATGTTAGTACTACTGTAATTAACTTCAAGATAATAGAAAGACCATGGTTCACTTATATTTCTTTTCTATAATTAACTAGAGGCCCGGTGCACGAAATTTGTGCAAGGGGGGGTGGAGGGTCCCTCAGCCCGGCCTGCACCCTCTCCATTCCAGGACACCTCGGGAGATGTCTGACTGCCGGTTTAGGCCCAATCCTGCAAAAATCGGGCCTAAACCAGCAGTCGGACCTCCCTCTCGCAATCCGGTACTGCTGGCTCCTAACCGCTCACCTAGCTGACTGCCTGATAGCCCCTAACCACTCTGGCCTGCCTGCCTGGTCGCCCCTAACTGCCCTCTCCTGCTGGCCTGGTTGCCCCTAACCACTTCTGCCTTGGCCCCCACCACCATGGCTTTGTCTTGAAGGATGTCTGGAAGGATTTCTGGAAGGATGTCTGGAAGATTACCAGTCTAATTAGAATATTACCCTTTTATTAGTATATATATATTTGACAGTATACTAATTTTTCTGGTTTATTTTCTTGACATAGCAAGGCACTTCAAAAAGGTCTGATTCTCATAAGAATTTTTGTTTTATCTCACTTATGATTTACTAGAGGCCCAGTGCATGAAATTCGTGCATAGGTAGGGTCCCTAAGCCTGGCTGGCAATCAGGGCTGATCTGTGGGGTGACCAGTGCGGTGATCGGGGGGGCCCCTGCTGACACCTGCCGTGGCCGACCTGGCACTGCCCGCTTGCTGACCCCACCCCCTGCTAACGCCATCACCAGTTGTCTCCCTCTGTGGGGCAACTGGCAGGGCAATCCGGGGGCCCCTGCTGGTACCCACCTTGGCCAACCCAGCACCGCCCGCTCATCGTCCCCACTCCCTTCCACCGCTGCCAGTCGCCTCCCTCTGCAGGGTGATCAGGGGCCCCTTCTGGCACCTGCCTTGGCTGGCCTGGGGCCTGCAGGTGGGGGGAAGCTCCTGTGTTGAGCATCTGCCCCCTGGTGGTCTGTGTGCATCATAGCGACCAGTCATTCCACCAGTCGTTCCGCCATTTGGTCAATTTGCATATTAAGCTTTTATTATATAGGATGATAGAAAAAGAATAGTTTCATACACATTAATGCCTTACTGTCCAGGTAAACCCTTTAACCAAGATCCATTGAAATGATTTTCATTTTTAAATTGCAAATCTGCACATGAAAAAATTAATAAAGTATAATATTATGTACTGAACAAATGCAAAGAGCTCAGACTTCTTAATTTGTTCTACTTTCAAAGCAAATGGCCTTTAATGAATAATCACCAAATATATTATTTAATGCCAACAAGTAGTTAAAACCCAGTTAAGCTACCACATTCAAAGTTCAGACACTTCTTTTTCTTTTCTTTTCTTTTATATTCTTTTATGACCAACCAAGGATCCACAACTTTACTTTGTGCTAAACTCTCCAATATCTAATTAAACTTTTGACCATTGTTTAGGAAATAGGCATAAAAGTGTTAAATGTTATCTTCAGACCATATCATTTTCATTTTTTCCTACACAAGCGATAGCAAGGAGGTTTATGAATGCATACATTTTCAAACACTGTTTCAGAAGATGCAACACAATTGCTTTGCATAGAGAAGCATTCACTGGTTTGCTTTCATTTTTGTATGAAAGCCAGTTTTACTTTTTCCCTGCAAAATTTATAGACCCAAAATAATTACGAAATGCTCCTTTGAGATTGGTCAGAATTCTGAACTAAAGTAAATTCTTCTGTGAAAAGAAAGAAAAACTCTAAGATAATTTCTGAAATTTCTCTGCTTGACTGTGTCCATATTTCAAATTCTATTAAACTCCTAATGATATTTTTGAGAGAAAATGTTTCAAGATTACCAATTTACATACCTATTATAATAGCTACCCAGACCAAGCATTAAAATATATATATATATATATATATATATATATATATAACCTCTTCTGCTATTTACACAGTCAACTACAATCTCTGATAATTAACATATTGTCATCTATTATATACTCTGTAAATTACTTCAGTATGTTCACTTAAAAATATCCATTTGACAGGGGATGTCTTAATATAGACAGTACTTAGTACCATGCTAAGTGAAAGTAGCTTTTTCTTTACCATTTATATAGAGAGTCATTAATTCACATTATTAGTCAAATCATTTGTTGACAAAATGTATATTCACTCGTATTTTCCTCCATTGTGAATCTTGAGCTATTATATTAATTGTCCATTTAAACGGAAGTAGCAATTGGTTTCCCATTTTATTGCGATGCCTCTTTTTTTCCCCCCATTGGCCCTATAACATTTTAACCTTAGGTTAATAAATATGAGAAACAATCTAAATGGAAAGATTAATTTAATGTTAATGTCTTCTAGGTATTAGATATTTATGCTCTATTGGGTAACAAGTAAACATTAAAGGAAAATGAAGACTTAAAATACTGTTTTGTCACCCCATTTGAACCAACAAGGTACTAAAAGAAATAAACAAAAGGGAAAAGAGATGGACTAAAATGTAGGAGTGACTGTACTATATTTGATATCACTTTGTTCTTTGGACATTCTGTTTATTCAGAGAACACTAATTCTTCCAAATCATGAAAATTGAGTTATAGTATTTTGTTAATATTGTTTTACTGGGGGATTCTTTTAATTAAGTACTCGAGCCTTTCAAACTATCAAAATTACTTTAAAAAAATATGGAGTTTACCCTAGGGCCAACAGGTAAAAATCTATAAAGACAGGCTAAAAACGATTAAGTGCTCTCTTGGGAAGAACATAATTAAGAAAGATTTCAATGAAATACACAGAACTGAACATGATAGAAATTATGTCAGGCAGACTATTTTCCACTTAAGGAAGATAACAAGATGAGAGTTCAGGACTGGGGAAAAGGAAATTCAAGGCAGATGTCAGGAAGTACTTTTTCATAAAATGGATCACAAATACCTGGGAAGAAGTCTAAATAGGAAAGTTAAACTAAGTCTAAAGGTGAAGTAAAATAATTGGGTGTAGGGATTGGAAAAACTTTAATACATATTTAAATGTGGATTATGAAATAGAAGAATACATAATTATGTTACAGTTTAACATACTTCTTTTTAACTTTAATTAAACAAACTCAGTTATAAACAAATCAAACTAATTACAAATTATGTAAAGAGCAAAAGAAAGGCAGTACTGGTACTAACTTAACAAAATTAACTCTGACTTACTACATGTAAATCATTAATTCAATTGACGCTGCCCTTTTTATTCTGAGCGACAATTTCAGTACCTCCCACCAGGCACCAGTGCTCCATCTCTGAGGTTTTTTTTAAATATAGTCATTGTACATAGAGTGACAGAATCATATACTTTTGAGAATGGCTACTGTCCTAAAGATCATTAAATTAAATTCCTTAAACTTCACAGAAATTCAATGAATACACATTAAATTGCAGAGCCAAACCTTAAATCAGAACTTCTAACCCCTTCTCGTAATTTCATATCCAGGAGGAACTCAGAACCAACAGGTACAAGCCTCTTTTCTTACCTATTCTTCCAAACTGTCTTGATCTCCTATTTAGCACATTCTAGCTTGAAGCCTAGAGTCATATATTCTAGGAAGCACTTATTCTCTTCACTAGGGAATAATTTTTACAGAATATAATCTGGGCTTTTTCAGTAGACAAAATTAGAAACTAATTCATTTAAAAGAACAAAAACACAAAATTATGAGAGCATGCTGATATTTCCATTTCATATTAAATATAGTCAATTGTTTTGATTTTTAAATTATCTCTTCTTTTATACATTGAAAATCTTAGCTTCTTACAATACTGGCATAATTATTTATTTGCTTCATTCTCAAAACATACACACACACACACACACACACACACACACACACACACACACAAATTTTCAGGATAAGTATATCAATACTGCAACTAACAATATATCCTATGGATGCATTTGTTTTCAGAATACGGTCCATTGATTATGCAAGTCCAAATTTGTTGTAAAAAGCATTTGAAGTTGTTATTTTCTCCATGCAGTATGTCAGTAATTTGAAAAATAGATACATTTTTTTATAGTTGGCTACTTTTAGAAATTTTTTTCCATTGGAATTTTCCTTATCAATTCCATTTTATTTTTTGAATGTTTAAATATTTTACTATTTCAAAATCAATATCGAATAACAAATAATGTTCATAGAAATACTAATCCCATCCTGTCTTCTCCCCATGCTCTCCCTCCACAAAGATGATTTATTAATGTTTTTCTTTATGCTTAAATGTTGCATTTTGCAATTCGTGAACATACATATAGTATTGCAGTAACTCTATCCAGTTGTCAAAATCAGAAACCAGAGAATCATATTTTCTGCTGTTTTGTTTCTTCTCTTGGATTTCTTAAATCTGTTCTCTCTACAACTTACGCATGGTGGGTTGCTGTTTTTCTGTTCACATCTAGTAGCTATCAAACTATACCTGCCAACAATCATTTCTCCCTCCAAAGCACCATCCACAGAACCTATAAAGTTATTTTATTTAAATATTATATCTTTTCCAAATTGCCTCCAGACCCAAGATTCAAACTAAGATCATAAAACTAAAAATTAAATCCCTTTTCTGTTTCAAATATTTGTCTTCCTGAGTCAAAGATGTCTTGATGCCCAGGGCATTTTGGAATCATTTTTCTTTGCTATCAATATACCTATGTTCAAAGAAGGTGAAACATCTTTCATATTACATAAAATTACATAATTATATAGGGTGTCTCCCCAAAAAATGTATACACAGTGTAACAGCTGATAGCTCAATTTTGAACATGAAATGTATTTTAATAAACACTGCCTTTATAATAATTCAAACTACTTGTATATATTTTTGGGGATGCCCTATCTTACCTTATAATAGACAAATATGCAAATTGACCGCACCTTCGCTACGCCCAAGCTACGCCCACCAACCAAGCCACGCCCATCAACCACGCCCACCAGGAAACCGTTGCAGGGACGCTGGGGTGCGGCAGAGCCCAAGGCCCAGAAAGCCGCCCGGGGCTTTCCCAGCCTTGGGCGCCAGCGGGGTGCCTGCTCCGATCGCAGGAGCGAGCCGACCTGGGGGGTCGGCTCGCTCCTGAGATCGGGTAGCAGGGACGCTGGGTGCAGCCGAGCCCAAGGCCACGGCCCAGGGCCAAGCCGGGACCCTGAAAGAAGGTAGAAGGCGGTGGCCACAGCCAAGGCCTGGGTCCCCAGTGCAGGCAGAAAACTGGTGCAGGCAGCCAGGTGAATGAAGGTCTATTGCACGTGCAAACGGGCTACTAGTATATCATAAAAGAAGAAAATATTGCCATGAAGCAAAAAAGTAATGTTTTGATTTTAGTTTCATAATACATATGTAGTGATAAAATTAGTAAGAATTATCCTAAAATATCAAGTATCATTTTTCAGCCACTTGTCTACTACAGAATTGCCTATATCCATAGTATAGCACATTTAGGATAGATACATAAACATCAGTGCCTTGGGTTCTAGATCTAAGATCTTACCTAACATTCAGATAAACTGAGATCTCACATAAACATGGAACTATATAAGAGAATGCATTGAACTCACCAAGAAAACACTTTTTCCTACAAATTTATTACGTACTTCTTTGATATATTTCATACCTTATCATTAAAGCCTTGAACAAGGGACTTCCTAATGAGCAGAACCATCATTGATTTAGCAAAACTCTTGTGATCCATGAACCACAAATATTTGTGGGTCTTTGATTGAAGACCTTAGCCTAAAGCCATTTTTTTCAATTAGAGTTGACATTCAAGTAGTTTGAATTGGCAATTGCAAAATAATAATGAGGATGCAAAGTACTACATAAGGAATTTAGTCAATAATATTGTAATAACTATGTATGGTGCCAGATGGGTACTAGAGTTATGGGGGATCACTTAGTAAGTTATATATGTCTAACCACTATGCTATTCACCTGAATATAAAGTCATATATTTAAAAGGGCATAATTTAGTTTTAATATTTGTGGTGTGTTTGTATCACCAACAGTCGTTTTACTATTCATAGAATTTTCAAATTAAAACAAAACTGAATATATATACTTAGCCTAATATTAAAGTTCTATTGACATTTTATTTGAACTATTCTAACCAGTCAATTAAAACCCTTGGAAATCAATATAGTTATGTACCAATTCCCCTCTATAAATACAAACCATGTTTATCTAATGTATTTTGGGCTTATAAAAAGTTATAAAAAAAGCGCCTATATTGGAATCGTATTACACACTTGGTCAATGTGCAATAATTATATGTTAATTACATACTTAAAATTCATTGATTCAAAATGGGTTTTACTAACCATTAAATTCAAGTAATTATGCCAAGCTATGGGGGATAGAGGTCATCAAAATGAATAAAACTGCATTAACATTCTTAAGAAGTTTATAGTATAGAAAGGGAGAAAGCATAATAGTAGCTGTACTGCAAAGTAGTATAAAACAAATACTATGAAATTCCCTTGTCCCGCTTCCCCACAAAAAAAAACAAAACAGATGAGGAGAAAACAAAATTGCTTAGGAGTTTCATGGTTGAGTTTAGTTCTTAGAAGGAAGAACTTGCAAGAAGCAGCACAGGAAACAATGTTTACGGGAAAACTAAAGGATGGAGGAGGCATTAGAGTTGGATAACAATATTGTGGAAGAAGATTGCAGATCAAAGAGACTTATTTCAAGGACAATGATTGTAGATGCCAAGAACTGAATGATACAGTTAGTAGAGGGAGGATGGTGTTGAGAAAAATATTAACTTTCAAAGTGGTCTAATTATGGAATTAAATTTCAAATAAAATCTCAATACGTTGTTCAAGGTCTTGTTAAAATTCTAATTAAAAGTGAGTGCCTATTGCTTTCTGATGAACCTCTTTCAGAATAAAATATGGGTCAATCACTATGGAAAGATCTGAGATTTACCCTACTGGCAAGTTAAGTTAGCCTGCCTCAGTTTCATGTGTTCATCAAGTACAAGACACAAACCTGCTGGGTCTGACACAAAGAACATAATGATCCACAGTGGTAGCAGCAGCAAGAGCATCAGTATATTCTTAAGCTGGCTTCTCAAGCCCTAATTCCTACAAATAGATAAAGTTTTTCTTCATTAAGTATTTAGATCCAAGATGATACCTACCAGAAAACAAAAAACAAAAAACGTGTTACATGTTTTGTGAATAAAGTTCCACGGATAACTTTGATTTACATTCTTTGTTAAAAATCATTCAATAAAGAGTAATTGAAAAAAAGTTTAGTGAACTTAAATAGCATTGGAAATATATCAATTATTGGTCAAGTATTTACCATAAGTAAACCATGTATGTATCCAGCCCTGTGCCAGAGTAGAAAGCACAAAAGAAGTCTTAAATGAAATCATTTTATAAAAATTTACATTTTAACTGGAAATATACAAATGTGAGTCAAATCAGAAAAAAATAAGTACTTGCAACACAGATACAAGTATAATGTGTGTTAATAAAATAATAATCTATCAGATTATGGTTTATTAGTTAGGAGTTGGTGATCATATCTTCAACAGAAGCTGCTTCAACATTGCAGCATTTATGTTTCTACCTTGCATGTAATGAGAGGCAACATACACAGTCATTAAAAGTATCCACCCTGAAAGCATAGCACCTCAGTTGAAACCCAGCTTTTTGTCATAGGAAATTTTATTTTAACCTTCCTAGGCTTCTAAGTCCTCATCTATAAAGTGAGAATAATAATTGCATCAGATTTATGATTGGTATGAGATTAGAAAGTCAATGTAGGTAAAATTATTATAGAACTATCAATGACAAAATTATTTAGTATACTTTAGTTTTCACTGTTATTTCTAGGTATCAAGTGCTTTTCCCTTATCAAGATACAGGTATATAATTGTGTTTTTACTTGACTCTTTTCCTTACAAGATGGTAAATACCAGGAGATTAGGTACTGTGTTGGATTTATCATATCTGCGATATTACTTAGGAAGAGTTAGGCAGGCAGACCTATAGGGAAGAAGGAGGGAAGGCAAGCAAGACAATTGTAACAATTGTGACTGGAAATGGTCACTTCCCTTGAAAAATTCAAATTATCTCAAGAAGACAGATATGCATGCATTTAATTAAAATATAGTTGCATCATTTTGTTGAGGAGTAAGAAGAGGTGTGGAGTGGAGATGGCTATCTGAAGAAGGGGAGATTTGGGGAGGTGGTGGGTGGGAGGGGATTCTGTGCAAAAAAATAGCATAAACGTGGATATGGAGATGTAAAAATGCATAAAATCTATAAGGAAAAAATGTGTTTACTGTGGCCTCAGTATTTCGTTCATGGGGAAAATTGAACACCAGAACATGAAGTTGTAGTGGTAATTTAAATCCAGACTAGGACTTGATATGTCATTAAATTTTTTATATCAAAGAAGATGAACCTACGTGTTTTTGTGTGTTTTTTAAATTTTTTTTTTTTTGCTTTTATGTATTTATGCATGAATTTTTAAATTTCTTGTATTTTTATGGTTGTTTTGAAGAAAAAGAAAGATAAAAGGCCTTGCTGTAATTTTGCTAGGTTTAGGTAATTTTGTATGGTAGGTATTTATGTTCAAAATAAGTATGTGTAACATGTTTTATTACTCTGCCATTGGAAATTTGAGCCAGTCCCCATGCTGCAAGGCCCTCTGAATAATTAAGACATAGGGCTGTGATTCAGTAAATCACTGTGCAAGCCAGGGGTTGAAAAGGGCCTCAGGTTTTTCTACCCCCTACCCCCAACCCTGTTGAGTCCCCTCTACAACATCGCCACCAAGTGGACACAGAACTCTTGCGGGAGGAGCTGGCCTGGATTGACTGTACAAATAAAACGATAGAGATCTAAACTTTAGATGTAATCAATAAATAGTGCTGTCAGTTAAAATATGTACAATAATGATCATTAATGCCCTCAATTCGTAAAGAAGACTCATATTTTTTCCCCCCAAATACATTATGAAGATTAAAAGTGAAACAGCTATTTTCTAACCTTAAACATCTTTATTTTTACATATTTCTTTCCACACACAATAGTTTGGACAGAGGACAGGGAGAGGAAAAAGCAGCAGGAGTTAGCATAAACAGAAGTACAGCAGAAGGAAAGCAGGACAGAAGGGAGTGGATTGGACAGCACACTGAAAAAGAGCTAGTGTGACCCTGCTATCTACCTTTGCATTTTATTTTTATTCCAGGGATGAGCACAACTTTATTATTAAAGATTTATGTGTCACAAGTAATGTTGTATCAGCTAGTGTTTTTAGCAACCCAAGCAATAAACACTTCAATATTTAAAGCACTTGGCAAAAAATAAAGCAGAATTCAAAATGTGTTTAAAATAATGATCACAAATAATGAAGTATGCGCTGCTTGTTCCTAAATACACACAGAGTTCTGGCTTCTTATGCCAACTCAATGTTCAGGAAGTAATTCTATTAAACTGATGCTACAAATCCTTACTGTTCTCATAAAGCACCTATAATAACACAAACAAAACTAAATAACATACTTGATCCAACTCTGAACCAAAATAAAACTTTCTGTGGAGAAAAGAACATAAATTATTTACTCTATGGGAACAGAAAACAACAGTACTCATTCCTTACCTCAAAAAGGATAGATTGTTTATAAATAACAGAATAATATCCCCTCTGGAGTTTGCCACTCTGAGAACCTCTTTTCTAAGTCATTGTCATTATTATAGAGGAAACCACCAAACCATAGGTAGTTTAAAATGTGGCCACAAGGTATGTCATGTCCAGATACTGCTGCCAAGATTCTATTCCACACACATCAACATTATTTTTATTAATTTGTATATTTTATACCCTGCTTTGTTCCAGAGTCACACACATGCATACCTGTACATATGTGTGCACACACACAAATACCAAAGTGATTTTGTGTAATGTTGAGTGACCAACAGTGAAGAGAAAATGAGAGGAAAATTATAAAGCCAGGCCCAACAAGCCTACCAGGTGGTCCAGTCATATGCTAAAAGCAGGAGGTGATCCTTAGATAAACCTACAAATAGGCTCTGAGACCTTTCTTCTCAGACTCATTGACCATAACAATTATCATCTCCAAACTGCGCCTCACTCTGCCTGTGCTCCACGCTCCAAGGCTGCCACCCAGGTCCTTACAGTCATTTACTCAGTTTGTCAGAATGACTGGATGCCTGTTGCTCTTGGCTGCCCCTCCCGATGAGGAAAGTCAGTGTCCACTCCTGAACTGGGTGCAGGAGAGTGCCCTGGAACGGCTGGCTCATGTTCTCCCTTTGGAACTACGTAAAGAGTACATGACAGGCTCCCCTCCTAGAACCCACTGTTTATGTGTCTGAAGTGAGTCAGCTCAGCATCCCAAGCTCTGACAACTAGGCCTGCACGCTGTCCGTTTGCCTTTGGCAGAGTGGGATGTTTCAATATTCCAGTTACGATTTATTCTTGAATATTACTACATTACGACAACAACAAAAAAGTAGTTGTTCTTTTTTCTTTCTTTCTTTTTTTGGGGGGAGGAAGAAGGGCAGATGCCTAACCAAATAGAACCAAAGCCTTAACATTTTAAGAAATAAATCCCCACTCTGTAATTTTCAACTCATTTGGTGCACTGGAAAGATATTATCAATGTAGCCTGTGATTAAATACAACTAAAGATTAGATAAATTTTACTGAAAACAAAAATGTGCAATCTTCTCCATGTGACTTAAATGACAGTACCCCATCCAAATAGAGTCCCTACAAATATTTATTACTATTTGTCAAATGGTAAAAACCACTGATACAACAACATTTGCAACTTCACCGCACTTGTATTATGTCAGTCTCAGGAGTTTTCACATAATTATCTACTTATCCTTGCAAAAACCCTATGAGAAAACCAAGGCACAGAGAGATTGTGTAACTTGCCTGGTGTCACACAGCTGGTTGGTAGCAGAGCCAGGATGCATGTACACCCTGAATGATTTCATCCACTAGATGATTCTATCTCTCACATAGGTGTGACATGTCTATGCTTACACATCTTCCAGTATTAGGTTTCAGTCTAATCATCGTTCATTTTGACCCCAGAGCCAGGCCATTGTAGCTGTATTTGGATAGTACTTATTTGATCTGAAATTATTTAGGTAGACTCACAAAACAAGAAGAGAATTAAAAATAGGTATGATACAACTCTTTTTATAGAATTAGAGAATCCATTTTAATATTCTGTGCCTTGATTTCTTCATTTATAAATTTGGATTTTGCATATAACTTGTTTCACATTCTCAAAAGCAAACAGCATGGATGTGATTACATAAACCGAGATATTAAACTCCATGAAAGATCACTGTTGTATAAAGTAGTTGTCAAATTGGTAGGACATCTCCCTAAGGATTCTGCTTTATTTTTCTGAACTGGTAAAGTGCACGGACCATGGGTACAGGATCCCCTGGGATGCTGCAAGAATGTGATTATGGGACCTCTACTTAGACCTACTCCCTCAAAATCTTCGGAGGTTTCCCACCAGATTATGCAGTTTATTAAGCTCCCATGTGATTCTTTTTTTTCCTTTAAATTTATTGGGGTGATATTGATTAATGAGATTATAAGTGTACATTTCTATGATACATGATCTTCATATTGCATTGTATGCCTACCACCCAAAGTCAAATCATCTTCCATCACCATATATTTGCCCCCCCTTTTCTACCCCCAACTTCCTTCCCTCTGGTAACCACCACACTATTGTCTGTATGAGTTTCAGTTTGATATCCCACATATGAGTGAAATAATATATGATACTTAGCTTTTTTATATTAACTTATTTTGCTTAGCATATTATTCTCAGGGTCCATCCATGTTGTTGCAAATGGCAGTATTTCATCTCTCCAAACTGCTGACACGTTTAGTTCACCTGGGAGCTTTGAAAAGGTTAAAGTAAGTGAATCAGAAACTTGAGTAGGCATGGGGCCTGAGCATCTGATATTGTTAGAGCTCACCAGCTTCTCCACTTCACCTGAGCACTCACTCAGGCCTGAGAATCACTGCCACTGCCTGCCTTCAAGTCCATAGGAAACCATGGAAAGGGGAGTACACCCTTTCTCGTTTCCATAGTCTAGGAATGATCATTTCTTCACTAACTATACAAAAGATCATCTTTGCCAGGATATCCTTTTCAGCTTGTGCAAATATTACTGTTGAAATGTACATTCCACCCTTACTTTCACAAGAATAAGTGCCTGGAAGCTAATGTATTGATTTCCTTTTTACTGTTCCAATGGGAGTATCCATGGTCCAACTAGATCAAGCAACAGTAAACTTGCTGTCATGGCTTTTGAGGTTGTTTATATTTGTGTTTGTGGAGTTCCCTGCCCTGACAGTATATGAACATACAAGGGAATGAAATGCTTTTACATACCCTAATCTGCAAGCCCCAGTTATGCTCTTGAGACTTAAGTACTACTCATGAGTGATGCTATACATCCCTTTAAATCTCCTCACTCTTTCCATATGGAAATGATTTGCTTAAAACTGTTCCCTAGGGACAGGGAAAAAAGAGGAAATTATTTTTAAATGATGTTGGGATTTTTACAGAGACACACTGTAAACTGTATACTCAAGTGACAATTCTGAATGGACCGTGATGACCCAAGACTTTAATTCTGTGATTTAGTGACATTCACCTCTTAACTTCCCAGTTCAACAAATTCAACTTCAATAGCATAATGAAGCTGGATGCCACACTCAATGCTGCTTTCAGAATGTATTTTAGGGAAACTGATTTAGGCCCTTTTTATCGTTGGGAAATAAGATTTTATGCTCTTAACTTTGAAAATGAAAACAATATGTAATAAGATGAACATAGAAATGCATAACAAAAGTGAATGGGGCTTAAGAACCAATTGGCTAGAAACATCTCCCTGAGTCACTCTTGGCAAAGGTTATTTGGAGAGAACAGCTGACGATCAATAGAGAAAAGTGAATATGGCATTGGACAAAGAAATATCACTTCAGTTTCTGCTAGTTATCTTAGCTTAAAGGCTTTAGGAAGCATCACTCTACAGGATAATCCAGGGGATGAATTGTGTTGCCTTGCACACAACTGAAGGCAAGTCAATTTTGTAGCCAACAGAGACACCCGTGCATTTGAATAGAGCTGAAGGTGTGTTCACAAATGATGCCTTGGGGATAATAACAGGGGGTTTTGATAGCATGAGTTTCACTTAATGACAGTAAAGAATAAGTTAATACACATTGTTGCACATTGCCCTCACTATTCTGCAAGAAAAACGCAATATAGTAAACAAAGGCAAAACAGACCCATGTATGGGTTAGGCAAGGGTATGTTTCCAAAAACGTGATGTTCCTTTCTCTCCATTTTAGTTACATGATATTGCTCCATGCCACCAAGTGCCCGGTACCTGCCTAGTTAGGACTAATAAATCAGTGATTTCTGTGATGACCAGGTATGTTATGCAATGCCCCATTCCCAACCAGCAGAATCTGTCTATAGTGACCATTATTAGACTCACAGTCTATACAAAGGTAAATTGAATTTGGCCATTATATTTTAAAAATGTACAACTCAGAAAGTGCTGGTACATGATGAGATAAGGAGCCTGCTTTAGAAAAATAAATCAATGTACTACTTCCTTCATCAAGGAAATCTTTCCAAAAAAAGTCAGTTGGATCTAAATGTGCTTTGTAATGAAATTGATTTACATCCTAATACAATCTTCTTATCTTGTTGCACACCAGTAGCAAATAGTTCACAACCTTGGGAGCCATCTGAGGACTAGATTTTGACTAGCACTGCTTAACATATTCATTTACATCTATAATGCCTATTGTGAGTTAGAATGGGAGACCCCCAAAACCTGTGAATGTGACCTTATTTGGAAAAGGATGTAAGTGAAGTATCTTGAAATGAGATTATCTAGGTGGGCCCTAAATTTGGTGTCAAGTGTCCTTACAAGAGACACAAGAGAAGATGCGGAGAGAATTCAGAGAAGACCATGTGCAGACGTAGGCAGGGATTGAGTTATTCAGCCACAGCCAAGGAACACCTGCAGCAGCCAGAAGCCGGAAGAAGCAAGGAAGGATTCTCCCCTAGAGCCTTGGAGGAAGTGTGGACTCCAGAACTGAGAGAATAAATTTATGTTGTTTTAAGCCACTCAGCTTGCAGTAACTTTTTACAGTAGCCCTAGAAAACTAATACAATCCTATAGTTTTGTATTGTTATGTTAAGTTCCAAACATATCATCATAAATATTTTTTAGGAATATATCTTTGGGAATACATCATATGTGATATATTTAATATATCATTTGTAATGTTTTTATATACAGTGGAAGACAATGTCTCAACAAGAAATTAAAATTTAGTTGTTGCAATTCATAATTTTAAACTTCTAATAATTAATCAAGCAATGGACTCACTCCCATTTAGCCCAAATCCACTTCATTGTCTTCTAAACATTGAGAATTAAATTAGCCTCTAGTCATAAATATTTTTATCATATTTTTTGTAAGTGCAAGAGACTTTCTCTCTTCCACAGAAATGTCATTCTGTGAATTATAATAAGAAGAAATTGAACAAGGAATTTATGCTATGTGTCCAATATTGTTGAGTTTCTCTGATTTCTACATGTAAATATTTCTAAACATATAGAAATACAAATACATATACTGATATCATTAAGGGCAAAATTTGAGAAGACATTAACACATGAAATCATAATTTAAGTGAAAGAAATTCCCTCAGTATTCTCTTTCCAAGTGCAAACTGATTTGGAAAATGATTGTGAGAATGCCCTATAATTAGCCCACCCATTTTAATTTGTTCTCTTCTTTCAAAAGGGAAGGAATAGTTTGAATCTCATCACAGTAAACCACAGTACAAGCTCTGGATTTCTAACCCACGAGGAGTAAAACCCTTTCAGGGATCTCTCACCAATATCACTTTTCCCGTTATCAATACATGAGCCTTACAATTCACTATGTGGAGTAGCACCTGCATGGTATATTCGCATTCACTGCTGGAACTGACAAAAAGTGACTTGCAGTTACCATGTTCCTGTTAAAATTAGCTGGGCTCCTTCTGTCTGTGAAACATCTGCTTTGAGTGATACTGTAGCAGCTGTGATGATCTAATAGTAAGCTAAGCACTTCAGTATTCAATTGTACAAAAGGGGCTTTGAGGAGAATGATAAATGACCTAAATTAGATGACTGTTTTTAAGTACCTAATTTTAACCTTCCCCATAATGAATGCTTTTTCCTCAATGCTTCTTTGCACCTGTCGCTCTTGGAAAGGGAGTAAAATGTGCCTGCTTGTTGTTTAGTTCACATTGCATTCTCGACAGATTGTTAAGCAACACTTGAAATGGAACAAAACATTTTTTTGGTTACCTCTAATTCCCTGTGGTCTTAAAGGGCACAAATACATTTCTCCAGAGATGCACATGTACTATAGAAATAAATATTACATGAAACCTTTACATAGCAAGCATCATTAAGAAATCATTTCATATTTTAACATCTATTTTATTTTTAGTCTAATCTATTTTATTTTTAGTCTAAACTTTTTTTTTTCTCTAAACGTTTTTACATACAGAAAAGACAGTTTTTTTATTTAATGTTATATTTACATGTCTATATTGCTAGGTAAATGTGTTCACTAGGTAATATATGATTATTAAGAAGATATTTATCCATCCCATTAAAATTACAAGGGTATGCCCAAACCGGTTTGGCTCAGTGGATAGAGTGTCAGCCTGCAGACTGAATGGTCCCAGGTTCGATTCTGGTCAAAGGCATGTACCTTGGTTGCAGGCACATCCCCAGTACGGGGTGTGCAGGAGGCAGCTGATCGATGTTTCTCTCTCATCAATGTTTCTAACTCTCTATCCCTCTCACTTCCTCTCTGTAAAAAAAATCAATAAAATATTTTTTTTAAAAATTACAAGGGTAATTGGGTTCTAGTCTTCAAAAGATATCCCTTCCATCTCATCCATTCTCCCCACCCCCGTTTTTCATAGACACATTGGAAACAGAATAATAAAATTAGTCTTACCATCTTGAAAGCAATGGTATAGTAATATCCAGTACACAAAGTACATTCTGAACCACATAGTATCTTTTTGTTCCTCTCATTAAGATCACTCAGCTAATTTCCCCCATGACAGATAAATGATACAAGGTTCAGGTAGTTTAATTGCACGCACAAGGTGAAATATAAACTGAAACTCAGGCTTGTTTTGATTTTTTCTTCATTAGTGTTATTGCATGCTCTTTCTACTACATACAATTGATAGAGTCCTTTCAGAATAGTTTCAACCATTGGTCAAAATGTTGTGCCTTCTATGTGTGAAATGCATAAAATACACCAATCTCTTACTATTTTCTTTATTAAATTACTTTTCCAAAATTATCAAAGTAATACTTGCACACACACACACACACACACACACACACACACACACACACTGGTAAATAGTACAATGGTGTGTGAAGAAAGCTAATATATACTCTCCCCAAACCCTTGCATTTAAATCCCTGTCTCCAATGCTATCTTTGCCCTACTCTAAAAATCAATACTATCTTTGCCCTACTCTAAAAATCAATACTATCTTTGCCCTACTCTAAAAATCAATACTATCTTTGCCCTACTCTAAAAATATGCGAACATCTACACACACGTATATGATTTTATTTTTAACCTGTATATTTAAGAAAATGCAGTAAGCCCTGGCTAGTGTGGTTCAGTGGTTGGGCATTGTCCGGTGCTCCTAAAGGTGGCCTGTTCAATTCCTGGTTTGGGCACCCTGCTGGGTTTCGGGCTCCATCCCTGGCCTGCAGGAGACAGCCAGTTGATATTTTGCTCTCACATCAATGTCTCCTTCTCCCCTCCTCTCTCTCTCTATAAAAAGAAAAAAAAGAAAAAGAAAAAAATTTAAAGAAAATCTATTAATACTATAGCCATTACTTTTCAACTTGCTTTTCTCTCTTAATCATACATAACTGGCATATCTCAGATGAGTAGATAAAAATCTTAACCTAAGATATGCTCTCAATTTAGACCCCAGCTGGCATTTACAGAAGTCTATGGTGAGGGAGATCCTCTGGCCCACTGAACCCTCAACCCCTACCCTCTAAATGTCTCTTTAGCTTCATCCTGTGTTATCAAGACAGGTCACGACACCTAGTGATCCCTGGGATAGGCCAGGGAGAGGGACTTGTATATATTAATTTACTTGTTCCTATCTTCTTGCTTGGCATTTAGAGGACATCCTATCTCAGAAAATGCCTTAGTTCTGGTTATGTATCTCCCTCTTAATGGACATCTTCTAGTAAAAGTATTACTACAAGAAACATTATATAATAAAAGTATGGATATGCATACTCATTCTTTAAATTTTATATGATAGTTTCTCAGAAGTGGGATTGTCAAAAAATTTTTTAGAATTTATCAGTGTACCCTTTAGATCCAGCCTATCAAATAAGTGGTATTGCTTTTTATAATTTACTAGTGGCCCGGTGCACGAAATTCATGCATGGAGGGGGGTGTCCCTCAGCCCAGCCTGCACCCTCTCCAATCTGGGACCCCTCGAGGGATGTCCAACTGCCTGTTTAGGCCCGATCCCAGTGGGCCTAAACAGGCAGTCGGACATCCCTCTCACAATCCAGGACTGCTGGCTCCCAACTGCTCACCTGCCTGCCTTCCTGATTGCCCCTAACTGCTTCTGCCTGCCAGCCTGATCACCCCCTAACCACTCTGCTGCCAGCCTGATTGATTCCTAACTGCTCCCCTGCCAGCCTGTTTGCCCCCAACTTCCCTCCTCTGCCAGCCTGGTCACCCCTAACTGCCCTCCCCTGCAGGGTTGATCGCCTCCAACTGCCCTCCCTTGCAGGCCTGGTCCCTCTCAACTGCCCTGCCTTGCAGGCCTGGTCCCTCCCAACTGCCCTCCCCTGCTGGCCATCTTGTAGTGGCCATCTTGTGTCCACATGGGGGCAGGATCTTTGACCACATGGGGGTAGCCATATTGTGTGTTGGAGTGATGGTAAATCTGCATATTAATCTTTTATTAGATAGGATAGAGGCCAGGTACATGGGTGGGGGCCAGCTGGTTTGCCCTGAAGGGTGTCCCGGATAAGGGTGGTGGTTCCCTTGGGGTGTGGGGCGGCCTGGGTGAAGGGCCTGTGG
The DNA here is from genome assembly GCF_027574615.1 of Eptesicus fuscus. Lineage (NCBI taxonomy): Eukaryota > Metazoa > Chordata > Mammalia > Chiroptera > Vespertilionidae > Eptesicus > Eptesicus fuscus. The sequence goes on along the minus strand of NC_072475.1, from coordinate 86,528,303 downwards.
TAGTTTGCAGGCCGGCCACGCCCCCTGGTGACCCAAGCAGAGGCACTGGTATCTGGGATTTATGTATCTTCTACAATTGAAACTTTGTAGCCTGGAGCGGAGCTAAGCCTCCTGCTCGCTCTGTGGCCGGCAGCCATTTCTCTTGGGATTGATATATCTTCTATAATTGAAACTTTGTAGCCTGGAGCGGAGGCCTAGGCCAGCTTGGGCTGCAGAAGCTTTCCTTCCTCCATTGTCGGGGGCAACCCTTGCCTCCTGTTCTTTCCAGCTCCGTAGCTGCTGCCATTTCTGTTTGGATTTGTTTACCTTCTATAATTGAAACTTTGTAGCCTTGAGTGGAGGCTTAGGCCGGTAAGGGCAGGCAGAAAGCTTAGCTTCCTCTGTTGCCGGGGAAACCCAAGCCTCCCTCCTGCTCTCTGTGGCTGTAGCCATCTTGGTTGGGTTTGTTTGCATATTTGCTCCTGATTGGCTGGTGGGCATGGCTGGTGGGTGTAGCAGAGTTAGGGTCAATTTGCATATTACTCTTTTATTAGGTAGGATGTCAGTCTTACAAAAACTTTTCATCTCATTCTCACTAAGATTTTTATTCATCTGATTACTAATATTTACTATTTAGATTTGCTCTTCTGTGATTTATTTACTTATATTTCTCCATTTTTTGTTCTTGGATTTTGATAATTTGTCAATTCAACATTAAAGATATTAATCTTCTGTGCTATAAACATATGTCTATGTATCTTATTTATCAGTTGACCCTATTTGTGACATGAATGTTTTTGTCTATAGTTAAATAATCCTATATATTTTTTTGGGTTTCTACATTTCTGGTCTTGTTTTAGAATTCATTTCTGCCATTTTTCTTAGTGGCTTAGATTTATTGAAATATTTCAATTATTTTCATGTATAGATAATGTATTATTAAGTGCTGTATAATAGGGTCTATTTTTCTCTTAGGGGGGCAGTTGCTTAATGTTCTTAAAGAGATTGCTAAAACCTCCAATGTAATTGTTGTGAGAATCAACCCACCATGGATTGTCCCTGTGGATTCTTGCTGGGTATGCCAAGAATGAAAGGCTCTCACTGCTCTGTATCCAGACAATTTCTTAGGGGTGCACTTGCAGGAACAATCTAGAGGGATGAGGCCCTCTCTCCCTCTGAGACAAAGAGCAAGTTTACTTGCTCCTCAGAAAAGTGGTGGATTCCTCTGACTCGGTCTTCCTGTTTTGTAATACAACCCATAGCAAAGGCAGACCTGCACCTAAGTTGTCTACTTCATCCACATAGGACTTGGAAGGTAAAAAAAAAGAAGGAATTCTTACCACTTGCAACATCATGGATGGAACTAGAGACCATTATGCTAAGTTAAATAAGCCAGTCAGAGAAAGATAAATATCACATGATCTCACTCATTTGTGGAATATAATGGACATCATAAACTGGTAAACAAAAATAGATACAGAGACATATAAGCATAACCAATGAACAAAGGGGTGAGGGCATGTGCCAGGGGGTGGGGAGGTATGCTAGGGGGAGGTCAATGGGGGAAAAAGGAGACATATGTACTACTATTTGTAATACTTTAAACAATTAAAAAAAGATGTAAAAATGTTCATATTGTTGCTGGGACATCAGGGGGGAAAAAATCCTTTTTCCCTCATCCAAGAGTCTCATGTCATTGTCCAGGATCCATCCTATATAATAAAAGCCTAATATGCAAATTGTTCCCTCAACCAGGAGTTCAACTGGGAATTTGACCACTCGCTATGACATGCACTGACCACCAGGGGGCGGCATAGAACATGGTGGGCACTGGCAGCTGGAAGCAGTGGAGGTGCTGCTGGCCCCAATGGGCCTTGACGAGAGCGGGAACATGGTAGGATGGTGAGACAGGTGAGTTGGTGGTGCCAGGTCAAGGCGGGTGCGAGTGGGGTCCGATCGCCCTACGGATGATCCCACAGATGACAAACTGAGGCAGTGGTGGGGGTGGGGCCGCCACCTGGCTCCCAGGCACTAAGGGAGCTGGGTGGGGGCACGATGACTCAGGTGGAGGGGGGCACGCGGGGGCATGAGGACCCAGGAGCTTCCCAGGGCCCAGAGGTCACCTGGGACCTGCCCTTCCACGCCAGACGCTTGTGCTTTGATTGCTGTCCAGGCCTAGGAACTGCATCCATGCACGAATTTCATGCACCGGTCCACTAGTCCTATCTAATAAAAGAGTAATATGCAAATTGACCATCATTCCAACACACAAGATGGCTGCCCCCATGTGGTCAATGATGGCTGCCCCCATGTGAACACAAGATGGCTGCCACAAGATGGCCAGCAGGGGAAGGGCAGTTGGGAGGGACCAGGCCTGCAAAAGGGAGGGCAGTTGGGGGCGATCAGGCCAGCAGGAGAGGGCAGTTGGGAGGGACAAGGCCTGCAGTGGAGGACAGTTGGGGAGGACCCAGGCCTGCAGGGGAGGGCAGTTAGGGGTGATCAGGCTGGCAGAGGAGGGAAGTTGGGGGCGACCGGGCCTGCAGGGAAGGGCAGTTGTGGGGGACCCAGGCCTGCAGGGGAGAGGAGTTGGGGGGGACCAGGCCTGCAGGGGAGGGCAGTTAGGGGCAATCAGGTTGGCAGGGGAGCAGTTAGGCATCAATCAGGCTGGCAGGGGAGTGGTTAGCGGGTGATCTGGCTGGCAGGCAGAAGCGGTTAGGGACAATCAGGAAGGCAAGGAGGCGAGCAGCTGGGAGCCAGAAGTCCTGGATTGTGAGCGGGATGTCCGACTGCCTGTTTAGGCCTGATCCCGGTCGAGGGGTCCCAGATTGGAGAGGTTGCAGGCTGGGCTGAGGGACATACACTCCCATGCACGAATTTCATGCACCTGGCCTCTAGTTAAATAATAATAGCCTAATTTGGCTTGTAACTAGAGTAAAATCCCATATCTAATAGCAATGATTTAGATAAATGTATACACACATTCACAATCATCCTATATATTAAAGAGGTAATATGCAAATTGACCATCACTCCAACACACAAGATGGCTGCCCCCATGTGGTCAAAGATGGCCTTCACCATGTGGACACAAGATGGCTGCCACAAGATGACCAGCAGGGGAGGGAAGTTGGGAGGGACCAGGCCTGCAAGGGAGGGCAGTTGGGGGCGACCAGCCCTGCAAGGGAGGGCAACTGGGGGGACCCAGGCCTGCAGGGGAGGGCAGTTTGCAGGGACCAGGCCTGCAGGGGAGGGCAGTTAGGGGTGACCAGGCCGGCAGAGGAGGCAATTGGGGGCAACCAGGCCTACAGGGGAGGGCAGTTAGGAGTGAGCAGGCCAACAGGGGAGGGCAGTTAGGGGCAATTTGGCTGGCAGGGAGCAGTTAGGCATCAATCAGGCTGGCAGGAGAGTGGTTAGGGGATGATTAGGCTGGCAGGCAAAAGTGGTTAGGGGCAATCAGGCAGCCAGGCAGGTGAACAGTTGGGAGCCAGCAGTCCTGGATTGTGAGAGGGATGTCCCAGATTGGAGAGGGTGTGGGCTGGGCTGAGGGACACACACACCACCACCCCTGTGCACGAATTTCATGCACTGGGCTTCTAGTCTATATATATAAAAGGCTAATATGCAAAGTGTCTTTTCAGGAGTTTGACTAGGAGACCAGGAGTTCAATCACTCGCTATGATTTGCGCTGACCACCAAGCGGGCAATGTGGAATAAAGGAAATCCCTGATTGGCTCTGATCACCAGCCAGGCCTAAGGACCCTACCTGTGCACGAATTTCGTGAACTGGGCCTCTAGTACATATATAAAGACATAAGCGCAATGATTATATTTTCAAGATCTTGTGTTCTTAATTATTTTTATATCTTCTAATTTTGAGTGTATATATAAAAATATCTTACCTTATAATAGACAAATATGCAAATTGACCGCACCTTTGCTACATCCAAGCCACACCCACCAACCAAGCCACGCCCATCAACCACGCCCACCAGGAAACCATTGCAGGGAAGCTGGGGTGTGGCGCCATCGGGGAGCCTGCACCGATCGCAGGAGCGAGCCGACCCCGCTCCTGCGATCGGGTCGCAGGGACGCTGGGGTTGCGGCAGAGCCCAAGGCCGGGAAAGCCGACCTAGGGGTCGGCTCGCTCCTGCGATCAGGTCGCAGGGACGCTGGGGTTGCGGCGGAGCCCAAGGCCACCGCCCAGGGCCAAGCCTGGACCCTGAAAGAAGGCAGAAGGCAGTGGCCACAGCCAAGGCCTGGGTCCCTGGTGCCCGCAGAAAACTGGTGCAGGCAGCCAGGTGAATGAAGGTCTATTGCACGAATCTTCGTGCAAACGGGCTACTAGTATGTATATAACTGTGTTTAATAAATTCTCCTTAAACATATATATTTAACCCTTTGCACTCACTTGCTTTTTTCTCGATTCCTTTATTCTACTTGGGATTTAATTTTTTAAATACCCCAGATTTTACAAAGCACAGCAGTAGAATAAAAAACTGGAGTTTCTTTTCATACAAACTTATTTATTTGGATTTTTTTAATATTTCAAATTATTGATACATTCAAAGAGTAATTTAAATCTCGACATCCGAGTGCAAAAGGTTAAATGCTACATTGTTTCATCCATAAATGGTCTCTGACTATCATCTCTTTTGTGAGTGTATCTTTTAATATGAAATAACTTTATGTTCTCCCTGCTATAAATTACAGGTTTCTTTATTTTGAAATTGTTGTTTTCACTTTGATTTAGGTGTGCTTCTTATAACAATTACTAGAGGCCTGGTGCATAAATTCATGCATAGGTGGGGTCTGGCCAGCCTGCTCCAATGGGGGAAGATCAAGCCAGGCTGGCTGGGGGAAGGGGCCAGGGGCAGTTGGTGTGGGGGGGGACTGATAAGGGGCGGGGCTGGCCATGAGTGGTGGGTGTGTGGGGGGCTGATTAGGAGTGGGGTGTCCAGGGGGAGGGGCTGCGGATGATTGGTGGGCCAGCCCCACCCCCGATATGGGGGAGCAATTGGGTGTGGGGCCAGCCAGGGGGAGGGGCCGTTGGCAGTTGGCATGGGGGAAGCCGATCAGGGGTGGGGCTGGCCAGGGGGCGGGGCCATGGACGGTTGGCCAGCCAGCCCCACCCCATCTTACACTTGTTTAGAATATCCTTCAAGTATTTTCTTAGATAACATGGTGTTTTTTTACTAAGTTATAGTCATCTTTCTTTTGCACTGTTCTGTAAGTGATTTTCAAATAAAGAAGCCAATATGTTTTAATGTTGAATCTGGAACCAGATTCTGTTTCTTCCAATCTGAGAGACACTTTGGAGTGTGCCTTAGTTTTTTCATATGCAAATTGAAGACAGTAAATGGATCTAACTCAAATGACTGAAATATATCACATAAAACACATGAAATGATGCTTAGCATATTCAGCAAATAGAAGTGTTAGCTTATCTTGACTGGGAGTAGAATTTTTTTTTACATGTTTTTTCTTTAACCCACTGGTTCTCTAAATGTGTTTTTTTAAAATGATTTTTTTATCTTTATTGATTAAGGTATTACATATGTGTCCTTATTCCCCCATTACCTCCCTAACCCCCCTCCATGCGCCCCCCCCCCTCCTCCCCCCCCCCCCCCCCCCCCACCGCTCATGCCCTTTCCCGCCTAATGTCTGTGTCCATTGGTTATGCTTAAATGCATGCATACAAGTCCTGGGTGTAGAATTTTTATGATAAACATTTTCTAACAATAGCCTGCAAATATTCTACCCCTACATAGCTTTGAGAGCCACAGAGAACTATGGTGATAAACTGATTTTATCTTGGCACTTAGTATTTAGAAGCTGAGGAATGACTGTAGTTTTTTTCATTAAACTGACCTTGTTTTTAGGGGAAGTCCTTAAAGAATATAGACCCATCTATCCAAGAGAGAAGAGTTGTCTTCTGTTATTTGTGCTGATAATATGCTACATAAAAATTTGCCTTTTTTTGCCTATTTTCCAAATGTACTTGGTGTAAATTTTTAACCACCATTTTATTATTGATTTCTAATCTAATTGCATATATTTACTAGGTCAAACTTTTCAATGTGCTGTTTTACATCAATAAGAATTACTTATTTTTAACTTTTTGATTAATAATTTCTGAAAGGAGCATATAAAATTTTTCAACATGATGTTAAATTTACCTACATTTTCCCTGTTATGTCTTTTCTTATTTTCTATAAATTTAAACAAATACATTATTTTACTCATAAATATGACACTTTGAGTTCTTTATTATTTTTCCATTATACAGTATCTCCTATTTGCTTAAATGATTTTCACTTTACATTCTAATCTTTTTGATACCGATATTACAGCACTAACTTTATATTTTAGCCATCTCTTTATTTCTACATTTTTTGTTTGTATTTCTATGTCAATACCTCAATATTATCTTTCTATTAAATACTTATCTCTTCCATTAAGCCTGGTAAATGAATTATTCTTTTAAAGTTTTTATTTTTTATTTTTATTATTTTTCCTGTTACTTTTAATTTATATCCCTCTACTTCTCTTGGTTATTTCATTTATTTTCTTAGAGGATTTTTAAACACCCTTTGATATATGCTTCTCAGATTAGTATGATAACATTCAAATTTTCTTTAGAAGCAAGTTCTTCCATGTTTTGCCATCCATGAGCTCAATGCTCTGGGACTTAGTCTGAAAGGTTAAGTTCCCAGGAGTCTGCTTTTGCCTCAATGTACTGAAGTGTGTGCAGTGCGGGTGACACCCAGGGCTGCTTCCTTTTCCTCTCCCTATGCATGCACTTCCCAGTCCAGTGGTTCGACAGTTCTTCCGCTTTCCTGTCATGGTCCCCAATTCAGAACCAGATCCAATATTTGTACCTTGAGGACTGTTCACCCATGAAAAACCAAATCCACTCAGGAGTTGGGGTGTGGGCTTGCCCAGATCCTAGTGTGTGGACATGTATGTCCCTATTCCCTCATGCCATTTCTAGTAGATCGGTGCGAGTCGCTGCACTCAGTAGTGGTTGCTGTTTGTTTTAGCCTCCCAGCCTAAGTAAGAGGGCTCTCACATCCTGGTTTCAGGTACTGAGCCTGGTACTTTGTCTGTCCCCATATTAGAAGAGCCACCACATAGAAGGAGACTCTTGATAACCACTGGCCAATTGTGCCCATGGCCAGGCACTCTGATTCCTGTCACAGGTTTTCTTTTGTTCCATGTCAACAGGGGTACTTAGATTTAAAAAAAAAAAAAAAAAAATATATATATATATATATATATATATATATATATATATATAGCCATATCTCCCTTTTAATACTAAAAAAAATGAAGTAGAAGTGAGTTTTAGAACTCTAAAAGTTATAATGTTTTTTAACTGGAAGTGCTTAATTAACTTATATTCTTCCTTTAGTGCTTCTATTAATAAATGTATTTCATGCTTTCTACCCCAGCTTTGAGTATGCCAAGATCAGAACAGTTTAAAATAGCTACAAGATGTCTTAGTGTTACTTGTACTAATACCTTGACGGTCCCAAAACAACATACCTTCATTCAAAATGAAAAGTCATAGCACACTCTGCCACATACTTTTTCTTTTTTGCTTCAAAAATTTCATCTTTAAATACCATAGCCTCTAGCATTGGTGGTAATTTAAAAAATAATAATTGTGGAGGACTAAAGCTACATCCTCATTTGTTTCTCATTAGATAAAATAAATAGTTAAGCAGCTATTCAAAAGTTTTTTGTCAGCCCTGGCCATGTGGCTCAGTTGCTTGGAACATCATCCCATACCCAAAGGTAGCAAATTGGATTTCCAGTCAAGGTGCATAAAGGAGGCAACCGATTGATGTTTCTCTCTCACATCGATGTTTCTCTATCTTTCTCTCCCTTTCCTTCTCTCTAACAAACAAACAAACAAAAAACAAATAAACAAACAAAAACATATCCTTGGGTGAGGATTTAAAAAAGAAAAGTTTTGTCAGTATAGGCATATTTGACCATTCAAATTAGCACTTTTTTTAAAAAATACTATTTGGTCAAGTGTTTAATCATCCCAGTCTTCAATAAAGATAATATTAATTCTTACTATGGTCACTGAAAAAATAAGTATGAGTCAGGCAGCAGTAATCACTTCATCAACCTTCTTTTTGCTATTTATAGTCACTGTGTCCTCTTTCAGTTAGAGCAGATATATTTTCTCATTAAAGATATAAAAAAGCAACAACAAAGAAATATATACAAAGATAATATAAAAGTGAATCAAAGTTTCTTGCCCCTTAGAAAGCATATTAAATTTACGAAACATACGATAAAATCTTAATATCTGATCTTGCACTAAAAAGAATTCCTGTATTTCACTGAAGAGTTCTTACTTTTTAAAAATGTATTTTCTGAGTCACAGAATGGATATACTTTTCAAAGAAAATGTCATATTGTTCTACCAAGAGATTTAAAAAAGTACAATGGTGTTAGGTGAACATTAATAAATTAATTTATAATTTGGATTGCTTTGTAGTAAAGTGTGTAAGAGGACAGCTTTGTGGGCCAGATTGCCAGGTTAAATCATGCTTCTCCCACATAACAGAATATGACCTTCAGCGAGTCATTCCACTTTTCTCAGCTTTGGTTTTTTTATGTTCCAATGGAAAAAATAATAGTACTTATAAGACTGTTGTCCAAAATAAAGGGCTAAATATATTTTAAAAACTAAGAACAATACTTTGCACATAGTTAATATTATATAATCACTAATAATTTATTATATTTGTACTAGATGCCTAGTGCACGGATTTGTGCACATTGAAAGAAAATGAATTAGAAGAAATATTTTAATATCGCTATTCGCCATTTCTCTATAACTGAAGTGTCAACCAAATTTATGACGAACAATAACAGATTGGAATACATGCGATTGGCTCCAGTGAGAGCTTTATATGTATCCTGCATGCTCAAGTCAACTTAGCCTTTTATAGATATAGTATAAACTTGCTTAATTAGACCTGCTTTCTGATTTAGCTAAACTTTTTCCAGCCCACTGAAGCATCCCAACTTCTCTTTCAGTTAATTGTCAGCAACACAGCAGTAAATATTAACAAGAAACAGATTATTATTGTAGATCACAAAGGGAGAACAAAAGGGTAAATATTTAACTGCAGCAGTGTTTGACTATATTCTGCTCAGTGAGAAAACCTGAAGTCATTTTCAAGGTTCACCATTTCTCACTTCTTTCAGTCAGGTCAAGTTTCTAAGCTTTCTAAATCTCCGTTTTCCAGCTAATGAAAAGAAAATAGGATTCTACCGAGTCTCCTATCTACCTACTCCAGGAGTTCTGTGAGGATCAAATGAGATGAGGCACGGGAAAACGCTTCACAAACATTTGGTTAAAGTGTAAAATGTTTGCACCTGGCTATAAAGCAAGTAGTGTTCCTGGGCTGAAGAAACTCCAAGGAGGCTAGTCACTAGGGAGAGGAAGCCAGGCATTGCTACGTGACGTCATTACCCGGCACCCACCGCAACCGTTTCCGCACTGGGCTGGGCTGGGCTGTGGGCCACATTTTTCGCCATGGGTGTCTGCAGCATTGGCTACAATTTGGTGGGGTGTTGCTCTGGGGTGGTGGCAGGGCCTGTGTCAAACTTGGGGGAAGCTGAGTGTTGATTTGTCAGTTCCAGGTCAATGGTGCTGGCCAGTGCTCATCAAGGCAGCTCCTGCATTGAGCATCTGCCCCCTGGTGGTCAGTGCACATCATAGCTATCAGTCAGATGGTTGGAGGGACACTTAGCCTTTCATATATATACTAGAGGCCCAGCATGTGATATAGCGCGGCCCCACCCACCTGTGCACACCCTGTCCACCCACCCGCTGTTCCACCCGCCCGCCGGCCACCAGCCTTGCTGTTATCAGAGCCTGTGGGCTGTGCAGGAGGGCTCCATGCACCTCATGGTGACTGGTTGTTTTGTTTTGGTCATGACACCTCATTGCCTTTTATTATTATGATTAGTAAAGGAAACAAAAGTTCTTGAAGTTTGCAAAATCATGTGTGTTATATTATAAATTTTCTCATCAAAGATTAAATCTTTAGTCAGTGCTATCCAATTTCAACATGAAATATCCATTTCTCACTGGTTCATCTATTTTGACCTCTGCCTCATTTTGTTTGATGAAGTTTGAGAACTTTATACTTATAAAGTTAAAAATAGAAAATATCAACATAAACTCAATCATTTTTGCCTGATTTAGATATATTTCCCTTTATCTAGAACATAAAATAATAAAGATAATAAGAATATATTATTTAAATTAGTATTTATCCATCAGAGTCTATAAAAATACTAGAGGCCCAGTGCATGATTAAATCATGCACGTGTAGGGTCCCCTAGGCCTAACCTGCCTTCCAGGCCATATCTACTGTCCCGCAAAGCCTAGCACGCTCTGCGGACACTGCTATCAGCCTGCTCCCCGCTTTTAATGGCAGGGGGTCCGCTGGTGCTGAAGCGGACACACAGCTCCCCGCTTTCGATCGTGGGGGAGCTGTCTGTCTGTCCGCTGGTGCACCAGGCCTTTCGAAAGCCTCCGGCGCAGTGAAGGCTTTTGAAAGGCCTGGTGCCTGAGCAGACAGACAGCCAGCTACCCGGCTTTCACTCCCTGCTTTTGATGGTCCGCAGCAGGATGTGGGCTCGCTGCCCTAGAGGCCCCTTCTGTGCTGCAGCACAGCCATGGCGCAGACGCTGAGCTTGCACCGCCACTGGTGACGCGAGTTCAGCATCCCGCTGGCCCAATCAGCTACCCCAGCCACCCCAAGTCCCACCCCCTGCGCCTCCCACTGGCCCAATCATGGGCGTAGCGGAGTGATGGTAATTTACATATTACCCTTTTATTATGTAGGATTAATGCCCAGTCTTGAAATAATGATCCCTTTATAGTATATTTACTTTATGCCATATTTGCTTTTTCAAATAACTAGTAGAAATTTATGACACTCTGTGACACAATTTTGAATAAGTGTCCAGTGAGGGTTAATTTTATTTCTCAACCTTACTGGGCTACTCGACACCCATATATCTGGTTAAACATTATTTCTGATTGTGTCTGTGAGCATGTTTCCAAAAAAGATGGGTATTTGAATTGGTGGACTGAGTAAAGTAGATAGCCCTGACCAAAGTGAATGGGTATCATCCAATCCACTAAGGGCTTGAGGATCAAATGAGATGAGGCAAAAAGGAAGGGGAAGGTCAAACTCATTCTATGCCTGATTGCTTTAACTGGGACACTGGTCTTCTTCTCCTGCTGTTTGTGCTCCTGGTTCTCAAGCTTTCAAACTTGGACTAGAATCTACACCATATGCTTTCTGATTTCAGGCATTCAACTATAACACTGGCTTTTCTGGGTCTCAGATTTGCAGATAGTAGAGCATTGGATTTCTCAGCCTCCATAATCAGTGAGCCAATTCCTTATAATAAATATCAAAATTAAAGCAGTGCTCAAAGGGTAATGAAACAAAGCAATACAGAAACTAGCCTGAAGAAACCCCCACCCAACTCTGAAAAAAGTTGACCATCACAATGTATTAACAAATTTATAAAACTTCATTTAACTGTATACTTAAAATGGATAGATAGATGATAATTAGATAGATGATAGACAGATGAATAGATAATAGGCAGATAGATAGATAGAAAATATATAAATGTATTATAACCATGAATACAATATTATTCATGTTTTCACATAGATAAAACATCTAGTAAATAAAGAGAGAGAAAAAGGGAAAAGAAAAAACTTATCCATGTAGTATAATACCAAAAAATATATGTAGAAGGAATGGTATAATTACATAATCACCATCTTGCAACCACCACAGTAATAATAATTTCATAATATTCAATAGAATTAATAAATGAATTCAATAAAGTTTATTCAATATAATTCAAAAATTAATTCAATAAAATACTTATATAATTTCAAGCTGCTTATCCACAAGTTATCCATATATATAAAACCCTAATATGCAAATAGACTGAATGGTCGAACAACTGAACAACCAAACACTATGGTCACTATGATGTGCGCTGACCACCAGGGGGCGCGCATGGAACATGGTGGGCATTGGCTGTAGCAGAATGGTGGAGCAGGTGAGTAGGGGCACCAGACCAAGGCAGGGCGCCAGTCGCTGTCATCAGGACAAGCCTCTGATGGTTACTGAAAATTCTTTGCTCCCACATGCCGCGGTCCCGCTGGGTGCTTGCACCTGCTGCCGGCCCCCAGCCCCTGCCCCGTTCATTCAGTGCTGTCAGTGGGTGCGAGCAGCGGCTGCTGCCCTGATCGCCCCTGAGGGCTTCTCCACCTCCTCCTGCTCCTGAGGGGCAATTGGGGCCAGCAGCCACCATTCACACCCACTGCTGGCACCAGACCCAATCGCTCTGCCCTGTCAGTGGGTGAGAACAGGGCCGGCGCCATCAGCGCATGGGAGTGGCGGTGGCAGGATCAGGGCTGCCAGCAGACAGGGGAGCAGGGGCTGTGGTGGGAGGGGATGGGAGGGGCACAGAGGATGGGCCAAGACCCAACCCTGTGCCCACCACAGCCCACAATTCCTTTTAAGGTGCATGAATGCGTGCACTGGGCCCCTAGTTTGTTAATAACAAGAAAAATAACAAAGTTACTTTATCATGCAGAAACTTGACAGTCACTTTTTAATTGAATCTACATTCTACAGTATCTGCTAGGATGCAATGAAAATAACACAGTATCCAAATCTAAGATAGACAACTTGAAGCAACACTTGAGAAAACATCAGACAAATATAAATTGAGGGATATTCCACAAAATTACTTGCTCATATCTTCAAAAATGTCAAGGTTATGAAAGTCAAGAGAAGATGAAGGAGTAGGAGACTAGAGAGCCATAACAACTGGTGCATTGCATGATCGAGGATTGATTCATAGGGCAACTGAAAAAACATGAATGGAGCTCTCTGGGTGAGTGGTCTGCAGTTCCTTGTGCTATTCCCACAGACATTTTGTAGATTTAAATTATTCCAAATTATATTTTTTGAGAGATAGATGGAAAACTCACAAAAATAAAGTTACCTACAATTGCAGGGGAAAGAGGTAGTGCATATGGAGAAACAGAAAAGGAACTGGACAGAAGCTAGAATTATCTGCATATAATACGTATGTAGATATGACCTGGAATTTTGAACATATACAAAGCAAAATTGGGTTTTTTATAAGTTATCCATAAACATTGAAAGCAAAATAAAAGGAATGAACCAAATTGCACATCTAGTGGGATAATCACAAAATAACATTAAAACACAGAGATTTGACTATTGGTATATCCTAGAAAGAAAAAAAAAACTTTAAAAAATATTAAACTCTTCTCTGTAGTTTGTTTTTTGTGATAGTGATGTTAATTTTATTCTGAGTTAGTGTGTATGTATGTGTGGGCCATGGGTTAAATTAAATGAGTAATTGTGTTATTGTCATTGAAAACAGAAAAAAGAGAGATATAAATGTAAGACAGATGAGTTTAACAACATCTCTCTGGTTCTTAATTTAAATTGGAAATGATAATAAGAATTAATGATATGTTTTGTTAAAATGTGCATATTTTATAGCTGAGTCTACAGAAAAGACCAACCAGATACCATTCTGACTAAGAATTGGGATCCTTAGAAAACTGTAATGGAAAACCTGAGTCAGGAAATGCCCAAGATGAGTCTATACCATATTGTCATAGTAGAAAACAAGGAAGCTATCAAAACTGCCTCTCAAATGGACTCAAGGGCCAAAGCCTGAATTTTTTTTTCTTTTATATTTTTTTGAAAAAAAATGTCTATTATATAGATAACTGGATTTGTTTTCAATAAATGAAATTATTTTCAAAACTTTTTAGTATAAATATAGCATTTTTAATTAATCTTATTTTTTTAATTACATGATGTTTCCTCCTATCATGTTCACAGATTTTCTCTAAAATATAATTATGGTTTAAAGCAATCTATCTAATAAAAGAGTAATATGCAAATTGACCATCACTCCAACACACAAGATGGCTGCCCCCATGAGGTCAAAGATGGCTGCCCCCATGTGAACACAAGATGGCCGCCACAAGATAGCCAGCAGGGGAGGGCAGTTGGGAGGGACCAGGCCGGCAGAGGAGGGAAGTTGGGGGCGACGGGGCCTGCAGGGAAGGGCAGTTGGGGGGGACCCAGGCCTTCAGGGGAGAGCAGTTAGGGGTGACCAGGCCTACAGGGGAGGGCAGTTAGGGGCAAACAGGCTGGCAGGGGAGCAGTTAGGTATCAATCAGGCTGGCAGGGGAGTGGTTAGGGGATTATCAGGCTGGCAGGCAGAAGGGGTCAGGGGCAATCAGGAAGGCAAGCAGGCAAGCAGTTGGGAGCCAGCAGTCCTGGATTGTGAGAGGGATGTTTGACTGCCTGTTTAGGCCCAATCCTACCGGGATTGGGCCTAAACAGGCAGTTGGACATCCCTTGAGGGGTCCCAGATTGAAGAGGGTGCAGGCTGGGCTGAGTGACACACACCCCATGCATGAATTTCGTGCACCAGGCCTCTAGTTTATACATATTTAGGAATAGATTATGTGTGTGTGCTCATGTGTGTGTATAAGTATAATATATAGGGGGAAAATGTATATCTGAGTAGTGATCAAATAAGGAAGATAGGGGAAAGCCTGGTTGCAATATCCATCTAGACAAAGATCTACTCTCAACCTCCAAGTTCACAATGAGTGTAAATAGGCAGGTGCATCTCAGAAAGAGCAGAATTCCCCTGCTTCTTTTGATTGTTTTGTTCTTAGACAAAAAGTAGATATTTTGTCTAAGAAGATTTCAAGTGAGGATGTGATGGTGGGGGTGGGGTGGCTCTGTGCCTGCAGCTGCAGAGCTGACCACGTGAGCTGGGACAGATGTAATTCACAGCCAAATCCTAGGAGCCTATAGCGTTAGCAAAAGCTGGCCCGCGGATTGGCAATGAACATAACCAGATCAGAGTTATAGCAGCTACAGATCCCTCCGTTGCAAGGAGCAACTCAGGTGGACCAGGGAATGCAGAAGTAGAGGGGAAGTAGAGGTCCCCCCTCTCTCAGGCAATGAAGATGAATAACCTCTTTTACTCCTACTTCCACCCCCGATTTAGCTGAGACAAGCAGGGTGTGAAGGAGGTTATGTAAGAGACTGGACCACGGAACATTTATTGGTCTAAATTTACAATATAAGATTAAAAATTCCTCCCTCTCCCACAGTAAATTATGGGATGGAACTTTTGAAGATGATCAAATCAGTCACATAGAATAGAAGAAATCTCTTTTTTGGCATGTTTGAATTGTTGTTTGAGGTTTATACCAGTGCTTCGCCACAGACTCCTAGGATTTCTTTGGCTGTGACTTTCATCTGTCCCAGCTCACATGGTCAGCGCTGCAGCTGCAGGCACAGAGCCGCCTCACCCCCACCATTGCACTCTCACCTGAAACCTTCTTAGCCAAAATGTCTACTTCTTCTTGCCTAAGACCTAAGAAATAAAAGGAAGCAGGAGATTTCTCAGTCTCAAGGTCTCCCTCTGCCATCAACATGCACCATTAAATTGGTAAACTGACACTCCAGGTTGATACAGGTGCTAGCTTTGAGATCACACTTTTTCAGAATTCTTAAAATGGAACAGGGGTACAAGTCTTTAACTCTATCTGTTGTATCACCAGCATGTGTCTAATACTCATCTATCTTGGATGAAGAAAATTAGGATACATATCTGATCACTTTGCTCTCATGCTATTTACCTCCCCAACTTTTCCTTTTTACAATCCTGGCCTGGTCACCCCTTAACTGCCCTCCCCTGCAGGTCTGGTCAACCCTAACTGCCCTCCCCTGCAGGCCTGGTCGCCCCCAACTGCTCTCCCCTGTAGGCCTGGTTCCCCCCCCCAACTTCCCTTCCCTGCTTGTGGTGGCCATCTTGTGTCCACATAGGGGCAGCCATCTTTGACCACGTGGGGGCAGCCATCTTGTGTGTTGGAGTGATGGTCAATTTGCATATTACTCTTTTATTAGATAAGAGGATGGCCCCTTTACCCTTGTTTAGTATAATAATTTTGAGCAGTATTTGTTAGCTACAACAAGGGAAGTTCTGATCAATACTTCATTGTGATAATTTTAAGTTCTTATTTTTGTTACAGTGTTTTGTGAGTAATAAAAGTTGCTGGTTTGTCTCTTTCCTTTTTTATTAGCATAGCACATAATAGTCCTTTAATGGATAAAAATCTTTTCCTACAACTTAATAACTTAAAAGATTATTTTCCTAAAATTTTATATTTAGCATATTGAAAAAAAAGAACCATGGAAATTTTAGAACTGATAAAAACCCAAGATATAATCAAATTTAATGTCCCTCCCAAATATTTATTTGTTGTTATGTAAACAGCAGGGCAAATTTCAACTTTCTGAGTGGTTAGCCTGGATTTTTTTCTTAATGTAAACCTGGAGAAGGTTAACAAACTTAACTGACCAGCTAGCTATACTGAATTTGAGATGTCCTTTAATGTTTTGCTATAAATATAAACTGCATTGAATGATAAATGCAGTAAGATTAATTAAAATTAATAGAGAAAAAAATTATACAAACTAGTATTGAAAGTAATATACTTGCCTGATTTCTTTTAAGAATATCTCTGTATTTCCTGATGGCAGTGAAAACAATTTTTAGTTGTACTAGTTCAGAATCTAAACAAAAGACTATTCCATGAAATACGTGATCATTTATAATTGTGGCTGAAGAAAGAACAAAATTCTGGTAAGAATTCTGCTGATTAGAAAATTAAGTTAGCAATAAAAAATCATATGTTGATTGTATTACATTTGCAATGAAAAAAATAAAAAAAATATTTTCTGCTTTCCCATAAAATATAAAAAATATTGTAACTAAGCTTTTTACAGCCTTTGCCTAAATCACAACTATAAATCAAAAGTATAAAAAGAAATTTGCTGATGAATTTTAAAAAATTCAGTAATGTTGCTTTTAATGGAAACCAATTAAAATGCAAGAAAATATTACAGCTTCAGGCATATATGTAGCTTATATACTATGTTTGTAAACATGTTCTGAATATAGATCATGCAATAAAAAGACAGAGTTTGCAAATATCATTGATCAAGTTAATAAAGCTAGTTAATCAATTTGCACATCTATAGTATTTGTCACAAATGGTACGAGGTGCTGAATTTAGAGCTATGCCCTCAAGAGGTTTAGAAAATAATAGCAGTGCAATGTAATAAGTGTACTGAGCAGTTAATCAGTTAAACTAAAAATCTACTTAAAATGTAATATTCAAAATCTCAGAGTTATGTGGGAAAGAAAATAATTTATGTTAGCCTAAAAATTGGCCAAAAGCAAATTGGCTACCCAGACATTTAAAAAATACATAAAAGCAAGTATATTAAATCACCGCTTTATACACTTTAAGTATATGAAATTTTGTTTGTCAAGTATACCTTCATAAACCTGGGGGGAAATAAAAGTAAGTAGTAAGTATGCTCCTTGAAGCTAAGGTGCCATATGAAGCTAAGGCACTAGATACAAGAAACTATAGACTCTCAGGAACATGTCCTGCATGCCTTTCAACAAAATGCCATATCATATTATTTTCCTCCCTAAAGACATAAAATATTACATAAGCATATGAAAAACAGCACCTGCTCTGCTAGAATAAATCTGAATCTGACAGATGAAGAGTAAGGACAAGTGTGAAGTCTCCAGGAAATATAAACTACCAGATGTGCTGTTTGCCAACCCTTTTACCCCATGAACCTATGCTCTGGCTGCTGAAGTCATCATCATCCATTGAAAAGAATGGCTCACTTCCCATCTGCTAGGAAATTAAAATTATGATCACACAAATATTAGTTATTAAATTTTGAGAAGTCAATGGACATTCCACAACTGTTCAAATATAACTATGTTTTGTCACCATAACAGAGTTCTATAGATGTAAGATGGAAAAAAAATTCATTTCTGTTATTGCAGACATGATCTTGGAAAGATTTAATTCTTCACTATCTCTATTATTAAAATGTCACTGATAGGATCTTAACCCCTACATTTGTTGTTATATTCTTAGTGTTGCTTTTGTAAATGTATCTTCTGGTATAGAATTTAAATTTTGGATAGGGTAGAAATGTGGTCTGAAGATGGAAGTGTTTGGAATGTCTCAGGTAAATAAATGCTAAAAGTTGTATGATACTGCTATTCAGTCTTTTATGTTTTCCTATGTGATGATTCTAATAAAGGTAGAACCAAGAAAAGGTCAGTGCGTTAGGGTCTTTATTAAGAATGTCAAAAATGGTGAGGTATTCTGTACTGATTGCAGAAACACTGTAATCCACTTGAATCTTAAAATTCATATTGAAAATAATTATTTCCTAATGTTGCACAATGAAGCGTTGAACATGAATTTCTCTTGGAGAGCCATAACTGTTTCCATATGCAACATACATCTGGTTAGGAAACAGAATCGTTCCATGCCCATTTATCAAAACCAAGGCCTTCTATCAACTGGCTACTGTATTTTTCCAAGCTCATCTCTCATTACCACCCAACATGTCCATTGTCTTCTAGGTACCATCCAACTGGAGGGACTAATGGTTGCTGAAGGTGATTGACTGGGGCTTGGCCTATGGCTGTTAGGCATGTTATGTTTGTAGTGATTTGCCTACCCTCTTTACTCTTGGGAATAAATGCAAGAGAATCAAATTAGCCTAAGGGCATTGTGACTATATGTTTCAGAGCAGGGTTTTGCCTTTCATGAAACTTATTTAGAAATCCGATTTCCTGAAATTTTCATGCTTCCAATTTTAGTATCTTCTACTGTCTTAGCAGCATATGACACTGAGAAATGGTATTAAATAAATACAAAATGGATTAGAGACTTAAATGCATAGCTCAAAATCACAAAACTCCAAGAAGAAAACATAGGCAGTAAAATCTCTGACATTTCTCTTAGCAATGTTTTTGTAATATATCTCCTTAGGCAAAAGAAATTAAAAATAAATAAATAAACTAATGAGACTGCATCAAACTAAAAAAGTTTTTGCACAGCCAAGGAAACCATCAACAAAACAAAAAGACTACCTACTAAATGGGAGAACATATTTGCCAATGATACATCCACGGAAGGGTTAATATCCAAAATATATATTTTTAAAAACTCATATAACTTAACACAAAAAAAATGAACAATCCAATTTAAAAAGTGGGCACAAACCCTCACTCGCTGCCCGCTCGCCCTGCCACTCCTCAGAAATGCTTTGATTACACAGTCTTTTGCCAGATTAGGCCCGTGTCTAGGGCACTGACTCCTCATTTCACTTGGGCTTATGCCAAAGATGTAAAATTTGGTGCAGAGGCTCGAGCCTTAATACTTCAAGGTGTAGACCTTTTAGTCGATGCTATAGCCATTACTATGAGGCCAAAGGGAAGAACAGTGATTATTGAACTGAGCTGGGAAAGTCCCAAAGTAACAAAAGATGGTGTGACCATTGCAAAGTCCATTGACTTAAAATATAAATATAAAAATATTGGCGCTAAGCTTGTTCAAGATGTTGCCAATAATACAAATGAAAAGGCTGGGGATGGCACCGCCATTGCTACTGTGCTGGCATGCTCCATTGCCAAGGAATGCTTTAAGAAGATTAGTAAAGGTGCTAATCCAATGCAAATCAGGAGAGGTGTGATGTTATCTGTTGATGCTGAAATTTCTGATCTTTAGAAGCAGTCTAAACCTGTGACAACCCCTGAAGAAATAGCTCAGGTTGCTACAATTCCTGCAAATGGAGACAAAGAAATTGGCAACATAATTTCCTAGGCAATGAAGAAGGTTGAAAGGAAAGGTGTCATCACAGTAAAGGATGAAAAACACCGAATAATGAATTAGAAATTATTAAAGACATGAAGTTTGATCGAGGTTATATTTCTCCATACTTTATTAATACAGAAAAAGGTCAGAAATGTGAATTCCAAGATGCATACATTCTATTGAGTGAAAAAATTTCTAGTGTTCAGTCCATCATACCTGTTCTTGAAATTGCCAATGCTCACCATAAGCCCTTGGTCATAATTGCTGAAGATGTTGATGGAGAAGCTCTAAGTATGCTTATTTTGAATAGGCTAAAAGTTGGTCTTCAGTTTGTAGCAGTCAGAGCTCCAGGTTTTGGTGATAATAGAAAGAACCTGCTTAGAAACATGGCTATTGCTCCTGGTAGTGCAGTGTTTGGAGAAGAAGGATTGACTTTCAATCTAGAAGATGTTCAGCCTTATGACTGAACATGGAGCGGTCATTGTGACCAAAGATGATGCCATGCTCTTGAAAGGAAAAGGTGACAAGACTCAAATTGAAAAATGTATTCAAGAAATCATCAAGCAGGTAGACATTACAACTAGTGAATATGAAAAGGAAAAACTAAATGAATGCCTGGCCAAGTCTCAGATGGAGTAGCTATGCTGAAGGTTGGTGGGACAAGTGATATTGAAATGAATGAAAAGAAAGAGAGTCACAGATGCCCTCAACGCTACCTGAGCTGTTGTGGAGAAAGGCATTATTCTGGGAGGGGGCTGTACCCTGCTTCAGTGGATTCCAGCTTTGTACTCATTAACTCCAACTAATGAAGATAAAAAAATTGGTACAAAAATTATTAAGAAAGCATTAAAAATTCCTGCAATGACCATTGCTAAGAATGATTTTAGTGTTTGTCATCACCCAATGAGAAGTGAAGAAGTCTTTCTGTGGAGAGTAAGAAGTCTTTCTGTTGAGGGATCATTGATAGTTGAGAAAAGTATGCAAATTTTTTTAGAAATTGGTTATGATGCCATACTTGGAGATTTTATGAATGTGGTGGAAAAAGGAATCATTGATCCAACTAAGGTTATAAGAACTGCTTTACTGGATGCTGTTGGTGTGGCCCCTCCGTTAACAACAGGAGAAGTTGTGGTCACAGAAATTCCTAAAGAGGAGAAGGACCCTGGGATGGGTGGGATGGGTGGGATGGGAGGAGGGATGGGAGGTGGCATGTTCTAGCCCTAGAATAGTGCTTTACCATCATTACTGAGAACTGTGAGAGGAAGCTCAGGGCAGACTCCTCACCTATAACTTCAGAGAAGTCAGGTGAAGGAAATGATTGAAGAAAAGCTAGCTGATGTTCAAGAAAATCACTCTAACCATCAGTTACTGATTTCAGTTGACAACATACAATGGTTTACTGCTGTCATTGTCCATGCCAACCGATAATTTATTTTGTATTTTTGAATAAAAATACATCTGTACATCCCTTATAAGTGCAAGAGCCATGTACCAATGTACTGCTTTCAACATAAATCACTGAGGCATTTTTACTACTATTCTGTTAAAATCAGGATTTTAGTGTTTGTCATCACCCAATAAGAAGTGAAGAAGAAGTCTTTCTGTGGAGAGTAAGAATATTTGTGTACAAAGTAGAGAAATATCCAATTATGTGACCTTTGTGTAATAAAAATTTGTTTGAAGTTTAAATAAATAAGTAAATAAATGAATAAGTAAATAGTGGGCACAAGACCTGAATAGACACTCCTCCAAAGAGCACATTCAGATGGCCAATAGATATATGAAAAAAAAGATGCTCCACATCACTAATCAACAGAGAAATGCAAATGAAAACCACAATGAGGTACCACCTCTTTGAGAGAGATACCACCTATCTAGCACCACCTGTCAGAGAGACTACCATCAATAAGTCAACAAACAGGAAGTGGTGCTGAGGATATGGAGAAAATGGAACCCTCATGCACTGTTGGTGGGAATGCAGACTGGTGGTGCCCCTACAAAAAACAATATAAAGGTTCCTCAAAAAATTAAAAATGGAACTGTCTTATGACCCAGTGATTCAACTTCTGAGTATATATGAGAAGAAACCCAAAACACTAATTCAAAAGGATATATGCACCCCTATGTTCACTGTAGCATTATTTAAAACTAGAGGCCCGGTGCACAAAATTCATGCATGGGTGTGTGCTTGTGTGTGTGTGTGTGTCCCTCAGACCAGCCTGCACCCTCTCCAATATGGGATCCCTCTCACAATCCAGGACTGCTGACTCCCAACCACTCGCCTGACTGCCTTCCTGAGTGCCCCTAACTGCTTCTGCCTGCCAGCCTGATCCCTCTCACAATCCAGGACTGCTGGCTCCCAACCACTCGCCTGACTGCCTTCCTGAGTGCCCCTAACCACTCCCCTGCCAGCCTGATCAACACCTACCTGCTCCCCTGCCAGCCCGATTGCCCCTAACTGCCCTCCACTGCCAGCCTGGTCACTCCTAACTGCCCTCCCTTGCCAGCCTGGTTGCCCCTAACTGTCTTCCCTGCAGGCCTAGTTGTCCTCAACTGCCCTCCCTTGTAAGCCTGGTTGTCCCCAACTGCCCTCCCCTGAAGGCCTGGTCCCTCCCAACTGACCTCCCCTATAAGCCTGGTTGTCCCCAATTGCCCTCCCCTACAGTCCTGGTCCCCCCCAACTGACCTCCCCTGTAAGCCTGGTTGTCCCCAACTGCCTTCCCCTGCAGGCCAGATCCCCCCCAACTGCCCTCCCCTATAGGCCTGGTTGCCCCCAACTGCCCACCCCGGCAGGCCTGGTCCCCCCCCACTGCCCTCCCCTGCATGCCTGGGTCCCCTGCAGGCCTGGTCCCTTCCAACTGCCCTCCCCTATAGTCCTGTTCCATCTCCCCCCCCCCCACAACTGCCCTCCCCTGCAGGCCTGGTCCCTCCCAACTGCCCTCTCCTGTAGGCCTGGTCACCCCTAATTGCCCTCCCCTGTCAGCCATCTTGTGGTGGCCATCCTGTGTCCACATGGGAGCAGCCATCTTTGACCACATGGGGGCAGCCATCTTGTGTGTTGGTCAATTTGCATATTACTCTTTTATTAGATAGGATAGCCAAGATATGAAAATAACTCAAGTGCCCATCAATAGATGAGTGAATAAAAATGTTGTGGTACATATACACAATAGAATATTACTTTGCCATAAAAGAATGAAATCATACCATTTGCCACGGCGTGAATGGAACTAGAAGTTATTTATTGTGCTAAGTGAAATAAGTCAGGTAAAGAAAGGCCATATGATTTTACTTACATGTGGAATCTAAAGAATAAAATAAATGATCAAACAAAATAGAAACAGGCTTCTAGATGCAGAGAACAGACTGATGGTTGTCAGAGCACAGGGGGTTGGAGGACTGGGTGGGAAAAGTGAAGGGATTAAGAAGTACAAATTGGTAGTTAAGAAATAGTCATGGGCATATAAAGGCACAGCACAGGGAAATATTCAATAATATTTTAATAGTTATGTAGAGTTGCAGGTGGGTACTTGAAATATTGAGGGGGGCGGGGATCACTTTGTAAAATATATGGTCTAACCACTATGCTGTATACATGAAACTAATACAAAATAATATTGCATGTCAATGATAACTGAAAAAATAAAATATTTTTTTAAAAAAGGTTCCAGAGAAACTGACTAGCAAGAGTCACTACTCATTTGAGTAAGTCAGACTGTATGTTTCTTTGTACTTGTTTCTGAAAACTCAAAATTTGCCACTGCATGCACTTTTTAATGGTTAAATAAATGGTTTGAAACCCCAGAAGAAGTTAGATCACATAGCTCTTGGAAGACTATCTTGTAAATGATAGCAGGAATTTTTTATTTATTTAATTTTTTTGGTGAGCTTTGAAAATAAAATAAATTATTTACCTGTAAAAAAATTAAAATGAAACAGCCGTATTCTGCTATACAGGTGTGGCACAGAGGAGTGTAGTGTAACCAACTGAGATAATGAAGTGAGAGAGGGGCAAGAAAGTTGAAGATGAGTGCAAGGGAGTAAATATAATGATGGACTAAGAAATGTAAGCTGATAAGGAGAGAAATCAAGATGAGAGGGGAGTAAAAGAAAATAAAGATGTGGTAAGATCAGATGAAGGGATTGAGGAAGAAAATTGGAAAATTGATGGATTTATGAAATGAGAGAGAGAGAGAGAGAGAGAGAGAGAGAGAGAGAAAGAGAGAATGAGAGAGAGGATGCCATTGGCATATGGTGGCTAGGTTATGATCCCATGATAGGTATATGATCCCATTGTTATTGCAACAACACAGGTAATGAATATTGTCTTGTACCTGATATTCAAAGATAACGGGTCGGAGGGAAGAGGAAGGGAAAATGGTCTAGAAACAGCAATTTGTATCAAGGGCAATATTCGCCCACTTTCAAGCCTAGTGGTATGAGAAAGGACTGCGGAGGAAGCAGCGATCTCAAGGGAGATTTAAATTGCTGTTAGAGCAGGAAGTAAAGGGAACATTCAGAAAAAGCTGGAAAATATGGGGAATTTATTTTCTACAAATGTACTGTGTGTTCCAGAGGACTTTCAGAAGTTGGGAATGGCTAAGCGATAAAGAGAGAATTGCAAGTGTGGACTGTCTTCAGTGACATTGAGTGCAGAAGATGGGGATGACCTGGGAGTTTGGGCTTCCTCACTTGTATAATCAGGATAGAGAAATGTTGATATTATTTCTGGTGGACTCAAGACAGAGTGGAGGCAAGGCCACAATTCTTGGGAGAAAAAATGAGATTAATATAGTCAATGGCCTCCTCTACCTTCTTGTATTAGGAAAAGTAGAAACTAGAGAAGGGAAAATCTTACACCCTGAGGCTTTCCTTCATTCCTGGGGATGGAGGCTTGGAGTTCTAGATCGGGGCCTTCTTACTCTTTTTGACTCCTACAGATTGATTTTCCTCCTAAGTGACCTCAACACCTGAATAACCATGACTATCTAAATGGTTCTTCCTCAACTCCAGTAACCAAGTGGTAGAGCCAGGATTTCTTTGAACTGCACTCATCTCTTATGACATGATTACAAGTTTTCCTACAATTTGTGTTATTTCTTTTTTCCACTCTGAAATTTCTTCATGTTGATGAAGTAACTCTATTATCTTTTTACTCACATAATGCATGAAAAGGTGACCGTCCAAATTCAATGACTATTCAAAAGAACAACTCCAAACTGGCCAGCATCTTTCTAAGACAGATAGAATAATGGAACACCTAAGGGATCAGTTTATAAGCCACTAACCTCTTTATATCTGCTAAAAGAAGTATTATTGTGTAGCTATCAGTGAACGGTAAGTAAAATTTAAAGGTACAAAAAACAGTTTAAGCATGAGAATGGGTATCTACTCACATTTTTTAAATTCAATGACAATATTACCACCAAAAAATTTGGGTAGAACATTGCAATTTACACCTTAATTTCATGTTTGATTCTTGCACAGTACTGAATACCTGTTATTTTTACTGCTTTGCCAATAAGAAAAGTGGATTTCAAAGAGGTTAAGGGCTTACAAGTGCACTGTGCTGAAACTCAGCTTTCTGATTACATTGTATTTACCTTTTCAGAATAGTCAATACATTGAAAGGAGAAGGCAACTTAGAGTCTGAGTCTTCTGGATCCCAGTCAGCAGTCCTTAACTAGAACTCTGTATGCAAAGGACAATTTGGAGCATTTGACATAATTGATTTAGTACATAATATTTAAATTTCTAGTTTTCTTTTTATATGAGTGGGCCAGCTTTATAATAAGTGCACTTGTTCTCTCTCTCTCTCTCTCTCTCTCACTCAGCTAATATAATTCCTGTATGATTATTTCATTTTGTTCTATTCTATTATTTTATTATTTTGATTTAAAATTGTAAGCAATAGATGTGAATGGTAATAGACATACAGACTGTTTTTCAATGTCTCTAGAAATTCATTTTAAAAATCTCTGGAATGGCTGATTTGGTTCACCACACTGAAATCATAATGTTAGTTATACATGTCTCAGGGGGTGTATATAATTTAGAAAATGTTGACATGGAATTTGCATATAGACAGTATTTGGATATTAAATATATTAATTACATTCCATGAATATATCCCCATTTCACTTTAATTGTGGCAAGAATATGATTATTCCTGTACTTATAAAATACAAACAGACTGGTCCCCTTTTTTAAATTTTGCGTTACTACAAATAGTGGAGAAATATATTTAAATATACTTATCTATGCATTAGATAAAAAGTAAAATAAAATTTTATGATAAAATGTCCTAGCTTTATCTTGATGTAAAGATTTCTAATATATAACCACTGTAACTTTGAGAACGTTGAGACCCCTATTAAATGTTAAGGTGACTACCAGGAAGTGGTTCATTGTAATAGCCTACAAAGAAAAGAAATACATTAAATAGGAGTGCCACTTTATGGTATTTTTTTCTCCATAAAACCATACAACTAATTCACTTTCACTCAAATAATGAGTAAATTATTCATGAATAGGGACTTGAAACACACCAACTTGAATATTTGAGAAATAAATTAATAAGTAAACCACAGTTTAATCATCTACATGATTAAATTAGTTTGAAGGTGTTCTCTTTCAAAAGGTAAGAAATATATGCAAGGTATACCACACCCTAATGTTATTAATTTTGTTTCAAATTCAATGGGGGTTCATAGTCCCATTCGAATATTTTTTGGATAGTGAAAATGCAGGATTTACACTTTCTCAATGTTCCATTTCCATAGAATTATTAGGAACCAGAAGCATTACAATTCAACCTGCTAGAAGAATCTTCAAGTCTGCCAGCCTATCCATTTGGATGCATTGTTCATATAGAAAAAAATATTAATCTCTTCTAATTCAGGAACACTATCATTTTCTAGTACTTTCTGAATTCTTTTCCCACCCACATAAAATCTAATACAATGTAATGTCTCCTGGGACAATGAGTTTACAATATATATGTAACCATCCGCAAGAAGGAACATGATGTCTACAATTTAGCAACAAGCCAAAGATGATAATAAAATCATTAATTCTATCAATATATATGCTAATAGAAAAGGAAAATTGGATCTATGCCTGGTGTCACATTTTCTCTGATAAGAAATTAGAGAAGAGAAATTAAATCTGACAAATCTTAGCCTTTATAGACCAACATCAAAATTGTAGTGTAGAGTACACAATAAATGGCAGAATGCTTCTTCATTATACTGCGCTTTTGTTAAGCCAGGGTGAATAGCATCTGCCTGGCCAACAAAGTGATCCACTACACCCCAGAGCAGCAATTTTCAACCTTTTTCATCTCATGGCACACATAAACTAATTACTAAAATTCTTCAACACACCAAAAAATATATTTTTGCTGATCACACACACACACACACACACAGGGACACACACAAACACACACACAAGTATTTTGATTCATTCACACTGGACAGCTATTGTTGTGTTGGCTGTTGTTGTTGTTGTTTTTTTTTATTTGACAATTTAAAGGAAAAGAGGTCAGTGCTCCTGACTAAATAGTCAGGTATTGCATGTTATAAAAATTATTGTAGCCTACTGTTAAAAACCGCTGTCCCAGAGGAATCCTTAAAAAATATAGTACAAAATAAAGGCCATAATGTGAGCAAAAATCAAGCTGACAAGCCTACACTAATTATCTTGGGTATTACAACACTACTAATGAAGCTGCAGTCTGAAAGATAATAGAGGTGAACTCATTAGCAATACCTTGAACTAATGTTTGGAGAGCATTTATTGCCTGCTAGTCCTTAACATAGCTCGATATTTACAGCAGCATATTAAACAGGGATCAAACTTGATTTGTGAGCATTTTTTAAAACCACTTGGTATAAATGACTTCATTTGGGGGAAAACAAATATAAATAAATTGGTGAGCATATAAGACTTTAAGGACAAAGATCATGCAACTGGTGAAATACCAGTAACTATATTTAAAATGTTTCACTTTTGAAAGAACTTGAAAGTATATCCAAAGTCAGCCTTGGAAATTTTTCCATTAAACTTTACCCATATAAATGAACAAAAAGTCTATAAGAGACATTGAGATATATTTTAGCTTTTACTATATAGTTTGATTATTGTTAGTGAAATTTAAATTTATTTTAGTAAAACCAATGAAAATATTTTCTACTATTTTATATTTAAACAATAAATGACTTCTGCGTTTAGGAAATAACAATGGCATAATAAGTATTACCAGGTTCAGTTGGTTACTTTTAGTTTAGTTTGCTTGCTGATTTGTGTGTAGGGCATAATTGAAATAATCAGGAACATATCTCCTTTATTTTGATTTAGCAATATCTATTTTCGTTTCCTCCTTCCTTAGCTCTGCTCATCTTACAGAGGCACACATACATATACAATTAAGAATCTATGTAAATGTCCAACAAGAAGCCTCATCAACTTTGAAAAGGCACCATTGTCAATGACTATGTGATGGCACTCTAATAATATTTTGTTTCACAAATATGTAATATGTAGTGCTCTCTCCACTTTCCTGTAGATCTTTCCTGTGGAAATTGTCCTGTAGTAAATTTGTGCATAAATTTTATTCTCATTTTATTCAAACTATAGAGTAATCATTCATCCGTTGTTCAGGGTCTGCCGGTCAGCCCCGGCAAAAACTCAAAGACCTAAAGTAACCACAAAGGATGTTCTGAAATTAAAACTTTAACTAAAAGCAGTTACGGTGGGTAGTCACATCCTAGACCAGTATCTTCCCTGACAAGGTCAATCTTTACCTTCACTGGGCCTATTGTCTTTTTGCATCTACAATAACATATCTTTGGTTAGGGTAACTTGTAACTTCCCTTTTTTCTGGACTCCTCAGGGCACAACCAAATGCCCTGGGCACCAGGACAGATACCACAAATTCCTTCATTGTTATTGTTACCTTATTATTATCATGTTAATGGTTGACTATTAACTCTCCTGAACCCACCTAAGTAAAAGAAGTATGTGTCTATCATTTTGCTTTTTATCCAATCCCAAAGTTGTCCCCCGCTTTGCTTTCTCCCACCTCTCTAACCTATCATTAATGGATTCCATGCAACCTACATACTTCTTCTCCTTTGATTGTAATGTACAAAACAAGGTGCAGAACTGCCATTCTCCAGAGCACTATCCCAATATGTTGAGATTCTGCTCACCGGAAATTGCTGACAGTTTGGCTCAAATAAACTCACAAAAATTCTTTACAGGTTTGAATTTTTCTTATGTTAAAATAACAAATGCACTTCAAACAGCTGTTTGTCCCTATATGGATCCAGGAGGCAAAAAGCAATGAAATACATTAAGAACAATGTTTACAAAGAAATCAGATCTAGTAAGCTCTTCTAATCATCCCTGCAAATATTGGCATATTTTGACATTGTAGTTTTAATAAATGCAAGAATCTGCTACAGTTGATTATCTGCTTTGCATTTGAAAAGTTTATTGATCACTTGACGTGAATTAACGATGCAAGTTTCTTAATTGGTCAATCAGAAGCAGGAAGCTGAACGTATGTTTAAAAAGAAGAGCTTCTCTTTTATTGACTTCCTCATAGACACTAATGAGATTATCATTTAGGGTAATTTTGCTTCTTCTACTGATTGAAATATTATGATTGTACAATATTGACTTTCCTTGATAAGAAAATGCAATTGAATTATTAAAACTCATTTTAATGACATGAGATTTGCTATGTAGTTTATTGGAGACAGTCTTGATTATTTTAAGGAACTATATATTTTTTTAATCACTAAAAGCTTTATTTTCTACATAGGTGGTCTGAGACACATTGGCTTTATTTGTAAAGTCGTGTCATTTAAACTTAAACTATAAAAGACACTAAATTCAAAGCATTAGGCCTTCTCTAAAAGGACAATTCTTACAAATTCCTGAAAACTATGATTGATTAACTCCAAGGTCTTGATGACTAGGGGAAAAAAACAAACAAAACAAACAAACAAAAAAGTGCATTGTAAGGAAATTAGAAACCATAGTATTGAAGACAATAGAATTGTTATGTCCTTTGAATTTTTACTTCCTTTTCTTCTCTTTGTCATTCACTGTTTTTATCATCTATAACACTCTTGACTGCATATGCATTTTCAAAAGCATCCACATGTCTCATTTCATTTGTATTCCAATTTGAGGGAGGTGTTACTTCCAAAGATCTTATAAACAAAAGTATAAAATATCAGGTGATTTGATATTGGCTTTAAGTCAGAGTTAGTTGATGAGAGACCTGGAATCAGACCCACAGCTCTTTTCCTCCCTAGATTGCTTCATGGTCCATTCCAGGCTCTTTTCATCAGTCTACAAATGGATTAAAAGTTACTAGTGTGCTGACCTATATATGCATAACATATGTAGATATTTATATCATACATTTATAGACAAATATTGTTATTATTATTTCTAGTTGTTCTACTTCAACCCATTTTAATGTATACTTATTTGCTCAAATTGTTCATAATCAGCATTTACTTTCAGATGTGATTTGAAATAAATAGAAATTAGATTGTCATATCATCTCTTTTAAGAAGAGCTACCATTATGGTATGCTAAATAAAAGGCTTTCTCCCAGCGATAAATTTTTCACTTCGTTTTTGTTTCTAGTACAACTATATATTCACTATGTGGTAGAGAGGGGGAAAAATGAGAATTTGGCCAAAATTCTGGTATCCTAGGGTCCAGCACATGTCCCCACAGCATAGAGCAGACATAAAATTAGTTCATTATTTATATTCTTTGTGCTTCCTATAAAACGTAAGAAGCTAGGGGAGCTCTGGACTATTCTAATTGCTTTCTAGTCACTACTTTACTGGGTCATATTTATGCTTATTAAACACAGTTAATTGAATCACAGAAATCATTTTATGGCATTCATCAAGGGGGTTACTCATCCACTCACCACATTAAGTTATTTCCAGAAGCAAATAGGTGAGTTAAAAACATTCCTAAAACATAGAAGAAGCGATCTCTGAATTCAGGATCCAAAGCCATTGTAGATAGTTGACTACCACAAATGGGATGCAAAATAGCCACAAATAAAATATTGTATAATTAAACCCCAATTTCATAATGCCTTAATAAGACTTCAGATGACCTATACGTTGTATATCTAAATGACAACACAATAACTGAAGAACTGTTACCCTTAACAGAAAATCATTTTCTTTACTTCCATTAAAAAGCCAAAATCCTCTTATTGTTGAAAAATCATATTATAATATGGTTTATTATATCTACTTGAATATGTTAGAGATCAAATAACAGCTCCATTCTTTGTTGTTGTTTTTTATTCAACTAATATTTATTGAGTTCCTACTCTATTCAAGTATTGCTTGGGATCAATCACTGAATAAAACAAAGATCCCTCTCCCTTCATGTTATATCATGCAGACTAGCAAATTCATATTTGATAGATCTAATAAAGCATATGCTGACAAAAGGTAGTATACAGGCCATCACCTTGCCTTTGCTAGAAAAGCCCTCATGTAGAATAAATAGAAAGTTTCTAGATGTTGTAAAGTAGCAGAGATAATGGGAGGTGGCATAAAATTTCTTTCAGATACATCAGAAGGATTGCATAAGTATGGTGAATTGAGAATTTGAGGACTTTAAAATCCCCGGAAATGTAGGCCTTTTTGACAGGACTTTCTGAATAGCAGAATTATTCATTTATATTGCATAATTATTATTATTTTTTTTTACCACATGTGAAGACCTGACCATTCAAGGCAGTGTGAGGACAACTATTTGTACAGAGTTCCTCAGACCTGGAAGTTTACACCTGCAAGGCTTGCTGAATACCAACACATCCATTTGAAAGACAGAAGGCAGACCCAAGGAATCTGCTCTCACTCATGAATGCTATATCCTTTCTGATTGAGAATGCCTATGAGTAGAATTAGGAATGTCTTTCTAACATCCTCAAACCTAGTCCCATTCTTCTTGGACCCAGTGCATAAGACATAGAGTTAGTCCATCCTCCAATTCTAATGTTTTAAGGAAGATGCATATATTATTTCTTCTCTAACTTTCCAATTTCTTTGCTGTATTTTCCTTTTATTTCTGGACTTGAGCTGCCCTCTTAGTCAATATGCTGAAAGTGTAATTATTTTTCATATTAGAAATCATCTATCTCTAAACCAATTACTCTTCTATATCTTTTATGCGTCTTGTGTTTCATTTGCCTATAATAGTGTTTGAAGAATTGGGTTCTGTTTAATTACAAATAAAAATGTTTAAAAAGAACATTCAAATGAGGTGCATGCTTATGACTTCTTGCATAATAATAGAAGTCTTATTATTAATAATAATTGTTGGGGTAACGTAAAGAGAGAAAGTCCCACAAATAAATGAACAAAACCATAAGAAAAATAAATAGTAAATCCTATCTAATAAAAGAGTGATATGCAAATTGACAGCACCTCTGCTACACCACAAGCCACGCCCACCAGCCAATCAGGGGCGAGTATGCAAATTAACCCAACCAAGATGGCTGCAGCCACCGAGCAAGCAGGAGGCTTGGGTTTCCCTGGTGATGGAGGAAGCCAAGCTTCCTGCACTCCCTGGCTGGCCCAGGCCTCCGCTGAAGGCTACAAAGTTTCAATTATAGAAGATAAATAAATCCCAGATACCAGGGCCTTCGCTTGGGTCGCCAGGGGGCATGGCCAGCCTGCAAACCACCACAGGCCCCTTGCCCAGGCCACCCCATGCCCCAAGGGAACCCCACCTTGATCCAGGACACCCTTCAGGGCAAACCAGCTGGCCCCCACCCATGCACCAGGCCTCTATCCTATCTAAGAAAAGAGTAATATGCAGATTGACCATCACTCCAACACACAAGATGGCTGCCCCCATGTGGTCAAAGATGGCTTCCCCCATGTGGACACAAGATGGCCACCACAAGATGGCCAGCAGGGGAAGGCAGTTGTGGGCATTCAGGCAAGCAGGGGAGGGCAGTTGGGGGGGACCAGGCCTGCAGGGGAGGGCAGTTAGGAGTGACCTGACCTGCAGGGAAGGGCAGTTAGGAGTGACCAGGCCTGCAGGGGAGGACAGTTAGGCATCAATCAGGCTGGCAGGGGAGTGGTTAGGGGGTGATCAGGCTGGCAGGCAGAAGCAGTTAGGGGCAATCAGGAAGGCAGGCAGGTGAGCGGTTGGGAGCCAGCAGTCCTGGATTGTGAGAGGGATGTCCCACTGCCCGTTTAGGCCCGATTCTACCGGGATCAGGTCTAAATGGGCAATCGGACATCCCTCGAGGGGTCCCAGATTGGAGAGGGTACAGGCTGGGCTGAGGCACAACCCCCCTTGTGCACGAATTTTGTGCACTGGGCCTCTAGTTTTAATATAATTGCCACAAGAAAAAAGCTCACCAAATCGGATTCTTTCTCCCATTATATTCTAATCTACCTTTATAATTTTCCAATATCAAATGCAAAATGATATTGAAATGATTCATCTCAAGTTTTTAGGATAATGAATTGGGGTTGAATATCAGTTCAAAGGGAATCTTCACTATTTCCATTGAGGCAATCTTGCTGATCAGAAACATTTGGTGCAAATAGTAATCAAGCTTCAAAATTATGCAAAACATTCCCTGTTTCTCAAGACTTTCACTGAATTATTTAAAACTCACTGGTGGGAACAAGCACCAGCTGTGGTGTGAAGGGGGTAGGGACTTCTAAATAGGCACAAAGGCTTGGCATGCTCAGTGAGTATAATTCACATAGCTGCACGCCCTTTTTCTGGCTGGACTCCGGTGAAATCACACTGAGACCTAACTGTGAAATACACATCATTTACCCAAAGAGAAATTTTCTGTATTCAATTAAAAAGTGTTCTGTCACAGCGTTTTGCCATCTGTTTAAAACTTTCAAGCAATATTACATAATTCCAGTTCATTTGTATAGGTTATGTATTGAAATGACGTTAACTGCATAATGTATTACTGACTGAAATGTATAGCCATGGCATAATCCCAAATGGCACCAAAGCAAGAATTAACATCATTCCCAAATGATTGTCACTTCATGGATAGTAGTTCATGATCATTTGGTCAATAAAGTTATAATAAAGAGGAAAGCAAAAATAAACAGTTAAGGAGCTATTCCACGACTAGGCATTACTTTCGGTTATTCCAAAAAACGTAGTGGAGACAGCAGAGACTTTGCTGTCTTGGCCCAGCTCTGTCATATAGCAATACGTAACAAAATTCCTTACGTCACCAACTGCAGCTATTGTGATGTTCCTGCCTTTGATTCTATCAAAACCCCAAGGAAGAATGAAAAGGAGCAACAGAAATGGGAATACATGTTAACCTGTCTGTTATATTACTTTATTAACCTCTGATCTAAAGAACCACCTATCAGTTATGCTTTAAAGACGGCAGTAATAGTCTAACATTTTTTATCTTTCTTCCCCTCAGATCACTGTATTTTTTTTTTTTTACTAAAAGTAGGTACTAGTTCTGTGATTCACATATTTCTCTTGAGTTGGGAGATAGGTAACTTTAATTCAATGTACATATATCAAACTTGTCTGATGAATGCTTGGGACTTTGGGATACCCAGAAGAATAAAAATGGGCCTTGTCCAAAAGGAATTCAGAATCTTACCAGTTAATATGTGCACTTTACTGATCTAGACACCCAAAGCTATTGGCCTTTAAAGATTGCTTATATTGCTCATTAATTTTGTGATAATAAACAAACATTTTAAAATTAAGCTTCTTAGTAATATATATTGAAACAGATAAGGAATATATTTTTCATGTTGACATGTTAGAAAATTTATTCGTCTGTGAATAGGTATAAATCTGTCAAAAGAGGTGACGAATGTTTTCAGACCTCTTTGGATGTAAGGGAGCATGAGAGGAAAAAATAGTCAAGCTTGGGATATTACTCAATTAATTTGAAGATGTGGTTTTTCCTTTCCTGAGTATGACTTGCCAAATCAACTTCCTGCTTTGTGCCTTCTCTCCCTCAATGAAGACAAGAAAAATAAGAACTTGAAAGGAATAATGAAAAAAGAAATCATTATTGGAAAGAGAGTAGGCACCTTGGACATCTTAAATGGAAAATATGGCAGGAAGATCTGGTAGCAAAGAAAGCTTGGGACAGAGGTAAGAATTAGTAGATAGGAGTTCAATGATAATTAGCTCTATTCTCAAAACCATCAGTTAAATAAGCACTTGGGATGCCTTTTTTTCTCTTTCATGCAACAAAAGGAAATGACTATTATATGTTGTTTTCCAGAGCATGTGTTTAGTCACATATGAGAACTTTGCTTGAAATAATATGGCCTTATTGAAAACACAAGCAGGAAATAAGAAGTGTTTATGTCTCAGATGAGGATTGTCATGAATGTTTTGCACAATTTCACTGTATAGTGTATCTGCTCTAAGTGTATGTGACATTCTAAACTGCCTGTGGGAAAGCATAAAACCAAAGAGAAATTAAAGTAATTTCTAACTAGAGGGAAAGCCTAAGCCTTCACTCATTTTATTTTAGTATTATGAATAAAATTGTGTTGCTATATATATATATAAATACAAAATTGTCCAAATCAAGAGGGAACTAAGTATTTTTATTTTCTAAGCATTATACATTTGCTGTGTTTTTTTCAACTTTTAAAAAATAAAGCATAGGCTTATTGTGGTAAAAATAGTAGAAAAATACTTATATTTATATAGTATGTTAAAATTTTCAGATGTAAAGTATCAATGTCTTAGTTTTACTGATAAAAACTGAAGAGATTAAATGATTGGCCCAAGGACCCGTAACTAGAGACTGGCAATTTCAGGACCCAACTCAGGGCTCCTAACTCTATGCTCAGTACTCTTTTCCACCACAAATGTGAACTTCGTTGCTCTTTTTCTTCTTCTTTTATCCACCCCCTTTTAATTGTTTTTCTCTCCAGTCTTTGTAGGCTTTACCCCCTCATGCAGGGCAAAATAGTAGATTGCTTAAATACTCTAAGCCTTTGCCAACTGAAACATGATCCTAGAAAAGTAAACCTAACCCTTTATAGAGTACTAGAGGCCCAGTGCATGAATTGGTGCATGGGTGGGGTCCAGCCAGCCCTCCCCGATCGTGGCTGATAGGGCCAGGCCAGCTATCCCCACCCCTGATGGGGGTTAATTGGGGGTGGGGCCAGCCTGGGGAAGGGTCCGTGGGCCATTGGCTGGCCAGCCCTGCCCCTGGTCAAACTCCCAGTTGAACTCCCAGTTTAACTCCTGGTTGAGGGGACAATTTGCATGTCAGCCTTTTATTATATAAGATTTCACATATTTTATGTTAACCTTTTGCACTCGGATGTCGAGTGTGACTCGACACGGTTAGCATCGGTAGCAGGAATCGAGAAAAAAGCAAGCGAGTGCAAAGGGTTAATTATTTAAGAACTAGAGGCCCAGTGCACGAAATTCGTGCACTCAGGGAGGGGTTGCTCTCAGCCTGGCCTGTGCCCTCTTGCATTCCAGGAGCCCTTGGGGGATGTCTAACTGACAGCTTATATAATAAAAGGCTAAGGGGAGCGGGACTAAGCCAGCAGTCAGACATCCTTAGCACTGCTGCAGAGGCGGGAGAGGGTCCCACCACCGCCGCTGCACTCGCCAGCCATGAGGCTGGATTCTGGCTGAGCAGCACTCCCCTTGTGGGAGTGCAGTGACCACCAGTGGGCAGCTCCTGTGTTGAGCCTTTGCCCCCTGGTGGTCAGTGTGCATCATAGCAACCGGTTGTTCCACCATTCGGTCAATTTACATATTAGCCTTTTATTATATAGGATGCCAGAAAAAAACCTGTCAAAGTAGCTATCTGACTAAACAAATTACATTTTCTCTAAGGAGACAGGCACCATTGGAAGAGAGCTAGATTTAAATCCTGAAGGTCACGCATGAGCTTAGACAAATATATACAAAACTAGAGGCCCGGTGCATGAAATTCATGCATGGGGGGGTATGTCCCTCAGCCCAGCCTGCACCCTCTCCAATCTGGGACCCCTTGAGGGATGTCTGACCACCCGTTTAGGCCTGATCCCACTGGCAGTTGGACATCCCTCTCACAATCCAGGACTGCTGCCTCCCAACCACTTGCTTGTCTCTACCTGATTGCCCCTAACGCTTCTGCCTGCCAGCCTGATCACCCCCTAACCACTTCCCTGCCAGTCTGATCAACACCTAACTGCTATCTGGTTGGCCCGATTGCCCCTAACAGCCCTCCCCTGCAGGCCTTGTCACCCTTAACTGCCCTCCCCTGCCAGTCTGGTCACCCCCAACTGTCCTCCCCTGCAGGCCTGGTCCCCCCCCTTCCCAACTGTCCTCCCCTGCAGGCCTGGTTCCCCCCCACAACTGCCCTCCTCTGCCAGCTTGGTCACCCCTAACTGCCCTCCCTGCTGGCCTGGTCACCCCCAACTGCCATCCCCTGCTGGCCCCATCACCCCTAACTGCCCTCCTCTGCTAGCCTGGTCACCCCTAACTGCCCTCTCCTGCAGGCCTGGTCCCCCACAACTGCCCGCCCCTGCTGGCCTGGTCACCCCTAACTGCCCTCTCCTGCAGGCCTGGTCCCCCACAACTGCCCTCCCCTGCAGGCCTGGGTCCCCCCAACTGCCCTCCCTTGCTGACCTGGTCTCCCCCAACTGCCATCCTCTGTTGGCCTGGTCACCACTAACTGCTCACAACTGCCTTCCCCTGGAGGCCATCTTGTGACAGCCATCTTGTATCCACATTGGGGCAGCCATTTTTGACCATATGGGGGGGCCATCTTGTGTCTTGGAGTGATGGTCAATTTGCATATTACTCTTTTGTTAGAAAGGATAGTAAACCCCTCTCTACTTTTTTTTTTTTATGTCCCATAAATTCCCACTCATTTAGTCCCTTTGGGTCTTGTTTTTTCACTCTCCCTATGTATTTGATCCTTGTTTTACTCCCAGAGTCCTATTTTGCTCTGTTTTTAATCTGTTTCTAAAAATACATTGTAACTTCATATATTAGTGTACTGCATTTTTTTGCTTCCTATTGTACTCTTTCCTCCAATCATTAATTCAGTAAATATTTGCAATATAGCAAAATATGTGCCATGCTCTGGGGACAAAAATATTAATATCATATTTTAAAGATTTTTTTCCCAAGGTACTTTTCTCTAAACTGAAGAGAAATATAAATACAAGTTGATGTGCAACTTGTTAATAGACAATGCAGAAAAAGCTTTCAAAATACAATAAATATAAGAACTTTGTGAAAGGAGGGATGTGGATCAGGTGTTTGGGAGTTAGTATTTGTATATTAACCTTAAAGGTAGAATCTGAGATTAGTAATACTGACATTCCAACGACAATTGGCACATTATGTGAAGTCACAAAATCTGAAATAACACTATGATTTTCGAAGAATGACTTGACTATAGGTTCATTTTTGAAAGTGACAGAAGATAAAATTCACAAGACACATAAGAACCAATTGCAAGGAGCCCTTTATGGCATATTAACAATCAGGTCCTGCCCTAGCTGGTTTGGCTCAGTGGGTAGAGCGTCAGCCTGTAGACTGAAGCATTCTGGGTTCAATTCCAGTCAAAGGCACATGCCCAGGTTGCAGGCTCAATCTGCAGTGGGGGGTGTACAGGAGGCAGCCAATCAAAGATTCGCTCTCATCATTGATGTTTCTCTCTCTCTCTCTCTCCCTCTTTGAAGTCAATAAAAATATATTTTTAAAAAAGAAAAATAATAATCACATCTTTTACTCAAAGATTTTTAAAAATGAGGATAATGTAATCAGCTATAATTATTTTATAAGCAATAGTTTTGACAGTGTAGAGGATGGATTAGAGAAGGAAAAAATAGGAAGCAGAGGAAAAGAATTAGGAAGTAGTTACACACATCTAATTATGCCATGATGAAAATCTTAACTATGGCAAAAGTTAAAAGTAGGTAAAAGTGCTAAAAAAAATCAGAATATAGGTTTGTAGGTTTGTTGATTCTAAGAAAATGATAGGCTCAAAGAGAAAGTCACAGGCTATATGAAATTTATAATTCAGTAGGATTATCAAAGTGAATGACTGTCACTTTGACTGACATTACAGAGGTACAGGATAAAATGTGATGAAGCTGTTCTGAAGTGGGGGATGTCACATGTCATCTAGGATAATCTAATATATAAAAGCCTAAGCAACCATTATGACCAAACCACCTGAATGACCAGAACGACCAGAATGACTGGAACGACTGGTCAACTGATGGCTATAATGTGCATTGACCACCAGGGGGCAGATGTTCAATGCAGGACCTGCCCCCTGGTGGTCAGTGCATTCGCATTGTGGGAGCGCTGCTCAGTCAGAAGCTGGGCTCATGGCTGGCGAGCACAGCTGTGGTGGTGGGAGCCTCTCCTGCCTCCGCAGCATTGCTACCAAGAGGTGATGGCGGCAGGTGCAGCGGGGCCAGGATGAGCTGCAGCAGAGCTGCGCCAGGCCCGGCCCGGCTGGGGCTCCTCCCTCGCCATCTGCCACTTTGGCAATGCTACTTCCCTCAGGGGCATGTCGGACTGCCAGGTTTTGGCTTAATCCCCGGGGATCAGGCCAAAACCCTGCAATCCGACATCCCCTGAATGGTCCCGGATTGCAAGAGGGCACAGGCCAGGCTGAGGCACCCCACCCGTGCACTAATCCATGCACCAGGCCTCTAGAGTATGATAGAGAAAGTGAAGCTTGCAGGTGGTAAAACAACTGTGAGTCAGAAATTCTTGGTTTCTGGAGAAAAATGTCCCAATGAAGAAAGAATACCTTCTCTTGTGGAATTCTCAGACATAAAGGAAATCTGCCATCCCTTTGTTGTCTAAAAAAGGCACCTCTGGCCATAACACATTAGCTAATGCAATAGAGCTAAGGGTACCATCAGCTAAACTGTGAAGAGTTAGGACTGCTGAGTTCTCTTTAGAAGGGAGATACAAGTTTGCACTTTCCTTCACACAGAAGCCACAGAACATACATTATTCATTTAAGA
The DNA here is from genome assembly GCF_027574615.1 of Eptesicus fuscus. Lineage (NCBI taxonomy): Eukaryota > Metazoa > Chordata > Mammalia > Chiroptera > Vespertilionidae > Eptesicus > Eptesicus fuscus. The sequence continues at coordinate 86,488,427 of NC_072475.1, read as the reverse complement.
ATAAGGCTGAACATAGAGATTAGCATGACACTTCAGGAGATGATTTAATTCAGAAATCTTACCAGCCCCTGCTCCCCCAACCAGAAGTAGTCTCTCAAGAGTCACTAAGAGAAAAATCTGTAAAATATCTTAAAGCATTTCAAGAGGGAGCTGGCAGGGTAGAACTAAAAATGAGATTGCTGGGATAATCATGTCAAGAAGGAGACTCCTGCAGAGATCCCACTGAGGCAAAAGCAAAACAGATGTGTTTGACAGATTGGAAAATGGCAGCAAAAGAATGAAACATTGAATTTGTACATTTATTTTTTAAAAATCAGCTTCCCTACGGGCTTTTGCTCAGGGACTTCTGAGTAAAGTAAGAGAACTTGTTAGAAAGAAAAATGGCATTGTGTTGTAAGGGCTTAGGAAAAAATAATTAATTAAATAAAGCTAGTTTAAAATCATATACTTTAGAAGTTACTTTGGCATCATTTAGTCTACCAATATGGAGGATAGAAATGTTAATAGGGCCCATATGACCAAAAGAATAACTAAAATGGGACAGGCGAGAAAGATATTGTGTATTAAATAGTTACTATGGTCTAAACACATTGCTAGATGTTGTACATATGTTTTCTCATTCAATCTTCATAAAAGTCTCATGAAATAGGAATTATTCTCCCTTTTACAAAGGGAAGGTGATTAAAGCTTAGAGAGGTTAAGTAAATGTATTTATTTATATAGTTATCTTGTCCTAGAAAAGATTTCAAGGGTATGAGAAAGATTAATGACTCATGATTTCTACAATATGACAAAAACAATAATAATTTTAAAGTGATGAGACAAATCTAAAAAAGAAGGGTGGGATGATGTAAAGCAAAGAGAACATAAAGCTTCATTCCTCACTAAATCTACAAATTGCTTATTTGGACACATCTCTGTGATACTTAACGCTAAAGACATGTGATACTTTCTCTTTTTGTGACTCTAATTCTCTCAAGAGAATTATTTCTTAGAATTTCTGGAATAGCCCATTAACCATAGTAATTTCTCTAGTCTTTTGTTCATGAGGTTCTTGTGGTGATCCCAGAACAGTAGGAAAGTAAAAGAAGCACTTTAGGACTGGTTACCCATTTAATGGTGCATATAAAGCAAGTTGACTTTTTAACCAAGTTTCCACAGGATTCTTGACAGGTCTGTGGCTGAGTCTCCAGTGGATGGGAAATTATATTTGATTTAGGGGCAATAAAAAAATCTGTGTAGAAGACACAGAAATATTAAGGGAAAAAACCCTTATTGTTACTTTTAGAAGGCATTTGTGTCTGATCCATCTACTGAAAATAAATGATGGACTGTGACTTAGGGGAATACTAAATAAGTTTTAAAACTGGTATATGTACTGGTATATATCAAAGAATAAAGCACAAGGGAAATTACAAAAGATTGAACTGAATGGTAATATAAACAAAACATATCAATAATGGTACAAGGCCACAAAAGCAACACTTAACAGAGAAATTATAACTTCAAATTCAATATTAAGAAAGAATACAGCTTTCAAATTGATACTGTTATAATAACTTATTATTAAACAGAAAAGGAGTAAAGGGAAGACTAGATAATATAGGCATGCCATTTACACAGCTTTGCTAATTTAACACTCACCCAGTCTGTTCCCCACAGATCAGTGGAGGAAGGGACTAGATAAAGGCCGTTTAGATGCATGCCCAATAAGGTCTAAGTTAAGTGGGAAGGTTGCCCATCAGTAACACCTGCGAGTGAGTCGGTGGCCAAAATAGGCATGGCACCGCAAGGGCACGAAACCTGAATATTTAAACTTGTGAACACAGGAGCCTCGCCCTCTCGGGCGCACTGGGTTCCTGGCTCTCCACTGTGCCCACGTGGCCCAAGGCCATATGGACTGACACAATGCGCTGATGGACTTTAGTTAACCGGTGCTGAACTCCACTGGGCTGCAACAGGGAACAACAGCTCTGGACACTGGCCCTCCTTTCGGCTTTGCTGAACCCACAGCTGCCTCTCTTTCAAGACCAGTTTAAGGGACATGGGACATTGGACCCAGGAATGTAACTTCATGCAAATAAAGTCTTCTCCTACACCTTATTCTCCGGTGGGGGCTTCTGAAAACGCTCATTTCAGCAGTACCCGGAAACCCCACTCCCACTCATGCCTGGGAAATCCATTAATTCCTCCAGCAAAAGAACCAATGACCTAAGCTTTTATCTTAATAGTCTGTTTGTTTGTTCATTTTAAAAAGCAGATTAAACTCAAAAGAACTAGAAGAAAGGTATAAAACAAAACTAACAGAAAAAAAATGAATGAAATTAAAAACAAATGAGAGAAAATCAAATCCAAAATTGTTTTTTTGAAAACAATTCAGTTGATAAATCTTTAGATAGATTTATTTTTTAAAAAGGAAAAAAAATACACAATTTACCACTCTTAAGAATAATGGAAGAGACATCGTTACAAGTCTTAGACATTAAAAGAATAAGAACCCTAGCCGGTTTGGATCAGTGGATAGAGCAATGGCCTGCAGACTAAATGGTCCATGGTTTGATTCCGGTCAAGGGCACAGCATGTACCTTGATTGTAGGTTCCTACCTGGCCCCAGCCTTTGTTGGGGCTCATTCAGGAAGCAACTAGTTAATGTGTTTCTCTCACATCAATATCTCTCTGTCTTTCCCTGTCTTCCACTCTCTCTAAAAATCAATGGGAAAATATCCTTGGGTGAGGATTAAAAAAAAAAAAAAGAAAATAAGAAAATATTATGAAAACATTTTATGCCAATAGATTTAACAATATATATAAAATGGGCAAATTCTTTGAGAAAACAAGTTATCATAACTAATTAAAAATATTCCCTGAAAGATGTCCTAGATGGCTTAGCTCAGTGGATAGAGCATCATCCTGCAGGTTCAATTCCAGCCAAGGGCACATGCCTGGGTTGTGGGCTCGATTCTCAGTAGGGAATGTGCAGGAAGCAGCCGATCAATGATTCTCTCTCATCATTGATGTTTCTATCTCTCCTTCTCCCTTCCTCTCTGAAATCAATAAAGAAATATATTTAAAAAAATATTCCCTGAAAGAAAGCATTAGCACCAGATGGCACCACTTGTGTATTCCATCAAACATTTAAAGAAGAGAGAATACTAATATTACACAAACATCTTACCTAAACTCTTCTGAAAGTCTAAGGGGAAATAATACTTCCCAACTTGTTTCATGAGGCAAAAAAGGGAAAAAGACCCTAGAAGGACATTAAAAGAAAATCAATTAAAGGCCTTATCAGTTAAGAATATAGAGGTAAAATGTCAGCAAAGAGAATCCAACAATTCCTAAGAAAGATAACAAATCCAAATAAAATGAGATTCATTACAAGAGAGCAAGATTTGTTCAATTTTCAAAAATAAATCAATGTAATTGACCACATTAAAATATAAAGGGAAAAATTTATGACAATCCTTCTATTAAACACTAGGTGGAAAGAAGCAGTTTTTTGAGTTGGGACATGATGCATTAAAATGGTGTATAAGGAAGATATTTCTGCTATAATTCAATAGCTGATTGGAGCCTAAAAAGATGGTAAATCATTGTAAGCTGAGGTGAGGGTTGTGATACAAATATAAGATAACAAGAAAATCTAATGATGACAAAGATGGCAATTAATACAATAAACCTCAAATGATAACATGGGTAAATTTGCATGATAATAAAAAGCTAGACTCTTGGCTTATTTAATCAAAAGAATGAGTATAGACTCCAAAATAAAGGGAGTGTAACAAGAAACAACAATAGCAACCAATCAGTCAGGAACACACAGCAAACTGACAGAGGTGGATGGTGAATATGTCCTGATGGTATGAAAAGGGAACCAATTGTCATATAAAGTATATTGTGTCTATATAATTGCTGTGCAATGTATCAAAATAATGATTCTCTCAAAAAAACCCATAATTTTTGATAAACTTTCATATTAGTTTTAGTAATTGTTTTATGAAAGCTTTTTAAAAAATGTATTGAACAATTGATCTTATTACTAGGAATTTAACATAATCTTTTGCTTCTATATAAAATTTTAAGAGTTTGTTTTTTAACTGATATATATTCTTTTAGGTTTTCAAAATTAAATGTTGATGCATTATTCAGATTTTGTGTGCACATATATTTAAGGATCCTTATTGTAAAAGATAATGAGAAATATTATAAAAGCTGTATCAATAGTGTTTCAAATGTTTAACATCTATTTCCTCTGTAGTCTAAGTAAGTGGCCTTAGATTAAGGACAACTTATTTTTCATAGATATGTTTCATTATCCCTTTAATTAAATGATGTTTAGCACAGAGTTTGATATAATATCACATAATTCTACTATCAAGTCTCCTTTGATCCTTGCATGCATATTCCTTGTCATAAATTGGTTAGTATAGAAATGTTGCAATGGACTATCTGGATCACATGCTAAAATATTCCATGCTAGTAAATGTATGTTTACAATGATTATTTAATTTGGAAACCTAATATCATGAAATAGACACTTAAATCCAAATTAATACTACCTTTTATTTACCTGCAATGTCTTTTTTATGAGTAAAGTCATAGACAAAGATCTTTAACCTCAATGAAGATAAAACCACCTCTGTGGTGACATACATATTCCTCCAATTATTGGTAAGTATTTTAACAACCGTTGCTGCTGACAATGATCAATTGTATTATAACACAGGTATATATTTTTTTAAAACTTGAAATCTTTATTGTTGAAAGTATTACATATGTCCCCTTTTACCCCCATTGACCTCTTCTAGCCCACCCCTGCCCACCTCCCACCCCCCACCCCAGGCCTTCACCACCCTATTTTCTGTGTCCATGGGTTATGCATATTTACATACAAGTTCTCGGGTATTTTGGGTATAAACAGCCATGAATAAATGCTAATAAGATCTGTAGCACTCATTACATTGATAACTTTACCAAATGAGGGAAAGAGTACCTCCTTATAAAATTCAGAATCTTAACATTGGGAGTAGAATTCATTGGGAGAAAGAATACCTGAACATTTCCTAAAGGCATAATATATAGGCTGTTTGCCATTTTCATATACTGCACTTCTTACCACTTCAATCCACTGCAATCACATGGATTAGATTTAGAATGTGCAGGCTCAGGAAGGAATAATTCCACCCTACCTCAATACAATCTGTTAGTTACAATAAGAATTGTTCTTTACTGTTGATATATTCCAGTGTTCTCCTTCCCCAAACCAGAAGATTATATCTAAGAAAGATATTATGATGTTGGGAGGAAAAAGGGATCAGGGAATCACATTTTGAAACTGTTTTTAGACCACTCTCTTTGGTATTGCTAAGAAGAAAATCATGTTACTGTGGTTTCAAGAGCTATTGAAACAAATACACTTAAGAAGTCATCAGGGGGAAACGTTGTTACTCAAAGTTGTTTCTTCCCATCCCCTTTCCCTGGAAGAAAAGCAATATGTAGCAGCTGTATGATTTATGCAATGTTTGATGCAAAACTACATTGAATCTCCAGGTCATTCACCATATCATTTGCCAATTGGTATTAGTAAAAGCAGTGTGGCTTGGTTTTCTCAAACATGCAAATGAGGTTACTTTCAACATGCTGGAATGCTCAGTGAAACCACAGACTGGCGTTTCTGTATTTCCTGTGCTGGTCCAAAAGCGAGAAATGTTGTTCTGTCTCTTTAGTCACAAGGGCAATGCAATTTTACTGACCTATTGATTTCGCAAAAGTATCACACATTTGGCCTGACTCTTGACAGGAACTGGGAGATCCTCTCAGGTTAGAGAACAGGCTGAAGTCCATTGCTAACATGAATCACATTTAAGATGATACTTTTCACTGAAGGGCAGAAAAGCAGTTACAGTTTGAGAGTTTTATGATTGCTCCTCATGGCACACCACAACTGATGCTTCTTCTTAGCCAATGCGTCCTTGATTCTGGACTTGTAAATAGCTCCATGGTATACATAATCAAACCATTCTCACCTGCAACTGTAGACTCTCAAATACTAGTATTCTTGAAAAGTTCTTTATGCTAAATTCACCTTCCCCAATTAACAAACAAACAAAAATCCTGAAAAAAGTAAATACCTACCGGAGTTTAATTTATCTTTAAAAGGTCAAATGTAAAAAAATATACTCATGTTTCATCACTGGCCCTGAGAAGTCCTCACAGGCATGCTTCCTTATTTAAAAGGGCGGTCATTGTCCCTGCATCCTGTGTACAAATCTATGCTGGAATCCTCAGTCCACAAGACAGGGACAGTCTCACCATAACCAAGTAACCTTGAGGTATTTGTGAAACTAGAGGAATTGTAATCACCACTGCTGTCATCACCACCACTCCCAACACTCTGGCCATTTCAGAATTTACTACACATCAATTAAGGTAATGCGACTGTAAGTAAATGCTTTGTGATTTAAGACAAACAAAAGACACTACTACTTGTGTTCTCTTCACTCTCCCACAGAGAACTCAGTGCTAGATGTAGTTTTTTTCAGAAGGAGCATGTTTTAAAAGCTTTTACATGTAACATCTTATAATGACCACTGTACTATTAAAATAGATTTTACTCGCTCCTCTTTTGAAAGCAGCCAAGTACTATAGAATAGAAGTCAGATGCTTCTATGCCTCTACAATTTTAAATAAATGTCTTGAGAAGATTCAGAATTGATTGATGGAGAAGAAAGAAAAAGGGAACAAAAAATAGAAGTGAACAAAGTAGAGTTTAATCATCAGCTGTTTCATATTCCTCACTTTTAAGCCTTGAATAGATTCTGCTAACTCTACAGACATTTTGCAAGTGTCAATATTCAAAATAAATAAAATGCAAAACCAATTGCTTCTTAAATATGAAAAATATTAGCATAATTACTGTAATGCAACAGAGAAAGTATACTTATGAGTACACTTTAGTCTTGAATCACAAACAGTAGCAACTGTTATGTATTCTGTTTTAAGAATATTTCATATAGCAAACATCTGGATTAAGAAGAAAATGTCGGGTTTTCCAAGATGGCAGCCAGGAGGATGGCAGTGAGGTAGCGAGTGTAAGTGAATGAGGGAGCGAAAGGGGAGTGTGTGGCAGGTGGTGTGTGTGTGAGTGAGTAAGGGACAGCTAGAACTCACGGGGCCTTTGGGGGCTGGCAGACAGTGCTCGCTTAGCTGGGCAGCCTCTGCTACTGCTGTAATCTCTCCTAGGGTGGCTGGCTTGCTGCATAGGATGCAACAGCTTGAAGGGGAGAGCAGCTGTGACTGGGAGCCCAGTCTCACCTCCACCCAGGGTGCTCTCAGACACCACCCAGGATCTTATAGCCACTCCAGCCAGGGACCTGCTGCCTTGGCTGTTAACCCACAGACACCAGGACTCCAGCCTCCCCAACCGAGGGCTTCTGTGAGTTCCGGAGGGTGCTCCCCTCTCACCAGCCAGATGCCTTAGTCCCAGGCACCATAACTGCACATGCGAACAGCAGAGCCTTACACAGAGGCCCCGGGCACTGAGACTGCTCCAGCAGCCGCCCTGCTAGCAGCCGCTGCCCCACGACTACACAAGAAATGGTTTTCCTGTGACCACCCAAGGAGCAGCTGCTGCCCATGACTGCACGACCTGCCACCAAGTCCATCACTGCAGCCACAGGCCCTGCACAACATGACACCTAGATCCTTTGGTGAGAGCAAAAATGGGGAGACAGAATAACAACCCCAAAGGAAAGAAAAAGAGGAATCACCCACAAAAAGAAACTAAATGAAATGGAAGCAAGCAATATGTCAGAAAAAGAATTCAGAATAAGAGTCATACAGTTCATAAACTGGATGTATATGAAATTCAACAACTTCTGTAAGAATCAGGAGGAAATAAAAAGTGATATAGCTACAATAAAAAACACTATGGAAGCTTTCAAAAGTAGACTAAGAGAAGCAGAGGACCAAATTAGCGAATTAGAAGACAGGGAAGCAAAACACACCCAATCTGAACTGCAATTGGAGAAAAAAAATCAAAAGACAGGAGGAGAGCCTGAGGGAGCTTTGGGACAACATGAAACAAAGCAAGATATGTATAATATGGGTGTCAGAATGACAAGAAGAGGAGCAAGGGACAGAAAACCTATTTGAAAAAATAATGTCAGAAAACTTCCCTGATTTGGGGAAGAAAAAAGTCACACAAACACAGAAAGTCCCAAACAAGACAAATCCAAAAAGACCCACACCAAGACACATCATAATCACAATGGTTAACAACAAAGAGATTCTAAAAGGAAGAGAGACCGAAAATTACCTACAGGGGATCTCCCATTAGATTATCAAATGATTTCTCAACAGAAACACATCATGCCAGAAAAGAAAGGAAGGAAATTTACAAAGTGATGCAAAGCAGGGGACTGAATCCAAGAATACTCTATCCAGCAAGGCTATCATTCAAAATTGAAGGGGAAATCAGGAGCTTCAAAGACAAAAAAAAAAAAAAAAAAAAAAAAAAGGCTAAGGGAATTTATCACTACCAAGCCAGCAATTCAAGAAATGCTAAAGGGACTGTTGTAAAAAGAAGTAAAAGTGTGTAGTGTGTGTGTGTGTGTGGGGGGGGTGGAGGGGAGAAGGAACACAGGCACAAAATATAAAAATGGCTACAAACAAGTACCCATCAATAATAACTTTAAACATAAATGGACTAAATGCTCCAATCAAAAGACATCAAGTGGCTGAATGGATAAGAAAACATGACCCATATATATGCTGTCTACAAGAGACCCTCCTCAGAACAAGGGACTCACACAGACTGAAAGTGAAGGGATAGAAAAATATCTTTCAGGCAAATGGAAAGGGGAAAAAAGCTGGGATAGCAATATTTATATTTGACAAAATAGGCCCCAAAGTGAAGGCCATAACAAGAGATAAGGAAGGCCACTTCATAATACCAAAGGGATTGATACAACAATAGGATATAACTCTGGTAAACATATGTACCCAATACAGGAGCACCCAAATACATAAAAAAAAACTTTTGGAAGATATCAAAGGAGAGATCAACAGCAATAGGATCATAGTAGGGGACTTTAGTACCCCACAGACATTACTGGATAAATCCTCTAGACAAAAAATCAGCAAAGAAATAGCAATCCTAAATGACTCACTAGATCAGATGGAATTAATTGACATCTTCAGAACATTCCACCCCAAAGCTACAGAATATACATTCTTCTCAAATGCACATGGGACATTTTCAAAGATAGACCACATATTGGGTCACAGGGAAAGTCTCTCCAAATTCAAGAAGATTGAAATCATATAAAGCATCTTCTCAGACCACAATGGCATAATATTAGAAATCAGCAGCAATAAAAACAATGAAAAAAAATGCAAACAGTTGGAGGCTAAATAGCATGCTATTAAACAATGATTGGGTTACCAGTGAGATCAAAGAAGAAATTAAAAACATCCTGGAAACAAATCACAATGAAAACACAACAATCCAAAACCTATGGGACACAGTGAAAGCAGTCCTAAGAGGGAAGTTCATAGCATTATAGCCCTACCTCAGAAAAACAACAACAACAACAACAAGAAAAACTGGTAATACATTATCTAACTCTACAACTTAAAGAATTAGAAAGAGAGCAACAAGAAAACCCCAGAGTGAGCAGAAGAAAGGATATAATAAATAACAGAGCAGAAATAATTTAAATAGAGAAAAAAATACAAAAGATTAATGAAAACAAGAGCTGGTTCTTTGAAAGGATAAACGAGATTTATGAACCTCTAGCCAAGTTCACGAAGAAGCAAAGAGAGGGGACCCAAAATAAACAAAATCAGAAATGAAAGAGGCAAAATAAGAACAGGCCCCACAGAAATACAAAAAATTGTAAAAAAATAAAAATAAAAAATACTATGAACAACTCTACTCCAACAAACTAATCAACCAGAGGAAATGGACATAGTCCTAGAAAAATATGACCTTCCAAATCTCAATCAAGAAAAATAAAAAAATCTCAACAGGCCCATAACTAAGAAGGAAATTGAAGCAGTTATCAAAAAGCTTCCAGAAAACAAAAGCCCAGGGCCAGATGGCTTCAAAGGAGAGTTTTACCAAACATTCAAAGAACAAAAACCTATCCTCCTCAGTCTATTCCAAAAAATTCAAGAGGAAGGAACACTTCCAAGCTCTTTAAATGAAGTCAATATTACCCTAATCACAAAAGCAGATAAAGACACTACAAAGAAAGAGAATTACAGGCCAATATCCTTGATGAACATAGATGATAAAATCCTCAACAAAATCCTAGCAAATTGGATCCAGCATTAGAAAGATCAGACACCATGAACAAGTGGGATTTATTCCAGGGATGCAAGGCTGGTACAATATTCACAAATCAATAAAAAAATTGAGAGACAAAAATCACATAATCATATCAATTGATGCAGAAAAGGCATTTAACAAAATCCAACACCTTTCCTGATAAAAATTCTCAGCAAAGTGTGAATAGAAGGATCATACCTCAACATAATAAAAACCTTATATGACAAACCCACAGCCAACATCATGCTAAATGGGCAAAAACTAAAACCATTTACCCTAAGGACTGGAACAAGACAGGGATGCCCACTTTCACCACTCCTGTTCGACACAGTACTGGAATTGCTAGCCATAGCAATAAGACAAGAAGAAATAAAAAGCATCCAAATTGGAAAAGAAGAAGTAAAATTGTCATTATTCGCAGATGACATGATATTATATATAGAAAACGCTAAAGAATCCATCAAGAAACTACTCGAACTAATAAATGAATTTGGCAATGTAGCAGGATACCAAATTAACACCCAGAAATCTATGGCTTTTTTATACACCAATCATGAACTCACAGAACAAGAAACCAAAAAATACATTCCCATTTACCATTGCAACAATAAAAAAATTAAGATACCTAGGAATAAATTTAACCAAGGAGTTAAAAAACCTGTATTCAGAAAATTACAGGATGGTGAAAAGAAAGATAGAGAAAGACATAAACAATTAAAGAATATAACGTGTTCATGGATTGGTAGAATCAACATCATTAAAATGTCTATACTACCCAAAGCAATCTATAGATTCAGTGCAATCCCCATTAAAATACCAAAGACATACTTCAAAGAACAAACTTTCCAAAAATTCATCTGGAATAAAAAAGACCCCGAATAGCTGCAGCGATCCTGAGAAAGAAGAACAAAGCTGGAGGAATCACAATATCAGATATCAAGCTATACTACAAAGCCACTATTCTCAAAACTGCCTGGTACTGGCACAAGAACAGACATATAGATCAATGGAACAGAACAGAGAAACCAGAAATCAACCCAAACCGCTATGCTCAATTAATAGTTGACAAAGGAGAGAAGAGCATACAATGGAGTCAAGACAGTCTCTTCAATAAGTGGTGTTGGAAAAATTGGACAGATACATGCAAAAAATGAAACTATACCACCAACTAACACCTTATATAAATAAACACAAAATGTTTAAAGGTCTTGACATAAGAGGGGAAATCATAAAAATCCTAGAAGAAGCCATAGGCAGCAAAGTAGCAGACATTTGTTGTAGCAATAGCTTTACCGATACAGCTCCCAGGGCAATGGAAACTAAGAAGAAAATAAACAAATGGGACTACATCGAAATAAAAAGCTTCTGCACAGCTAAAGAAACCACTAACAAAACAATAAGAAAGCCCACTGCAGGGGAGAACATATTTGCCAATGTTATCTCTGATAAGTGTTTACTATCCAAAATTTATAGGGAACTCATAGAACTTAACAAAAGGAAGATAAACAATCCAATCAAAAAAATGGGCAAAGGACCTAAATAGATACTTTTCGAAAGAGGACATACAGATATCCAGGAGACATATGAAAAAATGATCAAAGTCACTAATCATCTGAGAGATGCAAATCAAAACAACAATGAGGTACCATCACACACCTGTCAGAATGACTATCATCAACAAATCAACAAATGACAAGTGCTGGTGAGGATGCAGAGAAAAAAAAGAACCCTCGTGCATTGCTGGTGGGAATGCAGACTGGTGCAGCCACTGTGGAAAACAGTATGGAGTTTCCTCAAGAAATTAAAAATGTAACTTCCATTTGACCCAGTAATCCCACTTCTAGGAATATATCCCAAGAAAACAGAAACACCAATCAGAAAGGATATATGCACCCCTATGTTCATAGCAGCACATTTTACAATAGCTAAGAGTTGGAAACAGCCTAAATGCCCATCAGCAGATGAGTGGATTAAAAAACTGTGGTACATCTACACAATGGAATACTTTGCTGCTATAAAAAAGAAGTAACTTTTACCATTTGCAACAGCATGGATGGAACTGGAGAGCATTATGCTAAGTGAAATAAGCCAGTCAGAGAAAGATACTAAATATCACATGATCTCACTCATTTGTGGAATATAATCCTATCTAATAAAGACGGAATATGCAAATTGACTGTAACTTCGCAACAAAGATTGAGGCACCCACAGCCAATAAGGAGGGAATATCCAAATTGACTCGACAAGGCGAGAGGCGGGAGGCGGCTCTGGCCGGAACAAAGGCCGTCCCGGCAGCCAAGGGAAGGAAGGCCTTTTCTTGCACGAATCTTCATATATTGGGCCTCTAGTGAATAACATAAACTGATGAACAAAAACAGAACCAGAGTCATAGAAACATCGAACATACTGTCCAACCTATGAGGGAAGAGGGGGGGTGAGGGGGTAAGAGATCAATCAAAGTACTTGTTTGAATGCATAGGAGCATAACCAATGGACAGAGACAGGGGAGAGGAGGTGAGGACATGTGCTGGGGAATGGGGAGGGCCAGGGAGAGGTCAATAAGGGAAAAAAGAGACTTATGTAATACTTTAAACAATAAAGAATTTAAATTTTAAAAAAGAAAATGTCACCGAATATTAGAGATAAGAGGGACTTCAAAAATCATTGAGTACAATCTGCTGTTTCTATGGAAGAAGAAATAGAAACCAATGAAATCTGAGGACATTTTTTCAGCATTTTGGCTTGAACAGAGTTGTAGAAGCAGTTAGTCATCAGAAAGGAATTAGATGAGGAATAAATTAAGGTCCACTCTTTTTTTCAAATAGCATGTTGTATTTCTGGTATTTGGGAATTATCCTAACTTTTTCTAGAGGTTAAATGAAGGTCTTGGTCAAATAATGAACAACAAAGTAATTAATTTTAACATTTCATTTACTAAAGGATTTATTAGAGGTTACCTTTATATATTAGCTTGTCAAGTGAAAACATACATTTACAAGATTATTTGCCCATAACTTTTCAGGAATGCATCTGTAATATGAAATGTGGTATGCCTCTGGAGTATCATGATGCAACGAGCAACATCTTAACAACACTCTTGGTAAATCCAATTAAGAATTGGGAACATTTCTTATATCATTCTGAAACCGATGCCTATGGTATTACCTCCAAATGCAGTTCACAAAAGCAAATTTGAAGTGTTGAGTTAGGACAGCAAAATAATGCACGCATGGCATTTGGTTTTTATTTAACTCAAAAGTTGATTGTAAATGTTCTGTAGCAGGAATTCTTGACCTGTCGGCCATGGTAAGAACTAACAGGAATGTGAACTCACTGTGTATGTAATTGTTATTTGATTTTAGGTATCTGACACTCTAAAGAATCTGTTCTAGAATAATGACATCCAACAGAAACATCATGTGAGCCACATATTTTAGGCTCATATTTTAATTTTTATTGTTGCCACATTAAAAAATGTGGAAGTAATTTTAATATATATTATTTAATCTAATCTATCTAAAATATTGTCATTTCAATTTGTAATTGATCAATATAAAAATCACTAATAAGGTGTTTTACATTTTTTATTGCTACTAAGTATTTGAAACCTGGTGAGTATTTAATACCTAGAGTATATTTCTACTTGAACTTTTCACATTTCAAGTGTTCAATAGCGACATGTGGCTACTGGCTGCTATATAGGATGATGAATTTCTAGAGATAAAATGCACAAGAGGCATAAGGCAACACATTATGAATAATCTTTCTCTCTGTTGATCTATGGATAAGTATTGTGTGACACTGAATTTGAGATGATCCTCTTTGATAATCACTGGCATTGCTGTTTTGCAGATTAAGTGTCAACTCACAAGACTGAACAGTCAGTAGGACTGGAGTACAATTTTCATCTTCTGAAAAGTGCCATCCTGAGAAAGAATGGGTTCTGAATGGAGCACAAGACCTCCCACAAAAACAGCAGAGACTTAAAGTAATTAGGAAAACTTGCATTGCTGAAATGGTTCTTATTTTCATGAGGAAATCATCACATGGCAAAATGTTTTAGTCAGGAAGACTCTCTTTTGGATATATTTAAAAAGCAAAATTCAAGAACTTGTGGACTATTAGTAATTAAATAAGAAATTATTTTCTTTAAAGTAACATAGCAGACATTATAATTAATTTTTGCTTAAATACAATTATACTTATTTATATGCCATTTTTTATGTGTTTGGCAAAAGCCAGAAATTATCTAATAATTTTCCTGAACTTCTCATATTGCTTGTTTCAATCAACCATATAGAAAGTTAACCTTTTCTCAGTATTTATTGTATCTTCATTTATTTCTTGGTACCATAGTTAATGAAGGCTCCTAGAGGATCTGATGACAGTATCTTCCTTCTTTGTAGAATTCATATAAGTAAAAAGTTTACCTGAAGTACCAGAGTCTAAATCATTGTTATGCTATTCTTTTCATTGTAATCATTTCTAACATCTTATTATTTTAACCTCAAAATATACTACCTTTCCATGCATGATACTTACTGCTTGTTGTACTGCAATATTTATAATTCGAGAGTGTACTGCTCTGATAGAGTGTTTGTTTCTTTCACTTCAATCAGAAAGAGATAAAATATGTATTCCCTGCATGCTGAAAGTGTAAGAGAATATTCCTTGTCTTGGAATAATTCAACAATAAATTGGTTTTACATATTGAAATTTGTAACAGGCAAATCAAATGCAGATAGGATTATTATCAGCTTAAAGAACAGTGGAGAGGAGAGACCATTTATTTTTCATTTGATATCAGTAAATTTGGGGGGGAAATTATTTTAAGCTCTCATTGGTGATTTCACACCCACTGACCCATCAGGCAGGTAGTGGTATTTTCAAGAGTACAGTTGAATTGTTTCAAATAGAGCCATAAGATAGTGTAGATATTGCAGGAAATCCTGTCTGTGGAAGCTGGGAGAAGGGGGGAAAGAATAGCATGGCTTCTCCAGTAGCTCTACCTTCCATTCTACTGCCCCTCACCCCCATGCTTCCCTTTGGCCAATCCTATCCATTGATATGTGTATTAATATAAATGTAGTAGGAGATGAAAATGTATTCAGGGAATCTGACCCATGCTGAAAGCCAACCTAAATAATTCAGACACAGATTTGTTTTGGTGTGTGTGTGTGTGTGTGTGTGTGTGTGTGTGTGTGTGTGTGTGTGTTCTCATAAGCAGGTTTTTATTCCTAAAATATTTAGGTCATTTCTTTTATTCTCTATTTAAGACACTGGCATATTCCTCAAGTTTGCCACCAAGTAAGAATGAATCAGCTTTTATTACATGGATCATATTCATGATAGGCTTTGAGATATCCTGAAATATTAATGTCACCAAGTCAGCTCAATTCATTGCATATTAATTTTCAGGTTAAAATATATTATTCATATCAAGATGGCTACATATATGTCCCCTATATGAGTTGCTTGCTATTTTCTTAGTGATCAAAATGCTTACTCTGTTTTTCTCATTATGATTTATAATCCCTGAAAGAGTAAAATTATATATTATTGACCTTTTTTATATTTAAAAAAACTAAAATTAGGAGAATTTAAATCTGTTCAAGTGACTGTCTCATTTGCTGATATAAGCCATATGGTATATTTTTCCTATATAAATGATATAGAAAAGTATTATTTATGCCTACTTATTAGTTTTATATGTATTCATAATGATATGCATTGCTTGCATATTGCTCACAGTTTCTTATATAGAAAGTTTCACTCCATTAATAAAAATTCTAAGTGAATAAAGCATGAATCATCAATGTAAATGATCTCCTGTTTTATTATTAGCTTAAAACACAAAGCTCTGACTAAAAAGGAAAATATACTCCCCATAGGTACTATAAAATATTGCCGCTCATGAGAGTTTGTCCTCCCACTATGGAGATATTAAATAACAAATCATAATGAAAAAATATGCATTTAAATCCACAAAACTTGGAAAATCATATGTTCAGACTGATTTCTTAAGCATTTCTTCTAAAAAGCAAGTATTAGACAACATAATAATATTCATTTACACTTTTTTTCAGTAGACACTCATTGAATATCATATATGGCAGGCACTAAACTAGAAATTTGGTATGATAATTTATGAATAATGGCTCTTCTCTTTAAATATGTGAAAATCTAGTAATAAAACCTGTCAAAACTGTCCCATAAAGGCAACAATAATATATTACATGTTCACGCACATACACACACACACACACACACACATACACACGCACACACACAAAATTGTGCTGAAATGGAGAAATCTACTTAGAGAATAGTGTGGAGGGCTGCAGTTGAGAAGAACTTTGTAGAAAAGGAAGTACTTGAGTTGAGTTTCAATAGTTGAAAAGGTGATCACTTGGAGAACACATACAGAGAAGTATAGTTCAGGCAGAAAGGAAAAGATTCACAAGGCACAGAAGCAGGAAACAGAAGGAAGTGCTCAGGATCATAGAAGTGCCTGAGGGGGCAGTGATGAATGATGAGATAAGCAGGGGTCTCATGGTGGGATCTTATGGATAACTTCTTAAAGAGAGATATTTTTACACTATATCTCTGCATTTGAAGTAGCTCTCATGTGCTAGCCTGAGAAAGTTGTCTACTTTAGGATATTCAGTTCATGGAATAAAACCTGGGGAGTAATCAGTTCTCAGATCACAGCCTGTACCTGAAGAATTTTAATCCATGCATTTGGGACTTAATGAATTAAACATTTCCTGGGAGGTTTCTTCTTCAGTTTAGACCATTCCAGGACCCCCACAGATTCATTTGGTTCTATTCAGAGTAATCTGCAGTTATAATTATCTTGGATGTTAGAGATTTTCCTAAACTTAGATAGAATGTTCCATGACAGTTGATGGCTTTTGCTCAGAAATCTGACCAAATCTCCAGTCAGTCCTAAGCATTTCAAGACAGTTCAGAAAGCTGTGTAGTGTGTGTGAAACCTGAATGCAACTGCTGGATGAAGAAGGTACTGTGCCTTCCTTTATAATAGTTAGGAGTTCAAATGAATTCAATTTGAGCTCCTGTAATTGTATTTAGCCACTACTGTGTATTAAAATAGCAAAGGCCTATGTGGAATAAAACATTAAAAAATACCTAAGCACTACCCTCAAGGCTCATGACGCCAAGTCAGGTTGGATGGCCCACTCTTATGGGTGAACCTGGCGTTCAGTGGTATTATAGCTGGAAAGAAGGGGAACAAGGAATCCTTTTCTACTCTTCCCTTTCTCTCTTGTGTTTATGAAAATAATAATATTTATGGGCAGCAGTTTCCCAAAGTAATAGTGAATCAGAGCAATGGCATACAGAGACAGTCTCACCATTAGCTGTGGTCTCTTCCATGTGTAAGACTTGAGACAATCTTTAAGTGATCCAGCCATGGAATGTAAACCTTTCAGAATGATAAAAACAAAAGAACTCCATAAATGATATAACCAGGCATATCAATTAATTATTGCTATCCAATAACCCAACACTTAGTGGTTTAAAGCAATAACTCTTTTTGGTTCACAGTTCTGTGGGTCAGGAGGGTAATTCATCAGCTGGTCTGCATCAGCTGGGCTCACTTATACTCTCCAGTTAGCTGCTGGGTTGGGTACTAGCTAATCTAGGATGGGCTTACTTAGATGAGTGCCAGTTGGCATAATTTTAATCAGGTGATACAAATGATCATACTCTATGTCTCTAATCCTTCAACAGGCTACCTTAGTCATAGAGTTCAACAACAGTGAGAAGACCTAGGAAACCTCTGAAGCCCAGGTTCAGAACAGGCACATGACTTACTATGCATTATATTGGCCACAGTCATGCAGTCAGCTGAAATTTAAGAAATGGGGAAATAGATTCTGTAAGTCATATTGCCAAGGTCCTGCATACAGGAACAGGTAAAGAACTGTGGCCATTTTTGTAAGCTACCACATCAAAGGATTGAGAAACAATTTAAATAGCATTGTGTATATCCACATTTTTTCATCATGTATTCCTTATGGTACTGTATGGTATAATATGACAAAATTTAACATGGCTTGCAGTGTGATAAGAGGGGCTGCTACCTGTGGGTATATTAACTAAGGGCGTGCTTGAAACAGTTGGTGTGGCTAATCAAGGAAACAAAAATATTACTTTTCACAGATAATCCATATGATTGGAGAATTCCAACAAAATTTAAAAGTAATAATTTGATATCTAACTATTCTTTGGGCTCCCCTTTATTCTTAGACTACAGATCTTGTGCAATAACATCAAACATCCCGTGTGTGATCTAGAAACTTTCCATGTGTGATAAAGAAAAGTTTCCTTTTTAATATACTTTACTGCAATTCCAACAATATGGCTGGTTGCCTCTTGCTGATTTCTTGTCATGTCTTTTCTACATGTTTCTGTCCAGTTTTACCATTAAGAGGCATCATGGCTCTGAGGGTGTAGCATTCATGTTGCCTGTGTCATCAGGATATTGGCTTGAACCTAAAAATAAAAGCCTACACCCATAACCAGATTCTCCAGCAGTGTGCGAGACAGACGGTTCAGAAACACTTGTACCTTTGCTAATTGCCCCTCATTTCGGTCCCCAAGTCCTCCAGGTTGGCAGAAATGCTGTAATTGTACGTGACCTCTGGAAGGTAACTGGTGGCTACATTGCAGCTGTGGGAGCATAAGGCGGGATGATGGCATTGAGCATATGCAAGAGTCAACTGTGGTGGGGCACGGCGAGGCTCTGCTGCCCCTGTTGATCCCTTTGAGGTGGAAAGAACAAGATGTATTGCATGTCCTTCAAAACAGGCCAGCAGGCTCCATGTGCTGCTTTCCTGATTGAAAGCATGGACACACACAGTGTACATAACTTGGCCCAAGTAAAATAACTCAGCTGACCCATGTTTACATCTCACTGCTGGGGTCCTGAACACCAGCAGCACGGGCCTGGTGGCGAGTCTTGGCACATAGCGCAATGTTTGTATTTTTCTTCCCTTGGTGCCTGAGACATTAGATTTCCTTCTGATTTGCATCAGTGTCTGCAGCTGTTCATGCCTGTCGGATGGTAGGGACGCCCCGTCTTGTGCCTCCCGTTGATGGCAGTGCTTATTTCAACAGTTCTTTTGTGCACCAGGCATTACTGGACATCCACTAGGAAATGAAGTTGTTTTTTAACTTTCAAGGTATTTTCTTAATTTTATGTAGCAGATGGACATAGAAACCAAATAAATTTGTTCTTTTTTCAATTGTTACACCTTTCATTTTGAGACAGCGGGGTGCAGTGGAAGAAGTCCTAGATGAGATTGTGAGATTATTCCTGTAACCCAGTGTGTGCTGGGCATATGGACCATGAACAAAATGCAATTTTAACTCCATTTCCTCTGGTTGTAATCATACCTACCCCTGATGAAAATTCCAACAACTCCATGGCTTTTGTTCCCACTTACTCCTAGTTAAGACAACTGTCTCACAATCTGTGTAAAAAACAGCTTCACTTACATATGTAGAACGTATATTGAAAAATTCTGACCTTGGTCTGTCACTAAATCTTCTTCTCTTCCCCAACCCAGATGTGCTTAAGGCTGGAAGCCCACAGTCACTGCTCTGCCCTCCACTTGTCCTGGTTAAGATCTTGCATCACTCACCATTTGCAGTTAGTGAAGAGATTAGATGGTGCCATCACATGTTGACTGTCCTCTCTGGCATTGAGGGATGGTAAAAGTCAACTTTTTCTCTTGGCCTCTGCAGTTTCCCTCCTAGTCTACTGTTTTCTAAAGAGCCCTTAACTCTAAGGAACAAACCTCTGTCCTAGGTAGTGGTGTGATACTGAAACCTCAGCTTCTGGGCATTCCACAGTGCATCTTCATGTTTCGGCTGTGGTCTCCTTGCCCCTTGAGGTGGCACTGTGGGACAGGACAGGACCCACAAGTCTCATATGGGCTCTTTCATTTTAAATGGCCCACATCAGATCCACAAGAAATGGTTGTATATTCTGTGTGTTCAAACCCTGAGAGTTCAAGCAATCCCAATGCACTGCTCTTCTGACTCTCCCACCAAAAACAGAGGTGGCATATCAAGTGGTTCTCTCAAAGACTCACACATTGGGCTTGGGCTTAGAAATTAGAATGTCCACAAATTCCCTCAACACTTGGGAACTCAAAGCAAAACACCAGCCTTATCCAAAGAAATCTCCTTCTCAACCCCTTTCTCGTTCCACTATTTCTGATATTTTTTATGTTCTTAATTTGGCGGAGGGGTGAAAGAGTCATGTTTTGGGGTTTTGTGTATGTGTGTGTGCAATTTCCTTTAAAAATCAGCATATAGGGATTGGGCTGTCTGCACACACTCTCTGCTATCTGATACTTTTCCTTATGGTATCTCAGTTGAAATCTGAGGCAAGCACAGTCCCATACTAACTTCCTATTACACTCACTACATAGCATTGCAAAAACAGTTTAATTTTCTGGATCTGTATTTCCTCCATAAAATGAGAGGGTTGGACTCAATCTCTAGAGTCCTTTCGAGCTCTCAAATTCGGTGGTTTTGTAGTTCAATTTCTATAGACAATGTAACAATGAAAAACATATTGAGATAGTTGTCAAGAAATATAATCCCAGCTGTAATCCTATTAACCAGTTGAATGACCTTAAGCAAGTCCATTTTCCTGGGACTCAGTTTTGTAATACGTAAAGGTGGTATTTAGGCTGGATGATTTGTAAGGGCTTCCCCCTCTGAGTTTATTTTTATTTATTAATCATTATTGTTTTTGGAGATTTCCCCAATTACAAATCCTTATTTTGCCACACACAAAAAAAGCAACAACATATTTTAAACAGGTAAATATTACAATTAAGCATAGTACTTAGCTGAGAAAAGAAAAGCATAATTAAAAATGCAAGATTTATGATCATTATTATATTGCATGGCTGCATGTGATGCTAACCAGTGGGGCAAATTTGGAGTCTGAAAACTTGGTTTCTAGGATCATCTTTTCCTCTTCCCCAAGTATATGACCACAGCTGTATCACCAAATCTTTTAAACTCCATCACCCTCTCTAATAAAAGAGTAATATGCAAATTAACCATCACTCCACTACATAAGCCACGCCCACCAGCCAAGCCACGCCCACCAGCCAATCAGGGCGAGTATGCAAATTAACCCCAACCAAGATGGCTACCAGGAGGGAGGCTTGGGTTTCCCTGGCAACAGAGGAAGCCAAGCTTTCCACACACTCTGGTGGGCCCAGGCCTCCACTCAAGGAAACAAAGTTTCAATTATAGAAGGTAAACAATACAAACAGAAATAGCTGCCAGCCACGGAGCAAGCAGGAGGCGTGGCTCCACTCCAGGCTACAAAGTTTCAATTGTAGAAGGTAAATAAATTCCAGATACCAGGGCCTCTGCTTGGGTCGCCAGGGGCGTGACTGGCCTGCAAACCACCACAGGCCCCTTGCTCAGGCTGCCCCACACCCCAAGGGAACCTCACCCTGATCCAGGACACCCTTCAGGGCAAACCAGCTGGTCCCCACCTGTGCACCAGGCCTCTATCCTATCTAATAAAAGAGTAATATGCAGATTGATCATCACTCCAACACACAAGATCAAGATAGCTGCCCCTATGTGGTCAAAGATCCTGCCCCCATGTGGACACAAGATGGCCACCACAAGATGGCCAGCAGGGGAGGGCAGTTGGGAGGGACCAGGCCTGCAAGGGAAGGCAGTTGGAGGCAATCAACCCTGCAGAGGAGGGCAGTTAGGGGTGACCAGGCCGGCAGAGGAGGGAAGCTGAGGGCAAACAAGCTGGCAGGGGAGCAGTTAGACATCAATCAGGCTGGCATGGGAGTGGTTAGGGGGTGATCAGGCTGGCAGGCAGAAGTGGTTAGAGGAAATCAGGAAGGCAGGCAGGCGAGCAGTTGGGAGCCAGCAGTCCTGGATTGTCAGAAGGATGTCCGGTGGGATCGGGCCTAAACGGGCAGTCAGACATCCCTTGAGGGGTCCCAGATTGGAGAGGGTGCAAGCTGGGCTGAGGGACACCCTCCCCAACCCTTTGCACGAATTTCGTGCACCGGGCCTCTAGTATATAATAAAGAGGTAATATGCAAATTGATCCTCACGCCCTTGCACAAGATGGCCGCCTCCATGTGGTCAAAGATGGCCGCCACAAGATGGCTGGCAGGGGAGGGTAGTTGTGGGCGACCAGGCCGGCAGGGGTGGGCAGTTAGGGGAGACCAGGCTGGCAGGGGTGGGCAGTTGGGGGCAACCAGGCTGGCAGCGGAGGGCAGTTGGGGGTGACCAGGCCTGCAGGAGAGGGCAGTTAGGGGCAACCAGGCCTGCAGGGGAGGGAAGTTAGGGGCAACCAGGCTGGTAGAGGAGGGCAGTTGGGGGGAAGCAGGACTGCAGGGGAGGGCACTTAGGGGCGACCAGGCCGGCAGGGGAGGGCAGTGGGGGTGACCAGGCCAGCAGGGGAGGACACTTAGGGGCAACCAGGCCAGCAGGGTAGTAGTTAGGCGTCAATCAGGCTGACAGGGGAGTGGTTAGGGGATGATCAGGCTGTCAGGCAGGTGAGCAGCAGTCCCGGATTGTGAGGGCAGTTGGACATCCCCTAAGGGGTCCCAGATTGGAGAGGGTGAAGACTGGGCTGAGAGACACCCCCCTCCCCCAGTGCACAAATTTTGTGCACCTGGCCTCTAGTTAATAATAATAATTACTTAATTGGGTTGATTTGAGGATAATATGACAAATTTGAAAGTGATTTTTAAAGGAAATCATGAAACAAATGCAGGTTGTAATATATAAGTACATTCAATAATGTAGAAGGAAAACAATTACTTTTATACTTATTCAGAATGGTACTGAGAGAGTAACTTAGTGATTATCACTAGGATTTATTTACAAGCCCATAATATAACCAGAAGGAGGAAGAGCATGAAAACTGTGGGCCAAAGGGTAAAATAAACCCTGAACGTAGTGAGGGATACATTCCAAGGCCTTTGTGATTCCACTAACTAGAAATATTTGCCTAGACTCTTGGTTTTGTCTCAATTCACATCTTAGTCAAACCGCATGTTTCCTGAGACTATCCTCATGTGAGTAGTTAGAGCATTGACTAGAACATTCCAGGCATACTTTATCTTGTTTCCACAAAGAGTGGGTGTATGTTTGTTCATATCACTGGTCCAAGTCTTCACTAAAATAGACATTTCACTCTTTAATTACCTAAAACTTCTGCTGTCTGGATAAGAACCATCACTCTTTTAGATTCCTTGATATTTGCTTCACTTTCAACCTCAACACTATAATTTATTTTTAGGGGTAATATGAAAAAAAAGTTTGATTTTATTGTTAGTTTTTCTTTTTGAATCTCTTTAATAGCATAATGATTATGAAGCTTTATTTTCTACCTAAGTGATACATTTTCATTCCCTTTTTTAATGTGACTAAAATTCATACCTTTGCAAAATGACAAATATCATCTAATACAGCGATTTTCAACCAGTGCGCCACAAGAACTTTTAAAACATGCAGTACCTGACTATTTAGTCAGAAACACTGACCTCTTTTCCTTTAGATTGTCAAATAAAATAGTGACACCAGCCAGCACAATATTAGCTGTCCAGTATGAATGAATCAAAATTATACCTATTTTTTGTCAGATTGGCAAAAAAATATATTTTTTAGTGTTCTGCAGAATTTTAGTAATTAGTTTATGTGTGCCATGAGATGAAAAGGTTGAAAATTGCTTATCTAATACAGCCTAAGATCCTTCAAAACTTGGACATTGAATTCTCAAGTGCCAAGATCTACTATCATACCTAACAGCTTTACCATTGATACATTTTCCTAATTACTCAATTTCTCTTTATCTGACAAGACTATTTCATTCCTTTCTCCTCAAAACAACACCCCTGCTTTCTCCCTTTAGCTGATGGTCTCACTTTTTAATTAATTAATCAATTAAGAAAATAGAAGTGGTCAGAATTCCTCCACATTCCCAGCACCAATTATTCACCTATGCAGTGGCTTCGCTCCTGAAATCACGCCCTCCTCATAATTTCCTCTTCTCTATTGGCTCATACCCATAAGCAGACAAACAGGCTGAATTATCTCTCATCTCAGCAATCCTTCATTTGGAACATATTCCTTTTCCTTTACTGCCTCATTTGTCTGTTCCTTTTCTTTTCTAAATTTGTTGCCAGTACTTATCATATTTCCTCCTCTCTCACATTTTCTTGAACCTACCTCACACAGAGTGAAATTCCTACAATGCCAATAATCTATCCTGGTTAACAATAACCTCCATTTGCAAAGTCAGATAAGTGCCTTTTACATCCTCACATTTCTCACATGATTCACTTAGTCAAATAGCATTTTCACTGCTGATTGTTACTTGCTTCTTCAGAACGTGTCTCTTAGCTTCTGGGAAACCACAATCTCTTGCTTTATTTCCTGGCATCTCAACTGTTCTTTCTGTCTTGCTTGTTGACTCTTTTTTCCCAACCTAAATATTATAGTGGCTAAGAGCTGAGCCTTATATTACTTCTCTTCTCTATTTACATGTAACGCACCCACTAGCATGACTTTAAATAAAATGTAAATGTAGAAGTAAATTCATATCCCTGCCTCTAGTTGGCCTTAAAAAGGTTATTTTACTAGCAAAAGAATGAATTTATTCAGGAATATCAGGGAATTGCAATTCGGGACACAAGCTATTGCAAAACAATAGGCAAGTCTAGAAAGCAAAGGAGAGCAATGTCCTTTATGGAGAAAAGGGAAAGATGGGAAAGGCTGTTATAAACAAAGAGTCCAGGGGAGAGAACTGGGGGTTTGAAGTGTGGTGGCTTTTCATTGACGAGGTTGTGACAGTCTCTTACTGATGAGGATGTTGTCTGGGGAGAAGAACAGAAAACACCTTTCTGTTGAAGATGCAAAGCATGTCTCTTCCTGTTAAAGGCAACCCACCAGACTGGGAGGCGGAGTGCACCCATCACAGGCCCTCTCAGCTCCAGTCTTTATTAAGTTGCACACTGTGCACTGAAGTCTAGACTTACCTATCTAGGGGCTACATGATGATTATCATTAAATATAAAATAGGCACCTCAAATATAACAGCCAAAACAAGTTTCCTTTTTTCCAACCCATAAACCATTTCTTCCTAGTCTTTCCCATCTCAGTAAATGGCACCCCCACCTAGAAAGTTACTCAGATTAAAACCCAGGGAATCATCTATGACTCTTCTCTCCTTCACATCCCACATTGCTTAGCAGCAAGTCAAATTGGCATCATATCCTACCTAATAATAGACAAATATGCAAATTAACCGCACCTTCGCTACGCCCAAGCCACACCCACCAGCCAAGCCACGCCCACCAACCAATCAGGATGTGTATGCAAATTACCCCAATAAAGATGGAGGCTAATTTGCATATCAAGACAGCGTAGAAAGAAGCCAAGAGCTGCAGAAGGGAACAAAGCTGTGGAGAAGTAAGCAAGCTGAGGGGAGGAGAAGGGAGGAGCGGAGGCAGGGCTGGGGGAAAAGGAAGGAGAGCGGGTGGGCTGGCGGAAAAGGGAGAAAAGCAGGCAGGCTGGTGGAGAAGGTGGGGCTGGGGGAGAATGGAGGAGCAGAGGTGGGGCCAGGGAAGAAGGAAGGAGAGTGAGTGGGCTGGCGGAGAAGGGAGAAAAGCAGGGGGGCTGGAGGAGAAGGTAGGGCGGGGGAGAAGGGAGGAGCACAGGCAGGGCAGGGTAGAGTGCAGCAGGAAACCCTATTGCAGGATTTTTCCTGCAACAGGAACGCTAGTCCTATCTAGTAAAAGGGTAATATGCAGATGAACAGTCACTCCGTCACAAAGATGGCGGCGCCCATAGCCACAAGATGGCGACGCCCAGTCCCCTCAGCCCCGCCAGAGTCCCCCAGTCCTGAGAGCAGGCAGCGTGAGTGGCCTGGCAGAATGCTGGCAAGCGTCCCACCCCGGCATGGAGGGCCTCTGGTGGGAAGGGAGGCGGGCTGCAGCCTCCACTGCCAAGCGCAGGCCTGGAGAGGAGAAGGTGGGTCTGCCTCCCGCGGGATCGGCGCGGCTCCCTCCCAGCTTCCGTGGGCACCGGCAGCTCGCTTCTGCCTCCTGCAGTAGCCGCACAGCTCCCGTGGAAGCAGTGAGGCTCCCAGTGGCGCCCTGCAGTTCCTGCCGGCTCCCGCGGAAGTGGCAGGCGGCCTACTGCGCATGACATCAAGCAATGGGCTACTAGTTGAGAATATAATTTGCTCATCTCTCTCCAGCTGGAATACATCACTTAGTCCAGGCCACAACTTCTCTTACTTAGATTTCAGCAATAGCCTCCTCACTGATATTTTTGCTTCTCTACCCTAATCCATATTCAACTCATTTTTTTATTTAGCATGTGACTGATGGAATAACACTTCTTAAGACCTTCTAACGCCTTGACATTACTTTTAAAATAAAACCCATACAAAATAAACAAAATCCAACTTTCTCACATGAAAAAAATATATTTTGTTCAAGACCAGATATTATAGATATGCATAACTATAGGTTTATACAGATATATGCTGCACAAGCTATTAAATAATTGTAATAAGTCAATGAAACAAATAAAAAAATTATTTTTCTTCCTTGTAATAAGTTATTACTTTTAATTTAAAGCCAACTGAGAGATATAAAAAAAAATTAAAAACTGTCAAAAAAAAGTTAAGATAATATGGCATTTCTAAAAGATCATGTAGTTGCAACTAATTTCTTCAGATTAAGTGCCAAGGTTCCTAGAAAGGGCCATTCCTTCACCCACCCTCCCTCTGGTAGAGGGGCTTAGATAGGAAAATATGTATGTTACATATGAGGTAATGATTTGTACTCAGTAATTTTCTTGTATCAATAATTAGTTCCTTTTTGTTAGGCCCCAATCCATGACTCTTGATGTTGTCCAACAGGGGAATGGAAGGGACCCAAAGATGACAATCTACATCATAAAGCTTTCAAACAAAACCAAAATCCTTGTTTACTTACTTATTCTGTGCATGGTCGTTATAAACTGATGTCAAAATCATTAAAACAAACCTCCCAGAAATCACAAAGAGTGTGAAAACCATTCTTCATAAACAATGTATTTTTCTTCATGACATTCCTAGCTCCTGGTGAGCCTAAGCCCTTTGTAATCTTCCCAAATGTGGGAATAATGTCACATTATTCAGGGCTAAAAAATTCTACTTTCTCAAGCATTTCCATTTGAAATCAAGATAGTGTCCCAGTGTTGTTTAATGACCATCAAATGCCCCCAATGTTGGAAAGTATTTCTGTACTAACTACATCTTTTACTGGGCTTTGAGTTAAAAACGTCCTGCCATACATGTTCCCACTGGCCTCCATAAAAGGGGAAATGATTTTACCCTAAATCTTAATTAGCAAGGAAATGATTGTAAAACTGCTTAGCCTTTCCATCTTAGATGGATAAAGCAAACAAAATCCACCTCATCTCCACATGGATAAAAGTCTCTACTAAAATTTGCCATTGACTACTGAAATAATGAGAAAGACTTCCCTCTTGGCCAGCCTTTCCCATATCAGATTCCTCACTCTCATGGGGGACGGAGCCAACAACCAGGAAGTAAACCCACTCTCACTCTCCTGCTACAACAATTGCTGGTACAGCGCCATGGAGGGAGCACTGTGGGAAAGCAATCCAGGCTCGGAGTGAGTTAGTATTCTGCTGTCAGAATGAAGCTTCATAAATCATGAATGTGAGGAATTGACAAGGAAACCTACAGTCAAATCAGTTTCTACTCATCAAAGAATCTCCTTAGCCCTGGAAATGATATAAACTTCAAACCCAATCACAAACTGGTTCATTTCCTGTTGCCCAAAGAAATGTCTGCTCACACATTTCATTTTAATGGTTTTAACAGAAGCGTCCTCCTCACCATTGTAAAATAATACATTCAGATTTGTAAGCTAAACAACAGTAAAACAATTTGGAAGGATATCTTTATAATGTAAAAGGAAATGCTGTGTGAGTAAGTATATGTGAGGTGTGTGTGTGTATATGTGTGTGTGTGGTGTGTGTGTGTGTGTGTGTGTGTGTGTGAGAGAGAGAGAGAGAGAGAGAGAGAGAGAGAGAGAGAGAAGGGAAGTACAACCTACACAATAAAGGAGTTTAGCAGAATAGAAAGATTTTCCAGCTCTCCAAGTAAAATCAACTATAAATAAATTTCAAATGATTACCTCAATAGGTGACTTGGAGCCCTCCAAGGTTGATTTGTTAGCACTATAACATCCTTCTAATACCACTCTATCACTCATAGCAATATCCAAGATGTTCAGAATTTAATGGAAACAAATGCCCTAGCTAAGAAAGCCTTTCCCAGTCAGTGCATGTGTGGCTTAACATTACCCCCTGCACAGGAGGACAATGCATTTTGACTTGTTTTACTTGATGGTCAGCTATCAACTGTTTTTATTTTGTCATTAGCTCCTTGTCATTAAAATAATATATTAGCAAAATGAATGGCACAATAGTTACGTAAAATATGTGGCCATGAGCTGCAATAAAGAAAGTGTTATCATTTTGTACTTTCAATGGAGCCTAACAAATTGCCCATTTGAAGTTAAATGTAGAGAATGGATTATAGTTGCAGTTTCTACCTATAATGCAGTAATTATATATATGTGAATACAGGGTGGGGCAAAAGTAGGTTTACAGTTCTTCATATGGAGAATAGTACAATCCTATATAATAAAAGCCTGATATGCTGTGTCCGGTCATCTGGTTGGCCGTTTAACAAATCAAACTGTAATATGCTAATGATATGCTAAGGCCGCTCAACCGCTTGCTATGACCTGCACTGACCACCAGAGGGAAGACACTCTGACTGGTAGGTGAGCTTGCTGCTGGGGTCCAGTCCATCAGGACGGAGCGAGACAGGCCAGATACACCCTGGAGCCCTCCCGCGGTCCTTCCTGGCTGGCCAACCTCCCACGTCCCACCCCGGCCCTGATTGTGCACTGGTAGGGTCCCTGGCCTGGCCTGTGCCCTCTTGTAAGCTGGACCCCTTGGCAGATGTCAGAGAGCCAGTTTCAGCCTGATCCTGCAGGCCAGGCCGAGGAACCCCACTGGTGCATGAATTCATGCACTGGGCTTCTAGTAATTAATAAATAATAATACAAGAATAAACCCCATGTTTTGCATAGTCACAACTGTAAATCTACTTTTGCCCCACTCTGTATATGTTAGTATAGCTTCTTTTTAGCTCAAGTACTTTCATCAGTACCATAATGTATAAGCTGAACTTTTTCTAAACTTATTCTGAGATGTAGTGTACATCCATATTTGATATTTTATGGCCTGAAATGAAAATATAATCATTTTAAAAAGACATTTTTGCAGGGATAAAAGTTTGCAGGTACTCAGTGAGCAGGTGGCAAAGTTCTTCACTGAGCTATCAGAGCTTTAGCACTTCACATGGACCTTCCAAATGAACAGGCACAACCTGGTCAGTTCATTGTGATATTCCTTGGGACGACACATTCAGTGTTCAATACTGCAGGTTTCATAGGTTATCAAAAAGAATTGGCATATATTAGTGTGACAAATTAAAATCATCTATTTATTCAGATTACTTTTCTGTACAGTAATTCAGCCACACTATAAGCACACTCTAAATTTGTCATACCCTTGAGAATAAAATATTTTAACTTAAGTTTATTTAGGGTTGATTCTATCCCAAGCTTTCCTTTCAACAGAAATGCACTCCAAACATATATTTTATAATATCATTCAATCTTTGTTGGACCAGCAGTAGTAAAATATAACCTGAGAAAAGAAAAAGAAAGCAAACCTTTTCCCAGAGTCATGCTGACATTGCAAGAGTTTTATAGAAACACAGACAGGTTGGTGTTTAACTCTAGTTTGACAAAGTTGAGGGAACCCAAAGATGGATGAATCCTATTCCCAAACACATCTTAAAAGTTGTCACTAAACAAAAAAGCAGATGTGTTGATTTTAGCTCTATTCAAAATATTTATAAATCCTTTATAAGGTTTTGTTTCAGGATCCTGAGGGAAACAATAATGTCTTAGCTGAATCGTAGACATTTTCATGATTTGTTAAAGGTTAACAAGGCTATAGATAAGAAGTATGTATAAATTATAAGAAGAAAAATGAAAGTATTGGGGAGAAGAAAATGTAAGAGGAAGTTAAAGATCTTAGAATCAGGTCAATCTTAATTTTTTTAGTCATAAAACTTTAACAGCTACATGCCTTTCCTCATCCTTTAGTCACCACTTTAAAAGGGTGGGAAAACAGCTGCCTTGTTTGTTTTAAAGGCAGTAGAATTACTGGTATCTCACAAGCTGTGAAGAGACATGTACTAATGTGTAGGCAGCCTCTGGGTTGATTAATCTTCCTTTAGATGGATTCAGCATCCTTTAAGAACAAACTTAAAAAAAACATATAGCATGTTCCTTCAGGCTGATAAAAACACATCAACACATCCCACACACAAAGGGTAACCACTGCATTAAGGCCCACAATATTAGTTGTTCCATATTTAGATGCAACACAGCCTGCCTCTTCAAAAAATGTTCATGGTTACCCAAAACAACGAGATTGTAAAAAAGAACCAAAAATAGCCTGTCCACTGTGGCTCAGTGGGTGAGCTTCCACCCATGCACCAAGAGGTCACCAGGGGGGTTGATTCACCATCAGGGCCCATGCCCAGGTTGTGGACTCAATCCCCAGTGGGGGGCGTGTAGGAGGCAGCTGATCCATGTTTCTCTCCCTCTCCTTTCCTCTCTCTCTAAAATTAATAAAAACATATTTTTAATAAAATAAAATATTACCAAAAATCACACTACTATAGAATTCTCAAAAGAAAGCTATTAAGTATATAGTGGAGTGACACTGACAGACACGCAATTTGTTATCCTACGTGCTTGCACTTGGAAGGGCAGGAGTGGTTGAAGGGAGTCAGAAGAGATACCTTTATTGCTTTTGTCATCCATATCCTGAGAGTATGAGGCTACAAATTTAATGCAAAGAACCCCATCATGATGATTTAAAAGGCCCTTTTCAAGGATAATTTTTAATGTATGTGATTTTTTTCATGTCCTTACTTTAGAATCTAATTTTCTCATTAGATGTGAGTCTACCATATTTTGTATTTACCGTAACATATTCAGATAGTAAGAATCATTGCTGCTTACATTTGCCATCTCAACAGAAATTATTTCTGACAATTACTTGCTGTTAAGATTGGAGAACAAAAATTATTTAGACAAAGTCTGAAATTAAAGAAGGTCCCTCATGCTTTAGGTTTGAAATAGAATGTTTTAACTATTGTAAATACTTTGTCAGACTCTTGGATATCTGTGTTCCCTCCGGTTTTCAGAACTTACATTGTATTTAAAGGAAAATAATCTAGAGTCTCCATTTCAAGGAACTCAGGGAGCCCCTTTATTTCCCAATATACAGGAAGGGCGAGGTGGGAGCAGACGCTGGTCATCTCTAGTTTCTTCCTTTGCTGAATTCTCATTTTGTTCTCTTGTTACTGACCGAAGTGAAGCATTCCATTCCTTAATTTCCCAGTGCCCACCAACCTGAGGTTATGTGCATAGGGAATTTATATAAGGCTTAGAACAAAATAGTGTTATATTTATATTCCTAGGGAAGCACAGAAACTCAAATGCTTACAAGACTAAACAGGAGGCAAGCCAGGGGCAAAAATGAGTGAATTGCCCAGTAGAGAATTAGGGGGAGCACGCCCCATCTAGGGTAGACAGTGGCTACTCATCAGCCCCAGATGCTTATTGCCCTCTGTGAACTTGAACCCCAGGTTTTTCTTATCAGTTTTTCAAATAGGTTTTCAATTTCCTGCTCTCTCTCTCCTCCTTGTGGTACCTAGATGATGCAAATGTTGGTATGGTTGATGTTGTCCCAAAGGCCCCTTAAACTATCGTTATTTTTTTTTCTTCTTGCTGCTCTGATTAGGTGTTTTCTGCTACCTAGTTTCCCAAATTGCTGATTAGAACCTCTGCTTCATTTAATCTGTTGATTCTTTCTAATACGTTCTTCACTTGAGTTATTGTATTAATTTATGACTAGTTCTTTTATGTTTTCTATCTCCATTTTTATGTTCTATCCCTTTGATAAAATTCTCACTGAGATTACTGAGCATCAATACAACCAGTATTTTGAACTCTGCATGTGGTAGATTGCTTGTCTCCATTTTGTTTAGTTATTTTTCTGGAATTTTGTTCTGTTCTTTTATTTGGGGCAGGTTCCTTTGTCTCCTTATTTTGGCTGCCTCCCTGGGTTTCTTTCTATGTAGTAGGTAGAGCTGCTACATCTCCCAGTCTTGGTAGAGTGGCCTTATGTAGTAGGTGTCATGTGGGGCCCAGAGGCACAGTCTCTCTGGTCTCCTGAGCTGGGTGCTCCAGGTATGTCCCTTGTGTGGGTTGTGTCTGCCCTCCTGTTATAGTTGAACCTTGGTTGCTCTTAGCACTGCCATGGGAGGGATTGGCTCTCAGGCTGATTGGTAGTGAGGACTGATCCTGACTACAGCAGAGGAGCTGTTGTGCAGAGGTAGACCCCACAGATTAGGATTTACTTTATCGAGGCTCTGATGCCTGCTGAGTTTGCCTTTTGGGTGTGTCATTTGTGGAGGTGGTTGGGTGGTGCTATGGTGTGGTCTTAAGCTAGCCACTGGGTGTATTTATTGTAGGGGGGGTCTCTGCTGTAGGCCAAATCCAACCCCTGCCTTTGCTCTAGCAGGGGCCACCTGGTAGGAGCTATAAAGTAATAAGCAGATATTTATAAATTCTGCTTCACTTGAAGGTGTCCAGGAGAGGCTAAGCCATGAACTAAGGCCTGCTGCCACTATTTATGGGCTTAGGGCTGCCTAGCAAGAGATATGGGGCACACAGAGGCCAGTTGCTGGATTTTAGGAAAGTCCATAGCATAAGCCAAACAGATCTTTTATATGGAAAAACTACTGAAGGCAGCTTGGGTGGGGCAGGGTCTTAGGGAATCACCAGGGCTGGACAAACAGCTTTAGTCAGGTGGGTGGAGACTCAAATATGTCACCTGCAGCCTAGATGTGGGGAAGTCTCAACAAAAGAACAATGGCTTCTGCCAGCTCTCCTGTCTGGGAGAAAGCTACCCCTCCAGTCCGCACTCTGAAACCAGACAATTCAGTTCCTCTCTTTGTGTCCCTGGCACTTTTCAAGCTGCTGCCCCAGCACCGCACCTCAAAGCAAGTGAGTCTGTCAGCAAGTAAGTTGATGCGTGGAACCTTTAAGAGGAACACAAGGACTCTAGCAGCCCTCTGTCGCACTCAGTTACAATACCCTCATCCACCATCCTGGCTTGTTTTCACAGCCAGGAGTTATGGAGACTTCTCTTCACAGCACCGGAATCCTTGGCTGGGGACCAGTTGTAGGGCTGGGACCCCTTGCTCCTCAGGGGTGACTTCAGCAGCTGATATCCCTCCTGATTTGTAATGACCACACATGGGACCAATGTATTCCGTGTCTCTGCCCCTCCTACCAGTCTGGACTTGGCTTCTTCTATATATCCTTAGTGTTAGGACTTTGGTTCAGCCAGTCCTCAGGGGCTTTCAATGATGGTTGTCCCATACTTCAGTTGTAATTTTGATGTAGTTGTAGAAGTAGCTGAACACAATGTTGACTTCCTCCACCATCTTGACCAGAAGTCCATGCGAAAATAATCTATTAATAGCCTTAATTGTGAGTATTAGAGGACAAAGCATGAATGAAATATTCATTCATGTCTTCAATACCTGGGTGGTACTCAAGGAATTTTCTCTCCTCCACCCAACTCCCTGCCTTCTTCTCTTTAACTTTCCACCTTTGTTTATCCTCCCTACATCTCTCCTCAATCCAAAGTGAACCTATTTTCTCTTGGTCTCCTCAAGTAAGTCATCTCTATTATATTTTGTTTTCCTAACTTTATTTTAATATTTAAAATAGAAAACTGAACACACCCTTCTGATGCCAATAAATGATTCTCTGACTTTTTTCCTGAGTAAGAATCACACCTTCCTAAGCAGAATCCCACAGTCAACTCCATAAAGTTTCTCTTTTTCCATTCCTGCTTGTCTGGCTTTCTATAGGGTTTAATCTTGAAACCTTGTACACTCTAAGTAACTTGTATTTTGTAAAATCACCCATTTTTCCTACATTCCATATCCCTTCTTTGCACCTCAGACTCTGGCCTTCATCATGAATTAGAAGGTAATTACTTTACCTTTTGTTTCTATTCTGTTCACCATTTCCAACATTAGCATTTAAAACACCCATTGCTATATATATGATAATCTTGTCTGTGACAAAACCCATAGTGAATGAAATCCACAATAATTTAAGGAAGATATTTTTTCATTGAGAATACTCTAATAATTTTGTTTCCCGTGGCAAACATAATTCCCCTTAAGACTCATATCAAGGCCAAAATAATACAGGGTTTTAAACAACTAGATTTTGGGGGGTTATGATTCCAATGAACCAGACTTTCAAATCTCAAAAATATGTACCTGCAGATTAATGGAAATGATGATGCTAATATTTATTGTTTTTAAATATTGAATGCGCAAGTACTGTGTTTGTGAGTAAATACAAAAGAGTTGTTTCTTTGGATTGTTAACAGAATCATTATGCTGTACACAGGAATGTCTTGTAAACAAGAGAAATAGAAGATTTCTTGTATAGAAACATAGACTAAAACAAAATTTATTTATTTATTTATTTATTTTAAAACAAAATTTATTTAAACATTAAATTATTCTAGTTGACAAGTAATAAATTTGACACTCAAAATCACTGTGGCATCTCAGATTCATCTTAGATGTCAACAGAGTATGAATACTGTATCACCAAATGACTTTTTTGGAATGTTTTCAAGATAGATCATACACATTTCTGTCCTTAGCATCACAGATGGAAAGACTATATGGAATCCAATTCCCTCATTCAGATTTAGGAGGCAACCAGTCCTTAGGATTTCTGACATCTCCTCACACAGAGGAGAGTTACCCTATAACTCAATGCTTGACTGCTCCAAAAAAGTCTTGGCTTGAAGCTCTGTGGGGGTAAAGATAAGACTTTGCAGAAAATTTTGTTTTCAGTTGCTAAAATCCTATATACTCCAATAATACCCATTAAATAAAACATAGCTTTTCCAAACAGTGGTCCATACGTGCAGGTTTATGTTTGTGAGATTATCTTTCTTCTTATTTACCCTACAAGTCTTGGTGAGTGAACACAGGGTGAAAAATAATCCCAAGGATTTACTTATTTATACAGCTCAGAAAAGGCAAGTGTTTTTTCATATATAAAGTACAGTAATAATTTAATTTGTCAGTAAAAACAAAAAAAAAAAGCAGAACAGCACAGTATGATAAAATGTAAGAGGACAGGGATGGCCCACCTGCCCCATATATTTTCCTCCTTTCATCTGAATTGTCACTTCTGGGTAGCTCAGTTGGCTAGAGATCCTACACCAAGGTGGCAGGTTTCATCTCTGGTCAGGGCACATACAAGAATCAACCAATGAATGAATTAATAAGAAGAACAACAAATCTGTTTCTTTCTTTCTTTTTCCCTTCCTCTCTCTCTCTCTCTCTCTGCTCTCTCTCTCTCTCTCTCTCTCTCTCTCTCCTCTCTCTCTCTTCCCCTCCAAAAAATTAATGACTAGAATGTTTTGAGCAATTGTGTTACATGACTAAAATCTTTAAAGGACATTTCAGATAATGTAATAGTCTGCTTTCATAAAAGTATCAATACTCCCAAAACTTTTTTGTTCTCTTTTGAGCAGACCACACTGAAAAATTGGACTATGAATTCATGAGAAGGATAAATATATGTCTCGCATATCTAATAACTTTCAAAAATTATTTTTAATTTTCTGTTCATTATAAGCTTGAGTTTCTTTCTAATTGCATCTTTCTGTAAGCCTTAAAACCATTGTTTATCATCTATTTTAGGTATTTCCAATCTGGATTGCCCAGAGTTCAAGTTATTCTAAAAAGCACAAGTTCTACTTCATGAAATTGGTATTTTTTAATAGTTCAAAATGGTCAAATATCATTCTTTTAGTATAGCTAGGCCTAGAATAATGAATAGGGGTGGTTAATAAATATAACAATAAGCTTCTGGTCCAAGATGGCAGAGTAAGTAAACACAGTGCTCTCATCATCCCACAACCACATCAGATTGACAACTAAACTATTGAACAACCATCAAGAACCACCTGAAATCTAGCTAAGCAGAATTCTATAAATCATAATATAAAGAAGAAGCCACAGCCAGACTTGTAGGAGGGGTGGAGAAATGGAATAGACTGGTCCCACAGACACATGTGATTAAAAATCAGGAGGGATATCTCAGCTGCCCAGGTCCACCCTGAGGAGCAAGGGGTCTTAGCCCCACACCAAGATCTGTAGTCCAGGGTTCCAGTGCCAGGAAGAGAAGTGTCCATATCTTTGGAAATGAAAACCAGCAGGGGTTGTGACTGAGTGAGACAGAAAGATGCTGGAATCCAAGGCAGTTCATCTCAAAGGGTCTGCATACAGATTTCCTCTGACTCACTCCAAGTGCCACAGAAACTCTAAAAGTTCATCAGGGACATACAGGAAGAAACAATTGTCTCACTTCTGGGTATGAGCTGGAGAGCAGTTTTCTCTGAAAAAAGTGCTGGAAGCCCTACCCTTACAGGCACAGGTGGAGGTCATATCTATGTCTCCATCAATGAAGCTGAATTGCTCACCCTGTGTTATTGATTCCCTAAACACTACCCCAACCAACTTTGGGGCCTAACCAAGCCATTTCTGGCGGCTTTACCATATAAATGGCCTGTTTGGCTCATGCTGTAGGTTTTCCTAAATTTTCTCAAAGATTCACAAACACCAAACAAGCAGCATCTGGTCTTGGCATGCTATCTATCTCTATCTAAGTGTCCACAGACCTGGCCCTAGCAGTAGCTTAGCCTCCCATGGCACCTCCAAGCCCAGCACAAGTAGCAGCCATCTGCAGATCACTTTGTAGCTCATGCAGGGTGGCCCTGGGCAGGGCACAGGTGGCTGGTGATCTTGGCCTGCACCTCCCAGGAGGACCCAGAGCCAGCACACCCCATGTACAGCTTCAAACCACATGGAAGCAATACCCAATCACCTCCACAAGTGACACACTCTAAAGGTAGACTCATTAGGCACCAGAGCCCCACTGAAGGGAGTCCTGCTCTGTAAGGTCTGCTCCTGCATAGCAGCCCCTCTGCTGTGGTCACAGCCAGTCATTGCAGCCAATCAATCAGCCTAGGGGTAAATTCCTCTCATTGATGTGCAAACAGTAATCAAGGCTCAACTACAACAGGAGGGTGTAGACAGCCTACACAAAGTGACACACCTGGAGCACCCAGATTAGATGACCAGGGAGGCTGAGCCACTGATCCCTACAGGATACCTACTACATATGGTTACTCTACCAAGCCTGGAAGACACAGCTGCAATACAGGCAGGAAGCTTAAATGAGGAGGCAAAGAAATATGTCCCAAATGAAAGAACAAAACTAAATTCCAGAAAGAGAACTAAACAAAATGGAGACAAGCAATCTACAGTATGAAGAGTTCAAGACACTAATTATAAGGATGTTTGATAATATCAGTGAGAACTTTAACAAAGAGATAAAACATAAAGGAGAGAGAGAAAATATAAAAAAAGAACCAGTCATAACTGAAGAATACAATAACCATAATGAAGACTATATCATTACAGAGAATCAATAGTATAAGAGATAAAGCAGAGCATCAAATCAGTGGTTTGGAAGGTAAGGAAGCAGAAAATACCCAATCAGAGCAGAAAAAGAAAACAGAGAGAGAGAGAGAATAAATAAATAAATGAATAAATAAATAAATAAATAAATAAATATAGTTTAAGCAACCTCTGGGCCAGTTTCAATTATACCAACATTTGTATGATGAGGGTACCAGAAGGAGAAGAAAGAGAGCAAGAAATTGAAAATCTATTTGAAAACTTAATAATTGAAAACTTTCCTAACCTGATGAAGGAAAAAGACATACAAGTCCAGGAAGCACAAAGAGTCCCAAACAAGATTAACCTGAAGAGGTCCATACAAGGACATGTCATAATTAAAATGGCAAAGGTTAAAGACCAAGAAAGAATCTTAAAAGCAAAGAGAAAAAAGCAGTAAATTATCTACAAGGGAGCTCCTATAAGACTGTCAGATGATTCCTCAACAGAAACTTTGCAGGCCAGACAGGATTGGAAAGAAATATTAAAAGTAATGAAAAACAAGGACATACAATCAAGATTATTCTACCCAGCAAGGCTATCATTTAGAATCAGAGGACAGATAAATAGCTTCCCAGACAAGAAAAAGCTAAAGGAATTTATCACCACCAAACCTGTATTACAAGAAATGATAAAGGGTCTTAAGAAAAAAAAAAGAAAAATAATAAAAATATAAATAATAAAATGACAATAAATACATATCTATCAACAATGACTTTAAGTGCAAATGGAATAAATACTCTAATCAAAACACATATGGTGCCTGAATGAATGACAATAAGACCCTTACATATGCTGTCTGCAAGATACACACTTCAGATCAAAAGATAAACACAGGCTGAAAGTAAAGGAATGAAAAAAGTTATTCCATGAAAATGAAGAGAAACGAACAAAGAAGCTGGGATAGCAATATTTATACCAGTCAAAGGCTAAAACAAGAGACAAGGAAGAACCCAGCAATTCTACTTGTGGTTTTTTTATCTGAAGAAACCCAAAACACTAAATCAAAAAGACGTATACACCCATATGTTCATTGCAGCATTATTTACAATAGCCAAGATATGGAAGCAACCTAAGTGTCCATCAATAGATGAATGGATAAGAAGTGGTGCATATATACAATGGAATATGACTCAGCCATTAAAAAGGATAAAAATCTTGCCATCTGCAACAACATGGATGTACCTTAAGGGTACTGTGCTGATAGAAATAAGTCAGACAGAGGAAGACAAGTGCCATATGATTTCACTTATATGTAAAGTTCATAAAAGAAAATAACTAAACAGACCAGAAACAGACTCAGACATACAGAGAATATTTTGATGGTATGGGAGAATGGGTGAAAAAGGTGATGGGATTAAGAAGTAAAAATGGGTAGTTACAGAATAATCATGGGGATGTAAAGTATAGCATAAGGATATAGTCAAATAATATTGTAATAACCATGTATGGTGTCAGGTGAGTACTAGATTTATTAGGGTGATCACCTTGTAAGTTATATAAATGTCTAATCACTATATTGTACACCAGAAACTAATACATCAACTGTAATTAAAATTTTTAAAATTATTTTAAAATAAAAGATAAATAAATGAAATTACACAAATAAGTTATTTTTACTATTTTTGAACTGTAAATATAGACTTACCTTGAACAGAGGCTATAAATGTTAACTAAATACATTTTATTTAATAAAATGGAAATAATTATTTAATAATTTGCTAAATTTAAAACTTTTCCTGGCAGCTTTAAAATTTGACATAACAGTAATCCAAATCATCTATAATAATAAAAGCATAATATGCTCATTAGACCAGACATCCTTCCAGATGACCTTCCAGATGAAGCCAGAGCTGCAAGGGAAGCCTCTGGGTGCCAGAGGGAAGCCAGTGCTGGCAGCCAGGAGAGGGAAGGCCTACTCTTGCATGAATTTCG
Source organism: Eptesicus fuscus (assembly GCF_027574615.1). NCBI lineage: Eukaryota > Metazoa > Chordata > Mammalia > Chiroptera > Vespertilionidae > Eptesicus > Eptesicus fuscus. The sequence continues at coordinate 86,448,312 of NC_072475.1, read as the reverse complement.
TGCATCAGGCCTCTAGTTTAAATATAAAAAAATAAAAATGTCTTTATTTTCCTCTTGATAAATTCAATATAATTCTCAAATGCTCATTTTTTTTTCCATCAAGAGGATACAATCTAGATAATAAATGTATTCACTTTCTGACCATATAACAGTCTCTTCTTGGGAAACCAATCAAATTCAGTATTCTCTTCCTCTCCATTCTCCATTTCTTGGGAAGTAATCTAAACTTCAGAGTCTTAATATCATAGCTTTAAAGAAGGAAGATTCACTTTACAGATTTTTATTGTAGGAGAGGAAAAAGTTTTGCTTGACCCTCTTAGTGTCCCTAAGTCTGAAGATTAAAGTGACAAAAACAGATTAACAGCAGAAAATTATATAAATTTTATTGAACTTTTTCACATAAATAGGAACCTTCACAGGAGAATAAAGAACTGAAAATGTGACCAGAACAAGACACTTCTTTACCTTTTAGACCAAAAAAAATCAATATTTTGTGAAAAATTAACAACACTAAAGGGTTTGGGCTAGGGGTAGTAAATAATGAAAAAATAACTATGAAGATAAGAATTAGTTTAGCAAGGTTTGTTGTAACAGATGCCTTGACCCCAAATACCCCATCTCTGATTATAAGAATGTCTTCTCTCCTCCTACTACAAGGAGGGTACCTTTGACATACGAGTTTTATAACCTGTTTCAGAAAAGGAAGTCAGAGTGACCCTTCCTGTTTCTTCTATTTTTAATCCCTTCAGTTTATGATATTTAATATACCAAGTTGCCATATTTTGGAGTAGTATGTTCTGAGCCCCGTCATTATCTTGAGACATCTATTAGTGATTAATTCCTTCATTCTTCTTCCAGTGGAGAAAGGCAACATGACACACAGAGAACACCCAGCAGTCTTGTCCTATTGGCTCATCTCTCTCCTCAGCTCCCACATCCTGCCTTCAGAAGCCAGCTAGGCTTCTTGTCTCATAGGCAAGTGATGGGCAACCTTTTGAGCTTGGTGTGTCAAACTTCGCCAAAAAACTGAGCATAACTCGGGTAGGGTGTCACTTTGAGGAAAAAACTAACTCCAAGACTCTAGTCGCAAACGTTTCATCCTCAGGAGCAGCAAATGTTTCATCCTCGGCATGCGGCCGCGTGTCATCAGAAGTGGCTACGCGTGTCAGTGCTGACACGCATGTCATAGGTTCGCCATCACTGTCATAGGCTCTACTACAGAGTCCTTCATCCTTTACTATGACAATTCCTTGGCAAGCACAGCAACTTTAACTCTTTATGTTTTTCATCCTATACTTGACTTTGTTTCGGATCTCTTCTACATTCAGTAGAACATTTTAAGTGGAGAGTGGGGACAGGGGATTTATCTTTTTCTAGCTAGACATACACTGCTGACATTTTTTTCTATTGTAATACTTCCATGTTGGCACAGGGTATTTCACCCTGATGAACTTCCTCATAGCTCGACAGGAGCTGAGGTAAATAATACATCTATTCACAGACTTTCACATCTAGGAGAATCTGTCCTCTCTATTGGGTGATTGGTGAGTTGGTGAGTGGTGGTGGTGGAGACTGGAAAAAAAAAAAGTACTGTGATAAATTCTGCATTCCTTTCTTAAATCTCTTTAAACCTCCACCCTGTACCCAGAAACTATTATCTCTTTTTTATGTAGAAGTAAAATTAAGCATATGTATATAATGGGTATATATTTTTAATTTATCTTCATTCTTTTGTTTATGATATAAATATGTGATCTTAGGATTCCAAAATTTGCCTTTGATCCTCAAAACCAAATTGAAAAGAAATTTAATTAAAAAATTTAATATTGAAGATTTCTTCACTCCAGTTTCAGGATATTGCAGTCAAAAGCCATACAGAAATTCAGGAACTACATTTTCCAGACAGATTCACCCTCCATTGTAATGAATGGCATTGATTTAGATAATAGTTGTAAAAAATCAGCAAAGAAACATCAATCCTAAATGACTCACTAGATTAGCTGGAATTAAGTGACATCTTCAGAACATTCCACCCCAAACCACAGGAATACACATTCTTCTCAAGTGCACATGGGTCATTTTCAAAGATAGACCATATATTGGGACACAGGCAAAGTCTCTTCAAATTCAAGAAGATAGAAATCATATCAAGCATCTTTTCAGATCACAATGGCATAAAACCAGAAATCAACTACAACAAAAACAATGGAAAAAAATCAAACACCTAAGGCTAAATAGCATGCTATTAAACAATGTTTGGGTTACCAATGAGATCAAAGAAGAAATAAAAAGCATCATGGCAACAAATGACAATGAAAACACAACAATCCAAAACCTATGGGACACAGTGGAAGCAGTCTTGAGAGGGAAGTTCATAGCTCTACAGGCTTACCTCAAAAAACAAGAAAAAAAAGATAACTTATCTAACCCTACAATTCAAAGATTTAGAAAGAGAGCAACAAGAAAAGCCCAGCGTAAGCAGAAGGAAGGAAATAATAAAGATCAGAGCGGAGATAAATGACATAAAGACCAAAACAACCAAACAAACAAAAAAAAAAAAAACAATACAAAATATTAACAAAACCAAGAGCTGGATCTTTGAAAGGATAAACAAGATTGATGAACCTTTAACCAGGCTCACCAAGAAGCAAAGAGAGAGGACTCAAATAAACAAAATCAGAAATGAAAGAGGTGAAATAACAACCGATCCCACAGAAATACAATCATGAAAAAATACTATGAACAACTCTATTCCAACAAAGTGGACAACCTAGATGAAATGGACATATTCTTAGACAAATACAAGCTCCCAAAACTCAATCAAGAAGAATCAAAAAACCTGAATAGGCTGATAACTACCGAAGAAATTGAAGCAGCGATCAAAAACCTTCCAGAAAACAAAAGCCCTGGTCTGGACGGCTTTACAGGGGAGTTCTACCAAGCATTCAAAGAAGAACTAAATACTATCCTCCTCAGACTATTCCAAAATATTCAAGAGGAAGGCACACTTCCAAGCTCTTTCTATGAAACCAGCATTATCCTAATTCCAAAACCAGTTAAAGGCACCACACACACAAAAAAAAAGAACTACAGGCCAATATCCTTGATGAACATAGATGCTAAAATCCTCAACAAAATTCTAGCAAATCGGATTCAGCATTACATTAGAAAGATCATACACCATGAACAAGTGGGATTTATTCTGAGGATGCAATGCAAAGATGGTACAATATCCTCAAATCAATAAATGTGATACACCACATAAACAAATTGAGAGACAAAAATCACATAATCATATCAATCGATGCAGAAAAAGCATTTGACAAAATCCAACACTCTTTCTTGATAAAAACTCACAGCAAAGTGGGAATAGAGGGATCATACCTTAACATAATAAAAGCCTTATATCACAAATCTACAGCCAACTTCATACTCAATGGGCAAAAACTAAACTCATTTCGCCTAAGAACAGGTATAAGACAGGGATGCCCACTTTCACCACTCCTGTTCGATATAGTATTGAAAATGCTAACCATAGTGATCAGACAAGGAAAAGAAATAAAAGGCATACAAATTGGAAAAGAAGAAGTAAAACTGTCCTTATTTGCAGATGCGTGATACTATACATTGAAAACCCCAAAGACTCCACCAAAAAATTACTAGACCTAATAAATGAATTCAGGAATGTAGCAAGATACAAAATTAACACCCAGAAATCAATGGCCTTTTTATACACTAATAATGAACTCACAGAAAGAGAAACAAACAAACAAACAAGCAAACAAACAATCCCATTTACCATTGCACCCAAAAAAGTAAGATACCTAGGAATAAACTTAACTAAGGAGGTAACAGACCTGTACTCAGAAAACTACAGAACATTGAGAAAAGAGATAGAAGAAGATATAAACAAATGGAAGAAGATACCATGTTCATGAATTGGTAGAATCAAAATCATTAAAATGTCCATACTACCCAAAGCAATCTACTGATTCAATGCAAACCCTATCAAAATACCAATGGCATATTTCAAAGATCTAGAACAAACTCTCCAAATATTTATTTAGAATTAAAAAAGACCCCGAATAACCACAGCAATCCTGAGAAAGAAGAACAAAGTAGGAGGGATCACAATAACAGATATCAAGCTGTATTACCAAGCCATGGTTCTCAAAACTGCCTGGTACTGGCACAAGAACAGACATATAGACCAATGGACCAGAACAGAGAACCAGGAAATCAATCCAAGCCATTATGCTCAATTAATATTTGACAAAGGAGGCAAGAGCATACAATGGAATCAAGACAGTCTCTTCAATAAATGGTGCTGGGAAATGTGGTCAGATACATGCAAAAAAAAATGAAACTAGATCACTAACTTATACCATACACAAAAACAAACTCAAAATGGCTAAAGGACTTAAATGTAAGATAGAAACCATAAAAATCTTACAAGACTGCATAGGCAGCAAAATAGCAGATATATGTTGTAGCAATATCTTTATGGACACAGCTCCTAGGGCAATGGAGACTAAGGAGAAAATAAACAAATGGGACTACATCAAAATAAAAAGCTTCTGTACAGCAAAAGAAACCATCAACAAAACAACAAGAAAGCCCACTGCATGGGAGAACATATTTGCCAATGCTATTTCAGATAAGGGTTTAATCTCCAAAATTTATAGAGAACTCATACAACTTAACAAAAGGAAGATAAACAATCCAATCAAAAAATGGGCAAAGGACCTATATAGACACTTTTCAAAAGAGGACATACAGAAGGCTGAGAGACATATGAAAACATGTCCAAGTCACTAATCATCTGAGAGATGCAAATAAAAACGACAATGAGGTACCATCTCACACCTGTCAGAATGGCTATCATCAACAAAGCAACAAATGACAAGTGCTGGAGAGGATGCGGAGAAAAAGGAACCCTCCTGCACTGCTGGTGGGAATACATACTAGTGCAGCCACTGTGGAGAAGAGTATGGAGTTTCCTCAAAAAGTTAAAAATGGAACTCCCATTTGACCCAGTAATCCCACTTCTAGGAATATATCCCAAGAAAACAGAAACACCAATCAGAAAGGATATATGCACCCCTATGTTCATAGCAGCACATTTTACAATAGCTAAGATTTGGAAACAGCCTAAGTGCCCATCAGCAGATGAGTGGATTAGAAAACTGTGGTACATCTACACAAAGGAATACTATGCTGCTATAAAAAAGAAGGAACTCTTACCATTTGCAACAGCATGGATGAAACTGGAGAGCATTATGCTAAGTGAAATAAGCCAGTTGGAGAAAGAAATATCACATGATCTCACTCATATGTGGGATATAATGATCAACATAATTTGATGAACAAACATAGATCCAGACACAAATGGCAGGGGAGGTGGGGGAGGGGGAGTTAAAGAACAACCAAAGGACTTATGCATGCATATTAGCATAACCAATAGACACAGACACTGGGGCAGTGGGGGCTTGCCCTGGGTGAGAATGGCTGGGGGTGGAGGGGAGAGGGTCAATCAGGGAAAAAGGAGACATATGTAAAACTTTAGACAATAAATAAATAAAATAAACACATTAGATAATAGTTGTAAAGCAATATTATTAATAATATGATTACCTTCATACTATTTTTACTGATATAGTTTCTTCTGTTCTCATAATAACCCTTTAAGTATTGTCAAGAGTAGAATGCACATGTTGAATATTACTAACTACATGTTTTATGATATATCCTATTGATGTTCACAGCAACACTATGCAAACATAGAATTGCCTCATTTTGCACATGAGAAGACTAAGGTTCCATAATGATTTAAGTGATTATTCAAGTTTACCTGACATTAAATGCTGGAGTGAAAATCTAATTTAGAACTTCCTTGCTTTTCCTACTACATCACATATTTTATATGACTATCTGATATATAGTATGTATATATAGAAGATAGATAATCATTTACTAGTAAATGACTATGGGAAAGTATAAATAATACTCTGAAATGATAAAACTATATGTTTATAAATTTCAAAGTACTAGACTAACACAGATATATATTGAAAAGAAACATTGAAAACCTCCCTAATAACTTTTTCATCATAGTACACGATTTATGGCTTTCTGCCATTTGATAATGAAAGTTAAGTTTTCTGTGCTTTTACTGGAATTGGGTATAATAACTCATTCTCCAAAACCAATTTATATAGAAAAAGTATTCAACACAAAGATGATTGAGTTCCTGTATTTCTCTTTTGTCATTTGGCAGCAATTTGTGTGAGACCCAAGAAAGATAGAGTGAGAACTGATGGTAGTTATTTCTTCAAGATATGTGGAAAAGACCGAGGGTATTGAAAGCATGTGTCGGTTAAAATCATTCATTTTAGATTAAGCTCATGGTGTGTACTGACAGAAATCCCAAAGAAGATATCTATCTTTAAGGATTAATAGAGTTTTATCTGAGGATTATTCTTGCTCAAAAAACATTTTTTTTCAGTAGCTCATTTGACAAGTATTGTGGCCATGGACAGCAGTGGACAGTTGAAGCTGTTTTTTCCAAGGTGTGCAATGTTAGACTGAGCCTTTGGTAACTTTATAACTTATTTGGAAGGCACAATGGAATTTGTAACCTCTGTTCACCCACCCTCAATAAATGTGTCAGTTACCTCTGTCATTGAAAATACAAGTTTTGTGAATGTAATAATTATAAGATGGTTGGCAACTCCATTTGCAGAACAGACAATTTCAATTTCTGAGCTTTTAGTTTCTTTATAACCTCTGAAGTCGAGACCATAAAGTCACATATCTTCCCATGTATTTCAAACATTTGGAGTGTTTTTCACTTCAGCAATCACTATTGTGGTTATCCCCTCAACAACCAACCCAAACAATCTCCATCATGAAATCACTCTGTGAATTCAGTGGGATCAGGTGGGCCTTGAGTGATCCTCTTCTTTTTGGGATAATCTCAAATTCCTTATTACAACTATTGTTACAGCAATCCACATAGTAAATGGTTCTGGCAATCTAAGACCAATTTAATCAGTGCATAATATTTCCCTGGCCAATGAGAGAATTAAAGATTAGCCAATCATTACAAAAGGTATCTACACTAATAAAAGAGAAAGATGCAAATTGACCGTACCTTCACAACACCCACCAGCCAATCAGGAGTGTGTATGCAAATTAACCCAACAAAGATGTTGTATTAATTTGCATACACAGGCACCGAGCGGCCAGGGGTGGGGTGGGATGTTCCACACCGCCCCAGCAGCTCCAGGCCTCTGGGCAGCGTGGGAAGGCAGAAAGGCGGTTCCGGCCAGAGTGAAGGCGGTGCCGGCAGCCAGGGGAAGGAAGGCCCATTCTTGCACGAATCTTCGTGCATAGGGTCTCTAGTGGTATTTATAAAAAGATTTCTTGAACTGGATGCCCATCCCCTCATAGTGATATACCAGTAATTTGTGGGTGTGCCATTAGCTTGCCATCCTGTAGGACACCAATTTGAAGGTAAAACTGAAATAGAGTGGGGCAGAGACTTTATCAAGCCATACCTAAATATGTTATTGCTCTGAAACTTTTAAACCATATAAGTAAATCACTTTACAATTTAAATTATTTTGAGATAGATTTTATATAACAAGTTAGTCATAACTAATTATCTCCTTAAATGCTAAGTATAGTCATAACAAATATTTTTGTAGCTAGAGGTATTGCGCCTCATTCTTTTTACAGTTTAATTAGGTTATTTTAGATTATTTGATGAGCAATTAAAGAGAATATTTGTATTAATGTGCTTAAAAAGTTAAAGAAAAAATATTATTGTATTTTAACTTACACACTTGGCTGATTAGCATCTTGGGTCTTCTTTCTTTGTAATCAAACACTTTGAGAATAGGATCACAATGATCGCTTTAACAGTACACCTGAGGCATGGATTTCATGTCAACTGGTCATTAGCCAACCCCGATCACTTCCAGTGACAGGAAATTCATATCTTCTGAGATAGCCTCTTCCACCTTTGTTTAAAATTTGTTGGTGAGCTTCATTTTTACTCGGATTAGACTGCTTACTACTACTTCACTGAAAATTCTATAAACTTTAATGGTATTATTTTCCTTTCTCTCTAGATAATACTTTGTTGTTTCTATGTCACTACAGGCAAAGCATCCATTGTTACTTGACTTTGAAATTCCTGCTGCCTTTATTCTATTATTTTTTAATCAATCCACCTCAGGCTATTCTATTTTTCTAATATAATCAATTCTGAATGCAGAGATTAAGAAAAATTGGGGTTCTCATCATGCCTTTCCAGTACTGAAAAGTCAAAAATTACTAACACTGGTTATAGCAGAGATTGCTTGTTACAAATTGTTGATTGCCTAACAAGATATCTTGCTAAAAGAACTATTACTTTGTTAAATATGACAAAATGCCCAGAAAAATTTTACATTTCCCTATTTGCTTTATATATAGAAGTGGTCATGAGACAGAGTGCCAGTCAAAGAAAAAAATAAAAGAACGTTTTTAACTGGGACATTCATGAAAGGGATAGTTTTCAATGGTATGTGCCTTTTGCCCTGTTTTTTTTTCATCTTCCCCTGCCACCCATGGTTGAGCCATCTTTCCATTACAAAGCAACACACATATGAGGAAGATTGCTGAACAGAAAGTTAGAAGGAGCATGTTGGAATGATGAAATTTCATCCCTAGATAATCTATTCTTGGACTTCTTATTCCCTAGGAAATATAAAAGTCTTAATTTTTCAGCAAACATTTTTCCAGTGACAGCTTAACAGTAATAATAACTTCTTGTCATCTAAATAAATGTTTTCTTCCAAAATAAACAGTGATGTAAAATTAAAACTAAGTATGGAGTTGGCAAGAATTAAGGATGTGTAAGAATTTAAAATTTGCATTGACCCATTTTTATGAATGTGTCCCTCCATCTCTAGAAGATGGTCCCAATAATCATCCTATATAATAAAAGGCCAGAGGTGTCACAACCTAAACGACCAGAGACCAGACCACCACGGCCCCTTGTGGGCTGGCCTCGGCCCCAAGCAAATGGTTAGGGGCAATCAGGCAGGCAGACAGAGTGGTTCGGGGTGATCAGGTAGGCAGACCAGCAGTTAGGGGAGATCAGGTAGGCAGACAGCCTCTAGCCAGGCTGGCCCTGTCCCCCAGCAAAGAAAGAGGGAGGCCCAGGCCAGCAAAGCCATTGCACCTCAGCCTGTTGCCTGCAGAGGGAGGCCACCAGTGGCAGGGGAGGGGGGGCAGCGCTGCACAGATGGCAAGCAGTGGCAGCGGTGGGGGTGGGGCCAGCTGCCTGCAGCCCAGGGAAGGAAAGCCCCGATAGGCCCTGATCTCAGGCCAGGCCTAGGGACCCTACCTGAGGGGTCCCAGATTGTGAGAGGGTGCAGGCCAGGCTGAGTGACACCCCCCCAAGTGCACAAATTTTCATGCACCGGGCCTATAGTTTAATTATAATGTAGTCTCTTTAATAATTAGATATTATAATAGATAAAGGATGTGATAGACTCCTTGGCTCTCTATGCCTCAGTTGTTTTTAAATACTTAACTAACTATGGTACAGTGGGAGAAAATATATACGTATGTGTATGGATTATCTATTTATACACACATGTATGTAAACATGTATGTCTTAGCCATTTGGGCTGCTATACCAGAATACCATAGAGAGGTGGCTTATAAACAACAGGAATTTATTTCTCACGTTTCTGGAGACTAGGAAGCTCAAGGTGCAGGCAGAGTTGGTGTCTGGTGAGAACCTGTTTCCTGGTTCATAAATGGCTATCGTTTCGCTATGTCCTCACCTGGCAGAAGGGATGAGGGAGCTCTCCAAATCTCTTCTATAAGGCACCAACCCCATTCATGAAGGCTCTGTCTCACGGCCTAATCACCTACCAAAGGCCCCACTTGCTAATATCGTCAAATTGTGCTTAGGATTTCAACATATGAATTTGGGGCCAGGCACAAACATTTAGAATTTAGTATATATATATATATATATATACATAGAGAGAGAGAGAGAGAGAGAGAGAGAGAGAGAGAGAGAAGCCTGCACATACTAGTAGGCCTAATTCAGGTTTACTGCCTCAGCATATATAAGTACTCATATTTTGGAAGACCAAAATTAGGTTGCCTCAGTCTAGTACTAGGTTTTAAGAGCTTACCATGGAATAGCTTTCTCAGTTGAATCATTGTGTTCTCCGTCTCATACAGAAAGAATTCCCTCCCACCCCCAACATAAAACTCACCATTATCACTCCTTCCTGGGGGTAATCCAAAAAGTTCAAGTACAGAATATGTATTAAATAATATTTAGAACAAGAATTTGTTGACATTATTGCTTTTTCTTATTGCTTGTCCATATTCTGTCATTGATGCCTACTCTAATGTTTTGATTTTTTATCTTACATATATTTTGGAACTATTTATTTATTTCTATTTTTTTCTTTTGAGTGGGATATCATATCATTGATTTAACATCTTTTCTTCTGTAAGTATAGACATGTTTACAGAAGCTAGAAACTCTCCCTGAGTACTGCTCTTGTTTATTCCAAAAAAAAAAATTACATTTTGTTTTCATTTTATTCATTTAGAAAAACAGTCTCATTTGCCTTGTTATTTATTTTGATCCATGGATTATGAATTAATATGTTGATCAATTCCCCAATATTTGTAAATTTTCAAGATACCTTGTTATTGATTTCTAGTTTAACACAACTGTTGTCAGAGAATATATTTTGTCTATGTTAAATTGTGTTATTTTATTGCAACTTCTTTCAAGACCCAATAATAGTCTATCATGGTGAAGGTTCCATGTGCACTTAAAAATAATGTATATTCTGCAATTTTAAATGTGTCAAGAACGGTGAAGTATCTGAGATTTTATCTTCCTTCCAAAGTAACAAGCATGCCACAGATTTATGAATGCTAGCAGAAGGCAAGAAATTCTTCTGTCAGAGAAAAATTTTATTTTATTACTCAGAGAAAGTGTAATAATTAGCCAGTATACCAGTTTCCTGAGCCCCTATTCCCACAGGGGTACTTGAAAAGTCACTTACCCTGGGGTGTATTATAGAAGAGAAACTCTGAGCATACAGAACCTTAATTTTTTATGAATAATAAGCATACATGCCCTTTGTTTCAAAAGGAGACACTACATCTATATTCCTAATCTATAATAATAAAAAAATAATATGCTAATTAGACCAAACAGCTGAACAACTTTCCGGACATCCTTCTGGACATCCTTCCGGACGACCTTCCAGACAAAGTTGGGGCTGCAAGGGACGAGCTCCTTGCACGAATTTCGTGCATTGAGCCTCTAGTATGTTATATAAACATCTTTGAAAGGTATTCCAGGACAAAGGTAGGCATGCCTCTGCTAGTATAACATGCAGAGATGTTAAAAAAAAAACATGGAGAATTGTCTCGCAATAATACATAGCGTTCTGTGAATGTTAATTAAATCAAGTTGGTTGATAATGTTGTTCACATCTTTTATATATTCATCATAAGAATTTTTTGTCTACCTGATCAAGTGATTGTAGAGAGAAGAGCATTCAAATATGCAAGTATATTTGTTGATTTGCTTATTTTCCCTTTGGTTTTTGTCAATTTTGGTTTCATGTATTTTGAGCTCGGTGTTCAGTGCAGTCACATAAAGAATTTTTAAATTTTTTTATTGTTGACACTATTAAATATGTCTGCATTTCTCCCCCTTTGCCCACCTCCATTGAGTCCCCAACCCCCTTTCCTCTGGCCCTCACCACCCTCTTGTCTGTGTCTATGGGTTATGCTTATACGTTCCTTGGCTAATCTCTTTACCTTCTTTCACTCAGTCCTCCCTCTCCTCCCCCCTGACAGCTGTCAGTCTGTTTCATGTATCCATGCCTCTGGTTCTGTTTTGTTCATCAGTTTATTTTGTTCATTAAATTTCACATATAAGTGATATCATATAGTGTTTGTATTTCTCTGACTGGTTTATTTTCCTGAGCATAATAATCTCCAGGCCCACCCATGCTGTGGTAAAAGGGAAGATTTCTTTCTTTTTAATGGCTGTGTAGTATTCCATGGTGTAAATTTACCACAACTTTCTTATTAACTCCTTTACTGATGGGCACTTGGGCTGTTTCCAGATCTTGACCATTGTAAATAATGCTGCAATGAACATATGGATGCATATATTCTTTCGAATTGGTGTTTCAGGATTCTTAGGATATATGCCCAAAAGTGGGATTGCTGGGTCAATAGGCAGTTCTAGTTTTAATTTTTTTAGGAAACTCCATACTGTTTTCTACAGTGGCTGCACCAGTCTGCATTCCCACCAGCAGTGCACAAGGGTTCCCTTTTCTCCATATCCCGGCCAGCACTTGTTATTGGTTGATTTATTGATGGTAGCCATTCTGGCAGTGTGAAATGATATCTTATTGTGGTTTGAATTAGCATCTCTCTGATGATTTTGACAATGAGAATTTTTTCATATGTCTATTGGCTATCTGTGTGTCCTTTTTGGAGAAGTGTCTATTCAGTTCCTTTGCTCATTTTTAAAAATCCTCACCCGATGATATGTTTTTATTGATTTTAGAGAGAGAGGAAGGGAGATAGAAATATCCATGTAAAAGAGAAACATCGATCAGTTGCCTCCCATACATGCCCCAACTGGGGATCGAACCCACAAACTTTTGCTGTATGGGACAACACTCCAACCGAGCCACCCTGCCTGGGTCGTTTGCTCATTTTTTAATTAGATTGTTTGTCTTCCTGGTGTTGAGCTATATAAGTTCTTTTTATATTTTGGAGATTAATCCCCTATCCGATATATCATTGGTGAATAAGTTCTCCCATAAAGTGCATTCTTTTTTCACTTTGTTGATGTTTTCTTTTGCTGTTAAGAAGCTTTTAGTTTGATGTAGTCTCATTTGTTTATTTTTTCCTGCATTTTTCTTGTCCTAGGCAACAAATCAGCAAAGATATTGCTACAAGAGATGTCTGAGATTTTATTTCCTATGTTTTCTTCTAGGATTTTTATGGTTATATGACTTACATTTTGAGTTTATTCTTGTGTATGGTGTAATTTGGTGATCTAGTTTCATTTTTTGCATTATTAAACACTGTTAACAAATAAATCCACCTTCAATTTTTAAGAATGTTTTACGGTTTCCAAATCTTAGCTATTGTAAATTCTGCTTCTATGAACATAGTGGTGCATATGTTCTTTCTGATTGATGTTTCTGATTTCTTGGGATATAGTCCTAGAAGTGGGATTACTGGGTCAAATGGGAGTTCCATTTTTAACTTTTTGAGGAAACTCCATACTGTTCTCCACAGTGGCTGCACCAGTCTGCATTCCCACCAGCAGTGCACGAGGGTTCCTTTTTCTCCACATCCTCTCCAGCACTTGTTGTTTGCTGGTTTGTTGACCATAGCCATTCTGACAGGTGTGAGATGGTACCTCATTGTTGTTTTGATTTGCATCTCTCTGATGATTAGTGACTTTGAGCATGTTTTCATATATCTCTTGTCCTTCTGTATGTCCTCTTTTGAAAAGTGTCTATTTAGGTCCTTTGCCCATTTTTTGATTGGATTGTTTATCTTTCTTTTGTTAAGTTGTATGAGTTCCCTATAAATTTTGGATATTAAACGCTTATTGGAGATAACATTGGCAAATATGTTCTCCCATGCAGTGGGCTTTCTTATTGTTTTGTTAGTGGTTTCTTTTGCTGTGCAGAAGCTTTTTATTTTGATGTAGTCCCATTTGTTTATTTTCTCCTTCGTTTCCATTGTCCTAAGAGCTGTATTGGTAAAGATATTGCTATGAGATATATCTGCTATTTTGCTGCCTATGGAGTCTTCTAAGATTTTTATGGTTTCCTGTCTTACATTTAAGTCCTCTATTCATTTTGAGTTTATTTTTGTGTATGGTGTAATTTGGTGGTCTAGTTTCATTTTTTTTGCATGTATCTGTCCAATTTTCCCAACACCATTAATTGAAGAGACTGTCTTGACTCCATTATATGCTCTTGCTTCCTTTGCCAAATATTAATTGAACGTAATGGCTTGGGTCGATTTCTGGGTTATCTGTTCTGTTCCATTGGTCTATATGTCTGTTCTTGTGCCAATACCAGGAAGATTTCAAAACAGCTTAAGTGCCCATCAGCAGACAAGTGGATTAAAAAACTGGTACATCTACACAATGGAATACTATGCTGCTATAAAAAAGAAGGAACTTTTACCATTTTCTATAGATAGACCTGGAGAGCATTATGCTAAGCGAAATAAGCCAGTCGAAGAAAGATAAATATCACATGATCTCACTCATTTGTGGAATATAATGAGCAACATAAACTGATGAACAAAAATAGATCCAGAGACAAGGAAATACCAAACAGATTGTCAAACCTCAGAGGGAAGGCAGGGGAGGGGGTGTGTGTTATAGATCAACAAAAGGGCTTGCATATTAGCATACACATGCATATTGTATGCATACATATTAGCATAACCAATGAACATGGACACTGGTGTGGTGGGCCTTGTCCTGGGGGATGGGAATGGCCAGGGGACGATGGGGGAAAAGGAGACATATGTAATACTTTAAACAATTTAAAAAAATGTTTTACTGTATATTAAATTCCATGTTGAAAAGCAACTTGTTTTTTGCTTCTTATTCTTGTGTGAGAAGAGACATTACAAAATCTCTATTGTTTCTACTAATACACTTTCCCTTATATTTTACTTTATCTGATACTAGTGGCCCAGTGCATGAAATTCATGCATGGAAGGGGTGTTCCCTCAGCCCAGCCTGCACCCTCTCCAATCGGGGACCCCTTGGGCAGTGCTGGGTCGCTGCACCCACACCGGCAGCAGTCAGTGCTGGGTCGCCACAGCAACCCAGCACTGACTGTAGTACTGACTTCCTGTCGGTAGAGCCTTCAGTCGTTTTGGACTTTATGGATGCTGGGTTTTTATATATTAGGATGATTTAGCCCCTTAGTATTTAATAGCATACCTTTTTCTATCTTTTTACTTTTAATTTGCCAATGTCCTTATAATTAGTATTTCTTTCTTGTAAACAGCATAAAGTATGTATTGCCTTTTCAAAAATATCCACATGCTATTTATTTTCTATTTGTTCCTCTGTTCTTTGTCTTTTCATTTTTATTTTATCTTCCTGTGGATGGACCACTTATTTTTAATTCAATATTTATCTCTTGTATTGACATTTTAGCTATACCTCTTTATGGTGTGCTCTAGAGATTGTAAAATATTTCTTTAAGTTATCATAGTTGCCTTCAAATATTATACTAATTCATGAACAGTATGAACACCTTATAACAGCATAACGCTATACATCCTCCCACCTCTTATTGTCTTATATTTTACTATTACATATTCTATAAGTCTCATAATATATTATTATTTGTGTTTAAAAAGTAAATAATATTTTCATTTCACCTTAAATTTTCAAGAATTTTTTATTGTATGCTAAGTCCCAGGTTGAAAAGCAACTTGTTTTGGGCTTGTTACTTTTGTGTATGTGTGGTTTATTTTGTTTCCCAGCAGCATTTTAAAGATGATTTATATTCTTCTAGCCAACAGTTCTGGAAACATGTCAGCCATAAACTGTGCTTTCATTCTGCTCATTTTAATGTTTCATTTCTCTGGCTGCTTTTGGTTATCCTCTTTAGTTGTGATATTTAGCCACTTGACTATCTTGAGATAAGGTATAATTGTCTGTGTATTATCCAATTAAATAGTCACTACAATTTCTGGTAGAGTGGGTTGATATAGTTTATCAACTTTGGAAAGTTCTTGATTTTCATCTCTTCAAATATATTTTCTTCCACATTTTCTCCTCTCATTCTGAGAGTCTACTTATAAATAAATTGAAAATAGCTAGAAATCTTTCCTTTTATGCACATATTTTTGTTTCAGAGAGAATATATTCTACTGACCTGTATTAAGTTAATTTATGCTTTCTTCTGCTGCTTCCAAGCTCCTATTGTTTGTCTAATGAATTATTCATTTCTGATAATGTTGTCTTCACGCTAGTATTTCTATTATTTTTCTACAGCAGATTTCTCTTCCTCTTGCCAAGCTACCACAGTTGAGAGCTGCTGTGTGTTTTTCTTCATATTAGCATACATCACTTTTGGAATTTAGTTCTTTTTATGTTTCTTTCTATACTCATATCTCTCATGGATTTATAAAACTAGATTCTGTAGGTTATTTAGATTATTTTGGTGATGAGAGTAAATTTCTTACCTCTATCTAAATCTAAACTAAACAAAAATGCCATTTTTTTTTTAAATTTGAGAGCATAGAAATATGATACTTATTTATATGATTTTTTTAATCCTCTCCTAATGATATGTTTAGAGAGAGGATGGGAGAAGGAGAGAGAGAGAGAAACATCAATGTGAGAGGGAAGCATCAATCAGTTGCTTCTGGTATGCACCCCAACCTGGGAGCGACCCGCAACCTGTGCCCTGTCATGGAATGGAACACACAACTATTTGGTGTATGGAAAGATGCTCCAACCTACCCAACCACCTGGCCATGGCATATGACTTCATATTTATTTCAACCAATAATTAAATCAATGGTCCTGTAAATGGAAGAACATATCAAGAATCTAGAGACTCATGCTTTGGGACTTGCATTGCCACTGATTACCTGTGTGGCTTGGGAGAATACCTTTAATATTGTTTCCATTTGCAAATATATGAAATATATGATTACTACTTTTTACTTAAAGTTCAATTTCTTTGAAAATAACATAAAGAAGGAATATGAAACTATGATATAATGCTAATTATTTTTAATTATAGAAAGTCAATAAATAGCCTTTGTAATTTTCCATGGTTTTAAAATATATTTCAATATTTGATAATATAAAAATAATGCTAACACAACACCCCAACCAGTGTAGCAACAAATGGAATTAAGGAAAAATGTACTGATTGCATGTCGGCCAGAATAAGGGGTGTGTAATAAAGAAAAACTAGCAACTCAGGTACTATATTTGTTGGCAGATACAACTGTGAAATTACTACAAAATGAAAACAAAAATATTTCTGTTTGAATTATTAAAACTTTGTAGAATCCCAGGGATCTCTCCTCAAAATGCATTTATATATATATATATATATATATATATATATATATATGATTTATATTCTACTTATAAGTGAAATCATACAGTATTTGTCAGTATTTGTCTTTCTCTGGCTTATTTTACTTAGCATAAGTCCTCTACCTTCATCCAAATTGCTTAAAATGGAAGGATCTCCTTCTATCTCATGGTTGAATAATATTCCATTATATATCTATATCTATATATATCTATTATACATATATACATACACACATACACACACATACACACACACACACGTATATATGTACTAGAGGCCCAGTGCACGAAATTCGTGCACGGTGGGGGGGTGTCCCTCAGCCTGACTTGCACCCTCTCCAATCCGGGAGCCCTCAGGGGATGTCCTACTGACGACTTAGGCCCGCTCCCTGTGGTTCTCTGGTCTCTGCGGGGTCTGCCTGCTCCACATCCACAGTGACTGCAAGCAGGCCATGCTGTGTGCTGCCTGCGGGCTGCACTTGCTTGCTCCTTGGTTGCTGTGGCGACAGCCAAGCAGGCCATGCTGGGTGCTGCCTGCAGGTTGCACTTCACTGCTCCCGGGTCGCTGAGGCTGTGCTGGGTGCTGCCTGCAGCCACGTTTGCCTGTTGGCCGGTTGCCACAGTGAAGGCCAAGCAGGCCGTGCTGGGAGCTGCCTCCTCCCTACTGTCAGTCTCCAAGGAGACAATGAGGTTAATTTGCATACTTACTCCTGATTGGCTAGTGGGCATTGTGACGTGGCAGTCAATTTGCTTATTTCTCTTTTATTAGTGTGTGTGTGTGTGTATGTGTATATATGTGTGTGTGTGTGTGTGTATACATATACATACATATATATATATATATATATCCTATATAATAAAAGTGTAGTATGCAAATTGTCCCCTCAACTGGGAGTTCGTCTGGGAGTTCGACCAGGGGGCGGGGCTGGCCCGGGGAAGGGAGGGTGGCCCTGGCTGGCAGCCGGGGGAAGGGAGGGAGGCCCTGACCAGCAGCCAGCAGCCGACAGGGACCCTACCAGTGCATGAATTTCATGCACTGGGCCTCTTTATCCATTCACCTGTCAACAAACATATAGATTGTTTCCATATTGTGATTATTGTGCTTCAATGAACATGGGGGTACAGATATCTCATCAAGATAGTGATTTCATTTCCTTCAGATATACTCAGAAGTGGAATTGCTGTATCATATGGTACATTTTTTTTATTTTGGGGGGGAACTTTCATACTGTTTTTCATAATAGCTGCACAAATTTGTATTCCCACCAACAAGAGTTTCCTTTTTTTTTTAATATCCTCACCAACACTTGTTAATGCTTCTTTTTTATAAAAGTCATCTTATCAGATGTGAGGTGACATCTCATTGTGGTTCAGAGTACAATAATGGCTGCCAGGGGCTGGGAGTAGGAGAACTGGGGAGATGCTGGTCAAAGGATGCAAGTCTTCAATTACAAAATGAATAAGTTCTGGGGATCTAGTTAATGTATACCATGATGACTACAGTTAATAATACTGTGTTGTATACTTGAAATTTACTAACAGGTTATAACTTAAGCATTTTCAACACACACACACACAAATAGCAACTATGTGAGATGATAGATGTGTTAATTAACTTGATTGTGGTAATCATTTCACAAAGTATACATATATCAAATCATTACATTGTATACTTTAAATTTTATACAATTTTGTTTGTCAATCATATCCAAATAAAGGAAAAACAAGAAATTTAAGCAATGCAGCAAAGATGCACAGTCCAGGAAAATAGCAGGCATTGGTGGTATTTAGCAGTCACACAGAAACACATGAAAAAGGACATGAAAAAGCTTAGAAAGCTCTGGTTCATCACATTCATTTTAGATAAGAAATTAAGATCCATAAAATCATCACACACTGGAAGTTATTAAAATATATAGGTCTAGAAATCTGTTCTTTCAGTCTGTTCCTCTCTGCACCATTCCACTGACTTCTAGACAAGTCCCACTATAAATTTGAAGGAGAGCCTTAATACTCCTCACTCCCTCACTTTTGCTTCTTCCCGTCAGCAACCAAACTTTATTAGTTCTTCACCTCAAAAAACAAGTATTGCAATTTCAAGATATATATTTTTAAGTACCAAAAATATGAGTAGAACTAATAAAAATACATACAAATAACTATGTACATAGAGTTTACATTCAAATAACTATGTAAATTGTGAACAAAAATCACCATTCAATGTAATCTGATATAATGATCATGTTATTAATCAATATAGAAAATAAAACCTCACCATTATAACATTCAACAGGTTGGGTTCATTCCTGCTAAGCATTTTAAATATTTCAGCTCTATGCTTCAAAATATATTTTACCTTTTCTTAAACACTATTTGTCTGAAATAGTCCTCTGGTCACTATTTCATTCTTGCAACTTCACTCTTCAAAGGTATTCATAACCTTCTAGATATCTACACAACACACACACACACACACACACACACACACACACACACACGTGCACACCTACATGCACAAATATATGCATACACATCCTAAAATGCTCTAACATGACATGAAAGAATTTCCATGAGGTAAAATTTGGAATCAATTATTTTGTTTTTCCAGAGAAAGAGTAGAGACTTGAAGAGAAAAAAACACACACAAATAAACCCCAGATGCTTAATTTAAGACTAGGACTCTGATTTGGGAAGTTACCTAGACCAGGAAAAAAAAAATACTGTGAAGGTTATTGTTTAAGCTCCCAAACCAGTGACTAGAAGAAGGAGTTAAGCCTAGTACTACAGCTTAGAGCCGACATATCAGGAAAGGATATTCCACAGTGTATCTAAAATCCTCAGCCTATCTGTTCTTGAGAAACTCAGTCATCAATCATTTTTACTTTTTGAATAGAAAAACTTCTCTTCCTATTATCTAAGACACTGTCCACTAATCATCGTAGATGGGCCTACCCCAGCTAAGCTCTACTTCACTAGATACAGCATGTTATCACTGCACACCCAGCGAAGCAGAAAAAAAAGATCAAATTGCATGTGCTTTGGAGGAAGGGGATTTATATGACAAATGTTGAATCAGTAATTATTGTTAGAGAAAATGAGATACCCTGATTGGCCATTTGCTATTCCTTATTAATATGCCCAATTAAGGGAGGGTTGGTGGAAGCGGTCCATCCCAGCCACAGGAAATAGGTTCCCTAAAGGAAAGAAAAATGCTTATATCATGCGCAGAGGAAAAAGAAAAGAAATTGTTTTGGACATTATACCAACCAATCTATTGCAAAGCACAAAAGAAACTTTAAATGAGAATTTGATAAGATCCACATTTTCTACAAATTTATTATTGCAACCAAATGGTTAGTTTTTAAATATACAGAATTAAGCATAAATATTTCATTGTGTATAAATCATACAATAGTCAGATTCTGCATCTTCTAAATATTTTTTGTTTTGTACTCTTGACCATCTTTTTTATTTTCTTAGTTGCAACTGATTAATACTTTTGTTTAATAATTAATGTTGATACTCTTCAAACTGTTCATTT
Organism: Eptesicus fuscus; assembly: GCF_027574615.1. Classification (NCBI taxonomy): domain Eukaryota; kingdom Metazoa; phylum Chordata; class Mammalia; order Chiroptera; family Vespertilionidae; genus Eptesicus; species Eptesicus fuscus. The sequence goes on along the minus strand of NC_072475.1, from coordinate 86,427,601 downwards.
GGTACCATGTGGCTTTTCTTTACTGAGCAAACCTAAACATAAGTTTGTGAGTCTCTTCCTCCTTCCACTGAAGATGGCAATGATAATAACATTTATTGAACACTTGCTATGTGCCAAGCCCTGTTTTAAGTAGTGTCTATGTTTTAACCATTTAAGTGACTTATCATAATGCAAAGATGAAAATTGGCACAAGTTTAGAGTAATTATTTGGTTAATTTGGCATTAAAATGCAAAATTGGTTCTCACATCACCATGCTGCTTAAATTAAACTAACAGATTTTTTCATGAGGCTTTTTCTTTTACAAACTCTCATCTGCATGTGTGAAATTTTGCTGTGAGGCTGCATAAAGTGGAATTTAAAATAGATTTAGTGTGTGTTACATTCCTACCACATGAGAAAGACCTAAATGAACTCCTCAGGTCTGTCACACCCTTTGGTTACTTAAAGAACAGAACTAAATGTATGTGTTCAGCTGTGACATCTCTTGTCAGCACATCCGACAGTGTTCAAGAACGAGGAATCTGATTGTTGTTGTGTGTGCACAGAGCTTACCCACTCTAAAATGGTGATGAGTCAGTTAAACTTGTGCAACACAAAGGCAGAAGGCTTTATGTGTCAATTTAATATATAAACAACTTATGACTAAAACAAAGAGAAAAGACTTTTGTAATAATGACAATCTACAAACACAAAACATGAAAATATACAATGTATCTACTCCATGGTTATGGAAATCACACACCTACTTTTTTTATGTCAACCTAATTAAGCATCCAAAGTAATTCTCAGAGTTGCTTCCATTTGGACAAAGATAGTTAAGCACTTCTATGTTGGAAGAACTGAAAAAGTGGGAGATTATGTTCTGATACATACTCGTGGAAAATTACTAGGAGGAGTTCTCAAATGAAAAAAAAAGGCAGAGGCCACATTTAAATTCATAATATGCTTATATCAAAAATTTGGAGAGAAATAATTATGAAAAATCCAATGAGTAAATATGCTGACAATGTTTTCTGAACTAATTATTCAGAGATCTACAGTAACAAAGGAATTTACTTCTCCTTTTTATTCATTTAAATGAGAAGTCATAAAAGGAAAAAATACAACTGATTGTTTCTGTTTGGAAATATAATCATATTAAATTAGAACTATATCATACACACTGTGCCTGGGATCCCTCCCCTACAGCAGTTTTTAAAAAATGGTTTTGAATATTATTGTCATTTCTTCTATTCATTTTTCTATCAAAGCCACACTTAGGAGAAGATTTTTGCTTCTAGACATCTTAGAATAATATAGGGACTGAATTCAATAAATGGTGCTAGAACAGTTGACTATCCAAATGCAAAAAATGAGCCACAAATTTTTATCATTTACACATAATATATTAACTAGGAATAGATTGGTCATAAATCTAAATGAAGTCCTAAAACTATAAAATTTCTAGAAGAAAACAGAATAAAACCTTTGTAACCTTGGGGTTAGTAAAGACGTGTTAGGTAGGACTAAAGGCCGTAATCATAAAATATAATATTAACAAAATATCAAGAGTAAGGTATTTTTCTCTTTAAAAAACAGTTAAGAAAATGAAAAGACAAGCCAGAGACTGGGAAAAATATTTGCATAACATATGTCTACTAGTAATAAAGGGCTGGTATGCAGAAAGTTGCAAATAACTCATAATAATAAGACAAATTATCCTATAAAATATGGGGAAAATATTTGAATAGAAATTTTTCAAATATGACATAAAATAGCAAATAAGCACATTAGAAATCATCAATATCACAAATCAATATGGAAATGCACCCACTAGAATGGTTAAAATTTAAAAGGACTGACAAGTGCTAGTGAGGATATAGAGCAACTGGAACTCATACATTGCTGGAGGAAATTCAAAAAGGTATGCAATTTGAAAAACAGGGTGACACTTTCTTATCAAATTAAAGCTATACTCACACAACCTCCTAATTCCACTCCTAGATGTTGCCCCAGAGGGCTTATGCCCCTACAAAGACTTGCCCTCTAATGTTTATAGGAGCTTTATTCACTATAAGACAAAACTGGAAACATGCTACCTGTTCATCAACTGGAGAATGAATAAATGTGGAAATAAAAAGAAAATAACTAATGATATGCAAAAGAGCATGGATGAATTTTAAATCATCAAGCTAAATAAAAGAAGACAGACAGTGCAGATTATGTACACACTAGAGGATTCTATTTAAATGACATTCTAAAAAAGGTAATAACTAGCGTGGATTAACTTCAAAGGGGAAGAAGTAGTTTTGGGGGTATTGATTGTGTTCTGATATCATAATTGTGCTCGTTTTTCCAACCACATTACTTTATACACATACAATTGTAAACTTTTAGGGTACATAGGTTATAACTCACTATTATGGATTGATTGTTTGTGTGCCCCTCTCAAAATTTATATGTTGAAGGCCAAACCCCTAATATGACGTAAGAAAAGGTGGGGCCTTTGAGAGGTAATTAGGTTTAGATGAGAGTGGAGCTCCCATGATGAAATTAGTGCCCTTATAAGAAGAGGAGCTTCTTCTTATAAGAGCTTGCCAGTTCTCTGTTACATGAGGATAAAACAAGAAAGTGGCTGTCTGCAAGCCAGGGAGAGAGCCCTTAACAGGAACTGAATTGGCTAGCACCTTGATCTTGGACTTCTCCAGAACTGCAAAAAATATGTCTGTTGCTTAAACCATCCAGCCTATGGTATTTTGTTATAGCAGACTGAACAAACTAAGACACTCACCGAAGCTTATCCTATACAATAAAGAGGTAATATGCAAATTGACCATAACTCCAACACACAACATGGCCACTCCCATGTGGTCAAAGATGGCTGCCCCCATGTGGACACAAGATGGCCACCACAAGATGGTCAGCAGAGGAGGGCAGTTGTGGGTGATCAGGCCTGCAGGGAGGGCAGTTGGGAGGGACAATGCCTGCAAGGGAGGGCAGTTGGGGGCAACCAGGCTGGCAGGGGAGGGCAGTTAGGGGCAACCAGGCTGGCAGGGGAGGGCAGTTAGGGGCAACCAGGCCAGCAGGGGAGGGCAGTTAGGGGTGACGAGGTTGGCAAGGAAGGGCAGTTAGGGGTGACCAGGTTGCCAAGGGCGGCAAGTTAGGGGTGACCTGGCCTGCAGGGGTGGATAGTTAGGGGCGACCAGGCCTGCAGGGGAGAGCAGTTAGTGGCAAGCAGGCTGGCAAGGGAGGGCAGTTAGGGGCAACTGGGCCATCAGGCGAGCAGTTAGGTGTTGATCAGGCTGGCAGGGGAGTGGTTAGGGGGTGGTCAGGCTGGCAGGCAGAAGCAATTAGGGGCAATCAGGCAGGCAGGCAGGCAGGCGAGCAGTTGGGAGCCAGCAGTCCTGGATTGTGAGAGGGATGTCAGACTGCCCGTTTAGGCCCGATCCACATCCACAGGATCGGGCCTAAACCGGCAGTCTAACATCCCCCGAGGGGTCCCGGATTGGAGAGGGTGCAGGCTGGGCTGAGGGACACACACACACACACACACACCCATGCACGAATTTCATGCACCGGGCCTCTAGTTTCAAATAAATAATTAGACAAACAAACCAACACATGCCGATACTGACCTGAAATTATTGGGGATGTGGGACAACATTTATTTAAGGTATACTTCAAATTGCTTAAGTATAACTGAAACTGCCCCTCATTGTGGCCAAGTGGCCAGCGGGCTACTGAGGATGAAGCTTAGAACAAAATCTACACAGGAAACTCTGGACCATGATTTTAGGAGAATGCATCAAAGTATTAAGCCCGGGTGCTCAAGTGGTACAGGAGAGAGTAAGCTAGTTAATGTAACATTTCTGGCGGAAATAGCAACCAAAGCTGAGGCACATTTCCCCATTTGTAATTTCCTCTGTGCCCATCTGCCAAGAAAAACTGAACAGCAGCAGCCCCAGCTGTTCTTGTTGCTCCACAGATTGCAAGCCGTGTTTCCAAATTAACATCTCACCAAGGCTCACCCATAGAGTTCACACAGGACAGGAACTAAGTCAAGATGGGACTTTGGAAGGGAGAGAAAGTAATAAGGTAGTCTGATCACAAAGTAAGGAACAGAGAGCACAGAGATGTCTGTGTGAAGGACAAGCAACAATCTGCTGCAAAATTAGAGCAAGGTCAATTTGCAGAGGCAGATGAGGAAGGGGAGGCAGGTGTTTGAGAAGGGAAAGTAGTGTACTAAGACTGTGATTCAGTAGTTTGCCTCCACTGCTTCAGAAGGAAAGGGGGAAAATGAAGAGTGAAAGAGCAAAACATTATTGATACTGTCCTTAGGCCAAGTAACAAACTCACATTAGAAAGATACTCAAATGTTATGGATGATATGAGTTATGTTCATGTATGTATTGCTTAAATATGAAGATGACAATTTTTCTCATTGTGCTAAGGACAGTACCTTGTAATCCTATATAATAAAAGCCCAATATGCTAAGTGTCCAGTCATCTGGTCATCCATTCAACCAATCAAAGCGTAATATGCTAATGATATGCTAAGGTCGCTGAGCTGCTTGCTATGACTTGCACTGACCACCAGGTGGCAGATGCACCAACTGGTAGGTTAGCTTGCTGCTGGGGTCCAGCTGATCAGGACTGAGCAAGACCCCTGGAGCCCTACCACAGTCCCTTCCCAGCTGGCCAACCTCTTGTGTCCCTCCCTGGCCCCAATCGTGAGTGGGTAGGTGGGAGGTAATCAACCAAAGACCATCTACACTAATAAAAGAGAAATATGCAAATTGACCATCACTTCGTGATGCCCAGCAGCCAATCAGGAGTGAGTATGCAAATTAACCTCATCGCCTCCATGGAGACTGACAGCAGAGAGGAGGCAGCTCCCAGCATGGCCTGCTTGGCCGTCACCGCAGCGACCTGGGAGCAGGCAAGCATGGCCCGCAGGCAGCTCCCTGCACGGCCTGCTTTGCCATTGCCACAACTGGGGAGCAGGCAAGCGCAGCCACAGGCAGCATCCAGCATGGCCTTAGCGACCCAGGAGCAGTGAAGCATGGCCTGCAGGCAGCTCCCAGCACGTCCAGCAAGTGCAGCCTGCAGGCAGCACCCAGCACGGCCTGGTTGGCAGTCACCGTGGTGTAGAGTAGGCAGGCCCCACAGAAAGCAGAGAACCATGGGAAGTGGGCTTAAGCAGTCAGTAGGACATCCCCTGAGGACTCCTGGATTGGAGAGGGTGCAGGTCAGGCTGAGGGACAACCCCCCCATGCATGAATTTCATGCACTGGACCTCTAGTTCTATATAATAAAAGGCTAATATGCAAATCGACCGAACAGCGGAATGACCGGTTGCAATGATGCACACTGACCACCAGGGGGCAGACGTTCAAGGCAGGAGCTTCCCCCTGGTGGTCAGTGCACTCCCACAGGGAGAGCACTGCTCAGCCAGAAGCCTGGCTCATGGCTGGCGAGCGGGAGCCTCTCTCACCTCCGGGGCAGTGCTAAGGATGTCCATCAGTTGGACATCCCTCAAGGGCTCCCGGACTGCAAGAGGATGCAGGCCGGGCTGAGGGACAACACCCCCCCCCCCCCCAGGCACGAATTTCATACACTGGGCCTCTAGTAGTATAATAAAAGTAGTCTCCTTTATTCTGCCTTGAGAATTGTATCCCTGAGCCCACATTCCTCTGGTTCCTGGAGCGGAAATAGTTTCCTATAGCTAATGGCTACTCTAACAGAGAGCATATTCCAAAGTTTCCTGCCTGGGATGTGAAGTGAAAGTTCCTTAAATGCTCAATTTTCCTGAGAATATGAAACAAGGAAAGCCACTTTTTCTCTTCTCCTTGCTCTTCCCTTCCTTTCCCCATTTTCCTCTAATTTATATCTCCTACTTTAAGAACTAGGTTGGACTTGCACTAGACACACAGTAGGTTGGAATAATGCCCATGTTGTCATTGATGATAATAAATAGGGGAGGATCCTCTCATTTGAAAGCATATGTCTATTCCCATATTCTCTAACATAATCTGATCTGAACACAAAATATGATGGAGACAAGTATACATTATTCTATGTCATATCATTTGGAAAATTGAGAGACTGAGTTTAACCAATTTAGCAATTTTCATCTTGAATGTAAAAGGTTAAAGGATTTATTGAGCTCCGATAGTATGTTGTCTGAAAACTATTGGGAAATTTTTTTTTAGTATTTAGTTTACTCAATGTCATCCAATATGAAGAAATCAGAAATATGAATGCCCTTATTCAAGCTAGTGTTCAAAGGTGAATACTACATGTACACATGTAAAAAAAATGAAAATTATTGAAATTCATGGAGGATTAATATAAATGATAACAATATATTTTAACCAACATATATATATATTTTGTCTTTTATTTGAAACATTAAATATTTAAACTTATAATTCAAATTTGTTTTAGGTATTTCTTATTTACAATAAAAATTACTCTAAACAGCTAACTTTAGTTTTTAGGAGGTATCATACTTTCTGAGTTATCAAACAATGTATATAATTATCAAGATCCTAGTCCAAGTTTTACTGTTATGAGTTATTTGGGCTTAGGGATCCCTCACTGCCTGTGAGATTTAATTTTCTCATCTGCATTTTAATAGAACAGCATGAACAATCCTATTATTTATAACAACATATGAAAAGTCATTATGTTTTTTTTCTTTAAAATAGAATATTAAATTTATTTTTAAAGCTTCTGTAATTAATGTCTAAAAATAAAAAGGAAGAGATATGTGAAGTATGTGCAGTGTTACTGAAGGTTTCAAATGTTTATATATTCTGGTGTTAGAGCAAATAGTAAATGAGAGTTACAATTATTCACACCCCCAATAAATATTTCCTGAGAAATGATTATGGAAATTTAAAAAAAATTACTAGTTAACCTTAGTGTCCAAGATGGTGGTGGAGTAGGTAGAAGCTACACTCATCTCCTCCCAGGACCAAACTGGAATTACAACTAAATTATAAAACAACCAGCCTGAATAACCAATGGAACACTAGCTGGAGAGAAATCTTATAACCAAGGATTTACAAAAGAAAGCACATCAAGACTGGTAGGAAGGGCAAAGATGCAAAAAGAGTTGGCCCCGCTTCCAAAGTGGTGGCTAGAAATACATATGCACTTTCAAAAGGCCAATGCACAAAATCTCATTCATAGCCACTCATCCTGGGCTCCAGCAGAGGGAGGGTGTAGCAGACAATAATCACATGAGAAGAGACTGGGGTTTGTGGTTCTGGGGAGAGAGCTGCAGGGACATATTTCAGGATCTTTGAGCTGACTTCTGCTCCCACACTGGAGATGATATCTTTCTTGGGTGGAGCAATCACCTCCATGTAGCATCAGCCTGGGAGAATGCAACAGCCTGCTGCATCCCCTGTTGAGCTTGTACCCTGCTGATGTGCTAGATGCCTAGGTTGGGGTGTAGAAGTCTTGGCAGACTCAGCAGGTGTAAATCACTGTGGATTTGGAGCATAGGTCATGACCCCTACCTTCCTGTGAACCTGACTAGTGCCTCCTCCTCATGGAAGATCCACTGGCCCCATGCTCCCAATTCCTGGTGATTCTTCCCTACCAAGGACTGGGCAGAATCTAGGACAGACTAAGTTGTGAGGCTCTGGGGCAGGGGCCACTCCCTCAAACTTCCCCCAAGCCTGACCACACTACTCTCTTTCCTAGATTCTGCCCAGAGTCTGATCTGCCCGGTAAGATCAGACTCTGGGCAGAATCTAGGAATGACAGTAGTGTGGCTGTAGGACAAGGTCGTTTTTTTCTATTATATGCCCAATCAGTGCAGATCCCTCCCTTCACAAATTCTGGCTGTTTGGGCCTGATAAATTATGCTGGTTTCACCCTGACAACTATAGCAGATTTACCTAATACATAGAAACAAATACAAAGAGGTGGCCAAAATGGGGAGACACAAAAATCTGCCCCAAATGAAAGAACAGAAGAAATCTCCAGGAAAAGAGCTAAATGATATGGAGGCAAGCAACATATCAGATGCAGAGTTCAGAAAAAAAAAAAAAAAGTTATAAGGATGCTCAAGGAACTTAGTGAAAATTACAAGGAACTTAGTGAGAGCTACAGCAGCATGAGAAAGAACATAGAAACCATAAAAAAGAATCAGTCAGAAATGAAGAATACTATATCTGAAATGAAGAATATACTGGAAAGAATTTTCAGGTTGTATCAAGCAGAGGATCAACTCAGCAATTTGGAAGACAAGTTAGAAAAAAAACAACCAATCAGAAAAAAAAATGAGGATAGTTTAAGGAACCTTTGCGACAAGATAAAACATAACAACATGTGCATCATAAGGGTACCAGGAGAAGAGAAAGAGCAAGACATCAAGAATCTATTTGAAGAAATAATGACTGAAAACTTCCCTAACCTGGTGAAGGAATAATACACACAAGTTCAGGTAGGGCAGAGAGTTCCAAACAAGATGAACTCAAAGAGGCCCACAAAAAGATACTTACAATTTAAATGGCAAAAGTAAGACAGAAAAAAATCTTAAAAGCTGCAAAAGAAAGATAGTTACCTACAAGAGAGTTCCCATAAGGCTCTCAGCTGATTTCTCAACAGAAACATTTTGGGCCAGAAGGGGTTGGAATATTCAAAGTGATGAAAAGCAAGGACCTAAAACCAAGACTACTTTACCAACAAGGCTATCATTTAAAATTAAAGGAGAGAGAAAAAGAGCTTCCCAGACAAGAAAAATATAAAAGAGAAGAAGAAGAAGAAGAAGAAGAAGAAGAAGAAGAAGAAGAAGAAGAAGAAGAAGAAGAAGGAAGGAGGAGGAGGAGGAGGAGGAGGAGGAGGAGGAGGAGGAGGAGGAGGAGGAGGAGGAGGAGGAAACAGAGACCTTAGTTAAAAGAATAAAATGGAAATAAATATCAATAATCACTTTAATGTTATATGGCTTAAATGTTCCAATCAAAAGATATAGGGTAGCTGAATAGATTTAAAAAACAACAACAACAAGACCTATATATATGCTATCCACAAGAGACATACCTCAGAACAAAAGATGCACACAGACTAATAGTAAAGGGAAGGAAAAAGATATTTCATGCAAATGGAAAGGAAAAAGAGCTGGAGTAGCAATATTTATATTTGACAAAATAGACTTTAAAACAAAGTAAGAAATAAGGATACTACATAATAATAAAGGGAGCAATCTAACAAGAGGATATAACCCTTGTAAACATTTATGCACCCAACATAGGAGCACGTACATATGTAAAGCAAATCTTAATGGACATAAATGGAGAGATTGGCAGTAATACAGTCATAGTAGAGGATTTTAACATCCCATTGACATTAATGGATAGATCTGCCAGACAGAAAATCAACAAGAAAGTAGCAGCCTTAAATAACACACTAAATCAGATGAATTTAATAGATATCTTCAGAGCATTCTACCCCAAATCAGCAGAATATACCTTCTTTTCAAGGGCACATGGAACATTTTATAGACTAGAGGACATGTAATGACACAAAAGAAGTCTCAATAAATTTAACAAGATCAAAATCATAACAAGCATTCTCTCTGATCATCATGGTATGAAGTTAGAAATCAATCACAATAAAAAATTTGAAAAACACACAAAGACATGGAGGCTAAATAACATGTTACTAACCAATAAATGGTTTAACAATGAGACCAATGAAAAAATCAAAAGATACTTTGAAACAAATGAAAATGAAAACACAATAATCCAAAATCTATGGAACATAATAAAAACAGTTCTAAGAGAGAAATTCCTAGCCTTATAGGATTATCTCAAGAAACAAGAAAAATATCAAATAAACAACTAACTTGACACTTAAAAGAACTTGAATAATAACAACAAACAATGCCCAAAATGAGTTATTTTTAAAAAGGAAATAATAAAGAGCAAAGCAGAAGTAAATAAAATGGATTTTAAAAAAATAAATAAATAAATAAATAAATACAAAAAATCACTGAAGCCAAGAGCTGGTTCTTTGAAAAGATAAACAAGATTGACAAACCTTTAACCAGACTTATAGAGAAAAAAGCAAGAGAAACCAAATAAATAAATCATAAATGAAATAGGAGAAGTAACAATTGACACCAAAGAAATACAAAGAAATTATTATGAAAAACTCTATGCCAACAAATTTGACAATCTGGACAAAATGGATAAATTTCTAGAAAGATACAATCTTCCAAAACTGAGGAAGAATCAGAGAATCTGAATAGACAGATTACAACTAGTGAAATTGAAGCAGTAATCAAAAACTCCTAACAAACCAAAGTCCTGGACCAGATTGTTACACAGGTAAATTTAAGCAAACATTCAAAGAACTAACACCTATTCTTCTCAAACTGTTTCAAAAAATTCAAGAGAAGGGAAGACTCCCAACCTCATTTCACCAGGCCAGCATTATCCTAATTCCAAAACCAGATAAAGACACTACAAAAAAAGAAAGTTGTAGGCCAATATCCCTGATGAGCATAGATGTTAATATCTTCAACAAAATATTAGCAAACCAGATCCAGTAATACATTAAAGAGATCATACACCATGATCAAGTAGAATTTATTTCAGGGATGAAAAGTTGATACAATATCCATAACCAATAAATGTGATACACCACATAAACAAAATGAAGGATAAAAACAACATGATCATATCAATAGATGCAGAAAAAGAATTTGATTAAATCTAGTACTCGTCTATATATATATATATAAAAGGCTAAGCGACCATCGCATTCGAAACAACCCAACGGACAACCAAACAGGCTGCGTGGGGCAACCAGGCCAGCACGGGGGTTAGTGAGGAGCAACCAAATGACCAAGCAGCAGGCTGCGTGGGGCGACCAGGCTGGCAGGGGAGTTAGTGAGGGGCAACCAAATGACTGAGCAGCAGGCTGCATGGGGCTACCAGGTCCATAGGGAGGGCAGTTGGGGGTTACCAGGCCAGCAAGGGGGGGGGAGCAGTTAGGTGCGATCAGGCAGGCAGGCAGGTGAGCAGTTAGGAGCCAGTGGTCCCAGATTGAGAGAGGAATGTCCGACTGCCAGTTTCGGCCCTGTAGATCAGGCCTAAACCAGCAGTCTGACATCCCCCGAGAGGTCCCGGATTGGAGAGGGTGCAGACTGGGCTGAGGGACCGCCCCCCCCTCCCATGCACGAATTTCATGCACCAGGCCTCTAGTCCAATATAATAAAAGGCCAGTGACCATAAGGGCATCACAACTAGAATGACCATTAGACGAGACGCTCAATGCAGGAGCTGCCCCCTGGTGGTCAGTGTGTAGGGCTCCCACAGCAGTATCACCCGCTCAGAGGGTGGGTCCACAGCCACTGGGCTGACCGGGATCAGCGGTGCTCTCACAGCGGGCCGATCCCCGCCGGCTGGCCCCACCAGCACATGAATCACAGCACTAAAACCTGGCGGTTACTAAGCACAGTCCTTGTGGCAGGAGAAGGCCGGGTACTCTCCACGGAATCTCAAATAATCCCAGAACCCACCTCACAGGGTTGATCTAAGGGTATCTATTCATAGTTTTAAGAATGGAATGAGATTATCAGCTTTTAACCCTTTGCACTCGCTTGCTTTTTTCTCGATTCCTGCTACTGATGCTAACCGTGTCGAGTCACACTCGACATCTGAGTGCAAAAGGTTAAGTAGTTGAGGGAAAACACACACTGCTTCTTTTTCATTCTCTTCATTCTGCCTTCTTGTGAGAAAAGGAACAACTGGCTCCCAGGCCCCGCCCTGAGTTCTGTGCTGAGAGCTCACCAGCCCTCGGCTCCAAGTGAGTCTGCCTTCCAATGGCCCTTACAGCTAACGCACTGCCTGAGCATCTTACTCAGCTTGTGTCACTGACTGAGCCCCCGCTGTGTCCTAGGCATGCCCAGGTGCTCGCAGAGCAGCAAGGAGCTAGCCGCCCTGTCCTGCTGAGCATGCATTCTGCCAGGAGAGGACTGGGGTGTGGGCCGGAAGCAGCCTCGGACAGATGTGAGGTGCAGCTGTTAGAGGGCATGGGCACCATGAAAACATGGGAATGAAACCACATAGGGGTTCCGTGAGGGAGGGACAAAGGGAAGCTCACTGAGGGAAACTGGACTGATGGAGGAGAGCCAGGCGGACGCCTGGAGAAGGGCATCGGGAAGAGGGGACAGCCCATGGAGGGGAAGCAGGATGAGCAAGTGGCCGAATGGAAGGGGGTCAAGGCTGGGTCAGGGGGCACATCCTGCAGGGATCAAGGGCCCATGAGAACCTGGCGTCCCCTGAGTGCAGGGGAGGTGCCGGGTCTGCAGATGAGGACCCGCTGGGCTGATGCAATGGGGACAGACCCTCTGGCTTCTATGTCAGGAGCAGATTGAGGGGGGAGAGGAAGAGGGAGACAGCAGGAGGCGACAGCACCCTCCCTGAGGGTGATGCGGAGACAGTGGAAACTGTGGCAGCCGAGGTGGCAGCTTTGGGGTGTGCTGGAGGGAAGCCAGAGCCTGAGGAAAGATGTGTGTGTGTGTGGGGGGGGGGGGGGGGAGAGGAGGCCCCATGCTCAGCTCAGCACCTGGGAAGGCAGGGTCTCTGGCAGCTGCTGGCAGGGGTCCTGGGGTAAGATCCCGTCGTTTTGAGGGTCTAAGTATAAAAACCAGACCTTAGTTTGAGCTCCACACAAGGGACATGGAATGTTCATGACCAGCCTCCCACCCTGAGGTCCAGGAGGCGGGTCATTCCTAGCTGGCTGCCCTAATCCTCCATGTCCCCCCACCCCTCAAGCTCTCTTCAGTGATGACAAGTACTCATTGGAAACAAGCAAATGGTTTTGTTTTTGGTACAAAAAAAAAAAAAAAAAGCCAACAAAACAGAATGTACAGTATTATGGAAAGCAAACGTTGAAAACTAGGAAAATGAAGCCCCCTTGTGGACACATAGATGAGCTGTGCCAGGAACCAGGTCACGCGTGACACAAAAGGGCTCAGGGTCTAATGCAAAGGGCTTGCCCAGGTGGTCCAACTCCAATCCCGATTCCAGTTTCCAGTGCAGAGAGGATCCCGCACCACAGAACAGAATGGCCAGGACCAGCCCCAAGTCCTGCGACCTAAGGCAATGCCTGAGGTGCTTCTGGAGAAAGAAACGCTCCTGAGATGCTGGGACAGGGCGATCAGCATCCAGATAGCTGCCTCTAACTTCCACCCGGGTCTGTGGTGCTCCCAGCTCTGCCCTTCCCTCCCCCTCCCATGTCCCCTCCCAGGTGAACCACAGATGGCCCTTCCCATCCTCCACCCTCCTCAGCTCCAATGGCAGATGGGGGGGGGGGGTCATGTGGGGAATCTGAGGGCCTTGAGAAAGTGCCACTTGAAGAGGCAGACATAGTGTCTGTCCACCCGCCCCCCTGGATGAACCCATTAACACAGAGGCCTCATGTATGCGTGTTTAGAACCAGTCCCCTTTCCTCCCCTGACTCTGCCACTGTGTAACTTGGCTGTTTTGGGCAAGTCGACCTCTGGAGTGTTAATTCTCTCACCTTTAAAATGAGAACAAGAGCCCAGCAGGCATGGCTCAGTGTTTGAACGTCAACCAATGACTCAGGAGGTCAAAGTTTGACTCCCTGTCAGGGCACATGCCCGGGCTGTGGTTTTGATCCCCAGTGTGAGGCATGCAGGAGGGAGTCAGTCCATGATTCTCTCTCATCATTGGTATTTCTCTCTCTCTCCCTCTCACCTCCTCTCTGAAATCAATGGAAGATATCCTATATAATAAAAGCCTAATATGCAAATTGTCCCCTCAAACAGGAGTTTGACCGGGAGTTTGACTGCTGGCTATGACTTATGCTGACCACCAGGGGGTGGCATGGAACATGGCAGGCGTCGGCGATGAGGTACTGGCAACGGGCTGCAGTGGAGGCATTGCCGGCCTCAATGGGTTTCCAGGTGAGCAGGGCGGCAGCTGCCAGGATTGCAGGGGCTGGTCAGGCTCACCATGGGTTCACACAGGAGCCAGCCTGCCAAGGCCAGCTGGGAGAGAGCGCAATGCCTGCCTGGCTTCCGTGCAGCACTGCTGGGTAGCCCAGAGGCCCACGTTGCACCCTGGCCCACAGCATCCGGCCACGCTTACCGCATCTCCACGTGGGGACTCAGGTGCTGTGACTCAGGCAGAGGGGGGTGTGCAAGGGCCTGGGGGTCCAGGTGCTGCCCAGGGCCCAGAGGTCAGCTGGGACCTGCCCTTCCATGCCAGATGCTTGCACTTCGATCTCTGGCCAGGCCTAGGGACCACACCAGTGCATGAATTTCGTGTACTGGGCCTCTCGTTTGTGATAAAATCTTTCAGCGAAGTGGGAATGGAGGGAATATATCTCAATGTAATAAAGGCCATATATGACAAATCCACAGCCAACATCATACTCAATGGGTAAAAACTAAAAGTGTTTCCCTTAAGATCAGGAACAGGATAGGATGGCTGCTTTCACCTGTTATTCAACATAGTACTGGAAGTCCTAGCCACAGCAATTAGACAAGAAGATACAAAAGGCATTTAAATTGGAAAGAAGGGAATAAAACAGTTATTATTTGTAGATGACATTACTGTATGTGGAGAACCCTAAAGATTCCACCAGAAAACAACTAGAACTGAAAAATGAATTCAGTAAAGCAGTAGGATGCAAAATGAACATCCAAAAATCAGTTGCATTTTTATACACCAATAATGAACTATCAGAAAGGGAAACTAAGAAAACAATCTCATTTACAATTGAATCAAAAACAATAAAATGCCTAAGAATAAATTTAAACAAGAATTTAAAAGACTGGCATAAAAATAGACATATAGTTCAATGGAACAATATGGAGAGCCCAGAAATAAACACACATCTTTATGGTCAATTTGGTCACAATATTTGACAAAGGAAGCAAGAACATACAATGCATCAGAGAAAGATAAATATCACATGATGTCACTCATTTGTGGAATATAATGAATAATATAAACTAATAAACATCTGTTTATGTTCATCAGTTTATGTTGTTCATTATATTCCACAAATGAGTGAGATCATGTGATATTTATCTTTCTCTGACTGGCTTATTTTGCTTAGCATAATGCTCTCCAGTCCCATCCATGCTGTTGCAAATGGTAAGAATTCCTTCTTTTTTTACTGCATCATAGTATTCCACTGTGTAAATGTACCACTGTTTTCTAATCCACTCATCTGCTGATGGGCACTTAGGCTGTTTCCAAATCTTAGCTATGATAAATTGTGCTTCTATGAACATAGGGGTGGATATATCCTTTCTGATTGGTGTTTCTAGTTTCTTGGGATCACTAGGTCAAATGGGAGTTTCATTTTTAGTTTTTTGAGGAAACTCCATACTGTTCTCCACAGTGGCTGCACCAGTCTGCATTCCCACAAGCAGTGCACAAGGGTTCCTTTTTCTCCGCATCCTCGCCAGCACTTGTCATTTGTTGATTTGTTGATGATAGCCATTCTGGCAGGTGTGAGATGGTACCACATTGTCGTTTTGATTCGCATCTCTCAGATGATTAGTGACTTTGAGCATGCAGCATTATTTTCAATAGGCAAGATTTGGAGCACCCCAAGTATCCATAAGTAGATGAGTGGATAAAAATGCTGTGGTACATTTACATAATGGAACACTACTCCACCATAAAAAAAAGGAAATCTTACTTTTTGTGACAGCATGGATGGACCTGGAGAGTACTATGCTAAGTGAAATAAGCCAGTCAAAGAAAGACAAGTACCATGCGATTTCACTTACAGGTGGAATCTAATTAACAAAATGAACTGACAAACAAAATAGAAACAGACTCTTGATGCAGAGAATAGACTGAAAACTGTCAGCGGGGAGCAGGGACTGTGTGAAAAGGGTGAAGGAATTAAGAAAAGGAAACGAACTCATAGACACACACACAAAGACACAGTATGGTGATTCCCAGAGGAAAAAGGGTCTGGGGAGGTAGAAGAAGGTAAAGGGTGGGGAGGATAAATGCTGATGGAAGAAGACTTGACTTTGGGGGTGAACACACAATACAGTATACAGATGATGTACTATGGAATTGTACACCTGAAACCTGTATAATTTTATTAATCAATGTCACCCCAATAAATTCAACAAGTAAATTAAATACTAAAATAAATTGAAATTAAATTAAGGAAAACAAATTTAAATGTTCCCTTTAAATCATCATAAAATATAGTTTTAGGGTAAATAAAGTACTATTATGGTTAATAGAGTGAAATAGAACTGGCAGCTTGATTTGTAAGATTAGGGTTATCAGAGTTTCAATTCTACTCTACTGCTTTCTAGTAATACAATCTTGAAGTTATTCAAACTCTGCAACAGTTTTCCCTTCAGTAAAATGAAGAGGCAGAGCCACTGCTTTTATTGTATTCTTGTGAGTAGTAAACGATATATGTATAAAGCAGCCAAAAGTGTGCATAAACAGCAGAAGCATAAATGGATGTCAGCTATTTATTTTTGGACCAATATTTATGGAGTGATTACATGGTCTGGGCATTGTCCTAGTTGCTGAAAGAGTAGTGAACACAGGAAATTAAAATAGCTTCTTTCATGAAGATTACATTCATAAAATGGAAAAACGGGTAATAAACAACTTATAAAATACTTACTCTGTTTGTGAAAACTACTGTATAGAGAAGAGACAAGAAATCCTAGAGTGAGGGATGCAACTTTAGACAAAATGGCTAGGGAAGTATCATTGAAAAGGTGGCACATGTGAGAAAAGACTTAAAAGAGAGAGCAAACCACGGAGGTTCCTGAGAAGGCAGAGAAAACTGCAAGTGCCAAGGCCCTGAGGGAGAAGTTTGACCTGTTAGAGGAACAGCGAGGAGACCAGTGTGTCTGGGATGGAGTGAGGTGGATGGTGTATAATACATGTGGTCAGAGAGGTGAGGTGCTGGTGTGAATCAGTGGCTGGGACAGGAAGTGGATCCCATAGGCCACTGAGGTGGGTAGTAACTCAGTAACTTATACCCTGAGTAATACGGGAGGGTTTGAAGTAGAGGAGTGGCATGGTCTCACTTATAGTTTACTAATATTCCTGTAGCTGATAGACAAAAGTGTCCTCCAATCATAATACCCATCTAAGCTGTCTACGCCAATCCAGTAAGAGAACTGCTTCCCTTAACTCTCTTCCAAAACTTTAAGGGCTAATTATAAAGAGCTCCATACTTCCGTACCCTGCCACACTTTAGAAGATAATTCTCTCATCATTCACACACAGCACTTTGGACCTCTGACTTCTAGTTGTTATACATCTATAATCATTTGAATATGTTAGATTCTGAAAAGTATACGTAGTTTTTATTATTCAAACCTGAGACTGTCAAAGGACTCAGAGAAAATATTCCTTTAGCCGCATGTAAATACTCAGGTAAATTTTGTGGCTTTTTTTATTGGTAACATTCACAGCTCAGTGATAACTCAATATCCTTGTTCCTCCAGTTGACAGGCAATAAATATTCAAGAGGAGGACATCAGCCAGCATGGGGCTCCTAATGGCAGTCCACCCCACAATGAGCTAGCGCCCCTCCTGTGTCTCAGGAGCTAAGTCGCCAGGGAAGCAGAGAAGTCAATCAGCCAATGGCTTGTGTGGCTTTCATTACATGCCTACAGAGCATTTAAACTTTCCGAGAAGAGGGAATTGTCTCTGGCTTCAGCTTCCACTCTCCTAAAACCAGCTGTACACCAGCCACTCTCCGTGCTCCATAAGGCACCAAGCTTAGAGAATTCCACTTCCCCCTAAAGATCAATCAAAGCTGCCAGGAAAGACAAGCACTTCAAAGTCACACAGAGGTCTGGTGAATGTTCACATCACTTCAGAAAGCACTTCCCTGCTCAGAGATAAGGGTGGGGGTTGGGGGTGGGAAGCTGCAAGATTCTGAAAGCTTGCAGAATCAGTGTATTCCCCACCTGCTCTTCTGTTTTGCCAAGAAACTTAAATCAATCAGGAGGCATGCTGCTTGCACAGTTGAACACAAATAACAACTGGCTAAGAAAATAAAACAGCAGAAATGTCCGCTATTCTGATTCAGGGGCCTGGAGCATGCATGTGAAACAGATGTAGTACCAAAGACTATGACTTCCGGGTCTTAAAGATCTTACAGTGCTTTTGACTGCCAAGTATGTAATTGTCTGGCAAGACTGGATTCCAAACCATTTTCTCAATATAAGACACATTTCTCCTTCCCCTTTACCTTTTATGCAAATAAATATTTCATTTTCCCTGAATGGAAACTACCCAAATTTTCAATTCAGTGCTTGTAGTTATCTCTAAAATCTGATCAATGGGAAGGAGGTTAACTAGAAGATTATCTCTGGTTAGGGACTGGCAACGCTGGCTCCTTTGTTTCATAGAATGAACATTTACTCTCAGATCATATAATGCAAGCAATTATGTATGTAGATTTCCTTTCCAAAGACATCCAATAAGGAAGGCACTCTTATGGTACTTGTGGGTTGTCATTTTCTGTGGATAGGTTTACTCAAACCAATCCACTAAGAATACAACTACTTTTAAGTTAGTGGTATGAAAATTAAAGTTAAATTGCCATCGTTCACATAAAATTTCAATAATATCCCCAAATGAGAAAACAACTGGTATTAAACAATTTCTACTTTATTAGTTAATTTAATACCATAAGCAAAAACATTTTCTTTTAAAAATTGTCTGTTCTCTGTCATAAGAATCTTCCTGCCAAATCTTCTTCCCATGCTTATTAAGCCACATAAATCTTACACAGCCCCACATTTTCCCGCACCTAAATTATTTGGGTTTGCCTGACAGGCACATTAAATGTTAATCAAAATAAAGCCATCTTTTTTTTCTGAAGAGAGTGATGCCTGGCATTTCTCTTTCCTCACCACCTCGTGAAAGAACTCTCCTTCAGCAGACAATCAAACCTACCCTTTTCTAAAAAATCCTTTCCATCAATTACCAGTGGTTTACATAATTTCTGTTGATTTGGACTATTGAAAGACACAAATATATGTCATTGAAATATTGTTTTAATTCAGGGACAATTGGATGTCCCTAATATAACAATGCATTGGCATGTAGCATTAAGAACAATATGATGTAGCTCTCTAAAAACTCATTGCCAATTAATGAGCAAAAAAAAAAAAAAAGTGTTTTGCCCCCTTCTTGAGTGTCACCTCATCCCTAGCTCCATCTGTATCCTCATTCTGCTTCTTAAAATCTTATATACTCATCCACAGTTCTCTCCCTCAGTCCATCCATAGTCTCTATTCCACCCATGACCCTTTCACTCACCCTCTCTTACCTGGTCAAAATGACAACCTCCATTAGGTTGAATTCTCCACTTTGGTATTGAATGTGCACATCATAACCAGAATAATCATTAATGTTCCATTTTTATGGTGTTGCCCAATTTATCTTAAGAAATCTTAAATTCATAATTATAGTATAAAAGGACTTCAAAACCAAATATATATATATATTTTTTTTTTCAATCACTCAACCCAGACCACTTTTTTTTGGACATCTACCAATGATCCAACTCCTCAGCTCGTGATATATCTATTTATACATGAAAGTATCCTCACATATACTATAATTTTATTCTCCCTTTCATTTCTTTTTTATATATATCTTATTGATTTTTTTTATGAGAGGAAGGGAGAAGGATAGAGTTAGAAACATTGATGAGAGAGAATCATCGATCAGCTGCCTCCTGTACACCCCCAACTGGGGATGTGCCCACAACCAAGGTACATACATGCCCTTGACTGGAATCAAACCTGGGACCCTTCAGTCTGCAGGCTGACGCTATATCCACTGAGCCAAACTGGTTAAGGCTCCCCTTCATTTCTGATATCAGTCTCATCTCCCTCTTTTATCAATGGGTACCCATTATAGTATAGGTCATTGAGTATCTAAGTATCTTTGAAAAATAGTAACATTCTATGTGATTTAAATGTACATAAAACCACAGGTTTATGGTACTAAGTGTTTTATTTTATTTCGTGTTTTTCTTTCCATTGGGCACAATGCTTGTAATGTATAAGAACGTTGCTATGAATATATTTCATTAATCACTTCTAGCAGTGGAATAGTATTCCATGGTATACACTGAGTGGCCATATTATTATGATCTCTGAACGCATAATAATCTGGCCACTCAGTGTATATGTATGTATATATATTAGAGGCCCAGTGCATGAATTCGTACATGAGTGGGGTCCAGCCAGCCTGGCCAGGGGGAGGGGACATGGACGGTTGGCTGGCCTGCCTGCTGGTCATACTCCTGGTCGAGGGGACAATTTGCATATTAGCCTTTTATTATATAGGATATATACTGAGTGGTCAGATTATTATGCATTCAGAGATCATAATAATCTGGCCACTCAGTGCATATCATCATGCTTTGCTTATTTACTCCCCTAATGACAGACAACTAGGAGGTTTCCATCAGTCTACTATAAGAAAAATGTATAAAATTATCACTCAAATAAGACAATTTGTAGGATAATATTGACAAATGGACTATTTTTAAAGGGAATGGATAGGACTTAGGGGAAGCACAAGGTAACTCAAGGTTAGATGCAGCAGAACTTCTACAACCTCTAGCTTCAACAGGATAGGTGCAGGGAGAAAGGGCTAAATTCTGACAAAAGAGAACTATGCTGAAGAGGAGCAGTGGCCTTGGAACACAGCCATTTCAAGCTTCTCTCTCTAGTCTATGAGGTACTATTCACTTTTCTTCTTCTTCTTCTTCTTCTTCTTCTTCTTCTTCTTCTTCTTCTTCTTCTTCTTCTTCTTCTTCTTTGTAATTTTTATTGTTGAAAGTGTTACTTAGTCATCCTTTTCCCCCATTTAGCTCTTCTAGCCTGCTCCCATCCCCACCCCCAGGCCCTCATCACCCCATTGTCTATGTCCAGGGGTTATGCATATATGTTCATTCATTGATCTTTTCCCACCAACCCACCCCTGCCTTCCCTCTGAGGTTCAACAGTCTGTTCATGCTTCTATTTCTCTAGGTCTATTTTTGGTCATCAGTTAATTTGGTTCATCAGATTTCACATCTGAGTGAGATCATGTGGTTCACTTTTCTTTATTCTTTTTTCTTTCTGTTCCTCAGACTAGATAATCTCCATCAATCTATACTGGTTTGTCGATACTCTCTTCTGCCAGCTCAAATCTGCTGTTGAGCCCTCAAGTGAAATTTTCATTTTAGTTTTGAAGATTTTAACTCCAGAATTTCTACTTGTTGTTGTTGTTGTTGTTGTTGTTTTAATAATTTCTATGTCTTTACTGATATTTTCTATTTGGTAAGACATCACCCTCATGACATGTGGTTCCCTTTAGTTCTTCGAACACACTACAAATAAATGATATAGAAGTGTGTGGGGTTTTTTCTAGTAACTACAATGTCTGGACATCTTCAGAGCCAGTTTCCATTCTACTGCCTGCATTCCCCCCTCTCCACCCCCAGTATATAGGTCTTACTTTCTTGTTTCTTGCAAGTTTTATGATTTTTAACTGACATATAGACATTTAAAACACTATAACGTGGTCACTCAAGTTCCACCCATCTCTCAGTGTTATGTTGCTGTTGTTTGTTTATTGTTGGGGCTACTATTTGTTCAGTCACTTCCTTGAACTAAATTTGTAAAGTATGTACTTTTTTGTCATGTATAACCATTGAATTCTCTGCTTGATTAGGTTAGTGGTCAGCTAACGATTAAACAGATTTCCTTAAATGCCTTGAAGAATTTCACCGAGGGGGCTACTACATATGTGTGTTGTGACATATCTTCAATGATTCACCTAGCAGTCAAAATTCTGTCTTAGCCATTACTTTCCACTTGCACAGAGCTTCAAGGTATGTCAAAGATGAGAGATCAGAGACTTGCATACTTACAGATGTAGCCCATCACATTTATGCTGCCTTTTAGACTCCCAAGATTTTTTCAAAACTTTTCAAATATCTCTATGACCATCTCATTTCACAGCAAAGATTCATTTTAAACTTTTTGGTCAGCTTCTTGTTGATCCCGTTATTACTACATCAGGCAGCTTCAATGTTAAGAAATTACCACTGATTGTTTTTAACAAATACCTCAAGGAAGAGAACTGTTTACAGTGATTAAGTTATCAGATTGAATAAAGACAAGTCCTACAAGTGGGAATTTCTGAGGAATTGCCAGAAAATTCCCATAATGACAATTCTCGGAGACAAAGTTTGGGGAAGCTCCAGATTTCTTCTGCTCCCTTGACTGGTTGCTTGGCTACTAATTTCATGACTAATTTTGTGAAACTGTTGGTTTTCAAAGATACTACAGGACTTGGTGGAGGGGGTCGGGGGTGGAGATGAGAGTATAGCATGTTAAAATGCCAAACTCATTGTTCTTTCTGCAATCTAGCCTTTTCTCTTCAATAAATGCTCTTCAGTTTGTTGCAAACCTTTGGTTGATTTCCAAAGTTCTGAAAAAGTTAAAGTGGATCTTTTTATCAGTAGTCTCATTGCTTTTATAAATAAGAGGCTTTCAGAGTTTCTTATTCTGCAATCTCTGCTGATGTCATTACTTGTTACATTTTTACGTTGAATTAATTTTTTATCTTTCATCCATCTGTTATTTTTCCAAGGTATATTTTTTGGAATTGAACTCATAGTTTCAATTGTGATGAATGATCTGTTTATGCCCCTGTAGATCAGCTATCAATTTTCTTCATCCTCCTTTGTGACCCAAGAAGTTGATCTTGATGGACTGTCTCAGTTAGTCTCTCCTGCCTTCTGGTTTTCAGGTATGTTCAGACAATGGGAGGCATCAACATGAGATTAGATAGCAGCAGGAAAGAAAAATAAAGGAAACAGTTATTTCCCAACTTCCTCCCTTCCAGACTTTGATTTTGCAGTGTCTGCATTCCTCCATCATATCCTCCTGTCACAGATGCAGTTCTGAGTACCTTCTGATAACCATTCCTTCTTCCTTCAAGCCTATGAATGATAAAGGCTACTCACCATTAGTTAACTCCAGGTGTTTCATCAAATTTCGTCCCTTAACTCAGCAGATTTTGTAAATAGCTTCTCCATTAAATGTCCTTTGAATGATATTTAGGTGTAGTTAAATCTCTCTCTCTCTCTCTCTCTCTCTCTCTCTCTCGCTCTCGCTCTCGCTCTCTCTCTCTCTCTCTCTCTCTCGCTCTCGCTCTCGCTCTCTGTGTGTGTGTGTGTGTGTGAGATGTGTGTTTCTGAAGGATTATGGTTTAAAAAAAACTGTTCTCAAAACTCAAGTACAAAGAATTATCTTCCAAAATTCTCTGCTACTAGTTTTATTCCATTTATTATTTTATGTACATGTTTTAATCTTTTTAGCATTCACCATTATATATGATTAGAGGTAGATGTCTATTTTTTTTAAATTTCTTTATTGATTAAGGTGTCACATATTTGTCCTCATCCCCCCATTCCCATCCCACACCCCTCCCCACTAATGCCCCCAACCCCCTGTTGTCCTTAACCATTGGTTAGGCTCGTATGCATGCACACAAGTCCTTTGGTTGATCTCTCCCCCCTACCCCCACCCTCCTCTACCCTCCCTCCGAGGCCCGACAGTCTGATCGATGCCTCCTTGTTTCTGGGTCTGCTCTTGTTCATCAGTCTATGTTGTTCATCATTTCCCCTAGATGAGTGAGATCATGTGTTACTAGAAATATACTTATAAGAACCGAATGTGAGACAAGCAATAATAGTTATGCTGACAGGCAAATGAATCAGTCTGTAGTGAGTTTCTTTCTGGACCAACAGTTCTTTTGAGACCCAATTGCAATGTCCACCAGTTCCTTATGTGTACATGTTGGCACTGACTTTTCAGTTCTGGATGGTGGACAAATGGTGGTAATGCAGGTCCGACTCCCTCTGGTTTGATCTCGCCCGGACCCAGGGGCGCATGACCTCACCCGGACCTTAGACCCAGCATCACCCGGGCCCCAGGGGCGCATGGCCTCACCCGGACCCAGGGTCGCGTGGCCTCACCCAAACACAGGGGTGCGCAGCCTCACCCGGTCCCGGGGGCGCGTGACCTCACCCGGTCCAAGGGGCGCGTGGCCTCACCCGGGCCCGGGACCCAGCATCATCCGGACCCAGGGGTGCGTGGCCTCTACCGGACCCAGGGACATGGCCTCACCCGGACCCGGGACCCAGCCTCACCCGGACCCAGGGGTGCACAGCCTCACCTGGACCTGGGATCCAGCCTCACCCGGACCCAGGGGTGTGTGGCCTCACCCAGACCCAGGGGCGCGTGGCCTCACCCAGACCCAGGGGTGCGTGGCCTCACCCAGACCCAGGGGCACGCGGCCTCACCCGGAGCAAGTGGTGCGCAGCCTCACCCGGACCCGGGGGCATGCGGCCTCACCCGGGCCCGGGTCCAAGCCTCACCCGGACCCAGGGGCGTAGCCTCACCTGGACCCAGGACCCAGCCTCACCCGGACCCAGGGGCACGTGGCCTCACCATGACCCGGATCCAGCCTCACCCGGACCCAGGGGCACGGCCTCACCTGGACCCAGGACCCAGCCTCACCCGGACCCAGGGGTGCATGACCTCACCCTGACCCAGGAGTGCGTGACCTCACCCGGACCCAGGGGCACGTGGCCTCGCCCGAACCCGGAACCCAGCCTCACCCAGATCCAGGGGCTCGTGGCCTTGCCTGGACCCAGGGGCGCGTGGACTCACCCAGACCCGGGACCCAGCAGAGCTTCGTCTTCTTGATCCCAATTCCTGTCAGTCAATTCCCTCTCAGCAATTCCTTCGGCCATTTTTTCAAAGCTCCGGGGCGGCTGCCGCGGAACTCGCTGGGCGGCAGGCTCAGCGAAGCTCCAGTGCGCCCGGTGCGCGGCGGCGGGATGGTCCGAGGTCGCTGCGGCGGCACTCGGGTCTGCAGCGGCGACCAGTCGCCGGGCGAGCGCACCTGGATCCGGGACCCAGCGGGACCTCGTCTTCCCGATCCCAACTCCCATCGGTCAATTCCTTCTCAGCAATTCCTCCGGCCATTTTCTCAAAGTTCCGGGGCGGCCACCGTGGAACTCGCTGGGCGGCGTGCTCGGCGAGGCTCCGGTGCACCCGGTGCGCGGCGGCAGGCTGGTCCGAGGTCGCTGCAACAGCACTCGGGTCTACAGCGATGGCCGGTCGCCGGGCATGCACACCTTGCTGCTTCTGGGGCACAGAGATTCTCGAATAACTCGGAGGTCAGCAAGCGCGGAGTCTCCCACCCCATGACCCCAGGGGCTCATCTGTCCATGCTCGGCAGCGAGTGGAGCCGTCCCCTCAGCCGGAGACCGCCAGGGGAACCGCGCCAAGCACGTTCCAGGCCGCCATTGTGTCACCAGAGCCGTAGTTCTTAAAGTGTGATCTTTGGCTCACCGGCATCAGCATCATCCCGTGTCCCCCTCTCTTTTATTCTAGTTGTAGAGCATCCATTCAGCCAGCCCTCCAGTGGTTCTGGATGGTGTCTGCTCTGCTTTCCAGTTGTAGTTTCAAAATTGTTGTGGTAGGCAACGATCAGGTGTCTGCCCTATGCCACCATCTTGGTCCTCCAGAAGATTCTTAAGTAACCTTGTAAATGTGGTTCTGAACACTGTGTCATCCATTAGTTTACTTTCCTCCATCCCTTCTATTCGTGACCTGCTTCGGTGTCTCCACATTTTGGCTGCCTCCCTATGTTGATGGAGTGGCTTTGTGTGGTCAGTGACGTATAGGGGCCGGTAGCTCAGCTTCCCCAATCTCCCTAGGTGGTCGCTCTTGGTACTCCCCTTTGTGGGCTGAGTGCAAAGTCTTGGTGTTGTTAAGCCTTGATTGCTATTGGTACACTGGGAGGATTTGACCTCCAGTCCAATTGGCTGTGAGGATCAGCTGTGTCTACGCCGGGAGACAGCCTTATTCAACTAGACTTGCAAAATTGTAAAAGCCTCTGTGCTCAGCTTGGATGGGGCGGAGTTTCAGGGTGGAGCCTACAGCCTTGGCTTCCCATCAGCCCCGCCCTATGAGATTCCTGGGTCTCAGTGTCCCTCAGTGTCCCTCTGTACTCCCTGCAAGCACCTCTGAGAGAAAGGCACCCTGGAGTTTCGCCCGCTGCCAAACAGTCTAGTCTCTCCCCCAGTGAATCTGGATTCCCAGATTCTCACCCGGAACTGGGGTTCAGTGCAGTCGGAACTGGGGTTCAGTGCGGTCAGGAGCTTTTGTCTCCTTACCGCTAGGGCAATTCAGCGGCACAGGCAACAGTCCGTCCTCTGCGCGCATTCACGTGCGTGCCTCTGGAGCTCTGCCTTTCGCCGCTCCCCTGAGTTTCCGCCTTACAGCCCAGATTCCCCCAGTATGAGCCTGGCTTCCCAGGGTTTCGCCCGGAACTGGGGTTCAGTGCAGTTGGAGCTGGGGTTCAGCACAATCTGGAGCTTTTATCTCCTTCCCGCTAGAGAACGCTGGCCAGGCACTCAGCCGCACCATCCTCTCTGGCTCCATCCTCCCCGCTCACGCGTGCACCTGTGTCTCCGCCCGTGTCTCCATACCTCAGGCTTTTACGGCTCCTCTGATTTTCCTTGTGCTTTTCTCTTTCCTTCTAGTTGTGGGCATTTCAGTCAGCCAGCTTTCCTGTGGTTCTGGATGATGTCCGTTTTGACTTTTAGTTGTATTTTTGAAATTGTGCCAGGCTGCAGGTTAGGTGTTTAACCTATGCCGCCATCTCGGTTTCCGGTAGATGTCTATTTTAGTTTCCTATTTCTGCTGTAACTAACTACCATGAATTTACTGACTTAAAATGATACCAATTTATTCCCTTATATTTCTAAAAGGCAGATATCTGAAATGCGCTGAAATCCAGGTGTCAGTGGAGACTTATTCCCTCTGGGGATTATAAAGGAGAATCCATTTCCTTACTTTTTTCAACTTCTAGGTGTGTACTCATTACAATCCTTGGCTCATGACTCCTTTCTCCATCCTCACAGACAACAGCAGCACCTTAAAATCTCTCTGTTTTCATTTTATTTTCTTTTACAAAGACCCTTATGATTACATCCTTCCATTTAATAACCTGAGACAGTCTTCTCATTGGAAAACTTTTAAGATATGCAAAGTCCCCCTTTACTCCTTTTTCTATAGCTTAAGAAGCAGACATATTTGAGTGGACCACCATTCAGCCCACAACATTATCTAGCCTTATTTTACTCCATATGTAAGCCAGTTTTCTTAATTTCCTCTATTAATCTTTCCCCCACCCTTTGGTTTGTAGCACCAATTTCATAAAAAAAAAGGGGGGGGGGCACTCATAATACATAGCTTTACTTTTTAGCACTCTAGTCCAATGGTTCCCAACTAGTGGCAATCTTCACCCCACCCCCAGAGGACATTTGGAAATACCCAGACAAATTTTTGCTTGTCAAAAAATGGGGTGGAGGGAGGGAGGTGCTACTGGAATCCAGTGAGTAAAGTCCAAAACATCTTACAATCCACAAAACAACCCCGCCCCAATCCCCAACTGTAAATTATCTGGCTTTAAATATCAAGAGTGCTGAAGTTGAGAAACATTGCTTGAGTCTAGTCTATTCCAATGGTCTGTATTCTGTGGCTGCCCCAGTGACAAATTATTTTCATTACTTTGTTTTGTATAGTATATCTTCATATCATTTAGGATGTAGGCTCCCTCTCTATAAGAAAAAATAGGTGGTGCTATATTAATTTTATATTTTTTGAATTAATATTGGAAGAATAAATATTTTGATAATGTTAAGGATAAGAGACAATTGTGAATGGCCTGGAGATCCCTTCCCTTCTCTCTATCATAAGCTTATCAGAGAACTGGCTCAGCCTTTGGCTTCTGTCAGCATCCTGGCATACAAGGATGTTCCCACAATATGTAGACATTGGTCATCCCATGTAGATAGCCCTCAAGGTTGCTCCTTGATTAGACAATCCCTTGAGATAGTTCTTATTTAGAGAAGCGAAGGGTTCCTTATCATTCTTAGAGTAGCTTACAGAGATGTAATAAGGTTTGGTGGCAGAACTTGTTCATACTCTTGGGGTACTCTCAGTTGCATATCCACCTACTGGCAGAGGCAGAACACTCTCTGTGAGATCATTGGCCATTGTATACAAAGACCATCAATATACTCTACCTAGACTTGGATTCATCAGGGTTTAGGAGACGGCTACTCTGCTGTAAATTTTCCTCCAATAAACTCTATATTGTATCTGTACCAAATGGTTCTAGTAGTGCATGACCAGTACCTACTGCATGGACAGATAAGTCATCCTTTCCATGAAAAAATTGCATTTCTTTACTGATTTCAATTATTCCTTTTAAAAATTGGGTAAGTTGCCCTAGCTGGTTTGGCTCAGTGGATAGAGTGTCAGCCTGCGGACTGAAGGATCCCAGGTTCAATTCTGGTCAAGGGTACATGCCTGGGTTGCGGGCTCGATCCCCAGTAGGGGGCATGCAGGAGGCAGCCAATCAATGATTATCTCTCATCATTGATGTTTCTATCTCTCTCTCCCTCTCCCTTCCTCTATAAAATCAATAAAAATATATTTTTAAAAATTGGGTAAGTTCCTAGATCTTTTATATATTATTATTTCTATTACAAATTTCTTTATTATATTTGTCAGTTATTTTTGACTGATAAAAGGGAATGTTTGGTTTTTATAGGTTGATATTGTATCTACCCTTTCTGCATTTTGTATTAGTAACAAAAGTATATAATAGATGTTTTGAGTTTTATAAGCAGATTATCATATCACCACAATAACAGTTTTGTCTATCTACCTATTAGAAACATATATATTGTATTTCTTCACATGCTCTGTGTCTTATTGTGTTAATCATAGACTTCAAACTCTAGCACTACATTGATAATGATGATAATAACTGGTATCCTTCTTTTACTTCCCTCCACCCATCTTAATAATAATGTTGAAAGTATTTTGATTATATATTCCATAAATTTAGTACACAAAGCAAATTATTACAGTTTTCATTGCCCTAAGAGAAAAACAACAAACTGACCATCACATAACATACAAAGTAAAGATCAAACAGCACGAGTATTATAAAACAAGCATGTTAAATATCAGAGAAATAAGAGGGAATCTTGAAAATATGAATTGGAGACAAAAAGTCTTAAAGAACAATTGAAAGTACAGCATAATAAAATATAATAAATGGGAAATAATTCAAAAGGCAGGTTGAATATGAAAATGGATAAAGGTTAAGAATAAATCAATAAGCTAAAACTTTATTAAAAACTCTTCCGTAAGATATTAAAATAAGATAAAAATGGAAATCATAAATTGGAAAACTAAGAAATCTAAAGGATAAGAGTATAAATGCTGACATCTTTTTTGATGGAATCCAAATGGGACAGAAAAAAATAAAAAATAAATGAATGCATTGATCAGGAAGAAATAACCCAAGTAAAAATGTATTTAAAAATCCCTGAAGTTGCAAAATATATTAAAAGGGTTTATAAAGTACCAAATTACAAACAAACTTTTGAAAAAAGAAAAACTAGACACACATTATGCCCCAATTTAAGAACATTTGAGCTGGTGAAATTTCAACCAGGAAAGCAAAATCACAATGGGTAGTTTAAAATAAGAAATATATTATAGAATTAGACATTAAACAATTGTGGAAAGGGTTTGAAAATAAGATCTAAATAAAAGGTGTTGGAGGGTCAGAGAAGTATCACTAATAAGCCCTAAATAAATGAATGAATGAATGAATGACTCAGAACTGAAAGAAAAAATCTGGAATTTAGGCAGATCCAGCTGCTGGAGAGTGACTACAAGTGTGCGGGTCTACAAGTCTTAGAAAGCTGATTCTTTATTCCCACCCTTCTGAGAATTCACAGCAAAGCATCTGGCGATGGGCCTGAGATCACTGCCAGGCAGCTGGGCAGCATTTGGAAAGGAGAGTTGGATCTAGAGCTCAATCCAAGATGGGTTTATAACTTTTAAATCAAAATCTATTTGAAAAACAATTTTACAATAAAAGTATATGTCACCCATTTAAAATGACATAATGATTAAGGAAAGTATGCAAATAATGCATTGTTACTTGAATCATTCCAATAATATTTTTTCCTTCTCTTTTACTCAAATATACCATCTTTGACTGAAACATCTGGAAACAGATTTGGAGGTAGAGTTGTATACAGAAGGTTTCTATAGAAGCAATATTGAGAGGTCTCCCTATAAGGAAGTGAAAAAGCAAGATGGTTCCCATGACAGGATTGCAACCAGGACATCAGCTGATCTTATGCAGGGCTAGAGTGACCCTTCAGAGTTATGTCCAATTGAGGGTATATGGCTAAAGCTTTGCATGCCTGCTTCAGCCAGTTATTAATTGAGAACCACTTCCTGGGTTACAACATTCTGTGAGGCTACTCTCAGCAGCCCAGTGAAATTCCAATAAAAGATACGCCAGTGAATCATCAGCAACCAATATTTGGAAAATGGGAGCTTTGTCTTGGAAGTATATCTGCCATCCCTTGTTCCACTCGCATACACTTGTTTCTATGAGTAATGTTGCCTTATTTGGGAAAACTTCAAAATCTGTTGCTGCAATTGATCTTGAGGCCATAACTGATGGTTAATCATCTTTTTCTATAGTCCATTCGAGAGTACCCTTCCTTCAGCTAACATCTCTCCTGGACTGGGTAGAATTTTTGGTGGGGTGACCCTCATTCCTGAAGAATCTGAGCTCCTAGTTATCATGCTCATCTCAGATGATGGCCACTGTAGCAATGAGAATCATAACACTGGTGGTTTGTGAATATGGGTAGCCCTGGCATCCTGTAATAGAACAATACTTATAATATTTCACTAATGGCAAACTTGTTTAGAATACTGGTATAAGAAGCCCCATTGCTGTTACAATAGATCTAATACTAGAAAGAAATCATGGAAATGATAAAAATAAGGCTTAAATTAGGTGGATGAAACTGAAATGTCTTGATTCACTGAAGAGAGATAATGGCAGTCTTGCTATAATTAATCATGAATTACTGTAAAGAATTTTAAAAATTTTAAAGGAAAAATGAGAAAGTATATAGGAAAAATATTTCTACCACATTTCATCAGTTGACTCCATGTCTTCAGTCTTTTTTTTTATCTTTATTGTTGAAAGTATTATATATGCCCCTCCTTTTCCCCCACTGCCCTCTCCCACCTTCCACCTTCCCCTAGGCCTTCACAACTCTAGTGTTTGTGTCTATGGGTTATGCATATACCCATATGAGTTCATTGGTTGATCTCTCCCCCACGCCCCTAACTTTCCTCTGGGGTTTGATAGTCTGTTTGATGTTTCTATGTCTTTGGGTCTATTTTTGTTCATCAATTTATGTTATTCATTAGATTCCATATATGAGTGAGATCATGTGATACTTATCTTTCTCTGGCTTATTTTGCTTAGCATAATGCTCTCTAGGTCCATCCATGCTGTTGCAAATGGTAAGAGTTCTTTCCTTTTTACAGCTGTGTGGTATTCCATTGTATAGATTTAGCACAGTTTTTTAATCCACTCATCTGCTGATGGGTACTTAGGCTGTTTCCAAATCTTAGCTATTGTAAATTGGGCTGCTATGAACATAGGGGTGCATATATTCTTTCTTACTGGTGCTTCTGATTTCTTGGGATATATTCCTAGAAGTGGAATCATTGGGTCAAATGGGAGTTCCATTTTTAATTTTTTGAGGAAACTCTAAACTGTTTTCCTGAGATGCTGCACCAGTCTGCATTTCCACCAGCAGTGTATAAGGGTTCCCTTTTCTCCACATCCTTGCTAACATTTGTTATTTGTTGATGATAGCCATTCTAACAGGTATGAGGCTATACCTCATTGTCATTTTGATTTGCATCTCTCAGATGATTAGACTTTGAGCATTTTTCATATGTCTTTTGTATGTCCACTTTGGAGAACTGTCTATTTAGGTCCTTTGCCCATTTTTTTATTGGATTGTTTATATTCCTTTTATTGAGTTGTATGAGTTCCCTATAAATTTTGGAGGTTTATCCCTTATTGGATATATGCTTGGTAAATATGTTCTCCCATGCAGAGAGGCCGGTTGTTATTTTGTTGATGGTTTCTCTTACTGTGCAAAAGCTTTTTAATTTGATGTAGTCCCATTTGTTTTTTCCTTAGTTTTCATTGTCCTAGGTCCTAAGAGATGTATTGCTAGGAGAGATGTCTGAAATTTTCTACCAGTGGTTTCTTCTAGGATTTTTATGGTTTCACATCTTACATTTAAGTCTTTTATCTATTTTGAGTTTATTTTTGTGTATGGTGTAAGTTGATGGTCTAATTTCATTTTTATGCATGTATCTGTCCAATTTTTCCAATACCATTTCTTGAAGAGACTGTCTTGATTCCACTGTATGCTCTTGCCTCCTTTGTAAAATATTAATTGAGCATAATGGCTTCAGTTGACTTCTGGGATCTCTGTTCTGTTCCATTGGTCTATATGTCTGTTCTTGTGCCAGCACCAGGCTCTTTTCAGCACAGTGGCTTTATAGCATAACTTGATATATGGTATTGTGATCCCTCCAACTTTGTTCTATTTTTCAATATTGCTGCAGCTATTTGGGGTCTTTTTTTATACATATAAATTTTCGGAATATTTGTCCTAGGTCTGTGAAGTATGCCATTGGTATTGTAATGGGGATTGCATTGAATCTATAGATTGCTCTGGGTAGTATGACCATTTTAATGATGTTGATTCTACCAATCCATGAACATGGTATATTCTTTCCCTTGTGCATATCTTCCTCTATCTCTTTTTTCAACATTCTGTGGTTTTCTGAGTATGAGTCTTTTGCTTCCTTGGTTAAGTTTATTCCTAAGTATCTTAATTTTTTGTTGCAATGATAGATGGGGTTGTTTGTTCAGTTTCTCTTTCTGAGAGTTCATTATTGGTGTATAAAAATGCCACAGATTTCTGGGTATTAATTTTATATCCTGCTAAGTTGCCTAATTCATTCATTAAATCTAGTAGTTTTTAATGGAGTCTTTAGGGTTTTCTATGTACAGTATCATGTGGTCTGCAAATAGTGACATTTTACTT
Source organism: Eptesicus fuscus (assembly GCF_027574615.1). Classification (NCBI taxonomy): domain Eukaryota; kingdom Metazoa; phylum Chordata; class Mammalia; order Chiroptera; family Vespertilionidae; genus Eptesicus; species Eptesicus fuscus. The sequence goes on along the minus strand of NC_072475.1, from coordinate 86,394,492 downwards.
CCTCCTTTCCAATTTGGATGCCTTGTATTTCTTCTTCTTGTCTGATTGCAATGTCTAGCACTTCTAGTACTATGTCAAACAGGAGTGGTAAAAGTGGGGACATGCCATTGTGCCCCTGTCTTGTTCCTGTTCCTATTGGAAATGGTTTTATTTTTTGTCCATTAAGTATGATGTTGGGTTCAGTCCCTTGTTTTGTTCTAAGGTGGGTTTGTCATATAAGGCTTTTATTATGTTGAGATATGATCCCTCTATTCCCACTTTGTTGAGAGTTATGGTGTTGGACTTTATCTAATACTTTTTTTTCTGCATCAACTGATATGATCATGTGATTTTTGTGTCTCAGTTTGTTTATGTGATGTATAACATTTATTGATTTGCAGATATTCTACCAGCCTTGCATCCCTGGAATAAATCTCAATTGGTCATGGTGTATGATCTTTCTAATGTAATGTTGAATCCAATTTGCTAGAATTTTGTTGATGATTTTAGCATCTATATTCATTGGGGATATTGGCCTGTAATTCTCTTTCTTTGTAGTGTCTTTATCTGGTTTTGGGATTAGGGTAACGCTGGCTTCATAGAAAGAGCTTAGAAGTGTTCCTTCTTTCTGAATTTTTTTTGGAATAGTCTGAGGAGGATAGGTGTTAGTTCTTCTTTGAATCTTTGGTAAAAACCCCCTGTGAAGCCACCCTGACCAGCGCATTTTTTGCTGTGAGTTGTTTTATTACTGTGTTGATTTTATCAGTAGTTATAAATCCATTCAGGTTTTCTGATTCTTCTTGACTGAGTTTTGGAAGATTGTATTTTTCTAGGAATGTGTCCATTTAGTCAAAGTTGTCCAGTTTATTTGAATAGAATTGTTTATAGCATTTTCTTATTATCCTTTGTATCTCTATGTGGTCAGTTGTTACTTCACCTCTTTCATTTCTGATTTTGTTTATTTGGGTCCTCTCTTTTGTTTCTTGGAGAGTCTGGCTAGAGGTTAATCAATATTGTTTATCCTTTCAAAGAACAAGCTCTTGGTTTTATTGATCTTTTGTATTTGTGTGTGTGTGTGTGTGTGTGTGTGTGTGTGTGTGTGTGTGTTTTCTTGATGTTTTTTTGTTTTTGTTTTTGTTTTTGTCTCTATGTCATTTATTTCTGCTCTGAGCTTTATTATTTCCTTCCTTCTGCTTACTCTGGGTTTTTCTTGTCCTTCTCTTTCTAATTCTTTAAATTGTAGTGTAAGATAACTTATTACAACTTTTTCTTGTTTTTTGAGGTAAGCCTGTAGTGCTATGAACTTCCCTCTCAGGATTGCTTTCACTGTGTCCCATAGATTTTGGGTTGTTTTGTTTTCATTGTCATTTGTTTCTAGGATGCTTTTTATTTCTGCTTTGATCTCCTTGGTGACCCATTTGTTAATAGCATGCTATTTAGCCTCCATGTGTTTGATTGTTTATGATTGATTTTATTGTAGTTGATTTCTAATTTCATGCCATTGTGATCTGAGAAGATGCTTGATAGGATTTAAATCTTCTTGAATTTGTAGACTTAACTTACATCCTAACATGTGGTCTATCTTTGAAAATATCCTATGTGTACTTGAGAAGAATGTATATTCTGTAGCTTTGGGGTGAAATGTTCTGAAGATGTCAGTTAGTTCCATCTGATCTAGTATATAATTTAGGATTGCTGTTTCCTTGTTGATTTTTTGCCTAGAATTTTTTCCAGTGATGTCAATGGGGTATTAAAGTCTCCTACAATGATTGCATTGCTTTCAATATCTCCCTTAATATATTCCAGAAGTTGTTTGTTTGTTTTTTTTTAATATATTTGAATGTTCCTGTATTGGGTGCATATGTTTACCAGAGTTATATCCTCTTGTCGTATCGATCCCTTTAGTATTATGAAGTGGCCTTCTTTATCTCTTGTTATGGCCTTCACTTTGAGGTCTATTTTGTCAGATATAAGAATTGCTACCACAGCTTTTTATTCATTTCCATTTTGCTAAAGAATTTTTTTCCCATCCCTTCACTTTCATTCTGTGTGAGTCCTGTTTTCTAAGGTAGTTATCTTGTAGACAGTATATATATATGGGTCATGTTCTCTTAGCAATTTGGCTACCCTATGTCTTTTGATTGGAGCATTTAATCCATTTACATTTAAGGTTATTATTGATAGTTACTTGTTTGTTGCCATTTTTATTCTTTATGCCTGTTTTTGCTTCTCCCTTCCTAGTTCTTCTTTTTACAACAATCTCTTTAGCATTTCTTGCATTGCTGCCTTGGTGGTAATAAACTCACTCAGCCTTTTTTTTTTTTTTTCTGTGATGCTCCTGATTTTACCTTCAATTTTGAATGATAGCCTTGCTGGCCTCATGTGTTTTTGTTGAGAAATCAGATTATAGTGTAATGGGAGATCTTTTGTAAACAACTTTCTGTCTCTCTGTTGCAACCATTAAGATTCTTTCTTTATCCTTTATGTTTGCCAATTTAATTACAATGTGTCTTGGTGTGGGTCTTTTGGGGTCCATCTTGCTTGGGACTCTCTGTGCTTCTTGGATTTGTGTGCCTTTTTCTGCCCCAAGTCAGGGAAGTTTTTTGTCATTATTTCTTCAAATAGGTTTTCTATTCCTTGCTCAGCTTCTTCTCCTTCTGGCACGCCTATTATCTGGATGTTGTTTTGTTTCAAGTTGTCCCAAAGCTCCCTTAGACTCTCCTGCTTTTTTTTTTTTTTAGTTGTTTTTTTGTTTTTTGTTTTTTTTTTAGTTTTTCCCCCATTTGCTGCTCTCCTTGGGTGTTTTTTGCTACCTTGTCTTCTAACTTGCTGACTCATTCCTCAGCTTCTTCTAGCCTAATGTTGAAATCTTCCATTGTGCTCTTTACTGCATCTATGTCATTCTTCATTTGCTCTTGATTCTTACTCATGTTGGTGAAATTTTCATATAGGTCTTTGTAATTCTCATTGAGTTGTGTGTATTTGTCATCCAGATGTTTGAGCATTCTTATAACCATTACACTGAATTCTTTCTCTGACAAATTACTTGCCTCCTTTTCATTTAATTCCTTTTCTGGTGATTCCTCCTTTTCTTTCCTTTGTTTTTTGTTTCTTTGTCTTCCCATTTTGCTGTCCCATTATAATTGTTCCTGTCTTAGATCCAACTTCTATGCCACTCACATTTTTTGGGGGTAGCCCTATGTAGTAGGTGATTTGTGGGATCCAGTGGTGCAGTCTCTCAGATCTCCTGAGCTGGGTGTTCTAGGAGAGCCCCCTACTTAAGTTATTTGGTTTTCTCCTGATGTAGTTGGGTCTTGAATGTTCTTTTCCCATTCATAGATGGAGTCTCCTCACAGATTAACTATGTGACTCACCCTCGGCCTCATTGTGTAAGCTGTTGTGAATGTGCTCATAGTCCCAGCTCTTGTGGCAAGGGTCACTTGAGGTCTCACTGGCATGTGACTCACTCATGGAAGAGCATGCATTCTGTGGCTCCCTGTGGAGGTCCTGGAATCCACTGCTTGAGTGGTGGGGGTCCCAGAGCCCGAGGCTGGGGTAGCACAACTCTGGCAGGTGTGGCTCAACCCTGGCTGGGGTGGCATCATTCTGCGAATTACTGCTGAGAGTCCCAGAGCATAAGATCAGGGAGGTGGGAGTCGCAAGGTCAGCAGGTGAAGCAGTGACTGAGGGCACTCAGGAGCCAGCAGCCAGGGAGGCAGGAGTCCTGGGGTCTGTGGGTAAGGCAGCTCAACTTTGGCTGGAGTGGCTGCACGGTCCAGGATAGTGTCCAAGACCATTTTGAGTGGTGGTGAGGCTGGGCTCCTAGTTGCTGCTGATCTCCCCTTCAAGATGGCATGGTTTCTGTGCCAAAGTCGTGTCACCCAAGGAGTGCCTGAAGTGGTAGCAAGGGCTTCCAGTCCAGGAGAGCCTGGTCTGCCAGCACTTGAGGCTCCTACGATATCTAACTGTCCCTCACTCACACACATACACACCATACATGTCCATACACTCCCCTCTCACTCTCCTACTCACACTCTCTCCCTCACTGCTGTTCTGCTGGCTGCTATCTTCCTCCTGCCTTCAATCTTTGTAGAAGACATTATTCTTTGGAATTTAGTTTCTTCAGGTTTCAGTGCATCCATGGCTCTCTAGTGATTTTAAAGAAAAGCATGGTATTTAGTTTATCCAGGATTTTCTGTTATAGCAATTGGGTAGTTTTAAAATTATATCTACAAATTCATTGAAACTTTTTCCTTCCATTTAAGTTTGGGTTGGATTTAAGGACATACTTCTGATAAATAAAATATGGCAAAATTAATGGCATGTCCCCAAAGATTGTGGCTTCCATTTGGGGGAGGATACTCTCTGGCTTACTCTCTTGATCAGATCTCTTACTTTGTGGGAATCAGCTTTCATGTTCTAAGAATAGTCACACAGCCTATAGAGAGGTCCACGTTGAAGAAACTGAGGATTGCGGTTAACAGCCATGCAAGTGAGCCTATCTGGAAGTGGACTCTCTATCAGTGAGGCCTCAGATGACCTAGGTGATAGGTTGGCTGCAAACTTGTAAGATACCCTGAGTCAGAACCACTGAGTCAAACCACTCTTGGATTCCTGGCACTCAGAAAGTGTGAGATAATAAGTATTTTAGCCTGCTAAGATTCAGAGTAATTTTTTATATAGCAAGAGATAACTAATGCAAAGAGACTGAAGATCTTTCAAATCCTTCCACATTCTAACTGGAAGACATTCATATGGAAGCTAGTCCATGCAGGTAGATGATTCTAAAAATTATATCACCAGTGTAGAAATCTCAGAGAAGCTTTCTCATATTATACAGGAGTGAGCAGAAGTAGACTTACAGTTGTGAGTATGTAAAAAAGTTTACTCTTGTATTATTATTTATTCTTGTATTATGTATTTTGCCATACAATCAACTGTAATCCTACTTTTGCCCACTCCTATGTTGTTTTCCATTTACCCCATCCACCCACTTCCATTTTCTGCCTCTCTCTAACCCTATTTTTTAAAAATATATTTTTATTGATTTCAGAGAGGAAGGGAGACGGAGAGAGAGATAGAAACATCGATGATAGAGAATCATTGATCTGCTGTCTCCTGCACATCCCACACTGGGGATGGAGCCCACAACCCAGGCATGCGCCCTGACCGGAAATTGAACTATGATCTCCCTGCCCATAGGTCGACACTCAACCACTGAGCCATGCCGGCCGGGCTCTATAACCCTATTTATGTTTGGGGGAGCAGAGGGATGACTGGGTATCTTAAGGTCTTGCATTTAGCACTTTGTATGATGTTTTAATGTCTCTATCTAACCTGAACAGTGAGATGAATGAAGGAAGAGTATTCATCTTTGCATCTCTTTGCACTTAACACATTTGGGTCCTGAACACATTGCTTTTGTTAATGAATGGATAATTAATAGTCATGATAGAGTCAGTCACACACTAACTAACTGAGGCAACTGCAAATGGCAAAATATGATTTCATTGTAATTAGAGTCACCAAGCATGAAAAAAATATGATAAACATTAATTTCAACTTTCATTTAGACTGGTGTTGATTGAGCCTCAGTTTATTGGTCCAGAATCCTTCATCAGTGTTGAAGACATTTCACATGTGGAAAAAAATTTTCAATGAAATAAGTAAATTTATTATATGCCATCTAATAAAGAAAAGATGAGGGGAGGATTAAGATCCATGTCTGAAATGCCAGATGAATATCTGTATCTGATTTACTGGTTAACTTAGGCCAGAACTAATTTTTATCATCCTGGTGTTTGCTGGAACTCTAGACACATGAGGTCTGTGGCTGCCCCATAACAAGTGCATTAATGCTTCTCAAGTTCATGAACCATGTCCCTTCAACCTTGACATTAGTCTGATTAGAACAGACCACAATATATTTTTAGTTTCTAATCCCTTGTTATCAATTGTTCAAATAATTTGACATAAAAGGAGGGAAATGCCACTCCTTTATCCCCTGGTGATTATACCTCGCCCAAAGTCATAAACCCTGTGACAATAAGAGACTGAAGAGGGCATTGCTTTAATGGGCTCTTTAAACTCAGTTCTTTCACATACTGTTTGTAATCCGCACAGCCATACAATTATTCAGCCTCTCTCTTTATGGCATCTTTTCACACTTTCAAAGCTCCCCAAACTTATAATTCAGCTTCACTGTCCTAAAGACAAACAGCCCCTCCCACTGCAGTTTAAAATCATGCCATTGTTCGACTTACTCTCCTTCTGAAGCTCTGAAACATAAATTAGGCCGGCACTCACTGTGCCCCCAAAGAGCTTTCTTCTCTGAGACTAGTTGTCATTGCTGCGGGGCCTCCGCCACAGTTCACAGTGGCCATCTGGTTCGTGTGCTTTCCCAGATGGGCTCAGTCAGCACTGATTCCAGGGTCTAGGAAAAAGGAGAAGAAAGAGACATTTGGTAGCTGACTAAATTTAAAATTCACCATATTGAGAATATCTGCATTTCATCTTCTCACAGCTTCACCATCACCTGCAAAAGTTATTTTTGCCTAATATGAGCTGTCATCTTGGTTAACAAACATGCAAAACTTTATAATTACCTACTAATAGAATACTTTGAGAGGTAAAGAAAACTATTAAATGTGACTGGTTCCTCGATTTTTAAAAAAATCAGTTACAAAAATTCCCATAGATGCTTGAATTATTGTGAAATAGTATTTGAATGATATATGTGTCCTGCAATAGAAGTGGAAGAATGAAAATATAAATTGTTCATACTATTAAATAATAATGGAAGGCAGCTATGCTCACCACTAAAAGGAACCCTCTTGCACTGCTGGTGGGAATGCAGACAGGTGCAGCCACTGTGAGAACAGTATGGAGTTTCCTCAAAAAATTAAAAATGGAACTCCCATTTGACTCAGTGATACCACTTCTAGGAATATATCCCAAGAAAACAGAAACACCAATCAGAAAGGATATATGCACCCCTATGTTCAAAGCAGCACAATTTACCATAGCTAAGATTTGGAAACAGCCTAAGTGCCCATCAGCAGATGAGTGGATTAGAAAACTGTGGTACATCTACACAATGGAATACTATGCTGTGGTAAAAAAGAATGAATTCTTACCATTTGCAACAACATGGATGGAACTGGAGAGCATTATGCTAAGCGAAATAAGCCAGTCAGAGAAAGATAAATATTACATGATCTCACTCATTTGTGGAATATAATGAACAACATAAACTGATGAACAATAATAGAACCAGAGACATAGAAGCATCGAACAGACTGTCCAACCTATGAGGGAAGGCGGGGGGTGAGGGAGTAAGAGATCAACCAAAGGTCTTATATGCATGCATATGAGTATAACCAACGGACACAGACAGTAGGAGGTGAGGGCATGTGCTGGCGGGGTGGGAGTGGCCAGGGAGGTCAATGGGGGGAAAAGGAGACTCATGTAATACTTTAAACAATAAAGAATTTTTTCTTAGAAATAAAATAAAATATATAAATGAAACTTTAAAAAAGAATTTAAATTAAGATAAAGAAAACTAATAATAATAATAATCAATGGAAAACACTTCCATAGGGCTTATCACATGCCAGGCAAATGTCCTGAGTGATTTATACATGTGAACTCATTTAGTCTTTCCAATAATCTTGTGAAGTACTCACTATTATATCTATTTAATGACAAAAAAGAGGCATAAAAAGGTAAATAATTTGTGCAAAGTGATACAGATACCGGCAGAACTAGGATTTCAACAGATGGTCGAGCTGCAAAATCCACGGTACACTTTAGAGAATCACACTATTTCCTTCACCTTTATCCCCATGTTCTTGATCACACTACCAAGGTTGATCCCCAGTCCAAGACTTGGTCTCTGTAAAGTTATTCTCCCTCTAGTAATCTGTCACCATAGCTGGCCAGAAGTGCAAATATCTCTAGTGGGCAAGCAGGAGAGCCTGTGGTCACCGCCTGCCCTGTTAGAGAACCCCAGCACTTTGGTTGCTAATATTAACCTCCCTTCGCCTGAGGACGTGAGGTGGTTGAACAGGTCAGCCCATTCAGACCTGAGGATAATCAATGCTGACTGCACCACAGAAATATAATCGAGTTTTTGCTGCATTAGGGTTCTGCCTGCACCAAAGCCTTCCCAAACTTTCAGCACTATATACTACAAAATATGAATCTTTATGGCTAAGAATATGTGTGGTTTTTATCAATTCAGAAGTTTCCATAGTTCTCTTACAAACAGGTATTATGAGCAAAAAATTTTCACAGTACTTTTGGGTACCTTAAGCATTAGAAGAGAAGAGTTGTGAGATATAAAATTCTTGATCTTCTGAGAAACATGTATAAATCTTTTCATATAAGTCAATCTCTGATCTCCAGCCAAGATTAAATCACACTAATAATCTCAAAGAAATATACATTTTAGTATTTATATTATTGTTTATTCCATACATCAATAGTAGTGTACTGCTAATTTTCAACTACTCAAACTACTACATAAGGCCTAAACAGGTAAGAATAAAATGTTTGAAATGGGAATTAAGAAATAAATTTAATCTTACAACAAAAAAATTAAAAGTTGTACTGCTTATGAAATAGTCTCTTTTTACATTGGCAAGCTACTTCATCTGTACTTTAGCAATAGCCTCTAAGTGGACTCTCTCCCTCTCTCTCTCATGTGAAGCCTACAAATATGAATTATGATACATGACTGTTCCAAAGCCATCAGTAGCGCCTCATTGACTAAAATATTAAATAGAAGCACAAATTTTTTACTATGGATCTCATGATAATAAAACAGTCACTGCTGGAATTTTACCAAGCCAGAATTTCTATGCTGGTTTTTTAACTTGCATATGAAATGTTCTTTTCCCTTTTCCATTAAAATAAACAATAAATAATACCAGTCAGTGAATTGACATTAATGAAATTTTTCCCAAAGAGACTAAACATATAGGTAACAAGAACTGAAACTCACTGTTATAAGACTTTGGCCAGTTGTATTTTACAAAGTTTTTGGTGTTTTTTTGTTTGTTTGTTTGTTTTTGGTGATATAAAGGGATCCCAAGATGGAAAGTTAGCAGAATTCTTAATTTTGAAATATTGACTAGATATTAATGTTAGATTTTTGTTTGCAATGAACATATTCAGGAGTTTCAAGAACACTTTTTTTCACTTTAAATATTTCATATATAGTCTTTATAATCTTGAGAATAGAGGAAATGTAACATAGAACCAAAAGTATGAATGGATGGGAAGAGGGAAGAGAGAGGCAGAGGGAGTGGGGAGGTTGGGTAGAATAAGAAGCAGAAAATCATGGTATCAGGATGAAAAAAAGAAAAATAGATAAATGGCATCTCTGAAGATAATGGCTATTTTCAAAATTCCAGAAACAGTATGTTTTCCATTGAAATTTTGAGAAAGTTGTTGATTGACATGCTATTATAAAAAATAATATTGAGATACTATCTGCACTTTACCCAGTTTCTTCCAATGGTAATATTTTGAAATTATAACATAATATTATGTTATTGATATCATCCACCTATCTTATCCAGGTTTTTTCCAATTTTACTTTTACACAATAACATATGTATTTAGTTCTCTACATTATTTCACATATTTAGCTTCATGTATCCACCACCATAGACAAGACACTGAACAGTTCCATCACCAAAAAGATTCCTCCTGTTGCTCTATTAGAATCACACCCACCTACACTCAACCATCCCTGGCAACCACTGGGCCCTTCATTTCTAAATGTTGGTAAGTCAAAAACATTATGGAATTATAGAATATGTAACCTTTTAGGGTTATCTATTTTCACTCAGCATAATTCTCTAGAGATTTATTCAATTGTTGCATATATTAATACTTTGTTCCTTTTGATTGTGGACTAATCTGTTTTTTTCTATTTTATTAGTAAAAAGTTGTTCAGAGTATCCCCATCTTACTTTTTAAAGACTGAAGTATCTGTAATGATAGCCCATATACAGGGTGGGGCAAAAGTGGGTTTACGGTTGTGAGTACACAAAAGAGAGTTTGTTCTTGTTTTATTATTTATTAGTTATTGTGATATCTTCCATACAGAAAAACTATAAATTTACTTTTGCCCCACCCTGTATTATTGTTAATATTGATGATTTGTTCCTCTCGCTTTTTATTTTTGTAAGTCTTGCTGGACAAAGTTTATCAATGTTATAGATTTTTGTAAAGAAACAGCTTTTTATTTTATTAATTTTCTCTATTGTTTCACTCTTTTCAACTTAATTGATTTCTGCTCTTTATCATTTCCTTGCTACTGCTTGCTTTGGGTTTATTACCTCTTCTTTTTCTAGTGTCTTGAGGTAGGAACTTAGGTTATTGACTTGAAATCTTTCCCTATTTTTAATAGAACTTATTGCTATAACGTTTCCTCTCAGGACACTTTTGCTGCATCCTATGTATTTTTATAAATTATACTTTTGTTTTCATTAACTTTTATGTATTTTAATACATTCTTTGTCCCATGGATTATTTTGAAGTGTGTTTGATGTTTATGTGTTAGAGATTTTCCTATTTTTTTTTCCATTACTGATTTCCAGGTTGATTACATTCTGGTCAGAAAATACAGTCTACATTATTTCAGTTCTTTTAAATTTGGTGTGGCTTGTTTTGTGGCCCAGGTTACTTTAATGAATTGCCATGTGTGCTTGTAAAATATATAAATATTTATTAGTTGTTAGTTGTTAGTATATATCAGTTAGACCTTGTTGGTTGACTTTGTTTAGATCTTCCTCTTTGGTGGTTTTTCAGTCTATTTTTTCTATCAGTAGCTATGAGGGGGATGTTAAAGTCCCTAACTGTAATTTTGTATATTTCTCCTTTCAGCCCTAACAATTTCTGCTTCTTATATTTTAAGGCTCCGTTATTTGGTGCATACACATTTAGAAACATGACTTCCTGATGAATTAATCATTTTATCATTACACTAGAGGCTCGGTGCATGAAATTCATGCACGGGAGGGGGGGGAACCTAAGCCCGGCCTGCACCCTCTCCAATCCAGGACCCCTTGGGGGATGTCTGACTGCCTCTCACAATCCGGGACCACTGGTTCCTGACCACTCGCCTGCCTGCCTGCCTGATCACCCCTAACCACCTCTGCCTGCCTGATCACCCCTAACTGCTCCCCTGCTGGCCTGATCATCCCTAACCGCCTCTGCCTCACCCCACACCTGGGACCCAGGCTTCCCTCCCTCTGGCTGGCTGCAGATACCCAGGACCCAGGCCAGCTTCGCCCAGGCTGGCTGCAACCGCAGGGGACCGTGTGCAGGCATCTTTGCCTGAGCCACAGCCGTAGGCGCCTGGGACCATGGGGCATGCAGCTTGTCCCTCTCCCAGGCCAGGCCGCAAGCACAGGCACAGCCACTGGTGCCCAGGACCACAGGGCAGGTGGCTTCTCCCTCTCCTGGGCTGCAGCCTGGCTGGTCCCCATTCCTCTCTCCCCAGTGTTGAGTGTCTGAGCCATTACAGAGTGAAGGCGTGAAGGTGTGATTACCGTCAGCATATTAGCTCTTTATTATATAGGATAATGTTCCTCTTTGTCTCCAGTAGTGTCTCTCTTTGTCTCTAGTAATCCCCTTGCTCTGAAGTCTACTTTAATATCAATATAACCATTCCTGCTTTTTTAATTTCATCAATCTTTGCACGGTATATCTTTTTCCACTATTTTACTCTCAATCAATATTCATCACTGAATTAGAAATGAGATTTATGTAAACAGCATGCAGTTGGTTTATTTTGTTAATCCACTCACTCTTTGTTTTTTGACCATTTACATTTTAGGTAGTTACTGATATGTTAGTGCTTATGTCTGCTTTTTCTTTCTTTCTGTTTGTTTCTTATGGTTCCCATTCTTCTGTTTCTCTCTTCGTGCCACTTGTGAGTTACTTTAATATGTTTTTAAAAGTCCACCTTGACTTGTCTACAGTGTTTTTGAGTTTATCTCTTTTTATAGTTTTTGTAGTGGTTGGTTGTTCTGGGTATTACAATATACAAAAGTGATAGAACAGTCTGCTGATAGCAACATTTGACCATGTTGACTGAAATGTCCATTCACATAGCTCTTTACTATTCCCTTCTTTAAAGATCATTGTCTGAGATATCAGATGATGTTATGATTTTGTTTCACTCATCAAATATAAGATTTATAAAATTTATAAAGGATGTATATATTTTGTACCTTCTTCTGTTTTTTTCTTCTTTTTTTGTTTTCCAAGGTTCTTTTATCATTTCTTTTCTGTTTGAAATTTTAATAGTACATCTGATAGTGACAAATTCTCTTATTTTTTCTTTCATCTTTAAATGTCTTCATTTCCTTTTATTCCTGAAGGACAGTTTCAGTTGGATATATGCACCCCTATGTTCATAGCAGCATAATTTACCATAGCTAAGATTTGGAAACAGCCTAAATGCCTATCAGCTGATGAATGGATTAGAAAACTGTGGTACATCTACACAATGGAATACTATGCTGCTGTAGAAAGGAAGGACTCCTTGCATGGATGGACCTGGAGAGCATTATGCTAAGCAAAATAAGCCAGTCAGAGAAAGATAAATATCACATGATCTCACTCATTTGTGGAATATAATAAACAACATAAACTGATGAACAAAACAGATCCAGAGACAGAGAAGCATCGATCAGACCATCAAACCTCAGAGGGAAGGTAGGCGAGGGTGGGGGTAAGGAGAAGAGATCAACCAAAGGATTTGTATACATGCATATAAGCCTAATCAATGGACACAGACACCAGGGAGTGAGGGCATGAGTGGGGTGTGGGAGGCAATGGAGGCACAAGGACACATATGTAATACCTTAATCAATAAAAAAATGAAAGTTAAAAAAAGTAGATATAAAATTTGTGATTGACCATGCTTTTATTTCAGCATTTGAAATATGTTGTGCAACTTCTTCTGGCCTTCAAGATTTCCCGTTGCTATATAAATTGGTGTTCTTCTTTGGCCATTCTAAAGACTTTTGTTTTCAGTTTTCAAAATTTTAATTATGATGTGTCTGGGGTGGATTTCTTTTTTATGAGGGGAGGGCAATTTGTCCTGTTTGGCATTTGCTCAGCTTCTTGGATCTGTGGGTTTGTATCAATCACTAAAATATGGGGCATTCCAGATATTATTTCTTTAAATACTCTTTCAGCCTCACTTAGTTTCTTCTTCTCTTGCAATAAAATGACATGAATGTTATGATATCAGAGGTCCAAGTATCTGTTCAATGTTTTTTCAGACTATCTTATCTCTATTTTTCAGATTAGGTATATTTTATACATTTTTCCTCTAGGTCACTAATTTTTATCCTCTATCCTTTTGAACCCTCCAGCAAGTGTTTTAAAAATCATCATCACTATTACAATTTTTCAGTTCTATATTTTTCATTTGGTTATTGTTTTGTGTATATTTCTTTGCTTAGATTTTCCAGTTTTTCTTTGTTTTAAAATAATTTGGAATTGATTGCTAAAGCATTTTATAAATGCTGCTTTACAATCATTGTCAGAAAATTCTGGCATCAGTTAATGTCCATTCTAATTCAAGTTGTGATTTTCTTGGTTGTTAATATGATGGGCAATTTCCAATTCTATCATGGACATTTTGTCTATTGTGTTATGAGATTCTAGGTCCTCTTTAAGTGTTTTATTTGAGCAGGCAGTCACCTTGTTCAGGTTGAGCACACAGGTCTTGGCCCATTGTCACTTTAGTTTTCAAAGCCTTTGTGACGTTATTTTGATCTGGTAGATTTTTCCGGTGCTACTGAGACTCCCATTGGCTTCTGTTGATACTGCCAGCGGGGGTGGAAGGGGTTTGCCTGGCACCCAAGGTGACTAGTGAATGAGAAGTATGGTAGGGTTCCCCCTTACTGGTGCCTCAGGCTACCCTGATTTCTCTGAACAGAGAAGGGACTCTGAGGCCCATCAAGCTAAAGAGGCTTGTGCAGCCTGGCAGCTTGCTGTGAGTGGGTTCCTCTTGCCAGTTCTGTCTACCTGCTTCATGTCTGTGGGCGAGGGAGGAGACTCATAGCAGCAAGAGGAAAAAGTGGCTTCCCAGGTGAAACCATTTGCTGTATCTGTGTCCCTATTATCAATTCCTCTTGCCGCCTCAGTATCCCTTTGTGGAGGAGAGAAATCTTATACCACTTATTGTTGGTGAAGCTCTCCATCAATTGCCTTTCCCAGTCACATCTAGTTCACCTGATGTTGTCAAAGACACCCCCTTTACATATGAAGGAGGGATGAGTCTACCTGGGCTTGCTTATGTGGCTACGTTAAGGTTAGAAAACACTGGGTCTGGGTGACCTTCTTGAGGAGGCAGATGTCCTGCCACTATGTGTTTCCTCTAGTGTTGAGATCTCAAGGCAGTTTTCCTTTTTCTGGCTACATGTTAGAATTCTCCTTGAGTTGTCTCTTGAACTATGTCAAGGGGTTATGGTTGGACTTAGTGAGGAGGGACAAAGCTTAAAAAGTACATCATGTTTTTTTTCAACTGTAAGCCAAACATTATACTTTTTAAATGAATTTCCATATTATCTCTAATTGTTTGCATTTTCTTTACTTTCCATTTTGCCCTCAAAACTTAATCAATAAACATTGGCTGTGATCTTAATGACTATTGAAATATTTTTCATTAATTTTTAATCATATGTAACTTTAATTCTTGTGTAGGTATGGAAAACAATAAAAATTCCACTTAAAAATATAAAATTTTGTCCTGTATAACTTTGGTGAAATTATTCATACAAATATAGAAACCATTTATCTGTGAAACATTATTTTAAAAATCTTAGCAAGCCAAATTACAATCTTGCAAAAAAATACTTATTAATCATATCTTTACATGGATTGCCTCATTTGAATAGCATTGCATGATTTTAAAATTTTGGAGGACACAGACATTGTTCAATATTTAATAGCAAAAAAAAAAAAAAAAAAAGAGAGATGTGAAAATCTACTATCTTTAAAGAAGAACCAAAAAAACAGGGCATATAAGAAAAGAATTAACTGCTAACCTTTAAATTGGTGGAAAAATACTTTTAGAATTGTTCATCTTTAATACCTTTGAACACTATTAAATTGAGTGATTTTATGTAGGACCAAGACCTAAGCAAAATAGGACACATGGCAGAGGAGAGGCAGTTGTACTCAATTATATCCTTAAACTATGGTTTATCAAACAACAATACTTTTTCAATTTAAAATGTTATTTGGTTTCTATAGTTTATAGAAAAATACATGTTCCACATTAGTTTCTTACAACAGATTGTCATTTTTCTGAAGACTTACAATCAACATTCCATGGTTTATATAATCTATCTATCCAGTAAATCAGTTATGTTACCTGATATATTTTTAGATTTCAACTTTTTCTGACGTTTTAATATTTTAATTGGGAACTTTGTTTCTTTAGATAAGAGGCTGTCATTATGAAATTGTGCTTTTTCAGTTCATTTGAAGGTACCAATGAGATTTGGGAAAATAATTAGAGACAAAAATGTTAAAAATACAACAAGATAGAGCAGGATATCCTAATATATGTATAAAAAGCCAGGGGCCATCACGACCTAAATGACCAGATGGATGACCGAACAGCAGGCTGCGTGGGGCGACCAGGCTGGCAGGGGGGTTAGTGAGGGACGCCCAAACGACTGAACAGCAGGCTGCATGGGGCAACCAGGCTGGCAGGAGGGGCAGTTGGGGGTGACTAGGCTGGCAGGAGGGAAGTTGGTTGCAACCAGGCTGGTGCAGGGGGACAGTTGGAGGCGACCAGGCTGGCATGGGGAGCAGTTAGGGGCGATCAGGACAGCAGGCAGAGGCAGTTAGGGGGATCAGGCAGGCAGGTGAGCAATTAGGAACCAGCAGTCCTGGATTGTGAGAGGGATGTCCGACTGCCGGTTTAAGCCAGATCCCTAGGTCTAAACCTGCAGTCAGACATCCCCTGAGGGGTCCTGGATTGGAGAGGGTGCAGGCTGGACTGAGGGGACCTCCCCACCCACACCCCCCCATGCACGAATTTCATGCACCGGGCATCTAGTATAGATATGTATGGAGAGAGAGGGGGGAGGGTTTAAAGTAAAGTGAAAGTAAAGGGAGTGGTCATTTTATTATATCCACAAATATTTTATACACCTCCCTTCCAAAGATTGAGCTTAATTCCCCTCCAATTGAATGTGGGCTGGATTTGATGACTTGCTTTCATCAAATAGACAATAATACAAGTTGGAGTGTGTGACTTTCAAGATTAGATAATTGAAGACTTTGAAACTTTCTCTTTACTCTCTCTTGGATTAGGTGCTTAAATGGAAGCTAGATGCCATATCACTCAACTTTATATAGGGGTCCTTGTGGCCAGGAACACTTGCCAAAACCCATCAAGGAATTGAGGCCTTTGGCCAACAGTCATGTAACTGAGCCATGTTGGAAGTAGATCCTACAGCTCTGGTTAAATTTTCAGATGACAGTATCCCCAGCCAATAACTTGATTTGACTCTGACCCAGAACCATCCAGCTAATCCATCTTCATATTTTGACCCATAGAAACTGTGAGAGAACAAATGCTTGCTGTTTTTAGCCCCAATGTTTTAGGATAATCTGTTATGCAGCAATAGATAACTAGAAATATTTTCACTTACTTAACAAAGGGTTCATATCTTACAATGTCCAGAAGTAAACATGGCCTGACGAGCTAAATTATGGGAATATTTCTGTGGAAATACATAACTCCTCCCTTTCCATCTATCTTTACTCATTATTTTCTTCTCATTGAAAGTGGCAGATTAGAATAACAGATCTAGTACATTTTTGTTTAGGTAGATTTAAGTCAGTAAACTTCTCATATTCTATTTGATGGTTTTTAATGGGGAGATTCTACCTGATCCTCAGAATCAGATCATTATATTTTTATTCACAAATAAGATAGTTTTTTACTTCCATACCACTAAATATTCTTGTTCTGACCTTAACATGGAATTTGTATGTACCTGTGGTCTTCTTACATAAAATATTTTAATATCATATTAAAAATACATAGAGAATGATCTGTATTTTAAAATTCTATGTTTGAATATATCAGCATATTCACCTTTAAAACAAACATTTCAGTCAAAGTTAATGAAAAATTATCTGGAGCAAGCAAACCTGCTGTATTTACTCTCAAGCAAGAACTGTGAGGCAAATAATGTCTTCCTAAAGCGGATAGTCTTGGGAGTGAATTAATTCTGTCAATGGTCAAATTGTCTCCTTAGAAACCCCACTGTTATGTTTAAGGAACTCCCAAACAGAGTGCCCTAAGAGGAATATTAACATCCGTGTGCAAATCCAGTTTCTATATTACTTCCACCTAACCCCTCATATTTTTTTTTCCATTTTTACAAAGTAGCAAAATTGTCATAACATTTCAGGCAAATAGTTCTCCTTGACGGGAAATAAACTCCGTGTTTCCATTCCAAAAATGGATCTGTATTTCTCCCACTAATTATTTCATTGCTATTATTTGACTTGGCCAACTACTGTGTCATGCTAGTTTTTTTCCTGAGATAAATTCTCTTAAAATTTGGGAAATGTTTTTATTTAAAAAAAATTAAAAGTTACATTGTACTAAAATGGCATGGGAAGACATAAATTGTTCCAATATTCAAATTATTAGTAGACTATTTTAAAGGTTACAAATGATATTTAATTAGCTTTCCAAATTTTATAATATTCTAAGTTATGGTCCAAGCCAAAATAAAGAAAGAAAGAAATGTATGTGCAAGTCACCTTCCATGTCTTCAAGCATGATGCAGCCCCATAAACTGCATTGTGATAAGAATTAATAATTCAGAGTATTTCATCAGGAACAGTTGCCTGACAGTTGATTTGAATGTTATTTCAGCAGTAAGTTGGAATACAGCACAACAAGAATCTCATGTGTAAAGACATAGTGACAGTTATTAATTGCTAAAATGAAGTATTGTGGCATTTTAAAATTAAGATGAACAATTTTGCCCTCACACTGATCACTCTTGACACTTAAGGCTGAACTGCTTCCTTTGTGTTACCAAGTTATGACAATACCAGCTCCTGCCTTATACTGAAAGGGACATTTGAAAGGACTGACAGCTGATCCTCAGGAATCTGAAAGGAAATATCAAGGAGGTGTTACTTATCCACATGTGAGGCTTCCAGGAAGTCAGGGGAATTTGTAAAGCTCAATATTGCTGGAAATTCACTTGATGCATTCTGTCCTTCTCCCCAGTGTCCACACAGGAATGATTTAGGGATACTGGCTGCCATGTCTTGATTTAGAACTAAGATCTTAATCACAATAAAACCCCTTCCTGGGCAGACCTTTCCTGTTATCTTCATGAAGACCTCAGCAATACAGGCACTCAATTCCTCACAATTCTCACAGAACCACTGTATGGTTGTTCTGGGCAGCTATTCTCTTTTTGGAATTTACATTTAGACCACTTGGAGATAAGGAAGATATGGTGCTTTGAGGAGCAGGTGCAAAGAGATCCAACAAAAAGTGGAGCTGTGGAGGGCTGTAGAACAGTGTTGGCTGAAGCAATCAATTTTATTGCAGAACACGCTGCTGCTAACAGCTGCTCAGAGGATAGCAGGGAAGCTACCCTGCTGAGCAGATTTGAGTCTGAGGATGGAAAATCCACCTCATTTCCAGGCTGAAGGGTCCCACATTAAAAGATCATAAAGTTAAAGCCATTTAAATAGTAGCTCCAGGGGCATATTAATGTTGCCTTCTTACAAACTGTCTGTTAATACAGATCTCAACCAAGTTCCTTGTCACTTTAACATTCAACACAACATAGCAGGTTTTTAACTTGGTTTTCTGCCTCAGACATTGGTGTTAACACACCGTTTGATTAAATGAAGGAAAAAAGCATGCCATCACTATTGGTACATGTGGATTGGAAACTTTTGCAGAAAATTTAAAGTACTGAAATGAACATTTCATCATTTATGTTGGAAAAAAAATTATAGTCATACATATTGCTATGAACTTTGTGAGGCTTTGAAATTTCTGGATTGTGAATTTGGAATATCTCTGTCCTAGGGGAATGCCTTGGAGGAACAAACGTGGAATATAAACTGGCCTTTGAGAAGCCCACTGAGTTAGATGGCTGGGTGCATGTCAACTTATGAGTGTGCTCCAGTCCTCATAGAGAGACCCCAACTGAGTCAAGGCTGTTGTTGCTGCTGACAGTGGGATGTTCCCTTGAGAGATGCAGCTTATGGGTGCTGCACTGTAACTGTAAACTACTTGGCAAAATTGAAGAGAGTGGGATTTAGAAATGTCTGGCAGCTCAAGGATCTGGTTTGAATGCCAAGTAGCAGCTGAGACAACTGTGTAATCGCTTTGCATTCCCAAAGGAGAAGGGATTAAAAAGAAAAAGAAAAAAAGAGACAGGTTCTTTTCCACTTTGCTGAGAATAGACAATGCCAATGTTCCACAACAGGATCGTTATTTTTTAGTTTAAAACATAGTATGTAAGAATGTTACACCCAGGACAAGTTGAAAGACTGCATTTACCATCAAGGTGCCTGTCTAAGTAGACTTACATGAATCTGGCTATGTAGTGTGTTTATTAACATTACACCCTGAAGATAGCATGGTGTCTAGAATATCTGAGTACTGTATTCAATTTCATTACACGTTGTGCAGTGAAGGCATGAGTGTAGGCAAATGTTATTCAGGATTTTTTAGTGTTCCCACAATACAAAAACAGCAGCATCGTTTTACTTTAAGCAATATTGTTTTTATTAAATTAATGAAGTCATCAACATTAGATATTTAGGTAGAAAACTAGAAGATCAATACAATTCAGCAGATGCTTAAAATATATGATTAAATGATAACGATAATATTCATTGACATTTCAAAAATTTTTTGTTAGGAATTATTTATATTTTTTAAAAATCAGCTATTGATAGAAATATATGTGATACCTGGAGACAGAATTTTTCTAAATGTTTTTATTTTATGTTGTTTTGTACTTTTATTGTGAAATAACTGATTTGTGTAAGTAGGATTTGAACAATTTGCCTAAGTAGGTAGAATCTTAGTAATCTCATTGTGAAGAAAATAAAAAATTGGTTTAATACATACACTATTTTTCAGCTTTGAAACAGCAATCAGAACTTTCAGCAGATGCTCCTTCAGTTTTAAGAACATGAATCAGCTTTTGGTTAAAGGCAGAGCATCCTATTTAGGAAAACTTCCCTTGGAAAAAAAATCTAATGTGATATCTTTGGTGCAAACAAGGTGTTAAAAGAACTTGCCACTGACTAGTACTAGGGGTTTGTGCCCTGAAGGGTGAGTCAGCATTCATTCTTTCACCCTGCCCATCTGTTGTTTCCTTACTTCCTTTTAAGTAGGCCTGTCTCTGATTCTTACCAAAAAGGCAGCCGTTGTTGGACTGTTTTTATGAAGATGCATAAGTCTCAGGCCTGAAACTTCACAGCAAAGGAAATACTAATTTGTAAACATCATCACCCTTCAATCACACTGTGATTGAATCCCGAAGTGATTTGTAAACATACCAGCATGCAGAATTGTTCCCTGTTTCGCACCTTTTGTTCCATATTAAGGAAGAGCAGGTTCCAGATGCTTATGTAATTCCCATCTTAACCCCACACATTTTGAAAATTACAAAGGGCCAGGGTGGAAAGTAAAAATACTTGGGTAGGCATGATGCTTACCATATGTACAAGATTTCAAGTATTTTTCAACAAGCATTAAAATATTCCAGAAATTTCAACATTTTCACCTCAAAAATGCCTATTCCAAACTGGCTCTTATATCTGGAAAACCATGTGTTTTCCATCCCATGTCTTCATCAATTTGAAAAATATAGTCCAGGGGGGTTTGGTAGAAAGTCTGTAAATCTCAGGCACACTGTGGAAAGTTTATTCTTGTAAAATTAGCACAATCACGTAGACTCACAGGCATAAGCGTATTATTTTGCACACAATGGGTGCTTAGTAATGCTAATTTTATTTCACTTAGCTGAAATAAAATTCATATGGATAATGATACCTGATCATTGTCATTCTACATCCTTCAAAACTGCATGCTCACTGCCCAGCTGGAGTGGCTCAATTGACTAAATGTGGACCGATGCACCAAGAGATCACTGGTTCTGTCAGACAGACAGGAGCAAGGCAAGGATGATGGGCCAGATACAGAAACTCACCAGGGCAGAAAGCCCCAGATGCCCAACAAGGGGCAAAACTGGGAAAACAAGAACCTCTCCCCCAGGTAACCTATCCTCCCTAGCATATCACTGGTCATGGGGTTTGGACCCCTGATCTTTCATATCGCTAGTCATGCAGTTTAGCCCCCCTGATTTTTTCCTCCCTAAAGATAACAAACATCTAGGCCTCAGTTGTATTTTAGCCCCAGGCCCAAACACACAGCAAAACCAGACAAGTGACATCATGGCTGCCTCAGGACCAGCTACATTGACTAATGACCTCCTACCCTGGCACCAACCAATCAGTGAAGAACATGATCCTGGAAGAGGACACCTGGAAAGCTGATGAATATTCTACTGAGACCCTCCCCTAAGATTTCCACCTGTAAGAGAGAGATAACTATGCTCAGGAAGAAGGACCTAGTGCTCACTCTCCTCTAGAGGTGCATCCCAAACCATTCCATTCCCCCTTCTTCCTTCGAAAGGACCCCACCAGGGGAGCAATGGGCAGCGGCAGCTCATCCAGGGCTAACGTCCTGAACCTGTCTCCAAGGCCCCCTTTTCTCTGACTTCCCAGTGAGCCAAAGGAGCGCACCCTAGGTTCTCCTGTTACTTCTTCTATGCCCTTCCTAGTTTCACTGTCCTAAGTGTGTTTTTGCTGCAGCTAATAAAATTCTTACTGACTTTGTTACACGTTGTCCCTTAATTGAAATCTTTCCTTCAAGAAAACAAAAACAAAGGTCTCATCACCTCACAGGTAGTAGTTTGATTCCTGGTCAGGGCACATGCCCAGGGTTGCAGGCTCAGTCTCCAAGTAGGGGTCATGCAGGAGGCAGCCCATCAATGTTTTTCTCTCATTGATGTTTCTATCTCTCTCTCCCTCTCTCTGAAATCAATTAAAACATATACTAGTATGTATATATGATCATCTTGTTGCCAGTGGCTAGGTCCTTTTGCAGCAACATGAGGAAAGAATTCCAAACACACATGGGTGGAGAAGTTTAAATGTGATGGTAAGATTTTATTGTGAATTAAGGGGAATTAATACACCCTTAGGGCCTTAGAGGGTGGGCAGGCTCTAAAAACTTTGCCACAAGCCTCCTGTTATTCTTCTGTATATCTTCTTGGTTCAGGTAAAGGACAAAGAACAATTTAAATTATACAACCCAAATTTCTAACTTTTCCTGGGCCTGAACTGGGCCCTCTTCCCAGTAAATTCTATTGGGGTTTCATGTCCTCTTTCCAATCCAATTACCTTTCCCATGGTTCCCACAGTAGGCCCTGCCCCTCTGTTTCGTCACCCTGACTCCCACTGCACATGTTCAAAAGTTTCATTACATCATCTAGTTCCTATTGCTCATGTGCTGAAAGGAGGAATTTTCTTCCCCTGCCTGGGAACAGGACTTTCACCACCCCTGAGGAGATTTTCCTGTCCCATTCCAGGGATTAAGTCCTCCTGGCAGCAGTCCCTAGAGGGTATGTATGCATCTGTGTACCAGTAAGCTAGATCGAAATTCTGCTCTGTTACTTGCTTCTGCTCACCATTTTATGAAGATTTTTTAATTCCCTTTTTCTTTCTTCCTTATATTAATCCTATGCTGACAATCTCAAATAATCCTATATACAAAGAAATATGCAGTAAAAGACCACTCAGGAAACACAACTTCAAAGTTCCCAAAACTCATGTAAGCCCCCAAAGTATGTCCTCATCAGTTTCATCCTGCACCAAAAGTATCTGCCATTATGCTTGTTTCTATGGCTATAAATGTATGTGTTTTCAGAGGGTCCTTGTATAAAGGAAATACCTTATACAGAATATGTAGCAGTTTATCATTTTGGCCTTCTGGATCTCTTTTGGTAAGATTAGGTATTTTTAGCTTTTCACCATAGATTAGGAACTAGAGCAGATGGGTAGTTTTTAAAGAGGGTATACAGTTTTGGGAGAGTCCTAAACAAAGTGCACATTCTGAAATCTCATACATGATTGGGTAGTACAGGGAGATCCCTTCAGCATATTGGCCAGGATGGAAAGTCACCCTTAAGTGGCATATTATATAATTAAAGATTTTAAGCATAATTTAATGCAGCTCAACAAGATCAAAGAACTAATATTCAGAATGCATCATAGACTTGAAGTCAAGAAAAAGAAGGAAAAGACAAAATAGGAAGAAATACTCCCAAAGTCTGGGTCATAAAAATCATGAATGAGAAGGTTTACCAAGAAAAATGAGACAAGGGGGAAACTAATTGTTAAGAAACAATTAGTATGCAGTCTACAGTGGTAATGTTGACTGGAATTGCCAATGGCATGAAGATTATCAAGTGAAATAAGCTAAGATGTTTTAATATCTTTAGTAAATGAATAATAGGACAGGAATCCATATTAAAACTATTACATCCTTAAAAATCCTCTTGAGCATTTTAATAACATACAGTATTTTGAAACTCTCAACCAACTCTTACCTTATAATTACAATGATATTTCTGTTGAGGAAAATTTCTTGGCTTTACCTGATTCTTTCATATTTAATTTATAACTTATTTGCATTAAGACATTGTTAAGCCCTTTATTGAAATTCCACAGTGGATTGAAAAATAATTTCTCAAAGTGCCTCACAAAACTAGAGTGTCTGAAAAGTGAGAGAATCAAGATCCATAAAATCTAAGTCATAAGAAAAACACTGATGTTCTGCTAAGAAAATATTGCCAACTTTACCTGAAGCACCCTATGAATATTTTATCTGCAGAAAGCTTCGCAGTCTCTTTTTAGGAAAATTTATGTTGTCATTATTATTTCCACAGTTCCACAGTTTAGATGTGCTTTCCTGAATCCTTATTCATGTAATCCAGAATTAGTCAAATGCATATACCAAGAATGAGTAAAATAATAATAAGATAGCTTTATTTTATCTCCATGATTTAAGCTATTAGGTGTGACTGAAGAGAGAAATGGTGAAGAGAGAAATGGTAACTTCCAATGACAATTAAACCATAGGAAAGGTTCAAGAATTTCATTATGCTTAAAGCTGCCAAAAATAAGTAGGCTGGCCAAAATGCCAAATAATAACCACATGACAAATGTGTCTTACTGTTACGATGCTATGAAATATCTAAATAGAGAATGAGTATTTAGGTAGATGTATATATCAAATTTAGAGATGCACAGCCAAAATATTTTGATTAAGTGTTAAAAGATTTTATTCATTAGAATATCATAATATAATTTAGTAGAATTTTACCACATTTTGATCTACTTGCTTCCTTGGAAATAACCCAAATGAAACTGGGTGAAAAATTCCTTTACAAATGATCAAATAAAAGAGAATTGCTAATCTTAACAATTTATTATCCATTAGGGTTAATATATCATACAAAAAAACTACAATAAAAAGTTTTTCAATTTTTAGATTGAAAAAGAAAGACACAAGTTAAATATTTCCCTTCGATCAAAGTGCCATGAACTTGAAAGGATTTGCAAAGTGGAAACAGGTGTGGTCAACTGTTGGATTACTTTAAAAATTATTTGACACATTATAATAGTGTGATTCAGAACTGAAACTTGACATTACTATAAGCATTGGAAGATCATAAATCACTTTAGACAGCACACTGCAGTCTTAGTTTTTTCACACTAGAAGTATTTTGTAAATACTTTGTATTTTTAATATGAGAAAACTATTTTTTATTTTTGTTATTATTGTGATATTATTATATATTAGGAAACCAAAGAATACAAAGTTTAAATAATAAGATTAAAATGTAACTATCTTTCCACATATTCAATATATTATATATAATTCTATATTGTTTTTAAATAAATTAAAGTTTTTTCTGCTTTTGCATATTTTAGATATTTTATTAAAGACTGGACATTTTTAATAATGATTTCATGTGTACTTCATACACATTTACATTTTATGGTTGGTTACATTTAAGCATAATTAAAATAAAGAAATTTGAATTATATTTAAAATAGAAATTTTCATAATAATTTTGTTTTTGTAAAAAAAAGACAATTTCATGTAAATGTGAATAATTTCACTTTTTACAATGGTATTTTTCCAAGGATCCCAAATTTTTTCCCATGGAAACAATCTTATACAAACTTGATTTATCTCCATAATCTCATAGTGACATGAGTAGAAAATAATGGAGGCCAGGAAAATGGCACACGGGACGCTGACCCCATCCCCTGCCCTGTGCATCACTTTTAGAGTGATGGCCCCACTTCAAGTACAGCTTTTCAAAAATTAAGTCATGCTGAATGCTTAGATTGCTTCATACAGCTTAAAAACAACTTATTATTGTATCTCAGTATGTTAAGTAACAAAAATGGATATTTTAATCATTAAAGAATTTTAACTAAGCAACTTGCTTTAGGTTAACCCAAAGTGTGTCTTTGAAAACTTTATTCTTGATATACACATTATATCTAATTCTCAAAATAATAATGAAAAAATTTTCAACATTAAAAGTATATATATTGTTGTAAATGTTCACCTTAGGTTTTTCCTCATCTGGTCCAAAATAAATTTCTTCTGTTTTTTATTCAATTCCCTCCTTTCTTTTTAATTCCTAGTTCAACATCAGTCAATTAAACATGTTAATATTCTGAGAAAAACTCATAGCTATCTTTAACATTGACCTATACTTTCCTCATGCTCAACAATGCTAACAATATATCAATATATGCTATGACTTGAATTTTTCTATTTCCTAAGGATTTCCTTCCTGTTGTGAAGTTTTCAAAATATAAGTACATTTCATGAATTGAAATCATCCAGTCTCTAGCAGGAAAATATATAGCACGCAATCCTTTTAAACATGCATACAAAAACAGCTGGGATTTATAATAACAAATAAAAGGAAAGATGAAAGAAATATACAAAGCAGAAGATTCAAGAAACATAAATTTTTATAAAGTTTTATCATGACTCAGACATAATGTTATCCTTTCAAAACCTGCCAGATCACGCTAGACATCATACCCAGTTTTAAAACTCAGGTACTTTGCCTTTATCTTTGAAGTCCTCTCAGCTTTGGAGTTTCGGTCACTCCTCAGATCACAGCAATTCATTCATTAGTTCTATGTTGTCCTATTGTTTCCCTATGTTGATCCCATAATTTTGTTATCTATAATAGACAACTTGAAAATGTTAAACATTTTTGCATTAAAGTGATTAAATTTATAAAAGAGAATATAGAGAAAACCAGGCTTGCTAGACTGCAAAGAGAAATTTTTGTTTTCTTTCAAACTACTGTCCCTTCAAAATCACTCTGCCTACTTAGTTTTGCTCGCCTGCAGATGAGATTTTAACCAGACAGTATAATTTTTCTCATGTCAACTTATTTGTTCATTCATTCAAAAACTGTTTCAAATGTCTACAAAGTACCAAACACTGTGCTAGGTGCTTAGATACATCAGTGACCAACTAAAGATTCCTAAGGAACTTATATCTAGTGGGGGAAAGGCATCAAAGTGAATAATTCTATGAAAATTTTTAAAAATAATTGAGCATGGTAAAGGAAATCAAAAAGTCCAGTTTGGAGGTGGGGAGTAGTGGGGAAGGTGTGGGGGGAAGGTGGGTCAGAAGTTAGTATTAATTATGGTAATCAGGGCAAGCCTCATTGAAATAGTGATAATTAGACAAGGTATCAAGATTAACAAAACTACTATCTGGTAGAAGGACATTCAGAAAACATAAAGTAAAAACCTTAAAACAAGAACATGCTTGTATGTTCACACTACATCTAGGAAGCCAGTGTGCTGAAGCTGATTGAACATGTGTGGAAATTTGTAGGAGGAGTCAGAGAGGAGGGGAGGGTAGCAGAACATGAGACCATATTGGCCATTTTCTAGACTTGGTTTTCTAATCTGAGTGAAATGGAAATATGACATAATCTGACATATTTTAGAAGAGTAACTCAGTATCCAAGCAAGAGATGATGGTGGTTCAGACAAAAAAAGTTAACAGTGGAGAACATGTTCTGAAAATACAGCCACCATCATTTCCTAATAGATTTAATAGAGAATGTGTGAGAAAGGAAGGAGGTAAGTATTGCTCCAAGGGTTTCTGCTTTGACAACAGGAAGAATGGAAGTGAAGCAGGTGTCCAGGGGGTAGGGGAAACTGAGGGGTCAGATTTGGGATAGAGTATTTGGAATTTAAAAAGTTTTACACATGTCACATTTCTGATGTCTATTACACAGCCAAGTAGAGATGTGGAGTAAGCAGCTAGATATATGAGCGTACAGATATATTAGGAGCAAGAGATCTAAAAAATTTGGTAGTCATTGGCATAGGGATAGTCTTTAAAGTTATGAGACTGGATGAGATTAACATGGATCTGTGGCTACAAATAAGTCCAAAAACTAAGCTCTGGGACATGCCAATGTCAACGGGTCAGGAAAATATTAGAAGCAACCGAGAATAAGCAGCCAGTGTGTTAGGAAGAAAGCCAACCAAACGCAGTGCCCTAGAAGTAACATGTTAAAAGGCAATTTAGAAGAGAGACCAACTATATCAAATGCTGCTAATAGGTTCAATATTTTCAGTAAAAATGGCTAGATAATGTTAGAATTCAGATAGATAGCCAGAATTACATTTTGTTCTGAAAACTGTTCATCTAACTACCAACCACCATACTGGTAACTTTTAAATGGAAAGGTCTACAAAAATTAGAAAGTCTCTTTTAGCATCTCTGCTGTCCTGAAACTCTGATTTTAGTAAAAATATTATCATTCTATACATCTGACATATTTGAATTGGATTTCAACAGCCAAATGTCCATAATACTGATAGCTACTGAATCTACAATTTTTAGCATCCTCCAAATGCTTTTTGCTCCTGAATAGAAAGAAAAATGAAGTAAAAAAAATATTTAGTTTCTTCTTCATTCTCTGCAACATTATAGACTATTTCAACATGTGTACAATACCATATTTATGGCTGCAACTGACTCCAGAAAATTGACTGTATTTAATCCTCTCATTATTACCTTTGGGAACAGTGCACAAGTGCATACTTTGAATTTTTTTCTAATATTGAAGCTAAAAACACTATAACAAAACTGTGACACAATAAAGGATGTCTGCCAAATACCAATCAATCATTTCCAAAGGGCTCTTTTGGGGAAGTTACAAATGAAACCCTTCCTAAGTGCTTTCTAAATATTAATACTGAGTTTGTGGGTTGTTGTGGGGTTTTTTACAGAAAAATCTAGAGGCTTTCTTAGACAAAGAGCATGATTTCATACTTGGCATCAGTCTTCACTGATACTTTCCACCTGACTCATCCTAAGCTCAGGGTGCCCAAACAATATCTTGTCATATCAGGAAGGATTGCATAATTAGGTTTTATAATAATCCAAACATATATCAATCAAATCATTTAAAAATTCTTAAATTTAAAGCAAGAGGTTTTCAAACCATGAATTTTATTATAAAATCATTTTAACTTTTAGTAAAATAAAGATGATTTCTTCATAAAAGTCATGGATATAGCACAGAAAAATAGCAGTTTTCATATTATCAATTATTAACTAGACAGTACAATCAGGCACTCTGAAATGCTTGAAATACACACATCTCAGTCAATTTTCAAACAATCTTTTGTTTTAGATACAATTGTGCTCACTTTATGGATAAGCAATAATCTTGATCAAGTCAAATCTACTATGTGGAAGTGAATGCTGCCCCTTGGAAAGTCACTGTGATATCTGTAGCCCTAGATTATGAGTGTCAATCCTGGACCCTGACTTTTAACGTTTATATCATATTTAGAAATTCATTTAGCCACACAAGAGTCTAAACTCCTTCATCTGTAACATTATGACATTTTCCCATATAAATTGTCTTTTCTTTTAAGTGCATTATCATTGAAAAAAATGTGTAATGTAAAACTATAATGTGAAAAATAATCCAAACACTGCTGAAGTCTACTCTGGGAGACACTGCTAAGTTATATTAGCCATGATTCACCAAAGAAACAGAACCAATAGACTGCATAGGTAGAGAGAGAGATTTATTTTAAGAAATTGGCTCATATAATTGTGGGAGTTGGCAAGTCCAAAATCTGCAAGCATTTAGGAGGCTAGAGGCCCAGGGAAGAGTTTATGCTGCTTCTTGAGTTCAAAGGCACCCCAGGGGCAGGATTCTTCCTCTTCAGGGGACTTCAGTCTTTTCTCAAGGATTTCATCTGATTCGACGAGACCCACCATATTTTGGAAGGTAATCTTCTTTACTCTTCAACAATCCATTGCATATTTCCTTCATGATCAGCAGGCCACTCAGCATGTCATGATTCTTACCTGGTAGGATTACCCAAATCTTCATTCCTGAAGGGTCTGCGTCCTTATTAGTTCTTCTTGAAATGGGTTGTAGTTTTCCATTGACTATAATCACAGGCATAGCAATAATGGGAGATGTTCTAAGGGATCTCCTGAATTCCAGATATATACTCTTCCTTACCTCCATAGTGGAGTAGCAGTCCAATTTCCTCCTTAGTAATCAGGATCAATCATGCAGCCTCTACAGTAAACACCTCCTTTGCCTGTTGATTCAAAGGCATGAGGAGCCCAAAGTGGCCAGGTGGCAGTTTTCACATCCAGTTCAATGGGAAAAAAATGTTGTTTTCATTTCCCAGTGGAAGCTCTCTCCCTTTGGAAATAAGACTTCTCAACCATCAAAACATAAGATCATGTGAATAGCAAGCAAAAATTTTATAGCGTATCGTGACAGTAATAATGAGTGGTGCCAGTCCCATTTCTAGCTTTCAATTCCTGGACCCATAAATCCCTACTGTGAGAGAAACCACACCACAGATAGAACACTAACAGAGTAGGTACAGATCCCTAAAGGACTTGCCACAGCCCTGTGAGGTACTGCCACCGAGCTGGCACTGAAACTGAATCTTCAAAAGGCTTTCCCACCATCTATCCAGCTAGGTGCTTCAGGAGGCTGGATCATGGTGAGACCAGTGAAATCCATGTGCATAAGCTCGTGAGTGCCTGTCATTGGTTGTGAAATAAGTTTCTTGATCGCAATCATGTAGAACCATGAAAGTGGATAAAGCATTCAAGCAGTAGTTTGGGCAGAGACATTCCATGGAAGGAAGGCAAATCTGTATCCCGAGTGTCTATTCCAGTGAGAACAAAATGCTGACCCTTCCGTGATAGAAGTGATCCAATGTAATCAACTTGCCCCCAGGTAGCTGGCTGATGAGTCTAGAAAATGACACCAAATCAGAAACTCAGCGTTGGTTTCTGCTGCCGGCAGATTGGACCCTCAGCAGTGGCTGGAGGCAGGTTGATAATCTCCATCCCTGTGTCAACTGAAGGTTATCACTGCCAATCCACAACAGGAGTCCCCAATTCAGGGTGCAGTAAAGGAAGATATTTTATTCAGCAAAAACATCTCAATTGTGGTACAGCATGGCTGAGAAATAGCATGGCTGTAAGGCGACTCTGGGGCAAGGCTCCTATCCACTCCACACTGGCCAGACAGCTCTGCTCCCCTCAGCTCCAGGCTTGTAGCTCAGCTCTTCTCTGGAGAGGCAGCTCCACTCCCACACTCTGCGGAGACAGCTTCAGAGTGAGAGCTTCAGACAGGGAAACAGAGTCTTCTATGAAAACTGAAAGGCACTCTCCCAGCCAGAGGAAGCTAACTTATATAAAGAAAGTTCCCTGCCCTAACCGGTTTGGCTCAGTGGATAGAGCATCGGCCTTCGGACTGAAGGGTCCCAGGTTCGATTCCGGTCAAGGGCATGTACCTTCGTTGCGGGCACATCCCCAGTAGGGGGTGTGCAGGAGGCAACTGATCTATGTGTCTCTCTCATCGATGTTTCTAACTCTCTATCCCTCTCCCTTCCTCTCTGTAAAAAAAATCAATAAAATATATTAAAAAAAAAAAAAAAAAAAGAAAGTTCCCTGCCTCCCGTCCCTGATTGGTCTGTCCTCAGACAAATGAGGACTCCAAATCCTCACAGTTTGATTGGTCAAAAAAGCACTGTTCTGATTGGTCAGAATGGAGTCAATATGATTAAGCATTGAAGATGCAACGAGGATATAGCTGTCCAGCTCCTATTGATTGGGGAAGGTCTCAGTCTTCTTGACTGAATTATGATTCCAGGAGTTCCTCTATAAGGGTCTGCTCGGATGGCAGGAGCAGAGTGCAGGAGGTTTGCAGCTCAGTGTGGTGACAGTCTCCTGTTTAGCAATGACTACTAGACTCTGTTTATACATTTGAGCATTGGCCACCAACAGTCCTCCTTAACAGGCATTGATGCTTGAGGCTGATACCTGTTACATGTCCCCTTTGTTTATAAGCTCTTTGGGCACCGAAAGGGGTGCTTAGGAAAAGAGGCTGACGGGAGCCACAGAATTGGTCATCCTATTCACTTGATTATTAAAAGTCTCCTCTGCTGAGATCATTCTTTTTGGAGCAGTCACACAGAATACAAACACTTTACATTTTTCACCTATTTAGAGAGGACTGTCCACAGGTCCTATACCTCTTCCCTAGATCTCCTTGTCATTAATCTTACAATCATGTTTCTCCAAATCCCTAACCTTCTAGCCAAACCATTGGCCACAGCTGTTAATTGGTATGCAATCACATATCTGGCCACTTCTCCTTCCAAGAAAAATTAACAAATACTCAGGAGTATTTTTCACTCACCACGGACCTTCAGGGATGTCCCAGAAATGAGCTATAGTGCTACGTTATCCACTTCCAGGTTGCACTGCCTATTGTATAGACCCATCTGGAAACCAGGTCCAGGTTTTCTCTCTCTCTCTTTCAACTTATCATAGAGAATTCCCCATTGACCACAAGGGAAAGCTTGGAGAAATAAAGTAATATAAAAGGAGTGGGGACCCTGGGCATTTGGGCCACTTCTTCATGGAACTTATTTGTGCCTTCAGAGTATGCTTAAGCCCAACCCCATGTGCACTACTTGCATTTAATGATTGAGTGCTACTGCTTATGGCTTGGTGGGTCAGAGAACACCCAGTCCATGATGGGTATCTCAGGTTACCTGCTAACTTAGTGGTTCATGGTTAGCAATTGGTCTCTAGTAAGGCCCAATCAATAGCAAACCAAATGCTGTTTCTCAAAAAAGAGAGTACTTATCCACAGAGGATGACAGAGTTTTGCTCCAAAATCTGAAGGTTCTGAACTATTACTGCTCTATAGGGCCTATGAATGGCTCCAACCCAAATCCTTATCTGACACTGAAATTTCAAGCACCATTGAATCTACTGGATGATATGGCCCAAGTGGCAAAGCAGCTAGCATGGCAGACTGGACTTCTTGTAGAGCCTTCTCTTGTTCTGAGTCCACATCATAACAAGCAGCTTTTTAGTAACTTCATAAATAGATTGGAGTAAGGCACCCAAATGAGGAATATGTTGCCTCCAAAATTCAAAAAGGCCCACCACACATTACATCTCTCTCTCTCTCTCTCTCTCTCTCTCTCTCTCTCTCTCTCTCTCTCTCTCTCCCTCTCCTCCCCCCAACCCCTCACTATCTGGTTGTTGGAGGGGCCAGATATGACAACTTATCCTTCTATTGTGATGTGGCCCACACCACTGAATCCCTAGAGATTTCACTAATGTAGAAGGCCCCTAATTATTGTTGGATTTATTTCTCACCCTCTGACATGCAAATGTTTTACCAATAAGTCTAAAGTAGTTCTTACTTTGTTCTCACTAGGTCCAATAAGCATAATGTCATCACTGTAATGGAGCAATGTAATATCATGTGGACTAAATTATGATAAATTATAAAGCTGGTTTAGTTGCTATATCCCTAAAGTAGGACAGTGAATGTGTATTGTTGGCTTTTCCAGCTGAATGCAAACTGCTTCTGGTGGTCTTTACTAACAGGGATGGAGAAAAAAAAATTTTGCCAGATGAATAGCTACATACCAGGTACCAGAGGATGTATTAATTTATTCAAAACAAGAAACCACATCTGGTACAGCAGCTGCAACTGGAGTTGTCACCAAATTGCTAACCATGAACCACTTAAAATAAATAATCCACTACCATCCCCCAAGATTGATCTGTCTTCTGCACAGGTCAAATCGGCAAGTTGAATAGAGATATGGTGGGAATCACCACCTCTGCTTCTTTCAAGTCTTTGGTGGTGGCACTAATTTCTGAAACATTTCTAGGAATGAAGTATTGTTTTTGGTTTATTATTTTGCTAGATAGAGGTGGTTCTAGTGGCTTCACTTGGTTTTTCCATGATGATAGCCCTCATTCCACAGATCAAAGAACCTATATGGGAATTTTGCCCGTTGTTCAATATGTCTATTTAAGTTATGCATCCCAGGATTGGAGAAATAACCACAGCATGGATTAGGTAACCCACTGGACCCACTATGAAATGGATCTGAGCTAAAATCCGACCTCAATAAGCTCCTACTCTGAATGGTGAACCACAGTGGCACTTAGGGTCCCCTGGAAAAGGTGTCAGTTCAGAGCCAGTGTCCATAATCCCTGAAAAGTCTGGCTATTTCCTTTTCCCCAATGCACAGTCACCTGGTAAGAGGCTTTAAGTCCCTTTGGGTTATGTGAGAGAAAAATTTAAAGCATAAATTTTGGGCAGTGTAGCTGAGTCTTTATTCAAGGTGACTCAGCCTCCTCTTCATTCAAGGGGTTCTGGGTCTGTAAACTGGTTCAAGTTTGGGAATTGCTTTAGGAGTCATAACTCTGTTTTTAAGATTCAAGTCACACTTTAATTTACTTGACCTATAACTCTTCTGCTTGCACAGACCAAGTAAGAATTTAGTAGACTTCCCATCTACTTACACTAGCCAATGCCATAAATCTCTGCAAGTCAGATCATACTGCTTTGACTCTGAATACCACTTTGACTCTGCTCTGGGTTATGAAAACCACACCTGCCTTGACTTTGGTGATTTTCACCTCTTAGATCCTATGACCCAAAGATCCAATAATCTCCATTGCATATAGATCTCCCAATTCAGTGGCAGAAGTTCCTGCTTTAATTTCTGACCTACAGAGAAGACAGACTACAGAGCTCTCCAAAGATGCTGGATGTCACCTTACAAATTATTTCTCACAATTGTGGTTGAAGGTGTGTCCTGTGGACCCTCCAGGGATAAGTGAGCAGTTTACATAGAAAACCCACTCTCACATCCTCATCTTTGTAAGCCTTTTTACTCCTTCCTCTACTGTTTGCCAAGGCAGTGTTAGTATTTTAAGTTATTCGGTAGCTGAGTTCACCTTTTGGTTCATGTTTCAGCCAACCAAGAAAACAAATAGCCCTTTCAACCTCCTCATCCCCCCTGCCAGCTACAACAGTAAATCCAGAATTTTGCTTTTTGGTTTATGTCAATAAATGTAGCCTGAGCAACTTTATGTTTCTTATACCATTATTCCTAAACCTTAATTTCCATTCCCACACATATTCTCTGGAATTCTGTCTATATAAATAGGAAAAATCAGGTAGTTCTTTCAGAGCACAGCACACTTCCTCTTGGTCACAACATTGCACCTCATCTTTCAGGGCCTGCTGGAATGCAAGTCTAGTTATAGATCTAGAAGTAAAACGGTCAGTGGTGGTGGGTCCCAAAAAGAATCAGCAGTGTCTTTCAAGGCAATTGTTTTAAGAGAAGCCATCATAGTTTCTTCAGAAATAGCCACAATAGTCTCCTCTTGTGGAGGTGAAGCAGTTGCTTCCCTTGGCAAAGAAGACTAAGGAGTATTAGAGGTCTAGGCCAACTTTTGGTCCATGCTTGGGAATTGTTTAAGGAGTCATAACTCTTTAACTGAGAATGCAAGTCCTTGAGCTCATCTTTCCTCAACACCCCCCCCCCCCCACACCACACACACACACACACACACACTTTTTCCAGTACAGTTAGGAACAAACAGACAATTTCATTATACTTGTTAGTTTGACAAAAATGTTATAAGGTATAAACTATATTGTCATCCAAAAACTTGCCTTCTATAAGTATTTTATTAGGAGTATCCAGTGGTGCTATTGTGCATGTCTTTATTGACACAACACACCATGGACTATCAGTATTCTCTTTACTACCAGAAAAAAAATCATTAGTGCCTCCATCTCTAAATCAGTTTAGAGAACTGATCCCAGAAGGACCAGAGTCAATTCATGAAACTCATCCTTGAAATCTGGTTCTCCTAGAGCTGCTCTCTGAACAAAATCAGTATGGTTCAGGGTTTCCCAAAGAAACAGAATCAATAGGATACATATATAATATGCTGATTTATTGTAAAGAATTGGCTCACACAGTTGCGAAGGCTAGCAATTCCAAAGTCTGTAGGGCAGTTTAGCAGGCTAAGGACCCAGGAAAGAGTTGATGTGTTGAGTTTGAAGGAAGCATTTTTTTCTCTTCAAGAAACCTCAATCTTTTTTCTTAGACTTTCAACTGATTGAATGAGGCCCACCCACACTGTGGAGAGTAATTTGCTTTACTTGATGTACTGATTCAAATGTTAACCACATCTAAAATATAGCTTCACTTAACATCTAGACTTGTGTTTGACCAACTGAGCACTATACCATCATACTAACTAATGTCTATTTTTCTTTCTTTTTTTTTTCTTTTACCAACAGAACCCAGATTTTGTAAAGAACAGCAATAAACAGTTATATCTCCAAGCCTTCTACTTCTGACCAGTAAGATTTCAACATAAAACTCTGAGTATGGATTCCAAGAGAGCTTTACAGAAGTGTGAAGAATAAGTTGGCACATAATTTTGTCACATTCCCTTGCCCTTCATCATGCCAGGAATGCATAAATTATCTATATGTGGAGTCAGGGGGTGAGGAAAGGGGAGAAGGAGAAAGCACCTTCTGAAAAACAAGGTGTCAATGTTGAGAATGAATGCCTCACACAAAGGAATGGCAGAGCAGAAAAACAGAAGTTTGGATCCCTGAGGATAGAGTGAAGCCACTAGACTGACTCTAAGCTGTTAACTTCTAAGCTTCTTCAACATGAAAAAAAATTTAATCTCAATTTGATTAGCCTCTAAAATAAGGTCTCCTAGTGTGTAGCCAATGTATGCTAGACACGACTATTTCATCTATAGCCTTAATAGTTTACTTTTTAATATTGTCAGATACCTACTTTCTCTTCTCTTTGATGAAAAATTACCTTATACTTAGGCTTTTCTAATATCTAGAAATATATTGTAACCTAGATGTTGTTCGTGCAGATGATGTTAATATTTTCCTCAAATTGTTGTTGTGAGGATTAGTTGAAATGATGCAAACTTTACTTTGCAAAATAAATGTGTTTTTAGAAGTTGCTAACAATTTTTTTAAATATACTTTATTGATGTTTTACAGAGAGGAAGGGAGAGGGACAGAGAGTTAGAAACATTGATGAGAGAGAAACATTGATCAGCTGCCTCTTGCACACCTCCTACTGGGGATGTGCCCGCAACCAAGGTACATGCCTGTGACTGGAATCGAACCTGGGACCTTTCAGTCTGCAGGCTGATGCTCTTTCCACTGAGCCAAACCAGTTAGGACATTAAATACCAATAAAAAAATAGAAATTGATATGTGTTCTATGACCACACTATATGATTGAACCAGGACTGTGGTTAAGGCACTCTGATATCCCATAATTTCATAAGAATTACAGTTCTTCAGGACCTTGTATTTCTCAAGTAGAGGATAACCAGATAACTAAATCACAAGAACAGAAAGCAAGAGAGGGAAGAAAGAAAGAGGCGGGGAGGGAGAGAGAGCGAGATTGAAAAACTTACTAATATTGAATTTACTCAAAATTTTATTTAATCTCAGAGATAGAAAAGACCCTACCTAAGCTAAAAATTTTCCTTAAATACTTTACAGACCAATAAGTGAAATCGTCCTTAAAACCATGCGAAGTTTGGGTTTTGATTTAGCAAAAGCAATCTGTCTCTTATTACTTGTAATAAATACCTGGAGCTCTAGAACGAATGCTGGGTGATATCTGTTGCCAATGGTGTCCAAGAAATATCACTTTGTGTGAGATATTAAACTATAATGTTAGATGAATGCAGAATTCTAAATATTAGAAGTCATTTCATCTACTTGCTTTATTCCCAGGAATCCTATATTCCATAATATTAGAAGATTCTACCTCTCTTGGCTCTTTTCTCACAACATGCATGAGATTTAATTTCGTGTAAAGTCACTAGCTTTCTTAAACATGGGACTTAGATAAGAAGGTCATAGATGACATACAAAAATCATCCTTATGCAAAAGGGGATAGAAAAAATCCTGGGAAGAATAATGAAAAGCCAGAGCAAACTTTTGCATTCCAAAGAAAGTCATGCTGAATCCAAGATAAATTAACAATAACATTTCTCTTCATAAACTGAGCAAATGTGCTAAGTAAGGTACCAATCTCTCTTTCACACTCTGGGGATGTGAATGAGGATGGGCCATGGAATCAAGAATTTGAATGAAGAGGCATAGAGACCCACAGCAGCTAGAGGGAGCACTTTAAAATGAAGACCAGGCCACATGTCTGCTCAAACTTTATCATGATTGCTCATTTTACTCAGAATAAAAGCAAAAGTTTTTACATCCTCGCAGGGTCTCACAGGATTTACCCCCAATCTCCACGGACCAACATCACTTCTTGGATCAGCAAGTTACTGCTGCTAAACAAACCACCTCAAATTGTCTTTGAATAACACTTAATTCATTCCCGTGAGCCTCGTGGTGATCTGAGCAGTGTTCACAGCCAGTGTTCACAGAGTTGTCCGGTCTAGGATGACCTCAGGCAAATACCTCATTTTTGTTCTATCTGGTCTTCCATTCTCCCAGGTTACCAGGGCTTTTTCCATGGCCACAGTGCCAGGTTCCAAGAGAAAGCAAAAGGCATTTTACCAGCTCCCTTGAATCAAGTTTGCTGCCATCTCATTGCCCAAAGCAAGTCACGTGACCAAACCCAGAGTCACTATTGAGCACTATCAAAGGGTATGGAGACAGGAAGACATAAAATATTGGAGCCCTTAATGACATGAATCATTTGCACTTTTAACTTCTTACTATACTTTTCCTTTTGCTCACACAACCCCAACCATACTGATTTCCTTGCTGTTTTATTAACATAATAGACCCATTCCTACATTTGGATCTTAATAGCTGTTTCTTCTCTTAGAAATCTCTTTCCCACATATTGTCTTGGCTAACTCCATTTCTTTTAAGTTTTTGTTCTAACCTCTCCTTGATGACCCTACTTCCCCT
The DNA here is from genome assembly GCF_027574615.1 of Eptesicus fuscus. Lineage (NCBI taxonomy): Eukaryota > Metazoa > Chordata > Mammalia > Chiroptera > Vespertilionidae > Eptesicus > Eptesicus fuscus. The sequence continues at coordinate 86,356,002 of NC_072475.1, read as the reverse complement.
AGTCCCCCATTTAATAAAGCAATACACCACAATCCCCTTACTTGTTCTATTTTTCTTTTTTTATAACATGTATGGACTTCTAACATAGTGTTACATATCCATTTTTATGTTTCTTATATATCACTAGAGACCCGGTACACGAATCCTTCGTGCACTGGTGGAGTCCCTTGGCCTGGCTTGTGCCCTCTCACAATCCCAGACCCCTCAATGGATGTCAGATAGCCGGTTTCAGCCCGATCCCTGCAGGCCCGATCCAGACAGGAGGGAGCCTAATCCCCACATGCCTAATCCAGACTGGAGGGAGCCCGATCCTGTGCGTTGAGCATCTGTCCTCTGTTGGTCAGTGCGTGTTATAGCGACCAGTCAACCGGTTGTTCAGTCGTTTGGTTGTTGGGTCATTTAAGCTTTTACATATATATATATACATAGACGGATTTTTTTGTTTCTTGTCTATCTCTTTAGTAAACTATAAGCTGCGATCTTTTCCTATTTTGTTTAATGATGTATCCTAAGATACTTGTTAAATGAATTACACAATCAGATTTCTGCTTCTGTAACTATATAAGAAATATGAACTTTGTGTACATCACAAAGTGCACAACAATCAGAAAGTGAATGCAGAATATACTATAATAAATATGAATTATATACAGAAACTTCAAAATCTTTCAAAACAGGTAGCCTCAGCATTGGAGCAAATGTCAGCAGGTCAAGCCTGGAGGTGAAAGCCAAAAAGGTTCATGTTACCCAACATCCTTATTCTACTAATGAAGACAATTAAGCCCAAGGAAGTTAAGTGTCAGAGAATATTGAACAGTCAGCTAGTGGCAAAACTAGGATTGGAAAAAAATCCTCTAATAATCAACACTATGTTCTTTCTGTTTTCTCAAATTGAAAAATCACTGCTCAAACAGAATTTATAACAATCAAGTAAAAGTGTGAAAGGAGCAATTTCCAACATTATTGAGTTTTTAAAATATGGGTCTTTGAAAATTAAGCTTGCAATTTCTAATTCCACAAAATTGAAATACAATAATCTAATATATTTGTTTCTCAGAAAGAGCATAGATGACTACAGCTTAGCTTCTCTGGTTGTAAAATTGTAATAGAGGAGAGAGATGCCTTACTAAATCTCAATTTACAATCTTATTGAACTAAATTATTTGCCTCTGCCAGTTCATGGGAATTTCATTTTCAGAGCTGAAATGAGGATGGTAAAAGCTAATACTGAGTAAGGGAAAGATTGTATCAACTAATGATGTGAAGGAAGCAGAAGTTGTCACTATAAGGGGATAGTTTTTTAATCTATTTTTCTGTTGAATAGTTTCAAAGAATAACCTTTTTTTCTATTTAAATAGCCAGGGAATTAATTTAACTTGGAAAAAAATACAATAATTGTGATTCTGCTTCTACAGATTGAATTTTGCCAGTGGAGTGTAATTCTCCCACAGAGTTTTATAGAATGAGATTCTGGGTCAGTGTTTTATTTTACTGGCCTCTCCTAAAAACAAAGTAATTTGATATTCCCTCTTTGCTGAAATTGAAGAACAGGAAGTTAATAATTTTGTAGTAGAGTTTATAATTTTACTTCCCAGGCATTTTGCTCTTCTGGTTTTGTGATTCTTTCCCACTTCAATGTTATGGCTAACTGAGATATATTTCTATCTAATGAAGACTGGATGAATCTTTCTTGGTGAAAATTATATACATTTATAGCTATTACTATCCATATATTTAATTTCCACTTCACTGGCAATAAATTAGTTATTAGGTTTTCTATATGAATTGGCAATAAAAAGTTTATAAAGTTAATCATTTAAATGTCAACGTTTCAAAAGTAGAAACTAGATAACCAATTTCTTTTTCTGCTTTGTACCAATTAAGGATCAAATGTTTCTCATGTTCTGAAACCACTATAAGTTTATTCTTTAAAATAAAATTCAAATTTCAGCACCATCTGCAAATTCTCTCTCATTGAAAGTTAATTACATTATCATCAAACATTTGTTAAAGTTTAAATGTTGTGTTATAGTAAAAAGACATGAAGAATCTTCACAACTCTGGTATCAGACTATTCTCATTTTCAAACAAAATATTGCCTCATGTATTCAATATAATTTTGAAATGGTAGGACTCTTTACTCCCATTTGTATATGATCATGTCTCTTTAGGGAGTGAAGAAATAGCTGATGACAATTTTTTTCTTAATTTAAAAACTAGAAAAAAATTTTTTTAGTAGTATGCTTTTTTTTTCAGTAGTATACATTTTTTTAACTTGAAAAACTCAACTTTCATTCCAGGTACCTTATTTAAATGCAAATAGTATCTTGAATTTCATACAATTCTCATTTAGAGACATAAGCAGTCTAATATTTTAAAAATCAAAATTGATAAAAGCAATTTATTAAATGGAGATTTTTGTTAAGTTTGTGACCTTCCTGGAACTACTTTAGTTCAAATATATTTCTCACAACATAAATAAAAATAATCCTATCTAATAAAAGAGTAATATGCAAATTGACCATCAATCCAACACACAAGATGGCCGCCCCATGTGGTCAAAGATGGCCACCCCCATATGGACACAAGATGGCCACCAAAAGATGGCCAGCAGGGGAGGGCAGTTGTGGGCAATCAAGCCAGCAAGGGAGGGCAGTTGAGAGGGACCAGGCCTGCAGGGGAGGGCAGTTAGGGGTGACCAGGCCAGCAGGATAGGGCAGTTAGGGGCAATCGGGCCAAAAGGGGAGCTGTTAGGCATCGATCAGGCTGGCAGGGGAGTGGTTAGGGGGCGATCAGGCTGGCAGGCAGAAGCTGTTAGGGGCAATCAGGCAGGAGGCAGATGAGCGGTGGGAGCCAGCAGTCCTGGAATGTGAGAGGGATGTCCCAGATTAGAGAGGGTGCAGGCTGCGCTGAGGGACACTCCCCCCTCCCGCACGAATTTTGTGCACCGGGCCTCTATAAGAAAGAAAGGCAAATGCAATGACTCAGCAAGTTGCCAAAAATCTGAACATGGTTTTATTCTCAGCCTTAAGGCAAGTTTCTACTTGACACCAAGAGTCTCAATAGATAATGAAATCAGTAACATTCCAGAAAGAAGGTAGATCGAAAAATGATTGCAGGGGATTGCAATAACTTCTTGTGAAAGAAAAATATCTCTACATCTTGCAAGCACACCTGAATTTTGTTTAAACTTTGAATGTTTGAAGGTTCCTCCAGCTGTATTTTCTCCTGATTAATATAAAAATCTTCCTAAATTCACATACCAGGTTTCCAAATTATTTAATTTCTTTGCTCTTAAAAGACAAGGAAAAAGTCTTTTTTTTCCTTTAATATAGTAAATTATTCTAAAAAGTAAATACAATAATAAAATTATGTCAGCATAATAAAATCAGCTTTCAGTTTTGCCTCTAAAATTTAAAAGAAACTTTAGCAGCATGAGGAAAATAGTTCAAGTTCTGACTATGTGTTTTCTGTCTCTCCCTATTTCTATGGTCTGGAACTGAAACTGCTAATATAGACAACTGCAGACTGGAAACATGGAACATATTTCTGTCCCAAAAGGACAGTAACCAAAAGTATATCATTAAAAAATGGAAGTCTACAAATCTGGACAACCCTGCCTTACAGCATTTCACACAGAATGCAATTTATTCTTTAAATTGAATAACAGTCTCACAAGAGAATAACACTATAAAAACAGACAATACCCCTGCCTTGTAGGACCTCAATATTTCTTGCTGCCACATAAAAGAAAGTACTCAGATGACAGAAAATCATAACTAGAGTGCGAAATAATTTTTAAAGTGTGTATTTCTCTACTAACAAGAGTAAGAAAACAGAGAGAGAAAGAAAATCAACTCAACAAACTGTTTGAGAAACTATCAAACTATATGAAAAGGAATAACCTTTAGGACAATAAGCCTACATTTTCATAAAGAATTAGCCAGATACTCAGGATCTTTAGGACAATAAAGAGATGAGTAAAGATTTAAGGATGTCCTTATAGTAAAAAATAACAATAATAATGTCTTCTTAAAAGATGTTTTATGGCCTATAACATAAGAATAAAACAATCACCAAGTTATAAAACATTTTCCACTTAATTGGGTTTGATGGTACTTTCAATAATGGAAAACTAAGGCTCTATGTTTGGAATTACAGATTATAAAGAGCTCATCTTAAGTATCACTGTTAACTTTAGAAAATAGTAGCAAAGGCTAGCATTTATTAAATGCTTATGATGAGCCAAATGAGTGCTGTTCTAAGTACTTTAATATTTCAGTTCATGTAAATCCTCACAAAATAAGTTATTATCTTTGTTAGATCTGATCAAATAATTGAATCAACACCCTCTCCGCTGGGAACTGACCTTTAGGCCACTTCACAAGGGACATTCCCTTTAGATTATACCACATTTCACTTGCTAAGGACACATTCCACTTGCTAAGACCATTATCTTTCCCCCTCCGGACCCAGCCAGAGAATTCTCCACCCAGAAAAAGCCCTCCTAGAGTCCTTTAAAATCTCCAACTCCCAGTCCCTGGGTGCTAGCCTCATTTTGGGGCTCAGCCCATCTGGTTTTCCAGATGACCTATTAAATTCATAATTCTTTATCCCTTTTGGCCTCGTGTGTTCCTCCTTCAGCGACCCTAACAATCTTACTCCTTTTACAGATGAGATAATAAAGGCACAGAGAATTTAAATGATTTATCCAAATCACATAGCTAGTGATTTGGGTAAATCATTTAGATATTAGAACCAATGTCTAAACCCATTTACTCTGACACCTGGGCCCACCTAGTTAAACACAGTTCATTATGTCTTAGGAAGCTTAATGAAGTAAAAGAAACTTGGATAGTAGCAACAAAAATCTAAAACAAATTTTAACTTTTTGTAATCAATTCCACTTATTTTCTGTCCTTTGTGATCTTGTATATTACTTTTTCTTCTATTATATTTTAAGCATAAAATCAGCTCCACCAAGCAAAGATTAGACAAATACTCATTTTAATCAATGCCATAAATGACACTACCAAGAAAAAAAAATCCAACATCTTCCTTTTCTGATCACTTTCCATGTCAGTATTTTGGTTGGTCCATCTGGGTACAGAATTATCATGAAGACTACTGCAATTATTTGGCCATAGGCCTGAGATCCTAGATCATTCTTCCCAGTCTTTGTGGGGTGCACATCAATTCAGTAAGATATCTTAGAAGCATAAGAGTCACTTGGCTCACTAGATTGCCTAGTGCCCAGTGGCCAGACTAATTCCATGACTTCTCAATATAGAAGTGTGGATGAAAAGGGGCCACACGCCAACCTGACTAACTCAGGAAAGGCCTGTGCTGTGGCCTTGCAAACTCAAGAGACCGAAAGTAACCACAAAAGATGCTCTGAAATTAAAACCTTTAATTTAAAAGCAGTTTATAGTGGGTAGTCATGTCCTAGGTTCGTATCTTCCCTGACAAAGATGAACTTCAATCTTTACTGAGCCTATTGTTTTTTTGCATTGAAGAGAACATACCTGTGGAATGTCAGGGTGTCTTGTAACTTCCCTTTTTTCCGGACCCCTCTGGTCACAACAAATGGCACCAGGGCAGAAACCACAAATTCCCTCATTATTATTGTTATCATGTTAATTGTCAACTGTTAACTATCCTATAGCCGCCTATGTAAAAGAAGCACATGTCTATCATTTCATTTTTTATCCAATCCCAAAGGTGCCCCCCACTTTTATTTATCCCGCCTCCCTAATCTATCTCCAGTGGATTTCATGTAACCCATTTACAGCTCCTCCTTTGATGCAAATTTATAAAACTAAGTGAAAAGCCACCATTCTTCCGAGCATTGTCTCAATGCGTTGAGATTCTGCTTCCTGGCAATTGTCAACAGTTTGACTTAAATAAACTCACAAAAATTATTTACAGGTTTGAACGTAAATAATTCTCTGTGCCTTTATTATCTCATCTGTAAAAGGAGTAAGATTGTTAGGGTCACGGAAGGAGGAATGCACGAGGCCAAAAGGGATAAAGAATTATGAATTTATTAGGTCATCTGGAAAACCAGATGGGCTGAGCCCCAAAATGACGCTAGCACCCAGAGACTGGGAGTTGGAGATTTCTTACATTAATATTAATAAAATAAGAAAATTGAACTCTGTAAAACACTATATCTACCCTACCTACACTTGCCTAAATTTGGAAGATGGGTACCTTCTGAAATCAGCTTATTTTTCTTTTCGCTATCCACATGCATTGCTGAGACATCACATGAGCTAGCACAAATTAGAAGCCATGGTAGGGTTTCCAGTCCCACAGGTAAGGAGCTTGGAAATTGCCACTGTGTCCTAACAACAAGTAAAATGCTGAACAAACTGAACAATCAACATGACCTCTTGGATCCACAATAGAGATGAGGACACAGAAAAAACTGCTCCTCCAGGACTGTAAACAGGCAGGCAGGTACAGGAAGTCAGGGCTCACAGGAGTAGCTTGAAACAGCCTGGGGAACCAGAGCAGGAGTAAGAACACTTGAACTGTAATTGATGAATTGCTGGAAGCGCAGTGCAGACAAGAATGACATTCAAAAACTCCAGGGGGATCCAGCCATAGAGTGCCCCCTCACTTTTGTGAGTTTTACCACCAAGAGCTCAACCAGGTTCTCCCAGTAAATGCCAGAGAAAAGTCTGTTTCTATCAAAGGAAGGGGAAGAGAAAACATTTTGAAATACACTAGAGTACTAATACTCAATTCTTAATAAGGCCTGCCCTGCCCTCAAGGGAAACTAGTTAACCAGAACCTAAGCAGCTGGGGTATTATCAGAGCCTAACTGACTAGTTGTAATGTCAACTCCAGCCCAGTCTGGTGATCCTGTCCCACAAAAGCTGAGAGAGAAAAGCAGGAAGCTCACAGTCCGGAGGCACAGGCTCACTAAAAGTCGTGATAAATCTTTCCCTCACTTTGTGATACTTTTTTCAAACTTGACAAATACAATAAATTTATTACAAAATTACCAAGAAAGGAAGAAAAAGTTCTTTTGTATTAGTGTCTGAGTGTGTAGTGTGTTTGTGTCTGGAATGGGTGGGGCGTGGGGGGGGGAGGTAGTGAGGGAAAGATTAGAATAAAGCTGCTTAAAAGAACATGTATTTAGTAAAGAAGAAAATAAAAGTGATACTAAATCTAACACTCAAGTAGATAAAGCTTCAACTATCTTCACAGGAAATAAATGAATAGCACTAATAGCTGGATCCAATTTATAAGGCACTAAACGGATATTATAAGAGGAAGGGAGGTAATTAATCTTCAGCTAGAACAATGAAAGATCAGCTGCAGTATTAACACAGCCACAATCTAAGACACCGAAGGTGCTTTGCCTTCCGATGTATTAATCAAAGACCATCCAGAATTAGGATGTTTAATTATTTGCAAGGACCCGTTGTATTTTTTATCTCTGCATGAAGCCACTGATTATTGTACATAAAAGTTTCCTTTTTATTGTCTACTGCCTGGAGATTATAACAGCAATATTAATAGTCTCGGAGTATAGATATTAGGTATTTGACTTCAAAATTACTGAACAAAAGTAGAGTTTTCGTGATTAAGTATTTGATTTCAAACTTAATAAAGCTATAGTTTTGGTGATTCTTTGAGTATTTGGTCTAATATTTTTTAAGTCTTAAAATTTATAGCAAATAGTTTTATTGGCTCTGATAAGAAAGTTAAAGTCACCATAGTTAAAGGCAGTAAAAAAGTGTCCAAACATTAATTCCATTTTGCAAGAGATTACTTCAAATGTGTAACAATGGTAATGAAGAAAGTTTCCTTCAATCTATGCCACTTTACAAGCATATAAAATGAAATGAGACAGTGGAAGATCACAAGTCAATTCAAGCACATTCTTTACCTAGCAATATTGTACAACTTTATACTTAGAAGCTTTGTGAATTATCAAAGCTCTACCATTATCAAAATGACATCATCATCAAATAAGCATCAATTGGCCATTTTTCCAATAAACAAGTTTTAAAACAGGGGTGTCTTTTCGCCCCCTGATCTTCTTACACCTACAACTTCCCATCCAGTTTCAAAAAAACTGTGTCCCAAGTCTCTAATATCCTCCACTCCCTTCCATCACCTTGACTATACCTCTAGTATATTTCACAAGTATAATCACATTTGGCTTTGAACTGTTTCTCCAATTCAATCCTTTCTTATATTTATTTTACAATAGTCAAAAAGTTCTTAACACATGTAGATTAATTGTGCCATACACTTTCATCTATAAATCTTCAGGTTGTCTCTTCAAACTAGAGGTAAAACTTAAACTCATTAGTATAGCAATCACTGCTTGCAATGAGCTGACCCCACTTACCTATCTAGTTATATCTCTTATGTCATTCTTTCATCTCTCTATTTCAGTCAAGCTACCAAATATTACTTGAAATACTCTATAGATATTTGCCAGTACACTTCTTCCTTCATAGAATTCCTGTCCCCACCAACTGCATTACACTTGGAAAACTCTCACTATACTTTCAAGAACCCAAGTAAAGACACATGATTTTTTTCCTTTTCCTTTGTAAAATATACTAGAGGCCAGGTGCATGAATTCATGCACCAGTGGGGTCCCTCGGCCTGGCTTGCAGGATTGGGCTGAAACCAGCTCTCCAACATAACTTGAAAGATCCAGGATTGCAAGAGGGTGCAGGCCAGGCTGAGGGACCATATCAGTATACGATTGGGGCTGGGAGGTTGGCCAGCCGGGGAGGGACTGCAGGAGGGCTCCAGGGCATGTCCGGCCCATCTCGCTCACTCCTGATTGGCCGAACCCCAGCAGCAAGCTAACCTACTGGTCAGAACGTCTTCCCCATGGTGGTCAGTGCACATCATAGAGAGTGGTTGAGTAGCCTTAGCATATGATTAGCATATTACGCTTTGATTGGTTGAACAGCCGACCAGACAACCGGACACTTAGCAAATTAGGCTTTTATTATATAGGATTATTATTGATTTCAGAGAGGGGGAGAGAGATAGAAACACCAATGATGGCAGAGAAATCATTGATAGGCTGCCTCCTGCATGCCCCTTACTGGGGACCCAGGCCACAACCCGGGCATGTGCCCTGACTGTGAATCGAATTGTGACCTCCTGTTTTGACACTCAACCACTTAGCCACACTGGCCAGGTAAGACATGTATTCTTTACCTGATTCCTACTACTCTGCCCAAAAGTATCACCATATCAGTATTCTTAACCATAACTGCATTATAGTTTACATTTCTTCTCTCAAGCTTTTGTATGCCCCAAAACAAAAATAGTATTTAGCACATTGCAGTGGCTCAATAAATATATGCTGCATTAATTAGTAAACCTTTCCTTATTAGTAGAACAGTATCCCAACCACTTGTAAGCTGAGTTACCAGTGATTTTTCACTTTTGTCTTCACATGTCAACCTCCAGCAGGCTCACTGTTTTCTCATTCTTCAACCCATGAAAGAGTCTATTCTAATCCATATTTTTATTTAATAAAAGTAAATAGGGTAATATTTTGTTATAAATACAAAAAAGTTTGTTACTTTTAGAAAGTGGTTGTTGGAAAACAATCCTCCATGAATTGTTAGTATTTCTGCAACTTGCAAACAAAGGTACTTTCTCACCGTTTGTGCCAAACTACTTTTTTATGTATATTGGCTTAGAAAACAGCCTTCGAGGATGGTGCTTCCTTCAAAAGAATGCAGGTTTGTTAATTATCCAGTATAAAAAGGTAATTCCTTCTTTCAGGGCAAAGGTTGGTCAGAATTGCTTGCAGCTCATTATAAAAGATTCAGGTTCCCTAAACTCAGTGTTTCTCAGCTCTGGCATAAATCATCCTCATGGGCTTAGGGTCAGAGGGAGGGAGAGGTAAGGTCCACTGCTACAAACATGAAGCTCATGCTTCTGAAACATGTGGTTCAGGATGCAGACTTCTTCTCATGGGTCCTTGTCCAACAAAGATGAAGAATAAATTTGTGGACTAACAGATTTCTTTAATAAAAATGTAGAAGTGTATTAGAAGCATATACAAATTCTATCTGGAAGAGGTGTTCCCAAGAGGACCTCCTGGGAAGGGGCCCCAAATGGGAAAACCTGTTTTCTTTCTCTCTAATGGGAAAAAATCTAAATCCAAAAATCTGATATCTGAAAATCTGTAAATCTGTAATCTGAAAAAATATTTCTCATGTCCCTTTGTCTCTAGTTTATATATGCTGTAGCTTTTTGTTTGAACCTGACCCTTTCTAGTTGGACCCTTCTTAATTTAGGACCCCCATTCAGTTTCAAAGGCCAAAGCCCACATGGTGCCCCCCTCTTTTTCTACCCTTATCTTGCAACATTCCTCTGTCTTCTGTGAAAATATGTTTCCTTCCTGATATCCTGTGACTTTCTTTATCCTCTGTGAATGTATGCCTTCCTCCCCCCTTACCCTGTGGCATTTATCTATCCTCTGTACAAGATAAGCATTTTCGGTCCTCAAGCCCTCATCTATGCATTCCTCTCCCATAGACCCTCTTTATTTCTAAAACTTTCCAAACCTGCCTATTTTGTCTCTCAAATTCCTTTCACTTCCTGTGGCGCTATGAGGGATAAAGTCCTTTGTTTCTGATTTGGAGTCTCATATCTTCCTCCAGCTTCCATGAAAGTATGCCTGGCTAGCTTGCTATTTTATAAAGAGTTTTCATCAGTGAGGATGAGATGCTAATAGAACCATGGCTTTCTATAAGGAAAAAAAAAATGAGAGCCTCATGGACCTATATTAGGAATATTAAAAGATACCCTGAGATTTTGGATAAAATTCTCTTACTAAAGGTGAGCAAGAGTTGGGGATGAGCAGGAAATAAGTAAGTGTCCGATACTGCCCCACCGCTCAATAAATGCTTAGAGGCTGAGAGACTGATGAAAGGTAGAACTTAATCATGCTGCCCCAATAGTGATGTGATTGTTTGTCACTGTTCTCAGACAGGAGGAGGTAAGAATGTTATCATGAAAACTAGAGGCCTGGTGCATGAAATTTGTGTGTGGGGGGGGAGGGTGTCCCACAGCCCAGCCTGCACCCTCTCCAATCTGGGACCCCTCAAGGGATGTCCGACTGCCCGTTTAGGGGATCGGGCCTAAATGGGCAGTCGGACATCCCTCTCAAAATCCAGGACTGTTGGCTCCCAACTGCTCTCCTGCCTGCCTGCCTGATTGCCCCTAACCACTTCTGCCTGCCAGCCTGATCACCCCCTAACCACTCCCCTGCCAGTCTGATGGATGTCTAACTGCTCCCCTGCCAGCCAATTGCCCCTAACTGTCCTCCCCTGCTGGCCAGGTCACCCCTAACTGTCCGCCCCTGCAGGCCTGGTCACCCCCAACTGCCCTCCCCTGCTGGCCCAGTAATCCCTAATTTCCCTCCCTTGCCAGCCTGGTCTCCCCTAACTGCCATCCCCTGACAGCCTGGTCACCCCTAACTGCCCTCCCCTGCCAGCCTGGTTGCCCCCAACTGCCCTCCCCTGCCAGCCTGGTTGCCCCCAATTTCCCTCCCCTGCTGGCCTGGGTCTGCCCAACTGCCCTCCCCTGCAGGCCTGGTCACCCACAACTGCCCTCCCCTGCCAGCCATCTTGTGGCAGCCATCTTGTGTTCACATGGGGGTGGCCATCTTTGACCACATGGAGGCAGGGCAGCCATCTTGTGTGTTGGAGTGATGGTCAATTTGCATATTAGGCTTTTATTATATAGGATGGGGCAGCAAGCATCCTATGAGTCAAGGATTCCCTCAAATTGTGTCAGTAATGATGAACCCAACAGAGACATTGGGTAACTCAAAACCATTAAAGGTTTTTCTTCAGTTGAGCCATGTGCAGTTCCAGGAACACTTGAAACCAAAAGTAAATGGGCCATGTTTACTGGTATAGAGTCATTCTCTCCCTCTGTGTTCTCTGTCTCTTTCCTCCCAATACCTTAATCTCAGTTGCTTTATGGAGAAACATAATTAGGGGTGGGCTGTGGTTTCCTGTCTTCATTAGAAAAGAAAACCATATGTACCTACAAGTACACTGAGAAACTTCAGGGACAGGAGGGTCTCAAACTTTTAGGGATCTGTTGGATATAGGCACCCAATTTACCATTCTATGTATTACTGGACAGCCCCCTAAGTCGGAAGGGGAGGGCTGACCCTGCCTCAGCTCTTGTCAATCTCATAAGAAAAATTCCAGATGAGAAACAGATAGCAGCATTGAAGCAAAGCAATCAAATTTATTAAAAATGCACTTGGCATACAGCACAAGAGGGTAACCTAGCTTGTCTGAACACCCCACTTGGTGGAGTTTTAGGGGTTTTATACTTTTCTATATACAGATTTCAAGGTCCCTCTGCCCATAGGTAAACAAAGATACTGCTATCAGGCAGGACATTCCAAGAGTTTGGAGATTAGCTCTTAGGTGTCCAAGGGCAAAGTCTGTACTGTTCTTTTCAGATTATCTTCAGTCAGAAAATGATATGCTTTTATTGCAAAACTCACTCAACAACTGCTTAAGAGTCAAGATATTTAATAGGCCTTCCACACTCCCTGACATCCCCAAGTATCTGCTGTTACTTAGTTTTGGAATTACCTCCTCAAAACCAACTTAAAACATTTTCTGTCTTTAGCTTTCTCAGTCTCCCCCTGTCCACACACCTTAGTAAGGTAGTTTTGTCACTAAATGTGGCCATCTCAGATCCTAGTCAGATAGCTCAGTTGGTTAGAGCATTGTCTTGCTACACCCAGGTTGCAGGTTCAATCTCCAGTCAAGGCACATACAATGAATGTATCAATAAGTGGAACAGCAAATCTATGTCTCTCTCTTCTCTCTCTCTCTTTCTCAAATCAATAAATAAAAAATAAAATAGTCCTAGCCTGTTTGATTCATTGGGTAGAGCATCAGCCTTCAGACTGAAGGGTTGCAGGTTCATTTCTGGTTAAGGACATGTACCTGGGTTGCAGACTCGATCCCTGGCAACCAATGTGCAGGAGGCAACCAATCCATGTGTCTCTTTCACATGGGTGTTTCTCTCAGTCTCTCCCCATCCCTTTCACCCTGTCTAAAAATCAGTGGAAAATATCCTCAGGTGAGGATTAAGAAAATAAAAAATAAAATAATAACCCTATATATAATAAAAGCTAATATGCAAATTGACTGAACGGCATAACAACTGGTCACTATGATGCACACTGACCACCAGGGGGCAGACGCTCAATGCAGTATCTGCCCCCAGTTGATCAGTGCACTCCCACATGGGAGCACCACTCAGCCAGAAGCCCTGAGCAGGCTCACAGTTGGCGAGCACAGCAGTGGTGGCGGGGAGCTGGCCTAAGCTGTTAGTCAGACATCCCCTGAGGGATCCTGGACTGTAAGAGGGCACAGGCTGGGCTGAGGGACCCCCACCCCCAGTGCACAAATTTTGTGCACTGGGCCTCTAGTAATATAATAAATGTAATTATCTTAGAAAGGCATAATCCTATCTCAGCCACTTCCTGGCTGCTGATGATGACCAAAGGGAGTGGGTAGCTATAGAGACCTAGTTTGAAAGATGTGAGATTCTATTCTCACCATTCTGGGCCTGATGTTGCTTTCTTTTTCTTAAGAGTAACCCTAGACTGACTTGGTTGTAACATCTTCTTTGAGACTGCCAAGCCAAAATGGAGCCTAGGAGATTTAAACTGGGTTATAAATTATTTTAAAGGTATAACTATTTAAATGGACACATTGATTTTGTAAAGATGAAAGGAGAGCAACAACTCTGGTACCTGAGGAAGGAACACCTTTGATATCAGAAAGGATGGGGAGAGGAAGAAAATTAATGACCATTTCCTTTCATAACCTCCTGTGAAGCCTTCTTCATAAAAGAAAATGTTCCAGTGTGGCTCATCAAAACTTAGGTTTCATGCCTTGAATTCAACCCCTTCCAGATGGGCCAACTCCTTCCAGATGACTCTGACCATGATTTCATTGCCATTTCTCTTAACTTTCTGAAAATATATATCTGAAAGAACACTGGATGGCCCTGACTCCCAAAATTTGTCTTCTCCACTCAAATGCTCATCATTCCATTGGACAGAAAAATGTCAACCAGAGGATAGTGTGTAAAAATTGGTAGTCCCTCTAAAAATAAGGAATAGACTCAATTATTCAAACTTGGATCCGTGTAGCCTACAATCTAGCCAGATGATGACACTGGAAGCATTCTCAACCTATGCCTCATAACTGATGTAGGTTCTATATGTGTAGCTATTTTATCTAATAAAAGAGTACTATGCAGATTGATCACTGCAACACACAATAGCTGCCCCCATGTGGTCAAAGATCCTTCCTCCATGTGGACACAAGATGGCCACCACAAGATGGCCAGCAGGAGAGGGCAGTTGGGAGGCACCCGGCCTGCAAGGGAGGGCAGTTGAGAAGGACCAGGCCTGCAAGGGAGGGCAATTGGAGGTGATCAACCCTGCAGGAGAGGGCAGTTAGGGGTAACCAGGCTGGCAGAGGGGGAAGTTGGGGGCAAACAGACTGGCAGCAGAGTGGTTAGGGGGGATCAGGCTGGCAGGCAGAAGTTAGGGGCAATCAGGAAGCAAGCAGGCAAGCAGTTGGGAGCCAGCAGTCCTGGATTGTGAGATGTCCGACTGCCCGTTTAGGTCCGATCCTACTGGGATCGGGCCTAAACAAGAAGTCGGACATCCCTCAAGGGGTCCCAGATTGGAGAGGGTCCAATCTGAGGGTTTTTTTTTTAATCCTTACCCAAGGACATGCTGAGAGGCAGGAAGCGGGAGAGAGAGAGAGAGAAGAACATTGATGTGAGAGAGAAACATCAAATGGTTGCCTTCCATCATACCCTGACCAGGGATGAAACCCACAACCCAGGTATGTGCCCTGACCAGGAATCAAATCAGCAACCATTTGGTGCACAGGACGACACTCAACCAACTGAGCAACTCCAGCTGAACAATACTTCTTTCCTGGGGCACCCTCAAGATTATATTTTTCATATGGAAGCAAGGCATTAACATGGCTCCCTCCCCCCCTCCCCCACCCCCGCCCTGCAAATTGTGACAGGCGCTGTAGTGGGGTTCATAAGAGACCTTTAATGTTTATGGAAACACTCCTCAGACTAGGGAGGCATTCAGTTCAGCACTGAATTTACTGACCAGGGTTGATATGAAATGAGAGAATTGCACTAGATTTCTTCTTTGCAGGACAAGGTGGGAGCTAGGCAAGCTCTAATACATCTTTCTATACCTGGTTTCATTCCTCAAGTCAAGTGGAAAGGTCAATACGGAAACTTAAGGAGAAACCACCTGGCTTTCTAATGATTCATGAAGGCAAGGCATGGTTGAGATAAATAGTACATGTTAACCTCATTCTGCTGCTTGGAATCTTGTTGGAAATAACCTTAATTAAATGCTTTATAAGATTAACTAAATAGATTTGGTCCCAGTTTCTGTCAGGTACATTAACTAGAGTGTTATACTGTTAAAAATATCTGTCATGGCAAAGGCAATGCAGAAACAAGGGATGCAATTATTTAGAGACAATTCTTCATGGATATCACATTTTTGCAAACTTTGTGAGCAGGACACTAACTACCACTAACTATGTTTTTTTCTGGACTCTTTTTAAGAATGTCTTCATATAAAATACTCTTGAAAGATAGAGCTAGTATGTCTCTCTCCAGTAAAGAGGAAACAAACCCTCAAAAATAAGAAAATGTATCCTATGGGGCAAAGGTTGGACATGTCTGCTTACAGTGCATTATAATATACTAGAGGCCCGATGCACAAAGATTCATGCAAGAATGGGCCTTCCTTCCCCTGGCTGCCAGCACCACCTTTGCTCCAGCCCGAAGCTGCCTTTCCACCTTCCCATGCTGCCCAGAGGCCCGGAGCCATTGTTACACTAAAGTGTCCCACCTCCAGCTGCTGGGTGCCTGTGTATGCAAATTAGCCCTCCATCTTTGTTGGGTTAATTTGCATACTCACTCCTGATTGGCTGGTGGGCATCACAAAGGTATGGTCAATTTGCATCTTTCTCTCTTAGTAGTGTAGATTGGGGTTACTTAAGCTTGGGGTTCCTTAGCTATGTTGCAAACTCACTACATATACAGCATCTACTTGAGCTCTTCTGTACCACCTTATCTTGAGTCTTGGGAGCCAAGGGGAACTGATACACCCATGAAGCTCATGCTGCTTGCTGTGATGGGAGTCCTTTGTCTCTGACCCAAGGGTCTCACGTTTCTTGCCAGAATTCATAAAACTGTAGCAGGCTAACTCTTTAGCTTTCTAGTAGAGTAAAATTTCAGATCCTTTATAATTCTCGATAATCATCAGCATTTTCAAAGCAAATGTATATAGTTAGTATAGAAGGTTAGGGGAAATTCAGAATGAAAAAAAACTGCATATAATTTCCCTAGTTATTGTTATTAATAAGTACACTTTTTCCCCTAAGAGACAAATTTCCCCTCTCAGTTAAGCAGTGACATAGTTCTCACTAGACTTCAACTGAAAAAAATATATACATATTTTTTACTTAATTCAAAACTTAATTTAGACAAACATGCCTTTATTTCATAGATACAATTTGGAAAATTTATATTTTTTCCATCAAAATATTAAGATACTAAATAACAGAGTGACAATTGTTTAGAAAATTTCTTTTTAGAAGTTCTTAAAGTAGGATTATAATTCTTAGTATATTGCTTTGCCAGTTGAGCTATACAACATATTTGTCTATAATGAACCATTCATGCAATTCCAGAAATATGTACTAGAAAAGGAAAAACTACAAGCAGTATCCAGTCCCATGGCAATTATACTAAACCTCATGAGTGTTGTATATTTTTGTATTTTGTGCAAACATGTGGTCATTTAAGTTTCACTATGTATATGCCTGTTTAACAGAATGAATGTGCCAGAATATGAGTAATTAAAGGCTGTTATGCTTTAAGATCATTCATGAAATTATTTATAAGACTTTTACAAACTGGATTGTTTCCACAGTTGTTGAAAATGTACTTCCTCCTTTCTGGAATAGATAACGGAAATATATATTCTCTGGGACATTTGAGTATAGAGGCCCAAAGGGGACACAGGCCTTGGGAACAGCTGTTTTGGGGGCCTCACTTCTATAAACGTTAAGCCTAATTTCTGCTAATTATAACCAGCACATATGGATGTAATACTAGTAGGGACATCTCAGTTAAAAATATCAGTATGTTAATATATTTGGGTTCATTTAAAGTTTATAATTAGAACAACATAAGAATAATGATTCAAACTTCCTATGTCTTTTAGTTGGCAAGCATCCAAGTAAGATTATTCAGTTGGTTGCTGTTTTTGTCTCAAGTAAGTTTTATAACTGATTCTTATTGTTATAAAGTAGAATCAGAAATACTCCACAAATAATATTTAAAGAATATTTTAGATAATAGAGACGAGCTATACATGTTCTTAGGATATGTCTTGTATTAATTATTTTTATTTTTATTTATTATGTATTTAATCCTCACTCAAGTATATATTTATATTAATTTTTTAGAGAGAGAGAATTGTGAGAGAGAAACATCAATCAATTGCCTCCCATGTGCACTCCAACCAGGGACCTGACCTTCAACCTAGATATGTGCCCCACTAGGAATCACACCCTTGACCTTTTGGTGTATGGGACAATGCTCCAACCAATTGAGCCACTTGGCCAGAGCTGTGTTAATTATTTTAATTGAATTTCAACATTAAAAGTATTTCACTCATGGAGCTACTGGATCTCTATATACAAAAATGATAATATTTTTAAATCCAAATTATTAAGTCTGGTATTAGACATACATTTCTGAAGTATTATTTTACTATTACATTATAATTGAGGGTTCTCATTAAGTATCAACCTTTTTCAATATGACTCATAAATTTTGAAGTATGAGTTATATGTCACCAAATGTTATCACATATATTTGCAATAGACTGTGTAAGGTAAAACTTGGCTTCACTTGGTAAACGAGTATGTGTTTATAAAGTCAATAGTTCAATGGCTCCATCATTTTTATCCTGATGATAGGTAAGTCTACTGGGTTGTTGAACTTCTTATAAGAAAAAGTAAGAAGAAGATAGAGGAATGGCGGGGAAGGGAAGAAAAGGGAAAGGAAGCTAAGAGAAAAAGAGAGAGAGAGAGAGATCAAGGGAGAGAGAGATAAACAAATAAAGGAAGGAAGAAAGCAAAAGGAAAAAGAAGGAAGAAAGAGTGGGAGGGAAGAAGAAAGAAAGGAAGGAAGGGAAGGGAAGAAAAAGAGAGGGGGAGGAGGAAGAGGAAAGGAGGAGAGAAGGAAGGAAGGAAGGAAGGAAGGAAGGAAGGAAGGAAGGAAGGAAGGAAGGAAGGAAGGAAGGAAGGAAGGAAGGGAGAATGCTTACCAATTT
The DNA here is from genome assembly GCF_027574615.1 of Eptesicus fuscus. Lineage (NCBI taxonomy): Eukaryota > Metazoa > Chordata > Mammalia > Chiroptera > Vespertilionidae > Eptesicus > Eptesicus fuscus. The sequence goes on along the minus strand of NC_072475.1, from coordinate 86,337,554 downwards.
AGCATGTTGTTTAATATTTACCCTTTCAGTTTCACTAAATGATAACTAATATCAGACTGAAAATAACCTGCCTTCCATCAGAAAGTAATTTACTTATGCATGAGTGCTTAACTTTATGTTTAATTACCCACATCCACATTTCTAAATGGCATTGAAGTTCAGGTGTGTGTATAATCGAGGGAAAAGTATTTCTCAAATGAGAATATGGAGAGGGCTTGAGTATGTTCCAAAGAACTGTTGTCCATGGAATCTGAGTGTTCGATTCAAATTTCCTGCTAATATTAAAAATTAGGTTATAATAACCATGATCCTGATTTTGACATTCACACATATAGGAATGAAAATAATCTGCCCACTCCTTGAAAGAAAATATTTCTTGCTCTTTCTCTTCAATGAAGCGATACAGCATTCCCAGCATACAGAGATGCAGATCTTTGTCAAGACTCGGACTGGCAAGGCCATCACCCTGGAAGTTGAGCCCAGTGACACCACTGAGAATTCAGAACTAACATCCAAGACAAGGAGGGCATCCCACCTGACCAGCAGTGACTGATTTTTGCAGGCAAACAGCTGGAGGATGGTTGCACTCTGACAACAATACCCAGAAAGAGTCCCTGCTATCAACTGACCGAAGAAGTGCAGCCACACCAACAACCTGTGCCCCAAGAAGGTTAAATAAGGCTCCTCCACCACCTCCTCGGGCCACAGGGTGGCCTTCTGCCACTCACCTGAATAGTTTCCCTTTATTGACTGGAGCAGTAAAAGAGAGAGAGAAGAGAGAGAGGAGGAGGAGGAGGAGGAGGAGGAGGAGGAGGAGGAGGAGGAGGAGGAGGAGGAGGAGGAGGAGGAGGAGGAGGAGGAGGAGGAGGAGGAAATGGAAAGGAGGAGGAGGAGGAGAAGGAGAAGGAGGAGAAAAGAGAGAGAGAAAGAAAAAAGAAAACATTTCCTTTTACCTCTCAACTTTTATATCAGAGGAATTCTGTACCCCTTTTATGGCTCTTATTTCCTGCCTTCCTTATAGCTATTTATAATATCTCCCCTCTATCTGTACGTTCCTCAGGTATCTGATTCATCTTTATATCGTCATACTGCATAGCATAGTAAATACCCAATCTTCACTATATCAGGCCTTGAACAGGAATGTTTGTGATATGAAGGAATGGAAAAAAGAGTGACTCCTTTATACATTTGAACCTTGGTAGGTGGGACCAAGATGGTCGATACTGAGGGCATAATACAGAACTTGTTCTTCCCTTAAGTCAGGGCATAATTATGACTATCTGGGGCAGTCACCACTGTGAACTAAAAGCTTCAGGGGAGTAGTTTAGAGAATGAGCCCCCTAGCCAGACTTGTCTGAGTCTGAGTCCTGCTTTTCCTATGTCTATCTGTGTAACTTTTTGTATTCTCTATGCCTCAGGATCCTCACTAGAGGAGTGTTGTGAGATTTAAATGAGTTAATCCACATAAATCACTTAGAACTTCACCTGAAACACAGTAAGCGATGGCATAGGTCAGCCATCATCATCATCATTATTATTTTACGAGAGGCCTGATGCACGAAATTCGTGCAAGAGTAGGCCTTCCTTCCCCCAGCTGCCAGCACTGGCTTCCCTCTGGCACCCGGGACCTGGGCTTCCCTCGCAGCCCTGGCTTCATTCGGAAGGATGGAAGGACATCCAGAAGGATGGAAGGACATCCGGAAGGACGTCCAGTCTAATTAACATATTGTGCTTTTATTATTATAGAGATAATCTTTATACCAAGCAGAGTCCTATTGTGTACACAAAGTAGAGAAGTACCCACAGGTTTCTCTCTATTCACAAAAAGAAATAAACATTCTCCAGAATATAGGAAAGACAATTTCTTTTTTTTTAATTTCAGCTTTAGTGGGGTATAATTCACAAATACAACTGTAATATGTTTAAAGTGTACATTGTGGTGACTTGATATTCTTCTACATTGTGAAAGTGATACCATTGCAATTAGATAGCTATTAATAATAGGAAAGGAGCAAAGGGAAGGCCCGATATTATAGGCATGTCATTTAGACAGCTTCACCAGGAAGCCACAAGTTTACACTCCCAGGGGTCCAACAAAGGGAAGATAGACACGTGCCCAGTAAAGTTGGGATGATTAGGGAAGGTGCATGCTGTCAGTCACACCTGGGAACAGAGGTCATTGGCCTGAATGGGCATGGCCACTGCTAATGCTTAGAAATTTAGGATAGGTAATTCCCCAAACAAAGAAACTAGTGAGCTCTTATGCTCTTTAAAAAAAAAAAAAAACAACCTTTATTGTTTAAAGTATTACATAGGTCCTCCTTTTTACACCATAAACCTCTTCTAGCCAGCTCCGGGGCTCCCCGTCCCCTGCTCCCAGGCCCTCACCACTCCATTGTCCGTCTTCACAAATTATGCATATATGCATACAAGTTCATTGGTTGATCTCTTCCCACCCACCCTCCCCACTCTTATGCTCTTGTTGCTCTGGGCGCATTGAGCTTGACCCCTGGCTTGCAGGCTCCTTTGCTCCTGTTTCCCTGCATTCCCCCACCTGGCCCACGGCCATGTGGAGCCCACACACAATGGACTAATGGACTGTAACCAGCCTGACGCTGTACTGGACCTGTCTCCAACGTGGAAATGAAACTCTGGACACTGGCTTTGCTTATAGCTTTCCTGAAACCCCAGCTACACTTTTTCCAAGACTGGACTAAGGGAAATGGAACTTTGGAAACACAGGGATTTAATTCCATGCAAATCAAAATCACTCATTCTCCCCTGCGAGTCTCAGAAAATTCTTTTTCTTTTGGTATTATAAGAACTCCACCCCAGCATCACCCAGTGGGGAAGAGGACCCCCACTTGGTCAGGTATCAAAAGGATTCTACTCTCTTCCCAAATCTCAATTACACAATAAAGTGTTATCAACAATAACCATCATGCTTTACATTAAATCCTTGACTCAATTTCATGTGACCTAAAAGAACCCAGAAAAGAAAAGGTTTTATTTCATTTGCTGAAGCAAACCTCTTTAAACTTTCTAAAACTAATTAGTCAGATATCAGCTCCAAAATCTTCCTTCACTGCCTTTCCATGCACCGCATTCCTTCTGTCTCAGCCTAGAGATTCTTCCTTCCTTCCTTCCTTCCTTCCTTCCTTCCTTCCTTCCTTCCTTCCTTCCTTCCTTCCTTCTTTCTTTTCTTTCTTTCTCTCTCTCTTTCTCTCTCTCTTTCTTTCTTTCTTTCTTTCTTTCTTTCTTTCTTTCTTTCTTTCTTTCTTTCTTTCTTTCTTTCTTTTTCTTTTGGTTAACCCTTACCTGAAGATGTTTTTCCATTGATTTTTAGAGAGTAGAAGGAAGGGGGAGAGACAGAGATAGAGAAACATCTATTTGAGAGAGACTCATCAATTGATTGCCTCCCAACGGGTCCCTAGCCCTGACCAGGGCCAGAGATTGAGCCTGCAACCAAGGTACGTGCCCTTGACCAGAATCGAACCCAGAACCCTTCAGTTCACTGGCTGATGCTCTATCCACTGAGCCAAATGGGCTAGGGCTTGGCCTGGAGATTCTTGATTAGTAACCACTATCTCCTTAATGAGAGAAGTCAATTTCTTGCAACTTTCTGTACTGTATGTCACTCTATGAACTCAATCAAAGTTGGTTTTAGGTCTGAAAATAGTTTTCATCATTCTCTTCCCACTATGAATTCAAGCATATGCTTTCCTCTCAGAGGTAAGCTTGAAAAGACAGTGACTCACAGCATTTGGTTAATTAAATTCTCTTGATAAATACATCTCTGGCAGTGACAGCATGATGGATATTTATCCTTAATCTTGCATTAGACATTTAACAGAAAACACACACACACACACACACACACACACACACACACACACACACACACACACAATCATTGTCTAATGTCCAGGATAGGCATATTACACCTTGCAGCTTGACCAGGTTACCTGACCAGATTATCATTCTTGACATGCAGTGTCAGAGAAACCAGAAAAAAAATTCCTTCTTGAAGAAGTAAGAGGTTGACCTATGATGCATTCAAGAAATAAATAGCTCTACTACCTTAATAGAATTTTAATATACCTCACTAGGCTTACATGGAACTTGTAATGACAGTATGTTTAAGAAAAATTAACTCAAGATATGTAAATTGATTGAGTGCTGAACTGTACTGCAGATATTAGAACTAATTTCCCCCCTCTGAATTTTACATTGACATTTATACCATTTTAATAAGAATCCATTATGATTCTCATTTTCTGGGAAAGGATTCTATTAAGTAAAACTAACCACATATGCATGCCAAGTAGAACAAGAAATAGATTTTAAATAGAAGTTAAATTCATAAATGTAAAGAGTGATAATAACACCTCATATTTGTATACTTTTTTTCATTAATAAAACCCTTTCAAGCATCATATCTCATTCAGTCATCATAAAATTCTTTGGTAAAGAAAGATATTAATCTGGAGTGTAGGTCTGACATCCTATATATTTCTATTGTTGTTTAACAATATTATCTTATGAGTTGAGATTTTTATCAAGGCAACATTTAAGAATAAATTCAAATAAACATCAGAATTCAATTAGTCATTTTATTTTTATTTTTTATTTTGGAATTAAGTTACTCATTTTATAATGTTCTAGTTAAGTCAGTTGGGCTAAAGAATATTACATTCCCTCCTTTTTTATCATTGTAAGGAACATGCTAATTTGCATAAAATACCAGGTGGTCAATTTGCATAGATAAAACCCAAGAAATTGTGAGCTACACTGTGAAGTTTGGGAAGCAAGGGAGGGGAAGGCTGAAAGAAAGAATAATACAGTATGTGCTTTTTTTTCTTTTTTTGGTAAGCTAGCTCAGGCAGTCTGAATTAATAATTGGGAACCAAAAATCTCTGTTCATTTTCTGAAATGTTGAGATTTTTCAAATGAAAATTATCATATTTATATTTTAGGTACATTTAATGAAGTAAACAATAATAGAATAAAATAATAGAAAGTTGAATTTAGAAATATAGCATGGTAAAAGTATAGTTTTAACTAATTAGAAATTTCATTTCCTAAATAGAGCATACTTACTTTATCCTTCTGTTTAAAACACTGTATTAAAATTTATCAAGCGGGAGTGGAAGGGGTGGGGAGAGATTAACCAGAGAATTTTTTTTAATATATTTTTATTTCAGAGAGAAAGAGAGAGGGAGAGAAATACAGAAACATAAACATCAATGATGAGCAATAATCATTGATTGGCTGCCTCCTACAGGCCCCACACTGGGAATCAAGTCTGCAACCCGGACATGTGCCCTGACCGGGAATCGAACCATGACCTCCTGGTTCATAGGTCGACACTGAACCACTGAGCCATGCCAGCCAGGCTAACCAGAGAATGTATATGCATATATGCACAGCCCCTGGACCCTGACAATAGTGTAGCGAAGGCCTGGGAAGGCTGGGTGCAGGGTGGAGGGGGACAATGGGGGGGGGGAAGAATACATCTGTAATACTTTCAACAATAAAGATAAATTTTAAAAAATATATCAGTTGGAGAAACAATACTGATTGTTTGCATAAGAAGTTGAAAGGTAATGAATATGAAAATACTTGAAGCCCCTTCAAATAAAGCTAATACGTTGTTATACCTTCATAAAACTGGCATTAGGAAATGGAATGTAAACTCTTCTTGTATAAGACTTGCTAAGGGAAAAGAACAAGTGCACCCTTTGTGGGGTAGGGAAGCAAAATGTACTCCCCCAAAATGAGTCTTTCTGGCATAAGAATTATTTTAAGAAATTAAAGACTCAGGAAGAAACTTAGAACTTCTCCCTAAGTGCCTAAAATAATGTAGATAGGGGGCCTTTTCCAGAAAGAGAGCTATCACTAGAGCTAACAACAAATACATACACCCATGTAATTAATATTGAACACTTCAGCATCCCAGTATGGCTCCTAGTAGTCAATATCCTCCCCAAATGTAATCTAACTCCTATAAAAAAGATACATTTTCACTATTAATGAACTTTATGAAAATGAGGTTACATAGTATGTTCTTTTTTGTGTCAGGCTCATTTTGCTCAACATTGTGCCTCTGGGATTCATCCATATACTGGCCTCTGTGTGATTGTATCCATGCAGTTATTCTAGTTTGCTCTTCCCATTGATGTATTGACAATATGAATGGGCCACAACATATTGATCCATTATTCTGTTGGTAGAGTTTTAATTGCTTTACTATGAGGTTATTATGGCTAAAGCTGCAATAAACATTCTTTTGTATGTATTTTGAAAACACAAGCACTCATTTTTCTTGGGGGTGTTCCCGTGTCATAGTATATAGCTCTCAGAATATTATTTTGTTATCTTTATAGTCCTAATCCCAGCATCATATCTGATACATCCTATATAATAAAAGCTTAATGTGCTAGGTGTCCGATCATCCATTCAACCAATCAAAATGTAATATGCTAATGATATGCTCACCTGCTCACTATGATGTGCACTGACCTCCAGGGGGCAGACAGTCGACTGGTTGGCCAGTTGCTATGATGTGCACTGACGACCAGGGGACAGACATTCCGACTGGTAGGTTAGATTGCTGCTGGGGTCCAGCCGATCGAGACTGAGCAAGACAGGCTGGACATGCCCTGGAGCCTTCCTGCACTCCCTCCCTGGCTGGCCAACCTCCCGCGTCACTCCCCAACCCTGATCATGCACCAGTGGGGTTCCTTGGCCTGGCCTGCACCCTCTCACAATCTGGGACCCCTCGGGGGATGTCAGAGAGCTGGTTTTGGCCTGATCCTGCAGGCCAGGCCGAGGGTCCCCACTGGTGCACGAATTCGTGCACCAGGCCTCTAGCCTATATAATAAAAGCCTAAGCGACCATTACAGCGGAATGACTGGAACGACTGGTTGCTATGATGCACATTGACCACCAGGGGGCAGACGCTCAATGCAGGAGCTTCCCTCTGGCGGTCAGTGCACTTCCATAGGGGGAGCACCACTCAGCCAGAAGCCAGGCTCACAGCTGATGAGCTCAGCTGCCACAGCGGGAGCCTCTCCTGACTCCACGACAGCAGGCACAGTGGACCGGGTTGAGCGTGAACGGCACCCAGCCCCAATTCAGGCTCCTCCCTGGCCGCCTGGCACTTGTCACACTGCTACATCCCCTGAGGGGTCCCGGACTATGAGAGGGCACAGTCCGGGCTGAGGGATTTCCCGCCCCCCCAAGTGCACAAATTTCATGCACTGGGCCTCTAGTTGTTAAATAAATGAGCAAATAAATTTAGGAAACATTCAGAATAAAAAAATTACGAATAAGTTGCACCAACTCCCTACCCCAATTCTGTCCCTCACAATACAATGCATCTCTGAAGATGCAATAAGAAATCATATAGAATAAATTTAAATAGTTTACCTCTCTGAAATTAATGTATAGGACTTAAATTTTCAAAGATTACCATCACTAATTTTGAACACGTGTGCAAAATTCTTAAAATTATTCTGTACAAATTACCCATGATCTTTTTTTCCTTTTTTTGTTTTTTTGTTTGTTTGTTTGTTGTTGTTGTTTTTGTTCGTCCTCACTCGAGGATATTTTTCCATTGATTTTTAGGGAGAGGAGAAGAGAGAGGGAAAGACAGAGAGAAACATCAATGTGAGAGAAACACTTCAATTGGTTGCCTCTTGCACAAGCCCTGACCACGGCCCAGGCTGAGGAGGAGCCTGCAACCAATGTACATGCCCTACATTAGAATTAAACCCAGGACCCAAGCTTCTGTAGGTCAATGCTCTATTCACTGAGCCAATATAGCTAGGGCAATCTATCCATGATCTTAATAAGACAGTGTTTGAAATGGAATTTGTACAACAAAGAATATGAATATTATATTTTTGTAATTTAGGCATTAGGAGTTCTGTACATAAAAATTGATCCAGAACTAGCCTGTACACCTGGAAATATATTGTAAACTAGATTAGAACCTCAAGAGAAATCAAATGCATTGCAGACTTAGTCTAAAATTTTAGCCTAATTATACTTCTCATACCCTATAAGAAGCAATAATTTAAAATTGGATTGTCATTAAAGGCTTATGGTTAACCAAATGTGTGAAGAAATACAAGGTTTCAGAGTAAAACATTAGTATGTATATGCAAATGAAATCTATACCAAAGGACACCATGCTTTAAATAGCAGCTACTTCTCATCACAGAGCCATTTCAGTGTTATGGAGAAATACAACTGTGTTTAGTTTGGGAGCCCAAAAGACAAAATCTTTTAATAACCAAAAGGAACAATTTTTATTAAATCTTTAGTACCTTGCATGACAATTTTCAATTTGAAGGCCCAAGGGACCTTACCTTCCCTTCTCTATATAAAGTTATGAAGATGTCTTATTTTTTATTGGTTTCAATTATTATTGTAAGAAAGAAAAAAAAAAAAAAGCCTGACATGTGGGCAATATGCTGCACTAGCTAGTGTTGAACAAAGAAGTCTATATGGTCTATATGTTGATCCAAGTGTAGTAGATGAAAACCTCTGCCATTATTAACTACTAGTGGCCAGGTGCATGAAATTCGTGCACAGAGGGGGGTTCCCTCAGCCCAGCCTGCACTCTCTCCAATTGGGGACCCTTTGGGGGATGTCCAACTGCCGGGATCGGGCCTAAACTGGCGGTCGGACATCACTCTCTCAATCTGGGACCACTGGCTCCTAACTGCTCACCTGCCTGCCTTCCTGATTGCCCCTAACTGCCTCTGCCTGCCTGCCTGATCACCCCTAACTGCCTTCCCCTGCTGGCCTGATCTTACCCCCAACTGCTTCTGCCTGCCTGATCACTCCTAACTGTCCTCCCTTGCCAGCCTGATCTTGCCCCCAACTGCCCTCCCCTGAAGGCCTGTTTGCCCCCAACTACCCTCCCCTGCCGGCCTGATCTTGCTCCCAACTGCTCTCCCCTGCTGGCCTGATCGCCCCTAACTGCCCTCACCTGCCAGCCTGATCTCGCCCCTAACTGCCCTCCCCTGCCAGCCTGAACTTGCCCCTAACTGCCCTCCCCTGCTTGCCTGATCTTGCCCACAACTGCCCTCCCCTGCCAGCCTGATCATGCCCTAATGGCCTCTGCCTTGGCCCCCACCACTATGGCTTTGTCCAGAAGGAAGTTGGATGTCCGGAAGATGGCCAGTCAAACCAGTCTAATTAGCATATTACCCTTTTAGTAGTATAGATAGATTATATAAATGGGGGGGGAGCCTTTTTTAGCAGGAGGAGATGTTCTTGGCAGACAAAAATACATAATCCCTAGATCTGGACTAATAGCTGGCCATATGCACTATACTGCCAAACCGGTCATTAAAAAATTGAACCACTTTCTTATACCTTACACCAAACAGCTGTTGCCCTTAACACCCCTCCTCAGCCCCCACCTTAGGTTCTGCCTTCGCACTTCACACAGATTTGGTTCTGATTGGTCGGTTTCTATGCCAGTCAGCATCTCCAGGCCTATCAACGGGCCTGATCAGAGAGGCGAGGCTGATCAGCAGCCCCAGCAGAAGCCTGAGAGAAAGAGAGGTGTGGCTGCTGGCCAGGCCCAGAGTGAAAGAGAGAGGTAAGTGCTGATCAACAGCTGCCACGGAGGCTGTGGATCAGCCTGCTTCTCTCTCCAGGCCTCTGTTCGGGCCTGATCCACAGCCTCCTCAGCAGTCAGTGCTGGGTCCAGGCTTCTGCAACCATGGCAGTCAGTACTGGGTCACCACAGCAACCCAGCACTGACTTCCAGTCGGTCAAGCCTTCAGTCGTTTTGGATGTTACAGACCCTGGGTTTTTATATATTAAGATGATTAAATATTTTCCAAGAGTCAGGTATAGAACATTATCTGCTTTTTATATTATATTTAATACTAGCGTTCCCGTTGCAGGAAAAATCCTGCAATAGGGTTTCCTGCTGCACTCTACCCCGCCCTGCCTGCTCTCCTCCCTTGTCCCCTGCCCCGCGTTCTCCGCCAGCCCCCCTGCTTTTCTAACTTCTCTGCCAGCTCGCTCTCCTTCCTTCTCCCCCGGCCCCGCCTCCGCTCCTCCCTTTTCCCCTGGCCCCGCCTCTACTCTCCCAGCCCTGCCTTCTCAACTTCCTTCTCCCCCGGCCCCGCCTCCATTCCTCCCTTCTCCTCCCCCCAGCTTGCTTGCTTCTCTGCAGCTTTGCTCCCTTCTGCAGCTCTTGGCTTCTTTCTACGCTGTCTTGATATGCATATTAGCCGCCATATTTGTTGGGGTAATTTGCATATTCGTCCTGATTGGTTGGTGGGCATGACTTGGCTGGTGGGCGTGGCTTGGGCGTAGCGAAGGTGCGGTCGATTTGCATATTTGTCTATTATTAGATAGGATAGTTTCTATAAAGTGTGAAATATTAGAAATAAATGCACATATATTTTATTTATATAGTGACTTAAAAAGAAAAGTTGTTTCCAGATACTTCATTGAATTGGAAGAAACATATGCAAAACCCATGGACACAGATAATAGTGTGGTGAAGGCCTGGGGAGAGGGAAGGAGTGGGGAGGAGAGGGTCAATGGGGGTGGAAAGCAGACATCTGTACTATTTTCAACAATAAAAACAAATTTAAAAAATAGAATGATGACAGTGTTTACTAACAGGTCCTAAAGCTTTAGGCATTTCTCTTAATGTTATTATTTTTTAAATCTGTACTCATTTTAAATACCTTTGCCTATATGCTTTAATATTAAACTAGCTTGCTGGGGAAATTTTTAAAATACAGAAAACCAAATTGAACTGGGAAAATGTTCATCTCTAATTCCATCCTGAGATAACTATAGTTAATTGTACGGTTCTAAGAAAGATGGAAGTTGTTACCAGAAATAAGATAAAGACCAAAAAGTTCTTGAGAATTATGTATTTTATGAAGAAAACTGACAGAATTGAACTTCTCTGAAGAATACTTGAGCAATTCTTGGGTGTTCTTAGAATAATTGTACTTTAACCAATTGCAACTGAAAACTCTAGGGGTCTGATAACTTTGGGATCATATGAGCTATATGTAATATGGAAGTAATTAAACCCAAGAAATGGTAAAGAAAATGACAACAGAATAACTACAGGATAGAAAAGCTCACAAAGATTTTAAAGAAAGAGCCAATGAATAAATTTCCTAAACATTGCCATTGTCCACAACAACCTCTGTCTCTGGGCAAACACTTTCAATGGAAGAGAACTGAACAGTTTCTTGGGGATATTTCAAACCTTGACCCATGATGCTAAACATATTATAAAACTGTAGAACAAGGCTTGTTAGGTGGGCAAAAGGAAAAAAGGAATTATTTGCTGATGATTATTCCAATCCGTATTTCCTCTAACCTTACTGTTTTCCATATCAAGTGTTTGGAGAAGAGAAAGGTTTAGAAAAGGAAGAGGAGAGGGGAGGAAAAAGGATATAGGAAGGAAGGGGATATATAGGAAGAAAGCGACAAAGATAAAATAAATAGAAAATGATGAAAATTGTTAGAAGGTTTCTACTGATTCTTCCTGAAAAACTAGAGAAAGTATTAGAGCAAATATTACTGGAGCAAATAAAAAAAAAAAAAAGGCAACCACAACAAATACCTGCCCCCGCAAAAAAAAAACACTAAGACTATAGATTTCCCTGAACTGGTCACTGTGGTCAGGAAAACGTTTCTATTTGGCCTTTTCCTTTCTCCTGTTTTGGCTTGGGAAATCATTTCTTGCTTCTTGGTCACAAAAGCCATTTATAGAGATAATAGCTTAGACTACCAACATCCACAGAGTAATCTGAGGATATTGCAAAATCCCTGCTGGAGTGAAAAGATTCAAGCTGACCATCTTCTGGCCTCCAGCGCTCATCCAAGCTGACCACCTTCTGCCTTCCTATCCTCAGGGCTAGTGGGTTACAAACTAAGGAGACTGCCTTCTTCCTTCTCTCTTTTGGGAAGCTACCCAAGAGGAAAAACAGATAACCTACAAAAGGGTAGGAATCAGTTTTCCTAAGATTTCTCTTAGCAATTGTTCATGCTTCACTGTACTGAAGGGAAATAATTTTAATGTAAGAATTTTATATAGTCATATTATTGTTTAACTATTAGAAAATGACAAAAAATCTACTCAGGCATATTATTTTGCCATATTAAAGTCATGTTGGAAACAATCATGAAGAAAGTATTGAAATAAGAAGATAAAGGTAAATGTTGTAAATTTTTTATAAAGTAACATTATCAAATACCTTGATAACATTTGTAATCTAGAAAGCTAGAATCAAAGAAAATAAAAAGAGAAAATGCATCTGTAACCAGCCAGGAATAAATTCTAGTAAATATCAACAATATGATGAATCATCATCTTGCAGGACAATCTATGAAATCAATATACTAAACCAGTGGTCGGCAAACTCATTAGTCAACAGAGCCCAATATCAACAGTACAACAATTGAAATTTCTTTTGAGAGCCAAATTTTTTAAACAAACTTCTTCTAACGCCACTTCTTCAAAATAGACTCGCCCAGGCCGTGGTATTTTGTGGAAGAGCCACACTCAAGGGGCCAAAGAGCTGCATGTGGCTCGCGAGCTGCAGTTTTCTGACCACTGTACTAATCTATTTGAACTAAAAAAAGAAATTGATCAAAATGTCCTTATATAAAAAACAAATTACAAAATTAAATAGCATCTCTTTAAATAAATAATTGTAAAATATAATAAAAATCATATACTACCTACACACTATACATTTCTAGGAATTATTCTAAACACAAATATTCAAGACTCTGAGGAATATTTTAAAACTAATGTTGGGCATAGATGAGCTGAATAAATGGAGTATATACTATGCTCTTGGGCGAGAGAACTGAAATGTATAAATATGTCAGGTCTTCCTTCTAAATTAAGATAATCCTAATCCATTCAAAATTTTTGAGAAATTTCATGCATTTACTCTAAATTTAGAATGAAAAAACAAAGCTCCAAAAATAGCAAAGTCTATGTAAAATAGAAAAAAGAAAAGGAAAATTGGTACATCAGATAGGTTCATACTTATACAGCCTTAGGTGTTCTTTTTTTAAAGAAAAAGAAAAAAATACTGCAGTATGTTATTGGCACAAGAACAGACAATGACCCAATGAAAGAAAAATAGAAAGCTCAGACGCAGTCCTGCAAACAGATTATATGATAATGGTGGCAGCACAATCAATGGGCAAACAGAAGACTCCTTAATAGATGGAGCTGGGAACAATGCACTACATGGAGAAAAAGAAAACTGGATCTCTGTGTTCATCTCATCAAGCTCCAGGAATAGACCATAGACTGGGTGGCTTGTAAACAAAAGAAATTTATTTCTCACAGTTTTGGAGGCCTTCTGGTTTCTAGACAACCATCTTCTTATAGCGTCCTTACATGACAGAAGGGGTGAAGGAGGTATTAGGAGTTTCTTCAATAAGGGCATAAAGTCCATTCATGAGGGCTTCACCCTCATGATCTAATCAGCTTCCAAAGCCCACGCCTCTTATAGAATGTCAATGTATGACTTTGGTGGAGGTTGGGGAGAGTGACACAAACATTCAGTCTATGGCAATCTCCATCCACATATAAATGTAGACTCTACATAGATTAAAGACTCAAATATGCAATATAAAACTATGAAGTTAATAATAGGTCATATGGGAGAATAACTTAGGGACATATTGGTGGAGAATGCTTAAACAAACCTCAAAACCACACACACAGAAAGTAGACATAACTTTTACATAGAACTTAGGGATTTTGTTCAAGGAAGGGCATAATAAATGAGAATCTGAGAAAAATAAAAGACTTGAAATTTCCAGTGTCTAGCACTATCAAGGTTCTAATACATAGATTACATTGAGAAAATCAAGAAAGAAAGCAGATAAATCCCAACTGAAAACTGGGCAAAGTATATGTTCCAGCAACTTGCAGAGGAGGTAGTATACAAAGCCAGCTAACATGAGATGTTCAAATTCATTGAAAAAATGAGCATTAAAACAATGAAATATCATTTTACAACAAAACTAACAAACAAAACTCAGTAAACTAGATAATTCCAAGTATTGGCAGACTTATGGGAATATGAGAGCCCTTAGGAATTGCAGGTAGAATGTGGACTGATGCGCACATTCAGAGAGCAACATTGTAACACATTTTAATAAAATATTTATATGTATGTAACCTAATAGGCAGCAACCCTGTTCATATCAAAGAGTTCTTCACATAGGTCCATAGGATTACAAAGCTTTATATATGGGACAGATGACTGCAGACATTATGAATGACACCACTGAGGAAATGGAGAGGTAATACATGGTGAATGCACACATAGTGAGCATATTACCCTTAGCCACACAAAAAATTGTAAAACATACTATGAGAAAAAATGGTAAGACATGGATAAGACCTACTCCAATATCATTTATATAAATTAAAAAATAGATATAGCTCCGTCCACCTGTGGACTGAGGAGTACCGGGTTCAATTCCAGTCAAGTCCACATACCCAGATTCCAGGCTTGATCCCTAGTGGGGGGCCAGCAGGAGGCAGCCAATCAATGATTCTCTCTCATCATTGATGTTTCTATCGCTCTCTCCCTCTCCCTTCCTCTCTGAAATCAATAAAAATATATTAGAAAAAATAAATATATATGAAATAGCAATACATTTTATAAAAACACTAGAGGCCTAGTGCATGAAATTCGTGCATGGGGGGGGTCCCCTCAACCCAGCCTGGACCCTCTCCAATCCGGGACCCCTCAGGGGATGTCCGACTGCCGGTTTCGACCTGATCCCTGGAACCAGCAGTCGGACATCCCTCTCACAATCCGGGATCACAGGCTCCTAACTGCTTGCCTGCCTGCCTGATTGCCCCTAACTGCCGCCCCTGCCAGCCTGATTGCCCCTAACTGCCGCCCCTGCCAGCCTGGTGGCCCCTAACTTCCCCCCCACTGGCCTGGTCACCCCTTAGTGCCCCCCCTCTACCTGCCTGATGGCCCCCAACTGCCTCACCTGCCAGCCTGGTTGCCCCCAAATGCCCCCCTGCTGGCCTGGTTACCCACAACTGCCCCCTGCTGGCCTGGTCACCCCCAACTGCCTCCCCTGCCAGCCTGGTAGCCCCTCACTGCTCCCCTCTGCTGGCTTGGTTGCCCCTAAGTGCCCCCCCTTGCTGGCCTGGTCACCCCTCACTGCCCCCTTCTGCCGGCCTGGTCGCCCCTCACTGCCCCCCCTGCCAGCCTGGTCGCCCCATGCAGCCTGCTGATCATTCGTTTGGTCGTCCCTCGCTAACCCCCCTGCCAGCCTGGTCGCCCCACACAGCCTGCTGTTCAGTTGTTACTGTGAGGGCATCGTGACCAATTTGCATATTACCCTTTTATTAGTATAGATAAGAACAGAAAGATATACCTTATGGTTATTGGGTTGTTGTTTTATGGGGTTTTTTTTGAGAAAGGAGTGGAAAAAAATAGGAATAAATAAAATGTACCAATAAATGAAATTGGAAAGGGATATTGTTCAGAGCAATGTTGAGTGTGTCCCATAAACTGAGGAATATGATTAAATTAGCTTCTTGTATAATTTTTTAACATATAAAGGAAAATGTACAGAACAAGAAAATATAAAAAGCAAGTACCTGAAAAGATAACACTCAAACTAAAAGAAATAATGAGTAGGGTGGTGTTCTCCATTGTTTGCCATCTGAAGGGATGCAGATTTCAGGCTTTTGAGAAAGCATGTTTAATGCCATAATTCTCCTCTGTTGCCTTAAACACTGACAATAAGGTAACTGAGACTTGCTTCATTTGAATAAGAATATCCTAGGTAGTTAATTTATTTTTTAAATATATTTTTATTGATTTCAGACAAAGGAAGGAAGAAGGAGGTATAAATATCACCGATGAGAGAGAATCATTGATTGGCTGCCTCCTGCATGCCCCTTACTGGGGGTCAAGCCTGCACCAGATCCCTCGTTCATAGGTCGACGCTCAACCACTGAACCATGCCGGCCAGGCTAGGCAGTTAATTTCTTTACTGAAAATTATAAATTATTAAAAAATCCAGTGATAAATTATTAAAAAATCTAGAGGCCTGATGCACAAAAATTTGTGCACTGGGGGTGGAGGGGGTCCCCTCAGCCCAGTCTGCCCCTTCTCATAGTCCGGGAACCCTCAGGGGATGTCCTACTGACAGCTTAGACCCGCTCCCCACAGGGAGCAGGCCTAAGCCACAGTCTGGTCTCCCTCTGCAGGAGGCGACAGGGCTGATCAGGGGAAGGCACCACCCCCATCACCCCACTGCTGCTGCCACTACCGGTCCTCGCAGCTGCCACAGCTGCCATCCTTCCTTGGCCCTCGCAGCCACTGCAGCTTTGTCTGGAAGGACATCCAGAAGATGTCCAGTCTATCCAGTCTAATTAGCATATTACCCTTTTATTAGTATAGATATTTAGGTCACAAGCATTATCATATCACTGTAATGGTGTAATGAATTATCCAATCATTCATTCCTTGAAGAAATATGTATTGAGGGCCTATTTTATCTATATACTAGAGACCTGGTGCATGAAAATTCATGCACTAGAGGGGGGTCCCTCAGCCCAGCCTTCCCCCTCTCACAGTCTGGAAGCCCTCAGGGATAGGAGGTGACCCAGTGATCAGGGGGAGGCGACGCCCCCCTCATACCTCTGCTGCTGCCACTGCCGGCTGCACAAGCCTCGGCCGGCCCTGGTCACCTGAGCCTCGGGCAGCCCTGGGCAGCTTGGCAGCCACCATCGGAGACTTGCCTGTGCCTCGGGCCAGCCTTGGGCAGCTGGGGGACTGAGGGGACTGGGGGACTCTGGAGGCAAGCACACAGCGGGGCTGAGGGGACTGGGCACTGCCATCTTGTGGCTGTGGGTGCCACCATCTTTGAGTGCATGGCAGTCAGTTAGCATATCCCCTCCTTATTGGATGTGGGTTCTGCCATATTTGAGGGCGGGGCAGTCAATTAGCATATTCCTTCCTTATTGGCTGTGGGTGCCACCATCTTTGAGGGTGGGGCAGTCGATTAGCATATTCCCTCTTTATTGGCTGTGGGCACCACCATCTTTGCGACAGCATGAGGGTCAATTAGCATATTCCCTCTTTATTAGATAGGATATAAAAAGCCATCAACTGGAATGCCATAACAACCAGAACAACCGGTCGCTCTGATACCCACCACGGCCAGCGAACCAGCCAATCAGGGATTCGGTCTGGCCAGCCAATCTCCCGTGGTCCCTCTCCCCAGCCGGTCCCACCCCTGATCGACCTCTCTCACCCCAATAGGGGCCAGGGCCAGACAGGCAACCTCCTGCAGCCCATCCCCCAGGAAGGCCCCACCCCCAATGGGCCCCCACCACCCTGATTGGCCCACAGCCCCTCCCCGGCCAACCCCGCTCCTGATTGCCCCCCCACCCCAACTGGGGGCAGGGCCCGCCAGCCAATCACTCACGGCACCTCCCCCCAGCCAGCCCACGCCCAATCCACCCCAATTGGGGCCAGGCCGGCCAGACTCCACCCGAGCACGAATTCGTGCACTGGGCCTTTAGTATATATATAAATATCACAGAAATTTAACAAGAACATACTCTACAGAAATAAGATGAACATTTCCATACTGAAAAATACAGATGATTTAATTATAAATTTAAATTTACAATTTGAAATTAATAGTCTTGATTTATTAGGCATGTACCTATATAGAATTTACTCAGATTTATATCATAATTATGTATTTGATTTACATCAATACATGTTTCAATGCTATACTGTAGCTAGACCAAACCAGCCTTTACAATCTATCTCATTGCTTCTTGAAATGTACATAATGCATATCAAGAATCTGCAATGGGAAATCCATTTTGAAAATAATCTCCTGACCATCTTTCCATGCCTGGCATTCTGGCCCTTATTAATCATCTTCCATAAATCTGGGCTTTGACACCACAAACAAATGCAACTTTATTAACTGTGAATCTATTTGGTGGCCTCTAAATGGCTCTCTCAAATTGCACTGCTCTCACAATGCAAGTTCTTTCATGTTGATTAAAATATTTTAGGGATACAAACAACAACAGAGTAACAGGAAATCCAGTCATTCCTTTCATCTTCCCAGTGGGAGCCAGGCAGCGCAACTTGACTTTCTTCAAACAAAACTCCTCTTTTTGTGGCTGAAGAAAGCTTTGGCAAACACTCATCCTTTGATATGATATGCACTTGACAAAAATCACAGAGCAAATGAAGCCACTGCTTTGAAGAAAATGCTTATTAGAAACCTGAAGCTCTTAAGTGCTCCAGGACTTAATGCTGTTGCCAGTGACATGAGGCCAAATGTGTCTGTGGTGTCAATTTAAAGTCAAGTCCAAGTGTATTGACTTCAGGGTTGCAGCTGCCACATCATTCCTTACTTTAATTGCAAGTATACCTTGAAGAAATGTTTACTTTTCAAGTATACTCTAGAATGGCAGTTCTATATTTCACTTCAGTGAAGCATACATTTTATTATTTAGGTAGAAAGGAATGTGAGAAAATCCTTGTTCTGTAACCTTTGATCAATGTCCCAGAGCCTCCAGTAACAAGTCAATTTCTTTTCCAAGTAGAAATTCAGTTACTGAGGTGAAATTGCTGGGGTCAAATATGCAGGGTCAAACAAGAATTCTAACGTGAGAGTTGGAAATCCTCATACACTTTCAAAACTCCCAAGGAAACAGATGGCACATTCAAATTAGGATAGTTTGAGGGGAGTTTAAAATGTACCAGGCAGGGATGGAAAGCCCAGAAGGAATAAGACAATACATCTGGCCTTTTAAGAGAAGGGGTGTCTAGACATTTCTGCATCTGACTCTCCCTGATGCTTCGGGCCCATCACATCTAGAGACATATTTATGTTTCCTTGTCTCTCTTCCCATCCCAAGGCTACTAATTTCCTGAATGATGTTATGTACGTGTGTGTGTGTGTGTGTGTGTGTGTGTGTGTGTGTGTGTGTGTGTTTTCATGGAGTTTTTTACATAGTGAATATTCAATGAATATGTTTATTGATTATTGGACAATTATGCTTGTTTAATATCTGCTGTAAGAGAATAATGAAACTTTGCATGAAAAATATAAATAAGAACCAAGACAGCACTAACTCCTT
The DNA here is from genome assembly GCF_027574615.1 of Eptesicus fuscus. Lineage (NCBI taxonomy): Eukaryota > Metazoa > Chordata > Mammalia > Chiroptera > Vespertilionidae > Eptesicus > Eptesicus fuscus. Next base: position 86,318,370 of record NC_072475.1, on the reverse strand, counting down.
TGCTGTCCTTTGGTGATCAGGATCTTACGAGAATTAATAATGATTTATAAATGAGTCCACTCTTACTTAGTAAAGTAAATGGAGGATTTGATCCAAGAATTTTTATCAATTAAATTAAAATAATAGTCCATAAAGGAAATGAATGCATGCATTATTAACTTGTCAAAATCAGTAAATCTCAGAAATGTAATCTTAATTAGGAGATAGTAAAATTGGCACACACAAAAGACTTCAATTTAAAAGTATAGCAGTGAAAACAGTAATAGCCAATAAGCAGGTGTTGCATGCCAAATCTGGAACCAATCACCTGTATGACCACAGGCAGTTCTAAAGTTCGTGTGGCATAAACAAAATAAGATGAGTCATGAGTTGGTGACTGTTGAAAGGGGGGGCGGTTTTCTATGCCAGCACTATCTGATAAAAATACAATGTGAGCCATATATGTAATTTCAAATTTTCTAGTAGCCACATTTAAAAAGGTAAAGTGAAATTCATTTTAAATATATTCTATTTAACTCAATATATCCAAAATATTACCATTTCAATGTGTCCCTAGACACCTTTAATGTGCTCTGTAGCCACACATGGCTAGTGATTGAACAACAGAATTCTCTATACTATTCACTTTTATACATGTTCAAAATATTTTTATAATAAAGAGTTAAAAGAAAAAAGTCAATAAACCCATGCTTATCTCTCTCTGTGGCTCAGTTTCCCCTTCAGTGTATGAGGGAGATGTACTGGTCCTTAGGTAATTTCTACGGTTCTTTCTAATTCCCTCTTTTCTAGTTTCCTTTTCGAAAGCATTCTCGTTCTGGTTTTTCACTACTCTATATAAAATTCCCTTTTTTCTTTTTAAAAAGGAAATCCCTTTATATTCTCAAAGAGACATGACCTAAAATTACCATTCTCTATTGTCTAAGGATTACTTAGGGGCAAGTGTCCATTTATGTGTAAAATAACTTTTATTTTTCTGCTCCAAGACCAAAGGTAATATATGAGCTCAGTTTACATTTACCAATGTTCTGTTCATTTAATTTTGCCTTTAATAAAATGAGATTTAGCACTCCACCCTGATGACAGATGTATGTTGGGAAGAGGCAGATTGAAAACACAAATATAAATAATACTACATGTTCAATAGGTGATTTTGAAGGAATAGAAATTAAAATACTTTAGGTATTTTTCCAATCATTTTTTAAAATGCAGTCCAATAACTTTATGGATTTATCTCACTTGTCCATCTGACTTTTTGTACTGTGATTTATAATTGTTCTTATAGAACCTCAGCCTCACACCATTCAAATTTTTTTAAAAATATTTTTTATTGATTTTAGAGAGGAAGGGAGACAGAGAGAGAAATAGAAACATAAATGATGAGAGAGAATTACTGATCGACTACCTCCCACATGCCTCCCACTAGGGATGGAGCCCACAACCCAGGCATGTGCCCTAACCGGGAATTGAACCTGGTTCACAGGCCGATGTTCAGCTACTGAGCCACACTGGCTCGGCTCAAATATTTTACTTTAAGAGAAAACTCCTGTAAATAATTGAATGTGTTTATTTAAAAATATATATTTTTATGAATCACCAAACTTCTGTTTATTTTTTTATTCCTCACCTAAGGATATGTTCTCATTGGTTTTAGAGAGAGATGAAGGGAGATAAAGAGAGAGACACAGAGAGAGAAACATTGATTGGTTGCCTCCTGTAAGAGCCCAACCAGTAATCAAACCCACAACTAATTATGTGCCCCGACTGGGAACAGAACCATCAACCTTTTTGGTGCACAGAACAATGCCCCAGCCAACTGAGCTACCTGGCCATGGCCAAACTGTTTAAGTTTGATTGTTTTAATGGCCTGCAGACCCATTCTGTTCTCTCAGCTTGATGCTTTAGGACCTACAGCAGCAGTTCTCAACCTGTGGGTCGCGACCCACAGGTTGAGAACCGCTAGAAGGGTCGCCTAAGACCATCAGAAAACACAGATATTTACATTACAATTCATAACAGTAGCAAAATTACAGTTATGAAATAGCAACGAAAATAATTTTATGGTTGGGGGTCACCACAACATGAGGAACTGTAGTAAAGGGTCATGGCAGTAGAAAGGTTGAGAACCACTGCTTTAGGTTAAGCTCACCAATAAGTATGCTCCTGTTGTCATTTTAAAGAAATTATAGGTGTGTCTTTTATTAATTCCAAATAGAAGAAATTGCACACTTGACCAATTTTAAGAGATCTTTATACATTAAAAATTCAGGCTAACTAAATATAGTTTACATTTTATATATGTAAAGGTTATTTGCAATATTAAAAAGGTTAATCACCAAAAAAATTCCCTGTAATTTTTTAATAGGAAACTATTTTGATGTACTTAAATAATAATTAACTTTTGAAAATCACTTTGTGCACAATTATTTAGGGGACCATTTACTACAATAAATTTGTTTATATTATTTCCAAAATTAAAGAGACAATTAAAATCTATAGTAATAGAGAGACGGAGTAAATGGCGGCAGAATAGAGATGTGTTCTGAGCCTGGTCCTGGGGCTGAGTAAGAACAGCTGAGGTTCGCACAGGGAATGTCTGTTGGCAAGCTAAGGGTCAGTGAAACTCCAGGAGAAGGTGGAGGAGTGCTAGGCAGGGTTCCCCTGACCGTGCAGCACCCACAGTGGCTGGGTCTCCTCCCGGAGCTGCGGGCTCAGTGGGGGAAACCTCGCCATCTTGCAAGGGAAAGAGGATTTTATTGGAAGCCTGACTTTTCACGACAACGGCAAACACTGAACAGCTGTGAATACCAGAGTACCGGTCCCCAATCAGCACAAACACGTGGATTCAAAGGAACTCTTCACTCCACCAAGGAAAGGTCAGATTTCGCCTGGGATAAGGAGAGAGAGAACTACATAACCAGACATCCGGAGAAGAGGGACCATGGGGAGACAAAGAAACATCCCCCATAGGAAAGAAAAGCAGGCATCACCAGAAAGGTAAGTAAATGAATTAGAGGCAAGCAACCTATCAGAGTAAGAATTCAGAGAAATGGTCATAAGGTGGCTGAAAAGAATGGAAGACAAATTCGACAATATGAGTAAGAACCAAGAGGAAATGAAAAAGAACCAAGAAGAAATGAAAAATGACATCGCTGCTGTAAAGAACTCAATAGAAAGCATCAAGAGTAGACTAGAAGAAGCAGAGGACCACATAAGTGAGCTAGCAGACAAGCTGGAAAAAAATACCCAAGTAGAACAGCTTCTAGAACAAAAAATTAGAGAGCAGGAGGAGAGCCTAAGGGAACTTCAGGACAACAGGAAACAAAACAACATCCGAATAATAGGGGTTCCAGAAGGAAAGGAAACTGAGCAAGGAATAGAAAACCTGTTTGAAGAAATAATAACAGAAAACTTCCTTGATATAGGGAAGAAAAACCCCACACAAATCCAAGAAGCTCACAGAGTCCCAAGCAAAATGAACACCTAAAGACCAATACCAAGGCACATTATAATTAAATTGGCAAACACCAATGACAAAGTAAGAATCCTAAAAGCGGCCAGAGAGAGACAGAGAGTTACATACAAAGGAACCCCCATCAGACTAGCAACTGATTTCTCAACAGAAACTCATCAGGCCAGAAGGGAATGGAATGAAATATACAAAGTCATGCAAAGGAAGGGTCTCAATCCAAGAATACTGTACCCAGCAAGGCTATCAATCAAAATTGAAGGTGAAATCAGGAGCTTCACAGACAAAAAAGGACTAAGGGAAATTATCACCACCAAACCAGCAATGCAAGAAATGCTAAAGGGTCTGCTATAAAAAAAAGAAATAGGAAGCAAAGAAGGAACACAGGGGTATAGAATAAAAATGGAGACAAATAAGTACCTATCAATAATAACTTTAAATGTAAATGGATTGAATGCCCCAATCAAAAGACACAGGGTAACGGACTGGATAAGAAAACAAAACCCATATATCTGCTGTCTATAGGAAACCCACCTCAGAAAAAAAAACGCATACAGACTGAGAGTGAAGGGATGGAAAAAGGTTTTCCAGGCGAATGGAAATGAAAAAAAACCTGGGATAGCAATACTTAATCTGACAAATTAGATCTCAAAGTGAAGGACATAACAAGAGATAACGAAGGCCACTTCATAATACTAAAGGGAGCAATCCAACAAGAAGAAATAACTCTGGTAAACATATATGCACCCAATACAGGAGCACCAAAATACATTAAAAAAAAAACTCCTGGAAGATATCAAAGGAGAGATTGACAGCAATACAATCATAGTAGGAGACTTTAATACCCCACTATCACCATTGGACAAATCCTCTAAACAAATAATCAGCAAAGAAACATCAATCCTAAAAGACTCACTAGACCAGATGAAATTAATCGACATCTTCAGAACATTTCACCCCAAAGCCACAGAATATACATTCTTCTCAAGTGCACATGGGTCATTTTCAAAGATAGACCATATGTTGGGACATAGGCAAAGTCTCTCCAAATTCAAGAAGATAGAAATCATATCAAGCATCTTCTCAGATCACAGTGGCATAAAACTGGAAATCAACTACAATAAAAACAATCCAAAAAAATCAAACACATGGAGACTAAACAGCATGCTATTAAACTTTTGCACTCGGATGTCGAGTGTGACTCGACACGGTTAGCATCGGTAGCAGCTCTTTTTATACTCTTTGAATGTGTCAATAATTTGAAATATAAAAAAATCCAAATAAATAAGTTTGTATGAAAAGAAACTCCAGTTTTTTATTCTACTGCCGCGCTTTGTAAAATCTGGGGTATTTAAAAAATTAAATCCCGAGTAGAATAAAGGAATTGAGAAAAAAGCAAGTGAGTGCAAAGGGTTAAACAATGACTGGGTTACCAAAGACATCAAGGAAGAAATAAAAAAAACATCATGGCAACAAATGACAATGAAAACACAACAATCCAAAATCTATGGGACACAGCGAAAGCAGTCCTGAGAGGGAAGTTCATAGTTCTACAAGCCTACTGCAAAAAAACAAGAAACAATGGTAATAAATTACCTAACCCTACAACTCAAAGAGTTAGACAGAGAGCAACAATAAAAGTCGAGTGTAAGCAGAAGGAAGGAAATAATAAAGATCAGAGCGAAGATAAACGACATAGAGACCAAAGAAACAATACAAAAGATCAACAAAACCAAGAGCTGGTTCTTTCAAAGGATAAACAAGATTGATGAACCTCTAGCCAGGCTCACCAAGAAGCAAAGAGAGAGGACCCAAATAAACAAAATCAGAAATGAAAGATGTGAAATAACAGACCCCACCAAAATAAAAAGGATTGTTACAAAATACTATGGACAACTCTATTCCAAAAAACTGGACAACCTGGACGAAATGGACATATTCCTAGAAAAATATAACCTTCCAAAACTCAATCAGGTAGAATCTAAACAGCTCAACAGGCCAGTAGCTATGGAAGAAATTGAAGCAGTCATCAAAAAGCTTCCAGCAAACAAAAGCCCAGGGCCAGATGGCTTCACAGGGGTGTTTTGCCAAACATTCAAGGAAGAACTAAAACCTATCCTCCTCAGACTATTCCAAAAAATTCAAGAGGAAGGAGCACTTCCAGGGTCCTTCTATGAAGCCAGCATCACCCTAATACCAAAACCAGATAAAGACAACACAATGAAAGAGAATTACACGGCAATATCCCTCATGAACATAGATGCCAAAATCCTCAACAAAATTCTAGCAAATCGGCTCCAGCAGTACATCAGAAAGATCATACACCATGATCAAGTAGGATTTATCCCAGGAATGCAAGGATGGTACAATATCAGCAAATCAATAAACGTGATACATCTAATAAACAAATTGAGAGATAAAAATCACATAGTCATATCAATAGATGCAGAAAAAGCATTTGACAAAATCCAACACCCTTTCTTGATAAAAACTCTCAACAAGGTGGGAATAGAAGTATCATACCTCAACATAATAAAGGCTATATATAATAAACCCACAGCAAACATCATACTCAATGGGCAAAAACTAAAACCATTTCCCCTAAGAACAGGAACAAGACAGGGATGCCCACTCTCACCACTCCTGTTTGACATAGTACTGGAAGTATTAGCTATTGCAATTAGACAAGAAGAAGAAATAAGAGGCATCCAAATTGGAAAGAAGAAGTAAAGCTGTCCTTATTTGCAGATGACATGATATTGTACATAAAAAACCCAAAAGACTCCATCAAAAAACTAATAGACTTAATAAATGAATTTGGCAATGTAGCAGGATACAAAATTAATTCCAAGAAATCTATGGCATTTCTATACACGAATAGTGAACTTACAGAAAGAGAGACTAAAAAAGCAATCCCATTTACCATCACACCAAAAAAACTAAGATATTAGGAATAAACTTAACTAAGGAGGTAAAAGACCTATACACGGAAAACTATAGGACACTGAAAAAAGAGATAGAGGAAGACGTAAACAGATGGAAGAACATACCATGTTCATGGATTGGTAGAATCAACATCATTAAAATGTCCATACTACCCAAAGCAATCTATAGATTCAATGCACTCCCCATCAAAATACCAACAGCATATTTCACAGACCTAGAAAGAACTCTCCAAAAATTCATCTGGAATAAAAAAAGACCCCGAATAGCCACAGCAATCCTGAGAAAGAAGAATAAAGTAGGAGGGATCTCAATACCAGACCTCAAGCTGTACTACAAAGCCACTGTTCTCAAAACAGCCTGGTACTGACACAAGAACAGACATATAGATCAATGGAACAGAATAGAGAATCCAGATATCGACCCAAACCACTATGCTCAATTAATATTTGACAAAGGAGGCATGAACATACAATGGAGTCAAGACAGCCTCTTCAATAAATGGTGTTGGGAAAATTGGACAGATACATGCAAAAAAATGAAACTAGATCACCTAGTTATTAATTATACTATACACAAAAATAAACTCAAAATGGATACAGGACTTAAACATAAGATGGGAAACCATAAAAATACTAGAGGAATCCACAGGCAACAAAATCTCAGACATATGCCAAAAGAACTTCTTCACTGACACTGCCCCTTTAGCTTCCATTTAGGGCAATGGAAGCTAAAGAGAAAATTAACAAATGGGACTACATCAAAATAAAAAGCTTTTTTACAGCAAAAGAAACTATCAACAAAACAACAAGAAAGCCTGCTCTATGAGAGAACATATTTGCGAATGCTATCACTGATAAAGGTTTAATCTCCAACATCTACAGGCAGCTTATGCAACTTAATAAAAGGAAGAAAAGTGATCCAATAAAAAAAAAAAATGGGCAACAGACCTAAATAGAATCTTTTCAAAAGAAGACAGAAGGAAGGCCAAGAGACACATGAAAACATGCTCAAAGTCACTAATAATCTGAGAGATGCAAATCAAAACAACAATGTGGTACCATCTCACACCTGTCAGAATGGCTATCATCAACAAGTCAACAAACAACAAGTGTTGGCGAGGATGCGAAGAAAAAGGAACCCTCGTGCACTGCTGGTGGGAATGCAGACTGGTGCAGCCGCTGTGGAGAACAGTATGGAGTTTCCTCAAAAAACTGAAAATGGAACTCCCATTTGACCCAGTAATCCCACTCCTGGGAATATATCCAAAGAAACTAGAAACACCAATCAGAAAGGATATATGCACCCCTATGTTCATAGCAGCACAATTTACAATAGCTAAGATTTGGAAACAGCCTAGGTGCCCGTCAGCAGATGACTGGATCAGAAAACTGTGGTACATCTACACAATGGAATACTATGCTGCCATAAAAAAGAAGGAATTCTCATCATTTGCAGCAACCTGGATGGAATTGGAGAACATTATGCTAAGTGAAATAAGCCAGTCAATGAAAGAAAAATACCACATGATCTCACTCATTTATGGATAATAAAGAACATTATAAACTGATGAACAAAAAGATAGATACAGAGACAGTAAAGCATCAAACAGACTGTCAAATTACAGGGGGAAGGTTAGGGAGAGGTGGGCGAGATAAGAGATCAACCGAAGGATTTATATGCATGCATATAAGCATAACCAATGGACGCAAAACTGGGGGGTGAGGGCATGTATGGGTGTGGGATGGGGGGGACAATGGTAAGACATGTAAATATATAATACCTTAATAAAAAAATTTAAGAGTTTCTAGCTCTCTATCCCTCTCCCTTCCTCTCTGTAAAAAATCAATAAAAAAAAAAAAAGTAAAAAAAAAAAAAGTAAGAAAGCCGAAACCGGTTTGGCTCAGTGGATAGAGCGTCAGCCTGCGGACTGAAAGGTCTCGGGTTGGATTCCGGTCAAGGGCATGTACCTTGGTTGCGGGCACATCCCCAATGGGGAGTGTGCAGGAGGCAGCTGATCGATGTTTCTCTCTCATCGATGTTTCTAGCTCTCTATCCCTCTCCCTTCCTCTCTGTAAAAAATCAATAAAAAAAAAAAGGAAAAAAAATTAAGAATAAAAGATAATAAATAAATAAATAAATAAATAAATAAATAAATTAAATTAAATAAAATCTATAGTAATATTTATTGAGTTAAATGTTATATTACTGTTGAGATTTTTTCCCCAATCATATTTCAAGCCTTGGGTAGATATAAGATTAACACAGTCTCTTACCTGTCCTTCAAATGTAAAGTAAGATGTTTTTGTATCAAGAAGTCTTTTTACTCTTCTAGCTGTTACATTAAAAATAGTGATTGATCAACCTTTGTAGCTTTAAAAATATGCTTTATAGTTAAATGAGAATTCAGGGAAGTCTTACTTTATGAGGTAATCTTATAAAATAATAAAATTCATAGCCTAAAATCAGAAACACACACACATTTTAAAAATAAATTTCTTCTCTATCACTCCCATGAAAGAAAAATTAATTAGAGAGAATTTTTTAGACAAACAAAAAGCATTACCATAAATCAATTGTTTTCTTTATGGTTTCTTCATTTAATCCGCTTGTCTGGTCTTTATTACCTGTGAGGTTCCAGCCATCTCATTCTACAACATTCATGAAAATAAAGATCCATTTCCCTTAATGGGACTAAAAATCTATTGGCATTAACAGGAACAGAAATCTTTATGCATTTATGGGAATAAAGGTTGGTTCTCAATTATGGGAATAAAGGATTGTTCCCCTTAATTGGCAGTCCTTACACATTCCATGGCAAAGAGAAGGTAAGAAAAGGGTGAATAGAATAGGAATAAAATTATGTTATTAATTATGCCCTAAGCACACATTTCTATTTATCAAATGATTAAAATATTTTAAAATACAAATATAATTAATTCAACAAGCAACTTTTCCTGACACCAATTTATCCTCAAGGGCCTCAATGTTTTATCATACAAGCTCAGCATCTGTGGCTCTTAGTCTGGCAGAAAGTTTTCTCAGATAATTTCTTTTTTAATGGAAGCAAAAGGAAAAACTGAAAATCCATGTTATGGCCTGGAGCTCTATTCTCTTTTTGTAACAAATCAGGTGCCCAAACACTGGGTCACCTTTGGGCCTAATATATTACAGAAGTCACCATGTGAAAAAGGCAAAATTTCCTTGAATGAAATGTCACCTTCTCTCCAAGAAAGCAGAGACAGTCCGACTTATATTCTCAGTAATAACCAGTGTCAGGGAAAAAATTACTGGATATGGTAACTCCAGAAGTAGCACCTACAGAGAATATCCAGTTGATCTAGCAAGAAGAGCAGGATATAAAATGAGGAGTTAACTTCAAGACCCAATTTTAAGCATGATCCATTATGGTCCCAAAATTCATGATGAGAAATATTCTCAAGGTACTTCACAAAATGGATTCTCTACCTTTTTAATAGTTTTTCCTACTTTTCCCTAAACATGCTCTCCTCTAGACATATATTTTCCTCATTACTGTCAAGACATACCTGAACATCTCTCCCAAAAACATCCTCTGCTCTCCAATCCAGGGAAAGGATTGTCTCAATACTTCAAAGCCAAAGGCAAAATCCAATTTTATGAAGCCAATCTTGACAGATCTAATCTAAATGGAATCACTCACAGATCTAAATTCTTGTGGTCTCTTCCACTTATTTGACACTTAAGTGCTGCTTTTAAAGTTCAGTTTGTTTTGTTGTTGTTTTTTAATTTATCTTAATTGTTCAAAGTATTACATATGTCCTCTTTTTTGATCCAGTTTGTTTTATGTTATTTCTAGCTTCCACCCACAACCATCAGCCTTTTAAGGCATTAGGCTTTACTGAATTCATCTTTGTACAACCCTCAACTCTTAGTACATCACCTAGCCTCCAAATGCATTTAACAAACGTTAAATGGATTTTGTAAATGGAGAAAGTGAAATAGTGAGAGTTAATATGATTTCTCCATATTGAAGGAGTTCATTGGTGAAAAATACAAAATTCTAATGTGAACTTAGTATTCTTTCCAGTAAATAATGCTGTTTTCCAATGCCACATAACTTTTCATATATATTGTTTAGTTGGTGTCCCCATTTACAAAAATGAAACTGTTCATACTGCCATTGATAACTGGTATCATTAATTTTTATGTGGCATAAAAAAAAAGACCTCTCAAATGTTACAGTAGAATAAAGGAGGAAGAACAATACACATGAGAGAAAACTTCACCAATCACCATTTCATTATTGCAAAACCATTAGAGCTTAATGAGCAGAGAGTAATGCAGGGTAGGTGTCAGTAATTAGGTAGTAGTGCAGTCAAGAAGGAATAACAGCAAATTCAAAAGGACATAAGAAATTAACTGAGGTAGCATCCAGTCACTCAAATATGTAAGAAGGATCTACTTACTACTACATAACACTAGTCAGTGGGATAAGCAATTACAAAATAAAGATATAGACATCTCTGTCAAGGATCTCTGGTAGAAAAGAGAAAATCTCAAAAAAAATGTATAAGTAATAATAAATAAATGAAATTGATAAATCATAAGGGAGGTGTAAAGAGCTTTGCCTGGTGTGGGGGTGGGGCAGGAAAACATGGCTAGCCACACAGGCAGCTTGTTCTCACTGTGCTGCTTAATTTAACACAGCACCCGGCTCTCTGTGGGCACTTAATAACTACCAGTTGGCAAATGGATAAATACCAGCGGTTGGGGGAAAGAGATGAGTGTGCTATCTCCCCCATAGCCCAGTAAGCTGGTGTGGATGGTGTGGGAGCCTCCTCAGCTGTGACAGCTACACAGTGACTCCCAGTGGTCACAAGTTGAACCTCATCTTTGACCATAGTATAATAGTACTGGTATAATAAGCCTATAATTTAGTATAGTATCATATATATAATCATATATATATAATCTAGTATAGTACCATATATATATATATATAATCCAGTATAACTAAAGTCACCATTATTTTAACAAACTTTGGTACTAATTCTGCTTAAAAGTGAAAAATATATCTACAAAGCACAATGATGTGAGCTAAATAATTAGTTCATTCCCAATCCCAAAAACTGGATTCTATGGTTTTAAACTACTTTTCTAATATGGCCAATGTGATGTTAAACTTTCCATGAAGCAGAATAAAGAGAAAATATATGTATTCTGAGAAATAAACACTGTTGTCTTCAAATTAACAAGAATGCCATCCTCAGGGAAAGACATAAAAATATTTTTCTGAGTTTTGTCTAAAACGTAGAGGCATTTTTACTCAAAACAATTAATAATTTGAAAAGAGTACCAAATTTACCCAATTACTTATAAACTATGTATACTCTCTTCCTTCCTTATAAAGAAAAAGAAGAATGGATAATTTTATTTTTGCCCATCATTACATGGATATTTTCATTTATGATAATTCTCCACCAATAAAAATAACTATGTGGTAGGTCATTCTGGCATTTTAGTATTTACTGTGTTCAGTTCAGTTAAAACACACACACACACACACACACACACACACACACACACACACACAAACGTGTGCCAACTATTTGTCAAAGGTTGTGCTAAGTACTGGAAAAATAAAGATGACTAATATACAACCCCTTCCTAAGAAGAACTTACCTTAGATGCTGTGGGGAAGACAAATCTCAATGTCTTCGAGAAGCCAGAGGAAATATGGGGGAAAAAATAGAAACCAACAGTTAGAGAAGGCATTATAGTTATAATGTCACCCTCACACATAAGTCATTCTTTGAGCAATTGTCATCTTCCTGAATTATGATTCAGGAGCCATTCTCTTCTTCCTGCATTTTAATTTCAATGAAAGCTATGAATTGACAACAGACAGAAGAGAAACTAGACAGCTAAGAGAAAAGAACAGTTTAGCTATATACTGAAATACTTTGAGAAATGCACTGCCAAGAGTGTAGCTAGAAAATTAAGTTCCAAGAAGCTATGTGTTACAATGTAAGTGTCCAAGGAGATTCTTCTATCCCCAAATGAAAAACATTGCATGAAATCAAATGATAATTCTCTCCTAAAATTGGACACTTAATAATATACTCTATGGACATCTGTTCATGTAGGCTGACCCCTACTGGTACAAACTGATTGCTGCAGGGAGAACCCTCAGAAAACTGACTTGGGAAATAAAAAGATCACTCCTCTCCAAAATGTAGTGCTATATAGTTTCCTAAACATGTACACTCGAAGTGAGATATATGGTAATATTGTCCTCTCTAAAAACGACATAAGCAATCCACAAATTTTATAATGAAGGAGAAAACAATTTAAGAGTGAATAGGCCTTTGGAGAGTCAGTACAACTACCTCCTTTAAATGATTAGGCATATGTTATTAATCTATATTGCCTATACTATTGTCACCACATATATGTCACAATTAGACAAAATTTTAAAGTCTTAATATTTGATTGTCAATTACTTATAACAAAGATTCTTTTCATTTTCTAATTTTATTTTCGTGAATTTTGACATACCGTAAATAACATAGCCTATGATTATGAAACACTTTCTTTAAAAAGTAATTTGTAAGTTTTTGAGTAATAAAAACAAAAACATTTACTATTAATATGTTAACTAAACAATAATTAAAAATAGAATTGACACTGCCAGTTAAAATAAAGAGCAGCTTATTTTATATATTATATATTACTAGAGGCCCAGTGCATGAATTCATGCACCAGTGGGGTCCCGCGGCCTGGCCTGTGGGATGGGGCCAAAACCGGCTCTCAGACATCCCCCGAGGGGTCCCAGATTGCAAGAGGGCAGAGGCCAGGCCGAGGGACCCCACCGGTGCACGATTGTGGCCAGGGAGGGATGCAGGAGGTTGGCCAGCCAGGGAGGGACCACAGGAGGGCTCCAGGGAGTGTCCGGTCTGTCTAGCTCAGTCCTGATCAGCCTCAGTCCCGATCAGCCAGACCCCAGCAGCAAGCTAACCTACTGGTTGGAGAGTCTGCAACCCTGGTGGTCATTGCACGTCATAGCGAGTGGTTGAGCTGCCTTAGCATATCATTAGCATATTATGCTTCGGTTGGTTGAACAGATGACTGGATAACCAGACGACCGGACACTTAACATATTAGGCTTTTATTATATAGGATTTACTTCTATAAATAGTGAAACAAAAGTTACAAATCAATGCCAAAATTATGTTTATGTTTAAGGAAAGATAATAAAAGAGTAAGTAAGTGGTTTTACACATATAAAACTAGAAGTCAATGGTTTTTTTTCCACCATCAATGGTGAACATAGATTAACTAAGATAATTCTTGTTATAATTATGGAGTTTGGAAACAAAAGTCACCCACAGGGTCTAATAAGAGGTGTCGTGTGTATTTTCTCATTCTTCTACATGTTCCTTCTTCCATTTTTCCCCAGGGTAACTGGACGAGGTTCTATATGTTAGATATTATTTTTCATTTTGCTTTTCAGAAAAAAACTGTTATTATTTTTTGCTTTTCTGCTATTTTTACTAAATGAGTCTGTAAGTCTTCCTATGAGGAGGTAGGATGGGAGAGTTACCCAAAGTGTGAGTGCAGAAAGGCATACTTTTTGTGTATTCCTATCTTATTTTTCAAAATGGTTATTGCTAGCCCCATATTAGAAAAAAATGCCATTATGGCAAATGACAATATATAGGCCATATGGAAATGATTTCACCATGAGGAATATGTGTTGCAATGTATTGTATGCAGTCCATGTAAATAGTAAACAAACCATAATTTGTGAAATATATAAAGTGTGTACCACTGGAAATGAAAATCAAAAGAAATGAGATAAATATATGCAAGCCATTTCTAGAGTAGTGGAGTTAACATGAAATGATTCTGTAAATTTAGGAATTCTTGAGGCTGTCCCATCAAGAAATGTCTAAATGATGTGAGTTCCTTTAAGCTATTGATCTCCATAATAAGACACTTTTCATTTTTTCATCCCCTTCTATAACCAAAAACACAGTAACTAACAACTAACTTATTTGTTAGTTTTAAAGAAAACCAATAAGTAAGCAAAAAGAGAAAGTTTTTCTGCAAAAAATAAAAGATTTGGTAAAGGAGAGACCAAGACAACAAATGTGTATTCTTGGCACTGTATGTCTGGCATTCCATTAAAACAACCCAAAATAGTTGTTTTCTATGAAACAACTAAAACTCAAGCTATGAATTTAGCAGTTTTGAACATTTCATACCACTTGATTTTTTTGCATATAATTAGAAAACCAATAGTAGTAATTCTAGGTGGAATGACCAAAGTTTGTATCAGATTAGAAGATGCGGATTTGGTTTCAATTCAATATATTTTTAAAAAAACACAATTTATAGCAAGCTACAATTTTCAGGTTATTTGTACATAAATTAAATTTATTTTTAGATTTTTTTCCCCTTTATAGTCTACTAGAGGCCTGTTGCATGAAGATTCGTGCAATAGGCCTTCCTTCCCCTGGCTGATGGAACCAGTTTTCCTTCGGCACCCGGGACCCAGGCCTTTGCTCCAGCCGCAGCGGAGAAGCCAAGCCTCTTCAGTCTTCAGCCTTCAGTTGTCTTCAGTCTTCAGTCTTCAGTCTTCAGGCTTCACTTAGGCGGAGCCTTCAGTCTTCGTTCCGTGCCTGCATATGCAAATTAACCTGCCATCTTTGTTGGGTTAGTTTGCATACTCACTCCTGATTGGCTGGTGGGTGTTGTGGAGGTACGGTCAATTTGCATCTTTCTCTTTTATTAGTGTAGATGTTATTTTAAATAACTTAGCTTCAAAGGCACTTCAAAAACTATCTTACTAAAATTCCATACATACATTTTCTAAGTTTACCCAAAGTATTGTCAACAGCAACTCCCTGAACAATAGGAGCCAATAAGCAAGGTGTGGATTGCAACAACTAAAGCCTCTTTCATATATGAACCTGCCTAATGAGAATCATGTCTGTTTATCAAAGAATATTTTTCCCACGCTTTTTGATCTTTACCTCTTACACCAGTATTTTGAGAATCTCTGGTCCAGTTCAATAGCTGTCAACACACAGGACTACAAATAAATCAATAATTCAGTTGCAAAAACTCGAATGTTTAACCTTTTGCACTCGGATGTCGAGTGTGACTCGACACGGTTAGCATCGGTAGCAGTTCGTATGTTGAATTGTATTGAATGTATCAATAATTTGAAATATAAAAAAAAATCCAAATAAATAAGTTTGTATAAAAAGAAACTCCAGTTTTTTATTCTACTGCTGTGCTTTGTAAAATCTGGGGTATTTAAAAAATTAAATCCCGAGTAGAATAAAGGAATTGAGAAAAAAAGCAAGAGAGTGCAAAGGGTTAAGACCATCAGTCACAGAAGAGACACATACAAACAAGCACAAATTTCCAATCAGCAAAAAAGTAGAATCTTCAGATGCAACAAAAAAGTGAAGAGCTAGAAATGCTTACTCCATATGTCCTAATTGCAAATCCCACTTCAAACTTCTTTTTTGTTGTTGTTGTTTCATATATGTTCATATTCTCCTCTTGCATTAAACTCATGTCAATGATCTATCACAGCAAATAAATCCAGATGGGAAAATAGAAAAATGTTCTCCAATTGACACTACTGAGTGGACAAAAGGGCTTATGTTTAACATCTACTACTACATAAATAAGTCTCTTAGGTACTCTTACATTCTCCAATTAAAAAAAACAACAAAAAAAAAACCTTTAATTTCAACATGTGGAAGATTCAGCTACATTGGGCTGTTATTTGTAATAGGTCTTACCCTACAATACTCCATAGAGTGATGAACAAATATATCCCCCTTAAAGTTAAAGAGTTTGGAAATTAAAACTATCTACCCAGAGGTAGATAAGTAAAATCTCACTTTACGAAAGCCTTCCAGATGTCTTTACATCCGCTGCTTTCCCTTACGGCCAAGAAGAACCAGTGCAGGAAACTGTGATATTTTAAATAATTCTCTTTCTGTCTGGCAGTTTTTCCTGCACAAGTCACAGTCTGTGTGTGATGCTGCTGATAGCTTATCTGGCAGACCGATGTTCACAGTCACATGCGTACTGTAAGGATTCAAGCATTTTGTTACTTCAGAGCTCAACAACTACCACTAAATGTAAACTTAGTTGCTTCAATATGGGAAATCATAACAGGCAGAAATTTTTCAATTAAACAAATTATGTTCTTTTTCAAACAGCCCCTAAGGCCAGACCCTTGGAGACAGTCAAACACAAATGTCATTTCAGTCATTTCACATAAGTTGCTAACACATACAAAAATCTGGAGTAGTCAACTTTCTTTTTAAACTGAATTACCTATCAATAATAATACCCTATAGGTACTTAAACCCAGTCTCATTATGTTTTATCAACACTCTGCCACTCACATCATAGGAAGACTTGCAGACAGTTAATATTCTATAAATGTAAGCAGAAGAATTTCCAAATTAAAAAAAATAAGTAGCAACTAAGAAGACAGTAAGTCAGGAGTGAATCCAGTACCACATAACAGAATGAAACCGTAAGTGTGATGTACGAAGTAGATAGGAAGGCAGGACTAAGGAAGAGCCAGTGGGTTGATGTAAGGTTGTTGCGTGCCTCCTGCCACCCGGGGCCGATGGGGAAGTTGTGCGCCCCTTGCTCAGTTGGATTGCCCAGATGACCTCTATGGTATTTGAACCTTTAGGTCATAAAAGCAAGTGATAAATTTAATTCCATCCTTTATTTCCCTCTCACTGACACGCAACATGATGACTTTTCTTAATTTCATGTGAAATTCATTGGTAACTTTTGGGAACAAAAAAATAATAAATAGTAATGAATACAATTTATATAATTTTAAAACAAGAAACAACATTAGAGGTTACTTTTCCCAATCCTCCCCTTTATGAAAAAGAAACTGAGACCCCAAGGGGTGACATAAATTTTACCAGGTCATACAATGAATCAGAGAACTAGGACTAGAACTTAGGTCTACTCCTGGTTTTACGTTCTTTTTACTATCCCACATGGTCACTCATAAGCAAAGCCTGTCTTTCTTGGTTTTGTTTTGTTTATGTTTCATTATCTCCTCCTTTGTGTTATCTGTGGAACTGCTGTCTATACCCTGGAGACACAGTCTGTCTCACTGGCCCACCTTGTCCTCCTGCCCCCGGGTTGTCAGCTGCCTCCATCACCTCTCCCGGCACAGAAGGCTGAGTAGTGTGGTGGTGGGCACCGTGGCCTGTGGTAGGGTCTGGCCCTCGGGAACACGCCTCAGACCTTCGTCCTTTCCCACTCTCACCGTTTCCGTCATCCAGCGGGCAATTGCTTGAAGTGAGTGCGCTGGTCCTGCCGCACCTGTACCGCCTGGTCCTGGAACTCCAGCCGGGCCTGCGCCAGGTGCCACCTCCCTCCCCTCCGCTCCTTCCATAGCCTCTCCATCCCCTGCACTGCAAGGCACTTCCTGGGGTTATTCTTCTTTATGGCAGTAGGTCTGCTGAATAAACACCAGTACATCTTCCTTGGTGTCCTTCCTAGGGATGAAACCACATACGTTTTTTTACATTGAACCATCTTACTGTCCCCCAAACCTGCCTTGCAACGACCTTGCTGTTCCTGCCAGCGGGTGAGGCGGTTGTGAAGGGCCCCCCCCCACCCCCCAGGGTCGCTCTCTGCACCACCAGCCACTGCGTGGTGCCCGCCACCGCATAGGGCGCGGCTGGGTCTGCAGGCTGCCGGGTCTGCGGAAGGAGCTGGGTGGCAGCTGTGCTCGCCCTGGGGGTAAGGAGGCCCACGGAGATGGTGGGGCAGCCTAGGGCTCTCTGGGATCCATTCTGGCTATCATATTGGAACAATGTCCTCAAAACAGTACCTCCTTTCATGCTTCAGAGTTTTTAGTAAGTTAGAAATAAACTAATATCGATGGGTTTTAACTAACAAGGATTGTTAGCTGTGGAGACCTCTCTTGTGTTCTAAGCAAGGGTTATCTCATAGTTACTTCTTTATTGGGTAATAGATTTTATTTTAGTTTTGTGTGTGTTGTTTTTTATCTTCACCCGAGGATATTTTTTTCATTGAATTTTTTAGAGAGAGTGGAGGGAGAGAGAGAGAGAGAGAGAGAGAGAGAGAGACATCGATGTGAGAGAGACACATCAATTGGTTGCCTCCCACATGCAGCCTCACCCGGCTGAGGATCAAGCCTGCAACCGAGTTACATACTCTTGATCTGAAATCGAACCCACGACCCTTAGGTTTGTGGGCTGACACTCTAACCACTGAGCCAAGCCAGCCAGAGGGGTAATAGACTTTAGCACAATTACTTTTTTGTAACATTGATACCAAACCCAATTTTGATGAGACTTATTCTATGATTTCTGTTTTTGGGTCAATCTGTATTAAAATCTTCAAGTAAAATAGAATTTCTAGCTCCAATTGTATGTGTTTGGCCTTGCAATGCCAGAGTACATTCAGTACTTGAGCCTTCCAGGTACAACATGCAAAATTTATTTTGAAAGAAAACTTAGAATGGGTGTTCCAACACAATGAATCAAATGCAAAGTTTTCTGGTGAGAATACATGTATGAATTTTTAAGATATTATGGTTTCCTGGGGCACATTTAGTATAGTTTTTGAGACCCAGAAGTTTACAGTACCTTACATTACAGGCAAAGAGGAGACATGGCTGGTTTTATTTTTTACTACTGTGTAAAATAGTTTACTGAGCTCTGTGTAAACACACATATCTTTCTAATAGCATATTCTGCTTTTACTGATAATGTATTTTGCAAACAAAGCCTTTAAGGATAATAGGTTCTCCAGACTGAGAACAGAAAACAGACTTCATGTCTGACTTGAAAGTGGCTGTGATGGAAGGTCAGCAGACATCATCAATATCCTGTGATTTCTCATCAGTGCCTCACAAGGCACTTACAATTCAACAAATATTTATTGCGAGTTTACTCCATATCAAACCAAACTCAAGCCTGGTTATTATTAGTTCATATGCTCTAATAAACAAATATAAAATAGTCCACAAGTGGAGATGCCTGGCCTTGGCAAAGGAGGAAACAATCATGGTAACTAAATCTGCATCTCTCACACCAAAATAGAAAAAAAAAAAAAAACTTCCATTTTTTAAGGTTCCTACAGAGCAAATTTGGATGACTGTCAAAATTCAAAATGAGATTATACTAGCTGGCAAAAAAAGTAAAATATTTTATTTCTGATTTTTACTTTACATGTTCTTTTGGATGTTTTGAACCTAATATATTAAATATGAACTCACTCATGGTGACTGCTTGTGAAAATCCTAAAGGTTCTCTTTTCTCTTAAAAGTTTTTTGTATTTTATATTTTTTTTAAAAAATCCATTAAGACTTATGCTTCTAGCAATAATCTTGTTTTCATTGAAAGGGTTTCTCTTGTGCACTCAAGGACCTTAAAACAAGAATGAGTTTCACAAATAGAAAGAAACTGAACAAGAAGAGAGAAACAAAAGTGAAACCCCAAGAAAGCCTATTCACCAATCACTTATCAAGTTCTTATTAATTAAACAATCCATGAGAATAAAGGTTAGATGGTTGATAATTCTCACTACACACTAGTTTTTAAGTGGATAGAACATTGGGTTTATAAACAGCCTGCTTTATCATTCATTTGGGCATGAGAAAATCTTTATGATGAATTAAATTGACTAACCAAATATTAACTAAGACTCTCCCCATATAAGCAATTCTAAGAGACACTGTACCTGGATATCCATTTATTAAGGGAAATGCCTTTAAAAAACACACACAGAGAGTTCAAATTCTAACTGTAAGTTTATCCCTAATATTTCTTACTAGGCTAGCAAGATAAAGCACATAAGAAATGAAATTGAACATCAGTTGACCTATAGGTTCCAGAGATGAAGTACATAGACTCTTTTAGTTTTGTATATATTGGAACTATTTTTATATTGTCTAATGGTAAGTCAGCAAATTAACACATGGGGATTTTAAAAATTAATTGGCACTTTACATATTACATTTTAAAGTGTTGTATTGAAAATAAATGTCTCTGAACTATCAGTTTAGCCTCTCAGTGACAAGTCATCACCTGGAAAACATGTGAAATGGCCAATAAAATTCTTTGTATGGTGCCTTCATTTGTTAGGTGGGTGAAAATATTCTAAAATTATTGAAACTGAGAGTCCCAAAAGAAATCAATAATGTTTTTCCTTAAATTTGGTTTTCTGTGGAAAATTACCTTCACATTAATCCAAGTTTTTTGGAAGTTCCAAATATAGGACAAATAAATACATTAAATGTAGCAAAAAAATACATTATTTTTCATTGTTTTCAAGAAATTTTCCTGACCTGTACTGTCTCACACTATACTGCACTGGACCATATTAGACAGGATGGACTTATAATACTGGAAATAAATTAAATCAATTTCTAGCCACAGATCAATAAACCAAATGTCTAATTATCTTAGTGTGGGATATCAGAGACAAATAGTTTATCACATATTTAAATTTAGAAAATATCTATTGAGTACCGACCATGTTCCAGGCCTTGGTTTATGTTCCATAGAGTCAATAAAAATCAAGGAGAAAAAATTTGACTTTGAGGAGCTAATAGCATAATGTGCAGGATGGCACAACTGCTAGAAGAACTATGCAACCCATGATAGAAGCACTAAATACAAGTTCCAGAAGAGGCTGGCTTGAAATGAATGGTTACAGGAGTTAGGAAAAAATTAGTCCAGATGGGGGGAAACAGGGTCAAAACTTGCACTCCTAGAATGGGGCCAGCATTCAGAGACCAAACAAAAATATACAGAGAACATGCTGGATAGCAAGTGAGGGCAATAGTAAAATGAAGGCCAGATACAATGATAATATTTACATGGAGTGAAAGAAAGAGAACTCAGTGAATTTCAGTACCTTTCACGGGAAACAACTGCCAGAAAGAAATAGGCAAGAAGTCTTTACTCAAGACCTAACACCCTGAGGGCAGAGGTGAAAATGGGAAAGACAAAAGTAGGAAAAAGTGATTCCACTTGGAGGATCTGAGAAGGCTTTGAGGAGGTATTATTTTAACTGAGACTTGATTTAGAGTTTCACACATTAATCATTTTGCAAAGAACCTATAAGTGCCATAAAAATCAGGTGTGTAAGAAAGATATTCTCATCACAGTGGGCCAGCTGCTGCAGCCAGCAAAGGGGCAAGAGTGCCTGCCACACAGATGTATCAGCCGGGTCCCTGGAAGCCAAGGAAGCTGGGTGAGTTGGGGGATATGCAGAGTGAGTAGGTGCAGAGACAGCCAGTATGATTGGGAGATTGGTAATAATAGAGGAGTAAATTGTTGGTGCAAATAAGTGTCTGTCTGTGTGTGTGTGAGAGTGTGTGTGTGTGTGTGTGTGTGTGTGTGTGTGTGTTTGCATGCATGGAGAAGGAGAGAGATAGACAGAAGATAAAGAAAGTGGGTTTCTCACTATCAAAGAAGAAATTTACAATTATAAACAAAGAGAAGAGAAAGAATCTTCAGAGGAATTTAAATAAGAGATATTATGAACTTTTTTACAATATTAGTTACATATAGATGTGTGTTTATAGATGTACTAGAGGCCCGGTGCATGAAATTCATGCAGAGGGGGGTGGTGTCCCTCAGCCCAGCCTGTACCCTCTCCAATCTGTCAATCTGGGATCCCTCTCACAATCCAGGACTGCTGGCTCCCAACTTCTCGCCTGCCTGCCTGCATGATTGTCCCTAACGGCTTCTGCCTGCCAGCCTGATCACCCCCTAAACACTCCCCTGCCAGCCTGGTCCCCCTAACTGGCCTCCCCGGCAGGCCTGGTCACCCCCATCTGCCCTCCCCTGCAGTCCTGGTCACCCCCAAATGCCCTCCTCTGCAGGCCTGGTCCACCCCCAACTGCCCTCCCTTGCAGGCCTAGTTCCCCCCCAACTGTCCTCCCCTGCAGACCTGGTCACCCCCAACTGTCCACCCCTGCAGACCTGGTCACCCCCAACTGCCCTCCTCTGCAGGCCTGGACAACCCCAACAGCCCTCCCCTGCAGGCCTGGTCCCCCCTACCAACTTCCCTCCCTTGCAGGCCCGGTCACCCCTAACTGCCCTCCCCTGAAGGCCTGATCACCCACAACTGCCCTCCCCTGCAGGCCTGGTTTCCCCCCCAACTGTCCTCCCCTGCAGGCCTGGTCACCCCCAACTGCCCTCCCCTGCAGGCCTGGTCCCCTCCAACTGCCCTCCCTTGCAGGCCCGGTCACCCCTAACTGCCCTACCCTGCAGGCCTGATCACCCACAACTTCCCTCCCTTGCTGGCCATCTTGTGGCAGCCATCTTGTGTCCACATAAGGGCGGCCATCTTGTGTGTTGGAGTGACAGTCAATTTGCATATTACCTCTTTAATATATAAGATGGGTATATATATACATGTGTTTCCTAGTTCTGTTTTCTGATAGATCCTGAAAGCAATGTCATCCCAATAGAAATGAACACATGGCGTACCTAGATCTTGGTTCCTGAACATCATCCTCCATTAAAATGAACCACAGCTTCTTGGGAAAATGTCTGGTTCTAAGTCTGGGATGAGGGACACCTTGTTATGCCAGATAGTATGAGGATTCAACTTGAAGGACACAAATCTTTGACATTTTGCACCAAAATAAATTAGAATAATGGATTATTAACCCATTTAATAAAACAGGAATTCATTAAGTGTACATATAATAAACTAAAAAATAATAAAGCCCTATATTATAAAGAGATAATAAATAAATGAATAAGAAAGAAAAGGTTCTTCCTTACAATAGCATAACAACTAATAAATGGAGACAGATGATGGAAATAGAAAATCAGCCATTTAACAACCATTATAGACTGATGGCTGATTCAGGTAAAAGTCATCAATGGGCCCTAACCAGTTTGGCTCAGTGGACAGAGCATCGGCCTGCAGACTGAGGGGTCCCAGGTTCGATTCCGGTCAAGGGCATGTACCTTGGTTGAGGGCACATCCCCAGTAGGGGGTGTGCAGGAGGCAGCTGATGGATGTTTCTCTCTCATCGATGTTTCTAACTCTCTATCCCTCTCCCTTCCTCTCTGTAAAAAATCAATAAAATATATATTTTTAAAAAAGTCATCAATGGATGCTAAATTCAGTTGGAGGTTTAATATGTAACAGAAGAATAGTGTAATATCAGAATTTCTCCTCACAGAAAAGTAATTAATTACAAAAGGGAGAAATGGAGACTTCAAAATGGAGAAGCCCTGTACACACTAATTTGACTAAGTGATCAAAATTAACATCACTAGCGGTAGGATGAGGATGACTCAACGTATGTGCTTCTATAAGAGCATCATTTCTCTGCTGTTTCTACCAAGAATGAATGACCTGACTATAATTAGGAGAAATCGTTTAAATTCTTATTGAGGATCATGTTATCAAGGTTAAGAAACACTGAGGAGCCCTCACCGGTTTGGCTCAGTGGATAGACCCTTGGCCTGCGGACTCAAGGGTCCCAAGTTCGATTCTAGTCAAAGGCATGTACCTTGGTTGCGGGCACATCCCCAGTAGGGAGTGTGCAGGAGGCAGCTCATCAATGTTTCTCTCTCATCGATGTTTCTATTCTAACTCTATCCCTCTCCCTTTCTCTCTGTAAAAAATCAAGAAAATATATATTTTTTTAAAAAGAAACACTGAGGAAGTGTTCCAGACCAAACAAAACTGAAGAGAAATGACAACTAAATTCAACATAGATTTCTAGATCATGAAGCAAAAAGAAACGTTGTGGAAATTATTGGAATTTGAATGGCATCTGTGGATTGGATGGTATATTGCATCATTGTTCACCTCCTGATTTGCAGGCTAGCTTGGAGAGGTAGGCTAGTATGGAGAGGTCGATAGTATGTAGGGACTATAGGAGTATGCCTTTGTTTTGGAGAGGTAAACAATGGAATATTTAGGAATGATGAGCATCATAACTGCAGATTGCTTTCACATTAAGACAGATAACAATGGGTATCTACATATAGTAAGAAAGCTGACAGAACACATCCAGAATCTGCAATGAGGGACTTCTTTGTACTATTCTCGCAACTGTTCTGCATGTGTAAAATAATTACAAAATATAGTTTAAAAATGAATTATTAATTTATATTTTTATTATTCAATTTTATTTCTATGTAGAGCCACATTCAATTGAAATGACAGAAAACTATTACATGAATTCTAGGTTTTCCCTTTCTCCAGGAATGTGTCTAAGCTGGTCAGAGTGTGTGAGAAAGCTGACATAGAAGGCATACAGGGCCTGGCACTCTTAATCTTATAATCTCACCAGTCTTTCCTGGACTGAGGAGTCCATCACCCCACCTTGTTCTCTCTCCTGCTATTACAGTTATTACCAATTTCATAAGCAATAATAGAAATAGACCTCATTAAAAATATCTCAGGGTACAGCACAATTCTAAAAGATCTTATGTGCAGAAAAATAAGGGATCCTCATGTGGAAGGTGTGTAAATGTCGAATCACTATGGTGTAAACCTGAAATGAATATAATATTGTGTGTCAATTATACTTTAATAAATAATACAAAAAGTAAAATGAGGTATTTAAACATAACATATAAATATAGAGAACTTCCCAAAATGGAACAGTTAAATTCTTTGTATTGGAAGAAAACCACAAGTCTTTTCACCTTGCAAACCTGTCTTTCCTCCCCGACTCATTGTTCTTGCTCCATCCCTGTTTATCTCTCTCATACATGAAATTCACATTAAAGTTAATGAGGTTGGAAAGAAATCACGCAGTGAGCATTTGAGGAGGAAGATGGTGAGAAGGTTCAGATTAATTCACCATGAAGAACAGCCACATTCTGTCACAGCTTTATCAGCTTTCATTCTTGCTTATGGAAAAACATCTTTCATATATTTTCCACAAATTAATTGGATTGACTTAATCCCAGCACAACACTTGTTCCCTTAAGTAGGTTAAAGCAATTGAAATATTAAGCTTTTATTGAATAATTTTAAAATTTTACTTGTGGAAGTAGCTTCTTTACTTGGTTCACATAATTAAATTTTATTAGCAAAAAAGTAAAAATAGTCCTGGCTGGGAGACTCAGTTAGTTGGAGCGTTGTCTCATACACAGATTCGATCCCTAGTTGGGGCACATACAGGAGGCAAATGATTGATGTTTCTCTCTCACAGGATGTATCCCCCCTCCCTCTCTAATCAATAAACATATCCTTGGGTGAAGATTAAAAAAGAGTAATAATAATAGTATGAATGTGCCTTGAGTTTAGTCTTAAAAGCCAGGACCTAAATTCAAGAAAATATTTCTTATCAGTGCATCAGTTGAAGCATAGCTTAAGATCTCTGTGGTTTGTCTTCTTGATCTAGTGATTATAGGATTGAATACACATTTGAGTCAGTCCTGCAAAGTTTAAAATAGTGCATATATAATTGTTTAATAAATAGTTTTCTTATAATATAGGTAGATTGTAAATAATTCAGACAAAACTGCCTTATCTATAATAAAAGGGTAATATGCTAATTAGACTGGACGTCCTTCCAGATGTCCTTCCTGATGAAGCTGGGGACGGAGAGAAGCCAGTCCAGGTCCAGGTGCCTGCGGGCAGCTGGAAGGAAGCAGCCCGGGTCCCAGGTGCCTGCTGGCGGCTGGAGGAGGGAATCCTGGGTCCCGGGTGCTGGAGGGAAGCTGGTGCTGGCAGCCAGGGGAAGGAAGGCCTATTCTTGCATGAATTTTCATGCATCGGGCCTCTAGTATAATAATATTGCTCAAAATATGCTCATCATCAACTTATATCATCTCATTTAGTTTGCCCTTGTAATATAGGCTGAATAGAAAGGTAATATTGACCTAATTTTATAAACAGGAAAACTAAGATTTAGTAAGGTTAAACCCTGGCTTAGAAGTCTAGCAGGTGTAAGAGTGAAACCAGGGCCCTGACGTCTGACTAGAGAATGTTGCTCTGTGCACTATTCTAAGTGCCTTTTGTTTTGTTTGTGTTGAGCTAACTTTTTTTAAAGCTTACTGTGTGCCAGGTGCTCTAAATTTATTAATTCATGTAATTCTTATGTCATGTCTATGAGGAAAACTATATTTTACGTACTGACTGAGTCCCAAAGTAATTAAGAACTTTTCTCATAGCCACTCAGCTTGCTAATATCAGAGCTGAAGTCTGTACCCAGAAAAGTTAGTCTGTGCTCTTAACACTACTCTCTACTATACAAAACACTCTACTCTGAGACTGTGGTTACCTAATTGGGAGTATAGGCTCATTGTTAGAAGATTATTTCCTGAAAAAGCATGTGAAGAGAAAGGAAACTGGCATTTATTGACCACATTCTTGGGCTAGACATTTGTTTAACTCAATCAGTATTTAACCACTAATAACACTGCATTCTATTTCACCACCGCAGCTACTCTATAGGATAGGTACTACTCTATTTGGCAAATGAGAAAACTGAAACACAGAGTTGTTAAATAATTTACCTGCTATCAGAGCCAGGATTGAATACTAGTTAAATCCAACCCCAAAATAATATTTTTACTTTGGTGCTTCTGTCTAACTCCGTTAAGTAAATGAAAACAAGATAGTGTCTGGCAATTCTTGGGCTAAAAATAACTCACAGACAGCTCTGCCCATTGCAGCGAAACTCAGGTGGGACTAAGGAACTTCGTAACATGTTTTGAACAGTCAACTTCTATTACGTTTTTTGCCCTAGTGTGGTCTACAACGTTAATGCAGGTTGCCGTACAATGCTTCTTAGTACTTTTCATTCAAAAGTTATTTTCTCTGTAATATTATGATAGATATCCTCATATCTCTTACATAGATAATTTGCATTTTCTTTTTTTTAAATATATTTTATTGATTTTTTACAGAGAGGAAGGGAGAGAGATAGAGAGCTAGAAACATCAATGAGAGAGAAACATCGACCAGCTGCCTCCTGCACACCCCCTACCGGGGATGTGCCCGCAACCAATGTGCATGCCCTTAACTGGAATCGAACCTGGGACCTTTCAGTCCACAGACCAACAGTCTATCCACTGAGCCAAACCAGTTTCGGCGATAATTTGCATTTTCTGTT
The DNA here is from genome assembly GCF_027574615.1 of Eptesicus fuscus. NCBI lineage: Eukaryota > Metazoa > Chordata > Mammalia > Chiroptera > Vespertilionidae > Eptesicus > Eptesicus fuscus. Next base: position 86,290,831 of record NC_072475.1, on the reverse strand, counting down.
TTTGCCCATGATCTTTTCTAGGGCCTGAAAGTCCAGATCTGGCAGTACATGGAAGCACTTTAATAAAGAAAGATACAAGCTGGTACAAGCTGTGGAAAAAAAATAGGCTTTGCCAGAGTCCATCCAACAGTTCACCTGTCATAGTCCCTCTGCAGGGTCTGAGATCACCTGATAGATTCTAATAACATAGCTGGCTAGTTCCCACTTAGTGTTGAGTCTCCCCCTGCATAGCAACACCTTTATATAACAGCAATACAATTATGTCGCATTCATCTCTGATGCTAGTACCTATCAATGAATAGGCATGCAATAACATGTTGAATGAATGTAAAGCAATCCTGAAAATGTCAAGTTAGTATTGCAATGACTTAACCAGTTTATTGATTCTTCTTGTTAAACTAATATTGATTCTCCTTGTAAAATTCATATTTATCATCAAGGAATCAGGGTGCACATGAGAAGTAGGTTTTCAATTATTGCACAAAGCAATGAAATAGCCAAACCTGTGATGAATCAGGCAGGCCTATGAGTGATCTTAATATGTTAAATACTAGTGGCCACCTCTGCCACTGCTACTGGGGCTTGAGGCGCTGATGGAAGCTGCGGGACATGCCCATGACCTACCTGCCCCGGTGTGAGTGGCCCCGAGTGGGCAGCGCGTTCCATCAGCGGCCAGCCTGGCGCATGCACGTGGAGGTGAAGTCGCTGGTGCCTGCTTTCCACAGGCCTGATCCCCCGAGCAGCCAGGGATGAGCTGGTGATCCCAGCGGCCTGACAGACAGCCTGGTCCTTCTGCCACCCACCCTGATTCCCCTGTTCACCATTGCTGATCCATCTGAGCCTGCAGGCCATGGGCAGGGACAAAGAGGTCAGCTGTTCAGCCTGCTTGCCAGTCCCCAGTCCCACCCCGTCCTGCCCCATTCATGGGCCGGGGGGGTTGGGGGGACCAAGAGGTGCGGTCGTTTGGTCGTCACGAACACTGGCTTTTTATATATATATATAGATAGAATAAACTTGCTTAATTAGACCTGCTTTCTTATTTAGCTAAACTTTTTCCAGCCCAGTGAAGCATACCTACTTCTCTTTCAGGTAATTGTCAGTTACACAGCAGTAAATATCAACACAAAGCAGATTTTTATTGTAGATCACGCAGGGAGAAGAAGTCAGAGATATTTAACTGCAGCAGTGTTTGACTGTATTCTGCGCAGTGAGAAAACCTGAAGTCATTTTCAAGGTCCACCATTTCTTCTTTTCAGTTGGGTCAAGTTTCTAAACTTACTAAATCTCCATTTTTTGGCTAATGAAAAGAAAATAGGATTCTACCAAATCTCCTCTCTACCTATTCCAGGACTTCTGTGAGGATCAAATGAGATAAGGCATGGGAAAATGCTTCACAGACATTTGGTTAAAGTATAAAATGTTTGCACGTGGCTATAAAGCATGTTGTGTCCCTGGGCTAAAGAAACTCCAAGGAGGCTAGCCTGTAACTGGTTTGGCTCAGTGGATAGTGTTGGTCTGTGGACTGAAAGGTCCCAGGTTCGATTCCAGTTAAGGGCATGCACATTGGTTGCGGGCACATCCCCAGGGGGTGTGCAGGAGGCAGCTGGTCGATGTTTCTCTCCATTGATGTTTCTAGCTCTCTATCCCTCTCCCTTCCTCTCTGTAAAGAAACTCCAAGGAGGCTAGCCTGTAGGGAGAGGAAGCTGGGCATTGTTACATGACATCATTACCTGGCACCCACAGTGACCTTTTCCACACTGGGCTGGGCTGTGGACTGCATTTTGTGCCATGGGGTCTTGGCAGCATTGGCTGTGATTTGGTGGGGTGTCACTCCGGGGTGGTGGCGGGGCCTGTGTCCCACTTGGGGGAAGCCGAGTGTTGCTTTATTGGTGCCAGGTCCATGGTGCCCATTTATTTTTAAATGGCCAGTGCGCATCATGGCAGCTCCTGCATTGAGTGTCTGCCCCGTGGTGGTCAGTGCAGGTCATGGTTACCGATTGGATGGACACTTAGCATATTAGCCTTTTATATATATATAGATTAGTGTTTCCTGATTGTAGGAAGTACAGCACCTCTATTGGGAGTTCTCTCTCATTTGTTACATGCAGAATAAAATCTCTCATACAACTTCCATATATCACATATCAAATAAGTCAATTTAGACACAGGAGCCATTCAGTTTTCATGTATTGGGCCATATTCAGTTTCTCACCCAAAGCTCTCAACAGAGAATTAGAAGGTTTACTATCACTCAACTTGTTTTTTTAATTTATTTTTATTTTAAAATCTTTATTTTTGAAAGTATTATATATGTCCCCCTTTTTCCCCATTGACCATTTCTAGATGGCCCTTGTGCCTGCCTTTACTACCCTACTGTCTGTGTCCCTGGGTTATGCATATATGCATATAAGTTCTTTGGTTGATCTCTTCCCATCCACCCCTACCTTCCCTCTGAGATTCCACAGTCTGTTCCATGCTTCTATGTCTCTGGATCTATTTTGTTCATCAGTTTATTTTGTTCATTAGATTCCACATATGAGTGATATCATGTTACCAGATCACCCTAATGATTAAGATGTTATATTGACAGCAAGAAAATAAAAACTAAAACCTACTCTAAGAAATTAGGTCTGCAACACTATTTCTTCAATGACGTCTACATATTCTACTTTTCTGTACCTCAACTCTACATCTCTTTTCCTTCAGGACTACCCATAATACAGTAGACAACTACAGGAAAACAAAAGGCACTAAAATATTTATGTTAAATCATAGCATACCTAAAAACAAAAATATTTTCCCAATTCTAATAAATAGAAAGTTAAGGAAAATTCTCAATTTTGCTAGTAATCAGAGCCTGAGACTAGCCTAATGTAAAATAATATGTATGTTAATTCTATGTGCAATATAATAAGAAGCATGGTCTGCCAAGTGTAGTCTTTGACTTTTAACTAAAGCAATTGCTATAAGATGATTTCATTTTTTAACATTAATTTTTCAGGAAATGGATCTATACTGCAGAAAGCCACAAAAAAATGATAAATCAATGTATTATATAAAATTAAATGGGTAGTTTGAGTTTATAATTGTTTTACATTTTCTAGGTTGTTCAGAGCCAGTAATTTTATAGCAGTATAAAGGTATGAATATACTTAAATTAACAATACTTGTTAGAACAAAATTCTCTTAAAAGTAATTTGCTTATAGAGAAATATTTATTTGTGTAGACAGGGTGTCCTGAGCCCAAAGAGGGCAAGAGGGGCTTAATGAGGCAAGGAAGGACTGCTAACTCTGGCCATCTCTTTTTTACTTGATGCGGGTAGCAAAAGCAAAAGGGTTAGAATCCCATCATTATAGATGTGAAACTAAATACAATATGTGGTGGAGATAAACATAATAGAAAAAGAGTAAATATTGAATGAGTGTACTATGATCAGACCCTATTTAAGAACTTGTAAAGCACTTCCACCTGAGAGTTTAGAAGAACAGATGTTAAATTCCACTGATCTAGTCCCATTCATTTGTTCTATAGATAAAGATACTTAACCATAATGGAGCGATAATTCTCTAAAGAGGCAAAACTGGTTGGTGGCAGAATTATCACTAAAACCCAGGTTTCCTGGTCCCCATTTTTTTACCACTACACCATGATGCTTCAGAGAATAGTTTTCTTAATGTGTTTAGGCAATTGAATAAATTGTGGTAAAACTAGATATTGCAACTTTCTATTGCCAAATAACTTTTAAATCCTTATATGTTTGGTTAGCCATTGTACTAAACTGATCAGGAACAAAGGAAACAGCAAAACACAGAAAACCACACACACAAAATATAATATTTCTAGATTGTGCTATTAACTAGAGATAACATTCTTTAATATATATATATATATATATATATATATATACACATACACACACACACACACTAGTGGTCTGGTGCAAGAAATTCGTCCCTCAGCCTGGCCTGCACCGTCTTGCATTCAGGACCCCTCAGGGGATGTCTGACTGTCAGCTTAGGCCCGATCCCCAGGTGTCCAGGCCTAGGTTGGCAGTCGGATATCCCTTTCACAGTCCGGGATCCCTCAGGGGATGTGGCAGTGTGCCAATGGCAGGCGGCCAAGGAGAAGCCTGAATCAGGGCTGGTTGCTGCTCATGCTCATCCCGGCCCACTGCGCCTGCTGCTGCAGAGTCAGGAGAGGCTCCTGCCATGGCAGCTGCACTCGCCAGCTGTGAGCCACCTTCTGGCTGAGTGGCACTCCCCCTGTGGGAGCACACTGACCACCAGGGGGCAGCTCCTGCATTGAGCATCTGCCCCCTGGTGGTCAGTGCGCATCATAGGGACCAGTTGTTCTGGTTGTTCTGCGGTAATGGTCTCTTAGACTTTTATTATATAGACTAGAGGCCCAGTGCAAGAATTTGTGCACCAGTGGAGTCCCTCAGCCTGGCCTGCATGATCTGGCCAAAACCAGCTCTCCAACATCCTCTGAGGGGTCCCAGATTGTGAGAGGGCGCAGGCCAGCCGAGGGACCCCACTGGTGCATGATCAGGGCCAGGGAGGGACACAGGAGGTTGGCCAGCTGGGGAGGGACTGCAGGAGGGCTCCAGGGCATGTCCGGCCTGTCTCGCTCAATCCCAATTAGCCAGACCCCAGCAGCAAGCTAACCTACTAGTCGGAACGCCTGCCCCCTGGTGGTCAGTGTACATCATAGTGACTGGTCGACCAGTGTCAGTGCACGTCATAGCAAGAGGTTGAGCGGCCTTAGCATATCAACCAGACACTTAGCATATTAGGCTTTTATTATATAGATATATATATATATGTGTATGTATGTGTATGTGTGTGTGTGTGTGTGTGTGTGTGTGTGTGTATTCTAATTCATTTAGGATCAAGCCCACAACCTAGACGTGTGCCCTGAACAGGAATCAAACTGTGACCTTCTGGTTCATAGGTCAATGCTCAACCACTGAGCCCTGCTGGCTGGGATAGAGATAGCATTCTTTACTTTAAAATTGCATGTAGATTTTTATAGTTGAATTTAGATGAATAATAAATACAACTCGTTGTCTGTATCTGAAAAGTTTTCTCTTTAGTGTAAAATATTCTTGTCATCTCTATATTGTATATCATTTTTCTCTAACATTTCAAAAATAGTGCCTTTGCTGTGTCAAATGTTGTGTAACCAGGTTTTTAGTAATCAGACACATTTAAACTTGGTCTTAATGAATAAATAAGAGTTTTCTGGGCAAAGAAGCTAATAGGAAAAAAAAAGAGTATTCCCTGGAGAAGAAATAACCCAAGCAATGTCCCAAGTTATGAAAGTGATGAATTGGAAAGAGAAGGACACATGGAAGAGTCTATGAGGGCTCGCGCAATAATCTAAGTGAAGGATGTTCAGTAGAGAACACTGATAGTTGGATAGATTAGAGCAATTCAAGAAAATTCTGGTCAAAGCATCTGTCTACATTACTTAGGGATGAACTACATTTGGGTGAAAAAATGATAGTTGTTGAGCATGACATCAAGTTTATAGCACAGGAAGTTCTTTGGCTGGTGATGCCTTAACTGAAATGAAAGAAAACAAGAGAAGTAGATTCGGACTTATTTGGGTTATGGTTCTCAAAGGAATACTCATGTGTTTGCTTTGCTGAGCTGAAGATTTAGATTTAAGGATTCCTAGCATGTTGGTGGCTATGGTAGGCAGGCTTCTAAGTTGCCCCCTAGTGATTCCTGTTTACTGGAAATCATATCCTTCTGTATGTAATTTCTTCTGCTTGAGAGTGAGATGAACCTAGTAATTTGCCCCCAACTGATAAGATATAGTGAAGGCAATAGTATATTACTTTCATAATTAGGTTAGAAAAATTACAACTTAACTGAAACCGGTTTGGCTCAGTGCATAGAGTGTCAGCCTTCGGACTGAAAGGTCCCAGGTTCGATTCCGGTCAAGGGCATGTACCTTGGTTGTGGACACATCCTCAGTAGGGGGTGTACAGGAGGCAGCTGATCGATGTTTCTCTTTCATCGATGTTTCTAACTCTCAATCCCTCTCCCTTCCTCTCTGTAAAAAATCAATAAAAATGTATTAAAAAGAAAAATTACAACTCCTACTTAGCTAACAGATTCCCTCTCTTTCTGGCTTTGATAAGCAAGCTCCATGTTGGAAAAGCCCACATGGCACAAAGAACAACCTCAAGCCAATGGGGAGTGAAGAGCTGAGGTCTCTGTCCAACAACACTTAAAGTACTGAATCCTGCCAGCAACCATGTAGATGAGCTTCAAAGGGGATCCTTCCCTAGTAAAGCATTGGCCCTGTGAGACTCCAACTCTGGCCAGCACCTTGATTACATTCTTACAAGAAACCATTGATGCAGAAGACCCAGCTGAACTGTGTCCAGATTTCTGACCCACAAAAATGTGAGGTAGTAAATGTATGTTATTTTAAGCTAATAGGTTGTGATGTAATTTGTTTCACAGCAATAGATAACTAATACAGCACATAGTAGTTAAAATCATGGGAGCAAATTAGATTTAAAATAAATAATGAGTAACCCTAGGACAAATCTTTGATGGAAATCAAGAATGTCTTTGGGTTACTGTCCTCTCTTTCATTACCATTTCTGGGTCCCAAATTCTCAGTTCTTTTATCTGTCACTGACCTCCTTGTCAAAAAGGGAACTCAATCTACCAAATTTATTACTGATCTATACTAATAAAAGGGTAATATGCTTATTAGACTGGGAGACCTTCCGGGAGACCTTACAGACGTCCTTCCGGACAAAGCCATGGTGGTGGGGCCAAGGCAGAGGCAGTTAGGGACAAGCAGACCAGCGGGGGGAGGGGGGAGAGCAGTTGGGGGCAATCAGGCCGGGGGGGGGGAGCAGCTGGGGGTGAGCAGGCTGGCGAGGGGTAGTTGGGGACAAGCAGGCTGGTGGGGACTGCAGTTGGGGGTGAGTAGGCCGGCAGGCGGGAGCAGTTAGGGCAGGCAGGTCAGCGGGGGAGGCAGTTGGAGGCGAGCAGGCTGGCAGTGGGGCAGGGGCAGTTGGGGGCGAGTAGGCTAGAAAGAGGGGGGGGAGTTGAGGGTGAGCAGACTGGCAGGCAGGGGCAGTTAGGGTAAGCAGGTCAGCGGGGGAGGCAGTTGGGGGCGAGCAGGCCAGAAACAGGGGGCAGTTGGGGGCAATCAGACCTGCGGGGGGCAGTTGGGGAAGAGCAGGCCAGCAGGGGGGAGAAGTTGGGGGCGATAGGTTGGCAGGGGGGGATTTGGGGACAAGAAGGCTGGTGGGGAGCAGTTGGGGGCGAGCAAGCCAGCAGGGGGGCAGTTGGGGGTGAGCAGGCCAGTGGGGAGGGCAGTTGGGGGCAAGCAGGCTGACAGGGGGAACAGTTAGGGGTGATCAGACCAGAAGGGGGGGGCAGTTGGGACAATCAGGCCAGCAGGCAGAGTGGTTAGGGGCAATCAGGAAGGAAGGCAGGTGAGCTTTTAGGAGCCAGCTGTCCCGGATTTCGAGAGTGGGTCCCAGATTGGAGAGGGTGCAGGCCAGGCTGAGGGACACATACACACACACTCTCCCCCCATGCACGAATTTCATGGACCAGGCCACTAATAAAGTATAATTTGGTCATAACGTAGGGGAATATTTATATTTGAAGAGAGAAGACAAGGAGAAAGTCTTTAATGCTGATATATCAAGCACTGATATTTATGGGTAAGGATTTTACCCTGTCTCACACAACCTCTCAGTCATTCCACATGGCTGACTGCCTTTTATTTCTGAATTAACATATGAACTTTTGTCTTCCCATGAAATAGTAATTGTAATTTTTGTTTGATTCCTGGTTTAAGATTGTGGTTTAAGATTCTCAAGGGTGAGTTAACCTTTTGCACTCGGATGTCGAGTGTGACTCGACACAGTTAGCATTAGAATAAAGGAATTGAGAAAAAAGCAAGTGAGTGCAAAGGGTTAAGTTTAAATTTATATCAAAACAATGCCATGAGTACAATACTTGTGTGAAATATCATTGACTTACCAGATTGATTTGGAAGCTCCATGTTGACATTGCCCAAGGGTTCATAGTAATATCAGGCCGCTTCTGCATGCTATCCCAAAGCACAATGTGTAAATGAATCAGCAGAGAACTTTATTTTATTTATTTTAATTTTATATAGCTACCAGAATGTTTCATTATAATTCTTAGTTAAAATATCATGTAGTGTATTTTTATACTAGTATCATATTATACATTCAGGGGCAGACTTTCCTGGAAATTTTGATTTCTCTGAAAGTAAATCAAAACATATTCCAATATTATTACTTTTTTTAGGGAACTATAAGCCCCAGAAGGGGTTTGAATTGATAGCAAGTGAAACCATGGTTTCTCCACTAATGCTAGCCTCTAGCAATGACACACACCAAGAGATTATGGATGCATGTGATACATATTTTATTAGCTACTAAATGACTCTGCAGTAAAAGGAAATTAAAAGGAAAATCGAAATCATCTAAATGCATAAAACTTCATAGATTACTAATATCTCTACCAAGATAGTGTTAAGAATTTGCCACATTCTTTTTGTTTTGTTTGTTTTGTTTTATTTGTTAATCCTCACCCCAGAATATTTTCCCATTGATTTCAGAGAGAGTGGAAGGGAGGGAGAGAGACAGAGAGAGACACAGAGAGAAACATTGATGTGAGAGAGACACATCAATTGGTTGCCTCCTGCACACACCCTGACCAGGGCTGGGAGCGGGGCATGGGAGCCTGCAATCCAGACATGCGCCTTTGCCCGGAATCAAACTGGGACCCTTCAGTCTGTGGGCCGACACTCTATCCACTGAGCCAAACCAGTTAGGCCAAGAATTTGCCACATACTTATAAATAAAAATACAACTTTAGAGTACAAACAGTTTAGAATAGTTTATAAAAGTATCATTCATAAAGTCCATGTTTATTCCACCAAAAGAGGGTGAAAAACTCATGAGATCACATCATATATACATCTTGGAGCACGCCTGTCAATGAAGCAAAATCCTAACAGCCCTTCAGAATTACCTCTTGATTTTCAAAATTTTGATTCCTAATTTCTGGACACAGAGGTTGTGATTCATAGTCTGGGATGGAATCCAGGCATGTGTGCTCTAGAACACTTTTTATATGATTCTATGCACAACCCAGGGTTAAAGGATCACAGGTTATTAGGATTTATGAATGTAAATCATTCTACTTCAGCAACTGAGGTGTCAATACTAGGAAAGAGCAAGCACTGCAGGAGAGATGAGAGGAATGCACATATGCAGATATTCAAACAACTTCTCTGCCAACCAATTCCATGACTCTTGAATCTTCCCAACAAATTATGGACCAATAAAAAGGGTCAGAGTGTGGAAAAAGACTAAAGATATCATAAGGAAAATATCTTTGGGGAAAGTCATTTTCACTCATCTAATGGAAAGATGCCTTTCTCCTCACATCAAACCTTTCAAAGGGCAACATGTTTCAAAGTGAGCAACTTTGAAATGTATTCTCTGGAGTTGGGTGACATAGAGGACGGGTGCCAAATTATGATTGAGATGATTAAACAAACAGTTACCTGGGTTTAACTCCAAGACAATCTAGAAATGGAAAAAGAATATGACAACTACCTTCAAATAGATGGTCACTAGGCTGCCATCTCAAAGGTGACCAGGGAATAAGGGTTGGCCTGGGGTCACCTTGGGTCCTATTTCATAGGACCCTTCTAATTAGCAAAAAGATCCCATCCAAAAAAGGCCAGGTTTATCAAATTAGATGCCCAAGACCTGAGTGAAGAGCCTGAGTCTTTATGAACTCCCAGAGAGAGATTAGTAGTTTGGCTCAACCCGATGGTGAAGATAAAAGATTTTGATAGTGAATCAAGTTCACAGTTGTTTTTCTTTTATTAATGTAGCACTAGACATTTTATTAACCAATTTGAGATCATGTTTGAGACATAAAGTTGATGGAAGTCCTAATAGAATGGTAGAAAAGTCATGGTGCCCTGGTCAATGTAACTTAGTTGGGTGAGCATTGTCCCATGCACCAAAAGGTTGCCAGTTCAATTCCTGGTAAAGGCACATGCCTGGGTTGTGAGTTCAATCCCCAGTAGGGAGAGTGCAGGAGACAGCCAATTGATGGTTCTCTTTCATTGATGTTACTCTCTCCCTCTGCCTTACTCTCCCTTTTAAATGAATGCATTTTAAATGGGCCTTAGGAGACAAAATAAAGTTGCCTCTTAGTTAGGTCTTATGATATGCTTATTTGTTAAGTTATATTTACTAACTTAATAGAGTTACTTCATTGCAAAGGGGTAAGAGGTCCATGAAATTTCACTTGATGTAGATAGTATTCTGGATGATTTGAGAAAAAAACAATGATGTTTGTACTGAAAACCATTTATGTAACAAATTATTTTCTATCCATCAAGACAAAACACTTTTAAAGGTATACCTATAACCATTGCAATGCTATTATTAATGAATCTCTAGTTGTTGGATAGAATTGATCTGTAGTGCTTATATTACTTATTTAGTGTATGCATACTTTCTTGTTCTAGGAAGAATTTTAAGATGACTTTCATGAGAGACTTTTATGATAAAATGGTGAAATCAAAATAGAAATATGGGTAAAGTCGAGAGAAATATAAAAGATAATTTCGATCTGATAGAAAAGGAATATATATCCTATATAATAAAAGTCTAATATGCAAATTGACCAAACGGCAGAACAACCAGTGGAACAACTGGTCGCTATGATGCGCACTGACCACCAGGGGCAGGCGCTCGACACAGGAGCTGCCCCCAGCCCGCAGGCCCCAGGCCAGCCAAAGTGGGTGCCCCTGATTGTCCCGCCACTGATCATCCTGCAGATCAATTTTTATCGCCGGCCAGGCCTAGGGACCCAACCCATGCACGCATTTCGTACATCTGCCCTCTAGTATATATCCCAGACAATTGAGTCAAACTTGACATTTTGCCTTCAGCTTCCTAGAGACTAAAGCACCCAAGAAAAACTCAGTTGTATAATCTTCATTATCAAAATTGTCACACCATATCCTCACGAACACAAAGTTTTCCTAGGACTACTCTCTGAAAAAAAAAAAAATTCATTAAGTGTGGAATCTACAGTAAGAGATACCAAATAGAAGCAAAATAGAAGAAACGATGAATATAGCTCTGCTATTTACCAAATCTATAGAATCAAGGCTTGCATTGGTCATGTTCTATGGTGTATGAGTGAAAATAAATATTGTCATATGTATTAGTTTCCTGCTGCTGCTGTAAAAATTACTGCAATCTTAGTGATAAAAACAATAGAAATTTATTCTCTCATAAGTCTGGAAGCCAGAAGTTTAACATCAGTTTCACTGAGCTAAAATCAAATTTTGGCAGGGTTCTGCTTTCTCTGGAGGCTGTAGGGAAGAATCCATTTCTTGCCTTTTCCAGCTTCTGGTGGCTGCCCATATTCCTTGGCTTGTGGCCACATCACTGCAATCTTGACTCCATTGTTACATTGCATTATTCTTCTCTGTCTGTGGAAAATCTCCCCACCTCTCTCTTATGAAGATATATGTAACTACATTTAGGGCCCACTTTGACAATCTAAGATAATCTCCCCATCTCAAAATCCTTTATCACATCTGCAAAGACCCTTTTTTTCCCACACAAAGTAATATTCACAGGCTTCAGTGGCTGTCTTTAGGGAATCATTTTTCAGTTTACCACAACACATGAAAAGCAATAGATGTATCATATAACATGTGGAGTGAGACTTGACATCATCCCATATATTTTAGGTGATAAACTGGCATTCAAATTTCAGAAATCACATTGGATTAAATAACATCTTAATTAATTAAATTAATTCTCACATCATAGTTACAAGTTAGACATTTATTTCTCAGTAGTGAGAATAGAATAGATTTCAGGAAGCCAAAGGTGTTTGTGAAATGGTCTGTGTAAATGGACCATTGTAAAATTCCATTACTCACAAATGCCTCTACTAGGAGCACTACGTAAGGAAAGTAAATTTATTGCTCTCCCTTTAGGATAGTAAAATCTAAAACAGCTCAATGAAGAACCTCAGCTCTCCATAGAATTTTTAATGCTAGACAGAATCTCAGCCCATCATCTGCATATTTTAGATAAGAAAAGTGAGGCTGAGTCATGACTGTTCTTAGTCCCATAGTTCATAGTGGCAGATTGGGATTGGAATTAATATTTCTTCATTCCTGATTCATGCTCTTTCCTTTAAGCTATGCAACTCCTGTTTGTTTGTTTGGTCATTTACTGAAACAAAAACTGGTTTTAATCACTCCCCTGTTCAGATATCTTTAATCCTTAGAATTAAAGCACATTATTTAGGATTTAAGTTTCTATTTTTATATATAATATTTTAAATATTCTTACTGACCCCAAACCAACAAAAGTTTGATCTGTAAGAGAGGGAATTCAGGAGGATGGTGCTGAATAGTCAACTGTGATTAGATTAATTCAAAGGAGTTTGGTTCAGTGAAGATTTAATCTGAACAAAGGAAACAAAACCTACAAATAGACTCAGAACAGATCCATCCACCAGCAGCAGTGAGCAGGGCGTAATTTGTAACAGCTGGGGAGGTTTCCACCTACAAACTGATTTAAAACTGCAGAAATTTCCTCTCTTACACAAGCAAATTGGTTTACGGTTTCATAAAATTCACTCCCTATGTAACTATTATTTCTCATGAAGAGAGATTTCATAAAAGGGCACGATGTCATTCTGCTATCCTTTATAAAGCATTTGTTTTCAGGTTTACCGGGCAAGCTTAGCAAGGAGACAGTTGCTTACAACACAGCTGCCCCTCTGTCTGTCTCTCAGCGAAGCCAGGGCCCTTTTGGACAAAGCCAACCTAACAATCCTAAGTGGATAGGGGATTCTGAAATTATTTTGCTCTTGTAGTTGTTCATAATACGAAATACAGGATACCTTACAACGTGGTCCACATTTTTTCTCAGAGTGTTATGTATCTTGTTTAGACAGTTAGAACCCCCGGACGTTATTTATTCATGCCAATATAAATCACTCCTGTCCAATGAACTCAAGTCACGTAAACGCTGGCGTTCAGGAAACCAGAGCATACTGTCTTTTGGAGAGATGCGAGTTTCACCTCATTCCTCGAAAATTGAAAATCCAATAACAAACAACCTTAGTGTCTGCAATCAATACCTAGTTCAGTAACTCCTTGAGATTATTTGACTCTGGTGTGAGTTGCAGTCTTGGGAGTATTAAGGACTTGAATTTTATTTTGTTGTTGTTGTTGTTGTTTTGTTATTGTTGTTGTTGCTATCAACTCCAAAACCTAGACAAGCTACTATAGGGAGTTGCCTTTATTGCAGAGTCTAAAGGGAATCTCTGGTTTGTTTTATTTATTTTAAAGCCAAAAGCCAATTCAAGGATGATGAATGGGGTCTGTTTGACAGCACCAAAGACTGAAATTCTTCATTTCTTCCAAGGTTTAGCAGGGCAATGACTACAATTTCTTCTACAGTTTACCTGGTGAAGTGCATTAACTCTTACCTGGATAAGCTGATTCTAAAAATGTGGTATCAGAATCATGATCTATTCTCACAATTCCTTTTCTCCTGACAGTCCTCTTAAATGTGAGGGTAGAGGTATTAAAAGAGATTCTTTTTAAATTTTAAGGGGTTTTTTTTGCAGTTGGAACTGAATAAAGCCTTATGATTGAATGTATTCAAGTCAGCACACTTATTGAAAGACAGCGATGGTTTGGACCTGTCCCCAACAATGACCAAGGGCCCAGTGTCAGAAGGGATTTAGATTTATTGACCTCCATTTTGCCAGATTGAAAGAAAGTTTCAGGGAAAGTTTACATTTACACAATCTACCTTTCTACTTTAACAGAAACGTTACCAGGCTCTTTGGTTGGCACCAGTGATAGTTGAGATAGGGGGATGGGTATTTCTTTGTTGCTAGGGGATGTCCGTGGGACAAGGAGAGAAAAAGCCACTTTCAGTTAGTCATTGCCACCAGGTAATAATGACTTCTGGTTGACAATATAAAATATGGTTTTATTTATTTATTTTGTACTTTAAATAATTATTTTTTGTTTTTTAAATTACAGTTGACATACAATATTATACTGTATATTAGTTTCAGATGTATAGCCCAGTGATTAGACATTCTATAAGTTAGTGATCAACCCAATAAATCTAGTACCCATCTGACACCATTCATAGCTATTATCATATCATTGCCTATACTCTCTATGCTGTACGTCACACCCTGTGACTACCCTGTAACTATGGTGGACTTAATCCCTTCACATTTCACCCATCCCCCCATCTGCCCTCCCATCTGGCAACTTTCAAAATTTTCTCTGTATCTATGAGTCTCTTACAATCTGGTTTCAAAGGAGAATCATTTGTCTGAAACAATTTGTTTTTCACTTATTCCTTCCCATGAATAATTAATTTACAGTATTTAAATATTTTTATTGAAATAATTATAGAAACTCAATATAAGCATATAAGACATTATTTCGCTATTTCTTATGCAATCTTTTCTTCAACTTTTAAAATAAGGTTCTTAGTAGAGATTGAATCTGACTCTACATGAATAGTAGTGGGAAAATTTAAAGAACCATTATAATAATAAAATTTTGCTGCAGTAATTATACTAATTAAATATTTGAGCAACCACAAAATAATAGCTGTTGCTAAAAGCTTTTGGCACATAATGAAAATATAACTTGTTTCAAAGTGTTTACAATTTTCTTGGAAAAACAATAATATACTGAATAAAAACAGGTAGCAATGTGAAACAAAACTTGTTACCATCAAATATTTCATGTTCTTATGAAAAATGGTCTCCTTTCAAAGTAAATAATTTTTAACATATAATTAATTATTAAATAATGTGGCATGTACTCTAAATACTGATGGGACTCAAGTAAAGAAGAGATTTAATGAGATATAGAGTATTTGCATTGTGAGTAGGATTTAGAAAAAAAGAAAGTATATTTAAAAAATAGAGTTGCCGGAGGATATTGCCAAGCTATAATAATAAAAGCATAATATGCTAATTAGACCGGACATCCTTCCAGATGTCCTTCCTTCTGGACAAAGCCCCAGCAGGCAGGGGCTGAGGCAGAGGTGGCAGAGCCCCCAGACCATGGTGGTGGCGGGCGGGGTCCGGGCCCAAGGCCCTTGCATGAATTTCGTGCATCGGGCCTCTAGTAAAAACCATTATCAAATGAGCGTGAATTTTATTGGAATTGTGAATTTTATTGGAATTCTCATTTATCTAGTAGATGAAACATATTTTGACATTACCTTAATGAACATTGTTTTTCCTTTTATTCAAAACTTTTTAAAAGTTAAAAACTGAGTGACTTTAGGAAAATTTCAATCCATGTTTAAAAATAAAGCAAATCATAAAAAATTAAGTTATGGGGGTCGAGAAAGATAAAATACAATTCTTCCTCTTGAAGGATTAAAATTTTGTGTTAAGATTTGCTGCCCACAAGCTTAACAGATTTTTTTAAATCACTTTTTTGATTTAAAATGATGAAAGCTGACTGAGGGTTTTTTAATTCTTTAGAATTATTAATCTATGATGCTTCATAGTTTACAAGTATAATCACTTGAATTATTTATTTTATTCTAGATTGGAAGAGAATAGGTAGTTTATGTATTATTATTTTGTAGCTGTGTGACTTTCATCTTTCCTTTTTATATTCCTTTTGAAATTTAGTTGTCTTTTCTGTTACCTGAAAATAATAATATTTATCACATAGAGTTGTTGTAAATATTTTTTAAAGTTTTTGGCACAGAGTTGGAACTCAATTATTAGTTTTCTATGCAGACTGAATATTGCCACCATTTAAAAGACAACAAGATCCAGAAAAGTCAGGTAACTTGCCAAAGGCTTCACAGATTGAAGGGCTAGACATAATAGCAGTCTTCAGAGCTACATCCTGTGACTTTTCTGCTGTATTGTATAGCTTTAAATACAAATAATTTCACATATGATCATGTTGAGAGAGTGAGTCTGTAAATACATTTTATTTATATTTAACAGAGCCAATATCACATATTTTTTAGTGGTATGTGTATCACTGTTATGCTTCATAAACTATGTATCTATGGGAAATGTGGCTGTATGCTATTGTTATTCAAAATCACAAATTAAACTTGGAGCACCTTAAATTTTTTTTTATTTTTTCCTTTTGTTTTTTTTCCTGTTCTCTGTGTAATACTTCTTGTGAAGCAAAATATGTTCAGTTTACTGCCACTTTATGGGAAATGGATACATACAAGATAATTTCAAACAAAGCTATTTTGAAGCTTTTATTTTGAAGATTTTTAATCTTTCAGAAAAGTAGAAAGAGTAATATAATAAATTCCCATCTACCCTCTGTGATTGTTAGGTTTATGTGTCAACTTGGCTGGATCATGGTGCCCAGATATTTGGCCAACCTTATCCTGGATGTTTCTGTAAATGTGTGTTTAGATGAGATTAACATTTAAATTAGTGGACTTTGAGTGAAGCAGATTGCTCTTCATTAAATGAGTGGGCCTCGTGCAATCAGTTGAAGACCTGAATAGAACAAAAGACTGATCCCCCCTGAGCAGGAGAGAATTCTGACATCAGACTTAGACTTTCACCTGCAACATGGTCTCTTCCCTGGTCTTAAGCCTACTGATCCACTCTGCAGATTTTGAATTTACCATCCTCCATAATTGTGTGAGCCAATTCCTTCAAATATACTATATATATAGTACTTTATAGGTGATGCTCCTTAACTCATATCACTGTGACTCAATAGAAAGCACATAATGTCCATTATGTCTACACTACTAGGGATGCTAACATTGAACTCTTGATTAAGGGGATGGCAGCCTGATTCCTCCTTTGTAAAGTTACATTATTTTCCTTTTGTGACCTGCAAATATTTGTGATGATATGGTGGTATCCTATCAATAGCTGTAGCAATCTTTCATCTGGTGATATTATCATCCACTAATGATCCTTTCCTGAATCAAATATTTTATTAGATATTACCAAAAAATGTTAGCAGAATGTCCAATGATAATTTATGTAGGATATGAGCCCATTCTATCCCCCATCTCCTCTTAATTTGTTCAACTCTGAAAGCCCTAGCACACAATTTTGGGTTATCATGGCTGCAATCAATAAAATCAAAAGAGAGTTACTCTGGATGGAAAACAGCCTACCTTAAGATCTGATTTGTATAAGACAAGGAGAGTCTGAAATACTAGTAATAGAAATATTGGTGTTCAGAAGTCCCACCCCACATGTCACTTTTTAGAAATTACTTGGGATACATTACATGAAATGTTGATAAAATGAGGAGCAGATAATGGGCAAATTATGCTTGGCAGTATAAACCAAAAAAAACTAATAGCTTTAATTTTTTCCCTAGCTTTACTGAAGCTTAATTGACAAATAGTTGAATTATTTTTATAAAGTTCTAGTCAAATGACATTTAGTGAATTTAACCTGCTAATTTAACACTGTTTTTACCTATTGCCATGTATTTTTGTATGGTTTGGGGAATTCTTAACCTTTTTTCCACCATTTGTTTTTCATATTCACTTTGAAATAAAGGTTCTAAAACTCTGAGTTTTACCTCTTTGCCACTAAATTTTTACCTTTTTATTACCACTGCATATCTTATGCATATATAAACCTACTTTCAACTTTACTAAGTCTGTGATGAAGGAACACCCACTGAGAATGAATGGAAAAGATATTAAACTTAAGGGATATGGGAATTTGGAAATTAACATTCTGATAGAAACAAGAAGATGCTGAGACAATACTGGAAAAAAGCCAATTCTCTATGAGTTTTGGTCTAAGATTGTGGAGGTTTAATTAAGATCCCAATAGACTTTTGAACTCAGAATACTTACACTCATTTTGAACCCTTTGAGGTTGACTCATTGCTAATATTTTTCCATTTTATGGTAAGATTTCCCACTGACACTAACCAACACAACCTCAATGTGGATAAGTGGAATAGGAAGTTCAAGATCACTGAACTCTTGTAAAATGACTTATTTATTGTTTTTACTTAATTTCTCAGACATGCTTTGTGGGCTTTTTATTATTACTATTAGATTTTTAAGTTCTATTTTCCATCCAGTGGCCCTAATCTTCCTAGGAAAATCCTGAACACGAGGGACAGCTGTTAAAAGAATGAGCTCACTAATTAGTTTCACATTGGGAAAATAAATAGTGTAACAAGTAACTTACCTTATTGTTTATTTCTTAAGGGATAGTGTGGAAAATGTCCACTCATGACTTAATTGCAATAAAATAAATAAGATTCAATTTGTATGCTCTGACTGACAATTTTATAAGAGTAGAACTGTTCCAAATTAAAATAAAAACCTGTCTTCATAAGCTTGGTTGTTATTTATCTATCTACCTTTTTAGTCCAAGAAAAATCCAGCGGTGAATAAATTATCCCCTCAAATCCAGGTGGCATGCAACAGTCTTCTCATTGAAGAACTCCAGCATTTAGTGAGCATGCCAGTCTATGGGAAGTAATATATGAAACAGTATCTGCTTAGCAATGATAGGTTTCTGTAGATTCTAAATAAGTATCTCACACACTGACATTATCAAACTGTTTCAATAATATTTACGCATTTCGCCTATTCCAAAAATATAGTATTGCTTTCTTTAAATGTAGATGTCATTTTTATCTTTATATTTCATTTTTTTTTTTCCTTTTCACCTCAGAACTTAATGGTCTGGCCTGGCCGGTGTTGCTCAGTGGATGAGCATCAACCCATGAACGAAGGATCACCGGATTCTGGTCAGAGCACATGCCCCTGTTTCGGGTTTAATCTCCAGTAGGGGGTGTGCAGGAATCAGCGGATCGATGGTTCTCTCTCATCAATATTTCTATCTTTCTCTCTCCCACTCCCTTCCTCTCTCTCTAAAATCAATAAAAACATACTTTTTTTAAAAAAGAGAAGTTACTGGCCTGTCATAGACTGAATATTCGTGTGTTCCCATCTGTCACATGTGGAAATTGTCCCCACAATGTGATCACACTAGGAGGCGGGGCCTTTGGAAGGTAATTAACATTAGGTTTGGTGGTAAAGGCAGAGCCCTCATAAGTGAGATTAGTTCCCTTATAAAAATCAGGAGATAGCTTGCTTTTCAAGGCTGTCAGTCATGTGATGAAACAAAAAGAAAATAGTCACCTACACTAGGAAGTGGGTTCTCAGCAGACATAGAATCTGCAGGTGCTTTGATCTTGGACTTCCCAGCCTCCATCACTGTGAGAAATACATGTATGTTATTTAAACCATCCAGTCTATGATAATTTGTTATAGCAGCCAGAACTGACTAAAACTGTCTAAACTAAATAATTGCATGATACATTCAAAAATAATATCTTTGAAAAATAATGCTGGTCAATTTCAATATTGCATATAAAACTGTATTGTACCTCATTGTATGTTTTTACTTCTTACTCAAAAGATCTGATCTGCAACTCATGAATTTATCTTCTTTCGGGACAAACTTAAGTTTTAAGTCCCGTTACAATTATTATGTGATTCAACCCAACTTTGCTTCTCATTTTTGCCTGATTCCAGTAATAGTGAAGACAAACCCACAGCCAGTTCCTGGGGCGGCGGCGCGGGGGGGGCACAAAATACCAGCTTGTGTTCCTCTGTGGCCACCGTGGGCTACTGGCATCTAACCGGGAAAGAAACGTGACAATAAAAAGCACTTATAGTGAATATCTGACTCTCTTTTCAATGTTCTCTAACAAAGTTCTGGAGAAAAGGACCATTGTACCATGATATACAATTAGTAAACTATGCAAAAATGGGGAGTTGTACAGCGACCATTAATTAAAAGAATGAATTCTCAAACTCAAATAAAATAAAAATTTTAATTTATGTTATTATGTAAACATATTATTAAATTTTAACAAATACTTAATATATTCATTTCAAGCAATTAAATAACTTTACCACATTGACTTGAGCAAACATGCCACATGATTGCCTCAATTTATGATGCTTAGCTATTGAATAATTTAGGGGCTTTCATTTGTTTTCAAAGTATTTTCCACAGCAGTTATTATAATTCTGTTTTCTTCCTGTTTCATACATCCAGCCACCTTTCAGTTTAAAAATAGTTTTACAAAGTTGTCTGTGCTAAGACTCTTGCCTTTCTTTATAAATATAGGTATATTTATTAGATTAAATATAAATGGTGTCCATTAAATGTGCAAATTGCTGAGCCATGCATAAACTCCTGTTGGCTTCTGTCCTTGTCTTTTAGGTAATTCTGGAGAAAAAAAAATTATGATTAATTACTTGCTATGATAGAGAACTGCAAGAGAAGATATGATTATTGGTAAACCAAAGAAGAGATTCCAATTTATACTCCTCAAAGCTTGTTAACCATACATGCAGTATGACAAGAGCACATTTTCAGAAAATGGCCATAGCAATATTTCTTGTTCCCCAACAATATTTCCATATCTTTGCCATTCTTCCATCAAGAGGTAGAGTATGTTTTCCCTCCACTTGAAAGTGAGTGGGACTTTATGAGTAAAATGTACCACAGGTGATGCTGTGTGCCTTTGAGGCTGCCTTTATAAGTGATGATATGGCTTCTGCTTTGTTCTTTCTCAAGCTCTTGGGACACTGACCTTTGGAACCTAGCCACCACATGGAACCAGTAGGTGTTCAGCTGACAGCCCCTGCTAAAATTCTACGTGACTGCCAGTATCAGTTGCTACCCTATGAGTAAATGACTCCAGCCCCAGCCTCTGTCTGTCCCTGTTAACAAGCTGAACCTCCTGAGCCTTGCTCAACTGAAAATGTGTGAGCAAAATCAATGTTCTCTTTTTAAGCCACGAAGTGTTGTGAATCTGTTACGGTTATGGACTGAACTGGGGCTCCCACCCCCACCCCCAAAAATCTATGTGTTCAAGCTTTAACCCCTAATGTGACCACATTTAGAGGTAGGGACTTTAGGGAGATAATTGGTGGTGTTTTCACCCAATAGAACTGGTGTTCTAAAAGGAGAGGAAGTAACTCCAGAGCACTCGCTCTCTTGCTTGCGCCCCCCACACTCACAGAGGAACGACTATGTGAAGATATGGCCAGTGAGGAGGTGTGGCCTTCTGCAAGCCAGGAAGAGACAACTCACCAGAAACCAAGCTGTTGGCACCTTGATCAAAAATATGTGTTTGTTTAAACTACCAGGCCTGTGACATTTTGTTTCGGCAACCTGAGCAGACTAATACAGAGCTTGGTATTATGAACAAGGGTACCGCTATAGAAAGTATGTAAAATATGACAGAAACACTGCCAGCTGGGAGTAAAGTAGACAGAGAAGATGGGACAGAATGAAGGAAGGCTGTTGGACTTCAGGAATTCCACAGGATGGAATATTACAGCTACCCAGCTCTGAATGCGCATTATCCTTTGAAGAAAGGGAAGAAAGACCTTGAAGGCAACCCAGAGACCCTCAGGATGCCTCAGTGTTTTCAGTTTTTGTGGGCCATGATAGTGCTGCCCAGTGCTTAAGGGGCAAGGCCACCCCACAGAACCTCAGGGGTGGGGTTGCCAACTAGGGAGTGACAACACCATCATTTTCACCCAGAGAGTAGAGCATTGAGCCAAAGAGGTTATTCTCAAGCTTTAAGATCTAACGGAATTTGTCTTGTTTGGACTTGTCACCCCTTTCTCTTATTTTTCCTTTTTTTAAATATATTTTATTGATTTTTTACAGAGAGGAAGTGAGAGGGATAGAGAGTTAGAAACATTGATGATAGAGAAACATCGATCAGCTGCCTCCTGCACAACCCCTACTGGGGATGTGCCCGCAACCAAGGTACATGCCCTTGACCGGAATCGAACCTGGGACCTTTCAGTCCGCAGGCTGACGCTCTATCCACTGAGCCAAACCGGTTTTGGCAGGACTTGTCACCCCTTTCTTATTTATGATCTCTCCCTTTTGGAATGGAAATATCTGTATTACACCTGTCCCACAGTTATATTTTGGAAGCACATAACTTGACTAGTGTCAGGTTCACAGCTGGAGAGGAATTTTAAGTCTGGAAAAATCATACTTCAAGTCTAACTCATACCTGATTTAGATGAAACTTTGTTGAAACTTTAGACTTGGAATTGATGCTAGAATGGTTAAGATTTAGGGGGCTGTTGGATGGGGTTGTTGGAGAGTGGGAATTTTTGAGCACTACTGAGGCCATGGACTATGCCCCAGATAGAGATGTCAGTGCTGACACTAGGCCAGGCCTTGAGATATGGTCTCATGGCCCCTTCCCAGCACATAGCCTTCTTTCATAGAACACTCTCAGCTTTCTGAAGAACAGGATGACCCTGTGAATAACATGGTCGTCATTGGCTTGATCCTGACGTTGCTTGGGAAAAAGTGTTTTGTCTTGGGTTACTTGTTCTGCAAAAACCGGATGTGGTTAATGGGCTTAAAAGCGGTCCTACACAAAGGGTCGCTGCTGCTCTCTGGTCTCCCTGCGTGGAGAATGGCAGAGCGGTAGCCAGGTCATCCGGCCGCCCGGCTAATAAAGGCTCCCTAAATTTTAATTTGGTCTGGGCTCCAGTGGTCATTCACTCGCATCTGCTCCACAACATTTGGAGATGCCCCAGCGAGATAACCAGCCTTTGACTGGTCCTGTGACTGGAGCCCACCGGGGTCCCCGGACTCTCCGACCCAGGGGGAGATCTCTGAGAGACGTTCCTCAGCCCCAGGACTGGTAGAGGTCGGAAACCCCGCCTGCTAAATTTCCTGATTGACTCTGATAGGAGCCACCTGGATTTGGTTCTTACCGGTAAGAAACTTATTTCTGGTTCTGTTCTGTGGGTGCCCATCTGGGGTCTCTGGAAGGCTGGACGCAGCGCTACTTCCGAGACCAGATCCCGGTGCACGACGGTGCCCGGCGATCCTGTTTGGTTGTCTTTGTCTTTGTTATTCTGTGTTATTGTGGTCTAATTGTCTTTATCATTAGAATGGGTCAGTCTGCTTCATGTTCTTCTGTCTGTACTCCCCTGCATGTTTTTTGAAAATTTTCAGGAATTCAAGCGGCAAGCAGATGATTACGGAGCCTCCGTTAATGCTTTTGATTTACAGAAATTTTGTGAGCGGGAATGGCCAACTTTCCCATATCCCAGTGAGTGGAAGGGGGAGCTTGATCACCTCCCCTAGGTCAAAATCTCAGACTGTCTGGTGTATAAATGTAAGTGTGAGAGTATTTGTTATCTCTTTCTGTTGTTTAATTTGTTTAAAGATAGGGTGGACCTGCTGTGAAGGAATGCAAAAGTCTTTCTGAGACACCTTTTTCTCAGAGTCTTTTGTTCTCCGTCAGAGAGGGAATCAGCCCACTTAGCTAATAAAAATTTCTGTCTATGTTTGTGTAAGTGAGGGTTTCAGTTTGCTCTGATCTGTGAATTTGCTGTATTAAATTGAAATTTTGGAATTCTAGGGTTAATTTGTGAAGGTAGTCACTCCAGAGAGGTTTAAACAAAGGCTTGTTGGGTTGCAATTTCTCCGGAGCAGGTGTAGAAAGGGTAGAGGCGGTAGAATTCACTCTCAGCCTGCTGAGATAGAGAAGCCCTAGGCTGGGGGACAGAGAATGTTTGGAGATATCAGAAGTGGTGAAGGTTGAGATCCTCTGGGGCCTTGGAGTAAAGAAGGAAAATCTGGGAGGGAGAACAGTTGTTCCTTAAGTGTAAAAAGCCTGGTTATACAGGATCTCAGAAAGCTTGCCTTATTTCCCCTGCTAAGGACAGAGTAAATGGTTAATGCAGAAAAGGGGGAGAGCAGGGAGAGATAGGTCTTTGTTGATTTTGCTGGGTACAACCAGCTCTGCTGGCGTCCTTGGTTTCTTGCTTATCTAAACTCTGCTGGCAAAACACAGTGGATCTTCCTCTGCCCGTTTTCTTCTCTTTAACCCTTCCAATACACATAAAGAAAATCTCACTGTCCGGGCCTGGCAGGATGAGGTTACTGGGTACTTCTTGGGCGGTGGTGGAATATTCAGCAAGGGAACTTTAAGATATAATATCTTTAATATTTAAGTTTTAAAAATATCTGTCTCTCAAAAAGAAATATTTTTACCTACTCTTGGTTTTATCACTGAAGGTCTAGTTATATTTTCTTGAAAAAGTACATTTAAAGTGTGGTCATAAATGTTAATCTAAGAAATTCTGGCTGTTTAGTTTTTAGGATTCATTAAAGGATTGAAGTTTCAAAGAATAAGGAATACTGAGTAGAAGGTCTCAGGCATGGTTATACATTTTTAAAGGACATAGAAAGAAGATTTAAAGGCTAATTTAGAAGTGTCTGTTTCAATAGAAGGTTGTGTAGGTGTAAGAAGGAGAAGAGATATGTTGTAAAGAAATCAAATAATACAGGCCAGTAAGCCAGGAAGAGTAAATAATTTGCATTCTGCCTCCCTAAACAGAGAGTAAATATCTTATGCCAAAGTACTTAGGGAGGGACTAATAAAAGAAATCTAACAGTTACTGTTTTGTTATAATACATTCAGAAAATATTACTTTGGAAAGTCCATAAAAAGGACTGGCAAGGAAAATTCTGTCTTAAAGCAGTTCAGTATATTTTTCTCCTTATACAATTCCTCTGAAATTTGGCAATACATTCCTTTGCATAAATACAATAAGACCGGTTTCCAATAGTGGTTTTATTAACCAGAAACTTTGACTGGATTATCATGTTTTAAAGAGCCCTGCCTGAACTCTGAAGACTTGAAGCCAATAAGACTGCCATGGAGAAAGCCTGGTATCCTGCTTGGTAGCCCTGAAAATACCTGGTGCTGGAGCATCAGGCCCATACCCTACCATCACTGGTGGTTGGTCAGAGTAGAAGGGGAGCAATAAGGGCGCCTCTGCGTCCCTGTGGGACCCCCAAGCACTCTGAGCCTCGATGAGTAGGAGGGCTGCTGAGATGGGCCTTAAAACCTAGGGCGTGGGCCTGGGTAGAGCCACTACAGGTGAGGATTCACCTAACTCAGCAGGTACTACAGGCAGGCCTGATGGCAGCTGGATGGCTTGGCTTCCTGGCCCTATGGGGCACATTAAGATTCATCGTAGTCAGTTACCATTCTTGTTATGTTTATGCAAACAATACAGACCAAATTAAATACAATAGATAAATTAATCTTGATTTGGCTCTTTTGATAAACATGGGGGTAATTTTGAGGAGGAAAATTCTATTTCAATAGAAGTTATTAAAACTGAAGGGTTTTCTTTCCCTTCCACCAGACCATTTGTTACAGTTTGTCTCCACCAGGTCACAAGCCCACCTCCTTCTGTGCCCAGGCCTCATTGTCCCTCTGACAGACAGCAAGGATCTCTTGCTCTGAGAGAAACTTCTGACCCGCCTCAGCAGGAAGTAGCTAGAAGAGCCTAACGACGTCCATTTTCCCTAAAAGAATTCAGAGCCAGGATCCTTGAGGAAATATATTAGGCAGTTAGACAGATATGAGCAGAGCAAGGACGATGGGCCAACTAGCACTACCAGATGCAATTGAGTCTTTCCATCTCTACCTATGTGAGACAAAGGGACTCCCCAGAAGAAGAGGGAGTGAGGGAGTGAGGCTCCCGGGAGGCTGCCCTAAAACCAGTGGGGCCTCTACAGATTCTAGTGACTCTTCCAGACCCTGACCTACCCACCTCACCAGCTTACATGGAAACCCAAGAAATCCATAACCAATCTTTACTCAAGTTCTTACAGGTTTCACAGTCTACCCAGAAAGCAGTCCAGAAGCATGTACACCAACTTCTGATCCGGTCCATCCTTCCACCCTGGTGACTCTGGGTAAAGAAATTTGCCACACAAGGACTGACTCCTACCTGGAAAAGACCACCTCCACAGCAGTCAAGGTCGACGGGATCCCGACGTGGCTTCATCACACCCAGCTTAAGACAGCCCAGGCAAAATAGAGAGTCCAAAATTCTTCGGACCCTCTAAAGATTAGTCCTGGCCCTCATTCTGGGCCCTTATCTTATAAACAGGCCCACTGACTTTATTCAGCAGAGAATTAATTCTATTAAGCTTATAGTCCTCATGGGTCAATATAACTCCCTTGCCAACAATGACCCAAAAGAGTCAATGATTTGACTCATGTACATAAAACCAGTGGAGAATGTTGGAGAGTGGGAATTTTTGAGCACTACTGAGGCCATGGACTATGCCCCAGATAGAGATGTCAGTGCTGACACTAGGCCAGGCCTTGAGATATGGTCTCATGGCCCCTTCCCAGCACGTAGCCTTCTTTCATAGAACACTCTCAGCTTTCTGAAGAACAGGATGACCCTGTGAATAACATGGTCGTCCTTGGCATGATCCTGACGTTGCTTGGGAAAAACTGTTTTGTCTTGGGTTACTTGTTCTGCAAAAACCAGATGTGGTTAATGGGCTTAAAAGCGGTCCTACACAAAGGGTCGCTGCTGCTCTCTGGTCTCCCTGCGTGGAGAATGGCAGAGCGGTCGCTGGGTCATCCGGCCGCCTGGCTAATAAAGGCTCCCTAAATTTTAATTTGGTCTGGGCTCCAGTGGTCATTCACTTGCATCTGCTCCATAACAGGGTGAATGTACTATATATGAAAAGGACACGAATTTTAGGATGAGAGGACAGAAAGTTATAAACTGTATTGTGTTCCTCCCAAATTCACATGTTGAAGCTCTAATCCCAGTGTGACTGTACTTCGAGACAGTGCCTTCAAGGAGTAATTAAGATTAAATGAGGTCATAAGGGTGGGACCCCAATCTAGTATTTTTATAAGAAGGTGTCCTTATAAGAAGAGGAAGAGACACCAGGAGGACACAGCAAGAAGCTGAGTGTTAAAATCTTCAACTAAAATTGTAGATTTATCTATTCATCCTTTTATCTCTACTGGTTTACGGTTTCATAATTGAAGCTCTGACATCAGAAGCATACATACTTGAAATTCTTATATTTTCTTGATGATGTGTATTTATCACTATGTATTATCCTTCTTTATCTCTGGAAATAGTCTGAAGTTTATTTATGCTGTTGTACTAGTATAATCACACCAATTTCCTTATGTTTAATGTTTGCATAGTTCATCTTTTGTCCATGAAGATACTTTTTTTTTGGTTCTGTATTTCTACTTTATTTTTTTAATTAAAATTTTTTTCAGTTACAGTTCACATTCAATATTATTTTGTACTAGTTTCACAATTATGTACTTTACGAAGTATGTGTTCCCCCTCATATTTCCAGTATCTACTTTGCACCATAGTTATTACAATATGATTGACTATATGCCCTATGCTGTACTTTATATCCCTATGACTACTTTTAACATAGCTATATGTCTTTATATTCATAGTGAGTTTCTTATAGACAACATATAGATCATGTTTGCTTTTTTTATCTTGACAACTCTACATTTAACTAGGGTGCTTATACTATTTATATTTAGTGTGGATTAATGGAGTATTTTTCAAAATGTTGGTTTTACAAGTGTATATAACCAATATGAGATTAATTATAAGGAAAATGTATACAAATAAAACCTCACTTTTATCTCTTTTATAGTTTGGAATTCTGAGTAAAGCATTCTGAGAAAGCAAAAAAAAGGTTCTGCCACCAAATTATTCTTGATCCATAAATGATCTTATTGTGATAAATTAATAGCTTTTGGTTAAGTGGATTTGTTTTGATTGATCTGAACTTTGGTGTCTTAGCAGATGCCCAAATGAATGCTCATTATTGGTTATAGATATGGGTCATTGTTTATCACTTGCATTGATGGTACTATAAAACATTTCCAGAACTAATTCTGCCACACTCTGGAAATTCTACCATAAATATGTGCCTTAGAAACTTAATTTTGCTGAAGTAAAATATAAAAAGAAAGGGGAACTGTTTTTCTTTGCTTCTCCCCAGAAATGTGTATTGGTTTTGCCACATCATCTATCTCAGCCTCCATTCTAATATCATTTTTTCCTAGAAAGTGTTTAAAGAGTATGATCATAAGAGAATAAGTGGTATTTTCTAAAGTTCGCATTAATTCTATTTCTCTGAATATAAATCTTGTCTTTATATTATCTCCTTTTCCTGAAAAGTACATCCATATTATATGAGACCTTCTGTCTTCTCTTTCATTTGGTAAATTTAACTTGAAGAAAAGCAGAATCCTAATAGTATTCACAGACTAACCCAATTGCCTTTGAAGGAAGGTACCTAGAAATCCCTTACTGGGCTTTAAAAGGGGTTGATAAAAATATAAATAATAACAAATTGATCTAATTAACACCATTAGCTTTAAGCATTTTACCCTACATTTTAAGTTGGTGTTAGCTAGAAAATAACAGGTGGGGGGGAGAGAATATGTATACATATACATATAACAAAAGCTCACTCTCTTTTAATCAAATGAATGTGACTCAATTTTTTAGCTCTTGTGTATGCCCTTGAAAATCCCCTTATTTAGTATTTGTCTATAAGAATGGAAAACTCTAACAGAACTTCAGTATATTAATTCATAGGGTAACTCCATACAGAAAATAATAAACACTTATTTTTCTCAATATATAAAGGAGACAATGATAAAATTCTGTTTTATTTCTCAAAGATTTTGTGTGTTTTTAAATTCGTGTGTGTGTGTGTGTGTGTGTGTGTGTGTGTGTGTGTGTGTGTGTGTGTTTCAGGAGAAGCCCAAGGCTGGGAAAGTAGTGGTTTTTCTTCTTGGCTTTCGAAAGATGGTATTGAAATGACAACTCTGGAAGATAATACAGAAACAATTTCTGCACAACACATTATTCTGCTTAGCAAATATACTTTAAAAATAAGCCAAGAGATGAAGGATAGGCATTGACATCAATTTTCTCTGTGTTCTAACTCCAGGAGATGGAGGAAAGATGGACAGAAACGGGGTTTCTCTCCTCATTCTAAACAGTGAATGCAGAGTTTGAAAATACTACACGAACTTCAGTGTGTCTTGTTTCCAGCCTCCTTCCTTCAGGCATCAAGTTCACAAGTCCTCCAAAGACCCCTACCACGCCCACTTGTTCTTCCCCCTTCCCCACCCCAACCTCTCCCTCTTACACCTGCCACCACCCAGACAGGAGGGAGCTGGACGAAGCCATTTTTCACTTGTTACGCTCTGAACTACAGGTCTGGGAGCGGAAACAAAGTGAAAGCCCTCACACCTGGATCCAGTCTCCTCCATCTGCCCCTTTCCTGTCCCTCCAGGCTCCCTGTCCCCAAAGAGTGTACTCCAACCCTTTGGTCCTCTTTTTTTTTTTTTTTTTTTTTTTTTTTTTTTTAATGAATCTTTATTGTTCAGATTACAATTATTTCTCCTTTTTCCCCACATATCTCCCCACCACCCAGCTCCCACCCCCCTCTGCCCTTATCTCCCCCCTCCCCCCCACTGTCCTTATCCATAGGTGTATGATTTTTGTCTAGTCTCTTCCCATACTCCCCACACAGACACCCCTTTCCCCCTGAGAATTATCAATCCACTCCCATTCTAGGCCTCTGATTCTATTAAGTTCACCAGTTTATTCTGTTCCTCAGATTTTTAATTCACTTGACTTTTAGATTCACTTGTTGATAGATATGTATTTGTTGTTCATAATTTTTATCTTTCTTCTTCTTTTTCCTCTTTTTAAAGAATACCTTTCAGCATTTCATATAATGCTGGTTTGGTGGTGATGAACTCCTTTAGCTTTTTCTTATCTGTGAAGCTCTTTATCTGCCCTTCAATTCTGAATGATAACTTTGCTGGGTAGAGTAGTCTTGGTTGTAGGTTCCTGCTATTCATCACTTTGAATATTTCTTGCCACTCCCGTCTGGCCTGCATGGTTTCTGTTGAGAAATTAGCTGATAATCGTATGGGAGCTCCCTTGTAGGTAACTAACTGTTTTTCTCTTGCTGCTTGTAAGATTCTCTCTTTGTCTTTTGCTCTTGGCATTTTAATTATGATGTGTCTTGGTGTGGTCCTCTTTGGATTCCTTTTGTTTGGGGTTCTGTGCGCTTCCTGGACTTGTAAGTCTATTTCTTTCATCAGGTGGGGGAAGTTTTCGTTCATTATTTCTTCAAATAGGTTTTCAGCATCTTGCTCTCTCTCTTCTTCTGGTACCCCCCATAATTCTGATGTTGGTTCGCTTGAAGTTGTCCCAGAGGCTTCTTACACTATCTTCAACTTTCTGAATTCTCTTCTCTTCATGCTTCTCTGGAGGAGTGTCCTTGGCCTCTTTGTATTCCAAATCTTTGAGTTGATTCTTGCAATCCTCTAGTCTGCTTTTGGGTCTCTGTATAATATTTTTTATCTCAGTCAGTGTACGTTTAATTTCTAGTTGGTCCTCATGGAATTTATCGGCCTTTTCCATGAAATTCTTGAAAAACCTTATAACCGTGGTTTTGAACTCTATGTCCAGTCGCTTGTTCTCCTCCATTTCTTTGGTTTGGGATCTGTTTCCTTGCCTTCTCATTTTCGCTGCTTCCCTGAGTTGGTAGGGTAGCTTTGTGTACTAGGTGTCCTATTAGTTCAACGGGTCAGCCTCCCAGTTACTTGAGGTGGACACTCTTGGTGTACCCTTGTGTACTGTGTGTCCCCCAGCAGGAGCTACAGCAAGGGCTAGTTTTCTCCTCCTTTGCTTGGGCGGATTTGGAGCAGTCTGACTAGAGCTACAGTTAATTTGGTTGAGCTGTCACAGAACAGGCCATTTATATGCAAAAGCCGCTGTGTGGAGCCTGGGCGGGTTTGTAGAATGTGCGGGGCGGGGCCTCAGGGCGGGGCCTCAGGGCTGGGCGGGGTCTCAGGGCGTCACTAGGCTGGGGCGTGGCCAACGGCGATGGCTGCCGTCAGCCCTCTCTGCCTTTCCACGTTTCCAAGTCCCTGCGCCCCGCGCTCCAGCGCAGTAAACAATGATTGCTGGGCGCACCACTGCAAAAAAGTCACTCTCACTATCCGACCCGATGGCCGAGAGTCCAGCTTCTCCCCGTAGGTGTCTGGGTCCCCCGAGTGTCCCCAGAAACTGGATTTCAGAGTGATCGGGAGCTTGTCTCCCTGCGGGTTGAAGAAAAGCCGCGCACCCAACCGCCCGCCGCCGGCCCGATTCGCGTGCCTCCGTACCTCAGCTTTTCAGCGTTTGTGCTCCTTTCTCTTCTTAGCTGTATATCTTCCACTCAGCCAGCTTTCCCGTGGTTCTGGGTGGTAGATGTTTTGTCTTTTAGTTGTATTTTTGAAATTGTTGTGTGAGGCAGCAGATTAGTTGTTTAACTATGCCGCCATCTTGGTTCCTCCCCTTTGGTCCTCTTGATGGGAGTTCTGGGCTTCAGACCCGCTGCAGCTCCTGGCTGGAACATTTCCAAGTAGGAACTGAACTCCTTTCCTCCTATCACTAAGCTCTCTGCTCAAACAGCACTTCCTCCCAGCGTGTGTAAGCCAGCGCCCCTCAGCCCCGTCTGTCTCCATCGCATTGCCACGTGTACTTCCCTTAGTGGTGCTCATTACTATCTGACCCTCACCGTGGATTATCCATTTATTATCTGTCTCCCTCCCCATGACACAGGCATCTTGAGAGTAGGGACATCAGGCCCTTGTTCCTGGCATGTGGAAGGTATATATAATCAACTTGAATGAGACAAGGATCAGAAATTTTGTGTAGTATAATACACTAGAAATTACTTCCTAGATTATGGCTTTCATTTTGGAATTGAGGAAAATGAGGCAAATGAGGCTTCCCCAGGTCACACAGCCAGTCATCAGTAAAACCTAAGGCTAGAAGTCAGGGTTATGACTCTCCCGGGACAATATTCACCCTACTAACCCCTAACCCCAATCGTCTTTCATATTTTCCCCCTTCCTCCCTCCCACCCTCCCTCCCTCCCTTCCTTCTCTCTCTCTCTCTCTTTCTCTCTCCTCCTCCTCCTCCTCCTCCTCCTCCTCCTCCTCCTCCTCCTCCTTCTTCTCCTTCTTCTTCTTCTTCTTCTTCTTCTTCTTCTTCTTCTTCTTCTTCTTCTTCTTCCTCCTCCTCTTTCTTTCTCCTCCTTCTCCTTGAATCTCAAGGGAAATCTCAAGTACTAGTAAGTGATATTCGGTAAGTGGTTTCTTGCTTCAATATGCAAAGTTTGAATCAAAAAAGGAAGTAGGTTAAGACCTACTGAGCAAGCACCATGTGCTGAAGCCTGCAAGGCAGGGTTCATACCCAGAGTTGCCACATGAAGACACTGGCCATCCATCGGAGAAGGTGAACAGCTTTGCTAATCAGCTGCAGTGCCCGCACCAGAACCCCTTTTCCTACCTGCACTGCGGGGCACCCACACTGAACTGCCTGCAGCGGCCTCCAGGCCCCTCTTTGGGTGTCCTCATCACTGACGGATTACTCTGGGATGATAGTGACCTGTAATTTCTTGAATTCTTTTTTAAAATTTATCTTTATTGTTGAAAGTATTACAGATGTCCTCTTTTTTCCCCCATTGACCCCCCTCTTCCTCACTCCCTTCCCCTCCTCAGGCCTCACCACACTATTGTCTATATCCATGGATTATGTATATATGCATATAAATTCTTTGGTTAATCTCTTCTGGCCACCCCTTCCCCCTTCCCTTTGAGAATCATCAGTCTGTTGCATGTTCCCATGTTTCTGGACCTATTTGGTTTGTCAGTTTCTTTTGTTCATTAGATTTCACATATAAGTGAGATCATGTGATATTTGTATTTCTTAGAGATTTCTTTGTGATAATTCTGACTCTAGGAAAACCATAGCAATTCTATGAAATCCAGTTATGTCTACTAAATAAGTTTGTATTTTACACTGAAATATGTTATGCTATACAAGAGGCCCAGTGCACAGATTCATGCACCCATAGGGTCCCTCAGCCTGGCCTGTGCCCTCTCGCAATCTGAGACCCTTTGGGGGATGTCGGACTGTGGGAAACCATGCAGTCCGACACCCCCCAAGGGCTGTAGTAGTGTGCGAAGCAGCAGGTGGCTGAGGAGGAGCCCGAGCCTGAGCAGGGCGCCATGCCACTCCCACTCATCCCAGCGCCACTGCAGCAGAGGCGGGAGAGGCTCGTGCCACTGCAGCTGTGCTCACCAGCCATGAGCCCTGCATCTGGCGCCCCTCAGTCAGCTGGGCGGTGCTCCCACTGTAGGAGTGCACTGACCACCAAGGAGGCAGCTCCTGTATTGAGCGTCTGCCCCCTGGTGGTCAATGCGCATCATAGCGACCAGTCAAATGGTCCACTGGTCGAACAGTTGGCCAGTCACTTAGGGTTTTATATATATATAGATAGTGATAAAGATAAAAAAATAACTAAGTTCAGAGGTGAAGCCTTCATCACATTATAAACAAACTTATTTTTATAATCTCTAAAATTAATCTAACTTTTAAATGTAGATGGCAAATCACTCACACATGTCTACATTTTTTAAACATTAGCATAAATAAAAAACTGAACCTAAATTTATAGAAATGTACAAAGCTGAAAAAATTTTAATATTAGATCATTTTTAAATGGATCTGGATCTATGGTTTCTATTTTATGTAATTAATTGTGTAGTTAACACATCTAGGTTACTATATAGTATTTATTTCAACTTTAATAAAATAGCATTGTGAGATGATCTAGTCCAATCATACTACTTTAAAGTAGAGTAAATTTAGGTCAAGAGAAAATGAAACACTTACCCAAGATCTCCCTGCTTATTAGTTTGACAAATTAGGAATAGGACCCACATTTAATAATTTAAATTAATGAATTAAAACAGTGGATTGCATTACAATTAGAAAATACTTCCAAACAAACATCATTTTATCTAATGTATTTTCTACCACACCAACATGTTTTTTTCCTCAATTTGTTTTCTCCTGTTTATTCTAAGTAATCGTATAATTGTGCATAGAAATAAACTAGTTTCCTTGCCTTTTACCTAGCTGCTTTTTAATGGAATGGAACAGCTCACTTTTTTATGATGAATGTTTCTCTTCTATCTAAAGCAAAGTGACTTTCTCATATGACCATCAGTAACATTCAAATTTATTGACCTTAACAAATGTGAGCAATGAGTTTTTAATTCACATTTTCTACCACTGTTACTTGACTAACAAATAACTCCCTATGTTCATTTGACCTAAATCACCTCTCATTTAAATAAAATGCCTATATTTGTATAGTTGTTTCTTTCCCTACAGTGCTTATCAGAAGCATATAAAATGATCTGTGAAATATGTTCTAATATACTACAGAAAATACAAGGCTAAACCATTTTATTCTATTTCATGGTGAATTGTTCACTAGTCTGCTTTCTCAAGCATTTTCTTCTAAGCTACTATGGAGGAGACAGATGAAGCTAGGTAGACAGGGGCAGGTCCATGGAAGAAGGAAGTAGAACTGGGGAACCCAGCTAGGCAGGAAAGAAGGGCGCATGCAGGAGACTTGAGCTTTAAAATGTATGGATGTTGCTAAGACTGACAGCTTGCAGCTAACTAATCACAAGGCCTTGAGGCATATAACCAATCCCAAGGATGTTGCTAAGGCAGAATTCTTTGAAGGAACCAATCAGAAGTTAGCAAGCATGTATACAAAAAAGGGCACACTCCTCTCTTGCTCTCTTCTCTCTGGTGTGGCTGGGTCCTGGGTGGAATATGCTCCCCTGTTCTCCTGATAGCATGTGGGACTCCATACATCAACTAATAGACTTTAATTCACTTGGATGCTGAACTACACCCGACTGTAACATAGAACGGAAGCTCTGGGCACTGGCCTGTTTTTACTCTTCTGGAATCCTAGCTGCACCTTTTCCAGGACTGGTCTCAATAAACTTAGCTTCTACTAATCGTTTTTGTCTGCAAATCCATTCTTTGGTTTTGGGAGACAATGAACTCGGACTCCAACCCCAGCATTTTGTTTTCACTATTATATAAAATGTTGATGGTCATATCTTGAGAGAAAAAGAGATATTTGCAAATATAATTGAAATTATATTGAATGTCTCTTGTAGGGATTAAAGTATAAGAAAAGAAAAGAAACGTGTTTTGATTAACAGATGGAAATTGTTGGCACTCATATACATCATTTTAACATTTGGAGGGAACTACTAAAGACAGATATACTTCCCTAGCTGGTTTGGCTCAGTGGATAGAGTGTTTGCCTGAGGACTGAAGAGACCTCATTCAATTCTGGTCAAGGGCACATGCCCAGGTTGCAGTCTCGATCCCCAGTGTGGGGCGTGCAGGAGGCAGCTGATCAATGATTCTTCTCATCATTGATGTTTCTATCTCTCTCTCCCTCTCTCTTCCTCTCTGAAATCAATAAAAAATATTAAAAATAAAAAAATTAAAAATAAAGACAGATATACTGAAAGTAGAAAAATAGCACAATATTAAATTGTTTCACGCATATTTGTTTATATCCAGATATATAGTGCAACAAATTGTATCAGACTGTGTCCCAAAATTAGATTAATCTGCAAATAAATTTCAATTTGTGCATGTAGACATAAAATGTGGATATAAAATCTGCCTAATTTATATTTGTTGGTCTATATTTATTTACTTCCTCTTTATATTAAAACTGCAATCTTTAAAGTTTCTGTATTTATAAGATAAGCAGAATAATTTAATTCTATATCTCAGGTATGATTTATTTTCCTTCTCTATTGGAAATGGACTAATTCCCATGGATTATCCAGCATTATATATGGTTTCATTATCTTTGCTTATTCAGATATTACTCAATTGTCAAGTTGATGGTGACAATAAGACACAAGATAGAAAAAAAAAGATCTCTTAATTTTTATACCAAGAAGTCAGGAGGATTAACAAGTTAATGTTTATCAAATTTATTCTGAACACTCAAGTTTATGGTTCTGCATTAGTATGAAGGATTATCTGGTAAGTCAAATTAGCAGAAGTGAACAGCATGGCAAAACAAGAATCATCTGCTTTTAGGAATTAAGTAATTATATATAATTAATGGGAAGGAATAATAATTAATGAATACATAATACTTACGCAATAATCAGTTAACACTTTTAAAATAATTAAGTTTCCTAATGACCATTTTCAACAAAATTAATGTAGTTTGCATGAGTAGCTGCTGACAACTAAAATACTAATAGCTCCTCATTACAGCACTGCCAGAGGGAGTGGAAAAATACAGTGAGAGCAAACCTTCATGTTTTTCTTTAGTATGCTCCTCATGGTTCTTTCGTGGAGCAATAATTCTCCTTCGGAAAATTTAGCTTTGGTAGAATTCAAGTGATAAAAATATGTGCATACACTACATCATATGTATAGATGTTATAACAACATATACATTTATAACCACTGCACTTAAATGCATTAAATTCAGAGGAAGTAATTTTTTAGCTATCTCAGTATCATCTTGAGACTTTCTCTTCCCTTCTCCCTATAATCAATCAATCATCAATTTGTATATATGTTTACTTTTAGACCTATTTAAATTTTTCCACTTCATGTGTTCCCATCACTACATGTCTGATTTCCTCTAAGTATGCTTATTTTTTAACTCCTATCTTTCCTATCTTATGCATATTCAGCAATCTTTTTCCCCCTAAATCATGGTTAACAACTAGGTCTTAACCACCTCAAAATGTATCCATGGTTCTCATTACCTACAAGATGAAATGCCAATACTGCAGCCTGACATTTAATCCAATCAAAATCTAACCTAGCTTCTATTTCAACTCTCACTTCAATCTTCTATTCGTTTTTAAATAGTTCTTGAATTAAGTAGCTACCCTTCAGTAATTCGAAATTAGTAATTCAACTATTCAGTAGTAAGATTATGACAATTCAAATTACTCTCATTGCCAGCTTTTATGATGATCTTTGGAACAATGCTGAACTTTCTCTTTAAGGTCAATATTCCAGTTAGCACTAGAACTAAGTCCCAGCCAAGGAAACAATGAGATAAAAACTTCCTGTTGTGTGACTATACCTGCTGCTAAATGCTCTTTCTATGACAATGGGTATGTGCTGTAGGAATTTATCTTTTTTTCATCCTCAACTTTGAACATTTGACTCAGTTATCTTTCCAGTTGGGTGGCCCTGGGTTTGCTCATCTTAGACTCCTACATACTTCACCTGACAGAACATCTGTAAGTCTTTTCAAAATGTGACATTTAGCTACACAATAAGGGGGAAAAGATATGTGAGAAACTAACTTAGCCTTCAATATTGTCTAAAAGGCTATTAGAAGGCATTGCATTATGGAGATCGAATTAAGAAAAGATGGTCTCCTTGAGAAGCTAAAAAGGGCACAAAGACAAGGAATTCAACATTGTGCAAGTTAGATCCAGAAGATCTTAGAGGTTATTGTCCTGAGCATTCAGGCTGCGACTATAGTCTTTCCATAAGCCTTTTGATGTCCTATCCCCCAAATAGTATCAGGGGTGCCTGGTTGAAGCTGTGACTCTAGGTGGTCTCTTGGCCTCTAGGTTCCTGACACCAAGTAACAATAGTCAGACAACACAGGTGATTATACTGTCAATTTAGCTTTTATTACTTGCAGGATTAGTCCAAATCACAAACACATCAGAGAACACACACAAGTATTGGGGATTAAATGAACCAAAAGTCCAGGAGTCACAAATGTCCTCCGATCTGGGCTACTCACAGAGCAATCGCTGGTCACTCAGAAAGGTCCTGATGGGCAAGTCCTGGGAGCCTTGGCATCCAGGGGGTCCACATATTGCAAGGAAGACAGCTCAAGACAGCAAGGCCCCAGAATACTCAGTGGTCACCAAGCCAGACACACAAGTTGGTCAGCATGGCTCATTCATAGGAGGGCAAAGAGCAGATGGCTTGTGCTTTCAGATTTATAGAGTCCTTGCATGCCTGTTAAGTTGTGATAATGTGTTACAGCTGATGTGACAAACAAGCTTGTAAATATTTGTCAATGTCTGCTGCAATGGCCCACACCCTTTAGCTTCTGTGACCGCCTGACAAGATGTTGTAGGCAGCCTTATCAGGCAGCCAAGTGGCTGCACTTGGCACTTGGTAGGTTTCAAGATGGAGTTGGTTATGTCAACTTCAAGATGGAGTCAGCCAAGTCATGCTAACTCCATATTCTTCACATTTATGTGGTCCAAATGCCCTATCTTGCAAACCCCTGTTCCAAAGATATGGAGTGGCTGGTATAGTATTCTACAGTGAGTCAGAGAAAGAGATATAATTAGAAAATAAGTGTTCTGACTGCTAACAGGTCCACAGTTTTTCCACTGATGCATGCTGTAGGTCAAGGGTCTGCAAAGTAGAGTTCATAAACCAAGTTACTGTACTGAGTATAGAAAATGTTAGCATTTCTAATTATATTTACTTTGTATATTTAAAAGATAAAAAGAAATAAAGAATTAAGCTTCACAAGATTTTAATATTCAGATTGGTAGTAGTCCCCTCATTAGAGTGATATATATGTCAGATATTTGTGTCACCTCAATAATCAGCTCTCCTGAGAAAAGAGTGGGACATCTACAATTAGGACATGCGGTTCCTTCAATTATGCATTTGCCTTCATCTTATTGATGCATGTTGTAGTCTGCATTTCCACCAGAAAGTGGGTTTATAGATCACATTTTAACCAACAAATGAATTTCCAAATTGTATCACCCAGTTTCAACTAAATTAAACCCACACAAAATGGACAAGTGGCTAGAATTACATTATTGTTAATTCTAGTATGAGAGCCTCACTAACCACATTACAAAGTAAAATCAATAAAAGTCTAATCAAATCTGACACGATATCAACAAAAAATTATAATTACCAAGACTATTAAAAATATGAACATATTAGTATATCCACTGCCAATAACAAAAAAATGTTTCCCTAAATGTATATAAATGGCCTCCAACTTATGATGATTCAATTTATGATTTTTGAACTTTACAATGTTGTGAAAGCAACACGCAGTCAGTAGAAACTGTACTTCGAATTTTGATCTTTTCCAAGGCTAGTGATCTTTGCCAAGGTACATACTCTCTGTGATGCTGGGTGGCAGCAGCGAGCCACAGCTTCCAGTCAGCCACAGGATTACAAGGATAAACAACTGATACTCTATAGCAGGAGTGTGGAATATCTGGCCTGCGGGCCGTATAAGGGCCACAAAATCATTTGGGCTGGCCCTGCCAAGGCATTAGGGGTGAGTTAATTAAATGTTTGACCAAAATAGCAGGCTAATTTTTAAGCTGATAATTTTGTATGTCTGTTGAATATATATATATATATAAGCCTAAGTGACCATTACGACCGAATGACCAGAACGACTGGTCAACCAGTCGTTATGATGTGCACTGACCACCAGGGGGCAGACGGTCAACACAGGAGCTGACCCTGGTGGTCAGTGCACTCCCACAGCCAACCTCCCACAGTGGCAGCATCCATTCCTTCCACGCTCAGCCCAGTGACAGTCGCCTCCTCTCCCGACCCCGCCGGGGCCTTCAGGCCCCGTGCTGGGATGGGGATCCGGGAGTGGGTGGTGGCAGATGTGGCCCCTTTCCCAGGGGGGATGAGGGCCGGCTCCCTCCTCAGGGCTGGCAGCCAACCTCCCATGTCCTGTCCTCCACTCAGCTGCAGGACCTGATCGGCCCTGATCACTGGCCAGGCCTAGGGACCCCAACCATGCACAAATTCATGCCCCTGCCTCTAGTGATGTTATAAATATCCAAATGGCCATTGGCAGAAAAATGGTTCCTCAGCCCCTGCTCTACAGTGTATTAATTGTATTAGATAATTTTGTATTAGATAATACTCTACAGTGTATTCATTGTATTAGATAATTTTGCCCAACTGTAGGCTAATGCAAGTGTTCTGAGAACTTTTATTTTTTTTTTTTTTACTTTTATTGATTTTGGAGAGGAAAGGAGAGGGAAAGAGAAATAGAAAAATTAATGATGAGAGAGAATCATTGATTGGCTGCCAAACCAGCTGGGGCTGTTCTGAGAACTTTTAAGGTAGACTAAGCTAAATTAGGATGGTCAGTAAGTTAAGTTTGTTAAATGCTTTTTAACTTAAGATATTTTCCATTTACAATGGGTTTGCCAGAACATAACCTCATCATATCATTAACCAGTTTCTCAATGCATTGGAATTGTGCATTGAGAAATTGGTTAATGATAATGGTATTTGTATATATAATAAATTAATTAATTAACTAATTAATTAATTGCTGGAAAATCAAAAATAGTTGGAGACCAGTACTCTAATTAATGATCTAGATATCAAATAACAATAGATGTGTCACAAACTGGAGACAACATAAATCTCCATTAACAGGAGAATGGATAAGCAAATTGTGTTATATTGATATAATGGAATACTACTCTGCAATAAAAAAGAAGAAATTATGGATAAAATCAATAACATGGACAATCTCCAAAATGCAATGCTAAGAACAAGAATGTAATTTAAAAAAAAAACAAACAGCAACAACAAAAACAGATACTAACTGATTTCATTTGTATGAAGCAAAATAAGCCAGTCAGAGAAAGATAATTATCACATGATCTCACTTATTTGTGGAATATAATGAACAACATAAACTGATGAACAAAAACAGATCCAGAGACAGAGAAGCATCAATCAGACCGTCAAACCTCAGAGAGAAGGTAGCGGAGGGTGGGGGTAAGGGAGAGAGATCAACCAAAGGACTTGTATGCAAGCATATAAGCCTAACCAATGGACACAGATAACACGGGGGGTGAGAGCATGAGTGGGGGAGGGGAGTGAGGGGGAGCAATGTGACGATAAGGACACATATGTAATACCTTAATCAATAAAGAAAAAAAAATCTATGTTGATATAAATTAGAACAATCATTGCTAAGGAATGGGAAACAACTGGAAATGAGTATGAGAGTAGTTTTTAGGATGATGATAATGTCCTATGTCTGGTTTTGGGTGTTAGTTACTGAGAAACATACATTTATCAAAATACAGTAAATGGGTCTAGCTCGTGTGGCTCAGTGGTCACTGGTTCGATTCCCAGTCAAGGCACATGCCCAAGTTGTGTGCTCAGTCCCCACCAGGGGGCATGCAGCGGGCAGCTGATTGATGCATCAATGTTTCTCTCTCTTTTCCTCTCTCTCTAAAATCATTAAAAAATATTTTTAAAAGTTATTAAATAGTACATTTGAGATCTCAACATTTCATTCATTGTGTATAAAGTTTGCCTCAATATAAAAAAAATTTAAATTAATAATGTCTGGTAGAACCAGCACTTTTATCTGATGTTCTAGCTCTTTTTTATATTATACCAAAGGCCCAGTGCATGAAATTCATGCATGAAGGGGGATCCCCTCAGCCCAGCCTGCACCCTCTCCAATCCGGGACTCCTTGGGGGATGTCCGACTGCCAGTTTAGGCCCAATCTCAGGGATCAGGCCTAAACCGGCAGTCGGACATCCCTCTCACAATCCGGGATCGCTGGCTCCTAACTGCTCACCTGCCTGCCTGCCTGATCACCCCTAACTGCCCCCCATGCCAGCCTGATCATCCCTAACTGACTCTGCCTGCCAGCCTGAAAGCCCCTAATTGCCCCCCCTCTGCTGGCCTGGTCGCCCCCAACTGCCCCCCTGCCAGTCTGGTTGCCCCTAACTGCCCCCCCACTGGCCTGGTCACTCCTTCCTGCCCCCCTGCCAACCTGGTCACCCCCATCTGTCCCCGCTGCCAGCCTGGTCACCCCACGCAGCCTGCTGTTTGGCCGTTACTGTTACTGTGATGGTATCCCAGACAATTTGCATATTCCTCTATTATTAGTATAGATAGTAATTTTCATTCATATATCCATCTCTCCTCTTTATTGGGGGTAGATACTGTGAACTATTTATATCTGTTTTATTCTGCCAAACACTGAATATCCATGGCACTGTCTCAAGGAAGGCATTGTGGAACAAATAAATAGATGAGAGAGGTACTATTTACAAGTTGTTTAATATCCTTTTAATTAGCAAGCAGTTCCCTATACTAACTCCACGAGGAAGCTTCGCATTGCTCCCAGAACTATAGTAAATAACATTTTCCAAGTCCCTGAAGGCACCTTGGTCCTTTAAATTAGTCAGCTTTGGGTCTCAATTCCAGATGGGCTTCTTACTACCTGTGGGGCCTTAAATAAATCAGTTAACCTCTCTGGGCTCATTTTCTCATCCATGTAAATTAGGATGATAATGCCCAAGACAAAAAGTGTTGATGATTGATTGTTGATGATATAGAAAAAGCATTTTCATGCAGTATGGCACATATAATAACCTGGCATAAATAATAGCTTCATTCCCACATCCTGTAAACAATGTGAGTGCATTTTTTTCTGCAGTCATCAAAATAATGCAACCTACTGTTTCTCTCAACCTTTGAACATGTGTGCAGATGGCCAGAGAGGGTCAAAAATTAACCTCTTGTTACTACATAGTGTAGAGTTGCAAAGCTACCTCTCCCCAGTTCTCTGTTTTTAATTTGGGATGACTGGCTAAGTGGAAATGTTAAGCTCCACACTTTCTGTGCCTTGTGTGTCAAAACCCTCTTTTAAACCCACCAGAAACTTCCTCCCAGAGCACACGGACTCTTTCAGGATGTGACAACTGAATCTGACAACTCCTTGTAGAACTCGGTTTTATGAGGCTGCTGAATTACCTCGGGAGCTTCTCCCCTGCCACTGCTCTTTTACTGGCCCCCTCACCCCAATGTAGTGTGTCAGCTGTTTCCTGCTAACTGCCTCATAAGCTAGCCCATTACAAACGCAAAAACTAGTGGAAGAAAGCCAGTGGTTTCTATTTGTTCTGTTCTCTGTGAATGTCTTGTTTTAAAAAAAGAAGAGACACTGTGTTTTGTATGTAGTACAATTAAACTCTACATTTAGGGAAGGTCTCTCTAGACTCAATGAGTTATCACTGGAAATTCACAAGTCTCTGATAAATTCTGTTTCCTTACACCATGCATTTCACAGCTAAGCCTACAAATCACAGGTATAATAAGCCCTGAAATTTTAACTTTTATGAAACAATACCTACCAACTCCTTCATAAATGCAATACACTCATATTTAATGTGTGTTTTCAAGGAACAAAATTACGAAATTGAAAGCTAATCTCTTGATAAGAAAACATTTGTATTTTAGTACTTTAACATAGAACAAATTTTCCTGAATCCTTTTATTCCCATCACATTTTCTAACTAATTTAAAGAAGAAAATAACTAATCTAATTCAGTTAATTAATTTAAAGAAGAAAGATGATCCTAATGGCATTTTTACTGGACATGGTGGAGAAAGAGATCCCTGTAATCTCAGATGACTTCCAAACCCACAGTATCCTCCTAAGGAAAGTAACCAGAACTGTATACGATGCTTTCAAATGTATATTGGGTGAAACCAAGCTCAGTTTTGGCCACTACTGATTGTAGCAATAAGCAGTGTGCTAGTGAAAACACACACACACATACACACACACACACACACACACACACACACACACACACACACACACATTGAAAGTGAGGCCAACCAGGTCAGAAGGGCTTCGGTCTGAAAATTTACCTAATACAGTTGCCCCATATTGAAAGATGATAAACCAAACCAATCAAATACTTTTGTTTTTATAAACATAAAAGTTCAGTGAAAAGATGTCTCATATTCCTCTTAGATCCCAGATAATACTGAGTTACGGTTTCAGTTCTCCTAAAGGAGAACATGCCAATCTTAGAAGAACTTTCAACCCAATATTTCCACATAAACTTAATAAGCTTCCCTTGCCAAGGTAATTCCTACGTGCCTCTTTTCTGCAGTATTAAAGAATCTTACTAATATAATAATACCCATGCTGGGAATAATGTATTTATTTTTATGTGTATAACAGTGTAATAGAATAAAATAAAGCCTTGTCATTGACATCATAGATCACATTTCTTTCCTTACCACTGGGAACTTGTTTAAAGGGAATACAATTTGAAAGAAGAAAAGGAATTAATTTAGCAAAGCAGTTGACTGTGAGAATTGTATAATTAAGAGATTATAATTACAAATAAATAAATGGCCTAGTTCATTGCACTAAACTCCCATTTTGCTCAGGCTGTGCCTGGCTTAAAAGTAGAGCTTTTGTTTTAAAATAAAGGTTTGCAAATACCAAGTTTAAAATGAAAAATTTCTCCAAGCCAGACCACAGACCAATTCCAATAGTTACTGACTTATGACCAACAAAAGCAGATAACCAGAAATAAGGTAAACAAAAATGCTACCCAACCAAAAATAAATAAAAATACCAAGTTATAGCCAAACTTTTAAAATAAACTCTTAGAAAGCAGTGTGGGCCATAATGTGCATTATATCAGTATCTAAAATTGTCAGTAATTAGACATGAAGGGTTTTTTCTATTAGCACGGTCACTCATTATTTCTTCCAAAATTTTGCTTTCTCAATAACATAAGCCCTTATGCAATTTGCACAAATTTCTTATCTTTTCCAAAACATATGCTACCTTATTTATAATGCAAATCTAATTAAATTGAGTCATAAAAAAGATTAACAATAATTGGTTTTAGCAACAATAAGCTTTGTTATCAATTTCTGTTTATGGCTTGTAGCTTCATATATTCCAGTTATCAGTGAAATAAAGTATTTTCAATGTTTTAGTCTTATCTTTTTTATTTTAGTCTTCATTTTCTTGCAATAATT
Organism: Eptesicus fuscus; assembly: GCF_027574615.1. NCBI lineage: Eukaryota > Metazoa > Chordata > Mammalia > Chiroptera > Vespertilionidae > Eptesicus > Eptesicus fuscus. The sequence goes on along the minus strand of NC_072475.1, from coordinate 86,246,098 downwards.
TGAAAACATGGCTGTGCTTCGCTACTCCATCCATTATATTGCACCTTCTACATATGTGGCCTTGAAATGTTTTATGACAACTCTTCCTCCCCCCTTTTTTGCATAGTGACTTGAACCAGACTTTTTAGTTAACTCACCCTCCCCTCTTTTTTGGAAAATTCCTTCCTATCTCTAATGTTGAGCCTTGTCCTCCTTTTTATTTTATCTTATTCTATTCCTAAACCAGAAACATGTGTACGTTCATTTTTTTTATTAAGTTTTCAGTTGGAGGGGTTAAATTGATTTTGTGGAGATGGTGTATTTAAATAGCTAACTGAACTAATTAGTCAGCGGTGTCAGAGAGAAGTCAAATTTAACTGAAGAGAGCTGGGTAGCAGAAGGCAAGGGTAAAAATCTTGGTTTCCAAAATAATATAATATTTAAATAGCTATCAGTTTTACACAAGATTAACAATATGAATTAAACTATTCAAGGCACCAACCCTGAACCTGGCCTAGTATTAGATTGCAAATTCAAAGGCAAGTTTATAGAAAAAAAAAATGGCCCATGTCTTCCCAAAATGACCAAAAAAGAAAAGAAATGTAGTTTAGCTGTTGAGCATAATTATCATTCATCTACCTACTTGTTATCAGAGGACACTTTAATTCAGACTGATCAAACATTTATTTGTGTTCTAAAAGTGCTGGTCATCCATGCTAGGTATAGTGAAAGATAGAAAAATTTTGGTATAAAAAGTGTTTCACCCTGCACAAAATGAGACAAAGGAAAGCCTGTAACATGACTCTTGATACTAAGCATTCTAGTGACTTTGCAAATTAAATTAAGTTATCCTTTTGTGAAGAAGCAGACACAAGATTTTTTTTATCCAGGTAATGAAAGTTGCTCTTAATATGTATTGTGATAGCTCCTTGTACTTCTTAGTGGTGAGAGATACAAATAGAAGTCTAACGTCAAAGTATGTGGAGTACAATGGAGGTCCTCCACACAAATCATCTAAGAAAGAGGCAATCATTTGAACCTCTAAGGCCATGAAACAAGGTAAAAGTAAATTTAATTATTTTGCCGCTGAAATTCAGAGTTCAAGATACATTGCCATTATATGATTCAAATGCAACCTTTCAGTAACTTCACAGGAGTTGTTTTGTTTTGTTTTGTTTTGGCTCAGGCTATGGTGATGGAAAATCTGGAGGATCATGCCTGGGTCTGATGTCTGTGATTGGATTAGTTGATTTGTACTGATGACTTATGAAACAACTAGAGGCCCAGTGCACGAAATTCGTGCATGGGGCGGGGGGGGGGGGGGGTGGTGTGTGTCCCTCAGCCAAGCCTGCACCCTCTCCAATCTGGGACATCCCTCTCACAATCCAGGACTGCTGGATCCCAACCTCTCGCCTGCCTGCCTGCCTGATTGCCCCTAACTGCTTCTGCCTGCCAGCCTGATCACCCCCTAACCACTCCCCTGCCAGCCTGATCAACACCTAACTGCTCCCCTGCTGGCCTGATTGCACCTAACTGCCCTCCCCTGCAGGCCTGGTCACCTCTAACTGCCCTCCCCTGCAGGCCTGGTCCCCCCCAATTGCCCTCCCCTGCAGGCCTGGTTGCCCCCAACTGCCCTCCCCTGCTGGCCTGGTTGCCCCCAACTGCCCTCCCCTGCTGGCCTGATCGCCCACAACTGCCCTCCCCTGCCGGCCATCTTGTAGTGGCCATCTTTGACCACATGGGGGTAGCCATCTTGTGTGTTGGAGTGATGATCAATTTGCATATTACCTCTTTATTATATAGGATTTCTAGGTCAATATTTCTAGAATTCATAGACCCTGCGAGTGGAAAGGGATCACAAAAATCACATGACCAGGTAGGGGAGAGAGTACTAAAACCAGTTTTCTGCATCTTGGAGTCTTGTCCCCAACCCACTAAAGCAAATACAGAGAAAAAAGCTTCTTTCCACCTGGTAGTTTCATTTTCCTTCCACTGTTTAGTTCCTAGACCCTGTAACACACTAACACTGCTTTCCATAAAACTTTATGTTCTGCTGAGGTATGATTTTTCAACATCTTCAAATGTAATTGCTATTTATCTAAGCAAGAGAATAATTTGAATTGATTCTCTTTTGGCCTACATCTCATAAAAAAAAAAGTGAAATTTCAGCCCTAAGCTACTCTTTCATAAGTACTTTTTTATATGAGTCAAAATTATAAATTCTTAAATATGTTCCAAATCATTGTTCCAAAACACTTGAGAAACTCAAATTGCTACGTGTAGCCAAAAGGAAATACTTTTTTTTCTGTAAGAGCCCTTATCTAAAGAGCAAAGGATTTGATTATCAATTCAATAGTTCACACAATCCTATCTAAATAGTATGGAAATATGCTGTTATAATTTTAAGTAAAATGCATAAGTCTTTTTACTATATTAATTATTTTATAAACTTGTGAGAAAGCAACCTATATAAACCAAGACAATATTTTAGTTACCAAGAATAACTCATTGAAATAGAACTGAGTGAAAAAAATTGAGAGCCTACACACAAAAAAAAAAAAAAAAAAGAAAGAAAGAAAGAAAAGAGAACAATGTGAAGTCTAAGATTTGGATGAGAGTTTTATATCCCTATGGAAGAAAAAGAAAATGAATACAGACTTCAGAGGCCAAAAATCATCAAAGTAAATTTGACTAAAGCATGAGGGATAAACTAGAAAGGAAGAGACCAGAAAACAAAAACATTTTTTCTAAGATTCTTATTTTCCCTTTGATACTAACCATGATTCTTCACTCTATATCTGTTTAATTTTGTCATTTCTATGTAGGAGCAAGAATTCAACAGAAGAGGGAAAAAAAAACTACTAAAAATAATAAAAAACAAAAGTGCTTTGCCAAATTTGAGGGAGGAAATTTACAGGATCTAGGAACTGAGGGGAGGAATGCATCGTTGGTATGGTAGCTGAATTAAAAGAGGCTCAATCGGCCTTTGTGATCATCTCCAGTAATGACCAATCTCAGTCATGGCTGGACCTGCAAAGCTTCCAGCCCTGCTGGGTAACCATCTGAGTATTGAACTAAATGACCCTCCATGATTCTCAAGTGCTGTAGGAGATCAATTGCATTTTAACATTTGCACAGCTGGTTATTTGGTTAAACGTGGGCAATTCCCCAAGCCCTCATTTGATTTTGGAATATATCTGTTCACTCAAAGTGCACCATAATGTGCTGCCTCCGATAGTATATCTGTACCTGGGGAATTAGTTCAACAAACCTGTGTTCCCACAAACCAAACCTCCCTCCTGCACACACAGTGGAAGGCATCTGCCTTCACTGGTCACAGCCCAAACTATCTGCTAATGGTTATTTTAAAACAGAAACTATTAAAATTAGGGGGGAAAAAATGTCAAAAACTAAAAATCAGACCAAGTGGCAAAGATAATCCCCAAATGATCCAGTATATGATCTATCAATGTTGCCTGAATTTTAGTACAGTTAAAAGGCAACTTCTTCAAGGAACTGGATCAGAAAATACCAGAAAAACTGCCCACCAGTTCTAAAATAACTTAGTAGGCCAGATTATGAGATTTGTTACTAATATATATTAATCTTTGGCATTTTAATTTTATTAGAGAGTTTCTAAGTCTTTACATTTTAAATACATATATCCTTTATTCCTATTATGGGGGGGATTTCTTTCTACCATCCAGTGAGGAAAACAAAAGCAATATGATCCTCCTTCCTCAGAAAGAAAAAGAGGTTAGGTTATTGAATCAATTTAATACACGTGATACCATTGTAATTAACTAGTTATTAATAACAGGAAATGAGCAAAGGGAAGGCCAGACATTATAGGAACGTTCCCTTCAAAACAGTGAGGGAGGGAACCACATAGGGAAGATAAATGCATGCCCAGTAAAGTTAGGGTGACATAAGGAAGGTGCTTGCTGTCAGTCACACCTAGGAAGAGAAGTCATTGGCCACTGCCAGCACCCGAAGATTTGGGATACTTAATCCGCTGAACAAAGAAGTGCTCTCTCTTGGTTCCTCTTGACAGGCTTGGCTCATGGCTCACGCTTGGCTTCCTGGCGTTCTCCCATGTGGCCCATGGCCATGTGGACCCCCACACACAATGAATGGACTGCAACTAGCCTGATGCTGTACTGGACCTGGCTCCAACATGGAGAGGAAATTCTGGACACTGGCTGTGATTTTAACTCTCTCAAACCCCAGCTACACTTCTTCTATGGCTGGACTAAGGGCAATGAGACTTTGGAAACCCAGGGATGTAACTCCACAGGAATAAAGCTTTCTACCATGTCTCATTCTCCTGTGGGGGACTCCTAGATGCTTATTCCAGTGGTACCCCAAGAACCCCACCCCCACTAACAACCAGGGGAGACAAGACATGTTTTTCTCTAGTAATACTAGCAGTCCTTCTTACCTGCTCCCAGCTGGGAACTTCCAGGGTTTTCTGCTGCTACTGCTTATCAGCTAGTCCCCTGTCCCCAGTACTCAGATTCTTTTCCCTAAAGCAGTGATTTTCAAATGGTGTGCTGCAAGAATGTTTAAAACATGCAATAGATGACTATTTAGTCAGGGGCACTAACCTCTTTTCCCTTAGATTGTCAAATAAAAAATGACAACAGCCAACACAATAGTCACCCTATGTGAATGAATCAAAATTATAACAATTTTTTTGTCAAATCGGCAAAAAAATATATTTTTGGTGTGCTGTAGAATTTTAGTAATCAGTTTATGTGTGCCATGAGATGAAAAAGGTTGAAAGTCACTGCCCTAAAGTAATGGTTACAGATTCCTCCTCCTCAGTCACTCTAGCTTCAGGGCTTTTGCTTGGAGACAAAACTTAGACATTGAATTTGTTCAATTACTGCTTAAGGAAGAACTGTCCAGATGCTGTTTATAGCCAACCTCTCTGAATCTCAGTATCTCCTTCTGTAAATGGGAATGATTTAAAAATCTATCTCAACCTGGGTTCCACAAGATATGTGATCAGTGCTGGGACCCTGCCAGCAGGCGAGGGGATCCCAAGGCAGATGCTGGGCGTGGAGGCCATGGGGGCATAGGCGACCAAGGAGACAGAACTAAACCTCACCATCACCCTGCTTGGCCCCAGAGGATGGCTGGTTAGCCAGAGACGGGTAAGATTCCTCAGGGAAGGAACAACCTAAGACAGGCACAGTCGCATAGGGGCCATGAGGAGAGAACTTGGGGATCAACAGAGGTGGGGCACAGACCTTCACCCCCGCAAGTTTGCAGGGGCCTGAACCCTCACCCCTGCTGAGGGAGATCTCCTGCCCCCATGGCTGCTCAGCTTCACATGCCCAGCTCAAATCGGGACCCAGGTAACAGAGACTTGGCAGACAGCAGATGCCCTCTCACTGCAACAAGACTTGATGGAGATGTCTTGCACCCATGATCCGGGGAACTGGGGTCTATGATATCTAAATCCAGCCTAGCACCAGGAATGCTCAGGGTCTACTCAAGAAGGCAAAAAATCCTCTCCACTAATATTTACAGGGTAAAACAAGATGGTTGTTAGAGTATTAAATTTGACAGTAAAATAGTAGTCAAGTTTTCAGACTAATTTAAATTGGCCAATCAAAATAAGCAAATACTCTAGAAAAATCAATTGTACTGGACAAAAAAGCTGTTCCTAAAGTGTTAACTAAAGTTTTTATTGGTAATTCATCTCATGGTAAAATTACGTAACATATAATTAACCTAAAGCAGTCACATTTTAGTGCAAAAAAGTAAAATTTAAAAGCTATCAAGATTACAGCATAAAATTTCCAAAAGCCTCCCAATATTTAAACCAAAAAAGGGGGATAGTAGAAGAATATCATGTAAGGAAAAATATCCTGTAAATAAATTACATCTAGAAAATTTTTACTTTAGAAAATTAACTTTGATTTGTAATGCTAACAGCAAGACACCCAGGTAAAACATACATGGTGTCAAAACAAGCCAAAGGAAAATCGTTTGGGCAAAAAAATGAAAAAGGATCGCAAGTCAAATTTATAGAAAATATTCCTTTATTAACTTTTGGTTGAGAATATGTTTGTATATTTTCAGAAAACAACTCTGAGACTATGTGGATTCCTGCAACAGAGAGGAATTGACAGGAGTGCTCCAGCCATGAAGACAGAAGAGAAACAGTCCAGAGATGGAAGACGCTGACCATACCTTGCCATACTAGCAGTCAGCAGATGTGCGTCACTGCAGATTGCCCAGGACCAAAACAGAGAGGGTCGGACCTGCATTACCACCATTTGTCCACCATCCAGAACTGAAATATCATTGCTGTTATGTACACATAAACAACTGTTGGACATAGAAATCGGGACTCAAAAGAACTGTTGGCCCAGAAAGAAACTCACAATAGACTGATTCATTTGCCTCTCAGCATAACCATTATTGCTTGTCTCATTTTCGGTTCCTATAAGTGTATTCCTAGTATCAGATGAGCTCACTCATCTAGGGGAGAAGATGAACAACATAGACTGAAGAACAAGAACAGCATTGATCAGACTGTCAGACCTCAGAGGGAAGGTAGGGGAGGGTGGGGACAAGGGAGATAGATCAACCAAAGGACTTGTGTGCTTGCATATGAGCCTAACCAGTGATCACGACAACAGGGGGATGGAGGCATGCGTGTGGGGGGGGTTGGGATGGGAATGGAGGGTGGGGTTGATGACAAATATGGGATACCTTAATCAATAAAGTAATTAAAAAATAAATAAATAAATAAATAAATAAATTTTAAAAAAATAACAAAAATCTATCTCAAAAGGTTTTGTGATAAATAAAAGAGCGAATGTGGATATATGGTACAATATGTGACAACTCAAACATGTTCTATGACTATTAGCTCTTATATTATTAAGTGCCCACTAAAGAACACAGAGACAATCTAAAAATTCTTTTTTTATATACATTTTTTTTCTTTATTGCTTAAGGTATTACATATGTGACCTTATCCCCCCATGGTACCTCCACTCACCCCCCCCACTCATGCCCTCACCCCCCTGGTGTCAGTGTCCATTGGTTAGGCTTATATGCATGCATACAAGTCCTTTGGTTGATCTCTCCCCCTTACCCCTACCCTCCCCTACCTTCCCAATGAGGTTTGATGGTCTGATTGATGCTTCTCTCTCTCTGGATCTGTTTTTGTTCATCAGTTTATGTTGTTCATTATATTCCACATATGAGTGAGATCATGTGATATTTATCTTTCTCTGACTGGCTTATTTCGCTTAGCATAATGCTCTCCAGTTCCATCCATGCTGTTGCAAATGGTAAGAATTCCTTTTTTTACCACAGCATAGTATTCCATTATGTAGATGTACCACAGTTTTCTAATCCACTCATTTGCTGATGGGCGCTTAGGCTGTTTCCAAATCTTAGCTATTGTAAATTCTGCTGCTATGACCATAGGGGTGCATATATCCTTTCTGATTGGTGTTTCTAGTTTCTTAGAATATATTCCTAGAAGTGGATCACTGGGTCAAATGGGAGTTCCATTTTTAGTTTTTTGAGGAAACTCCATACTGTTCTCCACAGTGGCTGCACCAGTCTGCATTCCCACCAGCAGTGCACGAGGGTTCCTTTTTCTCCGCATCCTCACCAGCACTTGTCATTTGTTGATTTGTTGATGATAGCCATTCTGACAGGTTTGAGATGGTACCGCATTGTCGTTTTGATTTGCATCTCTCGGATGATTAGTGACTTTGAGCATGTTTTCATATGTCTCTTGGCCTTCCTTCTGTCTTCTTTCAAAAACTATCTATTTAGGTCCGTTGCCAATTTTTTGATTGGGTTGTTTATCTTCCTTTTGTTAAGTTGTATGAGTTCCCGATAAATGTTGGAGATTAAACCCTTTTTGGTGATAACATTGGCAAATATGTTCTCCCATGTAGTGGGCTTTCTTGTTGTTTTGTTGATGGTTTCTTTTGCTGGGCAAAAGCTTTTTATTTTGATGTAGTCCCATTTGTTTATTTTCTCTTTAGTTTCCATTGCTCTAGGAGCAGTATTGGTGAAGAAATTGCTTTGTCATGTGTCTGAGATTTTGCAGCCTGTGGATTACTCTAGCATTTTTATGGTTTCCCGTCTTATGCTTAAGTCCTTTATTCATTTTGAGTTTATTTTTGTGTATGGTGTAAGTTGATGGTCTAGTTTCATTTTTTTTTGCATGTATCTGTCCAATTGTCCCAACACCATTTATTGAAGAGACTGTCTTAACTCCATTGTATGTTCTTGCTTACTTTGTCAAATATTAATTGAACATAGTGGTTTGGGTTGGTTTTTGGGTTCTCTATTCTATTCCATTGATCTGTATGTCTGTTCTTGTGCCAGTACCAAGCAGTTTTGAGAATAGTGGCTTTGTAATACAGCTTGATATCTGGTATTGAGATCCCTCCTACTTTGTTCTTCTTTCTCAGGATTGCTGCAGCTATTCAGGGTCTTTTTTTATTCCAGATGAATTTTTGGAGAGTTCTTTCTAGGTCTGTGAAATATGCCGTTGGTATTTTAATGGGGAGTGCATTGAATCTATAGATTGCTTTGGATAATATGGACATTTTAATGTAGAAATTCTTAAAATGAATTTGTAGCTTAATATTTAAGGCACAAAGAGAGAAAAGAACAGTGAAAGAGAAACTAGAAAAATACCAAAGGTATAAACACTTCAACTTACTTGACTTCACATCAGTTCATGGAGGATATTTGCTTTGTGCTCTACCTAGATGCTAAAATGATAAAAGGTGGGTTGAGTCTCCATTTCATTACTTTTTTTCTTTATAGAACATTCTATTTCATATACAGGCTACAGAAATATTCCACTTCTGAGCATAACGGGAACTGGGCAACACTGTGATATTTTTATCTAAAATAAGTAGCATGGACAAGGAAGAAGCAGGAGGTGGTAGTCAAAAGTGGGCTTTGAGTAATGAGAAACCTTACAGATTTGACAAAACTTTCCTAAAATACCTCTAAAAAAACACATCTGAAATGTGTGTATATACATATATATGTGTATGCATGAGTCTTTTGTGTTTTTAGATGCTGCAGAATTTATTATTTCTTTAAAAAGTGAATGAAAATGAGCATGTATGTGGTGCATGAGTACGAAGTTAAGAGAAATAGAAAGAATCATTCAGGTTTCAGCATTGCCATTTCCCCCTTTATGGGCAGAATTGATTACTTTTGTTTTCTAGGTTCCTAGAAAGTTTTTGAAATTAAAGTTTTGTTTCTTTTGCAAAGAAGTGAAGAAGGATCAGACAGCAAAGAAGCAGGAACCAACCCCAAGGTGTTAATGAGGGTGGAAGAGACAGAAGGGAGACAGGGCTAGGGATCTGGTACAGCTGGGGATCATTAATAGCAATCAAGGGCCACTATAAACAAATCAGTAGGAAATAGAGAGGCTCTACATTTTCCTGGCTTGGTGGAAGGAGCCATCTGGACAGAGGGAATTTGGCTTAAAACTCTCATAAGGGAACTTGGCTTTTTTTTTAAACCCTCCAGCATAGTCAGTCACTGAAGTAAACAAATTGAACCTGCTTATGCTGTAACAGATTAAATTACTATCACAAAACATAAAATCCACCATGGATTATGACTAATTTAACACAACAATATAGGATGAATTTTACAGCTAGGGAAAAGTGGGTATAGTTTTAAGAATAGCCATGGAAACTTAAACAAAGAGAGGAAAGAGGAGAAGAAATAGTTATTGCTTTATAATACATATATTCTCCAGAGTTTGAAAAAGAAGTCATGCGTTGCTTAATAGCATTCAAGTCAGCAGGACCAGTGCCGGTGATCAAATCTATTTGAAAACCTCTCGTAGGCAGTCCTTAGTCAGGAAGCTGCTAAGAAGGATGGAAGTAAAGAACAATATGGAAAAAACATGCCTGGGAGCCTTTCCTTCCAACACAAGGAATGGCCGGAATAATAGAAAGAACGGCAAACAGATAAAAGGTGGCTTTTTCTAAGACCTTTTCTTCTAGCCTGTATATTTACAAAGCTCGATTGTCTCTGCCCCACTTCCAAATGCTTATTGCATTCAAACCAGACTACATATGTATATATAAAGCTTGGCATTTTCTTTGTTGCTTTATTGACCCCTTTGTTTCCCTCTAAAGGATGCAACATCTCACTGTCAAGGGGACAGAGATGCTAATCTCCAAGGGGCAAAGGGATTATCCATCTTTGAATCATCAGGCTTAATTAGCTCTCCTGACTACCTTTATCTTTTTCCTTTGTCAACTCTGTAAGGCTGACTCTTTCAGATATTGAATCTGGTCAAAACTTTGACTTCAGATAAATCAGTTAAAGAATTGATGTAAACCCAGAACCCTACATTTCCCATGAATTATTTTCTGCTCTGATGACTATGGAAAGCTGGATGTAAAAGAGTTGCTATAAAATACATTTATTATTCCTATTCAGTTGGATAATTTAATCCTAAGGGATGCCCTAAAGATGTCTGGCTGCATAGAGTTGAGCTTAAACAGCCAAAGTGGCTGTTAGGTTTGCATCTGAGTTATGGGCTCAATGCACAGCAATATATGGTGTAGTTAAGGGGCCCACTCAGGAAAGAATCTCTGTTCTATCGTTTAACAGCTGTGCAGTAACTAGGCAAGGGGCACAACCTCTCTGTGATTCAATTTTCTCATCTGCAAAATGGAGAGGATAGTAGCCACTGCACAGTGTTGCTGGAGGATTTAATGGTTAATGTGAACAAAGTCTCTAGCACAGTTCCAGGCACAAAGAACAAGCTCTTTTAAAATAGGTCAGCTCTTATACAGATGGCCCGTAGACATATGAAAAGATGCTCAACATCACTAATCATAATGTAAATTAAAACCACAGTGAGATATCACCTCACACCTGTCAGAATGGCTATCATTGATAAATCAACAAATAACAAATGTTGGCAAGGATGTGGAGAAAAGGGAACCTTCTTGAACTGTTGATAGGATTGCAAATGGGTGCAGTCAGCATGAAAAACAGTATGGAGATTCCTCAAAAAATTAATAGTAGAACTACCTTATGACCCAGCAAGTTCACTTCTGGGTATTTACCTGAATAAATCGTAAACACTAATTAGAAAAGATATATGTGTCTGTATGTTTATTGCAGCCTTATTTACAATAGCCAACATCTGGAAGCAGCTCAAGTGTCCATCAGTAGTTGACTGGATAAAGAAGATGTGGTAACTATATACAATGGAATATTATTCAGACATAAAAAAGAATGAAATCTTACCATTTGTGACAACACGGATGGACCCAGAGGGTATTATGCTAAGTGAAATTAGTAAGACAGAGAAAGACAAATACCATATGATTTCACTTATATATGGAATCTAAAAAAAACAAAATAAATGAACAAATAAAATAGAAACAGACTTATAGATACAGAGAACAAACTGATGGTTACCAGATGGGAGAGGGTTTGGGGGGCTGGGTGAAAAGGTGAAGGGATAAAGAAGTACAAATTGACAGTTACAAAATAGTCGTGGGAATGTAAAGCACAACATAGGGAATATAGCTTATAATGCTGTAATAACTATGTGTGGTGCCAAGTGGGTACTAGACTTATAGGGGGACTACCTCATAAATTATATAAATGTCTAACCACTATGCTGTACACCTGAAACTAATATAATATAGAATGTCAACTATAATTGAAAAAAATAAAATAGATCAGCTCTTACTATTTTTTCTAGAAATTGCTTTTGAAAACTTTTATAAATTCCCTCCATTTTAGGCAGACTCATTTGATATGTATCCAATTGTGAAATTAAAAATATTTGGCTGTAGATAGTTCTACATCTTCTTTGTCATTAGTTTTTGTCAAGTACCTTATGTGCACACAACTCCCACCAAATAAAGACAGAAACAATACTTGGTTTTTGCTTTTCTCTCCTGGGCAGCAATTATAATTTGTTTGGAACATAGGTTTATTGAAAGTCATCAAATACTGTTCCCTATGGTGTCATTGCATACCACCTATCTAAATATTTTTCTGCTGATTTATTTATTCTTTAGAATAAAAATAAAGCAATGTGACACAAATATAATGTACTTATCCAAGGGTTTTACAAAAGGCATGTACAACTTTAATACATTGACCCTTATTTGCAATAACAAATCAGATACCATTGAGGTTTTAAACTAATTCTATGCCTTCCAAAAATTCTTAGTTTGGACTTACACACAGAAGGAGAGATTTACATTAAGCACAGACTACACTTGAAGAAGGAAAACCTTAGTTATATGCCCAGACATCATGAAATCATTCTATTTTCAATAATTAAATTAACAAACATTTATAGAATACTTAGATGTGCCAACATTCTACTAAGCACTGAGGATATGATAGTAAAAAAAATGTCTTGCTTTCATGGGATATAAATTATTATGTGGAAGGTAGAAAACAAATAATCTATATCATATGTTAGACTGTAATCAGTGTTAAGGAGAAAAAGGTAAAATAGGGATGGATGATATGGAGTGTGGATACAGAAGGTTGCAATTTTAAATATTGACTCCAGTAGCCCACTGTGAAGGTGAATTTTGATGAAAAATCTGAAAGCACAAAGGAACTAATTCTACCAATATTTAAATGAATTGTATTTCAGGGAGAAGTCGCAGCAAGGGCCAAGTCCCTGAGTCAGGAGTCAGCTTGGCTGTTTGAGGAACAGCAAGGAGGAGCATGGCTGATGTGGAGAGAATGAAAGGAGGAGAAGTAGAAAAAAAAATGACAGAAATAATGGGAACATGAGCATGTAAGGTCTTACCTTTGTATATTCTTTGAATCAGTAATAAATATTATCTAGAAAATAATTAGAAGTTTTAACATCCAATAAAATATGCCTCCAGATTAAGACAATCTAAATAGAATATTTTAAAGAAGGAAAAAAATCTTGCTCTGGCCAGTTTGGCCCAGTGGATAGAGCGTTGGCCTGAAGAATGACCGGGTTTGATTCTGGCTGGGGACACATGCCCGGGTTGCAGGCTTGATCCCCAGTAGGGGTCATGCAGAAGGCAGCCTATCAATGATTCTCTCTCATCATTGATGTTTCCATCTCTCCCTCTCCCTTCATCTCCGAAATCAATAAAAATATTTTTTTAAAAAAATAAGGAAATAATCTTTTGGCTAATTATACCAAAACTGTGCTTATATATTACATATATATATATATATATATATATATATATATATATATATATCTCACGCTTAGTTTAATCCTAAGGGTAAAGGAATATAGAAATATATTGGAGAAAATATCATTGAATCTATTTTTATTACCTTCTAAGATAAATAACACAGTTCATCATTTGATAATTTACCTTTAGTAAATATGGTAGAGGTCAAGATAATCTATAAAAAAATACTGGGTAAGAAGCTCTACCCAGTAAAAAGAACAGTTTATTCCTCAGGGTTAAGGAGTCTGAATGCATTATACTTAGGAAGAAGATTCCTTCAAAACGTCTTGAACTCACTATAGGTGAAAATCATTAACAGCAGAGCACTGACCAATCTATAAAATGACCTAATTCATTTACAATTTTTGAGCATTTTGACAAAAAAATGCTCAAACTGAGGCATGAGAGTTTTTAATGAAGGAAAGGTTTAAGTACTTGACCTCTATTAAAAAGTGGGACACTGAGAAGGATCAAATTCAGCTGACACCAATTAGGCAAAGTGAAGAGACCTATGCTAAACACACAGTTATATGGCCTTGCCATGCTTAACATCGACTGGCACTTGACACAAAATAAATTATGATTCAGTTAGTACATTGCTCCAGTAAAATGAGAGAGACTTTTTAAATTTATCAAATTATACCATGCATATTAGGCATTACAAGTTATTACACCACCAGAACTGGAAATACGGATAGAGGCCCATCTGTTCCATGGAGTATGAGTTTCCCTATAGTTACTTCATGCCTAAACTTAATCCATTTTGGTTTTTCTCCTCTGAAATCTATGAAATAAGAGTTATCAAAAACTAACTGCCAAGTAAATTAACCTTAAAATCTGTTGTTCTTATCTATCCATGTCTCTGTGTGTGTATGTATATGAATTCTATTATTTCTATTATTCTACATAAGATCCTAATATATAAAAGCCAGGTGCTGTCATGACCGAATGGACGACCGGTCACCATGAAGTGCATGGAGCACCTCTCGGTCCCCCCTTCTCCCTGGTCCCCAAGCCACTCGCCATGAGGGGGGCTGGTGGCAGCAGGCGGGACTGGGGACTGTTGAGTAGTGGCGGCAGCGGGCTGCTTCTCAGGGCTGCAGTGAGCTTAGTGGAGCAGTTTCGGGGCAGGGGGGGAGCCTCACAGAGCAGTAGCAGGGTGGGGGGAATTTCACAGAGCATGGCGGGGTGGGGGGAGCCTTGCGGAGCAGTAGCGGGGTGGGGGGAATTTCACAGAGCATGGCGGGGCGGGAGGAGCCTCTCGGAGCAGTGGCAGAGTGGGGGGAGCCTCGCGGAGCAGTCGAGGGGCCGCAAGTGTCATGGAGCATCCTGGGACGGGGAGCTTCACGCAGCGTCGCAGGGTGGCAGAGGCAAGCGACAGAGGCCAGGCTAGGCCTAGGGACCCTAACCGCGAATGATTTTGTGCGTGCTGGGCCTCTAGTTATAATATAATCTCTCTTTCTCTCTCTTTTTTTTTTTAAATCCTCACCTGAGGATATTTTTCTATTGATTTTTAGAGAGAGTTAAAGGGAAGGGAAGAGACACAGAGAGAAACATAGATGTGAGAGAGACACATCGATTGGTTGCCTTTCACATGTGCCCTGACAAGGGCCAGTGATCGAGCCTGCAATCCAGGCATGTGCCCTTGACCTGCAATCGAACCTGGGATCCTTCAGTCTGCAGGCCAATGCTCTATCCACTGAGCCAAACCAGCTAAAACTATAATATAATATCTTATAAATAAATGCTATTATTTCTACACACGCACTCTACCTCAGTAACTTTATATACAAACTTCCTCTCACTACCAAACCTACAGTTAATCCTCTCTCTTTTTTGAAGTATGACTTATTTCACACTCTTAAAATGGTTTCCCATAACATCTGATTAAAAGTAAAACCTTTTTTCTTGGCTCATTTGAATTCACACTGCTATCTCTCTAGCTTGCAATACCTAACTCTCTTTTTCCACTGTCTTCAACTAAGTTCTCCTCAGCAGTCTATACATAAACCTTCCTAGTCTTTCACCTTCTTCCTCAAAGCTCTCCATGGTTAACAGAAGGAAGTTGACACATTCCTCTTACCCCAAACTGCAACATAAAATCCCCAGGATTTCTCTTCTACTTTCAAAGTAAACCAATCAATTTCCCCATATTATGAGCCTTTTACACATATCACTGATTTCAAGTGCTTCTCTAATTTATGTTTGTAATAGAGTTAAGGTTTGCACATTTTATATGTCAGCTAATTTAATCTTCACAACGATTCTGTAAGGTAAGTACATTATTAATCCCATTATACAGGACAATAAACTGAGGCACATAGAGGTTAATTGCCAAATGTCACATGTTAGAAAGTTTGGATTTGAACAGAGGCATTATGGCTCCAGAGTTCATGCTCTTACCCATTATCTGAATCTGATCCTTTGTGTTCACTATCTATCCTTTTATTTATATTGTCAAAGTTTATATACCCGTGTCATCTGTTGTAATATACTAAAAACTCTATTGTTACAAGAACAATGCTATTTAATTCAAACTATATTTGATTTTTTTTAATTTTTATTAATCATTAGGAGCTGATATATTTAGGAAACTAACTTAGCAAGTGCCATACAAGAAGTTAATATAAGGATAAAAGACAAGGAAGAGATGAGAGAAATATGATGAAGCTGTATAAATTATATATTTGATGTGATATAGTTAGGCAATTCATCATCTCCTTTCAAAATTGTCTACTTCCTAAAATCATTATATTAATATTCTAGTCCCTTAAAATGGATTACGTTCTTTGTCACTGGTATCTGTGGGCTTTTTTTTAAGAGGGGAAACTGAAATACACCTCAAATTAATACCTATATGCTGTTTACAATATAATTTACATACATTATTTTATTTACTATACCAGCAATGACCTCTTCCTTTTTCCTGACATGGAGTAACTAAAAGTGGCATAAATATGATAATGAATTTCTTAGAAAAAAATCTTTATTTTTAGCACATGAAAACAGTTCCTCATGATATACATACATCACTCCTTTCCTAAGAACTAAAAATCTCTCTTAAGTCTTAAGCGATAAAAAGGTTAAGATACTGTGTTGCCATTGCAGGAGCATCATTTTTTTGTGTGCCTAGTTCCTGCTTATCAGTTCTATCTTAACCATGCTCTAACTTCTTACGAAAATATATGCATGGCTAAATTACTACACATTAAAAATTAAAACTCTCGCCCTGGTCGGTCACTCAGTGGTTAGAGCTTCGGCCTGCACACGGAAGGGTCAGTGGGTTTGATTCCCGGTCAAGGGCACATATCTGGATTGCAGGTTCCATTCCCATCTTGGTGGGGATGCTTGCAGGAAGCAACCAATCCATGTGTCTCTCCCACATCAATATTTCTCTCTCTCTCTCTCTCTCTCTCTCAAACACATACATAAATATAAAAGAAGTATCATTTTACAGACACACATACATAAATATAAAAGAAGTATTTTATTATTAACTAGAGGCCCGATGTATGAAGATTTGTGCAAGAATGGGCCTTCCTTCCCTTGGCTGCCTGCAGTGCCTTCGCTCTGGCCAGAGCCGCCTTTCTGCCTTCCCACACTGCCCAGAAGCCCGGAGAGGCTGGGGTGGTGCAGAACACCTGTGTCATCGCCATGGCAATGACACAAGCGTCCGCCCCACCCCCAGCCTCTTGACGCCTGTGTATGCAAAGTAACCCACCATCTTTGTTGGATTAATTTGCATACTCACTCCTTATTGGCTGGTGGGCGTCACAAAGGTACAGTCAATTAGCATGTTACTCTTTTATTAGGTAGATATTTTAATGTATAAAGTTCTTTTTTGATTTTTGTGTTTTATTTTTTTTTTAAATTTCTTTATTGATTAAGGTGTCACATATTTGTCCTCATCCCCCCATTCCCATCCCACACCCCTCCCCACGCATGCCCCAACCGCCTGTTGAACTTAACCGTTGGATAGGCTCATATGCATGCACACAAGTCCTTTGGTTGAACTCTCCCCCTCCCCCCACCCTCCCCTATCCTCCCTCTGAGGCCCGATAGTCCGATCGATGCCTCCTTGTTTCTGGTTCTGTTCTTGTTCCTCAGTCTATGTTGTTCATCATTTCCCCTAGATGAGCGAGATCATATGTCACTAGATATGTACTTATAAGTACTGAATGTGAGACGAGCAATAATAGTTATGCTGACAGGCAAATGAATCAGTCTGTAGTGAGTTTCTTTCTGGACCAACAGTTCTTTTGAGACCCAATTTCAATGTCCACCAGTTCCTTATGTGTACATGTCAGCACTGACCCCTCAGCTCTGGATGGTGGACAAATGGTGGTAACGGAGGTCCGACTCCCTCTGGTTTGGTCTCGGCCGGACCCAGGGGCACGGCTTCACCCGGACTAAGGGGCACGTGGCCTCACCCATACCCAAGGGGCGCGTGGCCTCACAAGGGCCTGGGACCCAGCCTCACCCGGATGGATCCAGGGGCACAAGGCCTCACCCGGACCCAGGATCCGGCTTCACCTGTACCCAGGGGCGCAAGGCCTCACCCGGACCCAGGGGCACATGGCCTCACCCGGGCCCAGGGACCCAGCCTCATCCGGGTCCAGTGGCGCGTGGTCTCACCTGGACCCAGGGGCGCGTGGCCTCACCCGGGCCCAGGGACCCAGCCACATCCGGGTCCAGGGGCGCGTGGCCTCACCCGGGCCTAGGTGCGCGAGGCCTCACCCGGATCCAGGGACCCATGGTCTCACCCGGACCCAGGGGCACGTGGCCTCTCCCAGACCCAGGGGCACGTGGCCTCACCCGGGCCTAGGCGCGCGAGGCCTCACCCGGATCCAGGGACACATGTCCTCACCCGGACCCAGGGGCACGTGGCCTCTCCCAGACCCAGGGGCACGTGGCCTCACCTGGGCCTAGGCGCGCGAGGCCTCACCCGGATCCAGGGACCCATGGTCTCATCCGGACCCAGGGGCGCATGGCCTCTCCCAGACCCAGGGGCACGTGGCCTCACCCGGGCCTAGGCACGCGAGGCCTCACCCGGATCCAGGGACCCATGGTCTCATCCGGACCCAGGGGCGCGTGGCCTCTCCCAGACCCAGGGACACATGGCCTCACCCGGACCCAGGCGCGCGAGGCCTCACCCGGATCCAGGGACACATGGCCTCACCCGGACCCAGGGGCGCGTGGCCTCTCCCAGACCCAGGGGCACGTGGCCTCACCCGGGCCTAGGCGCACGAGGCCTCACCCGGATCCAGGGACACATGGCCTCACCCGGACCCAGGGGCGCGTGGCCTCTCCCAGACTGAGGGGCACGTGGCCTCACCCGGGCCTAGGTGCGCGAGGCCTCACCCGGATCCAGGGACCCATGGTCTCACCCGGACCTAGGGGCGCGAGGCCTCACCCGGATCCAGGGCACATGGCCTCACCCGATTTTTGTGTTTTATTTTTACAAAATAACAGCTAATAGAAAATTAGTAGATGGTCTCTTATCTGGTTTTATTTACTTCTATTTCAGAGAAAATGTGTTAGGTTTAACAAATGATTTCAGCTAAAGTAATTATGAGACTGAATTTACTTTGTATACACTTTACCCCCTTGAATTCCCATTATTTGGGGGGAAATTTTATGCTTTTGTATTGTTTTTATATTTCATATGTCTAAATGTACTATTCCTCTGAATTTACAACAAAAACAATAACAAAGATTTTTACTGGTCAACAAATAACAGTAGATGAAGAGTTTCATTAGGGAAAAGATAACCAGTACCTCTTTATTCTGCAGCCTAATACTTTTACAATTAGCAGGAAATAGGCCAGTTGTTTCTCCAGTATAGACTTTTTCCTAGGAATCCATGTGATGTGATTGCCAAGAATAGATTTCTACATCTGTTTAGTGATCATTGAAGAAATTATACATTTTCAAAGTAAACCAATCAATTTCTTCAGAAGCTCTTACTTTAATAAAAGCAAAATAAAGCATATAACCAAATGTTCTAAAGTGCTTAAAGAATGTTTCAAAGTGTAAGTTTTACACCCGTAACATAAATAAGCACCGGGTGCATCTCTAAACTGAGAAAAGGGTTGTTATTCTCCCTGAGCTTGAGACGAAGTCACTGGATAGGATATGTATGTACCAAGCTTCACGTCTGTGAGTTTTCCTTTCACAGGAAGGGAATTACTCGGCACATTCTTACCACCCAGCAACACAGATAGCCTGCCATTATGTTTAAGACAGATCCATATTGTGAAATCAAACAATCGCTGCTGTATTACAATTCTCAAGTAACACAAAGATCGTGTTAACTCCCGAAATCAATCAGATTGATGTTTGACGTCCACAAAGAAGTCACTGTAGCTGTTCTTCAGCTATGCCTTTGATATATTTTTTTGCTTCCTTCCCAAAATTAGACCCTGATACTGGCAAGTTGAATTAAAATCCTGTCAGAGGGAATCTGTAAATGGTACTGTAACCCCAAATTTAATTATGTGTAGATAATAAAACAGAAAAGGTTTCAGACTTAATTAATATAGTGAACATTAAAGAGATTCAATGGATATTATATTTAGAAAGTCCCAACATTTAACAAGCATATAATGCAAACACAGTATTTTTCTTTGCATCACACACAACATGTCATGAGTGAGTGCATGCAAGAATTGATTAAAAACCTTCTTGAGTGAGATCCCTGCCTCGACCACCAATGTGGAAACCAGATTAAAAGATTCAGCAGCAACAAAACAAAACAAAACAAAAACGCTTTCTGAAAAGGTGGTGTGTTTTCTCCATACAAATATATCCCTTATGTTACTATACAACTCCATTAATGAAAACACTAGGCCAATGCTAGGCTAATAACATGAATAGAGAGGACAATTCCTTGTCACCAACCAGAACTGCTCATTTTGTTGTTGTTGTTGTTGTTGTTCCTCTGGGCTTAACACAAAAAGCTTTTCATATTTTTTAGATATTTTTTTCTATTTTCCAGGAGTCTAATTTCATTCAATTGCTTGATGAGTGGTGATTTATGTTCTGGCCTTTGGTTAACTATGTCTTCTAATGCTTGTGGAGATCACTAAGAACCAATTAGCAAGAATGGCAAATGCCAGCATTCCTCAGGTGACGAGGCAGCTGCACCAAAAGCCTGTGTTCAGTGACATAAATTACCATGTCCAAGGGAGTGGTGGGTAATAATAGAGCAAGAGCTCTGGAGCCAGAGGGCTTCAGTCAAGTTCCTGTTCTGACACTTTCTCTACCTTTTACCAAGTGACTTAACTTTCTTCACTTCAGCTGCCTCAATTGCAAAAGGAAGATAATTAGAAGGTTTTTATGAGAATTAAATGAGTTCATATGTATTTGTAAAACTAAAAAAAATGTCTGTTAGTTATATTGCTATGTTTGGTACTTTACAGTTACTCAGAGGACATTTTCACTGTATGACACTGTAACTATTTTCCCTATTCCCAGCAGGACGTGAAGCTTCTTTAGCTATGCCACTGCTTCTCAAACTTGCTGGGCACTGGCATCCCCAGGGCAGTTGTTAGAAATACTTACAATTGGTGTAGCCTACAGCCTGGGCGTTAGAATGTTTAAAGGCTTCCCGGGTTATTTCCATGTGCAGCCAAGCTTAAGAACCACCAATCGGCGCTCCTTCTTACCGAGGTGGGCCACCTCTAGGAAATATAGTCACAATGAGGTTGGAGATAAATAAGCGATGCTAATTGTCAAAATTTCTATGGCTTATGACAGTTGTTCTTAATCTTTAGTGTGCATTAGAATTACTGAGAGGACTTGTTAAAATAAAGATTGCTAGCTACACCACAGAGTTTCTGAATGAGTAGATCTGGGATAAGGCTCAAGGGTTTGTGTTTATAATTGGATCCCATGAATGCTCATATTGCTGGTCCAGTGATCAGAATTTGGGGCATGTGAGTCCATAGTAACTATCATATTGTCCACATCTTAAGTGTGGCCTGTGTTAGTGGGGTTCTCCAGAAAAACAGAACCATCAGGAAGTATAGATATAAATGTAGATAGGTATTTTGTTTGCTTTTTCTCTTCCTTTCTTTGTGTCTCTTTCTTTTTTTAAGAAATTGGCTGACATGATGATTGAGGCGTGGTAAGTCCAAAATCTGAAGGTTCTTGCAATTTCAGTGCCAGGCTCTCTGTTGGCAGAGTTCCTTCTTGCTTGGAGGAGGTCAGTCTTTGTTCTATGAAGGCCTTCAGCTCATGAGACCCACCCATATTATAATGTGCTTTACTCAATGCCCACCAATTTAAATGTTAATATTAAAAAATACACCTTCACAAAAACATCCAGAATAATGTTTGACCAAATATCTGGGCACCTTGGCCCAGTCAAGCTGACACACAAAATTAACCACACATGTTCTCATCTGTACACAAGTGCTGAACCCAATATGAAAAATAAATAACCTTTTTTCTCAGAATCTCTTTATTATTGCAAATTACTATTGAAAAAATTCAGATTAATCATATATTGGTAGAAACAATAAGAAAATTTGAAATGTCCAAAGTGATTGGTTTTAGTCACAATCAGTGGCAACGTTCTCAATGTACTTAGTCACCCAACAGGAACAACTTTCTAAATAAAATTTTGAGATACTAGTGAAAAAATAGACACCGGATTCACTCTTGGTACAATTATGAAGCGGACTCTTCTCCTCCTCCCCAGCATCTTCTCTACATTGGTGACAGGGCCCCAGCACTGTTTCCACCCCTCGAGGCTGTCCATAACAACAAATCAAACCAGAGTGTCCATATGCCAGGAAGAACGGAGATGGTTTGCTGACACTGACTGATTTTTATGTGGCTGAATAAACCAAACTCTCACCAACGTTCTTTTTCCAAAGTTCTGCAGTGGACAGCAGAACAAAGCACATGGAAGAACTTGTGTTACACACTGGGGTCTACTTCATGATTAGAATTGGTGGGGGAGCTTTTCTAAAACATATGCTATGTAACTATCCACACAGGATATATGAATATGCCCAGTGATGGGATTGTTCCAAATAATTCAAATAAATCACTCTATGGGCTTTTATGATATACAGATGCCAGAACTCTTCCCTAGTCCAATTAAGAAAGAACATCTATGATGGCTGGGAAATCACTGTATTTTAAAAGTTCCCCAGGTGATTTTAACATGCAGTCAAGTTTGAGCACCCACTGCCTTATATTACAAAAAAACTATAAAAATGAGGTCACTGAGTTTGTAAAAAAATAACCAAAAAACAGACAATACTATTTATCATAAAATCTTTAGAGTATCACTTTTACATTTATAGTTACAAACTTTACACTTGTAGCCAACAGAAGTTGGAAACAGCCTAGTGCTGGATGAAGCTTTGGGGAAAAGTAAATAGAGATCTTAAGCACCTTATAACTTCCCATTCTCTCAACTTTATAATTTTTATTCACTGAAAATTTCAATTATGAATTAAGCGTAACAATATTTTTTTAAATAAAAGAATGAATAATAATAGAGTTCTTTTCTTCCTTAATTGGGCTTTTTGTTTGCTAGTCTGATGAGCTTGAAAAGCAAATACACTGCAACCATCCTAAAGTGTTCTTGTGACATTTGATCAAGTAAAGCCGAGGCCCAGTTTTAAACCAACTGAGGAATCTCAATAGTTCAAGCCCAGACAGGACTTCAATAAGTATTAGTGATTGGCTGATGGAGGATGAATTGTTTTAAATTATTTATTTCAATTCCTAAGGCATTTTAAATACATATCTTTTAATATACACATATCTAAATAAAAAATATATAAACATATACATACTTTGATTTTAAGAAAGCAACCTAAATCTTCAGAAAACTTTTATACTGCAAGATATTTTGTCAGTCTCAAAAAGGTAACTTGGAACTTTTATCTCAAAGAGCTAGTGTATACAAAGAATAAGAAACATTGGAGAACTGTTATTCCCAAAATACTTCAGATTTTTAGATTTAAGAATATCTTAGTATCTGGGAAAAAATTCTAGCTACCACAAATTCTTATTCAAAGGAGGCAATTTATAAATAAAACAATGCACGTGAAATTGTAAATGGGGTAGATAATTCTCTCCATAGTTGAATTATAAAAGTAACTGCCTTGATGTCATACTTCCTCCCTCTCACCCCCACCTAAATCTCATCATTATAACCATTTTGACTGAAATGCTACCAGTGTGGTTAAATATAGCCTTAAGCATTGATCACGTGCAGCAAATATTTCTGAGAAAACTCATGGTCCCAGTGAATTAAAGTAACTTCAACAGGCCATATTCTGAAAGCACTTGGTATAAAGAGCAGGATTAGGGGTCTGCGGACAGCATCTAGTCTGGCCTTGTCTACTTTTCTGAAATTGAAATTATGATACTTACTTATACCTTCACAGAACCAGCTGCCCTACCAAAAAATATGAAAATAACAACTGGAGCTCTGGAAAATTGGAACCACTTACAATTAGACATTTTTAACCTAATTTTTAGAGCCAAAAAATTTGAAAGTCTAATAAATTTTCCACATATCTTTAAATGTATAAGTAGGAAAGAAAAACCAAGATGGCGGCATAGGTAAATACCTGAACTTGCTGCCTCACACAACAACTTCAAAACTACAACTAAAAGACAAAACGGACATCATCCAGAACCACAGGAAGGCTGGCGAAGTAGAAATTCTATACTAGAAGGGAAGAGAAAAGCACACTGAGACTCAGAGGAGCTGCGGAAGTAAAGCGCAGAGGTACAGAGGCACGCGTGCGAAGAGGGCTGCCAACTGAGTATGTGGCTGGCTTTTTCAATCTGGAGGGAGACACACGCTCCCGACTGCTCTAAACTCCAGTTCCGGGCAAGACTCTGGGGACCCAGACTCATACGGGGAGAAACTGGACTGTCTGGCAGCAGGTGTAACTCAAGGGGGGCTTTCTCTCAGAGGTGCTTGCAGCAATTAACAAGGAACACTGAGACCCAGGGGCCTCTTAGGGCAGGGCTGACAGGAAGCCATTGTTGTCTACTCCGCCCTGAGACTCTGCCCCATCCAAGCTGTGCACAGAGGCTTTTGCATATGAATGGCCTGGTCCTTTGAAATCTAAACTTACCTAACAAACTGCAGCTGAGTCAGAGAGACACAGAACATCCAAAAGAAGGCCCAAGGCCCCACAGCAGCTTGCATTGCTTCACAGCTGGGCCTCATCTGGGCACCTCCAAAACCCAAACAAAGAAGAGGAATCTGCAGATCTCTCCATAGCTCCTGCTGGGTGGCCTCAGGCAGAGGCTAAATTAGCACCTCCTTGGAGATCCAAAAGCCAGTGTGCCCAGGGGTCAGAATAGGACCATCCAGATTACAACTCCTCAGATCCATAAGGGACACACTCGGGGCAGACTCAGTGAGCACCAAAGCCCCAATGAAGCAAGTCTTGCCTCATAAGGGTGTCTCCAGCACAGAAGTTTTCCCATCGTAGACACAGCTGATCCTCACAGCCAATGGGCCTGGAGGTCAGTTCCTCCCAGTGATACCAACAACAATCAAGCGTTAACTACAACAAGACTGTGCACACAGCCCACAAAGGGGTGAACCAAGAGTGTCCACCTCAGGTAATTAGGGATGCTGAGCCACTGGGCCCTATAGGACACCTAGCACACAAAGCCACGCTATCAACACAGGGAAGCAGCCAAAATGCGGAAACAAAGAAACAGGTCACAAATGAAAGAAATGGAGGAAAGCAAACTGCTGAATATAGAGTTCAAAACCATGGTTATAAGGTTTTTCAAGAATTTTTTTAGAAAAGGCCAATAAATTTAGTGAGACCCTCAAGAATATGAAAAAGGACCAACTAGAAATTAAGCATACACTGACTGAAATAAAAAGTAATATACAGAGATCCAACAGCAGACTAGAGGATCGCAAGAATCAAGTCAAAGATTTGAAATACAAATAAGCAAAAAACACCCTACCAGAAAAGCAAAAAGAAAAAGAATCCAAAAATATGAAGATAGTGTAAGGAGCCTCTGGGACAACTTCAAGCGTACCAACATCGAATTATGGGGGTGCCAGAAGAAGAGAGAGAGCAAGATACTGAAAACCTATTTGAAGAAATAATGACTGAAAACTTCCCCCACCTGGTGAAAGAAATAGACTTACAAGTCCAGGAAGTGCACAGAACCCCAAACAAAAAGAAATACAAAGAGGACCACACCAAGACACATCATAATTAAAATGCCAAGAGCAAAAGACAAAGAGAGAATATTAATAGCAGCAAGAGAAAAACAGTTAATTACCTACAAGGGAGCACCCATACAATTGTCAGCTGATTTCTCAACAGAAACTATGCTGGCCAGACAGGAGTGGCAAGAAATATTCAAAGTGATGAATAGCAAGAACCTACAACCAAGATTACTCTACCCAGCAAAGCTATCATTCAGAATTGAAGGTCAGATAAAGAGCTTCACAGATAAGAAAAAGCTAAAGGAATTCATCACTGCCAAACCAGTATTATATAAAATGCTGAAAGGTATTCTTTAAGAAGAGGAAGAAGAAGAAAAAGGTAAAGATAAAAATTATGAACAACAAATACATATCTATCAACAAGTGAATCTAAAAATCAAGTGAATAAAAAATCTGATGAACAGTACTAACTGGTGAATATAATAGAATCAGGGGCATAGAAAGAGAGTGGACTGACAATTCTCAGGAGAAAGGGGTGTGGGTGGTATGGGAAGAGACTGGACAAAAATCGTACACCTATGGATGAGGACAGTGGGGGTAGGTAAGGGCAGAGGGTGGGGTGGGAACCGGGTGGAAGGGAACTATGGGGTGAAAAAGAGGAACAATTGTAATAATCTGAACAATAAAGATTTATTAAATAAATAAATAAATAAATAAATAAATAAATAAATGTATAAGTAAGGAAGAAATGTTTGACAGAAGCAGTGTACTGAGTGGAATTTAAGGGAAGACATCAGGGTAATTAACTTGTTAGCAGCAAAAAGAAAATTTTCAGACTACCAGCATGCCAGAGGTTAATCAACAATAAATATGAGTATCACATTTACATAATTACAATATGTTTTAAGAAAATACAGGTCATTAATATGCTATTCTCAAGTGGGTTATGCTGGTTATATTTTTAATGTTGCATTTTGTTGTGTTCATTTTAATATATTTAATGTTTTAGTAATATTTCATTTTGTTTGCAATTGTGCCATAACCAAAATAATTGCAACCATATTTACAAATAGAAAAAGAATAGATGAAATTAGAAACATAATATTGATAATTCATTTTTATAATTAATTTTGCATAATATTAATGGTATATTTACTTAAATAATTTTATTATTTTGTTCAATATTTATGTTAATATTATGCATAATTAAAATGCAAATGTGTAATATTTTATGTATACAACTAAATCATTTGGCTATATGTATGTATCATTTGTACAAATCAGTTTTGATATTAGTATTCTAATAATACTTCTAACCTCATACAAGTTTTCATGTTTTTTTAATAATTAAGAAACATTGCATTCAAACATTAAGTTCATATAGATCTCTTTAGAAGTAAAACTAATCTCTTATAGAACACTTTTGGAAATTAGATCTTATATTTTAGAGATATATACTGAAATTGCAGTTAAATAAACATGAATTATTATGAGCCAAACAAAGGTTTTTAATTTTAAATCTGTTACTATATTTATAATATCAGTAAGTGAAAATATATACAAATTTACTTAAGTGAGAATTCCCCACTGTTGTTTTATAGTTATTAATATATCATTCATTTTCTGCATACTGCTAGTCTCATTATCAGCAAATTTCTAAAATCTCAAACTAAGTTATTTTTCAAAGGATGGGAAATACCCTTAATCAGACAAATTT
Organism: Eptesicus fuscus; assembly: GCF_027574615.1. NCBI lineage: Eukaryota > Metazoa > Chordata > Mammalia > Chiroptera > Vespertilionidae > Eptesicus > Eptesicus fuscus. Next base: position 86,218,989 of record NC_072475.1, on the reverse strand, counting down.
TCCTGAACCATCGATTTCATAGCAAGATTTGGGAGACAGAGTCAGAAAAGAAATTATTAAGCTAGTATATATAATTTAAAACATTGTTTTTATATTAAAACAAATACTGAAAACATAGAGATGAGAACAATTCCCCCAAATGTTTAGAATTAAACCAGAGACATCAAACATACATGATACAGCTGCTTCGGCCTACACCTCAGCCACCTGGACACTCACCACTGCTTCATGGGGGACTTCTAAGGAAAAGTGTGAGTAAGACTGTATTGTTTCCCCCCCTTGTCCGGTGAACTGTCAATTGCATCTCGTATCCTGAGTTATACAAGCAAAACTTTGTTTCTCTAAGAAAATTCAACAGGTAATGAGAATTTATTACACACCCAGCACTTTATATGTATTCAAAGGGATACTCGAGGATCACGCAGTAATTAAGGAAATAAAGCAAGCAGGGTAATTTTTATAGCTTACAGACTCAATAAGCATATAGGACAGATACATGTGAAATAATGCATTTTAATGCACCCCACAATCGTTCCCACAGTAACAAAGTAATCGCTAAGCACATATGGAGCAGGGAAGGGCCTGAGCATTAGAGTGAGGAGCAGACACTGCTCTCAGGCAGGAGACTCACTTTTGTTCTTAAAAGGATGGGATAGAGAGAAGGAGCGGGCGTCCTCATTTGGAGAAACAACTTGAGTAAAATATTATCATTGGCAACAATTGGGGTCTGAAAAACATTAAAAAGGAAAAAAAAACTATCTGTCATGAAAGATTGGACAAGAGCAAAGATGAAAATAAAAGATTATTTCTAAGTTCCAAACCGGGGGAACAATGCCAAGGTAAGTCTGGGGGGAAATCTCATGAGAGAAAAGCTTGCATTTGGCTTTGAATATGTTGAATTCTCAGTCATTCTGGGGACAACCAGAAGAAAATGAAGGTGGTAGTAATACCTAAACAACATGAGAAGTGACGACAGAACAGGATTGCTGCTACCATTTCTGCTACTGGGAAAAGCACAATCACTAACGTTTTTAATTATTTTGACCACAGCCTCTCCTCTTTCAGCACAGACACTCAGAGCAATGGCTATTCTGAGTGAAGTTTTCAGTAGCATCCCGAGGACTCTAATCTTCAGCTTCTCTGAGGAATAAAGTTCAAGTCAGAGACACTGAGTCAAGCCTCCTTCCACAGTATTTCTTATAGGCTCACTTTCCCACATGCACCAAACGTTTTCCTAACTCTGCCCAGAGTCTTGTAATTCATTATTAACTCGAACTTACTCCCAGGACTCTAGAAAACGACAAGTCTGGTGAAGGAGCCTAGAATATCAAGGTGAAGAGTAAGTATCATCCATCCTTGCACTCCCGGGAAGATGCAAGCTCCCGTGAGAAAGTAAGCAAAATGAGCACAGGAGTTTCCTGCATTTTGGCTACCTGATGTCTTCTGGAAATAGAGTCACCCAAAGAACAGCCAGGCCCATGGAGTCCAGGCTCAACTCAGACGCATTGTTAAAGAAACACAATAGAGAAACCAGAAGGGATTAAAAGACATTCAAATTATTTAAAGACGTCCTTTTAAAAATTGGCAACAGTATGAAAATATACTTTTAAAACCACAAATCATCTTAAATAGCCATTCTCCCCATCTGTCTAACATTCCACACATGGATAGCAGCAAGTCCTAAAAATGTTTCCCTCTGATACTCTCAACTTTCAACCAACCACTCTACTCAGCCCTCCATCCCATGAGGGTTTTTGTTTTTCCTTCCTCTCTCTTTCCTTCTATCACTATTCTTTTATCTCTTCCCAAAGTAAACATCCCATCCTCCCTTTTTTCCCCCCATTGACTCAAAGCAGCAGCATCTAAGAAATATAGGAACTGAGAGAATTCTCCTTGGAGGTTAGGGACAAGGAGAAAAGAAGGGCCAAATGTGGAGATGGGAAAGCTTGCACACATTAAGTTTTTGTTGTTGTTGTTGTTGTTCCCATCACATGTAAATACTTCGTTTCAAAACAATTTACTGTTATTATGTTGTATTTTGTTCTCAAACTCCAGGCTCTTCAGAAAACAATTAGAATTCTCAGGAAGTTTTCTCTTTCAGGATCCCTTGGGCTTTTGAAATCAGTGGGAAACTGCATAGAAATCTCCATGTCAAACCACAGAGACCTGAGGAGTCTCTAACCTTGGAGATGCCAAATGCTTTCCTGGCACCTGAGATGAAGTGTGGCGACACGGTGCTCACAGATCTGTGGCTTTCTGCATTGCCACTCACCGGAAAACAGGCATGGAATTTATGGCTGCTCCAAGAACTAGTGAACTGGCATATCCATCTTGCCTCTTTTTTTCCCACAGACTTTGATTTTGTCCTGTTTTGCTTCTAATGAGTAAGAAAAAAATTCAATTTCAAAATTAATCAAATTTTACTTAATTTTTTAAGTGTTAGAGTACTACCAAGAAAGAAAAACCCTATAAAAATAAGGGATATATTCCTTTTTGTCTAAAATATTCAAAGAATTTTATGTTATTGGTAGTGAACATCTAGCTAACTAGAGATATTTATATGAGTCACTAGTTTTAATTGCATAAAGTGTAATGATACAAAAATAACAATGTGTTAAACACAATTTAAAGTACCCTTTGGCAAATATTCAGAAATGAATCAACCTCCTTCAAAAGACTAAATTATTGGTGGTGATTGCATATGACAATCTCTTTACTAGAAAACTAAAATATTACTTTTTTTCTGAAAAACAAAACAAAAATTCTTTAAGAAAATTTGCCTTAAGGAGTCCAATTTCAGGTAGTTTATTTGAATCATGTTCTCTATGATAATATTGCACACATTTTAATAACTCTAAATGTATCAGGGAGTGCTATATACTTAATCTCATTTACATAACAAGAAACTACAGTATAGAGAGTTCAGAGGAGTAGGGGTTAGAATTATGCTAGAAAATGTTAGAATATTCCAACGTACCTCCTATTCAACCCTCGCCCTGTCTAGTACTACTATAATTATGTGATGCACCAAGGAGCACTAAGGAGCACCAAGTTTCAGATTTTACTCAAGTGCTAGATTGCTTAAAAGACATTATCTATAATAATAAAAGCATAATACACAAATCGACCAAACGCCGAACAGTGGAATGACCATCTGGACAACTACACTATGACACCCACTGGCGCCAGACCAGCCAAGGAGGATGTGATGCGATTGGTCGGGGGCCTGGCCATCACCCCATGATCTCCCCAAAGAAGGAGGCCCAGGCCACCTACCGGCGAGCTGGGGCCTCCCTCTGCAGGGGTGATCCATCGTGGAGCCCCGGCTGAGTGTGCAGGGCCTACCTCTTTGGGGCAATCCATTGTGGAGCTCCTGGACTGTGAGAGGGCACAGGCCGGGCTGAGGGACACACCCCCACCCCTCAGTGCATGGATTTCATGTACCAGGCCTCTAGTCCTATATAATAAAGAGGTGATATGTAAATTAACCCTCATGCCATCACAAGATGGCTGCCTATGACCAGGCCTCCAGAGGGTTAGTGAGGGATGACGAAACAACTGAACAAGCAGGCTGCATGGGGCAACCAGGCCAGCAGGGGGGTTAGTGAGGAATGACCAAATGACTGAACAGAAGGCAGCGTGGGGTGACCAGGCCAGCGGGGGGGGGGGGGTGCTTGTGAGGGGCAACCAGGCCAGCAGGGGGGGCAGTTGAGGGCAACCAGGCTGACAGGGGAGACAGTTAGGGGCGACCAGGCCAGCAGAGGGGGACAGTTGGGGGTAACCAGGCTTGCGGGGGGGGGGGGCAGTAATGGATGACCAAGCCGGTGGGGGGGGGGGCAGTTAGGAGCAACCAGGCCAGCAGGGACAGGGCAGTTGGGGACGACTTGGCCAGCAGCAGGGAGCAGTTAAGGGTGACCAGGCAGGCAGGTAAGTGAGTGATTAGGAGCCAGTGGTCCAGGATTGTGGGAGGGATCCCAGATTGGAAAGTGTGCAGGCTGGGCTGAGGGGACACCCCTGTGCACGAATTTCGTGCACCAGGCCTCTAGTCTATAATAATAAAAGGGTAATATGCTAATTAGACCAGACATCTTCCAGACGTCATTCCAGACGTCCTTTCTGATGAAGCCGGGGCCAGAAAGAAGCCAACCCGGGTCCCAGGTGCCTGTGGATGGCAGGAGGAGGGAAGCAGCCCGGGTCCTGGGTGCCTGCCAGCAGCTGGGGGAAGGAAGGCCTACTCTTGCACAAATTTTCGTGCATCGGGCCTCTAGTTGAATTATAATTGAGTAGTAGAAAACAATAACATGAAATAAATGAAAATCATACACAGTGAATGAATTATTATTTAAAGTATGTTGTATACCACTTGCCTCTTAAGAGAAATGCTAAGTACTTTAACTGGGATAAAAAAAAAATTGAAATAGAGTTCCTTAATTTTAAATAGCTGAAAAGTGTTTTAAACATATTTGCTTATTCTGTGAATGCGTATGTTTAATAGCATTACAGAGTATCACATCTAAGACACCATTATATTTGCAGACAGCATATTCTTAGGTCACAAAGTTATGATTCATATATATCAAGTCACTTAGCACTGCTGGCAAGAGTTGCCAGCCTGAAATATAACACAGAGAGGATAATAAAACTTTAACAAGCAGCAATAAAACTAATGAAATATAATCTCAAATATACGGCTCTAATTCATCCAGAGAGGAAACACAATCACCCAATCGTGGAAAGAGGAAATGAAGCCCACTCCATAAAAACACATATTCATCATAGAAACGTGGATCACTTTAGAATTAGAGCTAAAGGAGAATTCAGGCTGGTTACAGTAGTATAATTATCATGGCTGAATAGATGAGGATGACAGGATGAAGCAACAGTTCACAAATGCTTATTTTGGCTCTGTCTTTAAAGCTATAGAAATAAAAATATTGATGTTATTTTTAATAGGGATAATCTTTCATGCTGAGGACAGAGAAATGTCATGATAGATTGGGCAGTGTTAAAGAAGTTAGTTATAACTTCCAAGATCAATAAGTGGGTCATAAGTTTATTTGGTTTGCATGTACTTATAAAAACTATGCAATCTAGTCCAAAATAACTTCAGGTTGATGTTTATTACTGTGTCTCTTGAGGTTGTAATTAGACAGTTGTGTTCCCCGCAGCCCACACCTCTGATTCCATGTTGCTCTTGTCTGGTTTTGATAACCTAGAATTCCAAATTTAAGAATAAGGGAAGAGAGAGAAGAAGAGAAAGAGAGAAAAGGAAGAATGAGGAAGGAAAGAGAAGGATAAAAGAGGTGAGAAAAAAGGTGCAATTTGTTATATGAGTCCTTTCTCTATAGCTTTGATGATCTGCACTCAAAGTGATTGAAGTCAGTAAGCCTAACAACAAAGAATGGATTTATTCAAAGGATGAAATCAGAATAGATAAGATTTTCTTTTAATAGACAGCCTCTGTGGTTGTGCATGTACTAGAGTTTACACATCCAAATAAATTAATAAAGGGAAACAGGTCAATATTTGTCTATTCTCAGAAGCATCCACAAGACAACCAGAAGTTCTGTGTTTAGTGGGAAGATTTACAAAAAAAATTAGAGTAATTCGAATCAGTGATTGACTTCTGTTATCCAAGAAGACTGAGGAAATAAGTAAAAATAATAAAGACAAGCAAGATGGTGTACAGAGATTATATAGAAGTTTGGAATTTCTATTAATCAAAGGGCAACCTAAATGGACTAGTATAATTTTCTTCCTAATAGAATGAACTCACAAACAGTGAGATTATACTGCAGGCTGGATTGACTAATGCATTTTTAAAACCTCAAACAAATAAGGTGCTTGAAAATACAACAATTAAAAGAAATAAGATGTCACATGAAAATGTATGAATAATAGGAATGGCTTTTTCTTTTTTTCACCTACATTTTGTAAATAGAAAAAAAATATGAGGTTTAAATGTAATATAAATAATCAAATTCATCTCACTTTCTATGGTCTCGCTTCTCCTTTTAAAATATGTACACTCGACTTCTGGTCAAGATGGTGGCATAGGTAAACACAGTACTCACCTCCTCCCACAACCACTCAAAATTGCAACTAAACAACAAAACACCATCATTCAGAACCACCTGAAATCTGAATGAATGGAAGTCCTACAACTAGGGTATTAAAGGTGAAGTGACATTGAGACTGGTAGGAGGGGTGGAGACACTGACAGGGCTGGTCCCATACTCACGTATGGGGGATAAAAATCTGGAGGAATATCTCGGCTGCAGAGGTCTGCCATAAGGAGTGAGGGGTTGCAGCCCACCAGCCCAGGGTTCCAGTGCCAGGAAGAGAAGTCCCCATAACTTCTGGCTGTAAAAACCAGCAGGTAGCCCTAGCCAGTTTGGCTCAGTGGACAGAGCATCAGCCTATGGACTGAAGGGTCCTAGGTTCAATTCCGGTCAAGGGCATATGCCCAGGTTGCAGTCTCGATTCCCAGTAGGGGGTGTGCAGGAAGCAACCAATCAATGATTCTCTCTCATCATTGATGTTTCTATCTCTCTCTCCCTCTCATTTTCTCTCTGAAATCAATAAAAAAAATATATTAAAAAAAACAAACACAAAACAGCAGGTATTGTAGCTGAGTGGCAAGGAGGCTGCTTGAGTCCCAGACAGTTCCCCTTAAAGGGCCAGTGCACAAAATTACTCAGACTCACTCCCTCTAAGCTCCAATGCTGAAGCAACAGCTCCAAAGGCACCAGGGACATGTGAGGAGGAACTAAATTGTTTGGCATCAGGGTGAAAGCTGGGGGGCAGCTTTCTCCCAGACAGAAGTGCTGGCACAGGCCATTGTTCCTTTGCTGAGCTGGGAGACAGGTGCCATATCTGAGTCTCCATCAACCTGGCTCATAATGTTTGCCCAGCCCTGGAAATTCCCTGAAGATCCACCCCACCAAACTTGCCAGCCCACCCAAGATGTTTCTAGTAGTTTTTCCATACAAATGGCCTGTCTTAGCTCAGGCTTCAGACTTTCCTAATATCTCTCACATAAACAGATCTGGTCTTAGGATGCCCCATATCTCTCCTTAAATGTCCCGGGTCTGGCACTAGAGGTTGGCAGCTTGGCCTCTCCAAGCCCAGCACAAGCAGCAACCATCTGCAGATCTCCTTGTAGCTCATGCTGGTGGTCCCAAGCACAATCCAGGTGGTGGCTAACTTTGGTCTGTACCTCCCTGGAGGCTCCAGAACAGCAGACCCTGTACATAGCTTTAGACCATGTTGAAGCACCACCCATCCATCTCCTCAAGCAACTTACTTAATGGGTGGACTCAGTGGGCACCAGAGCCCCACTGAAGTAAATCCTGCTCTGTGGGGTGGGCCCCTGCACAGCTGATCCTCCGTGGTGGTTGATGGTCACAGCCAGTCCTTGCAGCTAATCAGCCTGAGAGTAAATCCCTCCTGTTGACATGCCAGCAACAATCAAGGCTCAACTACAACTGGAAGGTTTACACCACCCACATGGGAAGCGCACCTTGAGTGCCCAACTTGGGTGATTGGGGAGGCTGTGCCACTGGACCCTACAGAACACCTACTACATTAGGCCACTCTACCAAGTCTGGGAGACATAGCAGCTCTACCTAATACATAGAAACAAACACAGGGAGGCTGCCAAAATGAGGAGACAAAGAAGCATGTCACAAATGAAGGAACAAAACAAAACTCCAGAAAAAGAATAAAACAAAATGGAGACAAGCAACCTACTAGATGCAGAGTTCAAAACACTGCTTATAAAGATGCTCAATGAAATTAGTGAGAACTTCAACAGCATAAAAAGAACCAGTCAGAAATGAAAGATATACTAACTGAAATGAAGGATAATTTAGAGGAAATCAGTAGTAGAATAGATGAAGCCAAGAATCAAATCAGCAATTTAAAATATAAGGAAGCAAAAAACACCTAATCAGAACAGTAAAAAATGAAGGTAGGAACCTCTGGGACAACTTTGAGCATACCAATATGTGCATCATGGGGGTACTGGAAAGAGAAGAGGGAGCAGGATATTAAAAACCTATTTGAAGAAATAATGACAAAAAAATTCCCTAACTTAGTGAAGGAAATAAACATACAAGTCCAGGAAGCACAAAGAATCCCAACAAGATGAATCCAAGAGGCCCCCACCAAGATACATCATAATTAAAATGCAAATTGTTAATTACCCAGAGAAAATCTTAAAAGTAGCAAGAGAAAAGCAGTTACCCATAAAGGAGTTCCCGTAATACTGTCAGCTGATTTCTCACAGAAACTTTGCAAGCCAGAAGGGATTGGCAAGAAATATTCAAAGTGATAAAAAGCAAGAATCTGCTATCAAGATTACTCTACCCAGAAAAGCTATCATTTTAAATAGGACAGATAAAGAGCTTCCCAGACAAGAAAAAGCTGAAGTTTATCACCACTAAACCAATATCATATGAAATGTTAAAGGGTCTTCTTTAAGAAGAAGAAGGAAAAAATAAGATTAAAAAAATGAACAATAAAATGACAATGAATACATCTATATCAACAATTGAATCTAAAACCAAAATAAATGAACAAGCAGAATAAAAATGGGCTTATAGATACAGAGAACATTTTGATGGTTGTCAGATGGGATGGATCTGGAAGGATGGGTGAAAAAGATGAAGGGATCAAGAAGTACAAATTCGTTGTTACAGAATAGTCATAGGGATGTAAAGTACGCATAGGGAATTCTATGTAATAAAAGGGTAATATGCAAATCCAATGGCAGAATGACCAGTCACTATGACACACACTGACCACCTGGAGGCAGATGCTCAGCACAGGAGCTGGTGGTCAGTGCGCTTCCACAGGGAGAGCACTGCTCAGCAAGAAGCCGGGCTGATGGCTGGCAAGTGCAGAGGCAGTGGTGGGAGCCTCTCCTGCCACTGCAGCAGAATTAAGGATGTCCGCTTAGGCCTAAGCCATCAGTCAGACATCCCCCAAGGCTTCCCAGACTGTGAAAGGATGCAGGCCAGGCTGAGCCCCCACCCCAACCCACCCCCAGTGCACAATGTCATGCACTGGGCCTCTGGTATAGATAATAATATTCTAATGACTGTGTATAGTGTCAGATTGAGTATGAGGTTTATTAGGATGATCACTTAATAAGTTATTTAATGTCCAATCACTGGGGTGTATACCTGAAACTAATATAATAATATATGTCAACTGTAATTGAAAAATTTGTAAATGATAAATAAATAAATAAATAAATAAATAAATAAATAAATAAATAAATAAAATATGTATACTCCTAACCATGGTTCTATTTCAGTTTGGTGGATAAGGGTACTAACATTGGTCTCAAAATTGTCCCCTTCTAAATGGTAACTTTTATTATTTATCACCTATCTTTAAATTTTAATATCTAGGTAACATATTGTTCATTTTGAAAATAATAACTACTTGGTTTATTACTTACCTCTGGTGAATGTCCTGAGAATTAATAATACAAGAGAAAAAAATACTTTATAAAAATGAAATAATGAGGTTTGCAAGAGTTATAGGTTGGTGAAGAGTTAAGGCTACTGTTTTCCTACCCAATATTAATGCCTCTGATCATTCTACTTACTAAAAATAAAACCAAAACAACAATGTCTTTAACATCTACCTGCTATCACTGATTACTAATAATTCTATGTATATGATGGGGAGCAGGGAACCTCAATATAAACAGCATACATTGACAATATTTTAAATATGAACATGTTCTGTGGAATAAGAGAACTGGATTAGGTCACGTTCACGTTTTAAGTGGATAATTTGGGTTACATTATACAGCCTGACAAGCTTTCTTGCTTGCTTTTATTGTAAGGCTTTCATGTAGCGCCATCGTGTGGTCAGCCGAACACATACCCATTGATTTGAAATAGTCTGAAAAGTCTCAAAAGAGGAAAAATGTGCTATTTGGTGGATTTAGTTCAAATTGAGAACCTTCATCTTAACAAAAAGCGCCTAGAAAGAGTTCTCTGTGGTCACCTCATTGCACAGACCGAAGCCCAGGCACTGATTCACCAGCAGGCTCAGATGGTGCTTGTTTGAAGTCAGAATCAAGTCAACATAGCTGAGAAGACCTGTGGCAGCAAATAACTCTTCCCACTTCAAAACTGTTTAATATTTGGGTATCTTATATAAAAGGCCTATCAACGGTTCAAAGTTGTATTATTTCTATAATTATTTCCAAAATCACAAGTTACAGTTAAAATGATATAACCGTAGTGACCTTTTTATCTAACTAAAAAAACCTGGGTACATGGATAGTCACGATTAAGTGCACATATGGGGCAAATCAGAGCAATTTATATATTAAACACATAGCATGACATTGTTCTTTTCTCATTTAAATCATGTGCATCTATTTTCTAAAGTACAAAACAAAACTTTTGTTCCAACTCTATTCTACTTAATTTTCAATATCATCTCTAATACTGAGGGATAGGTATAATCATTCAAATCATAATGACAATGAAGTTATTTTAACAGATTGTGTGTGTCGTGTGTGTGTGTGTGTGTGTGTGTGTGTGTGTGTGTGTGTGTGTGTGTTTGAAGTGATTTTTATTTTTTTAAATGTATCTTTATTGTTGAAAGTAAACAGATGTACCCCTTTTTTCCCCATTGACCCCTTCTAGCCTGCTCCCTCCCCAACCCCAGGCCTTCACCACACTATTGTCTGTGTCCATGGGCTATGAATATATACACATAAGTTCTTTGGTTGATCTCTTCCCACCCCCACCTTCCCTCTGAGATTCCACAGTCTGTTCCATCCTTCTATGTCTCTGGATCTATTTTGTTCATCAGTTTATTTTGTTCTTTAGATTTCACATATGAGTGAGATCATGTGATTCTTATATTTCTCTGACTGGCTTATTTCTGACCTGGAGAGTATTATGCAGATTTATACTTTAAAATTAATTTTTTTCTCTCAAGGTCTAAACACAGAAATCAAAAACACATTGGTAAAGGAGTGATTCAGGATTTAAATACAAAAGTTCTTTTTATAAATCCTTAACTTTTTTGTTCAGATATAAAACATTACTAAAATTTAAACATAGTAAAATATATGAAGAAGTGCAATTTTGTTAATGATTTCTCTTACTTTATAAAGCATTAAAAGAGCTGATGAAACTGTTCCCTTTCATTGAGAATAAAAAGAGAGAAAAATTTGGTAATTTAAACTATACTGTTTTATATACTGTTTTTTTAAATGCCAAGTGCTTTCAAATTTATAAAATTTAATTTTTTAGAGAGAGAGAAACATCAATTTGTTGTTCCACTTATTTATACATTCATTGGTTGATTCATGTATGTACCCTGACTGGGGATCGAACCAACAACATTGATGTATCAGGACAAAGCTCTAACCAACTGAGCTACCCAGCCAGAACTCAGATTATAAAATTTAAATACACCAGTCAACTTTGTGGAACAAATTCCTAATTTTCTTTTCTGTTCTCTATTGAACACCAATTGCAAATTGCTTATTAGATTTAAAAGATATAAAATTATCAACAGATATAAAACAAGAAAGAACATAACTATAAATCTAAATTTGGGGTTTCAAACTGTCACTACTTCTATAACTTCTATTTAATATAGTGACTTTCTATAATATGTTCATGGGTTTATGATAGTTTTATGTAAAATAAGTTTGTTCTGATCACTTTTAGTAGAAAAGAAGTATATCTGTATATGAAATAAAAAGAAAAAATGACCTAGTAAGTACATATCCTAATGAAGAAAGAAAATATGTATTGAGTAGACATAGAGCTTATTTAACCCAAAGATTAGATAAACACAATTATTTTGGTTATGAGTGTCTATTATGGAAAGTAAAACAAGCCCAGTAACTAGACATAATAAAACAAATAGAAAGCCTAATGGAATCTTGACACAGTTAAAGGACTAGTTAAGGGAAATGGAGCCACTAGTTAAGACCAGTTAACAAGTTATTTAACTGTCTGACAATCCCAGAAACTGGTTAAACAGGAGTGTCAGGGGCAGCTGCTGATGAGATGGCTACAAATCAAAAGTCTCCTGAATCTTCAATCCCCATAAAGGAGATGAAGCTCTGGCCATGGGTAACATCAAAGAAGGGGTATTGGTCAGATTCACAGATACATATCTGTTCTATTAGGAAAAAAGATGACTGGAGGCAATCTTAGTCAACTGTTCTTTTGGCTGCAAATAACAGAAACTCATTTTAGATTAAACAAAGAAGTGGCATTCATTGTTTGGATATAAGTATAATAGAGGCCCAGTGCATGAAATTTGTGCACTGGGGTGTGTCCCTCAGCCTAGCCTTCACTCTCTCCAATCTGGGACCCCTCGGGGGATGTCCAACTGTCGGTTTAGGCCCAATCCCTGTGAATCGGGCCTAAACCGGAAGTCGGACATCCCCCTCACAATCCGGGACTGCTGGCTCCTAACCACTTGCCTGCCTGCCTGCCTGCCTGCCTGCCTGATTGCCCCTAACCGCTTCTTCCTACCAGCCTGATCACTCCCTAACTGCTCCCCTGCCAGCCCGATTGCCCCCAACTGCCCTCCCCTGCTAGCCTGGTCACCCCCAACTGCCCTCCCCAGGGAGGGTCTGGGGTGCAGGTGAATGGGATTCCTGGCTGGCATGCCACTGACAGCAAGCTGACCAATGGCCAATTCCACAAAGAATGGGGCTCCCTCCTCCCTCCTGTCAGGGTCCAGGATGGCCACACCCCCTATCACGTGAGACCCAGAGTTCCTCCATGCCCCGGCCAGCCAGGGCCCACAGCTCCCTCCCACTGCAGTGCCCCAGCCAGCCAGGGCCCACAGCTCCCACTCCCTCAGCTTCCTAGCCTGCTGTTTTGTCATCCATCTGGTCGTTTAGTTCATGACGGCACCTGGCTTTTTATATGTTAGGATAGTGTTCCCTGGTCTGGGCTGAGTGCTAAGGAAAACACCAAAATATCAGACACATCCCCTTTGCTTGTGCAGACCAGTGTTTAGCAACAAAATCAGATGAAACCATTTTTAAAAGGGGGGAGATGGCTGGCAAGCATAGCTCAGTGGTTGATCACCAACCTATAAACCAGGAGGTCATGGTTCAATTCCAGTGGGGGCACATGCCCAGGTTGCGGGCTCGATTCTCAGTGGGGGGCATGCAGGAGGCAGTCAATAGATGATTCTCTCTCATCATCGATGTTTCTGTCTCTCTCCCTCCCTCTCCCTTCCTCCCTGAAATGTGTGTGTGTGTGTGTGTGTGTGTGTGTGTGTGTGTGTAGTGTTACTCAAAGAGCAATCCAATCCAAAAACCATGATGGGATTAGTTATAGAAATTGAAATTAAGCATTTAGAAAATTGTGTAACAGTTGATAGAGTACTTTTGTTTGATTATTTTTTTAATTTTAAGAAAAATAAGTATAGGTTCTGTATTAGTTTCTTATGGCCATTGTAACAACTTACCAAAAACTTGGTGGCTAACAATAACAGAAATTTATTCTCTCACAGTTCTGGAGGCCACTCCTGTCATGATTTTTAAAAGGGGGCTTTCAGCTAGTGAAGCACCTTTGCCAGCATAAGCAGAGAGCAGGAAACGCTTAAGAGTTTATAACCACCACTGCGGCCACAAGCCAATGACTGGTTGGTGAGGTAGTGTGAAAGCCCAGCAACTTTGCCTTAGTCAGGACAGATAGTGCATTGTATCTTGGCTGTCACTGCCCTTGCTTGAAATAGTACCCTTGCTTCTAACCTTTCCTCTTTTGCATCCTTCCCTCCTCCCTAATTTACCTGGAAGCACTTTTGTAACAAATTATTTGCATATGAATCCCTTGTCTAAGGTCCCTTTATTTGGAAGAAATTGACCTAACACAAATAGATACCTAGCTTAATGTCCCCTTAGTCTGGAGAACCCAACCTGAGACAAAAGTTATTTCATACAAACAAAATATGAGCATCCAAACCTCATTGAGGAACTAGACCAGATTATCCAGCTCTCTCTGGACCTTCAGAGCCTCATGAACTATCTGTTTCTCTCTACATGATTTTTTTTTTCTTTGCACATATCTGACTTTGCTTTACTGTACATAAATTATTAATTCAACATAACTTTTTGGGTCTCAATTTATAATTTCTTTCCATTTAACATAGTAACTTTCCACAGTTTATAACTTTTACAGTCGCTTTACATAAAAGAAGTTTATTCTATGAGCTTTAATAGAAAAGGATGACTTCACAGCTTTAAAACAATTTAAAGAGGTGCATAGTGTGTGCAGATACCACACAAGAAATACTACAGAAATATCAGGAGGAAGAATTGAGGAGCCTTATTCTTGGAGCCTCAATCTAGAGAAACAAACTGGGGAAACCTTGTAACCAAGAGGCATATCCTGGACCCATAATGTATTTGTCTTTGAGTACAGAAAAAGCTTAGCATGAATGAAACATAAAGAGAAAATTTTAATAAATAAGCCATTTTCAGAAGACTAAAATCACAACGTGGACATTGGGAGTTTTATTGGTTAGTCTAATTTAACATAACTTTTCTACTTACTGTGATTAAATACAATGTTATCATCAATATTTAAAAGCTAAATAATCCTATATAATAAAGAGGTAATATGTAAATTAACCCTCTCTCCATCACAAGATGGCTGTGCCCACAGCAGAGGTGGGGGTTCCCATAATGAGCGTCATCAACAGGGACCTGAGGCTGCATGGCACCAGGCTGGTGCGGGGGACCTGAGGCTGTGCTCCCCACCCAGCGGGGCTTCACTGGGGACCTCAGGCCACGCCCCCCAGTGCCAGGACAGGGGACCTGAGGCCTCACCCCCTGCCCGATGGGGCTTGACGAGGGACCTCAGGCCATGCCCCCCATCCAGCGAGCTTGATGGGGGACCTCAGGCCATGCATGCCCCCCGCCCAGCACCAGACCAGGGTACCTGAGACTGTGCCCCCTGGCCTGTGGGGCTTGATGGGGGTGGGGCCGATCAGGTCTGGACCTCGCCCAATGGGGTGGGACCAGCCAGGTCTGGCTCTCACTCAATTTCAAGGTGCGTACAGGTGGGTGGGGACTTGACTCTGGCTCCCACGGCACGCCCAAGACTCTGACAAGAGGAAGATTTTCATATATATTTTACTAATTTTCTTTCATCTCTGACACTTCTATTATAGAGAAAGGGCAAATAGCAATATTAAAATATTTCCTCTAATTAATTACCTTTATAATGTGCACGAATTTCGTGCATCAGACCACTAGTGTTTAATAAATACCTATTATATACCAGGCATTGTATTTAAATCTCTCATTGATTTGTCATAGTCACTCTTTGAAATGTATTTTATTCCCATTTTAAAGATCCCCAAACCAAAACTCAAGAAGCAATAATTCACTCACAGTCACAAAGACAGTAGCCTAGAAGGAGAACCTAGATCTTTGCTAGCAAAGTCCAAGGCATTTCTCTCCGACCATACCATCTTAACCTGTGTCCACAACTCTTTCCCCCGTGTGTCAACCAACCATCTTGTTTCCAAATCAGTGCTCGTTCCACTACACCAGCGGCCCAGCCTCACTTCCTTTTCAGAAGTCCTCTCTAAGGTGTATGGGATTAATGGGAGAGGACTGAGGACTCATGAGGAGTAAAGAGCATGTACACACGGTCCACTTCACGCCTTGTCCAGAATGTGCACACTCCTCCTCTATGGGGGGTTATAAACCTTCATCTGGTTTCCTGTGAGAACTTCCAAGCTTAAATGCCCTGCTCTCTGGACTGAATTAAGTGCAATTAGACAACAGGCAGAAGAACATACCAAATGCTCTCTCACTCTACAATGGTTATTTTAAGAAAATTAGCTAGATAAAACCTAAGCCACTGAATAATGTTAAAGATGGGGAATTGTTCTTGATTGTCTTTGTTGAAAATAGGAATTTAGATATGGCTTTGTTCCACTGAAGCTGTATATCAAGGACCACTGCTCAAGGATAGCCCATACAATAAAAAATGACCACTTTATGGAAAATCAGAAAAATAAGAATGTATATTTTCAATAATTAAGATAAACTGAGATATCATAGAAATTAATGAAAATAATACAAAACTTAATAGTAATCTACATCACCGTGTTTTCTATTATTTGTACTTCCATCAGTTAATTTGAACCACATTTACAGATCACTAAACATAGAGCATCTGTCACTGACTACACATTCACTATTGTGTTAAATAATTAAAACCCAGTTCAGCACAGTATGCCTGAACTAAATGTTTTATTATGACTCAGGCACTGTATTTGATTCTGAGGTTACCACTATGAGGAATCCGTGAGTCTTGCTCTTAAGGAGGGAACTTACAATCTCGTTGTAACATAATTTAGTCTTTGTTGATTCTATACAGATGCACGACAGCACAAGTGGAGGCTTCCACTGAAGCTGCTTGAGAGCAGAAGCTCACACGGGTGCATTTATTGTCCGGTCCTCAGCACTTATCACCACGACTGTCATGCAGTAGCTGCGGAGGAAATGAACGTGTTCAGGAAATAAGTGCATGCACAGTGGATGCACTGCGGAGTGCGTAGAGGAAACGGCAATGGAAACCCAGGCAAGTAGAAAATGAGTTTGAACTTCCTCCTCTCAGCAGCGGACAGCCAAAGACCGTTTTAAGGTACAAAAATAACTTGAGGGATCTTTATTTTCAAAATATAAATAATAACAAAAAAAGAGGATGAATATAAGGAAACGGGAAAGTTTGAGGCAGAAAGACATTTGAAAGGCAAATGCAATGAGTCTGGTGAGAGAGAATGTGAGCCTAGCAGTGATGGCGAACCTATGACACGCGTGTCAGCACTGACACGAGTAGCCATTTCTGATGACACGGCGGCCGCATGCCGAGGATGAAGCATTTGCAACTAGAGTCTTGGAGTTAGTTTTTTCCCTCAAAGTGACACACTACCCGAGTTATGCTCAGTTTTTTGGCGAAGTTGGACACACCAAGCTCAAAAGGTTGCCCATCACTGGCTAGGGCAGCAGCGCCGCAGTAGTAATTGAGAAAAGGAAACAAATCCCCCAAATATTGGGTGGCAGAGGGCACCACGAAGCTGGAGAAATGGGACAGGAGAAACCCTGGTCAGGGGAAACGCTGCTGCTTCCCCTCTGCGGGGGGAGAAGGGGTGAGGAGGGACGGGATGCTGGGTAAGCTTTAAAATGGCAAATTACACGTTATGTAAATTTTACTTCAATTAAAGAAAAAAGTAGTGAGCAGCAGTGAGAGCCTGGAAAGCCGCAAGCAGTCAGTACGAGACAATAGGAAGGAAGAGAGCAGGATTCCCAAACACCGTAACATGTTCCGCCAAATGTGTTACAGTTCTGTTTTAACTTTACTGACGTGAAACAAATTACGACTGAAATGTGCGTTTATCTTCAAAGGCAGACAGAGAGAAAGGCAGGATTGCAGGCAAAAATATAAAATGTACCTCCAAAAATGTAGTTGGATATTGGGCTTTCATGTCAGACGAGGAAAAATAGGTCTGTTAAATGTAAATAATTAGAGGTGATTTTTTTTTTCTTTGCAACTGAGTAGAATTCATTTGAGTTATTCCCAAAGATGTCAAAGTAATGATGAAACACTCCTTTGTAAGAGTATTTGAAAAAAAAAAAATGACATGTCCAGGTTGATATAAAAGTTGAGGATTTCCTGTGAGACAGTCCTGCCAAGATTTGTAGACGTGGGCTGCTCTTCAGTAATAAGAGTCATCTGTTTAGCCTGGGACATGAAATTCCAAGAATGAGGAGAAAAGCAGGATGAATCTTTGCATGTCTGTATCTTCCTTCCATTGCAGTGTCTCTTTATAGTGCAAGGCCTTTTACCCCAAGCCATCCTGCTGTGGACTTGAGTAGGGACAGCCCCTCGTTCTTGCTTCTTTCCAGACAGAACGCAGACACCTTCCGTGTCTCCCTTTATCTGCTGCAAATGTCCTGCTCTTCACTGTCGAATTATTCTCTCTTCTGGACCAGAGGAAGGTGAAGCATAATACAGCTCATCTCAGCATGCTGGAACAGTGCTTACTAAAACGTACACGCCTCATTCCTGTGTACCATATCCCTCGTGCTCTCTTTCATTTTCACTAGTGCCTCGGGATTTTAGTGAGCCTAGATTTTTCAAGTATCCATGAAGTCAATGGTATTGTAGGAGGCAATGAGGTTGTCCGGAAGCGGCTCTGGATAAAAAGAATAACAGGTGTTTTCCATGTACATAAATGTTTGCAACCTAGTTGGAGAGGAAATAGGGCAAGTGCATGTAAACAATAGAATTTATTTATTTAACAAATATGTATAGCTTATTAAATGCCAGCAACTGGGGTACAGATAATGCCCCTTCTTTCATGAAAATTGCAGCCTATGGAAAGACACAGCGTAAACAATATACATGAAAATACCTACAAATGTTACAAGGTGAATAAAGGTGGGGAGGGCTCCATTAGTCAAATGAAAAACACAGGCCAAAGCAGAATGAAGGCAAGTGGATTAAGTGGTAACCCATGAAGGGCCATGAGTAACTGGTCTAATGAGGTAGAGATGATGTCTGGAGACAGGAGGAAGGGAAAGATTATGAAGGGCCTTGGAAACCCTGTAGAGAATTTGAGATTAAGACAAAGCAATTAATAGCCAAGGAAGTAGTGTGTGTTTAAAATGAGTTTAACCACAGGATTCACCTCTTTTGTCTATAGTGAGGATTTACTCACTCTCTTATGACTGAAGAATTTTGCAGGTGAGGAAAAAGGCAGGGAAAAGAACTGAGGGCTTATAGCAATTTGCCACATGTGTTCCTAGTTCCCGTGGGTTTTACTTATGTACTAAACTGAAAGCATAAGTGGAGAGAAAGCGGATCCAAAGTGCTACTTTTAAATCTAAGTTAAGAATAAAAATGAAAAGCATCTAATCATATTATTGAATTTGGAACAGCTCATAATGAATATTTTCAGCTTGTTTTCTCAGCTCTAAGTGTACTTGAGAATGCTATACTTTATTATGCAATTAGTAGAGTTAAATATGTCTTATGTTTAAAGTATTACAGAGTAGTCCCATGAATGCAAAGTACTAGAGAATCCCTAGGAAAATTTTGAAATATTTGTTCTTTTCCTGACTTTTCCTCAGCATGGTCATCAGACCACTTTTCTAGATCTCATAGCCTGACATTTTCCAGTTTCTACTCAGGCAAACTAAAGAAGTAGATAAAAACTACTTTCAGAAACAGCTTTATTAGTTAAAACTGATTTTTTTCCTTATTTAATATTTGAGTTATTTAGTATCTCCCATCCTGCCTACCCAATGAGGTCTTATATTTGTATATAATAACAGGGATTTTTAAAAAAAAATTTAAAAATCACAGAACAAAGCATTCAATAATGACTGCATATATAATTGACTAGATCATGGAAAATAATTTTTATTTGAATAAATTTATGATTTACAAATGGGGGCAAAGTTGAATATAAAATTCTAGAGTTGGTTTTTATTTTTTTACTTTCTAAACCACACTATCTAAATATTATGTAGAAGAACCACAATATATCAATGCCTTAAAGTCATTTCTGCAGGAAGCAGCAAAGATATTTTATTGCTTTCAGAGGAAATGCATCTACATTACTTATGTTAGATAATTATTTTCTAGGTTCTTTACCTTCCCCCTCACATAATTTATCAGTCAGAATCTATGTCTTTTGTTAAATGAACATTAACATGAGTGCTTAACTGAACAGCACTTCTGATCTTGCATCATAATAAATCTGAATGTATGTTCTAGTGATGTTGGTGAAAATTGGAATGGTGAAAACAGATAGCATCAATACATCTTTCAAGGTTATAAAACTTTACCCTTTTCCTGAAACAGATCCTCCCCTCACAGCCTTTAGAATAAACTAAACCCCTGACACCTGGATTTTGAACTATCAGCTCCTACAGGGACTTCCCTGATGACTGATTTCAGAAACACTGACTGTACATTCTCAGCAGCTACTTGGCCAAAGGCGCCACCTCAGGGCACGGAGCGTCATCTTATTATTTCCTTATGGTTGCCATCCTCACCTGGATAAACTAGCTGAGCAACCTCTTCTTCCTGCTTCTTTCTGTATAGGGTGGGGCAAAAGTGGTTTTTATAGTTGTTCATATGGAAAATAATATAAAAATTAAGTAATAACATGAGAATAAATTCTGTGTTTGTAATATACTTCTCTCCTTTTCTTTCTTTTTCTCAGTCTCTCTGTCTAATTCTCCATCCTTTTTATTTCCACTTTAATGTTTTATTATTTTATTCTTGTTCCCGCTTTCCTTTTCCAGACATATTCCCCTTTTGATTTAATTCTATGTCTGCCTCTCCTTGCTGTTCTCCTGGAGCTCTCCTTTCCTTCCATTTGTATTTGTTGTTTCTTTCCATCTCACTCTTCCCTTCTCTATACTTGGCTCATCCTCCTTTCCTCTACCTAATACCTTTCTCTATTTTCATGCTCATTTGGTCTTTTTTCTTCTGTTTCTCTTTCTCTCTCCCTTTTTTTTTCTTTCCCTTTTTTTTTTTTTTTTCATTCTTGGACTTGTCTTTTAAATATCTGTCCCTATTTCATCATCTCTGTCTCTTTTTTATCTCTCTTTTTCTGTGGGTATCTCAATTTGTCTCTACCTACTCTTATTTAAGTGACTACAGAAAAGTAGATATTTCATTTCCTTTTGTATTTTTCTCTTTCTATCTTATCCTATTCATCCAGTATCTTTTGTAGTCTTTGCTTCTTCTCTTTCTTCCACTTCATTATTTATTTTGTATCTTACCAAATCTCTCAGTGAATCTTTGTTTTCATATCCTTTTTCTTCATTGTCTTTTTCTCTCCTGGTTTTGTACACACACACACACACACACACACACACACACACACATGCACAAACATGCACATACACACCTGTTCCTCCATATCCTTTCCTTTATTTCTATTTTCACTCAATTTTATGCTTTGTCTGCCCTTCTGGGGTGTGTGTGTGTGTGTGTGTGTGTGTGTGTGTGTGTGTGTATACACATGCACACAGGAGACAAAAGGGATGGGGAAGGAAGTGCATAAGGCTAAAGCAGCGATTTTGAACCTTTTTTCTCATGGCACTCATAAACTACTAAAATTCTGCAGCATACCAAAAAATAAATGTATTTTTTGCTGATCTGACAAAAAAATTGGTATAATTTTGATTGATCTACAAATAATAACAGTAGTTACCTATCCTTTTTACTCCAAAGTGACTTTTTAAAAATCAGGTGCCTAGACATATTTATAAGGATTTCGGTACCAAGAATGAACCAGTCAGACACAACTTTATTATATGACATGACCAATAAGATGCAACTCTATTATATGACCTATATATTTATGGTTCAAGACAGGGCATTCACACTGGATGGCTATTGTTGTGTTGACTGTTGTCATTTTTTTATTTGACAAACTAAGGGAAAAGAGGTCAGTGCCCCTGACTAAATAGTCAGGCATTGCATGTTTTAAAAATTCTTGCAGCACACTAGTGTGCTGGGGCACACTGGTTGAAAATTGCTGGGCTAGAGAATACTACGTTGCTATAAAAAAAGAAAGAACTCTTACCATCACAACAGCATGGATGGACCTGGAGAGCATTATGCTAAGTGAAATAAGCCAGTTGGAGAAAGATAAATATCACATGATCTCACTCATTTGTGGAATATAATGAAAAACATAAACTGATGAACAAAAACAGATCCAGAGACAGAGAAACATCGATCAGACCATCAAACCTCAGAGGGAAGGCAGGGGAGGGTGGGAGGAAAAGAGAGAGCTCAACCAAAAGACTTGTATGCATGCATATAAGCATAACCAATGGACACAGACACTAGGGGGGGGGGTGAGGGCATAAATGCAAGAAGTTCATCAAAAGGTTGGTGGACCTTGAGCCTTCAGCAAGGGCTGAAAGAAGACATATTATTGCCTACTGGAATGGCCGAAAAGCATTTCCCCAAGCCTGAATTTACATAAATGATTGCTTGCTGCCAGACAGCTGAGGGCATTTTAATCTACATGTTATTGCCTCCTGCTGGCCAAACACCTGAACAGCCGAAGGCAATTTCCCCAAAACTGACAATGGCTCTGTATACTAAACCTTACCTTTTGCTATGTATATCTACTTTGCTTTAGGGCAATTTGTGTTAATAAAGAGCAAGGGATCCAGAGATTCAGAGAACTTGGTTCCTATATCTAAGCTTCCTCTGGCTCCCCCATGGATTACAAATTTATATTATATTTCTAGTCTCTTTATTAATTTACACCACAGCACCTTCTCCAGATTCCTGAACCCTTCTAGATGCTGGATATCACCCTGGCATTAGGCATGTGCTGG
This sequence comes from Eptesicus fuscus, assembly GCF_027574615.1. NCBI lineage: Eukaryota > Metazoa > Chordata > Mammalia > Chiroptera > Vespertilionidae > Eptesicus > Eptesicus fuscus. The sequence goes on along the minus strand of NC_072475.1, from coordinate 86,196,581 downwards.
GGGGTGGGGGTGGCCGAGGAGAGGTCAATGGGGGCAAAAGAGGACATGTGTAATACTATATGTAATACTTTAAAAAATAAAGAATTTTTTTAAAAAAAGAAAATTGCTAGGCTAGAGAGTAACCCAGAGGCTGGATCTGTGGCTTGTTACTTTGGTTACCCATGGAAATCTTCTGATTTAGTTGTCTGGGATGGGGCCAGTGAATCTGGTAAGCATCTTGGGTCAAGATCTACTAGTTTAATAATGACAGCCCTTGAAAGCCCAATTAATCATATGTACTTCAGACAATAATCAATAGATAAACAAAGGAGGTTATGAGGATTATAGTGAAATACGATCTTTGTGTGAGAGATCATCTGGAAGCATTGTGGGCAACAGGACTTGGAAGCAGAGAAACTAATGGAAATTCCTATCTATCTTATTGGGCCTAATTCAAAAAGTACTTCACTAAGCTTCCATTTGAAATCCATTTATTCCTCCACATAACCTCCTGAAATGTTTATTTCTCTGCTGCACCACTTATCAAACTCAAGCTCATGTTTTAATTACTTGTCCATTTGTCTGCTATCCCCTAGACTGTAAAAACGCTGGTGGCAGGACTAGGACACTTTTTCCTAGGACAGTATCTAGCCCAGAGTTCCAATTATATGATTATACAAGTTTTCAGAGTCATCATCAGCATTTGCTTAATTGAATTAAATATCACATTTGTCTTAAGAACTATTAAATTGATAATATTATTGGCTGGGACTCAGTGATACAGCAGGCTGTAGTAGAGTTGGAGATAGAATTTGTTCACTCCAAAAATATAACATTTACTAAGTGATGGGATAACTAATAAGAATAAAGGCACATATAGTTTCAAATTTGGGCACATCCTGGGATACAATTACTGATTGACATCTTGCTAGATGCATGTACAAAGAAGGCTAAGACAGTGCCTATTTTTTCAGAGGAGCCAGCTACTAGTCCTCTGTGGCTACCTTGTACATGCCAAATTGGCTCAGGAAGGCTCCAGCCTCAGCCCCAAGGTTCAATAGGGCTTTAACTATACTTTAATATGTATTATATTTATTACTTACATGTATATAATTTATTATTTTGTTTACTTATTACTAGGGAACTACAGATAATAATGTTAAATTCTCCCTATGTCAGTTAAATATTATCCTAATCTCCCTCTGTTCAAATCAACTTGAAGAAGGATCAAATGTACCAAGCTGTTTTTCCATCTGGAGACCAATCCTATATAATAAAACCCTCATATGCAAATCGACCAAATGGCAGAAGGACCGGCGGAATAACCGGTCGCTATGATGCGCACTGACCTCCATGCGGGGCTTACGGGGCTCCTGGCTGGCGAGCGCAGCAGTGGGAGTGCTGCTCAGCCAGAAGCCAGACTCACAGCTGGCTAGTGCAGGGCGGTGGCGGGAGCCTCTCCCACCTCCGCTGCAGGCAGGCAGGCAGTAAGGAGCAAGGGGTCCTGGACTGAGAGAGCCCTGGACTGCGAGAGAGATGTCTGACTGCCAGCTTAGGCCTGATCCCCAGGCAGACATCCTCTAAGGTGTCTCAGACTGAGAGAGGACACAGGCCGCCGGGCTGAGGGACTCCCCCCTTCAGTGCACAATTTTGTGCACTGGGCCTCTAGTTACAGAATAAGATTTCAGATTCCACCATTTAAAACTTTAGCAGGAAATATTTCTCACCAGTAAACTACAAATTTTATTGTACAATTTCTCATATAGAACTAGTGTTATCTTTGGAGTGGGCTTGCTGTGGAAAGTAGTTGTAGGACACAGAAGTGAGTCTGTAAGTTCACTGGATGCTACTCTTATCCACAAGGTAATTGCTATATCATGGCAGGTCTGCAGCATTGCATAAGTAGTTTCTGTGGCTCATGATATGCCTCACAGTCTCAGGGTACTACTTGTTCCAAACCACTCCATACTCAGCACGTTCCACTTTTGAGTTTCTTAGCTTCACATTATCTTGATTCAGTCTTTTCATGGTATCAATCTGATTTGGTAATCAGACCTTGCAGTGTTTATATTAATATGTACCAGAAAACCACATAGGATGCTGATCCATGAAACTGCCCTTCACTGTCATACTCTACAAATATGAACACAAGATAGCCAAAAGCTAGGAGAGGAACCAAGTACATCACTGGACGAGCCTTTGACCAATGTCTCTTCCATTGGAGAAAGCCCAATTTTCAAATATAAATTCTCTGTGAAAGCTTGGAACATGATAATAGCTAGAAACCCATGTGTAAGATCACTGTCAAATCAATCTTGTTTGTAAGGAATAAAATACTCTAATGTAGAAGCAATGATCACAAGTTGTATTGCCTCCATTTCTTAGTACAACCTGAAAGAACCTGCTTTGTAACTCCAAGGAATTGGAATATGAGGCCTACCATGGGCTGACTTGAGTATTGTCATTTCCTATTCAGTTGGGTTTAGCTCTTCAGACATTCTACCTTACGCAGAGTAATTACTCAATAATATTTGTTGCTAAATGAATGAATTAGAAGTTTTTCACACTTGTCTCTAGAGGTTTCAGTGACCCTGTCTTTTCCCAAATCCATATCATCAATAGCAACATCAAGAAATTTTAGGAGTCCACTGTGTGGGAGAACATATTTGGCAATAATACATCTGATAAAGGGTTAATATCCAAAATATATAAGGAACTCATACAACTTAACAAAAGGAAGACAAATAATCCAATTTTAAAAATGGGCAAAGAACCTAAATAGACACTTCTCCAAAAGGGACATACAGATGGCCAAGAGACATATGAAGAAATGCTCAAAGTCACTGATCATCAGAGAGCTGCAAATTAAAATGGCAATGAAGTATCACCTCACACCTGTCAGAATGGCTAGCATCAACAAATCAACAAACGACAAGTGCTGGCTAGGATGTGGAGAAAAGGCAACCCTATACACTGGTGGTGGGGATGCAGACTGGTGCAACCATTATGGAAAATGATATGGAGTTTCCTCAAAAAACTAAATATGGAACTCCCATTTGACCCAGTGATTCCACTTCTAGGAATATATCCTAAGAAACCAGAAACACTAATTAGAAAGAATGTATGCACCCCTATGTTCATAACAGCAAAATTTACAATTGCTAAGATCTGGAAACAGCCCAAGTGTCCATCAGTAGGTAAGTGGATAAAAAAGCTGTTGTACATTTACACCATGGAATACTATGTGGCAGTGAAAAAGGAGGATCTCTTATCCTTTGATACAGCATGGAGGGACCTGGAGAGTATTATACTAAAGTAAATAAGCCAATCAGAGAAAGACAAGTATAACATGATGTCACTCTTATGTGGAATCTAATGAATAAAATAAACCAAATAGATCCAGAGACACAGAAGCATGGAACAGACTGATGAATCTCAGAGGGAAGGCAGGGGTGGATGGGAAGAGATCAGCCAAAGAACTTGTATGCATATATGCACAGCCCATGGACACAAACAATAAGATGGTAAAGGCCTGGGATGGGGGGCAGGGGTGGGCTATAAGGAGTCAATGGGGGGAAAAAAGGGGACATATGTAATACTTTCAACAATAAAGATTTAAAATAATAACTAGCTAATCCTATATAATAAAAGCCTAATATGCTAAGTGTCCGGTTGTCCAGTTGGCCGTTCAACCAATCAAAGTGTAATATGCTAATGATATGCTAAGGCTGCTCAACTGCTTGCTATGACGTGCACTGACCACCAGGGGGCAGTCGACTGGTCAACCAGTCACTATGACATGCACTGACCACCAGGTGGCAGATGCTCTAACCAGCAGGTTATCTTGCTGCTGGGGTCCAGTCGATCGGGACTGAGTGAGATGGGCCAAACACACCCTGGAGCCCTCCCACAGTCCTTCCCCTCCCATGTCCCTCCCTGGCCCCAATTGTGCACCAATGGGGACCCTCAGCCTGGCCTGCACCCTCTCACAATCTGGGACCCCTAAGGGGATGTCGGAGAACTGGTTTCGGCCCAATGGTGGAATGATCGGTCGCTATGATGCGCACTGACTGCCAGGGGGCAGACACTCAATGCAGGAGCTGCCCTCTTGTGGTCAGTGTGCTCCCACAGGGGGAGCACCACTCAGCCAGAAGCCAGGATCACAGCTGGCAAGTGTAGCGGCAGTGGCGGGAGCCTCTCCCACCTCCGCAGCAGCACTAAGGTTGTCCAACTGACAGCTCCAGAGGGCTCCTGGACTGCAAGAGGGCACAGGCTGGGCTGAGGGACCTTCCCCCTCCCGCAAGTGCACGAATTTCGTGCACCAGGCCTCTAGTTACAAAAATAAAAATCAATGGAAAAAATATCCTCCAGTGAAGGGTAAATAAATAAATAAAATTACCTCCAATATCCCAGTCTTTTGTACTGACAGTAGAGATTAAAGGCTTAAGGGGTTTCCTGAAGAAATGTCTATTAAACCAACATACCCTCCAAAAAATTTTCCCCATCAATAATACGTTTCAATTATATGCTCCAAAATATATTTGGAAATACTTTATAAGACTCACAGGGATTGATAGAGGAATTAAAACTTCAGACAGGAAAACCAAGGTTAATAACACTGTTCTCACAAATTAACCATTATTATTACTGATCCATAACCTGTCTGAAAATAGTAAGTTCTAGGGGACACTGTAATGACTCTGTCACTTGGATTTTTTCATGACACAAAGCTCAAATAGTACCAAATATAAACCACAGTTCTCTTTATTTTTTCACAAAAAGCTGGATTTATTATTTCAGACAACTGCACAGTAACTTTTAGTTTGTTCATGTACCTGGCATCACAAATCTGAAACATAATTCTGTTTCTCAATTAAGAACATATACTCTGAAAAGTGATTAGGTTTGTTTTTTTAATCAATCATCCTACATATAGGGTATCTTAAAAATCTTTGCTAAGCAACATACTAGCTTTATATTTTTTAATCTCTGCATAAAAATGAAAAAACAAATCAAGGCATACAAATTTCTTTTTTTTCCTATATTTAAAATATCTTTTGTGTCCTTTAACAGATTTTCATATCCATTACAAAATATTTTAAAGCTCAACTGCCCATTTAAGACAGAATGAAGGAATTCTAGAGTATCTGAACTAAGCACCATCTTCACTGAACTGAACCAAGAATTCTATCAGGGTCCTTCTGGGCTTCCCAGCCATTGCCTTCCTGCAGATATGAAATCTCATCATTGTTAGTCATCACACCTGCTGTGTCTAAATGTCCCCCTTCAGATGAGTCACAAATGCTTTCAGGAACGTTGCGCCTGGGCATGCAATCTATACTTTCCAATGTTATTAAATCAGCGAGCTGGCAATCTACAACCTGTCTTGCATAATGTTCAGTACCACAGTTCTCTTTAAAATTAGGAATCTGTGTCTCTTGGCAAACATCAAGATCAAAGATCAAATGAAAGATTCTTAGCCTGAGGTCTAGACACCTTCTCTCTCTAAGCCACATGTGAGTCCATCTCAAAGATAGATGAACTTTATAAATAAGCATCTGGAGTCTCTGAGAAGATTAATGCATGTTGGAAGGTTCTATTTCTAATGACAAATGTGGAATTGATCTGTATAGTTCAGTGTAATTGGGGCACAGTTAAATGAGAATCAGAGAGCTCCCCTCTCAAAAAAATTAATTTTTCCCTTTCTTCCATTCTTTTTTTTCTCTTCATATACTTTCAGTTTTTCTACTTCCTTATTTTTTTTTTAAATCCTCACCCAAGGATATGTTTTACTAATTTCAGAGAGAGGGGTAGGGAGAGAGAGAAACATCCACCAGTTGGCTCCGGTGTGCGCCCCTGGGAGGACACTCCAACCAACCGAGCCACACAGACCACCACTCCACTCCCTCAGTTTTTTACACCAGAGTAATTATCAGTAGTTGCTTGAAATTTATTACCCACAGTACATTGCAGTAACTGGGAGAAAAATTACATCCATTAAGTTGGTCTAGCACAGTTTCTGGCAAATACTTAATACATGCGACTTTTGCTTTTCTTCCTTTCTCAGCTCTAGTGTACAATGCAGCCATAATTATTCATCAGATATTTGAGCTTTATCTATCTTTGAACTAAAGAACTACTATGCTGCATGAAGAGTTACATACATACTATGTAATTTTATATTGATGTTTAAGCAATTTTAAAAATTTATTGATTGTTGAGAGAAAGAGAGAGAATTTGTTGTTTCACATGTTTATGCATTCATTGGTTGATGGGTGTATTGTGCCCTGACCAGGGATCAATCCCACAACCTTAGAGTATCAGGACAACATTCTAACCAACTGAGCTATCTGGCCAGGTCTATAATTTTATGTTTTGTTCAAAGAATTGATAGAATATAGATATCATTCATATAAATTTTAAAAATATACAGCAATTTATTGTGTTTTACATGATACAAAATACCTATAGTGGGAAAAAATAGTTTATTCTCTAAAACTGTCAATGAAACATAAGATACATTCTTAATGTGAATCATAGGTTTAGGAGTGATAAAACTACTTTCTCCAAAGACACAATATTAACTATGTCCCTCTGTTGTTATTCTTTCATTAAAATCTATTTTAGTTTTCATAGTTCCCTTTGTCCTTCGATAAACAGTCACATTCTGGCAACTTATTCAGGTAATTAAAGTTGGAATCATTCATTCTTTCCGTCATTAAATTCTACTTTTTCTAATCTGGAGCTTGTGTGACCAGCACAGTCAAATTTAAGGAATGTACCCACCCCCGGTTTCCACACCCATCCCAACACAATCTGGTAGCTCATCCTGGTGGAATCCAATTAGTAACTGATAAGATTCCTGTCCTGCTGTCTGAAAATGTGTCCACTTGTCCTCTAATTCAGTAAAACTACTGGCTCAAATGTGAAGCCAGTGAAAGAAAGTGAAGCCGAAGCTGGTGCCCCTGAGGAGTTGTTTTGGAATAAAGCTGTAAGGCCTCCCACTCAATTCAAATTAATAGGCCACTGTCTCTTCTGCTTTCATTAGGAAGAAACAAAAACAAAATAGTATCTGCTATGATCAATATAGTATTTAGTCTCATGAACATTTGTTTAGGTTTACTTCCTTGCCTTCCAAGAAAACTAGATATTTAGACACTAGTTCATGATGACACAATTAAAATTTACCTTTACAAACATAAAAATGAAGATATGTCATTTGTAGCGAAAATTCAAATTAATTTTCTTATGTTTTTCATTATTTAATTTCTAAACAGCAACAGAGGTAAGAACTTTTTAATGTGACTTATATCACAAGAGAATCTTGTTTTCTCAAAAAAGGACTTTTTTAAAATTCCAAGAAGGTCAAACTAAGTACCATAAAATAATTAAGGTCTGCCGATCATAAGTAAAACCCTTCAACTATTATTGAAATGTAAGTATAATTACACCCAGGAGAAAGATGTTATCAGCAGAGAAAAGATGACTTAAGGGCTCTTTTTGTTTTCCAAAACTGATGGACATGTGTGAGCTCTAATATCATTGTGTTTAGAAACGGCTTCATCCAGATCCAGCTGTACACCATTCACATTCACTTCCATGCAGCCATTAAAAAAGGCAGTCACTGGCGTTGCACTGAATGGAACAACTGTAAAAGAGAATATTAAAAAATTAGTCCAAGACTTTGACCATCTTATTTACTTACACTTAGAGGAATTACTCAAACTTCCCATTTCCAACCAAATTCTACCCCTAAGGGAAAAGTTAATAATGTAATTCTATTTAATGAATTTATATAAGAGAGTCCTATGTGTATAAGGCACTGTGCATAGCACTGAACTCAGCATACATGAATTCCTTTCATTTCATAAACACAATCAGTTCCGCCCAAACCTAAGATAAACACACTTGGGAGAAATGAGCACATTCTTACTTATAATGTTGAATTTCATTATTGTCTCTTTAAATCTGAGCAACAGTTTAAGTATTGTTAAATCACTTTTTCAACTCTAAATTATAGTTACTTAGAAATCTTTTTTAAATGCCATGATAAATATGTTTCTTTTATTATTACTGGGAATAAAGCAAATTTCTTTATTTTCCAAAGAAATAGTTTCTTGCTGAGCACACATTGGCAGATCATGATAGGGAATTCACTTTTATGTAATGTTTGGTTCTAAAAAATAACAATTTTAATGATGCTTCAGTGAATAGTTTATGGCCTTTGGAGCTTTCTACACTTTCACTCTCTTTATCAAATTTAATATGTAGGTAACATCCTTGGATTCCTAAGAACTACAGTTCACCTAAAAACATCTATGTCTCTATTGCTTTTTTTGGGGGGCATCTCCGCTCCATGAATCTTAATTCCCAATAGATATTCTCAGTCCTTACTCTTCTTCCTCAGTACCTTAAGCAAATATATATACTTTAAAATTTCTACCTCTAACTTGACAATATACTTTTCTGTGGGCTTATATTTATTAAGAAACCCTTTTAACTATGGTTGAACACTATAGATTATGCCACTATTATTAAAAAAGAAACTCAGAATGATCAATTTTCCCTGATTTTTAATTCATAACATGCAATTTAATATGCCTATTTTGCACAACAATTATAATTTACCATCCCATAGTTGACATACACTATTTATATCTCAATTTTCAGTTCCCCTTAATTTTTCCTCACTTTTTTCTAAACCCATCTTGCCTGAAGTCAGTCTTCAGTGCTGTTTTGCCAAAGCCCTGGAACCACTGAAGTTTTCATAATTTTACTTATTTTGAAAACTGCATTCAAATAATTTGTGAATGAGGTAGTAGTGGGTTTCAATGTAGAATTTATTCATTTGAACTCTAATTATAATTCCTAATAATTAACCATGCTAACTTAACTAACTTCCTAGTAATCAGCCAACGTACTTAGCTATCTTTATCTGTCTATTTATCTATAACTGTTAGAGCCTATTTATTTCTATTCCTCCAAAACCCAGAAAAAAATTCCATATATGGGAAATGAAGATCCTGATCAGTTAAAGTAATGGAATGAAGGTTACTAAAGTCCAGACATCGAACTCAGAATTCTCCCCATAAGAGTAACCTGCAAAGGTATTTGAAAATTCTTTTAAAGAACTTTCTGCCTCAAATTTATTTTTTTGCCATTTAAAGTAAAATATTTATGCCAATTTCATATTTTCTAATATAAAGTTAAAGATTAACCTATTTTTCTCCAGTTTTCTCCATCATGGTGTGAATTCCCCACCCATGCTACTGCTCATGCCAGATACCTAGGAGATCCTATAATCATTAAATCCTATTAATTTCATTTCTCTTATACATCTCCAGTCTAGTCACTGTATACCATCTCCACTGCCATCACCGTAGTTCAACAGCCTCCTCATCTGTAAAATGGGGTAATAATAGTACCTACCTCACAAAACTATTGAAAATTCAGTGAGTGGATACATTTGAAGCACTATGAACAGGTAGTATGGTTGTTGCTGCTGTTATTAATACTGCGCCTTCATCTGGACTACTTCAGGTAGTCCGACTCATCTTGTTCATTTCTGCCTCTCATCTGTCCATCTCCATCCATTACACAGGGTGCTATATTGATGATATACAACTTGCTTGTCTAAAACTTTGTAATGACTTTCATAGCTCTTAAAATTAGACTCCGGACCCTGTCCCAGGACTACAAACCTCCTAATTCACCCCTACCCCCACCCAGTTCAGAGCCTCATCCTGCACTGCCATCCCCCTGCTCAGTATGCTTTCACCATACTGATCTCTATATTCCTCAAGCATGTCAACCCCTTCCCATTTTTCCAGCACATAGGCCATTTTATTTGCATATTAATGCTAATCCCCACCCCCACCACTAGTTAAATTCTTTTAATACTTCAAATATCAGATTTATATCTTGGGTGGTGAGAGGTAGAAGAGGGTAAAGGGGAAATAAATGGTAATGGAAAGAGACTGAAGTTAGGACAATTTCATCTTTTTAAATTTTTCTAATTAGTTGTTTAATGTCTGCCTCTGCCACTAGATTGTAAAACCCTTAATAGCAGGGATCATATCTGTTTATTACTGTATTCCTAGTGCCTAGGATGTAGATTCTTAAGAATACTGGGTGAAGAATGGATGAATTGAAGAATAAATATTGAATTCACAAGACTATTATGAGGATGAAATGAAATAATAAAGTATTTCTAGCTAGGATAGCCAAATGAGGCAAAATGTGGTTCGTTTCAGTTCACAGTTTAAAAAATAAACAAAAATGTACAATAAAATGTCAATTCAAACCATGCGGAAAAGAATAATGGATACAGGAATTGTGTTCCCTTCTGATGTCCTTTTATTAAAATTACTTATTTAAAATACTATTGTTAGGTTTGATCAAATAATTGCTACCCCTCCCCTGGGAACTGACATTTAGGCCACTTCAGAATGCACATTCCCTTCCCCTTAGACCACATTCCACTTGCTAAGATCATTATCTCTCCCCTCTGGACTTTCCCAGGATCTGGACCTGCACAGAGAATTCTCTGCCCAGAAAAAAACCCACCTAGAGTCCTTTAAAAATCTCTGACTCCCTGTATTTGGGTGCTGGCATCATTTGGGGGCTCAGCCCATCTGGTATCCAGATGACCTAATCAATTCATAATCCCTCACCACTTTGGCCTCGTGCGTTCTTCCTTCAGTGACCCTAACAACTATCACTGTGATTAAAAATACACTTTTTAAAACTGAAGAAAAAGTAAGTAGATACCTGGAAGGCCACCCAGGTAAGTGGCTACTGTTCCTTTCATTGCTTTGTCCAAGATGCCAAATTCTCTTTGAAGATCTTCAGAGTAGATGATGTCATTTTTAAATTGAGTCAACAGCTCCAGATTTGTTCTGTTGATTCTGAATTCCAGATGAGATTGTTGACTGGAACACAGACTTAAGGCCTCTATCCGGGATATTACTGTATTTTCAACAGATACCAGGATATCCTAAAGAACAGGCAGACTCAGTATAAGCAAGTACTGATTAGAATACGACTTAAGAATGATTTAGAGTTTTTGAAACTCAAAAACTGAATTTCAATGAGAAAAAAAATGTATAATAGAGCCTCCAAATTTAAATGAAAACAATACTATTATTATCTATATATATAAAAGGCTAATATGCAAAATGTCCTCTTGGGAGTTCGACCTGGAGACCAGGAGTTCGATCGCTTGCTATGACATGCCCTGACCACCAGAGGGTGGCTCGGAATGAAGGAAGGCCCCTGCTGACAGCCAGAGAAGGAAGGCCCCAGCCGGCAGCCAGAAGGCCCCGATTGGCCCTGATCGCCAGCCAGGCCTAGGGACCCTACCCGTGCAAGAATTTTGTCCACCAGGCCTCTAGTAATAATCATAATTTTAGAATATACATTAGTTTTATAAATTTCAGGTTTAGCTAAGATGTAAATGTATCATGACTTCTGAAAATTCAATAAACCATCAGAGTTGTGATACTAACAACAAGAACCTAAAGTAGTGTCTTAAGCAATATTTTTCTATTTATGAACCTTCCTCACTTCAAGACTTGCATATAAAAAAGGAAGGACCTGAATCACTATTTGTTAGGAAAAAAGACTTGGAAAATTTAAAGTGCTTTAGTAAGACTAAAGAGATTTTTGTGTCACCCAAGCAATCTTATAGACTTGGGAAAAAGTAAATGAGGAAACCCGGAGAGAGAAACAACAGTGATCACCAGCTGTAATTTACAGAGTATTTAACAAATGACTCTCAAAAGAGAACATGTATTTATTTTGCTGAACTTTTCAAACTACTGATACACAAAAGTACTCAACTTGTTGGTGTGATTTATACATATAGCTTATACGCGTACAGAAGAAATGTTAATGCTTAAGAGAGAAAATAAAATCAAAAGTAGGGAGATGCAGTGCTATCATGCTTCCCAGATGGCAGAGAGAGTCTGAAGTGTCTACTCAGGAATCCAAGATGCCTATGTTAAGTCTATACACGGGTTATTCAAGAAGATCTGTTACTGTGTTATACCTTCCAGATCCTTGAACTCCTTTAGACTTAAAGATGGTCAGCTGAAAAGATGTTCCAGAATGATCAGCAGTGTGTGGAATAATATTATAAAACAAAGTACACAGATCCTGAGAAAGCAACCTGACATGCCAAAACAGGGAGCCATGGAGACAAATGGCAAAGGGATGACATAAATATCAAAGGCATGGCCAGCAGGAGTTAACCTCCACCACGTGGACGTAATGTTAAAGATAGGAATTCCATTTTGTTTAAAAAAAAAACAACAAGCAAACAAAAAGCTGAAATCCCAGTATGGGAAGTTCCTGTGGTGGTAGATTAGAGATAAAAAACTCAGCAGGATCTTTTTTAGGTTGCTTACAGTTAACCACCAGAAACTCCTCCAAGTTATCTTTTAAGTTGCAAACAACACCTTTTTATTACTACAGACATTATTCAATTATATATCTCTTTCTAAAAACACCAATCAACGCCAATCTTGGCACAAATGTAAGCTTCTTGCTGTAACTTGTTGGAATCCACAGCGGATGACATGAGAACAGAGCTATTAGCCTCTAATAGAAAGCTGAATAACACAGATCTTCTGATAAGTCTCATGTTTCCTTTGAAGCAAGAGTTTTTCCTGTTCTGCCTCCTAATTTTAAACCAGAGTTGCCAGCAAGAAGCCACGTGAACTGCTTTTAGTTTTCTCTAGTCTTTCCTGATTTACTCGTGGGAGAAAAGATTAAGTGTGCCAGAAAGCACAAGCATTATAATTAGGCACTGAATAGCTGAGAGCAGATTGTAGTCAGACTCACTTCTATTATGCCAGTACAGACTAATTCCCATGATTCCTCCAAAATTCTATAAGGGTGGATCCCTATGTATTCTGGAAAGGCTCCGAGCAGCCTGTGTGTGAGTCTGCTTAATCTTAGCTACACATGCAATAAAGCTTCTCAATTTCTCACCCTTATTTCTTGGTTCAGACCTCAGAAATGAGCCAGCAAAAAAAATAACAATAATGGACATCTATTGAGTCCTTAATGATGTGCTAGAGATTGTATCAAATACTTTACATTAGCTATCTCATTTAATCATTAGAATAGCACTTTGAGGTAAAGACTGTTATTATATCCATTTTACAGATTTAAATAAAAAGCAAGGATCATAGCCCGGCCGGCATGGCTCAGTGGCTGAGCGTTGACCTATGAACCAGGAGGTCATGGTTTGATTCCTGGTCAGGGCACATGCCCAGGTTGCAGGCTCATTCCCCAGTGTGGGGCGTGCAGGAGGCAACAGATCAATGATTCTCTCTATTTATTGATGCTTCTATCTCTCTCTCCCTTCCTCTCTGAAATCAATAAAAACATATTTAAAAAGAAAAACAAAAAAACAAGGATCATAAAGGGTTAGAATAAAGTTACCTGAAGCTTCTCAGAGGAGGAGTCCACCAAGGACAAGGACAAGGGCACTGTGTCACCTGAAACCAAGGCAAACATAACGCCAGTGCCCGTGGATGGACGGATATTCAAAAACACATCCACCTGCCAAGCATCAGGGTCGGATATATTATCTGTTTAAACAGACAAACAAAAATTAGGGTCAAAGTACACCAGAAGGAATTATTATAATCCTATTACTATTCAAAGCCATTTTTGTGTAATACTAGATATTTTAGTTCTCCCGGCTCAATGACCTATATAACCTAGGCAAAACAAAACACAGAGAAAAATTAATGCAGGCAAGAAACACATAAACGAAGCCCCAGCTTTCTGTTCTTCCCAGAGTGGAATTCTGGACAGTGGCATTTAGGATTATTATGAATTTTCCCTGTTTGCTCTTTAACCGCTCTTCCTTCTGCTTTGCACATTCACCAATGATCAAATCTCAGAGTGGTCATATTTTAAAGTACACATTTAGAAGGAAATTCAACAACTTTATTGTAATATATCTGAGGGAAATTTTGGGTATAGCTACCATCACAAGATCACCACTTCCCATCCATAAAGAGGTAAGGTTAGAGCAATAGAAAGGAAAAATATGATTTCTATGCATAGGGGAGTTGGGTCGTTTGATAATAGGGAAATACTCTTAAGTCAACAGCTAACTTTGACATTTGATAGAGACTCTTCTGTTATTCTCTTGCATAATAACTAATATTCCTTTTCTTAATTACTAGGTTAATTGCCTACCACACTACAATGCAAACTCTCTACATGTCTCTACCATCACTGTGTTTTCCACAGAAGTCACTCAACACATATTTGTTGAATTAATGTTTCTAAAATTGTTTGATTCCTAAAAATATTAGTTCACAATCTGAATGCAGTCTTCCTCATTTAATAAAGTAAAATATAACAATAACTCAAATACCACTTAGAGGCTTTGAAAGGATGAATGTAAATGGAGAAAATAATTTTCCTTTAACAACAGGTTCTTCCATTTAGCCACATCTAATGCTATTATATTTTTTCATTATAATAGTCTAATTCCCATTTAAGAGAAAATATATATTATATATAATCATTTTGAATTAAGTAAATTTAAGGCAATAACAAAGTCAAACTAAAATGAACATGCAAATGCTCAGAAACTATAATGTAAAATTAAATATTAATTTAAAAGTAGATCTCTTTCAAATTACCCATAAAAAATAATTACTTATTAAGGTGTGGTTTTGTAGGGTTTTTTTGGATACAATATAATTCTTATTTTCCTCTTTTTATGAATTTCTTTTTCTTTCAACAAATTGTTGTGGGCCAATTATTTTCCTGTATTCAGTCACCAATCCACTTTAAACATTAAAAAAAAATCCTTTAGCCCTAGCCGGTTTGGCTCAGTGGATAGCATCGGCCCCCCGCAGACTGAAAGGTGGCCAATTTGATTCCGGTCAAGGACACATACCTTGGTTGCAGGCTCAATCCCTGGCCTGCTCCAGGCATGTGCAGGAGGCAACCAATCGATATGTCTCTCTCCCATCAGTGTTCTTTCTCTCTGTCTCTCCCTCTCCCTTCTAATCTCTCTAAAAATCAGTGAAAAATATCCTCGGGTGAGGATTAACAAAAAAGAAAAAAAAAGCCTTTATTTATGGAACAGAAATAAAAGTTTACAGCACTATATTAATTTATGTTAAAAAAAAAGGAAGTATTGGTATAAGGCTCTTCCGTAAAACTGTAGTAAGCCTTTTTCATATTGCAAATAAACACAGTTAAAATAAAATGTTTTCATAAAGCAGAGATATCAGATTAACATTAACTTTATAATGTAAACTCTTAGTAGCTCAAATAATGAACTCATAAAACAGAAAAAGCCAAAGAACCCAATAAAATAATTAAGATATACCATATGGAGAGATACTCAACTGGTAAAAATTGGGATAATACTATTTAAAACAATGTATAAGATTTAATTTATGGATTCTCTGATTGAAAAGAAATCTCAAGCATAAACCTGTTATTTCTGTTGATAGAAGTAGAAATTGACAAAAATCTTTGGAAGAGAATCTGATCCAACAGTAAGAAGTATACATTTGCATAACCTCTGAGAGAAATAATCTAAGAATATCCTAAAGACTTAATTACATAAAGGTACAAGGATGTATGTCCAAGGATACTCATGGAAGTGTTATTTGCAAAGGTAAAAGCTTGGGATCAGTCTGGCAAGTCTATTTAGACTGTGGAAAACTGGAAAGAGCACTGTCCCCACCCTTACAACATCAAGAGCCCAATTATCTACATAATCACAACTTTTCTTGGCAGAGCAACTAATTAGAAACCTAAAGAAAGACAGGTGCTTCCAAGGAGGAACAGGATGAGAGTACTCACTTACCCAAAGCAAACACTAAATACTATACAATTTGGTAAGAAGAATTTAGGTGAAAAAAATGTTTTTATCTTTATTATTGAGAGTAGTACAGATGTTGCCCTTTTTTCTCCCATTGCCCCCTATCCATTTGGTTCGTGCTGGGTCACAGGCCTTTACTACCCTATTGTTTGTGTTCATAGGTACTGCATATATGCATATTTTTTTTGGTTAATCTCTTCCCGCCCTCCAACCACCCTTCCCTCTGAGATTTGTCAGTTTATTCCATGTTTCCATGCCTCTGGTTCTATTTTATTCATCAGTTTATTTTGTTCACTAGATTCCCTGTTCATTTATTATTTTTAGATTCAATTGTTGATAGATATGTATTTATTGCCATCTTATTGTTCATATTTTTTATCGTTTCTTCTCCTTCTCCTTCTTCTTCTTAAAGAATACCCTTCAACATTTCATGTAATACTGGTTTGGTGGTGATGAACTCCATGAGGTGTTTTTTTTTGTCTGTGAAGCTCTTTATCTCACCTTCAATTCTAAATGATAGCTTTGCTGGGTAGGGTGACCTTGGCTGTAGGTTCTTGCTATTCATCACTTTGAATACTTCTTGCCAATCCTTTCTGGCCTGCATAGTTTCTGTTGAGAAATCAGCTGATGGGTGCTCCCTTATAGGTAACTAATTGCTTTTCTCTTGCTTTTAGATTCTCTCTTTGTCTTTATCCTTTGGCATTTTAAATATGATGTGTCTTGATGTGGGCCTCTTTGGGTTCCTCTTGTATGGGACTCTCTATTCTTCCTGGACTTGTAAGTCTATTTCTTTCACCAGGTAGGGGAAGTTTTCTGTCATTATTTCTTCAAATAGGTTTTCAATATCTTGCTCTCTCTCTTCTCCTTCTGGTACCCCCATGATGTGAATGATAGTATGCTTGAAGTTGTCCCAGAGACTCCTTATACTCTCTTCATATATTTTTTTTTTATTTTTGCTCTTCTGATTGGGTATTTTTTATTCCTCATATTCCAAATTGCTGATTTGATTATTGGCATCCTCTACTGTTAATTTCCTATCAATTATTCTTTTCTCATGTCTTTGATATTCTCACTAATTTCCTCGTAATTCTCACTAAGATCCTTGAAAGTCTCACTAAGTTCCTTGAAGCTCTCATTAAGATCCTTGAGCATCCTTATTAACTTTTGTTTGGAACTCTGTATCTAGTAGTTTGCTTATTTCCATTTCATTTAGTTCTTTTTCTGGAGATGTCTTCTGTTATTTCATTTGTGACCTATTTCTTTGTCTCTGTATTTTGGCTGCTTCCCTATGTTTGTTTCTATGTATTAGGTAGAGCTGCTATGTCTCCTGGAACTGGAAGAGTGGCCTTCTATAGTAGGTGTCCTGTAGGACCCAGTGGCTCATCCTCCCCAGTCACCTGAGATGGGCACTCTAGTGCACACCAATGTCAACTTTGTGCAGTTTTATTGTAGTTGAGCCTTGATTGTTGTTGGTAGAATTGACTCCCAGGCCAATAGAGCTGCTATGCAGGAGACACCCCTATGGAGCAGGACTTGATTCAGTGGGGCTTTGGTGCTCACTGAGTCTGCACTTTGAGTGTGTTGCTCGTGGATGTGTAAAGCTGAACTCTAGCATGGTATGAAGCTGTCCACCGGGTGCACTAGCTCTGGGGCCCTTTTGGAGGTGCAAAGTCAGCCACTACCTGTGCCCTTCCTGGGACCACCTATCAGGAGCTACAGAGTGATCTGCAGATGGCTGCTATTTGTGTTGTCCTTAGAAGTGCCCAGGAGAGGCCAATCTGTTAAGTAAGGCAGGCTGCTGCTAGTACTGAGCCTGGGGCTTCCTATTGAGAGGTATGAGGAATGCTAATGCCAGCTTTCCCGTTTGTGATATTTTAGGAAAGTCTGAAGCCTGAGCCAGGACAGGCTATTCATATGGAATAGCTACTGCAAACAGCTTGGGTGGGGCTGCAAATGGGGTGGGGTAGTATCTCAGGGAATCACCATAGTGGAGCAAATAGTGTGAGCCAGGTTGATGGAGACTTGGATATGGTACCTGCCAGTCTGGGGGAGGTCTCAGCATAGGAACAATGAACCCTGCAAGAACCCCTGTCTGTGAGAAAGCTGTCCCCAAATTCTTGATCTGATGCCAGACAATCCAGTTCCTCCCATATGTCCCTGGATCCTCCCAAGCCACTGCCTCAAGCACTGGAGCTCAGAGGGAGTGAGTCTGAGTAAGTCCATGTGCTTCCCTTTAAGAGAAATTGCCTGGGACTCCAGCAGCCTCCCTGCCACTCAGCAGCCATAATCCCTGCTGGTTTTTATAGATGAAGTTTTGGGGGAAGGGAGGTTCTCTTCCCAGCACTGGAACCCTGGGCTGAGGAGTCTGGTGTGGGGCTGGGAAACCATGTTCACCACTGGAGGCCTCCGAAGCCTAGATATCCCTCCTGATTAAAAACATGCTACACATGGGTGTCAGACCAAGCCGGTCGGCGCCTTTGCCCTTCCTACCAGTCTCAATGTGCTTTCTTCTCTATTTCTCTAGTTGTAGGACTTCCACTCAGTCAGATTTCAGGCAGTTCTGAATGATGGTTGTTCTATATTTTAGTTGTAATTTTGATGTGGTTGTGGGAGGCGGTGAGTACTGGTATTTACCTATGCCGTCATCTTGGTTCTAGAACTAGGTAAAATTTTAACAACTTGCTAAAGTTTTAGTGGGAGCTGGTGTGATAAATAAGCTCTGGGAATTGCAGAAACACAATAAATTCATACCCATTCACAGGCTTTCTACACATACCTTACTGGGTGCTCAAGAGAAAAACTGGGGCTCAGAGAAAGAGATTAAAAAGTGCCTTTTTCCTAGTGCAGGCCTGGGAAAGAGAAGCAGCAAACAGCAGGAAAGGCACAAAGTCCCACCCAGATCATTCTCTGTCTCTTCTACACAACTAAAGCATTAAAGCATGGGGGAAAGGTCGAAAACCTGTCACCATTAGGACACATGTGAAGACCCATGTACCTACAGATTATAGAATGGAAATAAGAAAACAAAAACAATCTCCCCACTGCTGTGAGGGAGAGAGACAATGAAAAGTCCAATCCTGAACCCCAGGAATACAACACTCACCTAATATTATATAGGCAGTTAGACAGACACGAGCAGAGCAAGGACGATGGGCCAGAAACAGAAACTCACCAGAGCAGAAAGCCCTAGATGCCCAACAAGGAGCAAAACTGAGAGAAAAAGAACCTCATCCCCAGTGTAACCTTTCCTCCCCTAGTAAATTGATGGTCATGCAAGTTTAGAACCCCCTCTCCCCCAACCTTTTTCTTCCATAGGATAACATCTAGGCCTCAGTTGTATTTCAACTCCAGGCTCAAAAAAGCAGCTAAACCAGACAAGTGATGCGTTGGCTGACTCAGGACCCGCTACATTGACTAATGACCCCCTGCCATGGCACCGACCAATCAGTGGATACCACAACCCTGAAAGGGCACACCTGGAAAGCTGATGAATATTCTATTGAGACCTTCCCCTGAGACCTCCCCTAAGATTTTCAACCGCAAGAGAGAGATAAATATAGCTCAGGATGAAGAATCCAGTGCACACTCTCCACCTAGGGAGTACACATGCACTATTTATTCCCTTTGCCCTTCTTCCCTCTAAGGGACCCCACAAGACTTGGAACCACAGGAAGAGGCAGTTTGTCCAGGGCTAACCTCCAAGCCCTGTCTCCAAGACCCCTTTTCTCTGACTTCTCAGTGAGCCAAAGCATTCCAGCGTAGGCTTTCCTATTGCTTCTTCTATGCCCTTCTTTGTTTCACTGTCCTAAGTATATCTTTGCTGCAGCCAATAAATTCTTACTTACTTTGCTACACTTTGTCTCTCGATTGAAATATTTCCTTCAACAAGACAAGACCCGAGGTTTCATCATCTCCCTGGTAACAATAAGACTGAATCTGTACCAGAACAATAGAGAATAGTCCCCCACATCCCCAGCTTGCAACCCCCCGAACCCCTCTAAGAGGCTAGCAAATGTCAAGGAATGAGTAAGAACACTCTACTGGGTGAGACAAGACCATGTAGAGACACTTTCTTGATGATGATCATAAAGAGAATACCTAGCCCAGCTCAAAATGGCTTAGCGGTTGAGCATCAACCTATGACTCAGGAGGTCATAGTTCAATTACCAGTCAGGGCACATGCCCAGGTTGCAGGCTCGATCCCCAGTAGGGGGCATGCAGGAGGCAGCTGATCAATGATTCTCACTCATCACTGATGTTTCTCTCTCTCTCTCTCTCTCTCTCTCTCTCTCTCTCTCTTCCCTTCCTCCCTCTCTCTTTCTCTATGAAATCAATAAAAATATATGTTAAAATGAGAGAGAGAGAGAGAGAGAGAATACCTAAACCTCAGGACAGGTAAGCTATTAAGAAAACCCCTCTTGAGCAACATAGCAGGATACAAAATTAACACCCAGAAATCTATGGCATTTTTATACACCAATAATGATCTCACAGAAAGAGAAACTAAAAAAACCATTGCAACAAAAAAATTAAGATACCTAGGAATAAAATTAATTAAGGAGGTAAAAGACTGGAAAAACTACAGGATGTTGAAAAAGAGATAGAGGAAGATATGAACAAGTGGAAGAATATATCATGTTCATGGATTGGTAAAATCAACATCATTAAAATGTCCATAATACCCAAAGCAATCTATAGATTCAATGCAATCCCTATTAAAATACCAATGGCATATTTCACAGACCTAGAACAAACTCTCCAAAAATTTACATGGAATAAAAAAAGACCCCTAATTGTCACAGCAATCCTGAGAAACAAGAACAAAGTTGGAAACAGCAGAAAAAATGGCGACGGAATAGAGTCGGGTTTGGAGTCTGTTCCTGGGGCGGAGTGTAGGAGCAGCAGAGGCTCGCAGAGGGAGTGTATGTGGGCAAGCCAAGGGACAGCTGGACTCCAGGAGAAGGCGGGGGAGTGCTGGGCAGTGTTCCCCTGACCGTGCAGCACCCACAGGGGCTGGGTCCCCTCCCGGAGCTGCGGGCTCACCGGGCGCCTCGCCATCTTGCAAGGAAAGGAGGATTTTAGTGGAAACCTGACTTTCCGCGACAACTGCAAACACTGAACTGCTGCGATCACCAGACCACCGGTCCCCTATCAGCGCAAACATTCGGATTCAAAGGAACTCTTCACTGCACCAGGGAAAGGTCAGATTTCGCCTGAAATAAGGTGCGGTTTCTAATCCCCGCGGTGGGTGAGGGAAGCGCTGGGTGAGGGAAGCGCGGCAGCCGCAGGACCCGCAGGAGCCGGGAGGTCTGTGCCTAGAAAAATCGGCGGCAGTTGGAACTGCCTTGATCCGTGAATGTGGAGGGGGGTCTTCTGAGCTGCTAACAGAAGTGACCTCTTGAAAGCAACTCATTTTAATCTGACGAGGAGGGTCAGACTAAGAATTTTCAAAGGAGTGCAGTATCCTCAGTCTGGCGCACAGACCCACTGTTCGCACACTTGGGCTCTTTCCGACTCTGATTGCTAAGCCCAACACATAGAAAAACCCAGGTGGAGGGGCCCTGAAAGACTGCAGGGGGAAGTTGTTTTTTCGGAACCTGGGGACCAGGGCTGGGTGTGACCATCAGAGAGGCAGCTCTGAGGCGCACACCTCCACAAACCGGTAGTGAGTGCCATAGAGGGGAAAAAAAAAAAAAAAGAGCTAGAGAGGCCCGGAAGTCAATTCAGAAACACTGCCACCCAGGGGCTGAAACGCTAATTGTCTCTGGTGTAATCAAAAATAAATACGAGAAATTAAGACACGGCCAGCTTAAAAAGCAGGACTGGCTTCCAGCACTGAGGAGCCCTGGAATGAAGCTGAACTGAAATACCGCCCAGACTGGGAAACAGGCGTACCAAACAGAATAATAGAGGAAGTGAATGACAGCCGCTACTGCACATTTTAGTCTTCCTATTTTTTAATTTTCAATTCTTTTTTCAATTTTTTTAATTTTTTATTCTCATATTTTTTATTTTCATTTTTTGCACCTTTTCTTAAGAAACTAATTTTTTTTTCTTTTTCCTCACTCGATTTTCACCTTTTTAATTATTACATTTTTATTTTCAATCAGCATTATTATTACTATTATTTTACTTTTTTTTAATGTCATTTGATTTTCTCTTTCTTTTATTTTTGGATTAGTGTCCTACATTCGATTTGCATCTTTCCCTTACAATCGTTTTACCCTATCTCAAAGCTAACATTATGCCATCACTCTCCTCCTAACATTTCCCCTTTTGGTCCCCAGTTTATCTTAACCCTTTCTGGCTTTAGATTTTCCCTACTTTTTCAGTTTACTCTCTGCTAAAACTTCACCCTACTTATATATCTAATTCCCAACCCCCTGCTCCAAATCCATACAAACCTCTCTCTACGCTACCTAAAAAAAAATTATTTTTCTCTCTGGCCTTTTGTTGTTGTTTCCTTGAATGTTGATTAGATTGAATTTTTATGCTTTTTTATGAGATTGATTTGATTATTCTTTTTGTTGGTTTGGTTGGTTCTTTTGTTTGCTTTGTTTTTGTTTGTTTTTTACTTTTGTTTTCCCTTGCCTCACTTGATATTAGCTGGTGTTGCAGTTTGTATTAATCTCCAGGCTCCTGTTGCTGGAATTTGCTGGGAATAGTGGTTGTTCTAGTGGAGTTTACTCCCCATATATATAGTTTGTTCCCCTTTTCTCTCTTAGTATTGTTCTTGTCTCTCTTACTTTTTTTTTCTTTTTCTTTCCTTTCTTTCTGCTCTTTTCCCAAGTTCAGATTCACACTCTTTGTTTTTTTGTTGTTGTTGTTCTTTCTTTTTACTCTCCCTCTTCCACTCCTATTCCCTAATTTGTCTTTCTCTGGTGGTTACCTTTATTGGAGGTTATTAATATCGTGAATACAATTCTGTTCAGTGCCTTGTCTGTTGTGCCTGGTTGTGTTGTATTTTATACCTTTAAATCAACGCCAGAGAGAGAAATCTATATAACCAGACATCCGGAGAAGAGAGACCATGAGGAGACAAAGAAACAGCCCCCACAGGAAAGAGAAGCAGGCATCACCAGAAAAGGAAGTAAACGATTTAGAGGCAAACAACCTATCAGAGAAAGAATTCAGAGAAATGGTCATAAAGTGGCTGAAAAGGATGGAAGACAAATTCGACAATATGAGTAAGAACCAAGAAGAAATGAAGAAGAACCAAGAAGAAATGAAAAATGACATCGCTGCTGTAAAGAACTCAATAGAAAGCATCAAGAGTAGACTAGATGAAGCAGAGGACCGCATAAGTGAGCTAGAAGACAAGATGGAAAAAAATACCCAATTACAACAGCTTCTAGAAACAAAAATTAGAAAGATTGAGGAGAGCCTAAGGGAACTTCGGGACAATACAAAACAAAACAACATCAGGATAATAGGGGTGCCAGAAGGAAAGGAAACTGAGCAAGGAATAGAAAACCTGTTTGAAGAAATAATAACAGAAAACTTCCCTGATATAGGGAAGAAAAAACCCACACAAATCCAAGAAGCTCACAGAGTTCCAAGCAAAATGAACCCCAAAAGACCGATGCCAAGGCACATTATAATTAAGTTGGCAAACACCAACGACAAAGTAAGAATCTTAAAAGCGGCCAGAGAGAGACAGACAGTTACATACAAAGGAACCCCCATCAGACTAGCAACTGATTTCTCAACAGAAACTCATCAGGCCAGAAGGGAATGGAATGAAATATACCAAGACATGCAAAGGAAGGGTCTAAATCCAAGAATACTGTACCCAGCAAGGCTATCAATCAAAATTGAAGGTGAAATCAGGAGCTTCACAGACAAAAAAGGACTAAGGGAGTTTATCACCACCAAACCAGCAATGAAAGAAATGCTAAAGGGTCTGCTGTAAAAAAAAAAAAAGAAAGAAAGAAATAGGAAGCAAAGAAGGAACACAGGGGTATAGAATAAAAATGGCGTCAAATAAGTACCTATCAATAATAACTTTAAATGTAAATGGATTGAATGCCCCAATCAAAAGACACAGGGTAACAGACTGGATAAGAAAACAAAACCCAGATATCTGCTGTCTACAGGAAACACACCTCAAAAAAAAGGATGCATACAGACTGAGAGTAAAGGGATGGAAAAAGGTTTTCCAGGCGAATGGAAATGAAAAAAAAGCTGGGGTTGCAATACTTATATCTGACAAATTAGATCTCAAAGTGAAGGACATAACAAGAGATAATGAAGGTCACTTCATAATACTAAAGGGAGAAATCCAACAAGAAGAAATAACTCTGGTAAACATATATGCATCCAATACAGGAGCACCAAGATACATTAAAAAACTCCTGGAAGATATCAAAGGAGAGATTGACAGCAATACAATCATAGTAGGAGACTTCAATACCCCACTATCACCATTGGACAAATCCTCTAAACAAAAAACCAGCAAAGAAACATCAATCCTAAATGACTCACTAGAACAGATGGAATTAATCGACATCTTCAGAACATTTCACCCCAAAGCCACAGAATATACATTCTTCTCAAGTGCACATGGGTCATTTTCAAAGATAGACCATATGTTAGGACATAGGCAAAGTCTCTCCAAATTCAAGAAGATAGAAATCATATCAAGTATCTTCTCAGATCACAGTGGCATAAAACTGGAAATCAACTACAATAAAAACAACCCAAAGAAATCAAACACTTGGAGACTAAACAGCATGCTATTAAACCATGACTGGGTTACCAAAGACATCAAGGAAGAAATAAAAAACATCATGGCAACAAACGACAATGAAAACACAACAATCCAAAATCTATGGGACACAGCGAAAGCAGTCCTGAGAGGGAAGTTCATAGCTCTACAAGCCTACTGCAAAAAACAAGAAACAATGGTAATAAATTACCTAACCCAACAACTCAAAGAGTTAGAGAGAGAGCAACAAGATAAGCCCAGTGTAAGCAGAAGGAAAGAAATAATAAAGATCAGAGCGGAGATAAACGACATAGAGACCAAAGAAACAATACAAAAGATCAACAAAACCAAGAGCTGGTTCTTTGAAAGGATAAACAAGATTGATGGACCTCTAGCCAGGCTCACCAAGAAGCAAAGAGAGAGGACCCAAATAAACAAAATCAGAAATGAAAGAGGTGAAATAACAACAGATCCCGACGAAATACAAAGGATTGTTACAAAATACTACGAACAACTCTATTCCAACAAACTGGACAACCTAGAGGAAATCGACATATTCCTAGAAAAATACAACCTTCCAAAACTCAATCAGGAAGATTCTAAACAGCTCAACATGCCAGTAACTATGGAAGAAATTGAAGCAGTCATCAAAAAGCTTCCGGCAAACAAAAGCCCGGGGCCAGATGGCTTCACAGGAGAGTTTTATCAAACTTTCAAGGAAGAACTAAAACCTATCCTCCTCAGACTATTCCAAAAAATTCAAGAGGAAGGAACACTTCCAGGCTCCTTCTATGAAGCCAGCATCACCCTAATACCAAAACCAGATAAAGACAACTCAATGAAAGAGAATTACAGGCCAATATCCCTCATGAACATAGATGCCAAAATCCTCAACAAAATTCTAGCAAATCGGCTCCAGCAGTACATCAGAAAGATCATACACCATGACCAAGTAGGATTTATCCCAGGAATGCAAGGATGGTACAATATCCGCAAATCAATAAACGTGATACATCACATAAACAAACTGAGAGATAAAAATCACATAGTCATATCAATAGATGCAGAAAAAGCATTTGACAAAATCCAACACCCTTTCTTGATAAAAACTCTCAACAAGGTGGGAATAGAAGGCTCATACCTCAACATAATAAAAGCTATTTATGATAAACCCACAGCAAACATCATACTCAATGGGCAAAAACTAAAACCATTTCCCCTAAGAACAGGAACAAGACAGGGATGCCCACTCTCACCACTCCTGTTTGACATAGTACTGGAAGTATTAGCTATCGCAATTAGGCAAGAAGAAGAAATAAGAGGCATCCAAATTGGAAAAGAAGAAGTGAAGCTGTCCTTATTTGCAGATGACATGATATTGTACATAAAAAACCCAAAAGATTCCATCAAAAAACTAATAGACTTAATAAATGAATTCGGCAATGTAGCGGGATACAAAATTAACGCCAAGAAATCTATGGCTTTTCTATACACCAATAATGAACTTACAGAAAGAGAGACTAAAAAAGCAATCCCATTTACCATCGCACCAAAAAAATTAAGATACCTAGGAATAAACTTAACTAAGGAGGTAAAAGACCTATACGCAGAAAACTACAGGACACTGAAAAAAGAGATAGAGGAAGACGTAAACAGATGGAAGAACATACCATGTTCCTGGATTGGTAGAATCAACATCATTAAAATGTCCATACTACCCAAAGCAATCTACAGATTCAATGCACTCCCCATCAAAATACCAACAGCATATTTCACAGACCTAGAAAGAACTCTCCAAAAATTCATCTGGAATAAAAAAAGACCCCGAATAGCCACAGCAATCCTGAGAAAGAAGAATAAAGTAGGTGGGATCTCAATACCAGATTTCAAGCTGTATTACAAAGCCACTGTTCTCAAAACAGCCTGGTACTGGCACAAGAACAGACATATTGATCAATGGAACAGAATAGAGAACCCAGATATCGACCCAAACCACTATGCTCAATTAATATTTGACAAAGGAGGCATGAACATACAGTGGAGTCAAGACAGTCTCTTCAATAAATGGTGTTGGGAAAACTGGACAGATACATGCAAAAAAATGAAACTAGATCACCAACTTACACCATACACAAAAAGAAACTCAAAATGGATACAGGACTTAAACATAAGACGGGAAACCATAAAAATACTAGAGGAATCCACAGGCAACAAAATCTCAGACATATGCCAAAAGAAATTCTTCACTGACACTGCCCCTAGGGCAATGGAAGCTAAAGAGAAAATTAACAAATGGGACTACATCAAAATAAAAAGCTTTTTTACAGCAAAAGAAACCATCAACAAAACAACAAGAAAGCCCACTGCATGGGAAAACATATTTGCAAATGCTATCACTGATAAAGGTTTAATCTCCAACATCTACAGGCAGCTTATGCAACTTAATAAGAGGAAGATAAACGATCCAATAAAAAAATGGGCAACAGACCTAAACAGAATATTTTCAAAAGAAGACAGAAGGAAGGCCAAGAGACACATGAAAACATGTTCAAAGTCACTTATTATCCGAGAGATGCAAATCAAAACAACAATGAGGTACCATCTCACACCTGTCAGAATGGCTATCATCAACAAATCAACAAACAACAAGTGTTGGCGAGGATGCGAAGAAAAAGGAACCCTCGTGCACTGCTGATGGGAATGAAGACTGGTGCAGCCACTGTGGAGAACAGTATGGAGTTTCCTCAAAAAACTGAAAATGGAACTCCCATTTGACCCAGTAATCCCACTCCTGGGAATATATCCGAAGAAACTAGAAACACCAATCAGAAAGGATATATGCACCACTATGTTCATAGCAGCACAATTTACCATAGCTAAGATTTGGAAACAGCTTAGGTGCCCATCAGCAGATGACTGGATCGGAAAACTGTGGTACATCTACACAATGGAATACTATGCTGCCATAAAAAAGAAGGAATTCTCATCATTTGCAGCAACCTGGATGGAATTGGAGAACATTATGCTAAGTGAAATAAGCCAGTCAATGAAAGAAAAATACCACATGATCTCACTCATTTAGGGATAGTAAAGAACATTATAAAGTGGTGAACAAAAAGATAGATACAGAGACAGTAAAGCATCAAACAGACTTTCAAATTACAGGGGGAAAGTTTGGGAGAGGTGGGGGAGTTATGAAATCAAACGAAGGACTTGTATGCATGCATATAAGCATAAACAATGGACGCAAAAATCTGGGGGGGGGAGGGCATGTGTGGGTGTGGGGTGGGGGGGGTAATAGTAAGATATGTACACATATAATACCTCAATAAAAATATTTTTAAAAAAAAAGAACAAAGTTGGAGGGATCACAATACCAGATATCAAACTATATTACACAGCCACTGTTCTCAAAACTGCCTGGTACTTGCATAAGAACAGACATATAGTCCAATGAAAAATAACAGAGAACTCAGAAATCAAACCAAGCCATTATGTTCAATTAATATTTGACAAAGAAGGCAAGAGCCTACAATGAAGATAAGACTGTCTCTTTAATAAATGGTGTTGGGAAAATTGGACAGATACATGCAAAAAATAAATAAAAATAGACCACCAACTTACACCATTCACAAAAATAACTCCAAATGGATAAAAATTTTAAACGTAAGACAAGAAACCATAAAAATCTTAGAAAAAGCCATAGGCAGCAAAATATCACACATATCTCGTAGCAATATGTTTACAGATACAGCTCCTAGGACAATGGAAACTATGGAGAAAATAAACAAGTGGGACTACATCAAAATAAAACCTTCCTGCACAGCAAAAGAAACCATCAACAAAACAACAAGAGAGCCCACTGAATGAGAGAACATATTTGCCAATGTTACATCCGATAAAGGTTTAATCTCCAAAATTTATAGGGAACTCATACAACTTAACAAAAGGAAGATAACAATTCAATCAAAAAATGAGCAAAGAACCTAAATAGACATTTTTCGAAAGTGGACAGAAGGCCAAGAGGCATATGAAAACATGCTCAAAGTAACTAATCATCTAAGAGATGCAAATCAAAATGACAATAGGTATCATCTCACACCTGTCAGAATGGCTATCATCAACAAATCAACAAATGGCAAGTGCTGGTGAGGATATGGAGAAAAAGAAACCCTCATGCACTGCTGGTGGGAATGCAGACTGGTGCAGCCACTGTGGAGAACAGTATGGAGTTTCCTCAAAAAAATTAAAAATGATACTCCCATTTGACCCAGTAATCCCACTTCTAGCACTATATCCAAGAAATCAGAAACATCAATCAGAAAGTATATATGCACTCCTATGTTCATTGCAGCACAATTCACCATAGCTAATATTTGGAAACAGCCTAAGTGCCCATCAGCAGATGAGTGGATTTAAAAACAGTGGTACATCTACACAATGGAATACTACACTGCTGTAAACAAAGAAAGAACGCTTGCCATGTGCAACAGCATGGATGGATCTGGAGAGCATTATGCTAAGTGACATAAGCCAGTCGGAGAAACATAAGTATCACATGATCTCACTCATTTGTGGAATAAAATGAACAACATAAACTGATGAACAAAAATAGACACATAGAAGCATCGAACAGACCATCAAACTTCAGAGGGAAGGCAGGGGAAGGTGGATGGGGGGCAGGGGAAGAGATCAACCAAAAGACTTGTATGGATGCATATAAGCATAACCAATGGACACAGACAATAGGGGGGTGAGGGCCTGTGCTGGGCAGCAGGAGGGGACTAGGAGAGGTCACTAGGGGGAAAAGAGACATATGTAATACTTTCAACAATAAACAATTTAAAAAAAAAACCCTCTGGTTAACCAGCTGCTACCCTAAGCACAAGATAATATTAAAGGAATTTGAAAAGTAGTCACAGAAACAACAAAACCTAAGCTGCTCAACACTTGAGTAGATTGATTCAACATCCCTCAGTAAAGAGCCTAACAAGAGGAGAGGTGTGCTTATTTCCAGATCTAAATATTATTTATCTGAGTCTCTACTGTTCTGAATAAGATGTCCACCTTTAAAACAAAAATTATGTGATGTGGAAGAAAGAATGAAAAAAGCAACACACGGTCAAGAGACAATGCAATCAACGTGATCAGGTTTGGATATGACACAGATATTGGAACTATCAGACAGGGAATTTTAAAAAATTATAATTAATATGTTGAAGGCTCAGTCTAAAAGATGAGACAACATGTATGAACAGAAAAGAAATTTTGTGAGAGGTGAAAATTTTAAGAAAGAAGCAAATGAAAATACTAGAAATGAAGATGCATCCTTTTAATTATATTAATTAGTAGACTCAATACAACTGAGAAATTATTGAACCTTCAATTGAATTTACCCAAAATTAATCAGGCTATGTGCCAATAATCTTTAGGCATATTCAACTACTTTTTCCCCCCTCAATATGCTGGGGAAAATTTTATAAAAAGTATATAATAATATGAATAAGCTTAATACTATGCCTGGCAAAAAGTAGGCACTCATAATGTTTACTGAAGGAATTACTGCTATTTGTCAATGAATAAATTTAGTCATTAATGAGAAAAGAGAGATAAAATGGGAAATCACTTACTATAATCTATGCTAAATTGAGCAACTCCAGAACCAGGATAGTAGGAACCCTTCTCCACAGTGATAAAACAATGCTTATTTTGTCTTTCTTGAATAATTTCATCTACTCTTGAAGTTCCTTGATTCATCAAATTCCAGCCTCGCATACATCCATCTAGACGAGGATTAATCTAACAAAATAGAATATACGTCAAGGAGTGCATTTTTAACTTGTAAGTCAGACTGATAGTGGCTTAACTGATTATAGAAACAGGTTTTTGTTTAGACGGAAAATCTTTTCTTTGATGTCATTTAAAAAATATTTTTAATATTTTGAATTTTATCTAACATTTTCTTTTCGAAGGGCCCTTAAGATGGGTAGTCTTTTCCAGGTAAAGTGAGTTATGCCATCACAGACCGCCATTAAGATCCTAATAATTTTTCAGACCTCAAGCCCTACGTGCCTCTTCTATGTCATTCAGGGGTAACTTTCCTGCTCTCAAGTTCCATAAATGTTTCTAGCTGTGGCCGTGGGCTCTATGCTGCTTTCTATTTTTCTCTAATTGCATTTACCACACAGATCTGTCTTGCCATCAGACTCAAGCATTGGCAAGACAGACCTGTGTGGTAAATGCAATTAGGGGACCTCAAGGGTTTCCATTCTTTAGCTTCACCAAGGCACGCAGTCAGGCTGAAGATATGTGGTGGCTATGTCATAAATAATTGATTCTTTTTGAATAATTTATTTTATTGTTCAAGTGTCTGGATCTATCAATTTCAAAGAACAGGTATATTCACTCTGACATGGGTTAACTAATTCAGGTTTTATATCATATTACAGAAATCTTTTAAGTTAAGGTAACTGTGAATTGCCATGAGTGAAAGATACCAGTAGATATAAAATAGTAAATATTTAAGTTAAATCAGTAGGTGCAATTGGCAGATCCATGAATACAGATGAAATATTTAAAACTCTCCAATGACAGTGATTAGTCTCCTTCATGAAACCTATTCCACAGTTATTAGATAAACATCATGTTCAGAAAATCACCCAGTGTATGTAACTTCAATTTATGACAAGCTGCAGTCATACTCCCAGTAAAGATTTCTTAAATAAAAACGTTCTACCTTATATGCCATTCTTATCTCCCAAATTTAAGTTCTAAAGTAGACCTAAGAAAGTTCTTTAACTGACTTAATAAAATAATGTATTTTGGGATTCAAATATATGTAGTTTTATGTTTAATGGTTAAGTATGTACAATTATGATGTTAGCCGTGAATTGAAGCTTAAGAATTTAAAATTTTCTATTTCAATGCAAGCAAGTATAGAAAAAGGTGGTTCTCTCCCCAAAGTGGAAGGACAAGCTTATCAATTATGTGAATCATTGCTTCCAATGACTGACCAGGAGGCCTTTCAAGATCTCTGACAGTAGAAGTCTCTTTAAGAAAATAGTTCAGCCCTAGCCAGTTTGGCTCAGTGGATAGAGCATCAGCCTGTGGACCAAAGGGTCCCAGGTTCAATCCTGGTCAAGGGCATGTACGTTGGTTGCAGGCTTCTCCCCGGCCTGAGCCCTGGTCGGGTCTCAAGCAGGAGGCAACCAATCAATGTATTTCTCTCATATCAATATTTCTGTCTTTCCCTCTCTCTTCCACTCTCTCTAAAAATTCAATGGAAGAATATCCTCGGATGAGGATTAAAAGAAACAAAACAAGAAAATAGTTCAGTTTGTTAAAAATGTTCACCTTATTTCATTTTTGTAACAGCTGATATATGGCTTTCCTTTTTATAATGCATAGTGAGAACTTTCCCTACCATTTCTAATAAATGTTTTCCAAGTTCTGGTGCCAAAATAAAAATAAATAAATAAAAATTGCTGGAGGTTAAATGGGCTCAAAAACACCACTCATTTTTCTGTTTCCTTAATATAACTTCAAGGGCCATTAATGTTATTTTTCCATGTTCAGTTCAAGTTGGCAGATGGTATGTTTAATAAAATAACTTCTTTTGACTTTTGTAATATCTTCAAATCTATTACACACAAAAGGAACCCATCCATGATGAATGAATTAAAAAAGCTTGGATTATTACCGGCTTAATGAGTGTATTCTTCGGTGTCCGAGGTAAGCCTGCAAAGTATACTTTGGTTTCTACAAATTCACCTGTAGACTTAAAAAGGCTCTCCGGTTTATTTATATTCATTATGGCTTCTCTAGCTATTTTCACACTAATACTCTGTTCTAATTCTTCCACAGAGACCTACAATTAAAAAGACAGAGATTATCAAACAACCAAATATCCTTGCATGTCATATTAAATACTAATTTTACATAATCCTGTTAATATTTCAGTAAATAATTATCCAAAGTAATCATTTTAATGTAATTACTAATTTGTCCCAATACATTTGAAATGTCAACTGATTATAAAGGTGATAAAAATGTGTTTTAAAGGAATAGTACTTGATTGAAAATTAAATGACTGTATTTTAAAGTTCAAAAAATCAATATTATTCCGTTAAATTTAAACATCCAATTAAAATATGTGTCCTTCAAGCCAGTATGCCATAAAATGGAGTTTTTAAAAAGTGAGTCACTCTACAAAATCTTAGAATATGTTTAAGTGTTCTTAAATATATGTGTACTTTATTGTATAATAATACACATAGAATAAATAATATAAATAAATTCTTCATATAAATTAAGAGAAATCAGTACATCCAGCATTCTGGTTATTACACACAAATAATATTTTGTTTCAAAATTCCAAAGTAATTGAGGTCGTTAGGAAGCACAATACATAAAATTTTACTTTTTTTTCCAATTTTGAAAGTAGTGTGGGTTCTAAAATAAAGGTTAGTAGTGATGGTAAACAACAATTAAGAAATCCTATAAAGGCAAACCAAAGAACCATGTTGCAATCTCATGTAAAACTGTATCACTCAACATGCAAATTTTTCATTTACTAATTATTAATGGAGGCCAAACAATAGGCATATTAAAACACCACTATAGGAAGAGAAAAACTATTCTCTAAATTAAATAAATTTGGTAACATGTACAGATTTAGGCAGTGTATATTCTCTCCTTAATATAGCTAATCATGTCACTTTGCCCTAATGACTACTCCCTCTTTGAAAGACATTCCTTCAAAAAAAAAGGAAAGAAGATGTTCCTAACAGTCTTCAGAACAATAGTCTGGCATGGCTCTCCTACCTTCTTATGATTCCTTCTCAGTCTCCTTGCTAGATCCTCCTCTTCTTCTCAATCTCTATAAGCCCCAGACCTTTTTCCTTTAGCCGTGCAAGTATTTCTAAATGGGAACTCTATGCTCCACTCTAGGGCATTTGGAAAATGTGGGGTGGGGAAAACCTTTAGTTGTCACAATGAGTAGGAAGTATGCTGACATTGTAATATGCAGGATAGTTGTGCAAAATAAATAATAAAAAAATCCAATATCCTGCAAACCATGAATATCTATACTGGATATTCATGTAGCATACTCATGCTTATAACTATTTGAGTTTGTGTGTATATCAACACAAAATATTCATTGTACTATTTTAGCATTTACTGAATTTTTCAAGAATGTAAGTCTTGCAAACCAAAGATGGGTTGTTTGTTTTGTCTGGTTCTTTGCCAAGAGTTTTAACCATTTTGGAAAATTACTATTACTGATGGCAACGCCATTTATGCAGTTATGGTATTTGAGTTGCCAATACAATACTCAGCATAAGTATTCATTTGTAGCTTCCACATTATTCTATGTTTAGGAGCAAGATTTGAGAAGTATTATATTTGTACTTGAACATTTATATATTGAAATATATATTCTTATAAATTGCTTTCCTTCATGTATATAATAATTGAAGCATTCTACTGGTTTCTATTAGGGATATTGATGCATTTCATTATAGGACAGTAAAAGAACATTGTAAATATCTGGGCAATGGATGAGAGAGTTTAGAACTGCAGGTTGATATACTCAATTTCATGGCCTTTAACCCTCTCTTTATGCTAAATATTTGAAAGTTTATATGTACCTTGAAGGCTTGACCTTAAAAATATATCCAGAATCAGAGAACTTCTCACCACTCACACCACCAACAATCCAGCCAAAATTGCTATCTTCTCTCTTCTAAGTTATTGCAATGGTCTCCTGGCTCCATGTCCTATTCTACCATTATTCTCTACTATCTAGTTTCCACAAAGCCATGAGGTCATAATCAAGACGATCTTTAAAAATGCAAATTAGATTATGTCATGTCTCAAATCATCCAATATCTTTCTACTTAGCATAAAATCCAAGTCCTCACTATGTTCTCCAACCCTACATGATGTTATTCCAGATCATATTTCTAACCTCATTTTCTACATACTGTCTTTCTGTCTCACTCCACTGCATCTACACTGACCTTTGTGTTATTCCTCAAACACATCCTCTTGCGTAAGATTCTGTACATGCGGTTCAGATGGCACAGAATCATCTTTCCCCATATGTTTCTCATGACTTATGCTTCAAATATTTGGTCAGATGTAATCTCATCAGAGATAGCTTTCCTGATTCCATCTGCACATTCACGATCATCATTCTCTATTGCCTGGCCTTCTCTTTTTCCTCATAGCATTCATTATATCTGACATATCTATTTATTTATGTAGTTGTGGTTTTCATCTCACCACTACTAGAATGAAAGCTCCATAAGAGCAGTGACTTTATTTTATTCACTGTTGTATCCTCACCACCTAGAAGGAATATCACATAAAGTGCAATAAATATTTTGCTGAATGAATGAAATTGTGATATAAATTATAGATTTCCAACCAATATTAGGATTAAACCCAAATATGAGATATAATAATCATTCTAAACAATCAATATTTATTTATTTGGGTTATAGTCATTCTAAGTACTTAATAATTACACATTCTATTCAATTTAGCTAAATTATAAAACAATTGTCATTCATTTTAATTTTGATTTCTTATTTTAAAAGTATTTTATTTAAAAGTTTTAAATAATTTAAAATTAGTGAAACAGTTGTTATATAGTAAATACTATACTAACTGAAAATATTTATTTCAAATAATTTCTGTGCTAAATAAATTTGTTCAGCAAAATAGTATAATCCTATCTAATAATAGACAGATATGCAAATTGACCATACCTCCGACACACCCACAAGCCCTGCCCACAAGCCACACCCACCATCCAATCAGAGTGACTATGCAAATTAACTCAAACCAAGATGGCTACAGCCACAGAGAGCAAGGTTTCCTAGGTAACAGAGGAAGCCAAGCTTTCTGCCAGCCATTGCAGGCCTAAGCCTCCACTCAAGCTACAAAGTTTCAATTATAGAAGGTAAACAAATTCAAACAAATGGCGGCAGAATGGAGCTTGAGAGAGCAGGCCAAGGTTGCCGCTGGCAACAGGGGAAGCAAAGCTTTCCACACACCCTGGCCAGGCCCACCCGCTTAAGGCAACAGTTTCAATTATAACCCCAACACAAATGGCTTCGGGCCTCGGAGGGAGCCCCAGGCTTGGCTCTGCTCCAGGCTACAAAGTTTCAATTGTAGAAGGAAAATAAATTCCAGATACCAGGGCCTCCGCTTGCGTTGCCAGGGGGCATGGCCAGCCTGCAAACCACCACAGGCTCCTTTCTCAGGCCACCCTACGCCCCAAGGGTACCCCACCCTGATCAGGGACACCCTTCAGGGCAAACCAGCTGCCCCCCACCCCTGTACTAGGCCTCTATCCTATCTAATAAAAGAGTACTATGCAGATTGATCATCACTGCAACACACAATATAGCTGCCCCCATGTGGTCAAAGATCCTGCCCCCATGTGGACACAGGATGGCCACCACAAGATGGCCAGCAGGAGAGGGCAGTTGGGAGGCACCTGGCCTGCAAGGGAGGGCAGTTGAGAGGGACCAAGCCTGCAAGGGAGGGCAGTTGGTCCTCCCTTGTGACCAGGCCGGCAGAGGAGGGAAGTTGGGGGCAAACAGGCTGGCAGCAGAGTGGTTAGGGGGTGATCAGGCTGGCAGGCAGAAGCGGTTAGGGGCAATCAGGAAGGCAGGCAGGCAAGCAGTTGGGAGCTAGCAGTCCTGGATTGTGAGAGGCAGGCAGAAGCGGTTAGGGGCAATCAGGAAGGCAGGCAGGCAAGCAGTTGGGAGCCAGCAGTCCTGGATTGTGAGAGGGATGTCCAACTGCCCATTTAGGCCTGATCCCAGGGATCGGGCCTAAACGGGCAGTCGGACATCCCTTGAGGGTCCCAGATTGGAGCGGGTACAGGCTGGGCTGAGGGACAACCCCCCTCCGTGCACGAATTTCGTGCACCGGGCCTCTAGTTTATTAATAAACCATCAAAATTATAAGCATAATATCACAATGGTAATTTTTTTTAGAACAAAAGATATAGAGTGAGAAAACAATCCTACTTATATGGTGGGGAGGTATTCATAAATTGTTAAAATATTGAATTAAGAATTTAAGAAAAACTACCAACACTAAATTTATTGCCAGATTAAAGTTTTTCTCTGACTTGTTTATAGTTCTTACATTTTATTTTTATATAAAATTGCATTACATTTATAAAGGAAGAATTTAATTAAAATGTTTTAATTGAAACATGGATATATATTAAATACTTTCTTTTAAACAAGGATCATAAACATAGGAGACAAAATGCATTAAACCGAATTGCTGCCTTCCATCCAACCCTTAATCTTGCCTTCAATAGTATGATTCATTGACAAATTTTTGTTTGTTTTTAAATATTTCCCTTCTGTTTTCTTGATTCTTTTATTAAATTTATGGGGTGACATTTTTTAATAGGATCATATAGGTTTCGGGTGTAGATTTCTATGACATAAGATTTGACCAAAGTCAAATCTTCTTCTGTCACCATATATTAGGTCCCCTTTTTAAAATAAAATTTAAAAAAATAAATACAATCTACAACTCATGTTGTTAATCTCACAGGTAAATATTTACCTTCTTCCTTATACATAATATACTCTACTTAGACATTTATCAAAATTCTCCTCCAAACAGCTATTTTCTATTTGTATAAACTCATTCAGGGGGAAACATTTACCCTCTTGCTGAAAGTGATTTTAGTGATTTGAGATATGTGATTTTGGGACATTAGCCAGTAAAATATATCCTTTAGCTATATTCATAAACTGCTCTTGATATAGAGGTAATAGGAGAGACATAGTAGCAAAGCATCTAATGAGAGCATACAAAGTCAGAGAATTTTATTGATTTTTCTGACAGTTGCATCTAAACCTGTGCAGACAGTATTCTTTTAGAGTTAGGAGCCCAAAATCTATGGCTGACAAAGGTCAGAAAGCCCTTTTTTGGTGAACCACATTTGTGCTCAACTGACTTTATCACTCCTTCTACTGTAACATATTTCACATTATATTGCATTGATTAGTCCATAAACCAACACAGATATGGACAACGAATTCAAACGGCAACATCAGCTACTAAACTGTGAGGTGCTCAGCTCAAAAGTAATGAAGACCAGTTCTTAGGAACTTAGCACTTTGAAAGTGCTCACTTTCAGTTTATGGAACATATGAGTGCATGGGTGGGTAAGTAAAGGAATGAAATAATTTAGTGACGACTTCACATGGCATCGCCATAGACTTCTCATCAGCTCCCACAGGCATAGAAGGTTTTCTTTGGGGTACCACATTCTAAGGTGAAGCTGATCTTAGCTATCCTCTCCGGGAAGTAATGACTGATTCTATTGCAGAAAAGAATTCTCCCCAGTATAGACTGGCAGTAATCCCTTCTCAAAGAAAATCTCCATTATAATCCAGTTGATTAAAATGTTGTTATTGATTATTAAAATGAAGGCTCATGATTAGGGATTATCTAAAAATGCTAGTTTCTAGGCACCTTGATTGCTACCAGCTAATGTAAACTGTACAAACTGATTATCTACATGCTAATATTTAAAATTGAAGTAACTTTGATTTTGTTCCTATGTGTAATTCTTTACATTTAAAAAAAAAAATTGTTGGCTATCCAGTATACCTGTCCTTGATTAGTGATGTCTTTACATAAAATAGTTTACCAGCTAATAACCTCTGACCTATTCACCCAGTGACAGATACTAAAAGGGGTAAGAAGCTAAAGAAAGATGTGGTCAGGCAAATAACTGGAAACAACTTCAGATATGAGAAATCTTAAATATATTAAGTGAGGTTATCCTTCCTCAGACCCTTTCATGGATTTGCAGTACATAGAATATACTTCATACAACATCAGATTAAAACCAAATCCACTTAGATTTGGTACCACTAAACCTAATAAAAATAAATTATTAATGATTTTATACAAACTGT
The DNA here is from genome assembly GCF_027574615.1 of Eptesicus fuscus. NCBI lineage: Eukaryota > Metazoa > Chordata > Mammalia > Chiroptera > Vespertilionidae > Eptesicus > Eptesicus fuscus. Next base: position 86,158,057 of record NC_072475.1, on the reverse strand, counting down.
GTCAAAGTGGACAGATTTTTTTTATGAAATCTTCACAACGTACCATATGCCATAGGCCATTATTAATAACTTGGCCTCCAGTTGTGATTTGGGTTGTATGTTCATTCTTAAACTGAATTTCAAGCTTTCCATCACGAAGTGCAATCAGGAGCCAGGCTGAGTGGTCAAGAGCTTCTGTATACAGGATAACACCTTCGGAATCATATGTCCGGAAATCAAATGTGGCTGAAAATCTAAACAATGGGCAAAGAGAGAGCCTTAATAGTGAGAACATGGAAGGCTCTATGTATTATTCTTTTTTTCTTGTACTGGCAAAAAGCAGTATTTTGAGTCAACTATTTCCGTCCCTGGAATTAATAAAAGAGAAGGGCAGAATTAGACTGTTGGTGTATTATCTCTGGCTCCATGTGTGTTTAAAATCAAGTCATTAAATTTTCGTGCTTATTATTGGAGTCTTTTTTCCCAGAGAATAGATACTTTGGCAATTTTTCATCTTTTTTTTGGCATTTGGTTTGGAGGCACTCTTTCAGATGTTGGAATTAAGGCACATGTACAAATATTAGACATATTGAATCTCTTCTGGAACCTTTCACATACTACATAATCTGATTAAGATTCTTTTATTGCTGTATCTGTACATGGTTAGTAAAAGATATTACAATTTCATGATTGGTTTATCCTTCAAAAAGCATATTCTCCCTATGATTTCATATATGTCAGGAAGGAATCACTCAACATCTGGATGATTGCAAACATAGTTAAGCTTTCATGTGTGGTAGAAAAGGTAAAATCAAAAGCTTTAAAATGTATCTATTAGCTTGATTTCAAAGGGTCTCCCAAACTCTAATAGCATAAATCACTATACTAGATTACATGGAAAAAGAGTTTAAAAGATATAGTTTAATATTAGCAAACCAAATACAACAATACATTGAAAGGATCATATAGCATGATCAAGTAGAATTTATTCCAGGGATGTAAGGATGATCCAACATCCACAAATCAATCAATGTGATACACTACATTGACAAAATGAAGAATAAAAATCATTTATCATCCCAATAGAAACAGAAAAAATATTTGATAAAATTCAACATCCATTTATGGTAAAAACTCTCAACAATGTGGGTATAGAGAAAACATAGCTCAACATAATAAAGGCCATATGACATACCAACAGCTAATAACAATACTCAATGGGGAAAAGTGAAAGCTTTTCCTCTAAAGCAGAAACAAGACAAGGATTCCCACTCTTGCCACTTTTATTAGGCTAGAGAAAGAAATAAAAGGCATCCATGTCAAAAAGGAAGAAGTAAAACTCACTATTTGCAAATGGCCTATGTATAGAAAACAATCTTTGGTGAAGATTCCACCAAAAAACTGCTAGAACTAATAAATGTTCAACAAAGCTGCAGGACACAAAATTAATGTATAGAAATCTGTGGAGTTTCTATATACTAATAACAAACTATCAGAAAGAGAAATTAAGAAACAATCCCATTTACAATGTTATCAAAAAGAATAAAATACATGTACCTCGGAATTAATTTACCTAAGGAGGTGAAATACCTATACACTGAAAAGTATAAAATGCTGATAAAAGAAACTAAAGAAGACACAAATAAATAGAAAAACATTTTGTGCTGATTGATTGGAAGAATTATTATTGTTAAAATATCCATACTACCCAAAACAATCTACTGATTCAATGCAACCCCTATTAAATTTCCAGTGGCTCCGCCCTCCAGCAACAGGGCCCTCTCTCCCCAGGCAGGAGGGTCTGGCCCTCCACAATCCTCCCTCTCAGCTTCCTTCCACCTGACCACTCAACTGTTCCCATCTCTCACTGGGGCTGGTTTTGTTTTCTTTCCTCTTTCTCCACCTACCTCTGTCTCTCGGTGTCTCCCTGTGTCTGTCTCTGTCTAAACCCCTGCCCAGTGTGTGCTGAATCTCTCTCTCAATCTCTGTGCTGTCTCTCTCTCTCTCTCTCTCTCTCTCTCTCTCTCTCTCTCTCTCTCCCTCGTTCTTCCCCGTTCTCCCCTCTCAGTCTCTCTTTCCCTTCTCTGTGTTTCTGTCCTTGAGTCATTCTCCCTCTCTCCTAGTTCCCTCCACTTCCTCCCACTGGAACTCTCTGTCTCTCCCATCCCTCAGAACCTCCTCTTCTCCATTTCTGTCTGTCCTCCTTCTCTCCCTCTCTACCTTCCTGGTCCACAGCCCACTCTCTCCCATTCCACAGACTCTCTCCCCTTTTAGCCCCTTTTAAAGGGCCCTGTCCAGTTCTTAGGCCCCCATGCCTGGGTACCCCCATGGCCATCTGGGCAGGGGGAACCACCCATTCAGTCCCCATGAACTGTCTCCCCAAATCCCAGCCACATTAAAAAGAAAAAAATCCCAATGGCATTTTTCACTAAAGTAGAATAAATAATTTTAAAATGTGTATGGAACCACAGAACTTCCCAATAGCTAAAGCAAGCTTGAGAAAAAACAGAGCTGGAGGTATCACACTACCTGATTTCAAACTATACTGCAAAGCTATAATAATCAGAATGGTATGATACTGGCATAAATATAGACAGATAAATGGAACAGAATTGAGAGTCGAGAGATAATCCCACACATTTACGAATAAATAATTCATGACAAAGAAGTCAAAAACATACAATGGAGAAAGGACAGACTTTTCAATAAGTGGTGCTGGGAAAATTGGACAGCCCCCTGCAAAACAATGAAACTAGACCACTATCTCACACCATACACAGAAATTAAATCAAAATGGATTAAAGACCTAAAACCATAAAATACACAGAAGAAATACAGCAGGTAAGCTTCTTGACATGTGTCTTAGCAATGTTTTTGTGAATCGACTCCAAAGGAAGGGAAAACAAACAGAAGCTCAAATAAAAAAATGGGACCAGATCAAACTAAAAAACTTCTACAAAGCAAAGGAAACCATCATAAAAATAAAAATGCAACCTATTGAACTGGAGAAGATATTTGCAAACTACACATCCGAGGAGGGAATAATATGTAAAATACGTAAAGAACTCACAAAACTCAACAACCACAAAAATCAACCAACTTTTACAAATGGGCAGAAAATCTGAATATGCATCTTCCAAAAACATACTGATAGCCAACAGGCACATAAAAAGATGTTCAGCTTCACTAATTATTAGAAAAATGCAAATCAAAACCACAATGAGATATCAACTCATACCTGTTAGAATGCCTATTATCAAAAAGATAAGAAACAACAAATGTTGGAGAAGATGTGGAGAAAGAGAACCCTCATACACTGTTGGTAGGAATGTAAATTAGCACACCACTATGGAAAACAGTATAAAGATTCCTGAAAAATTTAAGAATAGAGTCACCATATGATCCAGCAATTCCATTGATGTGTATTATGCAAAGAATACAAAATATTAATTTGAAAAGATGAATGCACCCCTATGTTCACTGAAGCATTATTTACAATAGCTAAGATATAAAAAAACAAAACAACCTAAGTGTGTGATGGTTGAATGGATAAAGAAAATGTGGTACACACACAATGGACTACTACCCAGTCATAAAAAGAATTAAATCTTGCCATTTGAGACAAAACAAATGTATTGAAGTAAGTCAGATGGAGAAAGACTAATACTGCATAATTTCACTCATATGTGGAAACTAAAACAAACAACAACAAAAACAAGCCGAAAACAAACTCAAACATATAAGGACAGGTTGGTGGTACCAGAGGGGAATGGGGTGGGGAGTGAATAAGAAGTCTGCAGAGGTCAATTTTATGGTGAAAGACAATAACTAGATTTTTTGTGGTGATCACTTTGTAATGTATACAAATATCCTATCTAATAAAAGAGTAATATGCAAATTGACCATCACTCCAACACACAAGATGGCTGACCCCATGTGGACACAACATGGCCACCACAAGATGGCCAGCAGGGAAGGGCAGTTGGGAGGGACCAGGTCTGCAAGGGAAGGGCAGTTGTGGGCCATCAGGCCAGCAGAGGAGGGCAGGCCTACAAGGGAGGGCAGTTGTAGGCCATCAGGCCAGCAGGGGAGGGCAGTTGGGAGGGACCAGGCCTACAAGGGAGGGCAGTTGGGGGCAATCAAGCCTGCAGGGGAGGGCAGTTAGGGGTGACCAGGCCGGCAGAGGAGGGAAGTTGGGGGCGATCGGGCCTGCAGGGAAGGGCAGTTGGGGAGACCCAGGCCTGCAGGGGAGAGCAGTTGGGGGGGACCAGGCCTTCAGGGGAGGGCAGTTAGGGGTGACCAGGCCTGCAGAGGAGTGCAGTTAGGAGTGACCAGTCCTGCAGGGGAGGGCAATTAGGGGCAAACAGGCTGGCAGGGGAGCAGTTAGGCATCGATCAGGCTGGCAGGGGAGTGGTTAGGGGGTGATCAGGCTGGCAGGCAGAAGTGGTTAGGGACAATCAGGAAGGCAGGCAGGCAAGCAGTTGGGAGCCAACAGTCCTGGATTGTGAGAGGGATGTCCCTAAACAGGCAGTCGGACATCCCTTGAGGGGTCCCAGATTGGAGAGGGTGCAGGCTGGGCTGAGGGACACCCCCCCACACCGTGCATGAATTTCATGCACCAGGCCTCTAGTCAAATTATAATGTTGTATGCCTGAGACATATAATGTCATCTAATCTAATAATAGACAAATATGCAAATTGACCATACCTCCGACACACCCACAAGCCACGCCCACCATCCAATCAGAGTGAGTATGCAAATTAACCCAAACCAAGATGGCTACAGCCACAGAGAGCAAGGTTTCCTAGGTAACAGAGGAGGCCAAGCTTTCCGCCTGCCATTTCCAGGCCTAAGCCTCCACTCAAGCTACAAAGTTTCAATTATAGAAGGTAAACAAATTCAAACAAATGGTGGCAGAATGGAGCTTGAGAGAGCAGGCCAGGGTTGCCACCGGCAACAGGGGAAGCAAAGCTTTCCACACACCCTGGCCAGGCCCACCCGCTTAAGGCAACAAAGTTTCAATTATAACCCCAACACAAATGGCTGGGCCCTTGGAGGGAGCCCCAGGCTTGGCTTTGCTCCAGGCTACAAAGTTTCAATTGTAGAAGGAAAATAAATTCCAGATACCAGGGCCTCCGCTTGGGTTACCAGGGGGCGTGGCCGGCCTGCAAACCACCACAGGCCCCTTGCTCAGGCCGCCCCATGCCCCAAGGGAGCTCCCACCTGATCTGGGACACCCTTCAGGGCAAACCAGCTGGCCCCCACCCCTGTACCAGGCCTCTATCCTATCTAATAAAAGAGTACTATGCAGATTGATCATCATCGCAACACACAATATAGCTGCCCCCATGTGGTCAAAGATCCTGCCCCCATGTGGACACAAGATGGCCACCACAAGATGGCCAGCAGGAGAGGGCAGTTGGGAGGCACCTGGCCTGCAAGGGAGGGCAGTTGTGAGGGATCAGCCCTGCAAGGGAGGGCAGTTGAGAGGGACCAGGCCTGCAAGAAAGGGCAGTTGGAGGTGATCAACCCTCCAGGAGAGGGCAGTTAGGAGTGACCAGGCTGGCAGAGGAGGGAAGTTGGGGGCAAACAGGCTGGCAGGGGAGCTGTTAGGCATCAACCAGGCTGGCAGCGGAGTGGTTAGGGGGTGATCAGGCTGGCAGGCAGAAGCGGTTAGGGCCAATCAGGAAGGCAGGCAGGCAAGCAGTTGGGAGCCAGCAGTCCTGGATTGTGAGAAGGATGTCCGACTGCCTGTTTAGGCCCGATCCCAGTGGGACATCCCTCAAGGGGTCTCATATTGGAGAGGGTACAGGCTGGGCTGAGGGAGAACCCCCCTCCATGCACGAATTTCGTGCACCGGGCCTCTAGTATATCAATATTACCTTCAAATAAACAGATGAAGTCTAGCCATGTGTTCTGGGGTATCGGAGCTCTGGCAATGCCTATTAAGACTCTAGACATATATATAGCTACTATGAGGGAGGAAAAATCTTAAGTATGCTATATATTAAAATAACATGTATTGATTCAGTTCCCATAGGACACTTTCTAATGAGAATCAGCAATAAAGTTTCCAAGGGCCAAGCAAATCAAAATGACTGAAAAAAGAAAAAAGGGAATAGAAAAGTACTTGTATAATGATTAGTTAAAATAAAGACAATTTAACTTAAAAAGTTAGCATTTCAAATAATTGCTAAATAAAGCAAGGAATACACAACTTATCCCTACATATAGCAGTAATAACAACACAGGCACCATTTGCAATGGGGCACAGATCTACCTCAAATGGAACAAAGAAAGGTGATAGGAAATATTCTAAAGAGGTAAATGTGAAGTAAAGTGTGTTGAATGGATAGCAATGTAATAGAAATTCACTGAACCCAAATCCTATCTAATAAAGAGGGAATATGCTAATTGACCATCACTCCATCACAAAGATGGCTGCACCCACAGCTGAGGCCAAGTTCCCTTAAGGAGCCTTAATGAGCAATCAGCAGGGACCTGAGGCTACGCCCTCCTCCACCCCCGTGGGGCTTGACAGGGGACCTCAGGCTGTGCCCCACACCCAGCAGGGCTTGACAGGGGACTTCAGGCCATGCCTCCTGCCTTGGCACCAGGCTGGGGGACCTGTGGCCATGCCCCCCCACCCAGCGGGGCTTGACGGGGGACCTCAAGGTGCACCCCCAATGCTGGGTCGGGGGAACTCAGGCCGTGCCCTCTGCCCAGCAGGGCTTGATGGGGGACCTGAGGCTGCGCCCCCCTCCCAGTGCCGGGCCGGGGGAATCTCAGGCCACACCCCTCACCCCAGCACCGGGCCAGGGGACCTGAGGCGGCGCCCCCCTGCCTGGTGGGGCTTGACAGGGGACTTCAAGGTGCAACCCCAGTGCTGGGTAGAGGGAAATCAGGCCGCACCCCCTGCTCAGCGAGGCCTGACGGGGGACCTGAGGCTGCGCTCCCCCCCCCCCCACCTGGTGGGGCATGACTGGGGACCTCAGGCCATGCCCCCCACCCAGCAGGGCTTGACAGGGGATCTCAGGCTGTGTCCCCCACCTGGTGGGGCTTGACGGGGGACCTCAAGGCACATCCCCTGCCCCATCTGGGGGACCTCAGGCCACGCCCCCCCATCCTGGCACCAGGCCAGGGGACCTGAGGCTATGCCCCCTGTCCGGCGGGGCTTGACAAGGGTGGGACTGGCCGGGGTCTGGATCTAGCCCAATGGGGGGGGGGGGCGGCCAGGTCTGGGTCTCACACGATTTTGAGGTGAATGTGGGTGGGTGGGGACTTGACTCTGGGTCCCCCTTCAATGTGCATGAATTTCGTGCACTGGGCCACTAGTTATTTTATAAGAAAAAGAATTTTGCTTAGAATAAGTGTTTCCATTCTTTTTCACACTCATCACATCTTGCTGATGCAAAGCATGTGTTATCTTGCCAAAACCTTAATCTAGCCCAATGGGGCGGGGGGGGGGGGGGGGTGGCCAGGTCTGGGTCTCACAGAATATTTAATCTGTGTATGCTCAGATTTTTCCATAACTTGATCCTATTATGGAGATAATTTCTGTCTCTTTGTAAACTCATGCTAAACCAGTAATTCTGAGTCCTGTTCTGTTTGTTTTCTTTCTGAAATACATCAACATGCTGATTCATCACATTGGATAACAATTCATTCTTTATCAGAAGTATTGTAGAGTAAAAAAATAGTGACTCTATACTTTTGGGTAGAGTATCTGATTATGGGAAACAATGGAAGGGATTTGCAAAAAAATAAAGTAATAAAGCGCTAGGAAACCAAGATGACAGCATAGGTAATCACCTATACTTGCTGCCTCTCACAACCTGAGGCAACTAAACAGCAGAACAACTACCACCCAGAACCGCGGGAAAGCTGGCTGAGTGGAAGTTCCACAACTAGAGAGGTGAAGAACGCTCACTGAGACCAGTAGGAAGTGTGGAGGCGCGGAAAGTGCTGCACCTGTTTGTGCTGCTTTTTAAACCTGGAGGGAGATATAAGCTCCCGCTTGCTCTGAACTCCAGGTCCGGGCGAGACTCTGGGGGACCCAGACACATACGGGGAGAAACTGGACTGTCTGGCATCAGAACAGGAACACGAGGGTGGCTTACTCTTAGAGGTGCTCGCAGAGATCATTGTGGCTGCACAGGGCACGGGACACGGAGAAGGTTCTCCAGTTCAGGGCAGTCATTGCTATTTGCTCTACCCTGGTGATTCCCAGAGACCCCGCCCCACCCAATTTACAACCATACCCAAGCTGAGAGCAGTGGCTTTTGCATATGAATGGCCTGTTCTTTCTCCTAAACAAACTGCAGCTGGGTCAGAGAGCCCCAGAGATTCCAAAAGAAGGCCCACTACCTGGCAGCAGAAGCTGCCTTGCTTCACTGCTGGGCCTCATGTGGACACTTCCAAACCCCATACAAAGATGAGGAATCTGCAGATGTCTCTGTAGCTCCTGTTGGGTGGCCCCAGACAGTGGCTGACCTTGTACCTCCTTGGAGATCCAAGAGCCAGTTTACCCAGTGGTCAGAGTGAAACCATATGGGATTACAACTTTCACATCCATAAGAGACACACTCAAGGGGCAGACTTAGTGAGCACCAAGGCCCTACTGAAGCAAGTCCTGCCCCATAAGGGTGTCTCCTGTGCAACAGATCTTCCAGTGTACACACAGCTGGTCATCACAGCCAACTGGTCTGGCAATCAATTCCTCCCAGTGATACCAACAGCAATCAAGCGTTAACTACAACAAGACTGTGCAAACAGCCCACAAAGGGGTGCACCAAGAACATCCACCTCAGGTGACTAGGGAGGCTGAGCCATTGGGCCCTATAAGGACACCAATCACACAAGGCCACTCTATCAACTCAAGGAGACTTAGCAGCTAACCAGTACATAGACACAAACACAGGGAAGCAGTCAAAATGCAGAGACAAAGAAACATGTCACAAATGAAAGAAATGGATGAAAGCAAAATAGTGGATATAGAGTTCAAAAACCACGGTTATAAGGTTTTTCAAGAATCTTCTAGAAACAGCCGATAAATTTAGCGAGACCCTCAAGGATATGAAAAAGGACCAACTAGAAATTAAGCATACACTGACTGAAATAAAGAATAATATACAGAGATCCAACAGCAGACTAGAGGATCCCAAGAATCAAGTCAAAGATTTGAAATACGAAGAAGCAAAAAACACCCAACCAGGAAAGCAAAGAGAAAAAAGAACCCAAAAGTATGAAGATAGTGTAAGGAGCCTCTGGGACAACTTCAAGCATAACAACATCCAAATTATGGTGGTGCCAGAAGAAGAGAGAGAGCAAGATACTGAAAACCTATTTGAAGAAATAATGACCGAAAACTTCCCCTACCTGATGAAAGAAATAGACTTACAAGTCCAGGAAGCACACAGAACCCCAAACAAAAGGAATCCAAAGAGGACCACACCAAGACACATCATAATTAAAATGCCAAGAGCAAAAGACAAAGAGAGAATATTAATAGCAGCAAGAGAAAACAGTTAATTACCTACAAGGGAGCACCCATACAATTGTCAGCTGATTTCTCAACAGAAACTATGCAGGCCAGACAGGAGTGGCAAGAAATATTCAAAGCGATGAATAGCAAGAACCTACAACCAAGATTACTCTACCCAGCAAAGCTATCATTCAGAATTGATGGTCAGATAAAGAGCTTCAGAGATAAGAAAAAGCTAAAGGAGTTCATCACCACCAAACCAGTATTACATGAAATGCTGAAAGGTATTCTTTAAGAAGAGGAAGAAGAAGAAAAAGGTAAAGATAAAAATTATGAAAAACAAATACATGTCTATCAACAAGTGAATCTAAAAATCAAGTGAATAAAAAATCTGATGAACAGAATAGACTGGTGAATATAATAGAATCAGGGGCATAGAAAGGGAGTGGACTGACAATTCTCGGGGGAAAGGTGTGTGTGGGGTGCGGGAAGAGACTGGACAAAAATCGTACACCTATAGATGAGGACAGTGCGGGGTGGGGGGTGGGAACCGGGTAGAGGGGAGCTATGGGGGGAAAAAGAGGAACAATTATAATAATCTGAACAATAAAGATTTATTAAATTAAAAAATAATAATAAAAATAAAAATCCCAAAAAAATTATTAACAACAAAGTGACAACAAATACATATCTATCAACAAGTGAATCTAAAAATCAAGTGAATAAAAAATCTGAAGAACAGAATAAACTAGTGAATATAATAGAATCAGGGGCATAGGAAGGGAGTGGACTTACAATACTTGGGGGGAAGGGAGTGTGGGGGGTACAGGAAGAGATTGGACAAAGATCTTACACCTATGGATGAGGACAGCGGGGGCGCGTAAAGGCATGGGGTGGGGTGGGAATGGGTGGAGGGGAGCTATGGGGGGGGAAAAAAGAGGAACAACTGTAATAATCTGAACAATAAAGAATTATTCAAAAATTAAAAAAATAAATAAATAAATAAAGCGCTAGCTTGTTCTTCATGTTGGTTACACAGGTGAGTTTCATAAAATTCATCATGCTGTACATTCAGACATGTACATTTCTGTATACATTATATCTCAATAAAAAGCCAAACGAAGTAACTAATTAAATAAATAATACCAGGAAAATAATTATTTGGCCAATTTGATCCACTGTTAGAGCTCAAGCTATTATGAATTGTCTCTGAGAAAGGAATACCCCTGAACATGCCTGACAGTATGCAAACATTATTTTTTTTCTCTGTCATTCTCATTATTTGCATAGCAAGGAATACTGTGTCCAGTCTATCTCATTAGACAATATTATTTGCTCTGCGATATTAAAGGGGAAAACCAGGTCATAGTGGAAAATGAGTGTTGAAGGAGCACAATTACATCAGGGAATCTTAGAATAAATTTCAATGATTCTTAACACAAAGATTTCTATGAATTTATATTTAATGAATAATCACTCATATATAGTGAATTAAATTCTAGGTCACCATGCTTATTTAATAAAAATATTTTAAAATTTGGACTCCATAACCAGTCTCAAACATGTTTTCTTTACATTATTCCAACAAAACTCCAATTTCTTTTTTTCAAAGAGTGTATGACTCTAAGACCCAGCACCAGCACCAGCCTGCCTTGCTTCACAGCTGGGCCTCACCTGGGCACTTCCAAACCTGATACAAATAGGAGGAATCTACAGATCTCTCTGTAGCTCCTGCTGGGTGGCCCCAGCCAGTGGCTGACTTTGCACCTCCCTGGAGACCCAAGAGACAACGCACCCAGTGGACAGCTTCAGACCACACCAGATTACAACTCTACACATCCACAAGTAGCACACTCAAGGGGCAGACTCAATGAGCACCAAAGCCCCACAGAAGCAAGTCCTGCTCCATAGGGGTATTTCCTACAGCAGCTCTTCTGCTGTAGTTGCGGCTAGTTCTCATAGCCAATTGGCCTGGAAGTCAATTTCTCCCAGTGATGCTAAAAGCAATCAAGTTTCAACTACAACAAGACTGTGCACACAGCACACAAAGGGGTACAACTAGAGGGCTCACCTCAGGTGACTGGGAAGGCTGAGCCACTGAGCCCTATAGAACACCTACTACACAAAGCCACTCTACCAACTCCAGGAGAAATAGCAGTTCTACCCAATACATAGAAACAAACACAGGGAAACAGCCAAAATGCAGAGACAAAGAAACATGTCACAAATGGAAGAAAGCAAACTACTAGATACAGAGTTCAAAACCATGGTTATAAGCTTACTCAAGGATTTTCATGAGACCTTCAAGGGAATTAGTGAGACTTTCAAGGATCTTAGTGAGAAGCCAAATCATGGAAAAGGACCATTCAGAAATTAAGCATACACTAACTAAAATAAAGAATAATTGACAGGGATTCAATAGCAGAGTAGAGGATTCTGAGAATCAAATCAATGATTTGAAATATAAGAGGGCAAAAACACCCAACCAGAAGAGCAAAAAGAAAAAAGAATGCAAAAATATGAAGAGAGTGTAAGGGGCCTCTGAGACAACTTCAAATGTACCAACATTCAAATTATGGGGGTGTCAGAACGAGAAGAGAGAGAGCAAGATATTGAAAACATATTTGAAAAAAATAATGACAAAACTTCCCCTACCTGGTGAAAAAACAGACTTACAAGTCCAGGAAGCACAGAGTCCAAAACAAGAGGAATTCAAAGAGGCCCACATCAAGACACATCATAATTAAAATGTCGAAGGCTAAAGACAAAAAGAGAATCTTAAAAGTAGCAAGAAAAAAAGCAGTTAGTTACCTACAAGGGAGTGCTGATAGAACTGTCAGCTGATTTCTCAACAGAAACTTTGCAGACCAGAAGGGAGTGGCAAGAAATATTCAAAGTGATGAATAGCAGGGACCTACAAGCAAGATCACTCTACCCAGCAAAGCTATCATTTAGAATTGAAGGTGAGATAAAGTCTCACAGACAAGAAAAAGCTATAGGAGTTCATCACCACCCAATCAGTAGTACATGAAATGTTCGGGTATTCTTTAACCCTTTGCACTCACTTGCTTTTTTTCTCGATTCCTTTATTCTAATGCTAACCGTGTCAAGTCACACTCGACATCCGAGTGCAAAAGGTTAAGAAGAGGAAGAAAAAGATTTAAAAAAAAATCCACACAGACAACAGGGGGGTGAAGGCATGAGTGCGGTGGTGGGGAGGCAATAGGGGGATAAGGACACATATGTAATACCTTAATCAATAAAGAAAAAATCCTATATAATAAAAGCATAATATGCTAATTAAACTGGACGTCCTTCCAGACGACCTTCTGGATGAAGCCGGGGCTGCGAGGGAAGCCTGGGTCCTGGGTGCCTGCTGCCAGCCAGAGAGAAGCCCAGGTCCCAGGTTTCAATCCGGGATCCCTCTCACATTCCAGGACCACTGGCTCCTAACTGCTCACCTGCCTGCTGGCCTGATCGCTCCTCACTGCCTCCCCCTGCCGGTCTGGTCACCCCCAACTGCCACCCCTGCCGGCCTGGTCACCCCCAACTGCCACCCCTGCCGGCCTGCTCACCCCCAACTGCCACCCCTGCCGGCCTGGTCACCCCCAACTGCCACCCCTGCCGGCCTGCTCACCCCCAACTGCCACCCCTGCTGGCCTGCTCACCCCTCATGGCCCCCCTGCTGGTCTGCTCACTCCTCACAGTGCCCCCTGCCAGCCTGCTCACCCCTCACTGCCCAACCTGCCAGCCTGGTTGCCTGCCAACTGCCCCCTCTGCCTGCCTGGTAGCCCCAAGCAGCCTGCTGTTCTGTGGTTTGGTCGCCCCTCACTAACCCCCCTGCCAGCCTTGTCACCCCATGCAGCCTGCTGTTCAGTCATTACTACAAGGGCATCCTGACCAATTTGCATATTACCGTTTTATTAGTATAGATATGCATTACCTATGGTCACTGACAATAGGGTGGCAAAGGCCTGTGGTGGGGCAGGAACTGGGGAGAAGGGGACAATGGGGGGGGGGGAAGAGGGACATCTGTAATACTCTCAACAATAAATATTTTTTTAAATTATTCTAGAAATATTATATTGGGAAGAATTCTTATAGTGAACTGGTATTTGGAAAAAAGCAGATTACAAAACCACATGTACAGGATGACTTCAATGTTTGTCCAAGAATAAATACATATGTATAGGTAAAAATAAATAAATAAATAATAATAATAAATAAATAAATAAGGAAGAATGAAGGATTACTAGGAAGGCCAGCCTAGAATGACCCAAATTGATTCTAGCATGAAAAATACATGTGTGAAGGAGCAAATTAACTTTACAGTTCCCCAAGTCATCTGAATGATAATATACCTAAACTAGAGGCCCAATGCATGAAATTCATGCAAGGGGCTTGGCCCTCACAGCTCCAGCTACCTCAGCCCTCACAGCTCCGGCTTGGTCTGGAAGGTCGTCCAGACAGTTGTTCTACTGTTCAGTCTAATTAGTATATTAGCTCTTGATAATCTGATTTATAATGCAATTTCATACATTTCAGATTTTTTCAGTCCCTTCCTTCTTCTGTTCTAACCTGCCTACCCCTAGAAATTATCATTGACAGTGTTACCTCACCTGATGGAATCCGGTAAGCGAAATTTTAGATATAAAACAACCCCTATGAACTGCTCTGCCAAGTAAAGGAGTTCATAATTTTTCTCAAGGTTCAAAGGAAGGCACATTGGAACAGCCTGGAGAAAAGAAAAGAAAACAAAACAAACAAAACCCACAGTTAACTGCTTGATGTTTTTGTCAGATTATGCATCCTTTCTCTGATTCCTAGTGTTCTTGTCAAATGTATCCTCTGTGATACACTAAAGTGAATTAAAGACACCTCGGTAATAATAAAGCAATAACCTTTACTTCCTTGTCTAGTCTATCAGTGGAACCTCCAAAAATATGTGTTTTTTTAAATTTTGTTCAATGTGCATGGCTTTATATTTTTGTCTTTAATATTTCCTTTGTAAATCACAGTCCAAAACACAAACATTTTCCTCTGGTAACAAGTGACCCCTTATTTAATTGATACAGGTATCAGACCTTCCATGATTTATGTCTAAAAATAATTTTTATTTGAAGTCAGAAGTAGGTGGGAAAATAAATGTACCAATAAATAGGACCTCATTTATTCACTCATTCATTATTAAGCAAAAATTTTCTGTGCAAGAACTGTGCTATCTAGGTAGCAAAGGGAAGACTGAAAAACCTGGATGGAATAAATAGAAATGAGATTTCATCATAGTCTCCAAGGAAGCTACAAAACAGTGATTTAGAATCATTAAATCTGAAATCAAATACTTTTTTTCCCTAAAAATAAAAATAAACATTAAAATGGAAAGTCTTATAAATGGCTATTTTGGAAGGAATTATGTACATAGCACTGTATTAAATCTAGTTCCAGAAATAACATTTAATTTCCTCTTAGAATTTTAATAAATCTATTCTGAGGTGGATGGTCATGTTTAACTACAACAAATACTTAAATCATAAGAGACTAAGTTATAAAATAGACATTCACACAGCATGGCATTTCAATTAAGTACTGTACTATCAAAGATAGTACATAGGTCAACTATCTTACCTTATCTTCCTTTATCAAGTAGGTAGTATAACACTGAATGTTACATTTTTGGGGTACTTAAGCTTTGTCTTGATGATAAAGAGGTATGTGTGTACATATAATTAAATTATTATTAAGGATTTTTGTCTCTTTACTGTTTACCTCATTATCATATAAATTTCACTTTCACTTGAAAAAAGTAAAGGAGATACAATAATTGGACTAAGGATCATTAACACATGATCCTTATTTAAAAAATACAGCTTCAGAGGTTGATCCATTCATTTCAATAAAGGAAAAACTAGAATCTACCCACAACATTCAATTTCTGGGTCAATTATGTGTTAAATCCGAGTAACTAAAAGCAAATTTAAGAGTTACAGATTAACAAAATTAAACTCTCTGAATTTTGATATACATACGTCCCACTAAATCTTCTAGTCTGACAACGTTTCCACCCTAGATTTTATGACAACTCTTGAAAGTACTAACATGCCTAAGTCCTGATCAAAGTGGTCAGAATGGTGAATAAAGAAAAGTGGACACTGAGAAATGTTTTCACTAAAGTTTCTATGGAAGATTCTTTTTCTCACGAAGACCAGTATAAACCTCAGCTTTCCTTAAGTTTCTTAAATAAGCATATATTTTGTAAATGTACATGCTGTACTCTCTGAATTGTGACCCTGCAGCTTTTATTTTTACCCAGCCACTAATTATTCCCAATTGTTTACAACTTTACATATCCATAATTAGTAAATAGATTGCGACACATAGCCTAGATGGAACTACAGAAATTATGGTAGAACATCTGTATTTTCCTGACTTATCTCAGCTCTGTGGAAATAAGTACCTGGATCTCTTCTTTTAGAAAAGAGATGGTAAGTTTAGCATTGCAAAATGTTACCTCACAACTCTTCTGATCTTGGGCAAGTTTGAATCCTTTCTTCCCATCACAGTAACAAGAATAACCTCCAGGGTAATTGACACAAAGTTGAGCACACATGTTCTCAGAGCATTCATCCACATCTAGAGTAAAAGAGAACATAAATCTTAACATTTCCTAAATGCTCAACTCATCAGAAGAAGAAGTATTCTGATTTTAATTTGCGATATCAATGACAATAATGAAAGAAATTTCTGACATCAAATTACATTTAAATACTTGGCATGAAAATTTAAATGAGTCACAAGTTTAATTTCTTTTTATTTACACACTGGAAACAATAAATTTAATATTTAAATTTTATTAATTAGTACTTAACAAAAATATAGCAAGTATACTGATTTTCTGATTTTGAATTTGAAGGCAAAAAGACCGAGAGTCTCAAGTTAGTTGGCATTTCTGATTATATAATTCCATTGATATTACCTCCCTATTCTTTGCATTGAAGAAAAAGAGGGGAATGTAGAAGGGAGGAGAGGGGAAAGGAAGATGGGAAAATAGGGATGAAAAGATCCCTTTTAATTGAAGGTCAATCTAATTGAGAAATAAATGATAATATAAAAAACATTTGACTTTTCAGAATGCAATAGTGGCAATAAATTTAAGGGCATACCTTTATTTCTTCTTAACTTATATTTATTAACAGCTCACTGTGCTATATTACCTCCCACATTGTAAAATCTTGTATGTTGATCCTTGTCCCCACTCCATATTTTGAGAAAGTCATTCTTGAAAAGTTGTAACAATATGCTTCAGCTAAAGCCCACTACTAAGATCCAGAGCTACTAACTTTCGGACCTTTTCGATGAATGACCCAATGATATCTTGAAAATTCCCAAATTCATAAATGCTATTATAGCACAAAATGGTTTAAAACAAAACCCCAATATTAGTGATTCCTCAATACCATTAAAATGTTATATGATTAAAGTAATAAAATATTATATATCATATAAATCTGTTATTTTATTTTCAATTGTCGTTCATGGAATAAAACTACAATATAGATGATGAAGTTAACTAATTACCATCTACAAATGGTTATGGTTCACTACAGTAATTTCCATCTGGAGTGGTGAGAAAGCAGAAATGATGTATGTGTGTTGGAACGGGTGGGTATCTACAAGAGGTAAGGCCTCAAAATCTCATGAGGAGTATATGTAGCTGAAAAAAACCCTATTCTAAAATTATTATTGATTAGGGATGTTTGTAGAGAGAGGAAGTAGGTTAGAGGTTCAGGGATTGGGAAAGGGTTACAGAGTTCTCGTTGGGGTGGTGCAGTTGCTTTAGAACAGATAATGGCAATGGCTGCATATCTATGTGAAATGTAATTAATGCCACTGAATTGTACACTTAAAAACCATTAAATGACCACATTGTATCTCAAATGTAGTTTGTAAAAATTGCTATTCATTTAATTAGTTTTAGTCATGGTATTAAATTCATTTTGAAACTTCAAAAATTTTAAAGGAGGATGTGCGATAATTTGTATGTATCCATGATTAAAAAAAAAAAAAAAATCCACTAAGACGTCCAAGCCACCTGAGGGACATGTGGCAGCACTGCTGTGGCCAAACGAAGGAGCAGCAAGTCCAAGGGCTCTTCCTCATCCACGGCACTGACCCTACTAATCAGTACTCTCTCCTTTCCAGAACTTAGCTATCATTTGGTGATGATTAAGCTTTTTATCTCTCATATGCATTTAATTATAATAGAACTTTGTCATTTCTTATTTTACAATAAATAAAACTTACGCGCAGAAAATCATTGATAAGCTTGGTATAGAATTGAAGGTTTCTAACCACCCTTGTTGTAAGTAACTCCCACATGATTTTTAAATTTGTCTTTTTTTTTTGTATGTGTGTATTATTCCTTCCAGCTTGAAACTCTTTTTATCTTTGAATATTATTTAAATGATGTGAGAATGTGTTTATTTTGCTTTTATCATACATGGGAGGTCTCTAATCCATATTTAGCTTAGAGGGCCCATTGGAGTACTAACACTAAACCTAAAGACATGTGTCTTGCATATTTTTACTTTGGAAGGAAGCCAATGGGTTATTCAATTGAACAAACTAAGATGTATTTGACCATCTTAGAAAATCTGACTGTTGATGTCAAACAGAACCAATGCTTCTAAATACCAAATCGGGGTTCAAACCCACCCTCTTCACCATCAACAATGACATGACCACAACTCTACCTTCACAGGACTTTGATGTGGGACTGTATCTGTAACCTTCAGCACATTCACATTCAAAGTCCCCTGGGGTGTTCCTGCACACAGCTGTGCCACAAATGCTTGGCTTCACAGAGCATTCATCCACATCTATAAATGAAATCAATATATTAAAAGACATTTTTCCCATACCAAGCTAGCAAAGAACCCTTGATCTGTGTTTCCTGGATCTGGTTTAATATATGAAATAAGATAACAGAGTGGCCTGAGAATAACAAAACATTAAATCTATCATCATATTTTAGTTCACTAAATATTATATCTTTATGCAAGCACAGAGAATTTGATTGATGTTTGCAATGTGTATTTATGTAAATGAAAGACAGGGCTTTAGTTATTGTCTTATCTACCAGGCTACACTATGAAAATAAATGGGATAAACGATTTACCATAATCATTTCTTTTTTAAAAAAATATTTGAAGTTGATTTTTAGAGAGAGAGGGAGAAGGAGATGAAGAAACATCAATGTGAGAGCAAAACATCGGCTGCCTCCTACATGCCCCCTACAGAGGATTGAGCCTGCAACCCAGGCATGTGCCCTGACCAGGAATCAAACAAGCAACCTTTCGTTGAATGGGATGGAACCCAACCAACTGAGCCACACCAGCTAGGGCCACCATATTATTCATATGTATTTCTAAATACATGTTTCTGAAATATGGTCTTAAAAGTATATACACTCTGTAGTATCACAAATATAAAAAACAAATGTGAGATGGCTCATCAGTCTTAGGTTTTTCCCTTGGAAAAACAATAGCTAAACTACATACCATTATTGTTGCCTAAAATATTAAAGAGTGACTCAAA
Source organism: Eptesicus fuscus (assembly GCF_027574615.1). Taxonomy (NCBI): domain Eukaryota; kingdom Metazoa; phylum Chordata; class Mammalia; order Chiroptera; family Vespertilionidae; genus Eptesicus; species Eptesicus fuscus. Next base: position 86,138,999 of record NC_072475.1, on the reverse strand, counting down.
TTTAAAGTGATATTGAATAAGGTCTCAAAATATTTATAAAGCTGCAGTTAATCCAATACAAATTTTAATGCTAAATTAATATTCTTGAAATTTCAAATGTGTTTATTACATTACATAGTAGAGTAGGAGACAAAGTATTGACTGCAATTAGTTACTAGATAAGAACCTGTAAAAACAAAGAAAAAAAAGTGATAGAAATAATTCAATGGAGATCTAATTATAAGTGAACTTTTCTCATTTGTTCTTTCTGAAGGCAAGTTTAGAATGAAAAGTTGGGAGTTGCCCTAGCTGGTTTGGCTCAGTGGATAAAGCCTGTGGACTGAAAGGTCCCAGGTTCAATTCCAATTAAGAGCACATGCCCAGGTTGTGGGCTCAATCCCCAGTGGGGGGCGTGCAGAAGGCAGATGATCAATGATTCTCTCTCATCATTGATGTTTCTCTCTCTCTCTCCCTCTCCCTTCCTCTCTGAAATAAATTTAAATATATATATATTTTTAAAGTTGGGGGTTTAACTTTTCCACAGACTAATAACCAACATTTCAGACATTATTCTATTTTAAAAGACATGCACACTGGTCAGCATTGCTCAGTGGTTAGAGCATCGGCCTGTGCACCAGAGGGTCGCAGGTAGATTCCTGGTCAAGGGCATGTACCTGGGTTGCAGGTCTGGTCCCTACTCCCCTACTCTCCCATTAGGGCACATACGGGAGGCAACCAATGTTTCTCTCTCATCTCTCTCTCTCCCCCTTCCACTCTCTCTAAAAATCAGGAAAAAATATCCTCACTTCTGGGGTGAGGATAAAAAAAAATAATAATAATAAAATGACACGCACAAAAATAATAGAATCAATCCCTGTGGTGAGGGAATTTCCCTGTATCTTGACTCTATAAGTGTCAGTATCCTGGGTGTGATAATGTACTATAGTTTTGTAAAATGTTACAATTAGGGAAAACTGGGCAAAGGTTCATGGGATCTCTTTTTATTGTTTCTTACAACAGCATGTGAATCTATATTGCTTCAAAATAAAATATTTAATATTTTTAAAAGAAATTAAAAACATATGCCTAAATTATTTGGTCTAAGAAATATTGCAAGGAATTATTTAAATCATATGAGTTCAGGTTATAGCTCATTGATTTTATGACTCTACACTGACATCTAATGACTGATGAAAAGTTTTATTCTTGAATTTTTTAGACATTTCCTGGCAACTTGATCCAAGCATATCCACGTGTTGACAAAGGCCTTATTGTAATAGTTGTATACACATTCTTCTCAGAGTTCTGTACTCTTTTAATTAGATATCATGGATAAAAAGCTATGCAAATGAAGTACACAAGACCATATGTTCTGGTCTTATTTATGAGTACTTTTTGTGGTAATTTACATGAACATGTATAACTTCAGAATATAAGGATTAAATACTTTTTAATTAAAAATATGTCACAAATTCTTTAGAAGAACAGACTAAGTTTTTTAATGTAGTAGTATGAATGGGTACTATTTGTTTATGGCATGCATATGGTATCTTGCATTATGATGGTTTTCTATAACTGATGTTCTAATGATATTGGTATTCTAAATGTTTAACCTCAAATAGACTTTCATATAGGCAAACAAGAAAGATATATGATTACAAACTAGACATATGTTTAGAAGAAATTGTTAGTTCATACACTTCACTTTAGTCATTGAACTGCACTTTAAATAATATTATAGTAAACTATACTCCACCAAACACTACAGTGCCTTGAGGGGCAGACCTTCCCTTGACTATGAATTCAATTTGGTATATTTACCAAAGCAGATATGAATGGAGAAAACTTTACATTTTAATTTACTAATTTATTTTTTACCTTGTAGCAAGAAGAGACAGAGGAGGTGGAGGAGTAGTAAAGAAAGAGAGGGAGGGAGAAAGAGGGAAAGAGGGAGGGAGGAAGGGAGGGAGGGAGGGAGGGGAAGAAAGAAAAACTTCTAGTTTCTTAAGGCAAAATTGAACTTCAGGCTGGAAATTTTCATTTTTAGTCATCTACATACCAACCAATTATACTTGAAGATTTAGTTACAGCAGTTAAAGTAGTCTAATGGAAAAGACATGCAGAGGTAAAAAAGTCAAAACTCGGGGAACAGAGAAGCATAAAGAAAACAAGAAATATACTAGTAAAATGACTGTTATAATGCTAAATTGACAGGAATCATTAAAGTCTGAGATTTAAAAAAAAAAAAAGACTAATGAAAAATGATGTGCTCCTAGATGTAGAATAAAGAAAGAAGGTCAGTTCCTCACTTTCCCCAAATTTCCAACAGGAAATTAGGTGCAAGATGAAGGGTTTATACTAGAAATTAGAGAGGTATTTCTGACAAGGAAACATAAAATACAACAAAAAACGTTACTAAAGATTGTGTTGGATTTTTTCTATAGTTGTTTATCTCACTGGAATAAAGGAAATAATATAGTGTCTGAAAAAGAAAGTATAAACAATTTTGCAAGCACTGTAGTGTGCAAGGACTTGCAGGAAATTTCACTTTATCACCATATAATAAAATTATGTTTTCTTTTTTTTTAATCCTCATTTGAAGATATGTTTTATTTTGAGAGAGAGAGGGAGAGAGAGAAAGAGAGAGAGAAAGAGAGAGAAAGAGAGAGATGCAAGAGAGAGAAACAAGGATCAGTTGCTTCTCGTACTTGCCCTGATAGGAGATCGAACCCAGAATCGTTTGCTGTACAAGACAATGCTCCTACCAACTGAACCACCTGACCAGGGCATAATTAAATTACTTTTAAAATGTGATCACCTGTGTGCACACATACATATGCAATAAGAAAATATTCTACAAATATTAAATACAATAAGAAAACAATAAATGTCCTATAAAAAAATTAAAAGGCGGTCCCATAATATCAGAAGGCTTCAAAGTGCATAGTAACGTATATTTACTATAACAGCTTATAACCAGAGTTTTCCAAGAATTTCCTGGGGAAATTTCTCTAATTGAATTTTGCTCTCACATGGTAAATATCTTCTTATTCTACCTTCTTGCTCTTACCTCTGCAGTCCTTTTTATTTGAAAGCAGAACAAAACCACTTTTACAAGAACATTGGTAACTTCCAGGTGTGTTGTCACAAATCTGACTGCAGCCTCCATTTATGTTTGAGGGATTTTTGCATTCATTTATGTCTAAAAACCAGAAAATAAATTATTTTTAAAGTGATAAATCTTTCAGAAAATTTCTCAGGGGGTTGATCCAGATAAGCCAAATGGGTATTTTATACATACCGAATTCACACTTCTCTCCTTGCCAACCCGATTTACACGTGCAAGTGAATTTAGCCTGGCCATCTTTGCAGCTCAGATATCCGTCTTCATTGCATGGCAGAGGGTTGCACTGGTCTGGAATGGCTAAAGGAAGTAGACATCTAGTTAATTTTTACCACATGCCATAGTAAATAAAATGATATACCTTTTGATAGAAATCTGGGCATGAAGCCTATAATAAACAAACAAAAAATTGTAAATCCTTCTTTCAAATAATACTTTTTCATAAAATAGTGAGTCCATTAGAAAAACTTTTTATTTTGCAAAAGGAAACTACTCTTATATTTGCAAATATATACAGTATTTTATTACTGTAATTTAGATATTTTTTCATATATATTGCCATACTTGACCATTAAAACAGTTCTTTGAGATATACAGGACACATAAAACTACTCTCAATATTAATAGAAAAAAAATTGAGGTTCCAATTTAGGCTAAAATGGAGTAACAGAGACCAGATTTATCCTCCTGCCTTAAATAAATAGAACTCTGGTCAAAATACATGAAATAATGGTTTTCAGACATTAAAAAAAAAAAGGTAGCAGAGTACAGTGATCCTTAGGGGAAAGAATTTTCTTCATAAAATGTCAGAACACTTTATCACCATCTTAAATGACATGCCCATTTGTTTCTTTAGTCATTTGTGGTTTTTCTCTCTCCTCAAGAGACACTGCAGGGTCCCTAGGTTCCTACACATTTCCACGCCTGCTTCTCCAGCCTTCATAGTCAACTCTGCGAGTTCCTTCCAGACTTCCCAAACAGTCCCCTCTGCTTAGGTTAGCTAGAGGAAAATTCTGTTTCTTGCAAAGAAAAACATTTTAAACCTAGCTGAAACTTAATTACCACATTTTTTAAATGTCCTCATAAGTTCATCAAGTAGTTTTTTTAAATAGTAATAAATTAGGAATTAAAATAATAGCAAGACCAATCAGAAATTGTTATCAAATTACTTTCCTGTCCTTTGGTAAATTAAAAAAGAGATAAAGTGTGAATTAAATATATGTGTTCAAATAGTTTCATAATTATGTAATTATAACTAACTTTATATTAGAGAAAATGCAAGTAAATATCTAGATATTGCCAATGCTGCATGTAAAATATTCACTGGACAAACATTCCAATCTTGCATTTTCAACTTCTTGCAATTTCACCTTTTTCTCTCTGACTCTCAGGAAACTGGTAAATCAGAGATAGATAATGTACCAGAATTATCACTAGACTCTATGTGAACTTCAGAGGGAGAGGGCTAATTTGGGATCATAACATTTTCCACATTTATGTTATTGATGCCAATAGTTAGAAGAATAACGTGGCTCAATTTCGATCTATTAATCAACTGTCACATTTGGTCATACTACATGATTATGCAATGACAGTCAAAATAAAGCTGTTGGGAATAAAATTCTGAAATCTATGACCTAAAGCTTAGTAAACAAGGCAGACAGTTCAAAAATTCATTTTTAATAAAGCAGTAGCATTTACATATGACAAGCATTCTTTCAAATGCATTTTGAGCAAACCTCCTTGTTGGGCATAACCTTCAAGGATTCATTTGTTAATTTTTAAACATATTTACATGGGTGTACTTTTTGCAGGTTTTTGTTTGGTTTTGTTTTTAAATTGATTGTAGAGGTAACTTACCATTGACACAGCTCCTTAAGTCAGAGTAAGCATTAGTTGACTGACGTACAGCAGTGAATAATCCAGCTCGGAAGGAGCCAAGACAACCTGGAAATACAAACAAATGTAATCTTTTTAGAGTGGGCATGCTCACATGATCTGAAATCATGGTTGAAATTATGCAAAGAGGCACAATGTTTATATTCCTGTGGACTTACAGATTCAGCATTCAAAGCAAGATTGCAAAAATACAGATTCATGAAAAATCTGTACGTATAAAAGCCTAAGCGACCATTCTATCACTTGACCAGTAGCTGTGATGCGCAATGACCACCAGGGGGCAGATGCTCAACACACAGGCATGGAAACATGGAACAGACTGAGGAATCTCAGAAAGAAGGTTAGGAGCAGGAAGGGTAGGAAGAGATTAACCAGAGATATTATATGCATACTAGAGGCCTGGTGCATGGATTTGTGCACTGGTGGGGTACCTCGGCCTGGCCTGCAGGGACTGGGCTGAAACCAGCAGTCCAATATCCCCTGAGGGGTCCTGAATTGTGAGAAGGCACAGGCCAGGCCTAAGTGCCCCCCAGTGCACAAATCCGTGCACCAGGCCTCTAGTAGGTTTATGAAAGCTTCTCTTTGGAAAAGAACCTTAACACCAGAAGTGAAAAGGTTCTTGGATTTGCAAAGAGATTTACTGTCACACAAAAAAAACTCTAACTCTATAGCGAAGACCTATACAGTTATCCTCAAATCTGTAGATCAGAGACTGATTTAGAAAGTGTCTGTAATTAAGTCAATAGAATTAGTGTTTCTGGTTGCTGTAAACAACTTCCAATTCTTCCAATCCTATCTAATAATAGACAAATATGCAAATTGACCATACCTCCGACACACCCACAAGCCATGCCCACAAGCCACGCCCACCATCCAATCAGAGCGAGTATGCAAATTAACCCAAACCAAGATGGCTACAGCCACAGAGAGCAAGGTTTCCTAGGTAACAAAGGAAGCCAAGCTTTCTGCCTGCCCTGGCCAGGCCTAAGCCTCCACTCAAGCTACAAAGTTTCAATTATAGAAGGTAAACAAATTCAAACAAATGGCGGCAGAATGGAGCTTGAGAGAGCAGGCCAGGGTTGCCACCGGCAACAGGGGAAGCAAAGCTTTCCGCACACTGTGGCTGGGCCCACCCGCTTAAGGCAACAAAGTTTCAATTATAACCCCAACACAAATGGCTGCCAGCCGCTCGGAGGGAGCCCCAGGCTTGGCTCCGCTCCAGGCTACAAAGTTTCAATTGTAGAAGGAAAATAAATTCCAGATACCAGGGCCTCCACTTGGGTTGCCAGGGGGCATGGCCGGCCTGCAAACCACCACAGGCCCCTCGCTCAGGCCGCCCCACACCCCAAGGGAACCCCCACCTGATCCGGGATGCCCTTCAGGGCAAACCAGCTGGCCCCCACCCCTGTACCAGGCCTCTATCCTATCTAATAAAAGAGTACTATGCAGATTGATCATCACTGCAACACACAATATAGCTGCCCCATGTGGTCAAAGATCCTGCCCCCATGTGGACACAAGATGGCCACCACAAGATGGCCAGCAGGAGAGGGCAGTTGGGAGGCACCCGGCCTGTAAGGGAGGGCAGTTGAGAGGGACCAAGCCTGCAAGGAGGGCAGTTGGAGGTGATCAACCCTGCAGGAGAGGGCAGTTAGGGGTGACCAGGCCGACAGAGGAGGGAAGTTAGGGGCAAACAGGCTGGCATCAGAGTGGTTAGGGGGTGATCAGGCTGGCAGGCAGAAGCGGTTAGGGGCAATCAGGAAGGCAGGCAGGCAAGCAGTTGGGAGCCAGCAGTCCTGGATTGTGAGAGGGATGTCCGATGCAGTGGGACATCCCTCAAGGGGTCCCATATTGGAGAGGGTATAGGCTGGGCTGAGGGACAACCCTCCTCGGTGTACGAATTTCATGCACCAGGCCTCTAGTGTTGCATAGAGACTAACATAATAATATCTGCATAATGCCTCAATAGTACAAAGCAAAGCAAGTTTACTGCACTCATTTTGTTCCTCACCACAACTCTGTGAAATTACATATGGCAATCTGGCATAAATAACAGCTGAAAAAATAGAGATAAAATACTTACAGTCTTTAAAGTAACTAGGGGTCACTTAGTGCCAACAACATGTTCTTTAATAGCCACTGGAAACAACAGTATATCACTTCATTGTGCAGATAGTCATCAACTGACTAAAAAGGTGGATTTGATTATCTTTTGCTGAAAAACAAGCCCTAAAATTGGTAGTTTAAAATAATTATTCTACTTTAGTCATGAATTTGTGGGTCAAATATTTAGAAAGTGTTGGGTTGGGTTGTTTGTCTCTGCTGCACATACTGGAGGATCCACCTCCAAGACAGCTTTTCATTCACATGTCTGACAGCTCAGGCTCCTGGGCATCGCTCTCTCCATATGGCATATCATGCTGCAGGGCTGCTCCATGTGCTTGAGTTTCTCTTGGCATGCTGGTTCTAACATGGCACTTTCAGGGTAGCTAGCTTGCAAGAGGAAAAGGTGGAGGTTGCCAGCCAACTAGGAGGCATGTTATCACTCCCACCATTCTATTGATGGAAGTAGTCCCAGGTCCACACTGATTCAAGGGGGAGAGGTGGCAAGCATGGACTCCATGTAGTGAATGGGAAGCGGCAAGAGGGTATTGCAGAAGAGTATGTGTGATGGGAGATATTTCTGTAGCTATTTGTGGAAGGTACAATGTATAACAGACTGATTTAAAGGCTCCATTTGAAGTCAATGTGTACATTAGTATCTTACTGCTGCTGTGACAAATTACCATAATCTTAGTGCTCAAATCAACGTAAGTTTATTCTCTTACAGCTATAGGAATCAGAAGTCTAAAATTAGAGTCTCAACAGGGCTGTATCCCTTCTGGAGACTTCAAGGGAGAATCTATTTCCTTGCCTTTTTCAGATCCTAGACGCCACCTGCCTCTTATAGCTTCTAGGCCTATCCTCACACCACTACCAACTTTTGCTTCATTGTTATATAACCTACTGCCTACTCTGATCTCCTGCCTCCCTTGTATAAGGACGCTGACAATTACACTGGGCCCACCCAGATAATCCAGGATAATGTCACTATCTCAAGATCCTCAATTTAATTTTCAAAGTCTGTTTTGCCATATAAAGTAACATTTACAGGTTCTAAGGATTAGGACATGAACCATTTGGGAGACATCATTATTCAGCCTACAGTGATGGGCTGGAATATTTCCCCACAGAAATAACACCTTACAGCATAATGGTCTTTCTGCAGGCCAAATGAGACCTAAGCAGCTTTAGGACTTTATTCTTTCTCCAGATTCATTTGTCCCTCCTTCTCAATCACCCAATCCCAGAATTAACTACTTAGATATTGCATTAGGATTCCTCCTTTGTGAGAAAGCCACCTTTTGCACCGCTGGCAGTAAATAACAGCCAAAATTTGAAAGCCCCTAGGTTAGAGGTCCATGTGAAATGTTTCATATGGTGAGTAGGACTCTAGGCTAGATGACAAAGTAGACTTAACCCATAATGCACTTTATATACAAGTCTATATCCATATGCGTGATAACGTTTTTGTGGAAACCTGCATTGAGAATTACAGTGTTGAGAGCCAGCTGCATGACTATTCCAGAGCATTGTAATATAGAGCCCTCACCTTCCACTTCTCGTTCTCATTGCACACCAGGAATAGGGGAACCCAGAGAGAATGAGTAGAAAGTTGAGAGTTAGAGAAAGACTGTCCCAGTTTTTATAACTTAAAGCAGAAGTTCTTTTAAGAAATGGGATTAGAAACAGAAATTTGTTCCCTGGCTTGTTTGACTCAGTGGATAGAGCATCGGCCTAGGGACTGAAAAGTCCCGGGTTCGATTCTAGACAAGGGCATGTTCCTCGGTTGCAGGAGGCAACCAATCGATGTGTCTCTCGCACATCAGTGTTTCTCTCTCCCTCTCTCTTCCACTCAAAAAGTCAATGGAAAAATATCCTTGGGGGAGGCAAATCTAAGAAAAAAAGCACTTTCAGAAATCTTGGTCTAGACTATGACAATTCCTACACACCCCCTCTATTTACCTTTTTCCTCATTAATATTATTAGGGACAAAATTATTTGATTCTCTTTTACCACCTGTTGTAGGCACCACTGAACTACCTGTCTGAATTGGTCAATTTAAAAAAATAGTTAACACTGCCAGTGCCAAAAGATTTTTTGGGATTGTAATGGAGCCAGAGTCTTGCAAATTTTTCTTCTCTTTGAGAAACTACATTTGCATCCCCCTGTCTTTAAATCACAGAAGATACCATCACATAAAAATCTAAGTGCTTGCTTGTAAGTGGAAGACTGTTATTCATACTCCCCTCTTGATGATACATTACTATTATTTGTCTTTAAAAAGCCTGTTGCTTGCAGCTTTTTATCTCCATTTCCATCCCCAATCACCCCTTTTGCAGTCATTCTAATTAACATGCATTTTTTATTTGTACGTATTCTTATAAAATATAGATTTACTAGAGGCCCGGTGCACGAAATTCGTGCACTGGGGGTGGGGGTGGGGGTGTGTGCCCCTCAGCCCAATCTGCACCCTCTTCAATCTGGGACCCCTCAGGGGATGTCCAACTTCCAGCAGTCGGACATCCCTCTCACAATCCGGAACCGCTGGCTCCTAACCACTCACCTGCCTGCCTGCGTGATTGTCCCTAACCCCACTGCCTGCCTGCCTGCTCGCCCCTACCTTGATCTCCTGCCAGCCTGATTGCCCCTACCTTGTCCTCCCCTATCAGCCTGATCACCCCAAACTGCCTGTGCCTTGGCCCCCAGTCTGGCCTCCCTCTGGAGGCACCACCCCCATAACCCCAATGCTGCTGCCACTGCAGCTGGTTATGGCTGCCTGAGCCTTGGCCTTTGTAGCCACTGCGGCTTTGTCTGGAAAGATGTCCGGAAGACAACCACTCTAATTAGCATATTATCCTTTTATTAGTATAGATTTGGGGACCATTAAAACCACGCAGAACTTGAAGAAAACACATGGCCCTGGTCAGTTTGGCTTAATGGAGAGAGCATCGGCCTGTGGACTGAAGAGTCCAGGTTTGATTCTGATCAGGGGCACACATGCCTGGGTTTTGGGCTCAATCCCCAGTAGGGGGCCTGTGGGCGGCAGCTGATCAGTGATTCTTTTTTTTTTTTTTTAATATATTTTATTGATTTTTCACAGAGAGGAAGGGAGAGGGATAGAGACCTAGAAACATCGATGAGAGAGAAACATCGACCAGCTGCTTCCTGCACACCCCCCACCAGGATATGTGCCAGCAACCAATGTACATGCCCTTAACCGGAATCGAACCTGGGACCTTCCAGTCCGAAGACCGACGCTCTATCCACTGAGCCAAACCGGTTTCGGCTGATCAGTGATTCTTATCATTGATGTTTCTATCTCTCTCTCTCTCTCCCTTTCTGACATTTTAAAAATATATATTTTTTAAAGAAAACACATGAGCTTCACTTTGGGCTTTGTCATCTTACAATATCCTTTGTGCAGTGTTTTAACTTCCCTCAACTTTCCTTTACCCACCTTTAAAGTGCAATCTATTTTGGGGAAGATGATCAGGAAAGTGATTCCAATGGGTAGAAGTTTTTTTTGGAGGGGATGGGTCATGAAGATATTTAAAAATTGAGCATGGTGATGGTTGTACCACTCTGAATTTACTTTAAAAAACCAGTTCATTGTACACTTTAGGTGACATGTACAGTATATGGATATTTCTCAACAAAGCTGTTCTTTTATTTCTTTTTAAATAAAGACCAGTCTTATAATCAATTGCAGATGTTTACAGAGGCCCCTCAAGATTTGCTCACCATGTCCCAAATCACGGCTGTGATTCCCAGTTGCCTCCAGTCCTGGTGGATCTGGATGGTGTGGTTTGCAAAGGAGAAGGTGGCAAGAGGCTTATGGAATTTCGGCAACCCCATCCCCCCCGGTCTCCTCATAGGGCACCAGGGCCATTCCCACTGTGCCAGCTCTGCTCCCTTTAACCTGTTGGGCAAAAGAATCCTGCGTGCTCTGGCCAGAAAGTGCATTCTTTCTTAGGTGGCCCGGATGCTTTTTTTAAGGTCGTTTTATGGATTCAAAAGAATAAACAGAGATGTGGAAAGCTTTTGTCAAAATCCTTTTACATGGTTCTTCCAGTGTCATGGGAAATGAGATGTGGCTCTGAATTCATCCCAAAGTGTGTCTTTGGGCAAAAGCACCCAGAACGGCACAACTCCTGCAGAATGCCCCACACACTTTGCTGTCAGGACTCAGGGGGGCTTGAGGGTGAGCGAGGCGGCGGTGCCAGCACAGGACCTGGGAGAAGGTAGCGCTTTCTACACTGCCCAGGCCACGTGGACTACAGCAGTACCCGCCCAGGTGGGCAGGGTGTTTCTGCTGTTTTGTTTTGGTCTGGCCTCCACCCCGTCAGCCACAGACCTGTGCCTGCACTGAGACTGAATGCTTTGATGGCCCTACTTTTTGGTGGACAGTGGATGCACTCCCAGAGACTGGCAGTTAGACTCTGGTGGCTTCTGAGTCCCTTGTGGGGAGAGTCCGGCCCTAGGTCAAGAACAGACTCAGGTGTCCTCGGCCAGGAAGCCTCCTTGGGCTAGGGGCCGCCACAGTTTGAAGGCTGGCCATGACCCCAATCCTGGCAGGGGTCTCCTCTGGGGTGCTGGCAGGCCTGGGCTAGGGCTGCGGGAGGTTTAGAGGCTTGTCACGCCCCCGATTCTGGTGGGGATCTCCTCTGGGGGGCTGGCAGGCCTGGGTTAGGGTCACTGGCGGTTTGGAGGCCGGTCACGCCCCCGATCCCGGTGGGGGTCTTCTCTGGGGTGCTGGCAGGCCTAGGCTAATGGCCACCCTGGTTTAGAGACTGGTCACGCCCCCGATCCTGGTGGGGGTCTCCTCTGGGGTGCTGGCAGGCCTGGGCTCTGGCGCCGCAAAGGGAGAGGTTCCTGAATCTGCTTCCCACACACCTAGGCTAGGATACATCTTGTAGGAGGCGGCTTTAATGCCCGGGGTCGGTGACCAGGTCCTCCGGAGCCTCGCTTTCTGGGCTGCAGTCCCACGTCTCCCAGTGCCCCAGCCTCGGATGTGCCCATGCAGTTGCCCCCACCACCAGCCACCTCAGCACAGGCTACAGCAGCTGAAGCCAGCCTCTTGGAAGCCAGGCCACCACACCCACCACCCCTAGTAGCTCTCTGCTGCTTGCTCTCTGTGCCCTGTCCACTGGGGTGGGGGAGTGCTCCCAGCCCAGAGGCCCTCCCTCCCTCCGCAGCCTGGCTTGGGAAGCTGGCCTCATGCTGGGACTACTATGCCAGCATGCCCACTCGGCTACTATGGGTGCGACTCGGGCCCCACGGAGGCCAACCTGCAGAACGTGGACCCCAGCTCTGCATCCGGCTGCTGCAGATGGCCTCGGTGGTCAACTACCACCTGCTCCTTCCACTGGCCCCATTGATCCCTCTCAGCACCAGCCATTTAGGCGAGGGTGGCGATTGCCCAGGGACATCACCCCTGGAGTGGCTGGCTGGGCCCGGCCACGCCCCCCGGGTCGCGATGGGTCCCGGGCCCCCCTGGAGGCTGCTGGCCGTGCCCGGCCACGCCCCCCCGGGTCGCGATGGGTCCCGGGACCCCCGGGAGGCTGCTGGCCGTGCCCGGCCACGCCCCCCCGGGTCGCCATTGAACCTGGGACCCCCGGGAGGCTGCTGGCCGTGCCCGGCCACGCCCCTCTGGGTCGCGATGGGTCCTGGGCCCCCCTGGAGGCTGCAGGCCGTGCCCGGCCACGCCCCCCCGGGTCGCGATGGGTCCCGGGACCCCCGGGAGGCTGCTGGCTGTGCATACCACGCCCCTCTAGGGTTGCCATCACTCACCAGGACCCCCGGAACTAAGAGGATTTGGCGCCGCCATCTTGGTTTTCTCAATGGCCAGTTAGGCCACCGGAGTCCCGCCCCCATCCTCTGGCAGGCCCAATCATGGGCATAGCGGAGGTGCGGTCAATTTGCATGTTTCTCTATTATAATGTAGGATAATTTTGTGTACATGAATTTTCATTTCTATAAAAGGTTGTATATGTATCATGTTTTCTGATATTTCTTCCTGAGCATTATATTTTTATGATCTATCAATGCTATTATATGTAATTTATTGCTCCTAACTACTAAATATTACTCATGGCATGCAATCACCATTTTAAAAATCCTCTCTATCTGCAATACTCAGATTGCTTCCAATTTCCCACCTCTACAAGCAGCACTGCAATGGATATATCTTCATGCATGTCTTATTATTACATGAATAAGAAATGTCTATGGAATAGATTCCAAGGGTTTCTGGAATTGCAGAATCATTAGCTAGGCATGAACTGTGGCTCTCAAGAGGTGCATTCCCACCATCACAGCATAAGAACTTTCATATTCTGGCTTTCTAATTGTTGCCAGAATATATATCTATAATAATAAAAGCGTAATATTCTAATTAGACCAGACGTCCTTCTGGACGACCTTCCAGATGAAGCCGGGGCTGGTAGGGAAGCCTGGGTCCTGGGTGCCAGAGGAAGCCGGTGCCAGCAGCCAGGGAAAGGAAGGCCTACCCTTGCACAAATTTTGTGCATCAGGCCTCTAGTACATATATAAAAGGCAAATATGCAAAGTGTTCCCTCGGGAGTTCGAATGGGAGTTGGACTGGAAGTTCGATTGCTCGCTATAATGTGTGCTGACCATCAGGGAGCAGCACAGAACAAAGGAAGGCCCTGGCCAGCAGCTGGCAGCTGGGGAAGGAAGGCTCCAACTGGCAGCGGGAAGGCCCCGATCAGCCCTGATCACCAGCCAGGCCTAAGGACCCTATCCGTGCATGAATTTCGTGCACCAGGCCTCTAGTAGGTAGTGACATCACAATGTTTTTTCTGATTTCCAGGGAGATGGAGCGTATCTCTTTTTTTTTTAAAATTGGGGTTTCTGCCCTAGCTGGTTTGGCTCAACAGAGCATTGGCCTAGGTTTGATTCCAGTCAAGGGCACAGACCTCGTTTGCAGGCTTAATCTCCAGCCCTCGTCCAGCACATGTGGGAGGCAACCAATTGATGTGTCCCTCACCCTTCCACTCTCTCTAAAAATCAATGGACAAATATCCTCAGGTTAGGATTAACAATAAATAAATAAATAAATATTTTAAAAATAAATAAAAATTTGGGTTTCCTTCTATGAATATTTTATTATTTTGTAACCATTTTTCTTTTGACACTTATCCACTGTTCATGTGGTTTTGCAAAAATTTAAACATTTATAATATCATCTCATTCTCTTCTGGTCTCTTAATCATATCCTTTTTTTCTTTTAAGAGAAGTTCTTAATTTTGTTGTAATCAAATTTACCAATTATTTTGTCTTAGGGTTTGTGCATTTGAGGTGTTTTGTTCCATGCCATTGATCATAAAGATATTCTCATATAGTTTTTGTCTCGTTTCAATCATTTTACTTTATTTTAATATTAGTGTGTATCTTTATTTCACCTATGATCCATCTTTTCATTTGGTGATAGTTAGGAACCCAGATTTATTCTTCTGATTATAGTTAGCCAGTATTCCCAACATGATCTTCTAAACAATTCAAGGTAATATACAGTATCATCTTTATCAAATATTAGGTTCCATATATAAATGGGTGTTTCTAATTGATATCATTATATCAATTACAAATAATGATAGTCATAGATTTTGCCTTATGATCTACACCATTCTTTTTTGTAATTTCTTTATTAATTAAGGTATTACATGTGTCCTTATTCCCCCCATAACCCCCACAACCCCCCTCATTCATGCCCTTACCCCCCTGTTGTCTGTGTCCATTGGTTAGGCTTATATGCATGCATACAAGTCCTTTGGTTGATCTCTTCTCCTTACCCCCACCCTCCCCTACCTTCCCTGAGGTTTGACGTTCTGATCAATGTTCCTCTGTCTCTGGATCTGTTTTTGTTCATCAGTTTATGTTGTTCATTATTTTCCATAAATGAGTGAGATCATGTGATATTTATCTTTCTCTGTCTGGCTTATTTCACTTAGCATAATGCTCTCCAGCTCCATTCATGTTGTTACAAATGGTAAGAACTCCTTCTTTTTTACCGCAGCGTAGTATTCCATTGTGTAGATGTACCACAGTTTTTAATCCACTCATCTGCTGATGGGCACTTAGGCTGTTTCCAAATCTTAGCTATGGTGAATTGTGCTGCTATGAACATAGGGGTGCATATATCCTTTCTGATTAGTGTTTCTAGTTTCTTGGGATATATTCCTAGAAGTGGGATCACTGGGTCAAATGGGAGTTCCATTTTTAGTTTTTTGAGGAAACTCCATACTGTTCTCCACAGTGGCTGCACCAGTATGCATTCCCACCAGCAGTGCATGAGGGTTTCTTTTTCTCCGCATCCTCGCCAGCACTTGTCATTTGTTGATTTACACTATTCTTACTTTTCTTTCCTTATTGAGTTATCTGTAACCTGAAGTGCTTCTATTTTTGCTATCAATCATAAAGAGACTATATCTAAAGTTTACCCATTAAGTATAACATTTTGTTCTTATTTTCCCTTCCTTTTCTTCCTTCTCTTATTCCATCCTTCCGTCCTTCCATTCTTTCTTTCTCTCATGTTGTGTGTATATCATTAGCATGACCATACATGCCAATTTACCCAGGAGAGTCCTATTTATTCTTTTTTACTTGGCATTTTTCTAGTGTAATATTAGTCCTAAACAAAATATCAAAATTTGGAAGATAAATTACATGGTTATTCTATATATAACCTTTACCAAGATCAGAAAGTTCTCCTATAATTGTAGTTTGCCAAAAGTTTTGTATCATAATTAAGTGTTGAACTTTATCAACTACTTTTTCTGTATGAATTGAGGTACTAATAAACTATTTACGTGGAGAATTACATTAATGAATTTTCTGATGTTAAACCTCCTTGAATTTCTGGAATAAAATCTACTTTACCATGACATATTATTTTTAATATACTTTACATTAGATTGGATGTAATTTTACTTAGAATTAATTCATAAATTAAAAAAAATTATATTTTTATTTTCTTGTGGTGTCCTTATCTGATTTTTGGAATCGAGATCCACACCAGTCTTTTAGAATAAACTCACAACATAGATCTTTTTCTATTTTCTGGGACAATTTTAAATGTAGAAGAGCTCCCCCATATAACATCTGGGTTTGGATTTGGAGGAATACAAAGGAGAAAGCTTTGAGTGGGGAGGAGGTTAAATTATTTAGTGCTCATTTATAAAATCAAGTTCTCTATTTCTTCATGTAAAAATATAGATGATTTATATTTTTCTAGGAATGTATCCATTTTATCCAGTTTCTAAATATATTTTGGGATAGCTATTTGTAATATTTTACTTTATGATGATCTTTATTTTATTATTATAAATCTCATCTATATTGGGAGTTTTCAGTATTTCTCATTTTTATCCTCCACTTTGTTTTGGCATTTCCTCTTTCTTTTCCCTTGATTATTCTTACAAGAGGTCAGTCTAACTTATAAGGAAGATATATTGTTTTTGTTAATCTCTCTTTTATTTTCCATTTAACTTATTTCTATCACTATTTTTATTATTTCCTTATTTCTTGTTACTCAGGATTTACTTTCAAAAGTTTTTCTTGACTGGAATGCTTAGATCAGTTTTTTAAGTATTCCAATCTGTCATCCAACTGCTGCATCAGCAGTCAGCACCCTGATTCCCATGCTAGGTCAAACCAGTCTTCAGTCTACCCATGGGTTTCTCATATTTCTTGTTTTGTTTTAAATTTTTATTTTGTTATTATTAGTGCCTGGAATGCTGTTGTTTCCCTTAAGATGATTTTAAGGGAAGTCAGCAGTCTGGGCTAATTCACCAACTTGGTAAGAACCAGAAATTAAAAATAATTTCTAATGTTTATATTTAGGTTCAGAATTTAGCATTCTTCCTCAAAAGTTTCTCTCCCGTTAATAGAATCTTCCACTCTATCAGGTGATATTTTAAATGTCAATATATACGGTAGAGTTATTTATTCTATTTTCTAAGGAAAAAAACACAACTTAAAAACCCAGAGCACTGCTCAGCTGCTGTGGCTCAGTGGTTGAGCGTCAACCCAGGAACTAAGAGGTCATGTTCCATTCCAGGTCAGGGCACATGCTCGGGTTTGGGGCTCAATCCCCAGTAGGGGGTGTGCAGGAGGCAGACTATCCATGATGTTTCTCTCTCATCGATATTTCTATCTCTCTCTCCCTCTCCCTTTCTCTCTCTCTGAAAATTAATTTTTAAAAAAATCTAAAAAATAATCTGAGAAAAAATAAATATTAAAAAAAGAAAGAGAACATTTCTGTCCAAATTCTATATTTTCAATACAGTCATGGGATATATGGATAGATTGAAGTGCTTTCTGAACCCCTGAAACTCCAAATCTAAACACCATCCAAAAAGTCTAGGTTATTAGTGGTCTAATCTCTTGGGTGTTCTTATCTCACTGTAAGAACCTCTATGCATGGGCTGAGGTAATTAGTAAAATTACTGTTAGGATTACCAGGGATAGGATTTTAAAGGTTTTTTATCAAGTAGGAAAATCTGGCCTACAAAATATATAAATCAAATGACAGAAAAGTTTAACTTAGAGCATTTCTTTTCTGTCTTCAACAGTGGAATTAATCACATTTGCCTGTGTATAAATAAGGTCTAAAATATGAAATTTGAATAAAAAAATAAACCGTAATAAAAATATATTTTATTTCATATATGGGTTGTTTAAATGATAATACATTACATTTTTAAAAAGTTTAACGCAATAGAAAGTGTATCTCCGTAAATGTACTTATTTGGTATTCCCAATAGCTCTGAAGTTAAAAAATATAGTGTACATTTAAATATAGAAGAAAAAAAGTTAAATAACTTGCATAACCTAACACAGTAGAAATGTTTTGTTTGGGTCTGGGACTAGAGCCTACATGTTACTTACCTATTTTTTTATTTGATACTTAGCTTTTCCACCATGCTGTGAAATAAGACAGGCAAAGAGAAGATAAAGTTGGGTTAAGCCAGCAAAGAGGAAGGTTGAGAAAAAGGAGAATAAAGGAAAAATGTTTTACCTAAGGAGCTCCTCCAAAACACATAATATTCTATTAAATTCTTGTTTATCTTTATCGAAATATACTCTGTGATCAAATGTATGTATTTTCTAGAGTTTTAACACCTACAGTTCCAATACACGGACTTAAGAAATAGGGATTAACACTATGTTTTTTAATGCAAGCTTGTAACTCTTTAATAGTCAAATATTGTCTGTTTTAATTATAACATAATCAAATTTCTACCTATAATTGAGAAGCTGAAATAGTCTTATTATTCTGTCTTTTCTCCACTTTAACAGTGCAAACCTGTAGTTTTTGCTTTAGAAAGTGAGTCATGTAGAATAGCCCTAGCCGGACTGAAGGGTACCGGGTTCGATTCTGGTCAAGGGCACGTACCTCGGTTGCAGGCTCTATCATGTGTACAGGAGGCAACCAATTGATGTGACTCTCTCACAGTGATGTTTCTCTGTGCCTTTCTCTGACCCTTCCACACTCTCTAAAAACCAAAGGAAAAATATCCTCGGGTGAGGATTATTAAAAAAAAAAAGAAAGAAAGAAAGAAAAAGAAAGCGAGTCAGACCATTGTGGACACTCATAAATGAAATTGTAACTACTTTGGGACTATGAAAAAGAGCACTTGGTTCTAAAAGGGTCTTCTACACAGTGGTCTTAGGCTGCTATTTGTTCATTGTCCTGAAGGGAAGATATAAGCACATACCATCATTTCAATATCATGCTCCCTAAGAAAGGGGGGAAAGAAGAGATATACAGAATCTAAACATGGTCTCTGGAATTTGTGCATGGGTATTCAAAAACAAACAAAAAGTAAAGCCCTAAACTATAATTAAGCTCTCAAATTTCAAGAGAAAAAATAGTGTAATAGAAAGTTACTCGCAAAATTATATCAATAAATTTTAAGCTGCATAGTAATTCATGTATATCAGAGTACATTTCTACCTTTTTTTCAAGGGAGATTCATTTTTCTTTTTCACAGGGCTCAAAGTTCAAGTTGGCTGGGAGGAGAGTGGGATGGAAAAAGGCACCAGTGGGGAGAAATCTGAGCCTAAAGGAGGACAAGAGCTCACCTTTGTGGGCTCGACCTACAGAGACTCCCATCAGAAAGAGGTGAGAAAATTATACCCAACTTTTATAGCTGAGAAATGCTAACAACTATCCCAAGTAATATGAATACAAATGTTCCCATGTTTCCTTAAAGCAAACTGAAAGCTAATTATCTTTAACTGATATTTAGTTGAAACCATCTCATCTGCTTGGGTATGGAAATGACCTCACTCCTCGGAAGTCCAGAATTGTGTACCAAAGCAAAACATGGAGACAGATACTGCAGGAAATGATGAAGTGATGTTGCCAAGAGAGAAGTTGTTAAACATTTTAATAATTATTTATGCCACAGCTCTGGGAAGTATAGAGATATTTTCTTTCATTAAAAGATAACCCATGACCTAAATATAACTTAGTATTAGCCTAATGACTCTATGAGAAAGACAGGAAATTGAAAAAACTAAAAGTCAAAATTCCACATGGTAAAGAACAATTCTAAATTTTTCTACATAACTTTAATAAAAGAACAGCAATATTGCATATAGAATCTTCCTCCCAAGGCTAATGAAATTGTATTGGATGAAATATACAAGTAGAGGACTAGACTTGATCATATCTAATTCCCTTCCATTTCTAGAATTATGTGAATAAAATCCTTTGAACTTACCTAAATATTTTGGATAAAAATATTCCTAGAAAGAAAGAAAAATAAATATGTTATCTTAGAAAGTTAAATTTCACTATAGAGTTAAAACAATTTTAAAATGTGTTTTTACTTTAAAGATGCAAATATGTGGGGAGAGGAGAGGAGGGGTGTAGGTGATTGTGGAGGAGGGTATAGGGGGGATAAATGGTGAAGGGGAAATTTTTAAAATATATATGTTTTTAAAGATGCAAATAAGTTACATACAATTGTCATTTCCACATTATAAGATTTTTTTCTATAGAAAAATATACTAGGAGTAGATAACTAATAACATTAAGCTAATAAGATGCTTAGTCTTAAGGCAATATTAATCTATTAAATTATGCTTCAAAAATTTCTAATCTGAAAACAGGTTCTATTGAAGCTATCAAATGTAATCATATATGTCCCCTTTTTGTAAATTCTTTATTTTTCCCAGAGAGATTAGATAGCCATTTGTCACATTTCATGCCATGCCGATTGCACATACCAGATCCAATGATGAGTAACACTGACATCATCTGAACTGAATTGGACATTTATCTTTTAGCATCATGGGTACAAGGAATACCTTACTTATTAATTGGTTATGTACCAAAGGTTTGTCTGTAAATCCGTAATTTGGACTAAGAAATATACTTCACCAGAGAGAGAAAATGTTAAAAATGATTTCTAATGGTAAGGTTCTCAGGCTGGTTCACAAAAGCCTTCTTAAGCCATAATATATCTAACGTGTAACATTAGAAGCATAAGAACACCCCATGAGAACCCAATGTTTCTACACAAAAACGTAATGAAGTGCAAAATATAACTTCATCCAGCACAGAATCAAAAGTCTTCACTGTTTCTTTCTCTCACATATAAACCTACACAACACATCTACTCATTTATAAGGATAGGATCCCCCATCAAGTATTTCAGACAGCTGTGTCTTCTACAGAACAGAAGCCAGGAGGATAAGCAACAATGAATGGGTTCAAAGGGAGGTTATATGATGGCTGAAAGGAATATATTAGGGGTAATAGGGAGGTAAACAATGGGTAGAGATTGGGAATGTGAATTAGGGTATTAGGGACATGGACAGCGAGTGGATGGGGCAGGATGGAAGTGAGAAGCAGTAACAAATGTTTTTCTTTCCTTTTATTTCTCCCATTTCTTCATTTTATCTGCCATATCTTTCTCTTTTGCCAATGAGACCACTGTCAGAATGAGTGGAGGAGAGAAAAAACATTCATGAGTTCCCTTCCCCACTATCTTCCCTTCACTCCATTATGGTCTTTGGCCTCACTCCCCATTTGCTACTCAGATGCTAACATAATCAAGTATTTATGTATGAGTGATACAATATGATATCTCAGCCATGCACGATTGCTTTAAAACATTCCAGCAAACAAAACAAAATTAGAGTGGGCATAGTAGAAAACAGGCAAAATAAGTATGGTAGATTACTGATCATTGTTGAAGTGGAGGGAGGATATATTGGGGTTTATTATATTGTTCTCTGTACTTAGGTATATATTTTAAATTTCTATAATAAAAATAAATGTCTGTGTGTGTATCTATTTCCTAAAAAATAAGAATACTCTGTATATTGTGTGGAATAAAATATTTTCCTCTTGCCAAGTGCTTATCCACAAAGCAACTGAATTGAGAGAAACATTTTGCTTCAATCCCAGAGAGTATTAAAAATGAATCTTTAGGTACCTTGGAAAAAATTCCTTTTGAACCTATAAAGGTAGGTGGAGGTAAACGAATTAAAGAGAACACAACTTGTTACTGTCTTGGACAAGTTCTCCAACTATAGAGAGGATTCTTCCTCGTTATCTCACGGTCCTAAGAGCCATGGGAGAGGTAAAGGAGGGTCTTTGTATATATGTTCTTCCTCATTTCCTTTTGGTTATGTGGTTCATCTCAGAAAAGAAAATATCTGAGGTAACCGTGAAGGTTATCAAACTTGAATTCTTAGAGGCACTATTTATACTGCTACCTGCAAGATATTTTGGAGAACATCCTCTCCTGGAAAATAAGAGGACTAAAAATAAGGTCGTATTTCAACATATTTAGGGATGTTTATGATTAGATTTTTGTAAACTAACTTGGAAAAATTAATACACTAAGATGTAAATTCTAACCCTAGGCATGACTGATGATATAAAATGGCTCAGGAAAGTTCTCAAGGATTTATGGAATAAATTAAAATATACTCAGGAAACACAGTGCTGAGTGAATTCTTCAGTAAGGATTCACTGAGTACCTATTGTATACCAAGCTCTAGATTAAAGGCTGGTTAAAAATGCCAGTGGAGAGATTTAATTAAGTATAGTGATAACAATGCAATCACATGTTGGTACCCACACATGTCTGTACATGTGCGCATATAAACATGCACACACATTATATTTAAGATGTCTTCCCTCCCTACCCCATATTACCAAGTTATGGTTGGAAGAAAGTATTTACAAACCATGAGGTTGATACTATTTGCTGGTAGTATTTAATCCATCTATAATTAAATTATAGATTGGTTAGAGCACATTGCTTTTGGCAATAGTGTCTTCCTGACTAGTCCACCTTCCTTTAAGGTATTTCCTTCTGAAATACTTCAGTGGTTACATGTGAAATGTGATATATACACAATCATTTAACGTTACAAAGGAACACAGAGGAACAGACTCAAGCTGGAACTGTTCTGACTATAATTGTATGACTAGCTGTGCTAACATTAATTTTCACGAGCTCTTACCGTTTCAGGGTAATTTTCAAAGATCTCCCTGGCTTCTTCTTTATTGCACAGTTCTTCGATGCACTCTCTTTCAAGATTACCCGCTTTGACTTCTTCAAAAGGAGAATTTGCTCTGCGTTTCCTAACCAGAACTTGTGAAGCATGTTGCTTTGACAAAACTGAAGGAAAAAAATAAGTTTATATAAAGAAATATTTCATTTCTACACCTAAATATATTATTTTTTAAACAATCCTATATAATAAAAGCCTAACATGTTAAGTGTCCGACCGTTCATTCGACCATTCGACCAGTCACTATGACATGCACTGACCACCAGGGGGCAGATGCTCCAACCAGTAGATTAACTTGCTGCTGGGGTCCAGATGATCTGGACTGGGTGAGATGAGCCAGACATGCCCTGGAGTCCTCCCGCGGTCTCTCCCTGGCCCCAATCATGCACCGGTGGGGTCCCTTGTCCTAGCCTGTGCCCTCTCGCAATCCAGGACCCCTTTGGAGATGTCAGAGAGCTAGTTTTGGCCCAATCCCTATAGGACAGACCAAAGGACAGGCCTCTAGTGATAATTAGAATCATTTTCTGCCTGTGAATTGTATGACATTTAAAATCAGTATGGTTGAACTGAAAAAAAAGTGCAGATATATAGCACTTTGATAACAACTCAAAGAACAGGCTTTGTGTTCAGCTACAGCACTAATATAATGATCTACACAAATTTTTCACGCTCCTGCTGGAGGTCATACATACCAGATGATACTTCTGTTTATCTTATAACTACATTGGAAATAGCATCATGCTGAAATGACTATGTCAAAAGTCATAGCTATCCCATCTTGAAAGCTACTTTCTTAATTTTAATGAAAAACTCACATGATCGCTAAAGCAGAAGTATAGTCTAATCAGCCACTTAAAATATATTTAATAGGCTAACACAATTATTCATACAAACAGGAAGATAAAAATTCATAGTAAAAGCAAATCCATACAGAAGACTCTAGAATCCACAGAGACTAATCCTAGCATGCCTTCTATGACCTTCATCCTCTAATGACAGGCATTTCAATCCTAACAGAAATGCTCCCATTTCTTTGCTCCCCTTGACACAGTTGTCTATATTTATAGTCCCCACATCCTGTCCTCCCATTCTTTCACACTCACACCAATCAGACTTTTGTGTGTGACTTTACCATGCTGCTTTTATCAAGGTCATGATACGAATGCTAAAGGTTAATTATCAGTCCTCATCTTCCATGACCTACAAGTATTATTTGACAGCCTTGATTATTGCTTCATGGACACAATATTTAAACCTAACTTACAGGTCATAAGGCAGTTTTCATTATTCTTATATCTCATTGACCAGACCCCTTTTACTGATCTCTCAATATTGGTTATTTGAGGTTTCATGGCTATATCCTAATGATACATTATATCTCTAGTTCAAGCCTCCCTCCTCACTTCAGATCATATGTCTAATTGGCTATTGGACATCTCTTGGATGACCAATAAAAATCTCAAATATGGCATCATAAAAGTGAACTTTTAATTTCCACACTCCATCTGACTGCTTCCACTTGCCCTCTCAGTTGATGGTAACTTCTAGAGCTCAGACAAAATATCTTGAAATAATCCTTCATTCCCCCTTCCTCCTTTCCCCACCTCAAATCCCAATTCTACATCATCACAAAATCCTCTCAGCTTTCTCTTCAGGACTTATAAAACAGCCCTAGCCAGTTTTGCTCAGTGGATAGAGCACTGGCCTGCGAACTGAAGGGTCCTAGGTTCGATTCTGGTCAAGGGCACATATCTCGGTTGCAGGCTCCTCCCTGGCCTTGGGCCCTGGTTGGGGTGTGTGCAGGAGGCAACCAATCAATGTGTTTCTCTCACATTGATATTTCTCTCGGTCTTTCCCTCTCTTTTCCACTCTCTCTAAAAACCAATGGAAAAATATCCTGGGGTGAGGATTAAAAATAAGTAAATAAATAAATACTTATAAAATATATGATCACTTCTCACCACTCCAACAGTTATTACTGGTATATGTTTTCATTTTAAAACTTCCATAATTAAATTAATAAAACATCTTCTTTAACCAGCTATGAGTCAAGATTTAAAAAATCAGGCAACACTATCTGTGGCACTTGAATATGTGAAAAAGATTAGTTTTTACAAAGTTATTTAAAATTTTGGGAATTTCTTTAGTTGTCATTTCCAGTTTGAGATATGATTGATATATAACACTGTATTAGTTTTAGGTGTACAATGTTTTATATCATTATATATAATTATATATATATCATTAATTAATATAATTAAAAATGACTAATGTATTACATTTTCCTATTTAGTATTATAACACTTATTTTATTGTTTAAAAATATTTAATGGCATCATATAAAGAATATGTAAGAAAAAAAAGAAGGCAAAGAAAAAATTTTTAAATAGTTAAATAACAACAAAAATGACATAACAAAATTCATTATAACTATATATATATATATATATACTCTTACCACAATAAGTTTAGTTAACATCTATCACTTCACATAGTTTCAATTTCTTTTATTTTTTAGCTTTATTTTTATTGTCAACACTATTACAGATGTCCCCATTTTCTCCCCTTTGCCCATCTCCTTCCAGCCCCAGCCCCTGCACTGCCCTCTGGCTATCACCACATTGCTGTCTCTATGGGTTATGCATATATGTTCTTTTGCTAATCTCTTCACCTTCTTTCACCCAGTCCCCCTCTCCCCCCTCATTTCTGACAGCTATCAGTCTGTTCCATGTTTCCATGCCTCTAGACCTATTTTGTTCATCCGTTTATTTTGTTTATTAGATTCCACATATAAGTAGGATTATATGGTATTTGTCTTTCTTTGACTAACTTATTTCACTTAGCATAATACTTTCCAGGTCCATCCATGCTGTCACAAAAGGAAAGATTTCCTTCTTAAAATTTAAGGAATTTAACTAATTAATATTATTCATTATTGTGACAAACAAATATTATGTAAGATTTGTCCACCTTTAAAAAATGATTAATATAATTAAAAACAAATACTGCCCTCCCTTGCAGGCCGGGTGCCTCCCAACTGCCCTCTCCTGCTGGCCATCTTGTGGTGGATCTTGTGTCCACATGGGGGCAGGATCTTTGACCACATGGGGGAAGCTATATTGTGTGTTGCAGTGATGATCAATCTGCATAGTTCTCTTTTATAGATAGGATAGAGGCCTGGTAAGGGGTGGGGGCCAGCTGGTTTGCCCTGAAGGGTGTCCCTGATCAGGGTGGGGTTCCCTTGGGGCGTGGGGCGGCCTGAGTGAGGGGCCTGTGGTGGTTTGCAGGCGGGCCACGCCCCCTGGGATGCAAGCGGAGACCCTGGTATATGTATTACATTTTCCTATTTGGTATTATAACACTTATTTTATTATTTAAAAATATTTAAAGGCATCATATAAAGACTATGTAAGAAAAAAACAGAAGGGAAAGAAAAAATTTTAAAATAGTTGAATAACAACAAAAATTACATAACAAAATTCAACATCAAGCAACAGATTGGAGAGAAATATCTACATCATATAGCTGACTTCTAAGCTCCAAGGGCCCTTCCTTTGCCTTTATAACTTGTTTCCTAAGCCCATTTCTTCTACAGATTACTTCTACCTCTTGTGATTTTCCAAATAAATGTTCTCTGATAGTTTTAATCTCAATTGTGAATACTTTCCTAGCCAGAACTCAAGGACCAAGGTTGCTAAACCCAGGTCCAGTCTGACCCCACTGGGCTAACACCTAGTGCCAATTTCACTACCCACAATGGAAATAAAGGGATCTCAATGGCTCACAGGGGGAAGGCTAAGTAAATATAAGGCTTTCCTCTTCAACTCTCTTGGATTAACCTTGAAGGTCTGCCAAACTCTCAATCTTGCCACCCTCCTACCAATAAATACAGAAACCCAAGTCACACTCCGATCCATAGAAACTACTGAACAATTATATTCAAGCAGGCCTGACATAAAAGATGAACTTTTACCTCATATTGAAGCAGAATAGTTTATAGATGGCAGAAGTTTTATACAGGACTAGAGGCCCGGTGCATGAATTCGTGCACGGGTGGGGTCCCTCGGGGTGGCCTGTGGGGATTGGGCCCCAGCTCATGCCCCCAGGCTCACAACCCAAGCTCGCACCCCCCAGCCTCACAGCTCCGCCTGGCACCCCACCGTGGCCTGGTGCCACACCCTCACCTGCTCCACCATCCCACCTGCAGGTCGATTGATTGGGGCTGGGCCTCCTGCCCAGCTGCCTCAGCACCTGCGAGCGGGGTGGTGGCCCCGCCCCCCGCTGCCACCACTGGTCTTTGTGTGAAGGGCAATTGGTGGGCGACTGGGCACCCACTCGCATCCACCTTGACCTGGTGCCACTCGCTCACCTGCTCCACCATCCCACTGCGGTCCCACTCTTGTCGGGGCCCATCAGGGCCAGCAGTGCCTCTACTGCCGCCCATTGCCAGTGCCATGTCGCCGATGCCCGCCATGTTCCACACTGCCCCCTGGTGTCATAGTGAGCGGTTGAACTTCCGGTTGAACAATTTGCATATTAGGCTTTTATTATATAGGATGGGGTTAGAAAGTCTGGGTATGCCATTAACTGTCTTCAGGAAACAAGGGGCAAAACCTCTGTCTCCCACTACTTGGGCCCAAAAAGCTGAACTCATAGCACTCACTGGGGTCTTTACAATTAGAGGAAAACTTCTGTTCCCCAACTTCCCTCAGCCCCTAGAAGGCCCCTCCTACACCACAGAGGAAGTCTCTTGGGCCTTACAACATGAAATACAATTGTCTTGATCCCAACTACAACCAGACAGAAGGGCCCACATCAGATCCTACGAAGCACCCCAATTCCAGTAAAGCTCACAGAGATAGCCAGTTGGGCTCACTTATCTCAAATTTAACCTTTTTCTTGTGAGTTCCCACAGGAACTACAACCTAAGACCTATTTTTGTGACCCATCAAGGACCTCAAACTCCTCTTCAATAAACAAAAATATGTTACAGATAATATAATAACTAATCTTCTTGTCACCTTTTGGATACAACAATACCATGTCAAGATGATGACACTTCAGAGAGTCCAGCACATCCCTATTTTAAAAAAATCAGCCAACAGCCTCTCTGTTCCCATGCCAGATCCCATTCCCTTTTTCTCCTCAGATCAGGCAGGGAGAGACTTCCAAACCCTACAGAGGCAGGGACCACAACCCTTATCAGCAGGAAGTAGTTACTGAAGACATACCATCCTCCCTCATAAACCCTAAAGGATTTTAGGGATAGAAGCTTCTAAGGGGGTAATGAGGTAGAATAGTAAGAAACTAGGGAAATCCCTTGACAAGTGGAATAAGGGAAACTGAGGCAAAATAAACAAGGCCAAACGATTTGAGCAATTTACAGCCAGCTAATGAATCACAAGGTTTTATCTTCCTAACCAAGGACACTTAGGAGCAAATGGTTTACACATTCCAGATAGTCCCAGGGCAGAATGGCCTCAGTTCTGGTCCTTCTTCAATGACATTCTTTGAAAATAAAACTAATCATAAAATAACTCCTGACCCCTCTATACCCACATTTTGATGAAGCAACATATTGGAGGACACACCTAGAAAGCTAATGAATATTCTATAAGACCCTCACTGAGATCACCTCTAGAATACCCCTGATTAAAGAAATATAAAAATCATCAAGATAAAGGACCCACAGCATATTCTAGCCCCGTGGTCAGCAAACTGCGGCTCGCGAGCCACATGAGGCTATTTGGCCCCTTGAGTGTGGCTCTTCCACAAAATACCACGGCCTGGGCGAGTGTATTTTGAAGAAGTGGCGTTAGAAGAAGTTTAAGTTTAAAAAGTTGGCTCTCAAAAGAAATTTCAATCATTGTACTGTTGATATTTGGCTCTGTTGACTAATGAGTTTGCTGACCACTGTTCTAGCCCATCCATGCCTTGTATCTCTGCTCTCTATCTCCTAAACTCTAAGAGACCCCATGAGACTTGCAACCAGGGGAGCATCAGGCAGCAATGGCTCATCTCAGACTCACCCCCTGAACCTGTAGCCAATGCCCCCTTGTTTCTCTGAATTCCTAGTGAGTTCACTTCTGTCACTGCAACGTTTATTTCTTAGTAAGCCAAAGCAACCCCGCCTAGGATCTCTCCTGTTTGCTTCTTCCATCTAAGCCCTTCCTTCGTTTCACAGTCCCCAGTTGTAATAAATGTACTCTCAAAATCACTTGGACTCATATTGTGAAATCTTTCCTGCATGAAGTCAAGAACCCAAACACTATTGGCCAACTCAAGGCAGACCCACCCCAGGCCTAGACCACATCCAGTAATACTTTGGCCTAAAGAATAATAAAGCTAACAATATAAAACTAACTTTGTCTAAATAAATTTTGACTAGATTTGAATGTTTATGTCCTATTTCATGCAGTTTCAACCCAATAATGCTTCAAATTGGCATGACACTTAATAATTTTCAAAGTTTATGTTAATTATTTCATTTGATCCTCACATAAATAATGAAATAAACTACAGGTTAGAATTATTCTCATTTTCTTATTGAAGATATCAAGATGGAGAAAGGTTACATGATTTGACCAAGGTCATAGAGCTATGAAGTGGTGCCAATGGGATAGGAATTTTAATATATATATTTAAGGAAGAACCAACATGGTGAAGTAGGTAAACGCTAGAACTTGCTGCCTCCCACAACCACATCAAAATTACAACTAAAATACAGAACAACCATCATTCAGAACAGCCTGAAATCTGACTGAATGGAAGTCCTACAACTAGAGAAGTAAAGAAAGAACATCAAGACTGATAGAAGGGGTGGAGGCACAGAACAGGCTGGCCCCACACTCACGTGTGGCTTTTCTGTTTTGTTTGTTTTTTGTTTTTCAACTGGGAGGAATATCATGGCTGCAGAGGCCTCCCATGAGAGCAAAGGGTCCCAGCCCCACACCAGACCCCTAGCCCAAGGTTCCAGAGCTGGGAAGAGAAGTCCCCTTAATTTGGGGCTGTAAAAACCAGCGGGGATTGGGCCTCAGTGAAGCTGAGGCTGTAGAGCCTCAGAGTTCCTCTTAAAAGGTTGGCGCATGAACTTACAAGGTCCCACTTCCTCCAGTACTGGGGGGTTGCTTTGGGGGATCCAGGGACATACAGGGAGGAACTGGATTGTCTGGCATTGGGGCAGGAACTTGGGGGCAGCATTCTCCTAGACTGGGGTGCTTGAAGGGGTTATTGTTCCTGTGCTGGGATCTCCCCATTGCAGAGCTGACTGACAGCTATATCTGAGTTTCCATAAGCATGGCCCAAACTGTTCACTCCACCCTGGTGATCCCCTGAGACCCTGCCCCATCCAATTTGCAGCC
This sequence comes from Eptesicus fuscus, assembly GCF_027574615.1. NCBI lineage: Eukaryota > Metazoa > Chordata > Mammalia > Chiroptera > Vespertilionidae > Eptesicus > Eptesicus fuscus. Next base: position 86,108,969 of record NC_072475.1, on the reverse strand, counting down.
CACCCAACCTGTTTGCCGAGGCTTTTCCATATGAGTGGCCTGTCCAAGCTCAGCCTTCAGTCTTTTTAAAAAACCTCCCAAACAAGCAGCAACTGGCTTCAGCATGCCCCAAACCTATCAATAAGAAGCCCAAGACCCAGCACCAGCACCAGCCTGCCTTGCTTCACAGCTGGGCCTCACCTGAGCACTTCCAAACCCAATACCAATAGGAGGAATCTGAAAATCTCTCTGTAGCTCCTGCTGGGTGCCCAGGCAGTGGCTGACTTTGTGCCTACCTGGAGACCCAAGAGACAACGCACCCAGTGGACAGCTTCAGACCACATCAGATTACAACTCTACACATCCACAAGTAGCACACTCAAGGGGCAGACTCAATGAGCACCAAAGCCCCACAGAAGCAAGTCCTGCTCCATAGGGGTGTTTCCTACAGCCAGCAGCTCTTCTGCTGTAGTTGCAGCTGGTTCTCATAGCCAATTGGCCTGGAGGTCAATTTCTCCCAGTGATGCCAACAGCAATCAAGGCTCCACTACAACAAGAATGTACAAACACCCCACACATGGGTGCAACTAGAGGGCCCAGCTCAGATGACTGGGGAGGCTGAGCCACTGGATTCTATTAGACACACTACTATCACATGATCTCTACCAATTCCAGGAGACATAGCAGCTCTACCTAATATATAGAAACAGACACAGCGAAGCAGCCACAATGTGGAGACAAAGATACATGTCACAAATGAAAGAAATGGAAACAAGCCAACTACTAGTACAGAATTCAAAACAACGGTTATAAGGTTGCTCAAGAATCTTAATGAGAGCTTCAAGGGACTTAGTGAGATTTTCAAGAATCTAAGTGAGAATTTCAAAGGCATAATAAAAACCACTCAGAAATTAGCATACACTAACTGAAATAATGAATAATTTACAGGGATTCAACAATAGAGTAGAGGATTCCAAGAATCAAATAAACAATTTGGAATATGAAGAAGCAAAAAACACCCAATCAGAAGAGCAAAAAGAAAAAAGGATCCAAAAATATGAAGAGAGTATAAGGAGCCTCTGGGACAACTTCAAGTATACCAAGATTCAAATTATGGGAATGACAAAAGGAGAAGAGAGAGAGCAAGATATTGAAAAGCTATTTGAAAAAATAATAACAGAAAACTTCCCCTACCTGGTGAAAGAAATAGTCTTACAAGTCCAGGAAGCACAGAGAGTCCCAAACAAGAGGAACCCAAAGAGACCTACACCAAGACACATCATATTTAAAAGGCCAAAGGTTAAAGACAAAGAGAGAATCTTAAAAGCAGCAAGAGAAGCCCTAGCTGGTTTGGCTCAGTGGATAGAGTGTCAGCCTGAGGACTGAAGGGTCCCAGGTTTGATTCTGATCAAGGGCACATGCCCAGTTGTGGGCTCAATGCCCAGTAGGGGGCATGCAGGAGGCAGCCGATCAATGATTCTATCTCATCATGGATGCTTCTCTCTCTCTCCCTTTCTCTCTCACTCTCTCTCTCTCTCTCTCTCTCTCTCTCTCTCTCTCTCTTCTCTGAAATCAATAAAAATATATTTTTAAGAAAAGCAGCAAGAGAAAAGCAATTAGTTACATATAAGGAAGCACCCATATGACCATCAGCTGATTTCTCAACAGAAACTTTGCAGGCCAGAAGAAATTGGCAAGAAGTATTCAAATTGATGAATAGCAATGACCTTCAACCAAGATTACTCTACTCAGCAAAGCTATCATTTAGAATTGAAGGTCAAATTAAACTTTTGTTTGACCCAGTGATCCCACTTCTGGGAATACATCCTAAAAACCCCAAAACGCCAATTGAAAAGAATTGGATTTTCTACAATAGCTAAGATTTGGAAACTGCCCAAGTGCCCATCAGTAGATGAATGGATAAAAAAGCTTATGGGACATTTACACTATGGAATACTATGAAGCTGTAAAAAAGAGGAATCTCTTATCCTTTGGGACAGCATGGATGGACCTGGAAAACATTATGCTAAGTGAAATAAAACAAACTGAGAAAGACAAATATCACATGATCTCACTTATTTGTGGAATCTAATGAACAAAAGGAATTGACCAACAAAATAAGAACCAAAGCAGGAAGGCATGGAACAGACTGACATATCTCGATGTGGGGTTGAGGGGATGAGAAGAGATAAACCAAAGAACTTATATACTTATATACATGGCCCACGGACATGGGCAATAGGGTGATGAAGACTTGGGGGGTAGGTAAAGGCTTGGAGGAAGGGGGGAAAGGGGAGAGGAACAGGAGATATCTGTAATACTATCAACAATAAAAAAATACATTTAAAAATAAATAAATAAAAATAAATGTTAAAAAAAAAAAAGAATTGAAGGTCAGATAAAGAGCTTCATGGACAAGAGAGAGCTAAAGAAGTTCATCATCACCAAACCAGTATTATGTGAAATGTTGAACGGCATTCTTTAAGAAGCAGAAGAAGAAGATAAAAAATCCTAATATCTAAAGAGCCAGGGGGCAGAGATTGCACCATTTTGAAGGGGAGAGTGGCGGTGATCTGAAGTCCAAACTTATCTTCAACCGGGGAGACCCTCAGATACCTCCCAGGACCCTACAACCACAACCCCCAGGGACCAGCTACCTCAGCTGCAAACCCAGGAATACCAAGACTCCAGCCTCTCCAACCACGGGTGCCTAGAAAGTTTGTCCAGGAGGAGACAAAGTGGCACGAGGACGCGGATGACCCTTGCACCTTCTCACAGAGCAGAGAGAAGGTACAGCCAAATCGATTAATATCCACCCAGAATTGGCGAATTAACCACAGCTTGTGAGAAATCCGTGGACAGTGAGGAAATTCGTGGATGGAAAGGTCAGCTATCTCCTAGAGAGAGGTGAGATCTGGGGTCTAGGTTGGATGGAGAAACGTGCATGAAACAGGAGATATCTGTAATACTATCTGAAACACACGCAGCAGCACTAGAGTCTCAAAGGAAGATTGTGCCCCACAAAATACGCGCTGTTGGGGTAAGTGTAGGCCTTGAATGTGGAAAAGGGGTCCATAGGGCTGCGGGAAGAAGGAGACTATAGAAATTAACCCACGGCAGGGTTGGGCACAGGAGGGCAGTCTGGAGTTCTGCCAGTGCGCCGGCTGCAGAGTGCCAGGGGAAGACGCAAGTCTGCGTGCATCCTGTGGCTTTTTTCTTTTCTTTTCTTTTTGTTTTTTAAATCCTTGCTTCTGATTACTAAACCCAGTACATAGGATCTTCCAATTAAAAAACACTCACCGAGACTGCAGGGGAAAGCTGTTTTTGTGGAACCTGGAGAACAGAGTGTGGAGAAATGAACAGAAAGCCAGCTCTAGGGCAGTCCATCCCTCTAACCCAGCATTAAGTGCAGCAGGGAAAGCCATCTAAACACTGGGTAGGGGAGGAGCCTTTAAGCCCCAGATATCAATACAGAAACACGGCCACCCAGGGGTTGTATCAGAAATTGACTCTTGTGTGAATGCAACTAAAGGCAGACTAAGAAACAAAGAGCTCCCGACTGCATGAAAAAAGGATTGTGGCTTATGATGCAGAGGAGGTGTGGAGCGCAGGGAACTCCAATACTGTGCTGTCTACCTGACAGGAAACAGACCTGCCAAACAGAACAGTAGAGGAAGTGAATGACCTTCAACTACTTCACATTTTTAATCTTTTACTTGAGAAACTAATTTTTTTCTTTCTCACCTGATTTTACTTTCAATTATATTTTTGTTTTTAATTACTATTATTACTACTATTATTTTACTGTTTTTACGTTTTATTTTTTTATTTTGGAATTAGTGTTCTACATTCTATTTTTATTTTTCCTGTAGCATCATTTTACTCTATCTCAATTTTTCCTTTATACCAACACTCTCTTCCTCACGTTCCCCTTTTTCCCTGTTTCTCTTACACTGTTCCTGCTTTAGTTTTTCTCTATATTTTCTTTTTACTCCCTGTTAAAAATTGATCTTACTCATACATCTAATTTCTGTTCCCCTGTTCCAAGCCCATACACACTTTTCCCTTTCTTCACTATCCAGATTATCTGTTACTTCCCTTTTGTTTTTGTTTTTTTTGTTTTGTGTTGTTTTGTTTTGTTCTTTTTTCTTTCTTTTTTTTTACTTATTTGTCTTTTTCTTTCAGTCTTGTTAATGTCTGATTATTGATTACTTTGGTTTTTATTGCTTGTTTGTATTTTTGGGGGGTTTTTCTTTTGTTGTTTGTTTGTTTTTGTTGTTGTTGCTGTTTTTTTGCTTCTGTTATTCCTTTCCTCACTTGTTCTCTTCTTCTACTAATAGCTTAACTAATTACAATCACAAACTCAGGCCTAGCTAATCTCTATTCTCCTTTTCCAATAGTATATGAATACATAGGTAGATAGATTAAAGAAGGGGGAAAGTTTTATATATATATGTGTATATATATATATATATATATATATATATATATATATATACACACACACATATACACACACACACACACACACACACACACATCCTATCTAATAAAAGAGTAATATGCAAATTGACCATCACTCCAACACACAAGATGGCTGACCCTATGTGGTCAAAGATGGCTGCCCCCCATGTGGACACAAGATGGCTGCCACAAGATGGCCAGCAGGGGAAAGCAGTTAGGAGGGACCAGGCCTGAAAGGAAGGGCAGTTGGGGGTGATCAAGCCTGCAGGGGAGGGCAGTTAGGGGTGACCAGGCCAGCAGAGGAGAAAAGTTGGGGGCAACCAGGCCTGCAGAGAAGGGCAGTTGGGGGGGACCAGGCCTGCAGGGGAGGGCAGTTAGGGGCAAACAGTCTGGCAGGCAGAAGCGGTTAGGGGCAAACAGGCTGGCAGGCAGAAGCGGTTAGGGGCAATCAGGAAGGCAGGCAGGCGAGCAGTTGGGAGCCAGCAGTCCTGGATTGTGAGAGGAATGTCTGACTGCCTGTTTAGGCCCGATCCTACCTATATTTCCCCTTTCTTTTTTCTTCTCTTTCTTTTTGCTCTTAATCTTTTTTCCTTTTCTCAATATCATTTTTTGCACTCTTTTCTACCCCCTAACTCTCTTTTTTCTGGTGGTCACCTTTATTTGGGGTTATTAGTACTGTGAATACATTTGTGTTTGGTGCCCTGTGCACCGTGTCTTGTTGTGGTGTATTTTGTGCCTTTAAGTCAATGCAGGAGAGAGAGAGCTACATAACCAGACATCCAGAGAGGAGCGATCATAGGGAGACAAAGAAACAGTCCGCATACAAAAGAAAAGGAGGCAACACCAGAAAAGGAAGTAAACGAAATGGAGGCAAGCAATATGTCAGAGAAAGAATTCAGAGAAACGGTCATAAGGTTGCTGAAAAGAATGGAAAACAAATTCAATAGCATGTGTAAGAACCAAGAGGAAATGAAGAAGAATCAATAAGAAATGAAAAATGACATCGCTGCAATAAAGAACTCAATAGAAAGCATCAACAGTAGACTAGAAGAAGCAGAGGACCGCATCAGTGAGCTAGAAGACAAGGAAGGAAAAAAAAAACCAAGCAGAGCAGCATCTAGAAAAAAAAAAAAACACCTTAAAAAACAGGAGGAGAGCCTAAGGGAACTTTGGGACAACACGAAACGAAACATCATCCACATAATAGGGGTACCAGAAGGAGAGGAAACGGACAAAGTAAGAATCTTAAAGGCTGCCAGAGAGAGACAGAAAGTTGCCTACAGAGGATTCCCCATCAGACTAGCAACTTATTTCTCAACAGAAACACATCAGGCCAAAAGGGAATGGAATGAAATATACAAAGTCATGCAAAGGAAGGGTCTGAATCCAAGAATATTATACCCAGCAAGGCTATCAATCAAAATTGAGGGTGAAATAAGGAGCTTCACAGACAAAAAGGGACTAAGGGAGTTTATTATCACCAAACCAGCAATACAAGAAATGCTAAAGGGTATGCTGTAAAAAGAAGAAATAGGAAGGGAAGAAGGAACACCGACATAAAGAATAAAAATGGCAACAAACAAGTACCTATCAATAACTTTAAATGTAAATGGATTAAATGCCCCAATCAAAAGACATAGGGTAGCAGGGTGAATAAGAAAACATGACCCATATAGCTGCTGTCTCCAGGAAACCCACCTCAGTAGAAAGGACTCACACAGACTGATGGTGAAGGAATGGAAAAAGGTTTTTCAGATGAATGGAAAGGAAAAAAATGCTGGGGTAGCAATACCTATATCTGACAAATTAGACCTCAAAGTGAAGGCCATAACAAGAGATAAGGAACACCACTTAATATTAAAGGGAGCAATTCAACAAGAAGATATAACTCTGGTAAATATATATGCACCCAATACAGGAGCACCCAAATACATAAAAAAAACTTCTGGAGGATATCAAGGAAGAGATTGACAGCAATAGTCATAGTAGGGGACTTTAATACCCCACTATCACCACTGGACAAATCCTCTAAACAAAAAATCAGCAAAGAAACAGCAATCCTAAATGACTCACTAAATCAGATAGAATTAATTGACATCTTCAAAACATTTCACCCCCAAAGCCACAGAATATACATTCTTCTCAAGTGCACATGGATCATTCTCAAAGATAGACCACATATTGGGACACAGGCAAAGTCTCTAAAGAGCCAGGGTCTATAAGGTCCAAAACAACCAGAGGGACAACTGAACACCAGGCTGCGCATGCAGCAGGTTCAGGTGGGTGGGGACTTGTGGCAGTGGGACCGGGGGCAGGGGAGGCGGGGCCCAGCTGCTGTGAGTGACTCCTGGGTCGCTGCAGCAACCTGCCCTGAGGCACCCTCCCTGAGCTGTTTCCCACAAGGCCTGTGGGAAGATCCCGCCCTCGGAGTGCCCGAGGCGGCAGTGAGTCCTGGGTAGCCCGCAGTGGTAGTGAGTCTTGGGAGGGCAGTTATGGGCGACCAGACTGGCAGGGGAGGGCAGTTAGGGGAGACCAGGCTGGCAGGTCGGGGCAGTTGGGAGCGATCAGGCCAGCAGGAGGGGCAGTTGGGGGCAATCAGGCCAGCAGGGGGGGCAGTTTGGGTGATCAGGCCGGCGGGGGGAGGGGGGACAGTTGGGGGCGATCAGGCCAGCAGGTGGAGGTGATTAGGGGCAATCAGGCAGGCAGGCAGAATGGTTAGGGGCAATCAGGCAGGCAGGCAGAGAGGTTAGGGGTGATCAGGCAGGAAGGCAAGCGGTTAGGAGCCAGTGGTCCTGGATTGTGAGAGGGATGTCCCCTGAGGGGTCCTAGATTGGAGAGAGTGCAGGCCGGGCTTAGGGACATGCCCCCCCGCCCCGCCCCACTGTGCACAAATTTCATGCACCGGGCTTCTAGTATAAAAAATAAAATGGCAATAAATACATATCTATCAACATTTGAATCTAAAAATCAAAATAAATAAATAAGAAATCTAATGAACAAATAAACTGGTGAATAAAATAGAATCAGGGGCATGGAAGCATAGAGCAAGCTAAGGGATCTCAGAGGGAAGGGAGGTGGGCAGGAGGGATTAACCAAGGATCTTGTGTGCATATATGCATTACCTATGGACACAAACAATAGGGTGATGAAGGCCTGGAATCAGGTGGAGAGGAGTAATGGGGGGGAGGGGGACATCTTTAATACTCTCAACAATACAGACTTTAAAAATAAATAAATAAATAAACAAACAAACAAACAAGCAAATAAAAGAAGTTATCCCCATCCTCCTAGTCCAGTGCTCTTTCTTCTATGCATGCTGTCACTCAAACACCCACAATGTGCTTAATTAAAAAAAGAAAAAGAAATTGTGTGGCTGTGGAGTGGACAAGTTTGATAGCTTATAAAATAAACCCCTCCAACAGAGTGTGTTTGTAAAGGAGTCTACTATTCCTTGTCAAAAGGTATAAATATGATATCACAAATCCAAACTAAAAACTACAAAACTGTAGAATGAGAACAATATGTGGTCAGACATGCTTTTAACAGCTGGCTCAGTCTATAAGCCCCAAACATACAACCTACTGGCCTGCAGTAATGTCCAAAAAGTTCCATTTAATATCATAATAATAGCCATGGCATATAAGCAGATAAATGCTGTTTTGTTTTATCTCCTTTAATCCTAATCACAACTGCTCTAAATATATAGTAATTTTCCCATATTACACAGGAACTAAAAATCAACTGAAGTTGAGTTTAATTTTATCAAGTTCACAGAGCTGAGAACAAAGCCAAGCCTGGCTCCAAAACCTCTTCTCTTTTTGCATTACCACACGGTCTTGAATCGTTTGCTTCACTTCTTTAGATGAAGTTTTTCAAGAAAGTCCTTGTTAAAACCCAACTATGTTGCCTGAAAAGTGTTACATTCGGATTCAAACTTTTAGGTTGTAATGTTTAATTATGAGTCTTTCAAGATTAGAAGCATAACTGAATCAGCTTCTTTTTTTAACTTCTTTGAGTCATCCCCTCTCCAAAAAGTGACCACAGCCAGTTGAACAACTATGTCAATAACACAATCATTGTTCAAACACTAACTGGAATTCTCTTTTGAAATGGTCTTCACAGCCTTCAGAGGTTCCCTTTTTCTGTGGGAACAAATCTTTGTGTGTTTTTTCCAGCATAAGTTTATCTCCAAAAAAGTAATTTATCATTAAGCATATTACAGATTCTTCAGTTAAGCATCCGTAATTAGGATAGTGGAGTTAGTAATGCCTTTACTCACAGAAAAATTCCTCCACTGTTCAATTCAGTTGAACCTCGGTCAAAGGGAGCTCCTTTCTTCAGGGCCCTTTCCCACTTGGTTGTCGAAGCTTGCTACTCTCTGTTCAGGTGGGTCAGGACCATAGGTCTGCAGGTTGCCCAAAACTGATCAGTCAGATGAAGAGGAAGTAGCAGATAAAGGAGGTCCAAATCTTTAGGCTAGCTCATCCTCTGAATCACTTCCATTCTGCTCTCTTGTCCTTGAAAAGACTATTTGTACATTCCTCCCTCCAAAAGGTCATCTCTTTTTTAGTTTTGCTTTCTGTCATTCCTTTACCCAGGCCCTTATTATCTGGCATCCCAAAAATGAAAAACTGCCCCTAAAATAATGTGTCTGAGAAGAGAATCTTTTGTTTGTTTTTTGTTGTTGTTTTCCTGTTTGTTTGTTTTGAGAAGAGAATCTTTACCTAGCATTTGGGTTGTCAGAATCTTGAATCTTTGTTTCTGCTTCAGTGTGGGATGGGTTCAGGAAAAATGGCTTTCAAAGTACAAACAGAACAACTAGATAATAGTTTGAGATATAACTGTACCTCTAATGTCTCAACTGTTAAAATGGCATGTTTTCCTTAGCCAAAGCCTGAAAAAAAATATAATTGCATGTTAATATATATAAACCTTTAGTTAATAGTGATAGGAAAACATGTGACCACGTATTATAAATTTTAAGTTATCACATATTAATTAACTATAAAACTTTAATTTTTTTAAATAAATGATTCTACTACAGAAGATTTTCAATTGAGGGGGGATATTTATAAAAGTGCAGGTTGCAAATATTAAGAAAAATTCAAAGACAGACTTTTACTTGGGCATTCATCAGTCTATATAATTATTATGAACTTTCAGAAAAGCTTTTATTAGCCTTCAGAAAGAAATGCTATGTATGTATGTACAATATACATCAATTAAAAAAAAAAAAAAAAAATTTTTAAAGAAAGGTATTACCCTTGCTTTTCTCTAAATTTCACTTTTTTTTTCTTATTGAGCACTATGTTGCTGAACTCTGATTCTCTGAATGTTATTATGCTAATGGTAAGAAAAATGTAAGAAAAGGTGAACTATGCCTGTCCTTCAAAAGGAGTGAGCAATAAATAGGCTGGCTTTAAGGTAGTTAAAGATCATAAAAGATAAGGATATAAATCTGGGAAAGAATATGAAATAATCTATGAATTATATGCTGCACTCATAAAAGTGAGTTCTAAAACATTTGGATTGGAAGGAGTGAGGGCTGTCATTTATTTAGAAGTAGGAAAGCCATTGGTGACATTAAAAAACAAAAATACAATCAAACCTGTGGCCACTGACCTCCATTCTGGGTCAGATCAATGAATGAATAGGGAAACTGTGCCTAAACTGTTCAGTCACAACAGAAGGGAAATGGACCTCTCCGTACTCCAAGATTTAATTATGTGTTTAATTTACTGCCTCAGTCTAGGGGGAAACAATAGAATAAATCAAGCATTCTGCCATTGTTTCCTCAAGATTATCACCTTTCATTTAGCCACAAAGAGAGGAAGCAGTACATTTTACTCAAAAGACAGAACAGGTAGCTTATTTCTCAGGAAATAATTATATTGACCATCTTTTTTATTTGATTTGTTTGCTCTCAGTAAATGATAATTTGCTGTATTTCATGTAGTTCAGATTTTGGCAAGGTAGGAAGAGGAATTTTCTATAGCCTTATCTTTTCTTCTCTCAACTATTACATTGCTAACTGGCCATACTTTCTGAGGCTATAGTGGGAGGTCTCTTTGATGACGTGCAGTAAGGTATTCCTGCAGTCAGTCCTCAAGTCTTTTCTATTTACTACACTCTGGGAGACCAAACTCTCATGTGATTTTGATGTCATGTACCAAGAGTTTACAGCACAGGAAGTGTTTTGTTTTTTGTTCTATTTGACCTATTTTTTTAGGATGCCATCAATTATATTATTAGTTCACTGGCCTGTGTGTGTATTTATGAAGCAACAGGCAACTTGTTTTTGGATACTTTTTAAGGCAACAATGAAACTGTTGGCCTAATGCTACAATATCCCACTTCCTGCAATACCTCCCAGATCTCCACAATAAGCAAATCTGAAGTATACTTACAGGCTTAGAAAGATTTTAGATCTCAATGGCTTCCCTTTTGACTCTTAGGATATATATATGTGTGTGTGTGTGTGTGTGTGTGTGTGTAGTGCAGATGTGAATGTGAGATTACTTGGCATATTGGTATATCATTGAGTAGGTGTTTATAATTCAATACAATTTCTGTCAGCCTCTCAGAATTCCCTGTTGACATTCCAAAAGGCTAAATAACAATGGAATATGAGACTTATTAAGAAAAGGAGAGAAAATGACTGGGCTAAGGAGTCAAGGAAAATAAAACAAGTTATAAGGAAAGGTGCATGTAACATATAGAAACTCAGGGCCACTTTAAAAAAACCCACCCAGACAAAATATAAAGTGTACTTGTTTTCTTCCATAGTAATGAAATAATAAAATAAGCATTTGTGTTCTACTTGATGGTCATTATGAACTAAAGGTTTGCTTCTTCCAGAAATTCATATGTGGAAGCTATAATCCCCAGTGTGGCTGTATTTGGAGATGGGATTCTAAAGAAGTAATTAAAGTTAAATGAGATCATAAAGGTGGGGCCCAGATCCTAATGAAGTAGTGTCCTTATAAGAAGATGTATTAGAGAGTTCCCAAGTAAGATTATATTAAGCAAGGATTACTAGAATAAAAAATTAAAATAAAGCCAACAGTCTTGCAGAATTTAAAAATAAATTACCCTAACAAATAAATAAATAATAAAAATGTTAGGAATCAGTAGACTATAGTTAGTAGTTTAAGCTACTGACCAATAAGAACAGAATATCAATATAGAACCTTAGGAAACTAACATTTAAGGAAAAGCAGAGATCATCAAAACAACAGAAGCAGATTTAGTAACACATATGTAGAGAAAGAAAATTTGAAAAATATGTTTATAAATATAAAAGGTTAATTTCAAAAAGATAAATTTTAACAATGTCAAATGTTACAAAGCACTTATTAATACTAGAGGCCCAGTGCACGAAATTCATGCACTGGTAGGGTCCCTAGTGACTAGTGGCATCCGGCCAAGTACTTTCTCCCTCCCCGCGTCCCCCCCCCCCCCCCCCCGCCGGCCGCCTGCCAGGACCTCCCTCCCCTCCCCTGGCCAAACTCTCAGAACTACTCCCAGTTGAGTGGACAATTTGCATACTATGCTTTTATAATATAGGATAATTATTAGTAATTACTATTACTTAGGATGAAATTAAAATGTACAGTTTGTTTAACAATAGGATCACCATTGCCAAGCTGGTTTGGCTCAGTTGATAGAAAGCAAGCCTGTGGATTGAAGAGTCCCAGGTTCAATTCCGGTCAAGGGCACATGCCTAGGTTGCAGGCTCAATCCCCTCAGGGGGCGTGCAGGAGGCAGCTGATCAGTGATTCTCTCTCATCATTGATGTTTCTATCGCACTCTCCGCTCCCTTCGTCTCTCAAACCAATACAAATATATATATTTAAAACACACACACAATAGGATCACCGGTCAACGTTCTCAGTCACTAATACCAGTGGGAGGGTAGGAAGAGAGGAAATAGAGACCTCCAGGATTATTTCTTCAAGAAGCTCAAATGAAAGTAGGAAGAGAAAGAGGAGGTACTAACTTAGAGATGGAGTTATAGTAACATTTTCCTGAAGTGGTGAAAGTAAATCTCAGAATAGCTATGAAACTCAATGAGAAAATGCCAAATGTACCATTTTAAAAGATGGAAAATATCATATAAATGCAAGAAGTTATAATTTTACCATTTTAATAAAGATCTAAAAGCCATTGCTCTTGAATGTGTCTTTTTAAAATCCATTTTAAAAAAGAACAAAAGGACCAAGAAGACTTACACTGATGGCCTAGAACCAGTGAGATGCAGTTCCAAATATCTGACTCATCCGTAGAAATACTCAGAATCTATTTAGATAAATTGTATTCATTTCACTTCCCCATAAACCTGAAGGATTAAATTTCTATATTTAGAACAATGTAATATGAATAAACCTCTTAAATAAAGGGGTTGTCCCCATACTAGAGTTAATAACAATTTATTATATATTTTTTTAAGTAAACAAGTAACAGCTCTGGCCAGTGTGGCTCAGGTGCTTGGGAGTTGTCCCATGCACAGAAAGGTTGCTGGTTCAATTCCTGATCAGGGCACATGCCCGGGAGGTGGGTTGATGTGAGGTTGGGGGGGGGCATTGTGCATTCACATCAGTGTTTCTCTCTCTCCCTCTCCTTTCTTCTCTCTCTAAAAAAATAAGTTAAAAAATCTCTTTAAAAAAGGAAGCAAGTAATAAAGAAAGCATTATAACTCTACTTTCTACTATTAAAATATTATCCAATTTCCTTGGAATCTTTGTTTGTTATGCAGAGATTATTCCTTTTTTGAAATATAATTGACATATAACATTATACTAATTTCAGATGTACAACATGACTTGATATATACATATATACTTAAATGATCACCACAATAAGTCTAAATGAACCTGGACATCATCTTATACCTGGATGTTCAGTTAACATCCGTCACTGAAATAGTTAACTTTTTTGCGTATGATGAGAACTTTTAAGTTCTACTCTCTTAACTTGTAAATATACAACACATTATTATTAACTATGGTCACCATGTTATACATTGTATCCCCAGGACTTACTTATTTTATAACTGGAAGTTCATAATAGAGTATATATTCTTGTTTAAAATTATTGAATTCTTAATGGCAATCATATTACAATACTTAAATGTATCAAATTAACGTATTGCTTCAACAATAAAGATTTAAATTTTAAAAATTAACATGTTGTACAGCTTAGATTTTCAGTTATATGACAAATATATTTTGATTTAAAGTATTTGATAAAAAATTAAATTCTTGCCCATCTCCCCAAATAATTATAGTATTTCCCAAATAACTATAAATAAAACAGGAATATTTAGATTAAAAGGATCTGCTTCACCCAAAACAACAGGAGTCAGTACATACTATTTTTTTGCTACACCAAGGTGGTTCTTTTCTGTTTTGTTTTGTTTTTGGTGGTTTTTTTCTTTTAGCATAACAAAACAGAACATGGCAAATTCAAAGATAATTTAGTTTTGCTGCCCGACCAGCATGGCTCAGTGGTTGAGCATCAGCCTATGAACCAGAAGGTCACATTTGGATTCCTGGTCAGGGCACATACTCTGGTTGCGGGCTCAAATCCCCAGTAGGGGCATGCAGGAAGCAGCTGATCAATGATTCTCTCTCATCATTGATGTTTCTATCTCTCTCTCCCTCTCTCTTCCTCTCTGAAATCAATATATATATATATTTTTTTAAAGATAATTTAGTTTTACTAATGTCAGATATCATCCTGCCTGTTTTAATTCACTGAATGGTGACATAAAACATGAATCCCCTAGTTGATACAATTTCTCTCAAGACATCTGCAGTCTTTTGGAGCTGTGGTTTTTTATGGTCACTGTGGCTTTGTGTGTTAGCTTTCCCTAAGCCCTTCATCTCACTACTCTCTTCTTTTCATTCTTAATCAACCTAGATGTGGAAATCAACCTCTTTTTTTTTCTTTTTTTAATCTTCACCCAAGGATATTTTTCCATTGATTTTTAGAGAGAGTGGAAGAGCGAAAAACAGAGAAATATCGATGTGAGAGAAACACATCGATTGGTTGTCTCCTGCATGCACCCTGACCAGGGCCCAGGTTGGGGAGGATCCTGCAACCAAGGTATGTGCCCTTGACCAGAATCAAACCTGGGAACCTTCAGTCCGAAGGCCGACGCTCTATCCACTGAGTCAAACCGGCTAGGGCAAAATCAACCTCTTCTGAAGAAACCCTAGGGGCAGGCGGCAGGTGGGAAGGGCTGCAGTTTACATTTAAAGCAACTTTTGCAACTTAAAGTTGAGACCTAGATGTGCCAGTTCCTAAAATCCCGTGTCCACCTGGCATCTAATGATCTCTGACGGGAGACCTTCCACACCAGCTGCATTCTCTGTGGCTCAGCTTCTTTTCTCCCTTCTCTGACATCCCTTCCCCTTCTCTCTCCCTGGTTGCCCTCTACTGCCACCCATGCAATCTGTTCACTTCTTATGCAGAACCATTTATCTATCTTCCCTGCGATCCCCTTACAGACCACATGATTCACACTTTAAGTGTGCAGAGGAGTTAGCTGGGGGGTCTTGTTAAAATGCATATTCTGAACCAGCAGGTCTGGAATGGGGCCAGAGATACTTCATTCCCAACAAGCTCCTAGGAAGTGCTGCCGCTGGTCCCTGGGCTCCGCGTGAGTAGCAAAGTTACAGACCGTGTTTTCAGAACTTCACTTTCTAAATGTAAAGCCATTGTTGAAGGTAATTTCTAAAATAACAGCAGCTCTCACCAGAGGAACAATTTCAGTGTCAGCTATGACCACATTATTTTTCATCCTGCTACATTAACAACCAGCCCAATGTCATTATACTAAGTCCCCAGGTGTTATGTCCTAATAGGCGTAGTTAATGGTGCCCTCTGTCTATCACACACTTTTTTCACATAGTTGCAACAACCTCACACTTTGGAATACATATGACCAAAGTTTAAATAGGCAGTAAGTATTTGCACCTCCCTTAGAGAAAGAAACCGTAATCTTAACATCTTAACCTTCGAGGAAAAATATCTGTAACAGAAACAATGCTGACCAAATACTCCATGTGCTGCCTTGGAATGCGGCTATCTGAACTCTAAGCAGGAGTGAGTCTTGTCACTTCCGTGCTAAGGCCATAAAGAACACATAAATCTCCTCTATTGCTCTCTTTTCTTGCAGGGACATTCGAGGCCATGTGTACCAGACAGTATAACTAAAGATGGAAGAGATTTACAAAAACCAAATTGGAGTTTACAAAATTAAGAAATAAACTCTTGCCCTAGCCCGTTTGGCTCAGTGGATAGAACGTCAGTCTGTGGACTGAAGGGTCCCAGGTTCAATTCCGGTCAAAGGCCCGTGCCCCCTGGTTGCAGGGGCATTCTGGTCAAGGGCTTATGCTTGAGTTTCAGGCTCAATCTCCAGTAGGAGGCATGCAGGAGGTAGCCAAGCAATGATCATCTCTCATCATGATGTTTCTATCTCTCTCCCTCTTCCTTCCTCTCTGAAATCAATAAAAATATATTAATTTTTTAAAAAGGAAGAAATTAACTCTTATTTTGCTAAACTACTAGGATTTGTTGATTTGGAGATTGGAATATTTGTATTTGGAGATTAAAGTGTTACTAAAGTGTTATTAAAGGTATTATAGCATATCTTATCCAAAGTAATAAAGATTATGAAAATTTTAAAATAGTTCAATGTTTGTAACAGACATTATTTACTAAGTGCTTATTTGCTCCTTTGTTAATTCTAAGAATCAAAGGACTCTAAAGAAAGCAAAAATGTATAAATAGATAGATGATAGACAGATAGATGATAGATAGATAAATAGATAGATAGATAGATAGATGATAGATAGATAGATAGATAGATAGATAGATAGAAGATAGGGACAGAGTACTTCTGTTTATTCCTTGAATAAAATTACCAGTAAAGCAAAGAGTAAAATAAATAAATAAATAGCCCCAAATATATTTGAAATACAGTATTCAAAAATAGCAATCAAGAAAAAGGACAGCCCTAACCGGTTTGGCTCAGTGGATAGAGCGTCAGCCTGCGGACTCAAGGGTCCCAGGTTCGATTCCGGTCAAGTGCATGTACCTTGGTTGCAGGCACATCCCCAGGAGGGGGTGTGCAGGAGGCAGCTGATCGATGTTTCTCTCTCATCAATGTTTCTAACTCTCTATCCCTCTCTCTTCCTCTCTGTAAAAAATCAATAAAAATATATTTTTTTAAAAAGAAAAAGGACAATTTTCTAAATCACCCTTTAATATAAATAGGGAGATAATTATTCTAGAAAACTTTATCACATGCCAATCCATGATTCTTAGAAAAAAAGAACAAAATCTCATAAAGTATCCTAAAGTCTGAGCAGTCTTTAGCCCAGTGATGGGCAACCTTTTGAGCTTGGTGTGTCAAACTTCGCCAAAAAACTGAGCATAACTCGGGTAGTGTGTCACTTTAAGGAAAAAACATTATTTCGCAAATGTTTCATCCTCAGGAGCAGCAAATGTTTCATCCTCGGCATGCAGCCGCCTCAGCGGCCACGTGTCATCAGAAATGGCTACGCGTGTCAGTGCTGACACACGTGTTATAGGTTCGCCATCACTGCTTTAGACAGATCACCTGGGATGCTGGTGGGAGGACTATAAAAGGGACGTCTTCCAAACAGGAGGACTTGCATGGGAAAGACCACAGGGAGGAGAGGATGGAGAATGACCCTTTCCGAGAAGAGAGCCAGGGAAAGGTCAGTTGGAGGAAATGACCTGGAAGCCTCCAGATCATGAGCCTCATATGCCACATCAGAAATAGAAGGGAGAGTCAAGGAGCCGCAGCAGATGCCTCTGGTTTACCTTTCAGAAGCAACCTGCCTTGTTGTGGAGATGGTCAGATGGTGGGAGGCCTCAGGGTCTGAGGGCCTCTGTCCTACGGCTGCCAGAAACTGAGTTCTGCCACCAGTCAGTGAGCTTAGAAGAGCTTCAGATGAGACTCAGCCCTGGATGTATTACAAAATCCAACCAGGGCCCTAACCGGTTTGGCTCAGTGGATAGAGCGTCGGCCTGCAGACTGAAGGGTCCCAGGTTCGATTCCGGTCAAGGGCATGTACCTTGGTTGCGGGCACATCCCCAGTAGGGGGTGTGCAGGAGGCAGCTGATCGATGTTTCTAACTCTCTATTCCTCTCCCTTCCTCTCTGTAAAAAGCAATAAAATATATATTTTTTAAAAATCCAACCAGGTACCTAGTGGGTGGTTGATTAGTTAGGGCTTTTCTATCAGGAAGGAACAGCAATTTGTGCTCAGAGATAGAGGCATTTTTCTGTATTTGGGTTAAATTTTTCTGTCAGTACCACTATTGGTAGACTAATTCCATGCTTTATGCTAAGCCACACAAAATTACCTTTAACTAGGGAATTAACTAATTAAGGAAATAAGTGTATGGGATGATTATTATGGTTTTCATTGTCCTTATTGTATACTCTTATACCTTAAAGGAGGTAGCCTCAGGGAATGAATAGACTGACCAATTACTGAGGACTCAGTCACTGCCTTTTGTGATACAACACTATCTTCCACTGTAGTTAAAAAAAAAAAAAAATGTAGTACCTTCTCAATACTAGCAATCATTCATATATGGTACTCTTTTCCCTGAAGCCAAAATACACAGGTCAGAAATGAAGGTAGAAAGACATAAGTACCACATTTTTCCGTGTATAAGATGCTATTTTTTTCTAAAATAGTTAGACTGAAAATCAAGTGGCATCTTATACACAGAAGTCAGCCGAGGAGGGAGCCGCACAGGTGCATAGCTGCCCATACCTGGTCAAACAGGCTTCCTCCAATCACGAGCCTTATTGTTACTGATGTCAGCTGATGCCATAATAGGAGGTGGAGGTGGAGGTGGAGAGTGTGCAGATGCAACAGGGACCTGAGCGTTCTGAGCCCATAAAGATGTCAAAAAATAAAAAGATAAATAAATGAAAATGTGTTCTGTTTTATGTTTAAAATATTGATTTCTTCATTTGGGGTTGGAAAAGTGGGGGGGGGGGGACATCTTATACATGGAAAAATATGGTACTTGTCATGATTAGTGACTATTATGGTTTCAACTGTGTCCCCTATAAAGGTAGTGAAGTCCTAATTCCCCAGTACTTGTGAACATGACCGTATCTGGAATAGGAACTATGCAGATGACAAGGAAAGGCAAGGTCATACAGGTAGTTGCTAATCTACTATAACTGTAGTTATATCCCCTTCCTTCCCCTCTCTTCTTCCCCTCCTCCCTCCGTTCCTTCCTTCTTCCCTTATCATTGTTGTTACTTGTAGCTACAGAATACTGATATATGCATTACCAGGCTTCTTATATTTTTTTCTCATAATAGTTTGAAATTTTACATATAACTGTGTTCTGATCAAGAGAGGAAATATGGAACAGAGACAGACGTGTACAGAGCAAAGACAGTGTGAAGATAGAGAGAATGTCTTTTTAAGCCAGAAGCCAGAAGAGAAGCATGGAACAGATTCTCCCTCCTCGTCCTCAGCTCATTCCAGGCTAACCCCCTGAACCTGTCCCCACGATCCCCTTTTCTCTGACTTCTTAGTGAGCCAAAGAAGCCCAGCCTCGGCTCATTTCCTGGCCTAGTCTCTCTCCTGTTGTTCCTTCTATCCTAGGCCCTTCCCTGTTTCACTGTCCCCAGCTTTAATAAATGTCCTCTAAAAATCACCTGGACCCTGCTGCACTTTTGAGACAGGTTAGTCAGCCAGGTCCAGCTGAATAGGGAGACAGAGAGATCGTTAAAAGCCAAGCAGTTTATAATCATCTAGTAAATTGCAAAATCCTATCTTCTGTAACCAAAGACACTTAAGAGTAAATAGTTTACACTTCTCTTCAACCAGAGGGTAAACAGCTTAAATCAACCTACTCAGGCAGATAGATAGCAGGAATCCAATTAGTGCCATTTGTGCCAACCATACCCAAGGACAGATGAAGTTAAGAGAATGAATCTTATTTTGGCACATCAGCATGAAACTGATGAATATTCTATTGAGATCTTCCCCTGAGACCTCCCCTAAACTCTCAGCTTTTATTTTTATTTATTTATTTTTATTATTGATTTCAGAGAGGGAAGGGAGAGGGAGATAGAAACATCAATGATGAGAATCACTGATTGGCTGCCTCCTCCACGCCCCCTACTGGGGATCATGCCCCCTACTGGGGATGGAGTCAGCAACCCAGGCACATGCCCTTGACTGGAATTGAAACTGGGACCCTTCAGTCCATAGGCGATGCTCTACCCACTGAGCAAAACCAACTAGGGCGGGTGTTGTGGTACTTTGTTCCAACTGACCTAAGAAACTAATTCAAAGACCTATTCTCGAATTTTTGCTTTCTTCCTTCTTAACTGGGTCCTGCTCACCTAGAAGTTGGGGAACCAGGGAGGAATACATTCATGAGGGGACCTAATATATTTTCTACTGAATTAGAAGCTGAACCTGGTTTATAGCCAGTTAAAGTTCCTTACTCTCATTGAAAAAAGGAAAAAAAAAGAAAAAAAAAGAGGATTGTTCTGGAGTGACAATAATTGAGGCAAAATAGTGTTGTTGCCACATATAAATCAGGGTTAGGAGTGTTCCTCCTCCAGGATAACTATGGTGAACAGTAGAAATTCTAAAAGAAGAGATGGATACAGCCATCCACGGGTAGGAACAACAGGGCTCAGATTCTTTCTGAAGAGTGTGGTTCATTCAGCTCATGGAGCAGACCAAAACCCAAGCACGAGGAACTCCCTGAGAGGAAGAGAGACATGAACTGAGGAGTGAAGGATGAAGTCCCTCATAAATACCAATTCAAGCTGATAACCAAGAGAGACAGGCAAGCCCTACAGCGAGTACCTGTATTCCCCACTTTTTTATTATTACAGTTTGGCGTATAATATGTGTTGGTACACTACAATGTATCATTTTGCCATAAAGCATACCACATTGACAGGGGATTGTGACAGAAGTAGAGGAGGCACGGACATCACCCAAGGATACTTTAGTAGGAAATGGTAGCCGTGAGCCTTCCTCTCTGGTTATGATGACTAAAACCTATTAAAGAGGAGATACTTTGTTGTACATTACTTGTTTACATAGTATTATAAATATGTGCAAATATTGGAAATACTTTCAGGTAGTGTTAATAGAAAGGAGGTCATGTGTGTATGTTGTACAGGGTATAATTAGAACGTGTAGACTGCTCTTGTTTCTGCTTCCTTCCCCGCATGGTGGGAGCTGTCCAGGCACTCTACTGATTCTAGTGAGCTGTCAATCACAGGGTTAAAGAAATAAGCTAAGCCAAAATGACGAGACTCTCTTGTCTAGGAATTTCAATCATGAGTAGAGACACACAGGTCTGGAAGGCAGTTAGAAGTGAGTCATATGGTGGCAGATCCTAACATAGTGAGTGCGGGAGTCCCCACTGTATGGAACACCTAAATGCCCAGGACCCTGGCTTCCCTAAACCTGTTTATTCAGCGTGCCATTCAGTAACCTTCCAATAAATCCATTCGGCTTCTTTTTCCTTCCTTCCTTTTTCCTTTCTCTTTCTTCTCTTTTCTTTCCCTGTTCCTTCCCCTTACATTTCCTTCCCTTCCCTTCCTTCCTTCCCCTTCCTTCCTCCCCTCCTCCCTCCCCTCCTCCCTCTGTTCCTTCCTTCTTCCCTTATCATTGTTGTTACTTGTAGCTAAAGAATACTGATATATGCATTACCAGGCTTCTTATATTTTTTTCTCATAATAGTTTGAAAATTTACATATGCTTAAAGAACATCCTATATAATAAAAACCTAATATTCAAATCGACTGAACTGTGGAACGACCAGTCGCTATGATGCGCACTGACCACCAGAGGGCAGATGCTCAATGCAGGAGCTGCCCCCTGGTCCTCCCTGCGCTCCCAGAAGCCTGGCTCACGGCTATGAGCACACCGGTGGTGGTGGTGGGAGCAGCGAGCTGAGCAGCAAGGAGCAGCAAGTAGGCGGGCAGTAAGGAGCGAGGGATTCCGGACTGTGAGAGGGCACAGGCCAGGCTGAGGGACCTGCCCCCCCCCCCCGCCCGAATGCATGAATTTCATGCACTGGGCCTCTAGTTGCTCTATAAAGAGGCTATTAAACTTGGTGGACAGTGAAGGTCTATTATGAAAAGTATTCCTATGTTTCCTTACATAGAATTAGTAGTAAGAGAATATGGCATAGGGTGCTATTGCATGCCAGAAATCGCTTCTCAGTTTTCTAGCACCAACCCCAACCCTAACTTAACCTTGATAAAATCTCTCCATCAGTGCAACATTTTGGACTCTGAAATAAAGGGGCTTTAAGTAAAGACAAAGATGGATAAACAATGAAAGTAATAGTAAAGAGTACAACAGAGAAGGAAAATATGAGTCCGCAATGTCTAGGGTAGACTGCCTCCACCCAGAAGTGGAAGTCTCCAGAGGGACAAATTAGCACAGCCAAAATGGGACACCCCTTTCTGCTACTTCTCTTCACCACAGCCCTTAAGCAGAAATGACAAAATATGTAGACAGTATATCTTTTAAATCTCTCTCTCTGCATATGGTCTAGAAATGTCTGGAAAGTCAGTTTAACATCTCTGAACAATTTATTGTTAAAACAAAGAGGTTGAACTAGATGATTTCTCACTCTCTCAAAACTAAACCTGTGATTTGATTGTCTTTAAATATCAACTATATTTCTATGGACTAAACATGAATTGTAAATCAAATATTTAGAGTTCTAATTCTATCTCAAATTTAAAATCTTAAAGAGTAAAATAATTCCATCTGTATCACAGTTTTCTCATCAGTAAACCAAGATAATTTTTAATCCAATTAAACTTTTAAAACAATTTTTTTATTGATTGATTTTTACAGAGAGAGGAAAGGAGGGAGGGGGAAAGAGAGAGAAACATTGATTTATTATTCCACTTATTTATGCATTCATTGATTGATTCATGTATGTTCCCTGATCAGGGATTGAACACACAACCTTGATGTATCTGGATGATGCTCTAACCAACGGAGCTACTTGGCCAGGGCAAACTATCGAATTTTTTTAAATTAAGAGATTATAGGGTCTTTATATGTAACCTGGTAGAATTAATTTATCTATTCTAACAGAATCTATACATAACACTTGTATTTCTCCATACATATGGTTTGAATACCTGCATATAATGTGCGTGCATGAGCACACGCGCGCGCGCACACACACACACACACACACACACACACACACACACACACTTTTTAACTCTGCCTAGGTTCAGTGAAAATATAACAATCTCTATAAAAAGAAAGGGCCTAGTAAATTCCTGTGATGACAAGCAGGAAATGTGGCAAGTCCTTTGCCTCTTTCTCTTCTCCAAAGCTCTAATTAAGAGACGAATATCTGATTGTCCTAATGACCTACATAGGTATAAGGAAGTGCCTATGACCATGCAAGCTTAATGATGATAGGGGTATGAGTGTTGAAGTTCTGCTATTGTAGCTCTTTAACATAAAATCAACAAATAATGTTTTAGCCTCTAAATTAGAAAGTTAAAGTATTCCATTCATCACGAGCAGTAATAAAAACTAGTGGAATGTTAGTAAATTCCTATTTAATTCTCCTGAAATTACTTCTTTGAAGTTTTTATATTAGAGCTTTATGCAACCTAAAAGTTATAAAAATAACTTTTGAGTTATCTGTCCCATGTCATTTCCTGAGAATAAAACAGTACAAGTAAGCATTTTTAATCAATGAACATGCTTAAACTTTAGAAAACAAACGAGTTAACTGACAACTGAAATGTTCTAAATGCCTTAATACACCTCATATATTTTTCAGAGAAAACTCAATATTGTGCCTTGAGTCCAGGCACGGGAACCTAAAGAACTAGAAATACAAAGATAAAGACAAAAAACTCATGCCATGACTTCAGATCAGTGGCACTCGGCGTCAACTATCCTCAGTACAAAATGATCTAAGAAATACGATATTTAACAGTCCTTTTGATTTCAAGGTCAGATAATATGTGCCAACTGCTATGCAAAATTTAACTCAACCTAAAACAATTCGTTTGTCAATGTTGAAATAAGCAAACCAAGCTCAAAGTCCAGAAATTGCAAAAGGAAGGTAGGCTGCAGCAGGGGGTGCTGTTGGGGAGAGGCGCGGGTACAAAGGGAAGACCGTGGGATGCCTTTTCCCCTACTTTTATGCTGGAACGCGCTCATCCCCGTCCTCGGACTGGGAACTTCAGCTGTTAGGGGCGAACGGGTAGGTGTTCTAACTCCTTGTTTAACACTTAGTGTCACTCGGGTCCTTCCCTCAGCCACACGGGGTTCCCAGAGCAGGGCAAACACCGACCCTGCCCCCCCATCACACTGCCCGCTGGATCCACGGCCGCTTCCATCAGCCGGGGGTTGTCTGGACACGGAAAGTTTCTAGGAGGCTGCAGCCCTTGAAAACAAACTGGGGCGAGGCTGGCAGTCCAGCTGGCACCGCCGGGGAAAGAAGAAGGCCGGACGCTGTTGATTACTCACAGTTTGCCTCGGAGACGGGGAACACGAGGGCGAGGCACGCCAGCAGCGCCCCGCAGCTCGCGCCGAGGACTCTCATGGCCAGGCTGAGCGCGGACTGCGGGCGGCGGCGCGGCGCGCGGCCGCGGAGCCCGGAGCCGGGGGCGGGGAGGCCCGCCCGCTCCCAGCCCCCCGCGCCCCGGGGAAGGGATAACGCGGACCTTTCCAGGAAGCTGTGCGGGGCGGGGGGCAGGGCGCGGGCCTGGTAAACACCGTGGAGGCAGCTTTCCTGGCCCCTTCCCAAACCCCTGGTCTCCCGAGCGGGAAGCTGCCGAGGGGAAGGGGAGGCACACGAAGTAAAAAGCTCCAGCGAGCGGGGGTGGGAGGCGGAGTGGCCAGAGGACTGGGAGGATCTGGGGGGGAAAGGGGATCCCCGCTTGGAAGAGAGACAGGGAGACCACGGGGGCGAGGACCTTAACCGGAACCGAGCAGTGAATGAAGCAGCTCTAAGACGCCTGGAGAAAACAGAGATAAGGGAAGCAAATGGAATAGTTTTGGTCATCCACATTTTTATTTTGTACCTGCGTGTATGGTATAAAACAACTATGGCGGGATAGTGTTTTGATGAAAAAAAAAGAGAATGTATCAAATGCCATCACCTTAGAGAGCTCATTTTGGTTTTTTTTTTATATATTACCTCTGCTTTTTGTGCTTTAGACATACCCCTTTGAAATGTGTGTTATTTAATGTTTGAGGCTGCCTGTGGAGCTAAACTGCCTGGGTTTAAATCGAAACACTCTGCCACTTATTAGTTATGTAACTTTAAGCAAATTGGTTAACCTCTCTCAGCCTCAGTTGTATCACCTGTAAAATGGGCATAATAGTGTTAATGTAAGTGTTAATGTCAGGATTTTTTTTTAACATTGATAACACTCTCAAATCACACACACATAAAATGCAGATAGGTCTTACAAGTCGAAATTTATAGAGATTTCCCAAAAGGGATATAATGCCTCACTGGTGAGTATGGCATCAATAAAATATGTAAGGTCTTTTAGTGAACGTTGTCCCCACTCTTGTGCAATCCAGTCCTCCCTAGAAATTTGTTCTTTGGGAAATTCGGAGTCAGCAAGAGAAGAACAACAAAAGTTGAGATAGTCACATAACTTGTAACTTCCTTCATCCTATTGACTGCCTTGAGGTTAAACAGCCAAGAGTGTTTTAAGTTTATTCAGGATCTACTTAAGGTTCACTCATTGCATTCAGTTGTTATGTATCACCAGCTTTAGTATTTCAACAATGTAGTTACATCCCTTGTAAATTGGTCATTATTTAAATGAAAGTTTTAAATTACTTGCAAACTATTTAATTTTCTGAGTTAGTTTCGATTTTATTACATAGTACAACAAATCAAAATAGAGTAACTGAGATTCTCTTGTAAATGATTCATGGATCTGTACATTACTGTAAGAGACAGGGAAGGAAACTCTCTAAATATTGGGAGTACAGGTATAAATTGACTACTTACTACCAATGCTGATAAGTAAATATGAATGAGCATATCACCTAAGTGGGTTCATTGTTAAGTCTACCTTAATAATTTTTATCCTTAAAGATAAAATAAAATATTCAGTAAGAACAGAAATATTAAAAATCAAACAGGGATGATCACTTTTACAAAGCAAAACTAATTTCAAAGTTAATGATAATGAAAAATGCCATTTTAAGGTTACAGCAAATTAGTAGTTTATGTACTCAATGAGTTATACACATCTATAGATGGAAATATAGGTACAAAATTTTGTGTTACTTAAATATGCTTTTTCTAAAAATGTCACATGATCCTTATTCAATTATATATTTCTGTACAATCACACAAACACAAATTAGTGGCAGGGCAGTCACTCTTTTTTTCAGTTTTTTTTATTTCAAGAAAAACGATTTTAAATATAATAATGTTACATGCAATAAACACCAATTATTCAAGAAAAATTATCTTACATATAATAATATTACATGCAATATACATTAATATTTCAAGAATAAAAGGATTTTAAGTATAATAATATTACCAAAACTGTACTAACATAGTATGATATCACAAAAGTTGTAGGAAATATTAAAAATCTGCAAATAACAGGTTTACTTCTATTATATTCTAGAACTAGAGGCCTGGTGCATGAAATTCGTACACTGGGGGAGTGGGGTGTCCCTCAGCCCAGCCTGCACCCTCTCCAATCTGGGACTCCTCGGGGAATGTCCGACTAACCTGGCAGTCGAACATCCCTCTCACAATCCGGGACCTGGCTCCCAACCGCTCCCCTGCTGGCCTGATTGCCCCCAATTGCCCTCCCCTGATGGCCTGGTCGCCCCTAACTGCCCTCTCCTGCTGGCCTGATCACCCACAACTGCCATCCCCTGCCGACCATCTTGTGGTGGCCATCTTGTGACTACATGGGGGCGGCCATCTTGTGCGAGGGCATGACGGTCAATTTGCATATTACCTCTTTATTATAGAGGCTATTTTTCCCCCTCTGGCTCTATTTTTGTTCATCAGATTATGTTGTTCACTAGAGGCCTGATGCACGAAATTCATGCAAGGGGCTTGGCCCTCACAGCCACAGTGACTGCCACGGCCCTCACAGCCCCAGCTTCATCCAGAAGATCATCCAGAAGGATGTCTGGAAGGTCGTTCAGCTGTCTGGTCTAATTAGCATATTACACTTTTATTATTATAGACTAGAGGCGTGATGCATGAATTCATACACTGGTGGGGTCCCTCTGAGTGGCCTGCAAGGATCAGGCCGAAACCAGCAGTTCCATGCCGCCTGCAGCTCGTACCTGCTGCTCCCGCCATCCCAGCCCCACTGTGCCTGCTGTGGGCTTGCGCCCAATTAGTCCCGATCAGGAGAGGCTCACACTGCCACAGCAGTGCTCACCAGCCATGAGCCCTGCTTCTGGTGCCCTCCCAAGGGGAGTGGCCTGCATGATGGGGCTGAAACCACCTCTCTGACATCCCCTGAGGGGTCCCGGATTGTGAGAGGGCACAGACCAGGCTGAGGGACCCCAACAGTGCACAATCAGGCCAAGGAGGGACCACAGGAGGGCTCCAGGGCATGTCCGGCCATCTCACTCAGTCCTGATCGGCCAGACCCCAGCAGCAAGCTAACCTACTTGTCAGAGCGTCTGCCCCCTAGTGGTCCATGCACACCATAGTGACTGGTCGACCTGTCTGGCCCCTGGTGGTCAGTGCACATCATAGCGACTGATCGACCAGTTGACTGCCCCCTGGTGGTCAGTGTACGTCATAGCGAGCGATTGAGCAGTCTTAGCATATCATTAGCATATTATGCTTTGATTGGTTGTTCAATTGTTCTGCCGTTCGGTCTATTTGCATATTACCCTTTTATTATATAGGATTATATTCCACAAATGAGTGAGATCATATGATATTTATCTTTCTCTGACTGACTTGTTTCATTTAGCATGCTGCTTTTAAAGTCTATTTTGTCAGATGTAAGTATTGCTATTCTAGTTTTTTTTTTTTTTCCATTTGCATGGAAAATTTTTTCCCATCCCTTCACTTTAATCCTGTGTGTGTCTTTTGTTTTGAGGTGGTGGATCTCTTGTAGACAGCATATGGCTGGGTCATGTTTTTGTATCCATTCAGCTACCCTACACCTTTTGATTGGAGCTTTTAATCCATTTACATTTAGGGTTATTATTGAGAGACTAGAGGCCTGGTGCATGAAAATTCATGCACTGGAGAGGGGGTCCCTCAGCCTGGCCTGCCCCCTCTCACAGTCTGGGAGCCCTCAGGGGCGGGAGACAATCTGGCAATCAGGGGAAGGCAACGCCCCCATCACACCTCTGCTGCTGCCACTGCCAGCAGCACAAGCCTTGGCCAGCCCTGGTTACCTGAGCTTTAGGCAGCCCTGAGCAGCTGGGAAGCTGCCATCTGAGGCTTGCCTGTGCCTCAGGCCCTAGGTGGCTGGGCAGCCGACATCCCAGGCTTGCCTGTGCCTCAGGCCGGCTTGGGTGGCTGGGGGGCTGAGGGCTGGTCCAGCCACACCGCCCACCTGCCACCCGTTCCCCGGCAGGACTGAAAGGACAGGGGAACTCCAGCGGGGCTGAGGGGACTGGGCGCCGCCATCTTTGTGATGGCATGATGGTCAATTTGCATATCCCCTGTTTATTAGATAGGATATTTATTTGTTGCCATTTTAATTCTGTATGGCTAGGTTTCTCTCTCTGTTTCTTCTTCTCAGCAATCCCTTACCGCAATCCCTTTAGCATTTCTTGTAATGCTGGCTTGGTGGTGATGAACTCCTTTAGCCTTTTTTTGTCTGGGAAGCTCTTTATTTGACTGTCTATTTTGAATGATAGCCTTACTGGATATAGTAATCTTGGTCTCAGATCCTTGCTTTCCATTACCTTGAGTATTTCATGCCATTCCCTTCTGGCCTATAGAGTTTCTGATGAGAAATCAGGTGTCAGCCTTATTGGAGCTCCTTTGTAGGTAACAGTTTTCTCTTTCTGCCTTTAAGATTCTCTCTTTGTCTTTAATTTTTGGCATTTTAATTATGATGTGTCTGGGTGTGGATCTGTTTGGGTTCTTCTTGTTTGGGGTTCTCGGTGCCTCCTGAACTTGTGTGACTTTTTCTTTTACCAGGTTAGAGAAGTTTTTTACCATTATTTCTTCAAACACCTTCTCTATTCCTTTCTCCCTTTCTGCCTCTTCTGGCACACCTGCTATTCTAATATTGTTACATTTCACATTGTCCTACAGCTCCCTTAAGCTGTCCTCCTGTTTTTTAATTGTTTTTTTTTCTTTTTGGTTCTCTAATTGAGTGATATTTTCAACTCTGTCTTCTAATTCACTGATTCCATCCTCAGCTTCCCCTAATCTGCGGTGTATTCCTTCCAGTGTGTTCTTTATTTGTGTTATGTCATTCTTTATCTCAGACTGTTCTTTTTTCATAGTTACTATATCTTTTTTCATACTGTTGAGCATTTTTAACATCATTACTCTGTTTCAGATAAATTTCTTATCTCTGCTTCATTTATCTCTTCTTCTGGAGAATTCTCTAGTTCTTTCATTTGGTGGTTGTTTCTTTGTTTCCTCATTTTGGTTGTCTGTTTGGGTTTGTGACTATGCATTTGGTAGTCCTCTATCTAATGTAAAGATTTAAAGAGATAACAAATATAAACCAATTAGTGTGTGTTAAATAGTATTACTTAAGGCATATTTACTATTACCACTCTTAGTATTTCTGACCAAATGAACATATCAATTGATTTCCTATGTGTGTGAGCTAAATTTGATAGGCTGATCATATTTCAAAGAGTCTCTTCCAGTCTAGCTTTCTATGGTTCTGTGGTAGGCAGTTAGACAGACAGGAGCTGAGCAAGGAAGCTGGGCCAGGTACAGAAGGTCACCAGGGTAGAAAGCCTGGGTGCCGGGCAAAGCCATTTATTGAGTGGGACCCCCTCCCTGGGGTGATATTTCCTGCCCTATCATATTACTGGTCATATGATTTGGACTCCCTGTCCTTTTCTCCCTCTAGATAACATCTAGGCCTCAGTTGTATTTCAGCTCCAGGCCCAGAAATGCAGGAACACCAAACAAGTAACCCCACAACTGACCTCAGGACCAGCAGCATTGGGTAAAGACCGCCTGCCCTGGTACTGACCAATCAATCAGTAGAGACCTAGACCCTAAACAGACACACCTAGAAAACTACTAAATATTTTATTGAAATCTTCCCCTGGGACCTCCCCTTAAATCTCCACCCTTAAAACCTTTAGGACAGAGTACTCAGATTCTGAGAGCATACGGGTGGCTTTCCCTCCCCATTACCCCTACCTCTAGGCAGTCACCTTTACCTGTTATGGGGCGACCTGCAAGAGATGACCACCAGAGACAGAGATCAAAATTTATGAGCCTTTATTAAACTGGCCAGTGACTGCAGTTGCAGCACTTCACCGCGGTAAAGGCCGAACTGCAGTGCAGACCACAGGTGTTACAGCAAATTTATACTCAGAAACCACGAGAGGGAGTTAGGACAGTTACAATGACAACCCAAAGGTTACAAAAGTTATTTCAGCCGTTTCCAAGAAACTCAGGGCACAGGTGCAATGCCTGGGCACGCTTGGCGGGAGCTTGAACCTCTAACTCCCTCTAAACTCCAACCGACCCATTGTTCAGTGACCTACTCCACCTCCCTCTGTCCTAAGGCATCCTGCCTCCAGGCAACGGAGGAGCTGTGCAATGTTTGCAGCCCAGAACATACCTTCCTCACTTCTAAGCTCCAAGGGACTTTCCTTTACCTCTATAACTTGTTTCCTAAGCCCATTTCTTCTAGAAATTGTTTCTTCTACCTCTGAGATTTTCCAAATAAATGTTCTCTTATAGTTTGAGTCTTGGTTCTGAATTATTTCCTAGCCAGGACCCACGTACCAAGATAGCTGAACCCAGGATCAGTCTGATCCCACCAGTGTAATACCTGGTGCCCTTCCTCCCTCCCACAACATTAAGGTTCCTGGACTCTAAGGTTGTGTGGCAAGATTCCGGAGAACCCATCCAGGACCACCTTGCAGACCCGGACCAGTGCTCAGTACCAGCAGGGGCCCATTGTGCCCACTGGCTCCTTGCTTTGCATCAGGTTGACTTGGGTGAGTTTTTTCTTGGAATTCCCAGCCTCCCTGTTTTAAGGTAAAAGGCTGACTTTCCTTAAACTGTTTATAAAATCCTAGAAGTAAAGCTAAAGGTTAAGGGTTGAGAGACACTAGGCTAAAGATAAGATCAGATAACTAAGGACAGGAAGGGGAAAAAAGAATGGTTGCTTTTTAATTTTGGCTATTCAGTTGGAGTTGCTTTATGAATGTGTGAACAAAACCTTTTGTTGGATAAATGAGAACCTAAATTCATTTAGTTCCCAAGATAAGGGACACCTGAAAGTTTCTAATCTTTTTTTTTTCCCCACTTTTTTTTTTATTTAGGTATTATATGTGTACATATCTTACCATTGTCCCCCCCACCACACACCCATACATGCCCTCACCCCCCAGAGTTTTGTGTCCATTGGTTATGCTTATATGCATGCAAAAAAGTCCTTCAGTTGATCTCTTATCTCCCCCACCTCTCCCTAACCTTCCCCTTTAATTTGACAGTCTGTTTGATGCTTTACTGTCTCTGTATCTATCTTTTTGTTCATCAGTTTATAATGTTCTTTATTATCCATAAATGAGTGAGATCATGTGGTATTTTTCTTTCATGGACTGGCTTATTTCACTTAGCATAATGTTCTCCAATTCCATTCAGGTTGCTGCAAATGATGAGAATTCCTTATTTTTTATGGCAGCATAGTATTCCATTGTGTAGATGTACCACAGTTTTCTGATCCAGTCATCTGCTGACGGGCACCTAGGTTGTTTCCAAATCTTAGCTATTGTAAATTGTGCTGCTATGAACATAGGGGTGCATCTATCCTTTCTGATTGGTGTTTCTAGTTTCTTTGGATATATTTCCAGGAGTGGGATTACTGGGTCAAATGGGAGTTCCATTTTCAGTTTTTTGAGGAAACTCCATACTGTTCTCCACAGTGGCTGCACCAGTTTGCATTCCCACCAGCAGTGCACGAGGGTTCCTTTTTCTCCGCATCCTCGCCAACACTTGTCATTTATTGATTTGTTGATGATAGCCATTCTGACAGGTGTGAGATGGTACCGCATTGTTGTTTTGATTTGCATCTCTTGGATAATTAGTGACTTTGAGAATGTTTTCATGTGTCTCTTGGCCTTCCTTCTGTCTTCTTTTGAAAAGATTCTATTTAGGTCCGTTGCCCATTTTTTTATTGGATCATTTATCTTCCTTTTATTAAGTTGCATAAGCTGCCTATAGATGTTGGAGATTAAACCTTTATCAGTGTTAGCATTTGCAAATATGTTTTCCCATGCAGTGGGCTTTCTTGTTGTTTTGTTGATGGTTTCTTTTGCTGTAAAAAAGCTTTTTATTTTGATGTAGTCCCATTTGTTAATTTTCTCTTTAGCTTCCATTGCCCTAGGGGCAGTGTCAGTGAAGAAGTTCTTTCGGCACATGTCTGAGATTTTATTGCCTGTGGATTCCTCTAGTATTTTTATGGTTTCCCGTCTTATGTTTAAGTCTTGTATCCATTTTGAGTTGATTTTTGTGTATGGTGTAAGTTGGTGATCTAGTTTCATTTTTTTGCATGTATCTGTCCAATTTTTCCAACACCATTTATTGAAAAGACTGTCTTGACTCCATTGTATGTTCATGAGGGATATTTGTCAAATATTGAGCATAGTGGTTTGGGTCGATATCTGGATTCTCTATCCTATTCCATTGATCTATATGTCTGTTCTTGTGCCAGTACCAGGCTGTTTTGAGAACTGTGGCTTTGTAATACATCTTGAGGTCTGGTATTGAGATCCCTCCTACTTTATTCTTCTTTCTCAGGATTGCTGTGGCTATTCGGGCTCTTTTTTTATTCCAGATGAATTTTTGGAGAGTTCTTTCTAGGTCTGTGAAATATGCCATTGGTATTTTGATGGGGAGTGCATTGAATCTGTAGATTGCTTTGGGTAGTATGGACATTTTAATGATGTTGATTCTACCAATCCAGGAACATGGTATGTTCTTCTATCTGTTTACGTCTTCCTCTATCTCTTTTTTCAGTGTCCTGTAGTTTTCCATGTATAGGTCTTTTACCTCCTTAGTTAAGTTTATTCCTAGGTATCTTAGTTTTTTTGGTGTGATGGTAAATAGGATTGCTTTTTTAGTCTCTCTTTCTGTAAGTTCACTATTGGTGTATAGAAATGCCATAGATTTCTTGGCGTTAATTTTGTATCCTGCTACATTGCCGAATTCATTTATTAAGTCTATTAGTTTTTTGATGGAGTCTTTTGGGTTTTTTATGTACAATATCATGTCATCTGCAAATAAGGACAGCTTTACTTCTTCTTTTTCAATTTGGATGCCTCTTATTTCTTCTTCTTCTGTCTAATTGCAATGGCTAATACTTCCAGTACTATGTCAAACAGGAGTGGTGAGAGAGGGCATCCCTGTCTTGTTCCTGTTCTAAGGGGAAATGGTTTTAGTTTTTGCCCATTGAGTATGATGTTTGCTGTGGGTTTACCATATATAGCTTTTATTATGCTGAGGTATGATCCTTCTATTCCCACCTTGTTGAGAGTTTTTATCAAGAAAGGGTGTTGATTTTGTCAATGCTTTTCTGCATCTATTGATATGACTATGTGATTTTTTTCTCTCAATTTGTTTATGTGATGTATCACGTTTATTGATTTGCAGATATTGTACCATCCTTGCATTCCTGGGATAAATTCTACTTGGTCATGGTGTATGATCTTTCTGATGTACTGCTGGAGCCGATTTGCTAGAATTTTGTTGAGGATTTTGGCATCTATGTTCATGAGGGATATTGGCCTGTAATTCTCTTTCATTGAGTTGTCTTTATCTGGTTTTGGTATTAGGGTAATGCTGGCTTCATAGAAGGAGCCTGGAAGTGTTCCTACCTCTTGAATTTTTTGGAATAGTCTGAGGAGGATAGGTTTTAGTTCTTCCTTGAAAGTTTGATAAAACTCTCCTGTGAAGCCATCTGGCCCCGGGCTTTTGTTTGCCAGAAGCTTTTTGATGACTGCTTCAATTTCTTCCATAGTTACTGGCATGTTGAGCTGTTTAGAATCTTCCTGATTGAGTTTTGGAAGGTTGTATTTTTCTAGGAATATGTCGATTTCCTCTAGGTTGTCCAGTTTGTTGGAATAGAGTTGTTCGTAGTATTTTGTAACAATCCTTTGTATTTCGTCGGGGTCTGTTGTTATTTCACCTCTTTCATTTCTGATTTTGTTTATTTGGGTCCTCTCTCTTTGCTTCTTGGTGAGCCTGGCGAGAGGTCCATCAATCTTGTTTATCCTTTCAAAGAACCAGCTCTTGGTTTTGTTGATCTTTTGTATTGTTTCTTTGGTCTCTATGTCGTTTATCTCCGCTCTGATCTTTATTATTTCTTTCCTTCTGCTTACACTGGGCTTATCTTGTTGCTCTCTCTCTAACTCTTTGAGTTGTTGGGTTAGGTAATTTATTACCATTGTTTCTTGTTTTTTGAAGTAGGCTTGTAGAGCTATGAACTTCCCTCTCAGGACTGCTTTCATTGTGTCCCATAGATTTTGGATTGTTGTGTTTTCATTGTCGTTTGTTGCCATGATGTTTTTTATTTCTTCCTTGATGTCTTTGGTAACCCAGTCATGGTTTAATAACATGCTGTTTAGTCTCCAAGTGTTTGATTTCTTTGGGTTGTTTTTATTGTAGTTGATTTCCAGTTTTATGCCACTGTGATCTGAGAAGATACTTGATATGATGTCTATCTTCTTGAATTTGGAGAGACTTTGCCTATGTCCTAACATATGGTCTATCTTTGAAAATGACCCATGTGCACTTGAGAAGAATGTATATTCTGTGGCTTTGGGGTGAAATGTTCTGAAGATGTCGATTAATTCCATCTGTTCTAGTGAGTCATTTAGGATTGATGTTTCTTTGCTGAATTTTTGTTTAGAGGATTTGTCCAATGGTGATAGTGGGGTATTGAAGTCTCCTACTATGATTGTATTACTGTCAATCTCTCCTTTGATATCTTCCAGGAGTTTTTTAATGTATCTTGGTGCTCCTGTATTGGGTGCATATATGTTTACCAGAGTTATTTCTTCTTGTTGGATTTCTCCCTTTAGTATTATGAAGTGGCCTTCATTATCTCTTGTTATGTCCTTCACTTTGAGATCTAATTTGTCAGATATAAGTATTGCAACCCCAGCTTTTTTTTCATTTCCATTTGCCTGGAAAACCTTTTTCCATCCCTTTACTCTCAGTCTGTATGCATCCTTTTTTTTGAGGTGGGTTTCCTGTAGACAGCAGATATCTGGGTTTTGTTTTCTTATCCAATCTGTTACCCTGTGTCTTTTGATTGGGGCATTCAATCCATTTACATTTAAAGTTATTATTGATAGGTACTTATTTGACGCCATTTTTATTCTATACCCCTGTGTACCTTCTTTGCTTCCTATTTCTTTTTTTTTTTTTTTTTTTTTTTTACAGCAGACCCTTTAGCATTTCTTTCATTGCTGGTTTGGTGGTGATAAACTCCCTTAGTCCTTTTTTGTCTGTGAAGCTCCTGATTTCACCTTCAATTTTGATTGATAGCCTTGCTGGGTACAGTATTCTTGGATTTAGACCCTTCCTTTGCATGACTTGGTATATTTCATTCCATTCCCTTCTGGCCTGATGAGTTTCTGTTGAGAAGTCAGTTGCTAGTCTGATGGGGGTTCCTTTGTATGTAACTGTCTGTCTCTCTCTGGCCGCTTGTAAGATTCTTACTTTGTCGTTGGTGTTTGCCAACTTAACTATAATGTGCCTTGGCGTCGGTCTTTTGGGGTTCATTTTGCTTGGAACTCTGTGAGCTTCTTGGATTTGTGTGGGTTTTTTCTTCCCTATATCAGGGAAGTTTTCTGTTATTATTTCTTCAAACAGGTTTTCTATTCCTTGCTCAGTTTCCTTTCCTTCTGGCACCCCTATTATCCTGATGTTGTTTTGTTTTGTATTGTCCCGAAGTTCCCTTACGCTTTCCTCAATCTTTCTAATTTTTTTTTCTAGAAGCTGTTGTAATTGGGTATTTTTTTCCATCTTGTCTTCTAGCTCACTTATGCGGTCCTCTGCTTCATCTAGTCTACTCTTGATGCTTTCTATTGAGTTCTTTACAGCAGCGATGTCATTTTTCATTTCTTCTTGGTTCTTCTTCATTTCTTCTTGGTTCTTACTCATATTGTCGAATTTGTCTTCCATCCTTTTCAGCCACTTTATGACCATGTCTCTGAATTCTTTCTCTGATAGGTTGTTTGCCTCTAAATCGTTTACTTCCTTTTCTGGTGATGCCTGCTTCTCTTTCCTGTGGGGGCTGTTTCTTTGTCTCCTCATGGTCTCTCTTCTCTGGATGTCTGGTTATATAGATTTCTCTCTCTGGCGTTGATTTAAAGGTATAAAGTACAACACAACCAGGCACAACAGACAAGGCACTGAACAGAATTGTATTCACGATATTAATAACCTCCAATAAAGGTAACCACCAGAGAAAGACAAATTAGGGAATAGGAGTGGAAGAGGGAGAGTAAAAAGAAAGAACAACAACGAAGAAAAAAAAAACAACAAAGAGTGTGAATCTGAAATTGGGAAAAGAGCAGAAAGAAAGAAAAGAAATAACAGAAAAGAAAAAGAAAAGAAAAAAGTAAGAGAGACAAGAATGATACTAAGAGAGAAAAGGGGAACAAACTATATATATGGGGAGTAAACTCCACTAGAACAACCACTATTCCCAGCAAATTCCAGCAACACGAGCCTGGAGATTAATACAAACTGCAACAGCAGCTAATATCAAGTGAGGCAAGGGAAAACAAAAGTCAAAAACAAACAAAAACAAAGCAAACAAAAGAACCAACCAAACCAACAAAAAGAATAATCAATCTCATAAAAAAGCATAAAAATTCAATCTAATCAACATTCAAGCAAACAACAACAAAAGGCCCGAGAGAAAAATAATTTTTTAAAGGTAGCGTAGAGAGAGGTTTGTATGGATTTGGAGCAGGGGGTTGGGAATTAGATATATAAGTAGGGTGAAGTTTTAGCAGGGAGTAAACTGAAAAAGTAGGGAAAATCTAAAGCCAGAAAGGGTTAAGATAAACTGGGGACCAAAAGGGGAAAGGTTAGGAGGAGAGTGATGGCATAATGTTAGCTTTGAGATAGGGTAAAGCGATTGTAAGGGAAAGATGCAAATCGAATGTAGGACACTAATCCAAAAATAAAAGAAAGAGAAAATCAAATGACATTAAAAAAAAAAAGTAAAATAATAGTAATAATAGTGCTGATTGAAAATAAAAATGTAATAATTAAAAAGGTGAAAATCAAGTGAGGAAAAAGAAAAAAATATTAGTTTCTTAAGTAAAAGATGCAAAAAATGAAAATAAAAAAATATGAGAATAAAAATTTAAAAAATTGAAAAAAGAATTGAAAATTAAAAAATAGGAAGACTAAAATGTGCAGTAGCGGCTGTCATTCACTTCCTCTATTATTCTGTTTGTTATGCCTTTTTCCCAGTCTGGGCGGTATTTCAGTTCAGCTTCATTCCAGGGCTCCTCAGTGTTGGAAGCCAGTCCTGCTTTTTAAGCCAGCCCTGTCTTAATTTCTCGTATTTATTTTTGATTACACCAGAGACAATTAGCGTTTCAGCCCCTGGGTGGCAGTGTTTCTGAATTGACTTCCGGGCCTCTCTAGCTCTTTTTTCTTTTTTTTTTTTTTCCCCTTCTATGGCACTCACTACCGGTTTGTGGAGGTGTGCGCCTCAGAGCTGCCTCTCTGATGGTCACACGCAGCTCTGGCCCCAGGTTCCGAAAAAACACCTTCCCCCTGCAGTCTTTCAGGGTTTCCACCTGGGTTTTCTATGTGTTGGGCTTAGCAATCAGAGTCGGAAAGAGCCCAGGTGTGCGGACCGTGGGTCTGTGCCTCAGACTAAGGAGCCTGCACTCCTTTGAAAATTCTTAGTCTGACCCTCCTCGTCAGATTAAAATGAGTTGCTTTCAAGAGGTCACTTCTGTTAGCAGCTCAGAAGACCCCCCTCCTCATTCACGGATCACGGCAGTTCCAACTGCCGCTGATTTTTCTAGGCACAGACCTCCCGGATCCTGCCGGTCCTGCGGCTGCCGCACTTCCCTCACCCAGCGCTTCCCTCACCCGCCGCGGGGATTAGAAACCGCAGCTTATTTCAGACAAAATCTGACCTTTCCGTGGTGCAGTGAAGAGTTTCTTTGAATCCAAATGTTTGCGCTGATAGAGGACCGGTGGTCTGGTGCTCCCAGCAGTTCAGTGTTTGCAGTTGTCGCGGAAAGTCAGGTTTCCACTAAAATCCTCCTTTCCTTGCAAGATGGCGAGGCGCCCGGCGAGCCCGCAGCTCCAGGAGGGGACCCAGCCCCTGTGGGTGCTGCGCGGTCAGAGGAACACTGCCCAGCACTCCCCCGCCTTCTCCTGGAGTTTAGCTGTCCCTTGGCTTGCCCACATACACTCCCTCTGCGAGCCTCTGCTGCTCCGACTCTCCGCCCCAGGAACAGACTCCAAACCCGAATCTATTCCGTCGCCATTTCTTTGCCGGAAGCTTTTTGATGACTGCTTCAATTTCTTCCATAGTTACTGGCCTGTTGAGCTGTTTAGATTCTTCCTGATTGAGTTTTGGAAGGTTATATTTTTCTAGGAATATGTCCATTTCCTCCAGGTTGTCCAGTTTGTTAGAATAGAGTTGTTCGTAGTATTTTGTAACAATCCTTTGTATTTCGGCGGGGTCTGTTATTTCACCACTTTCATTTCTGATTTTGTTTATTTGGGTCCTCTATCTTTGCTTCTTGGTGAGCCTGGCTAGAGGTTCATCAATCTTGTTTATCCTTTCAAAGAACCAACTCTTGGTTTTGTTGATCTTTTGTATTGTTTCTTTGGTCTCTATGTCGTTTATCTCCACTCTGATCTTTACTATTTCCTTCCTTCTGCTTACACTGGGCTTTTCTTGTTGCTCTCTCTCTAACTCTTTGAGTTGTTGGGTTAGGTAATTTATTATCATTGTTTCTTGTTTTTTTGCAGTAGCCTTGTAGAGCTATGAATTTCCCTTTCAGGACTGCTTTCTCTGTGTCCCATAGATTTTGGATTGTTGTGTTTTCATTGTCATTTGTTGCCATGATGTTTTTTATTTCTTCCTTGATGTCTTTGGTCACCCAGTGATTGTTTAATAGCATGCTGTTTAGTCTCCATGTGTTTGATTTCTTTGGATTGTTTTTATTGTAGTTGATTTTCAGTTTTATGCCGCTGTGATCTGAGAAGATACTTGATATGATTTCTATCTTCTTAAATTTGGAGAGACTTTGCCTATGTCCTAACATATGGTCTATCTTTGAAAATGACCCATGTGCACTTGAGAAGAATGTATATTCTGTGGCTTTGGGTGAAATGTTCTGAAGATGTCGATTAATTCCATCTGTTCTAGTGAGTCATTTAGGATTGATGTTTCTTTGCTGAATTTTTGTTTAGAGGATTTGTCCAATGGTGATAGTGGGGTATTAAAGTCTCCTACTATGATTGTATTGCTGTCAATCTCTCCTTTGATATCTTCCAGGAGTTTTTTTTATGTATTTGGGTGCTCCTGTATTGGGTGCATATATGTTTACAAGAGTTATTTCTTCTTGTTGGATTGCTCCCTTTAGTATTATGAAGTGGCCTTCATTACCTTTTCTGGTGATGCCTGCTTTTCTTTCCTATGGGGGCTATTTCTTTGTCTCCCCATGGTCTCTCTTCTCAGGATGTCTGGTTATATAGTTCTCTCTCTCCTGCGTTGATTTAAAGGTATAAAATACAACACAACCAGGTACAACACACAAGGCACTGAACAGAATTGTATTCACAATATTAATAACCTCCAAAAAAGGTGTCCCCCAGAGAAAGACAAATTAGGGGATAGGAAAGGAATAGGAAGAGTAAAAAGAAAGAACAAAAAAAGGAGTGTGAAAATGAACTTGGGAAAAAAGAAGAAAAAAAAGAAAAGAAAAAAAAAGCAAGAGAGACAAGAACGATACTTAGAGAGAAAAGGGGTACAAACTATAAATATGGGGAGTAAACTGCAATAGAACAACCAC
Organism: Eptesicus fuscus; assembly: GCF_027574615.1. Classification (NCBI taxonomy): domain Eukaryota; kingdom Metazoa; phylum Chordata; class Mammalia; order Chiroptera; family Vespertilionidae; genus Eptesicus; species Eptesicus fuscus. The sequence goes on along the minus strand of NC_072475.1, from coordinate 86,069,242 downwards.
TAATCCCAGAAAATGCCAGCTACACGAACCTGGAGATTAATACAAACTACAACACCAACTGGTATCAAGTGAGGCAAGGGAAAACAAAAGTAAAAAACAAACAAAAACAAAGCAAGCAAAAGAACCAAACAAACAAAAAAAGAATAAGCAAAACAATCTCATAAAAAAGCATACAAATTCAATCTAATCAACATTTAAGCAAACAACAACAAAAGGCCAGAGAGAAAAACAATTTTTTCTTTTTTTTTCTTTTTCTTTTTTTTTTTTTAGTTAAGGTAGCGTAGAGAGAGGTGTGTATGGACATGGAGCAGGGGGTTGGAAATTATATATATAAGTAGAGTGAAATTTTAGCAGAGGGTAATCTGAAAGAGTAGGGAAAATCTAAAGCCAGAAAGGGTTAAGATAAACAGGAGACCAAAAGGGAAAAGGTTAGGAAGAGAGTGATGGCATAAAGTTAGTGTTGAGATAGGGTAAAACGATGTTACAGGAAAGATGCAAGTAGAATGTAGGACACTAATCCCAAAATAAAACAAAGAGAAAATTAAATGACACTTAAAAAAAAAAAGTAAAATAATAGTAATATAATGCTGATTGAAAATAAAAATGTAATAATTAAAAAGGTGAAAATCGAGTGAGGAAAAATATTTAGTTTCTTAAGTAAAAGATGCAAAAACTGAAAATAAAAAATAAAACATTAAAACATAAAAAATTAAGATAAAAAATTAAAATTAAATTAAAATAAAAAATAAGAAGAATAAAATGTGCAATAGTGGCGTTCATTCACTTCCTCTATTGTTCTGTTTGGTATGCCTGTTTCCCGGTCTGGGCTGTATTGGAGTTCCCTTCGTTCCACTGCTCCTCAGTGTTGTAAGCCATTCCTGATTTTTAAGCAAGCGGTGTCTTAATTTCTCGTAATTATTTTTGATTACACCAGAGACAATTTGTGTTTCAGCCCCTGGGTGGCAGTGTTTCTGGATTGACTTCCAGGCCTCTCTAGCTTTTTTTTCCCCCTATGGCACTCACTACCGGTTTGTGGAAGTGTGCGCCTCAGAGCTGCCTCTCCGATGATCATCCCCAGCTCTGCTCCCCAGGTTCCGGAGAAACAGCTTCCCCCTGCAGTCTCTCAGGGTATTCCCCAACTGGGTTTTCCTATGTATTGGGCTTAGTATTCAGAATCGGAACAAGCCCAAGTGTGCGGACAGTGGATCTCTGCACAAGACTAAGCAGCCTGCACTCTTTTGAAAAATTCTTAGTCTTACCCTCCTCGTCAGACCAAAATGGGTTGATTTTTAGAGAACCCTTCTGTTAGCAGCTCAGAGGACCCCCTTCCACATTCACGGATCTCGGCAGCTCCAACAGCCGCGGATTTTTTTAGGCACAGACTTCCCTGGTCCTGTAGTTCCCGCTGTTCGCGCGTTTCCCTCTCCCGCCCCCGGGATGAGAAACCTCAACTTATCCCCGCAAAATCTGACCTTTTCTTGGTGCAGTGAAGAGTTCCTTTGAATCCGTGTGTTTGCGCAGATTGGGGGCCGGTGTTCTGGTGCTCACAGCTGTTCAGTGTTCGCCGTTGTCGCGGAAAGTCAGGCCTCCAATAAAACCCTCCTTTCCTTGCAAGATGGCGAGTTTTCCTCCTCTGAGCCCACAGCTCCGGGAGGGGACCCAGCCGCTGTGGGTGCTGCACGGTCAGGGAAACCCTGCCTAGCACTCCCCCACCTTCTCCTGGAGTTTAGCTGTCCCTTAGCTTGCCAATAGACACTCCCCGTGCGAACCTCAGCTGTTCTTACTCTCCCCCACAGGACCAGTCTTAGAACACGTCTCTATTCAGCCGCCATTTTTCCTACTCCCAGTTTCTAATCTTATAGAGAGCAACAGGATTTGCCCTCGGGGCCTGAGGTGCTAGCTCTGGCTGGCCCACCTGACCAGCGATATGTTAGGGGAGGAAATGTCACCCTGGGGACAAGGTCCCACCCTACAATTGTGCTTTGCTAGGTTCCTAGGGCTTTCTTCCCTGCTCTGCTCACATCTGTCTAATTGCCTACCACACTTCTATGATCCAACTGGATGAAGTGTAGGATAGTCAGTTTTTGTTTTGTTTTGTTTTAATCCTCACCTAAGGATATTTTTCCATTGCTTTTTTTTTTTTTTTTAGAGTGGAAGGGAGGTTGGCGGGGGGAGCAGAGAGAAAGAAACACATGCATTGAGAGAGAGAGAGACATCAATTGGTTGCTTCCTGCACAAGGCCTGGTGGGCTGGGAAGCCTGCAATTGAGGTATGTGGCCTTGACTGGGAATCAAACCGGTGACCCTTTGGTAGAGCCGGGGAGGGAGGGGGGGACATTAGCGACATTCTAACCACTGAGCAAGCACAGCCAAATAACTTTTTTTTATAAGAAAAAAGGAATTATTGATATTTTTAACTTTTCCCTCCTTTAAGTTCTCTTCTTTTTTAGTGTCTGATTCCACCATGTCAGTCTATTCACCACTTTATTCTTAACCCCAAATTATTAAAATTATAAATATATTCTAATCTCTTTCAATTTGTTTGGTGTGCTAGCCATCATATCATTATACAAAATAACCTTTAAGTACCATATTTATTTATTAAATGCACTTAGTCCACGGGCCTTTCTCATCTTGTGAGAAAGAACTAAGAGTAGAATATCAATTTTGAGATCCCAAAATTTCACAAGGAGGGAAAACCTCCAAAATTGTGATTCAACAACATTCATAACAAATCACTTCCAATATAGACATAAAAAGAAAAGATTATTAAAAAAGGAAATATTAGAGAAACAGAAAAGTGAATTACTAAAAGAAAAATTTTACTCTCCCAAAAACTTCCGCTGAAAGTAAAGGGACTCTCTATGGTGGTTAACCAAAAGGCATGCTGCAAAGGAAGGTAGCACAGATTTTTGAGGATCTTCTTCACAAGCAGCAGGAACCCAATATCAGAATTGCTTTTGACTGAATGACAGTATCTTCAGCATGTTTTGGGGTTATACATTACCTACAATGTTGATGAACTTAAAGAGAGTAGTAGCTACAATTGTTATCTAATCTTTGATTGTAATAAAGTGTGCATGTGTTTAGGTTTTTTTCCCCATTTAAATATTGTACTGTTGAGAATTATACTGTAGTTTGGCTTTTAGTCTTAGCAAATCAAAGCTATATTAGCCCTTGTGTCTAGGCAGCAGCCCATTAGACTTTAAAAAAAATCTTTATTGTTGAAAGTATTACATATGTTATCTTGTTCCCCCACTGACCCCTTATAGCCGCCCCCACTTCCCAACCCCAGGCCTTCACCACCCTATTGTTTGTGTCCATGGGATATGGATATATGCATACGAGTTCTTTGGTTGATTTCTTCCTACCCACCCATCCCCACCTTCCCTCTGCGATTCAACAGTCTGTTCCATGTTTCTGTGTCTCTGGATCTATTTTGTTTATCAGTTTATTTTATTCATTAGATTCCACATTTGAGTGAGATCATGTGATACTTGTCTTCCTCTGACTGGCTTATTCCACTTAGCATAATACTATTCAGGTCCCTCCATGCTGTGTCAAAGGACAAGAGATTCTTCTTTTTTACTGCTGTATAGTATTCCATGGTATAAATGTACCACAGCTTTTTTATCCACTCATCTACTGATGGGCACTTGGGCTGTTTCCAGATATTAGCTATTGTAAACTATGCTGCTATGAACATAGGGATACATACATTCTTTCTGATTGGTGTTTTGGGTTTCTTAGAATATATTCTTAGAAGTGGGTCAAATGGCAGTACTGTATTGAATTTTTTGAGAAGAGTCCATACTGTTTTCCATAGTGGCTGCACTAGTCTGCATTCCCACCAGCAGTAGTGCACTAGTGTTCTCTTTTCTCCACATCCTCCCCAGCTCTTCTCATTTGTTGATTTTTTGGTAGCCATTCTGACAGGTATGAAGTGATACCTCATTGTCATTTTAATTTGCATCTCTCTGATGACCAGTGCCTTTGAGCATTTTTCCATGTTTCTTGGCCATGTGTATGTCCCTTTGGAAAAATGTCTACTTAGGTCCGTGGTTGGCAAACTGCAGCTCGCGAGCCACATGTGGCTCTTTGGCCCCTTGAGTTGTGGCTCTTCCACAAAATACCACTGCCTGGGTGAGTCTATTTTGAAGAAGTGGTGTTAGAAGAAGTTTAAGTTTAAAAAATTTGGCTCTCAAAAAGAAATTTCAATCGTTGTACTGTTGATATTTGGCTCTGTTGACTAATGAGTTTGCCGACCACTGACCTAGGTCCTTTGCCCATTTTTTAATTGGATTGTTTGTCTTCCCTTTGTTAAATTGTATGAGTTCCTTATATATTTTGGATATTAACCCTCTGTCAGATGTATTATTGCCAAACATGTTCTCCCATACAGTGGGTTCCCTTTTCATTTTGTTGATGGTTTCTTTTGATGTATTTTTTTATTTTGATGTAGTTCCATTTGTTTATTTTCTCCTAGTTTCCTTTGCCCTAGATCACAGTGGTCGGCAAACTCATTAGTCAACAGAGCCAAATATTAACAGTACAATGATTGAAATTTCTTTTGAGAGCCAAATTTTTTAAACTTAAACTTCTTCTAACGCCCCTTCTTCAAAATAGACTCGCATAGGCTGTGGTATTTTGTGGAAGAGCCACACTCAAGGGGCCAAAGAGTCGCATGTGGCTCGCAAGCCGCAGTTTGCCGACCACGGCCCTAGGAGATGTATCTCCAAGCATATTGCTATGAGAGATGTCTGAGATTTTGCTGCCTATGATTTCTTCTAGGATTTTTATGATTTCACGACTTACATTTAAGCCTTTAATCCATTTTGAGTTCATTGTTGTGTGTGGTGTAAGTTGGTGGTCTAGTTTCATTTTTTTGCATGTATCTGTCCAATTTTCCCAACACCATTTATTGAATAGACTGTCTTGACTCCATTGTATGCTCTTACCTCCTTTGTCAAATATTAATTGAGTGTAATGGCTTGGGTCAATTTCCTGGGTCTCTGTTCTATGCCTGTTCTTGTGCCAATACCAGGCTGTTTTGATTACAGTGGCTTTGTAATATAACTTGATATCTGGTATTGTGATCCCTCCAACTTTGTTCTTCTTTCTCAGGATTGCTGCAGCTATTCGGAGTCTTTTTTGATTCCATATATATTTTTGGAGTATTTGTTCTAGATTTGTGAAATATGCTGTTGGTATTTTAATAGGGATTGCATTGAATGCCCATTAGATGTTGACTCTCTGTTTTGTAATTTGTATTTTACTGCCCTAGATCTATATCCTACCACTAGCACACATCATCCTTCTCACTACAACCAGATCATAGAGAAATGCTTGCTAAAAAATAAATGACAAAAAAAATAAAAAAATAAATGACAACTAGTTTTTGATAGGTGCCTATTACACAGTAGTGATATATGCTGCCAAGACTCTGTCCTCTAAGGAACTTACTGTCTAGTTCGAAGTATAATTAATCCCTATTTGTATTAAAGCACCAAGAACAATACAAAGAGTGTGTTATGGCCTTAGTTGGTTTGGCTCAGTGGATAGAGCATCAGCTTGTGGACTGAAGGGTCCCAGGTTTGATTCTGGTCAAGGGCACTTGCCCAGATTGTGGGCTCAATCCCCAGTAGGGGATGTGCAGGAAGTAGCCAATCAATAATTCTCTCTCATCATTGATGTTTCTATCTCTCTCTCTCTCCCTTCCTCTTTGAAATCAATAAAACTATATTTAAAAAACAAACACATAAAAAGAAACAAAGAGTGTGTTATGTATTATTGAAGTGTACTATAGAAATTCGAAGATGGGGAAAAGTTAGGGCTGGCTTGGGATTTAAATTAGCTTTAAAAAAAACATATGTTTTTATTGATTTTTTTAAGAGAGAGAGAGGAAGGGAGAGGTAGAGAGGAGATAGAAACAACAATGAGAGAGAAATATTGATCAGCTGCCTCCTGCACTTTGCACCTGTACTGGGGGTCAAGCCCAAAACCTGGGCAATGGGATTCGACTTATTGCTGCATGGTATGATGCTCAACCAACTGAGCCACACTGGCTGGGCTGAATTAGCTTATTTTTGAAAGGGCAAGTTTCCGGGAATTTGGTGTGTGTGTGTGTGTGTGTGTGTGTGTGTGTGTGTGTGTGTGTGTTAATCCTCATCTGAGGATACTTTTCCAATGGTTTTTTCAGAGAGAGGGAAAGACAGAGAGAAACATCAATGTGAGAGAAACACATGGATTGGTTGCCTCCTGGAACCAAGGTATGTGCCCTTGACTGGAATTGAACTGGGAACCCTTTGGTCCACAGACTGATGCTCTATCCACTGAGCAAAACCGGCTAGGGCAGAATTTGTTTATTTTTTATGTACAGTGATCCTGGTGTTTTACTTGATTTTAAACATATAATTTATGGTTATTGTTTTTGTGTATTTGTTAATTATCTGGAGAACAATCTGATCTCTTGTGTTTCACACTCCACCTAAGTCACAAATAAAGGTGATGTTCTAAAAAAAAATATGTATATGACAGCAAAATTTTAAAAACTTTTAATATCACAAAGGTGTATTACAGCACCAGCAACTCTAGCCAGTGCTGAAAAATTATGTATTCTGCATATATTGTAACATCAAACAATGAAAAATTATATACAGAAAAATTTAATAATAAAATTAAATAACACATCTTTGGATAAAATTTTTGGATTTTTAATTTATCTCAGAATTAAAAATCTGAGATGGTGATATCTGGCTTTAGCTCAATATCAATAAATACTTGGTCAATTTTATTTGGCCAAAATTTGGTTTTGATACATTTCTAAATATGCAACTTAATCCTATCCAATATGTAACTACTAATCTAATCCCATTCCCAGTCCTAATTCTAAAACCATTCCCAGTTCTACTTCTAGCCCCATTCCCTTACCCAGTTTTATATTTCTTCATATAATCTTATACTAATATATGGTCTAGTTTACTTATTATGTTTATTACTGCCTCATCCTTCCCACTACTAGATGTAGATCTTTGATGGTAGAAAAATTTTTTAAATGTTTTGTTCACAACTATATTCCTAGTGCCAGAACAGTGACTGGAACATAAACGTTCAACTAAATTCAATTTAATGGTGCAACTCTGGGAATATTTATGCCAAAATAGCTACAAAGATCATTTCTAATGGTGGGATTATGGATCATTTTCTTTTTTGATTTATATAGGGTGGGGCAAAAGTAGGTTTACAGTTGTGAGTATGCAAAACACAGTTTATTCTTGTATTATTATTTAATTATTGTATTATTTTCCATATGAACAATGGTACATTTTATTTCTCTACAATAATATTTTAATATTTCCCTGGTGAAAACAAACAACCAGGCTTAAAGTGTTTACACCATAGGAAATAAGGATTAGTCTTGTTTTGTTTGTAGTCTATGTTTGTTTGTGTAAGAAAGGATAGTAATTTTTGTGGTTGTATTTTAAGAATGTTACCTTATGAAATGTTTACAAAATGGATCAGAGCTGGGAAAGATTAGAAAGTAACATTTAGACAACAAATAAATGTTGGCAAGGATATGGAGAAAAGGGAACCCTTGTACACATTTGGTGGGAATTAGGTAAACATCTAAACTGCGGCCGTGCACAACAATTTCAAAATTACAACTAAAAGACAAAACCTATATCACCCAGAGCCACGGGAGGGCTGGCTGAGTGGAAGATCTACAACTAGACCGAGAGAGGCGTATTCAGGGCATAAATGCTGAAAAGCTGAGGTATGATGCACGCGTGCGCGATACGGGCTGGCGGCGGGCATTGCTTTCTTCAACCCAAAGGGGAAACGCGCAGGACCCAAACTCCTATGGGGAGAAGCATCTTCGATGCTTCTCTGTCTCTGGACTGTTTGCCATTGGGTCGGAAAGTGAGGGTGGCTTGCTTGCAGAGCTGCACGGAGGAATAATTGTTTGTGGCGCTGGGGCGCAAGACGTGGGGATGTGGTCGGAGACACGGGAAGTCTGGCTGTCAGCCATTGCTGTTTGCCATGCCCTAGCCTAGTGATGCCCTGAGACCCCACCCCGCACAACCTACAAACCCACCCAAGCTCCAAGCAGCGGCTTTTGCATATGAATGAATCGCCGCTTAACCCAACAACCAGTTCAGACAGCTCCAAAATCTCCAAATCCCAAGCAGGGAGGAGAGGACTGGAATTCTCCTGTAGCCCTGGCAGGGTGGACTCAGACAGTAGCTGACCTGCACCCCATTGGAGATCCAGAAGCCAGTGTACCTAGTGGTCAGTGTGAGACACAGATTTCAACTCCTCACATCCATAAGTGACACATTCAGGAGGCGGACTCAGAGAGCAGCAAAGCTTCACTGAAACAAGTCCTGCACCAGAAGCGTGTCTCCAGCACAGCAGTTATAAACACAGTGGGTCCCCACAGCCAATTGGCCTGGAGGACAATTCCTCCCAGTGTACCAACAGCAATCAAGGCTTAACTAAACCAAGACTTTGCACTCAGCTCATAAAGGAGTGCACCAAGACCGTCCACCTCAGGTGACTGGGGAGGCTGAGCTACTGGTCCTATAGTTCACCTACCGAACAAAGCCACTCCATCAACACAGGGAAGCAGCCAAAATGCGAAGGCACAGAAACATGTCACCAATGAAAGAAATGGAGGAAAGTAAACTACAGGACAATGTAGAATTCAAAACCACATTTATAAGGTTACTCAAGAATCTTCTAAAAACTGTGGAGAAACTTGATGAGAACTTCAAAGACCTCAATGAGAATGTCAAAAAAAATGGAAAAGGACCAGTCAGAAATTAAGCATACACTGTCTGAAATAAAGAATATTCAGAAACTCAACTGTAGATCAACGTACCCCAAGAATCAAACCAAAGATCTGAAATATGAGGAAACAGAAAACACCCAACCAGAGAAAACAAAAAATATCAGGAAACAAAAAACACCCAACCAAAAAGAAAAAAGGATCCAAAAATATGAAGATAATGTAAGGAGCCTCTGGGACAACTTTAAGCATACCAACATCCGAATTTTTGGGGTGCCAGAAGAAGAGAGAGAGCAAAATATTGATAACCTATTAGAAGAAATAATGACAGAAAACTTTCCCCACCTGGTGAAAGAAATAGACTTACAAGTTCAAGAAGCACACAGAACCCCAAACAAGAGGAATCCAAAGAGGACCACACCAAGACACATCATAATCAAAATGCCAAGGGCAAAATACAAAGAGAGAATCTTGAAAGCAGCAAGAGAAAAACAGTTAGTTACCTACAAGAGAGTACCCATATGACTGTCAGCTGATTTCTCAACAGAAACTATGCAGGCCAGAAAGGAGTGGCAAGAAATATTCAAAGTGATGAACAGCAAGAACCTACAACCAAGACTACTCTACCCAGCAAAGCTATCATTCAGAATTGAAGGTCAGATAAAGAGCTTCACAGACAAGAAAAAGCTAAAGGAGTTCATCACCACCAAACCAGGATTACATGAAATGCTGAAGGGTATTCTTTAAGAAGAGAAAGAAGAAGAAAAAGGTAAAGATAAAAATTATGAACAACAAAAAGACATCAAATACATAGCTACCAACGAGTGAATCTAAAAATCAAGTGAATAAAAAGTCTGAAGAACAGAAGGGACTGGTGAATATAATGGAATCACGGATATAGAAAGGGAGTGGACTGACAATTCTCAGGGGGAAGGGTATCTGAAGGATGTGGGAAGAGATTGGACAAAGGTCTTACACCTATGGATAAAGCCAGTGGCGGGGGGTAAGGGCATGGGGTGGGGTGGGGAACCAGGTGGAGGGGAACTATGGGGGAAAAAAAAGAACACCTGTAATAATCTGAACAATAAAGATTTATTAAAAAAATAAAAAATAGAATATATATATACTATATGTTTACAGTAGCATAAAATACTATATAAGTACTAAAATAGAACTATATATACAGAACTACTATATGTATAGTACATATAGAAGTACTGTATAATCCAACAATCTCACTTGTAGGTATAGAACCAAAGGAAATAAAATCACTATGGCGAAGAGATATCTGTGCTTCCATGTTCATCATATTTACAATAGCCAGGATATGAAAACCACCTAGGTGTCCATCTATGGATGAATGGATAAGCCAATGTTATATATAAATATACTATGAATTATATATGTATCATATATATGTACATTAAATATATATATATAATAGAATATTATTAAGCCTTACCCCCCCTCCAAAAGAAAGAAAGGAAGAAAGAAATACTGCTACTTGTGACAATATGGATGAAACTGGAGGATAATATGCTAGTGAAATAAGCCCAACAGAGAAAGACGAATACTGCATGGTATCATTTATGTGGAATTAAAAAAAAATTAAACCATAAACAGAGTAGAATGGTGGTTGCCAGAGACTGAGGGATATGGGAAAAGAGGAGAGGTTGGCAAAACGTATCAATTTTCAATTGTAAGATGAATAAGTTCTCTTTCCAAAAGCGGCCTGAGGTGACCTCTGAAAATTGTTCACTATTCACTTAACTCAGGAAACCCCACAAAATCATGCAAAACAAGAGGTTCAAATTTTTGTGTTCTCTTAAAGAACACTTGTGAAACTTCCCAGGCCATCAAGGGTATGCATATCTGTAAAGCCACCAAGTATCTAGAGGATGTCACTTCACAGAAGCAATGTGTGCCATTCTGTCATTACAATGGTGGAGTTTGTAGGTGTGTTCATGCCAAACAGTAGGCTGGACACAGGGTCTGTGGCCCCAAAAGAGTGCTTAATTATTGCTGGACATGCTTAAAATTGCAGAGAGTAATGCTGAACTTAAAGGTTTAGATGGAGATTCTCTGGTCATTCAGCATATCCAGGTGAACAAAGCTCCTAAGACAAGGCACAGAGCCCATACGGGAGCTCTCCCTTCCACATTGAGGTGATCCTTACTGAAAAAGACCAGATGGTTCCTAAACCAGAAGAGGAGATTGCACAGAAGAAAAGGATATAACAGAAGAAACAAAGACTTATGGCCTGGGAGTAAATTGAGCACAAAATAAATGCTAATAAAAGTAAAAACCAGACAACAAAAAAAGATGATTAAGTTCTAAGGATCTAATGTGCAGCATGATGAGTATACTTAATTATACTGTATTGAAAAATGCTAAAAGAATAGATCTCTAATGTTCTCACTGAAAAAAAGTGTTAGTGTGTTAACTCAATTCTGAGAATTGTTTCTCAATGTATATATATATATCATATCATTGTATTATACACTTTAAATGTATTATGATTTTGTTTATCAGTTGTACCTCAATGAAGCTGGAAAAAAATAACAGAAACCAATTAATATCTAGGATTCTATTTCAACAATCTCTGGGAGATGAAATGAGATTCTTGACTAGAATGATGGCAGTAAGACTGTTTTCATCATTCAGAATGAAATAGATTATAATGTGATAAAACAGCCACAAAATTACAGTGGCTTAAGATAAGTGTTTATTTTTTTCTCCAAAATATATTTTTATTGATTTCAGAGAAGAAGAGAGAGAGGGAGAGAGAAATAGAAACATCAATTATGAGAGAGAATCAATGACCAGCTGCCTCCTGCATCCCCCACTGGGGACCAAGCCTGCAACCTGTGCATGTGCCCTTGACTGGAATTGAACCCAGGACCCTTCAGTCTCCAGGCCCACGCTCTATATCCACAAGCCAAACCAGCTAGGGCAAAGTTATTTCTTGCTCCTGGGAAGTCCACTGTAGGACTTTCCAAGCAGCTGTCCTCCATGTGTTGGCTCAGTATTCCATGCTGCTTTGATTTGATATTACTTCAAAGCTAACATAGGCTTCTACAATTAACATTGCAAGGGGAGAGAGAACACAGTGAATTGTACACAAGCTTTTAAATGTTTTCATCAAGAAGTGACACAACTACTACCACACACATTTTACTGGAGGAAACAAATCCATGACTTTGAGAGGGTGGGGATAACTATTTCATGTGCTTGTGAGGAAAAGAGAACTAGAAACAGGGAGCACACTTATGCTTACCAAATCACTTACTATATTGAAAGCTAATAGTCAACTTAATTAACTAACTGACTGACTCACTGTATGTTGGCACCACAAATGTTTGTTACTGTATCACTATCAGGACTAGGAAAGCCATGAAGTAGGGCTGGGTTGAGAATATTTTTTGAAAACAGGTTGTTGAGTATGGTTCCAAATGCTCAAGAAACATCACATAATAAGGCCCTCAGGCACAAAAGTAATCATTGGAATCTCTAAGAGAAAATTTTCTTAAAATGGAAAGGAGAGAGTCTTAACCAGCGTGGCTTAGTGGGTTGAGCATCATTCCATGCACTTGAGAGGTCACTGGCTCTATTCCCAGTCAGGACACATGTCTAGGTTTCGGGCTGGATCCCCAGTAGGCAGCTGATTGATGGTTCTCTTTTATTGATGCTTTTTTCTCTCTCTCCCTCACTCTTGCTCTCTCTCTCTCTCTTTCAAATCAATAAAAACATTTTTTTAGAAGAAAGAAAGCAGAGGGATATGGTAGGATCTTGAGAATACATATAGGAAGCTGAAGAAGGAATGACCAGTGAGATCAGAAGAGAACCAGAATAGTGCATAATTGTGAAAAGCGGAGGGAGGAAAGAGCTTTAGAAGCGTTAACTGTATTAAAAGTATTAACTGATGTGAAAGAAAATGAGAACTGATTTGGTAAGGAAGACATAAGTTATATAAAAATATGGTTTGAGTAGCTTGATGGGACAGAAACCTAATCACAGTAAATTGATTAAAACAATTGAACAGCAAAAATAGTGCTTTTAAAAAAATAGTGCTTTAGGGTTTGTGAACCATTAGTTTAAGAAGTTGGGTTGTGAAATTAAAGAGTTACCAGAACAGTAATAACCTTGCTCATAGTTAAGGAGGAATTATAGCCTTATCTTGCTCTGCTCTCTCACCCCCATCTCACCCTGGCGATTGTAACCTAAGATCTAGGGGGAAGAAAAAATGAGGAGGGATATATTTAAGATGTTGGAGGAAGAAGAAATAATTGAAGGATCAGGATTTCAGAAAAGTGGAAAATTTTGTTTGTCAAAGTCCCAGGAAAGTGGTTAACCTTGGAAAAGAGGAACTATAGATATCTCGAGATATTAGAAAAGAAGAAGAAACAGGAATAACAGAGAGGGAAGAAAATGTGTGGAAGGTGTCATTCAACTTTCTTCATTAGTACTGTACTACAGAGACCTTTCCGTATAGCGCCAGAACAGTCTGGGCAGAGGCAGCACCTCTTACTGATGAGGAAGGGCAGGTTAAACTAGGAAAATCGGTAGAGGTCATACATCCATGAGTAATCGAAAAGAAAATTGATGTTATGAAGGCAGGAGAGTGAGAATCTATATATAAAAGGCTAAGCGACCGTCCGACCATCCAGCTGGCTGGTAGGTATGATGTGCACTGACCACCAGGGGGCAGACACTCAACGCAGGAGCTGCCAAGCTGCCGTGACTTGGCAGCGGTGGTTCTCCGGTGATGCACCCCAGAACCAGAGAGGAGGGAGCTCTCACTCTCCGGGACCCCTTGGGGGTGTCAGAGAGCCTGTTCTGGCCTGACCCCTGCAGATCAGGCCGAGGGACCCCACCTGCTGGAGGGATCCTGCTCACTCCACAGATGCCCTTCAAGCCACAGAGCTGCCCCAGGTGCGGTGGCGGGGGAGGGACCACAGGAGGTTAGCTCCAGGGTGTGTCCAGCCCATCTCGCCCAGTCCTGCCCTGCCGACCACTTTCTAATTAATTTCCTTTCAATGTGCAGGAATCCATGTACCGGTGAAGCATCCATCTTATATAAAAACTGCTGTTTGAAATTTTAACCCTGCTATTTTAGCTTCTGTAAACCCTTGCTTGCTTAAATAATAAGGAAAATAAGACTACTCCAATTCCAGAGAGGCCATAAACCTTCCCCAGACGAAGTTATCAGTGCTGGCACCAGGGCAGGCCTTTGGTTGAGGTCTCAAAGCCCCAGCACATAGGGCTCTTTAAGAACTTGCAAAGGGGACCGGAAACACCCTTATTTGGGAGACAAAGAGCTGGAAAAAGTATAAATAGGGAAGCTTCCTCCATGTTTCTTGGCCCAGAATTTGAAAGACATTTTTCTCTGGGTCCGTATGTAATAATAATAAAGTGTGACTCCATTTCTCTAAGTGATGCTTGGTTTTTCTGCCATCTTCTGCAACACTGGGTCAATAGTGGTGAATAAGATCCTTGCTGTTTGGAAAAAGGTATGAGGATATGTGCCTTTAATGTTTATGAGACAGGTAACACCAACTTCAAAATCTGCTCTCATTTGTTACAAATAGTACTTGAGATTTATTTCTCTCATTTCATCATCTTAGCAACCTTGCAAAGGAGGTATTGTTATTCTCCTTTTATAGTTGGGGTACTTTGTTTCAGAAATAAGTAAACTGTAAGTAATGTATATGAGTTTGAATTAGGATTACATAAATTAGTAAAGGACAAAGAATAATTTTAAAACTCTATCTTAGTTCCAAACCACTATTTTCCCCTGGATACACTGCGTTTCCCAGGGCCTTCTCTCCTTTTACCAGGATTTGAAAATTTATTAGTAGAAGCTGAATGCATACACAGGCCCTTATATATTTTGCATGAACTTTTTTCTTATAGGAATGCACTTGTCATTTCTTTTTCCAAGAATATTACAAAAAGATATTACAAGTCTCTTTAAATAATACAAAACAGGTTGCAAAAGAGCCAGTAGATCACCAACTCCATCTTGCAGAAGCCAAATAGCTAGCAATCTATGTATCTAAAATACCTGGAAAGGACATACATCAAAATGTTAACACTTGTTATCTTAGGGTAGTGAGTATGACATCTTATTGTCTAAATCTTATTCCTTTTTTAGTTTTGTTTTTTTTTTTACATTTTCTACAATAAACATATATTTCTTTAGTAATCATATCACCCCACACAATAAGTATACAATTCCATTTCACACTTTATGTAACAAACAGCAATAGCATTATACAAGTGAACATGTCGCTCTCATCTGAACTATTGATATAATTAGAAATGAGTTTTTCCCCTTGTCTGTGTAATCATTCCCCCAATGTATTGTTTCTATAGCTGTGCAGTCAGAGTCTGCTGTGATCCCAGTGGATCCCTATCCCTGGTGCATGAAACAAAACAAAACACGCACAAGACCTGAGATCTTTGGATCTCAGCTGTGATTGGAGACAGAGGAGGAGCAGCACCCTGGGCTACAACACACTTTTGGATGGATGTACAGGTAAACCTCTCCTGGGATTTGTTGTCCGGGATTCCTCTGATCATCGCTGGACACTACCGTTGCCTAGTAACGAGAATAATCTTCCCGGGACTCCACCTCCTTCTCCTAGACCCGCCCCCTTCTTCCTCCCACCTCTCGGGCAGAAACGGGGGGGGCGGGGCGCGGGGGGAGGAGAGCCGGCCCCTCCAGCCACTCAGAGGCCCCCACCGCCGGCCCTCGAACGATGATTGGAGGGGTGTGTGGGCGGTGCTTGGAAGGGCCTGCCACGCCGGGGAGGGACGTCAGCACGTCGACGCGGGGGTTTTCTCCGCTCGGCCCGCTACCCCAGCCCGGGTCTGCGAATCTGTGCCTCCTCCTCCGCCATCCCCGGCGAGGGGCGCAGTCGTTGTCCGCTCGCGGGCCGGCGCGGTTACACCGGTTCCGCTCGGACTGACCGTCGCCCTCACCTCCCTCCCGGCCCCTCCTCCGAGGCCAACCGCGCGGAGGCTTTTCGTAGGGAAGGCGGTTCGGGACTCGGCCCGGGGCCACCCGGGGCCCATCCCCGCTCCAGGCTCGGATGGGAGGCGGAGGGAGGAGCGGCCTGGGATGCTGAGGCTGATGGCCAATTGCTGCAGCTGGTTCCAGCGGCGGCAGGAGCCCGTCAGGTAGGCTGGAGCCGCGGGCCCGCGCCCTCCCGGGAGACGGGAGACGGGGACCGCTGCGCGCCGAGCAGTTGGGAGGGGAGCCGCCTCCCCGCTGGGGCCGGGGCGAGCCGGTCCCGGGCCGCGGGGGATGCCCTCCTCCCAGTTTGATGTGTCCCTGGAGGCAAGAACCGAAGGATGCAACCTTCTGGTCTAGTTGCATTTAAGGCTTCATCAAGAGCGCTTGTTGTTGTCATAATTTAAATGGGTTCAAATACTTTAAAAGTTGTGGATTTTGTACACGTGTGTATTTCTCCTCTGAAGTTTTTGTAATGAGAATTTTCTTTTTTAAGTAGAGAAGCATGGGATATCGTTTTCATAACATTCACACACTCCTTTCCAACACACACACACACACACACACACACACACACACACACACACACGTTTCGTTTGGGGACTTACTTGGGCTTGAAATCTGGCTTCATAATTCATAATTCACAATTCATAATTACAGTGTATGACGTTAACATTTTTTGGCCCCACCTTCCTCATATATTTAATGAGGGGTGATAACATCTATGCCTCAGGAGTGTTGTATTAAATGCGAGTAACTGATGGAAAGTGTTTTCTTAACTGTAGGGTATGCTAGATATATTAATATTCATTGCCCGAGACTAGATATTCATTCATCCACTTCTCAACAGATATTTGTTGAGAAAATATTATGGGCCAGAAGCACTATACTAGGAAGGAGTCAGTGAAAATGATGTTTTTTAAAATTGAGGGGCTCAACCTGTAAAGAAAGCTTAAGTTTGTTACTCTTTATAAATAATAACGACTTCTTACAGTTCTACTTTGGAATTAGGCCAGGGGTAATTTGTAGTAAAATTTTTTTGTGCGTGTTTTTTTTTTAAATTAACATTTCAAGCATAGTATTTGCAGTAAAGGATGAGCTATCCTTTAAAGAGTAAATCTGAAAAGCTATTGTATATTATAAGGAAAAAATAATATGTCTACATTTGGAAAAGAAATGTGCTCTAAACAAAACTTTTAAAATTCTTTCCTCTTAACTGGATTTGAATGTTTTAAATATAAGTAATATGATTGACTGATAGAGTCAAATTTGGGTGTATAGATTTGTTCCAATCATGTTATGTGCTGATAACAGAATCTCTACTAAGATTTGAGGATCACTCATAATAAATGGTCTCTTTTCTTTTTTTCCTATTTCTGCTTTTTAAAAATGCATTTTGTTTTTAGAAGAGGGAACAATATCAGGTCTTTTTAAAAATATATATTTTATTGATATTTTACAGAGAGGAATGAAGAGGGATAGTTAGAAACATCAATGAGAGAGAAACATCGATCAGCTGCCTCCTGCACACCTCCTACTGGGGATGTGCCCGCAACCAAGGTAAATGCCCTTGACTGGAATCGAACCTGGGACCCTTCAGTCCGCAGGCCGACGCTCTATCCACTGAGCCAAACCAGTTAGGGCTACCAGGTCTTCTTTTAACTAAAACACCCAAAAAGCTTGCACTCCAAAGGAGTTTTCAGTTTAATTCATCATTCTTTGTGTTTGCTTCTCTTAGCAGGTGCAGTGTAACATCGGGGTTAATTGTTTAAAGAAAAGATAGAGTTCAGAGAAAGGAGAATGTATCTTTGTCCAAGTAGCATCTAGATCTGTGTTGTCCAGTAGAGTAGGGACTTGCTGCATGTGGCAGTTGAGCATTTGAAATGTGGCTAGTCCTAATTGAGATGCTGAAATATATAATGTAATACAAAGTGGATTTAGAAGATTTATTATGCAAAAAAGAAAAGTAAATATCATGTCTTTTTTTTCAGTGTGATTACATGTTGAAATAACTTTAGATATAGAGGATTAAATGAGATATAATAGTAAAATGATTTCACCTTTTATTTTCACTTTTAAAATGCAGTTACTAGAAAATTTAAACTTACATATATGGTTTACAGTGTAATTCTATGGGAACTCCCTGATCTATATGGCCTAATATAGAGGCATAGGTAAATATCTCTCATTGTTGGATAGTTAACGGTCAAAGGAATTAAAAACAAGTTAGATTACACCCATTTTTAAGTATTATTGCTCAATGCCTAGTTCATAATAGTGCCTAAGTAAATATTTGCAAAATATTGTATGTATTTTGATCACTCCTTAGCAATAATCACCCTAATGTAAATAATGTTGGCAAGTAGTTGCAGTTCCTGGAATAAATGAGAGGTGAGCAAACTGATTTAAAGTATATATCAAATTTTTGCTTTTATGAGCTACTGTTTTGTAATTTGAAGGTTTTTTTGTTATGCTGCTCCTTATTGCGTTTTCTCTTCATGTTTATATTTTATGGAGATATGTTTACAAATGTGAGCATGTAAGAGAAGATGATGTTTATTAATACATTATGTTTTGAGGTTACTTTGCTGACTTACCTAATATATCCTGCACTTTTTGGGTTTACCCACCCGTCCTCACTTAGTTGCTTTCCCAGTGAGCACATTATTGTAGACAACTACAATAACCAGGGATTAGATGCAGTATTTGGAACCTGTGATAAGGACAAGGTAGGAGTCAGAGATCAGTTGTTAAGGCACCAGTCTAGGTCAGGAGTGAGGACCAGGATGCCAGGCAATTCAAGGACAACAGGCATGCTATTGTTAACCTCCAGTCAGAACCTGAACTAGGCTTTCAGCCTATGTAAATTAGTTTTGAATAGACTAATAGCTAGACCTATCTATATATATAACAGCCTAAGCGACCATCTGGACCATTCGACTGTCCGACCATTAGCTATGACGTGCAAATGCTCCAACCAGTAGCTATGATGCACACTGACCACAAGGGGGCAGACGCTCAACACAGGAGCTGTTGAGCGACAGCAACTTTGCAGAGTGCCCTCTGGCACTCCAGGACCCCTTGGGGGATGTTGGACTGCTGGTTTCAGCCCGATCCCCGAGGGACCCCACCTGCTGGAGGGACCCCGCTCCCTCTGCAGACACCCTTCTGGCCCAGTCACACCCCGTCGGCCACCTTCTAATTAATTTCCTTTCAATGAGCACGAATCCATGCACTGGGCCTCTAGTAGTTATATAAGTGCTGTGCTCCTATAGAAGCAGTGCAATCTAGTGTTGGGTTTTTATTTATTTTTTAAAATATATTTTTATTGATTTTTAGAGAGAGATAGAAACATTAATGAGAGGGAAACATCATCAATCGGCTGCCTCTTGCATGCCCCATACTGGTGATCAAGCCTGCAACCAGAACATTTGCCTTGACTGGGAATCAAACTGGTGACCTCTTGGTTAATGGGTCGATGCTCAACCACTGAGTCACAACAGCCAGGCAGTGTGGGTTTTTAAAAAAATAATTTTTATTTTGAGACCACAATATAGTGGTCAAAGCTAAGAAACTAACTTTGATACAATGCTATTAACTAAATTACAGACTTTATTCTGAGTTTACCAGTTTTAACACCTAATGCCCTTTTTTTCTGTCAGAGATCTATTCCAGGATTCCATATTGCTTTGCCATGTCTCTTTGATCTCCCTCAATCTGTATGTAGTAGTTCCTCAGTCTTTCCTTGTCTTTTAAAACCTTGAGACTTTGAAGAGTATTTGTTAAATGTTTTGTAGAACCACCCCTTCAATGTGTTTGTGTTTTCTTATGATTTGGTAAAGGTGTTGTTGCATTAGTTGGGCAGAGTGATACCACAAAGGTGAGTATCATTACATCCACGGGTGTGTGATATTGATATGTGCTGTTACTGGTGGTGTTAACCTTGATCACTTGGTATCATGGTGTCTGCCCAATTTCTCAGTATAGTGTTTTGATTCAAACAGATTCAAGTTTGAATCCTAGGAGTTTGGGCAATTTTTTATGTGTCAAGTGTGGATAATTTCTGTCATGCAGCATTTTGAGAAAGAAAATTTACCCAAGTACTTGATGCTTTGCACATAATACTTACGCAGTAAATAACACCTATGATCCTAGGAGACAAGTGCTGATTAGTAAATTACCCTCCTCGTTTCATTTTACACTTATCATTTTCTGTGTTAGTGGAGGAAGGGACCATTTTCTTTTGTAAGGCTAATTCTTACGCCTGTGCTCTTTTTTTCATTTCTTCCCACTTCCTGGTGAACTTCAGTTGTTCAGCATTTGGCCAGAGATCAATGATAGGAATTCTGGGATGCAAGAATAAGTCTAAACTTTTATCCCAAAATTTATTATTCATTTTTGTTATTCAACAAAATAAATCTGTATTTCCCTCAGAGCTTCACTTCTATTTCTTCTTTAGTACATAAACATCTTCAAGCTCCTCTTACTGTTGTTATAGGACAGAAAGAGTTTGTTCACTCAGCCCTAGCAAAGCCAAACACTAGACCCTGAGAATTGCAGTGGATATTCTATCTAATAAAAGAGTAATATGCAAATTGACTCACTCCAACACACAAGATGGCTGCCCCCATGTGGACACAAGATGGCCACCACAAGATGGCCAGCAGGGGAGGGCAGTTGGGAGGGACCAGGTCTGCAAGGGAGGGCAGTTGGGAGGGATCAGGCCTGCAAGGAAGGGCAGTTAGGGGCAATCAGGCTGGCAGGGGAGTGGCTAGGGGGTGATCAGACTGGCAGGCAGAAGCAGTTAGGGGCAATCAGGAAGGCAGGCAGGCAAGCATTTGGGAGCTAGCAGTCCTGGATTGTGAGAGGGATGTCCGACTGCCCGTGTAGGCCCGATCCTACTGGGATTGGGCCTACACGGGCAGTCGGACATCCCTCAAGGGGTCCCAGATTGGAGAGGGTGCAGGCTGGGCTGAGGGACACACACCTCCGTGCACGAATTTCATGCATCGGGCCTCTAGTTTTATTGATGAATGGCACCATCCAGGAGAATGGGAAGCGAATGCCCAAAAGCTGGAACTTCTCTATGGCACGTAGGTTACTGATGATATAAGGCAAAATCTCAAGACATGGTGGATTAGGGCTTTGGATTGAGCTGGGAGTTGATTGGTTGGAGGTGGGGTAAGGGTAGTGAATCATCTCTTCAGGTCGTGAGGACAGCTCTGCGATCTTTTCCAGGGTCTCTCTGTCTGGTCTCATGGGAAAATAGCCAGTGGTCGTTCCACCTTAGGGCTCAGGAACTGAAACATAACTTGGGTCAAGATGTTGTGGTTAGCCCGCCAGAGGTCCAGATGATGTGACCATTTGTCAGGTCTAGGCTACTGTCTTCTGCCTTGGGGGTTGCTGATTATCTGGGGGAAAGCCTGGGTCTCTTAGGGGTATATATAGAGATAGATATGATTTCTAGAACTAGGATTTAAAACTAAATTTAATTAAAGTCATAAAGACCCTAAGCTTCCAAAACCGGTTTGGCTCAATGGATAGAGCGTTGGCCTGTGGACTCAAGGGTCCCAGGTTTGATTCCGGTCAGGGGCATGTACCTTGGTTGCGGGCACATCCCCAGTAGGGGGTGTGCAAGAGGCAGCTGATCGATGTTTCTCTCTCATCGATGTTTCTAACTCTCTATCCCTCTCTCTTCCTCTCTGTAAAAAATCAATAAAATATATTAAAAAAAAAAAAGACCCTAAGCTTCCTTACCTAAAAAAACAAAGCAAACTAAATGTTTCTTTTTGCTGCTGTAACAAATTATATTAACTTAGTGATTTCAAGAAGCACAAATTTATTATCCCATAGTTTTGACTCCAGAAGCCTACAGTTGGTCAGCAGAGTTGCATACCTTCTGGAGGGTCTAGCAGATAATCTATTTTCTTTGCCTTTTCCAGCAAAGGAAGAAGCTGTCTGTTATTTTGCCCATGCTCCTTCCTCCATCTTCAAAGCCAACAGCATAGCATCTTCTCCTCTGATCTTCTGTCTTTCCCTTATAAGGAATCTTGTGATTTCCTGGATACTCAAAGATATACTTCCCCTCCAAGATCCTTAATCATTTTGGCAAAATTCTTTTGCCATGTGTGGTAACATATTCATAAGTTCCACGGATTAGGATGTGGACATCTGGGGGTTGGGGGTCATTTTTCTGTGTCTACCATATTAAATAACCCTCTTCCCCTGCAGTCACTAACTACCCTTCCTCTTTCCCTTCACCCCAAACTCAACAGTTGGCAATGGCTAACAGATACTTTCTCAACTCCCTCCCCTCTCATATATTTCTTAACATCTTTCATTAGAAGATTTCTGCCTAGACCAAGCATGTCAAACTCGAGGCCCACAATGAATATTTTTGCAGCCCAGCCAATATAATGGTATGTATGACATCTATAATAATAAAAGCATAATATGCAAATACAATGAATGGCCAGACAGCGGAATGACCTTCCGGATGAAGCCGGGGCTGCAAGAGTGGCCGAGGCAGCCGGGGCTATGAAGGCCTACTCTTGCACAAATTTCGTGCATCAGGCCTCTTGTCAATATATATAAAAGCCTAATATGCAAATTGTCCCCTCGGGAGTTCAGTTGCTCTCTATGATGTGTGCTGACCACCAGGGGGCAGCACGGAATGAAGGGAGGCCCTGGCCGGCAGCCACTAGGGACACTACCCATGCATGAATTTCGTGCACCGGGCCCTAATATTTTAATAAAAATTTCGTAACTTAATTTTTACAATATCCTGTTATACAAAGTTATTAATAACGAACTACAACATTTGCTAATAACTGATTACTATAATCGTGTTGCATTCATTTCCCTTACACACCTTATGCACAGGTGCACCATTTCTCTTCACTGTTACCAGCAGCAAATATTTTAGAAGCTGATTGGCAAGTCATTAGTCTTGTACTGACTTGTTTGGTGTGTGCAACAGGAAGTATTTACCTTTCGGAGAACAAGAAAAATAGGTTTATTTGTGTTATGCTCATTAATTTGTGCAGTTGTTCAGTGTTTGGTAAGTTAATGTTCAAGAAAAAATATTAATTTTTATTAAAATGTTCTATTATTTATGTTAATGATTACTTGTTTATTTCAGCCCTTTGTATTCAGCATGTCTCTATTAAAATAAACCTACGTTTCTATGAAAATTGAAACTTTTGTTTTTTTGAGACCCACATAAACTTAAACCTTGTTTATTTGGCCCGTGTTAGCCTTTGATTTCAACATGCTTGGCTTAGACCCTTCATTTTAGTTGTTTGTACTGTATTAGATACAGCCTGGTTATTATATCCAATGAATTATTTTCAATCTCTTGGCATCATTTGACATATAAAACCAATCTCTTTTTGAAGAGAACCAAGATGGCAGATAGGTAAATGCCGGTCCGTGCCTCCTCCCACAACCACATCAAAATTACAACTAAAATACAGAACAGTCATAATTTAGAACCTGAAATCTGGCTGAATGGAAATCCTACAACTAGAGAAGGAAAGAAGAAAACACATTGAGACTGGTAGGAGGGGTGGAGGCATAGAATGTGCTGGTCCAACAGCCACGTTTGGCATTTTTTAAATTAGGAGGGATATATAGGTTGCAGCGGTTTCCCATAGGAGCAAGGGGTCGCACCCCACACCAGATGCCTTTAGACCAATGCTGGGAAGAGCAATCCTTGTAACTTCGGGCTATAAAAACCAGTGGGGAGAGTGGCTGAATGACAGAGAGCCTGCTGGAGTCCCAGGCAGTTCCTCTTAAAGGGTTGGTGCATGGACTTACTCAGACTTGCTCTCTCTGAGCTCCAGCACTGGGGCAGCGACTTGGGGGACCCAGGGACATACTGTGAGGAACTGGATTGTCTGGCACCAGGGCAAGATCATGGTGGAGCCTTTCTCCCAGACAAAAGTGCTGGCAGAAGTCATTGTTCTGATGCTGAGTCCTTCCCCTTCACAGAGCTGACTGGCAGGTACTATACTAGTATATGAGTTTCCATCAGCCTAGCTCACATTGTTCACTCCACTCTGGTGATTCCCTGACATCCTGACCCAACCAATTTGCAGTGCCACCCAAGCTATTTGCAGCGGCTTTTCCATATGAATGGCCTATCCTGGCTCAGGCTTCAGACTTTCCTAAAATCTCTCAAGTAGCAGCTGGCATCAGCATGCCCCATACCACTCAATAAGTGGCCCCAGACCCAGAACTAGTAGCAGCCTGACTTGTTTCACAGCTTGGCCTCTCTTGGGCACTTCCAAGCCTAACATAATTATCAGCCATCTGCAGATCACTCTGTAGCTCCTGATAGGTGGCCCCAGGCAGGGCATAGGCAGTGGCTGGCTTTGCACCTTCATGGAGACCCAAGATACAATGCATCCGAGGACAGCTTCAGACCACACCAGATTACAGCTCCACACATCCAGGTGCAGCACACTCAAGGAGCAGACTCAGTGAGCACCAAGCCCCACTGAGACACCCATAGGGGTGTCTCCTGCACAGCAGCTCTTCCACTGCAGTTGCAGCTGGTCCTCACAGCCATTTGGGGATCAGTTCCTCCTAGTGACACCAACAGCAATCAAAGCTCAACTACAACTATACTGTGCACACAGCCCACACAGGGGAGCACCTAGAGTGCCCAGTTCAGATGACTTGGGAGGCTGAGCCACTGGACTCTCCTGGACCCCCTACCACAAAGAAAATGATACAATGAAAAAAATCATGATGTGATTTTATTGTGCAAGTGAATGACGGTTGGACATTTTTGGAGAGGGTGCTGGCTGGGCTGAGGGGAACCCCCCCCCCCCCCCAACCCCTGTGCACGAATTTCATGCACCGGGCCTCTAGTCCTATATAATAAAGAGCTAATATGCTAATTAGACCAAACAGCAGAACGACTGTCCGACAACCTTCCAAATAAAGCTGGGGCTGCGAGGGTGTGCAGGAGGCAGCCAATCGATGATTCTCTCTCATCATTGATTTTTCTATCTCTCCCTCTCCCTTCCTCTCTGAAATCAATAAAAAATATATTATAAAAAAAATGAAATCTGGGAGAGAATGTAATAATTGATAGAGCATTGGGTATGGCAAAGCTGAAAAGAGTGCAAGATAATTAAGTGATAAAAAAAACAAACAGGTAGAAATCAAAGGATTTTGATGATTTAAGAGAATAAAGCACAAAAGATTGAGGGTTCTGTGAACTAGATATGTATGTCTTCAAGTGGTAGATGAGTCTTTGTGCTGGAAACTTGTAGTTGGAATTGAGTGTTAAGGTGGTAGCTGAAGTCCCAATATTAGGTGAGATTGACCACAAAGGGAGAATATGTAGAAAAGAGTTGAAGACAAACCCTGGGCAAACTTGGGGAGTCAGATGAAGAAAGGCTAACTGGCAAGTAGACACAGAAAAGGAAAAAGGCAGAAAGATTTAAAAATTCAGGAAAAGAAATCAGAGAATTTTAAAAAGGGAGTTGTGTTTTTTAAATTTAAATATTTATTGTTGCGAGTATTACAAATGTAATACCCACTTCCACCAAGTTCCCGCCCTGCCCCAGGCTTTCACCACCCTATACTTTGTGTTCATAGTTAATGCATATATGCATATGTTCTTTGGCTAACTACTTCTCCTCCGCCACCCCCTTCCCTCTAAGATTTGTCAGTCTGTTCCATGTTTCCATGCCTTTGATTCTATTTTATTCATCAGTTTATTTTGTTCATTAAATTCCTTATTAATTTTGATTTTTAGATTAAATTGTTGATAGCTATGTATTTATTGCCATTTTATTGTTCATGTTTTTTCTTTTTTTCTTCTCCTTCTTTTTCTCTTCTTCCTAAAGAATACCCTTCAACATTTCATGTAATACTGATTTAGTGTTGATGAACTCCTTTAGTTTTTTCTTGTCTGTGAAGCTCTATATCTCACCTTCAATTCTAAATGATAGTTTTTTTCATTCTCTTAACTATCTGTTATAAAACTGTTTCCAAATCCCTTTTCATGTATGTGTTTGTTACTTGTAAATTTAGAACCTGCCCCATATAGATTTAAATATTTTAGGTAATACATATCAGTTTTGATGTCTCAAATTTTGTTTTTTAATGGAATATTTTATTTTAACTTGTATATATTTTTTAGAAATAGCATTTATGTAATGACCTCCTTTGAAGTATTGTCTTCCTTAGTTGGCAGATGGAGTTTAGAGTTGTAGATGTTCAAATGATTGTAGTAATGTCATTCAGAAAAGATTCAAATTCAAATGTTTTCTAAGTTAAAACTCCAATATTATGTTGCTTATATTCCTGGTATGCTCTGTTGTACATTTTTATATAAAAAGAGATCATGAGATAAAATATGTAAAACAGGCCTTTACTCTCTTAATCCCTAATCTCCTTTTTTTTTACTGGAAATTATTTCAGTTTTAAAAATCTTTTTCACTGTTAATTGAAATAAACACTGTTATTTATTACCCAGAAACCCTGAGCATGTAAACTTTTTCAGAAAACTTTAGCCAGTTTGATGCTAGAAGATAGGTGATTTTAATTACATTCTTTAATGCTGATCTTTTACTATGAGGTAAAGATTTTTATAAATTCTATATATACTTTTTCTGCTTAAAGTTATATACTTTAATTTTGCTTAATTTTTACTCAGCAAATGGGGAAATGACATACTACATTTATGTTTTTCCTTCAGTAAAGGTGCCTCGCACATTTGATCCTGGGGCTACAGAGTTGATGAAGAGAGATTCTAGTAGAGGAGACTGTATGACAAGTTGTACCACCAAGTTAGGGTCTGTTTACTGTGGTCACACAGATGGTCAGGAAGGACTGGGGGAATTCCTGGTCTTACAGGCCTGCTGGGGAGTGGCAGAAGAAGAGTCTACAGAGTTTGGACTTGATTCTGTTTAAGGACTTCAAGCAGAAAAATACTATGATTTGATTTTCATCAACATCATGGGTAGCTTTTATAAATAGCATGCAATTTATGACTTTAGTTAATTTACCTATAACTAGGTAATATACATTCTATTACGTCCAGGAACTAGGTTATGATTCTGATAGGCCTAAATCTGGGGAAAAAAATTATAAACTATCTTGATGGAAACGAGGCAGACTACCTGGATACCTGATGTATATCTATGTGTATATATATAAATGTGAGTAAATCTTAGGGTAAGCAAAATGGTTCAAGTTACCCTTTAAAATAATAATAATAGTTGTTTTTACAAACCATTGTATTTAAACTTCCCATGGAAACTGCTATTGACTAACTTCTTATTATCACTGTAACTGATATTGGACCTGGTGAGCAGGAATTCTTCCCAGGGTCCTGTCTCACGGAATCCAGGAATGAAGCCATGGACCAGAGGAGTTCAAGCAAGGCAGGAGTTTATTGCAGGCAAACACAGACTCCCCACTCGGGGAGGGAACCCAAATGGTTTCCTACCAAAGCATTCTGCTCTTCCCCTTGTATCTGTTAAAGGCCCGCTCTTTGTCTATCTGTGCTGCTCTCTGGTTCCTGGCCTTTTTACAACATTTTATTTTGCACTTGCAAGAAAAACATCCTGTGTCTCTGCTATCCTGTTTTTCTGCAAAACATTTTGTAGTTTTAGCTAGCTCCATGATTCCTCCTTCTTCCACCCCTTCCACTGCTTACCTAATTCTGCTTTAACTCCTTTCATAACCTTGGGTAAATTGTACCTGTTCCACTTACAGGGACAGTATGAAGATAAATGAGAGGATAAAATAGCTTTGAACTGTCAAGGCATGCTATATAAATTCAAAGCATTGGTTATTGCACGGTTTGGGAAAAACCGAAAGCGTTTATTTCTGAGGTACTTAATTTGGGAAAACTAGCAGAAACATATTTTTGTTTTACAAAACTTTGCGCTATTTTATAGTGTTAATTTTTTACCTCCTGGAAACTGCTCCAGTGCTGCCATGTCTTTGGTCTTTGGTCTGCTCATTTCTTTCTGACCACAATTTTAAGTGTTTCTTCAAAGGTTCTCAGAGTGCCATGCTCCCCTGTCCACGACTCCTCTTCCTCCTGTGCTCTCTCTGGATCTTTTTGTCTGTTCTCATAGTTTCAACTACCACGGATATGTCTCATAAACCCAGTCCAGATCTCTCCTCCAGCTTCAGACTTCAGTGTCAGACAAGCACCGCTGTTAACATGTGCAAAACTGAACCCCTTAATCCTCCTCCTTACCTGGTCCCTGCCCATCTCTCTGGTCTCATCTTGTGGACTCTCTGTCTTAAATTTGATACTAATAAGAGTGGCTGTTGGTTGAGCACTTACTATGTGCCACAAGCACTGTGCACCTTACTTGCATTGTCTTATTTAATTTTGGGTTGGATATTGTTGTTATCCTCATTTTACTGATGAAATTCTGAGAAACTAAATAATGTGTCCTAGGTCAGATGGCTTGGAAGTGGCAAATCTGTGACTTGAACACAGATCTTACACTAGGTTTATGGCTATAAATGAGTGCCTAAATCCCTTTTATGTTACTTATTACTATACAAATGTAATACATATCTTACAATACCAGAGTTCTTCCCATATCAGCCTTTATAGTTTGGTTATATAATTAAAGATCAGGAATAACTGTACTGAGTGAAGTGGTCACTTTCAGCTTCTGGAAAGGTCAGATTATTTACTATTTGATGATACTGGTTATATATATATTGATTTCAGAGGGAGAGGGAGATAGAAATATCAGTGATGAGAGAGAATCATTGATTGGCTGCCTCCTGCATGCCCCCCACCTGGGATCAAGCCCGCAACCTGGGCATGTGCCCTGACCAGGGAATTGAACTGTGACTTCTTGGTTCATAGGTCGATGCTCAACCACTGAGCCACACCGGCCAGGCAATACTGATTTCTTAAGTAGAAGATGTCAAGTTCCCTTTAGACTCAATACATGGTTGTATTGACTTGTGATTATATATGAGTCTAACGAGCATGTTCTCCTTTTGTTTAAGGCTGCTGTACTGAAGTGTGGTCTTAACCCCTGGGTTCAGCAACTGAACACCCTGCCAATTCCCACCCCCTTGATGTGGTGTCTTCTTAGGCAGTGTTCTCAGTCTGGAATCTCTTCCTCCTTTTTTCTGCTTTCACGTTCCCATTGCTTAGCAAACTCCTCCAGTTTAAGAACTTAGCTGAGGCATCACCTTGTGAAAGAAGCTTTCCTGATCTTTTTTTATGTCTCTAGGCTGGATAAAGTCCCCTTGCTCTGCTTTCCTTTAGAATCTTGTGTATAGAGATGAGCATTTTAAACTGTTATCATGTCACAATCTACCAATATTTGTGTACATTTTAGTCACTCTCAGAGGATGAGCACTCTGGCATAGGGAATATGTCTCAGGCATTGTCGTGTCCACAATGTTTAGTGCCTAATGTACTTTTTCATGAATTACTGTCTGACCAAATGACTAAATGATTGATTTATTACTAGGCAACTTTTCTATATACTATAAATCTAAGAACACAGTATATTATTTTTTTTAATTGAAGGACTAACGTATTTGACCAATAATTATAAGATTAACAGGCATAGACAATCTTTCTTCTTAGTGTTGGTCATAGAGCACCACAGCCAAACTGTTTCCAGTCAGTGATAATTTACTATATTTTTAAAAAACTATAGAGGCATGTACATTTTAACATGCATTAAATTGTAACAACTTCATTATATAAAGAGTTAAATAGAATTTTGAGTGTTAGGTAAATGTTAACCTTGTAAACCTATTCTGTTATGAATGTACAAATTTAATGTTTTATTAGGAATGTTGGAATTCACAGTGTGATTTTTATTTGTACTGCTAATGTTATATTTATTCATTAAGGCTTTAATTACCCCAAATATTTAATTAAATCCATGTTTTCAAGTATATGGCTTGATCTTCAAAATTAACTAACTTGCAAGGCTAGTCAAAGTAAAAATAGAAATCCGGAGAGAGGCTTATTTTGTGCTAGTCTCAGCATGATTACAATATTCCAAGTGATTTTCATGTTTGAAGAATTTTTTTTATTTGAACCTAATATCCTGTTAAAAAATTATATGAATATATGCATAGCCTATGGATACAGACAATTGTGTGGTGAAGGCTTGCGGGGGGAGGGGGGAGTAGGGTGAAGGGGGTCAATGAGGGGGGAGGGGAAGAGGGACATCTGTAATACCTTCGACAATAAAGATACATTTTAAAAATATTTTTTTATTGATTTCAGAGAGGAAGGAAGAAGAAGAGAGAGAGAAATATCAATTATGAGACAGAATCATTGATTGGCTGCCTCTTGTACGCCCCCCTTTCCTCCCCCCCCCCCCCCCCGGGATCGAGCCTGCAATCCGGTCATGTGCCCTTGACTGGAATTGAACCAGGGACCCTTCAGTCTGCAGGCCAAAGCTCTATCCACTGAGCCAAACTAGCTAGGGCAAGATACATTTTTAAACAATGAAAACATTTAAGGAAAAAGCTAACATTCTTGGTAGCTAGCTTTAAGAACAATGTGTAATAGTAATAATTTGGAATATTTTTTCAAAAATGTTTTTAGAGAGAGGAAGAGGGAGGGAGGGAAAGACCTTGATGTGAGAGAGAAACATGTATCAGCTGCCTCCTGCACATCCGCCCCCACTGGGGATTGAGCCTGCAACTCGGGCATGTGTCCTGACCAGGAACTGAACCATTGATCTTTTTGGTGCATGGGGTGACACTCAACCAACTGAGCCACACCAGCCAGGGCTGGAAGATTTTTTTTAAAACTGAAATATTAACAAGGATGGAGTTGGGGAGGTGGACATAAGATACTACCCATCTAAGAGAATGAGGGGCCATTTTCCTTAAAAGGTAACTTAAGATGTTTTACTTTGTCTCATAAGGGATGTGAAAGGTTTTATGATGTTTCTAGGAACTGCTAACCCAGTCGCTGCATATCTGTAGTGTGGTCTTCCTTGACTTCCAGAATAGGCACAGTTGCCTGTTATCTCTTCCTGTGGCTGCCTGTGCTTTTCCTTGACAACAGTCATCACACATAATTACCTCTCCATTGCCTATTTTCTTGTTGGCTCTATGGTTTATGAGGGCAGGGGATTGTGGATGTTTATTTGCTATTGTATAATAGGTGCTTAATCAATATCTATAGAATAAATGGTGCAAACAAGCAGTAAATGGTGATTTGTTCCCAAAAGTAATTGTTTTGGCTCATGGTGATGTTAGTAGCACTGTAGATCTTGAACTGCATTATAAATTATTATTATTTTTTAAAAAAATAT
This sequence comes from Eptesicus fuscus, assembly GCF_027574615.1. Lineage (NCBI taxonomy): Eukaryota > Metazoa > Chordata > Mammalia > Chiroptera > Vespertilionidae > Eptesicus > Eptesicus fuscus. The sequence goes on along the minus strand of NC_072475.1, from coordinate 86,038,144 downwards.
ATTTTATTGATTTTTTTTTACAGAGAGGAAGGGAGAGGGATGGAGAGTTAGAAACATTGATGAGAGAGAAACATCAATCAGCTGCCTCCTGCACACTCCCTCCTGGGGATGTGCCCGCAACCAAGGTACATGCCCTTGACCGGAATCGAATCTGGGACCTTTCAGTCCACAGGCCGACGCTCTATCCACCGAGCCAAACCGGTTAGGGCTTATAAATTATTAAAGAACAATGTAATTAATTTGAACATAATTTTAATCTAATTCATTGTATATGTAGTGTCTTGAATTTCCTAAAATATTGCTTAAAATGCTACATTATTTATCTTTTTTAGTATAGTCATTTACTATATTTTGTTTAGAAAATTATTTTGCATTTAAATCTCATTCCTTAATATTTGGTAGTTACTTGTTCTTCAAACAAAATAATAAATTATACTCTAAATACCTCACAGTTTTCTCACGAAGTAAACTGATATTTTTCAAAATTGATAATGCTGGTAAAATTTTCACATGGATAGTAGTACCTACATACTATCTCAGCTCCTTAAATTCATAATCTGCTGTTGATCTCTTTGGCATTCTCTCTGATCCCAGCACTGGCTGACTGGGCATGGTGTATGGGGATGCTGCTAATTGTGGCTTACTTTGATCTTTCACTGATTCAAGCATAGACATCCTTCCGTTATTCCCCATTGTGGGTAGGGATTGTTGAAACATTTGGAAAAGACTAAGGCTTCGGGATAACAAAGGAAATTAATACAGAGAGTAAATTAATTTCACTCACAAAAGCCAAAGTCCTCACCATAGTGTATAAGGTCCTACATGATCTTGCCTTTGATCCTTTGATGTGTTTCTGATCTCCTGCCCTTCCCTGCCCCTTTCTCACTGTTTGTTTTTTTAACCCCCATTGGAGAATGTGCTTTTATTGATTTTAGAGAGAAAGCGAGAGAGAAACAAACATCAATTGGTTGCCTTCCATATGGGTCCTGTTAGGGATGGAACCTGTAACGTGAGTATGTGCCCTGATTGAGAATTGAACCCACCACCTTTTAGTGCATGGGGCGACTCTCTAACCAACTGAGCCATCGGGCTGGGGCTCTCACTGAGTTTTACCACAGTGGCTTCCTTGCTGATACTGGAACATGCCAGTATGTCCCCACTTTAGTGCCTTTGGTCCAGCTGTTCTCTTTTGCCCCAGATGACGAACTCCCTCCTTCAAGGCCTTGATCAGGCTTTACCTTCTCAATCAGACCCACCCTGGTCACCCTACATAAAACTGCAACCCACCTCCTATCCCCACTATTGCTCCCCTTTATCCTGCTCTGTTCTTTTTCCTATAGTACTTAATCACCTTCCAACATACTATATAAATCATAATTTACTTATTTTATTTTATTTTATTTTTTTTATTAATCCTCACCTGAGGATATTTTTTCCATTAGTTTTCAGAGAGAGTGGAAGGGAGGAACAGAGAAAGAGAAAGAGAAACATCGATGTGAGAGTGACACATTGACTGGTTGCCTCCTGTAGCCTTGTGCTTTTTAAAAAAAAAAATAAAAAAATATATATGAGGAAGGGAGAGGGAGAGAGAGAGAAACATCAATGATGAGAGAGAATCTGATTGGCTGCCTCCTGCACCCCTCCCTCCCCCACTAGGGATCAAGTCTGCAACCCGGGCATGTGCCCTTGACCGAAATCGAACCCAGAACCCTTCAGTCCACAGGCCAACGCTCTATCCATTGAGCCAAACCGGCTAGGGTGCCTTGTGGTTTTAACCCAGCAGCTTACTGTGTTATGCTGTGGCTTTCTCTCTGTATTCTCAAATCCATGCTGTTAATGGATGGTCTCATCTCATATTGTGCAGTAGTGTAGCCTAGAACAGAAATGAGTTTTAGTGGTAGACTGAATTGTCATGTTCATAGGATCAGTATAATAGGTTTGTTCCTTTGTACCTGTCCCAGGTTAAAGAATTTCCTAGGACTTAGGTGAATTAAGTTTTGGTTCTTGTTAAACCTATTCATTGTCCTATGTCTTCCAACTCCAGGCTTATGACTTTTCAGCTGTAAAACTGAACTAGACTGTATTTTTTTTCTGATTCTGTGAAGTTTAGCTACATCATCAGATACATTTCAAGCTTTATAATTGTAGTGCTCTTTGAAAATATGTTAGCATTTAATAGTCATGTGACTATACTATATGGAAAATTTATACTTGGTAAGGTGCTACATATTTCTAAAAACAGAATTTAGCACACAAGTAGTGCCTAGAATATAACAATAATTCTTTTCTTATGTAATTTCATAAGAAAAAGCAGATTTCTGATAATCCTTAGAATTCAATTAACCAGAACATTTAATCTTTAGTCATGATACATAACTCATGTTAGACTCCATCTCCCTCCCTCCATTTCTCTCTTTTTTTTCCTTATTTCTTTTCTATCCTTTGGGTTTCTATTGTATAATCCAACCCCCCCCCTTTTTTTTTTTTTGCTTAGAGAATGAAAGAATAACACTTTAAAGGTATTCTTTATGAATTTTGCTTTCTAATCTACATATATTCATCATTTTACCTTTAATATCTAGCTGATTGTCTTGTATAGTAGATCCTCCTAAATGTTGCTTGAATGAGTGTATTTGCTTTTATTTTTTCCAGTATTGAATTAACTCAAAGTGATTTTTAAATTTTTGTTCTTTTAAGAAAGGTGACTCTTGTGATGGTGGGGCTTGATAATGCTGGTAAAACAGCAACGGCAAAGGGAATCCAAGGAGGTAAGCAGAAAATATTTATTACTAAATTATTCTGATTTATTTATCTATTTACATTATTACATATTCCTTGAGTACAGGTAGTGTGCACTCCGTTATTTTATATTCTCACTATACTGTGGCTAATGTGGTGAATAGAATCCGTCTTAATAATACCAGCCTGTTACCATGTTTCATATTTGAATAAATGCAAAGATGAAGAGGCTCCTTGAGATCTTTTATCAGCTAACTAGAGGCCTGGTGCACAAAATTCATGCGCGGGGGTGTGTGTCCCTCAGCCCAGCCTGCACCCTCCCCAATCTGGGACCCCTCGAGGGATGTCTGACTGCCCGTTTAGGCCCGATCCCACTGGTGATGATCAATCTGCATATTACTCTTTTATTAGATAGGATAGAGGCCTGGTACAGGGGTGGGGGCCAGCTGGTTTGCCCTGAAGGGTGTCCCAGATCAGGTGGGGTTCCCTTGGGGTGTGGGGCAGCCTGAGCGAGGGGCCTGTGGTGGTTTGCAGGCCGGCCACGCCCCCTGGCAACCCAAGCGGAGGCCCTGGTATCTGGAATTTATTTTCCTTCTACAATTGAAAATTGTAGCCTGGAGCGGAGCCAAGCCTGGGGCTCCCTCCGAGGCCAGCAGCCATTTCTGTTGGGGTTATAATTGAAACTTTGTTGCCTTAAGCGGGTGGTCCCGGCCAGGGTGTGCGGAAAGCTTTGCTTCCCCTGTTGCTGGCGGCAACCCTGACCTGCTCTCTCAAGCTCCATCCTGCCGCCATTTGTTTGAATTTGTTTACTTTCTATAATTGAAACTTTGTAGCTTGAGTGGAGGCTTAGGCCTGGCAAGGGCAGGCAGAAAGCTTGGCTTGCTCTGTTACCTGGGAAACCTTGCTCTCTGTGGCTGTAGTCATCTTGGTTTGGGTTAATTTGCATACTCGCTCTGATTGGATGATGGGCGTGGCTTGTGGGCGTGTTGGAGGTATAGTCAATTTGCATATTTGTCTATTATTAGGTAGGATGTGAAACAAATTCTTAGCCTGAGAACTCAAAAACTGCAGTCACAAGAGCAGAAAATGAGAGAGGATTTACACATTCTTTGTTGTAGGCACTCAATGAAAAAGTCAATGGCAGGCATTTGGTGCCTTTGGAAAATTAGAGATAAAATTACACAGGCTCCTATATTTCAGAATCAAAGATTCTTGTAGCAAAACCTGTGACGATCAACACCTGTTAAAAACAAAGAAACAAAAAGTTGGCAAGACCTAGCTGGTTGGCTCAGTTAATTGGCGCGTCATCCCATGCACCAGGTCAGGACATGTGCCGGAGGAAATCTGTTGGTGTCCATCCCACATCCATGTTTCTCTCTCTCCCTCCTCCTCTCCCTTTTCTCCCCCTTTCCTTTCCCATCTCTCTCTAATTTTAGTATATGTGCTGCCAAAGTGAGCACCCATCTCCCTCTAAAATCAGTAAAGGCATATCCTCAGATGAGGATTAAAAAAATAACAACATTGGTGAGCCAGATTTGGCTTTCCAGTCATGACTCCTTTATCTAAACATCTTCTCCTCTTCTATTCCTTCAAAGTCTTAACATTGAAGGGAACAGATTCTAAGAATCTGCTCATCAGATCATCTAATTAGTTATGTGTACCTAGAGTATCCTTTTTCCATTAGAGCAGGGGTAGGGGATCCTCCGGCCTGCGGACCATATAAGGCCCACAAAATCATTTGGTGTGGCCCTGCCAAGGCATTAGGGGTGAGTTAATTAAATGTTTGATCAAATGCAGGCTAATTTTTAAGTTGATAATTTTGTAAGGCCCACAAATGATGTTATAAATATCCAAATGGCCCTTGGCAGAAAAAAGGTTCCCTCCCCTGTGGCCCTTCCTCTGCCGATTTCCACCTTCTTGTATCCATTAGTTTCTTTATCGGAGTTAGAAAATGTTCAAGGTGTCGAACAAATAGTCAAAACTACCTTTAACTTTGAGCTCCTTTCTGGCTCTGATTTTGTTCTTCACCTCATATTTACTATTCATCATACTCCAGGGACTGATGTTTTTCTTTTTTAAAGATTCCAGTTATAAAGAAGTACTTGAACTTTTTCAAATTGAGCCTTTAAGATAGAATATCTACTTATCTCTGAATATATATTTTTGTAATATAGTCTCCTTCTTAATGAACTCCTTTCTGATCTTCTGCTGCCGTCATCTGTTATCATGAGTAGAACTATTTCCTCTGTTTTGGTCTACTCTTACCTTTACTAAACCTGCTTGAACCACTACTTAATTGCCTTTTTGTTTATGTATCTCTCCACCTCTCCAAACTGTAAATTCCCAAAGGATAGTTTTATTTGTTTTGCAGTTTAGGCCACACCTTAAGTGTAGCAGCCAATATTCTTAAAACATTTTACTCATGACTTCTCTTCAGCTTATTTCTGGCTCTTCTCTCTGTTTCTTTGTGTTTGATATTTGCTTGTTTCTTTTGAGATATATCTCCTTCCTCTTTAACTGTATTGCCATTGTCTAAATCCAGACCTACAGTATCTTTCACCTATAGCATTACTATAGCTTCCTAATCTAAGAGTACTTTCCCTATCTTGAGCTTAATTTCTCACTTTTAAAAAAAGTCTCTATTGTTGAAAGTATTACATATGTCCCCTTTTCCTCCCATTGACCCCCTCTAGACTGCCCCCACCACCCTGTTGTCTGTGTCCATGGGTTATGCATCAACTTCTCTTCTTCAGGGTTGTCAAAATGATTGTATTAATTGGGTATAGATGTGGTTGTTCTAACAGAGACCCAAAATACCAGTGATTTTACAAAATAGAAGTGTATTTCTCTCTCATAACAATGCAGTCAAAAGTAGTCTGTGGCTTGTATAGTAGCTCCATGGAGTTAGGGACTCAAGTTCCTTCTCTCTCTCTCTTTTTTTTTTTTAAAATATATTTTATTGATTTTGTACAGAGAGGAAGGGAGAGGGATAGAGAGTTAGAATCATCGATGAGAGAGAAACTTCGATCAGCTGCCTCCTGCACCACCCCCCACTGGGGATGTGCCCGCAACCCAGGTACATGCCCCCAACCGGAATCGAACCTGGGACCTTTCAGTCCGCAGGCTGACGCTCTATCCACTGAGCCAAACCGGTTTCGGCATCAAGTTCCTTCTCTTGTTTGCTTTGCCATTACAAATATTCTCCCTTGCCTACCTGGTCCACGGTGGCTCATTTCAGCTGGAAGGAAGAGATAAGGGCAAGTGGAGGCCCTCCTCCTTTCCTTTAAGTGTGGGACCAGAAGACACCACCTGCCATTGACTGGAATCAGTGGTGTTCTGGATCTGGTTCCTACTTGTGCTTATTGCCTCATATCAGTTAAGCAGGAGCCAAATGTGCACATCTCTTTTCCAATCTGTGTTCTGGTGTCTCATGTTGGTAGTTTGAAATTGTCCGTAGTGGGAGTATTTTCACCATGGACGTGGCAAACCCTACCTATCAGAGTTCCACTGACCCAGTTAAACGTCTAACAGTATACCACCAGCACACTACCTAGAACCTGCTCTCTCAGCCACACCTAACTGCCATAGAGACTAGGGACTGTGGTATTTATCCTAAAAAGCTGTGTGCTCAGCTAAAATAATCCAGGATTCTCTATCCAATGCTGTTTCCTAAAAGTTCTTAAAGAACTATTGGTATTTTGGGTGGGACAATTCTTTGTGTAAATTTGCCCTACGATTGTTGGATATTAATACATCTTCATTATATTATAGTTATTTGTTTATATATGTTTCCTCCTATTTTTCTTATGTAATAGCTTTTTAAGATCAGGAGATTGGACCTTATTAATCTTTATATATCTAGTACCTTACACAGTGCTTAGCACATAACAAATGTTCAGTAAATAGTTATTGATTATGTATTTTCATTTTATCTTAGACTTTATAGGGATTGTCTTCTTAACACATACTTTATGAAATTCTCAGGGTTGGGAACCATATGTCTTTTTACCCCTGATTCTTGTATGATGCCTGATCTACATATAATAGACTCTCAATAAATGATTATAAGCATAGATGGATGGATAAATATATGGAAGGAAAAAGAAGGATGGACATAAGGATAGCAGCTTCAGCTATCTGGTGTTATGAATTGAGTCACTATATGCTTTGTGCTGAATGCTAAGAATACAGAGATAGGTCCCAGCTATTAGGAAGGTATAGACTATTGTGAAAACCAGCAAGAAGAAAATTTATGATGCTGAAAGTAGGAAGGGATCATCAGAGAAAGATTTAGGGGAAGATTGTAACCTGAATATTTAGTCTTGAATCTTGAAACACAGAATCATGCGTAGGAACCAGAGGAAAGAATCGAGAAGAAGGGTAGGGCATTTGATGTATCAAAATAAGCAGGCTTTTAGAATCCTGTATTTGAGTTCTGGCTCTGCCTACCATGTGGCCTTGAAAAAATTACTTAATCTTAATTGGGTTCCTGGGAATATTGCTTTCATTTTATCTGTGTTTACATTGGTTTCCTGCCTAGAATGTTCTTCTCCCTTCTTTGTTATAATTTTGTAGCTTTTCAGACTTCACTCCCATTTCATTTCCTTTCTGAAGCCTTTCTAGACCATAACTCACCTCTCTTTTCTCTTTATCCCTTTCCTCTTGAATGCCCTCTGCTTTAATTTGGGCTGCTGTAACAGAATGCCATAAACAATGCTCACCATCTTATTAGTTTGGGCTGCTGTAACAGAATGCCAGAGACTGTGGCTTCAAAAACAAACAGTTATTTCTCACGGTTCCAGACACTGGAAGTCTGCAGTCCTGGTGCCAGCGTGGCCGGCTTCTTGGTGTTCCCCTCGTCCTGGTTTACCGACAGCCACCTTCTCATTGTGTCCTCAGGTGGAAGAGAGAGAGAGGAAACAGGCTCTCTGCGTCCTTCACAAGGACACTAGTCCCATCATGGGGGCTTCACCCTCATGACTTCACCTAAACCTAATTACCTCCCAAAGGCCCCACCTTCAGATATCATCACATTCAGGGTCTGGGGTTTAACATAAGAGTTTTGTGGGAACACAGACATGCAGTCCATAACACCTTGACAGTATCCTCTCCAGAGTTTTTCACAGAATATATTGGTTCTTATGCTAAAATCTCGTTAATATTCTGTCTTTCTGTATTGCACTGTGTATTCTTGGAGGGCAACCCTATCTGATTTACCTGTACATCCTAATGCCTAACAAATCCTGGTACAGTAGGTGTTCTGTACATTTTAGTTCCCTTATCCCTACTCCAGCATAGTTATTTATTTTCACTGATAATGTCCTGAGGATATCTCTCAAATCCTACTCAAAGACCAGCTGCCTATTTTAACTGTGGAAATCAGTTCTGGCCTGGACTAGATTTCACATTTTTAAATGTCTAGTGTAATCCTGTTTTTGGAATATCTGGTTGCTTATATTGCTTCTACACTTGCCTTTTTTCCTTTTAAATAAGGAACTCTTATAAAAATGTGGCCTGTAACGTCTCTGTTAGCTTTCTAGGAAGCTGTGTGAAGTGCCCTAGAGGGCTTAGTGAAAGGAAGCGGTACATTGCAAGTCTGTTTCTCAGTCACACTTAAGCCTAGCAGCAGAAGCCTTTCAAATTTATCTTTGTAATGCACATGTTGAGGAGGCGGGATAAGATCCTCTAAACCAGGGTTATTCATTAGAGCCTTCTGCAATGAGGGGTAGTTCTAGATTGGCTGTGTCCCGTAAAGTGGGCAACTAGCCACATAATGGCTTCTGAACACTTGAAATGTAGCTAATGCAGCTGAGGAACTGAATTTTTTATTTTATTTAATTTGATTGGTTTAAATTTTAAAAGCCCCATGTAGTTTGCAGCCCTGCAACTGAAAATAAAGTCCAATGGAATAATATTTGCTGTGGATTTTAGTGGTGGAGACAGAATGGAAAAGACAGACATGAAGTTTAAACTTTTCTCCATAACCATTGAGACATCAGGTCCTATTACTCTTTCATAATCTCTCTTTTTATTTTCATTCCACTTTGAAAAGTGGCTATCACTCATATTTCCAGTCAGTTCTTGAGGCTTTTGCAAAGATGAATCTTAATGAATCACACTTTAGTCACCTTAATTATATTATTGGTCTGCTCAAATATCTTCTGTGGCTCACAGTTCTCTCTCTTCAGAACTCTCTTTAGTCTGCATTAACTGCATTAATAATCTTAAGGGTTTGCTCCAGCCACAGTGTTCAACTTGTCCGTAATTCTTGCCTTTACCATTTCTGTTACTTAGATCTTTTTTCTGTTTAAATCCTTCCTAGTTTTAAGGTCTAAATCCCAGCTTCTAGTTTGTCTTTCTTGAACCTTAGTGATTTTTTAAATCTCATATTGTCATTACCAATCCTTAGCAGTTATAATCATATACTTCTAGTACCATCTTTGTCATATACAGAAGTAAAAAAAAAATTCAATTATAAATTTACAAGAACATCCAAAACATGTTCCTGTAGAAATAATGAAATCTACGTTTTATATTTATAAGCTGCCCTCACAAGTCTTATTAAATCTAATTATAGCTTGAATTCAGTTAATTAAAAAAGAGTGGTCCTTAGCTTCTGCCATTCTTTGGTTCTTTTAAACCAGTGGTCAGCAAACCGCGGCTCGCGAGCCACATGCAGCTCTTTGGCCCCTTGAGTGTGGCTCTTCCACAAAATACCATGTACCCTAATTAAGTTAATAACAATGTACCTACCTATGTAGTTTAAGTTTAAAAATTTGGCTCTCAAAAGAAATTTCAATCGTTGTACTGTTGATATTTGGCTCTGTTGACTAATGAGTTTGCCGACCACTGTTTTAAACTGTTCTCTAAATGTTCAGATTTAAAAAAAAATAACTGTGTAGATGTTGTTATGGTTCCTGAAGATGTCTGTGGTGTTGAAGGATTGACATTTTTATTGTTTGTAACTTGGAGAGTAAATATCTTAAAGGCAAAAGTTCATTTATTCATTCTACAGATACTTATTAGGTACTTGTTATACAATAGCAATTATTCTAGGAGCTGGTTATCCTATCTAATAAAAGAGTAATGTGTCACTCCAACTCACAAGATGGCTGCCCCCATGTGGACACAAGATGGCTGCCACAAGATAGCCAGCAGGGGAAGGCAGTTGTGGGCGATCAGGCCAGCAGGGGAGGGCAATTGGGGGTGACCAGGCCTGTAGCGGAGGGCAGTTGGGAGGGACCTGACCGGCAAGGGAGGGCAGTTGGGAGGGACCAGGCCTGAAGGGGAGGGCAGTTGGGGGGACCAGGCCAGCAGGAGAGGGCAGTTGGGGGTGACCAGGCCGGCAGGGGAGGGCAATTAGAGGCAATCGGGCCGGCAGGGGAGCAGTTAGGTGTCGATCAGGCTGGCAGGGGAGTGGTTAGGGGGTGATCAGGCTGGCAGGCAGAAGAGGTTAGGGGCAATCAGGAAGGCAGGCAGGCGAGTGGTTGGGAGCCAGCAGTCCTGGATTGTGAGAGGGATGTCCGACTGCCCGTTTAGGCCTGATCTGGGGTCGGGCCTAAACGGGCAGTTGGACATCCCTTGAGGGGTCCCAGATTGGAGAGGGTGCAGGCTGGGCTGAGGGATACATACAACCTTTCCCCGCACAAATTTCATGCACCGGGCCTCTAGTATATTAATAAAAACAAATGAATAAAAATAGACAGAAACTCCTATCTGCATGGAGTGTGAATTCTAGTTGGGTATTTTATATTATCCACCCTTCCCCCAGACCAGTATGCTTAGATGTAATGCTCATTGTGTAAGGAAATAATAAACATTCTATTCCAAAATTCCATTCCATCATGTTTCGTTCCATTGTATGTTATTTAAGTTGTGAAGTTAAATTATTAATTTAAAGTCTAAAGATTGTTTCTTTCATATCATTCAAAACAGAATATCCTGAAGACGTAGCTCCTACTGTTGGATTTTCCAAAATTGACCTTAGACAAGGAAAGTTTGAAGTCACCATCTTTGACTTGGGAGGTGGAAAAAGGATTCGTGGAATCTGGAAGAATTACTATGCTGAGTCCTATGGGGTAATATTTGTTGTGGATTCCAGTGATGAAGAGAGAATGGAAGAGACAAAAGAGACAATGTCAGAAGTGCTAAGACATCCTAGGATATCGGGAAAGCCTATATTGGTGTAAGTAATGTTAGTGTCATTGTAAATGTACCTGCAGCAGCGTTAGCCAATAAAGAAATTTATCTAAGTTACAAAATACTGAATAAGCTAAAATAGTCACACCCTAGTATAATAAAATGTTTTTTAATTACCTGGGAGCTCTTAATATACTGAGGCCTTGTTAGAATGCTATCCATAGGGATTAAGAGTTGAGGCCTTATAATTAAGAAAAAGCCTTATAATTATAGTTCCTGGGTATTCAAAGATAAACTCTTTGTGTTATTTGATAACTTACTTTTATCAAATTTTACATTTTGAAATGGTTTATTCACAGAGTTCTAGAATATTTTTCAAATTTTTCCTTCTTTAATAACTAATTTGCCTTTGTCCTTTTTTTCTTGGAGTATTCTTGTTTCAAAATTATTTAAATGGTTTATTCTTCTTATGCCACCTTGATTTCTCAACTTTCCTTCTATATTTCAAAATTAAACATATAATCTGTCACTTAGTCATGTGCTTATATTTTGTCCAGCTGCCTAAATTTTTTTTTAAAAGACTTTGCATTATTTGTTCTCATAGCATTTCTGCATAGCAAACACTAGAGGGTGCCATAACTCCAAGACACAGTAAAGTAGTTTAAATTGCTCTTATAATTGAAGTTGAATGTGTGCCCTGGCCTTCTTGTGCATTTGCCCTCATTCTTGTTGTTCATTACTAAAGATTTAAAAAACTAGACAAACGTGGTTAAATGAGAAGTTGTGAGCATGGTTTCTCAGTGTCCTCAACCACAAATGAATATCTTTAAATAAGACAATTTGGTAGCTCTAATTACAAAAAGTGAAATTTTATTGCATCATTTATTGGTAAAGCTTATATGTTTAATTTTTATACATTTAACTAATTAGAGAAATTATTTTATTAATACAATCCTCACCTTTTTTAATCTAAAGGAAACTTTAATAGATACATATATAAGAATAGTGAACTTTATTGAACCCCATAGGCTAAATTAGTCTCTACAAATGTTTAAGCGGAAAATCAGCAACTTCTAAAGTAAAAAATAGTAATGACTGATATTCATTTGTAAAGTAATTGTATATGATTGTTTAAATCTAATAGTTATTTAATTCTTTCATGCATTATTCATTTATGCATATGTTAATTCAACAAATATTTATTGAGTATCCATTATGTGCTAGTAGTGTTCTGGTGATGGGGACACATTTGGGAACAAAAACAATAAAAATCCATGTATGACTTCAGGAACTTATATTCTAGGGGGTGAAACACACTGAATATAATAAATAAATTATGTCACATATTAGGTGATAAGTGCACTGTAAACAAAGCAGGTAAAACAATATTGGGAATCTGTGGTGATGGTGGTGACAGGGACACGTTATTCTTATAATCAGGATAAACATAGTAGATGTTATTGAGAGGATGACACTTGAGATGAAAGAACCAGTCACACAGATGGAAGTGGAAAAGTCCCTAGGCAGGAGCATGCAATTCATAAGTGACCACAGTGATTACTGAGTAACCAAATGATTCTCGGCAATTCTGTCACCTCTCTCAACTGTGAATTTCTAGACCAGAAAGAGAAGACCCACAGCTAGGGTGATTGCTTCACCATTCTAATTTCATAGTCAATGAGCTCTCACAAAGACATGAGAATTAATTATAGGTGGTATAACGTGTTAGGAAATATGGTTTGCCATTTGACCAATTTTTCTCAAGGGAGTTTTACAACCATAGAACTTTTATTAAGAAGGTAAACTGCTTTTGAAATGAATGTGCTTCAAAAATATACAGAATGTACAAAAAAGTATATTTTTAATAAATTTAAAAGATTTAAGGAAGGAGTTTTAAAAAAATGATTGACTTACCATGCAGAGCGAACCACTTCTATTTTGATGAATTTCCTGTGCATATATTTATAAAAATATAATATATGCAGTGACCACATAATATATACAATTTTGTATCCTACTCTTTTTTATGTTTATATTCCTCTTGAATATCTCCCCAAGCCCCATATTTGAAAGTTCTGCTACTTCTTCCTCTTGATGTTACTGACTGAATATCATTCATATCCCTCCTACTTTCTATTCCCTTTGTTGTTACCTCCTTTCATCCCTTCTTCACTTCCTCCATGTTACTGAGAGCAGTGGTTTCCTAACAGGTTTCTCTCCCTGCCAGCAGACTCGCCTATTCTCCCAATCTCCTCTACGTTTCTAGCAGGAGCTCTTTTATTTGATGTTTTTAAAATTATAAAGCTGGTTCATGCTTTTAGATGCTTTAACAAGTGATATAAAGCAAGAATATATAAAGAATATGAGCTTTCTTCTTTAAAATGCAAATTTGATCATTTTGCTACTCCTCTGCTTAAGACCTTCAGGTTGCCTTCATAGGGCCATGCAGTTAGGAAATTCTGTTTTTTAACTGATATAACTCTAGCACCTAATAGTTGTAGCATTGAAAAGTCTAGTGGATAATAAGTGGGAAAGACCTCCAGCTGAATCCTACTAAGCTCAGTACTAAGGGCAGGTGGATTATGGAGAAGTATGGGGAGGGCACCTGACTTAGGAGGCATTCTACAGTTGCACACAGCTGCCTCCTTTCTGCCCACAGACATCTGGACCTCTCAACTGCAAAATCCAATTACAGCATTTGATTTCTTCTGTTCACCCCTTGTCTGAGCCTACACTAGTTTACTAGTAGGTCCCACAAAGCCTCTTAGAGCTCACTTAAACACCTAGATAATTTTCTTTTCCCACCCTGTTATGAGTACATAGAGAACAACCACAGACCTCGAGAAGATCCAATCATTCAACAGAAGAAAATAAACCTGAAGAATGAGAATCTTTTCTATAATCATAAAATTACAAATTGGTAGAGCCAGATTCATTCATAGTATGGGAAGCAGAGTAGATGACCACAGAGGTCCTGGGCAATCTACCTCTGCCTAACTTGCTCATGCACATGAGTCTGACAGCAACTGTCATTGCAAATGAAGCTCAGCCAAATTTCACTTTATGTCATAGACTTGAGGGTTCTCCTGAAAGATCAAAATCATACAACATCACTAGGCTTCTGCATTTTATTAGCTCAGAAGTTCTGTTCTGCAGATAGTGGTTGGCTATCTCTTCTATAATAAAAGCAGCTGTAAAGTATTATAATTATGCATTTGTATTCAACCACATATAGTAACATGAACCATACTGTAGTTATCCCAAGAATCCATTTCAGTAAAAAGGTAAAAGTGATTTGTATTCCTTCTTAAGAGAGCAGAAATAGATGCCATGCAAACATTCTGCTCTGTAATTCACCTGTTTATTTTCCAAGAAAGTCTTTTTCTCTCATATCTATATAGAGATTAACTTTAGCCTATATTCTGATTTATTACGGTGTGAATTATGTTATCTATCCTCATGCCTATTTGTAACTTAATTTTAAGCCTAAAACTTGGTAATCTTGACAGATAAAGAAGACATTTCCAAGAAAAAGTAACGTTTGCAATTTTAAAAAGTACTAAAATCAGCAGTAATTCCAAATTTGAAACTCAACTTCCATCATAAAAAGTTTCCAATAATAATAATACAAGGTACCATTTGTTGATGACCCATGGAAAGAACTGAGCTGGGAACTATTTTAAACATCTCAGCCTGTTGAATTTTCAGAAGCCCAAGGTTACATTGATGTTATAAGAAGGCACATGCTCTTTCTACATCTCCTCTGTCTTGTGTAGTCTTGATAGTTAGCCTCAGAGAAACAGTAAATTACCCTCTTTTTTATGGTTGAATCTCCTAATATTTATTATTGGAATAACTCTGGAGATCCATGTTAATATTTCCTCCCAGGATAATAACAATTCTACCTGTGTTAGCACATTTGAACGCTTGGAATGGCGCCACTGTCTCATTATATACTGTCTGCTTTTCTGTGGAGTCATACGACCTAACTTAACTTTTGACCAAATCTCACAAATTGGATGCTTTACAACAAAAGTGATGAATATAGAGGGATTTCACTAAGGGAAGAAAACATAATATCTCTGACATGATCTTACTAAATGTTATGAACATTTCAATAAAAAAAGACTTTTTTTCCACATTTAAAATTCATTTATTAAATCCCCTTGTTCTCATTCAGGAGATATCAGAGGGGCCTGGGTACTTGTTCTGGAAGCAGATGGATGACACAGCGTCAATATCTAAAAAAGAGATTTTTGATTTAGAGGTCTGTGCACCTGGGTGGCCTCCCAGGACCCTGGGAAATCACGTACACAATTCTAAGTGCATGCACATTTTTCTTGGGAGCAGAATGTAGCTCTCATCAAACACTGAAAGGAGTTTATGACCAAAAAGCTTAAAAACTATGACAGTGAGTTTTCGTATTAGATGGCACAATAACTAAGCTTTTATTATTACTTTTTCCAATATGGGATTTTCATCTCTGACCTTTATATGCCTACTTGACTCACCTTCTTTCTAGATAATATTATAGGCAAATATTACTTTGCAAGTTTTGGGTTTAAAAAATATCATATTCTTTATCATATGTATCCAGAAGAAGTTAACTTGGTTATGATTTTACTAATACTCTCATTGGAATTTGAATCAAACATACTTTTACTAAGTTAGACCTTTAAGTTTAAATAACTACAAGGACCTGGGTCCTTTATAGAGTGCTGGAGACCCAGAAGTATGAAAGTATGGATTACCTATGTCACTGATTCACTTCATCCTCAGATATAGTGTTGAGTCCCCTAATTTTACTATTTTTACCATCTGAAACCCCTTCTCACTAGATTTATAAGGTCCATTGGCTTAAGATTTCTCTTATTTCAGTGAAACTTTACCAAGCTTTCATGTTCATAAATCTTAGTTATGCTGTTGATTCACCTCCACACTTTCTTGCTGAGGGCTTCCTTTGTCTCTTAGGGCATCCAGCTGCACTCTGGCAGCTGGAGTTTACACTGAAGCCTCTCAGTTGGTTTATTTCCTACGTAATTTATGCACAAGCAACCTGCAGAGGTGCCCATCCTTCCCCGCTCACATCCCAACACACTCTGTTTAAAGACAAAATAACAAAGAAAAGCTTGTTCACGGGGTTGTTAGGCAGCAAGATGTTGTCCAGGGAACACCTGCTTCAATATCAGCCCAGGCCTCCTAAATTTTAGAGGGTAGGGCCAGGAATGCATCTGTTTTTCTTTCACATGTTTTCCTCAGATAATTCTGGTAACAGCAAAGACTGAGAACTCCTGGGATATGGGAAAGTGTGGGCTTTGGAGTCAGTCCTTTGATAGCTTGCTTAATCTTTCTGAGCTTCTGTGTCTCCACTTGTAAATAAGGTTTTTAATGCCTGTGTCGTCATGTGAATTCCAAATACTGTGCTTAAAGCACCTAGTGCAGTATTTCACTAGTGTTCTATAAATGTGATAGTGGATATGAATAATTACTATTGATGATATGTTGTGTCCAAATGGAGATGAATTAGGAGATCCAGTTTGGCAGTGTCTTATCATATGAATTTAGGCTACATGAAGCTTTTGATTAGAGGAGACAGAGTGTAGTGGGTAAGAATATGAGCCCAAGTACTCATAATACTTTTATTTTTAATATTGCATACTTTCAGAACCGTAGGTTACTAATATTTTGTGCCTCCGATAATTAAGAATTTTTTTCTATTAGGGTAGTGATTTTAAGGAAAAATTACTATTAGTGCCTATTAACTATGTGAATAAAATATGCAAAATGTTCAGCAACTAATTAGTTAATTATCATGTTATTTTTGTTGCTTAAGTTAGCATGATACTATGGTTTTAAAATATAGCAAAGTTGGATGTGATACATTGCTGTGAAATTTTCTGTGCTGAAGTCTTGCTTTAAAATGCTAAGTACTTTATAGCTATAAGTGCTGTTAGAAAATTATTATTTTATAAATCCACCTGGATATAATTATGCCAGTGAACATTACATAGTACTTAATATTCTCTGTTTTCATGATTTAAAAAATTAGGAACAGTTGTTAACAAATATGAGTAAGGCACTAGATAAAAGCATATAGCACAGCTTTGGGAGGAGCAGAAGAAATATGACTGCTACCACTCATTACCTGGAGAGTTTATCATCGGTTCTACATTTATCTTTGTTATAATGTTCCTGAAACATTTGAAGCTGGCATATGTGAAACATCTTTTTCTTCAGTAATAGTTGATAATTGACAGAGTGGAAAGCTCTTCAATTTCTTTATATTTTATAAATTAAAAATTATAGTGTTAGGAGGTATGTGTATGTATATTTCTGTTCTCTTAATCCCACTGTGCTTTCAGTTAATAATTTTGCCTCATACTTCCTTGAGGAAATAGAAACTGTCATTTATAAGAATTCTCATTTCCCACCACCAAATTTGCTCAACTATCTGATTTCATTCCTAGCCCTCTCCTTTCTTCCTATAATATGGAAGAATTATTTCTGTTCCTATCCTAGGCCAGCTTCTCCATTTGTACTCCAGATCCCACCCCTTTCTACTTCATGTTCTCTCTTCCCTTTGTTATATCAAGAGTTTCTCTCTGGATTATTCCCATTAGCAGAATGTGCTCTCATGTTTCTTAACTTTAATTATTACAGAGTCCTGACTCCACATCCCTCCCCAGCTCCTGACTCCTTTTTATAGTCCTCTATTCAAACTTCTGGTAAGAATTGTCTGTAGTGGCCATTGTAGTTCTTCATATCATATTCTTTCCTCAATATACTCCACTTGTGCTTCCATCCCTACAATTGCTTAAAACTGCTCTTGTTGGATTCAGCAAAATATCTCCATGTTCCCAAATCCCCTGTCACTTGGCCGTTCTTATTTATCACTTGGCCAAACTGTAAAATTGACAGTTTCCTCAACTTTGTTCCTCTTAAACACAATTGTTTTGCATTTGGTAGCACATTTCTTGGTTTCTACATTATTGATGGTTTCTTCTCAGTAACTCCTTTTCTGCTTTAAATACCCCAGTATTTTTGGACCTCCAGTTTTTTTTATATATACTTTTTATTATTTTATTTTTATTTTTGTTTTTTAAAATACATTTTATTGATTTTTTACAAAGAGGAAGGGAGAGGGATAGAGAGCTAGAAACATCGATGAGAGAGAAACATCGACCAGCTGCCTCCTACACACCCCCTACCGGGGATGTGCCCGCAACCAATGTACATGCCCTTAACCGGAATCGAACCTGGGACCCTTCAGTCCGCAGACCGACGCTCTATCCACTGAGCCAAACCGGTTTCGGCTATATACTTTTTAGATGACTTCATCCCAAAGTCAGCTGATCTTAAATACCATTTATTTACTCAAATAACCCAAATCTATACTTTCAGCCCTGACATTTCCCAAGAGTTCCTACTGATTTAACTAATATCTTAGAAACCTCCACTTGAACATTTTATTATCATCACAGATTCTCGTGTTCAAACCTTCATTTCTGTCTTTTCCCATCTCGATAAATGGCAATATCACCCAATCAATACCCTGTAGTTTCTACCTCTTAAATCTATCACCGTTTAGTCTTATTTTTTTTAAATCACCACTGTATAGTATATAGTAGTTAAGAGCTGATTCTGGAATCATACTGCTTGAGTTCAAATCCTGATTCTCCACATATAGTTTCTATGACCTGGGACAGGTTACTTAACCTTGCTGTATATCTCACTGTTCTTGTTGGTAAACTTGTGAAATTATTAGAACTATGCTGGAACATAGCAGTACTTTATTCATCTTGAGTATGAATACTGCTTCTACAACCATCACCACCTCCATTCCCATCCTAGTCTAACCCTCTATCATCTCTTATGAGGACTACTTCATTAACCTTCCAATTGTTTTCTCTACCTATATGCGTGTTTTCCACTCACCTGCCCCAAATCCATTCTAACCCACTCTGCATACAATAGAATGATTTTTCTCAGATATAAATTATATAACATTCCCAGGCCAAAAAATAATCTGCAGGCTTTTCATTGATTATACTTGCGGTAAATTTCAGACTTACATGACTCTTAATTCTAGCCCCTGCTTACATTTCTTAACTTCATCTCTTCCCTTACTGCTCTTTTAGCCACTGTGATATAGCTGTACTATTCATTTTTCTTTGACTAGAGTAAATTACCCTCCTCAGGGTCTTTCTACTGTTTGTATCCTATGCCTGGAATATACCATCATTTAGATTTTCACTTAATGTTACCTTTCTTACTGCCCAACCCAAAGAAGCCACTCTGGTAGTGATAGTCTCTAACTCACCATACCCTTATTTTAAGTTTGCCAAGACTTAGCATAATCTGATATTTGTGTTTGTTTGTTATCTCTTTTCTCCACTAGAATGTGAATTACAGATTTCTATGCCTTTGTGAGTTCAAACTATATCCCCAACCCCTAGTTTAGTGTCTGGCTTTACAAAAAAGTGATGGAGAAAGTTTTGAGAATACCTTTATTTGTTACTTCATTTCCCAACCTTCCTACTCTGTATGTTACACGGTGTCCTGAATGAACCCAAGTTCAGGAAAACAGTGCCTTATTTGCCTTAGGCTTTAAACTAGATTCAGCTCCCAGTTACCAACTAGAGTCTTCATCAAGTATAGCTGGATTTTATCAGGATTTAGTTGACTACTGAATTATCTGCAATATCTGGACATAAAAGATTTGATACACCTGCCATTAAATTTGCTTAAATATAGTATCCTTTGAGGTCTTATTTTATACAATTCTTAACTACCAAAATATTCTCAAATGAACCAAAAGAATGTTTAAGTAGTTGTCACTTACTGACGTTTATCTCCTAAAGACATTGGAAATTACAAAAATATATGGTAGAGCTTGATACCTGATTAGAAACAAGATCATTCACCTCACTTTCAACAGCTCAGCATAATGTTTTTAGTTTAGTAAATGAAGACGTCTTATGTCACTGGCTTTGGAAGTGTATGCAATTCTAGTGGGTAAGGGCTAAAGGAGGAAATTATAACAATAATAATGGAAGTATGTGAATGAATCTGTGAAATGAAGAAAAACAAGATACTGAAATACAGAGCATCCTTCATTCTAAAGCCGGAGAGGTTTCTAAAACAGGTTCTTTATTTTGAGCCACAGCATGGACAACACCAACAGCACAGTGCCCTGCAAGGATTTCTTTTTTTATATTTCACAGCTAGTCCAAATTTCTCTTTAGTAGTGCTAACATACTCTTTTGTACCATTCACTGTCATTTCAATATTGTTGATGCTTTCTCCTTGTTCTTCTACTAAAAGATATATATGCATGAAAAGCTCCCTTAAATCCTTCATTTGATTCTCCAAATTAACAAGTTCCTTGTGTCTCTGTTCAATCTCTGAGAGTTGTGCTTTAGTGATATTGATTTCTGTAAGCAAGCTTTCATTGAAAACTTCCCATTTTCCTTGATGAAGCATATCATTTACTTCTTCTTCAGGCACTTGCTTTCCAGCAACTTCAAGCTGACGGAAAATAAATGTCTTGCATTTCTCTTGCTTTGTTGCTATTGTGTCATTGTATATCAACATAGTTTGCTGAAAATGGTGGAACATTGCGGCATGCTGAGATTTAAGTATCCTTGTGACCACTGATGATGGACCAGTTTCAGCCTCTGATTTTTTTGCTTCTTTTACTAAATCATCCAAACCTTTCTTGATGTGTTCTGCTTGGATTTTAATCTCTTTCGTAATGCTCGACTCTCGCTTAAGGAGACTAAATCTTCTCATTGAAGCCACCAGACTTTTCTGTTGCTGCCCAAATTTTTGAACATCGTCTGTCAAACTGTTAATACTCTCCTGAAGTTTTTGGATGTCATGTAGGTGTCTCTCAGCTACAGGCTCTCTTTCATAAATAACAGCTTGCTGCAGAATCCTTCCGTGTTCCTCTGCTTCTGTAGTTGACACGTGCCTGTCTCTAGAGAGTTCAAGTTCCTTTGTTCTTTGCTTTAGTTCTTGAAGTCGATCCTTCATCTTCCCTTTTTTCCTAGGAAGCAAAAATGGTTGAGTTGAACAAAGAAAAGGTGCGTATTTCCCCCTTGATCAGTTGGCTTCACAAAGCTATATCTGTCTCCCAGAGAAATCCTCCTAGTTTTCTGAAAAGAGGTTAAAAAATTAAAAAAAATCAGTAATTTCCTGATAAATATCGCTAAAAGAGAAAATGTGATGTAAAATAACGTCTAAATTACTTTGCATGATTGTGGGGCTACTATGAGTCCATTCAGTTGTGTGAAGTAGCTGAGAAAGTAGTGATAGCAATACAACTGCCCCTAAATAATTTTTAAAAAGATCTTTTTTATTGATTTTTAGAGAGAGAGAAAGGGAGAGGAGGAGAGATAGAAACATTGATCAGCTGCCTCCTGCACACCCCCTCTTGGGGATGAGCTTGCAATTGGGGCATGTGCCCAGACTGGGAATAGAACCGGTGACCTCTTGATGCTTGCATCGATGCTCAACCACTGGGCCACACTGGCCGGGCTTCCCCAAAATAATATTTTGTGTCATGATGCTGTCACATAATACTAGATTTTTCTTGATATGGGAAGATATGTCTTAGAATGGAAGATTTTACTTGACCATATCTTTAACTTTTAAAATGGAAAGGGCACCTGGAAGTTCCCTTATTACTAAAACTACTGTTCTGGGTTAATTTGGTCCATGTAATATTAAAAATATACTCATTTTGCTAAATATACATGATTTAATTAAAACCAGTATAGTGACAGGGAAGATTTCATATGAGAGCTTTAAGCAATATAGATAATGTTAAATTTATCTTAAAATAACTGAGGCTTCCAGAGTAACACACTATTTGATATAGTTTTGTTTTCTTATCCATTGCATACATATGAAAACCTCTTCTTGGTCTGATTTTGCTGATTTCTCAATTGTAGCATTATTCTGCAAAGATATCCAGACTGTCTTAGAACAAAATTTATGTTAAGAGATATTTTACAAACATGAGAATATCCTATATAATAAAAGCCTAGTATGCTAAGTGTCTAGTTGTCCAGTTGGCTGTTCAACCAATCAAAGCATAATATGCTAATGATATGCTAAGGCCGCTCAACCGCTTGCTATGACATGCACTGACCACCAGGGGACAGACAGTCGACCAGTCGCTATCATGTGCACTGACCACCAGGGGGCAGATGCTTTGACCGGTAGGTTAGCTTGTTGCTGGGGTCCGGCCAATTGGCACTGAGCAAGACGGGCAGGACAAGCCCTGGAGCCCTCTCACAGTCCTTCCCAGCTGGCCAACCTCCCACGTCCTTCCCTGGCCCCAGTCGTGCACTGGTGAGGTCCCTTGGCCTGACCTGCGCCTTCTCGCAATCCGGGACCCCTTGGGGGATGTCAGAGGGTCGGTTTCGGCCCGATGGCGGAATGACCAGTCGTTATGATGCACACTGACCACCAGGGGGCAGATTCTCAAAGCAGGAGCTGCCCCCTGGGGGTCAGTGCACTCCCACGGGGAGCGCCACTTAGCCAGAAGCCCTGAGCCAGGCTCATGACTGGCGAGCTCAGCAGTGATGGCGGGAGCCTCTCCTGCCTTCATGGGAGTGCTAAGGATGTCCGACTGCTGGCTTTTGGATATCCCCCGAGGGCTCCCGGACTGTGAATTTCATGCACTGGGCCTTGAATATTAATATAAAATCTTATTTTAGGGGCACTGATAATATTGACATTGTGTTGATAATTATCCATAGGATTAAGTTGATGTGCATAATTTATATGTAATGATATATACTTATATGTATCTGAAATGAAGTGAATAAAAAGCAGTCTTTATTAATAAAATATTTAATTTTCATAGAGCATCTTGACTTTAGAAAGGTATTTAAAGTACCTTTCATCATATTTTTGCAGCTAAGAAGAAACTGTTAAGGGAGTTACAAACACCTCATTGAACTACACAGAGAATCAATGTCAATCACAAGAAAAGAACTCTAATGTTACGCTGTTATGCTATGGGACTCAGTTTTAATATATTTATGCAAATATTTTTAAAATAAATTTTTTATTGCATTCAGAGAGGAAGGGAGAGGGAGAGAAAGATAGAAACATCAATGATGAGAGAGAATCATTGATTAGCTGCCTGCTGCACGCCCCCTACTAGGGATCAAGCCTGCAACCTGGGCATGTGCTCTTAATGGGAATCGAACCTGGGACCCTTCATTCTGTAGGCTGACACTCTGTCCACTGAGCCAAACTGGCTAGGGATATTTATGCAGATATTTTATCAGTGATTTAAATGTTCTTATAAAGGCATGCTTATCAAATATGTTGATGGGACAAAATTTGGAGGGGTCTTTATTATGTTGAAGTACAGAGTTGGGATTCAAAGATTAAAATAACATGGAACACTATAATAAAAGTTACAACAATGTGTTTAATCAGGGTAGATATAAAATGTTCACCAGTTGTTTAGAAAACAAATTTACATCTACAAAATGGAAGCCCCTTGCATTCATAGCAGGGCTTATGAAAATTACTGGAGATTTTAGTTACATACAAGCTTTCTATCAAAACTTACTAGAATAGTCATTTTGCTCTCTTGAGTAATAGTGCTAAGAAAGGTATTTGTTCCACTGACTATGTTAGTCAAAGCAAATGGGAGAGGGATTATGTTAAGTTCTGAGTGTGGTATTTTGTGACGAAAATTCATAAATTAGAAATTTCCAAACTGTCATGGAAAGGATGAGATTGAAAGACCATACATAATATATGGAGAATTATTCAAAGGAATGGAAATATTTGTCCTGCAAAAGAGAAGATATGGGCAATATCTACAACTGTTTTCTAAAATGTGTAGGTCTGGATATGTAAAAGGAATTCGACTTACTTGGCCTAACTCCAAAGGTGGAAATTACATGGAGAGAGGTTTAATTTAGTATAAAGAAGATTCTTCACGCAAGTAGTGCTGTCCTGAGATGAAATGAACTGCTTCATGAGATAATAAGCTTGCCATCACTGGAGATGTTCAAGATGTTCTTCAATGATGACCCAGTTGAGGATGTAAAAATGATGTCTGCATTGCATAAAAAGTTAAACCAATGTCCTGATAATACTCCTTTGTTTTTAAAGGACTGACATTTTATCAATTAATTACTACGGCTTACTATAAGCAAAGTTTTAAGTGCTATAATATATATTTAACAACACCTATCCTGAATAATTTACTATCCAAGGGGAGATGGACAGTATACAATTAAAAATGAAACTATCGCATTGATGTTTCTCTCTCTCTGTCTCTTCCCCTCCATTGCAATCTCACTAAAAAATCAATGGAAAAATATCCTTGGGTGAGGATTAACAGAAAAAATAAAAGAAACTAGATGAAGAATATTATGCTAAGCAAAATAATCCAGTCAGAGAAAGAAAAGTATCATGATCTCACTCATATATGGAATCTAATGAACAAAATAAACTGATGAACAAAATAGATCCAGAGACATAGACGCATGGAACAAACTATTGAATCTCAGAGGGAAGGCAGTGGTGGAATTAACCAGAGGACTTATATGCACACATGCATAACCCATGGACCCAGACAATAGTGTGGTGAAGGCCTGGGGCAGGCCGGGCGGACAGGGAGTGGGGACAGGCTAGAAGGGATCAAAGGGGAAAAAAAGGGAACATCTGTAATACATTCAACAATAAAAATAAATTTAAAAAGAGAACTGTAAAAGAAAAAATAGAAAATAAATTGCTTGAAACAATTTAAAAAAATGAAACTACACCACCAACTTATACCATACACAAGGATAAACTCTAAATAGATAAATGACTTAAATGCAAATCGTGAAGCCATAAAAATCCTGTAAGAAAACATAGGCAATAAAGTCTCAGACATCTCTCGTAGCAGAATTTTTATTGATACATCTCCTAGACCTGGGCCAAGAGAAACAAAGGAAAAAAACAAATGGGACTACATCCAACTAAAAAACCTCTGCACAGCAAAAGAAACCATCAAAATGAAAAGGGACCCCACGTATGGGAGAACATATTTGCCAATGATATATCTGATAAGGGGTTAATTTCCAAAATATATTATGCAACTCAACAAAAGGAAGACAATCCAATAAAAAATGGGCAAAGGACCTGAATAGACACTTCTCCAAATAGGACATACAGATGGCAAATAGACATATAAAAAATGCTCAATGTCACTAATCATCAGAGATGCAAATTAAAAATCACAATGAGGTATTGCCTCATGCCTGCCAGAATGGCTACCATCAATCAACAAATAAGTGCTGGTGAGGATATGGAGAAAAGGGAACCCTAGTACACTGCTGGTGGGAATGCAGACTGGTGCAACCATTATGGAAAACAATATGGAATTTCCTCAAAATATTGAAAATGGAACTGCATTTTGACCCAGTGATCCTACTTCTGGGAATATATCCTAAGAATCTAGATACACCAATCAAAAAGAATATATACATCCCTATATTTGTAGCAGCATTATTTATATAGCTAAGATCTGAAAATAGCCAAAATGCCCATCAGCAGATGAATGGATTAAAAAAAACTGTGGCACATCTACCCAATGTTGCTGTAATAATGAAAGGACTCTTACCATTTGCAACAGCATGGGTGGACCTGGAGAGCATTATGCTAAGCAAAATAAGCCAGTCGGAGAAAGATAGATCCAGAGACATAGAAGCATCAAACACCATCAAACCTCAGAGGGAAGCAGGGGAGCGGGGAAGGGGGTAAGAGATTAACCAAAGGACGTGTATGCATGCACATAAGCTTAACGAATGGACACAGACAATAGGGGGGGTGAGGGCCTGTGCTGGGAGGTAGGAGCGGGCTGGGCGAGGTCAATAGGGGAAAAAGGAGACATATGTAAAACTTTCAACAATAAAGAATTAAAAAAAAAAAAGCTGTCCATTTATGCAATGGGCAACTATGTAGGTGTAAAAAAGAAGGGTCTGTTATCCTTTGAGACAGCATGGATGGACCTGGAGATTATGCTAAGCGAAATAAGTCAGTCAAAGACAAATGCCACATGATCTCACTTACATGTGGAATCTAATGAACAAAATAAGCTAACGAACAAAATAGGTCTAGAGATAGGGAAGCATGGAACAGATCTCGGAGGGAAGGGTGGGGCTGGAAGAGATTAACCAAATAATTTATATGCATGTATCATAACCCATGGACACAGACAATAGTGTGGTGAAGGCCTGTGGTGGAGTGGGGGCTGGGTGGAAGGGAGTAAAGGGGGGGATGGGGGACATCTGTGATACTGTCAACAATAAAAGATAAATTTAAAAAATAAAAAAAGTAAAAAATATTTTTAAAAAGTGTTTAAGATATCATGTCACTTTTGATATAGCAATAGTTTTTCCTTTTTTAAATTGTTGCTTTTTAAATTTATTTTATTTTTCCTACCACCATTTATCCCCTCTATTCCCTCTTCCACCTCCACTTATCCCCTCCCCTCTTGCAATCACCACACTATTGTCCTTGTCCATGAGTTCTTCATTTTTCATTCATCTTCCATCTCCTACCCACACCCCCACCCAGCTGTCTGCATGCTCTCTATGAGTCTGTCTCTATTTTGCTTGGTAGTTCAGTTTGTTCATTAAATTCCACATATGAGTGAAATCATATGGTACTTTTCTTTCTCTGACTGGCTTATTTCACTTAACCATGTTCTCCAGGTTCATACATAATGTTACAAAGGGTAAATATTTTCCCTTTTTATGGCAGAGTCGTATTCCATTGGGTAAATGTACCAAAGCTTTTTTTATCTACTCATCTACTGATGGACACTTGGGCTGCTTCAAAATCTTGTATATTGTACATAACACTGCAATGAACATAGGGGTACTACATATATTCTTTCAAATTAGTGTAAGTGGAATCGTGGCAGTTTTTATTTTTTTAGTTAACTCCATACTGTTTTCCATGTGGCTGTACCAATCTGCATCAAAAGAAACCATTAACTAAATGAAAGGACAATCCACTGAATGGTAGAACATATTTGCCAATGATACATCTGATAAGGGGTTAATTTCCAAAATTTATAAAGAACTTATAAAACTCAACACCAAAAAAAAACCCCAATCCAATTATAAAATAGGCAAAAGACCTGAATAGATACCTCTCCAAAGAGGACATATGGATGGCTAATAGACATATCAAAAGCTGCTCAAGGTCACTAATCGTCAGAAAAATGTAAATCAAAACTATCATGCGATATCAACTTATACCTGTCAGAATGGCTATCAATAAATCAATAAACAACAAGTGTTGGTGAGGATGTTGAGAAAAAGGAACCCTGGTGTACTGTTGGTGGGAATACAAATTGTCTCTTTTTAAATGCTTTTCGTTTTCATCAAGTATTACATATACACAGCTTAAGAAGTCAAATCATTTCAGTGCTTATAACGATATACAGCCAACCCCTGCCTGCCCCATCACACCTCATTTTCAGTTCCCAAAGGGAGTCATTGTCAGCTCCTTAGATATAAGTTGCTTTTAAACTCCCTATTTCTTGGTAATCTGCTTATGTAGGTGTTAATTTTCAGATTTAAAAGTTATTCTGAATATCTGTTGTGAAAGATGTGGATTTAGCCTTTTTTTATACCTCACCATCTCCTCAATTTTTACTTCAATATAGTTATATCACAGTTTGGGTTAACCAGTGTTCTGCATTTATAACCAAATATACACATTAGAGGCCCAGTGCACGAAATTCATGCACTTGCGGGGGTCCCTCAGCCTGGCCTGTGCCCTCTCACAGTCCGGGAGCCCTGGGGGGACGTCCAACTGACAGCTTAGTGGGCCTAAGCCAGTGGTCGGCAAACTGCGGCTCGCAAGCCACATACGGCTCGTGAGCCACGGTTTGCCGCTCTGTTGACTAATGAGTTTGCCGACCACTGGCCTAAGCCATCGATTGGACAGCCTTAGCATTGCCACGGAGCGGGGGGGTGGGGGGGGTGGGGGGGGTGAGGGGGTGTGGGGGGGGGGGCTCCCACCACTGCCGCTATGCTCGCCAGCCATGAGCTGGGCTTCTGGCTGAGCGGTGCTCCCCCTGTGGGAGCACACTGACCACCAGGGGGCAGCTCCTGCATTGAGTGTCTGCCCCCTGGTGGTCAGCGCACATCATAGTGACCACTCATTCCACTATTCGGTCATTTGCATGTTAGCCTTTTATTATGTAGGATACGCTGTAGATGAGGCCCTTTAGAACCATAAGAAATGCAAAAAATTCACTGTTAACTCATTCTCGAATTATCCCCCCCTTAAAATCAAATTGCACCCCCTGTGGGGCATGTGCTGCACCTTGGGAACCAGTGGGCTTGACACTTTTCCTCTCTGAGCTTCATTTCTGAATACATACGCATATACCATGGGAACTGTAATCTCTTCTCCACCTACCTCACTGGGTTGTCATGAGGAGGTTCTGAGCTAATAAACCTAGAAATGTTTCATCACATAAGTGATGTCTAAATGGGAAGGGATTGTTATTTTTAAGCCCATGGGTACCCTCGCAGGTAGCAGCAGGTGCTGATTAGGGGAGGAGGGCATGATTGTTTCCTGGGACTGTAGCTATGGAAGCTTTGCAGAGGGTTCCACAGGCCTCGGAGGGGCGGGCTCTGGCCAGCATCCCTGTAGCAGTGGTCATCCCTGGAGGCGCTGTTGGGGGGGGGGCAGCAGGGAGTTAGGGGGGCACTAGGAGGAGTGGCGAGGTCGAAGGGGGAGTAACTGTCAAACCTTCCCGCTTGGCGCCATTCTTTAAATGTGGCTGTTTCGCAGTTGTACCTGCTCAGGGCGGGGCTCCAATCTCCTGGAGCGGGGTCGGGGCTGGGCCAGGGTGGAGCCAGGCAGGCTAGGAGGGTGGGTTTTGCTGAATCCCCAGCAAGGTTCAGTGCGCTTCCTCTGCAGAGATTGCGCTGCTGCTATGGGGGGGGGGAGGGGAGGGTCTGACCCGGGGGGGCCACTCAGGCCTGCCTCCACCCGGGTCTGGAGTTATAGGGAGGAGAGGTGTGCCCAGCCCCAGCAGAGGGGGCCCAGCACTGGTGGGCTGCAGTCCCTGGGTCCCTCGGGGGCACTGACGGGTGGTCGACAGTGTGCTATTGTTGTGGGCGCCCCTGGTGGGGGTGGCAGGGGAAGAGATCGGGAGTTGGAGGTGCGGGCTGCAGCTACCCCCCAGGCTG
Organism: Eptesicus fuscus; assembly: GCF_027574615.1. Taxonomy (NCBI): domain Eukaryota; kingdom Metazoa; phylum Chordata; class Mammalia; order Chiroptera; family Vespertilionidae; genus Eptesicus; species Eptesicus fuscus. The sequence goes on along the minus strand of NC_072475.1, from coordinate 86,009,027 downwards.
GGTCTTCTCCCTGTCTGGTCAGCCTCCCCATACCCTTGGGGGTGCGGGGGCTGGGGTAGGGTGTTCGTCCTTCCCCCCAGGGGTACAGGGGCTGGGGTAGGGTGTCGGTGCAGGGGGATTGGAAGAGTTCCCCATGGCCACTTCCTCTTCCTACTTTGCACTTTGGGCTCCTGTCAGGAGCTCTCCTCAGATACCCGGGAACTTGGCTCCAGCTGCCTGCCCTCTGCTGCATGCGCATCAGTATGCAAATTGGTCGTTACGGGGACACCATCATGGACAAATTAGCATATTACCTCTTTATATGTATAGATTAGAGTCATCTAAAGTACTATATACTTTCTTAAGTTTGTTTTTTGTTTGTTTCTGTGGCTAGAACTAAGAGATTTACACTTTTATTTTAGGAAAACTTTTCATTGATGTACTTCCACATATACAGAAAGTGTCCAAAACAAAATGTGTAATTTTATGATTTTTCACAAAGTGAACATACCCATATAATCATCACAATGATCAAGAACTATTTAACTTTTTAATTTTTCTTAAAATTATTACCTAAGTTTTTCAGTTGTTTCATTTTCTAAGTATACATCACTAATGCCTTCCAAAACTCTTAAGTTGAGCTGAAAATATTCTCTTAATACATTTAAATATAGTAGATATTGTTTTTTTTTCTGTTGTTGTATTATTTTATCTTTCGAGACTTCTTCCCTGGATCCCTCTAGCTTGACCTGATTTACCACATAGCTGTTGTGTTGGAATTTTTTTTCTCCTTTCTTGTGTGTCTCCTGCCATATACTTCCTTTTAAAATGTAAATGTGCTAACAACTTTTATTTTTGAAAATATTTTTATTCTATTTTTTACACCTGAATGATATGTTTTCTGTGGATATAATTCTTACTTGAAAATTATATATTCCTTTAGCATTTTGACAATTTTGCTGTTTTTCTCTAACTTCTTTTGTTGCCCTTGAGGAATCTGCCATATGATTCCTGATATTTTGTGTAAAATCTGAGATTTTTAAAAAATTTCCTTCATGAAATGTTTGGCCTTTTCTTTTTATTTCTGATGTTCTAAAACAGTGGTTCTCAACCTTTTTAATACCGCAACCCTTTAATACAGTTCCTCATGTTGTGGTGACCCCCAACCATAAAATTATTTTTGTTGCTACTTCATAACTGTAATTTTGCTACTTTTAATGAATCATAATGTAAATATCTGTCTTTTCTGATGGTCTTAGGCTCTACAGCAGCGGTTCTCAACCTGTGGGTCGCGACCCACAGGTTGAGAACTGCTAGCAGGGTTGCCTAAGACCATCGGAAAACACAGATATTTACATTATGATTCATAACAGTAGCAAAATTTACAGTTATGAAGTAGCAACGAAAATAATTTTATGGTTGGGGGTCACCACAACATGAGGAACTGTATTAAAGGGTCGTGGCATTAGAAAGGTTGAGAACCACTGTTCTAAAATGTCACAATAAGATGTCCAGCGTAGGTCCTTATTCAGTATTTGCTAGACATTTAGTAGCTTTCTCAATCTGAAAACTCATGTGTTTAGGATTTTCTTGGGGGGCAGAGATCTTAATTTTTAAAAGAACTTCTGCTTCTCAATTTTCTTTGTATACTTTTCTTTGAAGTTCCCCTATTTGGATGGTGACTTCCTTAACTACTTTAATTTTTCTAGTGTCTGCAGGGTAGTTTCTTGCTAGAGGCCACACAACTAAAAAGTGGCAGAGCCTACATTCAGATATAAATCTGCCTGACTTGTTCTTTTTTCCTAATTCATGGTGATAGATTATCCTAGTGAAACATACAAATGAAGTTGATGTGTATCAAATCTACACTAATAAAAGAGAAAGATGCAAATCAACTATACCTTTGTGATGTCCACCAGCCAATCAGGAGTGAGTATGCAAATTAACAAAGATGGCGGGTTAATTTGCATACACAGGCACTGATTGGCTAGGGCCAGGACGCTTGCGTTCCACACCACCCCAGCTGCACAGGGCCTCTGGGCAGCGTGGGAAGGCGGGGCCAGAGTGGAGAGAGGCGGCTCTGGGGACCAGAGTGGAGAGAGGTGGCTTGGGGGGCCGGAGCGGAGAGAGGCGGCTCCGGGGACCAGGGAAAAGAAGGCCCATTCCTGCATGAATCTTCATGCATTGGGCTTCTAGTATTATTATAAATACTATGCTTAAAAGGAAAAAGTTCTTGCAGAAAGAAGGTAATAGAGCATATCAGATCTAAAATAATTATGTTGTTTGCAGCTTTATTAGGATCTTTAATCAGACCAAATTAAACACTTTACAGTTGAGAAGAGGAAAAGGAATTAGTACTGATCTCATACACCTATGTCACAGGAAGTCTCTAAGAAAATTTGAATCCTACCCTGACATCATGTAGAAACTGAGATTGTTATAATTTCTTGTGCCTTAGCTCATAGTCATAGGCTGAGATAACATAGATGGAAGTGAAGTATACTTCATTCCTATTTACATACAGATATTTGTTTCCTGTTCTTTTAAAAAATATATATTTTTACTAGAGGCCTGGTGCACGAAAATTCATGCACTGGAGTGGGGGAGGTCCCTCATCCCGGCCTGTACCCTCTCACAGTCCGGGACTCCTTGGGGGATGTCCACCTGCTGGCTTAAGCCCTCTCCCCGGGGGATTGGGCCTAAGCTGCCAGTCAGACATCCCTCTGGCAGTCTGGGAGACCTCGGGAGATGTCCACCTGCCAGCTTAAGCCTGCTCCCCAGGGGATCAGGCCTAAGCTGGCAATCAGTCATCCTTCTGGCATCCTGGGAGCCCTCAGGGGATGTCCGATTGACAACTTAGGCCTGCTCCCTGTGGGGAGCGGCCCTAAGCCGCAGTCGGACATCCTTAGCACTGTGGAGGAGGCGGGAGAGGCTCCTGCAACTACTGCTGTGCTCGCAGCCATCAGCCTGGTTTGTGGCTGAGTGGAGTCCCCCCTGTGGGAGCGCACTGACCATCAGGGGGCAGCTTCTGCATTGAGCATCTGGCCCCTGGTGGCCAGTGCGCGTCAAAGCGACCAGTTGTTCCTGGTAGTTCCGCCTTTAGGGTCAATTTCCATATTACCCTTTTATTATATAGGATTAATTTCAGAGAGGAAGGGAGAGAGAGAGAGAGATAGAAACATCAATGATGAGAGAGAATCATTGATTGTTGCCTCCTGCATGCTCCACACTGGGGATCAAGCCTGCAACCCAGGCATGTGCCCTGATTGGGAATCAAACCATGACCTCCTGATTCAAAGGTCAATGCTCAACCACTGGGCCATGCCAGCTGAGCCTGTTTCCTATTCTTGTACTAACGTGAAACTATGAATTCTTATAGCTTCAAAGTATATAGTAGATATGCTGTTTGTGCACTGTTGTTTTTTAAATTTGTGATCCTGATAATATGGGAAAAAGAGAAGAGTAACCGTATTGGAGGCTCAAATGAGTAATGAGGGGGATGCAAACAAAACATTTTGATTTTTCATTTATGAGAATAAGTTATATCTAAGATGTTTATATAACTGCTAAGAAGTGTCTAGCAACCTTTAAATTTATCAAAAACTACAAGGTCTCCAACTTTCTTTTTGGTAGTATGACTTAGAACAAATCCTGACACAACCTCCTTTAACATTTTTATGGCTGGATAGATATTTCTCTTTTTTAAATTAGAAATAAATGACATATTTTATCAAAATCCTATTTTTCTTAAACATCATAGATTAAATTTTTTGCTTTTCAGAAATAGAATATTTCAAATTGATATTGTAGCACAGTATACCTTTACAACATACTTTAGGAAGGTGAATGTTACTGTCACTGATTGTGGAATCCAAGATATTTGACTCTGACCTTTGTAAAGGTTGTCTTTCCCTGGGTTCCTGTCTGTGGAAGAACAGTTTCCTGAAGGAGTACCATACTTTCATATTTGAATAAAAGTTACTTTAAGGAACTCTTCAAAATATATTGATATGTATTTTGTATTCATTAATCTTAATAATTTGACTAGAAAAAAACAAGTAAATATGCTGAATCTTTTTTTTTATATGAATATATGTTACTGATACTATAGGAAAAACATTTCCTTTTAGGGTTTTATATCATGGCATGCATAATATAGTCCATGATGTTTATATAAAATTAACTATAAAGTTTATATACTGTGTTCATCTTGGTTTATGGGTCCCATATCTTCATTTATTTCCTTTGAATAGTTAAAGGGTATTTATGTTAAAGATTCTTTACATTATTAGGTTATTTTGGTTTCTGAGGAATAAATATATTTGTTGTAGTCACGAGCTTTTTCTCTTGGTGGTGGACAAGTGGACTTAGTGAAGTTTATCAGTAGTTTATCTTCATTGGGGAATTATATAAGAACTAGAGGCCCGGAGCACGAAATTCGTGCGCGGTGGAGGGGTGTACCTCAGCCCAGCCTGCACCCTCTCCAATCTGGGACCCCTCGATCGGGCCTAAACGGGCAGTCGGACATCCCTCTCACAATCCAGGACTAGCTCCCAACTGCTTGCCTGCCTGCCTGCCTGATTGCCCCTAACTTCATTTATTTCCTTTGAATAGTTAAAGGGTATTTATGTTAAAGATTCTTTACATTATTAGGACTGCTAGCTCCCAACTGCTTCTGCCTGCCAGCCTGATAACCCCCTAACCACTCCCCTGCCAGCCTGATCAATGCTTAACTGCTCCCCTGCCGGCCTGATTGCCCCTAATCGCCCTCCCCTGCTGGCTTGGTCGCCCCCAACTGCCCTCCCCTGCAGGCCTGGTTCCCCCCAACTGCCCTCCCCTGCTGGCCATCTTGTGTCCACATGGGAGCGGCCATCTTGTGTGTTGGAGTGATGGTCAATTTACATATTACTCTTTTATTAGATAGGATGCCTGCAGTGCCCTGCATGGGGATACATTCTTATCTCCTTTGGGGGCACCATGGAGTAACCCAGGCAGTATAAAAAATATGGGCCTAACTTTTATAGCCTGAGTGGATCCCTCACTTCTTGTAATTGTGGACTAGCCAACAGAGATTTTCTTATCTCTGTATATAGACTGTGTTCTATTTTTTCTGGTTCATGCTTCATCGAGGAAGCTCAGTTTTAGTTCCCTATTATGCAAAAAAACCACCTAAAACTCAGCTTTTAGTAGCTCATGGAGTTGCTTTAATTTCTGCTCTCTGCTTTGGTTATGAGTATGTTCCCTCCTTATCTCTGGCACTTGGACATTTCTTTACTTCAAATATAATATGTAGTTTTAAAATTTGTCTTTCTTTTCTCAATATCATATTAAACACTTCTGTATGTAGAAGAGGGAAGAATTTCTTTTCTGTTCATCTTGACTGAAGGTCATAATGATTATCTTTTTTGTTGTGGTTAATCCTCACCTAAGGATAGTTGTCCCTTGATTTTTAGGGAGAGTGGAAGAGAGAGGGAAAGACAGAAAGAAACATCAATGAGACATCGATTGGCTGCCTCCTGCATGAGCCCCGACCAGGGCCGGGGCCGGGGAGGAACCTGCAACCAAGGTACATGCCCTTGACCAGAATTGAACCCAGGACCCTTTGGTCCACAGGCTGACACTCCACCCACTGAGCTAAACCAGCCAGAGCCATAATGATTATCTTTACAGAGTTAACATAATTCAGAATGTTCCTCAAATCCTTGTTCATTTCTGCAGAAATTGACTTAATTTAGGTACTCAGTTGCACTTACATGCTGTATGCAAATTGCATTTTCTAGTAGTTGCATATCATAACTACATGTATAACTATCCAATTTAATTGCTTAATCATATATCTTTATAAAATAGAATATTAGGCAAAGTGAGACATTTAATCATATTAGAATTTAAAAAGAAGAGACAAAATTCATGAACATAAAATATTAAGTTCACAGTTATCATTTAATGGCTTAGGCTAGGTGAAATAGAAGAGACTGCCATTTTACACAATCTTTACTATACTATAAATTTATTTTCTTAATGTTGGGAGAGTTCTATTCAAATGTGAATCATCTTTCATCATGTTTAACTTAATGCATTGCTATACTGTTTTGAATTGTACTGTCAATAATTGACTATATTTTTTAGGTTAAACGTATTTGGAAAAAGAAAGAACATTAATTTATAAACATGGTAATCAACTTCGACAATTTGTACTGGGAAATAGAAAAGTAAACTTGTATGACTCAAAAGTTTCTCCACCCTAATGCAGACAGGGAACATTTCCAGGAACAGGAATATAAATAAAAATTACCTAGTGCTTTAAGAAATATACCCTGGGATAGATTTATAGATTTTTAAAGATGTTTTCTTTTTATAGTTACTATATTGATTAAATAAGATATTTCAAGAAATGTAACCAGAACCAGTTCTTGTCTAACATAAAATGGGGCATTTTATTTTATTTTTGGCTTTTGTGAATGAGACCAGCTTGAAGAATTTCCCTAGTTCAAGGTGAAAGGAGTTGATGTTATTGGAATAGTCACCACTTTGGCTACTTAAGTGAGAAAAGAAAATATTGCAAGTTGTATATATTTTCTCAAAGTTTTAATTATATGATGTTCTTTTTATTTTATTTTACTTTTAATTTAGCTTAAGTAAGTTAATTGTTACTGACTTGTTTAAATATTAAGACTCTTACTTACCTGATGAAAGTATGCTGTGCATACATACTTTGGTAACAATTATAAAATAACTTTGAAGAAATATCAGAAAATAAACTGTGTTTTGGTTAAGCCTCTCTCTATATATTGCTTTATTTTGGAAGTGTTAGACATCCTATATAGGTAGCAATTAAATGATTCTGAATAAAAAATGTAAAACTATCAAATCAACTATAATATATTAAGTTTTACAATTACATACTTTTAATACACTAGCTAAAACATTTTAAAAGTTAATACTTTGATATTTCACAGTGATTCTTGTACAGGATTATGTTCCAATTTCCTCAGATTAACTTTAAAATATTCTGGGAAACAACAATGAATAAATTAATTATCTTAACTTTTTAAAGGTTATCCATATGTGTCACATCTGTGCATAAGCTTCTTTTCAGAATTCAGTGTTGTGTTCTTTAAAGCAAGCACAGTATGACTAATTTATGACCAGTCTATAAAAGCAAGAATTTTAAGTTTGTTTTTATAGGATCTGAATTTCCGTGTTTCCAAAATGAGAAGCTCTTTTTTAAAGGACTTAAAAGAAGAAGTTGATTTTTATTATGGTCGTCTATTTCTGAGATCTCTAAACCCATACCCTGTTCAATTTATTAGCAATATATATGAGCATATCAGCTGCTGGTAGTCTGGTCTAAATATGAACAAAACAAGTGATTTTAATTATCTGTTGAGCTATTTTTAAATGTCACAAACTTCAGGCTACAGGTGTCTCACATTAAAAAACACAGAAAAGAGTGGTTCATTACCTTTGTCTTGTTCCTTTTGTTGCTTTTCCACCTGCGGTGTTGAAGTCCTGCCTTTGAGAGGAAAACCTGTCATCTGTAACGTTTTGATCAAATGATTTGTCTCTATCTTATAGTTCACAGGCGATTTCTGTACATTTTCGTATCATTAACTTAATTGAAAGCCAAATAAGTTAGAGATAAAGTTGTCCTTTTGCTGAGAAGAACAAATTGCTTACTTCACACCCGGAGAATCCGGTTCTGCCAGTTAACCGCCCATTCTTTAGATTAAAGGAAGATCATTTTCATTGGAGCTAGTTGGTAACAGGAAGTCCTTGTTAAACTGCCTACATGGAGTATTTGGCACAGGTTCTGTAATTCCATTTCTATATTACATGTAAAATACATTAGTTAATAAAAAGGGGGTTGTAATTAAACAAAGGTTTCTTTGTTGTTGTTTTTTAGGTATCAAAACTTGCTAAAATATACAGAATTCAGAATAAATAGGAATGGAAAGAAGCTTGGTGTAAAAGCTTTTTGTTCCATTTACTTTAAAATGATTGAATTCTATTTTATTTTAGGAAATCCCAAGGGCTTCACTCATAAAATCATTGATTTTCAGGACGACTACTGCCTGAAAAGAGCTCCTGTCTTTAAACCTTCCACCCCACTTTTCTTGCTATTGACCTGGTATTCTTATTTTAAAATAAGTTTCTTCCAGAGTTTTCAATATAGAAAACGGAAGTTGGGCTGCAATGTTATACAGTTTATTTTATTAATATAACAATTCAAAATTAATTTTTACCAGAGTGAAATATTTGTTTGAAAAATTAGAAATAAAATGTCTCTAACATTAGTAAATTTCTTTACCATCCCTTTTTTTTCTGCCTGATTTTTGTGATTTGAGGGTAAGAGGAGGGGTACTGGTATAATTTTTATCAAAGTGACGTTTGCCTTTATTCTTTGATTTAGTATCCCTACTTCCTGGAATCTGTTCCCAAAATAAAAAATAACTTGTTTCCACAGTAATTTCACTCCTTGTGAAAACAAAATACTGGAAACAACCCAAAAGTTCCTTCAGAGTGGGCCTTGATGAATAAATGATAAAACAGCTTATGAGCATTTTGCTCATTTATAGAGAATATAATAATAGCCCTAACCAGTTTGGCTCAGTGGATAGAGCGTTGGCTGAAGGGTCCCAGGTTCGATTCTGGTCAAGGGCATGTACCTTGCTTGCCAGCACATCCCCAGTAGGGATTGTGCAGGAGGCAGCTGATCGATGTTTCTCTCTCATCAATGTTTCTAACTCTCTATCTCTCTCCCTTCCTCTCTGTAAAAAGTCAATAAAAAAAGAATATAATAATAAAGAAAAATGTCTTTACATTACTTCAGGGTACTTTTAAGATTTACTGTTTAAAAAAAACAGAAGGTGTAAAGCAAGAGTATATATAACATTCTAGTTTTTGAGAAAGAAAGGGAGTGTGGAGACACACATACACAAACATCTCCCAACCAGTCAATAGCAGTGAATATCTATAGGGCCCAAATTGTGACCTTTATCGTTTTCCACAAACACATGTTTATATTTTCAAAAAGAAATAATGGGTGGGGGCGTTGAACTAAAAAGGAATGGAAAGGGTTACTTATAGGAGAATGGATGGAATAGAAAGAGGAAAACGGATCGAGTTGGGTAATACTAGTACTTTTGATTGTACTTTGTTTTTATAGTTTTGACCTTGGAGCCACATAAATGTTTTAAAAATTCAATCTTAAAACTAAAAAGCAAAAGCAGCCTGAAAAAGTGAACCTAGCTATATATCTAGATGGTGTTGTAACCAGAGAGGGATTATATAAGTAATTGAAAACTCAGTATTTTGACTGCATTTCTTATGGAATATATTTTAGAGACAAGAATAATCACAAAGAGATTTTAACCTGCATTTAGTAGTCTTTAATAATGTTGGCATTGCTACCGGAGAAATGTATGGATAGTCTTTCTCCACAGAGGGAGCGGGGTTCTCGGAGTGCTGCTGCTGGAACAGGCATTTCCGGAGGCACTCACAGGAGGATGAGATGTGGGAGAAAGCTCTGTGTGTGTGGAATTTTACCCCTCTGTTTCCAAAGTCCCGTTTCCCTTAATCCAGTCCTGGATAATGTGCAGCTGAGGATTCAGGAGAGCTAGAAGCAAAGCCAGTGTCCAGAGTTTCTCTTCCATGTTGGAGCTGGGTCTGGTTTTGCATGAGGCTAGTTGCAGTCCATTAGTCCATTGTGTGTGGGGTCCACATGGCCATGGACCATGTGGGCAAATGCAGGACCATGAGAGTCCTGCAAGCCAGGAGCAGGAACCAAGAAGCAAGAGAGCAAACTCCTTTGTTTAGGAGCTTAGGTATCTCAAATCTTCCCATACCTGCAGTGGCCACACCTATCCTGGCCAATGACCTGTCCCCAGGTGTGATTGACAGGCAAGTAAGTACCTTCCCTATTTATTGGGCATGCCTCTAATATTTGGCCTTTCCTTTGCTCCTTTCCAGTTACTCATAACTAGTTAATTACAACGATATCATTATTCTTGTGTTGAAACATATATATTGTAGGATAAAGCAAATAGTCAATGTCAGTGTTATTAGGAACTGCAGTTTTCAGCATAAGAAAAAAGTGATACAATTTAAGAAGTTAAGCAAAAGTGTGATAATATTTTATTAAAAATAGAAAAATCAATATGGGCTCATGATTTAAATTTTTCTTTCTTAAAAAAACTACACCCCCCCCCCCCAGCTTTGTCCACTGAAAAAGGGTCTAGAAAACAATGGCAAGGCAATAGCAATAAATGTTCATAGCACCCAGATTGTGGTCTTTAAAATATCAGTCCTCACTGAAAGGAACAAGGGCTCCTTAGGGAGATGGATGATTCCAGGTCTGGAATATTGTTTCTTACAAAAAGCAAGAAAATATAAAAAACTCGGAGTTGTACGAGAAGAACACAGAAGCCAACACCATGGGGATTCCCACTGATAAAATTGTGTAACTTTGAGCCTCAAAAATAATCCCCTCCCACCACTCAGTCTTCATATGGGGAGTGTGAGAGGCAGCTGATCAATGTTTTGCTCTCACATCAATGTTTCTTCCTGTCTCCCTCCCCTTTCATCTCTCTCTCACAATATCAATGAAAAAAATCTTTAAAAAGTAGCTACAATATATTGAAATACAAATATATTTTAAAAATCTATTTCATAATGATATGCCACACAAACCAAAAAAAGCAACTTGATCACCTTTGGAGGTAGATAGAGCATCAATTTATTTTTATGAAAATTAGGAAATGAAGCCAAAGGATCAAACATTTACCTTGACTTTTCTCTGAATTGTATTTAAGTAAGAGTTAGCAAGTAGTTGATGAAACTTAGTTTTTAGCAAAAATTCAGCCAGTAAATGCAAAAGGAATATAGAACTAGAAAAGTCATGATTTTATAAGCTCTTATAAAATAATGGAATTTAGCAAAGGTCATTGGTGGATGCTAAATTCATTAGATGGAAGTATTTTAGCTGAATCAGGCTGACTCCAGCTGAATCCACTGATCCGTTTTACATCACTAAATGGTACAACCAGATGCCTTCAAAGTAACCAGCACAATGTGGATAATTAAAAAAAAAATAAAAAATATATATATATATATATATATATATATATATATATTATTGATTTTAAAGAGGAAGGAAGAGGGAGAGAGAGATAGATACATCAGTGATGAGAGAGAATCATTGATTGGCTGCCTCCTGCACAACCCCCACTGGGGGTTGAGTCAGCAAGCCAGGCATGTGCCCTGACTGGGAATTGAACCGTGACCTCCTGGTTCATTGGTCGACCACTGAGCCATGCCAGCCGGGCCATGTGGATAATTTTTAAAGATAGGTGATAAGGGTTCATTAGATTTATTGTTCTATATAATTATTAAATAATATATTTTCACCTGAAATATCTATCAAACCCTGACCAAGACAGTGTGTTATTAAACTTTTTTACCTCTGCCATCTGATAACAAATTGTGTTATTTTGTGATAACTTCTTTTTTTTTTTTTAAGAACTTGTTTTGGTCCAGCTGGCATGGTTCAGTGGTTGAGCGTCAACCTATGAACCAGGAGGTTACAGTTTGATTTCCAGTAAGGGTACATGCTTGGGTTGCAGGCTTGATCCCCAGTTTAGGACATGCAGGATGCAGCGGATCAGTGAGTGATTCTCTCTCATCATTGATGTTTCTCTCCCTCTCCCTTCCCCTCTGAAATCAATTAAAAAAAAAATATATATATATATGGAAACAGCAAAAACAACAAAATGAAAAACACCAAAAGCTATATATATATATATATATATATATATATATATATATATATATATATATATATATATATATATATATATATATATATATATTGTTTTTGCTGTTTCCCAATTTGTTTCTAATTGAATATAATGTTCTTTATGTGCAGTGCTATGCAAAATAAATGAGATAGAAGTGGCCCCACCTCTCCAGTAAATTGCATGATTTATGCGGACACATTCACACACTGGAAATACAGATGAGCTCAAATATTACAAGCTCAGAATGAACATTTGAGTATTTAAAACATGAATATTTTGTATTTTCAGAAGATAAGGACATAAGATAAGGGTATTTGCATCATGATGCATGTATTTTAAGAAGATAAAGACATAATTAATGTGAAAATTAGAATTGATGGCTGAGGGCTATGAAAACTAGTTTGTTTCTATCTTGATGGCCTATTGACCTACTGCTTGTTTTCTTAACCTACCTGACTTCTCTTTCTTAGGTCAATTCTTAAGAACTTATTTTAGCTGTAAAATAAAGGAAAAAATGGTGAAATAGATTCTGTAGTACTCTCTTAAACCAGTATATTCTGTAGTCAGTAGGTTTAAAACTCTGGGATGAGAACATGGTGAAAATATTTTTAAGTGGCTGTCTGATTACATATTTGCTATAAAAATTATTTATATCTCTATAGGTTGGCAAATAAACAAGACAAGGAAGGGGCTTTAGGAGAAGCTGATGTGATTGAATGTCTGTCTCTGGAAAAAATGGTCAATGAACACAAGTGCCTATGTCAGATAGTAAGTTTGGGGGTTTGTTTTCCTTTTTTCCCTATGAAATATGTTCAGTATAACTTAGTTTTTGTAAAGGTGAAAGGCAATTAGGTGGCAGCTAACAAAATAATGTATTAGTGTTTTAAAAGAACTTTTTTTTTACCCAGGAAATCACATTCTCACTGTTTCGTTGCTATTATTTAATACTAATAGCCTGCGCACAAATCCGTGCACCAGTAGCTCACTGCTGACCTCCAGTAGCTCTCTGCCTGCTGCCCTGCCCTCCTGTAGCTCCCCCCACGCCCCTTCATAGCTTGCTGCCCTGCCCTCCTGTAGCTCCCCCCATGCCCCTTCATAGCTTGCTGCCCTGCCCACTCCTGTAGCTCTCCTCTGTCCGCTTGTAGCTTGCTGCCCCACCTTCCTGCTTATCTGTGATCCCATCGTTACGTGGTAGGTCATTAGGCATATTACACCTTTATTATATAGGATTGTAATATTTGTTTTCAATTTAGTTGTTATTGACTTCCATAAACTGTCTTTTGAGATTTCAAAGACTCTAGATTTGCTTTTTGTTTAAGATAGTGCTGACAGGACTTGCTGACAAGCTATACGTCTTGCTATATATTTTTTAAATATATTTTTATTGATTTCAGAGAGGAAGGGAGTGGGAGAGAGAAGAAACATCAATGATGAGAGAGAATCATTGATTGGCTGCCTCCTACACTCCTGCTATTGGGGATTGAGACCACAACCTGGGCATGTGTCCTGACAGGGAATCGACAAACCATGACCTCCTGATTCATAGGTTGATGCTCAACCACTGAGCCATGCCAAACAGGCAAATTTTTTAAATGATAAAGAAAACATATCAATACAAAATTTAAACATACGAGAGGTTTGCAATGAGTTTTGAAAAATCTTATCAGGAGAGTTATATAATCTTAAGAAAGATGGGCGAAGATTTAAGTATTCTGGTTTCAGAAGATGGGGACATTAGACTGTCAGTCTTAAAAGATGATTACTGCTATTACCGGTAATTCCTTAAGGACTGGAAGTTCGATTTTGTCTTCCAGGGAGTTTGTTTTAACTGGCACTGTTGACTTCCTGTGTTATAGTATTTCTCACAGCTTACAGATATTGTACTTGAAATATTTCAGCTCCTATGTACTAATGTTAGTGGTCATTGCAATGGTATGTTTTGTGAGTTAAATAAGCAGGTGCTTTATATCATTAATTTAATAGGTTAATTTTGATTTACCAATAATTATACTTAATGGTTTTTGAGTAGATTTTTGTGGAGAACTTTTAGTTTTAATGTTTAAGCCAAATAAACTGGTGTTTTTCAGGAACCTTGTTCAGCAATCTTGGGATCTGGAAAGAAAATTGACAAGTCCATTAAAAAGGGCCTTTATTGGCTGCTAGATATCATTGCAAGAGACTTTGATGCCTTAAATGAACGCATCCAAAAGGACACAACAGAACAACGTGCTCTTGAGGAGCAAGAGAAACGAGAAAGGGCTGAACGAGTGCGAAAATTACGAGAAGAAAGGTAAGTAGATTAATTTTGTACCACAGTGCATTTGAAACGTAAAAACAAACAAAAAACACCACAATTTTATGAATAATTTCTTAGTTCTGTCTGTTCAGTTTCTTTTTTGTGTCTGAGGGAAGACACTGTACAAATTTTCTGTTTTTATGGATCTTTCTCTACACAAGTTTGGGCGATAGGATTCTACTTTTCCTGCTGGTATTATGGTAGTTAAATTTATTCCTTATGTATTTATTATTTCTAACAGATTTAAAATTTTTATCTCTTATTTCTTATTGCAGTGGTTTTCAATCAGTATGCTGATTTTGCTTCTCAGAGGGCATTTGGCAATGTGTAGGATCATTTTTACTTGTCACACCTGGGGACGAGGTGGAGTGCTACTGGCATCTAGTGGGTAGAGACCAGGAAGCTGCTCAACATTTAGTGCTACACAGGACAGTCCCCTACAACAGACAATTAGTGAGTCCACTGTCACTTACTGAGAAACCCTTCTTTAATCTCAGCAAAGACCGAAGGCAAGCTGATAGTGGATCAATCAACTGAAGTAAAATCTGATCTTCAACACTAGTTTTCTCACAAAATAAACTAAATTATACTGTCTTGGGTTTTTTAAATATATTTTTCAAATTATTTTAAAAATATATTTCCTGAAAGGAAACTTTTAAGCTAAATTTAGCAAACTTAGAATTAAAAAACAATGATTTCATAAATTATACCACAGAATCACTTCTAATAATCTTAATGCTGTGAAAAAGTACTCATATTTGATTAAAAGTCAAATTTAGTACTTTATCCCAAGATTTCTCTTTTTTTTTTTTCCCCCCAACTAGATAGTTGCATAGTAGGGGAGGGGAGAAATCAAAAGATATTTAAGTGAGCTCTTGCAAGATCTAAAGTTGTCTTCCATCTACCTAAGAAATATTAGCCTTCCATATGCTCTAACATACTTGCAGCCTAGTAGACATGAACCCACTAAACTGCCCTTGGTGGTGCCTTTGTGAGGTATTTTCTTACAATGAAAGGAAATCCTCAGATTAAAGGTATCTTTCATTTAATTTAGAGGTAGGACTTGAAGGAAAGAAATACTTGTAGAGATAACTCCCCATTGCCAAATGCTTAATAATATGAGCAGATCATTTATCTAGGATCTCTCTTGATACTGATATGAGGTTTTAGTTCCTGTGAGAAATTTGGTATTCTATCCTACTGTATAAAGATATAAAGCTCAGTAAACCAATCATTAATGTAGTTCTACCTTTTATATACTTATAAAAATAAAATATATGGCCATACTTTTCTGAAGACTCCTTTGCTTTTTTTCCATGAAGAAAACAAACAAAAAGAACAAAAAATATTGAGCTGGATAAAAGAAATCTGATGTTAGTCATCCCCCCCGCCCTCAAGTTCTTACCTTTTCCATAAAGATGTTCTAGGTCATGTGATGGCAGGCTTTTCTAATACCCATTCCCCTTTCCTCCTTTCTCCTAGCCATACTACGTGTGGTCTAAGGCCTCTCCTGTTGAGCACAGTCTCCAAAATTAAAAGTAAATTGGCATTTAGAGAGGAGTTATTAAAAAAAAAAAAACTTTTTTACTTCATTAAATCCAATCTTAAAGATTCAGATATTTTTGAAAAACTGTAAAAAAATTATTGTTGGTATCTGAAAATAGTATTATAACACTAGATACCTAAAACTGCTTGCTAATAAATTAGTAACATTAATAACAATTACTGTCCTTTAAGTGCTTTCACATATATTACTTTAGCTGAAACAACCCTATGAAGTAGATATTTTTATCCACATGGGAAAACTGTCATTAAAGATCCAGATACATGTCCAAGGTCACAGAGGTTGTAAATTGCAGACCTCTAAATCTTGGTTTGCTATGTTCAGAATGAAAGGATAGACCTTTCCATCAGAGGACATAATTAATAAATGTCATAGTAATGAACATTCACATTGCTGTACTATACTTGCAGCCCAGTTGCACATCTACACTAGTCATCAGCTACTTGTTTATAACTTAATTACTCTTCATGTATGGGGCAACATTAACTAAAAGTCACAGAGATAGTAAATGTTTCAGTAGTAACAAATATGGAAATACTTAATATAAGTGATATAGTGCAACTTATCTTTATAGCCTCTTCTATTATGCAAAGCAGCAGTCATTATCTAGTTCATATATGATAAGTAATTTGACACAGCCCTTGAGAAGAGGGTTAAGAAGAGGACTCATTTATCTGTTAACATAAATGAAGAGGACAGCATTGGTTTGGGATGGTAATTAATAAATTGATAAATATAATAACTTAGCACATAGGATAATTAATATGCACTGTTGACATTAAGAAATCAGTCATAGGGAATGCTATTTTTGTCATTTCTATCTTTTAAAAATTCAAATGAATAATCTTTACAGAGGGGTAGAGGCCTGTAAACTGCATAAGGATTTCTGAAAATCTCTCAGTAATTTAAAGCCATATCCAGATGTTTAAATTACTAAATTTAATAGCCTTAAAACTATTTCAAGTGTTCTTAAACATGGTTCAGCATTTTCTCAGGAATTACAATTTTTTCCCCTCAAACAATAGAGAACAAAGAGAGCGAGAGCAGGCTGAACTCGATGGAACCAGTGGTCTGGCTGAGGTGGATCCAGAACCAATTATTGTTAATCCTTTCCAGCCGATAGCAACTGTAATCATTGAGGTATGGATGGTGGCAAATGTGATTTTTATATTGTAAGTTTTAAAGTTGGCAGGGAATTGGGAAAGAATGTAGGGAGGTAGAAGTAAGTATTTCACCAGAGGCCAATTACCATTATTTCTAAAAAAAATTAAGTGGGAGAGACAGGTTAAGATTTGCTGCTTTTTCATCCTCTTCAAATTTATCTTCAGATCTAGCATAAACAGGAAAGGTGACTTCAGAATTCACTGAGAATCAAAATGAAGATTGAATGTAGCAACTGTAATAGTTACTGTTCTGATAAATCGTTTTTTGGCATTTATTTCAGATGGTAGTAATATATTTACTATTATTTACATTGTCTCTTTGTCCTGTATTGCTGTTACTATCATCTCTTTACAGTAATGTTTAGATGCATAAATGAATTTCTAATTGTTTACTCAGGATACTTAAGAGTGTTTGAAATTATAATAAACTAGAAGCCTGGTGCACGAAATTCATGCACGGGGGGGGGGGGGGTCCCTCAGCCCAGCCTACACTCTCTCCAATCGGACATCCCTCTCATTATCCAGGATTGCTGGCTCCCAACCGCTCACCTGCCTGATTGCCCCTAACCGCTTCTGCCTGACAGCCTAATCACCCCCTAACCACTCCCCTGCCAGCCTGATCGACGCCTAACTGTTCCCCTGCCAGCCCAATTGCCCCTAACTGCCCTCCCCTGCAGGCCTGGTCCTCCCCAGCTGCCCTCCCCTGCTGGCCTGGTCCCTCCTAACTGCCTTCCCCTGCAGGCCTGGTCTCCCCCAACTGCACTCCCTTGCTGGCCTGGTCCCTCCCAACTGCCCTCCCTTACAGGCCTGGTCCCCCCCAACTGCCCTTCCCTGCAGGCCTGGGTTCCCCCCAACTGCCCTCCCCTGCAGGCCTGGTCACCCCCAACTGCCCTCTCTTGCAGGCCTGGACCCTCCCAACTGCCCTCCCCTGCCAGCCAGATTGCCCCTAACTGCCCTCCCCTGCCGGCCATCTTGTGGCAGCCATCTTGTGTCCACATGGGGACAGCCATCTTTGACCTCATGGGGGTGGCCATCTTGTGTGATGGTCAATTTGCATATTACTCTTTTATTATATAGGATTCTATATGTGAATATGATTTATTTTTTATTTTAATTATCAGAAATTTTACCAAAATTAATTTGTAGATTATAATCATGAAGAAGTTTAGTGTGTGTGTGTGTGTGTGTGTGTGCGCGCGCGCGCGTGCGTATTTGTGTCTTTGTTTTCATTTTCGACAGAGAATTTGTGTTAGACCTACTTTAATTGCCCTCAGCAGCCAGGCCTCCTCAGAGGCAGAGCTTCCTCAACTTCCCCTCCAGTCACCAGAGCTTAATGTGGCAGTTGGTTTATTGATCCCACTGCCTGCATGTTCTCCATTCCTCTTCCCCTGTCACTGCCTCCTTCCACACAGGTGCTCATCTGGAAAGGTGGATGATTGTTTCTTCCTGGGGCTGCTGCTGAGGAGGGAGGCAGCTCCGTAGGTAAGAAGATGATTGGATAATTTTGGTATTCCTTTATTTTGCAAATTAATTGGTAATATGAACTATTTGTATTTAAGTTTCTTAGGTACCAGAAGGTTAATGGTACTTAGTATTTTTTTAATCCCATTGCATTTAACTGTGTGCTTTTCTAAGGATAGTAAAGTTGTCTTAATAACTTAAGCTATCCTTTTGTCTCCATCCTATTAAATATTATTTTTGCCAAGTTTTCTTTTATGCTCTTTAAAAATATTGATGAAGAAGAGGGAAATCAACTTTGACTTTTCACTTTGAAACATTTATTTATGTGTGTAATAAAGCTCACCTTGTAAATGATGACCAATTTTATAGTACCACTAGAGGCCCGATGCACGAAATTCATGCAAGGGGCTCAGCCCTTGCAGCCGTGGCTTCGTCCAGAAGGTCGTGAGGAAGGTCGTTTGGCTGTCAGGTCTAATTAGCATATTATGCTTTTATTATTATAGAATTATAGATGGTTACTTAGAAAAGGCCTTAGTACTTCTACCAACATTGTATTTTTCACTGAATAAATATGTAAACAATGTCTTATATTGAAAATCCCTGAATTAATTAGTGGCATGGGGAACATGCACTTATTATGCTGTTAAGCTACAATAATTTTAAGAAGATGATCAGTAAATATATGAAACAAATGAAAACCAATTACCTGTAGTCTATTTTATACCAAGTATATTTTCTTCTTTTTTCCACAAAATTTCAAAATGTTTGTATTTTAGAGAAGCACCTCACATTCCTTTTATTTTTATCACAAATAATAAAACTGGTGAGGTATTGGTTCCAGAACAGACAGAGAGACTAATGGAACATTGGTAAACATGCAATAAACATAATTATGTCTGAGCATTTTGTATAAGATAAAGGTGACATTTCAAATGTAGGAGAAGAGGATTTTGGGACAGCTGAATAATCATTTTGAAAAAAGTAAAATTAATAAACACTGTATATACCAAATTAAACCCCAGAAGACTTAAAGGTATTTAAAAAATAAGCCTTAAAAATACTAGCACATAGTATAAACATTTGTACATATGTGTAGGAGGAAAAACTTTCAAAGCAGGACAATCAAACCACAAGTCAAGAAATAAAAATAGATCTTATTATATTCCATTTTTTAAGAGCTTTTCTGCAAAGTTACAGGCAATGACCAAACCCTAGTGAAAAATATTTGAGACACATAGGACAAAAAAGGAAATCTTAAAAATTACTATGAAAATAATGATAATCAAATAGAAAAGTGGGCATTGGATTACTATGGTTAATTCCTTAAAGAAAAAGAAATATGGCAATAGAAGTATTTAATAGTTCACCTTCATAGTGATAAATAATATTGAAATCAATAGGTTAAACCAACACTAAGGTAAAAACATTTATTTATTAGTTTCAACCTTTTGCCTAGGGTGTAAATTGACATTAGTTTTTCTGAAGTGAAGTTTGTAGTGTGTCACATTTTAAAATGTGCTTACCCATTACCAACAATTCTAGTGTTAGGAATTTATTATAAATAATTCAATTGTTGTGTTTTTTTTTTAATGGTGAAAATTGAAAGTAACCTCTTAGTTCATTGATTGGGAATTGGTAAAATAAGTTATGGTATAACAATTCAAAATGATAATGTAATTGGTGAGAGTAATCATAGCTAACACTTTATGAAGTGTCAGGCACTATTCTAAGAAAAAAATATATTCTTAATTAAAAACTTTAGTTCTTTTTTGTTTAAAAACAAATACATAAATATGTATATATAGAGAAACTATCACATTTTTGTATGTTTGTGGGTGGTGTATGTCTGTATGTGTGCGATAGGCAAAGAGAAGCATCTCTTAGTGATTATACACCAACTAGTGGTCATCTCTAGATTGTGGAATTACTGGTAGTAGTTGTTTCATTTCTTTATACAATCTGTTTTCTGAATGTTTGGCAATTAGTATGTTTCAGTGTTTTTAACAAAAAATTTTAATGGAAATATCACAGTTCCCTGAAGGTACAGAAAGCTCTTGGATTATTTTATTTTTCCCTTAAAACTATCATAGATACAACTGTTATATTAAAGATGATATATTTCATTTTTGTTAGAATGAAAAAAAACTTGAAAGAGAGAAAAAGAGGCAAAATGTGGAGAAAGACTGTGATGCTTGCCCCCTGAGAAATAAAATGGAGCATGAGCAGGTGGAGACACAGAGCCAGATCAGTGACAGTAGCCAAAAAAGCAATGAGTTTGGAACCGTAGAAAATTATAACGAAGCATTAACACAGCAGTTGGAGAATGAAGATGAAACAGACCAGCCATCATCAGAATCAGGTAAATCTAGTTATTAAATTAAAAAGATATACATATATAATATATATATAACTTCTTTCACCTGTCATAATTATTTTCACAAAAAATATTTTTTTGTCTGCAAATGCAGTATGTATAATGGGTTTCTCATGGTTTTTACTCATTAGTTTGCTAACTTATGTTTTTATTCATGATGCCTTAAAATGTAGTCTTTTGTAACTTGAGTTTCAGCAGAAATTTTTCAATTTTACTTTCATAAATTTGGAATATAGCATAGCCCCAGGAATCCTTGGAATGTAGTTAATACCTTTAAGGCTTTTTGAGGTTTTTGTTTGTTTCTTTTTAAGCCTCATAATGCTACAATCAGCATCACTTTATTTATTGACATGCTATTTCTGTAGGATACAGACATAATCAGTTGAACATTATAAAAGTCTTATCAAATAGTTATTTTCCTCTTATTTTAATATCATCAAATTTTCAGTTCATAATTACTTTTCTTTTTCTCAGTGGTTATGTAATTTAACAGGAAATTCGTGTCTTTTGGTATCATAAAGACACAGCCTGTGTCTGGAATCAGACAACCTGGGATAGAACCCTGACTTTTCCATCTACTAGACACGTGCTATGTTATATGACGTTCTTCAGTCTTCCTCGTCTCTAAAATGGAAATAAGCATCATTTTGTACAGGGATTTTAGGATTACTTATGGTAAAAATAACTCTAAAGTGTTCGAGCACAGGCCTGACACATGGGAGCTACCTAGTACTGTAATTGTTAGTTCCTTGCCATTCCTCATTAGCAGTATGGCTCCACTATATATGAGAATTTTTATACAGTGTCAAAAAGTTTATAAAAATAAGATTTTAATTTTGAGGTATAGATTAGCTAACATGGATATTTGGCTATTTAGCAATAATTAGATTTGAAAGTTATTTTTTTTATTAAATCTTTATTGTTCAGATTGTTACAGTTGTTCCTCTTTTCCCCCCCCATAGCTCCCCTCTACCCGGTTCCCACCCCACCCCATGCCCTTAACCCCCCCCCCCTGTCCTCATCCATAGGTGTACGATTTTTGTCCAGTCCCTTCTCGCACTCCCCACACCCTTTTCCCCCTGAGAATTGTCAGTCCACTCCCTTTCTATGCCCCTGATTCTATTATATTCATCAGTTTATTCTGTTCATCAGATTTTTTTATTCACTTGATTTTTAGATTCACTTTTGATAGATATGTATTTGTTGTTCATAATTTTTATCTTTACCTTTTTCTTCTTCTTCCTCTTCCTAAAGAACACCTTTCAGCATTTCATATAATTCTGGTTTGGCGGTGATGAACTCCTTGAGCTTTTTCTTGTCTGTGAAGCTCTTTATCTGACCTTCCATTCTGAATGATAGCTTTGCTGGGTAGAGTAATCTTGGTTGTAGGTTCTTGCTGTTCATCACTTTGAATATTTCTTGCCACTCCCGTCTGGCCTGCATAGTTTCTGTTGAGAAATCAGCTGACAATCGTATGGGTGCTCCCTTGTAGATAATTAACTGTTTTTCTCTTGCTGCTTTTAATATTCTCTCTTTGTCTTTTGCTCTTGGCATTTTAATTATGATGTGTCTTGGTGTGGTCCTCTTTGGATTCCTTTTGTTTGGGGTTCTGTGTGCTTCCTGGACTTGTAAGTCTATTTCTTTCACCAGGTGGGGGAAGTTTTCTGTCATTATTTCTTCAAATAGGTTTTCAGTATCTTGCTCTCTCTCTTCTTCTGGCACCCCCATAATTTGATGTTGGTACGCTTGAAGTTGTCCCAGAGGCTCCTTACACTATCTTCATATTTTTGGATTCTTTTTTCTTTTTGCTTTTCCGGTTGGGTGTTTTTTGCTTCTTCGCATTTCAAATCTTTGACTTGATTCTTGCGATCCTCTAGTCTGCTGTTAGATTTCTGTATATTATTCTTCATTTCAGTCAGTGTATGCTTAATTTCTAGTTGGTCCTTTTTCATATCCTTGAGGGTCTCACTAAATTTATCGGCGGTTTCTAGAAAATTCTTGAAAAACATTATAACCATGGTTTTGAACTCTATATCCAGTCATTTTGCTTTCCTCCATTTCTGTCATTTGTGACCTGTTTCTTTGTCTCCACATTTTGACTGCTTCCCTGTGTTGATAGAGTGGCTTTGTGTGCTAGGTGTCCTATAGGGCCCAATGGCTCAGCCTCCCCAGTTACCTGAGGTGGACACTCTTGGTGCACCCCTTTGTGGGCTGTGTGCACAGTCTTGTTGTAGTTAAGCCTTTATTGTTGTTGGTATCACTGGGAGGAATTGACCTCCAGGCCAATTGGCTGTGAGGATCAGTTGTGTCTATGATGGGAGAACTTCTGTGCTGGAGACACCCTTATGAGGCAAGACTTGCTTCAGTGGGTCTTTGGTGCTCACTGAGTCTGCCCCCTGAGTGTGTCCCTTATGGATCTGAGGAGTTGTAATCTGGGTGGTCCTACTCTGACCCCTGGGTACACTGGCTCTTGGATCTCCAAGGAGGTGCTAATTTAGCCTCTGCCTGAGGCCAACCAGCAGTAGATACGGAGAGATCTGCAGATTCCTCTTCTTTGTTTGGGTTTTGGAGGTGCCTAGATAAGGCCCAGCTGTGAAGCAGTGCAAGCTGCTGTGGGGCCTTGGGCCTTCTTTTGGATGTTCTGGGTCTCTCTGACCCAACTGCAGTTTGTTAGGTAATTTTAGATTTCAAAGGACCAGGCCATTCATATGCAAAAGCCTCTGCGCTCAGTTTGGATTGGGCGGAGTCTCAGGGCAGAGCAAACAGCAATGGCTTCCCGTCAGCCCTGCCCTAAGAGGCCCCCGGGTCTCAGTGTCCCTTGCTAATCGCTGCAAGCACCTCTGTGAGAAAGCCGCCCTCAAGTTCTGCCCGCTGCCAGACAGTCCAGTTTCTCCCCGTATGAGTCTGGGTCCCCAGAGTCTCGCCCAGAACTGGAGTTTAGAGCAGTCGGGAGCTTGTGTCTCCCTGCGGATTGAAAAAGCCAGCCACATACTCAGTTGCCAGCCCTCTCCGAATGCATGCCTCTGTACCTCTGCACTTTACTTCTGCACCTCCTCTGAGTCTCAGTGTGCTTTTCTCTTCCCTTCTAGTATAGAATTTCCACTTAGCCAGCCTTCCTGTGGTTTCTGGATGATGTCAGTTTTGTCTTTTAGTTGTAGTTTTGAAGTGGTTGTGCGAGGCAGCAAGTTCATGTGTTTACCTATGTCGCCATCTTGGTTTTCTTCGAAAGCTATACTTCTTGTAAGTGGGGAAGTTAGAGTAACCATATTTGGACCCATAGCTCAGTTAGCAGAGTTACACAGAAGGTAGACTTAGAGTAGCCTCTCAATATATTTAAAGAACTTTTTCTAACACAAATACATTGTTAAAAAGCCAAGTCATTTGACAGATATTTGAAAATAAAGTGTAGGAAGATCTAAGATAGTCAATCATATAACTATAATAATTATTATAATTAACATTTTATTTTATAATTTAGAACATAGTTTCAGATGCCTTATGTTATTTAGCATAGCAGTCCTAGGGTATATTATTCCCATTATACAGAAAAGGAAACCAGGGACTTGGAGAGGTTGAGTAACTTATTTAAAGTTAACTGCCACGCGTCCAAAATGGAAACCATCCGCACACGCCATGATATTTTTAATTTAATTTAAAAAATCAATTTGCAATGAATATTATAACAGTAAATATATTACTCATAATTCAGGTGTTCTTGAATATTTTCAGTTGAAAATTCTCACAAAAAATTATTTTTTAAAGCGTCTATAGATGGTTATGGCGTTTAAGATCATACATTTTGTGTGTGGCTGGGCTGAGACCCCACCTCAGATCATGTGGTCTATCTTTTATGCTCTTTCATGACCCAAGTTACTGTCCATCCTAAAGTACCATAACATTCTGGAGGCTCTCTTTCCTTTCCCTTAGCTGTAAAGCTTGCAGTCCTAATTATAGAAAGATGTCTTTGTTTCTATCTGGAGTAAATGTGTCGAATGACACTAACTGATTTAGAAAATATGTTTCTAAATGTTGTATTTCTCATTGCTTTGTTGACAATAGGGTGTCCCCCCAAAATGTATACACATACTTTGAGTAATTATAAAGGCAGTGTTTATTAAAATGCATTTAATTTTCAAAATTGAGCTATCAGCTGTTACAGTGTGTATACATTTTTTAAAGTAATTTCTTAAGTAATAGATAATTCCCATTTTAGAAAATATATTATGTAGTATATAAAGTTAGTTTGGGATTGTCAATGAAAATGTTTCAGTAACTTTAATGTTTGGTTATTTAACTATTATGCCATTCCTGGTTTACAATGTTAAAGTCTACATGTTAACAACATACATGTCCTTAAAATGTTATTATGTGCTTAAGTGGAGTCTGCAAATACACTATAATTATTTTTTTTTCAAAGAACACAAATTCAGTTCTGCAAATTCTAATGTGGATTTTGATTATATATATGTATTTGGGCGTATCTTATTTGGGGGTTATTTTAATGGGTAATGTTTTTAGGTTTGATTGGGATCTTTTTCACATTTCAAAGAATTATTTTGAACTATTTATACCTAGAATATATTATATGAACTTTCTTTGTATTCTGAATAACTTCTCTTAGAACCTAGAATATAGGCTTTTGTTATGTGTATCATATTCATTAATTATTTAATAAGGAAACATTAATTAATAATTTAATTCTTTAAAAAATATATATTTTACTGATTTTTTACAGAGAGGAAGGGAGAGGGATAGAGAGTTAGAAACATCGATGAGAGAGAAACATCGATCAACTGCCTCCTGCACACCCCCTACTGGGGTGTGCCCGCAACCAAGGTACATGCCCTTGACTGGAATCGAACCTGGGACCCTTAAGTCTGTAGGCTGACACTCTATCCACTGAGCCAAACTGGTTAGGGCTAATAACTTAATTCTTAGTAAAATCAAGTTCACATTTCATTACTAGTAATAATTTCAAAGTTGAATTGAAGGTATATTTCTATGGTAATAATGATACCAGTATTCTAGTTCTGTTCTTAATTTTTATTATAGAAGTTTAATTTTTCCCCATTCCATGTTTCTATTCTGTAGATAACAGTAAAAAGAAAACTAAGAGACTAAGAATAAAAAGAAGTCACCGTGTAGAACCCGTTAATACAGATGACTCTGCTCCTAAGAGCCCAACACCACCCCCGCCGCCCCCTCCTGGTGAGTAATTTAATATCGATACTGAATTTAGAAATACTGCTTTAAACAATGAAGAAAAAGAAAGTAATTGTGTAGTTTTTATTCAG
This sequence comes from Eptesicus fuscus, assembly GCF_027574615.1. NCBI lineage: Eukaryota > Metazoa > Chordata > Mammalia > Chiroptera > Vespertilionidae > Eptesicus > Eptesicus fuscus. Next base: position 85,983,098 of record NC_072475.1, on the reverse strand, counting down.
TATATTCATTATCTTGTGAATTTGTGAAAGTTAGAGTTCTTTGCTCTCTTTTGTTCATAATTTATCAACATAAGTTACCTATTGCTTTTTTAACAATGTAAAATGTAAAGGTAAAAAAATAAGTAAAAATTAATTAAAAAAACCTTACGCAGGCACTTCCTAGAATGTATTAAAATCTTATTTAAAATATCAGTGCACAGATGCTAAAAGGAATTTAAGCTTATTGAATGGATGGCTAATATGAGCTTTTAAAAAATTGCATCTTTCATCCTGAAAGTAAACATTTGAAACCAACATATGTGAATTTTTCCATTATATTTTCAATTTACGTACTGACCTTCTAAGTTTGTTATGAGGATTAAATAGAATACTGCATGTAAAGTGGTGGGACTTATTAGATGCATAATAATTGTGAGTAATTTTTCAGCACTAGACACAATACCTTGTATACTATACGTGCTCAATAAATATCTAAACATATATGTTTATAGTGTCCTTTTAGCTCAGCCAGAAGGCTTTAGATGGTAACATTTTCCTTTGACAATTATTTGAAGACTCATTTCTAGTATTCCATTTAATAAGTAAACATTTCTTATAGCCTCTGGTAGGGGTTACAATAGCCTAAAGTTTTTTATGGTAGTGGTGAAGATGATTATATTTTTATCTGAAGGCAAATAAAAATTTAAAGCAAATGTTACCAGCCTACAGTGATATTTTAAAATAGAACTCATTTAAAATGGGATTACGGCTATTCAGTACTGTGTCATTTAGTATATATGAGCTGACAATAAATGTTATATACATTCCTGTCCAGGGAGGGATCCTCTCAACCAATCTAAAGATGTATTATTTAACAGTGTTTTAAATGTTTTTCTTTTTCTTTAGTTGGCTGGGGAACTCCCAAAGTCACTAGACTTCCAAAACTTGAGCCTCTTGGTGAAACACGTCATAATGGTAATGCAAAAGGATCAGTTTTCAAATATCTGTACATATTACATTCAATTTTCTTTACCTCATTTCTTTAGCAAACTTTTATTTTTGGAAGCCTTTCAATCCACAGCCATCCTTTTTCATTATACATCTTCTTTTTCTATTTAATTGTTTTATTCTTAATGCTCTTTGCCTCTAAATAATTTGAATTGATGTTTACCTTAGAATACAGAGATAAAAATGTTCATCCATTATATATTTATGTAAATAATGATGGATAGGGAAAGGTTTAAAAGCAATTAAAATTAAATAGACATTACAGTTATAGTGCTTAAAAACTGCATTATCTTATATGTATGTGCTCAATATACTCAGTGATGTCATATAATTATTCTTCCTCTGCTTCTAATAAGACACCAAGCTGCTGAATATTAAAATGCAGTAAAAAGATCAACACAGTTGTAGAATCAGAGACTAATCAAAGTATACAAAATAAACTTCGGCTAACTAGAAAGTTACGAGGGCTTTATTGCCTCAAGAAAGTAATTTTCTTTGGATGAAATTAATATAAGGTATAGTCCAGCCAGCATATGGCATTAGAACTCCACACTGGAAAACTAGAGAAAGGGCCTTTTGGGAGTAGAGGACTGCCTTGTACCAGGCAGAAGTTTTGATTTTAGAGCATCAGCCCAAATTCTTTCAAAGAAATATTTCCGGACTGCAAAAGGATAATATATGTATATTACAGCTCAATAAGTTTCTCCATCAATAACATCCAGTTTGCTTTTTGATGACTCTGTTTACCTAATCTAGAGTTTGGTTGCTTACAGAGACCCATTTATTAGGGGAAAAAAAAAAGTCAGAAGTATAATCTTTAAAAAAGCTTTATTTTATTATATAATTTGAAATTATATCAAACTGTATAAAATACTTTTATTCAAAAAGTATGTAAATAAAACGTGCTCTTTGCTTTCTTTTTAAGAATACTATAGGTCAGTAATGAAATATTTCTTTAAAATATTTATTTTTATTTATAAAGACAGAATAGTTTGGCCCTGGCCGGGTAGCACAGTTGGTTAGAGCATGATCCTGATATGGTTCAATATCCTGTCAGGGCACATACAAGAAGTAATCAATGAATACATGAATAAGTGGAACAACAAATTGATGTTTCTCTTTCTCTCTCACAAAATCAATAAAATAAATACCTACATACAGACAGAAAAGTTTGTCCTTAGGCCATATTGGAATTACAGTGAAATCACATCTGTTTGATTGACTGACTTTACATCACAATGCTTTTATTTACTATGATAGGTTAGTTCCTATTTTTTTATACTCTGAAATTATGTAGGTTAAAATACATTTTCAGTTTAAATATTCAGTATGTTGTTAGAAAAAAAAAGTATGTATATATACCCAAACATGTATATATAGAAAATATTAATATCACCAATGACAGATTTTTTTTCTCTTATTGAGTCAGGTATCCAATGAACAACTATTTTGTATTTGATTTTACCTAAAACATCGGTGATATCAAGATAAATAAGACATAAGTTCTGCCTTTCTGGGGATCCTAGTCTAATAGAGAAGACCATACTTCAGCTTACTTTACTATCTCAAAATTCACACTAGACTGTAATAAGTTATGTGGTGTAAAATTGGAGTACTGTGCACAAACTGTGGGACAATTAGAGAAAGTGGTATTAGAACATATGAAAAGTCTGTCAGTAGAAGAAACAAGTTTCAAAAGTAGAGGTTGGAAAAGACATTGGGTATTTGGAAAATAGCATAAAGTTTCTGAGCTTATGTCCATGCGGGTAGAGTGGATAAGAGAGGAAATTTAAAGTTGTAGAGAGTGTTGAAACTGGAATTATGGTTTAGGGAGAGATTGTGAAGGACCTTACATAGATGTTGAGATAAGATGTCTGGACTTGCAAGAGGCACTATACATTTTAGGCAGGGAAATAGTGTTACTAGATTTATTTATGAAAACTTTTTTGTTTTAATAAAAAAAAGGAAATCTATTTTTGACAGTGTGGAGTACAGACCTGATGGTGGCCAAACCTGAGGTAAGAAAGGATTGTGTTAGCAGGCTGTTGTAGTAATCAAAGTGAGAAGTGACGAATGGAAGTTGGAATGGAGAGTAAAAAATGTATGCAACAAATATTTTAACAATCAATAGTAATATTTGATAAATGGATGTATGTACTGAGAGAGGAACAGAGGATTATTTGGCTCAAGCAGCTGGAAGGTTGGTGCTACCTGTGAGATTGAAAATACACGAGGAGGAAGGAAACCTGCTTTGGTGGTGTCTGTAGGCTTATCTATTTGGAAATGTCTGCAGTCCAGTACAAGTAAGATTCTGGAGTTCAGGAGAAAAGAAGGGAACTGGTGTGTGGGATAGTGTGTAGGTAGATTTTTTTAAATTTCAGTTGTCATCACACAATAGGAGTGCTTTGACCATATGCTCTGTAATTAATGAATGAATGAATGCAGTTCAGAGAATAATAGTTGCCTGTTTCTGAGGGAAAGTATGTAGAATGAGAAGAACTAATGATAATATCTATGGGGAAAATTATAGTTAAGGGCAAGTGAAAAAAGAGGTTGAAAATGGGCTAAGAAGATTGTTTTTGTTTTGTTTTTCCTTGCTTTTTTTTTTTAATTAGAACTTCTTGGAAAGAATGATAATATCTTAACCAAGTTTAAGACCATCATCCTACCTTATAATAGAGAAACATGCAAATTGACCACACCTCCGCTATGCCCATGATTGGGCCTGCGAGAGGCTGGGGGCGGGACTCCGGGTGGCCTATCCAGCACTTGAGAAGACCAAGATGGCAGTGCTCAATCCTCTTAGTTCCGGGGGTCCCTGGGGCGTTCGCCACCTGGGGGGGCATGGCCGGGCCGAGCCAGGCGTTCCCCGGGGGTCCCGGGGGCGATCGCCACTCGGGGGGCATGGCCGGGCGGAGCCGGACGCTCCCCGGGGGTCCCGGGGGCGATCGCCACACGGGGGGGCATGGCCGGGCCAAGACAGGTGGTCCCGGGGGCCCCGGGGGCGATCGCCACCCAGGGGTGTGTGGCTGGGCCGAGCCGGGCTCTTCCCGGGGGTCCTGGGGGCGATCGCCACCCTGGGGGGGCGTGGCCGGGCCGAGCCAGGCGCTGCCAACCTGGGGGGGCGTGGCTGGGCCGAGTCAGGCGCTCTCGGGGGTTCCGGGGGCTATCGCCTACCCAGGGGGGCGTGGCTGGGCCGAGCCAGGCGCTGCCACCCTGGGGGGCGTGGCTGGGCCGAGCCAGGCGCTCCCGGGGGTCCCAGGGGGCGATCGCCACCCGGGGGGGCGTGGCCGGGCCCACCCAGCTGCCTCCCGGGGGTCCCTGGGGAGATCACCACCCTGGGGGACGTGTGGCAGGACTCACCCAGCCCCTCCCAGGGTCCCTGGGAACATTTCAGGCATGTGGTTGCTGAGACCCAGACCTCTGGCCACAGATTCATAGCTTTGCAGGGATCTCCCTCATCTACAGAGAGACAGATGGGGGTTTTGCAGTGCCCCCAAGACGTGGGTAGGTCCAGCCAGGGATCAAGGGGCATGGAAGGACTCCTGGCGGAGGGGCAAGGACCCTCACCCCTGAGGCGGGGGTTGAGGGGTGGAGCCACCTCCGTGAAGGGGTGCTGCACTGCAGGGTACTGGACTGACTGACGTGATTCAGAGAAGCTCCCAGTGCTAATGGGCCTCGCTCCTGCCTTCACCCAAAAGCAAGCTCGCTACACCCTGCCCCATGGCAGAGCATGCCTAGGCAGTGAGTGGGAAGCCTTCCACCTGCTTCGGAGAAGGGGGGGCAGTAAAGAATGGGGGGAGAGGAAAGAATGTGGAGCATCCGCAATGAAGAGGTGCTTGAGAAAGAGGCTGGGAAGCCTGACTGGAAGGTTTGTTCTGTTTGCTGGGCCGCTGCCCCTTAGGAAGTGCAAAGAGCATGGCTCTGAGGGCTTCCTGTGTGCTGAGTCAAGTTCCACAGCCAACTGGAATTGGCCTCAGTTTCCTGGTCTGTAAAATGGATGAAGCGTGTCCCAGTGCCTTCACTGAGCTTTGATGGCCAATTGAGATACTATATAAAGAAAATGAGGGAAGAAGTGAGAAAGAAAAGGAAGGACAAAAAAACACAAAAGAAAGACTAAAAGGAACCTGTAAACCCATTGTCACTTAAATAGGGAATATAGTCAGTAGTGTTGTAATGATGGTATGATGCCAGGTGAGTACTAGAAATATCGGGGAACACTTTGTAAAGTATATGATTGTCTAACCACTATTCTGTAACTAATATAAAACCTGAAACCAATACAAAATAATGTTGAATGTAAAGAAATGAAAATTGGAGTGAAATTTTTATAAATTTCAAAGTTTAAATAAAAGCTGTAAAGGAAGGAAGGGGAGAATAAAAAGTGTTTTTCATTTTGCCACTTCATTAAAAAGACAGTTGTCTTTATATGGTGCTTTTATACTTTTCTAAGTCATTATCTCATTTTAATTTCTGGGCAACTTAAAGACAACATAAGTATTCCCTCCACTATTCAAAGAAAGGAAATCTTGGTGTCTGGTCCTAATGATTCAATCGTCAAGCCCTTATTGTAAAGCAGGGTTAGTAAAATTTTCTGTGCAGGGTCATATCTATACTAATAAAAGCCTTGGGAGTGATCAGGCCAGCAGGGGAGGGTATTTGGGGGCAATCAGGCCAGCAAGGAAGCAGTTAGGGGGCAATCAGGCAGGTAGGTGAGCAGTTAGGAGCCAGCGGTTCTGGATTGTGAGAGGGATGTCCACAGGAATCGGGCCTAAACCTGCAGTTGGACATCCCCCGAGGGGTCCCATATTAGAGAGGGTGCAAGCTGGGCTGAGGGACACCCTCCCCAGTGCACGAATTTCGTGCACCGGGCCTCTAGTATTCCTATATTTCTGTTTACTTTCAGTTTGTATCAATAAATTTAGTTTTCCAGAGCAGAGGAGAAAACACTTATAACTTCATAAATTTTTAAAATATCTTCTTTTTTTCATAAAGTTTAAGTTAAGAGTATACCTAAGCTGGGTTAAAAAACAATGTATGATCTTTTCTGATTATATTAATGGAGGGAAAAAAAACCCCAACAGATATAGCCCTGCCAGAGTGTCTCAGTTGGTTGAGTGTTACCCTGTGCACTGAAAGGTTGCCAGTTCAGTTCCTGGTCAGGGCACATACCTGGGTTGCGGGTTTGATTTCCAGGCAAGGGCATGTATGTCAATTGCATGTTCAATCCCTGGCCCTGTTGGGACTCATGCAGGAAACAACCAATTGGTATTTCTCTCTCACATCAATGTTTGTTTTTGTTTCTGTTTTTTTTTTAAGGAGATAATCTTTTTTAAAAAAATCAATACAAACATAAAATAGACAGAGGAATATAGAAAGAGTAGAGTAGGAAGCATCAGGAATGTGCCCCTACCTAGACACCAGTGGCACTGGCAGAATCTGTCTGCTGTAACTATTTTGGAATTCTGGCTTTAGTTGAAGGCAACTTCCAGAGGAAAACTAGAATGGTCAATTGTGGTCAATTTCAGCTCTTAGCACAGTAGCAGCTACCCATCCACCACACCCGGCCATGGCAAGCAGCTGTGTACATGTTTCTAGAGAAGTTTATATATAGCTTGTGGGACTAGGGTAGGCAAAAGACTGTCTCCTAAGTATTGGGGATGTGTGCTCTGATTTCTGATTGCTGCTTCTGAACTCAGAGGTGCAAAGATGTGGACACTGTTGCAAGCTCCTCTTACCTCTGGCTGAAGTAACTTCCAGGAAATTTACAAGACCCCCCCAGTGCCCTTTTATTTTTCCTTCATTTTTCACTTTTGCCCTTTGAGGAGCCAAACATCAAAGAACAGGACATTAAAAAACAACGGCTTATATTAGCTAAATTAGAAACAGATTACACAACCTAAGGAAAAGCTCAGAAAAGACATAAAAATACATGAAATTTATACCTCAGGTTGATCCTCAGCATAGAGACAGCATACACCAACCAAAAACAATAAACAAAAGCAGTAACAACTAAAAAAAGCAAAGCCTGGGGGAAGGGGAGAATCTGATTTCTAGAGTTACCACATAATTAGATTCAAATATCCAGTGTTCAACAAATAAATCTCAAGGCATATAAAGAAACAGAAAATATGGCTCATTCAAAAGTAAAAATATATTAAAAAGAATTTGTCCCTAAAAAAGATTTAATGACATATAGCAGGCAATGACTTTAAAACAATAATCTTAAGGATACTCAAAGAACTAAAGGAAGATGTAGAGAAAAAATTTTAAAAATGTGTGAACGAAATGGAAATATCACTAAAGATACAGGAAACCTAAAAAAAAAAACAAAGCAAACAAATAAACAAACAAAAAAAACCCCACAAATTCTGAAGCTGAAAACTATAACTAAAATGTAAAATTTACTAGAAGAATTTGGAAGCAGAAAAAACAATTAATGATCTTGAAGATAAAAATATATATATATGGAGGCCTGGCCAGTGTTTGCTCAGTGGTTGAGTGTTGGCCTGTGCTCCACAGGGTCCTGGGTTCGATTCCCAGTCAAGGGCACATTCCTAAGTTGCAAGTTGGATCCCCAGCCCCAGGGCGTGTTTAGGAGGCAACCAGTTGATGCATCACATAGATGCTTCTCGCTCCCCCTCTCTCCCTCCCTTCCACTCTCTCACATCAATGTTTCTCTTCCCCCCTTCTCTCTCTCTCTGCATATCCTCCAGTGAGGATTTAAAAAAAATAAAACATATGCAATAAATAAATTGAAAAACCAATAGATTTTTAGGGTTTATCATGAGATCTTCATCTGAGATGCTGATAGGTGCCAATGTTATAATTGCATAGTCTTTTCCCCCCTAATTTTATACACATTTTTTTACATTTGGTTCATGGAAAGTAGACAGATACATGATGAACTAGCGTAGATAATTATAGATTAACTGTAATTGGCTTGGCACTTATAATGTATTGTGATGAAAAACAATTTCTTATCGTCAGATGAGAATTTTTAAAAATATATTTTATTGATTTTTTTTTTACAGAGAGAAGGGAGAGGGATAGAGAGTAGAAACATCAATGAAAGAGAAACATCGATCAGCTGCCTCCTGAACACCCCTTACTGGGAATGTGCCCACAACCAAGATACACGCCCTTGTCAGGAATCGAACCTGGGACCCTTCAGTCTGCAGTCTGGCACTCTATCCACTGAGCCAAACTGGTTAGGGCAGATGGGAATTTTTAAGGAAGATTCTTACTTGTTTTTTGATTATAGACATTTACCTTCATAGCAATTTGATTCTACTTTTCTAATTGCTTTTATTATCTGTACTGCTTATTCAGTGTAACAGATAAGACAAATGCATTCGGAGAAGAGACAATCTAAATTCCCTTTGTAAACTCTCAGTCCATACTTCATCAATATGTTATGTATTATACATTATGAGAAATAAATCAGATTTATTAAAAAAAACACCAAATGTACAAACTAAAGAATATTTTCAAATTTTAAAATATGAACAAAGATCAAATTTTGTATCTAATATTACTAATTTTCAGTTTTTCATGTTAAAAGTGTTTGAACCCTTTATAAAAATGGGTGTTAATTAAATTGGTCATACCATTTAGGCACTGAGATCAACTTACATATCCTACAGTTAAGGCAATAAGAAACATACTTTGTAGAATGATTTAAATTTTCTGGCAAAGAATACAAAATCAACTGCAAAAATAATATTTTGGGAGGTGAAAAAAATACTTCTTGCCAGGTTTTCCTACTTGGACACTGGTTCCCTCGGCAGTTTCTGTTCATGAATGTCTCCAGTAAATTGAGATTCGCTATGTTTGCCTGTCTGTCTGTCCAATATTTGAGGCAGTGGTTTGTCCTGTGACTCCTTTTCCCCTTTACAGATCCAGGAAGAATCCTTGATTTTTCAGTCTTTTCAGCTATTTACTTCATCTTAGGATGGAGTGATGACTTCCAAGTTCCTTAAATGCTCTTAGGATTTTGTTAAATTAACATTTGTGAAGTAGAGCCCCTTGCATGCTGGATGGTAAGCTTGGGTCCTGAAAGACCACAAGAGACATTGCAATAGAGAAGTTATTACTCACAAGTCCTGGAGGAAGTAACGGCATGCCTCCAGAGTTCCACAGTGGGTGCCAGGGCAGGGTGCAGGCTGAGAGAGCTGCAGGACTGGGCACTTGCCTTTATTAGGGTCTGTGGGTGATATGCTTTGGTGTTCTCAGGCTAAGGCCACATTGGTCAATTCAAACCAAATAGAGGAGTTTTGTGAAGTTCCACCGCGGTCTTATCTGAAAAAAGGCCCTGGAAGCTCGGCGAGGGATAGTGTTGAGCACAGGGCCATTGGGGAAGTCATACCAAGAACTTACATTCACTTACAGCTCTGCAGGCAGTTACCTACAGCATGTGCTTGCATGAGGGCTGCTCTGTTTAAGGTCCCCACAGGTCCCTCGGCCAAACAAAATGAATGTTGAGGCAGCAGTACCATGGACTAGCTTAGATAAACTATAGACACAGGCCCAACTGGAAATGGGCCCCTAATACATTTTCCGTATATTTGTTTCACATGATCCTGAACACCTGTGCCTCTAGAACAATTTTAAGGGAATAGGCCAGAAAGCAATTAATTACTGGAATGTTAGATATGCTATTAAATTTATAAGCCAATTTGTGATAATGAAGGGATAGGAGCTTATTAAGTTAATAAGACATTTTTGTATCAAATATGTCCTAAATCAGTGAACTATTTTGAAGCATCATTGTAAAAATTCCTACTTACACTAAGATTATTAATTACTTCTTCTCCCAAAATACCTAGAAGAAATCACCATTGAATAAGAACATGGATTGTACAAATACTGACTTATCAGGGCTTTGACCATAGATTGGGAGTATTTGTTATTTGTTTTCTTCTAATCTGAATGTGTAATTGGAAACAAAAAAATAATGTATACATTAGGTGTAGCTTTTTATTAAATGAAGTAGAGATTAATTTATAATCTAGAGTTAAGAATTTACCCTATTGTTGTTTTTTAAATTTATTCAAGTTTTCTTGGATTTTTATTTGTTTTCTCCCATGCTTCATCTGTCAAGTCAGAGTCTCTTTTTATTTTTTAAGGTATTAGTTGGCAAATAATGAATTGTGTCAGAAATATTTATTTACCATAACAGTTTGGTATTTTTATTATTCTTTCTCTACATAGATTTTTATGGGAAGCCACTGCCTCCGCTGGCAGTGCGACAGAGACCAAACAGTGATGCTCATGACATGATCTCATAACCAAGTCGTACAGATGAGCCGTCTTAATATCAGCAAGATGAACTAGAGGACCTTCTTTCTCAAAAAAGAAAAACCCTGTACATTGATGACTGGGGCAAGATAACCATAGCAATTTCAGTGAAGAGATTGATAACCAAAGATCTCACTGATCTGATAATTACTTATCCATGTTGTTTGTGGTTTAATAAAAAAAAAAAAGGAAGCAAAAAAGACCAGCAGATGGGATGAGCATTATGGACCAAATTACCAAGAGTTAGTATTAACTCTGGTTTATACATCCCCACTCATGGGCATATTCCTGAAGGAAAACCTTTCAGAAAAAGCCAATGGACTTTGCACACTTTCATTACTATTTGTTTAGTAGTCTTTATTTCTGTACCGTAAACCTTTTTTGTAAGATACATGTGCATGGAAGGGGAACTCTTGGGAATTTATAACCTAAATTTTTAACTTTTTATATTTTTCTAAAACTTTTGTTTAAGAATTTTAATTACTATGATATTGACTGTATACTTTTCTATAGATGCTTTGTTTAAATTGTATCTGGAAAATAGAGTTCATATACTGGACAAACATTAACTATACAAATGATATATTTATATGTTTTGAGGTATGTTTTATAATAGTATTGTTCTTGAAGTATACATACTAATTTGACCTAATTTTAAAATGATATTTTTAAAAATAAATTCTCAGATCTTTATTCTAACAAATTATATTACTTGAAAGCACTACCCAAGCAAAGAGTTGAATTTTTTGTTGTTGTTTTCTTTGATGATGATTCTAATAAAAGAGACTTGAAAAAATAAAATAAAAATGTTATTTGAGATATTATTAAAAGTCCCAATAAACCCCTCTTTAAAAGGTGAAACCCTTCAGAGATCATTGCTCCTTGTCACTCCTTTGTCATCAGCAGCTGCAGTGACTCATAGGTTATTGTAAATCTTTAGTGCCTTGAAATTAAAGGCAAAAAGACCGAAAAAGTTCCTGAAGGTTCAGAAACTTGTGTTTCATAACAGGGATATACTTGGGTACTCAAGCAAGAATAAAGAAACAATTCCAAAATAATTTTTATAAAGAAATAATTCCAAAATAATTTCTCAATTTAAAATAATAGCATTTTTCTTGCACTGAAGAATGGCATTTATAGGATTCTCTGTTAGTCTGGCTTTTAGATGTACGTTTTGAGGAGTAGATTCAAATGTTGCATTTAATTGAAAGCACATATTCCTTTCAAGGTAAAAATACTACAAACGGTATGATTCCTATATAACCTTGTCAAAATTGGTCAGCTTGGTAACTTGTACTGACAACAATAAGAGAAGTATGTTAAGGCAGTTTAGTGTGATTATTTGAAAGTTTTACTTGAGAGCATCACCTTTTATTCCAATTTTAAACTTCCTGAACTTTCATTAATCAGTTCACTTATTACTTGAGTCAGCTTTATTAAGTTTTGTACATGGAACCCACCTAGCATTCTACTTCAGATATAAAATTCGTAATAACCTAAATGTGATAGGCAGCTGAAATGTAAGGAAAATCAACACAAGGAGACAGATGTAAATTTTGAACTGGATTTTAGAGAAAAAACTCATTTGTACATCTTTTTGGTTTCTTTTGTAACATTTACATTTCTTCATTAAAAAAAGAAACTGAACTCATACTTTTGCCATCTTTTAAAAATTCATCTAGTTTGAGAATAAATGTTTTTTTTTAATTTGTGATTACTATAGTATACAATAATCACTGAGGCTGTTTAATTAAAATAAATTTTGAAATTAAATATTTAATGAAGCGGAATTCATGTTTCATATATCTCAAAAATTAATTTGTATTCTTAAAGCATTCTAAAGATACTTTAAAAGAAATTTTGTAAATCCAGGTGGCTTTTAATAGTTAAATGCCTATTTATATGCTGCATTTTTATTCTTAATATATCATAAATTATGACAATTTCAACAATAAACATAACATATCAGTATTCTGTTTTCTCTTGTCATTTGATAAATTTAAATTATTTCTTTGGGGTAATAAAATAATAGAAAGCTTTTAAAATATAATTGTTGAAAGATATTTTAAGTAGATTAAAATATTTTTTGCTGTTTTACATCGAAAAACTTTGCAAAAGGTTTCATATATGTAGGAAATAATTTAAAGACAGTTAAAAATCAGATCATATCATCTTACGATTCTCTATGATTTGATGTCTGTCATTTGTTAAGTTAAAGATACTGACCAAAATATATGTTTTTACTTATATAAAAGGTAATTCTATATGCCTTTATATGTTAAATGCATATATAACATATATACAATCCTATATAATAAAACCCTAATATCCAAATCAACCGAATGGCAGAACAATCTGCGGGATGACCTGTCGCTATGATGCGCACTGACCACCAGGGGCAGACGCTCAATGCAGGAGCTGTCCCCTGGTGGTCAGTGCGCTCCTAGAGGGGGAGCGCTGCTCAGCCAGAAGCCGGCTCATGGCTGGTGAGCACAGCGTTGGTGGCAGGAGGTGAGGAGCAAGGGGTCCTGGACTGCGAGAGCCCAGACTATGAGAGGGCACAGACTGGGCTGAGGGACTCCCCCTCCCCCACCCCACCCCCACCCCGCCACCGCCAGTGCACGAATCTCCTGCACCAGGCCTCTAGTTTGCTATGATGGGCACTGGCCACCAGGGGGCAGACGCTCAGTGCAGGAGCTGCCCCCTGGTAGTCAGTGCACTGGAAGCTGGGCTCACGGCTGGCGAGTGCAGCAGTGGAGACGGGAGCCTCTCCCACCTCCACTGCAGGCAGGCGGTAAGGAGCAAGGGGTCCCGGACTGCCCCCAGACTGCAAGAAGGATGTCCGCCTGCCATCTTAGGCCCGATCCCTGGGGGTTCCCGGCAGGTGGACATCCCCCGAGGGGTCCCGGACTGCGAGAGGGTGCAGGCCAGGCTGAGGGACCACCCCCTCCCCCGCTCCAGTGCACGAATCTCCTGCACCAGGCCTCTAGTTTTCTCATAATTCTGAAGTCTGGAATTCCAGGTCAAGGTGTAGGGATGTTTTCTTCTGGAATCTTTCTTTCTTGGCTTATAGATGGCCTCCTCCCCGTGTCTTCACATGGCCTTGTCTCTGTGTATGTTCTCTCCTTGTGTCCTAATGTCCTCTTTTTAGAAGGACACTAGTCAGATTGAATTAGGACCCACCCTAACGACCTCCTTTTAACTTAATCTCCTCTAGAAAGACCCTATTTCTAGATATGTCACATTCTGAGGGACTGGGAGTTAAGGGCTTCAACATATGAATTTTGAGGGGGTAATTTCAGCCCATAACAGTTACTACTGTATATATGTTACATTGTACTTCATACGTATATCCCCCTAAACATTTTTTAAAGATTAGATAAAATTAAAATACAAGTTATTGTATTTATTTCCCAGTCCCAGTGGGTTGTCTACTGGAATTTGTACACACCGCTTTGGAAGCCTAAATTGAGAGCCTTAGCTAACTAGCTACTCTCACCTGAAGTCCAAGTCCAAGTGCCTGTAACTAACTATGCTTGGTTCTCCTGCTTTGATGGCAGGTTTCTCCTGTGTTTTTCTGCCATCCTGATGTTCTCTTAATGTCAGATTGTTTTACTATAAAGTCTATCTTTACTTTTGACACATACACCTCTATATACACATGAAGGTTTTTGAGAGATGTCTTATTCATAAACAGTGTAGGAGTTAGTCTATAAAGTATACTTGTTCTGAAATATTTCTTAGATAAATGACTTCACAATAAAATTGCTTAAGATTGTAAAAGAAAATTTTCCTGTTTAGTAGTAAGTTCTTATTAAGATGCTTTATTCTAAACAGTGAATGTGCTTTGTAGTTTGAGCATATTCACAGTGCTCATTTTACTTCTTAATACTATATTTTGTTTCCCACCAAATCCAAATTTATTTTTAGATTACTGGAGAACTTGTTGACATAAATATATCAAGCTTCAAATCACATTAGTGGTAATAACATTTATCTGTTTACATGGTCCTAAGATTTGCACCTATAGTATACACCTATACTGACTGATATTTTGAGTGTCAAGGGTCTCAAAATCATGATGCTTATCATTAAATATTAGGGATCACGTTAAGCACTGATTTTCTCTGTTAGGATGCCGATTGCTGTTACAAGGGAGCAACTAAAGAGTAACACTTAAAGAACAAATTAAACTGCCGTCCTCACCTGAGAGCCAGTAGTGCTGCCCTTAGCACAGGTGGGGCAGGTGGCAGTGTGAGGGTCATTTTGACCTTCAGGCATTTGGTATCAGAACTTGATAGTCATCAAGATCATGATAGTGAAAATAATACACAGCAGCAGCTAACAAGCGAGCGTTTACTGCTTCCTAGCCTTTGCGCTAAGCGCTCTACTTGTTTATTTTAATCAATTCAATCATTTAACCCTCCTCATTAAAAAAAAAAGGTTATCCCAATGGGCCATCTCTAGGAAATGTGACCATTTCTCTTTCACCATATCCATCCTTTTATCCTGAGTGCTGCGTATCTGGGCTAACGGGGACGTCGTGAGACTTGGTAGATTAATTCGACAACTAGCTTGGCCTCTGAGAACATTTAAAAACAAGTTTGCGGAGCCCCAGGAGCGCCAACGTCAGAGCCGGCTCAGCGCGCGGCCTGCGGTCTAAGGCGGGTCCGCCCGGGGGCCCAGGCCCCGCCCCCGGGACTAGGCCCCGCCTCCTCCAGCCACGGTGGGAAGGAACTCCGCGAGTGCCTCTCGCGGGACCTACGCCACTTTGGCGAGATTTCGATAACGCTGGCAAAGCAGTGTCTCGCGAGAAGTTGAAAAGACGGCTAGGAAGAGAATTCCGGCGAAACTCCGCAGCCGGGCGCTTTTGGTTCCCCGGTGCTTTAGATGTCGGACCGTGTAGCCCTCTTGTTTGGCATCTCCTGGCGGGATGTTGTTGACCCGGGTGAGGGTCGGGCCGGACGCTTATTTAAGGGCCTGGGTGGGGCCGGAGGGGACTGGGCCGAGGGAACTTGGGGGACCTCTGGGTTTCTTTGGTTTCAGTGTCCAGAACGCTAGCTCGTGAGCGTTGCCGAGGTTTTCTTCCAAGACCCCCTCCGCCTCGGGTCACCTGTGTGCCTCCCAGCGCGCAGACCCGAGTGCCTGCTCCCTGCCGCCCCCTGCAGCCCCCTGCCGCTCCCGCGGAAGGCTGGCTCCTCGAGGGCTGGAGCTGCTGTCGCTGCCCGGTCCTGGGAGCACAGAACTGTGCCTGTTACATCCTTGGCCCTCGATACGCTTTTCTTGGATGCGTAAATGAAACAATGGCCAGGAAGTCTCCGAGGAAACCAGAGTGACTTTTCTCCTAAGTGAACTTTATTTTGGAATAATTTTACATTTACAGAAACACTCCAAAGATAATACAGACTTCCCATATGCTTTTCACCCAGTTCCCCCTCATGTTAACACCTAAAATGACTTACCCAAGTTGGCTTTCTGTGTTAACAACACTAGACTCTGCTTTTTCCATTGTTTTCCATCGGAGCAATAGTCAACTGGAGAAACACTTGTTAAAATAAGTAGGTAGAGCACGGTAATACAGTTGGCTTGTGTGTGAGGTGCTGCTCCCATTGCAAGAACTAGTGTTTATCTCAAGTGTCCTTAAGAAAAAAAGACTGCTAATGTGGACGTTCAATAAATGTGTAATATCAGAGTGTGTCAGCAACTTTTTCTTATCATCATAGCTGAAAGCAAAATCAGAGGGGAAGCTTACAAAACAGATTTGCAAAGTTGTACTGGACCATTTTGAGAAACAGTATTCCAAAGAACTTGGCGATGCCTGGAGTGCAGTAAGGTTAGTATAATTCATCTCTGATCTTTGCCATCGAATAAGAAAGGAGCCGCCGTGGGGGAGGGGCGCTGTGAGGATAAAAGATAGAGGAATCTGAACTTGGCTGTGATTTCTACCAAGGCCACAGAAGGGAAGAACTAGGAGGAAGTAGATTAAGTCATGGGAACATAGCCAGGGGGATAAAAACTGGAGTGACAGTAAACAAAAGTTGTTATGCCCTCGCCTTGAACAATTGCTTTGATCTTTGAAACAGGAATGCCCACCAATCTGACAAAATTAACTATACTGTAGCAAAAATCTTTTTTAAGCTTTTGAGGATATTTGACCTGTTTCTGAAGTTCAGAAGATAATACAGCACATCTTTAAAGCCGACAATGCTTTATCTTAGTTAAAGTCATTTTGGCAATCACATTTCTTCCCTCTATATGGCTGGCTATGTTTTGAACACACATGCGAGCTTGCGCACACATATACAGTATACACAAGATTCCTTGAATGTATTATAGAAAACAGATAAGCATTTAATCCATAGAAGTAAGTGAGGGAAGTTTGATTTGTATGTTTAGTGAGTTTTTCCTTTTTCGGAATGTTCCTCTATGAGCTCTTCATACTGAGTTCCTCAGATACCATGCCCTGTGGGATGCAAAGAGCAAGGCAGTCTGTGTTCCGTGCGCGGCTAGTCTGGTGTTCACGGGGAGAGGGGACGTGGTTAAAACTGTGTAAACCTCTAATTCCGTAAGGATCCTGATAGAAATAGGCAGGGGTACCTGGTCTTATCTGATGGTGCCAGCAAAGGCCTGAGGAGAAGTCAGGTCTTGGTGACTTTATAGTTACCTTGGCCAAAGGAGCCAGGCATTTTAGACGGAGGGAGGAGAGCATTGCTTGTGAAGTCAGGGACAAAATCCTGGTGCATTTTGCTCAGGGAAGAAAAGTTACATGGCTATAGATAATATCTGGAACTTGATCAGATGTCTGTCTTAATCATCTCTTGTTGGGTCAACTCAATAACAGTTCCTTTTTTACAAAGGACAGTTTAAATCACTTTTTAAAACAAAAGAGATTAAGTCTTGACTATTGAAGTCTGAGGTGATTGTGAGATAATTTTAGGACAAATTAAGCAGTTTTATAACTTGTAAATACTGTAATATGAAAATGTACTTTATTTTTGTGCGCTTATTTTCCCCAAAACTGGTTTTTAAAATGGGTATTTTCTATCACAGAGAAGAAATGAGAAAGAACGGATAGTGAACAGTAAATTCATGAGGTTTTCAGTATGCAATGTATTCAACCAAATAACCAAACTCCTATTGCATGCTTATTATGTGCCACCCAATACTAACTTTGTGATCCTCAGAATAAACTTATGAGATTTGTTTCCCATTTTTCAAACCTGAGGAAACTGCCTAGAGTTTAAGTAACTTTCCTAAGGTCATCCATTTAGTAAGTGGCAGAGCTGAGATTAGTGTCCAGGCTCTCTGATTCAAGAACTCCCACTGCTAACTTCTATTCTGTATGCTTCTCATACCTGTGATGTGATTATACATACATGGATGATTTTTTACTGGTAAAAACCACAGATTTCAGGAGGTATATTGTCTTCAGACTTTATAGTAATCTGGCTGCCCATACCCTGTAATGAGTTATTTTTGTCTTCAATATGCTCAGTCAAATTTATAAATTATTACTTGACCCTAAACAAAATGAGCAGTGAACCTCAAATCCATTTAATTAGCTGTGCCTTCTGCTTCATCTACCTTTTTGTTGGGTTTTCATGGTAGTTTAAGTTTTGCATAAACATGTGCTAAATTTGCCGTAGGCAAAATAAAGGCTTTCTCAGCTTAGAAAGTAGTCTGAGCATGAAAAATAGCATGGAGGAAGAAAAAAAAATATATTTTTTTAGACTGTTTATTTGCAAGACATAATGTTGTGTACAATCTAGTTTGCAGTCTACTTCCAGGGAAAGGCGAGGCTATTTTAGTCCTACCTAGAAAGTAATTTGCTCAATGTTTTCAGTTTCCTGTGGTAGAGGAGAAGATTTAGTATTTATTTTAATTTTATTGTTTTGTAATGAACTCTGGGCAACCCTTTAAAGTTGAAGTCTACCCTGGTTCAGTTTTTGCTCTACCTGTTGCTTGCATGTTCTCCTTCAGTGAGCCCCCTCATGGCATGTCTATAACCTTCCCTCACTACACTGTCATTTCAAGCTATGCAGTCCTTCCCAAGCTTCAGTCCCATACTTCTAAGTGTTTTCTGATAACTTCACTTAGTTTTATGCCAAGCAAACTCAAAAGCACCTTATTATTTTTCCTTTCCAATTCTAATTTGTTATTTGCTATTTGCATACTTTATCTCAACTGAAGGCATCCCATCCATCTCGTTTCCTCTCTTTTCTATACCTTCGCTACCTTTGCAGTAAAGAATGACCCTTACTCAAAAACGGGTCTGACATTTCCCTTAGGTCCTTAGAGGTGGTCTCTAAGTCCTTGCCATACGTTGCCTAAGAGTATCTTTGTTTTCCTGGGGGCTTGAGCCGTACCGTAAAGTCTAACAATATGATTTATGGTGAGGGCTTTGGGCCACAACATCAGCTTGGCCTGTGACCTTTGATCTCCAACCTCTGGAGGGGCCGAAGATCAGCCACATAAGGCTGTCTATCATCTTCGTATGGCTGAGGCAAAATAAAATGTAGACACTGAGGCTCTGGTGAGCCTCCATAGTTGGCAGTGTGATAATACACACTGCGTATTATCACACATTGTGGCAAGGAAAAGTTATTCTTACCCATGTTTCACTGGAGAGGACAACTGGAAGCTTAATGCTTTGAAATTTTCTGTACTCTGCGTCATGCATCTCTTACCTTGACTGATTTTAACTCATATCTTTTTGCTGTAATAAACCATAACTATAACCGTGAGTATAACAGTGAGTTCTGTGTGTCCTCCTAGCTAATAAGTAAACCTCAGAGTGGTCATGGGGACCCTGATCTTATAGTTGGTGTCAGAGGTTGCGGTAGGTCTCGGGGATTCCCCTAGGTACTCCCACACACCACTACCCTGCCCCCATCCAAGTCTAAATGCCCACCAATACTTTTGTTCTGCCTGAGAAATTTCTTAATTTGGATCTCCCTTTGTCTCCACTGTTACTGTTTACTTAGGTCTTCATCGTTTCTTACCTGACATATTGCAACACCCCCCTTCAGTGAGCCCCCTCATGGCATGTCTATAACCTTCCCTCACTATGCTGTCAATTCATCATCTCTCACTTCCAGTATTCATTTGCTTGCTTATTTTAGCAAGTACTACATGCCAAGCAAGGTCCTAATCACTTTATAAATAGTGACATAATCCTTTGTACAACATTGTGGGGTAGTTATTATTATTTTCATTTTACAGATAGGAAAGCTGAGGCACACAGAGCTTAAGTAACTTGCCCAGTGATATACAGCTCACATTTGGAAGAGCTGTGGGAGTGTTATCCACTCTGTCAAGCTGTTTCTTAATGAAGCTGTATCCATTGTGTCACTACTAGAGTACAGCCTCCTTTGCTCCCCTGATATTTGCGTTGTTAAGACTAAATATTTATCATGACTAGACAGGGTCCTTTATCCTTTAGGTCCTTTTCCCTCTGCCAGGAATGAGCTCCCTTCTTCCTCTGTACAGTGGTTAAAGTGTGCTTTCAAATTTCACTTCTGCATATTACAGCATATGACTTAGCTAGGTGACTTAACATCTCTGTGCCTCACCATTCTTGTCTGTAAAATGGGAAAAAAAATAGTATCTACTTCATATAGTTATTTGGGAAAGTAAAATGAAATATGTGTGTGTGTGTGTGTGTGTGTGTGTGTGTGTGTATGTATAGCTTAGAATAGTGTTTGACATATGGTATGCCCTTCATATGTGTTAGTGTTCTTTTATTATTGTTACTGTGATTAACCAGTTCTCCATCAAGCTGTCTCATATACCCTTGGCAAAATTAGTTCTGCCCTTTGTGTTTCTTTTTTTTAAAATTTCTTTATTGATTAAGGTATTACATATGTGTCCTTATCCCCCCATTACCCCCCTCCCCCCGACTCAGGCCCTCACCCCCCTGTTGTCTGTGTCCATTGGTTAGGCTTATATGCATGCATACAAGTCCTTTGGTTGATCTCTCCCCCTTACCGCCACCCTCCCCTACCTTCCCTCTGAGGTTTGACGGTCTGATCTATGTTTCTCTGTCTCTGGATCTGTTTTTGTTCATCAGTTTATGTTGTTCATTATATTCCATAAATGAGTGAGATCATGTGATATTTATCTTTCTCTGACTGGCTTATTTCGCTTAGCATAATGCTCTCCAGTTCCATCCATGCTGTTGCAAATGGTAAGAACTCCTTTTTTATTGCAGCGTAGTATTCCATTGTGTAGATGTACCACAGTTTTCTGATCCACTCATCTGCTGATGGGCACTTAGGCTGTTTCCAAATCTTAGCTATGGTGAATTGTGCTGCTATGAACATAGGGGTGCATATATCCTTTCTGATTGGTGTTTCTGTTTTCTTGGGATATATCCCTAGAAGTGGTATTACTGGGTCAAATGGGAGTTCCATTTTTAATTATTTTGAGGAAACTCCATACTGTTTTCCACAGTGGCTGCACCAGTCTGCATTCCCACCAGCAGTGCACGAGGGTTCCTTTTTCTCCAAATCCTCGCCAACACTTGTTTGTTGATTTGTTGATGATAGCCATTCTGACAGGTGTGAGATGGTACCTCATTGTCGTTTTGATTTGCATCTCTCGGATGATTAGTGACTTTGAGCCTGTTTTCATGTGTCTCTTGGCCTTCCTTATGTCCTCTTTTGAAAAGTATCTTTTTAGGTCCGTTGCCCATTTCTTTATTGGGTTGTTTATCTTCCTTCTGTTAAGTTGTATGAGTTCCCTGTAAATGTTGGAGATTAAATCCTTATCGGAAATAACTTTGGCAAATATGTTCTCCCATGCAGTGGGCTTTCTTATTGTTTTGTTGATGGTTTCTTTTGCTGTGCAAAAGCTTTTTATTTTGATGTAGTCCCATTTGTTTATTTTCTCTTTAGTTTCCATTGCCCTAGGAGCAGTATTAGTGAAGATATTGCTTTGGCATATGGCTGAGATTTTGCTGCCTGTGGATTCCTCTTGTATTTTTATGGTTTCCCGTCTTATGTTTAAGTCCTTGATCCATTTTGAGTTTATTTTTGTGTATGGTGTAAGTTGGTGATCTAGTTTCATTTTTTTGCATGTATCTGTCCAATTTTCCCAACACCATTTATTGAAGAGACTGTCTTTGACTCCATTGTATGCTCTTGCCTCCTTTGTCAAATATTAATTGAGCATAGTGGTTTTGGTCGATTTCTGGGTTCTCTGTTCTATTCCATTGATCTAGATGTCTGTTCTTGTGCCAGTACCAGGCTGTTTTGAGAACAGTGGCTTTGTAATACAGCTTGAAATCTGGTATTGAGATTCCACCTACTTTGTTCTTCTTTCTCAATGATTGCTGCAGCTATTAGGGGTCTTTTTTATTCCAGATGAATTTTTGGAAAGTTTGTTCTAGGTCTGTGAAATATGCTGTTGGTATTTTAATGGGAAGTGCATTGAATTTATAGATTGCTTTGGTAGTATGGACATTTTGATGATGTTGATTCTACCAATTCATGAACATGTTATGTTCTTCCATCTGTTTATGTCTTCCTCTATCTCTTTTTTCAGTGTCCTGTAGTTTTCCACATACAGATCTTTTACCTCCTTAATTAAGTGTATTCCTAGGTATCTTAATTTTTTTGGTGCGATCATAAATGGGATTGTGCCCTTTGTGTTTCCATTGCAATTTATTGACACAACTGTTATAGTTCTTTCAAGATTGAATTGTCATAATTTAGTAACTTGCTGTCTCTTCCCTGTCAAGGGAGGGTCTTTAAGAACTAATACCTTAAGATTTGGGCAGGTCATCTACTTATTCACAATTTAGTGTTTATATACCAGGCATTTTGTTAAGCACTGGGGATACAACAATGGATTATATACTCTGTCCTCAAATATATATGAGGGGATGATTAATTGGAAGTGTTATGAACTTTGGGAATTTTTGTGGTCACTTTGCAGAAAGCATGGGGCGGCGTGAGGGGGGGGGGGGCGGGAAAGAAAGCATGGTCGGGGGACAGGGAAGCCTCTGTTAAGCCTGGCCTGTCTGTAAAT
This sequence comes from Eptesicus fuscus, assembly GCF_027574615.1. Taxonomy (NCBI): domain Eukaryota; kingdom Metazoa; phylum Chordata; class Mammalia; order Chiroptera; family Vespertilionidae; genus Eptesicus; species Eptesicus fuscus. The sequence goes on along the minus strand of NC_072475.1, from coordinate 85,960,781 downwards.
ACTTTTTATTTGGATACTGTCTTCACTAACCCAGAATTTACATAGTTCACATTTAGAGGGGAAAATATTATATAACCAGATTGCATTGCCAGAATCTGAAGGGGGCGGGGGTGGACTGGAGTGAGGTAGTTGGGGAAAGCAGAAATAACTAGTAGTTTGGTTTCTGTTTTATCCTTATGTTGGCTCTATGTACATTTTTAACATTAATCTGTGCAAATCACTGGGAGATAGAAACTTTCAGCCCCTCCTAGTCAAAGGTTAGAAAAATTGCCAGGTGTCTCAGTTTTTGGCCAAATAAGACCTGTGACTCGAAAGTCTGTGCCTTTTCTTCTACCAAATGTGCTGCGATGAAGGGTCTATAGTCCCAGTCTTGGGAGTATACTCACCTTTTCCTTACAGATGGGACTCCTTGTGTGCAGTGTTTTCAGTCTTGCCACCACAAACAAAAACCTTCACTCAGGACTTCTTATCTGAAAACTGTGGATAACAAATATGGACATAGATTGCCCTTCTATGAGAGACAAGGAGGAAACAATGCCAAGAAAGAGTAGGAGGAAATTCTCGTCATTAGAATTTTTGAAGAATAAAAACGAAATGGCTGGAAAACATACTTAGGTGCACTTGCATGAATTGATTTATTCTTCATTTCTAACCCAGACTTTAAAAGTGAGGGAATGAGCGCCCTCTCGTGGATAATAATAGTAATAAAACAAAAGGAATTTTTAAAAAAATTTGTTTTTCTTTTTAAGTTTAAAGTGTATTTCTTAATTAAATGAAAATATGAAATTATGATTTTATTTAACCTTTTACTCTTAGAATTAACATTTTGGTACAGTTTTAGAAAGCATCCAAAGTTCTACAAATGCTGGTTACATTTTTACTGAATTTCAGGTTATTTCTACCTCAGTTATATTTTTATAAGATTACTCTTAACAATATATATTTAATATATCTTTAAAATGTATCCAATCAACTTCTTTGTGGGTAAAATTTGGCATAGATATTTTGTGGCATACCTACATTTTTGACAAGATATCTAGGTTTTTCCTTAAGAAACTTTCAATAGTTATATTTTAGGTTTTATGACCTTGAACATTTCTTACATATGTATCATTCATTACAGGTTACAAAACCTGCTGTTTTAACAGTTTACCTACTTCATGTCAGTTGATCTTACAATAGTTCTGTGACTTAGACAAAGCCTGGCTAGTTCCGAATTCCATGAACATATTCCTGCTTCTTTTTTAACTTGCTCTTTAAATGTCCAGATGCAATGCACTCAGATGGCTATGGAGAGTATGAAATTCCAAAGAAGTTGTCAGGGCACCATGCAAGATCATTGATCAAGTGGTATAGTGAGAGCAACACCGATGGACAGTGAGGCATGCAACCAGGGTTTCAATCAGTCTCGGTCCTTTCACCACCCGGATGAAGACACTGGACCTATCATCAGACTTTTCTGGGTCTCAATAAATCATATCTGAAAATGAGTTGGAAGGGAAGAGATGAAATCATCTCCAAGTTCCCCTCTAGTTCAAATTTCTGAGACTTGATTTGAACTTGAAAGTAAATGAATAAGAATAAACATAACCATTAGAGGAATCTTGTAGAAGATTTTCGTGAAGCATGAAGATTGTAAGACATTGTGACACCTGTGAAATGCATTTGGACTTGTCATACTAGGCATTCTTCAAATGCAACATCTCTTCATAGGAAATGTCCTGAAAACTAGTTTCATATCAACATTGGCCCTTTTTGATATATGTGACCAGAAGTATACTTTGAAAAGGCAATTGTATCATTTAATGATCTGCTTCTTATTTTCCTTAATTATACTAAATAATGTTTTCTGCTAACAACTCTTTTATTTTCTTTCCTAATTCCCATTGACCCTCTCCTCCCTGCACCCACCCCTCCCAAGCCTTCATCACACTATTGTCTGTGTCCGTGGGCTCTGCATATATGCATACAAGTTCCTTGTTAATCTCTCTCCTCCCAGACCCCCATGGAAATCCATCAGTCTGTTCCATGGTTCTGTGTCTCTGGATCTGTTTTGTTCATCAGTTTATTTTGTTCATTAGATTTCACATATGAGTGAGATAATGTGATACTTACCTTTCTCTGACTGGCTTATTTCACTTAGCATAATATTCTCCTGGTCTATCCATGCTGTTGCAGATGGTAAGAGTTCCTTCTTTTTTTTTTACTGCTGCATAGTATTCCACTGTGTCTTCTTAAAATTTTTTTACTGATTTTAGAGAGAGGAAGGGAGAGAGGGAGAAACATCGACTGGTTGCCTCCTTTATAAGCCCCGACCAGGGATTGAACCAGCAACATGGGTATGTGCCCTGACGGGGTATACAGGACAATGCTCCAACCAATAGAGCCACACCAGCCAGGGCAGGGATTTCTTTTTTTAACCATGGAAATTTAATTGGTTTTGTAATCTACAGGGTGATACCAATTGTGCTTAGCAATTTTTAGATAAAACATTCTAGATAAAATGTTCTCATATAGGAAGCTGTAATGGATAATAGAAGAGTAAAAGAATAAAAGTTATAGAAAAATTGAATGAAAATCATGCTATCAAATGACAAACATTGTGCAAATAATACACTATGCAATTTTTAAGGGATATGTAGGCCCAATCAAATTATAACAGTCAACTTTCATATCCTCAACTTTCACATAATTTTTTTGGAAAATTACTCTGCTGTCTATGTGCCTAACGGGGTAATATTCTTTCCCAGCCTGTCTTTATATAATTATCTTTCTCTTTCTTTACAAAGAAGGGCAAATCCTGACTCTTCTGCACTGCATTCCTCTGGGTGTCAGAACCTCCACATGCCAGTCTACTGGAATGTCATTGTAAGGGTTTAGAAAGTTAAGTGACTTATGACTAAAGTTTTTTGACAGGTCAGGTAGGTTCCATTGTTTTCCCTGCCAGCTATCAGGTCATTTAAAATATTTTTAAAGACCTTTTTAAAAATAATTTATTTTTATTGATTTCAGAGAGGAAGGGAGAGGAAAGAGAGAGAGAAATATCAATGATGAGACTGAATCATTGATTGGCTGCCTCCTGCATGCCCCCTACTGGGGATCGAGTCCGCAATCCAGGCATGTGCCCTTGGCAGGAATCGAACCTGGGATCCTTCAGTCCACAGGCTGACACTCTATCCACTGAGCCAAATCGGCTAGAGTTAAAATATTTTTGATGATAGGTTATTAAGTTATTTGGGAATATAACTTAGAAAAAATTTCAACAAAAGGGAGACATATCTATAACAAATGTATTTAATTCTCACCCACTTATTTAAGTGAGGCTTTTTCTCGGTCCTTATAAAATCACAAAATAGGGCTAAAGTTAATGTTGAATATCTGAATCATAGCACCAGGTATATTTATCCCTGGATATATGAAAAAACAAACACTAATTTCATTAAGAGATTCGTTTTCTATCAGTCTTTCCTTTTTATGTTGAATAATTATCAAATTTGTAATGTTATTTTGATCAACTATTGTTAATAATTATATTTATAACTGAATCCAGAAGTTACCATTTTAATGTTTAGAGATTTAAGGCCACGTTGAAAGCAAATTTAGTATATACGTGTGTGTGTGTGTGTGTGTGTGTGTGTGTGTGTGTGTCAAAGAAGTATACTAGTAGGATAGTAAAAAAAGATTTAAAGCACAATAATATATTAGGATAAAGTTATATAGGAAAATAGAATGTAAATAAAAGAGAAAAAGGAGGAGTGTACAATTTTCATCTGTTCAAGAATAGTCCATGAAGTTTTTTTTTCCTTTTCATTTTTTATTAAGGTATTATATGTGTACATATCTTACCATTGCCCCCCCACCCCACTCCCATACGTGCCCTCACCCCCCAGAGTTTTGCATCCATTGGTTATGCTTATATGCATGCATACAAGTCCTTTGGTTGATCTCTTATCTCCCTCACCTCTCCCTAATCTTCCCGCTGTAATTTGACATTCTGTTTGATGCTTTACTGTCTCTGTATATATCTTTTTGTTCATCAGTTTATAATGTTCTTTGTTATCCATAAATGAGTGAGATCATGTGGTATTTTTCTTTCATGGACTGGCTTATTTCACTTAGCATAATGTTCTCCAATTCCATCCAGGTTGCTGCAAATGGTAAGAATTCCTTCTTTTTTATGGCAGCATAGTATTCCATTGTGTAGATGTACCACAGTTTTCTGATCCAGTCATCTGCTGATGGGCACCTAGGCTGTTTCCAAATCTTAGCTATTGTAAATTGTGCTGCTATGAACATAGGGGTGCATATATCCTTTCTTATTGGTGTTTCTGTTTTCTTGGGATATATTCCTAGGAGTGGAATTACTGCGGCAAATGGGAGTTCCATTTTTAGTTTTTTGAGGAAACTCCATACTGTTCTCCACAGTGGCTGCACCAGTCTGCATTCCCACCAGCAGTGCACGAGTGTTTCTTTTTCTCCGCATCCTCGCCAACACTTGTCGTTTGTTGATTTGTTGATGATAGCCATTCTGACAGGTGTGAGATGGTACCGCATTGTCGTTTTGATTTGCATCTCTCGGATAATTAGTGACTTTGAGCATATTTTTATGTGTCTCTTGGCCTTCCTTCTGTCTTCTTTTGAAAAGATTCTATTTAGGTCCATTGCCCATTTTTTTATTGGGTTGTTTATCTTCCTTTTATTAAGTTGTATAAGCTGTCTGTAGATGTTGGAGATTAAACCTTTATCAGTGATACCATTTGCAAATATGTTCTCCCATACAGTGGGCTTTCTTGTTGTTTTGTTGATCGTTTCTTTTGCTGTAAAAAAGCTTTTTATTTTGATGTAGTCCCGTTTGTTTATTTTCTCTTTAGCTTCCATTGCCCTAGGGACAGTATCAGTGAAGAAGTTATTTAAGAATAGTCCATGAAGTTTTAAATGGACAATGATGGGTTTCAAAATCACTCTGATATTTAGGTTCTATGGGATACACTTGAAAAAGTAATATAACATTTTTTTAAATGTCAGTTTTTTTACAGTACACTGGAAATCACATTCTTAAACATATGATGAAGATTTTGATGTCAACTGAAAATGTGCCAGAGGGTGCATCGTTGTTTTTACAATGATATCAGTGAATATCCTAGCAAAATAGTTGCCAGCCACTGACTTTTTGGGTCCCAGTTCTGCTGGCTACTGGTGTACTTGAACTTCGGGCTTTGGAGATCAGTCAGCGGAGCAGCTTCAGACTCCTCCTCATGAGTCAGTATGGCACCTGGCCGGCGTTGTCTTGAGTCTTCTAATGTACACTCACTCTGCTATCTGTTGGGCTGTAGCCCATCCATCAGAGCTTTAGACTTGAGTAGCCTCTGTCCTGCCAGCCCCAGGTTGTGATCCCACCAGTTCAAGCACTGGAGGGTGTGTGCATGTCTGTATTGGGGGGAGGGGAGTTCACCTGCCGATAGTGAGTGGGTGGGTGTGTGTGTGTGAAGGGGTAGCTGAGACCCACCAGTTTGCTTTCTTGGGGCTAGGAAGCACCAACCTGAGCAGCCTGAACAGTATTTTCATTGAGTTGGTCCTGTTGCAGCATGTGTCAAGTTCTTCCCTTTTTAAGAGACAATAGCAGGAAGGCGGGGCCACAGGCACTAGGCGAAGGTTAGAGTAGAAGTTCTCTGTTCCTTTCTGTTGTATACATTAATGCTACAGTACCAGAGTCTCACACCCCTGTTAAGCTTTGAAGCCAGCCAGCTTTTGAATCAGGTACTTTTTAATAGCAACGTGTCCTTGGGTAAGATATCAAATTTCTGAAAGCCTCAGTTACCTAACCACAGTTGTGATGGTTAAATGAGGTAAGCATGTAGAATGCACATTGTAATCATCTGACCAGTAATTTTTATTATTAATAATATTATCTGGATGAGGTGGATTGGGTGGTTGGTAGAAAGGCTTCCCTGGGGAGATAAAGCCTAAATTGCCCCCGAGTAGAGAGTAGGAGAGCCAGCCAGGCTACAAGTGGGTGAAAGGAGAGATCATTCCAGGCAGAGGGAACACTTTATATTGAACCTGGTAAAGGCTGAAGGAAACTTGGTACAGGAAATTCAAGAAGTTCAGTAGGACTGGGTGTGGGTTAGGAGGGATCGGAAAATGTATTTGTTCTAAGTAAGGCTTTATTTTGATGGTGTTGTTAAAGAATGAGAGAATACTTTCAGGAGATTCTTGCCTTCCTCTGCCATAAGCACTTGTTTTTGAGTCTAATGAGCTTCCCCCCTAAACTCTTCCAGTGACTTCCCATCACTTATAAGATACAATTTTAAAACTTTATCATATTATACTTGACCCATATAATTGTCTCTCACAAGCCACAACGGACTGCTATTAATTCCCCAAATGCACTGTCCTTGATACCTCGTGCCTGGACATGTGCCGCTGCCTTCACCCTGGAATTTCCTTTCTCACTGCGTCCTATGGCTAATTCCTTCTCATCCTTTAAGATAGTGGATGATATACAAAAATCGGTAGTGTTCCTAAGCTAACAATCCTTTCATACAATAAGGCTGAAAGGAACTATGCAAGATTAATAACCTTTACTAAGGGATCTGAAAGAAAGGTGAATAATTACTGTGGTTAGGTTTGGAAGTACTGAATACAATAAAGATGTTAATTTTCCCCAAATTTAGTGTATTTAATATAATTCTAATCAAGGTTACTATCTAGCTACACAAATATTTTATAATTATTTTAAACTGACTACCTGATTCTAAAGTTCATCTGAAAGAATAAACATAAAGTAGTTTTGGAAATTATGAAGAAAAAAAAAAAAAGAATGAAGATTTGCCCTGTCAGATATTAACCAATTGGAAGTTTCCTACCCTTGTCAGTTAAGGGGTGGACACATGATGTAAGCCAAGCCACTCCAGTCTGTATTCATTATGTTTCTAACCATTGTTTCCTTGTTACTACATGATTTAAAACCTTGGGTAGATTTTTACCCAGTTTGCAGAGTAAGATTAGGATGGACTTACATTAGTGGCATTCACAGATTTCCCTTTGAGGTGCATTTTAATGCAGTGGTTCCCAAAGTGTGGTCTTGGGATCGCGGTATCAGTATCACATGAGACCTAACTAGAAATACAAGTTCTCAGGCCCCACCTAAGACCTACTGAATCAGAAACTCTGGCATTAGCGCCCAGCAGTCTTTTATGGACACTTGATGCATGCTAAAGTCTGTGAAGCACATTATTAAACAAAGGGTTTGTCATCCTCTAGAATACTGGAACAGATGCATTGGGCTCATACGACGCACCATCATAATAAAAAGGAGGAAGCAGATTTACAAATAAGCCCCTGATGGAAATTCATGTGGCACACTTCAAGTCACAGGTGTTACATTTCAATTCAGCCATTCCTCACGTGGACAACTCCAGCGTGAGCAGCAGCTGGAATTTATTTAATTGACGATGGTTAATGAGGCTGCCAAATAACTCGGCTAGAAAGGTCAGCTGGTAGAGCAATTAAATATTTCCTGCTGTATCATCTGCCAGTTGATGTGAACCTGTGATTGTCAAGAGATCTAACTATTGGACTAAATAAAACATTAAGAAGTTAAATTTGCTGCAGGAAGGGGTGAGAGCCTGCACCATCCATAAGTGATTTTTAAGCCATCCACTGGTCACTTCCTTAACTCTGTTACTGTACAGTTCACTGTAGTTAGCTTTCCATACTCTTATCTTCGTAAGGAAAATTTTAATACTCATAATTTAAACACCATTTAATGATAGTAATTTTCCTTCTGATATTAATAGTCTCAGGTTTTAAATTTTGCCTCGAAGAAAAACACTTCCTTGTGCAAAGAATGATTGACTAGAATCTATTTTGATGGATTTAGAGGTATGTAAAGGCAGGCCATGTTTTCTTTTTTTTTTTTGCAAGATATTCTGCAGGGAGGGACTAAGCTGAGGCAAGTGAGGCATTCCTCAATGATGCAGAATTTTAAGGGCACCTAACATTTATCTATCTATCTATCTATATATATCTATATATATAAAAAGAGATAATATGCAAATTTGTCTGGGACGCCTTAACAGTCACGACCAGCTCCAAGCCCTAACAGTCACGACTGGCGCGGCTGGGAGCACGCCCCCACCCCAGCAGACACACACAGGGGTGCCTCTGCACGTGAGCTGCAGAGGAAACACCTTTTCTGACCGCTCATTGGCTAAGCTCTCTGTACGCCACTGGTAATATTCTTGGTAACTTGGATAATAAAAATCCAAGAAGGTGATCTCGGGTTTTTCCACCACACTTCTGGAGAAAAAAACGAAGGTCTGCTGCTGGAGGGGCTAATAAATGTCATATCCTGCCCTAGCCGGTTTGGCTCAGTGGATACAGCCTCGGCCTGCTGACCGCAGGGTCTGGGTTCGATTCTTATCAAGGGCATGTACCTAGGTTGCAGGCTCCTCCCTGTCTGGGGCCCAGTTCAGGGCTCATGCTGGAGGCAACCAATCGAAGTGTCCCTCTCACATTGATATTTCTCTCTGTTTTTCCTTCTCTCTTTCATATTCTCTAAAAATCAATGGAAACATATCCTCAGGTGAGGATTAAAAAAAAAGAAAGAAAGAAATGTCATATCCTATGAAAGAGACATCTTGAAAATGCCTAAAGAAAGTTGTCAGTTTTTTGTGGTGAAAGGACTGGAGTCCGTGTTGATGAAAACACCTTGGCAGCTGCGGTGGCCGGCAGTGGCAGCAGCAGCGGGGTGATGGGGGTGGCGCCTTCCCCTGATCAGCCCGGTCACCTCCCACAGAGGGAGGCCAGACTGTGGCTTAGGCCAGCTCCCCGTCAGTAGGACATCCCCTGAGGGCTCCAGACTGTGAGAGGGGGCAGGCTAGGCTGAGGGACCCCCCACCCCAGTGCATGAATTTCGTGCACCAGGCCTCTAGTTTACCTATAATCAACATAAATGACATTTTAATGGCCAAAATTGATATAAAAGGAAAAACCAAAGATGAACAAAATGTCAAAGATTTAAATAAAGACAGGATTATAAATGCTGGGTTGAGTCATATTGGAGCCTGAGGCAAAAGGAAAGTCAGTAATACTGATCTTGGCTCTGAAAATCTCAGGTAAGTAAAATGTGAAACTAGGACCACGGTTCCTAGATTAGTAATATAAAATTGTATTAGTGTTTATAATAATATTCTTTTGTTTTTGTATTTCTAGGGATATACTAACATCTCCATCATGCTGGCAACATGCTGTCCTTCTTAACCGATTCAGTTACCCTTTTGAACTGGAAAAGGATTTACAATTCAAGGGCTATCACACACTCTTTCAAGGATCTTTACCCTATTATCCTAAATCAATGAAGTGCTATCTTAGCAGAATTCCCCACCGGATGCCTTCAGAAAGACACCAAATTGGAAGCCTAAAAAAATACTATCTCCTGAATGCTGCCTCTCTTCTCCCAGCACTGGCTCTTGAATTAAGGGATGGAGAGAAGGTTCTGGATCTGTGTGCTGCTCCTGGAGGCAAATCAATCGCTCTGCTGCAGTGTGCTTATCCAGGTAGTATGCTTTTCTTTCAGTTATCAACCACTTTTCAATGTCCATCTGTATAAAGTGCTTTTAAAATATCTGGGGGAGAAACATAAGATTGAGTTTGCAGACTTTGAAAGCATGAAAACCAGGACAATATGGAGAGAATGGAAATTTTAGCTGAGGAAATCAGTGTAAATAATATTTTTCCCCAGTTACTTAATCCTAATAGATAATTAGGAACAAAATTATATTTTGGGAATAAAAATCTATCAGATAATATGAATTCTGATAAACCAATAACAAATATTTAAAAAAATTTTATTACATTTATACTTGAGTCATATTGACTTCCTTGTCATGCTACTATGAAGCAGAAACATATACCTTTAAAATCATTTTTTGGTATCATTGGATCACACGGTTCTATGGCAGTTCTGTCCAATCCTATATAATAAAAGTCCAGTGACCGACTGGCGGAATGATCAGAACGACCGGTTGACCAGTTGCTATGACGCGCACCGACCACCAGGGGACAGATGCTCAATGCAGGGGCTGCCCCCTGGTGGTCAGGGTGCTACCACAGTGGGAGTGCCACTAAGCTGACTGGGATGAGCAGCTGCTCCTGCTGCAAACCACAGGCCGATGGGCAGGAACCTGGGCTGTGATCGTTCTCTTCACCCCAGGCTCCTCCTCCTCGCTCTCTGCTGCCTCATCCGGATGCCCGCAGGCTGCGCAGTGCTGCCTCTGGGCTCGCAGAGCTGACCCTGGAGGCTGGGAGTGGGGGCTGCCATGGGACTCTGCTGCCTCTCAGTGCTGTTATCTCTGTCTCCTGGAGAGGTGAGTGCTCCGGCTCCACAGAAGATACTGGACCAGGGAGCAGCCGCTCAGAGGGCGGGTCCACAGCCACTCGGCTGACCGGGATGAGCAGCGCTCCCACAGCGGGCCGATCCCCGCAGGCCACGCCCCTCACCAGTGCACGAATCCCATGCACCGGGCCTCTAGTAGAAATATAATGTGACCTTTACATATAATTTAAAACTTTTGAGTAGTCTTTGTGGGGGCTAAACAAATAGTTTTATGTTTTTCCCCAGTTAATAATTGTGAGAAACGCTCACCTGTCCAAATTCAAATAATGGACTCGGAGACAGAGGAATGGCGAAAACAAGACTTTTAATGTGGTCTTGCAAGATCAGGTGTCTGGTTGAACAGGCACACACTTAGAGCGGTGATCACAGGCTATTTATTCCTAGTGTGTGAGAGTCCCTCATTGGTTGAGTACTATGGAGTTAACAGTTTTTCCCATACGTTGCCTAGGTCTATTGTCTCCCATTGGGTTATCTATATATATAAAAGCCTAAGCGACCGTTAGGACCAGTCGATCGAACGACCTGTCGACCAGTTGCTATGATGCGCACTGACCACCAGGGGAAGATGCTCAATGCAGAAGCTGCCCCCTTGGTGGTCAGTGTGCTCCCACAGCCAACCTCCTGCAGCTGGCCAACTTCCCGTGTTCCCTCCCCCCAGACTGGGTAAGATGGCCCTGATCAGCTCCGATCGCCGGCAAGGCCAAGGGATCCACCTCCCTTTGTTTAGTTGTTGCGGGTCTTCCTGGAAAATGGGCTACTGGTCACATATACAGTTCTTTGTTCTTATACCCTGTCCCCTCCTCCCTACAAACTGGCCACATGCTGTTAGTTTTTTCTAAAAGTGGTCTATGCTGACGATGAATCACAGAGGCCTATTTCCTATAATAATCAAATTAACAAAGATAGGTTAACAGGAGGAAATGTCCAAAGTTTATTACAGATGTACATGCCAGAGGTTGTCATGAAATATGAGACCCCAAAATGCATTGGGATGTTGAAGTTTATATGTCTTTGTGGACAATAGAGAAAGAGGGCAGGAGTCTGAGATTTCACAGCTAGTTGAGGAATAGCAGAACAAGCATTGTAGGTGCATTCTTTTTTAAAATATATTTTTATTGATTTGAGAGAGAAAGGGAGAGGAAGAAGAGATAGAAACATCAGTGATGAGACAGAATTATTGATTGGCTGCCTCCTGCATGCCCCATACTGGGGATCGAACCCACAACAAGGGTATGTGCCTTGACTGGAAATGGAACTGTGAGTCCTGGTTCATAGGTCGATTCTCAACCATTGAGCCATGGCGACCAGGCTGTAGGCACATTCTTACTGGGCAGCCCAGACTCTGTGGGACACAAGGAGTAATATAGTTACCAGGCCCCTGCTTGGAGCCCTTCTGTCCATCATACTTAATTCAAATTAGGGTAAGATGAATAAGCTAAGTCTTCCCATCTGAATCTTATGGACAGGAAAAGGGTAGAGTCAAGTTGTTATTGTGCCGGGGGTGGAGTCCTTACAGTATCTTAAGAAAAATAATTTTCTGACATTCGCATAGGAGGATAAGTGATTTTTATTTGCATACACTTACATCTCTGTGTTTCAAACATCCCATTTCCCTTAATCCAGTCCTGGAAGAAGTGTAGTTGGGGATTTGGTAGAGCTAAAGAGAAAGCCAGTGTGTAGAGTTTCCATTCCATATTGCAGCTGGGTCCAGTTCAGCATCAGGCTAGTTGCAGTTCATTAGTCCATTGTGTGGGACCCACGTGGCCGTGGGCACACAGGAGAATGCCAGGAAACAGGAGCCAGAGCCCTGCAAGCCAGGAATCAACCAAGAGGAACCAAGAGAGCAAACTCCTTTGCTTTGGGGATTAAATATCCCAAATTTTGAGCTTTTGCTGTGGCTGTGCCCATTCTGGCCAATGATCTGTTCCCAGGTGTGATTGACAGACAAGTACTTTCCCTATTTTATCCAGACTTTACTGGGCATGTGTCTCTTCTCCCCCTGTCCACTCCCTTCCCCCAGCAATCTGTGGGGGATAGACTGGTGACTCCCTGGGGAGTGTTAAACTGCAGCTCCCTGGCAAAGCTGCACAAATGGCATGCCTATAATATTTGGCCTTTTAAAAAATATATATTTTTATTGATTTCAGAGAGGAAAGGAGAGGGAGAGAGAGATAGAAACATCAGTGATGAGAGAGAATCATTGATCGGCTGCCTCCTGCACGCCCCCTACTGGGGATCAAGCCTGAAACCAGGCATGTGCCCTTAACCGGAATCGAACCTGGGACCCTTCAGTCCACAGGCCAACGCTCTGTCCACTGAGCCAAACCAGCTAGGGCTGGCCTTTCTTTTGCTCCTTTCCTGTTATTAATAACTAGGTTAATTACAGCAGTATCAAAATGTTCTTTCTGAGTACTAAAGTCAATATCCCAAAAGTCAGCTCTAGGGTTGCAAAACTTTGGTCCTTTTCATCTCATTAAAAAGGTAGAAAGAAACAGATGAAGTTAATTTTTATAATACATTGTAATCCAGTACATCCAAAATTTCACTTCAACATGAAATCAGAATAAAAATCTTAATGAGATATTTTGCATTCTCATTTTCTTAGAAAATTTTCAAAATTAGTGTGTGTTTTATACTTACAGCACATTTCATTGGAACCAGCCCACAAGTGGGACAGTGCAATTCCAAAAGATTTGAAGCTCTTTTGAAGTGAATTGTCATTTACCATCATTACTAGTACAAAAACGATGAAATGTATGTAATGTATGTTTTCATAAATATTTGTTAAAAGCAATTAGTCAACATTCATCATCATTATTTTTTTAATGAGACCATGGGACTTAAAAAAATTACTATAGCTAGATGAGATGGGGTTTAGCATCAATTCTATCTTTTTTGCTTGTTTGATGGTTTTGCTTTTATAAATAAATGCAAATGGCTGTTGTTCACATAGGTAAGAAGATGGGAGCTGTGTTATATAGTAGATTCACTAGTTTTTTTAAATTCTTGAGTTATAGCCCACATCACACAGTTGTCTTTCATCCAGCTTTATTTTAATTATCAACTAGGTGAGCACTCTCTGGGTTCCTTTTTTATTTTGTTGAAGGCCAAGTATTGGAACCATCTCAATTACAAAGGCTGTGTCTGTCACCTAGTTGTTGAACTCATTCACTTTCTCAGCCAAGGCTCCAGTGTGTTGAACTTCGGTGCTTTGGTGGTTTCTACACCCTGGCACAGTTTTCAGTAATAAGGTTCTGGATGGGTAGGAAGTTGGTTCCTCATATGTAAAGCTGGTGAAGGGCCATTGGGAAAGGAGGTGCCCTGACTCAAGCCTTCTCCTCCTTTAAGAAGTTGATCTGAAAATTGATTCTTACAAAACTGTCCAAGCCCATATATCCCTTAGAACATTGTACGTATCCTCGGGCCATGCGTATCCCAGTTTGAAGACTGCTAATGTATATCTCCATTTGAGAGCATTCCCTGTCGAAACAGATTACAAACATTTTTTTGAGAACCAGGAATCCAGTTGTACTAAGCATTGGTACAAATATATAGTTAACAGTATATTTAGGAGCAAACATCCTGTGTGTTTCAGAATTGTGGTTAAAACTCTGATATTGCAACTTGCTGCATTTTTATGTAAGAAATAACAAAAGAGATTATTTTGTAATAATTTAAGCTGAAGTTTTATGGAATCATGTGTCATAAGGAGTACTGGGCTTTACTTTCACTCTGTATTCTTTGACAGTATTCTTATTTTGGCTGTTACATCAGTTTTGAAAATATAATTTTTAGTATTGCAAAAGATGGAAAAGAAATGTCAATTTTTGGTACCATTTTGAAGAGAGGGCGTTTTAACCTTAAATTATCTGTATTAGTAGGTTGTAAATATTTTACATGCTTATGGTAGGAAAGATGATTTGAAGGTGATTGAGGAATCCTAAGACAAACTGATATATTCTAGGACTTTGAAGTGAAGAACCTTCTGTTCTTACATCAAGGGTAATGAACTACAGGCAGTGGTCCAAGTAAAGTAGCTTTTCATCTAAGTAGGACTAATGATAATGGTTTACTAAGAAGTACAGATGTCTTCATGCTGATGCTCAAAGCCCAAATTAGGTTAGCTACAGTGCTTGAATTTGGAATGCAGAAGCAATGCTAATCAAAGCTTTTATAAGCAAAATTTAAAATGATGGCTTGGCTAAATGTGCATTTATACACCAAATTTCTTTGGATCAGTACTGAACTTTGTTCTGGGCTAAGAGGCTTACAGCTTTGAAGGATTAAAAAGCTCATGTTTTAGGTTGATTAAAAAAATTATTCTACTTCTCTGTTGGTCCAGCTGCTCCCACCTGTAAGCACAGTGATGGACTGTCCATTGGTTTTGTTGTTGTTGTTGTTTGTTTTGGTCAACACAGTCTGTGATAAGTCTTGATAGAAAAAGAGCAAACAGTTCAGATTCAAAATAGAAAAACATTAATACATGAAGAATGACCTACCTCGGCAGAGTGGCTTGATCAGTTTCATGCTGTATCTCTCCAGGCATGAAATTCTCTTTGTTGTTAATGATATATTTTTGACATCAGGTTAATCTTTGGTGATAGAGAAGATTAAAAAGATTCCTTTCTTTACTGTGAATTGCTCTTGGCTTCCTTCATACCTATAGGTGCTATTTCTCCCCTCTTCTCCTGCTAACTCCTTTACATTCTTCAGGTTTTCACTCAAGAATCCACTTCCCTAAATTCCCTGCATTAGATGCATCTTCTTTGTGTGATAATAAAAATAAAAACCAACTTGGAACACTCAGTATGTACCAAGGACTATATTAATCACATTGCATAAATCTGTGTTTTAAAGCACCAAATTGGGAATCTTAAGCTATAATTTAATGAAAAACTACCTGATTTTCAGTTATAGTAAATATTCTATTATATTTAAGTATTTTTAT
This sequence comes from Eptesicus fuscus, assembly GCF_027574615.1. Classification (NCBI taxonomy): domain Eukaryota; kingdom Metazoa; phylum Chordata; class Mammalia; order Chiroptera; family Vespertilionidae; genus Eptesicus; species Eptesicus fuscus. The sequence goes on along the minus strand of NC_072475.1, from coordinate 85,945,434 downwards.
TATAATGGCATGTTTCAAATAAACTCAGCCACATTTAGTGAGTACATATTTTGTGAAAGGCATTGGATGGTAGGTGTAGAGCAGTAAGGGATATAGAATTTACTAAGACTTCTGTTTCCTGAGGTATGGCAGACTAGGTACCATAACCAACCCTCCCACTGAAAACAACCAAAAAGTGTAGGGTATAATATTAAAAAAGACAAAATCTTTTTAAATGTATTAATCATTTCCAAATACTCAGTGGTCAAAATCTAAGAGACAGGAGGAACCTAGAAGGTAAATTGAGCATTGAAGGTGGCTTTTGACTTGAGTGCATTTACTAAATCTGAAATAACTTGCATGTTGATTTTTATTACTTCATGATAATACAGGAATAGAAGACAAAGCCAGAAACTACCCAAGTAGAATATCTACTAGATTAAGTTACATAAAAGTGCTGTTCTCCCCATGTTAGGTAAACTAGGAAGAAATTGTCCTCTCCAAGGGACTGAAAAGAAACTGTGTTCAACTTTGGTGATGGCAGAGGACGGGAAATACCCTCTGAAATTTTGTAGCCACAGTTAAGCCAGTGTATACCATTATAGGGAAGATGCAGAATACTGAAAACAAAAAGATCTTAACTGAAGCCAGGGAGGACATTTTACCTGCAAAGGAACAACAGTTAGACTGAGAGTTGACCTTTGAGAGTAACAAGGGAAACCCGCATTCAGAGGAATGATGTTTTCAATGGGCTAAGAAAAGATGACTGTGATTCCCGAAGAACAGTCACCTAAATATCTTGGAGGAGCAAAAGTGAAATACCCACCCCACCCCTTTTCTTTTAGACAAAGAGAAAAAGAGAAGAGTTTGCCACCAACAATTTTGAAGGATATGCTTCAGGAAAAAAGAAAAACTCTATCCTAGTTGAAAGGTAGAAGATAGCAAAAAATAAAGAGCAAAGCAGGTGGGAAAATCTAGCAGGCATTGACTACAGAAGCCAATGATAATGTTTTGTGCCGTTAAAAATGCGAGCCCAGATAAAACCCACATTTATATAATAACAGTGGCATCTAATTTGGTAAGGATTCTAAGCTTCTTGTATCTTTTAGGAAGAATTGTAAAGATTTACTTAATTTAGATGTTTCTTTTACATATCCATGTTAAAACCTTAAGGCTTACTATTAAAAGACTAGAAATAGACTATGAAATCTGTAAACCATAAAATGGAGAAGTAGAATTGAAGGTAATTAAGACGTGTTTGTTTGTTTTTCCCCTTTGAGGCTCTTAGTACCTACTAAGCAGTGGCGGAGACAGGGAGTAACTTTGGGGGGCTCTCTTTGCCCCAGTTTATGAACCACACAGATTTGCTTGGCTTTGCGTTCCCCCGCCTCCCCCCCCCCCCAAAGCTTGAGTTGCTTTGATTTATTTCCAGACTGGAGAAACCTAGCCAAGGCTCATGGCCTTCCTGCCGGTGTCCGCTGCCAATGCTACCACTGCCGCTAATCAAGGAGCCTCTGGAAGGGGGCCAGCTGACAAGCAGAGATGACCACGCCTGAGTGCTTGCAATACCTGGCCTCGGCACTCTCTGGCTTCCTTAGCATTTGCCTGGAAGGGCCAGGTAACACAAACCCACCGTGTGTGGGAGTTACCCACACTTGGAATGAACATTAACCAAGGAAAGGTGGGAGACAGGAAGAAACTAGCAGATTGTTCTTTGTCTTTTCTTCCAAGGCTCAGTAATTCCAGACTCTGGACATATCCTGAGAGACTGAGCTAAGCTGTTACCCTCTTCCATTAGTATTCCCTCCTTGAATGACTTACCTCCTTTTTTCTCTCACTCATGCTTTTTTGGGATTGCACCCTTTTGATAACATAAACGTTTGTCTTAGGCTGTGTTCTAGTGATGCCAGGCTAAGACACAACTTTTAGACACGTATCCATAAGCTTCATTAGCAAATCTTCCAGAAACCATCCAAAATAAACATGAAAACTAAATAATAAAAAAATATCCTACCTGTGCAAATGCAGCTCTAAGTTGATTTTCTACCTCTTCCTCCCTTTAACAAAATTGATGCCATGTCCTGAGCTCTTGCCATATAGAAATTTGGAGCCCTGGTAGTAGAAAAGGTAAGCAATACACTTGAACACCTCTCATCTGAGATAAAAATATGGTAAGTTCTATAGTAGAGGCACAAAATATGTTTGAGAAACGGACTAGTCAGCCAGATTTGACGGAGTACAGAGTATGTTGGTGAATAGTGAGAGGTTAAAATAGAAAGGTGGTCTTGAGGTTTCAATATTACAGACCTTGAATTGAAGGCTAGGGGTTTGAATTTTATTTAGTGGACTAGAAGCCCGGTGCACGAAATTCGTGCACAGAAGGGGGTTGTCCCTCAGCCCAGCCTGTACCCTCTCCAATCTGGGACATCCCTCTCACAATCCAGGACTGCTGGCTCCCAACTGCTTGCCTGCCTGCCTTCCTGATTGCCCCTAACCGCTTCTGCCTGCCAGCCTGATCACCCCCTAACCACTCCGCTGCCAGCCTGTTTGCCCCCAACTTCCCTCCTCTGCTGGCCTGGTCACCCCTAACTGCCCTCTCCTGCAGGGTTGATCACCTCCAACTGCCCTCCCTTGCAGGCCTGGTCCCTCTCAACTGCCCTCCCTTGCAGGCCTGGTCCTTCTCAACTGCCCTCCCTTGCAGGCCGGGTGCCTCCCAACTGCCCTCTCCTGCTGGCCATCTTGTGTCCACATGGGCAGGATCTTTGACCACATGGGGCAGCTATATTGTGTGTTGCAGTGATGATCAATCTGCATATTACTCTTTATTAGATAGAATAGAGGCCTGGTACAGGGGTGGGGGCCAGCTGGTTTGTCCTGAAGGGTGTCCCAGATCAGGTGGGGGTTCCCTTGGGGTGTGGGGCAGCCTGAGCGAGGGGCCTGTGGTGGTTTGTAGGCCGGCCACGCCCCCTGGCAACCCAAGTAGAGGCCCTGGTATCTGGAATTTATGTTCCTTCTACAATTGAAACTTTGTAGCCTGGAGCAGAGCCAAGCCTGCTGCTCCCTCCGCGGCGGCAGCCATTTGTGTTGGGGTTATAATTGAAACTTTGTTGCCTTAAGCGGGTGGTCCCGGCCAGGGTGTGCAGAAAGCTTTGCTTCCCCTGTTGCCGGTGGCAACCCTGGCCTGCTCTCTCAAGCTCCATTCTGCCGCCATTTCTGTTTGAATTTGTTTACCTTCTATAATTGAAACTTTGTAGCTTGAGTGGAGGCTTAGGCCTGCAACGGCTGGCGGAAAGCTTGTTTCCCTCTGTTGCCTGGGAAACCTTGCTCTCTGTGGCTGTAGCCATCTTGGATGGGTTAATTTGCATACTCGCTCTGATTGGATGGTGGGTGTGGCTTGTGGGTGTGTCAGAGGTATGGTCAATTTGCATATTTGTCTGTTATTAGATAGGATGATGGTAAGTCAATTAAAAGTTTTTAACAATAGAGTGACAATCAGAAGAAGACAACTCATGTTATAAATATATAGAGATGTATATACACATACACACATGTGTACATACATATATGTATTTGAGAAAAGGGTTTATAAAAATTTACTCCCCTCTGCATTAGAGTTTCATCTTCAATTAGTTCTCTTACTTTGCTTCCCTGGTAACCTGGCAGAGATTATCTCTATGTTTCTAGGCAACATTGCTTATGATAAAAATGACCCTGATTGGTAAAATGCATGTGCACTGGGAGAAAGAATAAAGAAACCCTAAGTGCAGTGGTTCTTATAACTTAGCATGTCCCTTGTAGAGGCCTTGGAAGTTATGCCTGTGGAGTTGTTAGACGGGGTATGGGCACCTGTGGGATGTGAGGCTTTTAAGCCAGGACAGCTCCACCTGCCCAATGTGAGCCTCATCCTGTATGGACCATCAGAAGGCCTTCCATGAAAGAGCATGTTTTACCCTGCCCTCTTGGTAAGCTGGTTTCTGTCCTGTGTAGGTTGATGACAAATGTGGTCTGCTTGAATGTTTAGTTAAACCAGATGAAAATCAAACGGTGAAAAGACCACTTTAAATAAGACCAAAATTATAAAAGTGATATGACTGACCATAAAAATATTGTGAAACATATATTAAAAAAGATACTTCAAATGAATTCAGAAGATAACTTAGGAAACATTTACAAATCAGATGGCAGATAAAGGGTTAATAACTATAATATATATCTTGTTAATAAGAAAAATAAATAGTGCAATGGAAAAAAAGAATGGTAAAGGCTAAGAATGGGCACTTGACAGAAAAGCAAAGCCAAATGGTGAATAGACAAATGGAAAGATGCTCAATTGTTAGAGATCAAGGATTACACCACATCGCATCCCGTGTCAGGTTAATAACACTTCTTGTGGGAGTTTGGTGGAGGGCCATGGTAGTAATATTTACTAAAACTAATAATTTCCTATCCATCCCTCTGATACTCAAACCTATCCATCCCTCTGATACTATCTCTAATAGTTAAAGCACATTATGAAAATAAAACAAGGATGTTTATTGAATATTGTTATTACAACAGTGTGAATGCCAACAGTTGATAATAGTTGAATAAAGGATGACACCTTTATTCCATGTACGACTTAGCAGCCTTTTAAAATTATATCTCTTATCACTTGACTTGATGGTATTTCCTTTGAAGTAGGCATATGTGGAGAATAAGGGGGCAGAGATGTGTATAAATATAATCCTGGGTATATAAATAATTATATAGGTTCCTTTTGATGGAGTAGTTGGGCAGTTGGTGGAAGGGGTAGCTGAAGAATGACATGAAAAAATGATACCACAAATATATAATTCTATTTGTGTAAATTTTTGTGCTGGTATATGTATAAAGAGATACAGTATGCTTATTTATCAAAATATTAAATGGCAGTTATCTGAAGACAAAGTTTCAGGTAATTTTTATGTGTTTTCTTTATACTTGTATGAATTAAAAATATACTTGTATTTAAATATATATTATATAATTATATTACATATAACATAGCATAATGAAAAAAATATATATATATATTCAAATAAAGGAAAATCAAAACATCGATTTTATTAGGGAGAGAAGCATTTGCTAAGTGCCTTCTGTAAAGTAGTTTTCCCTTATCCACATTTTCTCTTTCTGTGGTTTCCGTTGCCCAAGGTTAACCATGTTCTCAAATATTAAATGGAAAATTCAAGAAATCAACAGGAAGTTGTAAATTGTGCTCCGTTCAGAGTAGCATAATGAAATCTTGCACTGTCCTGCTCCATCCTGCCCCAGATGTGAATCATCCCTTAGTTTGGCTTAACCATGCTGTCTCTATACCCCACCCACTGAAGTCTTACGGCTCATAACTTGGGCCCATGTCTTTCTAACCATAGTGATAACTGCATTTTACATGCTTTTGCCCACATAACACATATCTTCCTTTATTTAACATGAAGCTGTTCTGTCCTGGAAGGAGCTCTGTATATGTAACAGAATATGTCATTTACTCTTAATAGCTTTAAGGGAGAACTGAGGTATTTGTTGTATATTATGGCTTTTTACTTCCAAAATTAAGTTTGAATGAGTAAATATTGAGAGAAGCTGTATAAAAGCAAAACTATTAATGTTTTATGTAGTGTGTGTGAGTTTCTGTTTTTTTTTTTTTTCAGAATAAGAATAATAATATTTACCTTTGAGCCCTATTTCTGCATAAATATAATAAATTTATTTCTTTTTAAATTTAGTCAACCAAAAGTAGAAGTTTAACAATTCCATTGCATTCATTTTAAAACTTTTAAATTCTTTATCTTTAGGTTATCTTCATTGCAATGAATATGATAGTCTGAGATTGAGGTGGCTGAGGCAGACGTTAGAATCTTTCATCCCAGAGTCTTTGGAAAATGTAATTAAAGTGTCTGAATTGGATGGCAGAGAAATGGGAGATGCCCAGCCTGAAAAGTTTGACAAGGTACTTTTATTACATTGTGACAAACTGATGGACTCGCAGTGATACCACTGTTGTGTTGTGGTTTTTCTTTTTTGTTTTTTTTTTGGTTTTGTTTTCCATCTGTTTCCAGACAGAGCCTGATACAGTTTCTTAGTACCCTGGGAAATTCTGATAAAGTGAGCCTGGAAGTAGTTTTCATTTGATGGTCAGCATGGTTCAAAGGAAGCGGTAACATTGGGATTGGAGATTATAGAATGTTTTTTATTTCCAGGTACCTCCAAGATATTTAGGAAAAGATCAGATATTACTTGTGTGAGTACACAAACATGTGCATTGTATTGCTCTGATTTGGTAACATTTCATATCAGAGTATGATAGTTGAAGAAAAAGAGCATTTCAGTAAACAGAAATTGAAATATTCCTAAAAATAAATGCTGAGAATGCAGAAATATAATATCTGTTTAAAATGAGTCACTTTTATAAAAACTTTTTGCTATAGTTGTCAAGAATATGAAATATTAGTCCTTCTCCCCTTCCCCATTCCCACTCTCTCCTCCAAAAACCCAAACACTGAAAGTGCACAGGAAATTTTGTTGAAAGTATTAGTAAAGAAATGTCATAAAGAAGAATTACCATGGTGTATTTTTGGCTTTAAAAGAAATGTCTTTATTTGCTATTTTTGGTCATGTTTTACAGAGCTTCCTTATATACTTTGTGTCTGAGTATGTATTTTCAGCACATATTTGCATTATGTATCCTCTTTTTCCCTAGGTGTTAGTTGATGCTCCATGTTCAAATGATCGAAGTTGGTTGTTCTCTTCTGATTCTCAGAAGGCAGCCTGTAGGATAAGCCAAAGGAGAAAGTTGCCAGTTCTACAGATAGAACTCTTAAGGTAAGGGCTGTTAATGTAAACAATTATATTGGTTCTCATGTAATTTAAATAGATGTGACAAAACATGACACAAGGAAGTCCCTAAATAGACGGTTTCTTATGTAGATGTCCAAAGACTGCACCCAGAAAATTCTTAATCTTATTCCTCCAAAGACTGCACCCTCATAATTCTTCGTTTTATTCCTCCAAAGATTGTACCCACATAATTCTCAATCTTATTCCTCCAAAGGCTGCACCCTCATAATTCTCCCTTTTATTCCTCCAAAGATTGTACCCACATAATTCTCAATCTTATTCCTCCAAAGGCTGCATCCTCGTAATTCTCAGTCTTACTCCTTTAGAGGCTGCACCCATGTAATTATCAATCTTATTCCTCCAAAGACCCAGGTAATTCTCAATCTCTTCCCTTTCAGTTCTCATGCTGGAATGTTCTTTCTCCCCTGCCCTGTTAATGAAATACAGTATTACTGTGCACTGTCTTTTAAAAGGCACAAGTGATTTTACTGTGGTTTAAATTGTTTTCTTATTGGGATCATCCCAAACCTAGGTTTCATCACCCTATTCTTTCTTCAGGATTTGAACCAGAATGCAGCTTTGGATCCTATGTTTTTCTGGTTTTCTTTCTATTTATATTCTTAATTTGCTCTTAATTAGCTTATCCTACAAATTTTGGGTTTCCTTAAGCAACTGATGTTAGTTAGAGCTCTTTTCTATTTATCAGACGGCTTCAACTGATATAAGACACTATCTCCCAAATAAAGGTCTAAGCTCAGATCTTTCTCCTTTGTCTCAGAGCTTTATATTCAACTAGAGGCCCAATGCACAAAATTCGGGCAAGAGTTGGCCTTCGCAGCCCCAGCTGCCTCAGCCCTCCCGGCCTGGGCTGCCCTGCGGCCCCGCCCACTGGTCGTTCTGGAATGTCGTTCCACTGTCTGGTCTAATTAGCATATTAGCTCTTTATTATATACTAGAGGCCTGGTGCACGAATTCGTGCACGGGTGGGGTCCCTCAGCCTGGCCAGCAATCAGGGCCGATCGGGGCCATCTTGCCAGGGGGAGGGACAGTGGGAGTTTAGCTGGCAGCAGGAGGTTGGCTGTAGGAGTGCACTGACCACCAGGGGGCAGCTCCTGCATTGAGTGTCTGCCCCCTGGTGATCAGTGCACATCATAGCGACTGGTCGCTTAGGCTTTTATATATATAGAAGATACTAGAGGCCCGGTGCACAAAATTCGTGCATGGAAGGGGGGTCCCCTCACCCCGGCCTGCACCTCTCCAATCCAGGACCCCTCGGGGGATGTCTGACTGCCTCTTGCAATCTGGGACTGCTGGCTCCTAACTGCTCCCTGCCTGCCTGCCTGATCACCCCTAACCCCTCTGCCTGCCTACCTGATCACCCCTAACCACCTCTGCTTGCCTGATCGCCCCTAACCACCTCTACCTGCCCTGCCTGATCGCTCCTAACTGCTCCCCTACTGGCCTGATCACCTCTAACTGCTCCCCTGCTGGCCTGATCGCCCCTAACTGCCTCTGCCTTGCCCCGCACCCAGGACCCGAGCTTCCCTCCCTCTGGCCGGCCACAGGCACTCAGGACCTGGGCTGGCTTCACCCGGACTGGCCACAACTGCAGGGGACCGTGGGCAGGTGGCTTTGCCTGGGCCGCAGCTGCAGGTGCCCGGGACTGTGGGGCGTGCAGCTTGTCCCTCTCCCGGACCGCAGGTGCAGCCGCGGCCACTGGCTTCTGGGACCGTGGGATGGGCGGCTTGTCCCACTCCCGGACCGCAGGCACAGCCGCTGGCACCCAGGACCGCGGGGCAGGTGGCTTGTCCCTCTCCCAGGCTGCAGCCTGGCTGGTCCCCATTCCTCTCTCATGAGCTCATTTGTGACTGGCTGGTCCCCATTCATCTCTCCCAGTGTTGAGTGTCTGAGCCGTTAACGGCATGATGGTGTGATGACCATTTGCATATTAGCTCTTTATTATATAGGATAGAAGAGAGGAGAAGAGACAGGTTGGTGGGGTTTCTATTTTGTTTTTTATTTTGTTAATGGGTGGGGCAGAAGATCACTAGATATTATGAGTTCTCTCTTGACAAACTGAGTTCTGTATTTCTGAGGGACTTCCAAATAGACATCTCTGGTAGAATCCAATATAATAAAGAGCTAATATGCAAATGATCATCATGCCCTCACACAGCAATGGTTCAGACACTCAACACTGGGGAGAGAGGAATGGGGACCAGCCAGGCACAAATGAGCTCGTGAGAGAGGAATGGGGACCAGCCAGGCTGCGGCCCGGGAGAGGGACAAGCCACCTGCCTCGCAGTCCTGGGCACCAGCGGCTGAGACTGCGGCCCGGGAGAGGGACAAGCTGCCCGCCCCGCTGTCCCAGGTGCCAGTGGCTGCGTCTGTACCTGCGGCCTGGGAGAGGGACAAGCCGCACACCCTGCGGTCCCAGTGCCAGTGCCTGCGGCTGCGGCCCAGACGAAGCTGCCCACCCATGGTCCCCTGCGGCTGCAGCCAGTCCGAGTGAAGCCGGCCTGGGTCCTGGGTGCCTGCGGCCGGCCAGAGGGAGGGAAGCCTGGGTCCCGGGTGCCTGCGACCAGCCAGAGGAGGGAATCCTGGGTCCTGGGTGTGGGGTGAGGCAGAGGTGGTTAAGGGCGATCAGGCCAGTAGCAGAGCAGTTAGGGGCGATTAGGCAGGCAGGCAGAGGTGGTTAGGGTCCATCAGGCAGGCAGAGGTGGTTAGGGGTGATCAGGCAGGCAGGCAGGAGAGCGGATAGGAGCCAGTGGTCCCAGATTGCGAGAGGCAGTCAGACATCCCCTTAGGAGTCCCAGCTTGCAGAGGGTGCAGGCCTGGCTGAGGGACTCTCCCCTCTAGTATCTCAATAATTGCCATGCATACCACCTTGCATTTGCCCAAATCAAAGTTCATCTCCAACTCCCCTTTCTCATATGCTATCACTATGATATTTTAGTTGTACCTGTATATTTCTCAAGCCCATCTAATTCTTTTCATCCTTATTAGCCTAATCTAAGCTACCGGCATGTGTCCCCTCAATTATTGCACTGGCTCCTCACTGTCCTGCATGTTTCCAGGTGTGAGCTCTACTTCACTCTCCATAATAAAGCCAAATCTGATCTGAAATATAGGTCTGATCTTGTCATTTTCCTTTTTGAAATTCTGCAGTAATTCCTCATTGTCATTAAGATGTCAAATTCTTTAGAATGATATTGAAGTCTTTTTTGGATATGGTTCATTCTTATTTCACTTACCTCATGTTTCAGGACTCTTGCATTGTATTCCAATTGTGCAGCTCCTCACACTCACCTTACAGTATCTCATTTCTGAGGCCAGTGCATTTCCTGTTCCTTTTGCTTGAAAGTTCTTCTAACTCATTATCTTCCTTTCTCTTGATTAATGCTACTGGTTCTGACTCCCTAGGACTGAGATTGATATCCCTCTTCTATCTTTCACTTTACTTAAAAATTTATTGATTGTTAGTTCCTCTGCTTGACATTTGCCCAGTACTTGTCTCTCTCCTCAACATGACTGTAAGCCCCATGGGAGCAGGGATTGTCTAATGGTTTTTATTCCCATTATAGGATTTGTTGTTTGGAAAGTAGAAGGGGGTCAATAAATAATTTTTAAAAACAGGAAATTACAAGGGCTGAGTATTTAGAATTCACATCTGTAATTAAATTTAGAGCAAAGTTAATCTGACAAAAATAATGATGTAATCATTATTGTGCTACATGGTAATTAGGCTTAAATGTAAAGCAATTCACATAATTTATTTTGATTAGTATTGCTCTAACTTAACCAAAGCATGGTTTTAGTTTAGTTTAGTTTTCCCCCATGTAATACATTTCCCTTAACATCGTATAATATTTCAATCATCATCACGAAGATCCTGCATTTACGTAAAGCTCACATAGGCACCTTCTTATGTCCTAACAACTGGGGCTTTTTCTTGGTGGCCTCTCCTCTCTCTTATCATCTTACTCCCCCAAAGGATTGGCTTTAGCACCACATCACTTTAGTAGCTTATTCAAAGGGCACAAAATTGACATCTCAGTCACAATGTGTGTAGGTTTTCATGCAGTCATATGTGATGGGGAAAGACCATCATCCCAGCCATCGCCCATCCTTTTCCTTGAGCAGCTAAACTATATTCCTTGACTCTGATGCCTGGTCTGTGTGAGGTTTTGGAGCCACTTGAAGCAACTGGAACTCTTGAACCCCTTGGCAGTGTGATTATAATGATAAAGGGGATGGTGGCAATAACCCCAGCTATAGGCACAGAAAATGGTTCTAATTCTCTGAAATCTAAAAGTCTGGGGGTTAAAAAGATAATGGGACAAAAATAATTCTAGCCACAATCTCTTTTATCTCCTGACTCCAAAAAATGAAGAAAGTCTATAGTATTTTTCTCATCAGGGATGAGTCTATCACTGTATCACATACAAAAAAGTTTCTCTTTTTTTTGGATTGATAGTGGATCCTCATTTTCATTTGCAAAGAACAATTAGAAAGCTAGCCGAAACCAGTTTGGCTCAGTGGATAGAGCGTTGGCCTGTGGACTAAAAGGTCCCAGGTTCGATTCTGGTCAAGGGCATGTACCTTGGTTGCGGGCACATCCCCATTAGGGGGGTGCAAGAGGCAGCTGATTGATGTTTCTCTATCATTGATGCTTCTAACTCTCTATCCCTCTCTCTTCCTCTCTGTAAAAAATCAATAAAATATATTTAAAAAAAAAAAAGAAAGCTAGCAAGTAAATACTGCCTAACCTGGTATTGTTGATAGAAGATGGCACTCAGGGGGAGAAAAGGAATGGAAAGGATATTTGAGAGACAAATAAGGAATACTTAAAAAAAAAAAATTTTTTTTTATTGATTTCAGAGAGGAAGGGAAAGGGAGAGAGAGATAGAAACATCAATGATAAGAGATTGGCTACCTCTTGCATGGTCCCAACTGGGCATGCCCTGACTGGGCCATGACCTCCTGGTCCATAGTTCGAAACTCAACCACTGAGCCACTCTGGTCAGGCAGGAAAACTTTTTGATTGGCCTAAACTTGTATCTGCTTTTGCTTGCTGACAGATGTGGTATTCAAAGGTACTTGATGCTCTCTTTGGCTATATAATCATTTACCTAATCAGAAACCATTCATATTTATAGTAAACTAGAGGCCCGGTGCACAAAATTCGTGCATGGGGGCGGGATCCCCTTAGCCCAGCCTGCACCCTCTCCAATCGGGGACCCCTTGGACATCCTTCTTGTAATCCTGGACTGCTGGCTCCCAATCGCTCACCTGCCTGCCTGCCTGGTTACCCCTAAATTCCCCCTTCTTGCTGGCCTGATCGCCCCTCACTGCCTCTGCATGCTGGCCTGATCGCCCCTCATTGCCTCTGCATGCTGGCCTGATCGCCCTTAACTGCCACCCCTGCCAGTCTGGTCACCGCTGCCCCCCGCTGCCGGCCAAGTTGCCCCCAACTGTCCCCTCCCTTCCAGTTTGGTTGCTCCTAACTGCCCCCCCCCTGCCAGCCTGGTCACCCCTTACTGCCCCCCCTGCCAGCCTGGTTGCCCCCAACTGCCCCATCCCTGCCAGTCTGGTTGCTCCTAACTGTTCCCCCCCCCCCCCGTCGGTCTGGTCACTCCTTACTGACCCCCTGTCGGCCTGTTCACCCCCAACTGCCCCTCCCTCACTGGCCTGGCCTGGTCACCTCTTACTGCCCCTCCTGCCAGCCTGGTCGCCCCTCACTGCCCCCTTGCCAGCCTAATCATCCACAACTGCCCCCCCCCCCCGCCGGCCTGGTCACCTCTTACTGCCCCCCCTGCTGGCGTGGTTGCCTCTAACTGACCCTCTGATGGCCTGGTCGCCCCACACAGCCTGCTTGTTCAGTCGTTTGGTTGTCCCTCACTAATTCCCCCACCGGCCTGGTCGCCCCATGCAGCCTGCTGTTCAGTTATTTGGTCGTCCCTCACTAACCCCCCTGCTGGCCTGGTTGTAGGCAGCCATCTTGTGAGGGCGTGATGGTCAATTTGTGTATTACCTTCTTATTATATAGGATAGGCAGCCTGCATAGTATTCAGAATTTTAGCTTATAAAAACACTATATTCTGCAACCAAATATTAATCTTGTACACATTTTTATGAATGTGATACTTAAATGAAAATAGATACTTTATTTATTAGAAGTTTCTTGATGTTAAATTTTTTAAAAGGACTAATGTTAATGGATATGGTATAGAAAAATATATGTAATAGTCTTTCAAAAGTTCTTTAAAAAATTAATGTATGTATAGAATGTATATAATCATGAAAATAATAATCTAACCTGATATTTTAACATGAAAAGCATACTGGAAGGCACAGTGATGACAAGAGAAAGATCTCAAAGCAGATGAGCTCATTGTACACTTATTAAGGACTCTCTGATTTGTCCACACAGAATTAGAAAAGTTAGAATCTTCTATTAACTTGATGAAACATGAAGAAAAAAGTTATATACAACTCTCTCAAACATCTGTCCTCCAAATCATTTTCAGAAGATGAGAATGTAGGAAGGGATATAAGGAATAATTGAACAGAAGCCTATTCCAATTATAGAGTGCCGATTGAAACCTTTATTATTATTATCTCTCAAAATAATTTCTGAGACCATTTCTGTTACATACTATACATGTACATACTACGTAATCAGATTTTCTGCCTCATTTTTAATTTTAATATATTAAGAGAAACGGAGGGAAAATATGCTAAAAATGATATATATCTAGTCTTTTTAGAAAGTGACCATGATTTCTCTGCAAGATTTTTAGGTGGGAAAGTATGAATTGAAGAGTATGATTTATAACAAAAATATAGGTATCTTATTGCAGTAATGTATCATGTCATCCATTTCCTCAGAGGAAGTCAATCGCATTTAAAATACTGACCCCTTCGGGTTTTCTTTTCTCATCAGTTGACAAGTAAAATCCAGTTTGTGAACTCATTGAAAAAGGAAGCTTAGATTATTTTGTAACATTTTGAAAATTCCTATAAATCATCCATATAACAGTCCTTAAAAAGTAGTTCTTTGACAGTGAAAATTGTATTTCAAAAGAAACATTGCAAAAACAGCACCAACATTGCTTCTGTTATGCTCTTGTGCTAAGAGATACCTAGTGACTGTGCAGCATGGGCCTTCATCATTCATCAACACAGCACCCAAAACGTTGATGTGTTCATAGTGGAAAATAATCTTTACACATATAATTATATGAGAATGGAATATTCCCACCACTGTTTCAGATATGTATATATTTTCTCTTTAAAGCTAACTAATTCATTTAACTTTGCATACTATCATCATATGCTTAGTTTTATGTTTGAAATCTCTAAAACAAAGGCAAGCCACTGTTAATACTACTACTACTACGATTGCTACTACTAATTCTCTTCTTCTTCCTCCTCCTTTTTCTTCTGTTTTCTTTAAGTTAGGTTTCAAGAGTCAGAGATTCTGAAATTAGAAGTCTGTAATTTGTTTGGGCAAAGTTCTTTTCAGTAAGAGTATCCAGATCAAAATATTCCACATTAAGTGAAATTATAAAAGATTGAGGAGACATCCATAGATATAATGTGTAGCTATTGTATTTTCTGTCATAAAACTATGTATCAATGTAGATTAACAGTATGACATACAATCCTATCTAATAAAGAGAGAATATGCTAATTGACTGTCACGCCATCAAAGATGGCAGGGTCCACAGCACCCAGTCCCACCTGCACGCCTGCCTCTGGAGTCCCCCAGTCTCCTCAGCCCCACAGCTGCCCAGGGCCGGCCTGAGGCACAGGCAAGCCTCGGATGGCAGCTGCGCAGTTGCCCAGGGCCGCCTGAGGCACAGGTAACCAGGGCCGGCCGAGGCTTGTGCTACCGGCAGTGGCAGCAGCAGAGGTGTGATGGGGGCGTCGCCTTCCTCTGATTGCCAGGTCGCCTCCTGCCCCTGAAGGCTCCCAGACTGTGAGAGGGGGCAGGCTGGGCTGAGGGACCCCCCCTCCAGTGCATGAATTTTTATGCTCTGGACCTCTAGTATCCTATATAATAAAGAGGTAATATGCAAATTGACCCTCACACAAGATGGCTGCCCCCATGTGGTCAAAGATGGCTGCCACAAGATGGCCAGCAGAGAGGGTAGTTGTGGGCGATCAGGCCAACAGGGGAGGGCAGTTAGGGTGACCAGGCCACCAAGGGAAGGCAGTTGGGGGGGACCAGGTCGGCAGGGTAGGATAGTTGGGGGCGACCGGGCTGGCAGGGGAGCAGTTAGGCGTCGATTAGGCTGGCAGGGGAGTGGTTAGGGGGTGATCAGGCTGGCAGGCAGGCAAGTGGTTGGTAGCCCGCAGACCCAGATTGTGAGAGGGATGTCCAACTGTGGGATCCCTGTGGGATCGGGCCTAAACCGGCAGTCGGACATCCCCTGAGGGGTCCCAGATTGGAGAGGGTGCAGCCTGGGCTGAGGGGGACACACCCCGGTGCACGAATTTTGTGCACCGGGCTTCTAGTTTAAAATAAGAATTTATCAGCTTTATTAATTTATCCAACATATATTAAGTATCTATTTTGTATTAGGAATGTTACTAGGAACTGCAGATACTAAAATATATAAGAAATGATCCTTGTTCTGAAGGTCTGCAGGGCAATTATCATAAACATAGTAAGAATATAATAATAGAAGAAATAGTTAGGGTGCAGAGGGAGCAAGAGGGGGGACACCTAACTTTGCTGAGGATAAGGATATGGTATGGGCCTAAGAAGGTCTATTTTACCAAACAAGAAACAGGTATATATTTAAACTGAAAATATGTTTTCTAAATTTTTTTTTTAAATCATGAAAGTAATATAGTCTCATAAAGCCTTTGGAATATACAAAAAATATAAAGAAAATAAGCCATCTATTGAAAGAAACTGTTATTTTACTGACTTACTTCCTTTGACTGCATATAGCATTTATAAAATAGATATCATAGTGATATACAATTTGATATCTTTTTCTACTTAATTTATTAGGAACATTTAATTATTAAGTAGTCTTTGAAATCATACTTATGAAATGACATCATATGAAATCACTTCATTCATTCAATTATTCAGGTAGGACTATGAAAGACTGCTTTTTCTAATAGCATCTCACTGATATAAGAAATAATTACAGCCGAGACCGGTTTGGCTCAGTGGATAGAGCGTCGGCCTGCGGACTCAAGAGTCCCAGGTTCGATTCTGGTCAAGGGCATGTACCTTGGTTGCGGGCACGTCCCCAGTGGGGGGTGTGCAGGAGGCAGCTGATTGATGTTTCTGACTCTCTGTCCCTCTCTCTTCCTCTCTGTGGAAATTCAATAAAATATATTTAAAAAAAAAAAAAAAAAAAAAAAAAAAAAGAAATAATTACAAAACATGTCTTAATGGAGATTAAAACATGAGGTTTTTTTAATGATCCAAGCAAGAGCCTGATAACTTTTTGGGGAAGGAGTTAGCAGGTGGCCTGTGATCATTTCTCTTTTGATTTCCCGGGAGACACTCCCATGGAAAGAAAGTAGGTAGGTAACCTAGTTAAACATGTTGATAACTGACCTCTTTGGTAAATAGACTAATGAATTTTACTAAGAGGGAATCTCTGAGACAGGCGTCCTCAAACTATGGCCCGCGGGCCACATGCGGGTGTTTTTGCCGTTTTGTTTTTTTTACTTCAAAATAAGATATGTGCAGTGTGCATAGGAATTTGTTCATAGTTTTTTTTAAAGTATAGTCCGGCCCTCCAATGGTCTGAGGGACAGTGAACTGGCCCCCTGTTTAAAAAGTTTGAGGTCCCCTGCTCTAAGAGGAAACCTCTTACGTATGGCATGCTTTGAGGAGGATGTCCTTGGTTAGAACTGCCTGTGATAAACACAGCTTAGAATCTATACATTTATGAGGCATGGCTTCTTGGAGAGTATCCTGTAAGCTGTTCAACTCTTGAGAGGTGACAAGCTAAATGCTTACCATGTGTGAGGTCATCAGTGAACTTTGCTTAGAGAGCTCATCTATTATTACTGACTAGAAAACATTCTGAGCTAGAAACAGGATTTAGGAAGCCACATTGAATGTCCCTGCTTCTCTTGTGACACTTGGCTGCTTGTATACTTGAGATTATTAGTTAAACGTGATAGTAGTTAAGATCTCTGGTTCATGAGAATCTGATTTGACAATCAAATCCTTTGTTTTAGCTCACCTCTAAACCCCAACTAGGTACCTCTAATGAAGCTAAATTGAAAACATGATTTGGATCAGAGTCCCAAGTGCAAACCTCTTATTCCAGCCTCACATCTAAATCTTGAAAATCATCTCATCTAGCCAGCTGCTAGGAACATGATTATATCCTGTGCATGGAATCATGATTAAGAGGATGAAGGGATAGGACCTGTTGTACCAGAGCTCAGGTGGGTCCAAGAAAACAAGAGGTCATTAATGCTAATGAATAGTGACTTTATCCATTTGATCTCCATCTACTAGTCAGATAATAACAACAGATGCCATTCATTGACTACATTAGCTACTTCTTTCCTCTGGCAACCACCACACTGCTGTTTGTGTTCATGAGTTTCAGTTTTATATCCCACACTAGAAGCCCGGTGCACGAAATTCGTGCACGGCCAGGGGTTGTCCCTCAGCCCAGCCTGTACCCTCTCCAATCTGGGACTCCTGGAGGGATGTCCGACTGCCCGTTTAGGCCCGATCCCAGGATCGGGCCTAAACGGGCAGTCGGACATCCCTCTCACAGTCCAGGACTGCTGGCTCCCAACTGCTTGCCTGCCTGCCTTCCTGATTGCCCCTAACCGCTTCTGCCTGCCAGCCTGATCACCCCCTAACCACTCTGCTGCCAGCCTGGTTGATGCTTAACTGCTCCCCTGCCAGTCTGTTTGCCCCCAACTTCCCTCCTCTGCCAGCCTGGTCACCCCTAACTGCCCTCTCCTGCAGGGTTGATCACCTCCAACTGCCCTCCCTTGCAGGCCTGGTCCCTCACAACTGCCCTCCCTTGCAGGCCGGGTGCCTCCCAACTACCCTCTCCTGATGGCCATCTTGTGTCCACATGGGGGCAGGATCTTTGACCACATGGGGGCAGCTATATTGTGTGTTGCAGTGATGATCAATCTGTGTATTACTCTTTTATTAGATAGGATATGAGTGAAATCATATGGTTCTTAGCTTTTTCTGAGTGACTTACTTCACTTAGCATAATGTCCTCAAGGTCCATCCATGTTGTTGTAAATGGTGCTATTTCATTCTTCCTTATGGCTGAGTAGTATTTCATTGTGTATATGTACCACATCTTCTTTATCCAGTTCTCTTTTGTGGGACACTTTGGTTGTTTCCCTGTCGTGCTACCGTGAATAATGCTGCAATGAACATAGGGGTACATATATCTTTGCAAGTACATGATTTTGAGTTTTTCAAGTATATACCCAGGAAAAGGATTGCTGGGTCATATGGAGCTCTATTCTTAATTTTTTGAGGAATCACCAGACTGCTTTCCATAGTGGTTGTACCAATGTACATTCCCACCAGCAGTGAATGAGGGTTCCCTTTTTCCCCCACAACCTCTCTTAACACTTGTTATTGCCTGTCTTGTTGATAATGGCCACTCTAGCAGGGGTAAGGCGGTATCTCATTGTAGTTTTAATTTGCATTTCCCTAATTGCCAGTAAGGTTGAACATCTTTTTATATATCTATTGACTGTTCCTGTGTCTTCTTGGGAGAGGTGTATTTTCAGGTCCTTTGGTGTTGAGTTTTATGAGTTCTTTATATATTTTGGGAATTAAAACTTTATTGGAGCTATTATTTGCAGATATTATCTCCCATCTGGTTGGCTGCCTCTTTGTTTTGTTGTCAGATTCTTTTGCTGTGCAGAAGCCTTTTAGTTTGATATAGTCCCATTCATTTATTTTTACCTTTACTTTTCTTGCCTTTGGGGTCAAGTTCATAAAATGTTCTCTATGAACAAGATCCATAAGTTTGGTATTTATATTATCTTCTATGTAACTTACTGTTTCAGGTCTTATATTTAGGTTTTTGATCCATTTTGAATTAATTTTTGTGCCTGGGGACAAACTGTAGTCCAGTTTCATTGGTTTGCATGTGGCTTTCCATTTTTCCCAGCACCATTTATTGAAGAGACTCTCTTTACTCCATTCTGGCTCCTTTGTCAAAAATTATCTGTCCATATACATACAGTTTTATAGCTGGGCTCTATTCTGTTTCATTGATCAGTGTGTCTGTTTCTTTGCCAATGCCATGCTGTTTTGATTATCATAGCTCTGTAGTATAATTTGAAGTCAGGTAGCATGATACCTCCAGCTTCGTTCTATTTTCTCAGGATTGCTTTGGCTATTCGGGGTCTTTTGTGGTTCCATACAAATCTATGATTTCTCATTCTATTTCTTTAAAAAATGACATTGGGATTTTGATGAGTATTGCATTAAATCTGTATATTGCTTTGGGTAATATGGCTGTTTTAAGTATGTTGATTCTTCCAATCCATGTACATGGGATATTTTTCCATTTTATTGTGTCTTTTTCAATCTCTTTTAATAATGCTTTGTAATTTTCAGTATTAAGATTTTCACATTCTTTGTTGCAAAAGGAATTTTTTTGTTCATTTCTTTTTCTGAAGTTTTGTTGTTAGTATACAGGAAGGCAATGGATTTTTGCACATTGATTTTGTATCCTGCAATTGGACTGTATTTGTTTATTGTTTCTAATAGTTTTTTGGTGGAGTTTGTAGAGTTTTCTATATACAGAACCATATCATCTGCATAAAGTGACAGTTTGACTTCTTCCTTCCCTGTTTGCATGCCTTTTATGTCTCTCTCCTCTTGCCTTATTGCTCTTGCTAGGACTTCCAGCACTATCCTATATAATAAGATCCTAATATGCAAATCAACCAAATGGCGGAACAACCGGTCACTATGAGGTGCACTAACCACCAGGGGGCAGACACTCAACACAGGAACTGCACCCTGGTGGTCAGTGCACTTCCATAGGGGGAGAGCTGCTCAGCCAGAAGCCAGGCTCACAGCTGGCGAGTGCAGCAGTGGAGGCGAGAGCCTCTCCCGCCTCCACTCCAGGCAGGCAGTAAGGAGCGAGGGGTCCCAGACTGCTCGAGGGGGCTCGGGCCTAAGCCGGCAGGCGGACATCCCCCAAGGGGTCCCGGACTGTGAGAGGGCGCAGGCTGGGCTGAGGGACACCGCCCCCCAGTGCAAGAATTTTGTGCACCGGGCCTCTAGTGTTGAATAATATTGGTGAGAATGGACATCCTCGTGTTCCTGATCTTAGAGGAAAAGCTTTCAGGTTTTCACCATTAAGTATGATATTAGCTGGCCTTTATTATTCCTTCTATTTCTATTTTATTGAATGTTTTAATCATAAATGGATGTTGTATCTTATCAAATGCTTTTTCTGCATCCTATATAATAAAAGAATAATATGCAAATTGACCATCACTCCAACACACAAGATGGCTGCCCCCATGTGGACACAAGATGGCCACCACAAGATGGCCAGCAGGGGAGGGCAGTTGTGGGAAATCAGGCCAGCAGGGAAGGGCAGTTGGGAGGGACCAGGCCTGCAAGGGAGGGCAGTTGTGGGCAATCAAGCCTACAGGGGAGGGCAGTTAGGGGTGACCAGGCCAGCAGAGGAGTAAAGTTGGGGGTGACCAGGCCTGCAGGGGAGGGCAGTTAGGGGCAATCAAGCAGGCAGGGGAGCAGTTAGGCATCAATCAGGCTGGCAGGGGAATGGTTAGGGGGTGATCAGGCTGGCAGGCAGAAGGGGTTAGGGGCAATAGGAAGGCAGGCAGGCGAGCAGTTGGGAGCCAGCAGTCCTGGATTGTGAGAGGGATCCCAGGTTGGAGAGGGTGCAGGCTGGGCTGAGAGACACATACCCCCCCGAGCACGAATTTTGTGCACCGGGCCTCTAGTCTATTGATAAGATCATATGAGATATCTATATATATAAAAAGCCAGCGACTGGAACTAGTGGAACGACCGGTCGCTATGACGCCCACTGCGGCCTGCAAACCGCCCAATTGGGGGGTAGGGCCAGCCGGCCAACCTCCCACGGACCCTCCCCCCGGCAAGCCCTGCCCCTGATCAGCCTCTCCCACCCCTATTGAGAGTGGGGAGGCCGACCAAATCCCCCGCGGCCCTTACCCCTGGGCAGCCCAACCCCTGATTGCCCCCTGACCCCAATAGGGGGCGGGGACAGCCAGCCAACCTCCTGCAGCCCCCCCTGCCCAGCCTCACCCCAGATCGCCCCCCCCCCCCGATCAGGGGCAGGGCTGGCAGGCCAACCACCTGTGGCCCCTCCCCAGCTGGCCCCACCTCTGATGGGCCCCCACCACCCTAATCAGCCTGAGGCCCTCCCCCCAGCCAACTCTGCCCCCAATCGGCCCCCCACTCCAATCAGGGGCAGGGCCGATCAGCCAACCACCCATGGCCCCTCCCCCAGGCTGGTGGCCCCTGATTGGCCCCACCTCCAATCAGCCCCCTACCCCAATCGGGGGCAGGGCCCGCCAGCTTATTGCCCACGGCCCCTCCCCCTTGCTGGCCCGGTCCTGATGGGGCGGGGGGTCGGCTGGCCTACTTCCTGCTGTCTCCTCTTCCTGACAGGCACAGCCCCAATGGGCTGGCCAGACCCCACCTGTGCACAGATTTGTGCACTTGGCCTCTAGTGTGTGTGTGTGTGTGTGTGTGTGTGTGTGTGTGTGTATTTATATATTTTTTTCTTACTGATTTCATAGAGGAAGGGAGAGGGAGAGAATCATTGATGAGAGAGAATAATTGATCAGCTACCTCCTTCTTGCCCCCTACTGAGGATCAAGCCCACAACCCAGGCATGTGCCATGACTGGGAATTGAACCGTGACCGTCTGGTTCATAGGTTGATGGTCAACCACTGAGCCATGCAAGCTGGGCCCTCTGCATCAGTTCTTAATTCCTATCTTAGATATCACTAGTTCTTTCCTCTATCTTGTTGGTTCTGTTTCTATCCTCAGTATTTTACTCTTAATCTCCTTAATTGCATGTTTCATTTTCAGGATTTCTTATTGGTTCTTTTTTAGTTTCATTCTCCTAGGTAAAGTATTTGTTTTGTTCATTGATTGGTTTTCTTTTTTTTTTTTAAAATAAATCTTTATTGTTCAGATTATTACAGATGTTCCTCTTTTTTCCCCCGATAGCTCCCTTCCACCTGATTCCCCCCACATGCCCTTACCCCCTGCCACTGTCCTCATCCATAGGTGTAAGATTTTTGTCTAATCTCTTCCCGCACCCCTTACGTCCCCTTCCCCTCCGATAATAGTCAGTCCACTTCCTTTCTATGCCCCTGATTCTATTATATTCACCAGTTTATTCTGTTCATCAGATTTTTTATTCACTTGACTTTTAGATTCACTTGTTGATAGATATGTATTTGTTGTCACTTTGTTGTTCATAATTTTTATCTTTACCTTTTTCTTCTTCTTCCTCTTCTTAAAGAATACCCTTCAGCATTTCATATAATCCTGGTTTGATGGTGATGAACTCCTTTAGTTTTTTTCTTATCTGTGAAGCTCTTTATCTGACCTTCAGTTCTGAATGATAGCTTTTTCTGGGTAGAGTAATGTTGGTTGTAGGTTCTTGCTGTTCATCACTTTGAA
Source organism: Eptesicus fuscus (assembly GCF_027574615.1). NCBI lineage: Eukaryota > Metazoa > Chordata > Mammalia > Chiroptera > Vespertilionidae > Eptesicus > Eptesicus fuscus. Next base: position 85,922,914 of record NC_072475.1, on the reverse strand, counting down.
TATTTCTTGCCACTCCCTTCTGGCCTGCATAGTTTCTGTTGAGAAATCAGCTGACAGTCGTATGGGTACTTCCTTGTAGGTAACTACCTGTTTTTCTTTTGCTGCTTTCAATATTCTCTCTTTGTCTTTTGCTCTTGGCATTTTAATTATGATGTGTCTTGGTGTGGTCCTCTTTGGGTTCCTCTTGTTTGGGGTTCTCTGCGCTTCCTGGGCTTGTAAGTCTATTTCTTTTTTTTTTTTTTTTAAATATATTTTATTGATTTTTTACAGAGAGGAAGAGAGAGGGATAGACAGTTAGAAACATCGATGAGAGAAACATCGATCAGCTGCCTCTTGCACACCCCCTACTGGGGATGTGCCCGCAACCAAGGTACATGCCCTTGACCGGAATCGAACCTGGGACCCTTGAGTCCGAAGTCCGACGCTCTATCCACTGAGCCAAACTGGTCTTGGCGTAAGTCTATTTCTTTCACCAGGTAGGGAAAGTTTTCTGTCATTATTTCTTCAAATAGGTTTTGAATATCTTGCTCTCTCTCTTCTTCTGGCACCCCCATAATTTGGATGTTGTAACCCTTGAAGTTGTTTCAGAGGCTCCTTACACTATCTTCATATTTTTTTATTCTTTTTTCTTTTTGTTTTTCTGGTTGGGTGTTTTTTGCTTCCTCATATTTCAAATCTTTGGTTTGATTCTTGGGGTCCTCTAGTCTACTGTTGGATTTCCGTATATTATTCTTTATTTCAGACAGTGTATGCTTAATTTCTGACTGGTCCTTTTCCATTTTTTTGGTATTCTCATTAAGATCCTTGAAGGTCTCACTAAGTTCCTCGGAGGTCTCACTCAGTTTCTTGGCGGTTTCTAGAAGATTCTTGAGTAACCTTATAACTGTGGTTTTGAATTCTATATCCAGTAGTTTGCTTTCCTCCATTTCTTTCATTCATGACATGTTTCGTTGTCTCCACAGTTTGGCTGCTTCCCTCTGTTGATGGAGTGGCTCTGTTGATAGGGCCCAGTGGCTTAGCCTCCCCCATCACCTGAGGTGGACACTCTTGGTGCACCTCTTTGTAGGCTGTGTGCACAGTCTTGTTGTAGTGAAGCCTTGATTGCTGTTGGTAGACTGGGAGGAATTGACCTCCAGGCCAATTGGCTGTGAGGATCAGCTGTGTCTACGATGGGAGAACTTCTGTGCTGGAGACACCCTTATGGGGCAGGACTTGCTTCAATGGGGCTTTGGTGCTCACTGAGTCTGCCTCTTGAGTGTGTTGCTTATGGGTGTGAAGAGTTGAAATCTGATGTCGTCTCACACTGACCACTAGGTACACTGGCTTCTGGATCTTCAAGGAGGTGCAAGTCAGCTACTGTCTGAGGCCACCCAGCAGGAACTACAACGAGAGCTGCAAATTTTTCCTCTTTGTTTGGGGTTTGGAAGTTTTGGAACTGTCTGACCCAGCTGCAAATTTGTTAGGTTAAGCTGCAAAAGGGAAGGCCATTCATATGCAAAAACCGCTGCTCACAGCTCCAGTGGGTTTGTAAATTGGGTGGGGTGGTGTCTCAGGGAATCACTAGGGCATGGCAAACAGCGATGGCTGCCAGTCAGCTTTCTCTGCATCTCCGTGTTGCCGTGACCCCGGGTCCAGAGCCCCAGTGCAGTAAAGAATGATTCCTGTGCACACCTCTGTGAAAAAGCCACCCTCACTTTCCGACCTGATGCCAAACAGTCCAATTTCTCCCCATAGGAGTCTGGGTCCCCAGAGTCTCGCAGGAAACTGGAGTTCAGAGCAGTTGGGAGCTCGTGTCTCCCTCCCACTTGAAAAAGACAGCTGTGTACTCAGTTGCCAGCCCTCTCCGCACGCGCCTTATGTACCTCTGCTTTTCAGTGGCTCTCCAGGTCCTACGCAGTCTCAATGCGCTTTTTTCTTTCCTTCTAGTTGTAGAACTTCCACTCAGCCAGCTTTCCCATAGTTCTGGGTAATAGTCGTTTTGTCTTTTACTTGTAGTTTTGGTGTGGTTGTGAGAGGCAGCACGTACAGGTGTATAACTTATGCCGCCATCTTGGTTTCCTCTCTCATTGATTGGTTTTCTGAGTGCACTGAATTGCCTGTCAGTATTTTCTTGCATCTCATTGAGTATTTTCAGAACTGCAATCTTGAATTCTTTGTCATTTATATCACATATTGCCATGTTTTCTAGCCTGCTTTCTGGAGATTTTTCATTTTCTTTCTGGTCATCGTCATTACTGTGGCTCTTCATGGAATTTACTGTCCTCCTTTGATTTTTGCATCTATCTTTAAAGAAATATTTCTACTCTTTTCCAGTAGATGGTGCTGAATCACAAGATTTTTACCTATGTGGTCTTCCAGTCTTGAACCTCCATGGCTTCCATAAGACAGTACAGCTGTGCTCCCTGGGGGTGGGGTTTGTTTCACCCTTGTAGTAATGGCAACCCCTGACCTCTGTGGAGTTTTGCCCCAAACTACCCTCCTGCGGATCAGTTGCAGAGAAAAACAGCTATTCTATTGTAACAGCTCTTAGTTTACAGATAATATGCTCCTGGATCAGACTGCAATGACAACAGCAGGAGAGTTTTGGGAGTCCAAGCAACGGCAGGTCTCTGTGGTTCCATTTCTTTGTCTGAAACACCACCTCCCAGCCCGACAGTGGGGAGCTGCACAGCAGAAGCCCACGCTCTGTCAGGCATCTGCTGACTCGGACGTTGTTCACTCTTCAACTTGCCACTCACCCTGCTAAGCTGCCCCTGCCCTCCCTTCTGCAGCTCTCTGTTCTACTACTGGCTTTCTCCCCTCTCCCAGCTGAGCCGCGAGCTCCCAGCTGCAGGGCTGCGTCTGCAGGCCGTCTGCACTTTCCTCCCTTCTCATCTCTTAGCCTTTAGATGTTTAACTGCACGGGTCTATCAGGCGTGCGTCTGTGTTGAGCAGGGATTTCTTTGTTGAATTGTATAGATGGTTAACTTGTTGAAATGTCAGGGGGAAAGGAAAAGTTGCACCCTTGTAGCAGCCATTCCTCTGACGTCTTAATGAGGTAATTAACTGTTGTGAAGATGTATTAAACTAGAACTCTCCAAGTAGAAACTGATTATAAATATGCAAAAACTTGTCATTTTTAATCTGTATCAAGAGTATCTAGTGTCATTATTCTGCTCTACCAGTACTGTATAAAGATAACCTTCTTCAAGGTAAAAACTTATTGCTAGTGGAGAAAGATAATTATCAGCATTGTTTTTGTTTCTTAGGTTGACAAAGGAATAGCTGCTGGGTATAGTATCTCTGAAAATTGCAAGCGGAGTCATGTTTCTCTTAAATTTACAGAACTTCTTCAAGAATAAACAGTTCAGTATCTAGAAAAATTTTTCCCTTTTTTAAAATGGAAATAAATATTTTTGAATCATTTCTTAATACATGTTAACGTGAAGAAACGTTCAAACCTGTAAAGGATTTCTGTGAGTTTATTTGCTGGGAAGAAGAATATCAATGAATTAAGATAATGCTCCCTGGTATCTGGAATTTTGTTTACTTACTGTGAGCACAGTAAAGAGTACCCTCAAGGCTTGTAAAATACTTTTAAAACACAGGGCCCAGCCAGTGTTGCTCAGTGGTTGAGCATCAACCCATTCACCAAGAGGTCACTGATTCGATTCCCGGTCAGGGCACATACCCGGGTTGCAGGAGGCAGCCATTCGATGTTTCTTTTTCATTGATGCTTCTATCTCTCCCTCTCCCTTCCTCTCTCTCTAAAATCAATAACGAAAATATATTAGGAAAAAACACACACAACACAAAAAAAACGATGCTAGCACGAGGTAACTATCAACCCAGAAATACAATATCTGTTTTACGTACTTATAGTACCTGAAACTTAATATTAAATCTGCATTTATTTGATAGATTATACATGAACTTCTACTTTTCACCTTAATGTTTTCTTTAGTTTTAGTGTATCATAGTGGTAGGAATTTTTTATTTGCTTTCTTGCCCAGACTGCTGTTTACCAGCAGAAATAGTAACTGATACAAATGTATCAAATGAGTGAAATGATGAGAAACAAGCAGTGGAAAAATGAAAACTGCTGAAAAGGAACAAAAATAGAAAAATTGGAAAGGAATACTAGAAGCCAACAATATAACATAGAAAAAATTATATGGAATGACAAGAAAAAGTAAATGAAACAAAAATCTCTGAAACGCCGAGAGGGGAAAAAAGATAGGAAATGTAGATAATAAACATTTAGTGTGCGGTGAGGCAAAAAAGGAACAACTTAAAAATAAAAGCTTTGTAGAGCTCATAACAATTGGCTAAAGGTGTAGTTTTACCATTTGTTAAGTTATCTTGTGGAAATTAAAATGTATCTATTGGGCCCTAGCCAATGTGGCTCAGTGGATAGAGCATCAGCCCACGGACTGAATGGTCCCGGGTTTGATTCCAGTCAAGGGTATGTACCTCGGTTGCAGGTTCAATCCTCTGCCCTGATTGGAGCATGTGTGGGAGGCAACCAATCAATGTGTCTCTCTCATATCGATGTTTCTTTCTCTCTGTCTCCCTCCCTTCCACTTTCTCTAAAAATCAATGGAAAAAATATCCTTGGTGAAGATTAACAAAACACACACATACACATACACACACACACGTAGGTACATCAAAAATTAGGCTAATAATTTTTTTTAAAGACTAGATTTATTTTCTTTCTTTTAAATAAGATTGCCTGCTCCCTACATGAACCTCCTGTTAGATTTTCCTTGTTTCCAGAAAGGTAGTGTTGTGGCGATAACTTTTGTTGTTAAATATGTCTTGATGGAGTTTTTGATATCTAAAAAGTATTCTGGTACAAATTCCAATGTAGTGTGGAGAGTTTCCCCCAACACCCCCAAGCAATTTCCTTCAACATCAGCTGGGTGTCCTACAGTTTAACTATCTACCAGGAGATAGTGTCAGATCCCACACTAAGTCAAGTCAGTCCCACCAGATTGCCACCACCCCACTTCAGATGCCAATTGCAAATTCAGGTTGTCACCTGTATTTCTGACCTGTCAACTGTAAACCAGACGTTCCCAACACCTCCTCCTTGGGTTTGGTTAATTTGCTACAGCAGCTCACAGGGCTTAGAAACACAGTTTACCTACATTTACCAGTCTGTTAAAGGATATAATAAAGGTTACAGATAACATCCAAATGGAAGAGATGCATAGGGTAACGTACATGAGAAGGGACACAGAGCTTCCACGCCCTCTCTGGGCATGTCACTTTCCCAGCACCACCACCTGGTCAACAACCTAGAAGCTCTCTAACCCTCATCCTTTATGTTTTTTTTATGAAGGCTTCATTACATAGTATGGCTGATTAAATCATTGGCCATTAGCACTTGATTCAACCTCCAGCCCCTTTTCCCTCCCCAGAGTCAAAGGATTGATCTGAAAGTCCACTAGTCCTGTGGTTATTTCCCCTGGCAACTAGCCCCCAAACTTAGGTGCCCTCCCAGGGTCACTTGCTAGCATAACAGAAGACAGTTTTGTTGCTCTCATCATTTAGGAAATCCCATGGTTTTAGGAGCTGTGTGCAGAAAAGGGGATGAAGACCAAATATATATTTCATATTATGAATCACAGCATCACAGTACCACCTATCTTCGTTTAAAAGTAGTGGCCATAGTTTTCATAGAGTCCATTTTCACTTTCTGAAAGTTACCAAACTTTTCAGTTCAACCAGAAACGACACCATAATGCCTAACCTTCATTAGCAGATTGTTTTACTTCTGTAGGAATTTATCTATGTCCCCTATTGACAAGAGGGAAAAAAATCTTTCTTACTTTTATAAATTACTTGTTGACAAAATTTTTATTTTCTTTTTTCTTAAAGCCTCTGGCTTCTGTAATTTTTATGTGTTCTAAAATTAAGAGTGGTAGGTTGTGTGAGTTGTTCCCTATTCAGAATTTTTGAGTGTTAGATGCTTGCTATATTGCCAGTGGAAATGGTGTCCTTTCACGGGGTCAAGAGAAAAGCATTTAGAGAGACCCATGCATGGGAGGTTGTGGTTTCATGGTAAGATTTATTAGGGTGGAAATAGAAGAATGCCCCCAGATTCCCGATGTCCCATTGTTGTCAGCAGTGGGAATGGCACCAGGTGTTAGATCTGTGGGATCAGACCAGACCTGGGTTCAGCAATCTCTATACTTGAGTTCTGGCTAGGAAAGAATTCAGAGCCATGAATCAAACTGTAAGAGGACATCTATATATATAAAAAGCCATCGACCATAACAACCATAACGACCAGTCGCTGTGACGCCCACTGTGGCCAGCGAACTAGCCGATCAGGGGATGGGGCCGGCTGGCCAACCCCTTGACCCCTCCCTGCTGCCAGCCTGCCCCAGATCAGACTCTCCCACCCCGATCAAGAGCTGGAGACTGGCCAAACACCCCCTCCCTTCCCCCCTGCCAGCCCTGCTCCCAATCAGCCGGCAGCACTTCCCCCCAGCTGGCCCTCCCCTGATCACCCCCCCCCAGCCCCCCCCCAGATCGCCCCCCCCCCCCCGACCCCATCAAGGGTCTTTATTCAGTGTCGCTTCACCTGAGGTGGTGTTGATTATCTGGTGTTGCAGCTTTTCTGGGCCTGGAGCTGAAATATAACTGAGGCCTGGATGTTATCTCTAGGGAAGAAAGGTCAAAGTCTAAACTATATGACCAGTGTTATGCTAGGAGAGGAAAGGTTGCCCTTGGGATGAGATCCCACCCTACAATTGTCTGCTGCTAGGCACCTGAGATTTTCCTCCCTGGTGACCATCTGTGCCTGGCTCCTCGTGCTTGCCTTGCTCATGTCTGTCTAATTGCTTACCACAGCATCCCCATATGTCCCATCATAGAAAAGGTATAGCTCTGTCTTCATCAAGTCCAGTACAAAGGCCTAGATCCAAAAATTCTATGCCATTGGTTCAGTCCAATCCAGGGCTTGTCACTGCCCAGCTATCTTAGTCTGGATTCCCAGCTGCACTCTGTCTGGCTGTGCCTCGGCCCACATTTGGAACCCTCGAGGCCAGGTTGCAGACCCCAGGCAGCTACTAGTGCCCACATGGGTGCTATGGAGAGAGAATGCACAAACGAGGCGAGTGCATGTTACCAGGCAAGAGGGCGTGAGAGCTGTTTGTTGAGCTTGGGTTATATTATCTCGGGTTTGAAAAGGACCAGGCACTTCTTCAAACTAACCAATCATCTTCCCAAGCTTTCTCGGGCTGGCACTGGATCCTCCCCCTAACCCATTTTCTAGATCTTCCGGGGTTCTGTGTCCCTTATCCAATCTAATCCTTTTTCCAGGCTATACTGACAGGTGTCTCTGGTCATCAGCTTGGCTCCTATTGCACATGTGTCATAGTAGAAGCACCTCCCATGTGCCACCTTGGCTTCTACTGGCCTTGTGCCCAGCAGAGGAATTTCCCCTTTATTGTTTCAATCCTTCTCCCACTCCGCCACCCCCATCATCTGTGGGGAATGAGCATTTGTACCCTGGGGAGATTGGAAAGCTGGTCTTTTCTCCCTACACAGGGAGGGCGGGGTGTTAATCCCCTTGTCAGAGAAATGCTGAGATCCTCTGGGGTGCCTATGAATGCTGCAACTTCCTAGGAAAGCAGGCTTATGCTTCCTAGTTTATTAGGCTTGATGTCTGATTCCCTTTGCTCCCTTCCTTTATTAATATCTAGCTACCTATGCTAAAATATATATCTCTTTGTTTTACACTGAAAAATTCTCTGCCTGACCTGCCTCTTAAAATAGCACTTATTCATTTACTTTTTTAATAAACCTATTTGGGGAACATTCTTTCTAGTCATGTTATATATAAAAAATACAAAATGAATATAATATAAACCCTGTTTTCAAGAAGCCAAAAATGTATCGCTTGGGAAAAATTGAAAAGGGAAGAATCCTATGGGGAATCAGGGAAGGTTTCAGAGTCTATGTGAGCTTTGAAGTGGATCTAGAAAGATGAAGAATAAAAGTTTGCCTGGTCAAAAGGAAACTGAACAATAATTATGTAAGCATTACAACTTGTTTAGCATCAAGAAAGATGAGGCAAAGAATGAATTTTAATTCCTTGACTTGATAATTAATTATACAACTGTGTCTGTCTGTCTTACTGTACATGGGGCAGAGGTATTGCTGACTGTCAGGGTTTGGTCAGAGAGGAGTCCCTGCAAGCGATGTAAGCAGTTTCTTATAGGAATTAGGTCTTAATCATGGGAGCTGGTTAAGCATTCTATAGAAATTGTGTATAATTGTTCCTTACTTCTGGTGTGGGGCTCAAAGTTAGCAGGATCAGTGGCCAGCACATGAAGTGGAGGGTTGGGGAAGACAAAGGCACACTAGAACCCAGAAGGAGAAAGAGGAGCCATGCCTTTCTATTGTGGGTATTGAGAAATTTTAATACTTTTCCTCCTACCTTCTACGTTCTTCTGATTGGGCTAATACTCAAATTTGATAGAGAGATTAACAGGGGGGGAAATCAAAGTTTTAATACATGTGCATGGGGTATCCCATAAAAATTTCCAAGACGGTGATAAGAAATTTTTAGACAAAGAAGAACTGGGGCGGCGGCGGGAGGGAGAGGGTATTAGATATAAGTGAGGATAGATGATTTACAAGTAATTGAGGAAGAGTGGAACATGTATGGCAGGAAAATTCTTGCTAGGCAACTCAGAAACAATGGGACTAATGGGACTTGGAGTCTTCCTGCTAGGGTGAAGTTTCTTCAGGTAATTAAACCAAGACCCCCCACCCCACCCACAAGTTGAGCCAGTGGATCTGTAAAAACATGTGGGTACACTAAGCTCCATATTCATTTCAAGGAATGTTGACAGTTACAGAGGCATATTTAACCTACGACCCTATCAAGTATAGGACATTTTCATCACCCAGAGAGATTCCTAGTGCTCTTTCAGAGTCCATTCACACCACTCACCAGTGGCAACCATTGCTCTGATTTCTCTCACTGAAGATCAACTTGGCCTGTTCTCAAACTACATAAAAGGGTAACCAAACTTGTATTCTTTTATCTGGGATTTTTCCCTCAGCATAATGTTTTTGAAGTTTATCATATTGTGTGTATCAGAAGTTTGTTCGATTTTATTAGGTGAGGTATGAAAGCAACATCTTTGCTTTTGAACTGGATCCTCTTGTCCACACAAGAACATTTACTCAGAAGTGCTTGAGCAGGGCTTTGGGCCACCATCTTATCTCTGTAGGAGCTGCCTCCTCAGGGATACCTTTTTTATCACTGCTTCACTTTGGGGCACAGAACCTGCTGACTTTTCCAATCCTACAAGGCCCAAATTACTGAATTTGTAGTTGACTTAGATGACAATCCACAGGCTGTATTCCTTCCATCTCTGCTTCCAAATTCCCAAGATATTTCCTGAGCCTTCTCTTGTTGACACATGTTAACATTTTGATATTTTCTTCTAGTCATCCTACAGTTATATAAGCTTTGTTTAGCATGTGATCTATCAATATATCATAAATAGTGATTTTTAAAATGTTTTTCCATGGCTGTATTAGGATTCTCCAGATGAACAGAACAAAAGGGTGTGTGTGTGTGTAAAGGGATTCTTAAAAGGAATTGGCTCACATGATTACGGAGACTGACAAGTTCAAAATCTGCAGGGTGGGCTAGTAGTCTGCAGATGCAGAAAAGAGTCTATGTTGTGGGTCAAGTCCGAGGCTGTCTGCTGGCAGAATTCCCTCCTTTTCAAAGGAGGTCAGTCAGCCTTTTCTTTTCAGACCTTCACCTGACTGGATGAGGCCCACCCACATCATGGAGGGCAATCTGCTTTACTCAAAGTCCACCAATTTAAGAGTCACTCATATCCGAAAATACTCTCATAGGAACATCCATAGTAATGTTTAACCAAACATCTGGGCACCATAGCCCAGCCAGGTTGACATATAAAATTAGTAATCACTGGCTTTCTAGCTGTAGTATATGTTTGACTTTGTCCCCTATTGCCTGCTTACTAATAAGCCAGTTCTGCATTTTATTATTTATTTATTTGTTTGATATCTTTTTATTGATTTCAGAGAGGAAGGGGGCGGGAAGGCAGAAACATCAGTGATGAGAGAGAATCATTGATCAGCTGCCTCCTACACACCCCCTACCAGGGATTGAGCTGCAACTGGGGCATGTGCCCTGACTGGGAATGAAACCTTGACCTCCTGGTTCATAGGTCGACGCTTAAACACTGAGCCATAGCAGCTGACCACCAGTTCTGCCTTTTATATCCTGCTGAAACAATTCCACATTTGGTGCCAACTTCAGTATCAGTTAAGTTTTTTTTTTTTTCCCCCCTAATATAACACACAGAGAAAGACACAGAGAGACTCAAAACAATAGTGACTTAAGTGAAAGTCTGAGCAGGTTTCTCAGGGTTGCTCTGGTGACCAGTTGATTGCCAGACTTCACTATTATCAGGGATTCAGGCCGCATCTGTCTTCCACCTCATGGTCCAGGGTTGCTATTCCAGCTCTTGCAGTTTAAAAGAGCATACTGCACATTATTTTCACTCACATCTCATGGGTCAGACTCAGTCATATGGCTGCCTTTAGTGAAAGGCAGTTTAGGAAATTAGCCTTAGCTATGTCCAATTAAAAATCTCATTACTACTAAAGAAAAATGAGAACAGATACTGAAGAACAATTGAAGTATCTGTCACAAGTTGGAAATCCCTTGATCAGAGAACACTGAAAATTAATAAGAAAACCAATTTGAAAGAAGTAGATGACAAAAGTCTCATGTGGACATATTTTCAATGGAGAACTAATTAAATTTGGTAATTGATTGGCTCTGGAGTGGGAAGGAAAAGAACGTGTCAAGGATAACTGGTTAAGAGCATGCTACGTACAGCTCTAGTGTCCAGATTTGAATCCTGGTTTGGACACTTACTAACTGAGTCGTCTTGTACAAGTTGCTTAACTCTCTTACCTGGGTTTTCTTACCTGAAAAGTGAGACTGATAATTCATATCTCAAAACTTAATTGAAAGGTTGAATGAAATAATATGTACAGCACCTAAGCTTAGGAAAATAGATAAAGCAATAATAAAGTTCTAGGGAAAGCAGATTTTTAAGGGATATGAAGAAGAGGAAAGGTACAGAAGGAGGCCAGAAGAAAACTTCAGAAAAGTGGGAGATGGACTAAGAAAGAGTCCCATCCGGGAAGCCAAAGTGGTACAAAGTTTTGAAGTGGAGAACCCAATAGACAGTTATAGTAAGATGAGGGCTGAAAATAAGTCTTTTAACTTAGACTGGTTTTGTACTGACTTTACCAACAAGTTTCTGAGGAAAACATATCTACCTTTTAGAGTTGTGGGAATAAAATTTGGTTAAATGAATTACCAGATTATGTGGAATTAAGAATAATTACCAAATTTAAAAAAATAATAATAATTACCAAATTACTCCAAATTATTTGGAATGTTAATGAAGTAACTACCTTTGAGTTTCTAACTGTTGAGTCTAATTTGTTAAAATTCTTTAAAACTATGATTTAGATGCCAGTCTGTAATGAAAAGCCTCAAATTATGTCTCAGTTTGAGGTACTTTCATTTATCTCATCGTAAATTCTGTGCAATAGCACTTTGATAGGTGAAGGTTGTATGCTCTATAAAAGCAGGTAGCCCAGATTCTCAGGGTACAGTTTCAGACCTATTAATTTTTAGTTCTTTACTAGTATATTAAAAGGGCCTAAAAGTACATAGTTATTCTTTACCTTCAGTGAGTATTTGGGACAGTTGGGAAGATACAATGTATGCATGCAGCGTCCTCTGTCTTATTGCCCCAGATTCCATCTTATTTTAGCAGTGGTAATATTTGCTTCAGGATATGTAGCCCTGGGAAAGTTTTTAGTCCCTTTCCTGGTGTTAGATTAGGTTGGCAGTCTTTGTGCTAAATTAATTGGCTGTGTAACTTCAGACAAGTCACCGAGTCTTTATGACTCCATTTGATAAGTTGGGTCAGACTGTTCACCCTGCACACCTCATAAGGTTTTATTAAGACTCCATGTGTGAAGCACTCTTTAAATTAAGCACCAAATAAACATAAGGTAAAATTCTTAATTACCGTATTTTCTGACATATAAGACGACTTTTTAACTCAGGAAAATCTTCTATACGCCCAGTTGTCTTATACGCCGGAAAATAAGGTAGGCTGATCACCTGTCCCTCACTCGATAACATCAGCATCTCATTTTATTCCTGGACCAAATCCACATTCCCATTGATTCAGGAATATTCTATTCTACTAGAGGCCCGGTGCATGAAATTTGTGCATGGGGGTGGGGGTGTGGGGGTGTGTGTGTCCCTCAGCCCAGCCTGCACCCTCTCCAATCTGGGACCCCTCAAGGGATGTCCGGCTCACAATCCAGGACTGCTGGCTCCCAACCACTCGCCTGCCTGCCTGCCTGCCTGCCTGATTGCCCCTAATCACTTCTGCCTGCCATCCTGATTATCACCCCTAACCACTCCCCTGCCAGCCTGATTGACGCCTAATTGCTCCCCTGCTGGCCCAATGGCTCCTAACTGCCCTTCCTTACCAGCCTGGTTATCCCTAACTGCCCTGCCCTGCCAGCCTGGTTGCCCCTAACTGTCCTCCCCTGCAGGCCTGGTCCCCCCTAACTGCCCTCCCCTGCAGGCCTGGTCCCCCGCAACTGCCCTCCCCTGCAGGCCTGGTCCCCCCAAATTGCCCTCTGCTGCAAGCCTTGTCTCTCCCAACTGCTCTCCCCTGCCGGCCTTGTCCCTCCCAACTGCCCTCCCCTGCAGGCCTTGTCCCTCCCAACTGCCCTTCCCTGCAGGCCTGGTTGTCCTCCAACTGCCCTCCCCTGCTGCCCTTGTCTCTCCCAACTGCCCTCCCATGCAGGCCTTGTTCCTCCCAACTGCCCTCCCCTGCTGGCCTGGTCGCTCCCTACTGTCCTCCCCTGCTGGCCTGGTCACCCTAACTGTCCTCCCCTGCTGGCCTGGTTGCCCTCAACTGCCTTCCCCTGCTGGCCTGGTTACCCCCAACTGCCCTCCCCTGCAGGCCTAGTCCCCCCCAACTGCCCTCCCCTTCTGGCCTGGTTGCCCTCAACTGCCCTCCCCTGCAGGCCTTGTTCCTCCCAACTGTCCTCCCCTGCAGGCCTGTTCTCCCCCAACTGCCCTCTCTTGCAGACCTGGTCCCCCCAACTGCTCTCCCCTGCTGGCCTAGTCGCCCTCAACTGCCCTCCCCTGCAGGCCTTGTTCCTCCCAACTGCCCTCCCTTACAGGCTTGGTCCCTCCCAACTGCCCTCCCCTGCTGGCCTGATTGCCCACAACTGCCCTCCCCGGGTAGTCATCTTGTGTGTTGGAGTGATGGTCAATTTGCATATTACCTCTTTATTATATAGGATTCTATTCTGTTCTATTCTATTCTATTCTATTCTATTCTATTCTATTCTATCCTATCCTATCCTATCCTATCCTATCCTATCCTATCCTATCCTATCCTATCCTATTTTGAAAATAATAATTTCCTCATGGAAGAATGTGGACAGTGTCCTCTATAAGCATTTCGCCTTCTTAGTTTTAGATTTAGTTCAATTGTCAGTTAAGATACAAAGACTGCCCGAGCTTTCATACATTTTTTTTCATTTTATTAATTATAAAACTGTTTTCCTCATAAGTTGTAAGTGACCTTATAAAGTAGCTTTATATAGAATCTCTGAAATATCAATTGAATTAAATGGTTACAAAGAACCAATTGCAGGATTGATGCTCCTATGGTTTTAAAATTTTTAAATTACTACAGTCATACTTCGTTTTAAAAAATGTTTAGTGCCAGAGTTTCTAAGATAGGGGGGACAGGGACAGGCTTGCTAATTAATATTGTGACCATAAGGAATCTTTAAGTCTATTTCACTTGATTGCTTCCCCATATTTACATCTGAAAGAATGGTAGCTGTTGCCTTGATGCAGGGGTCCTCAGACTTTTTAAACAGGGGGCCAGTTCACTGTCCCTCAGACCATTGGAGGGCCGGACTGTAGTTTAAAAAAAACTATGAACAAATTCCTATGCACACTGCACATATCTTATTTTGAAGTAAAAAAACAAAACGGCAAAAACACCCGCATGTGGCCCGCGGGCCATAGTTTGAGGATGCCTGCCTTGATGCTTTAATTGTAATAGAAAAGTCAGGAAGAAAGATAAAGAATAAATATATTAATTGCAGTAATGTTTAGCTGTAATCTTAAATTTTTCAAGAGTATAGGCATGTATGATTGCTTTACTTCTGCATCACAAATTATAGGAGAGACAGTAGTTGTAGCTTGAAACATGTTACGAGGAAGACATAAAAAGAAGTTATATATCTCCTGATGATAAATCAGGAGGAATTAATGAAAAGCGGGAAAAGTTACTTTCTGCTTTGGACAAAAGATGGCACTATTGCTGTGCTAAGTATTTTCTTCTGCAATTTGGGCTCAGTCTTTTTAAATGCAGAAAACAGTAAAATTTAGTGATCTAATTTATACTGACCCTCCCAATAGAATGCTAGATTTCTAATCAAGGACCTGAAGAATGGACCAGAAGAGTGGAATTTATATTTCAAAAATTGTTAGCTTGTTTTAATAGCTAAGTATAAAAATAACATTCTCTGAGACTCAGAGATTTGCCATAGGAACAACAGGACACCTTGCCTCATGTTTTCAGTTATCATTAAGTTTGAAATACCCTCCCTCTGGAACTTGGACAATTGTCAGGGTTCCAAGATGTTTTAGTTTTTTTTTTGTTTGTTTGTTTAGTTTTTCAAGGTCATTGAACTTAATGCTTTCATTAGGATAACACTTATTTTTTTCAAGTTATTACAATTAGGTAATTATTTTTCTTTTATTTTCCTGGGTCATTATATTTTACTTACTTGATAGTTGGAAAGCTACATGGACTATAAATCTGGAAATATAAAAGTAGTCTCTCTTCTGCTGGGAAAGCAGCACTTTCTCATGTTGTTTCTAAGCCAGTATCTTAAATGACTCTTGGGACTTAGTTCTCTATTTTTTTCTAAGCAGATCTTTCAAGGATGGAGAAATTTAGTGAAAGCACTGAACAAAAAGACAAAATGAACTCCTGAAAAAATGCCTTTATTATTGATTGTACAAACTGTTCTTTAAAAAATAAACACATTGCCCAGCCAGTGTGGTTCAGTGGTTGAGCATGGACCTATGAACCAGGAGGTCACAGTTCGATTCCCAGTCAGGGCACATGCCCAGGTTGCGGGCTCGATCCCCAGTAGGGGGCATGCAGGAGACAGCTGATCAATCTCTCATCTCTCCTTCTCCTTTCCTCCCTGAAATCAGTTAAAATATATTAAAAAATAATAACAAACATACAAATTAAAACACTTTTTTTTGCTGAGTAGGGTTGGAGGAGGCTGCAGAGGGAGCCTTGATGCACTGAGAGAACACAAAACAATCCAGTTTTCCTTCTTACTTTGTGTTAGAATAAGAAAACACTGATGGATTCCTGCATCTAGACTGCAGATTTGCCTATCTGATGCTATTTAAGTTAACATTTAAATAGTTAACTTTTAAAAAGTAGTTAAGCCGAAACCGGTTTGGCTCAGTGGATAGAGCATCGGCCTGCGGACTCAAGGGTCCCAGGTTCGATTCCGGTCAAGGGCATGTACCTTGGTTGCGGGCACATCCCCAGTAGGGGGTGTGCAGGAGGCAGCTGATCGATGTTTCTCATCGATGTTTCTAACTCTCTATCCCTCTCTCTTCCTCTCTGTAAAAAAATCAATAATATATATTTTTTAAAAAAAGTAGTTAAATTGAGCTTTCATCATATAACTATGTGGCTAGGTTATTATGTTGATAGAGTATATAATATATTTATAACTCATTTGAATCTAAAATACAAGAACAAAATATTATTCCAAACCTTTGAGGCCAGATGTGTTTCAGAATCCCACATTTTTTTGTTTTGTTTTTAAAAAGGTAATGATGTACATATTTGGTGTATCACATCACCAGCTTCCCCAGTAGTGTCTAGGGCAGCAAGCACCCTGAAATAAAAAATAAATATGTTTTCAGCAAAATGTATGAAGAGTTATACCACAGGAGGTAAGTCTTGACCATAAATAGCTTTACATCAGTTTAGGTCAGATTTTGAGGCTAAATGAGTTTTCCACAAACTTAAGAAAAAAATGTAGGTTGCATAGCTTCTTGGCCTTCACAACTGTGTGTAAATACTATTCAGTCTACTCTGCAAACTGCCAAAAATCAGTAAGGTTTTCTGTTTGTAAATAGGGAAATTTTAATTTAACATTATATTATTTTTAACTAGAGGCCTGGTGCACGAAATTCGTGCACGGAGGGGGGTGTTCCCTCAGCTCTGCCTGCACCCTCTGCAATTCAGGACCCCTACATGTTTTTCTTATCTAGCTAACCTCTTCACATTTAAAAAAATTAACTGAAATATCACCTACTCTAGGAAATCCTCTTTGAACAAATGTCTTTACAATCTGTATTAAGTATTTTCATAGTATACCATTCTTTTTCTTTAACAGCTACTTAGAGTGGATGCAATGTGGTTTTCATTCTTGCATCTGAATTTTTTCTTCTTGCTCTTGTAATAGCAAAGCTTATCTAATTTACATTCGCCCTTCAAGGACTTATACTTGGTTCAGTTTCTAGTTGGCTCCCTGCTTTTTTTTAAGCAATAAATTTGGGTTATGATAGTAAGCCTCACTTATAATCAAGCCTGTAGGTCTCTCTATCTGAATATTTTTATAATACCTATCACTTTAGCATACCAGAGATTGTGTTCATTTATAGAAAATAACAATAAATGTCACCTGATCATTTGATCTTCTAGTAATATTTTATAGCAAGATGTATTATTCTAGTAATTTAACTATTACAAAACTGAGATGTACAGAAATAAATGACATTGAACAATAAAGAATGACTCAAATATCAAAGCATAGTACACTTAGGGCCTCCCTTGTCCTGTGCCACAGATATCATAGCATAGTACACAGTTCACATGGAACTCAGCTTCCTTTAAAATAGGAAGGGATGCTATACTCATGAAGCAGCTACCTCCACACATTTTTTATTTATTTAATTCATAGCACATGCTCTTAGTACTAATTAGTGAAAAATCATCCTAGCAATTGCCTCTGTTCCTCTCTGTATTATTGCCTTACATTCTGATGTTATTACTGCGCTTTTATCATCCACTCTCTCTAATAAGATTGTGAATTTTTTAAGGGCAGAGATCATGACTTGAGCTTGTGTCTCTCTGTCATGGTGCCTAGATAAATACTCAAATGCCATCCAGTCCAAATGACTGTGATGAGAGAGGCCCACTGTTGATGGAGACCTCTGATTTTTATTTAAGGGCCTCACTCATTCTGTGCCTTTACAGAGGGGTGAGTAGGGGCTGAGGGAATTTGAGGAAACCCAGACAGAATTCTCCTCTTAAAAGATTTTGCTAAGCTGGCAACCGGGACCGCTGGGCATTTGTCCAATTAAAACCCGGACACACAGCAATAACAAAGGCACTGGTCTCCTACTGCCAATGCGTGGGGATCAAACCCCAGCCTGCAGGACCATGCTGCTGGGTAGACCTGGGCTGGTGCTCCTAACTCTGGGGAGAGGGAGACTTCCCATGGCTGCAGGCTAGAGGCCCTGGACTCTGGAACAGGTCCATAGCGCAGGTTGGTCAGCTGAGCGGCTTCTTCGCCTGGGATTGCAGGGCGGCTTGGCCAGGCTCTGCCTGGCCTGTTCACCCCATGATTGCGGGTCAGCTCGGCCTGGCCTGTTCTCCCCATGATCGCTGGGCAGATCCACCTGGGCTCTTCGCCCCATGATCGCAGGGCAGCTTGGCTCCGGGCTCTTCACCCAGTGATCGCAGGGTGGCTTGGACCCGGGCAGGTGGTAGGGCGGCTTGGACCCGGGCAGGTGGTGGGGCGGCTTGGACCTGGGCAGGCGGCATCGGGTGTCGCCTGCTTAGGTTCAAGCCGCCTGATGCTGCCTGCTCGGGTCCCCATCTCAGCTTGGATCCGCCTGCGGCTTCGCTGCCCCCTGCTGCCTGCAACTTGGATTCCATGGGCCGACTGCAGCTTGGATCCCATGGGCCGCATAGGACCTCTGCCTGTGCCGCATGCATATGCAAATTTACCCGCCATCTTTGCTGGGTTAATTTGCATATCATTCCTGATTGGCTGTGGGCTTAGCGGAGGTATGGTCAATTAGCATTTTTCTCTTTTATTAGTGTAGATGGTTTTATTTTTAAAAATATGTGTTGTTCTGTTTTATTAACTACGTGGTTCAAGCACAGAATGTATTTCAGCCGATTCCATAAATACTGAAAGACAATCAAAGATTTGGAGAAATGTGTACAGCCAATCTCTGCCATAAAGCAACAGGGTATCAGGCATACATTCTGCTGTAAGAAAACCATCATTCTTCTTCTGTTAGGAGTACTTTGGGTAAAAGCATTTCCCATTCTATTTTATGCTATATTATTAATCAAGGTCAGTTTTATTTTCTGCAACAGTGTTGTGAGATAGAATCTTATTTCTTATTTCAAGTAGGGTTAAGTCTAATCAGCACTTAGATAAGAGGCTTCTGGGAGGAACATATATGTTTCAGGAAAATGAGTGAAGGATTGTATTATGTGTCAAGTCTGCTTCCCCCAGCCCTGTATTATAGTTGGACATTGTGTATTGAATAATGTATACTATAAAACCTGAGATGATGTCTACTAGTTCCCATTTCTGTTTAAAATATTAGGTTTGCCTTCTCCCTAATCTGATCAGAATAATACTTTTGCTTCATCTACTGTAGTTAGTTATGATATCTTCTGTATGATTAGAAAGCTCTGCTAACCCTCTTTTTAGCATCACTCATAATTCAATGGTAAATAATTCCAATCATAATACAACTTGTTATTTAGTAATTTCATGAATATAGTTAGTGGTGTAGTACAGATGAATAATAATCCATTACTCAGGATCTTCTTAAGCCATAAAACATATAGTCATTAAAAAATCAGGGGGTACGGCTCATTTGGAGATTAGCATAAGATAGCATTATGCCAAAATGGATGTTGCTTAGTTAGTTGTTTGGTTTTCCTTCCTCTTATTTAAAAATAAACATAAGAATAACTTTGCATGGCACAGAAATTGACACAAGCATTGAGAACTCTTTGCCTTCTTTGCTATCAGAACCTAGATCCAACATCTCTTATTTTTCTTCTGTGATCCGGACTTACCTTTTTATATGGTCACTAGAGGCCCAGTGCATGAAAATTCATTCATTGGAGGGGGGATCCCTCAGCCCGGCCTGCCCCCTCTCACAGTCCGGGAGCCCTCAGGGGCAGGAGGTGACCCAGCAATCAGGGGAAGGTGATGCCCCATCACACCTCTGCTGCTGCCACTGCTGGCACTGCAAGCCTCGGCCGGCCCTGGGTGGCTGGCAGCCACTATCCGAGGCTTGCCTGCGCCTTGGGCCAGCCTGGGCGGCTGGGGGCTGAGGAGACTGGGGGACTCTGGAGGCAGGTGCGTGGAGCAGCTGGGCCTACCTTGGGATAGGCCAGGCCTTGCCACACACCTGCCACCCCAGTGGGGATGAGAGGACTGGGCGCTGCCATCTTGTGGCTGTGGGCACCGCCATCTTTGAGGGTGTGGCAGTCAATTAGCATATTCCCTCCTTATTGGCTGTGGGTGCTGCCATCTTGAGGGCGGGGTAGTCAATTAGCATATTCCCTCCTTATTGGCTGCGGGCGCCACCATCTTTGTGATGGTGTGAGGGTCAATTAGCATATTCCCTCTTTATTAGATAGGATTACCACAACTTTGCCAGAGTATTAGTGCTACTCCAGTCTCTCTAACTACTAAATGTTTTTTGTTTTTTTTCTTACCTTCCAGAATTTTTAATTTCTTACTGGCTTGTTAAGAACTACTAAGTAGTATCTTTCTTCCTTTCTTATCATTTCTCTCCAGAGCAACACAATCTTTCTCACACCCTACTGCCTGTCTTCTAAATACATACACAGTCTTCTTTTTATGATTTGGATGAAACATATAATAATAGTTACTAGAATCTGATGGATTGTTTCAAAACATGTGTGAATTGTTATGGAAGCAGATGATTTATCCTAGGCACTACTGTAGTGGGCAAAGTATTATATATTTAGGTACTTATATTTATGTGTTAATTTTCATTTACTATATGTAAAACACTACATTTATCTTTTTTTTTTTTTTTTTTTTTGTAAGAGAACATTTATTGTGTAAATATAGAGGTAGAAAAAGAAATTCCTAGAAGAAATGGGCTTGGGAAACGCGTTATGGAGGTAAAGGAAGGGCCCTTGGAACTTGGGAGTGAGGGAGCTTATGGTAAGAGGCCTTGGGGGTGGGGAAGAGGAAGGGTGGGAAAAGACAGGGGCATGCTCCCAGGAGGGAGAGTGCACAGGGAAATCCTTCCTGAGGATTTTAAGGGTGGAGATTTTAGGGGAGATCCTAGGGAAGATCTCAGTAGCATATTGAGCAGTTTTTCATGTGTGTCCTTTCAGGGTTGTGGTCTCCACTGATTGATTGGCTGGCACCAGGGCAGGGGGTCATTATTCAGTGCAGCTTGTCCTGACATTAGCAGTGGCTGGTTTTTCTGTCTTTTGATTTTTATTGCAATACCAAAAGTATTGATTTTAAATCATTTGATTATAGAGTGGTTAATACTCTAGCCTTAATTAAAATTGAGTACCTAGTGCCATTTATGTATCAAAAACAAAGAAACTCTTTTGTGTATTTATAAATGCTAATGTAGAGATAGATTTACACTTCCTGCAAAACCAGTGTGGACCTCAGTATGAACTGGTTCAATTCATGAGAAAAATGCCTTCTATGGCATAACATATTTCTTAGTATAGAAAAGTCTTGGCTATATGAATCCTGGGAGAGATTTTTTCCCCTCACATTGCCTACTTTCCTTGATCTTTGAATACAAATTATGGTATTTTTAAAATGTATAAGTACTACCAGCAAAAGGATAGAAATGGTATTTAAAGAACAGTTATGAACAGCACAACAGCAACAGCCATTTGACAGGAATCCCTAACACTTGCCCTAGGGTGTTGAGATTAACCCAATTTGTAAAAAAGCTTTTCCTTGTTTAGAAATTAATGAGACCAGTTAAACTATACCAACCTAATTTTAGAAAGATAAATTATGAATGTTGGAATGAAAACAAAGCAGAAGAATTAGCCAACATTGGCAACATTATAGAAATTAATTTAAATTTGCATCAAGCCAGAAACTTATTGTTTGTGAATGATGAGGCTTCTGTATACTTTTGTATAACTGTAATGAGAAAGAATTATACTTACTTGATTAAGGACTGGCTTTGCTAATTGTGAAACTAGGATAAAAAAAAAAGTCTTTTTACTATAAGTTTCAGATATCTGTATTCATATCTGCCTATATCCCTTGCACAATACTCTAACTTTTTAAAAGAAAGTCTTTTGTCCATTGCTGTAGTCAGTTGAAAGTGATCCAAATTGAGTGAAGCTGTAACTTAGACAATTGTAGCAAAATATACTGATGCCTTAGTATATCTTTATATATAAAAAAAAAATCACCGAGTGTGTATCTGTTTCTTATTGCTGCTATAACAAATTACCACAATTTTAGTGGCTTAAAATAACACAGATGTATTATCTTACACTTCTAGACGTCAAAACTTTAAAATCAAGGTGCTGGCAGAGCTGTGTTCCTTCTGGAAGCTGTAGGGGAGTGCAATTGACAGAACGTTTGTGTCCTCCCCAAATTTATATGTGGAACTCTAATCCCAAAGGTGATGGTATTAGTTAATGTCGACTTTGGGAGGTGCTTAGGTTATGAAGGTGGAGCCCTCGTGAGTGGGATTAGTGCCCTTATGAAAGAGCCTGGAGAGAGGTCCTCTCCCCTTTCACCATGTGAGGACACAGTGGCCATCTCCGAACCAGGAAGCATGTCTCCACCAGATGTCAAACCTACCAGTACCTTGATCTTGGACTTTCCAACCTCCAGAACTGTGAGGAATAAATGTTTATTGTTTAAACCACCTCGTCTATGGAATTTTTGTTATAGCAGCCTGAACTGACCACACAGGTAAAGCCAGTTGATAATCATTTTCTTACCTTTTCCATCTTCTAGCAACAGCCTGCATTCCTTGGCTCCTGGCCTGTTGCTGGCTGCAATCCTGCCATTCCAACCGTAGCACCAGTTATCACCTTTCTTTCTCTGACTTTCTTACTTCTCTTTTCCATATCTTTGTGAATACGTTAAGCCCACTCAGATAATCCAGAATCTTTCCATCTCAAGAACCTTAATTTTATCACATCTGCATATATCCTTCTGCCATGTAGATCTTTATTGTTAAATCTCAATTATTGGGGATGCACTCTAATTGTTTAAATATAGATGTGAGACATGGAGCTGACTGGACTCAAATCCAGTAGAGGTTCTGGAATATGATATTTTTTTAAATTTACTGATTAGTAGAGGTTCTGGAACATGATTTTTTTAAAGTTACTGATTAGTAATTGCTCTGGGGTTAACACCACAGCATCAAGATTAAAACTTTTTTAGTTTTATGTCTCAGTAGATCACCTTGCCTCTCACTCTGCTCTTCTTATTGAGGCTATCATGAACTTTCTTTAAAAACAAAGATTTTTTGATTTGAGAGAAATAGAAACATTGATGAGAGAGAAACATCAACATCGATGGGCTGCCTCCAGGGATGGAGCCCGCAACCTGGGCATGCGCCCTGATGGGGAACCGAACTGGCCACCTCCTGGTGCATGGGTTGAAGCTCAACCACTAAGCCACACCACCCGGGCCTATCATGAACTTTCACTACCTTAAAACATCCTGGTTTCCTATCCATGCTCCCATCCTGTTTCTCATGAAGAGCTGAACCCCATCTTTTCAAAACCTAACTTCTCCATTTGTAGTCTGAAACCTGGTACTGCTCTTCTCCTGGGTCTGCATTTATAAATATTTGTAAGTCTTCTCTTTCAAACAAACAGACAGACAGATAAATCTTTCTTTCTATCTTTTCCCTGAAGCTACTCTTTCATCTAGTGAAGACTTAATTTCTTTTTAAATTTCTGCCTCCCTTTAAATAGGCATTCTCTGAGGGTCTGTCTGTAGTCCACTTTTTTCTTTTCTTGCTCTTTTCCTGGGAAATCCTACTTAGTCCCATGACTTCAACTATCACTGAGCCCTAATTTTTTTCCTGAAGATCAGCTGCTCTGTTCCACCTACCCATACATACCACTCAATATAGTAAAAAATAAACCCATTTTTTCATCATGTTCTACCCCCATCCTCCTATCCTTAAAAGATCAAGAGTGAACAAATCAAATACACTGTCTTTCCCATGTTGATTGATTTGATTACCATTTTCCTAGTCACCCAGGGATACGTTAGACAGAAATAGTTGTGAGGCTAGCAAACATCCAGAGTTATTGCAATCTGAGTCAGGATTGCAAAAAACTTTAAAGTATGTAAGCTTCCTTGCCCTCAAACGCCGTAGCTTGCTTTTAATGTGCCTAACCAATCTAATGCATTTTCCTGATTACATGCAGGTCTGCAATTAAGGCGTTGCGTCCTGGAGGGTTACTTGTGTACTCTACATGCACACTTTCCAAAGCAGAAAATCAGGATGTGATCAGTGAAATTTTAAATTCCTGCCGTGATATCATGCCTGTGAACATAGAGGAAATGGCAAGGACTTGCTCCCAAGACTTCGCATTTGCTCCCACTGGCCAGGAGTGTGGGCTCTTGGTGATTCCAGAAAAGGGCAAAGCGTGGGGCCCCATGTACGTAGCCAAATTGAAAAAATCATGGACAGTATGAACTTGGTGATGTGCAATTTACTATTGTCAATGTACTATTGTATTTATTTTTCTGGACTCTCTACTTGTGAACATTTAAATAATTACGGAGTCAGTTTCCCTGGATGTTTTGGAATCCTACTTAGTACTCTAGCATCTCAGAGTTTAGGCTTGAGAATTTTCCAGGTGTATATATTTTTCCTAGAAATACATCCACAGCAGTGATTTAAGGTGGTGCAGATGGTGTTTATTCTGTATAATAAAATTGCTTTTACTTGGCATTTTGTAGTTAAATTAATCTACATGGTTTTGTGCATAGGATGTTTAGAAGTACATTCTTTCCATGAGGTTGGTACTTTGAACCTTTAAAAATGCACATTTGCTGTCCCTTTTATAATTTTTCTCCTTATCAAATATACAGATTCTTTGAGAGTTTTCTTCCCCCTTTTTCTTAAGAACTGATTGGTATTCTGAGACTAACTTCTTAAGCAGCTCTATTTCTAGTTCTAGCAAAATATGTTTCCTTCTTAAGTTGTTTTTTGTTAAGGACTGTCTTCTGTTTACTGCAAAGGTCAGTGACTCTACTGACACCAGCTTTATTTCTCCACGTTTTTGTATTCACAAATACAAATTGAAAGGGGGAATTATGTTGAAAGGCCATTAGAAGAGCAGATTCACATGCACATGTTTGACTTTCGACATTCAGCTTGTAGAATAATGGAGTCTATCCAGCAGACTATAAAGCAAGTGCTTGAAACAAAACCAGAATGATTAATAACTGCAATAACTGAACTATATTTGGAGAGTTTTGTTACATAATTGCAGTTATAATGAGCACCACTGAATCTGATTATCTTACAGTTGCAATCTGGAGGGGCTTTTTATTTCACTCTGTTATGAAATGTTATAAGAGAGTATGATGTCACATGTTAATGCACAAGAGGGAGATGCGTAATGAGAGTGGATTATACTATTACCAAAACCCAATACATTTACTAAGTGGCTCTCCCTGTTTATATATATCTTGGGAATGTTGTACACATTTCTGTATATGTACTTAGAGTTTTAGTTTCAGGGTGGATCATGTGTTTTCTCTAGAAATTGCTTCACTTAGAGTCTAAACATATTTTTCCAACTGTTAAGAAAAAGTATACACACTTCAAAAGATTATATCATTTTGGAAATATGCATTAAAAAACCCCACCTCTGACTATATAAATATAAAATTCTGCTGAAGTTGAATATTTTTGAATTGTTTATTCTATTCTGTTCACGTAAATAGACTACCTATTAACTTTTTATTTTTATTTTGCAAGCATAT
Organism: Eptesicus fuscus; assembly: GCF_027574615.1. Lineage (NCBI taxonomy): Eukaryota > Metazoa > Chordata > Mammalia > Chiroptera > Vespertilionidae > Eptesicus > Eptesicus fuscus. The sequence goes on along the minus strand of NC_072475.1, from coordinate 85,897,717 downwards.
ATAACTGGGTTACTGTAACTGGGAAGTCTGAGGAAGAATGTTTATTCTATACCTTCATTCCATTAATCTTTTTATTTTTTTAGAATGCTTCATGAATTTGCATGTCATCCTTGCACAGGGGCCATGCTAATCTTCTCTGTATCGTGCCAGTTTCAGTATATGTGCTGCTGAAGCGAGCGCAACCATTTTTTTCTTTATATCTATTCAATATGTCTAAAGGAAAGCTGGATCTCTTAGATTCAATCAGATATACTGAGTTAATAAAGAAGATTAATGATAATGGAAAAATATATTTGTTTGTATGTGTGTGCTTATTAATTTTTTTCAATATGAAATCCTGTCTTTAGATACTATAGGTTTAAAAAGTGCATTCATTCTGAGTAGGTTAATCACAAAGTAAAATTCCACAGTGCACTTTATTGAATGTCATTATTTCACCAACACAATGCCATGAAGCCTATTCTGAGTACTTAGTGTGCCATTGGATTAGACCTTCCTATGATTACTTCAAAAATGCAACTACATATGTGTATATAAATATCTCACTTTATTATTAACAATCATTATAATGAAACAGCTGACCTATATCTATTGACCACTAAATATTTGATTAAGTATATATAACTTTAAAAAAGATAGATAGCTTTTTTGATCTTTTAAACAGTCTCAGGAGTGATCATTGTAACTACCTTTTGTAGATGAGAAAACGAAGCTCAGTGCTATTCTTGGGTCCAAGATTAAAACTCGCTTCAAAGGTCAGGCCCTTGTCCCTTTCTGCACTATGCTGTCTCACAGGATATCTAATCTAATAATAGACAAATATGCAAATTGACCATACCTCCGACACACCCACAAGCCACGCCCACCAGCCACGCCCACCATCCAATCAGAGCGAGTATGCAAATTAACCCAAACCAAGATGGCTACAGCCACAGAGAGCAAGGTTTCCTAGGTAACAGAGGAGGCCAAGCTTTCCGCCTGCCATTTCCAGGCCTAAGCCTCCACTCAAGCTACAAAGTTTCAATTATAGAAGGTAAACAAATTCAAACAAATGGCGGCAGAATGGAGCTTGAGAGAGCAGGCCAGGGTTGCCGGCGGCAACAGGGGAAGCAAAGCTTTCCACACACCCTGGCCGGGCTCACCTGCTTAAGGCAACAAAGTTTCAATTATAACCCCAACACAATGGCTGCGGCCTAGGAGGGAGCCCCAGGCTTGGCTTGGCTCCGTTCCAGGCTACAAAGTTTCAATTGTAGAAGGAAAATAAATTCCAGATACCAGGGCCTCCGCTTGGGTTACCAGGGGGCATGGCCGGCCTGCAAACCACCACAGGCCCCTCGCTCAGGCCGCCCCACACCCACCTGATCTGGGACGCCCTTCAGGGCAAACCAGCTGGCCCCCACCCCTGTACCAGGCCTCTATCCTATCTAATAAAAGAATAATATGCAGATTGATCATCACTGCAACACACAATATAGCTGCCCCCATGTGGTCAAAGATCCTGCCCCCATGTGGACACAAGATGGCCACCACAAGAATGCCAGCAGGAGAGGGCAGTTGGGAGGCACCCGGCCTGCAAGGGAGGGCAGTTGTGAGGGATCAGCCCTGCAAGGGAGGGCAGTTGAGAGGGACCAGGCCTGCAAGAAAGGGCAGTTGGAGGTGATCAACCCTCCAGGAGAGGGCAGTTAGGAGTGACCAGGCCGGCAGAGGAGGGAAGTTGGGGGCAAATAGGCTGGCAGGGGAGCTGTTAGGCATCAATCAGGCTGGCAGCAGAGTAGTTAGGGGGTGATCAGGCTGGCAGGCAGAAGTGGTTAGGGCCAATCAGGAAGGCAGGCAGGCAAGCAGTTGGGAGCCAGCAGTCCTGGATTGTGAGAGGGATGTCCGACTGCCCGTTTAGGCCCGATCCCACTGGGATCGGGCCTAAACGGGCAGTCGCACATCCCTCAAGGGGTCTCATATTGGAAAGGGTACAGGCTGGGCTGAGGGAGAACCCCCCTCTGTGCACGAATTTCGTGCACCGGGCCTCTAGTAGGTTATAAGAACCCTCAGGGTTACCCACTGGCTTTACCCTTATTCTCCATTGCTCAGTTTTCTAAAGCAATTCCCTATCCACAGGTCATCTAAGGGTTAGTCAATATTTGTGTTTTTTTTTAACCCCAAATATTTCAGGGTGTGTTCTAAAGAAGTACTTCTTGTGATTGTCATACCCAGAAATATCCCAAGGACATACTCTGTGCCTTCCTTTTCTTTGCAGATGCTGAACTGAAGAATAGAAATTTGGAGCAGCCTTGCAATGTCAATTGAAAAGCAAGGAGTAATTGATATTACTTTCTGTGGCATTGAGTTACTTTCAAAATAGCTTTATAAAAATTTAGGTTGCTTACCAACACATTAACTTCTCTCTGCCATCAGCACACTGAACAGCCACTAGTTTCAGAAATAGACTATGAATAAATGTAATGCATTTAAATGGTGTGTACTGAATTTTTAAAGCATCAGATACTATCTGTGGTTTGGAATCAAGGCAGTCTGCAGTCCTTTTATCCAATTATATATATCCATCTAGCCTTATGCTCAAGATTGCATGTTATCCCCTTAGCAGTATTGTGAAAAATATCCTTTTATACAGGGTGAGTAGACATAAAATAATAGAGACCAGACCACTGGCTATGCAACTAAATTAAATTATCGCAAATCTAATAGGCCCTTACCCAACTAGGCTGTATCTTGGGAGATAAGCATCAGATAATCTGCATAGGCTAATGTAACTCATCTGGAAAACAAAGAAAATATTGGAACCAATAGCAACACTTTTATTAGATACCTGGAAGTCCTTTGATGCAATTGAATGGGCTACTTGTATTATGTGCTAGGTAAATTTGACTTTGGGGACAAATATAACAGCACAATTTATTTTCAACCCATTTATATGGTTCAAATCAATGGTTTATAGTCTCCCTTACCTTATTACTGCATTATGGAGGGAAGAAAGGATGGTGCCCATGACTGATGCAACTCTTCAGGCTGACATTGAGCTATGATATCACCCAGGTCCCATGGGTATCTGAAGGGTATTCAGATGAAAGTTCATAAGTTAACTAATATCTGCTGATAATCTACTTTCCGTTCCAAAAGCCCTAACAACATCTGTCCTGAAAACATTAAAAGTAATGTCATAATTTGAAGTGGCTTCAGGCTACAAAATTATTGGGTGTGAATCAGAAATACTATTTTTACAAATGAATGTTTTCATATTTTTCAAGTAAATACCCAGTAGAGGAATTGCTAGATCATATGGTAGCTATATTTTTAATTTTTAAAGGAACTTCCATACTGTTTTCCATAGTGGCTGTATCAATTTACATTTTATATACCTGAAATTTATATAATGTTATTAACCAACTAGAGGCCTGGTGCAGGAAATCCGGGATCCCTCTCACAATCCTGGACCACTGGCTCCTAATCGCTCACCTGCCTGCCTGACCGGTCACCCCCAACTGCCCCCCTCTGCTGGCCTGGTTGCCCCTCACAGCCCCCCTACCCCCACCCCCCCAGCCTGGTCACACCACACAGCCTGCTTGTTCAGTCATTTGGTTGTCCCTCACTAACCCCCCTGCTAACCTGGTCGTAGGCAGCCATCTTGTGAGGACAGGAGGGTTAATTTGCATATTACCTCCTTAGTATATAGGCCATTACTTCAATAAATTTAAAAAAAGAAATACTATTTTGATAGAATAGTTTCTATTCATATTATTGTATGACATTTAAAATAAATTAAAAAAAGAATTGATTTGGGATTCTCATTAGGAAATGCTTAAACAATAGAGTAAAAAAAAAAAAAAAAAAAAAGTAAAAATTGACCTGTAATTCAGTAGTAAGGTTTTTAAGAAAATAGGTTTCTCCGGGTGAGACCATGCGTCCCTGGATCCGGATGAGGCCTCGTGCACCTAGGCCCGGGTGAGCCCAAGTGGCCCTGGGTCTGGGAGAGGCCAAGCGTCCCTGGGTCCGGGTGAGACCATGTCGCCCTGGATCCGGATGTGGCCTCGTGCACCTAGGCCCGGGTGAGGCCACGTGCCCCTGGGTCTGGGAGAGGCGAAGCGTCCCTGGGTCCGGGTGAGACTATGTGTCCCTGGATCTGGGTGAGGCCTCGTGCACCTAGGCCCGGGTGAGCCCAAGTGGCCCTGGGTCTGGGAGTGGCCACACGTTCCTGGGTCTGGGTGAGACCATGTGTCCCTGGATCCGGATGAGGCCTCGTGCACCTAGGCCCGGGTGAGCCCAAGTGGCCCTGGGTCTGGGAGAGGCCAAGCGTCCCTGGGTACGGGTGAAGCCAGATCCTGGGTCCGGGTGAGGCCATGCGCCCCTGGATCCATCCGGGTGAGGCTGGGTCCCAGGCCCGGGTGAGACCACGCGCCCCTTGGGTATGGGTGAGGCCACGTGCCCCTTAGTCTGGGTGACGCCGTGCCCCTGGGTTCGGCCGAGACCAAACCAGAGGGAGTCGGACCTCCGTTACCACCATTTGTCCACCATCCAGAGCTGAGGGGTCAGTGCTGACATGTACACATAAGGAACTACTGGACATCGAAATTGGGTCTCAAAAGAACTGTTGGTCCAGGGGGAAGCTCGCTACAGATTGATTCATTTGCCTGTCAGCATAAATATTATTGCTCGTCTCACATTCAGTTCTTATTAGTATATATCTAGTGACATATGATCTCGTTCATCTAGAGGAAATGATGAACAACATAGACTGAGGAACAAGAACAGAACCAGAAGCAAGGAGGCATCGATCGGACTATCGGGCCTCAGAGGGAGGATAGGGAAGGGTAGGGGGAGGGTTGGGGGAGGGGGAGAGTTCAACCAAAGGACCTGTATGCATGCATATAAGCCTATCCAACGGTTAAGTTCAACAGGGGATTGGGGCATGCGTGGGGAGAGGGGTGGGATGGGAATGGGGGGATGAGGACAAATATGTGACACCTTAATCAATAAAGAAATTTAAAAAAAAAAAAAAAAAAAAGAAAATAGGTTTCATTAAATCTAGGGAGGAAGAAAGCCTGGTAGAGTGTATACTTATTTCTTTATTTATTTTTTAAAATCTTTATTGTTGAAAGTATTATATATGCCCTCTGTTTCCCCCATGTACCCATTGTAGCCCACCTCCACCCCCTGCACCAGATCGTCACCATCCCATTGTTTGTGTCCATGCATTATGCATATAAGTTCACTGATTTCTTCCCACCCACCCACTCACACCTCACCACCTGCCCTCCTCCCCCCACCTTCCCTCTGAGACTAGAGTGTATACCTCCTTAAAATTTAATTGGCTCAATCAAATATTAACTCCATACCTTTCTGTAACTTTTCATAAATTAAGTAATTTCCTCAATCATGTGAGACCATACAAGTCATGATGAGATTGTGCAAAAACATATGCTACCTTAGAAAAAGGACTATTTTCCTCACTGGAAGCTATTTGATAGAATACGTCATGACTAAATTAAGCTTGCTATGGCTTGTCAAAAGGAATTTTCTGCTGTATATTGCTGTGGAAGAGCCTATTATACACAAATAACTATTCAACCTAACAGATTCAACAAAGTCAAAATGTATAGCCTATTGAAAAATCAAAAACAGGACTATAGCTCCCAGCTATTCCCTAGTTCTTAAAAATAAGTAGGAGTAAAATTACACATATTAACAAGAATGAATAAATGTAAGAGAGATTAGCATTGGTGACAGGAGAAAAGAGAGACTGGGCTTATTCCAGTTTATAATTAAGTTATAGAGAGACTAGTGGCCCAGTGCATGAAATTCGTGCATGGGGGTGGTGTCCCTCAGCCCGGCCTGCACCCTCTCCAATCTGGGACATCCCTCTCGCATTCTGGGACCACTGGCTCCTAACAGCTCACCTGCCTGCCTGCCTGATCGTCCCTAACCACTCTGCCTGCTGACCTGCTCATCCCCAACTGCCCCCCCTGCCAGCCTTCTCACCCCCAACTGCCCCCCTTGCCAGCCTGACCGCCCCCAACCACCCCCCCCTGCTGGCCTGCTTGCCCCCAACTGCCCTCCCTTCCTGGTCTGATCGCCCCTAACTGCCTCTGCTTTGGCCCCGCCACCATGGCTTTGTCCTGAAGGCCGTCTGGAAGGTCTCCCGGTCTAGTTAGCATACTACCCTTTTATTATTATAGATTCCTCATTTACTCACCTAAACAAGATGTTAATAACTTTCCAAAATGGTAAACCTTTCTGCCCTTCTTATTTCTCAGTAATACACTGACTTGAGGGGTGGAAGAATTGAGAGGACTGAAGAATTTGTACTCATTATTTGTTAGTGGGAAGGATTACTGTCCGTTTGTAGCTCAGAGCTGCCAACTCGTAAGAAAAGGAAAGTGGGGACATGGTAGTGGCAAGTAGCATGATGCTACTGGAAATTGTTTTGGGTGATGTGTGATATTTTTAGACATGATTAGCCAACATAACTAGCTATACCACATTTCCACATTGATAGACATCTGTCTTGACTTAATCATAAAAAAATGTGTAAGTCTTAAATTATAACAAGTGTGTTTAGTAAATTCAACAGATATACACAAACTACCTATGCTCCTTAATAAAAAGATTTCTTTATTCATATATTCTAGTACAGATAATCTCTGTTACATTTTCCTTATGAAGCTAGAGCTGTGCCCATAGATGCAATATTTTTAGCTATCTAGTTAACTTGACCACATAGAGTTAACTCAGGCTCCTTTTCCATCCCTCAGTATTGAGTTGAAGCAAGTTGTTAGTTTCAGAAGAGGTGGTTTTTATAAACCAAGGGAGTGGTTCTGAAGAGGTTTAAGTGGGAACTGGAATATCACTCGGGAGTAGGGTCTGGAATGAGTCAGTCAAACATGTTTCAGAAGTGAAGGACACTATGATAGCCTGAAGGGTTTAGGATACTGGAAGGACATTACAACCCCCAACAAGGTTTATGTGTTCATATGCCTGGTCACACCCTCTGTATTCACTGAGGATGTTAGTGTCTAGCTCATATCTTCTCCATTGCAACTCCTGCCACAGGCTGAATTGAACACCTCTATGAAAAACTTGTCCAATAGCCTACCTTCCTGATTCTCCCTCAGTGGCTCTTGTCTCCAGTGTCTTCAGCAACTCACACTCCTGGGTATTCCTTAGAACTTGGCATTGTCTGGAGCCACACTCTCAATTGACCTTTTCTACATGTTGGAAATTTTTTATCTGCCCTGTCCAGTATGGTAGCCATTGCAAGTGAGATATTACCTCACACTTGTCAGAATGGCTGTCATCAAGAAATTAACAAGCAACAAGTGTTGTCAAGGATGTGGAGAAAAGGGAACCCTTGTGCACTGTTGGTGGGAACACATTTTGGTGCAGCCACCATGGAAAGCAGTATGGAGTTACCTCAAAAAATTTAAAGATGGCCCAGCTGGTGTGGCTCAGTGGTTGAGCATCAACCCAGGAACCAAGTGGTCACTGGTTCAATTCCCAGTCAGGGCACATGCCCGAGTTGCGGGCTCAGTCCCCTGTGGGGGAATGCAGCCAATTGATGTTTCTCCATCATTGATATTTCTATCTCTCTACCCCTCTCCCTTCCTCTCTCTTTAAAAAATCAACAAAACATTTAAAAAATTAAAAATGGAACTTCCTTATGTCCGAGTGTTTGCAAAACACTAATTAGAAAGAATATATTTACCCCTACGTTCATAGTAGTGTTATTTACAATAGCCAAGATTTGGAAGCAACTCAAGTGCCTATCAGTAGATGAGAAGATAAAAAAGCTGTGATCCATTTACACAATGGAGTACTACTTGGCCGAAAAAAGATGGAAATCTTACTATTTGTGACAGCATCGAGGGACCTGGAGAGTATTATACTAAGTGAAATTAGCCAGTTAGAGAAAGACAAGTACCATATGACTTCACTTATATGTGGAATCTAATGAACAAAATATACTAACAAACAAAGTGGAGAAAGACTCATAGATACAGAGAATAGACTGAGAGCTGTAATAGGAGTGGGGTTTGGGGCTAGGTGAGAAGGGTTAATGGATTAAGCAAAGGAAAAAAAGAAAGACTCATGGACACAGACAACAGTATGGTGATTACCATATGGGGAGAGGTAAAAATGGGAAAAGGCGGGGGGGAAAATGATGATGGAAGGAGATTTGACTTACAGTGGTGAACACATAATACAATATACAAATGATGTATTATAGAACTGTTTACCTGAAAATGAATTTCATTAACTAATGTCACTCCAATAAATTCAATAACAAAAAAAGAGAAATTAAAAAAACAAACAAAGAAAGCATCCCAAACTTATTGTTTGGGATACTATTTAAGTAACGGGCCACATTTTTTACTCTATAATTAGCTAGAGTTCTGCTAGAGAACCTGATGTTATTTTTTATCTAATTGTTCTAGATATTTAAAAGTATAGTCTTGTTGTTACAATACCCCTATGTGAAAAAGGTATATTTTAGGCTGTACTGTTTAGTTTTTCCATAGAAATTTGAAATAATAGTGAAACTATTTTCAAAAGCTTGTGCATTAGACTCAGAGTTGTAAATGAATAGAGAATCCACTATATTATGGGCATGCTTAGTCATGCATACAGTGTGGGAAAATTTCAAAATGAAATAGGCTCAATAATAAGGTTGGAATGCCAATGGATAAATTCGTAATTGTCTTCTGGAGGATACTTCAAACCCACAAGGAATATCCAAGGGCAGAACAGCAGACAAGAATGTCTTAAAATAGAAAAAGAAATTGTACTTCAGCACATCAAGGACAGTCAAAAATAGATTATTAAAGCAGCACTTGCAGAAACTATAAAAAAATCTTATTCTATATAAACTTATCAGTTACTCCAGAGTGTTTTTTTTTCTCTTTTTGAAATGTGAAAATTAATATGATTCAGAAATACTTGTACCTTCAACTTGATCTATGACATTAAATGGGTCTTGGACTTTCTAAACCTTGGTTGCCTTATTTTTTAAGTAAAAGGTTATTTTTAAGAAAATTGAGTATATTTTGAGACATTACTCTATTTCAGGCATTGTTTTAAGTATTTACATACTTGTTATTTTATGTACTCCAATCTCTTTTTTTCCTAAAACTTCTCTAACTGTAACTGAGTTTGAGGTAAAGGGCTAACTCTGTTTACAAAAGTCAAGAAGGAAAATAGTCAGTAGTGGAGACCAAAGCAGATCTAAGAGGAGTTGATAAATAGAAGAGCAAGTCTGAGTAGGCAATGGGGCTGATTAGGGAGAAGCAGACAGAAGGGCCTAGTTGGAGAGGACAGCTGCCCGCTTTAGTTCATATTCTTGGCAATTAACATTCATTTTGCTAAACTGGCATTCCTATTAAGCCAACATGCCAGCAAGCCTGGTTGCTTCTGTTTATTTTTTTGCAGAAAACCAGTCTTTGTTTCCAAGCATGATGTTTTTCACTCTTATTACCTCACACTTTAGTAATATAGGTACCCCTTATTAAAAGCAAACAGTCTCTGAGGCCTCAGTGTTTTATCAACTATTTAAAACAGAATGGTATGTTAAGTTTCTATGTGTATAGTTTTATACAACTCTAAAGCCCACAAAACCTTATAAGGTTTTTAAAAGTTGAAATTAACAGAATTAATTTAACAACTCAGATGATACTGTCCTGTTGAAACTCTAGTACCACTTGAAATCCAAGCATGGTACTTATTATACAGGGCTTTGGAGTTCAGCCTATCTCAGCTACCATGCATCATATAATCTCTCACTTCTTTCACCAATTTTCTCTCTTTGGACTGTAGGGGAAAAAAACACCTTCATTTTTGAGGCATCCTATTTGTCTCCAACTTTTCATGAGTACAGAATTTATATATTAAGAACACTTTTGGGGATTTTAAATTATTATGTAACAGACATTAAAATAGTACTGCTTGATTTAACTAGATGATAACAGAAACATCTTTAGGACTGTAATATTATTGTAATCATCTAGATGATGCAGAGTATGACTACATCTTATTTTTTAAATTTAGAATAGCTTTAAATGGAATATAAAATTACCCAAATTCTTATAGGGAGCTCAGTTACATGAGAATTATCTGAGAACCATCAAGTCCATGAGCTTCAGTCTGAGAAACATTTATCTGGTCTTTATAAACACTCCCGAATAGGAAAATGTGGAGTCTACTCTGACAAGTATGTCTCAGAGGGTTTGCCAGGAGAAAGAAAGCACAGGGAAGTCATAATTTGAATAAAAGGAAAAACATATTTTGTACACAGCCTTTCCTTACAAAAGTTTCTTTCCAAGCCAGGGACATTTTTCCTTGCTAATGGAAAAGGTGGTCATGTAATTTATTGTACAACCAGGATATGTTTGAGAGTGTAAGGGCAAGCTATTAATGATGGACAACCAGCCCTAACCGGTTTGGCTCAGTGGCTAGAGCGTTGGCCTGCGGACTGAAGGGTCCCAGGTTCAATTCCAGTCAAGGGCATGTACCTTGGTTGCAGGCACATCCCCAGTAGGGGGTGTGCAGGAGGCAGCTGATCAATGTTTCTCTCTCATCGATGTTTCTAACTCTCTATCCCTGTCCCTTCCTCTCTGTAAAAAATCAATAAAATATATTTAAAAAACTAATGGACAACCAGTGTAACTAGGACTATCATGGGCACACAGATCAGGTGGTCTCCCCAAATGAGCATGGGGCAGGGTGAGGGTGGACACTCATTCATTTGAATAGATCAATAGCTCTCATGCTTCGTGAGAAGGGCTGGTGTCCTTCCCGCACACTTTCCTACAGTCCCCTTTCTGCAGAAATAAGATGCTCCCCCATCTGGATGACTTCTTTTCCACTTCTCTGCCTGAAATCTAAAGCATGAGGATCTCCTTTTAATCAACAGCTCAGATGCTACACTCCAAGCACTCTCTAATGACTTGACTCTGATGTTATTTTTTAAGGAGCTTTGACAAGATCCCAGCTGAGATAATTGATAGCCAAAATGAATAGTCTCAGCTAGGGCAGTGGATTTCAAACTTCTGTAAAACAATGTGAATCACATTTGCAAAATGACACACACATGCAAACCCATAGACATTTCTATTCCACAATATTCTTAAACTTAAGATATACCTGCCCATATGGAATTTTTTTTTAAAAAAATGGTGTGACTCATTCAGTTGAATTCATGACCCACTAATGGTTTGTGGTTTGCAGTTTGAGACCACTGCTAACCAGCCATTCCCTTCTGTGTGAAGTTAAGTAAAAGGGCACATAACTGTACTATGTTAATTGATTTCCATGTGTCCTTACAGAACTTCTATGTACTCTTTTGTTCTTGGTTTAAGTAAGAGTCACTTTCAAAACATTAAAAAAACAACACAAAACACACCTAATGACATGGTGCATTATGTCATTCAAAGTCCTCCCCATGTAAGGACCCTTATTATGAACTTCTGTTAGATTTCAATGAATGTTTTGAGCTTAGGAAGCCTATGTAAATTAATGTTTTTTCCCCTCATTTTGCTTGGGTGGTGAGAACCATAGCTAAATACTATCATCAGTTGCAGCAGGTATTTTTATCTCCCTTCACATACCCATTCTCCATATGGCTTTTATTCTCCCTTTATCCTCCTTTTTTGATAAAATGATCATATTGTGGAAGATGTACTGGCTAAGGGAATATGTACCAGAGTTAAACAGCTGAGTTTGTCATGTTAGGCAAGTTACTTAACCTCTTTGTATCTTAATTTTCTCATCAGTAAAATTAGGATAATAATAATATCTATATAATGTAAGTTTTGTTATAGCTAAATAAGATAATAATTTTAAATTCTTAGAACATTGCTTAGCCTATAATAAGGGGATAATGAATGAAGCAATTACCAGTGCCATCTAAGGTCTTTAGAAGCGAATATACAATTAGTTAAGGTTTCCTATTTCCCAGGGTTACAGAATCAGACAAGTCCCATAAACACCTGAGTGAGCATATAAATGTGTCCCTGCATCTCATTTTATAAATGTCCCTTTGTCAAATGAAAACAGATGAATGTTTTGTCTTGGACTCTTGAGGCTGGGTGATTCCACCTTACCTCTTACTTACTCCTTCATTATATTTATGTCTGAGTTTATTTTCCCATCATTATGCAAGAAGCTTGAGGGTCAGGGACTGTCTTATTAATTTTTGGATTCCCCTGGCACTTCATTCAGTGTTTTCCTATAGTAGGTGTTTCATAAATCTTTAATAAAATTTATTAATTAAACAGGTTCCTTTCAATGTCAATAAAGCAAAAACAATCTCAGTAAAAAAGGAGTGAAAATCCCCACAGAGTTTGATGAATGCACAGAGAATTTGATATTTAGAACATTAGCTGACACCATGAGACCAAAGGAGAATGCTCAACTTTCGTATCAGCCATGTTTAAGAACATGGGCTTTGTTAGTAAATCTGGATACAAAAACCTTTCTCTATCACTTCACAGTTATGCAAACTTGGGCAAGTTATATAACTCCTTTAAATGTGAGATCCTTTACACTAAGGACAGTTAAAAGATCATGAATTTAAAGTGCTGAGCACAATGTCTTATATATAAAAAAACAGATGTATTAAGTTTTCTTTTACTGTGTCATAAATTATTGCAAACTTAGCAGCTTAAAAAAACAAAAATTTATTACCACAGTTTTCATGAGTCAAGAGTTAAGCATATTTTCATTGGGCCGTCTGTATATGGTTTCAAATGGCTAAAATGAAGGTATAAGCCATGTTTAGAGATTTGCCTAGGGAGAGATGTACCTCTAAGCTCCCTTAGATTATTGGTGTAATTTTTATGCTAGCTGTCGCCTCAAACCACTCTCAGCAGCTAGAACTCACTGATAGATTCTTGTCACATGGCCCCCTCCATAAGCCCTCTCACTCTACGAATTGTTTTAAAATAATTCTTTATTGTTGGAAGTATTATATGTCACAGTTTTTCCCCCATTGACTCCCTTCAGCCTGCCCCTGCACCCCACCCTAGGCCTTCAGCACCCTATTGTCTGTGTCCATGGGCTATGCATATATGCATACAAGGTCTTTGGTTGATTACCTCCCACCCACCCACCCATCCTCCCCCACCTTCCCTCTGAGATTCTGCACTCTGTTCCATGCTTCCATGTCTCTGGATCCACTCTGTTCATCAGTTTATTTTGTTACTTAGATTCCACCTGTATCACTCTATGAATCTCTTAATCTCTTCCTTCAGGAAAGTCTCCCAGTCCCTGCAAGTACTCACTTGATCAGGTCAGACCCACCTAGCATAATCTCCCTTCTGATGAACTCAGAGTCACCTATAAGTAAACCAATAGTGGGAAGAATATTCCATCATAGTCTCAGTTTTGTCTCACACTCAAGAAGAGAAAATTATATAAGGGTGTGGGTCATAGGCGGTGGTAATCTTAGAATTCTGCCTAACACAAGAAGTAATTTCAGATCCTCTCTAAACAAGCATTTAACTTTTGGGAAACAAGTGACTAAAAAGAGAGAGTCACATTTGATTCCACCATCCCACACTCAGTGAGAATTTATACTCTAGTGAGTATAAGATGAGAGGCTTGTGGCTGATGTACTCTCACTGTAGGCCTTTGTTACTGTGAACATTTTGTCACTCTCAGTCTGCCTCTACTATTTATATACACATATTAATTAGATAACATGGCCCTTATCTACTTAATCTAGGGTGCTAAATTGAAGATCCAGCACTTTTTTTTCTAAGATTGGAGGAAAAGCTGGATATATTAGATTTATTGGTAGCTTGTAGATCCCCAATATAGCAGTTTCCTAAGAGACTTTTCAATATTTTATATGCTATTTACATTTAATACTCTGTTTCTAGACCCAAAATTTAATAAAGAAACCACCTTAGTATATTGTTCCTAGTACTATTATTATTATCTAGGACACCTTGAGATAACCAACGAGAGAAATATGATTGAAATGGTAAAGAGTTAGGAAGATATTGGTTCTCTCTTTCCTTTTAAAATCTGTACTGTACCAAGTTGTTTAGACAGAAAATTTGTTATAACTTTCAGTTGAATTATAGTCAACATTGTAGAAAGGACAAAATATTAAATTACCTTTATTATCAATAAGTTTTCAATCCAGTTGTAAAGGTAAGTTACAAACGTGAAGAGTTAAGTGTCTGTAGAAGGCAGTATATAATTATAAGCCAAATGAATAGAGAGTGTTAAATAATGGAGTTATAGACTAGCGATGTCAAAGATGGCTATGGGAAGTGAGGACCACAGCTAAAACTACAGAGATGGGCAGGGTGTCGCCAGATGGAGGGAATAGAAGGGGATGTTCCAGGAGGTTGGGATAACATGAGCAGATGTGTACACAGTGAAATATATTGGTGGCAGTCTGGCTGCAGTCCACAGTTCAACTACATGAATGGGAAGAGATAAAGTAGAAAATGTAGATATTATTTGAATCCTCAAATATGAATCCAAGGATTTTGGACTTAATTCAATAGGCAATGGCAATCCTTTGGCCTTTATTTCAGAAGATGAATGCCACACAGTAATATTGAATAAGTGTTCTTAGATAAAAAGAATGAATACATACTAAACATACTATTTTAAGGAGAGTAATAATTGGGGGAAGGTTGAATTGGAGAAAAGAGAACATTTTTAAAAAATATATATTTTATTGATTTTTTTACAGAGAGGAAGGGAGAAGGAGAGAGAGAGTTAGAAACATTGATGAGAGAGAAACATTAATCAGCTGCCTCCTGCACGCACCCTACTGGAGATGTGCCCACAACCAAGGTACATGCCCTTGACCAGAATCAAACCTGGGACCCTTGAGTCCGCAGGCCAACGCTCTATCCACTGAGCCAAACCAGTTAGGTCAGTGGTCGGCAAACTCATTAGTCAACAGAGCCAAATATCAACAGTACAACGATTGAAATTTCTTTTGAGAGCCAAATTTTTTAAACTTAAACTTCTTCTAAAATAGACTCTCCCAGGCCACGGTATTTTGTGGAAGAGCCACACTCAAGGGGCCAAAGAGCCTCATGTGGCTCGTGAGCTGCAGTTTGCCAACCACGGGGTTAGGGCGAGGAAAGAGAATATTGCTCTGGTCTATATAACACTATGGATCTGAGAAATGGCCTATGGAGTCATAGAATCTGACTTAGGTCATATCATAGCAATGGGACTTCAAAAGGAGGTATAGAAGGAAAGGAATAATTAATAGGATTTGAAGACTAATTAGGTATGGGGAAGGAAGAAAGAAGAGAACTAAAAATGACTGGATTTCCAGCCTGGCTATTAAGAAATGATGGTAGTACTTCATAGTTTTCCTGGGTGTAAAATAAGGTAATGAGAGTATTTAACTCATAGTAAGCACACGTTTGTATTATTATTGTTATATATATAAAATGTCTAGCACAGTGCTTGAGTGCTTGTTGGTTTCTAGTAAAATAATTTTAAAATTGTTATGACCATATTTTTTAATTCACAAGCCCCAAACCCATTAAGCTCTGAAACTATATTTTTTGATCACCTGACTTGAAGTCTTTTAGTAGCATGACTTTTCCTGAACTGAGGAGTTTTTTGAATTTTATTTACTGTGTAGATAATAATATGTTTTGATCCCTGAATATTAATATGTTTAGGGTAAGAGAAGATATTTGCTTCAACTTCATGACCTCGATTTGTCTGACTCAACTTGTTTTCCTGACTCAACTCCTTAGCATCTTTGTAAATATATAGCCCTCATCTTGTTTTGTTGCTCAATTAAAGGAACACATTTGAGTACCAACTGAGATATTCCTATACATTTTTAAAAAATACATGGTATATGTAACATATTAATTTTATAATGTTTGAAAATATCTAACTTCAAATCATATACAGCTCAAGGGTTTTGGATATAGGATAGTGAACCTGTATTATTGTTGATGCAAAAGCTAAAATAGAACTACTTTGAGGGGACAAAAAGTTCATTTTGGATATGGTGGGTCTGAGGGTGGTTTCTCTCATGCAATTGAAACTATTTTCCAGGCAATTGGAGATACCCAACTGAGATTTCAGGAAAATGAGAGAGAGAAAGAGAGAGAGAGAGAGAGAGAGAGAGAGAGAGAGAGAGAGAGAGAGATGAAATTGTAAACCACTAGTAAGAATGGAATCTCCTGGAAAGACTTTGGGGAGAGGGAGAAAAGCAGTGAGGTGACTACTAAAGCGTGGGGTCTGCATGCCATGCTCAGATGAGAAACTCTAGCTGAGCTATCACAGCGCCAATGTTTAGTCAGGCTCAGAGCTCAGTCATAGGAACAGTTTGAGATGGAAGCAGGATGGTTCCACAGTTGCCAGGGAAAGAACTAATTGTGAAGAGGAGCTATTGACCACCAGCGTCAAGTGCTATAGAGAGCTCACAGGAAAGCACAGCAACAACAGCCGCTTGGACTTGGTAATTCTGAGGTTCAGAGATGGTGACTGTGAATGCTGAGCTGTTAACAGAGCAGTGAGAACAGAGGCTTGAGGATTTAAGAGTGGAAGAGCAGTGGCCTATCTGGAGTTTATTACCCTTTTTTTTTTTTTTTTTAAAGAAGAGTTTATTGATTTTTAGAGAGGAAGGGAAAAGAAACATTGATGTGAGAGCAGAACATCAATGGGCTGCCTCCTGCATGCCCCCCACTGGGGATTGAGCCTGCAACCTGGGCATGTATCCTTGACTGTGAATCCAACTGGCAACCCCTCCAACTGAGTTCAACCGGCCAGGGCTGGATTTTATTAGTTTTTGATTATACCCATTACTAGTTGATTCAGGAATGCAAGATATAAAGAATTATGGAACTTCGTAGCCAAATCTTATATATTCTATCCCTCTTGCTTTGCAGTTAAGGATGCTAATATACCCAAATCAGTTAAGATTCTGATAATGGTGAATTAGTGGTAGAGTTAAGACTAGAACATGAACATTGAGTTTCCCTGTTTAATGCTGTTTCTGCATGTCATAGGTGTCTAAGCAAGAGATTCATCTAAGGGGACCCCTTTATACAGAAGCAAGTACTCCTCCACCATTGGTGGGAATAAACATTATCTGCATTCTTCCCCCTCCCCCCCTCAAAGTTGATAATTTAATTCTGGAATATGATAAAATACTTCCATTATCCTCTCACACAATTATTATTTTATGAGGAATTATAATCTTACACATTCATATATTACTAGAAGCCTGGTGCACGAAATTCGTGCACGGCGGGGGGTTGTCCCTCAGCCCAGCCTGTACCCTCTCCAATCTGGGACCCCTTGAGGGATGTCCGACTGCCCAACTGGGATCGGGCCTAATCGGGCAGTCGGACATCCCTCTCACAATCCAGGACTGCTGGCTCCCAACTGCTTGCCTGCCTGCCTTCCTGATTGCCCCTAACCACTTCTGCCTGCCAGCCTGATCACCCCCTAACCACTCCGCTGCCAGCCTGGTTGATGCTTAACTGCTCCCCTGCCAGCCTGTTTGCCCCCAACTTCCCTCATCTGCCGGCCTGGTCACCCCTAACTGCCCTCTCCTGCAGGGTTGATCACCTTCAACTGCTCTCCCTTGCAAGCCTGGTCCCTCACAACTGCCCTCCCTTGCAGGCCGGGTGCCTCCCAACTGCCCTCCCCTGCTGGCCATCTTGTAGTGGCCATCTTGTGTCCACATGAGGGCAGGATCTTTGACCACATGGGGGCAGCTATATTGTGTGTTGCAGTGATGATCAATCTGCATATTACTCTTTTATTAGATAGGATAACTTTCAGTGAACTCATGGAGCAGTTCCTTTGTATCAATATCCATGACGGAGGATCAGCCTCTCTGTCCATAGATGCTTTCAGTAATTTCATTTTTCTTAGGCTTCATCTCTGTCATTTGCAGAATCCCAGCAGCTTGAGAGGAGTGCCACAGGATAGTGAGCTCCTTAAAGGAAGGTATTTTATGTTACTCAGCTTTTATCTCTGGCACCCTAGAATGATGGAATATAGTATGCATTCAATGAGTGCTAGTTGAGTCCAGCCAGTGTGGCTCAATAGTTGAGCACCGACCTATGAACCAGGGAGTCACAATTTGATTTCCAGTCAGGTCACATGCCCGGGTTGCAGGCTCCATCTCCAGTGGGGGTGTGCAGGAGGCAGCGATCAATGATTCTCTCTCATCATTGATGTTTCTATCTCTCTCTACCTCTTCTTTTCTCTCTGAAATCAATACAAATATATTTTAAAAATTAAAAAGTAAATGCTGGTTGAATAAATGAGGGAATGAAGGAGTGAGTGAATAAATGAGTGAAGGAATGAATGAATGCAATGTTCAATAAACCTCATCGAAGAACAGTTGTGAGAAAAGGTATTTGGCACAACCTTCACCTCGCTTGTGCCTGCTTTTCTGATTTAACTCCAGTAGAAATAGCTCTCAGCGTGTTTGTAAATACAATCGTAGCTCTCAGTCAAAGGAAAAACCTCAAACTGTCCCTCAGAATTATTAACAGATTTTACTTCTGTGGGTGTCAGTAACCTTTACTAAAGACTTGGGACTTAGAAAGGAGGTCATAGGGTGACAGAGGAATGCATTGATCCTGTCCCTCTAACATTCTTGTAATGTATTTTTTTTGCCACTCAGTCTCCCTTTTGGCTTTTTATTTCTTCTGAAATGCAGCCAAGAGGGCAAAAAGATGTACCAGAATGTTCAACCTTATGTGAAGGTCTCCGTCAAAAATGGCTTATCAATACTTAAGCATGTTTCCAAATGTAGAGCACAAATATGCTTTATTTCAAGAAATGGGCAAAGTGCTAATCATATATTTCACTCTGAAGTATAAGAGTATTTTATTTCCTGAGTGTGATGTGTCTCTACTCATAGCATCTAATGTCACAAATTTCAAGCACTGCCAGATTAAAATACCTCAAAGGCCTAATGACTCCCAAGCGTCTCACCATAAGCTGCTATTGCTAAGCAAATGCCCGTGCTCTGCTCAGAGAGCCATGCATTATGCTGGCAGGCTGCCTCGCTGGTGAGTACCTTGGAACAAAAACCTGTCAACAGTGGAACACGCTTTCTCCTTAAAGCCCTTTATTTGCTCTCAACGCCCCTCCCCCAGCTACCCTAAACCTGTATTTCTAAAACAGCAATTACAAAGTACCTAGTCATTTTGTCAGGATTTCTAGATAAATTAGCTTCAACAGCTACCCTAGTAGAAATATACCTCCCTGCCTTCTCTGTCAGCCTACCCTGAGAACATTCTGGCTTAATTCCTATCTTTAACAAGAGCATGAAGACAGTCTTTTACATCTCCATGCGCAATGCATTTACATATTCAGAACTCAGCTTGGCAAACCAGAGATAAGAGTATGTGGAATAAACATTATCTCCATTCTTTTCCCCCCTTAAAGTTGAGAATTTAATTCTTGAAAATTATAAGAGCTAAACATTGGTAAAAGGGAGATGACAACAGTGACGTGACAACTGTCAAAGGTTGTGTTGATTGCTGAGGCCTCTGCCTGCCCCGAGCATCCTCAGGCTCTCAAAGGCTTGTCTGGTGTTTCTCTTCCTCTTCCCTCCCCTGGCCTGGCTTCTCTGGGCCTGGCAGGGGCAGAGGCAAGCATTCCACCGCTCACACTGCTGGGTTTAATAATTTAATATGCATGGTGGGTAGGAATTAAAATTAAAATGAGTTCCTTTTAAAGCAAAAATGTCACCGTTCTCTTTCAAAGATAAGGACCTGAGTAATGACTCTCAAGAGAAAAGATTGGTTTCAAATTCTGAGGCTGAGCTTAGTGGGTTTATGATTTATATATAGGAATACATTTTTTTTTTTTTTTACAAAGAGCAAGGTGAGGTTGTAGTTGTATTTACTCAGCAAGTTACTGTTGGCTTCATTTGCTTTTAAGCCATCAGCATACATTTGGTATGCCACATGCAGTTATTTAATACCATGCAGCAAGGGCATAGACTGAGGACAGGTGCTTGGCCACTGGACCATTTACAAGAAGTCTCCAAAGAATCCCATGGGATGAGAGCTGCCTCTGTATGTTGTGAGGAATACTCTAGACCAGTGGTCGGCAAACTCATTAGTCAACAGAGCCAAATATCAACAGTACAACGACTGAAATTTCTTTTGAGAGCCAAATTTTTTAAACTTAAACTTCTTCTAACGTAACGCCACTTCTTCAAAATAGACTCGCCCAGGCCGTGGTATTTTGTGGAGAGCCACACTCAAGGGGCCAAAGAGCCTCATGTGGCTCGCGAGCTGCAGTTTGCCGACCACGGCTCTACACCACTCATTTCATCCTAGGGGCATGATTTCTTTAGCTGTCACCGCTATGCTCTCCTTCTTTTCTATTAAGGCTACAAAAAATGGTCTTTAGAAAGTAGAAAAATGACATAAGGATCACCAGCCCTTCAAAATTCTTGGGCAATACATATTTAGGTCTTCTCTATCTCTGTCTCCAGTGTAGCATGCTGTTTTAGCATTCAAGCTATTTGTGTATCAAAAATAAGAATTGTAAATCGTCTAGTCCAACTTCACTAAGGAATAATCATAAGTATGAGCACATAATGGAATTTTCCAATGGGCTATTAAGGATTAGTTGTATTCTGTGTACTTGTCAACAGAGTTGATTAAGTGAGAGCCATTTGATCCAAATTCATAGTCATGGGATTGAGAACATGCTACTCCCAAATACCGACCTATTGGCATATTGAATATTTTAAACTGAAGGAATTTGAGGATCAGCAGGTGACCTCCCTCTTCTCCCACAGCAGGTCATAAGATCCTATGTGAGAGATGCCTTCCCTCTACCCAAAGGATCAGGGAGGGTCTTATCTCTGGAGGGTCTCGGAGAAGAATCTAAAGGAATGGGTGTTGCTGTTTCCCTCAGTTTGTATCTTTAGCTTACGGTATATCTTTTTATCCTATCACATTTCCCCACAACTTTCCACTCTTCCTCAAACCTACTATAAAAACATTCAAGGTTAATTATTTCTTCAGGTCTTCATTTTCTTATGAAGGCTTCCATGTCATGTAAATACATTTGTTGAATTTCTCCTGCTAATCTTTGTCAGTTCAATTTGTGGGCTCAGCCAGGGACCCTAAGAAGGTTGAGGAAAAGTTTTCCTCCCTTACAGTAGCCACTGCTGCCATATTGAATGCAGGCTTTTCTGGGGGTGATCCCCACTGAAAAGAGTCGGGTGCCTAACAAGCCATTTGGCTTCTGAATAGTTGTTTTTCTCTTCTGTGTAATATAGATGCTAATTCTGCCATAAAGGTTACTGCATGGCCTACACGTTGGAGACCTCCAGATAGGCAGAAGCTTCCAGTCCACCACCCTTTCTCTTGGCTGGGCCTCATTCACAGTGATCGTACTGCACTGGATAATTGGTTGCCACACACAGTGTCCAGCTCCACGGCCTCTGTGTGCTATTCCTAATGTGTCCAGTCTAACAGCTACTCTCATTGGTGTTCTGAGGCCCAGCACCGCATGGAGTATGTCTTTCAGGTTCTATAAGCTACTGCTTTTATTAGTGTTTTAAGTTATGTTCCTCAGTGTATATAAACGAAGTTTTTTTCTCCCAGAGGTAGGCCTATAAGCTATTTAGCCCTGCATCAGCCCCCTACTCAATTCCAACATTACAGATCCCCCTTATACTGTGCACCTTCTTTTTCTTTCACTTATCATTAACAAACTATATAATTTGTTAGTTTTTATTGCTTCTCTCTCCACTATAATAGATGCTTTACTAGGGCAGGAATCTTTGCCTGTTTTGTTCACTGATGTATCTCAAGCAAATAGAAGAGTTCCTAGCACTTAGCAATATTTGTTGAGAAAGGTTAGAATATACTATATTTTAGGAACCTGGAAAATGGTAAGTTATATAGTTCTTCAAGAGAACAGTTCACTCAGGAACTTTCTCCAAGGCACTGTAAAATAATCAGAGTGTCACATTGAATACCCAGCTTCTTCTTCTGTACTCTGAGGCAAAAGGAGTGTCACTCATTTCGGCTGGGTTCTGTGTGAGCTCTTGAATCTTGGAGTCTGTGCCATCAACATTGGTATCATCACCTAGTCTTCAAGATGGCTCTTATGATTCTTGCCTCCTGGAATTCACACTCTTTTGTAGTTCTCTTCATGTTGAATCGGGAAGACCTGTGCAACCAAGTAGGATATTGTGGACATGATTACCTGAGGCTAGGTCATAAAAGACACTGCAGCTTCAGGCTTTCTCTCTAGGATCATTTGCTTTTGGGGGAAGCCAGGTGTCATGTCAGGAGGTCATTAAAATAATACTCTGAAGAGATTCACAGGGCAAGCAACGAGTCCTCCTGCCAACAGCCTTGTGAATAAACCAGCTTGGGAGTGCATCTTTCAGGCCCAGTCAAGCCTTCAGATGACTTTAGCTTTGGACAACATTGTGTCTACACTCTCATGGGAGACCATGAGGCAGAACCATCCAGCTAAGCTGCTCCCAACTCCTGACCCATAGGAACTATGAGATAAAAAATTTTCATTGTTTTAAGCTAGTAAGTTTTGAAGTAATTTGTTACATAGCAGTAGTTAATGAATATAATAATCGCTGCACTTCTTGAATGCCTTCCATGTACGAGCAGTGATTTAGTTCTCATACTAATCCTCTGAATTGGCCGCATTATTCTCATTATATGATGAGAAAATGGAGTCCTAGAAAGGTCTTTTCACACATTAGGTGAGTGTAAGAGTTAGAATTTCATCACAAACTTTATTATTTTTTTTATTTTTAAATATATTTTATTGATTTTTTTACAGAGAGGAAGAGAGAGAGGGATAGAGAGTTAGAAACATCGATGAGAGAGAAACATCGATCAGCTGCCTCCTGCACACCCCCTTCTGGGGATGTGCCTGCAACCAAGGTACATGCCCTTGACCGGAATTGAACCTGGGACCCTTGAGTCCGCAGGCCAACGCTCTATCCACTGAGCCAAACCGGTTTCGGCACAAACTTTATTTTTAACCACTATGCTGTCCTGAGTAGTACAAGGCTCTTGCTGGTAGTGTCTGAACATGGTACCTGGGAAATTGGCAACCATAAACCACTTTCATTATGTTTCTTTTAAGGCACAAGGTGAGTTTCAGGAATTGTCCAAAGCTTCCCACAGTTCCCTAAGATCAATAGATAGGTTCTCTAAAATAACAATCCTTATCTCATGCTAAGTTATTAATTAGCTAGTCAGCTAGCTGGTTCCCAATGGAATAAAACACAAGAGAGGGAACTTTAGATGGTAGAAGGAGATCAGGGAAAATTACATTAAGAGAAGAGAGAGAGACACAGGAATCATGATTTTAAAATGTGAAATATAATTTGTCATTTCACAAATTCTCCATCAAGTATGGCCTTCAAAGAAAGATACAATTCTTCAAAGCAAGTGGCACATATTTCCTCCAGTTTTTCTAGGTTTGCTACCCAACTATTTCATCCTAGAAATGTTTATATGCAATACTAGAGGGAGAACATAAGAAATACATAAGAACATAGAAAATCTCTGACCTGAATTTTACATCTACCCTCCTCCTCCAATATTTTACAATGCTTCTCTATCAGTCTGAAATAGGGTTAAATATAATTAAAGCAATTCTCCCAGCGGTACTCCACCAAAGTAATACAGATATATAATCTGAGTGTTTAAACACGTGAGATTTAGACACAAAACTTATGTCTGTGAAAGAGGTACAAAGTTAAGATCTAATTAATGAGTGCTTAAAGATGACAGTCTAATTTTGCCATATGTATAAACCAACTCATGTTGCCATTTTTGTGCTTAGTACTTCTATTGTCCTTTGTGTTTTAAATTCTTTTGCTGACTTATTTCCTGTACCAGTTTTCTGTAGTCAGCATCCTTTAAAATTGGCTTAGAATTTTGCTACAGAAAATGCTGAAAATTCCCTTTCTGATTGCGTATGCCACATACCCCCATATACCATGTTTATATTTCTTTTCTTTTTTAACAATGCTTATTATAAACATGAGATTAGAATTGGGAAAATTCTCTAGAAATGAACAAATGGTTTTTATGGGGTGAATATTAATCTCTTTTCTATGAGAACTAACACTATGTAAGACCTGGAACCTAATTCCAAAATACAGGGACATATGTATAGAGAAGAGGAGGTTGGGTGTCAGCACAAATTGCCAAATGGAAGATAAATTCAACAAGAAACTTAATGAGCCACAGGGTGTTGTGGCAGCCAATAAAACCAATGGGTATTAACAGAAGAATGCTATCTAGAATGAGAAAGGGGATAGCATACTCTGCTCAGACAGTTGTTGGAATATTGCATTATATTTTGAATAGCAAATTGTTAAAAGAATGGAAACAAACAAAGCTATCCTCACATAAGAACATTCAAAATGTTAGGATATTTAAAAATCTATGTCATATGAGAAACATATTCCAATATTTAGTAAACTCAATGGACTCAAGATTTGTATTTTTAGTTAAATTTCAGAATATGGACCTAGACCCTATGCATAGGATAAAATAGACTGAATCAAAAGAACTAAAAAGATAATTGGCTGCTTCAGGAGGTGTGTGTTTACAATTCCTGAAGGTGCTCCAATAAAGAAAACTACTTGAGAGAGAACACACATAGATGCCACATCTTTTAATATAGTACAAAGTTGCCTCATTCACTTCTATGTTTTTACCAATCAATGTCCAGGATTTGGATCAGATTAGCATATCCCCATGGCTTTGGAATCGGGTTGGCACAGCAGAAGCATGGAGGAGGGCTGGTTGTTGATATTTCACTTCACACTCCCCCCCCCCCCGCCCTCCCCCGCCCCCCACACACTATACAATTGGTAAATTTATCTTCCCTAAGAGAGAAACTTTCTGGAAAACTGTTTTGCAATAAATAGTAGGAACTTTAAAGGCGCTCTCATAATTTAATCTAACAATTTTTAGGATATGAAAGACATAAATACATATTGTGAGAGAACGTTAAATACAGAAATGCTCATCACCACATTATTTATAATAGTAAAAAAGAGGAAAGAACCCTTTCCATTTAGCAAATATTTACTGAACACCTGCTCTGTAACAGATTTTCTTTTTAGGAGTTTGGGACATATCAGTGAGCAAAATAATTTCCCTGATCTCAGGGAGTTTATGGACTAGTGGAGAAGACAAAAATAAATATAATAAATTAATATTTATAATTAATATTTATAGAATATGAAGGCTGTGGAGAACATACATTAGAGCAAAATATTGCGGGCTGGGGTTGGTGGCTACAAAATGGCCAGGGTGGGTCTCACAGAGAAGGCAGTATGACCAAAGATTGAGTGATGGTGTTAGCTATGCAGAAATCTGAAGGGAAATAGTAATATGTAAACTGATAGGAATGATTCAGTAGAAAGTGAAAAACTGATGAAACTGGATTTCTTTTATTAACATAGGAAAAGTTAACAATATAGTATTTAGAGAAACAAGCAGGATACAAACTCTATATTCATTATAATAGTTTTTATTCTGTGTATACACATATATTTATTTATCCAATAGATATTTATTAAGTACCTATTTGTTTATTTTATTTATATTTATCTAGCACTTATATTCCAGGGACTATTCAAAGCATTTCCAAATATTAATGTCACTGAATCTTTATAACTTTGTAATCAAGTAGGAGCTATTTTGACCTCATGAGTAGGAAAGTTATTAATTACCTAAGGTCACATGGTCAGTACAATTAGAACATGGTTTTGCTTTAAGTCTGTGTTCTTAATCCACATAGGTTCTTCCTTTTCTTTGCTAGGTACTGTTGGGCATGCGGAGGAAGCAAAACACACAAATGTGTGCCTAGAAAAAAGTTCTGTTAAGATATGTCAAGTGTTAATATCATTTTTTCTGTGTGGGTAGAATTACAGATCATATTTATTATTTGGCATACATTTGTGCATTTTCCAATTTTTCTATAGTAAAGACATTTAAAATTATAACTAGAATACTATATATTTTTAATAGTACAGTACCTTTTACAGTGTGTATAATAATAAAAGCATGAACAGTTAAAGCTTGAAGGAAGAGCTAGAACAAGGTTTTCATCTCTTATTTTGGGTCAGTTTTTTTTCCTTAGCTGTTTCTGGTGCATAGCATATTCCACACAATATGTTGGAAAGACCACTCTACTGGAAGCCAAGGTCAGGACCTACTTCTGACACTGGGATGCTGTGCACCTTCAAACAAGTCACTGAACCAGTCTGGGCTTTGGTTTACTCTTTTGTAAAATTAGAGATACCTGGTACTCTCCATTTATGACTTTTCATGATTATATGTATTACACTAACTTAAAGGCAAATGGTTCTGAGGTAGACACTAGAATTCCAGTTTATTAACTTGCAAAATAAATTAAGTGACATGTAGAAAAAAAATTCTTGATGCCTGTGTTTTTTATTCATTTTATTGATGTAGTCAAGTTATAAAGGTATTATTTTGTACATTAAAAATAGTTAAATAAATTAACTGCAGCTCCAGTCAGACTGCTCCAAAACCGCCCAAGCAAAGGAGGAGAAAACTAGCCCTTGCTGTAGCTCCTGCTGGGGGACACACAGTACACAAGGGTACACCAAGAGTGTCCACCTCAAGTAACTAGGAGGCTGACCCGTTGAACCAATAGGACACCTAATACACAAAACTACCCTACCAACTTAGAGAAGCAGAGAATATGAGAAGGCAAGGAAACAGATCACAAACCAAAGAAATGGAGGAGAACAAGCGACTGGACGTAGAGTTCAAAACCACGGTTATAAGGTTTTTCAAGAATTTCATGGAAAAGGCCGATAAATTCAATGAGGACCAACTAGAAATTAAACATACACTGACTGAGATAAAAAATATTATACAGAGACCCAAAAGCAGACTAGAGGATTGCAAGAATCAACTCAAAGATTTGGAATACAAAGAGGCCAAGGACACTCCTCCAGAGAAGCATGAAGAGAAGAGAATCCAGAAAGTTGAAGATAGTGTAAGAAGCCTCTGGGACAACTTCAAGCGAACCAACATCAGAATTATGGGGGTACCAGAAGAAGAGAGAGAGCAAGATGCTGAAAACCTATTTGAAGAAATAATGAACGAAAACTTCCCCCACCTGAAGAAAGAAATAGACTTACAAGTCCAGGAAGCGCACAGAACCCCAAACAAAAGGGATCCAAAGAGGACCACACCAAGACACATCATAATTAAAATGCCAAGAGCAAAAGACAAAGAGAGAATCTTACAAGCAGCAAGAGAAAAACAGTTCGTTACCTACAAGGGAGCTCCCATACGATTATCAGCTAATTTCTCAACAGAAACCATGCAGGCCAGACGGGAGTGGCAAGAAATATTCAAAGTGATGAATAGCAGGAACCTACAATCAAGACTACTCTACCCAGCAAAGTTAGCATTCAGAATTGAAGGGCAGATAAAGAGCTTCACAGATAAGAAAAAGCTAAAGGAGTTCATCACCACCAAACCAGTATTATATGAAATGCTGAAAGGTATTCTTTAAAAAGAGGAAAAAGAAGAAGAAAGATAAAAATTATGAACAACAAATACATATCTATCAACAAGTGAATCTAAAAGTCAAGTGAATTAAAAATCTGAGGAACAGAATAAACTGGTGAACTTAATAGAATCAGGCATAGAATGGGAGTGGATTGATAATTCTCAGGGGGAAAGGGGTGTCTGTGTGGGGAGTATGGGAAGAGACTGGACAAAAATCATACACCTATGGATAAGGACAGCGGGGGGGGGGAGGTAAGGGAAGAGGGGGGGTAGGAACTGGGTGGTGGGGAGATATGTGGGGAAAAAGGAGAAACAATTGTAATCTGAACAATAAAGATTCATTAAAAAAATAGTTAAATATTAGCACATTTATAAGGTTTAAC
Source organism: Eptesicus fuscus (assembly GCF_027574615.1). NCBI lineage: Eukaryota > Metazoa > Chordata > Mammalia > Chiroptera > Vespertilionidae > Eptesicus > Eptesicus fuscus. The sequence goes on along the minus strand of NC_072475.1, from coordinate 85,869,792 downwards.
TTAATACATGAAAAGACAATAATTATCAATAAGCACTTTATGAAGTTTAAAATTACTATAACATGCATAGAAATACTTGAGGTTCAAATAATTAGAACATTCTACAGCATAGACTGGCCAATTTTGGATTCAGACGTTTGCTTTTGAAATCAGAATAAGAGAACAGACTGACAGCTGTCAGAAGGGTGGGGAGTTGCAAGGCTGGGAGAAAAGTGAAGGGATTAAGCTAAAAAGCTGCCCAAACTCACAGACAACAGTATGGTGATTGCCAGGGGAAAAGGGGGTGGTTGGTAGAAGATGGTAAAGGGGGATAAATGGTGACGGAAGTAGACTTGACTTGGGGTGGTGAACACACAATACAATACACAGATGATGTGTAATAGAATTGTACAATTGAAATGCATATATTATTAACCAATGTCATCCAAATAAATTCAATAAAAACAAAAAAACAAAAGTAAAATAGATTATCCAAAGAATCAAGCTATCTAATGACATCAGAATGCCACTAGTCTGAAATGTCTACTAGTATGTACCTACCTGGAGATTCAAAATGTGTTGCCTGTAGCCTCCATATGCCACCTCCATCCAACCTCACCAGTGGGACTAGGACTCCTTGAAGTCAGTTGAAGTGTTGAGTGTTTTTTCCCCCTACATTTAGCTAAAGTTAGGCTCTGCCAAGACTGAGACCCCGTTCCTTCCTTTCTCTTTGCTTCCTGGCTGGACGCAAACTCCTCTCCCTAGAGCCGTGGTCGGCAAACTGCGGCTCGAGAGCCACATGCGGCGCTTTGGCCCCTTGAGTGTGGCTCTTCCACAAAATACCACGGCCTGGGCGAATCTATTTTGAAGAAGTGGCGTTAGAAGAAGTTTAAGTTTAAAAAGTTTGGCTCTCAAAAGAAATTTCAATCGTTGTACTGTTGATATTGGGCTCTGTTGACCAATGAGTTTGCCGACCACTGGCCTAGAGGATTGGCTCCTTTGAGTGACTTTGCACATCTATATCCTTATCCAGGTTACAGTTTAACACTCTAAAGACTTCTTCATTTTACGAATTTCCTAGATTTTGAAAAAGGGGACCATTCACTATAACCCCAAGTACTAGTGACACAGTTTGCTCTTTGTGTAGCATGACACAATTGGGCTTGAAGAAGCCACTTTTCCTCAAAATTCCAGGCTGAGAAGATACTTAGTTACCTGTGAAGCCACTAGAGCACCCAGGCACCTCCAGAAAGCTCTTACTACTGACTTTGCTGTCCAAGAAAAGAAGCATCAAATGTACCCACAAATCAGCCTTGTAATTCACAGATGGGATGATTAACAACGTGCACCACCTGGCAGCTGCTGCTTTTTGACTAATTTGTCTTGCTAACTAGGCTCAGTTACGGTCTATGCTGCTGAAGAAATGCATGTGCTGCCAACATGTCTTAACCAATTTTAAGATTGCACAACCTTGAAATCATTATTTGAAAAGTTGTCTTTCTCTAAGTTTTTTTGTTTGTTTTGTTTTTAATATTTTTATTGACTTTTTTTTTAGAGAGAGAGAGAGAAAGGGAGAGGGAGAGAGAAAGAGAAGCATTGATGTGGAACATTGCTTGGCTGCCTCCTGCACACCCCCTTCTGGGGACCAACCCTGAAACCCAGGCAAGTGCCCTGATCAGGAACTGAACCCGCGACCTTTCAGTGCACAGGGCGATGCCCAACCAACTGAGCCACAACGACCAGGGCTCGCTCTTTAGGTTTTGGCTCCCCAGTCCTAGATGTTGCTTTACCTTCATGAATATATCCTCAGTTTTCCTCTATCCTACATTGACAGGGAACTTTTAGAGAATTTTTCTTTTAATCTACATGGAAATATCTATGTGGCACTGAAATAGTAAGCACTGGAAAATTACAAAAGCCCCCAAATTCTGAAAATTCAACAAAATCAGTATGCCTGCTATTGTCTGTTTTATAGTTTTAAACTCTTCATTTTATATAAATTCTGTGGACTCCCTAAGGTGGCCAGTTCATCTAACATTTTTCTATGGCACTAATATTCTGAAGATAGCTATCATTAATCTTCTGTTTCTTCCTGCTCAATATCCTCTTTATTTTAACTAGAAAAGGGCGAATTATATCATTCCCTGGTATACAGTTGCCGTGGAGTTGATTAAATACAGTTTCAATAACTTTCTCATTATACCTAGACTTCGCACTCTTTATGAGAGATTATCTCCCCTATTGACAGACTGTCAGATCTTCTTAAATTATAAGAGACAGATACTCAACTCAAACCAGCCTAAGCAAAACAATGCACTTTATTGATTAAGCACCTGGTAGAAAGAAAAGAAAGTGGTACCAAGTATGACCAGACCCAGGATACAAATGATGTCTTCAGGTCTTTTTCTCTCTACTACTCAGCTCTACCTCTTTTTTGTGTGTGTGTTAGCCTCAATCTCTCCTATTGCTTTCCAGCTTTCTTCTGCTGGCACTCCCCCCCCCCCCCCCCCCTCACACACACATCCCTTTTCTGCCTCTAGAATACCAGCTTTTCATCTTCAAAGAGAGCCAAGACTTTCCCCCCAGTTTCCATTTGAAATGCCAGGAAGAGTCTCTGTTGGATCCCTGCTTGGTCGCTTACCCTCCCGTGAAGGAGTCACAGAGGCCAGGATGGTGTGATGAGCTCCCAGGGCCAACCCTTGCTCACTCTTTTGGCAGGGGATGGGGGACTGGGCAGTATTTGTCAACAGAAAAGGAGGGACGGGATGCTTGCGTATTATGCAGACAAACGTAGTAGGCACCAGGGTTTACTACACTAAGAGTAAATGCATTTGCAATATTAAACTTTTTATTATGGTAGCCAAATATCCTGGATTTGCTGGAACAATCCTGATTTAAGTATTCTGTTCCTCTGTGGGACCATGTGTTCAAAGTTTTGCATTGGAAAATTTAATCATTCTAGTCTGAGGCATATAGTGATTGGCTCTCACAAAAAACATTTTAATAGCTTTTAGATGACAATTTACATATGTTTTTTAAAGCTTCAATGAAAATGTTTTAGACTCTGAATTCAAGAGAAGTATGATCAGCAACGGGTGGTAAAGAAAGTAGTAAAATACGTTTATGAAAGAAAAAATTGTTTGAGGTTTTGGGTAAACCTTCGAACCTTGCCAGCGAATATCCCCCCGGCCACATATAAACTCATGTCACACTCAACACTGACATTTAGGCTACCGTTCTCCTGGCACTTTCCACAAGCTCATCAATTATGCTTTGAAATTTTACTTTGCAAACTATTGCTTTTTAATGAGCGAGCTCATTATTTTGCGTTGGAAGCACTTCACTGCCAAGTGTTACCATTTCGTAGGGGGCAGGCCGACTTTAATTTTAAGCGGCAGCTCAAGGCTCCAATCTGCTGTCCTTTCCCTTTCTGCCAAAACAAACACTTCTGCCCACGAGGCGTACACTTCCGACCCACGGGACTGGAAGCCCGCTATCAGGAGTCGACAGTTTCATCGGGCCCGCCTTTGCGGACAGATGCCACGCTGGCACCGGGGACGCCGGTTGAATGAACTCCAGGGATTTGCAAGACGAAGAGTAAGTGCAAAAACTACAAGCATTCAAAAGGCACTCATTTTCTTTAATGCTCCAGACCTTGACACAAAAATGGAAGCACAAACCCCTTCTTCGTTACCCCTCTCAAGTGACTGCTCCTTTATGGAAACATAATGCTCTTTTTAATAAGCTCCCGAATGAGCACAACAACCAGATGAGAGCAGAGAAACTGCAAGAGGCCATAAAGACGAAATATCATGAAATGCCACCAAAAGACTCTGGACCCGAGGGACTTTTCTGAAGGTCACTGTCCACCGCCCTGCTACAACCCATGTCCTGTGAGACGACAGCGGGACCAACAGGCAGCTCAGAACGAGACACAGACAGTTGTGTGCCTTTCAGCACAAGTTACTCAGAGGCGCTGCCAGTGTGGCTGTTTAAAAGCGACCATGTGTTTTGGAAAGAGAATTTAAAGTACAAGAACACGTTTGCCATCGTAAAGTCATAAAATGGACAAAGTACACTGGAGGCTTTTAGGAGCCATGAGAGAGTCTGGGTATGCAGTGTTCTGATTTAAACTCCTTTTAAAGACTGCCTGTTTTCTTCTTCCTCTCTTTCATTTCCTGACGATAGAACAGAAAGCACTCCGTGGTATGCAGGTGACACCTCATTTTATGCATCCAAGTGCTTTATTTGCTTCACCATTTTCCCAGCAATTTAAATAAATCACAGAGATGGAATTAGATTTTCCTGAAGAGCTAGAGAAAGGCAGTGAGAGGCTGAGTCACAGCTAATTTCTACTGAGCTGACAGGAATTTCACTGCCTCCATTTAGGCGATACTCCTGGCGTTGGAGCGTAATGCCTGGCATCTTATCAGCCTCCTTACTAGAAAGGCTGCTTAAACTCCTAATGCATCTCTGAAATGTTTCTAATGAATGATGGGGGGAGGGAGATGAAGTGTCCTCATGTTTATTCATTTCCTAGTTATAATGCTGGCTGATGGACTAAAAGATTGAGCACTTAAATAATTAACTCATTTAAAATGTGAATTATATGTGTGATTTGCCTGACTTGCTACCAGTGGTGTGGAACACACACTGAAACCTGTCCACACAGCAGTGGAGGTAGGGACGGGAGCGGGTTATTCTAGGTCTGCTTAATCTGAGAAGGAACATTAATGGGAACAGAGAAGCGGAGGATCAGATACTCAGTTTCCTTCCTCCAGAACAGGGATTGGTGATCTTTTTCTGTAAAGGGCAAGGCAGTAAATATTTCCAGCTCTGCAAGCCATATGGTCTCTGTCGCATCTACTCAACTCTGCCAGGGTGGCATAAAAGCAGCCATAGACAGTACACACACGAAAGAATGTGGTTGTGCTGCAATGGAGCATAATTTATTGGCATTGAGATGTGAATTTCATACAATTTTGAAGTGTCACAAAATATTCTTCTTCAGACATCTTCAACCACTAAAAATGTAGAAAACAGTCTTTGCTCACAAGCAAGGCCAAAGCAGTTAGTGGACCTGTGGGTAGGAGTTTGTGATCCCAATTCTAAAAGACCAAATAAAAGTTTCTCCATTTAGTTACGGAATGACTGGGTCTGGGGCGTGAGGGAGGACAGAGTTGTATGCAGAATGTTAGACTGAAATGGCCACTCGAGGTTGGCCAGTCCAATATCCTTATTTCAGGATCACCCCTGGTATTTCCAGCTCACTATTAAGTATGGGAGGATATCTATGTAATTTTACAATACAAAGAGTGGCATATCCATAGTAATTTTACTTGGTTTAGGATCTGCTTCTTAGCTTTGCAAGTCCAATAACTCATATCAGTGCTTTAGATTTTATTACATCAGGTAAGGCTGGCTTATGGTAACTCAGGATATATAACCTTTTAAAAGCTTTTTCCCCCTTTGTAATCTTATTAAGCTCGAGGATCTGTTTTCAGAATAATTTTTAAAGTAATAAAATACATTTGCCAGTGATTATTTATAATAAAAATTATGTTAAAATACAGTTATAAAATTTTATGCTATGGTAATCTATGTCTCTTTATCAACTCAATAAATAACAAGTTCTGGTGAAGCAGTGATGAACATAAATCGTATCTTGCAAATATTTCATGTAGCAATGTGATGTGAAAAGATCTGTGATTTGTTTTGGAATTAATGCCTAAGGTACTGTTAAGATCTCCTACAATAATGAAGTCTATAAGCTGCAATGCTAATGTAGTCATTTTTACAGAGGAATAGCAACCAAATCTTCAATTTGTTTTTACTGTATTGTTCCTTCTAAAGACTAAATTCATAAGTTGAAGTGCAGGAGGCTTGCTTTATGAGCAAGAAGTAGGGCAAAGGTGCTTGTGATTCAAAGAACCTGATTCCTCCATCTCCACAGGTGGATATACATGGCGACAAGAAGGTCTGTCTGGATTTTGTGGGTGTCCCTCCCCTTGACAGTACCTGGATAGATACTGCCAGTATTGGCCACAGTGGCAGCTTTGTCGAAACAGCTATTCTGAATGATATACTCTTTCTTTACATAACAGGTTTTCCTCTGGTTCACATACATCCATAGCAAGCCTGTCAGCAATTTCTGGAATCCTTCTGCAGGTGCCTTACAAGAACTCTTCCTGTATCATATTGCAAAAATGGCCACGAATACACACACACACACACACACACACACACACACACACACACACCCAGACACCCTCTATATACGCCCTGTTAGCATCCTGTTCCCCACACCCATCCTCACACATCACTTCTCAGCTTGGCAGTGTGATTTGCTTTGGCCCATAGGACATGAGTAAAATAACACAAACATGGCCTGCAAAAGCGCTTGCACTTTTGGGGTTGCTCCTGTGCTCTTCTTATACATGGAAAAGAGAAAGGTTTTAAGCCAGGACTTGCCTGCTGGTTGATGGAAGACACATGGCCCACTACAGTGAGACTATCCAATGCCACGCAGCTCCTGTCCAAACCACACATGAGTGAGCCGAAGGGATATCGGTTGAGTCTATCCCAAGTCAGCAGAACCTGTCAGCTGATGCATAGATTCTAGAGTGTTAATGCGTTTGTTGTTTTAAGCCTCTTATGTTTGATGATGATTTGTTCTGCAGCCAAAGCTAACTGCTTACAACATCATTCCCTTTACCCTCTCCTACTTCATCCCTTTCCAGTGATATTGTCCTCAAAATGTATGAAGATACCATGGTGCTTTGAAGGCACTCTGCTGACGTACAACATTCCCAGAGAAGTTGCCTTAAGCATCCCAAGTCTCACACAGATAATGTGTGCAAATAACCCACTGGTTTGATTCCAAAATGCATCTGGCCCTAGCCAGTTTGGCTCAGTGGATAGAGTGTCAGCCTGTGGACTGAAGGGTCCCGGGTTCGATTCTGATCAAGGGTACATGCCCGGGTTGCGGGCTGGATCCCCAGTGTGGGGTGTGCAGGAGACAGCCTATCAATGATTCTCTTTTATCAATGATGTTTCTATCTCTCTCTCCCTCTCCCTTCCTCTCTCTCTAAAAACCAATAAACATTAAAAAAAGAAGAATGCTATCTTAAAGTTAAAAAGAAAAACAACACACCAAAAACAAAATGTATCTGTTCTGTAGGAGCAAAGATTGTGATAGTTTAATAAACTCCTTCTGTAGGGGCATTTGAAGGTAGGAAAATATATCATAGAGAGAAGGCAAGGCTTTACACAAAGGAATAAACTGCTACTGATAGAATTTTAAGAATCAGTTGAGATATTTATGGGCAAATGGGTTTCCTAACACACCTTAAAATTAAATGAATGCATTTATTGAGCTTGTACTATGTCCACAGCCAGCAGCAGGACTAGGTTGAAGCCAGCAGGGTTCCTAGGACACAAAATGTAAGAAGTCATCTACGGTTAGGGTCAGACAAGTGCAAAGAGTAAATGTCACGGCTTTGCAGATGCCGGCACCCTGGAGCCGCCATGACCAGCCATGGTGAACCCCACCTTGTTCTTTGACATCGCCATCAATGGCGAGCCCTCGGGCCGCGTCTCCTTCGAGCTGTTGGCAGACAACTTCCGTGCTCTGAGCACTGGGGAGAAAGGACTTGGTAATAGAGGTTCCTGCTTTCACAGAATTAGTCCGCGATTTATGTGCCCGAGTGGTGACTTCACACGCCCTAACGGCACAGGCGGCAAGTCCAGCCGTGGGGAGAAATTTGAGGACGAGAACTTCATCCTGAAACATACAGGCCCTGGCATCTTGTCCATGGCAAATGCTGGATCTAACACAAAGAGTGCCCAGTTTTTCATCTGCACTGCCAAGCCCGAGTGGTTGGATGGCAAGCTTGTGGTCTTCTGTCATTTGAGAGAGGCCATGGATGTGTGGTAGCCATGGAGTGCTTTGGGTCCAGGAATAGCAAGACCAGCAAGAAGATCACCATTGCTGACTGTGGACAACTCATATATGTTTGAATTGTGTTTTATCTTAACTACCAGACCATTCCTTCTGTAACTCAGAAGAGCACCCCCTCACCCCCAACAGCTTGGAATCCTACCTAATAAAAGAGTAATATGCAAATTGACCATCACTCCAACACACAAGATGGCTTCCCCCATGTGGTCAAAGATGGCTGCCCCCATGTGGACACAAAATGGCCACCACAAGATAGCCAGCAGGGGAGGGCAGTTGTGGGCAATTAGGCCAGCAGGAGAGGGCAGTTAGGGGTGACCAGGCTGGCAGAGGAGGGCAGTTGGGGGAGACCAGGTCAGCAGGGGAGGACAGTTTGGGGAGACCAGGCCAACAGGGGAGGGTAGTTGGGATGGACCAGGCCTGCAAGGGAGGAAAGTTGGGGGAGGGACCCAAGCCTGCAGGGGAGGGCAGTTGTGGGGGACCAGGACTGCAAGGGAGGAGAGTTGGGGGAGACCCAGGCCAGCAGGGGAGGGCAGTTAGGGGTGACCAGGCTGGCTGGCAGGGGAGGGCAGTTAGGGGCAATCAGGCTGGCAGGGGAGCAGAGCAGTTAGGCGTCGATCAGGCTGGCAGGGGAGTGGTTAGGGGGTGATCAGGCTGGTAGGCAGAAGCAGTTAGGGGCAATCAGGCAGGCAGGCAGGCAGGCAAGTGGTTGGGAGCCAGCAGTCCTGGATTGTGAGAGGGATGTCTGACTGCCCTCAAGGGGGTCCCAGATTGGAGAGGGTGCAGGTTGGGCTGAGGGACACCCCCCCCCCCCCGTGCACGAATTTTGTGCACCCGGCCTCTAGTCTATAATAATAAAAGTGTAATATGCAAATCTACTGAACCACCCAACAGCAGAACAACCATCTGAAAGACCACGCTAAAACATGCACGGGAGAGAGGCCAGCCAAGGCAGGTGTGATGCAATTGGTGGTGGGGGGGGTCAAGGGGCACCATCACCCCATGACCGCCCCGCAGAGGGAGGCCCAGGCCACCGGCTGGCAGGGTGATCAATGGGGGAGGGGGTCCTCTGTTATCTCCCCAAAGAGGGTGGGGCCTCCCTCTGCTGGGTGATCCATTGGGAGATCTTCAATCCATCGTCCCAAAGAGGGAGGCCCAGGATACCTGGCTGCGCTCCTGCGGGTGGGCTGCAGCAGGTGGGCAGGGCCTCCCTCTGCACGGTGATGGTTCATGGAACCCCGGCCAGGTAGCCTGGGCCTCCCTCTTTGGGGCAATGGATTGCAGGGCTCCCCATTGATCACAGGGCTCCCCATCGATTGACCCAGTCAGGGAGGCCCAGGCCACCAGCTAGGGACGCTGTGGTGGGTGTGCGAGGCCGGCCAGTGATCACCCAACAGAGGAAGTCAAGTGATTGCACTCCAGGCCAGCCAAGTGATTTCACCCCATGCATGTCACCCCCAGAGGGAGGCCACCAGTGGTGGGGAAGTGGGGGGGGGGCAGCGCCACACAGATGGCAAGCAGTGGCAGCGGTGGGGTGGGGCCAGCTGCCGGCAGCTGGGGGAAGGAAAGCCCCAATAGGCCCTGATCCCAAGTCAGGCCTAGGGACCATACCCCAGGGGTCCCAGATTGTGAGAGGGTGGAGGCCGGGCTGAGGGACATCCCCCCAGCGCACGAATTTCGTGCACTGGGCCTCTAGTGTTCTCTAACGTTTGTGCTCTTGCCCCAGTTCATTGGGTTCCATAATTTCCCTACCCTTCCCAGTCTAGCTGGATTGCAGAATTAAGTTTATGATTATGAAATAAAAACTAAGTAACAACAACAAAAAGAGTAAATGTCGCCTTAAATTTTGTGCCTCAGGTGCCCTAATCTCGGCTCTGATCCACTGCATTATGCTGGGGAATAGTACTTAACCAATATTTGCTATGACTGTGGCAAGACACTGTAGGTTGTAACTCTAACAGCCACTTCTTTTTGTCAAGCTGATACAGACTGAGTTTTATTCAGGTGCCTCCACAGAGTTCTGTGTTCAGGAATGAGCTTCTTCCCGCCCCCACGGGGTGTGTCATGATTTTTGAGTCAGGATAAGTCTAAGGCAAGCATGGTGCCCAGGTCTCTGGCCAGTGATTGGTTGCCATGAATATGTGATCGAGTCCTGGTGAGTGGGACCTCGAGGAATTCTGCTGCGGTGCTCCTGGGAAAAGTGTCCTTCCTAATAAAAAGGAATAGACAAGGAGGAAGCCTCTGTTCTTTGCTAAACATGGTCTTGTTGGTAAATGAGGCCTAGCTCTGCTGCAGCTGTGTAATCTGTGAGGCAAGGATCGCTGACATGCAGGATATGGCAGATTAGTGCAATGCCAAGCACCTGGGTCCTTAGTGACAAGGCTGACCCACTGAATTAACCACAAATGAATGCTACTTCTGGACTTCTAAAATATGAGATAAAGTTTGAAGCCATTTTTAGTGAATTTTCTGTTAATAAGCTGTAAGTGTATTTGAGGCAATAAATACTCTGAATTTGTAGAGGTTTTTTTTTTTTTTTTCCTATGGAGGAGTCTGCCATTCCCTTAATGCTTTAATTAAACAGCACACAAAAATCTCCTTCCTTTTCAAGCATGGTTAAAGAAACAATAAACAGCTTTGGAGACCTGAGATCTTATTAATCTACCTAATTTAATTTATGGAGTGAGCTGCATAGCTACGGGCTTGGTATTAATGAATAGAAAGGAATCTGCAACCTTTTGTTATAGAGAAGTTGTCTCAGGACACAGGGGTGAGAAACACAAGCACTAATGAGCAGATTACCTCTGTCTTAAAGTATGGGGACAAGAGGAGCAGCACAGAAAAGTGGTGGAGAAAAAGGAGACTCACTTATACTTAATCCACTGAGATACACATCAGTAATGATTTAGAAATGTTGACTAAGTATCTGTTTGGTGGTTATTTAGCTATAGAAATAAGTAAAGATATGTCTTGCTCCAGGAGACTTTATCTTTAAAAGAAATGAGAGATATGAGAAGAAAACTGTGATATCATAACTGTACATGTTTTACAATCTAGGTTTCTCTTCACAGCTCTACTTCATCTCTGCACCGGGAGTATGAAACCAGAAAGGAGTTACTACAGGGAGAGAAACTGGATGAGGAATAAAAACTCAAAAAAAACATGAAAGTAGAAAAACAAAAATGAAATGCACTATGAAGAAGAGATGAGAGCTAGAATTAAAGAAAGGGCAGGAAGGGAAAGAATGCTTATTGAAAGTAAGGTGTCTGTGAAACATTCAAGATAAGTGGTCTGGCAGATGGAGGCTGCTAAGACTGATGTGCTGGGGTTTCTCGTGATGACTACCTTCCTTCTGTCCGGTAGCTTATGGCAATTCTTCCTGGCACCTGCCCCAGGAAGAGCTAATCCAGAGAATCCGGCTTACCTACCACCTTCCAGACTCTTTAACCTGCTTTCTTGTTTAATCTTCATGCCAATCTAAAAAAAAAGGAAATATTTTTACCTCCACTTATATTTTCATATTCCGGTGGTAGATTTGGGATACAAATCCAAGTCCACTGTGTCACCTCACCACAAACAAAAAATCCTTGAGTTTACAAAATGGGCTACAAAGTCTGTAATGTGGAAGGAAAACATATGTTACTAAATAAGATCTATATTCAGAATCCTTCATGTTGTGAGTGAAATGCAAGACCAAAGGAGCTGACTGGTGTGGGGTGGTGGGTGAGGCAGAGGTGGCAGAGGGAAGTGTCTGGCATGAAGCAAGGGAAGATGGAAAGGTGGGTGTCTGGGACATGCAGTTAGACTTGAATGTGGTCTTGAGCCATCCAGTTCCATTGGGGAGGGATTCTGTTATGAGGTTGGGAGACAAAAACAGAAGAGGCTACAAGATGTACTGGGATGGAGGGTGTGGGAATATGGTTGGCCACCCCATTGCCTTTGGTACCTGGAGCTGTCCCCCGGGTCAGTAGAAACAGGTTGACAGAAGTAACTGACTGTGGTGTCCTATGAGGCACCGCAGTTTTTACGTGCCACACAATCCTATTGGCGTCTCTCGGTCCCTATTCGGAGGCTAGCTCTCTAGCCACGCTGGAGAGGCTTCCTAGGCGGGAATATATTCCATGTGCAAAGGGAATATGCTTCCAGCCGGATTCTCTGGGTTAGCTCTTCCTGGGGCAGGTGCCGGGAAGAATTGCCATAAGCTATCGGACAGAAGGAAGGTAGTCATCACGAGAAACCCCAGCACATCAGTCTTAGCAGCCTCCACCTGCCAGACCACTTATCTTGAATGTTTCACAGACACCTTACTTTCAACATGTACCAGATTGAACTCATTTCCTTTCCCCGCGCCCTGCTCTTTCTTGTCTTCCTAACTATAGGTAAAAACATCAAGGCACACATGCCAGAAACCGCAGCGACCTCCTGGACTCCTCCCTCTCCTGCTTGGACACATCATGGCTTCCTCCAAGCTTACCTCCTCTCCTTAATCGTTCTCTCATCTATGAACTCCTTCCATGCACACTTATTATCTATCTATGAGATCCTCATCATATCTCCTCTGGACCCTTCTAGCTAGTAGAGTCCTTCTCGTCCAGTCCCTTTTAAATTCACCCACCACACTGCCGAGAGAACTTTCTACCACACGCTCCTGCCTGATTGGTTCCTTGTGAGCTACAGAATCAAGTACATGAGTCTCTCCAATAACTGGCCATAAGTACCTCTTAATCCTTCTTGCTTTCTACTCTCTGCTTTGAAATGTGTTTTTTAGCAGTACCTAACAGCTTGTAGTTTTCAGAACATATTATACTGTCTCATGCCTTACTTAGGTTTTTGTTTGTGCCTAGATACCTTTCTGAACTTTTACTGCCTTGCTAACTCTTTAGTCATCCTATCCAGTACATTCATTAGTCATCTTCTTCAGGAATCCTGAATCAAAGATGAGGCTTAATACTGCCCACCCACCCACCCACTTCCCTTCTGTGCTTCAAAATAGAGTCCTCATTATATCTCTAATTTAACATATTGAAGCTATCTGTTTTTGTGTCTGCCTCCCTGAGAAGATTATAGAATTCTGCATGGCAGGGCCTGGAACTTTCTTAGCTTTGTATCCTCAAGGGCCTAAAAAAAAAAAAACCTAACACATAGTAGGCAGAGAGTCTTTATTAACCCAAATTAAAATATTTGCACTGACCAAAGCTGGCTCTTCACATTGACCAAACAAAAACATTAACCAAACATGCACAGACTCCATAAACATACCTGGAGCTAGAGGCATGCCCCTAGGCTGGTATGCTGTCCAATTAATAATCCTCAACTTCTTAGTGGTTTAAAAGAAGCAGACAGAAGTGTTCTTTTTGCAAATAACTTTAAAATTGTGTAAACAAGATTTGGGGAACTAATGTCTAAGTCATTACAAGAAAATATTCTGCAGTTATTTCTTTGCTAAATTATCATCTGCAAATTGAACTCAAACATGGACCTCCAGGGAACATCATTTTCAGGTTACTCTATATCTCCTTGTTTTTTACCCTTGTTCACCTCCGAATGCTAGTTTGCATCTTACCACATCGCAGGCTAAGTACGGAGTCCCTGGGCTAGGCTTGAGGTCTTTAACAACTGGGAAATTTTTTTCCTGAACGAATTTATATCATTTAGGCCTGTTGATAAGACACAAGGGCCCCTGGGACTGAGTTTTAAGAGCTACAAAGTGGATGACTTACAGCCATCATGCTTTCCTTGATATCAAGGACAGTTGAAAAAAATGATGTTTTTCTCTTGCAAAAATAGACTTTTTGCAAACTGTGATATTGGAGGAAATGAATTTTGTACAGTTTATGCTGAAGGCATAGGTATAAGGTGTTTTTTTCCACTTTATTTAGGAAGATTGTCTTTTTGCTGATCTACATGTACACTTTGAATTGGTTTCTTAATAGGTGTGAAATTATAACAAATATGATTATACACCCAGAGCAGTGAGTGCCCCGAGTGTGTGTGGGCCCAATAAATACTGGTTGTTGACAGTGCAGGGCTTCACCCACCTCATCGCAGTGAGTGGAGAAGCGCTGGAGATGGAAGACCTCAGTGCTCGCCCTGGCTCTGTAGCTAATAAGCGCTGTGCTCCTAGGAAAGCCAGCTGAATTCTGTGCTCCTTAGTTTTCTCATCGGTAAAAGGCAGGGATTGAAATTTATGGCTTCAACGTTGTAAAATTTCACAGTTGGTATTAAAATATTAAAAGTGTTAATGCTTAGATGCTGGATTTTTAAAAAATCACTTTTACCTTCTTTCTTTTATTTTTATGTGTGTTCTAATTTTTCTCAGTATTTCATTGGCTTTTCTTGTTTTAGAAAACAAAAAAAAAATAGTATATGGAATAATGTTGCTTTAACGACAAAAGTTAAATAACGTTATTATACACGCCATGGTACCAATATACAAATTATCTCATTTAATGATCAAACCTACACTGAGAGTCGGAGATTATTGTCCTCCTTTGATAAGGAATCTAAGGCACCGAGAGATGAAATAACTTTCCCGATGAAACTAGTGAATCAGGACACTATGCTCTACTTACAAATTCCTTATAGGCCATGCTGTTTCTGTTTTAAACATTTAAAAAAAATAGCAGTTTCTCATACATATTTTTAAGTAAAATATATAAGGAACTTGGGAGTAAAAAGTACTGGTCTAAAGAAGTTAACTGTATTATTAAGGAAAATGCAATATTAGGCTGTGATAAAAGCACTTTAGTGTGTTTTCCATTTTCTACTGGTTGAATTTTAAAAATTGACCAGTGTCATAGGTAGCTGAAAGCACTTTTGCCAACTCTGGTAAAATCTCCATCTCCTGGCTGAGCTTTCGAATCAAGTCGTGTAGGCAGGTCTCATTCTTAGTGATGTATGCTGTGCTTTCTATGAGCCAGCGATTCGTCATCAATCCAGCTTCTCTGCTAGCTGTTACCCGGCATCAGTGACAGATTTCAAGCGAAACTCTGCAGACTTGGCCTCCTACCAATTCACACTGCCTGACTTTAATTGCTTCTTAATCCTTTCATTAATCTCTTGTTGATCCTCTAACACAGTCTGCACAAGAGCTTTCCAAACCTTCACTCACTTCCAATTCAGGGGCCCATTCTTCCCTCTCATTTTGAAGTGGACAACTTCTCTTCTTTATCAAGAAGTTAGAGATTATATGGAAGCTTTAAAAAAATATCCTATCCTCTCTACATGTTCTTTTGTCTATTTTTTTTTTAACAGGCAGTAGTTGCTTGGATTTGGGTGAAGAGAAACTTGGACAAATGGGCACTGGTGGTGCTATTTCTATCATTCAAAGCATGAGGGGGAAAACTGGGAGGGGGAAAGAAAATTAATTTTAGATGAAATGAGTTTACAAGTAAAGGTATCTTTCTTTAGGGCCAACACTTTCACTTAAGCTCCAGGTGTCATGCCTTCCTCATCTCTTCCTCCAGCATCGTTACTTACTCAACTTCATTCCTTCTTTCTACTTCCACCATCTTGAAATGTGCTTTCCTTAATCCTCATTCTGTATCACCCAAGTTCCATTAAACAGTTCTTCTTTCCTTAACTTCCAAAAATTATTCTGTTTATTTATAGTCAGTATCTCCAAATTTGCACCATCCATCCTCTCTCAGTTCCTTACAATATTGATTTTGAAGCTCCATAGTCTAGAGAAGCTGCCCTCAAAAGGCCCAGTGATATTTTCCATTTTCTTATGACATATAATGGCCTTTCATAATTCTTCTCTTTGACATCTCTTAAGCACTTTACTTGGTTTTCAATTCTCTTCTTCATGAATTCTTTTCCTCATTTCTGAGACTTTCTCATGACTCCTGGCGTCCCCATAGCTCTTCTTTCCAACCTCTCTGTGTTCTTCTGTTATATGACATTTCCTTTAATAATGATTCACTCAAATAGTGGACAACAAATGTGTGTCTCTTCTAAGTTGTAAGCATAAGATACGTAGATATTTTATTAGTTTCAGTCTTATAAATTCATTCCATCAAAATTAATTTTCTTTCCCTCCTCATGCTTTGAATGATAGAAATAGCACCACCAGTGCCCATTTATCCAAGTTTCTCTTCACCCAAATCCAAGAAACTACTGCCTGTCTAATTGTACTAGTTGTTTATGTTGCATAACAAATGACCACAAATGTAGCCACTTAAAACAACATACATTTTCTCTGGCTTAGAATTTCAGGCATGACTAACAGGGTCCCCTGTTTGGGGTCTCATAAGTCTAAAGTAAAGATACTGGCTGAGAGTGAGGCTGCATCTGAAGGCTCAACTGGGAAAGGATCTATGTCTAAGGCCCCACAGACAGGTTGTTGATAAAATTATTCCTTCCTTCCTTCCTTCCTTCCTTCCTTCCTTCCTTCCTTCCTTCCTTCCTTCCTTCCTTCCTTCCTCTCTCTCTCTCTCTCTCTCTCTCTCTCTCTCTCTTTCTTTCTCTCTTTCTTTCTTTCTTTTGTTTTAGAATATATGGTGGCTTGTTTCCTCAGGGCCAGTGCAAGAGTGAATTTGCCTATCTGTGTGTCTTTCTATCACAATCAAGAGTGTGACATTCAATCATGCTTACCATATTCGTTTGGCTAGAGGCAAGTCATAGTCCTGCCAAGACTATGGATTATACAGGTCATAACACCAGAGAGTTACCTTAGAATTTTGTCTCCCACACTATATTTTCTACAGGACTCAGGCAAGGAAAAGAAGTGCCTTTTATCTTTGGGATAGAAACAGTTTTGGAGCCAAATTGGATAAGCATACAAAATTCAAAAAGAGGCCTTAGTTTACTATTGGGATCCCAGAGAGGAAATAAAGTTGGTTTAGAAAAACAGTTAAGAAGGAAGAATAGAAGGTAAGAATGGGTCAAAGAGGAGCTGCTATAAACATTTTCCCAAATGGTCTAATTCAGCACTTAAAGTACCTGTGGTAAGGGACCAGGACTTTTTGTTTTGTTTATTTGTTTGCTTTTAAATACAACCCATTACAGGCCGACGCTTTTATAAAAGTACAAAGAGAATAAATTACTAGAGAAATACAATTTAAAAAGGAAAACAAAAACATAGACTACTAGATCAATTTCTTTATATTAGGTATATATAGGACATCTGGAATATCACTACAACATTCAAACAAAATGACTCTGTCCAATTGCTACAAAAATTTCAAAATGCTTATTTTTAATATCTATACTTATCTCATTGAGAACAGGTGACAGTTTGAGGACCAACCAGCATTGTGTGCAGTCCACACTTTGAACAGATCAGATCTAACTTCTTCTAGGTATATATTAATTCCCTTTTCTGCATTTAAGTCCAGGTCTCTTTGCTGAGCTTCTTTTGTTCATATACAAGTTAATTATTGAGCACTGATTGTTTTTCAGGTACCACACAGGACTAGACAAAAGGCTAGATAAGAGGATGGTTTCTCTTTGCACACCTTTACCTCAGGATTCAAATGATCTCAAACATAACATGTCAAAGAGTGAACTTAGCATCTTCCCTCTAGCCTGCTACCCACCCTGTATCTTCTAGTTTCATTATTGACTTTTCCACCCACAAGTTGCCAAAGTCAGAATTTTATTTATCTACTCTTTGCTGCCTCATATTTCCTTTACAAAAATATCCAATCTATCTATATACCCACATCTTCAGTGCTAGTGCGGTCATCAGGCACCCACCATTTCTCACTGGGAGCACTGAGGCAGTTTACTGAATGTGCTCCTTGGCATCATTATTGCTTCTCTCCACCCAACCCCCATGGTACATTTGGAAGATCTTTCTAAACTCTAATCCTCATTTTGTTTAAAAAACCTCGGAGGTTCCTCATGAGCCTGAAAATTTATCGATATCTCCAAGGTCCTTTATGGGCTAATCCCTGATTACTTCTTCCCTTGCCTCACTTCCTCTTGGGAGCTTTACTTCAGCCAGACTGAATTATTTGCAATTTCCAAATGCATGTTCTCTCTTGCCTCACCTCCTTGTGTTCATTGCTTCTCCCTTACACATCCTTCACCTGGTCCTTTATGTGGGTATTTCTTTTGGCTTCAACAACAGATCACCTTTCCCAGGAAAACGCTTCTGCTGCATCCCCATTTTCTGCCTACATTTCCCTTCATCATGGCACTGTCAAAGTGAGCTGTAATACAAAGGAGCCATGGCTAGAATGTTTTCATCATTAGACTGTGAGTACTTGAGGTTGGAAACTCTACCACATTTTCATTATTTTTTGAAGTGGACAGATGAAGGGATTCTAGAGAATGGGTTGTTACACACATTTGGGGGCAAGTGCAGCCTGTTTAATGGGGCCAGATTGATCTTGTCCTTCTTCTTCTGTTCTTGCTGTCACCACTCCAATTTAAAATCTCATTATAGGGCATCTGGAATATCACTGCGGCATTCTATTTTCCTCTTGGACTCTACTCATTTCCTCAGAATCCATTTAAATGCCTTTTCCGAGGCTTTAACTCTGCATTCAGAGGTAATCAAATAAATACTTGCTTAAACGCACTTATTTTATCGACAACAACAAAACTTTTTGGAGCCAGTCACTCCTCTTTATGCTTGGGCTCCATCAGTGAATAAAATAGAAAAAAAAATTACATGTTTTTGTAGAACGTACGCTTCTGTTGATGAAATTTCATTTATTTTATTTTTAACATTGAAATATATAGACAACTCAAATTACAGAGATGCACTCACATACTACTGGTAGAGAAAGCCATGGCTCCCCATGCACTTACAAATGCTACATCCACTATCCCTTATCAGTTATGCATCACCACCACAATACATTATTCCATGCAATAAACTGTCTCAAGCTCAGGGGCTCTGAAGAATAAACTTGTATTATTGCTTATTAGCTTGTGAGTCATCTGGACAGTTCTGCTGATCTGGACCAGGCTCAGTGGATCTCAGCTGGGCTAGCTCACATGTCTATGGAAATCTGGCACATCTGGAGGCTGCCTCATCTAGAGTAGCCTAACTCATATCTGTCTGTGTGCTGGTTGCTGATTGGGGTGATGGAGGTGACCAGGCCAGGTGTATCTCACCATTTAGCCATCTATCTTGGGCTTGTTCATATACTGTTGGGAAGGTTCCAAGGGAGAGAAGAGTGATCTAAGCCTCTTGAAACCCAAGCTCGGAACTGGCACATGGACTTTTCTGGCACTTTCTGCTTTCCAAATCAAGTTAAAAGGATAGTCCAGATTCAAGGGGTAGGGAAATGGATTTTACCTTTAGCAGGGAGGAGTGAATCACACTGCAAAGGGCATGCAGAGAAGGTGAGGAACTGAGGGCATTTTGGCAACCTACCACCATTTCTTTCTTTACAGATTCAGTATCTGATAGAATGCTCATACAGAGCTTTTTGCTTGCCAAACATTTTACACGATTGTCTTATTTCTGTATGTTTCGTAACTTACTGTGATACATAAGACTGAAATGTAAATCCTTAGGTTTTTTGAGCTCCTTGAGGACAAGGAACATACCTAACTCGTCTCATCTTCCATGGCACATTGCACAGAACAGATTCTCAGAATATTTGCTGAATCAATTATACGAACCTGCAATAAAGAGCACAGGGAGTGAGTGCCATATTGAGATGTCCTTCCACACCCACGTGGCTCTAAAGGAGCATGTACATACTGTAACTCAAGGTGCTTTCCTATTATTTTTGGGTAGCTGGAATACTCCCCTATTTATTGAGGAAAACTGAAACACATTCAACTTGACTTAGTAACAGTCATCTGGTGCTTCTGAGGAGAGATAAGGATTGATTTCTTCGGATAATTAAAATGCTGGCTAAGAACAACAACAAAACAACTAGAAGGGAAGCAAAAGGGCCGGAAGTTCTGCCCTGAGCCACAGCGAAATTAAAATTGTTGGAGCCAAAGCCATATAGACTTGTGCTCAGGGAACAGGAAAGGTGTGGTTAAAAAACGCTTGCCTTAGTTGAACCAAGGTAATGATATTAATAAAGGATAAAACAAGCCTTTTACAACAAGCATTTAAATTATTCCCACGAGGACCTAACTATCTGGAGATAAGTTTCAGGTAAAATACAGTTAAATGATAAAGACAAGAGATCCTTACTCAGAGAATTTGAGAGACATGTTCTGCTAGAAATTTTGATATTAATAAAGGAGTTATTTTATTCATTTTCCTCCAAGGATTTTTTATATACATATGTGCACTGAGATAAGATTTAAAAAAATAGAAAGAGGAAAGCTTCTTAACTATAAATATTTGCTTTTTGCATTTTAAATGTGAATCTGTCAATTTTTAAAAGTTAGAAGAAAATAAGATAGATGTATGTTTTAAAAAAGTGAACAAACAAGAAAAACAAATAAAAACTCATAGACACAGACAACAGTATGTGGTTACCAGAGGGAAGGGGGTAATTATGGGGAAAGGAGCTCAAATATATGGTGACGGAAGAGTCATCTGTGAGTCATCTGGACAATTCTTCTGATTCGACTTTGGGTGGTGGGCACACAAGGCAAGTACAGATGATGTATCATAGAAATGTACACTGGAAACCTATATGATCTTATTAACCAATGTCACCCCAATAAATTTAATAAAAGATAAAGTCACTTTAAATAACTGCAAAAATACCAGAAAAAAGTGACTTTATAAAAATTGGAAAGATGAGCAATTTTAATTTATTAAAGAATATTCTGTTTTCTTTAGGATAAGCTGCATTTTTCTCACGTTATTTACTTTACAAAGGAAGTCTATGATTGTTTAAGTTAAATTCTAATTTAAGATTGTTTTAAATGAAACCAACATCAAAGTCTACTCAAAGAGGAGAATAGAATATCATGGGTAGTATAGTATAAGTATTACTGAGTATTAATTTAATCACAATGATCTGTAACAAATGGAACAGAGTGATGATATTCATGTAAACTACTGTATTCTTTTTAATAACATGGGCAGTCAGGTTTAGGTCTTATAACTGCAAATTTTGTGTTTTGCTCAAGCTACCCATGTCTTACTATATTAGCAAGAACTATTCAGGAGAACAGTGGATCATGTAAATACCTTTAATATTATTCATGAGTTTTACTCCCACAGTGGGTTGGAAACCTGCTACAGATATTCTCTTATGAATGACCTTATTTAACTTCTGATATTGCATTTTTTCATTTTTTTAAAGTGGCTCTGATTTATCTGCCTGCTACAAATGAAGTGTTCTTTTGTTTATACCTTTTGCTCCAGTTTTCTTAACAATGTTTCTCCTCTTTACATTCCTATCTTTAAAAGATGTATCCTTACAGACCTCTTGACACCAATTCATATCAGCAGTCGGGATTGCAGGCTAAAGTTTAGCTTTAGAAAACACAGATTTTGATGTGTGTGTGTGTGAGTGTGTGTGTGTGTGTGTGTGTGTGTGTGTGTGTGTGTGTGTGTTTAATTGACGTGTAATTTATGGCTAATTCCCTGTGTCACCCCCTGGCAGAAATGAGACCATTCAATACTTGTGCTACAGGACAGCTTTGCTAAGCAATACTGTTCATATCACATGCTGTCTTTGGGTATATTATGACTTTAGGAGAATGGAAAAAATATACAACATCAAAAACTAGACAAAATGGGAGACAAGATGGTGACTGGCAAGAAGGTAAGGAGGGAGAGTGTGTGAGAGAGGGAGGAAGTGATAGAGGAGTGTGTGGACGTGTGGTGTGTGTGTGTGTGTGTGAGAGAGCTAGGGACAGTTAGATCGTGCAGGTCTTCCAAGGGGCTGCCACACCGGGCAGTCTTAGATGGGGAAACCCCTCTGCCACCACACACAGTCCGGGGAGGGCATTGCCAGCACAGAGACCACACCATTTGTAAGAACAGAACTGCTTGAGACTAGGATCCTGGTCTTGCCACTACCCAATCTGGTCTCAGTCACAAACTGGGACCCTACAGCCACTCAGGTGAAAGACCTGCAACCACAGCTGCAGACCCACCGACACCAAGAATCCAGACACCCCGGCTGCAGACTTCTGTGAGTGACAGAGCCCATCCCCCTCCCTGCCAGCCCATGGCAGTGGCATAGGAACTGCCAGACCCTCTCTGCGCAAACAGGCCTGCTGCCCACACATAGCAGCGGTGGCTCTACCTGAATTTGAGCCTGGGTGTGCGAACTTGGGGAGTTTGTTTCCCGCGACCAGGCCCCACACCCACACAGGGAGGCTGTGCTGAATTTGAGTCTAGGTTCAGGGACACAGGAAGTTTGTTTCCCGTGACCAGACCCCATGCCCACACAGGGCAGCAGTGCCACCTGACTTTGATTCAGGGCAAGCGCACATGGAAGGCCTTTTCCGCAGGGCAGGAGTGGACCTCCTGCCAACACAGGGCAGCTGTGCAACCTGGTCTCCCAAGCAGACCTGAGACCCTGATTCTCCACAGGAGAGGCAGCGCTGAGCACAGGTGACTTAACTCTGTTCCTCATCGCACGCGACTGGGATCCCTGATTCCCAGTGCATTCACACTAAGAGCCAGTGACTCCAATTCTTGGCACATGTGCACACAGGGACCCTGATTCTCGGTGCAAGGCTGCACCAAGCAACAGAGACTCTGATACTCGATTATTGGCATGGGCACAGGGTCTCTGACTCCTGACACATGCTAGGGGACTCTGATTTTTGGCACATGCCAGCAGGGTCTCTGTTTCAGCACAGTGCAGGCAGGGTTCCAGATTCTAGGTGCACACACGAGGCCACACTGAGCGCCAGTGACTCTGATCCTGGGCAAGCGTGGCTCCCACCAACCCACAGCAGCCACAAGTCTTGGTGTTGGAGCTCTTCAGTGACACTCGAGGGATGTGAAACTCCCACTGCACACTGCCCACGCCCCTGCAACCTGACATTTGAACCTTCTGGTGTTAGTTAGAATGGGGAGAAAACAAAAAAATCCCCAAAGGAAAGAAAAGGAGGAATCGCCAAGAAAGGAAATAAGTGAAACTGAGGTGTGGAACATGACAGAAAAACAATTCAGAGTAATGGTCATACAGTTCATACACCAGATGGATGAGAAAATCAACAGCCTATGCAAAAATCACGAAGAAATCAAAAGTGATATAGCTAAAATCAAAACACCATGGGAGGTTTCAATAGTAGACTAGAAGAAACAGAGGACCAAAGTAGTGAGTTAGAAGATAAGGTACAGAAACAAGCCCAATCTGAACAGCAAATGGAGAAAAAAATTAAAAAATAGGAGGAGAGCCTAAGGGAGCTTTGGGACAATGCAAAACGAAATAACACACATACAATAAGGCTTCCAGAAGGACAAGAAGAGCAGCAAGGATTAGAAAATTTATTTGAAGAAATAATGACAGAAAACTTCCCTGATATGGGGAAGAAAAAAAGTCATACAAGTACAGAGAGTCCCAAGCAAGATGAATCCCAAAAGACCCACACAAAGACACATCATAATTACAATGGCAAATGTTAATGACAAAGAGAGAATCTTAAAGGCTGCAAGAGAGAGACAGAGAGTTACCTACAAAGGATCCCCCATCAGATTATCAAATGATTTCTCAACAGAAACACATCAAGCTAGAAGAGAATGGAAGGAGGTATACAAAGTGATGCAAAGCAAAGGACTGAATCCAATAATACTCTATCCAGCAAGACTATCAATCAAAATTGAAGGGGAAATCAGGAGCATAGCAGATAAAAAAGGCAAGGGAGTTTATCACTACCAAGCCAGCAATGCAAGAAATGCTAAAGGGAATGCTGTAAAAAGAAGAAATAGAAAGGGAGGAAGGAACACAGGCATAAAGTACAGAAATGGCTATAAACAAGTACCTATCAATAATAACATTAAATGTAAATGGATTAAATGCTCCAATCAAAAGACATCAAGTGACTGAATGGATAAGAAAACACATACCATATATATGCTGTCTACAGGAGACCCACCTCAGAACAAGGGACTCACACGGACTGAAAGTGAAGGGATGGGAAAATATCTATCAGGCAAATGGAAATGAAAAAAAGCTGGGGTAGCAATACTTATGTCTGACAAAATAGACCTCAAAGTGAAGACCATAACAAGAAACAATAAAGACCACTTCATAATTCTAAAGGGAATGATACAACAAGAGGATATAACTCTGGTAAATATTTATGCACCCAATGCAGGAGCACCCAAATACATAAAAAACAAACAAACAAACACACAAACTTCTGGAAGGTATCAGGGGTGAGATTGACAGCAACACAATCATAGTAGGAAATTTTAATACCCCATTAACATCACTAAATAAATCTTCTAGATAAAAAATTAGCAAAGAAACATGAATCCTAAATGACTCACTAGATCAGATGGACTTAATCAACATCTTTAGAACATTCCACCCCAAAACTACAGAATATACATTCTTCTCAAGCACACATGGGACATTTTCAAACATAGACCACATATTGGGACACAAGCAAAGTCTCTTCAAATTCAAGAGGATTGAAATCATATCAAGCATCTTCTCAGATCACAATGGCATAAAATTAGAAATCAACTACAGTAAAAACAATCACAAAAATTCAAACACTTGGAAGCTGAATAGCACACTATTAAACAATGAATGGGTTACCAAAGAGATAAAAGAAAAAATAAAACACATCCTGGAAACAAACAACAATGAAAACACAACAATCCAAAATCTTTGGGACACAATGAAAGCAGTCCTGAGAGGGAAGTTCATAGCATTACAGGCCTACCTTAAAAAACAAGAAAAATTGGTAATAAACCTTATAACTCTGCAACTTGAAGAACTAGAAAGAGAGCAACAAGAAAAGCCCAGTGTGATCAGAAGGAAGGAAATAATAAAGATCAGAATGGAAATAAATGACATAGAGACCAAAAAACAAAAACAAAAACAAAAAAAACCCCCAAAAACACACACACAAAAAAAACACAATACAAAAGATCAATGAAACCAAGAGCTGGTTCTTTGAAAGGATAAACAAGGTTGATGGACCTCTAGCCAGGCTCACCCAGAAGCAAAGAGAGAGGACCCAAATAAATAAAATCAGAAATGAAAGAGGTGAAATAACAACACACCCCACAGAAATACAAAGAATCGTAAAAAAAATACTATGAGCAACTCTACTCCAACAAATTGGTCAACCTAGAAGAAATGGACATATTCCTAAAAAAAAATATGACCTTCCATAACTCAACCAGGAGGAATCAAAAACATCTGAATAGGCCTATAACTATGGAGGAGATTGAAGCAGTAATTAAAAAAAAAAATCCAACAAACAAAAGCCCTGGACAAGATGGCTTCAAAGGGGAGTTTTATCAAACATCCAAAGAAGAAATAAAACCTATCTTCCTCAGACTATTCAAGAGGAAGGAGCACTTCCAAACTCTTTCTACCAAGCCAGCATTACTTTAATCCAAAAACCAGATAAAGACACCACAAAGAAAGAGAACTACAGGCCCATATCCTTGATGAACATAGATGTTAAAATCCTCAACAAAATTCTAGCAAATCGGATTCAGCATTGTATTAGAAAGATCATACACCATGACCAAGTGGGATTTATTCTGGCGATGCAAGAAAGGTAGAATATCCACAAATCAATAAATCATCACATAAACAAATTGAGAGACATAAATCACATAATCATAACAATTGATGCAGAAAAAGCATTTGACAAAATCCAACACCCTTTCGTGATAAAAACTCTCAGCAAAGTGGGAATAGAGGGATCACACCTCAACATAATAAAAGCCATATATGACAAACCTACAGCCAACATCATACTCAATGGGCAAAAACTAAAATCATTTCCCCTAAGAACAGGAACAAGACAAGGATGCCCACTTTCACCACTCCTGTTTGACATAGTACTAGAAGTACTAGCCATAGTGATCAGACAAGAAGAAGAAATAAAAGGCATCTAAATTGGAAAAGAAGAAGTAAAACTGTCCTTATTTGCAGATGACATGATACTATACATAGAAAACTCCAAAGACTCCATCAAAAAAACTACTAGACCTAATAAATGAATTTGGCAATGTAGCAGGATACAAAATTAACACCCAGAAATCTATGGCCTTTTTAGACACCAATAATGAACTCACAGAAAGAGAAATGAAAAAAGAAATCCCATTTACCACTGCACAAAAAACACTGAGATACCTAGGAATAAACTTAACTAAGGAGGTAAAAGACTTGTATTTGGAAAACTACAGGGCATTGAAAAAAGAGATAGAGGAAGACATAAACAAATGGAAGGACATACCGTGTTCATGGATTGGTAGAATCAAAATCACTAAAATGTCCATACTACCCAAATCAATCTATAGATTCAATGCAATACCTATTAAAATACCAATGGCATATTTCAAAGATCTAGAACAAACTCTCCAAAAACTCATCTGGAATAAAAAAAAAGACCCTGAGTAGCTACAGCAATCTTGAGAAAGAAGAACAAAGTTGGAGGGATCACAATACCAGACATCAAGCTATATTACCAAGTCACAGTTCTCAAAACTGCTTGGTACTGGCACAAGAACAGACATATAGACCAATGGAACAGAATAGAGAACCCAGAAATTGACCCAAGCCATTATACTCTTTTCATATTTGACAAAGGAGGCAAGAATATACAATGGAGTCAAAACAGTCTCTTTAATAAATGGTGCTGGAAAATTTGGTCAGATACATGCAAAAAAAAAAAAATGAAACTAGATCACCAACTTACACCATACACAAAAACAAACTCAAAATGGATAAAGGATTTAAACATAAGATGGGAAACCATAAAAATCTTAGAAGAAGCCATAGGCAGCAAAATAGCAGACATTTGTCGTAGCAATATCTTTACTGATACAGCTCCTAGGGCAATGGAAACTAAAGATAAAATAAACAAATGGGACTACATCAAAATAAAAAGCTTCTGCACAGCAAAAGGAATAATCAGCAAAAGAACAAGAAAGCCCAATGCATGGGAGAACATATTTACAAATGTTACCACTGGTAAGGGTTTAATCTCCAACATTTACAGGGAACTCATACAACTTAACAAAAGGAAGATAAACAACCCAATCAAAAAATGGGCAAAAGAGCTAAATAGACACTTTTCGAAAGAGGACATTCAGAAAGCCAAGAGACATATGCTCAAAGTCACTAATCATCTGAGAGATGCAAATCAAAACAACAATGAGGTACCACCTCACACCTGTCAGAATGACCATCATCAACAAATCAACAAACAACAAGTGCTGGTGAGGATGTGGAGTAAAAGGAACCCTTGTACACTGCTGGTGGGAATGCAGACTGGTGCAGCCACTGTGGAGAACAGTATGGAGTTTTCTCAAAAAATTAAAAATGGAACTCCCATTTGACCCAGTAATCCCTCTTCTAGGAATATATCCCAAGAAAACAGAAACACCAATCAGAAAGGATATATGCATCCCTATGTTCATAGCAGCACAATTTACCATAGCTAAGATTTGGAAACAGCCTAAGTGCCCATCAGCAGATGAGTGGATTAGAAAACTGTGGTACATCTACACAATGGAATACTACGCTGCTATAAAAAAGAAGGAACTTTTACCATTTGCAACAGCATGGATGGAACTGGAGAGCATTATGCTAAGCGAAATAAGCCAGTCAGTGAAAGAAAAATACCACATGATCTTACTCATTTATGGATAATAAAAAACATAAACTGATGAACAAAAATAGATACAGAGGCAGAGAAGCATCAGACAGACGGTCAACCTACAGTGGGAAGGCTGGGGAGGGTTGGGGGGTGGAGGTAAGAGATCAACTGAAGGACTTGTATGCATGCATATAAGCACAACCAATGGACGCAAGACACTGGGAGGGGGGTGAGGACATGTGCCGGGGGTAGGGGAGGCTGGGGGAATGTCAATTGGGGAAAAAAAGGAGATGTATGTACTACTATTTGTAATACTTTAAACAATAATAAAAAAAAAACTAGACAAAACTACTTTTGTACATCTTATATTAACATATTTCCTAGTTCCTATAAAAAATTTGTCCACTTTAGTAAAAATAATATTGAGTTAAGCTGAGCGTCCTTAGGAAGTGAGGTCAGGAATTGCTGTAATGATTTTTCAAACAAAAATTAATGAAATTTATTTCCCTTGATGGTTTAGTTATCCACAGTCACATTCACGCATGCCATTTATTCATTCAGTTATTCAATAAATATTTCTTGACCAGTGACCAGTTCCCAAGTATTGGGGATTGAGCAGTGAAGAAAAAAATGTTTCTGGTCTCTTGGAGTTTATATATTTAGTTGGGCAAGACAGAGAAGAACTAGATAGAAAACTAATCAGGTGCTGATAAATGCTGAAAAGTAAATCAGGAAAAAGGTACTGCTCACAGGTGTGATTTTAGATAGTTCAGTGGCATCATCCCTGACAGGTGATATTTGTCCAGAGCCCTCCATGGAGTAAATGAGTGATAGTGTGACTCTCTGGAAGAAAGACTGTGCTTCACAAAGGCATGTGCTTGGCGCGTTAAAGACGGAGGGAAGGCCAGTTTGGCTGGAGAGAATGAGAGTGGGAGGTAAGGTAGGACAGGTGGGCACTGGTGTAGACCCTGCACAGGGCTTTGGGAGCCAATCATGCTTAGCCCTCTGGGTCATGGAAAAGATTTAGAATTTCATTAAGTACATGTGAAGCCTTGAGAAGATTTTTGAGTAGAGGAAAGATAAGCTCTGCCATGAATTTTTAATTAAAATTTTTTTTTTGCCATTTTTCTCTATATGGTTCAGTAGTGTCAACTATGTTCACAGTGTGCAACAGGTCTCAAACACTTTTTCATTGGTTAACTGAAACTCTATACCCATTGAACAACAACTCCCCCCTTTTCCTTCCTACCAACACCTGTAAACCACCATTCTACTTTCTCTTTCTATGAGTTTGATTACTTAGCTACCTCATCTAAGTGAAAAAATACAGTGTTTGTCATCTTGTGACTGGCTTATTTCACTTTGACATGATTTTTATGTTTTGACTTTATTATAATACTAGGGGCCCGGTGCACGATATTCGTGCACTGGGATTGGGGGGTCCCTCAGCCCAACCTGCCCCCTCTCACATACTGGGTGCCCTCAGGGGATATCCTACTGATGGCTTAGGCCCGCTCCCCACTCTCCTTTGTGGGAGGCAACCGGGCTGATCAGGGGAAGGCACCAGCCCCATCACCCCACTGCTGCAGCCACTACCAGTCACCACAGCCACGAAGGTGTTTTCATCAACACGGACTCCAGTCCCTTCACCAAGAAAAAATGACAACTTTCTTTAGGGAGGGAGAGACAGAGAGAAACATCAATGTGAGAGGGACACTTTGATTGGTTGCCTCCTGTATGAGCCCTGACCATGGGCGCCAGGCTGGGGGGCATGCAGGGACCCCTGGGCCGCACGCAGTGGTGGCCCCCAAGGGTCTCCACACACCCCAGAGGCCAGCAGCCAGCCCCCCATCGTGTGCGCCAGGCTGGGGGCGTGGACCCAAACTGCCTCTTGGTGCTGGAGCGTTCCCAAGCGGCTGGGGGCACTATGGTGACAGGGGATGTTTCCACCCCACCCCGCCCCCAGCCCCTTGGCTCCTGCACCTATAGGCTCAAAGTGGCCAGGGGGCGTTCTGGGAACCCTGCCACTCAGGACCTAAGCAAGGGGCCTACAGGCTCGGACTGGCCTGGGTCCTGAGGATGTTTGCGGGACCCAGCCCCTTGGCGCCTGCACCCTTAGGCTCCAAGTGGCCAGGGGGCATTCTGGGACCCTGCCCCTCAGGACCTAAGTGCAGGCCTACAGGCTCTGATCGGCCTGGGTCCCGAGGATGTTTATGGGACCTAGGCTGCTCAGGACCTAAGCGCAGGCCTACAGGATCTGAGAGGCTTGGGTCTGAAGGATGTTTCCCAGACCCCAGACTGCTGCAAGTGTTTGGGGGCGGGAACATAGCCACACGGGAATGTTCCCGCCCCGCCAAGGCTCCCAGTGGCCAGGGGGCCGTTCTGGGGCCCCTGCCACTCAGGACCTAAGCGCCAGCCTACAGGCTCTGAGCAGCTTTAGGTCCCAGACCCCAGACTGCTGCACGTGTTTGGGGGTGGGAATGTTCCCGCCCACCAAGGCTCCCAGTGGCCAGGAGGCGTTCTGGGGCCCCCGCCGCTCAGGACCTAAGCGATACGCCTGAGTCCGGAGGATGTTTATGGGACCCAGGCTGCTCAGGACCTAAGCGCAGGCCTACAGGATCTGAGAGGCTTGGGTCTGGAGGATGTTTCCCAGACCCCAGACTGCTGCACGTGTTTGGGGGCGGAAACATTCCCGTGTCGCTATGGCGACACGGGAATGTTCCCGCCCAGCCAAGGCTCCCAGTGGCCAGGGGGCTTCTGGGGCCCCTGCCACTCAGGACCTAAGCTCGGGCCTACAGGCTCTGAGTGACTTAGGTCCCAGACCCCAGACTGCTGCAAGTGTTTGGGGGCGGGAACATTCCCGCGTCGCTATGGCGACGCGGGAATGTTCCCGCCCACCAAGGCTCCCAGTGGCCAGGGGGCATTCTGGGGTCCCCGCGGCTCAGGACCTAAGCGATCCCGCCTGGGTCCGGAGGATGTTTAGGGGACCCAGGCCGCTCAGGACCTAAGCGCAGGCCTACAGGCTCTGAGCAGCCTGGGTCCAGAGGACGTTTACAGGACTCAGGCTGCTCAGCACCCGCATATGCAAATTAACCGCCATCTTGTTCGCTCTGATTGGCTGTGGGCGTAGCGAAGGTGCGGTCAATTTGCATGTTTGGGTATTATTAGGTTATATTATCTCTATTTTATGGCTTCTGTGTGAAGGGGATATACACTGAGTGGCCAGATTATTATGATCTCTGAATGCATAATAATCTGGTCACTCAGTGTATATTTTATATAATAAAAGGCTAATATGCAAATTGTCCCCTTGACCAGGAGTTCGACCAGCAGGCAGGCCTGCCAACCGCCCATGTCCCCTCCCCCAGACCAGGCTGGCCGGACCTCACCCATGCACAAATTCATGCACCGGGCCTCTAATACATACACACACACACACACACACACACACACACACACACACACTGAGTGGCTAGATTATTATGCGTTAAGAGATCATAATAATCTGGCCACTCTGTGTAGACTAAGAGAGGGGCAAAGGTGGGATCATATATGAAGATTTTGAGGCTATTGCTGTGGTCTAAGCAAGACATGATGTTATTTTTAGACATGTCATGTGAGAGAAAGAGGAATAGTATATAAATACAGTGTGTATTTTCTGAAAAATATAATAATCAATCCTTTATTAATCCTTGAGGATAATATTTGTAAAATATCCTCAATGCTGTGTGGCTTCCATAATAACATGCTGATGCTGAAGAAGCCTATTTGATAGCTCAGGGTTATTATCTTGAATTTAGTGTTTCTATCTGTTTTAAACCCAGGTGTGGATGGTATGAAACCTGTATGACAAGAGGGTATGGAAATTCTGGCTGGACTGGGTGATAGTGAACATTGGCAGGTAGAGGAAAAGAATATCTGGTTTTGACAGCAAGTTGGCTCCACCCCACAAAGTATTTTAGTATATTATCTAGATACTGCTATATTATACACTGCTTTCTCTGTACTCCTTATAAAGTCTATTCAGCATTGTCTGAGTGTGAAATGAGCTGGTTGAAAGTTGAGACCCAGTCAAGCTAGAGGATGTAGAAGAAGCAGAAGGGAAGATTCCCACTAGCCTCTTGGTTTTTCAGTTTACTATTGGAGACAAAAGCAAACATAATTCTATAGACAGAATATTTTTAGCTAAATATATAGGAATACAAAATATAGCCATTGAGGAATATCTCTAAGTGTTTAGAAGTTATTGGTTATGCAATAAATGCAGTAAAAAACCAATTATATGCAGCTTAAGATTTCTTAATAATCTGGGTACCTGTGGCATGCCACATTCCTTATGAGACCACTAGAGGCCCAGTGCATGAAATTCGTGCACGGGTAGAGTCCCTAGGCCTGGCTGGCGATCAGGCCCGATTGGGGCCTTCCAGCTTCCAGCCGGGGCCTCCCTTCCCTTGCTGTTGGTTGCTGGCTGGGGCCTCCCTTCGTTCTGTGCCGCCCCCTGATGGTCAGCGCACGTCATAGTGAGCGATCGAACTCCAGGTCTCCTGGTGGAACTCCTGAGGGGTCAATTTGCCTATTAGGGTTTTATATATATAGGTAATAGATGTAAAGAAGGGACACAGGTCTCCTAGGCTGTGCCTCTCTTCTTTTTAAAAAAAATATATTTTATTGATTTTTTACAGAGAGGAAGAGAGAGGGAGAGAGAGCTAGAAACATCGATGAGAGAGAAACATTGATCAGCTGCTTCCTGCACACCCCTCACTGGGGATGTGCCAGCAACCAAGGTACATGCCCTTGACCGGAATCGAAGCTGGGACCTTTCAGTCCGCAGGCCGATGCTCTATCCACTGAGCCAAACCGGTTTCGGCTGTGCCTCTCTTCTTGTATCATCATGTCTTGTATTTTCTTGATGATAAGAAAGGAGACAGTGTGTGTTGGGGAGCTGTGTCCTGGCTGTGTGTAACTTTTTTTTACCATTCTTAAAGCATGCCAGGCAGAATCTTGTAAATAGCTGAAAAGGCATGCAATTCAGTTTCACTTTGCTGAACTCAATCGGTAGGATTGACAGCGTGCCTTTAACAGATTCCTTCAGTAGATAATTAGACCAGTTTACCGCAAGCACTGCATGAATTAACATTTGCACTTGGCTATGAATATTCAGGGCTACAAGGCTTTCTGTGGTGCAGGTTGTTTCCCCAGGATCCGCAGGAGTGTCTGTTAGGTGCTTGTGATGTATTGATTAGTACAGAATGGCACCAACGAGAGGGTGTGGGAACATCCCTGGAGTCAGAGATGATATGCTTACTGGTGAACTTAAGCTTTTCCTATAAACTCTAACCCAGACAACAGATTGCCTTCTTTGACTAGTCATCAGTTTCAGTTTTGATATGAATTTTACTTTAAATCGCTATGCAGAAAACTACTAAGTTTCCTGGAATTACACCATCTGTTATTTTCTCCAATCTCTGAAATTTTTCATCTGTAAAATTAACCCAAAAGATCGGATGCTCTAGATGTTATAAATAAATAATTGAATAAATAAATAAACAAAAGATTCATCAGGCCATTGAAACTTGCCTTTTATGCTAATAAAAATTGCTTTGGCACAACTTGTTAGCACATCAAATGTTGACTCAAAATTTTATTTGCATTTAATTGGGAATTTCAAAGAATGTTATGTTATTTACAAAATCATCTCTGAGAAAATAAAAACTTCAATGTGCATACTTTTATGATAAACTCAGGGCATTTGGAAATGGAGGGAAGGATTGAGTGCTGAGAATAAATCAAGTTAATATCTCTGTATGGTGGTTTACAGGAAAAGTAAATTGTAATTATTTTCCAAAAACTGAAAATAGGTTGTATAATATGATGGTTAAGAGCATGAACTCTAGCCCTAGCTGGTTTGGCTCAATGGATAGAGCGTCAGCCTGCGGACTAAAGGGTCCCAAGTTCGATTCCAGCCAAAGGCACATGCCTGGGTTGCAGGCTTGATCCCCAGTAGGGGGCGTGCAGGAGGCAGCCAATCAATGATTCTCTGTCATCATTGATGTTTCTATCTCTCTCTCCTCTCCCTTCCTCTCTAAAATCAATATATTAAAAAAAAAAATAAGAGCATGAACTCTAGAGCTAGAATGCCGCAGCATGAACCTAGCTCCACCAGCTGGTTTATTAGGTGTGTGACCTTGAATAGGTTATTTAAACTTGCAGCTCTCTATTCTGTAACAGTATGATCATAGCAGTTCCCACCTTGTAGGGTTGTGAGGATTAGGGAGTTTAATATATGTAAAGCACTTAGAACAGTGACTAGTACTAAGTAAGCACTGTGTGTTTGCTCTTTATATTTGCTCATTAATGTACATATAGTAATGTCAGGTCTGCCGCACAGGTGGCGTTTTCATGGTCTGGAAAAAATCCAATGACTTTAAGTGTACCCTCACCATCATTTTCAGTGTTCCAATCTTACATTTTTGGTAATGTAGCAAGGATGGATATATAGATTGTGTATAAACACCAGCTTCCAATCTGTGTGTAGTCCAACCCAGGGTATTAGGGCAGTTGGGTCAAAATAATAGTAAGACTCTTAAGAAGCCTCTGTCTGCTCTAATTAAAATTGCCCCCAGGCCTGAATCTCAGTAGAAGACCCATGCTGCTGTCAATAAAAGTGAAAGGGAAAGTAGAACTCCTCTCTGGAAATGTAAGTGGATTCCCTACCCAGCGGAATTGAAGAGCTGTATTATTCCTGAGGTAATTTAGGAATAGCCTGAAGGCTACCTGCTCTTTCTTTATGAGCTTTCTAGGTGTTAAGTAAATAAAAGTTACTTAAATTGAGTTGGTGAGAGACCTCAGCTCCCAGAGTTCTAATGAACACTGCCTGCCGAGCTGAGCACAGCTGTCCTGCCTCTTACACATTCCAATGGCACAATTCTCACCTTTGAATTTTTGCCTCTGCTCAGGCAGGGACATGGGAGCTGGATGAGGCTATGTTCCCAATACGTCTAAGAGAATTGAAGGATGCTTTCTGACCAATACAAATTACATTAAACAGAGTTTATCTGCGGCCTTTAAAATTGGGATTCATCACATATAGTATAATCATGCCTTTTTTTCCTTTTAATAGTGTGAGCAATGGATGCCAATGTCTTGTATTTGTTAGAAAGTCATTCATTTTAGTCACTCTACCGCATGTTGTTAAATCTAAAACGTCTGATGCTCAGTAAATATAAGGCCGTACTATTCTAGTATTTGTTTATTTGGAGAGATTTCTTTCAGAGGATTAAAATAATTGATTTGATGTAAGAAGTGCTCCAGTTGAGATGAGTGCTGAATAGATGACATGGGGTATTCCAAAGGTTCTCTGTGAGGAAGACAGGGACCCCCTGTGTGCATGAGAGAGGATGAGGGTGGAAGAACACTTTGGACTTCATCTTAGATAGAAGATACCACCCTATGTGCATTTCTGGAAGATGTCGTTTATCAAAGCATGGTTAAAACTGATTTCCCACAGTATCCGATATAATAAAAGCCTAATATGCTAAGTGTCCGACTGTTCATTTGACCGTTTGACCAGTCGCTATGATGCACAGTGACCACCAGGGGAATAGACACTCTGACCGGTAGGTTAGCTTGCTACTGGGGTCCGGCTGATCAGGACTGGGTAAGATAGGCCGGACACACCCTAGAGCCCTCCCGTGGTCCCTCCCCAGCCCAATTGTGCATCGGTGGAGTCCCTCGGCCTGGTCTGCACCCTCTCGCAATCCGGGATCCCTTGGGGGGATGTTGGAGAGCAGGTTTTGGCCCAATCCCACAGGCCAGGCCAAGGGACCCCACTGGTGAACGAATCTATGCACCAGGCCTCTAGTAGATAAATGAGAATGAAGAGCTGCTTTTCAAACATCTATTAGATTAAATGAGAATGCCAGCATCACTTCTGCTCCTAAATTTTCCTCTTTAGGCTTTTATGTGCAAGCAGAAAAAGAAAAAAAGACATTTCTCTCTCCCAAGTGTAAGCAAGGATGTTCCTAGTTTCTTTCTTTTCTGACTTTAATTTTCCATTTGTAAATTAAAGTTGTGAGACAAAAAAAGCAAGATTAGCTTCCTATGAATTTCGAGAATTTTCTATAAGAATTGGGTCACAGCATATATTTTTAGAAAAGGTTTTGATAGAAGGAAAAGGGGAGAAGGCTGAAAACAAAACCTTTGTGTTGCTCTGCCTATTTCATTCAAGTGCCAAGAGTGATCATTTCTGCAGGATACATAACTGAAGTTATACATGTTAGCAAGATACTGCATTGGGTATTACAAGAGGGTAATTCTCTTTTCAAAATTGTGACTTTATGATTAAAATAAAACATTAAAAAAATCTGAAAGTGTAGTCAACAAAGGGAACCTAAACAGTTGGAGCAAATGAAGTCACCTAATTATTCTAACAAAAAAATGTGTTTTCTCCTGCTGCTTGTTTTATTAACACTAAGTGTGAGAACAGCTATTATAATTGACAGCTAAGTCTATTACTAAGATGTTGCCTTTCACAGGGTTGTGTGGGATGTGAGTTATGCATTAGAAGTTGTCACTATTGTTCTTAAGTGCATATTCCTGATGCACAGTATTGCTTTTTAAGCTTTCATTGTGCCTTTTTATTTTCCTTTGTCTATTTCTCAAGGTGCATATCATTAGTAAGTTAAAGTTGTTTTTTAATTTAAGGCAAAAGTGTGCAGCTTATAATGTCTTTTCCCAAAACCTATTTGAAAAGTTTTATGTCTCAAACTTTGAGAGAATTGTTACAGAGTATGAATGACCTCTGAGTTGAAATGTATGTGAAAATGTTACAAATTAATATTGTTCCTAATTTACTCCCTAATTGCTTTCTGTGTTAACAGTAAAAGATAAATATGTTGAATCAGGTATTTCTTCCGTACCTGAGACCTTGCATTACATGGAACTCAGCAAGGCCATGTATCACTAACAGGTAGCCAGTTGGGAATCTGGTGAATAATCTGAATGACAAAAGAACATAATGTTTGACAAATCTACCTGCACATCTCAGGTGGTCAAGGTTATCTAGGTAACCTTGGTCAAGATACTTGATCTTCATGAGCTTCAATGACATTATCAGTAACATGGAGATAATATGTACCTATCCCTAAGGTCATTAATGAAAACTGAATGGAATACCTTATGTCAAGGTACTGCAGATTGACTGGTCCATTATCGGTACTCCACAAAATGTAGTTAGCTCCCTCTTTCCTCCCAAGAAAAGGAATTTGAACAAAGCTGGTACTGGTGTTAGTACTTTTGCTTTTCTAACTTTTATTTTCATTAATTAGAATGTTTAAAATAGCTTCTCTCTTTTTTTCCTGTGGTGAAATATAACCATTATAAATGGATGGTAACTTTACTATATTGTGGGTAGGAATACAAAGGTTCAAACTTTAGGATGATGCTCTGGCAAGAGACTTAAAATATGCATCCTCTTCAACCTCCTTTTCCTAAAGAATTAATCACAGAAGTGCATACATGTTTATGTAGCATATTTATAACATTGAGGAATTGGAAGCAAATTAAATAAATGTATTTTTAGGGGATTGGTTAAAAATATTTAAGACATGCCCAAATTGGAATATTTTAAAGCCATTAAAAATAATGTTGCATGGACACAGACAGTAGGGGGGTGAGGGCATTGCTGGGGGTGGGGACAGCGGGGGAGAGGTCAGTGGGGGAAAAAGGAGACTTATGTAATACTTTAAACAATAAATAATTTAAAAATAAAGTTGCGGAGACTCATACATTTATATGGACAGATGATCATTATGTATTATTAAGCAAAGAAATATATAACTACTCAGAGGGAAGGCAGGGGTGGGTGGGTAGATGGGAAGAGATCAACCAAAAAACTTATATGCATGTATACATTATCCAGGGACACAGACAATAGGGGGGTGGAGGCCTGGGGGGTGGGGCAGGCTATAAAAGGTTAATGGGAGAAAAAAGTGGGACATAGGTAATACTTTTTTAAAATTATTAAATCTTTTCAACAATAAAGATTAAAAAATAAAGACTAATATTAAGAATTAAATAAAAAATAAAATAAATATATAACTAAACTATATTAGTCAAGTTAAAAGTATTTTCACAATTTAATATATACATACTAATATTCTCAGTTGATGTCTCTAGACGGTAGGATTGCTTTCTATTTTGTATATTTTGGCATTATTTGAATTTAAAAAAACAAGCAGGTGCTTGTGTTTGCTTATTTGGAAAAATGTCCATTATTTTAAAGATTATTTATTAATATATAAACTTACTAAGGTAGCACATGCTACTTGAAAATTCAAACAATATAAAATGCATCAAGTAAGAAATGAGAGTTAATCTTACCTACCCTATGCATTTAATTTATAAGCAATGAAAAACAAAACATAGTTTCCATTAATAAAACAATCAGAGCCTTACTAATTAAAAAGCAGCAAGAACAGAGCACAGTATAGCAAGTTTCCTCCTAGACGGTTTGGTGGACAAAGCCAAGCTATTTGAGAACCGTGACTGTCATTGTTAACTTGTTCCTCTGTGATATTTACCGTTGTAACCTCATGTGAGGCTTCAAATGAATTCAGAATAAAAGACCTGTTGCGTTGGCAAACAGGAGCCTCTCCTAATATTCAGAACACATCTGCCCTCCCAGTGTGTGAAATCGCACTGACAAGATTCTACTGGAAGCTTGCTGTGCCAGAGTAAACTGGAAAGGATGCCAATCGACCTTGATCAGACCAAACTGAGAGGTGCTACATGGAAAGGGTCTGCAGGAGATCTGGCTCAACACAGCAAGGGGAATCGCACCTGCCTTAAGTACCCATAATCGCAATGAAGGTTTGCTTCCTATTAATTGACACTGAACTGTCTGAAAGGTGTTATGTAATCCCCAGGAAGAGAAAACGCTTCCAAGTACACTTGATAGGGGGCAATGTTCTCTTTTCTTCTTTGATTACATTAAGCACACAAAGATCTCAAGGGATTTTAATCATGTAGGAACAGAAAATGACCCTTCTTAGCAGCTTTGAGAAGTAAGGCAGCAGTCAGAAATGTCATCACTAGTTTACGTGAGCGGGATGTTATCACTACGGTAAACGGTATTTTCCACTATGCATCCTACTAATCAGGTGTCACTCTCTTGGAGCCAGCTTTCATTTGAGGAACAGAAGAAACCTGCAGTCTTTCTAGGAAGCTGCCTGACAGGAAT
This sequence comes from Eptesicus fuscus, assembly GCF_027574615.1. NCBI lineage: Eukaryota > Metazoa > Chordata > Mammalia > Chiroptera > Vespertilionidae > Eptesicus > Eptesicus fuscus. Next base: position 85,830,985 of record NC_072475.1, on the reverse strand, counting down.
GCAGCATCAGGGGCCTTCCAGACCTTAAGGTGGGCGAGGGCAAGGGGACTGCTGATGTCAGCCAGGCTTGGGATATGCCTTTCCACCTTGCACGAGCCCCTACACCTCTGAATTCAGCTTCCACATCTGTGAAACATGGAGAATTTATCTGTTGCTGTCATGTTTATTGAGACCCTACTGTATACCAGTCACTCTACTAACTTAAGAAAAGTAAACCAATGCAATGATGCAGTTTGTATCCTTAAGACATGTTACCGAGCCAGAAGGCAGCACGAGGCAGAGGGTATGGGGATCATACATATAAGTTCTTAGTTCATCATTGGGGTTGTTGTGATTGGGAAGGACTCAGTACTTAAAGCATCAGTATTATAAACCTTTCTGTTCCTTCCAATGGAAGCTGTACAATAACCAACAAGACAGCATGCTGTAGGCACTCCGTTGTTTCAAATATAAGGGCTTCTCGTGAATTTTGTGATGTATCCCACAGGCTTTGAGGCTGTAATTGAAATCTCAAGAAGTGATTTACTAGCAAAATTAACTGTCCAAAATATCATAAATAGTAACACTCTCTCTGCCACGTTATCCATTTTCTCAGTGCAAAACGTATCTGTTATACCTGTTACATAGGTTAAAGTCAAAGAACATCAAACATAGCAATGAAAATAAAGTCCAGTTACTTATCTAGAAGGCCTTCCTAATATATACTTTTCTATAATTGGAAGATATATTGTTCTTGGTCTTTTATGAATCTTTACATTTTTATCTGGATGTCTGGATAAGGCATTAGATCCCACCTGGGAGTCATTGCACTGCAATGCAAGACGCCAGAGAAGCGAAAGCCAAATTATTAAAGATGCTGATAGTTTAATAGTTTAGGTTTTTTTTTTCTTTAGCCCTAGAATTGAAAGCTGATAACATGACATTTACTTTTTAGTGCTTTATGAAATGTAAAGTCAAATATAATTGGAATGAAATTGTGTAAAACCTCAGAAATGTAGGAAACCATCTCCTTCCTTCTCAGGCCTCGCTCTATAGGGAATGAGGGGATCTGTGCAGGTTGTGACAATAACATTTGAGGACATTGTTGCCTTTCCACCTTTTCATTCAGCTCTAGGATGAAAGAAGCTTTTTCAGCTTTAAATTATCTACAAACCAATCTATGAGAAATGAATAATAGCACAAGCATAGAAGAAATAGGGAAGCTAATCAAGAGGTTCACATTTCTCTTGGGATTATATCTGGCTCTTCTATTCCTCTCGAGGCGATGCTATCCTTGGATGCTCCTGCAGCAAAACTGTTCGCCATGTCGTTGTCCCTCCTGCAGAAGTTCCACCATCAAACACAAGGTACGAAGTTCCTGCCTATTAATTGAGACTCTTACCTAGGTATGATTTTTAAACTCTCAGTTCAGGATGAAAGGCTAGCCTTTCAGTTACTACGATGAGTTATAAACTTACAGATGGGAACTCTGCATAATTTCAATTCCTGAGTGAAGTCTCATCTAATAGCTAGAGAACCAAATACAACCTTGTGTTTGGTATACTCAATTTCTGTCAGGTTTCATCTCTTACAGAACAGTGAAAGGTGATGCCTGGAGGCATTTTTTCATTTTCATGATTTGGGGATTCATGGCTATGTATTTTTCTTACAAATTTATGTCCTGATTTTAGATCCTGTTCTTAATTTTTTGTTAAAATCATATTATTACAAAATTTCTTCTATTCTAGCTGTAAAATTCAAGAACAATCCCCTACCTATGCCAAGGATAGGTGATAATCAGTAGAGAGAAAACAGATTTTTAAATAAAATTGTTCAATTTTACCACATTTCTTCATAATTCAGAAATATTTCAAAGAATATTATAGAAAATATAACACTTTTGTTCTACTTGCTTAAAAAATAAGCCCTGGTCAATGTGGCTTAGTTGGCTGAGCATCATCCCATGCACTGAGAGATCGCAGGTTCTATTCCCAGTCAGGGCACATGCCCAGGTTGCAGGCTCACTCCCCAATAGGAGATGTACAGGAGACAACCCATCAGTGTTTCTCTCTGTCTCCCTTCCTTTCTCTCTCTCTCAAAAAAAGTCAATTAAAAAACATATTTAAACCTGACTGTTGTGGCTCACTGGTTGAGCATCGATTGAACTATGAATCAGGAGGTCACGGTTCGATTCTGGGTCAGGGCACATGCCTGGGTTGTGGTCTGGATCCCCAACATGAGGAGGGCAGGAGAATGATTCTCATCATTGATGTTTCTATCTCTCTCTCCCTCTCCCTTCTCTAAAATCAATAAAAATATATAAAAATATTTTTTAAATGAACTAAAACTTTGCAGATAAAGCTGAAATTACCCTGGGTACCTACCTGTCCCCAGTCTAATCACTTCCTCTCCTGAGATGAACCCAAGTTAGTATTTATCATTTCTCTGCAAGTTTTTACACAATAAGTAAAACTGCATGTATTCACAAACAATAGATAGCACTGTCCTGCAGATTTTCTAGCTTTAAATAATATTCTTATACTATACACACTTTTCAATTACTCACTCCCCCTCCCCAAACTCAACTTTGGCTTTGAGATTGGCCCATGATGAGACACTGAATTCTAATTCAATAATTGTAACAGTTTTACAGTGTTTCATTGAATGAATATATAACAATTTACTTTATCATTTCCTGCTGGTGGACATTTAAATTAAACTATGTTGTAACAATAATTTTTTGTACATACTTTTTTTTTTCACAAGGAAAAAACTATCTCTAGGAATGGCGGAGTATTTTCACCTTAACTTTACCAGATATTACTAAATTGCTCTTTATCCTGGCTGTGCCAATTATTCTTCCATCATTGGAGAGAAGATTTGTATTTCTCCATATCCACATCAAATATTAGTAATTTTAGACTTTAAAAAATTTTTCTGAATTGATGGATGTGAAATGATATCTCACTGAGGTTTTAACTTGTATTTTCCTGTTTATTAGTGAGGTTATGCATTTGTTTTATTTCTATTTGGGTTTTCTCTTTTGTGAATGCCTATTCATTTCCTTTACTATTTTTCTATTGAATTGTTTGTACTTTTTAACATATTTTAAAATATATATTTTTTGATTTTTAAAAAATATATTTTTACAGAGAGGAAGGGACAGGGATAGAGAGTTAGAAACATTGACGAGAGAGAAACAATCAGCTGCCTCCTGCACACCCCATACTGGGGATGTGCCTGCAACCAAGGTACATGCCCTTGACCTGGAATCAAACCTGGGACCCTGGAGTCCGCAGGCTGATGCTCTATCCACTGAGCCAAACTGGTTAGGGCTGTTTGTACTTCTTTTATAGTTGTTCTGGAAACTAATGAGTTACAAATATCTTCTCCCAGAATGAAGTTCCTAATTTTAATGTAATCAGGTAATCACTATTTTCATTTTTGGTTGGCACCTCTTGTGCTTTGCTTAAGAAGTATTTCCATAAGCCTGGCCGCCATGACCTATGAATCAGGAAGTCAATGTTTGATTCCTGGTTGGGGCACATGCCCGGATTGTGGGCTTGATCCCCAGTGTGGGGTGTGCAGGAGGCAGCCAATCAATGGTTCTCTCTCATCATTGATGTTTCTATCTCTCTCTTTCCCTCTCCCTGCCTCTCTGAAATCAATAAAAATATATATTAAAGAAGAAATATTTCCATAAAATGCCATATTCACCCATTTTTTAATTTAAATTTTAAAAAATTTTCAAATTAACCACCTTTTTTTTTTTTTTAGAGCAATTTTAGGTTCACAGAAAAATTGAGTGGGAAGTACCCTGAGTTCTCATATATTTCTTGTTCCCGCTATCTACATCCTGCACTAGAGTGTTGCTTTTATTTCAGTCGCTTAACCTACATTATCACATTTTGTTACCCAAAGCCCTTAGTTTACATTAGGGTTTACTCTTCTTGGTGTACATTCTATGGGTTTTGACAAACATACAATGACATGTATTCATCATTGTACTATCACACAGAATAATTTCACTGCCTTAAAAATCCTCTGTGCTTTGCCTATTCATCCCTTCCTCTACCCTAACCCTGCAAACCACCGATCTTTTAACTGTCTGTAGTTTTATCTTTTTCAAAAGATTATATAATTAGAATCATTCAGTATGTAGCCTTTTCAGACTGATTTCTTTTACTTAGTAAATGCATTTAAGTTTCCTCCATGTGTTTTCATGGCTTGATAGCTCATTTCTTTTAAGCTCTGAATAATATTTCATTGTCTGAATATACCACAGTTTATCTATTCACCAACTGAAGGACACACCTTAGTTGCTTCCAAATTTTGATAATCTATCTATATATATATAAAAGCCTAACTGACAATTACAACCAAATGACCAGTCACTATGAAGCACACTGACCACCAGGGGGCAGACGCTCAATGCAGGAGCTGCCCCCTGGTGGTCAGCTCCCACAGCCAACCTCCTGCAGCCCCTCCCCCACCTTCCATGTCTGGCCCCGATGGACCCCGATTGAGGGCAGGGCTGCCCAGCCAACCTCCTGTGGCCCTTCCCCCTGGCTGGCCCTGCTGGGCTGGCCAGGCTGAGGGACCCCAGCCATGCACAAATCCGTGCACCAGGCCTCTAGTTGTGAATAAATATGAATGGAGCTGCTATAAACATCCACGTGCACATTTTTGGGTGAACATGTTTTCAATTAATTTGGGTAGATACCAGGGAATGTGATTGCTGGATCATATGGTAAAAGAACATTTACTTTTCTAAGAACCCACCAAGCCATCTTTCAAAGTGGCTATAGCATTTTACATTCCTATCAGCAATGAATGATTTCCTGTTGCTCCACATCCTCACCAGCATTTGTGTTGTCAATGTTTTGTATTTTGGCCATTCTAATATTTGAGTATATCATTGCTGTTTTAATTTGCAACTGCCTCATGACATATGATGTTAAACATATTTCCATGTGCTTACTTGCCATCTGTATATGTTCTTTTGTGAGGTGTCTGTTCAGATATTTTGCCCAGTTTTAAAATAGGGTTGTCTGTTTTCTTATTGTTGATTTTTAAGAGTTCTTTGTGTATTTTGGATAACAGTCTTTTATCAAATGTGTCTTTTACAAACATTTTATCCCAATCTGTGGCTCAGTCTTTTCTTTCTCTTGACATTAGTTTTCACAGAGTATAACTTTCTAGTTCTAATAAGTCCAACATATCAAGTCTTTCATTCATGGATCAGGCCTTTGGTATTTTATCTAAAATGCCATCACCATACATGAGGTCATCTAGAATTTTTTCCTATGTTATTTTCTAAGAGTTATAGTTTTGTGTTTTAAATTTAGCACTATGATCTATATTGTGCTAACTTTGAAGGGTATAAGGTCTGTGCATAGCTATATATATTTTTTGCATATGGATGCCTAATTGCTCCAGCACCATATGTTACAAGGACAATCTTTGTGCCATTTTATGTCTTTCCTCCTTTATCAAAGATCAGTTGACTGTATGCATGTGGATCTATTTCCAGACTCTCTATTCTGTTCCATTGATTTGTCTATTATTTAGACAATATCACATTGTCTTGATTACTGTAGCTTAATAATAAGTCTTAATGTCCAATAATATATGTCCTCCAACTTTGTTCTTCAGTAACGAGTTGGCTTTTCTAGGACTTTTGCCACTCCATATAAACTTTAGGATCCTTTTATTGATATCAATAAAATAACTTGCTGATGTTTTGATTTGGATTGTGTTAAATCTTTGAATGAAGTGGGAATAACTGACAAGTTGACAATATCGAGTCTTCCTATCCATGAATATGAAATAGCTCTCCATTCATTTAGTTCTTCTTTGATAGTTTTCATCAGAGTTTTGTAGTTTTCCTCACAAATATCTTGTAAATATTTTATTTTATTTATATGTAAATATTTTATTTTTTGAGTGCTAAAGTAAATGATAATGTGCTTTCAATTTAAAATTCTGCTTGTTCTTTGCTGGTGTATGGAAAAGTGATTCAGTTTTGTACATTAATATTGTATCCTGCAAGCTTGCTATAATCACTTATTACTTCCAAGAAGTTGGGTGTGGGGTTCTTCTTTTGTAATTTTAGGGGAATGTCTACATAGACCATCATGGCATCTGCAAACAAAGATAGCTTTATTTCTTCTTTCCTATATGTATCTTTTATTTCTTTTTTCTCATCTTATTACATTACCATGAGCCATAATAAAAAATGTTATTGATTGTAGTGGTTCATTTTACAACAATAGGTAACCACAACACAAAGGTATTGTTTACTGAAGTTTATGGGGATGGGGGATATAGATGTACTTATTTTAAATTAGCTTTGATTTGAAATCTTACACTTGCTAAAGTTGCAAAAATAGCACAAAGAGCTCTTATATGCCATTAACCCAGCTTCTCCTAATGTCAACATCTTGCATAATCACAGTAAAATTAATGACATCAGAAATGAACATTTGTACAATAATATCATTAACTAACCTAGAGACCTTGAATTTTTCCAGTTGAACAATTAATGCCACTTTCTAGTCCAAGATACAATCCAGAACCCCACTTTGCCTTCAGTTATTATATTTTGTTAACCTTCTCAAATCTATTACAATTCCTCAGTCTTTGTTTGTCTTTTATGACCTTGACATTTTGAAGAGCATGAACCAGTTATTTTGTAGAATGTCACAATTTGGGTTTATCTGATGTTTCCTCATGATTAAATTCAAGTTATACACTTTTTGGCAAGAATATCAAGGAAGTACTATTGTAAACTTCTCAGTATATTGTATCAGGGACAGCCTTAAGATATGACTTAATTAATTGTGTCTTATTATGCAATTTTAACTTTTGTCACTTGGTTAAGGTGATTATCAGTTTTCTCTACTGTAAGGTTATTGTTTTATTGGTAATTGTGGAGGGTAAAAAAAAATCCTTCCACCTTCTAGTTGGACTAATAATCAAATTAACAGAGATGATTAAAATAAAAAAATGCAATAAACAAATGCACATTTATATGCCATTCTGGACAAAGGAGAAAAGGGTTAAGGGTTTTGGGTTTTGAAAGGGAATAAAAGGCAATTCATATGTAGCTGAAAAGAGCAGAACATATATGGCAAACAAATTCCCGTTAGGTAACCTAGAAACAATGGAACTCCTGGGAGAAATCTAGCTAACAGCCTCCTGCTCGGACCCTTCTTATCTAATGCTAAGTGAATATAAGATTCACTTCCTGGAACAGAACTTTTCATCTTAAATCTCTTAAACAGGAAAAGGGGAAGTTCAAAGGTTCTCTCTGAGTGTTTTTTTTTTTTTTTTTTCTTTAATAACCAGGTTAAAATCAATATCCCCAAAGGCACATTTCTGGAGTGGCAAAACTTTGGTTTTCTTCATAATTAATAAGTACCTGGTAAGGTGATAATTTTAGAATCTATCTGTGACTCTTTTCAGAAATAATTATTACTGTGGAGTTTGCCCAATGATGATTTTCTATTTTCATAGTTTCTCTACACATATTAATTAGAATTTGACCACACTTTAAGCCTGACTGGTATGGCTTAAAGTGCTGTCCCTTTTCCTTCCTTCCTTCCTTCCTTCCTTCCTTCCTTCCTTCCTTCCTTCCTTCCTTCCTTCCTTCCTTTATTCAATTATTTTTATATCATGGTGAACTATGGATTATATAATACTAGAGGCCCAGTGCACAAATTCATGCACGGGTGGGGTCCCTCGGGGTGGCCTATGGAGATCAGGCCCCAGCTCACGCTCCCAGGCTCGCAGCCTTGCAACCCCACCTCGAACCCTGCCTTGGCCTGGCACCACCCCCTCAACTGCTCCACCGCCCGCTCACTCAGCACCTGGGAGCTGGGAGGCGGCACCACTCACCACTGCCACCCCTGGTCACCATCTGTGGGGTGATAAGTGGGGCAATCGGGTCCTCGCTCACACCTGCCTCGGCCTGGCACTGTCTGTTCACCTGCTCCACCATCCCGCCGTGGTCCCACTCTCATCGGGGCCCATCGGGGCCTGCAGCACCTCCACTGCCACCTGCTGCCAGCGCCATGTTGCCAATGCCCCCTAGTGGTCAGCACACATCATAGCGAGTGGTCTAACTCCTAGTCTCTCAGTTGAACTCTTGGTAGAACGACTGCCCGAGGGGACAATTTGCATATTAAGCTTTTATTATATAGGATATCATTGTATAATCCATAGTTCACCATCATATAAAAAATACAATATGTCATTTATTTCATTGTTTAAATTGGTCTAGATTTGCCTATTGAAATTATTCAAGTTCGTCAATGTACTTCCATCATTTTGTAACATTCCCTTTCTTTCTGGCACCACAAGATATTCCAGCATTATCTGATATTTTCCCTACTTAGTCCTGGAATCCATCATTCCTCCAAGAGCCCTAGTTCTTTTCATTGGAGGAAAGTATTTAGAAACTAAAATCTGGAAACTAGGTACTCTCATTATTTCTGGAACAGTATTGCTACTGGGTTCTCTCAGTGGACAGAGCTGGAATATAGTATATGCTTATAAACTAACCTATGCATACAGATGTATCTGTATTTATTTCTGCAACTATCTATTGGTGGCAAATCAGCACCAGGTGTTAGACCAGTGGAGTCAGAGCAGACATCCGTTCAGCAACTTCAGTGCTTGAGTTCTGGCTGAGAAAGAATTCAGACCCAAGATGCAAACTATAAGAAAAAGTTTGTTTAGAAAGTCACAAAGGTAGAAGAAGTGAGCTGTAGAAGAAATGGGCTCAGGAAACAACTTACAGAGGCAAAAGAATGGCCTTGGAACTTAGGAGGAAAAAAGAGACAAGTAAAATGTGTCTGGGGGAAAGGGGTGCTTAAAGGCACAGGTGAGTTCCATAGACATCCCACCTGGCCTATCATCCTTGCTTTCCTCATGTCTGTCTAATTGCCCACCACATGTCTACTCATATTTCTATAAAAACTGATATTAATCTGCCACCATAGATTTTAATCCACCACCATAGATTTTTGTTCTAGCCTTCTTTATTTATAATTCATTTTTCTATGAGAAAATACACTCTCATTTCTATGTCTTTACATATGGAAATTGACTTTTGATGGTTACCAAAGAGTCACTCTCCTCTTGTAGCTCCCTTTTCTCTACTTCTACCTTCAACTTTCCTTGCATTTTAGATCTCATAAAGGTAAGTCTGTCAAGAGACAAATGGATATTCCAGCTTTGTAGAATTATGCAGTTAAACAGTGCACAGGGGATCAGGGTTAGTAAGTAAACACAGACATTTAATTAATGTTTTTAAGTAATTCCATTTTACTAGGCTAATGTCATACTCCTTTAAGAAAATCGATCATTTGATGGATTTTGTTGAGTACAATGCTAACACCCCTTCATCAGGTTTACAATAAAAATAGCAAACTGAGAGTGAATATATCCAGTTATATATGTCAGACATGTCATAGAAACTGAAAACAAACAAAATTAATATTATGCATTATTTTAATTTTGTAAAGGATGTTGGAACACTTTTCCTGTGAATGATGCCATACAAAACTAGTTTTCACTGTTGTGGTTACATAGTGACAGGAATAAATGAATATCAATTAGGCACTTGTTTTTAATTTATTTTAAGCTTAAAATGTTAGCTATCTCATTTGAATAATATATGTACCTATTTTAACTAATAGTCTTATTTTTTCAGCTACTTAGTTTAGAAATGATAATTTTAGCTTTAATGCGTGTTTGGATTTGCAAATTTGTTACCCAGTTTATTTTCTTTAGAAATGTATTTTAAAATATCCATAACTTTAAAAGTAAAGTACTTCTATTATATTCATGAAACCCCTTATAAGTGAGTTGAATATCTTCCATAATTTTTTTAAAAATATAGAAACACCAGTTGCCATGGCAAGTGTGAATTTTAGGCTCAATATTCATGTCTTCAGAACTGTCTTCAAATGAATAAAAAGTTAATGTTAAACATATTGTATCAACTTTTTCCTGATATACACAAAAGAGCCTGAGACTTAAATTAGGACAAAGAATTGAAATTTAATTCTCAAGAGCTATTTTATAATGAAGGCTGTTAAATTCTCAGATATGATCTTTCAGGCAAGGACTTAGAATTTATTCTTCCATGGTCTTTATAAACAAATACATTAATAACTTCAGAAAAGTTTAGGTGATATCTCACCTTAATGTAGAGACATAGACTTATGAGTCTCCAAAGGCCCCACCCTGTGTTAGGTAGGAAACTAGACATGAACAGCTGGGATGGGGACTCACCTGGGGTCCTGACAGGCCCAGGACCAACATTGCCTTCAGATTCCTCTCTATTGGCAGCCCTGCAGTCAGCAGGTCCTGAAGAAGACTGCCCGTGGGCAGGTTCAGAATGAGCTGATTTTTGGTGCAAGCACAGAAGAAAATACATGACCTCAATGAGACCTTACTAGAGCCCTGGACTAAGTATAATAAAACTAGAGGCCCAGTGCAAGGATTTGTGCATGGGAGGGTGGGAAGGTGGGTCCCTCAGGCTGGCCTACGCCCTCTCGCAATCCTGGATTTCTCAGGGGATGTCTGACTGCCCTGGCCTGTGGGGATCGGGCCTAAACTGGCAGTTGGACATCCCCCAAAGGATGTAGCAGTGCACCAAGTGGCAGGCGGCCAGGGAGGAACCCGGGCTGGGCTGGGTGCCATGCTGCTCATGCTCATCCCTGCCCGCTGTGCCTGCCGCGGAGTCAGGAGATGCTCCCACCGCTGCAGCTGCCCTCGCCAGCTGTGAGCCTGGCTTCTGGCTGAGTGGCAATCCCCCTGTGAGAGTACACTGACCACCAGGGGGAAGCTCCTGCATTGAGCATCTGCCCCCTGGTGGTCAGTACGCGTCATAGCAACTGGTCGACAGGTCATTCAGTTGTAATGGTCGCTTAGACTTTTATATATAGATTTGTATTGCAGTTTTGACCCTCCCCCTGTGGGCTTTTCTGTATGCTTTATGGGTAAGGGCATGCGCAGAAGAAATATAGTTATATAACCCGTTTCTGTCAATCATACCTGGATGCAAATACAAGTCTCCACCCAGAAAATCCCTCATTTAAACCAAATAACCAAGGGAGTTTGGGGCCATTTTCTCTCTTGACTGGCCTGCTCCTTGCTTGGAGTGTATTTTCAATAAATCCTACTTTGCTTTACTTTTGTTTTCGTTTGCCTTAAATTCTTTTCTGCATTGACGAGAATTGAGGTTCCAGCCAGTAACCCTAGTTGCTAACACTAACGTTAAGATTCTGAGAATAACATTTGCATTTAGAATTTACATTGAAATGGGATCAAGAAACCTGTTTGGTTCTTCTTGTCCACAGAGACGTGACATTTATAGAAATGATGTGCAAGAGCTCAAATGCACACACCCACACATTAGTAAGTTTGAGACCAGAGTGCCCTCTGGTATGGTGGAATAACCAACAGTAACAGTAAGATCTTTTGTGTAGTGTACTACATAACTAGGATTTTTTTGGGGGGAGGGCATGGTGGCGTGTATTTCATTAACCATTATAACAACTCTGTGAAACAGAAAACATGCTATTACTACTGTGCTTTCAGGAAAACAGAGGAATAGATTTTAGTGTACTTGTCTAAGGTCAAGAAGCAGAGTTGAGACTTGAACGCTTATATTTTGACATAGGCCATTGCTCTTTCCAGTTACCTGTGGCCTTTCGTGTGAGAATACTTGAGATGAAATGTAAACACCAAATACAGGTGAAGATTCCATGTGTTTGGACTCAGACAAAGATGCACTTGAAGTTTCAGTGGCTGAATTTAGATCAGCACTTCTCAGTGTTTCTGAAGAACACTGTTCTATGAGATGAAGGTAGGTATTGCACTGTATTAGCCAGGGTTTGATTCAGCCTTGAGTAACAGAAAATAAAATACACCAACATAACAGTGCCTGATGCAAGATTGAAGATGAATTCTCCCTCAGTTAAAGGAGTCTGGAGATAGGCAGCGTGTGCCATGTGGTGACTCCACAATGATCAAGGAGCCAGGTTCCTGCTCTCTTGTAGCTTACTTCTCTCGCGCGAGCTTCCTACAGACTCAAATGCTAAGGCTGTAGCCATCACGCTGTGTTCCCGCAAGCCAAAAGGAAGAAGGTAGGTGGTGCCAACAAAGGAGGGCTCCTTTCTTTTAAGTCTGTTTCCAGGTTGTCATGCACATAATTTCCGCTTACATCTCATTGATCAGAACTTGGTTACATGGCCAGGACTAGCAGCAAAGGGAGCTGGAAGGAAAACCTTTTGGCTAAGCAGCAATGTGCCCAGCTAAAACTAGAATTCCACTAGAAAGGAAGAAGGTATAAATGGATATGGCAAATGATGCTATCAATGAGTGCTCCATACACCTGTAAAGGTATTCTCTCTTTAAAAAACAAAATATTTTTGGGGTCAAATAAGCCTCAGAAATGCGAAGTTAAATAAAGTTGTGTAGATCTCTTTGAACACCAGGCTTCTCAAAGATACGAAGGTGTATTGTGACAATCTGAGTGCAATATAACATTCAAAGTTCTCACGTTTATTTGGCCATAGAACTCTCGACTCAAGGAGCATCTTTTGGAATTAATAGTCCACAAAATGTACTTTGAGGAAATTCTGCTGTACACCATTAAACCCAGGATGTATGATTTCTGTCTGTTCCCTGCTGCCAGCATGAGCTGAACGAAGCCCTGTGCCTCCCCGACTTACTGCACTTGGTTTTGTTCTATGTGTACGTCAGTGATACAGTGAAGCAGACATAATGAGCATCACTGTGGAACGGTTTGCAAATATAAAGGATTATGGAAATGCCAAGTAATTGGATATTAAAGAGGAAATTCTTAAATTTCTGCCTAAAAATGTTGAGCAATTTTCCGGTAGATAATTCCGTGCCCTCTAACACCTCTGTTAAGGGAGAGAATGGTTTTGAATAACACAACAGAAATAGCTACCACTGTCGCGCACACAGGGACTCGTTGGTGCTGCTGCTGGACTGCCCACCCTGGACTGTGGCCCTGGACCAGGCGCATCAAGTACATCCTTAAACTTACCCTGACAATCGTGCTGTCTGTGCCTAGGTTATTCATTCACCCAATCTTTCACATGACTGCTTTACACCACTTTCTCTCTCCTCTAACTCTCAGCTCCTCCTCCTCCACCCTCACTTTCTGCATGTGACCCACTTCCTACCTCGCTGTGCACTCAGAAGCACTCAGAGAGAACTTGCACGGACTTGCCCTCAGCCTCCTGCTGTAGCCTTTGTATCTGCATACTTTACTTCCTCACCGGCTACACAGAAACGACACACTCTCATTCGAATGCCAATTCTTTCCCTTTGGCACTAGTTTTCATCCCTCTTGCCAATTCAAGGGCATTAGGTGGTCATTCTTTCCTCTAGTTCCTACATCACCAATTTGTTTTCTTTTTGCTGGGCTATTTTCATTAGTACACAAACCTGCTTTTCTCCCATATTAAAAAAATGAGAAAAAGAAATCTTTTCTCTTGACTATTTTTCTGCTCTAATTTGTAATAAACTCCTTGCTGTCTCCAAGTTTTCTCCTCTCTTCACTGTTAACATCTCCAGTCAGGTGTTTGCCCCACCACTGCTCTGAAACTGCTCCTGTCTGGGTCCGCAGTGATGGTCACGTTGCTAAAGCCCATGGCCAGTCCTCAGGCCGCATCCTTCGTGCTCAGCTAGAGCATTGGGCACAGGAGGTCACCCTCCTCACCCACTTTTTAAATTTGGCTTCCAGGACATTGCTGTCTTCTGGGGTCCTTCCTACTCTACTGGGCATTTTTCAGATTGGAAAATGCAGGACATTAGTCACTCAAAAACCAAAATGCAGTCTCATTGTGGGGAAATTTCTAGAAGATTTCAAAAGTGAAAATGAGTGATTCAGAGCAGGTTACTTGGATTCTCTGAGTTAGTTTCTGCAGAGATAATGTAGAATGCTTTGGACTGCATGATCTTGAAGTTATCTTACACTGATTCTTGGAAAGCATTATATGATTTAAAATATACCAGGTAAAGAGTCAAAAGCCCAATGTTTTAGGTTACAATCCATTTTAACAATGTTGGGACCTTAGGTTAATCTTATAGCCTTTCTGAGCCCTAATCATCTCATCAGTTTCAAGTGAAATAAATATTTCCTGCCTTTCTCTAACAAATGGTTGGAAATATCAAAACAAAGAAATTTTGCATGTGAATGTACATCAAGAATGTTGAAATGCTATGTGATAAGGAAGGGAACAAATACTTCAAGTCTTAGAATCAAAGAGACAAATTCAAAACACAGATTCTAAATTTGTACTAGACAGTTATTTTTAATATTTTTTATTGATTCCAGAGAGGAAGGGAGAGGGAGAGGGAGAGAGAGAAACATCAATGATGAGAGATGGCTGCCTCCTGCATGCCCCACACTGGAGATTGAGCTCATAACCCAGGCATATGCCCTTACCGGGAATCAAATCTTGACCTCCTGGTTCATAGGTCAACGCTCAACCACTGAGCCACACTTGCAGGGATACAAATTTTATTATGTGACATTCATTCCCTCCACAAGTCATTCCCATCACAGAAGATGGCAGCTTCATCTTCCATGTTGCCCAAGCCAGCCCAGCCTTCGGATGATACTTTTATTTTCTGTTGCTCTGACAGCCAACCCAATCAGAAGATACTTTAATTTCTACCTTCAAAATCTGCCTGCAGCCCCATGACTGCTTACCCCTTTTACCCCAACTCGCTACCATCTTTCTGTACATGCCACCATGCTGTTTCACCAGGATTCCTGTAATAGCTCCTGGGTTCTGGCTTTTGTCCTTACCCCATATAGTCACTCCCTATGCATTAGCCACAGTGGTCCTGTTATAACACATTAGACACGATGTCACCTCTCTGCTCAAAACCCTCTGCAGGCTTTGTATTTTACTCAGAGTCAAAGGCACATCCTCACAACGGCCTACAGAAGCACACCCCATTCTTGGTTACCTCTCTGAACCCATCTCCTACTGACCTTTACACAGTCTGTTTCTTCTGCCAGAAACTCTCTTGTCTCAAATTTCTACATGATTAATTCCCTCCCTTTCAACATTTTTGCTCAAATGTCATTTTCTCAATAAGGCCTCCCTATTTAAAGTTGCAATCCATTCTACCACTGTGACTTTCAATCCCTCTCCCTGGTTTCTATTTTTCTACATCACAATCACCCTCTAACATACCATATCATATACATATTTGTTATATTTATTGTCTATCTGTCCTTTCCAGTTCAATAACACAGGGACTTTTTTTTTCCTTTTTCTTTTTCTTTTTCTCGAATGTATCTCAAGCACACAAGAGAGTGCCTAGTACCTAGTAGGTGCTCAGTATTTCTTAAGTATTAAATGATTGAATTCTGAAGACAGCACTGCTAAGTGGGTATTATATCTGCTTTTGCAGCTACATAAACGGAGGTGTGTAGAGACCAAACAAGTTCTCTAGCACCACACAGTGAGGAAGCCGCATGGCTGGAGTCAGGCCACGATCTCTGCCTTATACTGCTGCTCATCTCCTATGACGGTTCCTACGCCCAAAGCCAGAGAATGAGAATGTTTCAAGAGGAGGGGATTGCCAATGGGCGGAGAAGCTTTCAGAAATACCAGAAAGGAGAAAGATCGAGAACAAGGCTATAGTTCTCTGTAACTGGGTGATAGTGACCTTTGCAAAAGCTATTCAGTGGTACTGGAGCCAAAGCCAGAGAGCAGTGGCCGCCGAGGGAGTGGAATTGAAAGTAAGTAAGAGAAAGGGTGAATAATTACTACTCTTTACAAATTCTGGGGGTGAAAAGGAGAAAAGACCATAGTTACATGGAAAGGAAAAGTTTTTTTGTTCGTTTTTAGGATAAGTTGAATATATTTATTAGAAGAAGGAAAGGAGGCAAAGACAGGTTAAAATATAGGTCTGAGGATAGAGGTAAAGAGAATGGAGTGCTTTCTAGGAACTTAGTGAATAAAATCGTGCATCAACATTCATGGAATTCCTTGGCCAGTTGTTTTGTCGAACTGTGGGGCATGTGGGCTGTGGTAAAGCACAGGTTAAAGTCTCCCTCCACTTTATTTTTCCTTGTCCCTTGAAAGGAACTGTTCTTGTTTTCGTTAGTATTTTTTCCCTATAAGTTACCACTTTCCTAACCTCCTAAATCAGTTCCATATACCACTGTCTTCTCACTTCTGATCTGATCTCACTTGCATCATTACTGACTTCATTTCCCCCTCCTATCTCAATGGAAAGACATTCCTATTTTCCCCCAAGTTCAAACTGTAAGGCTAGAATAATATTTCTTTCATTCAGAAACTCTACTCACCAAGTTCTTTATCTATACTTATAAATAAGATCTCCTACATATAGAATATTCCCTCTAGATATCACTTTCTTGAACTTCCAAAGAAAATGTAATGATTTCCTTTATACAAGTATATATTCAACTTCTACTACACTGGGCATTGTGTTTAACGTTGGGAAATCCTAAAATGAATAACTTCATGCATATAGATAGAGGAAGATAGATGATAAACAAATGATAATACCATGTATTAAGTGTAACAATGCAGATTTTTTCACAGTAAAATGGACATCTATAGTATGCTCATTCCATAATTTGTTTTTGAGTGACATAGATTTCCTTTGTTCTCCTAAGCTGACTTCACTTGGGTTTCTGTGGCTTGGAGAAAAGGATTATTAATTAATAGGCTCAAGTTATCAAACTCAGCAGGTGGCATGAAAGGCTTCCAGGAAAGCTTTGTGGAAGAAGTAATGTGTGAAGTGAGACAGAAGTAAGAGAATAAGAGTCAGGCTCTAGCCAGAGGGAGTGAGGGGAGAAATGTGCATGTGAGGAGGCAGTCAGGATGGAGCCAATAACAGAGGTTCTAAAGGAAGACACAGTTCTGTAGGAAAATGTCAGATGGCATTTCAGGAGAGAGAAAGTACAAGGCAGGGAGCACCAGGTGAAAGACAGGAGAAATGGTCCAAGACCAGAACACGGAGGATTCCAATGGGCCGTGTGAATGACTTTGAGCATTGTGTAGGCAGTGGGCAGTCAAGCCAGGGAGTGATAGGGGAAAGTTTGTGGGTCTGTAGAGGATGGATATAGGGAACAAGTCTTGCAACATAACACCTTCAACATCAAACCTATTTTCTTGTTGCCAGCTCCCCTAAACTTCCTGTTGCTTCAATTTTTTTTCTATTTAAGTAAGAGAGCATTTGTGACTTGCTGCTGCTTAAAGATGGTGACCTTTATTCCTCCTTCCCCTCAACATCTCACATCAGTATTTTAAATAATATTCATAATATTATTCTGTAATTAAAAGAGGAGAACAAAACTGGGGATGAAAGGAAAGGCTAAAAAGAAGAAAGGTGAAGCAGGAGGGAGGGCATTTGTCCCCCCCCCCCCCCCCAGTTGCCTGAGGTTGTCCCTCTCTTGAGAGTGGAAGATGACATAACCAGAGTGATGGACTCAGAATAGAAGACCTTTTATGCAGGAAATTAGGGGCCAGTCATTGTTTAATCAAAAGATTTTATTACGTATGGAATAATCATCTTAAAAGATACATCTTTAATTCATTTTAGCATAAATAAATATGTGAATAAAAATGATTTGCCGATCTTTTATATTATTTTATTTTTTTAGATTTATCTTTATTGTTGAAAGTATTATAGATGTCTCCCTTTTCCCCCTTTAATTCCCTCTTTCCCCTCCCCTCCCCCAGGCCTACCATGATTTGTCAATCTTCTGATTTAGGATCAGTATCTAATTAGCTACACTGATTAGAATTATTTTTTTTCTTTAAAGCTCAGCCTCAATTTGTCACATTTAAGTTTATTTAAACTGATGTACAGTTAAATTACTTGTGAAACAATGAGTTTAGAATTCTTTTAGATTATCTTCAATCTTTTACAGTTGCTTCCCATAGGCTTCATTTGAGAGCAGTATTTGGAGCAACTTCTCTTTGGAGGGAAGTGGGTGCAGTGATAAAAGGGCAATGTGAGGGATCTTTGTGGTGACAGGAATGGTCCTTGTTTTGATTGCTTTAGCATCAATATCCTGGTTGTGATATTATTCTGTAGTTTTTGAAGATGTTACCACTGGGGAGGATTGTTAAAGTGTGCATTGGATCTTTCTATTATTTTTTAAAAAAATTATTGATTTTAGAGAGAGAGGGGAATGGAGGGATAGATAGATAGATAGATAGATAGATGATAGATAGATAGATAGATAGATAGATAGAAACATTGATTTGTTGTTCCACTTACTTATGCATTTATTGGTTGATTCTTATATGTGCCCTGACAAGGGACTGAACCCTCAACCTTGATGTATCTGGATGATGATCTAACCACTGAGATATCAGGACATTTCTATTATTTTTTTTATAATTGCATGTGAGGTTACGATTACCTTAAAATAAAAAGTTTAATTAAAAGTATTTATTGAGCACCTGTTATGTGGCAAAAACAATTATATACACAGAAGATACTGCAGGAAATGAAACATAAATTTTTTTGTATTCAGAACATACATTCTAATGTAGGAGAAATTCTTGCGGGTGAGCCCACTCCTTCCCAGTGTTCTGCCTTGGCATAGAATGCGGTGCCATTCTGGAGACTGCCAACATGGAAGCCTTGGGATCATTCAGATATAGTGGCATTGATTTGGTCTTTGAAAAAGCATGTTCTTACGGCAGATGGGGAAGTTGTTCCAAGTTTCTTTGCAGGCACCACATGTGGGTTAATGGGACCCCAAGCGAGTCCTCTCTAGAAGACTGGAGGTACAGCATAATGACGGTAACTGACTTACCGTTTGTGGTTACATTAAAAAAAAAAAAAACTTTGAGGAGGAAGCTGAGGATCTACTGTTATCAGATGGAAAGCTACTGAAGCAATGAACATTTGAGTTATATTTTCTGTCATGTTTGAAAGCATCACCATCTACTTTGTCCCTTAAGCAGAGAAATCTTAATGTGCTACTCTGTCCTATTTCCCTTGCACTCTATAAATCTAATCTGTATACCCAGGACCTCCTCCTCCTTCACTTTTCCTCTACCCATCTTCTCTTTCTTTCTATACTTCCAGTACAAGTTAGATTATTATGAACTCCTGACTCCTCAGTATCTATTCAGTAGTTTTGTTTGCTATCCAGAATCTCACCACCACCTTAATTCATGATTTATATTGTTTTCTGACTTACCTTTTTAAAACAAAAGTCTGATCATGTTACACTCCTGCTTAACACCTAGTGCCAGGTCCAAACTCCATGGACTGGCTTTCAAAATACTTCAGTATCTAACCTTATCATACATTTCAAAAATCTATTCTGAGCACTCCCTACAGCATGCCCTGTCCTACTGTAGCTGACCTCCTTATCACTTCCTAAATGCCCTCCTTGTTTTTGCATATGCTTTCCCTACCACCTCAAGTTTCTATCCTATCATTCTGCTAAAACTCCGCTTATGATTTAACACCTGCTCTAACATAACCTCTTCTCTGGTACCTTTTCTGAAAACTGCACACTTCAAAGTCAAAGAAGGGTTTCTCTCTTCTATGCCATAGCATTACAACACTTATCACATTGACTTACAACTATTTCTTGCTATGTCTGTCTCCACCATTAGTCCTGCTACTAAGTAATATAGGACGTTTCAGAAGGTAGGTTCCTTCCTATAAGTGTCTTGGGAAGAACTTTTTCTCCCTGTGCATTTCTCCTTTTCTGCTTAGGCATTCCTAACCCTGGTTTGTTTTGATGTTCCAATTTTCCTTGGAAGTAAAACAAGATCAAGCCCAGCAGCACCCCCTCCTCTCCCCCTTCTGTGGTGCCCCAGAATGTGTGCTTGTGTCACTCAGGCCCAGAATTGATCTGCTTGAAAAATCACTATCTCGTCTTCCTCATTTGCTACTTCGATTGACCTTGTACTAAGAACAGCAAAAGTTATCCCAACCATGTCCACATTTGACCTTTGATTTAGGAAAGTTTGTGTTAATCCAAGTATTACTGTATTGTGAACGCTGTTTCGGAGATCACTAGTTTTCAAAGATTACTCATACAGAGGACACTACTGCTGAGCTTGAGATCTCTGTCTGTAAATCTGGCTGTCATCCATAAAGTGCTTTGAGGTTCTTCAATATTGGAGAAATGTGTAATGCTTTAATTTACTGACATCCTTCGGATACCCCAGCAGATGCTATGTTGCCATGCCAACATACTCAAAACATCTTAGAGCATGCAGACCTTTACACCGCTCTGCGAAATAGTTATCAGAGCTTCTTGCATTTGCCAGCACTTTTGTAGTGATACATGGATAGCAGCGGATATCAAGGTACAAAGAAGGAGAGTTAGAGTGCCCATGGACTGCTTCATGTTTTTATTACTATTTATTTCAGGGCTCATACTATATTATTGTGAATGTTATTACTATGGTTCATACACTATAATCACGTGCACACGCAGAGGGATGATACATATATTTCTACCATTCTCCTGAAGAGCCTCAGTATTTTGCAAATTATTCCACACTTAAAACACTTAACATCATTACATTGAAAACAGAAGAAGCAGGGGAGGGAACAGAAGGTGACAAATGAAGAGGAGGAGGGAGAGTGGGAAGGCACTGTGTAGCAGGAAGAGGCAAGACATGGGAAAACAGGCAAGACATGTCAAATTCATAGAAAATAGGAAGCCAGTCTCTGACTGATGACATGCGTTTGCTGTGTCCCTCACAGTGCTTCAACTGAAGGGGTGCTGTTAATGAGGAAGGTGACGGTCTCCCTGTGGCAGAGACCTCTGTATATATAGCAGCACTGATAGAAAATCACTGGCTGGAAGTGCTCTCCAAAGATTGCTGCACAATGTTGATTTCCTTTTATTTTATGATTTCAATTCACATTTGGGAGAAATTTCATCTTTTCTGTCCCAGGTTTCCTGAAGGGCAGGTCTACTTACCTGCAGTTTCTAGAAGCTGTCTGATTATAATCACCATGGGTAAGCCCCAAATCTCTACAACAGTAAAAACCGTTCCGAGAACAAGCAGCCTGAACTCACCCAGCTTTTCCCTTCGGTGGCACTCTCAGTGGACTTGCTGCTTCCCGGACACCAGACCCTGCAGATGTGCACAATAGAATGTAGGGCTTTGAAACGACACAGACCTACATTGGTTCTGAAGGAATGTGACCTTGGGACAGCGATTTAACTTTTCCAAGTCTCTGTCCTCAACAAGATTACTGTAATGACTAATGGAATAGGGATATACCAGCATTAATATATCGCATAGCAAGTCCTCTAAATGTGTTTTTTTTTTATATCTACCTTAGCTGCCCATTATTTGGGAATCTCAACTCCCTAATATTCTGACTTGTTGAGACATATCTGCAGACTCAGGCAGCTTCTGCCAGCCATCACTACCAGCAGTGGAGGCACCGTGGGTGGGTTGGAGGTGGTGGCTTCATCCATATAACTTCAGAAGAAGCTATCACAAGGAGCTGTGTAGCAGGGAAGGAAGAAAGCCACAAGGTTATTGCTGAAAAAACTGTGTTGTTACCTAAATATGTAGGCATTACCTGTAGGCTAAAAGAATAGTTGGAGGAAACACTAAAGCCAGACTGGAGATATAATGTCAGGGCATTATATATAATGTGCTGCTAATTATGGACCTGGCTTCACACTAAAACAATCCAGGAGATTCCTCCTGTATAATGAGATGACTGGCCCTGGTCAATTTTGCCCCATCTGCCTTACTCCAGCATGATTTACATGGATTGATAATGACAACGTTATAGCAGTCTGAAAGAATACCAAAAGATTTTAAACTTCCTTTTGTTCCCTATTCCAAAAAGCATCCCATAATCTTGGTCAGAAAATATTTTCCGAATATCAGCACTGTCTTATTGTGTGACTGGTATCCTTAGGAATCTCTAAGGTTTTGGAGCAAGAAATTCTAAATATCACCCGGCCAGTGTGGCTCAGTAGTTGAGTGTCAGCCTATGAACCAAAAGGTCACAGTTTGATTCCAGCTCAGGGAACATGCCTTGTTTGCGGGCTTGATCTCTAGTTGGGGGTGTGCAAGAGGCAGCCAGCCAATCAATGATTCTCTCTCATCATTGATGTTTCTATCTCTCCCTCTCCCTTCCTCTCTGAAACCAATAAAAATATATTTTAAAAAAGAAATTCTAAATATGATCCTGGGAAGGCACATCTGAATTCTGTCTGAAAAATGAAATCATGGAAGAGTTAACCTTGAGTGATGGACAAGTTAAAAATTTTTAAAAATATTTTCCATTACAATTGACATACAATATTGCATTAGCTTCAGCTGTACAACACAGTGATTAGACATTTAACTAATTTATGAAGTGATCACTCTGATAAGGTGATTGAGAGAGTGAGAGAGGGTTTTGAGTGAGAGAGGGCAAGTCATTCTCTTTTAAATTTATTTTAATTAAATTATTTTAATATATTTTTTATTGATTTCAGAGAGGAAGTGAGAGGGAGAGAGAGAGAGAAACATCAACGATGAGAGAAAATTACTGATTGGCTGCCTCCTGCACACCCCATACTGGGGATCGAGCCTGAAACTCAGGCATATGCCCCTTGACTGGAATCGAACCCAGGACTCTTCAGTTCACAGTCTGACGCTCTATCCACTGAGCCAAACCAGGGCTGGGCAAGTCATTCTTAGTTGAAAAATAAACAAACTCATGCCAGTGAGGATAATCTTACTCAAAATCTAGAGACCAGTCTTAGCTAGAAGTGAAAGAGGCAGGAGGAGTCTCTGTGAGAAGATCTCAGTGCCCACAGCCTTTTCAGTCTCTCATAACTGGCATGATTAGCAATGTGTTTTTGATTACTAATAAACTTACTTTATACCAGCATCCCAGGGAATCAGAAGACAGTTATGTTCAGACAATTTCCAGACAGCACTTTCACAGTCACCTTCATATGAGAAACACAGCACCTTAGATGCCATTGTGGACTCTGAAACCTCTTAACTTGGTTTCGGTTAACATCAGGGTCCATGCATTACTGAGAGTGTCTCTCAGGTTGGTGATACTGTGTGCCAGAGTGACCTGGTTAGAAAAAGGAGACTTGACAGATTTCTGCTTTCATGTAAGAAGTATTTATTTTTTGTACTTGACACTACTTTGAAGGTATCGAGGAATAGCAAAAACACCACCTTTGAAGGACAGTGAGATATCAATTACTTTGAATTACTCCCCAGCTCCTTCCCTTAATTACCTACTCTGTTAGCTGGGATTTATTACAGAGTAACAATAGTGATGCTTTCAAACAGACTGTCATATTATAGTGGGAAGGTTAGGGAGAGGTGGGGGAGATAAGAGATCAACCGAAGGACTTGTATGCATGCATAGAAGCATAACCAATGGACGCAAAACACTGGGGGGTAAGGGCATGTATGGGAGTGGGGTGGGGGGGAATGGTAAGATATGTACACATATAATACTTTAATAAAAAAATGGAAAAAAATAAAAAAATAAATAAATAAATAAGTAAATAAAAATAAAATATAAAAAACAATAGTGATGCTTTGCATTTACATACTCCCTTTCTCCAAGGAGTTCAAAGCTCTTATAGATATGACTTCACTATTAATATAATTTAAAATGTTGAGAAATAGTTACATGAATAAGGAAATTGTAAAGTACCCTATATTCCTATTTTTTAGGTGAGACATATTCAAAGATAGTTCACAGTGACATTCAAATTTGAGAGACCCTTATAATAATAACCTTTCTTTCTTTATATTTACATGTATTGCTTATTATACACAACTCTCATGTTTGTTTGCTGATTGAACAAACATATTCCAAGGTATATAAAATGAAGATATCAGAAAGTACCTATACTAATAAAAGGGTAATATGCTAATTAGACTGGGAGACCTTCCGGATGTCCTTCTGGACAAAGCCATAGTGGTGGGGCTGAGGCAGAGGTGGTTAGGGGCAATCAGGCCAGGAGGGGAGGGCAGTTGGGGGTGAGCTGGCTGGCAGGGGGAGCAGTTGGGGGAAATCAGGCCAGCAGGCAGAATGGTTAGGGGTGATCAGGTAGGCAGGCAGGTGAGTGGTTAGGAGCCAACGCTCCCGGATTGCGAGAGGGATGTCCAACTGCTGGATGTCTACCAGGAGTCGGACATCCCCCGAGGGGTCCCAGATTGGAGAGAGTGCAGGCCAGGCTGAGAGACACCCTGCCCCTCCCATACACAAATTTTGTGCACTGGGCCACTAGTAAAATGATAATAATGCTACTACTAGTGCAATACTCTGCCCACTCTAAAATTTAAGTAATGGATCCCAATTTTTTTTGTAGTATGAAAATCCTTGTATTATAGCAAAATATTTTGAAGATGCCAGGAGGTAGAACTTACATTTTTAGGTCCACTGACTAGAAAATATATGATTAGGAAATCTACTATGAATCATGCTGGAATGTTTAATATTCTATCCATTATCCTGAAAAAATCCTATGAGATAAGTGAGGATAGCTCTAATTAACCTTATTCTGTAAATGCAAACTATCATTCCCTCAGTCTACATTCAATATGCTTATATTCCTACTAGAGGCCCAATATACGAAATTCGTGTGCTGGAGTCGGGGTTCCCTCAGCCCAGCCTGTGCCCTCTCACAATCTGGGACCCCCTTGCTCCTAATCACCCACCTGCTTACTCCTAACTGCCCACCTGCTCACTTCTAACCACCCACCTGCTCACTCCTTACTGCTTGGCTTTCTGCTCCTAGTGCTGCCACTGCCACTGCACTTGCCAGCCATGAGCCCGGCTTCTGGCTGAGTGGTGTTTCTGCTGTAAGAGTGCAATGACCACCAGGGGACAGCTCCTGCATTGAACATCTGCCTCTGGTGGTCAGTGCATGTCATAGCAACCAGTTGTTCTGGTCATTCCACCATAATGGTTGCTGGTTTTATATACACTGGTGGCCAGATTATTATGATCTCTGAATGCATAATAATCTGGCCACTCAGTGTGTGTGTATATACATACATATACATATACATATATACATATATATACATATATATATACACACACACACACTAGCGTTCCCGTTGCAGGAAAAATCCTGCAATAGGATTTCCTGCTGCACTCTACCCCGCCTCCCCTCCGCCCTTGTCGCCCGCCCCGCCTTCTCCGCCAGCCTGCCTGCTTTTCCCTTTGCCCCCGGCCCCGCCTCCGCTCTGCCCTTATCACCCGCCCCGCCTTCCCACCAGCCCGCCTGCTTTTCCCTTTGCCCCCAGCCCCGCCTCTGCTCCGCTCTTGTCACCCGCCCCACCTTCTCCAGCCTGCCTGCTTTTCCCTTCGCTCTGGCCCTGACTTCGCTCCTCCCTTCTCCTCCACCCCCCCCCCCCCCCGGCTTGCTTGCTTCTTTGAAGCTTTACTCCCTTCTGCAGCTCTTGGCTTCTTTCGAAGCTGTCTTGATATGCAAATTAGCCGCCATCTTTGTTGGGGTAATTTGCATACCCGTCCTGATTGGCTGGTGGGCGTGGCTTGGCTGGTGGGCGTGGCTTAGGTGTAGCGAAGATGCGGTCAATTTGCATATTTGTCTATTATTAGATTAGATTAGATTAGATTAGATTAGATTAGATTAGAGGCCCGGTGCATGAATTCATGCATGGGTGGGGTCCAGTCAGCCTGGCCAGGGGGAGGGGACATGGGCAGTTGGCTGGCCTGCCTGCTGGTCGAACTCCTGGTCGAGGGGACAATTTGCATATTAGCCTTTTATTATATAGGATATACACTGAGTGGCCAGAATATTATGTGTTCAGAGATCATAATAATCTGGCCATTCAGTGTATATATATATTGCTTTTCAGAGGTTTGTCTTCCATTGGTGAGAACAACTGGTCTAAGTTTTAAAATCAGTGTTTTCAGGAGCAGTTGCTCATATATGGAACAATTGTGTTGAACTCAGAAAGAAGACTGAAGGACATCATTCAGCATTCAAGAGCTCCTCAATAGTTGGTGAGCTACCCTTTAGGGTTAAAAATACTTGTACATTAAAACAATGGAATTTACATGCTTCAGAGGTTTTCTTTTCCCTTATCTTGTCTGTTAGAATTAATAAGTTAGAAGCATTCAGCTCAGAATGGAGGCTTGATTGCATGCCTTTTGCTAAGGATCTGAGACGTGAGGAGACTGCAGTTTGAGATACTCACAGAGTATGCGCCTCTTGGACCTGGAGCTGCCATGCATAGTTTCCCTCTTTATATCCTATTATTTGTATTTAAACATGCTCTAATGCTTATAAAGATATACTAAAAATTATACGGTTTTTGTGTTCAGACTAGAGAGGGTCATGAAAGCTAAGTGTTTTGTTTCTAATCTATCTTATTTGAGTAGTAAATTATGGCACACAAGATCCAAAAGCATAGAATTATCTTCTTTCAGAATTTTGTTTAGTAATCTTAACCTCTGGTTGTTGTAGATAATCCTAAAAAACGAGTCAAGTTTGGAAAAAGGCAATGGAATTTTGATTAGGAGACATTTATTCTTAACTAGCTTTCCCGTTGCAGGAAAAAATCCTGCAATAGGATTTCCCGCTGCACTCTACCCTGCCTCCGTTCCTCCCTTGTTCGCCCGCCTCACCTTCTCCTCCAGCCCACCCGCGTTTCCCTTCTCCCCCGCCCGGCCTCTGCCCCGCCCTTGTCCCCCGCCCCGCCCTTGTCCCCCGCCTCACCTTCTCCTCCAGCCCGCCCGCGTTTCCCTTCGCCCCTGGCCCCGCCTCCACTCGACCTTTATCACCCGCCTCGCCTTCTCCTCCAGCCTGCCCGCGTTTCTCTTCACCCCCGGCCCCGCCTCCGCCCCGCCCGCCCCGCCTTCTCTTCCAGCCCTCCCTTGTTTTCCTTCACCCCGGGCCCTGCCTCCGCCCCGCCCTTCTCCCCCGGCCCCGCCTTCGCCCCGCCCTTCTCCTTCCCCCCGGCCCCGCCTCCGCCCCGCCCTCCCCCCCCCCCTTGCTTGCTTCTTCAAAGCTTTACTTCCTTCTGCAGCTGTTGGCTTCTTTGGACGCTGTCTTGATATGCAAATTAGCCGCCATCTTTGTTGGGGTAATTTGCATACTCTTCCTGATTGGTTGGTGGGCGTGGCTTAGGTATAGCGAAGGTGCGGTCAATTTGCATATTTGTCTATTATTAGATTAGATTCTAGTTTAGACTTTACCTTACATTACTTTGAGATGCAATTGTATTACCATACACAACAAAAATAAATTTATGCAGCATCTTTCTTTTAAGGAAATTAAGAGGTTGGAAGCAACATTTTGCTTACTGAGTAGGATATTGAGAAGGAAATCCTAAATCAGTGATTGCTTCTAAATCAGTTACTTGATTGTATTAATTATCTCTTATGCCTTTGTTCTCCATTTACAGAAAGAGGTTAATTACAGCTACCGTCACTTATCTCATAGGACTTTTTAGGAGAAAGAATTGAATAATAAATACACCTGTATATCTAAAGTGAGATATTCAAAATATGAATTATAATACTACAATACTATTTTAGCACATGAATGTACTGCAGAAAGGAATTTTTTCTTAAGTGAGAATATTTGCTATAAAAGTAAGATTCTTAGATTTGGATGAAAAGAGAGTAAATAGATGAAGAAGATAGGGGCAAATATCAATAAATAGGAAGGGAAGGGTGAATCCAACAAGAAAAAGAATTTAACGTCTCTGCTGTATCATTTAATTGGAGAAGATTCTGGGGGAAGGGGGGGTTGCACTTTGAGAATGACAGGGCACAGTAAATGGGGAGGGGCCCTAGATCTCTGTGGCCCATGGAATGCCAAAGGGCAGGGAGTATAGCAGATGAATCTAAGGTGGATATGTCTAAAGCTGAACTTACTAGCTGCTCCAATAAACTAGCTTCCTTCAATTGTTTCTCCTAAATTGTTCAGTTAGATGATAATTCTACTCTAAACCCAGAAATGAAAGTTTTAGTTACTGTTCTCTTTTCTTTCTTCTTCATCTTCTATCTCCAAGAAGTGTTCAGATGCCATCAAAATTCTTTTTTCAGATTGTCACTCTAATTCTCTCTGTCTTTCACTGTCAGTGCTACCACTGTAGTCCTGCTGCTCTCATCTTGTACCAGGTCGTCATGTCTCCAGTCACTTTCCTGTTCTGATACTTACAGAATTCAACAAACTAATAGCTCTTCTTAAAGAATTACTTGCGTCACGTCAACTGTCTCCTCACAACTCTTTGGTGATCCTCATTTGCTAATGAATGAAGTTCAGGCCCTTTAGTCTACTTGAAATTGCCAAAAGAATCCACTTTTCCAAACTCACCATTTATACTCTAATCAGACTGACCTTGTAGCATGTGCCTTAATTCTCTGTGCTTCATCCTCACTCAGATGCTTCATTCCAACTCTTCTTCTCCAATTGAACTTTTTCTACTCTACAACATTTTTTTCCAATTCAGTTTGTTCTTGAAGGCTTCCTTCAAATTCCGACACTGGTGGACTGAAGCCTAACTCAAGTGTGCGCACCTCTTCTCAACTCTGTGTTCAGTGATATCTCATTAGCAGTCTGAATTAGCAGTGGTGGGAATATTTACACAATAGCAATTGGCAAACAGTAAAAACCAGCCCTCTCTCTCTCACCAGAACCAGTTTTTAAATCAGCACACCACTGCTACTACTTCCAAATCTTTTTGTATCACTGCTTACTTTTTGTATCACTGCTTATTTTTTGCATCACTCTTTTGGACCCTTTTCATGTACTAAAATAAAAACTTAAAAAATTAATTTATAGCTTGACTTTCTAACCTAAACGTTCACTGGCCAAGTCCCATTTTTGTGTGTGTGTTCTTCTCAGTCTGAAGAAAAGTATTTACTGAATTTTCATTGGTATACAGCTCATCTTAGCTTCTCTAGTTCTCAAGATTATTGCCTTTTACAAATTCAGAAATTATGTCTTATGAATTTTTCTTTCTATCAATCCAGAGTCTAGTATGATATCTCATTTATCATATATATATATATCCAAAACTTTTTATTTGAATTACTTCTGTAAGCTCATGATGAGTGCTAACCAAATACTGATTGTACATGACAATGAAGAGCCATATTAAAGGTTTTCTAAAAAACAGTTTGTTCCAAACATAAACCAAATTGAAGGTATAACTAACTTAATGATCTTATAATTTTAACACTGAGCCAATATCTTTGATGTTGACTAGAATTTGTAAGTGTCCTACAGATAGACTAGGATGTCCAGGTGAATAGGCTCCAACATGCATTGAGTATTTACTATCTTTCAAGCCCTATGCTAAGATTCATATATATATATGAGTTTATATATGACATATATATATATATATATCTGACATTTAATTCCAATGTTATCTTTCTGAAGTTGGTCTCATTAGTATGCTCATTTTACAAATGAGGAAATTGGCCTTGGCATAGTTATGTGACTATACCCAGTAGTGCCAGCTCATTAAATGACAGAGTGACTCCAAGCCATCCTAATTCCAGAATTCTCATCTTAACCACCATATGTCTTAATTGCACACAAGAACAACTTTATAGTAGTGGTACTGCATTACATTTTCAATGTTTGCCCATACTAAGCCAAAAAAGTTCTGAATATTAAACTGAAATTTTGGAACCAGTCTTTTAAAAATGCTTCTTTTAATTAGTGAAGTTTTATTTTCAGCCTACACTACTATCTCATTTTGAAGTAAAAAAAAAATATTGTTGGTTGAGGCACCATTTTAAAAAAAATTCCTTATGGAGGGCTTACTTTCTGCCTTAGTGCTACTCCAGATGGTCTGGGAATTAAAATGTTGTAAGGGAAGTTATGATACCTTTCCTCAAAGACCTGATAAGCTAGTTGAGCAATGGCAATTAGCATGCATGAAACAAGCAGAAGACAATTAGGTGGTAATCTCAATGGTACTAACTGATAGAATTTAAAAATTAGGAGATATTAGCAAAGGCAAAACAACAACTGGAAACCGCTTCAAAGATGAAGTGGGAGTGGAACCTTGCAGGGTGGTTTTAGAGACAAGGCATTTATACATCATTTGTACAAATTACAGAACTTTAAGGTTATGACTTGTTTTATTCTGAATAAACAATTGCCTTGCTGACCGAGTGCAATTAAATGCAGTGTTTACATTTTTTTATTATGTGCATAGGTATCCAGCTATTCATCATATCCATTTTCCTCCCCTTCCTCCTTGATCTTTTGAGGGTGTCTGGCAAATAAAAGCACTAGAGCCTTTGAAAGAAAGCACAGGAACCTTTGGCTAGGAGACTGCAGACTTGAGAACTATTGTTTTTGAACCAGTCACTGCCTCTTTAAAAAAATCAAAACTCTATTACCTTGGAGTCTGTGAGCTCACAGTAGAGACAGTCATTGTCTCCACAATGTTTTTAGTCATTTTTCCGGGTGACTCAGCAAACACCGGACTGCCCTTCTGCTCCTCTCCTATTTGTCTTGCTTTGCTCCCAGACAGGATCCCCAAGTTCACCCTCAAACTTGGTTAAATATAGTAAGTGGTCCTCTGTTCAGCCTCCACACTCCTCCTTCTGCTTCTGGCACATTGCTGGGTAAACAAATGCCCTTGTCTAATTTACAGTGACAGGCTTTTGTAAAAGAGTTCTTCTCTGGAGCCAACAATACACAAGTGCATGCCCTGATCTGGAAGGGGTTATTTTCTTGTGTAGATACTTCCCAAATGACTTGCTATTCAGTGACCACCTACATCTTTCCTTCTTGACCTCTTTGGCTGCCTGCAATCATTTCAGATCAGTGGGTTGCCTTTCTTCTTAGCACAGTGAGAGACCTAGAGGAGAGTACAGTAATAATCATCCAACTTCCTCCTCATTTATGAGCATCTCCCTTTCTTTTTTGTTGCATTTTGATTCCCTCTGTAACTTGGCTATAGCCATGGCCTGCACTCTTTCCTATTTTCTGTTTTTCTCTCTTATATTTTTTCCTTGGGTGATAACTGCTTATCTGATGCTTGCTGGATTTCCTTCCAAGTTCTCAATATTGAATCTAGCTCTATCTGAGTCGATATCTTTTTAAGTAAATTTCATTAGAAGAGATAAGTCCATTCAGGTCATGACACACTGTCTTAAGATTATTTACTGCATATGCTAGCTATATCAAGTTCTTTTGTTCCAAATAGGTCTCTTCAGTTCTAGCTCATTCCAGCTAGATGTGGGGATGCATTTCCTTAAATATGAAACCTGAATTGCCCCTCTAAGGCTCATGGCAAAACACACTGTTCTTGGCTCCCTCGTTCCTCAAGAACTCTTCCCCTGACAATCATTTGTAAAATCCCTGAGAAATTAATCATAGGAGAGTTCCAACTTTCATAAGACCAATGCTCTCCATTTCTGTGTGTCACAGAGACAAACAGAATGGGATATACTGGGGTGGGCAGAGAGGGGTGCATGGATATTTGTTGTCTTCAGCAACCCAATTAAAAACTCGTTTGGAGCCCATACTAGGTAATAGAATAATTCTTCCTTGGGAATAGCCTGGCAGTGAGTTTGTTTGGCTAACGTGTATGCTGAATCTCACCATTTATTGCCTTCTTTACTTACGTTTAAGGTAAAGTCCAAAGTGTGTGCTTTCTCTTTCTTTATTATTTCTAAACCAACATGAGAAAATGAGCAGAAACAAAGGGACCTCTTGATGACTATAAAAAATATGCTGTGTGGGTAGGATGTAGTTAGAGTTGATGACTATAAGAAATGTGCTGATATTTAAAAATGTAGTAGGATTTGTTTTAATCAGATTTAGTAAGACCCATAGACACAGGAATAGCTGTCATGAAGGAGGAAGTATTTATACTCACAGATCCCTAGGAACATGGTGCATGACATACCATGCTTGGCCACATGGGGAAACAGCAGGGCTGGTCAGAGGTGGAGGGAGTGGAAGGCAATGTGGGCAAGAGGCATTCCTCTAAGGGTCCTCGTTCCTTTTCTTGGAGGAAAGTATTTAGAAACTGAAATCTGGGGTCTAGGTATTCTTTTCCTTTATTTACTTATTTTTGCTTTGTTACTTTAACTAAGACTTCTCGAACTATGACAGGGAGTAGGTGAGATGTGTTAAACAGGTTTAGGATGAACTAACTTGAATAATTTTAGTGGGCTCTGGGAAATAGGGCTGTCCCTAGTTGTCTGATAACTGGTCCTGAGTAGTGGCTCTGAGTATGAGGGCTAGATAACCGAGGTAGTTGTGGTGCACAGCTTTTGGATCGGTTGACTTGCACATGAAAGTCATGTTGCCAGAGGGGTTGTTTGTTATCTCTAGGAGTTGGCTCATGTTGGAAGGGGCAGTCTCTTTCAGTATCAGCAAGGTCCCAAGATATCTAAGCATCAGAATAAAGAAATATGCTTATTACAGCTGGTAAATGTTTAAAAAACAACGTCAACAAAACACAACCTGATTAATAGCACTTGCTGAATTCCATAGGTGCTTGAGCAAGGCTATTACTTAATGTAATCTGTTTATGCTGGGGGTCATGATGACATTCTACTTAATGACCGGAAGTTCACCTTGGTGTTGAGAATGAATTTCAGTCATAGTCAAAGTTTAGTATTTTCCTTCCTCTGAATGATGACTCACTTATATCTCCTGTGCAAACCACTAATGCATTTAGAGTTGCATTACAGTGATGAACTATTACCTAAAAAGCATTAGAGAGTGGAGCATGGAATTAGAATTTTCCTTAAGAATTTAAAGAAATAAAGAAGAGTTTGTGGAAGGTTTTATTTTATCAGCTATCAAATAAGAAAATAAAACAATTTTTAAACCATAAAATTTAGAATTTTTAAAAGAAAAAATTTAAAAATTGCCTCATAATTCATTTTATGTTTTAAAATATATTTGTAAATGGGAATTTTAATATCTTCATGAACTCATGAATACCTCCCATAGATGTTTAAAAAAAAAACGACATGGAAAAAATGGATAACAATGGCCTTTACCTAATATTGTGAGATAATTCTCCATGTTTTTCTTATATTTGTTTGCATCTTTTGGGCAGAGGCACTAATTGCCTTTTTTTTCCTGGTTATCTTTTCTAGAATATTTGTGCAGAAAATAGACTTGGAGGATCGAGATAGTATCCCTACTGGAGCAAAGGTCGGTTAGGCTTATTGTGTGTTGTAAAAATTGGGTTTCCTGAGCTTAGGGTTCTGCTTTGTGATGCAGCCCACTGTGTATATAGGCTTCTAGCTGGCCCTCTTTGTGTCACCCTGTGGAAATTAAGGCTCAGGGAACCACTGCTAATGCTGACTCTCTGCCTATTACTGTTGCTGTGAAGTATACATTGTCCTTTGTCTCTGAACAGGAACCTCATGTCTTCCATCAGCGTTCATGGAACTGTGGCAGATTGACTTGTTAGCTTGCAAGCAAGATATAGAATCTCAGATCCTCCACAATTTTTCACACCTCGAGAAATTTGTGCACATGTGTACCAAGGTATATTACAAGAACATTCAGAACAGAAATGTTTATGATATTAAAAAACTGGAAACAAACCAAATGTCTGTCAATATCAGAGTAGATAAATACATTGTGTACATTTATACAATGAAATTGTACATACTGTACGCTCAAGTGAACAAGCTACAACTATGCAGCAATATGGCTGGATTATGTAAGCATAATGCTGAAAAAAAGAAGAAAGTCATAAAATAATACATACTGATCAAAGCAGGTGCAGTAAACTGTATTTTTAGAGATAAATACATTAGTGATAATAGTATAAGGAAAAAGAAGAGATATTTTGATAAAACTGATGATAGTAGTATCCCAAGTTGAGAAAGAAGGCATATACAAAATAACAAAACAAAAACAGACAAGCAAACAAAAAACTTATGGGAAACATTGGTAGGGTCATCAGCGCTTTAGTATGTCTTGACCTGGGTGGTTGATACGTAGGTGTTTTGCTTTAAATTTATTAACCATACTGTGTATTTGTGTTTAATGTACTTTTTGTGAGTAGTACTGTATTTCACAATAAGGGTAGATAAAATTACTTTAGAAAGTATTCCTTAGTCTATTATTCTTCGGATAATATAACCAACATATCTGTTCACTGTGAAGAATATAAACAGAGAAAAAAAGGAACTTTATTTTAAAATTAATTAACTTTTTATAGTCCTTAACCACCAAGTTTTTAATGCTTTATTGAACAAAATTCCTTGAAAATGATACTCTTATAAATATGCCAGACTGTTAAGATGGAAATCAGTTTCCTTTGAGACTGATTCTTGTGGGCTTTCCATAGTGTTTCACTTTTGAGCGTCAGTACTATGATGCATATGTAAGGAATACATTGCTTTAAAGTTCTTTATAGAAGGCAATAGGGTGTGACATTCCTTATTTTCAAGAACACCACAAGATCATCTGTTTACTTACTATTTGAGGGGAAAATATAGTCCATTAACAAAGTAGGTAATTGGAATTATTGATGCCATCTCCATGTGTCGTGCTTTTAAAATAACATAGAATACCAGTGTATAGTCATTTCATAAAATGCATATAGTGGTTAAGAAAAATTTTGTTTTTCTACTCCTGCATGTTCATTCCATGCATTAAATGTTAACATTTCTTTGATCTGCCAATGTAAGTATCTCCAATGCAACCTCTTGTCTGATTATAGTATTCCTTTCTATTTATTAAAAGACAGGAAGTGTACGCTTTTCAATCTTAAATATTTTTAAAGGAAAAAAAGTTTTCTCTGATTTGTCAATAGGATTTAAAATAGAACAATAATAAGTAATAATTATGAGACTGATGTAGCTGTTTAGTGTGTTGAGTGCCTGAGATATACGAGCTTCCTTTGTATTTTAGACAGCTTTAAATCCTCTCATCTTATAGCTGCTGAAAATTATGTTAGTTTCAGTGATCAGTTATAGAAGGTATTCTTGGGATGAGTAAATGAATGTCAAGCAAAAGGAAGTACTAAAATGAGACCACAGAATTAACAGTAAGATTCAACATCAAGAAGTCAAGACTCAAACACAAGTTCAAAGCTCTTTTCTCAACTAAATCAAGTTCCCAAACGAAAGCCATCAATACTTGAAGAAATTCTTCTGCAACACCTGCTCTCTTCCTTCCTTCCTCAGGCCCAAATTTGCCTCCTGACACTTGTCCACTGAAATTTAATTCACAACTATCTAATTTCAGTCTCAGTCCTACTCTTTTTCTGGTTAGGGTGTGTATGAGGAACAGAGAAGAATAAAAGATTTTGAGAGTTCTGAAGGCTGAGTTTTCATTAGCATAAATAAAAGCAACCTGGAAAACAGAGGACTCGGCAGCAGATGGCTGATAATATCCCCCTTTGTTCAATATATGCAGAAATGGAATTAATTTTTAATACCACATATTAGCAATCTTCTAATATAGAAGTAATCTCCTTGCAGTCCCTT
Source organism: Eptesicus fuscus (assembly GCF_027574615.1). NCBI lineage: Eukaryota > Metazoa > Chordata > Mammalia > Chiroptera > Vespertilionidae > Eptesicus > Eptesicus fuscus. The sequence goes on along the minus strand of NC_072475.1, from coordinate 85,795,510 downwards.
CCATAAGCACAGAGGCTGCCGATGGAATAAATGGAAGTCAGCCTGATCTAATAGAAAGTGTTTTTCCACCTTTTGCTGGGAGAGGCATTTTTGTCTCATTTTACTGGCATGTACTTATACGACACTCAATAACTGTTAGGTCTATTAGGTAAGGCTGGGTGCATGGATCATGGTATAGTGGAGACAGCACTGTACTGAAAGTCAGAGAAATTAAAATCTGGTTCTTGGCTTTTTTGCTAACAAATGATGTGAGTACAAATCCATCATAGATTGCCTTGGTTTTAGTTTATTCACTTGTGTAAACAAACAAGCAAATAAATGAATCTGATTCTAAGATCCTGTTAATTGGCTCTGTGTTCCTCAGATAATAAATGGTGAATACAATCATTATCTTCAACTATTCAAAGCAAAAGAGAATAAGTATGTTTTCAATTTAATAATTTAAATAGGGTATATTCTTTAATATCCAAAGGCCAGTTGCCTGACATTTTTATTCCACATAGTTATAACAGGTGTAATTTATTGAGTCCTTGATATGTTCCTAGTATTCTATTAAGTACTTTAAAAATATTATCTCGCTGAAACCGGTTTGGCTCAGTGGATGGAGCGTCAGCCTGCGGACTGAAAGGTCCCAGGTTCGATTCCGGTCAAGGGCACGTACCTTGGTTGCGGGCACATGCCCAGTAGGAGGTGTGCAGGAGGCAGCTGATCGATGTTTCTCTCTCATCGATGTTTCTGGCTCACTATCCCTCTCCCTTCCTCTCTGTAAAAAATCAATAAAATATATTTTTAAAAAATTATCTCACTCCTTTATGAATAATAATTATTATTATAATTTTACAGATGATGGAACTTAGGCTTTGAGAGTTTGAGTAACACTAACACATCCAAAGCCCAGAAACTGTTCCTGATTGCTCAGACATAACTTCAACTCATTTGTTGTACTCCAGAGGATGTGCTCAATAATCACTGCACCTGAATAGAACCGGATAATACGGGCTCATTAGGAGGAATTTTTGGGTCAAGATAGAAGGGTTTAGGATTCAGGGTCAACATGGCAGCGTAAGTACATGCAATATGGTACTTGGAACCGCCCACAACCACGTAGAAATTACAACTAACCTAAAGAGCAACCATCATTCAAAACTGCCTGAAATTTAGCTGAATAGAGGTCTACTACTAAGATACAAAGAAGAAGGTACATTGAAACTGGTAGGAGGGGCAGCGACTCAGAAAGGTTAGAACCACACCCACGTGTGTTGGATAAAAGTTGGGAGGGATATCGAAGCTGAGGCTCTGTCTGCATGGTCATGAAGGAAGTCATTCAGTATTGCCTGTACCTGGGTGGGAAACCTAATTCTCAGGTTCAGCCTTTAGAATTTCCCTTTATTTAAAGGTTATATTCTCCAACACCTATATAATATATAATAAATGTACTTTTTAAAGTCTCTCATTTACTTTGCTCTTTTGCCTAAACCAGGCGTCCTCAAACTACGGCCTGCAGGCCACATGCGGCCCGCCGAGGACATTTATCCGGCCCACTGGGTGTTTTTGCCGTTTTGTTTTTTTTACTTCAAAATAAGATATGTGCAGTGTGCATAGGAATTTGTTCATAGTTTGTTTTTTTTAAACTATAGTCCGGCCCTCCAACGGTCTGAGGGACAGTGAACTGGCCCCCTGTTTAAAAAGTTTGAGGACCCCTGGCCTAAACAGTTGGTTTAGAACTTGTATAGGGAAGAGGGGCATTGTCTACTGGGCTTCCTCCCTTTTACTCCATTAGGACTCTCGATTCCAATAATCACAGGCTGTTGTTGTTCCTTGTGATTAAGCCCTATTAGGTTATTGAAAGGGCACAAGTGACCTAGAAAGACACTAAAGAGGTAGGTAGGGACGAGATAATGCATGGTCCTATGGGTAATGTTGCAGATTTTGTCATTAATGTAAAGTTTATTAGGAAGTTCCAGAAGGTTTTAAGCACACATGTGGCAATATAGGACTTGCATTTTTCAAAGAACAGTCTGACTGACATGTAGAGAATACATTAGAGGGTATGAAAACAGAGATTAGGAGGCCAGGTGAGAAGACATAGCAGGAAATCCTAACAAAAGATGATGGTTGATCAAATAAAAGAAATTTGTGATGGTTATAACAATGAAATACACATGTCCGTTCTTCTTATGGTCTGATTTGATCTCAGGATACATTTTAGAATATTTAAAGCAATTAAACATGAAATGACCTTTAGGTATTCTCTCACGGTCTGTCTTCTGTCTCTGTCTCTGTCTCTCTCTGTCTCTCTCTCTCTCTGTCTGTCTCTCTCTCTCGCTCTCACTCTCTCTCTCACACACACACACACACACACACACACACACACACACTTTACGTAAGAATTAAATAGTAGAAGGGATTTTGGATTACATTTCCTGGTAATAATTTTAAGTGCACAAATTCTGTATGTGCTTCAATAGTTAACTGAAATCTCTTCTGACAATTAATCATTAATGAGGACCACATCACCTCTATTCTTCCAAGAGTGTCTGCAGGCCACCTTATGTCACCTCTGGCCCCTGCCCCACTTTGTAACAAGCTATCTCTGTTGAGACCACTGTTTTTGCTACAAGATGCCCTAATCACAATCTTCCGTGAATTACAAGGAACTCCTACACAGCACAGATTACATAGAACCCACCCCCCGCCCCGCAAGAATCCAATGACCACAGAAAAAAGGAAAAACACTTCTCAGAAAAAAGGTCCCTAATCACAGAAGATGTTTGCTTTCAGAAAGGGATCCATGCCTTCTTGTTCAAGCTGGGAACAGGTCTATAAAGTACCAATTCAAAGGTACCACGTGGCTTGTGGATGTGAGGTGCTGCTGGGCACTACTGTTGCTTTTACTTGCTGTGTAAAGGTTAGCAGTAAAGGGAGAGTCTTCTTTTCCACACAGCACATAAGTCTGATTTGAAGGCCACACAACCTTCTGTGGGTATGTGCCTCATGAGGTTTTGTGTGCAAGGCCAAGATTTTCTTTGCAAGACAATTTGGGTTTACTCCAACACTCAGATGGGCAATTGATGCACTAAAGTTCTGCATCATAAAACATAGGCACAATGATTTAAGCCTGGAAAGATTTCAAAGGATAGTTACTGATCTTCCATTGTGGTAATAAAAAAAAAATTCTCACTAAGATACTCCTAAAACATTTACTTTTGAGCCATGTGAATTCCCAGGGATTTATAACAATAACTAGATAGAAAATGTACACCAGATAACTAAATTTTATTTTATTTTTTTACATTGGAAAAGTTAGAAATGATCCCACTTGATATTGGAGAGTCTGAGTCCACAAGAGTGAGTTTTGTTCTGGGCTAGCTTTTAAAATAGCAATAAAATAATAGAAATCATTTTATGTTGAGAAAGTAGAGGAGAAAAGCACCAGGGTATTCATATAATTTCTTCTCTAAGGCGAGCACATGGCTCACTCAGAAGTGTTTCTGAATTACTCAGTTTCACATTGAAAGTGAGCTCATCCCTGCTTTGCCTTTTCAAAATTATCTGACTGACCAATAGATGGTGCTCTGATCTTGATTCTGGTGGAGATTTAATGATGCAGATCACAAACCATGGATCTTTATTGAGTTTAAGGGGGCTCATCATGACTCATTTATTCATTCATTTTACAATAATATTTTGAGGACCCACCATGTACTGGGACTGTATTAGGTTTCCTTTCACATAGTCAGAGACCAGTGTAAGGTAAATAAAAGCTTCCATGTATTTCTTCACAGAATAATATTTCAGTTTATAATGCTGAGGAACAAATCCCTTCAAAGTTTAATGGTTTACAGTAACAATGGTTTGTTACATCTCACCCATTTTGTCTGTTGGCTGAGTGGTTCCTATGCTGATTTATTCTGGGCTCACTCACTCATGTGGTTACTTTCTGCTGAGGTATCTCCTGGGCTAGAAGCTCTGACGTTGTAACTCACATGTCTGGCAGTGGGTGCTGGCCATCCTCTGGTACCTACCTCTGCCTCCACACAGGCTAGGCCTTCTTTCATGGTGGTCTCAGGGCAATGCCCCAAGTGGGTGAAGCCAGAGCTGTACGGCCTATTGAGGCCCCCGGTCCAGTCTTGTAAGTTATACCACTGTCACTTTTGACACATTCTATTGGTCAAAGTAAGGACAAGGCTGCCCAGATTCAAGAGGTCAGGAAATAGAATCTAACTCTTGATAGGAAAAGTGATGATAAATCACTTTGCAAAGAAACATGTACATATTGGGATGGGAGGACTTGGTAGTCATAGTTTTTGATTTATAAAAACAAGTTGAGAAATGAACAATAGTGGAATAAACATGCTTAGATTCTTCAATCTCCTTATAGAAACATTATTGCAATTTTAAGAAAGGAGAGTGGTGTGAATTTAAGACAAAATGTCTAATGTGCTAATTAAGCCATTGTTTTGGTGGAGAGTAAAGGGTTATATGGATTTGGATTGCCCACTACCTGTGCTGTGTGAATCCCTTCATTATTAGTCCTTCCCATTATTTCTAGATACTCAGTTTTCTTTAGCAGTTGACTAACCTCAAAAGAGTCTGTTAGCTCCTAATCAGTACTTCCCCAGAGGGGGTATGGAGATAATGGAATTAGATAGGATGAAGCAGTTGAACTACACGGACAAGGTAGTGGGATGTAATGCCAGTGTTTGATGACATTACATACATGGTCAGATAGTTAGCCTTTCCACAACACCATCCAATAATTATAAAGCTATATTTTAGAAGTTAGAGCTTTTTTTTATTGTTTAAAGAATTACATATGTCTCATTTTCCCCCAATTGACTCCCCGCCACACCCCTCCCCCCAGCACAAGCCCGCACCGCCCCAGTGTCCATGTCCATTGGTTATGCTAATGTGCATGTATACAAGTCCTTTGGTTGATCTCTTACCCCCCTCCCCTGCATTCTGTCTGAGGTTGGACTGTCTGTTCAGAGTTTCTTAGTCTCTGAATCTATTTTTAAAAAAATATTTTCCTGAAGCCAATCTGTTTTATTAGTCAAGCAGTATTTTTTATTTTCTTTATTGATTAAGGTATTACATATGTGTCTTTATCCTCCCCTTGACCACTTCCCATTCATGCCCTCACCTCCCTGGTGTCTGTGTCCATTGGTTATGCAAATATGTATACATAAAAGACCTTTGGTTGATCTCTTCCCCTTACTCCCACCCTCCCCTACCTTCCTTCTGAGGTTTGATGGTCTGATCAAAGCTTCTCTGTCTCTGGATCTGTTTTTGTTCATCAGTTTATGTTGTTCATTATATTCCACAAATGAATGGGATCATGTGATATTTATCTTTCTCTGACTGACTTATTTCACTTAGCATAATGCTCCCCAGGTCCATCATGCTGTTGCAAATGGTAGGAGTTCCTTCCTTTTTATCACAGCATAGTATTCCATTGTGTAGATGTACCACCGTTTTTTTAATCCACTCATCTGCTGATGGGCACTTAGGCTGTCTCTAAATCTTAGCTATTGTAAATTGTGCTGCTATCAACATAGGGGTGCATATATCCTTTCTGGTTGGTGTTTCTAGTTTCTTGGGATATATTACTAGAAGTGGGATCACTGGGTCAAATGGAAGTTCCATTTTTAATTTTTTTAGGACACTCCATACTTTTCTCCACAGTGGCTGCACTAGTCTGCATTCCCACCAGCAGTACACAAAAAAAGGAGGGGCTGGGAGCCCTGGCCTCTGCTCAAGGAGGGGCTGAGGTTCTGGGTCGCCGGGGGTCATGGCCAGCCTGAAAATGGCCCTCAGTCCCTTACCCAGGCTGGCCAGGCACCCCAGCAGGACCCCTTACACTGAAGGGGGTGTGGCCAGCTTGAAAACAGCCCTCAGCCCCTCACCCAGGCTGGCCATGCCCCCATGGGGTGAGGGTTCCCGCTAGAGGGCATGGCCAGCCTGCAAACAGCCATCAGCCCCTCACCCAGGCTGGCCAGGCACCCCAGTGGGACCCCCTACCCTGAAGGGGCTGTGGCCAGCTTGAAAACAGCCCTCAGCCCCTTACCCAGGCTGGCCATGCCCCCATGGGGTGAGGGTCCCCTCTGGAGAGCATGGCCAGCCTGCAAACAGCCATCAGCCCCTCACCCCTGGCTAGGCACCCCAGCGGGACCCCCCCCCCCCCACCCTGAAGGGGGTGTGGCCAGCTTAAAAACAGCCCTCAGCCCCTCACTCAGGCTGGCCATGCCCCCCGCAGCGGGGACCCTCACCCCATGGAGGTGTGGCAGGCCTGCAAACCACCACAGGCCCCTCGCCCAGGCCATCCCATGCCCCAAGGAAACCCCCACCCTGATCCGGGACACCCTTTAGAGGGGCAAACCAGCCAGCCCCCACCCATGCACCAGGCCTCTATCTATACTAATAAAAGGGTAATATGCTAATTAGACCTTCCAGATGTTCTTCTGGACAAAGCCATGATGCGGGGCTGAGGTAGAGGTGGTTAGAGGCCAAGAGGGGAGGGCAGTTGTGGGTGATCAGGCCAGGGTGGGGGGCAGTTGTGGGTGAGCAAACCAGCAGGGGGGCCAGTTGGGGGCAAGCAGGCCATCAGTGGGGGTCAGTTGGGGGTGATCAGGACAGCAGGGGGCAGTAGGAATAAGCAGGCCAGCAGGGGGGAAGTTGGGGGTGAGCACGCCAGTGGAGAGGGAAGGTGGGGGAAAGCAGGCCAGCAGGGGGGGCAGTTGGGGGTGAGCACACTGGCATGGGGGGCAGTTGGGGGTGATCAGGCTGGCTGGGAGGGCATTTGGGGATGACCAGGCTGGCGGCGCGGGGCAGTTGCGGGTGAGCAGGCCAGCAGGCAGATTGGTTAGGGGCAATCAGGCAGGCAGGCAGGTGAGCGGTTAGGAGCCAGCATTCCCAGATTGCGAGAGGGATGTCCAACTGCCGGTTTAGGCCTGATCCTTGTAAACCGGCAGTAGGACATCCTTCGAGGGGCCCCAGATTGGAGAGGGTGCAGGCCGGGCTGAGGAACACTCCTCCCCCCCCCCCCCATGCATGAATTTAGTGCACCGGGCCACTAGTAACATAATATTACAGTCCAAGAATGTCCATGCACAATCACAAACTTCCACCTCTACAGAAAATTGGGCAGAACCTTATTTGTCTTCAAATGTTTGTGTTTGATTCTCAGCTTTTGTAAACTTGTATCTTCAAGGCTTGTTTCTTGTTCTCCAATTTCAGTGACTCTATGGCTTCCGAAGGAACCTTATCTTGCCTTCACCTCTGAGAATGAAGGTCTCTTGCCTTTGCTTGAACTCCATGGCAGTAAGATTTCTAGAATGACCTGACCTTTGGATCCCACATCCTAAATCAGTGCCTCTTCCACTTTCAGTGGCATGAGAATCACATGGGATATTTGTAAGTAAAAACATCAGCTATTCAGACCTACCATAGATATTTTGAACCAGTTGTTTTATGTCAGGGCCCAGGAAATTGCATTTTTAACAAATACTCCAGACAATTTTTAGGTATGTGATTCACAAGTTGCCCTTTGAGAAATCCTGCTAACCTTTCCCCCTAATCAGTGTTTCACGCTATGTTATCTGACCCAAAGTTGTGATGTGTGGGGGTGGGAGGAGTGCAGGTGTCATTAGCAGAGATTGAGTGAAAATGCATACACACACATACAGAAAATCCCCAAAACCCTGGCTTAAGCAAGATAGAGTTATATTTTCCTCTCATGTAAACTCTGCTATGGTATGAATAAAGATGATTCCTGAAATCTGTTAAGCTAGGTCAGAGTAATATGGCTTACTTTTTTCCTGACTATGGAAAATTTCTTGCAAGTATTAAATTTGTACTAATTGGTATGGCTGGCACAAATTGTACCAGATGGATAGGTAGTTCTCCTACTTTTGCAGTATTCCAACTTGCCTTTCTTGTTCTTAATTATTGAAGATTAACTTTATTTTGCATAACATTCACAGAGAATTGCCAATACCTTTCCTCAAAGGACATAATTTAAGGTTTAAAAGATCAAAATTTAAATAGGAGTTTGAAGATGTTGCCAATATTTTTACAGGAGCTACCAAATGACTTCAATTTAATGCTTTGTATTAAAGGCAACAATTATGAAAAAGTGAAATCTAGGCCACACCCAGAAAGAAAATATAGGTTTATCTTCATAGTGGCAACATAGGCTGTCTTCTGCATCCAGAGAGGATGTGTTCCTGAAAAGTGAAACAAAATGGAATGTGAAAAGTTGAAACAGTCAACCTATAGGCAGAGCTAGGCATTTTACAGGTCTGCGATTTTAGCTGACTCCTCAGTTATATATTGCTAGTATTTCACACACATTCTTATGGTATTTGATTTATTCTTACCCTTCACAGTTTTTCTTTTCCTTCAGCCAGGTTGAAGTAAATTAATTTTTTTCTGTAATACAAACACTACTGCTGCTGCTGTCACTACTAGTACTACTAATACCACTATGTTATCTCCAACTTTCCTCTCAAGATAATGTCAATATTGCAGATATTGTCATTCAATGTCATGTTTTTAATGGCACATTTCTCTGCTCCTCTATAGATTGGTTGATCTCTGGGCTTGGTGCACAGTTACTGCCTTGACATCTCTGTTCTCCATCCTCCCGAAGAGTCTTTTCATTTCTCTTTCCTGTTGGGTTGTATTTCTAAGCTTCTTGGCCTTTCTTTTCTTGGTTCATCCCTTGTTCTGGTGGAACAGAATTTCTAGCAGCATTCTGAAAAAGATTGCATGATAGGTAAACTTTTTTGCGGCCTTGCATGTTTAAAAATGACTTTATTATTACACCATCACTGTTAACTGCTGGTTTGGCTGGGTCTGGAATTCTAGGTGGAAAATTATGTCCCTCTGTAATTCGGATCTCGATGTTACACTCTCTTCTAGCTTCTGTTTTAATGTTGAAAAATTTAATTCCCTTCTAATTCTAAAAATGTTTTCAATTGCAATTGACACACAATATTACTTTATATTAGTTTCAGGTGTACAGCACAGTGGTTAGACATTTATATAATTTACAGAATGATCCCTTGGTAACTCTAGTACTGATCTGGCACCAAACATAGTTATTACAATGCTAAAGGCCTGGTGCACAAATTCGTGCACGGGTGGGGTCCCTTGGCCTGGCCAGCGATTGGGGCTGATCGAGCTGTCTCATCCAGTCCCAATTGGGGCTGACTGGCTGAGGGGAGAGGGACCACGGAAGGTTGGCTGTCGGAGTGCACTGACCACCAGGGGGCAGCTCTTGCATTGAGTATCTGCCCCCTAGTGGTGAGTGCACATCATAGCGACTGGTTGTTCAGTCATTTGGTTGCTTAGGCTTTTATACACTGAGTGGCCAGATTATTATGATCTCTGAATGCATAATAATCTGGCCACTCAGTGTGTGTGTGTGTGTGTGTGTGTGTGTGTGTGTGTGTGTGTGTGTATTAGAGGCCTAGTGCATGAATTCATGCATGGGTGGGGTCCAGCCAGCCTGGCAAGGGGAGGGGACATGGGCGGTTGGCTGGCCTGCCTACTGGTCAAACTCCTGGTCGAGGGGACTATTTGCATATTACCTTTTAGTATATAGGATACTAGAGGCCCGGTGCACAAAATTCATGCACGGGTAGGGGTGTCTCTCAGCCCAACCTGCACCCTCTCCAATCTGGGACCCCTTGGGGGATGTCTGACTGCCTGTTTAGGCCCGATCCAAAGGATCGGGCCTAAACAGGCAGTCAGACATCCCTTTCACAATCTAGGACTGCTGGTTCCCAAGTACTCGCCTGCTAGGCTTCCTGATTGCTCCTAACCGCTCTGCCTGCCACCCTGATCACCCCCTAACCACTCCTCTGCCAGCCCGATCGATGCCTAACTGCCCTCCCCTGACACTCCGGTCACCCCCAAATGCCCTCCCTTGCATATTCCCTCTTTATTAGATAGGGATTATTCTTTAGCATATTGTACAGTCCTAACTGGTTTGGCTCAGTGGATGGAGCATTGGCCTGCAGAATCAAGGGTCCTAGGTTCGATTCTGGTCAAGGGCATGTACCTTGGTTGGGGGCACACACCCAGTCGGGAGTTTGCAGGAGGCAGTTGATCGATGTTTCTCTCTCATAGATGTTTCTAGCTCTCTATCCCTTTCCCTTCCTCTCTGTAAAAAAATCAATAAAATATATATTATAAGAAAAGAAACATTTAAGATTCCTCCACATCTGCCTGGCTGGTGTGACTCAATGGTTGAGACCCCAGGCTGCCACTGCTGGAGGGGTTCAGGCCCTGGCCAGGCTGAGACCCCTGCCCAGGCTGCCATCTCAGACTGGCTGCAGATAGCCCGCTGGGTGCCTTCCCTGGCCTGAAGATAGCGCATTGGGGGTGCACTGCGCTGCCGGCCTGACACCCCGGCCCCAAGCTCCATGGCCTGCTTCGCCCCGGATCACTCACGGCTCGGGGGGGGGGGGGGGCGGGTCGCTGCTGGCCTGACACCCCGGCCCCAAGCCCCGCGGCTCACTTCGCCCCGGATCATGCATGGCTCTGGGGCAACCAGCTGGACACCCCGGACTGCCGCCACTGGGCAGGGATTGCTGTGTGTGGGGCGGGTGCCTCCCAGCTAGACACCCTGTACTGCCACTGCTGGGCAGACTTTGGGACTCCACTGGGGTTCGGGGCTAAGAGGACTGGGCGCCGCCATCTTGTGGACATGGGTGCCACCATTTTGTTGTGGAGTGATGGTTAATTTGCATATTACCCTTTTATTAGATAGGACACACTGAGTGGCCAGATTATTATGCGTTCAGAGATCATAATAATCTGGCCACTCAGTGTATATATAGACTAGTGGCCCGGTGAACGAAATTTGTGCACAGGAGGGGGTTCCCTCAGCCCCAGCCTGCACTCTCTCTAATCGGGGACCCCTTGGGGGATGTCCGACCACCGGCTCCTAATCGCTCACCTGCCTGCCTGCCCGATCACCCCTAACTGCCTCTGCCTGCCTGCCTGATTGCCCCTAACCCCTCTGCCTGCCTGCCTGATCTCCCCTAACTGCCCTTGCCTGCTGGCCTGATCTCGCCCCCAACTGCTCTCTCCTGCAGGCCTGATCTCACCCCCAACTGCCTCTGCCTGCCTGATCACCCCTAACTGCCCTCCCTTGCTGGCCTGATCTCACCCACAACTGCCCTCCTGTGCCATCCTGGTCACCCCTAACTGCCCTCCCCTGCAGGCCCGGTCGCCCCCAACTGCCCTCCCCTGCTGGCCTGTTCACCTCCAACTGCCCTCCCCTGCTGGCCTGATCACCCACAACTGCCCTCCCCTGCTGGCCATCTTGTGGTGGCCATCTTGTGGCGGCCATCTTGTGACAACATGGTGCCAGCCAACTTGTTATGACCCGAGGGCGACATGCCACCTAGGCTTTTATTAGTATAGATTATTCACTATATTCCCTATGCTGCCCTTTCCCCCATTGACCCATTTTAGCCTGCCTCTACCCCCTGCCCCAGGCCTTTACTACACTATTGTCTGTATTCATGGGTAATGCATTATGCATACAAGTTCTTTGGTTGATCTCTTCCCACCCACCCACCGACTCAACCAACCCCACTTTGCCTCTGAGATGCTTCTATGTCTCTGGATCTATTTTATTTATCAGTTTATTTTGTTCATTAGATTCCACATGTGAGTGAGATAATGTGATACTTGTGTCTTTCTCTGACTGGCTTATTTCACTTAGCATATTACTCTCCAGGTACCTCCATGCTGTCTCAAAGGGTAAGAGATTCTTTTTTTTTTACTGCTGCATAGTATTTCATGGTATAAATGTACCACAGCTTTTTTATCCACTCATATACTGATGGGCACTTGGGCTGTTTCCAGGTCTTAGCTATTGTAACTTGTGCTACTATGAACATAGGCGTGCATACATTCTTTCTGACTGGTGTTTTTGGTTTCTTATTTATTTATTTATTGTCTAAAGTTTTACCTATGCTTCCTTTTTCCCTGCTTGACACCCCCACCTCCCCCGAGTCATTCCCACCCTGGGCAAGTCCCCACTGCCCCAGTGTCTGTGTCCATTTGTTATGCTAATATGCATGCATACAAGTCCTTTGGTTGATCTCTAACCCCACCACACCCCCTGCCATTTGTCTCTGGATCTATTCTTGTTCATCAAATTATGTTGATCATTATATTCCACATATGAGTGAGATCATGTGATATTTATCTTTCTCTGACTGGCTTATTTCACTTAGCATAATGCTCTCCAGTCCCATCCATGCTGTTGCAAATGGTAAGAATTCCTTCTCTTTTAACCGCAACGTAGTATTCCATTTTGTAAATGTACCACAGTTTTTTAATCCACTCATCTGCTGATAGGCACTTAGCCTGTTTCAAAATCTAACTAGACCAGTTTCTGTCCTCTTCCTGTGTTGATGCTAAACTCCTCTGAAGTACTAACCTCTATGCCACTCGGAGAACTTCTGCTTGTGTTGCTGTCAACCTCCTTTACCTCATTTACTCTTAATTATATTCCCTTCCACTGCCAGGAAATCACCTTCACTTACTATTGTCAATGCTAAAGCTCTTACATCCTTAGTGATGATGACATCTAAACATTGCACCTTTCTGTTTTCTGGAGGACAGAGCTTTGGGCAAGCCAGGTTGAGGAATGATCAAGATTGGTTGGACCTTCACCTAGAACTATAGGTTCCTCTGCAATTTCCTCCCCGCTGCTCTCTCTGGACCATTCTTACTCATTAACTCACAGTGGGTGTTTTTCTCTGGATTTCCAGGGGTTCTCTGTAGTTTAATTTAACTTTGGGGAAACTTCTACGCTTTCATACAAATTGTGTCCCAATCAGAACACAAGTTTAACTTTTATCCCATGGATCACTGGACCCTAACCAGACACAGGAATGTAGCTATATGGATTTCAATGTCCAATAAGGAGGCTGATCTTCCCAGAGAACAGAGTAGATCGCCAGGAGGGAGTGTTGCATAATCTTGCATTACAACCTAACATTCATGGGGAATGCAACCCCAAACCTTTCCTTGAACTCAGATGTGAAGCCTAAATAAGATAACATAATAGTTGCAAATTCAATGACTTCTAAATGACAAGTACTTTAAATATTATTAAATTTAATTCTCATGTATCCTAGATAACGTTTGTGAGTTTGAAGCAATGAGATTTAAATGTCATTTAAATGATTCCATGATTCCTCTTCACAAGTGGTTAATTTATTTTAAAAATGCTTCTGGTCCCCCCCGCCAAAGACCCCAAATAGCCACCACAATCTTATGAACAAAGGTGGAGGGATCACAATACCAGATATCAAGTTATACTACAAAGCCACTGTGTTCAAAACTGCTTGGTGCTGGCACAAGAACAGGCATATAGACCAATGCAATAGAATAGAGACCTCAGAAATTGACCCAGCCATTACACTCAATTAATACTTGACAAAGAATGCAAGAGCATACAACAGAGTCAAGACAGTCTCTTCAATAAATGATGTTGGGAAAATTGAACAGGTACATGAAAAAAAAAAAATGAAACTAGACCACCAGCTTACAGCACACACAAGAATAAACTCAAAATGGATAAAAGACTTAAATGTAAGTCGTGAAACCATAAAAATCCTAGAAGAAACCATAGGCAGAAAAATCTCAGACACCTCTTGTAGCAATATGTTTGTGGATACATCTCCTAGGGCAAGGGAAACGAAACAGAAAAACAAATAGGACTACATCAAAATAAAAAGCTTTGCACAGCAAAAGAAAGCATCAACAAAATAAAAAGGGAGGACATATTTGGCAATGATCCATCTGATAAAGGGTTAATATCCAAAATATATAAGAAACTCATACATCTTAACAAAAGGAAGACAAACAGTTCAATTCTCCAAAGTGGACGTACAGATGGCCAAGAGACATATGAAAAAAATGCTCAAAGTCACTGATCATCAGAGTGATGCCAATTAAAATGACAATGAGCTATCACCTTACACCTGTCAGAACGGCTATCATCAACAAATGACAAGTGCTGGCGAGGATGTGGAGAAAAGGGAACCCTAGTACACTGCTGGTGGGAATGCAGACTGGTGCAGCCATTATGGAAAACAGTATGAAGTTTCCTCAAAAAATTAAACATGAAACTTCCATTTGACGCAGTGATCCCACATCTAGGAATGTAGCCTAAGAAACCCAAAACACCAGTCAGGAAGAATGTATGCACCCTTATGTTCATAGCAATGCAATTTACAATAGCTAAGACTTGGAAACAGCCCAAGTGCCCATCAGTAGATGAGTGGATAAAAAAAATCTATGGTACATTTACACCAGGAAATACTATACGAGCAGTAAAAATGAAAGATCTCTTACCCTTAGAGATAGCATGAAAGGACCTTATTATGCTTAGTGAAATAAGTCTGTCAGAGAAATACAAGTATCACATGATCTCACTCATATGTGGAATCTAATGAACAAAATAAACTGATGAACAAAATAGATCCAGAGACATAGAAGCATGAAACAGACTGTTGAATTTCAGAGCGAAGGCAGGGTTGGGTGGGTGGGTGGGAAGAGATCAACCTAAAAACTTGTATGCATGTATGCATAACCCATGGACATAGACAATAGTGTGGTGAAGACTTGGGGTGGGAGGCGGGGCGGGCTAGACGAGGTCAATGGGGCAAAAAGGGGATTTATGTAACACTGTCAACAATAAAGATTCCTAAAATAATAATAAAATAACAATGTTCTGTCTATGGCTCCTGAAATTGTCCATGCTGATTCTATTTGCACAAATCAATATAGTTTTTCCATATGTTTCCATAGGATGTTCATGCCATTCACACTAAATCTTTCAGGGGATCCACATGGGGGTCAACTTGTCTTTTTCCCTCTCCAGACTCTATTTCCCTTCCCTCTCTCCCTTTTTCTCTCAAAATAAGCGAATGAATGTATCTGTTGCTTGAGCTTCTTTCTCATCTAAGTTACTTATTCTCAAACAATAGAAAAGAGAGAAACCTGAAAGTGAAATCTTAGTGGAAGATTTTATACCTGTGAACTCTTTGTCAATGGAATGTTTATAGCTAAGGATCTTTGAGCATATGCAAAAAAGGCTCTTATACTAATCAGAATTTCATAGGGTTGTTCTCCAGCAGTTACATGTGGAGTGAGTTAATTATGAACCAGTGCCAAATAAGTTTAGCACACTGAGAGATGATATCAGAAATATCTCAAATGAATATTAATGTTTTGAAATGTCTATGTAATTGAAATCAATTTAAATGTAAAAATAATTTGAAGAATGCTAATGCAATGGCAGAGTTTCCCACAGATAAATATGTCAAAGCACATTAGAATTTCTCTAAGGCTATGGCAGAAACTTGCATTGCAAGCAGGCTGAGAGAGAGGTAGATTTGATTTCATTTTTTCCCTGTAAACCTATGTATTTGGGTTTTCATATTTGCATCTTTAGTCAGATGGATATGTTGATTTTGCTTGGAAATGGTTCTTCTATTTTTTTATTTTAACTTCATTTAAAGTTGATCAACTTACCTAAAAGTTCAGGTTTTGGTTAGGGGGTCATAAATAAACTTGGGGTTGGGGGATTGGTAGAAAAGGTGAAGGGATTAAGAACTACAAATTGGTTATTACAGAATAGTCATGGGGACGTAAAGTACAGCCTAGGAAATACAGTCAGTACTATTCTAGCAACTAGGCCTGGTGCTGGATGAGTGTGGGATTTATTGGGATGATCACATATTAAGTTATGTAATGTCTGGTCACTGGGGTGTACAAAAATATAAAAAACTATAATAAAGCCACCCCCCCCCCACTCTTTACATTTGAAGTGATTGATAACAAAAATATGTTGGTTGGACAAATACTGTATGATTCCATGTACATGAACTATCTAAAATCATCAAACTCATAGAAGCAGAGAGGAGCATGGTGGTTGCCCTAGAATGGGGAGGGGGAAACGGGGAGGTGGATGGATATAAAGTTTCAATTTTGCAAAATGAGTAAGTTCCAAAGACCTGCTGTACAACACTGGGCCTATAGTTAACCATGTTGTATTGTACACTTAAAACATTTTGTTGAGAGGGTGGACTTCATGTTAAGTGTTCTTACCACAAAACAAAAAAACAAAGAGATGTGAGGAAACTTTTGGAGATGATTAATATATTTATTACCTTGATTGTGGTGATGGTTTGTGGGTGCATACATATACCCAAACTCATCAAATTGTGTAGTTTAAATTTGTCCAGTCTTTTTGTACATTAGTTATATATCAATAACTTGTTTTTAAAAAGAAACACATATGGTAACAAAATTACTAAAAATGTTTTAGTTCATCTTTTTATTAAGCCTCGACAAAAGCCATGTGAAAAATACAGAAGAGGCATGGCTGTCTACAATTCAAAGTTGAAGAAACAAGTCTCAGATACACTGAGTGAGCTGGCCACTGTGTAATCCTTTACAGTTGTATTGTGCTAGACCATTTCAAAATGATTTCAAGTCCATTATCTCCCTTGAGGTAGAATTCTACATTCTCTCTATGCTGTAATTATCAAGTTCTATTCATTCTTTCTCATGTGCTTTTCCACCTGTCAAAATCTCTCATTGTTAAGATTCAGATGTATCCAGCTGTTTCTAACTTCGAGCCAGAAGGAATTTACCCCACTTTGACCTTCAATAGCATGCAATTGTTTCAATCATACATTCCTTGCTGCATGCTTTTTTCAGTGCACTATTTTGTGTATCTGATTTTATTGACACTTTTTGGTGACAAATCTGGGAAATTATCTATACTAATAATAGACAAATATGTAAATTGACCACACCTCTGTGACACCCACAGCCAATCAGGAGTGAGTATGTAAATTAACCCAACAAAGATGGCAGGCCTGTGGGCAGCACGCACACACGCAGGCGCCAAGCAGCCAGGGGTGGGGCGGGACGCCCGCCCACCCGCCGTGTAGCCAGGGCGATGCGGCGGGTGTCCCCGGGACCCCGCCCACTCCGAGCCTGTGGCCAGAGTGCACTCACGCTGGCACCGAGCGGCCAGGGTCCCGGGGATGCCACTGGAGTGTCTGGTCCTGTCAGCCCAGCCTGGGGGTGGCTGAAGTTCTCAGTCCTTTTGGTTTCTGCAGCCCCTGGACAGGAAGCAGAAACCAAGAGTGTGGGGAGCATCAGGAATGCTGGGAATTGTAGTTCTGGTGGCAGACGCATTGTGGGATCTCCTAGACACTAGAGCAAAGTGAGCCTGGAGCAAGTTACTGTTGCGGTGGGGGATGGAGGGAAAGCAAAGGTGAGAGACATAAGTAAAATCAGAGTGTCTAGGAAAAATTAAAGGGAAGATATCCTAAAACTTCCAGGAAATCTCCACCAATGAAGCAAAGAAAAAAAATGCCTCTATATTATTCTGTGAGCAACAAACCAAACTGGGTTGGGGTCTCAAACAATTCGCTCATATGATTGCAAAGACAGACAGAAACTCCCGGATTGGAGAGGGGTCCCTTGAGGGCTCCCAGATTGGAGAGGGTGCAGGTAGGGCTGAGGGACCCACCCCCCCATGCACGAATTTCATGCACTGGGCCCCTAGTTAATTACTATAAACTTTTAAAGTCTTACCCTAATGTTTTTCCTATACTGGATATTCAAGAAATGCTTATTGAAATAAATGCACAAGGTATGTCCCCCTTTAATTCCTATTGTCTGTCATCAATCCTATCCTTCCTGCCCAAATATAACTCCAGCTACCTGTCAATGTTTTCCCTCTGACTCAGTCAAAGCAGTTACACTATGTACACTTTGTACTTTATAAACAAATGAACTAAAAACAAAAACAAAACAAAACAAAACAAAAAACATCCCAAATATAGGTTTTGCATACTTTAATTCTTCTCTTCAGATTCTCCTTGCTACTCTGACTGAATTCATTTCTCCCTCAATCTCTGGGTTTAGAGCTTGCATCTGGAATAGATATATTTGTGTTCTCTGATTTTTCATGGGCACTTAGAGAGCGAGTCAAAACTGATACCTGCCCTCCAGGCTGATTACTCAAACTAAATAAAATGACTGTAGAATAAGTTTTGTTGTGTTCTAAAATAGCCCCAAGTGCCTAGCAATGGACTAGACAAATAGTAGGAATCAAAAAAGTTGTTGAGTTGAATTGATTCACATAATTCATCTCCTGGTGAGTCTGGTTTCAAGATTACATTTTTCCTCTATAGATATCTTCTCTTATGTGTTTTTTTCTATTTTATAATATTGCAAAGCATTTCCATTCATTGTTTAGAATATTTAACACACAGGTTATTGATTTAGGTTTTATTTCCTGACCAAATTGGAACACTTTGGACTATAATGTGGGCTGTACATCTGATATTATTAAGTTTCCTATTACAAAATTACATTGTCCTCATGTTCTAAATAGGTTAGATATTTCACTATTTCTAGCTATCTTCTGAGAGGTCATGAATAGTTTTAATCTGATAAATTTACTTTGTAATTACTAGTAAAAATCAAGAAAAAAGATTAATTTTTAAATGTTTTAATATGGTAAAGTGTTTTTTATTTTTATTTTTTTAGTTTTTTAAATATTTATTAATTAAATTGATTGGGGTGACATTGGTCAACATGAATATACAGGTTTCAGGTGTGGGTTTCTATGTTACAAAATCTATATATTGAACCATTTGCCCACCACGCAAAGTCAAATCTTCTCCTGTCACCTTGTATTAGAACCTCTTTCTCTCCCCTCCCACTTTCCTCTGGCAACCACTGCAGTTTGTGTTCATGAGTTTCAGGTTTATATCCCACATATGAGTGAAACCATATGATTCTTACCTTTTTCTGACTGATTTATTTCACTTGGCATAATGTTCTCAAGGTACATCCATGTTGTTGCAAATGGTGCTATTTCATCCTTTCTTATGGTTGAGTAGTATTCCATTGTGTATATGTACCACATCTTCTTTATCCAGTTCTCTATTGCAGGACCCTTTGTTGTTTCCATGTCTTGACCACTATGAATAATGCTGTAATGAACATAGAAATGCATATGTCTTTGCAAATAAATGATTTGGAGTTTTTCAGGTATATACCCAAGAGAGGGATTGTGGGGTTGTATGGTATCTGTGTTCTTAATTTGTTGAGGAATCGCCAGACTGATTGCTTTCCTTCCTTCCTTCCTTCCTTCCTTCCTTCCTTCCTTCCTTCCTTCCTTCCTTCCTTCCTTTCCTTCCTTCCTTCCTCCCTCCCTCCCTCCCTTCCTTCCTTCCTTTTTTCCTTCCTTCCTTCCTTCCCTCTCTCTCTCTTTCTTTTTTTATAATATATTGTTATTGATTTCAGAGAAGGAGAGATAGAAACATCAACAATGATGAAAGAGAATCACTGATCAGCTGCCTTTTGCATGCCCCACACCTTGAGCTTGCAACCCAGGCATGTTCCCTGACCGGGAATTGAACTGTGATCTCCTGGTTCATAGGTCTACACTCAACCACTGAGCCATGCTGGCCAGGCTCACCAGACTGCTTTCCATAGTGGTTGTACCAGTGTACAGTCCCACCAGCAGTGAATGAGGGTTCTCTTTTTTCCACACCCTCTCCAACACTTGTTATTGTTTGTCTTGTTGATAATGGCCACTCTAGCAAGTGTAACGTGGTATCACATTGTAGTTTTGATTTGCATTTCCTTAATTCCCAGTGAGGTTGAATATCTTTTCATATATCTACTGGCTGTTTGTATGTCTTCTTGGGAGAGGTGTGTTTTCAGGTCCTCTGCCCACTTTTTGATTGTGTTGTTTGTTTGTTTGGTATTGAGTTTTATGAGTTTTTTATATATTTTGGGAATTAAACCTTTGTTGGAGCTACTGTTTGCAAATATTATCTCCCATCTGGTTGGCTGCCTCTTTGTTTTGTTGTCAGTTTCTCTTGCTGTGCAGAAGCTTTTTAGTTTGATATAGTCCCATTCATTTATTTTTGCCTTTACTTCCCTTGCCTTTGGGGTCAAGTTCATAAATGTTCTCTACGACCCAGGTCCATAAGTTTGGTATCTATGTTTTCTTCTATATAACTTATTGTTTCGGGTCTTATATTGAGGTCTTTAATCCATTTTGAATTAATTTTTGTGCCTGGAGACAAACTGGAGTCCAGTTTCATTCATTTGCATGTGGCTTTCCAGTTTTCCCAGCACCATTTATTGAAGAGACTATGTGTTTCTGTCTTTTTTGTGGAAAATTATCTGTCCATATACATACGGTGGGCTCTCTATTCTATCTCATTGATTCTGTATATCTATTTCTCTGCCAATAACATGCTGTTTTGATTATCATAGCTCTGTGGTAATATTTGAAGTCAGGTAGCATGATACCTCCAGCTTTGTTCTATTTTCTCAGGATTTCTTTGGCTATTCAGGGTCTTTTATGTTCCATACAAATCTGATGATTTCTGGATGTGAGGGCGATCTGGCTGCGGCATCTGTCACTCCATTGATTACCAAGTTTGATTCAGCAGATCTAGCTAGCTAGGCATCCTTCATCGATCCAGGTGTGTTCCTCCTGAAGCATGCTCAGTCAAAAAGGACAACCTTCCCCGACTCTAGGGAGGACCAGTCTTTGGTCAAGGTATATGAGTAGCTGCACTCCCCTGCTGAAACCTCCAAACAATCTCTCAAGTTCCAAATCTGATGATTTATCATTCTATTTCTTTAAAAAATGACATTGGGATTTTGATAGGGATTGCATTAAATCTGTATATTGCTTTGGGTAATGTGTCCATTTTAACTATGTTGAGTCTTTCAATCCATGAACACAGGATATTTTTCCATTTTGTTGTGTCTTTTTCAATCTCTTTTAATAATGCTTTGTAATTTTCAGTATATAGGTCTTTCATGTTCTTTGTTAAGTTTATTCCTAAGTATTTTATTCTTTTGGTTGCAATTGCAAAAGGAATTGTTTTGTTCGTTTTTTTTCTAAAGTTTTGTTGTTGGTATAAAGGAAGGCAATGGATTTTTGCACATTGATTTTGTATCCTGCAATTGGACTGTATTTGTTTATTGTTTCTAATAGTTTTTTTTGTGAAGTCTTTAGGGTTTTCTATATACAGAATCATGTCATCCACAAAAAGTGACAGATTGACTTCTTCCTTCCCTATTTGGATACCTTTTATTTCTTTCTCTTGCCTTATTGCTTTGGCTAGGACTTCTAGCACTGTCTATACTAATAAAAGGGTAATGTGCTAATTAGACCAGGTTGACCGGACATCTTCCAGATGTCCGACTTCCTTCTGGACAAAGCCATAATGGTGGGGGTTAAGGCAGAGGCAATTAAGAGTGATCAGGCCAGCAGGGGAGCAAGCAGTTGGGGGTGAGATCAGGCTGGCAAGGGGGAGAAAGCAGTTAAGGGCGAGATCAGGCCAGCGTGGGGGAGTAAACAATTAGGGGTGAGATCAGGCTGGTGCAGGGGAGCAAGCAGTCAGGGGCGAGATCAGGCCAGCAGGGGTGGGCAGTTGGGGGCAATCAGGCTGGCAGGAGAGGGCAGTTGGGGGTGAATAGGCCAGCAGGGGAGGGCAATTAGGGGCGAACAGGCTGGCAGGGGAATGGTTAAGTGGTGATCAGGCTGGAAGGCAGAGGCAGTTAGGGGCGATCAGGCAGGCAGGCAGAGACAGTTAGGAGCCAGTGGTCCTGGGTTGTGAGAGGGGTCCCAGATTGGAGAGGGTGGAGGCCAAGCTGAGAGACACTCCCCCACCCCCACCCCCCGTGCATGAATTTCATGCACCGGGCATCTAGTCTATATATATAAAACACTAATATGCCAAGTGACTGACCATCCAACTGGTTGCTATGATGCACACTAGGGGGCAGACACTCAACGCAGGAGCTGCCATGATGTGCACTGGCCATTTACATAGAAACGGCACTACAGACCTGGTGCCCACAAAGCAACACTTGGATTCCCCCAAGTGGGACACAAGCCCCACCACCACCCCAGAGCAACACCCCTCCAAATCACAGCCAACACTGCTGAGACCCCATGGTGCAAAATGCGGCCCACAGCCCAGCCCAGCATGGAAACAGTAGCTGTAGGCGCCAGGTAATGATGTCACATAGCAATGCTCAGCTTCCTCTCCCTAGTAACTAGCCTCCTTGGAGTTTCTTCAGCCCAGGAACATGAATTTCTTTATAGCCAGGTGCAAACATTTTACACTTTAACCAAATGTCTGTGAAGCATTTTCCCATGCCTCCTCTCATTTGATCCTCACAGAAGTCCTGGAGTAGGTAGATAGGAGACTCGGTAGAATCCTATTTTATTTTCATTAGCCAGAAAATGGAGATTTAGAAAGCTTAGAAACTTGACCCGACTGAAAAGAAGTAAGAAATGGTGGACCTTGAAAATGACTTCAGGTTTTCTCACTGCGCAGAATATAGTCAAACACTGCTGTAGTTAAATATTTCACCCTTTGTTCTCCCTGTGTGATCTACAATAATAATCTGCTTCATGTTGATATTTACTGCTGTGTTGCTGACAATTACCTGAAAGAGAAGTTGTGGTGCTTCACTGGGCTGGAAAAAGTTTAGCTACATCAGAAAGCAGCTCTAATTAAGCAAGTTTATTCTATATATATATAAAAGGCTAAGTTGACCCACACATGCGCGTTACATATAAAGCTCTCACTGGCGCCAATCGCACGCATGTGTTTCGATCTGTCATTGTTGATAGTGAATTTGGTTGACACTTCTATTATAAAGAATGGGAGAATAGTGATATTAAAAACTAAACAACATACTACTAAAAACATTTAGGGTAATTATTGGTATGAGGATTTCCTATAGTCATTTTATCTTTTGTTTTCTTGTAGCTCTGTGCCTCCCTTGGTTCTTTTGCTTTGTGTTTCTCTGTGTTGTTTTTGTTTCTTTCCTCTTTTTAAATCTATATGTCCTGGTTTGGGGATTTTTGTTTGTTTGTGTGATTACCATTAGGTTTATTAAAATGAATACATACAATAGTTTTTTTTCCCCTTTTGAGTGCATCTGATGTTTATCTTCCTTTGCCAGTTCAGACTTTCCCCCATCCCCTTTTTTGTTTTTGTTGTCACAAATGATCCCTGTTTATGCTGTAAGATTTTGGTGATCTTTCTTGTAGTTGTGACCTTATGTTCTTTGTTCCAGGCAGAATAAGTCCCTGAGTATTTCCTGCAAAGGAGGTTTTCTGGTGATAAAATCCTTTAGCTTCTGTATGTCTGGGAACATCTTTATTTTCTCTTTATATTTAAAGGATAATTTTGCTGGATATATTAGGTGTGGCTGGTAATTTCTTTCTTTCAGACATTTGAATATTTGGTTCCACTATCTTCTGGCTCAGAGTTTCTGCTGAGAAGTTGGATGAAATTCTGATGGCTTTTCCTCTATAGGTCATTTGCTTCTTTTCCTTGGCTGCTTTGAGAATTTTTTCTATGTCATTAATTTTTAACAGCTTCAATACCAACTGCCTTGTTGAGGGCCTTTTTGGATTGAGGTAACTAGGTGTTCCATTTGCTTCTTGGATTCAAGAATCTAGTTCTTTCCATAGATTTGGGATGTTCTCATCCACTGCTTGTTTTATAGACTCTGCATTGCATGCTCCCATTCATCCTCTTCCGCAATGCCTATAATTCTAATATTGCTTTTTCTGATGTAGACAGATAGGTCTCGTAGAATTCTTTGATTTTTCTTTGTTCTCAGGTCTCTCTCTTCTTCTCTCTGCATCATTTCTTAATTCCTATATTCAATATCACTAGTTCTTTCCTCTATCTCAATGGTTCTGTTTCCTGTGCTCAGTAGTTCACTCTTAATCTTAATTGCATGATTCATTTCTAGGATTTCCTTTTTTTTTTCCTTAAGTTTCAATCTCCTTGGTAAAGTACTTGTTTTGTTCATTGATTTGTTTACTGAATGCACTGAATTGCCTATCAGTATTTTCTGGCATCTCATTGAGTATTTTCTGAATTTCAATCTTGAAATCTCTGTCATTTATATCACATACTTCCACATGTTTCAGCCTGCTTTCTGGGTATTTATCATTTTCTTTCTGGTCATCATCATTACTGTGGTTCTTCATGGTATTTGCTGTCCTCCTTTGCTTATGCCTTTATCTCTGAAGAGGTCTTTCTATTATTTTCCAGTACATGGTGCTGAATTGCAAGATTTTACCTCTGTGGTCGCCCAGGCTTGAACCTCCAGGGCATCCATCCTTAAGACAGTACAGCCTTGCTGCTTGGGAGTGGGGTTTGTTTTGCCCTTACCCCTGACCTCATGGGGTCCTGCCCCAAACACCACTCCTGGGGATCAGCCACAGAGGGAAATAGTGATTCTACTCCATCAGTTCTTGATTTACAGATAATATGCTCCTTGACCCAACTCCAAGGGCAATGGGAGGTGAGTTTTGGGAGTCTAATTAGTGACATGGCTCTGTGGTTGTTTCTTTGTCTGAAACACAATGGCCCAGCCCCACAGTGGGGAGCCACATGGTAAAACCCCATGATCTGTCAGGCATCTGCTGACTTAGACACTGTTCACTCTCATCGCTTGCCACTCACCCTGCTAGGCTATCTCCATCACCTCCCTCCCCCAACAGCTCTCTGTTCCTCATGGCCAAAGGAAGCCCCTGCTACTGCTGGCTTTCTTCCCTCTCCTGGTCGAGCTGCGAGCTCTCAGCTGCAGGGCTGAGTCTTGTCTCCCAGTTTATTCCCAGTTGCCCAACTTCAGGTGTTTCATTGCATGGGTCTCTCAGGCATGCATCTGTATTGAGCAGGATTTCCTTTTTGAATTATAGATGGTTACTTGTTGAAATTTCAGGGGGAGAGAAAAGGATGTGCCCTTACACCACCATTTCTCTGATGTCACTTTCCTGATAGAGTTTAATATAAAACTTCTTTATGGGAATTAAACACCAACATTTTTAGACATTTATAATGTTTCTATGATCAACCGGAAGGCACTAATTTTTGTGTAATAATCTGCTCTCATTTTCCTTTGGCGTTTATGTATCCAGTGCCCTTCACTGTGTCTGACACATAGTGGGTTTTCATTAAATGCTGGTGGAATAAGTACAAGATTATATAGACAAACACTTTTATGTGTGCATACATTTTCTGTTTATTCTGTTTTATTCTCTGATTTATGAGTTTATGGTGAATATGCAGGGAAAAGAATATTCCAATATTCTCCAGTTGAGGTCCATGGAACATCAATCAGTTTTATAAAAAGTTGATAAATATTACTTTAAAAAATGTGGAAAGGAACCTGGCTACACAAGGTTCTCAAATGGAATCCATCTCTTCCTCTGCTTTCCTCTGGGGTAAGTTCATAATTACATAGGACAGTGGTCGGCAAACTCATTAGTCAACAGAGTCAAATATCAACAGTACAACGATTGAAATTTCTTTTGAGAGCCAAATTTTTTAAACTTAAACTTCTTCTAACGCCACTTCTTCAAAATAGACTCACCCAGGCCGTGGTATTTTGTGGAAGAGCCACACTCAAGGGGCTAAAGAGCCGCATGTGGCTCGCGAGCCGCGGTTTGCCGACCACTGACATAGGATATCCCAGTGAGGAGATAAGGATAAGGATGGCCACTGTAAATTTACTCATACATTCTACTACATTAGCAACCCTAGCTCAATGACAGCAGCTCTTTCCTAATACTTCCAGGAAAATTCCACTCATATATAAGCTTTTCCAAAGAAAAATCTTTTCTATTTTGCTTCTAAATATATTTGCAGTTGCTAGAACAGTTTTTATTTTGAAGTTGGTACTCAATAAATTGAGTCTCATTTACTTGGCTCAAGCCACATCCCTGAACCAAATGTTGTGAACAGGAGAATGTAATCTTGGAATGGATCATGTTTCCACTTCTGGAGGTGAACAGAAAAAGGGTTGAACACATCTGAATCACGTGAACTGAGAGTAGAAGGAAGGAAGGAAGGAAGGAAGGAAGGAAGGAAGGAAGGAAGGAAGGAAGGAAGGAAGGAAGAAAGAAGGAAAGGAAGGAAGGAAGGAAGGAGAGAGGGAAGGATTAAAAAAATTGCTAATATATTAATAGAAAGATTTTTCTCCTATTATTTTACCAGCAGTCTTCTAGATATTGGATTATGCACAGATACTACATCTTAGTGTCAGGCCCAGAGTTTAATTTTATCCTACTTGTAAGCTAATCCATTATCCTGTTTTTATTTCATAGATGCTGTCAGAAAAGAGACTCTTTGTCAGAGATGATGGGCTTTATTGCTCATGGTACAGCAACCAGTATGAGCATCGGTATGTTTGTTGTATCCATTTCCCTTGCCTGAGTCCCACGTGAGAGGGAACAGATGGTGCCCACATGCAGAGGTTTTGCATCACACCTGAGAAACAATAATTTGGGAACTCACCACTTTTTATAGCAAGCAGTAAGCCTGTCCTTTCGGGAAATAACTTAACTCATCTTCAAGGTCGCTCAATGAAAACATTCCTGGTACAGGTACTGTGTAGAGTACTCATGGCATTTCACTCCTGGCATGCCCAGCAAGATGTGCATAAGCCTGAGAGATACATGAAGGACTGTCTCCTACCACTTACCTTGAAAATATTATTGTAATCCCATTTCAATCAGATGAGATGACCAGAAAGTTTTGGAGTTGTCAGGGCTTTGTAGCACTTCAGAAATTCTGTACAATTGGCTCCTCTGTGGAACTATGCTCATACCAGGAGCATAAATTCAAATTCAGGAAAAATGTACATATGCTTTGGGGACCTTGGGGTTCATGGAAAAAAAAGATATGATGTCTTTACCTTTTATGATTGCAGAACATGATTTTTTTGGTATGAAAAGGGAATAAATGAGATAACTTGAGTTTTCGGGGAGAATACATAAGCTCTGCTTTCTTTTAATACATTTGATTTCCAATTAGTAAGCAATTGCTCAGAATGCCCTGTAAAGAGTCTTCATGAAAATGAAGAGCACAAAGGTCTTCAGTGTGCCCTGTTCTAAAGCTGGCCTCCATGGTGGTTTGACAGTTTATCAAAAGCGACATTAATCCTCATAAACGGTGTTTGATTGTCAAAAGACAGCCCCCTTGTTCCAGCCTTGCAGTCTGAGCCATGCTTATTATTTTTCTTGACTTCTTGTTCACAGGCTGCATGATTACCAAGTGGGCATGTGTAAACAGGAGGCTGTTTTGTGCCGATAAATGGATTCCCACTGTTGCACAGCCCTTAGGAGCCTGCATAAAAAAACAGTTGAGATGCAGAACAGAACACAGCATTTATTTTAACAGCAGGTGCTTATCATTGGTGACATTACCTGATACAGCTGATAATGTAAAGCATTATGACTTTGGAGCCAAATTTGGTTCATAAAGACATATAGGGAGATAAACTTAGGGCCTCATAGAAATTGTGAGCAATGCTTTGAATAGAATAATCTTATCTGCATTCATCATCCAGCTAGCTCTCTCCCCCACTGAAATGAGACAAGGTAGATTCATGGCTCCCATTAATGTTAATAGCAGCTTCAGAAGCAAATCCCTTGTTCCTCCACAGGAGAGGACAGCTGCCCCTCTTGTTATAATATGCACAAAACTGTGTCAGTCTGAGCTAATTGGTGGGAATTTTGAATACAAGGAATTTGAAATTAACCTTTTTAAAATGGTGGCCAATACAATTATTGACGATAGCAGCTGCTGGCTAAAAAGCCATTCCATTTCTCGGTGGAGTGCTGGTTCTGGTCAGCTGGTCCTAAGCCTTCCCTGTTCTTGGGCCAGGTTATCTGCTCACACCCGTTTCTGCTTCTGGCACTGGCCTGCCAGGATATGCCTGGGTGGACTAGGAAGGAAGGCTGTGGGTAAGACATGCTGGCATGGGATTCACTGATGATGGACTGTGCCTCTGAGATAAAAAACAAATTTAGCTATTTCTCTACTTTGTGAAGTTGAGTAAGTAGCTTAAGATCTTTGTATCCCATTTTAAACATTTATAATGACTCTTCTAATATTTTGTCCACAGTGTTTATCCTAAAGATTAAATGAGACAACATAGTTACAACAATAAGGAGTAAAATTAAGGAGCTTGTGGAGGTTCCCACTTGATTTTACTGAGGCGATTACTTGCAAGAACCTGAACCTCCAATACCCTGATGTCTGCTGGTCCAGCTTGCCTGAGGAAGAAGAATCACTCTGCATAATAAAGAAGGGAAGGGCTTGGTATTGATACGGAATTTTTGGATTGGAACCCGGATTCTTTGTCCACCGGAATGGAAGAATGAATCCACAGACAGAAAGTGATACAGCAAAGGAGATTTATTGAAGAACAAGTACAGACTCCCACATGGGGAGAGGGAAAGATCCCACAGAATGGACTCCCACATAGGGAGGGGGAAAGGGTCCCACTGGGTTCCCTTTCCTTATGGCTTATAAAGGCTGCAGATCCTGGTGCCTTGATATCCCCTCTGATTGGTCACTATTGCCTTAGACTGGTTACTATAGTAACTCCTGGGCTCAAAGGTTGAACCTCAGGTGGCACATGTGAGGTTCTCCCCCCTCCTTCCTTATTGTTCCCCTATTCCCTCTGGGCTCTCCTCCTTTCCATCTGAATGAAGGGCTTCCTTCTCTTTACTCTTGGCTACTTCCAGTTCCCTTGTCTTATGTAAATGCAACTGTTGCTGTTCCCTTGCCTTATGAAGATGTAACTGCACCTGGCTTCCTTGAGTTATGGAAATGTACCTTCTCCCAGTCTGCAGCCCTGTGCTTTTTCATGTATCCCAATTCTAAAAAAAAATCCCTAAGCCTGCCTATGTTCCCCCCAAATTCCTGCTTCAGTATTCCCAAGGAGGGATTTGGAAGATTGGAGAGGAAAGAGAAGTTGAACCCAGAAAGGGAATGGCTGAATGAGCTTAGGTTCTGATACACAGGGGATATATGACCTTTCATCTGTCCCTGTGACACCTTTAATAAAATCCCCACTCTTCATCAGGGCATTTGCATAGGGAATAGTTTGGAGAACACACAGTCTTGGGGATGAGTATTGCAAACAGTTTGGCTCCAGAAGATACAAGATTTCCATTGTTAGAGGACATTAACATTGAAAGTTTCAGCTACGGCTCCCGGAGAGGTAAGAGATAAGACATTCTTAGTGGGATGCCAGATTAAAATGCAGCTTTTCAAAGAAAATGAGAACAGGCAGGAAGGCTCTCAACTTGTAAGGATGGGAAAGGAAGAAGTGGAGCAAAGAAAGAGGACAGGGTGTTGAAGTGAGCTTTCTACATCCCTGGGCTCCTGCCTGCTGCACTGTCCTCCAGCTAGCGAGCTGTCTGAGGAGCAGGCCTTCCCTGTCAGCTACCTAGATACTGAGGAGTTGAGCCTGAGTGGGCTCTGCCAGTGTCTGGTGAGCTGTCCACACAGCTGACCACCATGTGTCATGGCTCTGCTGCCCCCAGAGAGGCAGCTCGTGGCCAGGCTGCTCTCCCTGCCCTGCAGAACCTCAAGGTCATGGCAGGCAGCAAGTAAAAGCTCCAGTTGGACTCAAGACTTACACCCTTGCCCAGCTATGCTTACCCTCTGGAGGTGCCATCTCTACCTCTGACACAGATTGCCTCCCTGCTGGCTAAGGAGGGCAAGGGCCCAGGAGCCAGGGAACCACAGTTTCCTCAGGGGCCCAGCATCCGTCCTCAGGTATATAAAGCCTGCCTGGGACAGCAACAGAGAGCAGCCAATTCAGAACTTTGTAATCTTATTTCCCTTATTTTCTTCCCTCCTCATATGTTCCCCCACCCCCTGCTAGTAGGGTGTGCACCTAAAGTTTGAAAGTGGGGAGGAGATGAGTGGAGAGAGAGCAGGCGTTGGCAATCCTTCCTTTCCATTAGTGCACCAGACTCAAACGAGGGAACACTGGGCAACTCTTACCTTGAACTGGGGTTAATATCTTGGTTTAGATAGTTTTCCCATCTGCATGGAGACTGTGTTTGTGACTTAAACTGATGGTAGGATTGTGCATGATCTTACAATAAGCAGAAAAGCCATGGGGCCTGCAGTGTTTCCCAAGGCCTGATTCCTGGACCACTAGCATCAGCATTGGCTGGAAACACATTAAAATGCAAATTATCAGGTTCCGCCCCAAACCTCCCACTTCAGAAACTCGAGGAGGGCGGGGCCAGTCCTCAGGGAGATTGCGATGGACAGGAAAGTTTGAGAACCCTGTGTTAGAGCAGGGAGGCAAGCACTGGCTTTATAGGTGCTTTTATCTTGCTAATGATTAGATGTAAGTAAAGGTGGAGAAAGGTAATAAAGGCACATCTCATTTTATTACACGTTGCTTCATTGAGCTTCACAGATGTGTTTTTTACAAGTTGAAGGCAAGACTATCCTCCAGCAAAAAAGATTATATTTCCCTTTATCAGGGTGGTCTGGAGCTGTACCTGCATTATCTCCAAGGTGTGCCTGTATACACTTCATCAATAACCATTTAGGGGTTATGTGAGGAAAGGAAGCAATAATTGTGCATGATACAGATTGGGCTGTCAGACCATTGTTTTCTGCTAGGACATCTTTTTGAACTTCCTGGCTGGTAAATATCCAGGTTGGGTTGGTCTGTGTAATAACTGCATCAACTTGACAGGATGCATAGCTTTGCTGAAACTGGGGCCACAAAGAAGTCCCCCCCCCCCCGCAATCCCACCCCCCCCATACCCATCTCATGATGGCTCCCTTAAACTGGTGTGTAGCACTTACGCCCGAGCAGGATAACCGTAAGCAGTATTATAGTTTGGCAAGGACATTCCGCTAAGTTAACATTTCCATATTGTGCATGGAGCAAATCTCAAGAAAAAAACAAATTTAAGAATAGAATCTAAATACTTTTCTAAATTAAAGAAAGTAAGAACTTGCTGCTAGTAAATATATCAAAAATATGAATACATGATGAACAGATTTTCAAGCCTGAACATTGTGCCAACTCCATGTCATTTGTTAAATAAAAGTACATGGTGTTTCACAGAGGTGTTACCAGGTGACATGAATCATAATGGTTGTAAAAATGTGACAGGCAAAAACCAGTAATCCCAGACCCTTAAAAAATAAGGTCCAGTGTAATTTAAAAAATTTTTAAGTGTAAAATCAGAGATAAAGGCACTCAAGACAATAAAAAAAGCTATTCAAAATTACTATTATTTTAAAGAATATTTTAAATATAAACAATGAGATAAACAATTGTAATGTAATGATGTTTTATATAGTGTTCATATGTTCTCTTATAGACTACTAGAAGCCGGGTGCATGAAATTCATGCATGGGGGGGGGGGGAGTCCCCTCAGCTCAGCCTGCACCCTCTCCAATCCGGGACCCCTCAGGGGATGTCAGGCCTAAACCGGCAGTTAGACATTCCTCTCACAATCCTAGACCCCTGGCTCCTAATCGCTCACCTGCCTGCCTGCCTGGTCACCCCTAACTGCCCCCCACCCTTTGCTGCCTGATCGCCCCTCACTGCTTCTGCGTGCTGGCCTGATCACACCTAACTGCTCCCCACTGCTGGCCGGGTCACCCCAACTGCCCCTCCCTGCCGGCCTGGTTGCTCCTAACTGCTCCCCCCACTGGCCTGGTCCCCCTTACTGTCCCCCCTGCTGGCCTGGTCACCCCCAACTGCCCCCCTCTGCCGTCATGATCACTAACAACTGCATCCCCTCCATTGGCCTGGTCATCCCTAACTGCCCCCCTCCCCCTGCCAGCCTGGTCGCCCCTCACAGGCCTCCCACTGGCCTGGTTGTCCCACGCAGCCTGCTTGTTCAGTCATTTGGTCATCCCTCACTAACCCCCCACTGGCCTGGTCGTCCCACACAGACTGCTTGTTCAATTGTTTGGTCATCCCTCACTAACCCTCCTGCCAGCCTGGTCATAGGCAGCCATCTTGTGAGGGCATGAGGGTTAATTTGCATATTACCTCTTTACTATATAGGATTATAGTATAATAATAAACATGAGATTAATTGTATTTGTTTCAATTTTTTTAAAACTTGAATTTTTAGAGATTTATTTTATTCTTAAAGTGAAATTTTTTTTTCAGAGGAACATTTTTTTTCTATTGCCTCTTTGGATCTAAATATGATTTGCATATGTGTGTGTGGTGGGGTGAGGGGTATCAAGGTATGGATATCACTAATTAAAATTCACTTTGTAAAAAATTTCTCTGTGAAATATGAGTGTTACAGAAATATTCTTCTATTTGTCTTTATTATGGTCTTTTTCTCTAGCTGGGTTATAATCTCCATTTAGAATTTCTCATGTAATTTAGTGTGGTGCAATAAAACCATAAAGCCTCAATCAATCTTTTAAAAAAATATACCATTATTGTTGATAGTATTAAAGTTGTCCCCTTTGTTTTTTTTCCCCATTGACCCCCTCCACCCTGCACCTGCCACTCCCAGGCCTTCCCCAGACTATTGTCTGTGTCAATGCGCTATACATATCTTACCTTATAATAGACAAATATGCAAATTGACCGCACCTTCGCTACGCCCAAGCCATGCCCACCAACCAAGCCACGCCCAACAACCACGCCCACCAGGAAATCGTTGCAGGGAAGCACCTGCTCCGATCACAGGAGCCAGCCGAACCCGCTCCTGCGATCGGGTCGCAGGGACGCTGGGGTGCGGCGGGGCCCAAGGCCCGGGAAGCCGCCCGGGGCTTTCCGGGCCTTGGGCGCCAGCTGGGTGCGTGCTCCGATCTCAGGGACGCTGGGGAGCGGGCGGAGCCCAAGGCCCGGGAAGCCGCCAGGGGCTTTCCAGGCCTTGGGCGCCAGCCGGGTGCCTGCTCCGATTGCAGGAGCGAGCCCACCTGGGGGGTCGGCTCGCTCCTGCGATCGGGTCACAAGGACGCTAGGGTGCAGTTTTCACCTGCACCAGTTTTCTGCCGGCACCGGGACCCTGAAAGAAGGTAGAAGGCGGTGGCCACAGCCAAGGCCTGGGTCCCCGGTGCCGGCAGAAAACTGGTGCAGGCAGCCAGGTGAATGAAGGTCTATTGCACGAATCTTCGTGCAAACGGGCTACTAGTAGCATATAAATTCCCCCATTAATCTCTCCCCCCTCACCCCACCTTCCCTCTGAAAGTCGTCAGTCTGTTCCATGCTTCTATGTCTCTGGATCTATTTTGTTCATCAAGTTTTTTTGTTCATTAGATTCCAAATATGAGTGATATCATGTGATACTTATTTTTCTTTGGCTTATTTCGCTTAGCATAATACTCTCCACGTCCATCCAGGCTGTTGCAAATGGTAAGAGTTCCTTCTTTTTTACTGCTGCATAGTGTTCCATAGTGTAAATGTACCACAGCTTTTTTATCCACTCATCTGCTGATGGGCACTTGAGCTGTTTCCAAGTCTTAGCTCTTGTAAATTGTGTTGCTATGAATATAGAGTTAATTAATCTTTATGCAATGGCCGGATAAGCTAGTTAAGAACTCTTTTCACACTTACTATCATCTGCCTACATAAGTCCTTCTTGTTAGTCCCTCAGCAGATAGATGATAGA
Source organism: Eptesicus fuscus (assembly GCF_027574615.1). Taxonomy (NCBI): domain Eukaryota; kingdom Metazoa; phylum Chordata; class Mammalia; order Chiroptera; family Vespertilionidae; genus Eptesicus; species Eptesicus fuscus. The sequence continues at coordinate 85,761,963 of NC_072475.1, read as the reverse complement.
GTTAATTTGGGGTTAGGATAGAAGCAGCCTAATATCTGAAACAATTTCACTAGGAATAGTCAAAGGTTTTTGGGAAGCAGTCAGTGGTTATAACTGCTTCTTTTTTGGTTTTCTACAGCAAGGACTTTTTATTTCAAGACAGGATTTTGAAAATTACTAAAATTCTCATATAAAAAAGTTCTAAAATAAACTTCCCCTAAGAGTAGTATCAAAATATTATTCTTTGAGCTCTATAACACTCCTTTATCAAACCTGTATCCAGTCACATGTATTGGGTTGAACGGATCCCATGAGATGTTAGGCTTATTGACAGCACAACCTTGCAGATCTAGTGAACTTCTGAAACTTAATTGGCTTACCACTTTCTAGTTCCTCAACCAGGAGAGGAAGGATAACATCTCTTGGGATTATGGAAGAAATAAAGTCATATTGAGACTGGTAATAAAGCTCCTTGGTTTCTGCAAAGGAGAGACCTTATAGAACCATGCCATGCCTGCTTTTTCTAAGCTTTTGAATTGAGTGGTTGACCTAGCAACAATCTGAATAGCAAAGCATGTATTTTTTAGTGCCCATTTTCCTGCTGAAGCATATTTTTGATTGAACCATAGTGGAAAGCCTAATTAAATGTTACAGAGTCTCTCAGAACTTTAAACCATTCTCTTTTTCCTGTTTATGTGACAACACAAACAAGTCTAATGTTTCCTTTTGCTGGCTGCAGATGTCCATTGTGAATGTACATGATGAGCGGTGGAGCCAGGCTTCCACAGAGCCGATCTTCGGAGTAAAAATGAGGCGTTGCACATCCTGCAGGTGCCTCTGCGGAGGGAATCTTTTCACTCTGAGGACATTTACCAGATAAGATATACAGCTGGCCAAAGAAAGCCTGTAGGCTATTTCAAAGTTTTTATACAAAATAAATGCTACATAAAGTTTGCTTGAAAGTAGAATTTTCTCTCATTTTTATTCTAATAATTCCAGGCGCTTTTCAAGGCTGAAAGTACTATTTTTAAGAATCCGATAAACTCCAATATTTAGAGTTCCAACAGAGAGAAAAACTGTCCATTAGGCACATAATTTGCAGGTTGTATTCAAGTAAACAAAAACAAAAATGCAATGATTCTTATATTTTGTCAATAATTGCTGCTTGCAGCTTGATTGTTTTGAAAATGTCAAGATCCCTTAGAGCCACCCATTTGCGCCAAAGCCTTTCAAAGGACACCGAATGAGAACCATTTATGGAGATGGTGGTGATGTCCGACTGGGAGAAAGCTGTTCATGTGCTTAGCATTTGAACTGGAACTCACCATCCGATTTTTTTCAGTCAAGGTCTGGGATTTGGAAAGAATCTATTGCTGAGTCCAAATTGTCTACTGAAGTACTTATGACTGAATTGGGAACTGAAAAAAGTATAGTGAGAATTTTCCCTTTCTTCCTTTCCTCGGAAGCCCCATTGATTGTACTGCCTGAGTCTGTGGGCTCCCCCTGTGATGACTCGGCTGTATTCCTCTTCCAAAAATGCCTGCGTTCTGAAATGATTCTCTTTTCTTTCTAACTCCCTGCTGGAACACCAGTTCTTTCTTTCAGCACAGCTGACCACAGCAAGAGGAAAGCAAACAGATGGAGTTAATTCACGCTAACATGAGAAAGTCTGCTAGCCTCAGAGGGGGTATTTGCTTCATAAAAGAGGCTGCTTCAGAAGCTAAATTTATCTTTAATTTTCAGAATTTTGGAAATGAAGTAAAGATCTTCAACTGTAGGGAAGGGACTTATGTTTTTTTTTGTTTTTTTTTTTTTTTCAGTATTTGGTGCATAATACAGCAGAAAAAAAAAAAAAGTAAAGTCACCTTAAATGACCAGAAAAACCCCCCACACAGATTGAACTATGACTGAATGGTTAACACCTTTAAGGCAAAAGGCCTTAATTAGATATTGGCCACTCTTGCAAATGTTGAGAAGAATAGTCACAGAGGTACATTTTTACAAGGCCTATCCTAGTATAGTTCAGAGATGAGAGTCTTAGATAACAGAAGTTTTAGTAATCTTTCTTACTGGCAAGAAGATGCTATATTAAAACAGATCTTATTTACATTAAGCATTTGATTCATCTAATTAACTCTGTTCTATTTTCAAGTTTTCTAAGCAAACTTCTGGTTACATTTAGTTTTCAGGTAATTCTGTCCACAATTCTGGTCACAGGGGCTTGAAGAACTCAGGACCCATAATAGTTATTTTTTTACATAAGTCAGGTGGGGTCAGAGAAACAGAAACACTGATTTTTTCAGAGATTGTACCTTATGCAATGGTGGGAGATGGTTAAATAGTCTCTGAAAGGCTGTTGTTTTGCACCCTTTCTGGAGCTTAGACTCTGCAGGAGAGTTAGTCAAGAACAGAAAGTAGATGTGAAGTGGGGGAGAGCAAGGAACCCATTGGCTAATCTGGAGTCCACCAGGATGGACGGAACCTTGGTCTCACACTGTCTCCAACTTTGATGGTGTGGGTGACCAGCAGAAGAAACTGATGCACTTTGTTACAGAGCCAAACACACACCTGGGCCAGGAGACAGAGAACCTGAAGGGCAATTGAGGGAAGATGTGTATCAGTTGACTATTAGCTGAAGTATCAATGAGCTTGAGCTGGAACAGCACCTGGTGCCCCTGAACCAACCTGAGGGTGAAAGCAATATGGCTGCTGCTTCAAATCGCCTTCCAAACTCAGGCAAAAAGCCTCTTTGGCCAATGCTGGAAGGAATTGTGGGAAATGTAGTTCCAACTGAGCTAAGTTGCCATGATATCCCATCCATTACACAGAATAACATATTGGCATTCTGGTTTTATATATCTTCTTCATAAACTTGTTAATAAGAATCTGGCCCAGAGCGATGAATCTACTCTTGATGTCCTGACAAAAATAAGGGGCCTGGCTGAAGGCCAAAGCCTGGGGAGAAGTTTATCCCACAAAGCTAATGAGTGACACCCTGTGAGGCTTCTTGTTAGACTGCCTACTCATCCCCCCGGGCAGTGCAGAGGCAATCTGTCATCAGTTTCCTACTGCTTGCCTGTAATCCTTTTTGCTTTCTTTCTTTCTTTTTTTAAATTCCTATACCTGGAATGTCTCAAATCTCCACTTCAGAGCTTACTGTGAACAGTGATTTTTCTTTGGTGTCCAGAAGACAGAAAGTGAGAATAATAGTTCTTCGGTCCCAACATTATCCTTCTGCTTGCTAATTATCAAAAGTTCTTTCGTTGTCTGTCCTACACTACTTTTTGTGTCCAACTTCTATAGGAACCAAAATATTCAAATATTATAGATAAAGCTATATATGTATTGCTAGATACGTCAACCTACATTATCTTACTAGCTTTTCACAGCATCCTCAGTGTCTCTCATATGAGGACATTGGTTCTAACTCCTAAATATCTATTTGGAGCTATTATAATGAAATTTAGTTTTAACCTAAATTCTTAATGAGATAGGTCAGTGTGATTGTATTTACAGGTATATAGGACATCCCAGGTAATGATTCCAAGAAGGGCATGGGGTTGGGGTGAGGAGGGAAGAGAGAATTGCAGTCACTCTTTGAAAAACCTCTTTTCCAAAAGTAGGTTATTTAGAAAAAATGTGAACAACAATTTATTAAACTAGAAATCTCCAACATTCTTCAGCTTTAATCTGCTAGTGGGTTCTAGTAAACAATTAATAGTTAACAAAATGCTAGAAAGAAAATACTAATAAGGCAATTTACTTTTGAAAGGGTGAGTTGTATCATTATAGGAGTTATTTTCTTTCTCATATGCAATTCCTTTAGCCCATAATTATAAAAAAGTTCAGAAGAAAGAAATGAGCAGACTGTAAGTTAGAAGTAAGACTGGAGAGGATTGCGGATCTGCAAGGAGAGAAGGCAGGCGAAGGCCCTTGATGCAAGGATCACAGATGGCTTTTGTTCTGAGCTGAGCATTTGCCTTAGTCAGGAGAAGCTGAACCTTCCCGTTTAACTCAGGAACTTCTCCAGGAGGGATAGAGGGGGGTGAAGTTGAATGGAGGTGGGGGGGTGGAACTCTGGGTAAAATGGGAGTGGAGAGAAGAAATGAAAGAAGTGCAGCTGCCCATAGGACACTATTCACAGAGACTCAGACTTGTGGTCAGAGGGGTTAGAACGACAGTGCATATCAGTCCGTGAACACAACCATATCACGTAGAAGTGCTCACATTTTCCCCAAATTTTTGTGTAGCATTGACTGTCTCTTTAAAAATCCCCCTCCCTTCCCTACCTAGCTTTAGGTTTCTGGGATTTGGCAGCAAGATAGTCAAAACACAGAGAGTGAGATTTAGGGGGGAGGGAATAATTGAAAAGCTTACTTGCTTATTAGGCATAAATTATATCCTGGGATTGATGCCAGGGTGGTTTTGGAAGGGCCAATACAGATTGATCTCTGAAAAAAGTGAATTTATTATCAAACAGTCTTTGTATGAAATCTTAACTAATGAGGGGCATGTCAGAGCCCTGCCAGTTAGGCAGCTCCGGTGAGCAGTTACAACAAGGTTGGGAGGTTGGGTTCTGCTGATACTTGTTTGGCAGAGACACTGCTGTTTGGAATCTCCTGCTAATCACAAGCTTGTCCAGAGCATTTCTCACCATCATAGATCATCCTCCACTCAATTGTAATGCAGATTACGGGGAAGAGCTACCCAAATGTAAAAGGTGCTGTCAAATACGGTGGCGGATGTCTACCCCAGCGAGTGTTCTAAAGCTGAATGTAAGTTTTTATATTGAATATTGTGCTGTAACCACAGGAATAACTGTTGAATGGAAAATGTGACTCTGTTCTTGGAAGAAGAGCACAGTCCAAGATTATTTACCTTATCTTGGGAATAAAGAAGATTAAATTACAGCTACAAAATATTTAATTAGTGTCTGTGGTTTAGATGAGTTAGAAAAATCTCAAGCAAGTGGTTAAATAGAGGAAGAACTATTATTTATGAATGAGTTAGTCAATACTAATAAATACCTGTAGAATAAATTAAAATGTATAGTCATTGAATTTTCTTTACAACACTATGACATAGATATTATGATCTCTTCAGTTTATAAAAGAGGAATTAAACCCATTTCACTAACTCAGTGGCTCTCAAATGGGGGCAATTTAGCCCCAGGGGACATTTCTGGCAATGTCTGGAGACATGTCTAGTTAACATAATGAGGCGAGGGTAGAGGTTGGGGAAACTGCTAAACCTTGTACAATACACAGGACAGCTCCCACAACAATGAGTTACCCAGACCATAATGTCAATACTCCTGAGAGTGAGAAACCCTGCACTAAGGTAATGCTATTTCGTGGTAGAAACAGGAATAACTAGAATGGTAGAAACAGAACTGGAATCCAGGTTCTATGAAGGACCACACCTCTCCCTCCAATGTTGTCCTCATTACAATATGCCCCATTCTCTTCCCACATCAGATGTGTTTAGGACAGGATAAATATTTGCAGGAAAACAGGAAGCTCTAAAAAATTTGTACTTTTGGGACTTCTATGTGGGTGAGGGTTCATCACAAATGCACAATGAATGTTAACTCACTCTTCAACCTCTCTCCTCTTCCTGGAAGATAGTGGGTGGGGCAGAAAGTGCCAAGCTACTAATCATGGATTAGTCTCTCTGATAACCTACTAGTCCCCATCCTGGAGCCACCAGGAGCCCAATCGGAGTCACATTAGAACAAAAGATGTGCCTATTATAAGGTGACTAGATCGTCCCGCTTTTGGCAGGACAAAACCAATTTTTAACAATTTGTCCCGCGTCCCACGGCATTTTAAAAAAGTCCCTATTTTTGGAAAGATAAATAGGGACTTTTTAAAAATGCCTTGGGACGCGGGACAAATTGTTAAAAATCGGGACTGTCCCGCCAAAAGCGGGACGATCTGGTCACCTTAGCCTATTACCCAGGAAATTCCAAGAGATTTAGGAGCTCTGTGTTAGGAACCAGGAACCAGACTCAAAGACCAAATCTATACTAATATGCTAATTAGACCCGGTCAGCCTTCTGGACAAAGCAACAGTGGCGGGGACCGAGGCAGAGGCAGTTAGGGGCGATCAGGCCAGCAGGGGAGCAAGCAGTTAGGGGTGATCAGGCCAGCAAAAGAGGGCAGTTGGGGACGATCAGGCAGGCAGGCAGGAGAGTGGTTAGGAGCCAGAGGTCCCAGATTGTGAGAGGGATATCGGACATCCCCTGAGGGGTCCCAGATTGAAGAGGATACAGGCCGGGCTGAGGGACACCCCCTCCTGTGCATGAATTTCATGCACAGGCCCTCTAGTATCACAATAAAAGATGTTCCTAATGCTGTTATTATTCAGGAAATTATAAAGGGTTTTAGGAGCTCTGTGTTAGGAACCAGGGGCAGAAACCAATATATATTTTCTCTATTATTTCACAGTGTCCTAAGTAAATTTCATATTTGGCTAGAGTCACCTCACATTCTTAAGGTCCTTTTGTTTCCTTTCTGCTGGTTTCTCTTTCCTTATTTCAGAATTCATAGGCATGAATCCCACAGGAAAAGGAAGGGGAAATCTTGTTAGAGTATTTATACCACTCAAAGACTTTTAGATCTAAAATCAAATGAGAGGAAATGGAATTTTTTGTGTGTGGCAGAATCAGCCTTTTTCAACATTAATCTTTTGCATCTTTAATCAACTGTAAAAGAGGATGAGGAACTAACTAAATAGGCAATAGATATTTATGCCTAACTTATAGGAAGGCAAGATGAATTCCAATCCTCCAACCAATTAGGGGCAGAATAATTTTCCTACATCTCATTAAGAGTTGTGCAAACTCAACAAAGTGGTGAACGCCCCACTGGTTGGATCTGTTAATCCCATGAAAAAGAGTGTTGTCCAGGAAATATGACTCAAAATGACCCAATTTTAGGACACCACTGCAGAGTGTGTGGCACAACTAGCTTTCTGTGAGCAGTCCAGAAAACTGTAGCTGAATTCTACTCCTGTTCACAATAAACAGATAAACAGAGCAATCATGTAAAAATGCATGCTTGAGGTATCTTTACTTAGAGAGGCCCACAAAATAGAATTTTTATGAATGATCAAGGTAATTAAGACTATCGGCTTACATCTTTTTAATAATTTAGATAATAGATCTTCATTCTCCTTGGGAATAACTGTGACACTTTGTAGATGAAGGAGCAATAACTTGTCACTTTGGAACGTGATTTGTGCATAACAAACACAGTGTAACAGTTAATGCCCACCTCTAAGAAATGTACTCAGTTTACATCCCTCTATTTTACCTGCATGGAACCTGAAAGACCTGCTCTTTGCAATTGTGTTTTGAATTTAATTTTTGGCCTGTTTCTCACATTTTGTAAAAGGGAAAACAAAAAAATATGTGGTCACATTATTGTATATTTTATAAGTATATTTATTACAAAGTAACTAAAGTGAAGATATGATCCTACCTTATAATAGAGAAACATGCAAATTGACCGCACCTCTGCTACGCCCACGATTGGGCCGGCGGGAGGCTGGGGGGCGGGACTCTGGGTGGCCTATCCAGCCGTTGAGAAGATCAAGATGGCGGCGCCCAGTCCTCTTAGTTCCGGGAAGATCGCTGGGAAGATTGCTGCCCTGGGGAGGTGAGGCCGGGCTGCCCAGCCACTCCAGGGGGTCCCTGGGGAGATCCTCAACCTGGGGGGGCATGGCCGGGCCCATCCAGCCTCTCCCGGGGGTCCCTGGGGAGATCGGCAACCAGGGGGGGCGTGGCTGGGACTGCCCAGCCGCTCCCGGAGGTCCCTGGGAACATTGCAGGCATGTGGTTGCTGAGACCCAGACCAGGCCTCTGGCCACAGATTCATAGCTTTTCGGAGACCGAGGGCAGGGATCTGCCTCATCTGCAGAGAGACAGAGGTTCTGCAGTGCCCCCAAGACATGGGTGGGCCCAGCCAGGGATCAAGGGGCATGGAAGGACTCCTGGCAGAGGGGCAAGGACCCTCACCCCTGAGGCGGGGGTTGAGGGGTGGTGCCACCTCAGTGGAGGGGTGCTGCACTGCAGGGTACTGGACTGACTGATGTGATTCAGAGAAGCTCCCAGTGCTAACCGGCCATGCTCAGGCGGCCTTCACACTTCAGAGGCAGTGACTCCTGCTCCTGCCTTGACCCAAAAGCAAGCTCTCGACACCCTACCCCATGGCAGAGCATGCCTAGGCAGTGAGTGGGAAGCCTTCCACCTGCTTCAGAGAAGGGGGGGGCAGTAAAGAATGAGGTGAGAGGAAAGAATGTGGAGCATCCGCAATGAAGAGGTGCTTGAGAAAGAGGCTGGGAAGCCTGACTGGAAGGTTTGTTCTGTTTGCTGGGCAGCTGCCCCTGAGGAAGCGCAAAGAGCATGGCTCTGAGGGCTTCCTGTGTGCTGAGTCAAGTTCCACAGCCAACTGGAATTGGCCTTAGTTTCCTGGTCTGTAAAATGGATGAAGTGTGTCCCAGTGCCTTCACTGAGCTTTGTTGGCCAATTGAGATACTATATAAAGAAAATGAGGGAAGAAGTGAGAAAGAAAAGGAAGGACAAGCAACACAAAAGAAAGACTGAAAGGAACCTGTAAACCCATTGTCACTTAAATAGGGAATATAGTCAATAGTGTTGTAATGATGGTATGATGCCAGGTGGATACTAGAAATATTGGGGAACACTTTGTAAAGTATATGATTGTCTAACCACTATTCTGTAACTAATATAAAACCTGAAACCAATACAAAATAATGTTGAATGTAAAGAAATGAAAATTGGAGTGAAATTTTTATAAATTTCAAAGTTTAAATAAAAGCTGTAAAGGAAGGAAGGGGAGAATAAAAAGTGTTTTTCATTTTACCACTTCGTTAAAAAGACAGTTGTCTTTATATGGTGCTTTTATACTTTTCTAAGTCATTATCTCATTTTAATTTCCAGGCAACTTAAAGACAACATAAGTATTCCCTCCACTATTCAAAGAAAGGAAATCTTGGTGTCTGGTCCTAATGATTCAATCGTCAAGCCCTTATTGTAAAGCAGGGTTAGTAAAATTTTCTGTGCAGGATCCTATCTATATTAATAAAAGCCTTGGGGGTGATCAGGCCAGCAAGGGAGGGTATTTGGGGGCAATCAGGCCCGCAGAGGAGCAGTTAGGGGGCAATAAGGCCAGCAAGGGATCGGGCCTAAACCTGCAGTTGGACATCCCCCGAGGGGTCCCATATTAGAGAGGATGCAAGCTGGGCTGAGGGACACCCTCCCCAGTGCATGAATTTCGTGTACCGGGCCTCTAGTATGAAATAGAAAACAATGATATTTCTTCTCTCTCTTTTTTTCCTGTTGTGTTTAGAATGTTGAATTCAAAGAATCAAAGTAATTATATTCCAAATTTCTTGGGACTCATTTACCATCAATTTTTGTAAAAACTACTTTTTGTTTGGTTTATTTTTCCTTCCCTCTTCATCCTTGACTTTCTTTCTGTCCTCTCCTCTCACAGGCACCCACTCTAGCAGGTGGATATGTATAAGTCCTTGCAATATGGATAGTGTTGTTTCATGTGGGAGGGGTTTTTAATTTATGTTGCTGGTATTATGTCTTAGAGCTCATTTATATCTAACTCTTTGTACTCAATACTGTGTTTTAAGAAATCTATCCACGTTTCAATAAACCATTTTAATTGTTTCTAACTGCTGCAAACTATCCCACAGAATGTATCTGCCTCGTCCTCATTATCTGTTTCATTAACGATGAGCACTAAACCCATACCCCCTGATTAATTTCTTTGTCATTTAGTTCAGAATTTAAATTGCATAGAGTCAGGGATTTTTGTCTGTTTAATTTATTGTTGAATCCCCAGCACACATAGTAGGGGTTTGAGAAAAGTTTGTTGAATCAATGAATTGACTCATTTGCATTTGGCTAACATGGATAATATACAGCTAAATTAAAACTGCTTAGGTCTAAACTTTCTTAGAAAATTCTACCCTGACTTCTTAACACAGGTCAGGTTTTCTTATATACTCACTCTATCCTGGGCTTTTCTATGGAGGTACCAATCACAGTTCTAATTGTAATCGCCCCACTTTCTCGATTGGCTTGTTCATTACTGTCTAACACAAGCCCTGACCTTCTTTAGGCTTTCACTCTGTCATTTGGCGATCTCTGCAACAGGTTCTCACTGGCATGTGATGCTTGCGTCTGGGAAGATAGTGGTAGCAAGAGAAGTGGTCTGAGAAGTGGGAAAATCTTAAAATATCCATCAGCATCAGTCAGAACCTGGGCAAATCAATAATTAATCACTACGTAAATGCCGCCTTAATATAAGCTTTCCAGTCCTTTTCCCCAGGCCTGTTCTAACCCAGTTCTGTGCAGAAATCCTGGAAGAGCCTCTGACTGAGGCTGATACACATTGATACCGTGGTTCCCCAGTGTCCTCAATGAGGCATAGTATTGTGCTTCTTTCCATCCTTTAAACTACAATTTTAAATCCTCTTTATTCTATGAAGGCTGTTTGGACAGAAGGAATGTGGGTGAGAAAGCAGGGGGAAAAGTGAGCACTATGTTCATAAGAAAGATGTTAGAGATGCTTTCAAATCCTCCTATCTAATAAAAGAGTAATGTGCAAATTGACCATCACTCTAACACACAAGATGGCTGCCCCCATGTGGACACAAGATGGCCATAAGATGGCCAGCAGGGGAGGGCAGTTGGGAGGGATCAGGCCAGCAAGGGAGGGCAGTTAGGGGTGACCAGGCCTGCATGGAAGGGCAGTTGAGGGGCACCAGGTCTGCAGGGGAGGGCAGTTAGGGGTGACCAGGTCTGCAGGGGAGGCCAGTTAGGGGTGACCAGGCCTGCAGGGGAGGGAAGTTAGGGGCAATCAGGCTGGCAGGAGAGCAGTTAGGCATCAATCAGGCTGTCAGGGGAGTGGTTAGGGGATGATCAGGCTGGCAAGCAGAAGCAGTTAGGGGCAATCAGGAAGGCAGGCAGGCAAGCAGTTGGGAGCAGCAGTCCTGGATTGTGAGAGGGATGTCCGACTGCCCATTTAGGCCCGATCCTACCATGAGTGGGCCTAAATGGGCAGTTGGACATCCCTTGAGGGGTCCCAGATTGGAGAGGGTGCAGGCTGGGCTGAGGGACACCCCCCCCCCCCCTGCACAAATTTCATGCACCTGGCCTCTAGTATTAAAATGATTAAGATACTAAGAAGGCTATATTTGAAAAGAATTACCAATTCAATTATTCTCAGTGTCCTTGCCTGCTGTAGAAAAATCCATGGATTTATGCAGTGGGAGAACCTGGCTCAATTTGCGGCTAGAGCCTAATCAATGCCATACGGTACTCAACAAGGCTGAATGTAATCTTCTTCACTTCTCCCACTGAACTTTATAATTTATTAAAAATAAATTCAAGATCTATATTTCCAAGCATCATCCACTAGTGCAGGGTTAATTATATAACTTCAAAACATGCTAGCAATCTTCATAGATAAATTAGTAGCTGGCATAAAATCTAAAGGGAGAAGAAATAGGCTCACAGGCTGACAATTTCTGGTAGTCAGGAGTACATGGAAAAGGCAATTTAAACATTCATCCTATAGTTTAAACACTAATTGGTTAGTAGTTTGACCACAGACATTGATATTGTTGATCTTATTAACTTCACAATATCTCCACACATTAAAAATGCAGAGGAAAAGTAAATGTATAAAATAGAAATCAGACTGAAAATGTTCTGTTGTCTTGAAAGCTCAATTAAGATGCAATGGCAGTTTTGTAGTGTGAGATTTTTAGTAACTAGTTTTGCAGCAATCTGACATTCACTTTCAAGTAGGAATCATGTAGTATCCCACAGTAGTTTTTCACTTGGTTATCTTTTAAATGTTTTAAATGTTATTGGATCTGTTCTCTCTCTCTCTCTCTCTCTCTCTCTCTCTCTCTCTCTCTCTCTCTCTCTCTCTCTTTCTCTCTCCTTGAGGGACAAGGTAGAAATATACACTAGACTGCTAATATTTAGAAACTGTGAGTGTATATGTGTATGACTATTAAGATATGTTATATTTAACATTTTAATGGCACTTTCTTATTTCTTATTTCTTCCTTTCTTTCTGAGCTATTTCATCTGAGGTCAACATTTAAGATCATTGTTTTCTTTACTGAATTGCATTTTATCTTCTCTGTGGAAAGGAAAAGGTTATATTCTTTGTGATCTGTTAGAAAGATTCAGGATTCTTAGGATATGGTGAATCAAAGGAATTTTTCTGAGCCCAGGGTTGTAATGGGGAAGTGGAATCTATCTGTTGGGTAATAGCTCTGGGAAGAAACTGTTTAGTCTATGCTAATCTGTCTCACAGACCTCCTCCTCCCCAACCCCAGAGACTCCCTCCAGATCTTCTCATGCTTATTATATTGTCCCCAGCCACACACACCTACCAACTCACAAAGGTTTGTTATTTTCTAGCATTGTCCCCACTTCAAAACTCCATGGTTATTATAAAGGTCAAGCTATCCCTTACCTTTACCATATCTACTCCTACTGCACTTAAAGTTCTATTAACTTGATTTTACCTATAAAAATTTTTAAACAATATTTTTAATCTGATAATTAAGAGAGAAAATATATTATTTATGAGTTGTACTCTTTAGGAAAATAAATCTATTTTCTAAATTTCCATTTTCCACCACAAATATAGAGATGATCATTGTAAATTTAAGATGAATATCAGACCAGATAGTCAACCAACAGAAATTTTAAGAAATCTTTATTGAAAAGGACTGTATCATGACTCACTGAAAATTCTGATTTAGGTCTTTAAATATATTTTCAGACTCATGATTTCAGAGATTTTTAAAGGAAAGTGTATTTAAACATTGTATAGTCTAGTGGTTTTTGAAATTTGGAAGGGAAAGTAAGAACAAATCCTATTTCAAATAAATTCCTACCAGAACGAGAAAACAGCTGCCTCAGTGATGAATGGTGCCCAGCGTCCACTCCCTGTGTTCTCCTCTGTAGAATCCCAGGGCTTCATGAAACGTCATTCTAAAACCAGTGTGTCCAGATTCATTTCTATTTTGAATCTTACACACATATTTCCCTTTGTCTAACATCCCATTGCCACATTGTGGACTCCTCTGCAAGGGAACTGAGCTCCGATCTTCCCTGGATCTCAGGGCTAATTTCCCTAGGCTCCTTCCAAGGCCACTGTCACTGCACCTTCTTCTCTTCCTGCTTCTGCATGTTCTCAGAAAGCCCAGCCAAGCTGTCCACTAATAGCTCTGGAATCTGCCCTTACCCATTTCTTCAGCTACTGTCAGTATTCTAACCAGTCTTGCTGTTTCTGGCCTCTCCCCAATTCAAACACTTCAGTCTCAGGGATAGTCTAAATTTATCACAAGTAAGTAATAAATTTAAAGTCCTCAATTTCCTTAACAGCAAATAAAACTGTCACACGCTGGCCATAAGACAAAGAATAATTGAGTGGATGAGCCTCTGTACTGCTACAGACATTCTGAGTAAGATATTGGTCCTCCCTCCAGTAAATCCCATCACAAAGTGATCATTTAGCTTGCTGAACATTGTCATGAAGACACGGGGTAGGTGAAAAAAGAAGTGATTGTAGAAGCATAGTTTCTGTTATGAACTGAAGTGGGCCCCCAGACCCCCATGCATATATTGAAGGCCTAACACCTAGCATACCTCAGATTCTGACTATCTTTGGAGATAGGACCTTTAAAGGCATAATTAAGGTTAAATAAGGTCATATGGGTGGGACTTTATCCAATATGACTGCTGTCCTTGTAAGAGGGAAAAACATGGATTGGCTGCCTCATTCATGCCCCCTACTAGGGATTGAGCCTGGTGACCTCTTGGTGCATGAGAGAACACTCAACCAACTAAGCCACACTGTCCAGGCATAAATTAAACATTTAAAAATAGGTAAGTCCCCTTTATATTCCAGGTTAAGATATCAAAGCAATGCCTCAAAAGGATGCTTAATTTCCAAGTTTATTCTATTCTAGGTTTATAAAATACTAGTGGCCTGTTGCACCGAGTCATGTACAATAAAAGAAAATTAATTAGAAGAGATATTTTAATATCACTATTTGTCTTTATAATAGAAGAGTCAACGAAATTCACGATCAATAGACAGATTGAAACACATGCGTGCGATTGGCACCAGAGAGAGCTTTATATGTATCACACATTTGCGGGTCAACTTAGCCTTTTATATATATAGAATAAACTTGCTTAATTAGAGCTGCTTTCTGATGTAGCTAAACTTTTTCCAGCCCAGTGAAGCACCACAACTTCTCTTTCAGGTAATTGTCAGCAACACAGCAGTAAATAGCAACATGAAGCAGATTATTATTGTAGATCACACAGGGAGAACAAAGGGTGAAATATTTAACTACAGCAGTGTTTGACTATATTCTTCACAGTGAGAAAACCTGAAGTCATTTTCAAGGTCCACCATTTCTTACTTCTTTTCAGTCTGGTCAAGTTTCTAAGCTTTCTAAATCTCCATTTTCTGGCTAATGAAAATAAAATAGGATTCTACCGAGTCTCCTATCTATCTACTCCAGGACTTCTGTGATGATCAAATGAGATGAGGCACAGGAAAACGCTTCACAGACATTTGGTTAAAGTGTAAAATGTTTGCACCTGGCTATAAAGCAAGTTGTGTTCCTGAGCTGAAGAAACTCCAAGGAGGCTAGTTGCTAAGGAAAGAAAACCTGGCGTTGCTATGTGACATTATTACCTGGTGTCCATAGCCACCATTTCCAGGCTGGGCTGGGCTGTGGGCCGCATTTTGCACCATGGTGTCTCAGCAGTGTTAGCTGTGATTTGGTGGGGTTTTGCTCTGGGGTGGTGGTGGGGCTTGTGTCCCACTTGGGGGAAGCCAAGTGTTGCTTTGTGGGCACCAAGTCTGTGGTGCCCTTTCTCTGTAAATGGCCAGTGTGCATCACAGCAGCTCCTGTGTTGAGTTTCTGGACCCTGGTGGTCAGTGTGCTTCATAGCGACTGGTTGGATGGACACTTAGCATGTTAGCCTTTTATATATATAGATGAGCACTCAAATACATCTTTGGGCTTAACAGTATAAACCTTTAATTTTTGTTAGCATGCAGGTTATAAATATTTTGAAGCATTTCCATACTACTTATTTAAAATATTTTAATCTTGTCTAGTTCTCAATTTCTCACAGGCTTTATCATCATTAATCTATAATAACATATTTATGGAAAATTAGCTGTCTCTCTCTCTTGTTTTGTTCTCCATAATCTATTATTCTCTCCTCCCTGGAGCAGGTCAGAAGGCCTATATCACTATAAATTTGCTCAGTTTTGCCATTAGTGTCTGAATTATAGCAGGATATATCTATATGTATAATTTTCTTGACTATAAAAATACATAATTTATTCCCTTCTTAATTTTCCTCAATTCCTTTTGAGTGTGGTTTCAATGGAATTACCTTAGCAACATTGCATTATTGCAGAAAAGAATATGCCCAGAATTAGCAACATAGACTGTTCTAGGAGCATCTGAATATGTTTGAAATATAGTAGTTCAATTGTCATAATATATGATGAGCACTGCACACAAAAGGGAAACAGTTTCTAAAGAGATTCTGTCATTTTTGAAAACATAAAAAAAGAATAGTTGTCAAACTCTCACAAGGTTAATGACTTCATCTTAATAATTTTGATAAATGGCAAATATTTCACCCATGTTGTAAAGACATGCAATAAATTTTAAAACTCTTTACAATTGTTTTGCCTTTTCATCCCCCCCTCCACCCCTGCCCCAAGGAAATCTTGCAGTGCCTCCTATTTCAAAAATATTTCTTTAAGATCATTTAGCTGATATTCCCTCACGTACAAAATACAACCATTGCACAGCTAACTAATGAATTGATCTAATTTTATCAGCAAAATTAAATATTCTCTCTTATCTAGTTAGGAGTTCTAAAGGTTCCTGTGTGAAAACCTCGGCGAATGAGTGTTCTGCATACTAGTTCGCTTTATTAGATGATTATTTTTAAGCTAATTCCTGCTTGGAGAGCCATATATTATTTCCTTTCTTAGAAAAAACCATTATGTTTAAGATACATGAGAAAGATATATGAGATCCCCAAGTAGAAACATAGAGTTTTAAATTAGACATATGCTCTCAAAAGAAAAACAAAAGCAACCTACTGTAGTACAGGAAACCTTAAATCTTTAAAGATCTATTTATCACTTATTCCAGCCTTATTATCTGATAGCTTGTTGGAGATGCAGCCAAGACTAGGAGCCAGATCTGTCATTTTTGCATGACTTTGTACTGCTCCGCTTTATCTGTAGGGCATCTTTATGGTCAGACATTCTGGGGTCAGATATTTTCAGGGTGAATGGTCTGTTAACATCTTGTCCTGGTCTCATTTGCATGCAATGCGAAGTTGTAGAGCTTGGAGTTTTTTGTTTGTTTGTTTTGTTTGTTTTGTTTTGTTTTTACATTATTACTTTAAAGAGCTTGGAGTTTTAATTCCTAATACATAATCACTGACGTAAGATTGGGCTTCAAAAGGTAGCACTAATAGCCATAGCCTTGGAAGTTTAGTGCTTCTCAGACTAAGTGTTGATGCTTGGCAAGGTCCGAGGAAAATGTGACCTGGAGCCTTGTCCAAGTTTTAATTGATTGTATTTCAGTTACAAAAAGATTTTCAGACATTTTTCGGTGAAGTAAAGGGAGGCTTGAAGTAATTTTGTGCATTGGGAAATGACTACAATTTATTTGCAGGGTAGGACTAGCCAGTAATGGTTTGAATACGAATATAATTGAAAATTAACAACGTTGCTGAAACCCAGGTTCTTATTTCTATTTGTGTTGGAAGTTTCAGGAGAAGGTTAACAGGTAAATGGGATCTGGAATTCAGGGGACTGTGTTGGCCACTAAGCAAGCAGCTGTGTACCTTGGAAGTCACTTTACATCTCTGATGTTATCTCATTATACATTAGGAAAACAAGAAATAACTAATTATTTTTGTTAATCTTCACCCAAAGGTATTTTTTTCCATTGATTTTTAGAGAGAGTGGAAGGGAGAGTGGGAAGGAGAGAGAGACAGAGAGAGAGACTGGTTGCCTCCCACACACACATCAACTATGGCCAAGGCTTGACATGCCCTTGACTGGGAATGGAACCTGGGACCCTTCAGTGCTCGGGCTGACACCCTAACCACTGAGAACACTGGCCAAAAATAACTAATTTTTAATGAATTTTTTCATTGCTCATGATAAATGCAGCAAATAGTTATTATGTGCCAGGCATCATTCTAAACTGCCTTGCATGCTTTAAATTATTTAATTTTCATAAAAACCCATGACATCATTATTGTTATAAGCCCTACCCCACTTTCTAAATGAGGAAACGCCAGCAACATAGAGATTAGATCACTTGCCCGAAGTGTCACAATGAGTTGGGGAAGAGCCAAGATGCAGCCCCCAGTGACCTCGCTCCAGAGCCTGTGCTCTTAACCCTACACCCTCTGCTCTGGTTGTACTTAGAAATAAAGAGAGGCATTGGGACATTCCTGTAGTTGGTGCATCTCATGTAAATCAACCTTGTGGCAGAAAGCACTTTGTTGTTCCTAGCCAAGAAATCAGTTTGGACCTAAAATGTTTGATTTATGTTAATTGAACTCTTTGATGTTTTCAGTGCATGTTTATGCCCTGAATAGTCAAATGGCATCATTCCAATACCTTCATCTCCAGACAGGACTTCTCTCATATAATTGGATTTATGTACCTCTCCATTTTTGAGCCTTTAAGAATCTTTTAAAGACCTCTTTGGATTTAAAGACCAGTCCTCATCTGTTTTTTAGGTGAGGACTATTTCCTATACACAAAATCACCTTCTAAAAATACTCCTACAAGAGTTTTTATCCTAGTTTTAAAAGGTCTGTTTACTGACAGCAATTAGTATTCATGATGCCTTTGAGGATGGTATAGAAGGACATTTTCAACTTCTGCAAATATTCTCGCTTTTCCAATTTCCCTCATGTGTTTCAGTCCGCAGGTATTTGGTTCCAGGTTTATGGTTTGTATGCCTTCAAGCCACGGGATACAATCCTGTGTGCATTGCTCATGTAAATGTCATGCTGCATGTAAAGTGACAAGAATTTCACCATACTTTGGCATGTGGTGAAGCATTAATTAAGTGATATACATACAAATGAGTTGAGGGAAAACATTTTGCTGTCAGGTAGTTTGGGAAATGACCATAATGAACATTGTTGGCATTTTTGTGACCTATAAGTGCAATATAAAGCTTTATCAAAAAATATACTGAGGTCAGCAGCAGCAAAGCATTAACTAATGGGTAATTAAACTACTGGCAAAATGAATCATACTAAAGCTTCAGAAGAATAAATTACTATTTACTGATGTAGAATAGATTACATGATTATTGCAAGCCACAGCATATGAGAATGTAATATCATTCATAAAATACGGAATGAAATAGACCTATTTACTGCAAGTTATTATTTTGATGCACATTTGTTTTTAATTAGTGGAACAAATGTTAATGGCAAAAAGCTTGGATGCCCCGGGCAAGAGAAAAGTATTTCTCTGTAGCAAGAGCTGAACTGGGAATTCAAAGCATTAACAAGTATTTTGTATTTAATGCAGCTTGCCTCCAAATAAGAGTTTGTGCCCTTTGAAATGTTGTGACACTGTCTAATGCTCTTTAACTGTTCTTGTCAAAATTTTGGTGACTCTGATTTAAATGAAATATGTATAGGAGAATACCAATGGGGAAATGATGAAACAGGCAGACTCTGTTGGGTTGAATAATACCTCCTCAGATGCAAGTCTTTGCCTTGCAGTTGAGTATAAGCTCTTTTCTGGGGTAAGCATCATGTTTCTTAATCACCTCTGGGTCTCCAGCATTAGTAAATTTTCAAAAATTCAGAAACTGGAGAAATTTGAGTACCTGTTCCATCTTCCATGCATCTTCTCTTCCTTCCAATTTTCATCTCTGATATATTTTTTTAGGCTTGCTAATATAATGCTTTGGTTTCCATCTCTATATCCATCCAAACTCAGCAGATTAACCCCATGTATAGGTTTAGAACTGATCTTGAATTTTAGGATTGATGTAAGAATGTGATAAAAACTTGTAACAAATACTTAAAAATTTACATGCTTTAAATTGAAACATGGTTATTGTGGTTCTACTCTCTGATGATCCACCCAATTTTGTTTTCAGTTTCTATCACCAGGTATTAAAGCCTTGAATACAGTTGTTCCAGTTGTCCAGATCACAGTCTTAAATATCTGTCTCAAAAACATTTGTTGCTGGTAATAATTCCCACCTTATTGTGATTGGAGCAGTTCCTTGCCTTATCTTATCTTTCTTGTCTAGACAGTGAACTCTCTAAGAGCAACAGATGCGTGAGCTCTCTCTAACTGGAAAATATTGGTCAGAAACTTACCAAATCCATTTCTTATGTCTGGTCCACTTTGTAGATCTTCACATCTAGATTGGACAATGAAACAGATTTTTTTTTAAAGCAACAAACTTCCTTTAATTTATTCATAAGTGGTCTGTGGCTACCATAAAAATCTAAAATACATAACAATGGCAAGCATTTGGTGACAGACTTCAAAGAAATAGATATTGAAGACTGGAAATATGTCAATTCATGTAATGTACTGACAGCACAAAGATCTGCCATATTGGAGGCAGACCATATGTCTGTTCAGCCAATGGGTCTATGGGAAGTGAATTATAATAATAAACTGTTAGTGTATTTTGGCTGGTATTAAGTGATGTTGGCAAATATATTGGTAACCTCATGAAAGACTTGACCAAATAAATAAAAGCACAAATAAATGGAAATAGAGAAAATCCAGAAAAAATGTGTTTGAAGAGTTGGAAAAGTTGACTGTTTCTAGCTCAGGTAAGATTTGGAGATAAGATTTGATATCAAATATGACTGAGAAAAGCTGGTGAGCCACAGAATTCTATTGAAAATAATCTTCCTAGCCAAATCTGATAGCCTCAAGGAAGCAGCCATTAAGGTTGGATTGGCCTGTTGGCAGAAAAGCAAATTAACACATCTGATTTGGGAACTGTATCCATGAAATGGCTTTGAGTATGTTTGTTGTATTTCATACTAATTAGAATAAAAAACAATATGCCAGGACTAAAATTCTCTTACTAAACTTTAAATCAACTATTGGAACGTCAGCTTTCAGTGAGCAGATAGTAGGTTCCCAAGCCTTTTCCACCTCCCGGGTGGGCAGAATTTCCAAGGTTTATTTAAGTATGGCTAGGGAGGGTTTTGACATGGAAGAACCATGTCCCCAATTCAGAAGCCCAGGGATCAAAAGAACCATAGATGAAGATGTCCTTTCCAAAGCAAAGAATCAGGTTGTCCAGTAGGATTTTAGAATTGCTATATAACAATAGCCGCCTGTGGTTTCCAGTTTTTCCCTTTTCTGAATGGGAAGGTTTATTGCAGTTACACTGTCTCTGCTCTACCACCAAGCAGACAAGGTCAGAGGGAAGCCAATAATTTTTCTTTTCTTTTCTTTTCTTTTCTTTTCTTTTCTTTTCTTTTCTTTTCTTTTCTTTTCTTTTCTTTTCTTTTCTTTTCTTTTCTTTTCTTTTCTTTTCTTTTCCTTCTCTTCTCTCCTCCCCTCTCCTCCCCTCCCCTCTCCTCTCTCCTTTCCTTTCCTTTCCTTTCCTTTCCTTTCCTTTCCTTTCCTTTCCTTTCCTTTCCTTTCCTTTCCTTTCCTTTCCTTTCCTTTCCTTTTCTTTTCTTTTCTTTTCTTTCCTTTTCTTTTCTTTTCTTTTCTTTTCTTTTCGTTCATTATTCACCGGACCATGAGAAGCAACATGAGGCAAGTTGAAAAGGACTTTGCATCATCAGGAGTCCTTGAACTTTCAACTGATTGCAATAAATGCTTAGGACTGAGTTTTCCTTGAGTGTGGATGAGTATGGGATAAAAAGCTAAAAGATATTTCTTGACTATAAAGGAGAATTGTGGCGGAGATAATGGTATATGTTCACCAAACCCATCACTTTTTCTTCTTGGGCATGTTGATGGGCTAATTTTCCTAGCCAGCTTGCAATGGATAAAGCTTTATGACTGGCTGCTGTTAAAGGAATATGGGCAGAGTGTTATTTACAGCTGCTATTTCTAAACCACAAAAATCATCCCTGAACAATTGTTTACTCTCTTCCTATTGTAGGTCATCCTTTGTGTTTAAGTGTTCAAGATGGTCGTATCATAAAATGGAAGGAGCCAAGATTGTGAAGCAGAGCCCTCCCAACCCTCATCACCATGTGATTAGATTATGGCATATGCAATTGATAAGCTTTTATTAAATGACTGAAACTTTAAGTTTTTTTTTAGCCTATCCTGAATATTACACACAATATTTTCAACTTATGGTTTTTTTTTCCCCACAAAATACTGCTCTTGGATTTACTTTGTATTTTTTAAATACAAACTTTTCCATTCTCTTTAATCTATGCTTTAACCAGTATGATAATTTATTTTGGTTTCCTTAGATTGATTTCATCAATTACTAAATTGAATACTTGGCTCATTTATTTTATTCTTTTTTTTTTGTTCAAAGTAAAAACATTTAAAACTATTAATTTTACTTTGAGTACATTTTATTCTGGTTCTCTGAGTACAGCTTTGGCTACATCCCCAAAATTTTGACATATTATTTTATTTTATCATGTTCTGTTTGTCATTATTTTACAAAGATTTTCAATGAAGTTTTATTCCTCATTAATACAAGAGTTTGGGAGAATGGTTTTACATTTCCGTGTGGTTAAGCTATTGGTTTTAAATAGTGCTCTTCTGCTCAAAGTTGAGGAATTTTGAATAAGTTTCTTAACTTTTCTGAAATTTTCTTACCTCATGGTGTTGTTGAGGGTATTAAATGAGAAACTGCAGGCAAAATTGTTAACACCATGCCTATTTAATCACAATAACTGAGTAAATAGTAGTGAATGCCATTAAAATGATTCTGTTGTAATATTCTGCTAAACTCTAAAGATAGTAATTGTGCCTATGGAGGGAGAGTGGCCTCGTTGATATCTATTGGTGTGTAATGAACCAATCCAAACTTAGTGGCCTAAAATAACAATAACATTTATTTTGCTTACGAATTTGATATTTTGGCAGGCCTAAGAGGGTAGCTCATTTCTGTTCCACTCAGCATCAGCTGGGGCATCTCAAAGTCAAAGGGCTGGAATCATCAGAAGGTTCACTCATTCATGTATCTAGTGGTTAATTATTCTGACTGTTGGTTTAGACCTTAGCTGGTGCTGTTGACCATAAAACCAACTAGTGGCTTCCTTATGTGATCTGAGCTTTCTCACAATGTGGTGGTTGAATTCCAAGGGTGACACACAGAGAGAATAAGAGAGAGAAAAGGAGAGAGGTGGAAAGAGTATTGACTTTTCTAATCAATCCATGGAAATCATGCAGTTTCTCTTCTTCACTCTCTTCTTCTATGTTCTATTTGTTAAAAGCAGATGCTAAGGAGGTCTATATTCAGGGGAGGAGCATCAACATAAGATTGTAAGACTGCATTGGGTGAGATAATCATCTTTGGAACATGTATCTGCCCCACTGGGTTTATTGCTAATTGTCATTTTCATTTCTATCCCCTGCTGTGATAGATGGTGAAAATTCAGTCAGTTTCTGATTTGAATATTGGGTCTAAGTCTTTATGATTATTATGTTTGTTATTATTATTTATGTTTATTATTACTTTATGTTTATCATGATTATTTCTTCTGAATCTTCACAGATATTTTAATGGGAATATTAGAAAAGCTGGATATAACGCTTCATCACTTGGACCATATGATGACTTAGACCATACTGGGCCACTTTTGAACCTTTACCCTAATGCCAAAATACAGATCACATCGGGAAATACCACCAAATCAATGTGACCTAAATTTGGTGAAATAATGAAGATATACTTCCTTGTGGGTAATAATTCCTTTCCCATTTTAATTTAGCAGCCTGCCACTGCTTTGTTCATGGCTATAACTTTTAAGGATGGTAGAATCTGGGCCCTGGGCTGGAAATGTCATGGAGATTGGAGTAGTGATCTATGCTTTGAGCAGCCAAATCTAAATCAACCTTTGAAATATTACTTGGTTGGCAAGCTGCAGCCTGGACCAAGGACATTGCTGCAAGCCAAAAACTTTTGGAACAGTAGATAAAACTCTGACATTCATACCAGCTGTGACTTTGATTAAGTCACTCTTCTTGAATTTCTGGATATTTGCCTTCCCCTTCTGGCCAGACCCCCTTACACGCCTTCAGAACAGGAGAGACAGAGGGGGCTGATGAGATAAGCTCTTGCTCACTAACTTTATTAACAACTAAGTAGCATTACATGATGAGTGGTCAGAGTCTAGATCACCTGTAGAATCTGGAACATGTTCAACCCAACAAGAAAAGCCCAGTAAAGAAGCTCTTTAACAGCATGAGGTTAGAACCATATTTGCTAATAATGATCGTTAACATTTATTGGATACTTAGTATAGTCCAGGTTCTATGCTAAACATTTTACATTTATTACATGTAATTTTCTCAAAGAAGTGAAAAGATGGATGTTTTATTACCCTTATTTTAGGGGTATGGAAACTGAGGCTCAATAAATTAAACAACTTACTGAAGTTCACCCAGCTGAGTGAATGAGAAGAAATTCAAACTGGAGTCTTTCTCAATCCAAACTCTAGACTTGAAAACACTTCATTATACAGTACTGCAGATATGATGGAGATCTAATTCAACTCCACTGTTTTTTATGATGAAGTCATTTAGACCCAGAGGCAGTATGACCTTCCTAGGGTCAGAAATCTAATTAATTATTTAGTCAGACCTCTAGGTACCGTGTTGAAATACTTTGTGATTCTCCTCACACCATAACACTCTTTAGATTTTTAACTCCACTTACAGTAGTTATATCCCTAATAAGGAGTTACATCCCTGATAATTACCAAGCCATAATCTAAATAATTAAGTATTAGAGCTATATTTCTGAATTTATATTTTGTCAATACTTGAGTTCTTATAAAATGATCGCTTAGTAAAAATTTCTCTATAACAAATAATGGCAACACCTCTGCTTGTCTATTTCACAGAGATATCTTCGATATCGATGAAATACTGTCTGCAAAGTAAACAGTATGAAACACTAAACATTATTTAGATAAACTACTAGGTACCCATGCCACTGCTGTGTTTGTTTGGGACTGAGATCACTTCTGGCTACCACCTGACCACAATGCAAAAATCCAACCACCACAAGACACTCCCTCCCACTTACCCAAAGTGGCTCTTCCTTTTCTGGTTGAGCAGTTAGAGTAGAGCGTTGTGGTTGTTGGATTTCTATGCTGAGGGTAGCAGAGAGCAAAGAATGATCATTGTCACAAATTCAGCAATAGAACAAGCTTTACTGGCATGTTTAATTATTTCCTATAGCTACATCAAAGTGCTATAGGAAATAATTAAATCTTGCATTTCCCCAAGGTTTAACCAAAAGCCCATTACTACATAATGAAAATTATCGGGATAAAGCCTAAGACACTGCCATCTGCTGGTTTCCATCTAATGATAAAATAGACATATAAATCCTTTCCCATCTCACCCCAGCTTCTTGTTGGTTGTGGAAAGCTGGCTTCAATAAGTTGCTCTTGATGAAAAGTTCTGTATGTAAGAGAAAATGTTAAGAAGTAGTTGGTTGTCTCATAGTAAGTTCCCCAATATTTTTTCAGACTTGAAATAATTATATGCACTTAATCTGGGGAGTGTTTTTAGACTAGGGAAGGGAATGTGGTTCTTTAACTTTATTAGAACAGCGTCATGTGTCCTCTTGTACATGATTTCCCCAGATCAGTTTCATAGACTGTTAGACCTGGTCCATGTCCTTTTTCTAATACACCTGAGAATTTCTTTAACTCAAGGCACTTGTATGAACACTTTTCTGAGAAAATAACGTTAGTGCTTATTAGCATGAAAGAACTGATAACAGTAACTCAGTGGTTGGTATGTAACCATGACTTCCCCTAAGAAAGCAAACTCCAGATTTTCAGTGGCCAAAACACTGCCCAGGAGGGCTGGCTGGTGATGTGGGCATCATACTTGATGATCTTACATCAATTCCAGGCATACTTGCCCCTTATCCTAGCGATGAGAGCCAAGTTAAACCATTTACTTTGTTCTCATTGTTTTGACAGTTTTGAAATCTATACAGTGCTTGCCAAATACCCATTTGCTTTGAGAAGA
Source organism: Eptesicus fuscus (assembly GCF_027574615.1). NCBI lineage: Eukaryota > Metazoa > Chordata > Mammalia > Chiroptera > Vespertilionidae > Eptesicus > Eptesicus fuscus. The sequence continues at coordinate 85,736,647 of NC_072475.1, read as the reverse complement.
GGAAAGAAAGAAATCATGCCATTTTCTTTCAGTCACCTTTCCTGTCTTTATGAAAAACAATTGTTTTTCTTAGTCAATTTCTTTTTTCTCTTTCTTATACAACATAAGTGTTCTTTTCTTCAGCTTTTTTTTTTTTTTTTTTTTTGTCTACCTGACAGTCATTTCTTGTCTCTGTCTCTCATGTTCTTGCATAATCAGTTCTGGACTTGCTTGATTATATCTATTTGCAGTTACTTCAAATATCCAATTTTGAACTTTCTTTTCAGCTATAAATTAAGCAACATTAAATTAATTTCAACTATTGAAAATCCAGTCATAAACATAGGTAATGCTTTTTTAAAAATATGTTTTTATTGATTTTAGAGAGAGAGGAAGGGTGAGGGCTAGAGAGATAGAAACATCGATGAGAAAGAAACATCTATCAGCTGCCTCCTGCACGCCCCCTACTGATGATAGAGCCTGAAACCTGGGCACGTGCCCTGACCAGGAATAGATCTGGGGACCTCTTGGTTCATGGGTCGATGTTAAACCAGTGAGCCACACCAGCTGGGCAGTAATGCATTTTTAACCTACATTCTCCTGTGTATTTAAACTACTTCTTAGAGAACTGGCAATTTTGGAAGATTCATTATCCATCTGAGGTCTATAAGGCTAGTAGGGGGCTTCTTTTTATTGTTATCTTAAGTATTGTAAAAATTAGATATTTTTGAATTCATGGCAATTTTAAAGATCTACATATCAGTCAAAGTAAAAAAAAATATTAAAGAGTCAAAATGTTAAAAGTAGCTACTCTCTACCTTTGCCCAAAATATAACCCTTTATAAAATCTGAAAGTGGTGGTTGTATTTATTTTATGACAAAAGAAAAGCTGAGAAGATGAATTAGGCATTGTCCTACAAATGGTTAGTTGGAAAAACAAGCTTCTCAAACCCCAAATTGGGAAGGGTCCGGACTATGGAAGTAAAGGGTGAAATGTGAGGAGAGATGGGTATTTCCTACTGCCTGGGTTTGATAGGCTTTCACCGTTAGAGTTCCTATAACCGCATAGTTATTTTCCCCCCATTGGAGTCCAGGCCCCGGACCCCTGAAAATTGATCAGAAATGCCATTCCAAGCTGAAATTCCGAATCCCTTTTTCACAGGAATAGTTCAGTATGGCAGTTAACTTTTACAAAATGTTCAGGACAGGACTTTGCTTCAAGCCGCTTTAGCTATCTGGTTGTCTCCAGGGAAAATGCAAACTGTGTCCTAAATAAATAACTTGCAACGTGAACTCTTAGAACATAGTCCACGTGGAAGCTAAAGGGTGCCTTTATGCTTAGAAATATCAAAGAAATCCTTATTGGCTTCTCGGCAAGCTCTCTGGAAAATCATAACACTTTGTACAAACCCCAGCAGAAGTCAGCAGGAAGCCTGAAGGCACGCGTTGTTGAACTTTTGAACCTGAAACAGCATCCACTCTCTTAGTTCTGTTTGTTGACTTCTCTTTGATCTCATCTTATTAGAAAGATAATACCCTAACGTTTTAGCATATTTAAAATAAACTGCTTCTATAATCCTCCAAGGAGCTCAGCTTAACTTTAGCCTTTTCCAATCTCCGAAGCTCTTTACCACAGTGTGTATTCACCTTCACGGAAATTAGGTAATTCTCACTAACAGGGAGTTTACTTTTCAGAATACACTCTTGAGAGTAATATTTATATTTCCTTTCATCATTTGAACATATACCTTTTTCTAATTGTGTGATTACATTTGAAAGGTTAGTAATAAAGCTAAAAGGACCAAAAGGAGTAGGAACCCTAGCTATGGAGATGGTGGTGGTGAAGGCTGCCTCTGGCTATTTTGCAATTTGGACAGGGCCTTCCATTCAGAGAGGGCCTCAAATTTACAACATTTTCTATAATCTCAAAGCAGGAAAGAATATGCAACTGCATACATAAAATAAAGGATCGAAAGATGATCATTCTGCACTTCAAACTTGTGTTTGTTACTGAACAACATCGAAGCAGCACACTATCAACTGATATTTATTTCAAAATACTAATCCTTTAATTATCTTGCAAATAGCAACATATATTGCATTGTAATATTTATTTTAAAAGCCCATGGACACAGACAATAATGTGGTGAAGGCCTGTGGTGGGGCGGGAGCTAGCTGGATGGGAGAACAAAGGTGGGAAAGTGGGGGACAACTGTAATACTCTCAAAAATAAAAGTAAATATAAAAACAAAATAAAAGCATATTTTTAATGTAAATATTGAAAATCAAATTTCAGTAGTGGATAGTATTAGTAGCATTTCTGTAACTCATTTCCTCCCTCACACGTCCAGATATTCCCCAGATTTTCTTTGGGTTCAATTCATTGCTCCTCCGCCCACTCCACCCTCAATCCAGGAATGGCTGCAGTTGGCCTGAAAGAGTCAGCATGATTCATTCATTTTTTAAAAATATATTTTTATTGGTTTCAGAGAGGAAGGGAGAGGGAGAGAGAGATAGAAACATCAATGATGAGAGAGAATCATCGATCGGCTGCCTCCTGCACACCCCCTTCACCTCCCCCCCTCCCCGGGATCAAGCCTGCAACCCTGGGCACGTGCTCTTGACTGAAATTGAACCTATCGAACCTGGGACCCCCTGGTCTGCAGGCTGACGCTCCATCCACTGAGCCAAAACAGCTAGGGCAGCATGATTCATTTGTGTAGTCATAGTCACTGGTGCAGGGATAGACAAGACTTCTGCGGTCCATTGTTGATTGAGTTCCAGGACTCTTCCTGGAGGAGCTGTTAGATTTCTTCTCCTAAGAGATTTGAAATATTTGAAAGCCTGAGCTGAGAAGAGTTTTGCCCAATTCAGGAATGTGTAAGGAAGGGCCTAAGAGTTTGTGATATTGAGGACTTAGTATACTGCCCTCTGCTTTACAATCTTAATTTGATTCCCCCAAAATGGTGTGAAATGCCGAACAATAGCTGAATAGGATGTGACCACGATGTAAAAATCTATTGTGCATTTTAATCCTTTTGGAGAGTCCACCCTAAGTATACGTTAACTCAAAACCAGTGGTTCTCTACCAGGCCCATTTTATCCTCTAAGGAACATTTGACAATGTTCGGAGCCATTTTTTACTTTTGGTTATCACAACTGCAGGAAAGGTACTTCTGGGATCTAATCAGGAGAGGCCAGGAAAGCTATTAAATATCCTACGGTCCCCTAGGCAGCCCCCACCACAAAGAATTATCCAGCCTAGAATGTTAATAGTGGCAAGTTTGACCAACCCTGCTATAACCATGCCAAGTAGCAAAGGAAATTGACGGTCTAGCTGTTGCCCTTTCACTCTTGTTCAGTCTTTTATTTTCTGTCTCTTATGTGTACTGGGTAAGCTGGGTTATTTATGGTTATTTCAGAACTTCCTGGTTTAGGTTTGATTTTTCTTTGTTATGGGAAAAAGTGGCTAATCCTAAAAATGGACATAATTTGTTCTATGTTACAATTAGGCAATTAACAAAAATAATCTCTAAGCAAGGGTGACTGTATTATCTTTTGCTGCTTCTCTCCCTTTCTCTCTTTTAACCAAGTTTCCAAACAATGAGTGCTTATGAGACACTACTCATTTTTTGGTTTGTTTCGTGTTTTGAAAGATTCAAAGTTGTGTAAGACTTTTTTGCTTTCTAGGAACTCAAAATGTCATTGTTCACAGGGGGAAACATTCAAATTACTTTAGTACAAGGGAGTGCCTGTATCTATAATAGTGACATCACCAGAATGCTATCCAAATGTACACTAAAGAGGATACACTTGGAATCCAGGTGCAATTTACAGTTTACCTACTCCCAGGGTACATGCTGCTGGGCAAAGATGGCTACTGTAAAGGGTCACTCCCCGCTGGTCCCTTTCCTCTGGTGACATCTCTAAGACAGCAGACTTCTTGTGTGCGTTTAGGGGCTTAGAGGCAGCTGCCTGGGGTGAGGCTGCCAGCTTTAATCATTCGCCTTCCCCTGCGCAAAGACAGCGAGGAGAAAACGCAACTGAACAAGGCTGAGAGGGCATGAAATTGCGTTAAGCAACACTCATGACAATGACTGGATTTGCTACTTTAGAGTAAGTGACTAAATGTTTTTTTTGCAATTGTAATTTTCCTGTGCTGTTAACTGTAAAGGTGACCGCTCTGAGGTGGGCTCTCAGCAGTTTGTACTCGACAGCTAATCAGGTTGATTCATTTGGTGAGGTGGGCAGTAAGCTCAGTTATAAAGCAACATTGAGTTCCTACCTCACTGAGATATAACACCATATGTTTTTGGTTTTTTTTTTCATTCTTCTTTTTGAAGGAAAGAAATTGCTGTGCAGACATTTTAGGAAACGTTGGGAAGACACAGAATTTTATATTTCTAGTAGGAAATATAATCATCCATGGACCAAAACCACTCCCCTTATTGAGTTTGCTAGCAGCCTTTTAATAAATGATTTAGGCTGCTATCACCAATGGGAGTCAGAGCTTTTGGTACAGACCATCCTGAGTTTATTCTGGCCCAATCCCAGTGCTGGTGGAGTGTAAAATGCACATCTACCTCTTGTTAACTGCATCAGAGCTGACCAGGGGCCAGTCAGCAATGGCTCAGTATTACCAACTTTCCCCACATGATGGCATTCATCAGTTAAAAACAAAATTTACAGTATTAGCAAAACTCACAAAAATAGAGATGGATTAAATTTTCTATTAGGCTTTGCAACGTTTAGGGTTTATTTTGATACTCATTTTTAACTTGATCACAGTGAGTGAGGGAGTGTGGGTATTTGCCAGGAGCCCGCACAGAACCCGACATGGAATTTGTGGTATGTGCAAAGAGAGAAATAGACAGTTGCTAACAAATAATGCTTAGCGTTTCAGAGCCCCTGATTACCAGACAGCCATTTATGGAATTAATTTTTCCTCCTCCATCAGGAGATTAGCAACTATCAGGAGATCACATCAGAATAAGCAGAATCTCATGACAAATTAAGGAACAGAGTACAAGATGATTCGGGATTTTGGTTTATGATAACACTGTGAATATTTTATAGCATGAGAATGATAAAGGATAATATTTTAGCTACATGACTACAGAAGTCACATGGACCAACCCTGAATGTTTCTGATGGGGAAACAACAACATTCCAAAGAAAAGGAGAAATTAATCTAAGCCAGGACTAGAACAAAGGCAGTGGTCATTTGATATTTCCACTCAGTGGGAAGGAATGAGCAGGTTTGTCTTAAAGCTATGTGCTCCTAGCAAATATATTTTCAAAATTAGATTTATGTTGTAGAGTAATAAAAATAGCAAATGTTTTCTAAAGATGATTTATTCACTGGTAAGTTAAAGAGAGAGAAATGTCCATTGCACATATTAAAGAATGTTATTATTGAAAGCACGTGGGGCAGCTGGGGTGGGTGTGGGTGGAAATGGGCTAGGAACACTAAGAAGCTCCTCAGGAACTCCTTGGCATCTCCTCAGAACCCAAGTATCCCACCCGTTGTCAGATGCTTTTCCACTGCATGAGGTTTTTTGAACCTTTCAAAGCCCTGTGCGGTGAATAGCTGCTGTATTCCCTGGAGATTATCCCCCGGTGTCCACCTTTGAGACTCTTTCTGTGAGCCTGCTGTCCTTTTATCCATTGCGTCTCACAGGCCCTTGACGGCTAAACTGTCAAGCACACTTCCCTATCACCTTGGAGAAAACACCCAAGTCTTCCCGGAGGAATTATTTCCTCACAACGGAGTCAAATTACAGTTCAATTTTTTTCTGCTACCAACTACCAATCTTATTTCAGTTACCAAATGTCATGGAGTTCAATTTTTGTTCATGGGCAAAGGTGCTTTTCTACATAATCTCCTGCATTAGGGGATCTCAGCTGATAGAGGTAAGGATGTTGTCTTCTCCAGCTCACAGAGCTCTCGCCAATATAGGCATTTCATTAAAAAAGTGCAAAACAAGCAAAGAGAAAAAAGCTATTAATATTAACATCTTGGTGTCTGAAGATGCCCCGATTGCTGATACAGCATGTTGCATCTGGCTTATTAAATAAGAATATTTTAAGGGGACTTGTTTAAAGCACTGCAAATTGTAACCTATCTATGGAAATGCCAATTCATTCTGGGCCTGAAAATCTGTATTTTAACCTTTTCTTCCCAAACCATATGACTTTGATAGGCGGAGGTCAAGTGAATCTTACACCAACCAACATAGGAATACTCCTCCCTCTCTCTATCGGAAATTCATTAATTCTCGAAAAGTCCTGAAGAATGATGGTGATAAAATTGGAATTTAACTTTCTGTTTCTTGGTTGGAAACTGTAATAATCTTTTTACATATGGTTGTGTGTCCTACTTGTGCATTTTAGTACTGGACAAAGAAACCTGTGAATACAATGTGTTATAAATCACTTTGGAGGTCAGTGTTATAGAATGTAAGGAAATTATAGCATTATTATGATGTGCGTATTGCAAAAGCAGAGAAACTCCAAATCCTTTCAGCCACCAACATTTGCTGTATTGAAAAAGCAGAATTTCACACCAGCATTTTTGAAAACAGGCCTAGGTACACCTGGGCATGTTCATGGCACCTCTTAGGTCGATTATTTGCAGAGTAAAATCTCCTTGGGCCATGTCAGCAGCGGCTTCATCTTTCCAAGTTCAAGTTATGGTTCTTTGATGACATGCTGTTAGACAAAGAAGATAGAAAAAAAAAAAAATCCCAGTCTTTTTTCTTTACCTTTTTTCTCCGATATTATCAATATACAAAACCCAAGGCATAGAAAGGCCCCTTACATCTTTGTTAGTAAACAAACAGATCAGTTACAATCCTATTCTTTTTACAAGAAGGTGTACTCTTTCTTCTCTTCTTCCCTGACTTTCCTGTAACTTGACAACCTGATTGCGGAGGCCAATGAAAACAGCCGTGTCTCTTTCAGGGTGAGAGCATTCGTTTGGCATTTGTGCGGGTGGTATTCCTGCCCTGGGGTGTCAAGTCCTGCGGTGGGAAAGGAGGCTGCAGTCTTGAGCTGCTCAGCCATGCTTTCCTGTGAGAGCAGCTCTGACCAGCAAGTGGCCCAATTAGAACGGAAGAAAGCATTTCACCCTGGGGACACCAGCCAATGACTTTGGCTTTAATAGATTGACAGCGCAGCAAGGAGCGTTTGTAGTGGCTGAGAGGATATGGAGACAGGGTTCATGTTTCCTCAAGAAGCAAGAAATGACTCTTTTTTTTTCACTTTTGTTGGCAAGTTGTTGATCTTGAAAAACCTCATTCACAGATTATTTTTCAGCTTTTGTTGTTAATATTTAAATTATTTTGAGAGACATCACCCACATTTAATATCCTACAATATTTAAGGTACCTCCAAAATTTACTTCCAAAACTATGCATTCAGGTAGGGCATTTAAATAGTTTTATTTTGGGTTTATTCGCTCACAGCCCCAGGCCTTTGACCCTCTGCAAATGTCTTTGATGATTTTTGTTGTTCTTAGGAGGTACTTTACACATGCTCACCAACATGTTTCCCTATAGCTGGGCATCAGGGTGCCCACCTTTTCTACAGAGCCTTTCTCTTTCTATCAGACATTACTGTCAGTCTTGTCAGTTTTCAAACTCTGTCACTGACCTAGGCTTTGCCACTGACTTACTAGATCCCTCATGGATTCTGTGTCTGATCCAAAGTGGGAAGAATATCTCTCTTTCCCCCCCTCTTTTGGTGAACCCTACTTTGCCACTGGGGACAGAATCAGGTGTTTGATCCACATTTCAAATGGTCCCTCTTGAAAACTGATGTCATCATTTCTCTTGGGAAGGAGACTTTTGCTTTCTTGAAGCCCTTCTTGACCTTGCCCAGTCTACTTTTGGGCCAAAAACAGATGAGAATTGACAGATGACAACACTGAATTCCATGCCATGAAAACTCAGATGCAAGGAGAACCAGACTCCTCTAGCACAGAGGCAGACTTCAGAATCCGTTGTCTTTGTATGACTTGGGGTTTGGGACAGCAGAAGAGGAAGCACACCACTTGTCCTCTTAACCCAGGTGGATCCACCATCACCTTACAGCCTGTGGACTCCTGACAAATCAAACGTGAGAGACAAGACCAGGAGTGACAAAGACACATTTCCGCAGATCACAGGGGTCACATTCAGGCCTGTGAGAAGGGCACAGATAATCAGCAGTTTCCAGGAACCTATTAATTTTTGTTGTATTACAAATCACCCTGAAATTAGTAACAGAAAACGACCATCATTTACTTATGTCATAATTTTGCAGGTCAACAGCTTGGACTAGGCTCAGCTAGGCGGTTATTCTAGCCTTAGCTAGGCTCACTCATGTTTATGTGGTCAACTGTCAGGTTGACTAGAGGCTCAGTTAACTAGGATGACCTCCGCTAGTGTGGCTCATTTCTGTTCCATTTGATTGCTCATTCTTCATTGAGCTAGCCAGGGCTTACTTCCATGATGTCTATTAGGATTGCAAAAGAAGATGAGAAATATTTAAGACTTCTTGAGTTCTAGGCTTGGAATTGACACACCACTACTTCTACTGTATTCTGTTGACCAAGGCACATCAAAAGGCAGGTGCAAACTCAAGGGAAAGAGAAATAGTCTCCCTCTTGATGGGAGAAGGTGTGAATTCAATTATAAAGGCTTGAATTCATAGTGATTGAAGCATTGTGTCATTTTTTCCAACTTATTTCAGGGCGTGTTCTAAATAGACCTATATATATTATTTCTGCGAATTGATTTAGACATGTTCTAAATAGAGCTGCATGCATTATCTCTGTGGATTGATTTGTAAACTGAAAAACCCTCATCTTCTGTTATTTTTGTTTTGTTTGTTTGTTTTTGTTAGTGTAGCTCTGAGTATATTTCTTATCTCTTAGAGCCTAGGGAGTAATTTTGCCTAGACCTCATCTTGTAATTTACTGTGTAAAGCCACAAGGCTATAGAGATATGTTCAGAAATAAATAAGAGAAAAAATAAAGACAAAAGTAATACATTTATATTGTATACATGCAAAAGAGAGGGACATAAGGAAAAGCGTTATTTAATGGAGGAAAATATAAGAGTAAAGTTATGGGACTTTCATGTCTTATCAGAGCAAAAGAAAGAGAAATAGTTATTTGTGGCCATTTGGGGGAGTATTTACTAGTCTCTCCCAGCTTTGTTTTCTTTCCTTTCACTCCTGGAGGCTGGGGACTCTTCATGTCTTTGTTATTCCACTTTACCTGTCCTGCAGACCCTCAACTCTACATCAGGCCTATTGTCAGCTGTTTCTTATACCTGAGTTTCTAGGCACTAATGGAGGAAGTGAGATCACTGGGCAGATTGGTGTCACTGCTGAGTCCTCAGCTTTGTGTTAGAACCCTCTCATGTATAAATCACTCTCTTTCCCCCTACCAACAATCCTACATTCCCACCAGTATCCTTATTCTCTTGTCTCACCTTTCAAAGAGAATGGAATGATATCAATGGTATGCTATCAGGTAGCATGTTCTTAACCACCTTCTCTCCACTCATAAGATGATCTGAATAAGCTCAAACTCTTCCACAGTCTTGCTCATTCAGTGTAAGAAAAGTCTCCTCTTCCCTATAACAAGCAAACAATTCAAATTTTGTTTCTGCTTCATATGAGCTGCATAATGTCACTCTAAGTCTCAGCTTTTTCATGTGTAACAGAGGCATAGTTAGGTAGAGTGTGAGAATGTAATGGGACTTTCCCATTTACTGCAATGTGCTTAGTATCATATCTGGCACATAGTTATCAAGAGCTATATCTATTCACAGTACTTGGGCCCTGAATTCCACTTCTCATATTTCCAGAAATTGTACTCAATGAGTTACAGTGAGCATTTTCTATATATCAATTTTTATCTTCCTTACTGGCTCAAGTGTGCTCGGTATTTTTTCCTTCATTCTTATTTTGTGACTTTAAGTGATAAGTCATCCCTTTAGATAAGGTCAATCTATTTTTTTTAAAAAAAGGAAGTATATTTAAATTTTTAATTTCATGTATCCAATCTCTTTAGGCATTTGCTTTATCTTTCTTCTTTTCTTCACAGCCATATATGTATGATAGAGCTAGTTACATCTTTCCTTTCTAATTCTTTAAGTATAAACTTATAATCTATAAGTAATATTAGTCAGCTTTATTCCAGATGGAATACTCCAAATTCAGTGGCTCCCACATGTAGGGTATGAGCCTTCTCATGGCAGAAGGAAAGAGTAGGAGGCTAAGCTGAATCACAGAACTGCATGTACAATTTTTGTTTGGGTCTGACAAGCAACACATCAGCTCACATTTCACTGACAAAACCAAGTCATATGATTTGATTGAAGTCAGTAAGATGGGAAGTATAATTCTAACCATAGAAAATAAATAAGCAATGGGGGTGGTAGCTAATGTTCAATGTTCAGTAGTACAATTTATCATGTCAGTCTACTAAAATATGGTCTTGATCTGTATCTAAATGATCACCTATTGACTAAATTGCAGGGCTGGTAGTGGTGAGCCCACTTGGATTTCAGTCCTCGCAACACCAGTTATTTAGTGTAATTTTATCCTCAGTAAGTCTCAGTTTCCCTATTTATAAATGGGGTTATAGTTTCCAGTTAATGAACAACTACTTTGGAGTGTTGAAATATTATATTTAAAGCACTTACATAAATGTTAACATTGATCATATAGATCAGTGTTATCACCAGTTCCACTATCCTGTAGCAGGGACCGATACGAGTTATTTTGAAATGACAGCTGAAAACTGTTTCAACATTGGAGGAGAAGGGGGAATGGAAGCTGAAATTCACCTTTGAGAAGGAAAAGAGAGTGTTACCTTTGTTTTGAGAAGGACTGCTTGGAGATCCTTTTGCATTAACAGATATGAAATCTCAGACACACTGAGATGTTTGCTATTAGAATACTGTAAGTTAATATAAACAAATTATTCTTTTTCTTGTGGGCAGTGGGTATCATTGTAGAAATTAATATAACATTAACTGAATGTTTTTTACTGCTTCTTCTTGATTGTTCATATAGAGAGTAAGAGGTCCAGGACTTATGAAAAAAGAGAGAAAAAAGAAAAATTATGATCATTGTTTTATGTATTGTTTACTAATTCTTTCATGTATTCATTCATTCATTCAATAGGTATTTACAGTGCACTGTGCTAGATTCTGGGATTATAATAATGTACAACCCTCCAGATATGGTCCCTGCCTTCTTGAACCCTTCCGATTTACCTCTGCTTGGAGAGGAAGCAAATTAGAGCATTGACCATAGTAAACACAGTGGCTCAGAGAGAGCTGCATATGGTAGAAGCCAGGACAGCAGTCTGGCGGGAGAGATGACTGATGGTAGTCAGACATGAATTGTGGTGTGTGCTGGAACCTACTGGGGCCTCTCAAAGCAACTGCAACAACAGGAACCACAATTTAAGGTACAGGACACAGAACTGGATAATGATTTGGACCTTTATCATTTGTATAGTAAAGGAAAGGGTGATGCAGAAACTTATAGCTATATACTTACTTGTTTACTTTCCTTTCCTCCTCCCATTCCCCATCCTCCCACCTCAATTATGAGATTTGAGACAATATCTTTCATTTCTTTTGTTATAATGTCCTAATATCTAACATAGTGCATGGGCATAATATGTGTTGGAAAATTGTTTTTTCTAAGAACAAATACATAAAATCACCTGGTCCAAAGCTTTTATCTAGCTCCTGGATCTCTTTAAATATCAAAGAGTTTGGGGAATTTAGAAAAGGACATACTGTGAAGTTGAGACTTAAACATGTGGCAAGAATTTGAATGTCTGAAGTGAAAGGGATGGACAAGTGGTGGAGTCCTTGAACATGCAGAGGAGCTTTATAGGCCATACTAGAGGCCCAGTGCACGGTTAAATTGTGCACATGTAGGGTCCCCTAGGCCTAGCCTTCCATCAGGGCCATGTCCACCACCCCCACGACGCCTCTCATGCTCTGCGGATGCTGCTGGTGCCCCACGATGCTCCACCAACACTGCTCGTGCTTGGGTGGTTCGGGGGGGAGGGCCTGAGAGGTGCTCCATGCACCTCATGGTGACCAGTCATTTGGTCGTTATGGTGTTACGGCCACTGGCCTTTTATGATATAGACTAGAGGCCTGGTGCACGAAATTCGTGCACTCAGGGGTGGTCCCTCAGCCCAGCCTATGCCCTCTCACAATCCAGGACCCCTCAGGGGATGTCCGACTGATGGCTTAGTACCACTCAGCCTAAGCCAGCAGTCGCAGTCAGACATCCTTAGCGCTACTGCGGAGGCGGGAGAGGCTCCCATCACTGCTGCTGCACTCACCAGCTGTGAGCCCGGCTACTGGCTGAACTGTGCTCCCCCTGTGGGAACGCACTGACCACCAGGGGGCAGCTCCTGCGTTGAGCATCTGCCCCCTGGTGGTCAGTGCATGTCATAGCCACCAGTCATTCTGCTGTTGATGTGCATATTAGCCTTTTATTATATAGGATGCTTTTCCCATAACAGAATCTTTCTCAACAGCAATAGCTATCACTTACTGAGAATTACCTTGTGGAAGTCACTGCTCTAGATATTTGACCTTCTTTCACTACTTGGGTGTGAACTGTGCTAGAGGATGGTTGTGATATCATGTGACAGAGCACAAGAAGCTACAACTACTCAAGTGAGAGTCAAAGGAGTAGATCTTCCTGTCCCTTTTCCTGGAAAGCTATTTTGTAATGATTTTAGGTAAACAGACTTTGTTTCCCAAATTTTGGTTAAGAGGAGCCAACATATAAACTGACGCTACATTTAAATGGAATAGAATACATATTGTCCTTGATGGGGTCCAGAATTTGATAGGATGCAATTGTCAAAACTTATAGACACTAAAAAGAAATTGTACTCATTTTCTTTGGGGGAAAAAGAGTGAGAGGGAAGAAGGCATAGGAAGGGATATTCAATGACCTCTGGTTTGGAAAGGTAACTAGCTTATGCTTCCTGTGGGGCTGCTCCAGGAAGAGGAGGCTCTGTCTCTACAGTAGATTATCTCAAATGTTCCCTTTGCCTGTTCTGGGGGATCTGCACTTGGGCATTTGTGTGCATTTGTAGAGTGATGGAGGTTGTATTTATTTCTATTTTTATGATATTTATAGCTGGTACACACCATGTCTAATCCTGGAATTTATGGATTTTGGCTGACACATCAGTTCAGATGTTATCTCCTAGACATAAGCCCTGAGATCATGAAGCATGATGTAGTATTACAAGGCAGCAATTATTTACTCAACCATTTACAATTGTTTTCTCAGGAGGTGGCCTCTTTGTCTCTCAAGGAAATGACAAAACATCAATGAGGTTTCAGTTCAGGGGCTCGGAAGAAACTTGGAATCTAACACTCACTAACTGACAGGGATATTTTAAGCTGAGACTCAAATCAGAGATTCTCCTGAGGTAGTTCGGATGCTTTGTTTAACAAAAGCAAACTATGAGCCCAAATTATTCATTACCATATTCATAAGTAGGCTATTTAGTAAGACAGTATGGAGATAATAACAAAAACAAATATTGAATAAAGCTCTTTCCATGTCAATCTTTCCAGCATATACGGTGTATTAACTCATTGTTAGTCTGGAATCAATAGCTTAAAATTAATGAGCAATTCTCTTGATTGCCAGATAAGAGACTTAAGAAATTGGAACTATGTAGCCAGATTTCCCATGAGAGCTCTTCCTGTAGGAAAATGCTGGATAAAAAAATGTTGAATTAAAATTCATTTTAAGTGGATTTGAACGTTCAAAATATATCCTATATGGTTCTCTTACTTAAATGTAATAACTCGTACTAAATGAAGGTATTATCATTATTTGCCAGTATCTTTCCATTCTCTATTTTTTTCTTATCTCTCATATCTTATGATATTGCAGTTAGAATCTGAAGACAACTTGCAAGTAATAATCTGGCTTGCACTTGCCTTTTTTATTCTCTTGAGTTTATATTCTCCTTTGTGTTTCAGATTCTTTGAGTAATTTCTGCGCCTACACTACTGCCATTTATAACTATCCAAACAGAAATGTTTCAAAACAGCTGAACTTGTTTCTCCTTGGTGAGGGAACTCAGAAACATTTGTTCAAATGGTAAATTAAGATCTGCTGGGAAAAGAAAGTATGCTCCTAGTTCTTTGGAGAGAGCCGATGGCACTCAGTCAAAAGAAAACTATTCGTCCTTGATTATAAAATGAGGAATGGGGAGAGGCAGGTCTACCATGCTGCTAAGGATACTCCTGGGAGGGACACTGAAATGCATTTTCAAGCACTTGACTTTTTATTCTTATTCTTAGAGATGGCTCTCTAAATTGTCGGAGCCACACAAAACCTGGATCCACCTCTAGAAGCGGTTTTTGAATTATCAGTGTTCTAAAAAAAAAAAAGAAAAAAAAATCTCAGAGTTGAACTGATTGGGGTGAGGAGGCCAGATGAACTCGTGCCAAGTTCTAAAGTCCTGGATATATGCAGATACATTTACAACATTACAAAGCTCTCATTCCATTAACATTTACTTTATACATGGATATTTAAATATACATAAAAAGCCTTCTTCTGAAGTAATTTAAATATCCTCATTTTTTTAATATGGTGAGTTTTATTTGTCAAGCCTTTTATTTATAGTTGTCAAGGGAAAGTTAAGTGCCAAGAATCTGAGCCTATGGAGTCTGTATTGAAGACTGTTCTAACATACTTCTCAAAGGTATCTTCATTTTCATTTTTTAAAATGTATTTTATTTTTAATTTATTTATTATTCACAGTTATGGAGTGCATGCGTGGGTTCCAATGGGCATTAATTATATCAAATATGGATTAAATATTAGTAAAAACAAGTCATAATTAGTGAGCCTATTTCTTACAATTCCCCCCTTTTTTTTTCAAAAAATTATCAGAGACTACAGTCTTTAAAGTGAGGCTCAAGTTATATCATCATCATCATCATCATCACTGTTGTTACTGCTATTAATTGTGTAGTTTCTGCTTTTTAGTAGTAATTTCCCCCGTTACTTGTTATTGTAGTAAAAATACACATAACATAAAATTTATTATGTTAACCATTTTTAACTATACAGTTTAGTGCTATTAAGTACATTCATGTTGTAAAACTATTACAACCGTCTATCGCCAGAACTCGTTTTCACTAGCATAACTAAAACTCTGTACCCATTCAACAATAACATCCATGATCCATTCACTTTCTTTGTTTTTTCTTCTTTAAAAAATTATCCCCCTTTCTCTTCTCTGTTAATATGGGTTACAGTTTTGTGGATTGTTTTTTTATTCCACACATAAGTGAGATCATGTAATAGTTGTCTTTTTATCTGACTTATTTCACACACACACATGTGCATGTGAAAGCACACACACACGCACACACATGCACACGCATGCACGCCCAGAACACACACATCACACTTTCTTTATTCCATTCATTCATTGATGTACATTTAGCTTGTTTTCATATCTTGCCATTTTATAAATAATGCTGTAATGATCGGAGGGGGGGGCTGTGTGCAAATATCTCTTTGAGATAGTGATTTTATTTCTTTTGGATGTATACTCAGATATGGGGTTGCTGAATCATATAGTAATTCTAAGTTCTATTTTTAATTTTTTTTAGAAACCTCCATACTGTTTCTCATAGTGCCAATTTACATTACTGCCAACAGTACACAGGGGTTTCCTTTTCTCCTCATCCCTGCCAATACTTATAGTCTTGATCTTTTGATGACTGTCATTCTAACAGATAGGGGGCAATATCTCATTGTGATTTTAATTTGCATTTTCCTGATGATTAGTGATGTTGACCATCTTGTTATATAACTGTTGGCCATGTATATGTCTTCCTTGAAAAAATGTTTACTGAGGTTTTTTGCCCATTTTTTATTTTTATATATTTTTTGCTATTGAGTTGTAAGAGTTCCTTCTATAGTTGGGATATTAACCCTTTATCAGATATGATTAGCAAATATTTTCTCTCATCCTGCTGGTTCCTTTTTCATTTTGTTAATTATTTCTTTTGCTGTATAGACAACTCTTAGTTTGATGCAGTCCCACTCGTTTATTTTCTCTTTTGTTGCTTGTGCTTTTGGTGTCAAATCCAAAAAAAAAATAATCGCCAAGACTATGTCAAGGATCTTTTCCCCTACGTTTTTTTCTAAGAGTTTTATAGTTTCAGGTTTTATGTTTAAGTCTGTAATCCATTTTGAGTTGATTTTTCTGTATGGTGTAAGATAAAGGTCCTATTTTATTCTTTCACATGTGGTTATTCAGTTTTTCCAGCACCATTTATTGAAGAGATTATTCTTTCCCCATTGTGTATGCTTGGTGCCTTTGTCAAAAATTATATGTTGACCATATATATGTGTGTTTATTTCTGGACTCACTATTCTGTTCTATTTATCTATATATTAATTTTTATGCCAATATCATTTTGTTTTGATTATTACAGCTTTGTAATATAGTTTAAAATCAGGGAGTGTGAAGCCTCCAGCTTTTCTTGTTCAATTATTCTAGCTATACAGAGTCTTATTGGTCCATACAAATTTTAGGCTTGATTTTTCTATTTCTGTGAAATTACCATTGGAATTTCAATAGGAATTTCCTTGAATCTATAGATTTGTTTTGGGTAGAATGGATATTTTAACAATATTAATTATTCCAATCTATGAGCACTGAATAGCTTTCCATTTATTTGTCTCTTGTTTAATTTCTTTCTTCTGAGTTTTATAGTTTTCAGTGTACAGATCTTTCACCTCCTTGATTAAATTTATTACTAAGTATTTTATTGTTTTTGATGCTATTGTAAATGGGATTGTTTTCTTAATTTCTTTTTTGGATAGTTTGTTATTAGTTTATAGAAACACAACTGGTTATTGTGTATTGACTTTGTATTCTGCAACAAAGTTTACTTATTATTTTTAACAGTTTTTTAGTAGATTCCTTACAGGGTTTTCTCCATGTAAGATCATGCCATCTGCAAACAGATACAATTTTATTTCCTCACTTTTGATTTGGATGACCTTTATTTCTTTCTCTTGGCTAATTGCTTTGGCTAGGACTTCTAATACTATGCTTGGATAGGAGTGGGCACAAATGTCTTGTTCCTAATCTCAGAAAAAGCTTTCAGCTTTTCACCACTGAGTATGATATTAGCTATGGGCTTTTCATATATACAACCTATATTATATTGATTTCTCCTGTATGTATTTTGTTGAGAGTTGTTTTATTTTAATGAAAGTATGTTAAATTTTGTCAAATGTGTTTTCTGCATCTATTGAGAGGATTATATTATTTTTATCTTTTATTGTTAATGTGGTACATTACATTTATTGATTTGTATATGTTGGACTATAACTGCATCATAGGAACAAATCCTACTTGATTGTGGTGTATAATTCTCTTAATCTGTTGTTGAGATCAGTTTTATGCATTTGTTGAAAATTTTTACACTTATGTTCATTAGAGATTAGCCTGCAATCTTCTCTTTTTATGTAATGTCCTTGTCTGGCTTTGGTATTAGAATAATGCTGATTTTATAAAATGAGTATGGAAATGCTCTTTCCTCATGAGTTTTCTGGAAAGTTTGAGAAGAATTGATATTAATTCTTTTTTAAAAGTTTGTTAGAATTCATCAGTGAAGTTATCTGGTTCTGGGCTTTTCTTTTTTGGGAAATATTTGATTACTGATTCAATTTCTTTACTCTTTTAGGTCTTTTAAGGTGTTCTATCCTATATAATAATAGCCTATATGCTAAATGTCCGACCATTCGACCATATGACCAGTATCTATGACACGCACTGACCACCAGGGGGCAGATGCTCCAACCGGTAGGTTAGCTTGCTGCTGGGGTCCAGCCGACCGGGACTGGGTGAGATGGGCTGGACATGCCCTGGAGCCCTTCTGCAGTCCCTCCCCAGCCCTGATCATGCACCGGTGGGGTCTCTTGGGCTGGCCTGTACCCTCTTGCAGTCCGGGACCCCTCAGGGGATGTCGGAGAGCCGGTTTCAGCCCGATCCCTGCAGGATCCGTGCACCGGGCCTCTAGTTTATTCATAATTCAATCTTAGTAAGTTGTATATTTCTAGAAATTTATTCATTTCTTCTAGGTTATCCAATTTGTTGGTGTATAATTGTTCATTGCAGTCTCTTATGATATTTGTATTTGTTTAAAAAAAATAAGGCTATTTCATATATTTAAAAAAGCATTTTGCCTTTATACATTTCAGCCTCAATGTGAAATGAAAGAAAATTAAGGTTGAAAGAAGGAGAAATAAAGTGTAACCATGAAGAGCTCATTACACCCTAGCCAGTTTGGCTCAGTAGATAGAGCCTTGGCCTGAAATCTGAAGGGTCCTGGGCTTGATTCCGGTCAAGGGCATATCCGTACCTCAGTTGCATGCTCCTCCCTGGCCCAGGCCCTGGTCAGGGCCTGTGCAGGAGGCAACCAATCAATGTGTTTCTCTCACATCAATGTTTCTATCTTTCCCTCTCTCTTCCACTCTCTCTAAAAGCAATGGATGCCTCCGTTTCTTTTAGTTCCTTTTCTGGCAATTCCTCCTTTCCTTTCCTTTCCTTTCCTTTCCTTTCCTTTCCTTTCCTTTCCTTTCCTTTCCTTTCCTTTCCTTTCCTTTCCTTTCCTTTCCTTTCCTTTCCTTTCCTTTCCTTTCCTTTCCTTTCCCTTCCCTTCCCTTCCCTTCCCTTCCCTTCCCTTCCCTTCCCTTCCCTTCCCTTCCCTTCCCTTCCCTTCCCTTCCCTTCCCTTCCCTTCCCTTCCCTTCCTTTGGGGGTTCTTTGTCTTCCCATTTTTGGTCTCACAGAAGGGTCCAGGTGTGGAGTCACGTAGGGCCTGTGGCTGAAGCGGTGGGCTTGGGGGGAGGGTCATGCACTCCAAGACTCATTTGGAAACAACCTAAGTGCCCATCAGCAGATGAATGAATTAAAAACTGTAGTACATCTACACAATGGAATACTACCCTGCTATAAAAAAGAAAGAACTCTTACCATTTGCAACAGCATGGATGGACCTGGAGAGCATTATGCTAAGTGAAATAAGTCAGTCAGAGAAAGATTAAATATCACATGATTTCACTCATTTGTGGAATATAAAGAACAACATAAACTGATGAACAAAAATAGATCCAGAGACAGAGAAACATTGAACAGACTGTCAAACCTCAGAGGGAAGACAGGGGAGGATTGAGGCGGGGGCAGGGGGGTAAGAGATCAACCAAAGGACTTGTATGCATGCATATAAGCATAACCAATGGACACAGACACTAGAGGGGGCGGTGAGGGCATGTACTGGGGGTGGGATTGGCTGGGAAGAGGTCAGTGGGGAAACAGGACACATATGTAATACTTTAAACAATAAAGGATTTTTAAAAAAGAATTAAAATAGTGATATAACCACATCTAAGGAAGAAATTTGTAAAATTACCAGTTAATTTTACAAATTTACCAGAAACAAGAGGAAATTGTCTTGCTGCCCTTTACCATCAAGGAGTATTTCTTTGTTGTTGGAAGATCTTGTCTAGTTCATTTATTTTCTCTCCCTATAACTGGTGTAAAAAGTTAGACATATTAAACATGCATTGTGTTTGGGAACTTGCAAACAAATGCTGGTATTTATAGCATTCTATTTCAATTTTCCTGATTGTTCAGCATAATTAAAATAAAGCCCTCAAACACAAACAGCTTGTCAAACACTCTGGAAGCTTCTCCTGACTCAGGCCTTCAGTGGCAAGAACACATTATAAACACTATGGGAGCTCTCCATTTAAGGGAATATGTGCTCCAGGAAAGTTAACCTTAAAAAATCTTTAAATAAATTGAATTGTGCTTTCCCCTGGACTTTGTATTTCCACAAAGGAAATATGTAGGATCTCTACAAAATAGTAATGACTAGGATGATTATGGTGCTCACATGGCAGCTTTTGGTGGGGTTAGCAGTCAAAGTGTCATGGATTACTTCATACTGAAATGACACGTAGGAATTTAAACTGTTTCAGGGCCTTCTAACCTCCAAGGAAGCAAAGGACTTACGAAATGATGCATTTTCTGGACATATCTGAACCTTTTTTTTTTAATATATTTTATTGATTTTTTAGAGAGAGGAAGAGAGAGGGATAGAGAGTTAGAAACATCGATGATAGAGAAACATCGATCAGCTGCCTCTTGCACAACCCCTACTGGGGATGTGCCTGCAACCAAGGTACATGCCCTTGACCGGAATCGAACCTGGGACCTTTCAGTCCACAGGCCGACGCTCTATCTACTGAGCCAAACCGGTTTCGGCCATATCTGAACCTTTTTGCCATGAAGTTCTAGGTACTAGTCTTCTTAACTGAAGTGGCTTATAGTAGCTGCTTACAACAGGCTCTACTGATTGCTTCTGGCACCACTGATAAAATCTTGAATAAATGAGTTGTTCCAGTTGGCACTATGGTTGCCAAGATTCTCAGCGAAAGGTCCTGCAAAAGCCACTAACAAAATTACCTACTTGAGGGTACCAGAAGGAACCACCATTGGAAGTAGCAGCAGGACTAGCAGGGAGGTGGGTGTGTCTTCATTCTCTGATATCCCAGTGTAAGTAATTTTAATCTGAGTGGAAAGGGAAAAAAACTGTGGTCTTCCAATGTTTTCTCACAAGAAAGTCTGACTAGCTTCCTATCAGAAAAGCTAATAAAATGTTCATGTTCATAAATTTTGGGAAGATGATAAGATAGACATTGGAACTAAACTTTTTTATCTCTTGTAATCTTTGTGGAGTACATAATCTTGGAAAGAATTAATAAAACATTGAATAATAAAGGATATATAAGCTACAGATAATAAACACAGATGCTAGAAATATTGAGAATGGGTTAGCTAACAATAAATTGATTTTGTTGTTATTTTCAATTGATTGGGCCAGAACCTAACTTCTTATGAATGTTTCTTAAAAAAATTACCAGAGAAAAATAGAATAAAATCAATATTCTGTTCACTTGTCACAAATAATTTTATTACCTTAAGTTGCTAATACCATTTATCTCAAAGAGGTGAGTGGATATCCATGAAAGGTGTGATTTGTCAGTGACAGAATATAGCCATAAAGCTGACTTTTCTATTTGAGGTAAGATTCCAAAATGCTGAAATAGACTACAATAAAATGTGCTTAGTTCCTAGAAAGCTATGCAGTTCGTGAGACTTTATGCACAGTACATATGTTTTTCTCCTCAAACTTGATGCTCAACTAGTTTTCACTAGTGTACAAGATGGCATTGTTTCATGGGTACCAAGGAGTGGCAGATGCTAGTAATGTGGTTGGCTGCCTGACTGGTTCTAACATCTTCTCAGGTTAATGAGTTCTTTATGGTTACATTTTATTCCCCCACCTTTCACCCTGAGTTGTCTTTCATTTCCACATTCATGCTGAAACTTACAAAGGTAAAAAAAAAAAATTAAAGTGGGTTTGCATTGCAGTTAGAATGAAATGTGAACCCCTAATTTTCAGCCACAAGGTCCCAGTTGAAATGTCTTCCCAATTAAGATTATGTGTGATGGACAATTTTCATTTACTTCTTTAGATTCAGATATTTGAGTGGGAGCAAAATGAGGTCACGGCATTTACACACTCACCCCTCTGCCTGCAGTTGCAACAGCTCCTTTCATGTGGACAACTCCACAGTCTCATAACTGCACGCTCCCCTGCCCCTTCAGGCCCCAAATTGAAATGGCTCGCAAGAGTTGTTAGCTCAGGAACAGGGGATTGGGGCATGCGTGGGGAGAGGGGTGGGATGGGAATGGGGGGATGAGGACAAATATGTGACACCTTAATCAATAAAGAAATTTAAAAAAAAAAAAAAAAAACAAGAGTTGTTAGCTCAGGAGGAACTACATCTTTCCTCATTTGTTTCCTTTTATCTTGGTCATGCCTATGGAAGTAGTCCTTTATTAAACTTTTCACAGATTAGCCCAATTGTATGTGCCATCTCTGTTAGGAACGTTGTTGATAAAGTATCTGGCAGTAGAGGTAGCCTGAAAGATTGGTTCTTGGATTGGATAGCTCCATATATTTGTGGTACACATAGATTTTATTTTGGTAGGAAGAAAAAGGACATTAGTAATCCATGGCTTACCGCATCTATATGGTTACTTAAAATTTCACTAATGTGGCATAGGCTTAAATACAAGTAGAAAGCAAGGGAGTGGAAGATGAAGTGCTATGGCCCTTGGTCCTATAGTAGCAGTGATGACTATAAAGACTGTGGATCACCTGGGTGTTTCTGAAGGCCCTGGGGATCATACAAGGTGAAGGGTCAAACTCAGAGTCATAAAACTACAGCTCAGATTATGAGATAGAAATCAGAAACCTTCAAGGGCAGCTTTGAAGGGTACCTCCCTACCCCATAGGAGGAAATAATGACTTCCCTTGAATGAAACTTTTAATGACTGCTGCTGGGTGAGATATCCCACAAAGAAGTGCCAGTTTTCCTTATTACCCACTGCCACTATCCTTCATGGCTCTTCTGCCAATAATGAATTGGTTCCCAATATGGACCAGATGAAGACATGCAAGAGTATAGCCTTCATATACTATACTCTGGAAGAGTATAGTGTGTAGACCGAAAGGGTTGCAGAACAACACCAGTATGTAATGACAGGAATTAGGAGCATGAGCATGTATAATTAAAGTGTAGATATAATGAGTGCTATTTGATTGGGCAAAAATTATTGATTTGCACGTACCCACAAAAGTTACAGAATTTAATATGTTGGTTTAAGCACCTAGGAATTATTTTAATTAATTAGGTTGACTATAGGCTAGAATCATTGGTGGCCTACCATAAAAAACATTTAATGCTCATTAGATTCCACATATGAGTGAAATCATATGGTACTTGTCTTTCTCTGACTGGCTTATTTCACTTAGCATAATGCTCTCCAGGTCCCAGCAGGGTGATTACCAGAGGGGAAAGGGGTTGAGAGGAGGTAGAAGAGAGAATAAGAGGGATAAATGGTGATGGAATGAGACTTGACTTGGGGTGGTGAACAAACAGTACAATATAGTACAGTTGATGTATCATAGAATTGTACACCTGAAACCTATATAATTTTATTAACCAACATCACCCCAATAAATTTTTAAAAATGAAATTTCTGCCCTAACTGGTTTGGCTCAATGGATAAAGCATTGGCCTGCGGACTGAAAGGTCCTGGGTTTGATTCCGGTCAAGGGCACATGCCTGGGTTGCAGTGTGGGGCATGCAGGAGGCAGCCAACCAATGGTTCTCTCTCATCATTGATGTTTCTATCTTTCTTTCCCTCTCCCTTCCTCTCTGAAATCAATAAAATATATTTAAGCATAAAAAAATTAAAAAAAAATGAAATTTCTTTTAAAAATTATAAAATCTCAATGCTGGAATTTTCTTTCCATACTGCAGAAGAAAGAGTTAAAAGGCCCAAGGAGATAGCAATATTAAATTCACTTCATATTGCAAACTGCTTAGATACTTCTCTAACCATACCTGTCGTGAGGGGACATTTCTCAGCAAGGTATTAAAAAAATGCCTTGGTGAGGAGTCACTAATGTTTTTGAAAAACTGTGGTGGCTGTACTCTGTAGTCTGAACAGCATGGTGGGGATGCTCATTAGCTCATTGTTATTAACTAGATAAATCTCAACTTGGGGCTTTGTGTATTTCAGTAATAGCTAAGCATTAACGCTCTAAATGACAGAATTAAAGAGCAGAGAATAAAACCCCACTTTCAATATCTCAGCATCCTAGTTTACTCACTCTCATTTAACATAAGGTTGTGAATCAAAAGCCTTGGAAATAAAAAAAATATATTTTTTATTGATTTTAAACTATTTGGTTTTCTTTTCATGTCTTTTTAGTTATAGTAATTCAAAATTTTGTTTGCTGTTTGCTTTTCAGCCCTTAAGCTTTTTCTTAAAAATAATTCAATTTATAAAATTTGTATTATATAAACATATAAATTATATACTAATTACAAAATATATAATTTATACATTAATATAATTTATATATTAATATAAATGTACTCAGTTGAGTTAAAAGAGGAATGTAGATAAGCATGCGGGAAAGATTAAGAAGGTTTGCTCTGTAGAGCATGACTAGAAATCCACTGGTCAACTAGTCAAGGTGATTGGCTTATTACTTTTAGAATTGTCCTTTCCCTTTCTAAAAGAAAGGTGATGAGTTATTGCTATCAGAGACACTGTGTCCTCCAAGAAACTCATAAATAATATTTAGTGGCTCAGTAATTGCTTCAGTCAGTTCCTTAAGTACCTTGGGATGTATGTTATTAGGATCAGATAATTGGATGGCATCCAGTTTTTTAAAAAATGTAATCTTTGATATGTAACTGTCCTGTTTTTAACACCCTATCACATATCTGGTTATAGACTAGCACTGGAAATGAAAGGACATTTGCTTTGTTAGTGTCATTGGTGGATATGTTTTTCTTTTACTATAGGCCTAGTAAAATAAAAGTAAGTTTCAAGTTATTTTTCAGGATTTCTAGGAAAAGCAAACATGCATGTTAAAAAAACTACTTATAATATGAATTATGAAAAAGATTAATGTAATTTATCAAATATGTTAGTGAGTTTTTTTCATGACAATAGATTTTAATTCATAGGAAAATTCTTACCAGCTTGGTTGAAATCGAGTTTTCAGAACAGCAATAACAACAAAACTGATGATTAATAGTTGTTGAGCTTCATGTACTAGGTCCTGTGTGTTAGCTACTTTATATGGATGATCTCATTGAAACCTCAGATTAAATTATTATCTATGTGGTATCATGCACAATTTCACAACAGAGGAAACTAGACTTAGAGAAGTTAAGTAAATTACCCATGGTCATACAGGGTAGTGAAATTGGCTAAGTTGTTATATGCCATTGAATCACGGTGACCCTATGAATGAATGACTGTACTGTTTGGGATAGTACAGTCTACAATGTACTATCCCAAACAGCTCTGCTCAACTTTTTTAGACACATCCTTATGGCTTAGACAGGATTGAAACCCAGGCAATATTTAAATGCATAGTCTATGCTAAACTGTCTCACCATTGATGGTACTTATCTCTAATTATGATGCTGGGGACATCAGAACTAGGAAAAACTGGCAGTTAATATTCTAAAAGAAGTGTAAAATTAGGCATGAAAGGAAATTTAGAATCCATCTAGTCAAGCATCTTATTTTAATGATAAAGAACATGAGGCCCAAATAGTATCATATAGAACCACAATGCCTGGGTTCACCTCTTACGCAGTAAGGGAATTTAGGCCTCTTGGTTCCTCAGTTTTCTGCTTTGTAAAATGGGAATGATAATAATAGAACCTGCCTCACAGAGTCACTCCATGTTATATGTATCTTACTTTCCCTCTTTCTAAAATTTAAGAATACGAGAATTCACGAAGTCTAAGAGAGGGGTGACTAGCAGTTATCTACATAAGTCACTTTATATTCTAATTCCAAGAAATGTTAGGATAAAAAGTAAGGAAGCATATGGCTAGGAACACATGTAGCAAAATAAAAATTTAAAATTATTAACACGGTGAAGTTATATATTTTTTGTTTTCTTGGAGCTAATTTATAGAGAGGAGGAGATTTACTCTGATTATCAGGATGCACCACATGAAAAGTAACAGAAAACCCACCCAACATTTGTTTTTCTAAACTAAACAGCTATTACTTTGTTTAAAAAGAGATGCTGAATAAACAGTGTTGGCATTGGTTTGCCTGCTTAATCATGTCAAGATGGCTGTCTTGAAATTGTATTGACTTTCCTCTCCTGCTCTCAAGATGGTTACTGTAGGTCCAGAAATCATGACCGTGGTTAAGACATGAAGAAAGAGGGAAGTGATGGACCCAGCCTCCTCTGTCCCTTTTATTAGGATGAGCAAAAGCCTTCTAAGAAAACCTCAGCACACTTGTGCCAATATCTCATTTACCAGAGCCAGGGCCATTATGTTTTCAACTGGTTTTTCAGTAAAGGCAGGCAATTGAGGGTAGAATTGGGAATAAATTTTGACTAGTTAACAGTATTATTTAGATTGATAATTATTACCCATTGACCACATTTATTTTCTGGGATTACATATTAATGAAAATGGGGGAAAAATTGCTGTTTACAGAGTAACTATTAAGTTCTAGGCTGTCTGTTAGATAATTTATGGTAATTATTTTATTTAATTTTTAAAGCACCTTTGATAAAAGAGATAAACTAAAGTTCAGAAAGGTGAAGCCTATTGAAAACATCTTATATATGATGTTCTTTGAATCTAGGTCTGACCTACTCAAAAGTCTATTTTTCTAATTGGTACATGAAAACGTGAAGAGAGCTGCAGAATAATAAACACAAGGTAGTGAATACTTACTCAATGCCCAGCATCACAAAAGCTAACACATTTTAAAATAGATTATCATATTTATCCTCACAGCAATCCTGTGAGGTATTTTATCCCTATTTTATAGATGGGTAAATGGAGTTGAGGAAGTTGCCTAGCTTGTTGAAGTTTATTCAGATAAAAATTTGAGGCTGGGGTTGGTATCTAGGTTTCATCTAAATTCAAATAATTTGCTCCCAACCACTAAGGCAGATTTCAATTTGTCATCTATGTTTAGGAGCCAATTATCTAACCCCCCATTTTAACATGAGATGGTTCTAGAAGTATGCAGAGTATAATAACCAGATAGGTGTTACAAATGTACACTAGGGTTTTCCCCTACTTACCTGGTAGAAATGTCAGCCAAAATTCCAAGGGAATGGTTTCAGAAGATGTAAGTACTCTATCTTACTTGATGGTTTGAAATAGCTTAATGTTAGAAAAGACAGTTAAATAGAGGAAGTTGCTAGAAGCAACTACAGTATCATTTTTTCTTTATTTAAAGCTTTTTTTTTTAAATGCAAATAAAACAATAGAAAAAATCACACACACACAAAAAAAACCCCACAACACCTGAAGACCACTATTTCTTCAGAGTTGAGTATTAGCTTTAACATTCTCTGGTGTATTAGAACATTCCAGAACCAGAGGCTTTATGGAAGTGAGGAAAAGGCATTGTCTTTGTTAATGATCAGATGATGATATACCTGTAGCAGGAGGCTTAGAATGGTCACTGTGTAGGGATGAAAGAATGAGAATGGATTTTCCTCCATATAACTTCTCTTTAAATTAAAGATGCTTCAAAGGCCTAAATCCCTTAAAAGGCAGTCATGAAGGGTTTCAGAAGGAGATGTTTTAGAACAGTTCACTGAGCATAAATACAACATTTGCCCATGGATGTCAAATACACAGGAAAAAGCATCTATAATAGCTGACAGCAACCACCAAAGGAAAAATAAAATAAAATAAAAACACAGGTGTGAGATTTTATTGCCAGCAAAACTATAATGAGTTTAGGAAATGAATTCTTACCTCAAGTGTCTGGCTTGAACATATGAATAATCTTATATCTCAAGGCATCTGTCAGTGGATCTGTTCAATACTCTTCTGGCCCATGCTTATGAGTGAACTTGCCCCATTAATGACCAGGAAAAGTGACTTCACATAACACTAATGCCAAAAAGGGGATAATTAGGCATTTCATCTCTCTGGTTCCCTTTAGCTTAATAACCATTCCTTTCTGTGTAGCTTGAAGCTATAAATACATAACATTATGTTATAATTTTTAACATAGTTTTTTTTTCCTTTTGCTACAAAACAAACACATTTGTATTAAATCGTTGTGTTTTTCAGAACAATTCAGATATTTCAAACTTGATTCTGAGTTTTTAATCATAGCATGACTTCTTTATTCTAATGATAATTATTAAAAAAATTGTCACAACTGACATTTATTGAGTTATTTCTAAATGCTAGACTCTATAAATATTTCATAAGCCTAATCTCTCTTGATCTTCTCAGCAACCTTCTAGAATATGTGGTGTTATTATTTTTTATTTTGCAAATGAGAAAATGATCCCCAGAGAGATATCACACAGCTTATAAGTAGAAAATTTATCTGAGGCCAGAACCTCAACATACAAGACAATGCTAGAGAAATCTAAATTGTACAGCTATCTAAATGTAAAACTCCCATTTTAAAACATAAAGCTACATTGAATTATAACAGAAAGTGGAAATAATTATGTATATTGCTCTCACAGTTCATAGTAATCAATGCCTTTTTCATAGCTTGTGCTCCAGTACATGTGAATGTACATGGTGAATGATTAAATGAAACAGTAGTAAAATATAGAGAAATACTAAAGCTTGAGTATTTTTAAAATAATTTTATTTCTTTATTATTTTTAATCATATTCAAAGTATTGAAGTGTGGATATTTGCTGGTACTGTGTGGTGCGTGCGATTTCAATGTTTTGCATTCTTGATGGTTTATACATGGATCATTGGTGCTCCATGTTATTTTTTATATTGAAAATATATAATATTTTGTACCACCTTTATCTGGAGTCAGCCTGGTTCTCTTGACAGAGACAGTTGTTAAGGGGCACAGGATCAGAGCCATGAGCTCATTGAGCAGAAACAAACATTGATGTGGAGGCAGGATAACTCCGCATAGAGACAGGCTGTTCTATCTGCTTGCTGTCCAGAAGGACAACTTTATGAACCTGCTCCTCATAGCAATTTTTCTTGCTTCAGGAAATCAGGTCATGGTCCCAATCTGACAGTGTGATTTTCACACGGATTTAGGCTATCTTTGCCGGTGCTCCCATGTTGTGCAGATAATTGAGAATTGACTAAAATATATACATTTTCCTTTAGGGTAATAGATGGAAATAATTTTCTGTAAAGTACCAGTAATTTAAATTGATTTCTTTGGGTTTTGGAGAAATTATATTTGTAAAACTTTAGTGTATAATATCAAAAATTCTTTGGAAAAAAAATAGTACAACACTAATTACATCACTCTATTGTACCTGTTCCTCATTTCCTAACATTCAACAACTTAGCTTGGTAGTCAAGGCTCCCCAGTCCCAGCCCCACCATTATTCTGAGTCTTAAATTTGACTTCTTCCGTGTGTTATACAAGATCAAACTGAACTCTAAAGAATTTCCTGAACATTCACTATATTTTCAGTTCTTCATTTCTGTTAAAATTCTACTCATTTTTCTAGGATGCAGCCTCCTTTATGAAGTACTGACTGATGCCTTCAAATAAAGATGATCTATTCTTCTTATAAATCCCTTAATACTTTGTGCTTCTCTCACAATACATGCCAAGTTTTCTTTTTAGAGCAGATATTTCTATATTTGCCATTTGTAAGTTCTTTGAGAGCCTGGGAAATAGCCTATTTTTTAAGGAGATTAGTCTGGGGAGTGATAAATTGATACATTATGGCGACTGTGGAATTAGGGATGATGTATAAGAATCAGAAAATAGGAGGTCCAATCATCAGAGGATTACTGGTACTTAAGACAGGCTATTGAAAGTCAACTCAACTTAAAAAGAGACCAAACATATAGTAAATAAGTGGTATTAACATATTCGATTGGGATTGTATATTGAGAAAGAAAAATTAGTTTTTTTTCTTATATTTAATTTATATTTGAATAAAAAGTCTATTGTAACTATTAGGATGAACAAAGAATCGTTTAAGAAAGTTTTTGCCACTGATGTGATTTTCCTGACTAAACTGTAGCACATTAGTACATTTCATGTGTTAGTTTTTCAGAGCATTATTTAGTGTCACCTTATAAAGTTATTCATCAGTTTTCCCCAGACCTCTCTCAATCCTTTGTTATTCTGATTATTTCCTTTTTAATTGTGTTATTCTTATTGACCTCTTACCTTTAACGGTTAAATGACTAGACTTGAAAATTTTTAAATTTGGTAATGATTGTTCTTGTGATTTAAGCAATCTTCAGTGTCACTCTCATTAACTTCATGAAATTTTGCATATTGTACTAGAAATTCAATATCTTTAAAAAATACTTTGTATTCTATTTACCTTATAGACCAGTACTCAAAGTCTCTCAGGCAAAAATGTTGAACTAAATAGACTGGTGAATAATGTTAATTAGTAGGAATGTTGGAGCAGAGAATAACCTTATAAATGATCTGCTCATTGTGTATAATTTTATATTATTCTTCCCATTACAGCATTGGACAATACACACTAAGATGAGAATCACCTCCTGTGTGTGCTGCACTGGCCTACTTCCCTGCTATTTTTTCCTTGGTGTTCTTCCAAGGGTCTCTGAATATGCTTGTACAGTTTGTGTCTGCAAAATGGTGCCCAGTGTGGGCATTGGGCAAATGTTTATCTCACTAAATCCAGCAAAAGCTGCATCTCCTTGGAGAAGAGATCCTTTTATCTTGGCACAAAGTTCATGTCCACCCGTGGCATGCCTTTAAAAAAATATAACTAAGGCATTACATAGGCTAAAGTTTCCCTAGTCCCATTATTTTCTTGCTGACTTCTCTTCAGCCATGCATTTCATCTTGCAGATTCTGCGACTATCCACGCAAATAGTTCATCAGGGCCTTTGTACTTGCTATTTCCTCCTGAGGGGCTCCTGATGAAAATGTTCAGCGGCTCTCTTGTTCACATCATTCAGGTCTCTGCTCAAGGATTTGCTCGATTCCAATAATTACAGGCTGTTGTTGTTCCTTGTGAGTAAGCCCTAATCACCTAACGAAAAATATCATTCTTCATTATGTTCTATCCCCTTGCACTTCTCTATTTTTCTTCTTGACACTGCTTTCCTTTTTTCTTTCTTTCTCCATGGCATTGACATTATACTACATTTTTTGTTATGGCACCTAGAAGAATGCTCAACTGATATTTATTGAATGAATGAATGATTTTGTAAACCATCAACTAACCTCAACTTCAACTCTCCAGGTTGAAGGAGAAGACAACTTATTATTCAGGAGCTTTAGAGTTGTATGGGGATCTATTTGTATTTCGCAGCTTCATGGTTTGGTTTAAACAAGGTTTTTTGTTTGTTGTTTTAAAAAAATGTTGTTTTATTCAGAAATTACTGTGTATGTTAGGGAAATCTACGATCAATTTTAACCAATTGACCACCATCAAATATTAAGATATTTTATATAGTTTCTTGTACCGAATAAGGGTTATAGAGCCACCTACTGCCATGCCCTCAAAGAAAGCCAAATGTGACTTGACTTGTAATGAAACTCTCTGATCTGATATTATTTACACTGTGTTTCATTCTGCCCATTGGCGGTGGCCTGTGATGACCAAGTAGCATGATGTGCCAGTGGGAACTTGCAGAAGATATGCTGATATAGCAGCCAAGGGATTTTTATCTGTTTGGGATATTAGAGCAGAGTGTTTCCTGGACAACTTAATGAAGCTACTTAGAGATGAGCATTAGTTTTTCAAAATTAAAGAATAAGTGAAATCCTACAAAAAGTTAAAAGAACAATAGAAGGAATATCCTACCTTATAATAGAGAAACATTCAAATTGACCGCACCTTCACTACGCCCAGGATTGGGCCGGTGGGAGGCCTGGGGGCGGGACTCCGGGTGGCCTATCTGGCCATTGAGAAGATCAAGATGCCGGCGCCCAGTCCTCTTAGTTCTGGGGGTCGCTGGGAAGATCGCCGCCCCAGGGAGGCAAGGCCGGGCTGCCCAGCCGCTTCAGGGGGTCCCTGGGGAGATCGGCAACCTGGGGGGGCATGGCTGGGCCCATCCAGCCTCTCCCGGGGGTCCCTGGGGAGATTGGCAAAACAGGGGGCGTGGCCAGGCCGCCCAGCACTCCCGGGGGTCCCTGGGGAGATCATCAACCTTGGGGGGAGTGGCCGGGCCCATCCAGCCGCTCCCGGGGGTCCCTGGGGAGATCAGCAACCTGGGGGTGTGTGGCCAGGCCCGCCCAGCCTCTCCCGGGGGTCCCTGGGGAGATCGGCAAAAAGGGGGGTGTGGCCAGGCCTCCCAGCTGCTCCCGGGGGTCCCTGGGGAGATCGTCAACCTGGGGGGGCATGGCCGGGCTGCCTAGCCGCTCCCGGGTCCCTGGGGAGATCCTCAACCTGGGGGGGCGTGGCCGGGCCCAGCCAGCCGCTCCCGGGGGTCCCTGGGAACATTGCAGGCATGTGGTTGCTGAGACCCAGACCAGGCCTCTGGCCACAGATTCATAGCTTTGCGGAGACCTAGGGCAGGGATCTGCCTCATCTGCAGAGAGACAGAGGTTCTGCAGTGCCCCCAAGACATGGGTGGGCCCAGCCAGGGATCAAGGGGCATGGAAGGACTCCTGGCAGAGGGGCAAGGACCCTCACCCCTGAGGTGGGGGTTGAGGGGTGGTGCCACCTCAGTGGAGGGGTGCTGCACTGCAGGGTACTGGACTGACTGATGTGATTCAGAGAAGCTCCCAGTGCTAACCGGCCATGCTCAGGCGGCCTTCACACTTCAGAGGCAGTGACTCCTGCTCCTGCCTTGACCCAAAAGCAAGCTCGGGACATCCTGCCCCATGGCAGAGCATGCCTAGGCAGTGAGTGGGAAGCCTTCCACCTGCTTCGGAGAAGGGGGGGCAGTAAAGAATGGGGGGAGAGGAAAGAATGTGGAGCATCCGCAATGAAGAGGTGCTTGAGAAAGAGGCTCAGAAGCCTGACTGGAAGGTTTGTTCTGTTTGCTGGGCCGCTGCCCCTTAGGAAGCGCAAAGAGCATGGCTCTGAGGGCTTCCTGTGTGCTGAGTCAAGTTCCACAGCCAACTGGAATTGGCCTTAGTTTCCTGGTCTGTAAAATGGATTAAGCGTGTCCCAGTGCCTTCACTGAGCTTTGTTGGCCAATTGAGATACTATATAAAGAAAATGAGGGAAGAAGTGAGAAAGAAAAGGAAGGACGAGCAACACAAAAGAAAGACTGAAAGGAACCTGTAAACCCATTGTCACTTAAATAGGGAATATAGTCAGTAGTGTTGTAATGATGGTATGATGCCAGGTGGGTACTAGAAATATCGGGGAACACTTTGTAAAGTATATGATTGTCTAACCACTATTCTGTAACTAATATAAAACCTGAAACCAATACAAAATAATGTTGAATGTAAAGAAATGAAAATTGGAGTGAAAATTTTTTAAATTTCAAAGTTTAAATAAAAGCTGTAAAGGAAAGAAGGGGAGAATAAAAAGTGTTTTTCATTTTACCACTTCATTAAAAAGACAGTTGTCTTTATATGGTGCTTTTATACTTTTCTAAGTCATTATCTAATTTTAATTTCCGGGCAACTTAAAGACAACATAAGTATTCCCTCCACTATTCAAAGAAAGGAAATCTTGGTGTCTGGTCCTAATGATTCAATCGTCAAGCCCTTATTGTAAAGCAGGGTTAGTAAAATTTTCTGTCAGGGTCATATCTATACTAATAAAAACCTTGGGGGTGATCAGGCCAGCAGGGGAGGGTATTTGGGGGCAATCAGGCCTGCAGAGGAGCAGTTAGGAGGCAATCAGGCCAGCAAGGGAGCAGTTAGGGGGCAATCAGCAGGTAGGTGAGCGGTTAGGAGCCAGCGGTCCTGGATTGTGAGAGGGATGTCCAACTGCAGGTTTAGGCCCGATTCCACAGGGATCGGGCCTAAACATGCAGTTGGACATCCCCCGAGGGGTCCCATATTAGAGAGGGTGCAAGCTGGGCTGAGGGACACCCTCCCCAGTGCACGAATTTTGTGCACCGGGCCTCTAGTCCTATCTAATAAAAGAGTAATATGCAAATTAACCATCACTCTGCTACACCCACCAGCCATGCCCACCAGCCACACCCACCAGCCAATCAGGAGCAAATATTCAAATAAACCCAACCAAGATGGCTATGGCCACAGAGAGCAGGAGGGAGGCTTGGGTTTCCCCAGCAATGGAGGAAGCCAAGCTTTCTGCCTGCCCTTGCCTGCCTAGGCCTCCACTCAAGGCTACAAAGTTTCAATGATAGAAGATACATAAATCTAAATAGAAATGGCGGCAGTCACGGAGCTGGAAAGAGCAGGAGGCTAGGGTTGCCCCTGCCAATGGAGGAAGCCAAGCTTTCACACACCCTGGCAGGCCCAGGCCTCCGCTTAAGGCTACAAAGTTTCAATTATAGAGGATACATAAATCCCAAGAGAAATGGCTGCTGACATGGAGCAAGCAGAAGGCTTGGCTCCACTCCAGGCTACAGAGTTTCAATTGTAGAAGATAAATAAACCCCAGATACCAGGGCCTCCGATTGGGTCACCGGGGGGTGTGGCCAGCCTGCAAACCACCACAGGCCCCTTGCCCAGGCCACCCCACGCCCCAAGGGAACCCCCACCCTGATCTGCGACACCCTTCAGGGCAAACCAGCTGGCCCCCACCCATGCACCAGGCCTCTATCCTATCTAATAAAAGTGTAATATGCAGATTGACCATCACTCCAACACACAAGATGGCTGCCCCCATGTGGTCAAAGATGGCTGCCCCCATGTGGACACAAGATGGCCTCTACAAGATGGCCAGCAGGGGAGGGCAGTTGGGAGGGACCAGGCCTGCAAGGGAGGGCAGTTGGGGGCGATCAGGCCAGCAGGGAAGGGCACTTGGGAGGGACCAGGCCTGCAAGGGAGGGCAGTTGGGGGACGATCAAGCCTGCAGGGGAGGGCAGTTAGGGGTGACCAAGCAGGCAGAGGAAGGAAGTTGGGGGTTACCAGGCCTGCAGGAGAGGGCAGTTGGGGGACCAGGCCTGCAGGGGAGGGCAGTTGGGGGGATCAGGCCTGCAGGGGAGGGCAGTTGGGGTGGACCAGGACTGCAGGGAGGGCAGTTTGGGGGGACCCAGACCTGCAGGGGAGGGCAGTTAGGGGCAACCAGGCTGGCAAGGGAGGGCAGTTAGGTGTGACCAGGCCAGCAGGGAAGGGCAGTTGGGGGCAACCAGGCCTGCAGGGGAAGACAGTTAGGGGCAACCAGGCCTGTAGGAGAGGGCAGTTAGGGGCAATCAGGCTGGCAAAGGAGGGAAGTTGGGGGGGACCCAGACCTGCAGGGGAGGGCAGTTGGGGGGGATCAGGCCTGCAGGGGAGAACAGTGGTGGGGACCCAGGCCTGCAGGGGAGGGCAGTTGGGGGGGATCAGGCCTGCAGGGGAGAACAGTGGGGGGGACCCAGGCCTGCAGGGGAGGGCAGTTAGGGGCTATCGGGCTGGCAGGGGAGCAGTTAGGCATCAATCAGGCTGGCAGGGGAGTGGTTAGGGGGTGATCAGGCTGGCAGGCAGAAGCAGTTAGGGGCAATCAGGCAGGCAGGCAGGCGAGCGTTTGGGAGCCAGCAGTCCTGGATTGTGAGAGGGATGTCCGACTGCCCGTTTAGGCCTGATCCCACCGGGCAGTTGGACATCCCTCGAGGGCTTTTCCTCCCTTCCACCCCTCATACATTTTATTGGATCTTTAAAAAATATAATAAATTTTTATTTTCTTTAGAAAAAATATTCTAAATGTCTCAAATTTGGCCTGTTGGGTCTTTAAACTTGCCCTTATATGTTTTGTTACATTCCCATTGAGTGTTTCTTGCTTTCTGACACTACAAGAATATTTACTCTAACCACTGATTTTACTTGCCTCAGCCATTTCTCCAAGGAACTCTACTTCCTGTCTGTAGAGAATGGTATTTAGAAACTAAGATCTTGGTACTAGATGAGCACATTGATATTAGGGTGGGCATGAGCAGTTTCTGCTTCTATTACATACAGTCCACTTCTATTCTTCTTACTCATGTTCCTACCAGAACTTGTTTAATTTTGCATTTTATACAACTAGAGCATTTCCATCCTTTGTATTTTCTTCAGCTAAGTCTTTAATTTCAAACACTGCTACCTAAAATTCTATTTTATTCCTAAGAATTGGCAGAGAATGAGAATCCCTCTCTCTTTATCTGACAGCATGAGAGCTCTAAAGTTTCATACTTCATTCAAGTCTAAGTCACCTCTGTTTGTCTTTCATTTGATTTTTACAGATGTTCTGGAGCTCCCAAAGTAAATAGAGACCTTCAGTGAACCACAATATCTGGAAGATAAAGCAAGTGCTTACCTGTTTGCTTTGCCATCTGTTCTGTTTTAGATTGGATAAATACATATTCAGTCCCCCCACACAGCATGCATGTGTCACATACCTGTGGTGACTGGCTCTGATTCCATATGGTTGATTCTGATTATTTCATTACAATTGTTCAGATTTATAAACCCAGCAATTAAATAAACTTAGACATGTTAATACCTGTGTAGCCCATAATCACACGCCTCCAAAACAGTGTGTGAGATTTTATAAGACATTGTTTCATTGAAGGGACTATTATTAATTGAACGGAACATGTCATGCGTTCATATTATTTTCAAAAGTTTCTTTCTTTTTATATTTGTCAAGCCTTCATTTTAAAATAGAAGATTAACTATACTGTATTTTGATTGTTCCAAAAGTGATGATGGTGAAAAGAAACAATACAAATCCCAGCTATTTTTTTCTACCAATGTTTCCATGCAAAGTTTAAGAGTGTCTGTGACTGGTTTCTAGAGTGATAATTTCAATTGGCTCAAGTCCATTAACTGCAGGGAAAAACACCTGGCAAGGCGGTTGGTAGCAGCCCGTTCTTGTTAACCTTTCAGCCTTCACAATAACTATCAGCAGGCACAGAGTCAGGTCCTCTAATAAGCTGGCATTAGAGCTGCTGACAGCTAATAAATAACATTATATGGGTTTCTAGGACTAAATAAAAGAAAATGTTCAGATTAATTGGAATACAAATTTTTCAAGTTTCATAATCTTAGATTTGAATAATTTTCAGACATAGAAAATAAAATAAAGATCGATATGACCTCCTAGAAGACATTTTTCTATTAACAAAATAGATTTTCAGAGTATATTATTTTAGCTACTTTAATCCAGTTTAATTTTCTGTTACTCTGCTCTTTTATTTTTAGTAAAAAAGCTAAGACGTGGAAAACTTACAGTACCAACTCTAGAAGTAAAGTTTTATCTAGATTCTTCACACCTGTAAAATCATTTCTGCTAGTCAATTAGAGAAGCCTTTTAATCCCCAATAAATGTGGGAGATTAGACCTCAGTCCTGCAGGAGGAACTGAAGAAGAGCATTTAAGAGCTTCACCAATACCTTATTTTTGCCTTGCAGGTGGAGTAAATCTATAAAGAGAACCTGTTTACCACTGGTTATGTGGAAGCTGAGATGGACATGCAGAGTCACAGGAGAAAACCAGAGCGGGGAGTCACTGGAACAACTACGGTCCTGCAGAAAGCTGGTCAGTTTGCATATAGGAAGTAAGATTCTAGAGAAACAAATTCAAGTGAGGTTCCCACCTTCTTGGCATGCAGGGAGCTTTGAAATTTAAAAAAAATTTTTTTTTCAAGGATATAAATATTTACTAATTGGAAAATGTAGTAGGATAATACTTTGAGATTTTAACTATAATTCTTTATAGTGTATGGCCTTTTGTACTAGAAAAGGCAGCTACATGTTTCACATTAATCTTTCAGGGAATGGATATAACCAATATCAGAACTGAAGAGAGAGAAAAAACTTTCGAAGGGACATTAGAAAGAACCTTTGAACTCCTCATTGGGAGAAAGGCCTCTGGACCTTCCAAAGTTTATTAAAAAGTCAAACAATGGAACTGGAAGGCCATGATAGATGGAATCAGTATTTTTCTATACTTAGTGATTCTATGAAATCTACTAAGAAAGAAGGGATAATCAGGATAAGCAAGAAAGTATATGTATGGTGGGTCCCTTATTCTCTCTCTCCACCCTTGCTTGAAACTGGGAGGCATTGACCGATGCCAGATCTCAGAGCAAAATCTATTTCCTCTTTCCTACTGAGAAGCCAAACAAGTCCTGAGATCTAGATCACCCCTTGTTCTCAGCATCATGTGGAAGCGAAAGGCAGGTTCATGTGGCATGTCTGAGATGAGAGAGACTTGAGCAGCCTCACAGATTTCTCATAACTTATGGAGGCGAGGGAGGGAAGTTGGTTGTTTCCTGTGCTTCTGAGAGACTGCATAAGTCACAGAGAGAGAGAGAGAGAGAGAGAGAGAGAGAGAAAGAGAGAGAGAGAGAGCCTGACCTGGAGAGTTCCTAGAGGAGGGAGCATGAGAAAATGCAGAGGTAATCTGCATTAGTCAGTGACTGAGGATTAGATGGGAACATGCTCATGTGCTAGATGAGAATGCAGTCAAGAAGAGCTCATGAGTAAGTAGCAATTCCATCTCTTCATTCACTAACATTGAGGCATGACCTAAGAACCCTCAGTTTATGACAAAACCTCTGGAATAAAAGAAAATGGTCCTGACTTGAAGAAGATTTTATTTTCAACACTTGATCAAATAGGAACACAAAATACAAAGTTAAGTTAAATTATAGAAAAATAAACAAATCTTCACTTTTTGCCCACCTGAGTTTTGTAGAATGAGATTCATACCCATTACATTTTATGTTTAAGTTATTTGTGTGTCAGCTTTAATAAATTTTATTAGAAAGTGAGTTTCTGAAGGATAGTGGTTGCATCTCTTTTTTATTTCCAGACATCTTGAAAATAGTAGGGCCTTCATAAATATGTGTTTAATGGTATTAAATGGCTTAAACCAAAACATTCCTAGTAGCAAAGTTTCTTAGAAGATTCACTCATCCACTATACTGAGCTTGTTGCTCAGGTATTTACACTCATTCAGTGTGTCATCAGACATAATCAGCTACAATTAAACTCAGCTAATCCATCGATGGAATGAAAAAGATGCAAACATGAAGGTCCTAATGACTTCTGCACCTAGATACCCAGTCTCAACATCTGATACCTCTCCACTTCTTGAAGTACTGTCTTCATTTGGTTTCCAGCACCTTACCTAGCCTTCTTCCTACATTGTTCACTACTACTCAGTTTCTTTTGCTGGTTTCTCCTTCCTTGATCTTATTTAGTTTCCAGGCTATAATTTCCATTGTGTCTACTGATGATTCACATATTTATATACCTGGCCCACATTTCTCTCCTTAGCTCTAATTGCCCCTGACCTGTGCACCATGATGTCTAATAAGCTTCTAAAAATTGTCATGTCTAAAACTGAGCTCCTGATATACTCCCCCAAGCTGGCTCCTCCAGCAGTTTGCTGCTATCTCAATACAGGAGAATCTTCTATTTCTAGTTTCTCAGTCCAAAATCAAAGGTGAAATCCTTTTTTTTTTACTCTTGAACCTCACTTCCAAATCCATAGGAAAATGTATTTGACTTTATCTTCAAATATATCCAAACTCTGACCATTCTTACCACATCTACTGATATCACACAAACCAAAGCCCCCAGCATCTCCTGCCTGAATTCAGTCTCCCAGCTGGCCTCTGTTTCTAACCTTGTCTTCCTATAGCCTATTATCAACACAGTAGCTGGAGTTACCCTTTTAAATTATAATCAGATAAGGTCACTCTGCACTAAAATTTTTCATGGCTTTCTAATTCAGAGTAAAACCCCAAATCCTCACTATAACTCCTTTGATGTGATGTGTTTTCATATGACCTCTCAACCTTCATTTCTCCCTTTTAGGACCTCAGCTACTCTGGCTTCCTTGTCCTTTCTCACACATATCTGATATATTTTAAAGACAAGTCCTCTGTACTAGCTGCTCTCATAGCTTAGAATGTTCTTTCTATTATGTATATTGACACTAGAGGCCCGGTGCATGGATTTGTGCACCAGTGGGGTCCCTTGGCTTGGCCTGCAGGGATCGGGTTGCAACTGGCTCTCTGACATCCCCTGAGGGGTCCGGATTGCGAGAGGGTGATTCTCAGGTGACTCACCCTGGAATCGGGCTCCCTCCTCTCTGGTTCTGGGAGAAACACAAGTCATCGCAGCTCAGCAGCTCCTGCATATAGCATCTGTCCCCTGGTGGTCAGTGTGTGTCATAGCTACCATCTGGTCAGTCAAAAGGTCAGACAGTCGCTTAGCCTTTTATATGTATAGATAGTTAGCTCCCTCACTTCCTTCAGAATTTTATTCAAAAGTCATATTTTTAGTAAAACTTCCATTGCCATTCTCTAAAATTTCAGTGCCGACCTTCATATTTCATAGGGATTTTCTCTGTTTTATAAATTCTTAGAGAACATCATTTATTCACATATATATTTTACTTATTTATCTTGTTTATTGTTTGTCTCCTGCTTGACAGTGTTTTGTTCACCACATGATGTCTGGCCCTACAGTAGTTCTTGACATATGGTAAGTACTCCATAAATATTTGTTGAGAGACCATTTAGTAAATAAATGTGTATTTACTAAATTATTACCAGATTCTTTTTAGTTTCACTAATTCATGGCCACGTGAAATAAAACTATGCCACTAACAAAATTTCTATACATGGATTTTGTTCTATTTCATTACAAAACCCAGTGTTAAAAATGCTTCTGTAATGCGAGTTTGCATATGATAAAATATACTTTCTGAGTACAATGCGATCAGGAAAAACTCTATTAGTAATTAACATAAAGGTTTTTTGCCTCCTCTTTATCCTAGAATGGTTTCTGGACCAAATAATAAAATAAGCATTATGCTTTTGAATAAAAGCTGTGTTTTTGTAGACAAACTTCTGTTTTCTTTGTTCTTTGTTTATGCTATTGTGTTGTTGTTCTTTTAAACTAGAATTTTCACCATCCTCATTTCTATCCATGGAACAGCTACATATTAAGGGAGTGATATTTTTAATACTTTGCTGAATTATTTTTTTTATGGATAAACTGATTTTTTATGTTCACCATTATGGCATCAGGGAAGGAAAGAAGGACAATGATCTCTCTGAGAGGAGAGTTTGATGTTGGGGAGAAAAGTAATGGAATTTGAAATATACCTTCCAATGCTTCAAAGCCCCAGAGTGGGGAAGAAGTTCACTGCACATGGAGGTAGGAAAACTAAGGGCCGAGGGCTGTGGCCTTTCCACAGGAAACCGATGTTCCAGGGCTCCTCTGGCCAACAGGTAGCAGCTCAGCACAGTCGATATGGTGGTGGTGCAGTCTGATGGAGAGAAGTTCTTGCTGACATGTGCATGCTGCTTTAGCTCCAGAGTGCATGGTCACTGGCTTAAGGGCCACAGATGAACCTACTGTTAAGATGAAAGATGTGGCAGTAACTCAGAGGGGTGTTCAAAATCAGGGAGCAGAGTGAAAGCTGAATCTACTTGGATGGGCAAGATATCAGGACAAGCTGAGAAATTTAAGATCACAAGGCACTGGTGGACATTGAAATTGGGTCTCAAAAGAACTGTTGGTCCAGAAAGAAACTCACTACAGACTGATTCATTTGCCTGTCAGCATAACTACTATTGCTCGTCTCACATTCGGTTCTTATAAGTATATTTCTAGTAACACATGATCTCACTCATCTAGGGGAAATGATGAACAACATAGACTGATGAACAAGAACAGACCCAGAAACAAGGAGGCATCGATCAGACTGTCGGGCCTCAGAGGGAGGGTAGGGGAGGG
The DNA here is from genome assembly GCF_027574615.1 of Eptesicus fuscus. Lineage (NCBI taxonomy): Eukaryota > Metazoa > Chordata > Mammalia > Chiroptera > Vespertilionidae > Eptesicus > Eptesicus fuscus. Next base: position 85,695,158 of record NC_072475.1, on the reverse strand, counting down.
TGGGGGTAGGGGGGAGAGATCAACCAAAGGACTTGTGTGCATGCATACGAGCCTAACCAATGGTTAAGGACAACAGGGGGGTGGGGGCATCCGTGGGGAAGGGTGGGGGATGGGAATGGGGGGATGAGGACAAATATGTGACACCTTAATCAATAAAGAAATTTAAAAAATAAAAAAAAATTAAGAAAAAAGATCACAAGGCTAGAGCCATAGAACAGGCTAACACTGGGTAAGTGAACACCAGCTGACACACCCAATGGTGAGACTGAGGCTAGAGATCCTCCCTCCCACAGTTCTCAATGTCATCGAAGCTGCAATATACCAGGGGTCAGCAAATGGTAGCCCATGGGCCAATATTGCCTGTTGCATGTTCTGTAAGAATGGTTGAAAAAAATCAGAATATTTTGTAACACTTGAATATGATATGAAAATCAAATTTCACATAAAGTATCCATAAATAAAGTTTGATTAGAACACTGCCATACTCATTTATTTACATCTTGTCTATGGTTGCTTTCTTGCTACAGTGGCATAGTTGAGTAGTTGCAATAAAGACTATATGGCAAATAAAACCTAAAATAAACTGTCCGGCCATTTACAGATAAAGTTTGCACACTCTTGCAATATGCCATCTTAGCAATTAGCCTAAGGAGAAAGAGAGGAGTCTGAAAAACTGAGGCGTAACCTGAAAGAGACTGAATTAACCCCAAGAGATCGCTGAATTTTTTAATTCACAAAATATAATTAGATTAGATAAAAATTAGGATTAGCAAAGAATTATGGTCCATACCAGTGATCTGCAAACTGCGGCTCTGTTGACTAATGAGTTTGCCGACCACTGACCTAGACTCTCGATTCCAATAATTACAGGTTGTTATTGTTCCTTGTGATTAAGCCCCTATCCCAGTGGTCAGCAAACTCATTAGTCAACAGAGCAGCAAACCGCAGCTTGCGAGCCGCATGTGGCTCGCGAGCCGCAGTTTGCTGACCACTGGTCTATGCCAATTCTTTCACATGTTCTTAAATGGCTCAATGGGGCATTCTCAGGTATATTTCAGACACATAGTGGTTTCGAGAACCTCAACAGACTCAGTGCAGATTTACTAGCACCTTTGATAGTACAAGTATCAAACACATAAAGAAGTTATTAGAACCCAAGTTTATGAAACCTCTAGGCAAATCTATAAAATATCTGTTTTGTTTTATTTTTTATTCTTTCACTAGAGGCCCGTTGCATGAAGATTTGTGCAAGAAAAGGCATTCCTTCCTCTGGCTTTGCTCCCGGCCGCCCGGGAGCCTGCAAGTCCTCACTCCTGGCCAGAGCACTGCTCCTGTAGCTCCCTCTGCCCCCACCTTCCCCCATAGCAGGCATCCCACCCCACCTGGCCGCTCTACCCCTGCATATGCAAATTAACCCACCATCTTTGTTGGGTTAATTTGCATGCTCACTCCTGATTGGCTGGTGGGTGTCATGGAGGTACGGTCAATTTGCATATTTCTCTTTTATTAGTGTAGATTCTACTTCCAAGTCTGTTGGCAGCCCTATTTCCATCTTGCTAAGGTATCAGTCTCACTAAGGCTGTTTTATTGATATCTTGTGTCATTTCTTCCCGGTTGTCCTTCCTTTTTGTCCACAAGACTGTGGAAACACTTCATTCATTTACACTGAAATATGAATGTAGTGATAGTTAGGAATATCTTAAATCTTTCAGATATATTTTTTTTAAAGAATAGTTTATTGATTTTTAGAGAGAGAGGAAGGGAGAAGAGAGAAACATTGATGTAAGAGTGCAACATCAATTGGCTGCCTCCTGCATGCCCCCTACTGGGTATTGAACCTGCAACCTGGGCATGTACACTGACCAGGAATTGAACCAGTAACCTTTGATGCATAGGATGATGCCCAACTGCGCCACACCAGCCAGGACAAGTCTCCCAGATATTTTGAAAACAGTGGCTTGTTAATGCCAAGGAATAAATTCCTGATGGAAGAACTTAGTGGTAATTTTGGCTTTTAGAATTTAAACTGTGGATTTGTGTCAACATAATAGGTGAGTTGGTGAGGAATACATGTTTATATGTTATGTGTGATATTTTTCTTTCTTTGTTTTTAAAATTTACATTTCTCCAATTTTAAAGGAAAGAAAATGGAAATAGATAAAAATTAATGTTAGCTTCAAAGCCTATTTTCTTAAATTTAGAATAAGTTAAAAATCCTAACCACTACTTGACCCTATTTTCTATGTTTGAAATACATTTTTGTAGATGACCTAGTTGTTTTTTTCTTTTCTAAATAATTTTTGCGTTTCCTATACACAGGTCCTAAAGGCTGCAGCAGCCTAGTCCTTTCTTTCTTTAACCCACAAGGTTAAATGGCCCAATTTAGCTATGCCAGCATTCTTCTTGGTAAAGTTAGCAACTCATTGTGCCGAGTTAACCTTGAAGTTATTTGATGTTAAATCAGTTTTACCTGGGAATGTTTTTTCACCCCCCCACCCAAGGTCCCTTTTATTCCGTCATATAATTTGCTGTCAAACTAAATGATGCATTTAAATAAAATGACCAAAGATAATGACTATAACAAGGGAGAGACCAGAACAATTGCTGTTGTAATATCATTCCAATCTGAATGACCCTGTTGTGTTAGAGTCATGAAACAAGGGGTGTCAACTCATGGTAACCTGCCATTTTTTGCCAGCCAAATAATGGAAGCTTCTAGCGGATTGGCATTTAAAGAAAAGTTGACAAAAGGACAAGTGTTTGCTATAAGACAGGCCCAGGAACAACCATACATTAATTGGAAGTAGAGTATAAAATGCACTCAAATTAATCATAAAACTGAATGACATTAAAAGTATATTTCTTACTAGAACTTATGTAGCATGGTAAAATAATGATGAAGAACACTTGTGTGCACTAAATTGGCCTGGCTACAAGTGTGGTGAAGGACAAGGGAGGTGGAGGTGGAGGTGGGTGGAGATGGGCATATGGGAAGAAAATGGGCAACATCTGTAATAGTGCTAATATTGAAAATTTAAAATAATAATACAAAATTTAAAAACAATTGACAACATCTTTCAAAGACAATTATGTTTGTAAATTTAGAAATTGAATTTTGTGGTGAAAAAGCAAATTGTAGAGCTTCAGACTACATGACAACCTTAGAAGAATATCCTTTCTTCCTTACTCATTCTGTCCTTCTTTCCTTACTTTTTTTCTTCCTAAAGTGAGAAGATGCTGGGGGGTATTATTATTGGGCTCACTTGCACAAAGGGAACTTGTGTAATTTTACTTTTATCTTTCATGTATCAGAATTTAGCATCTATATATACTTGATTTAAATTAATTAATCTCTAATACAAATGGACTGTATTTTACAACTCCTTTCTGTCACTTCCCCCCCTTCCTGTCACTTTTTTTAATGCATCATTATTAGATGTTTTGTTTCATAAGTAAAAAGATTTGCTTTTTAAAAAAATATATATTTTATTGATTTTTTACAGAGAGGAAGGGAGAGGGATAGAGAGTTAGAAACATCGATCAGCTGCCTCCTGCACACCCCTCATTGGGAATGTGCCTGCAACCAAGGTACGTGCCCTAGACTGGAATCGAGCCCGGGACCCTTCAGTCCGCAGGCTGACGCTCTATCCACTGAGCCAAACCGGTTTCAGCAAGATTTGCTTTTTAAAAGTTTGACTTTCTGTGTACCTTCTTAGTTTATTTCCAAGTAGAAAGTCTCATAATTTTCTTTATAGCTTCTTTTTATCCTCATATGATATATCATAGGATATTAATGCCTTAGTTTATGGACTTTACTTCATGAATATGAGTCTATTGAGACTAGATTTTGATTTTGTTATTCTTATATGTCCTTGGATTCTTTTCTCCCACAAGCAAAATATTTTTGTTTTATAATCAGAGGTCAAATTTAAAGTACCTCATCTGTTTATCAAAATTAATCAAATAATCAGTTTGCATGTGATACCAAATTTTTGGACTAGAACCCGGATTCTTTGTCCGCCGGAATCGAAGAATGAATTCACGGACAGAAAGTGGTATAGCAAAGGTGAAGATTTATTGAAGAACAAGTATAGTCTCCCACATGGGGAGGGGGAAGAGTCCCACAGAATGGACTCCCATGTAGGGAGGGGAAAGAGTCCCACTGGGTTCCCTTTCCCTATGGCTTATAAAGGCTGCAGATCCTGGTGCCTTGACATCCCCTCTGATTGGTTACTATTCCCTTAGACTGGTTACTATAGTAACTCCTGGGCTCAAAGGTTGAACCTCACATGGCACATGTGAGGGTCTCCCCGCTCCTTCCTTATTATTTTCCTATTCCCTTTGGGCTTTCTTCTTCTGAATGAATGAATGAAGGGCTTCCTTCTCTTTATTTTGTAAATATAGACCTTTCTTGGTTACTTCCAGTTCCCTTGTCTTATGGAAATATACCTGTTGCTGCCTCCCTTGTGTTATGGAGATGTAACTGCACCAGGCTTTCTTGTGTTATGGAAATGACCTTCTCCCAGTCGGTGGCTCTGTGTTTTTTCCCATGGACCCCAATTAAAAAAAATCCCTAAGCCTGCCTATGTTGCCCCCAAATTCCTGCTTCACATGCCCTATGCCAATTATGTACCTTTTTCTCAGTAATCTAATCTAATAATAGACAAATATGCAAATTGACCACACCTCCGACACACTCAGAAGCCATGCCCACAAGCCACACCCCCCATCCAATCAGAGCGAGTATGCAAATTAACCCAAACCAAGATGGCTACAGTCACAGAGAGCAAGGTTCCCTAGGTAACAGGAAGCCAAGCTTTCTGCGAGCCGTTGCAGGCCTAAGCCTCCACTCAAGCTACAAAGTTTCAATTATAGAAGGTAAACAAATTCAAACAAATGGCGGCAGAATGGAGCTTGAGAGAGCAGGCCAGGGTTGCCGCCGGCAACAGGGGTAGCAAAGCTTTCTGCACACCCTGGCCGGGCCCACCTGCTTAAGGCAACAAAGTTTCAATTATAACCCCAACACTAATGGATTCGGGCCTCGGAGGGAGCCCCAGGCTTGGCTCTGCTCCAGGCTACAAAGTTTCAATTGTAGAAGGAAAATAAATTCCAGATACCAGGGCCTCCGCTTGCATCCCAGGGGGCGTGGCCGGCCTGTAAACCACCACAGGCTCCTCGCTCAGGCCGCCCCATGCCCCCAGGGAACCCCACCCTGATCAGGGACACCCTTCAGGGCAAACCAGCTGGCCCCCACCCCTGTACAAGGCCTCTATCCTATCTAATAAAAGAAAACTATGCAGATTGATCATCACTGCAACACACAATATAGCTGCCCCCATGTGGTCAAAGATCCTGCCCCCATGTGGACACAAGATGGCCACCACAAGATGGCCAGCAGGAGAGGGCAGTTGGGAGGCACCTGGCCTGCAAGGGAGGGCAGTTGGGAGGCACCCTGCCTGCAAGGGAGGGCAGTTGAGAGGGACCATGCTTGCAAGGGAGGGCAGTTGAGAGGGATCAGGCCTGCAAGGAAGGGCAGTTGGAGGTGATCAACCCTGCAGGAGAGGGCAGTTAGGGGTGACCAGGCCAGCAGAGGAGGGAAGTTGGGGGCAAACAGGCTGGCATGGGAGTGGTTAGGGGGTGATCAGGCTGGCAGGCAGAAGCAGTTAGGGGCAATCAGGAAGGCAGGCAGGCAAGCAGTTGGGAGCCAGCAGTCCTGGATTATGAGAGGGATGTCCGACTGCCCGGGATCGGGCCTAAACGGGCAGTCAGACATCCTTTGAGGGGTCCGAGATTGGAGAGGGTACAGGCTGGGCTGAGGGACAACCCCCCTCCGTGCACGAATTTCGTGCACCGGGCCTCTAGTAGAATATATAATTTTCTGCTATTTATCTGTAATATCAATCCTGCATTTTGTAGGGAAAGAAAAAATAATTTTCCTTAGTTCTTGGCCTGGTGTCCCTGTAAAAAAAAAGGCAGACTAACAAGAGAAAACAAACAGAAATTTATTAACAGGTATAGCTTGTATACATGGGCGATAACCCAGGGAAAAATGAGTAACTCTCAGATGTGGTTTAGGATTCAGGCTTAAATACCATGTTTAGTTAAAGACAAAAGGGGGAAGGGTGTGAAGGAGGCAAGTTATAGGGAGATGACCAGGAAAAGTATGGTAAACAGTGTAAGTTTTGTTATATAGATTTAAATGGGTGCCTTTTCCATTTATACGAGTTTCTAGTGAATCATGCTTTTCTTCTTGGACAAAATTGAAGATTTCCTACTTCGGGAACTAATGAGAAGGCAGGATTCTTTGGAAAAGACAATGATGCTGGGAAAAATAGAAGGTACAGGAAAAGAGGAAGATCAAATATGAGATGGATTGACTTCATAAAAGCCACAGGCACGAGTCTGCAGGGGCTGAGCAGGGCTGTTAACAGAACATTTTGAACATCACTCATTCATAGGGTCACCAGGAGGCAGAGCCAATCCAACAGCATGTAACACACACACACCCTTACACCCTTAATCAATGTAAATTTTCCTTATAAACTAGTAACTTCTACTTTATTTTCAGAGTTCCTCCTGTGTCTGCCGTTTCTCAAAATAATCAGCTCAAAATAATTCAATTTCAAAGAGGCATATTTTAGGGTGGCATATTCTGCCACTCTTTATTCCCTTTCAGTTTTGATATTTGTGATTCTTAATTTTATAATTAAAGGGAAAAACTTGAAGTATTTTCAGTAAAATTTAAAAACAGTTTATGAGAAAAAAATAATAGGATATTTGAAAAAAAAAAGGACTTTAAATATTTATTAGTAACTAGTGAGTGGCAACTAAATGTCAGAAAAACATACAAGAAAACATCCAACTCTTCTTTCTTTTATTTGGGGCTCCAACCCTTGCATTTGACAGTGTTTTCGATCTTGCTTAGATTACTAAAACAAAATTCAACATAGCTCTGTTCTAATTTTAGTACTGCTGATTGACTCCGATTTCTAAAATGCCCCTACCCTTTCCTTACATCACACTATTTTGATTCTCTTTCTATCTCTCTAAGTTTTTCCATGTCTTTGTCTTCCCTCTTAAATCAGTATTTCTCCAAGTATGATTCTTAGTTCATTTGCATGCTTAATAATGATTAGAATAGGATTCCTATTAAATATGCAGATTTTTGATCCTAGGCCTTGCATCCTCGGGAGAAATCTCCTAATGGTGGAGTCCAAGAATCTGCCTTGTTTCTCTGAATGTGTTTCAGGTGCAGTAAAGTGGGCTGTTTCAGGATTCTTCCACATTTCTGCTTTAGTCACACCAAAACTCTTCCTATTGTCCAAAAATTCATTAAACCTATCCTGGCCTACATGCTTGTGTCCATTCCACTCTCACTCCATTGTCTCAGGTTTCTATCTCTCCTTGGATGGTTCACAAAACTTCAAATTCCCCTTGAACCTGGTCTTCACCCTGCCTTTCCCCTTGCAGGGATTGACATCACTTACATCTACACAGTTGCCGGAAGAAGCAACTGGGAGGTAATCCTAATTTTTGTCTTTTCCTCTACATTTATTCACTGTCAGACTTCTATTTATTTTGCTTTCTAACTATTTGTACATTCCATCCAATTCTCTCCATTACTACTGTTATTGAGAAGGCTAAAAGGCTAATTCCAATGTAACCCTGATGTCTGGGGGGACTAGCAATCTGAACCTGTGCCAGTAACCTAATGTACATTCTTGATAACCTATAATTAAGTCACTGCCCCTTTCTCCACAATCTGGTCTTGCAAGACCTGTTACCTAAATGCTCACATTTTACAGAGACCATAAACCATGAACAATACACAATCCCCGGAGGGGGTTATCAGCGCTGGTGCCAGGCCAAGCCCTTAGATATGACCTCAAGACCCCTATTCCAACCCACGGGGTTTTTTGCAAAGCCCACAAAAGGTTCAGAAGTCCCCATCCATATTTGGGGGACAAAGAAACCAAAGGGGATAAAAGAAGAGCTTCCACCATATTGGTTTGCTCAGACTTTGGAGGCAACTCCTCTGAGACTGCCGGTGTAATAAAACTGTGTAACTCCATTTCTCTAAGCATCGCTTGGGTTTATTCGGTCTTCTACAACATCATCATTGAACAAAATTATTATAATAGTAATTTCAATGTTTCCCCAGACCCCTAACAATGTTCCAGATATTCCCCCTCTCAGGTCTTAATCTAATCCTATCACTATGCTAATTAAAAGCTTTCAGAAGCTCTCATTGATTTTTTTCTTTTAAAAATAGAAACTCCTTATATTTTTAAAACATAAATAAACAGTGTCAGGGCCCTTCATGATCTGATCATTGTCTATCTCTCCAATTTAGTTTTTACTATTCCCAGCGTTATGCTTTATAATTTGGCCATACTAAGTTTCTTATATTTTCTTTAAGCTTCCATGCTGTTTCTTGCCTCTGGGCATTTATGTAGAGTATTCTTTCTGCCTGGACCCCTACTCCCTACCCTCTTCACTTTGATAGTTTCTACCTAACATTTATGTCTCATCTCTTCTGGAATGCTTTTCTCCTCACCTCTGGTGTGGGCACAACATCACAACAGTTTCATAAATGAGAAAGAAGAAAAAGTGGTACTGATACTGTTATAACTTGGTTATTAAATAACAGGAAATAAATAAAGGGAAGACTAAATAATATAGACATGCCATTTATATGGCTTTGCCAGAAAGTTGAGTTTGTTCCCTGCAGATCACTGGGGGAAGGGGCTGGACAATAGATGCATGCCTAGGAAAGTCTGGGTGATGTAAGAAGATGCATAGCTGTCAGTCACATCTGGGAACAAGTCAGTGGCCAAAATAGGTGTGGCCACTGCAAATGTGGGAAGATTTGAACAAAGGGAGTTCCCTCTCTCTTGCTCTCTTGCCTCTCCTGCTTGCCTATACTCCTGGGACCCCAGGTGCAGGGGGCGCACTCCCTTGCACTTGCCCATGTGGCCCACAGCCATGTGGGACCCACACAATGGACTGATGGACTGAATCTAGCCTGATGCTACATTGGACTCAACTTCACCATGAAGCAGAGACTCCGGACACTGGTCCTGCTTTCAGCTCTGCTGAGCCCCCAGCTGTACATTTTCCAGGACTGGTTTGCAGACAATGGGACTTTATATACCAAGGGATATAATTCAATGCAAATAAAATCCATTCATTCTCCTGTGCCAGTCTTAGAAAATTCATTTTCTAAAGATATCACAAGAACTCCACTTCCACTAATGTCGGGGAAATTGTACTCACTGACTTCTCCAGTAACAGCACCAGGCAGCACTACTCTAACATTTTATTTCTTTCACAGTATTTTACAGAATTGGGTCAAAAATTTACCAGTAGCTGCAAGGGAGGCTGGAAATGAAAGTATCTTTAAAAAAACTTGAGACATCAAGATTAGTTTACATAGATCCTGATTCATCACTCAGACCAGAGGTATTATCTTTCTTGATAACAGATCAAGAAAGAAGGCGAGCCCAAACCGGTTTGGCTCAGTGGATAGAGCATCGGCCTGGGGACTGAAAGGTCCCAGGTTTGATTCCGGTCAAGGGCATGTACATTGGTTGCGGGCACATCCCCGGTGGGGGGTGTGCAGGAGACAGCTGGTCAATGTTTCTCTCTCATCGATGTTTCTAGCTCTCTATCCTTCTCCCTTCCTCTCTGTAAAAAATCAATAAAATATATTTAAAAAAAAAAGGAAAAGAAAGACGGCGAAATGATCTAAGAGGAAAAGATTAACAGTGTTTACCAGCTTTCTCTTACAGACTGACACCCTAGGGAACAGCCAAGCAGGCTTACTTCTTAACCCAGCCCTAGTTATTACCTCTACAGTCCCCCCTCCCCCCACCCCCCACACACCCCTTTCCTCATAACCTCAGGGCTGTTTCCAAAGTAAGATGCAAATGACTGCAGGGCCCTCCCAGTCAAGATTAATGTCTAGGCATCTTCTTTTTGTTGCCTCTTAAGGGAGTCTCTTGCTACTTTGCAAGCTACTTGTTTCTGGAACTGGAGAAACACAAACAAAAGGATTAATTTGGCTAGTGCTCCAGAGAATTTGGAAGCAAACAACTGTTTCTTTCTTATTTTCCTTTTTTCTTTTTTTGTCAATATGGCAATTAAGAAGGGGAGATTAAAGAAAGAAAAATAAATGCAGCTTTTATTTCTACAGTAGACCGACAGGCTGGTGAATCACTGAAAAGGTAATGAGCGCCAGAATAGTTTTGGATTAACAAATCTAGTTCAGGGATAAAAGTCTCTCTTCCTTCAATTACTTTCTCCCCAAAGTACCCAAACATGGCATAGACCAAAGCTTGCCAATTTAGAATTGAGAATTTGTGTTCATGAGATTGTGTATAAAAAATGTTTTTATACTAGAGGCACAAATCTACATAAAAATTTGGTTTCAAGTAAAAGCAGATTTTTTTTTTTTTTTTTTTTTTTTTGCAGTCAGCAGTGTTACTTTTGATTTTGTTGTGGATGAGAAAAACATAAATATGTGGATAAAAAAAGGGGCTCTGTGGAAAGTAACCTCCCAGGATGATCTGATCATAAATTCTTAACTGGGGGTCCAGGTGGGTAGTCTTACCCCAGGCATATAACTTAGTAAAAGGCTTATCTTTGCCTTAAGCATGCCCTGCCCATTGTTTTTGTGCATCCAGGTGAACACACCTATGAAATGACTCTTTTCAGACCCCTCCTTCTAATGCATGAACCGCCTTTCTAGACCCTTCCTGGCAAGGGAGTACATAATCTTAACTATTTTATAATCCAATCCTGGCCTTTCTTTGTTCCACCTTCCCGTAATCTTCCTTATGTCCCCTCCTTAACTTTAGATGCATAAAAGAAACTGAAAAAACTGAGAATTTGAAATCTTGTTCCCTGGCATACAGCATCAGTTTGGCTCAAGTAAACTCATAGAAATTCTTTACAGGTCTGGATGTTTCTTAAATTGACAGATATATAATCAGATTATTAGAGCAAATGATCCAATAGGAATATTTGTAGTTGGTATGAAATCATAGTCTCAAAGAGTAAATACTAATTCTAGCTCAGTTATCAATTTATCTTTCAGTGATTTGGGCAAATTGCTTAATCTTTCTGACAGTTTATTTATGTTTTAAAGAGTGATGATGCTCTGGTCACATTGGGTTGTTAAAGCCTCTTATCCTTCATTATACCCCCTGTTCCTATCTTAGTGCCTGACACATGAGAGACTCTCAGAAAATAATCATTAAATAGAATATAGAATTAAAAATAAAATAAAATCCTATACAATAAAGAGGTAATATGCAAATTGACCCTCACACCATCACACAAGATGGCCGCCTCCATGTGGTCAAAGATGGCCACCACCATGGGGTCCAAGATGTCTGCCCCTATGTGGTCAAATATGGTGACCACAAGATGGCCGGCAGGGGAGGGCAGTTAGGGTGACCAGGCCTGCAGGGGAGGGCAGTTAGGGGGGGACCAGGCCTACAGGGGAGGGCAGTTAGGGGTGACCAGGCTGGCAAGGGAGGGCAGTTAGGGGTGACCAGGCCTGCAGGGGACAGCAGTTGTGGGGGTGGGGGGGGACCAGGCCTGCAGGGGAGGGCAGTTAGGGGTGACCAGACCAGCAGGGGAGGTAGTTGGGGGTGACCAGGTTTGAAGGGGCGGGCAGTTAGGGGTGACCAGGCCACCAGGGGAGGGCAGTTAGGGGTGACCAGGCCTGCAGGGGAGGGCAGTTAGGGGCAACCAGCTCTGCAGGGGAGGGCAGTTGGGGGCAATCAGGCCTGCAGGGGAGGGCAGTTGGGCAGGGGGGGGGACCAGGCCTGCAGGGGAGGGCAGTTAGGGGTGACCAGGCCTGCAGGGGAGGGCAGTTGTGGGGGGTGGGGACCAGGTCTGCAGGGGAGGTAGTTGGGGGTGACCAGGTTTGAAGGGGTGGACAGTTAGGGGTGACCAGGCCAGCAGGGGAGGGCAGTTAGGGGAGACCAGGCCTGCAGGGGAGGGCAGTTAGGGGCGACCAGGTCTGCAGGGGAGAGCAGTTGGGGGAAATCAGGCTGGCAGGGGAGGGCAGTTGGGGGCAATCAGGCTGGAAGGGGAGCAGTTAGGTGTCGATCAGGCTGGCAGGGGAGTGGTTAGGGGGTGATCAGGCTGGCAGGCAGGCGAGCAGTTGGGAGCCAGCAGTCCTGGATTGTGAAAGGGATGTCTGAGGGGTCCCAGATTGGAGAGGGTGCAGGCTGGGCTAAGGGACATTCCCCCCCAACTCCGTGCATAAATTTTGTGCACCGGGCCTCTAGTATGTATATAAAAGTATTGTTGTAAACATCATCTCTTTACTCTGACCTTTTCTCCTTTCTTTCCTTTTGATTCAAACTGGCCTCATCCAGCTCCCTTATTCTGTGGAAATGTACCTTCTTCAGCTCTTAGTCCTGTGCTTTTTCCATGGACCCCCCTAATTCCTAAAATTTCCTAAACCTGCCTATTTTACCCCTAAAAACTCCTTTCAAGGCCCGATGTTTCATCCATGACCAGGTGGTTCAGATCTATCTTTCTGAGGAAGAAGTCCAGCTTCTGGGGCCACAGGCCCTCACTTCTGCCCACTGGGCCCAGGAAGGTCAGAACCCAGGTCTGCAGTGCCATCACCCCCAGAACCTAAGTGATACAGAATATTTAGACTGGAACCCAGATTCTTTGTCCACCGGAGCCAAAGAATGAATCCATGGACAGAGGGTAGTATAGCAAAGGTGGAGATTTATTGAAGAACAAGTACAGACTCCCACGTGGGGACGGGGAAGAGTCCCACAGAATGGACTTCCACGTGGGGAGGGGGAAAGGGTCCCACTGGGTTCCCTTTCCCTATGGCTTATAAAGGCTGCCCCTATGTGGTCAAATATGGTGACCACAAGATGGCCGGCAGGGGAGGGCAGTTAGGGTGACCAGGCCTGCAAGGGAGGGCAGTTGGGGGGTGACCAGGCCTACAGGGGAGGGCAGTTAGGGGTGACCAGACCAGATCCTGGTGCCTTGATATCCCCTCTGATTGGTCACTATTCCCTTAGACTGGTTACTATAGTACAGTGATGGGCAACCTTTTGAGCTTGGTGTGTCAAACTTCGCCAAAAAACTGAGCATAACTCGGGTAGTGTGTCACTTTGAGGAAAAAACATTATTTCGCAAATGTTTCATCCTCAGGAGCAGCAAATGTTTCATCTTCGGGATGTGGCCGCCTCAGTGGCCGCATGTCATCAGAAATGGCTACGCGTGTCAGTGCTGACACACGTGTCATAGGTTCGCCATCACTGCTATAATAACTCCTGGGCTCAAAGGTTGAACCTCATGTGGGACATGTGAGGTCCCCCCCCCCTTCCTTATTGTTTTTCTATTCCCTTTGGGCTTTCTTCTTCTCCTTCTGGATGAAGGGCTTCCTTCCCTTTATTTTGTAAATATAGACCTTTTGCTGTTCCCAGCTCCCTCATTCTAGGGAAATGTACCTGTGGCAGCTTTTCAGCTCCCCCATTCTATGGAAATATACCCTCTGCTGCTCTGCAGTCCCGTACTTTCTTCATGGTCCCCTCAATTTCCAAAATTTCTCAAATTTCCTAAAACCTGTCTTTTTCACCCCCCAAAATTCCTGTTTCTTAAGGCTCTAGTAGTCCAGCTCAATCTCTGCTCCTGGTTGATTAAAATTCTTAGCTGTGTGGCATCGGGCAAGTTACTTAACCTCTCTGTGCCTCATTTCCCCACCTGCATGTCTGCTGACAAGACTCGATGGTGCCTAGGCTGCAATCAGGGGGACTTGTGCTCTGGATGGTGTAGCTGCCATGGAGACAGGCCTTTGTTCAACTTCTATATATTTTGGGCATTGGGGAAAGAGCAGGCTTTCTTTGAAACTACCCAATCTCTTTCCTAGCTTTTCCTGGGCCTGTGCTGGTGCCTTTCCCTCTATCCAATACTTTTCCTGGATTTTTCAGGGTTTTATGCCCTTATCCTTTCCAATCTTTTCTTTCTTTTTTTTTTTTTTTTTAAACGTATTTTTATTGATTTCAGAGATGAAGGGAGAGGGAGAGGGAGTTAGAAACATCAATGATGAGAGATAATCATCAATTGGCTGCCTCCTGCACATCCCACACTGGGGATCAAGTCTCAACCCAGGCATGTGCTGTTATATTGTTATGGTCGTAAGAAAACCCCTCTAATGTGTGAAATGATTATTGTGTGAAATGTTTGCTGTGTGGAGACCCCAATACTCTGTAACTTCCCAAATGTTATAAACATGGTGAAAGCCCCACTATCTTGATGTGAATGCCCCGCTCCTAGCATAAGGCACACCATCTGGCCCACACTGGTAAGACACAAGTTGTTTGCTTCCAGCTATACAAGCACCGGACCTTCTTCAGTCCACGTCTCCTGCCGGATAAGAGGAGGACTCCACGTCGCTCTGAGAGACGAGCCCCTGACTGCTCTGCTGTGTGAGCCTGAACCAACTGCGGCCGCCTGCCTGTCTCTGTTTTCATCGTCCGTCCTTCAGTGCGCATCGCCGGGTGGCCTTTGCTGGAGCCTAGGACCCACTAGGAATAGGTAAATAAGCCCTGTGTGATTGCATACTAGTTCTGTCTTGTGTGTCATGTGTTCCGGTTCGGCTCAGCTGTCTAGACATTGAAGCACCAGGGGAGAGGCCGTTATTGCTGCCCCCTGGTCACCTGCGTTTGTCCCACTGAGTCCAGACAGATAATCCATCAATTGGGGCATAATTGGGACATGTGCTCTGACCGGGAAGTGAACAGTGACCTCCTGGTTCATAGGTTGACATTCAACCACACTGGCCCGGCCTATCCAATCTTTTTACCCAGATTTTCACAGGCAAGAACCCTCCTCCTTTATGGTCGACATTTTAGCTTTCACTGCACATGTCGCATAGTTCGACTTAGTCATATGCCACATGCGCTTGTCCCGCGTGCCATCTTGTCTCCCACTGTGCATGCTCTCAGTGGAAGACACTTCCCTTCGGGTTTCATCCCTCCCACCCCTTAATCTGGTGGAACGGTGCCAGTTACTTCCTGGGGTGACTGAAAAGCACGGAGCTGGTCCTGTTTGCTCCCTTCCTTTCTGGTAATATCTAATGCGGACTGCAATACGAACTTCCTTAGTCAACAAGATTATTGATTTTCCCCTGTATAACCCAGCCCTTGGAGGCCAGGTGTTTGAGCATGGGCCACTTCCTGAAATACATCCTTACTGTCTTTACTGCGAGCTCCTGTTCGTGTCGTATTGGGCTTTATGTGCACAGGTAAACAGACCCATTTAGTCCAATAACATTGTGAATGACTATAAAAATGTACGCATTATAATTTTTAGTTTTTACATGGTATGATTATGTCTTATTTCAAAGCCAGCTGTCAGAAATTAATGGATAACTTAAAACCATTTTTCTTATTTTTTTAAATAAATCTTTATTGTTCAGATTATTACAATTGTTCCTCTTTTTTCCCCTCCATAGCTCCCCTCCACCCGGTTCCCATCCCATCCTCTGCCCTTACCTCCCCCAACACTGTCCTCATCCATAGGTGTATGATTATTATCCAGTCTCTTCCCGCACCCCAACACCCCTTTCCCCCCCGAGAATTGTCAGTCCACTCCCTTTCTATGCCCCTGATTCTATTATATTCACCAGTTTATTCTGTTCATGAGATTTTTTTATTCACTTGATTTTTAGAATCACTTGTTGATAGATATGTATTTGTTGTGCATAATTTTTATCTTTACCTTTTTTTTTCTTCTTCTTCCTCTTATTAAAGAATATCAGTTTGTAATATTTTTAGTATTTATTTGGCAGTTGATTGAAGTTGACTTCATCTATAACCTTCAGAATTATTTATGAGTACATTTTATTTATAAACATTGGAACCATTTAAAAAGTAACTTGAAGGCAAAGGACCTAAATAGACACTTCTCCAAAGGGGACTCCCAGAAGGCCTTGAAAAAAATGCTCAAAGCTACAAATCATCAGAGAGATGAAAATTAAAATGACAATGAGGTATTACATCACATCTGTCAGAAGGGCTACCATCAACAGATCAACCAATGACAAGTGCTGGTGAGGATGTGGAGAAAAGGGAACCCTAGTACACTGCGGGTGGCAGTGCAGACTGATGCAGACATTATGAAAAATAGTATGGAGTTTCCTCAAAAAATTAAAAATGGAACTCCCATTTGACCCAGTGATCCCACTTCTAGGAATATATCCCAAGAAATCTGAAACACCAATCAGAAAGAATATATGCACCCTTATGTTCATAGCAGTACATTTTATAATAGCTAAGATCTGGAAACAGCTCAAGTGCCCATCAGTAAATGAATGAATAAAAAAGCTGTGGTACATTTACACCATGGAATGCTATGCAGCAGTAAAAAAAAAAAAAAGGATCTCTTACCTTTTGAGATAGCATGGAGGGACCTGGAGAGTATCATGCTAAGTGAAATAAGTTAGTCAGAAAAAGACAAGTATCATATGATCTCACTCATAAGTGGAATTTATTGAAAAAAATAAACTGATGAACAAAATAGATCCAGAGACATAGAAGCATGGAACAGATTATCAAATTTCAGAGGGATGGTGGGGATGGGTGGGTTGGAAGAGATCAACCAAAGAACTTGTATGCATATATGCATAATCCATGGAGACATGCAATAGTGTTAAGGTTAAGTCCTGAGGCAGGGGTGGGCTACAAGGGATCAGTGGGAAAAAGGGGGACATATATAATGCTTTCAACAATAAAGATTGAAAAAAAAGGAACTGTTAAGAGACTGGACTACATACCACACAATTTAAGGGAATTGTGAATATTTATATTATACTAGAGGCCCGGTGCACGAAATTCATGCACAGGGGGTGGTCCCCCTCAGCCCAGCCCACACCCTCTCCAATCCGGGACCCCTCGGGGGATGTCCGACTGCCGGTTTGGGCCCAATCCTGGGGATCAGGCCTAAACCGGCAGTCAGACATCCCTCTCACAATCTGGGACCACTCGCCCCTAGCTACTCACCTGCCTGCCTGCCTGATCGCCTGCAACTGCCCCCCCTGCTGGCCTGGTCGCCCCTAACTGCTCCCCCGCCAGCCTGGTCGCCCCTTAGTGCCCCTCCCTGCCAGCCCGGTTGCGCCCAACTGCACCCCTGCTGGCTTGGTCACTCCTAACTGCCCTCCCCCCCCCTGCTGGCCTGGTTGCCCCTTACTGCCCCCCCTGCCAGCCTGGTCACCCCTAACTGTTCCCTCGCTGGCCTGGTTGCCCGTTACTGCCCCCCCTGCTGGCCTGGTCACCCTCAACTGCCCCCCCCCTTCCGAGCCGGGTTGCCTCACAGAGCCTGCTGTTCAATTGTTTGGTCGCCCTTCACTAATGCCCCTGCTGGCCTGGTCGCCCCATGCAGCCTGCTGCTTGGTCGTTTGGTCACCCCTCACTACCCCCCCTGCTGGCCTGGTCGCCCCATGCAGCCTGTTCAGTTGTTTGTTTGGTTGTGATGGTTGCTTAGGCTTTTATATATATAGATTTTGGCTAAAAGTAGGGAGAAACTACTCAGATTTGGGTTTTAAGTTCTAGAAGTGCTTAGCATTGTAGTTAAGAGAAAAATTCTAAAGTCAGTATTCCATGGTTGGCCCCAGTGACTCAGTGATTGAGCATTGGCCTATGAACTAGGAGGTCATGGTTTGATTTCTGGTCAGGACACATGGCCGGGTTTTGGGCTTGATCCCCAGTGTGGGGCATGCAGGAGGCAGCCAATCAATGATTCTCTCTCATCATTGATGTTTCTATCTCTCTCTCTATCTCCCTTCTTCTCTAAAATCAATATAATATATTAAAGTAATAATAATAATAAAGTCAGAGTTATTAGGTCTGAATTGTATGTTAAAGATCATGTGGACAATATTACTATCCCCCATTTTACTAATTATAAAATTGACATGGAAAGGTGAATTGTATGTTAAAGATCAGGAAAAAAAAGTAACTTTATAATTTCAGATGTTTTTTAAGAACTGTTCTTCTGGGTAAAGGAACAAATGGAGTAGCTTTTGATGCACTATGCTTTTTATTATCAGGTATTAAATTAATCAAAAGCCAAACTTGCTAAAGTTTGGCTATGAAGAAGGGAACTCATTTATTGGAATAATTTCAGGACAAGATCATGATGTGGATTCCCTTGGCCATTTCAACTCCCGGAAGAGTACTGTGCTCCTTGAGATAATGTAGCTTGAGATCTGGTGGGAAGAATTGCTGAGAGGAATGCACCAATGCAGCCAGTTGCTGTCTCTCCAGTTGAGAATTTCAGGACAGCCACCAACAAATACCCATTTAAGGCTTGTGTACCAGTTATCTTACATGGTGAAACTTATAGAAAAAGCAGAGGGGGAGGGAATCTAAAGAGGAAAATGGGTCATTTTTTTTTTTTTTTTTAGGAAACTTTGTGTTTCAGAAAACCCTTAAAAAAATCAGGACAAGGGAGGAAACCTTGTTAAATTAATTAAACAAAGGGGCATTTATGGGCTGAGGTGTCTGTAATGCCTCAGTAGCTTATCTACGCAAACCAGACACTAAGCCCGTATTGCCTTAGGGTTAAGATTGAAACCTTAAGGACAACCAATCACAGTCAGCTAGGATTTTCCAAATAAGGCAACCTTAAGTTACAGTCAATGAAATAATTTCCTTGCTTTGCTTCTTCTTCTTCTCTATGAAGCTCCTCCCCTTTGCTCCTATTGGTGGAGTGCTCCTAACCACTTCCAGTTTGGCACTACTTGACTTAAATAAACTTTTGCTCACTGGGAAGTCAGAGAAAAGGGGGCCTTGGGGACAGGTTCAGGGGTTAGCTTGGAATGCACTGCAGCTGCCCATTGCCTCACCTGGTTGTAAGTCTCATGGGGCCCCTTAGAGGTTGGGGGATATGTGCCAGTGGGGGAAGGGAAGGGGAAAGGAATGGCATGTGCCTGCTCCTTGGGAGTAGAGCATGCACACAAGTGAGATAAAGAGAGAGAGAGAGAGAGAGAGAGAGAGAGAGCACGTGGCTCCCAACTTCTGGGTTTAAAAGGGAGATTTTCTGTGTGGGAGCCTTTCATTAGCATTCAGGGATGACTGGTAGAAACTATATTTCTTCTGGGCACGCCCCTACCCATCGTGTATACAGAAAAAGCCATTGGGAACAGGGTAAAAACTGAAATACAAATTTTATTATAATTAGTCCGGGGCCCTAGTAAGGTTGTATTGGCATTGAGTTCATGTCATTTTCCTCTGAGCTGTGCTAAGGGCCAGCTGGCTCCGAACCTGCCTGCTGGCCATCTGCTGGGCCACCCATAGAGAGGTGGTCTGAAGCCATGTTGGTCCCATCCCTATTCAGGACTCCAGGGTAGGCCCTGCCCCAGCTGCTCCTGTCTGACTTCCTACCTATCAGCATGTTCTGGGAAGTTCTTTGAATATGGTGACAAATAGAAAGGAATATAAAAAAACTCAGTCAATATTTACACTAAAACTAGGTTACAAGCCATTTTTTTGAACTTCAAAATATAAATGTAACAACGCAGAAACTTCATTCTTTAATATGACATTTTCTCCTTTCTTTCCTTTTGATTCAAACTAGCCTCGTCTTGCACTGTAACTCACTCACTTCCTACTCCCTTGCACGTCCACTCCCTTTTTCATTACTAGAGGCTCGGTGCACGAAATTTGTGCACTTGGAGGGGAGGGGTCCCTCAGCCCGGCCTGTGCCCTCTCTCAGTCTGGGAGTCCTTGGGGGATGTCTGACTGCCGGCTTAGGGGAGCGGGCCTAAGCTGTCAGTCAGACATCCTTAGCGCTGTCGCGGAGGCAGGAGAAGCTCCTGCCACCGCCACTGTGCTTGCCAGCCATGAGCCCAGCTTCTAGCTGAGCAGCGCTCCCCCTGTGGGAGTGTATTGACCACCAGGGGACAGCTCCTGTGTTGAGCATCTGCCCCCTGGTGGTCAGTGCACATCATAGCGACTGGTCGTTCCACTGTTCAGTCTATTTGCATATTAGCCTTTTATTATATAAGATGCCGTCAGGATACTGAGGTTCTGATCAGCATCAAATAATCTTAGTAACAAAGCCTGAGGCCTGTTGATCATAGAGATAGAGCTACAGTGTAACTAGAGCCTCAGTTGTGTTTCAGCTCCAGACCCAGAAAAGTGGAAGCACCCCACTGATCACACCCTTGTGAAACCAAGCAGATCAACACCGTAGCTGACATCAGGCAAGATCTCCTACCCCTACTCTAGTGTTGACCAATCACTAGAGACCACAACCCTAACTCTACCATGATTAATGATTTGTCCCCTATATAACCCACCACTAGAAGCCATGGGGAGCCAGGTCTTTGAGCACAGCCTCACCTGTGACTCCAGGTTTGGCACCATTTCCTTAAAAATAAAGCTTTACTTTCTTGGCTGCAAACTCTTGTTCACTTTTGATTAGGGTTAGATGTGAGCAGGCCAATGAACCCCTTTAGTTTGGTAGCATAAACAAATGGGGAAAAACTATCAACAGCCACAAAAAACGTATGGCACCAACATTTTCATTGCAAGAAGAAAACAACAGGGTAACTGAAGGACCTGAGCACAGGAACCCACAAAATAACCAACAAGTATTTACTGGATAGTGTGTTGGATCAAGTAGAGAAGAGCAGCTAAACTTGGAAGGGTTTCTCCTGTTCCTATAGTGGGTGAGTGCAAGGACCCACATTAAGGTTTAAGGAGCTGGAACTGGTTAGCCCCTATGCACACTTGAAACTAATTATCCAGGATTTCTGTCCAGGATAGGGCCCCATATAGGGAAGAAACTTTCTGGCGTAGAATCAAATTTGGTCAGGATAGAGACAATAACAAGAAAAGAAAGAGGATGTCCACGTGAATGTGGGAAAGAGAAGCAGAACTAGAAAATCTTAGAAAACAAACCACCATATTTTTTATATATATATTTTATTACTATTAAATTTCCACCATATTTATAATATAACATCCTATCCTATATAATAAAAGGATAATATACAAATTGTCCCCTCAACTGGGAGTTTGATGGGAGTTCAACCAGGGGGCAGGGCCAGCCTGCCGACTGCCTGGGGCCCCTCCCGCCAGCTGGACCCACCCCTGGTCAGCCCTCCCTACCCCAATTGGGGGCGGGCCAGCTGGCCAACCACCTGTGACCCCTCCCCATGGCCGGCCCCACCCCCAATTGGCCCCCCAACCCTGATTGATGGTGGGGCTGGCCAGCCAACCTCCTGCATTCCCTCCCCACAGCTGGCCTGGCCCGATTGGCCCTGATCGGGGAGGGCTGGCTGGACCCCACCTGTGCATGAATTCGTGCACCAAGCCTCTAGTAAGATATAAATGAATGACATATATCAGAATTAGAAAAAGTAAAAAATAAGGTGACAGAACTCAAAAATTAGACATAAAAAATCATATTAGAAGGGGCAATAAACACAGCAAATAATGTTTTAAGAAAAATGAAAGATTAAAAGGTAAAAAAAATTAAAACCCAAAGAAAGAAAGGAACATCTAAGATAAGCAAAGAAGATACATTGCACAAACTAATACAAACACCGAGAACATACAGCATTTCTCAAAGACTATGTTGAACAACTTGGTAAAAGAATCCAGTTCAGCCAAAGGAACATCCCGTTTCTACTTATTTGTACCAATTTTGGTTCTAACTTCAAAAAAAAAAAAAAGTTTTAACCTATTCATACTCATTATACTTAGCATTTCCCTTTTTTTATTTTAAACATCAAGTTGACTAGAAATATGATTTTGTTTTAACAATAGGACACAGTTTGATATTTGGAGTTCATATAAACATTTCTCAAAAGGCCACAGCTAAAACAAATCTAAGCTTTTCCAGTTTACAGGAAATATCACAAACTAATTATAAACTCATGTGTTTATTAGTGGTTATTCTACCAATGTGGCTCAACCATCCTATATAATAAAAGCCCAGAAACTGTTAGGGTGTAATGACTAGAATGACCAATGACCAGACGACCAGCTGGTAGCTATGATGAGCACTGACCCAGACCTTGCTGTCCATGCCCTGACAGCCCCAAATCCCTTTCACCTGCACCCATGATCCTGACAGCAGGGAGGTGGGAGCCCCATTTCTCACGGAATTGGCTATTGGTCAGCTTGCTGTCCGCACCCTGACAGCCCCAAATCCTGTTCACCTGCACCTCGGACTCTGACAGCAGGGAGGTGGGAGCCCTATTTCTCGCAGAATCGACCCTTGGTCAGCTTGCTGTTGGCAAGCCCGATTTATTTATAACCATGACATGCAACCAAAAATGGGCAGATATTACAAACAATTTACAATGCTGGCAAAATGTTGAAAATAGACCTGAGTTGGTAACCAGTGTTTTTAATATGAAGCTGAATGCTCTTTTAAATGAGATATGTAAATTCAATTTATTTGGCAAAGTTACAGCTAAAATTCATGTCATTAAATTTCAGAAACATGGACTGCCTCAAGCTCACATATTATTGATATTAGATAGTGAGTCCAAATTACGAATGGAAGATGACATTGATCATATAGTTAAGGCAGAAATTCCAGATGAAGACCAGTGTCCTCAACTTTTTCAAATTGTAAATTCAAATATGGTACATGGACCATGTGGAATACAAAATCCAAATAGTCCATGTATGGAAAATGGAAAATGTTCAAAGGGATATCCGAAAGAATTTTAAAATGTGACCATTGGAAATATTGATGGATATCCCAAATACAAACGAAGATCTGGTAGCACCATGTCTATTGGAAATAAAGTTGTCAATAACACTTGGATTGTCCCTTATAACCCGTATTTGTGCCTTAAATATAACTGTCATATAAATGTTGAAGTCTGCACATCGATTAAGAGTGTCAAATATTTATTTAAATACATTGATAAAGAGCACGATTGTGCAAATATTCAAATTTCCGAAAAGTATTATCAATCATGACGAAGTACAGGACTTCATTGACTCCAGGTATGTGAGCGCTCCTGAGGCTGTTTGGAGACTTTTTGCAATGCGAATGCATGACCAATCTCATGCAATCACAAGATTAGCTATTCATTTGCCAAATGATCAGAATTTGTAGTTTCATACTGACGATTTTACTGAAGTTACAAATAGGCTAAAAGGCATAACTTGACTTTGATGGCTTGGTTTTTATTGAATAGAGAAGATTCCGATGTGCGTAGTTATTATTATTGGGAGATTCCACAACATTATGTGTTTAATAATTCTTCGTGGAGAAAACACCAAAAGGATGGGAATAAAGTATTAGGTAGACTGTTCACTGTGAGCTTTAGAGAACCAGAACAATATTACCTTAGACTTTTGCTTCTGCATGTAAAAGGTGCGATAAGTTTTGCTGATTTGCGAACTGAAGGAGGTGTAATTTATGATACATTTCGTGAAGCTGCTAAACATAGAGAATTATTAATCGACGACACTATCTGAAAAGATACGATTGACAATGTGATCATCCTTAATATACCCAAGCAACTATGGCAACTTTTTGCATACATATGTGTGTTTGGATATCCTTCTGATGCAAACAAATTATGGGATGAGAATAAATCTCATTTTATTGAAGATTTTTATTGGAAATTACACTGAAGAGAAGGGGCCGTGTGAACTGTGAAATGCATGCCCTTAATGAAATTCAAGAGGTATTCACATTGGATGGAATGAAATGTTCACATTTCAAACTCCTGGACCATCCTTTATTAACAAATACAACTACATGTGATGAATAGTACGAGTGACAACAGGCAGAGGTTTTGATAAATTCTCTGAACAATGAACAGTTGGCAGCCTTTCAGACTATAACTTCCGCCATCAAAGATCAAACTGTACACCCCAAATGCTTTTTCTTGGATGGTCCAGGTGGTAGTGGAAAAACATATCTTTATAAAGTTTTAATACATTATATTAGAGGTCATGGTGGTACTGTTTTACCCACAGCATCTACAGGAATTGCTGCAAATTTACTTCTTGGTGGAAGAATCTTTCATTCCCAATATAAATTACCAATTCCATTAAATGAAACTTCAATTTCTAGACTCTATATAAAGAGTGAAATTACTAAAACCATTAAAAAGGCCCAACTTCTTATTATTGATGAATGCACCATGGCATCCAATCATGCTATAAACACCATAGACAGATTACTAAGAGAAATTGTGAATTTGAATGTTGCATTTGGCAGGAAAGTTCTCCTTGGAGGGGATTTTCGACAATGTCTCAGTATTGTGCCGCATGCTATGCAATCAGCCATAGTACAAACAAGTTTAAAGTACTTTTTAGTATTTGGGGATGTTTCAGAAATTTTTCTCTTAAAACAAATATGAGATCAGAGGATCCTGCTTATAGTGAATGGTTAGTAAAACGTGGAGATGGCAAACTTGATAGCAGTTTTCATTTAGGAATGAATATTATTGAAATCCCCCATGAAATGATTTGTAACAGATCTATTATTGAAGCTACCTTTGGAAATAGTATATCTATAGATAATATTAAAAATATATCTAAACGTGCAATTCTTTGTCTTAAAATGAGCACATTCAAAAATTAAATGAAGAAATTTTGGATATACTCGATGGAAATTTTCACACCTATTTGAATGATGATTCCATTGATTCAATGGATGATGCCGCAAAGGAAAATTTTCCCATCGAATTTCTTTGTTTTTAAAAAAATATATTTTATTGATTTTTTTTACAGAGAGGAAGGGAGAGGGATAGAGAGTTAGAAACATGGATCAGCTGCCTCCTGCACACTCCCTACTGGGTATGTGCCTCCAACCAAGGTACATACCCTTGACTGGAATCGAACCTGGAACCCTTGAGTCTACAGGCCGATGCTCTATCCACTGAGCCAAACCGGTTAGGGCCCCATCGAATTTCTTAATAGTATTATACCTTTGGGAATGCCATGTCATAAATTAAAATTGAAAGTAGGTGCAATCATCATGCTACTGAGAAATCTTAATAGTAAATGGGGTCTTTGTAATGGCACTAGATTTATTATCAAAAGATTGTGACCTAACATAATCAAAGCTGAAGTATTAACAGGATCTGAAGAAGGAGAGGTTGTTCTGATTCCAAGAATTTATCTGTCCCCATCTGACACTGGCCTCCCATTTAAATTTATTCAAAGACAGTTTCCCATGATGCCAGCATTTGCAATGACAATTAATAAATTACAAGGACAAACTCTAGACAGTGTAGGAATATTCCTACCTAAACCCGTTTTCAGACATGGTCAGTTATATGTTGCTTTCTCTTGAGTTCGAAGAGCGTGTGACATTAAAGTTAAAGTTCTAAATACTTCATCACAAGGGAAATTAGTCAAGCACTCTGAAAGTGTTTTTACTCTTAATGTGGCATACAGGGAGATATTAGAATAAGTTTAATCAATTTATCAGTCATTGTTTATATCAATGTTGTTTTCATATCATGTTTTTGTTGTTTTTATATCATGTCTTTGTTATTGTTATATCATGTTATTATTTATTTATTAATAAATTATATATTATTATTATATACATTTTACTATTTTTCTTTAATCTCTGACACTTCTATTATAGAGAAAGGGTGAATAGCAATATTAAAATATTTCTTCTAATTAATTCTCTTTCAATGTATATGAATTCATGCACCAGGCCTCTTGTGTAGAATAATTCCATTTAAACAATAGTTACTAAGCACCTACTGTATGTAAAGTGCGCTGCAAGAACACTATCCTGGGGGTTTTGTATTCTAAGTGTTATGAACAATATGTACAAGGATGGGAAAAAGGAGACTTACAGTGGTTCATATGGAAAAATATAAATCCTATATAATAAAAGCCTAATATACAACTTGTCCCCTTGGGCAGTTGTTCAACTGGGAATTCGACTGGGGCACCGGGAGTTTGACCGCTTGCTATGGTGTGCGCTGACCACCAGGGGGCAGTGAGTGTCGGTGATGCTGCACTGGCAGCGGGCAGCAGTGGAGGCACTGCTGGCCCCGATGGTCCCCAATGAGAGCGGGACTGCAGTGGGATGGTGGAGCAGGTGAGTGGGTGGCGTCAGGCCAAGGCGGGTGTGAGTGGGGGCCTGATCACCCTGCTGATCGCCCTGCAGACAGCGACAAGTGAGGTGGCGGGGGGCAGGGCCGCTGCCTGGTTCCCAGGCACTGAGGGAACTGGGCGGGGGGGCCTGGCCCTGATCAATCACCCTGCAGGTGGGATGGTGGAGCATGTGAGGGGGCAGCGCCAGGCCACAGTGGGGTGCCAGGCGGGGCTGCGGGGTTGCGAGGCTGGGGGTGTGAGCTGGGGCCTGATCCCGCAGGCCACCCCGAGGGACCCCACCCGTGCACGAATTCGTGCACCAGACCTCTAGTAATAAATAATAATGCAAGAATAAACTTTGTGTTTCTCATACTCACATCTGTAAACCTCCCTGTATATACAGGTATTGGAGAATTTAAGAGAAGGACAATAAAATTCATCAAATAAGCTCTCATTGATAGTTTGGCTTTTGAGGTGTGCTTTGAAGGAGGAACAGGATTATAATAGAGGGTGATGGGAGGACAAGTTGCTGCAGAAGTGAAGACCACAGGACAGAAAGCACATACTATTTTCTGAGAAGAGTGTATGATCTAGCTTTGATTTGTATGCTCTTTAAATTTAAGAAGCCCTTGGATAGGGAGCCCATAGCAATGTGAAAAGAAAAAAGGCAATAGCAAGGTGGTGTGGAACCATTTCCTAGAAAAACCATTATGCCTTAACAAAAACACTGCTAGCCAGTGGGACCATTGGCAGCCTTTGAGCACTAAGATATGCTTTAGTTAGATTAACATAACCTATGTTGCAGGGTAACTTACAAAGACTTTCAGAGGTAGATAGACCAACAGTTCACTCTAGCAATGGTCTGGAAAGAATTAATGAAGAGATGACTTAAGATTGAAAGGGAGAAATGCGAAATTGAGGACAGATGAGAGAACACTTCAGACATACAATCTGCAAGTCTTGAAAACACTTTGAATGCCAAAGATAAGGGAAAGATATATAATGAAGAAAAATTATTTTTAGGCTTTGAGGCTGAGTAACTGTAGAAGAATGTGTCATTAACAGAAAGAGGAGAATAAGAAGGGCAAGTTGGTTTGGATGTTAAGAAGGCAATGAGTTCAGATGTCGACATATTAAACTTGATATGCCAGCAAATATAAAAATGAACCTACTTAACAGGCAGTTAGAAATGAATGGTCAGTAGTCACAAAAAGGCTGAAAGTCTAGTACTAGAAATCATATATGCAGAGAAGATTATTGAAACCATGAAAATATCTGAAAAAACAAAGATGGTGGGGGTAGAAATAAAAATAATTAAGAAAAGAAACTTGGAGATTGCTAATTTTAAGAGATAGTAGTAAATTAGAGCCAACGGCTGCACAGGAAGTGTGTGTGTGTGTGAAACCAGAGTAGCACATGCCACCAAGACAAGGAAACTGCCTTTCCAAGTGAAAATTAGCATGACATGGCTACCAAGGGTCAGCAAAATGGATACTACTTCATTACAGCTGGAATCAATTTTGGTAATCAAACACTTATTACTACACTACTACTATAATTAAAGCTCTCTGATAAACTGAAATAATCTGTTTCCCTCCATTTTTCTAAAGTATCACAGAGTATTGGAAATGCCAAGTAAACATGAATTTGTTATAGAACCAGTAACAATACAACAATATTTACATGTTTCTATTTATTTGGTATTGTAGCCATGATTCTAAAAATACAGTTAACCAAACAGTAATATGTACTTTTCTACATATAACGTTAGAGAATCCATATTGGTAACTCAAGCTCTTCAGAGCCAATAATAAGTCAGGCAATTGTTTTCATTGTTGTTAAATGAATTACAATGTAAATTAACCCACATCCTACATAGAGTTACAGCTGTGAACTTGCTTGTGAACATTGCAAAGTCATAACTTCCCTGGTTTCAGTTCTTTCTTCTGTTATATAAAGTAGGTACTAAGACACCTCTAAGGTACCTTCCTAACTACATATTCTAATATATTTCTGAAATACCTTTTAAGTAATTAACTCCGTTAATATACGAAGGTGGACTTGATTAAAGGAGGGAAAGCAACAAGATGAAGAACTATTAGTCTTGCACACATGTCAATAAGAGTGTTTTAAATTCAAAATACTTTATTGGAGAGAGGCTCCAGATAAATGTCAAGAGACAGGAAATATAACCTTGGATGCTCAGCCATGCTCTTTTGCTCCAGGGAGTAACAGATTGGAATAGCAACATTTTCTTAAAACAATGTTGTTTCAAGAAAAATGTTAGGCAAAAACTGAGATATTCTACTGGAGAATATCCTGCAAATATTAACAAGAGATTATGAGAGTCCTAGCTGGTTTTGGTCAATGGATAGAGCATTGGCCTGCGGACTGAAGGGTCCCAGGTTCAATTCTGGCCAAGGGCACATGCCTGGGTTTCGGGCTCGATCCCCAGTGGGGGGCATGCAGGAGGCAGCCAATCAATGAGTCTCTCTCATCATTGATGTTTCTATCTCTCTCTCCCTCTCCCTTCTGCTCTAAAAATCAATAAAATATATTTTAAAAAAAGAGATTATGAGAGCCCTGCCACCATTAAACATTAGCCTGTAATTCTTTTTAAAAATAAATACACAGACCTAGGTCCTTCAAGGAGATTCTTTCATTCCAAAGAGGGTGGACTAAATTCAACACTGAGGTACTTAGGAATCCTTAAATGAATCTCTGCCAGGAAGGTGGATGGTTGTCCAATTCCAGTACCATCACAAGCTATATAAGACCTCGAGATCATGGCCTGCATTTTAGAAATTTCTCATGTCACAGCAGTTGTCAAAACTCACTTTGAAGGTATGTCAAAGATGGATACAAGGGTGTGGGGTGGGAGAATCTACCATTTATTCTCTAACGTGCTGAGTAATTTATAAAAGAAGTTAAACTAAGGCTGGATTTTTCCTTGGTTTCTAATTCTTAACAGTAGAAGTAGATTAAAAAAATAAAAAATAAGAAAAGACTACTTGAACTAGTTCATCAGAATAGATAACAAATAATAAATAAATGCATTACTGGTTAACCTCACAGTTTTTACTAAATACAGTACCTGTTCCATTTATAGAAAAACTTGAAATAGCTGATTGGCCTTAGTGACTGATAAATTAGATTTAGCAAATAATGAAGGCTAGATAAGATACTTTATTTTACTAACTCCATATTTAAAAAAAAAAAATTTGTTTTACCTGCTCGTGTAGTATTTTAAATAGTGAAAAGATTCATTGAGGATTTAATTTGGAGGCATATAAAAATAAACACTTTAGATTTCAAGAGAAATAATAAATACATTAAATAAAACTTGCAGATTAATTAAATGTCTTTAAATTGTCTTTTTTTCCCCAATGATAAATTTAACATGATTTATCCTTTCTCCCACTGCAAACTTTTACAAACATATATTTAAAAGGATAGGGCAGGGCTGGAAGGACAGCACTCTGCTGGTGGATAGGTATCCTACTAAACCTTTCTAGAGGACAATTTGACAATTTGTATTAAAATCATTAAAATATATTTGACTAATAATTTCACTTTCTTAAGAAAATAATCATAGCTATAGAAAACACCCTATATAATAAAACCTAGGTGGCGTCACACCCTCGTGCAATGTCATCACAAAATGGCCACCACAAGATGGCCACCACAAGATGGCCACATATACAGCAGAGGTGGGACCTAGTGGCTGCTTTGCACGGTGAGGTCTGGGGGTCCTGTGGCTCTGTGCGGCGTGGAGGAGGCCGGTCCCAATGTCTCTGCCACCTCGCACGAAGGAGGTGGGTCACAGCAGGGGAGGGCAGTTGTGGGAGATTAGGCTGGCAGAGGAGGGCAGTTGTGGGTGATCAGGTCGACAGGGGAGGGCAGTTGTGGGTGATCAGGCTGGCAGGGGAGGACAATTGTGGGCGATCAGGCCAGCAGGGAAGTAGTTAGGTGTCAATCAGTCCAGCAGGGGAGCAGTAAGGGGGCAATCAGGCTGGCAGGCAGAAGCAGTTAGGGGCAATCAGGCAGACAGGCAGGTGAGTGGTTAGGAGCCAGCAGTCCTGGATTGTGAGAGGGATGTCCGACTGCTGGTTTAGGCCCTATCCTTGAAGAATAAGGCCTAAACTGGCAGTTGGACATCCCCTGAGGGGTCCCAGATTGGAGAGGGTGCAGGCTGGGTTGAGGGACATCCCCCCATGCATGAATTTCATGCACCGGGCCTCTAGTTCTACTATAAAAGGGTTTGTTGAAGTTATATTCATACTAGAGGCCTGATGCATGAAGATTCGTGCAAGAATAGGCCTTCCTTCCCCTGGCTGCTGGCACCTCCTTTGCTCCGGCCTGGAGCCGCCTTTCTGCCTTTGCTCCGGGCCGGATTCGCCCTCCACCTCTCACCTTGTCACGTTAATTTGCATATTCCCTCCTTATTGGTTGTGGGGGCCGCCATCTTTGTCACGGAGTTACGGTCAATTTGCATATTTATTAGATAGGAATACAAAATACATAAGTAAGATAAAATAAATGTCTGATAAAAATAAAATATTACTTAAATGATAAATCTGATGTTATACACCCATATACGAGACTATTTTGCCATCATTACAAATGTTGTATAGTATTCTTAAAAGAGGAAACATGTTTATGATACATTAAATTCTTTAACAGTAAACTATTTATTATAGTTTTATACTTGTATATAATACATTTTATTATTTTATATATTTTAACTAGAGGCACGGTGCATGAAATTCATGCACTGGGGGGGGGGGTGTCCCTCAGCCCAACCTGCACCCTCTCCAATTTGGGACCCCTCGGGGGATGTTCCACTGCCTGTTTAGGCCCGATCCCACAGGCAGTCGGACATCCCCTTCACAATCCAGGACTGCTGGCTCCCAACTGCTCACCTGCCTGCCTGATTGCCCCTAACCGCTTCTGCCTGCCAGCCTGATCACCCCCTAACCACTCCCCTGCCAGCCTGATCAACGCCTAACTGCTCCCCTGCCAGCCCGATCATCCCCAACTGCCCTCCCCTGATAGCCCGGTCACCCCCAAATGCCCTCCCCTGCATATTCCCTCTTTATTAGATAGGGTTTTTTCTTTAACATATTGGACAGCCCTAACTGGTTTGGCTAGGTGGATGGAGCATTGGCCTGCAGAATCAAGGGTCCCAGGTTCGATTCCAGTCAAGGGCATGTACCTTGGTTGGGGGCACATACCCAGTGGGGAGTGTGCAGGAGGCAGCTGATCAATATTTCTCTCTCATAAATGTTTCTAGCTCTTTATCCTTTTCCTTTCCTCTCTGTAAAACATCAATAAAATATATATAAAAAAAGAAACATTTAAGATTCCTCCATATCTGCCTGGCTGGTGTGACTCAGTGGTTGAGATCCCAGGCTGCCGCCGCTGGGAGGGGATTGAGCCATGGGGAGTGAATTTGTTTTGTGTTTTTATAAAGGGTCAGGAGGGCCTCTGGGCAGCATTCCGCCAGGCTGCTTACTCTGCAGGCTCTCAGCGGCAGCCCTCCCTGAGACTGGGGGACTCCAGTGGGGCTGAGAGGACTGGGCACTGCCATCTTGTGGCTATGGTTGCCGCCATTTTTGTGGCAGAGTGATGGTTAATTTGCATATTACTCTTTTATTAGATAGGATATTACAGTATTATTCTAGTTTTATAAAACATTTATATATTTCACACATGCACACACAGAGTATAGTTTGGCAAGATTTTGTGAGAGACACTATCAGTCACTTCATATTGGGGGTGAAAGTAATTCACTCTGGAACACAGTTTGTTGTGTAAAATGCTGATACTCTAATTCTATTACTTTTTTAATTATCTGAAATAATTTTATAAAGAGATGCTTCCCCTTTACCATTTGGTCAGCTGGTGGTACGGTGCATATAAAAAAGCAACATAAATGCCTTTTTTTCTCTTTATTTAGCATTTCTCAAGATATGTATTTACTGGTATTCTCTTACATCTCCAAAAAGATGACTAATTAATTTTTGTATCATCATAAATCCATTAATTAAACATATTATATTTCTTATGCTTATTGAAGCTCAAATTGTTTATGTTTAGCCAGTGGGAAACTCTTCAAGTTAATGCCTAATTCCTTTTGACATGATCCTAAAAAGTCTCTGAAAGCTCCCTTGCTACCTGGTATAACAAGTTTCCAAACTCATTTTGTACATTTCCAGCCCTTCATGTAGAATCAGACATTTCTCCATTTCTCTTATGTTATAAAGTATTTCAAGACACAATTTGTTTACCAGAAATAAGCTTTGTTACTGGGTTAGTCATTGTTTCCAGGCCTTTTCAGTGGATATATATATATATATATATATAGATATATATATATATATGGTGGGGCAAAAGTAGGTTTACAGTTGTTCATATGAAAAATAATACAATAATTAATAAATAAAATAATATAAGAATAAACTCTGTTTCACATACCCATAACTGTAAACCAACTCCCTCCCCCCACCTTGTGTTGCAATTATATGTATATGTATGTGTGTGTGTGTGTGTGTGTGTGTGTGTGTGTGTGTGTGTGTGTGTTATGTATAAACTAGAGGCCCAGTGCACAAAATTCATGCACTGGGGGGGGGGGTCCCCTCAGCCTGGCCTGTGCCCTCTCACAGTCTGGGACCCCTTGGGGGATGTCCCCTGTCTGCATTTAGTAGTTTGAGATTCTGCTGTGAATAACAGAAAAGTGAAAACTAACAGTGGTTCATGCAGCATGTTTCACTATTCACTCTCTTTCCTGTAGACAAAGGCCAGAAATAAGTAAACCACGATTGGGAGTCTGACTCTGCTCAGCATTGTCTTGAAGACTCAGGCTCCTAGTTCACACTGCTTTGTCAACTCTAGATTGTGACCCCTGTCCTGGTTGGCTTCTACTACTGAGGTAGCAGGAAGAAGGAACATAGAAGTGGGGGCAAGGATGTGTGACAGCTGTCTGTTAAGATAGGATTCAGAAAGCTGCCACTAATACTCTGACTCATAGAACATTGGCTAGGATTTAGTTACATGCCCACTCGTGGCTACAGAGGAGACTGGGACATGTTGCCTTTATTCTAGTGGTCTTGTGCCCAGCTAAAATTTTTATGAAAAATGATAAGATGGATAGTTGGGGACCACTAGAATTTGTGTTACTCTGTGATAGGAAATTTTACTTCAAAGAAATTATTTTTGCTAGGTAAATAAAACTATAACATTGATTGTATTAAAACACATTCATTAAAATGACTCATACTCAAAGATTAACAGGTCAACTCTTTTAAATATTGTTTCTTCCCCACATAGTTCTTTTTTTTCTTTCTTTTTTTAGCTTCTTTATTTATTTTATTTTATTTTTTTAAATGAATCTTTATTGTTCAGATTACAATTGTTTCTCCTTTTTCCCCACATATCTCCCCACCACCCAGTTCCCACCCCCCTCTACCCCTACCTCCCCCCCCGCTGTCCTTATCCATAGGTGTATGATTTTTGTCCAGTCTCTTCCCATACTCTCCACACAGACACCCCTTTCCCCCTGAGAATTATCAATCCACTCCCATTCTATGCCTCTGATTCTATTAAGTTCACCAGTTTATTCTGTTCCTCAGATTTTTAATTCACTTGACTTTTAGATTCACTTGTTGATAGATATGTATTTGTTGTTCATAATTTTTATCTTTCTTCTTCTTTTTCCTCTTTTTAAAGAATACCTTTCAGCATTTCATATAATACTGGTTTGGTGGTGATGAACTCCTTTAGCTTTTTCTTATCTGTGAAGCTCTTTATCTGCCCTTCAATTCTGAATGATAACTTTGCTGGGTAGAGTAGTCTTGGTTGTAGGTTCCTGCTCTTCATCACTTTGAATATTTCTTGCCACTCCCGTCTGGCCTGCATGGTTTCTGTTGAGAAATTAGCTGATAATCGTATGGGAGCTCCCTTGTAGGTAACGAACTGTTTTTCTCTTGCTGCTTGTAAGATTCTCTCTTTGTCTTTTGCTCTTGGCATTTTAATTATGATGTGT
This sequence comes from Eptesicus fuscus, assembly GCF_027574615.1. Taxonomy (NCBI): domain Eukaryota; kingdom Metazoa; phylum Chordata; class Mammalia; order Chiroptera; family Vespertilionidae; genus Eptesicus; species Eptesicus fuscus. The sequence goes on along the minus strand of NC_072475.1, from coordinate 85,661,027 downwards.
CTTGGTGTGGTCCTCTTTGGATTCCTTTTGTTTGGGGTTCTGTGCACTTCCTGGACTTGTAAGCCTATTTCTTTCATCAAGTGGGGGAAGTTTTCGTTCATTATTTCTTCAAATAGGTTTTCAGCATCTTGCTCTCTCTCTTCTTCTGGTACCCCCATAATTCTGATGTTGGTTCGCTTGAAGTTGTCCCAGAGGCTTCTTACACTATCTTCAACTTTCTGAATTCTCTTCTCTTCATGCTTCTCTCGAGGAGTGTCCTTGGCCTCTTTGTATTCCAAATCTTTGAGTTGATTCTTGCAATCCTCTAGTCTGCTTTTGGGTCTCTGTATAATATTTTTTATCTCAGTCAGTGTATGTTTAATTTCTAGTTGGTCCTTTTTCATATCCTCGAGGGTCTCATTGAATTTATCGGCCTTTTCCATGAAATTCTTGAAAAACCTTATAACTGTGGTTTTGAACTCTATGTCCAGTCACTTGTTCTCCTCCATTTCTTTGGTTTGTGATCTGTTTCCTTGCCTTCTCATATTCTCTGCTTCCCTGAGTTGGTAGGGTAGCTTTGTGTACTAGGTGTCCTATTGGTTCAACGGGTCAGCCTCCCAGTTACCTGAGGTGGACACTCTTGGTGTACCCTTGTGTACTGTGTGTCCCCCAGCAGGAGCTACAGCAAGGGCTAGTTTTCTCCTCCTTTGCTTGGGCGGTTTTGGAGCAGTCTGACTGGAGCTGCAGTTAATTTGGTTGAGCTGCCACAGAACAGGCCATTTATATGCAAAAGCCGCTGTGTGGAGCCTGGGCGGGTTTGTAGAATGTGCGGGGCAGGGTCTCAGGGCGGGGCGGGGTCTCAGGCTGTCACTAGGCTGGGGCATGGCCAACGGCGATGGCTGGCGTCAGCCGTCTCTGCCTTTCCCGTTTCCAAGTCCCTGCGCCCCGCGCTCCAGCGCAGTAAACAATGATTGCTGGGCGCACCACTGCAAAAAAAGTCACTCTCACTTTCCGACCCGATGGCTGAGAGTCCAGCCTCTCCCCGTAGGTGTCTGGGTCCCCCGAGTGTCCCCAGAAACTGGATTTCAGAGTGATCGGGAGCTTGTCTCCCTGCGGGTTGAAGAAAAACCGCGCACCCAGTCGCCCGCTGCCAGCCCGATTTGCGTGCCTCCGTACCTCAGCTCCCCAGCGTTTGTGCTCCTTTCTCTTCCTAGTTGTAAATCTTCCACTCAGCCAGCTTTCCCGTGGTTCTGGGTGGTAGACGCTCTGTCCCTTAGTTGTACCCTCGAAATTGTTGTGTGAGGCAGCAGATTAGCTGCTTAACTATGCCGCCATCTTGGTTCCTCCTCTCCCCCACATAGTTCTTATATAGGCATTATTTTTATATTTAGTACGCAGATTCAATTGTTTCCTTTTCATTTGGTGTTTAAAATAAGTAGTTTTCTGTGATGTTATTGTAGCCTTGTAATGTTAATGGCTTTATATTTATTATAATAAATATTTTCATGCATATTAAGTTTTCCTCATTATTTTTCTTTCTTTATCTATCTTCCCACCAAAAGTAATATAATTAGGTTAAAGGGTACAAACATTTTATATGTCTTAAAATACACTGAAAAATGATTTTTCTAAAAGAAATTCATGAATTTATTTCCTTTTATAAGTTATGTACAAAAGCTTGATTGATTACCAAATTTATTCATTTTATTGGATTAAAAAGGCACATTACTTATTTCAAAGTGTTCTTTTGATAATAGCAGAGTTGAACATTTTAATACAGATATCTTACTTTACTAACTTTAATTCAAATTGTTTATATCCTTTAAAAATTTTAGTATAGCCCGGCCGGCCTCGATCAGTGGTTGAGCATCAACCTATGAACCAGGAGGTCACGGTTCGATTCCCAGTCAGGGCACATGCCCGGGTTGTGGCTCGATCCCCAGTAGGGGGCGTGCAGGAGGCAGCCAATACATGATTCTCTCTCATCATGGATGTTTCTCTCTCTCTCCCCCCTCTCCTTTCCTCTCTGAAATGAATAAAAAAATATATATTAAAAAAATTTTAGTATTATTTAAAAATTTGTATAAACTTTTTATGCAGTGTATATGTATATAAAAATTGGGCTATATTACCAATTAGGTTGACTATACATACACATGAGCTAGAGATACAACACAACATAACTTATATGTTGGAACACTGTGGGAAAAAAACAGAAAACTATCTTGGAGCTTAAATGACTCTGACATGTGATGTCTGGTCAGTGACTTCTGTAGTCAAAGGCATCAAGCAGTACAGGGCCACTGGATGTCAATGCATGTTGCAAAGATTATTCTCAAAGTAGATTTTGTCATCTGCTTGGTACACACTGCATTGTGAAGGCAGCACACCCTCAGACTGCATTTTGTGAGGTCCAGTCTGAGAGTTATTAGATGACCTTGCTTATCTTTATAACCTTTCTTCTCATGCATAAATATTTTTTTATGAGCAATAGCATGGCAGTAATGGAGATTCCAATGTAGAGCACCTGATTGGTGATCATGGATTTTGTTCCAGGCATGTGTGAGTTTCAAGGCATTGCCAAACACCTTCTGCAGGCTGTGCCATGATACCATTCCCATCTGCTGTGCCAGAGTTCAATGGTGAGCTGGTCATGTTTGTTTCCTGTGGTGTGATAGCCTGGGTTTCTGTTGTCTGCATTGGAGAAGATGAAATAGCTTCTTTCAGGACAGTCTGCGTGTGTGCTGGCATTATAGGAGCAGAGGTAGAGACCCAAGGTGATGTTGGAACACTGGTGACCTTAGGTGGAGCTGGCTTACTCTTTAATAATACGCTGGTTGTCAAATCATTAAGCCAACCTGATGTTAAACACAGCGACAATACATGCCACGTCAGACTTGGCTGCAATGATTCAATTTAGCTCATAATGTGTGTTCTTCTGAAAGGTGACAAAGTACCCATCAGTCCCCATGAGTCATTTGAGCATTTATTACTATCAACATGCCCCTTGGGCCTTGCACACGGTTGTAACTTCACTCGCTGTTGAGTAATTGTAGGGTAGCATAGATATTGTGTGTTTTTTATATGTAAAATTTGCTGCAAATATTTGTCTGAAACTGTTTTTCCTCTTTTTATAAAATTATTATTATTGTTATCACTATACATATATATTGCATATTATAGTCTGTCTATCTTTTTACATAGCTCTTTTAGGCATAAGGAGTTTATATATTGTATAATGTTATACATTCTGAGGCATGATCTAAGTTTATTCTCCAAATTTTTAGTAGTTATGACACACCATTTAAAAATAGCTCTTCCCTTTAGATTTATGATATAACATTTATAAGACATAAATTAATAATATATATGTGCACACATATATGTATACAAATGTAACCTGAATAATCATTTTGTTTCATTTCTGATTTTGCAATAATGATGTTTTAAAATGTTTCTCAAAGATGAAAATGTTAGCTCTTATGTTACTTATCATAACTTTTCTTTTAAATAACATTTGTGATAAATTTATCAAGTTTTGAGGTTATTTATTTTTTAATGGGGTATCATTACAGAGGATAAAAACCCACTAATAAAACTAGCTTTGGACACAGGGGCCAAATTTCAGGAATGGTAAATGAGTCCAGAGGAGTACTAGTAAAGCAGCCCTATTCAACGCCCCTCTGCCTGCACCTAACTCAGCAGCAGTACCTGTGGACAATACTCCCAGAGTATTTCTATTCACAGGTGCTGGAGGGAGGCTCAAACTCAAATACCTGTCTATTGTTATGAGGTTAGCTTCACAGTTACCTGATTACCTCTCATCACCCATTTTTTGGGGGTGGGGGGGTGGAAGTAACCTGTAAGAAAACCATTTTTCTCCAACTTCACTCTCCAAACTTTACCTTCTTTATATTGGCATATGACTTGGCAAACAACCACTAGTAATTTTTCTATCCCTGTTCTAGAGCCCAAGAGAAGATCAAGGGAGTAAGAAAAGCAGGAGGGATCTCTGACAGAGACTATGACCTAGAAAGACACCTGGCAGAGAGAGGGGAAAATAATTAGGAGAGAATGACTGAGATGATTCAGCTATGTGGCAGCTCTCTTTCGATTACTCTTCATGTTTAAGTGCATATGGCACCTGAGCATTTAATGTACGTTCCTTTGAGTTATGCTAGTCTTTTTAAGATCTCATGCCCTGTACCAAACCAAAATACCATTGTCTGACATAAAATTATAGGCTTATTGCTCACTTTAGAGTCCCTTTACATGCAAGTTTGCCTGCTTTGAAATGTGAATAAACAAAACCAACAGTTAGGGAAAAAATTATATAAGTTTCTTTATTTTAAGCAATCATAGTTTGAGATGAGTTTCTTTGAAGTTGTAAGTTGAAGTTTTATTCTCTATGTTATCCAGGTTTGCAGTTTACATCAAATAGTTTTTGAGCTTCACAAATTCCCTTTGTACATTTATAGGCTCAATAGAAGAAATGACACTATATTGGTTTTAAACTAGTTATCTTATTTTCTTATATATCTTTTTTGCATAAAATTTAAGTAGAAGGGAAGGTTGATTATTTTGGCTACTTGATCCCTAAATCTATCCAATAAAAAAAATAGCTAAAGACCTGATTTAGTATAAAATTTTGCAAAATTCAGCTGACAAGTTCACCCTTTTTCTTCCCTCATATTCTGTCAAAATGAATTATTTAGAAAAATAAAAATTTAAAAGAATAGTCAAAATACATGTCAAATGTCAATGAAAAGCAAATGTTAGAGCATATATCTCTTACCCAAGGATATATTTATTTTAATAAATTTCATTTTCTGATTAGTTTTCTCTTGAACACTGATAAAATACACAAAATCAACCTTCAGGGTTTTCTAACATTTGCTGTGATTATGTGGTTCAATCCATTAGCAAACCGGCAGTACGTAGCACTCCCACACTCCACTCGAGGAAGGAATCACAATTTCACAGTTTGGTTCCCAGCACTGCCTTGCAGGGCTGCTATCATAATGAGTTTCTGGCTCTTGACACATAGGCAGAAGTCTCTTATGTTGGCTTCTCAAAGGGGAAGGAGTGAAACACTAGCGGAAAGAACAATTATATCACTAATAACACAAAAGCTGTAGAATTGCTCCCAATACTCTCATGTGTGTTACTGAAGTAGTGTGTCTCTTTTCCCCTCAAATAATGATTTATTTTTTCCCAGAAGACTGGTGCAGATTTGTACAAACTAGAACATAGGAAGAAGCCTGAGAAACTGAGGTCTTGTGCATTATTTATTTAAAGCATTATTTAACTAGTGTCTTGTGTTTTTTTAAACCAGAGGAAAACAAATGGCCAGTCCAAGAGTTTACTCAGTCATAAATTTCTGATACAAAACCTTTTTATGGATAAGGTATTTAGTTTTTAAAAATATGTGTTACTAAAAATATATTATGAAAATAAACCAGTTAAAGGACCTAATTTTATCATAAACAAGGGAATAAGGCATATTCAATTTATGTTGTGTTGGGAAAATAAACCTCCACGAGATGGTTGAGCAACCAGAAGAGCCTAAAGTTACCTCATCATGTGCTACCCCAGTGCTCTGGAGACATACGGCATCAGGCCCCTCGCTGGGTCTCCTTCCGACCAGGGGCAATGAGACTCAGGAGAAGTCGCACTGGCCTAAACTTCTAAGTCAGCTGAACTTGGGGACATGTTGCAGCCTCTCACTCCTCTGTGTCCCTGGATTAAGTTTCTGTGTCTTCCTCCCGCAAGACTTTAAAAAGTGATACCAATATCTACCTTGCAAGGGCATTGTGAAGATCTGCGATAATGTATAGAAAGTATTCACCATAATGGTCTTAACAGTGTGGGAATTCAATAGCTAGTAGCTATTCTTATTCTTCCCTCTTTTATCTATCCTACTTTTTTTTTTTGGTATGCATCATGTGTGGCAAATACAGGGTGGGCCCAAAGTAGGTTTACAGTTGTGAGTATGTGAAAAAGAGTTTATCCTTGTGTTATCATTTATTAACTACTAGAGGCCCGGTGCACGAAATTCGTGCACTGGGGGGGTGAGGGGATGTGCCCCTCAGCCCAATCTGCACCCTCTTCAATCTGGGACCCCTCAGGGGATGTCCAACTTCCAGCAGTTGGACATCCCTCTCACAATCCGGAACCACTGGCTCCTAACCACTCACCTGCCTGCCTGCCTGATTGTCCCTAACCCCACTGCCTGCCTGCCTGCTCGCCCCTACCTTGATCTCCTGCCAGCCTGATTGCTCCTACCTTGCACTCCCCTATCAGCCTGATCACCCCAAACTGCCTGTGCCTTGGCCCCCCGTCTGGCCTCCCTCTGGAGGCACCACCCCCATAACCCCAATGCTGCTGCCACTGCAGTTGGTTATGGCTGCCTGAGCCTTGGCCTTTGTAGCCACTGCGGCTTTGTCTGGAAAGATGTCCGGAAGACAACCACTCTAATTAGCATATTACCCTTTTATTAGTATAGATTTGGGGACCATTACAACCACGCAGAACTTGAAGAAAACACATGGCCCTGGTCAGTTTGGCTTAATGGAGAGAGCATCGGCCTGTGGACTGAAGAGTCCAGGTTTGATTCTGATCAGGGGCACACATGCCTGGGTTTCGGGCTCAATCCCCAGTAGGGGGCCTGGGGCGGCAGCTGATCAGTGATTCTTTTTTTTTTTTAAATATATTTTATTGATTTTTCACAGAGAGGAAGGGAGAGGGATAGAGAGCTAGAAACATCGATGAGAGAGAAACATCGACCAGCTGCTTCCTGCACACCCCCCACCGGGATATGTGCCAGCAACCAATGTACATGCCCTTAACCGGAATCGAACCTGGGACCTTCCAGTCCACAGACCGACGCTCTATCCACTGAGCCAAACCGGTTTCGGTTGATCAGTGATTCTTATCATTGATGTTTCTATCTCTCTCTCCCTCTCCCTTTCTGAAATTTTAAAAAAATATATATTTTTAAAGAAAACACATCATCTTCACTTTGGGCTTTGTCATCTTACAATATCCTTTGTGCAGTGTTTTAACTTCCCTCAACTTTCCTTTACCCACCTTTAAAGTGCAATCTATTTTGGGGAAGATGATCAGGAAAGTGATTCCAATGGGTAGAAGTTTTTTTTGGAGGGGATGGGTCATGAAGATATTTAAAAATTGAGCATGGTGATGGTTGTACCACTCTGAATTTACTTTAAAAAACCAGTTCATTGTACACTTTAGGTGACATGTACAGTATATGGGTTATATCTCAACAAAGCTGTTCTTTTATTTCTTTTTAAATAAAGACCAGTCTTATAATCAGTTGCAGATGTTTTCAGAGGCCCCTCAAGATTTGCTCACCATGTCCCAAATCACGGCTGTGATTCCCAGTTGCCTCCAGTCCTGGTGGATCTGGATGGTGTGGTTTGCAAAGGAGAAGGTGGCAAGAGGCTTATGGAATTTCGGCAACCCCATTCCCCCGGTCTCCTCATAGGGCACCAGGGCCATTCCCACTGGGCCAGCTCTGCTCCCTTTAACCTGTTGGGCAAAAGAATCCTGCATGCTCTGGCCAGAAAGTGCATTCTTTCTTAAGTGGCCCGGATGCTTTTTTTAAGGTCATTTTATGGATTCAAAAGAATAAACAGAGATGTGGAAAGCTTTTGTCAAAATCCTTTCACATGGTTCTTCCAATCTCATGGGAAATGAGATGTGGCTCTGAATTCATCCCAAAGTGTGTCTTTGGGCAAAAGCACTCAGAACGGTACAACTCCTGCAGAATGCCCCACACACTTTGCTGTCAGGACTCAGGGGGGCTTGAGGGTGAGCGAGGCGGCAGTGCCAGCACAGGACCTGGGAGAAGGTAGCGCTTTCTACACTGCCCAGGCCACGTGGACTACAGCAGTACCTGCCCAGGTGGGCAGGGTATTTCTGCTGTTTTGTTTTGGTCTGGCCTCCACCCCGTCAGCCACGGACCTGTGCCTGCACTGCGACTGAATGGTTTGATGGCCCTACTTTTTGGTGGACAGTGGATGCACTTCCAGAGACTGGCAGTTAGACTCTGGTGGCTTCTGAGTCCCTTGCGGGGAGAGCCCGGCCCTAGGTCAAGAACAGACTCAGGCGTCCTCGGCCAGGAGGCCTCCTTGGGCTAGGGGCCGCCACAGTTTGAAGGCTGGCCATGACCCCAATCCTGGCAGGGGTCTCCTCTGGGGTGCTGGCAGGCCTGGTCTAGGGCTGAGGGCGGTTTAGAGGCTGGTCATGCCCCCGATCCTGGTGGGGATCTCCTCTGGGGCGCTGGCAGGCCTGGGTTAGGGTCACTGGCGGTTTGGAGGCCGGTCACGCCCCCGATCCTGTTGGGGGTCTCCTCTGGGGTGCTGGCAGGCCTGGGCTAATGGCCACCCTGGTTTAGAGACCGGTCAAGCCCCCGATCCTGGTGGGGGTCTCCTCTGGGGCGCTGGCAGGCCTGGGCTCTGGCGCCGCAAAGGGAGAGGTTCCTGAACCTGCTTCCCACACACCTAGGCTAGGATCCATCTTGTAGGAGGCGGCTTCAATGCCCGGGGTCGGTGACCAGGTCCTCCGGAGCCTCGCTTTCTGGGCTGCAGTCCCACGTCTCCCAGTGCCCCAGCCACGGATGCGCCCACGCAGTTGCCCCCACCACCAGCCACCTCAGCGCAGGCCACAGCAGCTGAAGCCAGCCTCTTGGAAGCCAGGCCACCACACCCACCAACCCTAGTAGCTCTCTGCTGCTTGCTCTGTGCCCTGTCCACTGGGGTCGGGGAGTGCTCCCAGCCCAGAGGCCCTCCCTCCCTCCGCAGCCTGGCTTGGGAAGCTGGCCTCATGCTGGGGCTACTATGCCAGCATGCCCACTCGGCTACAATGGGTGCGACACGGGCCCCATGGAGGCCAACCTGGAGAACGTGGACCCGAACTCTGCATCAAGCTGCTGCAGATGGCCTCCGTGGTCAACTACCACCTGCTCCTTCCATTGGCCCCATTGATCCCTCTCAGCACCAGCCATTTAGGCGAGGGTGGCGATCGCCAGGGACCCCGCCCCGGGAGGCTGCTGGCCGTGCCCGGTCACGCCCCCCCCGGGTCGCGATGGGTCCCGGGACCCCGGGGAGGCTGCTGGCCGTGCCCGGCCACGCCCCCCCGGGTCTCGATGCAGCCCAGGACCCGCGGGAGGCTGCTGGCCGTGCCCGGCCACGCCCCCCCGGGTCGCAATGCAGCCCTGGACCCCGGGGAGGCTGTTGGCCTTGCCCGGCCACGCCCCCCCGGGTCGCGATGGGTCCCGGGACCCCGGGGAGGCTGCTGGCCGTGCCCGGCCACGCCCCCCCGGGTCGCGATGGGTCCCGGCACCCCGGGGAGGCTGCTGGCCGTGCCCGGCCACGCCCCCCCGGGTCGCGATGGGTCCCAGGACACCGCGGAGGCTGCTGGCCGTGCCCGGCCACGCCCCCCCGGGTAGCAATGCAGCCCTGGACCCCGGGGAGGCTGTTGGCCTTGCCCGGCCACGCCCCCCCGGGTCTCGATGCAGCCCAGGACCCGCGGGAGGCTTCTGGCCTTACCCGGCCACGCCCCCCCGGGTAGCGATGGGTCCCGGGACCCCGGGGAGGCTGCTGGCCGTGCCCAGCCACGCCCCCCCGGGTCGCGATGGGTCCCGGGACCCCGGGGAGGCTGCTGGCCGTGCCCGGCCATGCCCCCCCGGGTCGCGATGGGTCCCGGGACCCCGGGGAGGCTGCTGGCCGTGCCCGGCCACGCCCCCCCGGGTCGCGACGCAGCCCTGGACCCCGGGGAGGCTGTTGGCCGTGCCCGGCCACGCCCCCCCCGGGTCGCGACGCAGCCCTGGACCCCGGGGAGGCTGTTGGCCCTGCCCGGCCACGCCCCCCCCCGGGTCGCGATGGGTCCCGGGACCCCGGGGAGGCTGCTGGCCGTGCCCGGACACGCCCCCCCCGGGTCGCGATGGGTCCCGGGACCCGCGGGAGGCTGCTGGCCGTGCCCGGCCACGCCCCCTAGGGTCGCGATGCAGCCCTGGACCCCGGGGAGGCTGATGGCCGTGCCCGGCCACGCCCCCCCGGGTCTCGATGCAGCCCAGGACCCGCGGGAGGCTGCTGGCCGTGCCCGGCCACGCCCCCCCGGGTCGCAATGCAGCCCTGGAACCCGGGGAGGCTGCAGGCCGTGCCCGGCCACGCCCCCCCGGGTCGCGATGGGTCCCGGGACCCCGGGGAGGCTGCTGGCCGTGCCCGGCCACGCCCCCTAGGGTCGCGATGCAGCCCTGGACCCCGGGGAGGCTGATGGCCGTGCCCGGCCACGCCCCCCCGGGTCTCGATGCAGCCCAGGACCCGCGGGAGGCTGCTGGCCGTGCCCGGCCACGCCCCCCCGGGTCGCAATGCAGCCCTGGAACCCGGGGAGGCTGCAGGCCGTGCCCGGCCACGCCCCCCCGGGTCGCGATGGGTCCCGGGACCCCGGGGAGGCTGCTGGCCGTGCCCGGCCACGCCCCCCCGGGTCGCGATGGGTCCCGGGACCCCGGGGAGGCTGCTGGCCGTGCCCGGCCACGCCCCCCCGGGTCGCGATGGGTCCCGGGACCCCCGGGAGGCTGCTGGCCGTGCCCGGCCACGCCCCCCCCGGGTCGCGACGCAGCCCTGGACCCCGGGGAGGCTGTTGGCCGTGCCCGGCCACGCCCCCCCCGGGTCGCGATGGGTCCCGGGACCCCGGGGAGGCTGCTGGCCGTGCCCGGACACGCCCCCCCGGGTCGCGATGGGTCCCGGGACCCGCGGGAGGCTGCTGGCCGTGCCCGGCCACGCCCCCTAGGGTCGCGATGCAGCCCTGGACCCCGGGGAGGCTGATGGCCGTGCCCGGCCACGCCCCCCCGGGTCTCGATGCAGCCCAGGACCCGCGGGAGGCTGCTGGCCGTGCCCGGCCACGCCCCCCCGGGTCGCAATGCAGCCCTGGAACCCGGGGAGGCTGCAGGCCGTGCCCGGCCACGCCCCCCCGGGTCGCGATGGGTCCCGGGACCCCGGGGAGGCTGCTGGCCGTGCCCGGCCACGCCCCCTAGGGTCGCGATGCAGCCCTGGACCCCGGGGAGGCTGATGGCCGTGCCCGGCCACGCCCCCCCCGGGTCTCGATGCAGCCCAGGACCCGCGGGAGGCTGCTGGCCGTGCCCGGCCACGCCCCCCCGGGTCGCAATGCAGCCCTGGAACCCGGGGAGGCTGCTGGCCGTGCCCGGCCATGCCCCCCCGGGTCGCGATGGGTCCCGGGACCCCCGGGAGGCTGCTGGCCGTGCCCGGCCACGCCCCCCCGGGTCGCGATGGGTCCCTGGACCCCCGGGAGGCTGCTGGCCGTGCCCGGCCACGCCCCCCCGGGTCGTGATGGGTCCCGGGACCCCGCGGAGGCTGCTGGCCGTGCCCGGCCACGCCCCCCCCGGGTCGCGATGGGTCCCGGGACACCGCGGAGGCTTCTGGCCTTACCCGGCCACGCCCCCCCCCGGGTCGCGATGGGTCCCAGGACACCGCGGAGGCTTCTGGCCTTACCCGGCCACGCCCCCCGGGGTCGCGATGGGTCCCGGGACCCCGGGGAGGCTGCTGGCCGTGCCCGGCCACGCCCCCCCGGGTCTCCATGCAGCCCAGGACCCGCGGGAGGCTGCTGGCCTTGCTCGGCCACGCCCCCCCGGGTCGCGATGCAGCCCTGGACCCCGGGGAGGCTGTTGGCCTTGCCCGGCCACGCCCCCCCGGTCTCGATGCAGCCCAGGACCCGAGGGAGGCTTCTGGCCTTACCCGGCCACGCCCCCCCGGGTAGCGATGGGTCCCGGGACCCCGAGGAGGCTGCTGGCCGTGCCCGGCCACGCCCCCCCGGGTCGCGATGGGTCCCGGGACCCCGGGGAGGCTGCTGGCCGTGCCCGGCCACGCCCCCCCGGGTCGCGATGGGTCCCGGGACCCCGGGGAGGCTGCTGGCCGTGCCCGGCCACGCCCCCCCGGGTCGCGATGGGTCCCGGGACCCGCGGGAGGCTGCTGGCCGTGCCCGGCCACGCCCCCCCGGGTCGCGATGGGTCCCGGGACCCGCGGGAGGCTGCTGGCCGTGCCCGGCCACGCCCCCTCGGGTTGCGATGCAGCCCTGGACCCCGGGGAGGCTGTTGGCCTTGCCCGGCCACGCCCCCCGGGTCGCGATGGGTCCCTGGACCCGCGGGAGGCTGCTGGCCGTGCCCGGCCACGCCCCCCCGGGTCGCGATGCAGCCCTGGACCCGCGGGAGGCTGCTGGCCGTGCCCGGCCACGCCCCCCCGGGTCGCGATGCAGCCCTGGACCCCGGGGAGGCTGCTGGCCGTGCCCGGCCACGCCCCCCCGGGTCGCGACGCAGCCCAGGACCCGAGGGAGGCTGTTGGCCTTGCCCGGCCACGCCCCCCCGGTCGCTATGCAGCCCAGGACCCCCGGGAGGCTGCTGGCCGTGCCCGGCCACGCCCCCCCGGGGCGCGATGGGTCCCGGGACCCGCGGGAGGCTGCTGGCCGTGCCCGGCCACGCCCCCCCGGGTCGCGATGGGTCCCGGGACCCGCGGGAGGCTGCTGGCCGTGCCCGGCCACGCCCCCCCGGGTCGCGACGCAGCCCAGGACCCGCGGGAGGCTGCTGGCCGTGCCCGGCCACGCCCCGCTGGGTCGCGACGCAGCCCAGGACCCGCGGGAGGCTGCTGGCCTTGCTCGGCCACGCCCCCCCGGGTCGCGATGCAGCCCTGGACCCCTGGGAGGCTGTTGGCCTTGCCCGGCCACGCCCCCCCGGGTCGCGATGGGTCCCAGGACACCGCGGAGGCTTCTGGCCTTACCCGGCCACGCCCCCCCGGGTAGCGATGGGTCCCGGGACCCCGGGGAGGCTGCTGGCCGTGCCCGGCCACGCCCCCCCGGGTCTCGATGCAGCCCAGGACCCGCGGGAGGCTGCTGGCCGTGCCCGGCCACGCCCCCCCGGGTCGCAATGCAGCCCTGGAACCCGGGGAGGCTGCAGGCCGTGCCCGGCCACGCCCCCCCGGGTCGCGACGCAGCCCAGGACCCGCGGGAGGCTGCTGGCCTTGCTCGGCCACGCCCCCCCGGGTAGCGATGGGTCCCGGGACCCCGGGGAGGCTGCTGGCAGTGCCCGGCCACGCCCCCCCGGGTCTGGATGCAGCCCAGGACCCGTGGGAGGCTGCTGGCCTTGCCCGGCCACGCCCCCCCGGGTCTCCATGCAGCCCAGGACCCGCGGGAGGCTTCTGGCCTTACCCGGCCACGCCCCTCCGGGTAGCGATGGGTCCCGGGACCCCGGGGAGGCTGCTGGCCGTGCCCGGCCACGCCCCCCCGGGTCGCGATGGGTCCCGGGACCCCGGGGAGGCTGCTGGCCGTGCCCGGCCACGCCCCCCCGGGTCTGGATGCAGCCCAGGACCCATGGGAGGCTGCTGGCCTTGCCCGGCCACGCCCCCCCGGGTCTCCTTGCAGCCCAGGACCCGCGGGAGGCTTCTGGCCTTACCCGGCCACGCCCCCCCGGGTAGCGATGGGTCCCGGGACCCCGGGGAGGCTGCTGGCCGTGCCCGGCCACGCCCCCCCGGGTCGCGATGGGTCCCGGGACCCCGGGGAGGCTGCTGGCCGTGCCCGGCCACGCCCCCCCCGGGTCGCGATGGGTCCCAGGACACCGCGGAGGCTTCTGGCCTTACCCGGCCACGCCCCCCGGGGTCGTGATGGGTCCCGGGACCCCGGGGAGGCTGCTGGCCGTGCCCGGCCACGCCCCCCCGGGTCTCCATGCAGCCCAGGACCCGCGGGAGGCTGCTGGCCTTGCTCGGCCACGCCCCCCCGGGTCGCGATGCAGCCCTGGACCCCGGGGAGGCTGTTGGCCTTGCCCGGCCACGCCCCCCCGGTCTCCATGCAGCCCAGGACCCGAGGGAGGCTTCTGGCCTTACCCGGCCACGCCCCCCCGGGTAGCGATGGGTCCCGGGACCCCGAGGAGGCTGCTGGCCGTGCCCGGCCACGCCCCCCCGGGTCGCGATGGGTCCCGGGACCCCGGGGAGGCTGCTGGCCGTGCCCGGCCACGCCCCCCCGGGTCGCGATGGGTCCCGGGACCCCGGGGAGGCTGCTGGCCGTGCCCGGCCACGCCCCCCCGGGTCGCGATGGGTCCCGGGACCCCCGGGAGGCTGCTGGCCGTGCCCGGCCACGCCCCCCCGGGTCGCGATGGGTCCCGGGACCCCGGGGAGGCTGCTGGCCGTGCCCGGCCATGCCCCCCCGGGTCGCGATGGGTCCCGGGACCCGCGGGAGGCTGCTGGCCGTGCCCGGCCACGCCCCCCCGGGTCGCGATGGGTCCCGGGACCCGCGGGAGGCTGCTGGCCGTGCCCGGCCACGCCCCCCCGGGTCGCGACGCAGCCCAGGACCGGCGGGAGGCTGCTGGCCGTGCCCGGCCACGCCCCGCTGGGTCGCGACGCAGCCCAGGACCCGCGGGAGGCTGTTGGCCTTGCCCGGCCACGCCCCCCCGGGTCGCGATGGGTCCCAGGACACCGTGGAGGCTTCTGGCCTTACCCGGCCACGCCCCCCCGGGTAGCGATGGGTCCCGGGACCCCGGGGAGGCTGCTGGCCGTGCCCGGCCACGCCCCCCCGGTCGCGATGGGTCCCGGGACCCCGGGGAGGCTGCTGGCCGTGCCCGGCCACGCCCCCCCCGGGTCGCAATGGGTCCCGGGACCCCAGGGAGGCTGCTGGCCGTGCCCGGCCACGCCCCCCGGGTCGTGATGGGTCCCGGGACCCCCGGGAGGCTGCTGGCCGTGCCAGGCCACGCCCCCCCGGGTCGCGATGCAGCCCTGGACCCCCGGGAGGCTGCTGGCCGTGCCCGGCCACGCCCCCCCGGGTCGCGATGGGTCCCGGGACCCCGGGGAGGCTGCTGGCCGTGCCCGGCCACGCCCCCCTCCCCCCCCCCCCCCGTCGCGATGCAGCCCTGGACTCCGGGGAGGCTGTTGGCCGTGCCAGGCCATGCCCCTTCGGGTCGCGATGGGTCCCGGGACCCCGGGGAGGCTGCTGGCTGTGCCCGGCCACGCCCCCCCTGGTCGCGATGGGTCCCGGGACCCCGGGGAGGCTGCTGGCCGTGCCCGGCCACGCCCCCCCGGGTCGCGATAGGTCCCGGGACCCGCGGGAGGCTGCTGGCCGTGCCCGGCCACGCCCCCCCGGGTCGCGACGCAGCCCTGGAACCCGGGGAGGCTGCTGGCCGTGCCCGGCCACGCCCCCCCGGGTCGCGATGGGTCCCGGGACCCGCGGGAGGCTGCTCGCCGTGCCCGGCCACGCCCCCCCGGGTCGCGACGCAGCCCAGGACCCGCGGGAGGCTGCTGGCCTTGCTCGGCCACGCCCCCCCCCGGGTCGCGCTGCAGCCCTGGACCCCGGGGAGGCTGTTGGCCTTGCCCGGCCACGCCCCCCCGGGTCGCGATGGGTCCCAGGACACCGCGGAGGCTTCTGGCCTTACCCGGCCACGCCCCCCCGGGTAGCGATGGGTCCCGGGACCCCGGGGAGGCTGCTGGCCGTGCCCGGCCACGCCCCCCCGGGTCGCGATGGGTCCCGGGACCCCGGGGAGGCTGCTGGCCGTGCCCGGCCACGCCCCCCCGGGTCGCGATGGGTCCCGGGACCCCGGGGAGGCTGCTGGCCGTGCCCGGCCACGCCCCCCCGGGTCGCGATGCAGCCCTGGACCCCGGGGAGGCTGTTGGCCGTGCCCGGCCACGCCCCCCCGGGTCGCGATGGGTCCCGGGACCCCGGGGAGGCTGCTGACCTTGCCCGGCCACGCCCCCCCGGTCTCGATGCAGCCCAGGACCCGCGGGAGGCTGCTGGCCTTGCTCGGCCACGCCCCCCCGGGTCGCGATGCAGCCCTGGACCCCGGGGAGGCTGTTGGCCTTGCCTGGCCACGCCCCCCCGGTCTCGATGCAGCCCAGGACCCGCGGGAGGCTTCTGGCCTTACCCGGCCACGCCCCCCCGGGTAGCGATGGGTCCCGGGACCCCGGGGAGGCTGCTGGCCGTGCCCGGCCACGCCCCCCCGGGTCGCGATGGGTCCCGGGACCCGGGGGAGGCTGCTGGCTGTGCCCGGCCACGCCCCCCCGGGTCGCGATGGGTCCCGGGACCCCGGGGAGGCTGCTGGCCGTGCCCGGCCACGCCCCCCCCCGTCGCGATGCAGCCCTGGACCCCGGGGAGGCTGCTCGCCGTGCCCGGCCACGCCCCCCCCGGTCTCGATGCAGCCCAGGACCCTCGGGAGGCTGCTGGCCTTGCTCGGCCACGCCCCCCGTGGCGATGCAGCCCTGGACCCCGGGGAGGCTGCTGGCCGTGCCCGGCCACGCCCCCCCCGTGTCGCGATGGGTCCTGGGACCCCGGGGAGGCTGTTGGCCGTGCCCGGCCACGCCCCCCCGGGTCGCGATGGGTCCCGGGACCCCGGGGAGGCTGTTGGCCGAGCCGGCCACGCCCCCCATCGTGATGGGTCCCGGGACCCCCGGGAGGCTGCTGGCCGTGCCCGGCCACGCCCCCCATCGTGATGGGTCCCGGGACCCCGGGGAGGCTGCTGGCCGTGCCCGGCCACGCCCCCCCATCTCAATCCAGCCGGGGACCCAGGGAGGCTTCTGGCTTTTCCCTACCACACCCCTCTAGGGTTGCCATCGCTCCCCAGGACCCGGGGAACTAAGAGGATTTGGCGGCCGCCATCTTGGTTTTCTCAACGGCCATATAGGCACCCGGAGTCCCGCCCCCTGCCTCTAGCAGGTCCAATCATGGGCATAGCGGAGGTGCGGTCAATTTGCATGTTACTCTATTATAATGTAAGATTGTATTATTTTCCATTTGAACAACTGTAAATCTACTTTTGCCCCAACCTGCATATCTTAATCGTATTTGCATTTCCACCCCCATCCTCTTTCCACACCTCTGGAAGACACTGTTAACTGATTATGGCACTGTATTCTACTGTGTTTGGAGAGTCTTAGAATCTAATTATCTTTCATAACACAGCATCTCTCTCAGCCAATTTCTAAGAGATGCTGTGTTATGTACTCTTTTGGTAGGTGTTACAATTTTCTGTACACATACATGCAAGATACGTTTTGTTGCATTGCATTGTGTCTCAATCTTGGCATTTGAATTTTTTTTCACTTTTTATGATTGTAGATTTAAAAATTTCTTCTTATATATTTTTTGATGATTTAAACTATTTATTAGGATAAGAGAATAAATCAAAATGGGCATATATAAGATCAACATACAAACAATTGTATTCTTTTACTTTTTTTATTTGTATTTACTTTATCGGGGTGACATTGGTTAAGAAAATTATGTAGGTTTCAGGCATACAATTCTACAGTACATCATCCGTATATTGTTCCCCACATGTATTTTGTTTTATTTCTTCCATCACCGTTTATCCACTCTATGCCCTATTCCACCTCCACTTTCCCACCCTCCCACCCCCACTTCACAGTCACCACACTGTTGTCCATGTTCATTCGTTCTCTCTCTCTCTTTTTTCTCAAAGCTTAATTTTGGACAATGCTGGAAGAAAAGAGTAAGTGGGAATTAATTTGTGCTACCAATGTTTTAAAAATAATTTTCTTTGCAGTATGAACAGGTACCTAACTCTCAACTGGTTTGTCTCCACTTATTTCACAAAGAGATCAGAACCCAAATGGCAAAAAGTCCTCAACACTCTGTTCTTGCTTTCCTGTGCTTAGAAAGTCCAGAATCAAGTGTGCTTATAGGAACTGCGCCCATTATGGAATGGGGAGAGTGAGTGCCAGGTCCAGCACAAGGCCTTTGCTGCCTCAAAAAGGGTGATAACAAAAAGTTCCCAAGACAGGAGGGGAGAGAGGTAACAGAGACAGGAGGGAGAGAGGTAACAGAGACAGGAGGGAGGGAGGTAACAGAGACAGGAGAGAGAGAGATAACAGAGACAGGAGGGAGGGAGGTAACAGAGACAGGAGGGAGAGAGGTAACAGAGACAGGAGGGAGGGAGGTAACAGAGACAGGAGGGAGGGAGGTAACAGAGACAGGATGGAGGGAGGTAACAGAGACAGGAGGGAGAGAGGTAACAGAGACAGGAGGGAGGGAGGTAACAGAGACAGGAGGGAGGGAGGTAACAGAGACAGGAGGGAGGGAGGTAACAGAGACAAGAGGGAGAGAGGTAAGAGAGACAGGAGGGAGAGAGGTAACAGAGACAGGAGGGAGGGAGGTAACAGAGACAGGAGGGAGGGAGGTAACAGAGACAGGAGGGTGGGAGGTAACAGAGACAGGAGGGAGGGAGGTAACAGAGACAGGAGGGAGGGAGGTAACAGAGACAGGAGGGAGGGAGGTAACAGAGACAGGAGGGAGGGAGGTAACAGAGACAGGAGGGAGAGAGGTAAGAGAGACAGGAGGGAGGGAGGTAACAGAGACAGGAGGGAGGGAGGTAACAGAGACAGGAGGGAGAGAGGTAACAGAGACAGGAGGGAGGGAGGTAACAGAGACAGGAGGGAGGGAGGTAACAGAGACAGGAGGGAGGGAGGTAACAGAGACAGGAGGGAGAGAGGTAAGAGAGACAGGAGGGAGGGAGGTAAGAGAGACAGGAGGGAGGGAGGTAACAGAGACAGGAGGGAGGGAGGTAACAGAGTCAGGAGGGAGGTAAGAGAGACAGGAGGGAGGGAGGTAACAGAGACAGGAGGGAGGGAGGTAACAGAGACAGGAGGGAGAGAGGTAACAGAGACAGGAGGGAGGGAGGTAACAGAGACAGGAGGGAGAGAGGTAACAGAGACAGGAGGGAGGGAGGTAACAGAGACAGGAGGGAGGGAGGTAACAGATACAGGAGGGAGGGAGGTAACAGAGACAGGAGGGAGGGAGGTAACAGAGACAGGAGGGAGGGAGGTAACAGAGACAGGAGGGAGAGAGGTAACAGAGAGCTGCAATAATTGCCTTCATTTTTCTGTTATCTTATCTCAGTGTTATTGAAGACCATGATTGTGATCTCTGTGTAGACTAATGAGGTCTCTCTGAAAATTCACCCCTCCCTTAACTCTTGGTGAGAAGGGGACCAACAATTGTCACTAGTGTTGCTTTTTTTCAGTACAAATGCAACTTCTTTTAGTTGTTGTAGATTTTAAGACTGTGATGCACTTGCATAAAAGATGTAAATTATCTATTATCTATCTATCTATCTATCTATCTATCTATCTATCTATCATTTATCATCTATCTGTCTATCTCTGTCTATCCATCTATCCATCTACTTGTCTATTGATGGGAACCCACATATTAAGTGAATAGTGAACAAATCTCCCTTTGGGAAAGAAAAGAATAATATTTAAATTTGGGTGATCTCTTTTTGATGTGGTAGGCAGGATTCGGGGATGGTCCTCACAGTCCCTGTCTCCTAGAGTGTATGCTCTGTATTATCCCTCCCCTTGGTTTTGAATGGGACCTGTGAATAAAATGTATTTCACTCCTGTGATTGGGATATATGATATGACAAAGGTGAAAGGATTTTGCAGATGAAATTAAAGTTGCAAATCAGTTGACTTTGATATAAATCACGAAGGAAATTTTGCTGGGTGAGCCTGACCTAATCAGGTGAGCCATTTAAAGAGTCTGGGCCCTTCCGGAAGTTGGAGAGATTTGAAGCAGCAGTGATGTTCTTGTGTTTGGCCTTGAAGAAGCAAATTGCCACCTCGTATAGACTGCAACATGGAAAGAACAACAGGTGCTTCTAGAAAGCTAGGATTATACCAATAAAGGAGGGACCTCAGTTTCACAGCTGTAAGAAACTGAATTCTACCAACAGCCAGTGAGCTAGGAATAGGACCCTGATGCTCAGATAAGGACACAGTCCCAGCCTACCGTTTGATTTCACTGTTTCAGGCCCTGAGGTAACCCAATTAACCAGTGTTCTGGTCTATCCTATCTAATAAAGAGTGAATATGCAAATTGACCATCATACCATCACAAAGATGGCAGCACCCATAGCCACAAGATGGCGGTGCCCAGTCCCCTCAGCCCCGCCAGAGTCCTCCAGTCCTTTCAGCCCAGCCCGGGGGGCGGCAGGCCGGACCCACCTTCAGCCCCCCAGCCACCCAGGGTTGGTCCGAGGCACAGGCAAGCCTCAGATGTTAGCTGCCCAGCTGCCCAGGGCAGCCCGAGGCTCAGGTAACCAGGGCCAGCCGAGGCTTGCGCTGCTGGCAGTGGCAGCAACAGAGGTGTGATGGGGGCATTGCCTTTCCCTGATTGCCAGGTCGCCTCCCGCCCCTGCGGGCTCCTGGATAGTGAGAGGGGGCAGGCTGGGCTGAGGAACCCCCCCCTCCAGTGCATGAATTTTCATGCACCGGGCCTTTAGTGATAATATAATATCTTCCTACCTAATAAAATAGTAATATGCAAATTGACCACACCTTCGCTACGCCCAAGCCACGCCCACCAGCCAAAGCCACACCCACCAGCCAATCAGGGCGAGTATGCAAATTACCCAACAAAGATGGCGGTTAATTTGCATACACTGAGAGAGGGAGGAGTGAAGACTGAAGACAACTTAGAAGGAAGAGGGAGGAACAGCAGAAAGCAAGGTGGCTGCCAGAGGGAAAGCCCGGGCGGGCGGGGCGGGGCGGGGCGGGGTGGGGCGGAGCGGGGCAGGCGGCAGTAGACAGCGGGTGCAGGCGCGGTGGCCGCAAAGGCGGTGGCAGCGGCAGCGCACGCGGCCCCAACAGCCGCTTGCAGGATTTTCCTGCAAATGGGCTACTAGTATAAGATAAGACATTTGTGTAGTTGTATATTGCTAAGTTTTTAGTGGTTTATTATTCAGACTTAGCAGCCTTAGAAAACAATAGAAAGCTAATACACTAATACACTTGGCTAAGAAAAAAATTGAATCCATCATTTTCTCCTTTCCCTAAAGAAAAACAATTCTCTCCTTGAAGTTAATTATTTTACTTGGGAATGTTTTGATTTCATTCTGTACCTTCAAAGTCATTCTGTACTTATATCTGTAATGAGCATATAATCATGCCAGGTTGCTTCCTCCTTAAGACACTCTTACATCTAGTCAATGTTCCTCTTTAATATCTCCCAAGCTTGTTCTAAAAGAATTGTCTATCTATTATTACTTTCTGGAATTTAGCTTCTTTTACTCACTGCAAACTCACTTGCCCCCATTAATTCACAGATACAATTTTTGTCATGTTTATTCATAACATCCTTGTGAATGAGTCCAGTTCTTAGTCTTCTTTTTTCAGTTCTGATTATTCTTGACCACTCAGTAGCATTAATATCCTCTCTTTTCAAAGCACTTCTTTTGACTTTCATCACTTTTACTTTTCTCATTTTTCTATTTTATCCCTAATAGCTCTTTTTGCCTTCAGTGTTGATATCATCCAAGGCTCCATCCTCCACCTTCTCCTTTGCCAGTGCAAATAGTATCTTTGAACAATCTCACCTACTACCTTTATTTCAGTTGCTATATTATATGCTGACGATAAATCTCTGGACCTAGATCAATTTTTCTTCTTGGCTTCAATCTACATATCAGTTGCCTATAGATGTCTCCACTTGGATGGCTTATAGGCATATACTTTAATATAATGAGGTTCAATTCATATCCTACTTGCCATATTTGGTCTTTTCCTACATACCTCACTTAGTGAATACTACCACTATCTTGCTGGTTAGCCAATCTAAGAAACTTGATATTATCTTAGATCTCCTGTTAGACTTCTCCTGTCCCTTATCTCCCATTTATTTATTTACCAAATTCCTGTGTGTCTTAGGATATCTTACATATATCCACTTCTAACTATTTTTATTGAGGCCATCAGTATCTTTTTTAAATATTCTGCAATATCTTCAATGCCAATCTCTCTTTCAATCCAGTCTTTATTTATTGCTCTGCATTGTACCTGAATTAATGTTTATAATGCAAACATGAGTTTGTCACTTCCCTTAACAATTTAATGACTCCTTTTCTTTTGTGTAAAATCACAAATCTTTCATCCTCTTCCTCTCCTTACTTTTTCAGCCCTCTCCCTTGCACTACCCATAGTTTTTTCAGGTGCTCCAGATTTTTTGCCCTCAGGGTTTTCACTGCCATCTTCTCTGCTGGGAAACTCCTCTATGTCTGCTTTATTTATTTTAGTTGGTCCAATTATTTCTTACTGTCAGGTTGAAGACATCTTCTCTGATCTGTGAAACCTGCCTTACGTGCTCTTGTTTTGTCCATCACAGCTGGGGAGCTCTCCAAATGTGTAATAGGCGATGGCTTTTCTATTCTTTGAGATATTAACTTCTTCAGAGTGAGCTTTCTTTTCATTGTTGACACTTCTAATCCTATTGCAGTGCCTGACACAGCAAAAATATTTTAGGAAAAAGTTATTGACCACCCAAACTATAGCTAACTTTTATTTTGTCTTTAAAATTGTACAGTATTATTTATATTGGTAAATTTCTTGTTTCAATGACTATATATATATATATATATATATATATATATATATCCTATCTAATAAAAGAGTAATATGCAAATTGACCATACCTCTGCTACACCCACCAGCCACGCCCACCATCCAACCAGGAGTGAGTATGCAAATTAACCCAATCAAGATGGCTGCAGCCACAGAGAGAGCAGGAGGGAGGCTTGGGTTTCCCTGGCAATGGAGGAAGCCAAGCTTTCCACACACCCTGGCCAGGCCAGGCCTCCACTCCAGGCTACAAAGTTTCAATTATAGAAGATAAATAAATGCCAACAAAAATGGTGTCAGCCATGAAGCTGGAGAGAGCAGGAGGCTAGGGTTGACCCTGGTGATGGAGGAAGCCAAGCTTTCCGCACACCCTGGCCTGGCTTGTCCTCCGCTTAAGGCTACAAAGTTTCAATTATAGAAGATAAATAAATCCCAACAGAAATGGCTGCCGCCATGGAGGGCTTGGCTCCACTAAAGGCTCCTGGAAGGCTTGGCTCCACTCAAGGCTACAAAGTTTCAATTATAGAAGATAAATAAATCCCAGATACCAGGGCCTCCGCTTACATCACCGGGGGTCGTGGTCAGCCTGCAAACCACCACAGGCCCCTCGCCCAGGCTGCCCCATGCCCCAAAGGAACCCCCATCTTGATCTGGGACACCCTTTAGGGCAAACCAGCTGGCCCCCATCCATGCACCAGGCCTCTATCCTATCTAATAAAAGAGTAATATGCAGATTGACCATCACTCCAACACACAAGATGGCTGCCCCCATATGGTCAAAGATCCTGCCCCCATGTGGACACAAGATGGTCACCACAAGATGGCCAGCAGGGGAGGGCAGTTGGGAGCCACCAGGCCTGCAAGGGAGGGCAGTTGGGGGTGATCAAGCCTGCAGGGGAGGGCAGTTAGGGGTGACCAGGTCCACAGAGGAGGGAAGTTGGGGGTGACTGGGCCTGCAGGGAAGGGCAGTTGAGGGGGACCCAGGCCTGCAGGGGAGGGCAGTTAGGGGAAAAAAGGCTGGCAGGGGAGCAGTTAGGCATCAATCAAGCTGGCAGAGGAGTGGTTAGGGGGTCATCAGGCTGGCAGGCAGAAGTGGTTAGGGGCAATCAGGAAGGCAGGCAGGTGAGTAATTGGGAGCCAGCAGTCCTGGATTTGAGAGGGATGTCTGACTGCCCGTAAACGGGCAGTCAGACATCCCTTGAAGGGTCCCAGATTGGAGAGGGTGCAGGCTGAGCTGAGGGACACCCCCCCCCCCACCGTGCACGAATTTCGTGCACTGGGCCTCTAGTGTGTGCGTGTATGTATGTGTGTGTGTGTGTGTGTGTGTGTGTGTGTATGTGTGTGTGTGTGTGTGTGTGTGTGTGTATAATAAAACTATATTACAGATTTTGAAATGTGAAATATTTCCTAAGATTGAAATTATATAAGCAAATTTAGGCTAACTATATTTTTTGAGGAATATTTCTTAGTCTGCTTATATGTCAACTCAGCTCTTATGGTTTTTGGCTTATTTGTTAAACTAAAGTCAGTGAAGCAAATCCAATAACAAGCATATTTCTTTATTTTACTGCATATCTATGCTTTAAAACTATATATTAATGATTTTAACAAAATCAATAACTATAGCAATAACACCTGTCATGATATTGCTTTATTTTATATGTGTGTTTCATAATATAATATATCCACATGATCTTAAAAAGACTGTACATATGCTAGCTAAAGAAAGTAGGTAATTGAAGTAATTATCCAGATGGTTAAAGAAAAACAAATACTAATCTGATCCAAACCTTTTAAAATTTAAATGGAAAATTTTCCATTTACACATTTTATTTTTGAAATGTGCATATTTTTTCAAAACATATTCTATTGCTAGTTATCTAAATTTGAAACCCCAGAGATAGTTTTGAGTTTCCTCTTCTATACCTCTTGCTTATCTCTCTACCTGAACTTTCTATTCAACTTATTCCCAAGTTCTATAGTTTCTATCTCCTCCATTTATATTGAGCTCATTCCTCCTTGACTTTCTCTTCCTCTGTCTCTCCAAGAGAGCTCTTCCATAGTAAATTCCTAGCTTCTCCTTAAACAAATTTATCATATAGAAAGACTAGTTATGCAATTTAGTTACTCTTACGCATAAAGATTTTTTTACTGTTGAATCAGGAAAAAGATTCTCAGCTTACTAACCAACTGTCTTTATATTTAATTAGCTAGCCCTCCACTTCCTCTTATATGAACTCAACAGCAAGCCAAACCCACAGTACAGCCAAATACATCTCATAACTTCTAACCTTTATGTTTTTGTTATAGTTTTTTGAACCACATTTAGCATGGTCAGTGGTGAACCTGAGGAGAGGCAGTGAAGGATTAAAGAAGACAGACTAGAGAATACAGCTGGGGCTAGGTGGGACATGGTTCTCAGATGGAGAGACTGTGCCACAGCCTGTAAGCCGAGTTTTTATTTTATAAGCAGATCCCACAAGGCAAAGCAAGGGTGTGGTCAAGATGTTTACAATGTTCTCTCGAGTTTTGAGTCTACTTAATTACATGCACCTGAGAACTCTATCAAGCTTTGTTTTGGCAGCACTTGTTGCACCTCCCACAGCCTACATCACTTAGCCACCTGGAACCACAGGTTCAGACCACAAGGTCAAGCTTACAGCCATAGCCTTTGGCTATAATTGTGCTGGGAGAGCTTTTCTCTCTAAGCTGGAACCTGCACATGGCTTTGCCATGAGAGGACTGTGCCCTCTCATTAGTCTGAGACTTGAACCTGTCCAAACACTGTAGCCGCTCTCCACAGTTTTGCTAAATATTCTTAATTTTCTAATTAATCCTTTAAAAATCTTACACAAGTATTTGGATTCCTTTCATAAAGCATGCTTTATTTTTTATTTTAAAATATGTTTTTAAGAGAGGAAGGTAGAGTATGAGAGAGAAGCATTGATGAGAGAGAAACATCAATCCATCAATCAGCTGCCTCCTGCACACCCTCCAATGGGGATTGAGCCTGCAACCCAGACATATTCCCTGACTGAGAATTGAACCCATGACTTCCAGGTGCATGGGATGATGCTTAACCAACTGAGCCACACTGTCTGGGCTATAAAGCATCTGTTTTATGAAGCAGTCCTTGATTTTCCAACCTGATGACAGCACTCCTTTGAACCACATTATTAGGGTTCTCTTACTAACAACCCTCTCTCTACTCCCCAAGTACAAGATCACAATCATCTTGAGAATATAGTTTCTTATTTAGAACTAGAGGCCTGGTGCATGAAATCGTGCACAGGTATGGTCCCTAGACCTAGCTTGTGATCAGGGCCATCTCGCCGCCACCCACATCAGATCCCCATTCTCCATCTGGCGATGGGAGCCTGACAGGTGGGGGAGGGACCAAGAAGTCCACCATTGCTGCCTGCTTGCTGGCCCCACCCCCTCCGTAGATTGCCCTCTGTGTGTGGGGTGACCAGTGGGGTGGGGGTCTTGGCCTGGTGCTGTCCGCATCCTCCAACACCCAGCCTGGTTCCCATTCGCCATCAGTGATTGGAGCCTGCGGGCCGGGGGGAGGGACCAAGAGGTCGGCCATTCTGCCTGCTCGCTAGTCCCACCCCCCGCCACCACCCACCCCAGTTCCCCCATCGCCAAAGGTGATTGGAGCCTGCCGGCCAGGAAAAGAAACCAAGAGGTGGTCAGTGCACCTCATAGTGACTGGTCGAGCGGTTGTTCTGGTTATTCTGCCATTATGGTCGCTGGGCTTTTATTATATAGAATTCTATCTCTCACTGAGCCTAATTTTGCATCTTATAACTAGATTTACTACTTTTGTTTTTGTGGAAACAGAACTGAATTTTCTTTTATTGACATACATTAAAATAATGTATTCCAGGCCCTGGCTAGGTAGCTCAGTTGGTTAGAGCCGTTGTCTTGATATGATAAGCTTGTGGGTTAGATCATTGGTCAGGGCACATACAAGAATCAACCAATGAATACATTAATAAGTGAAATTGATGTCTCTCTCTCTCTCTCTGTCTCTCTCCTTTCCTATTTCTCTAAAATTAATAAGTTAAAAAAATAATGCATTCCATTTCTAAAATGAAGTAGGGAGTTAAAATAAGGAGTAGACATGTAGAGCTATTTAGTTAGAATCAACTACTGTATATTAAGAATGTTTAGTGCTCAACTTTTTAATTTACTGAATTTTTATTTTAGTTAGATTCATTTTTCTCTTTTAACCTTTCCCCCCTTTTCTTCTCTCCTTTCATTTTTGCAATATATGTCTTCATATAGATACAGCAAAGACTCTTTCTCTTTCATGGTGTTAAAGAATTCTTCTTCTACTTGATTTTTCCTAAAGTTAGAGTGATTTAGAATGAACTAAATTTGACTTGAATCCTTACACATTTCAGAAAATGTCAGAGTTTTAAATTGCATACCTCTGTATGCATTAGTGAAATCTTGACTTACTTCCAGATTCTGCTTTGAGCAACAAAACACACCATGCTTAAAATTGAGCTCATTTGAAGAGCACTATAAGTCTGTATGAAATGTTACTCAGATATCATTTTCTCTCAGAAATATCTCACTATGTTCAACATACCTGCCTGCAAAGCAGCAAACTTCTAACTCAAGGAAGTGAATGAAACTGATATTAGTTAGCAGCTTCCCTGTGGAGGAAAAGTGGCAGTGTGAACGGAGGGTAAATGCTATTTAAGGTCTATCTTCACTCGTGTGTGGGGTACTTTCAGCAGCTGTACTTTCAGAAAGTTATTTCATTTATGGCTCTTTTGGGGGAGTGTTTCTATAAACTACTAACCTGGACACATTTAATCTTTACATTTTTAGGAGAAAGCTGCTCAGTTTGGAGCATGTTCACTTCTGTTGAAATGTTGCTATTGAAAGCTGCATGTAGATCTTTTGAGAGGCCACATGCTTGAGTCTCTATTTTTAAATTTTCATGATAGCTTTTGCACTCTCCTGAGCATTCAGGATCCAAGTTTCTACTGAAGCATGTAATTACTGGTGATGACTTAGCACCAGTCTTGTGGTGCAAAGTAATGACAAATGGAAGCAATGTCAATAAGAGAAAATTGGCAAAATAGAGACAGCCAAGTAAGAGAAATCAGAGACTCACATGCTCTGGCAAACTCTCCCACTATTGCTAGTTTCACAAAAGAACTTTATAATAAATTCTTATGTAATTCCCAAGGTGCTCACATCAGACAAAATACCTAAAAGGGCTGTTTTTTTCTTCCTTCCTTCCTTCCTCTTCCTCCTTCCTTCCTCCTTCCTCCTCCTTCCTCCTCCTCCATCTCCTCTTCCTTGTCCTCCCCCTCCTCTTCCTTCTCCTCATTCTTCTTCTTTTTTGGTTTAGAATGAAAACAACGACTTCATTGATTTGTATGTCCTGTTACTGTTGCAACTAGCTAGTTAATATTGATAATAGGAAGAGAGCAAGGAGGAGGCTAGACATTATAAGCATGGTCATCTGGGCAGCTTCACCAGAAAGCTGCAGTTGCACATTCCTCACAGGAAACCACTAGTCCATTCCCTGCAGATCACTGGGGGAAGAGGTCCAACAAAGGGGAAGATAGGCACATACCAGAGAAGTCAGGATGATGTAGGGAAGATGCTTGCCTGTCAGTCTAACCTGGGAAACCATGGATTGGCTAGGAAGGTAGAGCCACTGAAAGTGCATGAAGTCCTGAAGGATTCATTGGTTAAACTCCTAGTTAAAATCCCCAGACTAAGAAACTTTCTCTCTCTTGTTCCTCTTGCTTTGACCCTGCTTCCTTGCACTCACTTGCTCCATGACACATGCTAGCCTGCCATATGGCCCAAGAAGCAATATTGCCCACGGCCATGCAGACCCCACACACAATGAACTGCACCTGGGAACACAGGCTAAGCTAGTCAGATGCTTTAATGGAGTGAAGACTCTGGACAGTGGCTTTGATTCTAGCCCTATGGAAGACAAGCTGGGACTTTTTCCATGGTAGAGAAAGGGAGATGGGAACCTTGGAAAAGAACTCCCTTAATGTTATATCACCAATACAGCTTTTCATGATACCTTATCCTCTTTTGGGGTGGCGGGGGAGGTGGGGAGTCTCTGGAAATTCTCGTTCCTGCAGAACCCTAAGAGCTCCACTTCCCCCAGCAACAGGAGGGGATGCGGAGGACATCCTACTGATAACCCTACTCTTCCAAATAGTTTCTCACCTAACCATCATTTTATTTGCTCTCTCTACTGCTTACTTTGCTCCTTTGGCTTAGGGCAGTGGCTGTAGAAGCAACTCTCTAAACCATGTCTGTGACCTATGGAAGACCTAGGAATGGGATTGGAGGCGAGCCTGTGTTTTAGCTGTTGGGGTGTATCGGAATTACCTGGGGAGATTGTGAAAATGGAAAATTTCTGGGTTTACACCTCAGAGATTCAGATTCAGTGATCTGGAATTAAGCCTAGCAATCTTCATTTCTCTGAAGCACTGAGTATTTGGAATACACTGGAAAGACACTGCTCTAACTTGGAAAAAAGCTCTTTCAGTTTCTTTCTGCAGGATCCTAGCAGGATCCCAGCATCTCTATAAGCATGATAGAACTGCAAGATCATAGGCCCCACCCCACTTATTAAATAAGAATTTTCATTTTGACAAGATCCCCAGGTGATTCATATACATATTAGAGTGTGAGAAACATTGCTTTAGCAAATACATTGGATTTAGTTACCGCTGTCCAGTTAGCTTAGCTGTGTTAAAAAAAATTTAATTGAGTGAATCTAATTGGCTTTATTCAGTGATTCATGAATCGGCAGCAGCCGATCCAGCAACAAGAAGGGTACTTCAAGGGTCTGGGACATCTTTTCTTTGGGGGAAGAGAACCTAAAGTGTTTTTTGTTATGCGGCTTGCTTCTTTCAGTGGGTAAGTGGATGTGACCAGAGTGACAGATGCCCTTACTGGTGCTTGGCTAGAAAATTCCAGAGTGGTTGATTAAGATTATGTTTCTGGGAGAGGTTGAAAATGCAATTAGATAAGATATTAAATCTAGGTTTGGTGTCCTGGGCTTTGGTACCTGTGACACCATTTTGGGCCTGTGGTTTTTCTCTAATAACTGTCACCCTCAGAGAGAGAGAGAGAGAAGAGAGAGAGAGAGAGAGAGAGAGAGAGAGAGAGAGAGAGAGCGAGAGCGAGAGAAAGAGAGAGAGAGAGAGAGAGAGAGAGAGAGAGAGAGAGAGAAAGACACAGAAGAACAATCTTTGGATGGGAGAGTGGGCTGTAGTTGGGACATCAGGTGGGAAGATGGTGGAGAAGGCTCAGGCATTTTGGTGGGAA
The DNA here is from genome assembly GCF_027574615.1 of Eptesicus fuscus. NCBI lineage: Eukaryota > Metazoa > Chordata > Mammalia > Chiroptera > Vespertilionidae > Eptesicus > Eptesicus fuscus. The sequence goes on along the minus strand of NC_072475.1, from coordinate 85,631,298 downwards.
CAAGTTGGGGATAGAAAAGTATGAAGGTAAGCAGGGCAGATTTCATAATGAGTTCAGGGGCCCTTCAGCCCAATATTAAAAAGTGCTAAGCTGTATTGCTTCTCCTTTGGTTAAAAATATCCTGTCTATGTGATTTATACTTTGGACTTTTCATGAAGCAGTTTGAATTCAGCTATTTTAAGCATCATTAAAGCAGAATAAATTTTATGATAATAAATTAAATCACACAACCTAATGAATGTACTTTTTGGCACTTAGCAAGGTAAGTGTTACAAGCTAAATACTAAAAGCTGTGCATTTAATTGATAAAAGCACATTTATTGCATTAGAAATACATAAAGTTACCCTTTAATTTCACTACTTCATGGAGTTCTGTCTCATTAATTTCTAAGAGACACTGTGAAAGCTTTATGGTAATTTTAACAAATTAAATTTCTTGGTGTTTTAATTTGGATTTTGTAAACTTTTTTGCCAAATAATTACTTAACCTCACAAATTCTAGCTTTGTAATAATTGATTAGTACTTACCATATAATCAGTAAGGTTATAATATTTAAATGAAGTTTATTTCACTTAAAATAAACACTCAATTTAATTTAAAATATTTTTCAAAGTAGTAGTGGACATTTTTATGCATGGGAGAATGAACTTGGTCATTCTTCCTAACTGAGCAAGCAAGTAATGTTTCAAGGTCAGCAAAGAATTTAGATTCATTCTTTCTGAAATGCTCTGAAATTTTATTTTCTTCCTAAAAATTAATTCTAAATCACTTTTCCCCCTTGGTAATCTAAATAGAATAACTGTTTAGTTTATAACATTATAATGGGTAAAAAGATAAAATGCTATGAAAGCTAAGAGGTGTAATTCCAGTTTCATGTACTGTTCTAGACAATATTCTTGTTACTCAATGAAAAGTAGCAAGAATCATACATATTTACTTATTTTAGATGTATCATTCTTCCCTAAATTTCCATAATGAGAAGAGTCACCTCGGGTGCCTGTTAAAAACAACACAACAACAACAACAAAACGCTTCTTGGGACTTTCTTGGAAATTCTGATTTATTGGTATTGGGAAGGGAATTTAGAATTTTTGGTTTTATCAGTGATCTACATAATTTTAGTCTCCAGGCTGGGAAACAATATTCTCATATTAAGATTTAGAAAAATGAAATTCAGAATACACGTGTGCCCAAACAGGTACATAGATGAGTGCTGTCAACCTGATTTCGCACTGGAAACTCTTTAAATCCTGGTGGCCAAGGCAACACATTGAAACCAATTAAATCACAATCCCTAAAGTGGGACCCAAGGGTCAGAATGAGTATTGGGGGAACTACCTTACAGAAGGTTGTAACCACCATACCAAGTGCTTCCAGAGAATTGGAACAGATTTGAAAGTAAAGGGTAGGAAGATAAGCATAAATGAAAAAAAATTACATAATTTCCAATGTGATAAATTTACAAGGTCACTGCCTTTTCAGAGAGAACATAGTAAGAGAAACTTGAGTGAATTAGGAATCTAAGGCAGTGGTTTAAAAAACTTGAGGGTACTTTAGTAGCAGATTGATTGGCTCCACTCCCAGAGTTTCTGACCAGCAGGTATGGGCTGGGGCCTGTGGCCTTGCATTTCTAACAAATTCCAGGTGAAGCTGCTAGTTGACCAAGGGAGTGCCCTTTGAGAACCAATGACGAGAGGGATCAAATGGGAGAATTGTGGGACCATATTAGATTGAGCCCAAGCCTTGGTAAGATGTTTGTCTGGTAAATACCTCCTACCGAGATTATGATAAAAACTAGAGGCCTGGTGCACGAAATTCGTACATGGGTGTGGTCCCTAGGCCTGGCCAGCGATCGAAGTGTGAGCGTCTGGTGTGGGAGGGCAGGTCCCAGCTGACTTCTGGGCCTGGGCAGCACCTGGGCCCCTGGGCCCTAGTGCACCCCCCCTCCACCTGAGTACCCATGCGGAAATGTGGTGAGTACAGCCAGACGCTGTGGGCCAGGGTGCAGCTTGGGCCTCTGGGCCTCCCAGCAGTGCTGCACGGAAGCCAAATGCTGCAGTGTGCTCTCTCCTGGTTGGCCTTGCAGACCGGCTCCTGTGCGAACCCACGAGGAGCCTGACCAGCCCCTGCAGTCCCGGTGGCTGTGGCCCAGCTCACCCGAAACAGGCTGTGTGGGTGTGGGGCAGGTTCCTCGAAGGTTCCAGTACCTGAGTGCGGGGGAATTTCCCCAGCGTGTGAGCCCTGGTGTTCCAGGGGAGGGTAGCAGGGGGAGTGAGAGTGAGCTTGGCAAACACCCCACATTCTCACCACACCTCCAGCCCAGTCACGCCTGCCCCTAGGTAGCTGGCGAGAGGTCGTGGCGTGTAGCTGACACCTGCCATGTTCCACGCCTCCCTCTGGTGGTCAGCGCATGTCATAGCAAGTGGTTGAACTCCTGGCTGCCAGGTCAAACTCCTGGTTGAACAATAGCCCGAGAGGAAAAATTGCATATTAGGCTTTTATTATATAAGAGGATAGCTACCTGTTGTAGAATGCCTACTATGTGCCAAGTGTTGTTCCAAGTACTTTATATATAATCATCTAATCCTTAAGACAGTCCTATATGACAGATGTACCTTTATCACTTTCATTTTATCGCTGTGAAAGTTGAGGTAAAGGAATGTTAAGCAACTTGTACAAGGCAATGCAGTTAATAAATTGTAGAGCCGGAACTGGAATTGGGGTAGCCTAGCTCCATGGTTTATGCAGTTAACCACTGTTACACTGAGGGGATGAGATGGACAAGATTTGCTCAAACAATAGATGTTTGTAGCAGACCTAGAACTCACTTGCTTTACCGCCTTCACTATCCCATAGGGAAAATATAGAAAGATATGTTAGGGAAATAAATATCTGTATGAGAAATCAAAGTAAAAGGAAAGAAAATAGGCAGATTCAGAAACAAGTTTATGTTTGAAAGAGGAGGAAGCAGACCTATTTAAGATGGAGTTTAAAATATTGTAGCTCAGTTATGCCTTCCTGTAAGAGTGTGGAAATAGTAGAAAGGTAAATAAAACCACTAAGTGTGTGTGGGGGGGGTGGTTATCTCACCACTGCAGAAAAAGGTGCAGCCCAAAGAAAGGCTATTCAAGGGCTGAAACAGGTTTTGGCTTTCATTAGGTTAGCAGTCCAGGCTTTGGCAACACCTATTGCAGGTTCAATTAATGAATTTGTAAGGGTGATTTTTAATGAGAAAAATTCCTGTACTTACTAATATTTTTTTTATTTACCATTGAAGATTTACCATCTTGGCACAAAGGATTCAGCAGTGAACAAGCAAGAACACATTCTTGTTGGAATAGTGCTTACATTCTAGTGAGGGGAGTGAAAATAAACAAAATAAATGTAATAAGTTAATGTGATAAAATGTTTTAGAAGAAAATAAAACAGGATGATGGAGATAAAGCATGCTGGGATGGTGGCAGTGTGTGTGAAATGGTGGATAAGAATAACATTTGATCATGTAAAGAAGTCAGGGAAGGCTCTGAGAAGTTGACAATTGAACAAAAACTTAAAAGATCTGAGGGAAAAGGATAAATGAGGCCTCAGTCAGAACCTTAAAACAAGTCATCTGGTTTTACAAAATCAAACAGGTGCTCGTGTCATGCATGTTTGGGCCAATGATAATACATTTCTTTTGCATCCGAAGAGACCAATGTCCACAGGAAAGAAGTCACCCAAATATAATTGTAGGCAGATTTTCCTGAGGACAAGGTCCACTTTCCCTACAGCTGGCAAGTGGACTACACAGATTTCTTGACAATGTAATTCCTATGGGCCACAAATGGCTGCTAACTGGAATTGGCATATATGTATTTATTCCAGATTTTGCTTATCATGTAAGAAAGGAATGGTAAGAATGCAGTTAAAACTTCTGAACAGAAAATTCTCTATCAATTTGACCCACTAAGATGTTTCTTTAAAAAAATGTTTATTGTTGAAAGGATTACAGTTGTCCCCTTTGTTTGTTTTCCCATTGACTCCCTCCACCCCACACCCACCCCTCCCAGGCCTTCACCACTCTATTGTCTGTATCTTTGGGCTACGCATATCTATATATAAAAAAAGGCTAAGCGACCGTAAAGGTGGAATGACCAGAACAACTGGAACGACCAGACGCTATGAAGCACACTGAGCAGGCAGGCAGGAGAGTGGTTAGGGGCGAGTAGGCAGGCAGGCAGGCAGGTGAGCAGTTAAGGGCGAGCAGGCAGGGGAGTGGTTAGGGGCGAGTGGTCCTATATTGCAAGAGGGATGCCTGACTGCTGGATGTCCTACTGCAGGGATCGGGCCTAAACCGGCAGTTGGACATCCCCTGAGGGGTCCTGGATTGTGAGAGGGCGCAGGTTGGGCTGAGGGACTCCCCCCCCTGCTCCCCGACCCCCATGCACAAATTTTATGCACCAGGCCTCTAGTATGCATATAAGTTTCCCAGTTAATCACTCTCAATTCCCCACTTTGCCTTCCCTCTGAAATTTGTTAGTCTGTTCCATGCTTCCATGTCTCTAGATCTATTTTGTTCATCACTTTATTTTGTTCATGAGATTCCACATATGAGGGAGATCATGTGATACTTACCTTTCTCTCACTGGCTTATTTCACTTATCATAATACTCTCCAGGTCCATCCATGCTATTGCAAATGGTAAGAGTTCATTCTTTTTTACTGCTGCATAGTATTCCATTGTGTAGATGTACCACAGTTTTTTAATCCACTCATCTGCTGATGGGCACTTAGGCTGTTTCCAAATCTTAGCTATTGTAAGTTGTGCTGCTATGAACATAGGGGTGCATATATTCTTTCTGATTGGTAAAATGTTTCTTTTGATCAATAAATATTTACCCATATCTGACAAAAGGAATTTTAGGGGAATTTAGAAGTCTATAATTTTCTTTGTTACTCTAGAGTTGAAATTGTAATTTTGCTGTAGTATATAATCATAAACAGGAGTTTATAATAAAATGTGTGGATCTCTATATTATTTTGCTTTTCTGATGGATACCAGGTATATAAAGAATCTGGGGAGAAACCAAGATGGCGGCATAGGTTAAACACCTAACCTGCAGCCGGGCACAACAATTTCAAAAATACAACTAGAGGTCAGAACGGACATCGTCCAGAACCACAGGAAAGTTGGTGGACTGAAATGCCCACAGCTGGAGGGAAGGAGAAGGCCACAGGGACAGTCAGGGAAGCCGTAAAAGCCTGAGGTATGGAGAAACGGGCGGAGACACGAGCACACGCGCCTGCGGGGAGGATGGAACCGGAGAGGAGGGGGCGGCTGATGACCTGGCCGGAGTTCACTGGCAGGAAGGAGATAAAGGCTCCGCAGTGCGCTGAGCACCGGCTCCGATTGCACTGAACCCCATTCCGGGTGAAACCCTGGGAAACTCACTCACTTTCGCAACTCCGCCGCCCCCGCAGGCCGCCCGGCCCGGGACGCTGGGGACGCCGCCGCAGAGGCGGCGCCCGGAGCCCGGCGGCCTCCCAGCACCCGTCCCCGCCGCGCAGCCCCCGCGCACCTGGTGCCGCGGGCCGCGCGCCCCGCACACTGGACGGAGGCCCGGGCGCCCTCTCCGTGCACCTCCCGGCGACGCTAGACTTCAGTAGAGTTGACTGAATTCAAGGGATTAAGAAGTATAAATTGGGGGGACGCCGCGGCGGCGACGTCCGGAACACGGCGATGGCGGTGCCTGGAGCTCGGCGGCCGCCCAGCGCCCGTCCCAGCCGCGCGGCCCTGGCGCGCCTGGTTCCGCGGGACGCGCGCACCGCGCACCGGACGGAGGCCCAGGCGCCCTTTCCGTGCACCTCCCGGCGGCGCTAGACTTCAGTAGAGTTGACTGAAATGAAGGGATTAAAAAGTACAAATTGAGAAGTTTGAAAAAGATGGCGGCGGAGAAGAAACCAAGATGGCGGCATAGGTTAAACACCTAACCTGCAGCCGGGCACAACAATTTCAAAAATACAACTAGAGATCAGAACGGACATCGTCCAGAACCACAGGAAAGTTGGTGGACTGAAATGCCCACAGCTGGGGAGAAGGAGAAGGCCACGGGGACAGTCGGGGAAGCCGTAAAAGCCTGAGGTATGGAGAAACGGGCGGAGACACGAGCACACGCGCCTGCGGGGAGGATGGAACCGGAGAGGAGGGGGCGGCTGATGACCTGGCCGGCGTTCACTGGCAGGAAGGAGATAAAGGCTCCGGAGTGCGCTGAGCGCCGGCTCCGATTGCACTGAACCCCATTCCGGGCGAAACCCTGGGAAACTCACTCACTTTCGCAACTCCGCCGCCCCCGCAGGCCGCCCGGCCCGGGACGCTGGGGACGCCGCCGCAGCGGCGGCACCCGGAGCCCGGCGGCCTCCCAGCACCCGTCCCCGCCACGCAGCCCCCGCGCGCCTGGTGCCGCGGGCCGCGCGCCCCGCACACCGAACGGAGGCCCGGGCGCCCTCTCCGTGCACCTCCCGGCGGCGCTAGACTTCAGTAGAGTTGACTGAATTCAAGGGATTAAGAAGTATAAATTGGGGGGACGCCGCGGCGGCGACGTCCGGAACGCGGCGATGGCGGTGCCTGGAGCTCGGCGGCCGCCCAGCGCCCGTCCCAGCCGCGCGGCCCTCGCGCGCCTGGTTCCGCGGGCCGCGTGCACCGCGCACCGGACGGAGGCCCGGGCGCCCTTTCCGTGCACCTCCCGGCGGCGCTAGACTTCAGTAGAGTTGACTGAAATGAAGGGATTAAGAAGTACAAATTGAGAAGTTTGAAAAAGATAGCGGCGGAGGTTAAAGGCTGTTCTGTTGCCTCGCACCCAGCGAAATCGGAGGGGATGAGGTGTGGAGGTGCGTGGGTCTGGCTGGTGGCGGGGGAAAGGGGCTTTTGTTCCAAACCTAAGGGAGATTAGCTCTCCATCACCCTGAAACCCATCTTCTGGCGAACCCCGGGAGACCCAGATGCCTGCGGGGAGAGGCGGGACTCTTGCGGAGGTGCGCCCAGCAATCAGTGTTTGCTGCGCTGGAGTGCGGAACGAGGGGACTTAGATACGTGGAAGGCAGAAGGACCAGACTCACAGACATCGCGGCTCGCCGCACCATAGCCTGTTGGCGCCCTGAGACCCCGCCCCGCCCTGGGACCCGCCCCAAACATTTTGAAGACCTTCCCCGCAAGTCTTGCAGGCACACCTGCGCCCCAAGCAACGGCTTATACATGTGGGTGGCCTGCCCTCTGGCAGCGGACCAGATGATCTGCTGTTCTAGTCGGACTGCTCCAGGGCCACTCAGACAGGAGGAAGAAACTACAGTTTTTGCTGTAATCCTTGCTGAGTGCCTAAGGCAGTAGCTGATCTACACCCCATTGGAGACCCAGAAACGAGGGCATCTAGTGGTCTGTGGGAGATGACACCAGATTTCAACCACGTGCATAAGGGACACATTCAACGGGAATATTCAGTGAGCGCCAAAGCTTTGCTGCACCAAGACTCGGCCCATAAACGTGTCTCCTGCACAGCAACTCTTCCTTTATAGACAAAGAGAGCCCCCCCAGTGACACGAACAACAATCAAGACTTAACTATACAAAGGAGGACCAAGATGGAGGCATAGGGCGGAAGCCTGATTGTTGCCTACCACAACAACTTTGAGACTACGACAAGAGAGCAGAGCAGACACCATCCAAGACCACCATAGGGCTGGCTGAGTAGATGCTATACAACTAGAATAAAAGAGGGGTATGTGGGATGATGCTGATGCCGGTGACCCAAAGACCACACTTTAAGAACTACGGCTCAGGCGACACAAAAGAACTATGGCTCAGGCGATACAACAGCGGCCTGGAACGTGCTCGGCACAGTTCCCCCGGCGGTCTCCGGCTGAGGGGACGGCTCCACTGGCAGCCAAGCACGGACAGACGAGCCCCTATGAGACAGGGGGTGGGAGACTCCGCGCTTGCTGACCTCTGAGTCCGTCAAGAATCTCAACGCCCCGGAAGCGGCCAGGTGCGCATGCTCGGCGACCGGCCACCGATGCAGACCCAAGGGCCGACGCAGCGACGCCAGACTGGCCCACCGCCATGCACCGGGTGCACCGGAGCTTCGCTGAGCCGCCGCCCGACGAGTTCTGCAGCAGCCATACTGGAGCTCTGGAAGGATGGCCAGGGAAATTGCTGAGGGGGGATTGACCGGCAGGAAATGGGATAGGGAAGACGGGGCCCCGCTGAGGCCCGGGTGCGGGCGGGGTTGCGCGCCTCTGGGCTCGGGTGTGGTCACACGCCTCTGGGTATAAGTGAGGCCTCACGTCCCTGGGTCTAGGTGAGGCCACATGCCCCTGGGTCCAGGTGAGGCCGGACTCCGAGTCCGGGTGAGGCCAAGTGCCCCTGGACCCGGATGACGCTGGATCCCGTGCCTGGGCGAGGCCAAGCGCCCCTGGGTCTGGGAGAGTCCACACACCCCTGGGTCCAGGCGAGACCATGTGTCCCTGGATCCGGGTGAGGCCGCGTGCACCTAGGCCCGGGTGAGCCCAAGTGGCCCTGGGTCTGGGAGAGGCCAAGCGTCCCTGGGTCCGGGCAAGACCATGCGTCCCTGGATCGGGATGAGGCCTCGTGCACCTAGGCCCGGGTGAGCCCAAGTGGCCCTGGGTCTGGGAGAGGCCAAGCATCCCTGGGTCCGGGAGAGACCATGTGTCCCTGGATCCGGGTGAGACCTCGTGCACCTAGGCCCGGGTGAGCCCAAGTGGCCCTGGGTCTGGGAGAGGCCAAGCATCCCTGGGTCCGGGTGAGACCATGTGTCCCAGGATCCGGGTGAGGCCTCGTGCACCTAGGCCAGGGCGAGCCCAAGTGGCCATGGGTCTGGGAGAGGCCAAGCATCCCTGGGTCCGGGTGAGACCATGTGTCCCTGGATCCGGGTGAGGCCTCGTGCACCTAGGCCCGGGTGAGCCCAAGTGGCCCTGGGTTGGGGAGAGGCCAAGCATCCCTGGGTCCGGGTGAGACCATGTGTCCCTGGATCCGGGTGAGGCCTCGTGCACCTAGGCCCGGGTGAGCCCAAGTGGCCCTGGGTCTGGGAGAGGCCAAGCGTCCCGGGGTCCGGGTGAGACCATGTGTCCCTGGATCCGGGTGAGGCCTCGTGCACCTAGGCCCGGGTGAGCCCAAGTGGCCCTGGGTCTGGGAGAGGCCAAGCGTCCCTGGGTCCGGGTGAGACCATGTGGCCCTGGGTCTGGGAGAGGCCAAGCGTCCCTGGGTCCGGGTGAGACCATGTGTCCCTGGATCCGGGTGAGGCCTCGTGCACCTAGGCCCGGGTGAGCCCAAGTGGCCCTGGGTCTGGGAAAGGCCAAGCGTCCCTGGGTCCGGGTGAGACCATGTGTCCCTGGATCCGGGTGAGGCCTCGTGCACCTAGGCCCGGGTGAGCCCAAGTGGCCCTGGGTCTGGGAGAGGCCAAGCGTCCCTGGGTCCGGGTGAGACCATGTGTCCCTGGATCCGGATGAGACCTCGTGCACCTAGGCCCGGGTGAGCCCAAGTGGCCCTGGGTCTGGGAGAGGCCAAGCGTCCCTGGGTCTGGGTGAGACCATGTGTCCCTGGATCCGGACGAGACCTCGTGCACCTAGGCCCGGGTGAGCCCAAGTGGCCCTGGGTCTGGGAGAGGCCAAGCGTCCCTGGGTCCGGGTGAGACCATGAGTCCCTGGATCCGGGTGAGGCCTCGTGCACCTAGGCCCGGGTGAGCCCAAGTGGCCCTGGGTCTGGGAGAGGCCAAGCGTCCCGGGGTCCGGGTGAGACCATGCGTCCCTGGATCCGGATGAGGCCTCGTGCACCTAGGCCCGGGTGAGCCCAAGTGGCCCTGGGTCTGGGAGAGGCCAAGCGTCCCTGGGCCCGGGTGAGCCCAAGTGGCCCTGGGTCTGGGAGAGGCCAAGCGTCCCTGGGTCCGGGTGAGACCATGTGTCCCTGGATCCAGGTGAGGCCTCGTGCACCTAGGCCCGGGTGAGCCCAAGTGGCCCTGGGTCTGGGAAAGGCCAAGCGTCCCTGGGTCCGGGTGAGACCATGTGTCCCTGGATCCGGGTGAGGCCTCGTGCACCTAGGCCCGGGTGAGCCCAAGTGGCCCTGGGTCTGGGAGAGGCCAAGCGTCCCTGGGTCCGGGTGAGACCATGTGCCCCTGGATCCGGATGAGACCTCGTGCACCTAGGCCCGGGTGAGCCCAAGTGGCCCTGGGTCTGGGAGAGGCCAAGCGTCCCTGGGTCCGGGTGAGACCATGCGTCCCTGGATCCGGGTGAGGCCTCGTTACCTAGGCCCGGGTGAGCCCAAGTGGCCCTGGGTCGGGGAGAGGCCAAGCGTCCCTGAGTCCGGGTGAGACCATGTGTCCCTGGATCCGGGTGAGGCCTCGTGCACCTAGGCCCGGGTGAGCCCAAGTGGCCCTGGGTCTGGGAGAGGCCAAGCATCCCTGGGTCCGGGTGAGACCATGTGTCCCTGGATCCGGGTGAGACCTCGTGCACCTAGGCCCGGGTGAGCCCAAGTGGCCCTGGGTCAGGGAGAGGCCAAGCATCCCTGGGTCCGGGTGAGACCATGTGTCCCAGGATCCGGGTGAGGCCTCGTGCACCTAGGCCCGGGCGAGCCCAAGTGGCCCTGGGTCTGGGAGAGGCCAAGCATCCCTGGGTCCGGGTGAGACCATGTGTCCCTGGATCCGGGTGAGGCCTCGTGCACCTAGGCCCGGGTGAGCCCAAGTGGCCCTGGGTCGGGGAGAGGCCAAGCATCCCTGGGTCCGGGTGAGACCATGTGTCCCTGGATCCGGGTGAGGCCTCGAGCACCTAGGCCCGGGTGAGCCCAAGTGGCCCTGGGTCTGGGAGAGGCCAAGCGTCCCTGGGTCCGGGTGAGACCATGCGTCCCTGGATCCGGGTGAGGCCTCGTGCACCTAGGCCCGGGTGAGCCCAAGTGGCCCTGGGTTGGGGAGAGGCCAAGCATCCCTGGGTCCGTGTGAGACCATGTGTCCCTGGATCCGGGTGAGGCCTCGTGCACCTAGGCCCGGGTGAGCCCAAGTGGCCCTGGGTCTGGGAGAGGCCAAGCGTCCCTGGGCCCGGGTGAGCCCAAGTGGCCCTGGGTCTGGGAGAGGCCAAGCATCCCTGGGTCCGGGTGAGACCATGTGTCCCTGGATCCGGGTGAGGCCTCGTGCACCTAGGCCCGGGTGAGCCCAAGTGGCCCTGGGTCTGGGAAAGGCCAAGCGTCCCTGGGTCCGGGTGAGACCATGTGTCCCTGGACCCGGGTGAGGCCTCGTGCACCTAGGCCCGGGTGAGCCCAAGTGGCCCTGGGTCTGGGAGAGGCCAAGCGTCCCTGGGTCCGGGTGAGACCATGTGTCCCTGGATCCGGACGAGACCTCGTGCACCTAGGCCCGGGTGAGCCCAAGTGGCCCTGGGTCTGGGAGAGGCCAAGCGTCCCTGGGTCCGGGTGAGACCATCCGTCCCTGGATCCGGGTGAGGCCTCGTGCACCTAGGCCCGGGTGAGCCCAAGTGGCCCTGGGTCGGGGAGAGGCCAATCGTCCCTGGGTCCGGGTGAGACCATGTGTCCCTGGGTCTGGGAGAGGCCAAGCATCCCTGGGTCCGGGTGAGACCATGTGTCCCTGGATCCGGGTGAGGCCTCGTGCACCTAGGCCCGGGTGAGCCCAAGTGGCCCTGGGTCGGGGAGAGGCCAAGCGTCCCTGGGTCCGGGTGAGACCATGTGTCCCTGGATCCGGGTGAGGCCTCGTGCCCCTAGGCCCGGGTGAGCCCAAGTGGCCCTGGGTCTGGGAGAGGCCAAGCGTCCCTGGGTCCGGGTGAGACCATGCGTCCCTGGATCCGGATGAGGCCTCGTGCACCTAGGCCCGGGTGAGCCCAAGTGGCCCTGGGTCTGGGAGAGGCCAAGCGTCCCTGGGCCCGGGTGAGCCCAAGTGGCCCTGGGTCTGGGAGAGGCCAAGCATCCCTGGGTCCGGGTGAGACCATGTGTCCCTGGATCCGGGTGAGGCCTCGTGCACCTAGGCCCGGGTGAGCCCACGTGGCCCTGGGTCTGGGAGAGGCCAAGCGTCCCTGGGTCCGGGAGAGACCATGTGTCCCTGGATCCAGGTGAGGCCTTGTGCAACTAAGCCCGGGTGAAGCCACGTGCCCCTGGGTCTGGGAGAGGCCAAGCGTCCCTGGGTACGGGTGAAGCCAGATCCTGTGTCCGGGTGAGGCCGTGCGCCCCTGGATCCATCCGGGTGAGGCTGGGTCCCAGGCCCGGGTGAGACCACGCGCCCCTTGGGTATGGATGAGGCCACGTGCCCCTTAGTCTGGGTGACGCCGTGCCCCTGGGTTCGGCTGAGACCAAACCAGAGGGAGTTGGACCTCCATTACCACCATTTGTCCACCATCCAGAGCTGAGGGGTCAGTGCTGACATGTACACATAAGGAACTACTGGACATCGAAATTGGGTCTCAAAAGAACTGTTGGTCCAGGGGGAAGCTCGCTACAGATTGATTCATTTGCCTGTCAGCATAAATATTATTGCTCGTCTCACATTCAGTTCTTATTAGTATATATCTAGTGACATATGATCTCGTTCATCTAGAGGAAATGATGAACAACATAGACTGAGGAACAAGAACAGAACCAGAAGCAAGGAGGCATCGATCGGACTATCGGGCCTCAGAGGGAGGATAGGGGAGGGTAGGGGGAGGGTGGGGGGAGGGGGAGAGTTCAACCAAAGGACCTGTATGCATGCATATAAGCCTATCCAACGGTTAAGTTCAACAGGGGATTGGGGCATGCGTGGGGAGAGGGGTGGGATGGGAATGGGGGGATGAGGACAAATATGTGACACCTTAATCAATAAAGAAATTAAAAAAAATAAATAAATAAATAAAAAATAAATAAAAAAAAAAAAAAAAAAAAAAAAAAAAAAGAAGAATCTGGGTCCATTTCAATTTTTCAGTTTTAGGTTTTCCCAACTGTGGTATTGGTGAATCCCAAAGTAAGAGTAGATTTATTATGGCAAATATTCAAGGGAGATTTTACTAGTAGTGTTTTTATCATCATCATCATCATCATCATCATCATCATCGTCTTTTCCTATTAAATATAGGTAAGTTCCCCATCTTTTCTCTTAATTGCTAGATTAAGTTTTTTTCAGCCACTCTTACACTAAGTGGATGCAAGTTCATCAGCAACATTTTGCACAGTCTTAAAGCCTAATCTTCTGATCCCCATGTAGTTCCTAATCTGCACATTCTCCAAACAATTTTATCAGTCCCTCTACCTGACTCCTGTGTTTTTCTCTTGGTTGCTTATGAACTTATATGTGGAATAACAGTGTAACTTCTTTGGCTTCTAAAACTTGAATACTATTAAAATGATGAACCCAGTCATAATAAAAATGTTGGTATGTCATATATGTACAATTGCATAATATCTCAGATGGTGCACAGATCCTCTAGAGACAATCCTTGAACCCCTTAGAGTAGGCTTTAAGGATTCCTGTTAATTATTAAAGTTTGAACGAGCTTCTTTGGTTAAAATCAAATTCAAAATTTCATTTCAGTAAGATAATTGTAATTCTGAGTGTTGTTGTATAGAAGATTACATTACTTCCTTAATGTATATATGGGATATTGTGGGTATGTTGGGATGGGAGAAATGTGAATAGTGATTAGTGGTTTTCCATTTATTATAACTGGAAGTGGCATTATTGACAATAAGCAAAATACTCTGGTTGCCTCGCTAATTATGTGGTGTTACTTCCTGCTCTAGATAAGTGGATGGTTTGAAAGAACAGTGATCAAAGAAAGGTTTATGCAGAGTGGTTCCTTTATCCATTTTTCATTTATTGATGTTGGTGAATGTTTTTGCTTCTTGAAATTATAAAGAAATTAAGCTAGGGTTTACATGTGAATCTTGTCAAAAGAGAAATATCTCAACTGAATCAATAAGTTCAATAAAATATTTAGGATTGTTTATTATATATTTAAACTATGTGCATGTGTTTTCTCTACTAAACTTTCTCTTAAAGCCCATATTTATAAAAACAAACAAACACCCTTTTAAATAACATTAATTAGAGTAACACTTCAAAATGTCTTGATAATAGATTTAAAAAAGAGTTTTATGGTTAAATGAATTGTTAATGTCCTGGGTTAGACTTAGTAAAACAGGATTCTTCAGCATAATTTTTAGGAAATTTTAAAGTGCAAATACAGTATTGTGAATCTCTAAAATAAGGTTTAACTAGCTGCATTTTGTATCCCTTCATTTAAATAGGAAATTATTTTTTTGTTGCTTCTCTTAGCAGAGTAGATTTTAAACAGATCTGTATCCTTTTATACTACTTTTCTTTCAATTTAAATACAAAAGAAAATTTATACCTACATATGTCATGAATATTTATTCTATTTCTTTACTGAATATGTAGAAAGTTAAATAATTAGTGCTGACAATGAAAACTATGTGTACATAATACAAGAAGAGTAAGTTTGTTTTAATATAAATCTAAATTATCAAGCTGACTAATGTAATAAGCAGAATTAGTCATATCCCTGCTCATTATTATTCACCCTAAATCTCCCAAAAGATTATATATGGCAGGAACAAAATGCTATGGCCAAATCCCTAAATGTTTGCTACCTAAAATCTACATGTAAGTGTGAACAACATATTTTCCTCTATGGGTTGGATTGAACAGGAGGAGTAGAAGTCTAAGGTGCTAATTCCATGTGTTAATACCATGTCTTCCTCAGTAACTATGTGTCATTTTATTATCTGTGAAAAAAGTTATAATTAGGTTTAATAAAATTCAATAATTAAAAATTAAATAAGATCTTAAATATTTTAAAACACATTACAAAAATCTCTGGAAATGCTGAATCCTTTATGCTGACTGTCATGTATCCACCAGGTGGTAGCCTTTAGAATATCTCAATTTGCTTAGCTTGCATTATATGTTTAATACATGGGAAATTTCAACCAACTTTCCTCTATAGAGAATGCTATTTAGTATGTTGTGCAAGGGAGCATGTTTTATCCACTTCATATCACATCTTCTAAATAATAAATAAATGTAGTTTAAACAACAAAAATAATGCCCTTGGGTAGTGAGTGATATAGGGGCTGACTCTTTCTCCCCATGTCTTGGGTCCTGGCTGAAGAAGGAGGTGGTCTCTGGTTTACATTCTTCTACAACTCTTCTCCTGTTCAATGTCCCATTGAAGACCAATGGAGATCAATCTCTTTACATCATATTCTTTTAGGACTCATGCCCTTATTTGCTAGGAAACTGGACTACATATGCATTGTCACTTTAGTGGAGGGAAATGAAACTAATCTGAGGACATTTCTTTCTGCAGAGTTTTGGCTTTACTTCATTTTTTGGCTTTACTTCGGTTTAGTCTAGACTCATGCCAACGGTTTTTGTTTTGTTTGTTTGTTTGTTTGTTTTTGTTTTTTAAATCCTCACATGAGGATATTTTTTCCATTGATTTTTAGAGATAGTGGAAGGGAGAGGGAGTGACAGAGAGAAACATCGATGTGAGAGAGACACATTGATTGGTTGCCTCCTGCATGCTCCCTACCAGGGCCAGGAGCCTGCAACCAAGGTATGTGCCCTTGACCGGAATCGAACCCGGGACACTTCAGTCCACAGGCCAACACTCTATCCACTGAGCCAAACCAGTTAGGCCCTATGTTTTTTTGTTGTTGTTGTTTTTGTTTTTTGATAGAAAGAGAGTCGCTCATGTTCTTGCCCTTGGGAAAGTACCAGTCTACGAGCAATCTTGAGAAACCTGGCCCCTGGTAAGGCTTATGCCTTACTGTGGGCATCCAGTCCCAGTGACAGCAGCTGTGCCTAAAACTGTCCTTTCACTATTTCATTTCTACCACTTATATATTCTGCAACACACATAAGCATGTCAAATGTATCTATGTAGTTTTACCTTAACTTTTGTATATTATCTAATAAGCAGCATTTGAAAACTTATGAAGTTAGAACTTTAAGGTAGAAAATGACCTGGCAAACTCACTTAAAATATTTAAACATACGTATTTAATAAATATTATAGGAATATGTGATAATATATTATCTTAGTCATGTCTTTTATAGTATCCAGGCATATAAAGTGAGATGAGTGGAGCATGGGTTTAAATATAAGTGTATGTTTATCTAGCATTTTTAGTTAAAATTCAAATTTATAATCAAAAGAGCTAAAAAGTATTATATGTACTTTATCTGTTAAAATAATATCTTACTTCATTAACAGTAAGTCTGGAGCTATTGTTTTTAATTGTTCTTTTATTAATGCAGTCATTTCTTCCAAATTTGTCAGTAGCTTACTGAATAAGATGGTTTACTTTTCAGTGACTTCACATTAAGAGCTAACAAAATTATCACTCAATTTTCTGTTACATTTGTGAAATCAGTGTAAAAATACAAAAGCAAGTCTTTTCTCATAGTGATATATTGTGTATATTTTGAAAATGAAGTCTATGTCTAGATATGAGTTATAAAAAACGTATATTGATACTGTAGCAAAAATAAAAATGCATTGTTTGTAGAAAATTATTATTAAATTAAGTTGTCTGACCAGAGTTTTAAATCAATTTTATTTAACTAAAATACCATCCCACCCACTGAATCACATCAGTAATAATGGAAAGGAGGAGTGACAAAATACCTCATCAGCATCGGCTCCAGGAAGGCCACGGTGCCAACCTTGGATTAATACGAGAAGGCCTTCATAACTTTAAAGGACTTAAGAAAACATGCAAGTTGCCTGATGGTCCTAACTGTGATGAAAATCATCCACTGAAGTGGGTATTATTGTAAATCTTTGTCTACATGACAGATTTATATCTCTCTACCTCCATAAAATTCACCTTTAATGGTACAACACCTATTAAGCTGAGATATTTCTAGGTGTAGTACGTCATGATATTTTCCTGTATAGTTTACATTATTCTTGGCATTTTACTGCCTGTCTCATGAGATGGCTGAGAAGGAAAATATAGTAACTTGCACTCACTTCTCAAGGACAAAATGCCATGTCTTACCAGAAGTAACATTTAGAAAGTGAAAAGCAAATTGCAAATACTAAGGTTGAGAAATGTGGCATATAAGTCTGGAAACTTTGGGGAAAAACATTTTGTTGTGTGAAATACAATTTTAATATATTACCACATCCCCAGTTTTTAAGTTTTTTTTTAAATAAACATTTACAAAAGTTCATTCTCAGAGATGTATATGTATGGGAAAGAAAATATGATCTTTGACACAAACTCAGTCTTCAAGCTTATACTTCCACTAGTATTTGCATAGGGAAACCCTGGGGCCTCAAAAACATTTGAGTAAAACTACTGTATCACTTTCTGACAACACACACACTGAGCAGGCTTTGTGTAACAGAGGCAATTAAAATGTCCAGGCTCTCCCTTGAGATATGTCAGCACATTGAGAACCTGGGATACTGGATAACTTAATTCTTATTCACATGCAGCCTGAGAAGAAAATAATTTTAACTCTTAACATAGAGTGCTTCTATTTTTCCTCTTAGGAGAAGCAAAAAATTACAAGCATGTATTAAACTTTTGACACATTGTTATGAGTTTGTGACCATGATATAGGATAGAAATTACATCTTACATGGACTACAAATAAATTTACAAACCAGAATGTAGCATTCCACAACTGAAAGAGATGGGTGATACTTTGTCACTCAAAGCCATGTATATATATATATAAAAGCCTAATATACTAAGTGTCTGACCATTCAACCAGTTGCTATGACGTGCACTGACCATCAGGGGACAGATGCTCCAACCAGTAGGTTAGCTTGCTGCTGGGGTCTAGCCTATTGGGACTGGGTGAGATGGGCCAGAGATGCCCTGGAGCACTTCCGTGGTCCCTCCCTGGCTGACCAATCTCCTGTGGTCCCTCCCCGGCCCCTAAAATATTTCTTCTAATTAATTTCCTTTCAATGTGCATGAATCCGTGCACCGGGCCTCTAGTGTATATATGAAAGAACTGAAAAAATGACCAACATGAGTTCATATTATTAGCTAATGGGAGAATCAGGGCTTAAGAAACAGGTGTTCTCATATGTAATAACTTAATCAATAAAGAAATTAAAAAAATGGGAACTATGTAAGGTGATGGATATGTTAATGAACTTGATTATAATAATCATTTATAGATATACATATAGATATAAATATTACATTGTATACCTTAAATATATACAATTTTTGTCTGTTAATTATACTTTAATAAAGCTGAAGGAAAAAAAAAAGAAACAGGTGTTCTTTAGAGAACCTTCTCTTGAACCCAGGTAAAGTACAATCATGTTTTCTTCTCATGGAGCTAACTTTGGGGAACATATATAGTACAAAATGTTTCCCTTAGCCTTTGTACTTTTTTACTACGGGGAAGGAGAAACAGAGAAGATAAAATTATTGACATTTTAAGTAAATATTTGAAGGAGAACTTGTACTTCCTTTGTATGCATTGTATACTGCTGCCTAATCCGTTTCTTTCCTTGCAACAACAGCCCTTTCATTTTATGTTAGTAATAAAGGACACAGTGAAAAAACACCTCATGTGCAACAATGTGGTCATTACACAAAGCTTTGGATGTATGGTGTTTATTGGTGCTACAAACTATTGGAAATAGCCATATAGATCTTGTGGAAGAGCTCTCCTATAATGGCTGGTAATGGTTTCACATAATAGGGGATCAGAAAATATTTGTTATTTGATTTGGTTCTTTTGAGGGTATCTTTTGTTGAACCTATACCCAAGATAATCCAGTCTGGAGCATGAATGGCCTGAAGAAATTAATATACTGAAATGTTCAACATATATCATGTGTTTATAGGTTTTTATATAGAAGGATTTTCTTGAGACTGTGCTGCACAATTTTGCAATCTCCACAAAGCAGGGCAGGAAAGCTCCCATAATCCCAAGTATCTGTACTTCCTTTTGACTTATAAGGGTAGTGCAAGAGCATTCTGGTTAAACCATTGACCACTAGACAACTTCTTAGCTGCCTGTTAAGTCATATCAAACCCACTTTCCAGAGAGCCTTTGGCTTTGGTGGATAGAATATTACTGTTATGGACTAAAAGTTATGGTGTCTCTCCCCCTTCCCAATTCATATATTGAAGCCCTAATGTGATTGCATTTGGAGATGGGGCCTTTATGGAGGTAATTAAAGTTAAATGTGGTCATAGGGCTAGTGTTCTTATAGGAAGAGACATTGGAGTGCTCTCTTTCTCTCTCCCATTCCACCTTATGAGGGCAAAGTAAGAAGGTGGCCATCTGCAAACTTGGAAGCGAGTCCTCACCAGAAAATGACCCTGTCAGACCTTGACCTTGAACAACCTCCAGAACTGTGAGAAATACATTTCTGTATTTACAGCACCCAATTTATGGTATTTCACTATGGCACCCAGAACTGACTAATACAATTTTCATTTAAAACAAAGACATGATCGATCAACAAATAAGTGTTTTTATAAAAGTAGTACTGTATTTTCCAGTGTATAAGACGACTTTTTAACCCAGGAAAATCTTCTATACGCCCAGTAGTCTTATAAGCCAGAAAATACGGTATATGCTTAAAACATTCAAAAAATTGCACTGTTGTTTTTTTCTCTTCTCCCTTCCCCTCACCCCCATCTCTTAAGGCTCTTTACTTCTCCACTTCTTAAATCATTAAGAGAACAAACTGTTCTTGAAGAAAAAAAAAAAAGCCAATACATACAAACATATAAAAAATAAATGCATTACAGTCTTTCTTTCAGCTTAATTCTTTTGTAGACCAACTAAAAAATAAATGAGGAGTTTTAAATGGAGTTTAATTATTTAAGGACTTGACATGTCATGTGAGCTCTATTATCCTCACTCAGATTTTAGCTTTGCCTTTTGGGCCAAGCACATCTTCATGAACAACTACTGCTTCCATGAGGGCTATTTGGAGTAAAAAATGCTGAGTTTCTCCAAAATGAGAAATTATGTTTGCATAGCAGAAAACACAAATTTAAGTAGAAATATGTTGGAAATGTCATTTTCTTTCCAACCCAAACAAATTAAGAGGATGGGAAATATCACTTGGAATTCAGAGCTTGTTGTGAAATTTTGAATGAGTTCCAGAAATTTGGCAACCTAAAAGATCACCTGGTATTTATGGCCTAGGATAAGTATTTTAGGAGTCCAAATTGAACTTGTTAACAGATATACAGTATATTTCTGTTTCTTTCTATAAGTACAGTTCCATGAACTGAAGATTTGTCTCACATATAACCTATTCTAAGTTACTATGTGTAATGCAGATGAAAGATTTATATTTATTACATATTTAAGATTATGGACATATGCTCATGGTTTAGAGCATTTCCAAATGCTTATAAAGCTAAACACAGAAAACAAAAGTGACCAGATTTTAAGGTTACCACTGTGCTATATATATTATCTACTGATTGAAGAGCAAATAGCAGATGCCATGGAAGTCAGAGTTTAAGAAGGCTACTAAATGACCCACTTCTGGGAATTTATCCAAAAAAAACCCAAAACACGAATTTGAAAGAATATATGCACCCCTATGTTCATTGCAGTGTTATTTACAATCGCTAAGATCTGGAAACAGCCCAAGTGCCCATCAGTAGATGAGTAGCTAAAAAAGCTATGGTACATTTACACAATGACATACTACTCTGCTGTAAAAAGGAAGAAAATTGTACCCTTTGTGACAGCATGGATGGACCTGGAAAACATTATGCTAAGTGAAATAAGCCAGTCAGAGAAAGACAAGTACCATATGATTTCTTTTCCTCTTTCTTTCTCTCCCTTCCTTCCTTCCTTCCTTCCTTCCTTCCTTCCTTCCTTCCTTCCTTCCTTCCTTCCTTCCTTCCTTTCTTCTTTCTTTCTTTCTTTCTTTCTTTCTTTCTTTTTCTTTCTTTCTTTCTTTCTTTCTTTCCTTTCTTTCTTTCTTTCTTTCTTTCTTTCTTTCTTTCTTTCTTTCTTTTTCTTTCTTTGTTAATCCTCACCCAGAGATATTTTTCCCTTTAATTTTTTAGAGAGAATGGAAGGGAGGGGGAGATACAGAGAGAGATAAACATCAATGTGGGAGAGACACATCGATTGGTTGCCTCCCACACCCACCCCAACCAGAGCCAGGACTGAGGACTGAGCCTGCAATCAAGGCACATGCCCTTGACCAGAATTGAACTCGTGACCCTTCAGTCCTCAGGCCAACACTCTAACTACTGAGCAAAACTGGCCAGGGCAGTACCACATAATTTCACTTATATGTGGAATTTAATGAACAAACTGAACCAGCAAGTGAAATAGAGACAGACTCATAGATAGAGAGACGGTCACACAGCTCTGATGAGGCCGGAGGATGTTGGGATTGAAAAAAAAAGGAAAAAAAGAGAGAAAACTCATGGACATGGACAATAGTGTGATTGCAGAGGTATGGGAGAGGATGGGTGGAGGTGGAAGAAGACATAGAAGGGATAAATGGTGATGGGGAAAAAAAGCTTCTGAAAAATTCTAACTGCTTCCATTCTGTAGATGATATGAGCATTTGAATGCTGTAAGCAGTTACTTGGAGCCATTACTATATTTACCAGTTATCTTATCTAATAAAGAAGGAATATACTAATTAACCATCATGCTCTCACAAAGATGGCGGCACCCACAGCTAATAAGGAGGGAATATGCTAATTGACTGCCACGCTCTCAACGATGACGGCGCCCAGTTCCCTCAGCCCCGCTGGGGTGGCAGGCATGGGGCATGGCTGGGCCCGTCCCCAGGTGGGTCTGGCTGCTCCTTGTGCCTGCCTCCAGAGTTCCCCAGTCCCCTCAGGCCCCCAGCCGCCCAGGGCCAGGCCGAGGCACAGGCAAGCCTCAGATGTCGGCTGCCCAGCTGCCCAGGGCTGGCCCGAGGGAAAGCCTCTGATGGCAGCTGCCAAGCTGCCCAGGGTCGCCTGAGGCTCAGGTAACCAGGGCCAGCCGAGGCTTGCGCTGCCGGCAGTGGCAGCATCAGAGGTGTGATGGGGGCGTTGCCTTCCCCTGATTGCTGGATTGCCTCCCGCCCCTGAGGGCTCCTGGACTGTGAGAGGGGGCAGGCTGGGCTGAGGGATACCCCGGGGCTCTAGTACACCTATATTTTATCCAGCTTGGACCACTGGATTGCATTAGTATCTCAATTTTCACATAAGGTATTGGAAAAATGAAGTTATAGCTCAGGCACAATGGAATATCAAGATGCATGGCAGTTCATAGAGATGTTATGGGGGTAGAAATCATTATGGTTGAGATAGCATAGTCCATCTTTTAAAGCCAAAGATCTAAATTTAAAACTTAAAAAAATTACTGGCATTTTTGAATTCTAATCCTATAGAGTAGTCTTAAACTGTAAACAGTCCAAGTACCCATCAGTAGATGAATGGATAAAAAAGCTGTGGTACATTTACCCAATGGCATAATACAATTTCTGGAGATTTTCCTCTATATATCTGCTAAGTAAAATAAAGTACACGAACATCTAGTGAAGTACTTGTGTAAATGTTATTTCCTTTCCTTCTCCTTCTTAACAGAGGACCCGGGGTGGAGGAAGGTAACACTTTGATCTGCTTTGGCTGCAGTGTGGATGTTGCTCAGCTCTCTGATTTGGTGGTTACAAAGAAGGGAGAGCCATGGGAAGGAGGTGGGCTAGTTCCAGTGTCTCTAACCTAGTAAAAGGAGCATCTGATTTCAGAATCTTTTGGAGAAGGTAAACGTTAATTTTATGTGTCAACTTGATTGGGCTGAAGGATGTCCAGATAGCTGGTAAAATACTGTGTCTGGGTATGTCTGTGAGGGTGTTTCAGGAAGAGTTTGGTATTTGATTAAGTTCCCTGGGTAAAGAGATCTGCTTTCACCACTGTGGCTGGACATCATCTAATCCTTTGAGGATTTGAATAGAACAAAAAGGTGAAGAAAGGGTGAATTTTCTCTCTTCTTGAACTGGGACATTCAGTTTTTCCTGACCTTGGACAATGGAACTTTTGGTTCTCAGACTTTTGGACTCTGGGACTCACACCAGCACCCCCTGATTTTCAAGCCTTCAGCCTTAGACTAAATTAAACCATCAACTTTCCTGGTTGCAGTTGACAGAGTGTGGGGCTTCTTAGCCTCTGTGATTGGACGAACCAATTTCTATAACAAATTTCTTCTATCATCTATCTATCTATCTATCTATCTATCTATCTATCTATCTATCTATAATCTATCTATCATCTATCTATCTATCTATCTATCTATCTATCTATCATCTATCTATCATCTATCTATCTATCTATCTATCTATCTATCTATCTATCTATCATCTATCATCTATCTATATCATCTATCATCTATCAATATATCATTTATCTATTATCTATATCATTCTATCATCTATCTGCCTATCTATCATCTATCTATCTATCTATCTATCTATCTATCTATCTATCTATCTATCTATCTATCTTCTATCTATTTATCTATCTATCTATCTATCTATCTATCTATCTATCTATCTATCTATCTAATCTATCATCATCTATCTATCTATCTCTCTCTCTCTATCTATCTATCTTCTATCTATTTGTATCTATCTATCATCTATCTATCTATCATCATCTACCTACTTACCTATCTATCATCTACCTATCCTATTGGTTCTGTTTCTCTTGACAACCCTGACTAATACAGACAACAAAGACATTGGAATCAAAACACTTTCTTGCATACAGTAGATAATAAATATTTATTGAATGAACACACTGATACATGCCTAAAGATATTAAGTGCCAAAATATGTGCAAGTGATTACTGAATAAACAGAAACATAAGAAGTGAAGTGTATTAGCCTGTTCAGTTTGCCAAAACAAAATACCACAGAGTGGGTGTTTAAACAATTGGAATTGTTTCAGAGGCTAGATTCTAGTCCGAAATTAAAGTGTTGTCAGGGTTGGTTTCTGGTGAAGCCTCTTGTTCAGGTTTGCAGATGGCTGCCTTCTCTTCTTCTTATAGGGATACCTGTCCTATCGGATTAGGGCCCTAATCAATGATCTCATTTCACTTTCATTATCTACTTAAAGGCTCTATCTCTAAATACAATTGCATTAGGAATCAAGGCTTCAACATAAGCATTTTCAGGGGAGGGGACACAATTCAGTTCACAGCATGGAAGAACACATATTATAAGAAATATGAATTATGTACTTTAGGCTGCTGTTGTCTAGTAACCACTGTAGGTATCTACACATCTTTCACCTTGAAGACTACTTTTAGAGCTATGAAATCTGCTCTAACCCATCACTTACAAAGTGGAGATTGAGGAATTTTAAGTAGTTCACTGTACCTACAATATCTTCAAAGCTTTCAAATTTGAGAATGACAATATAACATCTCTTCAGGATGGCCTAACATTTTTGCTTTGTTAAATTCCTTCACAATACCCATCAAACAACAACAAACAAGTGAAGAAAACACACTTGACTAAGATCAGCTTTTGGTTCAACAGATTCCATCTGGCAGTTTGTTTGAACTTCAGTTGTTTGAAAAAAGATGATCTGAGTATCAATGAATTTTATATTCTTAGCTATTTAGCTACATTTATTGGTCAATTAGTAGATTATATAATTTGATAAATATTCATTTTTGTGTGTGACCCAGAAAAATTAGTAGGCATTACACAGTGTCTTTGGTATCGTATTTATAACTCCCATGGTAAACTCTATTTTTATTTATTTATTTTATTATTATTATTTTTATTATTGTTTAAAGTTTTACAAGTAGTAGTATATATGTCTCCTTTTTCCTCCATTGACCTCCTCCTGGCCTCCCCCACCCCCTGGCACATGCTCTCACCCCCCTAGTGTCTATGTCCATTGGTTATGCTTATATGCATGCATACAAGACCTTTGGTTGATCACTTACTATTTTTATTTTTAAATTAAAAAGTATGGCTGCAGTTTAAGCTCTGTATTCAAGCAGATTTACTGGACCACCTGGGTCTATTATTATTATTCAAAAAACATATGTCATTAGTTTAAAATGAAAGGAAAATTAAATATATTTTGAATAATTCAGGTTACATTATCTGATAAAGCCATATCTGATAAAGATGCTCTCCAGTGTTATAACAAGAATATTAAAATTAGTATTTAAGGATGAGTTATAGAGATGATATTATTTGAAGCAATTAAAATAAAATGCATCATCTTCTCTAAAACCTCACCCTCCTATGTTTTAATTTAATCTCATGAAAAACCACCAAGACACAGTGAGAAGAGAAGCAGTAGAAACTCTTCTCTGGTTTCAAAACAATGTATTTCCATATAGTGCCCACCTAGCACTTCTGTTTCAAAAACTGTAATCCACAGAGCCTTGCAAAGAGACCATAGCTTAATGGTTAACCAACAGGCAGGATTGGGGAAGGACATTACTCTAACTACAGATGAAAGGATTTGTGCATGTCTGGAAACTATGAGATTTCATGTTCAGCAAACATCATCCCCCTATTCAAAAAGATAGAAGAAAGTCAATTCACATGTTTTGTGTTAAATATCAACTTTCTGCTATTATTTAAAGTTTGCTTGGAAGTGGCATAAAAGTACTGAGATATTTCTATATCTTCATTTGTATTAGTGTGCAAGAGAAAGGGACAAAAGGGAACACCTTTCAAAGTAAATGATTTGGGAAAGATTCAGGGAAATATGTACACTTCAGATCTTGATGGAGGTTTTCAGGAAATGAAATGAAAACTTAAGAGCATGTGGTTTTAGAGGAGATGCTGTATTTTATTTTAATTAGTTGGGCCACTATAGGGGGTGGCAGTTGGTTGGTGCCATAATGTTGCTTTTATCTCTGTGAACTTTGTTCTGTGATTTCAGTTACAGTGATAGGAGGCCTCAGAATGTAGTGTCAGAGTTTCTAGAAAAACTGAAGAATATGTGGCATGGCAGTATCTGGAATATAGCCTAGGCTTCTTTTAAATGCTCTGATAATTTTTCTTTATGATGCTCAAATTAGTGTGATATGAAAAACCATACCCATAGAATGTTATAATCATCAAGATTCTTTGATTAATAATGGGCAGGAATATAAATTAAGGAAAGAAAAGATTGATTAGAAGTTAAATGATCTAATTCACAAAACAAAGAAGAGCTATTCTTCAGATCATAGACACTGGAACTAAGATTCAATACTGCCATGGTTCTTTCTCTTAGAATCCTATTTCTACCTGTCTCTGAGTATAGGTTCCAGTTTGCTAGATTCTTCCATATTTTAAAAAAAATCTCCAAAGACCAGAGAGCAGAGGGGAAATTTCTCCAACATATTTATTTAGAAAAATACTAAGGAAAGGCTCTTATTGGACTAGTCCAGGTAATCTCCTGGCCAGGAGGATGAGGTAGTTATTTGTGGATCATGTGTTCTCTTCTTTAGCTAGAAAGGTGGACCACTATAATTTACAGTTCAATTAGAAACACAAAGTTCTAGTCACTAAGGGATGGGGAATGATTATAGGTAGCAAAAACAACATATATCCTTGAGGGTCCACTCTGGGAATGCACAGTATCCTATATAATAAGAGACTAATATGCAAATTTCCCTCTTGGATGGTGGTTCAACCAGGAGTTCGACCAGGAGACTGGGAGTTCGACCGCTCGCAATGGCATGCGCTGACCACCAGGGGGTGGTGCGGAACATGGCAGTCTTCAGTGACGTGGTGCTGGCAGTGGGTGGCAGTGGAGGTGCTGCCAGCCCCGAAGGGCCCCAACGAGAGCGGGACCGCGGTGGGATGGTGGAGCAGGTGAGCAGGCGGTGCCAGCCCAAGGCGGGTGTGATCGGGGGCCCAATTGCCCCGCTGATCACCCAGCAGATGATGACCAGTGGCTGGAGTAGTTACAATCACTGGCCCTGAGTCAAATTCTTTGGGTTTGGATTTGATTTATCACTTAAAAATTTCTTCAATTGTGGACAATGGACTTATATCCTGTAATCTGTTTTCTTTTCCACAAAACCAACATAATGGTAGGAACAATCTCATGAAGTTGTTTAGAGGATTCAATAGTCCTTAGCATAGTGCCTACACAAAATAAGCAAACTTCCTACTAACACTGGCTATTATCGTTATCATCTGGATAGAAGGAACATTAAGGTGCATCCAAATATTGACTCACTTTCCAGATAGTGGAGTGAGTTTCTCGATCATATATTTTGTTTTCCTAATTCTGCCAATGAGAAAAATTCAATTGTCTAAGGTTCTTTATAGACATACCTAAAGGGCTATTAATGAGGCTTCACCAACTTTAGAATGGTTTACCTCTAGAACAATTCTATCATGCATGCCCATGTGGATTGAATTCCCCATTAAATAATTATGCACCATTGTTTACCAAGCTTGGGGTTTGTCTTTCTCTAACTACCTCTCTTCTTTCTTTCTCCCTCCTTCTCCTCCTCCTCTTCTTCCTCCTCCTCCTCCTCCTCCTCCTCCTCCTCCTCCCCCTCCTCCCCTTCTCCCTCCCCTTCTTCTTCTTCTTCTTCTTCTTCTTCTTCTTCTTCTTCTTCTTCTTCTTCTTCTTCTTCTTCTTCTTCTTCTTCTTCTTCCTTCTCTCTCTCTCTCTCTCTCCACATAATTGTCTGTAAATTTCATTTGATGGGAACCCTTTAGCAGTGAATAACATTAGAAATTGTAAAGTCAGGAACTTTGCATGAGGACCTCTGCTTTGCACTTTGTTTCTTAGCACAGGTCTTGTACCTTTTAATCTCTCAGGAGTCAGCTTTGACTTAAGCCACTGCCCAAATCAGGATAAAGCAGTAGGCTTGAATGTAAGTCAGAGATTCCACGATGCCCAGAACTTGCATTTCCTTTGATGGTACTTTTAGGGAAGAGTGAACACTTTTGCCAAGTAGGGAGTTTAGAACAAGGGATGCTTGAGGGTGGCCTGAATAGGACAGTCTTCCTGGGTTCTGGTCTCGGCTGCAGCACTGTTTCTCTCTTCCCAGACTTCACAAACACAAATTTCATTGTAAGACAGAGAATCCGACTGTTGCAGTTCTTTAGGATACATTAGATAAGAAGTGTTAAAATTTGTGCCCATGGGAGTGAATGTTTCCCTTTTAAACAACAAAAACTGTTTATACTAGTAGTGGCCTTTTTAGTTTCAGATGAAGAAGGTTAGATCAAAGCTTGTCTCTCACATGTAGGAGCTTCCTGAACCCCAGGAAAGCAAGAAATATTCCAATATTTTAATATTTTTCTACCATTGGATACCATTTAAAACACAAACTGCTTTTTAAAAATTGCTTAATGAACTCCTCCACTTCTTCTATAATTGAAACTTTGTAGCCTTGAGTGGAAGCCTGAGACTGCCAGGGTATGCAGAAAGCTTGGCTTCCTCCATTGCCGGGGAAACCCAAGCCTTCTGCTCCCTCCGTGACTGCAGCCATCTTGGTTGGGTTAATTTGCATACTCTCTCCTGATTGGCTGGTGTGCGTGGCTTGTGGGTGTAGTGGATTGATGGTTAATTTGCATATTACTCTTTTATTAGATAGGATGATGATTACATTGACTACTGATTTATAATGATGTTAGCCAGGTCCTTTCCATTTTTTGTGCCATCAATTTTGGTGAAGGGCAATCTTTTCATGAAAAAAACTATATTGGTTTTCAAAATAAAAATGTATTTTTTAAATGTATTTTTAATATTAAAGAATGTCTTTAAAATTTTCACAATGCTAACAAAGGTTTAGTGAGAGGAAAGGCAAGATATTTGTAATTCAAGTTGATATGCAGCAATCAAAATTCTCATCTGAATTTTCACTGTTGCAAACACTGATATATAGTGACAAAGGTTGCCTTGTAGTTTCTGACTATGATGCATCTAATGAACTCAACAAATGATAAAATATTAGTTGACAGTTTTTAGAAATATTTGCTGTTTCTCCCTCTTTCCTGATATTGTTTACTTGGCTTTTACGTAAATTAAACTTACTATTAATTTAATTTTATTTAGCTAAAATAAATATCAGTGTTTTTTCATATTAGAATTACCTTTGGGGGTATTAAAAATATTGAGCCGTTGGCTCCAACACAGACCAATTAAATCTGAATTTCTGAGTATGTATCTGGACAGCAGTACTATACTAAGCTCTACAGGTGATTATAAAATGCAGGCAGAGTTGAAGACTATTGACCTCTCTTTATGTCCTGTAGGAACAGGAAAATGAATGTTTTTGCCCTTTTGATAGTGTATCTAGCTTTTACTTCCTGCTGTATCCAGGATCCATGTAAAGATATGAAGTCTTAAAATATGAATAGGATTTAAGAAAATTTTGCTCCAGTGCAGCATTTAAAACATAAAGCCTGTTTTGGACTTTTTTTGTAACCTTGCCAGAAGAGTATATGGAGACTTAGTTATTCAAAACTGAATTATTTTTATTCTTATTTAACTATTGAATACATTTTATTAATGTATAACCTTTCTTTTATGTTGTGGGTAAGTGCTTTGTATCATATCTTCTGATTTTTCTCTCTCTACAATATTGATTTTAGCTCTAATTTTTCCTTATATAACATATACCATAGGTTACTTGAGAGTGTCAGGGTATTAAAAGTGCCATTGTAGATACTATGACATCATGAAGAGTTGAAGGTTTTAGAATCTGAATTACTTTAAGAGAGTATTGAACATAATGGAGTGTCAAAAATAGAAAAGATAAACATCCCTCAAAGAGAGACTTCTTGCTAAAAAGTGTTCTTTATGGAATGTTGGTTTTTATAGAATAGAAGCCATTTATCAAATATCCAATTCTTCATTAAAATATTTAGTTGTGCCTACTATGTGGCAGGCAATATGTTAAGAGATTTTATTTTATTTTTTTCCCCATTTTTTAAATTAAGATATTATATGTGTACATACCTTACCATTGCCCCCACACCCCACTTCCATACATGCCCTCACCCCCCAGTGTTTTGCGTCCATTCGTTATGCTTATATGCATGCATACAAGTCCTTCAGTTGATCTCTTATCTCCCCCATCTCTCCCTAACCTTCCTGCTGTAATTTGACAATCTGTTTGATGCTTTACTGCCTCTGTATCTTTTTGTTCATCAGTTTATAATGTTCTTTATTATCCATAAATGAGTGAGATCATGTGGTATTTTTCTTTCATTGACTGGCTTATTTAGCTTAGCATAATGCTCTCCAGTTCCATCCAGGTTGCTGCAAATGGTAAGAATTACTTCTTTTTTATGGCAGCATAGTATTCCATTGTGTAGATGTACCATAGTTTTCTGATCCAGTCATCTGCTGAGGGGCACCTAGGCTGTTTCCAAATCTTAGCTATTGTAAATTGTGCTGCTATGAACATAGGGGTGCATATATCCTTTCTGATTGGTGTTTCTAGTATCTTAGGATATATTCCTAGGAGTGGTTTTACTGGGTCAAATGGGAGTTCCATTTTTAGTTTTTTGAGGAAACTCCATACTATTCTCCACAGTGGCTGCACCAGTCTGCATTACCACCAGCAGTGCATGAGGGTTCCTTTTTCCCCACATCCTCGCCAGTACTTGTTGTTTGTTGATTTGTTGATGATAGCCATTCTGACAGGTGTGAGATGGTACTGCATTGTAGTTTTGATTTGCATCTCTCAGATAATTAGTGACTTTGAGCATGTTTTCATGTGTCTCCTGACCTTCCTTCTGTCTTCTTTAGAAAAGATTCTATTTAGGTCCGTTGCCCATATTTTTTTAAAATATATTTTATTGATTTTTTACAGAGAGGAAGGGAGAGGGATAGAAAGCTAGAAACATCAATGAGAGAGAAACATCGATCAGTTGCCTCCTGCACACCCCCTACTGGGGATGTACCCGCAACCAAGGTACATGCCCTTGACTGGAATTGAACCTGGGACCTTTCAGTCCACAGGCCGACGCTCTATCCACTGAGCCAAACCGGTTTTGGCAGTTGCCCATTTTTTTTATTGGATGATTTATCTTCCTTTTATTAAGTTGTATAAGTTGCCTGTAGATGTTGGAGATTAAACCTTTATCAGTGATAACATTTGAAAAAAAAAAAGTGGGCTTTCTTGTTGATTTGTTGATGGTTTCTTTTGCTGTGAGAAAGCTTTTTATTTTGATGTAGTCCCATTTGTTTATTTTCTTTTTAGCTTCCATTACCCTAGGAGCAGTATCAGTGAAGAAGTTCTTTCAGCATATGTCTGAGATTTTGCTGCCTGTGGATTCCTCTAGTATTTTTATGGTTTCCCGTCTTATGTTTAAGTCCTGTATCCATTTGGAGTTTCTTTTTGTGTATGGTGTAAGTTGGTGGTCTAGTTTCATTGTTTTGCATGTATCTGTCCAATTTTCCCAACACCAGTTGTTGAAGAGACTGTCTTGACTCCATTGTATGTTCATGCCTCCTTTGTCAAATATTAATTGAGCATAGTGGTTTGAGTCAATATCTGGATTCTCTATTCTATTCCATTGGTCTATATGTCTGTTCTTGTGCCAGTACCAGGCTGTTTTGAGAACAGTGGCTTTGTAATACAGCTTGAAATATGGTATTGAGATCCCACCTACTTTATTCTTCTTTCTCAGGATTGCTGTGGCTATTTGGGTCTTTTTTTTATTCCAGATGAATTTTTGGAGAGTTCTTTCAAGGTCTGTGAAATATGCCATTGGTATTTTAATGGGGAGTGCATTGAATCTATAGATTGCTTTGGGTAGTATGGACATTTTAATGATGTTGATTCTACCAATCCATGAACATGGTATGTTATTCCATCTGTTTACTTCTTCCTTTATCTCTTTTTTCAGTGTCCTGTAGTTTTCTGCATATAGGTCTTTTACCTCCTTAGTTAAGTTTATTCCTAGGTATCTTAATTTTTTTGGTGCGATGGTAAATGGGATTGTTTTTTAAGTCTCTCTTTCTGTAAGTTCACTATTGGTGTATAGAAATGCCATAGATTTCTTGGAGTTAATTTTGTATCCTGCTACATTACCGAATTCATTTATTAAGTCTATTAGTTTTTTGATGGAATCTTTCGGGTTTTTTATGTACAATATCATGTCACCTGCAAATATGGACAGCTTTACTTCTTCTTTTCCAATTTGGATGTCTTTTATTTCTTCTTCTTGTCTAATTGCAATGGCTAATACTTCCAGTACTATGTCGAACAGGAGTGGTGAGAGTGGGAATCCGTGTCTTGTTCCTGCTCTTAGGGGAAATGGTTTTAGTTTTTGCCCATTGAGTATGATGTTAGCTGTGGGTTTATCATATATAGCTTTTATTATGTTGAGGTATGATCCTTCTATTCCCATCTTGCTGAGAGTTTTTATCAAGAAAGGGTGTTGGATTTTGTCAAGTGCTTTTTCTGCATCAATTGATAAGACTATGTGATTTATATCTCTCAATTTGTTTATGTGCTGTATCACGTTTATTGATTTGCGGATATTTTACCATCCTTGCATCCCTGGGATAAATCCTATTTGGTCATGGTATATGATCTTTCTGATGTAGTGCTGGATCTGATTTGCTAGAATTTGTTGAGGATTTTGGCATCTATGTTCATGAGGGATATTGGCCTGTAATTCTCTTTTATTGTGTTGTCTTTATCTGGTTTTGGTATTAGGATGATGCTGGCTTCATAGAAGGAGCTTTGAAGTGTTCCTTTTTCTTGAATTTTTTGGAATAGTCTGAGGAGGATAGGTTTTAGTTCTTCCTTGATGTTTGGTAAAACTCCCCTGTGAAGCTATCTGGCCTTGGGCTTTTGTTTTCTGGAAGATTTTTGATGACTGCTTCAATTTCTTCCATAGTTATTGGCCTATTGAGATGTTTAGATTCTTCCTGACTGAGTTTTGGAAGGTTATATTTTTCTAGGAATATGTCCATTTCCTCCAGGTTGACCAGTTTGTTGGAATAGAGTTGTTCATAGTATTTTTTTTTCTTTTTAAATTACTTTATTGATTAAGGTATCACATATTTGTCATCAACCCCCCTCCCCCATTCCCATTCCAAACCCTCCCACACGCATGCCCCCATCCCCCTGTTGTCCGTGATCACTGGTTAGGCTCATATGCAAGCATACAGGTCCTTTGGTTGATCTATCTCCCTTGTCCCCACCCTCCCCTACCTTCCCTCTGAGGTCTGACAGTCTGATCAATGCTGTTCTTGTTCTTCAGTCTATGTTGTTCATCTTTTCCCCTAGATGAGTGAGCTCATGTGATACTAGGAATACACATATAGGAACCGAAAATGAGACATGCAATAATGGTTATGCTGAGAGGCAAATGAATCAGTCTATAGTGAGTTTCTTTCTGGGCCAAGAGTTCTTTTGAGTCCAGATTTCTATGTCCAACAGTTGTTTATGTGTACATAACAGCAATGATATTTCAGTTCTGCATGGTGGACAAATGGTGGTAATGCAGGTCCGACCCTCTCTGGTTTGGTCCTGGGCAATCTGCAGTGACGCACATCTGCTGACTGCTAGTATGGCAAGGCATGGTCAGTGTCTTCCATCTCTGGACTGTTTCTCTTCTGATTTCATGGCTGGTTCATAGTATTTTTTAACAATCCTTTGTATTTCGGTGAGGTCTGTTGTTATTTCACCTCTTTCATTTCTGATTTTGTTTATTTGGGTCCTCTCTCTTTGCTTTTTGGTGAGCCTGGCTAGAGGTTCATCAATCTTGTTTATCCTTTCAAAGAATCAGCTCTTGGTTTTGTTGATCTTTTGTATTGTTTCTTTGGTCTCAATGTCTTTTATGTCCGCTCTGATCTTTATTATTTCCTTCCTTCTGCTTACACTGGGCTTTTCTTGTTGCTTTCTTTCTAACTCTTTGAGTTATAGGGTTAGGTAATTTATTACCATTGTTTCTTGTTTTTTGCAGTAGGCTTGTAGAGCTATGAACTTCCATCTCAAGATTGCTTTTGCTGTGTCCCATAGATTTTAGATTGTTGTGTTTTCATAGTCATTTTTTGCTTGATGTTTTTTATTTCTTCCTTGATCTCTCTGGTAACCCAGTCATTGTTTAATAGCATGCTGTTTAGTCTCCATGTGTTTGATTTTTTTGGATTGTTTTTATTGTAGTTGATTTTCAGGTTTATGCCACTGTGATCTGAGAAGATGCTTGATATGATTTCTATCTTATTGAATTTGAAGAGACTTTGCCTATGACCCAACATATGGTCTATCATTGAAAATGACCCATGTGCACTTGAGAAGAATGTATATTCTGTGGCTTTGGGGTGAAATGTTCTGAAGATGTCAATTAATTCCATCTGGTCTATTGAGTCATTTAGGATTGATGTTTCTTTGCTGATTTTTTTGTTTAGAGGACTTGTCCAATGGTGATAGTGGAGTATTAAAGTCTCCTACTATAATTGTATTGCTGTCAATCTCTCCCTTGATATCCTTCAGGAGTTTTTTTATATATTTGAGTGCTCCTGTATTGGGTGCGTATATGTTTACCAGAGTTATTTCTTCTTGTTGGATTTCTCCCTTTAGTATTATGAAGTGGCCTTCCTTATTTCTTGTTATGTCCTTCACTTTGAGATCTAATTTGTCATATATAAGTATTGCTACCCCAGCTTTTTTTTTACTTCCATTCACCTGAAAAACCTTTTTCCTTCCCTTCAGCCTCAGTCTGTGTGTGTCTTTTTTTCTGAGATGGGTTTCTTGTAGACAGCAGATATTTGGGTCTTGTTTTCTCATCCAATCTGTTACCCTATGTCTTTTGATTGGTGCATTTAATCCATTTACATTTAAAGTTATTATTTTTGTTTTTTTTTTTTTTTTTAAATATATATCTTATTGATTTTTTACAGAGAGGAAGGGAGAGGGATAGAGAGCTAGAAACATCGATGGGAGAGAAACACCGACCAGCTGCCTCCTGCACACTGCCTACTGGGGATGTGCCCGCAACCAAGGTACATGCCCTTGACCGGAATCGAACTCAGGAACTTTCAGTCTGCAGGCCGATGCTCTATCCACTGAGCCACACCGGTTAGGGCTAAAGTTATTATTGATAGGTACTTATTTGTTGCCATTTTCATTCTTTACCCCTGTGTTCCTTCTTCGCTTCCTATTTCTTTTTTTTTTACAGCAGACCCGTTAGCATTTCTTGCATTGCTGGTTTGGTGGTAATAAATTCCCTTAGTCCTTTTTTGTCTGTGATGCTCCTGATTTCACCTTCAATTTTGATTGATAGCCTTGCTGGGTACAGTATTCTTGGATTCAGACCCTTCCTTTGCATGACTTTGTATATTTCATTTCATTCCCTTCTGGCCTGATGAGTTTCTGTTGAGAAATCAGTTGCTAGTCTGATGGGGGTTCCTTTGTATGTAACTTTCTGTCTCTCTCTGGCTGCTTTTAAGATTCTTACTTTGTCGTTGGTGTTTGCCAATTTAATTATAATGTGCCTTGGCTTTGGTCTTTTGGGGTTCATTTTGCTTGGGACTCTGTGAGCTTCTTGGATTTGTGTGGGTTTTTTCTTTCCTATATCAGGGAAGTTTTCTGTCATTATTTCTTCAAACAGGTTTTCTATTCCTTGCTCAGTTTCCTCTCCTTCTGGAACCCCTATTATGCTGGTGTTTTTTTGTTTCATGTTGTCCCAAAGTTCCCTTAGGCTCTCCTCCTGCTTTTTAATTTTTTTTTTCTAGAAGCTGCTCTACTTGGTTTTTTTTTTTCCACCTTGTCTTCTAGCTCACTGTTGCGCTCCTCTGCTTCTTGTAGTCTACTCTTTTTTTTAAAATATATTTTATTGATTTTCTACAGAGAGGAAGGAAGAGGATAGAGAGTTAGAAACATCGATGAGAGAGAAACATCGATCAGCTGCCTCCTGCACACTCCCCACTGGGTATGTGCCCACAACCAAGGTACATGCCCCTGACCTGAATCGAACCTGGGACCCTTCAGTCTGCAGGCCAATGCTCTCTCCACTGAGCCAAACTGGTTAGGGCTTGTAGTCTACTCTTGATGTTTTCTATTGAGTTCTTTACAGCAGTGATGTCATTTTTCATTCCTTCTTGGTTCTTCTTCATTTCCTCTTGGTTCTTACTCATATTGTCGAATTTGTCTTCCATTCTTTTCAGCCACCTTATGACCATTTCTCTTAATTCTTTCTCTGACAGATTGCTTGCCTCCATTTTGTTTACTTCCTTTTCTCGTGATGCCTGCTTTTCTTTCATATGTGGGATGTTTCTTTGTCTCCCCATGGTCTCTCTTCTCTGGATGTCTGGTTTTGTGGTTCTCTCTCTCCTTATCCCAGGTGAAATCTGACCTTTCCGTGGTGGAGTGTAGAGCTCCTCTGAATCCGCGTGTTTGTGCCAATTGGGGACCGGTGTTCTGGGGTTCGCAGCTGTTCTGTGGGTGCCACAGTTGTAGATTTTCAGGCTTCCAATAACATCTACTTTCCCCTTCAAGATGGCGCGGTCTCCGCGTCTGAGCCGGTGGCTCTGGGAGGGAACCCAGCAGCAGTGTGGGCTGCCCGGTCAGGGAAACCCATCTAGCAGTTCCCCACCTTCTCCTGGATTATAGCTGTCCCTTAACTCGCCAACAAACACTCCCTATGCAACCCTCAGCTGTTCTTTCTTTCTGCTGCGAGACAAGCCTCGGGACACGCCTGTCTATTTCGCCGCCATTTTTTCAGTCCTGATATGTTAGAGATTTTAAATGGGGAGCCAGATTGAAGGAGATGATATAATAAGTATAAAAATACATATATATTAATTAATACATCAAAATATTTCAATTGTACTTACTTAATTTTCCTTTTTAAGATGGTTATGTCTCCTAGGATTTTTCAAGCAGGCAAGTTTCTACCTTTTGATATTGTCTGTGTCCCTAATGCACAGAACATGGGTTAGAGGAGGATGGCTCTGGCTCCTACTTAGTACCCAACTCCCTGAGAGTCACTGGTTCTCCCAACCTCTGCGTGTTAAGTTTCTATTTGAATCTTCTACTTACCACCACTTTCTAATTGCTCTTAAATCCCAAACTTTGTCTTGCTTATCCTGGTTGAGTGTGTTTCCCTTATCATTGATTTACCAAATTTCTTGGATGATGCAGGCCACTTTCTGTGCCAATCATAAGTCCAAATCAGAAATGATATTTTCATATGTTATAATCAATTTTGAAATCACTGCAAATTAATTTTATCTCTCTTGACCTCATGATTCTCATGACCCTTAAGCTGTTTCAGTAATTTATGCAGGTCTTGAAGATATTTCCTAATTTAACTTGGGAAACAGCTTGCTTATTATTTTTCCACAAATGATTATTTATATACTAGAGGCCCAGTGTATGAAATTCGTCCACTGGGGGGGCGGAGTCCTTTGAGGGAGGGAGTGTCCCTCAGCCTGGCCTGCACCCTCTCACAGTCTGGGACCCCTTGGGGGATATTTGACTGCCAGCTTAGGCCAGATTGCTTTGATTGGTTGAACGGCTGACTGGATGACCAGACACTTAGCATATTAGGCTTTTATTATATAGTATTGAAACTAGTACTAGATAAGAATTTAACTGTTATATAATATTATAACACTGTAGATTGACAATAAATTATTTTGTAAGATGGTGTGGTTCTCAATCAGGGGCAATTTTGCCCCCCAGGGGATATTTCACAATGTCTGGAGACATTTTTTGAAATTTTCACAAGTAGGCAGTGCTGTTGGCATCTAATGGGTAGAGGCCAGAGAGGCTGCTACACATCCCCCAGTGCACAGGATAGTTGCAAAGATGAAGGATTACTCAGCCCAAAGTATCAATAGTGCTATGGCTGAGGAAACCTGTCTTAAAATAATTCTAAGAAAAATACTCTATTATTGAATTTTTAATGTATCCTTGAAAGCCATGGTACTACACATTTTTGTCTAGGAAAAAGATAATTTAAAATCATGTATACTTTGGGTACTTCTTTCCTTTACACATTAATGTATTCCTTCTAAAGCTCTAAATTAGGTAGATTAAGTGATTTCCCTTCTAAAATGTTCAACTACCTATTACCACGAGTGCTTCCCTTAAGTGCAAGAGCAGGCTGTCTTCTCAGCAAGTTATGTCAGAATCAGTTATTAAGGAAATGAATACCCTCTAGATAAAATATGGTCCCATTTCAAAATAAATTACACAATTAAAGGGTGCTGCAGCAATTTTCCAAATATGTTTCTTCTGTAAAATAAAAATTATATATCTCTGTCAACCCTATAGTTTCACCCTGAATACCTAGGATTGATTTTTAGATTTTTAAGGGGATGTAAATGAATGTGAATACTTATGCTCTCTTGGAATGATAAATATATTAGTTGCCCATAGGTATACTTCTGTATATTTGAGCATAGTGTATGCACATATCACTTCTAACCTTTACTGGTGCTTAACATAGTGCCTTTCAAGAATGTTGTGATATTGTGAGAAGTACCTAGCCATATCTATGCTTGCATAAGGAAAACATTTTTTTTTGTTGGATGTGTCCATATACGTATATTATGATAATGTGGCCTATAGCCTTAATTTCTGTTTATAAAATTAATGAAGTAGAGTGAACCATCTGTTTTATTTTTATTTTTTAAAATTTCATTTCAGACAGGAAGGGAGAGGGAGAGAGAGATAGAATCATCAATGATGAGAGAGAATCATTGATTGGCTGCCTCCTGCATGCCTCACACTGAGGATCCAGCCCTGGACCCGGGCATGTGCCCTGACCAGGAATCAAACCATGAATCGAACTGTGACCTCCTGGTTCAGAGGTCGAGGCTCAATCCCTGACAAAACTGTCTCTTTTATAAGCCTTTTCTTGTGCTCTCAGTATGGAGTACACAGTCCTAACACTCCAGATGTGTCACTGTTAAACCTCTTAGCAGATTGCTTCAAAACATTTACTCATGTGCTCTCTCCCACACGTGACTGTCAATTTTTCTCTAACTCCAGGTCTGTCACATTGCCTGGCATAAAGTGGACCTCAGTGCTTGCTGACTCAGAATGCACAGTGATAGTATCTAAAACAGAGATCAGCCCACGTTAATGGAAAGCCAAGATTTTTTTTTTTTTGGCTTTTTTTTTTTGTTTTGTTTTAAATTAATCTTGTTGCAGAGTGAAATGGCCACATTTATAGCTGCACGTCATATGATGGTTAGTAGGCTGATGTCAGGAAATCCATCCTCCTTTTCAGAGAATGGTGTGGGAGTTCATAATTAAACCCCAAGCACTCGGGATGTTGGCCAGCTAATTTTTTAATTCAGGGGATTTAACCTAATCAGATGGGAAGAAAGGATATTCCCCTCAGTGTTGGGGGGGATAGGATTTTTTTTTTCTTCTAATTTTCTCATAATAGATAAACAAGGAAGCACCCGGCCACAGTTGCTGTAGGCAGTCTTCTTGTTCCAATGGAGAAAGCCTTTCTAGTAATAGAATTGACACATAGAAGAGGAGAGGGCTGAGGCAGAAGCAGAGGAACAGAGCTGGATCCTTGAATCTGCCACTCCTGTAGCCTATCCCACTTTTTGAATTAGATTATGTGAGAAAATGTCTTTGTGTAATTTTTAAGCCTGTTGAGGTTGTTTCTATTACTTGTAGCCTCGCTAACAGAATGTTAGAAATTCCTAATTCCCTCTTTTTAAAAAATCTTTCATATCTGTTAACTTTTTTGTTCTCAGGCTATAATTACCAAGAACACATTCAGCAATTATTATCTTTCTCTCTACTTATTGTACTGTGCCTCAAATTTCTGTTCATATATTTTCTCTTACCTTGAGGCCTGCTGACAATTGTCTTTGGTTCTCAACTTTCCCCATGTGCCTGATCAAGGCTCCTTTAGAACAAATAATTTCTCTCTCAGAGAAATTCCAGCACCAGTCGTTAAGACCTTACAATTTTCACATTTTCTTAATCTTTCTATTCATCACTGAGAATATGAGAGATGACAGAATCCCAGAGGCACTGTAACATAGTGGTTATGAGCTCAGGTCTGGAGTTTTTCTATTTTCAAATGTCGGCCTCACTACTTAGTGACCTTGGGTGAGTTATTTAACCTTGCTAAACCTCAATTTCATCATCTGGAACAGGCATAGGCAAAGAGTGGCCCACTTCCAGCATGCGGCCCTTTCTTCTTCTTTTAAGATTTTTTATTTTTATTTTTTTTGTAAATAAAGTATTATTGAATACAGTGACTTCTACTTAGTTATGTATTGTCTATGTAGATTTTGCACCACAATAGCAGTTGTGTAGCTGTGGCAGACTATGACGCTGGCAAAGTTTGACATATTTAATATCTGGCCCTTTACCAAAAATGTTGACTAACTTCTGATCTAGAAAATTATGGGGTTTATTAAGCCTGTAGCTCATAATATTGTTAGGAGCTTTAAATAAGATAATCCACATAGAGAGTTAGCAGGGTACCTGACACATATCCTTCAATAGATGTTAGCTGTCATTATTGTTGTTAATAATAGTAATGTTCAGGAAAAGGTCAGTGACTGCAGATCAAAAATTATTTGAACTGTCCTGCCTGGGTGGCTCAGTTGGTTGGAATACCATCCTGTACACCAAAAGGTTGTGGGTTCAATCCCTGGTCAGGGCATAGGCGGGAGGCAACTAATATATATTTATCTCACAATGATGTTTCTCTCTCAAAAAAAAAAAAATCATTAAAAGCATATCCTTGAGTGAGGGTTAAAAAAAATTATTTGAACCAATCACCACAATACTTTTAGCAGTTGAGGGAAATGATGGCCGTGAGGACACATGATGTAGTTTCACTGAACAATATTTATTAGTGGATGGAAAAAATAATATTATTGGAGTCAGTCCCCCAGCTGAGGCATAAACATAATTGCCGAGCCACATAAATATATTTATACCATCCTATTGAGACTGCAATACTTTAAATCTTATTTTTTATCCAGAGAAAATAAATGTTATTTTAAAAATCATAATTTATTGCTATTGTTAATTCAATAGTGTATGGGGCTGCCTTAGGGGAGGGTATATCAATAGTGTTTGGCCAGACAGTGGGACAATTAATAGAATCCCCATTTTCCCTAAGAGGTTTATTTGTCATGTCAAAGTTGCTCTGGTCGGGTGCAACACAGATGGTGTTGTGACAGCACAGAATGATGAGTGCCACATTGTTCCTCCTAATGATCGTCTTCTGCTCAATTCATCTTGTTCTGCAGCCTCGGATCTCTGCTACATGATTGTTTTGAAAATAGGGAGCATAAGCAGGGGAAGTAAAAAAAACACACCAAAAACACATGTGAATCCTTTTGTTATTTTTTTGATTGGTATGTAGGTCCAGAAAGTACTGAAAGATAATATGAATGAGAATACAAAAACAAAACAAAACAAAAAACACCAAAACACAACAACAAAACAAAACCAAAAACCCACCCACTTTGTCCCATAGATGAAAAAATAACATACATTTCTCAAAAATAGTAGAGGGCATGGACAGTTTTATACAAAATAAATTCTACCAAACTAACATGGTCATTTCTATGATTATGCTGGGTATGGTAGATAAAAGAATGAGATACATGTTAAAAAAGAATGAGTTAAGTTGTGATTCTCTATTAATTCATTGTTGAGAGGACATAAAACTAGTTAGAGAATCAATAAAAATAGTGTAAATGTCAATAGAAAAAACAAGATAATTCAAATAATGAGGCATATTGAATTAAAAAATTGACATTATGATGATATACCATTAACATATAGTTTGATTAAAATTGATCAGAGTAAGAATAAAATAATATTATATTTAAATTGATACTTTTCTGAAGTTTACTGTATGGCTTTCTGCTTTTTTGAACTTCTGCAATTTTTGCTTTAGATGTTGAAATAAATGCCAAATGGAAGTTTCTTCATCCCATAAATTTTTTCCTAAATAATGGGAATAATGGTAAAATGTTTAGGACAGTTTTTCTCAACTAAGACTCTTAAGAATATTTAGAATAGATTTAAATAATCAAGTATAGATAAATTATACATGTTAGAAATTTAAAAATAATATTTAAAATTGGTAATCATATCAATTTCATAATTGTGAAAAGGATGTTTACAACTTTTCACCAAGACATACATACTACGTTTGAAAATAGTTAGCTTGAGCCTGGCCAGCATGGCTCAGTGGTTGAGTGTCAATATATGAACCAGGAGATCATGGTTTGATTCCCTGTCAGGGCACATGTTTCTGGGTTGTGGACTCAATCCCCAGTGTGAGGTATGCTGGAGGCAGCTGATCAATGATTCTCTTTCATCATTGATGTTTCTATCTCTCTCTTCTTCTCCCTTCCTCTCTGAAATAAAAAAAAACATATATATATTAAAAAATATCTTGAGTCATAGCTTAGATTCCTGACTCAGTCAATTTTGTTGTTATGTTTTAACTGAAGTAGAAAATCTTATCTCACAATGAGGGCATTATAAATGGCTTTAATTGTTAGATCATTCTGAATATTTAAATAGAGTTTTCTTCTAAATTGAAAGCTTTTCCATTCAGAAGCTAGATCCATTTGTTGTTTACTTTAAACTCTGGAAAGTTCTGTTGTATTTGCACATTGTTTGTAAATGTGTCCAATAAATTTTTTTGTTAATCCTCGCAAAAGAATATTTTTCCATTGATTTTTTTTTTTTAGAGAGAGTGGAGAGGAAGCATGAAGGGAGGGAGAGAGAGAGGGAAAGAGAGAGAGAGGAAGAGAGAGAGACATATTGATGGGTTATCTCTGGGGTCAGGGATCGAGCCTGCAACCCAGGTACATATCCCTGACTGGGAATGGAACCCTAGACCCTTTGGTACAAGGGGTGACACTCTAACCACTTAACAACACTGGCTAGGGCTGCACCTAATAATTTTTTACATATATTTTTTTCTCTAATCATTGAAAAAAAAATTGTTAGGAAAGAGTGAAACTCTCACTGGTCTCATAGAAATTCTTCTGTTTTATTTTTGTTTTCAACAATAAAAATTGCAATATTTTTATGCTAAAATGATGACTTTTGTCACTCAAGATATTAAACATACCACTGAGCTATGCCACTAAAGCAAGCCCTATGTAATCATTCAATGTTTTTATCAGGCATTGTTGTTGTCATGAAGTCATACTTTTCATCTCAGACCCTATTTTGAATTTGGAAAATACATTGTCCCTAGACTAACAGTATGTTTCAGTGTGAAAAATTAGCCATGTATTTACTGCCAGTTTCTTCACACAACTTGCTGAAAGACATATATGCTCAGTAGATGAAATGTGATACTAATGAACGTTTTCATCATATTTTTCTCTGTGGATGTGACATTGTGCTGGATTGGCAGTCAGGTGGATATATGTATATATATATTTTAAATTGTAGAGCAGTGCTTTTCCTTGTTAGACATAAAAAGGCTGCTCTGTTAAGATGAATTCTAGCATATATTTTCTAGTGTACACTACAAAATAAAAATATTTCTCCTTGTAGCACATTTTCCAGAAATAAACCATACAAAAAGACATCAGGTACTTCTTCCATATACTGCCTAGAGCAAACGCTTATTCACATGCTAGGCAAATGCATGGTCTTGCCTACTGCAGCATGAAATATGCACATGTTTCAGTAAGTGCTATTGTGCATTATATGCCATGGATGTATGTGTATGACTTTTAGGCTGTACCTTAAAAGGTAAGAACTCTCTTCTCTGTTTGGGCAAAGGTGAATATTAGAATAGACTCCTGGGATCTAGAGATGGAATGGTGGTTGACAAGGGTAGATGCCTCCTTCTAGCCCTGGATTCTATGTGACTGAGTAATAAACTTTGATCTTGTTAATCAGTTTTATTAATCTCTCTTACAGTAGCTAAGCTATGCTCTAATTATTTTACTAACAAATCTAACTGAAAAAAATATATCAAGACCAATGACTCTAACTGCATCTATATCTAAAATCATTAATATCTCTTCTTAATATCTCTGAGCCTTAGGTTTTTAATCTATAAAACAGGGATGTTAACAGCTACCTCACATGGTTATTGTGAGGATTAAATAAGATAAAATACATAAAATTCTTTAACATAGTTTCTAGTGCTGTCAATAAGTACTCAGTAAATTTTAACTGTTATTGAATTTGCTATTTAGGTAGCTTGGACCATTATTAAATTAATCACTCATTTATTATTCTTATAAATAGA
Source organism: Eptesicus fuscus (assembly GCF_027574615.1). Classification (NCBI taxonomy): domain Eukaryota; kingdom Metazoa; phylum Chordata; class Mammalia; order Chiroptera; family Vespertilionidae; genus Eptesicus; species Eptesicus fuscus. Next base: position 85,587,120 of record NC_072475.1, on the reverse strand, counting down.
GATTATATTTTATTAAATAAGTTTCAGATAACTTTCCTGTTGCTTTAACACACTTGATGCTGGGATATACCTTGGCCTGGTTCTTGACCTGTCCAATAGCTAGATCTCCAATGAGGAAACTCAGTCCTCAACCAGTGATCACGTATCCCTCTGCTTTGCTAACTGAGTTCTGGTCTCTGCATATTTTATACATTAAATAAAATAATGGTTGTAAACTTATTGGCATTTAGTTAATACTTAATCATTGGAAAGTACTATTATTATGATTTTTTTTTTTTTTAATATATTTTATTGATTTTTTACAGAGAGGAAGAGAGCGGGATAGAGAGTTAGAAACATCGATGAAAGAGAAACATCGATCAGCTGCCTCCTGCACACCCCCTACTGGGGATGTGCCCACAACCAAGGTACATGCCCTTGACCGGAATCGAACCCGGGACCCTTCAGTCTGCAGGCCGACGCTCTATCCACTGAGCCAAACCGGTTTCGGCTATTATGGATTTTTTGTAGTAATTATTTATCCTTCAATTTAGTGGTGAACAACAACAAAATCAAAGGTGTCAGATGGCTGATTCAGTTTCTTTCCTCTTTGGTGTAGTTTTACCCTTGGTGAAAGTAAAACAAATTAAACTATTTCAAACAGTAAGAGGGATTTGTTGAAATAATTCTATGGTAGCTTGAAGGGGAAAATAGGGGGCAACCTGGAAGGGGGGGAGTAGCAATCTGAATCTGGACCTAGTTAACCAGTATCCTAATGCACATTCTTGTTAGCCTATAATTAAGTCACTGCCCCTTCCTGAGGCAATAATCTGGTTTCCTAAATACTCCCAGTTTACAAGGGCCACAAACCAAGAATTTAACAGCTTAGCCAGAAGGGAGGTCACTGGCACCACCCAGGCCAGGCCTGTAGCTGTAATCTTACTTCCCCATTCTAACTAACTTAGGTAGGGCTGCAAAAGTCCACCACAAAAGCCCAGAAGTTAGGAAACAAAGAATTTTAGGAATCTTATCTAATAAAACAGTAATATGCAAATTGACCGCACCTTCGCTACACCCATAAGCCACGCCCACCAGCCACGCCCACCAGCCACGCCCACCAGCCCATCAGAAGCAAATATACACGTTAAACCAGCAAAGATGGCGGGGGAGAGGGAAGCACCCATGCCAGTGAGATCCAAGCCATGATGGTGGACTGGGGCAGGCAGTTAACGCCCGCAGCCGGCTGCCGAGGTCCACGATCAGGGATCACGGACCAGGGCAGCTGCCTAACCAGGTCCATCACCGATCGCGGACCGGGGCAGGCAGCGTGGGTTAAGGCCCGCAGCCGGCTGCCCCGGTCTGCCATCACCGATCGAGGACCCGGGCAGGCGGCGTGGGTTAAGGCCCGCAGCCACCTGCCCGGGTCCGCCATCACCGATCGCAGACCGGGGCCCAGAGCCGGCTGCCCAGGTCCGCCATCACCGATCGCGGACCCGGGCAGGCGGCGTGGGTTAAGGCCCGCAGCCGCCTGCCCCGGTCCGCGATCGGTGATGGCGGACCCGGGCAGGCGGCGTGGGTCAAGGCCCGCAGCTGCCTGCCCCGGTCCGCGATCGGTGATGGGCAGGCGGCATGGGTTAAGGCCCGCAGCCGCCTGCCCGGGTCCGCGAATGGTGATGGCGGACCGGTCCGCCGGCTGCCCCGGTGGGCCATCACCGATCGCGGACCCGGGCAGGCGGCGTGGGTTAAGGCCCGCAGCCAGCTGCCCAGGTCCGCCATCACCGATCGCAGACCAGGGCCCAGAGCCGGCTGCCCAGGTCCGCCATCACTGATCTCGGACCCGGGCAGGCGGTGTGGGTTAGCGCCCGCAGCCGCCTGACCAGGTCCTGGATAAGGGCTTCAAGTCAGCCATCGCCAGTGGCAGCTGACTCAAAGCCCCTATCAGGGATCATGGACCAGGGCAGGCAGCGTGGGTTAATGCCTGCAGCAGGCTGCCCAGGTCCCCGATCACGGATCCAGGTGGCGTGGGTTAGCACCCACAGCCATCTGACCAGGTCCCCGATAGGGACTTGGAGTCTAGCATAATGAAAAGAATAGTCAGCAAAAGCAGGAGACAAGGTTTCATAAGTTCTCCCCCAGGTCACCACTGTTCTCTTATACATTTTAATTATCCCAGACTTTGCATGATGGGATTTGATTTGAATTATGCCTGATAGAGATTACATGGCATGAATTGTAGGCTCATTCTTTCTTTTTGTGGTTGCCTGACTGAGAAAGGCCTTGGAATGAGAGAAGGCACTTTTATTTTCCTTTTTCATTCTTTAGAGGCTGAGGAATTACAGTTATATGAAGAACTTAGTGAGAGAATGAAAGTCTCATGCTGTATTTTTTTGTAAGTTTTATCATGTGGACTATCAAAAACTTGGTGGGATCCTTTTCAAGAGGTGTTACAAAAATTATGTTGGAATTAACATTCAAGAGTAAAAGGAGAGAAGTGAGTGGTGGGTAAATGAAAGAACTTTGTCCTAGAAACCAAATAGAAGCCACATAAACCTTCAGATTCTTACTCATTGTGCTTTGGAGGTATTAAAGGATAATTTTTAAAAAAGTTAAAATCATGACTCATAATCTGTATAGATAAAAGGCTAAGTGATCGACATTTGTCCATCCGTCCGACCAACCGGTACATATGACGCACTGGAAATATAAAAATAAACTTTGACTCGCACATGTGCCATACATATAAAGCTCTCGCTGGCGCTAATTTGAATGTTGCATTTGGTGGGAAAGTTCTTTTCAGAGGGGATTTTTGTGTTGCCATGCTATACGATTGGCCATAGTACAAATAAGTTTTAAAGTACTGTAGTGTTTGGGGATGTTTCAGACAGTTGTCTCTTAAAACAAATATGAGATCAGAGGATTCTGCTTATAGTGAATGGTTAGTAAAACTTGGAGATGGCAAACTTGATAGCAGTTTTCATTTAGGAATGGATATTATTGAAATTCCCCATGAAATGATTTTTAATGGATCTATTATTTAAGCCACCTTTGGAAATAGTATATCTATAGATAATATTAAAAATATATCTAAACATGCAATTCTTTGTTCAAAAAATGAGCACGTTCAAAAATTAAATGAAGAAATTTTGGATATACTTGATGGAGATTTTCACGCCTATTTGAGTGATGATTCCATTGACTCAACAGATGATGCTGAAAAGGAAAATTTTCCTATTGAATTTCTTAATAGTATTACTCCTTCTGGAATGCCGTGTCATAAATTAAAATTGAAAGTGGGTGCAATCATCATGCTATTGAGAAATCTTAATAGTAAATGGGGTCTTTGTAATGGTACCAGATTTATTATCAAAAGATTGCAACCTAATATTATCAAAGCTGAAATATTAACAGGATCTGCAGAGGGAGAGATTGTTCTGATTCCAAGAATTTATTTGTCCCCATTTGACACTGGCCACCCATTTAAATTAATTCGAAGATATTTTCCTGTTATGCCAGCATTTGTGATGACTATTAATAAATCACAAGGACAAACTCTAGACAGAGTAGGAATATTCCTACCTGAACCCATTTTTGGACATGGTCAGTTATATGTTGCTTTCTCTCTCACTTTTTTTTAAAGTATTTTTAAAAAATATTTTATTGATTTTTTTTACAGAGAAGAAGGGAGAGGGATAGATAGTTAGGAACATTGATGAGAGAGAAATATCGATCCTACGGGGGATGTGCCCGCAACCAAGGTACATGCCCTTGACCAAAATCGAATCTGGAATCTTTCAGTCCACAGGGCGATGCTCTATCCACTGAGCCAAACCAGTTACGGCTGTTGCTTTCTCTTGAGTTCAAAGAGCATGTTACGTTAAAGTTGTAAATACTTTATCTCAAGGGAAATTAGTCAAGCACTCTGAAATTGTTTTTACTCTTAATGTGGTATATAGGAAGATATTAGAATAAGTTTAATCACTTTATCAATCATTATTTGCATCAATGTTTTTATATTACGAGTTTGTTATTGTATATCAGTTTGTTATTGTTATATCATTTTGTTATTGTTTACTTATTAATAAATTTATGTATTATTTTCATATACATTGTACTCATTTCCTTTTATCTCACACTTTTATTATAGAGAAAGGGCAAATAGCAATATTAAAATATTTCATCTAATTAATTCCCTTTCAATGTGCACGAATTTCGTGCACCGGGCTACTAGTATATATATAAGGCGTAATCTCATCGTATAAGGGGTTCAGGCTTTGGATCTTCGAATACCCTGAGCCAGCAGTGCTGCTTTGAATAAAGGTTTCTTTTTTTCCTGAATCTTCTGAGTACCAGTTGTGTGTTTTCTGGTTGCCTGGTAAATTCTGCAACAGCTAACCGAGTCAATGGCAGAGCTAACTAACCACTCAAATCTCAGGAAGGACAGAAAATTCAGACAGTCTTGGAACCCAATGGCCAGCAACAAAGATCCTAGTGCCATCAGAACTTGTCATCTCTTTCTCCTTCAGGAAAATTTCATATTCCCAGAGTTGCCTTATGTCCAATTTCTTTATATTGGAAAATGCTTGCATATCTTTGGAAAACTCCAATCATACAGATATTTAGTATATATAAAAAAATAATATTTTATAATTATTATCATGTGATGATATGGCTTGATGTACTGTAGTATTTTCACTGATTCTCTTACCTCTACTTTATCCTACTAAACAAGTTCAGTGGAGAAGAGCATATTAAATAAGGATGCTAAGTCTTATTGAATAGTAGAGGCCTGGTGCATGAAATTTGTGCACGGGTGTATGTGTCCCTTAGCCCAGCCTGCACCATCTCCAATCTGGGACCCCTTGAGGGATATCCGACTGCCCGTTTAAACAATCCAGGACTGCTGGCTCCCAACCACTCGCCTGCCTGCCTGCCTGATTGCCCCTGACTGCTTCTGACTGCCAGCCTGATCACCCCCTAACCACTTCCCTGCCAGCCTGATCAACGCCTAACTGCTCCCCTGCTGGCCAGATTGCCCCTAACTGCCTTCCCCTGGTGGCCTGGTCACCCCTAACTGCCCTCCCCTGCAGGCCTGTTCCCCCCAACTGCCCTTCCCTGCAGGCCTGGTTGCCCCCAACTGCCCTCCCCTGCAGGCCTGGGTCCCCCCTAACTGTCCTCCCTTGCAGGTCTGGTCCCTCCCAACTGCCTTCACCTGCTGGCCTGATTGCCCACAACTGCCCTCCTCTGCAGGCCATCTTGTGGTGGCCATCTTGTGTCCACATGGGGGCAGCCATCTTGTGTGTTGGAGTGACTGTCAATTTGCATATGACTCTTTTATTAGATAGGATAAGATAGATCCAATATTTACCATAGCACAGAGAACCAGTCACACTATGCAAAATTTTTAATCATCTACTATTTGCAAGAACTGTATGTACTTCTTGGCACTGCAGATTAGTGCTGCATTTTAAAAGCAATGATCTTTGTCCATATTTCATTTTAAAAATTATTTTGTCATACTGTTTCAAGAGATGGACTTTCAGGCAGTTTTTTAATTAAAACTTGCTGTAATAATTACATTAAAAATTAATTTGGATTTTAAAGCTCTTGGAGAATGCTTTGGTCAACATTTTCCTAAAAAAGTGTCATTCATAATTTACATTAAAGTGTGCATAGTGGTTAGGAGCTGGAATTTAGAACTAGATTCCAGGGTTTGAATTCTGATTTTGTCACATACTGGATTTTGACCATTGTAAAATTACTTAACTTCTTTGAAGATCAGTTTCTAAATGCAAATCAGAATATTAAGAATAACTACCTTATACAGTTGTTAAGTGAGCATTAAATAAATTCATATGTGTAAAGTCCATAGAATAGAGATTACTATTATAATTGTTGTTACTACAAAAGTACAATTAAAAATTTTTGCCTTGCAAATATACTTTCAATATGAAAAAACTCATTTAACAGTAATTCTTGAATCTAGGGCCTGATGCCTTTTGCAATTTTGGAAAATATTTGGTCTTATTTTTCAAATATTGCTCTTTGGATTCTAATTGCATGTATTAGGCTTTTCCACCATCCTATCTAATAAAGAGGGAATATACTAATTGACCCTCACACTGTTGCAAAGATGGTGGCACCCACAGCCAATAAGGAGAGAATATGCTAATTGACTGCCATGCCCTCAAAGATGGTGGCGCCCACAGCCACAAGATGGTGGTATCTAGTCCCCTCAGCCCCACCGGGGCTGCTTTGCCGCGTGCCTGCCTCTAGAGTCCCCAGTCCCCTCAGCTCCCCAACCACCCAGGGCCAGCCCGAGGCACAGGCAAGCCTCGGATGGTGGTTGCCCAGCCGCTCAGGGCCACCCGAGGCTCAGGTAACCAGGGCCGGCTGAAGCTTGTGCTGCCGATAGTGGCAGCAGCAGAGGTGTGATGGGGTGCTGCCTTCCCCTGATCGCTGGGTAGCCTCCCACCCCTGAGGGTCCCGGAGTGTGAGAGGGTGAGACTGGGCTGAGGGACCCCCCTCCAGTGCATGAATTTTCATGCACCAAGCCTCTAGTATTTAATATTTCTTTTGTGACCTTTTTTTTTAATATATTCCATCTTTTTCTATTTATGCTTCAATTTAGATATTTTCTACTGCTCTATTTTCTAGTTTACTAATCCTCACTTTAGCTAAGTCTAATTTGCTATTAAATCAATTTGTTGAGTTCTTAATTTCAATTATTAAAATTTTAGTTTTAGAATTTTCATTTTTTAATAGGCTCTAAATTTCTGCTGATTTTCCAATTTAAAGGAGTTTTTGGGGTAAAATAGGAATTTTTAGGGGGAAATAGGCAGGTCTAGAAAAAGTTTAGAAATTAAGAGGCCCATGCAAAACACAGGGCTACAGAGCTGGGAGAAAGTACATTTCCATAACACAAGGGAGCCAGGTGCAGTTACATTTCCATAAGACAAGGGAGCAGCAACAGTTATATTTCTATAAGACAAAGGAGAGACAACAGTTACATTTCCATAAGATAAGGAAACTGAGAGTAGCAAGAGGTCTATCTACACTAATAAAAGGGTAACATGCAAATTGACAGTACCTCCATGGCACCCACCAGCCAATCAGGAGTGAGTATGCAAATTAACCCACAAAGATGGTGGGTTAATTTGCATACACAGGTGCCAAGCGGCGAGGGACGGGGTGGGATGCTTGTGTAGTCGCCATGGTGATGATGCAGGTGTTCCGCATTGCCCCAGCTGCTCTGGGCCTCTGGGCAGCCTGGGAAGGCAGAAAGGCGGCTCCAGCTGGAGCGAAGGTGGTGCTGGCAGCCAGGGGAAGGAAGGCCCACTCTTTCACAAATCTTAGTCCATCTGGCCTCTAGTATTTACAAAATAAAGAAGGAGGAAGAAAGCCCAGAGGGAATGGGAGGGCGATGAGGGTGGAGAACCTCATAAGTCCCATGTGAGATTTAATCTTTGAGCTCAGGAGTTGTTATATTGACCAAATCAAAGGTGATATTGATCAATCACAGGGAGTATTAGGACACAGGAACTGCAGCCTTTATAACCCGAGAGAAAAAAGGAACTCGGTGAGACCCTTTCCCCCTCCCCATGTGGGAGTCTGTGCTGTGAGATTATTTCCCCCTCCCCATGTGGAAGTCTGTACTTGTTCTTCAATACATTTCCACCTTTGCTATACCGCCTTCCATCCATGGATTCATTCTTTGACTCCGACAGACAAAGAATCTGGCAAACCATCCTGCCCTGGGGAACACCTTGTGTTCCAGTCCAAAAATCCTGTATCATAATTTGTATTTTATTTTCTTCATTATGTTAATTTTAATATATGGATCTTCTGTGTTTCTTTTATATATATTTTCTCTTTTGCTTTTTAGTCTTTTGATCTTATTGCCTGATATATGATAGTTAACTTCTGGTTAAGTACTCGACATTGTGTTCAGTAAATTTTGGTGTCATTTATGGCTCTCAATGATCTTATCTTCCTCCAGGGTGGACTTACTGTTGCTTCTGGAAAACTATTAGGAAAATGCAGATAACCTTATTTCAATTTTTCTAAAGGCAGGACTATGTTTAATTAGCTCTACAGCTACAATACAGTAAGCTAAAGATCCCAATAGAAAGTCTATGGTATTTACCAGATGGTCCTCCTTATTGCTTCCTGAACCTCAGTGTTATTTACACTGAGTCTGCTTAGCTCCTCAGCCACAGCTTTCAGTATTAAACTTTCTGTAGCTTGGTCATAGGTCACAGCTTATGAATCAGCAAATGCTTATTGGGCAAAGCAGTACCAAATACTAGGTTTCCGTGATTCTGTTTTCTCTAGGATTTTGATCCCCAATTTCTTTTACTATTGCAGCTTTTTAACATCTTTAAACTAATTTTAAAACACTATGTTTAGTTTCTCCAAATGTTCTCAGTGGAAGATTGGTATAAAAATACCAATACCAATCACCACAGCCTTTTGTTTCAGCTCTTCTCCTCCCCTGCCGCTCCTCCCCCCCCCCCAACCGCAGTCCTCTTTTCATGTTTTGCTTTGAAAAATGTTTAATGTGGGTCAGTTCATGTTGAGAGATTGTCTAAAATAAAATGAACTAAGTTTTTTCAAATGAAAGATGCAATGGTTGCTCTCTATAATTCCTTTGAAAAAATAGCAAAAGGCAATAATGATGAGACTGCACTTGGGAATTAGGCTTTTGTGTTTGGGAATGTGATCATTGTGTTTGCAGAATAAACATATCAATGTATTCCATATTTCTCAAGTATGAATAGACTTAGGCTCCAATCTTTATATATATATATATATATATATATATATATATATATATATATATATATATATATATATATATATATATATATATATATTTATTGATTTCAGAGAGGAAGGGAGAGGGAGAGAGAGATAGAAACATAAATGATGAGAGAGAATCATTGATTGGCTGCCTCCTGCATGCCCCCTGCTGGAGATTGAGCCTGAAACCCAGGCATGTGCCCTTAACTGGAATCGAACCCGGGACCCTTCAGTCCACAGACGGACACTCTATCCACTGAGCCAAATGAGGTAGGGCAGGCCCCAATCTTTTATAAAGCTTGTGATTCTATTTGTTGGTTTGTTTTTTGGTTTCATTATTTGCTTTGGAAAATATTTTAAGAGGAATCAACAAATGTAAGAGAATTTGGCACTTTGAAGAGGGCAAAGAGTCACTTGATTTTGTGAGAGTTACACTGTAGGATTAAGGGTTTTACTTAATTTAAACACAACTTATCCCTGTTTCCTGTTAAGGATTAGAGTTAGCTACTAGTATAATACACCATGCATATTACTATCTTGGGTTTTATTCTCCTTCATTTCTTCCATGTGTTAATGAAAGTAGTTTCTGCTCTAGGATGGCTATTTATCATGAATTGTATTTATTTCTCAGTGTCTTAGTTCTTATTACAGAGAACATCATTGGAAAGACATCATACTTTCACAGATGACTAATCTGTGATTAAGATAGATCACCCATTGCTTCATAAGTAACATCTGGCATCAAAGATAATTCCATTGACTTGAAATTTCATAAAATCTAACATAACATCATTAGCTTGAAGAAAGGACTGTCATTCTCTCTGGTTATAATGAAACATTCCTACATAGAAAGTCACATAAAGGTGCTTTATAATTTTCCTCAAAGATATATAAAGTGGCAAACACATTTTTTGGAGTTATTCTAGATGTTTGCTTCTGCACGACAGAGATCCTTGAACAATGAGGAAGAAAGTGTAATTCTGAGGCATAGATCATGCTTTACTGAGTAACTTCTCATTTGCTAATACTTGTTTTGCTGATGTATAACCTCAGATACTAACAGAGGAGACAATTGATTTCTAATGAAAAATATGTTTCTGTGGCCAATATGGCCCATAAACATTATTTCTTTCAGGCCAGATGATAAATTTAAGTGTAAAAAATCATACACAGAATTACATCATTGATAGGTTTGAACTGATGAGAAAGTTTTACAGTTTTCTTGGAATAAATCAAGATGCCATTTTTTTTCCTTCCAATCTATAATAATGTCAAGTCAATGCTGAGAACTTTCATGAGTTCATATGAGGTAACTAGTTTTAACAACAGCAAAAAAGGTAAAATTTTACATAATTTAGAAACAATACTAGTTTCTAAATTATTATAAAATTGTATTATAATCTAAACCAGAAATATTTTTTAAAGAAACTTCTTTTTTTAAAAAAATATATTTTATTGGTTTTTTACAGAGAGAAAGGGAGAGGGATAGTTAGAAACATCGATGAGAGAGAAACATCGATCAGCTGCCTCCTGCACACCCCCTACTGGGGATGTGCCAGCAACCAAGGTACATGCCCTTGACCGGAATCGAACCTGGGACCTTTCAGTCCATAGGCTGACGCTCTATCCACTGAGCCAAACCGGTTTCGGCCTAAAGAAACTTCTTGATAGAGTTTTAATTCACAAATTAAATATTTTCAAGAGCTTCAGTATTTATTTTAATACTGAAAAGTTTTTTTTTGTGTGTGTCTTTTTTTAAAATATATTTTATTGATTTTTCACAGAGAGGAAGGGAGAGGGATAGAGAGTTAGAAACATCGATGAGAGAGAAACATCGACCAGCTGCCTCCTGCACACCCCCCCCTGGGGATGTGCCTGCAACCAATGTACATGCCCTTGACCGGAATCGAACCTGGGACCTTTCAGTCCACAGACCAACGCTCTATCCACCGAGCCAAACCGGTTTTGGCAATACTGAAAAGTTTTGCTCTCACTGTTTATTCTATAGCAAAATGAAAAAAATCCTGTTCACACTTTCTCTATGAAAATAATGTCATTTTAAAGGAATTGAAAGTAATGTGTACTGAAGGTGAAAAGGCTAGATGGAATTGATTATTAACATACTCTTCTCATTTAAAGTGTATAAGTTGATAAATCTGTAAATGATATATAGTACTAATATACACACAACTTTTGAAATCATCCTCTATTTTTATTTAACATATTTTTAATCATTGGCTCAGCTTTCCCTAGGAAACAGGTACAGTATCATAAAGTATGAGGCAGCTGAATTCATGGGACATAGAGGTTGTTTCTGTGGGCTCTATCTTTAATTCTGATTATACTATTACCAAGAGTCTTCTGTATTTTAAGACACTAATAGCAGAAAAGATAATATTCATATTAATGTCTTTTTCTTGCTTTCTAGTGTCTAGATTTTGTTACTCTGTCTATGAAACGAAACAAAAACTAAAACAAACAAGCAAACAACAAACAAACAAAACAACACAAACCAAACACCCAAACTAGACCAAACTTTGTAGTGTTTAATTGATTATAAATGGCTAGAGGCCCAGTGCACGAAATTTGTGCACAGGGGCAGGGGGGAAGGGTCCCTCAGCCTGGCCTGCACCATCTCACAATCTGGGAGCCCTCAGGAGATGTCCAACTTCCAGCTTAGGCCCGCTTCCCAGCCTAAGTTGGCAGTTGGACATCCTATTCTTAGTGCTGCCACAGAGGCAGGAGAGGCTCTCACCACCACTGCTGCGCTCGCCAGCTGTGAGCCCGGCTTCTGGCTGAGCGGCACTCCCCCTGTGGGAGCACACTGACCCCTGGGGGGCAGCTCCTGCATTTAGCATCTGCCCCCTGGTGGTCAGTGTGCATCATAGCGACCGGTCATTCTACCATTCAGGCAATTTGCATATTAGCCTTTTATTATATAGGATACTTCTAAGTGGTTCTCTCTGACCAGTTTCAAACAAAAATTTTAAACTGGTCCTTGTGAATAATTTATTTAAAATACAGTTTGGAATTTTGTAGAATACTAGTGACTCAGCACATGAAATTGCGCACAGTAGGCTGCCCGCCGCTACCACGGGAGGGAGGTGAGAGAGAGCTGCACTACTTCCACGGGAGGAGCCGCCGCCGCCACCTGCAGGAGCCGGGGGGTGGGGGGAGGTGCTCCATGCATCTCCTGGTGACCGGTCACGCACGCAGCCCCATCCACCTGCATGCGCCTGCTGCATACACAGCATCTTGCTGATCAGTCATTATGCGTGAAGGCATGATGACCATTTGCATATTAGCCTTTTATTACATAGAATACAGTTTGGTTTTAAAAACCTAGTGATAGTCCTCGAAGGGATGGGAATTAAAATTTTTAAATTACTGACTTCTTAGTACTATGCCAGTTGCTCTTCATACATGATATATTTAAATCCAAAATGGTAGCTGGTATGGTTCTATATTATATCATATTGGTTCACATCTTTTGTGCCTCAACTCTTTTTTCCTCACCCTCACCTCATGTGCTTGCCTGCAAGTTTCCAAATAAATCAGTTGCCCCTTAATATTTGTTGTAAGCTCTGCTTTCTAGAGGAATTAGGCTGAGAAAAAGCACTTTGTGATTTAAACCTGTTCTTGTGAGTAATTTATTTAAAATAAATTATCTCTATGAAAATAATGTCATTTTAAAGGAATTAAAAGTAATGTGTAACTTTAAACATCATCTTAAATACATAATTTTAAAATGAAGATTTAAAAAAAATCAAGGTGATATTGAGAACATCGATGAACTATTATACTATTTTTAAGTGCTTATGTTGAAAAAGCACCTTTCTGCCCTACTGCCACTACAATTAGCAGTATTTTCCAACTCTTTAGCAATAACTTTCATTATTCACTTTTAAATCTAATATATATGTGTACAGTTTTAGAAAATATGAATTTTAGACAGTATCTATTTACCACTTATTAAGATGTTGAGGGATTATCACTCCCACTGTTCTCAAGCTTCTCTCTTCTGATGATCTCATTCACCTATTTGTTTTCTTTTTAGTTAAAATTGTTTAATTTTTCCATTTACTCAGTATTATATATACCAATGATCAGTCCCCCCACCAAAATTTTTTTTTTCAACAAAATCTAGTGAATATAATCATATATCCTAATACTCCAACTATCAGTTCCATTTCATTTTCTTGGAAACCTCCCCTCCAATCCTCCCCACACCTGCTCCGACCTGGAAGAATTGTTCTCTATAGAACTCCTCTGCTAGATATCCTACTTCTTTAATCTTTTTTTCTTCCTATTTTTTGGTTTACTCCTTAATTTGGTTGGAGCACATTCTCTAGCTTTCTAAAGAAAGGAGGTAAATATTTGAGGCTTTTTGAATTAGGCAGCATTACTTGGATCTGGCTCAAATTATTTTTACATTGATTTATACTAAACCAATAAACAGTATTGCAAAAATATATGAGATGAGATAAAAGTGAGAGAGTGTTTATGGCACAAATTATGTTTAAAGTTCTGTGTCAGTGCAGCCTGCACATAGTGGACAGACCTCAAGATCATAGACACTATGGCCTGGATGCTTTTACTCCATTACGTTGCAGATGGGGCTGGCAGCATTCAAGGGTCTGCTTAATGGTTTCTATTTTACTACTGGGGCATTTGCCCATGGCGGAACACTTCTTATTTATGTGAAAATGTTTTTATTTTCTCTACATGCTTGATCAATAGTTGTCTAGATGGAATATTCTGGATTGAAAATAATTTTTCCTCACAATCTTGGATGTTTTGACTCACTGCCTTTTAGCATCCAATGTTGTTTTTAAGTAATTTAATCCCGTTTTCACTTTTCTTTATTTCATTGTCCTCTTCCTTTTTCCCCTTCTTAAGACATTTGAGTCTTCTCTTGAGGACCTTCTCCAACCTCCAGCCCACACCCGTATTATATCGGTAGCAGTTGCAGGAGTAGGAAGGAGGGGACTTTCTGTTCAGGTAGATATTTGTTATCTGCTCTTGGATCCCCTTCAGGCTTTTCATAGTTCAATTAATTATCATTAGATTTCCCTTTCACCCATTGTTTCATATCACCAGGACTGTAGATTTCAAGACAGATCTATATTCCAGTTGATTAAAAGAACATACCTGGCAACTTTGATGATGAAATCCAGAAATGACTCCAAGTGAAGAGTTTAACAGTTATGCAGGTGAATTATAAATAGACTAGAGGCCCGGTGCATGAAATTCATGCATGGGGAGGGGGGTCCCCTCAGCCCAGCCTGAACCCTCTCCAATCTGGGACCACTGGGATTGGGCCTAAATGGGCAGTCGAACATCCCTCTCACAAGCCTGGACTGCTGGCTCCTAACCACACACCTGCCTGCCGGCCTGATCACCCCTCACTACCCCCCATGCTGGCCTGGTAGCCCCTAACTGCCCCCCCGCCCCCCGCTGGCCTGATCACCCCTAACTGCCTCTGCTTGCCGGCTTGATCACCCCCAACTGTCGCCCCCCACCCCTCTCCGCCAGCCCGGTGGCCCCCAAGTGCCCCCCTGCTGGCTGGGTCGCTCCATGCAGCCTCCTGCTCGGTCGTTTGGTCACCCCTCACTAACACCCCTGCTGGCCTGGTCACTCCACGCAGCCTGTTCGGCTGTCCGTTCAGTTGCGACGGTCGCTTAGCCTTTTATCTAGATAGATGGGTAGTGAGCTTTGAGTCTTTCAACACAAAATTATTGCCAAGTAAAAGTGAGAATTAGTTTAAAGAACTGAATATAAATGTATAAGCATTGAAAATGTAGAAATACACAGAAATCAATGGTTTGTGCAAAGGAAGTTTAAGAATTTCAGTCTACCTCCTTTTTTCATTCTCAGGAATGGTAAATGGATAATGTCTCAATCTAATAATTAAAGAAATAATGGTTTGAGTGTATTTATTAAAATTATAAAAGTAACTTTCTGGGAGAACTGATTTAATGTAAGCAGCAGTAATCCATTGTAAGAACTCAAATCTGATATTCTCATGGGAGAGAGAAGATTTCAAATTATTAGGGATTGTTATATCTCCCCCCTTTTAAGGAAGAAGTATTTATTTATTGTTGGATCTGCTACTGTAACTTGTTTGAATAAAAAAATCCAGGTTATTGATGAGAAAAAACTTTGCAAATGAGAAAGTGTCCATGGCAGTTGCTAAGTATCATTTGATAAATATTTGGTATATATTAATTTTTTCAGAGACCAGTAAATATGTTATTTGCTTTAAAATTATTTTTAGTTTTTTAAATTGGCATTTCTTAGATGACACTTTATGCCATGATTCAGCTACAAGGTAGTTTACCTCTATGTGCCATACATTTGCAAATGCTAACCTACATCCTATATAATAAAAGGGTAACATATAAATTGATCCTAATGGCAGAACGACCCGGAATGACCTGTCGCTATGATGCGCATTGACCACCAGGTGGCAGATGCTCAATGCAGGAGCGGCCTGCCCTGTGGTGGTCAGTGCACTCCCACAGGGTGAACTTCGCTCAGCCACAAGCTGAACTGATGGCTGTGAGTGCAGTGGCGGTGGTGGAAGCCTCTTCCACCTTGGCCATGCTAAGGATGTCTGACTGCAGCTTAGGCTCCCTCCTCAGGGAGCGGAAGTGGGCCTAAGCCGCAGGTGGACATCCCTGGAGGGGTCCCGGGCTGCAAGAGGGTGCAGGCTGGGCTGAGGAACTCCCTGAGTGCATGAATTTTCGTGCACTGGGCCTCTAGTTTTCATAAGATTACATTTGCCAGTTTACATATATTCAATATTTTGAAAGGAAAGAGATGTAAATGGTTGGTTAACCTCTTCAGTTAAAAAAGAAAAATATAAATCAGACCCTGAAGCAAGCTAACTCTCATTCTTTCTTAGTTTTCCCATCAGCCACTCATAGGTCTTACTAATGACAACTCACTCATAAATACAGTTCTGTTTATTTCCTGTAAAATCATATGGTTGTGTTCATAATATCTCAGAGTGGTAAGGTACCTAGAAGGTTAGCTGACTTGTCCAAGTTCCCTCAGGTAGTTAATAACAGAACAAGGATTAGAATTGGGTGTTTTTGTTTTTGACTGAGTATCTTTGCATAGCAGCACACTGTCTACTTAAGGCTATGATTCTCAGATTTTAAAATACAATGTTCACTAAGAAATCACTTGAAAATCTCTCAGATCTGGGTCAGACTCCAGAATCTGTCATAAGAAATACTCCATTTGTCATAATCCACACTTGGGTATGCATTGTTTTAAGGTTGTTTCCTTTAAAGCAGTTCACTAGTCACTTGTCTTCACAAAATACTCACATCAAATTGCTTCCAGGCTTGATTAGTAATATTGGAGTAATTTTTGTTCCAGTCATTACAGAAAGAAATCAGGTCAAATCTGACCTTATTGTGCTTTATTGCACAGTTTTCTAAAGTTGAAAAAGAACTGGTTATTATCAAAATAACTATACAAAGTACTTATTTCCCATCCTGGTTACCTTGGGTTATCCTCTTTGAAACCTGTGCAAATCTTTAGCAATATCATTAAATTTCATTCCTAAAAACCAATCTCGAATTTCTTATAGAAAGTAACAACCTTTAGGCAATTGAATTTGTGTACTAGTATATCCCATCTGCAACATTATTTCATGTTATCTTTTTTCCATCTGCATTATAAAACTTCATGAACCCAGGCTGTAATACAACAATGTAGTTCGCAGTCCACTGGTGTTGCTGAAATCAGTCTTCTGAGATGCCTGATTTCAGACATGATTTTGCAGGTAATGGGCTGTTTCAGTTCTGCTTCGGCTTTCATTGCCGTTTCCTTCCCGGCAACAGCTGTATTTTATTATTGTCATTTGGAATACATAAGTAAAGGCGAGAACACGGGTATTGTTTTTAATAGGATTTCTCATTAAATAATTAGGGTTAGCTTAGCATAAAGAGTGTGCAGTTTCTTTGAATGAAAGATGCTATCACATTTCTGACAATTTGGCATATTTTTATAAATCATCAATACATTTAATAAGCAGAATATTGTCCATGGGGGTTCTGAATCACATTCTAAAAGTTCTCTGTCAAATTTTAGTTGGTCTTATCTTTGACAAATTTAAAAAAAATGAAACAGGCATGTGCCTTATCAATAATAAAATGGGAAATAAAATAACATAAATAAAGTCATTTAGGTGGAGAGAGGATATAAAATTTTCCAATTCAGAGGTTCACAAACTATGACTTGTGCCAAATCCAATCCACTGCATGTTTTTGTAATTGAACTTTAAAAAAATTTATCTTTATTGTTGAAAGTATTACAGATGTCCTCCTTCCTCCCATTTTTTTCCTGCTGGAACACAGCTATGACCATTAGTTTGTGTATTGTCTGACTATAAATAAGCTATAACAGTAGGACTGAGTGGTTGGGACAGAGACCACATGCTCCACAAAGTCTAAAATATTTCCTATTTGATCCTCTAGAGTTTAAGTTTACTGACCCCTCATCTAATCCAATGGCTGTAACCTTCACAGAATTCTAGGAGATCTTTTGGGAAAATGCAGAAATGTAGACCCCATACTTAAGGATTTGAATTCAGTACGTCTGGAGAGAGGCTTAGAGCTTTCTTCATAATTTTAGTGCGCAGCAAGGATTGAGAAACATTATCTGACATCTGAAATAAGTTTATATTCCCCTAGAGTACATAACATTGTTTTCAGAGAGTGGGAGGCCAGTCAGAGAGAGTTGGGCTTGTCACATTGGTCATGTCTTCAGATAAAAACAAATCCAAGATGACTTTTTTTCTTCTTTTGGTTGACCAAATAAATGTTTCAAACATGACCTGACATGACTTGTGATGACCCTAGAGAAGCTGAATACCATATCAAATACATTTACTGTGGTTCAGAGGTAAAAAGGTTACTTTGAGTTGAGGTGCCAAGGAAAATGTCACAAGTGTATGTTTTGAACTGTGCCTAGATGCTTCAAAAATGGGTAGGAGCCAATGCTTCAGATAAAATCATTGTAGAGATTACTTTTTTTCTTTCTCCGTAAAATTCCAGAATCAGAGTTTACCCATCTTGGCGTGCCTTAGTCCCATTCCGTTCAAAATGTATTGATCCAGGCACTATAAAGTTTTTAGCATAAGCCGAAACTGGTTTGGCTCAGTGGATAGAGCATCGGTCTGCGGACTGAAGGGTCCCAGGTTCGATTCCGGTCAAGGGCATGTACCTTGGTTGCGGGCACATCCCCGGTAGGGGGTGTGCTGGAGGCAGCTGGTCGATGTTTCTCTCTCATCGATGTTTCTAGCTCTCTGTCCTTCTCTCTTCCTCTCTGTAAAAAATCAATAAAAAAAGAAAAAAAAGTTTTTAGCATAAAACAATGAATAAGACAGACAGGACCTTGCTCTATCGTCTCTTCCATACAGCAACAATACATTATGATAAAGGAAAAGTACCTTCCCGTCATACAGGAGAGTTTCTTACTCAGCTTTGCATGAGCTGGGAAGTCTTTTCAGACTAACTAAATTATAAGTTGGTATAAAGTAAGGTGGAATCGAGGCTAATCAAAGGAAGAAGAATGAGGATAAATTAGTGCAATGGCAATAATCTTGACATGATTAGCACAGAGTACTAATGGTAGACATGAATTTGGTAAATAGTCAAGGATTAATATTTTAAGGGTTTTTTTTAAAAATATATTTTATTGATTTTTTACAGAGAGGGATAGAGAGTTAGAAACATCGATGAGAGAGAAACATCGATCAGCTGCCTCTTGCACACCCCCTACTGGGGATGTGCCCGCAACCAAGGTACATGCCCTTGACCGGAATCGAACCCGGGACCCTTGAGTCCGCAGGCTGATGCTCTATCCTCTGAGCCAAACCGGTTTCGGCATTAAGGGCTTTTTAAATGCCATTTTGAGGACTGTGGACTTTCCACAAGACAAAAGGAAAACCTAACAGAGTTTTGAGCTGTAGAATGACATGATCAGGGGGCAAAAATATTCTGTTGATACTTAGCAGAAGATATTCAAGAAGGACAAGCAAGTCTTGAGACAGAAAATCCAATTGAGTGTCTGTTATAGTCTCTCAGGACACAGAAACTGGGCCTTTGAAGCAGGGCATTAATTACAATAGTGAAGTAGATAAACAATGAGTTTCAATTTGGAGATTCCTTATATGTTGCATGTAAAGAGGAAGAAAAAGGAATGTGGGATAGCAGAGGGTCTGGCTCCATCTTTGTTCAAGAAAAAGCATTTGGAGTGCCTTATAGTAATCTATAGAATTTACTACTTCAGTTTTATATCTCTTTTGCCTCCAATTCTGCCATTGAAATAACAATAAAAGAAACCTGCCAACCCTCTGGCTCTACTGAGACCACCAATGCAAAGTCAATTTGCTTCATGACCCTTGAGGAGAGGGTTGATTTTGAGGATTTCATTTTGTAAATGGCTGAGGGCTCACACTGAAATGAGCTGTGACACATTCACAACTATCTTAATATTACAAAATGTAAAAGGCAAGGCTATTTGCATACCTCTGTCTGCCAGCTTTAGACAAGAAACCCCTTTCACCTTAAAGATCCATTCATCCTTCCAAATGATCCCACTTAATGTATGACTCATATCCATTCAACTGCTGTACTTGGAACATTTAAAGGATCCATGGGCCATTTACTTCTTTTAGAGATTGTTAGCAATGCTATCTTGGGGATTTATGCTTCCTTTACCATGTTTCTTGAACTGTGAGGTGGGACTTTACTATTCATTTATCCTAGTCCTGGAAAAGCCAAAGCAGAAATAAGAGAAAAATAGTGAGGGAGGCAATGTTTGCATTTGTTGTTTATGCATTGAACATTGGCAAAACAATATTCTGCATTCAAATGATAAATGTTTGGCGAGGTATGTATAAGCTATAGAATTACTCAGTGAAAAGAATAAGTTTTATCTGTATTCATATTGATTCCAGGTTAGTCATACATCATCTTTATTGAAAGATGTAGATGGCTTGCTATGATAGCAATGTGTTTTCACATTCTCTTGCTAACTTGCTGCACTTTTACTCCATGCATTGTAAAAATTTCTCCTTCACTTTAATAGCCAAACATTAAATGCAAATAGGTTTGGGGACTGAAACTGGATAATTGATAAAATTAATTACCCTATTTTAAAATGGTAAAATCTTATTTCCTTTGCAGTTCTTTCCTACTAGACTGTAAAGCCCTCTGTAATATTACAAATTACTTTCTCTCCATATGCTAATTTCATAGCTAGTTTCCAATCATAGAAGATATTTGAGCTATATTTAAAAACTTCACTGAATTTCCTTTTCTACTCACTTTCATACTGAACTCTCCTAGATACTTTTTTCATTTATTGATTTTTGTTTTTGAGAGAGAGAGAGAGAGAGAGAGAGAGAGAGAGAGAAGAGAGAGAGAGAGAGAGAGAGAGAGAGAGAAAGAGAGAGAGAGAGAGAGAGAGAGAGAGAGAGAGAGAGAGAAACATAAATTTGTTGTTCAACTTATTTATGCATTCATTGGTTGATTCTTGTATGTGCTCTGACCAAGAATCAAACCCCAAACCTTAGACTATTGGGATGATGCGCTAACCAACATAGCTACCTGTCCAGGGCCTAAAGACACTTTTAAAAAAAGTTGTCTAACAACTGTGAGCTATGTTTTTCTTTTTCTTTACAACGTCACTTCTCTTACTTCTAGTGTGTGAAGCTCTTGCAGAGTTAGCAGTCTTTTGGTAGGTTTCATCTACTTGAGTTTGAAGTGATTACCTTGAACCCATCTGTCCTTGGCATTTCCAAATGCAGTAAAAGAGTTCCATGATATTTGTGCATAATTATGGATAGCAGGAATACATTTAGCTACAGGAAATGTAGGTGGAACTCTCCAATAAACATTTTTTTCACTATGTCTCTACAGGAAGATAAATGAAAGAAACAGCCTCTGTCCTAAGAAGCTTTCCAGGGAAAAATCCAGGGAGCTTCTTATTTAGGAAATAACCAAATGGCAAACACGATGGTACTGACTGTAGATATAACAATAGATATTTAGAAAAAGCAGAGAATTTTAGGGGTTGGAGTTATTGGAAAGGCTTAATATCATACATTGTA
Source organism: Eptesicus fuscus (assembly GCF_027574615.1). Lineage (NCBI taxonomy): Eukaryota > Metazoa > Chordata > Mammalia > Chiroptera > Vespertilionidae > Eptesicus > Eptesicus fuscus. Next base: position 85,566,209 of record NC_072475.1, on the reverse strand, counting down.
CTTGAGCTGGAAATGAAGAACTAAAATAGGCAGAGAATGGATAGGGAAGAGGTAGCAAGGCAATAAGGGAAGACAGTAGCTACTGCCAATAGGGAAACTGGCCTAAACAAAACGGTGAGGTTGCTTCAGGTTATAGCAGACACCCTACCTAATGAAATCATCCACGTGCCTCTCCCCATTTTGCTCATGGGTGTGTCTGCATTTCAGGACTTGGGTGTGATGGGTTTGATTCTCACCTCTATGTATCTGATCTTAATTTGATAAACTGGAACTGTATATCTTATGTTGCTGATTTTAGTTTTTGCCTTGATTGCTTCAGTCAAGATCCTGGCTTCATTGGGCTAAACCTGACCCAGTTTTTGTATTGTTTCTCTCCTTTTTTTCATTTGCTGCTCTTGTTTGATTTATGAACATCCACCATGCTTTTGGTTCTTATGGTGTAGCAAAAGACAGAAGATGAAAACTGATCTACTAATATTTTGAGTTACTAACAGGCTTTTACACTTGAGTATTTATTTTCTAAGATCTATCTATCTATCTATCTATCTATCTATCTATCTATCTATCTATCTATCTATCTATCTAAGAAACTGCTTTTAGTTTGGTTTATTATAAATTTTCAAAGTAAAGATAACAAGAAACCACCTTCAATATGTTTTAAGACTTTCAGGTCCCTTAGTTATCATAAAACAGCAAAAAATGAACCATCTCCAAAATGATGACTTTGATATTCTGTCAATAGGTCACTTCAGAAATAAGTGTCATGCATGGTTCTGCTGTGGACAGTGGGAATGGCACCAGGTACTAGACCTCTGGGGTAAGACTGGACCTGGGTTCAGCAACCTTGGTACTTGAGTTCTGGCTAGCAAAGAATTCAGAGTCAAGACCCAAACTATAAGAAAAAAAATTATTTGGTAAATCACAGAGATAGAAAAAGTAATCTCTAGAAAAAATGGGCTTAGGAAACAAGTTATAGAGGTAAAGGAAGGGCTGTTTGAGCTTGGGAGTGAGGAAGCTAATGGTAAAGCACCTGGGGAGAGGGGAAGGGGCAAGGGAAAGGGAAAGGCACAAGGTGCATGGTGCTCCCAGGAGGGAGAGCACACTGGGTCCTCTATCCTAAGGGTTTTAAGGGCTGAAATTTTAGGGGAGGTTCAAGTGGAAGATCTTAATAGAATATTGAGCAGGTGTGTCCTTTCAGGGTTGTGGTCTCCACTGATTGATTGGCTGGCACCAGGGCAGGGAGTCATTAGTCAATGCAGCTGGTCCTGAGGTCAGCAATGACTGGTTTTGTTACTTCTCTGGACCTGGAGCTGAAATACAACTGAGGCCTAGATGTTATCTCCAGGGAGAAAAGGTCAGGGTTCCAAGCCTCATGACTAGGGATATGCTTGTGGAGGAAAGGTCACCCTAGGGATGAGGTCCCACCCTGCAATTGTCCATTGCTAGGCACCTGGAGTTCCCCACCCTGGTTACCTTCTGTACCTGGCTCATCATTCTTGCTCTGCTCATGTCTGTCTAATTGCCTACCACAGTTCTAGGTCCTGGTCACAAAGAAAAAAAAATAGCCCTTAGGAAGCTTGCTTGTTAGTGTCAGGAAGAAGAATATAAATACAAAGATAATTGAATAATTTAATTCTATATGCTTATAGAGTTTGGAGGGGTGGAGAATGGTGCTCCTGTGGCTAAGATGTTCAGTTGATCTCTGAGGAAGTGATATTGAAGATGGGATGTGACATTTATGTTGAGACAGGATGGATGAAAAGGAATCAGACATACAAATTTTTTGGGGAAGAATACAAGCACGTGAAACAAACACAAAGGCCAAAGTGGGAATGAGCTTGTTATACTCAAGGGACAGAAGTAAGGCCAGCATGCTTTGAATAGAGTGGGAATGAAAATATGAATAAAAGCCTTGAATAAACAAGACTAAAGATAAAATTGAAAAATACATATGCTAATATTTTGGGTTTCTACACAAGTAGGAATTTTTCCAATGTACCATATTGGCCCAGTTTTTATAACACATTTTGATGTGTTATGGCATTTCTATTTAATTTTTGGCTTACTTTAGGAGTTAATGGAAGGTCAGATATTTTGAAAGATTAAATCAATTTCTAATCCTGTGGCAGGACTTTGGCTTACAGCATATTCATCACTTATCAAAAATCAGAGTAATTTTTTTCCTTTTTAATATTTAAAATGTGATAAAACTTTTCTTCTTTATTACATTTTCCAGCAGGCTTAAAGGTTATGATGTTATATGTAGGCAATGCTAAATGAAGGAAATGCTAATAAAATGCAACCAAGGGTTCATTTTATGTGAATACAAAATGAAGGTGAGTTTGGCATGGCTTGATAAATTTTGTAGCTCTTAGGTGTGAGTTTGAATCCTAGAAATTTTCTTTATTAGCTCTGTAAACTGAGACATTTTTTATCCTTTTTTTTTTTTTTTTGTATTTCTTGTGTTCACAGCACACGAAGAAAAGGGTGGGAAGTGTTTTGGTTCATATCAACACCATAAAAGTATTTATTAGATAGTCAGTCTTGAGTGGTGTCTTGCTTGTTTCAACAAGTTAAATGTACTCTCTCTCAGTCTTTTTAATATTTACAACTGAAGCAAACTTTATGCTATCTTGGGATGCTGCTGACAGTGTCCTTTTTCCCCTCTTATCCTTGCCTTGCTTCTCTTTTTCTTCTGTCTCTCAAGGTATGTGCTGTAGGTGGGGAGATGGGATATTTAAATTAATAGCTAGAGTGAAATATAATAAGTACTATGGTGAAGGTATGTAAAGTACAGTGAGAACATAGCAAATAGAATGACCGATTTCTTTCCCCACAGTTCAGTGAGAAGTTAAAGATCAAGTTGAGCCTTCAAGTATGTGTGTGAATTTGCCACATAGACAGGGGAGATGGGAAATCTAAGAAGATGTAAGTGTGGATAACCCTGTATTAGTCAGGGTTCTCCAGAGAAACAGAACTAATAGGTTACTTGTTTGTTTGCTTATTACGAGGAATTGGCTCATGTAATTAGGGAGGCTAAAGAGTTTCATGATATATTGTCTTCAAGCTGGAGACTCAGGAAAGCCAGTGGCATAATTTCAGTCCCCAAGTCTGAAGGCCTGAGAACCAGGGGAGCCAATGGTATAAATCTCTGTCCAAGGGCCGAATACTGACATCCAGGTTCAATGGGCAGGCAGGAAGCAATAGGGGTGAATTCTTCCTTCCTCTGCCCTCTGTTCTAGTCAGGCTCTCAGTGGATTAGATAACTCCCACCCACATTGGGGAGGGCAAGCTACGTCACTGAGTCAAATGCCAGTCTCATCTGGAAACAGCCTCATGGCCACACAAAGAAATAATTTTTAACCCGGGCACTCCATAGACCATTCAGGTTGATACATAAAATTAACCATCAGTGGAAACCAGTCAGTTGTTCATTGTAACTAAGCAACTTTGAAGCCTCCAAATAAATATCTTAGAAATAGCTGTGATTTTTCTGAAAATTCTCCCTAATCCACAAATCTCTTGGTTTGGTCTGGGAATTTAGTGAGTCACATTCTCTGTGACCTGACCTAGACCTTAGCTTCACCTTCTTCATCAGCCTGATAGAACTAAAGGAGATCAGAAGTTGTGTATAAATGTTTCTAAGTATATTTAAACTTTCCAGGATGATTGTAAATTGGATGAAAAATCCTCTTTGATTTCTGGCTAGCTGAAGCTTCATGTGGAAATGTGTAAACTGAGTTGCTTACATTTCTAAGCACAGCTAATCTCCTGCCAGAGAAGGCTAAGACATAATTCGAGGGTCAAAATAGACTGAAAAGACACCTATCTTACTCTTTACCAACCTGTAACCTTCCAGTCACCTGGAATGCTTGTGCAATTTTTTGATTACTCCTGAGGCTCAGTTCCCTTAAAATCACAAAAATTACCTGACATCTTCTAGCCCTTAATTTAAAGATGAAGCTACAGTTCTAGAAAGTGAAGTGTTTCTCTGATGTTCACATATTTAATGAATGATAGAGCCAAAGATGACAGGAAATTATTGTTTATTATTATGGCAATTTCCCTAATGGTTGATAAAATGTAAGTGAAAATAAGACAATGGCCCTTAACCATCTCCAAAAATATGAGCCAAATCAGAAAGTTACACTTCACTAGAAAGTCAAAATGGAAAATTCGTCTCAAACGTACCAGTCGCGGGTGCTCTGCCAGGCGGTTAAAACTCTTCTCTGTATGCCTTCACTTTTCTGGCATCCTATACTCTCTTATTAAGTGGTATCAGATTAGTTTCTACATCTTTGTCTGGAGGAATATCTGTTTATGACTCCTCCACAGATTATGTAGCCTTTGAAGATCAAGTCTTCCATCTCTTGTTGTAACCTATACTAATAAAAGGGTAATATGCAAATTAGACCGGGAGACCTTCCAGACGTCCTTCTGGACAAAGCCATGATGGCGGGGCTGAGGCAGAGGTGGTTAGAGGCAATCAGGCCAGGAGGGGAGGGCAATTTGGGGAGATCAGGCCAGCAGGGGGGGCCAGTTCGGGGTGAGCAGGCTGGCAGGGGGGTGCAATTGGGGGAGAGCAGGCTGGCAGGGGGGCAGTTGGGGGTGATCAGGCCAGCAAGGGGGGGCAGTTGGGGGCAAGAAGGCTGGTGGGGGGTGCGGTTGGGGGCTAGCAGGCCAGCAGCAGAGTGGTTAGGGGCAATCAGGCAGGCAGGCAGGTGAGCAGTTAAGAGCCAGTGGTCTCGGAATCACACAGGAATCAGGCCTAAACTGGCAGTTCGGACATCTCTCGAGGGGTCCCAGATTGGACAGAGTGCAGGCCGGGCTGAAGGACACCCCCCATGCATGAATTTTGTGCACCAGGCCACTAGTCCTATATAATAAAAGCCTAATATGCTAAGTGTCCCACCATTTGACCATTTTACCAGTCACTATGACACACACTGACCAGCAGGGGCAGATGCTCCAACTGGCAGGTTAGCATGCTACTGGACCCCTATCGGGACTGGGTGAGTTGAGTCGTACATGCCCTGGAGCCCTCCTCTGTCTCTTCCCGGCTGGCCGACCCAGATCGGCCCTGATAGGAACTGGTGAGACAGGCTTGACATGCTCTGGAGCCCTCCCGCGGTCCCTCCCCAGCCCCAATCATGCATGGGTGAGGTCCCTTGGCCTGGCCTGCACCCTCTCATAATCTGGGACCCCCTGGGGGATGTCGGAGAGCCGGTTTTGGCCTGATCCCCACAGGCCAGGGGATTCATGCATTGGGCCTCTAGTTTAAAATAAAATAGGATATGGACAAGTATAAGTCAAAGCTTTAAACTTCTATTTTTTTTTTTTTTAAGAATCATGCCTATAATTGCTAATCCATCAAGCCCCCTATGTCTTTCTGTCCATTAACACATTCCTTTTTTCTATCTATTGTTCCTTATCTGTCCATTTATTTCTCCATCTATCCATCAAAATGTGTTTGTTCCCTTCATCCAGTCATACAGGCATCCTCTTTTATCATCTTCAAATATTAATTATTTTCTGCACTAACAAAATTTTGGAGTACAGAAAAATATAACATATTGTTGTTAATGATAACAATAAAAATATTTAATTTTTTGTTCTATTCTAATTCTTTGTTCCCAATGTAAAAATGTATGTGTTAAATAAAATGCTTTCATTTTATAATTTATATTATTTACCAATTTGAAATAAGCATCATTATGTTTTTCCTAAAATTTTCTAAATTGTTTTTCCCCTATGAATATTTTAGGAGCTCAGAATATGTTTTGGAGGCCTTCTAAATTAGGAGTTGTGAGATGATCACTAAATTTGTGGGGTAATTGTTAAAATACAGGTGACCGGGCAACTCCTTCCTTGAGCATTAGTATCTCTGGGTGATTATTGTGCAAGTTGAAGTTCGAGAACCACTAATATGCTGATCTTTTGATAGCATTACTTCATTCTTTTTTTTTTTTTTGTCTTTCTAAAGTCTTACCTAATAGTCTACCTGTGGAGAAATAGCTTCAAATGTTTTTAGCCATTACATTAAGTTTATATTTGGTTTTTATCAAAGTGGAGCTCAATAAAAATAAAAGCTCAATAAAAACAGCACTTTACCATAGCTAATGCTCTCCCTGAATCCCTAGAAAACATTATCAAGACCACACAAATTATAATAGACTTCCGTGTCCTGCTGTGAAAAAGCACAGCCACATCTGCCCACAGCAGCCCGGAACAGCGAGAGCATTGCCAGGCCTCCTCTGTCTATTCCTCACCCAGAAGCATGGCAGGTGCTTCTTGGTCCCGAAGTTTTGCCTCTGAGCACGTTGTAGTCCCACTTGGGAACAGAAGAGACCATGCAAACGGCAGATGAGAGCTGTCAACAGGCTTAGGAGAAAATGAAATATTTGAGAAAAATGTGGCAATATTTGTAATGAATAATTAACAATATTTGTAAAAAACAACAATTAGTTGTTTGGAAAAGTCTTCAGTTCACACTAGAAACTTGACTTTCTGGCAATTACTCTTTTCATATCAAAGAAAGGCAGATAATACTGTGATCTGTCCCCTGAGGTGTTTTGTGTAAGGTTGGAGGATTAGTAAAATCAGCTGGTTGCTTCCTCTGTTTGATGACAAAAAGATCATTCAGTTTTTTATTTGACAGGAAAAGCAGAACCAAATGTTTATTTGGGTGCCATCTTCATGTTCCAGAATTACACAGTATTTCAAAGACTTGCTTTTCTGGATCTGAGTAATGAAACGACTAACTTTAAGGAAAGGGAGAGATTGTTTGTAACTAAGATCAGTGTATAACTTTATTGTAGCAATGTGTTGATTCTATGCCAAACACTGAGCTACAAGCTTCATATAATTTTTTTAACTTAAAATGTGAATATTGATCCTAATCTCTTGTTTAATTTGTTTACTTATATTTATCTGCTTATTTTCTGTCTTTCTCCATCATTAGAATATAAGCATTGTCTTCCCAGTACCTAGTGTGTTTGGCACATGGTAGATCCAGGAATCTACCCTAGACTTGAACTTCCAGGCTTCCTGGGGAAGAATTGTTCCCTATGCAGCAGTGGTTCTGCTTCTCCTGAAGGCACGCATCTCCCAGTGCTCCACTTACTTGTTTGAAAGGTTTATATTTCATTTCAAATAAAAAAAATATAGTCAAAAACATACCTTAAGGCTCTCCAGGGATCAGGCTCTAATTTTCTTACCTCGTCTTATCTTTCACTATTTTCATACATATATTTTCCCACCTCTAGGCCTCTGCATTTTCATTCCCTGAGCTTAACTACTCCTCATTGCTCTTGAAATCCTACTTAGCCTGCATGCCAATCTTGGTTTAAGAACCCTTTTCTAATTTCCCTGGATAGAAGTAGCTTCCCAGCCTTAGAAATGTCAACAGCTTTTGTAAGCTGTCTCAGGACACTTATCACACGGTGTCTTACATCATTTTATTGCTGTCTGGTCTTCATGTGTATGTCTTCCTTCATACTAGATGATTACCTTGAGAAAAGTAATGGTGTTCCCCAGTCAGCCAAGTACAAAATAAGTGCTCAGTATTTATTTATTGAACAAATAACTGGATATATGGGGGAAAAAAGCCTGGAATGGAAACTTTATTATATTTACCCAGAAAAACACACACAACCTCTCAATAAGACAGAGCTATATTCTCTTTATGCACTTTATGGGATGATTCTCTGTATATTTCTAGTAGTTTAAGAGTTAGACATTATTTATAATTAAATGGCATTTAAGTATTTTGCAAGTTTGCATGATTTGAATAACTAATGTAGATCAAGTAAATGTTTATTTCCAATAATTAAATTATTAAAAAGTTTAATAAATTCTTATGTAGGTTTATTCAGTATTTCTAAAATTATTTGATTATGACTATAAAAATTGGTAGCTTTGATATTTATCTTTCTCATCATAGAATACAAACCAATTTATAAACTGTAAAAATTCTATGATGGCAAAGATAGTTTTTGAACTCAATATATGCTGAATGGTTATGAATATATATTAAATATATGTACTAGAAAATTTTATGAAGGAACTTATGTAATTTTGAAATGTGTATTATCTAAATTATCTCCAAGATTTACATGAGTTGTGAAAGTATTTTCAGTAAATAGAATAATCTATAGCTCTGAACATAAAGTATCAAGAAATGTTTTGATAACTGCATGGATAATTGAGCCAAAATGGGCCATTAAAGTGTAAGCCTGGAATGCTTATTATGCCATTTAAATATTTTGAGACTGTTGTAATAAACCAAGATTACTTGCCTGTAAATTATCTGTGATCACGGTTGAAGACAGAATTTGAGATTCAATGGATTGCCCTGTCTGATTCAGAGGCATGTCTCCATTAAAATAACATTTTTAAAGAAATTTTTATTAAACACCTTCTTTGTATAGGTGACATGTGTTTAGTGAAATGGAAATGAATAATACTATGGATTTGACTTCTGGAAGCCTAGAGTACAGATGATACTTGAACAAGGAGACTAATTATTTCTTTAGAAGATACTCCTGCTTCATAATTTTTATCTATGCTCCTACTTTGCTTTTCCATTTCATTCACTACTACACAGGAAAATCACTTTAAAAGTGACACATCTGTATTTCAAGTTTAAAAGCATACAAAATTTCTCACAAATGTGCATTCTATAAATTTGACATTTTCCCCCCAGTGGGCACCATGTAGGATCCAAATAATTAGGTACTAAAAGAAATGCTTATGAGGATGTGGGTACTTATGACATTTTATTCCTTGTTTTTCTTTTTCTTTTTTCTTCCTTTTTTTAAGTGATTGAAAATCTGACATAGCAAGACATTGTAAGTACATGTCCTGTAGAGAATCTGTATCATCGCTGTGAGGGGTGATGTTCAGACGTTGACTGATTGACATTAATAAAGAGCATGATCCCTTTGGAATAGATTTCTTCCCAACCCTTGGATGTGCCTCCCAGGAGTTCAACACTTGCTTGACAGACAAATGTCAGTTGTGAATAGACACATGTAACTGAAAACTCAGTGAGGAAGGAAGCTGTCTGCAATTCTGATGCAGAGGATAGAAAAAGGGAGAGAGAGAGAGAGGATTGTGCGAGTTTCATAATATCTTTCACCAGGGTGGATAGAACATGCAGTTTCTGAAAGAAGTCCTCAAAAAGATATTTTTTACTGCTTGTCATTTAGATTCCTTACCTGTATGTTAACCCTTTCAACTATCATTAGAGATTAACTTTGGTTATTATTATCCTGAGATAGGTATGTTTCTGAATTAAACTCAGATAGAGGTGTAAATAAATGATAACTGATGTTCTCCTAGGAGAAACTTTTTGCCGCAGGAAGGGTAGAAAAGACATAAGAGAAACAAGGAGTTTGAGAATAGAGGAATCTGCTCAGCACAGACAGAAGGCAGAAAAGGGACTGTGGTATATACAAGCCAATCCCTTCCTACTTAAATTTTCTTAAGGCCCCAGAGCTCCAATCCATACATTATCATGAAATTGCAGGAGATGGAATCAGAGACTGAGGGGACTATGTGATTCAAGTGCTATGAGTGAACTCTTAGAAAGGCATGGCATTTTGCTTATACATCCTTGGGATACGCAACAGAGTGAAAGAGAGCAAATGGAGAATAGCATAAGAAAGTGAGGGAAGAAAAGACGAAAGTGGGTTGGGGAAAAAACAAAGCAGAATCCTAATGGAGATTTAGGGATTTTGGAAAATGAGCCACAACCAATTTTTGAAAAATATGATGTAGGCATTTGCTAGAATTAAGTGGCAATGGATTAGCATATAAGACTCATGATTCTTGCTTTGAGGTTAGACTTCCCAACTCCCTCCTCTTTTATTTTTCTGTTGACTGTAGGTGAAATAAATATCATAATGATGGGACTCCAGTCTACATCTAGAGATAATTCTAGAGCTAGCCAGATCCTTAGTTAAAGTCAGATACTCAGCTAATTATATTTCTTTCTATCACAATTGCTTTTTCCTTTTTAAAGAACCCATTTCAGAATTTCTCTCTCTGCACATATTACCTGTGCACATCATTTTGCAATATGCAAAATATGATTTCATTTCTAGTCACTAGAAATTTTTTTTGCTGATATATATAACTTACAAATTACCACATCAAATATTATACAGTTGAATTCTGATAGTTTCTATTTCAAACAAACAAACACAAGGCTTTCTAGTTTTAGTAGAAAACATGAGATTAGCACTGACTGCTGATGTTAGTTTTGATTGTGGCATACTATCAACTAGTGGAGATATTAAAAGAGGATGTTTTGAGGGAACCACTCTTAACAGTAAGTGATATTATGAGTTCTGTAGTTTATATAGTTCATTACACATATTAATATCTGACAATGTCTGCATGAGCAAATCCTGCAAAGAAATGAATAGTGCCTTTTCCTAACAATGACTGATGGTAAAAGCCTTCTCTTCGGTTAGCCTGTAGAACCTGGTCCATGGATCTTCCCAGGTGTGTAGACATTATTAACCTATCTGTGGGAAGTATTAGGCTGTTGCAGGAATATCAACTCTGTTAAATAATTCTTCACTTTATTTTTGTTTATAAACTTATTCATTAAAATTATTTCTTATTTTGGTACATCGAAACAGACAAGCTGAAATAGTAAAATATTTCCCATTAAAGTTATTAATCTATGTAGATTCTCTGTGAAATGGTGCTAAGTGAAGAACAATACTCTCACACAGTGACCCCTACTCTTTGTCAGAATCTCACTTTGAGAGAAGTGTACCTAAGTCTGTAGCTAGGTAACGAAGAGTTACTGTGTAGTGTGTCTGCCTGATGGGTCCTTAGTGGGATGGGAGTGCCTGTAGGGCTGCTTTTGAACAATCTGCCAGCAGGGTTCCTTACTGTTCTCTAAATGTACCATGCTCCCTACTGTGGGTAATGATTAGAAAATGAATGTGGAGAATAGGAGGGTCTAAGATCTAACAGGACTCCTATTAAACATCCCCCTCCATTGTTAAACTTTCTGATCATCCCAACCCCCTGATCTCTCCATTCTCTGATGCCTATAACACTTATTATCACATTCTTTCATTATGGCTTTTAATCTTGTGCTGTCTCTACCATTTTCTAAGTGTTTCTGGCATCCTATGTTATATTGCTCACTCTAGTAGGAAAAAATTGCCCTTTTAACAATTACCCCTCCATAGGGTCTCAGGGCCATTCCATTACTTCAATAAATTCTAGCCCTGTTGAATAAATGAGGTGTAACCAGTATTAAAGATTTAAACAGTTCAAAAGTAATGTTATGTTTTAATGAGCAAAAGGGTCAAATGGGCTGATTATTATCAAACATCTGATAAAATGGATAGACAATGAGTTATAACAAAGGCAGCACTGTTCAAATTTCAAGAACATATGAAAGAATACATATTGTTAAAATATAGTGAATTTTGTCTGGTTCAATTGGGAAAGATGGTTTTAAATGTTATTTTCTTCTTCAGCTCTGTTTCTTTGAAATATTTGAAAACAATGACTTCCTGTCAGTTACTCAAGAATACTGTAAGTTGATAGAGCCAGTGCCTTGAGAAGTGGTGCACTATTTGTGCTTCCACAATTATATCCTCCTATTTGTGCAGAAGACTGAAACAATTTATAAAAATGGAGAAGTTAGGTTTAAGTTTTAGCTATTAGAAGAAAAGGGAAGCATAAAATATGGGGGCAATAGAATCATTATACTTCCTGACTAGAAACTGGAATGGGAATATTTTATGTACTTGCCAGCCATCCTTCAGTCTCAGGACATGGCAGTAAATGCAGAGGAATTCTCTAAAGCATTAGCATTGACTCATATGAGCTTTGTCTGAATACTTCAACTTTATCAGCTTCAAAACAGAGTCAATGCATCCTATTTTGTACTTTCTCATTGACTAAAACATATTTTTTCTGGCCTTGCTATGTGCCCAGACCCTTTCTAGGATTCCAGCAGGAGATAAAAGAGATAAAATATCTGCTCTCTTGAATCTTACATCCTAGTGAATTTTTGTGTAAATGTGTGCTGGGGAAGTGGTAAGGCAAGGTGTGCAAACAATGTAGAATACAGACATTCAATAATAACAGTGGTTGTTTATCAAGGTGCTATGCATCAAGAATTTTACATACATTATTTCTCATAACATGATAGTCATATGTTAAACATGAGACATTTGGTTTGGTGAGAAATTGATTTGGTAAGAATTAAGTGATTTTCAGTAACTCTTAATTCATACAGCCTGGATTAAATATTCACCTTCCCTTATTTACCTTCTCTTTCTTTTGGCATTGCCCTTTATGACATATCATTTTATCAGGCTTATGCCAGGTGTAGTATATTTGGAACTATAATCATGTACCAAACATTAATTTTGGTAATAATAAGCTATAGTCATTGCTCCATTTTGTCAGAGATCATACATCTTGCTTGATCTATCTCCAGTCTCTAACAGGGGTGACTAAACTCAAAATTATTTCATCATAAATGAATGAATGAATGTATACGTTGGATAATATGAAGGTTCTTTTGTCTTATTGTTTACTTTTTATTATCCAAGGAGTACTATCTCCTTTACTAAGTCAGTCTTTTAGGGAGCGGGTTTAAGCCTCAGCAGAATTGAGTTCTCTGCCACACATGTCTTGTAGAAGTCATGTTTTACTGCCTAAACTCAAATGATGTATTTTCAGCAGGGATACCAGAGGACTTCAGGCTGGCAGCATGTGGTGGGCATGGCTTGCAAGACTCATCTGCTTCCTCAAATGATACGTGCTCTGTTGGGTGGTGATGTTCAGCCTGGCCTGGAGGAGGGCCTTTCAAGTCTATAGAGCCTTCAAGTAGGTCCTCCCCAGGTATGTCTTTTACCTCAACCACATCATCCTGATACCACTGCATAACTGAGAAAGATACTTCCGGTTTCTCTGTTTATCCACTTCCAAGAGTAATTTGTTTCTGACACCTGCACCTTCTTGCTACATTATCCATGAGTCATGTGCCGATGACTAGGCAATTCACGTGCACTGTGGGTGTGAAAGTATGACCAGTCTGTACGCATGTGCCGTCAGCGAATTTCCCCTCTGTATAAAACCCAGCGGGAACTCAGTGCAGCAGGTTGCAGAGGGCCTCCAGCAGAACAGCCTTTACTTTATTTACTGCTCAGACAACCCTATTGATAATCATCGATTGCCTAATGGACAGTCTGATGCATGATAGGCAGCAAAATTATGGGCTCAAAAAAAGATATATTGAGCTCCTACTAATGTGCAAGGTATTTTGCTAGGCACTTCCTGCATCGATGCAGGATTTAGGCCCAAACACTTGAAAAGTTAAAAAAAAAAAAAAAAGGTTAGACGGAATACTCAATGCTTTATGAGTCAGAAACTTCCTCTTAGAATGTAGCACGTGGTAAGGTTTTGATATATTTTAATGAAATGAATAAAACATAGCATTAGAATTAAAATCTGTGAATTTCAATTGAATGGATGTTGATCGGTTCTCTAGAACTTTAATACTATCTGTCTATCTATCTATCTATCCATCATCATCATCATCTATCTATATATCACCTATCTTCTTTATCATCATCATCTATCTATATATCTTTACTTGAATTTTGCAAAATACTTGATCCTTACAATTTTATTTTGATCTTATTAACATTTCTGGGAGATATGTGGTGAGACAGATAATCTCATTTTGTAGACAAATCTCAAATGGCAACAAGAGTTTAATGTAACTTTGCACAGCAAAGTTGGGACTCTGCATCAGTTCTTGTTATTCCCAGTCTAGTTCTCCTTCCTGCACAGTACAGTGTCACCTTCCACTTTAGCAGAAACACTGCTACCAACTGTAGCAGAATTTCATTAAATTGATGTAGATGCTCTAAATGCTAGCTGTCTTCATTTGTTGTCCTAGAATCTGGAGGAACACCCTTTCAATCATTCTCTCAGTCTTTCAGGTAGGTATCTCTAAACACTAGATGTTTATGTCTTTAAAAAAAAATCAGTGTTAATCAATTATAATAATTGAGGAATCTGAATAGGTTTTTCTAGACACTATGGGTGCTTTAGATTCAGTGTATGTGGAATCAGTGAGCAGGGAACTAGGTGAGGGCGAAAGGCAGGGTAAGCATGCAAAAACAGACAGGAGATCATGTAAATGACAGCCATTCATCCACAAGTGATTCTTGGGCAGTGATTGCATAAACCACACTGAAGGACATGAAGCCTGCCCTGGTTAGCCTGCCAATAAAAACTGTGTTTTAGTCCATGTGGTAGAGCACATTTCTGGCAAGAGTGCTTTCTAAATAGCAGCCCCATTTTAGGGGACTGGAACAGATTTCACAGATGATAACCTGCCTCGTACCCCAGGGCAGATGTATTATTCTGCAACAAGAAGTTGATGCTTAACCTCTGCCCGGCCTCAGAAACCACTCAGTGGTAGAAGCCAAGCAATTTCTGAGATTTCAACCTAATGTACCTTCAAACCCCAAGGCTGCCTTGCTCTATCTGTTGAATATCATCTCTTTTGTGCAAAATCAAGTCCCTTAACAGTGTGGCAAAGATGCTTTAAGGAAGTGGGCTGATAGAACTCTGCTGTTCCTTTTAGGGGAGTCACTCTGCTCCCCTGCACGCTGCCCAGACAGGACTGAGAGGGCTGTGCATGTCTTCAGCTCCCACTAGCCCTGGAGTAACTGTCTGATTGTCTTGCGGTGTTTGTGATTTGTTCGTGCTCATGTAACAAAGCAAAAGAGATATAAACAAAATTTGCATAATTTTGGTTTGGCGATGAAACCTGGAATTTTCAACAAGATAGATAATGATTTGGAGATGGATGGCCCTTTTCTTTGCATCAGACTCAAAGATCTACTTAAGCAAAATGAGTAACACCTCTAAAGTATCTAACTTTTTCTCTCCTGTTTTTGTCCCATATCTCTGTTGAACAAGGATTTTTAAAGTAACTTGCCTTTTCTGGTTTCAAAGTGATACCCCAACATTCCTGACATGATTGCTTTGGAATGTCTGAAATTCACCAAGAAGTTGCATTATTGCCCCACTAGTATTTGGTTTTAAATATTATCACTTGAGGCAATGAAATCTCCATGTGCACCAGCCTTTAGTGTTCTGTTCTCATGTCATGTGCCCTGATGGGAGATCTTCTCTTCTGTGTATCATGCCCACTGGAATATCACTTGCATTTTCTATGCAGTATTTCCTGACATTTCAAGTCTTCACTATTCTCACCCTGAATCACTCAATTTAGAATGTTACATACATTATTGTTTTCCATTTCATGAGTTTGGTCTGTTTTTCAACCTAGAATATCAACTCTGTTAGTTGTGCATTTGTTCGTGGGAGAAGCAAGTTCCACGGGACATTATAATCAAGACTACAGAAGTAGTTACAGAACCTTCTTTCAACATCCACACATCACAGACGTTGAATAAGTGCTTGATGTGAGTGTTGACTTTCCAGTGCTTATTCAGCTTCTTGAAGCATCTTTTTTTGGTTTGTCAACACTGGTGGTGTGAGTAAAATTCTAGTAGAAATACCCCTGTCAGTGCCGTGTCTATTACTTGCAAGCTCAGCACCATGTTCAGGCTCTCAAACTCCTTCTCCAGGAAAACCCTGTAGGTCTCCAGGCCCACCAGCTCCACCTCCAGCCTCTGCTGCTGGTTTGGAAACTCTGCCTGCTGCCTCTGCAGAGCTTGCTGCTCAGCTTGAGCTCTTTCTAGTCTTCCTCAGCTCTCTAAGCTCAAATTCCTTGATTTTCAGAAGATAAAGATAAACTCTTGTAAGAAATACAAGTCGAGTAGAGCAAAACATATACTAACACACATGTATGTATATGTGATACACACACATGATATTGGGCTTCATGACACTTTAAATATGGTATTCAGCAAAATGCTACTTTTCTTTATGTTAAAATTGTGAGGCATCCCCAAAATTTCTAGGAATATGTCCATATTATGTCTAGGAAGATGGCCATATTAAACAACATTAAATTAATATAAAATGTTACTACAATGTTAAGTATTATTAAAGCCAAAACTTAGATGAAGGGTTTAAAGTAGTATTTTTTTTAGTGTTGACATGTTTTTATTTATTTTTTTATTATATCTTTTTTTTTTCTTTATTGATTAAGGTATTACATATGTGTCCTTATCTCTCCATTGGTTCCCTCGCCCACTCATGCCCTGGTGTCTGTGTCCATTGGTTAGGCTTATATGCATGCATACACGTCCTTTGGTTGATCTCTCCTCCTTACCCCCTCCCTCCCTTACCTTCCTTCTGAGGTTTAACAGTCTGATCAATGCTTCTCTGTCTCTGGATCTGTTTTTGTTCATCAGTTTACGTTGTTCATTATATTCCACAAATGAGTGAGACCATGTGATATTTATCTTTCTCTTACTGGCTTATTTCACTTAGCATAATGCTCTCCAGTTCCATCCATGCTGTTGCAAATGGTAAGAGTTCCTTCTTTTTTACAGCAGCATAGTATTCCATTGTATAGATATACCACTGTTTTCTAATCCACTCATATGCTGATAGGCACTTAGGCTGTTTCCAAATCTTAGCTATGGTAAATTGTAAGAAATGTCATGTCTAGGAAGGTGGCCATATTAAACATAGGGGTGCATATATTCTTTCTGACTGGTGTTTCTAGTTTCTTGAGATATATTCCTAGAAGTGGGATCACTGGGTCAAATGGGAGTTCCATTTTAAGCTTTTTGAGGAAACTCCATACTGTTCTCCACAGTGGCTGCACCAGTCTGCATTCCCACCAGCAGTGCGGGAGGGTTCCTTTTTCTCTGCATCCTCGCTAGCACTTGTTATTTGTTGATTTGTTGATGATAGCCATTCTGACAGGTGTGAGATGGTA
Source organism: Eptesicus fuscus (assembly GCF_027574615.1). Lineage (NCBI taxonomy): Eukaryota > Metazoa > Chordata > Mammalia > Chiroptera > Vespertilionidae > Eptesicus > Eptesicus fuscus. Next base: position 85,549,291 of record NC_072475.1, on the reverse strand, counting down.
CCTCATTGTTGTTTTGATTTGCATCTCTCAGATGATTAGTGACTTTGAGCATGTTTTCATATGTCTCTTGGCCTTCCTTATATCTTCTTTCGAAAAAGTATCTATTTAGGTCTGTTGCCCATTTTTTTTTATTGGATTGTTTATCTTCCTTCTGTTAAGTTGTATGAGTTCCCTGTAAATGTTGGAGATTAAGCCCTTATCGGTGATAACATTGGCAAATATGTTCTCCCATGTAGTGGGATTTCTTGTTGTTTTGTTGATGGTTTCTTTTGCTGTACAGAAGCTTTTAATTTTGATTTAGTCCCATTTGTTTATTTTCCCTTTAGTTTCCATTGCCCTAAGAGCTGTATAGGTGAAGATATTGCTTCGGCGTATGGCTGAGATTTTGCTGCCTGTGGATTCCTCTAATATTTTTATGGTATTAAATTATTATTTTAGATAAATTCTGCTTCACTTGGTAAACTTTAATTGAAACATTTGGGGCGAGGAACTATTTAGGAGAAGTAGGTAAGATTCCTGGGTTATTGGCCAAACATTACAAACCTTAAACCAGCAAGGTTGATTGAAGGTTAGAGTTGAATATCTGATTCTATTTGTCATTATGCCTAGAGCAGGAACTCTCTGGTGAAGTTTTTATTTTTTATATATTTATTTATTTATAAATTTTTTATTTAGGATAATTTAATATTTTAATACTGAGAGATTTTGGAGTTTACTTTTAGTTTTCTATTTAGTTATATCACACTAGATAGTAGATAACTTATTTATTACCCTTGTATTTAACAGTTCCATTCACAAGACTCTCACTTTCAGGAAATTTTTTTTTTTACCTGGAATGTGCAGGTTTACAGGATGATTCTTAGCAGACTGCCAGGAGGCCCATATTTTAGGAATCATTTTCTTAGTGGCTAGTATGGGTAACTTTCCACAGTTCTGGATTCTCATTGCTGTAAGCTTTGAGAATGTGCATGTCTACAATGTGCAAGGCACACACACACACACACACACACACACACACACACACAAACCTACTTAAAGGCGGTGCTGAATGTCCTGGTTAATCAAAGAGAAATATTTCAGAATTTTCTTGTAGCCCAAGTTGTTGATATTTACCAGACAAACTTAGTGCTTTGAAAGAAAGGATCATAGTCCATTCACTTCTAAAAAATATATGGACCCTTGTCTGTGCTTTTAGGATTGGAGTAGTTCTGGGATGCAGGGCATAAGAGGATATTCATTCTAGTAAGTTGCTACACCTAACATTTTCTTCAAGGCCTAGAACCTGTTGGTTCTAACACATTCAGACAAGCTTTGGGGAATCTTCATTGAATTAGATTCCTCCTGATCCCTGTAACACAGGTGAATCCTGGAATTTTATCTCCACCTGGTAGAGTAATCCAATACTAAATTATAGTGTAAACATTTATAGAAAAAAAAGCAGGTTTTTTGAACTTTAACCTGTTGAGTTCTTAGCCTTGGTCTCTGGAGTTGATATGAACTTATGAAGACATGGAATATCCTGCTAGGAGTACAACCCACCATTGTGCATGGACCTGTAGAAGGATTAGTCCCAAGTTAAGTTCTTTGGATACTTTAGCATCTACTATGCTAAGATAGAATTTATGGTGCAAATGTTTATTAGGGTTCTCAACTCCAGAAAGAATGTAAAAGAATGGAACAGATCGAAAGGATAAAGATAAACATTGAGGGAGGACTAACGAAGCTCTAGCCTATCCAGTGGGGAATTCTGGAAGGTGTATCACCATGAGACTGTTGATATGTTGGGCCATCACTTCTCTTAATCACTGGATATGGACTGCCCTATAGAGGGTTTGACCTTGAGCAAGGTGACTCTGTACAAACGAGATGGACCCAAGTTCTGGAACCTAAAGGGATCTATTAACCATGAGCTGTCTGCTGACACCATTCTCCACAACTGGGCAATAATAGCCATGTCTCTAAGTCTACCACTCTTTCTTTGATCTAAATTTTCATGAATAAGATCTATTTAATTATTGGAAATTCTGCCAAACTTTTGCTCTACCTTACAGAACTCTGAGGGTTTTATTGCTTAGAAGTTGAGAAGCTGACCATAAATCACAGTATTTTAGAAGCAGAATTATGATCTTAGTATAACCTGCTCATTTTACAGAAACAAAGGGAAGTCCAGAGTGATTGTATGGCTTGGTTCACATCAAATATGTTGTTAGGCATAGGACAAGGATTAGATTTAAGAAGACTTAGGTTACAATCCAAGCTGTACTCTCACTGTATTTTAAAAGTATTTACTCTTAAAAACTATTTAATTTTTTCATTTTGATGATTATTGTGAAAGATAATTATTATAATATGAAGTGATGCCCTCGAGTATTACCCAAGTTGCTGTTTACTTCAATGATGGAGGGAGTGGTGACCTCTAGAAAAGTGACTAAGAGCTGTACAAGCTTGAAATACTCACTTGAGGTGTTTCTCATCTGAAAAATATCCTCTAAATAAACAGCCATTTTAGCAATTAGTATTCGTTGTACAAAAGGACACTATTAACAACAAGAAGTTATAACACATATTAAATTAACATATCAAAGAATCACAAATGGTTTCTTCAAAAGCATAACACCCACAGGTAGGCAGAAACTATTAGTAATGAGGTCACACTTAAGTTAATAGTATATTTGGATTACAGTTTGGGGCTTTGAAAAGAGATGCATTTCTCAGGACTAGGTTGACCAATCTTATTCAAATAAAAAGGAAATAAAACTCTGCTTTCCTGCTCCAGACAATCTCCTTTTTCCACATGAGTCAAGTCCTAAGGAAAAACTAGTTCTGATAAAATGTCCTTTCCTTGTCAGTTTCAGGGTTGCTACTGCTTTGTGATTTATTTGGGGGCTGTTAGGTCTCAGAAGGAGGAACACTGGAGGCCAGAGTGGTGAGGGATTATCCGATCATCTGCACACCAGGTGGCTGAGCCTGGATGTCTCCAGCACCCAGTGACAGGAATCAGCGGCTTTTAAAGGCCTTTTGGCGGCTTTTTTCCTGTGCAGTCTTCTTTATGCATACCCTGAGGGGAGATAATGGAATGTGGTCTGTGGTCACAGCAAAGGGAATGTCCATAGTGAAATGACCTGAAAAGCTAGTTCCCAGGTGAGGGATATCAATTCAATTGCTCGATCAAACCTAACAGGGGCAGTTGGTCTTTTTGATAAAATAATACTTTGTTATTAAAAGGTTGTAATGATGTTCAATCTCACATCTCAGAATATGAATGAACACAGGTCTTCATTACTTAGTTTTACTTTACGTATTAAGGAAACAGAACATAGCTTTAAATGTAATGAACTTTGATTTAGTTTTTAAAATTAAATTAATATACATTTTAGCGATCTTTTCATAACTTTATACTTTATGTGTTATTAAAATCACTCTTTTAAGAATGAAATCACTACATTTCTAGGTCATTTTCTATAAGGAATTTCAGCAACATCCTAAGTCCCCACCCTCAGATATTTATGGTAGACATTTTATCCTATAAAATAAAGAGATAATATGCAAATTGACCATCATGCCCTTGCACAAGATGGCCACCCCTATGTGGTCACAAGATGGCTACCCCCATGTGGTTACAAGATGGCCACCACAAGATGGCTGGCAGGGGAGGGCAGTTGTAGGTGAACAGGCCAGCAGGGGAGGGCAGTTGGGGGCGACCGGGCCTGCAGGGGAGGGAGGGCAGTTGGGGGGGACCAGGCTGGCAGGGGAGCAGTTAGGCGGCGATCATGCTGGCAGGCAGGCAGGCAAGCAGTTAGGAGCCAGCAGTCTCAGATTGTGAGAGGGATGTCTGACTGCTGGTTTTTGGACATCTCCTGAGGGGTCCCAGATTGGAGAGGGTGCAGGCTGGGCTGAGGGACAACCCCCCCCCCCCCCCAGTGCACAAATTTCATGCACCAGGCCTCTAGTAATGTTTATAAACATAAACAATCTTCCCTAGCTGGGTTGGCTCAGTGGATAAAGCATCGGCCTGAGAACTGAAGGGTCCTGGGTTCAATTCTGCTCAAGGGTACATATCCAGTCCCCAGTGGGGGGTATGCAGGAGGCAGCCAATAAATAAAAATATATAAAAACAAACAAACAAAAGAAAATAAAAGAAAACAAAACATAAACAATCTATGAACATTTGAGAATGCTTGCCTGTTCCACAAAGTTGTCCTGGCAACTTCTCCTTACCAAAGCCATCCATTGCCTCAACTCTACCTGCCCAGCACTTCTCAATTGGCTTTCAATGGTCTACTCTATGGTCCTTCATCCTAAAAATAGACTCAATAGGTTAAGTTACTCTACTCAAGGTCAAATCTAGGCTCATCTTTGGGATACTTGTGAAATGTGCTTTCATCTTTGCTTTTGACCTAATGTCAATTAGGAGAGCCAGTTGACCTACTTCCCTCTTAATAAGAGTTACTTTACCATGTCTGTGCTACTGTGATTTCAGGCACCATCCAACCACAAGACTCCAGACTGAAAGAGGACGCTCTACTGTTACATTAATTAGGAGATCTACTTTCTAAATCTTTATTTCCATCCTTGGATTGACATAATCTTAGTAATATTAATTATATTTCCATTGATTTAAATGAGATTGTACCCATGTGTTGTGGACTTGCCCTGTAGCTATAAAACAAAATAACTATACATCAGACAACTTTGTGTAAGTCTTACATAACATTGTACCTAAGATAACAATTCATGTTTCTCTGTCAAATTCAATTCAATTCCTTTTTACATTAGTCATCTGCTACCTTTAAGTCTTCCCCATCTCAGTTTTGAATGTCCTGTAAACTACCACTTAGAGAAGTATTTACATACATCTTTATGAACAAATAAATTTTATGTGTATATATTGTCAAATAGCTTACTGACAAAGCATTATTTTTTTCCATTTTTTTTATTAAGGTATTATATGTGTACATATCTTACCATTGCCGCCCCACCCTACTCCCATACATGCCCTCACCCCCCAGTGTTTTGCGTCCATTCGTTATGCTTATATGCATGCATACAAGTCCTTCGATTGATCTCTTATCTCCCCCACATCTCCCTAACCTTCCTGCTGTAATTTGACAATCTGTTTGATGCTTTACTGCCTCTGTATCAATCTTTTTGTTCATCAGTTTATAATGTTCTTTATTATCTATAAATGAGTGAGATCATGTGGTATTTTTCTTTCATTGACTGGCTTATTTGGCTTAACATAATGTTCTCCAGTTCCATCCAGGTTGCTTCAAATGGTAAGAATTCCTTCTTTTTTATGGCAGCATAGCATTCCATTGTGTAGATGTACCATAGTTTTCTGATCCAGTCATCTGCTGACTGGCACCTAGGCTGTTTCCAAATCTTAGCTATTGTAAATTGTGCTGCTATGAACATAGGGGTGCATATATCCTGTCTGATTGGTGTTTCTAGTTTCTTAGGATATATTTCTAGGAGTGGGATCACTGGGTCAAATGGGAGTTCCATTTTTAGTTTTTTGAGGAAACTCCATACTGTTCTCCACAGTGGCTGCACCAGTCTGCATTCCCACCAGCAGTGCACGAGGGTTTCTTTTTCTCCGCATCCTCGCCAGCACTTGTTTGTTGATTTGTTGATGATAGCCATTCTGACAGGTGTGAGATGGTACTGCATTGTCGTTTTGATTTGCATCTCTTGGATAATTAGTGACTTTGAGCATGTTTTCATGAGTCTCTTGGCCTTCCTTCTATCTTCTTTTGAAAAGATTCTATTAGGTCCGTTGCCCATTTTTTTTATTGGATCATTTATCTTTCTTTTATTAAGTTGTATAAGCTGCCTGTAGATGTTGGAGATTAAACCTTTATCAGTGATAACATTTGCAAATATATTCTCCCATACAGTGGGCTTTCTTCTTGTTTTGTTGATGGTTTCTTTTGCTGTGAAAAAGCTTTTTATTTTTATGTAGTCCCATTTGTTAGTTTTCTCTTTAGCTTCCATTGCCCTAAGAGCAGTATCAGTGAAGAAATTCTTTCGGCATATGTCTGAGATTTTACTGCCTGTGGATTTCTCTAGTATTTTTATGGTTTCCCATCTTATGTTTAAGTCGTGTATCCATTTTGAGTTTATTTTTGTGTATTGTGTAAGTTGGTGATCTAGTTTCATTTTTTTGCATGTATCTGTCCAATTTTCCCAACTCCATTTATTGAGAAGACTGTCTTGACTCCATTGTATGTTTATGCCTCTTTTGTCAAATATTAATCGAGCATAGTGGTCTCGGTTGATATCTGGATTCTCTACTCTATTCCATTGGTCTATATGTCTGTTCTTGTGCCAGTACCAGGCTGTTTTGAGAACAGTGGCTTTGTAATACAGATTGAAATCTGATAGAGATCCCACCTACTTTGTTCTTCTTCTCAGGATTGCTGTGGCTATTCGGGGTCATTTTTTTATTCCAGATGAATTTTTGGAGAGTTCTTTCTAGGTCTGTGAAATATGCCATTGGTGTTTTAATGGGAGTGCAGTGAGTCTATAGATTGCTTTGGGTAGTATGGACATTTTAATGATGTTGATTCTACCAATCCATGAACATGGTACGTTCTTCCATCTGTTTACGTCTTCCTTTATCTCTTTTTTCAGTGTCCTGTAGTTTTCCACAATAGGTCTTTTACCTCCCTAGTTAAGTTTATTCCTACGTATCTTAATTTTTTTGGTGTGATGGTAAATGGAATTGCTTTTTTAGTCTTTATTTCTGTAAGTTCACTATTGGTGTATAGAAATGCCATAGATTTCTTTGAGTTAATTTTGTATCCTGCTACATTGCCGAATTCACTTACTAAGTCTATTAGTTTTTTTGATGGAGGCTTTTGGATTTTTTATGTACAATATCATGTCATCTGCAAATAAGGACAGCTTTACTTCTTCTTTTCCAATTTGGATGCTTTTTATTTCTTCTTCTTGTCTAATTGCAATGGCTAATACTTCCAGTACTATGTCAAACAGTACTATGGTGAGAGTGGGCATCCCTGTCTTGTTCCTGTTCTTAGGGGAAATGGTTTTAGTTTTTGTCCATTGAGTGTGATGTTAGATGTGGGTTTATCATACATAGCTTTTATTATGTTGAGGTATGATCCTTCTATTCCCACCTTGTTGAGAGTTTTTATCAAGAAAGAGTGTTGGATTTTATCAAATGCTTTTTCTGCATCAATTGATATGACAATGTGATTTTTATCTCTCAATTTGTTTATGTGATGCATCACATTTATTGATTTGCGGATATTGTACCATCCTTGCATTCCTGGGATAAATCCTACTTGGTCATGGTGTATGATCCTTCTGATGTACTGCTGGATCCAATTTGCTAGAACTTTGTTGAGGATTTTGGCATCTATGTTCATGAGGGATATTGGCCTGTAATTCTCTTTCATTGTGTTGTTTTTATCTGGTTTTGGTATTAGGGTGATGGTGGCTTCATAGAATTCCCCTTGAATTTTTTTTTTTAAATATATTTTATTGATTTTCTACAGAGAGGAAGAGAGAGGGACAGAGAGTTAGAAACATCAATGAGAGAGAAACATCGATCAGCTGCCTCTTGCACACCCCCTACTGGGGACGTGCCCGCAACCAAGGCACATGCCCTTGACCGGAATCGAACCCGGGACCCTTGAGTCCACAGGCCGACGCTCTATCCACTGAGCCAAACCGGCCTCGGCACCTTGAATTTTTTGGAATAGTCTGAGGAGGATGGGTTTCAGTTCTTCCTTGAATGTTTGGTAAAACTCCCCTGTGAAGCCGTCTGGCCCCGGTTCTTCGCTTGCCAGCAGCTCTTTGATGACTGCCTCAATTTCCTCCATAGTCATTGGCCTATTGAGATGTTTAGATTCTTCCTGATTGAGTCTTGGAAGGTCATATCTTTCTAAGAATATGTCCATTTCCTCCAGGTTGTCCAGTTTGTTGGAACAGAGTTGTTCATAGTATTTTTTAACAATCCTTTGTATTTCGGTGGGGTCTGTTGGTATTTCACCTCTTTCATTTCTGATTTTGTTTATTTGGGTCCTCTCTCTTTGCTTCTCGGTGAGCCTGGCTAGAGGTTCATCAATCTTGTTTATCCTTTCAAAGAACCAGCTCTTGGTTTTGTTGATCTTTTGTATTGTTTCTTTGGTCTCTATGTCGTTTATCTCCACTCTGATCTTTATTATTTCCTTCCTTCTGCTTACACTGGGCTTTTCTTTCTAACTCTTTGAGTTGAAGGGTTAGGTAATTTATTACCATTGTTTCTTGTTTGTTTGCAGTAGGCTTGTAGAGCTATGAACTTCCCTCTCAAGAATGCTTTCGATGTGTCCCATAGATTTTTGATTGTTGTGTTTTCATTGTCATTTGTTGCCATGATGTTTTTTATTTCTTCCTTGATCTCTCTGGTAACCCAGTCATTGTTTAATAGCATGCTGTTCAGTCTCCATGTGTTTGATTTTTTTGGATTGTTTTTATTGTAGTTGATTTTCAGTTTTATGCCACTGTGATCTGAGAAGATGCTTGATATGATTTCTATATTCTTGAATTTGAAGAGACTTTGCCTATGTCCCAACATATGGTCTATCTTTGAAAATGACCCATGTGCACTTGAGAAGAATGTATATTCTGTGGCTTTGGGGTGAAATGTTCTGAAGATGTCAATTAATTCCATTTGGTCTAGTGAGTCATTTAGGATTGATGTTTCTTTGCTGATTTTTTGTTTAGAGGATTTGTCCAATGGTGATAGTGGGGTATTAAAGTCTCCTACTATGATTGTATTGCTGTCAATCTCTTCCTTTATATCCTCCAGGAGTTTTTTTTATGTATTTGCGTGCTCCTGTTTGGATGCGTATATGTTTACCAGAGTTATTTCTTCTTGTTGGATTGCTCTTTTTAATATTATGAAGTGGCCTTCCTTATCTCTTGTTATGGCTTTCACTTTGAGATCTAATTTGTCAGATATAAGTATTGCTACCCCAGCTTTTTTTTCATTTCCATTCACCTGAACAACCTTTTTCCATCCCTTCACTCTCAGTCTGTGTGTGTGTTTTTTTATGAGGTGGGTTTCTTGTAGACAGCAGATATATGGTTCATGTTTTCTTATCCAATCCATTACCCTATGTCTTTTGATTGGGGCATTTAATCCATTTACATTTAAAGTTATTATTGATAGGTACTTATTTGTCGCCATTTTTATTCTTTACCCCTGTGTTCCTTCTTCGCTTCCTTTCTTTCTTTCTTTCTTTCTTTCTTTCTTTCTTTCTTTCTTCCTTCCTTCCTTCCTTCCTTTTCTTCCTTCCTTCCTTCCTTTCTTTCTTTCTTTCTTTCTTTCTTTCTTTCTTTCTTTCTTTCTTTTTTTTTCAGCAGACCCTTTAGCATTTCTTGCATTGCTGGTTTGGTGGTAATAAATTTCCTTAGTCCTTTTTTGTCTGTGAAGCTCCTGATTTCACTTTCAATTTTGATTGATAGCCTTGATGGGTACAGTATTTTTGGATTCAGACACTTCCTTTGCATGACTTTGTATATTTCATTCCATTCCCTTCTGGCCTGATGAGTTTCTGTTGAGAAATCAATTGCTAGTCTGATGGGGGTTCCTTTGTATGTAACTTTCTGTCTCACTCTGGCTGCTTTTAGGATTCTTACTTTGTCGTTGGTGTTTGCCAATTTAATTATAATGTGCCTTGGCTTTGGTCTTTTGTGGTTCATTTTGCTTGGGACTCTGTGAGCTTCTTGGATTTGTGTGGGTTTTTTCTTCCCTATATCAGGGAAGTTTTCTGTCATTATTTCTTCAAACAGGTTTTCTATTCCTTGCTCAGCTTCCTCTCCTTCTTGAACCCCTATTATGTGGATTTTTTTTTCGTGTTTTCCCAAAGTTCCCTTAGGCTTTCCTCATGCTTTTTAATTTTTTTTTTTCTAGAAGCTGCTCTACTTGGGTATTTTTTCCCACCTTGTCTTCTAGCTCACTGATGCTGTCCTCTGCTTCTTCTAGTCTACTCTTGATGCTTTCTATTGAGTTCTTTACAGCAGCGATGTCATTTTTTCATTTCTTCTTGGTTCTTACTCATATTGTCGAATTTGTCTTCCATTTTTTTAGCCACCTTATGACCATTTCTCTGAATTCTTTCTCTGACAGGTTTCTTGCCTCTATTTCGTTTACTTCCTTTTCTGGTGATGCCTGCTTTTCTTTCATATGCGGGCTGTTTCTTCGTCTCTCCATGGTCTCTCTTCTCCGGATTTCTGGTTATGTAGTTCTCCCTCTCCTGCGTTGATTTAAAGGCACGAAATACAACACAGCCAGGTACAACACACAAGGCACTGAACAGAAATGTATTCACAATATTAATGACCCCCAATAAAAGTTACCACCATAGAATGGCAAATTAGGGGATAGGAGAGAAAGAAGAAGAGAAAAGAGAGAGAAAAAAAAGGAGTTCCAGAATGAAATTGGGAAAAGAAAAAAAAAAGTAAGAGAGAAAAGAAAGAGACTAAGAAAGAAAATGGGAACAAACTATATATATGGTGAGAAAACTCCAATAGAACAGCCACTAATCCCAGCAAATGCCAGCAACAAGTACCTGGAATTAATACAAACTACAAACAACAACTAATATCAAGCGAGGAGAGGGAAAACAGAAGCAAAAAACAAATAAAAACAAAGTAAACAAAAAAAAAAAACAAACGAAAAAAAAGAATAAGCAAAACAATCTCACAAAAAAGCATAAAAAATTGATATAATCAACATTCAAGCAAACAATAACAAAAGGACAGAGAGAAAAACAATTTTTTGGATAGGTAAGACAGAGAAGAGAGAGGTGTGTATGGACTTGGAGCAGGGGATTGGAAATTAGATATATAAGTAGGGTGAAATTTTAACATGAGGTAAACAGAAAGAATAGGGAAAATCTAAAGCAGGAAAAGGGTAAGAGAAACAGGACACCAGAAGGGGAAAAGTTAGGAAGAGAGTGATGGCATAAAGGTAGAGTTGAGATAGAGTAAAATGATGCTATAGGAAAGATGAAAATAGAATGTAGAACCCTAATCCCAAAGTAAAATAAAGAGAAAATAAAATTATACTTTTTTTTAAAAAAAAGGTAAAATAGTAGTAGTAATAATACTGATTGAAAATAAAAATGTAATGAAAAATGAAAATAAAAAGGTAAAATCAAGTGAGGAAAAAAGAAAAAAAAATTAGTTTCTTAAGTAAAAGATGAAAAAAAAAAAAAAAATGTGCAGTAGTGAAGGTCATTCACTTCCTCTATTGTTCTGTTTGGCACGCCTGTTTCCTAGTCAGGACAGTATTGCAGTTCCCTGCGTTCCACTGCTCCTCAGTGTTGAAAGCCACTCCTGATTTTTAAGCAGGTGGTGTCTTAATTTCTTGTATTCCTTTATTTTTTATTACACAAGAGTAAATTTGTGATTCAGCCCCTGGGTGGCAGTGTTTCTGGATTGACTTCCGGATCTATAGGTCCTGTCTAGCCTGTATTTAGATCCTGCTTTCCCTGTGGCACTCAATACCAGTTTGTGGGAGTGGGCTGCCCCAGAGCTGGCTCTCTGACGGTCACTCTCCGCTCCGATTCCCAGGTTCCAGAAAAACAACTTTCCCCTGCAGTCTCCCATGGTGTCCCCAACTGGGTGATCCTATGTATTGGGCTTAGTAATCAGAAGCAAGGATTTGAAGAGGAAAAAGCCCAAGTGTGCGAACAAAGGGGCTGCACGCAATCTGCACAGTCCCCCTTAACCCCTTGGGACTAAGCAGCCGGAACACTTTTAAAATTTTTAGGCTGTCCTTTTGCGACAGATCAAAATGGGTTGCTTTTTAGAGATCCCTTCTGTTAGCAGCTCTGAGGACCCCCTTCCACATTCACGGATCATGCCAGCCCCAACAGCCATGGATTTTTCTAGGCACAGACTTTCCCCAGTCCTCCAGCTCCCACAGTGCTCGCGTTTCTCTGTCCTGCCAGGACTAGAGACCTCACCTTATCCCAGGTGAAATCTGACCTTTCTGTGGTGGAGTGTAGAGCTCCTCTTAATCTGTGTGTTTGCGCCAATTGGGGGCCAGTTTTCTGGGGCTCGCAGCTGTCCGATGGTTGCCGCAGTTGTAGATTTTCAGGCTTCCGATAAGATCCACTTTCCCCTTCAAGATGGCGCAGTTTCCGGGTCCAAGCCCTTCGCTCCAGGAGGGAACCCAGCATCAGTGGGGGCTGCCCGGTCAGGGAAACCCCATCCAGCAGTTCCCCACCTTCTCCTGGAGTATAGCTGTCCCTTAACTCGCCAACAACTACTCCCCGTGCGACCCTCAGCTGTTCTTTCTTTCTGCTGCGGGACAAGGCTCGGGACACGTCTGTCTATTCTGCTGCCATTTTTCTTCCCTGGGTTACAGGTTTCTCCTCTTCCTTCTCTTACACTCTCTCAGGACTGAAATGCCTCCTGGGCGCCATGTGAGGTCTGACCGCCACCTCTTCAGTCTCGGCTCCTACAAACTTGCAGTTTTTCATCCAAAGTCTTCTCAAGGCATTAGGTCCAGGCTTCTCATCTGCCCCAGGGAACTGCACTTCCTGTAAGATGGCTGCCCCCAAGGTGTTGCTTAGTAGTAGTGCTAGGGCGCCGCCATCTTTCCGTTTTGCCCAAAGTATAAATGGAATACAACTTGTTCCACCTTGGCCTTGAATAGGCTCAGCCTCTGAAAGCTTGTTCAAAGCAGTGTTGTTGACACTGAAGGAGGCTAAGAGATGTCCAAAAAGTGACTTCAATTTCTTCTCCGTTCACTGAAGCCCAGACACCATAACGGCCACTTGGGGCCTGAGTCTATTTTTCACAATGAACAGTTTTCCGAGTCAATACTCTGCTAAAATATATACCCAAAAGAAATAATCAGATAAACCACTAACTTTCTTAATATGAAGTATATGTATTCAGGTTACTTCCCTTCTTTCAGGTCTCCTTCATAAACAGGAAACAAAACAAAAACAATACCTGAAGTTTTTAAATAATAGCTTTTGCAGTCTGCTAATTAAAGTTACATGAATGTCTATTTTTGAATTCATTGTTGTTCTGGCTGGCTACTTAGATAACTCTCAAAAGGTATCTATAATAATAAAAGTGTAATATGCTAATTAGACTGGATGTCCTTCTGGACGTACTTCCAGACGAACTTCTGGATGAAGCCAGGGCTGCGAGGGAAGCCTGGGTCCTGGGTGACAGAGAGAAGCTGGTGCCGGCAGCCAGGGGAAGGAAGGCCTACTCTTGCATGAATTTTGTGCATCGGGCCTCTCGTATATTAATATTTTGATGATTAAAATATTTGTTGAAACTTGCATAGTTGTATTACTCCTAAAATTGTGCATATTTCAAATACAGACTTTTAAGATCCTCATACCAAAATAACATTAGCATATCAAAAATTCACAAATTGTTTCTTAAAAAGCATAAACCTATAAGTAGGCATAAAATTGTGCACATTTCAAATATAGACTTTCAAAATCCTCATAGCAAAAGAACATTGCATTTTGACCTCTTTATTATGTGGAATGGGAGAAAATACCTTTATAAATTACCACGAGATTCATGAAGTTTTATTTGCATTGAAGTAATGTCACTTATATAGGCTTTTGAAGTTACAGAGCAATTAGAGCTAGATAGAATGATGTACAAGCATCTGGAACTTTACAAAACTCAATGGGTTTTTGAAACTCATTTAATCTATGTATTGGTTAGCTTTTTCTTTGTAACAGAACATCCTAAATTGTGGTGTTTGAAAATACAGTAATTTACTTCATTTGTGATTCTGTTAGTTGATAATTTGTGCTGAGCTCAGCTGGTTCTGTTAATGTGTCCAGGCCCAGTTGATTTCTGCTTGGCTTTCTTGTGTATTAGCTGGTAGATTGCCTGGTATAGGAAAGCTTGGCTGGGACGATTCATCTCTGGTCTATGTAGTCTTTCATCATCCATCAGGCTACTCTAGTCTTGTTCACATGGTGATGGTAACAGGTTTTCCAAAAGCAGGGGGAGAATAATTGCCAATTCACAACTACTTTTCAAGCTTCTGCTTGTGTCATGTTTGCTAGCATCCCATTGGTCAAAACAAATCACATGGTCAAGCTCAGAGTGAGAGTGGCAGGACAAGGTGTCATGGATAAAGGGAAGGGGATTTTTGTAATCATTCTAGTTCACCGTAAAATGGCGCATTGCTTAAAATATAAAGTGATGTTCATTGCTCATTACACCTAAATAATTATACTCAATTATTCTACCTAGTAAGGTGCTAAATACATCATTAAACCTTCTTGATTCAAATTATTTGATTAGTTGGTCCTGATGATTAAAACCCAATCTAAAATTTTCTTTGTGACTTTCAGATTATGCATTTTTTGAAGAGCACAGGAAAATCCTATAGCTGTAGTCCCATACACATATTCATACTTTTATTATTTGCATTTTCAACTTAAAAACTTATAAGTGGATGACTAAAAATATAGTACCTTAAAATGATTGTTCACCCACTATGTTGGCAAGAATGGGCAGCTGGAGAGAATTCTGCTCCATGCTAATAATGGTAATTTCAGAGTGTATGACCTTCTAATAATACTATTTGATAGCTTAACATCTTTGTGTTTCTTTTCTGTAGAGTTGCCAATAATTGTGATAGACACCCTATAAAAAACAAATTATTTCCCTTCCCAGTGTTACTTAGTTGGGTAAGATTTTATGTCATTTATATTTTCTCCCAATTAGTTATGATTTCTTAGTTTTGGAGATTATTTGGAATTGCAATGTGATGGTATGTTTCTAGGGATATTTAATCATTACATAAAAAAGAAAAACAATAACCTCACTCATGAAAGTGATCTCTACATATTGTGATAATTACAGAAATTGCAGCTGCCATGTAAAAAAGTTTCAGTAAGAAGAAACTTGATACCTGTGACAGGATGACTTTATGTTACTATTTAAATTTGTGTTAAATTTTGTTCAAATGAGCTGTACTTTTATTTGCTTTGGTTTCAATCTGGAAAAGATGATATAAAGTAAAAGTATATTTTTACCTTAACTTTTGTTAAAAGTAGTTAATATTTTTTAATCAGATTAATTTAAATGTAAAAATTATACAAATACATGCTTGTGCACATATATGTACCTGTGTATCTATGTCTATCTATCAGTCTATTATCTATCTACTTATTATCTATCATCTATCTATCTATCTATCTATCTATCTATCTATCTATTATCTATCATCTATCTATTATCTATCTATCTATCTATCTAATCTTCTATCTATCTATCTTGACTACTTAATCTACATTGATTACTTTCTCAGTTTGTCCTGTATTCAGATGGACTATAGTCAAATGAGGAGGCTATCTTCAGGATGTGATGTGGTGAAAGTTTGTCTTTTTCGTAATAGCATGCCAAGGAAAATAAAATTAAGCCCATATATATATAATAATTGAAAATATCAAAGTTTCAAAGTTGGTTATACCGAACTGTGACCTATCATATATTTATTCACTCATTCATAAATTTTGATGCTATGTGCTAGGCACTATAGTAAGTATTGAAAAATCAGAGTGCTTCCCCAGGTACAAGGAGTGGCACATTTATAATGAGCTGAGCCCTCCAATCCACTCTGCCTTGTGTTCTTTAGAAAGGAATTCATGGCCATGTAATAATAACCACATGAGTTGGTTCTTGACAGTGTGATTTTCTAAGAGAATTACATATATCTGAGAGGCTTAAACATTTTATAATTTTAGGGATATCCTATCTAATACAAGAGTAATATGCAAATTGACCGTCACTCCAACACACAAGATGGCTACCCCCATGTGATCAAAGATGGCTATCCCCATGTGGACACAAGATGACCACCACAAGATGACCAGCAGGAGAGGGCAGTTGGAAGGGAGCAGGACTATAAGTGAGGGCAGTTAGGGGCAATCAGGCTGGCAGGGGAGCAGTTAGGCATCAATCAGGCTGGCAGGGGAGTGGTTAGGGGGTGATCAGATTGGCAGGCAGAAGGAGTTAGGGCCAATCAGGAAGGCAGGAAAGCAAGCAGTTGGGAGCCAGCAGTCCTGGATTGTGAGAGGGATGTCCGACTGCCCGTTTAGGCCCAATCCTAGGATCGGGCCTAAATGGGCAGTCGGACATCCCTCGAGGGGTCCCAGATTGGAAAGGGTGCAGGCTGGGCTGAGGGACACCCCCTCCCCCCATGTACAAATTTCATGCACCGGGCCTCTAGTATATATGTTTGTGTATATATATATATATATATATATATATATATATATATATATACACACACACACACACACATATATTAGTATATATATATATGTATATATATATATAATATCATATTGATATTGTACATTAAAGAAGTATAAAACAAAAGAAAAATATGAGGTATACTTTTTTTACATGAGCTTTTGCAATTCAGGTATGCGGAGTGTATTTATCCACTCTTCAAACTTACAATGGCTTTTCTTTGCCTCAGAATAAAGTCTTAAACAGTTACAAAATCAGTACAGATTTTCTCTGAACTAATCTCAAACTTTTCATTCTGTTCTTCTACATCATGTTATAAACCTCAAACAAATTCATATTAAAATTTCCTACATATCATATGCTTTCACCACTCTTCAATTTTGTCTGTGTTCTCCACTCAGCATGGTCTTTCTTCTAATTTTCTACCTGTCAGTCTCCTGTTTCTGATTAAAAGCATAGTTCACCTGAATAAAAATGATTTGCTTGGTTCACCTGTCATAAGAGCTTCTCTCACATAGTAGGTGTTCATTAAATATTTGCTCAATGAGTTAATTATGCCAAAATTTTAATTTAGTACTTATTTAATTTTGGGTTATATTATAGATAACTATTGTATCTTCCGCTTAGTCATTAGTTTGCAAGTTCTATGTGAGATGGGATCATGCATTAATCATTTTTGCAAAGATCAAGCACAATATCCTCCTCAATACAAGGTTAAGAACTAAAATGAACTCAGGGAAATTCCTAAAATTAAAGTCTTGATAAAGTACCATCATGTGAGTTGATAAAGGCAAGGGAATTTTGGATATCAAGACAGAAGGCATTCTACTCTATTAGGACAATTTTACATTTCCTTCAGTAGGAAATACATTTCTGGATGGCCTAAAACATTTACTTTGGGTCTCTGTTGAATTCTCCCTCTTCATCTGTGAAGTCAATTTGAAACAAGATCCATAATCAAGCCACAGTTTTCCCTTCTGTACATAAGGATGATAATATTCAGTTTGATGACCTCACTGGCTTGCTATGAGGATCAAATATAATACTCACAAATATTTATAGATACAAACAAAACTGAATTATCTCAAATCTCCTTAGAACTGACTAAGTTTTCCAAGGTCATAGCAAGAAACTTGTGTTTTAACATATTTTAAAAAAAGATAATTTGTGGGGGAGAAAGTTCTCAGAGAGGGCTCCCCTCATCTGCCTACTTACTTGGATTCCTGCCTTTTCCTCTTTTTGTGATGCATTCTTTTTTCTTCATAGAGATGATCACAATTTGTAGTAATAGATTTACTTGTGTACTTACCCATTTTATATTTTACAAGTCTATAGGACTGATGAGAGTAAAATTGCCTGTGACTCTGACTACTGAATAAATAGTATCTGTGAGCCTAAAAGATGAGTACCTAATACATTCTTGTGGAATGATAAAATAACCCTGGACCAGTGGGTCTCCAATTTCAATGTGAATAAGAATCATAGAATCTGTAAAGAATACAGAATCTAAATTTTAATCTGGGAGATTTTTGATTTTATGGTCTGGTCTGGGGCCTGGGAATCTGCATTTGCCAATCTCCCTCTCCCCTCCATGGTTCTAATGTGAATGATGGACAGATCTCTGCTTGGTAAATAATGACATGGTGGTACATTTCATGCATTTTGTGTGATAGTCACTGCTGCCTTCAGTGACTTGGAAAGAATTAGAACTGGTTTCTTGATATAAC
This sequence comes from Eptesicus fuscus, assembly GCF_027574615.1. Classification (NCBI taxonomy): domain Eukaryota; kingdom Metazoa; phylum Chordata; class Mammalia; order Chiroptera; family Vespertilionidae; genus Eptesicus; species Eptesicus fuscus. The sequence continues at coordinate 85,531,295 of NC_072475.1, read as the reverse complement.
CAGAGAGGATCTCTTCTGGAAATGCACACTGTGAGAAGGCAGGTTAGTATTTAATTTGTCTCAGAAAATGGCAATTACAATTCATACTTTTGAAAGAATAGAAACTAAGGCTACTTAAAGTCTCAGTTTGTCAGACCACAGCAATGCTGTGTCTTTGGGCATTGGATGCCTGCCTGAAGCACTTGCCCAGCGCTAATTACAGAGCACCTGACCTTTTATCCATAGTCTGTTTAGCTGCACAAAAACTTGCATACCTCGATGAATGGTTTGCACTCTTTCCAGCAGCTCCAGGAGAGAGGAAATTCCTTTTATTAAATTGGGCTATTATTTTTCATTTTAAGCTTCAATAGAGACCCAGAAACAGGTGCCAGTTTCTCTTCTTCCTCTAGGCCTAAAGAAACCAGAATAACTGCTACTGAGAAAAGAAAGCAGATAAGGCCTCAGCAGCACTGCTATTAACTTGCTTCTACCAGAAGCAGACGTTAATGACCAAATAGTACAGCCCCAAACTGAAAACAGCTTAATCACTGCTGTGGCTTTTGTTGATTACCTGTTAATCCTTTCTGCTGGTTCTTGTGTCTGGAAATCTCTCTGTATTTCCATGTCTGTACCTATCTCTATCTCTATTTCTATATCTATCTCCTCTCTATCTCTATCTCTATCTCCTCTCTATCTCTATCTCTATCTCTATCTCTATCTCTATCTCTATCTCTATCTCTATCTCTATCTCTATCTCTATCATCTCTATCTCTATCTCTATCTCTATCTCTATCTCTATCTCTATCTCTATCTCTATCTCTATTTCTATCTCTCTATTTCTATCTCTATCTCCTCTCTATCTCTATCCACATGCATGACTATATATCTATACCTACTTCTATTTTAACAGTTGGGTTTGTTTACTTTTAAAATTATTGACATTACCTCATTAGAGATGATCCTGCGCAGGGCATTTTGCTTTCCCAAGGCCATGGTTGGCAACAGAGGCACTGCAACCACTCACATTAGATTTGTGAGGTCTGATCATTTCCTAATACTAGGCATGGCTCTGTATTCCCATCTCCACCCAAGGTTTACAAGGGTAATTTTTCCAAAGCAAGACACAACAAAATAAAAAAAATTCAGGCATTTACCTGAATAATCTGCTTTAAAATTTATTTTATTCTATAAAAGGAATATTTTTGTTTTTCAAACTTAAGTTGGTTTGCTTAAATTTCTACAGTCTTGATAAGGAGACCATTAGAGGAAACTGGGAACTGCAATTAAATGGATGGTTAAAATATTCTGTGGGACTAGAAACATACCCTGCCTTCCCATGGCTTTGATTGTGGTACTTGGGAATGGCTGAGTGGGTTAATGGCCATAAGACAGGAGACCGCTAAGGGTAATAATAACCCGAAGCTGGAAAGTGAAAGGTCCGAGTGGGCCGGGTTCGTGCACCTATGACATGAGGCCATAATGTATCGAAAGAGATTTTATTACAGGTACCTGAGCACAGGTGGGCTGAGTCTGACAAAACGGAGTCGGCAAAGAGAGCAGGGAGAGATAGGTTTTTATTAATTTTTGCTGGCTGTAAGCCACTTTGCTGACCTAAGGGTCTGGTCTGTCCTTGGTTCCTCCCAGCGTCAGATAGCTAGTGGTTATCTGGGCTACGTGGTGCTCAAGGTTGCAAGCTTCCTGCAAGATATCTGCTAAGCACAATAAGTTTTTTCTCTGCCCCGTTTTATTATCTTTAACCCTTTCAGAAAGTATTTTAAAATATGTGAGAATAAGAATACTGAGACTGAAGGTAAACTGTTGAGAAGGTAAAGCAACTCCCAAATTGTAAATGACCAAAGATGGTTGGATTGACTTTCTCAGTGGGCATATTCTAGGGAAGTACAGTCAACAGTTTTCTTTTGGCTCAAAAAATTTATCCCGACTGTCAAAAAACAGGGGAAGTAAACTCACATTCCTATGGGGCCAAGGAATGAGAAATATAAATAAGCAAAGTAGCCTGGATATAACCAATATTTCTGCAATCAATTGTTCTTTTTTGACTAAATTTTGTCTTCTTACATTTGCTAGAAATATGAACACAAAAATATTTCACTTTTTCATAATATATGTATATATATAAAGGTAATATGCAAATTAGGCTGGGATGCCATAACAGTCACGACCTGTCAGGAGGAGGCTGCGTGTGCAGGTGAGGCCCAGAGCAGAGTTGGAGACAGAGACAGGGGGCCTGCCTGAGCCGGCGCAGGAGCTCGGGTGGCCCCAGAGCGGACAAAGGCAGGGGCCCTGCTCCAGCTGCAGCGCACCAGCAGTCCCGTCTCTGCGCATGAGCTGCACAGGAAACACCTTTTTTGACTGCTCGTTGGATAAGCTCGCAGTACGCCACTCACAGTGTTATTGGTAACTTGGGTAATAAGAATCCAAGAAGGTGATCTAGGGTTTTTCCACTTCACTCCTGGAGGAAAAAATGAAGGTCCCCTGCTGGAGGGGCTAAGAAATGTCATATCCTGCCCTAGCCAGTTTGACTCAGTGGATAGAGCATCGGCCTGTGGACCACAGGGTCTGGGTTCGATTCTGATCAAGGGCATATACCTAGGTTGCAGGCTCCTCCCTGGCCAAGGCCCAGGTCAGGGCTCATGCAGGAGGCAACCAATTGAAGTGTCCCTCTCACTTTGATGTTTCTCCCTGTCTTTCCCTTTCTCTTACACGCTCTCTAAAAATCAATGGAAACATATCCTCAGGTGAGGAAAAAAAAAAAAAGAAAGAAAGAAAGAAGAAAGAAAGAAAGAAAGAAAGGAAGAAAGAAAGGTCATATCCTATGAAAGACACATCTTGAAAATGCCTAAAGAAAGTTGTCATTTTTTCCTGGTGAAGGGACTGGAGTCTGTGTTGATGAAAACACCTTGGTGGCTGCAGTGGCTGGTAGTGGCAGCAGCAGCGGGGTGATGGGGGTGGCACCTTCCCCTGATCATTGTGGTCGCTTCCCGCAGAGGGAGGCCAGACTGTGGCTTAGGCCCGCTCCACGCAGGGAGCGGGCCTAAGCTATCAGTAAGTCATCCTCTGAGGGCTCCCAGACTGTGAGAGGGGGCAGGCTGGGCTGAGGGTCCCCCCCATGCACGAATTTCATGCACTGGGCCTTTAGTTTAACCATAAGAAAATAAATGGTCTAAGTGAGATGGTAGATGGAAACTGGACATACAGCCCTAGGGAGCCCAAGCAGATAGAGGTGGTGACTGGAGTTCCTAGGTCCCTTCTAAATAGACACTCTGCTGCCTCGCTAGAGGTTGCCATGTGGGAATGTGGGCACAGACCTGCCAGTTATTGTCTTTTTAAGAGAAGCTAGAGAACTGAATTTTTAGATGGAAACTCCCAATTTTTAAATTGTGGCTGCTAATTCAACTTTTCATGCAGTATTTTTCTCGTATAGATATTCATCACTTCAACAGTTACATAGCTATCTCAGCATCCTCTGTTTTTAGCCTAGAGCAAGCTTTCCAGAGGCAGAGAGTAGGGTGTGATTTATGTTGCCTTACGCCCTGGAAGAAAGTTTCCTAGTGAGTTGATAAACTCTGTTTTCTTTTACCTAGAGCTTAATTATTTTTCCTTTGCAATTGGCTTTTGAAAATTTCCCTTATATGCATCATTTGAGGAATGCAAGAAGCATAGCAGTAAGGCTTATTACAAATAGATTTCAATATCCCTGTGTCAAATCACTGTCCCCCAAACATAAAATGTATGTGACAATAAGTGACCACTAGTCATGCACAGCGATACTCTTTAGAAAAGAGTTCTGCTCTGGTGACATGTGGAAGATTTTCAACACTGTAATTTTGGAGCAAAATAGGAATTATAAGGATGATAATCTTTTACCAAACCACCATTTATAGAAGTGAAAGAAACTTGAATAAACAAAACACGAAATGAAATAACAAAAAACAAACAAGCAATTCACAAGTATTCTCAAAAAAGACTAAATAACAGTGGGGCAAGCCACGGTGTTATGGTTCTGAAGGTTATTTGGGTGTATAATCAAGGGTTATATTTTATAATAAAAACAATGTGTTCTTGAGAAAATACAGAATTTTAAAAATCATATATAATGAGTATTTTAGGAAAGTCTCAAACAGCTTTAGATTCTATTCTGGTATTTAGGGAAAACTTTCAAATTTCAACAGTTTCTTTGAGGGAGAGTAAGCTTTCATATTTTATGGTTACTTTTCCTGTATTCAGAACATAACTTTTTTCTGTTACTGATAAAATTCAGTGATGGCAAAGCAGTTTTATGCTATGAATCTTATTTATGGTACATCCCCAACAGGTTAATAAGAAGCTTTCCTAAAATGTTGCTGCTTTCAAGAATCATTAAAATCCATTCTTTACCTTCTGGATTAGAAATATGATTGTCATCTGATTTAGTGAAACATGCAATCATCCTCCTCCACCCCCTGCGCTATCATCTCTCCACCTAATCAAAAGAAGTAGCCCATCTACTCCTTACCCATCGGGACCCTTTCACAAATTGCCTATGTTCCAATGATCTATGGCTGCATACAAACCACCTCAAACCTAGTGGTTTAAAGCAATAAGACATATTTATTTTTCTTATGAATCTGTATTGTTCATTGCTCTAAAGAGATAACTCATCTCTGCTCCATGAAGGATTTCTTGGAGGTATATATGAGGGCTGAGGGTCCACCTTCAAGTGACTCTTTTATATGGTTGGGAACATGATTCTCATTCTTGGCTGGAGCTGAGCCTGGATTTCCTGTCATAAGATTGCGTTTCCTTGCAACATGGTGGCTGTGCTCTAGACAGTGGTCGGCAAACTGCAGCTCATGAGCCACATGCGGCTCGCGAGCCGTGGTTTGCCGCTCTGCTGGCTAATGAGTTTGCCTACCACTGCTCTAGGAGCAGACAGACACAGGGAGTTCAAGATACCAATGTAAGCTCTTGCCTCGTGTTCTATTGGTCATGTAGTCACAAAACCCATCCAAAGGGAGGGTACATAGACTGCACCTCTTGGTGAGTGTCAAAGAAAAGAAATGTGTATGTTTGCCTATCTTTTTTATTTGATCTTCTGCAACTATCAGCCCTCATCATTTCTAGTCCCAGACTCCAGATTCCAAACACATAACAATCCTGGATTATAACCACAATAGACAAATTTAATTTTACCAAGCAAGACAAAACAAAATAAAAAATTAATATTTACATGATTAATTTGCTTGAAAATTTATTTTATCAAATAACAGAAAGATATTTCTTTTCGTAACTTAAGCTGGATTGCTGTCCTCCTTTATTTGGCTCTTATATGTAGTCTTCTTGGACTGCTCTTTCTTTCCCAACCTGAACCCAGAATGCCATTCACCTGGTAAAATGTAATCCTATCTCATGAATCAACTAATGTATTTTCTTCCTCTATGAGGTCTTTCCCGACTCACCTCAGGGAATAACTACATTTGGCACTCCTTACCTACAGATTTCCAAATCTATGGATTCAAACAACTACCAGTTGTAAATTTTTGGGAAAAAAATGTTATGTTGCTGATGTGTACCATATAGTTAGGCCTAAATGGTTGAGTCTGTACTGAACATCTACAGACTTTTTTTTGGTCATTATTTTCTAAAGAATGTAGTAAAAAAACTGTTTACATAGGATTTACACTAATAAAAGAGAAACATGCAAATTGACCGTCCCTCCGCTACGCCCACCACCCAATCAGAGCGAGTATGCAAATTAACCCCACAAAGATGGCATGGAGTGAAGACTGGAGACAAGCACTGTAGAAGGGAATGAGCTGGGGCACTCGGCAGCGGAGATGGGAGCAGAGCCAAGGCAGCGGAGATGGAAGCAGAGCTGAGGCAGCAGAGACAGGAGTGAAGCCCACCTCGCCGGGCTTTGTTCCCTTCTCTGCTTTGCTCTGGCCACAGGAAGCCCTATTCTTGCAGGAATCTTCATGCAATGGGCCTCTAGTCTATATATATAAAACCCTAATATGCAAATAGACTGAATGGCAGAACAACTGAACAACCAGTCGCTATGATGTGCACTGACCACCAGGGGGTGCGTGCAGAACATGGCAGGCATTGGCAGCATGCAGCAGAGTTCAGATCATGATGGACATCGGCCATGGCAAGATTGTGGAGCAGGTGAGAGGAGGCGCCAGGCCAAGTCAGGGTGCCTGTCACTGTCATTGGGGTGAGCCTCTGATGGTTACTGAAAATCCTTTGCTCCCACACCACTCACACTCGCTGCCGGTGCCTAGTACTGGCCCTGATCTCTAAGCACCATCAGTGGGTGTGAGTGGTGGCTGCCGGCCCCAATCACCTCTCAAGGCTTCTCCACCTCCTCTTGCTCCTGAAGGGTGATTGGGGCCAGCAGCCGCTGCTTGCACTCGCTGCTGGCAACAGCCCTGCTCACACCTGCTGCCAGTGACGGAGCCGCCACTCACATTGCTGCTGGTACCCAGTGCCAGTCCCAATTGCTCAGTGCTGTCAGTGGGTGCAAGCGGTGGCTGCTGGCCCAAATTGCCCCGAGGGCTTCTCCACCTCCCCCTGCTCCTGAGGGGCGATTGGGGCAGCAGCCGCTGCTCATACCCACTGATGGCATTGTTCCCGCTTGCACCTGCTGCTGGCACAGGCCCCAATTGCTCCGTGCTGTCAGTGAGTGCAAGCGGGGCCAGCGCTGCCAGCCTGTGGGAGCAATGGCAGCAGGAGCGGGGCTTCCAGTAGAGAGGGGACTGGGAGCCATAGTGGGAGGGGCTGGGCGAGGGTGAAGAGGATGGGCTGAGACCCGCCCCTGTGCCCTCCACATTCTCATGGCCCACAGTTCCTTTCAAGATGCATGAATTCATGCACTGGGTTCCTAGTTACATATAAAAGCACTTCAAATATACAGAATGCTAGTGAAATGCATAATTTTAAAAATCAGTTAAGTATTTATTAAATGCCTATGGTACTATATGGAAGAATTGAGCCAAAGAGATGAATATGACTTCTGTATTCCTTTTTGTCCAAGTAGTTATTGATTTAAGAGCAATTTTTTTTTTTTTGCAAATTGCCATGGTGCTGAGTGACTTTAGCCCCATCCTCCAGCTTTTTTGAGATATAATAGGCATATAACATTGTGTAAGTTTAAGATATACAATGTGATATCTGCTACACATATACAGTATGTTGAGTAATGATTGCCTCAGTAAAGCTAGTTAATATCTCTATCACTTCACAAAATTACTTTTGTGTGTGTGGTGATAACAGTTAAGATCTACTCTCTAAGCAACTTTTAGTACGTAACACAGTATTGTTAACTATAGACACCATGTTGCACATTAGATTCCAAGAAGTTATTCATCTTATAACTGGAAGTTTTTTTTCTTTGATCAATATTTCCCTATTTCCTGCACTCCCTTACCCCTGGCAACCACTATTCTACTTTCCATTTCCATGAATCCAGCTTTCTTAGACTCCACGTATAAGTGAGATCATACAGTATTTGACTTTCTTTTCTTACAGAATACACGTTGAAAGTTACCATCAATAGAAAGCTAATTTTCTTCTTGTAGAATGCTTCCTCAAATTGTCAAGTGCTGATTTGAGGACAAGTATTATTCAAGGAGCTAAATTTTTATATTGTTTCACTCCCCATTTTACTGAGGTTTTGGAGTTTTAAAATACCTCTCACAGAAGCAAACATTTGAAAAGGTAATTAAAATCCAGATTCTTAAATTTGTCCTGTTGTACAGCTATCATAAGAAAGCAGAGCCCTGGCTGGGTGGTTCAGCTGGTTGGAGTGTCATCTCACATGCCAAAGGGTCGTGGGTTCAATTTCTAGTCAGGATACATACCTGGGATATGGGTTTGATCCCAAGTTGGGGCGTGTGCAGTGGTTGGGGGACAGGGGGCAGTCGAGGGTGGCCAATCGATGTTTTTCTCTCACATGGCTGTTTCTCTCTCTCTCCTTCCCATCTCTCAAAAATTAAAGAAAAGATATCCTCAGGTGAGGATTAAAAAAAATCAGAGCATGCTATGCTATTGTAAACCTATAGTTGTTGCCAACATTTATAGGAGAACAATTGGTTTTGCCAGTTCTGAAATGTCCACAGAAAGAAGTTTAATATATATTTGCCATGTAGTTTGAAAAGAATATTTGAAAATATCTGTTCTTTTGATGGTCTTTCTGGTGATATTGAACATACAGGCCAGTTTTCTTAGTCTAAGGTGATGTTGCTTTATTCAAAGGTTAAGTAGCTTCTTTTCTTATGTGAAAAAAAAAAGGGAAACATTTTCAGAGAAATGAAAGACCTGACTGGCCATGGGGCTAAGATTAGGGGAGGAAAGTGCCAACATAGATAGCCTGCCACAGACTAAAGATGTTTTGCTGCCAAGGCAGGCAAATCCATAAAGAAAAGCTTGGAGCTCAGAATGCACAAGCACAACATAAGGAGACATACAGTAATTTAATTATGTGAGAGAACATCTAAGTGAGAGGGTGTTTGCAGTGAGTGCAGGGGGAAGCTTCGATAATAGAGCCAGGCAGTTGCAGAGAGTGTTATGTGTTGGTGTGCAGTATACAGGAGTGGAAGAGAGTTCAGGCACAGATCAAAAAAGGAAACATTGTGATGTGACACTGCTAAAAAAAAGGAAAGGTGATTCTGTAAGAGGATACAATCAGGGCTGTGAAGTCCTAGTTATAGAACAAAGGGGAAATGCATAAATCCAAAAGGAATGAATAAATTCTCAGCAATATTCATGCAAAAAAATAGTAAAGGAATCCTATATAATAAAAAGGTAATATGCAAATTGACCATCACTCCAAAACACAAGATGGCCACCCCATGTGGTCAAAGAAGGCCGCCCCCATGTGGACACAAGATGGCCACCACAAGATGGCTGGCAGGAGAGGGCAGTTGTGGACGATCAGGCCAGCAGGGGAGGGCAGTTAGGGGGGACCAGGCTTGCAAGGGAGGGCAGTTACGGACAATTGGGCCAGCAGGGGAGTAGTTAGGTGTCGATCAGGCTGGCAGGGGAGTGGTTAGGGGGTGATTAGGCTGGCAGGCAGAAGCAGTTAGGGGCAATCAGGCAGGCAGGCAGGCGAGTGGTTGGGAGTTCTGGATTGTGAGAGAGATGTCTGACTGCCCGTTTAGGCCTGGTGGGATCGGGCCTATATGGGCAGGCAGACATCCCTCGAGCGGTTCAAGATTGGAGTGGTGCAGGCTGGGCTCAGGGACATACACCCGCCCCCCCCCCAGCATGAATTTCGTGCACCGGGCCTCTAGTCCTATATAATAAAAGCCTAATATTCAAAGTGTCCCCTTGGGAGGTCGTTCGACCGGGAGTTCAACCAGAAGACTGGGAATTTGACAGTTCACTATGACATGTGCTGACCATCAGGGGATGGTGCAGAACATGGCCGGTGTCAGCAATGCAGTGGTAGCAGTGTGCGGCAGTGAAGGTACTGCTGGCCCCGATGGGCCCCAATGAGAGTGGGACTGCAGCAGGATGGTGGAGCAGGTGAGTGGGAGGCACCAGTCCAAGGTGGGTGTGCGTGGAGGCCTAATTGCACCACCAATAGCCCTACAGATGGTGACCAGCTGTTGTGGTGGGGGCGGGGCCACCACCTGGCTCCCAGGCGCTTAGGGAGCCAGGTGGGGCGCCCGGCCTTGACCGATCACCCCATAAGCAGGATGGTGGAGCAGGTGAGGGGGCAGCTCCAGGCCAAGGCAGGATGTCAGGTGCGGCTGCAGGGCTGCGAGGCTGGGGGCGCGAGCCACCCGAGGGACCCCACCCATGCACAATTCATGCACTGGGCCTCTAGTGAATATCTATAATAAGAAAAGCATAATATGCTAATTAGACTGGACTGCCAAACGGCCTTCCAGACGTCCTTTCGGACATTCTTCTGGATGACCTTCCGGACTAAGTCAGGGCTGCGAGGGCTGAGGCAAGCCACCACGGCTGCGAGGACCGAGCCCCTGGCATGAATTTCATGTACTGGGCCTCTAGTATAAAGAATAAAGACTATAGTTCTCTGATGTGGTCAAAAGACTCCTTCTTTATGAAGGGAATATTGTTTTGAGTATCCCTTATATGCCTGGCAATTAATACATATCAAAGATGTTTCTTATATTAAAGTCTGTTTTAAACTCACAATATAATTGTGTTTGGGGAACTTATTATTTTTCTTAAGTAAAAAATTTACTAATTCAGTAGATACCTATTGTACAATTGATGTTCTCAAAGAAATTTTAAGTGCTTTACCATTTTTCAGATATGTTTATGTATATTCAAATCTCATTGGTTCAACAAAGTGCCTGGTTACTACTGAGATGGGCAAAACAGTATCTGAATTTACTTTTCTGTGCTCCTAGCTGATACAGAGAAGGGGAAAATAATGAATTGTCAACCCTAAAGAGCATCATTGTGCTTATTACTAACAGTTGTACATATTTGAGCAGAAAAAAATACATTTAAGTGATGATTCCTAGCAGAGTTTAGAAGTCAACTTACCCTTTCTCACTTTAATTTAGAGTTTTTAAATTCCTAAGTGAACCATGGTAGGGCAGACACTGTCACTGCACATTCATTTATTTTTTTTCCCCACATGGAAAGCACCCTTAAATTTCATAGGTGAAGATCAAAAGGAGATAAGCAAAGAGGATGTGACTGACAGTGATGAGAAATCACCTAAAATCAGTTTGCCCATCTGAGCTAAGCCTCTCCCTCAACTTGATCACTCAAGTTGGCATGAGGAAAGAAACTAAAGGCAGAGCTGATAGGTCTATGCATAGTGCCTCTCAGGCCCTGCCTGCTGCCCATCGCCACGTTATAGGATTGATGCTATTTAGCCAGGTCCTCCTAGTGAAGCACAGTAACCTCCATCTTGTATAAAAAACTGCTGTTTGAAACTCTCTGCTGTTGTTAGATAGTCCCTAGTCCTGTAAACCCTGTCATTGTAAACTCTGTCACTTTAAGACAGTCTCTTATTCTATAAAATGACTTTGTTTTTAGTTCAAATAATAGAAAAAGATAAACTTAACTGTCTGACCTTGCAAGCTAGCCATCTAACATAATGGACTGATACTGATAATAATTCCTATATTCTTATGCCAAATGTTTGTTCTCTATGTATCCAAGATTACAAACTGTCTATAACCATAACTCACACAGAGCCCTTTGTAAAACCTGCAGACAAAGAAGCTCAAAAGGTATAAATACAAAAAACTTCCTGTGTGACTTCACTCAGAGATTTGGAAGAGACACCTTCTTCTGGGCTGCGCGCAATAAACGACTCGTAATTAATTGGGTCATTAAGGTGTCTTGTATCTTGCTCATTGTTTAACGATACAACACTAGAAGCTTATTTTGCATTTCCCTGTGTTTCAGCTTCCTCAGCACCAAACTGTCCTGAAATAGTCCTCAAGTGAAAGACTACCTGGAGATGAGTACAGTTCTCAACAACCTTAAACAATTTTTCAAAAAGACTTCCATGGAATAATAGGGGAAATAATAAGGTTCTCAAAAGCCTTTTCAATCCTTTTTTGAAATAAGAGTAGAACTTTACATTTTTTTCCTTAAAATTTCAATCACATTGAGAAAGAGATTGAAAATTGTTTTATATTTCTGATTTGACTGTAAGATCTTCTCTTGATTTTGTCTGTGGCAAGTGATGTTCAAATCCACTTATGTATGCTTATGAAACATCTTATAAAATAGAAAGGATGTTGAATTTTGTTATGCTTGTTTTAAGTTTTCTTGAATCAGACTTTCCATTTCTGTTTGATACTACTCCTTGGAAGTTCTATTTTATAAAAAAAGAGTTCTGGTATAAGAGAGACAATTTTAGTGAATCATCATTAAAGTTAAGGGAAGAGGAATCAGAAATTTGTTTTTTTCATCTATTACCTACCTCATTCTTTGTATACTTTTTCTGTTATTGATTGAATTATCTTCTAAATTCATTGATTCATACAAATACAGTATTCTCAGATTCCTATGTCCTTGAGAAGCAAATTGAATTAAATCTTAACAGCATTAGTCTCCAAAGTCATGTGCACTCACCCATGATACAGTGGGAAGTAAATGAAGCCATTAGAACTTATTTTTAAATTGTTTTGTAATTCTCAAAAATGTTTGTATATATTTAATATTATATCATATCAATACTATTACTTTTATAAAATACATGGACAAATATATTCATTATTTATATTTAAAATATATATTGGATAAATATATTTTATATTTAACATATATACATATAAAGAGAACATATATTCTATGCATTTATGTATATAGGGTATATATTTTAGAGCTACATCATCCATTAGAGTAGCCTTTAGCCAGAGATGCTGTTGCATACTTAAAATGTAGCTATATGACATGTTAAAATAAGAATATTATGGATGTATTTGGTTATATTGAATATACTATTAAAACCTATTTTTACCTATTTATTTTTACTTTAAAGATATGTGCTATACAATTTAAAATTATATATATGGTGGATATATTTTTATTGGAAAGAGCTTTTAAAAATATTGTTTAGACAAAGATATTCTCTATATTACAAATATATAAAATACACACTGGGAGATGTTTTAAAAATTTTATAGAAATAGTCCTACATGATATAATCACTATTCTACAGTACTATAAAATGTAGTCCATTAAAATATTAATGGAAATAGCTTATTAATTGAAGATGATTTAGTCATTATTTAGAAATAGTGTGTTAATTAACCTATGTATTTACTAGAGGCCTGGTGCACAAAATTCGTGCATGGGGGGGTCCCCTCAGCCCAGCCTGCACCCTCTCCAATCCAGGACCCCTCGGGAGATGTCTCACAGGGATCGGGCCTAAACCAGCAGTCAGACATCCCTCTCACAATCTGGGACCACTGTTTCCTAACTGCTCACCTGCCTGCCTGCCTGATCATCCCTAACTGCCCCTCCTATGGTCTGGTAACCCTCAACTTCCCCCCCTGCCATCCTGGTCACCCCTAACTGCCCCCCCCCACCAGCAGCTTGTTCGCCCCTAACTCCCCCCACCACTGGCCTGGTTGCCCCTTACTGCCCCTCCCCCTGCCAGCCTGGTCACCCCCACCTGCCACCCCCACCAGCCTGGTTGCCCCTCACTTCCCCCCTCTGCTGGCCTGGTCACCCCTCACTGCCCCCCCCCCCCTGCTGGTCTGGTTGCCCCACACAGCCTATTGTTCAGTTGGTTGGTCATCCCTCACTAACCCCCCTGCAGGCCTGGTCTCCCCACGCAGCCCTCTGTTCAGTTGTTTGGTCATCCCTCACTAACCCCCCTGCATGCCTGGTCTCCCCACGCAGCCCTCTGTTCAGTTGTTTGGTCATCCCTCACTAACACCCCTGCCTGCCTGGTTGCCCCACGCAGCCTATTTGGTCGTCCGTTTGGTTGTTTCGGTTGCAACGGTCACTTAGGCTTATATATATATATATGGTTATTTTACTTGACACATTATATTCTCTCCAACTTCCCATTTCTGAGAGTTGCCCTCTCTGACTCTCTCAGCTTTGTGAGTGTGGTTTTTTGGAAGCTTCCTTATTAATTTTCTTCTAGCCACAAATAAATGCACCTGATCCAAATTAGATTGATCAGCATCTTTCTGAATTCTGAAATTGAGTCAGAGAATCCTACTCTGTCATATTAGTCAGCATCCTATATATAAAAAGGCAGTGACTGTGATGATTGAAATGACCACTTGTATGGTCACCATGAGGTGCATTGAGCACCTCTCGGTCCCTTCCCCCCACCCCCCGGCCCACAGTCTCCAATCACAGCTTGGCAAACGGGGAACCACAGGGAACCCAGGTGAGCAGCAGCAGGGTAGGACTGGCAAGCTGGGCGGAAAGGTTGACCTCTTGGTCCCTCCCCCAGCCCTCAGGCTCCAATCACAGCTTGGCAAACGGGGAACCACGCAAACCCAGGTGAGTGACAGCAGGGCGGAACAGTGACATCTTGGTCCCTCCCCTCGGCCCACAGGCTCTGGGGAACGGGAGCCATGCTGCAATCAGGGAACCATGAAGAACCAAGGGTGGTGTCGGGGACTGGCGAGCAGGCAGAAGATGGCCTAGGGACCCTAACCACACACTATTTTGTGTGCACTGGGCCTCTAGTAATAACATAAGAAGCTCTAGAGCATGTAGTAGGATGAGTTATGTCCTGTGGAGAGAGCCAGGCTGCTTTACTAGACTCCAATGAAGAATGAAAGAAGCAGAGATATGTAGAGAATACCTTTTTTTCCCCCCTGCATTTTCTACCCATTAGGTTGAATGTCACAGAGTTCTAATAACACATTTTGAGTTTCTGTCACTTGAAATAATTTTTCTTAAACTAATATACTCATCAGGAGCACAGAGAAACATCATTTTACTAATGGTTTATCTCTTAGGTGCTTTAAATATAGTGGTGCTTTAAATATTAGACTAAAAGTTTCAGTCTAATTCCTAATTTAGAAGAAAAAGAACACAGAAATTTGATTTTAATCTTTTAAAAAATAGTTTTTTTTTCTGATATATAAGGAAAATATATGTTGATTAGATGTATAAAATGCAGGAAAATGTAAATAAGTAATTAAACATCACCAGATATCCCATTATTCCAAAAGCTTTGTTAACAGAGTATTTTATTGCATAAATGATTTTTGTACATTTACAATCTAGGTATCTATTTTTTTTACAAAATTTATGCAATACTAGAGAGTCAATATTCTATTTAGTATTTTTTATCTGTTTAAAATTGTATCATTAGAATTTTATTATTACACTAGAGGCCTGGTGCACGGATTCATGCACTGGTGGGGGGGCGTGGCCTGCAGGGATAGTCCCGCTGTGGAAGCAGCTGAGTGGTGCTCCCACTGTGGGAGCTCACTGACCACCAGGGAAAGCTCCTGTATTGACTGTCTGCCCCCTGGTGGTCAGTGTGCATCATAACAACTGGTTGACTGGTCATTCTGGTCATTCCGCCGTTTGGTTGCTGGGCTTTTATGTATGTAGATTAAAACTTTATCCAGCCCTAGCTGGTTTGGCTCAGTGGATAGAGCGTCGGCCTGCGGACTCAAGGGTCCCAGGTTCGATTCCGGTCAAGGGCATGTACCTTGGTTGCGGGCACATCCCCAGTAAGGGGTGTGCAGGAGGCAGCTGATCGATGTTTCTCTCTCATCGATGTTTCTAACTCTCTATCCCTCTCCCTTCCTCTCTGTGAAAAGTCAATAAAATATATATATAAAAAAAAAAAAAAACTTTATCCAAACATGCTTTTTAAGTAACAACATTATTTTTATAATATATATATAGGTGCATTATATTTTATTTTCCAAACCTGTAAGTTCTTTAAGCTTTTTTTTTCAACTTTTACTGGAAAAATAATTCTGAAATGAATACATATTCTCTTGTATAAGTGTTTGACTGGATCTCTGGACATTTCCATAGAATAGATAGTGAGGTACAATATGGATAAAAAAAAGTATGATCATTTTAACATACTGATTTGTGTGGCAAAGTTACTTATGGAAAAGTTTGTAGCAAATTCATATACTCAACAGCAGTGTTTGAGTACACATCTCACTGGAATTTTACTTATATGGGATATATTTTTAAAATTACCTAAATATTACTTTATTTTTATTATTAAACAGGTAATTCAATCAGTTTATGTCGGTACCAACAAAATATTTTCAAATACAACATATTTATAAAATCAAACAACATTTAGATTTTAGAATTTGTGCAAAACACAATCTCAAACAATCAAATAATGCTTAACTGTAAAATATCACAGTGATATGGAAATGAAGGTATTTTAACCTGTAGAGATGAGTTTGCAAAGAATTATATGCAAATCTGTATAAGACATAAAAGTATACTCAAGCAATTGAGAATCACAGTGTCAGAAAAATGTATTAAAGAAGTAGAAAAATAATATAAAGAAGAAGAAAATGAACACCCAATTATGATTTTGAAATATTTAATGTAGATGTGGAGTAAGGAGGGACATCTGAAATTGAGAGTAAGCCAAGCACTGGGAAATATGGAGATAAAAGAAAAAAAATATTCATCATGCTTATTTTTTCTGTCTACCATGCTGCACCACATTTCTTTGATGATTGTCTTAAACTTGTCTTTGCCCTTGTAAACACATTTGAAGAGAATTCTCCAAACTCAAAGAGGTGATAGATAATAAGTGAAGTAATAGGCATCCATAGAGAGTAAGAGGAGGGTTTTACTTTAAACAACTGCTCTCTTGAGAAGCAGGTTTTATTATTTGAAACTAACTTGCCTTTTTCCCCCTTTGATGTGTTGTCAAAAAGTCTTACAAATTAAGATATTGCTTCTCTTTTAGTATTCTAAAACTTTGCTGATGCAAATAAAATGCTCCAAGGTTAATAAGCTAATCTTTTATCACATAGAACTTCATATATATTCTGGGATCATGTTCCAAAATGTGCCTTAAAACACTTCATTAATAATAGCTGATGTCTTTACATCTTAGGTAGGTCAATTATATTTGACATGATGGTTGAATATCATAAAAGGTAGAAAACATTAATCTTCCAAATTTAAGAAACACTTTTTTTTTCTTCTTTTTTTCTTGCTTATGAAGGAGGACATTTGGGATGGGAAATTTGAAATGCATGAAAATATACCACATTTGATTTAAGAGGAAATGCTATGTTTTATATTAAGTATGTGTCTTTTAGAATATAAACTCTAGAGAATAAAAGTGTGCAGTTGCTGCCTAAGCTTAGACTCCCCCAAAGCAGTGCTGAGAACACATTTTGTATGCAGGTGGCTTATTTGGGAACAGGATATCTCAGAGCAGGAATGACTGACAAGGGTATACAATGTGACCTTCTAAGTAGACTAAAAAATGTGTTTTAAAATTCTCTGACTAAAAGGAGGGCATATATCCATCAGCTCCTGACCCCAATGGTCAAGGATATATCCATGGGCAATAACTAATTCATATTTCTATGTTACATGTGTGTGAAGGCTAAATGAGGTCCCATGAGCATCCCACACCATACCAGAAGAGAAACCTTCCTATAGAAAATGGTTGGTGGACATCATGGGTCTGTGGTGAGGTGCAAATAGATTGTACCAGTATAAAACTGGTTGAAGCTGCCACAGTCCTGGTTATCACACCTGGAGTAAGGGCTGAGACTGGGAGGTTTTTTAAATAAGGCACAAGAGATATACACCGAGTGGCCAGATTATTATGACCACCCCATCAGTACTTCGTTGGGCCACCTTTTGCCTTCAATACTGCAGCGATTCTTCTTGGCACTGACTCCACGAGATGTTGAAAGGTGATGTGAGGAATCTGACACCATGCCTGATGAACAGCACTGTCCAGTTCTGTGAGATTTGATGGTTATGGAACCAGCTGCCTGATGGCTCTTTTAACTTCGTCCCACAAATGCTCAATTGGATTGAGATCTGGTGATTGTGGGGGCCACCTAAGCAAGGCAAAGTCTCCCTCATGTTCTTGAAACCACTCCTGCACAATATGAGCACCGTGGCATGGTGCATTGTCTTGCTGGAAGAAGCCATCTCCATTGGGATACGCCATCAACATGATAGGATGAACTTGATCAGCAACGATACTTAGGTATGTTGTGCTATTCAGACGTTATTCCACATGAATTAAAGGGCCCAAATCATGCCAGGAAAACATGCCCTAAACCATAACACTGCCCCCACCAGCTTGAAGGGTTGTACTCATGCATGTGGGGTGCATGCTTTCATGCTGTTTCTGAGAAATTCTCACTCTGCCATCTGCATGATGCAACTGGAAACGTGATTCATCGGACCACATGACTTTTTTCCAATGCTCGACTGTCCAATCTTTGTGTTCCTGTGCAAATTGGAGATGTTTTATCTTGGTAACTGCAAACAGCAAAGTTGTTCGAACAGGCCTTCGGCTTCCATATCCCATATGATGCAGTGTACGGCTAATTTGCCTACAAACATCAGCTGGTCATAATAATCTGGCCAATCAGTGTATATGCATTCCAACACTTGCTGCACACAGATCTATTCATACTCTCTGTAAATCCATGAGATTATTTGAACAAGGTAATGTTCCCAGTGGTACTGCTTTTCCTGAGGTCATAATAGATATTTATTATTTATCTCTTTAAGCATCCATTCTAGATTTATCTCATCTTTAGTCAGAATTTCAACTTGTCTAGGTTGCTTGCCTAGTGAAATGATACTTCAGTCCTAAAGAAGCTGAATCTTTAACTGAATCATTTTATTGTACCACAGTTGCAATTGCTTGTTCACAGTTATTATTAAGCACAGTGAGGAGTGTGTCTAAAAGACAAGAGATGCACCAGAACTCACTTGTCTTTTAGACATACTCCTCATTGCCCATATGTAGTGGCAATCCTAGGTCCTCATAGTAGTCACAGGCAATATTCTCTAATATAGTAACTACTCTTTTTTAATCCTCACCTGAGGACATATTTTTATCAATTTTAAGGGAGGTAGGGAAGAGAGAGAGGGAGAGAGAGACAGAGAGAGAGAGGAGAGAGAGAGAGAGAAAGAGAGAGAGGCTGGCTGCCTCACATAAGTGTCTCTACAGGGGATTCAAAACTCAACCTACATATGTGCCCTCACTGAGAGTTGAAACTGCTGCCTTTTGGTGTACAGGATGATGCTCAACAAACTGAGCCACCCAGCCAAGGAAGTCACTCCTTTTTTGTTATCACTGATAGATCTTTTGACATAGAATCCCGTGATGATAGTCATTGCTTCAAGTTCCGTGGCACCCTTACTGAATTCCCTGGTAGAAGGACCTCCACCAGGAACTCTAATCTAATGTTGTGGGAATTGGAAGCACAAATTCTGAAGTGTGATAATGAGACAATTGAAAATAAGGGCAAATTATATTTCAGCCCCTTGGCTTATGGACCCATGTTTTTCTACTTATTGGGACAAGGCATCAGATTTTCATTTTGGTTCAGCACCCTAACAGTCCGGAGAAAGAAAACCAACCTCACAGGATATTGTCCATAAACTGGCAATTTAGCTGAGCCTTTAACTGGATATAGCATGTTTCTGTTAGATGGAATGTGCTTGGTGGCAAGGTTTATCATAAAATGGAAGAATCCATCACCATGTACCTATTGTTCCAACTTTTTCCCCCCTGCCATAAATATGTCCCTTACCCTTTCAGTTTAACAGAAAATGTGAATGAGCGATGGTGCTGGAAGACATATTTTGGGAAGAAAAGACAGATTCCTGTTCCAGAGTAGATATTATCCTCCATGATATTAAAGGTCAGATGTATTCAAAGTGCCAAAAAGGGGATAGCTGTTCTCCTGAGGGATGCTGCCATATTGAAGGCTCAGTGTCATTTCTGCTGCTGGTAAGGTGGTTATTCAGCAGCAGCAGCAGTGGGCTGATCAGCCTGGTGAGAGGGAACCCATGCTGCTGGGTCCACGGATAGCCTTCTGACCGTCTCCATGGCTCATTTGTCCAGCATTGGGTGGCCAAGGAAAAGGTTGCTGCCATTCCTAGGACATATGATCCTGCCTGTTTGAATGCTTAAGTATGCCCTCTGCAGAGAATACTTTTCTTCTGGGTCTTGTTGAGGACATGCAAATCTACATACAGAGTTGATGACCAAGTGTGTTGCTCACAGGTCTGGTACTAGGTGGTTTTCTCTTCATCATTGTCATTTAGAGCCATTCCTGGACAGGAGTATAGTATAGCAATAATCCATTTGTGGCCAGAATCAGTACCAATCCATCTGTAAACCACATCCAAGCATTTTTCTCCTTAGTCAGCTAGTTCTAAGGCACTTCTCCAGAAAGACCAAATGTCTATCAGTGTTAGCTGAGATGGGGTCTGGGCCTTTTCTTCTTGTAATTCACTTGCATCTTCTGGATCTGCTCAGGAGACATCCTGAATATGTCATTTCTCCCATGCAGCTGCCTGCTGTGTGATGGGGGCAGCCCTAATCCATTGTCACCTAGCACCTCACCATCAGGTCTTAAGTTTCTCTTAATGATCATTAGCACAACAGGAGTTATTTCTCAGGGGCTGTCAGTTCTGTACCAGTGAGGGCATGGCCCAGCTGCAAAATCCTTAGAGTTCATGCAGTGGCTCTGTATTGTGACTTACCAGAGACTCTGCAAAGCCTTTTTTCCCACCCACCATGGATACTTCTACCACCATCACAGCTGCTAGGTCATCGGAGCCGAGTGTCAGAACAGCTTGCAACCAGCTTAGACTTCCTGCAGGACCTTCCATTGCTTTGGAAAGTAATCAAAACTGTCAGTATTGTAAATCACTTAAACATAGATTAAAATAGGATGTTCAAGCTTTCTACAAATGTCAAAGGGACCACCAAGTGATGTGCTTCTTTTTTCAACATAGGGGGTGGACAATGCAGCTACATGTCCTTACCTGAAACAGAATGTCTCAGCATTCTCCTGCTCACTGCACACCTGTAAACGTCACAATATAGGAAAACCTTGAATCATCATGGCATTTATCTTCTACCCTCTGGTGATTCTGTCTTTCCAGATTACTTACTGCTCTTGAGTTCCAATTAGCATTATTTCACATTCTAGTCAACCAATAATGTTGTTCTGCAGAATGTCAAGATGATGAATTCTTTGTGAAACAGGATAGTTCCCTGAGGAGAGAAACTGCGATATGTGAGAAAAGACAGTCAATGCATACTGCTATCTCTCCCATGTAAAAGAGAATTCCTTTCTATCTTCTGTAGTGGCAGCGATTGGAATGTATCCATAGATGAATATCCACATACAAAGAGACTTTGTTGATATGTCTCAGTAAAGAGCTACTTCCAGCACAGAACCAGCTGTGAGTAAAGCTGCCATTTGGTTAAGTTTGTAATAGTCCATCTTCATTTGCTATAATCCATCTGCTTTTTCAGGGACAAAGAAGTGAATTTAAAAAGGGTTTGATGAGAAGTAGCAGTGGTATCTAAAATTCCTCCTGGATAACAATATTGCTTTTGCTCTATAATCTCTTGACAGAGTTTTATGTCAGGCTAAAGTGCTTTTATTTATTCTTTCTAGCCTATGGCTCTTGCACCATAGGTAAAAGAGCTAAGGCGAGGGTATGCCAGCTACTTCATATATAAAGTCAATTCTACACTTAGAGACTGAAGAATTGAATCATCAGTAGGAATTATGGATGATTGTAATTTGGATTTGGGCCAAAATTCTCTTTATCACCTGATCTTTATAAATTTTCTCAGAGCAGTGGTCGGCAAACTCATTTGTCAATAGAGCCAAATATCAACAGTACAACGATTGAAATTTCTTTTGAGAGCCAAATTTTTTAAACTTAAACTTCTTCTAACTCCATTTCTTCAAAATAGACTCACCCAGGCCATGGTATTTTGTGGAAGAGCCACACTCAAGGAGCTGCATGTGGCTCGCGAGCCGCAGTTCACCGACCACAGCCTCAGAGGACCTATGATGCGGTTTTAGGTCCTCTAGTATATGTGTCTTAAAAAACTTTGAGTACTATCTTTTCCTCTGTGTGGGGTCACAGGTATTTTTAGGAAATTAAAGGTATGTTCATCATATATGCTTGTGGAGTCCTTTTCTAAAGAAAATCTAACTTCCTGAATTGCTTTCCTTCAAAATTCATGTTAAAATCCTAACATTCAGTACCTCAAAATGTAACTGTATTTGGAGAGAGGGTCTTTAAAGAAGTAATTGAATTAAAATGAGGACTTTCGATTGGGTCTAATCCAATATGACCAGTACCCTCAAAAAAAGAGGAAATTTGGTCCAGGCCCATGTTTCTCATGGTTAGAGCTTCGGCCTATGCACCGAAGTGTCTCAGGTTCAATCCTCAGGCAAGGGCATGTACCTGGTTTGCAGGTTCAATCTCTGGCCCTGGTTGGGGTGCGTGTGGGAGGCAATCAATTGATGTGTTTCTCTTACATTGATGTCTTTCTCTCTCTTGCTCGCCCTCCCTTCCATTCTCTCTAAAAAAAGTCTATGGAAACAATATCCTCCTTGGGTGAGGATAAAAAAAAAAAAAGAAGAGGAAATTTAGACATAGGCAGATATAAAGTAAAGATCAGTAAAGACATAGGAAGAAGACAGACATCTATAAGCCAAGAGAAGAAGTCTCAGAAGAAACCAAACTTGCAGACTTCTTGTTCTCAGATATCTAGCCTCCAGAATTTTGAGAAAATTATTATTTTTTTTTTGCTTAAACCACTCAGCTTGTAGTACTTTGTAGTGGCAGCCCTAACAAACTATACACTCTTCAATTAATTCACTCTAAGTGGACTGACTTAGATTGGGTATTGGGTGAGGGATTGTGATTTTGCAATATAACAATTCGTCTCAGCCTTCTGATTTCCAGATCTTGAACTTATTGTAACACTATAAACAGTTGTTCATCTATATTGCCTCTTGAAGCACCATAATCTATTAGCCAACCATTACCACTAATTTCTGTGGGTTAAGTTACTTGGCCAAGCTGGCCTTGCACTGACATTTAAATGCTGCACCTGGCCTCTGCCATTCTGAAATTTTTATAATTTCTATTAATACCAGTGAACCTACTAGGAAGCATCTCCTACTGTTATTTCCTGTCTGCAGAGGTCAGACCCACTAAGCTTTTCATATATGCCAGTGCCTCTCTCACTAGTACATTTCTTATTAGCTCTCTAAAGATATGTCCTCTGGGATCTCCCAGGGAAAATAGTCAGGTAGTGGGTTTTCCAATATCCCATAGTAAATTCATTTAAATATATATATTTATAATATATATATATATATTTTTATTTCCTCAAGTCTTCTGATCTCTTTCTCAGTACTATTCTAAGGACATTGCAAAATCTCTATCTCATTTAATACAGACTCATCATTGAATCCAAGCTTCAGATAACCATCCTTTTAGTGCCTTAGGGCAAAAAACCAGGTGCCCTTACTAGTACATTGAACTCTGAGTCACACACTTCTAAACTAATAAATCATTCTCTCTTCAGCCTTATATTTTGCTATATCCCCACACTGATCACTGACCAGTGTGCTGCCCTCAAGAATACTTCCTCATACCTATATTACTCTGGTTTCTGCTGATATATATTAGCATTCCCTGAAATTCCTTCAATGTATAAGAAATTTCATTTCTCTGTTTGGGTTATACTGAGATCTAACCTTGCTTTTAGGCCTGAAAGCAATGAGGAGTTGTGGGTATACATTGTGAAGAGGACACACAAAATGTGGTTAAGCATCTGCCTTAGAAACTTTGCAGAGTAGTCAGGAATGGGAAGGCCATTTTCCTTTATCAGGGTGAGGAAAGCTGCTTCTACTTCCTTGAAGAGTTCAGGGATATCTGCAGATTCAAGATTCTTAGAATTTTCCACCAAAAAGTCTCCACTTTTTTTTAGTAGGGCTCTAGCTCTTACCTAGCAGATCTATCAAGGCCAATCTTGAGCATGATGTTTAGTAGGGTGTATCCTGTGGTTACAGGAGGTGTGGCTCTCCTTAAACACTCTTCTAGAATCCTTCTTTATTTTCAGGAACGCTTTCAGTTAATGGTAAGCCAATTTGAGCCTGTCATTTTTTTTTTTTTCACAGCTTCCAAAGCAATCAATTAAAGGCACTTAAATCCACTCCATAGAATTGTGTCTTGTAATATGATATCCTGGTAGCTACATATACCAACACCTTAACCTTCCATCTGTACCTCATTCTAACCACCATAGGTGAGATTCTTACTAATTGTAGTGCTCTTGTAAGCCAGGTTTGGACCATATATACCATTAGTTGTCTGACTGAAGCTTGATCTGGTTTCCCAAACCCATTCTAAAGATTTGTTATATAGAGTTAACTTAAGTAACAACTGTCTTAATATGGGTACCCAGGAAAGCAGAGCCGGAGACAAAATAATATATTCAGTGTCAGAGTGAGAGATAGGAGAGGAAAACAGGGAATGAGGAAAAGCTAAAATAGAGGTGCATTATTAAGTTGACAGTCACTATGAGGAACTGCAGGTTGATTTCGCTGCACTTTATAAAATGCTTTATGAAATGTGTCTTAAAGTGATCTGCCTGGGGGATGAAAGGAGGAACCATTTATCTTTTGACTTTCATCTCCCATTAGTTTAGGATGGCTCCTGGGCATTCACTCTCCCACACCTCTAGACTGGTCATGCTTAAATGCTGAGCAGGTGTCTGCAGACATCCCACACTGTGGCATTAGAAAAATTCTGAAGACAAGAGATGTGAAGCAGTCACTTAAAGTTGTAGGTATGTGCAGCTTATTAAAGTTCGTGAAGATGGGTCACTGAAATGCAGCTGAAGAAAGAGGTGGGGTCAGGAGCATTTACTTAAAATTGGATTTGTAGGCAATAACTGGCTTTAATGGTAAATGTTACACATTCAAATGCTTTCTTTTTTGAAATTATTATGTATCTGAGGAAGTTTCATAAAATTGGATTTGAGTATAGTATAATCATTTTAGGTTAATTATAAATAATAGAAAGAATTAATAAAGGGAAATAATTCTGCCACTTCCCTGTGTGCAAATTGTGTCAATGGGTTCCCAGTTTGTTGGATATGTCTCATCATAGGCTTTTTTGTCCTTCCAATTTCTGCATTTGCATTTGTCTTTAACTCTATTTGTCAGTGATTTGTTTCTAGTTTATATTACACAACAGAGTGGTGTTGCTGCCAATGAAATATGTTGGACTATATTACTCATAAATATTTTCTTTTTTTTTTTTTTTTTTTTTTTTAAATATTTTTATTGAGGTATTATATGTGTACATATCTTACTATTACCCCCCACCCCACACCCACACATGCCCTCCCCCCCCCAGAGTTTTGCGTCATTGTTTATGCTTATATGCATGCATACAAGTCCTTCGTTTGATTTCATACTCCCCCACCTTTCCCAACTTTCCCCCTGTACTTTGAAAGTCTGTTTGATGCTTTACTGTGTATCTATCTTTTTGTTCACCACTTTATAATGTTCTTTACTATCCCTAAATGAGTGAGATCATGTGTATTTTTCTTTCATTGACTGGCTTATTTCACTTACATAATGTTCTCCAATTCCATCCAGGTTGCTGCAAATGATAATTCCTTCTTTTTTATGGCAGCATAGTATTCCATTGTGTAGATGTACCACAGTTTTCCGATCCAGTCATCTGCTGATGGGCACCTAGGCTGTTTCCAAATCTTAGCTATTGTAAATTGTGCTGCTATGAACATAGTGGTGCATATATCCTTTCTGATTGGTGTTTCTAGTTTCTTCGGATATATTCCCAGGAGTGGGATTACTGGGTCAAATGGGAGTTCCATTTTCAGTTTTTTGAGGAAACTCCATACTGTTCTCCACAGTGGCTGCACCAGTCTGCATTAAGAACTTCTTCACTGACACTGCCCCTAGGGCAATGGAAGCTAAAGAGAAAATTAACAAATGGGACTACATCAAAATAAAAAGCTTTTTTACAGCAAAAGAAACCATCAACAAAACAACAAGAAAGCCCACCGCATGGGAAAACATATTTGCAAATGCTATCACTGATAAAGGTTTAATCTCCAACATCTACAGGCAGCTTATGCAACTTAATAAGAGGAAGATAAATGATCCAATAAAAAAATGGGCAACAGACCTAAACAGAATATTTTCAAAAGAAGACAGATTGAATTGGATCAAAGCTCACTCGAAACTATAGGCATACCTTGTTGTATTGCAGTGTGCTTTACTGAGCTTTGCAGATACTGTAGTTTTTACAAATTGAAGGTTTGTTGTGCGCAAGTCTATCAGTGCTATTTTCCCAACAGCATTTGTTCTGTGTCACATTTTAGTAATTCTTGCAATATTTCAAACTCTTCATTATTATATTTGTTATGGTGATCTGTGATCCATGAACTTTATTTTTCTCTTTTAAAGTTTCTTTTTTTTTTAAAATTTCTTTATTGATTAAGGTATCACATATTTGTCCTCATCCCCCCATTCCCATCCCAAACCCCTCCCCACACATGCCCCCACCCCCCTGTTGTCCGTGACCACTGGTTAGGCTCATATGCATGCATACAAGTCCTTTGGCTGATCTCTCCCCCTAACCCCCACCCTTTCCTACCTTCCTTCTGAGGTTTGGCAGTTTGATCGATGCTTCCCTGTCTCCGGGTCTGTTTTTGTTCATCAGTTTATGTTGTTCATTATTTCCCCTAGATGAGTGAGATCATGTGATACTAGAAATACACTTATAAGAACCGAAAATGAGACAAGCAATAATGGTTTGGTTATGCTGAGAGGCAAATGAATCAGTCTGTAGTGAGTTTCTTTCTGGGCCAACAGTTCTTTTGAGTCCCAATTTCAATGATCTTTGATGTTATTATTGTAAATGTTTTGGGGCTCCACGAATTGTGCCTATATAACACAGCAAATGTAACTGATAAATGTGTGTTCTGACTGCTCTAGTAACGAGCTGCACCCCAGCTCTCTCCCTCTCCTTGGGCCTTCCTATTACCTGAGACACAACAATATTGAAATTAGGCCAATTAATAACCCTACAATGGCCTCTTAGTATTCAAGTGAAGAGTCACACATCTCTAATTTTAAACCAAAGGCTGGAAATGATAAGCTTAGTGAAGAAGGTATGTTGAAAGTCCATATAAGCAGAAAGCTAGGCCTCTTGCACCAAACCATTAGCCAAGTTATGAATGCAAAAACAATGTTGTTGGAGTAATTAAAAGTTCAACTCCAGTGAACATACAAATGATAAGAAAGTGAAACAGCCTAATTGGTGATATGGAGAACATTTTAGTGGTCTGGATCAGGGACAAAAAAGGCACAATATTCTCTAAATCAAAGCTTAATACAGAGAAAGGCCCTAAGACTCATCAACTTAATGAAAGCTAAGAAAGGTAAAGAATCTGCAGAAGAAAAGTTTGAAGCTTGAAAAAGTTTAAGAAAATAAGCCATCTTCATAATATAAAAGTGCAAGGTGAATCAAGTGCTGATGTAGAAGACCTAGCCAAGATAATTAATGGAGGTGGCTACATTAAGTAAAAGATTTTAAATGTAGATAAAACTGCCTCATATGGGAAGAAGATGCCATCTAGGACTTTCATAGCTAGAGAGAAGAAGTCATTGCCTGGTGTCACAGCGTCAAAGGACAGGCTGACTTTCTTGTTGGGGGTGATTGCAGTTGGTGACTTTAAGTTGAAGCTAATGCTCATTTATCATTCTGAAAATGGTGAGGCTCTTAAGAGTTATACTAAATCTACTCTGCCTGTGCCTAACAAATGAAACAGCAAAGCCTGGATGACAGCATATATGTTTACAACATGGTTTCCTAACTATTTAAGCCCACAGTTGAGACTTACTGCTGTCTCTCTCTCTCTCTCTCTCTCTCTCTCTCTTTCTCTCTCTCTCTCTATCTCTCTCTCTCTCTCTCCCCTCTCTCCTTTTCTCTCTCTCACAAAAGATTCCTTTCAAAATATTACTTTCAATTGACAATGCACCTGGTCACTCATGAACTCTGCTGGAAATGTACAATGAGATAAGTGTTGTTTTCATGCCTGCGAACACAGCATACATTCTGCAGACCATGGATCAAGGAGTCATTTTGACTTTCAGGTGTTATTATTTAAGAAATATATTTTGTAAGGCCATCACTGCTGCAGATAGTGATTATTCTGATAGACCTGGGACAACTACATTGAGAACCTTCTGTACAGGACTCACCATTCTAGATGCCATTAAGAATATTTATGATTTATGGAAAGAGGACAAAATATCAACATTAAAAGTCTGGAAGAAGTTGATTCCAACCCTCAGAGAGACTTTGAGAAATTCAAGATTAAATGGAGAAAGTGAGTGCAGATGTGGTCGAAATAGCAAGAAAACTAGAATTAGAAGTGGGACCTGAAGATGTGACTGGATCTCTGCCATCTCATAATAAAACTTGTAACAAATGAGGAGTTGCTTCTTATGTATGAGGAAAGAAAGTGTGGGTTTTTTTGTTTTGTTTTGCAGTGAAATTTCCTGATGAACATTCTGTGAAGATTGTTGAGTGATAACAAAATATTTTGAATATTACATAAACTTAGTTGATAAAGCAGTGGCAGGGTTTGTGAGGATTGACTCCAATTTTGAAAGTTCTACTGTGGGTAAAATGCTATCAAATAACAGCACATGCTACAGAGAAATCATTAGGGAAAGGAAGAGTCCATCAATAAGGCACACTTCGTTGCTGTCTTATTAAAAACTAGAGGCCCTGGTGCACGAAATTCATGCAAGGGTACGGTCCCTAGGCCTGGCCATCTTCCCTGGCTTCTGCCACCCACCCCCGATTTCCTTGTTTGCCATCAGGCGATCGGAGCCTGCTGGCTGAGGGTAGGGACTGAGAGGTTGGCCATTTCCACCCTCTGTGTGTGGGGCGACTGATGGGGTAGGGGCCTTGGCCTGGCACTGCCCACATCTGCTGCCATGCACCCCCGGTTCTCCATTCCCCATTGGGTGATTGGCATCTGCCTGCTGGGGGAAGGGACTGAGAGGTTGGCTGGCAGACCCCAATCAGGTGATCAATGCCTGCAGGCTGGGGGCAGCTCCTGCATTGAGCGTCTGCCCCCTGGTGGTCAGTGCACGTCATAGTGACTGGTGGTTCTGCCATTCGGTCAATTTGCATATTAGCCTTTTATTATATAAGATTGCCACAGATACCCTAACTTTTAGCAGCTGTTACTCTAATCATTCATTAGCCCTCAACTTTGAATCAAGACCTTCCTCTAGCAGAATGATTATGACTTGCCTAAAGTTCAGATGATGGTTAGCAAGACATTATTTTTAAAATAAGGAATATACATTTTTAGACATAAAGCTATTGCATCTTAGTAGACTACACTGGAAACATAAATTTCATATGCATTGGGAAATCAAAAATTTTTTTACTCACTTTCTTATGACATTTGCTTTATTGCAGTATTCTGAAACTGAACCTGCAATATCCTCTACTTATGCCTGTATATGAAAGATGAAGTAACTTCAGGGTTTTGCCAGCTCCTTTTAGAAACACAAATATAGTTGGAGTTGAGATAAGTTTTGAGCTTTTCCCCTTTATTATTTTATGGATCTTTTTTTTTTAAATGATCAAGTGTCAAGTGGGAAATCCTAAGTGATCAAGAATAATGATGATAGCTTGTGTCTTTTTATCATTATTGTTGTTAATGTCTCTGGCACATTGTAGGTATGCAATAGTTGAGTGTTTATTTAAGTTTATTTTTATTATTTGACTTTGCTATTCTAGAAGTTACAGCCTCACCAAAATATCTTCTTTTGTATTTATTATTATCTTATGTTTTCCCTGTGTTTTATCATTGCTAATTTAACTTTACTTAATTTTCTCTAAACCAACTCCTTTTTTCTATGGTAAAAAATTTCCTAGTCTAGTTTTTATATTTATAAGTCAATTAATTACCCTTTTAAAACAAGTTTAGCCCTAGCCAGTTTTGCTCAGTGGATAGAGCGTCAGCCTGCAGACTGAAAGGTCTCAGGTTCGATTCCTGTCAAGAGTGCATGCCTGGGTTGTAGGCTTGATCCCCAGTAGGGGATGTGCAGGAGGCAGCCGATCCATGATTCTCTTTCATCATTGATGTTTCTATCTCTCTCTCCCTCTCCCTTCCTCTTTGAAATCAATAAAAATATATTAAAAAAACAACAACACAGGTTTAAATTTGTTTCTTGTGGCTAAAAACATTATTTCAGATATAGCTCCATTTTTCTCTTATTTCACTTCTTTGGCCCAAAATGACATTATTCTCTACTACTATTTTCTAGAAGTTTCATTGAAGTATAATTATCATACAATAAACCACACACATTTTTTTAAATTAAATTTTTAAAAAGAATTTTTTAAATTGAATTTTTTTTTAGAGAGAGAAAGGGAGAGGGAGATAGAGAAACATCAATGTGTGAGACTGAAACAATGACTGGCTACCTCCTGCACACCAAGCCCACGACCTGGGCATGTGCCCTGACTGGGAATCAAACCAGAACTCTTCCAGTGCATGGGAGGATGCCCAACCACTGAACCACACTGGCCAGGGCCAATAAATCACACATATTTTGTCATATGTACATACTGATAAAAACTGATAAGTTTTGGCATATGTACATGTCAATGAAACCATCGCCATAATCAAGATAATGCACACATTCATCATCTCCGGAAGTTCCCTTGTGCCTCTCTCACCTACCTGCCAGACAACCATTATTTATCTGTCATCTACATTACATTTCTTAGAATTTTGTGTAAATGGAATCATGCATTCTGAATTGACTTTTGTTTGGCTTCTTTCATTCAGTGTCATTACTTTGAGAATCATCCATTTAGTTGTGTAAGTAGTTCGTTCCTTTTTACTGTTGAGTGGTATTCAATTCTGTGGGTATGCCACAAAGTTTATCCATTCACCTGTTGGTGGACATTTGGGTTCTTTCCAGCTTTTGTTTGTTACAAATAAAGCTGATATTGATGTTTTTGAACAGGATTTTGTATGGATAAAATTTGTCCATACAAATTTCATGCATACACATTTACCCATAATTTTGTATGAATTAAATTAATTTTTCTTGGATAAAATTTAAGAGTGGAATGGCTAGAATGTATGCATACTCTTTTACAAACACTGCTTCCCAAAATGGTTATAACCAGTGCATGAGAGATCTGCTTGCTCCACATTCTCAGCAATAGTTGGTATGGTCATGGTAAAATGGTCACCCAGCCCTGGCCGGTGTGGCTCAGTTGGTTGGACATTGATTATCCCATGCACCAAAAGTTTGCTGGTTTGATTTCCAATCAGAGCACATGCCTGGGCTCAATCCCCATTAGGGGGCATGCAGGAGGCAACAGATTGATGTTTCACTCTCACATCAGTTTCTCTCTCTAAAAAAAAAATCAATAAAAATATCTTGAATAAAAATGAAATGGTCACCCAAATAGATCAAGTCTTAATCTAAAACCTGTAAATGTTACCTTATTTGCAAAAAGAATATTTTCAGATGTAATTAAATGAATATTTTGAAATGAGATTACCTTAAATTATCTGGATGGGTCCTAAATGCCATCACAAGTATCTTTATAAGAGAGAAGCAAAGGGAGTTTTGAGAGACACACAGAAGAGAAAATAATGTGGAAGTGGAGGCAGAAATTGGAGCCAAGGAATGCTATAGATTTCTGTTGTTTTAAGTTAACAATTTGTGGTAATTTTTAAAAATATTTTATTTTACTGATTTCAGAGAGGAAGGGAGAGGAAGAGAGAGATAGAAACATCAATGATGAGAGGGAATCATTGATTGGCTGCCTCCTGCACGCCCCCTACTGGGGACCGAGCCCACAACCCAGGAATGTGCCCTTGGCCAGAATCAAACCTGGGACCCTTGAGTCCACAGGCCCACCTCTATCCACCAAGCCAAGCTGGCTAGGGCATGTGGTAAATTTTCATGGCAGCCTCAGGAATCTAATACAATGGCTTTGCAGTACTCAGAAACATGACAAGGTCTTGATCAATTGGATACATTTACCCAGGACTTCAATGCTTTAATGAATGATTCTACGAAAATGAAATAGATAAATTCACAGAGGCTGTAGTCATGTCAGTAGTTGGTGTTCATATTGATACCACTGTAACAACCTGGTGTCATTTAACAGGAAATAAATAAAAGGAAAGACTAGATATAGACATGCCATTAATATGACTTTGTGAAAGAGCTGCATTTAACATTATCCAAGTCTATTCCTTGCAGATCCATGGTGGAAGGAACTAGAGAAAAGCACTTTAGATGTATGCCCAGTAAAGTCTGAGCGACGGGGGAGGCTAATTGCCGGTCAATCACACCTGAAAATGAGTCAGTGGCCAGAATGGGCATGGTCACGGCAAGCTCGCAACTCTAAATATATAAACTTCTAGACAAAGAAGCCACACTCTCTTGGCTCCAGGGTGCTGAGCCCTCTAGGAACTGCTGCAATGGGCTGTGCTCTCCTGCGCCCCCGGCACACGGCCATGTTGGGATCCACACATGGACTAATGGAGTTTAATCTGGCCTAAATTCTGAACTTCACCAGGCTGCAACAAGGAACGGAAACTCTGGGCCCAGGCCCTGTTTCTGATTCTGCTGAACTCTGCTCCTCTTCCAGGATTGGCTTTAAGGGGCAGGGGACTTTGGAATAAAGCCTTCTTCCACATCCCATCCTCTCCTGGGGACTTCTGAAAATTATTTCAGCTGTGCCCCAAGAACCTCGCTCCCCCAAATGACAGGGAAGTTTCATCCATTGGCATCAATATGACCCAAAGTGCTTGAATATCTTGCAGTGCTGATGTACTATCCTGCTAGTTGTGCTTTATATTTTTTACATGTTAAGAGCTACCTTAGTTTCTGTCTACTTTCCAAGCCTGGTTCTCTGCACTCCTGTGGATTTAATGAGACCCCTGTCTTTGTGTTTTTTTCTCCAAATAAAATTTTTGAAACCATAGTTGATTTATATGAATTGTAATTCTAGGTTTGTAACAGATTCAGACAAAAATATTAAAATGCTTTTCAGTTTTAAAAAAAGAAAGAACAGTTTTTCTTGTACTCAAATCTGTTTTTGTCTTTTTAATAGTAAATAAACATATAACATGCTTTGGAGTTAATAGTTCCTGGGATACTTATTGATGTCTTTTACTTTCTCTGAAGCCAAAATTTAATAAAAACAACTTTTTAAATCTTGTGACAATATTAACCCCTAACCTTCCAATACACAAAATCAACATCAAATTCCACTTGGAGTGGATCTGACAATGATATGGTACTCTTTAATATTCTTCCCTACTCCAGTGTTTATCTTACCCTTTGGGCCACATCCTCCTGCACTCAAAAGACCAGTGCTGTCTTGTTGTTCATTAGCAAGGTAACAGGTTTCATGTCACACTCATAGATGCCACCATTTTCCTCCTCATTCTCACACAGCCAAATATGTTAATTGAAGTTTAACATGTCTTAGCGATGCAGTGTACTTTGCAGTGATTAATTGAAAAAGTTTTTTGTTTACACAGGACATTTTCCAAAATATTTTCCCATTCAAGAAATGTTTGCAGATTAAATAAATAGGATATTTGCATTATTACAAACCAAACAAACCTCAACTCAATTTTCTGTTGAGTGTGTTTAGCTTCTCTTAAGCTCTGTTTACATATTGCCCTTATAAACAACCTGTCCTCTGGGGGAAAAATCAGTAAAAAATATTTGATAATTCATAGCAAAATTACTGCCTGATTAATTAATTTTTTTCACTACGTGAAAAGGCCTGGTGCCTGAAATTCATGCACGGGTAAGGTCCCTAGGCTTGGCCAGTGATCAGGGCTAATTGGGGCCTTCTGGCTGCTGGCCAGGGCCTTCCTTCCAGCTGCCAGACAGGGCCTCCTTTGTTCCACACCACCCCTTGGTGGTCAGCACACATCATAGTGAGTTATTGGTCTACCGGTCGAACTCCCATGGGGGCAATTTGCATATTAGGCTTTTATATCTATACTAGAGGCCCGGTGCATGAAATTCGTGCACAGACGGGGGGCGGTGTCCCTCATCCCAGCCTGCACCGTCTCTAATCTGGGACCCCTCAAGGGATGTCCAATTGCCTGTTTAGGTCCGATCCTGGTGGGATTGGGCCTAAACAGGCAGTCGGACATCCCTCTTACAATCCAGGACTGCTAGCTCCCAACCACTCACCTGCCTGCCTGCCTGATTGCCCCAACTGCTTCTGCCTGCCAGCCTGATCACCCCCTAACCACTCCCCTGCCAGCCTGATTGACTCCTAACTGCTTCCCTGCTGGCCCGATTGCCCCTAACTGCCCTCCCCTGCCAGCCTGGTTGCCCCTAACTGCCCTCCCCTTCAAGCCTGGTCCCCCCACCTGCCCTCCCCTGCAGGCCTTGTTCCCTCCCAACTGCCCTCCCCTGTAGGCCTGGTCCCCCTCAACTATCCTCACCTGCAGGCCTGATCAACCCCAACTGCCCTCCTCTGCCAGCCTGGTCACTCCTAACTGCCCTCCCCTGCAGGCCTGATTGCCCCCAACTGCCTCCCCTTTCAGGCCTGGTCCCCTGCAACTGCCCTCCCTTGCAGGCCTGGTCCCTCCCAACTCCCCCCCCCGCCCCCCCGCTGGCGTGATCTCCCACAACTGCCCTCCCCTGCTGGCCATCTTGTGGTGGCCATCTTTGACCACATGGGGGCATCCATCTTTGACCAAATGGGGGCGGCCATCTTGTGTGTTGGAGCGATGGTCAATTTGCATATTACTCTTTTATCAGGTAGGATCATAGATATAGACCAACTACTGGACTCACCAGGAGGTGCATTGATGGGTCCCGTGGCATCTGTGGCAGGTGGGACTTACAGGTTCCACGGCAGCTGCAGTGGGCGGGACTTCTGGAGCATTGCGGTACACTGGCAGCATCTGAGGAGCATCGTGGGCTTGCGGCAGTGTCCGTGGAGTGTGCAAGGCTTTGTGGGGCGGCAGACATGGCCCTGATGGCAGGTTAGGCCTAGGGGACCCTACATGTGAAGTTTAATTGTGCTCTGTGCCTCTAGTATATAGATAACCTTAGGGCTGAATTTTAGTTTATTTCTCTTCTTATCAAATGGAATTCATAGAGAGCTAATTAGAATTTCCTATGCTTTTTATCTTTTTACTTAAATGGGTTACACTTGAAAAATAAAATGGAATTAAAATCTATCCAGGAGACTAAATACATGTCAATTTGGGACACTAGGGCCAAAAACTATACTTTTTGTCTTTACCTATACAATTCTCTCTGACAGTGAATGTATATCCTTAATTGCTTACCAAAAGAAAAATATATTTCTTGTGGTCTCAATACTAAGAATTATTAAAATAAACTTAAATTTATTGCTATCTCATGTACAAATAGAAAAACCTGTCATTCCTGGTATTGGGCCAGGACCTCCAGCTATTAGTTACTATAATCAAAATTATCTCAAAACACACTATCTTTGTCATGCTAGTCATTGCTCCCTAGTAACAAGCTTTTATGTTTTTAATTCAACTATATTATTTTATTCTCAATGTAACCTTTCTTGTTGTTATTAGTAAATATCAGGAGGATGATACTTTCAAAAAATTAAATAATATACATTTGATTAACTGCATAATCTCTATATATTTGCTTCTCCCAGAGAAAGACATGTATGTAGATCAATCTCCTTTAATATGATTATGAAAGAAGAATATGACAGTAATCTAGATATATTATAGGACCATATTTTGCATTTTTGGAAATTTTTACTTTTGCAGAATAATAAAGTTGACAGGATTTAAGAGATTAAAAATATTTAACCTCATATTTTTCAGAAGAAAAAAGATGAGTTAGCATGTGATGACACACAGAAAGACATGCAATTTATGGTGGAAATAATACTAGTGAGTAAGTCTTCTAATTCCTAGTTCTTCTGTGCCTTACCCATGATACAAGGTTTTCAAAGGACACACAGCAGAATCCTTTTAGGCAGTGCATTTGTTTAATGCATATCAATATCAACATATCTGCAAACATTGCCTTTGATAATCTTTTTTGGACTCACATCTAGTTAATGTCAATAGTTTCATAGAAAGAGGAATCTGGGAGTTAGTCTTGCCTTGGTCATTTCTAGTTATAAAATATTAGAGGCCCAGTGCACGAAATTTATGCATGGGTGGGATCCCTAGGCCTGGCCGGCAATCAGGGCCTATCGGGGCCATCTTGCCCAGTCCCAATCAGGGCTGGGCCTGCTGGGGCTTTCTGGCCATGGGGCAAGGACTGCTGGATGGGCCTACCAGATAAGGCCTGGTGGACAGGGAAGGGACCACAGGAGGTTTGACAGTGGCGGGGAGTGGGGGTAGGGACTGGGGGAGGTTAGCTGGCTGTGGAAAATTGGCTGTGGGAGCTCACTGACCACCAGGGAGCAGCTCCTGCATTGAGTGCCTGCCCCCTGGTGGTCAGTGCACATCATAGTGACTGGTCAACTGATTGTTCCGGTCATTTGGTCATAACAGTCACTTAGGCTTTTATATATATAGATAAGGTAATAGTCACTTTGGCCTCACAACAGGTGGTGGGGTTATGTGACCTCTAAGGCCTCTTCCAGTCCTTACTCTTATTCTGAAATACACATTTATATCATCTACTGTGCCATTCCATACCTATGTGGAATATTGATTATCCTGAGTAAGTTGAAAAGGCAGAGTTTGTGGTGAATGGTTTGGTTTCTTACCATTCTTTATAAGAACCAGAATCAGTCCGGCTGTGCTCTGTTCCCAGTGCTACCTACCATTGGCTCCTGACCAAGTCCTCTCCCTGTGATACCACATAGCCTGGCACAGACAGGTGGGCATTTCCAGCCCTTCCAGGGCACAGACCCCATTGAAGTGCCTAGATGTTACTGTGAGGGGCCAAAATATTAATTTGCTTTGAAGACTGTCTGAGAGTTGGACAAATATGTATTCCATAAGCATAGCTATACATAGTTATATTTAATTATGTTAACAGGCTATTATGAATAAAAAAAATATTTTAAGACACATCAATTCTGAGCAAATTTTTATCTTTTATTTTCTCAAATATTAAAATTAGCTAATATACTGCATGAATACTCTCAGATGGGGAGTTGGCAGTTCCTTTGATCTTACCAGTGTCCCCATTTAGGATAAAGTTTGGAGCCTGAACTTTAATTTCTCCCCATTAACATTACCTTCTGGTAAGGAATCAAGAGTTTTAGTGCGGTAGTTTCAGGGTGAGATGATCAGATAAACCAGTATGAGCTGAGACATTTATGGTTGGTAATGGTTTGGTAACTAATATCTTCAAGAAAATATTTTTAATTTTTCTCAGAGGCTTGAAGTCTTTAGCAAGTCACAGGGGGGAGATCAAGGTGCTATACCAGGCATCTAAAGAACACATTTCAGGGCAACAAGGTTTTTGTGCCTTTCTAATGACACTTGCTCTGGTGTTGGGTATTACCTGTGATGCATTCTCATTTTAATCTTCAAGTACCTTGAATTATTAGGAATTTTCATGCTTGAAAGGCTGGCTCTGCTACTCCTCCACAGAGTAGGGGAGGGAAATGGCACATCTTGCAAATTTCAGTGATTTTGAAAGGAACAATGAAAAGGAGGTGGTGCTGCTTCAGAAGGCGGGCAACAGATGGAACAAAAGGTTAGCTCACATTTCAGCTGAAAATAGAAAGTAAAAATAGTAATGATGATCTATAGAAGAGCAGAAAACACAGCAAAATGAAGTTATTCATTTTGAATCAGCAGCCTCTTTGAAAACATCCTCTGGTTGTTCAAAGGGTTTTATTGTACAAACTGGCATTCAGGAGGCACGTCTGACAACTGGCCCATTGTGTCTCTTTTTACCAATTGTCAGCAACAGTCTTTCTTTGGATCCACAGGAAGAGGAACTTCAATGTTCTAAGGCAGTTTCTTTGAGGACAAATGATTAAACTTTTTTCCTCATGTTTGAATTAAATGATTTTAAAGCATAACCTAGCATTCAGTAGCTTCTCTATAATATTTACAGCTGCTTTCCACTTCCCCCATCTCCAGGAATGGGAGTTTCCTTGCTTTTAGCTACCAGTCTTTTGTCTGTCTGACCTCACCTCGTAGAAAAAATAATCCATCTTCACGGAGGTTGCATTATTTTAAAAAGAAACTGCTTTTACTACAGACCTCTGAGGAATGTACAACTGGTATATGTATAGGAATGTGACTGAAATACAACAATCCCTGCTGAGCATTTTGTATGCATGGCTGTGAAGAGGTACTGAGCTATCCCACAGGATTGGCTGCAATTACTTCTTATCAAACCTTAACCCCAGCCCACACTCACTTTCAAATAGTTTTAGAGCTCTTGAATTAGGAAAAAGCCCTCCTTGCTAAAGAGAAAAAATAGAGAGTGATTCTTTCTCAGAGAACTACAAATGACAAAAGATGTACATTAAATCTAGTGATTAAACTTGAGAGTCAATTTTATAAACAGAATCTTCAAAGCCATATTGAAAAAATAATGCTTTAGTAAGTGTTGACTGTAGTCCAAAGTGTTCAATTTCCATTAATAATGCAATAGCCCCTTTGCAGATTTTTCTATTCATGGACTCTTATGAACAAACTAGGGGCCCAGTGCATGAATTCATGCACCTTGAAAGGAACTGTGGGTCATGAGGCTGTGGTGTGCACAGAGGCAGGTCTCGGCCCATCCTCTGCACCCCTGCCTGGCCCCTTCCACCATGGCCCCCCCATCCCCTGTCTGCCAGCAACCCCACTCCCACTGCTGCTGCTCTCATGTGCTGATGGCACCAGCCCTGCTTGCACCTGCTGATGACGTGGAGCGATTGGGGCCGGCACCAGCAGCAGGTGCAAGCAGGGCCGGTGCCGTCAGTGGGTGCAAGCAGCAGCTGCTGCCCTGATCACCCCTCAGGAGCAGGGGGAGGTGGAGAAGTCCTCAAGGGCGATCGGGGCCGGCAGCTGCCGCTTGCACCCGTTGACGGCACTGAGCAATCGGGGCAGCACTGGGCACCTGCAGTGGGTGTAAGCGGCTGCTCCGGTGCTGGGGCCTGTGCTGGCAGCAGGTGTGAGTGCTGAGTGGGACCGCAGTGCGTGGGAGCAAAGAATTTTCAGTAACCACCAGAGGCTCCCCCTGATGACAGCGACCGGTGCCCACCTTGGTCTGGCGCCCCCACTCACCTGTTCCACCATCCTGCCACGGCCAATGCCCACCATTTTCCATGCTCTGCCACATGCTGCTGATGCCCGCCATGTTCTGTGCGTGCCCCCTGGTGGTCAGAGCATGTCATAGTGACCGGATGTTCAATTATTTGGGTGTCCCGTTGTTTGGTCTATTTGCATGTTAGGGTTTTATATATATACAGTATAGATAATATATTAGGTCTATATGGGACTTAAATGTAAACACATTGTTTTATAGGCACTTTCTAATAGAACATGCCATCATCATTACATTCTGATAACATAGTTATCAAAATTGCTGTTACAGATGACAAACTTGTTGTTTAAGGAGGTTATGTTACTTGCATAAAATCACTGTGGCAGAGGCTGCTAGTTTTATACAAATATATAGCCATGGATTTTTGGTTATGTGTATAACCATGAATAAAAACTATATTTTCTGGATTGCTTTGTAACTTTGACTAAGTTTTGGCTAACATAGTAATATACTATATTATGTGTAGGGCATGACCATGTTTTCTCTCTTTTCCTCTAGTTCTAATGGTGTCTGCTTCTGGGGTCTTGAGCAGCTAGCTAGTGCAGACACGAATGCTGACATGACAGAAGATAAGATAAGGGGAGCTTCTCTTTAATTAGCTTACCTTTACATAAGAGAAAAAAAATTGTGTTTATGCCAGATTATTTTTTTAAATTTATCTTCATTGTTGAAAGTATTACCGATGTTCCTTTTTTGTTTCTTCTGCATTGACCCCCTTCACCCCACCCTTCCAAGCCTTTACCACACTTGTCTGTGGCCATGGGCTATGCATATATGCATATAAATTCCCTAGTTAATCTCTCCCCATCCACCCACCCACCTGCCTTCCTTCTGAAATTCAACAATCTGTTCCATGCTTCTATGTCTCTGGATCTATTTTGTTCATCAGTTTATTTTGTTCATTAAATTCCACATATCAATGAGATCATATGATTCTTATCTTTCTCTGACTGGCTTATTTTGTTTATTTTTATTTACTTATTTATTTTTTATTTTATTACAGAGAGGAAGAGAGAGGGATAGAGAGTTAGAAACATCGATGATAGAGAAACATCGATCAGCTGCCTCTTGCACACCCTCCACTGGGGATGTGCCCGCAACCAAGGTACATGCCCTTGAACGGAATCGAACCTGGGACCTTTCAGTCCGCAGGCTGACGCTCTATCCACTGAGCCAAACCGGTTTCGGCAATTTTATTTTTAATAGACATAAAAACACAATGGAAAGAGAAATGGAATTTAATCCCGTATTACCTAAACTTAACCCGCATTCTTTATCTTAAAAACTATACAACTTCCATACACCTGCCATGCATCAATATTGGAGATCTTTGGACACCACCTTGGATCTAGACTATGGAACCAAAGTTTCTTCAACACTGTTAAAAGTTATTGTTTTATTACAGTTTGTGGTATACTAGACTCTATTATAATATCAACTCATGTTTAAGATGCTTATAGTACTAAGAATTTTAAAGTACTTTTCAAGCATTAATTTTTATGTAAGTAAAAATGTCCATATTATAACAGTTTATACAGCTGTAAATGAAGATGTTAAAAATCTTTTACAAAAGGCATTGAAATTTGTAAAACCAATTGGGAGTTGGGAGTAGAAATGGAGAAGTTACACTTGATTTCCTCTCCTATCACCAATCTGTCTTATTCACTTCCTTCCAATGGATTCTTTTAGTAAAACTCCTATTTCCTTAGAACAGCTGGTAGTAGTCTTATCTCCTAATGATATACATCACATTAAAAAACAGTCCAAATCTAAAAATTTTACTCTGTGAAGATAAGGATATGGTTTGCAAGATGAAATACGCTGACTGTATGATTACATTCCTGTTTACTTGTATAATACATGATCATTAAGCCATCTATCATTCTTTCTGTGGACTTAGTTTTGGGGCTGGGTAAAGGGCAGATGAGGAAAACAAAGAACAAATTAACTTTAGCAGACAATAGTTTTTGCCCCCTGATATTCTACTTGTTCCTTATTGTATTTTTTTGAGTGGGGGGGTTCTGATTACTGTTTTAATTTCTTTTTTAAAATAATCTTTATTGTTGAAAGTGTTACATATGTCTCCATTTTCCCCCAATTGACCTTTTCTAACCTGCTCCACCCTGCACCCCAGTCCTTCACACTATTGTCTATATCCATGCAGTATGCACATGTGCATACAAGCTCTTTGATTGATGTAATCCCACCCACCAACTCTCCCCCGCCTTCCCTCTGAGATTCCACAGTCTATTCCATGCTTCTATTTTGTTAATCAGCTGATTTGTTTATCTGATTCTACATATGAGTGAGATCCTGTTATACTTGTCTTTCTCTAATGGGCTTATTTTGCTTAGCATAATACTCTCCAGGTCCCTCTATGCTGTCTCAAAGGGTAAGAGATCCTTCATTTTTACTGCTGCATAGTATTCCATGGTATAAATGTACCACAGCTTTTTTATCAACTCATCTACTGATGGGAACTTGAGCTGTTTCCAGATTTTAGCTACTGTAAATTGCACTGCTATGAACATAGGGGTGCATACATTCTTTCTGATTGGTGTTTCAGGTCTCTTAGGATATATTCCTAGAAGTAGGATCACTGGGTCAAATGGCAGTTCCATATTTAATTTTTTGAGGAAATTAAATACTGTTTCCCATTATGGCTGCAACAGTTTGCATTCCCTCCAGCAGTGTACTAGGGTTCCCTTTTCTCCACATCCTCACCAGCATTTGTCATTGATTGATTTGTTGATAGTAGCCCTTCTAACAGGTGTGAGGAGATACCTCATTGTCATTTTAATTTACATCTCTCTGATGATCAGTGACTGAACATTTTTTCATATGTCTCTTGGCCATCTGCATGATGGCCAAGTTTAGAGAAGTGTCCATTTAGGTCCATTGCCCATTTTTTGATTGGATTGTTTGTCTTCCTTTTGTTAAGTTGTGTAAGTTCCTTATATATTTTGGATATTAATCCTTTATCAGATGTATCATTGCTGAATATGTTCTCCCATACAGTGGGCTTCCTTTTCATTTTGTTGGTGGTTTCTTTTGCTGTGCAGAAGCTTTATAATTTTGATGCAGTCCTATTTGTTTATTTTCTTCTTAGTTTCCATTGCCCTAGGACAGTGATGGCAAACCTATGACACGCGTGTCAGCACTGACACGCGTAGCCATTTCTGATGACACGTGGCCGCTGAGGTGGCCGCATGCCAAGGATGAAACATTTGCTGCTCCTGAGGATGAAACATTTGCGAAATAATGTTTTTTTTCCTCAAAGTGACACACTACCCGAGTTATGCTCAGTTTTTTTGGCGAAGTTTGACACACCAGGCTCAAAAGGTTGCCCATCACTGCCCTAGGAGATATATCTGCAAACATATTGCTACAAGAGATGTCTGAGATTTTGGTGCCTATGGTTTCTTCTAGGATTTTTATGGTGTCATGACATACATTTAAGTCTTTTTTTTAAAATCCATTTTGAGTTTATTCTTGTGTATGGTATAAGTTGGTGGTCTTGTTTCATTTTTTGTATGTATCTATCCAATTTTCCCAATACCATTTATTGAAGAGACTGTCTTGACTCCATTGTATGCTCTTGCTTCCTTTGTCAAATATTAATTGAGCATAATAGCTTGAGTTGATTTCTGGGTTCTCTGTTCTGCTCCATTGATCTATATACCTGTCCTTGTACCATCACCAGGCTGTTCT
This sequence comes from Eptesicus fuscus, assembly GCF_027574615.1. Lineage (NCBI taxonomy): Eukaryota > Metazoa > Chordata > Mammalia > Chiroptera > Vespertilionidae > Eptesicus > Eptesicus fuscus. Next base: position 85,488,792 of record NC_072475.1, on the reverse strand, counting down.
AATTATAGTGGCTTGGTAGTAAAACTTGATGTCTGGTATTGTGATTTTGCCAACTTTGTTCTTCTTTCTCAGGATTGCTGTGGCTATTTGGGGTCTTTTTTTATTCCATATAAATTTTTGGAGAGTTTGTCTAGGTCTGTGAAATATGCCATTGGTATTTTAATGGGGATTGCATTGAACCTATAGATTACTTTGGGTAGTATGGACATTTTAATGATGTTAATTGTACCAATCCATGAACATGGTATATTCTTCCCCTTGTTTATATCTTCTATTACTTTTTTCAGTGTCCTGTAGTTTTCTGAGTACAAGTCTTTTAACTTCTTGGTTAAGTTTATTCTTAAGTATCTTAATTTTTTTGTTGCAATGGAAAATGGGATTTTTTGTTTAGTTTATGAGAATTCATTATCTATATATATAAAAGCCTAAGCGACCGTTATGACCAAACCACCAGAATGACCGGTCGACCAGTTGCTATGATGTGCACTGACCACCAGGAGGCAGACGCTGAATGCAGGAGCAGCCCACTGGTGGTCAGTACGCTCCCACAGCCAAACTCCCGTGGCCAGCCAACCTCCTGCGGTCCCTCCCCCCAGCCAGGTTGAGGAACCCCACCCATGCACGAATTCGTGCACTGGGCCTCTAGTTGGTTTATAAAAATGCCAATTATATCTAGGTGTTAATTTTTATCCTGCTACATTGCCAAATTCATTTGTTAAATCTAGTAGTTTCTTGGTGGAGTCTTTAAGGTTTTCTATATACAATACCATGTCATCTGTGAGTAATGACAGTTTTACTTCCTTCTTTCCAATTTGGATGCTTTTTATATTTTCTTCTTGTCTGATCACTGTGGTTAATGCTTCCAGTATATGTTGAATAAGAGTGATGAAAGCGGACATCGCTTTCTTGTTCCTGTTCTTAAGGGAAATGGTTTTAGTTTGTGCCCATTGAGTATGATATTGACTGTAGGTTTGTCATATATGGACTTTATTAAGTTGAGGTATGTTCCTTCTATTCCCACTTTGCTGAGAGTTTTTATCAAAAATGGGTGTTGGATTTTGACAAATTCTTTTTCTGCGTCCATTGATATGATCATGTGATTTTTGCCTTTTCGTTTGTTTATATGATGTATCACATTTATTAATTTGCTAATATTGTACCAGCATTGCATCCCTGGAATAAATTCCACTTGATCATGGTATATGATCTTTTTAATATACTGCTGGACCTGATTTGCTAATATTTTGTTGAGGATTTTAGCATCAATGTTAACAGGCATACTGGCCTGTAATTCTCTTTTTTTGTAGTGTCTTTATCTGGTTTTAGTAATAGGATAATGCTGACCTCTTAAAAAGAGTTGGAAGTGTTCTTCCCTTTTGGATTTTTTTGCCGTTGTTTGAGGTGGATAAGTATTAGCTCCTCTGTGAAGCCATCCAGATCAGGGCTTTTGTTTGCTGCCAATTTTTTTTTTTTATTACTGCTTCAAGTTCTTCCGTCGTTATTGGCCTATTCAGGTTTTCTGATTCTTCCTAATTCAATTTTGGAAGATTGTATATTTCTAGGAATTTGTCCATTTCATCTACATGTCCAGTTTGTTGACATATAGTTGTTCATAGTATTTTCTTACAATCATTTGTATTTCTGTGGTGTCAGTAGTTACTTAACTACTTTCATTTCCGATTTTATTTATTTGGGTCATCTCTGTTTCTTCTTATTTATTTATTTATTGCTAATCCTCACCTGAGGATATTTTTCATTGATTTTTAGAGAGAGTGGAAGAGAGAGTGAAAGACAGAGAGAAATATCAATGTGAGAGAAACACATTGATTGGTTGCCTCCTGCATGTGCCCCGAACAAGGCTTGAGCCAGGGAGGAGGCTGCAACCAAGGTATATGTCCTTAACCAGAATCAAACCTGGGACCCTTTGATCCATATTCTGATGCTCTATCCACTGAGCCAAATTGGCTAGGGTTTTTTGTTTCTTGATGAGTCTGGCTAAAGGTTCATCAATCTTATTTATCTTTTCATATAACCAGCTCTTGGTTTCATTGATCTTTTGTATTGTTTTTCAGTCTCTCTGTCATTTATTTCTGCTATAATCTTTATTATTTCATTCCTTCTAATTATTCTTGGCTTTTCTTATTGTTATCTTTCTAATTCTTTAAGTTGTAAGGTTAAATAGTTTATTTTTAATTTTTCTTGTTTTTTGAGCAGACCTGTAGTGCTACGAACTTCCTTCTCAGGACTGCTTTTGCTGTGTCTCATAGATTTTGGGTTGTTATATGTTTATTTTCATTGTTTCCAGGAAGTTTTTGATTTATTTCTTGATTTTATTGGTAATTCATTCATTGTTTAATAACAATTAAGCTATTTAGCCTCTATGTTTTTGAAAGTTTTTGAGGTTTTTTTTTTTTATTGTAGTTGATTTCTAGTTTCATTCCATTGTGATCTGAGAAGTTGCTTGATATGATTTCAATATGCTTTTGATCTCTCCCTTAATGTCTTCTAGAAATCTTTTTATATATTTAGGTGCTCTTATATTGGGTGCATATAAGTTTACCAGGATTATATTCTTTTGTTGTATCAATTCCTTTAGTATTATGTGTTAACCATTATTATCTCTTGTGATGGCCTTCATTTTGAAGTCTATTTTGTCAGATATGAGTATTGCTACCCCAGCTTTTTCTGTTTCCATTTGCATGGAAGAATTTTTCCCATTTCTTCAGTCTCATCCTGTGTGAGTCTTTTGTTCTTAGGTGGGTCTCTTATAGATAGCATATAATTGAGTGATATTTTCATATCCATTCAGCTACCCTATATTTTTTATTGAAGCACTTAATCCATTTGCATTTAAGGTTATTATTGATAGGCACTTATATATTGCCATTTTAATTCTTTATGCCTATGTTTCTCTCTTTATTTCTTCTTTTTTGTGCAGCAGTCCTTTTAGTATTTCTTATAGTGTTGGTTGGTGGTGATAAACTTCTTTAGCCTTATTTTCATTTTGGAAGCTATTTATTTTACCATCTATTTTGAATGATAGCTTTGCTGGATATAGTAATTTTGTTTTCTGATTCTTGCTTTTCATTACCATGAATACTTCATGCCATTCCTGTTTGGCCTATAGAGTTTCTGATGAAAAATCAGCTGGCAGCCTTAGGAGAGCCCCTTTATAGTAAAAAAAAAAAAAAAAAAAATGCTTTTCTCTTGCTACCTTTAAGATTCTCTGTCTTTAATATGTTGTAGCAATATCTTTACAGATACAACTCTTAGGACAATGGAAACTAAGGAGAAAGTAAACAAATGGGACTACATCAATCTTCTGCCCAGCAAAGGAAGCCATCAAAAAAACAAGAAAGCCCACTGCATGGGAGAACATATTTGCCAATGTTATCACCGATAAGGGTTTAATCTCCAACATTTACAGGGAACTCACATAACTTAACAAAGGGAAGATAAACAATCCAATAAAAAAATGGGCAAAGGACCTAAATAGACATTTTTAGAAAATGGACATACAGAAGGCCAAGAGACATATGAAAACATGCTCAAAGTCACTGATCATCTGAGAGATGCAAATCAAAACAACAATGAAGTAACATCTTACACCTGTCAGAGTGGCTATCATCAACAAATCAACAAACGACAAGTGCTGACGAGGATGTGGAGAAAAAGGAACCCTCTTGCACTGCTGGTGGGAATGCAGACTGGTGCAGCCACTGTGGAGAACAGTATGGAGTTTTCTCAAAAAACTAAAAATGAAACTGCCATTTGACCCAGTAATACCACTTCTAGGAATATATTCCAAGAAACCAGAAACACCAATCAGAAAGGACATATGCATCCCTATGTTCATAGCAGCACAATTTACAATAGCTAAGATTGGGAAACAGCCTAGGTGCCCATCAGCAGATGAGTGGATTAGAAAACTGTGGTACATCTACACAGTGGAATACTACGCTGCTGTAAAAAAAGAAGGAACCCTTACCATTTGCAACAGCATGGATGGACCTGGAGAGCATTATCCTAAGCGAAATAAGCCAGCTGGAGAAAGATAAATATCACATGATCTCATTTATTTGTGGAATATAAGGAATAACTTAAACTGATGAACAAAAATAGAACCAGAGAAAAAGTATATTTTAGAATATAATAGAAGTAATTCTGTTATTTGCAGATTTTTAATATTTCCTACAAGTTTTGTGATATTATGCTATGTTAGTACAGTTTTGGTAATATCATTATATTTAAAATATTTTTTTCTTGAAATATTAATGTTTATTGCATATAATATTATATTTAACATCACTTTTCTTGAAATACTAATTTTTATTGCTTGTAACATTATTATATTTAAAATCATTTTTTTGAAATATTAAAAAAAGATTCTCTGTCTTTTATATTTTGGCATTATAATTATCAAGTGTCTGGGCATGGGCCCATTTGTGTTTTTATTGCTTGGGACTCTCTGTGCCTCCTGAACCTCTGTGACTTTTTCCTTCACTAGTTAGGTAAGTTTTCTGCCATTATTTCTTCAAACATCTTTTCTATCCCTTCCTAACTTTCTTCCCCTCTGGCACTCCTGTGATGCAAATATTGTTACGTTTCATGTTGTCCCACAGCTCCCTTAAGTTGTCTTCCTGTTTTTTAATTTTTTTTTTCTTTTTGGTTTTCTTATTCGGGTTTTTTCTACCCTCTCTTCTAATTCACTGATTCTGCTGTTTATTCCTTCCAATGTGTTCTTTATTAATCTTATGTCATTCTTCATTTCTGATTGGTCTTTTGTCATAATTACTATATCTGTTCTCATACTGTTAAGCATCCTTGCCATCATTCTGAACTCCATATCTGGTAAATTTCCTATCTCCATTTCATTTAGTTCTGCTGGAGAATTCTCTTGTTTTTTATTTTATTTTATTTTATTTATTTTATTATTATTATTATTATTATTATTATTATTTTTGTCTGCCTGCTTGGTTTTGTGTCTATGTATTAGGTAGATCTGCTATGACTCCCAATTTCCAATGCAGGATAATATCATACACAGTTTGTCACTGGCCCTGAATATTCTATTTGGAGCTACCAGCAATCCACAGTTTGTGGCTCCCTTACTGGAACTGGGTGCCTTTGGAAAGGACCAAGATGTGCACCACCTGGGGCCAGATGGAGACCAAGCAAAAACTCAAAGCTTCCAGAGATCTTCCGTGCCTAGAGTCCCATTCCCATTTAGTCTTAATTAGCCTCAGGCTATCAAAGACAGTGTGAGGTGGGAGGTGTTCCAACAGGGTATGGAAACTGTCTTCACCTCATGCAAAAACCATCTGGATGGCAAAGGTTCTCTGGAGTGTGAGGGAATGAGTCATCACAGGAAACAGGGTTGGCTGCCATCTGATCTCCAACCCAGAACCCCAAAGCTTGGACTCTCCTCACACAGTTCCAGTCCACGCTACCCTCCCTCTGCTGGAGCCCAAGGTGAGTGGCTGCACGTGAAATTTTGTGCTTTGACCCTTTAAGAGGGTGCTTGCATTTCCAACCACCTCTCCCTGGCAGACTGCAACACTGCTGCTTTCCACAGCCAGATGTTGTGTGAGCACCTTTCTCAGTTCTCAGTGCTCTGGCCTGGGGGCCCAACTTGGGGTTTAGACACCAGAGTTCTCGTTGGAGCCTCTCACAGCTGAGATATTCCTCCAGAACTTCAGCTGCTGTCTGTGGGTGCCCGGATAGCCTTTTCATGCCTCTGTACTTCCTACCAGTATCTATGTGGTCTCCACTTTCTGTCTTTGGTTATCAGGGTTCTCTCCATCTAGTCTTCAGTTGATTATTCTGGATGGCTTTTCTGTATTTTAGTTGTAATTCCAGTTTGGTCCTGGGAACGTGTCAGTGTATCTTCCAATTACTCTCCCACTGTTTTGGAATCTACCTGTTCCTTATTTAAAGGTGGTTATTGTGAAGTTTAGTGACTTGTCAGTTGGACACAGAGTAATGGTTTGTCTCTGGATTTTAAAAGACGCTTAAAGTTTGGTGATCTTTTTTTCACTTCATGCTATTTCTTTTATTCTTCATATAACCTTTTGGGAAGGAAGAAGAACTGGTCTGAAACCCTAACCCTCCCCTTATTAACTGGGTAATGATGAGGCAATTACTAGGCTTCTCTTCCTTGTTATTAAAAAAGAATCCAATAATTATTTCTACATTGAGGGGTGGTTGTATTGCTTAAATGAGATAGTGCACATAAAGTACTTTGTACAGAGATGGGCACATTGCAAGTGCTTGGTAATTTATTTGTTCATAAACTTGTTTAATAAATAATAGAAAATATAAAAACAGTAGATAAAAGGAATACTTGGTAGGGTTAAGTAGCTTATTTTTCAAAACAACAAAAAATTACTTCTGATTTTTCAATCAAGGGAGAAAGACATATTGGGAAGAAAAATGTCTCAGTGCAGGTAAATGAAGGAGCACTAAGTCCATTTCATAGAAACACAAACTTAATTGCAATTTAGTTTATTGAGCAGAACAAGTACACAATTTTGATCTGCCATAAATAGGGAATAGTGAGCCATCAGAATTTTCAAAAGTAATATGGTTTACATTTCTCTTCAAATAAATGTATACATTAATGTCTTGTGCAGTTAATATCTATGAAAGAACTTTGAATTCACATGTATTTTGTTGACTACAATAAAGGAATAAATGTTTGCAATATGGTTAGAGTCACTCATTTTCTTCCTTATTATGAGCAATTCAAGGTTTGTTTTTCAAAAAGAACAAAAAGAAACAAACACATAAAACCCAAACAATCAACTAACCTGTGGCTAATTTAAGCTGATGATTGAAACTCATTATTAACATTAGCAGGGAATTTCCTGAAGTTCCATTGACAGGACTGCTAAATTCAGTTTCAATTTTCACTTAACAATAGTAGTGATTCTACTAATATTTATTGAGGGGTTACAGAATTTGGGCTCTTTAACAAAGCAATTCTTTTACAATGGTGAAGAGAACTGAGCATGATTTTTCTACTTTTGGAGCTTATAACCTAGAGAGCAAGATAGATATTAATTAATAACAAAATTATAAAAGTGTCTCTAACTTCTCTGCACTGAGGAGAGGTTTCTGGTGCTATGAAATATTATGAATAAATAATTTAACCTAAAAAGATGGGTCAGGGAAGTTACAGTTATGCTGAGATCTGAAGTAGGAGTTAACCTGATGAAGGAAAAACCACATTTGGAAAGACGGCAAGGCTAGAGGAAGAAGCATGGCCAGTGTGGCTGAAGCAGAGAGAAGAGGAGCATAGTGAGAGGTGAGGCTGGGAACTATGACCAGCACTGAAAACTTTGGCAAGGATTGTGTTTATAGCTAAGTGCATTGGTAATTCCGTGAAATATTTCATGTCTTTAGTTGGGGGTTGGGGGCATGAAGGGTGATGACATAATCAGATGTGCCATTTGTAACAATCACCCTTTATGCAGTTTGGACAGTGGATTCACAGAGACCAGAGTGCTTTTCTAGTACTTCCATTGGGAGATGATGGTATCTCCTTTTCCCCCCAGATAGTTGATAACTTCTTATGGGCAAATACTTAATTTATAATTTCTTATATTTTACTAGAGGCCTGGTGCATGAAAATTCATGCACTGGAGGGGGGGTCCCTCAGCCCAGTCTGCCCCCTCTCACAGTCTGGAAGCCCTCAGGGGTGGGAGGTGACCTGGCAATCAGGGGAAGGCGACACTCCCATCACACCTCTGCTGCTTCCACTGCCAGCAGTGCAAGCCTTGGCCGGCCCTGGTTACCTGAGCCTGGGTGGCCCTGGGCAGCTGGGAAGCTGCTATCTGAGGCTTGCCTGCCTCTCAGGCATCGGCTGGGCAGCCGCCATCTGAGGCTTGCCTGCACCTTGAGCCAGCCCTGGGTGGCTGGGGGGCTGAGGGGACTGGGAGACTCGGAGGCAGGTGTGCGGAGTAGCCGGACCTGCCTAGGGGTGGGCCCGGCTGTGCCATGTGCTTGCTGCCCTGGTGGGGCTGAGTGGACTTGGTGCCACCATTTTGTGGCTGTGGGCACCACCATCTTTGTGAAGTTGTGATGGTCAATTTGCATATTCCTTCTTTATTCGATAGGATAGTTGCTAGACTCAAATTATGCAGTAAATTATTATTTTCAGATTCAAAGACAGAAGGGTGAGCTTATCAGTTATTTAGATGACAGAATAATTAGATTGATAACTTATTATTTAATTGAGCCATATAAATAGTCAAAGCTGATGGAATAATTAGTTTTGAATCCTTAAAATAGAAAGGAGTTGAACTTCAGATAGTGGAAGTTGTCTCTTCATCTCAATCACTTGACATTCAAATCAAAGTAGGAGGCAGTTGCTGAGTTGTTCATTTTTAATTTTTCTTACCAGTGTTGTATATCAGACCTTCATGTTATCATGACTTTTTTTTTTTCCAGAAAAAAAGAGCAATCTAAGAAACAGATTGTGTCTCATATTTGAGATATTTGTTTTGTAGCTTTATCAGCTCATATTGTGTTTTGAATTAAAAATTAAGCAAACCATTTATTTTATTTATCTAAGAAATATTCTTGTGGGCTGAATTCTCCAAACTGTCTTTTTACAAACAAATTTGATTAGAAGTTAACACGTAATTATTATGATGACATGTAAATATTTAAGTGCAGGGGCCTGATGTGGCAGGGGCCAAACATGGCGGGGATCTCCCTTTTCTGCGTCCCGCGTGGAAAGAGAGATGAACAAACTGGTTCTAAGTGGAGGTGGCCAGGGATTGAGAAATAATGGAAATAAAGAAAACAAGACGCAGAAATAGATTCACAAAGCTGGGGCTGGGTGGGACGCCATCTTTCCTCTCTGATGGAGAGGCTGCATGATGACAACGACCCTGAGCCACACAGCAGGTTTATTTTATATCCCAAAAATCCAGGAAGTAACACCAAAACTTGGGATCAAAGGAGCTTATTTGCATTCTTAACTAGGCCCCAGCATTACTGGATTTACATATCTAGACCCGCCCCTGCTGACACCTGGGCTGCTATGAAGTCAGAACTGATTAACATGTCCAGCCTCATTGGGGAAGCATGTTCCCAGGGCGTGACTGGGCCTAAGCCCGGAATTCAGCTGATGATAATTAAGGAAATGCCCAGGTGCCTCCCAGGCGGCCCTCTACATTTAAGTGACTATCCTTTGAGAGTTCTCATAACATCCTTCAAAGGATGTTGGATGGTATCTAAATGATATCTGGGACATTCCAAATAAGTACTCCAAAATGATCTTTGGGCCAGATATTTAAAAATATTTTATCAGAAATATGCAAAAATATGATTTTAGAATTTTATATATACATCTTAAGTTTCTCTTTGAAATTGACTCAAAATTGCATAGTTGACATTAAATACCTTGACACAGTATGCACTAAGCTATTTTTCTTTTCCTCCCCCTCAACCTACTGGCTTTTTGATTCTAAGAAATATGATATTTAGATCCATTAATCTAACACAAAAATTATTTAAGAAATTTCAAGGAAAAATAATTGAAATGTTAGTAAACTTGGACATATTCATGTAAATATTATACCTTTAATAAAAATAATAGGTAAATACAATCATTAAAAGCTATTTGTAAAATAGTTTTTGAGATATTTTCTTTCATAATTTTGAAAAGTAAGCAAAGGCAATACAGTAGTTCTCAGCTCATTGACGTTTTTGGTTGTTGTTTTTTCATTCTGCGTAACTACTCAGATGATGTCTCCAGGATTTCAAACAATTGATATTGTTTTCTAAGTTTAGTGAGGATCTTTCAGGGCATTAGCTTAAAAAACAAAAACAAAAACCCCACGTAGAATAAAAGCTCCCACAGGTTTCTAAACAATCTTATGCTATATACCTCTGTCTGGTTCACATGGAGTCTTCATTGCTCTTTAAGTTTCTCCTTCATTATCTTAGCCTGTGTTTCTCCATTTCTCTTTCTTTCTGTAGCAAGCAATATTAAAATATCATAATTCAGTGAATGCCTCCCAGTACCATGTGTAGCTCTCATTACCCACATGTTCCTGAATAAATCTGGTTTAGCTACCACTCTAATTAGCAACAAGAAAAGGAAATGCTTTTCTGACAGAAAAGCTCATTTTTTCTTTGAGTACGTATTCAAATTATTTTCAAAGTTTTTCTCTTTTCTTCTCTATTAAACATGGAATAAAAGTTAGAGCTCAAAGGGTCATGGACTTCTTGTTTTTTATTTATTTTAAAAAACATCCAATGAAATGTTGTATTTTTCCTTGTGGGGTGAGGTAAATAATTTAAAAGTTGAATGTCAGAGAGTTAAAGAGTATAGTGAAATAATAGAGTTTTAGGAATTCTGTTCAATTTAACTTCTTGTTTTTAGAAAACATTTGACAGAATGTAGGTTAAGCTGATGCAAATGAAGGTACCCAAAATATGGGCTGTAAAAAGATAGATTTTTGTCTCTTTTTCATATTACCAACCAGAGATGAAGCAGTCACAGCTGGTTGGGTCACTTTGCTTACTGCCATATGTTATTTCCATCTCTGTTTCCATTCAATTGATAGGAAGATGGACATTGGAGGACCACTAGCTGTTTCTGTCCCAGTTTGAAAAATTTAATTAAAGAACAAATATTTCAACAAAATTCTCTCCATCCTTGGAATGCCTTTAACCTTAACCTGGTTTATTTTAGCTTTATTGTTGATTAATTTGTAACTATCAATAATTTTTAAAAAGCTGTGGTTGAATCATGAGCTTTTTAATATACTACCAAATAAACATTTACTACCATGTAGCATGTAGGAAACAGCAGATTATTAAAATGTATCTCCAAACACAATAAAGATTTGGGTAACACCCTATTTAACTCAGCTTTAATAAAAAAATGTTCTTAAAATGGTTTTTAGGGCCTTTGGCCTTTACTAGATCTGATATCTCTATCCTCTCTGTCTCCATTTCTCATTTCTCTTCTCTTCTGTAATGATATACCAGCCACATTGCCATTCTTGATTTTCTTCCTAGTACTAGCCGTTCTCTCACTTCTGAGCCTTTATTCTTAATATTCTCTTAGAACTCCCTTTCCTTCAACATTTCTGCAAGATTTGCGCCATACTTTCCTTTAGGTCTTTGTTTAAATGTCACCTTCTCAGAAGCACCTACCCTGACCTTCTTTTTTAAAATTTCAAATCCATCCTTATAATTTTCTATTCCCCTCTAGTTGCTTTATTTATTTCATTGGAGTTATCACCACTTGAAATTCTATATATTTTGCTTATTTGTTTTATTTTATTTTTAAGTATTTTTTAAACTTTTCAATGACAGTTGACATATAATATTACATTAGTTTCAGGTGTGTACACCACAGTGATTAGACATTATATAACTTACTAAGTGATGATTCCAATAAATATTATACCCATTGGATACTATACATAGTTATTAGAATAATATTGACTATATCCCCTATGCTGTTCTTTTACATCCCTGTGATTATTATGTGACTACCAATTTGTACTTATTAATCCCTTTACCTTTTTCACTCATCCCCTCAAACCACTCACATCTGGCAACTATCAAAGTGTTTTCTGTATCTATGAGTCTCTTTCTGTTCCACTTGTTCATTTATTTTTTTAGATTCAATTGTTGATAGATATGTATTTATTGCCATTTTACTGCATATATATATATAATTTTCTTTTTAAAGAAGACCCCTTAGCATTTCATGTAATACTGGTTTGGTGGTGATGAACTCCTTTAGCTTTTTCTTGGCTGGGAGGCTCTTTATCTACCTTTAAATTCTAAATAATAGCTTTGCTGGGTGGAGTAATCTTGGTTGTAGGTCCTCGCTATTCATCACTTTCACTATTTCTTGCCAATCCCTTCTGGCCTACAAAGTTTCTGTTGAAAAATCAGCTGACAAAGGAGAGAAACCAAGATGGCGGCATAGGTAAACACCTAAACTGCTGCCTCGCACAACAATTTCAAAACTACAACTAAAAGACAAAACGAACATCATCCAGATCCACAGGAAAGTTGGCTGAGTGGAAATTCTACAACTAGAAGGAAAGAGGAAAGCACACAGAGAATCAGAGGAGCTGCAAAAGGCTGAGGTATGAAGACATGCATGCAGGCAGCTGAGTGCCTGGCTGGCTTTCTCTAGTGGGAAGGAGACAAAAGCTCCCGACTGCGCTGAACCCCAGTTCCGACTGCACTGAACCCAAGTTCTAGGCAAGACCCTGGGGACCCAGGCTTATATGGGGGGAATCTGGACTGTCAGGTGGAAACTCAGGGGAGCTGCGAAAGGCAGAGGTCTGGAGGTGTGTGCATGAGTGCGTGAAGAGAGGACTGACTGCTGAATGCCGCTGGCTTTCTCTAGAGGGTAGGAAATGGAAGCTCCCCCACTATGCTGAACTCCAGTTCCGGGCGAGAATCTGGGAATCCAGATTCACTGGGGGAGAAACTGGACTGTCTGGCAGTGGGCAAAACTCTAGGGCGGCTTACTCTTAGAGGTGCTTGCAGTGATTACTGAGGGACACTGAGACCCAGGGGCATCATAGGGCAGGACTGACGGGAAGCCAAGACTCTCTGCTCAGCCCTGAGACTCCGCCCCATCCAAGCTGAGCACAGAGGCTTTTGCAAGTCTTGTCTCATAAGGCTGTCTCCATCACAGAAGTTCTCCCGGTGTAGACACAGCTGATCATCACAGCCAATTGGCCTGGAGGTCAATTCCTCCCAGTGATACCAACAACAATGAAGACTTAACTACAACAAGGCTGTACACACAGTCCACAAAGGGGTGCACCAAGAGTGTCCACCTCAGGTAACTGGGGAGGCCGATCCACTGGGCCATATAGGACAGCTAGCACACAGAGCTATCCTACCAACTCAGGGAAGCAGCAAAAATGCAGAGACAAAGAAAAAGATCACAAACGAAAGAAATGGAGGAAAATAAATGACTGGATATAGAGTTCAAAACCACGGTTATAAGGTTTTTCAAGAATTTCCTAGAAAATGCTGATAAATTTAGCCAGACCCTCAAGGATATGAAAAAGGACCAACTAGAAATTAAACATACACTGACTGAAATAAAAAATATTATACAGAGACCCAACAGCAGACTAGAGGAACGCAAGAATCTAGTCAAAGATTTGAAATACAAAGAAGCAAAAAACTCTCAACCGGAAAAGCAAAAAGAAAAAAGAATCCAAAAATTTGAAGATAGTGTAAGAAGCCTCTGGGACAACTTCAAGCGTACTAACATCAGAATAATGGGGGTGCCAGAAGAAGAGAGAGAGCAAGATACTGAAAACCTATTTGAAGAAATAATGACAGAAAATTTCCCCCACCTGGTGAAAGAAATAGACTTACAAGTCTAGGAAGTGCACAGAACCCCAAACAAAAGGAATCCAAAGAGGACCACACCAAGACACATCATAATTAAAATGCCAAGAGCAAAAGACAAAGAGAGAATATTAAAAGCAGCAAGAGAAAAAAACAGTTAATTACCTATAAGGGAGCACCCATATGATTGTCAGCTGATTTCTCAACAGAAACTATGCAGGCCAGATGGGAGTGGCAAGACATATTGAAAGTGATGAATAACAAGAACCTACAACCAAGATTACTCTACCCAGCAAAGCTATCATTCAGAATTGAAGGTCAGATAAAGAGCTTCACAGATAAGAAAAATCTAAAGGAGTTCATCAACACCAAACCAGTTTTATATGAAATGTTGAAAGGTATTCTTTAAGAAGAGGAAGAAGAAGAAAAAGGTAAAGATAAAAATTATGAATAACAAATACATATCTATCAACAAGTGAATCTAAAAATGAAGTAAATTAAAAATCTGATGAACAGAATAAAATATGAGTATAATAGAATCAGGGGCATAGAGAGGGAGTGAACTGAAAATTCTCAGGGGGAAAGGGGTGTGGGGGGTGTGGGAAGAGACTGGACAAAAATCGTACACCTATGGAGGAGGACAGTGTGGGGGAGGTAAGGGCAGAGGGTGGGGTGGAGGGGAGCTATGGGGGGAAAAAAGAGGAACAATTGTAATAATCTGAACAATAAAGATTTATTAAATTAAAAAAAAAGAAAAATCAGGTGACAGTCTTATAGAAACTCCTTTGTAGGCAACGATATGCTTTTCTATTGCTGCTTTTAAGATTCTCTCTTTGTCTTTAATCTTTTGAATTTTAATCATGATGTGTCTTGGTGTGGGCCTCTTTGGGTTCATCTTGCTTAGGACTCTCTGTACTTCCTGGAGTTGTATATCTATTTCCTTCACCAGTTTATGGAAGTTTTTGTTTTTTTTTTCCAAACAGGCTTTCAATTTTTTGCTCTCTCTCTTTTCTTCTTCCAGCATCCCCATGATATGAATATTGGTACGCTTAAAGTCATCCTAGAGACTCCTTATACTATTTTCATTTGTTTAGATTCCTTTTTTCATTTTGCTATTCTGATTGGGTATTTTTTGCTTCCTTATATTCCAAATCCTGGATGTGATTCTCAGATTCATCTACTCTACTGTTGATTCCCTGTATATCATTCTTCATTTTAGTCAGTGTATCCTTCATTTCTGACGGTTCTTTTATTATGGTTTCCATGTCTTTATTTTATGCTGTTTGAAGACGTTCATTGAACATCTTTATAACCAGTGCTTTGAACTCTGCATCTAGTAGGCTTCTTGTCTCTATTTTGTTTAGTTCTTTCAATGAAGTTTTGTTCTGTTCTTTGATTTAGGACGTGTTTTTTTGTTTTGTTTGTTTTTTTTCTCCTCTTTTTGGCAGCCTCCCTGTGTTTGTTTCTATGTAGTAGGTAGAGCTACTATGTCTCCTGGGCTTTGCAGAGTGGTCTAAGTAGTATGTGTCCTGTAGGGTCCACTGGCACAGCCTCCCCATTCATCTGAGCAGGACTCTCCAGTTGTGCTCCCTTCTCCCCCACTTCCCAGTTGGGCTATATACACCCTCCTGTTGTAACTGAGCATTGATTGCTGTTGGCACATCAATGGAGGGATTCACCCACAAGCCAATTGGTTGCAAAGACTGTTATGAACACTGTGGAAAATCAGCTATGCAGGAGACCACCCCAGGAAGCAGGGCATACTTTAGCAGGGCTCTGATGCCTACTTAATTTGTCCCTTGAGTGTGTCACTTGTGGTGGTGTTTGAATGGTGTATTGATATGGTCTGAAGTTGTCCACCAAGTATGGTGACTCTGGGACTTCCCAGGAAATGCAGGCCAAGGTCAGCTGCAGCCTGTGTTCTGCCTGGGGCCACCCAATATGAGCTAAAAAGCTATCTGCAGATGGCTGCTTGTGTTGGGCTTGGAGGTGCCCAGGAGAGGCCAAGCTACAAACCAAGGCCTGCTGCCACTAGTGCTGGACCTTGGGCTACTTAGCCAGAGGTACAGGTTATACTCAGGCCAGATGCTGCTTGTTTGAGAGATTTTAGGAAAGTCTGAAGCATGAGCCAACATAAGCCATTCATCTGGAAAAGCCACTGGAAACTCCCTGGGTAGGTCTGAAAGTTGGTGGGGCAGGGTATTAGGAAATCACCAGGGCAGAATGAACAGTGTTAACCAGATTTATGGTGATTCAGATATGGCACCCACCTGCCAGCTCTGTGGGAGAAAGGCTCAGGAAACGAACAGTGGCCTCTGCCAGCACTTCTGCTTAGGAGAAAGCTGCCCTTCACATTGTGTCCGAGCCCTGATGCCAGACACTTCAGTTTTTCCCCATATGTCCCTGGTTCCTTTCAAGCTGCTATATCCATGCTGGAGCTCAGAGGGAGTGAGTCTGAATAAGTCTGTGTGAGAGTCCAGTTTCCAGAGGAACTACCTAGATCACCAGCAGCCCTCCATCTCTTGCAGCCCCACTCACTACTGATTTTTACAGCCAGAATTAATGGGGACTTCTCTTCCTGATACTGGGAACCTATAATGGGGGCCTGGTGTGGAGCGGGACCCCTTGCTCCTCAGGGGGGACTTCTGCAGTCTAATTATCCCTCTGATTTTTATCCATTATATGTGGGTGTGGGACAAGCCTGTTTGCATCTCTGCCTCTCCTACCAGTCTCGATGTAGCTTCTTCTTTATATCCTTAGTTGTAGGACTTCCATTCAGCTAGATTTCAGGCGGTTCTGAAAGATGGCTGTTCTGTAGTTTACTTATAGTTTTGGTGTCTATTTTGTTTATTGACCAACTTCCATAACCAACTAGAATGGACACTCTCTGATGATATTACTTTTTATTTTATGTTTATTTTTCCACATAATATGATCAATAAAGATTCAATGACTAAATGATTGATGAACAAATGAATGAGTGATTGAATAAATGAATCACAAAGCTAGAATGGTATTAGCTATAGTAGTCATTTTGGGAAAATTTGATTCATGCATTGTCATTTTTCAATGTTCTTTATCTTTACTTAGGTAATCATACTATGTTTCAGATGGTTAAAATAACAAAAATTTAAAATTACTTTTATGAACCCCAAATATCTAAGAAATGTAAGCTTTTTCGTAGTAAAGAATATTTCATAAAATTATGAATACTTATCTTGCATAAAAGCTACACTTAGGGTAAAAATGTCCAAGCACTGATTTTAAACATTCCATCCACAGCAAAAGCTCTTTAAAAATAATAAAATTACGCTTTTGCAGTACCATTTCAATAGTAAAACTATTATTTACAGTTTTCTTACATAATGGAGAAAATTCTTAAGGCTAATAGCAAAGCTCTAAATTTCACGACCTCTTATAGGCTTACTTTTAATACAGTTAATATTGTTAAAATGATAGTTTCAATCATTGGCATAATTCTTCATTGAAACATAAGCCATAGGAGCTAGTTATTGAACTTATTTTTGTATTAAATTGTGCCATGCAATGTTCTGTAACATATGTTATCAGAGTGTCAATTAATACCCAAGCAGTAGTTAAGCACCTAGATTAATGTTTCTACCCCACATGAAGTGATTCAGAAAAGGCCTGTGGAGGTAATTGCAAACTTACTTTAGGTACAATTTCAGTGATTTAGTTATATAGCCAGCAGAGCAAATCTGAATGTAGCCTAAACAAGGTGTGGTTGAGCAAATTGTTCTGCACATAATTGTCAAGAATGTTTCAAAGTGATAATTAGGATGATAACAAATGCTATCCCCAAGCAAATGAGTTGTTAGGTGGCATAGAATAAAATTGGAACTTTATTGCAGAATCTAAGGATGTACTAAGCACATATTTAAAACAACCTCAAAAAAACAAAAATGAAATTATAAGATTTTTTTAATGACCATACACTTATAAATTCCACTAAATTTATGTAAATGAGAAAGATCAATCATACACTTCAAATAGTATTATTTTTTCAGAATAAAGTTTCTTTTTTTCAATCTGGTGAATAAGTAGAGTGGCAAAAATTACAGACTATTTCTCGCAGAGCGGAGAGTGCTGCTGCTGCATAGACCAAGGATTCTCCTTACCTCCCACTATTACAAGGATCTAGAATATAAACTTTCAGAGATAGCAGCTAAAATTTCTGTTCTTACAGTGGCAACTCAAGCTAATCATCAAATAATGTTAATAATAATAATCATAATAAAAATGACCATTTAGTAACTACTTATTATGTTTTGGACATTGTGTTAACCAATTTAAATACATAACTTCCACATCAATATTGGGAGTTGGTGTTGTTATATTCATTTGAAATACAGGAAAATGAGTCAAAATTAATGACAGCAAATAATAGAGCAAAAAATAACAAACGGCAGAGCACAGATTAAAACTCAAGTCTGTCTTATTCTAGAGTTCTTAATCTTAACCCCAGCATTATAGTCCGTAGTATAAAGGCTATAGTTACAGTCAGGGTCCACATCCTGTATTGCATTAGTATTTTGTATTATTTCCAAAAGTCTCTTGATCACACGCCGCACATTCCCAGAAATGTGAGTCGGGTCTGCCGTGGCCCACAGCTACTTAAAGGGACGACTCTAACCCCTGATTCTCTTTTCCGTCATTCTGTATTTCCTAAACTGGATATAGGGATGATGCAATGCTGCTATGCTAAAGAATCAAGCTGCTGACAGAGTGTCCTTGTTTATGATGAGACTCAACCAGTGAGAAGGAGCCAGTCAGATGAAGAGTATTTAAGGCAAAAGGGTCAATTGATGCAGAAATGCTAATGTGAAGTTTGGCAAGTTGAAGGCATTGAGAGGACAGTTGGAAAATGCAGGCACTAGCTATGGATGGGAATGAGAAAAGTATGTGGAGAGATGAGGTGGCTTAGGAGGGTGGCGGGGGCACTGAAAAGGAGCACAAAGGTGCCACAGAGCAGTGGGAGCAGTGCTGGAGACAGACGTGGGAAAACACTCTTTCCATGTGCAGTGCCTGTGGGGCCATGCTGACTTGTGGCCAAAGGACCATCTCCAGGGAGCAGCCTGTACCAGCCTGCCCCTCCCAATCACCTACCCACCCCTTTCCCAGTCCCTCTAATTCCCAATGAGCCCTGGGCAAGCATTTCCATCCCCACATAACCGAATTAGATACCGAGAATGGAGCTTTGTGAAGCGCTGTCTGTTGCAATGTTCCCCTCATGGGCTGAGCTGCTTGGCGAGCTGATCTGTTCTCGGCCTTGCAGCCCTCCAAGGTGGCTTTGCTCCGTCAGTTTCAAATGGAGCAGCTAGGTCAATGGAAGGTCATATTTCCAGCCTTTGCTGTTTAAAGTGAGAGTAAACATGCCAATAGCTGGGGAAAGAGCATTTTAAGTTATGTTTTAAAGTGTGCACTGACTTGGAGGAACTTGGAAAATTAAGGTAATTAGGCAGAGCCCCTACCTAATGGGAGGCCTGCAGATTTGATTCTGTCACCCTGCTGACCTCTGCTAGTGACAGAGTGGAAAATATTTGTTATTCTCTGTGCCTGCCTAACCAAGTGCTGTGACCCACATAAGTATTGTGGCTCCTTGTTTATTTTCTGGCACAGGTGCGAATATTGGATTGGAGGGAAGGAGTGGAGGGGGAGAGGAAGAGAGAGAGAGAGAGAATAAATGTAAGACTTGAGTATACTAAAACAGATCAAGCTAGTTGAACAAATTACAGATGTGTTTTTCTGTTTCCTAAGAGGCTGTGGGTCCTTGTTACCGATAACCAAACTGAACACCAGAAAGTAATTAGACTTCTGATCGCGTAACATTAATTAGAAAGCTACCTAGCTGCCAGCCTATTGAAAAGCAGAGGTGCCCATGAAATAGCGCTGACCACTGAGGCCGGAAGATGCATCAGGCTGGAAGGGCTGCACCAACATGACGAGGAAATTTCTCTGAACTCAGAGGAATCGTTTTTGTGTTTTTCCTCAGAGCTTCCAGAAATGTCGTATTTGTATTCAGACAAGTGGCAGCCTGCTTTGTGCAATCACAGACACACTGGTTGCCTCAGAACACCACACAGCACTGCAC
Organism: Eptesicus fuscus; assembly: GCF_027574615.1. Lineage (NCBI taxonomy): Eukaryota > Metazoa > Chordata > Mammalia > Chiroptera > Vespertilionidae > Eptesicus > Eptesicus fuscus. Next base: position 85,469,324 of record NC_072475.1, on the reverse strand, counting down.
TGTTTCATGTGCTGTTGTCTCCAGCCCCCAGAGGCATGATTCAGAAATGCCACTGGGAGATTCTGCATCCAATTCATCGTGTGGGAGGAGTTGCAAAGCTTCTTTGTTTTAACACTTCAGCCAAGTGTGTCAGTCAGGAAAATGAAAATTCCCCCAGAAGCCCTTCACCACACTTCTCTTTCCCTGACGTGATGTTTAGATCTGACAGATGAAAAAATAGCAATGGTTTATCAGAAAGTCTGAGTAGGGTAAGTTATACATGATTTATATCAGAGAGACAAAGGTCTACAGATATTCAAATGGCTGGAGAAATTGAAGTGCCAGTGACTGAGGGAGCTGACTAAAGATAGTTCCAACCCTAAGAGAAAGGGCACCATTAAGTGCTAAAGGTCAGCACCTTAACAGACAAGGGAATCACTACTGTGCTTATATCTGTGGCACTTCAATGGGATTTTAAAGGTGTTGTTTAACAGTGAAGGGAAATAGCATTGGCTTTCTGTTTATAACCCAAGGCATCTCCTCACTATCTTTTATGCTGCTTGCATTTACAGATTTCTTATTGGGTACAAACAATGTGCTTCAGATTTCTGAAACCAAAAATAAGTACTGCTTTCCCAGACCCTAGATTTTTTTCTCTTGTTTTTCAGATTTCTACTCTGCCTACCTAAACTCATTATTCTCCCTGCGTTCTTTGCACCTACGCTGTGCAGCTGAATGAGGCTGGATTAAAAACTGACAGCCATGCTGGTGGTTCTGTCTTTAACTCATAGCTGTTATCTTTGTGGGCCCTTCGTGCTGCAGCATAACGCCCTAGATATCTCTGATCTGTTCACTCTCCACTCTCCTAGGTATGTGAATACATTTTCTTCTCTCCTCATACCTGCAAAAACTTTTCTACCACTTTTACTCGCAATTGATGTCCTTGCTTGCTTATTCTATATAATAAAGAGGTAATATGCAAATTGACCCCATGCCCTCACAAGATGGCTGCCCCCACATTGTCACAAGATGGCCACCCCCACATCATCACAAGATGGCTGCCACAATATGGCTGCCCCCACGTTGTCACAAGATGGCCGCCCCCAAGTCATCACAAGACGGCTGCCCTCCACATTGTCACAAGATGGCTGCCACAAGATGGCCACCCCCACATCATCACAAGATGGTTGCCCCATGTTGTCACAAGATGGCCAGCAGGGGAGGGCAGTTGGGGGTGATCAGGCTGGCAGAGGAGGGCAGTTGGGGGCAATCAGGCCTGCAGGGGAGCAGTTAGGTGTCAATCAGGCTGGCAGCGGAGCAGTTAGGGGCTGATCAGGCTGGCAGGCAGAAGCAGGTTAGGGGCAATCAGGCAGGCAGGTGAGTGGTTAGGAGCCAGCAGTCCTGAATTGTGAGAGGGATCCCGTGTGGGATTGGGCCTAAACTGGTAGTCAGACAGCCCCTGAGGGGTCCCAGATTGGAGAGGGCGCAGGCTGGGCTGAGGGCACGTTCCCCCCCCATGCATGAATTTTGTGCGCCGGGCCTCTAGTTTACTTAGAAAGTAGAATCAGTCAGAAAGAGTTTCCACAGCTCCACCCTCCACATCCACTTACTTGCATTTTTTGCCTACTGACTCTGACTTTTGCAGCTTTATGATGAATGGATGTCCATGGTCCAGAGGTCAATTTCTCCACTTGAGCTCTATAAGCACAGTCTTCTGCATCATCCATTTCTTCCTCTTTTACTGGATTATTTCTTCAACATACAAACATCCTGAAATGTCTCTTAATGGGCGAATGGTTAACAAACTGACACATCATATCACATAATACTACTAAGAAATAAAATAGAACACATTATTGGCACACTCAGCAACTTGGGTAGAGCACAGAGGTATTATGGTGAGTGAAAAAAAGCCAATATAAAATGGTCACACAGTGTATGATTCCTTTTATATAACACTAGAGGCCCATTGCACGAAGATTCATGCAATAGGCTTTCCTTCCCCTGGCTGCCGGCACCAGTTTTCCTCTGGCACCCAGGACCCAGGCTTTGCTCTGGCCGCCACCTTCAGTCTTTGCTCCGGCTGGAGTCTTCAGTCTTCTCTGCAGCCAAAGCGCAGCTCATGTAGCTCCTTCCGCCCCTGCCCTCCCGCTCCTAGCAGGCATCCTGCTCTGCCCCGGCCACTCTGTGCCTGAGTGTCTGCTGCCCAAAGGCCCAGAGCAGGGGGGGGCGGGGCCACCTCCATCTTTGTCAGGTTAATTTGCATACTAACTCCTGATTGGCTGGTGGGCGTCACAAAGTAATGGTGAATTTGCATGTTTCTCTTTTATTATTGTAGATTCTAGGAAAGACAAAATTAGAGAGATAGAGAGCAAATTAGAGGCTGCCAGTGGTCAAGAAAGGTAGCAGAGAGGACAGAAATTGTGTTGATAAAGATGTCACACAAGGCAGTTCTCTGTGCTGATGGAATAGTTCTGTGTTTTAATTGTGGTGGAGGTTACATGAATTCACACTATTTATAGAATGACTTAGAACTATGCACACATTTTAAACCAAGGTTAATTTTCTTATTTTGATATTGTACAATAGTTATGTAAGATGTAAATACTAGTCAAAAGTAGGTAAAGAGTATAGGACCTCTCTGTACTATCTTGATAACTTTCTATGAATCTATAACTGTTTCAGGATAAAAAGTAAAAAAACAAACAAATACAGAGTCAGATATATTTCAAATTTTTACATATCAAAGATCACCAAGGATACTTGTACTGCAGGTTGACTAACAAAATAACACAAAACAAAACAAAACAAAACAAAAAAGTCAAAAGGAACAAAACACCCTCTCTTGATCTTGCATCCTCTCCATCTACCACTTTATTTCTTAGCATTTCTTCACAGAACATATGGATAGATTCATTCATACTTCCTGTTTCCAACTCCATTTTCCCCATTTTCTGTTGTACCTGCCCTAATCAGCAGTTAATGCTCATCACTCTGGTGACAGTGTTCCCATCAAAGCCTCTATTGGTTGTGTTGCTAAATTGAATGTCCAGTTCCCTCTCCTGGTAATAGTAAACCTACAAGCAGCATTTGAGATGGTGTATTACTTTCTACTCCTTAAATACTTTTAAAAAAGTGGCCCCCAGGATATAACAGCCCCCTGGCATTTGTCCTTTACACCCAGCTATTCTTTCTTAATCTGCATGGCTTGTTCTTCCTTATCCCTTACACATATTATCCATGTATAGTTCTAGGACTACATCTCTTCTATTTCTATACTCGCTTCAATATTTAGATATCATCTGTTTACTAATAATTTCCAAATTCTTATCTCCAGCCCTGGCCTCTCAGTTCAGGTCTTGACTTCTATATCCAAGAGCCTTCTTTTAAATAATTTAAAAATATTAAGAAATATTTTTAAATTTATTTTTTTAAAGATAGAGGAAAGGAGAGGGAGAGAGAAAAATGTCTATGTGAGAGCAAAACTTTGATTTACTGCCTCCTGCACAATTCCTACGGGCAATTGCCCTGATCAGGAATGGAACCTGCAACATGTTGGTGCACCATGGGACGATGCCCAACCAACCGAGTTGAGCCATTCTGGCCAGGGCTCCAACAACTTTCTTGACATCTCCCTCTGCACATCTATCAGGTATATGAATATTATATCCCAAACCAACCTCTTATCTTACCCTCTTCCATTCTGTTTTTCCTCATGCTTTATTGATTTCAGTTAACAGCAATTCCATTTTCCAATCACTTAGGCTAAATACCTAGGATATTTCCTTGACACACCATAACATATAAGACACTACACTAATGTCTTTCTTAAAAAATGATGTAGAATTTTTCCACCTCTCACTACTTTACCATCACACCATACTGGTGAAGCCACCATCATCCTAATTCATCCTATATAATAAAAGCCTAATATGCTAAGTGTCCAGTTGTCCGGTTGGCTATTCAACCAATCAAAGCGTAATATGCTAATGACATGCTAAGGCCACTCAACTGCTTGCTATGACATGCACTGACCACCAGGGGGCAGACACTTCAACCAGAAGGTTAGCTTGCTGCTGGAGTCTGGCTGACCAGGACTGAGCAAGACAGGCCAGACACACCCTGGAGCCCTCCTGCAGAACCTCCTTGGCTGGCCAATTTCCCGTGTCCCTCCCAGGTCCTGATTCTGCACCAGTGGGATCCCTCAGCCTGGCCTGTGGCCTCTCACAATCTGGGCTGAGAGAACCCCCCCTGAGTGCATGAATTTTGTGCACTGGGCTGCTAGTATTTTTACAATAGCTTCCTGATTGGTCTTGCTACTTCTGCTTCTTAATTTTCTAGAGTCTAGTCCAAATTTAGTATTCAGAAGGATCTCTTTGAAACATATGTCATCCTATATAATAAAAGGGTAAAATGCAAATTGACCCTAACAGCTGAACGATTGGGAATGACTGGTTGCTATGACATGCACTGACCACCAGGGGGCAGATGCTCAACGTAGGAGCTGCCCCCTGCTGGTCAGTGCTCTTCCACAAGGGAAGCACCACTCAGCCAGAAGCAGGCTCATAGCTGGCCAGCGCAGCTGCGGTGGCTGGAGCCTCTCCCGCCTCTGCAGCGCTAAGGATGTCCGACTAATGGCTTAGGCCAGCTCCCCGCCATTAGTCAGACATCTCCCGAGGGCTCCTGGGCTGCCAAAGGGATGTCTAACTGCCAGCTTAGGCCCGATCCCCCAGGGGAGCAGGCCTAAGCCGGCAGGTGGACATCCCTGAGGGATCCTGGACTGTGAGAGGGGGCAGGTTGGGCTGAGGGACACCCCCTGAGTGCATGAATTTTCATGCACTGGGCCTCTAGTATCATATAAAAGGTCTATGAATATTCACATGCAAGCCTTTCTAGGACATAAGCTTTTGTGTATCTTGGATAAATACATAGCAATGGAATGTCTAGGTCATATCATAGGTGTATGTTTAATTTTTGAGAAATTGCCAAACTGTTTTCCAAAGTGTGTGTGCCATTTTACATTCCCACCAGCAGTGTATGAGAATTCTAGCTCCTTTATATCATAATCTGTAGTGACAGAAAGCTGGTCAGTGGTTGTCCGATGGGAGGGAAGGAGCCATATAGGAAGGGAGGAATGGATACAAATGTGCACTAAGAGCCTTTTGGGGATGATGGATATGTCTCTTATCTTGATTCTGATAATGGTTTCCCAGGTTTATACATATCTTAAAACTTATTAAATTGTATGCTTTAAATATATAGTTTATTGAATATAAATTATACTTCATGAAGTAGTTATAGTTATGGGAATGATACTAATAATAATGTTTTATATAGTTACCAAAAGTCTTAAATGAGGTAATACAAGTATTAAGGACAAGCCTGGCTTATGTTAAATGCTCAATAAATGGTGACTATTATAATTTTATTATGGTAATAAAAGAACTAATTTTGTACCTTGCTACTCTGTAGCTGTATGACATTAATTCAGACTAGGGGAGGAAAATAATCTTTTTCCAAGTATAATTGTTATAGTTGTACTTTTAAGGAAAATGGTTGACCTTTCTTAATGTATATGGAGTCCTAAAACATTTCCTTCAATATGAATGACATTTAACCCATTAAAAACAAAACATGAAATTAGAGTAAGTTTTATAAAACATGATGAATATAGATATAACTCCCTTGTTCAATCCTCTAGTCTGGTCTGCAGGTTAGAATTATTGGACCTTACCCACGGTATGAAGCAATGGCTATAGAACAGAATGACACTAAGTGGTCAGTTTTGATCTTTCTTTTTAAGTAGTTTTATACTGAATTGGTGCTGTACAAAACAAACCAACCCATATTTTCCTGCACTGATGTCCTTCTCTCATTGCTTAATTTTAATGTGAAATTTCATTGTCATCTCATGACTCAGAAGACTCTATGATTAAATTATTTTTGGCACTTTGGGTTTCCATTTCAGGGAAATACATTTTTGGCCTCTGTGTTTGCCATGTCGCTTCATTTATGAGAACATACATGGTTCATTTAAGAAAGAAATTAAAAAATATCAATAGCAATAAAAATCAGGGAATGACTTCTTCTTACCCTTTTCTCGGTGTCTGGATCAGATAATACTACTTGTAATTGAAATAAATGTGTTAAAAATAATAAAGGTTGCTCCAGTGCAATGGAGAAAAAACAATTAGATTTCACATGATAGAAATGGAACATTATTAAGGCTGCTGATTTTCAAAGAAGAAAAATGTTGCCGGTTTTTACCCCTTAAAATTTGTATACCAATTTTCAAATGATAAGTTATCTAGTTAATGTTCTTTAAACCTCCTTTTGAGTTTATAAACAAAACAAGGAAAACATACACAGCACATAGTCCTTAAACTGACTAAAATAAGGACCGCTAAATTTATTAAGAACCGTTGCTGTAGTGGTTTCTTAAGGAAGTTTTTTTGTTTTTTTCTGCAATAGAACAATATTTTGTTGTGAAGAAAACTTGACTCCCAATGTTAATGGTATTTTGGCAATTTTTTTGTGAGGGATATTTGCCTATTGTCAGTGTTTGTTTGGCCTATTTCTATATTTAGGCAAAATCCTTTGTAATTTAACCATTCCATGGATATATAGTTTACCTAGCAGGATATTTGTGGTTATTGCTGTTTTTAATTCTCCTGATACTTAGAAGATAATTTTTGGGTGTTAACTGCAAGAGCTTTTGTCTGTGAGAGTCAGAGTTATAAAACTTCAACCTACTCTGTTTAGTTACCAAGAGATAAATCTAGTTAACACTACACAAGACCAGAGATAAGCTGTTAAGAGCGTGGTTATCACACAGAAAACACAAATCCAAGCGCCCTTATCTAAACGTATGAGATGTTTTCTCTCTGCCTAAGGATATGCCTAGTGTGGTGAAAGTGGTAGGCCATATGACATAGTAAGCAATCTTTATTGGCCTATTTGAGATTAAAACAGTGAATATAAATGATGGATTCCTATTTTATCGGAGCAGTTTGCATTCATCATAGGAGTAAGAAAGGCTAAGAGAATTATAGTTCAAGGACACTTACTTTGCTGTGCAGCAATTCAATGCACAAATTTCAGCTCATAATTTGTAGTGAACAGTATTGAGAGACCAACTTGTAAATATCTTGCAATGAATTTGCACTTACAGTATTATTATCTAAGTCATCTTTGGTTTTGAAGAAATAACTGAGCAATTCTTGGGCTAATCTACTTTAGTACAAGCACATTTTTAGGGGGCAGTTAGAAACAAACATAGGTTAGTGGTGTCTACACATTTTTTGTTGTCCTCCTTGTAACTGTAATTTCTTTGGGAAGTAGGAAGTATGAGCAATACCTAGGCCAGGCTTTTAGTGTACTCTATCAATTTTACCTCCAAACTTTTCATATGCTTGTTACTTAGTCACTATCTATGGTAGTGATTATTCTTATTGATACCTAAATTACTTTAAGGTATTCTATAGTTTCTATTAATTGGAGGATGATGTTAATTATTTTATATTTTTTTGGTGGATGGGGAGAGGATCTATAATTTTTCAAAGAGAGTAAAACTAGGCTTTATGGTTTTAAAATAAGATTTCAATTTCTAGTATATTTTGAAGCAGATATATATATTTTTTTGCCCAAGAGATGTTGTTTTCTATTTCTTCTAGCATAAAATTGCATCAGAGAAGGGACTAGGTCATTTCATCTTTGTATTCCTAGAACCATACATAAAAGGTGTCAATCTATGCTGATTGATTGGAAGGAAGAAATAAAGGAAGGATACTAGTAATTTCACTATTGGCTTCTAAAGTCAGTTGGCCTCCTTAGATCTCAAATTTGAGAACTGCATTCCTCTTTTTGTGAAGGGTATAAGTAATAGGTCTGGGGGGACAAGTCTTTGGCAAGGACAATTCTCTCTTTTCCCCAATATTTACTGAAAAAGAACTGCGTTAGACCTAGGTGCGATTCACCATGTGATTTGCTCTGGCTAGCGAAAGTGAGCAGAAGTGACATGTGCCACATCTCATGAGACTGTCCGTTTCTCCCCCTTTCCTCTGTCCTGGTATGAAGTCATGTTTCAGATGATGGAGCCCAGGTGTCTGAGAATAACATGGACTTGAGACCCTCACTAACCTATCATAGACATATTTGCAAGAAACAATTCTTTTAAAGTAATCAAACAAGTAATTAAACTGTATATTTTGTCACTAATAATTGTTCTAATCATTGATCCCATTTACATTATTATTTTTCTGCCATTAATTTTGCAACCATATATTTATATCTAATACTCTAGGAGTTTTCCTATGGCAAAGGAGTATTATTATAAAATGCATTTTCTTATGATTTCACAACACATGCTATTGACAAAAATTTGGATGTTATGAGACCATTACTCTCAAATTTATAATTCCACTTTTCAAAGATAATCACTGTTAAAATTTGTGTATTTGTTTTTGAGCCTCATTTCTAAAATCATTATTAAGTAACTGTTTTTATATGTGTATGCCTCCATATATTTTCACATAAAATAATTTTTAAAATAAATAATGGAAGTCAATAGAACAGTCATATACATTAAATTCTAACTTTAAGAACACTTTTTTTTTCTCCCAGGAATACCTCATATTCAAATGTTGAATAATAGCTATATCCTATTTTTAGGAAGAATGATGTAGAGTGACAGTGTGTTATATTTGATAATTTGCATTTTGTTTCTCTTATAGTGTCACTTCCATAAAAGTGAAACTTGTACTTACATAGCACTTCATATGTGTCAGTGTGCTTTTGCATTTTATCTCATTAAGTCTTGTAGCTTACTTGTGCAATAGACGAGCGGCTGACACTTTCTCTAATTCCTATATGTGAAGATGTGATTTGGCAAGTCTGATTGCTGGTGCTGAGGAAATCTAACTGAAAGCCCAATGCTGTTGTACTTCTTTCATCTGTCCTGACAGTGTAGGGTTTTCCTGAAGAGAAGCTAAAAATTTTCACTTGTCTCATTAGAGAATGATAGTCATAAAAATGGGATATCATTTATTCCAAAATTTTACATAGAGAGATGTTCACTGTATATCCCTAAGGTTCCAGCTGAATAAGTACTGAGAATGGGCCTAAATCTCAGTATACCTCATAAAGCGTGCCTGTCATAATTAGAGTCACACCTGAGACTTTTAATGAATGTAAGAAAATAAAGAATTCTGCATGGCTCAAAGGCTTTTGGAATTGGCGGAAGAGCACTAGACTAGGACTGGAATTTTGTTTCTACATCCCCTGAGTTCTGAGATAGTCTTTTAGTCTTTATGTTTCCATAGTTTCAAGAGTAGAATGGGGATAATGGTAAAGCCCTTGTCAAGTTTTTTCAAAATATACACACACACACACACACATAACACACATATTTAGAGATAAGCATAATAGTTCCTACCTGACAAATGGTAGTATTATCATGTGTAAGCAGGACTCCCATTTTAAAGTCACAAACAGTTCTTCTGTTCTCTAGTGTTGGCAAATTGCATTCAGGTATAGGACAGATAGCTTCTTTGTTTTGGAGAAAATCACTCTATGGTCAAAGGTAGAGTGAAAATCACACTTAAAAATATAGACATGGTTACTACTCTACAATAAAAAAATAAAAGCTTATCTTTGTGGGGAGAGTTTAATCTCTATGGGTCATTTCTTGGGGGGAAAATGCTTCTTATTAAAATGGGTGTAGAGATGAAATGATCTTGGGAAACTCTTTTCTAAAGCAGTTTCAGAATAGTGGTTGAGAGAGAAGGTTCTAAAATCATTCAATCTAGGCATGAATCCTAGAGTCCTCATTTACTAACTGGCTTTGGCTACGCTGTCTAACCTGTCTGCATCTCTAGGTGTAATAATTAAATCCATCTCTCAGAGATGTCCGAGGTGGGATCTAAAGACGGTGGCCAGATTCTGGGGACATATATTCACATCATGTAATTAGACCTTAAAAGGCACAATTTGAGACTCTGCAGCTTATTCTGGCTGTCGAATAGCTCTTTAAGACAGTATTTAAGAATCCATTGTCCTGGCTAGAGAAATAATATCAGAATGTTAATTTCTGGTGAATTCTCCCAATAACTTTAGGCTAAGCCAAACTTTTTAGTTTAAGGATAGGGAAAAATATGCATTCACATTGCCAAGCATTTAGGGAAGAAGTTAATCCTGGGGTAGCAATGGCAGCCTGAGTGACAGACCTCAGACTGGTATGAGGGGGTGGATTTTTTCCTTTTCCAGGACTCAGATAGTTGGGACTTGGATCCTGAGGGAGAGAGGGGAAAGAGACACACTTCTGTGCACTTCCCCTGAGGATGGCACCATGTCATAAGGGTAATGCCACTGAAATAGAAATGCCCAAGGGGAGTTTTAATTTTTATTTATTGGTGAGAGAGAGAGAGGGAGGGATATATATATATATATATATATATATATATATATATATATATATAGAGAGAGAGAGAGAGAGAGAGAGAGAGAGAGAGAGAGAAACATTGGTTTGTTGTCCCACTTATTTGTGCATTCATCAGTTGATTCTTGTATGTGTCCTGACCAGAGATCGAACCCACAACCTTGGTATATTGGGACGACACTGTAACCAACTGGGTTATCTGGCCAGGGCCGAAGGGAGAGTTTTAAGACTGAGGATCTGAGGATGCCACAGTTAGGTTTAAGTTTAAGTCCTCAGCTTTGTAATGCCTTTGTGTTCTTACCAAGCCTCTGGAAATTCTTACATGTACTGTAGCCTGGTCATCTGCCACTCTGGAGAATTAAAGAAGGACTAGTGCCCGTGTGAGGGACGATGTGGTTGCAGGGAGAGTAGCATTGTTTGTGGGTCCCCAACCTCAAAAAATAGGAGAAGGCGTGTGGAAGAGGGTGGTGGTGGGCACAAGCCTGGCAACTGGCTAAGATGGTTCATATAAAACAGACTGAATCTAAGGAACATACCCTCAAGAACAATTAGGGATTGGAATCTAGTAGAAGACTGGAAATCTGATCAAAGATTAAGCTGCTATGATTTGGAAATTAAAGGGAAATGTGAGCTTGTCTGTTAGTGAAGTCTGGAGTGTTTAACACTGCCACCCTCACCACCACCACCACCATCGTCAGGATAAACTGGCCTCACAAGTCTGTAATAAAAAATTAAATTTTATTTTTGTATTGAATTATTTCAGTACAAGCATCTGAGTAATTGACAGAATTTGCATCCATCTAAGAGTCTCCTCGTTATTTCTGTGATTTTATTCAGGTTTCTGACACTCCTGAGTTCCCTCAGTGCTTCAGCCTCCTCATTCTGGGCCCTGCTCTCTGCCTCTATCGCCACTTCTTTAGAGGTCACCGAAGTTCCCTCTCAATGGTGAGTATCGCTGGCACTGCGGATGTGGCCCCTGGGAGGGAAGCCTGTTTTTTCTTATTCCCCAGAGCACAAGCAAGACCAGGCTGGGACGCTTAAAAGATATTACTAAATGATACAAGTACAAATATAAGCAGCTACTTACCTGTTTATTAATCTTAGAGTTCTCAGACTCCAAAATCAGAAGCTGACTCCCCACTTCACCTGAGTAGTTTTCCAGATAGCAGAAGCTCACCCACTTGCCCCACTCCAACGAGATTATTCAAAACCTGGACAGTTGAGATATCTGAACTGTCCAGGCCCCATCCCTGTCGGCCTCTGTGCCCCTGCCCTCCCAATTTGAGAGAAAAATAGAAGTTTTTCATGCCACCTGTTGCTTACTGTCTTGTCTCAGGATCAAATATGTTTTTACACAATAGATAGTGAGAACATCCACTCCCTTCAGAGTGAAATCCCAGGCACATGGCTGAACAAGACAATCATAGTAGCCAAGGTTCCATTTCCAACAGTCTGGCCTGTTAAGTCTTAAATAACATCACAGGGAGGGTACCAAATACCAAGTACTGGTTGCTGCATGTGGTCCAGTTCCTTCTCTAAGTCCACTCTCCTTTGTGGAATAGAGAGAGGATCAGTTCTACCTGTCCAGTTAATACTTTGGTCTCAGGAAAAGGGCAAAATATATACACCAAAACCTGAATATTGTTTCTCTTACCCTTGTAGCTTAGTGTTGTGAAGCATTACCTAGCTTTAATGTAACTTCTCATGAAGGCATCTCCACAACATATAGGACTCCCCAAATAGTCCTGTTTTGTACAGAGGAAAACAGCTCTAAAGACAAATTCCAGCTTCCATCCCAAAGACATAAATTACTACCAATCCCTCAAATGGTAAATTTCCTGTTGAAAATGTTAAGACCTAGACTTTGCCAAGTGGCTTGGTCCCAATATGTTAAAAAAAATAACTGGTTTCTACATGGACACTGGCCAATGTCTATTTTCATAAAAAAATATTTAAGATCCATAGTGTTCCACAGTTAAAATAAAATCACATTCTTAACTCATTTATTTGTGTATTAGAGGCCTGGTGCACGAGATTTGTGTACTCCCGGGGAGACCCTCAGCTCAGTCTGCACCCTCTCGCAGTCCAGGAGCCCTCAGGGGATTTCCTTAGCACTGCTGATCAAGGGAACAGGCCTGGGTTGCAGGCTCGATCCCCAGTAATGGGTGTGCAGGAGGCAGTGGATCAATGATTCTCTCTCATCATTGATGTTTCTATCTCTCTCTCCCTTTCCCTTACTCTCTGAAATTAATAAAAAATGTGTGTGTGTATGTGTGTGTAGATCACAAAATGGTTTCCCAATATACTCAATAAAATATTGGTTGCTTACTTTATTTCTATATCTATCTTTGAGTATTCTGTTCTGCCTCTTTGCACTGTAGGCCATAACTGTGAGGGAAGAAGCATGTTAAACTAGGTTGAAATAAGATCTCATTTGCATGACACTGGAATGACATCAAACAGTGCTCCCTCCACCACCTACAGGGGTGTAGCAGTTCCAAGGAAATTAGTCCTTAATCACTTTGTGTCTAATAATCTGTGGGCTATAAGTGTACTCTGGAGCCAGGAGCACTTCCTTTTCACTCATAAGTTCTGTCAAGGTGCTTATTTTGAACCTCTAATTATTTTTTGAAAAACAATAAATTCCAAAAATCAAAATGGTGTTATAAAATATGGAAAAGTTAAAGTCTTTACGCAAGTCTTCCTTTTCAGACCACTCATGAAATATGACATGTCTAATTTCCTGTAATTATGCTGTCAATTCTAGACCACTGTTTCTAATTATAGTATTAGGCAGCTTTTCATCTCTTTGGCATTGACTGTATTATAGGGAAAAAAAATAAGAATAAGTATAATTTTTAAATGTCCTTATTTCCTCAGATACGGTTTGGGGGTACTAAGTTTTAAAGCAGAATTTTAGAGGAAATGGGTACTGTCAAATGGTGTGGCAATCTTAGGAGAAAGTTGTTTTGTTAGTATCATACCTGATGATAGTGATGTGTCCTCTTTTCCAGAGAAACAGCGAGGGGGAGTATGTGCAGTGTCTAAAGGCATATGCCCTGAATCACCTGAGTTCATACCTGCTCATGCCACTTACTAGTTGTGTGGCTTTAGTCTTTTCACTTGACCTCTTTCTGCCCCATGCTTTAGCTAAAAAAATGATATAATAATACTATGAACTCATAGCATTATTTTGAAGATCAAATGAGTTAATATATGTGAAATGTAGGAAAGTAGCTGCTGCATGGTAAGTCCGGATAAGAGCCAGTGCTCTTATCAATAACTTCCATCAGAGATTATCATGTCTGAGTTGACTTGCTCATATGGCACCTCAATACAGTAATAGTCATCTTTAATGTTCTTCTTTCCCTTCATATCTCATCCGTGATTGAGGTTATTGATTTTTTAAAATAATCCTTCTGAAATATTCCATTTATTTTCATTCTCTGGACACTAACCTTTTTTAGTCCCTTATTATATCTTCATCGGACTAATGCACTAGTTTTTCATTTGATTTCCATGTCTTCAGGCTCTCTCCACTTCACTGCCTCCTAAGCCTCACTGCCAGATCAATCTTCCTAAAAGTCAGATTGAGTCCATCACTGCTCAGTGTTGGATCTTTAGTAGCGCTCTATTTCTCACAGCATAAAAGTCAGACCCTTAATCTTTATATCCAAACTCCTTGGGTGTAGCTAGCCTCAACCTTGACAAACTTTCAGTTGTGCTGGCCTGCTCAATATTCCTATAACTTGTTTCCCTTTGTTTATGTTTCAAGTTTATTCTTTTTTTCTTTGGAATAGTCTCTTCATTTCTTGTCATTTGAAGTTCAATTTTGTGTGTGAAAATCAAGCCAAATTTTATATGTTTTGAAAAAAAAGGAGATATTGCTCACAGTTTCCAATACAAAGGTATGCATAAAGTAATTGTTCAATAAGTATATACAAAATGTATATTTCCCACCTTGCGCTTGGTGAAGTTTTTTTTTTTTAAGGAAGGTGAACTTCCAAATTTTCTTAAATTGCCACATGAACTGGTTGAAGATGACTTCTTTCAGAACTGCGCAAACTGTGATCCTTTTATATTAAGTAACTTCAGTCTAAAGATATGCAGTGTTTACAATATTTTGGAATGCTGCTTTTAAGATCTATTAAAATTTATCTATTTATTTATTTTAATTCTTTATTTTTTAGAGTATTACATATGTCTCCTTTTTCCCCCATTGACCTCTCCCCAGCTGTTCCCATGCCCCCTTCCCGGCATATACCCTCACCCCCTACTGTCTGTGTCCATGGGTTATGCTTATATGCATGAATACAAGTCCTTTGGTTGCTCTCTTACACCCTCCCCTCCCCTCCCCTTGCCTTCCCTCTGAGGTTGGATGGTCTGTTTGATGCTTCTATGTCTCTGGATCTATTTTTGTTCATCAGTTTATGTTGTTCATTATATTCTACAAATGAGTGAGATAATGTGATATTTATCTTTTTCCGACTGGCTTATTTTGTTTAGCATAATGCTCTCCAGGTCCATCCATGCTGTTGCAAATGGTAAGAGTTCCTTCTTTTTTACAGCAGCATAGTATTCCATTGTGCAGATGTACCACTGTTTTTTAATCCATTCATCTGCTGATGGGCACTTAGGCTGTTTCCAAATCTTAGCTATTATAATTTGTGCTGCTATGAACATAGGGGTGCATGTATTCTTTCTGATTGGTGTTTCTAGTTTCTTGGGATATATTCGTAGAAGTGGGATCACTGGGTCAAATGGCAGTTCCATTTTTAATTTTTTGAAGAAACACCATACTGTTTTCCATAGTGGCTGCACCAGCTTGCATTCCCACCAGCAGTGCAATAGGGTTCCTTTTTCTCTGCATCCTCTCCAGAACTTGTGGTTTGTTGATTTGTTCATGACAGCCATTCTGACAGGTGTGAGATGGGTACCTCATTGTTGTTTTGATTTGCATCTGTTGGATGATTAGTGACTTTGAGCATGTTTTCATATGTCTCTTGGCTTTCTTAATGTCTTCTTTCAAAAAGTGTCTATTTAGGTCCTTTGCCCATATTTTGATTGGACTGTTAATCTTCCTTTTGTTAAGTTGTATGAGTTCCCTGTAAATTTTGGAGATTAAACCCTTTTTGGAGATGACATTGGCAAATATGTTCTCCTAGGCTTTCTTGCTCTTTTGTTGATTGTTTCTTTTGCTGTGCAGAAGCCTTTTATTTTGATGTAGTCCCTTTTATTTATTTTCTCCTTAGTTTTGATTGTCCTAGGAGTGTATCAGTAAAGATATTGTTACAACATATGTCTGATATTTTGCTGCCTATGGATTCTTCTTAGATTTTTATGATTTCCCATCTTAAGTTTAAGTCCTTTATCTATTTTGAGTTTATTTTTGTCTATGGTGTAAGTTGGTGATCTAGTTTCATTTTTTTTGCATCTATCTGTCGAATTTTCCCAACACCATTTATTGAAGAGACTGTCTTGACTCTATTGTATGCTATTGCTGCCTTTGTCAAATATTGATTGAGCATAATGGCTTGGGTCAATTTCTGGGTTTTCTGTTCTGTTCCATTGTCTATATGTCTGTTTTTGTGCCAGTACCTGGCAGTTGTTTGTTTGTTTGTTTTCAGTACCAGGCAGTTTTGAGAACAGTGGTTTTGTAATATAGCTTGATATCTGGTATTGTAATCCCTCCAATTTTGTTCTTCTTTCTCAGGAATATCTGTGGCTATTCAGGGTCTTTTTTTAATTCCATATGAATTTTTGGATACTTTTTTGAAATATACCATTGGTATTTTAATGGGGATTGCATTGAATCTGTAGATTGCTTTGGATAGAATATGGACATTTTAATAATGTTGATTCTACCAATCCATGGACACAGTATATTCTTCCATTTTTTATGTCTTCCTCTAGTAAAATGGTCATTATTTGCAGATGACATGATATTGTATATAGAAAACCCTAAGACTCCATAAAAAAACTACTAGACTTAATAAATGAATTTGGCAATGTAGCAGGATACAAAATTAACACATAGAAATCTATGGCTTTTTTATGTACCAATAATGAACTCACAGAAAGAAAACTAAAAAAACAAAAATCAAAAACAATCCCATTTACTTTTGCAACAACAAAATAATTAAGATACCTAGGAATAAACTTAACTAAGGAGATAAAAAACTTGTACTCAGAAAACTACAAGACATTAAAAAAAGAGAGATAAAATTTATTTGTTTCTTAATTAATTAATAATATAGTCCTACTTTATGGCAGGTATTATCTCATTTAGTTCTTACAGCAATCCTGCAAATCAAGACAATCTATTATTATAATCTTTATTTATGTAACCTGCTTTTATACTTTCACAGTTTATGTATATAAATTGTCATTCTTTGATTTTTAAACCATAGTACTTTGAGCTAATGAATGCAACCAGCAACTGAATTTCCATTAACAATGGGTTTGGATTTGCTTCCCAAGAGCTGACTAGGAAATTTAGTTGGAAAAGTACTAGTCTGGAAGAAGGAGAAACCACTCTGAACCTATTTGTAGCCCCATGTCTGGTTTCTGATCTTTAGAAAGTTCAGTTTATGATCAATTTTAGAACAATAATGTAAGGAGTTTTTAACTAGCAAGTATGATGTTACAAACAGATGGTGGGTAACATATGGGTAGCATAGATTTCTTAAGGTAGAACAATGTTCCCTTGGAGAACAGAGGAAACCAAAGGTACCAACATCTTAAGTTGTGGAATGACCTCGAACAGACTCTATCAACAGAGTGTATATGTACAAAGTCATAACAATGCTGCTTAAAAAGTAAGATACATGTAGCTTAACAAGTGCCACAGATTGGAAAGAGAATCTCTTTTGTACAAATCAGAGCAACCATCTCTGCTTGAAGAGAAATTTTAAGCACCTGTCATGGCCTAGATCTCCCTTAGAGTATGTGGATTTGTGGGTAGAAAGAACCCTTCTAACTTTTTTTTTCTATCACTGTATGAATATATATTATTTATTTTATTAAAATCCCAACTAGATACTGTGTCAGATTTTTACTTTCTTGTCAAAACTCTATAGTTTAGTTAAGATAACCTGTGTTGTCCAGATAAATGTGTGTGTGTGTGTGTGTGTGTTTCAATTCTAGATATAGACTTATGAATAGAAAATAATAAAGTACATTTCCTCAGAAAGACTAGAAATAATAATTTTTATGTTAGAAATTTAGTCTTCATTTTATACTTTTGGGTGGCTTATTTTCTTCCCCCAAATTGTCGGGTTATTATCCTACTTCTTTATTTTATAAGTTGAAGATATACATTGAATGACAAGGTGTCTGATGAGTTAAAAAGGTCAAGTGGATTGAACATGTAAATCTGCATAATTATTTTTAATAAAAGATATCTTTTATGCTACCTCAGAGCACTTTATAGTTGCAAATACACAATTTAAAAATGATTCAAAAGGCACAGATAAGCCAGGGAGCTGTGGTATTCAGTGTGCCCTTTTGGGCGGGCCAGCCTGAGCAGATGGACCTTGAGTCTGCATTAAAGGTCGATTGATTTGTGCCTTTGCCAATTCAGTTTGCCAAATAAGTTTCAAATTCTGTATCTCTACTAAGTGGCTCATCACAGATTTTCTCAAAATTCAAATTTAATTGTAGTTGTTTCCAATTCCTTAAAAGAAGATCCTCGTGGCTAAACCTAAAGCCTAAAAAAAAAAAAAAAAAATGTCTTGGCCTGACATTTGGCATTCAAAACTCTCATTCTGACCGTGGTCTGTCATTTCAGCCTGAACTTGTACTTTATCTTTTCAAAACTCCCTCCACTCCTCTAATATAAGTCTTCCAACCAAACAGCCAATTCATGGAATTCTCTGAATCTGAAATGATTCTCTTTGCTATGTGACAAAAGTTCTTTCTCTCAAATTCTGTGGCTAATAAAATAGTTTCTTTTCCTTTAGTCCTTGCTGTGTATTTTATTAATTTAATTTTTAACATAAAAATGATGCTAGTTCTTGTTCACACAACGGTTCTGTCTCCATATGTGATATGTTAAATTGGGGCTACCATAATGTCTATACAAGACTGGAAGGAAAGTAGCTGTGGCTTAACAAGGATTAGAATCAAGACGTTCTCCTGACCCCATAGAAGACAAGACAGAGAGACTGGGGGTTCGGCCTTTTACTATTGGTTATTACTCTTCTAGGGTCTTTATTGACCACTAAACCTCCAGGCATGTCTTCCTAAGGAATTAGAGAGGGGCCATGTTTTTCTATATGTCTAATGATGCTGGGCTGCAAATTGAGTTGGAAACTAAGGTGATCACATCCTTATAGGACTGGATCAATCATTTTGGCCTCACCTAATTTACCACTTCTAATATCTCATTAGGATAGAATATATGTCAATATGGATGTCAAGTTCTACTAAATGATTTTATTTGTACTGACAGTGTTTCAGGTCTATTGTGCTTGTACAACTGAAGGTAATGCCACAAAATTAGGGTTAATTCTAGGCCCAGGGAGGAACATCTGGCGAGATCTCTGAGTTTCCTTTAGAAAAGGAATAATAGTGGACTCGAATGCCTATTTAGATAGCTCAGAGTTGGTTTTTATGTTCCTAACATTTTAGTTGCTTTCCTCAAGGAAGAATAACATGCTGGGGTGGTTTGGGGAAGATGGAAAGAAAAAAGAGGAGGTACTTGAAGAATTAGGGGCTGAAAAGAGGGAAGAATGTGAAGAGGGAGTGTGAGATCACGAACTGTGATTCCTTCTTCTTGATTCCCTGTGCATTCTCTAGAGCAGAGATACAAGCCATAGACTTATACGCTGCAGTTTCCATCAGCTGCAGGTGTGTTTTGCTTAATTCTTCAAACATCTTTCTATATGGTGTTTTGAAAATTTTGAGGTAGAGCCTAGCTAGCATTTCAAACTTGAGAAATTTTATACAAAAATCTAAGTTGTAGCTTCTTTGGGAAAAAGTCTTAATTCGTAAGAGAATAATTTGCTTGAGTTAGGTAGTGTTTTTCTCTTTAGCCAGGGCAAGAGCCCTTCAGGTATGGAAATGTCTCCCCTGCACAAGCCCACTTTCTTTGCATAGCTGAATGGGCCCTGAGACACTAGGTGTCTAACCAATGTACCCCAGACTCAAGTTGATAACAAGGGGCTAAAAGTCAGGCTAGGACTGGGCCTTGACTAATATAAACAGAAAGTATTGTTGTTGTTACACTGATGAATGATGTTACAAATTAAAAATAACCTATTAGATATTATCTAAATGAACATGACATTTACAAATGTGCATCTTAGTCAATTGTCAAGTGCATAATTCATTTTCCTATTTTTGTAAAAATGCTTGTTTAAAATACTTGTTAAATACACACATATTTAAAAATGTCCTTCATCAGAAAACTGGATTGACTTAAGCAATAGAATCAGCATTCATTTTTAGCAATTTGGGAAGTAATCTAATGTTCTCAATAGTTTAATTCCAAATGTCTGTCGACTCTTTGAAAGCCAAAGGTATCATCTGTCTGTATTTTTCAAAGACTAGTTCTTGAATGTTTTCCTTAATTTCATGAAAGGGATGATAAAAGTTTCCATAAATTATGTTTACAATGGGGACTATTTCCGCCAAAGCAGCTCACATGAGTTTAAGGGGACAGGTCTTTTTTTCCTTTTTGCTTCTTAGATCAGCACTATTGAAAGCAGAGAGAATCCTATCTAATAATAGAGTAATATTCAAATTAACCATCACTCCATGACAAAATGGCGGCCCCCATAGCCACAAGATGGCGGCGCCCAGTCCGCTCAGCTCCGCTGCTGGAGTGTCCAGCCTGTTGCCAGAAGCAGCGAAGCTGGATCTGCCTCTGGAGGGGTTTTTGATCTGCCCCCAGACACAGCAATCTGAGCCTGTATAGCAGGGCATGGAGGCTTCCCTGGCAGTGGGGAAGCCCCAGGCCCTGCAAACAGAGCCTGGACAGCAGGGCATGGGGGCTTCCTTAGTGTGTCGGTGTCCTCAAAGCCCCCAGGCCTGGCAGACAGAGCACACTGCAGGGCATTGGGGCTTCCTTCGCATGGTGCATGGGGAGGCCGGCAGAAAGCAGAGAGCAGGGCATGGGGGCTTCATCTCCATGGCTGCAGTGAAACCTCCAGGCCTGCAGAGAACAGAGAACCACGGGGAGTGGGCCTAAGCCATCAGTAGGACATCCCCTGAGAGCTCGTGGATTGTAGAGGGTGCAGGTTGGGCTGAGGGACCCCCATGCACGAATTTCGTACACCGGGCCTCTAGTTTGTAATAAATGACCTCAATAATTCACTTCTTATAAAATGTGAAGTCATTAAAGCTTCCTTAAACAATCATCAGCAACTTTGTTTGGAGTGTTGGGGTCCAGTTTCTTTCACACAGGCTGTTAGAAAGCTTCTAAAGTGTAGTGCTTTTGGACATTAAACCGAAGCTCAGGAAGACATAGCTTTAACTTTATAAAAACAAAGTAACTTGGTAAAAACTTTGTGGTGATAGCTGAAACCGGTTTGGCTCAGTGGATAGAGCGTCGGCCTGCAGACTCAAGGGTCCTGGGTTCGATTCCGGTCAAGGGCATGTACCTTGGTTGCGGGCACATCCCCAGTAGGGGGTGTGCAAGAGGCAGCTGATCGATGATTCTCTCTCATCGATGTTTCTAACTCTCTATCCCTCTCTCTTCCTCTCTGTAAAAAATCAATAAAATCTAAAAAAAAAACAACACACAAAAAAAACTTTGCGGTGATAGATTATGTAGTTTTATGGGAAATTCCTTCACATTTACACACTTGAACTTTCTCCAGAATACTTTTGGTGGATTTAAAGATTTAGATAATTTGTAGATACTTTAGATAAAGAACTTTCCATAGGTACATCTTGGTATAGGGATGTATGATAAATTCATTTTTTGTTTGTTTATTCCAATGAGGTTATTTTCCCATTGAAAACTGTATTTTCAGCTGAAACTGGTTTGGCTCAATGGATAGAGCGTCGGCCTGCGGACTCAAGGGTCCCAGGTTCGATTCCGGTCAAGGGCATGTACCTTGGTTGCGGGCACATCCCCAGTAGGGGGTGTGCAAGAGGCAGCTGATCGATGTTTCTCTCTCATCGATGTTTCTATCTCTATCCCTCTCTCTTCCTCTCTGTAAAAAAATCAATAAAATATATTAAAAAAAAAAAGAAAACTGTATTTTCATTTAGTCTTGCTATCTACACTTTCAGATAACATTCTCGCCCTAAGTGTTTGGTGGCTTTATCCTAGACAAAATGAAGTTTAATACTACAAATTTATTATTTATCTATATAATAAAAGCCTAAGCGACAGTTACAGTTGGATGACCAGAACGACTGGTCGCTATGATGCACACTGACCACCAGGGGGAAGGTGCTCAATGCAGGAGCTGCCCCCTGGTGGTCAATGTGCTCCCACAGGGGAGCGCTGCTTAGCCAGAAGCCGGGCTCACGGCTGAGGAGCTCAGTGGTGGTGGTGGGAGCCTTTCCCACCTCCACGGCAGCACTAAGGAGCAGTGAGCTGAGCAGTAAGGAGAAGCAAGCAGGCAGGCGGTAAGGAGCGAGGGTTCCCAGACTGTGAGAGGATGCAGGCCATCTGGGCTGAGGGATACCCCACCCCCCAATGCACAAATTTCTAGTGCACCGGGCCTCTAGTGTAGAAATTCGTGCACCAAGTGGGGAAGGGTTCCCTCAGCCCAGCCTGCCTGCACCCTCTCCAATTGGGGACCCCTTGGGGGACATCCCTCTCAAAATTTGAGACTGCTGGCTCCTAACTGCTCACCTGCCTGCCTGATTGCCCCTAACTGCCCTCCCCTGCCAGCCTGATCTCTCCCCTAACTGCTCTCCCCTGCCAGCCTGATCTCACCCCTAACTGCCCTCCACTGCTGGCCTGATCTTGCCCACAACTGCTCTCCCCTGCAGGCCAATTTGGTTCTGATTGGTCAGTTTCTATGCCTGTCAGCATCACCGGGCCTATCTTTGGGCCTGATCAGAGAGGCGGGGCTGACCAGCAGCCCCTGTAGAGGCCCGGAGAGAAAGAGAGAGGCAAGTGCTGATTAACAGCTGCCATGGAGGTTGCAGATCAGACCCTTCCCCTGCCTCTCTCTTTGGGCCTCTCTCTGAGCCTGATCCACAGCCCCTCAGCAGTCAGTGCTGGGTTGCTGCTGTGCCCGCAGCACTGACTACAGGACTGACTTCTGGTCAGTTGAGCCTTCGGTCGTTTTGGATGTTATAGACTCTGGGTTTTTATATATTAGGATATATATATATATATATATATATATATATATATATATATATATATAGAGAGAGAGAGAGAGAGAGAGAGAGAGAGACTAAAGGAGAAGTGCTGTAAAAAATCTATTCCAAATTAGTTGGTCATAGCTGGAGAAGTTAGAGAGGAGGCCTGTCTCTTTGCAAGGTGAAGGCACTACTGATAGAGATTATCCACCCCTCTCTTGGCTTGGTTTTACCTGCCTGAGTAACACAGTGAATGCTTTTGGAGACACTCTATCCTTAAATCAATGATATAACTCCTGAAAAGTACTCTATTTTAGCCAATGTTGTCATTGCAGTTAATGAGCAGAGTGTGACATTTCATGAGCTGATACTAACTTACACAAAATCACTTCTTTATGGAAATATTGCATGTTCTCTATGTTGTTAGGAATCATAACATTTATCAAATCTCTCATGAGCTAGAAAAGTAGAGATCATTTAAAGTTGACATTTTCTTTCTCCCTGAAGGTATGCAATGGAATTGTAGCATCTTTAGGGAATTAAGCATGAAAATAGACTACTTCTACATAGTAGTGAAATCAGCTTATTTCATATTATCCTGGAAACATTGACATTAAAGGGATTATAAAAATTTCTTGTTCAACTATCATCACATGCTTGGTCTTCTTTTTATCACCTTTGACAAGTTAAAGTTCTAGTTCTGCTTGAACTCACCCTGGTGATAAGAAAGCTTTCTGCCTTGAGGTGACCTCTTTGATTTGTGGATATCTATTACTATTATAAAAGCCCTCTATATATAGTGCTGAAATCTGTTTTTGTTTGTATTTTGACCCTTTTGTCCCAGTAATTTCCTCTAAAGAAGTTGTATATTTTTTTCAGTATGACAGCATTTCAGAAGTCTGAAGACACTTAACAAATTATTCTTAAGTCCTTCTTTTCATGGTTAAGTAGACATAGTTCCTTTAAGTTCTTCAATATTGATGCTGATTCCAGCCCTGGCCAGTTTGCTCAGTGATTAGAGCATAGGCCCTCAGACCAAAAGGTCACAGGTTTGATTCCTGGTCAAGGACACGTACCTTAGTTGCAGGCTTGATCTCAGGTCCCCTTGGAGGTGTGAATGGGAGTCAACCAATCATTGTCTTTTTCACATTGATGTTTCTCTCTCTCTCTCTCTCTCTCTCTCTCTCTCTCTCTCTCTCTCTCCCTCTTTGGTCCCCTTCACTCTCTCTCAAAAATAAAATAAAATAAATGAAAAAATATCCCTGGGTGAGGATTAAAAAAATTTGATGTTGCTTTCAGTTCTTTAATTAATGTGTTCATTGTTCTCCAGAAAGATCCTGATTTTTCAATATTCCTCTTAAATTGTCATTTCCCCAATTTTCCACAGATTCCAAGACTAGTCTCACATAGAACAAAATGTGATTTTTCACTCTGCTATTGTGGGTTTTCTTTGTACATTTGTGCAATTTAACATTGTTCTACCTGTTGAATGGTCTCATCACATTGCTATCGTGTTTGCTGTTTACTGTAACACCTTAATATTTTATAAGATACAGTACTAATATTTATCTATCTGGTCCTATATTTATATAAGTAATCCTTTTAAACTCAAGTCTAGGTTCTTACTTATATCTTACATATTGGTTTATTAAATTTCTAATTAAGGAACCTTTATATTGCTAGACCTGAACTATTATTCAAATTCATTATTAACATTTTGAACCCTGATTATTTTATCTAACATACTGACTTTATTTACAAGCTATATGACTCCAATAAATATGCTGTAAAGTCATTATGAATGTTTTGAACAAGACAGAGTAAATATCTAAGGGACATTAGAGAACTCCTTAGTATGTTTTACAGTCTTTCTTCCCAGAATTCATCCTAACTTCCCCTCAACCTGTAGCAACTATGAGGTTGAAGAGGAATTGATCCATCTTTATCCCTATATTTTGATGCTGATTGGTTAAAGCTAATAAGCATAATTGAGCTTAGTTCATAGACAGCCTAATCACAGTAAAAGGTGGAGTTTTAGATTGAGGAAAAAGAAGTCTCTCTTGTTCTGCATTATAAGATGCACGCATGTGAGGTCTGGAACTGTTTGAACCCACTTTACCACCGTGAAGAATGCCAGCCTGAGGATAAGGCCAAAACACACAGTTGACAAAAGCCTCCTTTAAATGAAATTAAAATTCCACTCTAACAATGTCCAAGGATTTATCTATCTCTAAACTCTTTAATTATATGAGTAACTAAAGAGAGCAGGGAAATTAATGCTCACCCTAAGATATCAAAAAATATAAGAAGTTTAACAAAACAAAAGTCTGTATTTTACTCACATAAATTCTGATTATGGGAATTGTCAGAGGTTGTCCTCTTTCTAGTGACTCAAGGAACCAGGCTCCTTCCATTTTATGATGCCACTATCTCAACCTGTGTCAGGGAAAGAGAGAGTTAGAGGAGGAATTAGGCTTTTAATGCCTTGGCCTGGAAATAAAATATATTGCTTCCACTCATAATTCATTAGCCTGAACTAGTCAAAATTAAATGCTAAGGAGGCTAGAAATTGTAGAAGAATATTTGGTGACCATTAATGATATCTACAACTTAACATCTCTTCAAGGAACGTGGGTTTTCACAAAGGACTGAAAGGCACTGATCATAACCTATGTCTGCTTTTTGCTTGCAACCATCCCAGAGGCCTGGTTACTGGTTTAGAAGAGTGAGAACACACAGAAACTATAAAAATAAACTCCCCTAAGACACTATCTTTTCCTTTCATTTTGAAAGTCAGGACTAAATGTTTCTAACTCTGGATTTCTGGTCACATATCTTATTTTTTTCCCAGTGGCTAGGAGATAAGAGATTTCTGTTCATGCAATTGACTATCTCATCTGCAAGTTTTTACCTTACTCTGGCACTTAATCTTCTTAGGCCTGGAGACTTGAAATCATTTAAAGGAGCTAAATGCTATCTTATCATCTCTGTACATACCTTGAGGTTCAATTGCTTTTACCCATATTTATTCCATCTCCTCCAGGATAAAAAAAATATCTTCTGGTCAGAGAATATGGAACTAAAGTGGAATTTTCAAAATCCCATTTTGTGTTCCTTGTTCAACTTACAAAATTTTGTCAGATATATTTACAGGTAAACTCTTTTTGTTCTTGTTCTGGATAGAACTATAACTTAAAAACATTTTATTTTCCTTATGCAGTTTATTCACAAACCTCAGCTCATTTTGGGTTTCCTGGCACTATTCTCCCAGGCTCATGTTTCTTTCACATTGGTGGTTATCTGCCTCTGTACACCTTTCCTACATGTAAATTAAAAAGTTAAAGTCGACCAGATGGTCTTTATGGAACTTCTAAGAATCTTCAGATACTCTCCTTGATTAGTTTTTTTTTTTTTTTAATTTCAGAGGTAGAAATTCAATTTCAAGTGATTTCCAAACTCTCTGAACTTTCTCATTTTAGAGTCTGAAACTACATTACCATTTATGCCTTTCACTTAAATTTTTTGAGGTTTTCCTATCTGAAGTTTAGGGTAGCTTTTCTCTCTAGTTATCATGGTCACCATGTGTTTGGAATATCCATGGTGCTTAGTAATAAAGAATTTTTGAAAAAGTGCATTTGAAGTAAGCAAGGACAAGACTCCTTTTTCATGGAATCCTCTCTCATTCTCTTTTTTTCAAAATGAAATTATGTGGTCAGTCTATTTAGACAATGTTAATAGTTCAGTCTGTTACCTTTTTATAAAAAATGGAAATTTCAACCTGATTTCTCTCTATTCATGAACATTAAAATCTTTTTTTGAGTGAGTATAACATTATCAGTGTCAATGTTACATGTTCAATATTCATATACTATAGACAGCTATCATCTATAAAAGAGAAAGATGCTAATTGACCATACCTCCACTACACCCACAGCCAATCAGGAGTTATATGCAAATAAACCCAACTAAGATGGTGGGTAAATTTGCATATACAGGCGGGGAAGGCAGCACCTGATGTAGCCTGCAGGGTCCAGGCCGCCATGGACCAGCAGGCCTGGTGGGCAGTGCCTGATGTCACCCCGGGACCCAGGCAGCGATCGGGACCGGGCAGGCGGCATGGATAGCGCCTGACGCTGCCCGCAGGGTCCAGGCCGCGATTGGGACCAGGCAGGCCCGGCGGACAGCGTCTGACGTCGCCTGTGGAGTCCAGGTGGCGATTGGGACTGGGCAGTTCCAGCAGGCAGTGCCTGATGTCACCCGCGGGGTCCAGGGGGTGATTGGGACTGGGCAGGCAGCATGGACAGCACCTGATGTCATCCAGGGTCCAGGCGGCGATTGGGACAGGGCAAGCCCAGCAGACAGCGTGTGACATAGCCCACAGAGTCCAGGCGGTGATCGGGTCTGGGCAGGCAACATGGACAGAGCCTGACGCTGCCTGTAGGGTCCAGGGGGCAATCAGGACCGGGCGGGCAGCATGGACAGCACCTGATGTCACCTGTGGAGTCCAGGCATCCATCGGGACTGGGCAGTTCCAGCAGGCAGTGCCTGACGCTGCCCGCGGGGTCCAGGAGGCGATCGGGACTGGGCAGGTGGCATGGAAAGCACCTGACGTCACCTGTGGGGTCCTTAGGTGGGCGTGGCCAGGGTCCCCGGGATCACTGTCTGCCCCTGGGCCGCCTGAGGACACCAGTGGAGCAGGCCCGGGTTGAACATTTTAATTAAAATGGGATGCCCGTGCCCCGCCCCACCGCACCCTGTCCCTGAAGAGGAGAGGGAAGTGGGCAGTTAGGAGGCACCAGGGCTCTGAAGTGGCTGGGAACAACCTGCAGGCAAGCTACCAGGAAGAGGTGCTGAACCATGAGGATGCAGAGGGCTGGCTGATGGAGGCGAGCAAAGGTGCAGATGAGGCGGCTTTTGCTGACGCTGAGCTGGAAGAGTGCATCAACAGCCTGATGGACAAAATCGCCTTTCTGAAGAAGGTGCACGAAGAGGAGATCACCGAGCTGCAGGCGCAGATCCAGTATGCTCAGATCTCCGTGGAGATGGATGTGTTCTCCAAGTCTAACCTCTCCGCTATGCTCAAGGACATCTCTGCCCAGTACGAGAGCTGGCTGCCAAGAACATGCAGAATGCCGAAGAATGGTACAAGAACTGCTTCACCATGCTGACCGAGAGCCCTGCCAAGAACACCTACATGGTGCAGGCCAGCAACTGCTCAAGGCCAAGACCCTGGAAATGGAAGCAAGCCGGGGCATGAATGAAGCTCTGGGAAAGCAGCTGCGAGAGCTGGAGGATAAGCAGAACTCTGACATTAGTGCTATGCAGGACACAATCCACAAATTAGAAAATGAGTTGAGAACTACAAAGAGTGAAATGGCAGGATATTTAAAAGAATACCAGGACCTCTTCAATGTGAAGATAGTTTTGGACATTGACATTGCAGCTTACAGGAAACTCTTGGAAGGTGAGGAGACCAGGCTCAGTTTCACCAGCGTGGAAAGCATAGCCAGCAGCTACTCCCTGAGTTCCCAGATCTTTGGTGATCTGCCTACGGTGGTTTAGAGATTAGCTCCTACTTGATGTCCACTCGCTCCTTCCCTTCTTAATACACCAGCCACCTTCAGGAGGAGCAGATTGAGGTGGAGGAGACCATTGAGGCTGCAAAAGCCGAAGAAGCTAAGGATGAACCCCCTTCTGAAGTAGAAGCTGAAGAAGAGGAGAAGGAGAAGGAAGTGGCTGATGAAGAGGAAGGAGAGGAAGAGGAAGAAGGTGCCAAGGAAGAATTTGAGGATGCAAAGGAGGAAGAATGAGGTGAAGGTGAAGGAGAAGATGCCCAAGAAGCTGAGGACGAGAAGAAAGATGAAGGTGCTGGAGAGGAGCAAGCAACCAAGAAGAAAGATTGAGCCCCCCTTTCCTTAATTATTTCAGGAATAATCCTCCCAAAACCAGGTCAACCCCACCACCAAGCAAGCAGTTGAGTTCCCAATACTATATGAATTAAGAAGTCAATATATATAAAACATTCTGAGGTGACTCAGGTTGGACATTAAATGTTGTGCTATGACTTTTCTCCTTATTCAGAGTATCTGTTTGCTTGCAGAGTGGCTTCCTGGCTTGCTGCCAGCCTGTGCATGGTCCACGCTTATGAGTTCAGGATCTATGACAATGTGAATAATTCAGATGTTTACAAAAAAAACACATGAATACACGAATTCACTAATGTTAATGTTAAACTTCATGGAAAAAATAGTCCTTTGAATCTTTGGTGGTTAGAAATTAAAGACCTCAAATCATGTGCAATAATCAGTAAATAAAGTTACACTGAATGACAAAAAAAAAATACATTAGGGGCCAGGAAACGTTCAAAGAACTGGGGAACCATTCCCAGATCATGAAGGGAAGTCACAGGGTGTATATTATTGCTACGAATACAGTATTTCCTACTACTTATAACATATACAATATAATGTATTAGATGCCTTCCTATCGC
This sequence comes from Eptesicus fuscus, assembly GCF_027574615.1. Taxonomy (NCBI): domain Eukaryota; kingdom Metazoa; phylum Chordata; class Mammalia; order Chiroptera; family Vespertilionidae; genus Eptesicus; species Eptesicus fuscus. The sequence goes on along the minus strand of NC_072475.1, from coordinate 85,440,150 downwards.
ATGAAGTAAGTATTCTCATAGAGTAAAACTGGTAGATATGTTATAGCTATGGCAGTATGTCATATCCTATCTATATTAATAAAAGGGTAACATGCTAATTAGACCATGAGACCTTCCAGATGTCCTTCTGGACAAAGCCATGGTGGTGGGGCCGAGGCAAAAGTGGTTAGGAGTGATCAGGCCAGGAGGGGATGGCAGTTGGGGGTGATCAGGCTGGCTGGGGGGTGTAGTTGGGGGCAAGCAGGCCAGCAGGCAGAGTGGTTAGGGGAGATCAAGCAGGCAGGCAGGTGAGCGGTTAGGAGCCAGCAGTCCCAGATTGCGAGGGGGTTGTCTGACTGCCAGTTTAGGCCCGATCACACAGGGATCCCAGATTGGAGAGGATGCAGTCCAGGCTGAGGGACTCCCCTCCACCCCTGTGCACGAATTTTGTGCACCGGGCCACTAGTTCCTCACATAATTATGTATCTTGCATTTTTACCAACAGATGTCATAGATCATCAGAGAGGTTAAGAGAAAATAAATAGCTCAATGTAAATCCATTATCACTACTAAGGGCAGATGACATTTGATATCTTTGCCATGTTTGCTTTCCTAATATTTTCTAATGCAAGCTAGTTTATATTCAATATTATATAACTTTACTCAGTCTTACTAAAGTTCTTTATTTGTGCTATGTCATTCTTTATTTCTGAGTTACTATATATTTTCTCATGCTGTTGAGCATCTTTACCATCATTACTCTGAACTCTGTTTCAAATAAATTTCTTATCTCTGTTTCATTTATCTCTTCTTTTGGAGAATTCTCTTTTATTTGGGGGTTGTTTCTTTGTCTCCTCATTTTGGCTGTCTGTTTGGGTTTGTGACTATTTATTAGGTAGATCCTCTATGCCTCTCAATCTCTAGTGCAGGACAGTGTCAAACACAGTTTCTGACTTATTAGATCAAAGACTAAAAGCGTCCACAGACCACCTCTTCCTGTAGACTGATAGGATTCTGACTTGAATTGCACCCAGTCAATACTGTAGTGAGAGTTTTGTGTGTTTTTTTTCAACAGCGTGGGGCAATTGCTTCTGCCTGGAGGCTAATTGTTATTTTTAGTCTCTTAAGTGGCCTCAGGGCAAGGTATTTTCCAATAGAGGTGGGTCAACTGTCTTCTCCCCAGGCAAGGCAAATGTCTGTGTGGAAAAGATGTCCTCTGCTGCATGAGGGAATGACTCAGCCCAGGAAACCAGGGGTGTCTGCCTTCTGAGCTCTAACCCTTGAGTCCCCAGTACTGGCTTCTGCTCACACAGCTCCATTCCACTCTGTCCTCCCTCTGCAGGAGCTCAAGGTGGGTGGCTCCACAGGGAATTTTATGAATTGGCCCTTTAAGAGAGTGCCTGAATTTTCAGCTATCACTCCCTGGCAGACAGCAACCCTGCTGCTTTTCATAGCCAGATGTTATGTGAGTACCCTCTTCAGTTGTGGTGCTCTCTGCTGGGGGCGGGGGGGGGGGGGCGGAAGCTTGGAGATTAGATCCCAGAGTTCTCAGTGGCAACCCCCCACAACTGAGATATCTCTCCAGAACTTCTGTTGCTATCTGTGGGCTCCCAGCCAGCTCTTTCTCTCCTCTACCCCTCCTACCAGTCTCTATGTGGTCTCCACTCTCAGTCCTTATGTAACAGGGTTCTCTCCAGTGAGTCTTCAATTGATTATTCAGGAAGTTTTTCTGTATTTTGGTTGTAATTACAGTTTGTTCTTGGGAGCATATCCTTGCAACATCCATTTACTCTGCCTCCATTTTTTTCTGAAGTTCTTTAAAATTGCTTCAGAGTAAAGGAAACTATGCTAAATTTAAATGCAAGTAGTTAGCATTAACATTAGCATCAACAAAAGAATAGACACTCATGAATCATGATCAAAAAACTATTACTTTATAATAGAATAATTTTTAAGTTGGAGAGCACAGTTCACCAAACCAAAACCTTCCATGCATTTCTCTATAGAATCAAAGATAGATTAGTATGATTACTGTTTAAATATTCCCAGGAATGGAAATTTTTTCATTGGTAATTTCTTTTCTAATCAGTTATACTATAACTTACTTTTATTGCTTTCTAAATAATCATGCTAGAATTTCCTTTTATTGAATACAAGTTTTTGTGGTTTTTTTTTTTAAATGGTTTGTGACATTGTTGTGCAGGAACATATCCTCAATAACTTCTTTATAGATCATATTAGGTAAACTTTCTGAATCCTTGATATTTATCAAGACAAATTGGATTAAGAATGAGCAGGCTATTATGATTATGCTAACATAGTAGGTACAAAACTGAGATGATGCTGAGCAAGTATGTATTAGCCATCCTAAGATTGGAAAATATATATTTTAAATTGTGTTCCAAAACTTTAATGATAGTTTGACTTTGTATAGAATTCTAAATTGGAAAAAAAAAATTATTTCTCAGCATAATACTCTCCAGGTCTATCCAATAAGCCAGTCAAAGACAGGCAAGAACCATATTATTTCACTTATATGTGCAATCTAATGAAGAAAATAAACAAAAAAAAGTGGACAGCCCTAACCGGTTTGGCTCAGTGGATAGAGCGTCGGCCTGCAGACTGAAAGGTCCCAGGTTCGATTCCGGTCAATGTCATGTACCTTGGTTGCAGGCACATCCCTAGTAGGAGGTGTGCAAGAGGCAGCTGAACGATGTTTCTCTCTCATCGATGTTTCTAACTATCTCTTTCCCTTCCTCTCTGTAAAAAAATCAATAAAATATATTTTTTAAAAATGTTAAAAAAAGAAGTGGACAGACTCATGGATACAGAGAACAGACTGACAGCTGTCAGAGGGGAGGGAGTTGGAGGCTGGGTAAAATTGGTAAAGGGGTTAAACAAACAAACAAAAAAAGACTCATGGACACAGACAATACATGGTGATTACCAGAGGGAAAGCATGGTGGGGGATGGTAGAAAAGAGTATAGAATGGTGATGGAAGGACACTTGACTTGGGGTGGTAAACACGTAATACAATATATACCTGATGTACCGTAGAATTATATAGCTGAAGCCTATATAATTTTATTAACCAATGTCATCCCAATAAATTCAATTAAAAAAAAAAAGAGGTGAAATCAGATGCAAAGAATGGCAGTGGAAGTGGTCATTGAATGGTGCAAAGTTTGAAATAATTACTGAAGTGAAAAGAAAAGAATATAATTATCCCTCAAACTTCAAAGATATTACAGTTTGACTTAAAGAGTTGCAAGGAATAAGTCTGAGACCAGATTTTTATTATTATTATTTTCTCTTTCCCTTCCTAATAGAAGCATTTAGAATATTTCTTTCACTTTTGGTTTTGTAGCCACAGTGTTTATTCTACGTCTGTGTGAATGTAGAAATTTTTTTTATTACTTTTCTCTGTTTCTCACTAGGTGATTTCCTCCAGTTTTATAGCTTTTTAGTTAATAAAAAGTAGATTAGTAACAGGATGTTGATTGGTACCTGTCACAGATAAGTTCCCTGGAAACAGAGACTGAGTTGGATTTCAAGGTAAAGTGTTTTTAGTAAGGATCAAAACTGAAAACAGATTGGGCAGAGGAAATACCAAACTACTATGCAGGCCCAACAAAACTTGGTCAACTCTTGAAAGCTCTAGAGCAAATATTGCCCATCAGAATACAGTAGTTCACCCCCTATCCATGGTTTCTTTTTCCTGTGGTCAACAGTAGTGCAAAAGTATTAAATAGAAAATTCCAGAAAAACACACAATTGATAAGTTTTAAATTGTGCACTGTTCCGAGTATCATGATGAAATCCCTTGCCACCCCACTCTGTCCAGCTCTATTCTACCTGGAATATGAGTTGTCTCTTTGTTTGTTAGTCTCTTGGTAGACATGATAAGAAAGTTAATAGTAGCCTAGCACTATGTCACAATGTCTATGTCATTCACTTCATCTGATGCAGGCTTGTATTACCTCACGTCGTTACAGGAAAAGAAAACTGAGCACAGTACAATAAGATATTCTAAGAGAGAGAAATCACATTCATAGCTTTTATTATAGTAAATTGTTATAATTCTTCTATTTTATTATTAGCTATTGTTGTTAATCTCTACTGGACCTAATTTATAAATTAAACTTTATGATAGGTATCTATGTATAACAAAAACATAGTATATTTAGGGTTAATTTATCCATGGTTTCAAGTGTCCACTGAGGGAATGCCTTACTCCAGGATAAAGGAGGGACTACTCTATCTTCTGTTAGGCTCAAATGGCTGGGCCTTGTATCTCTTCCTGCTCAGTCACTGAATATGGGCTGCCAGGGAAGGATGTGATCTCTGGCAAAGCTGCTTGTTGAAACTGAGACAGACCATAAAGAAGTTGACAGACAGAAGCCTTCTGCTCACTGTATTTCCTGTACATGGACAGCAGGTCCTTCCTTGCAGGATGGTCTGCTTGTCACCTGTCTATGTTTGCCACAATATTTTTTTGTCAGGGTCGGGGGGAAGGCTTGTCAGTTATATGAGAATTAAGATTTATGGGAAGACAGTATGTCATTGTATTAAAAAATTCCTAAATCTAAAATGTGGCAGTCTAGTATAAAATAGTTTCCTTTGTTTTCTAGAGCGAGTTCAATAAATTCTGTAGAGATTCCCTTTTCAATATTTTTCTAGTAGGTGTAGAAAATCTAATTTTACTCCCAATGTTTGCTATTAATATAATTCTCTGTCCCATGTTTTTCAAAGTAGATCAGTTTGCAGCTATGATCAAGAACTTACATGTTGCCAATACTCCAACTACATTTAGTTTTCTAGAAATCTGTTAAAATTTCTGTCCACTGATGGCCTCCATGTAAAAATTTTATCTGGGAATATACATTTTCATTTTTAAAAATTAAGGTATTGATAGATAAAGTTGATAAACATGTGAGTTCAGTGTGCCATTTTGAATTTAAAGTTTTTTTTATTTTCTTTTTTGTTGAATGTAACATTATTTAAATTATCATTGTGCATGAACATAGACTGATATATGGTTGGGCATTAAACATTTTGTGATATTAACATATAATTTTGCCAAATTAGTTGAGTCTTCTTTACCTGGTTTTTATTTTTACAGTTATGCTCTAATTCTTTACTGCTCTTCACATAGTCTTATTGCTTTATATAAAAGAATCCTTCTTGAGGCTAATTTACCAACACTAAGTTTTCACAATTTTAATCAAAGACTCTATACACTGGCAAAAATAAAAACCCAGGTCTCATATTTCATAGGTAGTGTTGTTACTTTTGTGCACTCCTGGTTTTATTACATTTTATATGAAATTTTCTTCACATTACCATTATAGGGCAATTTCTTGATTAAGTTAGTATCTGATGGTTAAATTAAATTAAAAAATAAAATAATTAGTATGACTTGATTAAATACTTTTAATTCTCAAATTGAATTATCAGGAAGTATGGGGTTTCTAGAGAGGTAATGACCTATCTATGAGACAGCTTTTTTGCTTGTTAGTTCATTTCTTCATTAGGTTCCATATATGAGTGAAATAATACAGTACTTGTCTTTCTCTGACTGGCTTATCTCACTTAGCATAATGCTCTCCAGTTCCATCCATGCTGTTGCAAAGGGAAAGATTTCCTTCTTTTTTACATTGGAGTAGTATTCCATTATGTAAATACTAGTAGCCCGTTTGCACGAAGATTCATGCAATAGACCTTCATTCACCTGGCTGTCTGCACCAGTTTTCTGCCGGCACCGGGGACCCAGGCCTTGGCTGTGGCCACCGCCTTCTACCTTCTTTCAGGGTCCCGGCTTGGCCCTGGGCGGTGGCCTTGGGCTCGGCTGCACCCAGCGTCCCTGCAACCCGATCGCAGGAGCGAGCCGACCTGGGGGGTCGGCTCGCTCCTGCGATCGGAGCAGGCACCCGGCTGGTGCCCAAGGTCCGGAAAGCCCCGGGCGGCTTTCCGGGCCTTGGGCTCGGCCGCACCCCAGCGTCCCTGCAACCCAATCGCAGGAGTGAGCTGAACCCCCAGGTCGGCTCACTCCTGCGATCGGAGCAGGCACCCGGCTGGCGCCCAAGGCCCGGAAAGCCCCGGGCGGCTTTCCGGGCCTTGGGCTCCGCCACACCCCAGCCGGGTGCCTGCGACCCGATCGCAGGAGCAAGCCGAACCCCCAGGTCGGCTGGCTCCTGTGATCGGAGCAGGCACCCGGCTGGCGCCCAAGGCCCGGAAAGCCCCGGGCGGCTTTCCGGGCCTTGGGCTCCACCGCACCCCAGCGTCCCTGCAACGGTTTCCTGGTGGGCGTGGTTGGTGGGCGTGGCTTGGTTGGTGGGCGTGGCTTGGGCGTAGCGAAGGTGCGGTCAATTTGCATATTTGTCTATTATAAGGTAAGATATCACAACTTTTTTATCCACTGATGGACACTTGGGTTGCTTCCAAATCTTGGCTATTGTAAGTAACACTTCAATGAATGCAGTGTTTTCATTTCTTCAGGTAAATTCCCAGAAGTGAAATTGCTGGGTCATAAGGCAGTTCCATTTTTAATTTTTTGAGGTAACTACATATTCAATTCAGATTGGCTGCACCAATCTGCATTTCCACCAACAGTGCATGAAGGTCCCCTTTTATTTTAACTATGTTCCTCTGTATATACTAATATTTTTATACTATATATTTCTATATTTACCACACATGCACATGCACACATTACAGAGGAATCTAAGTTTAGAGTACTCTAATCTTATACAGTGCTACTGGGGACTTGTCTATCCTCGTTGGGACATACACAGAGAGAGACATTATCATTAATTTGAAAATCTCTAACTTTACTGCATTAGATTAGAATATCTTCTTATATAAACATTCCTTAACTTGGCTGTAAATTCACTCAGAGGAACCAGACTATGTAAATATGTGAGATGTTTATAGAGCTTTATCTCCCAACAATCAGGCAAAGAAAATTTTCTAGTTATTTGTGGGAAGCTATTAACTTAAGGGAAGAAGATAAAACTGAACAACTAGAATTGCTCCTATTGAAGAAATTTAACACATTTCACTAAACTTCAACTATATCACTGTAAAACTAAAATTAAAATAAATAAACTAAAATAAAGAATGGTCACTGATGAGAAATAAGTTATTTTATTTTAAGATCAAGAAGAGCTATCATTCTCAGATACTTGATCAAAATATGAAAGAGATGGTTCTGATGAATAAAAATGATTGAGATTTTTAGTTTAGAATAACAGGTTCAATATTGCATGCTATGTCTAAATTTATCAAATAGTACACATTTAATATGTGAAGTTTTTAGTATATATATTTTTTGTATTAAAAATGTTTGAAAATAAATGAGTAAATAATTTAACATTAGTAATTAGAAAGCAAAGCAACAATAAGCCATAAAATATAGGTTCTGGGAATTAATAAAGGTGAAACCTGAAGTTACTGAAAGAGAAAACTCAGAAAGAATAAGGCAATAAAGCAGATATCTTGGTATGCTGAATTATGGGAAACAAGGGGAACCAGCAATATAAAGTAGTGGGATTAAAACAGAAAATAAATAAAATGTACATGTTATAATTATGAGTTTATTATATATAGTCATAATAATGAATAAAAATTAAGGAGACAGTTGAAGAGTTTTTAATCCAAATATATATCTGTTGTTCTGAGACAGGAGAGAAAATATGACTAGATCAATAAACAAAGAAAAGCTCAAAAAAGAACTCTAAAATGTAGCATTAATAAAGAAATGCTCCAATTAAGAATTAGTTAACAGCTGAATTCCACATGGCTTTAAAAGATCAGATCATTCCTATATTATTTAAAACTAGAGGCCCAGTGCACAAAATTTGTGCATGTGTGGGGTCCCTAGGCCTGGCTGGCAATCAGGGCCGATTGGGGCCAGGCTGATCGGGGCCAGGCCGATCGGGGCCCAAAGGCCCGGCGGGGTCGGGAGAGGAGGCAATGGCCGTTGGCCTGGGCGTGGAAGGAATTGACACCAGATGCTGATGCCACCCTCGGCGCCCTGCCACCATGCCATTCCCTGCCTCCCCCCCCTCTTCCTTCCCTCACTGCTGCGCTGCCACTGGAGCCTACTGGGCTGGTGAAGGGATGAGGCCTGCTGGCCGGAAGAGGGGCCACAAGAGGTTGGCTGCCAGCCCCAAGGAGGGAGCCAGCCCTTGGCCCTCCTGGGTGGAAGGAACAGATGCCAACACCCCCATCAGTGCCCTGCCACTGCGCGGTTCATACCTCCCCCACTCCTCCTTCTCTCACTGCTGCATCACCACCACAGTGGGCGGGTGGTGGGCTGATAGGGCACAGGAGGTTGACCACTGGCCCCAAGGCCCTCCTGGGAAAGGGGCCACATCCACCTTTACCCACCCGCGGGAGGTTGGCCAGCAGGGGGAGGTTGGCTGTGGGAGCACACTGACCACCAGGGGACAGTTCCTGCATTGAGTGTCTGCCCCCTGGTGGTCAGTGCACGTCATAGTGACCAGTCATTCCAGTCGTCTGGTTGTAAAGGTCACTTAAGCTTTTATATATATAGATTTTCTGAAACTTGGGAAAAGATAGAAAATTGTATTAAATAGCAAATTTTTAATATTAAGGATTAATAACATAACAGAAACATAAATCTTTTTTTTTTTCCTTTTTCTTTTCTTTTTTTTAAAAAATATTTTATTGAGTTTTTACAGAAAGGAAGAGAGAGGGATAGAAGTTAGAAACATCGATGAGAGAGAAACACGATCAGCTGCCTCCTGCACACCCCCTACTGGTGATGTGCCAGCAACCAAGGTACATGACCGGAATCGAACCCGGGACCCTTAGTCTGCAGGCCGACGCTCTATCCACAGCCAAACCGGTTTCGGCCATAAATCTATCTTATGAATATAATTGCAAAAATATGTCAGGCATAACAAATATACTCTAACTAGTGGCCCAGTACATGAATTTGTGTACCAGTGGGGTCCTTCGGCCTGGCCTGTGGGATTGGGCCAAAAGTGGCTCTCCAACATCCCCCAAGGGGTCCCGGATTGTGAGAGGGCTCAGGCCAGGCCGAGGGACCCCACCGGTGCATGATCGGGGCCATGGAGGGATGCAGGAGGTTGGCCAGCTGGGGAGGGACCGTGGTAGGGCTCCAGGGCGTGTCTGGCCCATCTCGATCAGTCCTGATTGGCCAGACCCCAGCAGCAAGCTAACCTACTGGTTGGAGCATCTGTCCCCTGGTGGTCAGTGCACATCATACCGAGCAGTTGAATGGCCTTAGCATATCATTAGCACATTAAGCTTTGATTGGTTGAGTGGCCTTAGCATATCATTAGCATATTAAGCTTTTATTATATAGGATAATGTAGCCAAAAATTATGGATCTATAGTTCTCAGAAATAAAAACTGATTGCTTCTTAGAGAGAGATCCCAGGACTTGGAACAGGCAAAGGGAATGCAGGCAAAGCTTGGTGGTCTTCCTGATTTAAAAATAGCAAATCTATCAGTATAAACTATACATCACCAGTTAAAGAAAAATATTATATAAATATATGCTGAACAGTATTTGTCAAATTTAGCAATCATTCCTAGTAAAAACTCTAAGAGGTTAGAAGATACCATTAGATATAATGCAGACTATCCCAACCAACTCCATAGCACTTCAAATAATTCATTAAAATTATGAGCAATAGGAAAGTCACTATCATTGTTATATTTCAAAATTTTAAGGCAATTTTAGTAAATTTCACAAATAAAAAATGAAATAATTAGTAGCAATGTCAGAAAATGAGATATCAATTAATACATCTGTATTAGCAAATGTACAAAAAATAATATAAGAGAATTTTCACTTCTGGCTAAGGTGGACTAATAGGGATTGATTTGCCCTCCCATCTGAAGCAATGAAAAGTAAACAAAGTACATGGTTTTCAAGACTGATCCCTGTGAGTTGAGAAACAAACAAGATGAGTCCTACACTTCTACCAGATTGCTTCTTAGAGAGAGATCCCAGGACTTGGAACAGGCAAAGGGAATGCAGGCAAAGCTTGGTGGTCTTCCTGAGTTTACAGATGTATTAGGGAGATGGGTGTGATGAATGCTTAGAATTTACAGAACAGAGTACTAGAGATTAGAAAGCTGCAAAGAGAAAGAATTTAGCCAGACCAATAAGGCAAAAACAAAAATAAAGTCTTCCAGATTTGAAAAGTAGTAATATTGTCATTATTTGCAAGTGATAATCTGAAAATGTGATGGAATTAACAAAAAAGCTATTAGAAATAATAAATGAATTTAGCAAGTTTGTCGGATGCAACATTAATATATAAGAAGTGTGTGGATTTTTATATATTTTTAACCTTGAGAAATTGGAATTTTAAAAATTGCATGTACTTTAGCATCAGAAAATATGAAATCACTGGGAATAAATACAACAAAAAATGTCAAGACCTGTATGCTGAAAACCATAGAATATTGCTGAGAGACAATAAACAGACCTAGAGAGATATGCTGGGTTCATGGGTCAGAAGACTCAATATGATTAAAATGTCAATTCTTTCCCAAATTAATCTGTATAGATTTAACTAAATCCCAATTAAAATTTAACGGTCTATTTTTTTGAGGGGATAGAAATTGTCAAGCTGATTCAAAAATTCATATAAAAATGTGAAGGAGCTCTAGCCAGTTGGTTTTGCTCAGTGGTTAGAGTGGGCTGAAGGGTTGCGGATTTGATTGGTCAGAGGCACATACCTCCTTTGCAGGCTTGATCTTGACCCCAGTCAGGGTTGAGTGCAGGAGTTATCCAATCAATGTCTCTCTCACATAGATGTTTCTCTTTGTATCCTCCCCTCCCTTCCACTCTCTCCAAATTCAATAGAAAAAATATCCTCTGGTGAGGATTAACAACACAAAAGTGAAGGACCTAGAATAGCCTACAATATCTTTGAACAACTACTACTAACTTATTTTTAAGATATTATCCTATCTAATAAAAGAGTAATATGCAAATTAACCATCACTTTGCTACACCCACAAGCCATGCCCACTGGCCAATCAGGATCGAGTATGCAAATTAACATCAATCAAGATGGTTGCGGCCACAGAGAGCAGGAGGCTTGGGTTTCCCCAGCAATGGAGGAAGCCAAGCTTTCTGCACACCCTGGCTGGCCCAGGCCTCCACTCAAGGCTACAAAGTTTCAATTATAGAAGACAAATAAATCCCAACAAAAATGGCTGCAGCCATGGAGCAAGCAGGAGGCTTGGCTCTGCTCAAGGCTACAAAGTTTTAATTATAGAAGATAAATAAATCCCAGATACCAGGGCCTCTGCTTGGGTTGCTGGGGGGGGGGTGTGGCTGGCCTGAAAACCACCACAGGCCCCTCACCCAGGCCACCCCACGCCCCAAGAGAACCCACTTCCTGATCCAGGACACCCTTTGGGGCAAACCAGCTGGCCCCCACCCATGCACCAGGCCTCTATCCTATCTAATAAATGAGTAATATGTAAATTGACCATCACTCCAACACACAAGATGGCTGCCCCTATGTGGTCAAAGATGGTTGCCCCCATGTGGACACAAGATGACCGCCACAAGATGACCAGCAGGGAAGGGCAGTTGGGAGGGACCAGGCCTTCAAGGGAGGGCAGTTGGGGGCGATCAAGCCTGCATGGGAGGGCAGTAAGGGGTGACCAGGCCGGCAGAGGAGGGAAGTTGGGGGTGACTGGGCCTGCAGGGAAGGGCAGTTAGGGGCAAACAGGCTGGCAGGGGAGCAGTTAAGCATCAATCAAGCTGGCAGGGGAGTGGTTAGGGGGTAATCAGGCTCGCAGGCAGAAGCAGTTAGGGGCAATCAGGAAGGCAGGCAGGCAAGCAGTTGTGAGCCAGCAGTCTTGGATTGTGAGAGGGATGTCCGATTGCCCGTTTAGGCCCAATCCAACCTGGATCGGGCCTAAACGGGCAGTCAGACATCACTCGAAGGGTCCCAGATTGGAGAGGGTGCAGGCTGGGCTGAGGGACACCCCCCCCCCATGCACAAATTTCGTGCACCGGGCCTCTAGTACAACTTATAAAGTACAGTAATATTTTGATTCATATTGGCATAAAGATAGATATATACATGCCAATAGAAAACAATAGAGTTGAGAAGTAGACCCACTATTTATTGACAATTTAACTTCAACAGTGCTGCAAAGGCAATTCTGTTGAGAAAGAATAACCATGGCAACAACTGGAAATGCACAGACAATGAAAAAGAATTTCAACCATCTCACACAATCCACATGGTTTAACTCAGGCTGGATCATCAACCTAAGTGGAAAACCTAAAACTGCAAAACTTATGGATAAAAACTGATGAGAAAAGGCTTTGTGACCCTGTGTTGCAACACTAAAAACATGACCCATGAAAGAACAAGTTGACAGACTTTTATCAAACTTAAAATTTTCTGTTCTTTGAAAGATACTGTTAAAAGAATGGAAAAACAAGCCAAAGACTGGGAGAAAATATTTGCAAATTATCTACACTAATAAAAGAGAAACATGCAAATTAACCATCTCTCTGCTACACCACCAGCCAATCAGGAGTGATTATGCAAATTAACCCTACAAATATGGCGGTGGCCATGGAGCTGGAGTGAGCAGGAGGCTTGGGTTGTCCCTGGCGATGGAGGAAGCCAAGCTTCTAGATCGCCCTGGATGACCCTGGCCTCCACTCAAGGTTACAAAGTTTCAATTATAGAAGATAAATAAATCCCATATACCTGCTTCCAGCTGGCCCTGGCCTCCGCTCAAGGAGGCGCTGAAAAAGAAAAAAAGGAGGGGTTGGGAGCTTGGATCACTGTGGGGCATGGCCAGCCTGAAAACAGCCCTCAGTTCCTCACCCAGGCTGGCCACACTCCCATGGGGTGAGGGTCCCCACTGGGGAGCTTGGCCAGCTTGAAAATAGCCCTCAGCCCCTCGCCCAGTTTGGCCAAGCACCCCAGCAGGACCCTCCCCCCCCACCCTGAAGGAGCTGTGGCCAGCCTGCAAACCACCACAGGCCCCTCATCCAGGCTGCCCCACGCCCCATGGGAACCCCCACCCTGATCCGGGACACCCTTCCAGGCAAACCAGCTGGCCCCCACCCATGCACAAGGCCTCTATCTATACTAATAAAAGGGTAATGTGCTAATTAGACTGGAAGACCTTCCAGGAGACCTTCTGGACGTTCTTCTGGACAAAACCATGGTGGCGGGGCTGAGGCAGAGGTGGTTAGAGGCCAAGAGAGGAGGGCAGTTGTGGGTGATCAGGCTGGTGGGGAGTGGGGCCGTTGGGGTAAGCAGACCAGCAGGGGGGGCAGTTGGGGGCAAGAAGACTGTCAGTGGGGGTCAATTGGAGGTGGTCAAGACAGTGGGGGGTACAGTTTGGAGTGAGCAGGCCAGCAGGGGGACAGTTGGGGTCGAGCAGGCCAGTGGGGAGGGGAGGTGCGGGTGAGCAGGCCAACAGGGGGGGAAGTTGGGGTGAGCAGGCCAGCAGGGGAGGCAGTTGGGGGCGAGAACACTGGCACTGGGAGCAGTTGGGAGTGATCAGGCTGGCGAGGGGGGCATTTGGGGGTAAACAGGCTGGCGGCAGGGGCCAGTTAGGGGCAAGCAGGCTGGCAGGCAGAGTGGTTAAGGGCAATCAGGCAGGCAGGCAGGCAGGTGAGCAGTTAGGAGCCAGCATTCCCAGATTGTGAGAGGGATGTCCGATTGCCGGTTTAGGCCCGATCCCTGTAAACTGGCAGTAGGACATCCTTCAAGGGATCCCAGATTGGAGATGGTGCAGGCTGGGCTTAGGGACCCCCCCCCCCCCCGTGCATGAATTTCGTGCACCGGGACTCTAATATATCTAATAAAGGAATGAAGTTTAGAATACACGAGGAACTTTCAAAGCTGAATAATAAAGACAACAAAAATCCAATTTAACAGTGGCAAAAGATCTGAACAGGTACTTGCTAAAAAGAAGACATATGATGGTGAGGATTAAAAAAAACAAAAAAACACCTAAAGGGACTGATCATACAAAGTGTTGCTGAGGATGTGGATAAATTGCAGGACATACACGCTGGCAGGAATGCAGAATTGTGTAACAATTTTAGAAAAAGTTTGGCAGTTTCTTTAAAAATTTAACTTTCACCTACCATGTTATCTAGACATTCTACTTTACATTACATACACTGAGAAAAATGAAAGCATACATCCATACCTTGACTTCCACAAAGATGTTTGTAGCAACTTTATTTGTAATATTAAAAAATTAGAAACAGCCGAAACCGGTTTGGCTCAGTGGATAGAGTGTCGGCCTGCTGACTGAAGGGTCCCAGGTTTGATTACGGTCAAGGGCATGTACCTTGGTTGTGGGCACATCCCCGGTGGGGGGTGTGCAGGAGGCAGCTGATGGATGTTTCTTCCTCATCGATGTTTCTAACTCTCTATCCCTCTCCCTTCCTCTCTGTAAAAAATCAATAATTATATATATATATATATATATATATATATATATATATATATATATATAAAATTAGAAACAAACCAAATGTTCATCAACAAGTGAGAGAATAAACAAATTATAATATAATATAATAAAATACCATTCTGCAATCAGAAGGAATCCATATAATGAAATACCATTCTGCAATTAGAAGGAATGAATTACTTCAAAAAGAATGGTTCTGAAAATAATTATCCTGAGTAAAAAAAACCCAGGCCAAATGAAGTATGTATTGTATGATTCCACTTATATAACGTTCTAGAAGATGCAAACTAATCGCTAGTGACAAAAAGAATTATAGTTGCCTGGAATGGGGGGGGGGGGGTTGGATGGGAAATGGGGTGAGGGTGAATGGGATGGGAAAGAAGGGTTATAAAACTTATAAGAAAAATTTTGAAATTATAATCAATATGTTCAAAATATTGATTGTTTCACAGGTACATATATATGCCAAATCTTACTAAATGTTTAAATATGTGCCATTAATGACACTTTAATTATACTTCAATGAAGCTATTAAGCTATTAAAAACTAAGAGAATGTGGGAGTTTAGTTTTTTAATATAACAATATATTTCTTTGATACTGGAAATAAAGATCTAATAATGGAAATTGTAGACAAATTTCTTTCACATGAATACCAAACCATGGAATCTTTATTCCTAACTTTACCAAGAAAATTGTGAAACTCAAGGAAAACATTTTAACTTTAATAGAAAGATACAAAATAAGATGAAACAAAAGGAAATACAGCTATGTTACTAGATGAGAAGCCTTAATGTCATATACAAATTACGTTTTCTATGTTTTAGAATTCAAGCATTGTTTGGAGAGATATAGATCAGATAAAAATAACCTCAAAATATTCTGCAAAACTCTATGCTTTTGAATAGCCAATACATTTCATTATCAATACAAATACTGAGTTGGGGCATACCATATTTCATAAAATTACTATAATTGAATCTCTATGGTATTAGTATAAGAATAGAGCAGTGAAAGGTGATTCATAAATAGACTCCAGTCTACATGATAATTTATTTATATCTAAGATGATATGTAAATTAATTCAGTGAGAAATGATAGTTTATGTGAAGACAACCAGAAGAACATTGGCTTGGATTTCTATCTCTTATAGCATACAGAATAAACTTCAGGATCCGTAACATCAATAATCTGATGAAGTCATATGTGGTGTGGTATGGTCCTCATCATTTTCCTATTTGGAGTACCTTTTTAGGATATGCAAAGACTAGATGGATCAGGTAGATTAGTTTAATCTCAGTAGGTGATAGCGTTAATGACTGTTGCCTGAAATAACCTGGATACCATCAGGACCACTGGATCATAAGTTTAGGTATGAGTACACAAATCCTTTCAGTAGAACTTGTACACTTGAGATTAGACCAGGTTAGATTCAGAAGGCACAAAATATTACATGAATAGTGGTCCAGAATCCCATGATCTCATGTTATTTTCCACTCTTGCACTTCAATTACAACCTCTAGCCTCATAGGGCATTCCCTACAACTAACTGAAAGCGAAATAAGCTCTCAGAACAGATTCCTAAAATGCCAGCACAAGATGGTACAGTAGATCCACAGAGAAACCATGGTGGCAGAGGAGGAGGCTATGCATGGACTCAGTATCAGAGTTCCTTTTTAATCAGGGTTTACTAGCTGCTACTTCTTTCTGAATGTCTAATCTGTCAGCCACAGAAATTGATGCTAAGCTCTTCATATGGCATCACCCCCTGAGAAGACCAACTAGTTACTGATCACAGAGTGCTTATATTATACCCCCTTCCTCCTAAATGAGGCACCAATTTTTTTCTTATTACAATAAATATTTATTCTAGATATATGATAAATATTTATCCAGGGAGTGGTTCTTTATTCACAGTGCCTCCATCGCCAACCATCTACATGCTTTTAGAATGTCTGGTTTATAAACATGTTGTTTCACAGGATGTTGCCTCAGATCCAGAAGCCCATTTGATGGCAAAGGAGGTATAAAAATCAAAAGCTTAATTGTAGAATCTATTGGTTTTATACAATGACCTATTAGAATGATAGGATGAACTGCTAAAGGCTTAGCTAAGGCACTAATTTAGAGACAATACCTTTTAGGCGTAGGACAATGATGTCTAGGAGGATCTATATCTATATCTATATCTATATCTATATCTAATCTATATGATCTATATCTATATTTACATCTACATGTATACCTATAATCTTTCTATCATCTGTCTACCTATATTGAACTAACAGTTTGTTTTTTATTGGGGTGTCCCTCAAATCTCAAATATGCAGAACCAAGCACTAACTAGAAAAAGGAATGGCTCCTATCAACATTCTTCCACTGTCTGAAAATTTAGGTTCTTTTGTGGATCCTGATTTTCAGGGAAGTAACATTGTAGTTGGCCAAAGGACAAAGAATTTCACTGCATTGGATACTTACATAGCATCAAACTGCTTTGAGCTCCTCATGACAGTGAACCAGGAAGCAAAACCAAGAGCTCCTGTAGTATCAAAAATATTCTTTGCCACAAAGTGTTGTTAGGTTGATGTCCTACAATGGGAGCAGAAAGGAGAATGCTTAGGCCCAGGGGTTTCACTAGGAAATTGCTTGGTGCTTCTATGCTACTATGCACTGCATTAATAGAAAATGGTTAATTGCATCAACTAAGGCCTGGCAAGGGCAAGGCAACTGAAGACTCAGAACCTTTGGGGAAGGAGGATTGGAAATTCCTATTTAAATTGATTTTATAAATATACCAAGAAACTTAATATCATGAGACTTTATATCTGACGCTAGAGGCCCAGTGCATGAAATTCATGCACAGGAGGGTGTATGTCCCTCAGCCCAGCCTGCACCTTCTCTAATCTGGAATCCCTCTCACAATCCAGGACTGCTGGCTCCCAATCACTCACCTGCCTGTCTGCCTGATTGCCCCAACCACTTTTGATTGCCAGTCTGATCACCACCTAACCACTCCCTTGACAGTCTGATGGATGCCTAACTGCTCCCCTGCTGGCCCAATTGCCCCTAACTGCCCCCCCTGCTGGCCTGGTTGCCCCTAACTGCCCTCCCTTGCCAGCCTGGTCACCCCTAACTGTCCTCCCCTGCAGGCCTGGTTGCCCCCAACTGCCCTCCCCTGCAGTCCTGGTCCCACCCCCCAACAACCCTCCCCTGCAAGTCTGGGTTCCCCCCAACTGTCCTCCCTTGCAGGCCTGGTCCCTCCCAACTGCCCTCCCCTGCTGGCCATCTTGAGGCAGCCATCTTGTGTCCACATGGGGGCAGCCATCTTGTGTGTTGGAGTGATGGTCAATTTGCATATTACCTCTTTATTATATAGGAGGATGTATTTGTTTTACATATATTAGCCTCATTAATATTTTTTATATTACTGCTTTCTGTTCCCATTCATACTCTTGTACCTTAAGTATACATTTATATTTTATTTAATAAAAGGGATTTAAAAACTTTTTATTTAAAATGTCCTGAGTTGTGTTTGTTTGTTTTTTACTAGAATATGTTTATATTTTTTCCCTAAGTTCATCAAGTCAGAAGCATCAGACCAGAAAAGCATTATCTTTTCTTTTTTTTTTTAATCCTCACCCAAAGACATGCTTAGAGAGAAGAAGGGAGAGAGAGAGATAGACATTGATCAGTTACCTTCTGTATGTGCCCAAACCTGGGATAGAACCTGTAACCAAGATATATGCCCTGACTGGGAATCAAACCAACAACTTTCCAGGATATAGGACGATGCTCAACCAAGTGAGCCAGTGTAGCCAGGCAAAAGCATACCCTTTATATTTCTTAGACAACCTTTAAAATATTTTTCTAAGTACTTTCCTCAGTAATGGGGCCTTTATATTGTTGCTGTGTATTTCTTATCATCTCTGTGGAAGCTCCAGATGAAAAAAAAAAGTGCTATCGTTAAGTGAATAAATATTTTTCCCTCAATATCTAATTCTTCCAAATATGTATAATAACACTAGAACATAATGGAAGACGTTCTATGAAAAATTATAGTTATATTACAAATAATTTTGGGACATAACTTTATATCTGTTGAACACACAGCTATACAGAAGAATGTAAGAGAAGAAAGAAAAGGTGTTATGTCTACTTTCCTGGCAACCAAAGTCACAGCTGATTATATTTACTAAGCATCTAAAAATAGGTGACAGTTTCAAAGGTGGCCCAGTTCTGTTTTCACAAACTTAAAGATTCATAGTAATATATTATGATACATTATTGGGAACATATAGAGATTCATAGTCAGATATCATCCATAGTCAGATCCATAGTCAGTTGTTAAAAAACATTGATAACAACTATTAGCAGTTTAATATATTATATCTATATGTAAATTGTCTATGAAATTTAGAAATATATTATAAAGAATACTAGAGGCCCAGTGCACAAAATTTGTGCATGGGGGGGGGGGGGGGCGGGGGTGTCCCTCAGCCCAGACTGCACCCTCTCCAATCTGGGATCCCTCTCACAATCCAGGACTGCTGGCTCCCAACTGCTTGCCTGCCTGCCTTCCTGATTGCCCCTAACCACTTCTGCCTGCCATCCTGATCACCCCCTAATCACTCCCTGCCAGCCTGATTGATGTCTAACTGCTCGCCTGCCAGCCTGTTTGCCCCAACTTCCCTCCTCTTCAGGCTTGGTCCCCCCCAACAGCCCTCCCCTGCAGGCCTGGTCCCCCCCAACTGTCCTCCCCTGCAGGCCTGGTCACTCCCAACTACTCTCCACTGCAGGCCTGGGTCCCTCCCAACTGCCCTTCCCTGCAGACCCGGTCTCCCCCACTTCCTTCCTCTGCCAGCCTGGTCACCCCTAACTGCCCTCCCCTATAGGCTTGATCACCCCCAACTGCCCTCCCTTGCAGACCTGGTCCCTCCCAACTGCCCTTCCCTGCTGGCCATCTTGTGGTGGCCATCTTGTGTCCACATGGGGGCAGGATCTTTGACCACATGGGGTCAGCCATCTTGTGTGTTGGAGTGATAGTCAATCTGCATATTACTCTTTTATTAGATAGGATAGAGGCCTGGTGCATGGGTGGGGCCAGCTGGTTTGCCCTGAAGGGTGTCCTGGATTAGGGTGGATGTTCTCTTGGGGTGTGGGGAGGCCTGGAGCGGAGCCAAGCCTCCTGCTCACTCCGTGAAAGCAGCCATTTCTGTTGGGATTTATATATCTTCTATAATTGAAACTTTGTAGCCTTAAGCAGAGGCCTAGGCTGGCCAGGGCTGCAGAAGTTGGCTTCCTCCATTGCTGGGGGCAACCCTAGCCTTCTGTTCTTTCCAGCTTTGTGGCTGCTGCCATTTCTGTTTGGATTTATGTATCTTCTATCATTGAAACTTTGTAGCCTTGAGTGGAGGCCTAGGCCGGCAAGGGCAGGTGGAAAACTTGGCTTCCTCCATTGCCAGGGAAACCCAAGCCTTCCTCCTGCTCTCTGTGGCTGCAGCCATCTTGGTTGGGTTTATTTGCATATTCGCTCTTGATTGGATTGTGGGCGTGGCCTGTGGGTGTAGCAGAGTTATGGTTAATTTGCATATCACTCTTTTATTAGATAGGATTACATTTGAGAGATATATTATCCTGGGCAGAACGAAATACATGAGAAATTCAGGTTAACAATTTCAATAGTTCAATTGTATTTTAATAGTTTATTCTCTGCATCTGACAAACCAAATAAGATGTTAGTATTTAAATATTTATAGCATTTTATTTGCACACATGGAAATGAAATTGTCTGAGGTATTGTTATCTCCATGTGCTCACCACAGTGAACAAAAGAGCTTTGCAGAAAAAAATAAGGCTAAAGGAGTTAATTATCACCACACCAGCACTGCAAGAGATGCTAAAGGACTATTGTAATGAGAAGAATAAATAGAGAGAGAATCATAGGCATAAAGAATTAAAATAGCAATAAAAAAGTACTTAGCAATAATAACCTTAAATGTAAATGGGTTAAATGCTCCAATCAGAAGAAATAGGGTAGCTGAATGGATACAAAAATGTGAACCAAATATAGGCTCTCTATAGAGACCCACCTCAGAACAAAAGACTCACACAGGATGACAGCATAGGAATAGAAAAAATTTTCATGCAAATGGAAACAAAAAAATGCTGGGGTGACAATACTCATATCTGACAAAAAGACTTCAAAATGAAGGCCATCTCAAGAGACAAAAAAGGTCACTACATAATACTAAAGAAATTGATCCAACAAGAGGATGCAACCCTAGTAAACATATATGCACCCAATATAGGAGCACCTAACTATCTCTCTATATAAAAACCTAATATGCAAATAGACTCAACAGTGGAAAACTAAACAACCAAATAACCAGTCTCTATGACCTTCGCTGACCACCAGGGGGCACACGTGGAACATGGCAGGTGTTGGCAGCAGGTGGTAGAGCGTGGAATATGGTGGGCATCGGCCACAGCAGGATGGTGGAGCAGGTGTGCGGGGGTGCCAGACCAAGGTGGGGCACTGGTCACTGTCATTGGGGCAAGCCTCTGGTGGTTTCTGAAAATTCTTTGCTCCCATGCTGATCACAGGTGCTGATTGGGGCCGGTGGCCTCCTCTCACACCTGCTGCCAGCGACGGCCCTGCTCGCACCCACTGCCAGCCCAGCCCCAATGGCTCTGTGCCATCAGAGGGTGTGAGTGGGGCTGGTATTGGCAACTCATGTGAGCAGCAGCAGTGGGAGTGGGGTTCTGGCAGAGAAGGGACAGAGGCCACAGTGGGAGGGGCCGGATGGGGGCACAGAGGATGGGCCAAGACCCACCCCTTTGCCCACTGCAGCCTTGCGGCCCACAGTTCCTTTCAAGGTGCATGAATTCATGCACTGAGCCTCTAGTATATTTAAAAAAATACCTTCAGGAGGACTTTAAGGGTGAGATAGACAGCAATACAGTCATAGTAGGGAACTTTAACACCCTGCTGACTTTACTGGATATATCTTTCAGGCAAAAAAATCAACAAGGAAACAGAGACTCTAAATGAAACACTGGATCAGATGGATTTAATTAATGTTTATAGAACATTTCACCCCAAAGCTACAGATTATACATTCTTCTCAAGTGCACATGGGTCATTTCAAAGATAGGCCACATGTTAGAACATAAAACACGTCTCTACAATTTAAAGAAGATTAAAATCATAGCAAGCATCTTCTCAGATCATAGTGGAATGAAATTATAAAACAACTACAGTAAAAACACTCAAGAATATTCAAACACATGGAGGCTAAATAGCATGTTATTAAACAATGAATTCAAAAACTTCCTGGAAACAAATGAAAATGAACACACAACAAACCAAAATCTCTGGGACACAGCAAAAGCAGCCCTGAGAGGGAGTTCATAGCACTACAAGCCTCCCTCAAAAAAACAAGAAAAATCCTACCTAATAATAGACAAATATGCAAATTGACTGTACCTTCACTATGCCCACGATTGGCCAGGAGGCGAGGGGGGGTGGGACTCGGGGTGGCTGGGGTGGCCGATTGGGCCGGCAGGACACTGAGCTTGCATTGCCATGGTGGCTCGAGCTCAGCATCTGCGCCATGGCTGTGTTGCGGCACAGAAGGGGCCTCTGGGGCAGCGAGCTCACATCCCACCACAGACCATCAAAAGTGGGGGAGCTGGGTGCCTGTCCGCTCAGGCACCAGGCCTTTCAGAAGCCTCTGGTGGGGCAGAGGCTTCTGAAAGGCCTGGTGTACCAGCGGACAGGCACCCAGCTCCCCTGTGATCGAAAGCAAAAATGTGGGAGCTGGGTGCCTGTCCACTCAGGCACCAGGCCTTTCAAAGCCTTCACCGTGCCGGAGGCTTCTGAAAGGCCTGGTGCACCAGCGATCAAAAGCAAAAGCGTGGGAGCTGGGTGCCTGTCTGCTCAGGCACCAGGCCTTTCAGAAGCCTCTGCCACGCCGGAGGCTTCTGAAAGGCCTGGTGCACCAGTGATCAAAAGCTAAAGCGTGAGAGCCTGTCCGCTCAGGCACCAGGCCTTTCAGAAGCCTTGACCGCACTGGAGGCTTCTGAAAGGCCTGGTGCACCAGCGGACAGGCACCCAGCTCCCCCGTGATCAAAAGCGAAAGCGTGTAGGGGACCTTACACGTGCATGATTCAATCATGCACTGGGCCTCTAGTTTAAAATAAACTGTCTAACCCTACAATTTTATAATTAGAAGGAGAACAACAAGAAAAGCCCAGAGGAAGTAGAAGGAAGGAAATAATAACAATCAGAGCAGAAATGCACCTTTAGTCATCAAGAAAGAAATAAATAAAATCAGAAATAAAAGTGGTGAAGTAACAACTGACACCACAGAAATACAAAGCATTGCAAGAAAATACTGTGAACAACTATATGCCTACAAGCTGAAAAATGTGTATGAAAGGGACAAATTCCTAGAAAAATGTAATCTTCCAAAACTGAATCAGGAAGAATCAGAAAGCCTGAATAGGCCAATAACAATTCATGAAATAGAAGCAGTAATAAAAACAAACAAACAAACAAACAAAGAAATAAAAAAACTCCCAGCAAACAAAAGCCCTTTACTAGACAGTTTCATAGGGGAGTTTATCCAAACATTCAAAGAAGAACTAACACCTATCCTCCTTGAACTATTAAAATAAATCCAAGAGGAAGGAATACATCCAACCTCTTTTTATGAGGCCAACATTATCCTAATTCTAAAACCAGATAAAGACACTAACAAGAAAGAAAAATATAGGCCAATGTCCCTGATGAACATAGAAGCTAAAACCCTTAACAAAATATTAGCAAATCAGATCTAGCAATACATTAAAAAGATCACACACCATGACCAAGTGGTATTTATTACAGTGATGCAAGGTTGATATGATATTTGGAAATTAATAAATGTGATACATCACTTAAACAAATTGAAAGACAAAAATCTTATGATTATATCAATAGACACAGAGAAAGCATTCAACAAAATCCAAAACCAATTTTTGATAAAAATACTCAGCAAAGTTGGAATAGAGGGTCATACCTCAACATAATAAAGGCCATATATGACAAGCCAACAGCTAACATCATACTCCATGGGTATAGACTAAATCCATTTCCCGTAAGAACAGGAACAAGACAGGGATGTCTGCTTTCACCACTTTTATTCAACACTATGGGCCCAGTGCACAAATTCATGCACCTTGAAAGGAACTGTGAGCTGCAAGACTGCAGTGGGCACAAGGGCAGGTCTTGGCCCATCCTCCATGCCCCTGCCTGGGCCCTCCCACTGAGGCTCCCAGTCCCCTGTCTGATGGCAGCCCCGCTTCCGCTGCTGCTGCTCCCATGCACTGATGGCGCCTTCCCTGCTTGCACCTGCTAACTGCACCGAGCGATCAGGACTGGCACCAGGCACCAGCAGTGGATGCTAGTGGGTCCATTGCCAGCAATGGGTGCAAGAGGCGGCTGCCGGCCCCGATCACCTTTTAGGAGCAGGGGAAGGTGGAGAAGCCCTGAGGGGTCATCGGGCCTAACAGCCGCCACTTGCACCCGCTGATGGTGCCAAGTGATCAGGGCCAGCGCCAAGCACCAGCAGTGGGTGTGAGCAGCAGCTTCAGTACTGGCAGCACACATGAGCACTGGGCAGGACCGTGGTGCACAGGAGCAAAGAATTTTCAGTAACCACCAGAGGCTTGCCCCGATGACATCGACTGGCACCCGCCTTGGTCTGGTGCCCACTCACCTGCTCCACCATCCCGCCGCAGCCAATGCCTGCCATGTTCTGCACTCTGCCACCTGCTGCTGACGCCCACCATGTTCTGTGTGCATCTCCTGGTGGTTTGCACACGTCATAGCGACCAGTTGTTTGGTTGTTCTGCCGTTTGGTCTATTTGCATGGTAGGGTTTTATATATATAGATAGTGCTGGAAGTGTTAGTGATAGCAATCAGATAAGGAGAAAACATAAAAGGCATCCACATTTGAAAAGAGGAAGTGAAACTCTCATTATTTGCAGATGACATGATATTGTACATAGAAACCCAATAGACTTCACCAAAAAGACTACTAGACTTAATAAAGGAATTTGGTAATGTAGTAGGATAAAAAATTTACACCAGAAATGGCTTTTTTATATACCAATAATGAAGCCTCAGAAAGTTAAACTAAGCAAACAATTCCATTTACCATTGCAACAAAAAAATTAAGATACTAGAAATAAACTTAACCAATGTGGTAAAAATCTTGAACTCAAAACTACAGGATGTTGGAAAAAGAGCTAAAGGGAGATATTAACAAGTGGAAGAATATACATGTTCATGGATTGGTAGAATCAACATCATAAAAATGTCCATACTACCAAAGCAATTCAATGCAATCTACATTAAAATAATTAAAATACCAATGGCATATTTCACAGACCTAGAACAAACTCTCCAAAAATTTATATGAAATAAACAAACAAAAAAACTCCAAATAGCACAGTAATCCCGAGAAAGAAGAATAAAGTTGGAGGAGTCACAATACCAGATATCAAGTTTTACTACAAAGCCACTATATATTAGAACAGCCTGGTACTGGCACAAGAACAGGTATATAGATCAATGGAACAGAACAGAGAATTCAGAAATTGATCCAAGTCATTAGACTCAATATTTGACAGAGGAGTCATGAGCGTACAATGGAGTCAAGATAGCCTCTTCAATAAATGGTGTTGGGAAAATTGGACAGATAAGTGCAAAAAAAAAAATGAAACTAGTCTATCCACTTACACCATATGCAAGAATAAACTCAAAATGAATAAAAGACTTAAATGTATGTTGTGAAACCATAAAAGTCCTGGAAGAAACCATAGGCATCAAAATCTCAGACATCTCTGGTAGCAATACGTTTGCAGATACATCTCCTAGGGCAACGGAAACTGAGGAGAAAATAAACAAATGGGACTACATCAAAATAAAAAAGCTTCTGCACAGCAACCAACAAAATGAAAAGGGAGCCCACTGTATGAAATAACATATTTGGCAATGATACATCTGATAAAGGGTTCATATCCAAATTATATAAATAACTCATACAAGTTAACAAAAGAAAGACAAAAAATCCAATCAAAAAATGGGCAAAGGACCCAAATAGACAATTCTCCAAAGTGGACATGAAGATGGCCAAGAGACATAAGAAAAAATGCTCAAAGTTACTGATCATCAGAGAGATGCAAATTTTAAAACAACAATGAGGTCTTACCTCACTCCTGTCAGAATGGCTATGATCAACAAATCAACCAATGACAAGGGCTGGTGAGAATGTGGATAAAAGGGAACTCCAGTACACTGCTAGTGGGAGTGCAAACTGGTGCAGTCATTACGGAAAACAGTATGGAGTTTCTTCAAAAATTAAATATGGAACTTCTGTTTGATCCAGTGATCCCACTTTTGGGAATATTTCCTAAGAAACCTGAAACAGTAATCAGAAAAAAATATATGCACCCCTATGTTCATAGCAGGGCAATTTACAAAAGCTAACGTCTGGGAACAGCCCAAGTGCCCATCAGTAGATGAGTAGATAAGAAAGCTGTGGTACATTTACACCATGGAATACTATCCAGCCGTAAAAAAAGGAGGATCTCATACCCTTGGAACAGCATTGTGATTAGCTGGAGAGTAATATGCTAAACCAGTGGTAGGCAAACATGCGGCTCACTAGCTGCGGTTTGCCACTCTGTTGGCTAATGAGTTTGCCGACCACTGAGTCCTAGACTCTCGATTCCAATAATTACAGGCTGTTGTTTCTTGTGATTAAGCCCCTAAACAAAATAAGCCAGTCAGAGAAAGACAAATATTACAAGATCTTATTCATATGTGGAATCTAATGAACCAAATAAACTGATGAACAAAATAGATCCAGAGACATAGAAGCATGGAATAGACTATGGAACCTCAGAGGGGAGAGAAGGAGGGCGGCTGGGTATGAAGAGATCCACCAAAGAACTTGTATGCATATATGCATAACCCATGGACACAGACAAGGCCTGCAGTGGGGGGTGAGGGCAGGCTGCAAGGAGTCAATGTTGGAAAAGAGAGACATCTGTAATACTTTCAACAATAAAGATTAAAAACATAATTAATTAATTACCTTTTTGATGATAAAAATGTGTTAAATAAAAATAATTTCCCATGGGTAATTTGTAGTGCCTGGTGCTATTCTCTGAAGAACCCTTACGTATCTGATTAGATGACATTGAAATCTGAAGATATTCCCAATGACACACATTCATCCAAATTTTTGACCACAGAATACATTAAATTTAAGCTAATTAAATTTGGAACCATTTTATAATGCAAATTTATTAAATACTTTTATAAGCTGTCCTTCATTTTCCTACTTCTTCTTCCTGTCATTATTATCATTATTATTATCATTACTAGAGGCCCAGTGCATGAAATTCATGCACGGGGTGGGGGGACCCTCAGGCCAGCCTGCACCCTCTCCAATCTGGGACCCCTCGAGGGATGTCCGACTGCCGGTTTAGGCCAAATCCTGGGGATCAGGCCTAAACCGGCAGTTGGACATCACTCTCACAATCCTGGACTGCTGGCTCCTAATCGCTCACCTGCCTGCCAGCCAGGTCACCTCCAACTGCCCCCTCCCTGCTGGCCTGGTCACTCCTAACTGCCCCCCCACCTGCCTGGTTGCCCCTCACTGCCACCCCCCCGCCAGCCTAATTGCCCTCAACTGCCCCCTTCCTGCCAGCCTGGTCGCCCCCAAATGCACCCCCCCACTAGCCTGGTCGCCCCTAACTGTCCCCCTGCTGGCCTGGTTGCCCCATGCAGCCTTCTTGTTCAGTCGTTTGGTCGTCCCTCACTAAACCCCCTGCTGGCCTGGTCGTAGGCAGCCATCTTGTGAGGGCATGAGGGTCAGTTTACGTATTACCTCTTTATTATATAGGATTATTTTTATTATTACTGAGCAGTGGTTAAACTTTTCTAAAAGTATAATAGCCAGAGTTAAAAATTCCACTCTGAGTAAGTGAAGGGGGTATGAAAACCTGGTTCAAGTAGTTTCCAGCATTACAGTTTTGCTGTTCTTAGCTGAAGGAGAACAAAGCCAAGACATAACAACTGGCAGAGCTAAGTGCTGTGTGTGAATGCATGTGCTGGAGGAAGTTATGGGTTTAATTGCTTTGGGGCTAGGGATTTACCTCACAGCAGGAATCCAATCAGTCTATTCTAGGTTGTAGGAAGTTCAAGGGCAGAATCAGGCTTTGTGAAGTCTCTCTTGTCTTCCTGCCTTGCACAACTGCATATCCTATACTATATGCACAGTTCAAGTCAAATAATTTTTGTAAATGAATGAAGGAATCCCAATTTGCCATATAAACCACAATAAGAATAGACTTCTGTTCCTTCTTTAAGAGTATGTTGAAAGTGAAGTTAAAAGGGCAATGACAGCTGTCCCTTATGTTTAACTTATGCATTTTTATAAAACAAACAAAGAGAGGGCTTTTCTATCAGATTCATAAGAAAAAGGAGATTTTTTTTTCATTTTTAAAATCTTTATTGTTGAAAGTATTACATAGGTGCTCCTTTTCCCCCCAATAACCTCTTCCAGACAACTCCAGTCCCTCCCCCAAAACCCTCACCACCCCATTGTCTGTGTCCACAGGTTATGCATATATGCATGCAAGTTCATTGGTTGATCTCTTCCCATACACCCTCCCTTGCCTTCCCTCTGAGGTTCAACAAACTGTTCATGCTTCTATGTCTTGGTGTATTTTTGTTCATCAGTTTATTTGATTCATTAGATTCCACATATGAGTGAAATCATGTGATACTTATCTTTCTTTAACTGGTTTATTTTGCTTAGCGTAATACTCTCCAGGTCCATCCTTAATGTTTCAAATGGTAAGAGTTCTTTCTTTTTTATTGCTTTCTTTTTTATCCCATTGTACCACAGGTTTTTTTTTATACATTCATCTGCTGATGGACACTTAGGCTGTTTCCAAATCTTAGCTACTGTAAATTACACTGCTATGAATGTAGGAGTGCATGTATTTTTTCTGATGAGTGTTTTGTGTTTCTTAGGATATATTTCTAGAAATGGGATCTTTGGGTCAAATGGCAGCTCCATTTTTAATTTTTTGAGGAGACTCCATTCTGTTTTCCACAATGGCTGCACCAGTCTGCATTCCCACCAGCAGTGTACTAGGTTTTTCTTTTCTCCACAGCCTTGCCAGCACTTGTCCTTTGTTGATTTTTTTATGATAGTCATTCTGACAGGTGTGAAGCAATACCTCATTGTCATTTAGATTTGCATCTCTTGGATGATTAGTTACTTTGGGCAATTTTTTTCATATGTCTTTTGGTTTTCTGTATGTCTACCTTGGAGAGTGTCTATTTTGGTCCTGTGCTCATTTATTGATTGGATTGTTTGTCTTCCTTTTGTTAAGTTGTATGAGTTCCCCTTATGGGATGTATTATTGGCAAATATGTTTTGCCATATAGTGGGCTCTCTTGTTATTTTGTTGATGGTTTCTTGTGCTGTGTAGAAGCTTTTTATTTTGATGTATTCCCATATGGTTATTTTCTCCTTAGTTTTCATTATCCTAGGACTGTGGTCGGCAAACTGCAGCTCGCGAGCCACATGCGGCTCTTTGGCCCCTTGAATGTGGCTCTTCCACAAAATACCATGGCCTGGGCGAGTCTATTTTGAAGAAGTGGCATTAGAAGAAGTTTAAGTTTAAAAAATTTGGCTCTCAAAAGAAATTTCAATTGTTGTACTGTTGATATTTGGCTCTGTTGACTAATGAGTTTGCCAACCATTGTTCTAGGAGATTTATTGGTAAACATATTGCTACCAGAGATGTCTAAGATTTTGGTTCCTATGGTTTCTTCTAGGACTTTTATGATTTCACTCTTTGCATTTAAGTCTTTTATCCAGTTTGAGTTTATTCTTGTGTATGGTGTAAGTTGGTGGTATGGTTTCATCTGTTTGCATGTACCTGTCCGATTTTCCAAACACCATTTATTGAAGAGACTGTCTCTGCTCCAATGTATACTCTTGCCTCCTTTTTTCAAATATTAATTGACAATAATGGCTTGGGTTGATTTCTGGGTTCTCTGTTTTCTTCCATTGGTCTATATCCTGTTCTTATGCCAGTACCAGGCTGTTTTGAGCACAGAGGCTTTGTAGTTAACTTGATATCTGGTATTGTGATTCTTCCAACTTTGTTCTTCTTTCTCAAGATTACTGTGACTATTTGGGGGAGGATGGGATATTCTTAAATAATTGTTTATGGATATATCTATATATATAAAAGCTTAAGTGACCATTATGACTGATGACTGGTTGACCAGTTGCTATGATGGACACTAACCACCAGGGGGCAGACGCTTAATGCAGGAGCTTCCCCCTGGTAGCCAGTGCGCTCCCACAGCCAACCTCCTGTGGTCCCTCTCCCCAGCCGACTGGCACCGATCATCCCTGATTGGGACTGGGTGAGATGGCCCCTATTGGCCCTGATTGCTGGCCAGGCTGAGGAACCCCACCTGTGCACGAATTCGTGCACCGGAATTCTAGTATATCTATTTATATAAAGAGGTAATATGCAAATTAGGCCAAGACTCCATAACTTGTCATGACCAGACAGGAGGAGGTTGTGCTTGCAGGTGAGGCCTGGCGCGGAGACTGAGACAGAGGCAGGTGGGCCTCCCTGATTTGGCGCAGCTTCTCCAGCGGCCCCGGAATGGACACAGGCAGGGGGGGTCAGGGGATGCTGCGAGTCAGTCTCGGGTCCCGGCTCACCGTGGCGCTGGTCTGGCCTGACTCCCATGGCAGCTGGTGCTGCATGATTCAGGTGCAGATCCTGGCCCCCGTGGGGCGCCTTCTCTCATGGCTGGAGGCAGGGGGCCTTCTCATGCAATTTCAATCATGTGCTGGGCCTCTAGTATATATATATATATTCCCCATTAAGTGGTCTTGATTTTCCATTGCTTACATAATATGTTTTCTTTTTAAAATATATTTTATTGATTTTTTACAGAGAGAAAGGGAGAGGGATAGAGAGTTAGAAACATCGATCAGCTGCCTCCTGCACACCTCCCACAGGGGATGTGCCCACAACCAAGGTACATGCCCTTGACTGAAATCAAACCCGGGACCTTTCAGTCTGCAGGCCGATGCTCTATCCACTGAGCCAAACCAGTTAGGGCATTTTTTTTTAAACTAGCATTACTTTATTTATTTAAATATTCTCACCCATGATCTCTTTTTTTAAGATTTTCTTTATTGATTAAGGTATTACATATGTGTCCTTATCCTCCCATTGTCTCCCCACCCCCACTCATGCCCTCACCCCCCCTAGGGTCTGTGTCTATTGATTATACTTATATGCATACATACAAGTCCTTTGGTTGATCTCTCTTTGTATACAAATGTAGATTTCAGATCAATGTTGTTAGATCTTAGAAATCTTTAACTTATTAACATAATCAGAGAAATCATTGAAGCCACTTAATTATAAAATTATTAGAGACCAGATGCATGCAATCCGTGCATGGGTAGGGTCCCTAGGCCTAGCCAGTGATCGGGGCCAATCTGTGAGGTGATCAGCAGGGAGATCGGGGGGGACCCCCACTGGCACCTGCCTTGGAGGCGACTGGCAGGGCCATCGGGGGGTGGTGCCAGCCCGCTAGCCAGCCGGCCCCAACCCCTGCTGCCACCAGTCGCCTGCCTCTGCAGGGTGACCTGCAGGGCAATTGGGAGGCCCCTGCTGGCACCCACCTTGGAGGCAACCAGTGGGGCTATTGGGGGGCAGCACTGCCTGCTCACTGCTGGCCCTGCCCCCTGCTGCTGTCGGTTGCCTCCCTCTGTGGGGCGACCGGTGGGGTGATCAGGAGGTCCCCACTGGCACTTGCCTTGGCTGGCCTGGGCCTGCAGGCTGGGGGCAGCTCCTGCGTTGAGTGTCTGCCTCCTCATGGTCAGTGTGCATCATAACAACCGTCCGTTCTGCTGTTTGGTCGATTTGCATATTAGGCTTTTATTATATAAGATTAATTAATTATAGGGGATAAATGCTAAAATGTACTGAAGTTGGCATTGTCCTTGGTAAAACTTGGGTTAAGTCACTAAGTAATGTGTGTCATTACTGCAGACCTTTTGAAATAATCCTGAGCTCTCGAACCTTGATGTGATCCTGACACTGGCCCTAAGCAGTCAGTTTCCAGGATCCATTATGTAGCCAATCTCACAATGTTAAGATGGGTTTACCTAGACCATTAATTCCTGCCTCCATATGGTAACCAGCCACAGCCTATTCAGGTACTTAACATTTAAGACTGCTTTCTAGCATTCCAAACAAAGGGGGGAAAGTTATTGTAACTCTATATGACCAAGAATGCAATTAATTATACTGTTGCACTGATGTAAATTTAAGCAAATGTTGTAAATTGCTGCCTTCAAAACAAGAAACATGAAAAATCATTATATTGGAAAATTTAGCTGGATCACAGCCTGATTATCATTGACAATATATTTTTCAAAAGAAATTACTTAAATTTAATCATTCTCATTTTCTCTACATTTTTGGAAACATTTTATTTTTCTTTTTATTTATTTATTTATTATTTATTATTTATTTATTTATTTATTTATTTTTTACTTAAGAATAAGGGAATGGATCTATTTTTCTTGGGAGCTAATGTCTTTTAAATTATGAATCTTGACTCCAGAAATTTTTAACGTTTATCTTTTACCACATCACTTTGTTATTGACTTTCCAATTTTGTTCTAAGTTCTGTTCCAGCAGACCCATGTGTGGCCATTTTTCCTTCCCACAATGTGAAAGCCACTTCCATATGGAAGGTTTGCCATTCCACTGCCTTTCAGGCCCATTTCTGACTGGGGTGTATACTTCTGTTTCTGGTGCACTAAGAAGATCATCCAGGAATAAGGCCACGTCTTTCCCTCTTTTATTAATTTGTCATAGAGAGCTTTCTATTGGTCCACAGCTGTGGGATGAGAGAGGGAACAGAGCAGTAGGAACAGGTGCCACTGGAGTCTTAGTTACCTGCCATGAAGTTCACACATGTCTTCAGGAGCTGCTGGAGCTCTGTCTTACACATCTCACCTATGATTTAGAAGGGAATGCTGTTGTGTATGTCCCATGGTAAGGTGTGTTGGATTGTCATCATACGGGCAATCTGGTTCATATAATCATCTCGTGTTCAGTCATTTAGTCTGTACGAAGGCCCCATGACAAGCCGGGAGCTGCTTTTCAGGCGTGGAACAATTGCCAAAATGGGAGGACATAGGTTTACTTCAAAAAACCCTTGGAATTTTGTTTATTTTCTTTCTTGTGTTTATCAGAAACTTTATATGGCATCTGTATGCCACAGACAACTCCTAAACCATTTGAACTACTGAGTCATTATGCCCAATAATTTCACAAACCTAATTAAGTCTGATGAAATAAAATTTCCTGTTCTAGACCACACTTAAAACTGACAAATTTAGTGCCTGCAGGCAGCTCAACCAAATATGGGATATTTTTGCATATATATATATATATATATATATATATATATATATATCCACAAAAGCAGTGTTCTTATTCTTTTGAAGTTAGTCTTATTTGTACCTATTTTGTTAAGAATTTTGGAACATAGATGGTAAAATTCTCAACAAAATTCTAGCAAATCTGATCCAGCATTACATTAGAAAGATCATACACCATGACCAAGTGTGATTTATTCCTGGGATGGAAGGATGGTACAATATCTGCAAATCAATAAATGTGATACATCACATAAACAAATTGAGAGATAAAAACCATATAATTATATCAATTGATGCAGAAAAAGCATTTGACAAAATCCAGCACCCTTTCTTGATAAAAACTCTCAGCAAGGTGGGATCATACCTCAGTACAATAATAGCAATATATGACAAACCTACAGCAAACATCATACTCAATGGGCAAAACTAAAACTATTTCCCCTGAGAATGGGAACAAGACAGGGATGCTCACTTTCACCACTCCTGTTTGATATAGTACTGGAAGTACTAGTCATAGCGATCATACAAGAGGAAAAATAAAAGGCATCCAAATTGGAAAAGAAGAAGTAAAATTGTCATTATTCACAGATAACATGGTATTGACATAGAAAACCCTAAGCACTCCATCAAGAAACTACTAGAATTAATAAATGAATTCAGCAATGTAGCAGGATACAAAAATTAACACCCAGAAATCTATGGGGTTTTATACACCAATAATGAACTCACAGAAAAAGAAACTAAAAAATAAAATCCCATTTACCACTGCAACAAAAAAATTAAGATACCTAGGAATAAATTTAACCAAGGAGGTAAAGGACCTGTACTCAGAAATTGCAAGCCACTGAAAAAAGAGACAGAGAAAGACATAAACAAATGGAAGAATATACCATGTTCATGGATTGGTAGACGCAACATCATTAAAATGTCCATACTACCTAAAGCAATCTATAAATTCAATGCAATCTCCATTAAAATACCAACGACATACTTCTAAGACCTAGAAAAAACTCTCTAAAAGTTCATCTGGACTAAAAAAGGACCCTGAATAGCTGCAGCATTCTTGAGAAAGAAGAACAAAGTTGGAGGGATCACAATACCAGATAATCAAGCTATATTACAAAGCCACTGTTCTCAAAACTGCCTGGTACTGGCACAAGAACAGACATATAGACAAGTGGAACAGAATAGAGAACCCAGAAATCAACCCAAGCCATTATGCTCAATTAATATTTGACAAAAGAGGCAAGAACATACAATGGAGTCAAGACAGTCTCTTCAATAAATGGTGCTAGGAAAATTGGTCAGATTACTTGCAAAAAAATGAAACTAGATCACCAACTTACACCATACACAAATTGTTAAAGGACTTAAATGTAAGATGAGAAACCATAAAAATCTTAGAAGAATCCATAGGCAGAAAAATATCAGACATATGTCCTAGCAATATCTTTATCGATACAGCTCCTAAGGCAATGGAAACTAAGGAGAAAATAAACAAATGGGACTACATCAAAATAAAAAGCTTCTGCACAGCAAAAGAAACAGTCAACAAAACAACAAGAAAACTCACTGCATGGGAGAACATATTTGCCAATGTTATCTCTGATAAGGATTTAATCTCCAACATTTACAGGGAACTCATACAACTTAACAAAATAAAGATAAACAATCCAATAAAAAAAACGGGCAAAGGACCTAAATAGACACTTTTTGAAGAGTACATACAGAAGGCTAAGAGACATATGAAAACATGCTCAAAGTCACTGATCATCTGAGAGATGCAAATCAAAACAACAATGAGGTGCCATCTCACACCTGTCAGAATGGCTATCATCAACAAATCAACAAAGGAAAAGTGCTGGAGAGGATGTGGAGAAAAAGGAATCCTTGTGCACTGCTGGTAGGAATGCAGACTGGTGTAGCCACTGTGAAAAACAGTATGGCGTTTCCTCAAAATTTAAAAATGGAACTTCCAATTGACCCAGTAATCCCACTTCTAGGAATATATCCCAAGAAACCAGAAACGCAAATCAGAAAGGATATCTGCACCCCTATGTTCATAGCAGCACAAATTACAATAGCTAAGATTTGGAAACAGCCTAAGTGCCCATCAGCAGATGAGTGGATTATAAAACTGTGGTATGTCTACACAGTAGAATACTATGCTGCTGTAAAAAAGAAGGAATTCTTACCATTTGCAAGAGCATGGATGGACCTGGAGAGCATTATGCTAAGTGAAATAAGCCAGTTAGAGAAAGATAAATATCACATGCTTTCACTCATTTGTTGAATATAAAGAACATCATAAACTGATGAACAAAAATAGATACAGAGGCAGAGAAGCATTGAACAGACTGTCAAATGTCAGCGGGAAGGCAGGGGAGGATTGGGGGGGTAAGAGATCAACCAAAGTACTTGTATGCATGCATATAAGCATAACCAATAGACACAGACACTGGGGGTTGTGAGGGTATGTGCTGCGGGTAGGGGTGGCCAGGGGAGGTAAATGGGGGAAAACAGGAGACATATGTACCACTATTTGTAATACTTTAAACAATAAAATAATAATAATCCTATATAATAAAAGCCTAATATGCTAAATGTCTAATCGTCTGATCGGCCATTCAACCAATCAAAGCATAATATGCTAATGATATGCTAAGGCTGCTCAATGCTCACTATGATGTGCACTGACTACCAGGGGTCAGACAGTCGACTGGTTGACCAGTCACTATGACGTGCACTGACCAACAGGGGCTGACAGTCGACCTATTGACCAATTGCTATGATAGTTATTGACCACCAGGGGGCAGATGCTTCGACCAGTAGGTTTGCTTGCTGCTGGGGTCCGGCTGATTGGGACTGAGCTAGACAGGGTGGACATGCCCTGCAGCCCTCGTCCGTTCCCTCCCTGGCTGGCCAACCTCCCACTTCCCACCCTGGCCCCAATAGTGCGCCAGTGGGGTCCCTCATCCTGGCCTGCATCCTCTCTCAATCCTGGAACCCTCGGGGGATGTTGGAGATCGACCAGTTGCTATGATGCGCACTGACCACATGGGGCAGATGCTTAATGCAGGAGCTTCCCCCTGGTGGTCAGTGCCCTCCCACAGGGGGAGCGCTGCTCAGCCAGAAGCCGGGCTCATGGCGGGAGAGCGCAGCAGCGGTGGTGGGAGCCTCTCCTGCTTCTGTGGCAGCACTAAGGATATCCGACTGCTGGGGAGTGGGCCTAAGCCATCAGTCAGACATCCCCTGAGGGTTCCTGGACTGCAAGAGGGCGCAGGCCGGGCTGAGAGACCCCCCACCACCAAATGCACACATTTCGTAAATCAGGCCTCTAGTAATAATAATAAAAAAAGAAAGAATATTTCTGACTTAAGCTATTGGACTCCTAGAACTGACATCAAAGGGCCAATTCATGAACATTTGTAGTTTATCTCCTACTTTATAGCACAGACTTGTCTTACTAAGTTGTCCTGGGTGCTGGCTAATTAGAAAATGAGCAGTCTCTGTATATTATAAAAGAAAGCTAGAATTGATATAGCCCTGTGGCAAGACAGCAAAGTACACTTGTCTCTGACATGTAAATGCAAAGATACCTGATCTGTAGCTGTAGCTGGGATGGGCATCTGCACTGAAGTTTTTGATAGTCTGTCATTCCCTGTGACGCATCAGGCATTTGCACTGACTAAAGAGGCCAGTCAATCGGTGCTGTGCTGGGAGTCACAACGATTGTGTAACTCAAGTCCTTGATGGTGGCACTAATTTTTGTAATTCTTCCAGGGATGGTATTTTGGTTTACTATTTTCAGGGAGGGAAGTGATATGGAGGATTTTTCTGTATCTCTTTCTCCCGTAACAGCTTTTATTCCATATATTAGGTAACCAATATAAGAATTATGCCTGTTAATTAAGTATACAGTTAACCCTTGAACAACACGGGTTTGAACTGCGTGGTTCCACTTAAATGAGGATTTTTAAAAATAAGTATACAGCCCACCCTCCATATCCCTGGGTTTTGT
The DNA here is from genome assembly GCF_027574615.1 of Eptesicus fuscus. Classification (NCBI taxonomy): domain Eukaryota; kingdom Metazoa; phylum Chordata; class Mammalia; order Chiroptera; family Vespertilionidae; genus Eptesicus; species Eptesicus fuscus. Next base: position 85,403,102 of record NC_072475.1, on the reverse strand, counting down.
ATCCTTGGATTCAACCAAACACAGATTGAAAGCAATATATACAAGTACTGCCTATGCTTACATTTTAATTTAATTTAAAAAATTAAATTTAAATTTGAGAACTATATGTTCTCAAATCACTGCTAGAACAATTTGAGGCTTACTCTGACTAGTGGAACATGCTGGCATTTTAATCTCCAGGGATAAGCTTGAATTCAGAGCCCATAATTAATAAGTTATAATTTAACATTTAAATTTAAAATTACATTTAAAAAATTAAATAATTCCTGAACAAGCACTGCCTATGCTTACATTTTAAGCATAGGCAGTGCTTGTTCAGGAATTATTTAATTTTTCAAATGCTTTGAATGCTAAGGCTTCCAGAGGGCAGAAATTATGGCTGGCGTGATTATTTTGCAGTGCCTAGCACAGGTTTCAGACAGTATGTTCCAGAAATACTTTTGGTGGTGTTGCTGAGTAAATCAGAAAAGCAAAGTACTCTTACTCTTAACTTTCAGCATAATGAGTTCTTACAAATTAGACCACAGTTTTTCCTGACCACCTTTTTTTTTTTTTCCCCTATGGTCAATTGAAAAAATAGGGGACATGAAAGGAAAAAGGAACTTAGAATTTTTACTCTTCTGATCAAAAATGGAATTCAAAAGACAACTGGGTCTAAAACACCCTCCATCCCATTTTCATAAAACTTCAATTGAAGGCAGTCATGAACTTTATGGAGTGGAATGTTAGTGATCTGTGGAGAGCATTATGCTAAGTGAAATAAGCCAATCAGAGAAAGATAAGTATCACATGATTTCCCTCATATGTGGAACCTAATGAACAAAGTAAACTGATGAATAAAATAGATCCAGAGACATAGAAGCATGAAACAGACTGATGAATTTCAGAGGGAAGTGTGGGGAGAGCGAGGGTAAGTGGATGGGGGAAGATTAACCAGGGAAGGTATGTGCATATATGCATAGCCCATGGACACAGACAATTGTGTGGTGAAGGCCTGGGAGGGGCCAGTACAGGGTGGAGGGGGTCAATGGGAAAAACAACAACAAAGGGGACATCTGTAATACTTTCAACAATAAATACACATTTAAAAAAAGATATTAGTATTTCGACCCTCTAAAGGTTTTATTTTAGATAAGTTTAAAATATCTTTCCCTTTTAAGTATATGTTATTTTTAGAAATTCACAATATTAGCTGTATTTCATAGCTTTGAAACCGTCAAGAAACCTACTTACCCGTATAACCAAGTATTTTCTAGTGTTAAGAAACCACCTCCTTTTATATATTCCCTGAAAACAATATTTTTGACCCACAGTCGGGATTTGTGGATATAGAGAGCCAAATGCAAGCATTGATCTACACCATTTTGTATAAGGAACTTAATAGTCTACAGTTTTTTATATCTGCAGGTGTCTTGGATCCAACTTCCTGTGGATATGAAGGAACAACTGAGACTTGGAAAATCAAATGTTTTATGCATATTTTTGACTGGGTGGAGATCAGTGGCCCTAAGCCCCATGTTGTTCAAGGTTCAACTGTACAGTATTCTCTTTCTACTATATGTTCTCAAATCACTGCTAGAACAATTTGAGGCTTACTCTGACTAGTGGAACATGCTGGCATTTTAATCTCTGAGGATAAGCTTGAATTCAGAGCCCATAACTAATAAGTTATAAGGTATTGGGTGTATTTCTTTTTCTGAGATCATACAGGTAAAGGGTAATGTATCCATTTGGGAACCAAATGCAGGTTTCCTAGTCAAACTAACCTTTATCACAGGGTGGGGTTTGTCTTGATCTGACTTAAGTATAATAACTAACCTGTTAATCTCCAAAAAAGTTGGATTAATTCCCCCCCCCCCGAAATCTAGAATTTATTATCCTATACATGTCCAGAAGGACTTAAGGGATCAATTTTCAAGGTCTTCAGCTTCATCCATGCCTATTTTATTTCCCCATATCATGTCTCAGGGTCCTGCTCCTTCCCCACTAGTGTCATTAGCTAAAAGACCTGGGGCATTGATGCGTGCTTCTCAGTCATGTGTGCCCAACAGTCATCATGCAAGTTGTTTTAGAGACACTTTCTTTTTCACATATGTTCTTAGTTTCACATTCATAGTTCTAAATTTCTCTTTGTCCTCTCTTAATTCTCTAGGGCCATTAGAAGAAACCAGTGACTCTTTTGAACTTTAAAACTCACTGTTTTTGCCACAACATGGTGTCAAAGCACTTAATCTCACAATGCTGCTTCCTCCAACTATATTTTATTCAAAGGTTACTACCAGTGATAATTTGAGTAATTATGATGCCACCACATTCCACAGGTTACTTGTGCCCCTTCCCCTCCTGCCCCCCACCCCTCCTCCAGAATTGAGGTTATCTGTGAGCTTCTGAATTTTATGAACAACTAAATCTCATAATCCCATTCTGAGGGTAAGTTTCCCAGGACACTACTGGTATCAATTGCTGTATTAAGCAACAGAAAATAGAAGGCACACTCAAATTATGATCATTTAAAGATGGTTTATTTATAGAGTGGTGAAGTGGTGAGTTAAAAAGAAATGGCTGCATTCTCAGAAAACCACAAAGGTTAGTGCAGAATCCCAGAACCTTCCTACCAGAAGGTTACCCTCCCGAAATATGAAGGTGATATTGGGTCAGAGAGGTTAATAGAACCAGAAGGAATTGTGTAGAATAGGCCATCTTGAGTGCAGTAGTGCCCTCTTTCCAAGAGGTGCAGCTAGGCTGAGGTGACTTCAAAGGAAGGGAGTCCGGGAGCCCTGACCTTTCTCATAATTCCCATGGGCCTCCCCAGATGGAAGCAAAGGGCACAGGACATTTGATAATGTATTTCAATAGGTCAGTCTATTGTGGCACAGAGTGGAGAGTGGATTTGGAGGGGCAAACAGAGATGGCAAGCATACCTTATCTTTTTCCTTGATTTTTTTCTGAAATTCTGAATATGACTTATAGTCTTTACATTCTTCCCTAACTGGATATATCCACAATTTATTGGAAGTCTAATGCTAAAATTACTGAATTTCCTAGGGATTCCATCTACACACACAAGATAGTACCGACTCGGCAGTCAATGTGTCTTTGATGTGGTAATTATGTAATTTAGAAAACCGACATGAATAGAATCTTCAGTCCTAAACACTGTATTTGAGTTCATGCAGATCAAACTTACTGGATGATACACCTTTGCCAGTATGAACACAAAATTCACACGCTAAGGTACTATGATTCTGTCCTGTAAGTGATCTGCAGCTCTGTCTTAGTCTGTGGGGTAACTCTCCTCAGATTATGATTGTTACAGCTATTCTTTATTTCTTCTTTGAAAATATCAGTGTAGAATGAGAAAATATATTGCAGTAAAGTTATACACTTAAGTTTGATTTGAAATATATTGTTATATTACATAAGATATAAAATAATATTTTATAAGATAATGTAATTTAAATTATAAGACAATATGTGTACATTTAAGGTCAAATACTTTTGACAGCTCAGCATGAGTCTCTTTTATTACTAGCAACAAAAGAATTTGCAGTTTCTCATTCTTTATATCTACTGCATAGCTACTTAAAAGTCAAGGAAACTGGAGAAGTTTTGACCTCCTTTGGGGGGAAGCTTTCAATTTTCATAGCTCTGCTATAAGCAATAATGATAAATGTTTTGCTCAAATAAGATATCTAGTGGAAATATTTCTGACACCTCCATCTGCTGTTAACTTTTAGTTTAATATGTAAGTTAAAACAGGATGTTCAACCTGCAAGCCACATTTACATTGCAGTAATAAATGCTGTTCACCTGGAACATTTAAAATTTAGTACCATTGTAGAACTGGTGAAAGGAGACAAGAAGATAATTTTTAAAAAATAGTGCTGTGTTGGTAACAAAGGAACTAGCAACAACAACTTGGTATTTTTTTCTTCATTTTGGATGCAATATCAGACATCAGAATTGTAAATGTTTGGATAGAAATAAAAGTGTCTTCACAGGAAAAAACACACATGAATAATGCATATAATTGTTTATGACATTTTTAATTCTTTCTTATTGTACTTTCTTTTAAGGCTGAAAGTAAGAAAAATGTTCACAATCTTTACTCTGTGTCCATCAGGAAGGAATGCGAATAGCTGGTGTTAAAAAAAAACAAAACCAACTTACCGATAGACAAAATATATCATTGAAAAGAATAATTATGAATCGCTCCTAGTAAATAGCATTTAAAGCTAAGTACAATATAGATTAAGTCATTAGGAGTGAAGCCAGGGTTTTAAAGTGTGGCTGAGACTAATCATTTTGGTTAATGAATTGCAAGCTTCAGAGGATAAAGCCATAGAAGACACAAGAAGAGTAATTATGAGGCTCAGACTGCAGAGGTCCTAACCAATCATATATCAACGTTACCTTGGGCTTGTTAGCATTTTGACCTCAGAAAAATTTCATTGAAGATTTGCTCCTGTTTATCGAGGCCATGGAATAAACTACTGTTTTCTGTGTGTTCCGGAATGTTTCATACAAACAAATCCAAATTGCTTAAATGTTTCAAAAGACCCAACAAATTAAAACTATTATTTACAAATCATTTATTTTATTCTGACTTTAATTATTACCATAACTTCAGAACAGACTGAGTATTTTAAAATACTAATTACTTTTTTATTGATTAGTTAATTGGAAACGTGGATAAAGTAAGCACCTGACAGTAATTATAGCATTTTTCTAGGTGGGCTACAAAAATCAGGATTTATCTCAAGTTTTAAAACTCTAGTTGATTATTTTATTAGAAATCCAGAGTAATAAGAAAAATATAATAGTGATGAGATTTTGAATGTCCAGACTTACCATTAAATTTTTAAGAAGGTATAAATTATAGGATAGATAGTGTATTCTAATAATATTATGGACTGTTCAATATGTAAAGTTTCAATAAAAGTGACTCAAGCTTTTATTTAATTTTGTTATTGTGGTCATTCATATTCATTAATTCACCAAAAATATATTGAATCTCTTTAAAAGTTAGAAACTAGATTAATTTCTGGGAATTTTATCACAATGAAAAAAGTGCTTATCTTTTAATAACATGAAATTTGATTTGAAAAAATTCAATGCATAAGTTTATTAAATATACCATTATATTCAAGAAAGTTTGTGCTTTTAGAATATTTTTAAGCATACTTCATTTTCAGTGCTTGTTGCAATAATTGTTTACATATCTCCTAGCAAACAATGATTGATTGGGAAGGGGAAAGCCTGAACTTTATTTTTTGTACTCCATATGTTTTTAATGTATACTAATGAAATACTAAGCTCAGCGATTGCATCCACTCAATCTTTCTTCTGTGGCAGCCCTAGTGATATTTGAAAATTAAAAAAAAAAGATATATTAGTAATCACTAATGAGAAAAAAGTTGTTTGGGTTTGATAAAATTTATCCATGTACTTTACCATAAAGCAAAATAAACAAACAAAAATAAATATAGCAAAGAAACTAGAAACTTAAAACCTCACAATTTCAGGATTGTTAATTATCTGTTTCTCACCAGAATGTCAGTTCTTTGAGAGCTGTAAATGTAAAAGCTTTGTAAATGATTTTTGAAAGACCAGATTGGTTGCGTGGATATAATTCAGTTGCATAAAGCATCTATCGTTTTAGGGGCAGAATGCTCATATAGTTATTTGAAACAAACAAACAGTGAGTACCTTGTAACTGTATCAACATGGCATCATTTCTATGAAAAAAAAAAATTAAAAACCCTCAAAAAAAAACCTAGATTTGTATTTCTGGACACTTTCTAATATAGGTCTTATCTTTCCCATAGATTTTTTTATCACTTTCTGAATCTACAATATTACTTTTTTGATTTATTCAATTTTGACCAGCATTTATAAACATCCATTTTGTGTACAATATTGGGGACACACTATTAATATTAAATGCTATCTCCTTTCAGGAAACATTGTATGAGAAAGAATGCATTGTATAGAAAAATCTACAAAATATATTTAAAAATGGATCATATGAAATGATCACTATGTGGTAATATAAATAAAGAAAAAAATTTAATTTTTGAAATTTGATTATATATTGAGAGCAGAAGTCCAGAGACAGGAAGACTAAGTAAGAGTTCAGGCAAAAAACAAAACAAAACAAAATAAAACAAAACAAAACAAAAACCCAATGAAACCAAAAAACAATAACAAAAAACAAACAAAAAGCCCACATAAAACCAACAATAAGGCTAAAGAAAATGTTGTCAATAAATAGAGAGAAGGAGTATAGAATATGAACGATGCTGTCTGTATTGCCAAAATCTTGGGTGCATTTGCAAACATTTTCTTCTCTGGTCTCTGCTTATATTTACTTTTCCCTTCCCCACTACACATTTCATGCTCCTTTTTACTTCAGCTAACAACATAGCTAGTAGGTGTCTCTGTCTGTATCATGAAGGATCTGACCCTTTGCAGTTCTGCCTTTTTAGGGTTAATATAATGTTCTATTAAACTATGAAACTATAAGGTTTATATAAGGAGAAGTGCTAGGGGTCACTTGGATTCCATATATACTGCTTTCTGTCTCCATTGTATTAAAACACATATTTCCTCTTATACTCTAAATGAGTTATTAGATCAAATACAATAACCTAATTTCCCCCCTCCTTCCTGTTTTACTCAACTGGCATGAGGAACCCTATATGGCCAGATGAGTCTTTGCCTCCAAATCAGTGGCACCACTGATTTGTTTATTGGTGGAAGCATCAATTTTCTTGGGCAGCAGGTTGAGAAGCATTGCATTGAAAGGAAATATTTAGGTGTATAAGGAAAATTATGATCCCTACTTACACCACTTGGTTCTATTAGAATTATGGGAAAAATCACCACATTTAGGTTACTGGCTTAGAGCTCACAACACTGTATTATAGTACTATCATGGTTAATACTTTAAGTAATAGCACATCATTCCACTTTTTTTTTAAGGTCAACCACTTTTATGTGATACTAGTGGCCCGGTACACGAAGTTTGTGCACATTAAAAAGGGATTAATTGGAGGAAATATTTTAATATTGCTATTTGCCTTTTCTCTATAATAAAGTGTCAGAGATGAAAGAAAATTGGTAAAATGTATATGAAAATCTTCCTGTCAAGCCCTGTCGGGTGGGGGATGCAGCCTGAGATCCCCCGTCAAGCCCTGCTGGGCAGGGGGCATGGCTCAGGGTGAAGGGAGCAGCCTGAGGTCCCCCAGCCCAGCACTGGGGCAGGGGGGTGCACCTTGATGTCCCCTGTCAAGCCCCATGGGGGCAGGGCACAGGCGGGGCTCAGCCTCAGGTCCCTGGTGATTGCTTATTAAGGGAACTTGGCCTCCGCTGTGGGTGCAGTCATCTTTGTGGTGGAGGTACGGTTAATTTGCATATCCCTCTTTTTTTATTTTTTAATATATTTTTTATTGATTTTCTACAGAGAGGAAAGGAGAGGGACAGAGAGCTAGAAACATCAATGTGAGAGAAACATCGACCAGCTGCCTCTTGCACACCCCCTACCGGGGATGTGCCCGCAACCTGCATATCCCTCTTTATTATATAGGATGGCACATTGTGAGACCTTGGGCATAAAAGTTTTGCTTAACTTCTTGATGCCAACTAAGCAACTGGAGAGTTGTTTAATTAGAATCAATGTTGTATGTGATACGATAATTACACATAAAGCATTTCATTGGTCTAGGTTTAGTAGTGACCAATGCCAGATAAGAAATCCAATTCCATAATTAGAATAAATTTCTATTTTTGAGAAGAAAAATGTTGTTCCAAACTTGATGGATAGGGTTCCAGTGTAATCATCCTGCCATCAAGTAACTATTTGGCCCTTCCAAAACTACAGTTTGAAGGGCTATATTGCTGATGGTTTTAAAAAAAATTGCTTTAATAAAGGAATTGATTGGATAATGAGGGCATGCCTGTTGTGTGTGCCCATGCATAGATTCTCTATTGCTATGTCTACTTTTCCATGAGCTTACTGAGCATGAACTATAGTGACTGAGAAAGTATGGTGATGAATATACACAGAGTGGTTCACTTTTCCACTGTGATTATTAATATCCTATACACAATGGCAATCTATTGAATGTCAACAATCTTCTAATATTCTTTCCTAAAAGTGTCTGGACATCTAACCAAAACATTAGTCATTGCCTGTGGACCAATGAAAATCATAACTGCTGGCTTTTTTCTCTTATAAATAAAGTGGATAATTAGATGGCCAGCTTGAAGCACTTCCTTGTGGAATTCATTTTCTCTACATCAATGGAGCTATAATATCCTAACAGTTCACATCTGGGTGATTACAGCATTTTGTGCAGAGTCATCAGGTTTAATTAGTTTAATTTATTTCTCCTTTGGACAACTGATTTCAGAAAATCCTCATGGGTCCACTGGTTTGTGTTGATGGAAAGTAGAATTAAAGCTGGAGTAAAATTTGAAGGAATTTCTAATGCAAACCATGTGCTCTTTCTGCATAAAACTGCACCTTATTCTATATGTACTACTTTAATTTCATAATGAAGTGATATTTTATACTATTAAAATATATGTCTTCATGGATATAATAATATGCAACTTATGATAAGAGGCTTGGGTTAAACGGTCACCTTTTACCACAGTAACTTTCTCAGGACTTTATCAGTGTTCTTCAAGAAATCAAAATTATTTTGCCAAGAAGGAGGGTTAGTTGATAAAGAAGACATGTAACAAAACCCTGAGTCCCTGCTGGTCTCACAGAAACCATTCAACTTTCTTATACACCAGAGAGCTTTGAGCACCACTGATTTTTGTCAAGGCTTAAGGGCCTAGAGGAAGAACTCTTGCTTGGTAGTCTATACTATGTAAGAGAGCCTCCTTCTTCTTCTTCTTCTTCTTCTTCTTCTTCTTCTTCTTCTTCTTCTTCTTCTTCTTCTTCTTCTTCTTCTTCTTCTTCTCCTTCTTCTTCTTCTTCTTCTTCTTCTTCTTCTTCTTCTTCTTCTTCTTCTTCTTCTTCTTCTTCTTCTTCTTCTTCTTCTTCTCCCTCTTCTCCTTCTTATTCAAGGGTAGAGGGGTAATCTATTTCAAAGACTACAAGTTTTTAGGACATCTGTTAGAAGGTCTCATTTGGTCACCAAATGTAATTCATATTGTTTGAAACTACAAAGATGTTCTTTAAATATTGTCTATTTTTTAATTGTAGAGGGTGAGGGTGTAGCAACTTACCCTTCATTTTGGAGTGAATGTCCTGATATGCCTAGGAACCTAAACATATATTTTTTTGGTGGTATTTGTTTCTAACTCTTTCTAATTCATGTTTTTCTAAAACATATAAGAGATTTATTAATTAAATTAAATATTTCTGGTAATGGGAATAGTAATTATAATTTGGAGTTACTCTCTCATTAAGCTTATAAGAATTTACTCTCCTTTTCAGATACCCATTCAGATAGTTTGGGTGAAATAGTCAAGATATATTCCTCTTTCAGGTCTCAATGGTGTTAATCATCTATGTCTTTTTTTTTTTTTCAGTTATGTGGTGTACCATCTGACATTATTTTGGTGGAAAGAGGGAGTCTAGGCATTTTGTCTTTGTTATTTTCAACATTATAATTTTTTTCCATAGGGCAAGTAGACATATGGGAATTTTTCCAATAGGTATCTTCTTCCGAAATTGGAAATATAAACAGTGTGAGTTCAGAATGTCCTGATGCTGAAGGAAGGGCTACAGAGAACAGTCACTAAATGTTTTTCAAATATGCTGCTAGAACAGACCTTCAATTTATTTCTCATATTACTCATAAATTTCTTGACAAAATTAGCAAATTCTGAGATTAGTTCAGTGCATAAACCATTTATCCTTGGCATTCTCTTACCCAATTCTACCCAGTCATATTGGAATCTAATTCTATTTATATCTCCGAAGTCAATGAAAGAGGGCAGGGGGGTGGAGCAATAATTTTTTTTCTGATAAGATTTTAAAACAAGGGAAGAAAATATTTTCAGGAAAAGGGATACTTTGAAAGCTGGGGAAATATAAGTAAGTATTCCATGCCATTTAGATGTTTAAATATATCCTTTCTAGTTTTCAGAATTATAATTTTTCCAAAACAATGCCATATCTTATACAAATTAATATGGCTTGGCTGCAAATTCAACTGTCATTACAAGTTGGAAACTTACAGGATTAATCTTTGCATTGGTTTTCAGCTATCTGTTTGTGACTAAAGGTGATAGTAAATATTTTAAGCATCATAAAAGATCCCTGGATTTAAATCCATTACTTGAGCTAAAAATGTAGAAATTTGATTTTGTACACTTTTCATCTGTCAAATAGTGTTAAGAGCTACCACAATACTTCACAGTTCTTGGGTTCTCATTTTCAAAAATATTCTGTCTGAGTTTTTTAGGGCTACCATAACAAAGTACTACAAAGCCAAATGCAAAAATACTGTCACACAAATATTTATAGTACTTATAAATATTTATTTATAACTAGTGGCCTTTTGCAAGAAATTTGTGCATAGAGGGGGTGTGTCCCTCAGCCTGGTCTACACCCTCTCCAATCTTGGACCCCTTGGTGGATGTCTGACTGCCGGCAGTCAGACATCCCTCTCACAATCCGGGACCACTGGTTCCTAACTGCTCGCCTGCCTGCCTGATTGCCCCCTAACTGCTCCCTTGCTGGCCTGATTGACACCTAACTGCTCCTCTGCTGGCCCAATTGCCCCCAACTACCCTACCCTGCTGGCTTGATCACCCCCAAGGCTTTTGTTAGTATAGATATGACCCTTCACAGAAAATTTTACTAACCCTGCTTTATAATAAGGGCTTGACGATTGAATCATTGGGCCAGACACCAAGATTTCCTTTCTTTGAATAGTGGAGGGAATACTTACCTTGTCTTTAAGTTGCCCTGAAATTCAAATGAGATAATGTCTCAGAAAAGTATAAAAGCACCATATAAAGACAACTTTCTTTTTCATGTACTGAAAAGACAATAAAGTGGTAAAATGAAAAACACTATTTTTATTCTCGCCCTTCTTTCCTTTACAGCCTCTATTTAAACTTTGAAATTTATAAAAATTTCACTCCTATTTTCATTTATTTACAGTCAATATTATTTTGTATTAGTTTCAGGTTTTATATTAGTTACAGAATAATGGTTAGACAATCGTATACTTTACAAAGTGTTCCCCGATATTTCCAGTACCCACCTGGAATCATACCATCATTGCAACACTGTTGACTATATTCCCTATTTAAGTGACAATGGGTTTACAGGTTCCTTCTAGTCTTTCTTTTGTGTTGCTCGTCCTTCCTTTTCTTTCTCAATTCTTCCCTCATTTTCTTTATATAGTATCTCAATTGGCCATCAAAGCTCAGTGAAGGCACTGGGACATGCTTAATCCATTTTACAGACCAGGAAACTGAGGCCAATTCCAGTTGGCTGTGGAACTTGACTCAGCACACAGGGAGCTCTCAGAGCCATGCTCTCTGCCCTTCCTAAGGGGCAGCCCTCGGGCAAACAGAACAAACCTTCCCATCAGGTTTCTGAGCCTCTTTCTCAAGCAACTCTTCATCTTGGATGCTTCACATTCTTTCCTCTCCCCGGTCCCCTGCCCCCATTCTTTACTGCCCCCCCCCCCCCCCCCGCTTCTCCGGAGCAGGTGGTAGGCTTCGCACTCACTGCACAGGCATGTTCTGCCTTGGGGCAGGGTGGCATGGGCTTGCTTTTGGGCCAAGGCAGGAGCAGGCTTCCCCCGCTCTGAAGTGCAAAGGCCGCCTGGGCAAGGCTCGGTTAAGCAGGTTAGCGCCGGGAGCTTCTCTGAATTGCATTAGTCAGTCAGGTACCCTGCAGTGTGGCACCCCTCCACTGAGGTGATGCCACCCCTCAACCCCTGCCTCAGGTCTGTGGGTCCTTGCCCCTCCACCCAGGCATCCTTCCATGCCCCTTGATCCCTGGCCAGGCCTACCCACATCTTGGGGTCACTGCAGAACCTCTCTCTCTGCAGGCGAGGCAGATCCCTGCCCCGCCGGTCCTCTGCCCCAGCCCGAGCCCCCCCTGGTACACCCCGCCTCGCCAGGTTTTTGCCTTTGATCTATGGCACTGGTGACAGCACACTCCCAGCAAGCCTGGTACCCAGAGGGGCACAGGGTCAGTTCTTTGCCCAGAATGTTAGAGGTTGCAGTAGCATTTGCAGATGTCGCCCAGAGCCTGCTGGCGAAGGCAGTGCCTGTGTGGGGTGTCCTCATAGAGGGACGGTGAGGCGCTACTCGGCGCCCCTTGGAATACCCGCCTCCTGGCCAGCGGCTTCGCCAAAGCTGTGGCACTTGCCCTGGAGCTTCCCCTCAGGTGGCCCTGCAGTCGGGCCTCGTGCCTCTGCTAGGTCTCCACCCTCACCTGGGTCACCTCCTTTCTTCCACATTCGGCCTCCATCCATCCCTCTCTCCTGCAGTGCTTGCGCTCCAGGCCTGAAAGAAAAGGACCAAGGCCAAGAAGGATAAAGCCCAAAGGAAGTGAGTCTTGAACCCCCACATCCCATTCTCTGAATTTCCTCCCGCACCTCCTCTCTGTGTCACATCTTGAACGGGCACCCTGTGGCCCAGCCACATGGCCTCCAGGTGGCCTGGTAGAGTCGGTCTCTGTGAAGCTGTGGATCTGTGGCCAGAGGCCCGGCCTGGGTCTCAGCAACCCCATGCCTGCAATGTTCCCAGGGCCCCTCAGGAGTGGCTTGGCAGGCCTGGCCATCCCTCCCTGGCCCAGCGATGTTCCCGAGGTCCTGCGGGCGTGGCTAGGTGGAGCAGCCGCACCTCCCAGGCCAACAATGGTCCCAGGCCGCTTCCGCCATTGCCTTGTGATTGACTCCTGCATATGCAAATTAACACACCATCTTTGTCAGGTTAATTTGCATACTCACTCCTGATTGGCTGTGGGCGTGGCTTGTGGGCATCACAGAGGGATGGTCAATTTGCACCTTTCTCCTTTATTAGTATAGATTGCAGTACTTGGAAAGAATAGAGATGTCCTTTAGTAGGTGAGTGGATAAACAAGTGTGGTACATCCAGACAATGGAATGTTATTTAATAATGATAAAACAAATGAGCTCTCAAGACACAAAAAGACATAGAGGAATCTTAAGTGCATATTGATAAGTGAATGGGGCCAATCTGAAAAGGATACTTACTGTATGACTCCAACTATATGACATTGTGGAAAAGGCAAAAGTATAGAAATGGTATGAAACTCAGTTATTTCTGGAAATTCAGAGGGAGGAAGAGAGGGATGAATAAATAGGTGGACAAGAAATGTTTAGAACAGTGATATTATTCTGTAAGATACTGTAGTGATGTATACTCTTACAAAACCCATAGAGTGTAAAACACAAAGAAAGAACTCTAATATAAAACTATAGACTTAGTTCATAAAAATGTTTCAATATTGACTAATAAATTGTAAAACTGTGCCACATTAATGTAAGGTGTTGGTATATTTGGGAACTCTGAATTTTTCAAGTAAATATTTTATAAATCTAAAACTGCTCTAAAATGAAGTCTATCCTATCTAATAAAAGAGTAATATGCAGATTGACCATCACTCCAACACACAAGATCAAGATAGCTGCCCCTTTGTGGTCAAAGATCCTGCCCCCATGTGGACACAAGATGGCTGCCATAAGATGGCCTGCAGGGGAGGGCAGTTGGGAGGGACCAGGTCTGCAAGGGAAGGCAGTTGAGAGGTACCAGGCCTGCAAGGGAGGGCAGTTGGATGTGATCAACCCTGCAGAGGAGGGTAGTTAGGGGTGACCAGGCTGGCAGAGGAGGGAAGTTGGGGGCAAACAGGCTGGCAGGGGAGCAGTTAGACATCAATCAGGCTGGCATGGGAGTGGTTAGGGGGTGATCAGGCTGGCAGGCAGAAGCAGTTAGGGGAAATCAGGAAGGCAGGCAGGTGAGCAGTTGGGAGCCAGCAGTCCTGGATTGTCAGAGAGATGTCCGGTGGGATTGGGCCTAAACGGGCAGTTGGATATCCCTCGAGGGGTCTCATATTGGAGAGGGTGCAAGCTGGGCTGAGGGACAACCCTCCCACCCCCGTGCATGAATTTTGTGCACAGGGCCTCTAGTTAAAATATATGTGTTAATAGAAAAGAGCAAGATATATTGAGATAGTAAAATAACATGGAAGTATACATGTAGGACACACTTCAGTGATCACTGTGGCTGAAATACCAGGCTCTGTTGGAGTCAAATGAAAAGCAACTTTTGGAAGCAGAGCTGGACTGAACAGTCTTATTGTGAAGCTAAAGGATCTTTGAGCAGAGGAGTGGACTGTCTTAGCTAGAGTTTAGGAGGATTCAGTCTAGAATAGCCTAAAGGATTTATGCAGAAACTTGATATCTTAAGGTATCAAGCAGGTATAAGAGTTCCTGGACCAGAGTTTAGCAGTGCATAATTAAGAAGCAATCTATTTCAAGAAGACTCCTGTGGAACTGTGTAAAAAATTTAGTGACTAGACACATACCTTCTGTCTATCTCCATTGGCTTCTTCTCCTATATTTACAGATCTGCTTTAATCACCTTCATCCACATGCAAGACATTTCCTTAACCTTTATTCCTATCCAAGCTACTGTCTCAACTCCTTCCTTTTACTACAACATACTTCTTAAAAATTATCACCCTTACTCTATTCACATTTTTAGCAAAATCTTTTCCTTTCTATTTCTCCTCCTAACTTTTTTTTTTGTTCCCATTATATTTTTCTGGGAATTTCTCTTCAGCTTACTTGATAGTATCGGCATTCCCTAGAGTGTGTTCCACATGACATTGAGTCATCTCTGACCCCTGGCAACTCTATAAATGAGTGATGCATATTCCTAGAGTTGTGTCTATCTTTTCAATGTAGGAAGAGTTCAAAACTCTGACCTCTTTTCTTCACAATATACTCCTCTGTGGGCAATCTCATACACACTGAGGTCTTCCATCTCACCTTCTGTATCCCAGGTGCCACTTCTCAATGCTAGATATGTAGTTCAACTTTCCACCTTTAAGTTTTACAGTTAACTCATACAATGTTTAAAACCAAACATTTTATCCCCCATAAACTTTTCACTCAAACATCAAAATATTCCATCTTCTAATGCGTAAATCTTGTGATTATATTTAAGGTTTTTTTTTTTTTTTCTGACAACTCATTCCTCTTTACTGATGTGATTTATCAAGTTCAGTAAATTATACTTCTACAATGATTTTCAAATCTACTTTTCTCTATTTCTACTTTCCAGTCACCATAAAAACTGCAAAAGTTTATAATATAAACTTTTTTATTATCATTTAATTCAAATAACTATAATCCTATATAATAAAGAAGGAATATGCAAATTGACCGTACATCTGCCACAAAGATGGTGGCACCCACAGTGGAGGCTGAGTTCCCTTAATGAAAAATCACCAGGGACCTGAGGCTGCCTCCCCCCCGTACTGCACCCATGGGGCTTGACAGGGGACCTCAGGCCATGCCCCCCGCCCTGGCGCTAAGCTAGGGGATCTCAGGCTTTACCCCCCACCCAGCAGGGCTTGACAGGGGACCTCAGGCCATGCCCCCCGCCCTGGCGCTAAGCTAGGGGATCTCAGGCTTTACCCCCCACCCAGCAGGGCTTGACGGGGGACCTCAGGCATGCCCCTGCACAAGAGGGCTTGACAGGGGATCTCAAGGTGCACCCCCTGCCCCGGTGCTGGGCCAGGGGACCTCAGGCTGCTCCCCCGACCATGGCACCAGGCTGGAGGACCTCAGGCCGCATCCCCTGCCCTGGCGCCGGGTCAGGGGACCTGAGGTTGTGCCTCCCTACCCGACGGGGCTTGACAAGGGTGGGACCAGCCAGGTCTGGATCTAGCTTAATGAGGGGGGGTGACCAGGCAGGTCTGGGTCTCGCATGATTTTGAGGTGCACGTGGGTGGGCAGGGACTTGACTCTGGGTCCCATAGTGTGCCCTAGATTCTGACAGGAGAAAAGTTTTCTTTTTTTTTTTTTCTTTTGCATTTTTTTATTTTATTATTTTTTTTTGTTGTTAATCCTCACCTGAGAATATTTTTTTCTTTTTTTTTTTAATGAATCTTTATTGTTCAGATTACAATTGTTTCTCCTTTTTCCCCACATATCTCCCCACCACCCATTTCCTACCCCCCCTTTTCCCTGACCTCCCCCCACCCCCCATGTCCTTATCCATAGGTGTATGATTTTTGTCCAGTCTCTTCCCATACTCCCCACACATACAACCATTTCCCCCTGAGAATTATCAATCCACTCCCATTCTATGCCTCTGATTCTATTAAGTTCACCAGTTTATTCTGTTCCTCAGATTTTTAAATCACTTGACTTTTAGATTCACTTGTTGATAGATATGTATTTGTTGTTCATAATTTTTATCTTTCTTCTTCTTTTTCCTCTTTTTAAAGAATACCTTTCAGCATTTCATATAATGCTGGTTTGGTGGTGATGAACTCCTTTAGCTTTTTCTTATCTGTGAAGCTCTTTATCTGCCCTTCAATTCTGAATGATAACTTTGCTGGGTAGAGTAGTCTTGGTTGTAGGTTCCTGCTATTCATCACTTTGAATATTTCTTGCCACTCCCGTCTGGCCTGCATGGTTTCTGTTGAGAAATTAGCTGATAATCGTATGGGAGCTCCCTTGTAGGTAACTAACTGTTTTTCTCTTGCTGCTTGTAAGATTCTCTCTTTGTCTTTTGCTCTTGGCATTTTAATTATGATGATGACAGGAGAAAAGTTTTCATATATATTTTACTAATTTTCTTTCATCTCTGACACTTCTATTATAGAGAAAGGGCAAATAGCAATATTAAAATATTTCCTCTAATTAATCCCCTTTTAATGTGCATGGATTTCATGCACCAGGCCCCTAGTCTTTTTATAATAGGATTTTCTGCCACCAGTGTGATGCAGGAGTCAAAAGGAAATAGGTGACTACTAAAACTGCACATGTGGAAAAATATTTTGAATGAGTATGTATAGTACTAAAAATGGAAGTAAAACTGTCAACTTTAAGATACTTAGCATTTGCATGTGCGGAGGTGAAAATTGTAACAAAAGAGGAGTCCAAAAAAAGTGTAGAGGAAAAATATGGAATCTGAAGAAGCTAAGAATTTAATTTGATACTATATCAATTATTCAGTGATAGCAGAAAAATAATCAAACAGGGCAAAAATCAGTAAAATAATAGTGGAAAATCCTGCAAGTAATCACTGGTGTCTGGAGAAATGTCAATGGTTTAGCCATAATTTAAATCAAAGTTGGGATTAGTGATAAAATTAGTGGTAAAGAATGGAGGTAATAGTTGTACACATTTGCAGTGGTTTCATTGGTGATAATGGAGAAAAGTGGTAACTTTGAAAAGAGTACTTACAAAGTATTCTATAGCAAAAATTATACCTCCTGAAAATACCAATGTATCATCTGTCTTCAACTTCATTCCTCTCAGAGATAATGATAATCAGAAACTCTAAAGTCAAAACATACATAAATTACTTTTGTCACCTATATAATTATTTTCTAATTTATTTATTTTAATTATATTATAAACTTCTGCAGTTTTTATGGTGACTGGAAATGATAAATATTGCATAATGCACTAAAATCAATTTTAATTTCTTATTAAAATTATCAACACATGTAAGCATTTTCAAAATAGATAGAATAAAAGCTGAAGCATGTAATTAACTATAAATTGAGTTATCGATGCTCAGACAGCATAACTGATTCAGTGAAACATGGCTCCATGCACTTCACATTTGTGAGAGTTTATTACATTTATTACAAACTAATTAGCATTGAAATGTAATGGTACCACCTAAGGGGCTGGTTTGCCTTCAGTAGTTCTGAAGGTAATGGAGGTTGAAAGCTTGTCTATTCTAGTAAATAGTTCTCCTCACTCATGAAGTATCTTAATATAATATATTAGGGGTGTGGTGCACAAAATTTGTGCATGAGGGGGGAGTCCCTCAGCCCAGCCTGCACCCTATCCAATTGGGGACCCCTGGGGGGGTGTCCGACTGCCAGTTTAGGCCCAATACCACAGGGATTGGGCCTCAACTGGCGGTCAAACATCCCTCTTGCAATCTGGGACTGCTGGCTACTAACTGCTCACCTGCCTGCCTGCCTGATTGCTCCTAACTGCCCTCCCCTGCCGGCCTGATCACCCCTAACTGCCTCTGCCTGGCTCATCACTCCTAACTGCCCTCCTTTGCCAGCCTGATTTCACCCCCAACTGCCCTCCCCTACTGGCCTGATCTCGCCCCCAACTACCCTCGCTTTGCCAGCCTGATCTCACCCCCAACTGCCCTCCCCTACTGGCCTGATCTCGCCCCCAACTACCCTCGCTTTGCCAGCCTGATCTCACCCCCAACTGCCCTCCCCTGCCAGCCTGGTTACCACCAACTGCACTCCCCTGCTTGCCTGATCACTCCTAACTGACTCTGCCTGCCTGATTGCCCTTAACTGCCCTCCCTTGCTGGCTTGATCTTGCCCACAGTGGTCCTCCCCTGCCTGCCTGATTGCCCCTAACTGCCTCTGCCTTGGCCCCCACCACCATGGCTTTGTCTGGAAGGAAGTCGGACATCTGGAAGATGGCCGGTCGACCCGGTCTAATTAGCATATTATCCTTTTAGTAGTATAGATAGATTATATAGGATAGGATTGCTTAAATGGGGTGGGGGGAAGCCTTTTCATCAGGAGGAGATGCTCTTGGCAGACAAAAACACATAGTTCCTAAATCTGGACTGATAGCCAGCCTTATGCACTATACTACCAAACCGGTCATGAAAAAATTGAACCACTATTTTACACCTTATACCAAACAGCTGTTGCCCTTAAAACCTCTTCCCAGCCCCCACCTTAGGTTCTGCCTTTGCAGTTCACCCAGATTAGGTTCTGATTGGTTGGTTTCTATGCCAGTCAGCATCAAAAGCTCCACCCCCTTGGCAGCCATTGGCTCCTCGGACTTCACCCAGATTTGGTTCTGATTGGTCGATTTCTATGCCAGTCAGCGTCTCCGGGCCTATCTCTGGGCCTGATCCAAGAGGCAGGCCTGATCAGCAAATCTGGAATCTGTTTTATAGAGGACATCTCTAGGAAAATACTAGGGGTGAGAAAAATATCAGAAAACTTTATACTTTGATTTTCATCACTGTGTACGAATAAAAGGTTAAAAGCCTTTTAAATACACTGCCCTTCTCTTATTCTGTGTCTGAATGACAGGGATATATTTTATACTCCTGGAACTTCTGTTGTGAAGACTCTGTCCTAGAAATGCATTCCTCCACAACCATTGCTGTTGAAAAAGACACAATGAGACAGCTGAATTAAGCCAATAACATGAGCAAAATATTAAGATACTGGTATATAAAATTCTTCCCTAATATTTTATGAGAAAATATAGGTATTATGTTAAACTATGAAATAGATTTTACATAGAACTCTCATTAAGACTTTTAGTGTTACTATATGTTAATAGTTTGTTAATAGAATTAAGTTTCAAGGACCCGATAATTTTAAATTAAATGAACAATTTCAAAGTTATGAAGGATAATTTTATTTATTTACATTATACCTTTATGTTATTTTAAAAAACTTTCCTCCTTCATTGCTTTAACCCATCACTTAAAACTTGCAACTTTATCCTGTTACAGTTCTCCATTCTCACTGTTGTCACCCTAACACAGATCTTTAGCATTTCATATCTAAATTGTTGAAATAACCTTTCAGCTGCTTTCTCTAACTCAATAGTTGGAAGTAATAATCTTTGGATGCAGACATCTGAGTTTGGATCTTTTTGTTGTCTTCTGGTAACCTTGTGACTGTGGACAAGTTATTTAAAAGCTAACATAACTCCATTTCTCATCTGTTTAAGAGATTAAATGGAAATACAAAGCATACAGGACAGGCCCTGAACTTCTTGTCAACACCAAATAAATGATGAATCTATATATATAAAAGACTAAGTGACCATCTGACCGACCATCCAACCAGTAGCTATGATGTGCAATGACCACCAGAGGGCAGACGTTCAATGCAGGAGCTTCCCAGTTGTGGTGAACTGCCCTCTCACAATCCGGGACCCCTCAGGGGATACTGGGGAGCTGGTTTCAGCCTGATCCCCGCAGGCCAGGCCTACGGACCCCACCTGCCAGAGGGACCCCACAGATACCCTTTGAGCCAAGCGTGGCTCCAGGTGCAGCCGGCCAGGGAGGAACCGTGGGAGGTTGGCTCCAGGGCGTGTCTGGCCCATCTCGACCAGTCCCGCCCTGCCGGCCACCTTCTTTTTAAAAAATTTTTTTTGGTCTAAAGTATTACGTATGTCTCCTTTTCCCCCAATTGACCCCCTCCCCCATCCCTTCCCAACCTGGACAAGCCCCCACAGCCCCAGGGTCTGTGTCCATTGGTTATGCTAATATGCATGCATATAAGTCCTTTGGTTGCTCTCTAACCCCCCCTCCCCTATCATTTGTCTCTTGATCGATCTATTCTTGTTCATCAAATTATGTTGATCATTATATCCCACATATGAGTGAGATTATGTGATATTTACCTTTCTCCGACTGGCTTATTTCACTTAACATAATGCTCTCCAGCTCCATCCATGCTGTTGCAAATGGTAAAAGTTCCTTCTTTTTAATAGTGGCATAGTATTCCATTGTGTAGATGTACCACAGTTTTTTAATCCACTCATCTGCTGAACCCACTTCTAGGACTATATCCTAAGAAAACAGAAACACCAATCAGAAAGGATATATGCACCCCTATGTTCATAGCAGCACAATTTACAATAGCTAAGATTTGGAAATGGCCACCTTCTAATTAATTTCCTTTCAATGTGCATTAATCTGTGCATTAATCTAGTATTGTCATAAAAGTACCTATTTCTATTAAATTACACTGTTTGAAACCTATGTTCCCCTGTTTGTTTTGTAGTCACCCTTCATTTTTTAACCCCTTATAATTGTTCCTTCCTAGTTTTCTGACATATATTTATTGAGTACCTAGTATGTGCCAGGCATGGCCATTTTGTTTTTCTTTTCCCAACATGTACAGTGAACTCAACTCTGGAGAGGCTTGGCTTCTCACTCTGCCATTAAAATATTTGTTTTATGTCTGCTTAAAACTATTACTTCTTCATCGTACCCTTTAATGTAAGTCCTCCAAAAGTATTTACTGAATGCCATACACTGTGCAAGATGTTGATAGTGCACAAAACAAAGACTGTTTTGCTCTCAAATTGCCTACAGTTTAGTAAGAAAAACAATTAAATAGGTAGTTAAAAGTCCATGTGTTAAGTTCAATTATAATAGAAAGTACCATGTACTTTGGACAACAAACCCCCACTCAAAAAAACAAATAACCTAATATTAGCTTGAATCTGAAATCTGAAGGATGGAAATGAAGCAGGCATGGTTGTGGTATACAGGTTTGGGATGGGGTGTGGAGGGAATGTGGCCAGTGATGGGAGAAGAAGCAGTTTGTGAGGTGCCCATTGACCTAGAAAATAAAAGGTGTTTTCTAAGAGCTAAAAGAATTTTACTGTAAATAGACCACAGTGTGAGTCAGAGAGTATTTAAAAAATATGAAGCTGGGGAGATCATCAGAAAAGAGATAATGTATAACAATGTAAAAAGTGGTTAAATAATTTATTTTTCTTCCCTAAGAGCAGTGGGAAAGTATTTAAGCAGGAAATGGCATAATTAGATTTGACTTTTAGAAAGATCATCTGATAAGAACCAACTGCATAGGGCAAGAATGAAGTAATTGAGAGGATTAGGGATTCAAAGGCATAGTCAAGGTAAGAGGTTATGATCGCCTGAATTTAGGAGTTTACTAGGACTAGAGATGTGGCTACAATTTTACACATATTTGTTTTACACTTGGGTCTTATTCTTTATTTGACTCATAGAGTAGAAATCAAGCTGTTTTTACTTGTCAAATATCCTCCATACTTAGCAAAGTGCCTGGAACATATCGTAGCTCAAGATATATTTTCAAATGTATGAAATATTGAAAGAAGGATTAGAAAAATATTTATATGGGAAATTTGACAAAAAAAAGTGACTGACTGGCTGTAGGAGCAGAACAAATATTGTAAAATGTCTTGATCTGGGTTATTCAAACAGATAGATAACAACACCGAAAACAGAAAGTGAGTACAAGAGGTGAAGCAGGTTTAGTGAAGAAGAAAGTAAGTGCAGTTTTTTTTTTTAATATATTTATTTATTGATTTTTTACAGAGAGGAAGAGAGAGGGACAGAGAGTTAGAAACATCGATGAGAGAGAAACATCGATCAGCTGCCTCCTGCACACCCCCCACCGGGGATGTGCCCGCAACCAAGGTACATGCCCCTGACCAGAACCGAACCCGGGACCCCCCAGTCCGCAGGCCGACGCTTCTATCCACTGAGCCAAACCGGTTTTGGCGTAAGTGCAGTTTCAGACATATTTAGTTTAAAATGATTAGGCAAGTCCAATTTCTAGTAAACATCACTTGAATATTGAGATATTGAATTAAAAAGCAAGATCTGATCTGGAGACTGAGCTCTAATAATTAATGACAATGGACATGACCATACAGTAATTAAATAATACACTGGTTCCAATGGATTAGCCCATTTCACATATGGTGAGTTTGAGGCTTATTAAGTATCTAAAAAATTAAGCATTTTTCCCAACTTTACACAGCTCACAAGTGGTGGAGCTGTGATTTGAACCCAGTCTGGCTCCAGCATCACATACTTTTATCCACAATTCTGTGCTGTGTCTTCTCTGATAACATTTAAAAATATTTTTATTGAATTCAGAGAGGAAGAGAGGGAGAGAGAGATAGAAACATTAATGATTAGAGAGAATCATTGATCAGCTGCCTCCCTCATGCCCCACACTGGGGATGGAGCTGGCAACCCAGGCATGTGCTCTCACCGGGAATCGAACTGTGACCTCCTGGTTCTCAGGTCGATGCTCAGCCACTGAACCACTCCGGTTGGGCCTCTAATAATTTTTTAAAGTGGATGATAACTAAAGCCAAGGAAAACTAATAGAACTAGGAATTAATGACATTGACAGGACTTCAGCTCAAAGAGAAAAAAATAAATTATAACTTGGAAAATATTGGAGATATTAAAAAATTAGAGATTTCTATGTAGTAAAGATGCAGATATATTGGGAAGCAACTGACTTAGAATATATTAAAGTGAGTAAATCTTTACTACTAGGGAATATTTCACATAATATTTTTAAAGAGGAGTATTTTCACATGATTACATGCTTGTCTGTGAAAGATTGAGTGGTTTGAATTATTGTACAGCAAATATTCTCTCCCCTCTCCTCTGATACTGTGGATGAAATATGCTTCCCTGCTCCACTGATGTTGGGCTTGATCACATGCCTTGAATTGGCCAAGGAAATGTAAACAGAAATGACTGTGACAGTGACATGTTCAGGTCACATGTTTCAGGTTTTTTTGTTTATACAATAAACTGAGTAGCATTATAGTTCCAAAAGAATAAGAAAATTTGAAACAGAATTGTCCAAACTAAACTTTACTTCTGTATCTGGAAACAGAGCCAGCTTGCCAATTTGTAGAACCACCCCCCCCACCCCCAGTATGAAGAAAAGACTCCCATGTGATCTGAAGACACACAGGTGTGTCACTGATGCTTATTTCTTGATGTCATGGGGTTATAGACTGATTTCTTATGAAAGGATGACTGTTGAAAGAGAAGAAAATTAAAGAAAAGATAAGTCTGACAGTAAGGAAATCAAGTAATTAAATGTGAGGATGTTGAAAGAACTAAATAATAACAGTATTTGGGGTACAAAGGGAGACAGAAAAGTCAGTCCTAAACTCTTTATTGAATGAGTATGAGGAAGTGGTTGGAAAATGACAATATTTAAGAGAGAAGAAAAGTGAGGCTATTTAGCAGAATAGCATTAACTTCAAAGGAATACGACTTTTATATGAGGATGAATAATGATGTGGAAGCAATACTACATGATATAAAGAAACTAACTCTACATTCTTATTCTTAAGTGTGTGGGGTAAAAACGAGAGTGCAGCTTCAAATTGAAAGGTGTGTAGGGTTCTCCAGAGAAGCAGAAACAATAGGATTGATTGATTGTTAATAAGGAATGGCTCACACGTTTACGGAGGCTGAAAGGTCCCAAGATCTGCAATAAGAAAGATCAGTAGTTGAAAGCCTAGATAGATAATGGTGTTGATCCTGTCTGTATCCAAAGGCCAGAGACTCAGGAGAGCTGATGTAAGTTCCGTCTGAGTTCAGGAAACAGAGATCCATGCTCAAGCAATAAGGGAGAGAGAATACGTTTTCCCTTAATTAGCCTTTCTTTCTTTCTTTCTTTCTTTCTTTCTTTCTTTCTTTCTTTCTTTCTTTCTTTCTTTCTTTCTTTCTTTCTTTCTTTCCTTCCTTCCTTCCTTCCTTCCTTCCTTCCTTCCTTCCTTCCTTCCTTCCTTTCTTTCTTTCTTCCTTTCTTTCTTTCTTTCTTTCTTTCTTCCTTTCTTTCTTTCTTCCTTTCTTCCTTTCTTTCTTTCTTCCTTTCTCTTCTGTTGAGGCCTTCAGTGGATTGGATGAGGTCTAACCACAAGGGGACGGCAACCTCCTTTAGTCAGTCTACTGCTTTAGTCAGTTTACTGGTACAAATGTTAATCTCATCCAGAAAAACTCATAGATACTTTCAGAACAAAATGTTTAACCAAATAGCTGGACACTATGTGGTCCAGGCAAGTTGACACATAAAATTCACCTCACAAAAAAACAATGGGGGAAATTATGTCTTCAGAGAAAAGTAATATTTCATCAAATAAGGAGGTTATCAGAGTTGAAGTGAAAAATGGAACACGTGGGTTAGGGAAAGTTATATTTATTATTCTAGTTTTTAAAATGTGAAAATTGTATCCTCTGGCAGACATGAATTGCTAATTGGGCTTGTGAAATTAAGGGAGTTTCAGTCTCTATGCCCAGGATGAATGAAACACTGAAGGACAGATGCTTGTAAAACAGAAATAGAGATAACATATTGACACAAAAGTATCTGAAAGAGCACCAACACAAGAAGGGAGAAAAGACCACCAGAGTAAATTTGTAGGAATGTCCTGGTCACTTTCAGTGACTACAAGAACAGACAACCCGATAAAAGATAGGCCATATCGACCATCATACAGGATTCATATTCAAACTAAATTACATTACCTGAGCTTCATCTTCTCTCTAAATTGAATGCATTCCTTTCTTAATGCCACAAGTGACTGACACCAAGAAAATTTATAACTATGTAGAAGTTGGTTTCATTGTTTTAAGGAAATAGTCATTCTTTTTGTATATAGACCTCTAGCAAATGTCTGAATAATGCTATATCAATGAAACTTTGAATCCTATTCTTCAAAGATAAATTTCATCACTGTCCTAAGTTTTTATCATAGACATTGTCTCCTATTATAGAATAGTCAACTATGATTTTTTTCAATAAGCATTTATGGGACACCAGGGGTCAGCAGGGCATTGTGCTAGTTATTATGTCCAATATAGAGTCTTTAAAATACTGTTCCTGTCCTTGAGAGGCTAACTCTTGTTGAAGAAATAAAGAATTTAAATCTATATGATTGACAACATAATGTACTAAGTATAATTGATTAATATAAACTAAGATTAAAAAAATAAAAAGAAGAGTGAGCTGAAAGAAAACATGACTTTGAAAAAAATTAATATTTTAATAGATAGGAATTATATATTAATTTACTTTTGCTGCTGTAATAAATTACTACAAACTCTGTGGCTTAAAACACCATTACTTTATTCTAGATTTTGGAGGCCAAAATGACTTTTACTGGGCTAAAATTAATTTGTCAGCAAGACTTCATCCCCTTTGGAGACTATGGGGTAGGAATTACTCCCATTGGAGGATCCCCTCTCCTTGAGTGCAGATGGAACCTGTGATTTGCTTCTAACCAAAGAAAAATGGGAAAGAATCCATGTCCAAGATTATTTTGGCTATTGGCAGAATTCAGTTCTTGGCAATTTTTGGACTGAGTTCCCCATTTCTGTCCTGGCTATTGGCCAGCACCTGGTGTTTGCTCCTAGTGGCTGCCCTCACTCTTTATCATAGCTGTCCATCTTTGAACTACCAATGGTATTTTGGAGTCCCTTCTTGTGCCTCCAATCTTTCTTACATCATTCTGTTTTTAACAGGGTCTATGTGATTTAAATCAGATCCACATGGGTAACCTGCCTATGTTAAGGTTAATAACAATCATGTAAGTGATAGTTCAACATGTTAAACAGTCCTGGGGATGAGGGCATGGAAGTTTGGGAGCCATTTTTAGAATTCTGGCTCTAAATTCCAAATTTATGATTTAGACTCCATCTTAGCAGACTGGTGAGAGAGAGCATCTTGCTGACCTTGAAGAAGCCAACAGCCTTGTGAGCTGCCTATGGTGATGGCCACATGGCAGGGTTGCATGCAGCCTCTAGGAAATGAGGTGGTCCCCAGTTGAGTCATTAATAAGTTGACTTTCAGTCCTACAACCAGAGCTTCAATAATCTGAATTCTGCCAACAACTGTGTGAGCTTGTAAGAGGACCATGAACTTCAGAAAGGTAGATAGCCTGGCTGACACCTTGATTGCAGCCTATGAGACCCTCCACAGAGGACCCAGCTAAACTGTGTTTCTACTCCTGACACACAGAAACTATGAGATTGTATGAGATGATAAATGTGTATTGTTCTCAGCCACTAAGTTCTGGTGGTTGGTTACCCAACAACAGAAAAGTAGTACATGGGACTAGCCTTTGGCGATCTTAATTCAGAAAGTCTGGGGTCATAACCAAAGTTTGTAGTTTAACAAATACAGGGAAATCTAATGCAAATAGTCTCTTAACTTGTTGGTGAAACTCTGAATTATCTTACCTTATAATAGAGAAACATGCAAATTGACCGCACCTCCGCTATGCCCATGATTGGGCCTGCCAGAGGCTGGGGGCGGGACTCCGGGTGGCCCATCCGGCCGTTGGGAAGACCAAGATGGCTGCGCCCAATCCTGTAAGTTCCGGGGATCCGCATGGCGATCGCCACAGGGGGGGGCGTGTCGGGCCGAGCCCGGCGCTCCCCGGGTGTCAGCATGGCGATCGCCACCCGGGGGGCTGTCCGGGCCGAGCCCAGCGCTCCGTGGGTGTCCCGGGGGCGATCCCCACCCGGGGGGCGTGTCCGGCCGAGCCCCGCGCTCCCCGGGTGTCCGCATGGCTTTCGCCACCCGGGGGGCGTGTCAGGGCCGAGCCCGGCGCTCCCTGGGTGTCTGCCTTGACAAAAGCTTTCCACATCTCTGTTTACTCTTTTGAATCCATAAAACGACCTTTAAAAAAGCATGGGGGCCAGCTAAGAAAGAATGCACTTTCTGGCCAGAGCACGCAGGATTCTTTTGCCCAACAGGTTAAAGGGAGCAGAGCTGGCACAGTGGGAATGGCCCTGGTGCCCTATGAGGAGACCGGGGGAATGGGGTTGCCGAAATTCCATAAGCCTCTTGCCACCTTCTCCTTTGCAAACCACACCATCCAGATCCACCAGGACTGGAGGCAACTGGGAATCACAGCCGTGATTTGGGACATGGTAAGCAAATCTTGAGGGGCCTCTGAAAACACCTGCAACTGATTATAAGACTGGTCTTTATTTAAAAAGAAATAAAAGAACAGCTTTGTTGAGATATAACCCATATACTGTACATGTCACCTAAAGTGTACAATGAACTGGTTTTTTAAAGTAAATTCAGAGTGGTACAACCATCACCATGCTCAATTTTTAAATATCTTCGTGACCCATCCCCTCCAAAAAAAACTTCTACCCACTGGAATCACTTTCCTGATCATCTTCCCCAAAATAGATTGCACTTTAAAGGTGGGTAAAGGAAAGTTGAGGGAAGTTAAAACACTGCACAAAGGATATTGTAAGATGACAAAGCCCAAAGTGAAGATCATGTGTTTTCTTTAAAATATATATATATTTTTAAAATTTCAGAAAGGGAGAGGGAGAGAGAGATAGAAACATCAATGATAAGAATCACCGATCAGCCGAAACTGGTTTGGCTCAGTGGATAAAGCGTCGGTCTGTGGACTGGAAGGTCCCAGGTTCGATTCCGGTTAAGGGCATGTACATTGGTTGAGGGCACATACCCCGGTGGGGGGTGTGCAGGAAGCAGCTGGTAGATGTTTCTCTCTCATCGATGTTTCTAGCTCTCTATCCCTCTCCCTTCCTCTCTGTGAAAAATCAATAAAATATATTAAAAAAAAAAAAAAAAAAGAATCACTGATCAGCTGCCGCCCACAGGCCCCCTACTGGAGATTGAGCCCGAAACCCAGGCATGTGTGCCCCTGATCAGAATCAAACCTGGACTCTTCAGTCCACAGGCCGATGCTCTCTCCATTAAGCCAAACTGACCAGGGCCATGTGTTTTCTTCAAGTTCTGCGTGGTTGTAATGGTCCCCAAATCTATACTAATAAAAGGGTAATATGCTAATTAGAGTGGTTGTCTTCCGGACATCTTTCCAGACAAAGCCGCAGTGGCTACAAAGGCCAAGGCTCAGGCAGCCATAACCAGCTGCAGTGGCAGCAGCATTGGGGTTATGGGGGTGGTGCCTCCAGAGGGAGGCCAGACGGGGGGCCAAGGCACAGGCAGTTTGGGGTGATCAGGCTGATAGGGGAGGGCAAGGTAGGGGCAATCAGGCTGGCAGGAGATCAAGGTAGGGGCGAGCAGGCAGGCAGGCAGTGGGGTTAGGGACAATCAGGCAGGCAGGCAGGTGAGTGGTTAGGAGCCAGCGGTTCCAGATTGTGAGAGGGATGTCCGACTGCTGGAAATTGGACATCCCCTGAGGGGTTCCAGATTGAAGAGGGTGCAGATTGGGCTGAGGGGCACACCCCCCCCGCCCCCCCCCCCCCACCAGTGCACGAATTTCGTGCACCGGGCCCCTAGTATTTCATAATTGCCATGTTTCATTAAGATGTAGGAAAGCTCATCATTGTGATTTTTGTGCTGCGAGAACTGCACGTAGCCAGAGTTTTCAATCCTTTCCTTCAGGAGAACTTTACCCAGTGAAAGTAACTCACAGTCTATAGCAACCTGAGAAAGACCCCAGAACAAGATAATCTACAAAACCCATGGCACTCGAGACATAAAACAGCTTGTTCCTTCCAAAGATTGGGCAATTCTGTCATCTTCCAGAAGGCCACCAGCAGGAGAATGATAGAAATGACATATTTGCTGTTCATGGAAGAAAAATAATGTAATTGGAAGGAAATAAGTCAAGATGTTCACAGAAAAAGGAGAGAATATCTGCCGGTTTAAAAAATTGGGTGCTAGTTTACTCATCTGCCAACAATAAATTTCTTTTCTCATCTTCACAATTGAAGCTTGGTTAGAATTAAATGAGAAAAGTTCTCACATTCAGTGGGAAATATTTTTTTAATGCTCAGTGATGGATCTATAAAGAATAAAGGTTAGTAACTTTAGCAGAAGAAGGAGCTATTTATCACTTTACCTAATAACTGATTTCCTAAGAAACAGTAGTGAGCATGAGCTGCAATTATAACTCCAGCACAATACATTCCAGCATTTAGGAACAAATTCGATTTTGTGATTAGCAAGCAAACTGCCTAGCCTGTGTTTATTGGAGTATATATTTTTGAAGTGATTTTGGGGCTTTGGTCTGTAGAGTCTTTTCAGGCTGTATTAATCACAATATTTCACCCAGAATATACTTTGACATCACTGAGGAATCAATATAGCTAATTTTGCATTGAGGGCAATGCCTAGAGCCATGTTAATACTAAACTTGTTAAATCAGTACATATTTGGGGAGGGAAGTTGAAGCTATCAAATACAGGTTTCTTTAAACCTATATAGGTGAAGTTTTCTACCTGTCAGTAATATAACTTGAAATTAGAAGCTAATATTGAAGTAATTTTTTTTTAAATAATGTTTTGCCCAGCTGATGTGGCTCAGCTAAACTGTGTCGACCTATGAACCAGGAGGTCACCTTTCAATTCCCGATCAGGGCACATGCCCAGGTTGTGGGCTCCATCCCCAGTGTGGGGCGTGCAGGAAGCAGCCTATCAATGATTCTCTCTCATCATTGATGTGTTGTTGTTTTTTCCAGTTTTTTTTTTATTTCAAGAAAAACAATTTTAAATATAATAATGTTACATGCAATAAACCTTAATATTTTAAGAAAAATGATCTTAAATATAATGTTATATGCAATAAACATTAATATATCAAGAAAAACGATTTTAAATATGATAATGTTACATGCAATAAAGATATGTCTATCTCTCCTTTTCCCTTCCTCTCTGAAATTAATAAAAATATATTTTAAAAAAATAATGTCTCATAGTTGATGAAAGGCAGAAAAAAAAAAGAACTTAAGGGCTTAACATAAATTTTTGGGGTGTAAAGAGAAGGGAGTTGATTGAAAAATAACATTTTACTGAAAATAACTGAAAAACTTGTATTGAAATAGACTTGTATGTAACATAAATTTAAAGGCATTTTAAAATTTATTAAACAAGATCCTTACAATCTTACCTGTGTCCTGAAACTCTGTTCCAGTGGTTTGCAAACCTAAGTCTATGGGCCAGTCCAGCCTATAGCCTGGTTCTGTATGGTTGTCAAGCTGAGAATAGTTTTTACATTTTTAAAAGATTAAACTAGAATATGCAACAGAAACTACACATAGCCTACAAAGCCTAAAGTCTGGTTCTTTACAGAAAAATGGTTTACTGGTCTCTGCCCTAGAACCAGATAGGACAGTTTGATGAGAACCACTTGGATAAAATATATAAAGATTTCTCTTCACCAAGACTGCTCTCAGGGGTTCCATAACAAAGTACATACTACTAACTCAGTGGCTTGAAGAACACAAATTTATTTTCTCACAGGTCTGGAGGCTAGAAGTCAAAATCAAGGTGTTGGCAGAGTTGATTGTGTCTGAAAAAAGAATCTGTTCCAAGCCTTTCTTCTTGAATTATAGATTGCCAGCCACCTTCCCCCTGAGTTTCTTCACTTTGTCTTCCTCTGTATGTGTTGCTGTTCAACATTTCTCATTTTTATAAGACACTGATCATCTTGGATTAAGGCATTCCTAATGACTTGACTTCACTTGATTACCTCTGTAAAGACCCTATCTCCAAATAATATCATATTCGGAGTGACACTGAGGGTCAGGATTTCCACATATGAATTTGGGAAGGACACAATCCAACACATAACAGTAGAATTCTCTAATACCTCCACATTACTCAAATGAAATTTTAATTTGAGAGAAGGCTAGATAGATTATATTATTTGCTCAGAGCTAATAACCACAGAAATAGGATATGAACCCAAAATTTGAATGACTCCTCAAGTCAAGTATATTTTATACTCCTCTAAGTTGCCCCAAGGAACAAAATACTAATTATATCACATATTTATTCAGTTCCACAAATATGTATGTTATATATCTATATATGTCATGCATACTTATATAAATAAGACAGGATCCCTCTCTGTAAAAGGAGTCCAAATGCATGTGTAGATATCTACACTAATAAAAGAGAAACATGCAAATTAACCATCACTCCGCTATGCCCACCAGCCAATCAGGAGGGAATATGCAAGTTAGAAGGAGAAAGATGGTGGCCACCCAGCTGCTCCAGGCACGGAGTGGAGGGCAGGGCAGGATGCCTGCTATGAGAGGGAGGGCGGGGGGGTGAAGGGATCTATGGGAGTGGCACTCTGGCCACAGCGAAGAGGAAGACTGCAGACTCTGGAGTCTGCAGCAAAGATGAGGATGAAGACAGCAGTCTGCAGCAAAGATGGCAGACTCCAGCCAGAGCGAAGGCCTGGGTCCCAGGTGCCGGAGGAAAACTGGTGCTGGAAGCCAAGGGAAGTAAGGCATATTGCATGAATCTCTTGGTGCAATGGGCCT
Source organism: Eptesicus fuscus (assembly GCF_027574615.1). NCBI lineage: Eukaryota > Metazoa > Chordata > Mammalia > Chiroptera > Vespertilionidae > Eptesicus > Eptesicus fuscus. The sequence continues at coordinate 85,371,066 of NC_072475.1, read as the reverse complement.
CTAGTTTATAATAAAAGGTGAAAAGTGATGAGTGCCATTACTAAATATCAGTAATTTGAAGAAGAGATTTTATTTCTTTCACTAGAGGCCTGGTGTACAGATTCGTGCACTGGGTTGGGGGTCCCCTCAGCCCAGCCTGTGCCCTCTCGCAGTCCAGGACCCCTGGGGGATGTCTGCCTGCTGGCTTAGGAGAGATCAGGCCTAAACTGGCAGTCAGACATCCCTCTTGCAGTCTGGGGCTCTTGCAGTCAGGGACTCCTTGCTCCTTACCACCCGCCAGCAGTGGAGGCGGGAGAGGCTCCTGCCACCGTCGCTGTGCTTGGCAGCCATGAGCCCAGCTTCTTTCTGAGTGGCACTCCCCCTGTGGGGGCAGCTCCTGCATTGAGAGTCTGCCCCGTGGTGGTCAGTGCACATCATAGCGACTGTTCGTTCCACTGTTTGGTTGATTTATGTATTAGCCTTTTATTATATAAGGATAAGCATACTTTTAGTTCAAGTGACCTATATCTTACTAGAGGCCTGATGCATGAAATCCGTGCAAGAGTAGGCCTTTGCAGCCCCGGCAGCTGCCTGGATCCTTCCCTCACAGACGTGGTGGCTGCTTCAATCCCACGGCTGCAGCCCCGGCTTTGTCCAGAAGGTCGTCTGGAAGGATGTCTGGTCTAATTAGCATATTATGCTTTTATTGTTATAGATGATGTGTGTCACCTCAAGATTCTCTTAAGATAAAAACTTTCTCTCTTCCTTCTCTGGAACCAGAATGTCAAAAGCCACTGCAAGTTAGGATCTATCTTTTCTAGGTTTCATTTTTTAAAATTTGGACCTTGTAAAAATTAACACAAAATAAAAAGTTTAATAATAGCTGAACCTACATCATGCAATGAGAAGTGTATAGCAAACATTAATAGGAGCTCATGCAACAAAGTAAAATTAATATACAATGTAAAATTTGGTTATAAATTTCCACTCCTTTCTTATAATAAGGGAAACTAGCACCATGTAGCCCACCCAATTCAAAGAGAAGTTCTTAATTTTCTGTTTTGTTTTGGTTTGGTTTAATTTTGTTTGTTGCAGCTCTCATTTTTATTGCTATTGTCATTTTGATATTCTGGTTTTTGGTCACTGGAGTCTCTTTTTCTCTGATTTCTCTAATTTATGCTCCAGTCTACTAGGTGGTCATATTCTTTCATTTTATTTTACCAAAGTACTTAATATAAATATCAGGGAACTCATAGCATTACTGTAAACAATAAAAGTTCATACTATCTAAATTCTCCCCTGAAACTATCTTAGCAGGATTACTCTTCCCAAAAAAAATGGTGTCTACAAAATGCTGGCTTCTGGGCTCCTGCCTTTGTTCTCTGCTCTGTAACAAGGGCTCCCTTTCCTCTGAGCTAAGCCAAGCTACGTGGTAGAAAGATTTTTATAGCTCCTCAATTTTGGTAAAAAGCTTCTAAGATGAATCTAAGTTGAGAAAGTCTCTTCCACTGCACAGCTGTCATTGACTTAATTACGTTTCCTCTGATAAAATATTCTATGTCTCCTCTAGCCGTTACTACCCAGAGTTTAATTGTTTAACCACAGCATGACTACTTTTGAAACATTCCACTCTGATAAATGAGTTCATCATTCTTTAAATTCATTATGTAATTAGAAACCAGCACAGAAATGCACTTGAAGTGACTGTTTCATCTAAGTTAGGCCAGCCTTCACCCTGCACCACAATTTAACCAGAATGAGGACTATTGTTCTTTCACCAGTTAGACTTTGTAAGTCACAGTTGTCCAAACAGTTTAAGCAAAATATTTACATTGAATTATATAACTTGGGTTATGTAAGATGTTGGTCTAAACTGTTCTAAGAAATGCCAAGAGCCCATGTTCCTTTGTGGATATTTCTTTAGGTCTTTCTTTTGCTATCTGATTAAATGCTTATTTCTGTGCACAGGTGAACATTTTATTCATGGATCCCCTTGTCTTCTACCTCAATAAAAAATAAATAAACTCATTTGTCTATATGCCTGTTATTTATTTGCATGTATAACATTAGTTATATTTGCCTATGATATGGATTTGGATATAATTACAGTGTTTTATGCTGATGACTGTGCCTTATTTTGTTTGGAATTAAGGAATTAACAACACAAAATAAAAAATGTGAATACAGTACTGTTTTGCTTTTAAATCCTAAATCCAGGCACTCTGCTTAATGGAACTCTAGAATTGTGGAAACCTTTCTTTCTTGGAGACTCTGGTCTTAGCCAAGTGGAGACAGTATCAGAGGAGTGAAGAACTTCTCCCTGGGGCCTTGTGCACCTCACACGATGTAGCACATTCCCCAAGATCCCAGAAAACTCATGTCAGGGAGTAGGAGTGTAAGATTCTCTACACCAGGTAGTCCTCCTGGGGACGGAGCCAGAGGCGGTGGTGGGTAAAGCCATGAGACTGTAATACAGGCCTGCCCGCTGTGAGGGAGAGGAGAAAGGGCTGTCTGTGTGGTCTCAGACTGCAGTACGTTTCTAAGAAAATTTGACTAGGTCCATGGGGATATACTTAAGCCAAAGTCACTCAGTGGAGAAGTCCCACCACTCATAAGTGGACCTGTTTTAGAATCCCTGCCATGCTCAGTCATTCCTGGGAGCAGCCGCGGGAGCATGGCGGCAGTACAGCAGCAGTGGCTGCAGAGCCAGCAGCTGAGGCTGCCTCTCAATTACTTTCCCACAGAGGAGTTCCCAGTGGCCTTGTTTCATGGCCATACACTTATGAAAAAACTTATCCCGGCAAAAATAAAAATTCCTTTCAATGTTAAATATATAAAAACAAACTTCATGTTATTTCATTTGGACATTATAATTTGTTGCACACAGCTTAAAATTCGTTATATGAGTGATTGTGGAAGGCAGTATTGATTTGCTAAATATGGGGACAGAGGCTTTGGAATAACATTCTAACAGGTGTGAGGTGATATTTCACTGTCATTTTGATTTGCATCTTTCAGATGTTAGTGACTTTGAGCATTTTTTCATGTGTCTCTTGGCTTTCTGTATGAGAAGAGACCATTTCTTTATGAACCCTCTGCTGTACCATCACCCTGTCTCTTCATGTCTATATATGTCTCTATTTCCCATAAAAAATAAATAAATCCTGAGTCCTGCCAGTGTGGCTAAATTGGTTGAGCATTCTCCTGTGCACGGGAAGGTCAACACCAGTTTGATTCCAGGTCAGGGCACATGCCTAGGTCGCGGGCTTGAATCCCAGGAGGCAGCGGATGATGGTTCTCTCTCACATTTATGTTTCTCCCCCTCTCTCCCTCTCTTTTCCCCTCTCTCTGAAATCAATAGAACACATTTTAAAAAATATGCTTGATTCTTTATGTCAATTCTTTTTTTCATTTTAATCCTTCACTTTTTAGTCTTTCTCTTTCTCCTTAATTATTTTTCCTTTCCTTTAAGGTGATGATAGTTGAACCACAATATAACAATCACACATATGTGAGAAAAGAAGAGGTTGGCCTCCCTCTTCTGGTCTCCACGCGGGGGGCGGGGGAGACGGCTAGGGGATGGGCGGCCTGGACCCCGTAAGGTGGGCAAGTGTTGGAAATGGAGCTTCTCCCTGGACCTGACTACAACCAGCACCAGGTGGTTACTAATTGCTCCTCATTCATCCATTGATGCCTGCCAGGGAAAAAAACAAACAAATGCTGCCACATGTCCCAGAAAGCTCAGCTGCTATTCTACCACTAGCCACTGGAGGGCCCCAAACACTGCTATGGATCACCACAGCTTCCCACCGCCCTCACTAGATAGGTGCCCAGCAAGCCCATAGACCATCACTTTCTAGGTATCATCTAGGTTTGATACCACGGCAGAAAACTGGTTCCCAGCCATCCAGAAACAGAACCGTCATCCCTGAGACCAGGCAAGATATTCAAGTTGGAAATGTACCACCTCCAAGTTTCCACATCTAACATTTGAGAGTTCACAGTCTTCTTCCAGTTTAGCTACACTTGGGATCCTCTTAACTTGGGAGTGCCCCAATCAAACAAAACGGACATTTCCAGAAGGCCCTGAGTTCCAATGCTCAGTCCCCAAAGCTGTGGGGAACTGTCAGCACATGCACCTCAAGACTTACCTAACGTGTTCATGCTCCTACATCCGGACCCCAGAGTCATCTTCCAGGAAGCACATGCCCCTTTCCTGGATCAAAAAACAACAACAAAACAGCCTGCCCAGCTGCTCTCTTCACACTAGCACCCCTGAGAGCCCAGAGCCCTGGCCTGTTCTGGTTAAAGACCCTCCTCTGGAGAGGTGTGGGGTACGGTCACATGGAGGAGAGGAGGGCAGCTGGTTACTTACCTCAGGGAGAGAGGGAAGCTGAGCAAAAGCTCATTCCTTGTGAAAAACTTACTGGATTTCTCAGACATCAGTAATGGCAAGAAATTGATTGCTGGTTTTCATAGAGTTCTAAAGTCATTTTTCTGGCTCACAGAAGAATATATTGAATATAATAAAATGGAAATGCTAGTAATACCAATAACATCAAGAGAAAAAATATATTTTAACCAGAGCCTTGGAATCATAAGGAAACTCAGCTCCCAGATTTGCTTTTTAAAATATCTTATTGTAAACAGTTTTTAGTGTAATGAATAGTTCACTTTATATTTTTCTTGTATTAAATGTTTAAAATTTTAAAACATATTGTACTATTTAAAATGTGTGCAAATAAATGGTTGCAGAAAGTTTTAGAGAAAATAGAATGGTTTGGCAAAACTGACTGCAAATAATCAGTAAAAAATGTTAGGGAAGAGCTGATAATTATGAATAAATTTTAATCCAATAAACTTGATTGCAGGAAAAAATATAATAAGAGTGCTAGAAAGCATTAAGGAAGTCTGGATGTGAACCAGAATTTAATTATTTTCCCTATATTTTTTAGTGTTTTTAGTACTCTTTTGTTACTAAAGTCACCTGGAGGAAATTTTCTGTTCAAATGTCTCAGTAGTGAAAAGTTTGCTGTTAACAGTGAATTTGTGTGTTATCTAGGACAGTGGTTCAAGTTGTGCAACATTATGTAGAGTGATGCAAAGATGTGCATTCTCTCATAATTACATTGTAAACCACTGAAAAAATACATTTGAAATGGGAAAATGTCATTTTAAGCAGATTTTGAAGCAAGCTGATGATGTCTCAGAAACTCACCATGTGAAGAACATTGATAGTTTATGGTCTTAACTTTCAAAATTAATTTGTCTTTATAGACCTTATCCACTGGATCTTCAAGTTTTAGTCAATGCTGAGACCCTCTTGGTGATTTTAATAGTTCTTGTGAGCTCCTTGTCTCTCCATACAAAGCAAAAAATTTCCCCAAATTAAATTAGTTTGTAATATTAAATTGGTTCTCATTTAGCTTTATATCCTCTTCAGCACTGAGCATGTTGCCTTGGCCTGAACTCAACTCAGCTAAAGCTGTGAAATGTCACAAGCAAAGAATCATGGAAAACGGAATGCAATTAGTGATATCTCATTCAAAATAGGCAGCTATCTAGTTGCCTGAGAGTGGATATTATTAATTTTTTTTATCAACAACTGGGTATTTTTTGCCCCATGTTTGGTATCTCCAGGGGCAAAGTAAAATGAATAACTGAGATTCTTATGGGTTTTTCTGAGATGAGTTAAATCTTGGGTATAGTAAAATATGAAGCTAGAAACCTATTAGGCTAAGTATTTCTCCTAAGGGAAGGACAGTGTCTGATCTTTGTTCAAGAATAAGCTACATTCTTATCTCCTTAGTGTGCCAGTGGGAACACCAGCTGAGTTGTATTTTCTCATTCTGTCACCAGTTCCTCCTACTGTTGCTGTTGCTGCTTCAAATTAATCCTTCAAGCTTCAGAATTCTGTAGGTTGCCTTGTCAGTCAGTCTCTGTCAACCCCAAGTGCAATGCCATACTTTTGTGGTTCTTCTGTTTGAGCTTTTAATTGTTGTAGGTAACATTATAATATTTTAAATATCCTGTGTTAAATGCAATATGGTCTCATTATTTGGATGTTTTTTAAAGTAGTACACAGGGGAATCAGATAACTTGTGAAAAGATCACTCAAACCAAGTTTTGAAAGTGGCGTAGATGTTTAAAAATTATTTAAATGGCAGGTACAAGATGGCGGCCAATGGGATGGCAGGATGCACGATAGTGTGTGAGTGAGAGAGCGAAAAGAGAGTGCGTGGACATGCAGGGAGTGTCTATAATTGTGAGTGAGGGACAGTTATATTCCACAGGACTGTTGGGGACTGGTGGACAGGCTCCCCTAGCCGGACAGCCTCTACTACTTCTGAAATCTCTCCTGGAGTGGTTGGCTCTGCCGCAGATACCACACTATCTGAAAGTGGAAAGTAGCTGTGATCAGAAGCCCAGCCTTACCTTTATGCCAGGAGACCTTGAATACCTCCCAGGACCCTACAACCACAACAGCAATGGACCAGCTGCCTCAGCTGCAAATGCACAAACACTGGAACTCCAGCCTCCCCAGCCGTGGGCACCTAAAAAGTTTGTTCAGGGGAAGACAAGGTGGTGGCCAAATACTCAGATGGGTACTGCACCTTCTCACAGAGCAGATAAAGGAACAGGTGAATCAAATAACATCCACCCAGAATTGGCAAATTAATCACAGCTGGTGAGGCAATCAGTGGATGGAAAAGTCAGAGATCGCTTAGAGCAGTGGTTCTCAACCTTTCTAATGCTGTAACCCTTTAATACAGTTCCTCATGTTGTGGTGACCCCCAACCATAAAATTATTTTCATTGCTATTTCATAACTGTAATTTTGCTACTGTTAATGAGTTGTAATAGCAGTTCTCAACCTGTGGGTCATGACCCATAGGTTTAAAACCACTAGCAGGGTCTCCTAAGACCATCGGAAAACACAAATATTTACATTACAATTCATTAACAGTAGCAAAATTACAGTTATGAAATAGCAATGAAAATAATTTTATGGTTGGGGTCACCATAACATGAGGAACTGTATTAAATAGTCATGACATTAGAAAGGTTGAGAACCACTGGCCTAGAGAGAGTCAATGCAGGAGAGAAGGAGCTACATAACCAGACACCCTGAGAGAAGCGAACATGGGGAGACAAAGAAACAGCCCTCATATGAAAGAAAAGAAGGAATCACCAGAAAAAGAAGTAAACAAAATGGAGGAAAGCAATATGTCAGAGAAATAATTCAGAGCAATGGTCATAAGGTGGCTAAAAAGGATAGAAGACAAATTCAACAATATGTGTAAGAAACAAGAGGAAATGAAGAACTAAGAAAAAATGAAAAATGACATTGCTGCAATAAAAAACACAACAGAAAGCATCAACAGTAGATTAGAAGAAGCAGAGGACCGCATCAGAGAGCTGGAAAACAAGGTAGGAAAAAATACCCAATCAGAGCAGAAACTGAAAAAAAATTAAAAACCAGGAGGAGAGCCTAAGGGAACTTTGGGACAACACAAAACAAAACGGCAAGTGCATAATAGGGGTGCAAGAAGGAGAGGAAACTGAGCAAGGATTAGAAAATCTGAAAAAATAATGACAGAAAACTTCCCTGGTATTGGGAAGAAAAAACTCACACAAGTCCAAGACGCTCACAGAGTCCAAAATAAGATGAATCCAAAAAAGCCAACACCAAGACACATTATAATTAAATTGACAAACACCAATGACAAAGCAAGAATCTTAAAGGCTGCCAGAGAGAGACAGAAAGTTACCTACAAGGGATCTCACATCAGACTATTAACTTATTTCTCGACAGAAACACATCAGGCCAGGAAGGAATGAAATGAAATATACAAAGTCATGCAAAGCAAGGGTCTGAATTCAAGAATACTGACCCAGCAAGGCTATCAATCAACATTGAGGGTGAAATCAGGAGCTTCACAGACAAAAACGTACTAAAGGAGTTTATTACCACCAAACAAGCAATGCAAGAAATGCTAAAGGGTCTGCTGTAAAAAGAAGGAATAGGAAAGGAAGAAGGATCACTGGCATAAAGAATAAAAATGGCTACAAACAAGTACCTATCCATAAAAAACATAAATGTAAATGGATTAAATGCCCCAATCAAAAGACACAGAGTAGCTGAATGGATAAGAAAATATAAACCATATATCTGCTGTCCACAGGAGACCCATCTCAGAACAAAGGACTCACACAGACTGATGGTGAAGGGATGGTAAAAGGTTTTTCAGGTGAATGGAAATGAAAAAAAAAAGCTGGGGTAGCAATACTTATATCTGACAAATTAGATCTCAAAGTGAAGGACATAACAAGAGACAAGAAAGGCCACTTCATAATACTAAAGGGAGCAATTCAACAAGAAGATATAACTCTGGTAAACATATATGCACCCAGGAGCAACCAAATACATAAAAAATCTTCTGGAAGATATTAAGGGAGAGATGGACAGGAATACAGTCATAGTAGGGGACTTTAATAACTCACTAACACCACTGGACAAATCCTCTAAACAAAAAAATCAGCAAAAAAACATAAATCCCAAATGACTCACTAGATCCAATGGAATTAATTGACATGTTAAGAACATTCCACACCAAGGCCACAGCATATGCATTCTTCTCAAGTGCACATGGGTCATTTTCAAAGATAGACCACATATTGGGGCACAGGCAAAGTCTCTTCAAATTCAAGAAGATAGAAATCATATGAAACATCTTCTCAGATCACACTGGCATAAAATTAGAAATCAACTGCAATAAAAACAATAAAAAAATCAAACACCTGGAGGCTAAATACCATGCTATTAAACAATGATTGGGTTACCAAAGAGATCAAAGAAGAAATAAAATGCATCATGGCAACAAATGACAATGAAAAGAAAACAATCCAAAATGTATAGGACACAGTGAAAGCAGTCTTGAGAGGGAAGTTTATAGCTCTACAGGCCTACCTCAAAAAACAAGGAAGAATGGTAATAAATTATCTAACACTACAACTCAAAGAGTTAGAAAGAGAACAACAAGAAAAACCCCAGAGTGAGCAGAAGGAAGGAAATAATAAATATCAGAGCAGAAATAAATGACATAGAGACCAAAAAAAAAAAAAAAAAACAATACAAAAGATCAACAAAACCAAGAGCTGAGCTGGTTCTTTGAAAGGATAAACAAGATTAATGAATCTCTAGCCAGGGTCACCAAGAAGAAAAGAAAGCGGACCCAAATGTACACATAAGGAACTGGTGGACATTGAAATTGGGTCTCTAAAGAACTGTTGGTCCAGAAAGAAACTCACTACAGACTGATTCATTTGCCTGTCAGCATAACTATTATTGCTCGTCTCACATTCAGTTCTTATAAGTATATCTCTAGTGACACATGATCTCACTCATCTAGGGGAAATGATGAACAACATAGACTGATGAACAAGAACAGAACCAGAAACAAGGAGTATCGGGCCTCAGAGGGAGGATAGGGGAGGTTGGGGGGATGGGGGAGAGATCAACCAAAGGACTTGTGTGCATGCATATGAGCCTATCCAACGGTTAAGTTCAACAGGGCGTTGGGGAATCCGTGGGGAGGGGTGTGGGATGGGAATGGGGGGATGAGGACAAATATGTGACACCTTAATCAATAAAGAAATTAAAAAAAATAAAATAAATAAATAAAAGAAAAAGAAATGAAAGAGGTGAAGTAACAACCGATCCCACAGAAACAAAGGACTAAGAAAAAATCTTGTGAACAACTCTTTTTCAACCAAATGGACAACCAAGATGAAATGGACATATTCTTAGAAAAATACAAGCTCCCAAAACTCAATCAGGAATAATAGAAAACCAGAATAGTCTGATAACTACTGAAGAAATTGATGCAGTGATCAAAAATGTTCCAGCAAACAAAAGCCCTGGTCTGGACAGCTTTACAGGGGAGTTCTACCAAGCATTCAAAGAAGAACTAAAACCTATCCTCCTCAGATTATTTCAAAAAATTCAAGAGGAAGGAACACTTCCAAGCTCTTTCTATAAAGCCAGCATTACCCTAATTCCAAAACCAGATAAAGACACCACAAAGAAAGAGAACTACAGGCCAATATCCTTGATGAACATAGATGCTAAAATCCTCAACAAAATTCTAGCAAATCAGATTCAGTATTACATTAGAAAGATCATACACCATGACAAAGTGGGATTTATTCTGAGGATGCAAGGAAGGTAGAATATCCACAAATCAATAAATGTAATACATCACATAAACAAATTAAGAGACAAAAACCATGTAATCATATCCATTGATGCAGAAAAAGCATTTGACAAAATCCAACACTCTTTCTTGATAAAAACTCTCAGCAAAGTGGGAATAGAGGGATCATAACTCAACATAATAAAAGAGTTATATGACAAACCTAGAGCCAACATCATACTCAATGGGCAAATATTAAACACATTTCTCCTAAGAACAGGAACAAGACAGGGATGCCCACTTTAATCACTCTGGTTTGATATAGTACTGGAAGTGCTAGCCATAGCGATCAGACAAGAAAAAGAAATAAAAGGCATCCAAATTGGAAAGAGGAAGTAAAACTGTCCTTATTTGCAGATGACATAATACTATACATAGAAAACCCCAAAGACTCCATCAAAGAATGACTAGATCTAATAAATGAATTTGGCAATGTAGCAGGATACAAAATTAACACCCATAAATCTATGGCCTTTTTATACACCAATAATGAACTCACAGAAACCAAAAGTGAAAAAACAATACCATTTGCCATTGCACCAAAAAAAAAATTAAAATACCTAGGAACAAACTTAACTAAGGAGGTAAAAGAACTGTACTCAGAAAACCACAGTGAATTGAAAAAAAGAAATAGAGGAAGACATAAACAAATGGAAGAACATACCATGTTCATGGATTGGTAGAATCAACATCATTAAAATGTCCATACTACTCAAAGCAATCTATAAATTCAATGCAATCCCCATTAAAATACCAACATCTGGAATAAAAAAAGACCCCTAATAGCCTCAGAATTCCTGAGAAAGAAGAAGAAACTTGGCGGAATCATAATACCAGATATCAATCCATATTACCAAGCCATGGTTCTCAAAACTGCCTACTAGTGTCACAAGAACAGACATATAGACCAGTGGAACATAACAGAGAATCCAGAAGTCAACCCAAGCCATTATGCTCAATTAATATTTGACAAAGGAGGCAAGAACATACAATGGAGTCAAGACAGTCTCTTCAATAAATGGTGCTAGGAAAATTGGTCAGATACATCGAAAAAAATGTACTTAGATCACCAACTTACACCATATACAAAAATAAACTAAAAATGGCTAAAGGACTTAAATGTAAGACGGGATACCATAAAAATCCTACAAGACTCGATAGGGAGCAAAATAGCAGACATATGTCAAAGCAATATCTTTACAGACACAGCTCCTAGCGCAATGTAGACTAAGGAGAAAATAAACAAATGGGACTACATCAAAATGAAAAGCTTTTGCACAGCAAAAGAAACCATCAACAAAACAAGAAAGCCACTGCATTGGAGAATATATTTGCCAATGTTATCTCTGATGAGGATTTAATCTCCAATATTTACAGGGAACTCATACAATTTAACAAAAGAAAGATAAACAATCCAATCAAAAAATGGGCAAAAGACCTAAATAGACACTTTTCACAAAGGACATACAGAAGCCCAAGAGACATATGAAAACATGTTCAAAATCACTGATCATCTGAGAGATGAAAATCAAAACAACAATAAGTTACCATCTCACACCTGTCAGAATGACTATCATCCACAAATCAACAAATGACAAGTGCTGGTGAGGATGTGGAGAAAAAGGAACCCTCATGCACAGCTGGTGGGAATGCAGACTGGTGCAGCCACTGTGGAAGACAGTATGGAGTTTCCTCAAAAAGTTAAAAATGGAACTGCCATTTGACCCAATAATCCCACTTCTAGGACTACATCCCTAGAAACTAGAAACACCAATCAGAAAGGACATATGCACCGCTATGTTCATAGCAGCCCAATTTACAATAGCTAAGATTTGGAAACAACCTAAGTGCCCATCAGCAGATGAGTGGATTAAAAAACTGTGGTACTTCTACACAATGGAATACTATGTTGCTATAAAAAAGGAACTTTTACCATTTGCAAAGCATGGATGTACCTGGAGAGAGTTATGCTAAGCAAAATAAGCCACTCAGAGAAAGATAAATAGCACATGATCACACTCATATGTGGGATATAATGATCAACATAATTTGATGAAAAATAGATCAAGAGACAAAAGGCAGGGGATGTGGTGGGGTTAGAGAGCAACCAAGGGCTTGTATGCTTGCATATTAGCATAACCAATGGACAGAGACACTGAGGCAGTGGGGGCTTGCCTGAGGTGGAAATGGCTTGCGGGGGAGGTTCCTTTGGTGAAAAAGGACACGTATGTAAAACTTTAGATAATAAATAATAAAAACAAATAAATATATAAATAAATTATTTAAATGTATTGAAAGTATTGTAGAAATTGTTCAGTTTCTACTAATGTTTTTCATATATCGATTATTTTGAAATTCAATAGATAATTATTTTTGGCCTAATTAAAATTGAGTGCTAAAATTGTTAGTATAATGATTATAAACATTTGTTTTAGGCTAAAAGGTAGAATCTGGTTTTGAGGGGTTTCACTGATAGCAAAAAGCTAACATTCTGAGACATGGAATGGAGCAAGCGAAGTAGTTGCCTTTGTTGGTGAAATAGACTGATAGTTATAATTGTGTGCAGATCAGAATGGTAATTATTATAGTAGTGGCTGTTGAGAAACTATAAAATATACCATGCTCAAATTATGAAAAAAATATAAAATGATGACTTTAGCTATTTAAAAAGTGTTACAGTGAACAGAAACTTGGGATTTAATCACCCTAAAAAATGTAGACTTTGTAACATCCAAAACGACTGAAGGCTTGACTGACTCGGCTGTGGAAGCCCGGATCTAGCACAGACTTCTGAGGGGGCTGTAGATCAGGCACAAAGAGAGGCCTGGAGAGAGAAGCAGGGTCTGATCCATAGCCTCCGTGGCAGCTGTTGATCAGCACTGGCCTCTCTCTTTCGCTCTGGGCCTGGCCAGCAGCTGCGCCTCTTTCTCTCTGGCCTCCACTGCAGCTGCTGATCAGCTCTGCCTCTCTGATAAGGCCCATTGATAGGCCTGGAGACACTGACTGGCATAGAAATCAACCAATCAGAACCAAATCTGGGTGAAGTGTGAGGAGCTAATGGCTGCCTAGGAGGGGGAGCTATTGACACTGACTGGCATAGAAACCGACCAATCAGAACCTAATCTGGGTGAACTGCAAAGGGGTTTTAAGGGCAACAGCTGTTTGGTGTAAGGTGTAAGAAAGCAGTTCAATTTTTTAATGACTGGTTTAGCAGTATAGTGCATATGGCTGGCTATCAGTCAAGATATAGGGTTTATGTATTTTTGGCTGCCAAGAGCATCTCCTCCTGATGAAAAAGGCTTCCTCCCATTTAAGCAATCCTATCCTATATAATCCAGCTATATTACTAAAAGGGTAATATGCTGGTAATATGCTAATTAGATTGGGTCGACCGGCCATCTACTGGACATCTGACTTCCTTCCAGACAAAGCCATGGTGGTGGGGGCCGAGGCAGAGGCTGATAGAGGAGGGCAGTTTGAGACGAGATCAGGCTGGCAGGGGAGGGCAGTTAGGGGTGATCAGGCAGGCAGGGGAAAGCAGTTGGGGGTGAGATTAGGCTGGTAGGGGAAGGCAGTTGGGGGCGAGATCAGGCTGGCATGGGAAGATCATTGGGAGTGAGATCAGGCTGGCAGGGGAGGGCAGTTGGGGGCGAGATCAGGCCAGTAAGGGAGGGTAGTTAGGGGTGATCAGGCAGGCCAAGCAGAGAGGTTAGGGTTGATCAGGCAGGCAGGCAGAGGCAGTTAGGGGAGATCAGGCAGGCAAGCAGGTGAGCGATTAGGAGCCAGTGGTCCCAGATTGTGAGAGGGATGTCCGACTTAAATTCTGCCAAACTGTTTTGCATCTGTCTCCAGTTGAGGGGTCCAAAATTTGACACAGTAATATACTAGATTTTTTTATTTAAAATATATTTTTTATCTTTTTATAAGCATATGTCATTTTGCTATTATAAAATATATATGTGCATATATATATATTCTAAAATACATTTAATTACTGAAAGATACTTAAGAACAAAATCTTTCTTAAATTAAAAAATTATACTCAACTCCACATAACCAGAGGATATCTTTAATTTTGCATGATCTTATTTGCTAATAAATTATCCACCACTCTCTTTACTTTGACAATTGACCACAATAGCAATTATAGAAAACTAGAGGCCCGGTGCACAAAATTTGTGCACAAGAAAGGAGTCCCTCAGCCTGGCCTGCATCCTCTCCAATCCAGGATCTCTCTTGCAATCCGGGACCACTGGCTTCTAACCGCTCGCCTGCCTCCTTGCCTGATCGCCCCTAACCTCCTCTGCCTGCTGGCCTGATCACCCCCTAACTGCTCTCCCCTGTTGGCCTGATCACTCCTAATTGCCTCTGCCTTGGCCCTCGCCACCGTGGCTTTGTCCAGAAGAACGTCCGGAAGATGTCTGGTCTAATTAGCATATTACCCCTTTATTAGTATAGATAACAATTTCCTTAGAAACAAAAAGCCACTTCAGCCATCATTTGTAAATGAGAATTGGTGACCAGAGAAGAGTATAAGTCAAAGGTTAGAGGTCTTACTACAAAAAAACTGTGGCAGTAAACAATTAATGATAAAATGTTTCATTTCAGCTGAAATAAACATGAAAAGCAGCATTCTTCACAATGTAGAAAATACCAATATAAATTCCCTTAGAAGTTTATTTGATTTGTGTTACTCTAATTCCATTATAAAGCCCCAGTTCCAATAATATCATCTTCTGGCCATTCCTTGTTTGTGGTTATTATTGCCAAAGGAATAAACATAATGGCGTTGAATGACATGCTTATTCAGCAACTCGAAATGTCAAAAACGATTTGATTAATTCATGTGGTGCTTGACTCTCACATCCTTCTTCCCTAATTTCTCCTTTATTCAACATTCACTAATTAAACATGCATTATCACAGAGGACCAGTCTTCAGTCTCCATAGCCTAAATGCATGTGGAAGCTGGCCTAAAAGCTCTGAGTGAAAGAAAAACACACTGCTCCAATTTCATTTATAATGAGAACTGCTAACACGTGATGACAGCCAGAGTAAATCATGCATTGGGAAGTACTTAATTTCAAGATTTAATTTTGACCTCAAAATCATCTAGTTGCTTGATTTTTCCAAGTTTCTTAGGAAAGAACTCAGTTCAAGTGTTAGTAAACTGATTTCATAAGACATATGGTGACATTCAAGTACCTGGGTAAGTGTAGAACTTATCTTAATACCATGGACAGCACTAAAAGCCAGCCTTGGAAGCTGGACTATACTTGTCATTTCTTGTCATTATCACTATAGGATTTATGGCTCCTGTAGCATACATGAGAGGAATCGAGGCAATTCTGAGCCAACTCTAACGACATCATACAGATGGCATCTCTTCTATCATAATCAAGCAGAATTACATCACAAGACAAAGGGAATTTATTTTTTATATTCTCCCTTGCATTTTTGCTCCTATTTCTATGTTGTTTACATCAGCAGTTGGGAAGAAAGAAATTGTCATCATGAATGTGTTATGGAGGACAAGAGGACATGGGTTTCTTTACAAGATAAACATTTCAGTTGTTTCCTTTGGAAGATTTTTTAAATATTTACCACTAGTTTAAAGATGGAAAGAGACATTAAAATTACTCTTTTGTGATCATAGCTGTGTTTTGACTGGTTTTGTGTCCAAAAGGAAAAAAAAAATCTTGAGCAGCAGAATGAAACAAATTTATGTTTATAAGTAGATTGGAGAAAATATTGCCAGGGTGAAAGAGGGAAAATAGAGAAAGCAATGATAAGAACATAGATTATATCTGAAACCTCAAAAAATTAAGTTCAATTGATATCAGTAAGCTATTTTCCATATCTCTTGCTCTGTTCTTTGGCCTCCTTCCTTCCAGGTACAGCCCTTCGCTCATACTTTGTTTTGCACATTTCTTCTAAAACAACCTGAAATTCACAACAACAAAGATCAAAACCTTGCCCTAACTGGGTGGCTCAGTTTGTTGGAACATTGTCCTGTGCACCAACAGGTTTCAGGTTCAATTCCCAGTCAGGGCACATATCCAGGTTTCCAGGTTTGATATCCAATCAGGATGCATATGGGAGGCAAATGAATGTTTCTCTCTCTCACGTTGATGTTTCTCTCTGTCTCTGTCTCCCTCTCCCCATTTGTCTCTCCCTAAAAATCAATTTAAAAAAATCCTCAGGTGATTTTGTAATTTAAAAAAAAAATTTTTAAAGGTCATAAGAAACATTAACAAGAAAACAATAACTTTGCCTAGAGGCTGTGGGTGCTGAAGCCAGCTGACACTGACTTCTAAGATCTGATCATGCACATCTTTTCTAGGTCCCCATACAGTGACTTCACATAGGTAGCTTGAAATCAGCTGTGGTGGAAGAGTTTACACTATGGAAATCAGCAAATGCTACAAATCTGTCTTTTTCTTCTCTTTTGAGAGCCATTCTTTAAACACTTACCAGCACGCCACTGCATTGAGTAATACTTATTGACTACTGCAAGAGATAAAATAACTTTATGTAAGTTATCTCATTTAATATTCTCACCAAACCTATAAAAATGTTATAAAAACATGAATTCTAACAAGCTCTGGGAATTTTTTGGTATTACCTTTTTAAAATATTTCTGAATTTTTGTAATTAAAACTAGAGGTCCAATGCACGAAATTTGTGCATGGGTATGGTCCCTAGGCCTGGCGGGTGATCAGGGCCCATATGTGGGGCAACCAGCGGGGTGATTGGGGGGCCCCCACTGGCACCTGCCTTGGCTGGCCTGGGGCCTGCAGGTTGAGGGCAGCTCCTGTGTTGAGCGTCTGCCTCCTGGTGGTCAGTGTGTGTCATAGTGACCGGTCGTTCCATCCTTTGGTCGATTTGCATATTGCTTTTATTATATAGGATAAGTAATTCCATATACAGCATGTCCTGAATACATGTATACACACTTTCACAACTGATATAGCTCAATTGATGTTTACTTCTTTTCAGCCAGACTGAGCTTTGAACAAAGTAAATTCATTCTAAAATGCCACTGAAAGTTTGAAAACACAATTGAAGTACAAACACTGCCTTTATAATTATTCAAAGTGTGTATATGTTTTTTGGGGGACCCAGCTGATAACTCATTTAATTTTCACTCCTTTTCAGGTTTAACTGATTTGAAATAATGGGTGAAGCCAGACTAAACTTTGAACAAAGAAAATTTATCCACGAGATGTTTTTTATTGGGGATGCATAAAAGATAAAGTTTATAATACAAAACTGGCAACAGTTGATGAATTGAGGGCACACAAATACTGAACAAAATGATGCTTGATGTTTGCGATTCCATTGCTTTACATTAGCAGCAGTGCCTGGACCAGAATGGTTATCATTTTGAAAACAGGCAGTGACAAAAAAAATGCATTGATATCTGTAGATTCTTTTAAATTTTGAAAATAAACTGTATGTTAATAAACACTGACTTTGTAATCATTCAAAGTGTGTATACATTTTTGGGGAGACAGCCAAATATATATGATGGAAGGTGGTGTCACTTTTGGTGGTGGGCACACATGTAATATGCAGGTCATGTATCATAGAAATGTACACTTGAATCCTACATGATTCCTATTAACAAACATCACCCCAATACATTTAATTTTTTAAAAAAATTTAAGAAAACAATCAATTTCTTAATTAAAAATTCAAAAATTAACTATATAAACTAAAATTGATTGGAATGTTATGTGGTTATATTTCTTAATATTTAATTTGATGTGTAATCAAAATATTGCTAGTGCACAAATAACATAATACATAATGACCAAAATAAAATAAAATAATGCGTGAAACAACCACAATGATGATGATGTACAGGTGAACCCCTGCTAAATGCAGGGTATGAGGGCAGAAGATGAATGAGAAGCAGCAAAGAAAAAAGGCAAAGCATCTGGCCTCTGAGAGCCTGTAAGCAGATGGGGAGATAATTCAATCAATAGTACTTGACATTTCTAAGATACTGCTGGCCTCTTTTAGAAGCTCTCAACCAATCACAAAGGAGCTGTATAACCAAAATGAATGGTCCAAATAGATAATCTAATATCAAAATGTCACTTTTTTTTGGAATTGGTGGTTGCCAGAGGCAGGAAAGTGGTATGGGTACAAAAAGGGTAAAGGGGGTCAAAAGTATAAGCTAAAATGTATAAACTTCCA
Source organism: Eptesicus fuscus (assembly GCF_027574615.1). Taxonomy (NCBI): domain Eukaryota; kingdom Metazoa; phylum Chordata; class Mammalia; order Chiroptera; family Vespertilionidae; genus Eptesicus; species Eptesicus fuscus. The sequence continues at coordinate 85,352,628 of NC_072475.1, read as the reverse complement.
GCTATAAAATGAGAAATGTGCAGCATGGTGGCTATAGTTAATAATACTGTATTTCATATTTGAAAGTTATTCAAAGAGTAAATCATAAATGTTGTCATCACAAGAAAAAAATATTCTATCATGGGGAGAGATGTTAACTAAATTTATTGTAGTGATCATTTTACATATATGTTAATAACAAATCATTATGTTATACACTTGAAACTAATACAATGTTATATGTCAATTATACCTCAATAAAAAGTTATTCTGTTATAATTATAATGGTGACAAGTGCACAAAATTTGTGCATGGAGGGGGGGTTTCCTTCAGTCCAGCCTGCATCCTCTGCAATCAGAGACCCCTTGGGGGATGTCCGACTGCTGGTTTAGGCCTGATCCCTGTGGGCAGCCGAGACAGGAGGGAGCCGAGGCAGTGGAGAAGGGAGCGAAGCCTGCTGATATGGGCTTCGCTCCCTTCTCTACTTTGCTCTGGCCGCAGGAAGCCCTATTCTTGCAGGAATAGGCCCAAGGAAGCCCTATTCTTGCAGGAATCCTTCTGCAATGGGCCTCTAGTATACATTAATAAAACAGAAACATGCAAATTGACCATCCCTCTGCTACGCCCACCAGCCAATCAGAGCAAGTATACAAATTAACCCAACCAAGATGGCGGTTAATTTGCATACGCAGGTGCAGAGAGAAGACTTAAGACAGCATAGAAGGAAGCCAAGTGCTGCAGAAGGGAGCGAAGCCGTGGAGAAGGGAGGGAGCTGAGGCATCAGAGACGAGAGGGAGCCAAGGCAGCGGAGAAGTGAGCAGGCTGAGCTCCCTTCTCTGTTTTGCTCTGGCAGCCAGAAGCCCTATTCTTGCAGGAATAGGCCTGAGGAAGCCCTATTCTTGCAGGAATCTTCCTGCAATGGGCCTCTAGTATCCTACCTAATAATAAACAAATATGCAAATTGACCATACCTCCGACACACCCACAAGCCACGCCCACCATCCAATCAGAGCGAGCATGCAAATTAACCCAAACCAAGATGGCTACAGCCACAGAGAGCAAGGTTTCCTAGGTAACAGAGGAAGCCAAGCTTTCTGCCTGCCCTTGCCAGGCCTAAGCCTCCACTCAAGCTACAAAGTTTCAATTATAGAAGGTAAACAAATTCAAATAAATGGCAGCAGAATGGAGCTTGAGAGAGCAGGCCAGGGTTGCCGCCAGCAACAGGGGAAGCAAAGCTTTCCGCACACCCTGGCCGGGCCCACCCGCTTAAGGCAACAAAGTTTCAATTATAACACCAACAGAAATGGCTGCCAGCCTTGGAGGGAGCCCCAGGCTTGGCTCTGCTCCAGGCTACAAAGTTTCAATTGTAGAAGGAAAATAAATTCCAGATATCAGGGCCTCCGCTTGGGTTGCCAGGGGGCATGGCCGGCCTGCAAACCACCACAGGCCCCTCGCTCAGGCTGACCACGCCCCAAGGGAATCCCCACCTGATCGGGGACACCCTTCAGGGCAAACCAGCTGGCCCCCACCCCTGTACCAGGCCTCTATCCTATCTAATAAAAGAGTAATGTGCAGATTGATCATCACTGCAACACACAATATAGCTGCACCCATGTGGTCAAAGATCCTGCCCCCATGTGGACACAAGATGGCCACCACAAGATGGCCAGCAGGAGAGGGCAGTTGGGAGGCACCTGGCCTGCAAGGGAGGGCAGTTGAGAGGGACCAGGCCTGCAAGGGAGGGCAGTTGGAGGTGATCAACCCTGAAGGAGAGGGCAGTTAGGGGTGACCAGGCCGGCAGAGGAGGGAAGTTGGCAGCAGAGTGGTTAGGGGGTGATCAGGCTGGCAGGCAGAAGCAGTTAGGGGCAATCAGGAAGGCAGGCAGGCAAGCAGTTGGGAGCCAGCAGTCCTGGATTGTGAGAGGGATGTCCGACTGCCCATTTAGGCCCGATCCCAGGGATTGGGCCTAAATGGGCAGTCGGACATCCCTTGAGGAGTCCCATATTGGCGAGGGTACAGGCTGGACTGAGGGACAACCCCCCTCTGTGCACTAATTTCGTGCACTGGGCCTCTAGTATTTTATAAAGCAAAATTACATATGCTTATAAAAAGATAAAAAATACATTTTAAATTTAAAAAATCTAGTATATTACTGTGTCAAATTTGAACCCTTCAACTGGAGACAGATGCAGAACACTTTGGCAGAATTTAAGTGGATATTTTCCTTGGTTTCCTTCTAGTTTCTAGATGCTCCCTTCCTTGTCCTTTGCCTAGCTTCTTATACTTTTTTTTCTAGATAACTTGTTAAACCCTATTTTCAAAAGTTACTCAGGTCTTCCAAACAGAACTTTTATTTTCTTAGAGGAGCAGTTTTCAGTTGGAATACAGGCACATGGTTGACACATGAGTTAAAGCTTTCTGAATATAATTTCTATTTTTAAATGCACTAAAAGGAATATCTGATTAGTCAAGTTTAGAAATTCGTAGGGAGATCATTTGAGACTAAGAGCCACATAAACAATCCCCCAGTTCACTATTTTATTTCAGTCAAACCAACATTTTTAGCTTAACCATCCATGAAGAAAGGACCCTGAGGAGTCATAGAAGGAACTGATGGAAATTTTAAAATGATATACATAGAAAATTAGAAAAAGCTGATTTTCATGTCTAATGAAAGCAGGAAAATACATGGGCTTAAAACTAATGCCTGATATTTTTGAGATTTAGATCATACACAGTATAGGCTTGGGAAAGCCACTTACATCAAAGTTCTTAAAATATATGCTAAGAAAATGGGTTTCACAAATTTGATCCCCACCCCCTCCTGACATCCTCTGTACCTCCACCTTTATCAATACAAAAGTAAAACTTCAATGGTTTTGAGAAACCCATCAAATTATATTCTTTCTTGGAGAATTACAATGTAACTTAGTAATATAAAGTCCTGTAATGCCCTCAATGGATCAACCTCTTTAATCAGCCGATTAAAGCACCACATTTTCAAAATCCATTTGACACTAAGACTTTTTTTTTTTTTTTTTTATGTGTGTAAATGAGTATTTATCACTCCTGAGCACTCTTTGGAAAACAAAATAAGACATTAACCTTTCTTGGGTTTCAGCTTTATTGCCTATAAAATGAAAGAGTTAAACAAATGAGTGTTCAAACATAGAATTAATGATCAACTAACAGAGAAATGGTATTGACAAACCTACCCCTATATGGGAGTACACATGAAATGACCTATTTGCATAATTCTATAACTAAATGAACTCTGAGCTTGTTTCCAGATCTAAAATTTCTTAATTAAACTTGTTACATATTCAAATGGCTCATGAGAGGAAATTTGATAGTCCCATCTTCATTAAATATAAAATGGAACTGCATTGTTTAAAATTATTTATGGACTCATGAGAGTAGATAGTTAACAGGAATGTTTGCAGGAACAATTGTTTTTGGGTACAGTTCGGAATTATCGGTGGGGTTGGTAAAGTTGTACAAATTTTATCTTTTAAAATGTTAGATGATGTACCTTTAGGCAACTGCTGATGATATAGTATTCATATTTCTCCCCAATGCACTTTTTCTGTGAAAAAGCATCCAAATTTCTCCTTATGTTTCCTGCAATTTATTTTTCATTCTCCTTTTTTCAGTTTTCCTTCCTTATTTATTAATTTTTATTTCTTTTTCTATTCATTTCTAAAGTCTGTTGCAAGTAATCAGGATCCAGGTTATTGCTAATACAACTCTTGTTCAAATATTTTTTTTTCTCTTTAAATAGATTGCTTGTCAACCACTTTCTATAAAATTATTTCTTTTCTTTTTTCTTTTGTCTGTTTTACAGCTTCAAAAACTTAGAAGGGTCACAGCTTATGACCAACTTGTCCCTTCTATCTACTTTTTACAAAATTTCATTTATTTAAACTCATTTTACAAGACATTTCTGTCTTGAAAAATGAGACAGACTGTGTTCAGCACTGTTCATTACTACTGTATTCTTCTGTTTCACTATTGTAAGATATACTGAATGCCATGTTCAACTGTGGATGTGTTGGGGAAAAAAAGATAGCAGTTAAAGGCCTCTGTTCATTTCCTTTCTATTGTGCTTGGAGTATTTCATATTTTGAAATAGTTTTCAATTCATGAAAGAAAATTAAAAATTTGTATTCTTTCTTTCCCTTTCAGCAAGACAAGACAGGCACTTTTCATTTAGCCATCTTTTTCTATAAAAAAAAGTAAAAATAAAAACAAGTTTTATGGTTTTTGTGTATTAAGGACCAAATGAACATGACAATGCCTGCTATTATCTTGGGAAATTAGCTGAACAACATTCAAAGGCTTTTTTTCAAGAGCTCCAAAACCATTTCTTTGATTTTTGAATAGAAATTTGTCTGGCCAAGCAGGTGTATGCATCAGAGAGGATTTCCCCTCTCCCTCCCCTCAGAAATGACCTCTTACTTCCCCAGTCCTGCTATTGTTTGTCTCTGGGCCTAGAGAAACTGACTCCAGGAGACCACAATTTTTGGTCACACAGAAGAATATTTCATTCTACTTTTAGAATCCAACCAAGAATCTTAAAAAAATCATGGGTTCAGGCAAAATGTAGTCTATTGGGAAAGTAGAAAATGTTTGTAGCAAGGAGAAAATTATCAATTAAGTGGCTAGCAATTTAGACATGATAATGTAGCCCATAGTAAATCGAGGGAAATGATGCAAACTTGGATACTGGCAATGTATTGCAGGGTCATATGCTCATACTGAGTCAGAGTCACATTTGTGACTTCTTTCAAAATTACCCTAGCTTTAGACAGATACTAATGGAACCAGTAAACCCAAGGACTTCTTAGATTGTTCAGGATGAGTAATAAAAATTTGTAGAGCAGGGAAAGTGAAAGTTGAGGAGAATATCTGGCAAAGTGTTGGGTATCTCCTAGTAGGATAGAAAAGGGATGGTTGAGAATCCTCTGAAAATTTCACATGGGGAATGGAAAGTGTGCTAATTTGACTATCATACAGACTGGATTCTGATACAGTCTGGTGTAGAATTTTGGTCAAGTTGTTTAATTTCTGTGAGTCTCTGTTTTCTCAACTGTAATATTAACTTGGCAGTATTGTTGGTTAGATTATTCAAGATAAAGTATATAATGTACTTGAATTGCTATCTGGCACATGCATGTTTATTATTATGTGGTTATTATTATAATTAATATTCTTATTGTTATTCTCATCTTTGTTCCTTTTACTGGGAATCAAGCTTTATCTCTTTTCATTGCTGCAGGAACAAACATGGATAAATCAGGGCTATGAAGAGCAAGTTGTAGTTGTGGAAATATTGTCTGTATCCTAGATGTCCTAGATGTTATATTGTGAAGGCAATACTATTGTAATTAACCTAGTTATCACTAACTAGAGGCTCGATGCATGAAATTCGTGCACAGAGGGGGGGGCGTGTCCCTCAGACCAACCTGCACCCTCCCCAATCTGGGACCCCCTCGAGGGATGTCTGACTGCCCATTTAGGCCCGATCCCGGATCGGACCTAAACAGGCAGTTGGACATCCCTCTCACAATCCAGGACTGCTGGCTCCCAACTGATCACCTGCCTGCCTTCCTGATTGCCCCTAACCGCTTCTGCCTGCCAGCCTGATCACCCCCTAACCACTCCGCTGCCAGCCTGATTGATGCCTAACTTCTCTCCTGCCAGCCTGATTGCCCTGAACTGCCCTCCCCTGTAGGCCTGGGCCCCCCCAACTGCCCTTCCCTGCAGGCCCGGTCTCCCCCACTTCCTTCCTCTGCCGGCCTGTTCACCCCTAACTGCCCTCCCCTGCAGGGTTGATTGCCTCCAACTGCCCTCCCTTGCAGGCCTGGTGGCTCCCAACTACCCTCCCCTGCTGGCCATCTTGTGGTGGCCATCTTGTGTCCACATGGGGGCAGGATCTTTGACTACATGGAGGCAGCTATATTGTGTGTTGCAGTGATGGTCAATCTGCATATTACTCTTTTATTAGATAGGATAGAGGCCTGGTGCATGCGTGGGGGCTGAGTGGTTTGCCCTGAAGGGTGGGGGTTCCCTTGGGGCATGGGGCAGCCTGAGTGAAGGGCCTGTGGTGGTTTGCAGGCTGACCACGCCTCCTGGTGACCCAAGAGGAGGCCCTGGTATCTGGAATTTATTTACCTTCTACAATTGAAACTTTGTAGCCTGGAGCAAAGCCAAGCCTGCTGCTTGCTCTGCGGCCAGCAGCGATTTCTGTTGGAGTTAATTCACCTTCTATAATTGAAACTTTGTAGCCTTGAGTGGAGGCTTAGGCCGGCAACAGGATGGCTTCTTTTCTTACCGTGGAAACCCAAGCCTCCCTCCCACTCTCAGTGGCTGTAGCCATCTTGGTTGGGTTTATTTGCATATTTGCTCCTGATTGGCTGGTGGACGTGGTTTGGCTGGTGGGTGTGGCTTAGGCATAGCAAAGGTGCAGTCAATTTTCATATTACTCTATTATTAGGTAGGATAGGAAAGGAGCAAAGGAAAGGCCAGACATTATAGACATGTCATTTGGGCAGCTTCACCAGGAAGCTACAATTTTACAAGCCCCACTGGTCCAACAAAGGGGAGATACATATATGCCCAGTAAAACTGAGGTGACGTGGGGAAGGTGTATGCTGTCAGTCACTCCTGAGAACAAAGGTCATTGGCCAGAATGGGCATGACCACTTCAAAAGCATCAAATTTGGGATATTTAATCCCCTGAGCAAAGAAACTCACTCTCTTGGTGCTCTTGTGCTCTCTTGGTTCCTCTTACTGCTCTTGGGACTCTTGGGACTTGTGTGACTCTGGACTTCTGTGGCTCCCATGCATTTGCCCACATGGCCATGGCCATGTGGACCCCACACACAATGGACTAATAGATTGCAACTAACTTTATGCTCCAACATGGAAAGGAAACTTTGAACACTGGCTCTGATTTTAGCTTTACTGAAGGGTTATAACTCCAGAGAAATTAAGCTTTCTACTATATCTGATCCTCCCTTGGGGGCCTCTGAAAATGCTTATTATAAGAACTCTACTTCCACTAATAACAGCATTAGGAAGCATGTAACCAATTTGTAAAGGCTAAATCTCAGAAAAATACATTCATTTTTTTATATGTTTTGTTGCTTATTTTGTTGAATAAGATAGAAGAAAGCAAAATTCACAAAGTGGGTTTAGAACTTTACTGAAAAACACAAGGGTGTGAAGATGTTGTATGAAATGTATTGGAAAGTATAATACAAATTTAAATCTGTTTCAAGTATGGTCATCCTTTCCTCTTTTTGTTCTTAGTCTCCACTTTCTCATCCTCCTTTTACTTCACCAATTCCCTTTTTTAGTCATTTTATTTACTGTATTCATTTTCCTTTGTCTTTTTCTCCCCCCCCCCGCCCCAAAAAAAGCACTCATGATTAAGATATTTTCATACTAAAGAAATCTTCTATTGACATCATTTTGGATGGTAGGAATGGGCCTAGATGCTCAGTAATATATTAGTTCAAATAAGATTTTCAGGTTTTGTGGTATTTGAAATGGTTGTGGAAGACATGCCAGCATGAATTTTTGTTTTGACAACAGATCATATGTATGAAAGTCATTCCTAAAATAAAATAAAAATATTTAAAAGTAGAAACTAGTAAAAATAGTATGATTTAAAGACTAAAGAAACGTTTTATCACCAAGAAATAGAAACTTGAATTTTACATTTGGAAAAAGTTGTCTTTTGAGGGATATGCAGGGAAAAGTATATTGTAAGGGGCCCTATTTACACTTATATAGCAAACTAGAGGCCCGGTGCATGAAATTTGTGCATGGGGGGATTCCCCTCAGCCCAGCCTGCACCCTCTTCAATCCGGGAGCCCTTAAGGGATGTCCTGGGGATTAGGCCTAAACCGGCAGTCGGACATCCCTCTCATAATCCTGGACTGCTGGCTCCTAATCGCTCACCTGCCTGCCTGCCTGCCTGGTCACCCCCAACTGTCCCCCTCTGCTGGCCTACTCGCCCCCAACTACCCCCCTGCCGGCCTGGTCCCCCCACGCAGCCTGCTGTTCAGTCATTTGGTTGTCCCTCACTAACCCCCCTGCTGGCCTGGTTGTAGGCATCCATCTTGTGAAGGTGTAAGGTTCAATTTGCATATCACCTCTTTATTATATATGATTAGAGGCCTGGTGCATGAAATTCCTGCATGGGGGTTCCCTCAGTCCACCCTGCACCTTCTCGCAATCCAGGACCTCTGGCTCCTAACCACTCACCTGCCTGCCTGCCTGATTGCCCCTAACCACTCTGCCTGCCTGCCTAATTGCCCCTAACTGCTTGCCTGCTTGCCTAATAGCCCCTAACTACCTTTGCCTTGGCCCCCACCACTGCCCCTTTGTCCAGAAGGATGTCTAGAATGATATCTAGAAGGTCGCTTGGCTGTCTGGTCTAATTAGCATATTACACTTTTATTATTATAGATAATACCACCCATTATTATTGAAGAAATAATGAAATCATAGAAACTTGTGTTAGATTGAGAAAAGTTTTCTCCAATAATGTAAAATATTATTAATATTTGAGCCACAACTATGTGTCAGCCTTATAAATTTTGAACTTATTCAGAGAGGAGGCAGTTGTTTTTTCTCCTTTGTGTGGATTATAATGCACTGACATTGTACTAGTAAACTCTGCTTGTTCTAGTGTGTGTGTGTGTGTGTGTGTGTGTGTGTGTGTGTGTGTGTGTGCTTGAGATGAGGAGGTCAGATAGTTGGAAAAGTAGGAAGAAGCAATTCTTAGGCTTAATCATCACTCCTAACTGAAGAATTGCCTAAAAAGAATTTATTTTTTTAGACACAGATCAACATCAGTTAGTATATAGATACTTATGTCTAGATAACATAAGTTGTACTGTAGTAGGACTATTCAGTTCTGATGTAGTTGTCCTATTTAGGTCCATAGAATGAGAAAACTACTTGGTTTTTAGGGGATTATAGCTTTTCCCAAAGGCAACCATATTTTCATAGAAAATCTAACTTAGATAAGGCTTATCCTGGGATAGGAAGATATGGGCTATTTTTAGCATATTCAGAGCCCTCCTTGTTTCAGGATGACTAGACCCCAAAGGGGAGGCTGATTAGGAGGACAGTAGGTTCTGAGAGTAGTAGTGCAGAGTGAAGTAATCTCAGTCATGACATTCCTGCATGGGGTGGGCGGGGGGGTTCCCCTCAGCCCAGCCTGCACCTTAAGAGCTGAGCCTGCTCCATGACTGGGAAAATGTGATGAAAGTGAGGGCAGTGATCTTTGACTTAAATAAACCAGCTTAGTGTAGAATCACACACTTATTGAGGGTAGACAGTGGTTCCCAAGCTGTCAGGATCGTTGGGAACGGTGGTTGAGTATGGAAGCTGAGCAAGAGAAAAGAAGGCTGAGGTATTTGCTTGAAACTTATAGAAGAGTCTCACTTGCTTAATCTCAGATATACCTGGGGACTTTTTGAAGTGGCATGATGACCAATATAAAACATGACCCTAGATAATACAGGCTGGGGAAGAGTGGATGCCAGCAAAAATAAGCCCAAGTCTGAAGGGAAGCTGGTATCTTTGGGACATAATAAGAACAAAAATAAAGCATTAAGATTGGCAATTTTTATTTTCATTTAATTTTAATTGAAATACTCAAAATGCAATATTATTGAGGTATCCTATATAATAAAAGCCTAATATGCTAAGTTTCTGGTCATCCATTCAACCAATCAAAGTGTAATCCTACCTAATAAAAGAGAAACATGCAAATTGACAGTACCTCTGCTACACCCACAAGCCACACCCAACAGCCAATCAGGAGCGATATGCAAATTAATCCAACCAAGATGGCTGCAGCCACGGAGCGAGCAGGAGGCTTGGGTTTCCCTGGCAATGGAGGAAGCCAAGCTTCCTGCCCACTCTGGCTGGCTCTGGCCTCTGCTCAAGGCTACAAAGTTTCAATTATAGAAGATAAATAAATCCCAACAAAAATGGTGGCAGCCACGGAGCTGGAGAGAGCAGGAGGCTTGGGTTGCCCCTGGCAATGGAGGAAGCCAAGTTTTCTGGCCAGCCCTGGCCTCCGCTCAAGGCTACAAAGTTTTAATTATAGAAGATAAATAAATCCCAGATACCAGGGCCTCCGCTTGGGTCACTGGGGGGCATGGCCAGCCTGCAAACCACTATAGGCCCCTCGCCTAGGCCATCCCATGTCCCAAGGGAACCCTCACCCTGATCTGTGACACCCTTCAGGGCAAACCAGCCAGCCCCCACCTGTGCACCAGGCCTCTACCCTATCTAATAAAAGAGTAATATGCAAATTGACTGTCACTCCAACACACAAGATGGCTGCCCCCATGTGGTCAAAGATCCTGCCCCTATGTGGACACAAGATGGCCAGCAGGGGAGGGCAGTTGGTAGGGTCCAGGCCTGCAAGGGAGGGCAGTTGTGGGCAATCAGGCCAGCAGGGGAGGGCAGTTGGGGGCAATCCTCCAGGGGAGGGCAGTTAGGGGTGACCAGGCCAGCAGAGGAGGGAAGTTGGGGATGACCAGGCCTGCAGGGAAGGGCAGTTGGGGGGGCCCAGGCCTACAGGGGAGGGCAGTTCAGGGCAATCAGGCTGGCAGGAGAGAAGTTAGGCATCAATCAGGCTGGCAGGGGAGTGGTTAGGGGGTGATCAGGCTGACAGGCAGAAGCAGTTAGGGGCAATCAGGAAGGCAGGCAGGCGAGCAGTTGGGAGCCAGCAGTCCTGGATTGTGAGAGGGATGTCCTGAACGGGCAGTCGGACATCCCTCAAGGGGTCTCAGATTGGAGAGGGTGCAGGATGGGCTGAGGGACACCCCCCCCATACATGAATTTTGTGTTCTGGTCCTCTAGTATGCTAATGATATGCTAAGGCTGCTCCATCGCTTGCTATTATGTGCACTGACCACCAGGGGGCAGAAGCTCCAACTGGTAGGTTAGCTTGCTGCTGGGGTCCAGCTGATCAGGACTGAATAAGATGGGTTGGACATGCCCTGGAGCCCTCTCATGGTCCCTCCCCGGCTGGCCAACCTCCCACATCCCTCCCTATCCCTGATTGTGCACCAGTAGGGTCCCTCGGCCTGGCCTGCACCCTCTCACAATCTGGGACCCCTCGGGGGATGTCAGAGAGCCAGTTTGGCCTGATCCCACCAGCCAGGCTTAGGGACCCCACTGGTGCACAATTCATGCACCAGGCCTCTAGTCATTTTTAAGCAATAATATGCAATAATTTCAAGTATACAGTTTGATAAGAAAAACGTATACTCTATGTAACCAATTCTCACATCAAAATACTTGCCCTGGCTGGGTGGCTCAGTTGGTTGGAACATCATCCCATAAACCAACAGTTGTAGGTTTCATTTCCAATTAGGGCACATACCTCAGTTGCAGGTTCAGTCCCTGGTTGGGGCGTGTATAGAGGGCAACCGATTGATGTTTCTCTCTCACATTGATGTTTCTCTCTCTCTCTCCCTAAAGTCAATAAACATATCCTTGGTTGAGGATTAAAAAATATGCAGAGCTCTTTTATGTTTGGCTAATTTTTTTTCTCACATGTAGATTTTAGGATTCATTTGTGATGTTGCATGTAGCTATAGTTCTTTTTTTTTTTTATGCTTGATCAGAAGCAACTTTATCTTCTTTGTATAACTATGAAATAAAAGAAAAATCACTCATTTTGGTGTTCTTATTGAGTTTCAGTAAAAGAAAATTGGCATTATTTTCCTATAACTATGAGGTAACTTGGATTTAAGCCATTTTTAATAAAAATACATAAATTATTAATATGATTTAGTGAGAAATATAAGCTTCTAAAATTAACACAAATTTTCTAAAAATTTCAATTTTATTATAATTATAGTACAAGTAGAGGCCCAATGCATGAAATTCATGCAAGGGGATTGGCCCTCACAACCGCAGCAGCTTGCCTTGGCCCTCACTGCCCTGGCTTCATCGGAAGGTTGTCCAGAAGGATGTCCAGAAGGTTGTTTGGCTGTCCAGTCTAATTAGCATATTATGCTTTTATTATTATAGATATGTGTTTATTAAGTGTCTTGAATCATTAAATTGTTTAACAAAAATGTATTTATAATTGAACATGTTTATTTATATTACTCATGGACTAGATCTGTTTCTTTCATAATGTAAATGTGAACTTCCTTATAGCAATTTAAATACCTTAGTTTTCTGATTTGCTTCCAAGGAGCTTGGAAGATAGAAAGGGGCAAAATAATGGAAATATACCTTCTCTGAAAATATAAACTGGCTTATGTGCATGTATTCTGCCAAAACTTTGCTAACAACCTGTTTTGGGTTCCTGTTTGCTTCTTCTGGATCCTTACTCTAGAATTACTCTTCTTATTTTTCTATTGTCAGCTTATTTCTCTCTACTGGGTCCTTGTCATCAAGCATTCAAGTATGCTTAAACTTTACTGATCTTAGAACATATATATTCTATAAACACACACACATACCCACAACCTCCTCAATCCCACATTTCTCTTCACCATTCTTCTATTTATTATTTCAATCTCATATCAAAATACCTCACCCTGGCAGGTTTGGCTCAGTGAATAGAAAGTCGGTCTGCGGACTGAAGGGTCCTGGGTTCGATACCAGTCAAGGGCACATGCCTGGGTTGTGGACTTGATCTCCAGTAGGGGCATGCAGGAGGCATCTGATCAGTGATTCTCTCTTGTCATTGATGTTTCTATCTCTGTTTCCCACTCCCTTCCTCTCTGAAAATCAATTAAAATATTTTTTAAAATACCTCAAGTGCTGCCTGTAAATTCTCTCTTCAATTCTTAATCACAGATTATTCTTTAACTCACTCTAATCTAGATTTCAAATTACCTCTTTCCATCATAATTTGTTACAGAGAAAATAAGCAGGTCAATAAGAGGCTTATTCAAGTTTCCTCCCCCTTCTTTGTTTTTTGTTTGTTTGTTAGAAAAGTAGATTTTTCCCCTTTATAGGTGATACAGACTAGCTATTGCCACTGCAATTTAATATTAAAATGTGGAGGATTTAGAAATATCCAGAATATAGATATTTGGGATGTTTATGAGCATATTCACACATATTCTCTGCTGTTTATTAAATATTCTTTGTTACTTCTCAATTAATTTCTTTATTTTCTAGAATATGGAATATAGACACTGTTGAACACATACAACTGAATCTTATTGCAACAAGCTGAGTTTCAGGGTTCACTAGTCCTGTTGTGTAGGCAAGGACAAGCCTTGATTGGATCTGGCAGGCCATCTGTTATATCTCAGGTGTCCTAGAAGCCTTATTTCCTGTTTAGGTGGGTTAATAGATCCAGCATATGTGCCATACTTTCAAGAAATTACTTTCCTTTTCAAATTACTAGAAGGAAGTAATTGGTGAATACCATATTGGAGAATAATCATTGGCACTAAAATAGTATCTGAATAAAAATTATTCTTTCTTGCTTCTTGTTTTCTCTCATTGGTTATTTTCATTTTCTATTTGTGCCTAACCAACCACCCCATAGTGGCATGAAGCAACAATACTACTCACAATTCTGGGAGTTGGGAAATGGGGCAGAGCCTAGCCGAGCAGCATGTCTCTGATCCACAATGATTGGGGAATTGAGTGCTGTGTTTTAAACTGCTGGGGTTAGTTGCAGATCTCTGAACTTTTGGTTCTGACTGTCAAATGGGCCCCTTGATTCTTCTACACATCAGTCTACTGAGGCTGGAATGTCTAAAATGGTTTCCTTATTCTTAAGCCTGGTGCAGGAAGTGAGAGGGTTCAGCTGGGGCTGGCCAGGTATATCTCTCTTCCTGTATGCTCTCCAATGGCTTGTTTGGGGCCGTGTCAGGAAATTAGACTTGTTATAGGCCCCTGGCTTTCCCCTGAGGAAGTATTCCCAGAGACTAAAGCAGGAGACTCAAGGCTTCTTGTGACCTTGAAAATCACACCTTGTCACTTCACCCTCAATGTATGGATACACAGGGACAGCCCATATTCACTGTGGGAAAGTCTGAACACCAGGAGGTGTGGTTTAAAAACGGGTTGCTGTTTAGGATCTGGCTACCACATTAGTGCCTTTGAATCACTAATTTTATATATATATATATATATATATATATATATATATATATATATATATGTCTTTCCATTGATACTAATGGAAATTAATTATATTGCTTGAGATACAAAGAAAAAAAGGACTGCTATCTTGACTTTTACTACTGGAACAATCAATGAATTTAAGGTGCTTGTTTGGATAAAGTCACATAAGATTGTGAAGTACTTGGGACCAAAACCAACTACATATATGTTTACCCGCTCTATTTATAGCTATATATTTAATTTATCCCTTATATTTAAATATTAAATAGCCTGAAAAGAAAAACATGCATATTTTATATATGACATTATTATTTTCAAGTTTAGAATTGTTACTAAGTCAGGAAAGCGGCAATAAAATTCTTAAATGATGCTGAATAGTCTGTAAGCAAGACTCTACTGTTGTGGAGTGTATTTCCCCAAATCTTTTTTTCTTTCTTTCTTTTTTTTTAAATATGTTTTTTATTGATTTCTTATAGACAGGAAGGGCGAGAGATAGAGAGTTAGAAACATTGATGAGAGAGAAACATTGATCAGCTGCCTCCTGCACACCCTCCCACTGGGGATGTGCCCGCAACCAAGGTAGGTGCCCTTGACCAGAATCGAACCTGGGACCTTTCAGTCCGCAGGGTGATGCTCTATCCACTGAGCCAAACCGGTTTTGGCTTTTTTCTTTCTTATATTCCTAGTGAGATTTAGGAAAAAAAACAAAACACAAAACATTTAAACATGTCTCTTCTATTTATTTGTTTACAAAAAAAAATAGTTCCTGAGAGACCAACAAGTTACCAACAAAAATAAATTTATTATAACATCCCCTTCAGATATACAAATGCTAAATCTTATTGTTAAAACATGCATAAGTACAGATCATTTTAGGAAAAAGAAAAAGGCTTTACCTTTTTTAGCCTGTCAGTTTTTTATTTGTTGTTTTCCTGAAAAATCAAAACAAATTTAAGCTCAGGCTATGTTTGCACAACATAAAGGTGATTTTATAATGTGAAAGAAAAATTGCCATGGTCATTTCTTCAGTGTATGAACCAAACTAAAACAGATAAATCAGGCCTCATTGCGTAGATACATTCTTAACACAATTTAACACATTTATTGCCTATTATGTGTCAGGAACTATATTAAATCCAGGAAATATTAAGATAAATATGGCATAATTCCTGCCATCAAAAAGCTTGTTCTCCACAAGGAGAGACAGGCATGTAGACAAATAGATAGGATATATTGCATTAGGTTCTTATCAAATGCTGTAGGGTGCTATATGAGAGGTAATTTCTTTAGCTGCTTGTGGGAAGTAAGGAGAAGTTACAGAAAGGAGGTGACATTGTGACCTGAATTTTTATGGTCAGGAGGACATACCCAAATGCTTGAGCAGACAGAGAAGTTGTTTCTAATTTAAACAAAGTTAAAGTTTTTTTTCTGATATCACGTTTGAAGTTTTAAAATACTAATAGTAGCCTCATTCTAAAAGTTTCTATTATTATCTAGTGCTATATCAAAAATAGAAATGAAACATGCGAGAGATATAACAAAAATAGATCCATGCTTTATAAAGTTTATTGGATATTTTTAACTTCCAAAGAAATCTTACATAAGGTTATTAATTTATATAAAGTATAGGTACTTTTGTTTTCAAAGAAAAGAAAATTAATATATTTAATTATTTAACATGGAATCCAGTTTCTTTCTTGTTCTGTCTTTTTCTTTTCTCTCGTTATTACTTTTCAATTCTCAATTACTCTGATTTATACTAAGATTAAGTCTCTTTGTGGGCCTAAAAGGCTTCCAGAAAACTTTAACTGGCTCCCCATTATTTATTTTTATAAATGAGAGGGAATCTTTTTCCCCCCACATCCCCAGGTAACTTCATGAACTGCACTTTGAGTGGACAGGATCAGGTCTCATGCTTAGCTTTGAACCAGTCATGATGGCCAGGGGAACGGAATGCCCAATTGGCTTAGCCTGAGTTGCACATGGCATTTCCAGATTTTGCATAAATTTAACTTCCAAAAATGAAAATAAAATTGTTAAAAGTGGAATGTGGGATTGCTGCTGAGGAGGCAATTAATAATCATCCATAACACAGGAAAAAAAGTCTGGATAAAGAGTAGGTTTGAATTCATTTAAAAGGCTTGAATTTTGTTGCTGTTGTTTGTTAATCCCCACCTGGGGATATTTTTCCATTGATTTTCTAGAGAAAGTAGAAAGGAGAGAGAGCGAAACATAAATTGAGGGAGACACATCGATTGGTTGCTTCCTCCATGCGGAGGCATGTGCCCTTGACCGGGAATCAAACCCAGAACCTTTCAGTCCCTGGGCTGATGCTCTAAATCCTGAACAAAACCAACCAGGGCAAGGCTTTAATTTTTTTTATTCTTGATTCTAATGTGGATAACATAAAGAAAAACAAATACATAAAATTCAATTTTGCATGGGCTGTTGTCCTAAAGGAATAGCGATTAATTGATAGAAAGAAACCAATATTCACAGGCAAAGACATATATTTACTTAAATTATGAAAGGATAAAAGAAAAATAAAAAAAAAGAAAAAAAAACCACCTCACTGAGAGAGCTGCATAGAGCAGGAAACACAGCAATGCTTCTTGCAATTTGAAGATTCCTTTGCCTTTAGCTCCCAGCAAGGTGCTATGTCTGTCAATGATGCCACCTGACAGGGGTGAAGACACCATCAGGTTCCTCAAACATTTCCCTTTCCCTCTCTCACATGGATTTACATGCTCCCTTGGCTCTTTCAAGTAATCGAAAAATTGACTCTACCTTCTTGTACAGGTACAATATTCCTGAGTGTTTCCTGTAGATGGAAGAATTAAAGGTCAATTTCCACTCAGTTAAAAGTGATGAGAATTCCAGTGAGGATAAAAGACTCAGAGTTCCGAATCAGAGATGGTATTTGGGTCATTTTCCCAGTGTACCATTTTTCAAAAAGGCCAGAATTTTAGTCGGCTTGAAACCTGTTTTTGCTGCACTATTATTTAGGGACATGTACCATATTGTGCATATTTTGGGGTAGACATTAAAATATAAATTAGCTAATAATTATTAATTATTTTTTGTTCCCTTTGGAGTTTTCAACAGCTATAAGCTATGAGAAATAAAAGACTCCTTGTATATATATTTCAGATTGTAGTTTTTAAAATTAGGTTTTTTTAATATTTGTAAAAACAATCATTGTAAAAATTTGAAAGTAGAAGGGGTATATTTAAAAATCACCTGAAAGCTCACCATTTAAAGATAATCATTACTGACATTTTTTAGAGCCATAGGATGTATTCAGTGCTTAGTTCTTTAAAAATGCTATATGTGTTTGAATGCTGATTCAATATAAATAGGATATAAACTCACTTATAAAATATGCTGACATTCATCTTTTAACATGAATAGCCTAATTCTTTGGTAAACATTTGTTTTATCAAGGTGGATTAAAATTAAAAACAAACAAAATAAGATGTGCTCTGCAATATTTTGCAAGCTGTTCTTTGACAGGAATTCACACTTTCTCATCCTATTTATATGATGCCACTTTAATTACATGTCACTGCCTAAGCAATGGGTGAGTGAGTGATTATGCCTACAGGAACATTTGGCGCATGATGGGGCGAGAGCAGAGGGAGATTTTCAATTTATTATGGCTCACTCAGGCACTAAACATGACATTTCTGGACAAGGACTCTGTTCTTGTCAACTTGTCACTAGCACTGATCCCTGATCCATCACAAGATTTCTTGACAAACCATTTGGGGAAAAAAAAATTGCTCTCTATTCCAGAGATCAACAGTTTAATTTAGGGAAAGGTGGAAAAATGGGGAGAAATTCATGCTGTCCACTGGAAAAAAAAATTACCTGAGTCTTGTATCTTGTGATACTCTTAGAGAATGATGTTGGAATACCTAATAGCGGTAATGAGGGTATAAGGTGAATTTAAGAATATTCAAGGTATAAATGAGCATGTATCAATAAAGTTATGTCTTAAGGTTACATTCTGGGAGCTTTCAGTGACAAAAATTATTATATTTGGTGGTTATATTAAAATCACTTCAGTACATTAAAGAGTAAATATACCATACCTTTTTAAACTAAGAAAAATTCATTGATTTTTTATATTAATAATACCTGTAGGACTAATAGGATTACTCTTCTTGGTGAACCTATGATATTTAAGTTACAATGACGCTAGTAGAGATTAAACAATAACAACTCAGGCTAAAACTTCACTTTTACAGTCATTAGCCTTTTGTAAGTAATGAAAAGGAAGGTCTCTATAGGGGCCATGAAGTGTGTGCTAAGACAAAATTAAACTATCATATTTCTAAAGAAATATGATATAAGTCCCATATAGTGAATTGAATGGAGAGAAAAAAGGAAAAGGGAAATAAAGGGGGAAATTTTAAAGGGGAAATAATAAGTACATGAACTTGTGAGAAAGACATGTGGGTCAAATTGAGCTCCACTATTTACTGATATTATGACTTGAGACACATCTTTATATTTTATTTCACTTGTCAATAATATGTGATTAATAATATTGCCTATCATATAAAGTTATTTTGGAGATATACTTAGTTATTATATTTAAAGTTCTTAGACCTTTAAAAAAAGAGGAACTATCACATATTAAAATAAAATGAATGCTAATTTTAATCATTCTGGTTTTATTAGAAAGCCTAACAGGATTTGAGAAACAAGGTAGCAATAGCATAAGGCACCTGTAATACAAGTAAACTTTCAGTATTCTAGGATTTTCTTGGTAACCTCTTCAAAATAAAGGAATTTTTGCTTTCTAGTAGAAAGAGACATCTGCTGGAGACTGTGTATACCTAGGAATAAACTTAACCAAGGAGGTAAAAGACCTGTATCCAGAAAACTATAGGATATTAAAAAAAGTAAATAGAGGAAGATACAAACAAGTGGAAGCATATATCGTATTCATGGAGAGGAATAATTAACATCATTAAAATGTCCATACAACCCAAAGCAGTCTATAGATTCAATGCAATCCCTATCAAAATACCAACAGCATGTTTCATAGATCTAGAAAAAATACTCTACAAATTTATGTGGAAGAAAGAAAAAACACACACAAAACCCTGAATAGTATCAGCAATCTTGAGAAAGAAGAACAAAGTTGGAGAAATTACAATATCAGATATCAAACTGTACTACAAAGCCATTGTAATCAAAACAGCCTGATATTGGCACAAGAACAGGCATTTAGATTAGTGGAACAGAACAGAGAGCCCAGAAGTCAATCCATGCTATTACGCTCAATTGTTATTTGACAAAAGAGGCAAGAGCATACAATGGAGTCAAGACAGTCTCTTTAATAAATTGTGTTGGGAAAACTGTACAGGTACATGCCAAAAAATGCATCTAGACCACCAACTTACACCATATGCAAGAATAAACTCAAAAATGGATAAAAGACTTAAATATAAGTCGTGAAACTTATATTTAAGTCTTTTAAAATCCTAGAAGAAACCATAGGCAGCAAAATCTCAGACATCTCTCATAGCAATATGTTTGCAGATACATCTCCTAGGTCAAAGGAAAGTAAGGAGAAAATAAACGAGACTACGTCAAAATGAAAAGCTTCTGTTTAGCAAAAGAAATAATCAACAACATGAAAAGGGAACCCACTGTTTGGGAGAACATATTTGCAAATGATACATCTGATAAGGAGTTCATTTCCAGAGTATATATAGGAAGTTGCACAACTCAACACCAGGAAGACAAACAATCCAAATAAAAAATGAGCAAAGGACCTGAGCAGACCCTTCTCCAAGGAGGATACAGATGGCCAATAGTGCTCAACATCACTAATCATCAGAGAGATGCAAAATAAAACTACGATGAGGTATCATCTTACACCAACCAGAATGGCTAGCATAAAAACAAAACAACAACAAAAAAAAAACACAAAAACAAACAAACCAGTGCTGGTGAGGATGTGGAGAAAAAGGAACTCTATTACACTGCTGGTGGGAATGCAGACTTGTACAGCCACTGTGGAAAACAATATGGAGTTTCCTCAAGAAATTAAAAATAGAACTGTCTTTTGACCCAGTGATCCCACTTCTGAGAATATATCCTAAGAATCCTGAAACACCAATCAGAAAGGATATATGCACCCCTATGTTCATAGCAGTATATTTATAATAGCTAAAATCTTAAAACAACCCAATGCTCATCAGTAGATGAGTGGATGAAAAAGCTGTGGTACATTTACACAATGGAATACTATGCAGCTGTAAAAAAAGAAGGTTCTCTTACCTTTTGAGACAGCATGGATGGATCTGGAGATTATTATGCGAAGTGAAATAAATGAGTCAGAGAAAGACAAATATCACATGATTTCACTTATAAGTGGGACCTAATGAACATAATAAACTGATAAACAAAATTGGAACAGAGGCATGGAACAGACTGACATATCTCAGAAGGAGGAGGGGGACAGGAAGAGATTAACCAATGGATACAGACAAGAGTGTGGTGAAGGCCTGGGGTGGGGCAGGGCCTAGGAGTGGGGGAAAGGGGGAAAATTGGGGGACATCTGTAATATCAACTATAAAATAAAATAAAATGAAAAAAAAAAAAAACATAAAACAAACAAAAATGCTGACCAACAAAATAGGTCCAGAGACATGGATGCATGGAACAGATCGATAGATCTCAGAGGGGAGGTGGCGGGGGGGGGGGGGGAGAGATTATCCAAAGAACCCATATGCATAGTCCATGGACACAGGCAATAGTGTGATGAAGGACTGGGGTGGGGTGGGATTTGGGTGGAGGGGAGCAAAAGAAGGGGAAAATGAGGGATATCTGTAATAGTTAGCAAAAAAAAAAATTTTTTTTAATAAAGCATATACCCATTTTAGATGTCTTCCTCTGATTAATTTAATCAGCAAAGCTTTAAGGTTTGATTTGATCCCAAGACAAAATACATCCTTACAGTTGCTTTAGAATGTAATACTGCTGTTTGTTCACTTGAATCTGGCTATATATTAGATGTATAAATCAAATCCACATACTGCTTGGATCCTATCGTAAATAAGAAATTTACTAAGGAGTCCTCTGTAATTTCAGGAATTCATTTGAAGAAAACTCTCCTTTACCCCCCTCCCAGCCCCTACCCCATCCCAGGATTTCAGCAAAGATCAAATGCCTGTGTCAACAAGTGATCAAATACCCAAATGTGTTCATGTCTGGCCAAATGTCCGTCATGAACTAATTGTTACTTTATTTACCCAATGTAAAATTCGTGTTTCTTTCAGCATGTCAAAACTAAGTGTTATATATGGCACCAAGATTTCAAAAATTTTGAAGTATACAGACATTCAGGCTGATATCAGGTCTTACATAGCGAATGTAGACTCTTATAGGTCTTGGAATTAATAATTTTGGGCAAAAAATTTTGAAAGGATAATGGGGATGGGCATTTTGGAATAGACTCAGGATTGAATTTTTTTTATCCCATGTGAATATTTACCAAGAATACATTATCTCTATTAAGAGTCTCAAGTCAAGTGGACAGGATGGTCTATTCTGCAGAGATCATCCATCTTCCTTCTTTTGTAAACCTGTTTGCTCAATGGATTAATGAATAATGAGGCTTGAAATGACAGCTTGTTAAAATAGTGTGCATTTCCAGTTTGGCTATTGCCATTGCTGAGTGCCCATTTGCCAGAAACTAAGCGTGCCTGGTATGACTCATGTATCGTGGAGACTAGTCAGCTTCATGGTAGTGTTTTCATTACATGCATAGTTCCCTCTGTCATGAAAACCTTCCTTGTCATAAATTATCATTCTGGATTTGGGTTGGATTTACCTCCTTATCATCTGTATTTCAACTTTACTACCTGTGGATTTATGAGTCTTCAATTTTGACCACATATGTATGTATGCATTTTAAATTCTTAAACCACACATTTTTTACTAAGGCATTTTCTTTATTTATGGCTGAATTTATGATTGACAGCTAGCTATAGGTAGATAACAGCATTTCAATTCTGTGTGAAGAAATGTTAAGCCCATTATGTAGATACTAGTGACCCAGTGCATGGATTTGTGCACATTGAAAAGAAATTAATTAGAAGGTGGCTGGCAGGGTAAGACTGTGCAAGAAGGGCTGGACACACGACCTCCTGTGGCCCCTCCCCAGCCAGCCAGCTGCACCTGGGGTGGCACCATGGCTCAAAAGGCGTCTGCAGAGTGAGTGGGTTCCTCCAGCAGGTGGGGTCCCTCGGGCTGGCCTGCAGGGATCGGTCTAAAACCGGCTCTCCAACATTCCCCAAGGGGTCCCGTAGTGCAAGAGGGCACTCTGCAAAGTTGCTGCCTCCAGGGTGTGGAATGCAAATGCAAGTGTGCAGTAAACCAGATTCAGGGCCCACAGTGCCCCAGCAACAACATAACCCATGACCAAAGGTAGAATCACGCGAGGAATCAGGCTCCCTCCTCTCTGGTTTCGGGGTGCATCACCTGAGCACCACTGCTGCCAAGTCACTGCAGCTTGGCAGCTCCTGCGTTGAGCATCTGCCTCCTGGTGGTCAGTACACATCATAGCAATCGGTCGGACAGAGGAAAGGACACTTAGCATATTAGTCTTTTATATATATAGATTCAGATGAAAAGTGAGAAATTCATTTAGTCACTCATGTATTTCCATATATACAGATATTAAGTGTTATGTCATTAAAAATTCAAAGAATGGAATAATTTGATTTTGATGGCGTATTTATTGTCATAGGTACCTAGACTTTTATCTTGACACAATTTGGGTAGTATTTGGTGTACTAATGATAAATTATACACATTCTAAATAATACTTCACCAAAGAAATTAGTTCTTAAATGCAAGTTGCATAAAGACAACTGCTTATCTGTTCTTTGAACTCTGTAGCATGATTTGGAGATATAATATATAAAATTTGTCATGCTCTGATTTCCCAGACACACCTGTCCTTGAGTGTCACTTTCTAAATAATGATTAAGGAAACAAACACACACTTCTACACTATGGACTGATTGAAAAAAATGTGTTTTTTTGCCCATGTTACAGCAATGCAAAATTGGCTAGCTGCAGGTAAATGAATGTTACTTGACAGTGGGGCCACTATTGCACACGATATACCAAAAGCCAATATATTTCCTTTCAATCAATGTTTGCACTCCAATATATAATTCCTTTGGAGTTTATCATTTACAGAGCTATTTCAGGGGACTTATAAAATTTAGCCATAGCCTGTCTAGGTGACATAGATTATTTTTAGAAAAGAATAACCATGCTTGTATAATAACCTTTAGAAATCAAATGTGTGGTATATGCATTCTAAGGTCACATTGATTTATGAACTTTAGAGATACTAGCTTATTTTTGTGGGTTTGAAGATATAAAACTATTACCTAAAAGATCAGAAGTGAATTTACAAATCACAGATTCCTTATGACCAGCCTGCTACTTGATCCCTTTTATCAAGCAATTATCTGTGCTCTGAATATCCAAATAAGTTAATATCTTGCCTAGGCAACCACTTTCATTTTTGAATATTTCAAGGTTTGACTTTCTTTTTAACTGAGTGGAAATCTGTCTTTCTATAATTTTCATTTATTATTCCTAATTCCTCCTTTTTCAACATGACACTACTTAAGATATTTAAAGATTGTTGCTATGTTATTATGTTGCAATAAGTAATCTCTTTCCAAAATTAAGGTCTTGAGTTCTCCAACTCTTCTTAATATTATATTGAATGAGTGAATATATTGTTTTGAGATATCTTGACATTTTTATTATTCTCTGTTGGAGGTTTTGTTGTATTTTGCTTTTGAGCCCACAGATAATTCGATTAAAGAAGAATTTATGTTACCATATATTTTCATATCTGGCTTCTTAGGGTCTTGTGGACCAATATTTTATGTAGTGGACAGACTTTTCATTATGTTGTGGGTACTATAATATCATATCATATATTCTTATTATGTGAATACAGCTATTCCTCTCAGTTCCTTTCTCAACAGTTTTGCCTCATGACATGTTCATGGGAGAGAAGAATAGGAGAGTATTTATTTTTTTCTATTGAGTAGACTATTGAATCTCTTCCAAAAGAAAGTTTTAGAAGAGTCATATTTTGTAATGCAAAATCAACATGGAGAAAAACCCAACTACACCTCATATAGGACAAACTCCTCAACATGTTCCACTTGAAATGAACAGTGAGACCAAAGAGAACTCATCTTGAATGTATGCACCAAGGACATCTAGAGCAGGAAGAGACAGTTTCTATTGAATGTGGCTCCATTTTTGATTTTTAAAGAAGTCCTATTATGGCAAAACAGACATGAATGTGTATTCCAAATCTTCAGAGAATAGATAGAGTGTCACTATTAAAAGAAAGGTTAATGAATGTCAAATTTAGATTTGTCATCTGACTTCTTAACTTGATGTCGATCACCTTTAAAAATACTTTACTACAAACAATGACATTCTCTTTTATAATTACTTTGCAACTATTAAAATTTGAATATTAATATTGATAAATTCTTACCATCTAATCATCAGGCTCACACAAGTTGCACCAATAGTCTCCATAAAGCACTTTATGGCAAACCACCCAACTCCATGCATTTAGTATGTATGTCTCAGTCTGGAAATATTTCTCGTCTTTCCTCAGATTTCCTCATGTTGATAGATATAAAGTTATTACAGAATATCCCCTATCTTAGGTCTGATGTTTCCTTGTGACTAGATTCAGGTTATGCCTCCCTTGTTAGAATAATCACAGAAATGATGCTTCACTCTTCTCATCTGCATCTGTAAGGTGCAACAAAATTTTTATTTGTCTAATCCATATATATAAAAATCCAGGGGCAGTCATGACATAAACAACCAGATGGATGACCAAACAGGCTGTGTGGGGTGACCAGGCTGGCAGGGGGATTAGTGAGGGATGACCAAATGACCGAACAGCAGACTGCGTGGGGCAACCAGGCTGGCAGGGGGCACAGTGAGGGGCAACCAGGCCAGTGATGGGGGGCAGTTGGGGGTGACCAGGTTGGCAGGGGGAAGTTGGGGGTGACCAGGATGGCGGGGGGGGCAATTGGGGGTAACCAGGCCGGTGGGGGAGCAGTTAGGGGCACCAGGTTGGTGGGGGGTGGGGAAGTTAAGGGAAACCAGGCCGGCAGAGGGGGGCAGTTGGGGGCAATCAGGCTGGCAGAGGGGGGCAGTTAGGGACGATCAGGCTGGCAGGCAGCGGTGGTTAGGGGCAATCAGGCAGGCAGGCAGGTGAGTGGTTAGGAGCCAGCAGTCCAGGCTTATGAGAGGGATGTCCAATTGCCAGTTTAGGCCTGATCCCTGGGATCGAGCCTAAACCGGCAGTCAGACATCCCCCGAGGGTTCCCGATTGGAGAGGGCGCAGGCTGGGCTGAGGGGACCCTCCCCCCCATGTACAAATTTCATGCACTGGGCCTCTAGTTATATATAATGTTTAGTGTAATTACTGGATTAAAATGGTGTGTGTCAAACTTATCCAATGTAAAGTTACCCTTTTACCCTTTATAATTAATATATATTTTGGGGACAGTTACTTTAACTCTATGTAAAATATTCTATTCATTAAATATTTAATTAATTGACAAACTAATTAATGTCACTATGGATTTAAAAATTTCCTATTTTTCCAGTGGGGTTTGATCTGTTAATATCAGCATTTAGTTTGATTTTCAAATTGTCCCCGGTACGACCAATAGGAGCCCTTTCAAGCCATGATCTGTTTCCTTTTAACATGTCCCCACCATCTTATTTTGAGCATTTTCTTTTTTTTGGCACAAGCAGATATTCCTGTCTCACCTTGTATTTTCTGTGCTTCAGCTCTAGAATCAGGCATTTTTCTGAGCAGCTCTTATCTCTTTTTCTGGAGAATTGTGTTTAGAGCCAACACTCAGCACCAGACATGCTCTTGTTTTGGAAGTTTTGCTTCTTCCACATCTTCTCTGTGGACAGGGTTAGGGAATAAATGCATGCATATACATACTTATATGCATACATATGTGTGGACACACACTATATACATAATATAATGCACACAGATGCACATAATGTACACACCTTTATATTTATTTATTTTTTATCTCTCTAGCCATCAGAAACATTGGTATTTCCAATTCTAATCCAGCAATTCAGGGTTCATTCCAGCTTTTTTCCTTTCCTTACTTCTATCTCTCTTCTCCAACAGTGACAAACCTGATTTCCGTTACTCTTAAAATATTAATAATTTAACTATTCCTTCTGCATGAAACCCATCTCCCATCTCTACTCCCACACCCTCTTCCAAGCTGGTGCCCTTCTCACTCACTAGGGGTCTGAGCCTCCATTCTGTGCCTCCCCCACGCAGACAGTCACCTTACTCTATTTGGGCTCCACAACTCCATGCTCAGCTGTACACCCCATGGAAGCTGTTCTCTTCCCGCTCAGCCTCTGATACTCTGTGCTGGGCTGTGTGCACACTCTCCTCAGAATGTCCAGGTTATAAAATCCTATACCATATCGCCTTTTAATGGAGCTATTCTCCTCACTATCTCACTTGGGCTCCAACACCTTACCTTGGGCTGACCTCTGACCTCTGCCAGGTGGATGTTCTTCTGCTCAGGCATTGACACCCCAATTCCAGGGGGTGTCCCCTCATTCTGCTTGGGCTATGATTCCCGAGGCCAGGGTGTCCTCCACCTCCCACATGGATGCATTTCCCACCCTGCTCAGTTGCTGACATTATATCGCAGACTGTCCTAAATAGGAATGGCTTCTTTCCACTTGCACTCCAATATTTTATGCCAGGGTGCCATGAGTGCCCTTTCCACCCCACTCTGGCTCTGACAACACATGAATTACACTCTCATTCATGACTTTCCTAACTCACTTGTGCTCTCACACCCTATGTTGGGCTAAGCCCTGGATAGACACCCTCTTCTCTCTGCTCAGGCTCTGACAACCTGACCCAGGCAGCCTTGCTACATCACTCAGATTGTAACACACAGCTCCAGGTCACTGTGGCTTCTACTCCCCATTCCTATCTGTTTGAATGCCTACTATGCCTGTCCACTTAATGACTTTAGAACTGAGTTGATCAGGAAGGAAAGAGAAGAGATAGAGGAAAAGAATGTGGTAAAATATTTTTTTTTTATTTAGAAGGATTTAATTAGTAGCTTATACTAGTATATAATTCTGACTGCATTTATGTTATACAGAATTTATTCACCACTCTACTCCATTCAATTCTCTTTCATTCCCAATGGACCTGAAAAACATACCAATTTTGGAACTTTGAAAAACTCAATCTGAATAAGATCTTGTAAAAAGGGTTGGAGACTTTCTAAAATTCTATACTTTCTGTCTTTTAATATCAGGTCACACACGTGGGAAATGCCCTCGTTTGTATCGGATTGATTTAGATATATGCTTATCTTTGAGCAAACTGACTGAAATTCTACAGAAAGTCCTTCTGTTATTAACAGTTCAACTGTTGATGCTAAAATCACAGCTGAACTAAGATATGTTTCTACCTTTCTGCATTTTATGCCAAAAACAATTAGATTTGAGAGATGCTTGAGTTAAGAAAATTAAGAATCTACTCATGTTGACATACATTTGCAATGTTGATGTTTCCAATCCAGCATAGATTTTCTATTTAAGCCCAAGTGTAATCTTTTTCTACTGACTTAAAAAAAATAAAGCATCTGAAAGTAGACTTAAAAATGGACCTTGATGTATGAAAGCAATCATTGAACTATACATTAAAAACATACTCAAAGGTCTAGTTTAACAGATAAGATGTGGTGTCCAAGCTAACTGACTGCCAAGGCCTTACACATTTTTTTTCTTTCTTCATTCCTTCCTCTCCTCTCCTCCCCTCTCCTCTCCTTTCCCCTCCTATCCTTCCCCCATACACCCCTTTCCTTCCCTTTCTTCTCCTTCCCTCTCCTCCCTTCCCCTTCAGTCCCCTCCCCTCTTCTCTCCTCTCCCCTCTCTTCCCTCCCACCCAGCCCCCCTTTTCCTGTTTCTCTCTCTTTTTCTTCCTGGTGGCTCCTTTCTCCTTTATGCCTTGATTTCACTTTTCATTCTCCATTTGATCTATAGACTGAAATTAACATTTGTAGAAATGTAGCAGTGCCCTTCATGGGAACAAGCATAGCTGGGTTGATTTTCATTGTTTTCTAAAAATGGATAAAGGAGGGAGGCAATTAATAATGTAGACATATATAAGGCTACTAGAGGCCCGGTGCACAAAATTCGTGCACAGGGGTGTGTGTCCCTCAGCCCAGCCTGCACCCTCTCCAATCTGGGACCCCTAGAGGGATGTCCGACTTCCTGTTTAGGCCCAATCCCGGTAGGATCGGGCCTAAACGGGCAGTAGGACATCCCTCTCACAACCCAGGACTGCTGGCTCCCAACTGCTTGCCTTACTGCCTTCCTGATTGCCCCTAACCACTTCTGCCTGCCAGCCTGATCACCCCCTAACCACTCCCCTGTCAGCCTGATTGTCCCTAACTGCCCTCCCTTACAGGCCTGGTTCCTCCCAACTGCTCTCCCCTGCTGGCCATCTTGTGGTGGCCATCTTGTGTCTACATGGGGGCAGCCATCTTGTGTGTTGGAGTGATGGTCAATTTGCATATTATTCTTTTATTAGATAGGATTATTAGATAGGATAGAGACCTGGTGCATGGGAGGGGGCCAGCTGGTTTGCCCTGAAGGGTGTCCCAGATCAGGGTGGGGGTTCCCTTGGGGCATGTGGCAGCCTGGGCAAGAGACCTGTGGTGGTTTTCAGGCTGGCCATGCCCCCCGGTGACCCAAGCGGAGGCCCTGATATCTGGGATTTATTTATCTTCTATAATTGAAACTTTGTAGCCTTGAGTAGAGGCCTGGGCCTTCCAGGGTGTGCGGAAAGCTTGGCTTCCTCCATTGCTGGGAAAACCCAAGCCTCCTGCTCTCTCCATGGCTGCAGCCATCTTGGTTGGATTAATTTGCATACTTGCTCCTGATTGACTGGTGGGCGTGGCTTGTGGGTGTAGCGGAGTGGTGGTTAATTTGCATATTACTCTTTTATTAGATAGGATGATATATTTTAAAAACATATCTGGCCTGTTCAGTGAATTTACTCAAACTTGTCTTTAATCATCTCTGTGCTTAGTTCATATGATGACAAATACCCAGGAAGATTGAAACTAAGTTGTTTAAATATTTTGATGCTACATTTAGACATATTCATGCTAAGATATTGTACTGAATCAACTGATTTGACTGGAGATTTTGATGATGTGCAAAAATATTTTTCCTATGTAAGATTTTTCATATATTTTACAAAGATGTCTTATGTATGTCTCAATATTTACATGAGTATCTTGGCAACATACACAATATTTATAGTTTAGACAGGAGTCAGTCTCCAAAATTTATTATAGTCATTCCTGTCAGTCCCTTTAAATTTTATAAGGCTGTGTTTTCTTTTCCATAAAACCAAGCAAGATATGACTATGGTTATAAAATGTTATAAATTAGGTTCAAGCCCCAAAGTTTTTATTATTACCCACCTAGATGACAGCTGAAGAATGGCTATTCTTTATGTACATATATTAAAATAAAATAATAACGATTAAGCTAAACTATGAAAATAAAATAGGTTAAATCCATTATGCAGGGTCATACGACTAGTACATGGTAGAGATGGAATTCTTATCCTGTTCTGTTCAACTAAAATTGTGACATTTTAACAAGTAATGTTGATGAGTTTTGACAAAGGCTTTCATCTTCCCTTTTAGCCACACATTTGGGGTGTGTGTGTGTGTGTGTGTGTGTGTGTGTGTGTAAATGAATGTACGTGTGTAAATAGTTTAAACATTTACAAAGATTTTTTCTTGGCTATAAATATCATATATGGTTTTTGTATAAAGTTCAAACAATTTACAAAAGTGTTAAAAAGAAAAGTAAAATTTGCTACCCAGACAAAAATACTGCTGACATTTTGATGGACAACTTTATAGATTTTAAATGCACTTCACACATATAAATATTGATGTATAATCTTACAAGTGCAGGATTACACTACACATTCTTTTCTGTAACCACAGAAAATATATTATGATTACCTTTTTTTTGCATAGGTTTGCATAACTGTTTTATAATGGGTATACAAAATTACATTTTATGGATATGTTTAATTTATTAAACTGATTATTTATTGATAATACCTAAATTCTTAATATTTTATAATCTTTTTTATTTATAATAAAAAATTTTATTAAGTATTTTATGTATGTGAAAGAGAATGTATTATGTAACAAAGGTAAAAATATAGTAAGTGAAATATCTACAGAGTC
This sequence comes from Eptesicus fuscus, assembly GCF_027574615.1. Classification (NCBI taxonomy): domain Eukaryota; kingdom Metazoa; phylum Chordata; class Mammalia; order Chiroptera; family Vespertilionidae; genus Eptesicus; species Eptesicus fuscus. The sequence continues at coordinate 85,322,125 of NC_072475.1, read as the reverse complement.
AGCTCCTAGAAGAGTCTCTAGCAAGTAAATTGAACTTTTGCATGTCCCTTTGTAAAGGCATATTTCATCTTGAGAACTAGAAAGTTTATCTTGCTTTGGCTTTCTATTATGATTTTTTTATTTTTAAAGATAAATTGTTCATTTTTATGCATTTGCAATTATGTGTAATGTTTTTAATATTGTATGTATTTTCCTGAAGCTCATTTTAAAATTATGCTTTTTAATTTATTCATGTTGATTCACATAGCTCTAGTTATTCATTTTCATTGCTGTATAGTATGTCATTCTCTGATTGAGTTTAATTTCTCTCTCCATTCTCTTATATGGACACTTTGGTTATTTTCATTATTTTATGTACTAGATAATATTTATATGAATATATTGGATCATATACAGGTTATCTCCTAAATCTTAGCCAATATGTATGTTGTGATAAAAAGTAAAATGAGATGTTACAGAAAACTTTTCTGCATATTTTGTAGGAGAGATATTAATACAGACAGTACTATGATTAAGTATATCTCAAACATCCTAGGAATGAAATTGCTGAGTTTTGTGGTTGACATCTCTTCAGAAATATTAGATAAATCAAATTTATCTTCAAAATGGTTCTACTATTTATATTCACAATAGCAGAGTATGACTGGGTTATCACACTGCATCTTCACATTTACTTAGAGTTTACAGGTTATAAAACAATTTTGGTAATCTGGTGAGAATGAAATTGTATCACCTTGAAGATTTAACTTAGATGATCTTAATTTCCAAAACAAATTGAGCTTTTTTTCCCTTTCAATTTGTCTCTTTTTCTGTAAAAGTTTTATTTTTTTTTTCTTTTCTGATTTTACTTGGGGATTTATCCCTTCTTAAAGAACTTTGTTTATATATTCTGAATGTCAATACTCTATTAGTTATAGTTGTTGCAGCTATCTTTTCTCACTCTTAATTCTTATTTGATGACCTCTGATGTATAACTTCTTAAGTATAATATAGTTGAATATATAGTTATTTTTCTGTGCTTTCTGTATCTTATATAAAAAAATCCTTCTGTATTCTGAGGTCAAAAATATATTTCACTTAAATGTTTTACATTTATATTTTTCATATGTAATAATTTATTCCATCTACAATTCAACTTTGATATGATATAAATTCCCTCCCCCACCCAAATTGTAACAGACTAGACAAGCAATATCTGTTTTCTCATTCATTTTATAAGACCATTTTCCTATAGGTGTATGTTTCTTTTGGTGCTCTCTTCCATTATTTTACTTGCCTCTGTCCTTGGTATTGTGAGGTGGACAATCTGCATTACCATGTGTGGCCCCTTTTTCAAAAGAAATACTTAAAAATTTTACCATCCAGCCCGGCTGATGCGGCTCAGTGACTGAGTGTCGACCTATGAACCAGGAGGTCACAGTTCGATTTCCAGTCAGGGCATATGCCCAGGTTGCGGGCTCCATCCCCAGTGTGAGCCATGCAGGAGGAAGCCAATCAATGATTCTCTCTTATTATTGATGTTTCTCTCTCTCTCCCTTTCCCTTCCGCTTTGAAATTAATAAAAATATATTTAAAAATAATTTTGCCGTACAGTATAATGTTCCTTACAGAATTTTGCTAGATCTCTTTTATTAAGACTTTGTATTCTTGGATTTCTTATCATTTTATCACTACATCTATTTTACCTAAACATTATGTTTATATTGAAATGATCAAATATGCTGTCCTCCTTAACCTGAGAATGTGATAAATTATATTAAATGTTTTTGTAATATTAAAATAAACTTTTATTTTAAAAAAACAATATGGCCAATATGTATTATTATTATTATTTAGGCTTCAGTAAAATGTTTTTATTAATATTTTTAAGATTATTGCATCTAAAATATTTAAATTTTTATTAGTGTTTTTTCTTTGACTCATACATTGCTTATAGTATTTTTTTAAATGTCCAAATGTTTTATTGTTTAATTATGCTTTTAATATATATTTCTAACTTAATTCCATAATGATCAGAAATATCCTATATAATAGAAGCCTAATATGCTAAGTGTCCGGTCGTCCAGTTGTCCATTCAACCAATCAAAGTATAATATGCTAATGATATGCTAAGGCTGCTCAACCGCTTGCTATGATGCACACTTACCACCAGGAGGTAGACAGTCGACGAGTCGACCAGTTGCTATGATGTATAGTGACCACTAGGGGGCAGACAGTTGACTGGTTGACCAGTCCCTATGATGTGCACTCACCATCAGGGGGCTGATGCTCTGACTGGTAGGTTAGCCTGCTGTTGGGGTCCAGCCAATCAGGACTGAGTGAGATGGGCCAGACATGCCCTGGAGCCCTCCTGAGGTCCCTCCCTGGCTGGCCAACCTCCCATGTTCCTCCCTGGCCCTGATCATGCACCAGTGGGGTTCCTTGGCCTGGCCTGTGCCCTCTCTCAATCCAGGACCCCTCGGGGGATATTGGAGAATGGGTTTCAGCCCGATCCCACAGGCCAGGCCGAGGGACCCCACAGGTTCATGAATTCATGCACCGGCCTCTAGTAAACTATAAGACACTATATTTTTAAACTTATGGAGACTTGCTTTATGAAAAAGCCCTGGGAAATGTTTATTAAAAAGCTCTATTGATGCTGGGAAAGAATATGCATTATTCACTTTCAGGGAACAGGGTTCTATATATGTCCATTCAAAAAAGCTTGTTTAGTGCAATGTTCAAAAAATGTAATACTTTGTCAATGGGAGTCATGGCAAAGCATTTATAAACCGTATGGCACATATGACCAATCAGAATAGGTATAAGCTATAAAGAACTGGTGCATACAGGCAGATGGTCATACTTGATAAGTGATATATTGTCTGCTCGACCCTTTAAGAGACATGTGTTAATAGTCTTACTATTATAATTGATTTCACAGTAATTTTTTGAATTCTTAGACTATATTCTCTCGTGTTAGTTGTATATGCATTTAGAAATGTGATAACTTCCCAGAGATTAATTTTTTTTTAACTATCATGATTTGGTGATTCATTTAATCTTTAATAATGGGCCTCTCTGTCTATGGGGGTTTTTATCCTCAAGTTGGGTATCTGGAGCATCTCTACAGGCACATCTCAGGGCAGCAAGAAAGTGAGAATGTAAGTTACAAGAACTCCTGTTTATTTGCTTAGAAATAGCCCAGTGTCAATTTATCTGCGAGTTACAAGGTCAGCCAGAATAAAAATATAGAGAAATAAATTCTATCTCTCTTTTTAAAAAAGTTTTTATTAATTTTAGAGAGAGAGAGGAAGGTAGAGGGAGAGAGAAACATTGATGAGAGAAAACCATTAATCAGGTCTCTCCTGCACACCCCGCTACTGGGGATCCAGCCTGAATCCCAGGGAATCAAACCGGAGACCTCTCAGTGCACAGGACAATGCTCAGCTAACTGAGCCACACTGCCCAGGGCAAGAAAAACACTCTATCTCTTGATGGTTAGAAATGAAAGAGTCCTAGCTGGTTTAACTCAGTGGATATAGTGTTGGCCCTCACACTGAAGGTTTCCGGGTTTGATTCCAGTCAAGGGCGCATGCCTCGGGTGTGTGCGGGAGGCAACCAATTGATGTGTCTCTCTCATATTGATGATTCTCTCTATGTCTCTCCTCCCTGCTTCCACTCTCTAAAAAAGAAATGAAAAGAATCTGCGGACATTTTTAATCCTCCACAAACTCTATTTATTGTAATTTTGGGTGTACTTTCACTGTCATATTTTAAGCTTTATACTTACCCTGCTTTATTATTTTAATTTCTTATATTATTTGGATTAATTCAATACTTCTTTTTTAAAATATATTTTAATGATTTTTTTACAGAGAGGAAGAGAGAGGGATAGAGAGTCAGAAACATTGATGGAAGATGCCAGCCTGGTTACCCTTAACTGCCCTCTCCTGCAGGGTTGATCACCTCCAACTGCCCTCCCTTGCAGGCCTGGTCCTTCTCAACTGCCCTCCCTTGCAGGCCGGGTGCCTCCCAACTGCCCTCTCCTGCTGGCCATCTTGTGGTGGCCATCTTGTGTCCACATGGGGACAGGATCTTTGACAACATGGGGGCAGCCATATTGTGTATTGGAGTGATGGTCAATCTGCATATTACTCTTTTATTAGATAGGATAGAGGCCTGGTGCACGGGTGGGGGCCAGCTGGTTTGCCCTGAAGGGCGTCCCAGATCAGGTGGGGGTTCCCTTGGGGTGTGGGAAGGGAACCCCCTGTGGTGGTTTGCAACGCAAGTGGAGGCCCTGGCAACGCAAGCAGAGGCCCTGGTATCTGGAATTTATTTTCCTTCTACAATTGAAACTTTGTAGCCTGGAGCAGAGCCAAGCCTGGGGCTCCCTCCAAGGCCGGTAGCCATTTGTGTTGGGGTTATAATTGAAACTTTGTTGCCTTAAGTGGGTGGGCCCGGCCAGGGTGTGCAGAAAGCTTTGCTTCCCCTGTTGCCAGCGGCAACCCTGGCCTGCTCTCTCAAGCTCCATTCTGCCGCCATTTGTTTGAATTTGTTTACCTTCTATAATTGAAACTTTGTAGCTTGAGTGGAGGCTTAGGCCTGGCAAGGGCAGGCAGAAAGCTTGGCTTCCTCTGTTACCTAGGAAACCTTGCTCTCTGTAGCTGTAGCCATCTTGGTTTGGGTTAATTTGCATACTTGCTCTGATTGGATGGTGGGCGTGGCTTTGTGGGTGTGTCAGAGGTATGGTCAATTTGCATATTTGTCTATTATTAGATAGGATGACTTTATGTAAAAAAAATGTTTAAATGTATCACCATATTTTTGCACACTTTTTTAAATTTCCTATTTTTACTAGATTCATGTTCAACTTAAAATAACTCATTTAGCTCTTATTTTTTTATCTGCTGACAATAAGATTCCTTCTGGTTCTCTGGTTAACATGAAACATTTTTTGTTTTTATTTGCCTTGTTCTTGAAGCTTAGCTAGTTACTTAAATTGGGATGGCAGTTATTTTCTCTGTTGTCACCTGGAGCACCGTGAGATGAAGAAGATCATAGTGGTTAAGAGCTTAGATACTGGTGCCAAATTTTGCAGGCTCAAATCTAACTTTCACTTCTTAGGACCTGAAGAAACTTGCATAAATTATGGAAACTTTTCATCATTCAATTTCTTCATCTGTAAAATGAGTATTATATTGATAATACCTATCTCATAAGATTAACTGAATGAACCTTATTATTTACAAAGTACCTTACATATTTTAAACACTAATACCGCTGGCATTTATTATTTTCTACATGCTTTTAAAAAGCATGATTTTTCTGGCCTGCCTTAAATATTAGAGATCTTTATCTTTGCTTTCACATTATAAGTGGTCTAATTTAATTTATTTTTTTATACTTAGATTACACTATGATTTTTGAATATCATGATTCCTGTCTTTCACAAATGTAGAATTCTCAGTTGGTATTATTTTAAACATTTCTTTCTCTTTTTTTCTCTGATGTTACATGTGAAACTCTAATTTAGCTTCTGGTTGTCATTCTTATTTTGTGCTTCAGGTCTCTTAGGCTCACATGGATTTTCCCTACTCCCTTCTGGTCTTTCTGTGCTACACTCTGTATCATTTTTAAATACAAGTTTTCCAAATCACTATACATTTCTTCAGAAATATATGTTGTTTATGTCTCATCTACTAAATGTTTAATTTCATTAATCATATTTCTTATTCTTAAAATTTTTTAGTTAATTTTAAAATTTGCCTAATCAGTGTTCTTTGTATACTTTCATCAAGTGCATTCCTATGTCTTTAAGGTTTCACGCACTGGTGTTTTATATTCTGCATATGATGATGCATCTAATAACTGAAGTTTTGGAAAATTCTAATTTTTAATTTTTTTTTTTCTGACTCCCATTTATGTTCAATTGTTTTCCTTTAGTTTTGAGTAGTTCTTGGTAATTAACTCATATTTGGCTGCACTTGATCTGTGGGACTCCAGAGACAGGGATTAAATTAAAGGTACTTTTTTCCAGGGCAATTTGCAACAGCTTCTTCCTGGATCTGGGTGTTGTTAAAAAGCCGAGGCAAGCTTACTTTAATTTAATACATATGTATTTTATAAGTATATATTTTATCTTTTGAGCCAAGTGAGGTAAGTTCATAATTAAAAATCCTCATGTACAAATATATTTTCTCTGTTGTGTTATTATTATTATCTAATTTGAATCATGGCTGACCTGCGGTGGTTGTGTAAAGATAGATAAAATGTGACTATTAAGAGAAAATTATAAGAAAATGGCTTATAGGCTCAATAACACACAGGAAATTTAAAGATTGTTTAAATACACCTCATCAAATGTTTCAGAATTTTATTATTATTACTATGGACTATAAAGGCAATGTAAACAAAAGAAAAACATTATAATGATTAAATAAAATTAAAAGATGGCTATCATTAGGGGAAAGAGCAATTTTTCAAAAGTTAAAAATTACACCAAAGGTAGATGCCCAAAAGGAAACCCAATAATGCATTAACTTATGCAAAAACAGCAATTAAATGCATGACAAACAGATACCTTTCAAATGATATTGAACTTTTAATTAGGGATAATTCTTTCAGTGTATCAATATAGATATCAATCAATTCAGTACAATTACTAGAAAATGAATACAAAATATAACAGATGAAAAAGTCGACTTTGTCAATCTGTAGTGTGAGCAATATTCTCAATTTTCTTTGGGAAATAAAACAATTCAAAAAAATATATTTTTTTTCCTAATTTTCCTCCTGTATCATTGTGTTTTCATTGCTTTGTCAAACTGACTCAATCCTTCTATTCTCTGTACTATAATCCATCCTCCATATTCCAGTCAGACTCACATTTCTAAAATACAATACTAAATGTCTCACACATATTGCCTATATGACAAAAAACATATTGCTTAGCATGGCATTCACAGTTGGGCACAGCCTCATTTTACTTCTTTATGCCTTTCATTTCTGTGATACATGTAACCCTGCAGGCAACCTGCATTTCTCTTAACTCCCCAAGCACACATATACTGCACTGCTCTGTGAGTTTGTTCACCCTCACAATCACCTTGCATTTCGCCCATTTCCTCAGAGTAGCTCTACTCCTCATTCTTTCAAAACACAGACTAATTATGCTCTTCTCTATGAAGAATTCCATTATGACTTTCCAGGCATAATGAATTGTTTCTTCTCATTTCTTTCACAGCTCTTTATATAAACTAAACATATTATACTATATTATATCACATTATTTTATTTATTTACAGTTAGTCACTCTCTCCTGTTAGTGAACAAAAATAAAGCTTAGTTATATTCATATTCTCAGAATCTATCACAAATCTTGGATTCACTGGAGGTTGAATGAAAGAATGAATGCAGACAATCAATGAATCTTCAAATCCCAGAAGTGGCAGATAATAGATACAATATTCTTTGAAGATACATATTAAACATATAATTGTTAAAGTGAGAACCCTTTGAATACAAACTGAGGAATAAGGGGAGTTAATAATATTGGAAGAGATACCCTGTTGTCCATATTTTTATTTAATTGGTCACCCATTTTGAACTAAAACACCTCAAAACATAGTCCATTCTTTTCAATGGAGTAGAGTATAAGCTTTCTACAGCAAAAGAGTATGAAATACTGTGACAAAGAAACAGAATAGTCTAAAACAGAACATTTAGATTAGAGGCAGAACTGTAGTATCACTCTGCCAATCCTTGTTAAAAAGCAAAGTGGATAGTTTTAATAATTGAGTGATAGTGTGCTGATTGTGGGGGAAGGGAATGATTGGAGGTGGAAGAGGATATGGGGGAATAGAAAGTGATGGAAAAAATAAAGTAGAGAAAAAATAAAATAGAAAAATAACAAAAGAACAATAAAATTATAATAAAATAAAGATTTTCTATTATTTTTCTAGAAAGCTATAATTTCAAAGTAGACTAATTATTGAGCAATATAACATTACAGGACAGAATTTTAAAGACTAGAACAGAGCTTTAAAAAATTCACAAAGAGATCAGACTATAGAAACTCCTTCAGCCATGTTAATGAAGATTTATTACCACTACTTTTATTGGGAAGTGCCAGAAATTGCTAATAAAACAAGCTAGTATATCTGGGTGAAATCACAAGTGTCTACAAAGGTGGTATCTTTTTGTGAATTAAGGTCTTCACAAGTTGGTGCCATTTTGGTATATTTAATGCTCTGAAATTCTTGTTTTTCCACTTTGCTGAGTCAGCATACCCGAATCCAGGCAATTCCAGTTCAACCAATCGTTAAACTATGATGTATAAAAACACATTAATCATAGGTGGGACAGAACTTAATTTCTTTCCTCTTACAAATCAAGAATTCAGTTTCTGCTCTTTACAGTTAGGGACAGGAAGTTCTCTCGAAAAATGTTCTTCAGGCAGGAGCTCTGTTGGTTCTGAGGATAGGATTACATGTTTTGGGGCCATAGGCTGGCTGCTCTTTTGAGACCCCTTGTAATTCAGTGTTGTGAATGGTGGGGAAAGTTTTGCAGGGAGGCCCCAGGGCCTTCTGGAGCAGACAGGACTAATATCTTGATACCAGTTTAGGGAAATCTATTTAAGCAAACTTAGTGGCCCAAATTTCACTGATGGGAAATACTTAAGAGCCTAGTGTTTGTGCTGAAGTGACCAAAGTCATCTCCTGAGTGGTTAAAATAGCTGCACTAGTTACAATCAGAATCCCAATTTACTTATTTATGAAAAATATAATTTCTTAATAAATAAAACTCTGTAAAACCATAAAATGCTTTTTTGTAGATAACCTAGAAGCTCATCAGCAGAAGTTTTCTTGGTGAGTATGGAAAGAGACATAAAGTACATATGACTCAAATGTTTAATGGCACTGGATGGGGAGAACTGCTACATATGCCCCCTGTTCCCATTGCTCTGAGAGTGTTACCGGACAGCTTCCACTCAGGGTCTGGCCCTGCCCCAGCACCACAGGGACCTTTCATGTGTCAGGCAACCTCCAGGCTCTTGACTTGTGCAGGAACAAGTTCAACACAGGAGTCCAGGTGAAAGTGAGAGTACGTTGATTAAAGCTTGGAATAGTGAGGCAAAAGAAGGGCCCCTGGAGACAGGATCAGGGGGTAAGACTGGGATGAGCCCCTGCTGGCCATTGCTCCCCTGTGTGCAGGTCTGGTGAGGACCCTTAGAGCTCAGGATAGGAGAAGCAAAGTACATTGAAGAAAGGGCAGGAACCTGATCAAAGAAGAGTCCGTGCTGGGGTTCTTTGTCCTGAGGGTTTTATCTATAGGCAGAACTTTGAGGGAAGGTCCTAAGGAGGATCTCAACAGGATATTAGCTTTCAGGGTGTGTCATTTAGTATGCTGATCTATTACAATGAGCATACAATGGAGTTGGGGTCATTCTCTGATTAGTTTCACCTCTAACTTAGATTAGTCTGGCTTTAGCTGTTGATTTTGCTTGGTTGGTTGGTTTGGTTTGGTATCTATCTTCCTGATGAAGGTGATTTAAACCACCTGCTCTTAGATATCTTTGGTTAGGGAGGATACAGTTTTGAGATTTATAAACTGGCTATTAATTGCTCAGCTATTCCAGCCATTTGTTTAGCCATTTGTCTCACTTTCTTCATTCAACTTGCCAGGGAATTTTTCTAATTTCTTACTAACCTGTTTCTAAAGGACTGCTCCCACTCTGGGCCAGGCTTGGAGGAGCCCAGGTAGGCAATAGCTGCATCTTTTTATTGTCATTATAGATTACACTGTGCTAATGAATGTACATCCATACAGTAGTTATTAAGTTTTTTTGGTCCCTGGACCCCATTATATTTATTGTGGACCTCAAAGAAGTCTTGTTTTATATGGGTTATACCTATCAATATTACTGTATTAGAAATAAAACGGGAAGTTTCACATATTTATTTATTTAAAACTAGAGGCCCGGAGCACAAAATTCGTGCATGGGGGAGGGGGTCCCCTCAGCCCAGCCTGCACCCTCTCCAATCCCGACATCCCTCTCACAAGCCTGGATCACTGGCTCCTAAACGCTCATCTGCCTGCCTGCCTGATTGCCCCTAACCACCTCTGCCTGCCAGCCTGATCACCCCTAACTGCCCCCCAACGCCAGCCTAGTCACCCCTTACTGCCCCCCTGCCAGCCTAATTGCCCTCAACTGTCCCCCATGCTGGCCTGGTTGCCCCCAACTGCCCCCCCGCCCCACCGGCCTGGTCACCCTCCAACAGCCCCCTCTGCTGGCCTGGTCGTCCCCAATTGCCTGCCCCCTCTGGCCTGGTCACCCCTGTTCAGTCATTTGGTCATCCCTCGCTAACCCCCCTGCCAGCCTGGTTGTCCACTCAGCCTGCTTATTCAGTAGTTTGGTCGTCCCTCAGGCTGGCCCTGGGTGGCTGGGCAGCTGCCATCCAAGGCTTGCCTGCACCCCGGGCTGGCCCTGGGCAGCTGGGGGCTGAGGGGACTGGGCACTGCCATCTTGTGGCTGTGGGCTTTGACATCTTTGAGGGCATGGCAAGTCAATTAGCATATTCCCTCGTTGGCTGTGGGCACCATCATCTTTGTGAGGGCATGATGGTCAATTAGCATATTCTTTCTTTATTAGATAGGATGAGTGATAAACCATTAAATGTTAATATAAATAACTTTTTTATGAAAAACTAGAGGCCCGGTGCACAAAATTTATGCATGGGGTGGGGGGTGTCCCTCAGCCCAGCCTGTACCCTCTCCAATCTGGGACCACCTCGAAGGATGTCCTACTGCTGGTTTACAGGGATCGGGCTTAAACCGGCATTCAGACATCCCTCTCGCAATCCAGGACTTCTGGCTTCTAACCGCTCACCTGCCTGCCTGCCTGATTGCCCCTAACCACTCTGCATGCTGGCCTGCTTACCCCCAACAACCCCCGCCGCTGGCTTGATCACCCCCAACTGCACTCCCCTGCTGGCCTGCTCGCCCCCACCTTTCCTCTCCACTGGCCTGCTTGCCCCCAACTGCCCCCCTGCTGGCCTGCTCACTCAAAACTGCACCCCCTGCTATCCTGATCACCTCCAACTGACCCCCACTGACAGCGTGCTCACTCCCAACTGGCCCCCCTGCTGGTCTGCTTACCCCCAATGGCCCCGCCCCCCACCAACCTGATCACCCACAACTGCCGTCCCATCCTGGCCTGATCACCCACAACTGCCCTTCCCTCTTGGCCTCTAACCGCCTCTATCTCGGCCCCGCCACCATGGCTTTGTCCAGAAGAACATCCGGAAGGTCTCCTGGAAGGTCTCCCAGTCTAATTAGCACATTACCCTTTTATTAGTATAGATAGAGGCCTGGTGTACGGGTGGGGGCCAGCTGGTTTGCCCTGAAGGGTGTCCCGGATCTGGGTGGGGGTTCCCTTGGGGCGTGGGGCAGCCTGGGCGAGGGGCCTGTGGTGGTTTTCAGGCTGGCTATGCCCCTATGGGGTGAGGATCCCTGCTGGGGGGGGCCAACCTGGGTGAGGGGCAGAGGGCTGTTTTCAAGCTGGCCACAGCCCCTTCAGGGTGGGGGTTCCTGCTGGGGTGCCTGGCCATCCTGGGTGAGGGGTTGAGCACTGTTTTCAAGCTGGCCACAGCCCCTTCAGGGTGGGGGTTCCTGCTGGGGTGCCTGGCCAGCCTGGGTGAGGGGCTGAGGGCCGTTTTCAGGCTGGCCATGCTCCCCGGCGATCCAGGCTCCCAGTCCCTCCTTTTCTTTTTTTTTTTCAGCACCTCCTTGAGCGGAGGCCAGGGCCAGCTGGAAGCAGGTATCTGGGATTTATTTATTTTATATAATTGAAACTTTGTAGCCTTGAGCGGAGGCCAGGGCCAGCCAGGGCAGGTGGGAAGCTTGGCTTCCTCCATCGCTGGGGGCAACCCAAGCCTCCTGCTCGCTCCAGCTCCATGGCCACCACCATCTTTGTTGGGTTAATTTGTATACTTGCTCCTGATTGGCTGGTGGGTGTAGCGGAGTGATGGTCAATTTGCATGTTTCTCTCTCTTTTTTTTTAATATTAAATTTATTGGGAGGACATTGGCTAATAACATTATATAAGTTCCAGGTGTACAATTGTGTAATAAAACATCTGTTTATTGCAGTGTGTCCTCACCACCCAGTCTAGTCTCCCTTTGTCACCATATATTTGTCCCCCTTTATCCTCTCCCTCCTCCCCCCACCCCTACTCCCTTCTGGTAGCCACTCTTCTTCAACCTTATCTTTTAAACTTTAGCATTTGTAATTGTCCTATTATTCTGCCAATATGAGATCTTTTTTTTTAAAATTTCTTTATTGATTAAGGTATCACATATTTGCCCTCATCCCCCCATTCCCATCCCACACCCCTCCCCACGCATTCCCCCACCCCCCTGTTGTCCTTAACCACTGGTTAGGCTCATATGCATGCACACAAGTCCTTTGGTTGATCTCTCCCCTTTACCCCCACCCTCCCCTACCCTCCCTCTGAGGCCCGACAGTCTGATCCATGACTCCTTGTTTCTGGGTCTGTTCTTGTTCATCAGGCTATGTTGTTCATTATTTCCCCTAGATGAGTGAGATCATGTGCTATTAGAAATACACTTATAAGAACCGAAAATGAGAAAAGCAATAATGGTTATGCTGACAGGCAAATGAATCAGTCTGTAGTGAGTTTCTTTCTGGGCCAACAGTTCTTTTGAGACCCAATTTCAATGTCAAACAGTTCCTTATGTGTACATGTCAGCAATGACATTTCAGTTCTGGATGGTGGACAAATGGTGGTAATGCAGGTCTGACTCTCTCTGGTTTGGTCCTGGGCAACCTGTAGTGACGCACAGCTGCTAACTGCTAGTATGGCAAGGCGACGTCGGCGTCTTCCATCTCTGGAATGCTTCTCTTCTGTCTTCATGGCTGGAGTAGTCCTGTCGATTCCTCTCTGTTGCTGGAATCCACATGGTCTCGGAGTTGTTTTCTGAAAATATACAATCATATTCTCGATCAAAAGTAAATAAAGGAATATTTTCTATAAATTTGACTTGGGATCCTATTTCATTTTTTGTCCAAATGATTTTCCTCTGGCTTGTTTTGACCCCTTGTGTGTTTTTCATGGGTGTCTTGCTTTCAGCCTTACAATTAATTTTCTAAAGTATTAATTTTCTAGATGAAATTTACTTACAGGATATTTTCCCTTACATGATATTCTTCTACTATGCCCCACTTTCTTGATTTAAATATTAGGAGGCTTTTGAAAATTTTATAATGTAGTCTTGATGACTTTTAAATTTTAATTTTTTGCACTATAATATACTGTTTTAGGTTCATTACATGGTGCGCAATTTTATCATGAGATGAACTACCAATAAAAATTTTAGTTAACACTTTAGGAACACCTTTTTGTCCAGTACCATTAATTTTTCTAGCATATTCGCTTGTTTCAACTAGCCAATTTAAATTTGCCTGAAAACTTGACTATTTTACTGTCAAATTTATTACTCTAACAACAATCTTATTTTACCCTGTAAATATTAGTGGAAAGGATTATTTGCCTTCTTGAGTAGGTCCTGAGCATTCCTGGTGGTAGGCTGGATTTAGATATCGTAAACCCACTTCCCCACACCATGGGTACAAGACAACTCAAACAATTCTTGTTGGAGTGAGAGGGCAGCTGCTGTCGACCAAGTCTCTGTCAGTCACCTGGGTCCTGATCTGAGCTGGGCATGGGAAGCACGAAGCAGCCATGGGGGCAGGAAACCTCCCTCAGAAGGGGCTAGGGTTCAGGCCCCTGCAATGTTGGGGGGGGTGAGGTTCTGTGCCCCACCTCTGTTGACCCCCAAGTTCTCTCCTGATGGCATCTCTGCGACTGTGCCTGTCTTAGGTTGTTCCTTCCCTGAGGAATCTTACCCGTCACTGGCTAACCAGCCATCCTCCAGGGCCAAGCAGGGTGACGTGAGGTTCAGTTTTGTCTCCTTGGTAGCCTATGTCCCCGTGGCCTCCATGCCCAGCACCTGCCTTGGGATCCCCTCGCCTGCTGGCGGGGCACCAACACTAATCAAATATCTTGGGGAACCCGGGTTTCTTCTCCAGGGAGGGCTCAGTTTGCCCCACTGGGCGAGAGACAGATCCATGGCACCAGTCATCACGAGACTTCAACCTGGACATGAACAGAGAGCTCATGCAACACCTGTGAGCAATTGAATTGTGAGAAGAGGGTCTCTCTTGGCCTAAAGGGTAAGAGGGACCAATATAGAATGCTCAGGTGCCTTCACAGGAGGCCCTCTATACAATGAAAGGGATTAAATTGTTACATGTCCTTTTTAAATTGCTGCCAGACATTCAAAGAATTAGTTTGTAAGTTTGCTTGGGATAATTGTATATTATGCTGTTGTAATTCTAAAATATCAAGAGATGTGTTACGTTTGTCTCCAAACACCAAACAGATGATTTAAAAAAATTTTTTTTAAAATTTTTTAAATTATTTTATTTTATTTTTATTTTTATTTATTTTATTTTATTTTTTATCCCCAAGGGTGCGAGGAACTATTATAAATACTGGGGGTGATCCAAATCTGGGAAAAATTTTAATGACAGTGTAGAATAATATCATGTAAGGATATTCTTTGTTCTAGTCCATGGCAATTCCCTTTCAAACTGGCTGTCCATTTCTTTTTATATAGACAAGGTCTTATTTACATTTTCTGCACCTCTACTGGGGGCAAGTAGTGATAGTAGTGACACCCTTTCTTTGGTGTCCTCACAAGCCAGAAACCTCTCTTTAATTGTACATCCAAAGGGGCATTGTTTTGATTTTGTGTCATACAAAAGGGAAGCTGGGTAAAGACCCCTGTGTATTTATACTTTCTTGCCCCACCCATGGACCTCTTGGATGACCAAGGTGTTTGGTATTATTGGTGACAACATTAGTCAGGGGATCAGCCCACGTAAGGGGTCTTACCCATAAAGGGTCAGGAGCATAAGTCCAAAATACTTACCCTCTTGTCCCAGGTAAAATTACCGTACATCTGATGATTGCTAGCGTGGCTAGAAAGGCGTTCTCAGGCATTCTTGGGTTTCTGGTTACCTCACAATTTCTTCTCTGAGGTTTGACGTTCTGATTGATATTTCTCTGTTTCTGGATCTATTTTTTTTCCCCCATCAGTTTATGTTGTTCATTATATTCCACAAATGAGTGAGATTATGTGATATTTATCTTTCTCTGCCTGGCTTATTTCAATAAGCATAATGTTCTCCATCTCCATCCATATTGTTGCAAATGGTAAGAGCTCCTTCTTTTTTACCGCAGTGTAGTATTCCATTGTGTAGATGTACCACAGTTTTTTTAATCCACTCATCTGCTGATGGGCACTTAGGCTTTTTTCCAAATCTTAGCTATGGTGAATTGTGCTTCTATGAACATAGGGATGCATATATCCTTTCTGATTGATGTTTCCAGTTTCTTGGGATATATTCCTAGAAGTGGGATCACTGGGTCAAATGGGAGTTCTATTTTTAGTTTTTTAAGGAAACTCCATACTGTTCTCCACAGTGGCTGTACCAGTCTGCATTACTACCAGCAGTGCATGAGGGTTCCTTTTTCTCCAAATCCTCACCAGCACTTGTCATTTGTTGACTTGTTGATAATGGCCATTCTGACAGGTGTGAGATGGTACCTCATTGTTGTTTTGATTTGCATCTCTCTAATGATTAGTGATTTAGAGCAGGTTTTCATATGTCTCTTGGCCTTCCTTCTGTCTTCTTTAGAAAAGTGTCTATTTAGATCAGTTGCCCATTTTTTGATTGGGTTATTTATCTTCTTTTTGTTAAGCTGCATGAGTTCCCTGTAAATGTTGGAGATTAAACCCTTATTGTTGACATCTTTGGCAAATATGTTCTCCCATGCAGTGGGATTTCTTGTTGTTTTATTGATTGTTTCTGTTGCTGTGCAAAAGCTTTTTATTTTGATGTAGTCCCATTTGTTTATTTTCTCTTTAGCTTCCATTGCCCTAGGAGCAGTATCAGTGAAGTTCTTTTGGCATATGTCAGAGATTTTTCTGCCTGTAGATCCCTCTAGTATTTTTATGGTTTCCTGTCTTATGTTTAAGTCCTTGATCCATTTTGAGTTTATTTTTGTGTATGGTGTAAGTTGGTGGTCTAGTTTCATTTTTTGGCATGTATCTGTCCAATTTTCCCAACACCATTTATTGAAGAGACTGTCTTGACTCCATTGTATGTTCATGTCTCTTTTGTCAAATATTAATTGAGCATAGTGATTTAGATCGATTTCTGGGTTCTCTATTCTATTCCATTGATCTATATGTCTGCTCTTGTGCCAATACCAGGCACTTTTGAGAACAGTGGCTTTGTAATATAGCTTGAAATCTGGTATTGAGATCCCTCCTACTTTGTTCTTCTTTCTCAGGATTGCTGTAGCTATTCAGGGTCTTTTTTTTTTTCCAGATGAATTTTTGGAAAGTTCGTTCTAGGTCTGTGAAGTATGCCGTTGGTATTTTAATGGGAAGTGCATTGAAATTATAGATTGCTTTGGGTAGTATGGACATTTTGATGATGTTGATTCTACCAATCCATGAACATGGTATATTCTTCCATCTGTTTATGTCTTCCTCTATCTTTTTTTTTCAGTGTTGTGTAGTTTTATGCGTATAGGTCTTTTACCTCCTTAGTTAAGTTTATTCCTAGGTATCTTAATTTTTTTGGTGCGATGGTAAAAGGGATTGCTTTTTTAGTCTCTCTTTCTGTAAGTTCATTATTGGTGTATAGAAATGCCATAGATTTCTTAGCATTTATTTTGTATCCTGCTACTCTGCCGAATTAATTTATTAAGTCTAATAATTTTTTGATGGAGTCTTTAGGGATTTCTATGTACAGTATTATGTCATCTGCAAATAAGGACAGTTTTACTTCTTCTTTTCCAATTTGGATGTCTTTTATTTCTTCTTCTTGTCTGATTGCAATGGCTAGTATTTCCAACACTATGTTGAACAGGAGTGGTGAGAGTGGGCATCCCTGTCTTGTTCCTGTTCTTAGGGGAAATGGTTTTAGTTTTTGCCCACTGAGTATGATGTTTGCTGTGGGTTTATCATATATGGCTTTTATTATGTTGAAGTATGATCCTTCTATTCCCATCTTGCTGAGAGTTTTTAACAAAAAGGGTGTTGGATTTTGTCAAATGCTTTTTCTGCATCAATTGATATGACTATATGGTTTTTATCTCTCAATTTGTTTATGTGATGTATCACGTTTATTGACTTGCGAATATTGTACCATCCTTGCATCCCAGGAATAAATCCTACTTGGTCGTGGTGTATGATCTTTCTGATGAACTGCTGGATTCGATTTGCTAGAATTTTGTTGAGGATTTTGGCATCTATGTTCATGAGGGATATTGGCCTGTAATTCTTTTTCATTGTGTTATCTTTATCTGGTTTTGATATTAGGGTGATGCTGGCTTCATAGAAGGAGCTTGGAAGTGTTCCTTCTTGAATTTTTTGGAATAGTCTGAGGAGGATATGTTTTAGCTCTTCCTTGAATGTTTTGTAAAACTCCCCTATGAAGCAGTCTGGCCCTGGGCTTTTGTTTGCTGGAAGCTTTTTGATGACTGCTTCAATTTCTTCCACAGTTATCAGCCTATTGAGATTTTTAGTCTCTTCCTGAGTAAGTTTTGGAAGGTTGTGTTTTTCTAGGAATGTGTCCATTTCGTCCAGGTTGTCTATTTTGTTGGAATAGAGTTGTTCACAGTATTTTTTGACAATCCTTTGTATTTCTGTGGGGTGTGTTGTTATTTCACCTCTCTCATTTCTGATTTTGTTTATTTGGGTCCTCTCTCTTTGCTTCTTGGTGAGCCTGGCTAGAGGTTCATCAATCTTGTTTATCCTTTCAAAGAACCAGCTCTTGGTTTTGTTGATCTTGTGTATTGTTTTTTTGGTCTCTATGTCATTCATTTCTGCTCTGATCTTTATTATTTCCTTTCTTCTGCTCACTGTGGGCTTTTCTTGTTGCTCCCTTTCTAATTCTTTGAGTTGTTGAGTTAGATGATCTATTACCATTTTTTCTTGTTTTTTGAGGTAGGCCTGTAGAGTTATACACTTCCCTCTCAGGACTGCTTTCATTGTGTCCCATAGGATTTGCAATGTTGTGTTTTTATTGTCATTAGTCTCCAGGATGTTTTTAATTTCTTCTTTGATCTCATTGATAAACCAATCATTGTTTAGTAGCATGCTATTCAGTTTCCAAGTGTTTGAATTTTTTGGAGTATTTTTATTGTAGTTTATTTCTAATATTATGCCATTGTGGTCTGAGAAAATGATTGATATGATTTCAATCTTTTTGAATTTGGGGAGAATTTGCTTGTTACCCAATATGTGGTCTATTTTTGAGAATGTCCCATGTGCACTTGAGAAGAACGTATATTCCATGGCTTTGGGGTGAAATACTCTGAAGATGTCAATTAGGTCCATCTGATCTAGTGTGTCATTTAGAATTGTTGTTTCTTTGCTGATTTTTTGTCCAGAGGATTTATCCATTGATGTCAGTGGTATATTAAAGTCCCCTACTATGATTGTATTGATGTCAATCTCTCCATTGATATCTTCCAGGAGATTTTTTTATGTATTTGGGCACTCCTGTATTGGGTGCATATACGTTTACCAGAGTTATATCTTCTTGCTGGATTGCTCCCTTTAGTATTATGTAGTGGTCTTCCTTATCTCTTATTATGACCTTTACTTTGAGGTCTATTTTATCTGATATAAGTATCGCGACCCCAGCTTTTTTCTCATTTCCATTTGCCTGAAAAATGTTTTTCCATCTCTTCACTCTCAGTCTGTGTGTGTCTTTTGCTCTAAGATGGGTCTCTTGTAGACAGCAAATATATGGGTCATGTTTTCTTATTATTAGTGTAGATAGCTCTTTTATAAAAGGCACTGCTTTATATTTTTGCAACTCTCTTTTCTGTTTTGCTAAATAGAAGACAGAGAAATTCTCATGTATGGTTTATATTCAGTCATTTGCAATATATTGTTCTGTTTGAAGTATATGAAGAAAATATCTAGCCTCACACAAATCTGTAGTTGCAAAAGAAGGAGTACCTTAAAAGTCTTTTCAGATCGTTGTGGATATTTGATCCTACACAAAATTGGGAAAGTGCTAATATCTTACAGTATTGTTAGCCTAAAATTAAAAGGCCAACATGAGAGTTTATTTAAGATCTGAAAGGATAGCTATTTAAGAAGCATTGATTCAGGCAGAAACCCAAATACTGTTTCTATTAGGACATGAAGGCAAGGGCCGTTATAAGAAAGGGGGATAATCACATATGTAGAAGCAAGGAATTTCTGAGGTTGTTAATAAGTTAAGAAATGAATTTCCTCAGGTGCAAATAAGCTAACATAGCGATGCTATTCTAGAGTGCCTTTATTTTTCAGTCTGTTGTCATACTGTATACTTTTCTGTTAGCTTTGGAAACAGTCATTTGGAATATAATATTGCTCTCACCCCATCCAAAGATTATTTTGCCCAGTTTTCACATTCCAAAGGTTTGAGAAGTAAGACTTATAAGGCAATTCCTCCAAGATGGTAGCTGAATCCCATTTTGAAGTGGCTTTCTTTATATTATTTTCACAGCATGTTGCAAAGTATAATCTGAAACGATATCAATAAACTTGTATTCTGTTACACTGAAATCCAGTGGTCTTGCTTGCACTTAAGATAGTGTTCTAATCATGCAAGATTTTTATTACCATAGACTGATAATTTGTAAACTATTGTTTCACTAAATTTTGCTTTTTTCCCTAATGTTTAGGAAAATCATACATAGAACTATTGTTCTATAAATTACACTTCCTCTGTAAATCTTAATAATAAAAGCCCAGGGTTGTAATGACCCATCACGACCAAACACTGACCATCCAGAAGTCAGCGCTGGGTTGCCATGATGCCTGTCAGGATCGGGGGTGTGGTTGGCCTCCAAACCTCTGGTGGCCATAAGCTTAGGCTGGCCAGCGCCCCAGAGGAGACCCCTGCCAGGATTGGGAGGCATGGACGGCCTCCAAACTGCCAGTGACCCTAGCCCAGGCCTGCCAGCACCCCAGAGGAGACCCTTGCCAGGATTGGCGTCATGGCCGGCCTTCAAACTGTGGCGGCCCCTAGCCCAAGGAGACCTCCTGGCTGAGGACACTCCAGTCTGTTCTTGACCTAGGGCCAGGCTCTCCCTGCGAGGGACTCAGAAGCTGCCAGAGCCCAACTGCCAGTCTCGGGGAGGTGGGAGTGCATCCACTGTCCACCAAAAAGTAGGGCCATCAACCGTTCAGTCTCAGTGCAGGCACAGGTCCGTGGCTCACGGGGTGGAGGCCAGACCAAAACAAAACAGCAGAAACACCCTGCCCACCTGGGCGGGTACTGCTGCAGTCCACGTGGCCTGGGCAGTGTAGAAAGCGTTACCTTCTCCAGGGTCCTGTGCTGGCACCTCCGCCTCGCTCACCCTCAAGCCCCCCTGAGTCCTGACAGCAAAGTGTGTGGGGCATTCTGCAGGAGTTGTGCCGTTCTAGGTGCTTTTGCCCAAAGACACCCTTTGGGACGAATTCAGAGCCACATCTCACTTCCCATGAGACTGGAAGAACCATGTAAAAGGATTTCGACAAAAGTTTTCCACATCTCTGATTATTCTTTTGAATCCATAAAACAACCTTAAAAAAAGCATTTGGGCCACTTAAGAGAGAATGCACTTTCTGGCCAGAGCATGCAGGATTCTTTTGCCCAATAGGTTAAAGGAAGCAGAGCTGGCACAGTGGAATGGCCCTGGTGCCCTATGAGGAGACCGGGGAATGGGGTTGCAGAAATTCCATAAGCCTCTTGCCACCTTCTCCTTTGCAAACCACACCATCCAGATCCACCAGGACTGGAGGCAACTGGGAGTCACAGCCGTGATTTGGGACATGGTAAGCAAATCTTGGGGGGCCTCTGAAAACATCTGCAATTGATTATAAGACTGGTATTTATTTAAAAAGAAATAAAATAACAGCTTTGTTGAGATCTAATTCATATACTGTACATGTCACCTAAAGTGTACAATGAACAGGTTTTTTAAAGTAAATTCAGAGTGGTACAACCATCACCATGCTCAGTTTTTAAATATCTTCATGACCCCATTCCCTCCAAAAAAAACTTGTACCCACTGGAATCACTTTCCTGATCATCTTCCCCAAAATAGATTTCATTTTAAGGGTGGGTAAAGGAAAGTTTAGGGAAGTTAAAATACTGCACAAAGAATATTGTAAAGTGACAAAGCCCAAAGTGAAGATCATGTGTTTTCTTTAAAAAAATTTTTTTTTTAATTTCAGAGAGAAAGGGAGAGGGAGAGAGAGATAGAAACATCAATGATAATAATCACTGATCAGCTGCCTCCCCTACTGGGGATTGAGCCTGCAACCCAGGCATGTGCCCCTGACCAGAATCAAACCCGGGACCCTTCAGTCCACAGGCTGATGCTCTCTCCATTAAGCCAAACCGGCCAGGGCCATGTGTTTTCTTTAAGTTCTGCGTGGTTGTAATGGTCCCCAAATCTATACTAATAAAAGGATAATATGCTAATTAGAGTGGTTGTCTTCCGGACATTTTTCCAGACAAAGCCACAGTGGCTGCAAGGGCTGAGGCTCAGGCAGCCATGGGCAGCTGCGAAGGGCTGAGGCTCAGGCCAGCAGTGGCAGCAGCAGCGGGATAATGGGGGCGGTGCCCCCAGAGGGAGGCCAGACTAGGGGCCAAGGCACAGGCAGTTTGGGGTGATCAGGCCGATAGACGAGGGCAGTTGGGGGCTATCGGGCCAGCAGGGGAGGGCAGTTGGGGGTGAACAGGCCTGCAGGGGAGGGAAAGGTAGGGGCGATCAGGCCAGCAGGCAGAGGGGTGATCAGGCAGGCAGGGGGGCAAGGTAAGGGCCATCAGGCAGGCAGGCAATGGGGTTAGGGGCAATCAGGCAGACAGGCAGGTGAGTGGTTAGGAGCCAGCGGTTCCGGATTGTGAGAGGGATGTCTGACTGCCGGAAGTTGGACATCCCTTGAGTGGTCCCAGATTGGAGAGGGTGCAGACTGGGCTGAGGGGCACCCCCCACCAGTGCACAAATTTCGTGCACTGGGTCTCTAGTACATTAATATTTAAATCATCCTGTGTAAAAACACTCAACTTAAAAAACTAAAATATAAGTAATAAATGAAGAAAAATATTTTTAATATTTATAATAAATAATTAAATATAGAATATAAGAAGTATGACAAAAATATGAAGCAATAGAAAAATAATGCAGTGTGTTGATAGGAGTGTGTTTCTAGAAACTGGAAAGTAATTTAATTTAGAGTAATTTAAAGGACCAAACTTTTTGTCAAGAGGGATTATGTTTTATTTATCATTAGATGCCTAATGGAACTTAGAAGAATGGTATATGTTAGATGCTAAATAAATATTTGTTGAATGTTTAAATAAATGGATGATTAAGTTATGAATTGAATATAAAGATACTTAAAACTGTTTGGAAGTTTATGTAATGCATAACAGATGATGAGGTCTTTTTCTGAACTGTTTCTAGCAGAGCTAAAAAAAAAAAAAAAAAGAACAACACTGTTAGATAAGAATCTGACCTTAAGCCATTCTTATCATCTCATGGATAGATATAGTTTAACTTCTTTGTGTATCGGTTGCTTTGTTCTTGGCAGGGAAGTGATAAGAAATTTTGCTGTCAATAACTTAAAAAGTAGTGCTTCCCAGTTTCTCGGCTATTTGCTTTGTGCTTTGTTTATTGCCTGTGACATGAAAAATATGATATAGTTGATGTTGACTGCTGTCATGAGTTAAACTGCACACTACACTGTGTATTCGGATTTTATTTGCTGTACACCAGGCAGAGGGCAGCAGCTTCTGATCAGTTCTAAGTGAAACAAGTGAAGTGTCCTACTGCTCAGAGTTCCTAACAGGCATTTTGCAAGTTTCAAGTACTTGGATGCTGATAGCACATCCACAAAATAAAACTCTGGGGATGAAGAATTGAGGCTTCATGCTGTTATTTTTCCTATGTTGTGTTTTGCAAGCTCATTTTGCTATATGAGGGTTTCAACTTAGTATATGGTGAAATTCTACTTCTGTATCTCAGACAATGTGCCAAAGTAATGATGCCCACAGGCATCTATCTATAAAAATCAATGTCTAACAGCAAGTGCTATGGGTTGAATTGTGCTCCCTTCAATTCTTCTATTGAAATGCTAACCCCCTGGTATCTTAGAATGTGACCTTATTTGGAAATATGATCTTTACAGGTAATCAAATTAAGATGAGTTCTAATCCAATACAACTGGTGTCCTTATAAAAAGGGGGAAATTTGGAGCTAGACATGCATGGAGTGAGACTGTCCTGTGAAGATAAAAGAAGAGATTATGTGATGCATCTATATCAAAGATGGACAGAAGTTAGCTGTATATCAAGCAGACTCTTTCTCACAGCCCCCAGGAATTATCCTTGCTGACACCTTGATCTCAGACTTCGAGGATCTAAAACTGTGAGATAATAAATGTCTGTTGTTCTAAGCCACCAATTTGCAGTATTTTGTCACTGCAGCCCCAGCAAACTAATACACACAAAAAATGTAATCCTTCTTATTTAATTACTTCTTTACAGCTTCAAAGATTACACTTCCATTTGCAAATAGGAAGCTCATCTAGGGCTTGTTGAAAATTTGGGAGTGTTCAATCCTTTTTAACATGAGCATTGGCATGATGAAATTAGTATTTTGGAGGCTACAGTTAATGAGACTTTGCTAATATTTATTGAAGGTGTATAGATCAAAGTGCTGCAGGAGGAATAAAGGGCTAGATTTCCCAGACGTAAGTGGGAATGAGGTCCTTGCGATATCTTCAGAAAATGAATTTTCTAAGATTCGCATAGAATAAGGTGACCAGATTTTAACATTGGTAAAGTGGGACACCATTGACCGGGGGGTGGGGGTGGGGGTGGGGGTGCAGGTGGGGGGAGGTAGGGAGGTTCTTGATTAAAAATTTGGTCTATATGGAGCAACAAAAATTTTCATAGAAAGCAAAATTAGTATTTGTAATATATTTTTTAAAAATTTCAACATAAGTACAATTTACAAATATAATAAATAAAAAATTATGTATAGTATTATTTTATTCTTTGGCATATTTCTCATTTGAGTGAATTGTTTTTAGTAGATTGCTGTCATTGTTTAAAAGATCATGAATTTGCCGAAACTGGTTTGGCTCAGTGGATAGAGCGTCGGCCTGCGGACTCAAGGGTGCCAGGTTCGATTCCGGTCAAAGGCATGTACCTCGGTTGCGGGCACATCCCCAGTAGGGGGTGTGCAAGAGGCAGCTGATTGATGTTTCTCTCTCATCTATGTTTCTAACTCTCTATCTCTCTCCTTCCTCTCTGTAAAAAATCAATAAAATATATTTAAAAGATCATGAATTTGCCGTAACGTGTAAGTGTCACTTTCAAGGCCGGCGCTAGACTTTTTGCCGCCACTATAAAATATAAATAATATGAGTACTGTCTGCTAAATTCAAGAAAATTTATGTATTTATGAAATAAATAAGTAAATTACTTACCTAAATTATCTGAATAGCTGATTTGTAATGACATCACTTGTTTAACTAGCTTACTAGCATGCAGTACGATGTGTATCGTCTGAGAGACAGTTACAAAATGTTTTCGTCGTTGCCAATCCCCAAAAAATGCCATTGTTCATTAAGTCCAAACAATGGTGGTCGAATTCTAACAACTGATCAACAATGCGAACTTTGATAAGCAGTTCTCGATAATCAGTTCTCAACAATTATTTGTTATTATTAGAGTTTAACATTATAAAATTAACAAAAATAATATAAAACTCATATCCTGGCTAAATAGCCACATGGCTTCCGAAAACCATATATTCCCTTCCCGTTCTCCCGCCGTTCCCTAGCTTGTCATGCATTCTTTCCAAAAATTGGGACTTTTTTAAAACGCCGTGGGACGCAGGACAAATTGTTAAAAATCGGGACTGTCCCGCCAAAAGCAGGACGTCTGGTCACCTTAGCATAGAGGATGTGATATGGAAGAAGGTTTTATTGATGTGGAGTTACATTTCTTGGGTTCCAAAGTCTCTTGTCCCTTAAGCCAGTTCTAAAACAGGGGCAGCTGAGAGTTCAGCAAAACCAGAAACAAGGCCAGTGTCCAGAGTTTCCATTCCATGTTGCAGCCAGGTGAAGTTCAGAATTTAGGCCAGATTAAAATCCATTAGTCCAGGTGTGGAGCCCAACATGACTATACACCATGTGGACACAGGAGAGCAGATTTCCCTATCACAGGAGAGGCAAGAGGGCCTTGTGCATGGGTGTGTGTGTGTGTGTGTGTGTGTGTGTGTGTGTGTGAGAGAGAGAGAGAGAGAGAGAGAGAGAGAGAGAGAGAGAGAGAGAAAACTAGACCCGGGAATCTAGACCTGGGACCCAGCCATGGGGACTGTACCCCAAAAGAAGGCCTGAAAAGCGGTCTGAGTGGCAAGGTGTGGGGCAGGGTGGGGGGTGGGGGGAGAGAGAAACCCACAGTTTCATGGTTGTTTTGCTTTCGTTTTGTCTTTGCTTTTATTCACTAAAGCCAGAATATAGGACTTTTCAGCTGCAAAAACTCACCAGAGGCTCCAGTGCTGGGAGAGGCATGGATTTGTGGAGCCCAATGAAAGGCTGTGGCAGGAGGCAGGGCAATGAGACTTGGCCAAGACTCTTCCTAACCCTCCAAATCCAAGTAGCCATTTCTCCCTAGAAGAGCTACCCCTCCCAGTGGCCTCAAGGAAGGGAATACAGCCTGCATTTTGAGCTATACAAAGGAAACAAAGGCTCTTAACCCAAGAGCCCTCAGTGGCTGGCTAGGAAGAGGAGCAGGTCTGATCCACTATTCTGGGAATCAGACTGATAAAAGCTCCATATTGTCAGCCAACCCCTCTAGTCTCCATACAAGCATCTCTAACCAACCAAGGCCAGAGTTGTATTTTGAGCCACTCTTGGAGGAGTGGCCCTGGGTCGGGGAAAATACATCCATCTGATCTAAAGATAGAGAAACAGCACCAACCCCACCTAAAATCCTGACAGAAACAGATGCTGGAGTGATTAAGATTGACAGCTGTCAGACAGGGAAAGCAGGCAGATTGGTCCCGCCTGCTGACAGACAAGGCCTGTGGAGTCGGACACAAGCAGAGGAGTGGTGGATCACCAGAGAGTGTGGACAGTGGTCAGCAACTAAATACCTAAGAGGGAGCCCAGAATTGGCAGACAGAACAGAAGAGTGGGGTCCTAAACAAGCCCACATGGGGCATTAAAATGTGGCTGAAGCAAAGGACACTTCACTTTTTTATTTTTAAAATTTTCTTTAAAAGTTTTTTTTAGAATTATATTTTTATTTCATTTTTTATTGTTACTGTATTTTCTTTCCCTTTTCCACCTTTTTCTTTCTCAATTCTCCCTTTTCCATCCTGTTTTTCTTTTCCTTTCCCCATTTCAGCTTTTCCCTTTTCTTTCTTTTTACCCCTTGTTAAAAAGTGATCTTTTTTATCTGCTTTATTGTTGTGTTATTATTTTGTAGTCTCTGTTGGCTTATTCACATATATAATTCCCTCTTCCATGCTCCTACTCCACTTCTTCTCTGTTCTCTTTCTTTGCTACTCAATTTTTTAAAATTTAGTTTTTCTTTTATTCCTCTCCTCTCTTGCTCTTTTCTGCTCTTAATTTTTTAATTAGTTTCACTTCCTAAATTGAGGCCTTTCTGCTCTCTCCTCTATTCTCCTTTTCAATAAATAAATAATTCTTCCAATTCCTTAACCTTATTTTCTGTATTTAAGCTCTGCCTCTACAGCTTTTGCCTCCCTGCCCCCACCCCTCTTCTGGGTGTTTTTTGTTTGCACTTTTTGGTTTATTTTGTTGTTTTGTTGTGTTGTATCCCCATATTTTATCTTTATTTTTTTTCTCTTTTTATTTTCTTTTATTCTTTTCTCACTATCATTTTTGCTCTCCTTCTCCCAATTCTCTTTTCTGTGGTAGTCACTTCTATTGGGGTTATAGGTGTCTTGAATACATTCATGTTCTGTTCCTTTTGTTTCTTGTCTTGTATTGTATTTTGTGCTGTTCAGTCAGCACCTCCACAAGGGCTAGCATAACTGGATAGAGAGTGAGCCACATAACCAACCCCCCTGAGAGAAGACTCCATCCACAAATAGGACAAGAGCATTCAAGACCCAACTACATCAAGAGAACCCAAATATCTCAAGTAGGGGGCCTCACTAAGACACCCAGCACAGAAGACCTGAGAGAATAAACCATTGGGTCCCACAAAACATCTACTACTTAAAACAAATTCAAAAAATCTGGGTGACATAGCAGTTTGATCTAATACATAAATATAATCACAAAAGAACAGCAAAAATGGGGAAACAGAGAAACAACCCACATATAAAAGAAAAGGAGGACTCACCAGAAAAGGAAACACATGAAATGGAGGCAAGAAATATGTAAGAGAAATATTTCAGAGTAATGATTATAAGGATGCTAAAAAGACTGGAAGACAGATTCAACATGTATAAGAATCAAGAAGAAATGAAGAATGACATAGTTGCAATAAAGTACACAATGGAAGGTTCAATAGTAGACTAGAAGAAGCTAAGGACTAAATCAGCAAGTTAGAAGACAAGATAAAAAAAACACTCAAGCACAGCAGCAACTGGAAAAAAACTTAAAAAGCAGGAAGAGAATCTAAGGAAGCTTTGGGACAACAGGAAACAAAACAACATCTGCATAATAGGGGTGCCATAAAGAAAGGAAACTGAGCAAGGAATAGAACACCTATTTGAAGAAATAATGACAGAAAACAACCCTGACTTTGGGAAGAAAAAAGTCACACAAGTCCAAGAAGGACACAGAGTCCTAAATAAGAAGAACCCAAAAAGACCAAGACCAAGACACATCATAATCAAACTGGCAAACATTGACAAAGTAAGTATCTTAAAGGCTGCCAGAGAGAGCCAGAAAGTTACCTTCAAGGGATCTCTCATTAGACTATTGATTTCTCAACAGAAACACATCAGACCAGAAGAGGATGGAATGAAGTATACAAAGTGATGCAAAGCAAGAGACTGAATCCAAGAATACTCTATCTGCAAGGCTATCATTTAAAATTGAAGGGGAAATCAGAAGCTTCACAGACAAAAAAAAAAAAAGGATAAGGGAATTTATTACCACCAAGCCAGCAATTCGAGAAATTTGAAAGGGACTGCTGTAAAAAGATGAAATAAAAAGGGAAGAAGGAACACTGGCATAAAGAATAAAAATGGCAACAAATAAGTACCTATCAATAATAACCTTAAATGTAAATGGATTAAATGCTCCAATCAAAAGAAATAAGGTAGCTGAATGGATAAGAAAACATGGCCCATATATATGCTGTCTATAAGAGACCCACCTCAGAACAAAGGCCTCACACAGACTGAAAGTGAAGGAATGGAAAAAAAAAATTCTTCAGGCAAATGGAAATGACAAAACAAATTGGGGTAGCAATATTTATGTCTGAGACCTCAAAGTGAAGGCCATAACAAGGATAAGGAGGACCACTACATAATAGTAAAGGGAGAGTGATTCAACAAGGGGATATACTAGTAACTCTAGTAAACATATATGCAACCAATACAGGAGCACCCAAAGGCATGAAAAAAACTTCTAGAAGATATCAAGGGAGAAATCAACAGCAATACAATCATAGTATGGGACTTTAATACCCCATTGACACCACTGACAAATCCTCTAGACAAAAAAATCAGCAAAGAAACAACTATCCTAAATGTCTTACTAGATCAGATGGAATTAATTGACATCTTCAGAACATTTCATCCCAAAACTAAAGAATATATATTCTTCTCAAGTGCACAGGGGACATTTTCAAAGATAAACCACATATTAAAACACAGGCTAAGTCTCTACAAATTCAAGAAGACTGAAATCATATCAAGCATCTTCTCAGATCACAATGGCATAAAATTAGATATCAACTACAATAAAAAACAATTAAGAACAATTGAACACATGGAAACTAAATAGCATGATATTAAACAATGAATGGGTTACCAAACAGAACAAAGAAGAAATAATAAAAAACAAACAACATTCTGGAAATAAATGAAAATGAAAAAACAAGAATCCAAAACCTATGGGATATAATGAAAGAAGTCCTGAGAGGGAAGTTCATAGCACTATAAGCCTACCTCAAAAAACAAACAAACAAACAAAAAAAAAAACACAAGAAAAACTGGTGATAAGTTGTCTAACCCAACATCTGAAAGAACTGGAAAGAGAGCAACAAGAAATACCCAGAGTGAATAGAAGGAAGGAAAGAGTAAAGATCAGAATGAAAGTAAATAGCATAGAGACAAAAATAAAAAATACAAAAGATCAGTAGAACAAAAAGCTGGTTCTTTGAAAAGTTAAACAAGATTGATAAACCCCTAGCCAAGCTCATCAAGAAGCAAAGAGAGAGGACCCAAATAAACAAAATCAGAAATGAAAAATGCGAAATAACAGCAGATCCCACAGAAATACAAAGGATTGTAAAAAAATACTACAAACAACTCTACTCCAACATACTGGACAACCTAGACAAAATTGACATATTCTTAGAAAAATACAATCTTCCAAAACTGAATCAAGAAGAATCAGAAAACCTGAATAGGCTGATAACTACAGATGAAATTGAAGCAGTAATAAATAAACTTCCAGCAAACAAAAGCCCTGGTCAGGACAGCTTCACAGGGGAGTTTTACCAAACATCAAAGAAAAACTAATACCGATACCCCTCAGACTATTCCAAAATATTCAAGAGGAAGGAACACTTCCAAGCTCTTTTTACGAATCCACCATTGCACTAATCACAAAACCAGATAAAGACACTACAAGGAAAGAGAAATATAGGCCAATATACTTGATAACATAAATGCTAATATCCTCAACAAAATATCAGCATTTTGGTCTTTTCATGGGCTAAATAATATTCCACTGCATGCATATACCATATCACTTTATCCATCAATGGATGATTGGGTCTGAGCTGCTATAACAGAAAAACATAGACTGTGTGGCTCATAAACAACAAACATTTATTTTTCACAGTTTTGGAGGCGAGGAAGTCCAAGATCAAGGTGACGACAGGTTCAGTGTCTGGTAAGGGCCGCTTCCTGGCCCACAGACTGCAGGCTTCTTGCTGGTTTATACAAGGTGTAAGGGGAAGAGGAGTTCTCTGGAGTCTCCCATAAGGGCATTTAGACTTCATAACCTAATCACTCCCCAGAGGCTCCACCTCCCAACAAGACTTCAACATGTGAATTTGGGGAGATGTGGTTAGTCTACAGCCGCACTTACACACTTTTTTCACCCCTGGTTCATCTCACTTCGTCTTTCCTTCTCACTGATAGGGTCTCTCATCTTGTTCCTCCCTCTGCAACAATAAAGGTACTTTCTTTATATTAAACAGAGCAGTTTGGCCATCTCTGAAGCTTTTGTGAGGTCCATGTCCTTCTTGGATCTAAATTGTTACTGAAGGCTTGCTTAAATTATTTTTCCTAATTGATTTAGCCATTCCAAGGATGAATTCCTACACCAGCTACTGACACCAACACTTTTTCATTTCTACTTTTTTTCAGGAGTTCTTAGCTTCTGGATAAGAATAGGAATTCCAACTCAGCACACTTTCCTTTACTTTTTTGCACTTCATTATTCTGTGTGAATTAACAGAATAGAGAGACACTTCCTAATTACCTTGACTGGTCATTTTAATATCAGAAGCTATATTTATTTTTAAATGATGTGAAGTATTATTATAATTATTTAGCCAGAAAGAATAATTGAAGAACTTGAACCTCTAGAATACATTAACACCATGGCTATTTTAGCTCAAGACACAGGATGCATAATATTTTACAAAACATCTGAAGTCAGACACAAAAGATCTTTGGAAGGCATGAAAAATACATTTGGAAAAGGCAGAACTAGAAAGAACTATTTCTATTGATAACAAAAAGCTAAACATTTCAATCAGGTTTTTCATAATACATACTTTGAAACTCCTGAAAATTTTGTTTTTCTTGAGCAGTGTAATGTCTTTCACAAGTCTCAATGTTAGAAAGTTAGTATTCTATCATTAACCTCAAATATCTAGTTCAATATTATGTTAGTATTATTTTTGCTGTAAACCACAGAAAACATATTTTTCCACATTGACATTTATTATCTAAAGGGTTGTTGACTCATCTAATGGAAGAATCTGTGGGAAGATCTTGCTTCATGCATTAATACCTTTAATTAGAAATAGGAGAAAAGTAAATCCATTCTATAATTAAATTAATATAGATAGATGGATATATAGCTGATGGATACATAGATGACAGAATTGCAAAACTATTCTAGATATAGTTTTTAAATAATTCAGACTGGAAAATGCTGATTAAAACATTGAATTGTAAGAGAAAGAACGATTTTATCAAGAATCTTAGGTTGTTTTCTATGCCTGATGTTTTATGCTTCTGTGGTGACACTATATATAATTCTGTCAGCTTTCACATGGTTTTCTAAGGAACAGACAATTATAAATGCTTATGGCTTCTAAGACATAGGTAAAAAATAGAATTCCTTAAATACTAAAAAACATAGTCTGAGCAAGCTCCACAGTTATTTCAGGAGAAACCCACAACTATAAGTAATTGTGATGCTGAACATATTATTATTTTGAATTATATATGGTTCATTTCTGAAATATTGATAAAGTCTGAATTTATTAATCAATTGATATATTCTTATTTTTCACAATAATTACTTTTAATCATTTGGAACACAAAATCTCATAGGTATAAAAATACTTTAACCTCCTTTAAATATCAAACATTTGTTAATTCATTTTAGGTAAATTTCAAGTTTTTATAAGAACACTGGTAGTGAAAAATATTTATTTTCCAAGCAAACTAAATGTGACAACTAATCATTCAGGCTATTTGCCACCTGGTGCAAATATTGAAGAACAGCTCCTACTTGTCTCAAGGGTGATTCTGCAATAAAGAAGTATCATCTTCTTCCTAAAAGGTCAAGTGGATTATTAATTAAAAACTAATAACAGCACTTACAAGTTCTGTGTAGTTAATTTGCACTCAATATTTCTTGATACTAAGTTTATTAGGCATTGCTTTTCTTGGCTATTGTTAATTTATAGATATATATCATCATATTTATAGGAAATGAAATGTGTATTGAAATAAAAAACCTACCAGATTTTCAGGCTCATAAGCTAGCTAAAATGAATTCCTTTTTACATGTTAATGAATTATGTTTGCAATTAGTTGAGTTTCAATTTGTGAAAGAATGTATTCTTTTATGTGACTTATCCTTTTGTATTGCTTTAAAGTTTAGTGTCAATTTTCCTTCCAGTATCATTATCATTGATTTATTTTTTTCAGATATTTTTGATGTAGTGGTATAAAGCTCTTTTTCATACACATCAGTGCATTATCATTTACTGAAAGGAACATGTCTGCTTTGGTTTGGGGGAGAAAAAATACTCATATGTCTGCCTCTCATAGAAACCCCAATATTCATGTTTACATCAGATTTGATGCCTATGAAGCTACTCACAAAGCACATTCAGGTGAGTCACTTTATTCTGTTCTTCCTCTGAATACTCTTCCAAATTAGGAGAGACTTTGAGACACTCCATATTATGATATCACAGATTGTGGTAAATATCTGGACTACGTATTCTGTTGGAATATCATGGGACATTGAGTTTGAGAATATAAACTTACTCATGGGATGTAATAACAGCTTAGATTAACTTTCCTTCTACAGTTCACAAAGCATTTTATAAATACTAACTCATTTAATCATTACAATAACACTGTGAGATAGATATTATTACATTTTAGCTCATTATTTCTATAGAATGAATTAATGGAAGCAGCATAGATTTTTTTTTTAATTCTTAGAATAGGGCTTGGATTCTGGATTTTACTTCTCAATGTTTCAAAGATTCTTGGAATTATATTGTTTCAGTTTCTTTATCTTGAAAGTGCAAATAAATACCACCCAATGACAAGATTGTGAAACAAATTTTATTACAAACTATACAAGTACCATTTGTCATGAACTTACTAGGTATCAAGCACTGTGTGAAGACGTGCTTTTTTTCTATCTCATTTGATTGTTGCAACCACCATGTGAGGAAAATTATAAAACACCTCATGTTTATGTTCTGCTTACCATGTTCTAGGTACAGTTCTAAGTGCTTCCATCTATTAACTCACTTAATAATCACAAGATATTGCAAATGAGTCATTACCTTTTGTTGTCATTGTACAGATGAGTCACCATTGGCACAAAGAATTTATAAAACTAACAGAGATCACATGGCTATTAGGAGATGAAGCCAAATTTTAGACTGAGGAAGCTTGGCTCCAGGCATTTCTTCACCACTGTTTCCTGCTCTAGAGTAAATAAACCTCCCAGCAGAGCACAATAAACAAACGTATTGATCAATAAAAGCTACTTTTCTCTCTTCCTTCTCTCCTCAGTTTACAAGTAAAAACTGAAAGAAAAATAAAACAAGCTTCCAGAGATCACACTAGGGGAAGTGAATCTGGATTAAATCAGCCTTATATTCAAGCTTAGCGTCATGTTTTACTCCCTCCCCGTCATCAGCGCTGCCCTATGTACATCCACGTGTAACTGAAATAAATATCCAGGTGTTGGCAGACAGATGCCTTGATTATATACATTGTATTTTTTTTTTCTGAGGATAGCCTAGATTCAGAACATTTTCAAAATCAAATTTATTTTCATATCTGATATGCCCTAGACAGAAATCTTCTAATCTCTAAGTATTTTTTAATATGCTCTTATTGATTTCACAGAGGAAGTGAGAGGGACAGAGCGTTAGAAACATCAATGATGAGAGAGAATCACTGATCAGCTGCCTCCTATACCCCCCACACTGGGGATCGAGCCCACAACCTGGGGCATGTGCCCTGACTGGGAATGGAACCGTGATCTCCTGTTTCATAGGTTGACACTCAACCACTGAGCCACACTGGCTGGGCCAATCTCCGAAGTTCTTAAAGCTAAATGCACACTCTCTTTAATAGTAACAAGCTGTTTCTCAAGTATTTATGCAGCATATCTAGGCCAAGATACTGAAGAACGCTTAAAAGACTGACATAAAGCTACAAAAGAATGATTTGAATGATGTTGTTGCTTCTTGTAAAACTCTTCTCAGGTATTAAATTACCTTCAGAGAGAGGCTGTATCAGGAACTTGATCTCTAGTTTTCTAAATTCCCTATAGGAAAATAAAGGAGCACTCGAGATTGGAGAAGAGCCATTTTACAGGACAAGAATTGGATTTTCAAATTTTATTCTGCAACATGTATTATGATTAGCTTGATTAAGTTTGTCTTCCACAATCCCCAGGATGAGTCCCCTGAAAGCAAAGATCATATCTTATTTGTCTTTGCATCCCTGGTGGTTTGTCCTTACATGCTTTGATCTAATTTCAGCCATAACCTGCCCTGCCCACCTCTGTTCTGAAATGTATCCCTCTCACAACTTCAAGTACTGCAGTCCATCAAATTCTCTCTCTCATGTACCTTCAGCTGGTTCTACCCTAAAGCTTGAAACATATTGTGCTCTGTTCATATTAAAAAGCACTAACAGCCAAGCCATAGACCTCCCTCAGCACAAAGTCTTCCTTAGCAAGCACAGTGTTTCCTTTCTTTCAAAACCAACACACTTATAAAAATAATCTATTCTTCTGTCACCACTTCTAATACATCAATTTTGTAACAGATTATAGTCGGACTTCATCCACAACCAGTCCAAAAAAACCACTGTAATTATGATTACCTGGTTACTTGTAACCAGACTCTGCCTACATTAAATGAGTTAACACGACTCAATTCTTATTACTAATGTTCGAACCTGTCAATATATAACATCATTCTCTCTCATGCCTGAGTTTTGAAACAGGTGAGAAATAAAACAGGGATCAGTGGAAATAGAAATTAAAAATGTCAGCATTATCACTTATAACACCTAAGTTGAAGGATATGGATTCTGTGTATAGTCAGATAAGCTTTCTAACACTTTCCTGAATCAAAGGTGCCGGTTTTTTTCCCCAGGCTTACAGAGGTTTCAGCATTCTGGAGAAAGGGGCTGCGCATAGATGATTAAAGAGTCGGAGACGAAAGATAATTTTGAAAGGCATTGGGGGTCAGAGAATCTTCAGCTGAAGGAGATAAAGACTCTTTCTTGTCTAGGACCCAGTGCTATATATTTAACACAATTTGTCCTAAGGCAAGGTGGATATATACACTTCAAAGGGTAGGGTATCAAAGGGTAGAATACAGAAGCATTATCAGTTTGGGGAATAACCTACAACTGTCCAGGTGTTTGGCCAACAGGAGGCAATAAAATGCCCTGAGCTGTCTGGCAGTTAACAATTATCCTATTCAGGTTTGGGGGAAGTGCCATTTAGCCATTTCCAACAGGTAAACTACATATGTGGCTCACCCTTGTTGAGCCACAAGTCCCATCAACCTTTTGATGGAACTCTTGTAATTATTACATGCTGGAATTGATTCCTGGCAAAAGGTATCCCAAGCTGTAAGCTCCTCCACAGAGACAAGCCCTTTGCCATGGTAAGAGATAAAAGGGAAGTCATGCTATCTGCATGCTCTTCTTCCAACTCACCATTCTGAGGGGTCACTTTTCACTTATCCACCAGGAAAGTTACTTTAAGAATAATTCCTTTACA
Source organism: Eptesicus fuscus (assembly GCF_027574615.1). Taxonomy (NCBI): domain Eukaryota; kingdom Metazoa; phylum Chordata; class Mammalia; order Chiroptera; family Vespertilionidae; genus Eptesicus; species Eptesicus fuscus. The sequence continues at coordinate 85,286,249 of NC_072475.1, read as the reverse complement.
TGGAATTATGAGATCAGGGATAAAGGAGGTTCTGCAATAATATGTTTTCTACTTGAGCTCTTTGTATATATGAGAGAATTATCATATGCTTACCATTAAACTATTAAACTTGTCTTCTCCCTTGGCCTCTGTGCTGGCAATTTCATTCTAATTTCCAGCATATATCTATAGCTCTTTCTTGTCCAACTTCTTCATGAGTTGAGTTTTTACATTCAACTCTTTAAATGAGTTGTTCTTTAAGGTTTCATTCGTTTTTTTTTGTTTTTTTTTCTTTACATAGAAATGCTGTTTTGGGGTCATTTTAACCTATTTGTCATTTATCTTCCACTTTTGTGCTTTTAATGCTAGAATAATCCACTTATCCCAGATCTCTTTTTAGGCCTTAAAATCCATAAATTAAATTATCTATCAAAGTTGGGGTTGTCTGATAAAAATTTCAAAAACTGTGTCTATATTTGACCTCATCTTCTTTCTCTTGGAATTACTTCCACAGTTAACAGCACTAAAATGCATATGTCAGCCATTTTAGAAACTCAAATATTGTCTATTTCTATTCTCTCTTTCATACCCTGCAAATCTAATATTGTCAATGAGTCATGGATTTTTATCTTCCTTTTATGTCTCTTCACATAATTTTAATTCAAGCTTTTATTTTCATTCTGCTTAGTATGACAACATCCACATTTGTATTTCAGACCTGGTTATTTCATTTCCTTTTAATAATTTTACAAATGATCAACAGAGTAAATTTTTCAAATGTGAATCTGGTTTTACTGTGTCCATGCTCACTGCATTAAGTCTTAAGTAATTGGATCCCCTAAATATGGTCAATCAACTGGTAAAAACAAGTTCGTTGATTACATAATGTTATTTAAACTAAAATTTGTTTAAGTGTTGCAAGTACTACACCCAATTACGTATTAAAGGGCTGTTTTTAAGTTATTTATATAATTGGGACATTTTTGTTTTAAATAAATTATTTTTGTTTGAGACTGTATATAACTAAAATTAAAAATAATATAAAGCTACTAAAATAGTAAAAAATTATAGAAAACTTATTTGATTGATAATAAGGGATTATTAGAATAAAATTTTGCTTATAAAACAGTATGCCTTTGAAATAAGTCTGTATCAGACTTCAATCAAAATGAAATAAGGCAATTAGAGAGAAATTGTCTTTTGCTTAATAGGTGCTTTTTTTTCTTTTTTGCTGTCTTCTCTTATTTGTTTTTATTTTCTATGACAAATTTAAATAAATTTAATTATAAATATAAATTATTAAAAATAATTTAAAGTAAAGAAAAGGATCTAGAATTTTAGAGAGTTTTTAACCCACCTAAGTTACGTTCAGCCACTTATTCTGACCTACCGGTCAATGTTTTAAAATGTAAAAGTATTCTAAGTAGCAAATTTTAATTACTATTTTAGTTTTGAACTTTTTTTTCATATTACAGCAACTATTTTTGCAACCTGGTGCCATTTTTTAAAACATGTTTTTATTTATTTTAGAGATAAAGGAAGGGAGAGAGAAACTTCGATGAGAGAAACATCAATCAGCTGCTTCTTGCATGCCCCCTCCTGGAGATTGAGCCCACAACCTAGGCATGTGCCCTGACCAGGAATTCAACTGGCAACCTTCTGGTACGTAGAGCACTCAACCAACTGAATCACACTGGCCAGGGCACCTGGTACAATTTATATCCAGCTTTTTATTGTCAACAATTAATTGTTTCTCACATCCTATCTAATAAATAGGGAATATGCTAATTGGCCCTCATACCATCACAAAGATGGTGGCACCCACAGTCAATAAGGAGGGAATATACTAATTGACTGCCACGCCCTCAAATATGGTGGCACCTACAGCCACAAGATGGTGGTGCCCAGTCCCCTCAACCCTGCTGGGGTGGCAGGCGTGCGGCAAGGCCGGGCCCACCCCAGGCGGGCCCGGCCACTCTGCGCACCTGCCTCTGGAGTCCCCCAGTCCCCTCAGGCCCCAGCTGTCCAGGGCCAGCCCGAGGTGCAGGCAAGCCTTGGATGACAGCTGCCTAACCGCCCAGGGCCGCCCGAGGCTCAGGTAACCAGTGCTGGCTGAGGCTTGTGCTGCCGGCAGTGGCAGGAGCAGAGGTGTGATGGGGCATCACCTTCCCCTGATCGCAGGGGCACCTCCTGCCCCTGAGGGCTTCTGGACTGTGAGAGGGGGCAGGCCGGGCTGAGGGACGCCCCCTCCAGTGCATGAATTTTCATGCACCGGGCCTTTAGTTTCTCAATAAAAAGAGTGCAGAGCAGAAATATAGTTGGAGAGTAAATTGAAAATATAAAAGGGATTCCCAGTAAGACCAGGAAAAAGGCAAGGATATCCTCTGTCACCACTCCTTTACAACATTGTACTTGAAAGTCCTAGCTAATGTAATAAGACAAGAAAGTAAATAAAAAGCATTCAGATTGGGAAGGAAGAAATAAAACTGTCCTTGCTTGCTGATGATATAATTGTTTATGTAAAAAATATGAACAAGACTTGAATGAATTTTTGAAGCATTGAACAAATGAATAACATTTGATTGGACCACTGAGTGACGACGATTAACCCTTTGCACTCGCTTGCTTTTTTCTCGATTCCTGCTACCGATGCTAACCGTGCCGAGTCACACTCGACATCCGAGTGCAAAAGGTTAATTTTGTGTGCATGTGCAAGCACAGCTGTGGTGAGTAAGATTGGTTTCAAAGTACTCTTCCAGATAATATTGTTTTTACTTTGATTTTTTTTCTATAGAAGTAAATCCTAAGAAGTAACCCTTTCTTGGAGAAAAATGTGCTCTCTGTTGAAAAGCTGTTAAATGTTGACTTCTTAAAAGACATTACAAAAAGCAATGGCTGACACTGGAACTCTATTGCTATAGATAGGTGAGAGGACAGTTTAATCTCAATGATTTACAGTACTAAACTTTATTTTCATAATTAAAGTACCTCATATGTTGCTCTATTATTTTTATCAAGCATTTGAATAAAGTAATTCTGAAATGAATAGCAAATTAAAATGAAGAAAAAAGTGCTTAATGCTACAAAAAATACACACAAACACAATATTGACATATACAATTAACGACAGAAAAATTGATTCTTCAGGTTCTAATATGTAACAAAGCTTAACCTTAAGCTACTTACTGAATTTCATCACCTTTCTTGTTTTTCAAATATATTGACTTCCCTGAGTTTTTACTCTCTCCTCAGCATGAATATCAGAGTCAGAACAAATACTAACAGCTTGAAATACCTCCAAATAAAGCTATAATTGTCAAAAAGTATGTGTAGTGTCACAGAAAGAACTTGGGACACCAAACATGCTCATCACTGTTTAGGTATGATTCATTAGGAAAAGCAAAGAAGTTTTGTTTCTATACCTTTTTATTTTTTCCAGTGCTGTTCTGCAGTGTTGCCAAAACTTACCTTCTTCTGGGAAAATCAGAATGAATAAGGAGTTAAACCTTCATCTGGGATGCTAAATGGATTCTCTAATGTTATTCCTGTAATGGCTGATAGATGAGGTGGCAGCTGTCACCAACAAATCTATCTAACGCTTTAATGTAGTGTCTATTCAGCAGCTGAAAACAAGACACAGCTTGAAGCTCATAATGGCTACCAAGTTTCATTGCCTTGGTAATGCCTTTGTCTTTGAAAGACACAGTTTTCCCCAGGCTTGGTCAGTAAGAGAAACACAGTTTTGTCTTTTTCTAGTAGACAGGGTCAAAGCTGCTTTGTTTGAAGTGGACCTATTACCCTGCTCAGAGAAGGGTACATCTCAGAAATACAGTCTCATCAAAGGAGAATTATGTTTTTTGATCAAGTGAATCTTCAAGGTCAAACATGTTACAGTTGAAAGAGAGAGAGAGAGAGAGAGAGAGAGAGAGAGAGAGAGAGAGAGAGAGAGAAAATGACACATATATTGGATACCAAAAATTCCCTTGGTAATATTACTCTATTTCTGAGTATTTGAAAATGTGTGGTTCTGTTGTTTAAATTAAACTGAGCATTTTATACATGTGACAGATCAGTGTCTCTTTTTTTCCCTTTTAGACCAGAATTTACAGGTTTATTTTTTTTATAGAGAGGAATTATGTTGCCCAGGTATATTTAATATGAGCCTACATTCTATCTTCTGAAGTATAAACATTTTTACCTTTCTCTTGAGAATGTTTGGCTCTGGTATGGGAAAAACCAAAGTGTGTCAAGCCTGTTATATATTTTGTAGAAGCAGCTCTTTGTTTTGTATCAAATACTTTGCTTTTTGGATAAAACACTCTGAAGTTTTCTCTAGTGAATATTTGATTTTGGTTTTCCTAGAATCTTATACTTAGAGGAAACAAAAGTCACTGAAGTACCAGTAAGAGTTGAATGAATACAATGCTAAGTGATTGGAGTGCAGTCCCTTTAGTAGAAAGTAAGAGTGAGGACAATATGGCTGGAGAGAGAACCAGATTGAATGAGGTTCCAGTGTCCACTTTAAAATGAAAATCTTTGGGCTTGTGTTGGATAAAGTTGTTTGGGAGAACTTTTCCTATGAAAGTTTCTTTTATTTGTTTACCGTAAAATTGTTAAATAAATGTTAAAAACCCACAGTTCCACTGTAGTTAAAGGAAAGGTCTCTTTAGCATTATATCGTTTAAAGTTCTTATAAATGTTTGCAAGGAGCCACAATTCAGAAAACTTGAGCTATAGGATCTACTTTTATATTTCTTCTACAATAAACAAAAAGACATAGATAGTGCAAGACTAAAATAAAATTTATTCTATTTTAAAATCTCTGTAAGTTATTTGTCTTTCATTTCTGTTTCTAGACATTAAATATTATTTATTTATTTAGCTCTAACCATCTATATAACACTATATTTTCTTTAACTTAAACTATTTAGAAGTTTTATCTGAGTATACATATATGTGTATATATATGATATATTTCACTTATCTATACATATATATGTGTATGTATCTATACTAATAAAAGGGTAATATACTAATTAGGGCAGATGTCTTCTGGAAGTCCATCTGGACATCCATCCGGACAAAGCCACAGCTGATGTGAGGCCCAGGGCTCACACAGCCGTGAGCCCAGGCAGCTGGGAGGCCCGGGGCTCAGGCCTCACAGCTGCCGTGGCTGGCAGTGGCAGCCGCAGCAGGGTGATGGGGGTGGCGCCTTGCCCTGATCAGCCTGGCCACCTCCTGCAGAGGGAGGCCAGACTGCAGCTTAGGCTGCAGGACATCCCCTGAGGGCTCACGGACTGTGAGAGAGGGCAGGTCGGGCTGAGGGAAACCCCCCCAGTGCACGAATTTTCGTGCACCAGGCCTCTAGTATATTAATACTTACCTGAAACAAGATCAGCAGGCTCTTTCTATGGAGTTTAACATACCCATTAATTCCCTTGATGAATTTACTAAGCTAAGAGTTCAACCTTCGTCTTAAGAAACTTCTTTATGTCACTATCACTATACCAGTGGTCGGCAAACTCATTAGTCAACAGAGCTAAATATCAACAGTACAATGATTGAAATTTCTTTTGAGAGCCAAATTTTTTAAACTTAAACGTCTTCTAATGCCACTTCTTCAAAATCGACTCACCCAGGCCATGGTATTTTGTGGAAGAGCCACACTCAAGGGGCCAAAGAGCCGCATGTGGCTGGCGAGCCGCGGTTTGCCGACCACAGCACTATACCAAAAGTCAATATATCATTCAGCTGTAAAACCAGAATGATCCATTAAAAGAAGATGCAGCACCACCCACAGATGTAAGTGTCCAATGTACCTTTTACCTTTAGTTGATACAGTCCTATTGCTTATAGTTTCTAAATATACCATCTCTCCAGGCTGCCATACCTTTTAAACTTGAGTTCCTGAGTCTTTCTCCACACAGAATATTCTTTAAAGGAAGCTATCTAAATTAAATTATAATCATACTAGAGGCCTGATGCACTAAAATCATGCAAGAGTAGGCCTTCCTTCCCCCGGCTGCCAGCACTGGCTTCCCTCTAGCACCTGGGACCCGGGTTTTCCTCACAGCCTTGGCTTCATCTGGAAGGTCGTCCAGAAGGACGTCTGGTCTAATTAGCATATTATGCTTTTATTATTATAGATAACTCTCCTACTTAAAATTAAAAGCCTTTAATACATTAACATTATAGCCAGGATAACATCTATGTTCCTTAACTTAGTTTTCCATAGACCAGAATGATTTTGCTTCTCCTTGCTTCCCTAGCCTTATCTTTCACAAGTCCCCACCTGCTTGTACTCTCTACTTCAAAACATTGATTTTCTTTTAGTTTCTTAAAAATGTTGTGCTTTTTCTCAATTCAGTATTTTTGCCCATTTTTAAATATAAATACATGTCCTTGATATTCATTTACCATGAAATCCTGAATTCTCCTGTCAGAGCACTCATGCACTCATTAAGCTTTCTGGCAAATGCTTGCTAAATGGTCTATGTTCCTCACTAGGTGTAAGCCCAGTGAGGGTGGGGATAATACCTGTTTTTTTCTTCTTTTTTCTTATCAACTATCATAATTTTAAGCATTAGAGAAGGCTCTTTGAATATTGCTGGGTGGAAAAAAGAATCACTCTCAATGTTAGTTTCTGACTATAAAATGAGAGAATCTGAAGTATATCATGAGAAGCACATGTTTTCTCTATAATAATTGGAGTTCCATGGTGATTCAAATCAGAATCAGAATCTCACCCTGGCTGATGTGGCTCAGTTGGAGCATTGACCCATACAACAGAAGTTCGCAGGTTTGATTCCCAGTCAGCACACACACCCAGGTTTCAGGATTCATCCTGGTCAGGGCAAGTGGGAAGGCAACCGTTTGATGTTTTACAATGTTTCTCTCTCTCTCTCTCTCTCTCTCTCTCTCTCTCCCTTCTTCTCTCTCTCTAAAAGAAAAAGAAAAAGGAAAAGAAAAAGGAAAATAATCTAGAGATTGGACAGTAAACACGTCAAGGAGTTGAAGATATCTTTAAAGGCATCCAGATAAGATAACCTGATTCATCTATCTGACTATGAGTTCACCACCCCAATAGGCACTGAACATGTCAGACCATCGGCTAAGGTGTTCTCTTTTCTCAGTAGTATGTAAAAGGGCTGGCTTGCCTTAACAAAGCCTAAAAACAAGCCCAATAAGATCTTAAGGGGAGACAGAGTTTAGAAGTTGAAGTCAGCTAAGTTAGAGAGGTTTAATGAACATTTTTTTATAGATTGTCATTAGCAAAGTAATAAAGCCAAACCTTCACACATTCATGGTGATTAGACAATAGTTGAACTGCCTCCTAGAACAAGAATCAACACTCTTCAGAAAACCAGAATCCAAAGTCTCCATAATATATTATGAACCACTCAATTAGAAAAAACACACTAATTATCAAAGAAACAGGAAAAGATGATCCATAGACAAGAAAAAAGTGGGGAAGGCAAGGGAAAGTTTACTTCTATAATTCTGTCTCTTATATACATTTGCTACTCCAGTTATTGACAAAATTACCTTCTGGCTGACATGTTCTTTCTTTAAATATGTTGAAATTATGGTTCTATTCTCGGAGACAGAGTGCTTTATACCTCCAGGGAGCTGGAAAGGATGCTAATCTTTGCACTTGAACTGACTAATGCATATACAAAATAAGTAGTTGCCGAATAAATCAATTAAAAGAAACAGCCATTGTTGATAATAATAGAAAGGTTACTATAGATTAGTAGATCTGAAATGACCTGTGATTCAAGATCACATGGGGAGTTTTATAAAGATCCAGATGCCTACTCTCCATTCTTGGAGACTTTTATTAAGCAGATAATGATGTGGTTAAGAAATTTATGAAAATCAACACGCTTAAAAAAAGACAGATTTTTAAAATTTCTTCCTTTTCTCCCTTTATTTAATGAATGTAATATCTAGATAGTAGACTTTGGGCATTTTTACAATCTCATTATAAGATACTGTTGGTTAGCTGTATTAGGAAACAGTTATTTTCTTAGATGAAATATGCTGGTTTTTAATGTCTGCAGTACAATGTATGTGTGCATATTTATTTGTAAAAAAATGCATGTAAATAGATATAATTGTTCCCCTCATGTAAGAAAAGCATTTTCTTGTGTCCCTGAAGGCTTCACTCTATAATTTCAGCATTATTAGAAATCTCTCCCTGGCTGTTGTGGAACATTCTTAGCAGACATTTCACAGAGGATTTAATTTAAAATTCTACAATACACATCAACACATTGCATTGATTTGAGAACTCTAAAAACGAGATTGTGCAAAATTTTCAATTTGACTGAATATAGTTTTAATTAAACTTTATGGCTTTAAGCCACAATTTCCATAACTTAGGCTTTCTTCATAATGAGTACATAGATATTGATATAAATATTAAAGTTAGCAAAAGTATGACAGAAAATGAAGTGTTATATAGCAAAAATACAAATGATTTCACTCAGTGACTGAAGAGTTTTCTACCAGGTATATATTGTGTGTATCACTGGTCATTTTTTTTTTAAATGTATGTTGTTCACTCATTACATTTCCTTTATGTATTAGGTACTGAGATTATATGAGTGAATAAGGCAGATATGGTATCTATCCTCATGGAAGTTAGAGTCTGGTATATAACATGGTTGTTAAGCAAATACTTATTTATAGTCATTATACATGTTATGGTTTAACTATTCTGGTAATTTCCTATAAAAGAATCATATAATATGTGTTCTTTATTTTTTTATGAATGGCTTTTTTAACTTAGCATAATGATTTCAAGATTCATGCATGTTTTAGAAGGTAGTGGTACTTCTTTTTATTTCCAAGTATCATTCCATTGTATGGATATATAATATTTTAAATGGAATTCTTGCTATGTCCTTTGGTAGGACCATTTTCACTATGTAATCTAAAACATCTGGAACCACAGTGCCTGGAGCTGCAGAGGAAAGAAGCACAAATTCTCTAAGTGGGTTTACTGGGCATGATGGGAAATAGGGTCACTTCTCCTTCCACCCTGTGGTTCCTGAATTCATTCATTCTACCTATCCTACCTAATAAAAGGGTAACATGCTAATTGACCATACCTTTGCTATGCCCACAGCCAATCAGGGAGCTCTGCAAATTAACCAAGATGGCGGCCCCCACGTGCTGCCCTGCCCCCCATCGCTGAGCAGCTGACAGACCTGGGCCGGCGGGAGGGGAGGGGCCTCCCACCGCTCTGAACCCTGAGCGGCTGATGGAACCAGGCCAGCAGGAGGCACCCAGATCACTGCTGGCGGCCCGGGGCGGGCGGCGCCTGCCCTGCGCCTCCACCGCCCGGGGCCAAGCCCCGACCCTGAAAGAAGGCGGAAGATGGTGGCCAGAGCCAAGGCCTGGGTCCCCCCGGTGCCGGCGGAAAACTGGTGCAGGCAGCCAGGTGAATGAATGTCTTGCACGAATCTTCGTGCAAACGGGCTTCTAGTTAGAGATATAACACCATATAATTGTCATTGATTTAGGGTGTACACTGTATCCAGGGGAATGATTTCCCATCCTCTCAGAGTCTTCTCTCCAGGGTTGCAACTCAAAAGGTTGTTTATTATTTTGTAACTGGCAGCTTCTGAGCAATATGGTATGTGAAAGGACTAATGGAGCCCATGGTTATATACCTACTGCAGAGAATTTGCTATAAAGCAGCTCACTCTCCAATAAAATAGGATGCAAGATTCTATGTTGCTGAATCAAATGCTGAGTAAGCCTTTAGAAAGTATTGCTGGCTGGAGCACTGTAGGAAGAATAAGCAAATTTATACTCAGAATATTTGTTGATTTCAGCAAAATTGAATTTTTGTCCCTTGCAGAATCGATGGGTTCAATGTAATCAACCTCCCACCAAGTGACCAGTTGGTTTTCTTAAGTGATGCTACCACTGTTGGTCTACATTGTTGAGAATTTTAGTCATTTGGTAGCAATAGTAATTAAATTGGCCTTGGTGAATGAGAGCTTATACTGTTGAATCTATTCATAGATTCCATTTCTGCCACCATGGGCAATCATGACAATATTTGGCTGATATCAATTACCCATTATTATATCTCCTTGGCTGTTTGATAAATCTTCAATGTTGTTTGCTTTCTAGAGGCTATTATTATATGATACAAAGATCTTCACACCTTGTACTCAGTATAATGGATCTATTTATATGCCTCTTCACCAAAATTTCTTATATTCAATTTTCCAATTATTTTTTCTTCCAGACACCTGATCAATCAAACAAGCTATTTGTCCCTGCCCATTAATCACTGTATATTCTTATCTCATGCCACTTTTCTTTTTATTATTATAATTTTTAATCTTTATTGTTGAGAGTATTACAGATGTTCCTCTTTTTCTCCCCATTGCCCCCCTCCACATGATTCCTGCCCCACCCCAGGAATTCACTACCCTATTGTCTGTGTCCATAGGTAATGCATATATATATATATATATATATATATATATATATATATATATGATCTCTGAACGCATAATAATCTGGCCACTCAGTGTATGTATGTGTGTGTGGGTATATGTATGTGTGTTGTGTGTGTATGTGTATATATATATATATATATATATATATATATATGAGGTCCAGTGCATGAATTTGTGCATGGGTGGGGTCCGGCCAGCCTGGCCAGGGGGAGGGGACATGGGCGGTTGGCCAGCCTGCCTGCTGGTCAAACTCCTGGTCGAGGTGACAATTTGCATATTAGCCTTTTAATATATAAGATATACACTGAGTGACCAGATTATTATGCATTCAGAGATCATAATAATCTGGCCACTCAGTGTATATATATGTACATATATATATGTGTGTGTATATATATATCCTATATAATAAAGAGGTAATATGCAAATTGACCATCATTCTAACACACAAGATGGCCACCCCCATGTGGTCAAAGATGGCTGCCCCCATGTGGACATATGATGGCCACCACAATATGGCCAGCAGGGGAGGGCAATTGGGAAGGACCAGGCCTGAAAGGGAGGGCAGTTGGGGGCAATCAGGCTTATAGGGGAGGGCAGTTAGGGGTGACCAGGCCTGCATGGAGGAAAGTTGGGGGACCCAGGCCTGCAGGGAAGGGCAGTTCAGGGGGACCAGCGCTGCAGGGGAGGGCAGTTGGGAGCAACTAAGCCTGCAGAGGAGAGCAGTTGGGGGTGTACAGGCCAGCAGAGGAGAGCAGTTAGGGGTGACCAGGCCTGCAAGGGAGGGTATTTGGGGAGGACCAGGCTTGTAAGGGATGGCAGTTGGGAGGGACAAGGCCTGCAGGGGAGGGCAGTTGGGAGGGACCAGGCCTACAGGGGAGGGCAGTTAGGGGGGACCAGGCCTGCAGGGGAAGGCAGTTAGAGGCAACCAGGTTGGCAAGGGAGGGCAGTTAAGGGTGACCAGAACAGCAGGGGAGGGCAGTTGGGGGCAACCAGGCGGGCAGGGGAGGGCAGTTAGGGGCAATTGGGCCGACAGGGGAGCAATTAAGCATTGATCAAGCTGGCAGGGGAGTGGTTAGGGTGTGATCAGGCTGGCAGGCAGAAGCAGTTAGGGGCAATCAGGAAGGCAGGCAGGTGAGTGGTTGGGAGCTAGCAGTCCTGGATTGTGAGAGCGATGTTGGACTGCCCGTTTAGGCCCGATACCACCAGGATCAGGCCTAAACGGGCAGTTGGACATCCCTCGAGTGGTCCCAGATTGGAAAGGGTGCAGGATGGGCAGAGGAACACATACCCCCATGCATGAATTTCCATGCACCGGCCTCTAGTATATATGAAAATTCATGCACTTGGCGGGGTCTCTCAGCCCAGCCTTCATGCTGTCACAATCTGGGACCTCTCAGGTAGGGTCCAGTCCCATCACAGCATGGTTCTTTTCCCTGGGCCTGTGGGCCATGGGAGAGGGACCAAGAAGCCAGTCAGATCGCAGCATGGCTCTGGTTCCCTGGAGCCTGCGGGCAGGGCAAAGGACCAAGATTCCCAGATCGCAGCATGGTTCTGGTTCCCGGAGCCTGCAGGCCGGGGGTAGGGACCATGAGGCCAGTCCCATGGCAGAATGGCTCCGTTCCCACAGCTCCCTCCCATCACCGCGCCATGGGTGGCCAGGGCCCACAACTCCCTCCTGCTGACATGCTGCAGGTGGCCGGGACCCAGGACTGACTTCCGCTGCGCCAGCCTGGACCCTAACCTGGTATTCAGTTTTTCATCCAAACATTTAGGTCATGACGGACCCAGGCTCTTTATTTATTAGGATGATTTTGGTTAATCTCTTCCCACCCCCTTCTCTCTGAGATTCATCAGTCTGTTTCATGTTTCATTTCTTCAATTCTATTTTATTCATCAGTTTATTTTGTTCATTAGATTTCTAGTTTGTTTATTTTGATTTTTATATTCAATTGTTAATAGACATATATTTATTGCCATTTTCTTGCTCATATTTTTTTATCTTTTTTTCTCCTTTATTTCCATCTTCTTAAAGAATACCCTTGAATATTTCATGTAATACTGGTTTGGTGGTGATGAACTCCTTTAGCTTTTTCTTATCTGTGAAGCTCTTTATCTGACCTTCAATTCTAAATTATGGCTTTGCTGGGTAGAGTAATTTTGGTTGTCGGTCCTTGCTATTCATCACTTTTAATATTTCTTGCCACTCACTTCTGGCCTGCAAAGTTTATGTGGAGAAATTATCTGACAGTCATATGGGTGCTCCCTTGTAGGTAACTATCTGTTTTCATGCCACTTTTCTTTCTACACAAATGGATGACCAGGTACACCTCCCAAAGCTCTAGGGAATCTTTTTCCTCATTGCTGCTATTCAGGTGCTGTAGTGTTGAAGAAATGTTCTGTTATACCCACATATGAGCCAACTATTCTGTGAACAAAGTCTTTTTTCTCCTGTATCAGTTGGTCATTAGCAATACCCTCTTCTTACATATAAGCATAAGCATGAGTGGAGGATAAATGCAAAAGAGATGGTGTTATGGCCTCTGGGCTATCTACTAATACATCTTACTTGTGCCTCCTGACAATGCTCTTGTCTGATCCCAAATGTGCCATTTTATCTTATGATAAATTGCTATTGGGCTGGCACATTTTACCACTTTTAGTATCTAAGAGATTGTAAAGAATAATTCTAACTACCTGGTCCCTATATATCTCATAATCAGGCATTCCTTCTCTACAATACCCAGTATTTAAGACCTACTGTTTGACTGGTATATTTTCTGCTGAAAAAGTGATGGTCATGCAGGTAACTTAATGTGAATTACTCTTGGAAATAATACTTGTAAAAGAATGCACAAAGCAAGATTGGGTAGAGAAAAAAATTAAAATGCAATGAAGTTCAAGATTGACCTCAGTTAAACTCTCAGGCTGAGCTGGCCTTTCAGCAATATTCCAAATTAAGCCAGGCCTTTCATCTTTGTGCCCATGCAATGACCCATTATTGGAAGCTAACTTCTCCTTATAGGGGCTTTATGCTTAGACAAAGGAGTCTTGTGGAGTGACTCCCCTATGCCAACTAGTAGAATGAGTTCCTGAATCCTGAGGGAGAGATCTGGGTGGTGCACCAAATACTTTGCCACATGCAGCTCCTAACTAATCACTTTTTAGGAAATTTATAGGCTCAAGATGAATAAATTTCACAGTCTACATTTCATATTTTTATTTCTTTCTGTTTTCTTTTGAAAGTTCTGTGCATGCTGTAAATCCATATAAAAGTTTCAGTAATTCCATATTTTAAATATCCAAACTTCTGACTATACTTAAAAGAAACTGCTTCTGAAAGAAATCAGTGAGGAAATAGAGGACACAAGATGAGAAAGGGTAAGAACCTCAGCAAAGCTGTGGTTCAGGCAAAGTTCCACAGAGGGTAGTTTCTGCTAATCCTGGAGAATGATTGTGGTGTAAATACACCTCCTGTGATGAAATTGCACTTGGAAAATTCTATACCCTACAGTCCCTGTCTTCCAGCTTTTTGCTATGAGAGCCAACAGGTCCAGCAAACTCTGTAGAGTACATTAATGAAATTCAAAGATGGGCCAGAAGAAACAATGGTGTATCCAAAAAGGAAAGGGGCACATTGAAAGAGTCAAGGGATAGGAGGGAATCTGGATTGCATACCAACAGTGTCAGCTATAGGAGTGGGGTGGGACTATTCACTTATAAAATGATAGTTTGTGCCCCAACTACCTCTTTTTCTTCTCTGTTTTGTTTGTTTATTTACTCTCTAGTATTTTGAAGTATTAGAATATTCAATTATTCCCATATTTTCCTATAGAAGAGGGTGATGCCTTCTCCTTTTGCTTAAAATGGTTTACTTTTTACTTTTATTTCAAGCTGATGTAGAAAATTAATACTATTTTATATAAATTTTATAAAAATATTTATTGTTGAAAGTATTACATATGCCCCCTTTTCCCCCCAACTGGCTTCTTATTTTATATCAATTTTACTTACTAATTTTGGCATTTGAAGAGAACATCCATGAGCTATTTTAGGTGTCAAAATGTCAATTAAAGGTCTGAACTATTTGGAAACATTTTTGTTTTTATGTGAAATAAGACACCAAGAGCTTACAAAGGATTAATTCTTTAAGAGAGTCAACTCTAATTAAGGCAGAATTTTGCATTCATAGACTGATTCCTTCCATATCTCTTGCTAATACCTGTTCTGTTTGACTTGAGATGTCTCTTATTATACTACAAGGAGTAGAATGGAAATTAATATAAGGCAGAGAAATGCCTAAATGAGAAAAAGAGTTGTGTGTGTGTGTGTGTGTGTGTGTGTGTGTGTGTGTGCTTGATTGCACACATGATTTATATACATTTTAGCCAAAAGGAAGTTCTTTGAATCAGGTGGGAAATTTCATAGCCTTCTTCCCATTAAATAGCAAACATCAGGACATAAATAAGATTTTTTTATTAATTTTCAAGTCAAATTAGATCAATCTTCTCTTTCTTATCTAGTTTCAAAGGTCCTTTGAGCCTCAAAGGTGGGATGGGGTTCTGAAATTTTTATCAGGACAATGAAAATATGGCTTCCTTGTAAAGCCTTTTGACCAACCTGAAACCGTATTCCTGGTCCTTTCACAGAATCATTTACCACTTTTTGTCCATATCATGTAATTGTTATTTAACAAATTAATTAATAATCCAATGTTTTAAACAAGACATTCATGCACTGAATGCATACATATTCATTTAGTTCATATGTTGTGTTTCTTTCTTAACATACAGCTTTTCCAATTAAAGTCTTCAACAGCTTTTCATTGCTTCCAGGAAAAATGATGACCTTCTTCTATGACATAAACAGGTCTTTTACCACCGAGGCTTTGCCTCTTTCTTAACCTTTTGTTTTGTACCTTTCCCTATGTGGGCCAAACTTCAGCTACACTATATACATGTATAGTGTAGCTGAAGTTTGGCCCACATAGGGAAAGGTACATATGTGTGTACATATGTGTGCATATATATATATGTGTGTGTGTGTGTGTATATATATATATATATATATATATATATATATATATATACACACACATACATATATATATACACACATATATACAAACATATATATACACATACAAACATGTAATATATATTATATATTTATTATATGTAATATATATTTTTGAATTTTTACTTTTCACAGTCACTGTACTGACATTTAAAAATATATATACTTTTATTGATTTCAGAGAGGAAGGAAGAGGGAGAGATAGAAGCATCAATGGTGAAAGAGAATCATTGATTGGCTGCCTTCTGCATGCCCCCTACTGGGGATCGAGCCAGCAACCCTGACTAGATATCAAACTGCTACTTCCTAGTTCACAAGTCGACTCTCAACCACTGAACCACATCAGCCGAACTGTACTGACATTTTTAAATGTTTCAGAACTTATGTTAAACATTTTTAAAGCTATCTCTAATTTGTTTCCCTTCCAGGATAAGTTAAGATTTCTCTTCTATTCTTTTATATGTAACTAGAGGCCTGATGCACGAAATTCGTGCACTCAGAGCAGGATCTCTCAGCCTGGCCTGCGCTCTCTCACAGTCTGGGATCTCTTGAGGGATGTCTGACTGCTGGCTTAAACCCTCTCCCCAGGGGATCAGGCCTAAGCCAGTAGTTGGACATCCTTAGCACTGCTGCAGAGATGGAGGCTGGAGAGGCTCCTGCCACCACTGCTGCACTCGCCAGCCATGAGTTCGGCTTCTGGCTGAGTGGTGCTCCCCCTGTGGGAGTGCACTGACCACCAGGGGCAGCTCCTGCGTGGAGTGTCTGCCCCCTGATGGTCAGTGCCCATCATAGCAACCGGTCATTCCACTTTTTGGTCAATTTGCATATTAGCCTTTTATTATAGAGGATGTCAATATTGTGCCTATCCTCCTAGTACTGCATGTGTTGGTTTCTTATTGCTTTCTTCTATCACCATTTATCAAATGTATTTTACTGAATATTTATAATATCCCAGTTCAAGTGCTTTGGGTACAAAAATGAATCCCTGCTCTCTAATAACATCAAAAGAAATACTATTATATTGTAATATAAATAATATAAGATAGATATAAAAAAGAACCATAAGAACATATATAGCTAATTATTTTTGGAAGAAAAAGACAGTTTAGAAGGATGATAGAGGAAAATGGCATTTAAGCTAGGCATTAAATAATGACTTCGTAGTACATTTCTAGTCTGAGTTTAGGATGCAGGTGAAGGAAGTTTTCCATGCAAAGAAAAACAGAATAATAAAAGGAAAGTAAGTATAAAATTTCATGAGGTACCTTCACTACACATAACTTGGTATATTGTTATTTGAAGGTGGACTTAGATTGTTTTAAAAATATATATTATAAACTCTAGTAAAATCCTTGGGAAAAGTTGTTGATTCTGAGATAAGGGCAGGTAATATGTAAGATGTGCCTTCAGCATCTTGCAGTGCCAAAAAAGCAACTGGAAAATAGAAACACAGACACACAACAATGCTAGTCTGTAAATGGGACTCAGAAGCCAACAGAAAGAACTCCCAGTGGCCAAAGCTGAAATAACTTGAGCAACAATATAAATGCAATAGTGTTGGATTAAAATAGAAAGTATAAAATGAATAAGTATAAAGTAAATATCCATAAGCCCATTTGATAGAAAGAAATGCTTGAATATATATAAAGGGAAGAATAGACAAATTTCTTAAACCAAAACTTGCAAATAATTTATGTTGATATCTACCTCCCTTTTAAGAAGGTAGAGCAAACTCAGATTTTCTTCCCTCTTAATTCATCTTGCTAGAGGGTTGTTCAATTTATTAATTTTCTGATTTATATTTGTAGATCAGCTTTATTTAAAAATATTTTCTTTTGGGTCATTAAATATGACTTTCATCTGTATTATTTATTCCACCCTACTATTAATTTTGTTTCCTTAAAAATTATATTTTTTTAGTGTTTTGGGCATGGTTCACTAATTTTCAGTCTTGACTTTTAACATATTTTCCCCTCAGCACCATTTTATTTTCATCCAGTGATGGGCAACCTTTTGAGCTTGGTGTGTCAAACTTCGCCAAAAAACTGAGCATAACTCGGGTAGTGTGTCACTTCGAGGAAAAAACATTATTTCGCAAATGTTTCATCCTCAGGAGCAGCAAATGTTTCATCCTTGGCATGCAGCTGCCTCAGCGGCCGCGTGTCATCAGAAATGGCTACGCATGTCAGTGCTGACACGCGTGTCATAGGTTCGCCATCACTGATCTAGGCTGTGCTGATGTACTAATTTTTAATCTATTTTACAATATTTAGTAATATTTGTTATGATTTATTTTTTTAATTGTCAAAAGTTTTACATATGTCTCCTTTTTCCCCAATTGATGCCCCCAGCCATTCCCACCCTGGGAAAGCCCCCCTTGCCTCAGTGCTGGTGTCTATTGGTTCTGCTAACATGCATGCATACATGTCCTTTGGTTGCTCTCTAACCACCCCCACCCCCCACCTACCATTTGTCTCAGGATCTATTCTTGTTCATCAAATGATGTTGATCATTATATCCCACATATGAGTGAGATCATGTGATATTTATCTTTCTCTGACTGGCTTATTTCGCTTAGCATAATGGTCTCCAGGTTCATCCATGTTGTTGCTAATGGTAAAAGTTCCTTCTTTTTTATAGTGGCATAGTATTCCATTGTGTAGATATACCACAGTTTTTTAATCCACTCATCTGCTGATGGGCACTTAGGCTGTTTCCAAATCTTAGCTATTGTAAATTGTGCTGCTATGAACATAGGGGTGCATATGTCCTTTCTGATTGGTGTTTCTGGTTTCTTGGGATATAGTCCTCGGAGTGGGATTACTGGGTCAAATGGCAGTTCCATTTTTAACTTTTTCAGGAAACTCCATACTGTCTTCCACAGTGGCTGCACCAGTCTGCATTCCCACCAGCAGTGCAGGAGGGTTCCTCTTTCTCCACATCCTCGCCAGCACTTGTCATTAGTTGATTTGTTGATGATAGCCATTCTGACAGGTGTGAAACGGTATCTTATTGTTGTTTTGATTTGCATCTCTCAGATAATTAGTGACTTTGAGCATGTTTTCATATGTCTTTGGGCCTTCTGTATGTCCTTTTTCGAAAAGTGTCTATTTAGGTCCTTTGCTCATTTTTTTGATTGGATCATTTGTCTTCCTTTTGTTAAGTTGTATGCGTTCTCTGTAAATTTTGGAGATTAAACTGTTATTGAAAATATCATTGGCAAATATGTTCTCACATGCAGTGGGATTTCTTGTTGTTTTGTAGATGGTTTCTTTTGCTGTGAAGAAGCTTTTTATTTTGATGTAGTCCCATTTGTTTATTTTCTCCTTAGTCTCCATTGCCCTAGGAGCTGTGACTGTAAAGATATTGCTATGACATATGTCTGCTATTTTGCTGCCTATGGAGTCTTGTAGGATTTTTATGGTTTCCTGTCTTACATTCAAGTCCTTTGCCATTTTGAGTTTGTTATTTTGTATGATGTAATTTGGTGATCTAGTTTAATGTTTTTACATGTATCTATTGGTTGATATGTCTATTCTTGTGCCAATACCAGGCAGTTTTGAGAACTGTTGCTTGGTAATATAGCTTGATATCTGGTATTGTGATCCCTCCAACTTTGTTCTTCTTTCTCAGGATTGATGTGGCTATTCGGGGTCTTTTTTTATTCCAGATGAATTTTTGGAGAGTTTGTTCTAGATCTTTGAAATATGCTATTGGTATTTTAATGGGTATTGCATTGAATCTGTAGATTTCTTTGGGTAGTATGGACATTTTAATGATGTTGGTTCTACCAATCCATGAACATTATAGGTTCTTCCATTTATGTCTTCCTCTATCTCCTCTTTCAATGTCCTGTAGTTTTCCATGTACAGATCTTTTACCTCCTTAGTTAAGTTTATTGCTAGTTTTCTTAATTTTTTTGGTGCAATGTTAAATGGGATTTTTTTTTTTTAGTTTCAGTTTCTGTGAGTTCATTATTGGTGTATAAAAAGGCTATAGATTTCTGGGTGTCAATTTTGTATCCTGCTAGATTGCCGAATTCATTTATTAGGTCTAGTAGTTTTTTTGATGGAGTCTTTGGGGGTTTTCTATGTATAGTATCATGTCATCTGTGAATGAGGACAGTTTTACTTTTTCTTTTCTAATTTGGATGCCTTTTATTTGTTCTTCTTGTCTGATCGCTATGCCTAACACTTCCAGTACTATATCAAACAGGAGTGGTGAGAGTGGGCATCCCTGTCTTGTTCCTGTTCTTAGGAAAAATGAGTTTAGTTTTTGCCCAATGAGTATTATGTTGGCTGTAGGTTTGTCATAGAAGGCTTTTATTATGTTGAGGTATGATCCCTCTATTCCCACTTTGCTGAGAGTTTTTATCAAGAAAATGTGTTGAATTTTGTTAAATGCTTTTTCTGCATCATTGGATATGATTACATAGTTTTTGTCTCTCAATTTGTTTATGTGATGCATCACATTTGTTTATTTGCAGATATTGTAGAATCCTTGCATCCCCGATATTAATCCCACTAGCTCATGGTGTATGATCTTTCTAATGTAATGCTAGATCCGATTTGTTAGAATTTTGTTGAGGATTTTAGTATCTATGTTCATCAAGGATATTGGTCTGTATTTTTTTTTTTTTTTTGTGGTGTCTTCATCTGGTTTTGGTATTAGGGTGATTCTGGCTTCATAGAAAGAGCTTGGAAGTGTGCCTTGCTTTTGAATTTTTTGGAATAGCCTAAGGAGGATATGTTTTAGTTCTTCTTTGAATGCTTGGAGTACTCCCCTGTAAAGCCGTCTGGACCAGGGCTTTTGTTTGCTTGAAGATTTTCGATTGCTGCTTTAATTTCTTCAGTAGTTATTGGCCTATTCAGGTTTTTTTATTCTTCCTGATTGAGTTTTGGGAGCTTGTATTTTTCTAAGAATATGTCCATTCCATCTAAGTTGTCCATTTTGTTGGAATAGAGTTGTTCATAGTGTTTTTTTATAATCATTTGTATTTCTGTGGGATTGGTTATTACTTCACCTCTTTCATTTCTAATTTTTTTTTTTAATTTGGGTCCTCTCACTTTGCTTCTTGGTGAGCCTGACTAGAAGTTTAGTGTGCTGCGCCAGCACAACCAAGGGTTTGGCGAGCCTGAGGGAGGGCGGTGAAGGATGGAGAAAAAAGACAGACAAGAGAATAAGCTGGGTCTAGGTGGATCTTCTGCGCCTTGCTGAGGCCACAGAACAGATCCAATTGCAAAGCTGATGCTTTATTTATAGTCAGGGACAAACAAGGTAGTTTACAATGTTCTTGAAAGTTTCACTTGTTTTGGCAGCACTTGCTGCCCCTCCCACAGCCCACTAGCTACCCAGGAAAGATCTAGGGAGCAGTTACAAGATCAAGCTTAATTATGCTTAGAGGACTGTGCCCTCCAAGCTGGGACTTGTTTGCGACTTTGCTAGCAGGTCAGTCTGAGGCTTAACCCTATAACTGCTTCCTACAATTTAGAGGTTCATCAATTTTGTTTATTCTTTCAAAGAACCAGCTCTTGGTTTTGTTTATCTTTTGTATTGTTTTTTTGGTCTCTATGTCATTTACATATACTCTGATCTTTATTATTTCCTTCCTTCTGCTTATGCTGGGCTTTTCTGGTTTCTTGCTTTCTAACTCTTTGTGTTGTAGGATTAGATAATTTATTATCATTCTTTCTTGTTTTTTGAGATAGGCCTATAGAGCTAAGAACTTCCCTCTCAAGACTGCTTTCACTGTGTCCCATAGATTTGGGATTGTTGTGTTTTCATTATAATTTTTTGCAATGATGCTTTTTATTTCTTCTTTGATCTCTTTGGTAGCCCAATCATTGTTTAATAGCATGCTATTTAGCCTCCAAGTGTTTGACTTTTTTATTGTTTTTATTGTAGTTGATTTCTAGTTTTATGCCATTGTCATCTGAGAAGATGCTTGATATGATTTCTATCTTCTTGAATTTGAAGAGACTTTGCCTGTGTCCCAATATGTAGTCTATCTTTGAAAATGACTCATGCACTTGAGAAGAATGTATATTCTTTTTCTTTGGCGTGAAACGTTCTGAAGATGTCAATTAATTTCATCTGATCTATTGAGTCATTTAGGATTGATGTTTCTTTGCTGATTTTTTGTTTAGCAGATTTGTCCAGTGGTGTTAGTGGAGTATTAACCTTTTGCACTCGGATGTCGAGTGTGACTCAACACGGTTAGCATCGGTAGCAGGAAACAAGAAAAAAGCAAGCGAGTGAAAAGGGTTAAATTCCCCTATTATGACTGTATTGCTGTCAATATCTCCCTTGATATTCTCCAGAAGCTTTTTTATGTATTTGGGTGCTCCTGTATTGGGTGCATATATGTTTACCAGAGTTATATCTTGTTGTTGAATTGCTCCCTTTAGTATTATGAAGTGGTCTTCCTTATCTCTTGTTATGGCCTTCACTTTGAGGTCTAATTTTCAGATATAAGTATTGCTACTCCAGCTTTTTTTTTTTTCATTTCCATTCTCCTGAAAAACCTTTTTCCATCCCTTCACCATCAGTCTGTGTGAGTCCTTAGTTCTGAGTTTGGTTTCCTGTAGACAGCAGATATATGGGACATGTTTTCTTACCCATGCAGCTACCATATGTCTTTTGATTGGGGCATTTAATCCATTTACATTTAAAGTTATTATTGATAGGTGCTTGTTTTTTGCAATTTTTATTCTTTTTTAAAATATATATATTTTTTATTGATTTTAGACAGGAAGGGAGAGGAAGAGAGAGATATAAACATCAATGATGAGAGGGAATCATTGATTGGCTGCTTCCTGCATGCCCCTTACTGGCATATGCCCTTGACCAGATTGAACCCGGTTCCCTTGAGTCTGAAGTCTGATGCTCTATACACTGAGCCAAACTGGCTAGGGTTGCCATTTTTATTCTTTATGCCAGTGTTTCTTCTTCCCTTCCTATTTCTTCCTTTTACAGCAGATGCTTTAGCATTTCTTGCATTGCTGGTTTGGTGGTAATAAACTCCCTTAGTCCTTTTTTGTCTGTGAAGCTCTTTATTTCACCCTCAATTTTAATTGATAGCCTTGCTGGGTACAGTATTCTTGGATTCAGACCCTTGCTTTGCATTTCTTTGCATATTTCGTTCCACTTCCTTCTGGCCTGATGTGTTTCTGTTGAGAAATCAGTCAATATTCTAATGGGAGATCCTTTGTAGGTAACTTTCTGTCTCTCTCTGGCAGTGTTTAAGATTCTTATTTTGTCATTGGTGTTTGCCAGTTTAATTATAATGTGTCTTGGTGTCGGTCATTTGGGGTTCATCTTGTTTGGAACTCTGTGAGCTTCTTGGACTTGTGTGAATTTTTTCTTCCTGATATCAGGGAAGTTTTCTGTCATTATTTCTTCAAACAGGTTTTCTATTCCTTGCTCAGTTTCCTCTCCTTCTGGTACCCATATTATGCAGATTTTGTTTAGTTTCGTGTTGTCCCAAAGTTCCCTTAGGCTCTCCTCCTGTTTTTTTAAGTTTTTTCTAGATGCTGCTCTGCTTGGGTATTTTTCCTACCTTGTTTTCTAGCTCACTGATGTGGTCCCCCACTTCTTCTAGTCTACTGTTGATGCTCTCTACTGAGTTCTTTATTGCAGCTATGTAATTTTTCATTTCTTCTTGGCTCTTCTTCATTTCCTCTTGTTCTTATACATATTCTTGAATTTGTCTCCCATCATTTTCAGAGACCTTATGACCATTGCTCTAAATTCTTTCTCTGACTTATTACTTGCCTCTATTTCATTTACTTCCTTTTCTGGTGATTCCTCTTTTTCTTTTTTTTTTTTTTTATGCATGCTGTTTCTTTGTCTCCACATGATTGCTTTTCTCCGGATGTGTGCTTATGTAGCTCTCTCTCTCCTGCATTGACTCTCTCTAGGCGATATCTGAACTTTCTGTCCTCGGATTGCCTCACCAGCTGTGTTTAATTCGCCAATTTCGGGTGGGTGTTGTTCAATTCAGCTGTTCCTTCTATTTGCTCTGTGAGAAGGCACAGGGCTCGTCCGCATATTTGGCACCACTTTGTCTCCCCCTGGTCAGACTTTTTAGGTGCCTGCAGTTGGGGAGGCTGGATTCTTGGTGTTCCTGGGTTCGCAGCTGAGGCAGCTCCTTCACTGGGCATTGTGGTTGTAGGGTTCCGGGAGGTATCTGAGGTT
The DNA here is from genome assembly GCF_027574615.1 of Eptesicus fuscus. Taxonomy (NCBI): domain Eukaryota; kingdom Metazoa; phylum Chordata; class Mammalia; order Chiroptera; family Vespertilionidae; genus Eptesicus; species Eptesicus fuscus. Next base: position 85,262,514 of record NC_072475.1, on the reverse strand, counting down.
TCCCCAGTTGAAGGTAAGGTTGGGCTTCCAATCACATCTGGTCTCCCCTTCAAGATGCCGTGGTCTCTGTGGCAGAGCCAGCCACTCTGGGAGAGATTTCAGCAGCAATAATGGCTGCCTGGCCTGGGGAGCCCAGTCTGCCAGTCCCGAACAGTCTCTTAGAATATAGCTGTCCCTCACTCACAAGTACAGACACTCCCCACATGTCCTTAAACTCTCTTTTCATTCTCTCACTCACACACTATCTTGCAGCCTGCTGTCCCATTGGAAGCCATCTTGGATCCCCCTGTTATGATTTCTTAACCCCTAAATACTTGAGTGCCTTTTATTTTTCAAACTTTTAGAGTTTTTTTCTTTTCACTGTCTAAGCTTTCATCTCCAATTTAATTGCATTTTCACTATAGTATGTTTTGTGTATAAAAACAAGGCTTTGTTATTATATTACTAGGGGCCTAGTGCACAAATTCATGCACCTTGAAAGGAACTGTGGTCTGGGAGGCTGCTGTGGGCACAGGGGCTTGTATCGGCCCATCTTCTGCCCCCACCTGGCCCCTCCCACTGCAGTCCCCGGTCACCTGTCTGTTGGCAGCTACTCCCACCCACTAACAGTGCATAACAATTGGGGCTGGCACCATCAGTAGTTCAAGCAGGGTCAGTGCTGTCAGCAGATGTGAGCTGAGGCAAATGTGAGCAGAGGCATCTGCTGGCCTAATTGGCCCTCAGAACAGCGGGAGGTGGAGAAGCCCTGAGGGGTGATTGGGGCCAGCAGCCACCCTTCACACCCACTGACTGTGCTGAGTGATCAGGGATGGTGCTGGGCACTGGCAGTGGGTGCAAGCAGCAGTTCCAGAGGCTGTAGTGGGTGAGAGTGCTGGGCAGGACTATGGCACACAGAAGCAACGAATTTTCAGTAACCATCAGAGGCTCGCTGCAATGACTACAGCCAGTACCCCACCTTGGTCTGGCACCCCCACTCACCTGCTCCACCATTCCGCTGCGGCCGATGCCCACCATGTTCTGTGATCTGCCACCTACTGCCAACACCAACCATGTTCTGTGCGCATCCCCTTGTGGTCAGTGCAAGTAATAGCAACCAGTTGTTTGGTTGTTCTGTTGTTAGGTCTATTTTCATATTAGCTTTCTATTATATAAGATTTTATACTAGGGGCCCAGTCCACAAATTCGTGCAACTTGAAAAGAACTGTGGGCTGTGAGGCTGTGGTGAGCACAGGGGCGGGTCTCTGCCCATCCCCTGCACCCCTGCCCGTCCCCTTCCCACCACAGACCCTGGTCCCCTGTCTGCCACCCTGTCTGCTGGTATCCCCACTCCTGCCACTGCCACTCCACACGCTGATGGCACCAGCCCCGCTCACACCCACTGACAGTGTGGAGTGATCGGGGCCAGCACCAGCAGCAGGCACAAGCGACTGCTGCTGCTCCAATCACCCCTCAGGAGCAGGGAGAGGTTGGAGAAGCCCTCAGGGGTGATCAGGGCCAGAAGCCACTGCTCATACCCACTGATGGTGCCGAGCAATCTGGGCCAGCGCCAGGTGCTTGCAGTGGGTGCGAGTGGGGCAGGCGCCAGCAGCAGGTACAAGTGCCCTGTGGGAATGCAGCACATGGGGGCAAAGGATTTTCAGTAACCACCAGAGGCTTGCCCTGAGGACAGTGACCAGCACCCTGCCTTGGGCTGGCGCCCCTGCTCACCAGCTTCACTATCCCACTGCAGCCAATGCCCACCATGTTCTACGCTCTGCTGCCTGCTGCTTATGCTCGCTATGTTCTCTGTGTTCCCCCTCGTGGTCAGTGCACGTCATAGTGACTGGTTGTTCGGTTGTTCTGCTGTTTGGTCTATTTGCATATTAGGGTTTTATATATATATATATATATATATATATATATATATATATGCATATTAGGGTTTTATCCTCTCTAATAATAGACAAATATGCAAATTACCATACCTCCGACACACCCACAAGCCATGCCCACAAGCCACGCCCATCATCCAATCAGAGCAAGTATGCAAATTAATTAACCCAAACCAAGATGGCTACAGCCACAGAGAGCAAGGTTTCCTAGGTAACAGAGGAAGCCAAGCTTTCTGCCTGCCCTAGCCAGGTCTAAGCCGCCACTCAAGCTACAAAGTTTCAATTATAGAAGGTAAACAAATTCAAACAAATGGCGGCAGAATGGAGCTTGAGAGAGCAGGCCAGGGTTGCTGCGGGCAACAGGGGAAGCAAAACTTTTCGCACACTCTGGCCGGGCCCACCCGCTTAAGGCAACAAAGTTTCAATTATAACCCCAACACAAATGGCTGCTGGCCTCGGAGGGAGCCCCAGGCTTGGCTCCGCTCCAGGCTACAAAGTTTCAATTGTAGAAGGAAAATAAATTCCAGATACCAGGGCCTCTGCTTGGGTCGCCAGGGGGTGTGGCCGGCCTGCAAACCACCACAGGCCCCTCGCTCAGGCCACCCCACACCCCAAGGGAAACCCCACCTGATCCGGGATGCTCTTCAGGGCAAACCAGCTGGCCCCCACCCCTGTACCAGGCCTCTATCCTATCTAATAAAAGAGTACTATGCAGATTGATCATCACTGCAACACACAATATAGCTGCCCCCATGTGGTCAAAGATCCTGCCCCCATGTGGACACAAGATGGCCACCACAAGATGGCCAGCAGGATTGGGCAGTTGGGAGGCACCTGGCCTGCAAGGGAGGGCAGTTGAGAGGGACCAAGCCTGCAAGGGAGGTCAGTTGGAGGTGATCAACCCTGCAGGAGAGGGCAGTTAGGGGTGACCAGGCCGGCAGAGGAGGGATGTTGGGGGCGAACAGGCTGGCAGCAGAGTGGTTTAGGGGGTGATCAGGCTGGCAGGTAGAAGTGGTTAGGGGCAATCAGGAAGGCAGGCAGGCAAGCAGTTGGGAGCCAGCAGTCCTGGATTGTGAGAGGGATGTCCGACTGCCCGTTTAGGCCCGATCCCGGTGGGCAGTCGGAGATCCCTCAAGGGGTCCCATATTGGAGAGGGTACAGGCTGGGCTGAGGGACAACCCCCCTCAGTGCACGAATTTCATGCACCGGCCTCTAGTATATATATAATATTATATATAGTGAATGTGCATATGACTTCAGTGGTGTTTATTCCCACCTGCTTATATTTTGAAATTCATGGATATAATTTATGGTCAACTTTTGTTGCAGATGTTGCCCATAGGTTTTTGGTTTGCTATCTAGTTTCTTTCTGTTTGTTTTGTTATCATTTGTTTAGTGTGGATTTTGAGACATTAAAAACCTGTGTTGTCACTTCCACCTCTTCATAATCCAGTTATTTTTTGCTGAGAGGGCAAAATAGTACTTAAGGTAAAGTAATTGAATGCATTATAGATATAATTGTAGGTAGTTATAGCCATAAAGTTAATAAATTTTCAACACAGAAAAATGTACAATCAAATTTTAAAAGATTTTAATTAATTTTTGGTGTGTAACACCTTTCTGTTTTTTTATGTTTATAATTAAATTAATAACTCATGAGGTTCTATCATATTACCAATTTGTTTACTGTTCTTTATGGCTAATCCTAACAAAACTAAATTAAAGCAACTCTGTAAAGAATTAATCTTGTTTTGTTTTTATTTTGCTTTCAATTTAGAGTTTAACATAAACAACTTTAGGCCATTTTTATTCCTTTTCATTATATATACCAAGATTTTTTTATATACCTTATCAATGTTTATTTTCAATACTTCTAAAAAGGAAAACATTTAAACTAGATTACTTACTCCCTTGATATCCTTTATCTGTTAATGTTAATATTCTATAGTCCTCAACATTTCTTTCTCAATATCACATATGGAGAATAAACTACCCATGACATACACAGTCCTTCTCCAGATAGTGTCTGAGATGTAAGTAAGAGTGATGTTATTTATGGGAAGAACCTTGACCATACTGTAATTCATAAAAAGTAAATTATTCCCAAACTGTGGAACCTTAAATATTATTTGTAACAAATTACCTGCAACACATCTCTATGACTGATTACAACACACCAATTTGTCATTGTGCTGTAGCTGCAAACCACTGCATTACAGCAAGTTGACCTTTTCAATGGCTTTTCTAAAAGGTTTGTGCAAATCTTACATTTGAAAGGAAGCTCCTTCTGTGTGTTATAAAATGTCATCATAATTTGTCTTCACTGCTGTAGGTATTTCTATTTACTCAGGAAGATGATTTTTTGTTCCTGGCATTCTTTAACTTCACCAGAGAATAGTTTTTATAGAATGCTCTTCTAGTAACCATTCTAAACTTCATAAAAATAAACTTATTAACACCCAGTTCTCCTTTGGTTCCAGAGCAGTCTTATATAACTGATGGAGGTTAGCTGCCCTTTTGTTCAGAAGTCATGATATTTTAAATACATGGTCATCTCTGACCTCTCTTGAGCTCTTAAAAATGCATTGAGATAGGCTTAGGACTTCACTCTATTCATTATTTATTAATTGAAAAAATATTCTAAAGTCAAAATAATTTTTGTTTTGGAAGAAATTTCTTTATTTTATTTTACTTTATTTTTCCCATCACCTCTTGTCTCCTCTTTGCCCACTATAGATGGATGAAGCTTTTCTCTTGACTGGCACAAAGTTTGGTTGGCCCTGGAGTTAGAATGGGAGAATACAGTCGACTGTGTTGCTTTAAACTATTGCATGGGCTTACTACCAAAATAGCATTTGGTTTTGTTGCAAAATGCTTTCATGTGAATGAATATCTATTTATTATCATTTAAAAATGTGATTGTGTTATTTTTATATTTCTTTATAAATAGTGTATCTACACACATAGTTTGTAAATGCATATGTGGCTACATAGAAATGGGAAAATGCCTATTATGTTAATACAATCATTGTTATTATTTGAGTTTCATATTAGAAATGTCCACCTGTTCCTGTTCTAGCTAATGAAGAAAACAAGGACATGGAAGACCAAATCCCCAGGTAATAACAAAACTTCATTTTACTTAAAGCATGACTTCTTTTATTACAAAGCCTTCTAATAGAACTTCCAGTGATTAGTCATAATATGCATATGATCAATTTTAATTGAGTATTAAAGGAATAGGAGCAAGTATAAATAACATAATATGCTATTCTCTTGAACAAAAGAAATTTGCTTTGAATTATAAAATTAAGATTCCCCCCAAATAATTTATATATTTTTAAAGAAAATAATCAGCACTTGATTGTTGATTATCCTCAGCTCATGGCCATCATTTCAAGTTATAAGACACAGAAATGAGTTGGCTGTAACTCAGAAATGAATTTATCAAAAGGATATTAGGCAGCACATGGAAGTGCTAAAATTCTAAGAGACCAAGCAGTCCAATTGTATCCAAGATTAAACTGCAGATTGAGTTTAGTGAGGGCACCGTTCTCTACTAGTCACACCCACCCTAACTTAAAAGGAGTCCACACTGGACTCTGGATGCTATGGCTGTGGAGCTGCCAAAGCTTCCTTTAGAAACTGCTCTTTCCACCACGTGGCATCTAGGAAGCACTGGTCATTATTCCTAATTCACAGTGCGGGGCAGGCTTCTGGATCTTATTGGAAAATCTGGGCCATAGGCTGCAAAGGACACCGAGAATGTGAATATTTGGAATTTTCAGTTTTTATCATTGAAACAAGCTTTGCCCCTCATGTAGACTTGTAAAGTCCAACAAAACTAGAGAGGAGGTTTAGATACTGGAAAAACTAAAAGGAAAAATATTCCATTCAATTTTTAAAAAAAATTTTCTGCCAGGTAATTTTTAAACAGTTTTTTTTTTTCCTTTTGTGATTTATTGTTGTAGATTCTATGGATATTGACAAAACCTAATGCCCTGGCAGATATAGCTCAATTGGTTGGAGTGTCTCATCCCATGCACTGAAGGGTTGCAGGTTCAATTCTTGGTCAGGGAACATAACCAGGTTGCAGGTTTGATCCCAGTGGGGGCAAATACAAGAGGCAACTGATCAATGTTTCTCTCTTATATCGATGTTTCCCTTTCTCTCTCTCTCCCTTCCTCCTTCTATAAAAATCAATAAAAAAAAAAAAAAACAACAAACATATCCTTGGGTAAGGATTTTTAAAAAATGAGCAAAAACTACTATTCCTTGCTTACAATTTAAAACCTAAAAATGCACAAGTGATTACCTTCAGTATTTAAAACTATTTCTGTGTGTGTGTGTGTGTGTGTGTGTGTGTGTGTGTGTGTGTGTGTAGTCAAAAGAGAATACTGTAATCATTTTCAGAACCTGAATTTCTGTGTCTCTTTTGTCTTCTTTTTAGGAGATATAGGAAGCTCTTCCCCAATGAAGATTGTCTATTCATGAAGTAATTGCTTTGTAAAAGATTAATCATCAATCAATGTGCCTGTAACGACTGTGAAGAAAATGCACTAACCTTTTCAAGTTTCTATCCTGAGCTTGGCCTGAGGGCTCAAGTGATTTAGTAACTTATTTGATTTTCTTTTCCTAAAGTTGAAGAACACAAAATGTCTTTGATTTTGCCTTTTATATACTCTGTGTTGCTTCCTGAGCTCCAATTTCTGACAAAATGTCAAATAGCTTAGGGAGAAGGGTTATTAATATTGCCTTTGTGCCCTGCCACCTGGAAGTGATTCTGGTTCTGGTTCAAATCCAGACTCCTACCCGAATTTGGAAAAGCTCCTATTTGGCCTTGGGCCATATTCAAACTGTGTATACTCAAAAGCCTCAGAAAGTTCTGAAAATGGAATCAAGAATTCAGTCAGAGATAAAGGCCCTCAATGTGGTTCATTGTTGCCTGGGAGAATTCAGTGTCACTATCATAGTCTATTACCAATATTTTCACCCTTAAGGATACATACTGAGCAAAAATGTTTGTATGTATGCAAGAAATGAATGCATTAGAATGCTCATAGAAATACTTCTCATAATAACCAGAACTAGAAAGACCCCAAATGTTCATCAGCAGTACAACAAATAAATAAGTTATTCCATAGTAAGTAAAGTGAACACTAAACAGCAGTGAGGATAAATTAACTATTACTAGAACTACAAAATCTATATATATATAAGAGCCTATTGAGGTTGGGGAGGTAATGTGTGGATAAGGACACATAATCAATAAAGAAATTTAAAAATAAAAAAACCTAACACGCTAAGTGTCCAACCGAGTGGTTGACCGACTGGTCGCTATGACATGTATTGATCATACATGTAATAGTGGGATGATCCAACAGAGGGCAGATGTTCCAACTGGTAGGTTAGCTTGCTGCTGGGGTCCGGTCGATCGGAACTGGGTGAGATGGGGCCAGACATGCCCTGGAGCCTCCTGCGGTCCCTCCTGAGGTCCCTCCCTGGCCACCGGTCCCAATCGGGACTGGATGAGATGGTCCTGATCAGCCCCGATTGCTGGCCAGGTGGAGGGACCCCACCCATGCACGAATTCATACACTGGGCCTCTAGTTACATATATACAACCCTAATATGCAAATAGACCGAACGGCGGAACAACCAAACAACTGAACAAACGGTTGCTATGATGTGTGCTGACCACCAGGGGGCCCATGCGGAACATGGTGGGCGTAGGCCATGGTGGGATGGTGGAGCAGGTGAGCAGGAGCATCAGACCAAGGCGGGGAGCCATTTGCTATCATTGGGGCGAGCTTCTGGTGGTTACTGAAAATTCTTTGCTCCTGTGTGCTGTGGTCCCGTCTGGTGCTCGCCCCTGCTGCCGGTGCCCGGTGCTGGCCCCAATTGCTTGGTGCTGGCCTCGATCACTTGGCGCTGTCAGCAGGTGCAAGCGGTGGCTGCTGGCCCCTATCGCCCCTCAGGGCTTCTCCACCTCCCCCTGCTCCTGAGGGGAGATCAGGGCTGGCAGCCGCCATTTGCACCTGCTGACAGTGATGGCCCCACTGGCACCCACTGCTGGAGCTGGAGCCACTCCTCGCACCTGCTGCTGGCGCCTGGCACTGGCCCCGATTGCTCAGCACTGTCAGCAGGTGCAAGCAGCGGCTGCTGTCTCCAATCACCCCTGAATGCTTCTTCACCTCCCCCTGCTCCTGAGGTGCAATTGGGACAGCAGCCGCCACTCACACCTGCTGATGGTACCAGCCCTGCTCTCACCCACTGCTGGCGCCAGCCCCAATTGCTCCATTCCATCAGCAGGTGTGAGCAGGGCCGGAGCTGTCAGTGCATGGGAGCGGCAGCAGCGGGAGCAGGGCTGCCGGCAGACAGGGGACTAGGTGCCGTGGTGGGAGGGGCCAGGTGGGGGCATGAAGGATGGGCCTAGACCCGCCCCTGTGCCCACCGCAGCCTCGTGGCCCACAGTTCCTTTCAAGGTGCACAATTTTGTGCACTGGGCCCCTAGTAAATGAATAACACAAACATGTTTTGAACCAAAGAATCAAGGCACGCAGTGTAAATGCTGAAGGATTCCATTTTTAATGTATGAAATAGGCAAAAATCGATCTATGCTATTAGAAGTAGTAATATTGGTTACCCTTAGATTAGGGATAGTGATTGAAAGATAATACAAGAGGGTTTCAGTTATCACTAAAGTATTTTTTTTATGTGAGTGCTATTTTCATGCGGGTGTTCACCTTGTGCAAAGATCTTAAACAAATAACTTCATATTTATCTGGATGCATGTTATAGTCCAGTGAAAGACATATAATTCACTAGGCTGTAAATAATTCACACTGATCAATTTGATTTCTGTTTTTACTCTTAAAGCTTTGGCATTACTCTCTATATCAGAGTAACTTTCAGATTTTTTAACAAGGATACTTAATATTGATTTTGATTGCCCTGAGCATCATTACCATGCTCTGTTTATGGGCAATCCACTCAGCTCCTTTGCTGAATAGTTGTCTAGTAATAAACTGTAAATAAATAATCTGTGAATGGCATCATTACAATCAATTGTACTTGGTTCTCATGGAAAAGTGAAAGACATGCTGTCTGAGAATTATTTAATAGTATGATACCACAGAAGTGTTCCTCCACTGCACTGGCTGTTAGTTCAAATATTAACCATATGAATACCTAATATCATCATCAGCCTATGTAAATACTAAACATTTAAATTTTATTTTAATATGCAGAGATACCAAACTCTTAATATGAGCTCTTATAACATTCAGAACCTCCCCAGGTATATTCCTGTCATACCTCATTGCACTTTGTTGATTAACTGCTAGTCTTTTCAGCTAGAATATAAGCTCCATCAGGGACTACACAATATTTAACTTATTCACTGTTTCATCTCCAATACGTTCCATAAAATGTCGTGTTACATATTTAAATAGTATTTATCAGTGTCTGGGTGTAGTAATCCAACTAGAGTATTCATGCAGGAACCTCTTCCTGGCTTTTCTTGGAAAAGTTATGTATTCTAAATTCCAAATCCTGCCCAGCTGGCATGACTCAGTGGTTGAACGTTGACCTATGAACCAGAAGGTTTGATTTTCGGCCCGGGCACATGCCAGGGTTTCAGGCTAGATCCCCAGTGTGGGGTGTGTAGGAGGCAGCCAGTAAATGATTCTCTCTCATCATTGATGTTTCTATCTCTCTCTCCCTCTCCCTTCCTCTCTGAAATCAATAAAAATAGACTTTTAAAAAACTGTGTGTGAATGAATCCACTATTTATTTTAATTAAAAATAATTCCCATCCCTATTTTGAATACATTTATTGAAGCACCATCAATAACATTATTAATAATTAAAATATCAAACAAAATCTCCCAACATAAGCAAAATATATAATATAGCTTATATTATTACTTAAAATATAAAGATGGAATAATTCAAAAAAATGTAAAATATATCAAATCCATTCACTTATTTATTCATCCATATCCATCAAATATTTAATGGTTTCCTACTATTTCCTAAATAGTAGACACTATTGAATCACTTTTGAATTATTTAGAGTCCCTAGATAGGATTCCTCAAGTGGAACAATATCTAGAAATTTTCAGGACAATATGGAGGTAGTGTAGCTGGTACAAAACAATCATGGCTGGGGCTGAGAAGAAGACAGATCTAAGAGGTAAGGGGAGAACCCTGGGTGGGTGGGTTGCAGGTTCAGTAGCATATTGAAAGCCTTTGGGAGGACTATAATTTTTACTCTGAGTGAGATGTGCCACCAATGGATACTTTTTGTAGAAAATGATTCTTTATTGTTAAAACTATTACATATGTCCCCTTTCCCCCCCCCCCATTAACCCCTTCCAGCCCCCCCTCAGGACTTCAGCACCATATTGTCTGTGTCCATGGGTTATGCATATCTATATCATAAAAAGCCAGTGGCCATAACGCCATAACGACCAAAGGACCGGTCACCAGGAGGTGCATTGATGGGTCCCGTGGCGGCAGGAGGGACTCTGCGTCCTGTGGTGGTAGAAGGAGGGACTCTGGGTCCCATGGCAGCAGCAGCAGGGACTCTGGGTCTCGCGCGATTTCATGTGCTGGGCTTCTAGTATGCATATAAGGTCTTTGGTTGATTACCTCCTACCTATCCACCCTCCCCCCACCTTCCCTCTGAGATTCCGCACTCTGTTCCATGCTTCCATGTCTCTGGATCCACCCTGTTCATCATAGTTTTAAAGTAAATTTGAGCAATCTAGTTTATAGTTTTAAAAGATTAATCTAACTAGCTTGTAAATAGATTATGGGAAGAAAGAAGTGAAAACAAAGAGAGACCAGTTAAAAAAATTATGCAATAGCATATGATCTCACTTATATGTGGAATCTAAAAAAATAAAATTTAAAAAATTGAATCTCAAAACACCAAGCTCATAGATAAGAGAACAGATTGGAGGTTGCCAGAGGCAGGGGGTGAGGGTGCACAAAATAGGTGAAGGGAGTCCAAAGGTACCAACCTCCAGCTATAAAATAAATAAGTCATGGGAATGTAATGTACAGCTTAGGGACTAGACTTAGTAATATCCTATTACATATTTGAAAGTTGCTAAGAGAGTAGATTTTAAAGTTTCCAGCGCAAGAAAAAAAAATGTGTAACTATATGTAGTGACAGATGTTAACTAGACTTATTGTGGTGATCATTCTGCAATATATGCAAATATTAAATCATTATATTGTACACCTGAAACTAAACATGATGTTACATGTGAATTATATAAACAATAAAAAAAATAAACAACCACTAAAAAACTTTTGCTATAATCCAAGAAAAAATAATTTTGGCTTGGTGATAGTTGCTGTGGAAATTGGCAAAAAATGTTCTGATTCTGGGTATATTTGTAAAGTAAAACCAAACAGATTCCTTGATATACTGAATATGGGTCATGCAAAAAGGGAGCACCACAAAATGGCTCCAAATTTTGGGGAGGATGAAGTTGCCATCAATTGTGATTTGGCATATACTGAGAAAATCAGAATTTGGGGAGAAGATCCAGTTTTATTTAGAAATGTAAGTTTGAGCCCTAGTCAGTTTGGCTCAGTGGATAGAGTGGTCAGCCTTCGGACTGAATGGTACCAGTTTCCATTCCAGTCAAGGCCACACACCTTGGTTGCAAGGCCCTCCCCAATTGTATAAAAATAGAAATGTAAGTTTGAAATGTTTATTAAACAAAGGTATGTTTTTTAGCTAGCAAATCACAATTTTGAATCACTGGTTTCTTTCAAAAATTACATACCAGTACATTCTAGCCTTTACCTTTGTTCTGTTGAAAAATCTGGCAGTGAAAATTATTTACAATTACATTTGGTATTTTCAAGAATCTCTCAGCACAAACTTGCATTTGGAAAGCTTATGAAGTCATTATTCAATTGCTTTTTAGAAAATTTCTTTGTGACAAATTCGGCATCTACAAAATATTACAGTACCACACAATTTCCTTTTTAAAACTAGACCCATGTTACAATAACAGCATATTTGTAGTGTTCAGAAATGTCCAATAATGTGGTGAAAATAAAGTTAATAATAAATATGTTTTCTATTTATAGAAGTTTTTCTTTATTTTCTTTTAATATTCACCTTCCCTTTTCCCCTGTACTTTCTTCCTTTTCATTCATATTATAGTTTTTCTATTTTTATTTTTAAAAATATGTTTTTACTGATTCCAGAGAGAGAGGGATTGGGAGAAAGAGATAGAAACATCAATAGAAACATCAATGAGAGAAACATCATTGGTCACCGCCTCCTGCCTGCTCCCTAATGGAGATTAAGCCCACAACCCAGGTATACTAGTATACCCTGGCCCTGAATGTAGCCAGTGACTTCTTGGTGCATGGGACAACACTCAACCACTGAGCAACACCGGCCAGGCCAATTTTATTTTACTTAATTGAATATTTACTATATTCTAGGCACTAAAATAGGCATTTTAAAAGATACAAACATAAATAAGTTGCAGGTGAATTTAAATAACTGAAAGCTTGCCGAAACCGGTTTGGCTCAGTGGTTAGAGCGTCGGCCTGCGGACTAAAGGGTCCCAGGTTCGATTCCGGTCAAGGCATGTACCTTGGTTGCGGGCACATCCCCAGTAGGGGGTGTGCAAGAGGCAGCTGATCGATGTTTCTCTCTCATCGATGTTTCTGGCTCTCTATCCCTCTCTCTTCCTCTCTGTAAAAAATCAATAAAATATATTTAAAAAAATAAAAAATAAATAACTGAAAGCTTACTAAAGGATCTAAATCATCACCCTTATTATATATAACACAATATTGAAGATGTTAAGTGGAATGAGAAAGGTACAGATAGATTTTCCAATATTTATTGTTTCATGTTGTCCTTATATTTCTTCAAAAATTATATATAGTCTATGTAATTAATATAATATATAAATAAACTTTATGTGCAGAAATAATTGTCAGTAATATGATTTAGTGTGTCAGGTCTCCTAATGGTAGACCAGAATTTATCATCAAATAAACTCATACTTATTAGGGACAAACACTAAAAAGTAAACTTTTAAAAAACCTTTCTGTGACTATAGCATTCAAGAATAGAGAAGCATGAACACAGACACTGGAGTGGTGGGAGCTTGCCTGGGGTGGGAATGGCTGGGGTGGGGGGTTCAATTGGGGAAAAAGGAGACATATGTAAAACTTTAGACAATACAAAAAAAGAATAGATAAATAAAGTGCAAGGGCAGTTGAAATATTTTAATCTATATAAATACGTATCATACATGAATCTTAGAAAAGTTATGTGGAGAGTTTCAATCTCATTTGCACAAACAAGCTTTGGATGGTATTGTTCCATAAGATTCTTAAAATTTCTAATAATATTGTCTGAATGTAACATGAAACTGCTGTACTCAACTCTGTTTTATTTGCCATCTACTTACTGCATTACTAGTTTTAGAATATGAATTTAGCTGTCTGACCCTGAGAAGACAGGGTATACAAAGTACAGAGATGTGCCATTAGTTTGAATAAAACATATCTGCCTTGAGAAGGCCCATTTATCTCCACTAAGCATAAAGATGTCTTGGGCTGAAGAAAGAGATATGAACTCATAGATATAGGTGTACTTTTACAAAGTAGCCCAGGAGTTGGATCAAAATTTTATAGAGAATAAATTACAGAATTAAGTAATTCACTGAAAATTATGTGAAGAGTTTTGTATGGCTTCTTATCATAACAAAAGTGTGATATTACATGTCAATACATATATTTGGAAATGTAGAAGTGAAATATCAGTATTACATCACCACTAGAGGCCACTTTGGTAACCCTAGCTAACAGTAGGAAAGGATGAAATTCTGAATGAGCATATTGAGAAAATGAATGCCAGAGACTTTAATCAACATGGAGCCGTACCCTGTTATCCTAAAAGAGTAATATGGCCATGAAGCATAAGTGTGATGCCTGTGGGCATATGAAAATGCATCTGCTGATAAGTATGAGATTCACTAAGGAAACAGTATGTAAATTAAAAGTAAAATATGAACCCTACCAGACGTCAGAGCAACTATAACTTTAATGCAGTTTGTAAATAATCCATTGAGACCTGTGTTCACTTCTATTTCATTGGGTTCTCAAGAACTTAGCGCTTAAACCATAAGCAAATCTTTAGCCTGGACCAAATTTGGGACATCTATTCTTGTTTAAGCTTTGGCAGAGATGTCTACAATATACCACAAGCCCTGCTTTAAGTTACTGAGTTTCACTCAAGCTCACTTTCTGGGTTCAGTCTATTTCTGATACAGCCACACTTCTTTCCGTGACAGCTGACAGAGCTCCTTCAGAAGGGAAACCCATCAAGCATTTGGCATGATCTTTTCCACTCTGAGTTTTTTCAATGTTGCTTATATTTAAAATATCAAACACAATAAAAAATAAACGGATAATAATTAATACCTTAGTGTTTTCATGCTACTTTCACCATAAGACTAATCAAGATTTAAATATATATCCTATCTAATAAAAGACGAATATGCAAATTGACCATCACTCCAAGACATAAGATGGCTGCCCCATTGTGGACACAAGATGGCCTGCAGGTGAGGGCAGTTGTGGGCAGTTAGGGGTGACCAGGCTAGCAGTGGAGAACAGTTGGTGGGGACCCAGGCCTGCAGGAGAGGGCAGTTGGGGGGTGACCAGACCTGCAGGGGAGGACAATTGCGGGGGGGGTGGACCAGGCCAAAAGGGAAGGGCAGCTGTGGATGATCAGGCCAGCAGGGAGGTCAGTTAGGGGTGACGGGGCCGGCAGAGGAGGGCAGTTGGGGGAGACCAGGCCAGCAAGGGAGGGCAGTTGGCAGGGACCAGGCCAGCAAGGGAGGGCAATTGGGGGGGGACCAGGAGAACAGAGGAGGGAAGTTGGGGTGGGGGAACCAGGCCTGCAGGGGAGAACAGTTTAAAGGGACCCAGGACTACAGGGAGGGAAGTTGGGGGGGACCAGGCCTGCAGGGGAGGACAGTTGTGGGGGAACCCAGGCCTGCAGGGGAGGACAGTTGTGGGGGGACCAGGCCAGCAGGGGAGGGCAGTTGGGCAGGACCAGGCCTGTAGGGGAGGGCAGTTGTGGGGACCAGACCTACAGGGGAGGGCAGTTGTGGGGGACCAGGCCTGCAGGAGAGGGCATTTGTGGGTGATCAGGCAAGCAGGGAGGGAAGTTATGGGTGACCGGGCCTGCAGAGGAGGGCAGTTGGGGGAGACCAGGTCAGGAGGGGAGGGTAGTTGAGGGATACCAGGATTACAGCTGAGGGCATTTGGGGGGGCAGGCCTGCAGGGGAGAGCAGTTGCGGGGGACCAGGCCTGCAGGGGAGGGCAGTTGGGTCTGACCAGTCCTGCAGGTTAGGGCAGTTGGGAGAGACCATTTCCCCGACCTGCGGGGTCTTCTAACGGGGGTACCGAGGCGGCGCACCTAAGAGAATGAGAGACAGACAAGGGACGCAAAGAATGGAGGCAAGACAAAAGGGATTCTGATCAAGCCTCAAAATTTTATTTTACAGTGTTCTTTATATGTAATTTCTAGAAGGGTGGATGCCTAGGAGGGGTAGGGGCTGACCTAGATAATCGGCTAAAGTCGTAACTATAGATAAAGGGTGTGGCAGTTGAAGGGTGGCTACAGAAGAAATGCTTTGTCCTCAGGCAAGAGGAAGTGGGCCTAGTTTCAGTAACTTACTGAAGGTCAGAGTTAATCCTTTGACCGACTCTTGGTTCCTGACATCTCCTCCCTCTCTGTTTAAGAAACGGGAGTGGGCATTAATCGACCGAGGAGACATTGACCTGGTTCCTCCCGTGGGCTTTGCATACCCACCGTGTGTGGCTCTTGACATCTTTTGGGGAGGAGAGGCAGAGCCATTATTTTTATCGATGTCAACCTCTATGCAAACCAGGTATACTCTCAGGGAAATCCAGAGGCGGTTGGAAAAATATCCCAACCTTCCCTTGCAATGCTTTGCTCTGCACCCGGTTCGATACCCATACCTCTGGCTCTGGCTAGAGCGTAGGTAAGCATCCCTCTGGTTAAGATGCTGTCCCCATAGGGAAGGAGCGAGTCTGGGTCTGGAGGTGCTCTCGCTCTTGGTAAACCGAGTCCCACCTATCGGCCATTTCCAGGTGTTGATAATGAATCTGAATGGGTTTTGCTAAAGCTGAATCTATTTGCTGTTTTACGAGGTCGGTTATTTTTCTAAATGCCCAAGGGCCAAATGTAAGAATAAGGAGAAAACCAACAAGGGGACCAAGGATGGGGAGGAGGTAGGGGAGGAGTCCATTCTTGACGAGGTCTTCTTGTAGCTTCTTGATCTTGTCTCGGACGATGCCAGACTTGTTGGCGTAGAAGCAGCATCGTTCCTGTAGAGCCAAACATATCCCTCCCTGTTCTGCCGTGAGCAAATCTAACCCTCAAATGCTTTCCTTGGGGGCCTTCCACACAGTGGAAGGGATTAAATCCTTTCATGTACTTATAAATTGCTGCCAAACATTCAAATAATCAATTTGTAAGTTTGGGATAACTGTACAATATGCTGTTGTAAAATATCATTAATCTTTTCTTATCTCCACCTTCTGAGGCCTAATGCATTGGTTATCAATTACAATCTGTAAGATATTTGAAGGAAGCCTCTCTATTTCCTTCCAAAATAATTTTCAGGCTACAGAGTTTCATTTAAGAATCTTTGTCTTTCTTTTTAAAACAAGCAATCTGTATGGATACAGCTTGAAAGACAAGCCTCAGGCGACTAGCTAGCTATATTACAAGTACTCTTACAGTAAGGCTGACTACTAATTTACTTTCAGATTTAACATCTTAACAATAATCTTAGTTTACACTGTAAATACTAGTGAAAGGGAATTTAAAATTTCTCCTTTTTATTAAATTCATAATTATATTTTTAAAGTATCCTCTTAGGCTTATTTGCATATACAGAGGGATCATGGGAAGGCTTCAGTAACTTTCTTAGAAGATTTATTTAAATTGCTTACAAAGACATTGGCTTATTTAAAGAAAGGGGTTGGCCTTTGTTATTTCAAGATGGCAGGCAGTAACCACATGGCCAGAGGGGCAGGCAAGATGGCGGCTGTCTCACAAGCTGCAAATGTTGCTCCTCCTCTAGCTTAATTAAGAATGCAGGCGGCTACGAGTCAGGATTCAACTACTTATAAAACATTGGCTTCTCATGTAACTTAATTTATATGAGACCTTGATTATATTTTAAAATCCAATTTATAAGGTAACCTAAGTAGGTATCTTTAATTTAAAAAGCAAAGAAACCTATTCAGTAAAACTTATAGGTTTGATACTTTATTGGTCTGATCTAAAAGCATAAGCAATGTCCCACCTCCAGCCCATACAAAAATGCAGGCTGCTTGAGGCTTTTGTCTTTCTTGAAATTCTACTACTGTTGAAAATTTTGGCTATATTTAAGAAATATTGTTTCCGCCTTTCTTACAGGTGAAAACTTTCATAACACTTAATATATATGTATGTAAGTAAAATATATCAATTAATTTTTATTTGATAAAGCTTTCCATGCAATTTCAAGTATCAATCGGTTTCAAACATATTTAAAGATTATATACTTAAATTATATTAAGAATATCAATTAAATTTAAACTGTATCACAGAATTAATTCTCTTTTTTAAATCAGACCAAGAAGTAACATATTTTGAATTCCTAATTATTTAAGAGAAAACATTTTATTTTCTCAAAAACACATTTTACTACACTCTAGGCATTTAGTTACCACAATTATGTAAGTTCTCCCAATTCAATATGAACCTTAAACTTCCAGAGTTTGTAAGTCAAATATTTAGCAGTTCTTTATTAATAACCCTTTATATTTTTAAGAATAAATTTTAAAATCTAATAATTAACTTTAAACCATGTTTTTTTTCTGCCTGGGGAAACTGAGAAGCAAACTTGTAGGTCCTTAAAAAATGGCTACTGGCGGAAATTGGATTACCTGTTCTTCTGGGAGAAGGGCGTAGTCTACCCCTTCCGCCATTAACAAAGGGTGTAGCTTTAAAAACTTTTTTCATTGCAAGGAGACCTTAAACTTCCAGAGCTTTAAATTTTAGGTAGCAAAATTAAATACTTAGCATTTCTCAAATCAATAAAACTTTTACATTTTTAAGGATACATTTCAAATAAAATATAAGGCATATTCAATTAATAGGTTAACTTACAACATCTAGACTTCATACTAGGCATACTTAGATCAACATTTCATTATTTTAAATTTCAATACATTTAGATCATTTAAACTTAAAAGTTTTAAATTTCCAGCCAATAGGCTTGGCCCAGCCACTAAATTTTTTAAAGAATTTTTCCTGCTGAGGAAGTCAAGAAACAAACCCATAGCTATTCATATGTAAACTTGCTTTCTACTTCCTGGTGGTTACCTGCCTCTGGGCGGGAAATTTCAAAAGAGCTACCTTAGATCGCCTTGGGGAACTAGTCTGTATTTCTTTCTCTGGTTCATCTCCGCCATTTTTAAGGCCAAAATAGTCTCGGGTTTTTATTCTGTACACAGCAAAGAGTTAAGTTCAGCTCAAAACTATGCGCACTCGTTTTTAAACTGGCCTTTTCCCCTTACATGTGCACAGAAATCCCGGATGCATTTATGAATTCGTAAAAGCTTTAAGTCATTAGCTGGAAAATAAAGATGGCGAAGATGAGGCCTTTCAAAGTGGCTTTCTTGGGGAGTGGCGTCCATATTGGATCGCCACGTGTCTCCCTTCCCCCACCTCCTTCTTAGGGGGAAGATTCAGTAATGGTCTGGCATCTTTTTTTATTTTCTGATCTTCCGGGGAGAGTTTATCATCTAAGGGGGTCTTTTTAAACCTTTAGGGATTTTTCTCTGGGCCAAAAGTCTCATAATAATCCTGAAGGGCGTCGCCCACTCTTTTCCATCGCTTTGAATCGATGGTGCCCACTAGTGGAAACCAGGGACATGTTTCATGCCTTTCTTTTTACCCTTACTCCTTGCGTCCTGAGGGACTCCTTGAGCCCACCGAGGAATACCTTGTGAGAACTGAGAGAGGTGCCCATGTTGCAAAGGGCACAAAAACTCATTCTCACAAGGAATTCACTCTTAAATCTTGTCTGAAAAAATCATCTGCAAAACTCAACTGCAATCAGATCATACTCACGGACGGGCAGCTCCGCGGCGATCAAGGGACAGAGTCTTCACTCGCGGCGTTCCGCGGCGACTCAAGAGGCGAGTCTTCACTCACGGGCGTTCCGCGGCGACTCAAGGGACGAGTCTTCACTCACGGGAGTTCCGTGGCGACTCAAGAGGCGAGTCTTCACTCACGGGAGTTCCGTGGCGACTCAAGAGGCGAGTCTTCACTCACGGGAGTTCCGTGGCGACTCAAGAGGGTGTCCGGCCGGACCGATGTGCAGATGTTCCCCGGAGAGCCGACTCTCGTGCCCCACGTTGGGCGCCATTATTTCCCCGACCTGCGGGGTCTTCTAACGGGGGTACCGAGGCGGCGCACCTAAGAGAATGAGAGACAAGGGACGCAAAGAATGTAGGCAAGACAAAAGGGATTCTGATCAAGCCTCAAAAATTTATTTTACAGCGTTCTTTATATGTAATTTCTAGAAGGGTGGATGCCTAGGAGGGGTAGGGGCTGACCTAGATAATCGGCTAAAGTCGTAACTATAGATAAAGGGTGTGGCAGTTGAAGGGTGGCTACAGAAGAAATGCTTTGTCCTCAGGCAAGAGGAAGTGGGCCTAGTTTCAGTAACTTACTGAAGGTCAGAGTTAATCCTTTGACCGACTCTTGGTTCCTGACAAGACCAGGCCAGCAGGGGAGGGCAGTTGGGGGTGGCGGGGGGGGGGGGGGGACAGGCCTGCAGGAGAAGACAATTGGTGGGGACCAGGACAGCAGAGGAGAGCAGTTTGGGGGGGGGGGTACCAGGCCTGCAGGGGAGGACAGTTGAAGGGGATCCAGGGCTACAGGAAGGGAATTTGGAGGGGACCAGGCCTGCAGGGGAGGACAGTGGGGGGGGACACAGGCCTGCAGGGGAGGGCATTTGTGGGTGATCAGGCCATCAGGGAGGTCCATTAGGGGTGACTGGGCCAGCAGAGGATAGCAGTTGGGGGAGACCAGGCCAGCAGGGGAGGGCAGTTGTGGGGGGACCAGGCCTGCAGGAGAGGGCAGTTTGGGGAGGACCAAGCCAGCAGGGAGGGCCATTAGGGGTGACCAGACTGGCAGGGGAGGACAGTTAGGGGTGACCAGGCCAACAATGGAGGGCAGTTGGGGGCAATCAGGCTGGCAGGGGAGTAGTTAGGCATCAATCAGGCTGGCAGGGGAGTGGTTAGGGGGTTATGAAGCTGGCAGGCAGAAGTGGTTAGAGGATATCAGGCAGAGGCAGGGGAGCAGTTGGGAGCCAGCAGTCCTGGATTGTGAGAGGGATGTCCAACTGCCCGTTTAGGCCTGGTGGACCTCAAGGGGTCCCAGATTGGAGAGGGTGCAGGCTGGGCTGAGGGATTTCGTGCATGAATTTCGTGCACCAGGCCTTTAGTGTGTATATATGTGTGTGTGTGTGTATATATATATATATATATATATATATATACATATATATGTATATATATACATATATATATATACATACATATATATATATGTATATATATCCATATATATATATACACACAATATATATATATATATATATATATATATATATATATATATATATATTGTTGGAGAAGTAGCTCTCTGATAAAGTCACTCCTGAATTTGTTTCTAATTTTTCTCCAAATGTTTTCCTAGGATTTTTCAAAACACAGAAAATGTTTTTGGAACTTTCAGTTGAGTGTAACTGATATGGCATGTGCTTGCATTTATGGAGATAGTAGGACAAATAATGTTCATCAACCTCTGTTTCTTCTCATCTTCCTAAGTATAGTGCTTCTAAATTGTTCTCAGATCCCATATATTTAGGTTAGAGACACAGAACTGAGTTCTAGCCAATGGAATGGGTATAGAAGTGATAAGAACCACTTCAAGGCCTAGCCCATAAAAATCCTATGTGTACATGTTGGCTTTCTTTTCCTATTGCATGGCAATTGTGGAGACAACATTGAAAACCATGTATAAGACTAAAACACCAAAGTTCCTAAGTAACTTTATGGAGCATAACACCCCTTCCCAACTACAGTTAGTTTTGGAAGTTACTGTATCAAAAGGAGCCACATCTGCATCCAATAGGTATGACTGAGCAACACAACACCTTCGATTTCTAGTCTTTCACCTGGGTACAAAAATGAGGTGAAATTGGAGTTCTCTCCTTTGGAAAGGGTGTTTTATGTGTGGAAATAAAGAAACAAAAACAAGATGTGGTCATTAAATAAACCACCGAAGAGTTAAGCAACTGAAGTTTTGGGGTTGCTTGATATAACAATACCAAATATAAACAATACTAAATAATACTAAAGAATATAAACAATACTAAAACTAGAATCTTGAAATAGGGTGCTACTGTAAAAAAAACCCTCAAACTATGTGATATTGGCATAATTGTTTATATAGCCAATAATATTGTAGTAGCTATATATAGTGTCATATGGGTAATAGCTTTATCAAGGTGATTACTTCTTGGGTAACACAAGAGACTTGGTTGGAAAGTTGTGAGGACATTCTGAGAAAAGGGATATGTGTGGAAGGCTGCCTGCCTTGTTTATCAGAATTCCAACGTAGGGGACACTTAGGGGAGTGGTGAAGGTGGCGCCCCTAATTATTCCTTGACCTGTCCAAACAAGTCTGTGCACATGCAGAACCCTGGGTGTTTACTGGAATCCTTATCTTAATCCCTGGATGCCCTTGCCTAGAGGACAATGTAAACACATGTGTCCTCCCAAGATTACTCACCCTATTGATTGTATCTAAAGATAAAAATTTCAATAAAAGCCTAATGAGGCAGGCAATTGAGGTTGCCTGGTCCCTTTGGCCAGGCCATCTCTTAGCCCTCTCTTTCACAGTGAAACTGTGTCAGAGGTAAGGGCAGAGGGGCGGGTGGGAACCGGATGGTGGGGAGATATGTGAGGAAAAAAGGAGAAACAATTGTAATAATCTGAACAATAAAGATTTATTAAAAAAAATAATATATATATTATATATAATATAATATATATATATAAAAAAAAGAAACTGTGTCGGAGTAATCTTTTTATCCATTGTTCAGGAGCAGCTGGGTAGCCCCAGTGAGGTGGTGCCCAGTATAAGGAGCCCTGACAATTACTTTGTAAATGACATAAATATCTAATCACAGGGTTGTACACCTGAAACTAATATAATATTGTGTGTCAACTATAATTTTAAATAAAAGTGGGCAATAAACAGATTTTGAAGAGTAGAGATTTGGTGATATAAGTTAATGAAATACCAGAACCCTTGGTAAAAAATTTGCCTATGTTAACTTTGAAGACAATCTATATACCTTTTGAGCCAGTGTCTCTAAGGGAATTGTCTGGTGAGAAAGTGTGAGTGAATATTGACATTGGCTGTATTTAACACAGTATTTCAACATGATGAGCATAGAAGAGAACTAGCAATTGAATGGTTTGAAAGCAAAAGTAAAAGGAAATAGTTTACAAATTTAGGGCCTCAATAGATTGAAAAGCCCACTGCTTCTAAATATAATCTATAGGCTATAGGATAGAGAACTGTTTTTACCATTAAGACCCAGTCTTGGGTCAAAGCTCAGATAAAAGGTGGCTTTCTCTTGTTCACACTTGATAATCTCAATGTTGCCTGCGGTGAGGTGAGAGAGAGAGCATGGAGACAAGGAAGTAAATGTTAAGAAAACTTGAGACTTGTGTATAAAAAGAATCCTCAGTATATTTCTGGCCTATGTAATAATTGGAGCCAAATAACTTAAAATTCAATGAATATTTTAGTGAAACTATGTTGATAAATATTCTCTGATCTCAGATTTTAAACATGTTTGAATTTACTAGTTATAAAAGAACAAGACCCATAGACTCACTCCCATAGGGTGTTAGTTGCAAAAATTTGTACAGATTCCAAGCAAGGTGTGCTCCTCAATCTACTTTTCAGATATGTCCAAGGTTGTCTTATTCCTGACTAATTACTGAGTTTTTAGTGTGGGGTTGTGGAATAAGCAGATAGAGAGCTTTTATACTGGTCCAAGAGGAGCCACATCCTATCCCAGTAGAGATGACTGAGCAATTCAACATCTAAAATTTCTGGTCCTTTAGCTGGATGCAAAGACTAGATGGAATTTGGGGTCATCTCATCTGGGGAGAGGAAAAAGAGTGTTCTATATGTGAAATAGGAGCAAAAGCGTATGTGATGATGCAATGTGGCAGAGAAAGCCAGTGGGTTTCCTCCTTGTAAGATCATAAAGGGCTTTCCTTTAGGTTAGGTTGGACCCTAGTTCCAGTCAATGGACTATGAATGCAAGTGAAGTACACTGCTTCTAGGCCTGACACATTAAAAGTCTGTCTGATATATCCACCATCTTTCCATTATGCAGCAAACTTGGAGGCCCAGTGCTAGAGTTGAAGGTGGTGGTATAACAAGATGGAATGAAATAGGAACTCTGAAGAACCGTTTGAGCAGAGCCCCTTCTCTTTGCTTGTTCTCCTCTACCCAACCCAGACTGGAATGTGACATGAGAAACATATAAACCTTTGTTGTGTTAAGTGGTTGATATTTGGAGTTTGTTTTTTATATGGTTACACTTTTCTATTAAATACAAACACACACACACACACACACACACACATACAATTGAAATTGGGATTGCCTGAAATTTTTGAGACATGTAGTTATATATATGTAAGAAATAAATTGATTATATTCCAAGAAATAAACTAGAAAGCCCATATTATCTTTGTCAGCTGGAGAAGAAAAGCAAAAAACAACAACAAAAGGTCACCACCACCAACATGCCCATAGGTGAGAAATTTACTGGGGATGGATAATATATAATTATTTAGGAGTAAACTTAGAAAATATTCTCACTCTTTCTATCATGAAAACCCAATATAATCATGGACAAAAAATACAGAGAAAGTCTAGGTTGAGCTTTTGAAACTCATAGAATAATCTAGCACATTCAATGATGGGTTAGAACCCAGTTAAAATGCTCTATATAAAGGAATTCTTTCTGAATAAAAATTAAAAGGAGGGCAGAAACAGAGTATGCCATGTAGGCCAAATCTATTATAAGGCTATTGTAAAAATCAGCAAGTCTCTGAAATCTAGTGCCTAAGAGTTCTAGGTACGCAAGAGATTTGTGCAGACCCAGCCAGGAAGTAATATGAATCCTAGAGAAATGTGAAAGGCTACTTGTCAATGAGGTTGTGGAAATGCCTAGGTCATGGGGAATAGCCCATATATAATGATGTTCAACCATGATAATTCATGATAGACTAAAAAAAGGGAGTGTAGGGGTTTCAAGAGCTCAAAGACCTGCACGTGCTCTTTGGGAACTTCTGTAGTAGAATCTAGTCTGGAATAGGGTTTCCATGTATAGATAAGTTTTTGGTTTGGTCACTGCTTTTCTTTCACTGTTGTTTCTCCGATGAATATCAGTTTGATAGAGATCATATTTCTGTCACCTGGAATAGTGGTTGGCACAGGGAAGCTACTCAGTAAGTATTTATTCAATAAATAATAAGTATATTGCTTAATGCCTTAGGCTGTATTTTAATATGTGTAGTTGGGTTTTTTTTTTTTTTTTGTTTTTTTTTTTTGGGGGTGGAGAGGTATCTTAATGTTAAAAAACAAACAACACCAACTAAAATTGTTTCAGTAATAGAATCTGATATAATCTACATAAAACTATATTATTATAATTAGGGGGTAAACTACTCCAATTTTATCTTTGCTTTTTTACCAGGATATTTAGGTAATAATGGAAATCAGGTGGCTTATTACAGAACCACATTGAAGATTTATTATTATCCTACAAATCTTTAAAGAATGTATTTCTTTACTTTAGCTTGAGTTTTTGAAATGATTTTATTGAAGCTTTTTGCAGTATTTGATTTTTACTATTTGTTTTTTTTAAAGTCCTCACTAACAGTGTACTATGGAACTTCCTGTCCCTCACCACTCACCCACCCCACCACCACCATGCCACACAACTAGATTTCTTCTTTCTTAAATTAAAAAAAAACAAACAAAACAGAAAACAAAAAAGCAAAAATGTAACAACTACAACTACATTGGTAACTGCTTAAATGTCAGAGCATTTGATTAAGGCATTGCGAATGTGGTAACACATATGTCATTGCCTTTCTTGCTATTAATGGGATTCTAATTAGAATAATCAGTTCTAATTAGTATGCTGTCATGTAGCAATCTAATAAAATACTGTGTCTAGAAAAATTGATCTGGCCTTGATACTAATCACTCTCCTAGACTCTAAGCTTTAAAAAAATAAGAATTGATTGCTTCCAGGCAACCTACTTTCTTCTTTCCTTTGTCTTCTCTTGCTTTCTTACACACAGTCTTCTACTTAACTGGTCTCTTAAATCATATTGTGTTCTCATTCTCAATTTATTTTAACCACACTTTGGTCTTTGGTATAACTTGAAAAGAGAAGGGCTTTATCACTTGTCAGAGAAAACATCCCTCTCTTAAACTTTTCCTTCAAGGAATGCATCAGATCATAGTCCCATAATCCTGAAGGCTGGCTCAGAGTTAAGGCTAACAGTGAGACACAGGTCAGCCTCTGCATAAACCAAAGTCAGGCAGAACAGGGGCTGTGGCTAGACTCAGAGTTTTCCTGAAGATAACACATTAACATTACAAAAGAAATATCTTAGCAGTTTTCACATGTAATATTTTTACTTCTGTTTTCTCAAAACAGCATGGGTATTTTAAAGGTTAAATAAATGAATATTTCTAAGAATCAGATGATTCATTGATATTTTTCTTACTGCTATTTAAACTTCTTTAAAATAAAAATAATTTGACGTAATATTTTCTTTTCCTCATAAGGTATTTTGAATACATATTTTGAAGACTGACAGACTTTTAGATTAATTTTAGCACATTATCCCTGCATCTAAGCATTTTAATGAAAATGTTTTTAAAAATAAAATTTAAACAAATCTTCCTGCTTAAAAATAAATTGTAATATAGCTTAGCATCTTTCTTTCTAAAATAAATTTATTTTAAAGTTTGTTTTAAATTCAAAGGCAGGTAGGAATGAATTCAAAGCAAGAGATGTCTTGATTTTCATAAAAGTTCCTTTCCATTATATTAGCACTAGAGGCCCAGTGCACAGATTCGTGCACCGGTGGTCCCTTGGCCTGGCCTGTGCCCTCTCGTGATCCGGGACTCCTGGGGGATGTTGGACTGCTAGTTTCAGCCTGGCCTGCAGGGATTGGGCTGACACCGGCAGTCCAACATCCCCCGAGGGATCTAGTAGTGCATGAAGTGGCAGGCAGCCGGGGAGGAGCCCGAGCTGCACTGCTCCTGTTCATCCTGGCCCTGCTGTGCCTGCTGCCTCTTGGTAGCACTGCTGTGGAGATGAAAGAGGCTCCCACTAATGCAGCTGCGCTCACCAGCCTAGAGCCTCGCACCTGGCACCTGCTGGTCAGCTGAGCAGCACTCCCACTGTGGGAGTACACTGACCACCAGGGGGCAGCTGCTGCATTGAGAGTCTGCCCCCTGGTGATCAGTGTGCATCACAGCGACCAGTCAACCAGTTCGGTCGCTTAGGGTTATATATATATATATATGTATATATATAGATATAGATATAGATATAGGTATAGATATAGATATAGATATAGATATAGATATAGATATAGATATAGATATAGATATATAGATATATATAGATATAGATAACAATTGCTTAGGACATTGATGATCTCATTGATCTAAAAATTTATTTTCCCCAGGAAGTGAGTAACTCTAAAAGTTCCTAAAATTCCTATAAAATGTCCTATAAGGTTATTGGGAACATATTAATGGTTTTATTCATGATTGACTCTAGGAATCCATTAATTTTACCTTGTGGGTGAGGTTACAGGAAAATTAAATGAAAGTTATATTGAATCACTGACCTATGCCCTCAACCAGTGTTTCTCATGGTGTGCTTTGGCACACTGTACCAAATAATCCATGAACTATTTGTTACCTGTGCACAATGAGATAGAAGCTTATGCCAGAATGAAAATTGTTAGGGTTTGACTTATGACACGGGCTGTGAAAGAATTCACAACTCAAAGAAGAGATACAGAGAGGAAGTTTATTTTATTTTCCATGAAAGAAAAGGGACAACTACTGATAATCAATACAAGGGAAGAAATAAATGGCAGCCTGCTCTTTTAAGCAGAGGCTGTTTCTAGGTGACAAGGAAGGGAGGGTTTTGTGTTTGTGTTGAAGTTGAGCAGACATCAGTGGGGGTTGTCTTAAAAAGTTAGTTTGTTGCCCTATCTGGTTTGGCTCAGTGGACAGAGCGTCCGCTTGTGGACTGAAGGGTTCTGGGTTTGATTCTGGTCAAGGGAACATGCCCAGGTTGCAGGCTCAATCCCCAGTAGGGGGGCATGAAGGAGGCAGCCGATCCATGATTCTCTCTCATCATTGATGTTTCTCTCTCTCCCTCTCCCTTCCTCTCTAAAATCAATATATATATAATAAATATATATATATTATAAAATATAAAAAGAAAACTTCGTTTGTTTTCTTTTCAGAAGACAGTTTGGCAGATGTCTTATCAGAAGGGAGGTGTCTTAGTCAGAATTTTCCCAAGCCTGTAAAACAGGCTTAGAGAAAAAAGTTATGAGGAGTTCAAAAGAAACTTGTTTGAAGAGGAGAGGAAAGGGAACTTTCTACTAACTAGAGACTCCTTGGTGTAAGTGTCTGAGAATTGCTTATTGGAACCGGCTGCAGAATCCTACCCACGAGATAACTTTTTATTATTTGAAAGTCACAGAGAAATCATATAAAGTGTACCTCACATTATATCTAGAGATAGAGAAATGAGAAATTCCACAAAATGGGTGATTGGATAGCAAGGGAGAAAAATAAATTTGTGTTTAATTTTGCATCCCGAATCCTGTTTATTTCAAATAATAGTTCAGAAAGTTATTTTATATTGAGCTGAATTTTTAGCAATAAGAAAAAGACACCTGTGCATAGATTTGAGAAAGGATAATTCTACACAAAGGGTCCAACAAGTAAATGTCCCCTAAATGAGAACAAGCATAGTGTTTTGTAATGATAGAAAGTTTCTGCACAATCTAATAATAATAATAATAATAATAATAATAATAATAAACACTTAATACCTAAGGCAAAGGCAGGGGCTAGATCATCTATATTTTCGCAGTCATTAGTGATGTTTGTGAAATATTTTGGTTTTCCATTCTGTCACATTCCAGACACAAGATCGGATTTCCTAATTTCATTGCGATTCAGTGGCATCATATCAATAGTTATGGATAACAAATTATAAACTGGAGAGAAATCTTTATATTCTCAGTCCAGCATTTAATTACTCCCAAAAGATTAATCAAATATCATTTTTTCACTCTGGTGTGG
The DNA here is from genome assembly GCF_027574615.1 of Eptesicus fuscus. Lineage (NCBI taxonomy): Eukaryota > Metazoa > Chordata > Mammalia > Chiroptera > Vespertilionidae > Eptesicus > Eptesicus fuscus. Next base: position 85,234,035 of record NC_072475.1, on the reverse strand, counting down.
TAATTGGCAACATTTAAGACTGTGTTAATCTGATAGCTTAAGGTCTGAGGGACAATGCTAAAGATAGTCCTTCATTGACCCATGATAGATATGTAGCATTAAAGAGAAAAAGAATATATTTAAACCACTGAAATTTTTAGGTTGCTTTGTTTCTTTGTATATTATTAATTGACTAGAGGCCCAGTGCATGAATTCGTACATGGGTGGGGTCCAGTCAGCCACCCTGATGGGGGCCAGTAGGGGGTGGGGCTGACTTGGGGGAGGGGCCGTGGGCAGTTGGCCAGCTGGCACCTCGCCCAATCTGGCCTGACCTGGAAGGCGAGGGGTAGGGGCCACCCTCCAATTGGGGTGGTTGGCCAGCCGCAGTGCACGTCATAGCGATGGGTCTGATGGTTGCTTGGCTTTTATATATATAGATTGTTACTGGAACATTACTTCCTCTAGGACACACTAGGTCAGTGATGGGCAACCTTTTGAGCTTGGTGTGTCAAACTTTGCCAAAAAACTGAGCATAACTCGGGTAGTGTGTCACTTTGAGGAAAAAAACATTATTTTGCGATATTTATAGTTTAAATAACATAAATGTATAATTGTTATATATAATTGTATTTAATAAACCAAAAACTAAATATTTAACTTACCTGCTTAGTGACTTCTTTGTTCATCCATCAGTCGGTTTCTTTTGTTGGTCTTGATATTATTTAGCTTGTGTGGGGTGCCGTGAACTAAGATAAGTGAGGAGGAGGGGGAATTCTTTAACTAACCTGCCTATTAGTGACTTTTTTGTTGCTGAATTTCATTGGCTAAATCTTCAATTGAAGGTTGGTATTTTGTACACTTCAGGCCCAAGCAAGCACTACTAACTTCATCTGTCAATCTGTTTCTTTTGTTGGTTTTGATATTATTTAACGCTGAGAATAAGGCTTCACAAAAGTATGTAGAGGGAAAAATTGTGAGTAAAGCCATTACTATATTTTTCAGGGTGCTAAAAGTGTCTGGCAGTCGGTTCCAGGCACTCCAAATTTCCTGTTCATAGTGGCACTCCTCTTGATTCTCCAAGTGGCACCTTTCCAGATTCTCAAGCTTTGACCTCAAGTCGACAAACACCTGAGCACAGATACTGTCTTGAAATTCTGCAAGTTGCATCTCCAAATCATCAATTTGTATCCATTGGAAGCCATTTAATTCCAAACTACTGTAGACTACTACATCAGGATACTTAATTATTTTCATGGTCTGTTCTAGACTTCTAAATTGACTAAATCTATCACTAAACTGGTCAAGTAACGAGTCTAAAACATGCTGGTACTTCATATGCAAGAGTTCCATTTCATTTTGTACAGCTGCACTGGCCTTCTCAAAATATTTTGTTACTCAAGGAAAATACTTATAAGTTTTAGTTTCTACATCTTGCTTGAAAATTTTAACTTTATTTTCAAAAGCTTTTATGTATCAAAACATAACGTCAATACTTTTGCCAAAACCTTGTAACTTTAAGTTCAGTTCATTAATATGAACAGAGAGATCTGTAAAAAACATCAGGGGGTTGACCCACTTATCATCATTAAGCTGAGGAAAGTTTCCCAGATCCTTATCGTCAAGAAATACCTTAATTTCTTCAAAGCACTCCATAAAGCGCTCAAGAACTTTGCCTCGGCTCAACCATCTTACATTATTGTACATCAACAGTCCACTGTAGGTGGAATCAACCTCCAGTAAAAGTGCTGAAAATTCTCGCTTGTGAAGGGGGCGAGCAGCTATTAAATTAACTATTTTTGTAATAACTGACATTAAGTCGTTTAAGTCGGTGAATCCTGCCTTGGCACATAAAGCCTCCTGATTGATAATACAATGAAAAGGCACAATCGGATATCCAATAGCTTCTGTAAACAATTTGACAAATCCGACTTTTTTCCCCACCATATTTGGTGCCCCATCTGTCGTCACTGACACAACTTTAGAGATATCAATGCTTAGGTCACGAAATGTTTGTATAACAACCTTACATATTTCGCTTCCCGATTTACTTGTTGACACTGATACTAACTTTATCAACTCTTCTCTCATTGTGAGACCATCAGAATATCGACCAATAATGGCCAACTGAGCATGTGATGTGACATCAGTAGTTTCATCAAGAGAGATCAAAAAATATTTACACTTCCTTATGTCTCTCTTTAATTAATGTTGTATATTTGTGTTCAGTTTCATTATTCGGTCTTTTATGATATTTCTACTGAGTGGTAACTCAGATATTCTCTTAATAATTGCATCTTTATTCTGCATATCATGAAATAGAACTGGTGCACATCTTAGGAGAGTTTCTTTAATAAATTCTCCCTCACTGAGCACTTTTCCATGCTGAGCTATAGAGTGAGCAATGCTCAAACTTGCAGATGTTAAATTTGTAGAGCCTTTCATAAATTTAAGGATGGAATCAGATTGGCTCTTATAAAGGTATAGCTGCCTGGAAATGTATTCCTTCCTTTCATCCTCACTTTTTTCCAAGAGCTGGGAATGATTAGTTTCAAAATGTTTATTTATATTCCATGTTCTGCTTACTACCGTTTCAGTACATAGAACGCAAAATACTCTGCAATTTTTTTTCTATAAAGCTATACATCTCGGTCCATGTCTCTTGAAAGGGTCGGCCACTGCTACTACCACTTCCTTTACTTATCCTTAGTTTTTTATTTTTTGGGTTCTCCATCAGGGGTGCAGTGACAGAAGATAGAATTATAGATAGCTTATTAGGCCTGCAGGCAATTAGGGGCTAACTAGCCTAACTAACCACAAAATGGTGCATATAACTGTCTTTTAGGAAAGGGCAGGGTTAATAAGCAGAAATAGGGGTTAATAAGGATGCACAACAGTAATAGTGGTGAAATGGAGTCTGCACTATGGAGCAAGATGGTGTTCCTTATGTGAATTAAAATGCTGCTATTTCTAATGGCGGGAAACGGCACCCATAGCATGCCACAAACCCTCGCCTCTCCCAGCCTCCCCTCACTTATCTCAGTAATTATGGATTAGAAATCCATGACACCCCAGAACAGTAGATAATGGTTGCTGTGGTTAACTGTTATTTGGTTACTGGTAATGGCAGGGCCCCCAGAGATGCGTCCCCCGCTGGGTTCCGCTGCTCCCAGCTCTGTCAGCAGAAGTGAGGGCAAAGATCCCGGCTTAACCAGAAGTCCCAGAACTAGACACTCTGTGCCGGACTTCTGTTGCTTTGGCCTACAGACCTCCAGCACAGAGTGTCTAATAGGGGAGGATGAATCATTTGCGACTAGAGTCTTGGAGTTAGTCTAACTCCAAGACTCTAGTCGCAAATGTTTCATCCTCAGGAGCAGCAAATGTTTTATCCTCAGCATGCGGCCGCCTCAGCAGCCACGTGTCATCAGAAATGGCTACGCGTGTCAGTGCTGACACGTGTGTCATAGGTTCGCCATCACTGCACTAGGTCTTGCAAAGAGACTGGCTGTTATTCTAACTGAAATGAGAACTTACTACAAGTATTTTAAGGCAAAAATTGACATTGCTGCCCTGGCCAGTATGGCTCAGTTGGTTGAGTGTCTTCCAATGCACCAAAAGGTTACTGGTTTAATTCCTGATCAGGGAACATGTCCCGGTTGCATGTTTGATCCCTGTAGGGGGAGTGCAGAAGGCAGCTGATTGATGTTTCTCTTTCACATTGATATTTCTCTCTCTCCCTCTTTTTTCCTCTCTGTCAAAATTCACTGAAAACATATTTTAAAAATAAAAGTGCTTTTAAAAAATCATCATTATCTGATTTTAAATTATAAAATATATTTTTGGTTATTGTGTAAGTAGTATATTGTAAGAAGGCACACACACACACACACACACACACACACACACACACACACACTTTGAAAAAGAGTTAGGTGGCTAATCAGTAATCCAAGCAATAGATTCTTCTGCCTGTAACTGAGATGGTAGCTATGGAGAAAGTAGAAATGAGACTGAGAAAATTGTAAATATTCATGGTATGTTCTAGATATAAGTCCAACAGGACTTATTTGGGTGTAACAAAAGTAAATACACTTAACTCTAAGATACTGTGTAAATAGTGGGGTACACTAATAAGAAAGAGTAGGTGAGGAACAAGTTGAAAGAGATTGGGAATTAGAGTTTCTTTTGGATACATTTAGTTTGAAATATTTAACTTCATAATGAAGATGTCAAGTAGAAAGTTTGTTTTTGGATGCAGTTTACTAAAGAAGTCATGATTGGGAAGCTAGAATATATAGCTCTAGGACTTTATAAGATACAAAGGAAAGGTAACTTTATAAGAAACAAAGGGCCAAGACTAATTTTTGGACAAAATTTGTAAGTTGGATAAGAAAGAAGATAATTAGAAGATTGGAAATAAGTGGCCAATGAAATATGAAAAAAGTCAATGGAGTGATTATTTCATAAACATCCATAAATGCTTTCAAAGAGGGAATGTTCAATGTGTTGAAAGCAGATGAGGAATAAAAGATTAATGACGGAAATAATCATGGCGTTTTGGAAATATCCTTAAATCTATGATCTAAAAATTGCCTTTTATCATAAATTTTTCATCATAATTATATAACCTGATACAACAGTTTTATTTCTGTAGAATGATAATGAAATAGATCATTTTGCTTAAATATTTTTCAATTATTCCAAAGGTATTTCTCTTAATTAGTTAATAGCAGTCATTCACTTGAAAATTTTATTTTGTCAATCTTCCTATCAGATACTGTTTATTAGTCATTAACATTTAAAACATTATTCAAATATAAGTATAGTTAGCAAGATTTGCAATTTTTATGCCAATTATTGTTAGGTATAACTGAAATAAACAATGATGAAAATGATTTTGAAACTACCAGGTAGTAGCAGATAAAATAGAATTTAAAAAAGGTATTTAATTGAGAACTAATTCTATTTTTATAGTAATAGTGGAACTTAGAGAACTTGTATAATGAGTATAAAATACTGTATAATTTCTCTTTACAATTTTTCCCCAGAAGATTGTATTTAGATTTTTGTTCTGCCTTTTACAATGAATATTATTGACAAGCTATAAGGATTCAGATTTGAATAAACAAAATGTTGAGGAAATATAGTATGAGAAGCAATGAAAGTAACTGAGTATGTTTAACTATGAGTAAAGAAAGACTTGAGAGGGCCAAATATTTGAAAAGTTATTACAAAAGAGCAATTAGACTTGTTTGGCACATACTATTCCCTATCATACTAAGATAAGACTAGACCAGTGGTCGGCAAACTCATTAGTCAACAGAGCCAAATATCAACAGTACAATGATTGAAATTTCTTTTGAGAGCCAAATTTTTTAAACTTAAACTATATAGGTAGGTACATTGTTATTAACTTAACTAGAGGCCCAGTGCATGAAATTTGTGCATGTGGGGGTGTGTCCTTCAGCCCAGCCTGCACCCTCTCCAATCTGGGACCCCTAGAGGGATGGCCAATTGCCCGTTTAAGCCCGATCCCAGTAGGATCGGGCTTAAACAGGCAGTCAGACATCCCTCTCACAATCCAGGACTGCTGGATCCCAACTGCTTGCCTGCTTGCCTTCCTGATTACCCCTAACCGCTTCTGCCTGCCAGCCTGATCACACCCTAACCACTCCCCTGCCAGCCTGATTGATGCCTAACTGCTCCCCTGCCAGCCTGTTTGCCCCTAACTGCCCTCCACTGCAGGCCTGGTCCCCCCCAACTGCCCTCCCCTACTGGCCTGATTGCTCACAACTGCCCTCCCTTCCAGGCCTGGTACCTCCCAACTGCCCTCCCCTGCAGGCCTGGACCCCCCAACTGCCCTCCCCTGCTGGCCTGGGTCCCCCACAACTGCCCTCCCCTGAAGTCTTGATTGCCCACAACTGCCCTCCCTTGCAGGCCTGTTTCCTCCCAACCACCCTACCCTGCTGGCCATCTTGTGGTGGCCATCTTGTTTCCACATGGGGGCAGCCATCTTGTGTGTTGGAGTGATGGTCAATTTGCATATTATTCTTTTACTAGATACGATAGAGGCCTGGTGCACAGGTGGGAGCCAGTTGGTTTGCCATGAAGGGTGTCCCGGATCATGGTGGGGGTTCCCTTGGGGTGTGGGGTGGCCTGGGCGAGGGTCCTGTGGTGGTTTGCAGGCTGGCCACGCCCCCCAGTGACCCAAGCAGAGGCCCTGGTATCTGGGATTTATTTATCTTCTATAATTGAAACTTTGGAGCCTTGAGAGGAGGTCTGGGCTGGCCAGGAAGTGTGGCTTCCTCCATTGCCGGGGAAACCCAAGCTTCTCCTGTTTGCTCCGTGGCCGCAGCCATTTTTGTTGGGATTTATTTACCTTCTATAATTGAAACTTTGTAGCCTTGAGTGAGGCCTGGGCCGGCCAGGGTGTGCGGAAAGCTTGGCTTCCTCTGTTGCCCAGGAAACCCAAGCCTCCTGCTCGCTCAATGGCTGCAGCCATCTTGGTTTGGTTAATTTGCATACTCGCTCCTGATTGACTGGTGGGTGTGGCTTGTGGGTGTAGCGGAGTGATGGTTTATTTGCATATTACTCTTTTATTAGAAAGGATTAGGGTACTCCTAAGCTGGCCTTTGCTAAATGCGTGGTGTTTTGTGGAAAAGCCACACTCAAGGGGCCAAAGAGCCGCATGTGGCTTCCGAGCCGTGGTTTGCCGACCACTGGACTAGACAGATCTAAGGATCTTTGAAGAAAGAAGACAGATATCATGAAACATGGCATATTTATATGGTAAGTTGGCAGAAAGATTCAAGTCCAAGATTCTAGTGTGTTTTCCTGTGCTTTGGCTTTTGGAAAGTTAAAATCCACCTTTCTCAGATTCCCTTCTAGATAAGTTTCTAAATACTCATGAGAATCTACAAAAAAAAAGTGTTCATGTAAAATTTTGTAGGCAGAATTGAAGTAGATGCCATCTTCCTGATACAGACATGGGATTTATTTTTTTTTTTGTTGATTGATTGATTGATTGATTGATTAAGGTATTACATATGTGTCCTTAACCCCCCCCCCATTGCCCCACCCACCTCCCACTCATGCCCTCACCTCCCTGGTGTCTGTGTTCATTGGTTAGGCTTATATACATGCATAGAAGTCCTTTGGTTGATCTCTCCCCCTTACCCCCACCTCCCCTACCTTCCCTCTGAGTTTTGATGGTCTAATCGATTCTCCGCTGTCTCAGATCTGTTTTTGTTCAACGGTTTGTAATGTTCTTTATTATCCATAAATGAGTGAGGTCATGTGATATTTTTCTTTTATTGCCTGACTTAGCATAATGCTCTCCAGTTCCATCCATACTGCTGCAAATGGTAAGAATTCCTTCTTTTTTATAGCAGCACAGTATTCTATTGTGTAGATGTACCATAGTTTTCTAATCCACTCATCTGCTGATGGGCATTTAGGCTATTTCCAAATCTTAGCTATGTTGAATTGTGCTGCTATGAACATAGGGGTGCATATATCCTTTCTGATTGATGTTTCTAGTTTCTTGGGATATATTCCTAGAAGTGAGATCACTGGTTCAAATGGGAGTTCCATATTTAATTTTCTGAGGAAACTCCATACTGTTCTCCACAGTGGTTGCATCAGTCTGCATTCCTACCAGCAGTGCTGTAGGGTTCCTTTTTGTCCACATCCTCAGCAGCATGGATTTTTTTGTTTATTCCTTAAAACTGTAAATGCTCAGAATCAAATGGGTCATCACTGGGCAGCTAGACACAAGGTTTCAGTGTCTAATTGAGAGACTTGTAGTAGCTAAAGAGCAGTTACAGAGACAGTAGGAATATAGCTTCCTTACTCCTGTGTAACAGCTGTGTTTATCATAAGCGCTGCACACCAATATTTCAAGCATTCTTCTTCCAAACCTCTTTTTGACCTCTTGAAGTAGGTGGGGACATGTTACTTGCTTTTATCATGACAATGTGAAGAAAGGAGTATGTATTAATTCCAAGTAGATGCCTATAGAAGCTTGAAACTCTCTCTTTTCTCTTACCTTGGCAAGAGCAACGGTAGAAGTATGTCTTGAAAAGGAGATGCAATGCTGAGCTATCACATGCATGACAATTGCTCTGAAGAATCTTCCAGCCCTAGCTAGTTTGGCTCAGTGGATAGAGTGTCAGCCTGTGGACTGAAAGGTTCCAGCTTTGATTCCAGTCAAGAGCACATGCCCAGGTTGCAGGTTTGTTCCCCAGTGGGGGGCATGCAGGAGGTAGCCAATCAATGATTCTCTCTCATCATTGATGTTTCTATCTCTCTCGCTCCTTCTCCTTTCCTCTCTGAAATAAATAAAATAAATATATATAAAAAAAAAAATCTTTCAGGTATGCCATAATCTTGAGCAAAAAATATATCAGGGATTTGTTTATTTGTATTCATTTTTAAAATATATTTTTTATTTTAAATTACTGTTGACATATCCTATCCTACCTAATAAAGGAGTAATATGCAAATTAACCATCACTCTGCTACATGCACAAGCCACGCTCACCAACCACACCCACCAGCCAATCAGAGCGTTTATGCAAATAAACCCAACAAAGATGGCTACAGCCACAGAGAGCAGGAGGGAGGCTTGGGTTTCCCTGGTAACAAAGGATGCCAAGCTTTCCGCGTGCCATTGCAGGCCTAAGCCTCCACTCAAGGCTACAAAGTTTCAATTATAGAAGGTAAACAAATCCAAACAGAAATGGTGGCAGCCACGGAGTTGGAAAGAGCAGGAGGCTAGGGTTGCCCCCTGCTTTCTGCACACCCTTGCCGGCCCAGGCCTCCGCCTAAGGCTACAAAGTTTCAATTATAGAAGATATACACAAACCCCAACAGAAACGGCTGCTGGCCAAGGAGCGAGCAGGAGGCTTGACTCCACTCCAGGCTACAAAGTTTCAATTGTAGAAGGTAAATAAATTCCAGATACCAGGGCCTCTGCTTGGGTTGCCAGGGGGTGTGGCTGGCCTGCAAACCACCACAGGCTCCTCACTCAGGCCGCCCCACACCCCAAGGGAACCCCCACCCTGATCTGGAACACCCTTCAGGGCAAACCAGCTGTCCCCCACCCATGCACCAGGCCTCTATCCTATCTAATAAAAGAGCAATATGCAGATTGACCATCACTCCAACACACAATGTGGATGCCCCCATGTGTCAAAGATCCTGCCCCCATGTGGAAACAAGATGGCCACCACAAGATGGCCAGCAGGGGAGGGCAGTTTGGAGGGACCAGGCCTGCAGGGGAGGGCAGTTATGGGTGATCAGGCCGGCAGAGGAGGGAAGTTGGGGGCAAATAGGCTGGCAGGGGAGCAGTTAGACATCAATCAGGCTGGCATTGGAGTGGTTAGGGGGTGATCAGGCTGGCAGCCAGAAGTGGTTAGGGTAAATCAGGAAGGCAGGCAGGTGATCAGTTGGGAGCCAGCAGTCCTGGATTGTGAGAGGGATGTCCGACTGCCCGTTTCGGCCCGATCCCAGTGGGACATCCCTCGAGGGGTCCCAGATTGGAGAGTGTGTAGGCTGGGCTGAGGGACACCCCCCTCCCCCATGCACGAATTTCGTGCACCGGGCCTCTAGTATAATATAAAACCCTGATATGCAAATCCACTGAATGGTGGAACGACTGGTCGCTATGACACACACTGACCACCAGGGAGCAGACGTTCAACGCAGGAGCTGCCCCCTGGTTGTCAGTGCGCTCCCCCAGGGGGAGTGCTGCTCAGCCAGAAGCCAGGCTCACAGCTGGTGAGCACAGGGCAGTGGTGGGAATCTCTCCTGCCTCTGAGGCAACACTAAGGAGCAGTGATCCTGGCTCCTGGCTGGCGAATGCAGCGGTGGTGGTGGAAGCCTCTCCTGCCTCCACGGCAGCGCTAAGGACTGCTAGAGGGCACAGGCTGGGCTGAGCCCCACCCCCCCTCCCCCCCAGTGCACAAATGTTGTGCACCCGGCCTCTAATAACATTATATTAGTTCTGTATTTTTCCCATTGTTGTTTTAAATCACCACAATTTTGTAATTATTTATTACCATAAAATAACCTAGATTAATATAAATACTACAATTGATTCTACGTTTGGGATGTTGTGAAAACAAAGCCTAATATATGAAGCATTGTCTTGGCAGAAGTGTTGAGGAAACTCATTGAGTCTGAAGATGGAGACTCCATGTTATTCATTGACAAATAACTTATAAATGGACTTCTGAAGGAACATGTACTTAATGGCCTTGTATGTCTAGAGGAAGAAGATAGCAAGCAAAGTGAACATGAATAGTACTGATTGTGGTTGGGAGGCATTAAATGAAAGAAGTGAGTTCAGAAAAGAATTAGACCATTTAACAAGAATAAAAAGAAAGAGAAACAAATTAAAAATGTGGAGATTTTTGAAGTTGGAAAAAGCAGCTATTTCTCTGCTCCTCACTGTACATGTAAAACTTAAAGAAGGCCTTGAATGGCAAGAATTAAATTAAGAAATGAGCATCATAACTGTTACTATAATCTCTGAATGTATCACAGATTTAAGATCCAGCTAAGAGTGTGGCTGAGTCAACCTTTTTTTAATTTTAATTTTTAATATATTTTTATTGACTTTAGAGAGCAAAGGAGAGGGAGAGAGAGATAGAAACATCAATGATGAGAGAGAATCACTGATGGGCTGCCTTTTACACGCTCCCCATTGTGGGGCCCACAACCCAAGCCTGTGCTCTGACTAGAAATCTAGCAATGACCTCCTGGTTCATAGGTCAATGCTTTACCACTGAGCCATGCCAGCCAGGCTGAGTCAACCTTTTAATTAGTTAAAATGTCTCATGGAAAAGAGATTAAGGTACATATTAATCACAAAGCTACCATAATTAAGTACACAGAATCACCACTAGGTAAAAAAAGAAAGTGGTGAAAGAAAAACTAAATACTGCAAACTTAAAAACAATGTCCCGAGGAGAACATTGCATTGGGCTATTAGCATGTGTTATTGATTGGAATCAAATAAAGAGTTTGCAAAATTTTCAAGAGGTTTTCCAGCAAAGATTAAACTAAAAGTAATCTCTGACTGAAGACTTAATGTGAACATTTGGCTTGCAAGCTTGTATAAGCAGGAATTGGTCTGAGAAAATTGCTCAGCCACAAAGAAAGTTATAGTTCCCCAATTCCCCATTCTCATGTAATAAGGAGGAAAATGGTAAAGAAAGATTTCTTCTCAGGGACCATGGTCAGTTAGAGGAAGTAGCTTTCCTGAGCAGTGAAAGGGCATAATGAAGGAATATTCCCCTCCCCACAAAGTAGGAAACCCTTGGGAATTCTGAACTTCTACAGACTGGTGTCTTCTATGTGACTCCCATTCATTACAATAATCCTATTCACTCATAAAAAATGGATGTTGGGGCGTATAATCTGTCTTTTTAGTTTTAGGTATCTGAATGAGGAGCAACCACATTTGGACTGAGTATAAAGTCTACCGTAAAAACCAAGAATTCTTTGACTTTGAGCTAATTGCCACAATTAGATGGGACTTGGAGACATTAAAAGGACTATGGTAGTTATTAGTACTGCTCAACAATATTACTGATTATTATCCTTACAGGAGGTATGGATAAACTTCCCTGCTGACTTGCTTTGGCTTATGAAAATCAAGCAAAAATGGCACATGTAACCTTTTGGAGAAAATATTTAAGAATATTTGAAATATTTTCTATCTGTTTTCTCCCTTCCATGGTAGTCACACAAGCCCATATTTACATAGAAATGCAAATATGACACAGCTCACGGAAGACCACCACAAGGAAAATCTTTATGGCATACACAGGACATTTTATGAACAAGAAATAAGGTTTTATTTTTAACCCAATGAGATTTTGAGGTGTTTTTTTATTTTATTATTTCTCTTTCTTTTAAAATCTTTATTGTTGAAAGTATTACATATGTCCCCTTTTCCCCCCATTGACCCCTTTTAGCCCACCCCCACCAACTGCTTCACCACCCTGTTGCATGTGACCACATGAGTGAGATAATGCGATACTTGTCTGTCTCTGCCTCACTTATTTCACTTAGCATAATACTCTTCAGGCCCCTCCATGCTGTCTTAAAGGGTAAGAGATCCATCTCTTTACTGCTGCATAGTATTCGATGGTGTAAATGTACTCCAGCTTCTTTATCCACTCATCTACTGATGGGCACTTGGACTTATTCCAGATCTTAGCTATTGTAAATTGTGCTGCTATGAACATAGGGGTGTAAACATTTTTTCCGATTGCTGTTTTGGGTTTCTTAGGATATATTCCTAAAAATGGTATCACTGGGTCAAATGGCAGTTCCATATTTAATTTTTTAAGAAAACCCCACATTGTTTTCCATAATGGCTGCTCCAGTCTGTATTCCCACCAGCAGTGTACTAGGGTTCCTTTTTCTCCACATCCTCGCCACCACTTGTCATTGGTTGATTTGTTGATGGTAGCCAATCTGCCAGGTGTTAGGAGATACCTCATTTTAATTTTAATTTGCATCTCTCTGATGATTACTGATTTTGAAAATATTTTCATATGTGTCTTGGCCATCTTTATGTCCAATTTGGATAAGTGTCTATTTACAGTAGATCCTTTGCCCATTTTTAATTGGAGTTTTTCTTTCTTTTGTTAAGTTGTATAAGTTCCTTATATATTTTGGATATTTACCATTTATCAGATGTATCAATGCTAAATATGTTCTCCCATATTTAGAGGGCAGAGGCCCTCTCTCCAGTGGGCTACCTTTTTGTTTTATTGATGATTTATTTTGCTGTGCAGAAGCTTTTTATTTTGATATAGTCCCACTTGTTTATTTTCTCCCTCGGTGCCCTTGCCCTACGCCACTTCTTCAAAATAGACTCGCCTAGGCTGAAAACCGACTTCTGCGCATGGGCCATGAAGTTTCAATCGCACTGTATGTGCGCACCCGCATGTGGTATTTTGTGGAAGAGCCACACTCAAGGGGTCAAAGAGCTGCATGTGGCTCACAAGCCGCGGTTTGCCGACCACTGCCCTAGGAGATGTATCTGTAAACATATTGCTATGAGAGATGTCTGAGATTTTGCTGTCTATGGTTTCTTCTAGGATTCTTATGTTTCACAACTTACATTTAACGTTTTCATCCATTTTGAGGTTATTCTTGTGTATGGAGTAAATTGATGATCTAGTTTTTTTGTTTTGTTTTGTTTTGCATCTATCTGTCCAATCTTCCCAATACCATTTATTGAAGAGACTGTCTAGACTCCATTGTATGGCTCTTGCCTCCTTTGTCAAATATTGATTGAGTAGAATGGCTTTTGTCAATTTCTGGGATCTCTGTTCTGTTCCATTGGTCTATATGCCTGTTCATGTGCCAATACCAGGATCTTGATATCTGATATTATGATCCCTCCAACTTTGTTCTTCTTTCTCAAGATTGCTGCAGCTATTTGGGGTCTATTTTGGTTCAATATAAATTTTTGCAGTCTTTGTTCTAGATTTGTTAAATATTCCATTGGTATTTTAATAGGGATTGCATTGTATCTATAGATTGCTTTTGGTAGTATGGACATTTTAATGATGTTAATTCTACCAATCCATGAATACGGTATATTCTTTCACTTGTTTATGTCTTCCCTATCTCTTTTTCCAAAATCCTGTAGTTTTCTAATTACAAGTCTTTTACCTCCTTGGTATCTTAATTTTTTATTGAAATGTTAAATGAGATTGTTTGTTTAGTTTCTCTTTCTGATAATTCATTATTGGTGTATAAAAATGCCATAGATTTTTGGGTGTTAAATTTGTATCCTGCTCCATTGCTGATTTTATTTATTAAATCTAGTAGTTTTTTGATGGAGTCTTTAGGGTTTTCTAAGTACAATATCATGTTATCTGCGAGTAATGATAGTTTTACTTCCTCCTTTCCAATTTGGATGCCTTTTATGATTTCTCCTTGTCAGATCGCTGTGGCAAGCCCTTCCAGTACTATGTTGAATAAGAGTGGTGAAAGCAGACATTCCTGCCTTATTCCTGTTCTTAAGGGAAATGGTTTTAGTTTTTGCCCATTGAATATGATGTTCCCTGTAGGTTTGTCATATATGGCCTTAATCATGTTGAGATGTGATCCCTCTATTCCCATTTTGCTGAGAATTTTTATCAAAAATGGGTGTTGGATTTTTATCAAATGTTTTGTTTTTTTTTTCCTCTGTGTGTGTCTATTGATATGACTATGTGATTTTTATCTCTCAATTTGTTTATGTGATGTCATGTTTATTGATTTCCAAATATTATACTAGCCTGGTGTCCCTGGAATAAATCCCACTTTGTCATGTTATGATCTTTTTAATATTTTGCTGGATTAGATTTGCTAATATTTTGTTGAGGATTTTAGCGACTATGAGCATCAGGGTTATTGGCCTGTAATTCTCTTTCTATGTAGTGTCATTATCTGGTTTTGGAATTAGAATAAAGCTGGCCTCATAAAAAGATCTTGGAATTTTCCTTCATCTTGGATTTTTTGGAATATTTTGAGGAAAATATGTTTTAATTCTTTGAATGTTTGTTAAAGCTCCCTTATGAAGCTATCCAGACCAGGGCTTTTGTTTGCTGGGAGCTTTTTTATTATTTTTTATTTTTGCCTCAATTTCATTAATGTTTACTTGCCTATTCAAGTTTTCTATTCTTCCTGATTGAGTTTTGGAAGATTGTGTTTTTCTAGGAATTTTCCCATTTCATGCACCTTTTGCAGCTTGTTGGCATAGTACGTTTTTAAATAATCCTGTGTATTTTTGTGGTAGAACTTGTTACTTTATCACTTTCATTTCTTATTTTATTTATTTGGGTCCAATCTCTTTGTTTCTGGACCCAAATGTGTTTGGCTAAAGGTTGATCAATATTGTTTATCTTTTCAAAGTACCAGCTCTTTGTTTCATTGATCTTTTGTAGTGTTTTTTTGTTTTTTGTTTGTTTGTTTTTTAGTCTCTATGTCATTTATTTCTCTTTTAATCTTTATTATTTCCATCCTTCTACTTCCTCTGAGGTTTTCTTTTGTACTCCTAATTCTTTAAGTTTTAGGGTTAAATAACTTATTATTAATTTTTCTTGTTTTTTGAGGTAAGCTATAGTGCTATAAACTTCGCTCACAATATTGCTTTCACTGTGTCCCATACAATTTGTTTTGTTTTGTGTTCATTTTCATTTGTTTCCAGGAGGTTTTTATTTCTTTCTAGATCTCAATAGTTACCCATGCTATTTAGGCTCCATGTGTTTGAATATTTTTGAATATCTTTACTATAGTTGATTTCTAATTTCATTCCATTTGAACTGAGAAGATACTTGTTATGATTCAATCTTCATGAACTTGTAGATAGTTGTTTTGTGTCCTAACATGTGGTCTATCTTTAAAAATGACCCATGGGCACTTGAGAAGAATGTATATTCTGCTCCTTTGGGGTGAAATGTTCTATAAATGTCAACTAAATTCATCTGATACAGTGTGTCATTTAGAGTCACTGTTTCCTTGTTAATTTTTTGTCTGGAAGATCTATCCAATGAAGTCAGCAGTGTGTTAAAATCCCCTACTATAACTGTATTGGTGTTGATCTCTCCCTTAAAGTCCTTCAAAGTTTTTTTTTTAAATATATATATATATATATTATTTATTATTTAATATATATATATATATTTAGGTGCCCCATTTATTGGTTGCATATATGTTTACCAGGGTTGTATCCGCTGTTGGATCAATCTCTTTAGTATTATGTAGTGACCTTTATTGTCTTTTGTGATGGCCTTAACTTTGAAGTCTATTTTGTCAGATATGAGTATTGCTACTCCAACTTTTGTTTTTTGTTTCCATTTGCCTGGAAATTTTCTTTCCTTTCCTTCAATTTCATCCTTTGTGAGGTTTTTTTTTTTTTTTTTTTTTTTGAGGTGGGTCTCTTGTAGACAGCATATATTTGGGTAATGTTTTTGTATCCATTCAGCTACTCTATGTCTTTTGATTGGAGCATTTAATTCATTTATATTTAAGGTTATTATTGATAGTTATGTATTTATTGTCATTTCAATTTCTTATGCCTATGTTTCTCTCTCTATATATATTTTTTTCTTCTCATTACAACAGTCCCTTTAGTATTTCTTGCAGTGCTGGTGTAGAAGTGATAAACTCCTTTAGTCTTTTTTTTGTCTGGGAAGCTCTTTATTTCACCATCTATTTTAAAAGCTAGCTTCCTTGGATATAGTAATCTTGGTTTTAGATCCTTGGTTTTCATTACCTTGAATTTTTTTATGCCATTCCCTTCTGGCTTGTAGAGTTTGTGATGAAAAAGCAGCTGGCAGCCTTATGGGAGCTTCTTTGTAGGTAACAAATTGCTTTTCTCTTACTGTCTTTAAGATTCTCTCTATGTCTTTAACTTTTGGCATTTTAATTATGATGTATCTGTTTAGGTTCTTCTTGCTTGGGACTCTCTGTACCTCCTGAACTTGTGTGCCTTTTTCCTTCACCAGGTTAGGGAAGTTTTCTGCCATTATTTCTTCAAACACTTTGTCTATCCCTTGCTCACTTTCTGCCTCTTCTGGCACAACAATTATGTGAATACTGTTATGTTTTCCATTATCCCACAGCTCCCATAAGCTGTCCTCCTGTTTTTGTTTTTTTTCTTTTTGGTTCTCTGATTGAGTGATTTTTTTTTTCTCTACCTTGTCTTCTAATTCACTGATCCAGTCCTTTGCTTAATCTGATGTGTATTCCTTGCAATGTATTCTTAATTAGTTTTATGTTATTTTTCATTTTCATTGGGTCTTTTTTCATAGTTACTATATCTTTTCTCATGCTGTTATGCATCTTTGCCATCATTATTTTGAACTATATATCTGATAAATTTGTTATCTTCATTTTGCTTAGGTCTTCTGGAGAATTCTCTTGTTTTTTCCATTTGCTGTGGCTTGTTTTTTGTTTTGTTTGTTTGTTTTTTTGTTCTCCCTATTTTGCCTGCCTGTTTGAATTTTTGGCTATGTATTTTGTAGATCTTCTATGACTCCCAGTCTTGTGAGATGTTCTTTGTGACTGACACTGTGTGCCCTGTTTGGAGCTATCAACAATCCAAAGCTTGTGGCTATGTCTGCTGGGGCTAGTTGTGTTTAGAAAGGACCAAGATGTGCTACAAGGTCTGCTACTCCTAGCCATGGTCCAAGAATCAGATTAGGGAAAGACTCAAAACCTCTAGAGATCCACCTGTCCCTGCAGTCTGATTGTTAGTCAGTCTTGGTTAGCCTGAGGTTATTGACCACAGGATAGGGTGAGAAGTTTTCCAACAGGGTGGTATAGTTGCTTCCACCACTGGTAAAAGCTGCCTGAATGTTAATGATCTGAGTTAGAAAGATGTCCTCTGCAATATGAGGGAATGACTTGGCACAGGAAACTGGTTGGCTGATTTCTGAGCTCTAACCCCAGAGTCCCCAACCCCAGATTCTCCTTACAAAACTTGAGTTCACACTGACCTTCCTCTGCCAGAGCCCAAAGTGAGTGGCTCCACATGAAATTTTGTGCATTGGCCCTTTGAAAGGTTGCCTGCATTTCCAAATGTCTTTCACAGGCAGACAGCAACCCTGATGCTTTTCACAGCCAGATCTTGTGTGGGCACTTTTCTCAGTTTTGGTGTTCTTAACTTGAGGGCCCAGTTTGTGGTTTAGACTCCAGAGTTCTTAGTAGGAACTCTCCCACAGCTGAGACATTTCTCTGGAACTTCAGTTGCTGTCTGTGCCAGCTCTTTCATGCCTCCGACTTCCTACCACTCTTTATCCTTGCTTACCAGGGTTCTCTTCAGATAGTCTTCAGTTGATTATTCAGGATGTTTTTCTGTATTTTAGTTCTAATCCCAGTTTGATCCTGGGAGCATGTTAGTGTCACTTCTACATACTCCCCACTATTTTGGAATCCTAAGTTTTTGTTTGTTTTTTATTGCAACATGACCTAACCAAACTGAGTAACACAACACATATGGGATTTTGGTCCTGAAGCCAAGTTCCAGTATGATTACTTGATTTCCCATCTCCCTGATTATAACACGAATTGCAGCTGAAAAACTATGGCTAGCCTAAAATTCTATGCTACAGCACTTCCAATAATTTTGTAAGTAAACAATACTCCATTAAATCCCTTTGTTTTAAAAAAATACATAGAGTGTGTTCTGTTTCTGAAAACTCAATCCTGACTAATATGCCAATCAAGACAGAATACTACAGATCAAGACCTAGGACAGAAAGTCCATACTTTGGAGATCATTTGACATAAATTGTCAGTAGGGGTAAAAAATAAAAATATTGAAATCAAATTATGAAGACTATAAAAATGGATAAGTGACCTCAATTATGGAATGGAAATCTAAGACTAATTTGCACTTATTTTAAAAATAATTTTCTGAGGAATTTAAAATTATATAGGGGATAAGTGGTGACGGAAAAAATAAAAAACAAATAAATAAATAAATGGATTGATCACTATATAAATTTATGTGGTATGGTGAATTAATTCAAGAAAACTACACTGGTGATCGACATAACTTTGGGTAGTCCAATGGTGGGTGTGCAATTAAATTGCTATTCTTAGTATATAAAACAACCTTCTTAAACTCTAAAAACTGTTCAGCATCCATAACTTTACTATGAGGCAATGAGTTTTAGATTAAAAATGCCCCTCCCCCCAAAAATGATTAATAGTTACTTCCATTTTAATCTGTTAAATGTGTAATAAGTTAACAAACTTATCTGTATGTGTCTCTATGCATACACATCCATACACATACATGTTATCTCATGTTCTAGAAATTTATAGGCTTATTAGTTTGATAGTTTAAAATCATGACTAGTTTGGTAAATTCTTGGATGATTCTAAAATGACATGAGTTGTCAGACAGTTTTGGATGATTTCATTGCCACAGAGTGAGAACTTGGAGAATGAACTGAATAATGCTAAGAAACATTTTGCTTTTAAAACTGTAAATGATGAAAATAGACTAATAATTTACAAGTTATTTCAGTAATAAAACCATCTTAGCTCTAATAAGGCTACAGAGAATTATATAATACTAGAGGACCAGTGCATGAAATTCATGCATGGGGGGGTGTC
The DNA here is from genome assembly GCF_027574615.1 of Eptesicus fuscus. Lineage (NCBI taxonomy): Eukaryota > Metazoa > Chordata > Mammalia > Chiroptera > Vespertilionidae > Eptesicus > Eptesicus fuscus. The sequence goes on along the minus strand of NC_072475.1, from coordinate 85,214,919 downwards.
CCTCAGCTTGGCCGGCACCTTCTCCAATCTGGGACTCCTTGGGGGATGTCTGACTGCAGTCGAACATCCCACTCACAATCCGGGACTGCTGACTCCTAACTGCTTGCCTGCCTGCTTGCCAGATTGCCCCTAACTGCTTCTGCCTGCCAGCTTAATTGCCCCCTAACTGCTCCCCTGCTGGCCTGATTGCCCCCAAATGCCCTCCCCTGCTGGCCAGATCACCCCCAACTGCCCTCCACTGCCAGTCTGATCATCCCCAACTGCCTGCCCCTGCTGGCCTGGTCACCCACAACTGCCCTCCTTTGCAGGCCTGGTTGCCCCCAATTGCCCTCCCCTGACAGCCCAATCACACCCAATTGCCCTCCTCAGCCAGCCTGATGGCCCCCAACTGCTCTTCCCTGCCGGCCATCTATCTTGTGGTGACATGAGGGTGTTGCGTGAGGGTGCGAGGGCCACCTAGGCTTTTATTAGTATAGATGAGAGGCCTGGTGCATGAAATTAGTGCATGGGGGAGGGTTTCCCTCAGCCCAGCCTGCAACCTCTTCAATCTGGGACCCCACCGGGATCGGGCCTAAATGCGCAGTCGGACATCCCTCTCACAATGCAGGACTGGTGGCTCCCAACTGCTCGCTTGCCTGCCTTCCTGATTGACCTTAACCACTTCTGACTGCCAGCCTGATTACCCCCTAACCACTCCCCTGCCAGCCTGATTGATGCCTAACTGCTCCCCTGCCAGCCTGTTTGCCCCTAACTGCCCTCCTCTGCAGGCCTGGTCACCCCTAATTGCCCTTCCCTGCAGGCCCGGTCACCCCCAACTTCCCTCCTCTGCCAGCCTGCTCACCCCTAACTGCCCTCCCCTGCAGGCTTGATCGCCCCCAACAGCCCTCCCTTGCAGGCCTGGTCCCTCCCAACTGCCCTCCCCTGCTGGCCATCTTGTGGTAGCCATCTTGTGTCCACATGGAGGCAGGATCTTTGACCACATGGGAGCAGCCATCTTGTGTGTTGGAGTGATGGTCAATCTGCATATTACTCTTTTATTAGATAGGATAGAGGCCTGGTGCATGTGTGGGGGACAGCTGGTTTGCCCCGAAGGGTGTCCCTGATCAGGGTGGGGGTTCCCTTGGGGCATGGGGCGGCCTGAGTGAGGGCCTGTGGTGGTTTGCAGGCCAGCCATGCCCCCTGGTGACCCAAGTGGAGGCTCTGGTATCTGGGATTTATTTATCTTCTACAATTGAAACTTTGTAGCCTGGAGTGGAGCCAAGCCTTCTGTTTGCTCCGCGGCAGCAGCCATTTCTGTCGGGATTTATTTATCTTCTATAATTGAAACTTTGTAGCCTTAAGTGGAGGCCAAGGCAGATCAGGGCTCCAGAAGCTTGGCTTCCACCATTGCCGTGGGCAACCCTAGCCTCCTGCTCTCTCCAGCTTTGTGGCTGCTGCCATTTTTGTTGGGATTTATTTATCTTCTATAATTGAAACTTTGTAGCCTGGAGTGGAGGCCTTGGTTGGCCTGGGTGTGCGGAAAGCTTGACTTCCTCCATTGCCAGGGAAACCCAAGCCTCCCTCCTGCTCTCTCTGTGGCTGCAGCCATCTTGGTTGGGTTAATTTGCATACTCACTCCTGATTGGCTTGTAGGCGTGGCTTGTGGTGTAGCAGAGTGATGGTTAATTTGCATATTACTCTTTTATTAGATAGGATAGGGAGAGTACAAGTCTTCTAGAAGTAGATACAAACAAAGCAGTAAAAGTGTTATAGCCCTCTGATTAACCTAATGTTTAAGTAGATTAATTAATTAATTAATTAATTAATTAAATGAATTCATTTTCTTTTGCAGGTGAAACTAACTTGATGCTCTCATTAAAATATAATGAGATATCCTCATTGCCCCCTACTCTACTATTGCCTGCTTCCACCCAGCCCCTGTACCCCCTTCACCCTGGCCATCACCACACTGTTGCCTATGTTTATGGATTATGCATATACTAGAGACCCTTGGCCTGGCCTATGGGGATCAGTGGACCTCTGAGCCATGGAAGCCTGGCCTTACCCAACAGCTCGTTGGGCTATAGCCTGCTGTCTGCGTTGATCCTGCACAACACAAAGTAGTGTGCAAAGCGGCAGGTGGCCAGGGAGGAGGCCAAGCCTGGGCTGGGCGCCGCACTGCTCCCACTCATTCTAGCCCCACTGTGCCTGTTGCCCTTGCTTGGGCATGCAGGGGAAGTGTCCATGGGAGAGGCTTGCACCGCTGCACTGCCAGTCTGGCATCTAGCACTCGTCTATCAGCTGAGAGGTGTTCCCACTGTGGGAGCACACTGACCACCAGGGGCCAGCTTCTGCATTGAGCATCTACCCCATGGTGGTCAGTGTACATCATAGCTACTGTCCGGTTGACCATCTGTCCAGTCGCTTAGGCTTTAAATATATAGACTAGAGGCCCAGTGCACGAAATTTGTGCATGGGTGGGGGGTCCATCAGCCCAGCCTGCACCCTCTCATAATCCAGGACCTTTCAGGGGATATCTGCCTGCCAGTTTAGGCCTAATCCCAGGGATCAGGCCTAAATCAGTAGTCGGACATCCCTCTTGCAATCTGGGACCACTGGCTCCTAACTGCTCGCCTGCCTGCCTGATCGCCCCTAACCGCTCCCTGGGGGGCGGGGCCAGCCTGAGTGAGGGGCTGTGGTGTTCTAGTCTCTGGTCATTCTGGTCATTCCACCTTTTCAGTCACTGGGCTTTTATAATATAGGATAAGCCCTTGAAGACTTTCTGAATAAAACTCAAGCTTCTTCTTTTTTTATATTTAATATTTATATTTATTCTTTATTTTTTATTTTAAAATTCAAGCTTCTTGAGTACATGAGGCATTTAACAATTATTCCATGTTCCTTATAAAGAACTAAGCATGGTAAACACAGAGAATACTTAATACTTATGGGCTTCTATACAAACACGTCCAACCAGGAATGTTTTTTTGTTTGTTTGTTTTGTTATGTTTTGTTTTTCAACCAGGAATGTTTTAATAGGCAGTCTCCAAAAACTTGAACTGGAAAACCTAAAAGTAGAGTGCTCAGATTTCAGGCATCGGGTGCTATTAGCAGGATTTCTATCCAAATTAAGCTCTAATTCTGAGCTCTCAACAGTCTAAACAAACTGTCAATCGAAACAATTTCCCACCAAAAGTCACGTCCAAATACTGCGAGACTGAGGACTGCAGGGCTGACTATGTACATGTGCAATAACAGGCTCATGTTCTAGCGGTAGGTGCCCAGGCATCCTCCACAATCCCACAATCCTCTGATTACACACTTCTGGTTTTTCTAGCTCCTCCTTAAGTGGTGTTTCCTTCAGTGGTGTTGCAATGTCCAGGGCCTCTAGTTGGAGAGGATTTTTCTGTTCTTTGTTGTTGATAGCTGTTTACTATGTAGAATCAGTGAAGTTTCGGGAGTACTGCCGCTGCCAGAACATGTCGGTCCCAAGCGCACTCATGAAACAACCACCCATTCAGTCCATGGCTGGCACCATCCTGGTTTGCAATGAGAAAGGTACTGTGCTGAGCCGTTTTCCAATCGGATCTTCCTCTTCCTTCCTCAGCACACTCCAAACCTACTCCAGCCGACCACCCCAACCCCGCAGGCCCTTAAGACCTTCCCCTCTATTTCTACGAATTTCCCCTATCAAACTCGTACCCTATCATGTTGCTTAGGGGCACCCCTAACTGCTCCCGGGGTGGGGGGGGGCAGTCTGGAGGGGGTCGTGGTGTTCTGGTCTCTGGTTGTTCCACTGTTTCAGTGCCTGGGCTTTTATTAAATAGGATGTTCTTTAGCTAATCTCTCCTCCCCTCTGACAGTTGTCCATCTGTTCCATGTATCTCTGCTTCTATTTCAATTTTTTTCATCAGTTTATTTTGTTCATTAGATTTCTACTTTGTGAAAATATTGGTTCTGAAAATACTGGTTCTGGGAAAGCATTTCATTTTAGATAATCATGGGTTAAAAAAAAGTACTTAGAAACTAGTTTTTACAAAAACAGTTACTAGAAAAATAAACAACTTTGAAACCTTAAGAGATTTGTAACATATTGAGAAGAAGGCACTAAATGTGGATGATAATAACAACAGGATGCCAACTAATCCTGTTTGAGGATACAGACTATAAAATGTGCAATTCTCCCTTAGGTGTTGTAAATTGACCACATAACAAACATGAAAGATTTCACCTGTGGGAAAAATTAGATAACATATGCAGGTCAATTGCTGAGAAGAGAAACTGTAAAACCAGGTAAAATGTGTTATTTGAGATTTATATTATGACACTTGACAGTTGCTTTGTTTTGAAGTTCCACATTTACATTTGCTTCCATAAGCCTTATATTGGAAATCAGGCTTGTGCATGACCAGCGTTAGTAGTAAATTTTTTTTTAAATCTTTTTTGTATCCAGTAACCTACTTTTTCCTGCCCTCCCCCCCCCCCTTTTTTTCTTTTTATTATTTATTAGTCTGGATTCTCCAGAAAAACAGAGCAATAGGATGTGTGTGTGTGTGTGTGTGTGTGTGTGTGTGTGTGTGTGTGGAGAGAGAGAGAGAGAGAGAGAGAGAGAGAGAGAGAGAGAGAGAGAGAGCCCAAGCTAATTTGGCTCAGTGGATGGAATGTTAGCTTGTGGACTGAAAGGTCCTGGGTTTGATTCCGGTCCTGGGCATGTACTTCAGTTGCAGGCTCAATTCCTGGCCCTGATCGGGGTGCACACAGGAAGCAACCAATAGATGTGTCTCTCTCACAGTTTCTCTATCTCTGTTTTTACCTCTCCCTTCCACTTTCTCTGGAAATCAATGAAAAAATATCCTCGGGTAAGGATTAACAAAAAGTAAAAAATAAAGAGAAAGAGAGGTTTTCTAAGGAATTAGACATACAATTGTGGAGGCTGGCAAGCTGAAATCTGCAAAGTTGGCTTGCAGACTAGAGACCCAGGGTAGATTTGATGTTCAAGCTCCAGACCAAAGACAGTATGGAGGCAGAATTCCTGCTGATTAGGGAGACCTCAGTCTTTTTTCTCTTAAGATCTTCAACTGATTGGATGAGGATCACCCACATTAGGCTTTACTCAAAGTCCACTGATTTAAATGTTAATCTCATTTTTAAAATGCCTGCACAGAAATACTGAGACTGGTTTTTGACCAAATATCTAGCTACTTTGGCCTAATCAAGTTGGCACATACAAGTAACATAACAACTTATAAAGGATCCTAGAACTTTCTCAATCTCTCTCTCTCTTCCTCTCCCTCTCTCTCTTTTAAATCTTTGGCCTTTAATCTGCTCCCAGTTCTAAGGTTGACTCTCAGGACTAAATTCCTAGTAAGAGCATAACATTTCACTCCATTCTTAGGGGGATTTGTATTTAAATTATAAACAGTTTCTAACCCTGTCCTAACCGGTTTGGCTCAGAGGATAGAGCGTTGGCCTGCAGACTGAAAGGTCTCAGGTTCGATTTCAGTCAAGAGCATGTACCTTGGTTGCAGGCACATCCCCAGTAACGGTGTGCAGGAAGAGGCAGCTGATCGATGTTTCTCTCTCATCGATGTTTCTAACTCTCTATCCTTCTCCCTTCCTCTCTGTATAAAAATCAATAAAATATATTTTAAAAAGTTTCTAACCCAAAATTATTAAATCCAATATGTAGTTTCAATTTTATTTATCAGTAGAGCATGATTATTTTGAGTAATGACCTTTCTCTTGGTCCATAAGTGTAACATAATCAGTTTTCTGTTCTACATGGGCACAACATTTGTCTTGGTTATAAGTATCCAGGCATTGCTGCTCTTTCATGCCAGTTAATTAAATTCAATAGCATTAATTAAGTGCCTATTTTGTGCTGGGACTATGCTAGAAATCTCAAGGAAAAGAAAACAAATAATTTCATAAAAGACCTCATAGTCTGGCAGGAGAGATGCTTATCCAAATAAATAAAGTGCAATTTGACATATGTGCTGCACTAATTGTATGAACTCTTACAGCCACAAAAAGGAGGTAGTAATGGTTTCTATCTTGGATTTCCAAGAAGTTTTCAAAAACTATAAGATGGCAACTAGAATCTAGAGTAATTTTGCTTTAGAGAGCTTTACTAATATGAACATTCACTATTTTATTGTAATTTATAGTCTAGTTTTATTTACATTTGTGAGAATAAATTTGTTTTCTATTTTTAGTCTCCTCTGTAAGAAGGCCTATTTATTAGAAATTCCCCATATTCTAGTTTATTGCTTCTAATGGAGGGTATATTGGGAAATCAGAACAAAATCATAAAGGAGGAATCCTAGTGAGTGGAAAATTTATAAGCAAGAGTAATGGAGAGTTTCCTGTGAGGTAAAGGGAAGGCTTTTTGTCCTGAAGTTTTGGGTTTTGCAAACAGGATGTGTGTATGTATGTGTCTGTATACATTCAGAAACTTTATTCACTGACTTTTTATCTCAAGAGAGTATATTATAAAATTCAGATTGACTGCAGCCTAATTCCAGGTAAAGATGATATTATTAAGATACAGGTCATGTGTTATATATAAGTGAAAACAAAATATTGTTAGTTGAATATATATATATATATATATATATATATATATATATATATATATATAATTGATTTCAGAGAGAAAGGGAAAGGGAGAGAGAAATAGAAACATCAATTATGAGAGAGAATAATTGATTAGCCACCTCCTACACGCCCCACACTGGGGATCAAGGCCACAACCTGGGCATGTTTCCTGACTGGGAATTGAACCATGACCTCCTGGTTCATATGTCAATGCTCAACCACTGAGCCATGCTAGCTGGGTCATTTATATATTTTTAAAGAGATATGAAAACAAAAAGTTGAAGATAAAGAAGAGATCACATAAAACCCACAAATCCTAAAATATTTAATATCTGGAAATTTGCAGAAAATAAACTGCAGACTCTATCTATCTATAAAGGCTTATTATTGTATGGCCTTTTGTTGTCACTTTTATTTTTTTTATATGTACATTGTCTCACTAAATAAATGACAAACTCATTGGAGGCAGGGACTGGACTATGGATCTGTATATTCTTCTGAGCATTTGGCACGGTACGTGAAATAACTCATATCTGTGATTCTGTGATTATTAAAGTGTAAATAGATCACCACGCTTCCTAACATTTGTAAGATCCAGAAAAGGAAATATGGAGAATAGTAAATTCTGAAGAAAAAAAAAGTAACAATCTTGTAAGAATCCCAATTTGAGATGTCAAGAGCCCTCCAAGGCTTATTTTTCATTAATTTTTTATCCTCAGACAAATATAAATTAAATAGATTTTTACAAATCACTATCTTGGAAATGGTCAGGCAGTTAATAAAATGTACAATGATCTAAGTTTATAAACATTATATAACTAACTCTTGCCCTTTTAAATAAGAAAAGAATTTATAATGATTAAAATGGGAACTTTATTGATTTTCTAAAGAAAAGATCCTATAAAAATGTGTGGCATAAACAATAAACCTGTATTCTAAAAGGTTATATTAATACTTTGTTATCAATTTACCACATCTGCTTTGAAATGGAATAACTTATATAACACTCTTTTGAAAGATTCCTATTGATTTTAAATATATTTTTCTGTAATATATTGATTTATTTAATGAAGAAAATCAGTCAATAGAGCAGGTAGGCAACATTATAGAGCTTTAGTGTGTGGCCTCTGGCCTGATACTGCCTTAGTCTGAATACTGCTTCTATCACAAAATGTCTCTGCAAAAGATAAACCTGTTGTTACTTTCCTAATCTATTTCATAGGTATAATGCTAGGGCCTTCTCTATAGAGTTTATGTGAAGGTTAAAAATAAAACAATGTATGTAAACACTTATAACAGTACTGAAAATATAACTAGTGACTGTAGAAATTGACTAGTTTTTATTCTTCTATAAATAGAAATTACTGGTGAGCTCTTATCTTTCTACTAGAGGCCCATTGCAGGAAGATTCCTGCAAGAATAGGGCTTCCTGCGGCTGTTTCTGCCGCCCTGCCTGCTTCCTTCCCTTCTCCGCCGCCCCGCCTGCTTCTCCACAGCTTCACTCCCTTCTGCAGCACTTGGCTTCCTTCTACTCTGTCTTCAGTCTTTGCTCTGCACCTGAATATGCAAATTAACCACCATCTTGGTTAGGTTAAATTGCATACTTGCTCCTGATTGGCTGGTGGGTGTGGCTTGTGGGCATAGCGGAGGTATGGGCAATTTTCATGTTTCTCTTTTATTAGATAGGATGAAGCACACCACACTCTACCTATCATAGACACAAAGATAATGTGTCCTCTAGTTCTATAACAATATGGCGAGGAAACTGGACCAGATATATGTTTTATTTTAAAGATCTTTAATTTGTTTTTTGTTTAAAAATATCCAAAATTTATGAAAACACTTTCAGGAATAAACTTGAAGGGAAAAAAATTGTTCTGCCATCCTGAAGCTAGTCCATTTAATCTAGAAAAATGTAAATTAGCACTCACAACCCTTCTACATATTGTAGACTACATTTTATTTTTAAAATATTAAATAAAAATATCATTACTCTCATGGGTCTACATTTAATAGAGTGAAACAGATCACTTAAATTTCTTCTTCTGGTCTTATGAACAGAGCACAATATAAAATTAGTGATTTATTTATGTAGTCATTATAGTCATGATCTCACATACCTATCATATTCAAAAATTGAGGGGCAAAAGAGTATTTTAAACAATTGCAAAACAACAACAGATAAACATTTTTTAAAACCTAGCAACCTTGACAATAATTTGATGATGTATTCTACCATCAGCAAAATTGAGAAAGAAAATCATGAACAAAGTAGTTGACATATTAGCAATATTTTGCTTCAGCTTGTGTATAAATTAAATAAAACATGTTTCCCACAGATGTTATATGCTAAAAAAAGATAAAAGCAGACCTTAGCAGCTTAAATATATCAAGTAAAATACATACTAGCATATTAAAGCATATATTGATGTAAGTTGTAATATAAAATATTTGGTCATCTGGGTAGAACTTGATGTTATTTATATCATTAGTATCTTGAAATAATTAGATGGGATCTTAAATACAAGTATCGCATGTGATAAAGCATGTGCTCTCTAAGAGTCTGTATTTTGAGAGAGATACTGATGTGCAGAACAGGGATGGAGGACCCAGCACCAGTCTGAAAATGATAGCATGGTGTGATTCCAGCTATCTGACATTCTGGAAAAGGGAAGCCTGTAGAGACAGTAAAAGGATCAATGGGTGCCAAGGAGGGACGCAGAGGTGGAGCACAGGGGGCTTTTAGGTTAATGAATTACTGTATGTATGCTGAATGCATGATATTATGCACTTTTCAACACCCATGGAACTGAACCATAATGCAAACTATGGACTTTAACTAATAATAATGTATCAATATTAGTTTACCAATTGTAACTAATGTACCACTAAAGCAAGTTGTTAATAATAGAGAAAAACCATGTGCAGCAGTTGGAGAGGAGGAGGATACATGGAACTCTACTTTCTGCTCAATTTTTTCTATAAACCTAAAACTGCTCTGAAAAATAGTCTATTAGTTAATTTTTAAAAGTGGTATACATGAGGCATTTCTGTTAAACTCAGGAGATGCAAAGTGCTGAAGTGGTCCTCAAGAAATAAATATCGCAGACATTCTAATTGAAGAATTTTAGAGTGAAAAGACACCCAAAGAAAAGTGTCTACTCTAGCCTTAAAGGTTTCTAGAAAGAGAAATTCTACCACTTTCCTTTCTAGGATTTAATTACTTTCTGAGTCCACCAAACTACTATACATTAATATTTGTGTATTCTCTGGAGAGTGATTTAATCAGTGGCTTCCTTAAATTACCTTGCTCTACTAGAGTTTATTTATTAAGTAAATTATTGCTTTGTTTTATATTTTTCTGATCTGATTAAAGGACCCCGGCATCTTTAATCTTTTGTCACAAATGCAAACTTCAATGAGCTAATAGGCAGCTGATGGACAAAATAGTTCATTTATAAGAAAGCTAGCATTTCAGATTTATATTTCTAGTGTAGAAATTGTCAAGTTTTAGAAAGTTGAAAATATTTTATTATGGAAAACTCTTGAATAAAGGAAAGGAGTGTTTTGTTTTGTTTTTAATCTATTGTCCATTAAAATTCTTTTTTTTAGTGTTCTCAGAATTTACTTTTTTTAAAAAAAAAATTCTTTATTGTTTAAAACATTACATTTATTATTACATATGTCTCCTTTTTCCCCCATTGACCTCTCCCCGGCCAACCCCTTCCCCAGCACATGCCCTCACCACCCTAGTGTCTGTGTTCCATTGGTTATGCTTATATGCATGCATACAAGTCCTTTGGTTGATCTCTTACCACCCTTCTTCCCCTGCCTTCCCTCTGAAATTTGATGGTCTGTTCGATACTTCACTGTCTCTGGATCTATTTTTGTTCATCAATTTATGTTGTTCATTATATTCCACAAATGAGTGAGATCATGGGATATTTATTTTTCTCCTACTAGCTTTATTTTGCTTAGCATGATGCTCTCCAGATCCATCCATGCTGTTGTGATTGGTAAGCGTTCCGAAAGGAGTTTTTTATATTGCCTACTACAACTTTGTCTCACACTGCTTGTGTTCATTTTTTAATGCATTAAGGGACAAAATTCTTGACTATCACAGAAATAATTTGACTAACCTTGTGTTCCAAGCCTAGTTTAATTCACTCCTTTGATAATCTCAATTATACTACTCTAATTTCTCAAATAAAATATTTATATTGGAATAATCTAATGCCAATCCCATTCTCAAGAAGAGTAAAACCATAAAGTATAGTTACATGAGGAAGTTGATAGTTGCTCAAGGGAAGATATAATAGAGATGCCACATTGTGAATAGTTTATTTCTAGAATAAGTCTGCAGATAAAATAAAATTTTAATGCTTGAACCTTTTTAACTGTCGATGGTCCATGAAATGATAAATACCAATGTAGGCATGTTAATAAAATGTCCAGCAAAATTATAAAGGACATATTTTCTATGAACATGTGCTCCTTCTGAGTGTAATAAATTATACTCTCATCATAACTATGGGAGGATAAAATGTATTATATTTTTATATGAAGAATCAGTACTTGCTCCTAACATTTTAAATCTATTTTGCATTGGATAATAATCAACATTAAGGGATCTTTTATTATCTTAGAAAATATTTTTGTACTAATTTGTGTTTCAATTATTTGGAAATTATAAATTTCTGTTCAAAATGATTCATGAGATTGAGCTAAAGATTCAAATATATTTCTTTTGTCCTTGTTGTGCTCTAAATTTATACCTAATCTCAATTTGTTGGTGTTAATCATTTTGTTTTCTCTTCTGTACTAGGAGATAGCTGTTAATAAAAGGTATAAGTTTATGGTTCTTTTACCCAGCAAGTTGAAAACTATTGCTTTTTTGTTCTGTCATAAATCTTCCTTTTGACACTTTTTATCCTATTTTGACAATATTGTAGTACATATTGAGATTGACTAAAATATTTTACGTTATCATCTCTTTCTCTCATATATATATAATCATGTCCATACTAAAATCTAGGCTTGGCCCCCATCACTAGATAACTGCATGTTAATAATGCCATTCCTATATCATGGCTTCCTATTAATGTAGTTGCAAAAGAATATGATATCAGTATAATTCCCTGAAAGATATTTCCTTAATTACCCCGGAGAATGTACAGAGATTAGGTAGTTGAGACAGGCTGGGTTCTCTGGGAATCAGTTGCTAAGGTGAAGTTAAGTGTGTGAACGAGTTATTGTTAAGAAATACCTGTGGAAGGAAAGGGGAGGAAGCAACATTGAATAGGGGGGAGTTGCCAGACCATGTTGCTGACCCTAGCCCAACATGGATCCAAAGAGTGAATATTCCCATTAGAGGAGTCCTGAGAAGAAAATGGCTATGCTGTTTCCAATCACCTGCCACAAGAATTTGTTGAAGGCCTGCCTGATACAGAAAGGGCTTTGCCTTGAAATCTGAGGTGGATCTTTGATAAGTTAACAGCTAGAGGCAATCATCTAATCACACTCATCACAAGTGGGCAGCAAGTTCTCTCTTGAAGGGAGATCTAAATGGCTCATTTCCATGTCTGCACAATCTACTCTGTGGACCCTGTAGCTTCACTTCACAACACAGGTTCAAGGAGCAGGTATTACCAGTATGGTGGGGCCTCTTCCTGAGGAGAAACTTAGGAGAGGAATGTCTCCCTGTAGTTCATCTCTAATTTACAACCCATATTCCATGAAATGATAAATATCACTGTAGGCATGTTAATAAAATGCCCACAATAAAAAAGCAAATTCATTGTATTCCACTAAACATTCGTTGTAAAAAAATTCATTCATTGCTGGTAAGTTAGCTGATGGTATGACTCAAACTTTCAATCCTTAAAATTCTGTGCTCTTGATAGCTTTTTCAGGCCAGAATTACTGTACTTGTTCATAAATAGTTATAATTGTTTACCCAATTCATTGTGGTATCGACTCTGAGAGGTTACTTCAGCTATGCCTACACCAACAGGCTGCCATCTTGATGACTGTGAATATAATCTGTGGGTTCCATATTCAAGAGGCTCCCTCTACATGTCCTTCACTGTCAGGTAGGTTCCTTGGTTATTTATAGCCAATTAAACTCGACCAGGGCCCAGCAGCATGCCAGCGGCTGTTTTTGAAACATATGTAATTTTCTGGTAGAGATGACATCGCCTTGCTCCAGAAACCCAGGGGCCTGTGATTTTTCCACTGCTGCCTGCCATAATATCCGCATTTAGTATCTTTCACCACTGAAATCTCCAACACAATATAATACGCTGGATCATCTGAGCGACAGAAGTACTTGCACTGTAGCATGGAATCGGATGCCAGTGCCTTTCCTGTTCCAGGTCTCATTCAGACTGGCAGCCTCCCATATCACCCTGCGTCTGGGCCAGCATGGCATTCCTATTCTATGTTATCTGTAGAATTGAAGAGGCTTTCATAGCATTGAGCTTCCTTTTTGGTAGGAAGGGGCAGAGGATACAGCAATTTGTTTCTTTGTTTTTTTGCATTGAAGGGTACGTATTGACATGCCCCTGGCCATTGGACCTCTAAATTTTTTTGCTGTACTGTCAGATTCCCAATTCATGTTGTTTACTTCCCACCCTTTGGAGCATTTTCAATTTAATGAGATAACATAGCAACCGTTTGCTCATTCTGCCTAATCAGCATGATCCATCATTATAATAAATCAACATGATACTCTGTGAAGTGTTCAGAAAGCCAATACCTTTTGGGTTTTTATTAAAATAGAGGATAGAATGGTTAGCCATTGGGACAAAACTAAATAAATATTGTGGTGCATTCTATGTCGATGTGAGCTGTTTCTGATTTTCTTTCCTGATTTGTATAAACTAAAAAGTCCTAAGTCATTGGCTGCATGTTATTATGTACTTGTGGCTATATTAGTCTGCCCTAGGTATAATACTGTGTCAGATATGGCAGTTGTGATTGGGTCTACTGTTTAATTGATTTTGTGGTAGTCTAAACTGATTCTCCAAGGTCTATTGAATTTTGGCAGAGGCCAGACTAATGAATTAAAACATATATACTAAAAATCTCCCCTTGCATTCTTGAAATCTTAAGGAGTGCCATTCATCTCAACTTTTTCTCTCACCCTCCGATGGCAATACCATCTCTCCCTATTGAAGGGGCATGCAATTTCAGAGGCTTCCATTTGGCCTTCACCACTATGATAGCTCTTATCCCATTGCTCAACGATCCAATGTGGACATTACTAAAATTGCCAACTGTATCAATCTTCAAAAATGCATCTGAGATCATACAAATAAACAGTGCTTGAATTCACAGATCTATATGACCTACTTAGCTAGAATTGGGCCAACCACTGTTTATTATCTGATCACATGTTCCCACTGTAGGTGGGAGTTATGATAATGCATAATGTCTGCAAGTATCCATGTTAACTGAGCCCTGTGTCCAATGATCCTTGAAATGTCTGTGTATTCCTCTTAACCCAGTGCACAATCATTCAAGTAAGTAGCCATGGGTTCCTTCGAAGAAGTACTGTGGAAATAATTACAGTATATATTGGCTGTAGTATGCAGGGTCCTCCCTCTGGGGATCAGGACATCTGTTCAGGCAGCAGGTTCTGGATCGGGTTGGAAAATCTGCTCAGATTTGGAAACTGAGCATGGCACGATAATTTCTATTGGAGAAACTGCTTTCAACTTTATGCTCATTCTCTACCCAAATTCTTTGCACACACATATAATTTAGTGGTACTTTTGTTAGCTCTATTTTATTTAACTCTTAGGGATACCCTGGTCTTTTAAACATTTTCACGATTCTCTGTGTCAGGGACCCTTGGCCAAAGGGGCTGCTCCAAATGTGTCTGGCATTAGGATAACTATAACCCCATGGCTTCTGGTGGTTCAACACTGCCACCTGCCTTCTACCACTTTGAGGCCACATCGTCATTTCCATCGCTTTCAGCAAGCCACGTTCTGTAACAGCCTCTCTGCAGCCAGCCCTGAATGTCAGAGGAAAGCCACAGCTGAAGTTCGTAATGATGCCTGCCACTAAACATTTTTCTCACTAGTGTTTTTTTCTGACAGCCTTGGGTAAATGGCATGGCTTCAAGGTCATGGAACATAATTCCCTGGATGTTCTCATAATTCTCTGCATGACCTCACAAGATCTTTAGGTCTCACTTAATATATCCATTCCAATATGCCTACTTTCCTTGACCTTTAATCCCTTTATTATCTGCTCCAACAATTTGGGCATTTTAATCTCACTCAATGAAGTCATTATGTTTTCTCAGCTTCTAGATCTAGTCCTAGCAGCAAGTTTTCACCATACCCTGGGGGTCTTGCCAGAATGTGAAATCTTGTATACATACTGAACTAGTCCCCATATCAATACACTGCCTTTTTTCCAGGCTATGTTTCAGTTCCTTTGATCAAACACCCTCAGATTCCTGTCTCACTATTGGTCGGGATAAATGCTTTCTCATTCCAGCAGTTACTTGTGGGTTTAATTTCATTGCTCTCCTATTAGTCCCAGCATGGCATGGCTGACTTATATAACCACTTAGATCTAATTATAGGCCTGCAGGAATGAAAGTGGGAAGATAGCAAAGGAAAGATTTCCGTCTTTTCTTCCAGAAGCAAGCTAACTCTTAACAGAGATGGGAGATGATGGGCCACTTCTTTAATAAGGCTCAAGTGCTTCAGACAAAGTTGAGGAGTCAGAAATCTTCATAGACATTCACAGAGATGTCCCAAAATTACATGTCAAGGTTCCAATTTTTCCCAATTAGGGTCAGTTCAACATTCAGCCATCTTTAGTGTTCAGCCACTTTGACGATTGAACCTTATGCTGACTTTTACCTTTTTCTGAATTCCAGCTGCATGAGATGAAGTTCCTTTGGGTTTTCAGAGACTCTGGTTCCCACTAAGTTTCTAATTCTTAGTTACTTGCCTTCAAATTTTTATTATCTAAGAATTCAAAGGAACTTAATAACAACATCTAATTCCTCAGTCTTTATATCTATTATTAGTCTTGTGTTTTTTAAATGTCTGAATCACCATGGCACTGGCCTTCCCCTCCATCAGGCCAACCCAGCACACCACCAGTGAATATCTAAACAATTGGACTGCCATTTTGTCAGGAGAATATTCCTTACTAGCAGTTCTATCTTAAATAGGGCCTGAGTGGCCCATCTTCATATTGGCCACAATATAGTTTTAAAATTAAAATACCTGAAGTCCTTGCTTCTCTCTCTCCTTCTATAGATTATGGAACATATGATGAAAACCAGAGACAGAGTTGGCAAAAATTTTTTAGAGCCCAATTACCACAATATTCCCATGTCTCTGTACAGGGGTTTGTAAGCAAACATGATTTATTAATTTCCCATGACTGCTGTAACAAGTTGCCACAAATTTTGCATTTTAAAACAATGCAAATGTATTATCTTATAGCTCTAGAGATCAGAAATCCTAAAATCACAATGGTAAGATATGTACACATATAATACCTTAATAAAAAAAAAAATTGAAAAAAAAAAAGAAATCCTAAAATCAAGGTATCAGCAGGTTTGACTATATTTCTTCTGGAAGCTCTAAGGGAAAATCCATCTCCTTGCCTTTTTAGCTTTTAGAGACCACCTGTATTCCTCGACTCATGTCTCCATCATGCTTTTTTGTTTGTATGATTCTATTTCTTTAAATTATTTTTTTTTAATTTTATTTTTATTATTGACACTATTACAGATGTCCTCATTCTCCTCCCCCTTTTCCTCCCCTCCACTTAGCCCCACCCCTCTTTCCCTCTGGCTATCACCACACTACTGTCTGTGTCTATGTGCTATGTATACAGGTGTCTTCCAATCTCTCTCACTGCTTCTGTCATCATCTTGCTTTTTATAGCATTGGCCCTCTTGCCTCCCTCTTATAAGGACCTTTGTGATTAAATTGAGTTCACTCAGATTAACCAAAATGATCTCCCATCTCAAAGTCCTGCCATACTTAACAGAAAACATTTTGAGCTATTAACTGAGATATACTCTCACCTTTTTTTTATGATGAGTCCCTTTCACATTCCCTTAGAGAGTTCCTAGAACCTCTTCTGGGTAGGGCAATAAAACAAAATTTAAGTATTAAACATTAGATTTGAGTTTCAATGCATGTTCTTAAAATCATAGCAAAAATGCTGTGACTAAAAATGTTTCAGATAGGAGGGTTATGTTCAGTTTCTTTCTTGTTGTTTTTAACTCTAAATTACAAAAATCAGTTTCAAAGATCAAAGAGAGAAAAAAGTGTCTCATCCCAGATCAATGCACAATAGGCTTTGATATCCAAGAACAAGTGGGGATTTCACAAACCAGGTAAAACCACAGTGATGAATTCTGGAAACTCTGAGCCAAATATATTGTTTAGATGCCAGAGCTATATGTCTGGTCTCAGGCCCCTGGATCATATTTGGGAAAGGATTGGAAGAAAATAGAAAGAGAGGAATCTTTCTGCACTGAGGGAGTTTTCATGCAATAGGAAAGTAACAGTTTATCTTGGATAATGAATATAGTCTAAAAATATAAACAATTATTTGATAATTAATACAGTTAAGAAAAATTGGAAGACTGAGAGCTGAGTGCCCTCCTAGAATTTTACTAAAATTTATATATTTAAAATTTATATTATTATTATATATTTTTTTGAGTTACGCTTTATTCACTAGCATGGGAACACTTTGTTTAAATCACTGAAGAATTCTATGAAGCAGATGGGATTTTCATCGTAATTGTAATTTCACTTAAAACTTAGAGAGGTAATGCAGCTAGTGAAAAATGTTGGAAAATAATTCCCATAGATCTTCTCAATTTCTGCACTTTTTGTGGAGAGACATTGATAATTTTTGTCCCAGAATATTTATCCAAGGATGTTGGTACAGCAAACAGCCTAGGACGATAGAACTAGTGTCTTCTTTCTGGACAAAGGACAGATTTATTTTCAGATCAGGAAAGTGAGGATAATGTCTCCCTATAAGGCAAAAATTGGGCAGATTTGACAACAACAACTGACAAGATAGGGGCCATCTAAGCTCTGAATTTCTCACTGTGACACAAGCCAGTTGTGCACGTAGCATCCGCTAGTGCCCCTCTGCGTGGCACCTATGAGACTTGGGGTCAAGAAGACCTGATGGATACATGACGTTCATTATGCTGCTGTGGCTTGCATAATAAATCCCCTGTCTCTGAATGAAGAGTTTCATGTCTCTTGCCAGGGTCTATGACACCGTGACAGGCTAACTTCTTAGTCTGCAAGGAGGGTAAATGTTCAGATCCTTCCTAGTTCTTGAAGATGATAGAAGCAATTTCAGAATTTGGGTACTCTGACTCTAGAGCCCTAACTTTAAAACATGAATTTGAATATCACACAATGTCTACCAAGGGAGCCAGATAAAAAGAAAATAGCATAAATATAATGTGTAAACTTGCCAGCTTCCTTAGTAAGATCAAATTGGCTCTTCCCAGATTGTCAATAAGAGAATTTCTTTACTTCATAAGTCACCTATTAATATCTTTGTTTTCTAAGGTATAATGAGTAAAACACTACTCCAGAAGAATGGATAAGCAAATTCTGGAGAAGTAAATTGTGGGGAAAAAGCAACCTTGGTACAATTTATTCTTCTTAGAAATTCCCAATATATTAGTATATAAATTCTCTTGAAAGTCCTACAATAAATAAAATTACTTTATTTCTTTTACCCCAGATACCTCAGACTATTGGTAATAACGCTTCTACTAGAATCCTATGGATCTAGTGTCCCATTGAACACATTCTGAGAATCACTGATTGGGATGGATGTACCCTGTAGGCCTATTCTCATTCTGTTATCGCAAAGCTTTGAATAACTTCTGGTTTAAATGGTTGTACCTGTACTAATACAGATAAGAAAAGATTTGTGTCTGTACTTGGGCTGCAACAATTATTCTGAGCTTTGGCTTTACATTAAAATCATCAAAGTGATGCTAAGAAGTTGATATTTTTAAAACTCCCTCAGCTAATATAATGTTCAGTCAGAATTAAGTACAACTTTGATAGAAGTGTAAGGCCTCAACTCACATCAGGGGAAATCATAAGGAACAAAAGTCTAGAGTCTATATTAGTCTGTCAATATGGTAACTACTAACTACATGTTGTATATACATTTTAGTTTAAATTAAGGTAATTAAACAAAATTTAAAATACCATCTTTCAGGCACTCAGGCCATATTCCACATACTCAATAGCCACATGGAACTAGTGACTACATTCTTGAACAGCACATGTATATAATGTTTCTGTCATCACAGAAAATTCTATTACACAGTGCTGGTATGTAAGGTCCAGAGTTCTCTCCCTGCATGGCTATTGCCAAACTTAGGGGCTCTAGGTTTGATTTTATTAAGGCAGCCAGTGGTCTTAACTAAGGGAGAACAAAGGGAATATGGATAGAAAGCTGCATAAAATGTGTTATATATGTGTGTACATGTGTGTGTGGGTGTGCACACTTGAACATGTATGTGTTGTGGGAATAATGGTGATAGTCTCACATTTGACCCTATTAAGTGTACCATGCTCTAAAACTGTGAAATATTATTATACTAGAGGCCCGTTGCATGAAGATTTGTGCAATAGGCCTTCCTTCGCCTGGCTGCTGGCACTGGCTTTCCTCTGGCACCTGGGACCCAGGCCTTCGCTCTGGCCGCCACCTTCCATCTTTGCTCCGGCCGGAGTCTTCAGTCTTTGCTCCAGCCAGAGTGCCACTCCTGTAGCTCCCTCCACCCCCTGAACTCCCCCTCATAGCAGGCGTCCTGCAACGCCCGGCCATTCCACACCTGCATGCATGCTGCCCAGAGGCCTGGAGCAGCTGGGGGGTGGGGTCGCCGCCATATTTTTTGGTGAGTTAATTTACATATTCACTCCTGATCGGCTGGTGGGTGTTGCAAAGTGATGGTCAATTTGCATATTTCTTTTTTATTAGTGTAGATGGCTCATATAAGAAAAATTGTAACAAAAAACATTCTTAAATATCTCCCTTTATGCACATGAAGGTTTGCTTTATATATTTAGGTGCTCCTATATTGGGTGCATAAATGTTTATAAGGGTTCTATCTAATCTATTGTTGAATTGCTCCCTTTATCATTATGTAGTGTTTTGTCTGATAGAAGTACTGCTACCCCATTTTTGTTGTTGTTGTTTATTTCCATTTGAATATCCTTTTCCATCCTTTTACGTTCAGTCTGTAGGTTTCTTTCATTCTGGGTGGGGCTCTTATAGATAACATATATATGGATCTTATTTCTTACCTGTTCAACTACCCTACATCTTTTGATTGGAGCATTTAAGCTATTTACATTTAAATTAATTATTGTTAGGTATGTATTTATTGCCCTTCTATTCTTTAAAACTATGTTTCTCTCTCTCTTTCTCTCTCTCTTCTCCCCACCCCACATCTTAAAGAGGATCCTTTAACATTTCTTGTAAAACTGGTTTGGTGGTAATGAACTACTTTAGGTTTTTTGTTTTTTTTTGTATATGGGAAGCTCTCTATTTCACCTTCAATTTGAATGATAGCCTTGCTGGCTAGAGTAGTCTTGGTGGTAGGTCTGTGTTTTTCATCACTTTGAATATTTCATGCCAATCCTCTCTGGCCTGAAATGTTTCTGTGGAGAAATAAGCTGATAGCATTCTGGGAGCTCCCATTTGAGTGATTAACTGTCTTTCTCTTGCTGTCTTTAAAATTCTTTCTTTGTTTTTCACCCTTGGCATTTTAATTATGATGTCTTGGTATAGGCCTCTTTAGGTTCATCTTGTTTGGGACTCTGCACTTCTTGGACCTATGTGTGCTTTACTTTTACCAGGTTAGGGAAGTTTCAGCATTACTTCTTCAAATATGTTCTAGATTCCTTGCTTGCTCTCTTCTTCTGGTACTCCTATGATGCAGATGTTGTTACACTTCATATTGTTCCAGAGGTTCCTTAGACTATCCTCATTTTAAAAAAAAAAATTATTCTTTTTCTTGTTCTGATTTGGTGTTTTCTTCTACATTGCCTTCTGAATCTCTGATTTGGTCCTCTGCTTCATCCAGCTTGCTATTGATTCCTTATAGTGTATTTTTCAGTTCAGACTCTTTCTTTTTTTTATGGTTTCTATGTCCGTTTTCATGCTGTTGCAGTTCTCTATAAGTTCCTTGAGCATCCTTATAACAATTATTTTGAACTCTGTGTCTGGTAGCTTGCTTCCATTTCATTTAGTTCTTTTTCTAGTGCTGCTTTCTGTTCTTTCATTTGAGGCATGTTTCTTTTTCTCTCCATTTTGACTGCCTTTCTGTATTTTTTTCTGTGTATTAGGTGGCTCTTCTATGCCTTGGTGTGGTGACCTTATGTAGTAGGTGTCTTGTGGAGCTCAGAGCACAGTCTCTCTAATAGCCTGACCTAGGTGCTCCAAGAATGTCCCTGTTTTGGATATGTGAACACTCCTGTTGTAGCTGAGCCTTGATTGCTGTTGGCCCATCCGTGGGTGGGGTTGCCCTTCTCTTGCCAATGAAGATCAACCCTGAGATCAATATGTGAGCTGCTGTGTGGGGACTGGCTCCATAAAGCTGAATTTGCCTCAACAGGATCTGGTGTCTGTTGAGATCTACCTTTGTGTGTGCTACTTGTGGATGCAGTTGGGTTGTGCTCTGACGTAGTCTGAACCCCTGGTTGTGTTGGTTCTGGGGCCCATTGGTTCAGGGTTTCCCATGCTGTTTGATGTCAAGTGCTACCAGTAATGGGCCCTGGGCTACTTGTTTGGAGATACAAAGTTATCTGCAGTTTGTGGCTGTCTCTGCTGTTCCTGGGTGTTTGTGATGGGGCCCAGCTATACATGAAGGCCAGTTTCCACCAGCACCAAGCCTGGGCGCAGGTCAGCAAAAGGGCCAAGGCTCCTCAAGTCTTCTCTTGTTAGTTGTCTGTTAGGCTCAGTTACTTAAAGAGCCTCTGGCAGTACATGATTTTCTTGAGGGAAGCTCTCAGTGAGTAATTAGGTAGGGGTGAATGATGTTCACCAGATTGATACAGATTCAAAATTGGTGTCCGTTCTGAGTTTGAGGCCATTCAGCTACAGTCTCAGGGTACACCAAGGTCAGCCACCCCCTTCTGTGTGCCTGTGGACCTTTGTAGTGGGACCAGGTCTCAGGGGTTCATCAGGGTGAGGCAGCCAGTGTTTATCAGGAACACACCAACCAAGGTTTGGCCATATAAAGGGTGGGAGCTGTATAGTAATGGCACTAATTTGAAGTGCACAGAAAAAATATGCCTCCCAAGAGCCAACAACTCAGTTTTTCCCAGAGTCTGCCCAGACCTCTTGAATAGTCTTCTGCACTGAGAAACCCTACTGGCAAAACTGAGAGGTACAAGTTCAGTCAGGAATGGTTACCAGGACTCAGAAGGGTGAAGCTACTGGTTCTTCCATGATGGGGTTAGTGGGTTCCCCATGTGGGGTTCTGACACCACTACTCTGGCTGCAATGATGGGGGATGGCCACTCTGGCAGGCAGGTGACTCTGCTGCTATAGCCACACAGGACAGGGCTGCCGATTGGCTGGGATACTATATTTATAGGCTGGGTTCCCCTGGCCTGCAGTGGGCAGGGAGGGGAAATGGTCTCTGCCCCGGAGTCACACAGCTCTGCCTCTGATTCTCACTGGTTCATTCTCAAGATCCTTTCAAGAGACTCTATACCACAGGTTCAGCCAGAAGACTCCTTTGCAGGCATAAGCTTTGGTACAGTGACACAGGACAAGATAGCGGAGTTTGTGCAGTACCCTTAGGCCAAAGTAGATTGGAGGGGACTGTTCAGTCCAGAAAAAAATAACATCTGTGGGTGGTGTGGTAAAGAAATTCAGCAAAGGGACTAGTGGCCCATTCCCTTGTATCTCCCCAACATCCACACAGCTCAGTCTATTATCACAAGAGTCTAGACCACTCCAACCTGCACTCCCTCCACCAGATCCTTGGGTGAGTGGCTGTGAAGATCCTGTGCAGCAATCCTTCAAAAGGCACCTGGGTCTCTAGCAGACTCCCATCTCTCCCTGGTGGATAGATCTCCACTGCCAGACGTTATGTGGGCACTTCCTCTTGGCTCTGTTGCTCTGGGTTGGGGAGCGTGGTATGGGGTTGAGACCCCCACTTTCTTCAGGGGAAGTTGATATATCCCTCTAGTTACTCAGTTGCTACCCATGGGCAGTGGGGCAGCTCTCCTCATGCCTCAGCCTTTTCTACCAGTCTTGATGTGACTTCTTCTGTAAATCCGTGGCTATAAGACTTCTGTTCAGCTTGGATTCAATTGGTTATTCTGGTCGATTGTTTTATAATTTAGTTTTAATTTCAGTTTTGGGCTGGGAGGAGGCTAGTTCAACTTCCACCTACTCCATCACCATCTTCATTCACCTGACCACAAACTTCTATCAAATAGGAAAATATAAATATTTATTGATGAATGATATAAGGACCATTCTTAATTCCTAATGCTCTGTTCTTGTTGTCATTTTATGGAACCAAGGAAAGGGACTAAATGTTCTAACTTTTTTCTCATATTTTGTGCTTAGTCTGCCTTTATTCATAGCAATTTTACAAAATATATAAGAGTAGGGAGCAGTATTTATTGAATTTAGTAATTTCCTCAATTGTCATGAAACTATACCTTTTTAAGCAGTCAAATAAAGAACATTAAAAAATAAGTTGACCATGGCTGGTGTGGATCAATTGATTGAAGCATCATCCCATTGCACCAAACGGTCATGGGTTTCATTCCCATCAGGGCACATACCCAGGTTGCAGTTTTGATCCTTGGTTGGGGTGCCTACAGGAGGCAACTGATCTGATCGATGTTTCTCTTTCACATGGATGTTTCTTTCTCCCTCTAAAATCAATAAAAACATCCTTGAGTGAGGTTTAAAAATAATTATAAAATATTATGATCATCTATAATAATTATAAAATATTATAAAATAATATGATATTCTGGATGAAATAGGTCAACTCCTCAAATCACAGAGTTTGCCAAAACCCACACAAGAATAAATAGATATAAGAATAAGCTTATATCTATTAATGAAATTTAATTAACCATTAATAACCTTCCAAAATAGAAAGCACCATTGCCTAGATGGGTTCACTGTGAGTCCCATAAAATATTTAAGGGAGGAAATATACCAATTCTCTACAATCTTAGCAGAAGGAGTAGTCCCTATCTCATTCTATGAAATCAATATTACTGTAATACCAAAAACAGAGACATTACAAGAAGACTACAGATCAACATCTCTCATAAACATATACACAAAAATCACCAATTTGATTAGCCAATCAAATTTAAAAATGTATAAAAATATTACACACCAAGTGGGATTTATCTCAGATATTCAAGGCTGATTTAACATTCGAAAATCAGCTAGTGTAATTCATCACATCAATAGGCTAGAGAAGAGAAATCACATGACTATATCAATATATACAGGAAAATAATTTTTAAAAAAACTAACACCAATTCACAATAAAAATTATCAGCAACAAAGATTAGAGGAGAACTTCCTCAACATCATAAAGAACAACTACAAAATACGTACAGCTAACATCATACTTAATGGGGAGAAATTTCAAGCTTTCCCACTAAGATTAAGAACAAGGCAAGGATGTCCTCTGTCACCACTGCTTTTTCAACATCCTACTGGAAGTTCTGATTAATGAATTAAAGTAGGAAAAGGAGATAAAATATATACATAATAGGTAGAAAAAAAATAAAGCCCTCTTTATTCTCAGATGACCTGGTTGTCTAGAAATCTGGAATAATCAACAACAACAACAAAACTCCTAAATATAAAATTGTAGACAAATGTAGGATACAGGATAAAATGCAGTGGGTTCCCCAAGATATGTGATCAGTGCCAGGGCCTCACCAGCAGGCGAGGGGATCCCAAGGCAGGGGCTGGGTGTGGAGGCCATGGGGGCATAGGCTACCAAGGAGACAGAACTGAACCTCACATCATCCTGCTTGGCCCTGGAGGATGGCTGGTTAGCCAGAGACAGGTAAGATTCCTCAGGCAAGAAACAACCTAAGACAGACACAGTCACAGAGGGGCCATCAGGAGTGAACTTGGGGGTCAACAGAGGTGGGGCAAAGACGCTCACTTCCCCAACTTTGCAGGGGCCTGAACCTTCACTCCTTCTGAAGGAGATATCCTGCCCCCATGGCTGCTTCGCATCCCATGCCCAGCTCAAATTGAGACCCAGGTAACAGACAGAGACTTGGCCAAAAGCAGCTGCCCTCTCACTGCAACAAGACTTATTTGAGTTGTCTTGTACCCATGGTGTGGGAAAGTGGGTTTTTGATATCTAAATCCAGCCTAGCACCAGGAATGCTCAGTGCCTACTCAAGAAGGCAAATAATCCTTTCCACTATTATTTACAGGGTAAAATAAGATTTTTGTTAGAGTATTAAATTTGACAGTAAAATAGTAGTCAAGTTCTCAGACTAATTTAAATTGGCTAATTGAAATAAGCAAATACTCTAGAAAAATTAATGGTACTGGTCAAAAAGCTGTTCCTAAAGTGTTAACTAAAATTCTTATTGATAGTTCATCTCATGGTAAAATTGTGTAACATGTAATGAACCTAAAGCAGTCATATTTTAGTGCAAAAAATCAAAATTTAAAAGCTATCAAGACTACATTATAAAATTTTCAAAAGCCTCCTAATATTTAAACCAAAAAAGGGGGGATAGTAGAAGAATATCATGTAAGGAAAAATATCCTGTAAATAAATTACATCTAGAAAATTTTCTTTAGAAAATTAACTTTCATTTGTAATGCTAACAGCTAGACACCCATGAAAAACACACATGGTGTCAAAAAAAGCCAAAGGAAAATCATTAGAGCAAAAAATGAAAAAGGATCCCAAGTCAAATTTATAGAAAAGATTCCTTTATTAACTTTTGGTCGAGAATATGTTTGTATATTTTCAGAAAACAACTCCAAGACCATGTGGATTCCTGCAACAGAGAGGAATTGACAGGACTGCTCCAGCCATGAAGACAGAAGAGAAACAGTCCAGAGATGGAAGACACTGACGACGCCTTGCCATACTAGCAGTCAGCAGCTGTGTGTCACTGCAGATTTCCCAGGACCAAACCAGAGAGGATTCGAGCTGCATTACCTCCATTTGTCCACCATCCAGAACTGAAATATCATTGCTGACATGTACACAGAAGGAACTGTTTGACATTGAAACTGGGACTCAAAAGAACTGTTGGCCCAGAAAGAAACTCACTACAGACTGATTCATTTGCCTCTCAGCATAACCATTATTGCTTGTCTCATTTTCGGTTCTTATAAGTGTATTTCTAGTAGCACATGATCTCACTCATCTAGGGGAAATAATGAACACATAAACTAATGAACAAAAACAGACCTGGAGACAGGGAAGCATGGATAAGACTGTCAAACCTCAGAGGGAAGGTAGGGGAGGGTGGGGGTAAGGGAGAGAGTTCAACCAAAGGACTTGTATGCATTCATATAAGCCTAACCAGTGGTCATGGACAACAGGGTAGTGGGGGCATTCATGGGGAGGGTTTTGGGATGGGAATGGGGGAATGAGGTCAAATATGTGATACCTTAATCAATAAAGAAATTAAACTTTGTAAAAAAAAAAAAACAAAACAAAACAAAAACAAAAACAAAAAGTTGATCACTTTCTTATGTACCAGCAATGAACAAGCAAAATTTGAAATTAAAATTAAAAACACAATCCCATTTACATGAGTAACCCCAAAAATAAAATAAGTATAAATCTAACAAAATATGTACAAGATCTATATGAGAAAAACTATAAAACTCTGATAAAATATATCAATGAAGAACTAAATAAATAGTGAGATTTTTCATGCATAGGATGACTGAAGATGCTAGTTCTTTCCAACTACATCTATAGATTCAATTCAACCTCAATTAAAATTCCAGCGAAATATTGTATAGATACTGATAAACTGATTTTAAGGTTTATATAGAGAAGCAAAAGACTCAGAATAGCTATCATAAGATTGAATAACAAATTAGAGGACTGGCACTACTCAACTTCAAGGCTTAGTATAAAGTTACAGCAATCAAAACTGTGTGGTTGGTATTGGTGAAAGAATAAACAAATAGATCAATAGAACAGAATAAACATCCCAGAAATAGACCCATAAAATACAGTAACCACATCTTTGACATAGGGGGGGAAAAGGCGATACAATGGAACAAAATAGTCTTTTTAGCAAATAGTGCCAGAATAACTGGACACCCAAGTGCAAAGGAAAAAAAAAAAAGAAATAAAGAAAGAAAGAAAAAAAAAAGAGGATTTGGACATAGACCTTACACAATCACAAAAATTACTCAAAATGGATCATAGACATAAAAGTAAAATGTAAAACTAGAAAACTTCTAGAAGATAACATAGGAAAAAAAAATCTGATGACCTTGGGTATGGCAATGCCTCTTTAGATACAACTCCAATGGTACAATCTATGAAACAAAGACTTGATAAGCTGGACTTTATTGAAATTTAAAACTTCTGCTCTGCAAAACATATGGTCAAGAGAATGAGAAGATAAGCCAAAGATTGGGAGAAAATATTTGCAAAAGACATATATGATAAATGACTACTATGCAAAATATATAAAGGACTCTTAAATTCAACCACAGGGAAAGAAACAAACCAGGTTAAAATGACCTAAGATATGAACACATAACACATGAAAGAAGATATACAGATAATAAATAAGCATTTAAAAAGATGGTCAATGCCATATAGTATTGGAGGAATTGCAACACCAATGAGATACCAAGACACACTTAAGAGAATGACCAAACTCTAAAACACTAACAACAGTAAATGCTGGCAAAGAATGAGGAGCAAGACTAGCTCTCATTCATTGATGATGGAAATGCAAAATAATACAGCCACTTGGGAAGACAGTTTGTTGTTTTCTAATAAAAGTAAATGTATTCTTTCCATGCAATGCAGCACTTTACCCAAAGGATTTGAAAACATATGCACACACAAAACCCTACACACAGATGTTTATAGTAGCTTTATTAATAATTGCCAAAATTGGAAAACAAGCAAAATGTATTTTAGTAGAGAAATAAAATGAATAGAGAAATAAAATGTGGTACATCCAGACAATGGAATATTTTTTCAGCACAGAAATAAATATGTCACAGCCACGAAAAGACATAGAGAATTCTTTTTTTTTTTTACATAGTCTTAAATTCATATTACTAAGTGAAAGAAAAGGGTTCATACTGTATGCTATCAACTATATGATACTTTAGAAAAGACAACATTATGAGACAATAAAAAGATCATTGATTGCCAGGGCTTAAGGGGAAGGATGTACAAATAAACAGGGCACAAAGGCTATTTAGAATAGTGAAACCACTGTGTATCTATAATAATATGCTAATTAGACTGGACAGCTGAACAACCTTCAGAATGTCCTTCTGGATGAAGCTGTGGTGGCGGGGGTGAGGCAGAGGCGGTTAGGGGCAATCAAGCAGGCAGGCAGAGTGGTTAGTGGCAATCAGACAGGCAGGCAGGTGAGCGGTTAGGAGCCAGCAGTCCCAGATTGTGAGAAGGATGTCCGACTGCCAGTTTAGGCCTGATACCATTGGTAGTTGGACATCCCCCGAGGTGTCCTGGATTGTGAGAGGGTGCAGGCTGGGCTGAGAACAACACCCTGTGCACCAGGCCTCTAGTCCTACCTAATAAAACAGTAATATGCAAATTGACTGCACCTTTGCTATGCCCAAGCCATGCCCACCAGCCACGCCCACCAGCCAAGCCACACCCACCATCTAATCAGAGCTAGTATGCAAATAAACCTGACCAAGATGGCGGTTAATTTGCATACATAGACGCCCTGAGCTGACCCCCTGCGATGGATTGCAGGGAGCTGGGGTCCACTCTGGCACCAGACTGAAAGCCTCCACTGGAGGCTTTTGGCCTGGAGCCATAGCGGACACCCAGCTCCCGGCTTTTGATGGATGGTGGGGGTGGTGGACACCCAGCTCCTCACTCTGATTGGATGGTGGGTGTGGCGAGTGGACCCCCTGCCATCGAAAGCGGGGCCAGCTCCCCTGCCATCGAAAGCCGGGAGCTGGGTGTCTGCTCCAGCACCAGGCCAAAAGCCCCTACCGGAGGCTTTTGGCCTGGTGCACGAGCAGACCCCCTGCCATTGATTGCAGGGAGCTGGGGGTTTCTTCGGCCTGGTACACCAGCGGACCCCCTGCGATTGATCACCTGGGAAGGGAGCTGGGGGTCTGCTTTCAGCCTGGGCAGGAGCGGATCCCCTGCGATTGATTGTAGGGAGCTGGGGGTCTGCTCCTGCCCAAGAGGCTTTTGATCTGGGCAGGCCTGGGTAGGGGCTGAGCCGGTGATCAGAGGGAGCTGGAGAGGCCTGCCCAGGCCTAAAGCTTCGGCCAGAGGCTTTAGGCCTGGGCAGGGCCCAGCCCTCCATTGGTGTGAACTATAGAGGAAACACCTTTTCTGACTGCATGTTGGCTAAGCTTCCTGTATGCCACTGGTAATATTCTTAGTAACTTGGGTAATAAGAATCCAAAAAGGTGATCTAGGGTTTTTCCACCACACTTCTGGAGAAAAAAATGAAGGTCTGCTGCTGGAAGGCTAAGAAATGTCATACCTTGCCCTAGCCGGTTTGACTCAGTGGATAATGCCTCAGCCTGCAGACAGCAGGGTCTGGGTTTGATTCTGATCAAGGGCATGCACCTAGGTTGCAGGCTCCTCCCTGGCCAGGGCCCAGATCAGGGCTCATGCAGGTGGCAACCAATCAAAGTGTTTTTCTCTGTCTTTCCCTTTCTCTTCCACATTCTCTAAAAGTCAATGGAAACATACCTCAGGTGAGGATAAAAAATAAATAAAGAAATCCATATCCTATGAAAGACACATCTTGAAAATGCCTAAAGAAAGTTGTCATTTTTTCTTGGTGAAGGGACTGGAGTCCATGTTGATGAAAACACCTTGGTGGCTGAGGTGACTGACAGTGGCTGCAGCAGTGGGGTGATGGGGCTGGTGCCTTCCCCTGACCAGCCCGGTTGCCTCCCACAAAGGGAGCCCAGACTGCTGCTTAGGTACGCTCCCTGTGGGGCACAGGCCTAAGCCCTCAGTAGGACATCCCCTGAGGGCTCCCAGTATGTGAGAGGGGGCAGGTTGGGCTGAGGGACCCCTGAACCCCAGTGCACGAATTTCGTGCACCAGGTCCCTAGTAATACTATAAAAGTGTATATGTGTTAATATATATTTGCACCAAACCATAGAATGTACAAAATCAAGAACGAATCATGTTAATGTAGGTTCATCACTTGTAACACATGTACCACTCTAATGTGGGATTTTGATGATAAAGTTTGCTGTGCATATGTGGGAGCAGGGGGTATATGGAACATTCCATTTCATTTTTATGTGAACCCAAGACTATTGTAAAAATAATGTCTATTAAAATATGCTTTCACATAACTGTTTTTATCCTCATTAGAACCACATGCATTCAGTAAGGTAGGAGATTGCTATATATATCTATATGTATTAATATATATTTGTATATTTATAATTTATATATTTACATCAATATATTATATAATTTAATTTATATATAAATTAAAATTAATTTATATTAAAAATTAAAAATATTTTTTCTAAACATTTAGCAGACCGAATGGTATGGATTCAGTAAGTATTAAATGAAAGCCTTTTGTTTAGAATACATACAAACTATACATTTCATAGTATATAGCAATAGAAAATAACAATAGACGAACATGATTTTAGATCACTGGTCTGGCATGGAAAATTGACATTATACTTAATTTTAACTCTATCACATTAATATTAAAATATAGTAAACAATATTCCAAAGTTACCCATTTTTAGGAGTTTCCAGATAAAAAGGACCACAGCCAGAAACAGATGCAGTTGAATTAATGATGTGTCTCAGAAGTGCACTTGTAGATACAATTTCCCAGCCAAACATCATTGAAAAGAAACCATGTACTGATGAGAAAAACTTTATTAGATATTAAATGATGCTGCACTTGTAAGCCCAGCTCATAGTAACAATAACAGGTAAAAGATATATTTGAAAGTAAATGGATACAGCGCATGTAATACAAAACACTCTATGGAAAGTAACTAAACATTTTTAATCTATGCACATGAAAATATGCATTTAAAGTCCCCACTAGCTCAACTTATTGATATTACTTATTGTGAATATTTTTGTTCTGTGTAATATATTGATTTGTTCTCACTAACAAAAGTGGGGATATCTTACTCTGAAAGATTTTATGTCTCTGTTCTGTTTTTCTTAGTCCAGGGAATGCAGTTTAAAGGGTTACATTTCCTTGATAGCTGGAGTGCAACTGAAGGCTTTTGTAGGCAAACTTGACCTTTCTCTGGCCCCCTGCTGCCCTAAAAGCCACATAACCTTCACTGGGCCTCATAATTCAGCTGACCAGCACCTTCTCCAAGCCCTTCCCTCTTCCTGCCTCCTTAAACAGCCCTCTTATTTCTCAAGTTCCCACCCTTCACCTACCTTACCCCTCCCCTAAACCACAGTCTTCATTTTCCCTAAACATAAATTTCAAGAGGATGCCAATAGTGATTTTGCTCCTGCATTGGCATCAAGCCTACACATTGAGTATGATATAAAGAACTCAAAGTGAATTTATTTACTCTATTGCTTTTTCAAAAAGGTCGGTTGCTAACAGGTTTCTGGGTATGCATACACAATTCACACAGCTATGAAAGGAAAGAAACAAATGCCAGGAACATAGCACCAAGCTGAGACACCAAATGTTAAGCAGGGACAATGAAGGAGTTGAGCTTGGCTGTTATCAGTGAGACCCAGTACTGCCCGCTATTTGCTATTTGGAATACTAAATATCCTAATGAGTATGGAACGTTAGAAGGTTCCCAAGTAATAAAGGACATTGGCATCAGTGCCCACACTGTAGTCACATTATAGCTAACGATTTGAAGATGAAGGAGGGAAAAAGGCATTTTGTAGTCTCCATCAACGAAAAGAATAGAAAGGTAATATTTTAGTTCTTTACCCATCC
Organism: Eptesicus fuscus; assembly: GCF_027574615.1. Taxonomy (NCBI): domain Eukaryota; kingdom Metazoa; phylum Chordata; class Mammalia; order Chiroptera; family Vespertilionidae; genus Eptesicus; species Eptesicus fuscus. The sequence goes on along the minus strand of NC_072475.1, from coordinate 85,183,149 downwards.
AAGGCTAATAAATCAATAATATAATTAATAATAATTTGTGCAAAATATAATAAATGCACATGTTAGTCGGCAAACTCATTAGTCAACAGGGCCAAATATCAACAGTACAAATTGAAATTTCTTTTGAGAGCCAAATTTTTTAAACTTAAACTTCTTCTAACACCACTTCTTCAAAATAGACTCGCCCAGGCTGTGGTATTTTGTGGAAGAGCCACACTCAAGGGGCCAAAGAGATGCATGTGGCTCGCGAGCAGCAGTTTGCAGACCACGGGTTTAGAGAACAAAGAGTGCTGATGTTAAAAGTGATCTAAGATCACCTATGGACCTTCGGTCACCAGATAGTCTATATACTGTTTCAGGAAGTTTTGTTCCAGGATTAAAGGGATGGTGCATATTGTTCTGAGTAAACCCTTGTGAACTGCAGCATCTAAGATGTGTTTGGTGACTTAGAAAGCCACCCACAGTGTGGAGCAGTTTGCCTCTAGCTTAGAACTGGAGGTCCGGTCCTGGAAAAATCTACACTCTGGGTCAGCCATTGGCATCCTGTGACATCAGGAATGACAGATTATGCACTGATTCCCTCTTGCTTTCACCCATCTGAAGCTCATGGTGAAAAATGAGGAAAAGGACAAGGATCAGAATTCGTGGAACGTTAGAGGGTCCCCAAGTAATAAAGGAGGTTGGCACAAGTGCCCACTGTAGTCATATCACAGCTAACAATTTAAAGGTGAAGGAAGGAAAATGTAACATAGTCACTGTGTTTACAAGGCAAAAAGGTTCAGAAATGAGCTTTCTAAATTTTTTTTTAACCTGGCATTTCTTCCTTGTTCACAATGTGGATTCTCAATCCCATCTCTGTATCTCCAAATATTATATAAGAATTATAATCATTCTTAGTTTTGAAGTCAGTATTCCTGAATAAAGTTTCAAGCACCTGTACACGTCTCCCAGCAATTTTATTTGTAGGTAGAGAGGAAGAAATTATTTTATTAAAATGTTAATGGATATTTAGTGACTTAAAATAATGGGCTAGGCTGATACTATATCTTTATGTACTGATCTCCAGAAAAAGGTCTGTTTTAATAAATATTTGTTGTATTCTTTCACTAATGCTTTCTTCCTCTACATTCAGTATAATCCTAAATACAAGAGTTTTTTAAAAACAAAGGGTAAGAAATAATATTTCTTGGCTAATTGCCATGGAACCTGATAATTAAGGAATATTTCAAATTAATTCACCTTAATATTTGATGTTTTTAAAACAAAACATCCCAAACTCAGCTAATTTTCTTTTTTTAATTTTTTTATTATTTTTTTAAATATATTTTATTGATTTTTTACAGAGAGGAAGGGAGAGGGATAGAGAGCTAGAAACATCAATGAGAGAGAATCATCGACCAGCTGCCTCCTGCACACCCCCTACCAGGGATTTGCCTACAGCCAATGTACATGCCCTTGACCGGAATCGAACCTGGGACCTTTCAGTCCGCAGACCGACGCTCTATCCATTGAGCCAAACCGGTTTCGGCTAAATGAATTTTCTTAAAATACAATCGCTTAATAGCAGCTAACCCTCTGTAGCTTCCCAAGGTGAACAGGTCTAAAAGTCATTCAACAAACATTTGTAGAGGACTTGCTAAAGTGAGTTAATGATAAGCATTATGAGATTCAAAACTGAAAAGAAAGTGATGCATCTTGCCTTCAAATACTGTGGAGTAGGTAGTGTGGCATAGTGTAGAAGGGGATAGGCAGCATAGTTGAAGCAAAGTTTTCAGGAAAACTAGAGAAGGAAAGGATCAATGAGAAGGGAAAGCACAACTGAATAAATTCTAATTGATCTGGACTTTAAACAGTTAATTAAATGTAGGCAAGCAAATAAGATAATTCATACACATACAGATACATTTATATGGATATAAGAAAGAAGTCCCTTATGCACACAAAGAAAGGACCAACACTAGCAATATGGTGAATAGGGTTTTTCTCCCAGTGTTAAAGGGTCTATCATGGATTACACATTCCTTTTCTCTATTCTCAACATTGTTTTTCTCCATAGCAAATTTTATAGTTAAATATATTTGATAACTAACATATTCATATTCATTGTCTGACCCTCAGTGTGACAGGATGGCTGACTCTCAGTGCACATACTCACACAAATGCTTTCTATACTTGCTTGGCTTATAGCTAGAGGGCATTTTTCATTGTTTCTTGTAATTAGGTGTGTCCACGGGAATCAGTTCTACTCATGGCCAAGTTGGGATGTACAGAGACCCAGGAAAATATTTTTTGTGGGGCCCTTATTAATTAGATTAAAAATGTGTTGCATAATTCATGGGTCTATTTGAAATGTAGTGGTTTACCAATGAAAATTTAGAATAATGGCTGAGAATAGTTACTTCTTTTTTTAAAAATATATTTTATTGATTTATTACAGTGAGGAAGAGAGAGGGATAGAGAGTTAGAAACATCGATGAGAGAGAAACATCGACTAGCTGCCTCCTGCACGCCCCCACTGGGGATGTGCCAGCAACCAAGGTACATGCCCTTGACCAGAATCGAACCTGGGACCTTTCAGTCCACAGGCCGACGCTCTATCCACTGAGCCAAACTGGTTTCGGCTGAGAATAGTTACTTCTGTATTGATTTACTCTCCAATAAAGGCACACAAATGTTCTTTATAGTGTCCAGGGACCATTTCTTCCTGCTAAGATTAAGAAACCTTTCTGGATTCTTTATTGTCAAATATGACACTCCTGGCTAATATCCTCTTTCCCTTTGTGAGAGATTAGTAGTGACACTGTTATTACTAACAATGCCAAGGCTTTTTGGAACCTGTTTGTGTCCAAACCTTATATATCCTCTTGCCTCCTCTGCAGGTCCTCATACCTTTTATTTAATGCTGATTACATCATTATTCAAGACACTGCATTATCCATTACGCTGTGTGAGATTACCAGCTTTCGGTGACTTTCTCAGAGATTCTTATTGTGCTTCATTGGTGATGACCACAAATGCAAGCATTATCCCGAGAATGCAGAAGAGTGTGAAAGATAATTCATCTCCGGTCACCTTAAAGTTGCCAGAGTATAATAGTATAATTAAAGAGTATATTAGTACATGTTCCAACCATTACTTCTCTTGAATTCTTTAAGCCATCGCTTTATATTCTTGAAATGTGATCTCTTTCAATGTCTATTGCATCACTGCTTTCCATACACCACCATCAGAGAAGAGGATAGTTAAGGGGCTTATGAGTGGACCAAGAAGAGCAGTTACATCTATCTTCTGGCATAACTTAAGACTGAGTTGGATGAGCACAATCCTACCACATCTATTAGAGTCAAAAAGCCAATAATCAGAGGACACTTTGTCATTGTGGAGTAATAATCTCAAAATCCTTTGAAATGCATACGTGTAGCCACTCCAGGAGGATGGTCTGACATGTGGAATGAGGTACTAGTAGGGAGGGACTCACAGAATAAAAGATATCTTCTGCCATTACTTACCACCTGTGGGTGCTGCAGGTCAGAGTCATCACCATAGTCAGAAGGAGGACCAGTGAGAGCTGATGGATGAGAAACAGATGATGCATGGGCCCATATTGTGGCTCAAGCCCAAGTGGTAGTGTTGGTTGTAGGTGGCCTCGATCTCTAAACTCAGCATATGCCCAACATGAGTGAGAGTCACTCCACATCAGCATGCCAACCAATCCAGGCACCCTAATCTCAGGCAACATTGAAAAACAAAAACAAAACAAAACACATGCCAGCCTGTGGGAACGATTTGTTCCTGAGGCCACCCCCTGGAACTGAAGCCTGGGCACAGGATCTCAGGATGGCCTCATGGTCTTAAGTTCTAGAGCTCCTGCATCATCTAGTTGACATCACCATGAGGTAGGGGGTCACAGGATAAGCCAAGGTGAGAAATTGATAAGAGTCCACATACAGCCTAGTCTGGGATGCAGGTAGTTCCAGGTATCTGGAGGAATAAAAAAAAAAATCAAATGAAGTACTCTAAAATATGGGCCCCATGATGTGAAGGGCCTGAGACAGAGTCCCCACATGTCCACGTCTAAGGGAAGTTCTTGTTCTAGCCAATGGAATCTAAGCAGAAATAAATAGCAATACTTCCAGTTGAGGGCCTGGGTTAAAAAGGTGAAGGGATTGAGAACTACAGGTTGATAGTTAGAGAATAGTCATGGGAATGCAATAGCTATGTATGTATGGTGCCAGCTACTAGAAATAAGCTTTGTAAAGTGTATGATTCTCTAACCACTATGCTGTATACCTGAAACTAATACAAAATGATATTGAAAGCAAAATATAACTGAAAAATAGAAATTAAAATAAAAAAAAAAAATGACACAAATGCTTCACATGCTCTACTTTATTTATTTTTCTTCTGTTTATTCGATAGTTGATCCCATTACCATCTTAAAGCCACATCTTGAATGTATCTATGGGGCAAAGCAGTCTCCCCTCCACCCTGACCCAGAGGAACAGTTTTGATAACTTAGCTGTATGATAAATAACTTTCTATTTTATTTGAGCCATTATATATTTGGAAATATATGTATTTTAGTGGTTGCCTACTCAAGCATACAAAGTCTTTCACTAAAATGTAAACTCAAGGGTTGGAATTTTTGTTTACTTTGTATCCTGTTTTGTTGCTAGTGTCTAGAAAAATACCTGCTGTAATAGTGATCTATTGTAATTTACAGTGATTGATGTTAAGCTTAATCTTCAATACAGGATTCACTTAAGAAAGTAAATATTTTGTGGAATACAGTTTTAGGAGCTTTGTGAAAAGAATGGGGGGCATATGGCAGAACAAGAAGAAGGTACAACTTATTGAATACAGGCAAACCTCCTTTTATTGCACTTTGCTTTATTGTACTTCGCAGGTGTTGTAAGGTTTTTTTGTTTTGTTTTTGTTGTGTGTTTTTTGTTTATTTGTTTGTTTGTTTTACAGATTGAAGGCAAGGTCCTCCACCAGCAAAATAGTATACGACTTGCTTTATTGTAATACTTTATTATGGTGGCCTGGAACCAAATCCATAATATCTCCCAGATATGCTTGTACTTCGAAGTTTAGTGCTAATTCCAAAGACATCAATTCAGAAGCTTTGGGCCACAAGTGACTTTTGGAGCCCAGAACAAAGCTAAGGAGTATATTTATATGCCTCATTCCCTGGTCGTAGGAACTGTGATGAATTGAACCTGCAAGTGAAAGACCTCAACAGTTAAATTTGAGGGGAATGAAAAGTCAAGAGCTGGTGCAGGCCGCTTGTAGATGTTTTATCACAACCTGAAGGACTTGAGTTCTTCCTATGAAATGCATACATTTCCAGAACGCATGGGTCTTACTATATGAGGAATCTAAAAATTATATTTAAGGGAAAACATAATGGATTACTGTTGTGGACAAGCTGTGTAGATCATAATGCTAATGCATAAACAATGTTAATGAAGAGGAGTGTTGGCAGAAGTGGGGCAGAGTCAGTAGAATGACTCTAGAGAAGCAGCAGCTGAAACAGTAGCACTAACTCATTACCCAAGCCTCAATTTTATTTTTTAATTCAAATCAATAAATATTATTGAGAACTACAGAAATGTTTGAAAGCACAGAAATAGTCATCTAATTGTGATAAGCCAAGGCAAACTAACTGTATTGAAACCTTAAAATAAAAGAAAACAGTAAAAATTGAGAGGTAGAAGTGATGAGGTAATCCAGATTTTTGTTCTCATGGGTCTGGGCCAAGGTTGCTTGGACTCTGTTCTTTCCTCTGCATGGCCTATCCTTGTCAATTAGCCCTCTGGGTTGAATAGCCAGAATTTACGTACAACAATTGAACCAAGAGTCTCTCTCCTCAAGCAATTCCAAATTGTGTTAAGGCTTAAAACATCAAAAATTAGCAGGATATAGGTATAATTAAATGTTAAGGAAAACAAAGGAAGTTTCTGTTTTTTTCCTAATAATTCCATGTGTATAATGTGAAAATTAATTTAAAGTCTAGAAGAGTAGAGTTACTTTTTAGTTGTAGCACAGCATGGAGTTTAAACTCTGAAGCCAGGTGTCTGGATTTAAATGTCAACTTTACTATTTACTAGATGTGCATCTTTGGGCAGATTGCTTAATCTTTCTGTGCCTCAGGTTCCTAATATTTAAAATTGAGGTAGAAACAGCACCTACTTTATGGATACTAAATGAATTCATATTTAGAAAATTCCTGGCCCAAAACAGGTACTGCATGAGTTCTATAAAATCATTGTTTAAATATTACTTTTAATCCATTAAATGATTCACTTAAATTGTGCATATGTATGTGTACTTATCATACCACTTTTATTTATCACCTTATGGTTAATTAAGTATTACACTCAAGAACAAGAAAATCTCCCTTGACAGCTGGGGACTGACCTGGCACTTAAAGCTACTAGGTCATGGTCTGTCAATTCTGTTGGACATAAATGACCTCACAGAACACCAGCATCAGAAAAGGCCACTCTGTGACACTAATGAAATGACATACAAAAAAAAAAAGACAACTTCATGATTTTGTCTAAGTACTCCCCCCCCCCCCCACAACACACACATCCTCCATCCCGTTTAACATGAAGCTGAAATGCTTCTTTACACGTTAAAAGTTTAGCCTCATGTCAATATTCCCTCCTAGTTGAGATTAAGATATGCAGTCACAGAGTGATCCCTGCTTTCTGTCATCACCTACTTCAGAGTGAACTTCTGATTCCTTCAACCTTCCCCAAATTATCTAACCAAAGTACAAGTATGATAATAAACCCTCTTTAAAACCCTCTTACTGAGACCTCCTAGTTCCTTGTTCAACTGCAGATAGATTCTTCACGGTCTTTGCCTGGAGAACATTGACACACTATATATTATGTCGATAATTTTATTCATATAGAACATCCATGTTTTTAATAGTGTTATAATTAAGTCTTGGCTATTTGGGGAGTTTGAAAAGTGTTAAGTCTAGAATCAGTTTAAGTTTTACAACTGTCTGAAATACAGTAGAATATATAGATAAAAAACCCTGTGGTTGAATCCAGTTCTCTAGCTGGATTTTTATGAAGTTTTTTTGCATGTGATATTATTGTTATGCACATTATGTTTCTGTTCCAAATAAGAGAGAGATTATTCATTCTTTGACTTGGTGGGGGCTGGTTTTTCTGAGGTGTTTGCTGCCCTTTTGTTTCCTCAGATTTATGGGCCTGGCAAGCTTTTCTGTCTGTTGCTGAAAAGACTGTTGTGCCCAGGTAAACACAGTCCCAGCAAGTAATTTATTTCAGACCTTGAAGGACATTCTTCCCCTGCCCACCTCAGAACAGGGATTCTCATTTCAGTCCTCTGTCCCAATCTTAGTACTGATTCATTTTCAATAATAAAAAGAAAAAAAAATCTTTATTTGAGGGAGCTTTGACATAGATGAAGGGAATCTTGGATTTTATGCTATTATCACAAAAAATTTTTGTCAGGTATAAACTCTTAATTTTTAAATACTGACTTTTCCCCCTTTGTTTTCTGTTTCTCTCACCATTACTTCAAATGTTAAGAAAACAAATATATCAGAATTTTAGCAACAGCACATTAGAATGGGAGGTAATGATTTTATTAATTAAAAAAACCAAGATATTTCATTTTAGTTAAAAAATAATAATCATGGATTCCAAAATTGTAGTGTAGGGAGAAGCTACATTCACTCCTCCCAAGACCAAACTGGAACGCTACAATCAAGAATTTACAGAAAAAGCCACATCAAGATTGGTTGGAAAGGAGGAGACACAAAAAGGGCTGGCTCTACTCCCATGGGCAATGGCTGTGGTTCCAGAGGATATCTCAGCTGTGGGGGGGTTTCCCTTGAAAAGAGTAGGGTCTATACCACCCCAGAGCACCAGAGATGGAAAGAAGCACCCTTATAACATCTGGCTGTGAAAAACAGCAGGGAATATTTCCATCAGGGAGAGATGGAGTCTGCTAGAGACACAGGGGCCCTCCTATTAGACCAACACAAAAAATTTCATTCACAACCACTCACCCTGGGCTCAGGCAGAAAGAAGGTGGAGCAGACTAGATTCACATAAGGAGAGTATGGTGTTTGTGGCTCTGGGAGAGAGTGAAAGGATAGCTGCCAAGATCCCTGTACTGAATCATTCTCCCATATCGCAGACACTATCTTTTTTTCTTGGGTGGACCACTCCTTTCCTTGTGACAACAGCCTGGACTCCCTCTTGCTCCACCAAGTAGAGCATATGCCCTGCTGAGGAGTCAGCTGTCTTGGCCAGTGTGCAGAGATCTGGAAATTGTGTCTCTAGTCCCCAGAAGACTTTGAAATCTTTAAAGACCTGGACTTTTGTCTTATTAATTTATATATCCTTGGCATTTACAAAGTTTCTGACATTTTCCAAGAACTTAATATATATTTGATGAAAAAGTGAATTTCCAAGGCAGTGAAAATGTAAAGAGACTTGATAGAGATTTTTGGTTACTTTTGTGGAATCATTACATTCTCTTTTTAAATACCCATACAAAGTTTCCACAACAGAATATAGTCTCTGACCTATAGAAATATAATAACCTCAGTATTAATCATAATAGAATATAATTAAATTTTATACTATAATTCTATTTTGTTTATTTGGTCTTTTATATAAATCTATCCACCTTATAAGACTGTCCACCTTAATTACTCAAAAATTATCAGTTAGTCATATAATTCTTTTAACGTTAATGAGGATTGATTTGTTAAGCCTTATAAAATTTTTCCTATCCTATCTAATAAAGAGGGAATATGCTAATTGACTGCCCCTCCCTCAAAGATGGCAGTGCCCACAGCCAATAAGGAGGGAATATGTTAATTGACTGTCACACCCTCAGAGATGGTGGTGCCCACAGCCACAAGATGGCGGTGCCCAGTCCCCTCAGCCCCCCAGCCGCCCAGGGCCGCCTGAGGCTCAGGTAACCAGGGCTGGCAGAGGCTTGCGCTGCCGGTTGTGGCAGCAGCAGAGGTGTGATGGGGGTGTTGCCTTCCCCTGATCGTCAAGTCGCCTCCCGCCCCTGAGGGCTCCCGGACTGTGAGAGGGGGAAGGCCAGGCTGAAGGACACCCCCTCCAGTGAATGAATTTTCATGCATCAGGCCTCTAGTATTCTTTATATTACTGGTTACAGTTTGGAGTTCTCAGACCATCGGAAAACACAGATATTTACATTACAATTCATAACAGTAGCAAAATTACAGTTATGAAGTAGCAACGAAAATAATTTTATGGTTGGGGGTCACCACAACATGAGGAACTGTATTAAAGGGTCATGGCATTAGAAAGGTTGAGAACCACTGCAGTAAGAGAAAGACAAATACTATATGATTTCCCTCATATGTGGAATCTAATGAACAAAATAAACTAATAAACAAAACAGACTGATACATAGATAATAGACTGATAGCTGTCAGAAGGGAGGACTGGGTAAAAAAGGCAAAGGGATTAGACAAACAAATGGAAAAAACTCATAGACCTAGACAACAGTATGGTGATTACCAGAGGGAAAGAGGGGGTGGGGGAGGTAGAAGAGGGTATAGGGGGGCATAAATGGTGATAAAAAGAGATTTGACTTGGGGTGCTGAACATATAATACAATGTATAGATGATGTATTATGAAATTGTACACCTGAACCCCATATAACTATATTAACCAATATCATTCAAATAAATTTAATAAAAAAGAAAAAGAATAATCCTGTGCCCCTGTGCCTTGTCTTATCTGGATGGTTATCTGGGTTAACTTGTCTAGAGCTGCATCTTTATTGACAGAATTATATTATTACTTCTCCGCTTTACTTTATTGACTTGGATAGCTGTGGCTTAGAATTTATAAGATTCTATTGCCTATTAATCCATGCCATTTATCCATTATGAAATTTTCTGATCTTGTCACATTATATAGCTATATATATAAAAGCCTAAGCGAATGGCCAACCAGGAACCGTTTGACCATCCGACTGGTAGCTATGATGCACACTGACCACCAGGGGGCAGTCGCTCAATGCAGGAGCTGCTGAGCTGCGGTGACTTGGCAGCTGTGGTTTTGGGTGACACACCTAGAACCAGAGAGGAGGGAGCCCAATTCAGGTGTGTGTCACCCAAGAATCACCATCTTACAATCCGGGACCCCTCAGGGGAAGTCGGAGAACCAATTTTGGCCCAATCCCCACAGGCCAGGCCAAGGGACCCCACCAGTGCATGAATCTGTGCACCGGGCCTCTAGTGTGTGTGTGTGTGTATGTATATATATATATAGTCACATTATTATGTTATAGAGCTAGATGAGACTTTGAAAATTTCTATATCTTATTCTCTTAAGTACAGTACAAACTTAGCTACAACTGTTCTTTAAAATAGTGTTTTCTTAAAATTCCCCAAAGAAGATGATTCTTCAACCTCTCATTCTATAAAAAAACTGACTTTTAAAGAAATGACCAGGGAGAACTTGACCATAACCCATAACAACTGGACAAAGGTAAACATCTATCATTTGCTTTTGAAGGTCTCACACTACACCTTGTGATACTGACATTTCCCAGAGTCAGTGGATATTATGTCCTCCCCTCCCCCACCTTCCTGATCATTCCTTTGTCTACTTTAACATCTGTTATACTGGGATTAAATGCCGGGATTGTTCAACAGGAAAAGATGAGTCTTATTTTAGCTACACTGTTGGCAGCAGAACTATTCCCAAACCACTCTTTTTGCAACTTTTATGAAAACCAGCTTCAGGTCTCATATGAGGGCAAAAATTAGCAAGGATTCAAAGGATTTGTATTCACATTTTCATGAATTAACACACGCCAGTTTTGGTTAGATTATGTAATCAAAACTATTCAGGGATATTTTTGCCAATATTTGTAAAAAATGATATAATAGCACTCATCAAGGATTTCTTATTAGTGATCATGGGAAAATCACTAGTGTCCTTCCTGATTTTTTTTCTATTTAAAAATTTACAATATTTACTTCTGTTAAATTCATATAAAATGTGTCTTGATATGGAGCTAAACACTTCCATTCTATAACTTTTTAGGAAATAATTCAGCATTTTGGGAAACATTAAAAAAGACTGTCAGCACGTGGGAACCAGGGACTATCTCGTTCTGTAACATTTCCAAAAAGTCAAAGTGGTACTTGTACAAACTTTACAGACTAAAATATACTTCATCACTGGCTTTGATAAACTGAAATAAATTTTCATAGACATTTATTGGTAGGAAGTCAGTTTGTATTTGGCATTTAATACCCACTTTTTCCTGTTTCTCCATATTATATACATTTTATTTTATTTTGGCATTAGACTGCAGCATAAATCTCACATACCTTTGGCTAAAGACAAATATTTCTCATCTTAGAGACTTGTCCTGTTGGAATATGGAGTCTTAGCAAACATGCTTCTAGTTATAGTAATACATTTTCACACTCAATGCTCAGATTTGCTGTGGTCTAAATAATACGGAGGCATAGTTAGAATTTTAAAATAAGATTGTTCCTGAAAATCCCAGCTTTATAATTACTTTAAATGAGAAGAGGTAAAGATCATCCAGATAAACTAAGACATGCAACCATGTGGATCCATGGCATATGTTCCATTGGCGTTATCCTCACATTTAGATTAGCAAGGAATTGACCTCTACTATTTCCCTAAGTCAATTGCAGAATTTGGAGGATATTAAAGATCTCTGGTTGATCCCTTTATTTCACAGATGAGGAAGATAAGATTCAGAAAGGTGAGAAAGAACTAGAACCTGCATTTGTTTTGATTTCACCCCTCTTCCTTCCAGCAATGAGGACCTTTTCTTTACTTCCCCTCTAGACTAACAAACTTCCACTACTTTCCTTGTTTCAAGCAGATGATTCACACACTATGTAGCCTTGTTTCAGTTTTACAACTGCAGCAGCTTCTAGAGACTGGCAAATCTAAGGGAGGATAACATAGAATTGCTTCATCAGCAGCATTCCCATTTCCTTTCCCCATGCCCAGCGCCATTTTCGAAGTGTGGGCAAATGACCTGTGATACTGCGACTCAGCCTTCAACATCTACAAGTCAGCCACTTGCTTATCTATCCTGCAAAGACCTACGTAAGTGGGGTCCCCACACTTAACTCCATGCAGGCACTGTTCCAGCCAGAAGTCTGGCTTTAACAGCAAAAGATTATAAAATATATGATCAGTTGCTTCCTTTCCATATATCAAGTAATACTCTAATGGTTCTCATGAAGTTAAAAGTTGCATTTTCTCTTATTCAATATCTTATATCTTATTCGTATACATGAGAATGGTGAAGATTTCGCAATCTAAACTTGCCGGTAGCTAGTGTTTGATCTCTATGCGTTTACTTAAAGTTAGGTGCTAGACCTCAAGCTCAACCCATGGGAGCCAGCATTGTCTCACTATCCATTTATGAAGTAATCATTCAATCTAGTTTGAAAATCTCAATTATTTCTGGTTTTCGTTTATCTTTCCGGTTTTTACACACAGCTTTTGTCTACTCTGTGCTTGATTGAAAATGGCTGAAACTTCTTAGAGATTCCTTTCATTGAGAGGCAGAGCTCCTCCCTTGTCTGGACTGGTTTTCATAAGTTTAAACGATAAAATACAATGGAAATGGCATTCTGGGGCTTCCGTGGCTAGCTTCTACCCAGATCCCTTGGAGGAATGCTTGCTGTAGGTCAAATCAGCTGCCATGTAAGATGTCTATCATACGAATACCAATTAATGAGGAAGTCCACATGGTGAGGCTGCACGGAAAGAGAGGAAAGCCCAGAGACCTAGAAGCCCAGTTAGCCATCAGCTTTTACATCCCTTCTAGCCCAGGCACTAAGCAAATGAGTGAGGAGGTTCTCCTGAATATTCCAGTCCCAGCAATGGTGATATGGAGAACTGTGGAATCCAGATGGCAGCCGTAACCAAAACATATCATCTGGTTCAACCATCTCAGCCATAGCCAGCCATTTGGGCTAATTTACCTGAGTCCCAAACATCGTGGTATGAAGACAAGCTATCCCCACTGAGCCCTGTCCAAACTTCTGAACCATAAGCCAGTGAACGCACTCAAATTCTTGTTTTATGCCATTCAGTACTGAAGTGGCTTGTTATTCAGCAACAGATTGCCAGAGAATTATTTGATTCCAAAACTAATAATCTTTAATAGAAACATGAAACATGGCATCAGCTTTGGGATCAGGTAGAGAATATAATGTGTAGAGGTGGGGGATAATGACAACGTGCATGAGAATAAACAGCCCTTTGTGCAATCCACCCACCTTAAGAGCATAATGCTTATTTCTTTTAAATCTTACGTATTTATGACCAACCTAACATGGAATGACACAGGAAAATTAAATTCTGTTATTTTAACTTAGCTAAATGGATTCAAAATCATCACACTCTAATGGACATGACTCTTGAAATTTGGCCACAGCCTTAAGAAGTATCGTATAATCATTCCAAAACTACATCACAGCCCTGTTTTCAGCCTATTTATTTCTACTGTTCCTTCACTCTAGGCCAGTGGTTGGCAAACTCATTAGTCAACAGAGCCAAATATCAACAGTACAACGATTGAAATTTCTTTTGAGAGCCGAAAACCAACTTCTGCCCATGGGCCACGAAGTTTCAATCGCACTGTACGTGTGCGCCCGCATGTGGTATTTTGTGGAAGAGCCACACTCAAGGGGCCAAAGAGCCGCATGTGGCTCACGAGCCGCAGTTTGCCTACCACAGCTCTAGGCCATCTCTAGAATGAGCAGAAAAAACTTCCAAAATATTTGCGTCAGTTTGAGTTCTTCTCAGTAAAAGTTATAATGATTCTTTCCTTAAGTACTCTTCGGGTTAAAATCTGTAGTCATCATTCCATATAAGCATATTTACAATTTGGCTCTAACCCACAGTGCCCCAGGTTTCATGTGCTTCTTGGAAACTTATGTTCCTAATGTTTTTGAACAAGCTGTATTCTTTCATGTTCTTATACACTTTCCCTTGCAAATTCCTACTTATTTTCACTAGCAAATGGAAGTCATTCCTTTTATGCAAATCTTGGTACATTGGTTCTTGTTTTCATTACAGGAGTTAATGTTTGTAATATGCTTTCTGGATACTGTCTCTAGTCCCCAGAAGACTTTGAAATCTTTAAAGACCTGGACTTTTGTCTTATTAATTTATATATCCTTGGCATTTACAAAGTTTCTGACATTTTCCAAGAACTTAATATATATTTGATGAAAAAGTGAATTTCCAAGGCAGTGAAAATGTAAAGAGACTTTATAGAGATTTTTGGTTACTTTTGTGGAATCATTACATTCTCTTTTAAAATACCCATACAAGGTTTCCACAACAGAATATAGTCTCTGACCTATAGAAATATAATAACCTCAGTATTAATCATAATAGAATATAATTAAATTTTATACTATAATTCTATTTTGTTTATTTGGTCTTTTATATAAATCTATCCACCTTATAAGACTGTCCACCTTAATTACTCAAAAATTATCAGTTAGTCATATAATTCTTTTAACGTTAATGAGGATTGATTTGTTAAGCCTTATAAAATTTTTCCTATCCTATCTAATAAAGAGGGAATATGCTAATTGACTGCCCCTCCCTCAAAGATGGCGGTGCCCACAGCCAATAAGGAGGGAATATGCTAATTGACTGCCACGCCCTCAAAGATGGAGGTGCCCAAAGCCAATAAGGAGGGAATATGTTAATTGACTGTCACGCCCTCAGAGATGGTGGTGCCCACAGCCACAAGATGGCGGCGCCCAGTCCCCTCAGCCCCCCAGCCACCCAGGGCTGCCTGAGGCTCAGGTAACCAGGGCCAGCAGAGGCTTGCGCTGCCGGTTGTGGCAGCAGCAGAGGTGTGATGGGGGTGTTGCCTTCCCCTGATCGTCAAGTCGCCTCCCGCCCCTGAGGGCTCCCGGACTGTGAGAGGAGGCAGGCCAGGCTGAAGGACCCCCCCCTCCAGTGAATGAATTTTCATGCATCAGGCCTCTAGTATTCTTTATATTACTGGTTACAGTTTGGAGTTCTCAGCAATTGTAATTCTTACTCTTTATATTTTTTAAAAGTTTTTCAAATAACACCTCAAATGATTATGTTTTTTAAAAAAGCATATCTCATGTGTTCATTTGTTGCTTTCAGTTTTATATCTGGCATATGAGTGAGACCACATGGTTTTTAGCTTTTTCTGACTGACTTATTTCGCTTAGCATAATATTCTCAAGGTTCATCCATGTTGTCACAAATGGTAGTATTTTATCTTTTCTTATGGCTAAATAGTATTTCATTGTATATATGTACCACACCTTCTTTATTCAATCATCTATTGAGGGACACTTCAATTGTTTCTATGTCTTGACCACCATGAATAGTGCTGCAATAAACATAGGGTTGCAAATAAATGTCAAATTTTCCAGATAGATGCCCAGAAGAGTGGTTGCAGGGTCATATAGTAACCCTATTCTTAATTTTTTGAGGAACCTTTATACTGTTTTTCATAGTGGCTTTACCAGTTTACATTCCCACCAAGAAAAACAAACCAACAAAAACTCTTAAATACAGACAGCAGGATGGTAGCTTCCAAAGGGGAGGGAATGGGAGTTAGTAAAGGGTAAAAGGGTCAAATATACATGAAGATCATATATCATAGAAATGTACACTTGAAACCTATGTAATCTTTACTTAAGGACATATTCATATATATACTAGAGGCCCGGTGCACGAAATTCGTGCACTGGGAAGGTTGTCCCTCAGCCCAGCCTGCACCCTCTCCAATATAGGACCCCTCAGGGGATGTCCAACTGCAGGTTTATGCCTGATCCTGTGGAATCAGGCCTAAACCTACAGTTGGACATCCCTCTCACAATCCGGGACCGCTGGCTCCTAACCAATCACCTACCTGCCTGATTGCCCCCTAACTGCTTCCTTGCTGGCCTGATTGCCCCCTAACTGATTGCTCCCCTGCTGGCCTGATCACCCCCAAGGCTTTTATTAGTATAGATATAACCCTGCACAGAAAATTTTACTAACCCTGCTGTACAATAAGGGCTTGACGATTGAATCATTAGGACCAGACACCAAGATTTCTTTTCTTTGAATAGTGGAGGGAATAATTATCTTGTCTTTAAGTTGCCTGGAAATTAAAATGAGATAATGACTTAGAAAAGTATAAAAGTATAAAAGCACCATATAAAGACAACTGTCTTTTTAATGAAGTGGTGAAATGAAAAACACTATTTTTATTCTCCCCTTCCTTCCTTTACAGCTTTTATTTAAACTTTGAAATTTATAAAAAATTCACTCCAATTTTCATTTCTTTACAGTCAATATTATTTTGTATTGGTTTCAGGTTTTATATTACTTACAGAATAGTGGTTAGACAATCATATACTTTACAAAGTGTTCCCTGATATTTCTAGTCCCCACCTGGCATCATACCATCATTACAACACTATTGACTATATTCCCTATTTAAGTGACAATGGGATTACAGGTTCCTTTCAGTCTTTCTTTCTGTTTTTGTCCTTCCTTTTCTTTCTCACTTCTTCCTCATTTTCTTTATATAGTATCTCAATTGGCCATCAAAGCTCAGTGAAGGCACTGGGACACGCTTCATCCATTTTACAGACCAGGAAACTGAGGCCAATTCCAGTTGGCAGTGGAACTTGACTCAGCACACAGGAAGCCCTCAGAGCCATGCTCTTTGCGCTTCCTAAGAGGCAGCCGCCCAGCAAACAGAACAAACCTTCCAGTCAGGCTTCCGAGTCTCTTTCTCGAGCACCTCTTCATTGCGGATGCTCCACATTCTTTCCTCTCCCTGTCCCCTGCCCCCCATTCTTTACTGCCCCCGCTTCTCTGGAGCAGGTGGAAGGCTTCACACTCACTGCCTAGGCATGCTCTGCCATGGGGCAGGGCACCCCGGGCTTGCTTTTGGGTCAAGGCGGGAGCAGTAGTCACTGCCTCTGAAGTGTGAAGGCCACCTGAGCGAGGCCCGTTAGCACTGGGAGCTTCTCTGAATCATGTCATTCAGTCCAGTACCCTGCAGTGCAGCACCCCTCCACTGAAGGTCCTTGCCCTTCTGCCCAGGAGTCCTTCCATGCCCGTTGATCCCTGGCTGGGCCCACCCGCGTCTTGGGGGCACTGCAGAACCTCTGTCTCTGTGCAGATGAGGCAGATCCCTGCCCTCCATCTCCGCGAAGCTATGAATCTGTGGCCAGAGGCCCATGTCTGTGTCTCAGCAACCCCATGCCTGCGATGTTCCCAGGGACTTCCGGGAGCGGCTAGGCGGGTCCAGCCTTGCCTCCCCCGGGCGGCGCTGTTCCCAGGGACCCCCAGGAGCGGCTAGGCGGGTCCAGCCTCACCTCCCTGGGGCGGCGCTGTGCCCAGGACCCCCAGGAGTGGCTAGGCAGGTCCGGCCTCGCCTCCCCAGCCCTGATCATCCCAGGGACCCCTGGAGCAGCTAGGCGGGTCCGGCCTCACGTCCTCAGGCCCCGATTGTCCCAGGGACCCCTGGGAACTGGTAGGTGGTCCGGCCTCGCGTCCCCGGGGCCACGATCTTCCCAGGGAACCCCGGGAACTGGTAGGCAGTCTGGCCTCACCTTCCCGGGGCGGCGCTGTTTCCCGCGAGCCCCGGGGAGCGGCTAGGTGGGTCCAGCCTCGCCCCCCCTGGGCCGCGATCCTCCCAGGGACCCCCGGGAGGGTCTAGGCAGGTCTGGCCTCGGCTCCCCTGGGTGGCGATAGTCCCAGGGACCCCCGGGAACTGGTAGGCAGTCCGGCCTCGCGTCCCTGGGGCCACGATCTTCCCAGGGACCCTGGGGAGCGGCTAGGCAGGCCATTGCCCCTCCTGGGGCCTGCGATGGACCCGGACCCCTCCTGTGCCGTCTGGTGCTGCCCACCCCACCGCCTCCCCTGCCAATGGACTGGTACCTTGTGGGCGGTGTCTGAGAGAGACAGAGAGAGACAGAGAGAGAGAGAGAGAGGAGAGATGTGTCAGAGAGAAACATCAATGGGCTGTATTCTGAATGTCCCCTAACCAGGGATCTAATCTGAAACCTAGGTATGTGCCCTGACTGGGAATTGAACCTGCAACCTTTCGGTGCATGGGACTATGCTCAACCAACTGAGTTGCACAGGCAAGAACACAACTTATATAATCTTATTAAAAAATGTCATCCCATTAAAATTAATAAAAAAAAAGAAGAAAAGTGTATCTCATATCTCTTTTTGCCAAATATGAACCCTGACGATCAAGGAATATTACCAGTGCTACAAACACATATGTGCATTTTAGTCTTCAGTTAGTTCTGATTTTATGGAAGTAGAAATATTTAATTTTTGATATCTAATGACATATGTGTCTGTTTGTGTTATGCATACCAAGGGGGAAAAGTATATTAATTCAGCTTAGAATTGTATGGTCCATATAAAAACCAAGCATTCACATTTATAACTTCAGTCATTAATTAGGTAAAGTTAGCAATTTTGTAGCAAATGCACTAATGTTTATCTAACAATTCCAGAACTATACTTTTATTCTCATATAAATCAATCAATCACATTTACCACTGTATTGAATAATCTAATCTACATTATTACTGAATTATTTTGCTATAACAATCAGTATTATATTATTGTTATAATAATAATCTGTGAATAGTGTAATAGTGAAAAATAAATGCAGTCCTACCTTAAGCTCAAAATATCACCAAACTATTCCTAAAAGTTTTGACACACTTTTTAGATACTTTCTTCCTTTCTAGAATGCAAACTAAAACAAGGAGAATCATTGAATGAGTGACTATTAATTTTTTTTCTTTAAATTAAAATGTTTTCTCTCTTTTCTTCTTACCACTAGCATACAGAATATATTTAAGCTTTCACAGAACAGCTCTTAAATTATTTCAGGACAGCTATTCTGAGTCCCAAAGTATTGCATAGAGCAGAGAATTCTAATTTTATTAAGCCTATCAAAAATATACATTAACATATTGAATACCTATTCTGTGCCAGGTATTGTGCTAGGCCTTTGAGATAACAATCTTTAACTGGAAAGATTTGGGACTATCCTCATGTGTTACCATCGAGTAGAAGAGGTGGACCATAAGCAAACAAGTAACTGAACCTTTTTTTAAGCTTTAATATCCTGATGTCACTTCTCTGAATACATGCAACTTCACTATATTTCTTTCTGATTGTTATTCCAAAACTGATGCAATATTGTTAATGAACTCAAAGGGTTTTCCCCTTGAGGTATTCTATTCAATATTTACTTGCAACAAATAAAGAAGACAGGGGATTCCCATCCAAAGCTCTGTCTCTGGGAAGGGAGGGTTAGCCATTGTACACTATGTGGTTGACTACATGTTGATTTTTCCTTTACAGTTGGCTAAACTTACCAGGTTGCAGGTTTAGTTAAGCTCATCTGGTTGAGGTTGTATCTGCAAAATATTGTTCTACATTTTAAATTGTAGCAAAAATGCCATTTAGGCTAAACCATTGGGCTACTATTAGGACTTGCCACTTGTTCTCCTTTTTAGATATGGCTGAATCATCATGTAAATTTTGGATGTTTTGTTTTTCAAATAAAATTTTCATTTATACTAAATTTTATCTACATGGGACAGGCTCACTATTTCAGATATTGTATATATCTCCAGATCCTATTTATGGTGCTCAATATATTTCCTTTTTACTCATTTTGTACATTTTGCATTTAATTAACAGGTCTACTATCTTAAACATTGGATAGTGCAAGTCCCTGACCCAGCTGGAAGGCAAATATTTTGGAGGGAATTGCTTTTTAAATGCTTAACAGACAAGACTTTATATCCTATCTAATAAAGAGGGAATATGCTAATTGACCCTCACACCATCACAATGATGGCAGCACCCACAGCCAATAAGGAGAGAATATGCTAATTGACTGTCCCACCCTAAAAGATAGTGGTGCCCACAGCCAATAAGGAGGGAATAGCTAATTGACTGTCACACCCTCAAAGATGGTGGTTCCCACAGCCAATAAGGAGAGAATATGCTAATTGACTGCCATGCCCTCAAAGATGGCAGGGCCCACAGCCTCAAGATGGCGGCGCCCAGTCCCCTCAGCCCCGCCGGGATGGCAGGCGTGCTGCAAGGCGGGCCTGGCCTTGCCACATGCCTGCCTCCGGATTCCCCCAGTCCCCACAGCCCCTCAGCTGCCCAGGGCCGGCCCAAGGCACAGGCAAGCCTTGGATGGTGGCTTCCCAGCTGCCCAGGGCCACCCGAGGCTCAGGTAACCAGGGCCGGCTGAGGCTTGCTCTGCAGGTTGTGGCAGCAGTAGAGGTGTGATGGGGGCATGGTCTTCCCCTGATCGCCAGGTTGCCTCCCACCCCTGAGGGCTCCCAGACTGTGAGAGGGGGCAGGCCAGGCTGAGAGACCTCCCCTCCAGTGCATGAATTTTCATGCACTGGGCCTCTAGTCTATAATAATAAAAGCATAATATGCTAATTAGACCAGATATCCTTCTGGATGACCTTCTGGACAAAGCTGGGGCTGCGAGGGAAGCCTGGGTCCTGAGTGCCATAGAGAAGCCAGTGCCGGCAGCCGAGGAAGGAAGGCCTACTCTTGCATGAATTTAGTGCATTAGGCCTCTCTTATAATAATAATAAGAGGCTAAAACTCCAAAGTTTTCTTTGTAAGCACAAGCATATTGCAGGTTCTTCTTAATTCTTCCCCAACTAGTTAGAAATGCTGCTCAAAGTTATGCTGACCCTTGTTTGGCTCTTTGAGAAATGGCTAAAACACAAATACACACCTTCAAATCAACAAAATTACCAATTTACAGACCACAGGGATAACTTCTAAGTAATCATAATTATAATAATGTCCATATCAATAATAATAATAATAATAATAATAATATTTATATGACCAGTTAGTTGAGACCTACTATGGTGATTACAAAAAAAAAAAAAAAAAAAAAAAAAAAAGAAAGGCAGACTTAAACAAAGCAGCAGATGTCTCTATTATGGCTGCCAAGAGACCCAAGTCCTTTTCATGAACAGGATCTGAAATGTATTGTAAAACTTTTTCGACTGAAACCTATCCATACCTACCAGACGTGCCTTTAAGGGAGAAGTGCCATCTCTTTGACATAAATGATACAATGCCCAGAAGAAGTTGTCTGTGGGATAATGACATCCCTTTTGCTATCCCTGAAAATACTATCAAATAAGTGGTAAACAGATTTATTTTACTTGTAAATGCATGCTTGTCTGGCACCTACTCACACACTGATACTTGTTTACAGCATTGTTATATCTTCTTACGCTCTTCTGAATTATTCCAGAGGCATCTAATACCATCTGCAGGGAGCAGACAACACTAGAATTGCCACTATTTCACAAATGTTTGAATAACTGTCCATTTAGACCCTCGGGGCGGTGTCTCCTTTGTGCTACATTATAAGCACTTGGTTATGCTGCAAGCTGGTTAAAATTACATCTGCTAATTCAAAATCCACCCCAAGTCCTTTATTTATCTGAATTTATTATTCTTTTAAAAATATTTATTGGTTTTCTGAGTGGATTATCAATTGTTGCAGGGAAAAAAAAGAGAATGTTATCTAGGGCCTTTCAGCTATTCTTAAACGACTTACTCAGTTGTTTTAAAGGCAAGAGCTCTTTCTAAAATTTTTATTGCCATTAGAAGCAACTATAGATCAATGACTCCTAAGGATACCAGTTAACTGTGTAAACCATGGGCCGGCAAATTGGTGGCATGTTATTTTGATTCCTGGTCTCTGTACCCCTCAGGCTGTGGCAACTTAAACCCCTGAAGACTCAACAGTGCTGTGAGAGAGTGTGTGTGGGAGGGGTATATCCAAGGCTTATTATAGCTTATCCATAGCTTATTCTTAGTGCTGACAGTGTTTGTTTCCTTCTCTTTCACCCTCAGCACTGACTCAGTTCCACCCTCCATCATTTATTTCCTTGCTTGATACAGCTGACTTCCAGCTGGTCTCTTGGACTCCAAAATGGTCTAATAAACACTGAGGAAAACCAAGGAATACTGCCTTGAGGTAGGAAAATTGGAGTCTGATCAAGGCACTTAAAGTTAGAGGGTAAAGAACACATAAAGAAGAGGGCCAATGCAACAACACTGGAGAAACCATTTTTTAATTTTATTTTAATCCTCATCCGAGGATATGTTTTTCTTGAGTTTTTAAAAATATATATTTATTGATTTCAGAGAGGAAAAGAGAGGGAAAGAAATAAAAACATCAATGATGAGAGAGAATCATTGATTGGCTGCCTCTTGCATGCCCCCTACTGTGGATCGAGTCCACAACCTGAGCATGTGCCCTGACCAGGAATCTAACCTTGACCTCCTGGTTCATAAGTCAACAACTCAATCACTGAGTCACCCTGGCCAGGCTGTTTTTCTTGATTTTTTAAGAGACAAAGTAAGTGAGAGAGAGAAACATTGATGTGGAAACAAACATCCATCAGTTGCCTCCAGTACTCGGGCCTGGGGATTGAAATATAATCTAGGTATGTGGCCTGACCAGAATTGAACCAGCAAACTTTCTGTTCACAGGAGGACACGCCAACCATCCCAGCCACCTGGCCAGGGGGAAACCAAATTTGTTGTCAGATTTAAACAGAAATGTGGTGTAGTTTATGAGTAGCTTATTTAAGAATGTGCAAAGTCAGGGTGCACAAGTTTTTACTACCTTAATTCATTTTTACTCAGAAGCTGAAAGATACTAATTACATTTGGAAAGGATGTTGATGATTATACATATATAAAATTTTGAATTCCAGGACAGTGTCCCACATTGTCTTAATCAGTTCAGACTACTATAACAAAATAACAAAATACAATAGACGGCTTATAAACAACATAAATCTATTTCTCACAGTTCCGGAGGCTGGAAGTCCAAGGATGGCACAATACTTGGGTGAGGGTTTCTTCTGGGTTGCACACTTTTCCATGTATCCTCACATGGTGTAAAAGGCTAGGGAGTTCAGGGGGTCTCTTTACAAGAGCTCAAATCCCATTCATGAGGGCTTCACCCTCATGACTTAATTACCGCCCAAAGGCCCCAGGTACAAATACCATGGTATTGGACACTAGAATTTCAACATTTGAATTTTGATGGGGCACAAACATTTGAGTCATAGTATACATGTAGCACGCATTTAATAAATAATTTTTCAATGACAGCTATGAGGAAATAAATAAATAAATAAATAAATAAATAACTTACTCTCTTCACTTGAAAAAATGAAAAGGTCAAAATAGAAAATTTTTGAAACCCTTAAATTTTAATAATTTATAATTTTATGATCCATAGGAAGAATAGAAAATACTAATTTAATAATTTTAAAATCAAAATTATTCATTCTTTCTCTAGATTATTCTGTGTTCTATTTTGGCTAGCGTTATATATGTTTTTACATCCTAGTTTCTATGCCTTCCTATTGTATTTCAAATCTCAAAGTAGAAAAGAAAAGAGGTCTAAGGAAATAAAGAACAGAAACTGGTGTTTTCTTTAATTATGTTGATTCAGGAAAACAAACAAAAGAGTAGAAAAGGGGACAAACTATTCTTTGGACATTGGATTATTTGAAATGTATTTCAGCTACAGTTCAATATTTTATTGATTAATAAAATAGAAAGCTTGGATTCCATCTAGAGCTATTCCAAGATAAAGCACTGGTAGTTACTTAACTATTGAAAAGTTAAAGGATAGAAAAAATAGAAAATATGCATAGTTGTTGAATCTCTACTTAATTTTCTTCTTCCTAAAACTCTACCTACCAAACCTACAGGGTGAAGTAGAAGGTATGCAAATAAAAATAAAAATAATACTTGAACTTTGTCAAGACATGTGCCTTTAACTTCCAAGACTCTGAAACTCCAATTATTAACAACCAACAATGAATCACTCTATTTTAATCTCCGTATAATTTATAGTGTCAGCTTGATACTGAGCTCAGACACATTAGAACTATTGACTAGACAGCTATGCATCTGTCCGTGGGAAACGCAGCACATGCTTCTGGGAGGGAGTCAGGGAGTGAGGAATGGTGCTCTGTGAACTCTGGCCGCTTGATGCACATTTTACCTGACAACATACAGTGCGATTTTCAGTAATATTTTCAACCATAACAAGAAGCGGAAGAATAAAACTTTATTTTTATATAAAGTAAATGACCTGGAGAGGATTATATGCCTAAGACTTCAATTGCCACCCCCAATACAATTGTTGAAGGCAACTTTTAAAAACATGGTTAAATGCACACAATGCTACTAATATTAGATGTGACTAAAACCTTTCTCTGTAATGAGTAAAGGTAAACTTTCTTATGTAAAATATTACCTGATATTGGAGTCTGCTACCTATTAAGTATGTGTGTTTTTTTTTTCCCATTGAGGCATCATTATGTTTAAGAGACATATACTGATAATATAGACTTTCAATAAAATAATAAGGAATTTCATGAGGCCAACTAAACAACTCATGAATAGTGATTTATATTTATTAGTTAAATATTTTCCATTACATTTTACATTCAATATTATTTTGTATTAAAGCAATTTTTTTTTTTTATTTTATTTTATTTTATTTTATTTTATTTTATTTTATTGTTTAAAGTATTACAAATAGTAGTACATATGTCTCTTTTTTTCCCCCACTGACCTCCCTGCAGCCTCCCTTATGCTCTGGCACTTGCCCTCATTCCCCTGCCCCCAGTGTCTTGAGTCTGTTGGTTGTCCTTATATGCATGCATACAAGTCCTTCGGTTGATCTCTTATCTCCCCCAACCCTCCCCTACCTTCCCGCTATAGTTTGACAGTCTGTTCAATGCTTCTTTGCCTCTGTCTATTTTTGTTCAACACTTTGTAATGTTATTGATAATCCATAAATGAGTGAGATCATGTGGTATTTATCTGTCACTGACTGGCTTATTTCACTTAGCATAATGCTCTCCAGATCCATTCATGCTGTTGCAAATGGTAAGAATTCCTTCTTTTTTACAGCAGCATAGTATTCCATTGTGTAGATGTACCACAGTTTTCTAATCCATTCATCTGCTGATGGGCACTTAGGCTGTTTCCAAATCTTAGCTATGGTTAATTGTGCTGCTATGAACATAGGGGTGCATATATTCTTTCTGATTGGTGTTTCTGTTTTCTTGGTATATATTCCTAGAAGTGGTATTACTGGGTCAAATGGCAGTTCCATTTTTAATTTTTTTGAGAAAATGCCATACTGTTTTCCACAGTGGCTGTACCAGTCTCCATTCCACCAGCAGTGCACAAGGGTTCCTTTTTCTCAGCATCCTCGCCAGCACTTGTCATTTGTTGATTTGTTGATGATAGCAGTTCTGACAGGTGTGAGATGGTACCTCATTGTTGTTTTGATTTGCATCTCTCGGATGATTAGTGACTTTTGAGCATGTTTTCATATGTCTCATTTTTTGATTGGGTTGTTTATCTTCCTTTTGATAACCCTACCAGACCTGAGGCCCTGAACCTAACTGTCCCCTATGCCTGGGCTCCTGAGCATTAAAGAGAAAAAATCAACATGATATAGAAAAATGTTAGTTACATGCAAACAAGTGGTTGGAATAAGATGGAACTTGGAGACATTGTAGAAAATAGGTCTAGGCAAAGTAACAAAAATTAGGTACAGTGGTATAGTGGCAGATTCGGAAATTACCGAAAAATTGGTACAGCGGTCTCATATGAGTTCCCTGTAAATGTTGGAGATTAAACCTTTATCGGAGATAACATTGGCAAATATGTTCTCCCATGCAGTGGGCTTTCTTATTGTTTTGTTGATTTTTTTTTTTTTTTTTTTTTTTACTGTGCAGAAGCTTTTTATTTTGATGTAGTCCCATTTGTTTATTTTCTCTTCAGTTTCCATTGCCCTAGGAGCTGTATCGGTAAAGATATTGCTACGTCAATGAAGGCAATTCTCTGTTTCTACTTTCAAACTGGATGGTATTTTATGAGAAACTATAGAATATATTACTTTAGATCCTGAAAAGAGAAACACATAGTAAAGGATATTTGGTAATGTATCTTCTGTTGAAGAGCAAACTTTAAAATGTGTATTTATGTTTCTAATTATAATAGAATACCTAAGCAAATCATGAGTAAATATTTTATGTATTATCACATTTCTTTATTACTAAACACTGGGAGAAAAATCTAATTTCAGCTGTTCTGATTCATTTACACTTCAGCCATCAAATTTTTATGTTTTCAATGCACAAAAAGCTATGATGGTATCTTTAATAGCATTTTTATTTCTGTACTATAGAGATCATATTTTTTTTGATGTCTTATGAGTCTTACTTAATAAGAAACAAAAAGAAAATAGAAATAAAGAGGAACTGCTTTTACTTGATTTGAGCTATTTCTGTGTAATGTTAGTAAAATAATTTTAAAATAAGAGTCCATGTAAAATACAATGAGATTTTGCAATGATATAATGACAAAGAGATGGTCAATATTGTTGAAGGCTATGTATGATCTATATAAAACTCATTTATGACTGGAAATATGGTAATTGTTAAGCCTCCCAAAACATCTGTTTTTTTTTTAATTCATTTTGATTTGACCATTCACAATTCAACAATTTTTTAAAAAAATTCTGAAACCATGTTATATTAGTAAAATGAACTCAATTATGTTTTTTTTTGCTAATAGTTAGACAGATAATACTAAGCTGACTTATATAAAAAGTATGAAAGTTTTACTCCTAGTATCAGGGTCCAATGGTTTCCTGAAAGAGATGTAATTTGACTTATTTTAAAAAATGAAAAAGGATTGCAAGTCAAACTTATAGAAAAGATTCCTTTATTAACTTTTGGTCGAGAATATGTTTGTATATTTTCAGAAAACAACTCCGAGACCATGTAGATTCCAGCAACAGAGAGGAATCAACAGGAGTGCTCCAGCCATGAAGACAGAAGATAAACAGTCCAGAGATGGAAGACGTTGATGATGCCTTGCCATACTAGCAGTCAGCAGCTGTGCATCACTGCAGATTTCCCAGGACCAAACCAGAGAGGGTCGGACCTGCATTACCACCATTTGTCCACCATCCAGAACTGAGATATCATTGCTGTTATGTACACATAAGGAATTGTTTGACATTGAAATTGGGTCTCAAAAGAACTGTTGGCCCAGAAAGAAACTCACTACACACTGATTCATTTGCCTCTCAGCATAACCATTATTGCTTGTCTCATTTTCGGTTCTTATAAGTGTATTTCTAGTATCACATGATCTCACTCATCTAGGGGAAATAATGAACAACATAAACTAATGAACAAAAACAGACCCGGAGACAGGAAAGCATCGATCAGACTGTCAAACCTCATAGGGAAGGTAGGGGAGGGTGGGGGTAAGGGGGAGAGATCAACCAAAGGACTTGTGTGCATATATATGAGCCTAACCAGTGGTCACGGACAACAGGGGAGTGGGGGCATGCATGTGGAGGGGTTTGGGTTGGGAATGGGGGGATGAGGACAAATATGTGATACCTTAATCAATAAAGAAATTTAAAAAATGAATTGCTTATGGCCCCTTTTGGTGTGACCCCAGAAATGATGAGCCGCTGGGATTAAAGACAGTTATGGAATTCTGGTGCAGATCACAACTATTTATCATGTTTTGCATAAAAGAATCCTAGTGACCAGTTATTTGCAGTGATAATATGCAAATAATAATGGCCAAATAAATAAAAGCAATAAAACCACATTATTCATTTCTGCTACTTTATAACTGAACTACAAAATCTCCTGTCATCATGTTTATCAATAGTTTGACCAAAATTGTTCAACTTAGCAGTTAAACATGGACTCAGGATAAGTTGATGAAATCTTGGAAACATTCAATGTATTCATTTATTCATTCATCATTCACTCTTTCAACAAGTGCTCTTTGAGGTCCTACTATGGCATGGCAGTAACTGTCCTAGACACTGAGGATACAACAGCAACAAAATAGCACAGTTTCCTGTCCTAATGAGCTTTCATTCTAGTTGGAAGAAACACAGAGTAAACAGGTAATAAACATACCATTAGCTACATGGTAAAAACTATTATGAAGAAAAACTGAGCTGACTAAATATTAAGCAGTTATAGAGAGGGTCATTAGGGAATCCTCTCTGGTAACATGCTGTTCCAGTCAACACCTACAAACCATGTGAATATTGGGGAAAGATTGTGCAGAATAGCAGGAAGAGTAAGGGCAGTGGCCGCAAGGGAGGATCATGCTTGTCATATGCAAGAGACAGCAGGAAAGTCAGTGTGACTGGAGCAGAGGGAGAAAAGAGAAGAGTAATAGCATCTGAGGCCTGAGAGGTATGATTCTGAGCCATCTACCCTGCATGCACCAATTCTGTAGGGAACATGGATATATGACATATGTTTTCTACTCTTAAAGAGCTTTTATTCTTCAAGGGGGTCTTAAGAATAATTTACATAGAGAACAACATAATGCTTAACATAGCTGAATTATTAATTGTGTAGTGCAGATTTTATGATAGCAATGAATTATTCTAAAATTGGTTAAGAATGTCATGACTTTGCAGTAACTGTGTTAACTAATAATTAATTACCTTCAAACTGTTCCTTGTAATACTTCAAACAGCCTACAAAATTATTAGAAATGCACAAATTTTGTTTTCAAAAAAGACTTAATTATATTCTGTAAAATAAATAATGACAAATTTAACATATGTGAGACACACATTTCTCAAATATTTTTTATGTTCTGGTTTATGGGTATTTGAAATGAAAAGAATGATCACCAGGAGTCAATATGGGTTCAATTACAACATACCATGTTAGCCTTAAATTTTCTTTTGGGATTGTTATTCTGATAGACTATAGAAATATATTAGGCACTGACATTCATCAGTGTTATTTGAATGTAGATGCTATAAGTTATGTATTAATGTCTTGTGGAATATTTGGGGCATAAGGAAGAAATATGAATGGGATTATTATGCTATTTTGTAGATCAGCAGCTGGCTGAACAATTTCATTGTTGGCTGTCAACTGGCTTATATGACTCTTCTGTTTTATTCATGCAATTAATTTTTGAGCATTAACCACATGCCAAATGCCCTGCTCTCATGCACTGGGGAATACACTATTGAACAAACAGGCATATTTCCTGCTCTCATGTAATGTACAATCACCAGAGAAGACAATATTTCAAATGTGTCATATCTTAAAAAGTCAGTATCCACTAGACCACACAAATGAAAGTAGTAGTTTAGATGAGGGTTTAGGCATAGGAAACATTTGCATGAGGCGATGATGTTTTAAGATGTGTCTAGAAGATACTTTGAGCTAAGTGAATAAGGAGATGACTATGGTGGAGTGCATTCAAGGTAGAAAGAACAGTGACTATGATGCTATTCTGATGCCAAGATCATACAATAAGAAAATTTAAGAAGTATAAATGGAACATACACAGCAAAGAGCATTTTGAAAAGAGAGTGGAGATATTCATAGGAGTCAGATGATATATGTTTTTTTGCTGAATATATTGATGTATTGATTTTTATTTTAATTGCAATGGGAAGGAATTCAAACGTATCTATAATAATAAAAGTGTAATATGCTAAATTAAACTGGACAGCTGAACAACCATCCGGACAAAGCCGGGGCTGTGAGGGCCGAGCCCCTTGCCTGAATTTAGTGCATCAGGCCTCTAGTTCTATAATAAAGTACAACAAAGCTGTGAGAAACAGAATATGTTTATTGTCTGATATGGGTTGAACTGTGTCCCCCTCCCAATTCTTATGCTGAAGTCTTGACCTTTAGTGACTCACGCTGTGGCCTTATTTGGAAGCAGACTTGTAGCAGATGTAATCCTGCAGGTGAGGTCATACTGCTGCAGTAGGTTTGGCTCTCTATCCAACATGACTGGTGCTTTATAGAAAGGGGAAATTCAGACACAAACTACACAGGGGACCACCATCTGATGATGCAGGCAGAGAGCAGAGTGATGCAGCAGAAACCAAAGGTGGCCAGAAACCACCAGAAGCTGGGAGGGAGACATGGGACAGGTTTCTCCCTCACAGACCCCTACCCTCCCCCACCAAGGAACCAACCCCGCTGACCAGCTGACACCTTGATCTGGAACCTCTTACCTCCAAAATTGTGAGATAATAAATTTCTGTTTAAGACCCCCAGTTGTGGTACTTTGTTACAGTGGCCCTAGCACAGTATTGGAATCAGAATTCACAATAATCACAAAAGCTGTAGCAATGGAATGGATTAAAAAATAATAATGTAGGGTTAAAGGTAAAATCCTTTCCTGGGTCAAAACATTTATGTTACAAATAAATGATGGCAGAGATTGTTTATCAGTTGCATGAGGTTAAAAAAAATTTGTGTATTTAATGCAATTTAGTGTATGGCTCAGTCAATTCCATTTTAAAGTGCATTGAAAATATGATGTTTAGTGCAATGAGGAACATATCTTGAAATCTGAAATATATGTCAGTGTGCTTTTCTCCCAATACTTCCTGTAGCTTGACCATTTTCTACCCTTTAGGCATATGCAAATTGTAGTATGAGAATTAGTTTTGCCATACTGAAATTACAGAAATAAAGAAAAAAATATTTTTAATTTCAAACATGCTCTAAAATGTATTATTAGAAATTTCAGTTTTGAAATCTAAATATTTTTATTTGCAATAATCAGAGTTTTTGTATGTTTTGATGTTTGCTTATTTTTTGAGTGAAGGATAGCAGGAAAGATCCCAAAGAAAAGGAGAAAAAGACATAGTCTTGTGATAATGTGATCAAATTTATTTTCAAAGAATCTCTGCTCTATATCCTTTGCACTTTTTATTTTTTCTAGTTTCTTAATCTAACAGTTTAGATAATTGATTAGATAACTTTCTTCTCTAATAAAAGAACTTAGTGATATCTATTTCCTTCTAAGCACTATTTTTGCTCTTTCCCCCAATTTTGATGTGTTGAGTTCTAATTTTCCTTTGGTTCAAAATGTTTCCTGATTTTATTTCAGATTGTCTCTTAGTAATGAGTTATTTAGAAGTGCATTGCTTAGTCACAAAATATTTGGAAGATTTTCCAGATATCCTCCTGTTATTGTTTTCAAAGTAAATTTTACTATAGTCAGAAGTATTGTATAACAATCCTTTTAATTTTTATTTAGAATATTTTTATGGCCAAAGATTCTATCTTAGTGAGTTTAATAGACATTGGAAAGAAATGTTAAGTTGTCATTTAGGTCAAGTATATATTAAGTCAACTTGTTAGTTAGTACTAGTCAAATATGTATATACTTTCTAACTTCCTAGCTACATAATCAGTATTGAAGAGGAATGGTAAAGTCTCCAACTCTGCTTATGATTGTGTCTATTTCTTCTTTCAGTTATATATATTATTGCTTCAAGTATTTTGAAGTTACCATAAGTGCATACACATTTAGAACTGTTTTGTCCTCTTAGTTAATATTAACAGCATTATAATGTGATAATGTTCTTCTTTATTCATGACAGTATTCATTGTTCTGAAATCTACTTTATCTGATATTAATTTAGCCACCACAGCATTTTTATCAGCATTTTTATAATACATCTTTTTCCCATCCTTTTTATTTTGAACTATCAAATATTTTAATATTTTATATTGCTAAAGACATATCATATTTATATATATTAACGTATTATATGCCATATTTTTAGTAAATGAATATTTATATTTATTTTAGCAGTTGTATTCTTCTAGGCATCATTTAATTGAAGTTTTATTTTATACAGTTTCACAAACTTTTTCTTATAATTGGAGTGTTTAGATAATTTCAAATCAATTATGTATATGATAGTTTAAATCTATCACCTTGCTATGTATTTTGTATTTGTCCCACTTTTTATTTTTGTAAAAATATTTTCCTGCCTTCTTTTGGATTAATTATTTTTTATGATTCCATCTTATATTCAGTCCTCACCTCTTAGATAACTCATTGTTTTGTTTTGAAATGATTGTACAGCCAATGTTTTTTAAACTTTGGCACCCATCAGAGTCATCTGGAGGGCTTTTACAAACAGAAATTGCTGAGCACCACTCTCAGTTTCTGACTCATTAGAATTTGTGTGTGTGTATATGTGTAATTTTTTTGCATATATATATGTCATATCAGAGATCCTGCTGATATCCTATACTGATAGATTGGTTCTATTTATAAGGCAAAGAGATATTTCACTTTTAAAATAATTCATTTATTTATTTACTTTTAATTGCCTTCAAGGCTTTCACTAGAAACCAATATCTGGGTCCCTTATGCATTCATCAGATTCAATATTAAGTTTAGTTTATAATTTATGTGTATTAAAGGCTAATACGCAAAGTGTCCCCTCTTTTTTTGTGTGTGTGGGGAGTTTGAGCATGAGACCGGGAGCTCGATCACTCACTATGACGTCCACTGACCACCAGGGGGTGGCACAGAAAGTTGTGGGTGACCAGTAGTGGCAGCGGGGCACTGAGTGAGTGAGGAAAGGAGAAGATGGGGAGGCAGGAAGGCGGAGGGAACCATGTGGTGGTAGTGTGCGGGTGGCAAGGGAAATAGGAGGTGGGTAGGTAGGGAACCTGATTGACCCTGATCACCAGACAGGCCTAGGGACCCTACCTGTGTACTAATTTTGTGCACCGGGCCTCTAGTCCTATATAATAAAAGCCTAATATGCTAAGTGTTTGGTTGTTCGGTCGGCCATTCAACCAATCAAAGCATAATATGCTAATGATATGCTAAGGCCGCTCAGCCACTTGCTATGATATGCACTGACCACCAGGGGGCAGATGCTCTGACTGGTAGGTTAGCTTGCTGCTGGGGTCCAGCCAATCTGGACTGAGCAAGATGGGCCAGACATGCTCTGGAGCCCTCCCACAGTCCCTCCCCAGCTGGCCAACCTCCCATGTCCCTCCCTGGCCCCAATCCTGCACCAGTGGGGTCCCTTGGCCTGACCTGTGCCTTCTCGCAATCTGGGCTGAGGGACTCCCCACAAATTTTGTGCACCAGGCCTCTAGTGAGATTAATGATAAAGTTAAACTTAGTTTACAATTGGATTTATAAAACAGAAAATGAAACCATCTCCTCATTAAAGTTCACTTCAACATAAATGCCACAATGTAAAATATATAAATTTTATTTACTAATGTATTGGAAGTCTTAGGACAAGACATGGAAAATAATAAATGTGTGATAAATATTTATGGAAATGAACAACTGAGACCATATGGACAAAACATTATGCACATTAAAAATGTGTATTTTCAGTTGAGTTAACTGCTTTATAATTTCACTAAGAGATCTATACTCCAGACTTTGGGAAAGATAATAAAAGAAAGGGATAAAACTTATACTTGAGATAGTTTTAAATCTCTGTCTGACATTGTACTTTTATATTTTTATTGATTTCAGAGAGGGAGATAGAAGCATCAATAATGAGGGAGAATCCTTGATAGGCTACCTCCTGCATACCCCACACTGAGGATCAAACCTGCAACCTTGGCATGTGCCCTGACTGAGAATTGATCTGTTACCTGCTGGTTCATAGGTTGACTCTCAAGCACTGAGCTACACTAGCTGGGAAGACATTGTCCTCGTTTATTTGACTCTAGTCAAAGACATGCATTTCTGATATAATTTATTGAGATTCACTCTCATGACAAATAAAATAAGGTTATAAAGAAATGTATTTACAATGCTCCAAAAGACTTCATTATATGACCAAAGTATACAGGTTTCCCTGGTAAGTTTCATATGAATAACTGTTGTGAAACAGAATCTGTGCTTACAAATAGCTCATACTTTCTGAAGGATTTTATGTTATTTATTTTAATAAAGAGGTGAAGTGAAAGTTATGCTTTTTGGACCCATCTTCTACTTTTGGGACCAAGGCATTACTAGTAATTTTTCCAACTGTTAGGGGTATTTCCTGCAGATAGCTCATTGCTGAGTCTCCAGAAATTATTCCAGATTTAAGAGGGCTATTTCGCTCAAGTTTAAACCCTCTTCTCAAGGCAACTCATATTCAAAGCTTGGTCAAAATGAGGCTGCAAAAAACAGGCCCCTTGCCTCAAGGGTGGAGCCAGGGGCTCAAAAGGCATATTCTAGCTTCAAAGCTGCTCATGGGATTGCCTCAGGTCTTTGTTGCAAATATTTTGTAGTTCAATTTCTCCCTATACCCAATTCCACTTACCTCACTCCACCATTGGTGTTTATCCTTAATAAACCATTTCACACACATCTCCATCACTGAGTCTACTTCTGAGATAAGATATGGGTACCAAAACATAACTTAAAATGTACTTGAATCTGCCAGTGATTGTAAAAATTTTAGTGATATTCATTTTCAGTAGCACTTAATTATTTTTGTCCTGAGAATTCAGAAGTATCCTTGTCTTATTACCATTATGAATTTATTAATTCTGCATGTAAATTTATATTATATTTTCATTATTCCTTTTCTCTCCATTATTGTTAATCAATCAATATCAATTATTGAGGTATTTTTTATTACTTATTCAAAGCTCATCCTATATAATAAAGAGGTAATATGCAAATTGACTGTCACACCCTCACAAGATGGCTGCCTACGACCAGGCCGGCAGCAGGGTTAGTGAGGGATGACCAAATGACTGAACAAGCAGGCTGTGTGGGGTGACCAGGCTGGCAGGGTGGTCAGTGAGGTACAACAAAATGACTGAACAAGCAGGCTGCATGGGGTGACCAGGCCGGCAGGGTGGTTAGTAAGGGATGACCAAATGACTGAACAAGCAGGCTGCGTGGGGTGACCATGCCAGCAGGGTGGTTAGTGAGGGATGACCAAATGACTGAAAATGATGGTTGCATGGGACAACCAGGCCAGGAGGGGTGTTAGTGAAGGACGACCAAACGACTGAACAAGCAAGTTGCGTTCGGCGACCAGGCCAGCGGGGGGGTGGGGGGGGACAGTTAGGGGCGACCGGGCCAGCAGAGGGAGGCAGTTAGGGTTGACCAGGTTGGTAGGTGGGGGCAGTAAGAGGTGACCAGGCCAGCAGAGGGGGGCAGTTGGGGGCAACCAGACCAGCAGGAGTGCAGTAAGAGGCAACAGGTCAGCAGGGGTGGCAGTAAGGGGTGACCAGGCCAGTACACAGAGGCAGTGAGGAGTGATCAGGCTGGTAGGGGGGGCAGTTTGTAATTTGAAATAAAACATGCATCTCATATCTAAAGTGCTATCATTCTTTCTGGATAAAAGTAAAACAGGGGCAATACCCTTATCATATTTTATTGGATACTAGAGGCCCAGTGCATGAAATTCATTCACAGTGGGGGTGGGGGGGGTGGGGAGGGTCCCCTCAGCCCAGCCTGCACCCTCTCCAATGCAGGAATCATTTGGGGGATGTCCTCTGGGCCTCTAGTATCCAATAAAATATGATAAGGGTATTGGCCCTGTTTTACTTTTATCCAGAAAGAATGATAGCACTTTAGATATGAGATGCATGTTTTATTTCAAATTACAAATAAAAAGTGTTTTGAATGGTTTCTGCTTTTTAGAGCTCCAATAGTGGTTTCTTCACTTTCTTAGAGTTTAATAATTTTCTAAGGGGCAACCAGGCAGGCCGGCAGGTGAGCGATTAGGAGCCAGCACTCCAGGATTGTGAGAGGGATGTCTGACTTCCGGTTTAGGCCTGATCCCTGGGATCGAGCCTAAACTGGCAGTTGGACATCCCCCAAATGATTCCTGCATTGGAGAGGGTGCAGGCTGGGCTGAGGGGACCCTCCCCATCCCTCCTACCCCCACTGTGAATGAATTTCATGCACTGGGCCTCTAGTATCCAATAAAATATGATAAGGGTATTGCCCCTGTTTTACTTTTATCCAGAAAGAATGATAGCACTTTAGATATGAGATGCATGTTTTATTTCTGTCATTATTTCTCAAATCCTTTCACAAAACATTGAGCTGTCATCTTGCTTAGTGACCTTGTGTTTTAGCACTTGGCATTTGAGAATGAACTATAGATTTTATTTTCCTGGATTGCAAATAAGGAGGTCTGATGTTTGAGCAGTCATCCAGTTCATGAGAAACCACAAAATCCAGGTGCAATCTGACAAAGTATCATAAGAAGGAAAGATTTAGAAATACTTTGTACAAACATCAGATATGTGAAGAATTGATTACTCACAATAGATGAAAGAGGCTAACTAA
Organism: Eptesicus fuscus; assembly: GCF_027574615.1. Classification (NCBI taxonomy): domain Eukaryota; kingdom Metazoa; phylum Chordata; class Mammalia; order Chiroptera; family Vespertilionidae; genus Eptesicus; species Eptesicus fuscus. The sequence goes on along the minus strand of NC_072475.1, from coordinate 85,146,843 downwards.
ATTGAAATAATAGTTTTGCAAATTCTTCAGTATATTCACAATGAAATCTAATGTACGGCCTACCACAAACAAAGGTTCTTATAAGTTTTATTGAGAAATATTAAGACAGTCAATAACTTAATCATTTATTGAATGCACAAACTTACATTATTATGTTCTGGATCAATTACAAATAAAAAGTGTTTTGAATGGTTTCTGCCTTTTAGAGCTCCAATAGTGGTTTCTTCACTTTCTTAGAGTTTAATAATTTTCTTCTGATGCAATATTAATAAAGGAAGGAGATGATTAAAATTTGACAGAGGTACTTCAGACAGACATTGAGGTGTGGTGAAACTTTATTTAGGCAGTCTACATATATAGTCAAATGTTATGAAAACATTGTACTTTCTCTTTAAAACACCATTATTTTGTTCTTAGGGAAATTCAAGAATAATACTCAAGAATGCTATAACTATAATGCTTTGATCTTACTGTGACAAGATTTTTTTTAAAATATATTTTATTGATTTTTTACAGAGAGGAAGAGAGAGGGATAGAGAGTTAGAAACATCGATGCGAGAGAAACATTGATCAGCTGCCTCTTGCACACCCCCTACTGGGGATGTGCCCACAAACAAGGTACATGCCCTTGACTGGAATTGAACCCAGGACCCCTCAGTCCACAGGCCGACGCTCTACCCACTGAGCCAAACCGGTTTCGGCTGTGACAAGATTTTAATATCATGTAGGACACCCACCCACATAAAGTATATTTACCTAATGGTTTTAGGTGTAATTTGTATTTTACAACTATCTTTTTTGTATTAGTTTTGTATTATTCTTTCAAGAACTAAAATCAACATATATCATTTCTCAAGGGTGTGATAACAGAATGTTTTCAATCATTTCAGTAGCTATTAACTGGGCAAAATATAATAAAATTAAAATATAATAAAATTTATTCATTTTGTACAGCATTTCCATTATGTTTTTTAGTACTCTGGTTTAGGATTTAAAATCCTAAGTAATATTCATCAAGAAAACAACACAACAAATTAGAGCAAGAATAAAACAAAAGCATGCTACTGAAAAGCTCTTCACAGGGAGGTGATACTCTCCTAAGTGTTTTTATATTGATACTGGCATGGATGTAGATAGATTTACAAATAGGCAAATACTATCTTAAATGGTTTTCTTTTTCTTTCCCAAACCCTTATCCCTCATTTTGGTATTTTATTTCCTAGGCAAGCTATTTCTCTTTTTTATCACCAGCTCCTATTACTTCAACTGGTTCTCTTCCCTTTCCAATAATGCTTGGGAGAAAATGATGAGAAATAGATGTATAATCCATTGTCTTTTACAAGGGCAGATTATCTCAGCAAAGAAAGAAGGAAGAATACCTTTTAAGACCCCACAACCCCTTGTAAACCTTCTAAAGATAGAATGCCCTGAAGACTAACTGGTGGAATTTGTTAGCCAGGGAGTCCTTAGGGATGTAATCCCTTTAGCAACATGTACTTAGTCTGTCTGGACTTGCTTATTATAAAGAAACATGGAACCTATGAGTTTATGGATCATGGCCTTCTTGAAAATATCACATAAGTTATGAACTGAGTATAAAATAAGATGTTTTATGCTGAAATGGCTCCCTTCTACATAAATAGTATAACCCTATAATAACTTAGATTTTTTACAGCAGAGTTTTTACCCCTGCCAGCCTGATTGATGCATAACTGCTCCCCTGCCAGCCCAATTGCCCCGAACTGCTCTCCCTGGTTGGCCTGGTCAACCCTAACTGCCCTCCCCTGCAAGCCTGGTCCCCCACAACTGCCCTCCCCTGCCGACCCGGTCACCCTAACTGCTCTCCCCTCCTGGTCTGGTCACCCCCCAACTGCCCTTCCCTGCAGGCCTGGGTCCCCCCAACTTCCCTCCTCTGCTGGCCTGGTCACCCCTAACTGCCCTCCCCTACAGGCTTGATTGCCCCCAACTGCTCATGTTAATCCTCACTGAAGTGCATTCTGATACGACAAAGAAGGATGAGATTGTACTTGTTGGTTTTCCCAGACCGCTCCCTGTTTTTGCTGAGTGCCATGATCACTTGTATTATTGAAGTATTAGAGGCCGGTGCACAAAATTCGTGCATGGTGGGGGGTCCCTTAGCCCAGCCTGCACCCTCTCAAATCTGGGACCCCTTGAGGATGTCCGACTGCCCGTTTAGGCCTGATGCCGGTAGTACTGCTGGCTCCCAACTGCTCATCTGCCTGCCTGCATGATTGCCCCTAACCACTTCTGCCTGATCACCCCCTAACCACACCTCTGCCAGCCTGATTGATGCATAACTGCTCCCCTGCCAGCCCAATTGCCCCAAACTGCTCTCCCTGGTTGGCCTGGTCACCCCTAACTGCCCTCCCCTGCAGGCCTAGTCCCCCCACTGCCCTCCCCTGCCGACCTGGTCAACCCTAACTGCCCTCCCCTGCCAGCCTCATTGCCCCTAACTGCTCTCCCCTCCTGGTCTGGTCACCCCCCAACTGCCCTCCCCTGCAGGCCTGGTCCTCCCCAACTGCTCTCCCCTGAAGGACTGGGTCCCCCCCAACTGCCCTTCCCTGCAGGCCCTGTTACCCCCAACTTCCCTCCTCTGCTGGCCTGGTCACCCCTAACTGCCCTCCCCTACAGGCTTGATTGCCCCCAACTGCACTCCCTTGAAGGTCTGGTCCTTCCCAATTGCCCTCCCCTGCTGGCCATCTTATGGTGGCCATCTTGTGTCCACATGGGGGCAGTCATCTTTGACCACATGGGGGCAGCCATCTTGTGTGTTGGCATGATGATCAATCTACATATTACTCTTTTATTAGATAGGATAGAGGCCTCGTAAATGGGTGGGGGCCGGCAGGTTTGCCCTGAAGGGTGTCCCAGATCAGGGTGGGGGTTCCCTTGTGGGGAGGCCTGAGCAAGGGGCCTGTGGTGGTTTGCAGGCCTGCCACACCCCCCGGCAACCCAAGCGGAGGCCAGGGCTGGCTGGAAGCAGGTATCTGGGATTTATTTATCTTCTATAATTGAAACTTTGTAGCCTTGAGCGGAGGCCAGGTCTGGCCAGGGCAGGCGGGAAGCTTGGCTTCCTTCATTGCCAGGGGCAACCCAAGCCTCCTGCTCACTCCAACTCCATGGCCGCCACCATCTTAGTTGGGTTAATTTGCATACTCACTCTGATTGGCTGATGGGTGTAGTGGAGTGATGATTAATTTGCATGTTTCTCTTTTATTAGATAGGATCAGTAATGTTAGTACTGGGTAAGAGCTCTGCTTCTTATATGTCTGATTTGTCAACCTGATCCTTTGTGTTATCTCAGCATTCTGAATAGTTTCCTTCGAGCACCCATGTCAAATCATCTTCAGAGTTGCCACCTAGGACTCTCAAAAATTGACCACATGCTAACCTGGTAAGAAAATAGTTATTAATGCATTATTATACCATGTTGTTATCATTCTAAAAACAGAATTTAAAGACATGAGTCCAGCCCTGGCCAGTTTGGCTCAGTGGATAGAGTGTCGGCCTGTGAACTGAAGGGTCCCGGGTTCGATTCCGGTCAGGGGCACATGCCTAGGTTGTGGGCTCGATCCCCGGTGGGGGACTTGCAGGAGGTGGCCGATCCATGATTCTCATCATGGATGTTTCTATCTCTCTCTCCCTCTCCCTTCCTCTCTGAAATCAATAAAAATATATTTAAAAATAAAAAAAAAAAATAAAGACATGAATCCAGTGAAAAAATATTAAAGGCTGTAGGAAAATGTAAATATGTTAGAAAGCAGGTCTCTGGCTTCACTTCAAATCACATATATCTTCTCTATATAGCTATTTGAAGAAAATTGAACCACAATTCAAAGAAACATATTTTAATAGTTTTCCACCTTATTAAAAGGACTAATTATCAACAGGTTACAAAAACAGAGGAAGGAAAAATCTGCTTAGGAAAAGCTTTACCAAACTTAGTAAAATTTCTTATCTTCATTCTTAAGTAAACTATTTGATATGAATTTTAGAAAGGGCTTAATAGAATTGCATAGAAGAACACACATAAATAGGAATTCTGTCTACTGGCTGATGGAGGTTTGAACAAATTTAAGAAAGGATTATAACACCTTTTTTAATACCAATTTTAGGGCTTTTTGTTCAATTGGAAATAGGTTGCATTGACAAAACAAAGGCAAATGTGTATTTAATTATGAAGAGCTTTGTTCCATTTTGAATTCAATATAAAAATGAAGGTCTGTGAAATAAGCTGTTTCACTTAGGCATTTCCTCATGAATTATACTATTTTGGACAAACTTCCACACGGGTAAATCTTCTAAAGATATAAAAAGCCTTCCAAGAAACATTATATCCCATCAAATGAAAATATTTCCATGTCCAACCAGCCTTGAAAATGTTACCACTAAGAATAAATGTTAGCACTAGGATCCCACATGCAGGATCGATTATGTCAAAGACAGATTAAAATATAGCCTTTTCCACCTGTAAATTTTGTATTTCATACCTTATATTAACTCTTCCTTGTCTTTTCTAAGAAATAGAGATATTTTTGAATGATGATTTTAGCCTCTTATACACACCCTCATCTAACTAAAATGGTCGTAATAGGACTGCTGCACTTATCATTAAGTAATTGTGCTCAGAATGCATTCAGTATGTGCTCATAAAAGCAAAGCACAGAACTATTAATTGCTTTAATTAATTAAGAAATTAGTTTCAACTTTTCTATACATTAAGACATAATTCAACACACTTGGTATAGCTTGAATTTGTGAAAACCATAAATCAAATTATGTCTCTCAATATATCTAGCCATTATAACCAATAAAAATCTAAGTATTATGGCCTAGAAAATAAATTTTTATTCTGTTGGTGTATATTAGTATATGATACAAAAGTAATGCTACTGAAAATGGGAAACTATAGCTTTTTAAATTAGAAAAAACACTTTATATTTATTTACTAATATTGGTCTATACCTACATTTGAACAGAAGTTCACATTTCCTATGTAAACAACCAGTTTTCTAATAAAGTCATTGTAAAATATACCTAAGACATCAGGTAAAGCACAAGGATTGAACTTAACTCCAAAAAAATAAAAATATTTTAACAAATGCATGTGCCTACATAAGCATACACACATGTATACATAGACACTGTGTAGTGTCAATTTTAGTACTCAAATCTGAATCTTAACAATGTAATACCATATGGAAAAAGAAAGTGAATCTCAACAGCCATTATGTAGTACACAGCTTAGTATCCTTTATAAAGTTAAAAACAAATCATAATTCTGTGTATTCCTAAAAATACTCCTACTCCTTAGGAATACATAGAAATGCAGATAAAACAGCATAAAAAGGAATGGTGACATAGGGTTCTAGATGATGAATACCTCAGCTGGTGAGAGATAGAAAAATAAGTTGGGTGAATACATGTGATTAGATATAGGTTTGCCCAACTCCAAGCTTTCTTTACTTCCTTCAACTTTATATTAAAGTGTAAAATATTTATGAAAGAGTACACTCTTTACAAATAGATAGCCCAATAAGTTTTTACAAACTAAACACACCCATGTAACCAATATTCAGATCAAGAAATAGAACATTAAGAATAAACTCAAAAACCACCACCTGTTTTCTTTCAGTCATTATCTCTCACTCCCATTAAGAGTAACCACATATCCTTACTGCTAACACCATAGATTAGTTTTTGCCTTTTTCTTTTTTTTTAAATTTATATAACTAAAATAAGACAGAATGCACTCTAGTTTCCGGGTTGGTTTTCTCAACATTAAGTTTGTGAGAAGAATCTATATTTTCAAGGTGTAGTTTTAAAGGGTTAATTATTGCTGCATATTTTTGGTGAGAATGTATCAAAATGTATGAATATACTCTACTGTGAATAGGCCTTTACATAGTTTGTAATTTGAGACTATTATAAATAATTCCTGTGTATATAATGCTAGTACCTATTTTTAATGAACATGTGTACATGTGTCTTGGGTGAACATATGCATATGTCCAACTTTAGTAGATCTGCCAAATAGTTTTCTAAAAGGGTTGTAGCAATTTATACTATCATGCTCCTCTATCATCACTACCATACACCACATCTATGTCAATATTTGTTAGTCTCTATTCTTTTATTAAACACTATGGCTTAAATTTTCATTCTCCTTATCATTAATAAAATTGAACTTCTTTATATATATATATTAATTGTCCATGAGATATAATCTTTTGTATAATGAATATGTAAATCTGCCATTTTTTTTATTAGGTTTCTGTGTTTTTCTTGTTCATTTGGCTTTATGTATCTGGCGTTGAATTTTTTGTCACATATATTGCAAATACTTTCTTTCATACTGTGTGTTGCCTATTGACTCTTAATGGTGTTTTTAGTAATCAATTATCACTTTCATTCTAGACCAATGTGCAAAATTTGTTTTATTGTTGGTGATTTTGCCTTTTATTTCAGAAATAACTTTTTCATTCAAAGTCAATGATAGTTTGCTAAGATTTCTCTTAAAATACAACCTTTCACCTTAGCCTTATATCTGGAATTTTGTATGGTGTGATGTGTCTAGATATATATTTTCCTCACATGAATATCCAATTGACCTGAGGCCATTCCTTGAAAAGACCAGCCATTTCCCCCACGGTACTGCTCTACCTTTTGTTTTGGCTGAGTTAGAAGTGCTGATCACATTGTCAAAATCAATGAAATTGCCTGGCTGGCTGAAAGCTGACCTATGAATCAGGAGGTCACTGTTAGATTCCTGGTCAAGGCATATGTTCAGGTTTCAGGCTCAATCCCCAGTGTGGGACACGCAGGAGGCAGTCAATTGGTGATTCTCTCTCATCACTGATGTTTCTATCTCTTCCTCTTTTCCTCTCTCTAAAATTAATAAAAATATATATTAAAAAACAACAACAACAAAAAACCAATGAAATGTAAAAATCAACTAAATGAAAATATACTATAAGTGGAGCCAAAATAAGAGGTTATAAAAAAGCAAGGAGTATGTTTAATCCAATTCTGATTATCTTATATAGAATAAATGAGAAAAATAAAATTAAACATAAAAATATAGATGGGTCAGGCCATAAACATAATTCTTACATCAGACAGTGTCTAGTCAGCAAAACAGAAATCACACTAGATATACAAATAGAGAAAATAGGAAAAATTTACATAAGTATAAAGAGGATCTTACTTTCTGGGCTTTTGTCATACCCAGAATTGTTAGCTGTGTAAAGCAGCTTTCACCCTCAGTCCTGGGGACAAAGGAGCTGGAGTTCAGGCTGATCAGTGGTCTCTGACCTAGTCACCCCTGGCGCCTGGTGAGCCCGAGGTGGCTGGCTCTGAGTGTGCCACAAAAAGCTGAAAGCTGTGATAAACTGCTGGAACTCTGGTGCAGTTATACTTTGCAGCAAGCAAGCAGAAATACAAAAGTTTCTTCTCCCATCTCTGCTTTCCAATCTGTCTGAGGTGCCCTTCATTATCAGAATATAATAGAAAGCCAAGTGGCAAAGAGGAATGGGCATTTGTAGTGTTCTCCGCTTCAGCATGAGGAAGCAAAATGTAGTAGAGTAGATTCAGAACTGAGAGACAATAGCTTAGTAATGCACAATGGTAAAAATTTGAATATTAAATAATACCATGTTATTTCATTTGTATTTGCATTTAAATTTTTGATAATATATATTAAGACGTAAGGCAAAATAGTAAATTGTTGCATTCAAAAGTAAGTTGTTTTATGTTCATTACTTCATTATATATTTATTTTTTGACACTGAGCTTTGCATATTTTTCAAGGTTACATTGTTGAGCAAGCCATTTTTCATTTTTAAAAATCTTATGGATTTCTGTAAAATAAATGTATCACCTAAGGGTGATGAACTGCCTTGGCTAATAATGTGTATAATCTAAAAGCTTTGGCATTTTCTTGTTGCATTATTTTTCTTAACTAAATATTACTCTGTCTCCATCTCTCTTTTTTTTTTCAGTGTCTATTATGGTTAAACTTTGTGAAATGGTCACCAACAGCATCCCAATGTGTCAAAATAACTCCTGCCACTTTCTAATAAAACTTACTTCATTTAAAATGATATTTTCACATATATTACCCATTATACATTAAAAAATACAAAACCTGCCCTGACCAGTTTGGCTCAGTGGATAGAGCGTCGGCCTTCGGACTCAAGGGTCCCAGGTTCGATTCCGGTCAAGGTCATGTACCTTGGTTGCAGGCACATCCCCAGTAGGAGGTGTGCAGGAAGCAGCTGATTGATGTTTCTCTCTTATCGATGTTTCTAACTCTCTATCCCTCTCCCTTCCTCTCTGTAAAAACATCAATAAAATATATTTTTAAAAAATACAAAACCTTATGATAATTTTCAAATCAAAAAATGTTCATTTTAGCCCACTTAAGGAATGATAAGAGGAAAGATAAGAATGCTTGTTTGAGTTATATTATTTTTATATGTGTAGCCCTAGAAAGTGATTAAGAGATTATTAAAAAATATGTTACAAGATTATGGAGGCTGCACATAGCCATCTGGGAGGAGTTTAAATACAGAAGAGAAGACATAATTCTAACCTATATATTCTTATTGATTATGTTGACTCCTCACCAGGAGAATAAATTAATACACACCAAAAAATCCATAAAAGGTGGTTTATTTTATTTAGATCAAAAAGTCATCATTACCCTTTATTTATTGATTTGCTGTGTCATAGAAATGCACAGCGCAAATTAGTTTTAGGAAGAGAGTAAGAAAGAGAAAGAACAGAGAACATAACTTATGGAAAGAGGCTATTTTCCTAAACGTGTTTCAAAAGGTGGCAGCTCCCAAAGTTTCATGGAATAAAGTAAGCTCTGATTGTAATGTCGCAAATATTTCAGATCTCATTAAGCAGGACAATAAAATAAGGATAAATCTGAAAAAATGTAAATAATGAAAATTAATGTTGCTAGAAAATGCTAGGTTTCTTTCTCTTTGTTTTTAAAATGTTAGTCTTGTTTATAAAAGCAGATGATACAGATAAGCAAAGTGCTAGTTTAGATTACTAAATAGGATTAATTACAAATTTTAGTGTACTTTACCAAACAATTCTATCAAAAAGACTAATAAGCCAATTCATAAAATAGTCTGTTCATTTTCTTTTATTTTCTTTTTGCTTCTCTTCCTTCACTATTGAAATGGCTGTTAGCAGTCAAAGGTTGGCAGAAGTAGGAAGAAGGGAAATGAAATGACTGTGAAGTTAAACTGCACCTGCCAAGCAGGTTCCCATGGCAGCTGGCTACTAGGGAGGATTCTCAGGCACAGAACACCACAAAGCTTCTGCCTCCACATCCTTTCCAATTTAAGGAAGAATAAAAACTACAGGTGAGTGAATATAACTTTTAGAAATAGATGGATTGATTTTTGAGACAAGTCAGAACTTGAGGAAATGAAAGTAAACTCCATTTTCTTCTAGAAGTTTCTACTTCAATGGATTAAACTTAATATTGTGTAAAGAAAAGAGAATTATAATAATGATCCATATACATATACATAAATATCAGTGTATGTATTTAAGATATATTGAATATAAATAAATTAAGGGGCAACATGTATTTAAATTTTACATTTATTAAAGCCTTTTTTTAATTTTACTGAGGCTGCTGCATCAAATATTATCATATTATATCCTAAATTAGTTGAAGTGAATAGCCACTTAACAAACTGAGCAGGACACCTTGGCTTAATCAATTCCTTCCCTACTGATTTTTTCTTTGATCAAGCAGCCATACTCTCAGACAATATTGTTTAACTGTTTGTGTGTCTAAACACACTCATTGACGGGAAATGATGTTATAACTTAGGATATTAACAATAGCAATATATAACAACTGAGAGACTAAAAATAATAGAAAACTAAGATATTAATTAAAAATAAGTGATAAGATACTTGAAGAGAATATTAATTAAAAATAAGTGATAAGATACTTGAAGAGAATGTAGTTAGAAGTTTACAATTTCACACTTCAAGGTCCCTAGGATATCACATAATTTAATAAATTATATACTAATTTACTTGAATAATACATATTTTTAAATCATCAAATTTATTAATTCCCTAGTATAATAACAGTGATAATCATAATAATAGTTAACATTTATGTCAGTCACTGTTTAAATGCTATCTGGACTGTTGAAAGATTTTGACTCAAGTAGCGTTCAACCATTGTAACTACTCTTTGTAGGAGGTTTATTAACATTTCTACTTATAGTTTTGAAAATTAATATAAATAAAATTTAGTAAATTGTCAAGAACACATGACATAAGTGGATATGTATGGCTTGGAATCAAAAGAACATAGTTTGAAAGATAGAATATTTAATCTTTATATTAAAATGGAGAATGAGATACAGTTAAAATAAAATGTATAATTTATTTTATTTTGCTAAAAAACTAACATATCTTTTGTGCTCATCTACCACAAAATATATATTATTCTATTTTCATTATTGGCATCACATTGAAAAAAATGCTATGCTGAATCACTTTACAAAAAGTTCATTAAAATTATAGATCCAATCTTAATTAGAATTGTGGGAATCATTTTGAATATTTTCAGTCCATAGGTATAGTCAATCTTAGCTTTTAAATTGATGTATTATCATGTCTGCTCTTACTATTTATTCATTAAGACATTCTTCCATTCAACACTCATTATTTAATCATCAAATAATTACATGTACCAGGTACTATGCTGGGAACTGGGTGGATGAAAAAAATTAATGCCATATTATTTATTCTCAAATATTTCATTTTAGCCTAGGAAGTGAAATCAACAGATAAATTTACTTCTGTGAGGACAATGGATTTGCTTGTATGGGATTTAAGGGCAGCAAGAAAAAGGATACTTGATCAAGCCTGGAAATGTGGGGGAAGGGACTAAAACAACATCCTCCAGGACCTGGTGTTTGACCTGAGTCATAAAGGATAAACAAGAGTTAGCCAGGCCAAGTATGGTTGGAAAGAAGAAAGGCTGTCTGAGAAAAAGGGCTACAGAGGCACAAAAGCAAGGAAAGTAATTTGCTTGAAGTGGGTGATGTCAAGTAGAGATTATCAAGAGTAATAGTGGAGGTGTTAAGAGTCAACTTGAAAAATCATTTTAATTTACTAACCTTTTATTCTAAAGTCGAGAGGAAGTCATTGAACAGATTAGACATGGAAGTGACACAGGTTGAGTTGAAATTAAAAAGATTGACTTTGAAGGCTATGGGAAGAAAGGATCTAAGGAAGACACATTGTCAAAGCAGACAAACCAGTTAAGTGGCTTCTTACAAAAGTTTAAGAAGAACCTCTGAGGAAATAAACTAGGGTCGTGGTAGTAGGATTAGAAAATGATGAATAGATTAAAATAAAATAGAGGGTATGCTATTTAGAATTTTAGGATTGATTAGTCTGTGCTCCAGGGAAGGAGGGTAAAGTCATGACCCTCAGGCTATATAGCTTCAATGCCTGGATGGAAGATGTTAACACTAAGACACAAATTACACTAAAAGCAAGCTGAGAGAGGATGATGTGCTCAGATTTGAACACTGTGAGTTTGCTATGCCCAGACCTCAAATAAGTGGAAAATGCCAACAGGTGATTTGGTAGATGTGTTTGAAATAAAGGTAAAGGAATAAAGTTGGCAATAATAGATTTAGGCAATTAAGCATTCAAAGGCTGTTTAATATATGAGAGTGGAGGCAATTCCCCCCAGAAAAATATGAGAATTGAGATTAGTGTGTCAAGACTAGAATTCTGGATGCCAAAATGCAATGTCTTCAAAAATAATCTGATGGAGATCTTAGGGTAACTTAAATAAATATTTCAACTCAAAAATCTAGGTAATTTCATTGGGTTTGTGAATTTCATCATTCCATGAAAGTCACATTATGTCCAATTTCAAAATTGAATACAAGAGAAGTTCCCTCAAGATTTTAAAAGCCATTGTAACAGTCACTTACTAATTATTTCTGCCTATTGACTAATACAACTGGATTATTATATCAAAATTTTAGATTTTTATGTTCCTTTTTTTAAATAAGTTTTCTGACAAGTGTCTTTATTGAAATAGCTCCAATTTGTGTGTCTCTCATGGTAAATAGTTTGGATAACTGCATATGATTTATTCCCCCTTCTCTTCATTTTACTAATAAGAGATGCCCAAATTCTCTTAGATATCTACCACTGCCTAACATAGCTCACATAGCAGATGGGGCTTATTTAGCTTTTAGCTCCAACAGTCAGCTTGTATTTTAGGATTATACCAACCCCCTTGTTAATGAAGCAATTCAGACGAATGAGATTCTAGTTGTCTCTGGGCAATTTTTCCTTCTTTTTAAAAAAACCATCTGGAAGCTTCCCACTTTTTCTGTTTCTGGCAGAAAAATTATATTTTATGAGATATAAAACCTAGAAATCATGCAGGCATCTCCATTCCAGTTAAGCCTTAAAGAGCTCTTCAGGAATAGATAGCAGATAGAGTAACTAGAAGGTTCTACAGTGGCCCCTACCCCTAGGCCTTTAGTTACCAGATCAAGTAAAGCATAATATCATTTAACTACATCCAGGTTTTTTTTCTTTAAATATTTGTAGCTATAAGCATCTTTTATATGTATTTTCCTGATAATTTCCCCATGCTAATTTTAATACAATAGAATCTATTATAATTTAAATTGTCCATATCTTTGGAGAAAATAAAACCAAATACTTACATTTGATGTTGCATGTAACACACACACACACACACACACACACACACACACACACTCACACACTTACATTTGTTTTTTCATTGCTTTTTTTTTTAATCCTCACCCAAGGATATGTTTAGAGATAGGAAGAAAGAGAGAGATAGAGAAAGAGAGAGATATTTTGGTTTCATTTTTTCTTTGTGCTGTTCTGATCAGGAATTTTCAGCTACCTTGCCTTGCAAATTTCTGATTTGATCTTCTGCATCATCTAAGCTGCTGTTGATTCCCCTAATGTATTATTTATTTCAGTTATTGCATTCCTTATTTCTCACTGGTTCTTTTTTTATGTACTATCTCCATTTTTACATTTCCCATTTCTTTGTTAAAGTTCTCACTGAGTTCATCTACTCTTCCCCTAAGTTTCTTGAGCATCCTTATAACCAGTGTTTTGAACTCTGCATGTAGTAGATTGCTTGTCTCCATTTTGTTTAGTTGTTTTTGTAGAGTTTTGTTCTGTTCTTTCATTTGGAATATGTTTCTTTATTTCTGCATTTTGCCTACCTCCCTTTGTTTATTTCTATATATTAGATAGAGCTGTTACATCTCCCAGTCTTGGTAGAGTGGCCTTTTGCACTAGGTGTCATATGGCACAGTCTACCTGGTCACCTGATCTGGGTGCACCAGTTGTGTCCTTTGGTGGGTTGTGTGTGGCCTCCTGTTGTAGTTGAGCCTTAATTGCTGTTGGTATGTCAATGGGAGGGATTGACCCTCAGGCTTATTGGCTATGAGGAATGGCTGTAACTACAACAGAGGCGCTGTTGAGCAAGGGCTAACTCCATTGAACTGGATTCACTTTAGTGGGGCTCTGGTGCCTGCCAAACCTGCTGTTTGGGTGTGTTGTTTGTGGAGGTGGTTGAGTAGTGTTCTGGTGTGGTCTGAAGCTGGCCACTGAATGTGTTGGCTCTGGGGCCTTTTGGGAGGGACTCTGGGATAGGCCAAGGTTAGCAATGCCTGTACCCTGCTCAGGAACACCTGGTATGAGCTAGAAAGTGATCTTCATATAGTAGATCTTGTGCTGGTCTGGGAGCCATCTGGGAGAGGCTAAGCTGCAAACTGAGGCTAGCTGTAATTAGTTCCAGGCTTCCAGTGGCTTAACTAGAAATACAGGATGTTTTGAGGACAGACACTACTTGTTTGGGGCTTGTGAACATTTGAAGAATTTGGGGAAAGTCTACAGCATGATCTGAGACGGGCTATTTGTATAAAAAAGACACTGGAAGCAGCTCAGGGTGAGTCTAAAAGTTAGGTGGGGCAGGGTCTCAGGGAATCACCTGAGATTATTATCTCAGGGCTGGATAAACAATGTTAACCAGGTTGATAGAGACTCGGACTTTGTACCAGCTTCTGCCCAAATAATATCTGTCTGGCAGAAAGCTGCTTCTACAGCCCCAACCCTGAAGATATACCATTCAGTTCCTCCCCATGTGTCCCAGGCACCTTTTGAGCTGCTGCCCCTGCACTGGATCTTAGTGCCAGTGAGTCCCAGGAAGTCTGTGCATGGGCCCTTTAAGAGGAACATCTTGTACTCCAGAGGCCCTCTGTTTCACTCTGTCAAAATCCCCACTGTTTTTCACAGCCAGGAGTTATGGGGACTTCTCTTCCTGGCACTGACACCTTAGGTTGGGGAGCCTGGTGTGGGCCTGGGAGCCCCAGCTCCTTAGGGGGAACACTGATGTGGGTCCAGCTCGTTCTGAGCCTCCACCCCTCCTATCAGTCTCATGTGGGTTCTTCTGTATATCCTCAGTTGCAGGACTTTTCTTCAGCTAGACTTGGGGTTTTAAGTTATGATTGTTCTGTAGTTCAGTTGTAAGTTTGATATGATCATGGGCGGAAGTGAGCACAGCATTTACCTGCTTCTCCATGTTTACCGAAAGTCCTGTTTTCCAGTTGTCAATTTTGTGGTAATTTGTAATAGCAGGTAAAGAAAACTAATTCAATCATCTAAGCTTTTCTCCTTAAGATACCAAATAAGCTAATTTGGCTGAATTCTTTAAAGAACAAAAACAAAGTTATATGATAACTTTAAGGAACCCAATCTAATAAAGAGATACTGCAAAGGACAAATGCTTAGAGGCACTAGAGAAAGGTCACCAAGTCTATTACTTTATTTTTAAATTGCTTATTTTCTTGTAAGATCCATCATCTTATTCTAGAGATGCATTCCGTCTTTCTAAACCTTCTTTTCACAGTCCTTTCTTCTCTCACTCTTGACACTCTATCAAGGATTCACATTATTGAAAATATTGACCATAATGTCCCCACTAATTACTGAAGATAATCTGCCTGATGAAAACTTGGCCTTTATTGCATTTAATAGAACACAGAAGTTTTGCTTGGCTATCTTAGTGATTTTTACATTTTGTCCTATAGAAAAAATTAAAATGTCACTGACACATTCTTAGGATATTGAAAATTTACATTCTGAAAATCTGGCTCAAGGATAAGCACTTCTTATGTGAAGCACAAGTGATTTTGTAAAGAAACTCCTATCTTCCAATCATAGCAGAAATATGATAGTCCCCACCAACTAAACAAAACTGCTTTAAATTGTTGAACATATTGGTAGAATGGTCTAGTTTCCTTTTTGCAAAGAGATCCTTGGCTCACAAAGTTTGAAATAATTTATGTTAGCTTGATTTCCAGCACTCTCCAGTATATCTAGAAGAAACTTACATATTATTTGCTTTTCATTAGGCAATTATGTGTTTTTAACTTGCAAAAAATTAGTTTGTTAACTATGTAACGTCTTGTACTTACTGCATGGAAAATGCTCAATGGCTTTTAATTTCAAGAAAAAACAGTGGAGATCCACCTTCTACCAACACAAAGAGAGAGGAAATAAAAACAAAATTCCTCTTCCTTTCAATAGATTCCCTTAGTACAATAGTATAACTAAAGCCTAATTTACATCCATCTGACATCTTTGGACATCTTTCCCTTTGCGTTTTTGACTCCTGATCTATTGTGTTCTCTCCATTTTTGTGACTCACACCTTCAGGACCACAAACAAAATTGTACATAACAGTTTGAGGCAGCGTGGTGTCATGCTTAGAAGAGAGATGTTCGCTATATACAAAATTAGGTTTTGTTTCAAGTGTCTGACCTTGAGCAATTGAAAAAAAAAATCTATCTTTAAGCCTCAATTTCCTCATCTGTAAAACAGGGAAAATAGGTCCTATGTTTCCAGGTTATATGTATAGTAATTGTCTAGCACCAAGCAAGTGTTTCATAAATTGCAGCTGTTATTACTTAGCTAAGTAATAACAAATAGTTAGTTGTTACGTTTGTTTTGGATTAGAAATAACATGTTAGTTTTTCCCAACAAATTAATCATTTCTTTTTCAAAGCATGCATTGTATTTTCTGAGGGAATACATGAAAGCTAGTGTTTGCTTTAAAGATCTTTTCTTTCTTTAAAAAAAGCAAATGCATCTTTGAATATGCCGTGAAAACTGAAGAATGAATCTTACTATAAAATGTAACAAATTTTCTATTTTTGTAAAAAAAACTCTAGAGACAAACAGAAAGGACAGTAATAAGTGCCAGAGACACCATTTTAAAGATCATATTAGAAATATGTTTTAAATTGCCATAAACTTTAATTTTTTTTTTCCTAAGGTTGGAACGGGGAGGGTTTGTGTTAATTCAAAATGCAAGCACCATATTAATTGGTAGCTTCAGGTAGAAAAGAATTTAATAACTTATTCTATTTTCTTTAGAAACATTAAAAGTAAATTTTAAAATCACTTAAAGTAGCATCAGCAGTGAATTGCTTTATTACCAACTCCATTCCTCTCTCATTATCTTACTAAAGTCTGGATCTGCAATTTTACCTCTATCTGTACAAATAGTGACTTTACCATAATGGGTTGTTAATTTTAATTATATTTACCAGGCTACATTTTTCTGTCAAGAACTTATTCTGAACTCTTGTAGCAATCACAGAAAATTTTAATGGAATGTAGAAGAGCAGAGTTTGGCCCTTTGTGATTAGAGAGATTATAAATTAGTGGTTTTATTATAAAAAAAAGTGTTAGGTAAAATATTATTGGTTTAGACCAGTATATTTGTAAGACTTTATTTTTTGATAATTTCATGTCCAACTTTACAAGTTAAAAATTAAATTAAACAGTGCAAAAGCCCTAAAAGCAAAACTATTTTGTTTGGTCTTGAATTGTTATTCTGTCTGGCCATAGAAGACACATTAACCTCAAATGACAAAACTTTCATTTTTGTTATATGCAGCAATACATCCAGAATATTTATGAGTCCTAAGTATTAGATAAAATATATAAAACATGCAGATTATTTCCTTTAATTAACTTAGAGTCAAATGGGAAATATCCAGTAAAGGCAAATTATATTCTGAGTAGGCCATACATGTGGAGTGATTTTAGGGTCCTATGTGCAATCCAGAATACCCTGAAGACTTTCATTAATTGCTTAAAAATTCTCCCACAAAGATGTTTTCTGAGTATATGGAGTTATAAAAGCTTTATACATTAGAATATTATTTGCTATATAAATGTTTAGCAATGTTTAAATTATTTATCTCTAAACAAGTTTATCAGGTTGTTTTCAAGTGCCAGTAAGATGAAAGGGAATCTACTAGAGAGGACCCCACAGATGACTAAATAAGAATAGCATCCAAGTAAACATAATCAGGTCTAAATTTAGGCTGTACTTGCCAGAGATAAACACTCCTAAAAATCTTCCTCAGGATTACTCCTTTTCTTTCCTTCCTTCCTTCCTTCCTTCTTTCCTTCCTTCCTTCCTTCCTTCCTTCCTTCCTTCCTTCCTTCCTTCCTTCTTTTGTTGTTAATCCTCAACTGAGGATATTTTTCCATTGATTTTTAGAGAGAATGGAAGGAAGGGGAAGAGACACATCAATTGGTTGCTTTGAGCATGCACCCCTACCTTGCTTAGGATTGAGCCAGCAACAGAGGTATGTGCCCTTGACTGGTATTGAACTCAGGACTCTTCAGTCCGCAGGCTGATGTTCTATTCACTGAGCCAAACTGCCAGGGATGCTTTTCCTTACAAGGAGTAAAAGAGGGGAAAAGCAAAGATACTGAATTTTGTAGAAGATCCAATCAGCAAATAATTATGACCTCCAAAGATATGTAGTCCAAAAAAATTACATCAAATATTGGCTGAAATACTAAAAACAATATTAATTTCACAAGTATTTTACTTTAGAAGATTCTGATCTAAATAGATCATTATACTCCAAGAGAAAAAAGAAAATAAAGAAATTATTCCATTAATGCCAAAACAAAATTCTCTATATAGCAATTACATTGAGACAGAAATGATTACATTACTGAGAATATTTTTTCTGAATATATGTAGAATATATTTGTAAACTAACTTCATGAAAATATTATTCATTCACAATTTTTTAAAGAAAGCACTATGCATAAGATGAGATTAGTGTACAGAGAAGTACAAAAATATAATTTAACCAACAAGTACAGGGAAGCACTTGGAGAAAGCAGACAGGGATTGGCTAACAACATAGAGCACTGATGAAGTTGTGAAACATGAACCCATATACTAATCAAACTGGGGGGATGTCTCAGAGAGTTTCACATCCACAGGGTGGATGGAGCAAATGCAATTATTATAAAGCAAATGTTTCTATTCTCTTAGTGAGTTTTCTGGTTACAATCAGTGATTTATTTACAAGCTGAATTTAATCACTCTCATGTAAATTATCACTACTTGTACATATTTTAAAGGGGAAAATATATATTACTAGAAGCCTGGTGCACAAAATTTGTGCACAGGGGGTGTGTGTCTCTAAGCCCAGCCTGCACCCTCTCCAATCTGGGACCAGTCGGATGTCCGACTGCTCGTTTAGGCCCGATCCTACAAAAAGGACATCCCTCTCACAATCCAGGACTGCTGGCTCCCAACTGCTCGCCTGCCTGCCTTCCTGATTGCCCCTAACCACTTCTGCCTGCCAGCCTGATCACCCCCTAACCACTCCCCTGCCAGCCTGATTGATGCCTAACTGCTCCCCTGCCAGCCTGTTTGTCCCTAACTGCCCTCCCTTGCAGGCCTGGTCACTCCTAACTGCCCTCTCCTGCAGGCCTGGTCACCCCTAACTGCCCTCCCCTGCAGACCTGGTCCCCCCCAACTGCTCTCCCCTGAAGGTCTGGGTCCTCACCCAACTGCCCTTCCCTGCAGGCCAGTTGCCCCCAACTTCCCTCCTCTGCCGGCCTGCTCACCCCTAACTGCCCTCCCCTTCAGGCTTGATTGTCCCCAAATGCCCTCTCTTGCAGACCTGGTCCATCCCAACTGCCTTCCCCTGCTGGCCATCTTGTGTCCACATGGGGGCAGTCATCTTGTGTGTTGGAGTGATGGTCAATTTGCATATTATCCTTTTATTAGATAGGATTAGATAGGATAGAGGCCTGGTGCATGGGGGGGGACCAGCTGGTTTGCCCTAAAGGGTGTCCCTGATCAGGGTGGGGGTTCCCTTAGGGCATGGGGAGTCCTGGGCGAGGGGCCTGTGGTGGTTTGCAGGCCGGCCATGCCCCTGGAAACCCAAGGGGGGCCCTGGCATCTGGGATTTATTTATCATCTATAATTGAAACTTTGCAGTCTTGAGCAGAGCCAAGCCTCCTGTTCCCTCTGTGGCCACAGCCATTTTTGGGATTTATTTATTTTCTATAATTGAAACTTTGTAGCCTTGAGCGGAGGCCTGGGCCCGCCAGGGCAGGCAGAAAGCTTGGCTTCCTCCATTGCTGGGGGCAACCCAAGCCTCCTGCTCTCTCCATGGCAGCAGCCATCTTGGTTGGGTTAATTTGCATACTATCTCGTGATTGGCTGGTGGGTGTGGCTTGTGGGTGTAGCAGAGGTAGGTTCAATTTGCATACTACTCTTTTATTAGATAGGACTAGAGGACTGGTGCATGAAATTTGTGCACGGGGGTGTGGGGGTGTCCCTCAGCCCGGCCTGCAACGACGCCAGCATTCCTTGCCCCAGCCTCTGGCCAGAGGCCCCTCCCTTCCCTCCACACAACCTCCAGGAATCTTCCTGGGGCCTCCTCAGGACCCTGGCCCACGATGCCTGGCAGCTCGGGTACTAGGGGGCTCGGGCTCCCAGGTGCCACTTCCCCACCGGCACCGATCGCATCAGCTGCTGCCGGAGCCACGCTTCAGGAGCCACCCCCTCAGATCGTACTACTTGTGCATGCGGGGGGAGGGGAGGCAGCCACGGCAGCAGTGCTTTGATGTCTGTAGCATGCCCACCGGAACTCCCCACTGCAGCGCCACACTGGTCACGTCCGCACTGCAGGCAGAGGGCTTCCAGTCTGCAACTGGGGCTGCTGGGCTGTGATTGGGGGCTGCAGGCAGAGGACCCCAGCACCCATAGGGCTGTCAGCATCAGGAACTGGGAAGATCCATTTTTCTGGCTCCATCAGGGTCAGGAAGTGGGAAGATCCATTTTTCTGGGTCCTCCCCCAACTCAGTGTGGCCAGGGCGGGGCACTGGGCTGGAGTCACCATGAGCCCAGCGTCTCTCCCCCTGGCCTTTGGCCAGAGGCCCATCCCTCCACATGGCCGGGGCATGGACGCTAGGCTTGTGTTGCTGGGGCGATGCCGCCAGCATATGCATTAGCCACTATGGGCACTGCCATCTTTGTTGTGGAGTGACAGTTAATTTGCATATTATGCTTTTATTAGATAGGATTGCTATCGAAAACAGCTTAAGGGTAATGTTTATTATGGGCACAGATTACAAAGATAATTTTATTTGTGGTGTGGGCTAAAGACAAAACATTAAGAAAGAATTTCAACCTCTCCATATGATCCTGTACTTAAAGAATTATATTGTCCCAACTGTCAATGGTGTGCTGTCCAGAGAGAGGACAGGAACCTAAAGAAGACAAAGGCCGATAGCATTGCCACTACAGAATGCCATGGAAGCCTTAATAAAAAGGGGAGGTCATGCTTAAATATCAATAAATTGTATCTAGACAGCACCCTATGTGAGAGGTTAAGTTCAAAGAGCAAAACTTGTGTGAAAATCTTCAAATAAGTCACAATTTCTCAGCTATCCTTGTATTTTATATAATTTATGTGGACTGCAGAATCTTTAACTCTATTTCCAGTTGAAAAAATATTTTAAAAATAGTTTTACATATTAGTCAAGGTAGAAGTCAGAGCTTGAGACAAGATTTCCTCATTTGTAGCGCCAGTGTTCTTACAGTCTTGAAACCTATGGATCTCACTGTGAGGGTCCTGAATTAGTTATCCCAAACTGTGCCTTTGGGGTATGCAGATTGTTTTGAGCTAAAGGCAATTTTGCCCTCAGGCTCAAAAGAAACTTCTTTCCCTCCTTTTAATTACCTAGAAGAACTTGAATTAAGGTCCTTGCCCATAACAAGAGATTAGTAACTAAAACCTTTTGACCCACTTACATGGCAGAGCAAACTTTTACTTACTGAACATCTGCTCTTATCATCCTGCAGTGGCCTTTTGAAACCTCCAAAGCACATTACCTCATCCCTAACTCAGGATGTGTTATACACCCACGTTTCCTTCTACCTCTGAGCCCCTCTTGCATGTGAGATCTGTGACTCATGTATGCAGCATTCCCATACTTATGTATGTATTAAATGTGGTTACTTTTCCTGCTAATGTCTCATGTCTATATGATTATTAGGCCAACCAGAAGAATCTTAAAGGTAGAGGAAAGTTTGTTTCTCCCCCACATAACAAAGACATAAACACATGTGAGCTGTAATATTGTAGGATAAAACAACATTTTTTATTATTCAATACTTACTAGGGAAACATGGTTTTGTTTGCTTAACATACATTTGCCTTTCCAATATTGGTTCCCACTAGACAGTTTTAAATAAATAATTAAAAAACTATTTATCTGCTCCCTGTTCATTCTGATAATGATTTAGTTGGAAAGAAATACATTTATTGTCCCTGTGTTCCAATTATCTTGAATTCACAATACAGTGAATTGAATGGTTAATCAAACACTGAAATCTTCAGCTTATATGATTCAAAGAAAAACTAAAAGCAAACGCATTCTAAAAATGATATCCTTTTCTTGATGGATATCTTAAATTATGAAGCTTGAAGCATTTTTTCACAGCAATCGTCAAAACACTCTTTCACCTCCCCCACGATCGCCTCCTTATAAACCGTTAAAATAACACTGTCTACAATTATAGCATCATTTGTTATGCATGATATAATAGACTGCAAATATCAAGAGGTATTATCATTACTTTTGTCCTTTGTTCTTTCAGGCCGGAATATTGCATACTTCTTTACTTTGACATTTATTGCTTTTAGATTGGTAATAGAATGGTTTGTGTTGCTCATTATCTTGAATGATGATAATATTAGAGGCTGGGGAGTCTATGTAATCTGTTAAGCAAAGTAAAGACTTGGTATAATTTAGCAAAGGTTATTACTGGACAATTACCCAGAATACAGTTCAAGTCTAATAAAGTTTAGTCATATCCAGTCTTAAATAGAACATTTACTATGGTTTCTAGGAAGTTGGATCAGGTCGTATTCATATATACTTGGTTCCTGCTACTTTCCACAAGTTCACCCTGACTGTTTCATAGGTAAAAATTACAGTGACATAATTTGCCTGTAATAGTGAAGAAAATAAAATGCAAACTTATTAGGTTTTAAATGATCAAGTTTTATGTTATTGGGTAAGACATGTATGTATAAGCAAATTTTAGTCATTTCCAGTACTAGAAACTAATGTGCTACACTCCCTCCTGACATATACATCAATCTCTGTGAGGCATCTCCAAGTTCTTCATAGCTATAACTGGATATTCCACAAAGCGAAATGAAAAAGAAAATGCTTCAGCCAGAAAGAAAGGCAATTTTTCCACAGGGACCCCAACTGGTCATGTCTGCAAACATAAGTATTTTTCTATATAGAATTGACAAATAATATAGGGAAAGAAATAAGGGCTAAATCTCTAACGCCAAAGTAAAATGATCAAGAATGTCAAAATTTTAAAGTGCAGGTCAAATTATATGTGAAACTGTTTTATTAAGTATTATTTGTGTTTAAAAAGCAAATTTTGAACAGCTGAGCTGGTGATTTTCTTGTCTTAAGCAATGCTATAACAATTGAAATTTAACGTTGCAAAACCCTATGTATGGGAGATTTTGTGCAATAGTAGCAGGACTTAATTTCTATTGAGCAAAAATATTTAAGACACACTAAAGGAAGAAGCATATTGATTCAAGTTAAGTCACATGCCATCTGGATCACTACATCTTGTTCAGTGTGCATTCAACCAATGTAAATAGGAAACATTTTTCAGGGCATGACTCCATAACAGATGTCTTGTGAGGCATCACATTAATGGAAACTGCGCTGGAAATTGCACTGTATGATATATCTTGGGGTAGGTTAGGTACCTAAGGTAAAAGTAGAATAAGCCAATATTACAGCAACCATTCAGGCATTCATCAAAATATCCATCAAACAAATATTAATGGAACAAAAATGTTGACCTAAATAAACATGAATCATAGATAATGTACTTTAATTATTCAGACTTGTAAAAGTACATGCCAAGTAGTTTAGTCACAGATCCAAAAATTTTAAATTGTTTCATTATCTATTGCAACACAATAAATCATCCTAAAATTTCACTTAAAACAACACATATTTATGGTCTCACTATTTCTGTGTCAGAAATCTGGGCACAGTTTATCCTGGCCCTCTCCTACATGATCTCTCGTAAGGCTGCAGGTTAGAGGTTATTGAGGTCTGGGGAATGACCTTTCAGTCTCACTTTGTTGTTGGCAGGATTCAGTTTTGTGATAATTTTTGGACTGAGGGCCTCCGTTTCTTACTAGCTGTTGGCTAAAGACTTCTCTGATTTCTTGCCATGTAGAATCCTCAAAGGTTTCATTTTATCAAAGCCAATGATAAGTGGTTCGGGAGAGATTACTTTCCAGGCAAAAATAATTTTGTGTAACTTAATCATAGTTTCATCCTCAATGTTGCATACTCTGTTGTTTAAAAGCAAGTTATGCAAAAGAAGATATTCCTAAGGCTGTTAATAGGAGGTGAAGGTCATTTAAGGCCATCTTAGAAACAGCCTGCCACAATGCTTAGAGCAATATGTGAAAAATATTTTCTCCCCATAATGATGAATTATACTTCTATTAATTCTTGGAAAGAATTTTTCTACTTAATAATTGCTTATGTGTCAATCACTACACTAAACACATTGTCAAACTCATAAAATTTACTCTGAAAAAACAATGTATTTGGGTTTCATTCTCCCATTTTATAGGTAAGAAAAATTTAAAAAGGTATGGTTAGCAATTTGTCCAAGGACATGCATCCCATGAATGACACATTCAATATCAAATCCAGATAATTACTACACAAGCAATGGTAGTACCACTACATTTATGAAGGAGGTTGCATTTGAACTGTGATGTCACACTTTGCAATGATAGAAAAACAAGCAGAGAGGAAAATAAAATTAAAGGCACAAAGTGAGAGAAGAATGCTCTTCTTCTGAATTAGACCTTAAAATGTGGTATTAAAATGAACCTGGAGAAAATTAAACAAATGCAAAATTTTTAATGAGGAGGCTTAGAATGGTTAAAATTTCTGATTGGAGTTAGACAAAATTTAAATTCTTGGCTCTTTTTAGCTGTATGACCTTTGGCAAATTATGCATATTGGTAGCAATAACACTCAACCCATAGGATTGCTCTATTGCTTTGAGCTAATGTATGTATAACTTCTTTGACAAAATCCTTTGATAATAGCATACAATAAATAGAACCTAGTAATATTATTGGGTTTTTTTGCAACAGAATTTGAAAGACTGTACATGCAGAAAATAAAATTAGAGAAGAATCAAAGTCTATTTGCATGAAAATATAAATCATAAATGAGAAAAAATGTACAGTATATGTGATCTAATAATTATAAATTAACACAACAATATAACTTTATTTTTAATAATTGCATTGGCTAAAAATAAAGTAGTTTATTCTAGTAATGGGACATTGAGAAAAATACTCTCATCCAATATTTTAGAATAATTATTTACATACAGAATGCAGTCAAATTTATTTATTTTATATTTTATAATGGAAATGTCACACATTTGCAAAAGTAGAAAGAATGTATAATGAATCCAATATACTCATCTTTAACAATTAATAATTTATGACCAAATTGTTACAACTTAACTCGCAATATATATGATTATTTCAAAGCAAATTTCAGATTTCATCCACAAATTAATTATAAAGACCAAAAATAATTTAAAGTAATTTCTTTATATAATTAAATATCTAGGTTGTGTTCAGATTTCCCCATTTTCTTCATAGTTACTTTATATTTTTAAAGAGTAATCCATATTATGGCATAACAAATATGAGGAATCATTCAGTTAATGGACATTTGAATTGTTTCCAATTGTGAGGAGGGCTAAAATATACCAAGTAACTATGAGCATTCATGTACAAGCACTTTGGTGGGTTTAGATTTTCATTTTTCTTGAATAAATAACTGAAAGTGGGGTAGCTGAATTATATGGAAAGTGTATTTTTAACTTTAAACAAAACTGCCAAACTATTTTCCAAAATTACTGACTCATTTTGTATTCCCTTCCAAAATATATTCAAGTTCCAGTTCTACATTTTTTCTAACATTTGATATTTTCAGTCATTTTAATTTTATTCATTTTATTTTCTAATGAGTGATTACATTGAACATGTTTCATATGATTATGTAACACTTGTGTAACTTCTTTCTTGAAGTACATGTACAATCACTTTTTGCCCATGTTAATTGAGTGTTTTGTTTTCTTACTATTGAGTTATACAAATTCTACATATTTTATGAATGTAAATTCATAAAATGTACTTGAAATTATTTTCCAGTCTTTTTCTTTATTATTTTCTTGATGTTGTCCTTCAAAGAGCCAATTTTTAAAATTTTGATTAAGTCCAATTTACCAATTTTTTCTTCTATGATTTTAAATTTATGTGCTCTACCTATGAAAATTTTGTTTAACCCAAGGTTACAGACTTTTTCCCCTATATTTTTTTCTAGTATTTTTGGTTTTACCTTATGCAATTAGGTAAATGATGATTTTCAAGTTAATGTATACAGTGTACATAATAATGTATGTGTATATATTTGTATATAGTGTAACTTAAGGATCAATGTTCATTTCCTTTTCCCATCTGAATATTTAATTGTTCTAATGCTGTTATTGAAAAGTCCACCCTTTTTCTTTTATATATCTAAGAATTTTGTCAAAAGTCAATTGAAAATATATATGTGTCATACTTCTGGGCTCTTATTCTGTTCAAGTGGTCTGTATGTCCATGCATATAGACCAATTCCATATTCTTTGTTATTGCATATTTAACCAAAACTTTATAGGAGGTAAACTAGAGTAACTTGTTTTAATGCCTGGATGATTTATAGTGATGTCCCTCTTTTCTTCCTGATATTGGTAACTTTTGTCTTTTTCTCCCCCTCCCCATTCATATGGCTAGATCATTATCTGGTTTGAAAACTGTGATATAAACTTATAGAAATAAAATGTTATTTCTTCCAAATTCATATTGGTGTATATACCAAGAATTTCATATTGCATAACCTTTGCCTAGAATAATTGAAGAAGAATGGAAACCAAGTGGATTCCAGGTGTGAGAAAATTTGTTTTAGATAATCTCATTGCATTTAAAATTCAAAAGAATGAAAGAAGGAGGGTAAAGAAATAGAGACATATATTAGTTTTTTATCACTACATATCAAATTACCACTATCATAGTGTCTTGAAAATGGACTTAAGCATCGGCAGATTTCATGGTCCAAGGGGTGTCATGGAACCAATCCACTGCAAATACTAAGGGACAACTGTATTTGGAATATTATTCAGCCTTAAAAAGGAAAGAAATTCTGACATTTGCTACAAAATGGATAAACCTCAAAGGCATACTGTTAAGTGAAATATGCCAGTTACAAAAAAAAATATGAAACCACTTATATGAGGTACTTAGGGTAGTCAAAATCATAGAGACAGAAAGTGGAATGGTGGTTTCCAGGAATGGGAAATAGCAACTTAATTGTTTAATGGATTTAAAGTTCATTTTTACAAGATGAAAAGATTTCTAGAGGTGAATGGCAGTGATGACTGCACAATAATATGAAGGTACTTAAGTCAGTAAATTTTATATGGCATATTACTACAATACAAAAAAAGAAAAACAACAAAAAACACATAAGGAGAAATAAAGACTTTTCCAGATTAAATATATGTTCAGGGAGTTCATCACTACCAAGTAGCAAGAAATGCTAAAGGGCATCCTGGTAGTTGAGATGAAATGATTCTAGACATTAACACCAAAGTATGTTGAAATACAGCAGGCAGGTAAAGCTAAATATGTAGACAAATGCAGAATATTGTAACATGTTAAAAACAAACAAACAACAACCAACAACCTATCTTTACAGTTCAGGGAACCAGAAAAAAAATAGCCCCAAATTAGCAGAAGAAAGAAAATAATAAAAGATTAGAGCAGAAATAAAGAAATAGATAATACAAACACAATAGGGGAAAAAGCAAAGCTAAGAGTTTTTTTTTAAATTAACTAAATTAACAAATCCTTAGATTAAGAAAAAAAGAGAGAAGATTTAAATAGCTCACCTTAGAAATAAGAGAGACATTACAACTGATGTCACATTTCCCCCCACATAGTTTCCCTGACCATTTATTAATATCTTTTTTTAGTAGCCATGTGGTATTTGTTTCAAAACCTTAATTTCCACTTCAGATTTCTTGTGCTTTTAATGCATGTCTATTTGCATAATTTAAGGTGCCCACAGGAATAAAATAGACCACCTTCTGATGTTATCTTTCACCTTCAAATCTGAACACATTTCTATACTCTCAAATATTAGTGAGTGGTAAAACATTAATGACTATTTTTCTAGTATTTTCTTAACTCCAACATATAAACTCACACGAGGTACTATTCTTTCTGTTTTCTAAGTATCTCTCTTATATGACTACTTTCAGGCCACCATCATCAGGCCACAATCATCTCTCTCCTGAATTAAAGAAGCCTCCATACTTTTCTTATTGCTTCCATAGATCCATTCTCTATGCTACAGCCAGAATGGTTATTCTCAAGAGACTCTATGCTCATGTATTTCAACTACTTAACACCTAAGTGGTTTTGCATTGCCCTTAACAGAAAGTCCACTCTTTGAAGTGCCTTATAAGCCCTTTGTGAGAGAGTCCTGTTAGCAGCATTCTCTTTCAATCATTCCTCTACATTCTTTATTTCTTCCAGCCCATTTCTCTCCACGATCCAAACAATAGAATTGTTGCATATATCATTAATGTTTATTCCTGCTGCCTTTTCATATACAATTATTCCAGTCATGACCCTGTATAGGCCCAACTCTACCTACTCTGATTAATTCATAAAGTTAGCAGAAATTTTAGAACATAAAATTTTAGAAACTAAGTAATTAAATTTGGATAATTAAATAAAATATGTGCATTTAAATATTTAAGGAAAAACTAATATTTATTTCATTATGTTTATACAATTTTTAAAATAAGTTTTTGTAAATTTGAAAGTGTTATCAATGACATAAAGTTAACAAAAACATACTGAAAATTTTATATTCCATTCAAACATAATTTGATGCTATTTATTTAGAATTTCTCTGAGTTGTATATTAAATATCATTGAATAAAATACATGATAAATTTTATAAAAATTATTATTGATAAAATCAATAAATTTGCTCCCTTTTCCTTTTCCTTATATGTGTTTTTTCAAAGTGGTTTATAACTTGCTGACACAGACAGTTTCTCTAGAGGACTTTTATTATAATGTATAGAACTTTTCACATGAGTAATAATAGGAGGATTCATGTGGATTGTTGTGAGGAGAAAAGGGAATGATCATTTCTGAATTAATATGCCATATATTTTTGTATAATGTAAATAAAAATAAATTTTGTATAATAAAATATATAATTATATTGGATTGTTCTATGCTATCTAGTTTTATAGAAAATATTTGGAATAAACACAATTATAAAATCTAAATGTCAGTATAATAATTGTTTGGTTAGCTTGCTTATAGCTATCAATTGATATATGAGTTTCACATAACCAGTGAAATGGTTATATTTTTATTTCTTTATATTTAGTAGAGAAGAATATTTCTTACTCAAGAATAGACTGTTTCAGCACTTAGAAAACATTTTATTATTAGACATGTAATAAGTGTTTTGATTATAAGTCCAACAATAAATGCAGTATTAATATAATTCTTACAGTATTAAAAAAAGAATGTTTGCAAATGTTAAACCTCAGATAAGCAAAGATATGGAATGGTGAGGACACTGAACAAGTAGCCAGTGATATTTATTTATTTATTTATTTATTTATTTATTATTATTATTTTAAAAATATATTTTTATTGATTTCAGAGAGGAAGAAAGAGGGAGAGAAAGATAGAAACATCAGTGATGAGAGAGAATCATTGATCGGCTGCTTTCTGCACACACCACCAATTGGGGATCAAGCCCGCAACTCAGGCATGTGCCCTTGACCGGAATCGAACCTGGGACCCTTCAGTCCACAACAGCCAGTGATTTTAGAAGAATATGCAGGCAAGCTGGATCATTTAGATAAACATTTCCTTACTTTCTGCCCCTCTCCATTCTTATTTTATTTTCAGAAGCAAAAGTGATTTTTTCATTTTGTTTGAATCAACCATGTAATTGTTGGCGTCCCTCCATTCCATTTTTGCTTTTCTTTTGACCCATATGGACAAATGATCACATGTAGTTTCAGTTGATCTGAACACAATTATGAAGGTTGCCCTTCCCAAATATTGCTGTCACTTGGAACACAGTTTATCAGCAGGGAATCAGCTCAGTCTGTATTGATTACAACTTAATGTCAATATGACCCTGCTTTTTGTTATCTAACTGCAAAATTTTTCATATGCCAGAGAAATATAAAGGAGTGCATACAAACTATTAATTTTTATAAGATGACACTATTATCCTACACATTCTCTTATAAAATGATTTCTCAATTTATCCAATGAAAGAAGAGCCTAAACTGCCAAATAAATATATTTTTGTTCAGAGATATCTTTGTACTAAGTTGATTAAGATTCAGAAATCTTATATAATTGGGATATAATTTTAACCCCAAAGTATTGCTTTCATTTTAGAAACCCTATAGAAAAATTATATCACCTCAAGCTTTATTAAAAAAGAAAAAATCTGAAAAAAATCCACTTACAGTGAATTTCCCTTTCTGAAATAAAATTGTTTTATTCTTCTATTGTTTGGTAGCTCCATCATTGGTAGATAAAATGTTCATAGTACTTATATTACCCATAACTGTACTATTTCAAGTGAAAGTAAAATGAATTTTATGTTGTCATTTGTTTGTTCACATTCCACAACCTTGATTTCTCTTCAAAGAGAGATGAAGCTGTCGCTGGAGCTAAGGATTTTCAAAACCTGGAGCAAGTTATACTGCCAGTGAGCAGGAAGTTTATAGAACTTCTGTCTATTATACTGACAGATCCTCACTAGCCTAAGCAGCATTTCTCTTTAGGGCAGCCTAAAATTTACAGTTCTATCATGAGGTAGAATATGAAGGTGTTCCCATATGACTTTCCTTTCTCACTATAGTCATATATAACTTCATCATTATTTTTTGGCTCAGCCATCCTAACCACCGAGAACATTAGCACCACAAAAAAGGTTGGTAGCAGAGTAGTTTATTGGTTCAAACTATTTGACAGGCCAAAGTGAATTAATATTTTGAAAAAGAAAATTCAATCTTTTACAAATAAACTGCAATCAAGCTCTCTGCTTGTGATCATAGAAGTTCACTTAGATTAAAACAAAACATATCTTCAAACTGAGGAAACTTCTGGGCTGTCATTTTAGCGAAATGACTATGGGCCTCTCTTCAATCAAACACGTAATAGTATTTTCCCATCATGGCATGGATATATGATGATATTTTAGAAGAAACTATTATTTTTATCTCTTAAAGAACAATGTATTTTTCTCTTATATTGACTTCAGATCATGGAAAGAAAGGCAAAAAATATTTGTCTCTACAAAATAAGTGATTTAAACATTTTGTCTTTAAGTTTTCTGTCATACTTTTTGGAAAATTAAGAGGTTAATGTTACCTAACTTACTTAACCCTTCTAGGCTATTATGGGAAAATAGAAAAATGGCATGAAAGTATATATATAATAGAAGTGAATACGGTAAATCTTCACTTAACATATTGATTAAAGTCATTGAGAAATTCTGTGACTTTAAGTTAAATGACATATGATGAAACCAATTTTACCATAATCTAATTGATATAAATGAGTATATTCCTATAATAGCTAATCAATGTTATACAAGACAACATTGAACAGAATGATGTTATTCGAGGATCTGCTGTAATTTAAAATACAAGATGGGGTACTAAGGTAGCTATGATTATTTAAAATAATTGTTGATGACTCATGAATCAAATCCTATTTTTAGAAAATATATCTTTACATAGTAAGAATTTGCTGCTCTAACTTGATAGATACTAAAATATTATTTTTTTTCTGCCAAGTCATTGTCATCCAACCAAGATTGCCTTTGTGTTCTCAGTTTGACTAAATTACTTCCCCCCCCCCATCCCTTAACTCTATGGCCCTGATCTACTTTTTCTTAGAGGGCCTACTTGAATAAACTTGTAAATTCTTTCTCTATTTCTTTGAGATGTAAATATTTAAAATATTACTGCCAGTTTTGTAATCTAAAAATGTCTTCCTTGAGAATCTGAGTCATCTCTTTGAAATGCAAACATCAAGGAAGATAACACCCTTACACAGAATTTTCTGTGGGACAGTCAGGGCCTTCTCCAAGTTATAAAAGTACCCCCTGTCATAAAGATAGCTGAATGTTTAGTAATGCTACCAATTAATAAACACAGATGGCTTATGCTCTTGTCCCTGCTCTTAAAACCTCTCAAGATTTTTTTGTTCCAGTTGAGTTGAGCTCAGATTACATTCTGGCCTCTATCCCCTATTGCTATGGCCTTGAATAAAGTCTTCCTTGCTTGTTTCACTCTTTCCAGGGCAGCTTTTTGTTTTGATTCACACCTCAAGTGCTTTACCAATGAGTGTGTCACATCTAGGTTAATGTGGTCTTTGGTGTGTAGATCAATGTGGCTGACTCTACCAGTGAGAACAAAGGGAGATAACTAAACTTCACTCATTACCCCATGCGATGAATGGAAAAATCCAGACTGGTGATGTGTCTGGCTTATTTGGACTTTGCCAATGAATAAATATTCATAACACTGTTTAAAGATTTTATGGTTTTTTTTTCTTAATACATTGTAGTTATTATAAAAATGAGAATTTTTAAAAATCTCATACAGACTTCCTTTTTTATTCCTATATTTAAAATTTAAGCTTATGGTTTATGGGTTATGAATGAACTCATTAATTAAGGTCTTTGTCACATGTAATTAGTTGTAACCAATATCTCCTTAGATTTTTTCAGCCTTTTAGTAAATATAATATTCTTAAATTCTACTTCCATGTTGAATCTGAAAAGATACTAATGATCAACAAATTATGGCTCTTGTTTTACAGAGATGGAATGCAAAGCCTGTAAAAATTAGATGACTCATTTATGCTTGCATAATTATATGCAGAGCTGAGCTTGAGGCTATTTTTTTTTTTTTAATTCTTAGGCCAATGGAGATAATTCATGGACTCAAATGTTATCAATTGACTAATGTAGTTGATTACTTAGTTCAGAAAGTCACCAGAGTGATTGTTTAAAGAACTAAATACTTATTTATATTTAATTTACTCTCTTCCAATATATATTGGTAACAGCTAATGCTAATGCTACTGCTAAAAAGGTGTGTGTAGGCCAACAAATGTTAGACACAGATTATTTATGAAACTGTCCATTTCTAGAATTAAATTCTTAGGCCCCTTTTTTTGTATAAGTCTTATGATGGCTATTTACACCTTGCTTAAAGCTTTTTAGTTATCCTTTAGACCTAGTCACTCAAGGACCTATTAATGTGATGACTTGATCTATTACAATAATTCACATTTCGGTAGAATTTATGTTCTTAAAGTAGGTTAAGAAGTTTTTTGGGAGGATACATTCTTGTGGGCCTTCAGAGCTCACTACATCTATTGCTATTTAGTCTAAGAAAGTGAAGAGCTAGTACTTAGAATTCATGTCACTTTAAGTTATGGTTTATGGGTTATGAATGAACTCATTAATTAAGGTCTTTGTCACATGTAATTAGTTGTAACCAATATCTCCTTAGATTTTTTCAGCCTTTTAGTAAATATAATATTCTTAAATTCTACTTCCATGTTGAATCTGAAAAGATACTAATGATCAATATCTTTAATTTTAAGATGTTTATTTTAAATGCAAATTAAAACCACAATGAGATCACCTCACACCTTTCAGAATGGCTACCATCAATAAATAAATACAGGCAGTCCTCGGGTTACATCGGACTCGACGTACATCGTTTCATGGTTAAATCGCCATCTCCCATTTATTTATATATAAAAAAAAAGTTCTGTCATTTTGATGTATGTACATATGTGCTTTATGTTTTTTATTATTTACTGTATTTACCACAAGTAAAGGTCAGGAATTGTTATCTTTCTTTGAATTTTTAAAAAATATATTTTATTGATTTTTTACAGAGAGGAAGGGAAAGGGATAGAGAGTTAGAAACATCGATGAGAGAGAAATATCCATCAGCTGCCTCCTGCACACCTCCTACAGGGGATGTGCCTGCAACCAAGGTACATGCCCTTGACCAGAATCAAACCTGGGACCCTTCAGTCCGCAGGCCGACGCTCTATCCACTGAGCCAAACTGGTCAGGGCTTAATTTCTTTTTACTGTTTCACTTCATTACTGCTATGTATGTGCTCCATGTGAGTGATGTAGGTGCTTATGTAGGTGGGTTCTGACTTACAGCTAAAATCGCATTACATAGAGTTGTAGGAACGGATCTCCGACATAACCCGAGGACCTACTGTAAACAGCAAGGGTTGGTGAGGATGTGGAGAAAAAGGAACCCTCCTGCACTGTTGGTGGGAATGCAGACTAGTGCAGCCACTATGGAAAGCAGTATGGAGTTAGCTCAAAACATTAAAAATAGAACTGCCTTACATGATATTCCTCTACTATCCCCTCCTTTTTTGATTTAAATGTTAGGAGGATTTTGAAAATGTTATAATGTAGTCTTGATGGCTTTTAAATTTTAATTATTTGCACTATAATATTACTGTTTTAGGTTCATTACATGGTGCACAATTTTATCATGAGATGAAGTACCAATAAAAATTTTAGTTAACACTTTAGGAACACTTTCTTGTCCAGTAGAATTAATTTTTCTAGAATATTCGCTTGTTTCAACTAGCCAATTTAAATTTGCCTGAAAACTTGACTACTATTTTACTATCAAATTTATTACTCTAACAACTATCTTATTTTACCCTGTAAATATTGGTGGAAGGGATTATTTGCCTTCTTGAGTGGGTCCTGAGCATACCTGGTGGTAGGCTGGATTTAGATATCATAAACCCACTTCCCCACACCATGGGTACAAGACAACTCAAACAATTCTTGTTGGAGTGAGAGGGCAGCTGCTGTCAGCCAAGTCTCTGTTGGTCACCTGGGTCCTGATCTGAGCTGGGCATGGGAAGCACGAAGCAGCCATGGGGGCAGGAGACCTCCCTCAGAAGGGGCTAGGATTCAGGCCCCTGCAATGTTGGGGGGGTGATTACATCTAGAAAATTAATACTTTAGAAAATTAATTGTAAGGCTAAAAGCAAGACACCCATGAAAAACACACAAGGTGACAAAACAAGCCAGAGGAATATCATTTGGGCAAAAAATGAAAAAGGATCCCCAGTCAAATTTATAGAAAATATTCCTTTATTAACTTTTGGTCGAGAATATGTTTGTATATTTTCAGAAAACAACTCCGAGACCATGTGGATTTCAGCAACAGAGAGGAATCGACAGGACTACTCCAGCCATGAAGACAGAAGAGAAACAGTCCAGAGATGGAAGACACTGATGTGGCCTTCCCATACTAGCAGTTAGCAGCTGTGTATCACTGCAGGTTGCCCAGGACCAAACCAGACAGAGTCGGACCTGCATTACCACCATTTGTCCACCATCCAGAATTGAAATGTCAGTGCTGACATGTACACATAAGGAACTGTTGGGCATTGAAATTGGGTCTCAAAAGAACTGTTGGCCCAGAAAGAAACTCACTCACTACACACTGATTCATTTGCCTGTCACCATAACCATTATTGCTTGTCTCATTTTCGGTTCTTATAAGTATATTTCTAATAGCACATGATCTCACTCATCTAGGGGAAATAATGAACAACATAGACTGATGAACAAGAACAGACCCAGAAACAAGGAGGCATGGATCAGACTGTCGGGCCTCAGGGGGAGGGTAGGGAAGGGTGGGGGTAAAAGGGAGAGATCAACCAAAGGACTTGTGTGCAAGCATATGAACCTAACCAGTGGTTAAGGACAACAGGGGGGTGGGGGCATGTGTGGGGAGGGGTGAGGGATGGGAATGGGGGGATGAGGACAAATATGTGATACCTTAATCAATAAAGAAATTAAAAAAAAATAGAACTGCCTTTTGACCCAGTAATCCCTTTACTGGGTATATATCCAAAGAACACAAAGCAAATATTTGTAAAGATATTTGCACTCCTGTGTTTATTTCAGCATTATTTACAATAGCCAAGATATGGAAGCAACCGCAGTGCCCATTAATAGGCAAGTGGATAAAGAAGAGGTGGGACATACTAGTATATACAATGGGGTATTACTTGGTCATAAAAAAAGAATAAAATCTTGCCTGGCTGGTGTTGCTCAGTGGTTGGGCATTGACTTATGAACCAGGATATCATAGTTCAATTCCTAGTCAGGGCACAAGCCTGATTTTTGGGCTCAATCCCCAGTAGGGGGCATGCAGGAAGCATACAATCAATGATTCTCTATCATCATTGATGCTACTATCTCTCCCTCCCTCTCCCTTCCTCTCTGAAATCTACAAAAATATTATATTTAAAAAAATGTTATCAATACTATATTTCACAAAACTAGAACAAATATTTCAATAACTTATATGGAAATACAAAATACCCAGAAAAGCAACAGCGATTCTTGAGAAACAAGAACAAAATTGGAGGAATCAAACTACCTAATATCAAACTATACTACAAGGCCATAGTTATCAAAACAGCATGGAACTGGCATAAAAACAGATCAATAGAGCAGAATCGAGAGCCTAGAAATAGACCCACAATTTTATAGTCAATATACTTGACAAAGGAGACAAAAATGTACAATGGGTTAATGATAGTCTATTCAATAAATGGGGTTGGGAAAATTGGACAGATATATGCAAAAAAAAAAAAAAAAAAGAAAGAAACTAGACCACCTTCTTATACCACACACACAAAAATTGTTTATCTAAGATCAACAAACTATGGTCCCTAGATGGAAACCAATACACTCTATTTGGGCACACTGCCTGAATTATTTACTATTTGGCCCTGCATGGAAAAAGTTTGACAGCTGGTCTAGATACTCAAAGCATTTTTTATAAAATTCCAATAAGTTTATAAAACTATATTTTGTTTTTAGTCATTCTTTTTACAAATATGGTAAGCTATTTTAACAAGTAGTTTCACTTCCTTACACTTCAGGAAAGTTTGCTTGAACTATTGTTCTGAATGTTCTCTTCACTTCTATTGATTTTCTTATTCAGTTACCTAATATTGGTATGTTGATGTTCTTTACCAATCTTCAATGTTTCTTTTACTTAAATTACTTTACTTTTTATTTATTTCTTTTTTTTTTTTTTTTAAATATATTTTATTGATTTTTTACAGAGAGGAAGAGATAGGGATAGAGAGCCAGAAACATCGATGAGAGAGAAACATCGATCAGCTGCCTCCTGCACACCCCCCACTGGGGATGCGCCCGCAACCAAGGCACATGCCCTTGACCGGAATCGAACCTGGGACCCTTGAGTCCGCAGGCCGACGCTCCATCCACTGAGCCAAACCGGTTTCGGCTATTTATTTCTTTTTAATTCTAAAATATTTCTGGTTATATCCTTCTGTTTCTCCTATAAAATTATATGTTCCATGTAAAAACTCTTGTTTTTATGGCAGTTCATTCTGCAACTCTGAATTGATTTTTTTCCTTTTACCATTAATAGTTTCTGAAGTTCTGTAATCTCATTTGAGTTTTCTAATTCTGTTGTTCATTTATATGATTTGTTTTATAGATAATTTGGGTAGTAGAATATAGTTTTATAATTCTGGTCTCTTTTGAGTACAGATTTTACTGGCATATTTTTATTATCTGTAGGGATGGCATTCTGCTATTCTTTATGTTGCAACTCTCTTATTCCTGGTGGATCAGTTTTGAATATTCATTGGAGATAACCTATTCAAATCTCTCCTGGTTTTATGGCTAACCGATTACTTTCTTGCAAATGTTTTGAGAAACACCCATCCAAATTACAGATGCTATGCTCAAATTAACAAAGATATATATATATTTCCTCTTCTCATGTCCAGCAGACCCCAATTGCTTTCCCTTGTGGTCTCCCAGAGAGATGGTAATACTTTGAAAGTTATGGGTTATTGAAGGTTTTCCTCATCCACTTGTGTTCTTGCCTATGATTTTTACAAACATTGCTAATTTTTTGTTTGCTCTTTTGTTTTGATATCCAGTTATGTTGTTTTTCTTCATAAGCAGATTCAGAGAGATTCAAAAACTATATTAACCCCATGATAGTCCCAGAGTCTTTATAAATATCTTTGCATCCATATTTCTGTCTTACCCTCTTTCTCTATGGCTAGAGAATAGTAAACTGAAGGCAATCTTTAAATGCTAATTCAATCAATTAATTGGACAGAAAAAATTAATTATTTTTACTATATCTTTTGTGTAGATATCATCAAAAATATTTGATCTCAAATTAAGAGCATCACCTATTTTAATACAAATATACAAAGATGTAAATTAAATAAATGCAGAATAGTTATTAAGTTAAAGAAAATTCTGAGGTACCTGGTGGTACACAGAAACACAAAAATGTAACAGTAGAAGCCCTATTGAATGTTTCATTTCTCTTTATAAGGCTTATTAGAGGATCTGGCAGTTTGTGGTCATGTAATCACTAATATTCTATTCTGATTTTGGAAGTTTTGGTTCTCTTGATCATTCATTTACAATAAATCAAACTTATATTTAATTCAATAGATTTGTGTGTGTGGGTTTGCATAAGTTTCCATAAAATGTCTGGTTCTAAATATGACTAATGTTCAAATTGCCATATTATTTCTGATATATTATGATGTCATTTTGCCATATCAGACTAAGTTTATATTTAGTCAATTTACTTTATCAAAGCAAGTTAAATTTTTCTCAAAAATTATCAAATAAATAAATATTCAAAGAAAAATATTTCTATTATGCTCAGCTTAGACATATTTGCCTTTCTAATTTAATAAATATTTTACAAAGATGAATTGGATATTGAAATAATGTTTTTTTAATCTGTATCTCCAAAATAATATATATGTTTTTACCATTCTACCCATTGTAATAAGCAATTTATAGTTTTACTAGTATATAATATATTTTAAGGGAAATAGAAACACAAATTTTGTTCATTCCTGGGGTATTCATAATCCTCTCACTTTTCTAACATTTTCCAATCAAATCCTATCAGTATTCTTATAACAAAGTAGGGTGAATAAGGTTATAGAAGTATG
Organism: Eptesicus fuscus; assembly: GCF_027574615.1. NCBI lineage: Eukaryota > Metazoa > Chordata > Mammalia > Chiroptera > Vespertilionidae > Eptesicus > Eptesicus fuscus. The sequence goes on along the minus strand of NC_072475.1, from coordinate 85,108,103 downwards.
ATACCCTGCTTAAGATTACAAAAACCATTAGTGATACAATTGATGGAAAACCAATAGCTTATCTACATTTGCTCACACTACATATCTGCTCCCTTTTATAAGTCAGACTAGTCTCCTTATGGTCACTTAATTTTATTAAAGTGTTTGTTCTTAAAATGTCTTTAACAAGTAATAACATAACAGCTAACAACATTGAGCAATAGTCTCTTTTACTAAACTTCTGTTTGTTTCCTCTCTTCAATTTTATTTTTTTAACTAGAGGCCCGGTCCAGAAATTCATGCACGGGTGGGGTCCCTCAGGGTGGCCTGCGGAGATCGGGCCCCAGCTCGCACTCCCAGCCTCACAGCCCCAGCTTGTGCCCCCAGCCTCACAGGCCTGCAGCCCCACCTGGCACCCTGCCTTGGCCTGGCGGCAGCCCCTCACCTGCTCCACCATCCTGCCTGCAGGGTGATTGATCGGGGTCGGGGCCCCTGCCCAGCTCCCTCAGCGCCTGGGAGCCAGGTGGCAGCCGCCCTCTGCTGCCGCCACTGGTGGCCATTTGCGGGGCAATCAGCGGGATGATCAGGCCCCCACTTGCACCAGCCTTGACCTGGCACTGCCCGCTTACCTGCTCCACCATCCTGCTGCAGTCCTGTTCTCGTCGGGGCCCATCAGGACTGGCAGCGCCTCCACTGCCACCCACTGCCAGGGCCCCATCGCCGATACCCACCATGTTCAGTGCACATCATAGCGAGTGGTTGAACTCCCGGTCGAATGACTGCCCAAGGGGACAATTTGCATATTAGGCTTTTATTATATAGAATTCTGTGGTCAGAAAACTATGAGCTATGGGCCAAAATCCAGTCAACATCCTGCTTTTAACCAGAACACAAGCTAATAATCTATAATAATAGAAACATAATATGCTAATTAGACCAGATGTCCTTCTGGACGTCCTTACAGATGACCTTCCAGACGAAGCCAGGGCTGCGAGTGAAGCTTGGGTCCCAGGTGCTGGAGGGAAGCTGGTGCCGACAGCAGGGGGAAGGAAGGCCTACTCTTGCACAAATTTCGTGCATCGGGCCTCTAGTAGTTTTATATTTTTTAATAATTAAAAAGAAAGATATTATTTTAAGATATATGAAATTTATATAAAATCTAAATGTCAGTGTCCATAAATAAAATTTTATTCAAACAGGGCCATAATAAAAAACTTACATGTTGTCTCTTTTTTTGTGGTACAAGACTGAGGAAGGAGTGGTTATTTAAGCAACTATGTGGCCCTCAAACCTAAAATATTTACTCTCCAAGCCTTTACATAAATAGTGTTATGAGCCCTATTTAAACCTATTCTGCCTCATGCAGATAAACAGGATATAAGACTGACTATTCTTACAAGTAGAAAAGAAAGCACTTCAATGGTTTTTAAGTTGGAGCAACAAGAAGCCAATCAGAAAAAAAAAAAAAAGTTTCCATTAGATGAATCATTTAGTTCCGTTGAGCACACTTTGTTCTGCTGTGTTGAATTACTATAGGGGATCATGGCTCATAGTTAATTGAGCACCACAGACCATTGAGCTGTGGAACTAAAAAGCCAAAGACCAAGTACTTTTTATTTATAGGTTTTGGTTTCTTCTTTTTAATGTGGAAAAAAAAAAAGGCAGAAATACCAGAATTTTATAAGTAATGCTCAATTTAACATTCAATTGAACCACGAGGAAATAGAAAAAATGTAATTCTGAATCAAAGCTATGCCTATTGTTATGCTTTCCTTGGGATCATGCACTATGTATCCCCTTTGGCTCATGACCGTAAGATTTATAAAAATGCTGAGAAATATCAAAGATATTTCTAAAAAGGACGATAAATCAGGACAGTATACACTTGTAGGTTACATGAGTGTGGCAGGATAGATACATTTCTCTAATATAGGTTTGGTAATGGCATTCAGTAGCTCTACTCTTACATCTTCACTGTCAATCAGGATTACAGCCCAGCATCCAATTCGTGGAGTCATGCACTCCTTGAGCATGAGACAAAAATTACATGGAATAGCTACAACTGCTGTGGATTCTCCTCCTATTAACAGAGTGGTAAAACATAAAGAAGGAGAAAACTTTTCCTCTTCTATTTAATAGTATTGTGACTTTGGAAATTATATTTGGGGTTTTGTGTTCTATATCTTTAAAATGTGAAAAACACTCAATGGGGCTGTGAAGGAGGTAGAGGATCAATGATTCTTTCTCATCCTTGATGTTTGTATCTCTTTCTCCCTCTGTTTTCTTCTCTGAAATCAATTATATATATATATATATATATATATATATATATATATATATATATATATATATATATAAAGAATAAATTCTTTCCATTTGTGACAACATGGATGGACCTAGGGGGTTGTGGGAACCATGCCACAGTCCCCAGATAGTCAAAGCTAATTAGAGTGTGGAGGCCTTATTGATAGTATGCTGAATGGCCACGGCCACTCTGAATCAGGCTAAGATACCACGAGCAGGTGCAAGGAGACATGGTACACTGTGCCCTTCTGTAGCAAAAAATATGATGTTACTCTTGGCATGAGACCTTCTTTGTCTAAGGAGTATAATACATGTTATTGACCATCCAGTGAGCTAGAGAGGAGAGGAAAAGATGGAGCTGAGAGCTGGTACTGCTATGATGTAAGGCAAAGAGCTCGTAGAGAGCTCAGATATAGCTGCCATATTAACCAGTCAGTGTGCTGGGAGAGAAGCCTGAAGGTAGTTACTATGTGAGGCTACAGAGACCAGCCAGTGTGCTGGGCAGGAGAGATAGGAGAAGCTGCGAAGCCGGAGAGCTCAGGTGCCTCTATGTGTGAGACGGTGAGTCTAGGGGGCAGGTGGCTGCTCAGATAATAACTGTGGGTACAGAGACTGCTACTCTTGTGTGGGAAAGATGTATTTACCAGCCGGTGTACGGCTGCCTGTCGTGTGGACTTGCTGTGAAGGACTGTTTTGTCTGTTGGCTATATGGCCACTGGCTTCTGCAATAAAGACTCATTCTTATACACCCACAACCTCTCATGGCTTCTCTGTCTAAGACCCAGCATCCTAGGAGGTTCAGCCCCAGGCAAAGGGCTTGAACCCAACATCTGTTACCAGTGAGCAGAAGATAAAGGAGGAACTTGGACTAAGTTCCCAACAGTTAGTGTAGCGAGTAGTGTTCGAGAAGGAACCTACTCTGGCATAGTCGGGAAGAATTTAGAGGAATGCATGGACTCAGAACAATTCCGAGCAGCTGGTAACATCTCTTCTCTGACAGGGGTGTTATGGTAAGTGAAATAAGTTAGACAGAAAAAGACAAATGCTATAAAATTTTACTTATATATGAAATCTAAAGAGCTAAATAAGAACAAACAAAATAGACACTGATTCTTAGATGCAGAGAACAAACTGATGGTTGCCAAATGGGAGGGGATTCGGGAGCTGGGTGGAAAAGGTGATGGGAATAAGAAATTGGTAGTTACAAAATAGTCACAGGGATGTAAAGTACAGCATAGGTAATATAGTCAATAATATTCTAATAACTGTGCAGGGTGCCAGGTGGGTACTTGAATTATCAGAGGGAACCACTTCATACCTGAAACTAATATAAACAAATATTGAATGTAATTAAAAAAATGTTACTTTAAATTTATATTATAATTTTATAAGTTAAGGAAATGTTTTATAATAAACCCAACATGTAAAAGAAGGAAATGACATTAAAATAAATAACCATAAAGCAGTAGTTGAGTCTATGGCTCTGATTTCAGTATGTCCAGCATCCCCTTTTATTTGGCCCAGCATGTCTTTTTCACACTGGATATTATTTGTGGCTTCCTCAGTAATGAAGCCTTGTGAGAACAAATATACAGCTATATTTGCACAGATCAAATAGTTCAGCAAGATGTTTTCAGCAAAAAGGTTTTGGAAAATAGCTACTTAGGTTACTATCTTTAAAGTAAAATACAAGGAATCTAAAATCCACAGAGATTTTAAGAAGAGCCCCCCAAAATAGCCATCAGAGTCTTAATCACAATGGGGATGCTTCCTTAATTATCCTTGCCACCCCTTTGTTTTGTTCACCTTAGTCTTTGCCTGTGGATCATTTCATATTCAATCTCTGTTTTGAATTTTCTTCTTGACCTAAATTCTTTGCTAATTGAATATATTAGGGTTGACTAGAAATACTCAAAGGCAAATAGCCACTTTTTCTTGTTTCAGAAATAATCAATTTTTCTATTGTTCCATTTACCAACATGGGAAGTTTATTTCACCTGAGGGTAGATTTGGTAATAAAAGGAATCAGGAAACTTACCTCGAGGAAGTGTTTGAACCCCCTTCTTTTTTATGCATTTTTCCCCTCTAGTCACAATATTTTGTTGCTCACCTGTTAGTCAGCTCTGAGGTAACCTCACACTCTTTGAAGGTCAACTCTGAACTTTCAGAGAAAATGTCAATTGTTCAATGTTCTAACACTTAGTTCATTATGAGACTCAGCCTAGGTACACAGAGTTCTGAGGCTGCATAAGGAGGATTTGTGAGGATCTCAATTTTTTTTGCTCACCTTGGAGTATTCTCCTGGAAATAAGTAGAATCACTGTTAGGAGTTCAAAACACTATTAAAATCTAACAAATTTCTTGAATTCCATGCCTCTCTTGGTGTGTGTCTTTGTTAGAATGAGAACTAAAAGAGCTTTTTTTTCATCTCCCCACCCCCAAAAAAATGTTGGCATTGCTCACAGAAACAGCTGTGACAGCAGGTAATTGAACACATTACCCAGAAGTTTTAGGTAATTTTAAAGCAAAAACTGTGTTAGACAAAATTAAACAGGCAAGGAAGACCTTATTCAAGGCTACTGGAATTGGGGGGAGGCCGAACTGAGTCTGAATTCAGCTCTGCTGCGTTACAGGGCAGGAGAGGTTTAGGTGCGGGCGAGAATACGGGAGGACTTTCAGGAGGATGTTAAGTTGATCAAAGGGATATTTCCAGCTCCTTGAGTTAATCCTGATTTTGGGCATTTTTTTTTTCTTTCTGTAATTAGACCATTTGTCTTGGCTAATTAAAATTAGGCTCCTACCCTCCCACAGAAACAGAGATATATCATTATTTTCCTTCATAATTACATTTACCATATGTTGATATGCGATTTGATATGTATGTTATTTTGTTGTGTTGACAGCAAGCTTCAAAACTTCATATGTCAAATTTGCTGAAGGTGTTAACATCATAGATATTTTTAAGCTTAAAAATGTCGAAAAAAGAGCATTTGCAGGAATTTTTCATTCATTACTTTATTTTGAAGAAAAAGTTATCGTATACTTCAGGAAGCTTATGGTGAACATGCTCCATCTGAAGATACTTGTGAACGCTGGTTTAAACACTTTAAAAGTGATGATTTCGATGTGAAAGACAAAGAACATCCAGGTCAACTAAAAAGGTTTGAAGACCAACAATTACAAACATTATTGGATGAAGATTCATGTCAAACTCAAAAACAACTTGCAGAAAGATTAAACATTGCTCAACAAACAATTTCCAATTGTTTACAAGCAATGGGAAAGATTTTAAAGAAAGGAACATGGGTGCCACATCAACTGAACGAAAGACAAATGGAAAACCGAAAAGTCGTCAGTCAAATGTTGCTTCAACTGCATGAAAGAAAGTCTTTTTTGCATGGAATTGTGACTGGCAATGAAAAGTGGATTTATTTTGAGAATCCCAAATGCACAAAGTCATGGGTTGATCCAGGTCAACCATCAACATCGACTGCAAGGCCAAATCACTTCAGAATAAAGGCAATGCTCTGCGTTTGGTGGGCTCAGGAAGGTGTGGTGTATTATGAGTTTCTAAAACCAGGTGAAACTGTTAATACTGATTGCTACTGGCAACAAATAATCAATTTGAACCATGCTTTGATTGTGAAACGACCAGAATGTGCCAGAAGACACGGCAAAGTAATTTTGCTTCATGATAACACACCATCACACACTTCAAAACCAGTTAAAGACACGTTAAAAGATCTTTCCTGGGAAGTATTAACCTACGCGCTGTAGTTTCTAGGGGGGAAAAAATAAAATTCTATGTTACTTTTGCTTAGCTGATGAGCCTGTTGCCCCATTGGTTAAGTTATTGTCCTCATGTAGACATAGCTTTAGAGGCAGTTTGGAGAAAGGATGGAGACATCTAATTACTAATTATTGTTTTGATTTGAAATCTCTTAGAGCCAAATGAAATAGAATAATGCAATCATTTATTTATATTTCAATTGAAATATATTTATGTGTCCTGACCAGGAATCAAACTGTGACCTCCTGGTTCATAGGTTCATGCTCAACCACTGAGCCACACAAGCAGGACAACATAATAAATTTAAATAAAAATTTCAGATCTCAGAGGGAAAGTAGATATAAGAGTTATGATCTGATTTTTTAAACTTGTTCTTTAGGTTCTTTACATTTAGCCATCTGGGAACATTCTAATCTTATAGTACTGCAAAACAGAATTTATGTGACTACCAGAGCAAACTTCTTGGGTAAAATATTGTTAAAATTTCGTAGCTTTATGTCTTTCTAATTCTAAAATAGAGAAAACTCTCTTCATAACTCCCACAAATTTATTGTGATATAGGAAAGGTTACTTATAGAAAAAGCCAGTAGTCTAAATAGAATTAAAAATGTAAACTCTAATTTAGCTACAGGTAAAGGTCTTGGTGCATAGGTTTGTACTCAGGGCTATAATGTGGGCTAGGTGTCCAATTAGGGAGAGGATGATCCAATCTGTGTCTGTGTGAATTATTAGTTCAGCAATTTGTCTGACTGGCATGGAAAACTTTAGCTTCAGTCAGGTTAGCTTTTGCTCAAGAAACACATAGGAAAAACAGTTGTTTCCATGAAACAATAGTACAACATAAATAGGGTTTTTTTCTAGAGGCTTTAAGGCCTTTAGAAAGTTTTTAAAATTAATTTCCTATTCATGTTGCAAATAGATTAACACAGATGTAGGGGTTCAAAAGAACATACATTTATTATTTGACCATTTTGGAGGTCAGAAGGTGTTAATAAGGCTGCGTTCCTTTCTGGATAGCAATAGTCAGTCTAGTCTTCCTCACCTCCCACACTCTGACACTTTTTTATAGTTAAAGAATCCTTGAAATTACGGTACATTGGGCCTACCTGGATAATCCAGGATAATCCATTTGAAGGTAATCTGATTAGCAGCCATCTGAAGCCTAATTAATTCCCAATTCTTTGTTTCCATGTATCCTAACATATGCACAGGTTCTGGGGCTTTAGGATATTGACATCTTTCTCTGTGGGGGCTGGGGGTGGTGGGTATTTTTCTTCCTTTGCTTCACAGCTCTTTTGCTAGTTGTTTCCTTAGGTGGACACTTACTATTTTTTAAAGGAATTTAAGAAGAACATAACAGCTCCACTTTTCCTGAGGAAACTAATATTTTTCAAACAGTGTTGGGAACAGAGGTGGGAGGTTCTTAGTGTTGTCCAGATTAAGAATATTCTTCCTCTTTCAAGACAGATCCTTTAGTTAGGTTATCTTCATTTCATACAGGTAAAGAATTGCCGGGACTGACCAGCAGACCCTGAGTGATGGATGAATGAATTACTCTGACACACCTTTCTGTGAAAGAGAGGCTAAGGGCCTGCTTGGTTATAGGATCCAAGTAGCCCCATTTGCCTGCCTCCATAGGCTTTTACTGTAACATAGCTTGAATTAAAATTAACCTCTAGATACAATCAGCAGGGTAAGTATCCTTGAAAAGGCACAAGCTTCTACAAGGTTGGGTCTAAAGACTAAACATAGAGATTCTAGCAAAACACCTGAGGGCTCAGACTTGTTTGGAAAAGTCCAGGCAGAGGCTGCTGACTTTGGCAAGGCCCCCCTAGAGGCCCCTGACCTTTCAGAGAATCCTCCTCACAGACTTTCTAACCAAGTCCAGTGCTTCCCCACAAAGAATGACTATCTCCAATGTAGGTGGTCTGGAATTATTACATAGGTTGGACAATGGTGGTGGATATTGTGTGTAATGGGCAATTATCATTAACTTTCCAAGATAATAGGCTTCTATTCATATGATTCTGTTCTGTGTTGAGTTCCCTAGGAACTTCATTTCTGATAGTGTAAAACTTCATACATTCTGATCATCTTATTACTTATTTTTAGCCCTCCCATGTTTCATATTACTTCACCTTAAAGATTCCATGTTATTTTATATTGCATACATGCATATTTCTGATAGTTCTCACATTTGCTGCTTCTATTTTTGAGATAGTTGCTAAACAGAGTGAAAACAAACATGAATGTATAGTCTCAAACAATAACAACAATAGCAACAAAAAGGTCAGTGAAATGCTACAAGATATGAAAAACAAAAGATATCCTACCTAGTTAGAACATTGTCTATTAAAGAATGCTATAAATACTTTTCTTCAATATCTGTGTTTCCTAGATAAGAGAATTAAAGTCTTGATAAGTTAAATGTCATGGCTAAGTTCATATGACAAAGTAGTAGCCAAGTCAGAATTAAAACTCAATAATCTTTATTATATTCAGAACTCATCTTGACAAAATATTTTTAAAAAATTATAAAACAAAAATAAGGACTTGAAGGTAGAAGCAGCAAAAGCCTTTGTGGTTCATGTGTTTCACGGCAGTCAATGAAATTCCAGCAGTACCGTTCCAAATCTGATGAACACCATCTAAATCTGTCTGCACTTGATAAATATTACCATTTTGAAATGATTCCTTTAATGGAATTTTCACAAGCTGTTAATGCTTGTGGTTGATAGAGCCTACCTCACATAGTCTGATGTGTCATAATTCATGCCATACTTGCTGTTTATTCTTCTGGGTTGATGGCCTCTTGTTGACTTTAAGTATAGCCTGCCTGCTTTTTCTAACCTTACTTTTAATAGATCACACTCCATGATATGATTACACAATACTGAAAGCCTGCGGTCGTAAATGCCACTTCTATAATTACATAACCTGCCATCCTTCATAAATAGAAAAGCTGCAGAAACTCAAACAGTAAAGCATTTATAAGACACACAGTACATGTTCCCTTTTAGCATTTTTTATATGACATAAAAATTGGAATTTGTGAAGCCGGAGTTGCAAAATCCAAATGGAAGGTGGAAGTATACTGAACTTGTAACTTTTATGAAAATGATGATTTATCTCCTAATAAGAAAGATTGTGGATTAAAGTAATTGCATTCTGGCCTGACAAGACTTAACTTCAAAGTGAATCAATAAATGCATATTTGCTATTTGGCAGATAGATTGAATTAGTTATATAATATAAAACATGATAACAATAATTTTAATTTTTACAATAGCACCACAGTTTTATTAGTTTTCATTGCCAAAACCATATACTAGTGATAGCACATATTTTTTTGCATGAGAAGATTAGCACTATACCTCCCTAGCATGTTTGGCTCAGTGGATAAGAACATCAGCCTGTGGACTGAAGGGTCCTGGGTTTGATTCCGGTCAAGGGCACATGCCTGGGTTGCAGGCTTGATCCCTAGCAGGGGGCAGCTAATTAATGATTCTTTCTCGTCATTGATGTTTCTATCTCTCTCTCTCTCTCCCTTTCTCTCTGAAAAAAAAAAAGAAAAAAGATTAGCACTATTATTTTACCACCCTTACAAAATTACTCTTTTCATATACTTATTAGCATTTTCTCCCATGCACATATTGTCCCAGTTATTTAGTAATATTAAACTTAATGTATACTGTTTCCAAAAAGACTTTACATGCCTAAATTGCTCTCTGGTGGCTGTTTCTTAATTTACTAAATCATTTTCCACTGAGTGCATATATCCCCTATTTGCTCTTATACATAATTCTATATTGAATTTTTACATTATTTATAACTTTAAAATAAATAATAGTGAATATTATTTACAACATTTACATTTTCAAATTATTTACATTATTAAAACTGGTCCGTTTATATAAATGAGCAAATTCCTGTGGTGCCTTTCCAGAAAGTGGATTGCTAAATAAAAGATCATGATATATTCAGTGCCTTTTGCTTTAGATATCAATTTTTGGTTAAGTGTTTGGGATACAAAATTTTAACCCACAACCTGTTTTTCATGATTAAAAGTTAGGGTAATATTACATTTTATAAAAAATAAATATTTGCATTTTTTGTTCATACTCTAAATTTGGAAAATATAATATTTATGAATTATAGGATTAATTATTGGACTAGGACATGGAGAGAAATATTATGTAGTCCACATGTAATCAGGGTCAAATTACTTTTGATATAGAATATTTATGAGCAATATATTTTATATTACAGAAATCCCTATTGTAGGATATAATGAAAATATTACTATAAGTATTCTATAAAGAATATGTAGAATAAAATGACTTTCAGGAATGACAGAGACTTGTTAAATCGTATAAAAATTATCAAGATCTTTAAAGCAAATGTTAATTTTATTGAATTTATGAAATAAAAGCAGTGTGGTACCACTATTAGAAATAAACATGACAGAATAAGTCATCTTCTGCATGTCCTGGGGAAACTATGATATTTTATCATAGTGTCTTGCATGATTCTGGGATTAATCAGATGTTTTTTCACAGGGGTTAAAGATTGCTAAGGTGTTTTCTTTCTTTCTTTCTTTCTTTCTTTCTTTCTTTCTTTCTTTCTTTCTTTCTTTCTTTCTTTCTTTCTTTCCTTCTTCCTTCCTTCCTTCCTTCCTTCCTTCCTTCCTTCCTTCCTTCCTTCCTTCCTTCCTTCCTTCCTTCCTTCCTTCCTTTCTTTCTTTCTTTCTTTCTTTCTTTCTTTCTTTCTTTCTTTCTTTCTTTCTTTCTTTCTTTCTTTCTTATTCTTCTTTCTGATTTTAAGGCTTGATCATCACAATGGGTTCAATAGATACACATAAAAATCTCCATGGGAACTCTTCATACTGTGTGAATACATTTGTCTCTAATGTTATTTAGCTTTTCCCCCTGTCTAAATCTACTTCCATATACTGAATAAATTACAAGTTCGCTTTGAAGACATGAGACAAGCCTTGAAACAAATGATGGATCTTTACATCTGCCCTTAGGAAGTTAGCCTGTGTAGATTTTTTTTTCTTTAAATAGATAGCTGCTGAGCTAATTACCTATTTATTTATGTGTCTGTATTTTGCCTATTTGAAAGAGGATTTGAATTGTCTGTTATTTATCGACAATTCCAAGAAAAGTTTTCTAGCTTATTTTAATATTCATACTCTCCCAGGAGAAATAAAAATAACAAGTCATAAGATCCCCATGGAGAGAATATAAGAACACCTCTAAAGTTCAACTTATTTCCTCTTTCCTTGCCCATCCCCTTTTCTCAGGCATTTATCAGTAGGAGGTTTTGTATCAATTACACATCAATATTTTAGCACTAATTATTTAGCCTTCATCTAAACTATATCAATGTAAAAATGTATCAGTTTTACATAATAAAGGGAATGAATGTTTTGAGTATCTTTTTTAATGTTTTTGTGTATGTACTGGGTTGAATTGTCTACTCCTTTGGCCAAACCTCTAAGGTCCTATGGCTTATAACTTGCAGCCTCTACCTTGTATCTTTTAGCATTTCTTTATCCTTCTGTAGTTTTCATAGCTTCTCCTACTCTCTCCCTTTCCTCTGGAAAACTATTTTAAGGAATTTGAGCCTGAGAAGGATTTAAAGTTTGTATCCCAGAATTTTGTAGATTAAGGGAAAAGCTTGTGTATGACTGGCAATTTGGAATGGAAGGCAGGGAGTTGTTCTCACTATTTACTACTGGTAAATTACATTAATTTAAATAGAGCCTCTTTTTCCTTCTGCCAGGAGCTATTGATCATACATCTTGTTTTTCTATCTTCATGCATTTATGAATGGTATTCATGGCATTTACTGACCCATGTGCTTTTCTTTGTCTCTCTGCTATGATAAAAAAGCCAAAGCTGTGTTAAATGCATTTTACTAAAAAACCCAAAGGTTGCTTTTAGAAAGAATTGTGAGAAATCTTTGCATTTTCCATTTTAAATGCTTGCCTATTTATTTGCTGTCAAAATTAAGTAACATTCAGAATCATGAAAGAATGGTATTAGAATCAGGACCAAAATAGTTTACGTGTAATTCTCTTTCTAGCTATAAAGACCAAAGTGATTTTTTTTTAAATTGTAAGTTATTGTGAACATATTTTTTACAAACTATATTTTGAGGAAGAATGAATATTTTCATTATCATTAATTAATTTATGAATTAATGGTATTATTTCATGTGTTATTTTAATCTTTCTATTGAACTTATCACCATTAATGCCATTATGCTCTTTGTTTTCCTTTTTTAAAATGTGTCTTTATTGTTGGAAGTATTACAAATGTTCCCATTGTTTTTTCCCCCCATTGACCCTCTCCATTCTGCACTTCTGCTTCCAGGCCTTCACCACACTATTGTCTGTATCCATGAGCTATGCCTATCCTATATAATAAAACCCCAATATGCAAATTGACCGAACTGAGGAATGACCGGTCACTATGATGTGCACTGAACACCAGGGGGCAGATGCTCAATGCAGGAGCTGCCCCCTGATGGTCAGTGCACAGAGCACTGCTCAGCCAGAAGCCAGGCTCATGGCTGGTGAGTGCAGCAGCAGTGGCAGGAGTGTGCCTAAGCCGGCAGGCGGACATACCCTGAGGGGTCCTGGACTGCAAGAGGGTGCAGTCCGGGCTGAGGGACCCCTTCCTCTCCAGTACACAAATGTCATGCACCAGGCCTCTATTATCATATAAGTTCCCAGGTTAGTCTCTCCCCTCTCTGAGACTTGACAGTATATTCCATGCTTCTATGTCTCTGGATCTGTTCATTAGATTCCACATAGGAGTGAGATCATGTGATACTTGTCTTTCTCTGACTGGCTTATGCGCTTAGCATAATACTCTTCAGGTCCATGTGCTCCATGTTTTCTTTTTTTTTTTAAATTTCTTTATTGATTAAGGTGTCACATATTTGTCCTCATCCCCCCATTCCCATCCCACACCCCTCCCCACGGATGCCCCCACCCCCCTGTTGTCCTTAACCATTGGTTAGGCTCTTATGCATGCACACAATTCCTTTGGTTGATCTCTCCCCCCTACCCCACCCTCCCATACCCTCCCTCTGAGGCCCGACAGTCCGATCAATGCCTCCTTGTTTCTGGGTCTGTTCTTGTTCATCAGTCTATGTTGTTGATCATTTCCCCTAGATGAGTGAGATCATGTGTTACTAGAAATATACTTATAAGAATCGAATGTGAGACGAGCAATAATAGTTATGCTGACAGGCAAATGAATCAGTCTGTAGTGAGTTTCTTTCTGGACCAACAGTTCTTTTGAGACCCAATTTCAATGTCCACCAGTTCCTTATGTGTACATGTCGGCACTGACTTTTCAGTTCTGGATGGTGGACAAATGGTGGTAATGCAGGTCCGACTCCCTCTGGTTTGGTCTCACCCGGACCCAGGGGCGTGGCCTCACCTGGACTCAGGGGCGCGCGGCCTCACCTGGACCCGGGACCCAGCATCACCCGGGCCCCGGGGTGTGTGACCTCACCTGGACCTAGGACCCAGCGGGGCTTCATCTTCTTGATCCCAATTCCTGTGGGTCAATTCCCTCTCAGCAATTCCTTCAGCCATTTTCTCAAAGCTCCGGGGCGGCTGCCGCGGAACTCGCTGGGTGGTGGGCTCGGCGAAGCTCCAGTGCGTCCGGTGCGCAGTGGTGGGCTGGTCCGACATCGCTGCTGCGGCACGTGGGTCTGCAGTGGTGACCAGTCGCCAGGCGAGTGCACCTGGATCCAGGACCCAGCGGGGCCTCGTCTCCCTGATCACAACTCCCATCGGTCAATTCCTTCTCAACAATTCCTCCGGCCATTTTCTCAAAGTTTCAGGGCAGCTGCTGCAGAACTCGCTGGGCGGTGGGCTCAACAAGGCTCCGATGCGCCCAGTGCATGGCTGGTCCGAGGTCACCGCGAGGGCGCTTGGGTCTGCAGTGGCGGCCGGTCACCGGGCGTGCGCACCTGGCTGCTTCCATGGCGCAGAGATTCTCGAAGGACTAGGAGGTCAGCAAGCGCGGAGTCTCCCACCCCATGTCCCCCAGGGGCTCGTCTGTCCGTGCTCGGCATCGAGCGGAGCCGTCCCCTCAGCTGGAGACTGCCGGGGGAACCACGCCCGCCGAGCACGTTCCAGGCCCCCATTGTGTCGCCAGAGCCGTAGTTCTTAAAGTGTGATATTTGGCTCACCGGCATCAGCATCATCCCGTGTCCCCCTCTCTTTTATTCTAGTTGTAGAGCATCCGCTCAGCCAGCCCTCTGGTGGTTCTGGATGGTGTCTGTTCTGTTTTCCAGTTGTAGTTTCAAAATTGTTGTGGTAGGCAACAATCAGGCGTCCGCCATATGCCGCCATCTTGGTCTTCATCCTCATGTTTTCTTATGTCCAGGTGCGTCATGGATGTAAATTGTTACCTACTAAAGAAGATTGATCCAATTTAAATTCCTGTGCTTCTTTTAGAGTTCAAGGAAATTGTTGAACATATAGGAGTCCACAAATTGAGTTGATTTTATTAAAGGGATTTCATATAAGCTTATTTGGTAAGAGTTCAAACAAAGAATGTTTGAACAAATGACTGTTCTCTTCATCTATTTACCAGGGCCTGTGCATTATAGATTCAAACATTTTTTAGTAATGTTCAGTATCTCTCCAGGTATTGATTTACAATTACACACATAGGAATGTTTGTTATCAAGCATTCTGTTTAATTATATGAGGATATCACATTGACATAAAAGGGAAAAAATTTCCTCTGAGACCAGGTAAATATGGATTAAAATCTCAACTCTACCCAACTCATTGTATGACTGCATATAAATTGTGTTACCTCTTTTCAGTCTTTTATTCCTTAATTATAAAGTAGTAATAAAAATACATATTTATGGTCTATTTAAAGGATTAAATAAAATCATTCTGAATGATTAGCTTCTTTCTTTCCATGTTTCAATATAATGGTTATGTCATATACCACAAACTAGATTAAGTCAGATAGTATTTTCTAAGTGGAAATTTTCTTTTTAAAGATAATTTCATTGATTTCAGAGAGGAAGGGAGAGGGAAAGAGATATAGAAATATCAATGATGAGAGAGAATCATTGACTGGCTGCCTCCTACACCTCCCCTGCTGCGGATTGAGCCCACAAACCAGACATGTACCCTGACCAGGAATTGAACCATGATCTTCTGGTTCCTAGGTCGATGCTCAACCACTGAGCCTGCTGGCTGGGTGTAAGTGAAAATTTTCTAATCTAGAAGTTTTGTGTAGACCTGGGTAGCGTTGGGCTTTTATTGCCCATGAATTTCATCCTGTTCTTTAATTAGGAGACTATGTTTCCTCAGTGAGTGAAAAAGTGACTGCACATAATACACTCTTTGCCCAAAATTTGTGTTTTCTAGAAATGCTACCATCAATTGATCCATCATCATTAGCTCTCTAATGACCTGCATTGATTACTTTACTTGATTTAGTTCTGCAAGAATTCAGGTGGTGTCAGGCTTCCTTCTTAGTGAAAGGATGTGAGTTTCCCATATCTTCACAAGGGATTGGTTCAAATGAGATATACTATAACAAAACTGCCATTGATTTGTAGTTTTAAACATTTAAAATCACTCTGGGCACAATGCTAGACACATACTTATTTGTGAAAAAATAGAGAAATGTAATCATTAAAAATTACTGTGAAATCAAGATGTCTTTGCCTTTGTATAGTTAAAAGCAGTATTCTAAGATCCTTTACAAACAAAGAATAAAATACTTTCTAGATCCCTTCATAAAATAATTCCAAGTGCTTTCACACAAGTAATTGAAAATGTGGTTAAAATACAAGGAGTTGGTTCTGTCTGTGGACTGTTTACTGTGTTACCAAATTTGAGTTAATTAATTCATCAAAAGGAAGCCACGTAAATTATATATTTAAAAATGATGGTGGAAGTGCCAGTGAAGGGTTTTGTTGAGCACACGCAATGGACTGATTCTTGTGGCAGATGCAGGTTTCTGTACATTTCTGACTGAGTTCGAGGGCAGGCCCTGAAAGCCTATTTCAAATAAAGACTGTGTTATTAGAGGACACCTTGATAGAAATTGTACGTGAAGCTTTGGATCACAATTGGAAAGGTTTGTATTTTTATAGGTAATATGATCCAACTAACACATAGTCTTGATTCAGAGAGCATAGAGTATGCTTTTTTGTGTGTGTGCTGTCTGTTACAAAATGAGTTTCATAAGGGGTTATGGGGAGACTGCATTGACAACACATTTCACTTGTTTTAAACAATCTCTTCTCATCTAATCTTTTGGAGATATAGTGTCTCAAATTTTTTTGCTTGCTGTCAGTTTTCCATAGCAACACTCAACTATAACTCAGATTTTCTTTTTCTTTCCTGCTACACATGTTAGGAAAATCTACAGCTCTAAGTTAGCATGTATATAAGTCTTGAACTAAGGTAATCTTGGATTCTAACTAAATTATTAAAATTGTGTCAGAGTGCACTGTTTTCTAAAACCTATTACTTAAGTGCTTTTGGAGCCAGAATTTAAAGGTGGTAGAGGAACTGTTTGATGTGGATTAAAAAGAACTAAATGTTTTTTTTGCTATAAAATTCCTCTCCTACAAAGTTTTAAAAAGATAGAAGTTATTGATTTTTCCATACATGAATTTGTTAATCGGATTTACTTTCTTCAGACATCTATCTGAGATGAGTAACTCAGATGGGATATTTGCTGTGATTGGTGATGTGTGGATATGTGTGTGGAGCTCTGATGTAGCAGGTGTAATGAACATGTTTAGTAGCAGGTGTTGCAGACCTACCTGATAATAGAAGGCAGAGCCTTGTGTGGTTCAGGAACTGAGACCATGATGATAGCCCACATTTCCCCTCCCTTAAAGCAATACCCATCGGGAGAAGAGAGCATTAGATAAGAAGTAACCAAATACTTTTGGGGGAAAATGTGAAACTACGTTCCAACTTTCAACTTTGATGAAGAAATTAATACAGTTACTCTAAGAGTGAAGTCACTAGTACCATCATTTACCTGATCAAATTCATTAAGAAACTGGGTCTCTATAAATTCGTAGGAAGCAGATGGTATAATATTGTTAAAATGGATGAAAAATTAAAGATAGATTTTTAAATATTTACATATAAATGCACTCTCTTGCACACACAAATGTGCTCATCTTTTACTTTGATTCTTTTCTGCATTATTTAAGATAAAATATTTACATTTCCTTTCTCAAATTATTCTCACTAGTATTACAAATCATCTTCTCTAAATTCAGTCTGAGAATCTATCTTCATTATATATTAGCAGTTTGCCTCTACTTAAAGATAGCTGTATTTTCCAACATTGTAAGTAATCACTTTTTTGGTAATCTGTTGAATTTGTAAAGAAAATTTATGCTGAAAAATAATCTCATAAAGAATTCTAATATTAACTTCTGACTCAGAGCATGTTTTTTGCTTCAAATAATATTGGTATTTTTCTCTCTATTTATTTAGTGACTAATTCTACATGCCTCCAAAATAAAATTTGTTTTGTTTTCCAATAAATCCATACAATTTAAAAAGCATTTGTACTTTTATTATGGATATACTTTTTCATAACAAAATCTGTTTTTCAAAACCTCTTTTATAGTATTTAATTATTAAATAGGTCAGATAAAACTGCAAAATGAATTTTGAACATAAAACTCCCTTTCATTGAGTCATATATTGGGAGTTATCAAAAATAAAAACAACTCTTGATGCCTCTGTGACATTATACAAGTCATTTAACCTTCCTAAGGCTTTGATTAATATTCCATAAAATGATAAAACAAAAATCAAATAATGTCTAAGATCCCATTTAACTAAAAGGCCTTGTTTTCTTTTATTGAATTGTATGTTTTAAAAAAATAGAATTTCATCTTTCCTTGTGACTTGTCCTATATTCTCTTTTACAGTATGCGGTTATAAGATTCCCTCTCCATCTACATGATCTACATGTAATTATTGCTAATTACCAAACATTGCTATAGATTACCCAAGATTAGGAGGAAAGAGAGAGAGAGAGAGAGAGAGAGAGAGAGAAGGGAGATGTGGAAGGGTGGAGGGGGGAAAGGGAGAGGGAGAGGGAGAGGGAGAGATATTTTTACTTTTCCCCAAAGTTGAGCTCACCTTGGAATTAATTCTGAGCAAGAGGTCTAAGCAGGGTTTACTGTAATCCATGCTCTGAGAGAAACAAAAGTGAGTGTGAAGTGTATTCAGAATTATTTGGCAGTAACAACACGTTTGAAGAGACCCTACAGAAAGCTGCTGCCAGATAGCATGCAAGTTGGCATTTTGAGTAAAGCTGTGCTCTTGCTTTTATCACTTAGTGATCAGTGAAACTCAGGATACACCTCCAATGCTGGGATATCCTGAGAGTTGATCAGCATAAAGAATTATGGTCCTTTTTTTCATAGCATCTCATTATTTGTGGATTCTCTTGTCACTCAAAGTAAATTCACCTCTACCTAATAATAGTCTGGTGCTCTCTGTCTGCCACAGTCTTCACTGTGCTTAAGTGACAAATATTAAATGCCTTAGGTTTTGAACTATTATAATCTAAAAAGGTGAAACACAAAATTTAATTTACATGATTGTACATACTAGTCATAGAACTCAAAACATTTTAAAAACTTGATGTAAAAAAAGGGTTACATTTTAGAACTGATATTTAAACTATTACAACTTAAAGAGAGAAGCAAAAAAAATATTAAGAAAGAAGATTAGGGGAAGTGACTATTGTCAAAGGTAAATCCATATTCTGTTGCAGTTATTGCTAAATATTCAATTTAAACATATGTATCTTTTTAAGATTAAATTTATTGGGATGAAATTGGTCAATAATATTATATAGGTTTCAAGTGTACAATTCTATAATACATGGTCTGTATATTGCGTAGCGTGCCCACTACCCAAAGTCAAATCTCCTTTAGTCCCCACATATCTGCCCCCTTCACTCTTTATTATCCCTCTTCCCCCTACCCTCTGATAACCACCACATTTTTGGCTGTGTCTATAAGCTTTTGTTTGATTTTCTTATTTGTTCATTTGTTGCTTTCAGTTTTACAATCCACATATGAGTGAAATCATATGATTCTTCTTTACATTTTTGGTCAGACTTATTTTACTTAGCATGATATTTTCAAGATCTATGCACATTGTGGCAAATGGCAGTATTTTATCTCTTCTTGTGTCTGAATAGTATTCCATTGCATTTATGTATCACATCTTCTTTATCCAACCATCTATCAAAGGACACTGGCTGTTTTTATGTTTTGAAGACCATGAACAATGATGTAATGAACAGAAGGATAAATATATATATTTCAAATGTTCTGGGTAGATACCCAGAAAAGGGGTTGCTGGCTGATATGGTATTCTATTCTTTTTTCTTATTTGTTCTTGAGGAGGCTTCATACAGTTTCCCATAGTGGCTGTACCAGTTTACATTCCCACCAGCAGTCAATGGGATTCCTTTTTCTCTACAACTTTTCCAACACATTACTTGTCTTGTTGATAATAGACATTCTAACAGGTGTGAGGTGGTATCTCATTATAGTTTTTATTTGCATTTTCCTGATAGCTAGTGAAGGTGAGCATCTTTTTGTATATCTGTTGGCCATTTATATGTCTTCTTAGAAGTGTCTATCTAGGACCTAGACTCTAGGTCCTCTGCCTATTTTTTAATTGGATTATTTGTGTGTTTGGTGTTGAGTTGTATGAGGGTTTATTTTTTGTTTTTTGGATACTAATACCTGTTAGAGCTCTGATTTACAAATAACGTCTCCCATTTGGTTGGTTGCCTTTTTGTTTTGTTGGTGGCTTCTTTTGCTTTGCAGAGCTTTTTAGTTTGATATAATCCCATTCATTTATTTTTGCCTCTACTTCCATTGCCTTAGGGTCAAATTAATAAAACCAACTCTAATATTTTTGCTAAAGCAAGAAAGTGCTTCTCATCATTTAACTTTCTTTACTTTTGCTTTGAAATAGCCCATATTAGATTTTTAATTTTGTTTTGCTTTTCCAGAATATTTATAGTTTGGCCTATTAGAAATAGCCCAATGCCCTTTTAAAATGCAAACATACATGTGTTTCTGATGAGTGAAAAGTGCTTACTATTTGCATTTTTGAGATATTTTTTTGTCCTATGTTTTGAGGTTTCATGAAAATATGTGCATTACTAGAGGCCTGGTGCATGGATTCATGCATCGGTGGGGTCTCTCAGCCTGGCCTGAGCCCTCTAGAAATCTGGAACCATTTGGGGGATGTTAGACTGCCATTTTCAGCCTGATTCCCACAGGCCAGGCCAAGGGACTCCATTGGTGCACGAATCCCTGCACCGGGCCTCTGGTATGCATATAAGATCTTTGGTTAATCTCTTCCCGCCCTCCTCCCTTTCCCCTTCCCTCTGAGATTCATCAGTCTGTTCCATGTGTCCCCATGCCTGTACATTGAGTGTCTGCCCTCTGGTGGTCATTGCATGTCATAGTTACCAGTTGAACAGTTGAATTGTCAGATGGTTGCTTAGGCTTTTATATATATAGATACTATGAAGCCTAAGAAAATATGGTTGTCCTACTTCCCAGGCATTTGTGACACAAAACTTCTGCCACAAGC
The DNA here is from genome assembly GCF_027574615.1 of Eptesicus fuscus. Classification (NCBI taxonomy): domain Eukaryota; kingdom Metazoa; phylum Chordata; class Mammalia; order Chiroptera; family Vespertilionidae; genus Eptesicus; species Eptesicus fuscus. The sequence goes on along the minus strand of NC_072475.1, from coordinate 85,087,362 downwards.
TGAGGGTGGGAAATTAAGTGATCCAGATGTGGTTTTATTTCATTATCTTTCTAAGAATTTTCTATAGCAGTGAACTATGATGCTATGCTTAGGTACCAATCATTACTAACAATTTTCTTCAAAATTGCTTTTTATATTATTGGATTGTCATAAATATTTGATAAACCACATATTTGGTTATTGTATGATTTATTTTATGAATTATGAATAGAATTTTTGTTTTCTTTTCTAATTATTCTAACATTGTATTTTTAATTTTTAATAACAGACATTTTCCTTCAGCAAAGAGTATTGAAAATGAACCATAAATTAAATGTAAAACCTGTACTTCAGCAATAGAATTTATGGAACTTTTTTTCTTCGAATCCTCTCTTTTCACAAAAGCATTTCAAATAATTATATGGTTTGAATGCTAGGCTAAATAATGGATGCTTTACTATCATTATTACTTCTGCCCTGAATAACTTTGATTTATAGGTACTTTTATACTTAAATCCAATTAAATCATCTTAGAAACAACTGTATTTGCACATAGAACATTAGCTTTTGTTCACCTATAATTGGGAGAATGCCTTGCAGCATATTGATGCTATTATTGAATGCATATTTTCATACATTACATCTTCAATGCAGCCATAGTGCTATGGGTTTTAAATAACACCAGAATTCATTCACTTTCCATCTTGTTTTAAGTTGGTTATCTTATTTCTTGACTTTTATAGACATATTTTCACATTGCAGTCTGTTCTAATTAGTTCCATTTATATTGTAATTCTTTTTCCTTTTCTTTTGACCGCATCACTCCTCACCAGGTGCTCTTCTGATAAAACATAAACTATTCTCATAAGCACTGAGTACTTCTGGGCAAGTTAAAGTAAGCAAAATTGGAGGAATTAATTCAAGCTGAAACTATTTTTGCCTGAAACCTCTGAAATACTTGTGCTTAAGCCTTTTCATTCATGGGAGTCACATTTTATACAGTATAACACATTGAGAAAATGTCAGCATCCCAAAGCATATGTTGTTTATTAGATTTTGAAGTAGAAGGATTGAATGGCAAACAAATACATAAATTTAAAAAGATATGATGACCACAGTTGAAGTATAGGACATATACAAACCCATGTACATATGAATCTATCCAAAACTTAGGAAATTAATGATACTCATTGTGAGGTTGATGAGAAGATCTGGGAAAGGAGATGTTATGGACTGAATGCTTCTGTCCCCGCCAAAATCCATAATGTTGAAGCCCTAGCTCTCAATGTGATGGTATTAGAAGGTAGCACCTTTTAGAGGCAATTTATTTAGGTCAGGTTATAACAAAGGAGCCCCATAATGGTATTAGTGCCCTAATATGAAGAGTTAGGACCGGAAGATTCTTCTCTTCATCCTGTGAGGATTCAGTAACAAGACAGCTTGTCTGCAAGCCAGGAAGATGGTCCTCCCAAGACCTAATTCAGGCCACACAGCCTCCAGTACTGTGAGAAATAAGTTTCTTCTGTTTAAGTAATCTCATCTATGGTATTTGGTTCTCACAGACCAAGCTACCTAACATAATAATGGTCATCTTTAATTTTCTGGAGGAGGTCATCTGAAAATGCTGCGAGTCTTAAGGTATATTGTTTTGTGTGTTTTTTCTGTTACTAAGTTATACTTTAAAAATATAATGAAGTGTCTCTAAAATCTAGACACTTCAGTATCTGCAAGAAATTGCTTATGAAACAAAATTCTGAGAAATTATAGTCATTTTTAAATTTAGAAGACACTCTAAAAAGTGATGATTAAATTATTTAATTACTAATCTATAAATATTTTTAAATTCATTATTATATTTGTGAGTTTTGTTGCATGGAGATTTTATACTGAGGTTGTTTGTATGTCAATAACACTCTAATTCAACATGATTCATCACTAGAGTCCCAACATATTTTTTCCTGTAAAATTCTTACATTTTCAAGTTTAAAATATAATGCAAAGAGCTTTTATCATCTCTTCTCACTTCTTTCTATCTCCCTACAGTGTTGTCTCAAATACCAAGAGATCTTACTGTGAATTCAATGGTACAGTTCATTGCCATGAAAACTCTCATGCTAAAATAGAGGTACCACAATCTTGTAGATTTGAAGAACACTATTCACTCATTACAAAATGCATCATTCTCCATCTTTCATTTTCTCTCTATTTTTGCTTTAAATTAGTCCAAAGGTGTTTTTTGAAAAAAAAAAAAGGCAGAAAGAAGAGAAAAATGTGAGAGAATGTTATAATATATACTAGAGGCCTGATGCAAAAACTTGTACAAGAGTCTTGGACCTCGCAGCCGCCACGGCTTGCCTTGGCCCTGGCAACCCTGGCTTCATTCGGAAGGTCATTCAGAAGAACATCTGGAATGATGTCCAGATGATCATTTGGCTGTCTGATCTAATTAGCATATTACACTATCATTATTATAGACTAGGGCCCAGTGAACGAATTTGTGCACCTCAAAAGAAACTGTGGGCTGGGAGGCTGTGGTAGGCACAAGGGTGGATCTTGGCCCATCCTCCATGCTCCCGCCCGGTCCCTCCCACCACAGCCCATGGTCCCATCTGCCAGCAGCCCTGCTTCTGCTGCTGCCGCTCCCACACGCTGACAGTGCTGAGCGATTGGGGCTGGCGCCAGTAGCGGGTGTGAGCAGGGCTGGCACTGTCAGCGGGTGTGAGTGGCGGCTACTGCCCCAATCATCCCTCAGGAGCAGGGGGAGGTGGAGAAGCCCTCAGGGGCGATCAGGGCTGGCAGCCGCCACTCACATTCACGATGGCACCAAGTGATTGAGACCAGTGCCAGGAACCAGCATCAGGTGCGAGCAGTGGCTCTGGCACTGGCTGCAGGTGCGAGCAGGGCCAGCACTGGCAATGGGTGTGAGTGGTGGCTCCAGTTCCAGCAGTAGGTGCAAGCACCAGGTGGGACCATGGCGCATGGAAGGAAAGAATTTTCAGTACCCATCAGAGGCTCAACCCAATGACAGTGAATGGAGCTCCACCTTGGTCTGGCACCTCTGCTCACCTGTTCCACTATCCTTTTGTGACCAATGAAAGCCATGTTCTGCCCACACCCCCTTATGTTCAGCGCATGGCATAGTGACCTATTGTTCGGTTGTTCAGTTGTTCTGGTTGTTCCACAGTTTGGTCTATTTGCATATTAGCCTTTTATTATATAGATGGCTGTATTCAAATCTGAAATGTCTAGAAATTAGAGATTGTGTTTTTAATATTATTTTTGCAAATTTAAGATTAAAATTAATCTATTCTTTAAGAGCATATCCGGGATTTTTAGAAGATTTATAATTAACTAATGCCAAATGTACCAAGAAAGATATTGTATTTGCATCATATATTTGATCTCAAATAGTTAATATAAGTATAAAATCCACATACACAAGCATTTTTCCAGGAGGATCATTATCCAGTATATTCTACTTTCAAAAAGAAGTTGAGGATCAACAATTTTTGGTTAATTTGAGCAAATAAAAGTACCTTATCTCCATTTTTCAATACTTGATGTGAAAAATGTTTCTTGGTTTTTAATCATCCATTATTATTGCTTTCTGTCATTATTTTCTAAGGAGATGTGCATTTTGGATCAATATTTGTTAAATATCATACATTAAACTGGCCAAGTTTTGTTGACTTGAAGACAATTTGCTAAGAGAAAATAATGTATTATCTTATATGTGAATTTCAGCCAAGAGGCAGTTGTTGTCAACTATGTTTAACCATCATTGCTGTGAGCCTAATTTAAACTGTTCTAACAAGTAAACCTCACACTTCAGCATGAACACAACAGTTCTCTGGCATACAAAAATTTTATTTTTACTGTCTTATTCTTCTGAAAATTAAAAGTGCAAAGCTCTCCCTTCCCTCACTCCTTTGCTTTCTCTCCCTCCCCCATCAGCTTTTCTATTACAGCATATAACACAGATGTAAATATTTTTGTATATGCCTTAATAGAATAATTCTCATATATTTTTATTTAAAAACTAGAGGCCTGGTGCATGAAATTCGTGCACAGGTGTGTGTGTGTCCCTCAGCCCAACTTGCACCCTCTCCAATCTGGGCCCCCTCAGGGGATGTCCGACTGCCGGGCCTAAACAGGCAGTCAGACATCCCTCTCACAATCCTGGACTGCTGGCTCCCAACTGCTCGCCTACCTGCCTGATTGCCCCTAACCGCTTCTGCCTGCCAGCATGATCATCCCCTAACCACTCTCCTGCCAGCCTGATTGACACCTAACTGCTCCCCTGCTGGCCTGATCGTCCCCAACTGCCCTCCCCTGACAGCCCAGTCACCCCCAAATGCCCTCCCCTGCATATTCCCTCTTTATTAGATAGGGTTTTTTGTTTTTTTTTTAACATATTGGACAACCCTATCTGGTTTGGCTCAGTGGATGGAGCAATGGCCTGCAGACTCAAGGGTCCCAAGTTCGATTCCAGTCAAGGTCATGTACCTTGGTTGGGGGCATATACCCAGTGGGGACTGTGCAGAAGGCAGCTGATCGATATTTCTCTCTCATAGATGTTTCTAGCTCTCTATTCCTTTCCCTTCCTCTCTGTAAAACATCAATAAAATATATATAAAAAAATAAACATTTAAGATTCCTCCATATCTGCCTGGCTGGTGTGACTCAGTGGCTGAGAACCCAGGCTGGGCCAGGAGGGGATCTCTGTGTGGGTCCCTGCACCGCTGCCAGCCTGAGACCCCAGGCTGGGGCAGGGCCTAATCGCCGTGTGGGTCCTTGAGCTGCTGCCAGCCTGAGACCCCAGGCTGGGGCAGGGCCTAATCGCCGTGTGGGTCCTTGAGCTGCTGCCAGCCTGAGACCCCAGTCTGGGGGCATGGACCCAAACTGCCGCATTCGCAAGCGGCTGCAGGCAGGGCGGGAATGTCCCCGTGTCACCATAGTTCCCGCCCCTCCCCCAACCACTTGGCGCCTGCACTCATAGGCTCCGAGTGGCCAGGGGGCATTCTGGGACCCCTGCCGCTCAGGGCCTAAACACGGGCCTACAGGCTAGGAGCAGCCTGGGTCCGGAGGATGTTTCCGGGACCCAGGCTGCTCAGCGCCTGCATATGCAAATTAACCGCCATCTTTGTTAGGTTAATTTGCATACTCACTCTGATTGACTGTGGGCGTAGTGAAGGTATGGTCAATTAGCATTTTTCTCTTTTATTAGTGTAGATTAGCATATATATATGTATTTAGTTGTTTATTTACCTAGACTAATTAAACTTAATTTAAATTTTATAGGATGCTTTAACTTAAGGTTGACCTTAGAGGAGAGATAGTAATTAAAGAAAAAATTACAAGTGCAATAAGTGCTACAGAGTAAAAGTGAAGAATATTAAATTTAAAGGACTTATAGTCTGGGGAGAGAGTATGTAGAAAGCTGAGACTAGAAACACACATACTAGCTCATTAGCTTAAACAGAAGTGAGACAGAAGTCAAGAAAATACATTTCTTGTACACACAACACATGTACGATAGCCTTGGAGGTGGGGAAATAATATAACAAAATAATTGAAAGAAATTTATGATAGTTGGAGTGTAGAGAGCTTTCATAGGAGTGATATAAAATAAGGTTGAAGAGAGGGAGGCAGTAACAAATAAGAGAGATTTTAACCTTTTGCACTCGGATGTCGAGTGTGACTCGACACGGTTAGCATCGGTAGCAGCTCGTATGTATTTGAAATATAAAAAAATCCAAATAAATAAGTTTGTATGAAAAGAAACTCCAGCCAAAACCAGTTTGGCTCAGTGGATAGAACGTCGGCCTGCGGACTGAAAGGTCCCGGGTTCGATCCCGGTCAAGGGCATGTACATTGGTTGCGGGCACATCCCTGGTAGCGGATGTGCAGGAGGCAGCTGGTTGATGTTTCCCTCTCATCGATGTTTCTAGCTCTCTATCTCTCTCCTTTCTCTCTGTAAAAAATCAATAAAATATATTAATAAAAAAGAAAAGAAAAGAAACTCCAGTTTTTTATTCTACTGCCGTGCTTTGTAAAATCTGGGGTATTTAAAAAATTAAATCCCGAGTAGAATAAAGGAATTGAGAAAAAAAGCAAGCGAGTGCAAAGGATTAAGTCAAAGGAAGGAATGTGATCTTTATTTTGAGTGCAGGGAAAAACCTTGGAAAGGAGTTTAGTTGGTAATTGACATGGCCTAGAGATACATTGTAAATTATCACAGAATCAAAACTGGATGGGGAAATAAAATGAGGAGGTGAAATAACATTTAGCCAGCTATTTTATAAGAGTTTGTGATTGATATTATAAATAAAAATATTTATGCAAACTAGTATATGCTCTTCAAATATCTTAAATATATATTTCTCATTTTCAAAATAAATAGCATTTAAAGATATATATATATGTATAATGTAATATAGAACCATATAAATTATTAGTATAACTATGACCTCTATATATGTATTACATATATTGTTGTTGATTTTTTAAAGTAACAGAGAGATACAAGAATCTTTTGTGAATTCCAGTTCTTTCTTAAACTGCTCAAACATTACCTCTTCTGTATAACATTCCCTCTACACCAACCTCTTGATGGAATAAATCACTCTTCCCTAGTACCCACTCTGTAATTTGGGCAAAGTGAGTATAAATTTTTACATTTCAGAATATCATGCCTATTGCTAGGTCCTATGCCTCAGGTTTTATTCCTCTGTGTCACCAGAGCCTAGTCTACAGCTTGGTGCATAGTAACAGGTCAGAGAATGTTTATATCCTCCTAAAACAACTTTCTCAGGGAATATAGATTACAGAAATAGAGGTGATCTTAGGTACTTTTAGTTTAATTCCTTTATTTTCTTGGTGACAATACTGGTAACCTAAGGTATTAATACATTGTTCAGAAAATTACCTCTTATGAAAGAATGGCTTTAATCATGACATTTTACCTGGAAATACATTTACACAAATATAACCACCAGTAAAATTGTTGTATTTTATTTTAGAAGGCCAACATAGTATTTCAAAAGTTGGCCAACATAGCATTTTCAAATGATAGGGTAAGAGAGAATGTCAGCATAGGGAAAAACATACATCCCAGATCAGGAGGCACATCTCCCAACTTCGATTTTAGTCATGAAGGGGGGTATTGACTCCACAGAAATCACTGAACACGACAAATAAGTATCTTGATTTTTTGTTTATTTGTTTTACTTGACTTTGTTTTACTTTAGAGAGCTGATTATTAAAAATATGCAGGCAAACCACTGTTTTTTATTTTGTGTGTGTGTATTTTTGTTTTGTTTTTTAGTTTTTTTTTAATTAGAGTTTATTCTTCCTCAATTTGTGGGATTCAGGCCCTAAATATTTGCTAAAAGATTTTGTCCTATGACCATACTTGATTAGACTAATGGCAAACATAAACAGGGGCATTTACAGATAAATGAAAATAATGTTTATGTTATTTTATTAACGTATAGCATTTATTTATTTATTTATTTATTTATTTATTTATTTATTTATTTATTATTGTTTAAAGTATTACCAATAGCAGTACATATGTAACCTTTTCCCCCCCATTGACCTCCCCCGGCCTCCCTCACCCCAGCACATGCCCTCTCCTACCTAGGGTCTGAGTCTGTTAGTTATGCTTATATTCATGCATACAAGACCTTTGATCTTGTAGCCCCACCCTCCCCAAAACCTCCCCTGACTTCCTGCTGAAGTTTGACAGTCTATTCCATGCTTCTTTGTCTCTGTATCTATTTTTGTTCATCCGTTTATGATGTTCTTTATATTCTACAAATGAGTATGATCATGTGATATTTCTCTCTCTCTGACTGGCTTATTTCACTTAGCATAATGCTCTCCAGTTCCATCCATGCTTTGCAAATGGTAAGAATTCCTTCTTTTTTACAGCAGCATAGTATTCCATTGTGTAGTTGTATCACAGTTTTCTAATCCACTCATCTGCTGATGGACACTTAGTCTGTTTCCAAATCTTAGCCATTATAAATTGTGCTGCTGTGAACATAGGGGTGCATATATCCTTTCTGATTCGTGCTTCTGTTTTCTTGAGATATATTCTTAGAAGTGGGATTACTGGGTCAAATGAAAGTTCCATTTTTAATTTTTTGAGGAAATGCCTTACTGTTTTCCACAGTGGCTGCACCAGTCTGCATTCCCACCAATAGTACAAGAGGGTTCCTTTTTCTCTGTATCCTCTGCAGCACTTGTTTGTTGATTTGTTGATAATACCCATTCTAATAGGTGTGAGATGATACCTTATTGTTCTTTTGATTTGCATCTCTCAGATGATTACTGACTTTGAGTATGTTTTCATATGTCTCTCAGCCTTCTGTATGTCCACTTTTGAAAAGTGTCCATTTAGGTCCTTTGACCATTTTTTGATTGGATTGTTTATCTTCCATTTGTTAAGTTATATGAGTTCCATATAAATTTTGCAGATTAAGCCCTTCTCAGTATAACATTGGCAAATATGTTCTCCCATGCAGTGAGCTTTCTTGTTGTTTTGTTGATGGTTTCTTTTGCTGTGAAGAAGATTTTTATTTTGATGTAGTCCCATTTGTTTATTTCCTCCTTAGTTTCCATTGCCCTTGGAGCTGTATCAGCAAAGATATTGCTGCAACAAATATCTGCTATTATGTTGCCTATGGTTTCTTCTAAGATTTTTATGGTTTCCCCTCTTTTAAGTCCTTTATCCATTTTGAGTTTATCTTTGTGTATGGTATAAGTTGGTGGTTTAGTTTCTTTTTATTTGCATGTATCTGTCCAATTTTCCCAATACCACTTACTGAAGAGATTGTCTTGACTTCATTGTATGCTCTTGCCTCCTTTGTCAAATATTAATTGAACATAATGGTTTGGGTCGATCTCTGGGTTCTCTGTTCTATTCCACAGCTCTAAATGTCTATTCTTGTGCCAGTACCAGGCAGTTTTGAGAACAGTAGCTTTGTAGTATAGCTTGATATCTAGTATTGTGATTCCTCCAACTTTATTCTTCTTTCTCATGATTGCTGCAGCTATTCATTTTTTTTTTATTCCAGTCTAGAGGGCTGGTGCATGAAATTCGTGCACAAAATAGGTCCATAGGCTGGAAGGTGATCAGGGCCGATTGGTGCTTTCCTGATGCTGGCTGGAGCCTTCCTAACCCCAGCTGCCAGCTAGCAGCTGCCTGCTGGGGCCAACCTTTATTCCATGCCTCCCCCTGGTGGTCAGCGCATGTCAAAGTGAGCGGTTGAAGTCCTGGTCAATTGAACTCTTGATCAGTTGAACTTCTGAGGAGACAATTTGCATATTAGCCTTTTATTATATAGGATGAATTTTTGGAGAGTTTGTTCTAGGTCTTTGAAGTATGCCATTGGTATTTTAATGGGGATTACACTGAATTTATAGATTGCTTTGGATAGTATGGACATTCTAATGATGCTGATTCTACCAATCCATGAACATGGTATATTCTTCCATTTGCTTATGTCTTCCTCTATCTCTTTTTTCAGCATCCTGTAATTTTCTGAGTACAGGTCCTTTACCTTCTTAGTTAAATTTATTCCTAGGTATATTTTATTTTGGTGTAATGGTAAATGGGATTATTATTATTATTTAAAATTTTCTCTTTCTGTGAGTTCATTGTTGGTGTATAAAAAAGCCATAGATTTCTGGGTGTTAATTTGTATCCTGCTACATTGCAAAATTAATTTATTAATTCTAGTAGTTTTTTGACAGTGTCTTTAGGGTTTTCTATGTACAATATTATGTCATCTGCAAATAATGAAAATTTTACTTCTTCTTTTCCAACTTGGAAGCCATTTATTTCTTCTTCTTGTCTAATTGCTAAGGCTAGCACTTCCAGTACTATGTCAAACAGGAGTGGTGAGAGTGGGAATCCCCATTTTGTTCCTATTATTAAAGGAAGTGGTTTTAGTTTTTGCCCATTGAGTATGATGTTGACTGTAGGTTTGTTATATATGGCTTTTATTATGTTGAGGTATGATCCTTCTATTCCCACTTTGCTGAGAGTTTTTATCAAGAAAGGGTGTTGCATTTTGTCAAAGGCTTTTTCTGCATCAATTGATATAATTATATGGTTTTTGTCTCTCAATTTGTTTATGTGGTGTATCATATTGTTTGATTTGTTGATATTGTACCATCCTTGCATCCCCAGAATAAATCCCACTTGGTCATGTTTTATGATCTTTCTAATATAATGCTGGATCTGATTTGCTAGAATTTTGTTGAGGATTTTAGCATCTATGTTCATGAGAGATATTGGCCTGTAACTCTCTTTCTTTGTATTGTCTTTATCTGGTTTTGTGATTAGGGTAATGCTAGCTTCAAAGAAAGAGGTTGGAAGTGTTTCTTTCTCTTGAAATTTTTGGAATAGTCTGAGGAGGATACATTTTAGTTCTTCTTTGAATGTTGATAAAACACCCCTGTGCAGCCTAATGGTCCAGGGCTTTTGTTTTCTGGAAGTTTTTTGATTACTGAAAAATTAAGAGCATCAAATGTTTTGGTTTCAAAATTGAAAACCTTTCAACCAATATCCTTGTTAGGCAAAATTGTTTCTAGTACTTGACATGACCTAAACCATATGCAGAAACAAGTTGCTCTCAGTAATCACCAGTTCACCCAAGGAAGGTTGGGTTCATAACACCTGAAATACATTTTCTTACATAGATAAGTAGGCCCATTAAGTCATTTTCTATCTTGAAATACACATCAGTGACAAGCAAATGACGCTAGACTACAAGCCACCTGTGTTCCTGGAGGCTGCATATATAGAGTCCCCATCTCCTTTCTGGTGCAGAAATCCAGTGTCATGCTACATCCAAAGATTCTGCTTCTGTCTATAAGTTCCCCTAATGAACTCTTTGTTTAATTCTGGAATTGTCAGCCTCTTTCTTAGATCTATTAGACATCATCCTTTGGAAGTTGCTTCCAGTAAACCTTGGGACATTTGGAAATTTTCCCAACAATCTTATTAATATACTAGAAGCCCGATGCACAAAGATTCGTGCTAGAATGGGCCTTCCTTTCCCTGGCTGCCGGCACTGCCTTTCCACTCTGGCCCAGCCCCAGAGCCGCCTCTTTCTGCTCTGGCCTGGAGCCGCCTCTTTAGGCTCTCGCCATGGCGACAACACAAGCATCCCACCTGCCCATGGTTGCTCAGTGCCTGTGTATGCAAATTAACCCCCATCTTTGTTGGGTTAATTTGAATATCACTCCTTATTGGCTGATGGGTGTAGCAGAGCTATGGTCAATTTACATGTTTGTCTATTATTAGGTAAGAAATTTATTTACTCAAGGTTTTCTGTTAATATATTACTTGTAAAATAAATTGTGTTGAATGTTATCATCTACACCCTTTTCCCTTAGATAATTCAGGACACTGATTTTTTCATATTGGAAGGGTTATAAACAGAAAATATAAACAAATTTAAATTAGCTATTTTTTAATCTCAAAAGTTAAATGTACGTAAAAGGCAGGGATTGGTTAAATCATTTTTATTCATTCATAATATAAAGATATCAAATTTGTTTTTGTAAAATTAATGACAGAAAGATGATTTAGATTACAATAATATTTTTAGATTATAAAAATGTATGTATCCAGAGACAAAGAAACTCAGAACAGACCGTCCAACCTCAGAGGGAAGGCAGGGGAGAGTGGGGGAGGGGAGAGTTAAGAGATCAACCAAAGGACTTGTGTGCATACATATTAGTATAACCAGAGGACAGGGACATTGGGATGGTGGGGGCTTGTCCTGGGGTGTGGGAGTGGCCTGGGAGGGGTTGATGGGGAAAAAGGAGACATATGTAATACTTTAAACAATAAAAAAGAAAAAACAAGAGTATGTAGATTCTAGCATGTATAATTGAGAAAAAGATATTAGAAGTATGCATATTAAAATGTTAACAGTGACTGTAAAATCACAGATGATTTTTACTTTGTCATTGTATTTTTGGTATATCTTGAAATATATGTATATTGCTTTTACTGTAAGAAAAATGCAACAAAGACATTTTAAATTATGGAAATAATCTTATTGATTGAATAACAGAATGTGCACAAAAATAACTCTGAGTTAAGAAAGATTGTTAGCTTAGTCAGGTACCTTATTTTCCCCAGAATTCCCTGATGTTTGGTTATTTAAATTGATCAGCAATTTGGCTGGTATCAGGATGCACTCTCTGAGAAGTGCTTTTGGAAAAAACTCTGTACTTACTGAACATAGTTTATTTTACAAAGTAAATTGTCAGAATTCTTTAATTACTATAGTTGCAGCCTTATGAATTATCACATGTCCTTTGGATATTCAAGTGGTTAATAGACTAAACATCTCTAATATACAGGAAATCAAGATGTGTTCACACTCTGTTATTTTGCGGGAGTGACAGCCCTGGGTGCCTCCTGCATTCTGACATTTTAAGTACACATTAGTATAAAAAATTCTCTATAAAAATAATTACTCTGTAAATGACTGACAGTAGAAAAGTGTTGCATATGTATTTTCTCAGATTTGTTTAATTGGCTGTGACATTCATTCCCACACCCCCATCCCTCCAGATTTAAAGCCCAAAGAATTAGCAACAGAATAACACATTAAATCTGACTAAGATCCTCTACTCTCAAAATTAATATGAAGCTGAAAAAAGGCATAAAGCTGGGAACAAGGTGCCTTTCTGGCGTTGGTTCTGATATGTGACGTTATCAGTGTAACTTTGAATAAAATTCACTTTCTAACCAGACAACTAAATTTTCTCCAAGGTTCATTTGAATCTAAATGTGTGTGTGTGTGTGTGTGTGTGTGTGTGTGTGTGTGTTTAAAAATTTGTTTTTGGATTTAGAAGGGACTTAGTTTCCTAAACCTTCAGTACATTTCCATTTCTTTTAGTCAGCAACATTGGTCATTTTCAAGGTAAGTTTTGATGACAGATTTTGTTTTTTAATTACCAACTTTTATTTTAGCCATCATGAGGAAAAATAGTATTTCACACAAAAGACTTTGAACATTTTTATAAATATTAGTTTATAAACATTTTGCCATCCTCTCTAATAAAATGGTAATATGCAAATTAACCATCACTCCGCTACATAAGCCATGCCCACCAGCCAAGCCACGCCTACCAACCAATCAGGGTGAGTATGCAAATTAACCCCATCCAAGATGGCTACAGTCACAGAGAGCAAGGTTTCCCAGGTAACAGAGCAAGACAAGCTTTCCATAGCCGTTGCAGGCCTAAGCCTCCACTCAAGCTACAAAGTTTCAATTATAGAACATAAACAAATTCAAACAAATGGAGGCAGAATGGAGCTTGAGAGAGCAGGCCAGGGTTGCTGGCGGCAACAGGGGAAGCAAAGCTTTCCGCACACCCTGGCCGGGCTCAACCACTTAAGGCTACAAAGTTTCAATTGTAGAAGGTGAATTAACTGCCACAGAAATGGAACTGCTTTTGGCTACCAGCCTGATCACCCCCTAACAACTCCCCTGACAGCCTGATTGATGCCTAACTGCTCCCTTGCCAGCCTGATTGCCACTAACTGCCCTTCCCTGCTGGCCTGATCACCCCTAACTACCCTCCCCTGCCAGCCTGGTCCCCCCACAACTGCTTTCCCTGCAGGCCTGGGTCCCCCCCAACTGCCCTTCTCTGCAGGCCCAGTTGCCCCCAACTTCCCTCCTCTGCCAGCCTGGTCACCCCTAACTGCCCTCCCCTGCTAGCTATCTTGTGGTGGCCATCTTGTGTCCACATGGGGGCAGCCATCTTTGACCACATGGGGGCAGCCATCTTGTGTTTTGGAGTGATGGTCAATTTGCATATTACTCTTTCATTAGATAGGATAGAGGCCTGGTGCACAGGTGGGAGCCAGCTGGTTTGCCCTGAAGGGTGTCCCAGATCAGAGTGAGGGTTCCCTTGGGGTGTGGGGCGGCCTGGGTGAGAGGCCTGTGGTGGTTTTCAGGCCAGCCATGCTCCCCGGTGACCCAAGCAGAGGCCCAGATATCTGGGATTTATTTATCTTCTATAATTGAAACTTTGTAGCCTTCAGCGGAGGCCAGGGCAGGCCAGGAACTTGGCTTCCTCCATTGCTAGGGAAACCCAAGCCTCCTGCTTGCTCTGTGACCACAGCCATTTTTGTTGGGATTTATTTATCTTCTATAATTGAAACTTTGTAGCCTTGAGCAGAAGCCTGGGCCCACCAGGGTGGGCAGGAAGCTTGGCTTCCTCCATTGCCAGGGAAACCCAAGCCTCCTGCTTGCTCAGTGGCCACAGCCATCTAGGTTGGGTTAATTTGCATACTTGATCCTGATTGACTGGTGGGTGTGGCTTGTGGGTGTAGCAGATGTACAGTCAATTTGAATATTACTCTTTCATTAGATAAGATTCCTATCTATCAACACACACACACCTATGTGAACCTGAATTTATGAGGCTTTGTTGACTCATGTTTCCACAACTTATGTCTGATGTGTTAAACACTGCATTTTCTTACTATTGATTACATTTCTTGCTTTATCAATTGAATTTAGGATATTTTAGGAAATGTATTTCTATATACTTCTCATATTACCAATTCATTCAATGTAATTTTAAATAATTAAGAACACCACCACTAATTTAGCTAAAATAAAGTGTGCTGAAAGACTTATGTAGAGCTTTTTTTTTTTCCTCTGACACACACATCATCCACTTACTGTAAATAAAATAATTTTTTGGAAATTTGTGAAAATCCTATAATATAAGTTGTATGTAAGATAGCATTTCATGATTTTTTATCAATAATATTTGTTTAAGCCTAAGGTAAGTGGTTGATTTCCATAACACTTTTAAAACTGGAAAAAATAATGTTTACTATTTTATTTTCTAAGAAATCATGAATAAGTGGCAATGTATTTGAATTTATTAAATTAATAACCCAGAAAAAATTAGAAATCATTCAAAACATCTATAAGCATCCAAGTAGAACTCACTTAATGACTTTAATTAAATGGTGGCTAAAGTAATTTCTTAAAAGGTTTTTTCATGGTAATCACTGTTTATCAAAGTTAAAATATGTAAATTTGAGAAATGTGTTTTAGTCAGTTACTTTAAATATAAAGTTAGCCAAATTCAAGTCACTTTTATCTAAAATATAATTAAATTCCATTGTCCTGAATATATATATTATGGCTTCAAACTCATATTTTTCAAATAAAAAATAATCTCATTCATTTTCCTCTTTGGTATAAATATATTTTTACTAATTAGTTTTTACTTTTCTGGTTACACTTTAGCTTGTGTTGCTTGAGTTATTTTATTCATTTCTTTTATCTTGTTTCTTGTACACCATCATACTTTTACTCACCATAAATGAGAGGCACATCTATTACTAACTTGAGGCCTGGGGCACGAAATTCCTGCACAGGTAGGATCCCTAGGCCTGGCCAGCGATCAGGGCTGATTGGGGCCTTCTGGATGCCAGCCAGGGCTTCCCTTCCTTGGGTGCTGGCCTCCGGCTGGGGCCTTGCTTCCTTTGTTCCACACTGCCCCCTTATGCTTAGTGCACATCATAGCAAGCAATAGAACTCCCGGTCTCCCAGTCAAACTCCCGTGGGGACACTTTGCATATTAGCCTTTTATATATATAGACTAGAGGCCCAGTGCATGAAATTTGTCCCGGAGCCCTGTGATTGGTTGCCCCAAAGAGGTAGGCTACACCTACCAAGCCTGGGCTCTGTAATTGATCGCCCCACAGATGGAGGCCCAGCCTACACACTGCAGCGCTGCTGGCCAGGTAACCTGGGCCTCCCTCTTTGGGGTGATTGTGGAGCCCCCCTATTGATTGATTGCCCCACCAGCTGGTAGCCTGGGCCTCCTTCTGCAGGGCAATCATGGGATGATGGCCATGCCCCCGACTAATTGCATTGCACCTATCTTGGCTGGCTTGGCACCAGTGGGTGTCATTGCATGGTGGTCAGGAAGGTTGTCTGGATGGTCATTCTGCTGTTTGGTCATTCGGTCAATTTGCATATTACACTTATATTATTATAGAGTGTCAGAATTACAGACACAATGACAGTGATACTACCAGCTACCATAACTTGTTTAGAAAACTTTGTATTTTTTCATGAAGATAATACATGTTTGAATTGTTTGTGAACCCTTTTATGCTGTAACTAGAGGCCCAGTGTACTAAATTCGTGCACGGGGGTGTGTGTCCCTCAGCCCAGCCTGTACCCTCTCCAATCTGGGACCCCTCAAAGGATGTTGGACATCCCTCTCACAATCCAGGACAGCTGGCTCCCAACTGCTCGCCTGCCTGCCTTCCTGATTGCCCCTAACCACTTCTGCCTGCCAACCTGATCACCCCCTAACCACTCCCCTGACAGACTGATTGATGCCTAACTGTTCCCCTGCCAGCCTGATTGCCCCTAACTGCCCTCCCCTGCAGGCCTGGTCACCCCTAACTGCCCTCCCCTGCAGGCCTGGTCACCCCTAACTGCACTCCCCTGCAGGCCTGGTCCCTCCCAACTACCCTCACCTGTAGGACTGCACCGCCCCCCCCAACTTCTATCCCCTGCAGGCCTGGGTCCTCCCCCAACTGCCCTTCCCTGTAGGCCCGGTCACCCCCAACTTTCCTCCTCTGCAGGCCTGGTCCCCCCCAACTGTCCTTCCCTGCAGGCTTGATTGCCCCCACTGCCCTCTCTTGTAGGCCTGGTCCTTTCCAACTGCCCTCCCTTGCTGGCCTGATCACCCACAATTGCCCTCCCTTGAAGGCCTGGACCCTCCCAACTGCCCTCCCCTCCTGGCCATCTTGTGGCAGCCATCTTGTGTCCACATGGGGGCAGCCATCTTTGACCACATGGGGGCAGCCATCTTGTGTGTTGGAGTGACAGTCAATTTGCATATTACTCTTTTATTAGATAGGATGTTTTTTTTGTTTGTTTTTCAAAATGGAGCCCTTCCCTTAAATATGTAGTAGATTTTAGCATTGGACCCAAATTTCCACTAAGTCCTCTATCCTTGAATTTTTCTTTGTTATTTTACCTGGCTCTTCTTTTGTGGGTGTGCATAATTTCTTATTTCCTAGTTTAGCTATGCGATGGACAATAGGATGTGAGCAGATCTGATGCAAGAAGAGTGTTGTGTGATTGGTTTTTTTTCTGTCATGTTCTTGTACCATCATAGTGAGAAGGACATGCTCAAGTTGCCTGCTGATCTCAGAAGAAAGATGAAAGTCACATAAAGTAGAAATGTCCTAGGGAGAGTGAGTCAGTTGATCCACTGCCATAGGAATAAGCCTGGCTGAGATCAGCAAACTTTCAGCTGATACCCACACTTGAAAGAAATAGATAGACATTGTACTATGCTATTAAGGTTTTGTTGTGGTTTGTTATACAATAGTTTTGTGATGATTGTAAAATCATATATGATCTTTCCCAAATCATGAGCCATCTCAGTAATAGTTATAGAAAGACTAGTGACCCGGTGTATGGATCCTGGCCACACCTGGGGTGTCTGTGGAGTGAGTGGGCTCCCTCCAGCAGGTGGGGTCACTAAGACTGACCTGCGGGGATTGGGCCAAAACTGGCTGTCCAACATCCCCCTGAGGGGTCCCAGAGTGCAAAAGAGCACTCTGCAAAGTTGCTGCATTGAGCGTCTGCCCCCTGGTGGTCAGTATGCACTACACCTATCACCTGGTTGCTTAGCCTTTTATATATATAGATTGTCTCAAATATGTTTTTATTAGATAAATCAATATTATTTGAAAAGTATTATTCACATATATAAACCTTGTGATGAACTTCTGATTTAGTCCATAGTACTAGATTTTAGATCTGTGCTGTACAACATGTTAATGTTGTTATTTTTATTATCTTTTGTTTCCCACTTCTGTTGCTGCTTAAAAATATATTTCCAAATTAAATAAGAAATTTTAAAAACCTTTAGGGACTTATTCTTTACTAGAGGCCCGGTGCACGAAATTCGTGCACTGGGTGGGGGGTGCCCCTCAGCCCAGCCTGCACCCTCTCCAATCTGGGACCCCTCGAGGGATGTCCAACTGCCTGTTTAGGCCCTGGGATTGGGCCTAAATTGGCAGTCGGACATGCTTCTCACAATCCAGGATAGCTGGCTCCCACCTGCTCGCCTGCCTGCCTGCCTGATTGCCCCTAACCGCTTCTGCCTGCCAGCCTGATCACCCCCTAACCACTCCCCTGCCAGCCTGATCGACGCCTAACAGCTCCCCTGCCAGCCCCATTGCCCCTAACTGCCCTTCCCTGCCAGCCTGGTCACCCCTAATTGTCCTCCCCTGCTGGTCTGGTCGCCCCTAACTGTCCTCCCCTGCAGGCCTGGTCGCCCCTAAATGCCCTCCCCTGGTGGCCTGGTCACCCCTAACTGCCCTCCCTTGCCAGCCTGGTCTCCCCTAACTGACCTCCCCTGCTGGCCTGGTCCCCTCCAACTGTTCTCCCCTGCAGGCCTGGTCCCCCCCAACTGCCCTCCCCTGCAGGCCTGGTCCCCCCTCAACTATCCTCCCTGCCAGCCATCTTGTGGCAGCCTTCTTGTGTCCACATGGGGGCGGCCATATTTGACCACATGGGGGTGGCCATCTTGTGTGTTGGAGTGATGGTCAATTTGCATATTCCCTCTTTATTATATAGGATTATTAATGCTTAAACTAAATCACTTTTAACTTTCTTAACAGATATTTGGAATATATTTTTAATAATTGAGTAGAGCAATGCTGTGATCAAATGTACATTCAATAAAGACTTTCTCAGCATTCCACAGCAAACCCCCTCCTGTGCTGTATTTCAATTCCACATTCCTCTAGCATATTGCTTAACATATAATTATAGATAGATATATAGATAGACAGATTTTTTAAAATGTGCCAATCTTCTTTGAGGGTATCGATTATATCTTTCTCCTTCACAAAGACTAGCAAAGGACAGCAATGTTTAAAATTCCAGTAAAAATTGCAAAACTAAACATTTGTTGACACCTAGCAAAGGTGTCAACAAATGTTTAGTTTTGCAATTCATCAAATAAATATGAGGAGTGTGATGCTTAATTTTATGTCTCAATTTTACTGAGTCATGGAGTACTCAAGTATTAGGCCAAACACTATTTTGGATGAGTCTATGAGTGGTTTTAGATGAGATTAACATTTAAATAGGTAGACTGAGTGAAGCAGATTATTCTTTCCTATATTTATATCAGTATCCTCAGATCTTACAAAGGTCATGCCAACCTTCAAACAAATTATAATTATATATTCATATTATCAATCATATATATAATTTTTAAAAAATTTTAAGTTCTGGTTGATTCTCTTTTTTACTCAGAACTTAATTGTCATTATAATATTTTAATTTTCTTCACATATACTACCATCTATATTTTGATACTGGAATTTTAAACATTGCTGTCCTTAGTGAGATCTATATTTTCTTTGATATGATATCTTTTCCTTCAATGATTTTGATAAAGTAAATTTTCAAATAATTTCTAAGAAAGTGTGCAGCAGAAATCATATTTCTTGATTCTTAAAACTTGTTTGTTCCTGATATGTTTTTATCCTTCACTTACAATTGAATAATATTTTAGCTGGATATAAAAGTCTACACTAAAAACATATTTTTGAAGAATCAGAAGATACTGTTTCTTTTTATTTTTCCATAGAATTTTATTGATGTAAATTAAGATGGTAGAAAGATTGTAAATACTCATCTCTGCTCATCCTTTTTTAACACTTACACTAAAAGTTTTAGAATTTAATGTAATTTATGGTGACAGAGCAGTGTGTATTCATATGATAGACAGTGGACAATTTTATTGTGATTGTGCACCTCAAATGTGGCTAGTGTAACTAAGAAGAAATATTTTTCATTTTAAGTAATTTAAATAACTGATACTCTATCCGGTTATTGAAAAAAAATTTAAGTATGTTTAGAAAAACTTGGTCATTTCTGTTTTTCTCTGTCACAGAACATATATATGTTTCTTATGTTCTTTTCTTCTCATATATATTGTCTCAATCTATTTTGTTGTATATTTTAGAAAATATTCTTATTTTTTACTTTCAACTCTTCTATTTAATATTTTAGTTCCTGTTTTTGTAATTTTTTCTTTTAGTGTTTTTTTCAAATATCTTTGCTAATGCTCTTTAGAACTCATACTTTGTTTATCTAAGTTCTTTACTCTTTATTTCAATTTATGAGTTTGTATTAGTGATTTTGATTTTTCTCCTTGATACTGCAATCTCATAAAATATTTGGGGCTGTTTGGCGCACTTTTCCTTAATTAATTAGACAACACTGAATCTGAGCTCAATTATTGTGTATGCAGCTCAAATCTTGTGAACTGGCAAGATTACTTTAAGAATGAAGTAATTTAGACACTGATAAAATGTTCAGGAAACACCTAAATTGCAGATTAAATTATTACTCTATGACATTAACATCAGCATTACTTGTTCTAGTTCACTTTCCACAGTTTATGCAATTTTTTTAGAGAATACTCTAGATTGATTGATTGATTATTGCTTGATAATAAAATGCAAGCTATATGGCAGGAGTGTTGATGGAGAAAGAGAAGCATGCAATTAATCAACATACAGACTTTCTTTTCTTTTTAAATAAATGTACATTTTGATATAGTATAATTTACATGTAACATTGAATAAGTTTAAGGTGTACAATATAATGATTCAACATGCTTATATGTTGTAATATGAGTATCACTATAGCATTACTAGCATATGTCACCTCAATTATTATTTCTTTTCCTTTTATATCTTTCTAAAATTGAGGTAACATTGGTTATTAACATAATATAAATTTCAAGTGTATAACATTATAATTGGATGTCTGTATGCTCTATTGTATGCTCACCAACAAAAGTCTAGTTTCCACCCATCACCATATATTTCACATCCTTTACCAATTTTGCCCCATCTCATTCCCCTTCTCTTCTGGTAATCACCAATCTGTTGTCTATATCTCTGAGTGTTGTTTTTTTTTTTTAATTGAGTAGAATAATGTTTGTTTGTTTTTTAATATATTTTTTTATTGGTGTCAGAGAGGAAGGGAAGAGGGAGAGAGAGATAGAAACATCAATGTTGAGAGAGAGTCATCAACTGACTGCCTCCTGCATGCCTCCTACTGGGGATTGAGCCTGCAACCTGGGCATGTGCCCTGACCAAGAATCAAACTGTGATCTCCTGGTTCTTAGGACTACACTCAACCATTGAACCATGCTGGCTGAGCTCTGAGTTTGTTTTTATTGTTGTTGTTTTATTTTTTTTAATTATATATTCCACAACAGTTAAATCATATGGTTTATGTCCTCTCCATCTGACCTATTTTACTTAGCATAATACCCTAAAAAACCATGTTTCCACAAATAGCAACTTTCATCTTTTTATGGCTATTTCATTATATATTTATCCTACCTTATAATAGAGAAACATGCAAATTGACCGCACCTCCGATATGCCCATGATTGGGCCTGTGAGAGGCTGGGGGCGGGACTCCAGGTGGCCTATCCGGCCGTTGAGAAGACCAAGATGGTGGTGCCCAATCCTCTTAGTTCCGGGGGTCCCGGGGGCCATCGCCACCCTGGGGGGGCGTGGCCGGGCCCAGCCAGCCACTCCTGGGGGTCCCGGGGGCGATCGCCACCCTGGGGGGGCATGGCCGGGCCCAGCCAGCCGTTCCTGGGGGTCCCGGGGCTATCGCCACCTTGGGGGGCGCGTGGCCGGACCTGCCCAGGCGCTCCCAAGGTCCCTGGGAACATTGCAGGCATGTGGTTGCTGAGACCCAGACCAGGCCTCTGGCCACAGATTCATAGCTTTGCCGAGACCTAGGGCAGGGATCTGCCTCATCTGCAGAGAGACAGAGGTTCTGCAGTGCCCCCAAGACGTGGGTGGGCCCAGCCAGGGATCAACGGGCATGGAAGGACTCCTGGCAGAGGGGCAAGGACCCTCACCCCTGAGGCGGGGGTTGAGGGATGGAGCCAACTCAGTGAAGGGGTGCTGCACTGCAGGGTACTGGACTGACTGATGTGATTCAGAGAAGCTCCCAGTGCTAACCGGCCACACTCAGGCGGCCTTCACACTTCAGAGGCAGTGACTACTGCTCCTGCCTTCACCCAAAAGCAAGCTAGCTACACCCTGCCCCATAGCAGAGCATGCCTAGGCAGTGAGTAGGAAGCCTTCCACCTGCTTCGGAGAAGGGGGGGCAGTAAAGAATGGGGGGAGAGGAAGGAATGTGGAGCATCCGCAATGAAGAGGTGCTTGAGAAAGAGGCTCGGAAGCCTGACTGGAAGGTTTGTTCTGTTTGCTGGGCCGCTGCCCCTTAGGAAGCGCAAAGAGCATGGCTCTGAGGGCTTCCTGTGTGCTGAGTCAAGTTCCACAGCCAACTGGAATTGGCCTCAGTTTCCTGGTCTGTAAAATGGATGAAGCGTGTCCCAGTGCCTTCACTGAGCTTTGATGGCCAATTGAGATACTATATAAAGAAAATGAGGGAAGAAGTGAGAAAGAAAAGGAAGGACAAGAAACACAAAAGAAAGACTGAATTGTCACTTAAATAGGGAATATAGTCAGTAGTGTTGTAATGATGGTATGATGCCAGGTGGGGACTAGAAATATCGGGGAATACTTTGTAAAGTATATGATTGTCTAACCACTATTCTGTAACTAATATAAAACCTGAAATCAATACAAAATAATGTTGAATGTAAAGAAATGAAAATTGGAGTGAAATTTTTATAAATTTCAAAGTTTAAATAAAAGCTGTAAAGGAAGGAAGGGGAGAATAAAAAGTGTTTTTCATTTTGCCACTTCATTAAAAAGACAGTTGTCTTTATATGATGCTTTTATACTTTTCTAAGTCATTATCTCATTTTAATTTCTGGGCAACTTAGACAAGATAAGTATTCCCTCCACTACTCAAAGAAAGGAAATCTTGGTGTCTGGTCCTAATGATTCAATCGTCAAGCCCTTATTGTAAAGCAGGGTTAGTAAAATTTTCTGTGCAGGGTCATATCTATACTAATAAAAGCCTTGGGGGTGATCAGGCCAGCAGGGGAGGGTATTTGTGGGAAATCAGGCCCACAGAGGAGCAGTTAGGGGGCAATCAGGCAGGTAGGTGAGCGGTTAGGAGCCAGCGGTCCCGGATTGTGAGAGGGATGTCCAACTGCAGGTTTAGGCCTGATTCCACAGGGATCGGGCCTAAACCTGCAGTTGGACATCCCCCGAGGGGTCCCATATTAGAGAGGGTGCAAACTGGGCTGAGGGACACCCTCCCCAGTGCACGAATTTCATGGACCGGGCCTCTAGTATATCTAATAAAGAGGGAATATGCTAATTGATTGCCCCACCCTCAAAGATGGCAGTACCCACAGCCAACAAGGAGGGAATATGCTAATTGACTGTCCCACCTTCAAAGATGGTGGCACCCACAGCCAATAAGGAGAGAGTATGCTAATTGACTGCCTCGCCCTCAAAGATGGCATTGCCCACAGCCACAAGATGGTGGCACCCAGTCCCTTCAGCCCTGTTGGGGTGGCAGGTGTGTAGCACAGCCGGGCCTGCCCCCATGCAGGCCCAGCTACTCCATGAACCTGCCTCCGGAGTCTCCCATTCCCCTCAGCTTCCCAGCTACCCAGGGCTGGCCCAAGGTGCAATCAAGTTTTGGATGGCAGCTGCCCAGTCACCCAGGGCTGCCCAAGACTCAGGTAACCAGGGCCAGCTGAGGCTTGCGCTGCCTGCAGTGGCAGCAGCAGAGATGTGATGGGGTGTCACCTTTCCCTGATCGCCAGGTCACCTCCCGCCCCCGGACTATGAGAGGGGGCAGGCCGGGCTGAGGGACTCCCCCTCCAGTGCATGAATTTTCATGCATTGGGCCTCTAGTATATATATATATTGCAGCATTATTTATATCTTAATATTGCAGCATTATTTATAATAGCAATATATGAAAATAATCTAATTGCCCATCAACAGATAAATGAATAAAGAAAATTGTATACAACTTATTGTATATATATATATATATATATATATATATATATATATACAATTTTCTTTATTCATTTATCTGTTGATGGGCAATTATATTATTTTCATATATTGCTATTATAAATAATGCTGCAATAAACATAGGGGTACATATCTTTTTGAATTACTGCTTTTATATTCTTGGGTTAAATGCCCAGAAGAGGAATTGCTGGATCATATGGTAGTATTAGTCTTAATTTTTTTTAAAAAATGTTTTTATTGAATTGAGAGAGAGAGAGAGAGAGAGAGAGAGAGAGAGGAAGAGAGTGGGGTAGAGACATAGAAACATCGATGAGATAGAAACATCAACTGGCTGCCTCCTGCATACCCTCTACCAAGGATCACACCCACAACCTGGGCACATGCCCTGACTGAGAACTGAGCCCATGACCTCCTAGTCACTGAGTCACACTGGTGGGCAAGTCTTAATTTTTTGAGAAACCTCCATAATATTTTCCAAAGTGGTTGTACCAATCCAAAAATAACGTATTGGGGTTCCCCTTTTCTCCATTTTGTTCAACACTTGTTACTTCCTGTCATTTTGATAATAGTCATTTTAACAATTGTGAGGTGAGATATCATTGTGGTTTTGATTTGCATTTCTCTAATAACTAGTGATGTTGAACAACTCTTCATGTGCCTGTTGGCCATTCTTATGTCTTTATTGAACAAAATGTCCATTCAGATTCTTTGCCCATTTTTAAATTAGGTTGTTTTTGTTTGTTTTGTTTTGTTATTGAGTTATATGAATTATTTATATTTTTTGGATACTAAATATCAGACATATTACTTATAAATATCAGAAATATCACTTGAAAATATCTGCTCCTATTGAATTGGTTGCCTTTTTTTGTTCTGTTGATGGTTTCTGTTGCTGTGCAGAAGCTTTTTAGTTTAATATAAAGTCCAATTTATTTATTTTTATTTTTCCCTTGCCTTTAAAGTCAAATTTACAAAAACACCATTAGGACCAATGTCCAGAAACTTAATGCTGATTTTTTTCTTCTATGTATTTTCTCGTTTCAAGTCTTACTTTTAAGTCTTTAATCCATTTTGAGTTAACTTTTATGACTGCTATAAGATAATGTCTAGTTTCATTCTTTTGCACATGACTGTCTGGTTTTCTCACATCATTTACTAAAAAGACTTTCCTCTGTCCATGTATATTCTTGGCTACTTTGTCATAAAGTAGATATCTATATATGTGTGAATTTATTTTGGGGCTCTAAATTTTTTAATTTTTTAAAATATATTTTTATTTATTTCAGAGAGGAAGGGAGAGGGAGGGAGGGAGATATAGAAACATCAATGATGAGACAGAATCATTGATCGGTTGCCTCCTGCATGCCCCCTACTGGGGATTGAGCTTGCCACCCCGGTATGTGACCTTGACCAGAATCAAACCTGGGACCCTTCAGTCCACAGGCCAACATTCTATCCACTGAGCCAAACCAGCTAGGCTGGGCTCTCAATTTTGTTCCACTGTTCAGTGTCTTTCTTTTTTCTGCTAAAACCATGCTGTTTTGCTTACTATAGCTTTGAAATATACTTTGAAATTGGGGAGTGTGATACCTCCAGCGATGTTCTTTTTCTCTGAATTGCTTTGAATTTTTGGAGTCTTTTGTAGTTCTCTATAAATTTCAAGATGTTTTTTGTTTTATTTCTGTGAAAAAAAATGCCATGGGATTTTGATAAGGATTTCACTGAATCTGTGAGTGCTTTATGTAATATGAACATTTTAACAATGTTAACTTTTTCAATCTATAAACAAAGAATATATTGCCATGTTTTTGTGTCTTCTTTAATTTCTTTCAATAATGTCTTATAGTTTCACTGTACAAGTCTTTACCTCCTCTGTTAACATTTTCCCTATGTATTTTATTCTTTTTGTTGTGATTGTCAATGGGATTGTTTTCTTCATTTCTCTTTTTGATATTTTGTTGTCAGGATATAAAAGCACAACAAATTTTTGTATAGGGAGCTGGATTCTTGTGAGCCAACATTGCTGCTGTGCCTCTTACCCTCCTTTGCGCTATGGTATGGGTGCCACATTCTGAATCCTTCATCTCCACCAAGTTCACTGGGTTGTGGGCTCAGCTGTAGCATACAGGAAACAAGATCTATGGGGAGCATCCTTGTCCGTATCCCTGTTTTGGCTCCCTTACACATTCCAAGACTCCAAGTTCAGACATGTGAATATATGGATCTCTCAAGCAACTGAGTGTGTTGAGTTGAGGAACCTTTGTTGGGTTATAGATGACCCATTAGTTATAGATTTAAGGAGAGATACAAAGGGATTGTCTCACTTTGCCATGACATCGATGTCACTACCATTTCTTTTTTGTGTTTTTTTTTATTTCCTTGTTGGAACAATTAAGTTCTAGTGTCTTAGCAAATTTGAAGTTTATGGTAGAGTATTGCTGTCTATAATTATCACTAGAGTTCCCATTGCAGGAAGATTCCTGCAATAGGGCTTCCTGCTGCGCTCTCCCCTGGCCCCGCCTGCTTTCTTCCCTTCTCCCCCAGCCCTGCCTGCTTTCCTCCCTTCTCCCCACCCTGCCTGCTTCCCTTCCTTCTCTGCCACCCCGCTTGCTTGCTTCTCCCCAGCTTTGCTCCCTTCTGCAGGCTTGGCTTCTTTCTACACTGTCTTGATATGCAAATTAACCGCCATCTTGGTTGAGTTAATTTTCATAGTCGTCCTGATTGGCTGGTGGGTGTGGTTTGGGCGTAGCGAAGGTGTGGTCAATTTGCATATTACTCTTTTATTAGATAGGATGTTGTTCTTTAGATCTCCATGAATTATTGATCTATTAGTTCTAAGATTGTACCCTTAAAAAACATATACCAAATTTTATATTCCCCAGCCTCTGGTAATCAACATTCTACTCACTGTTTTTATGAGGTTGGCTTTTTTAGATTCCATATGTAAGTAATATCATACATTATTGGTTTTTCTCTGCAGACATGCCAGGGCTGACCGGCAGATCCTGAATGATGGATGAATGATTACTCTGACACATATTTCTGTGAAAGAGAGGCTAAGGGACTACTTGGCTATAGCTACCAAGTAGCCGTGTTCACCTGCCTCCTTTGGCCTTTTTTTGTAACAACAGCTTGAACTAAAATTAACCTCTAGATACAATCAGCAGGGTAAGAATCCTTGAGAAAGCACATGCTTCTACAAGATCGGTTTTGAAGACAAAACATAGAGTCTCCAGTAAAACGCCCAGGGTCTCAGACTTGTTTGGAAAAATCAAGGCAGGGGCTGCCACCTTTGGACAGGTCCCCCTAAGAGGCCGACCTTTCAGAAAATTCTCCTTACAGGCTTTCCAACCAAGTCCCGTGCTTCTCCACACAGACAGACTTTCAATTGATTTTGTATTTAAACCACACTTATGACTTGAACTTGCCTTCTTTGGGGATCTTGTCTTCTCCAGGGTTCTTCAGGTCAAAATGACTTTCTTAATGTTTTATTTCATTTTATCACTTCCTTTTCTCAGATTTATCAGGTTCCACTCCTCCACTTGATTTATACATCATTTAGAAAATTTCCTTTTTATTGTAAGTTGTCTTTTTACTTAACTTCTGTCATCTATAATAATAAAAGCATAATATGCTAATTAGACCAGACAGCTGAATGACCTTCCAGACATCATTCTGGATGTCCTTCTGGACAGAGCAGCTGCGGCGGGGGCCAAGGCAGAGATAGTTAGGGGCAATCAAGCAGGCAGGTGAGCAGTTAAGGATAATCAGACAGGCAGGCTGAGTGGTTAGAGGTGATCAGGCAGTTAGGCAAGCAGTTAGGGGAGATCAGGCAGGCAGGAGAGAGGTTAGGAGCCAGCAGTCCCAGATTGTGACAAACTGCAGGCCAGATTGAGGGACTGCCCCCTCCATGCATGAATATCATGCACCAGGCCTCTATTTTTATTATAATATCATAGGAGAAGAGATACATGAACGTGCTCAGCTCACAAAATAGAAATTGGTTTTCATTAAAAAGTGGATGGTCTCTATTACCATCTCATTAAAAAACTCATATTTGTCCAGTGCACTTTAGTACAGAATAAACTAGGCATGAAGTTCATTTGTTCTAGTTCTGATGGCCAGGAAAATTATATTGAAATTTAATAATTCATTTCTTACTACATTTCAGTTGTTTTCTGATTGTTCTTTGTGTATTCAACTTTCAATGTGATGCTATTTTTTAATTATGTGTTAGATAATATAGCCAAATTGCAAACTTAAAGACATCTTTACTTAATGAACATGTTTTCCATTCTATCAAGCAATAGCATAACATAACACTGTGCATGACACAAACTATGGTAAAACACCTCTAAATATATTCCATGTGATTAAAATATCCATTCATCTATCAGTTTTAATGTAGTATTTTATAAAATTATTAACTGTATCACTGAAAAATTAGATCAGATTAGAAGATTTATAATAATAATGAATAAATAAGTTATAAGGAATAATTAAATTATTATTCTTTGTACCTTAATTGGGCAACTTAAAAAATGAAATCTGAAATCTGTTCCACTTTAATTCTTTGAAGATATCAAAGAGTTAGTGCCCAGAAAATTTAATCATATCACATTTCTATTGAGAACTTTGAATTATGCAAAGTAAACCATTTATTATTTATATAGTGTAGCAGCAGTTATAAAACTACAATTCCACCAAAGGAGGAAAAAAAAAAGCTAATAAACTTCCAGAAGAATGAAGTTTTTTTTTCTCTTAGCTATTCATTAGTCAAAGCAAAGTTAAATAAAATTTACATGCATGCTATACTTTGCTGAAACAATAAAATTACCTGATCATGCAGTCATTAGCAGCTTTGAGTAGTTTGCTCTGAATTAATTCTGCTCTGTTTGGAGATAATTACAAAAGTTCCACATTTTTAAGGTATGCTGAGAAAGAAAATTTTATAAGCAATACTAGTTTAAATTGGACTGTGGTCAGCATAAACTAATGGAACACAGAAGTTATACTTTCTTTCAAGTATTAGTCCACTTTGTCTTGAATTATAAACAGTTGGTTTATATTTTGATACGAAAACCTAGCCCTATGCATTGGGAACCCTAGTTGTTTCACTTCAAAAGTTTATTTTGGTGGAGCTAATGAGTCCATTAATAAGAATTTTTAGGGTGAAGAAACTGATTCCAACCTCAGGTTCATTTGTTCTTTTTGTCAATAAATTTTGTAATACTTTTAGATTAAAATATTACTCTTCTATATTTGTTTACATTTTCTAATATGTAGACATTTTTGCTATCAGGAGAAATGAAGTTCCATAAGATTTGCACATTTTTATTTATGATATGGATTCTCTTACTTCTAACTTTATTTTTGTGAATAAGAGTTTACTTTTATATTATTTTGCCTTTACTACTTTATTGTTGCTTTAAATATATTTGCTTAAAATAGATTTTTATTGATTTCAGGGAGGGAGAGGAAAGAGAGAAAGGAACTTCAAATAGTAAAATAAAATCATTGATTGGCTTCCTCCTACACCCACCACACTGAGGATCAAGCCATAACCTGGGCATGTGCCTTGACCAGGAAACAAACCTTGCCCTCCTGGTTCATAGATTGACCACTGAGCCACACCGGCCTCAATCACTGAGCCACACTGGCCAGGTGTTGCTTTATATTTTAAGTATAAGTTCAGAACAGTTTAGTGATAGTTTACTACAGGTGTAGTAAACTGATAACCTATAAACTTTCACACTTATTAACAGAATGTACTTTTGCTAGAGATGGCATTGTATCTGCTGAATGATGCATTCCATAGCATTACCTGAAGAAAAGGGTGATATTGGACACCATTACAAAAGTTAATATCTGAGCCTTTTTTGAAAGTTTCAGAAGACAAATTCAGTTGGCTGGTATTTTGGGTTTTGACATTAAACTTTTTTTTTTCCTGACTAAAATATGAACATCATAAATGAAGTTATATCTACCATCTTAAAACAGACCATGAGGGAAAGGACATAGATTCACAGTGACCTCAGCCCAGAGATCTTTGTGCTACTACTTTAGATTGAGACTATTTTCATTCTTCTAGTTACTTGAGAAGTAAATAAACCTTCATCTTAAGTCACTATTATTTGGAATTTCTCTTGCATGCAGCTGGGTTTAATCCTTAACTGTAATGCCTCATTTTAACAAAAATGTGATCCTTTAGGGAGTATTTAAATAGACCAGTGCCCAGAGTCCATCTACACTCAATTAAATTTAACCAATGAGCTCTGGGTGAGACACATGTGCATAGCTATTTTTGAAAAGCTGCCCAGGAAGCCTAAAGTCCAGCTCAGGTTGAGAAATGGTTCTTCCAAGTGTTCCACTATTGGGATGGTATGTTGACTGAAAAAAAAATCAGTTCTGCCGAAACCAGTTTGGCTCAGTGGATAGAGCGTCAGCCTGCGGACTCAAGGGTCCCAGGTTCGATTCCGGTCAAGGGCATGTACCTTGGTTGCGGGCACATCCCCAGTAGGGGGTGTGCAAGAGGCAGCTGATTGATGTTTCTCTCTCATCGATGTTTCTAACTCTCTATCCCTCTCTCTTCTTCTCTGTAAAAAATCAATAAAATATATTTTTTAAAAATCAGTTCTATTCAGACATTAACTTAGAAATTATTTTAATTTTATTTTATAACTCAAGTTTTGAAAATGAACTACCACTTTGTGGAGTTTTCCATATGATGTTTTCAATAGTTAGACATTATTATAATTTCAAAAGACAAATAATGAGCAATGGTTTTATGAAACGATAACACAATTTATATTAAACACTAGTGACCCGGTGCACAAAATTTGAGTACATTAAAAGGGGATTAATTAGAGGAAATTATCTAATATTTCTATTTGCCCTTTCTCTATAATAGAAGTGTCAAGATGAAAGAAAATTAGTAAAATGTATATGAAAACCTTCCTCCAATCAGAGTCTGGGGCACACCATGGGACCCAGAGTCATGTCCCCGCCCACCCATATGCATCTCAAAATTGCGTGAGACCCAGACCTGGCGCCCCCCCCCCCCCCCCCCCCACATGGGGCTAGATCCAGACCTGGCCAGTCCCACCCTTGTCAAGTCCTGCTGGGGAGGGGGCATAGCCTCAGATCCCCTTGCCCGGCGCCAGGATGGGGGGCGTGGCCTGAGGTCCCCCAGCCCAGACTGGGGCAGGGGGCATGCCTTGAGATCCTCCATCAAGCCCCACCAGGTGGGGGACATGGCCTGAGGATCCCTGGTCTAGATTATTATGAAAATTGCAAATATAACACATGCCTTTTGATTTAAAAATGGCTTTCCTTTTTCAAACTTACAATATTTGCCCATGTTTTCACAGGTATTAAAACTTTAAATTTAGTATGCACTTTTATATATGGCTCCTAGGTTAGCTGAACACAATTTGTTAGTGTCTATCTATATTGCTCTGTTTTGTTTTTTACTGTTTTACATGGATGAGGTGGTATCTGGCACTGAGGAACCTGAAGCACATCTGTGACTATCTATTGCTTGTACCAAATGTTAAGTTTGTAGAGCTAGAATCCCCAAGCCAAGTCAGTCTCCCCATTCTTTACTTTCATTCTCCTTGCCTCCCAGTCTTGCCAACTCCCTCCTTTTATCTCCTTTTCTTCTTTTCACCCTTCATTTTCTGCATTTTCCTTTTTCTTTTTTTTCTTTTACAACTTTATTGCATTCTACAAATTTTGATATATTTTCAGTGCCATTAACTTCCAAATATTTGAATTTTATTTATGATTTTGTCTTCGATCCATTGACTATTTAATATATGTTGCATAATACTAAAATATTTTGAGTTTTCTTATATATGTATTGCTATTGGTTTTTTATTTAATTGCATTATGGTCAGAGGAGATACTATACACAATTTTAGCCCTTTTAAATTTATTAATAGTGTTTTATGGCCAAGCATATGAGTTTTCTTCGTAAAGGTACACTTGAAAGTAATTTGGATATAGAGATGTTGGGTATAGTGTTCTATATAAATGTCCATTAGACCAAGATTTTTGGTAATATTTTATGTCTTCTATATCTTCACTAATTTATCAACTATGTGCTATCTGTTATCCAAAAAGATATTAAAATCTATGATTTTGGAATTGTTTTTCTATAATTTTCAAAGTTTGCTTAATGCCTTTTGAAGTTCTCCACTGCTTATAATATGTTCATAATTTTATATTATCCTGATGAATTCTTCTTATCATTTGAAATGCCCCCTTTTTACCTCTGGGAGTACTCTTTGTCTTAAAGTCTATTATATTTGATGCTAAAAGCAACTTCAGCTTTTTCAGCCAACAACTTGCAAGAGCTATCTTTTTATACTATTGACTTTCAACCTAACTGTGTTTGTATTTAAAATGTGTTTTTCATAGGTAGCACTGCTTATTTATTTATCTTGACAATTTCTGCCTTTTAATTGGAGTGTTTAGAGTCTTAGCATGCAATGTTAGCTATTGATATTGTTGAATTTATATATACATTTTTATCATTTTTTAAATAGTTTTACTAGAGGCCCCGTGCACAAAATTCGTGCATGGGGGAGGGGGTTACCCTCAGAACAGCCTGCACCCTCTCCAATCCGAGACTCCTCAGGAGATGTCTGACTGCCGGTTTAGGCCCAGTCCTGGGTATTGGTGTTAACCGGCAGTCGGAAATCATTCTCACAATCCGGGACCACTGGCTCCTAACTGCTCACCTGCCTGCCTGCCTAATTGCCCCCAACTGCCCCCCTGCTGGCCTGGTAGCCCCATGCAGCCTGCTGCTCCGTCGTTTGGTCGGCCCTCACTAACCCCCCTGCCGGCCTGGTCACCCGCTGCTCAGTTGTTTGGTTGGCCCTTACTAACACGCCCCTGCCATCCTGGTTGCCTCATGCAGCCTGCTGCTCAGTCGTTTGGCTGGCCCTCACTAACCCCCCTGCCAGACTGGTCGCTCCACACAGCCTATTTGGTTGTCTGTTCAGTTGTTTCAGTTGCGATGATCAGTTAGACTTTTATATATATAGATTGATTTTAGAGAGGAAGGGAGAAGAAGAGAGAGAAACATCAATGGTGAGAGAGAATCATTGATTGGCTGCCTCCTGCATTCCCCCTACTGGGGATGGAGCCCGTAACCTGGTCATGTGCCCTTGACCAGAATCAAACCTGGGATCCTTTAGTCCACAGGCTGACGCTCTATCCACTGAGCCAAACTGACAAGGGCCATTTTTTCCATTTTTCTATTTTTTTATTTCTCTGTTCTCTCATGCCCTCTTATATAATTTGTTGTTTATTAAAACCATTCTAAAGTATTTATTGACATTTTAGCTATACCTATTGGTATTATAATGTGCATCCTTAAATTTTAAGTCAGTTTAGAGGCATTACTTAACAATTTCAAGTTACAGCTAAAAACCATGAAATCATATAGCCTCTTTCCTTTCTACATTTATGTTACTTCATAATATGTATTTAACTACATTTTTTAAAGTTGTAGGTATTTTAACTTAAATAAAAATAATGTTGTTTTTCCCCTATAACTCCTCATTCCTGATGTATTTATTTCTTTCATTCCTTAAGATGCATACTTTCCTCTCATATTCTTTCTCTTTAACCCAAATATCTTGCATATATATATATATATGTATATATATATAATCTTAATTTGCCTTAATTCTTAAAGTATATTTTCATTAATTATAGAATTCCAGGTGGACAGTTTTTCCCCTACGGAAAGTTAAGGTTTTTAATTTCTTACAAAGTTTCTGCTGAAACTCTTTTCTTATTGTTACTTCTTTAAAAGTAATACATCTTTTCTTTCTGATTCATTTAAGATTCCTCTTTTTCCTTTGTTTATAAAAGTCTTTTTTATAATATGTTTATATATGGCTTGGAAATATTTAGACATTAGTTTCCCTGCATTTCATAGAGTTTTCTGAATATTTGACTTGGTGAATTTTATCTATTATCTCTTTTCTGTTTGTGAAAATTTAATTTCCATATTATGTCCCTATGTCTTTTACATTCTTGTTTAATTTCCAGCCTTTTGCTATCTGCACTTCAATTGGGATATTGTTTCTAAGCTAATATCCAGCTTATTGCTCCTTCTTTATTATGATGGCTACTGCGTTACTAGAGCATCTTAATCATATTGCTAGCCTTTTTCTCAATTCTAGAATTTCTACTTAACTATTTCATAAATTCCAGTTGCTTGTGATATTATTTATTCTTGAATTAATTATGATTACATAAATTCCCTCTAATATCTCCAGTACCTAGATCACCAATAGAGCTTCTTAGCAATATATTTAATTTTAAATTTTAAATAGAAAATTTGTTTTAAAACACTTCTATTTTATTTTTTTAAAGTTTTATTGATTTTAGAGAGAGAGGAAAGAAGAGGGAGAGAGAGAGAAGCATCAATGTGGGAGAGAAACATCAGTTTGGCTTCTTTCCCTACATGTCCCAACCAGGGACCGAACCCGCAACCCAGGTATGTGCCCTGACCAGGACTAGAACCTACAACCTTTCAGTGGACAAGATGATGCTCCACAAACTGAGCCACTCTGGCCAGGCAGAACACTTTTAAATTTACAGAAAAAAAGAATTGTAAAGATAGTACAGAGAGTTCTCATATACTCTGCACACCCAGTTTCTATAATTAACATCTTGCATGAATATGATTGAATTTATTAAACTTAGTGAATCAATCTTGATACATCATTATTAACTAAAATCTATGTTTTATTCAGACTTCTTTAGTACCGAACGTCCCTTTTATGCTACCCTGTAATTATAGTCTAGTGCTGTTGGTGCTGTGATGAGATGTAAGGGAGGGGAAGCACTCTATAACCTCATGAATAAATCTTAGTCTCTTATTGGGCCTGTGTCTCTGGGATCTACCTTTCATAATTATCTCTCCAGTCGTATAATATTTTTCCTCTTAGATCAAAAGCTGAGGTGGCTAGAAGTTGGCACTCTCACCACTTTGGCTCAGTTTCGAATCCCAGTCAGGGAGCCATCATGTTGCCTTTTGCCGGTGGAAATATGATCCTTCCATGGAATCACACGGAGAGCGTTTTGGGGGCTCATGCATCAGAGGATGGGGGCAACAGTGACAAGGTTGGGGCGAAAACCAAGGACTGCCCCCAGGTGCTGGGTGTCTTACCACGACCAGGTGGCTCACCTCCAGCTCGCTGTGGGAGAGGTCCAGCCTCTGGGCCCACACTTGTCCTCGCCCACCCAGGAGGACAGGACCCGGAGAAGCAGAACTTCCAGTGTCTCAGTTCCCCATCTGCACATCGCCGCCAAGACTGCACTGGGGCCCCGCAGCTGCTAAGGAGAGAGCACGAGAGCAAACCTCGGGTTTGGGAAGGAGTAAGCTCTGTTTCAAACCAACCAATCTTTTTTCTAGTCCTTCGGGGGCTTGTTCTAGGGCCCTCCTGCTATCCAGTCCCTTTGCTGGATCACCCAGGATTTGGTGCCTTTATCCTTTCCAGTATTTTCCCAGGCTACATTCCTCCTCTTTATGGTCGTCATCTGGCTTTTACTGCGCGTGCCTCAGCAGGGGAATTTCCTCGTACAGCTTATTCCTCCCCCAGTAAACTCTGGAAGGAGTTGGCTGTTCCCTGGGGAGATTGGAAAGGGGGTCTTTCCTGCCCACTCTGCGATTAGTGCTCCTTTGGTGCAGGATGTGGCTTTCCCTGGAGTGTCTGGAAGTTGTAGCTTTCGGACTTAATCAGGCTTAACCAGCTTTTGTGAATACCTAACTAGCTACCTACACTAACAAGGAGAAACAGTGAGACTAGAAAAGGCTTGACTATGAGGAATACCCTTTCTGCTCCAGGTAGGATAAGACTGATAAAGGTGGTTTTCGTTTCCCCTTCAGAGCAGGCTTTTGTAGAGTGTGCTTCTTGTGTATTCTGCAAGGACTAATCCAGTCTTCCTACTGCCAGTCATGAAGGGCTCTTTCCTGGACCTTGACCTTGAGAACCTGATGTGTTTCCTTGAGGTAAAACCCATTAGAGTATGAGTGGCCCCCTAAGACTGCAGTCCCACGAATTGCTCCATTCTCAAGCTAATTTGTACTTAGTCAAAATTAGCATTTAAATATTTCTACCAGTGTTTATGGCTCCAGTGGCTTCTGCTCCAGGTAAGCAGATCTCTAAGTGACTCTAAATCCACTTATCTTGTCATATTTGGGTATTTGAGGATGGCACTTTGTCCTGCAATCTCAGCTCTCTAATAAGTAAAAAAAGAAAAAGAAAAGAAGAAAAGGTTATTAGCATTCAGCTTAAGCTTTGGTCATTATAAATACAGGAGTAATGACTCCTAAGCTATTTTCATTTTGCAACTGAAGTTGAATTCTTCAATCTCTTTTTGTAGGAAAAGTAAGTTGCCTTATGGTCTTTTTACATTGTTTTGTTGTTTCGGGTTTGGTTTGCCTCATTTGGTCTTCTCCTTTGGAATGTCTATGCTTTTTTATTGAATGTTAGATACGTTTTAAAGAAAATTGACAAAGTTCTACCTTACATTATCTTCCTCTTAAAAGGGTTTACTTTTTTTCTGGAAAGCAGCTGGAGGACTTTTAAATCACCTGTTCTGGGTAAATATGTTTGTTAACCTGGGTTAGTGGTAGTTACTTTCAGTTGCCCTTCCTTTAAAGAATAATTCTTCTTGGTTTTAGACATCCGGTGATTTCAACTTAAAGTCTCTTTTTTCTTTTTCTGTTAACTAAATAACCTTCATCTTGGTGAGAATTGAATTATAACCTCTGTCTCCTCAGCATTCGAAGACTTCTAAAACTTATGTGGAGTTATGTGACTCACATAGCTACTGCTTTTTGTGTATCGCTCTTTAAATACACAATTTGAGTCACCAAATACTTTAATATGGTCTGAATTGTGTTTCCAAATTCATATGTGGAAGTCTCAATCCCCAGGACCTCAGAATGTTAACTTATTTGCAGATAAGGTCTTTAAAAATTACCTCTTTAAAGAAGTGATTATG
Organism: Eptesicus fuscus; assembly: GCF_027574615.1. NCBI lineage: Eukaryota > Metazoa > Chordata > Mammalia > Chiroptera > Vespertilionidae > Eptesicus > Eptesicus fuscus. The sequence goes on along the minus strand of NC_072475.1, from coordinate 85,050,296 downwards.
TTAAAGTGAGCCCTTGGGGTGGTGCTCTTATCCAATATTGGTGATATACTTACAAGAAGAGAGAGGCACCAGGGATATGCATGCACAGAGGGATGGATGGCCATCTGAAGAGACAATAAAAAAAATCAGCATCTAAAGTGAGAGGGCTCAGTGGAACCCAACTTTGCTGGCACCTTAACCTTGACCTCTCAGCTTCCATATCTGTGGGAAAATAAATTTTTGTTGTTCAAACCACCCACTGTGGTATTTTGCTATAACAGCTCTAGCAAACTAATAGGTGCTTTATGGACATATCAAAACAGAATTTTAGTCTCATTATGTGATTCTCTCTTTCCCCTTATGTCTCAGTTATTGTTAACTCAGTGAAACTGCAGCAAGACCTGTGATGTACGTTTCCCTAACCCTCTACTTTTCTTGCTATGATTTGGAAAGTCATTCAAGGGAAAAAGCTGAAGTGACTATGGGGCTCAGCTTGGCACGACTCCACATTTCCAAGAATTTTCATTCCTTGAATGTTGTCTGTCCTGTGTATTTTTCTAGATTTTATCATTGTTCTTGGTGAGAGTGTTAATCTTTATAAACTGCTCTACCATGAATTTGAAATCTCCTTTCAGTTGTATCAGAATTTAATTTTATATTGAAAGTTTATAAAATCAAGGCAGCAGAGACTATTATGGTATAATATATTTTGTACAGTGTGTAAATTGAGGTCTGGGTGCTCAGAGTTTTTCTCCTGCAAAAGTACTAAGTTTTCCCTTTCTCATTGAATGTGCACATACCCACTTCTAAGTTGACACTGAATTTTCCAAGTTACTATTTTATTTATTCCATCTGCTTCAGAATTTTTTCTTAGACTGATCCCAACCGTGCTGAAAATTTGTTCCTATCTCTATCACAAGATATATATCTGTAATGAGAAGTGTACACTAGTATACTTGGTTTACTGACTCAAATATTTACTTTAATTAAAATAACATTTAAGCAAGATAACCTTTTATAGTATCTTCAAAGAGTTCACTATTTGATGGTAAATACCAATACATTGTTAGCTTTTATTCTCTTATTTGATTTATGTTGTACACTCACCTGAGAATTGTAAACTACACATATACAAGATATATAACTGTTTGCATCATATCCTTCTTATCATCAACAACTTTAAGTATGATGAACATTATTTAAAAGCAGAACATTATTGATACTTTGTTGAACTTACTATTTAAGTTTTGCTTACTCAAACACAATTTAAAACTTATAGAAGAAAAAATGTAAGTCTATTATTGAGAACTTGAAATTTCAGATTTCACTTTTCTTGAAAGCTCAGGCTATCTAGATGGTTTCTATATTTGGAGCCACATTCTAACCAACCTGAGTTTCAAATCTACACAACTGACCCAAAATAATTATATTCATAACAACAACTTCATGCTCTATAGGGCTTGTGTGTGTGGGGGGGGGGGGAAGCACAATCAATTCTCTTTCATGAGATGTTGAGATCTGCAGGCTTCCTTCAAAGGAGTTCTTTGCACTCCCATGGAAAATGTTAAGGAAAGAAAGAAGGGGAGAAAGTCCATTCGCTTCTAATACAGGGTCTGTGAGAGTGGTTCAGTGAGGCAGAACGTTTCATTGCCAGCCTGTGATACATGTCTTGTGATAGGCATTAAAGAGAAAGCAAACTTCAAAGGTCTTTTTAAAAGAGTAGATTTAAAAAAAATAACAACAACTGTGAAGGACCAGGTCAAATCAAGGGTTGTACCCATAAAAAAATAACAAATATGGTTATGTGAAAGAAAAACCTCCCGTATTAATAAGTAAGTTTTATTAAATAGGCTATCTACCATTGTTTACTTCCTTTTGCAGTAACACTATCCAAAAATATATTTCCAAATATTTATATTCCAAAGCATGCAGGGCTAATGTTCCACTTTGACAAAAGTAATCATTTTTTACTTTTAAACTACAGTCCCATGGTCCAAATATACCCCACAGTTTTGTATATATGTGTGCATGTATATGTGTATAAATGTTTGTGTATGTACATGTATGCTTTCATGTGTTTCATTATGTGTCTACATATCAGGCACAATTATATATACACTAGTGGCCCGATGCATGAAATTTGTACATGGAGGGGGGCCCTCAGCCCAGCCTGCACCCTCTCTAATCAGGGACCCCTTGGGGGATGTCCAACTGCCAGTTTAGGCCCCATCTGACAGGCAGCCGGACATCCCTCTCGCAATCTGGGACCACTGGCTCCTAACCGCTTACCTGCCTGATCGCCCCTAACTGCCTCTGCCTGCCTGCCTGATCACCCCTAACTGCCCTCCCCTGCCTTCCTGCCTGCCTGCCTGCCTGATCTCACTCCCAACAGCCCTCCCCTTCTGGCCTGATCTTGGCCCCAATTTCCCTCCTCTGGCTCCTCACAGTTGACCCATATTTGGTTCTGATTGATCAATTTCTATGCCAGTCAGCGTCAAAAGCTCTGCCTCCTAGCCAGCCATTGATTCCTCACACTTCACCCATATTTGGTTCTGATTGGTTGAATTCTATGCCAGTCAGTGTCTCTCGGCCTATCAATGGGGCCTGATCAGAAAGGTGGGGCTGATCAGCAGCCCTGGTGGAGGCCTGGAGAGAAATGGAGGTGTAGCTGCTGGCCAGACTGGGAGAGAAAGAGAGAGGCAAGTCCTGATCAAAAGCTGCCACAGAGGCAATGGATCAGTCCCTGCTTCTCACTTCAGGCCTCTCTCTGGCCCTGATTTGCAGCCCCCTCAGCAGTCAGTTTTGGGGCACCACACCTGCAGCAGAAGCAGTCAGCACTAGGTTGCCACGGCAACCCAGCACTGACTGCAGGACTGACTTCTAGTTGGTCGAGCTCAGTTGTTACTGGACATTACGACCCAGGGTTTTTCTATATTAGTATGCACACATATATGTTTGGCCTGCAGTATTTTAGCCTATATTAATTTTAACAACATTAACATCAACTTATAAAATTCATGTGAACTCACATTTAAAAATAAATATATTTTCAGATTATCTTGGAAGACAAAACATGAAAATGCCATAATATGAAAATAATTTGTTGAAACTCAGCTCTTTTTAGACTGAATATGAATTCTCTTCTGCCATATTTCTTACTTCTCTTATTGTCTCCCAAATGAGAGATGTCATCTACCTTTTGTGACAGAGTTTGGATTACTTAACTGTAAATTTAAGAGAAAGTTTTTAACTCATGTCTCTTTAAAAGTAAAAGAAAAAATTAAAAGATCAGTGGTCCATGTGTTTCAGATAAACGATGTCAGTAATCATTGTTCTAGTAAAGATTAAGAATATTTATACATTTTAATGTGCAAGGAATGTTATTATATGAAAAGTAAAGACACCATTAAAAAAATAAACCACACTAAGATACATGCCAGAATTCAGAAATATCAAATGATTAAAAACAATAGCAAAAAAATAACTTTAAAAAAATGGCATTGCCACATTTTATTTCTGATGCTTTGGTATGCATTAGCCTGTGTGAGAGAAACAATATCTAAACTTTTCAGTTTTGAAATTTGAAATATGATAATTATCACATAGATTTGATATACTGTAAATAGTTTCATATCATTTGGGTTGAAATTTATTGAAGTGAATGTTTTAGAAAAACTTACTGGCTAAAAAGAAAAGGAGATTTTACTTAGAGAATGGAATATTTTAACTTGAGATATTGGTAAATCTCAAATTCTCACCTTCTGATCTTTGTTCTATTGATGTCATACATTTTAATTATACATATGTTATAATCCCAAATGAAATTTAGTATTATTTTTATGTAAAGTCTTGTAACATTTGTTTAAACAATATTTGAAAAAGATTTAAGTAATAAAACAGTCATGCAGTTACTACTGCAGTTACTTCAGCCCCATTTTATTCCTTTGTGGGGATCCATTTTTCTAGCTGGTATAAATTTTCATCTTCCTGAAGGATTTTGATATTTTTGGTAATGTGAGTCAACTGCATTGCTTCAACTTTTTAAACTCTAAATTCATATGAATTGTTTCAGCTTTTGCATGTCTGAAATTAATTTTTGCTTTTGTATTTGAAATATTTTTTTTTCAGTACTTTAAAGAATTTGCTTAACTATCTTCTCACTTGAATTGTGTCGGATGAGCAATATGCTGTCATCTTTATCTGTACATAATGTGTCTTTTTTTTCGTTTGGGCTACTTTTAAGACCTTTCCTTTAAGGTTGGTTTTAAGCAATTAAATTATGATTTTTTAAAATGTTCCTATGCTTGACTTTGAGTATTTTGGATCTGTGAGATTATTATTTTCAATTATTTCTCTCTTAAAATTTTAAAGATATTGCTAACATAAGCAAGAAATTTTAAAGTGTTCTTAAATTATTGTTTTTCAAAATTATTATAAGATAGGACTTTCTTCTGCTTTTCAAAAGCAATAGTTTCCTTAACTTATATTTTTGAATTTTTCATATTTCCATGTTTGTCTGTTTAATTTAAAATTTTTATTTTATTTATTTATTTATTTTTACATTTTATGCAGCCTTTCATGCTGGAATCATCCTGTGCTCTCTCCCTATCCACAAGATTTTTGTTTTTTACCAACAGTATAATTCTCAGTTCATAGCCAAATTATCTTATTTGGCAGTTATTTATGCCAACTGGCTCTGCTTTATTAAAAAAAGTTATTTAATTGTATTCTTAGCTCAGACTAGATGGAAGATAATTTACTTTTGGAAACCTGGAAGTTCTGCATAGACAGAGAACATGTATAAAACAATACTGCACCCACAGTTTATTGTTCCTGTGGTTCTTTCTAATGTTCTCTATCTGTGCTCTCAAAATGTAGTAACACCATTCATGTTGTCTGATACTATTCGTATAACATTATAGGGATTGTAGCTTTAAAACAGATATGAAAGGAGAAGTCCTAATGAGAATGCTGGCAGTAGGAATATGATTCAGAAACTGATGATCTTTAGTAAGAGTTCCTTTCTTTCTCTGTAATCAATTAAGAACCTATGCCCCTAAAGATAATCTATAGATGTGACAAAGGATTATAGTCATCTCCTATACATTCTCAGCCTCCACTAACATTCCAACAGATCTCTTCTCTGCTTAAATCAATGAAACAAATGCTTCTTAAGGCTGTTATATCTTTAAGTAACATGTCTAGTTTTCAATGTTAATGAAAATGTACATTTCTTTGTTTGCATATTTTTAGTGTGAAAGCAGGCACTATGTAAACCAAAACCTAACAGAATAAAACTTTTGTCCTTCAGGAATACTGCATATCCTACCTAATTTAATTGAATGGTGAGACTCTGAAATTCTCTTGAATAATTTGCAGCAAAAATATTACTGTTGCCTTAAAAAAAAAAAAAAATATCTGGTGATGAAAATCAACTCCTAGGGGGAAAAAATCTGTAGCTTGAAAACCAGAAATATATTTGTGTTCCATTCAAAAAATTTTGAAATATTATTCCTTTAGACTGTTAAATAATAATGTAAAATATGAGTTTTGGTTTCTTTTCGGTAATATCAGCAGCTTTGATAAAATATAAAATGACTAGTTCCATCCCAAAAGACAGGCAAGAGGAATACCTGCTGTTCCCCTTGGCACAGTTAATGTAAAGTACCTGCCAGTAAAAGCTTCACAGAATCTTTAAATTCTGAGAATTCTACCAAATGTCTTTCTCATATACTTTTTTTTCTTTAGCTTTGGCTTAAACAAATTTATAGGAAATTTTTTTTTTTTTTTGGTGATAAAGAACTATTTTTTTTCTTTTTTTATAAATGAGTTATAGTATAAGAAAAAAAATTGTCTGAAGTATTCTAGTGTAACTGATAAAAATGTGATCTGCATGAAGTTTGGGGCAAACACAAATGTATGCTACACTCCTCTTGCCCAGACAGCACTGATTTCCTTATTCTGATGCTCAGATCTACCCTCAAAACCAACATGTATATATTTCCTTAGAAATATGCGGTTATGCTGTAATGGCAATCGCATTTTGTTGAATTATACATCATATCATCAGTTCATCTCATCAGTCATGGACAGTGGTGCCATGTGTGGGTTGTTACTAAAGATTTTAATGGGTTTGTTTTGTTTGCTTATATAGTTCCTGCATTACTGACCAACTTACATTAAGTCACTGAGTCTATTCTACATTTTGTGTTGAGGGGAGATATACACAGGGGGGAATAAAAATGGTTTAGGGAGGCTATCTTTCTAAACAATGTGTGAAATGTACCAAAAAACACTTACTCATTTTTATGGCACAGTAGAGATATTGTCTATTAAGAACTTATTCGCAGTCTTTCATTGAAATAGAAAGACTCTATAAAGTCTTTTTCTATATATTAACCCTACAATTACCTGGAATGCTGTCTCTGCCACTCAGATCCTACTTCAAATCTCAATCTCTCTCTCTTTCTGTCTTTCTTTCTTTCTTTCATTTCCCAGTAAAATTCTTCTGCTTTGATGGAGACTTCTTAAACTTAAACAATGATAATAATAGTCCCAACCTCTTGAGGGCCTATTAATAGAATGCAAACGCTGTGATATTGAAAGGTTGAAGTTGGTGGTGCGCGGGCAGGCTAAATAGCCATCTCAGATGGTGAATAAAGAAAAATTGAATTTATTTAAGGAAAAGAGGAGGGAAGATGGGGATAATTAAAGGGAAGGGCTACACAGCACTGAACCAAAGGGTAGTGATGGCAGCAAAAATATACTTAGGACAACGAAACAAGGAAGAGCATAGAAGAAGCAATAGGAACGCCTGGGCTGGGCTGCTTTGGCTCACTGAGAAGTCAGAGGAAAGGGAGCCTTGGAGACAGACAGGTTCGGGGAGTTAGCCCTGAGGCAGCTGCCATTGCCTATTGCTACTTTGGTTGCAAGTCCCGTTGGGGGAAGGAGAGGGGGGAGAGAATGGCACAGGTGTGCTTCTTGGAGGGAGAGCACACTGAGCCCTTCATCCTGAGCATATTTATCTCTCTCTTGCAGGTGGAAATCTTAGAGGAGGTCTCAGCGGAGTGTCTCATTAGCTTTCCAGGTGTGCTCTTTCAGGGTTGTGGTCTTCACTGATTGGTCGGTGCCAGGGGCAGGGGGTCATTAGTCAGTGTAGCTGGTCCTGAGGCAGCCACAGAATCACTTGTCTGGTTTTGCTGCTTTTCTGGCCCTGGAGCTGACATACAACTGAGGCCTAGATGTTATCTTTAGGGAGGAAAAGGTCAGGGGTCTAAACCACCTGACCAGCGATATGAAAGATCAGGGGTCCAAACTGCATGGCCAGTGATATGCTAGGGGAGGACAGGTTACCCTGGGGGTGAGGTTCTTGTTTTCCCAGTTTTGTCCCTTGCTAGGCATCTGGGGCTTTCTGTCCTGGTGAGTTTCTTTACCTGGCCCATTGTCTTTGCTCTGTTCATGTCTAACAGATATATTGTCGGTAATCTCATAAACTATTCTCCCATTTTAGTATTTTTATTTCCACTTTTCAAATGAGAAAAAGTTTTTTAAAAAATATGTTTTTATTGATTTTAGAGAGAGTGGAAGGGAAAATGATAGAGATATAGAAACATAGATAGGTTGCTTCCTGCAAACCCCCTAGTGAGGATCAAGCCCACAACCGCAACGGAGGCAAGTGCCCTGACCAGGAATCAAATCAGCTCCCTCTTGGTTCATGGATCAGTGCTCAACCACTGAACCACACCAGCTGGGGTGGGTAAGAAAATTAGGTTTTAAAGTAATTAAATATTTTACCAAAATTAATATACCATAATTTATATTAATTTCTCTTCTGTCTCCTAGAACACTTTGATTACATGTTCTAATTTACTTAATAAGCTCTGTGCTCCCTTGAATATGTAAAATCTCCTTATTCATATTTCTATCATTATCATGCCTTGTTTAGAGCCTGAAATTCAGTAAATGTTTAACATGTTGACTATAAATAAATAATATAAATAGTTTTATAAATCTAAGATTTTTAAAGTCTTTGTTACTGTAAATATTAGAGTACAGAGTTAGTTACTAACAAAGGAAGGGAGTGCCCTAGCTGATTTGGCTCAGTGGATAGCTCATAGGTCTGGTTTCAGTTCTGGTCAAGGGCATATACCTTGCTTGCAGGCTCCTCCCCAGCCCTGGTGGGCTGTGTGCCTGAGGCAACTAATTGATGTGTCTCCCTCACATTGATGTTTCTCTCTGTCTATCTCTCCCCCGCCTTTCCACTCTCTCTAAAAATCAATGGAAAAATATCCTCCGGTGAGGATTAACAACACACACACACACACACACACACACACACACACACACACACACACCAAAAACAAAGGAAGGGAGCAATGGAGTCTGACATTAAGCCTGTTGAACTAGGAAGCTGCAGCTTCACACACTCCCCAGGAGACAGCCTCATCCTCCGATCCTCAGACGTGAAACTTACCCCCTAGGCAGGCAGGAAGGACAGGATTTCCAATCTCTCTGGGGACAATGGACTCATTCACAGGCACCAGTGGAGGGGGAGATAAAATAGTAAGGGGGGATTCCTTTGCTGAGCCATGCACAGTAGAAGCCAAGATGGTGCAGGGGCAGGTAAGTGCATGTGCAGTAGGAGCCAAAATGGGGACCATACGGGGAGTCCAGCTGGGAAAATCTGGGGAAAGGATTGGATAGGATATGGGGAGGGAACCACTGGAAGGTCCAGATAAGGGACTGGTTAAGGGGAGGGCCTAGCACAGCCCTGGGAAGACCCAGGGAAGAGGTTGGACAGTTTGAAAGACAGCCTGCTTGTTCCCAAAACCAAGAAAATATATGGAGGATTAACAAGGAATTCACAGGATATTATTTTATTTTTACCCCAGTAAATCTTGCCACTGTGCTTAAACTTCTCCTATGCTTAAATTTCTTGTTGAAATATTTTTCTCTACACTACCCAAGGACCCATTTTCTCTAGCAACATAAAGATAAGTTAAAATATTTCATACACATAGTGTTAATAGATATTATTTTATTAATTATAAATATAGTTCCTGTTTAGCAAAGTGAATTTTAGGTTTCTGAATTTTTGTCTCAGCTAGAAGAAACAAACACTCACTATTATCTCAGACTGAATAAAACCTCGAAGCATCAGGGGTCCATGCATCCAGCTGGAAGGTCAGTTCAAAATGGACTCTTTGGAGGAACTTGAGACAAACTTATTGCACAATTCAGTGAGTATATTTTAGTTGCCATAAAAACTGTTTAAAGAATAAAAATGTTAAAGCTTTTGGAAAACCAAACAATACTGAGTTGGGTAATCCATATTTCTTATGTTGTACTGAAAAATAAAACTAAACCTCAGGGAAAATTTTAGATTACCACTCTCTTACTCTTTCAGATAGCTAGGGTCTTACTTTTCTGTTATCTCCGGGTCCATGTTCAGTTCTGCCTGAATATAACTCCAATGTCCTTAAGCCACTGCAAATGTACTTTTCCAATTTTCAAATAATGGTGTACAAAAACGTAAGAATATGAAATGATGCCTGATGTAAATCGGTTTATTTCTAAACACACTATCCTAAGCCAATTAAATGAACAAATTCTAACTGAACATTTCATGACCTATATATTATATTTTGCTATTGAAGAGTCCAAATTATTTTGCCCTTGAATTATTTTTCTACTGGCTTGTGGTATTTTCTAATTCCCTCATTTTATTATAGGTAATGGGAATTATAAAATATATTCAATCCCTGGTTGTAAGAAATAAGCAAATTTGAGAAGAAAAGCATACATATGAAATGATTAATAGCAATGTCAGTTGGCATATATTGTAATGATTGTTATAGTGAGTCATACTGTTAATAATATGAAACAAAAACAAAAACGAAAAAAAACATTCAGAAGTATTGAGGATCTTTTTGTCTTGTTTTGTAGGTAATGGGGTTTATCAAGTGCTGAGAAATATTTATAATTTTGAACATTTGTGTGGGGAAGCATGGGATTTGGTTGGAAAGTCTGTAAGGAGGATTCTCTGAAAGGTCAGGGGCCTCTAGTGTGACCTTGCTGAAGGTGGCAGCCTCTGCTTTGATTTTTCCAAACAAGTCTGAGACCCTGGGTGTTTTACTGGAATCTCTATGTTTAGTCTTTAGACCCAACCTTGTAGAAGCATGTGCTTTCTCAAGGATACTCACCCTGCTGATTGTATCCAGAGGTTAATTTTAGTTCAAGCTGTTGCTACAATAAAAGCCCAAAGAGGCAGGCAAACGGGGTTCTTTGGTGCCTCCCTCCAAGCAGCCCTTTAGCCTCTCTTTCATAGCAACAGGTGTCAAAGTAATCTATTCATGTGTTGCTCAGGGTCTACTGGTTAGTCCTGGCACATTTGTGCTGCTTGCAGGAAGGTATGTTTCTTTTTATAGCACAGATTCTTTTTATTGTGACTCTCATGGAATCTTGTAATTGCTGAAATGGTGAATCATACATTCTATAGCCTAGTTGCTTTGGCACAGCGAAACTCAATCTAAAGTTTGTTTCTGGTTGACTTAATTATAGTTGGACTCTAATCCCTGATAAACCAGAGATTCTCAGACTTCTTGTGTGTATGATAACCAGTCTGGGAAATTCTTAGAAATGTACAGTAACCTAGGATTTCTCCCCAGAGAGTCTATATTTTTTGGCTTTGAGTTTGCCTAGAAATCTGCATTTTAATTAGTTTCCTGTCCACCCAAGGGATCTGGATATAGGTATCTACAAGAGAATTTCCTGAGAAGCACTACCCTGTCCTGCCGGGTGAAAGCAGGATTCTGGTTATCTTATTTGCTGCTACATCCTCCAGTACCTACCGCTTTTTTTGTTGTTGCCATTTCTTTTTTGTTTTTTTCCTGTTTTGATTTTTTTAATGAAAGAAAAATGTGATTGTCTTAGGTAGCTTGCTTTGTTGATTAAGCAGGTGTTTATTTCATAATTTAGAACTTTCTATTGTTTATGTTTATTTTGGCAATAGGGATTAGATCTTAGGAGTGCAGCAGTAAATAAGACAAAGTGCATCATGAGAAAAATGTTACTAGAGTTGGGTAAATGTATCATTAAAGATAGACATGGGGTGAGGGGACAAGGGGAAGGTAATAATTTCTCATACTGGGGTCAGAGAGGAAACTTTCTGAATTTGGTGATGCCTGTATTAAATATTCTGGGGGTGGGGGGAGGTGGAATCAGTGTGTCAGGGGAAACTGGTTGAAGGTGCTTCTATCAGAGAAAGGATCAAGGACAAAGGTAAGGAGACAGGTAATATTGTTGCTGGGGAAGAACCACAAGTAGGCAGAGGCAAGGGGGTTTGGTATGAAGAAGGATGAAGTATAAAGAGGAATGTGACAGGGCATACAACCAGTATTTGTGGTATTGATACCTGTGTAATAATCTGGTTATTATTAACAGGAAAGGGGAAACTAGATAATATAGGCGTGACATTTATACAGCTTTGCTAGAAAGCTGCAATTTAACATTATCCAAGTCTGTTCTCTGCAGATCATTAGAGGAAGGGACTGGTCAGTAGACAGATGCCCAATAAGGTCTGGGTGACATGGGAAGCTGCTTACCTGTCAGTCACACCTGGGAACAAGTCAGTGGCCACTGCAAGGACTCCAAACCTGAATATTTAAACTTCTGGACAAAGGGCTCTCTCTCTCTCTCTCTCTCTCTCTCTCTCTCTCTCTCTCTCTCTCTCTCTCTCTCTCCCCCTCCCACACCCCTCCACCCACCCCCACACACACCTGGGTTGCAGGATGCAAATGCCCTGCATTTTCCCACATAGCTCACAGCCATGGGGACTCCACACAATGGACTAATGGACTGAATCTAGCCTGATGCTGCACCAGACTCAGTTTCACCAGAGAACGAAAACTCTGGGCACTGGCTTTGTTTTCAGCGAGACTAAAAGCCCCAGCTGTACCTTTTTCAGGACTGGGTTAAGGGCCCTGGGACTTCACAACTTGAGGAATCTAATGCCATGAAAATAAAGCCTTCACCATATCTCATCCTCTTGTGCAGGGCTCAGGAAGGGCTCATTCCAGCGGTGCCTTAAGAAATATCACAAGATCTCACTCATTTGTGGAATGTAATGAACAACATGAACTGATGAACAAAAATAGAGCCAGAGAAAAAAATATTTTAGAATATAATAGAAGTAATCCTGTTATTTGCAGATTTTTAATAATTTCTACAACTTTTGTGATATTATACTATGTTAGTACAATTTTGGTAATATTATATTTAAATTATTTTTTGAAATATTAATGTTTATTGCATGTAACATTATTATATTTAAAATCATTTTTCCTGAAATATTAGTGTTTATTGCATGTAAATGGCTAATTACTTTGTATCTACAATGTGGTAATAGATTTATTTTATATATTGTAAAAATATAAAAAATAAATTTGTACATAAATATATATATATATGTATATATATACATATATATACATATATATATTTAAAAATACATAAAAATAAAAAGAAGAGGTGGGGACTTAAAGAAAGATGTTATACATTAGGTAGTTAAAATGAAGAAAGAAAAGAACCTCACTCCCACTGGCAATGGGGGAATCCCACTTATGTAATCTTCTGACAACAGTATCTCCTACAAAAGTGGTCAGATATTGTAAATAAACTACATGGTTTATCCATCATCCTCTACCTGTTCTATACGATAGTGATTGCTTCGTAGGAAGAATCACAGAACTGGGATGAAATTAAGTCCATTCTGCTGGTAGTAACTTCCGGGAACCCACGTGTATAAATGGTAATCGTGGTAGCCTGCTTCGCTGGTCGCTTTCCTTGATCCTTACTGCTTCTGAAGGGGATAGTGTATGTCTAAAGCAGGTAAAGAAAATACAGATTGTCCGGCTTATTTTAAAAATGCAATTAAAGAAGAAAATGTAATACCATTAGTATCTGTGGTTTGAGGTCTTATCATGCCACAGGAAATACAGCATAATGTAGATAAAAACTTTTCAGGGGTAAATTGTGAAATTGTTCTGATTAGAAAGAAAAAAAAAAGAAAAAGAAATTTTTTTTTTTAAAAAAAAGGACTGAGTGGTGGTGTGTAAATCTGGAGAATTAACATCAAAATCTTAAAAATCAATTACCTGCTTTTTTGGGACCTAGTGAAATACCCCAAATGTGGTGGAAAGTTCTTCTCTTAGCAATTCTGCTGTGGGTCAGTAAATAAAATGAAAAAATATATAGGGCTAAGGAGAAAACCTGATTTCCCAATCACTTCAGGCTTTTCTTATAGACACATGACAACAAAAGTATAACATACAACCTAAAGATAGGGTGCAATTAAATAAAAGGCAAGGCCCATTAAAGTTCACCGCCAACACTTTGTACTGAAAGAGGCAGGCCATGGAGCTCCTTTTGTACAAAATACATCAATGTCTACACTGACATTTTGCATTATGTCTATTCTATACTGAGACATCTGTTTATGAAATAAATGAATCAAGCAAAGAGCTTTCCAATATTACATGCAGCTGGATGGCAATTTGATTTAAGAACTCTTCTCATTTTATCTATTTGCCACATAATTTATTTCTCGAAGGAGACAATTTTTTTTTGTAAGATGAACCTAGATTTTAAACAAATTAAAAGTTTTCATCTAATCATTGGTTTTATTTTATTTTCTAAATTTTTACAAAAATTATCTTTATTGTTGAAAATATTACAGATGTTCCCCCTTTTACCCATTGAACCCCTTTACCCTGCACCTGCCCCTCCCTGGCCTTCCCTATACTATTGTCTGTGCCCAAAGGCTATGCATTTATGCATATAAGTTCTCCACATCCACCCCAACTCCCACCTTCTCTCTGAGATTCCTCTGTCAGCTCCATGCTTCCATGTCTCTGGATCTATTTTGTTCATCAGTTTCTTTTGTTCACTAGATTGCACATTTGAGTGAGATCATGTGATACTTTTCTTTCTCTATATATAAATGAACACATACTCTCATATTGCATTTTAAAAAGAACTGAATATGCTGGTATCTATATCTATACTAATAAAAGGGTAATATGCTAATTAGACCGGAGTCTTCCAGAGGACCTTCTGGATGTCCTTCCGGACAAAGCCATGGTGGCGGGGCTGAAGCAGAGGTGATTAGGGGTGATCAGGCCAGCAGGGGACAGCAGTTAGGGGGATCAGGCCACCAGGGGAGAGCAGTTAGGGCAATCAGACTGGCAGGAGAGAGCAGTTAGGGGTATCAGGATGGCAGAGGAGAGTAATTAGGGCGATTAGGCTGGGAGGGGAGAGCAGTTAGGAGGATCAGGCTGGCAGCAGAGAACAGTTAGGGGGATCAGGCCAGCAGGCAAGTGTGCGGTTAGGAGCCAGCAGTCCTGGATTGCGAGAGGGATGTCCGACTGCTGGTTTAGGCCCGATCCCTGTGGGACATCCCTCGAGGGGTCCCGGATTGGAGAGGGTGAAGACCAGGCTGAGGGATTCCCCTGCCCCCATTCATGAATTTCATGCACCAGGTCTCTAGTATATATATATGCTAAGTGTCCAACTGTCCGACCAGTCGCTATGATGCGCACTGACTACCAGGGGGCAGATGCTCAACGAAGGAGCTGCTGAGCTGCAGTGACTTGGCAGCAGTGGTTCTTGGATGATACACCCCGAAACCAGAAATGAGGGAGCCTGGTTCCTCACGGGGCAGTGCAATTCCACCTTCGGCCATGGGTTATGTTGTTGCTGGGCCACTGTCAGCCCTGAATCCGGTTTACTGCACACTTGTGTGTGTGTTCCACACCCTGTACGACAGCAACTTTGCAGAGTGCCCTCTCACACTCCGGGACCCTCAGGGGATGTCAGAGAGCCAGTTTCAGCCTGATTCCTGCAGGCCAGGCTGAGGGATCCCACCTGCCAGAGGAACCCGGCTCACTCCACAGATGCCAGGGAGGGACCACGGAAGGTTGGCTCCAGGGCCTGTCCAGCCCATCTTGCCCAGCCACCTTCTAATAAATTTCCTTTCAATGTGCATGAATCTGTGCACTGGGTAACTAGTTATTTTAGAAAATTAATTATAAAAAATGTTTGTTTGTTTTTCTAGGTATTCCATTTTTTTTTACCTTAAGGCAACATGACTCCTATTTTATCCCTCCTTTTCTTCCTTCTTTTTCCTTCCTTGCTACCCCTTCTTCTCTTTCTCTCCCCCTCCTTCCCTCTTTTTCTTTCTTAAAAAACAACATCACCACCACCAGTCTTGATTACTATGAAAGACCAATATTTAGTTCAGTATTATTTACTGCTGATTGTTAGATCTGATCAAAAAATTTGAATGGACAGCCCCTCCCTTGGGAACTGACCTTTAGGCCACTTCACAAGGGACATTCCCTTTAGCTTATTCCACATTTTACTTGCTAAGACCACATTCCACTTGCTAAGACCATTATCTTTTCCCTCAGGACCCACCCAGAGAATTCTCCACCCAGAAAAAAGCCCCCCCTAGAGTCCTTTAAAATGTCTGACTCCCAGTCCCTAGGTGCTGGCACCACTTTGGGGCTCAGCCCTTCTGGTTTTCCAGATGACCTAATAAATTCATAATTCTTTACCCCTTTTGGCCTCATGTGTTTCTCCTTTGGCGACCCTAACACTGATAAAACAAGATTTAAAGATATAAAATAGTGTTTTTAATGTTAACACAGTAAAGAAATATTGGAGTCAAGTATAGCTGACTATTTTATAGAAACTAGAAGGATTATTATCTATTTTTTAGGAAAGGCATTTCTTTTCATTACAGTTTTCAAGGGGGGGAAGGGCAGGGAAGTGAACCAATGCTTCATAATTACAGTCACATCCGTGAACTCTAAGAAGTCACCTAGAAAGAAGGGCTCCTGGTGGCTAACTGGGCTCAAATTTTAAATAATAGAGCCTACCAACCATTCCTACACAGGGCCTCTTGTGCAAACTGCACTCTGGGAAGAAGCCTACACTGAAGTACCTGCCTATGCACTGAGCTGCCTGCCTGCACTGTTTCTGACATCTGAGCCAGACCTTATAAAGCAGTTCCTAGAATCCTATTTCTTTTTTTATCTTTATTTTGAAAGTATCACATATGTCTCCTTTTTTCCCCACATGACCCCTTCTAGCTCACCTCCATCCTCCTCCACAGGCCCTTACCACCATATTGTCTGGGTCCATGGGTTATGCACATATGCATACAAGTTCTTTGGTTGATCTCTTCTCATCTGCCTACCCACCTCCACCTTCCCTCTGAGATTCTGGAGTTCTAGTTTAATCAATAGGACTGAGGCTTTCCCATCCAATTGGAGCTGTGCAGCTTTGACTAATCAGAGCAGCTTTTTTCCTGACCAATCAGGACAGTGCCTTTTGGACCAATTGAACTGTGAGATTTTTAGAGTCCTCATTTGCATGAGGAAGGACCAATTAAGGGCCATAGGTGGGACTTCTGTCTATATAAGCCAACTCCCCTCTGAGTCTTAGAGTACACTTTCCCTTTCCATTGAAGACTGAAGGCTGAAGTTTCCTGGCTCAGCTAAACACAGATGTTGTCTTGTTGGAGCAGAGCAGAGCAGATAAGAGCAGGACAGAGCAGACGGCTGCAGAGCAGACAAGCACAGTGCAAAGCAGACTGTCATGGAGCAGGAAAGAGTGGATCATCAAGGAGCAGAGCAGAGGTGTCTAGCTGGAGATGGGCTCAGTCCTAGGGTTGCCTCTCAGCATGCAGCATTCACAGTCTTGTTTTTATCACAATCGAGCTTTTTTGCACTGAATAAAGATCTTTGTTTTGTTTCAGCACACCCCAAATTGGAGATTTTTGTTGGTGTTGAATTGGCGTCAACAGACATTTATTGACACATCTCATTTCAGCCCAAATATAATATTACTCATGGTTTTACCCTGTTGATTATTGTTTTCTACCTTTTATTTCTTTCATTGGAAAGTATTAATATGATATTGATTACTTAGGGAATTTATTTGGAAGGCACCTTAATATTACGTACTTACTAAATAAAGAAAACAGCTTGAAATATATTGAAGATGTATATATTTTAATGTTACTAAATGTGTGGTCAATTTAAAAATAAAAGCTCCTATAGAATACTACCAATGACATATGGGTTCTCCATTTGACCAAATTAAATGTTTCTAGAGGGTATTTTTAGTAGTATGTTTGCCTAACAAATATTTTAAGATGCAGTTTTCTGCAATTTGATCAATGGACTTTTCTGAATTACATAAACTAAATATTAGTGAGGGTACAAGATGATAGTGCAGCTGTAACTGAGTGAAAGCTCATACTTCTCACCACACAACAACCAATAAGTTAAGGAACAAGGAGTTGGGGCAACAAAAGAAACTTTATTCAGAAGGTCAGCAAGTGAGAAGATGGTAGACTAGTGTCCTAAAGAACCATCTTGAGGAAGTACAGAATTCACGCTTCTTTTATGTCAGGGGAAGGGAATATTGGGAGGAGTTTGAAGTCAGGAGGGGACTGATGACCACAGACATCTGGACACCAGCACAGGTCCAAGGGGGATGGTAAAACTTCTTTGCCTTTAGTCAACAAACTCTGGTTGCAGTAGTCTCAGTCATGATGATCCTATAAATCTTGTGATAAACACTAATTATTTCTGTCTTATCTCTTTGGGGAAATGGTTTCAAGCAGTTAGGTTGTGTCAGTAATTCCTAGGCTGCAGGTTAGATTCCTTTAATGACTACCTTATCTACGTGCAAGACTAAGCAGAAGTTGCTAACTGACATATTACTGGAACTGGGAAGGTTGGAGCAAGATGGAGACAGAAAGACTGGTTATTTTATTCTATTACACTCTCACTATTTCAATATATCAATATCCTATGCCTTTTAATACCATTTCTTTTGTAAAAATAATTTTTATTTTTGTAAATAATAATTTTATTATTTTGATTATATTTGGATAACTTCAATTCTTCAACTCTATTTTATTCTTCAAAAAACTGTCACTTCCAATTCTATATATTGAAAGCTTAACTTCCAATTCTATATATCTTAATTTATCAAATACAGTCAATATTCTTGCTCTGATATAATAGTTTCTAAAGTGTGGGAAATTAAAAAAATAAGCAGCCCCATGAAATTGTGACTTTAGAGCCAAAAGCATAAGATAAAGGAACAAGTTTTAATTGTTTTTATGTACAATTAGTTTTTATTAACCCATTAAAAAAGCCATAAGAGTGAATCACATGATTTTATATATCCTTACTATGAAATTATTTGATTCACTCTTTCTCTTTTGTATCTATTTCTTTCTATCTCTCTAGCTCTAGCTCTAGCTCTAGCTCTATAATCTCTATCATTATCTCTATCTCTATCTCTATCTCTATCTATCTCTATCTATCTCTATCTCTATCTCTATCTCTATCTCTATCTCTATCTCTATCTCTATCATCTATCTCTATCTCTACCATTGGCTGGAGACTTAGATATTAGCTTTTAAGAATTCAAATCTGGGGAGATTAGTTTTACTGTTAACAACATGGATAAAACCCTCTCTACCACAGTTGATGTATCTTCCACAATTGGAGCTCCTGCATATGTATCTAAAAAAATGGGGAGAAGGTTAGGACTTGTGGGGAGTGCTTAGTCTAAGCTCTTAAGAAGTAGCTTTTGAAGAGACCGTGCCATCTTGAAGGGGAGAGCAGCTGTGACTGGGAGCCCATCCTCACCTTCACCCGGGGAAACCTTGGACACCACCTGGGACCCTACAGCTACATCAGCCAGGGACCTGCTGCCTTGGCTTCGAACCCACAAACACTGAGTCTCCAACCTCCCCAGCCTTGGGGTCCTATAAAGTTTGCCCAGGGGGAGACAAAATGACGGTCAAATAGGCAGACATGTCCTGCACCTTCTCACAGAGCAAATAGAAAAAACATCTGAAGCGAATAACATCCACCTGGAATTGGCAAATTAAACACAGCTGGTGAGACAATCCATGGCTGGAAATGACAGGGGACACCTGGAGAACAGTAGGATAAGGAATCTGGGCTGGAGAGAGAGAGACGTGTGCAATTGGGACTGGAAGGTCAGAAGGAAACTGCACTGCACCAAGTCTGCGTCTCTTGGAGACATGCATAACACATGACTGGGGAAGGGGATCCACAGGGCTGCTGGCAGCCAGAGACTCTAGATCTAAGTCCACAACTGTGGGAGGCTGCACACAGAAAGGCAGCCTGAAGTTCTGCACCAGCCACGAAGTGCCAGGGGGAGAGAGAAGCACAGTGGCACAGTTGCTCTGTCTTTATAATTTCCTTGCTTTTCCTTGCTAAACCCAGTACTATGGATTTTTCCATTACAAATACTCACCAAGGCTGAAAGCTGGGGAGCAAAATAAGGAGAGACAACCAGGAAGCCAGCTCTGGGACAGTCCGATCCCTCCAACTCTGAACAGCCATTTTTCTCCTGAAGAGCTAGCCTCTCCTAGCAGTGCAGCTGCACCCAGCCTTGAGTTCTGCAGGGAAACAAGGATTCTGAATACCCCCAGGGAGCCCTCAGGGACTAGATTGAGGGGCCATTTGGTCCTGGAAACTAATACAGCAACACTGCCACCTAGAGCCCATGTCAGAAATAGACACTTGTGTAAACAGGATTGAAAGCAGGCAGAAAAACAAAGCAGGCAGGTTGATCCCACCTGCCTGAAACCAAGGCTATGGAGTCTGACAAAGAGGAGCAGTGGATCGCTGGGAACTTTAACATGGTGCTGACTACCTAACAAGAAACTGAGACATGGCAGACAGAACAGTAGAGAACAGTCTTAAACCAGCCCCCATGGGATATTAAAACTCAGCTGAAGCGAAGGACACTTCACTATTTTATTTTTTATCTTTCACTTAGTAAATCAATTTTTTCTCTTTTTTCTTGATTTTATTATTTTTCTTTATTATTATTTTTTAACCTTTTAATTTTTGGGGTTAGTGTTTTAAATTCTATTTTTATATCATTATTTTACTTTATCTCATTTTTTTTCCTTTTTGTCAACCTTTTCTTCCTCACTTCTCCCCTTTTCGTCCTGTTTCTTATCTCATGTTCCTGCTTTAGTTTTTCTCTCCTTTCTTTTTACTTCTTATTAAAAATTGATCTTCTTTATCTGCTGTATTGATGCATTGCTGTTATAGTAGTCTGTTGGCTTACTCATATATCGAATTTTCTCTCCCCTACTCAAAGTCCATGCATCCTTCTCTTTTTCTTTGCTAGCCAATTTATCTTTCTTGTTGTTGTTGTTTGTTTGATTTTGTTTGTTTGTTTTATGCTTTTGCTTTTCCTCTCCTCACTTGCTCTCTTCTATTAATAGCATAATTAGTTACAGTCACCAAACTCAGGCATATCTGCTCTCTATTCTATTCTCCTTTTCCAAAAATAGACAAATAAATATATATATATATATATATATATATATATACGTATATATATATATGTATATATATATATATAGTTTTTAAATTATTTTTTTTGTTTTATTGAGTATTTTGTTTTTTACTTTTCTTCTTATACACTTATTCTTCTTTTACCTGCTCTATATTGAATCATGGCCATTCTCCCATTCATTCAATTCCTTTACCTTACATTCTGGAAAGAAGCTCTACCTCTTCAGATTCAGTCCCCCTCTCCTTTTTTTATTATGGGTGTTTGCTGATTGCATTTTTTTGGTTAATTTGTTGGTTTAGTGGGGTCTTCTCCCCATATACTTATATTTCCCCCTTATTTTTTCTTCTTTTTCTTTTCTTCCTTAACTTTTTTTCCTTTTCTCAATAGCATTTTCAAGCTCTTTTCTCTCCCCTAATTCTCTTTTTTTTTCTGGTGGTCACTTTTATTTGGGGTTATTGGTATTGTGAATACATTTCTATTTGGTATGCTCTGTGTTGTGTCTTATCGATTGTATTTTATGCCTTTTGGTAACGTGGTAGAGAGTGAACCACACTGAGAGGAGCAAAAATGGGGAGACAAAGAAACAGCCCCATACAAAAGAAAAGGAAGAATCACCAGAAAAGGAAGTAAATGAAATGGAGACAAACTATTTGTCAGAGAAAGATTTCAGAGCTATGGCCATAAGGATGCTGAAAAGGATGGAAGACAAATTCAGCAATATGTGTAAGAATCAAGAGTAAATGAAGAAAAACCAAGAATAAATAAAGAATGACATTGATGCAATAAAGAACACAATTGAAAGCATCAGCAAGCTAGAAGATAAGGTAGGAAAAAACACCCAAGCAGAGCAGCAATTGGAAAAAAAAACAAAAAACTTAAAAAGCAGGAGGAGAGCCTAAGGGAGCTTCGGGACAATAGGAAATGAAACAACATCCACATAATAGGGATTCCAGAGGGAGAGGACACTGTGCAAGCAACAGAAATCCTGTTTAAAGAAAAAATTACAGAAAATTTTCCTGATATTGAGGGAAAAAAACAACTCACACAAGTTCAAGAAGCACACAGAGTCCCAAACAAGATGAACCCAAAAAGACCAACACCAAGACACATAATAATTCAATTGGCAAACAACAATGACAAAGTATGAATCTTAAAGGCTGCCAGAGTGAGACAGAAAGTTACTTATAACAAAATAGACCTCAAAGTGAAGGTCATAACAAAAGATCTCCCATTAGACTATCAACTGATTTCTCAACAGGAACACATAAGGTCAGATGGGAATGGAATGAAATATGCAAAGCAATGCAAAGCAAGGGACTGAATCCAAAAATACTATACCCAGCAAGTCTATCGTTCAAAATTGAAGGTGAAATAAGGAACTTCACAGACAAGAAAGGGCTAAGGAAGTTTATTACCATCAAGCCAGCAATGTAAGAAAAGCTAAAGGGAGTGCTGTAAAAAGAAGAAATAGGAAGTGAAGAAGGAGCATAGGCATAAAGAATAAAAATGGCTACAAACAAGTATGTATCCATAATAACATTAAACATAAATGGATTAAATGCTCCAATAAAAAAACATAGGGTGGCTGAATGGATGAGAAAATATGACACATATATATGCTGTCTATGAGAGACCCACTTCAGAACAAAGGACTCACACAGACTGATAGTGAAGGGATGGAAAATTCTTTTCCAGGCTAATGGAAATGAAAAAAGAAATCTAGGGTAGCAATACGTATACACTGGGTGGCCAGATTATTATATATATATTAGAGGCCCGGTGCATGAATTTGTGCATGGGTGGGGTTCGGCCAACCTGGCCAGGGGGAGGAGACATGGGCAGTTGGCCGGCTTGCCTGCTGGTTGAACTCCTGGTCAAGGGGACAATTTGCATATTAGCCTTTTATTATATTGTATATACACTGAGTGGCCAGATTATTATGCGTTCAGAGATCATAATAATCTGGCCACTCAGTGTATATGACAAATTAGACCTCAAAGTGAAGACCATATCAAGAGATAAGGAAGGCCACTTCATAATACTAAAGGAAGCAATTCAACAAGAGGATATAACTCTGGTAAATATATATGCACCCAATACAGAAACACCCTAATACATAAAAAATCTTTTGGAATATATCAAGGGAGAGATTGACAGCAATACAGTCATAGAAGGGGACATTAATACCCCATGGACACCACAGGATTAATCCTCTAAACAAAAAATCAGCAAAGAAACATCAATCCTAAATGACTCACTAGATCAGATGGAATTCATTGACATCTTCAGAACATTTCACCCAAAGCCACAAAATACACATTCTTCTCAAGTGCACATGGGTCGTTTTTAAAGATAGACCACATATTAGGACACAGGCAAAGTCTCTTCAAATTCAAAAAGATAGAAATCATATCAAGCATCTTCTCAGATCACAATGGCATAATATTAGAAATCAACTACAATAAAAACAATGAAAAAAAGTAAAACACTTGGAAGCTAAATAGCATTCTGTTAAATAATGATTTTGTTACCAAAGAGATCTAAGAAGAAATAAAAAAGCATCCTGGTAACAAACGACAATTCAAACACAACAATCCAAAAATCTATGGGACACAGTGAAAGCAGTCTTGAGAGTGAAGTTCATACAGTCCTACCTCAAAAAAAAAAAAAAAAGAAAAGAAAAAATGGTAATAAATTATCTAACGCTACAACTCAAAGAATCAGAAAGAGGGCAACAAGAAAAGCCCAGAGTGAGCAGACGGAGAAATAATAAAGATCAGAGCAGAAATAAATGACACAGAGACAAAAACAAAACAAAAACAAACAAACATTATAAAAGATCAATAAAACCAAAAGCTGGTTCTTTGAAAGGATAAACATGATTGATGAACCTCTAGCCAGGCTCACCAAGAAGCAAAGAGAGAGAACTCCAATAAACAAAATCAGAAATGAAAGAGGTGAAGTAACAACCGATCCCACAGAAATACAAAGGATTATGAAAAAATATTATGAACAACTCTATTCCAACAAACTGAACAACCTAGATGAAGTGGACATGTTCTTAGAAAAATACAACCTTCTGAAACTCAATCAGGAAGAATAAAAAAAAAAAAAACCTGAATAGGCTGACAACTACCTATGAAATTGAAGCAGTAACCAAAAACCTTCCAGCAAACAAAAGCCTTGGTCTGGACAGCTTTACAGGGGAGTTCTACCAAATATTCAAATAACTAAAACCTATTCACCTCAGACAATTTCAAATAACTCAAGAGGTAGGTTCACTTCCAAGCTCGTTCTATGAAGCCAGCATCACCCTAATTCCAAAACTAGATAAAGACACCACAAAGAAAGAGAACTACAGGCCAATATCCTTGATGAACATAGATGCCAAAATCCTCAACAAAATTCTAGCAAATCAGATCTAGCACTACATTAGAAAGATCATACACCGTGACCAAGTGGGATTTATTCCAGGGATGCAAGGATGGTACAATATCCACAAATCAATAAATGTGATACATCACATAAAGAAATTGAGAGACAAAAATCACATAATCATATAAATTAATGCAGAAAAATCATTTGACAAAATCCAACACCCTTTCTTGATAAAAACTCTCAGCAAAGTGGGAATAGAGGGGTCATACAGCAACATAATAAAAGTCTTATATGATAAACCTATAGCCAACATCATATTCAATGGGCAAAAAGTAAACTCATTTTCCCTAAGAACAAGAACCAGACAGGGATGCCCACTTTCACCACTCCTGTTTCACATAGTACTGGATGTACTAGCCATAATGATCAGACAAGAAGAATAAATAAAAGGCATCCAAATTGGAAAAGAAGAAGTAAAACTGTTCTTATTCATAGATGACTTAATACTATACATAGAAAACCCCCAAAACTCCATCAAAAATTTTCTAGACTTAATAAATGAATTTGGCAATGTAGCAGGATACAAAATTAACACCCAAATAAAAATTGGCTTTTTATACACCAATAATGAACTCACAGAAAGAGAAAGTAAAAATCCATTTACCATTGAAGCAAAAAAATTAAGATACCTAGGAATAAATTAAACTAAGAAGGTAAATGATCTGTATTTGGAAAACAATAGGATATTGTAAAAAGTGATAGATAAAGACATACACAAATGAAAGAACATACTGTGTTCATGGATTGGTAGAATCAACATCATTAAAATGTCCATACTACCAAAGCAATTTGTAGATTCAATCCAATCCCTATTAAAATACCAAGGGCATATTTCACAGACCTAGAACAAACTCTCCAAAAATTCATCTGGAATAAAAAAAGACCATGAATAGCCACAGCAAACCTGAGAAAGAAGAACAAAGTTGAGTGATCTCAATACCAAATATCAAGATATATTATAAAGTCACAGTTCTCAAAACTGCTTGGTACTGGCACAAGAACAGACATGTCGACCAATGGAACAGAGCAGAGAAACCAGAAATAGACCCAAACCATTATGCTCAATTAATATTTGACAAAGGAGGGAAGAGCATACCATGGAGTCAAAACAGTCTCTTCAGTAAATGGTGCTGGAAAATTTGTCAGATACATGCAAAAAAAATGAAACTAGAACACCATACACACACAAACACACACACACACACACACACACACACACACACACAACACACACAAACAAACAAACAAACAAACAAACAACAACAACAACAAAACAACAACAACACCAAAAAAACCACCTCAAAATCATTAAAGGACTTAAATGTAAGATGGGAAACCATATAAATCTTAGAAGATTCTATATGCAGCAAAATATCAGACATATGTTGTAGAAATATCTTTATGGATACAGCTCCTAGGGCAATGGAAACAAAGGAGAAAATAAACAAATATGACTACATCAAAATAAAAAGCTTCTGCAAAGCAAAAGAAACTATCAACAAAACAACAAGAAAACTCACTGCATGGGAGAACATATTTGCCAATGTTATCTCTGATAAGGGTTTAATCTTCAAAATTTATAGGGAACTCATATAAGTTAACAAAAGTTAAACAATCCAATTAATAAATGGGCAAAAGACCTAAATAGACACTTTTCTAAAGAAGATATACAGAAGGCCAAGAGACATTAAAAAATGCTCAAAGTCACTAATCATCAGAGAGATGCAAATCAGAACAACAATGAGGTACTATCTCATACCTGTCAGAATGGCTATCATCAACAAATCAACAAATGAGAAGTGCTGGTGAGAATGTGGAGAAAAAGGAACCCTTGTGCACTGCTGTTGGGAATGCATACTGGTGCAGCCACTGTGGAGAACAGTATGAAGCAGGGGTCCTCAAACTTTTTAAACAGGGGGCCAGTTCACTGTCCCTCAGACCATTGGAGGACCGGACTATAGTTTAAAAAAAACTTTGAACAAATTCCTATGCACACTGCACATATCTTATTTTGAAATAAAAAAACAAAACGGCAAAAGCACCCGAATGTGGCCTGCGGGCCATAGTTTGAGGATGCCTGATATGAAGTTTCCTCAAAAAACTAAAAATGGAACTCCCATTTGACCCAGTAATCCCACTTCTAGGACTATATCCCAAGAAACCAGAAACACCAATCAGAAAGGATATATGCACCCCTAAGTTCATAGCACAATTTACAATAGCTAAGATTTGGAAACAGCCTAAGTACACATCAGCAGAGGAGTGGATTAAGGAACTGTGGTGCATCTACATAATGGAATACTATGCTGCTATAAAAAAGAAGGGACTTTTACCATTTACAACAGCATGGATGGACCTGGAGAGCATGATGCTAAGTGAAATAAGCCAGAAGGAGAAAGGTAAATATCACATGATCTCACTAATATGTGGGATATAATGATCAACATAAACTGATGAACAAAAATACATCCAGAGACAAGGTAACACTGAACAGCCTGTCCAACCTCAGAGAGAAGACAGGGGTTGCGGGGGGGATGTTAGAGATCAACCAAAGACTTGTATGCATGCATCCTATCTAATAAAAGAGTAATATGCAAATTGACTCTCACTCCAACACACAAGATGGCTGCCCACATGTGGTCAAAGATGGCTGCCCCCATGTGGACACAAGATGGCTGCCACAAGATGGCCAGCAGGGGAGGGCAGTTGGGAGGGACCAGGCCTGCAAGGGAGGGAAGTTGTGGGTGATCAGGCCAGCAGGGGAGGGCAGTTGGGAGGGACCAGGCCTGCAAGGGAGGGCAGCTGGGGGCGATCAAGCCTGCAGGGGTGACCAGGCTGGCAGAGGAGGGAAGTTGGGGGCAACTGGACCTGCAGGGAAAGGCAGTTGGGGGGACCCAGGCCTGCAGGGGAGGGCAGTTGGGGGGACCAGGCCTGCAGGGGAGGGCAGTTGCCAGCAGGAGAAGGCAGTTAGGGGTGACCAGGCCTGCAGGGAGAGCAGTTAGGGGCAATGAGGCTGGCAGGGGAGGGCAGTTAGAGGTGACTGGGTCAGCAGGGGAGGGCAGTTTGGGGTGACCAGGCTGGCAGGGGAGCAGTTAGGCATCAATCAGGCTGGCATGGGTGTGGTTAGGGGGTTATCAGGCTGGCAGGCAGAAATGGTTAGGGGCAATCAGGAAGGCAGGCATGTGAGTAGTTGGGAGCCAGCAGTCCTGGATTGTGAGAGGGATGTCCGACTGCCCATTTAGGCCTGATCCTATCAGCATTGGGACTAAACAGGCAGTCTGACATCCCTTGAGAGGTCCCAGATTGGAGAGGGTGCAGGCTAGGCTGAGAGACACACCCCCCATGCATGAATTTCATGCACTAGGCCTCTAGTATTATCATAACCAATGTACACAGACACTGGGAGAGTGGGGTCTTGTCCTGGGGGATGGGAGTGGCTGGTTGGGTCAATTGGGGAAAAGGAGACATATGTAATACTTTAACAATAAAAAAAGAAGCAACTTTTGATGTTAATATCTGGTGTTGAAAGAATTGAATCTATTATGTTAACCCATAAACTACATTTAAGTATAGATATTTAATATTTTATAGTTTCAGAATGCTTAGATATTAGTTGACTTTGCCACAAAGTTGGTGGTAGCCTTGTTATAATTATTATTATATAATAATTACTAAGGATAAGTTTCTTTTTAAAAAACTAAATAGACCATTTAATTTAATAGACAGAACAATAAAAATATTTCCTATTGATACTTGAGTTCATGGCTCAAAATTTTACACTGTGACTCTTTTATCTGAATAACTGTATTCACAAAAGAAATCACAAGAATTTCTGCTGTGATTTCTAAAAATACATTTTAAAAAATGCAAATGTGATCCTGAAGTGAGGATGTATGCACTGACAGTGACATTCTATGTAAAAATTATGCATTTGATTGATTGAACAAAGTTGAGGGAGTAGCAACAAAATTAACTCCATAAAATTACAGAATTCTACTAATTTCTTTCTTCTAGATTTTGTTCCCACAGTGCTTTAATTCTTTTTTTTTTGTTACCAATAGTTTTTTTTTGTTTTGGATTATAAGGAACATTATGATCAATCTTCTCAGTGAAAAATTACTTTTTATTGATTTGTTTAAATATGACCTTTTATCTTTCTGAACAACATGAGGAAATAATTCGTATATCTCCTCCATTTGCAGTAGCCCAAAGCAGAATTCAAGATAAAATATTTTGCTAACTCTGTTTATCTGAAATCTAATTACAACACCAGGAAGTTTTTTAATCCCTTAAAGGTTGTTTTATCTTAGGCAGTAGTTAACATATAGAACACTTGGTACTCTCAAACATGGAAAGGAAAGAGTCTCTGGCTTGAGGATGTCTTTTGTATGTATTGCAAAGTGAGTTATCAAATAAGATTATAAGATGGGACTATTCAAAATAGCAATCTGGAAATTCTAATATTTATGAGAAAATCATGCATTTTCATATGACCCATGGATAAGGCAGCATTTTCATGTCAATGATAATTTAGCAATATCTCAAAAATATCTCATGTAATTCAAGAATAAAATACAAATGTGTTAGGCATCTAGTTGTAGAAGGAACTAATATTTGGAGAGAAACACAATTAGTAATCACTAAGAATTATTTCCCTAGACTGAACCTACCTACACTATCATTGCCTGTTATAATTTCAATCACCTGTCTATAATTAGTACTCAGACTCATACACTGAAACACATGCATAGTGCTTGGAATAATATATAACAATCTATACTATTTTCAAATGAGTTTAAACATAGGATAGAAGCTTATTTTATTTTACAATTCCTACAATATGCTATCACATATTCATAAACTGATATTTATGTTTAAGGATTAGGACCTGAAATAAATTTGGAGAAAGAAAGGAAATAAATACTGAACAGATTTTTAACTTGCAGAATGGTGGTATTTTAGTAAATGCCATTATTAAGACACTTTTTGTAGTGTTTGTTTTTTTTCTCTCTCCCACAAATGTAAAATTATGTATAATAAGCATGTAATACTATGATAAACATAAATATTTTAACATATGTATTATTACTTAATTTTTTTCTAAAGTAGTTAATATGTTAGGCATCTCTATTTGCATTTTTCTGGTGTCTCCTTGTCAGAGCACAGCCAGAGGCCTGCACGAGCTCTGGTGCTCTGAGTGGCTTTGAGTTCATTATTCTTCTCATTTTTCCTCAACTATGCCAGGGCAGGTCCTTCTCTAACCCTGCCCACTGTACTAACTGTTAGGACCTTAGTCTAAGTTCCTCCTTTATCCTCTGCTCACAATTCTTGGTGATGGGGCAGACAGAGAAGCCATGAGAGGTTGTGGGTGTATAAGAATGAGTCTGTACTGCAGAAGCCAGTGGCCACATAGCCGTCAGACAAGGACAGTCCTCACAGCCTACCGGCAGGCAGCCAGACACTGGCTGGTGAAGACATATCTTTTTCATAAAGCAGCATCAGTCTCTGTACCCATAGCTATTATCTGAGCAGCTGCTCGCTGCCTCCTAGACTCACCGTCTCACATCGTAGTGGTACCTGAGCTCTCTGGCTAAGCAGCTTCTCCTGTCTCTCCTGCCCAGCACACTGGCTGGTTAACATGGCAGCTATCTCTGAGCTCTCTATGAGCTCTTAGCCTTTCATCATAGCAGTACCAGCTCTCAGCTCCGTCTGAGCTCTTGCCTCTCTTGCACACATAGGACCTACATCATCTGTGCCTACTGCCTCTACTTCTCTGAACTCTCTCTCCTCTGCTCTTCCACAGCTGCTGCTCTCTAGCAAACTTCTTCACACACTCCAGCCAACTAACTGGTCAGTAACGTACTTTTACACTATTTAGACAAAGTAGTGCCAATAGTTACATCCATCATATTGGCTACTGAAGGGCACAGGGTACCGTGGGAGTGCTGTGGCCTTGCAGCTGTTTATGGTATCTTGGTCTGATTAGGATTCTCAGGCTCAGAGTCCTTGAAGATCCCTTTTAGGCACCTGCCCAGAGTGGCCTTTGGCCATTCTGGTGTATTGATAATAAGGCCTCCCTGCTCCCATTGGCCTTGACTATCCAGGGACCTGGCGTGACTATCCAGGGACCTGACGCTCCTCTATAGAGAATTTCCCTCCCAAGCATAGTTTCTATGAGACTATCATCTCTTTTCACCTGTTCATACCCTGTCCCCATGTGTCACCTCTCTTCTCACCTTGATTCATCAAGCAGTCTGCAGTGTAGCTGAAGAATTGAATTTAGTATAAGATAATAATGGCGAACTATACTAGTAATTATAAACAAAATCTTCCATCCCAGAAATTCTCTCTACTATGTTAGTAGAGAAAGAAAGCACCTATATTGTTGAGTAAGCATTAAAGGAGAATACAATTCCCATTATGGGCAGTCTGCTAAGATTGAAAAAAGAGAAGAGTGTTTACCCCTTACATAGCTAATCAGGTGCAATCCATTACACATATGTTCTCAAAATAAACAATAGTCCTCAAGTAAGAGAACTTGATAGCAGTGTTTGTCACCTGTTGTTTGTACTAACTAGCTGGTAATTGGCGTTATCATCTATGTTAACTGGCTTTATCTATAAGAAAAGTAAACTTATCATGTCTTTATGACAGCAGGTAATTTTGCAACTTGGAGCAAGTAGAACCCTGGAATTAGGCTCTGACCCTCCCTCAGAGACTGGAGACAGGTGCTCTAGCTCTCTTAAAGTTTGCACTTCAAAGAAATGTACACAGGTTCTTAAGAAAGACATTTCTGGGTCATGAAGCTGACAAAAGGCCAATCTAGTCTTCACAGTTTATATACATTTCAAACAGTGGGGAAAGTACTTACAACTTTTCTAAAGTATGTGCTCAAAGAAAAAGGGAGGGCAGGGAAATATTTTTCCTTATTTTCAACAATGATGATTAAACCTCTATTTTTAATTTGTATTTGTTCTTACTATAGAAGCAAAGGATCATCATGTGGTTGAGTTTTCTTAAGAACATTTATGAGTGATGATTCACTGTTATTTCCTTTAAAAAGTTTCTCCTGAATTGTTATGCTGTGCTTCCCTCTCACTTGCCTTTTTGCAAGGCAAAGAGAAATAAAGTATTTTAATAAGTTAAAAGTAAATTGACATAAATATAATTCTGATTCAAAATTTACCCTTTGCTTTACATTTTATTTCCATTTTAATCAGTTAATGTTTAATTTTAGGCATGCTGAGAAAGTAAACTAATTTAAAATTCAAATGGAAATCTCAGTTTTATACAGTATTTGATCAGAGTCACATTAATCACAGTTCATGTTAAACCTCTAGATGCTGTAGTATACCTTTTGAATAATGGCTGCCCTCCAGGGTTATCAATTATTAAAGCAGAAGCCTTTCTTAGAGAAACAATCTATAGCATTTCTAGGTTCATTGATTTCATAGTATGCATTTTTAGTAAGCAAGATGGAGATGTTAGCATTTTTGGATACTTTAAAAAATATTATTGAATATACATGTAGGTTGAAATTATAATTTGCACAAGATCTGTGAGACTTGGAAAGTGTCTTCTATTCAGAGCTTGTTTTTTCTAACTATTATTAGAGTTACTGATGCTTGCAATATTCATATAGAGAATGAAGATCAGAACTATGAGCTGTAGAAAATTTACAATTTCCTTACATAGAGATTAAGAGAAACTAACATAAAATATATCATATACATTAATACAAACTGTTATGCCACAGGACTAAAGTAGACAATCCTGATATGAAGCTCATTGCCAAAAACATTTGATGAGGCATTCTCAGTTAGATATAAATACTCAAAATGAAATCACAAAGTATTTTGTAGAATTATGCATAATGCCATATCTATACTAATAAGAGACAAGTATGTAAATTGACCATACCTCTGCAACACCCATAGCCAATCAGGAGTGAGTATGCAAATTAACCCGACAAAGATTGGCGGGCCTGTGGGCAGAGCACAAGCACGCAGGCGCCGAGTGGCCAGGGCCAGGGAGAGATGCCCACCCGCCCTCCGCGTAGCCGGGGTGAAGCAGCAGGTGTCCCTGGGACCCCGCCCATTTCGAGCCTGTGTCCAGCGCGCACCCCGGCGTCTAGCTGCTGTGGTCCCAGGGACGCCACTGGAGTGTCTGGTCCTGTCAGCCCAGCCTGGGGGCAGCTGCAGTTCACAGTCCTTTTGGTTTGTGAAGCCCCTGGACTGGAAGCAGAAACCAAGAGTGCAGGAGCACCAGGAATTCTGGGAATCGTAGTTCTGGTGGCAGCCCCTGGACTGGAAGCAGAAGCACAGAGTGTGGGGAGCACCAGGAATGCTGGGAATCATATTTCTGGTGGAAGACACATTGCAGGATCTCCTAGACCAGTTGTTGGCAAACTCATTAGTCAACAGAGTGGCAAACCGCGGCTCATGAACCGCATGTGGCTCGTGAGCCCCAGTTTGCGGACCACTGTCCTAGACAATAGAGCAAAGTGAGCCTGGAGCAAGTTACTGTTTTGGGTGGGGGATGGAGGGAAAGCAAAGATGAGAGACATAAGTAAGGTCAGAGTGTCGAGGACAAATTAAAGGGAAGATATCCTGCATCTTCTAGGAAATCTCTACCTATGGAACAAAGTAAAAAAAAAGACCTCTATTATTCTGTGAACACCAAACCAAACTGGGTTGGGGTCTCAGACAATTCACTCATGATTGCAAAGACAGACAGAAATTCCCGGATTGGAGAGGGCTCCCAGATTGGAGATGGTGCAGATGAAGCTGAGGGATCCAACCCCATGCACAAATCTTTGTGCACCAGGCCCCTAGTTTTAAATATTCTATCACTTGTTATACTTTTAGATTATTTGAAAAATAAAATAGTTAATTTAACAATATAAATAGAAAGATTTTTTAATTTAGTCAATTATTTTATTTTAAATTCTGGATTTTTTTGTTTGTCCTCTATGTCAGCTGACTAAATCTATTTTTCAATGGCAATCACTAATGAACACATTCCATTAATAATTATATTCAAAGCATACAGGTATACAGTTCTTCAAAATAATAAACTGCTGAGCCACTTTTTAAAAATTACATTTACCCTCATTTCACCAGAGGACCTTTCCTCATTATTATTATTACTAGAGGCCCAGTACATGAAATTCGGGCATGGGGGTGTGTGTCCCTCAGTCTAGCCTGGACCCTCTCCAATCTGGGACCCCTCGAGGGATGTCCTACTACCTGTTTAGGCCCAATCCCGCAGGCAGTCGGACTTCCCTCTCACAATCCAGGACTGCTGCCTCCCAACTGCTTGCCTGCCTGCCTTCCTGATTGCCCCTAACCATTTCTGCCTGCCAGCCTGATCACCCCCTAACCACTCCCATGCCAGCCTGATTGATGCCTAACTTCTCCCCTGCCAGCCTGTTTGCCCCTAACTGCCCTCACCTGCAGGTCTGGTCACTCCTAACTGCCCTCCCCTTCAGGCCTGGTTACCCCTAACTGCCCTCCCCTGCAGGCCTGGGTCCCCCCCAACTGCCCTTACCTGCAGGCCTGGTTGCCCCAACTTCCCTCCTCTGCTGGCCTGGTCACCCCTAACTGCCCTCCCCTGCATGCTTGATCACCCCCAACTGCCCTCCCTTGCAGGCCTGGTCCCTCCCAACTGCCCTCCCCTGCTGGCCATCTTGTGGTGGCCATCTTGTGTCCACATGGGGGCAGCCATCTTTGACCACATGAGGACAGCCGTCTTGTGTGTTGGAGTGATGGTCAATTTGCATAATACTCTTTTATTAGATAGGATAGAGGCCTGGTGCATGGGTGGGGGCCAGCTGGTTTGCCCTGAAGGGTGTCCCGGATCAGGGTGGGGGTTCCCTTGGGGCATGGGGAAGCCTGGATGAGAGGCCTGTGGTGGTTTGCAGGCTGGCCATGCCTCCCAGCGACCAAACTGAGGCCCTGGTATCTGGGATTTATTTATCTTCTATAATTGAAACTTTGTAGCTTTAAGTGGAGGCCAAGGCAGGCCAAAGCTGCAGAAACTTGGCTTCCTCCATCACTGGGGGCAACTCAAACCTCCTGCTCTCTCCAGCTCTGTGGCTGCTGCCACTTTTATTGGGATTTATTTATCATCTATAATTGAAACTTTGTAGCCTGAAGTGGAGGCCAAGGCAGGCCAAGGCAGGTGGAAAGCTTGACTTCCTCCATTGCTGGGGAAACCCAAGCCTCCTGCTCTCTCCGTGGCCATAGCCATATTGGTTGGGTTAATTTGCATACTCGCTTCTGATTGGCTGGTGGGCATGGCTTGTGAGTGTAGCAGAGGTACGGTCAATTTTCATATTAGTCTTTTATTAGATAGGATTATGTGCATTTTTATTCTTCCTTGGAATTTAGCAAATGAAGCTCTGATGATGGAATTTTAGTTACAATGTTGAATGGATTAGGAAAAGCAATTCTTTAATGAGTCTTTTAAGTTATACCACATAAATGGCTGTTTATTCCATTTATCTTTAGAGTTGACCCTGCTTAAAAGTCATATTCTAGCTTTGCTATTATATCACATAATGTGACTACTGTCTGTTCACTTAAGTTAAGGATAGGAAGGGAAAGGATATATTGTAAGTGACTTTTAATATCTTAAATGAGTTTTAGTCATTTCCAACTTAAATAATGTGCCCAAGTAGAAAAACAATTAATGTTCCTAAATTTCATGACAGTGTTACATTTATGTGTGTGTTTGTGTGTGTGTGTGTGTACATTAGTATGAACTTTTCTTTTTGAAAGTTCTATGAACTTGCTTTTTTTGGAGGTTGCAGATGTTTATGATTTTGATTCCAATTACCAGCCTACTTATAACTACCATTTTGACAGATGAGAACAGTGTTGTATTTATTTATTTTTTCTATTTAGCTTTGGAATTAATTCAATACCTATTGATCATTTCTATGCATACACTTGCTTGATTGTGATTCCTCTATAGTTCAGGTAGCTCTTGCCCTTGGAACACATGCTCTGCCAGCTATTCTTAAAGATACAAACCAGAGTTCCTGGTCTTCTAATGAGGGGTGGGGAGGCATTGCGGAGAAAAAGAGCCTTTGCAGAGCTTTCCTCTTGACTTTTCATTTCCTGTGATTTTTCTCACAAAGTTTTTAATTGCTAAGAGTACATTTGTTTGTTTTCAACTCACTAGTTTAAACTTATTCCTCAGCAGTAATTCTCTATGTTCAGAGCAAGATCTAGATTCCAGATTTGTTCTTTCATGGTTCTTCCTATTGAATCCTCTTTACCAACTTCAAGTCAGTAACAATGATAATATGTGCCTGTGGCAAGCAGTGGACAAGGACATATTTGTATTTCTCACAAAAGCATTAATTTTATATATTTTTTATATGTGATCTGGATCTCTACTATCAAACATATCAAAGGAAAAGTGCTCTGACTGAAAAGATAATGGGTTGGGTTGAAGTTCACACATTTCCCCCTGCACTCATTCTAACTTCCAGTATCCTGAGACATTTACACGAAATTAGATAGGTTTCTGTAGAAAACACATTATTAAAACTTATGTGTAAAAGATGTTAATACTAGCATTTTCATTGAGTATGAACACAAACAGTGGTTCTAAGGCACAGTACGAAGATAAAACAGTAGAAGTTCTTTAGTATAATAAATCTGACTTTAATACATTTATATATTTCTTTGACATTTTATAGAAAAACTTGTTAATATAGTTGCCTATATATATTTTTTTTCCACTTTCACCTCCCAGTCATTTTTTTTTTTCATTCATGTCAGGTTTTCCTCTCTGGCAGTACACCAAAACAACGCTAACTCACTTATAATCTTCACTTTGTTACCTC
The DNA here is from genome assembly GCF_027574615.1 of Eptesicus fuscus. Classification (NCBI taxonomy): domain Eukaryota; kingdom Metazoa; phylum Chordata; class Mammalia; order Chiroptera; family Vespertilionidae; genus Eptesicus; species Eptesicus fuscus. The sequence goes on along the minus strand of NC_072475.1, from coordinate 85,014,595 downwards.
AAATGTTTAATTCTCAGTCTTTTACTACCTCATCTACCAGTAGAATTTGGCACTGTTTCTCCCTTCCTTCCATTTCAAACACTTCAGCACCTCTTTCTTAGTCCACCTCCTACATTATTGACTTTTGTTCCTCCAGCTTCTTTGTTGGTCCTTTTTTTTTTAAAATATATTTTATTGATTTTTTACAAAGAGGAAGGGAGAGGGATAGAGAGTTAGAAACATCGATGAGAGAAACATCGATCAGCTGCCTCCTGCACACTCCCTACTGAGTACGTGCCTGCAACCAAGGTACATGCCCTTGACTGGAATCGAACCTGGGACCCTTGAGTTCGCAGGTGGATGCTCTATCCACTGAGCCAAACCGGTTAGGGCTGTTGGTCCTTTCTAATCTCCCTAACTACTTGCAGTATTCCAGGGTTCAGCCCTCAAGCCACCTTTCTTCTTCTTTTTCTATTTTCACTAACTTATTTACATAGCTTTAGATATTATCTATATTCTTATGACTTCCGAGTTCATATATCGATCTTGTGTATAAAACTGTCTAGTTGACTTTCCAGTTGAGTAGCCAAAAGCATCTAAGACTTAGTATATTCAAAAGTGAACCTGTAATTTCCGATATCTAATTTGGTCTTCTAGCATCATCTCCATCTCAGTAAATGAAACTCCTACATTCTAATTACCTGGCCCTCCATAATATGGACCTATACTTGACTGGACTCTTTTTCTCATGCAGTAGTGCTCTCTTAACCACAGTTTTCTTTCCTACAATTATCTGCAATCCATCGTATTCAGGAAATAGTAAATGGAGATTAAGCAAAGAACTTACATGCATAACCCATGGACACAGACAATATTGTGGTAAAGGCCTAGGGCAGGGGGTGAATGCGGGTTAGAAGGGGTCAATAGGGAAGAAAAAGAGGATAGCTGTAATATTTTCAATAATAAAGATTTTTTTTAATTACAGAAATTAACAATTGATTAATTTTTGAACTATGACCCTTCTGAGTAGCATGGTAAAATATCTCACCATCCCACTCTGTTCCTCTTGGGACATAAATCAAACTTTTGTCCAGTGTATCCACACTGTATAGTAGTCATTTAGTAGCTATCTGTTATCAGATCAACTGTCTTGGAATCAGAATGCTTGTGTTCAACTAAATTTTATTTTAGTGCTTCAATGTGGATATACCAAAGAAAAGCTATAAAGTGCTTCCTTTAAGTGAAAAGGTATGTGTGCACAGGAAAAATATAGTATATATACACACATACATATAGTTTTTGATATAATCTATGGCTTTAGGAATCCACTGGAACATCCCGGAACATACTCCCTGTGGATAATGGGGGAATACTGTATTACCTGTTAGGTAATTGGCTTTACTTTCAATATGTATTTTAAATCAGACCTATCCTTACCACCATTTCAAACCTGGCCTAAGATGCCATCACCTCCTATTTGGAATTTGCAATAGTTCCCTAATGTATTCCACTCCTTCTGCCCTTGCTCTCCTAAAAATATCCTTCACATAGTAGTCAATCTGATTTAAATCTTACCGTATCACCCTCTGCCCAAAACTCTGTAGCAGATTCTCCATTTCACTCAGAGAAAATAAGATGTCTTACAAGGTTGTATCACCCAATTCCCCAGTGAAAACAGATGCTTCCTTCAAACTGGATAATTGACTGTTCCAGAGTGTAGTTAGGGTTTATGGAAACTAGCAATAGATAGTGGATTACCCAGGGTTTTGTAGGTGGGATTTTCCTGGAAAGCAGATTGTGAGGCCAAGTTTAACGTTCAAAATGTTTACTAAGAAGTGCCCTAGAGACCAGGGTTAACACATGTGACAAAAAGAGGAAGAACACCGTATTGGGTAGAGGTAAAAAGTCTAGCTACAATGTGGGTTCAGAGACAACCTCAACTGATGACATGAGGAGCTTAGAAGCTAGGTTAGGCTTTCACAGTTATTGTCCGTTTTACTGCCCCTGCAGTGGGGGCAACGTGTGCTTTGTTGACTGGGGATCTGGGTATCCACCTGAGAACAGATATTTACCAACACCAGGCCTGTAAGAACAGGAAAGAATTAGTGGTACCTGGGGAGCACAGCTTTTTAGAAATTAACTTACTCCCCCTCCTTCCATCTTCTGACTTCCAAGAGGTGCCCTTCCCCTGGCTTCTATTTGTCACACCAGGTACCCAAACAACCTTTTCATGTAGTACGTACGGGTTTGATGCCTAGGTTGTAAGGCAGGGGGACGAAGGTTATGAGTGAAGTTTGAGGGTCAATATGAAGCAATGCAGCAAAATTGAGGTTTTAGCTGGCCCAAATAGAGTCCCCATCAATCTGTCAGATTTTAGTCCTGCATCTCCAGGTGACTCCAGGCGTAGAGCCTCTCAGGGGTTCTGAGAGGCAAATTGGGCACCTTCTTGGATTCCCTCTCAGTTGTCAGCGTATTAATTTTTTTTCCAGTTTGCTTGGTTAAGTAAAGGTAGCTCTCCAGCAATAACTTTCCAACCTTTAAAATTATTGAAATTTCTTTTTTTGATAACCTCTCTTGTTGTGGAGATATCACCTTGTATTTCTAACATAAAGTTAGTGAGTCTGGGAAAAAGAGAGATTTATAAATTCTTGTGGTCTGTTACCTGTTTTACCAGACCTCTGTAAATCCATTAAACAAACAAAAACAAGAAAATATTAGTGGTTGCTAACTGAGATCTGAAGAGAAATTGCAGGACTCTAAGGAGGCAGGAGATTTTTATTTCTTATTTCATTTCTGTACTATTGATGCTTATTAATTTATGCATACATTAATTCCTGTTTTAATGACAAAGAGCTTATTGTAGTGGATTAGTGGACAGGTGTTATAGGAGAATAACATTGTATATCTTAAATAAAATAAAATATAAATGAAGGTTTGTTACCATTTCTAGGTCAGTTTGTTTTATTTCATCAATTTTATTTTCATTTTTACTCCACTAGTTTGCTTTTTGTAGTCAATCTGTTTCTAGTCAGGAAAACAAAGCCCACATTAGGTATTTCATTAGAGCAAATACCGGCAACTGGGTACAGTAAAAAAAAGGAAAAAAAAAGATCAAATTGGGAAAGTAAAGCAACAGAGTGGTAACCATAGCAAGCTGAAACCTATGAAAGAAACAAAAATATTGGAGAAACACTGCCAAAGGGGTCGTAAGTAAACACTGCCTTCCCTTTCAGTTCCTATTTGCTGAATGAACTCTGGTGGGTAGTTTAGATTGTAAGTGATCACATGGACATTTCTATGGGGATCCAGGTAACAAATTTCACTACCGTGATGTCACAAATTTGGAACTGGTTTATGTTTTAATTTTGATGCTTCTTATAAATTTGTCTCCCCTTTGGTTAATTTCACCCTTACTGGAGAAAACAAAAATAGCAATACTGTTTTTGAAGCTAGGTTAGGCTTTCACAGTTATTGTCCGTTTTACTGCCCCCAATAAATTTCCTAAATGTACCAGTTTAAAGCAATAATTTTTTCTCAGTGTATGTCTTCTTTTTTAATTTTTAAAAATATTTATGTTTTTATTAATATCCCAGGAGAGATAACTTTGTCCAGGTTAACTTCACGATATCTTGATAGGTTTTGTTGATGTTGTTTTTAATAGAACATTCTTGTTAAAAAAGCATACATTTTATGTGAAAAATGCAAATAATGTGGATTCAGCAAAATATTGTAAAGAAAATAAATCAAACACATATGTCTGCCGAACTGGTGCAAATTTTTTTCTTCCTAGCATTTTCTCTTGTTGCATTTCCTCTTGTTGTTGGCTTTAAATATATATATATATATATATATATATATATATATTTATATATATATATATATTAGGGTTTTCTTACATATCATATAATTTCCTTAAGTAAGCCTCAAACTTTAAAATTGTATTGTTAAAAATTAGTTTTTGTAGTTTATTAAAAACTGGAAAAACTTATACTAAAAATGGGATATTTTAAAAAGTAAAATATTTGTAATCTAAAGATGAAAATATTTTCTGCTCAATCACATACAGATTTAAATATGAGTATGAGTTCCTCTCTCATGTACTAAAAGCAAAACAAGTATATTTATATTATTAGTAGTAATATTATCCCAATTTAGAGTTGAGAGAAAGAGCCTGAAAGAGCTTGCTTTTATAAGGCTAATAAGAACTTTTATATTCCTATTAATTACCTGTCTTGATTTACATTTTATAATTACTCAGACTAGAAAACATAAGTTGTGACTTATTAAATAGTATCTTAAGGTGTTACAAAAAATGGCGTCACTATAGCTTATTTATTTATTTATTTATTTATTTATTTATTTTTTAATTTCTTTATTGATTAAGGTGTCACATATTTGTCCTCATCCCCCCATTCCCATCCCACCCCTCTCCCCACGCATGCCCCAATCCCCTGTTGAACTTAACCGTTGGATAGGCTTATATGCATGCATACAGGTCCTTTGGTTGAACTCTCCCCCTCCCCCCCACACTCCCCCTCCCCTCCCCTCTCCTCCCTCTGAGGCCCGATAGTCCGATCGATGCCTCCTTGCTTCTGGTTCTGTTCTTGTTCCTCAGTCTATGTTGTTCATCATTTCCTCTAGATGAACGAGATCATATGTCACTAGATATATACTAATAAGAACTGAATGTGAGACGAGCAATAATATTTATGCTGACAGGCAAATGAATCAATCTGTAGCGAGCTTCCCCCTGGACCAACAGTTCTTTTGAGACCCAATTTCGATGTCCAGTAGTTCCTTATGTGTACATGTCAGCACTGACCCCTCAGCTCTGGATGGTGGACAAATGGTGGTAACGGAGGTCCGACTCCCTCTGGTTTGGTCTCGGCCGAACCCAGGGGCACGGCGTCACCTAGACTAAGGGGCACGTGGCCTCACCCATACCCAAGGGGCGCGTGGTCTCACCCGGGCCTGGGACCCAGCCTCACCCGGATGGATCCAGGGGCGCACGGCCTCACCCGGACCTAGGATCTGGCTTCACCCGTACCCAGGGACGCTTGGCCTCTCCCAGACCCAGGGGCACGTGGCCTCACCCGGGCTTAGTTGCACAAGGCCTCACCTGGATCCAGGGACACATGGTCTCTCCCGGACCCAGGGACGCTTGGCCTCTCCCAGACCCAGGGCCACTTGGGCTCACCCGGGCCTAGGTGCACGAGGCCTCATCCAGATCCAGGGACGCATGGTCTCACCCGGACCCAGGGACGCTTGGCCTCTCCCAGACCCAGGGGCACATCTACCTAAAGCATGTACCATATATTGTAAATGTTCTCTTTTTATTCTTACTCTTTATTTTTTATTTTTATTACCATTCCTTCAAGTTTCTGTGGTTCCATGGGAACTTTTAGGAGGAAAAAAGTAATGAGCCCTGGCCAGTGTTTCTCATTAAGCAAACAAACATAAACAAGAAAATATTAGTGGTTGTTAACTGAGATCTGAAGAGAAATTGCAGGAGTCTAAGGAGGCAGGAGATTTGATTCCTGGTCAAGGGCACATACCTAGCTTTCAGGTTCATCCCGCCCCAGTCGCAGTGTGGTCAGGGAAAATGTGGGAGAAAACCAATCGATGGGTCTCTCTCACATCGATGTTTCTCTCTCTCTCTTCCACTCTCTCTAAAAATCAATGAAAAAATATCCTTGGGTGAGCATTAACAACAACAACAACAACAACAACAAAAGTAATGATAAATTTCCTAAATGTACCAGTTTAAAGCAACATTTTTTTCTCAGTGTATGTCTTCTTTTTTAATGTTTAAAAATTTATCTTTATGTATTACAGATGTCCCCCATTTCCCTCTCCCATTATTCTCCTCTATTCCTCTTCCACCCCCCTTTCCAGGCCTTCACCTCATTATTGTCTGTCCATGGGTTAAGCATATATGCATACAAGTTCTTTGATTAATCTCTTCCCACCCCACCCCCAACCAATTTCCTCTGGAATTCATCAGTCTGTTACAAAATATGCCATTCAGAGAAAGACAAATACCACATGATCTCACCTATATAATAAAAGGCTAATATGCAAATAGACTGAACAGTGGAACAAATGGAACAACCAAACAACCAAACAACCGGTCGCTATGACATGCGCTGGCCACCAGGGGGTTGTGTGGAACATGGCGGGTGTTGGTCATGGTGGGATGGTGGAGCAGGTGAGTGGGGGCGCCAGACCCAGGTGGGCTCCAGTTGCTGTCATCGGGGTGAGCCTCTGGTGGTTACTGAAAATTCTTTGCTCCACTGCTCCATGGTCCCACCCAGCACTCACACCTGCTGCTGGCGCCTTCCCCGCTTACACCCACTGCCAGCACTGGAGCTGCCACTTGCACCCACTGCCAGTGCCAGAGCTGTCGCTTGCACCTGCTGCTGGTGCCTGGCGCTGGTCCCGATTGCTCGGCGCCATCAGCGGGTGCAAGTGGCAGCCACCGGCACTGATCACCCCTGAGGGCTTCTCCTCCTGCCTCTGCTCCTGAGGGGCGATTGTGCAGCAGCCACCGCTTGCACCCACTCGCTCAGCCCCAGTTGCTCTGCACCATCAGCGAGTGTGAGAGGGGCCAACGCCTTCAGTGCATGGGAGTGGGGGCAGCAGGAGCGGGGATTCCGGCAGACAGAGGACCAGGGGCCGTGGTGGGAGGGGCTAGGCAGGGGCCTGGAGGATGGGCCGAGACCCGCCCCTGTACCTACCTCAGCCTCGTGGCCCACAGTTCCTTTCAAAGTGCACAAATGCATGCACTGGGCCCCTAGGATGTGGAATAACTGAACAAAATAAACTGACAAACAAAATAGATCCAGAGACTTTGAAACATGGAACAGACTAAACAGTATTTTTTAATGCTAGGAGAGTTTTTACCTCATCATAGAAATGGGTGTGTCTCCTTTAACAGAAGTAAGATAACATTTTTCATATGAGATTTTTGAATTATTTTCTTTTTTATGCAACTGAATTATTTGATCTAGCTTTTATGCAAAACTATTTGAATGTAACCATTTATACTTTTTTGAAACATGATATATATCCTCATTGATCTCAATAATGTTTAGATGGCTTACTTCCATTCACTTCTCTAATGTTAAGAACTTGAAAATCACTGATTGAATGCAAAACAAAGAATTGAGAAAAATCCTGGGAATTAATTTTCTTGTGATGAAGCAGTAGTTCAGTGGCAGGAACAGTCAGAAGCTATTAGTTTTAGGGAAAAAAAATTCTTCCAACTAACACTTCTATTCTTCCATTCTAAAAGCAAATATTCATAACTACAAAGAAAAACTACAGAAGATATCAAAACAATCTGGCCAGTGTTGCTTAGTGGTTGAGCAGTGACCCATGAACCAGGAGGTCATGGTTTGATTCCAGGTCAGGCCACATGCCTGTAGGTTGGATCCTCAGTAGGGGGAGTGCAAGAGGCAGCTGATTGATGATTCTCTTTCGTCATTGATGTTTCCATCTCTCTCCCTCTCCCTTCCTCTCTCTGAAATAAATAAAAACATATTTAAAAAATGAAAAGGGAACCTACAGAATGGAAAAAAATATAAAAAGATGAAATTTAAAAAATATTATTGGGGAGATAGGAGCGGGCTAGAAGAGGTTAATGGGGGCAAAAGGAGGACCTATGTAATACTTTCAACAATAAAGTTTAAAATCCTATATACTGTATTTTCCGGCATATAAGATGACTGGGCATATAAGATTTTCCTGGGTTAAGAAGTCGTCTTATATGCCGGAAAATACGGTAAATATCTATGCAGCTTTGAGCACAAGTCACTTCACCTCTAAGATGGAAATAATGTATTTTCCAGTGTATAAGATGACTTTTAACCCAGGAAAATCTTATATGCCTAGTTGTCTTATATGCCAGAAAATGCAGTAATTAAAGCCCTAATATGCAAATTGTCCCCTCTGGAGTTCCACCAGGAGTTCAACCGCTGGTTATGATGTGTGCTGACCACCAGGGGGTGGCATGAAACATCGAGGGTGTCAGCGATGTAGTGCTGGCAGCGGGCAGCAATGGAGGCCCTGCCAGCCCCGATGGGCCCTGACAAGAGCTGGATCGGGGCAAGATGATGGAACAGGTGAGTGGGCAGTGCCAGGCCAAGGCGGGTGCGAGCAGGGGCTCAATCACCCTGCCGATCACCCCACAGATGGCAGCCAGCAGCGATGGTGGGGAGCAGGGCCGCCACCCAGTTCCCAGGTACTGAGGGAGACGGTCAGGGGGCTGGCCCCAACTGATAGCCTCGCAGGCGGGATGGTGGAGCAAGTGAGGGCGCAGAGCCGGGCCATGGCAGGGTGCCAGGAGGGGCTGTGGGGCTGCGAGGTTGGGGGTGCGAGCTGGGGCCTGATCCCCACAGGCCACCCCGAGGGACCCCACACGTGTATGAATTCATGCACCAGGCCTCTAGTAAATAAATAAGATAAAAAATTAAAAATATAAGATTGCACTATGAGTCCATGGTATGATGCTCCTTTAAGAACAATAACAACAAATGATTGCTCCCATTTTCCCCCTCTACTTATACACCAAATGGAAAAACTGGCTATTATCCTTAATATGAAAGACATATAAAATCATTTTCAAAAGTTTAAGTTCTCGCCCTAACCAGTTTGGCTCAGTGGATAGAGCGTCGGCCTGCGGACTGAAGGGTCCCAGGTTCGATTCCGGTCAAGGGCATGTACCTTGGTTGCGGGCACATCCCCAGTAGGGGGTGTGCAGGAGGCAGCTGATCGATATTTCTTTCTCTTCGATGTTTCTAACTCTCTATCCATCTCCCTTCCTCTCTGTAAAAAATCAATAAAATATATTTAAAAAAAAAAAAAGTTTAAGTTCCCATAAAAAAATAAAAATAAATAAAACAAAGCATTACAAAAAAAGAAAGAAAACATCCTCATTTAATTAAGTATCTTAGAGAAATTAAAAAATATTTATTTTATGTTAATAAAATCAGGACATCCGTTTTTCCATGTTTTTACTTGTATGAAGTTTCCTTTTCATTTTTTGACATTTAAAATCCATTTATATATTCCATTCCTTTATTTTGTTTTAAAAAGTGAGCAAGTGTCTTACAAAACTTTGCAGAAACAGAGTCCATTTGAATCTTCCGTTAAACAACAGAAGAACCCAATTGCTTTTGAAGTGAGCCTGGCCATTTTCCATTTGAAATATATCAAAGGAGATTTTACCTGCATCTGCCACCTCCAATTGAAGAACAGAAACAGTAGAGGTTAATTAGTTTCTGTGCAGAGGTCCTTTCAAAGGAGGGTTAAAGTCTAGGCAGCTATTTCCTAGAGTGTGTTTCATAAATCCCAATTTCTGAGCCTTTAAAATGTGTTACAGCATTATAAAATGTTATGTGTTTAAGATTAGAAAACACTGACTTAAACACAACTAAATTATCATCTTTTTACTCCAAGATTTGTCTGAGACTTTGCTATGTTGATGATCATAAAGAATAAAATAAATAATTTATTATATAGTAATTACTAAACTAATTTAATGAGTACTTTTTAATGGCTATTGCTACTAACCACGCGCCCCCCCCCCCACACACACCTCAGCACATTTTAAAAAATAACTTTTAGATAATATATTTGTTCAGGTCCAGTAAGCATACTATTTATTTTATAGAGAAGAGATTACTTATCTTGGGTTTCCCCATCAATAGAATGACAAAGTATCTAAGAATGGTTAGCAGCTTCCAAGGGCACCTCAAGTAGAGCTGCTGTTTAGGGCAGTTTAGAGATTGTGAACAACATTTGTGCCTATGGCATGGATTCGGGACCCGTTAGCTTGTTAGTGGTTTGGTGGTTATTAACTATACAGGAAATTATCAGCTACTGGTCTGTGGGACAGGACTATATGAAAAAGAGGAAATAAGATCTGAGTCTAGATTGCTGAAGAACATTGATGTTTAAGAAACATTAAAAGGAGTATCAAAAGGAAATATGAAAAAGGCATGAGTCAGACTGGAAGACGAGAATAATAAAAAGTTATCAGTCAGACAGGAAGAGGAGGATAATAAATATTAGGAAAAATTATTTCTAATAATAAATAATATTGTATTATAGGTAACAGCTTAATATATGTTGACACAGAAGAAGTTGATTAATAAAATAAACACAGGCAAATATTTTAAGTATTGAATTATAAGAAAAAAATTTATATTTACATTTATTATTTTTCTACTTTATTAATTTATCAGAGAAAATCAAAGTTAAACATGTTTTCTCTTCTAAATCACTTGCATAAATATCTGTGTGTATAAATATGCTTGTGAATGCATTAAACTAGTTTTACTAATCAATTTATACAGGTCATATACTATTATAATCAGAGTCAATTATTAAGCTATGATAATTAGCAATAGCAGAGAATGTATTTGTAAAATTTTAAAACAGCTTTCAAAAATTTACACTTTATTCATTCATTTTTTAAACTTATAATTTTGAAAAAGTTTCCATATTTCTAAAATATAGAGAATAGTGTAATAAACCTACATATACTTTTATAATTTCAGTAATTAGTGTCTATATATATTTATGATAAAATGATTCTATTTTTTAAGTGAGCTATCATAACATTATTGCTGCTAAAAAATAGATGTTTTTAGGACAACTCAATCCTAATTAGATATTTAACATACAATCTCAGACATTCCAGCATTTGTAACTTATAGTTCCAGTTAATATCATCAAACACATAGTCAGTGCTCAAATTCACTAAATTGATTTATAAATAATTGTGTGCATGTGTGCTTTTCATTTGACATTTTAATTTACTTATTTACTTACTTACTTATAGTTAACAATTATTTCATTCAGGATCCCATAAACTTTAAAAGTGGTAATTGATTGAAATATCTCTGGAATTTCTTTTATCTATAGACTAGAGGCCTGGTGCATGAAATTCGTGCACAGAGGGGGGTTATCCCTCAGCCCAGCCTGTACCCTCTCCAATATGGGACCCCTCGAGGAATGTCCGACTGCCTGTTTAGGCCCGATCCCAGTGGGCAGTCAGATCACTAAACGGGCAGTCGGACATCTCTCTCATAATCCAGGACTGCTGGCTCCCAACTGCTTGCCTGCCTGCCTTCCTGATTGCCCCTAACTGCTTCTGCCTGTCAGCCTGATCATCCCCTAACCACTCTGCTGTCAGCCTGGTTGATGCTTAACTGCTCCCCTGCCAGCCTGTTTGCCCCCAACTTCCCTCCTCTGTCAGCCTGGTCACCCCTAACTGCCCTCTCCTGCAGGGTTGATTACCTCCAACTGCCCTACCTTGCAGGCTTGGTCCCTCTCAACTGCCCTCCCTTGCAGGCCGGGTGCCTCCCAACTGCCCTCTCCTACTGGCCATCTTGTGGTGGCCATCTTGTGTCCACATGGGGGCAGGATCTTTGACCACATGGGGGCAGCTATATTGTGTGTTGCAGTGATGATCAATCTGCATATTACTCTTTTATTAGATAGAATAGAGGCCTGGTACAGGGGTGGGGGCCAGCTGGTTTGCCCTGACGGATGTCTCGGATCAGGTGGGGGTTCCCTTGGGGTGTGGGGCGGCCTGAGCGAGGGGCCTGTGGTGGTTTGCAGGCCGCCACGCCCCCTGGCAACCCAAGCGAGGCCCTGGTATCTGGAATTTATTTTCCTTCTACAATTGAAACTTTGTAGCCTTGAGCGGGTGGGCCCGGCCAGGGTGTGCGGAAAGCTTTGCTTCCCCTGTTGCTGGCGGCAACCCTGGCCTTCTCTCTCAAGCTCCATTCTGCTGCCATTTGTTTGAATTTGTTTACCTTCTATAATTGAAAGTTTGTAGCTTGAGTGGAGGCTTAGGCCTGGCAAGGGCAGGAGGAAAGCTTGGCTTCCTCTGTTACCTAGGAAACCTTGCTCTCTGTGGCTGTAGCCATCTTGGTTTGGGTTAATTTGCATGCTCGCTCTGATTGGACGGTGGGCGTGGCTTGTGGGCGTGGCTTGTGGGTGTGTCTGAGGTGCGGTCAATTTGCATATTTGTCTATTATTAGATAGGATTCTTCCATAATGTTCTTTGTACCCCTTGGATATTATGTTGAGTAGTTGGGTGACATTTTCTATAGAATCCTCACAATCTGAATTTTATTTTTATTGCATCTTCATACTATAATTTGTCGTATAATAGCCTCTATATTTTATATATATTTATGTTTTAATAAATATTTTACATATAAGGATGTATTTCATATCTTTTCTCTTAAAAATTGACTAGAGGCCCGATGCACGAAATTTGTGCAAGGAGCTCGGCCCTAGCAGGCCCGGCTTCATCTGGAAGGTCGTTCAACCATCTGGTCTAATTAGCATTGTATGGTTTTATTATAATAGATACTTAAATCTGCTATACTGCCTATAAATTGCTATTAAGACATTGGATTGTTTTCTCAATAACTAGTCAAGAATAACTTTATGTATTGGTAATTCCATCATGGGCTACATAGTGATTGATTTGGTCTCTTTTTTGATACAGTAACTTGAACTAATTATCATTAAATCTATTGCTTCATTAAGTGTTATAAAATGGTGACATTCTAATTTCATATATCTTACTTAATTGAAAAAACTAGAATCATTCTTTAAGGAGAATTTTCTCCATATCAAAAATTTGATTACTCTAAAGCATATGTTATAGAGGAAGATTGGGATAAAGACTAGATTTTCAGGTTTTTAACATAAACTTTTAAAGAAACAGTTTTAGATTTATAGAAAATTTGTGAAGATAGCACAGAGACTTTCCACTAAATCTAAACCCAGTTTCCTGTTTTATTAACATCTAACATTAATATAGTACATTAGTTAAAATTACCTACCTAATACTGATACATTATTATGAGCTCGATTGTATACTTCATTCAGATTTCTTTAGTTTTTACTCAATATCCTTTCTTCTGTTTCAAGACCCCATCCAGGATACCATATCGCATTTAATCATTATGTAACCTTATGTTTAACTTGGTTGTAACAATTTCTCAGTTTGAATTGCCTTTGAGCTTCTGTCAAAGAGCAGTCGACTATATTTTTGTGGGTCTATTTCTGGGCTCTATATTCCATTCCTTTGATATATACATTGATTTTTTTTACAAACATGCTGATTTGATTGTTGTAGCTTTCTAGTAAATCTTAAAATGCAGAAGTGAGTCCTCCAACTCTTGTTCAGTATCTTGTTAGCTTTTCTAGGTCTTCTAGAAGAAAAGGCCCAGTGATAGGCTGAGAGTGGCATTGGGGCACCATATAAATCAGCAAAGAGTGCGAAGTGACCTAAGTGAATAATGCACACATGCTCTACACTTGCAGATAGGATTCTGAGAGTACTTAGGTCTCATGGTAATTGGATAGATCGAGTACATATACATGTGATTTAAGTAATTTGAACATAACTCTACTCTTATGGTCTCATTGCAATTAAGAAAAGAATACCCTTACACTTCTGATGGGTAAATAAGAAAAGCTGCAAATCATGAAGCTAGAACTTTAAACTTTAGATGCAAGAAAATCCTATGTGTTCTCATATTATAACAAGATAATATTCCACCTACTTTAATAGCAAATACACTTTATTTGGAGTTTTCCCTAGGGAGTGGTAATATAATTTTTTTAAAATTATTCCAGCCCTGGCTGGTGTGGCTCAGTGGGTTGGGCATCATTCACGCACTGAAAGGTTGCCAGTACAATCCCTTGTCAGGGCACATACCTAGTTTGCAGGCCTGATCCCTGGTGGGGAGTGTGCAGGAGGCAGCCAAATGACATTTCAATCTCAAATCGATGTTTCTCTCTCTTCCTCTCCCTTCCTCTCTCTCTAATAATCAGTAAAAAGGTAAATTTTAAAAAATTAGCCCAGCATGGACACTGACCAAACCAAGATACAACTAAATACTTAGACTGTTTCTATTGGTTCATATTTGCTGTAGCTCTCTCTTCTGTTACAAATCGTGAGAGTGGGAAATTCTAATCCGCTTTCAACAATTCAAAGAAGCTATGTTACTGATAACTCAGTTGCCTTTCAGTGCCAAACCAAATAGAGATTCTCTTGAAATCTGATCTTACATATCTGATCTTTAAAAATATTTTCCTAAGTACCTCAGGTTTAGTTTTTCAGAAGGCCGAACTGATAGATGTATTTTGTGTTCACTGAGTTTCTTTTTTACTAGATAAGAACTTAAAAGGAATTTCTGTCAAAGAAAGAAAAAATGATTAACTTCACTTCATGTAACTGTTTCATCCATCATAAAATTAGCCCACAGTAATTTAGCTCTTGAAAGGGCCTTTTAAAATAATCCTGGGAAGCTGACAAGACTTATTGTTACAGTTTTGTTTCTCTAAGACTTTGAATGATTTGTTAGTGTCTCTCTGCAAGCTCAGGCAGTTTTAAAAAAGCATGCTATGCCCAGGCTGGTGTGGCTCAGTTGGTTGGAGTGCTGTCCCCAGACACCAAAAGGTTGCAGGTGGTTTTGATTCCTGTTAGAGCACATACCCTGGTTTCAGGTTCAATCCAAGGTTGGGGCTCATAAGGGAGGTAACTATTGATGTTTCTCTCTCACATCTCTCTCTTTCTGTCTCTCTCTCCCCCTTCCTCTCTCTAAAACAAATAAATATTATTTTAAAAAAGAGCAAAATTCATAATGATAAGTTCAACTTGTATGGGGATAAATAATACCCTAAACTCCAATTGATAAAAGTACTCTCAGGGCTGTTAAATTTTTAGCTTATTTCAACTATAAATCTAAATTTATGATACTATTATCTCAGGGAAATTATGGCATTGTCAAAGGAGCATTTTTAGGCAGGTCAGATATATACCCCATTTAATAAACAAATCAGAATTTATTAAGCATTTACAACATGCAAATTATTATGATACTAGTAGTCTGGTACACAAAATTTGTGCATGGCGGCGGGGGGGGGGTGGTGCGTCCCTCAGCCCAGCCTGCACCCTCTCCAATCTGGGACCCCTTGGGGATGTCTGACTGCTGGTAAGTACAACACAGATGAGTAAGAGCTTATAATCTGATAAATAAAATTATGGGGAGGTACTGTTTTGAGGTATTATTACATATTCCCACACATTCTACTTTGTTTTCTCTTTTTCCTCTCTCCAAGATAAGTAGCTGGTTCTGCCTTTATTGCTAATGGAGAAAGATTCAACAGAACTTTCTGGATGGTGGCTACCTGGGTGTAGACATAGGTAAATATTTACTGAGCTATACAATTGAGATTTCTGTATTTTACCTGGACATTTGGCTCTTGTGTTTGCATAAACATAAGCAGTGGCTTCTAACCCACAGGTTAGAATCATTCAGGGACACTTAAAATTTACTGTTGGCTGGATACTCTCCAAATCAGCAAAATCAGAATCTATGGAAATTGAACAGAATTAGAACACTAATTTCTGAAGGGGTAGAGTTGCTGTTTGGAATATTTTACACACACACACACACACACACACACACACACACACACTCCTCAAGTAATTCCCATGAACAGCTATCATTAAAAATCAACCCCCAAGGGAATTTAGAGTCCTTGTAAGGGGGCAGAAGAATTCAGGCACAATAAATAGACAATTGTGTTGCTAGAAACAGCAGGAAATGTGGGCCTTCCCTCATGCCCTACAGCAGACTAAAAAGCCTCGTGCTGCCTGCCTTGACTCCCTGGGCCTCAGACAGAACAGGACATTGTGGGCGGGGCCTGGCACTGCCTGCCTCACCTCCCCAGGCACCCAATGGACCTGGACCCAGGGTTGGGGCCTGGCAATGACTGCCCCAACTCCTCGGGCCCCCTATGGAATGGGACTTTGTGGGCGGGGCCTGGGGCTGCCCGCTCCACCTCCCCGGGCCCCCAATGGACCTGGACCCAGTGGTTGGGGCCTGGTGCTGCCTGCCCTGCCTGGGTATGCAAATTCACCCGCCATCTTGGTTGGGTTAATTTGCATATAACTCCTGTTTGGCTGGTGGTGTAGCAGAGGTATGGTCAATTTACATATTTGTCTATTATTAAGTAAGATATTTAATACATACTGTGGAGATAACAAAACAAATAATGACCATAGAAATCTCACAATCACAATCAAATCTATATATCCATGAAAATGTATCTTCTAATAAATCACTATGTAACTTATTTAAAAATGAAAAACAAATTTTGAAGTTTTGCTACCATTTCATTACAAATAAAACTAAATTACGAAAATCTAAACCAATCAAAACAATACATGTCTGTAAGTCTGAGTTTTCACTTTCTTTAGATGTTTTGAAGTACTGCATAATATATTTAACAGTAACAGATAAAAACCAACATGAAATTCTCCATTTAAATATTTCAAACAATGAAAACCAACTATGTGTGTGTCGGGGGGAACACCTTTTCTTGAGACACAAAGTTGACTGGAAGATGGCTAGAGGATGCCCCCTGAGAATGGAGTTCTTTAGTTTACCTGTATACACTTTCAATTTATCTATTAAAGCCTCAAAGTAAATCTAACATTAGTTTTGTCACTGAAAAGGAAAAAAAAAAATCTATGAAAAAACTACCTATCCAACAAAAATACCCATGTAGAAATTTGAATCATTTTGCAATCAATTCCCCAAATATGTCAACTCAGTCAATTTAGTGTGATATTTTTACAGTTCAATGAATTAAGGAATTTATCTGATTACTTGTTTTCATGTGGACTCTCCCTGGTGGTCCTTGCTTCAAAAAAATTAACTTAGCTATTTGTTTTTTCTTTTTTTTATCTGATTAATGTGGCATCTCATAAATGGGAATAAAGTACCCCTTTTCCTTCTTTGAATGCCTCTTTACAGTTAACCTGATGGGAGAAAAGCAGATATTAGAATATGGGTTAATTAGTTCTTTATGGGATTAAAGTAAAACAATATAGAGACTGAATATAAAGAAAGACACTGTTATTTTTACTGATTACAGTAAAACACCTTTTTTCTTTTGAGTAGAACTTTGTAATTCACATATGGAAATTGTAAGTAAGCATAGATTCTATTATGGTAACTTTCATTGCTTACTGAAGACATTTCATCAGTGACATTTTACATAAGAGCATTAAACACATTTCAATTTGCCAGAATAAAAAATTATATTTATTTCATTGTATTATTTATATGCCTTAAGGAATATAACCCTTTCTCCCATTTTTTAATCTAATGGTGTTTCATATTTGACATTTTTAAAATGCTTAACAGTTATGTAGTGAATAGGGAACAATTTCTAATAATTACTAGGATCAAGATATTGAGCATAAAGTTCCAATAGGCACTAAAATTTCTGGTTACTTAGGTGGAATAGGTTTGTGATTTTTATGCCTGCTTTATTATCTTTCTAAATCTACTGTATTATTCTCCAATATTTGAAACATATGTATTTCCTTGGTGATTGTTATGACTACTAATATTTATTGGAAACTTATTCTATTCAAGAAATTTACAAGTTTATGTAACACACCATTATTCCATATACTGTACATACATCTCCAGATAAAGAATCACTGGACCTTGGGCTTTATAATTGAATTTTAGAAAATAGGAAATTTGAGCTCCCTAAGTCAATCAATGGATATTACTTGGATTAATACAGTGAAAAGCAGAAGAATAGATTATCTGACCCTCAACAAATTTAAGAGTTAAATAGTACAGTTAGGCAATGTTGGGTTATATGCTATAGAATGAGTAGTTCAGCTCCATTAAAAATTTTATGTGTGCTATTTCAGGCTTTAACACAGGCAATTGCCAATCCTATATCTGGCAGGCCGCATGGGGGAAAGCTAGCCTCCCCACACCAGACTTGGTGCATAGTCAGTGCCTTGCAGTCTCTGAAGGGAGTTGCAGGCAAGGACTTAGGTCCCCCTGGTAGTCATGCTCCTATGTGCCGCTGCATTCTTAGCCTCGGTGTCTTTATTTGGAGAGGTCTTTATGGGGCATTTCTCAGATGCTTCTGTGAAGGCCTCCTTATGTTTGGGGGTGAGGGGAATTGTTATGACTAGTAACATTTATTGGAAATATATTCTATTCAAGGTATTTACAAGTGTGTTTATGTAACACCAGAGGAAACTTAAGGATACATTTTTCTCCACTTTCATGCTCAGTACTTTTCCACTTCTAGCCCTTTCTGCTCTCCCTACCCTAAGTTCCCTGGGTACATAAAACTGCAGTATCTGTTTGTTTTTGAGCTCCCTCTACAGTGAGACCATACCCACTGGTGCCATTGCATAGAGAAAAAAGGATCAGGGAATCAGTACTTTCTCTGGTTTAGCCTATAACAGTAAGTGCTGAAAGGCTTGATTGTTACTTTCATTTTGCATTCTTGTCTTAATCAGCTACTCTGACACTTAGCAGCTCTGCTCTCTTGAATTCAGCTGAGCTCCTGTGACAGGGAAGAGTATACATGAAAAAATATCACAGTGTAGACTCTATAAGAGTAAGGAGAAATTCAGGAAGTGGAAAGGTAAGTGGCCTATTAAGGATGCCTATATGTAGGCCATGAGAAAAAGTTATAAACTAAAGCTTGGGGATCCTGAAAGACATTAAGAAGGCAGTGAGGATATGAATCTGATTCAGTTGAAGGCTTTCACTTGGTTATAGCAATAAGTTTGGCAAGAAAAACCAAGTGGCAGCATTTTATATTTAAACTAGAGACCTAGTGCATGGATTCATGCACTGGTGGGGTCCCTCGGCCTGGCCTGTGGGGATCGGGCTGAAACTGGCTCTCCGACATCCCCCGAGGGGTTCTGGATTGCAAGAGGGCGGTTCTTGGGTGATGCATCCCGGAATCGGGCTCCCTCCTCTCTGGTTCCTGGTGCATCACCTGAGAACCGAAGCTGCCAAGTCACTGCAGCTTGGTAGCTCCTGTATGGAGTGTCTGCCCCCTGGTGGCCAGTGCGCATCATATCAAATGGTCAGAGCGTGTGCCCCCTGGTGGTCAGTGTGTGTCAAAGCAAATGGTCATATGGTCGCTTAGGCTTTTATATATACTAGAGGCCCGTTGCAGAAAGATTCCTGCAATAGGGCTTCCTGCAGCTGTCTCTGCCGCCCCGCCTGTTTCCCTCCCCTTTCTCCTGCTTCCCTCCCTTCTCCGCTACCCCGCTTGCTTGCTTCTCTGCAGCTTCGCTTCCTTCTGCAGCGCTTGGCTTCTTTCTACACTGTCTTCAGTCCTCACTCTGTGCCTGGATATGCAAATTAACCACCATCTTGGTGGTATTGATTTGCATACTCGCTCGTGATTGGCTGTTGGGCGGGGCTGGTGGACGTCGCAGAGGTACGGTCAATTTGCATGTTTCTCTTTTATTAGATAGGATAGACTAGAGGCCTGGTGCACAGATTCATGCACCAGTGGGGTCTCTCGGCCTGGCCTGCAGGAATTGAGCCAAAACTGGCTCTCCAAAATCCCCCAAAGGGTCCCAGATTGTGAGAGAGTGGTTCTTGGGTGATGCACCCCAGAATCGGGCTCCCTCCTCTCTGGTTCTGGGTGCATCACCCGAGAACCGCAACTGTCAAGTCATCGCAACTCGGCAGCTCCTGCATTGAGCATCTGCCCCCTGGTGGTCAGTACGCATCATAGCTACCAGTTGGAGCATCTGCTCCCTGGTGGTCATTGTGTGTCATAGCCACCATCCGGTCAGCCAGTCGGCCAGTTGGCTGGTTGCTTAGGCTTTTATATATATACTAGAAGCCCAGTGCACAAAGTTCGTGCATGGCGGGGGGTTGTCCCTCAGCCCAGCCTGTACCCTCTTCAATCTGGGACTCCTGGAGGGATTGGGCCTAAACGGGCAGTCGGACATCCCTCTCACAATCCAGGACTGCTGGCTCCCAACTGCTTGCCTGCCTGCCTTCCTGATTGCCCCTAACTGCTTCTGCCTGCCAGCCTGATCACCCCCTAACCACTCCTCTGCCAGCCTGGTTGATGCTTAACTGCTCCCCTGCCAGCCTGTTTGCCCCCAACTTCCCTCCTCTGCCAGCCTGGTCACCCCTAACTGCCCTCTCCTGCAGGGTTGATCACCTCCAACTGCCCTCCCTTGCAAGCCATGTCCCTCCCAACTGCCCTCCCTTGCAGGCCTGGTCCCTCACAACTGCCCTCCCTTGCAGGCCTGGTCCCTCACAACTGCCCTCTCCTGCTGGCCATCTTGTGGTGGCCATCTTGTATCTACATGGGGGCAGGATCTTTGACCACATGGGAGCAGCTATATTGTGTGTTGCAGTGATGATCAATCTGTATAGTACTCTTTTATTAGATAGGATAGAAGCCTGGTGCAGGGGTGGGGGCCAGCTGGTTTGCCCTGAAGGGTGTCCCTGATCAGGGTGGGGTTCCCTTGGGGCATGGGCGGCCTGAGCAAGGGGCCTGTGGTGGTTTGCAGGCCGGCCACACCCCCTGGTAACCCAAGCGGAGGCCCTGGTATCTGGAATTTATTTTCCTTCTACAATCGAAACTTTGTAGCCTGGAGCGGAGCCAAGCCTGCTGCTCCCTCCGTGGCGGCAGCCATTTCTGTGGCAGTTAATTCACCTTCTACAATTGAAACTTTGTTGCCTTAAGCGGGTGGGCCCGGCCAGGGTGTGAGGAAAGCTTTGCTTCCCCTGTTGCCGGCGGCAACCCTGGCCTGCTCTCTCAAGCTCCATTCTGCCGCCATTTGTTTGAATTTGTTTACCTTCTATAATTGAAACTTTGTAGCTTGAGTGGAGGCTTAGGCCTGCAACGGCTATCAGAAAGCTTGGCTTGCTCTGTTACCTGGGAAACCTTGCTCTCTGTGGCTGTAGTCATCTTGGATGGGGTTAATTTGCATACTCGCCCTGATTGGCTGGTGGGCGTGGCTTGGCTGGTGGGCGTGGCTTATGTAGCCAAGTGATGGTTAATTTGCATATTACCATTTTATTAGAGAGGACTAGAGGCCCAATGCACAAGATTTGTGCAGGGGGGGTCCCTCAGCCTGGCCTGCTCCCTCTCACAATCCAGGACCCCTTGCTCCTAACCGCCTGCCTGCTTGCTCCTTACCACTTGGCTCGCTGCTCCTTAGTGCTGCTGCAGAGGAGGGAGAGGCTCCCGCCACCACCGCTGCGCTCGCCCACCAGGAGCCAAGCTTCTGGATGATCAGTGCTGCCGCTGTGGGTGTGCACTGACCACCAGGGGGCAGCTCCTGCATTGAGATTCTGCTCCCTGGTGGTCAGTGCGCATCATAGCGACTGGTTGTTCTGGTCGTTTCAGTCATTCAGCCATAATAGTCCCTGGGCTTTTATATATATAGATAGACTATAATTCAGGAAATTGTAATTGTTTTTTTATCCTGTATGAATAATAGTAAAGTCATTATGTGTTTGAGCAGAAGTGTAATGTAATAAAAACTTGTATTTTGGAAATAGATTTAAAAGTGTTCTATCCAACTCTTGGACCAGCCTAGCCAAATATTTATTGTCA
The DNA here is from genome assembly GCF_027574615.1 of Eptesicus fuscus. Classification (NCBI taxonomy): domain Eukaryota; kingdom Metazoa; phylum Chordata; class Mammalia; order Chiroptera; family Vespertilionidae; genus Eptesicus; species Eptesicus fuscus. Next base: position 84,993,148 of record NC_072475.1, on the reverse strand, counting down.
ATATGCTCTTGGAATATATTGTGCATGATAAGGAATGCCTTTGAATAGTTCATTACCTATGGGTGATCTGTGTTTCAACAAAGACTAAGAAGTTATCCTACCATGCAATTTAATAGAGACCCTTTGGCAATATAATGGGAGAAATAGAGGTGTAATTGACTAACTCAGGAGGCATTGGAGAAGACCTCACACAGTGGGTGCTTCATCAGTTGAAATTTAAAAATGTGTAGGACCACAGAAACAGAGTGAGTACTTATGAAAAGATCCCATAATCCAAAATCTTATGTTTTACTTCAGCCATTCTCTGAACTTTATTTCATCTTCCAGAAAATGGGAATGATTTACATTTGTCCTGCAAAATTACATCTATAAACAGGCTTTTCTGACAACCTATGAAAGTGTCTGCAAATTTACCAAAAAAAAGTCATATTATTACCAAATCTTTGTATTTATAAAGCACTTTCAGAAAAGCATGAACAATACTTATAATTTGACATAGTTTATATCCCTAGCTTAATTTTCCATCAATTTTCAATAGGCACATATTAATTTGACCAAACTAGGTTGCAATTAAACTTATCCTATCCTAAACAATTTAGAATAGTAGTGTTTAATTCAATATATCTACTAAAGCAAGATCTAATTTTAAAATTATATATAGCCATTGTAAACATTGCATTTTAATATAAACCATATGCATAGAGATTCATTTGCCAAATGTTTGCTATAGGATTATCTTTTCATTTGTTTGTGGAATTGCTAATTGCGGTTTGATATTGCCTTACTTAGAAATTTTCATCATAATTGAAATATTCCAGTTTTGGTTTCTCTAAAGAATAGCAAAATCTTTGAAGACAGCTTTCCAATTTTATTTTAGATGTTTATAATTAACTTTCCAACATGTGACTATTATTTTTTCACACCCAATTTGACAGTAAATTTTTAAATGAGACACCTTTGTCAAGTATTTACAAATTATTCAGGTTAGCATAAGAATGAACCATTTTGTTGAACTCATTTGGTTGATTTAAGTATATTTTAAATTAATCACATAATTACCATAATAATTGAAAGTGGCATAAACAGATTTAGAAAACCTACACCTTTCAATGATACACTTAAAATGCATAACATGTATATGTTTATACTAGAGTGTGGTGTACCTAGATAGGAGCATTTAGTGTGCTAGGGACACTGCTCAGTATTTTTCCGTAAAGAGATGGTTATCAGTTAATTTGGGTAAATGGCTTAGATGGCTTTTCTTATAAGATTTTTTTACTATCATTCCTATCATTTTTCTGAACTCTCATTTATCTACTTTTGAACATGTTTCCCCCTCTGCTGAAATACCTGCCCATCAATCATCTTAGGAAATTATGACTTTTTTTTAAGACTCCACAAGAAGCAACAATTTCTGTGGATATTATTTTCAAATTATTTCTCACTAAGGAATTTTAGATAGCCCTAAATATGTGCCAAAGATTTCCATCTATAAATCCCTATTGTTAATATTTTGCATAAACATCAATAATAGCTATTAATTATTGAGCGCCTTATATGCTAGGCCTTGCTTTCAGGAATTTGCACATCTTAACTTATTTAATCCCTTAACACACTATGAGGTAGGTACTACTATTTTTCTCCATTTTATAAATGCAACGGAAGCATATAGAGTTTGAGTTACTAGTATTTGTATAACACAACATAGTAGGTAAGTGTCAGGATTCGTAGAGGTCATGTTTTAAGGGTCGTGCTTGTTGTCTCTCAATCACAGGATATTATATTTTAGTTGTTGGTACTCACAATAAGTGATTAGTTCTTACTGTCAGAATTATGTTTTCTCATTTTTTTCTTAACATAGATATTATAGTATGTTATATTACCTTATAATAGACAAATATGCAAATTGACCGCACCTTCGCTACGCCCAAGCCACGCCCACCAACCAAGCCACGCCCATCAACCACTCCCACCAGGAAACCATTGCAGGAAGGTTGGGGTGTGGCGGAGCCCAAGGCCGGGAAAGCCGCCCGAGGCTTTCCCGGCCTTGGGCGCCAGCGGGGAGCCTGCGCCGATCGCAGGAGACCACTGGGGGTCAGCTCCTGTGATCGGTCGCAGGGACGCTGGGTGCGGCCGAGCCCACGGCCGGGAAAGCCGCCCGAGGCTTTCCCGGCCTTGGGTGCCAGCGGGGAGCCTGCGCCGATCACAGGAGACCACTGGGGGTCGGCTCCTGCGATCGGTGGCAGGGACGCTGGGTGCGGCCGAGCCCAAGGCCACCGCCCAGGGCCAAGCCTGGACCCTGAAAGAAGGCAGAAGGTGGTGGCCACAGCCAAGGCCTGGGTCCCCGTTGCCGGCAAAAAACTGGTGCAGGCAGCCAGGTGAATGAAGGTCTATTGCACGAATCTTCGTGCAAACGGGCTACTAGTATAATATATGATATAGTATCTGGCACACAGTATTACTTATCACACTGTTTTGAATAAATAAATTATATTTCAAATGGAAATACTTTTTAGCTATTTGAAATTTAAAGGACTGTCAAAATATATAAAACATCTTTTTAAAGTAGATACATAGAGTGAAAAGTAGAGGAAATGCTGCATGTTTGTCATATTCTAGGTCACTGCTGCTTTGAAGATCCACAGAGCTCATTTAAAAAAAAAAAATGTTCTTATTGATTTTAGAGTGAAAGGAAGGGGGAGAGTTAAAGTGTGAGAGAGAGAAACAACATCTGAGAGAGGAACATTGATGGGCTGCCTCCCGCAGGCTCCCTGAGCAGGAAATGAGCCTGCAACCTGGGCATGAGCCCTGACTGGGAATTGAACCTGCGACCTTTCAGTGCATGGGCAACATTCAACCCACTGAGCCACACTGGCCAGGGCCAGAGCTTATTTTTTTCCATCTCAGAATGGTATCAATATTATTTGGTTTTGATTGACCATGCTTGTTATGTTAATAAATCATGGAAAACGAAAATTGATATATTACTGAATGAATCCAAAAACATTATTTTTTCTTTTCTGCCATTCTCTCCATAAAGCTCAAAACATTGGTTGTCTGAGTTCATAAAATTTCCACTAGATGGATAGGTTAGAGCCGCTCCATAGAATCAATGTCACACAAACCATGTTGGTTGATGGATTTTTTCATATCAAACTGTCATCTTGTCTCTGCTGTTACATTATATTTGTTACCTTAACAGTGACTCAATTTTTTATTTTATTTTTTTATGGATAGTGTCCTACCACAAACTAACCCAGTATATTTTTGACCACCCATTTAACTGTTCATTGATCTCTAAAGGCTTTAGTTTTATAGCCTAAATTTGAGTAAAAGAATTGTCTAGATTTTTTTTTTTATCATAACACACATTTAAAAACATCTATCTATGTACATAGAAATCTCACTGTGACTGGGAATTATGGATGTAACATTTTGCTTTTCTTTCATTTACTTCTTTCTTATTTATACCAGTTACCACTCAGCTTAACTTGATGACATTTTATGATAACTGACCAGTTTCCATGGGTAATTTCTGAGGACTGTTCTATTTCGGTAAGAAAAGCACTGTCTCTCAAGGATTAAGGCATTTACCTGGAAAGAGGGTGTATAGCACATTTTAGGCAGTGGTAACTACAATTTAAATTATAGAGAGAAAACAAAGAAAATATGACCTAGGAATTGATTAGGTGTTGCATGTATGCATATGTTGTGTGCTAGTGTATGTGGGTCATATGCACATGTGTATGTGTGTGTCTACATCTGTGTTCACATTTGTATTTTGGGAATGATGTTGAGAAATGTGAAAAAAAAGACAAGAAGATTAAATTAACAAAGATGTAAAAAATTAGGAAAGTGGAGTTTATATTTTATACCAAATCCACTAAAGAATTTTAAATGGGACATTGAATGAATCAGACATTTATTTTAAACTTGATAGCTGTGTATAGAAAGTAGCAAAGCAGGAAAGAACAGAGGCAGAAGGACCAATTATGCTATTTTTATAACAATTGAGATGGAAGATAACTGAATTCTGTACTGAGGTGGTAACTATGGGGGTAAGGAGAAGGTATGGATTTGAAAGGATTGAAAGAAAGAATTAATGCTATTTGGTAAATTACTGAATTGGGATGGGGAAAGAGTCCAGGATGGTTCCTCGGCTTCTGGACAGTTCATAGGGATTGATGAAGACAAATGTTTAGCTGCATTGGTAAGATAAGGAGGCAGAGATGGGGGTAGAGCATTGTTTGGGGGAGGAGGAATTTAGTGTGCTTACGAGAGACTCAGGTGGAGAGGTCCAGAGATAGCTGGAGCTCGGGGGAGATCTGACTGACAGTGTACATTTGTAAAGCATCACTGTTTTAGGCATAAAGTAACAGGTGCCAGGCTGATCATAAACAAAAGTCTCAGAGTTGAAAATGACCAACAAAGTAGGTAAAAAAACATACCAGAAAAAAATCCACACTCTTTGCACTCTGGACTTCACTGCTTCTTTAATGCTTTCACTCTTTCCTGCCTCCTCACTTTTGAGGATGCTATTCTTCATACCTGGAGCACTGTACTTCTCTCTCTGTGTCTGACAGGCTCCTCACCAGCTTTAACCAATTGAAATGATGGAATACATTTAAAATGTCAAGGTAAATTAAACTTGACTAAATTTAAAAAACATGAAATTTATTTCCACTCAATGATTTAAATTTTATTTAAGTATTTCCCTTAATTATTAAATAGAACAATTACATATTTTATATGTAAAATGTCTTATAAAACACTAATTCTTCCTAATAACTTTAGCTACAAGACACTGGGGGGGGGGGTGGGATGAGGACATGCGACAGGGGGTAGGGGAGGCTAGGGGAAGGTCAATGGGAAAAAAAAAAGGAGATATATGTACCACTATATACACTATATATAATACTTTAAACAATAAAAAAAAGAAATGTGATTTGGATTTTAATTTCATATATTCCTAAATGTGATGTTTTGAATACATATAAACATGAGGCATTTTACCAGAATAAAATAGTGACTATTATATATTAAAAACCGTATTTTTCCCTTGCATGCTGACCAAACACTGTAAATTGGATACATTATGCTGAAGCTAATATTTAACCTCAAGTTCAAACTTAGATTCTTTTAAGTGAGCCTTTTTAAAGAAGCAGGTGTGGCAACAATTTATATTAAATAGGCATATTCAATTCCTAGGCTGTCATAACAAGTACAACAAACTGGGTAGCTTAAGCAACAGAAATGTATTCTTTTACAGTTTTGAAGAATAAAAATTCATAGTCAAGTTATCATTCACTACCTAGTAGATGTATGACTTCAATCTCTGCCTCTGTCTTCACATTGCTTTTCCCTAGTGTCTATCTCTGTGTCTCTTTTCTTATTATAGAGATACCAGTCATACAGGATTTAGTGCCCAACCTACTCCAGTATGAATTTACCTTAACCTAACTAAATACATCTACAAAGACCCTATCCTATATAATAAAGAGGTAATATGCAAATCAACCATCACTCCAACACATAAGATGGCCGCCCCCATGTGGTCAAAGATGGCTGCCCCCATGTGGACACAAGATGGCCGCCACAAAATGGCCAGCAAGGGAGGGCAGTTGTGGGTGATCAGGCCAGCAGGGGAGGGTCGTTGGAAGGGACCAGGCCTGAAAGGGAGGGCAGTTGGGGGGACCCAGGTCTGCAGGGGAGGGCAGTTGGGAGTGACCAGGCTTGCAGGGGAGGGCAGTTTGGGGGGGGCAGTTGGGGGGGACCAAGCTGGCAGGGGAGGGCAGTTATGGGTGACCAGGCTGGTAGAGGAGCAGTTAGGTGTCGATCAGGCTGGCCGCGGAGTGGTTAGGGGCAATCTGGCAGGCAGGCAGGCAGGCAAGCGGTTGGGAGCAAGCAGTCCTGGATTTTGAGAGGGATGTCCGACTGTGGGATCGGGCCTAAATGGGCAGTCAGACATCCCTTGAGGGGTCCCAGATTGGAGAGGGTGTAGGCTGCATCAAGGGACACACAGCCCTTCCCCCTGTGCACGAATTTCGTGCACCAGGCCTCTAGTTTTCAAATAAGATCACATTCTGAGGTTACAGTAAAGACTTGATGTTTTGGGGGCAGGGGATCAGGACAGGGAACAGATACTATGCAACTCAATACAGAATACTAAATAAGTAATTTTAACATGTATTTTGTATTTTTATGCCAGGCTCAAAGTGTTTAGACCAGTGGTTCTCAACCTTTTTAATGCCACGACCCTTTAATACAGTTCCTCATGTTGTGGTGACCCCCAACCATAAAATTATTTGTGTTGCTACTTCATAACTGTAATTTTGCTACTGTTATGAATCGTAATGTAAATATCTGTGTTTTCCGATGGTCTTAGGCTCTACAGCAGCAGTTCTCAACCTGTGGTCTTAAACTTGACTAAATTTTAAAAACATGAAATTTATTTCCACTGCTCAAAGATGCGACCCACAGGTTGAAAACTGCTGCTGTAGAGCCTAAGACCATTGGAAAACACAGATATTTACATTACGATTCATAACAGTAACAAAATTACAGTTATGAATTACAACACAAATAATTTTATGGTTGGGGGTCACCACAACATGAGGAACTGTATTAAAGGGTCGTGGCATTAAAAAGGTTGAGAACCACTGGTTTAGACAGTTTGTCAAATGCTCTTGGAGAAAATTATATTTTTAGTCTAAAGAAAACTAACAAAATTGATCCTTATTGGCCATAACTGAAAATAATATGCACATATGCACATACCCACTTGTCTAACTGAACCATCAATACAGAGTGATCAACCAACTTAAGTCTTTGGGGTTTGGGATAGTTCCCCCAAACTGTATCATTTATTTTTAGTAAGTTGTGCTAATATTTATAATTTTGAAAGAATGTTAAACATTAAAATATGTAGCTAAAATATATTGGTTGAAATAATATAATATAGCACACTTGTTTGAAATTATTCAGTTTATTCTGTTATATGGGAGGCAATATTTACCTAAAATATGTGTAAAAGCCTAACTGGCCAAATAGGGCTTGTAATACAGAGAACAAGCCACCAAGAGCATCAATCTCACATCAGGGGGGAAATAGAAAGGAAGCTACAAGTGAGTCAACTGCAGAGAGTTTAAAAAAGTAATTACCTACAAAGATATACACAGGCAGAGGGTAGTGGTAGGATATAGTGCAGTGCCCTAGAGCTAGTAACAGCAATGGCGAGGTTCTCTTCCTTCCCTAGGCCCAGAGAAGGAGCGGAGGAAGTTACCCAGAACCAGGACAGAGGCTAAGGGAAGAGGGCCACCTTATAGAACCTGGGATGCTAGGTCATGCATTCAATCAAGTGAAGCCGACCTTGCAGGGAGGAAGCTAAGGTGATGCTTAACCTGGCTTCTCTCTATTTCCTCCTTCCACATTCCTGCCAAGTCCTCCCATTGTCCCCCCAACCAGAAGGCAGAAATAAGAAAGCTCATTTATATATGTCGCTACAGATAAGCCTCTCAGAGCATAGATCTGGGAAGACAAGGATGTATTGGGTTTGAAAGTCCATCTCACTTTTATGTATACCTAGCCCAGATCATCGTTTACACTGTCTGGTAAAAGACAGAGAATAATAATATTTAAACTTTCATTTTTAATGTGATTCCGTGCTAATGTCAAGCTCTCTATTTATTTTCCAACTGAAAGCAGAGTTTAGCTGGACCCAGCAATCAAAATGGTGATAGCAGGTAGAGAATCGCAGTGTCACTGGTTTTCTGTTACTTGGAGAAGCAAGCACTCTGCACTTGACAGTGACATTCCACGGCGTTTGTGGAGCAGGCAGCAGATTCATTCTAGCATGCGTTGCAGCAATTTGCTGCCATTTGATAAGTAACTCCATATGAACGAAGGCTGAAGCTCTAAATCATTGTGTCTCCTTCATGCCAAGCACTGATTCATTACAGTGTCTTACCTTACAACCACTAGATTTTAGAAAATATACTTGTTTTCCCCAAACACAATGATATCTTCAATTTATTCTTTCTCTGGCTGAATTTGACCATGTTGATGTTTTAGTGTCACCATGTGTATGCTAAATTATTTTCAATCAGACATCTTACTTACTTATAACATGGTTTGAAGCAACCTTAAGGTCACATAATCTCACTTCTTAACACATACACACCATCCCTAAATGATAGTCATATATCTGGCTTCTGCTCCAATAACTCCAATGACAGAGAACTGACTACTTGAGATGCAGCCTTTGCTATGCTTGGGTACCTTTCATTGCTAAGACTTCCTTATGTTGAGTGGAAATTTATTAACTCTATTTTTCCAGTCTTGAATGTATTGTTCTGTTCTCTAGAACAATAAATTTAACTTATGTCTTTTGTTAACCCTTAAATATACACTACTGCAAGATTTTCAGCAAAATACACACTATTTAATTAAGGTATATATCCCATAATAACCATACAGAACAAATTTATTCTAACCCTTGTTTTCAGAAGCAGTGAGTCTTATTACATTCTAATTCTAAGTAGAAATTCAAGTTAAATTTCAAACTAGACTCTATAAAAAGTAGAACTCAAAGGGCTATTCAATCCTGTACACTGATGTCCTGATTCTACTTCAGAGTTCATAGCAGAAGCAGGTAACAGGTAGGGATTTCAGAAAAAAAGACCTTAATTTGTATACAAATGACATTGCTCAGGCAGAGTTCTGCATCTCAAAGTCCAAACTTAAACTTAATGTAAAGAAATTGAATTTTGAATAAAATTTCTATTAGTGCCTTTTTTGTTTTATGTTCCAGATAAATTTAAAAAGAGAAAAGAAAAAGTGAATACACTAATAAGGATGCCATCAGAACATAATCATTTACTAAAGCTTGAACACTAATTAAACTTTACTGAACAAATATACAAAAGATGATCTTTCTAGCTCCAGCCCAACAGCACTTGCTTATAATTGGATTCTCTCGTGCTCCCTCCTCTTCTAGGAGGAGGAGCCTTACATCACTTATTCCCCTGCATCTTCTTTATTTTACCTTCCAAGCTGTCCTCGGCTGTAACCACAGTGAACTAAATACTTGTTGAATTAGTCTTACCCTGGGTTTGTTTATTGAGAATTGAACATTTACTCTGTCAGGCACAGAAGAAAATAGCAACAGGTGTCAGTCTAAACTGTGGAAATAACACCAACTTTTTTTTCAAGGTTTAGTTCTGCACATCACTATCTGCCTACATTCCTTTCCTCAGCAGTGATATATTGTGAATATACCAGGTGTACCGGTTAATAATGAGGATTTTGTAATTAAAGAAAACATGATAATTTCAAGAGAAACATCAAAAGTGCTTTATTCAAAGTAATGTCCATCGCTAGCTACACATTCCTCCCATCTTTCGGGTAATTTGTGGATACCGTCCCAATAGAACTTGCCTTGTTTTGAGGGAAACCATTCAGAGACCCAATTTTCCACTTTTTCATACGTTTTGAAGTGCTGCTCAGAAAGTGCATGTGCCATGGATCGGAACAAGTGGTGATCTGAAGGAACAAGGTCTGGTGAAAACAGCGGGTGGGTTAATACTTCCTAGGCAAGATCTTTTAATGTGTCTTTAACTGGTTTTGAAGTGTGTGATGGTGCGTTATCATGAAGCAAAATTACTTGGACGTGTCTTCTGGCACATTCTGGTCATTTCACTATCAAAGTGTGGTTCAAATTGATTATTTGTTATCGGTAACAATCAGTATTAATGGTTTCACCTGGTTTTAGAAGCTCATAATACACCACACCTTCCTGATCCCACCAAATGCAGAGCATTGACTTCTTTCCAAAGCGATTTGGCCTTACAGTTGATGTTGATGGTTGACCTGGATCAACCCATGATTTTGTGCATTTAGGATTCTCAAAATAAATCCACTTTTCATCGCCAGTCACAGTTTGATGCAAAAAAAAGACTTTCTTTCATGCAGTTGAAGCAACATTTTACTGATGACTTTTTGGTTTTCCATTTGTCTTTCATTCAGTTGATGTGGCGCCCATTTTCCTTCCTTTAAAATCTTTCCCATTGCTTGTAAATGATCAGAAATAGTTTGCTGAGCAATGTTTAATCTTTCTGCAAGTTATTTTTGAGTTTGACACTCATCTTCATCCAATATGCTTGTAATTGTTGTTCTTCAAACTTTTTCAGTTAACCTGGACGTTCTTTGCCTTTCATATAGAAATCATCACTTGTAAAGCGTTTAAACCAGCGTTCACAAGTATCTTGAGATGGAGCATGTTCACCATAAGCTTCCCGAAGTATACGATAACTTTTTCTTCAAAATAAAGTAATTAATTAAAACTTCCCACAAATGCTCTTTTTTTTGGCATGAAATTTGACATTTTTAAGCGTAAAAATATCTATGATGTTAAACACCTTCAGAAAATTTGATGTGAAGTTTTGAAGATTGTTGTCAATACAACAAAATAGCATACATATCAAGTTGCATATATATCAACATATGTGTAACTCCATCTATTGAAAAAAATCCACATTATACCTAGTACTTTTTCATCCTCTTGTAATATTATCGATCTTATTTGAAATTCATCCCATTAGAACTGGCTGCAGGTATTCAGATTTTGCAAATGGCTCTGAGGTTTGCACTTCAATACAACTGTGGACCTAATTTTGCTCTTAAGATAGATGACCCTCCCATAAGAAAAATTATGCTCAAGTTTCTTTTTCATTTTCTCAGAGAGTAAGGCAGAATCTTAAAAAATAAATTCACTGATAAAAATATTAGATGACTCCTTTTACTCATGTAGATATTACAATAGATAAGGATATTATAAATCTGACACCTAATTAAATGTAAAGAATAAAATTCTCAATTCATCTAGAATATTTAATATTTCTTTTTATATATCATGTGTGCTCTATCCCTCAAGACACCCTGACTTACTTTATTTTTTAATGAATGTTTCCAAAGAAAATCAATTAAAAGAACAAACCAATTCATGTATAGCCATAAGAAAAACATCGAGTATTTATTATTACATAAGTTGCTTACATTTAAATGGACTTACAATCCAGGAAAATTCATATACTATTAAATGAATAATTAGCTAAAATATAATGAATTTAAAAATAATAAAATTTATTATATCACCATTACTTATATTCATAACAACTCTTTTATGCCATTTTCACTAATTGCCTCTGTAATTAGGTGTTGTTAATAAAGTATAACACCATCAGAAAGCATAGGGCAAACATTTGCAAAGGTAAAATAACATAATTGCTTTCTTGGGATAAGCACTTACCATATGAATAGAATTTAGAAATAATTTAAATGAACACTGTTGTTTAAGTCAAATCTTTATCACCTATACTTAACTATAAAATGTCAAAAGCAAAACAATTTCTCACAAAGCCCTTGTGCATTAGTTTTCAATAAAATTTTGAATAATGGGTGAATATTTTTTCCTTTGAACAAAACAGCTGTGCACTTTAGGTGATGTCAACATATTTATGGAACTGCTACGTTATTTGTTTAATGCCTTGGTAAGCTGCATTACACAAATGAGGTGAGAACAGCAGGATCTTATTTATGTTGCACTGTGGCTTTGAAGGTGACGCCACATCTTTCCAAAGGTTATTCATTTAGCAACACAAATGCAGATCTCATACTACTTTTTTTTATAATAACAATATCTAATTTCTTCATAAAAAAGGAAAAAATGCACTTGGCATGTCTTAAATTTTATTTTCATTATTATTATTAATTTTTTATACATTTTAGTAGCAGGTAAACATAATGAAGAAGGAAGAACATAACAAAACCCTCACCCAGGCTTCAAGGTGCAGGTTATTTGATCAACATGTTTTGAAACATTTTAAAGACCAGTGTGAACTCAAAATCATTTCTACCCCAAAACAAATTGCACTGGAATATTGGTGGGGATGGAAATTGAGCAAGGCTTCCTGAGCTTGGTTAGTGATTTATTAATAACTGAGAACCTTTGGGAATCATTCATAAAAGAGAGGCTTCCTTTATGAGCTCTGCTACTTAAATTTCAATATTGTGAAATGTTTTTATTTTTCCCATGTTTACAAACCATGGGCTTCAGCTTCCAGCTTCCTGCTTTGACAGCACTGCCCCAGCCCAAATGAGCAACCCAAAAACGATTACCCAGCATCTGATGTCAGGTGCTTCCTCCCTCACACATGAGAAGCAATAATGTAGCTTCCTCCTGTCCCAATGGGTTCTCCCTCTGATTGAGGTTCTTGGGAGCTGCAGAGTGATGATGAAGATGAGTAGGACAGGGAGGGCAGTTAGTCATATTTATTGCACAGCTAATTAGGCACTGTGCTACTTCTTATTCAATTTCCTTCCTGCTTTAATGACTCTTTACATGTCTCTACCAATGTATTCAGTTTCGTGATGAGACCTTCCAGTGAACTGTGCTATCTTGATTCCTGATTCCTGGCTAGTCTTTTCCCCACAGTCTGTATTTGCTTTCTTATTCTGCAGAACAAAGAAACTGTACTTTATTTTTTTAAACTCATCTTCCTGAAAGTCTAAGAGGCCAGTTCAAATTATTGCCCCTTTTCCTGGGTCTTATCCTAGTCCCACTATTCTTTCAAAACACAAGGTACTGCTCAAGCAATTTAACACATTACTTAAGTCTTTTGTTTTTATTTTCTTTCTTTTTTTTTAATTTTGGAGAAACAAATACATAAGAGAACTTTGAGCATGATTTTTCTCTTTTTTTCTAAGGCACAAACGAAAGAGAGTTGACTTATGTTTCCTAGATATACAGTTGTTTATATGGAAAATAATACAATAATTAATAAATAATACCACAAAAATAAACTCTGTTTTACATACTCAAAACTGTAAACCTACTTTTGCCCAATCTTGTATAATCATTTAATCCATATTCTATCTAAAAAAAAATGAGTGAGCACTGGCTGGAGTGCTCAATGGAAGAGTTAGCCTGCACATGGAAAAGTCATTGTTTTGGTTCCTTGTCAATGGCATGTAACTTAATTTTACTTTCAATTCCAGGCTGGTTGGGGTGCCTGCAGGAGGCAACAATAGATGTGTCTCTCTCCCCATAGATGTCTCCCTCTCCCCCTTTCTCCCTTCTTTCCTCTCTCTCTAAAAATCAGTGGAAAATAATATCCTTAAGTGAGGATTAATAATAATAATAATATTGAATTTAAAAAGTTGACATTTTTCACAAGCTCAGGGCACTGGAAGAGAAAGGGTAGAGTTTTGTTTTGATGGGTCCTGGTTTGTGGACTTGATTTCCTGCAATGTGAACTGATTTAGTCCAGGACTTGCCAATCTCAGAAATTTGCAGTGAACAGATAAGAGTAAGAGATAACCTTCATACTCAAAACAATCGTGCCAGGTAAGCTGTATTATTCAAATTCCATACTTGGAAAACTAAGACTCCTGCCATTTTAGTTTGTTTGTTCAGTCAGAAACAGGGCAAGATTTGAAACTGGGACTCATTTAACCCAAAGATAAGGACTTTACATACTAAATGTCTCCATAGCAGAATAGCTCCATAGATGAAGCCTGTTACAAACTGGCATTAAATAAGAGTTACAACCAAGGTACTTTATATTTTGTACTTCTCCAACATTGTAGGTGATATATGACAATTGGTTAAGATAAGTTTGATTCACCTTTTATGAAAAATATTTATTTATTTATTTTTATTATTTTAAGTTTGATTTGTTTTAATTTTAATGTTGGAAGTATTACATATGTCCCATTTTCCCTCCCATTGACCTCTTCTAGTCCACTACCACCCTCCCACCCCAGGCTTTCACCACCCTATTGTCTGTGTCCATGGGGTTATGCAAATATATGCATACAAGTTCTTTGGTTGATCTCTTCCCCCCACCCACTCTCCCCTGTCTTCCCTCTGAGATTTGGCAGTCTGTTCCATGCTTCTATGTCTCTAGATCTATTTTGTTCATTGGTTTATTTTGTTCATTAGTCGCCACATATGAGTGAGATCATGTGATACTTATCTATATCTGACTGGCTTATATCACTTGGAGTAATACTCTCCAGGTTCATCCATGCTATTGCAAATGGTAAGAGATCCTTTATTTTTACAACTGTGTAGTATTCCCTGGTGTAAATGTACCACAGCTTTTTTATCCACTCATCTATGGATGGGCACTTGGGCTGTTTCCAGGTCTTAGCTATTGTAAATAACACTACTATGAACATAGGGGTGCATACATTGTTTCTGATTGGTAAGATTTTTTTTTTGTTCAATAAAAACATTTAACTGTTACTAATGTACAAGAAAATATAGCATCACATGATATGTGATATAGCATCATATTCTTTGACTCGCTGAGCTGTGTTCTCATTGAAATTAGAATGGGAAATTAAACCATCCTATATAATAAAAGCCTAGGTGGCGTTGCATGACATTGGCCACCCCCAAGCCATCACAAGATGACCACCCCTACGTCATCACAAGATGGCCACCACAAGATGGCCACCACAAGATGGTCACCACAAGATGACCAGCAGAGGAGGGCAGTTGTGGGTAATCAGGCCGGCAGGGGACGGCAGTTAGGGGTGACCATGCCAGCAGGGGAGGGCAGTTGAGGCTACCAGCCCTTCAGGGGAGGGCAATTGAGGGCAAGATCAAGCCAGCAGCGGAGGGCAGTTGGAGACGACCAGGCCTGGAGGGAAGGGGAGTTGGGGGTGACCAGGCCAACTGGGGAGGGCAGTTAGGGGCCACCAGGCCAGCAGAAGAGGGGAGTTGGGGGCCATTAGGCCAGCAGGAGAGGGCAGTTGGGGCTGAGATCAGGCCAGCCTGGGAGGGCAGTTGCAGGTGACCAGACTGGCAGGGTAGGGCAGTTGGGGGCCATCAGGCTTGCGGGTGGGGGGCAGTTGGGGGATAGATCAGGCAGCAGGGAAGGGCAGTTGGGGGTGATTGGGCCAGCAGGGGAGCAGTTAGGCATCAATCAGGCTGGCAGGCTGGCAGGGGAGCAGTTAGGGGGTGATCAGGCAGACAGGCAGGCAAGTGATTAGGAGCCACCAGTCCCAGATTGTGAAAGGGATGTCCGACTGCAGGCAGTCAGACATCTTCCAAGGGGTCCCAGATTGGATAGAGTGCAGGCCAGGCTGAGGGATACCCCTTCCTGTGCATGAATTTCATGCACCAGGCCTCTAGTTTTCATAATAAAAGAGGTCATAGGGAGTTTCTAAACCTACAGCCAACATCATACTTAATGGGCAAAAACCATTTTCCCTAAGAACAGGAACAAGACAGGGTTGTCCCCTTCCATCATTCTTATTCAACACTAGAGACCTGGTGCATGGATTCATGCACCTGGTGGGGTCCCGAAGCCTGGCCTGCATCCTCTCTCAACCTGGGACCCCTCGGGGCATGTTGGACTGCTGGTTTCAGCCTGATCCCTGGAGGCCCCGAGGGATATAACAGTGTGTGAAGCAGCAGGCAGCCAGGGAGAAGGCCAAGCCAGGGCTAGGTGCTGCACTGCTCATCCCAGGCCCGCTGAGCCTGCCACAGCCACTGCTCAGCTTCTGGCTGAGCTGCGCTTCAGCTGTGGGCGCACTGACCACCAGAGGGCAGCTCCTGCATTGAGCATCTTCCCCCTGGTGGTCAGTGTGCATGATAGCAACCGGTCGACCGGTCAACTGATCGTAATGGTTGCTTAAGCATATATATATACTAGAGGCCCAGTGCATGAAATTCCTGCATGGGAGGGGTGTCCCTAATCCTGGCCTGCACCTGCTCCAATCTGGGACATCCCTCTTACAATCTGGGACTGCTGGCTCCTAACTGCTCACCTGCCTGCCAGCCTGATTGCCCCCTAACTGTTCCCCTGCTGCCCTGATTGATGCCTAACTGCTCCCCTGCTGGCCTGATTGCCTCCAACTGCCCTCCCCTGCTGGCCCGATCACCCCCAACTGCCTTCCCCTGCTGACCTGATCGCCCCCAACTGCCCTCCCCTGCAGGTCTAGTGGCCCCCAACTGCCCTGCCCTGCTAGCCTATTTGCCCCCAACTTCCCTCCACTGCAGGCCTGGTTGCCCACAACTGCCCTCCCCTGCCAGCCATCTTGTGGCAGCCATATTCTGGTGGCCATCTTGTGATGACGTCGCATGAGGGCATGACACCATCTAGGCTTTTATTATATAGGATAGATAGTACTAGAAGTTCCAGTCACAGAGATGAGACAAGAAGAAAACATAAAAGGCAAATCTGCCCTTCAAACAGTATTCATTGGAAATGCTAAATGGGAACCAGTGAGATTGCCTGAGCCCACACAGTATAGATAAAAACTTGAGTGCTGATAGAGACCAGTTCTCTCTGCATTAGCCTATGTGGAGCCTAGTCTGTGTTTATGACAAGAGCGTGTGTAAACCATATAACAATGACTACTGGGACTTTGGACTAGAGAATTTCCATTTGAGGAGCATTTCGTACCCTGCTATCTGACATTGTTAATTAAAGCTATTCCTATGACTGAAGGACATAAAATGATCTTGAAACCTCAACTACCCATGCCTTGGGTGTTGTCAGAAGAATGCTCTTTGGGAATGGCAGTGCACAGGAGAGTTCTATAACAAAATGAGAATGGGTTGTACAGGGTCATGCTACAAGGAAGAAATATAGGAGATAGGGAGCTTCTTCCCTAGGACTGACTCTGAACCTGCATGAGGAGATTCTGGGTTCTACCGTCACTTGGACAATGTCCTGTAAACAACTCCCACCTGATCGACAAAGAGCTCTTTGGTTTGTGGACGGCAGATCCAAGGTAGATGGAAAGATTGATTGAAGACAGTGAAAACGGAGCAGCCCTTTTAGGCTGAATTGCATGCTCCTTTCCTAGCAGTTTGTGTTTTTACTGACTCATGGGCAGTGGCCAATGGCCTGGCTAGAGTGTGTCACAGGAGTGCAATAGAAACCTGTCCTGCTAAAGAGATAACCCATATGGGGCATGACTCTATTAAAAATTGAGGAATGCATTAAAATGGGACACATTGATGCCCATCAGAAGAACTCCATCCCAGGTTTTTGAAAGGTGATTGGAATAGATAAGCAGATACCCCATATGCTCCCTTGAGATGGCCACCTCAGTCCATGAGATGAATGGACATGGGGGTCTGTAGCAATGTAAAGGTTATCTAAATCTAGATATATTCCTCTTGCACCCTCTAAAGCACAAATGCCAATAAAAAAGCGTTCTATCTGACAGCAAAAGAGACAGGGACTGCAGATGGGTATATGGCAGATTCCCTGGCGTGAAGGCCCTGGGCATAGCTGGCAAGCCAGACTTGATGCTGGTAGCTCTGGGGGACTAGAAATGGTCTTGACAAAAAATGGACACCGAGTCTGGGCTGGGCTTTACTTTCCTGATGTAGATACAAATATCAGAATATTATGAATGAACCTTTACAGAAGATAATTGCACCAGTTGGATGGCTGAGCGTGTGTTTTTTTTTTGTTTGTTTATTTATTTATTTATTTATTTATTTTTGTTTTTTGTTTTTTCAGACCAAGCAACCCACATACAGCCCAAAATGTCCAAAAATGGGGAGAGAATTATCCTCCTGAAAATAGTCATTTTAAGGGAGAACTAAAATGGGCAATTGAAACATTTACTATAAAAAATGGGGGGAAATAAAGGCATGAAGGGCTGGCTTATATGACTTCATGACTGTGTGCCCAAGCTCAACATGAATGCGAAGTGGGAGGAGTCTCCCCACAGGATAGAATTCTCAGTTGTTTTTTTCTAGTAGATCTGGTGAAGAGGGATGGGGAAGCATATCGGTGTTTATTTCTTTCCCACATCAGCTCAATTCCTTTTCCCCTACTTGATGCATTTGTCACACTACCAGGGCTGCAACTACAGGGGCTGCAAACAGGGATGATTCCTAAGCAAGAAACTGTAACTATGTTTTTAGCCTTTTTATCAGAAGTCCTAAGGACCTCATGGGGAGAGGTACGTCGTTCATCTCATCTGGCTAAATTGGGGCTAAGAGTGAATGCTGCTGTATTCTTAGTGGTAAGGATAACACCCTAATGTTGTTCCTGTGTGAATGGGAATGAACTGGGGCGGGGGGGGGGTACTTGTTGGACTAGTTTTATTGCTAATAATCTATATCAGCACAGTGTAAAACCTAATGTTCTTCCAAAAAGAGAGAAAAAAAAGGGGGGGGGTTATAAATGAAGAGAAGGAAAAGTTGTAACGATGGTTAAAGGAATGAATAAATGGGTTGTTTAATGAGAAAATTCCGACATTACAATAACATCTTGAAAGAGGCTCAGAGCAAAAGATAATACTGTATTTTAGCACGATTCTACCAGATGTCTTGAAAGGGTGAAGCCTTGTATTACTGAGACCACTCCTGCCTTTGGGACCGGACAAGTGCCACCGGAAGCCTGCACTCTCACTCTAGAACTTTTCCTCTGACATGATGATGGACTGGATGATCACTGAATGGTATTCGAGTGATTAAGACAATGCCTTTTGGTTTTTATGACTTTTTTCTAGAATGTGTCTGCATTCGAAGACCAGGAAATAAATGGACTGTGATATTGTGACTTATAAGAAGTATATATATGATTGTTCAAATGACCAAAATATATTTCCCATACATATTTGGTCTTCATCCACAATACCTGACTCATAGCTGCTTTTAAGACCAGGTTTAGTTATTACATTGTGTTCATCATTTCTGTTCTCTCATATTTGCTGATTTTTGTGTGTGAGCATAGATGATCTTTCCCTACCTCATAAACTTTTATTAAATGCTGGGCAATGTAAATTTCATGGTTGAATATTTGAATCTTGTTTTCCTTTGAGAGTGCTTAGTTTTGTTCTAGTCATCAGTAAATGTGGCTCAGCTTGATTTTTTTCAAATATTATTTATAAATTTTAATCATGTATGCCTAGACTACACTTCAGGGATAGTTTAATATACACCTGAAACATGACATGAAGCTTCACTGAAAGCTGAGGCTTGATGTGGTCTAGTATTTCCTACTTCCTCCCTCCCTCCCTCCATCCGTCCCTCCCTCCCTCCCTCCCTTTTTTCTGTTCTTTCTTTTTCTTAAGATCTTTTTTTCTAGAGAGGGAGTAAAACATCCATGGGAGAGAAACATCAATGGGCTGCCTCCTGTACACCCCCTGCTGGGGATCCAGCCCACAACCCAGGCATGTGTCCTCACCTGGAATTGAAACAGTGACCTCTTGGTGCATATGACAATGCCCAACCAACTGAGTCATACCACACCAATGCCTGGCCTATTATTTCTGACAAAAATCCATGCACTTAGGGGGTACCCTCAGCCTGGCCTGTGCCCTCTCACAGACGGGAGCCCTCTGGGGATGTCTGACTGACGGCTTAGGCCCTCTCCCCACAGCCTGGCCTCCCTCTGCGGGAGGTGACCTGTGGGGCTATCTGGAAATGGCATCACCCCACTGCCGCTACTGGTGGCCTCAGGTTGTGGGTCAATCAGGGGAGGGTGCAGGCTGGCGAGTGGCCAACCTCGCACCCCCCATTGCCCCTCTACCACTATTGGTCACTGCTGTCCCCTCCCTCTGCTTGCTGGCACCCACCTTGGCTGACCTGGAGCTGCCTACTCACCGCCCCCCCCCCCCAGTCGTTCCGCAGTTTGATTGATTTGCATATTAGGCTTTTATTATATAGGATTCTTCCAATTTGACCATTTCCCAACTTCTGCAAGTTCCAGACGCTTTTCAGCTTATAGCTCTTTGGTATTTGCTCTTTTTAAAAAAATCTTACTTGAGTTTTACCATGTTACAGACACCTTATTATTAAGCCCAAGTCGATGTTACACATAAATGGATTTCTAGAGCTCTTCCTCTGTATAGCTTCCTACTATGATATTCTGTAATGGCAAATTCTAGCTGTCTCATACTTAATTTTGATCCCTGTCTTCCAAACTCAGCAAAGTCACTTCTCTTTATTTCAATTTTTTATAAATGTCTCAGGACAGAAAGCTGGTGTGAGCAAAGGACTCACTTGGTTAGTAAAATAATACCAATAATATTCCCAATGAAAGAAAATATAGCAGTAATAATAATAATACAGATAAGTTCATGTTTTCACTGTCTCTGTTTAGGTAACCTTGTGAGTGAATAAAATTGCATACCTGTTCACATCAGTTTTTAAACCTTGCTATCTACAGACCTAACTTAGTAGCATATAAGTAGGCACATCTGTTCTTTCCATATGGCTCTTTCCAGATCCCTCCAAATTAGCATATGTAACTGCATAATGGCACCAGAAAACCTTTTCCAAAATGAAAATTTGTAAATAAAAGTTCCCAAAATGAACCTTTATGAAATAAATGATAGTTATTATATTCATTTTATAAATAAAAAAAGTACAGGAAAATCACCATGTATTTGTTCATAACAGTTGCAAGCATTCACTCTCAGGCACACTTTGAGATCCAAATGAATTTTTATAGAATTTAATGAAAGAGTTATCTGGAAACCTTTTAAAAAATTAACAAATAGTGGCTTGCTTATCTACTTTTTTTAATTTTAGAATTAGAAAACATATGTATTTACTGATGAGAAACAATGTACCAGGCAATATTCTGGTGACTTTATATACTTAATTTAAACCTTCACAACAACTCTGTGAGTTATATATTATTATTCCTTTTATTTCACATGAGTAAAAATAAGATAGATGTTAATGATTTGCCAAGATCTAACAGCTACCAGAGGCAGTTCTGGAATTTCAACCTAATTATTTAAAACAAACCTATTTTCTTTCCTCTAAAAATGATGTCCTTTTTATTTTTACCAAATTCCGCTTTTTAACTTTACACCACATGTTGTAATCATACATCCACTGTTTGTACAAGGGCAGAGGATCATATGTATCAACAAATGTTAGCTGTTTTTCTCCTTTGCTCTAAGTTCCTACTCACACTTGTGTATCAGTGGGAAATATTTTCTAGAGGTGAAAAAAAAGGCAACAGGAAAGGCTTTAGAGCCCACATATAACAGAAAAACAAACAAAAACCTCAAAAACACACACACCCAAAGCAAAAATCTGCACACATTTTGATATTTCTGTTCTCTAAACTACCTGTTTTTCACACTGTCTTCTCATAACATCCTTGTCTTGAACCTTTTCTCCACCACTTTCTCCTCTCAAAGCCCTACCTCCTTTCTTGCTATCTTGTTACCTCCATCCTTGCTACTATGTGCTCTCTTCGTTCAATGTTTACTAAGGGTTTTCTAATTTTCCCTTTCCTTTTGTAGTTACCTTTATTTATATTTAACATAAGTACATGTCCTAAAAGGTTTATCAAAAGTAATATCCTAATTAATTCAAGTAAAAATGATAGAAACTGTTAAGAGGATACACACTTCTCTATGTAATTATATTCATTAAAATTTAAAATTTCACTGTCAGTGCAAGTTAACATAAATAAGAAAAAAAAGAAATATAAACTCAAATGCTTTCAAGGCACTATTGCAAAACAAATATTCAAAATATACCTAAAAATTTGCACTTCATAGGTGCTAATACAAGTAGTTGTTAACAATGAAAAGTTTATACTAGAGAAAATAAGTTCTAAATAACCAGTTTTTAATATTTATGTGATATAATAAATTATCAATTATATTCATTAATAATTATAAGTACATGTACACTGAGTCAACTGCTATAATATAATTGAGTGTAAAATAGAGATAATTGAAAATTATAGATGTACTAGAGGCCTGATGCACAAAATTCATGAACTCAGGGGGTCCCTCAGCCTGGCCTGCGCCCTCTTGTAGGCCAGGAGCCCTCGGGGGATGTCCAACTGATGTCCGTCAGTCTGACATGCTTAGTGCTGCGGGAGAGGCTCCTGCCACTGCTGCTGTGCTCACCAGCCATAAGCCAGCCTTCTGGCTGAGTGGCGTTCCCCCTGTGGGAGCGCACTGACCACCAGGGGCAGCTCTTGCATTGAGCATCTGCCCCTGGTGGTCAGTGCGCATCATAGCAACCAATAATTCCACTATCAGGCCAAAACCAGCTCTCTGAGATCCCCCCAGGGGTCCTGGATTGTGAGAGGGCGCAGGACAGGCCAAGGGACCCCACTGGTACACAATTGGGGCCAGGAAGGAACATGGGAGGTTGGCCACCTGGGGAGGGACCACGGGAGGGCTCCAGGGCATATCCGGCCTGTCTTGCTCATCCCAATCGGCTGAACCCCAGCAGTAAGCTAATCTACCGGTCAGAGCATCTGCCCCCTGATGGTCAGGGCACTTTCTAATGAGCAGTTGAGCAGCCTTAGCATATAATTAGCATATTACGCATTGATTGGTTGAATGGATGACCAGACGACCAAATGCTTAGCATATAAGGCTTTTATTATACAGGATAATATGAAAGAATGATAAAAAGAAATTATCAATTTGCTAAAGGATTTTCTTAACCTTTTGCACTCGGATGTCTAGTGTGACTTGACACGGTTAGCATTAGAATAAAGGAATCGAGAAAAAAGCAAGCGAGTGCAAAGGGTTAAATCACTTGAGTGTTTTACATTCACACAAATTTTAAGGAAGGATATCAAAGTGCCAGGTAGCAGTTTTGATAATCATCATAGTGTTTTATTTTATATGTAACTAGAGGCCCAATGCACAAAATTCATGCAAGAGTAGGCCTTCACAGCCATGGTGGCTGCCCCAATTCATCCCTTATAGCCACAGTGACTGCCTCGATCCTGCAGCTGCAGCCCCAGCTTCATCTGGAAGGTCTTCCAGAAGGACGTCAGGACAGCTGTTTGGTCAATTTGAATATTATGCTTTTATTATTATAGACTAGAGGCCCCATGCACGAAATTCGTGCATGGGGGATTGGTCCCTCAGCCTGGCTGCACCCTCTCACTATCTGGGACCCCTTGGGGCATGTCTGACTGCTGGCTTAGGCCCGATCCCATAGGCCTGCCTATCTGATCACCTCTAACCACTCTACCTGCCTGCCTGATCACCCATAACTGCCTCTACCTTGGCCCTCACTGTGGCAGCTTCATCCAGAATGATGTCCAGAAGGTTGTTTGGCTGTCCAGTCTAATTAGTATATTATGTTTTTATTATTATAGACTAGTGGCCTGGTACACAAAATTCGTGCATGGGGGTGTGTGTCTCTCAGCCTGGCCTACACCCTCTCCAATCTGGGACCCCTTGGGGAATGTCCAACTGCCCATTTAGGCCCTGTCCCAGGATCGGGCCTAAACGGGCAGTCAGACATCTTTCTCACAATCCAAGACTGCTGGCTCTCAACCGCTTGCCTACCTGCCTGCCTGATCACCCCCTAACCACTCCCCTGCCAGCCTGATCAATGCCTAACTGCTCCCCTGCTGGTCTGATTGCCCCTAACTTCCCTCTCTTGCAGGCCTGGTCACTCCGAACTGCCCTCCCCTGCCAGCCTGGTCACCCCTAACTGTCCTTCCCTGCTAGCCTTGTCGCCCCCAACTGTCCTTCCCTGAAGGCCTGGTCACCCCCAACTGCCCTCCCCTGCTGGCCCGGTCACCCCTAACTGCCTTCCTTTGCCGGCCTGATTCCCCAAACTGCCCTCCCTTGCAGGCCTTGTCCCTCCCAACTGCCCTCCCCTGCTGGCCTGATCGACCACAACTGCCCTCTCCTGCTGGCCATCTTGTGGCAGCCATCTTGTGTCCACGTGGGGGCGGCCATCTTATGTGTTGGAGTGATGGTCAATTTGCATATTACTTCTTTATTATATAGGATGATAATGACAAAGTAGAGTGATATTGTATTTCACAACTGGAAGTGTTTCACAAGTATGCTATAGCATTGTTCTTCATAACTGTGTATGTGCCTGTGTGTGTGTGTGTGTGTGTGTGTGTGTGTCTGTGTGTATGTAAATGGACTTAGGGGAGCATTCGTTTATTATTTTAAAAATACATAAATTTGGTTAAAAAATATAAAAGCAAATTTCCCAAGCAATTTTACTCCATGAATTTGAAAACTGAGTTATTTAAAATATATACATAGCATTTTCCTTGGGTTATAAAGTGATAGATGGATCATTTTAGAATTATTCCCTGAATTATGATAACTTTTTAAGTGAGTGAAGATATGGAACATCCAAACAGTTGTGTCCAAATAATTTTTGAGGGGGTTGGGAAATCTAAAACTTATTTTAAGGAGAGTATAATAATAATTTAAAAAACAAACAAAAACAGGCATTGGAATCTGGACAAATACTTGGGAGACCTTTGAATTTGTTATGGTAACTTAGAAAAAAAAGCAGAGTTACAAGAAAAGCCCTTATAAAATATGTTGTTAAGAAGTTATTGAAGAAATTAAAGTGGTTAGCATTGGGAATCATTGAATTAGCTCGCTATATTCCAGAATTTCTGGGACAGTAAGCTTATTATAGCCCAAGGGCCAGCTGTAAAATATTTTATGAAAATACTATGCTTGTAATAATTAGTAATGTTTTATCTAGAAATATCTTTTAAAACTAAAACAGAAATAATTCAGCTATATTGCTCTAAAAAACCTATACACAAAAATTAGGCAATTTAGCTTGTATGGCATTCTATACCTTTTGATCTTAGGAGATATAGTTATATAAGCATTCTCTTAGTTAAGACTAAAATGCCATTAACCAAGAATAATAATAAAGATAAAAGCATTACATTCTAATATGCAGGAGACCTATGAGACCTCCAATATACAGATAGCTAATGCCAGTTTGCCTTAATAACTTTTTAATTGTGTGTTAATTATTTATTCATTAAATTGTTTACTCTACTACTTCATCTAGAGTCTCTAGTGGCTCTGGATGAAGGAATTCAAACCCCCAGTTGCTTGTAAACAACCAAGCAGATATTTTTATTGCCCTAAAATTCATTGTGATGGAAAAACATGCAAGAATAGGCATTCAGACTAAATGAACATACACTTACCTCCTGAATCAGAAATCTCAACACTTAAACATTAGTTCTAAAGTAATTAAATTATTTTTACTATTTTTTTACTCAAAACTAAAATATATAAATTTATGGTAAATGAATATCATGGAAGAGTGGGGCATATTTATATTCAGCATTTTCTATGAATTGGGCCATAAGTAAACAACAATGCACAACTTTTCTTTTCTTACAATTTCTAGTTATGGACAATGATATGGAATAACATGATATTGTCTCTATTCTTGATGAGATCATGATCTAGTGGAAGATGCAGTTATGAAAACAAAGTATAAAATATTATGGGATAAGTATAAAATACTGTGGAGTTACAAAAGAGGAGGCATAGATTTTGGGGTTAATGTTTAAACTGGTCCTTGAAGGATGACTAGGATTTAGCCTGGCTGAGCAAGGTATTCCCACAAAACTGTGCAGAGGCATTAGAAGATGTCTGAGGAACAGATTGCTTGCTTGCTTGATTGATTAAGGTATTACATATGTGTCCTTATCCCCCTATTGCCGCCCCCCACCCCTCTCACATTCATGCCTTCACCTCCCCTAGGGTCTGCGTCCATTGGTTATGCTTAAATGCCTGCATACTAGTCCTTTGGTGGATCTCTTCCCCTTACCCCCACCCTCCCCCTACTTTCCTTCTGAGGTTTGAGCATCTGATTGATGCTTCTCTGTCTCTGGATCTGTTTTGGTTCAAAAGTTTATGTTGTTTATTGTAAGCCACAAATGAGTGAGATCATGTGATATTTGTCTTTCTCTGACTGGCTTATTTCGCTTAGCATAATGCTCTCCAGCTCCATCCATGATGTTTCAAATGGTAGGAGTTCCTTCCTTTTTATAGCAGCGTAATATTCCATCGTGTAGATGTACCACAGTTTTTTAATCTACTCATCTACTGATGTGCACTTAGGCTGTTTCCAAATCTTAGCTATTGTAAATTGTGCTGGTATGAACATAGGGGTGCATATATTCTTTCTGATTGGTGTTTCTGGTTTCTTGGGATATAGTCCTAGAAGTGGGATTACTGGGTCAAATGTGAGTTCCATTTTTAATGTTTTGAGGAAACGCCATACTGTTTTTCATGGTGGCTGCACCAGTCTGCATTCCCACCAGCAGTGCAAGAGAGTTCCTTTTTCTCCACATCCTTGCCAGCACTTGTCATTTGTTGATTTGTTGATGATAGCCATTCTGACTGGTGTGTGATGATACCTCATTGTTGTTTTGATTTGCATTTCTTGGATGATTAGTGATTTTGAGCATGTTTTCATATGTCTCTCAGCCTTCTGTAGGTCCTAACTTAGTTTGTTATTGTCTGTTAGAAAAATATTCCCTAGGGTATTACATGGCTATGAAGAGTTAAGCCTGTATTTTTAAAAATAGTCAATAATATTGTGATAACCTTAGACAATGATAGCTGATTACTAGAATTAGTGGGGTAATCACATTGTAAGGCCAAAAAATGTTAACTTGCTATATTGTACACTTGAAATTAATATAACTAATATAAGGTTGTATACAAGCTATGCATGAAAATAAATAAATAATACATCAACAATAAATAATTACTGTTGCACTCTATTTAATGTTTTACATGCTAAACATATAGCATATTAAATTTTCAGAATTCTATCTCATGAATGCTATTGAAAAATTTTACTGGGATATCATCACAGCTAATATGACAACATACTTGTATTAATAGGATTTTAGTAAATTAGTCTATTAAGGAGATGTGTTACCTTTCCCATAGTAAACAAACTGTATTCACTACAAAGAACCAATATCAATTCTCTCTTAAAGTTTTGAATAGATTTTTAAGAAATTATTTTGTTTTTAACAGAATCCAGTTTCTCTAGGTTTCTGAAGCAAAATTTGGGTGCCAAACTCTTACATTTTGATTTAATTTGTCTAACCCTGGAATCTGAATAGTAGATAAACATCTTAGTCAGTCATGGTTCTGTTCCAGGTGTTCTTTGGATCAAACTTGATCATTGTTTCCTTCCCACACAAATATTTTGATGTAAAATCATTTATCTAGACATGGGGAAGAGAAGGGTTTGCTTGTAAATAATGGTTTATAAATAGTTGCTTTTCAAAGGTTCTTTACCCTTCTCAACATTTACCTAATTTTTAAAAATATGTTTTTATTGATTTCAGAGAGGAAGGTAGAGGGAGAGAGAGTTAGAAATATCAATAATGAGAGAGAATCATTGAGGGACTACCTCCTGCACCCTCCACACTGGGGATGGAGCCTGTAACCCAGGTATGTGCCCTGACTGGGAACCAAACTGTGAGCTCCTGGTTCATAGGTTGATGCTCAACCAGTGAGCCATGCCAGCCAGGCAACATTCACCTAAATTTATAAAGAATTATTTTGTAACCTTGTCAAAAATTGTTTGCTTGCAGATTACAAATCATTTAACTGATAATGAACCTAACCCAAGTTAATTCTTCAGAAAGCACCTATGTTACTCTTTTAAAGCTTTATCACCTGAGAAAATAATGCATTCTTGGAATAAATGCTGATTTATCCTATCTAATAAAAGAGTAATATGCAAATTGACTGTACCTCTGCTACACCCATAAGCCACGCCCTCCAGCCAATCAGGAGCAAGTATTCAAATTAACCCAACCAAGATGGCTGCGGCCACAGAATGAGCAGGAGGCTTGGGTTTCTCTGGCAATGGAGGAAGCCAAGCTTTCCGCACACCCTGGCCGGCCCTGGACTCCACTCAAGGCTACAAAGTTTCAAGTATAGAAGATAAATAAATCCCAAGAAAAATGGTGGCAGCCACGGAGCTGGAGAGAACAGGAGGCTTGAGTTGCCCCCGGCGATGGAGGAAGCCAAGCTTCCCACCTGCTATGGCCAGACCTGGCCTCTGCTCAAGTCTACAAAGTTTCAATTATAGAAGATAAATAAATCCCAACAAAAATGGCTTTGGTCACAGAGTGAACAGAAGGCTTGGGTTTCCCTGGTGATGGAGGAAGCCAAGCTTTCCACCTGCCCTGGCCTCCCCTCAAGGCTACAAAGTTTCAATTATAGAAGATAAATAAATCCCAGATACCAGGGCCTCCGCTTGGGTCGCCAGGGGGCGTGGCTGGCCTGCAAACCACCACAGGCCCCTCTCCCAGGCTGCCTCATGGCCCAAGGGAACCCCCACCCTGATCTGGGACACCCTTCAGGGCAAACCATCTGGCCCCCACCCATGCAATAGGCTTCTATCCTATCTAATAAAAGGGTAATATGCAAATTGACCGTCACTCCAACACACAAGATGGCTGCCCCCATGTGGATACAAGATGGCCACCACAAGATGGCCAGCAGGGGAGAGCAGTTGGGAGGGACTAGGCCTGCAAGGGAGGGCATTTGTGGGCAATCAGGTCAGCAGGGGAGGGCAGTTGGGAGGGACCAGTCTTGCAAGGGTGGGCAGTTGGGAGCGATCAAGACTGCAGGGGATGGCAGTTAGGGGTGACCAGGCTGGCAGAGGAGGGAAGTTGGGGGTGACTGGGCCTGCAAGGAATGCAGTTGGGGGCGATCAAGCTTGCAGGGGAAGGCAATTAGGGGTGACCAGGCCAGCAGGGGAGGGCAGTGAGGGGTGACCAGGCCTGCAGGGGAGGGCAGTTAGGGGCAAACAGGCTGGCAGGGTAGCTGTCAGGCATCAATCAGGATGGCAGGGGAGTGGTTAGGGGTGATCAGGCTGGCAGGCAGAAGTGGTTAGGGGCAATCAGGCAGGCTAGCAGTTGGGAGCCAGCACTCCTGGATTGTGAGAAGGATGTCCTGGTAGGATTGGGCTTAAACGGGCAGTTGGACATCCCTCGAGGGCTCCCAGATTGGAGAGGGTGCAGGCTGGGCTGAGGGACACAACTCCCTGTGCACGAATTTCGTGCACTGGGCCTCTAATGTTACATAATATGAATATTGAAAAGAACTAGCCACAGATGAAAGGAAAAATATGGGATGATCTGTCTGTGATATAATATTATTCAAATATTTACCCTTCAATGAAAGCCCTTAAAACTATTAGGGAAAATATGTTTTAGTTGTGTTCACATTTATAAAATCTAGTAACATGATAGTCATTACTGATCACTTATCCTGATTCACACTTATATGTGTCAATGTGGAAGTTCAACTTCTCAGCATTCACAAAAATTCATTAAAAAATTATTCTCATGAAGCCCTATAACATTATAGTTCCACTTCTGTTTATATTGACAAATGCTCCCACCTAAATCTACAAATATGATAAATGATCCATATAATTACAGTTAATCCCAGACTCTTACAGAAACTAAAAAGGTACTCATCTATAAAGGGTTCTATTTATAAATAAACATATTAAGTATTGATTTGAAAATCAATATGTGAAAGCTCAAATAGATATAAATAATAAATATAAATTAATTATGGTTATTTAATTTACCAAAAATTAATAGTAGGATTATGTAAAATAACACATTGTCCTAACATAGTAGTTCTCACATGTAGCTTGTATCTGAATCACCTGTAGGGCTTGTTAAAACACAAATCTTGTGTTCTATCTTCAGAGTTTCTGATTCCTTAGCTCTTGTGTGGGAGCCAAGAAAATGCACTTCTAAAAATCTTCCAGAAAATGCTGATGCTAATAGTTCAGTAACTTCATTTTGAGAACCATTATTTTAAAATATTTAAATTGTGATTCCATTGTCTATACTTGCATTACATACTTTACACAGAATATTAGCAATAAAGGGACTTTACAGATAACTTGGCATGGTATTCAAGACCCTACCCTCTACTTTAGAGATAAGAAAACCTAGGGTATTAAGTAACTCTTTGAGTGCATAACTCAGGGCACCTCACACTGAAAATGATTTTAAGATTTATGAGAACATTCGTGGCTTTATGTGTTTAAGAAGGGGGCAAGATTTGGTAGAAAATATGAGAGATATTTTGTGAGGAAAAAAAAAAGATGCAATGGACTTAAAGTGACCACAGAATATTAAAAAAAAGTGCATTCTAAATTAACAACTAAAAGAAATATCATTTGAAGCAGACTCCAATTCCAGCTTTTATATGTCAAGAGATTAGAAGTAGTCGCTTAGTCGCTTCTGTCCTTTTAACAAGATAAAAGCTGAACAAACTGAAAATTAATGACCTGACTTGATCCATTAGAGATCTGAGGTCACAGTGCAAACCACTCAGGAATCTGGAGAGACAGGCTAATACATAAAATCACAGCCAAGTTCAGCTGTGATTGGACCAAAAGCCACAGGAGTCATGTACTAATAGGAACACTTCAGTGATGAAGATTGTGGACTAGCATGGATGTAAGAATCTTCTCGAAGCCCGAATCTTATGAGGCCCCTACACTTTCATGGGTTTATTTCCAGGAAGCCCACCAAGTTCTCAAGGTAAACAGCCAAGAAAAAACAGAGGCAGAAGTATGAAAATAGTTAACATCATTAAATAACCTAGGTATGTTTTCTGTAACAAAGGCCTAGTCTCCATTGTAAAAAGTTTTCTAAGAGCTTTATCTCACATAAACGAAAGGGCACTTATGTAAACAAATTCAAACAAATGGTGGCAGAATGGAGCTTGAGAGAGCAGGCCAGGGTTGCCGCCGGCAACAGGGGAAGCAAAGCTTCCGCACACCCTGGCCGGGCCCACCTGCTTAAGGCAACAAAGTTTCAATTATAACCCCAACTTAAATGGGCTGCCGGCCTCGGAGGGAGCCCCAGGCTTGGCTCCGCTCCAGGCTACAAAGTTTCAATTATAGAAGGAAAATAAATTCCAGATACCAGGGCCTCCATTTGGGTTGCCAGGGGGCGTGGCCAGCCTGCAAACCACCAAGGCCCCTCGCTCAGGCCGCCCCACACCCCAAGGGAACCCCCACCTGATCCGGGATGCCCTTCAGGGCAAATCAGCTGGCCCCCACCCATGCACCAGCCTCTATCCTATCTAATAAAAGAGTAATATGCAGATTGATCACTGCAACACACAATATAGCTGCCCCCATATGGTCAAAGATCCTGCCCCCATGTGGGCATAATGACAAAGCAATCCTTGGGAAAGATACAGTCAGAGAAGCTCTCAGAGCTGGTGGGCATGCAAATAGCCCAGCCACTGTGGAAAACAGTTTGGTGATTTCTTACAAAACCAGCAAAGTCTAACCAAACAGTCTTGTAATCACGTTCCTTGGTATTCACTAAAGCATTGGAAAATGTATGTCCATACAAAACTTGCACAAGAATGTTTGTAGAAGCTTTAGTCTTTAAACACCAATAATTAAAAGCAACCAGGATGTCCTTGGATAAGAGAATGAAAAAACAGTGCAGTACAGCCACCGATCAGTGATGTAAAATATGGTCTGTCAAGCCATGAAGAGACATAGAAGTACCTAAATACAAATTTTAAAGTTTAAAAGCCAGTCAAAAATGTCTCCATGTGACAGGCACCTCACACAGACAACAGAGAGGTGCTCGTGGATGGCCCCCTGAGTCAGAGCGAGAGGGCTGTCACCACTTCCAATTTTGTCATCCGCCTGTGAATGAATTCAAATGGGTGACACCAGAGGATTGTGTGGTGATAAAGCCAATTTATTGAGAAAGCAATTTGTTAAAAATGTAAAACATACAAACGTATAAAAGAAGCAAGCCAAGCAAATCTATACATCTGCCTTATGAAGCACAGGTGGGCTCTCAGCTAATCTGAAGAGCAAGCGGGGTTGGGGGTCCTGCCTTATATACTTTTCTGTCTATAGATTTTTAAATTCATCTGCCAAATACTTTGGTACAGATGAATGCTCAATGTCCCCCTTTTGCTTTGTTGTGGCTTTCCCAGAATTTATGGGAAGCACCTGACCATTTTATCTTGCCAAGCCCCGAGACTGCTAGGTTTTCTGTTTAGGAGGTGGGATGCGATAAGACTGCACTCTTCCTTCCCCTTCCTTCCTCCTCTCTGTCTGCTGACTTTGAAGAAACATTAACCATTTGTTCTCAAGTATCCTTGGTTTGGGGAGGATAATGGCTGTAAGCAGTTCAAACTGCTTGGTCTTGTTTAATTTTCTTGTCTCAGTTTCCCTATTCCACCTGCCTTGGAATTTTTCTAGCTTCCCACTATCCTGAACATACATATTACATGACTCCATTTATATGGCATCTCAAAAAGGCAAAGAATCTATAATAATAAAAAGGCTAATATGCTAATTAGACCAGACATCCTTCCAGATGTCCTCCCGGATGACCTTCCTGGACAAAGCCAGGGCTGCAAGGGAAGCCCAGGTCCTGGGTGCCTGCTGGTGGCTGGAGGGAAGCCCGGGTCTCGGGTGCCAGAGGGAAACCGGTGCCAGCAGCCGGGGGAAGAAAAGCCTACTCTTGCATGAATTTTGTGCATCAGGCCTCTAGTAGAGTCAATAAAAATTTGTGATTATTGGAGGCTCTGGAGAAGGTGGGTAGGATGAATAGGTGAAGCACAGAGGATTTTTAGGTGGAGAATCTCTTCTGTATACAATTTAGTAGATAATGACAATACACATTTGCCCAAATCCACAAAATATTACATGATATGCCTTAAGGTATGAAAATTTAAAAAGATATATTTTAGGAGGTGAGAGATCACAGGATGAAATGCAAATGTGACAAAACCGTCTAACCCTATTAGAAAGTCATGAAGCAATCTCACCAAAGAGATTAAGAGAAAAGATTCAGCCCTAGAGAAACTCTGAAAATGAGTGTAATCTGTGGTACTAAAAGCAAAAGATCTGCAGGTAAGCATTATCCTGTAGTTTGAAAAGGCTGTTTTGAAACGAAGAAAAGATAGAGAGAACTCATTGACATGGACAACAATGTGGTGATTGTGGGAGTGAGGGAGTGGAAGAGGGCATAGAAGAAATAAATGGTGACAGAAAAAAGAAAAAAAGAAAAGGCTGTTTTGTGGGGTATATAGGTTAGCAATTCTGTCATTGCTATACTATAGACTGGAAATAAACAACTTAGTAAAGGGATGGCAGATGGTGGGAGCCAGGTTTCTCACAGTTTGATTGAGAGTTTGCAGATAAGCAAGAGAGGAGGCTGGAAGGGATTAGAGTTGAAGACAGTATGATTTCACAGTTAGCTTAACATAGCTATAGATATTTACATATAAAATATTTATAGACACATGCACAGTATGTTCTCACTTAATGTTGGTAGGTTCTGTGACTTTATGTGAAATGATGTATAACAAATCCAATTTTACCATAGGCTAATTGGTATAACAAGAGTGTAAGTTTCTGGCATCTCATCATCATTATAATGAAAGTACATGAACAAAAGAATGTTATTCAACTACTTTCTGCATATATATGCAGATTAGTATAAGTAGTTATATTTCCTTGCTGTGACAGCTAAGAGTCTGGAAATAAGAATATTCCAGTAGCAGTGTGCACACCAATGCACGTCTCTTGGTTTCTAATGCTATTGTCCAATAAAAGGAACCAGAGCTTCTTGGAGAAATGCCTGATCCTAGAACTGAGGCACAAACAATGCAAGATGAACCGGGACCATCTGGAATTGCCAGAAATTAAGGAAAAGCTCAATAAGAAAGAAATACCTATACTTATGGAATGGAAAATAAAAGCCAATTGGAGCTCCCAGAGGCCAACACTAGAATAGCTTAATCAATAAAATAAAGTAATATTGGATTATAACCCAAAGTATTAGGTAAGTGCCTATAAATTTATAATGATGTAAATTAATAAATTTATAAATAAATAACTGGATGAGAAGAGACAGCTATATCTTGCAGAATAATTCCATAGGATTTATGTAGATAGTTCACTCTCAGTAAGGGGGTGGACATATCCCCACTCTTTAAGTGTGACCTATGCGTGGTAACTTTCTTTCAAAGAGTACAGAATAAAAACATAAACGGGGGGGATGGATAATTTTGCAGTGAAGAAACCTGAAAAATATTATCTCAACCACATGATCAAGGGCAATATCATTAGTAATAAATCATGTTGATAGAATGTACTCTTGATGTGATGCAATAAAAATGACACCTTACCACTGTGGTCTTCCTCTCAGTAAGTCAAAACATCAGACAAACTCCAATCGAAGGCATTCTGCAAAATCCTACACAATCAAATGAAGAAATGGGGAAGTCTGCAAAACTGTCACAGACAAGAAATGTCTAAGAAGATATGACAGGTAAATATAACATGATAGTTTGGAACAAAAAGAGACCTTACTTAAAAACTAAGGAAATCTAAATAAATATGTAGTAGTAGCATATAAATGTTGGTGTATTAATTGTAACAAACATACCAGACAAATTCAAAGTGTTAATACAGGCGACTCAGTGAGGGGGTATATGAGAGTTCTTCCTGCTGTCTTTGCGTTTTTTTTTCTGTCATTTTGAAACTCTTATAAAAACAAAATCCATTTAAGACTTTTTGAAGGCTTTATTAAATTGTTACATTTTATATTATACTAGAGGCCCGGTGCACGAAATTCGTGCAGGGGGGGGGGTGTTCCTCAGCCCTGCCTGCACCCTCACCAATCTGGGACCCCTCGAGGGATGTTTGACAGCAGTGAGACATCCCTCTCCCAATCCAGGACTGCTGGCTCCCAACTGCTCAACTGCCTGCCTTCCTGATTGCCCCTAACTGCTTCTGCCTGCCAGCCTGATCACCCCCTAACCACTGCCCTGCCAGCCTGATTGATGCCTAACTGCTCCCCTGCAAACCTGATAGCCCCAACTGCCCTCCCCTGCAGGCCTGGTCACCCCTAACTGCCCTCCTCTGCAGGCCTGGTCCCTCCCAATTGCTCTCCCCTGAAGGCTTGGGTTGCCCCCAACTGCCCTTCCCTGCAGGCCCTATTAACCCCAACTTCCCTCCTCTGCTGGTCTGGTCACCCCTAACTGCCCTCCTCTGCAGGCTTGATTGCCCCCAACTGCCCTCCCTTGCAGTCTTGGTCTCTCCCAACTGCCCTCCCCTGCTGGCCTGATCGCCCACAACTGCCCTCCATTGCAGGCCTGGTACCTCCCAGCTGCCCTCCCATGCTGGCCATCTTGTGGTGGCCATCTTGTGTCCACATGGGGGCAGCCATCTTTGACCACATGGGGGCAGCCATCTTGTGAGTTAGAGTGACTGTCAATTTGCATATTACTCTTTTATTAGATAGGATTGAGGCCTGGTGTACAGGTGGGGGCCGGCTGGTTTTCCCTGAAGGGTGTTCCAGATCAGGGTGGGGGTTCCCTTGGGGTGTGGGACGGCCTGGGCAAGGGGCCTGTGGTGGTTTGCAGGCCGGCCACACCCCCTGGCAACCCAAGTGGAGGCCCTGGTATCTGGGATTTATTTATCTTCTATAATTGAAACTTTGTAGCCTTGAGCGGAGGCCAGGGCAGGCCAGGAAGCTTGGCTTCTTCCATCGCCAGGGAAACCAAGCCTCCTGCTCACTCAGTGGCTGCAGCTATTTTTGTTGGGATTTATTTATCTTCTATAATTTAATCTTTGTAGCCTTGAGCGGAGGCCAAGGCAGGCCAGAGCGGGCGGGAAGCTTGGCTTCCTCCATTGCCGGGGAAACCCAAGCCTCCTTCTTGCTCCATGGCCACAGCCATCTTGGTTGGATTAATTTGCTTACTCGCTCCTGATTGGCTGGTGGGCGTGGCTGGTGGGCGTAGCCGAGGTACGGTCAATTTGCATGTTTCTCTCTTATTAGTGTAGATACATTATATATATTATTTGTAAAGTCTTAGCATTCATGCCAAGGTTAAAACAAAATCAAAATCTTGCTATTTCCCTAGATACCTGCCATAAATGATGGCAAAACCTACACTCAGATTCTTGAATTTATCTTTAAATTCTGTGCTCAGGAATGAATGGTTAATAGTTTTGCATTGTGTGTCTGTGCTTTGAATTTTTTTTTCTTTCATACCCAAGTCCTCTACCCCTTTAGAAGCTAAATTTTGCCATTTTAATATGATGGATATTTTTCTATGCTACTCTACCCAGTATCCAACAGTATTACATTGGGGAAAGAAAGAGATAAGTGTCCTATTCAGTTGAAATAGATTTGTTTCACAGATCATCCAAATTACATTATATTTTTAACATATACTGTAAAATGAATCTGAATCTGTTTCAATTGCTTCATTTTAGTGATAGCGAGACTTTTGAATAAGATTTTTTTGTCCCACATGAAAAGTCTGAGGAACAAAAAACAACACCTTTTAGTGTCAACTATACACATGTTTTCTCTGATTTTACTGAAAATTTTATTTAGCTAGGCAGCTCTGTAATTATTTCCCAGGAACAAATTGTGGTATCCACAAGAAAAACTTCTGTATAATGACCTGTAGTCCATCCTTTTATAAAGAAGTAAACCTACACATTTTAAGAGTAAGTATATGTGCTGCAATCATTCAAATGATTGAATGATTACATATTATAGTATCTTAATTATACCAATAGTATAGATATATTTTATTAGACCAAGTAGTTAAAAATAGTCTGAACAGAGACAATAAATAAATAGAATAACTTCATTTTCTTTTAAGTTGGTTAAGATTTTTTAAAAGAAAGCTAATGCAAAGGCTTTCAAATTTAATTCAAGGACATATTCATCTAATAAAATTGTTAAAATGCCTAAAGAGAGGGTTGAAAAGGAGTAGAGGAGATGAAGAAGGAATGTCCTTTGTCCATGTAGCTACACCCTCTATCCTTCCCATCATGGAATCTTGGGGAATCTCAGATCATGAACTGAAAATTAACACAGATCCAGTGACTTTATCTATAGGCTTTAAAGGGATCTTTCGAAGAAAAGGGAAAGTCTTAAGGGAAGGAGAAATTATAAGATATTGGTTGACTTATTGAAGGTCTTAACATGAATGATAAATATTCAAGAATATTCGGAGAGAATAGACACCTTGGTTTCTTTTTTTTAAAAATACATTTTATTGATTTTTTTCTTTTTTTTTTTTTTTTACAGAGAGGAAAGGAGAAGGATAGAGAGTTAGAAACATCGATGAGAGAGAAACATTGATCAGCTGCCTTCAGCACACCCCCTACTGAGGATGTGCCCGCAACCAAGGTACATGCCCTTGACCAGAATCAAACCTGGGACCCTTCAGTCTGCAGGCTGACGCTATATTCACTGAGCCAAACCAGTTAGGGCGAGACCTTGGTTTTATAACTGCTTCTTTCTTCCACTACACTACACATCTTCTTACATAATCATGATTAAGAGAGGAAACACTGAAAGTATATCTAAAATATATGACTCAAGCCCTAGCTGGTTTCGCTCAGTGGATAGAGCATCAGCCTGGGGACTGAAGGGTCCTGGGTTTGATTACAGTCAAGGGCACATGCCTGTGTTGAGGGCTCGGTCCCCAGTGGGAGGCATGCAGGGGGCAGCCAATTGGTGATTCTCTCTTATCATTGATGTTTCTGTCTCTCTCTCCCTGTCCCTTCCTCTCTAAAATCAATAAAAATACATTTAAGAAGTAATAAAAAATAAAATACATGACTCAATTTAAATAAATTGGATTGTATACATAAATTTGGTAAAACAGTTTTTTAAAATCAAAACCTCAAATTATTCAATTACCTATTCTTAAACTTTCTAAACCTCAGCTAATATCACACACAATGCCCTTGTTATTTTGGCAAAACTCAGTGCTATAAGTTAACATTGTTCTTAAATCAATGACTTTTACATTTCAGTAAATTTATTTTTAAAGAAACGTACTCAATACCAATTATCATTAACAGAAGTTAATTGTTAAAATAAAATTATTGGAATCAAGAAAATTATCTAGAAACTGTTATATGCTAAAAGCTCTTGCTTTGTTAAATGTATTTTTAGAAATAGATATATTTTAATATGTTTTTATTGACTTCAGAGAGAGGAAGGGGGAGGGAGAGAAACATCTATATGAGAGAAAAACATTGATTGGCTACCTCAACCTAGATATGTGCCTTGACCTTGAATCAAGCCTATGACCTTTCAGTGCACCAGATGACACTCAAAGAGCAGAGCCACACTGGTTAGACCTGAATTAAAAATATTTTAATGTAGCTTAGAACCAAACTCAGATTTCTTTTTGGAAGATTTGGGGGGGGGGGGAGGGGTTGTAGAGAGTGATCTTTCTAAGGCCTAGTTTCTTTCCCAAACTTCCATTTCTCCACTTCTTCCAACACATAAAACACTCTAGTCACATTCTATTCCCTGCAAACATGTAGCTTCACTTTGACTTCTTCCAGGAAGTATGACAATATTTCCTTCTGTCTGAAGCTTTTTCTCCACTCCCGACAGAAGGGTCACCTCCTTCTAAGAATGCTTCTTGTAGGCTCTATTTGGCTGCATTAAAAAGGTATAATCTTGTATTATTTTCTATTCTCTCTCTCTCTCTCTCTTTCGTCTCTCTCTCTCATTAAAATATATTATATACAATGGTATCACTATATCTTACTTTTTTAAAATATCAAAAGAACAAAAGAGCAAAATAGTATCAGATTATGGCATCAAATTAGTTTTATAAAATTTATTTATTCTCTGGTTTTAAAGAAATCTAATAGTATGATTTTCAAAATTATCTCTATCCTATGTAAATATTGTTTTTAGTTTTGAAAACAGCATCTTAATATATGTATAAAAATCTGCAACATCTTTTATATAATGTGACTATATGTATACCAGCATTTACCTCAAAACATGCAGTGAACATTTTTTCTTTATCATTAATTTTATACTTACTTATATTTTGATGAATGAATAAGTAAATAAATACTTTAAAAAATTATGATTCTGAACTTTCATATCTTTATGAATTAAAAGAAATCATTGGTCCAGTGACAAATAAATTTAACCACTTTGTCAATAACTACTTTTATTGCTATGATAATGACTTTTAAACTTTTATTACTTCTGACCATGCTTAAACTGATGGTGTTGGACCTATAATCTTAGGTATTGAAAGGAATGAATTGACTAATAAGGGTTATTGGTGGCAAACAATAGAAAGCAGTTCTGAAATATTTAGCAGAAAACTAACAGAAAGGTTCTCAAGAAGTTCTGAGAACTCATGGAAAGGTTGGTGACTTACTCTGGGAAAATGGACCAAAACAAAGGAAATCTAGGTAGCAAGAATTGTAGGTAAGATCACACAACTGAAATTATGTGTTTAGGATCCCATTTTACTTATTATCACTATCACCAGATTCTTGCTGCCTCTGGACTCTCTCAATGCTGTTGTTACTGGAGAGGGACCAGCCCAGGGTGGGTCTGCCTCAGGCCCGCCTGTACTGTGTGGGCCCTTGACTTCATGTAGGAAAGATTTCACATAAGAGTCCAGGTGATTTTGATAGTATGTTTCTTGAAGCCAGGGTCAGTGAAACAAAGGGTGAATTTAGAGGAGAAGAAGCAACAGGAGAGAGCCTAGGCAGTGCTCTGCTTTGGTTCTCTAAAAATGTTATAGGAAAGAAATGAGCCAAGGTGGGGTTATTGTTAGCTCACTGGGAAGTCAGAGATAAAGGGGGCCTTGGGGATAGGATGGGGGTAAGCCCGGGTTGAGCTGCTGCTGCCCACTGTTCCCCTGGTTGCAAGTGTCGTGGGGACACTTAGAGTTCAGGAAGAAATTAAAAGCGTATGCCTGAGAAGGGACGTGGGCATGATCCAGAGCAGGGGTGCAGAATATCCAGCCTGTGGGATGTATGCGGCCCTTGAAATCATTTGGTCTGGCCCTTCCAAGGCATCAGAGGTGAGTTAATTAAATGTTTGATCAAATATAGCAGGCTAATTTTTAAGTTGATAGTATTGTATGGCCGACAAATGATATTATAAATATCCAAATGGCCCTTGGCAGAAAAAGTTTCCCCACCGCTGCTCTAGAGTGAGCCCACACTCTTTGTCCTGAGGGCATTTATTATTTCTTTCCCCCTGCAGGCAAGAATCTCAGGTGAGTGTTTCAGCAGAATATTCATTAGCTTTACAGGAATGTTTTTAATGTGCTGATGCATCAAAACGAGTGTATAGAGGAGTTTTGGATTATTCTTTGGTGTGCCTGACTGTTTTACTTTTGTCTTAGGTCTGTCTGGCTTCCATGGGGTTTTTGTTATTGTTCCCCTGAATTCATCTATCCATGGGTTTAGCTGGAACAAATGGCATTAATTGGGCTTTTGTTCTCTATTTCCCAGATCAAGGTGATTTAAGCTATGTTACCTCTGGTTAGGGAGGGGAGATATAATCCATTTGCTTTCAAATGTCCTGATTTGGGGAAGATAAGATCCTGTTTGGCTTTGTTTAATTTTCTTGTCTCAGTTTCCCTATTCCACTTGCCCAAGAATTTTCCTAGCTTTTTACTATCCTGCCACACTGCCACTGTGCATTATCTTTATTTTGACAGTATCTTTGTGTTAGCTCAACAGAATTTTATGTCCTGAGAGAGAACATCTGATTGGCCAAGCTTGAAAAACAAAGGGTAGTACTAGTATATTCATCTAATAATGGAATACAACTCAATAATAATAATAATAATAAAGTGTGAAAAAATGAATAAATACTAATGCACAAGAAGCATAGATGAAACTCAAAAATATTATTTAGGTAAAAAAAGTTAGACAGAGAATAATACACACCATATAATTTCTTTTCTATGAAATTTAAAAACAGGTAAAATATTCTCATAGCATGAGGATTCAAAGCAATGGTTTGCCTATGAGAGGTGAATATTGACTGGAAAGTCATGAAGAAACCTTGGCATAATGATCTAGTCTATATCTTAATTGTGGTGGTGGTGGTCATACATACTGGTAGTTTCTAGGAACAACAATAATAATGAGAAAAAACTGAGGTGTGTTCAATTTTTCATCTTTTTTTACACTTTATTATTATATCTTGAGAGGACATATTTGTAATACCAGGTGTTGAACCAGAAACTTATTGTAAAACATTGCTTAATTTCTTTAATTTTCAAAACCTTAACATAGTTCTGTTGGTCTCATTTTTTTAAATCAATTTATTGGGCTGACATTGGTTAATAAAATTATACAGGTTTCAGGTATATAATCCTACAATACATCATCTGTATATTGTATTGTGTTTACCACTCCAAATCAAGTGTTCTTCCATCACCATTAAGCAGCGATTGACAGAGGGAAGGGCATGGGAGGAAGATACAAGAAGGGAAAAGGATGGACCATTGCCATTTAAATGATCATTCACAATTATTCATCTATATGATATAGAAGAATTTAGGGATGTGGGTTTTGCTTCTGGCTATCTAGGATTGAACCCCAGCTCTGCTACTAAGTAACTGTGTAATCTTCATAGAATAACTTAACATCTTTTTAGATCAAGTTTTGTAAAGGGGCAATAGTAATAGTACCTACAGATACCATTGTAATAACCTGGTTATTAAATAATAGGAAAGGAATAACAGCAAGGCCAGATAATATACTAGTAATCATTCTATTTGTGCCAGGAATCTGTAGTTTAACATTATGCCCTAGCTGGTTTGGCTCAGTGGATAAAGCATCAGCTCACAGACTGAAAGGTCCCAGGTTCGATTCAGGTCAAGGGCATGTACCTTGGTTGCAGGTTTGATCCCTGACCCTAGTCAGGATGCATGTGGGAGGCAACAAATGGATGTGTTTCTCTCACATTGATGTTTCTCTCTCTCTATCTCTCCCCGTCCCGTTCACTCTCTATATAAAAATCAATGGAAAAAATATACTTGGGTAAAGATTAAGAAGAACAAAACAACAAAAAACAACAAACAAACAAACATTATCCAGGTTTGTTCCCTGTAGATAGATGGGGGAAGGGACTGGACAATAGGCGCATATTCAATAAGATCTGGGTGATGTGGGAAAGTGCTTGCATGTCAATCACACCTGGGATGGAGTCATTGGCTGGAGTCGGTGTGACTACTGCTGGGCACAAAATCTGAGGTAAAGAAACTCCTGTACAAAGGGAGTTCTCTCCCTTAGTCCTTTTACATTCCTGGGTCTCCTGCTGCTGGGGTGGGGGATTCTCCCCTGTGCATTTGCCTAAGTGGCTCACAGCCATGTGGGACCCACACAATTGACTGATCAACTGGAATTAGCCTAATCCTCGGACGGACGGACTCAGCACTACCATGGAATGGGAAATTTAGACACTGGTTTTGCTTCTAGCTCTGCTGAAGCCCCAGCTGAACATTTTCCAGGATCAGTTTAAGGGAATGGAACTTTGGAAATTGAGGCATATAACTACCTGTAAATAAATATTTCTACCACATCTCATTCTCCTGTGTGAGTCTTAGGAAATTCTTTTTCTTAAGATATCACAGGAACCTGCTCCCACTAGCAATTGAGAAATTCCAACTCTGCTATCCTCTGATAACACCACCTTTTGTAAGAAACTTAATATGTGGAACATGCTCAATGCATATTAGCTATTATTATTAGGAAATCATAAATTTCTAAAATGTCTTTGAATGCCCATCTGATGTTGACTGAAAAAATGGAATAATGATAATAAATGAATGGATTTATGGAGGATAACTCACTACAAATCTCTGCTAAAACATTTTATTTATTTATTTATTTATTTATTTATTTATTTAATTTAAATTCTTTATTGTTTAAAATATTACATAAGTCTCCTTTTTCCCCCACTGACCTCTCCCTGGCCACTCCCACCCCCCACAAAACTTTCTTTTTTTTTTAGACAGCCTAAGATAAAAGCTGATTTTAGAAGATCAACCAGTTGTACCTGGGTTTGAAATTTACCTTAGAATCAATTCCCAAAGAGGACTTCTAGGAAGAGCCATACAGGAAATATTGACTTGTATTTTGGAAAAAGAGATTTTGTAGTAAATATGCTCTAGTATGGCAGAGAACTAAATCTTGTCAGGAGAATTGAATACACACATTCACAAAATTTATAGAAGGTACAGCAGAAATATTTGCTTACTTGCTAAATGAAGAGTGTATTTACTCATTAGAAGGCATTTTAACAATAGTGATAAATACCTTCCTGGAAATTGGAGATTTAAGTTTTAGATATCCATAGGCTATAAAAAAGGCATTTCTAGTTGATGAGTAAATACATTTTCAACAAAAAGTATGGTATGTAAATTAAATATAGAAAAATGCTTAAAACTAAAATTGTACATAAAAACCCTGAAGTAACTAAAACTTGTCATTAAAATTTCATTCTTTTTTGAATTTAGTTTTCTTCATCAGTAAGGCACCATTTTTACTCAGATTTCCTATCTTCCTCTCTGATGTATATAAACTTTGTCATCTAGACACCTAATCTATACTAATAAAATGATAATATGCTAATTAGACCAGGTTGACTGGACATCTTTTGGACATCCGACTTCATTCTGGACAAAGCCACAGTGGCGGGGGCTGAGGCAGAGGCGGTTAGGGGCGATCAGGCCAGCAGGGGAGCAAGCAATTAGGGGTGAGATCAGGCTGGCGCAGAGGAGCAAGCAGTTGGGAGGCGATCGGGCCAGCAGGGGAGGGCAGTTGGGGGCGATCAGGCAGGCAGGCAGAGATGGTTAGGGGCAATCAGGCAGGCAGGCAGGTGAGTGTTAGGAGCCAGCAGTCTGAGATTGTGAGAGGGATGTCCACAGCAGTAGGACCCAGAGGGGTCCCAAATTGGTGATGGTTTAGACTGAGCTGAGGGATACCCCTCCATGCACAAATTTCATGCACTGGGCCTCTAATATGTCCATAGTGTGGTCCATTGTGTTCTTCCCTTATGAGAAATGTGAGTCTGAGTGGTTTCTGACAACCAGAGAGGAATTTCATATAATACATTCTGGCTTTGTAAAAAATAGGTGTGTGACCTTGGACAAGTTAGCATCTTTGTATTTCAGCTTTTGTGTCTGTAAATTGGGAATATAATGATATTTCCTCCTAGATTTATTGTGAAGATTAAATAAAGTCATACCTGTAAAGTGCTTAGAACAGTGCCTAGCACAGGGTAAATATTATAATAGTGTCTAGCCATTGTCATTATAATCAACCCTAGAGGCCCAGTGAACAAAATTCGTGCACAGGGGTGGTGTCCCTCAGCCCAGCCTGCTCCCTCTCCAATTAGGGAGCCCTTGAGGGATGTCCGACCGCCCGTTTAGGGCAGTCGGACATCCCTCTCATAATCCAGGACTGCTGGCTCCCAACTGCCCTCCCCTGAAGGC
This sequence comes from Eptesicus fuscus, assembly GCF_027574615.1. Lineage (NCBI taxonomy): Eukaryota > Metazoa > Chordata > Mammalia > Chiroptera > Vespertilionidae > Eptesicus > Eptesicus fuscus. The sequence goes on along the minus strand of NC_072475.1, from coordinate 84,949,012 downwards.
CTGGTCCCCCCACAACTGCCCTTCCCTGCAGGCCTTGTACCCCCCCAACTTCCCGCCCCTGCAGGCCTGTGTCCCCCCAACTGACCTCCCTTGCTTTCCTGGTCTCCCCCAACTGCCCTCCTCTGCTGGCCTGGTCACCCCTAACTTCCCACAACTGCCCTCCCCTGCAGGCCATCTTGTGGTGGCCATCTTGTGTCCATATGGGGCAGCCATCTTTGACCACATGGGGGTGGCCATCTTGGAGTGATGGTCAATTTGCATATTACTCTTTTATTAGATAAGATTATTTGTACTAGAAGTAATAAGTATTATTATTAAAAAATCTTACAAATATTTATATTTCATAGGAGGATATCAAAGAGATTTAATGGGTAGCATCTAGACTTAAGGAGAGTATTTGGTGGACCTTCCTCAGAATTCCTCCACTCATAAAACATACTCCACCTAGTCATAAAGTCAGGACTATACAAAATACATTTTTTTTGTTCTTTGTACTCTAGACAGTAGAAACAAAAGTTATATATAATTCTAAATTGTGATTTATGCTTCTTTCAGCTTATCACAAAGACTATTTTAAAAATTTATATTTTAAATTTCTTCCCAATTTCATGTATTCAGTGTCCATAGGAAGGTTATAAGAATTAAGCCAAAGGCACTATTGTACAATGTTTGAATCCTTTTTATTCTACTGTTCTTTTTAATGTTCTTGGGTAGCTCTCCCAGATTTAAATACAAAACCAAACCAGATTTTTTAAAATCCTAAGGCATGTTTCTGAAATATGATAATATTTTTAGCACTTAAGTTATCTACTACAGTTAGCAGTTTTTTATTTCGTTCATATTCAAAATATATTTTTCTTATATATTTGTACATTATAAATATATTTTCTGGGGTGAGTAAAATTTCTGTTTTAATTACAATATTTGAATTGGACAGATATAGAATTTTATTTTTCTGAGATATTTTATATGTAATGTTTGGAACTACACAAAATTCTTGCTTTAAAAAATTGCATGGTAAATAAATAGATACTACTTATAGTTCTTTAAATAAAATATGGATAAGATGTGCCAAAAATAACAAACTTCCTCACTGGAAAAATCAGTAAGTACTATAAGAAGTTAGAGAAATATACTTTGCAAATCACATATAACATAAAAATATAAGTAGTTAGTAACAGATTTTATATTTTTTTATAATTATTTTTGCAAGTCTTATTGTGTGAACAACTCATGATTCATCTTTTAAAAACAAGCATTAAACTTCATGGTTGCTATTTTATAACCTAGGTTGTACCAAATCTAATTTTCATAAATTTTTGTCTACAGTGACTTGCTTTTCAGCTTGGATACATCTTTCTTTTCTTTTCTTTATTTTAAAATATATTTTATTGATTTTTTACAGAGAGGAAGGGAGAGGGATAGAGAGCTAGAAACATCGATGAGAGAGAAACATCTATCAGCTGCCTCCTGCACACCCCCAACTGGGGATGTGCCCGCAACCAAGGTACATGCCCTTGACCGGAATCGAACCTGGGACCTTTCAGTCTGCAGGCCAATGCCCTATCCACTGAGCCAAACCAGTTTCGGCACATCTTTCTTGATAGATAAAAGACATTCCAATGTTTTATATCAATATCTCAAAAGAAAAATAATACATGAAATAAAGAAGAATTAGAGATACTTTGTAAATATGTGTAAATTTTGAAGAAAGTAAAATGTTTATTTACACCAATTGGGAAAAAGGTGTATGTATGCTTTGAACATTGACTTTATTTCATCTACCACAATAGCATCAAAAGAATCATTTCCTTTGATCAGTAAGGGAAATTTGCAGAAGTATGAGTATTCATCATGTTTGGTGATCAAGGATAAGAGGTTGACAATTAATGTACAAATCATGAATTATTCCCTACATAGGAGCAGTGGTATTTCAAGACCAGGTATTGGATAATCCAGAGTAAGGTCTTCATTATTAAAAAAAAAAGGCCCTTATTCTGTAGCATCTGATTTTTAAAGCTGTAGCATCACAGCATTAAAATTGACAAGCAGACACAAACTTAACTGTCATCCTCCCTTCCTATCAAGTTGTGTCATCCCAGTATGTTCCTTCCTAGATACTATATCTTATCGAACACTTGCTTTTACTCTTTTCAAATTAAGTTTAAGTACCTCAAAGAAGAACATCCAGATATATTTCTGGATTTCAAAATATGGAAAGTACCACCATGATCAGTAGATAAATTATCCTACTCGTAACTCCATTCTCCTCACACTATTGACTTTATTTTTATTTTTTTAATTTGAATTCTTTATTGCTTAAAGTATTACATAAGTCTCCTTTTCCCCCCATTAACCTTTCCCCGGCCACCCTCACCCCGAGCACATGCCCTCCCCCCCCCTCCCCCCGTCTGTGTCCATTGGTTATGCTCACATGCATGCATACAAGTACTTTGGTGGATCTCTTACCCCCTCACACACACACAGACACACACACACACACACACACACACAGACACACACACACACACACACACAGACACACACACACACACACACAGACACACACACACACACACACACACACACACACACACACACACACACACACCGCCTTCCCTCATAGATTGGTTGGACAGTCTGTTGGATGCATCTATGACTCTGGTTCTATTTTTGTTCACCAGTTTATGTTGTTCATTATATTTCACAAATGAGTGAGAACATGTTATATTTGTCTTTCTCTGACTGGCTTATTTCGCTTAATATAATGCTCTCCAGTTCCATCCATGCTGTTGCATATGGTAAGAATTCCTTCTTTTTTACAGCAGCATAATATTCCATTGTGTAGATGTACCACAGTTTTCTAATCCACTCATCTGCTGATGGGCACTTAGGCTGCTTCCAAATTTTAGCTATTGTAAATTGTGCCGCTATGAACATAGGGGTGCATATATCCTTTCTGATTGGTGTTTCTGTTTTCTTGGGATATGTTCCTAGAAGTTGGATTACTGGATCAAATGGAAGTTCTATTATTAATTTTTTGAGGAAACTCCATACTGTTTTCCACAGTGGCTGCACCAGTCTGCATTCCCACCAGCAGTGCAAGAGGGTTCCTTTTTCTCCTCATCCTCTCCAGTACTTGTCATTTGTTGATTTGTTGATGATAGCCATTCTGACAGGTGTGAGATGGTACCTCACTGATGTTTTTATTTGCATCTCTTTGATGATTAGGGGCTTTGAGCATGTTTTCATATGTCTCTTGGCCTTCTGTATATCTTCTTAGAAAAGTGTCTATTTAGGTCCTTTGCCCATTTATTAATTGGATTGTTTAACTTTTGTTAACTTATATGAGTTTCCTATAAATTTTGAAGATTAAACCCTTATCAGAGATAACATTGGCAAATATGTTCTCCCAAGCAGTGGGCTTTCTTATTGTTTTGTTGGTTTCTTTTGCGGTGCAGAAGCTTTATATTTTGATGTAGTCTCATTTGTTTATTTTCACCTTAGTTTCCATTGCCATAGGAGCTGTATTGGTAAAGATATTGCTATGACAAATGTCTGCTATTTAGCTGCCTATGGCTTCTTCCAGGATTTTTATGGTTTTCCATATTACATTTAAGTCCTTTAGCCATTTTGAGTTTATTTTTGTGTATAGTGTAAGTTGGTGGTCTAGTTTCATTCTTTTACATGTATCCCTCCAATTTTCCAACACCATTTATTGAAGATACTGTCTTGACACTATTGTATGCTCTTGCCTCCTTTGTCAAATATTAATTGAGCATAATGGCTTGGTTCCATCTCTGGGTTCTCTGTTCTGTTCCATTGGTCTATATGTCTGTTCTTGTGCCAGTACCACACAGTTTTAAAAACAAAGGCTTTGTAGTATCGCTTGATATCTGGTATTGTGATCCCTACAACTTTGTTCTTCTTTCTCAAGATTACGGCAGCTATTAAGGGTCTTTTTTTATTCCGGATGAATTTTTGGAGAGTTTGTTCTAGGTCTTTGAAGTATGCCATAGGTACTTTAATGGGGATTGCCTTGAATTGATAGATTGCTTTGGATGTTATGAACATTTTAATGATGTTGATTCTACCAATCCATGAACACGGAATATTCTTCCATTTATTTATATATTTCTCTAGCACTTTTTTCAGTGTCCTGGAATTTTCTGAGTATAGATCCTTTACATTCTTGGTTAAATTTAGTCCTGGGTATCTTAATTTTTTTGTTACAGTGGTAAATGGGATTGTTTTTAATTTTCTCTTTCTGTGAGTTCTTTATTGATGTATAAAAAGGCCATAGGTTTCTGAGTGTTAATTTTGTATCCTGCTACATTGCCCAATTCATTTATTAGGTCTAGTAATTTTTTGATGGAGTCTTTGGGGTTTTCTATGTACAGTATCATATCATCTGTGAATAAGGACAGTTTTACTTCTTTCCAATTTGGATGCCTTTTATATCTTCTTCTTGTCTAATCTCTATGGCTAGCATTTCCAGTACTATGTCGAACAGGAGTGGTAAAAGTGGGCATCCCTATCTTGTTCCTGTTCTTAGGTAAAATGGTTTTAGTTTTTTCCCATTGAGTATGATGTTGGTTGTAGGTTTATCATATAAGGCTTTTATTATACTGACTTATGATCTCTCTATTCCCATTTGGCTGAGAATTTTTATCAGGAAAGGGTGTTGTATTTGTCTGCAGCAATTGATCTGATTATCTGATTTTTGTCTCTTAATTTGTTTATGTGATGTATCACTTTTATTGATATGTGGATGTTGTACCAGCCTTGCATCCCCAGAATAAATCCCACTTGTTCATGGTGTATGATCTTTCTAATGTAATGCTGGATCCTATTTGCTGGAATCTTGTTGAGGATTTTAGCATCTATGTTCATTAGGGACACTGGCCTGTAATTCTCTTTCTTTGTAGTGTTTTTTATCTGGTTCTGGGATTAGAGTAATGCTGGCTTCATAGAAAGAGCTTGGAAGTGTTTTCCTCTTGAATCCTTTGGAATAGTCTGAGGAGGATAGTTCTTTGAATGTTTGGTAAACTCTCTTGTGAAGCCATCTTGCCTGGGGTTTTTGTTTGCTGGAAGCTTTTTAATAACTACTTCAATTTCCTCCATGGTTATTGGCCTAGTCAGATTTTTTGATTATTCTTGATTGAGTTTTAGAAAGTCGTATTTTTCTAGGAATATGTCCATTTCCTCAAGGTTGTTTAGTTTTTAGGAGTAGAGTTGTTCATACTGTATTATATATATATATATATATATATATATATATATATATATATATATATATATAAAATTTTTTTTTACAATTTTTGTATTTCTGTGAGGTCTGTTGTTATTTCGCCTCTTTCATTTGTGATTTTGTTTACTTGGGTCCTCTCTTGTTGCTTCTTGGTGAGCCTGGCTAGAGGTTCATCAATATTGTTTATCCTTTCAAAGAACCTGCTTTTGGTTTCAATGAATATTGTATTGTTTTTTGGGTCTCTATGTCATTTATTTCTGCTCTGATCCTTATTATCTCCTTCCTTCTGCTCACTATGTGCTTTTCTTGTTGCACTCTTTCTAATTCTTTAAGTTGTAGAGATAGATAATTTATTACCAGTTTTTCTATTATTATTATTATTATTTATTTATTTATTTATTTTTTTTTTAGGTAGGCCTGTAATGCTATGAACTTCCCTTTCAGTCCTGCTTTCACTGTGTCCCATAGGTTTTGGATTGTTGTGTTTTCATTGTCATTCGTTTTTAGGATGTTTTTAATTTCTTCTTTGATCTCTTTGGTAACAGTCATTGTTTAACAGCATGCTATTCAGCCTCCAAGTGTTAGAATTTTTCTCATTGTTTTTATTGTAGTTGATTTCTAATATTATGCCAGTGTGGTCTGAGAAGATGCTTGATATGATTTCAATCTTCTTGAATTTGGAAAGACATTGCCTATGAACCAATATGTGGTTTATCTTTGAAACTGTCCCAAGTGCACTTGAAAAGAATGTATATTCTGTGGCTTTGGAGTGCAATGTTCTGAAGATGTCAATTAAGTCCATCTGATCTAGTGAGTCATTTAGGGTTAATGTTTCTTTGCTGATTTTTTTTTTTTTGTCTAGAGTATTTATCCAGTAATGTTAATGGAGTATTAAAGTCCCCTACTATGATTGTATTGCTGTCAATATCTCCCTTGATATCTTCCAGAAGAATTTGTATATATTTGGGTGCTCCTGCATTGGGTGCATATATGTTTACCAGAGTTATATACTCTTGTCCTATCTATTCCTTTAGTATTATGAAGTGGCCTTCCATATCTCTTGTTATGGCCTTCACTCTGAGGTCTATTTTGTCAGATATATGTAAGTATTACTACCCCAGCTTTTTTTTCATTTCCGTTTGCCTGAAAGAAATTTTTCCACCCCTTCATTTTCGGTCTGTGTGAGTCTCTTGTTCTGAGGTGGGTCTCTTATAGAAAGCATAAATAGGTCATGATTTGTTATCCATTCAGCCACTTGATTTCTTTTGATTGGAGCATTTAGGCAATTTACGTTTAAAGTTATTATTGATAGGTATTTGTTCATAGCCATTTTTATTTTTTGTGTCTGTGTTCCTTCTTCCCCCCTTTTTTTCTTCTTTTAACAACAGTCCCTTCAGCATTTGTTGCATTGCTGGCTTGGTAGTGTTAAACTCTCTTAGGCTTTTTTTTGTCTGTGAAGCTCCTGATTTCCCTTTCAATTTTGAATGATAACCTTGCTGGATAGAGTATTGTTGGATTTAGTTCCTTGCTTTGCATCTTTTTGAATACTTCCTTCCATTCCTTTCTGGCATGATGTGTGTCTGTTGAGAAAATATTTGATAATCCAATGGGAGATCCCTTGTAGGTAACTTTCTGTCTCTCATACAGCCTTTAAGATTCTCTCTTTGTCATTAATGTTTGCCATTGCAATTATGACGTGTCTGGGTGTTGGTCTTTTTGGGTTCATTTTGTTTGGGACTCTCTGTGCTTATGTGACTTTTTCTTTCCCAAATCAGGGAAGTTTTCTGACATTATTTCTTCAAATAGGTTTTCTAGCCCTTGCTCCTCCTCTTGTCATTCTGGCACCCATATTATATGTATGTTGCTTCGTTTCATGTCCCAAAGCTCCTTCAGGTTCTCCTCCTGTCTTTTTTTTTTTTCCAATTGCAGTTCAGGTTGGGTGTGTTTTGCTTCCATGTCTTCTAATTCGCCTGTTCGGTCCTCCACTTCTCTTACTCTACTGTTGAAAGCTTCCCTATTGTTTTGTACTGTAGCTATGTCACTCTTTATTTCCTCCTGATTCTTATGTAGGTTGCTGATTTTCTCATCCAGGAATTGTATGACGATTATTCTGAAATATTTTTCTGACATATTGCATGTCTTTGTTTCATTTATTTCCTTTTCTGGTGTTTTCCTCCTTTTCTTTCCTTTGGGGGTTGTTCTTCTGTCTTCCCATCTTTACTCACACCAAAGGATCCAGGTGTCAAGTTGCATGGGGCCTGTGGCTGCAGCAGTTAGCTTGGTGGCAGGTCATACCGTCATGGTTGGCAGCTGTTCCTCTGGTGGTCACAAGCAGCATCTGCTCCTCAGGCGGTTGAGGGGCATCTGCTCCTTGCGTGGCCACAGGGCAGCTGTTCCTCACGTGATCATGGGTGGAGGCTGCCCCATGGTGTTCACAGGGTGGCTGTTCCTTGGGGGTCGAGGGATGGCTGCTCCTCGTGCAGTCATGGGCGGCAGCTGCTCCTCAGGCAGTCGCAGGTGGTGGCTGCTTGTGGGGCAGCTGCTCCTTGCACCGTCATGGGGTGGCTTCTCCACACATGGTCCTGGGGTGGCTGCTCCTTGCATGGTTGTGGGTGGCAGTTGCTCCTCAGGGGAGTGTTCATAGGGCTGCTGCTCCTTGTGTGGAAATGGGTGGTTGCAGCTTCTTGCACAATCACTGGCAGCAGCTGATTGAGTTGCTGCTGGAGTGGTCATGGTGTCCGGTGCTGCTGCGTAAGGCTCAGCTGTTCACATGTGCAGTTGCGGGGCCCGAGGCTAAAGCATCTGGCTGTTGGGAGGGGAGTGCCCTTGAGAACTCACAGGAGCCCTCTGCTCAGGAGGTTGGAGTTCCAGTGTCTGTGGTTTGGTAGCTGAGGCAGTAGGTTCCTGGCTGGAGTGACTATAGGATGCCAGGTCGTGTCTGAGAGCACCCTGGGTGGAGGTGAGGCTAGACCATCAGTTACAGAAGCACTCCCCTGCAAGATGGTGCAGACTCTGTGGCAGAGCTGGCGTTCTGGGAGAGATTACAGCAGTAGCAGAGGCTGCCCGGCTATGTGAGCCTGGTCCACAAGCCCCAGAAGGTACTGTGAGATCTAGCTGTCCCTCACTCAGTGACACACATACACCACATGTACACATATTCCCCTTTCTCTCCCTCACTCACACATTCTTCCTCACTGCCATCCTCCTGGCCACCATCTTGGAATCTCTCTCAACTATTTCTTTTTATATTGATTCAAAATCTACAGAGGCCAGCAGCCTCTATTATAATAGGCCCTGATTTTGTTTGACATCCATTTCTTCATGTATTTCTTTCTTAAATAAATATTTATTGGAATCCTATGCTGGTATTGTTCTATGTATTAGAATATAACAAGACCCTAAGTTGGAGTCACTGGCATCTATATATATATAAAAAGCCAGCAACAGGAGGTGTAACAACTGGAATGACCAGTTGCTATGATGCCCACTGCGGCCCATGAACTGACCTGATCTGGTGATGGGGCCAGATGGCCAACCTCCCATGGCCTATCCCCCCAGCTGGCCCAACCCCTGATTGGCCTCTTCCACTCTGATCAAGGGTGGGGTGGCCAGCAACACACCCCATGGCCCTTATCCCTGGCCAGCCTTGCACCAGATTAGCCTGCAGCCATCCCCCATACCATCCCCACCCCTGATTTCACTCACCCCAATAGGGGGTGAGGTCAGCCAGCCAACCTCCTGCAGGCCCTCCCCCCAGCGGGCCCCACCCCCAAAGGGCTCCCATCACCCTGATTGGCCCACAGCCCCTCCCCCAGTCAGCTCCACTTCAGATAGTCCCCCCACTTCGATCAGGGGCAGGGCCAGCTGGTCAACCACCCATGGCCCATCTTCCAGGTTGCTGATCCCTGATCGGCCCCCCACCCCATTCAGGGGTGGGTCTGGTTGACCCACTGTCCACAGACCCTCCCCACAGCCAGCCCTGCCCCCAATCGGCCCCCTCAACCCAATCTGGGGTGGGGCCTGCTGGCCAATTTCCCTTGGCCCCTCCCCTCAGCTGGCCCAGCCCTGATCAGCACCCTGGACCCCACCCATGCACAAATTTGTGCACTGGGCCTCTAGTATAATAATATATGCAAAAATAAGAAACGTTATTTTCATAATTTTTGGCTGGAAAAGACATTTGAGATCCAGATGTATGAAAAAATGGAAAGTAGGTTGTGGTGGTAGAAGCAAATAGTAGAGAATCTTAGAGATCAATTTCAGATTCAATAAAGCAAGAAAACTTGGGACCAATTTTTAAACTACTTTATAGGCACCTACAATGCAGGGCAATTATGCCATAAGTCAGATAATTTAGATATGATAAAACAACTCTTAAAAAATAACAATTAGGAAGACAGAAATCAGTAGTGTCAGGAGCTCAAAGAACATTATTTTGGCAGAAAGAGAATGACATATATAAAGAATATAACTGAATAATAGTTGTAAGATAGCTGCAACCATAATTGTTTGAATTGGGGGGAAAAATCCTTTGTGATAAAATGGCTTTGCTCTCTTCTAAGGTATAGGTTTTCTGTACAATTGGATTAGAACTTAAGTTTAAGGTAAATGAATGCCACATAAGAGAGTGGTTGGTGAATAGTAGGTTAGTTCTGCTTGGTGGATTAAGAGGAAAAATACTATTTGGGCATATTATTTTTTTTCCTATTCAGTTCAGTAGGCTGAGTTGTGCAAGTGTTAGTAAAAATATCTTCCAATCTTGCTTTTAAAGTTTTCCAAAAATTAAAATTATATATATATATATATATAACTATATATATATATAATATTAAATATATAATTTTATATATAATTGTGGTCCTCTTTAGTATTGAATATTTTATGATGAACAATCTACTTTTGCTTGACCAAATTCTTGCTTCAATATTTACTCATTTCTTTTCCTCAATGTAGAGAAAAACCAATTGTTTTCCAATCTCCACAATTACTCATTTTGTACTTGAGGATAGTACAAATTATTTGACATTTTCTCCGAACTAAACAAATTTTTATTTTTACATTTTCATCTTTTCTTACTAATTTCATAACTTCCAGTTAATGGTGCCTTATACCTGAATCTAAATATTCACACTTCAATCTTTGTAAGTACATAAATAAACTTTCCCTGGAAGGTGTTCTACAACTGGCTGGGCCATGGGCCATTAATATGAAATACTAGAAATGGTATCGAGTTTGTTTTTTCTTTTAATTATATTTTATTGATTTTTTTATAGAGAGGAAGGGAGAGGGATAGAGAGTTAGAAACATCGATGAGAGAGAAACATCGATCAGCTGCCTCCTGCACACTCCCTACTGGGTATGTGCTTGCAACCAAGGTACATGTCCTTGACCGGAATCGAACCTGGGACCCTTTGGTCCCCAGGCCGACACTCTAGCCACTGAGCCAAACCGGTTAGGGCTCCAGTTTCTTGTTCTAAGAAATTTGGATAATATTGATTAAAATATGCTACCCAATTTCTTTATGCTAAGTTTTTAATATACATGGTCTGGAAAATATTTTGTTCAGTGCTAAAATCCGAATCTTCCTCCATCTGAAGATTCAAGCAGAAGTCTGCAATGCAGGGACCTCATCCAATGATGCTGGCACCCTGATCTCAGGCTTCCAGCATCCTAACTGAGGGAAATGTATTTCCATTTTTTATAAACAATTCAAACTGTGGTATTTTGTACTAGCAGCCTGAACAATCTAAGAATATGATAACTTTTTAATCCCTGTTTTGTGTGTTATTTTTACATTCAAGCAGGTTACAGGTAGAGTTATAAGATAGACAGTAAAAAAAGTATATCCTATCTAATAAAAGAGTAATATGCAAATTAACCATCACTCCATCACAAAGATGGCGGCACCCAGACCTCTCAGCCTCACAGGAGTCCCCCAGTCCTGGGGGGGGCTGCCACTAAGAGTGGGCAGCTTGAGCAGCCTGGCAGAATGCTTGCTTTGTCGCCGTGGAAACGCCCCAGGCTGTGGAGTGCCGCTGGGGAGCAGGGGTGGCGGCCTGCAGCCTCTGCGGCTGAGTGCAGGTCTGGAGAGAAGACAGTGGGCCCACCTCCCATGGGAGCAGCATGGCTCCCCTGGAAGCAGCGTGGCTCCCGGCGGCGTGCTGTGGTTCCCGCTGGCTCCTGCAGAAGTGACAGGTGGCCTGTTGAGCACGGTATCGTGCGATGGGTTACTAGTATATAGATATTTGGTAATTCTTTTCAAAAGCTTAGAGCCTCCATATAATTAAAGGGCCATAACATGAAGGGGAATTGTCACAGACAATACAATTTGAGGGGAAAAAAAAAAAGGGAGAATAATATTGCCTTGTCTAGAGTGCCAAAGAATGCCTTGCCATACTTACCAGGGCAGAACATTATGAGTCTAATGATATGGAATCACAGGCCTCTTAAAAGCTTACCAGGAACTCACCAAGATAAAGAAATATAGAAAAATTTTGAGCCATGAGCATAGTGGATTTAGTAACAACATTGAGTTTTAGCTGAGGATGGGGAGTAATACTAGGTCTATAGTAGTATCCAAGGTAATGCAAACTTTATCTTATTTGATAAAAAACACTATCTTTCCAAATTATCTCCTTTAATCCTCATCTGAGAATATGTTTAGAGAGAGAGAGAGAGAGAGAGAGAGAGAGAGAAACATCACTGTGAGGGAGAAACATGAATTGGTTGCCTACCATAGGCAACCTGACCAGGGATCAAACCTGCAACCTTTTGTTGCACAGGACAATGCTTCAGGCAACTGAGCCACTGCCAGGGCCTAGATTGTATTTTTTTTTTTTAAACATTAGTAGTTTTTCTCTTTATCAATTACTTCTTTCCTTCTCTCTCTCTCTTTCTGCTTTCTTCCTTCCTCCACTTCCCTCTCTTTCTTTAAAGATTTCTGCAATTGCTTTGAAATAAGTACCCTTAAGGACATTATTTTGGGAAATACTGATGTAAAAGAAAAGCCTTTCTTATTCATTTGTTACAACTATAGTTATTTTATGCATAATAAATTTCTATTAAATAATATTTTGTATTAACTTATCACAGTGCAAATTCATTTGAATGTAATTGGTGTTTGAAAATAGTGTTTGATATAATTTCTGCATCATAGTTTGGCCACAAGCATTGAATCATTCTTTTTCTTCTTTATAAATCAATAATCTCATTTTCACTTCTGACAAAATTGAAAGCTAGTTTTTACTTTCTGTTCTTAATAAAACGTCCCTTGCTTGTTCAGAAATCTGAAAGAATGCTTAGTGCCAAATACTGAAAGCTGTATTACAGCGTAGAGAATGATCTTTTTTGCAGCCTTCAGAAGTGAAACCACACAAAAACACAGTGGGCTAGGTCTTCTTTGCATACATAGTGTGCTGCAGTCTTAGTGGACTTCTATTTACAGCCACTGATGGAGGACTGGAAAGAGGTTCCTGCTGAGATCAACTCTTTCTGTGCTTATCTGATTGATTAATAGAGTATGTGTTTGGCGTAATTGCCCCAAAGTAAAAGCAAAATAGATGTCATTGTACAGATCATATTTCCCAATAAGTAATTTTCATTAAAAATCAGAAAGTAAAGTTTTCTTTTTCTAAAACTTTGTCAATATGCTCCAAGTATATGGCTATATGAAATTGCAACAATAAAAAACATTTAATCTGAAGGCAGGTTAAATTTACTTTTTATATATGTTATATTATATATATATATATATATATATATATATATATATATATATATATATATATGTGTGTGTGTGTGTGTGTGTGTGTGTGTGTGTGTGTATATACACACAAACACACATATTTATATATATATATATATAATCTTCTACTGACCATTTTGGGTCTTGAATACTTGTTTCATGTTGGTTTATCTTTTCTCTTCAATGTAAGGTTAATAATGGCAGAGACTAAAATTTGCACTTTTAATGTGTTTGTAAATGAAATTAGTGTAGTAGACCTGGCTCAGTCACTATTTCCACAAGTAATTTCTGTCTCCCTGCCTCCACCCCTCCACATCGCCAGTTCACTGTGACATTTTCCTCCATCCAAGAAAATACTATAAAGAGTCCTTTTGCCTTTGGTCTAATAACACAAGGGACACTGATCCCCTTCTCTAGGGGACTGGGAGTGCCATGTGACCAAGTGAGAGTCGCTGCCTTTCCTTCCATCAGAAAACTGTCTGAAGCAATCCTGTGGGGAGGCAGAGCCTGAAATGGCACTTACATGTAGTTTTCAAACTCAGAAACCCTTCTCTGGAATTATATTCAGGAGTGGCACAGCCTCTGTGGTTTTCCACAACTTGAATTTAAAATTACTCTTGTCTGAACAGGTAGAAGTTTATGACTTCTTATTTATATGTAATTCCATTATCACTCTTTCCGATTCCAGTGACAGATTATTTCCTTAGTGAAGGAGATAGAAAGGTATTTGGAGGAAACCAGTTCTAGTGATACAAAATCAATCATGTTTTCTGTTACTGTTATTGGCATTTTTTTAAAAACATGATGTTTTTTATTTTATGTTTTCCACCACTATTTATCCCCTCTATGCTCATTTCCACCTCTACCACTGTGCCCGCCATCACCACACGTTGTCCATATCCATTAGTTCCCACTTTTATTCCTCAATGATAAATTGTCTCCTAAACATCTTTTCTTTTCTTTACCCTTTTGTTTTCCTTTGTTACACATTTCTATAAAATGCTTAGTGTTTTGAAAAAAGAACATTATAGTACATCATAACAACTAGTCGCTATGATGTGCACTGACCACCAGGGGGCAGATGCTCAATGCAGGAATTGCCCCCTGGTGGTCAGTGCGCTCCCACAGGGGGAGGGATGCTCAGCCAGAAGCTGAGGGAGAGTGTGCCTACGCTGGCCGGCAGACTTCCCCCGAGGGGTTGCAGACTGTGAGAGGGCACAAGCCGGGCTGAGGGACAGCCCCCAGTGCATGATGTCATGCACCGGGCTTCTAGTGTTCAGTCGATTTTCATATTAGCCTTTTATTATATAGGATACTGAGGAGTGCAGGACAGATTTCTTGGTGTAAAGAATTAACCTAGGTGTGCAGAAGATATTACAGGTGGTCAAGAGATGTGAAGAGGAGCAAGAGCACAATGAATAAGCCCCTGGCACAAAAGGAGAGTTGTTATCACTGACTCATACACAGAGTTATCTGCAGAAAAATAATGGTCAATATTTCCTATTACGTAGCCAAAAGCTTACTGGAGCATCAGCAAATCAGGACCTGTTTACCAGGAGGTTAAATAGCATGTTAATAAACAATGAATGGGTTACCAATCTACACTAATAAAAGAGAAAAATGCTAATTGACTGTACCTTTGCTACGCCCACAGCCAGAGTGAGTATGCAAATTAACCCAACAAAGATGGCGGTTAATTTGCATATGCTGAGGGAGGGAGGAGAGAAGACTGAAGACAGCATAGAAGGAAGCGGGAGGGAAAGTGGAAAGCAAGGCGGCTGCCAGAGGGAAAGCGCGGGCGGGGCGGGCGGGACAGGCGGCGGCGGGTGGGGCAGGGCGGGGCGAGCAGCAGTGGTGTGCGCAGCAGCAGCAGTGGTGGCAGAGGGGCGTGCAGCAGCAGTGGCAGCGCACAGCCGCAGCGGCCACAACGGTGGCGGCGGAGGGCGGAGTGGGGTGGGGTGGGGTGGGCGGCGCGCACGGCCACGTAGGCCACTTGCAGGAATCTTCCTGCAAACAGGACCCTAGTCCTATCTAATAAAAGAATAATTTGCAAATTGACCATACCTCTGCTACACCATAAGCCATGCCCACCAGCCAATCAGGAGCAAGTATGCAAATTAACCCAACCAAGATGTCTGCAGCCATGGAGCGAGCAGGAGGCTTGGGTTTCCCTGGCAATGGAGGAAGCCAAGCTTCCTCCACACCCTGGCTGGCCCAGGCCTCCACTGAAGGCTACAAAGTTTCAATTATAGAAGATAAATAAAATCCAACAAAAATGGCTGCAGCTACAGAGAAAGACAAGTATCACATGATCTCATGCATATGTGGAATCTAATGAACAAAATAAACTGATGAATAAAATTGATCCAGCAGACTGTAGAATCTCAGAGAGAAGGTGGGGTGGGTATCAAGAGATCAACCAAAGAACTTGTATGCATATATGCATAACCCAGAGATATAGACCATAATGTGGTGAACGCCTTGAATGGGGAGTGAGGATGGGCTAGAAGTGTCAATGGGGGCAAAAAGGGAGCATATGTAATACTTTCAACAATAAAGATAAAAAAATAAAGTTTATGCTATGGGGATAAAAGAATATTCTTCTGTTTGGAATCTTTATGATTCTTTTGCAAATCAATTATCTAAAATAATATTAGGGAGTTATACTAGAATGATTTGATCTCATTTCATAATATTTAATTGAATCAAGTTTTTGAACACCAGGGAATAAAATTAGGAATGATTAGTTTGTAAAAATATTATTGTTTAATATTTAATATTATTGTTTAATATTTGTGCTGTTTTAAGATATTAATTTGTATAGGGCCATAATAAAATATTAAAAGGCTATAAATTTAAAAACAATTCAGGTACTAAAATATAATTGAAAAAATATATCTACTTGGCTTAAAATATGAACCCCAGGAGTTTAATATTCAAATCTATCTTTTTAGATACTGGCATAATCTATATCTATTTCATTAAAACGTCCAACCGATCCTGTCTTTTTAAGATATATTTAACAACAGAATTGACTGGCTATTTAACTCAGTCCACTAATTAGTTATTTCTAAGTAGTCTATCCTATTTTTAACCCATGTAAGTACCATCTTAGTTTATTGATACTAGTAACACCAAACTTCTGAGTGATGTCTACTCTTTTAGAACACACACTCTCCAGAAGTTCTTTATAGTTCTTATAACACTCTTACAAGATAATACATATTATCAATCACATTTTTTAGATTAAAATAAAGTGGTGAATATAGTATGTGCATGAAGATAGTTCAATTAACTTTCTCCATGTCACATAGTTCCTAAGTGATATAGACAAGATGGAAGCTCACCTATGTTAGATTTCAAAACTCATATTTGTTTACTTTACTTCAGACTGCCTCAAATTTTATACTTTTTGTGTTTAAGTCTTAACCAAACAAGATGACAATAACTTTTCTCTTCTTTAATATTTTTTAAGTTAAAAGAGATACTATTCCTTTCATTTTGTATCTTGATACCATTTTTTCATTCAGAAATATCTGAATAACATTTTAATAGAACATTAAGGAAGTCTGCAATATAACCCAGAGCTAGCAAAACGTATTATGGTTGTAAATATGTGAATATAAGCATTATATCTTTATGGTCTTGACTCAATATATATGAAATCACCAGAAGAGTCTTGATCTGGTAGGTACTTGACCTGAGACTCATTGAGTATAAGTGAGTGCACTGCATTGTTGACTCCTCGTGGAAATAGCTGTGTGACGAGTTACGGATTGGAATCATCCATGTGACAAAAAAAGTCTGGCTGGAGGATACAGCTAAACATAAAGGTTAACTCCAATTTGTGAAATTTTGAGTAAATATGTGTGCTAATGCAACCATGGTTATCCCTAAAAATATAAGAAAAAATATCGTTTCCTAACTACCACTTAAAAATATTACAAGTGTCCAGTGGGAATATTTGGAGTCTAATGAACCCCCAATCCCACTTAGAAATTTTGCTGACTTCAGTATATAAGGTCTCCAAAATAAGACCTAAATCAGAATTAGGTTCTGAGCAGAAATATTTAAAAAGTTAACAAAAGGCAGATATTTAGGAACTCTCACTGGTATGTTAAACTCAATAGCTCATAAGATTTTAAGTGTGTTTGCAACCAGAACTCATGTAGACTGAATTGTTTGGCATAAATTAATTCATCCAAAACTTCTTATGTCTTGAGCTCTATAATGGTCTGACATAGACACTTTTATGGCTTATTTAAAAGACAATTTCTAACTTGTTACCGGATGTTGAAGGAGACGGCTGCTGCCACTGAAGGATATCAGATAATTCTGACACCAGAAATATCTATCATGTCTCAGGTAATGTTAGAGAAAGTCCAATAGGGAAGAACAGCACAGCAATACTCATACATAAAATGAAGATAATATATTCAGAACCATGATAGGAGAATTTCAGTATTAGTTCTCACAGTTTCTTCACTGCCTGCAGGGTCTTGTAATAGAGCCATGAGGGATCTCCCTGTCCCCATCCCACTGTGGTCTGTACCTTGTGTTTCCATTCCAGCAACCCAACCATTCTGTTTTGTACACAATTAGTGTCCTAGAACTGAGGTTTGAGTGGCTATTTTGAAATTGGTTGCAATATTCTTGGTAGACCATTTAAAAACCTAATGGGGAACATAGAGTTCACATTAGGTGAAGCTCCAAGTAATTTATTTACCATGTGCAGGTGGACTTCCAATCTCTTCTTAGCTAGCAACCTCCCACTCTGAGAATTCCCACTGTGACTTCCATAACTGAGTAACTCAAACAGGGTTGGAGTTTGTCATCTGATTATCTAGGACCTCCTTGTCTCCTGCTAAGTTACCTCGGCAGATTCTGATGCTGTAGCCACTGGCCTTATAGTATACTAGTAACTAGTGGCCCATTGCACGGATTCATGCACACTGAAAGGAAATTAATTAGAATTCCTGGGGCAGCATCACGGCTTGAAGGGTGTCTGTAGAGTGAGCATGGTGCGGGGGATGGGGGGGAGAGAGGGGAGGAGGAGGAGAAAAAGAAAGAAAACTCATGCTCAGGTCTTCCAGTTCATGGAGCTGGCTTTGGTGCAGGGACTAAATAATGCAATGGGTCCCTGGTGGAGGCCGGCGGGGTGGGACTGAAAAAGATGGGCCTGACATGCCCTGGAGCCAACCTCCTGGGATCCCTCCAAGGCTGGCAGCATTTGGGGCAGCATTGCGGCTCAAAGGGGGCCCTCTGGGAGGTGGGGTCTCTCGGCCTGGCCTGTGGGGATTGGGCCAAAATCGGCTCTCAGATGACATCCCCTGAGGGGTCCTGGAGTGTGAGAGGGCACTCTGCAAAGCTGCTGTCGTACAGGGTGTAGAACATAAATGCAAGTGTGCAGTAAACCAGATTCGGAGCTGACAGTACCCCAGGATCAACACAGAAGGTGGAATAATGCGGTCCCCTGAGGAATCGGGCTCCCTCCTCTCTGGTTCCAGGGTGCATCACCCCAGAACCACTGCTGCCAAGTCACCACAGCTCGGCAGCTTCTGTGTTGAGCATCTGCCCCCTGGTGGTCAGTGCATGTCATAGGTACTGGCCAGTCAGATGGTCAGATGGTTGGATGGTAACTTAGCAGGAGACAAGGAGGTCCTAGATAATCAGATGACAAACTCCAACCCTGTTTGAGTTACTCAGTTATGGAAGTCACAGTGGGAATTTGCAAAAAAAAAATCAATGTAATTCATGTAGATGTCCTCCAAAAAGACCAAGTTGCTAGCTAAGAAGAGATTGGAAGTCTATGAAGGGATACCTTAGTCAGATCCCTAGAACTAGTTATGTGAGTTTATACAATGAATAGGTATGGGCACACTCAGGCTGTGCACAGTTGAAACTAAATCAAGTGAAACCACTACTATCAGAAGACACTCTGCTCTCTGCTCCTGCCAACAGGAAAGAAATCTTAAAATTGCTCAAGGTGGAATTCTTATTGCTCAGGGGCCATCATTTTGCTGTGCATGAACTCCTACAAGTAGCCACAGGGAGCAACAAATAGATGTTGTTTAAAATTTATAGTCTTTAAATTATGATCTATTTATTTAGTTTCAGAAGCAAATGTGGAAAATACAATTAAAGCCTGGCATAGGAAATAGGTTATCAATTTGGTTTACCAGACTATAGTTTTCCTGGTCAACATACACACTTTACTGTTAACAATGTATAGCCACAGCAAAAAAATATATTTAACAGTACAACACCTTTTTAAATACCATTTGAATAGTGGTTTTATTCCATATATAATATTATATATTGACTTACTTAAAAGCTATGGTGAGAAAGGTTTGGGAGGCTTGCTGAGTCAATTAAATGAGTATGTCTTGACACTCAATTTAAAAGGAATAAAGGAAGGATTCCATAGGAACAGTTGTTATGATCAGATGATAGGAATGATGTGTTGACCAATAATGCAACTATAAAACTATATTTCTCTAATCTTACAACATTTTTTTCACCTACTTGATTTCTTTGTCCTGAGGTAACAGCCATATCTACATACTAGAGGCCCAGTGCACAAAATTTGTGCACAGGGGTGGAGGATGTGTCCCTCAGCCCAGCATGCACTCTCTCCAATCTGGGATCCCTCTCACAATGCAGGACTGCTGGCTCCCAACTGCTCACCTGCCTGCCTGCCTGATTGCCCCTAACTGCTTCTGCCTGCCAGTCTGATTGCCCCCTAACCACTCCCCTGCCAGCCTGATTGACGCCTAACTGCTCCCCTGCCGGCCCAATTACTCCTAACTGCCCTCCCCTGCCAGCCTGGTTGCCCCTAACTTCCCTCCCCTGCAGGCCTGGTCACCCCCAACTGCCCTCCCCTTCAGGCCTGGTCCCCCCACAACTGCCCTTTCCTGCAGGCCTGGGTCCCCCCAACTGTCCTCCCTTTCAGGCCTGGTCCCCCCAACTGTCCTCCCCTGCTGTCCTGGTCCACCCCCAACTGCCCTCCCCTGCTGGCCCAGTCACCCTTAACAGCCCTCCCCTGCTGGCCTGGATGCCCCTAACTGCCCTCCCCTGCAGGCCTGGGTCCCCCCCAACTGTCCTCCCCTGCAGGCCTGGTTGCCCCCAATTTCCCTCCCTTGCAGGCCTGGTCCCCCCCAACTGCCCTCCCCTGCTAGCCTGATCATCCACAACTGCCCTCCCCTGCTGGCCATCTTTTGGCGGCCATCTTGTATCCACATGGGGGCAGCCATCTTTGACCACATGGGGGCAGCCATCTTGTGTGTTGAAGTGATGGTCAATTTGCATATTACTCTTTTATTAGATAGGATGCCAGGATAGAGAACAATATCAGTGCACAAGATGTAATATCTATTTGCTAAATTTGTCAGTTAATGTTCTTTTTTTGCATTAGTTTTACTGTATTTTAAAATTGAATATAGTACTTAAACACACAATTAACAAAACTAACTTGAGAAATATAGTTTAACAAATAAAGTCAATATGTTTTTAACTAATATCCAGATCAAGAAATTGAGCATTACAAGCACCACAAAAGTTAATTCTGTAAAAAATCACATTCACATATGTCTAGTTTTATTTCAAGACCTTTTTATTTTCAATCCTATTTCATTACCATAGGATGTTAATCACTAGAGCTGAAGATTAACCCTTAATATCTGGTAAAAGTCCTCCCACTTTGTTGTACTGTAATGATTTTATTTACTTCCTTGGATTCTATCAGTCCCGCCTGTCTCCTGGCTCCTGAGATGCTTGATCCAACCTGACACCAAGACAATTGACTGTGGGACACCTAGTATCACCACTGAAGTCAACACTTGCAGTCCTTGGCTTCTGCTATTCTAGATTCTATTTCAAGCACCAGATGGCAGGACATGGGGCAAGACTTTCCCACTGCTGCAAAGGGACCCTCATGACCCAACAATGGAGATAAAAGATGGGAGGAAGCCAATACATTCCTCCTTCATTCCGGGCCTGTTCAGAGAGATCTTGTGTGACCAAGTGACTAGCTGTGTCTCCTTGTGAAGTAGTGGCCAGATTCAGGATGCATCATATTTGTTTCCATTGTGGGTGAATATTTTTAAATGTGTTTTAGGGTGGGACAAAATTTCTAATTTTGCTAATTTTGGTGTAACTATGACTGTTACAAGTGGCAAGAACAGTTTTATTTATTTATTTATTTATTTACTTATTTACTTATTTATTTATTTATTTACTTATTTATTTATTTATTTTTACCTATCACAGCCTATGACTTCTTTCTGGAAATGGGATAAAGATAGGACCTGGTGGGCCAACTGCAATGGCTTATTCTGTCTGTCTCTCAGTAAGCATTAAGTCTAAAACAGAGCACCCCATAAGGAAGGAAGAATATGGGTTAAAACAGGTAATACAGGGGAAAAGGATTTTATGGCAAATAGAAAGGGCATCCACATGTGGGTTGTAATCCCACAGAAAGATGAAATAATTTTGTTCTCCTAAGAGTATCTCAGAACAAAATAATACTAATCTTAGTATTCTCTCAGATCTGGTTTAATTAATGGCAAATGTAGGAAAAACCCTCAGACCTGTTTTGTACAAAGAATAGAAATTGCCCTATGCTGATTTATTGGTTTTACTTAAAAACTTGATCTGAATAAGCTGGAGAAAAAATGTACCACAGTGGCCCCTGATGATCCAACCAGTTATAACTAACATTAGGTTCATGATTTGTGGGCTGTATTTAAGTTTTTTAAAAATGTATAATGAGATAAATATTACACATGAATCATACTTTTAAGTTTTTTAAAAATGTATAATGAGATAAATATTACACATGAATCATACTGCTTAGCTTCTGCACATTGTATGGATTTGAAATGAGATGACAAATAAAGATAACTGCCTAGATAGAAGGGGAAGTCAATTGATTCCACCTTCCCAGAAGGTCGGCGCACCTGACTTCCTCCTTTGAATATATTAATGTGAATGTAGATTAATTAAATGCCTTTAAGAAAAAATGTCATGGAAACTGTGTAGTCTCAAGAAAAGGGGATTATGCGTTAATATGGTGGTCACTTATCACAAATAACTTTCATTTTGAAATTCAGATATTATTTTTACGGCAACCCATACTGAGCTGTATTTAGGGTTTGCCTCTGCTCAGTGGAAAGTTTAATGGGCCACACAGTTCTTCTGCAGGTATACCCAACCTGTTCTATGCCAAAAATACCCCATGCTAAAAACCCTTGTGGTGACCTGATTAGAATCGGACACGTAAGGCAAGAGGTGATGTGGGAATTCTGTTTTTTGTTGTTTTTTTAAATTCTTACCTGAGAATATGTGTGTGTGTGTGTGTGTGTGTGTGTGTGTGTGTGTGTGTGTTTGACTTCTAGAGAGAAAGAAGCATTGATGTGAGAGTGAAACATCTATTGTATAGCTTTTTAATCTCTCTGGCATGACTATGTGATATAATAAAGAATGTGTATGTTCATTAATAGAATTAAATGAAATAAAACCTATATATGTATATGGTGCCACTTATAACACCAAAATGAGAAAATATTTAGAGAGATTGATTTGAAGCCCACCAAATGATGCACAAATTATTGTTCAGAAAAAAAAGAAGTAAAATTTTTCTTAAATTACACCAGAACTTGATAAGAGCAGTACTTCCTTTCTGAGCCCCAGAGTGTAAATACTGATCTAGGACTCACTTCCTTGTAAACATGTTACAATGTTTACTAGTGGAAAGGTAAAGGAGATATTCACTACTTAAAAATAATTGCTTTTATAAGGATCTACCAGTATGTCTATATTTCTTAATGTATGTACACTTGGGAGTTAATGGTATTTTTTTTCTTTTTTGAGAAAGCTGACTGGAGAATAGGAGGTAGACATGAATATTTTTATATATGAAACAGAGGAGCACCAAAGGCAAATGACTTTTTTTAGGAAAGTTTTCACACAAGTTGTTTAGAACTTTTCCATTAATCCAAAACCACATGCATAATAAAGTGGGAGTAATAATATTTTCTCCTAAAGTCTTACTTGAAAGATTTGGGTTATTTTAAAATAGAATGTACATATCTGTTTCAACAGAGTCACTATTTATGTCTGGTGTTGGCAAAAATCTATAATTTTATGTGTCTATGACATTCAACCTTCTGTGTTATGACATCATAAATTTAAATATCATCAAATACTGAATAATCTCATTTTTTTTCCTATTGAGACCTATATTCTGAGTTACAGACTCATAAATTTTGTTTGCTTGATGTATCTATTTAAATTTATTACTGAACCTAAAATTGTGTCACTTGATTTGCATCTCCCCAATCCCCATCAACTTTAATTTTTTTTTTCTTTTTTCTCATTTAATGATGATGCTCCTACTTAGAGATTGGTTTTGGTATTTTATGTTAGATACTTTTTGCTTAATTGAGGTCATAAAGATTTATCCCATTTCCTTCTAGAAGTTTTATAAATTTTGATTTTTTGAGGGTGGATGGGAGAGAGAGAGAGAGAGAGAGAGAGAGAGAGAGAGAGAGAGAGAGAGAGAGACATTGATGTGAGAGAGAAGCATCTATTGGCTGGCTCTCTCCCATAGGCACCACAACCAGAAATTGAACCTGCAACCTTTTTGGTGTAGGGATGATGCTCCAACCAACTGAGCTACCCAGCCACTTTTGTATGTATTTTATTTTCTCTCTCCCTTCCTCTTTCAAAAATCAATTTAAAAAATAAATTAAAAAAGAATGGTGGTAAACTAAAATCCAGGTTGCCCCCAAAATATATATATATATATACAGTTTAACAGCTGATAGCTCAATTTTGGAAATGAAATGTATTTTAATAAACACTGTTTTTATAATAATTCAGAGTGAGTGTATACATTTTGGGGGACACCCTGTATTAAACTTGTGGCCATGGTGCCTACCTGAAAGTAATTCCACACCCTCAGCATCCCCTTTAACTGTCTCAAGGTATGGCAAGGCTTAATTCTTAAAATATTGAAATTGTGATTCTTATATAAGGACTTAGTATATAACTAAAATTTAATTAACTTGTTGAGAATGAAATCAGAGATAAAAAATCTGGTATAAATGAGGACATAAATAAAAAACAAAAATGATAGAATAAGATTGCTCATTGTGATAAAACTGGCATGTGAGAAAAAGCCATAAACTTTAGAAATATCTTCTCTACCTCATGAGGAATCATTTTTATATTACACTTTTTTTAATAAATTAACTAAATATAGAGTTTACTTACAAGCAAGTAGCAAATACAAGTTAAAAATTAGATTTTTCTAGTCAACTAATCCTTATACGATTTCATAGGCAGTGTTCTAGTATGACATTGATAATCATATTTATCATTTATTTCTAAGCTTTGAATATTTTTTATTAATGCATGGTATAGAATGTGAGATAAGGTAATAACCTAGAACACTGATGAATTATGGGTGTGAATATTAAGGTGATTTAAGACATACTATAGGATGAAAGAAGTCCAAAACAATTTAGACTGTAATAATCAATAAGAACATTCACAATATCAAAAATTATTTATGATAACTATAAATTGTATAGAATAACAATTCTTCATAGGTCTGGCAATTAGTCACCCACTACATTTAAGCTTTTATCCTTAATTAAGGCATTTTTATTCTGTTTCATTGATTTACTAGTGACCCAGTGTACAAAATTCATGCACAGGGGGGGGGGGGGCGGTGTCCCTCAGCCTGGCCTGCTCCCTCTCCAATCTAGGATCCCTTGGGGGATGTCCAACTGCCAGTGGGATCAGGCCTAAACCAACAGTTGGACATCCCTCTCACAATCCAGGACCGCTGTCTCCTAACTGCTCACATGCCTGCCTACCTGATCGCGCCTAATGACTCTGCCTGCCAGTCTGATTGCCCCCAACTTCCCTCCCCACCAGCCTGATCGCCCCCAACTGTGCCCCCTGCTGGCCTGCTTGCCCCAACTTTTCCCCGCCAGCCTGCTTGCCCCCAACTTCCCCCCCGCTAGTCTGCTTGCCCTCTACTCCCCCGCCACCAGCCTGCTTGTCTCCAACTGCTTCCCCGCTGGCCTGCACATCCCCAACTGCTCCCCTGCTGGCCTGATTGTCCCCAACTGCCTCCCACCAGTCTGCTTGCCCCCAAATGCCTCCCCGCCAGCCTGCTTGCCCCCAACTGCACCCTGCCAGCCTGATCACTCCCAACTGTCCCCTCCCACAGGCCTGATTGCCCCCAACTGCCCCCTCACTGGCCTGATCACACCCAACTGCCCCCCCCCTGCTGGTCTGCTTGCCCCCAACTGCCTGTCCCTGCCAGCCTGCTCACCCCTATCTGCCTCTGCCTTGGCCCTGCCACCATGGCTTTGTCTAGAAGGATGTCCAGTCTCCTGGTCTAATTAGCATATTACCTTTTTTTTAGTATAGAAATGTCTGTTTTTATGGCAGTACCATGCTGTTTGATTACTATAGCCTTGTAGTATAGTTTGATATCTGGTAGTGTGAACCTTCAACATTGTTCTTCTATCTCAAGATTACTATGGCTATGCAGGGTCTTTTGTGGTTCCAAATCAATTTTTGGATCATTTGTTCAGTTCTGGGAAAAACGCTTTTGGTATTTTGATAGGAGTTGCATTGAATCTATAAGTTGCTTTGGGTGGTATGGACATTTGAATTATATTGATTCTTCCTATCCATGAGCACTGTAGGTGCTTCCATTTATTTGTATCTTCTTCCATTTCTTTCTTCAGTGTCTTATAATATTTTGAGTACAGGTCTTTTACCTACTTGGTTAAATTTATTCCTAGGTATTTTGTTTATTAATTGATCAATCGATGAAATTGTAAATGGTATTGTTCTCTTAGTTTCCTTTATTGGTGGCAAACATTTCTATTTTTAATTCTTAACTAGTTAAATGAGAATTTGTAGAAAACTGATTTTCCAAATGATGTGCCTTAGAATTGCACTGAGGACTCTGAGTGATTTTAGTATTTTAAGATTTCTGCCAATTAACTCATCCTTCTCTCCTGAATTGTCTCACTTTCTTTCTGATTCTTTTAAATATCTTGGTTACCTCAATCTTCATCCACTTGTTAAAATGCCACAATCTAAGTCCTGGGCCAGAAATTCAGTAAAATTTCTCTGTTCAAATTTCCATCAGTCAATTAATTGCTAAACCTCACCAAAAGAAAAAAAAAATATATGTTATTAACCTACCTTTCTTCTTTTCTCCCATAATATGTTGTCTTTATCTCCCTGAGGATATGAGAGCACTTGCCTTTTGCTGTTTTGTAGTTAAACTGAGCATAACTCGAGTAGTGTGTCACTTTGAGGAAAAAACATTATTTCGCAAATGTTTCATCCTCAGGAGCAGCAAATGTTTCATCCTTAGTGGCCGCGTGTCATCAGAAATGGCTACCCGTGTCAGTGCTGACACACGTGTCATAGGTTCGCCATCACTGTCCTAATCAATGCATCCTACCTAATAATAGAGTAATATGCAAATTGACTGCACCTTCGCTATGCCAAATCCACGCCCACCAGCCAATCAGGGTGAGTATGCAAATTAACCCCACCAAGATGGTGGTTAATTTGCATATCAAGACAGCATAGAAAGAAGTGAAGCGCTGCAGAAGGGAGCGAAGCTGCGAAGAAGCAAGCAGGCGGGGCAAGCAGGCCGGGCAGTGGAGAAGGAAGGAAAGCAGGCAGGGCTGTGGAGAAGAGAGGCAAGCGGGCTGAGAAGGAAGGCAAGCGGGTGGGGCGGGCGGAGAAGGGAGGCAAGCCTGTGCTGTCTGACTTAGCCCGAACAGTCCAGGCCGCCATGGACCCAGCAGGCCTGGTGGGCAGCACCTGATGTCACCCACAAGGTTCAGGCCATGATAGTGACTGGGCAGACTCGGCAGGCAGCACCTGATGCTGTCCATGGGGTCCAGGCGGTAATCAGGACCAGGCAGGCCCAGTGGACAGCGCCGGACATCACCCGCGGGACCGGGAAGCCATCGGGACTAAGCATGGCAGCTGTCCACGGGCCGATCTGGACGGGCAGGCGATCCGGATGGGCAGGCGGCATGGACTGTGCCTGACGTCACCCGCTGGGTCCAGGGGGTGATCGGGACTGGGCTGGCCTGGCAAATAGCGCCTGACGTCATCCATGGAGTCCAGGTGGCGATGGGGACTGGGCAGTTTCAACAGGCATTGCCTGAAACTGCTCGCGGGTCCAGGGGGCGATGGGGACCTGGCAAGTGGCATGGACAGTGCCTGACGCTGCCCGTGGGGTCCCGGGGGCAAACGGGACTGGGCAGGCGGCATGGACAGCATCTGACGCTGCCCGAGGGGTCCAGGTTGCCATCAGGACCAGGCAGGCAGCATGGGCAGTACCTGATGTCAACTGTGGGGTCCAGGCAGCGATCGGGACTGGGCTGGCCGGGCAGATGGCACCTGACGTCGCCCGCGGAGTCCAGTCTTCAATCAGGACCGGGCAGTTTCAGCAGGCATTGTCTGACGCTGCTCTCAGGGTCCAGGTGGAGATCAGGACCTGGTAAGTGGCATGGACAGCGCCTGATGCTGCCCGTGGGGTCCAGGGTGCTATTGGGACCGGGCAGGCAGCATGAACAGCGTCTGACACTACCCGCGGGGTTCCCGTGGCGACTGGGACCTGGCAGGTGGCATGGATAGTGCCTGACATCACCCACGGGGTGCAGGCGGCTATCGGGACTAGGCAGTTCTAGCAGGCAGCTCCTGATGCTGTCTGTGGGATCCAGGGAGCTATCGGGACCAGGCAGGCGGCATGGACAGCGCCTGACACTGCCCGCGGGGTCCAGGCAGTGATCAGGACCGGGCAGGCAGCATGGATAACACCTGATGTCACCCGCGGGGTCCAGGGTGCAATTGGGACTGGGCAGGTAGCGTGGTCAGTGCCTGACTTTGCCTGCGGGCTCCATAGGTGGGGGTGGCCAGGGTCTCCGGGATCACTGTCTGCCCCCGGGCCACCTGAGGACACCGGTGGAGCAGGCCAGGGTTGAACATTTTAATGAAAATGCGATGCCTGTGCCCTGCCCCACCACGCCCTGTCCCTGGAGAGGAGAGGGAAGTGGGCAGTTAGGAGGCACCAGGGCTCTGAAGTGGCTGGGAACAACCTGCAGGCGAGCTACCAGGAAGAGGTGCTGAACCATGAGGATGCAGAGGGCTGGCTGATGGAGGTGAGCAAAGGTGCAGATGAGGCGGCTCTTGCCAGCACTGAGCTGGAAAAGTGCATCAAAAGCCTGATGGACAAAATCGCCTTTCTGAAGAAGGTGCATGTCCAGTATGCTCAGATCTCCGTGGAGATGGACTTGTTCTTCAAGTCCGACCTCTCCGCTATGGTCAAGGACATCCGCACCCAGTATGAGAAGCTGGCTGCCAAGAACATGCAGAAGGCAGAAAAATGGTACAAGAGCCGCTTCACCATGCTGACAGCCCTGCCAAGAGCACCTACGTGGTGCAGGCCAGCAACTGCTCAAGGCCAAGACCCTGGAGATTGAAGCAAGCTGGGGCATGAACAAAGCGCTGGGAAAGCAGCTGCGAGAGCTGGAGGATAAGCAGAACTCTGACGTTAGTGCTATGCAGGACACAATCAACAAATTAGAAAATGAGTTGAGAACCACAAAGAGTGAAATGGCAGGATATTTAAAAGAATACCAGGACCTCTTCAATGTGAAGATAGTTTTGGACATTGACATTGCAGCTTACAGGAAACTCTTGGAAGGTGAGGAGACCGGTTTCACCAGCGTGGGAAGCATAGCCAGCAGCTACTACCAGAGTTCCCAGGTCTTTGGTGATCTGCCTACGGTGGTTTACAGACTAGCTCCTACTTGATGTCTGCTCACTCCTTCCCTTCTTAATACACCAGCCACGTCCAGGAGGAGCAGATTGAGGTGGAGGAGGCCATTGAGGCTGCAAAAGCCAAGGAAGCTAAGGATGAACCCCCTTCTGAAGGAGAAGGAAGAGGCTGAGGAAGAGGAAGGAGAGGAAGAGGAAGAAGGTGCCAAGGAAGAATTTGAGGATGCAAAGGAGGAAGAAGAAGGAAGTGAAGGTGAAGGAGAAGATGCCCAAGAAGCTGAGGACGAGAAGAAAGATGAAGGTGCTGGGGAGGAGCAAGCAACCAAGAAGAAAGATTGAGCCCTCCGTTCCTTAATTATTTCAGGAATAATCCTCCCAAAACCAGGTCAACCCCGCCACCAACCAAGCAGTTGAGTTCCCAATACTATATGAATTCAGAAGTCAATATATATAACATTCTGAGGTGACTCAGGTTGGACATTAAATGTTATGCTATGACTTTTCTCCTTATGCAGAGTATCTGTTTGCTTGCAGAGTGGCTTCCTGGCTTGCTGCCAGCCTGTGCATGGTCCACGCTTATGAGTTCAGGATCTATGACAATGTGAATAATTCAGATGTTTACAATAAAAACACATGAATACATGAATTCACTAATGTTAATGTTAAATTTCATGGAAAAAAATAGTCCTTTGAATCTTTGGTGGTTAGAAATTAAAGATCTCAAATCATGTGCAATAAACAGTAAATAAAGTTATACTGAATGACAAAAAAAATACATTAGGGGCCAGGAAACGTCAAAAGAACTGGGGAACCATTCCCAGATCAAGAAGGGAAGTCACAGGGTATATATTATTGCTAAGAATACAGTATTTCCTACTACTTACAACATATACAATGTAATGTATTAGATGCCTTCCTATTGGATGAAGTATGTATTCTCATAGAGTAATACTGGTAGATATGTTATAGTTATGGCAGTATGTAATATCCTATCTATATTAATAAAAGGGTAATATGCTAATTAGACCATGAGACCTTCCAGATGTCCTTCTGGACAAAGCCATGGTGGCGGGGCTGAGGCAGAAGTGGTTATGGGTGATCAGACCAGGAGGGGAGGGCAGTTGGGGGTGATCAGACTGGCGGGGGGGTGTAGTTGGGGGCAAGCAGGCCAGCAGGCAGAATGGTTAGGGGAGATCAAGCAGGCAGGCAGGTGAGCGGTTAGGAGCCAGTATTTCCACATTGTGAGGGGTTTGTCCAACTGCACGTTTAGGCCCGATCCCACAGGGGTCCCAGATTGGAGAAGATGCAGGCCAGGCTGAGGGATCACCCCCTCCCCGTACACGAATATCATGCACTGGGCCACTAGTATTTTATAATTACAGTTTAAATATTATAAATGAACAATATATATCTGCATGTTCTAAAAGCAATCTCAAACTTGATACAAACTAGGCACCTTCTCAGTAGCAACAAGTTACTTACAACACAGAGTATAGTTAGAAATTGTGGGATTTTATGTTTGTTTACATATAAATTAATATAAACATATTGTTCCTGGAGGACTTTGAACCGGTGCCACTTTTTGAAGCTCTTTTCACCTTGTGCTAAATGAAAACATCATCTTTAATGTTGCTTTCCCCTTCCCTATTTCCTGTTGGGTGAATAAGTCCACCCTTTTTCAAATATGATTACCCGCTTCTTCAGTTTTACTATTCCGTGGAATTAGATTACCTTATCAAGTACAGCAGTTCAATAATAGCCTTCCTTAAATAGGAACATGAAGGTCAACTTGAGACTTCCTTCTCCACAGGGATCAAAGGAGATATGAAATGCCATTACAGTCTAAATTCTGATTGTTTCTAACCAAGCAGAAGGTATTTTTATAAATAAATCTAAGTTTATAACAGATGGCTTAGCACAAGCAGAAAGAGAATCAATAAGAAATCTGAAAATAACTACAAGTCAATGAATATTAACAGCTTAATATTAAAAGGATCATATGAATTCATAGCAACTGTATATATTATTTCAGAACTTTTGCTTTTGATAAAAAAAGGACATATTAGTTATATGTGATGCAGTTTGTTCTTTCAATAGACACTTATCTTTAACAGCTGTTTTCATACCATTGTAAACTATAGCAAATTACAGATATGACTGTAAATAAACAGCATGCTCATATTTCTGTGAATTACCTAAGCTCTGTGAATATAACATTTATTCCTCTTATAACTATCAGAATGCCAAGAATTTTCTCTACCACCTGCAATAAAATTTTTGCAAAATGTTCTTTATAATTTCCCAGCTGGTAGGATAGAGAAGTCTTTTGCACATGTTTATGAATTTTTATGTCCTTTGATGTTTTTCTTTAAAAACGAATTGAGTTATTCCTCTTTTCACTCAAAATATTATTGCCAGTGAAGTGCTTAATGATAGAAAATCTTCCCTGGAAGTAAAGTAGAATACAATTATTTTCAATCTCATTTTAACTTATTGGTTAGGCTAAGCTTTAGATAAAAATATGACTTTTTTGGTTTTTTTTTTTAGTTAGTCATATATTCCCATTGAACTGAATTTCATTTGGGATTGATTTTTTTTTTTTTTGTCAAATCTTTGAAGACATTTGCAGACACAGTTTATCTTTTCCATATTCTCTCATGGGTCTAGAAGTCTATTTGGCTCATATAATAAATTACCTTAGTAAAATTTCACTCTGTCTATGAAATATCTATTTCATTGTAACTTCACAATAAAATATATGTAAGTCCAGCTATGGGACAGTTAAATGATTGGTCAGATCCTCAACAATGCAGTCAGAGTACCACATTCAAAAATAACATCACCCTATTTTTCTGTTCAGAACCCACCAATGGATTTCCACATTGCTCAAGCATAAGTACTCAGTGAGATGCTCTATGATTGAGTATTCATTAACTTTTCAAACTCTATTCTATTTTTCCCCACCTTGATCATTTTGTTCCAGCCACACTGGCATCCGTACTCTTCCTTCATTGCACAAGGCATGCTCTCCCTAGAGTTTTTGCACTTGCTGTTGTCTAGGAGTGCCTTGGACCTTAGCTATATTTAGGAAGCAAACCAAAACTGGCTCTCCAACATCCCCCAAGGGGTCCCTGATTATGAGAGGGTGCAGGCCAGGCCAAGGGACCCCGCCGGTGCACAAATATGTGCACCGGGCCTCTAGTAAAGACATAAAGAAGTTGGAGAAAAATGTTACAGTTGTTGAAAGGCAAAAAGCCACCTGGATGGGATCTGAAAATACTCAAAAATGAATATAGCAGGTCAGACAGAAGAAAACTGAGTAAAGTTGACATTAACACAAGAGTCTTAAAGTTCATTCAAGAAACTCTGAGGTATAATGATTAACATTAGGACAGATAGTATATTAAAAATGTAGAAATTAGAGAATAGAAAGAATGATGTGTTATACGTTTTAATCAGGGACTTTTGAAGATAGGAAACCCATGCATTTTATAAAAAGAATGATTTGTCTTTATGCAGCAAAATTCAAATGCTAAGTTTTCCTAATAACAAATGTCTATTCTAGTGTTTTTGTTTTGTCTTAAAGTCGTGATTGAAAATCTGTAATTGTGTTTGCTCCATTTCTGTATGTTTAAAGCAATAATCTTGTATGCAAATTTGCTTCCTGAATAGAACTAGTAGAAAGAGTGCTCTAAATTCCTAAAGGACTCTTGACTCAGGTTCATGAATAAATTTGCTATCAAGCATAATTAAATTTCATGTGATTGTCAGAAGCAGAAACACATTCTCTAAAACCTGACCACCATTAGATGAAGGGATTAGTAAGATTCCCTGCCCGTGTGTCCGAGGCTACAATGACGTCACTGAGATTTTGCTGCCTTTAAAACTGCATCACAAATATCAATGCATTTTCATACTCACTTTGCTTTAAACATATCAAATGTATGCCAGGATTAGATCATGTCTGCTTGAGTATTATTGTAACTTTTAAAATAGGAATAAGCAGTAAGTTCTTGGAAAAACTTAAGTTGTGTAGCTACTGATCATGGTTTCGGAACACAAAGCCTTGTCACTAACTCAGTAGAGGAAAACAAATGGAGGCCATGGACTGAGATAATGTAACATTTTAACTTTCATAAGTTAGATTACTATAATGAGATAATGGATAAAATGTTTCAGGCAATTTGCTTTTGGGAAACAAAATGACTCCATGATTTTTGTGCAACGCGCATGGGTTCAGCTTCTCTAGGTTTCAGGAGGCCACTGAATAATTTTGAACTGACATTACCTAAACCCTCAAACTGAGTGAATGCAGAATTTTCAGTTTTTATCTTACCCTGCTTTAGCATTGCCAATCCTAAGGAATTGTTCACAAGTTGCAAGAATGTTTCATGGTTTTCCCCTAGTCACATCCTGCTAAGCACCACTGCTACATATTTTTCACTTGACCTCTCCTTCTTATAACTAGGTTCCTTGCTGCATTTTGCTCCAACCTAATTTCCTAATATCCAGATAAATCCAAGCTGAAGGCCTGTACAAAAATGCATAGAAAGTTTAGGAATACCATAAGAAAAATGAAATGCTGCCTGAGGTATTCACATATACACACACTGATGCACAATTGTTATCATACTATCTATGAGGTTTTTTTGTATTTATCTCTTTAACAGTGCACTGTTGACATTCTATGCTATTAAATATGATTCAAAATATTATTCTAATGTCTGCTAATTCATGATATAGATATAACACAATATTTTAAACCATTCTCTAGTAGAAAAACTAAATATTTTTGTTATTATAAATAATACTGAGGTATGTATTATATATTTTAACCATTTATTTAATCTCTGGTGATTTCAGAAAATCTACTTTAAGAGGAGGTAAGATAACAGGTATATGCTGGAAAAGATGTTTTTAGTTGGCAATGGCAGCTTATTTAATATACTGCACTAGATAGCACCAATTTCAATCCTAAAAATAACTAGAATTAGAAGTCAATATTAGTGTAAATTTTTCAAAGCCTATAATTGTTGCACTGGTTCTTGTTCAGTTTTGTGTATAAAGAACAGTAAGTGATAGGAGTTGGTTCTATACTGGTAAGTATCAATACACAAAAGCCATAGCTCACCAGGACAAATGTACATTTAGAATCCCTGTTCATTCCTCTGGCTTTACTTATGTAAATAATATGTAAATACAGAATTTAACAGAAGCTTAAAAGTGACATATTTTTAATAAGCAGTAGAAATTGAGCTCCATACATTGTCATATTAACATCAATTGATGGTCCCATCCAGCTTTTTTAGATCCCGGTTTAGACTTTTTGTCATCATACTACCATGTGGGTACCAAAATTTTGATTAAATATAGACATGTTTTACAAACATCTAATAATTCAAAAATATCTGGAGATTTGTCTCAATATTTTAAGGAGATGTTTTTCTGAAATCTGTAAATTAATCTAGCTTGTCTTGTTCAGAAGATTTTTTTGAGTTGCAATCTGTTCAAAGAGCTGCAACATCTGGGCAGGGAAGATTCAATGACTGATGTGATTCTGAACAGGTTTTTCTGAGGAGAGTTCACATATTCTCTAAACGTTTTTGTAAATATATTTTTTCATATGTGCATTTATTTTAATAATGAGCCTTTGTTCTGAAGATCAATGTTGGCAGGTCAGCGTTATTTTGAAGTCATTATACTGGAGCTTTTTTTTTTTCTTTGTAAAAATATTATGTCTTATTGCTTATTTCTATCATGGAAATTGTGAAAAGAAAGGATAAAATGGAGTAATCAAATTAAAACTGTTGTATTTTAACTTTACTTAAGCTTACAATTATAAGAATTCTAAGCTTTCTTAAAGGAAAAATAAAATATATAATCCCACTCCCATTACTAGGATGAGATGAGACTTGGTGTGAATATCATTTTTAAAAAGTAAAATAGCAATAAAACTCCAGCTATTTGGTTACAAAAGGTTTATCAGAACTGCTTCCAAGTTGAACAAACTGCCACAATTCATGGAATTCACTGTGGCTGATACCATCGAAAGCCTATTTTCAATGAATATTGTCCATTTAAAAAGTATATGTGAAACCAACCCTAATATTTCCTTCCTGTAGGCCACAGTAAATGAAAAATAAAGACTTTCAATATTCTTAAAGTTTAAACATAGTGTATTTTTATATTCCTTTTTACAGAATTGTATTAAACCATGGCATAATGCAGTTCAAAGTATCAAGTCAACTAATTTTCATCTTGCTCTTGGAATTTGGAGAGAAATGCTATAGTTCCAAGTAGTGAAAGATGTGGTTGGGATAACAAAGGCCAAACGGGTGCTAGCATACCTCTTGACATTATGCAAAATACAGATTTTTAATAATATTTGTTGTTCTGGTTACAAAAAAATACATACACATTGTCAGTCAACATTTTCAAAAATAAAATATTTTAGAGAAGAAATTATGTCCACTTTGCTCAGAAATTCCCCATAGTCCCTGACATGGAAAGATGGAATATTTCTTACAGTATCGGATCTTTTGAATAGAGAAAGAGAAAGTAAGATCTGGAAAGGATAAACAATTTGTGGAGAAAATTATTTGGTATAAGTCTGCTTACTTTCTTATGTTTACAAGTAATTAAGGAGCTATAATTTACACTGATATTTTCACTAATTAAAAACTGTACTTGAGGAGTGTTAAACTGAAATATACATTAACTATTTAAGTAATGACAAACAATCTGTAGAGTTTCGCTACGTCATCTACCCTTGTTTCACAATGGCACAAATCCAAATTAGCACGATTGGGTCAATCAGTGACCAGAAGAGAAAAACAGATAACAATATTAAAATAACACAAAAATAAAATAGAGCTTTTGTTGTGGTTGTTGTTGTTATTGTTAGATACCAAAAAAAAAAGAAGAAGAAGAAGAAGGAACATTGTTTAGAGATTTGGATATCAATTTGCTTTAGTAAATGCATTCATTTGCATTCATTTCCAGGACCCAAAAAAGACAACATCTGTCATAGAGCTAGGATTATTGAGAAACTCTGAATTCAATGTTTTATTTGCATATTAAGTTTGAGCTCCAAAGAACTATCATTTAGTTGAACCAGTATGTGTGTGGGATTTTAATATCATTACTTGATATTAAACAGGAACAGGAATCTTCACAGTAAACCTATTTTATAGTTATGTAACATTCCATTTTATTATACTTTGCAAAAAAAAAAATAAAGCATTACTTGTAATACATTCCAATGTATTCTGAACTATAAACAATTAGCTAGCATACAGAGTTTAGCATTATGGGAGATTAATAGCACTATGTGCTCTACCCAGAGTCCTCTTTTGTGGTTGATCAAAGGTAGACATTCATAAGCAGACATATCTAAGCCTTGGCTAGTGATTGACCTAATTTTTATAGAAAAATAAATCATATTTGGTGTGCAAGTAGGTGAATTGTAATGCTTGATTGTTACACAGAAAAGTCCGTAACAATACATTTTCCATGTGAGGGAATCAAGCATAGGTTTTTATTTAAAATACCAATGGGAGGCATTAAGAGCAAAAAGGACTGTGGGTCATTTTTTAATGAACCATGTATTATGGTTGACATCTCAATAAAAAGGGAGTAGCTTTGTTATCAATTCAAGAATCACCTTAAAAGTGAAACACTGTGCACTTAACCTTTACAAACAGTATATAATGGAGAGGATGTCTATTTTTTAAGAGTTTGTAAAATATAAGCTTTAAAGTTACAGCTGTGCAAAATGCCAACCTGAAATGGGGTAAGTGACTTAGCCAAACAGTGTAACTCAACAGCATTTCCCTTTGCAACAGCGGATATACAACCAAGCATTAAAATTAAACAGGATCAAAGAAGTAATGATGAATGTGAACTCCTTTCTTGTGGTAATTTACTTCTGGACAAGTAACATCAATGTTACATAAAAAATGAATTGATTTATTGGAATATAATACATGTTAGTGGTTTCAAAAAGTTAAGAGCAGAAAACTTTCTTGCAGCAAACCTTATGAAATACCTCAATACATGGTTAAGTGAGATGGAATTCCAAAAGACCTTCCTCCTCCACCTTCCTATCCCCAGTTACCTTTCTCTGCCAACTTCAATGGCACGTACTGCAAAGCTCCCAAGACTCCACTAACACCAATGAGAGCTGTGATTTTAAAAACTCCTTCAGTATTTCTAGTTCCTAGGTAATTTCCTATATTTCTATC
Organism: Eptesicus fuscus; assembly: GCF_027574615.1. NCBI lineage: Eukaryota > Metazoa > Chordata > Mammalia > Chiroptera > Vespertilionidae > Eptesicus > Eptesicus fuscus. The sequence continues at coordinate 84,911,940 of NC_072475.1, read as the reverse complement.
AAGAAAAATAGTCATAGAATGACAAATACCATATGATTTCACTTATATGTGGAATCTAATTAACAAAATGAACTTATGAACAGAAGAGAAGCATAGTTATGGATACATGGAACTGACTGACAGCTGTAAGAGGGGAGCGGGATTGGGGGGCTAAATGAAAGAAGTTGAAGAGATAAGCCAAAGATTACATATGCATAATCCATAGACACAGACAACAGTGTGGTGATGGCCAGAGGGAAAGGGGCCGGGGACTGGGTGGAGGTGCCCAAAGGGGGCAGGGTGACATGGGGACATCTGTAATAGTGTCAACAATAAAAATGAAGTTAAAAGGCACACTTATCAATTTATGTTGCTGTGAGATCCATGACAGCTATTTAAGACACTTGGGGGGAAAATTTCCAGGGAGGCTGGAGGAAGACAAGGATTCTGGTGTATGTCTCGGGCAAGATGTCCTCAATGGGCTGATTGAAAGGTGGTTTTGGATTTGCAAAAGAGGGTGATACTCCGGTCTGAGCCAGTCACTGACAAGATGTCTAAGGTATGCTGCTCCAGCTGAAAGGATTGACCTCTACACGTCCCCTCCAGTTGACATAAGGATGAAAGTAGATAGTTTATATTACTAAGTTTAAGACTGACAAGGGGGCCAGCACAATATTAACTGACCTTCTCCGTGAATCCAGTTTTAAAATACAAACAACCACTAGGAGCCCTGTGGGAAGCTTTACCTGGAGGAACTAAGCTACCATATAGGAAGATGGACTATCTTAAGATCTTCAGGCTGAAGAGGCCACCTATTGGCACCCTGATCAATAGCCTGGACCTAGTGGCCAGTGGGGAGGCATCTAGAATGCCCAAACAAGGCAAACCTTCAGTCTATAGCCCCATAAACATCTGGCTATAATTCTGTAAGAGAACTTAAGTGAGAACATCCCTGCCCAACTTTCCTCATTCTGATCTGCACAATTTTGAGCTAAATAAAGTGTTTGTTATAAGCCACTGAGTTTTGAAGCAATTTATTCTATAGCAAGAAACATTGGAATAGCATTTTTTTCAATCTCATCTGCTTTTATGAGCATAAATATAAAAATTATGTACATATATATGTACCGTATATATGTAAAGTAAATAATGAAAAGATATTTGATCTTGAACTTGAGTTAATTCAGATTCTGAATTTGATGATTACATTTTACTTTAAACCCTTTAGATTATAAGGCAAAATGATGGAAAAATGTCAGATTTGGTTTATATGTTGATTGATTTCCCGAACTATACCATTAATTCAAGAGGCACAAAAATCTCCTGGTTCTACATTTTAAGGAAAATGGACTACATCAATTCCTAGATAATAAAATTTTAATAATGCGCATTAATTTATTCAGCAAACATTGTCACTTTCCATTGGCGCTTTCAGCCTTGGGTTATGGAAGTTAGAATTATTTTCTCTGTGTTTTTATTTGAAATAATTCAGATTCATTGAAAATTTGAAAGTATATCACAATAAACCTGCATTTATTTATTTTACAACATTTGTCTAGGTTTATAAATTAGTATCTTGTCAAATTGTTTTCTCCACATTCTCATCCTCCTCGGCCTTGTCCTCTTATAACTCACTTTCCTCTACTTCTCTTTATTTCTTTTCCTATTTTTTCGCTTAGCCTTTCTCCCCTTACCAATTTTTTTGGAGAATATACCTTCCAGACGATCTTCCAGATGAAACCAGGCTTGTGATGGCTTAGCCCCTTGCATGAATTTCATACATCGGGCCTCTAGTCTATAATAATAAAAGGGTAATATGCTAATTAGACCGGAAGTCTTCTGGTCGTCATTCGGGACATCCTTTCTGATGAAGGCAGGGCTGGAGGGAAGCCAACCCGGGTCCCGGGTGCCTGTGGGCAGCCTGAGGGAAGCCAGCCCAGGTCCTGGATGCCTGCAGGAAGCCAGAGGAGGGAAGCCCAGGTCCTGGGTGCTGGAGGAAAGCCAGTGCCAGCAGCCAGGGGAAGGAAGGCCTACTTTTGCATGAATTTTCATGCATCAGGCCTCTAGTAATATCATAAAAGGGTTGTTCTCTTCTACTTTTAGAGGAGTGTGAAGTAATTACTTTAAAATATTTGGTAGTGTTCATTTGGGCTTGTGCATTTCTGGAAGGTAGATTTTTTTTATTACTTATAAAATCTCTTCATTTGTTTCAGGTCTATTCAGATTTTTCTATTTCTACTTAAGTCAGTTTGGTAGTTCTTTCTGAGAATTTGTCTATTTAAGATGTCTAATTTGTTGGTGTACCATTGTTCATAGTATTCTTCAAGCCCTCCCCACTTTTTCCCTTCTTTTTTTTTCCTTTTTCTTTTTTTTTCTTTTTATTTTTTTCCTTATTTTTTTCATAGTATTCTTTTAAATTTTTTAAAAAATTTCTGTAAGGTAAGTAGTATTTCATCTTTCATTTCTGATTCTAGTAATTAGAGTATTCTCTTTTATTTTTTGGTCATTCTAACTAAAGCTTTTTTTACTTTTCTTGATCTTTTCAATGAAACTGCTTTGGGTCACAGTGATTTTCTCTATTTTCTGTTCTCCACTTCATTCATTTTCATTATAATATCTATTGTTTCCTTCTAATTGCTTGAGGTTTATTGTACTCTTGCTTTTCTAGTACCATAGTTGAAAGTTTAGATTATTAATTTGAGGTTTTTCTTTTTTTTCTGTGTTTTATTGATTTTAGAAAGAGGGAGGAAATGAGAGGGAGAGAAAGAGAGAGATAAATATCAATGTGAGAAAGAAACATCAATCGGTTCCCTCCTGCACACACCCTGACCGGGTTTCAAACCTGTAACCTAGGTACGTGCCCTGATTGGGAATCGAACTAGTGACCCTTCAGTTTGTGGGACAATGCTCAATCAACTGAGCCACACCAGCGAGGGTGAGGTGTGCTGTTGTAGTTTTTTAATACATTCATTTACATCTATGAATTTCCACTAAAGCACTGTTTTACTTGCATCTGATAAGTTTTACAATGTTGTGTCTTTATTCTCATTAATATCAAAGTATTTTTTATTTCCCTTGCTTTCTTTTTTGATCCACTGGTTATCTGAGAATAAGTTGTTTAATTTCTATAGACTTGTGGGTTTCTCAATTTTTTTCTGCTATTGATTTTAATTTACTTCCATGGTGGTCTGATAACATACTTTCCATTTTTCTATTCTTCTATATTTATTCAGATTTGTTTTGCTATCTCAGCCAGAAATGAACTCTAGAACCCATCTGGAAGCTGGATGAGAAATACTGACATCTTATTCCTCTCAGTAGAAAATATTCCCTCTAAGATCCGGAAAGAAAGGGAACCCTGTGTTTTTTAATTTGGGTGTCTGGAGTTGAGTTCACACATCATTAAGATGGGGGGCGGGGGAAGGAGGGAGTGGTTTTGATTCAAATATCACAAACTCTCACCTTTATTAAAAAGTGATTTTGAAGATATTCTTGAATAGATGTTTATTTGCATTTTATTCTTGGGACCATTTCCAGAGGCTTTAAATGGCTGATTTTTATAGTTTTTCCTAGTTTCAATGGAAAGTTGCTCAGTGGAGCATTCATAGTGCTGTGTCAGTATATATATATATACTAGAGGCCCATTGCAGGAATATTCCTGCAAGAATAGGGCTTCCTCGGGCCTATTCCTGCAAGAATAGGGCTTCCGCACTGCCCTGCTTCCCTCCCGTCTCCACTGCCCTGCCTGCTTCTCCGCAGCTTCACTCCCTTCTGCATTGCTTGGCTTCCTTCTATGCTGTCTTCAGTCTTCACTCTGTGCCTGTGTATGCAAATTAACCACAATCTTTGTTGGGTTAATTTGCATACTCGCTCTGATTGGCTGGTGGGCATAATGGAGGTATGGTCAATTTTCATGTTTCTCTTTTATTAATGTAGATATAAATTTTATATATGTATATCTTAAATTTATATATATACACTTATCTATATCTTGAATTTATTTATATGTATATGTAATATGCAAATTGACCCTACTCCCTCGCACAAGATGGCCACCCCCTTGTGGTCAAAGATGGCTGACACAAGATGGCTGGCAGGGGAGGCCAGTTGGGGGTGACCAGGCTGGCAGGGGAGGGAGGGCAGTTGGGGGCAATCCAGCCAGCAGGGGAAGGCAGTTGGGGGCAATCGGGCCAGCAGGGGAGCAGTTAGGTGTAGATCAGGCTGGCAGGGGAATGGTTAGGGGGTGATCAGGCTGGTAGGCAGGTGAGCGGTTGGAAGCCAGCAGTCCCGGATTGTGAGAAGGATGTCCGACTGCCGGTTTAGGCCTGATCACAGGGATTGGGCCTAAACCGGCAGTTGGACATTCCCTGAGGGGTCCCAGGTTGGAGAGGGTACAGGCTGGGCTGAGGGACACACCCCCAGTGCACAGATTTCATGCTCCAGGCCTCTAGTATATACATAAATTTGTCCTTATTGTTGAAAGTATTACAGATGTCCTCCTTTTACCCCATTGACCACTTCTAGCCCCCACCTGCCTGCACGCTAGGTTTTCACTACATTATTGTCTGTGTCCAAGGGTATGCATATCTACATACAAGTTCTTTGGTTAATCTCTTCCACCCACCCTCCACCCCTGCTGAGATTCAAGAGTATGTTCCATGCTGCCATGTCTCTGTATCTTTTTTTTTCATCAATTTATTTTTGTTCATCAATTTAGATTCCACATATTAGTAAGATCATGTGATAGTTGTCTTTCTCTGACTGGCTTATTTTGCTTAGCATAATACTTTCCAGGTCCCTCCATGCCATCTCAAAGGTTAAGATATCCTTCTTCTTTACTGCTGTAAAGTATTCCGTGGTGTAAATGTACCACAACTTTTTTATCCACTCATCAACTGATGGGCACTTGGGCTGTTTCCTGATATTAGCTATTATAAATTGTGCTGCTATGAACACAGGGTTGCATACATTCTTTCTGGTTGGTGTTTTGGGTATCTTAAGATATATTCTAGAAGTGGGATCACTGGGTCAAATGGCAGTTTCATATTTAACATTTTTTTCAGGGAATTCCATACTGTTTTCCATAGTGGCTGTGCCAGTCTGCATTCCCACCAGCAGTGCACTAGGATTCTCTTTTACCATATCCTCACCAGCACTTGTCATGTGTTGATGTGTTGATGGTAGCTATTCTGACAAGTGTGAGGTGATACCTCATTGTTGTTTTAATTTGCATCTCTCTGATGATCAGTTACTTTGAGCATTTTTTCATATGTCGCTTGGCCATCTATATGTTCAGTTTGGAGAAATGTCTATTTAGGTCCTTTTCCTATTTTTTAAATTGGATTGTCTTCCTTTTGTTAAGTTGTATGAATTCTTTATATATTTTGGAAATTAACCTCTTATCAGATATATCATTGTCAAATAAGATATATTGTTAACTTAGAATCCACTAGAATTTTGCTTTGCTGGATGTGGTAATTAAGTGAAAGAATGGGTAAAGTATGATTTCCATGTTTCTAGTTTCACTAAATTAGTTACTAAAACAAGGAAGTCTAAAGGCGTATAAAATGTAGAGACATGTAACAATATTTGGTCCAGTTTTAGTAAATACATTTTAGGGGGATTGATTTAAAAAGTTATTTTTCTATATAAATAGTGTTATATCTGTGATGAAACATGTATTATATCCTTTTGTTTGTTTGTTTGTTTGTTTTTTACTATGGGATATATGAGACTAAGCTTGCCTTTTATAGGATTAATTTGTCCTTCAAATATATTTTCTACATAACAGAGTATTCAACAATGCAATGCAATATCTTTGTGTGTCATGTACTCTCAGGTTTGTGTTGAATTCCATCATGGTCTATCCTACATTTGGCTTCATCATAATTTAAAATTATTTTTTTTTCCCTAGCCCTTAAAGGCATTTTTTTCTGTAGTTCTATCCTGAAACTTGTTTGAATAAATATAGATATGATTCCATTAAAAAGTGGAAACTTTTGCCCTAACCAGTTTGGCTCGGTGGATAGAGCGTCGCCCTGCAGACTGAAGGGTCCCAGTTTTGATTTTGGTCAAGGGCATATACCTTGGTTGTGGACACATACCCAGTAGGGAGTGTGAAGAAGGCAGCTGATCGATGTTTCTCTCTCATTGATGTGTCTAACTCTCTATCCCTCTCCCTTCCTCTCTGTAAAAAATTATTAATATATATATATTTTTTAAAAAGTGTAAAGTTTCTGAAAAGATTGTCATTAGAGGGATGAAGTCCCTAATATAGGATTTAATAGACAATAGTAGAGGAATAAAGGAATAGAGATAAAAGTATATATGCTTGCATCTGTTATAAATTTATATATCTGTTATATATAAATTTGATGACAAAAAGATTCCTTCTTTTTTATTCAGATATACCAGCTGACAGTGAGATGTGAGCAAGAGATTTGAGGAATCTTAGAATTCCTTCTTATTGATGTTAGGAAATGTGAGTTCCTGGGCAAATGTGAGTTGAGAATTGTAGGATATTTTTGTTGAATCAGAGGACCACGATACCTGATAGTTCATCTTTTAAATTGTGATTTGGTGACAGAACAACTGAAACTAATAAATATTAGAAATAGATTAATTAGATTATCAAGAACAACTAATTTCTGCACCTGCAAGGCTACTTCCTTTTTCCTACCATATATATGTCTGGCTGCTTTTGGCCCATTACACAGGCACTTCAGAAATCTAATCTGAAAATTAGTTTGTTTTACTAATTACTGGGTTGACAGCCAATAAATCATAAAGCAAATAATGCCAAAGAAAGTTTATTTATACTCTGTGTATGAGGGATCAAATAATTGTAAGTAAATTAATTACTGGCTAACACACAATGTTGATTTTAGTAAAATCTTATAGGTGTGTCAGTATTATTATGACTACAGTGTTTTTATTAAAAATGTCGATGGGAAAGAGTAAGAGTTTCAAGACTATTTGAGTGCTTATTCATCTTAAAATTTTTATTTTTAAACTTCCAAGCACAACGATGCAGTGAAGTTCACATGGTGAGAAGCACTTCTCACAATATATACAAACTGTGAAAGTAACACATTTCATTAAAATAGGCATCTCTGAGCTTAGCACCAAGTCACACAAGCAAACAGGAGAGGGAGCAAGTGGAGTCTTTGGAAGATCAGTTATTCCCCAGAGATCCTGAGTCAGCTCCTCTCAGCTACACATACTTCCTAAGGTAGCATTATCCCCAGGTTCCCTCAGCTGCAGTTAAGTAATGGCAAAAACTCTTGGAACTTTGAAAACAGACTTTTAAATTTGTGTTAAATATGTACTGGGTGAGGCGGGGCTTGGAGGAATAGAAATAAGGAGCAATTCTCCTGTGGGATCCAATAATCAAAGAGCCCTGGAATGATGACAAAGGGATTAAATATCCTTATACCAAGAATATTTCCATCAGGAGTAAAATAAGTAATCTCTGTCCTCCACAGATTTAAGAACCCCGGCAGAAGGGATTTGAACAAAAATTGAGGCAGCAGATGAAGAAAACAAATTTTTTATAAAAATATTTATAAGAAAGCAATAGTTATTTTTTTTTGCTTGTAAAATTAAAGCATGTTTCTTATTAAAATGTGTGCTGGAAGTGCAGAAAACTAAAATGATTAAAATAATATGATCCATAATCCTATGTCAAGATATTTAGATAGTAATATTGAGGTGTATTTATTTCAGGAATATGAGTATGTATTATCTATATAAGCTCATATTTTATATACATATAAATAGCTATATATTATAATGAATATCTAAGTATATAAGTGCCTATTTTATATCTATAAGTGCATATTTTATATACACTTGTAAACTTCCTTAAATTATTCAAATATAATTGAACTTTTACATATGTATATTGACCATGTCACTGGTAAAATGCTTAATTTAGCAAATTTAATCTTCTTTTTCCTTTTTTTGTCAAGTAATCTCATGGTGAATATGAAAACCTTTCATAAACATTTTACATCTAATCTAATAATAGACAAATATGCAAATTGACCGCACCTTCGCCACACCAAAGCCACGCCCACCAGCCAAGCCACTCCCACCAACCAATCAGGACGAGTATGCAAATCACCCCAACAAAGATGGTGGCTAATTTACATATCAAGACAGTGTCGAAAGAAGCCAAGAGCTGCAGAAGGGAGTAAAGCTTCGAAGAAGCAAGCAAGCCAGGGGGGAGGAGAAGGGAGGAGCGAAGTCAGGGCTGGGGGCGAAGGGAAAAGCAGGCGGGCTGGCGGAGAAGGCGGGGCGGGCGACAAGGGTGGATCGGAGGCGGGGTAGAGTGCAGCAGGAAATCCTATTGCAGGATTTTTCCTGCAACGGGAACGCTAGTTGTTTTATAATCATGGATATTATTCTAAGTCTAATTGTTCCATTATTCATTATCTTCCATTGAATAACTCATATACCCCCACAGTTTAGCTCGTTATTTTGATTAATATCTATTTCATCAGAATGCTATTTTCAACTATTTTAGACACATAAAAGAGATGTTATATTTTCTAAAACACTAATATATGTAAATTATTTTCTATTGTCATCACAACAAATAAATTATTTGGATTTTTAAATTTGTAGGTAAAACATTTTTTTACTCTAAAAATTAAAAAGTTATTGCTCCATTTCTTCTAGCATCAGTATTACAAGTAAATCTGAGAACAACTTGCTTTTTTCCTTTGTAGATGAAATAATATTTACTTTCTATAAAAGATGTTGCATAAGTGTAAAAAAAAAGTTTAATTGTCAAGGGTCTTTTTCCTTCTCCCCTCTTTCATCCTCAAGTCTCAGTAACAGCTGGCCACTGTGACATATTAGTGTGGACTACTGGCCGAGAAAAAAACACTGTTGACAACATAACAGGGACCCTAAATTTGACTCTTCATCCTACCCTTGAGTTTCTCCTGCCTTGAAGGTAAAACTCAACATATGCAAAAGTATAAGAAGCTTATTTTATCAGCTTGTGGTGTAAAGACTAAATTTAATGCCCATAACATGTGCTGACTTGCTATCTGTTAAAATTTGGAGGACCTCGAATGACCTAACCACAGATTCTCCTTTGCACTCTGCTGCTGCAGAGAAGCTCCCCCAGCCAAACAAGCCTCCTTATTAAAGGGACAAGGCAGAGTTCCTGCTTATCCCTAAGAAGGAGGTTTCAGTGCCCTGGCAGCCTGTGGAATTATCCAAATAAGCCAATCACATTCTCCCCTGACAAACAGGGAAGACCTCACTTTCTTGGTAGTACTACAAAGCTTGCCTCCCACAGTCCCCAGTCCACTCTGTTACCAGTGTTGCTTGTGGGGTATTTGTGCTGTGAGTGTATATGCTGTCCATCTTATCTTCCCAGAGTCAGGTGTTATGTTTTTGACAATCCCCATAACTCTATGGCATCCATGGGTTAAATAGGATGCCACTTAAACTTGGCCACTCTTAAAACTCAAAACCATTTTTGGGATGACTTGCAAATCTCTCTTTGGGGAATTTTAAATGGAACATAATTTCCCTTGAATTTTCTTTTGAATTATTTTTATGTCTTACAATCCCTCCTATATTCTAAAATATTAAATCTGTTCCATTTTTACTAAGCAACTATGCTATACTAGACACTTTTCAAAGTGCTGATAAAATAGTCATAAAAAAGCATGTTCATACAGAACTTTTATGCAAGTGGCAGAAAATAATGTAATAAAAACAGATAAATATGTATGTGTGAGATAATGAGAGTTATAGAGAATGGAGATAACTGTGGAGGTGGTAGCCACAATTTTTTGCAGTGATGTTAAAGCTTTGACCTGGAAACTATGACAAAAGAACCACATATAATAAGACACCTATTACACAAGGCCACTCTTCCAATTCTAGGAGACATAACAACTCTACCTAATACATAGAAACAAACACAGAGAAGCAGCCAAAATGTGGAAACAAAGAAACATGTCACAAATGGAAGAAATGGAAACAGACAAGCTGCTGGATAGTGTTGGAAGCCGCCCATTGTCTTCACTGGCAGAGAGGTGTGGACAAGGAACCTGGAAGGCTGGTTAACATTTGAAGCTCTGAAAGGTCAGAGCCAACCACCTACTGTTTAGTTGTGACAATGGTAGCTAAAGCAACTTCCACCTTTTAGTCTTATGCAAATTCTTGCTGATTGGCTATTACTGGCTATGGGTGGATCCCAAACCTTAATAAAAGGGATCACAAGGCCAGAGCAAAGTGGAATCCTTCCCCTTGAGTTTGGCTCCCGCCTGGCCTCCAATATTTCCAAATTAAATTTTCTAGTCTCTTTCATTTGTGTGCGGCCTCCTCCAGAACCCGAACACTGAACCTGAACCCTGAACCACACGTGATGTGAAAAGGGGTTCACTACATACAGAGTTCAAAACAATGGTTATAAGGTTACTGAAGAATCTTAATGAGAGCTTCAAAGGAATTAATGAGAGCTTCAAAGGAATTAATGAGTATGTCAAAGGATTTAGTGAAACTTTTTTTTATTTTTATTGATTTCACAGAGGAAGGGAGAGGGAGATGGAAACATCAATGATGAGAGAGAATCACTGATCAACTGCATGCCCTCCACTGGGAATTGAACCCACAACCTAGACATGTGCCCTTAACTGGAATCAAACCCAGGACTTTTCAGTCTGCAGGCTGATGCTCTATCCATTGAGCCAAACCAGCTAGGGTAAAAAATACCCAATCAGAAGAGAAAAAAAAATAAGATAGTGTAAGGAGCCTCAGGGACAACTTCAAGGGTACTAACATTTGCATAATGGGGTTCCAGAAGGAGTAGAAAGAAGGCAATATATTGAAAACCTATTTGAAGAAATAATGACAGGAAGCTTTCCCTACCTGTTGTAAGAAATAGACTTACAAGTTAGGAAGCACAGAGAGTCATAAACAAGAGGAACCCAAAGACACATCATAATTAAAATGCCAAGGGTTAAAGACAAAGAGAGAATCTTAAAAGCAGCAAGAGAAAAGCAGTTAGTTACCTAGGGAATGCCCATATGACTGTCAGCTGATTTCTCAACAGAAACTTTGCAGGATAGAAGGGAGTGGCAAGAAATACTCAAAGTGATGAATAGCAAGGACCTATAACCAAGATTACTCTGCCCAGCAAAGCTATAATTTAGAATTGAAGGTTAGATAAAGAGCTTCATAGACAAGAAAAAGCTAAAGGTGTTTATCACCACCAAACCAGTATTACATGAAACATTGAAGGGTTTTCTTGAAGAAGAAGAAGAAGAAGAAGAAGAAGAAGAAGAAGAAGAAGAAGAAGAAGAAGAAGAAGAAGAAGAAGAAGAAGAAGGAGGAGGAGGAGGAGGAGGAGGAGGAGGAGGAGGAGGAGGAGGAGGAGGAGAAAAATATGAACAATAGCATGGCAATATATACATATCTATCAACAATTGAATATAAAAATAAACGAACAAGAAATCTAATGAACAAAATAAACTGATGAATAAAATAAAATCAGAGGCATGGAAACATGAAACAGATTGAGGAATCTCAGAGGGAAAGGGGGTGTGAGGGCGGGAAGAGATTAACCAAAGATTATATATATATATATATATATATATATATATATATGCATTTCCTATGGACACAGACAATAAAGTGGAGAAGGCCTGGGGTGGGATAGGAACCAGGTGGAAGGGGGGAAGGGTATGAAAGAGTACATCTGTAATACTCTCAATAATAAAGATTTAAAAAAAAATAAAACAAACAAACAAAATATAACCACCTATACCTGAGGAACAAGAATTCTAGGCTGAAGAAACAGCAAGTACAAATTCCAGGAAATGAAAGAATTCAGCTTTTCACCTTGAGTACATTAAGTTAATTCTTTTATCTCTATTTACTGCATATCAAAACTTCATTTATAGGTATAATCTTTTCTCACTACTACTAATTGTAGACTTTTTTCCCCCTGGTGTATGGATAGGTTCTTGACATTAAAGAAAATTGTCAAGTCTAGAGAAGTATCTTTCAGAATAAATGCCTTAACCCTCTCTCCTCTCAGTACCCCCTCAGGAGGTAAATATGTATTCTATTTAGGCATCTTACATATTTTACATGTTCAATCATGACTGTTGGATGCATGAAGAAATGGATAATAATTGAATTAATGAATAACTCCGTGTCTTTGCATAGTTGCTGAATAAAACAATATTAAATTATATAAACTTAGAGATTTATTCTACATTCTTTATACTCATTTTCATTCTTCCTTTCTAATGAAGCGTTTATAAATATTTTTATTTCAATCTAGTTAAATTTAACATTTTGACTGTAGAATTTATATTCAGTGTGAAGAGGTATCTCTGAGTAAGCCTATGTATTTGAAAATAGCCTAAATTCAAATTTAATTTTTTTCTGTGTTACTTTGGCCAAGTCTCTTAAACTGTGATACTTAGTTCCTTATCTGAATATCATAGCAAATTTTATACATTATTATTAGATTTTATAATGTATAGAAAATAACATTGTAAAAACTACCAAAAAACATTAGCCCTTATTACACCTTATACCTTATGACTTATGCTTTATAACTTTCCCACATTCATCTGTCCATGGAGGAAATAATGCAGAGCATAAAAGTGTAAGAGAGAGAAAATTATTTTATTACACTTATATTTTCAATTGGAGAGAAAGAAAGATGGGAATTTCAAGCCTGTAGATTCTCTTGGTAAGTTGGAAGGAACATTGATGGTTGATATGGAGGAGCATGCTGGGATTTGGAACTACAGTAGTGAGAAAAACAATTAGAAAATTTACCATAGGAAATTCAAAGTTCATAAAAATAAGTGAAATTAAAAAAAAAAAACCTATGAAATAGGTAAAGTGTTTAAGAAATTATAGTTTGAGAACATAGAAAAAAAAATCTTTGACAAAACGCCCATGAACAGAGTTCACAATCAGACTGTTTCATGAATGTTGATTTTAAAGTCTTACAAATTATAGCACCATAAATAGAAACTAGTTCTTATTGATTAACCTAAATTTGTCTCTAGTACAAAGTTGTTTTATGGAAAATGCCTTTATTTAATAGACTAAAGGAAGCCACAGCCTTGTAACTGAGCATAGCTAATGTAAATCAAATCAGTTAACATGCTCATCAACTAAGTTAACTGTATTTCATGCTGATATTTCAGGTAATAACCTTACGGAAACTGCTTTTACTTTTCTTCCTGTTTATACTTACCCAGTTTATGCTCTCATTTATTTGTGTCTATGAGTGTGAAATTAGATAGTGCTTTGGACTTTATTTCTATTTTTACTAAAGTATATTTAAACAATCCTAGAATGAAGTCAGGCTTGGCATTTATAATGCTTCTGTGTTACTTAAGATATACTAAACTCGCCCCCCCCCCCCCCCGCCCCCATAGTTTTCTTTATTGATCTTTAAAGTTTTTGAAGCACCACTGTATTCTGCATAATGGCATTTTTATTCCTCTGGTTCTTTTCTATTGTTTAGGTTTATTAACTATCAGCTTTATCTGATGATTTATATTTTATATAAATTGGCTTTAAATCACCTGTTATCTTCACAAAACTTACTTCCTCTGACCAATATATACTTCTGATCTTAAGGAGAGAGTAAGTTTGCCAGATAAAATATAAGACACTGGGCTAAATGTGTATTTTAGTTAAGCAAAGTACACTTTTTAAATTTAAGTATATCCCAATTATTTCATGAGCATACATATGCTATAAGAAATTTTTTTCAATTTAAAATTCAAATTTGACTGTATGTATTTATTTATTTACTAGAGGTCTGGTGCATGAAATTCATGCACGGGGTGGGGGGGTGTCCCTCAGCCCAGCCTGCACCCTCTCCAATCTGGGACCCCTTGATGGATGTCCGACTTCCCGTTTAGGCCCGATCCCAGGATCGGGCCTAAATGGGAAGTCAGACATCCCTCTCATAATCCAGGACTGCTGGCTCCCAACCACTCGCCTGCCTGCCTGCCTGATTGCCCCTGACCACTTAAGCCTGCCAGCCTGATCACCCCCTAATCACTCCCCTGCCAGCCTGATTGACACCTAACTGCTCTCCTGCTGGCCCGATTGCCCATAACTGCTCTCCCCAGCTGGCCTGGTCACCCCTAATTGCCCTCCCCTGCCAGCCTGGGTGCCCCCAACTGTCCTCTTCTGCTGGTCCGGTAATCCCTAACTGCCCTCCCTTGCCAGTCTAGTCACCCCTAACTGTCCTCCCCTGCTGGCCTGGTTGGCCCCAACTGCCCTCCTCTGCTGGCCTGGTCACCCCTAACTGCCCACCCCTACAGGCCATCTTGTGGTGGCCATCTTGTGTCCACATGGGGGTAGCCATCTTTGACCACATGGGGCGGCCATTTTGTGTGTTGGAGTGATGGTCAATTTGCATATTACTCTTTTATTAGATAGGAAAATATGTTTTTATTGACTTCAGAGAGAGGAAAAGAGAGGGAGACAAGGTTAGAAACATCAATGATGAGAGAGAATCATTGATTGGCTGCTCCTTCATGCCCCCTACTGGGGATCAGCCAGGGCATGTGCCCTCACCAGAATCGAACTGTGAACTCTTCTTTCATAGGTCGACACTAAACCACTGAGACACACTAGCTTGGCTGTATTTATTTATTTTATTGCCAACTCTGGCAACACCAAGAGAGAGATGAAACAAATTGAGATATAATAACTATGTAAAATCAAATAAGAGAACACTGCTTTTGATATTATGCTAGTAAGATAAGGAGTATATACTAACTCATTTCTATTTTATTGTGAATATCTATATTTCATAGAAACAATGTCAAGATTGAGCTTTCTCCCCCCATACCATCTCCCAAAAGATCCTTTTGTATCATATCATAAATAAAGTTTGAAGTTTATCTTTTGATTTATAAAATTTTCTATCTATTCTGAAAGGCAGAATGTTGAAAATGGTTAATTATTATCCTGATTCATAAAGTACTTTTGTATTGGAAACCTAAGAAACCAAGTTTGTGTAGTGTGAAAATGAGGTAAAACTTTTAGAAATTGGGACTTCCAATTTTAAGTTGTTTGAGTAACGAAAGGAAAACATCATTCCCACTAAAAGGAACTTAAAAAGTCAAACTTCTCCACAAAAAAAAAAAAAAATGATTTTTTTTAGAGACATCGAAGAGCTACCAAAGAAACATTGGGCTAAAGTACTGGAAAGGGGAGACTTATGGAGAGATGAGCTGAAGTTTTTCAGCTGGTGATCTATGGGTGCAGTACCAATCATAAGAAAGGCATAGTTTGAATTTATTTGAATAACAAAATTAGAGGCTGTAAATTCAGATTTTGCTCAATTAGATGATTGCTGCTGTGGAAGAGAGAAAATAGCAGAGGATTTGGTGGTTACATGGGGCTGGTGAGATAAAACTGGCAGGTTTTAATTCTTGAAGTGTTGAGTTTTTCCCTTCAAAACATTTACAGATCTGAAACTATCAGTTGCACAGATTTAAAATGCTAGGCAAAAAGGCTTTCAAAATTAAATAATCTTGTTCATTTTGTTTCTGCAAAACTATCATAACATGGCAATAGTCTAATATTGTTTGTTGCCTATTATAATAATGTAGTACCTATCTTTCTCTTCATTTCCTTGAAACATTTGAGATCAAGTTGCAAAGATGTTGCCTAGTATCCTCAAAGACTTTATTACATATTTATTTAATTTAAATAAGGAAATTCTTCCATATAGTCACACTTTAATAATCAAAACCAGGAAATTGGTATTGATATGTCATTATCATCCAATCAAGAAAAATATTAAGTGAGGCCATGCAAGGTAGTTGATCATGCTGAGTTAGAGGGGAACATGATGTCCCGGATCTCTGTATCAGAACCTGAGAAAGCTTAGAAGGACATTTACAAATGGTGACAATGCCCAAAACAGAACAGCAAACACCAAGCAGAGTGAAGAAGGATGTGTCTACTTGGAAAGGCAGCTTAATATATGGAGGTCAGAGCTTTAGTAGAATAAGAATGTCTTCTGCATGCCAGAGTGATCAAGTGAGGGTGGCAAGATCTGACAAAGCAAATAATGCACACACTGGGGCTAAGGGAAAGGGACAAGATATCATAAGTTTTGGAGGCAGATTAAGATGAAGATAGTAAAATACTTTAGCCGAAACCGGTTTGGCTCAGTGGAAAATGTATAATACTTTGAAAATTTGTCTCATCAATAATCTAAGAATTTGAGAGTGAAGACTGGCAATTATTTTAATCAATAGCACCCAAAATGGATTGCATATTATATTTCTTGTAGAAGGTATATAAATAACATATATTCATATAGAAAATGGGTCATAATTATATTTTTTGAATTTTTATTTTGAGAGTTCTTCAAATACAAGAGTTAAGCATTTGAAGTTATTGAATATTATAAACTAGGAGAAATCAAATTATGAAAGTCATTATATTTACACAATGCTATCTGTAAAATTGCTTATTCACTTCTGTGCAGTTATACAATGGAAAGCTTAAAGTTTTTCAAAAAGACTAGTGTTTAGTAACCAATGTGTATTATCTCAGATACTCCTTTCGGATTATGTGAGTATTTCCAATGAACATTCACAATTCTTAACTCACTTAGTTAATGTGAAACATGAATTTTCTGATTCAGAATAGAGCATTAAAGATAATTTTATAAATATCCTATATAATAAAGAGCTAATATGCTAATTAGACTAATCAGCCGAACAACCATCCCGATGACATTCTGGATGACCATCCGGACAACCTTCCTAATGAAGCCAGGGCTGCAAGGGCCGGCGAGGATGCGAGGGGCTACAAAGGCTGAGCCCCTTGCACGAATTTTGTGCATGGGGCCTCTAGTGTTTATATATAAACCCAGAGACATAGAGGCATGAACAGACTGTTAAACCTCAGAGAGAAGGCACGGGAGGGTGGCTGGGAAGAGATCAACCAATGAACTTGTTGCATATATGCATAACCCTTGGACACAGACAGTGGGGTGGGTGAGGGCCTGGGTGAGGGAGGACAGTAGTGGGCTGGAAGACTAACATTTTTCATTGGCTTATTTAGTAATTTTAACAGTTGTACCACCTAGTCTTAATTGATATAACTTTCTCAAAGATTGATGTCTGATAGTATATGGGGGAGAAGGGAGGACCTATGTAATACTTTCAACAATAAAGGTTAAAAAATAATAATAAATAAATAAATAATAAATAAATCTTCCACAATTCTGACAACTAAAAGAAACATGCTACTTTTCAGTTAGTTGAAAATAAGAATTTTTAATGTATCTTTATACAAGAAGATTAATATTTTCTAAAATGATTAAGAGGAAAAGTAAAAATAGAAAACATTTGGATATGTATATAAAGCACTAGTCATAAGCATTTTAAATGCTAAGTTTATATTTATGCATAATTAATCATAATATATTAAGGAAACATAAAATCAAGGGAAATCAGTTCTACAGTGATTTATTTAAAAATAACTTATGTGAAAATATAACAAAACAATTAACAGTAAAGACACATTTCAGCAGGAAAGGAGAAACATGAGAAATAAACACAAGGAACCCCATGAATCCATGAATATCATTAACTATCTAACCTCAAAATGTGAATTTATAATCCATGAACACACTGGATTGGTTAATATGAAGTAATAAAAATACATGAAATTTACATTTATAGGTCTGTGTCATACATCAAACCACCAATTAAATAAAAATTTTAAACCCTAAATAAAACAAATTTAAAGAAAATCACTTATAATTGAATCATAATCAAGTGCTGATAAAGACAAAAGAAAAGCTTAAAACTTTTGGAGAAAAATCATCATTAGTTTCATAAGAGATAAGCAAAAACAAATTGCTAGTGTAGAATCCTGTACCTAGAAACTATATTTTTCTTGAATAAAGGTAAAATAATAACAATTTCCAAACTTAAAAATTAATAGAACAGATATGTATTAAGGGATTACTAAAGAGAGTTCTGACAGAAGAAAAAAGATCCCAGAAAAAATATATGAAAGAAAGACAAAGGAAGCTTGCAATACCATGACATTTTAAGTAAATAATAAAATCTTATGAAATTTATGACATATGTGCACATAAAATATATAGCAACTAGAGGCCTGTTGCATGAAGATTCATGCAATAGGCCTTCCTTTCCCCTGGCTGCTGGCACCTGTTTTCCTCTGGCACCTGGGACCCAGGCCTTCCCTCTGGCTGCCACCTTCTGTCTTCGCTCCTGCCGGCTGGTGTTTTCACTCCGGCTGAAGCCTTCAGTGTTCGCTCCAGCCAGAGCCTTCAGCCTGCTCTGCTCCGGCCAGAGCACCACTCCTGTAGCTCCCTCCGCCCCCTGCCCTCCCTCCCATAGCAGGAGTCCTGCCCCACCCAGCCATTCCACACCTTCATATGCAAATTAGCCCACTGTCTTTGTTGGGTTAATTTGCATACTCACTCCTGATTGGCTGGTGGGTGTCGCAGAGGTATGGTCAATTTGCATATTTCACTTTTATTAGTGTAGATTGTCTGGAGATCCCCAAGACCATCCACATGTAGACTAATTCACTAGAAAGACTCACAGACTCAGCATATAGTTGGCCCCTTGGCTCATATTTATTACTAAAACATAGTAACACAGTAACACAAGATACAAAGAGGGGTCAAAAAGGGAAAAGGACATAGGCAGAGTCTGGAGCAATCCAGAAACAGGCTTCATATACTCTCTTCCTGCAATGAGAGTACCACCCCTACAACAGAGAAAATACAACATAGTGCAGTATTTCTGCCCAGGGGGACCCATTTGAGACGAAGAGTTTAGGTTTTTTATTGGGAACTTTTCATGTGGGCATACATGGCTCAACTACTGGAATCTCAGAAGAAAGCAGATGTTCACTATAAATCACACTGTAGGCACAGAGAAACAACGTCAGTTAGGGAGCATTTCAGAATCAAAGTTTCCAGATGCCAGCCAAGCAGGCCCTTTTAAAGATAGCAGCCTCAGGCCTCCATTATGAACTCCTTTCTGCACAGTAACAGCAGCAAAAAAAAAGTAGGAAGGAAAAAAGTTAAATTGTTATAAAGTTTAGTCATTGTTCAGAAAGATTAAAATATGTAATCTCTAGAGTAACAACTAAAGCAATAACTAAGGACAGAGAACCAACAAGATAATAGATGAAAAAAGTGAAACGATATGAAGATACCTGATTGATGCAAAAGAAAGAAAGAAATAAGAAATAAAGGGGTGAGGGAATACTGCCATAAACAGATAACATAAGTGTGGTGGTGGCTATAAAACCCAACATATCATATGTTGATGTAATAGTCCACCATAAAACAAAGATTGTCAGACTGGAATAATCTATACTAATAATAGCCTACAGCTGTCACAACCTAAACGACCAGAAAGATGACCAGTCACCAGGAAGTGCATGGAATACCTCTCGGTCCCTCCCCCATGGCCACAGGCTCCTATCACAGCAAGGCTGGTGGCAGGCAGGTGGGCGGGGTGGCAGGGGTGGATCAGTCCCAGAGAGAGGCCTGGAGAGAGAGGCAGGACCTGATCAGCAGCCTCCAAAGCTGGCTGGTGAGGCCTGGAGAGATAGAGAGAGACGGGGCCTGATCAGCAGCCTCAGCAGCTGCTGGCAAGACCTGGAGAGAGAGAGGCAGGATCTGATCAGCAGCTGCTGGGGAGGCTGCAGTTCAGGCCCAGAGATAGGCCCAGAGAGAGAGACAGCTGTCAGCAGGGCCATTCTGGATTTCCCAGAAGAGCCAATGGCTGTCTAGGAGCCAGAGCTTTTGATCCTGACTGGCATAGAAACTGACCAATCAGAACCAAATCTGGGTGAATTGTGAAGGCAGAACCTAAGGTGGGGGCTGAGGAGGGGTTTAAAGGGCAATAGCTATTTGGTATAAGGTGTAAGAAGGTGGTTCAATTTTTTAATAGTGCATATAGCTGGCTATCAGTCCAGATATAGGGATTATGTATTTTTGTCTGCAAAGAGCATCTCCTCCTGCTGAAAAAGGCTTTCCCCCTGCATCTAAGCAATCCTAACTTATATAATCTATCTACAATAATCTACAATAATAAAAGGGTAATATGCTAATTAGACTGGGTCAACCGGCCATTTTCTGGACGTCTGACTTCCTTCCATACAAAGCCATGGTAATGGGGACCAAGGCTGAGGCAGTTAGAGGTGATCAGGCCAGCAGGGGAGGGCAGTTGGGGGCGAGATCAGGCCGGCAGGGGCTTAGGGGCAATCAGGCCGGCAGGGGAGGCAGTTAAGGGTGACCATGCTGGCAGGGGAGGGCCATTGGAGGCAACCAAGCTGGCAGGGGAGGACTGTTGGTGGCAGCCAGGCCAGAAGGGGAGATCAGTTAGGGGTGATGAGGCTGGCAGGTGGCGGCAGTTGGGGTGATCAGGTCAACAGGGGAGCAGTTAGGGGTGATCAGGCAGGCAGACAGAGGGGTTAGGGGTTAGGGACAATCAGGCAGGTCAAAACAAATGCAGAGCTTCTCACTGATTGACTGGTAATAGACTCACTGGGTATGATGGCAATTGGATTGTCCCAAAGGCCATTGGATTGACATAAACTGACACTAGAAGTTGAGTATGTGTTGGGGAAATAGTGTGCATCCAAACTGCAAGACTAAAAGAGTCTCCTAACAAGAATTATTCTATGAAAATGTTGGAGATATGAAATTTGGGTCCCATCTCCTGGAGAAAAATGTTGGCAGAAGAACTGATGATCAAATGATTAGAGACTTGAAAGTGTTGGTAACAACTTTGAACAAGAAGAGGTCTAGGGAATACAGCAAACTTATACGATATGAACCCCACAAGTTGAAGTGTTAATATTAAAATTCTAATGTGATAACTAGAAGGCCTAATGTGTTTCCACATGCAGATATTTAAGAAAAAATTGATTAAAAAGACTAAAATAGACACATAATGAAATATTAAACCTTAAAAAGGTGAAGTACTTACCACGTGTGTTAATATTGATGAATCTAGAGAGCATTATGTTAAGTGACATACTCAGCATCCTGTTATCTGTGACTAATTTTCCAACAAAATAACTAAAATTAAAAAGCTCCTAACAACTTAGTTGATTGCTCTCTGTATTAACCAAATTTGTCTTATAAACATACTAGAGGCCCGGTGCATGAAATTCATGCATTAGGGGGGCAGTCCCTCAGCCCACCCTGCCTCCTCTCACAATCTGGAGCCTTCAGGGGATATCCTACTGACGGCTTAGGCCCACTCCCTGCAGGCCTAAGCTGTCAGTAGGCTTCCCTCTGCGGAAGGCAACCTGGCTGATCAGGGGAAGATGCTGCCCCCATCACCCCGCTGCTGCTGCCACTGCCAGCCATAGCAGCCACCAAGATGTTTTCATCAACACGGACTTCAGTCCCTTCACCATGAAAAAATGACAAATTTCGTTAGGCATTTTTCAAGATGTCTCTTTCATAGGATATGACATTTCTTTCTTTCTTTCCTTTTATCCTCATCTGAGGATATTTTTCCATTGATTTTTAGAGAATGTGGAAGAGAGACATAAACATCAATGTGAGAGGGACACTTCGATTGGTTGCGTCCTGCATGAGCCCTGACTTGGGCCCTGGCCAGGGAGGAGCCTGCAACCAAAAGACATACCCTTGATCAGAATCAAACCCGGACCCTGTGGTCAGCAGGTCAAGGCTCTATCCACTGATCCAAACCAGCTAGGTCAGGATATGACATTTCTTAGACCCTCCAGCAACTGACCTTCGTTTTTTTCCTCCTGGAGTGAGGTGGAAAAATCCTAGATCACTCTCTTGGATTCTTATTAGGCAAGTTACCAAGAACACTGCGAGTGGCATACTGGGAGCTTAGCCAATGAGCGGTCAGAAAAGGTGTTTCCTCTGCAGCTCACAAGCAGAGGCAGGACTGCTGGTGAGGGCCTGCCCTCAGCAGCAAGTGAGCCCTCTCCCTCTCCCTCTCCCTCTCCCTCACCCTCTCCCTCTCCCTCACCCTCTCCCTCTCCCTCTCCCTCTCCCTCTCTCTCTCCCTCTCTCTCTCCCTCCAGTCCACTCTAAAAGTGAAAAAATATCCTCTGGTGAGTATTAAGAAACAAAACAAAACCAAAACACAGAATAATAGGCCTCCTCCTTAGAGATGCTGAATATGTAGGCCTAAAAAAGAGAATTCTTGGCTCTGTGAAGATCCCTACATGAATTTTATTAACAACTAGAGGCCCAGTGCATGAAATTTGTGCACTGGGGAGGGTGTCCCTAAGCCCAGCCTGCACCCTCTCCAATATGGGACCGCTTGGGGGATGTTCCACTGCAGGTTTAGGCCTGATCCCTGTGGAATCGGGCCTAAACCTGCAGTCGGACATCCCTCTCACAAGCCGGGACTGCTGGCTCCTAACTGCTCACCTGCCTGCCTGATTGCCCCCTAAATGTTCCCTTGCTGGCCTGATTGACACCTAACTGCTCTTCTGCGGGCCTGATTGCCCCCAAATACCCTCCCCAGATGGCCTGATCACCCACAGGGCTTTTATTAGTATAGATATGACCCTGCACAGAAAATTTTACTAACCCTGCTTTATAATAAGGGCTTGACGATTGAATCATTAGGACCAGACACCAAGATTTCCTTTCTTTGAATAGTGGAGGGAACAATTATCTTGTCTTTAAGTTGCCTGGAAATTAAACTGAGATAATGACTTAGAAAAGTATAAAAGTATAAAAGCACCATATAAAGACAACTTTTTAAAATGAAAAACACTATTTTTATTCTCCCATTCCTTCCTTTACAGCTTTTATTTAAACTTTGAAATTTATAAAAATTTCACTCCAATTTTCATTTCTTTATATTCAATATTATTTTGTATTGCTTTCAGGTTTTATATTAGTTACAGAATAGTGGTTAGACAATCATATACTTTACAAAGTGTTCCCCGATATTTCTAGTACCCACCTGGCATCATACCATCATTACAACACTATTGACTATATACCCTATTTAAGTGACAATGGGTTTACAGGTTCCTTCCAGTCTTTCTTTTGTGTTGCTCGTCCTTCCTTTTCTTTCTCACTTCATCCCTCATTTTCTTTATATAGTATCTCAATTGGCCATCAAAGCTCAGTGAAGGCACTGGGACACGCTTCATCCATTTTGCAGACCAGGAAACTGAGGCCAATTCCAGTTGGCTGTGGAACTTGACTCAGGACACAGGAAGCCCTCAGAGCCATGCTCTTTGCGCTTCCTAAGGGGCAGCCGCCCAGCAAACAGAACAAACCTTCCAGTCAGGCTTCCGAGCCTCTTTCTCAAGCACCTCTTCATTGCGGATGCTCCACATTCTTTCCTCTCCCCCCATTCTTTACTGCCCCCCCTTCTCCGGAGCAGGTTGAAGGTTTCGCACTCACTGCCTAGGCATGCTCTGCCATGGGGCAGGGCACCGCGGGCTTGCTTTTGGGTCAAGGCAGGAGCAGGAGTTGCCACCTCTGAAGTGTGAAGGCCGCCTGAGCAAGGCCCGTTAGCACTGGGAGCTTCTCTGAATCATGTCAGTCAGTCCAGTACCCTGCAGTGCAGCACCCCTCCACTGAGGTGGCACCACCCCTCAACCCCCGCCTCAGGGTTGAGGGTCCTTGCCCCTCTGCCTGGGAGTCCTTCCATGCCCGTTGATCCCTGGCTGGGCCCACCTGCGTCTTGGGGGCACTGAAGAACCTCTGTCTCTCTGCAGATGAGGCAGATCCCCTCGGTCTCCGGGAAGCTATGAATCTGTGGCCAGAAGCCAGGTCTGGGTCTCAGCAACCCCATGCCTGCGATGTTCCCAGGGACCCCCGGGAGCGGCTAGCCGGATAGGGACTTGCCTCCCACGGGCGGTGATGCTCTCAGGGACCCCTCGGAGTGGCTAGCCGGGTAGGGCCTTGCCTCCGCCTCCCCGGGGTGGCGATGGACCCGGACCCCTCATGTGCCGTCTGGTGCTGCCCACCCCACTGCCTCCCCTGCCGATGGACTGGTAACTTGTGGGCAGTGTCTGGCGCTGCCTGCAGGGCTTCCTCCGCTCCCGATGGACCCGTACCCCCAGAAGCAGGCCATGGTGCTGCCTGCCCTGCCTTCATATGCAAATTAACCACCATCTTTGATGGGTTAATTTGCATACTCACTTACTCTGATTGGCTGTGGGCATAGCGAAGGTACAGTCAATTTACATATTTGTCTATTATTAGGTAAGATATTTGGAAAATTAGCCTAAGCCACACCAATGATTCAAGTTTGTGCTTTTCCATGTTCCAGAGAAGAATCAAACGATCTTTTGTTTTGTATCAAAACAAAATTTTGCACATGTTAAATACATAATTCTTATTCTAATACATAATAGCAGATGCAAAAGTTCTATTTAAGTCAGTGAAGAGACTGGCAGGATGATAATGTTGTTCAAAGGAGATTTTCAAAGATGAAAGCCTGAAGTAAAACTGCTAAATTAGATATAATCTGGCGAATGTCCTATAGGACAATAAAACCATCACTTTTTGAATTGGTTTGTCTTCTAGACATAAATTAGTTACATCTTTAAAAGCCTAAAAATTCTTTTCACCTTCTCACTTTGCTGATCATATGTAACTTTCCAGGGCTATAAAATGTCAAAGTATGTGGAACTTATTTAATTGTAAATAGTGTGTCAGGGTTATGTGTTTCATAGAAAAGGGAATGATCATTGGAGAAACCAAGATGGCGGCATAGGTGAAACACCTAACCTGCAGCCGGGCACAACAATTTCAAAGGCACAACTAGAGGTCAGAATGGACATTGTCCAGAACCACAGGAGAGCTGGCGGACTGAAATGCCCACAGCTGGGGGGAAGGAGAAGGCCACGGGGACAATCGGGGGAGCCGTAAAAGCCTGAGGTATGGAGAAACTGGCGGAGACACGAGCACGCGCGCCTGCGGGGAGGATGGAGCCGGAGAGGAAGGGGCGGCTGACGGCCTGGCCGGTGTTCACTGGCAGGAAGGAGATAAAGGCTCCGGAGTGTGCTAAGCGCCGGCTCCGACTGCACTGAGCGCCAGTTCCGGGCGAAACCCTGGGAAGCCAGGCGCAGGCTGGGGGAATGAATCTGGGCTGTGGGGCACAGGCACAGAGGAGCGGGGGAAGGCAGAGCTCCAGAGGCGCGCACGGGAAGGGGCGCAAAGGACGGACTGTTGCCTGCGCCACTGAACTGCCCTAGCGGGAAGGAGACATAAGCTCAGGACCGTGCTGAACCCCAGTTCCGACTGCACTGAACCCCAGTTCCGGGCGAAACCCTGGGAAGCCAGGCGCACGCTGGGGGAATGAATTTGGGCTGTGGTGGCGGAGGCACAGAGAAGCGGCGGCTCCAGACGCGCGCACTGGAAGGTGCGCAGAGGACGGACTTTTGCCTGCGCCACTGGGTGGCCCTGCTGGGAAGGAGACAGGGACGCCAGACTGCGCTGAGACCCAGTTCCAACTACACTGAAACCCAGTTCCAGGCGAGAATCTGGGAGTCCAGATTCATTAGGGGAGGGACTGGACTGTTTGGCAGTGGGCGAAACTCCAGGGCGCGTTTCTCTCAGAGGTGTTTGCAAGGAATACAGAGGGACACAGACACAGGAGCCTCATAGGGCGGGGCTGACAGGAAGCCAAGGTTGTAGGCTCCACCCTGTAGCTCCGCCCCAGCCAAGCTGAGCAGAAGCTTTTTCCTGCTGAGTGCCTCAGGTAGTGGCTGACCCACACTACATTGGAGACCCAGAAACGAGGGCATCTAGTGGTTGGTGGGAGATGACACCAGATTTCAATCACTTGCATAAGGGAGGCATTCTAGAGGCAGACTCAGTGAGCGCCAAGGCATTGCTGCATCAAGACCCGGCCCACAAACATGTCTCCTGCACAGCAACTCTTCCTATATAGACAAAGAGGGTCCTCACGGCCAATTGGCCTGGAGGACAATTCCTCCCAGTGACACCAACAACAATCAAGACTTAACTGTACAAAGGAGGCCCAAGATGGAGACATAGGGCGCCAGCCTGATCGTTGCCTACCACAACAATATTGAGACTATGACGGGAGAGCAGAACAGACACCAGCCAGAAAGACCAGGGGGCTGGCTGAGCAGATGCTCTACAACTAGAATAAAAGAGAGGGGTACGCAGGATGATGCTGATGCCGGTGACCCAAAGTCCACACTTTAAGAACTATGGCTCAGGCGACACAATGGTGGCCTGGAACGTGCTCAGCGCAGTTCCCCCGGCGGTCTCCGGCTGAGGGGACGGCTCCACTCGCTGCCGAGCACGGACAGACGAGCCCCTGGGAGACATGGGGAGGGAGACTCCGTGCTTGCTGACCTCCAAGTCCTTCAAGAATCTCAATGCCCCGAAGTGGCCAGGTGCGCACGCTCAGCGACTGGCCACCGTTGCAGACCCAAGGGCCGACGCAGCGACACCGGACCAGCCCACCGCCGGGCACCGGGCACACCAGAGCCTTGCCAAGCCCGCCACCCAACGAGTTCTGCGGCAGCCGCCCTGGAGCTCTGAGAAAATGACCGAAGGAATTGCTGAGAGGGAATTGACCAACAGGAATTGGGATCAAGAAGACGAAACCCCGCTGAGACCCGAGTCCAGGCGAGCCTGCGAGCCTCTGGGCTCAGATGTGGTCACACACCTCTGGGTCTAGGTGAGGCCTCACGCCCCTGGGTTTGGGTGAGGCCACGCGCCCCTGGGTCCAGGTGAAGCTGGATTCCGGGTTCGGGTGAGGCCATGTGCCCCTGGGTCCGGGCGAATCTGAACCCTGGGTCCGGGTGAGGCCGTGGGCCCCTGGATCCGGGTAAGGCTGGGTCCCGAGTACGGGTGAGGCCGTGAGCCCCTGGATCCGGGTGAGACCACGCGACCAGGGGTCTGAGAGAGGTAACGCGCCCCTGGGTCCGGGTGGCTTCGTGCACCTAGGTCCAGGTGAGGCCACGTGCCCCTGGGTCTGAGAGAGGCCACGCACCCCTAGGTCCGGGCGAGACCATGTGTCCCTGGATCCGGATGAGGCCTCGTGCACCTAGGCCCGGGTGAGGCCACGTCCCCCTGGGTCCGGGGGAAGCCAGGCGTCCCTGGGTCCGGGTGAGACCGTGAGTCCCTGGATCCGGGTGAGGCCTCGTGCGCCTAGGCCCGGGTGAGGCCACGTGCCCCTGGGTCTGGGGGAGGCCAGGCGTCACTGGGTCCGGGTGAGACCGTGTGTCCCTGGATCCGGGTGAGGCCTCGTGCGCCTAGGCCCGGGTGAGGCCACGTGCCCCTGGGTCTGGGGGAGGCCAGGCGTCCCTGGGTCCGGGTGAGACCGTGTGTCCCTGGATCCGGGTGAGACCTCGTGCACCTAGGCATGGGTGAGGTCACGTGCCCCGGAGTCTGAGAGGCCAAGCGTCCCTGGGTCCGGGTGAGACCATGTGTCCCTGGATCCGGATGAGGACGCATGCACCTAGACCCGGGTGAGCCCAAGTGGCCCTGGGTCTGGGAGAGGCCAAGCGTCCCTGGGTCCGGGTGCGACCATGTGTCCCTGGAGCCGGATGAGGCCTCGTGCACCTAGGCCCGGGTGAGGCCACGTGCCCCTGGGTCTGGGAGAGGCCAAGCGTCCCTGGGTCCGGATGAGACCATGTGTCCCCGGATCCGGGTGAGGCCTCGTGCACCTAGGCCCGGGTGAGCCCAAGTGGCCCTGGGTCTGGAAGAGGCCAAGCGTCCCTGGGTCCGGGTGAGACCATGTGTCCCAGGATCCGGGTGAGGCCTCGTGCACCTAGGCCTGGGTGAGCCCAAGTGGCCCTGGGTCTGGGAGAGGCCAAGCGTCCCTGGGTCCGGGTGAGACCATGTGTCCCTGGATCCGGGTGAGGCCTCGTGCGCCTAGGCCCGGGTGAGCCCAAGTGGCCCTGGGTCTGGGAGAGGCCAAGCGTCCCTGGGTCCGGGTGAGACCATGTGTCCCAGGATCCGGGTGAGGCCTCGTGCACCTAGGCCCGGGTGAGCCCAAGTGGCCCTGGGTCTGGATGAGGCCAAGCGTCCCTGGGTCCGGGTGAGACCATGTGTCCCAGGATCCGGGTGAGGCCTCGTGCACCTAGGCCCGGGTGAGCCCAAGTGGCCCTGTGTCTGGGAGAGGCCAAGCGTCCCTGGATCCGGGTGAGACCATGTGTCCCAGGATCCGGGTGAGGCCTCGTGCACCTCGGCCCGGGTGAGCCCAAGTGGCCCTGGGTCTGGGAGAGGCCAAGCGTCCCTGGGTCCGGGTGAGACCATGTGTCCCAGGATCCGGGTGAGGCCTCGTGCACCTAGGCCCGGGTGAGCCCAAGTGGCCCTGGGTCTGGGAGAGGCCAAGCGTCCCTGGGTCCGGGTGAGACCATGTGTCCCTGGATCTGGGTGAGGCCTCGTGCACCTAGGCCCGGGTGAGCCCAAGTGGCCCTGGGTCTGGGAGAGGCCAAGCGTCCCTGGGTCCGGGTGCGACCATGTGTCCCTGGATCCGGGTGAGGCCTCGTGCACCTAGGCCCGGGTGAGCCCAAGTGGCCCTGGGTCTGGGAGAGGCCAAGCGTCCCTGGGTCCGGGAGAGACCATGTGTCCCTGGAACCAGGTGAGGCCTTGTGCAACTAAGCCCGGGTGAGGCCACGTGCCCCTGGGTCTGAGAGAGGCCAAGCGTCCCTGGGTACGGGTGAAGCCAGATCCTGGGTCCAGGTGAGTCCATGCGCCCCTGGATCCATCCGGGTGAGGCTGGGTCCCAGGCCCGGGTGAGACCACGCGCCCCTTGGGTATGGGTGAGGCCACGTGCCCCTTAGTCCGGGTGACGCCATGCCCCTGGGTTCGGCCGAGACCAAACCAGAGGGAGTCGGACCTCCATTACCACCATTTGTCCACCATCCAGAGCTGAGGGGTCAGTGCTGACATGTACACATAAGGAACTACTGGACATTGAAATTGGGTCTCAAAAGAACTGTTGGTCCAGGGGGAAGCTCGCTACAGATTGATTCATTTGCCTGTCAGCATAACTATTATTGCTCGTCTCACATTCAGTTCTTATTAGTATATATCTAGTGACATATGATCTCGCTCATCTAGGGGAAAGGATGAACAACATAGACTGAGGAACAAGAACAGAACCAGAAGTAAGGAGGCATCGATCGGACTATTGGGCCTCAGAGGGAGGATAGGGGAGGGTAGGGGGAGGGTGGGGGGAGGGGGAGAGTTCAACCAAAGGACCTGTATGCATGCATATAAGCCTATCCAACGGTTAAGTTCAACAGGGGATTGGGGCATGCGTGGGGAGAGGGGTGGGATGGGAATGGGGGGATGAGGACAAATATGTGACACCTTAATCAATAAAGAAATTAAAAAAAAATGTAAATGAGTAAACATTCACAAAAGTTTAAATGTCAAAAAAAAAAAAAAAAAAAAAAAAAAAAAGGGAATGATCGTTCTGTGGGCCTCTAATGCCCCAATTACACTGAAAGGACTTGCTGTTAACACTTTACTCCGGGCCTGCGATTGACCACGGAGACTATGGGCCGGCCCCCCTGTCCCTGTCCGTGTCCGCTCCGGCTCCAGGGGGCAAGCTCGAGCCACGGAGCAGCGGCTCAGGCTGGCCCCCTGTCTCTGTCTCTGTCTCCATTCCTGGCCTCACCTGTGCGGCAACTTCCTCCTGTCCCTTTGTGACCCGTTATGGGATCCTGGCCTAATTTGCATATCACCTCTTTATATATATAGATAGATAGATAGATAGATAGATAGATAGATAGATAGATAGATATGGAATTCATTAGAGTTCAAGGGGAATTACCATCAGAATTAATGCTTTCTCATTATGATTAGTGACAGGGCTCAAAATTGATGTAAATAAAGACTAAGAAATTCTTTGCTCTTTTTTTAAAAAAATGACAATGGTGATTTGTTAAAATTCAAAAATAAAGATTTGTCATTTTCACATTAATTGTTTTTGAATGCTGGGTTCAGAGAGCAGGCATTTCATAATAATATTTAAAGAAATTTAACGTCACAAAATAACCCCCCAAATGAGCATTTTTCCATTTAAATATTTCTCCATTCTTAACAGACTCATTCTAATTTTTCTTGTGAAATCAGCTGACAGGATCATTTATGATGAATTCTTCTTCTCACACTTTTCTACCATTTGTGTAATGTGAGTTATTTAATCTATTTGAGTCTTACTAATATCTCTATAAATAGGGATGAACATCTTCTAAATGAGGTGATGAAGATTAAATTACGTAGTACATGAGAAACGCTTAGAAATATGACTACCACACATTACTTAGACTGCTAGGGTCCTCATTCAGATTTGCAATTTCCTAATCTGCTTTAATGAATATAATGTTCATTCAAGAGACCAGAATTTGGGTGTTTCTATGTTTTTACTCCTTGAGATAGTAGACTATACTTTTTAAATACTTACAACTTTTGGGCAAATTTCCAGAAAAAAAATACATAAATATACTGTTTAATTCAATGCCAGTTTTAAAATATTTTTAAAAATTAGATGTATAAAATAGGGCAGAGTTTTAATTTAGCTTTCATAAGATCTTGCAGAAATTATTTTTTGATAGATTAAAATCATGAAATTTACATAATTTTGATTTTTTCTATTCCTTATTAAACAGTAGCTATTTCACTTCAGTATTTATATTCCTCTTATATAAATAAGAATTAAGTATTTATATTTATTAAAATAACCTATTATTGCCCAGCTGGTGTAGCTCAATGATTGCGCATCGACCTATGAACCAGGAGGTCACAGTTTGATTCCTACTCATGGCACATGCCCTGTTTCTGGTTGCAGCCTCAATCCCCAGTAGGGGGCATACAGGAGGCAGCTGTTCAATGATTCTCTTTCATCATTGATGTTTCTATCCCTTTTTTTCTCCCTTCCTCTCTCTGAAATCAATTAATAAAAAATAAAATAAATAATAGCCTATTTTAGAGATATAGCAATATCCACATATTCAAATAATCTTAAATATTTAACGTTTTCAAATAATGATTTTATAATTATATGTCCCTTGGATTTACAAGGGAATGTCTGCACTAAAGTGCATTTTGCATTACTCTTTTTGATCACTTGGGTTTCCTCAGGTTAGCACAATTATTAAATGAGCAATTTTGCACATTTTAAAAGCTGAATTGACTCACCTAATTATATTATTTTTGTTTCAGGAATACTAATGTATAATTTTTATTCTTCTTTGTGACTATTTTACATTAAAAAATTGTACCTAATGGAAACAATTAGATAATCCATTACAATGCCATCTGTTGTGCATCACAGTCATGTTTTATTGAGGCTCACTGACAAAAATTACCTGAATCTGACAGTTTGTGCTTTGATGAAGTCACAAGTTGAAAATGGAAAATTACCTGAAATAAAGTCATATAAAGCAAATCATAGCATTTAAACACATTTACTTCTCTTCCAACCATGTTAATATTTTTTAATCTAGTTAAATTTGATTGTGGTGATTATATAACAGTTTGCAAATATTTTTAAAAAATTAAATATTGATGAGTTAAGAAAAAAATATTCAGGATATTATTGTTTAAAACTTTTGTTTATTTTTTATATATTTTACTTGGAATAATTATGTCTATTATATAATCTCACAAATAAGATATAGAGAAAACAGCTGAGTTTTCTCTATCAATTAAATCAATTCCTACTTACTAAATTTGTTTCTTTAAAGTTAGAGGACTTATCTTTGTAATCAAATATTCTAAATATGAATATATAATGTTATCACATACTTTATAAATTGTTTAAATTCTAAAATAAAAATATGAAAATAGACTTATAAAGAATCAGTAGCTACATTTCTGGTTTTTCAGCAAGATGACAAATTAGAGCAGGCTACTCAAATACAGAAATGAACAAAAGTCAGATGGAAATATATGGATCTGAAAACAAAATAATATAAAAATGTTGGAGTAAGCTGTAGGGAGACAGAAGATTTTTTTTGTCTTCTCCTTTTCTCTCTTTTCTGTTTTTGATTAAGAATTTTATATAATTGCATGTTTTCTTTCTTGATATTTTGGTTTATTTTTTATTTATTTTATTTTTTATTATAAAAATGCATAGCAAAATTTATTATCTTAACCATTTCTAAGTGGTACAATTCAGTAATGTTAACTGTATTCACATTGTTATACAATCAATCCCCAGAACATTTTTAACTTGGAAAACTGAAACTCTATGCCAGTTAAACTCTTCATGTTCTTCTCCCCCAACTCCTGGTAATCACCATTCCACTTTCTATCTCTATGAATTTGATTACTTTGATCCTTCATTTAAATGCAATTATATAGTATTTGTCTTTTGTGACTGGTTTATTTCACTTAGCATAATGTCCTAAAGGTTTCCCATGTTGTAATATGTCAGAATTTCCTTCTTTTTAAGGTTGTATTATAGTCTATGTGTGTGTTTGTGTGTGTGTGTGTGTATGTGTATCTCACATCTTATATATCCATTCATTTGTCAATGGGTTCTTGGTTTGTTTTTACCTTTTAGATATTATAAATAGTGAAAATGCTATGAACTTAAATGTGAAAATATCTCTTTGGGATTCTGTTTTCAATACTTGTGGAAATAAACCCATAAATAAAATTGCTGAATTAGATTGTAATTCTATTTTTACATTTGAGGAACTGACATATTTTCCATAGCAGCTGTACCATTTTACATTCCAACCAACAACTCACAAGGGTTCCAATTTCTGAACAACCTTAACAGCACTTACTATTTTCTGTTTTTTTGTTTGTTGGTTTTATTTTTATAAAAAAAAACATCATTTCCCAGTGATTAGTTTGTTAAACATCTTTTCATAAGTTTGTTGGCCATTTGGATATGATCTTTGACAATGAGGTATCATCTCACACCTGTCAGAATGGCTATCATCAACAAATCAACAAAGGACAAGTGCTGGTGAGGATGCGGAGAAAAAGGAACCCTTGTGCACTGCTGGTGGGAATGCAGACTGGTGCAGCCACTGTGGAGAATAGTATGGAGTTTGCTCGATAAACTAAAAATAGAACTCCCATTTGACCCAGTGATCTCACTTCTAGGAATATATCCCAAGAAACTGGAATCCACCAATCAGAAAGGATATATGCACCCCCTATGTTCATAGCAGCACGATTTACCATAGCAAAGATTTGGAAACAGCCTAAGTGCCATCAGCAGATGAATGGATTAGAAAACTGTGGTACATCTACACAAAGGAATACTATGCTGCTGTAAAAAGGAAGGAATTCCTACCATTTGCAACAGCATGAAAGAAGCTGGAGAGCATTATGCTAAGTAAAATAAGTCAGTCAGAGAAAGATAAATATCACATGATCTCACTCATTTGTGTATTATAATGAACAACACAAACTGGTGAACAAAAACAGATCCAAAGACAGAGAAGCATAGATCAGATGCTCAAACCTCAGAGGGAAGGTAGGGGAGGGTGGAGGTAAGGGGGAGAGATCAACCAAAGGATTTGTATGCATGCATATAAGCATAACCAATGGACACAGACACCAGGGGGGTGAGGGCATGAATGGTAGTGCGGTGGGGGGCGGTGGAGTGATAAGGACACATATGTAATACCTTAATCAATAAAGAAAAAAATTTAAAAAAACCTGACTAAAAAATGGGCAAAGGATTTAAATAGACATTTCTCCAGAGATGATATTTTTTATTATTTTTTTATTTTAATTTTTATTTAAATCTTTCTTGTTGAGAAATATTACAGATGTCCCTCTTTTCCCCACCATTGCCCCACTCCACCCACTTCCAGTCCCATTCCAGGCCTTCACAACCCTATTGTCTGTGTCCAAAGGTAATGCATATATGCATGTAAGAACTTTGGTTAATCTCCCTCCCCCTCACACACACAACCCCTTTCCTTCTAAGATTCATCAATCTGTTCCATGTTTCCATGCCTCTGATTCTGTTTTATTCATCAGTTTATTTTGTTAATTAGATTTCTTGTTCATTTATTTTGATTTTTAGATTCAATTGTTGATAGATATGTAATTATTGCCATTTTACTGTTCATATTTTTTCTTTTTCTTCTTAAAAGATACCCTTCAACATTTTATGTAGTACTGGTTTGGTGGTCATAAACTCCTTTAGCTTTTTCTTGTCTGTGAAGCTTTTTATCTGACCTTCAATTCTAAATTGCCAGGTAGAGTAATCTTGATTGTAGGTCCTTGCTATTCATCACTTTGAGCACCCACATAATGCGAATGTTGGTACCTTTGAAGTTATCCCAGAGGCTCCTTACACTATCTTCTTCTTTCTTCTCTTCTGACTGGGTGTTTTCTTGCTTCCTCATATTCCAAATCATTGATTTGATTCTCTGAATCCTCTACTCTAATATTCTTTATTTCAGTTAGTGTATGCTTAATTTCTGACTAGCCTTTTTTTAAGGCTTTGACACTCTCACTAAGATGCTTGAAGTCTCACTAAGTTCCTTGAAGCTCTCATTAAGTCCCTTGAAGCTCTCATTAAGATCCTTGAGTAATCTTATAACCATTACTAGTGGCTCGGGGCACAAATTTGTGCACATTGAAAGGGAATTAATTAGAAGAAATATTTTAATATTGCTATTTGCCCTTTCTCTATAATAGAAGTATCACAGATGAAAGAAAATTAGTAGAATATATATGAAAGTGATACATAATTTATTAATAAATAAACAATAACAACATGATATAACAACAAAGACATGATATAAAAACAAGAAAAACATGATATAAAAATGTGATATAAAAACAACAAAAACATTATATAAAAACAACATTGATACAAACAATGACTGATAAATTGATTAAACTTATTCTAATATCTCCCTGTATACCACAATGGAGTAAAAACACTTGCAGAGTGCTTGACTAATTTCCCTTGGGATGAAGTATTTATGACTTTAACTTTAACGTCATGCACACTTCGAACTTGAGAGAAAGCAACATATAACTGACCATGTCTGAAAACAGGTTCAGTTAGGAATATTCCTACTTGGTTTAGAGTTTGTCCTTGTGATTTATTGATAGTCATTGCAAATGCTGGCATCACCGGAAACTGTCTTTGAATTAATTTGAATGGGAGGCCAGACAGGGACAAATCAGTTCTTAGAATCAGAACAATCTCTCCTTCCTCAGATCCTGTTAATACGTCAGCTTCGATTATGTTAGGTTGCAATCTTCTGATAATAAATCTAGTATCATTACAAAAACCCCATTTTACTATTCATATTTCTCAGTAGCATGATGATTGCACCCACTTTCGATTTTAATTTATGACACGGCATTCCTGAAGGAGTAATACTATTAAGAAATTCTATGGGAAATTTTTGCTTTTTGACATCATCTGTTGAATCGATGGAATCATCACTCAAATAGGTGTGAAAATCTCCATCAAGTATATCCAAAATTTCTTCATTTAATTTTTGAACGTGCTCATTTTTTGGACAAAGAATCTCATGTTTAATATATTTTAATATTATCTATAGATATACTATTTCCAATGGTAGCTTCAATAATAGATTCGTTACAAATCATTTCATGGGGGAATTCAATAATATCCACTCCTAAATGAAAACTGCTATCAAGTTTGCATCTCCAAGTTTTACTAACCATTCACTATAAGCAGAATCCTCTGATCTCATATTTGTTTTAAGAGACAACTTTCTGAAACAACCCCAAACACTACAGTACTTTAAACTCATTTGTACTATGGCTGATCGCAGAGCATGGGGCACAACACTGAGACATTGTTGAAAATTCCCCTCCGAGAAGAACTTTCCCATCAAATGCAACATTCAAATTCATAATTTCTCTTAGTAATCTATCTATGGTGTTTGTAGCATGACTGGATGCCATTGATGCATTCATCAACAATGAGAAGTTGTGCCTTTTTAATGATTTTATCAACTTCACTCTTTATATCCAGTCTAGAAATTGAAGTTTCATTTCATGGAATTAGTAATTTATATTGGGAATGAATGAAAGGTTCTTCCATTGAGAAATAAATTTGCAGCAATTCCTGTAGATGCTGTGGGTAAAACAGAACCACCATGACCACTAATATAATGTATCAAAACTTTATACAGATATGTTTTTCCACTACCACCTGGAACATCCAAGAAAAAGCATTTGGGGTGTACAGTTTGATCTTCGATGGCTGAAGTTATAGTCTGAAAGGATGCAAACTGTTCATTGTTCATAGAATTTATCAAAACTTCTACCTGTTGTCGCTCGTACGATTCATCACATGTATTTGTATTTGTTAATACAGGATAGTTCGGAAGTTTGAAATGCGAACATTTCATTCCATGCAATGTGAATACCTCCTGAATTTAGTTAAGGGCATGTATTTCACAGTTCACACAGGCACCTTCTCTTCAGTGTCATTTCCAACAAAAATCTTCAATAAAATGAGATTTATCCTCATCCCATAATTTGTCTGCAACAGAAGGACATACACGCATATACGTATATGCAAAAAGTTGCCCTAGTTGTTTGGGCATATTAAGGATGATTGCACCATCAATCATATCTTTTCAGATAATGTCATTGATTAATAATCCTCAATGTTTAGCAGCTTCATGAAATGTATCATAAATTACACCACTTACAGTTCACAGATCAGCAAAACTTATCGCACCTTTTACATGTAGAAGCAAAAGTCTTAGGTAATATGGTTCTGGTTCTCTAAAGCTCACAGTGAACAGTCTACCTAATACTTTATTCCCGTCCTTTTGGCATTTTCTCCACAAATAATTATTAAATACACAATGTTGTGGAATCTCCCAATAATAATAATTACACACATCGGAATCTTCTCTATTCAATAAGAACCAAGCCATCAAAGTGGAGTTATGCCTTTTAGCCCTATCTATAACTTCAGCAAAATCATAGGTATGAAAATACAAATTCTGATCATTTGGCAAATGAATAGTTAATCTTGTGATTGCATGAGATTGGTCATGCATTATCATTGCAAAAAAGTCTCCAAACAGCCTCAGGAGCGCTCACATACCAGGAGTCAATGAAGTCCTGTACTTTGTCATGATTGATAATATTTTTTCAGAAATTTGAATATTTGTACAATCATGCCCTTTATAGATATACTAGAGGCCCGGTGCACGAAATTTGTGCACGGAGGGGGGTTGTCCCTCAGCCCAGCCTGTACACTCTCCAATATGGGACCCCTTGAGGGATGTTCGACTGCCCGTTTAGGCCCGATCCCAGATCCAGGACATCCCTCTCACAATCCAGGACTGTTGGCTCCCAACTGTTTGCCTGCCTGCCTTCCTGATTGCCCCTAACTGCTTCTGCCTGCCAGCCTGATCACCCCCTAAACCACTCTGCTGCCAGCCTGTTTGCCCCCAACTTCCCTCCTCTGCTGGCCTGGTCACCCCTAACTGCCCTCTCCTGCAGGGTTGATCACCTCCAACTGCCCTCCCTTGCAGGCTGGGTGCCTCCCAACTGCCCTCTCCTGCTGGACATCTTGTGGTGGCCATCTTGTGTCCACATGGGGGCAGGATCTTTGACCACATGAGGGCAGCTATATTGTGTGTTGCAGTGATGATCAATCTGCATATTACTTTTTTATTAGATAGGATAGAGGCCTGGTACAGGGGTGGGGGCCAGCTGGTTTGCCCTGAAGGGCATCCCGGATCAGGTGGGGGTTCCCTTGTGGTGTGGGGCGGCCTGAGCGAGGGGCCTGTGGTGGTTTGCAGGCCGGCTACGCCCCCTGGCGACCCAAGCGGAGGCCCTGGTATCTGGAATTTATTTTCCTTCTACAATTGAAACTTTGTAGCCTGGAGCAGAGCCAAGCCTGGGGCTCCCTCCGAGGCCGGCCGGCAGCCATTTGTGTTGGGGTTATAATTGAAACTTTGTTGCCTTAAGCGGGTGGGCCCGGCCAGGGTGTGCGGAAAGCTTTGCTTCCCCTGTTGCCGGCGGCAACCCTAGCCTGCTCTCTCAAGCTCCATTCTGCCGCCATTTGTTTGAATTTGTTTACCTTCTATAATT
Source organism: Eptesicus fuscus (assembly GCF_027574615.1). Taxonomy (NCBI): domain Eukaryota; kingdom Metazoa; phylum Chordata; class Mammalia; order Chiroptera; family Vespertilionidae; genus Eptesicus; species Eptesicus fuscus. Next base: position 84,873,890 of record NC_072475.1, on the reverse strand, counting down.
GAAACTTTGTAGCTTGAGTGGAGGCTTAGGCCTGGCTAGGGCAGGCGGAAAGCTTGGCTTCCTCTGTTACCTGGGAAACCTTGCTCTCTGTGGCTGTAGCCATCTTGGTTTGGGTTAATTTGCATACTTGCTCTGATCGGATGATGGGCGTGGCTTGTGGGCGTGGCTTGTGGATGTGTCGGAGGTATGGTCAATTTGCATATTTGTCTATTATTAGAGAAGATTTAAATAAATATTTGACACTTTTAATCAATGCACAGACTTCAACCTTTATATGACAGTTATATTTAAGGCACAAATATGGGTTATAAGGGACAATCCAAGTGTTATTGACAACTTTATTTCCAATAGACATGGTGCTACCAGATCTTCATTTGTATTTGGGATATCCATCAATATTTACAATGGTCACATTTTGAAATTCTTTTGGATATCCCTTTGAACATCTTCCATTTTCCATACATGGGATATTTGGATTTTGTATTCTACAGGGTCCATGTACCATATTTGATTTTACAATTTGAAAAAGTTGAAGACACTGGTCTTCATCCAGAATTTCTGCCTTAACTATACTGTCAACATCATCTTCCATTGGTAATTTAGATTCATTATCTAATATCAATAATATGTGAGTGTGATAAGGCAGTCCACATTTCTGAAATTTGATGACATGAATTTTAGCTATTACTTTGCCAAATAAATTGAATTTACATATATCATTTAAAAGAGCATTCAGGTTAATATTAAAAACCCTGGCTACCAAGTCAGGTCTGTTTTCAACTTTTTGCCAGCGTTTTAAATTGTTTATAATGTCTGCCTATTTTGTGTTGCAAGCCATGGTTATGAATAAATCAGGCTTGCCATACTTCATTACAATTGCCATAGCATCCTGATATCACTGCTGCATATTTCTGGAACTACCCTCAAAAGATGATGGATGTATTATCATTTTACCAATTGGCACATTGTTATTTTCAGATCTAGATGTGAGATAATACATCAAACCACTATATTTTTCAACTCTCAACTTAGATTGGTTTGCTTTAATGAAATTTACCTGATTGGCTTTCATTTTTAAATATGAATTGACAATATATTGTTGAGTTAATTTTCCTGCATTTAAAATAGGATTGAATGTGTCCTGGACAGAGAGATGAAATCCATAATACTGCATTTGTATGACTCGTGTCCTTACATTTCATCTAGTATTATTGTTGATTACATTGTCGTCTCTGAGTCTTAATGCAATATCTGTTCCCCAGCCTTTTTCACCATGTGGAAAAATAATAGAATACGTCATTGCATCTAATGTAGGAAACAAGATACTGATTTGTTTCATTTTAGTGGCATTAAGATTATTGGGATCTGGTTTACAATGAATGAGCAAGTCCCTTTCAAAAGGAGGTTCTCCATCTTCATTTCTGAATATGACAGCAACCTCAGTTACACGGGGAGAATTACATCTACCTGGATCACTATTACAATAATATTTAATCACCATTGTTACTTCTGTGGGAGCAATACCTTTCACTGCTGCTTCAGTTTGGGCTTCCTTTTCTACCTCATGTAGCATCTTGTATGGTTTTTTAAATTCATTTATTTCATGCATGTGGTTGTTGATGTTGATCATGAATCTTTCTGAACAACCTTGGTTTTTGTCATTGCTAATCTTTTACTCATTGCTTTGGCCATATCTAAAATACAGAGTTGAGCAAACTTCCAAGAAACATCATCCGAAGTATATAAAGTTCCAGTACGGTGATAAACTTGTCCGTGTATTCTAAAACCGTATGGCCCATATGATGATGGTGATGCAATATTTGCACCCATTGAAGTAAAAGCAAAAAAACTATTTATCGAATGAATATTTTCCATGAAATTTTTATTGTTAGAATCATTTATCATTATTTTTTTTAAATATGCCAGGTATTCTGGAAAATGTATATCATTTGGACACACTTTACCTTTGCTACAATATCGAGTAAATTTTCTATCAGATAGTTTTTCATTGGAGAAATTTAGTGATAGGCAAAATTCACATGTAACAGTCATTCCACCACAACTATGTTCAATAAGTGCATCCTCATTTACTCCGTTTTCTCTGTGAAGGCAGTTCCAGTATTGGTAGTACTTGTTGATGACTGTTCTCCAGACATATTCTGTTGATGACACCGCTTTCTTTCAGCTGCAGAGGTAAGTTGTGCCAACAGTTGCTCTTCAGGAACATTCTGTTGAGGATGCTGGCTTCTTTTGGCTACAGAGGTACATTGTGCCAATAGCTGGTCTTCAGACACATTTCCTCCTCCCTCCTCTCTGGGTTTGGGGTACAGGTGAAGTAGATTCGGAGCTGTCAGGGCCCCAGCAGCAAGGTCTGGATCAGTGTGCATCATAGCTATCAGCTGGTTGTCTGGTTGTTTTGGTTGTTCCAGTCATTAGGTTGTAACGGTTGCTTAGGGGGATATATATATATATATATATATATATATATATATATATATATATAAATTATATATATATATATAATTTTAAACTATGTATCCAGTAGCGTGCTTGTTTCCATTTCTTTCATTTGTAACATGTTTCTTTATCTCCTCTTTTTGGCTGCTTCCCTGTGTTTGTTTCTATGTATTAGGTAGAGCTGCTATGCCTCCTGGAATTGGAATAATGGCCTTGGGTAATAGGTGTTCTGTATGGCCCAGTGGCTCAGCCTCCCCAGTTACCTGAGATGGGCACTCTAGGTGCACCCCAGTGTGGGCTGTGTGCACAGCCTTGTAGTTGATCCTTGATTGGCATCATTCTGAGGAATTGGCATCAGTGGGAGGAATTGGTGTCACTGGGAGGAACTGACCCCCAGGCCAATTGGCTGTGAGGACCAGCTGCATCTACAATGGAAGAGATGCTATGCAGGAGACACCCCTATAGAGCAGGACTTTCTTCAATGGGGCTTTGGTGCCCCCTTGAGTTTGCTGCTTCTGGATGTGTAGAGTTGTAATATGGTATGGTCTGAAGTTGTCCACCAGGTCACTGGCTCTGGGGCCTCCAGGGAAGTGCAAAGTCAGCTACTGCCTGAGGCCACCTACCAGGAACTACATTGAGATATGCAGATGGCTGCTATGTGTATTGGGCTAAGAAATGCCCAGGTGAGGCCCAACTGTGAGGCAAGGCAGGAGGCTGCTAATGCAGGCCTATTATTGAGTGGTATGGGGCATGCTGATACCAGCTGCTGCTTTTTTGAGAGATTTTAGGAAAGTCTGAATCCTGAGCCATTCATGTGGAAAATCCACTGTGAACAGCTTGGATGGGGCTGAAAATTGGGTGGAATGGGGTGTCAGGGAATCATCAGGGTGGAGCAAACAGTCTGAGCCAGTTTGATGGAGACACAGGTATAGTGTTTTGTCAGTCAGCTCTGTGATGTGGGAGGTCTCAGCATAGAAACAATGAATCTTGTGAGCATGCCCATCTGGGAGACAGCTGCCCCCATGTTTCTGCACCAATGCCAGACAATGCAGTTACTCCCCATATGTCCCTAGATCCCCTCAAGCTGCTGCCCTCACGCTGGAGCTCAGAGGGATCGAGTCCAAGTAAGTCTGTGTGCTGGCCTTTTAAGAAAAGCTGCTAGGTTTCTAGCAGCCTCTGTGTAACTCAGCCCCAATCTCTGCTGGTTTTTTTAGCCCAAAGTCACAGGGACTTCTTTTCTTAGTACTGGAACTCTGGGCTGAGGAGTCTGGTGTGGGGCTGGAACCCCTTGGTCCTCACTGAAGGCCTCCACAGCCTGAATATCCCTCCAAATTAAAAAATCATCTAACTATCCCTTCCAATTAAAAAAAACAACAACAAAAAACAGCCTGACTGCCATGGCTTAGTGGTTGAGCAAATACCTATGAACCAGTAGGTCAGGGTTTGATTCCCTGTCAGGGCACATGCCTGGGTGGGGCATGCAAGAGGTGGCCGATCAATGATTCTCTCTCATTGATGTTTCTAGCTCTCTCTCTCTCTCCCTTCCTCTCTGAAATCAATAAAAATATATTTTATAAAAAGAGGTAGTTACCATTTTAAAAAAGAATCATGATGCTCAAACCTCAGAGGGAAGGTTGGGGAGGGTGGGGGTAAGAGGGAGAGATCAACCAAAGGACTTGTATGCATGCATATAAACATACTAATGGACACAGACACCAGCAAGTGAGGGCATGAGTGTGGGTGTGGGGGGGGGCAATGGGGGGATAAGGACACAAATGTAATACCTTAATCAATAAAAAATAAATAAAAAAGAATCACCTGCCCATTCCATGCCTCCACCCCTCCTACTAGTCTCAATATGCTTTCTTCTCTACTTCTCTAGTTGTAGAACCTCCATTCATTCAGCTTTTAGGCAGTTCTAAATAATGGGTTTTTTTTTGTATCTTAGTTATAATTTTGATGTGGTTGTGGGAGGCAGCAAGTACCGCATATATCTATGCTGCCATCTTCTGCTTATTAGTTTTAAGATTTTTTTGGTGGAGTCTTTAGGGTTTTCTATCTATAAGATCATGTAATCTGCAGAGACAATTTTACTTTTTTTTTTTTTCCTATATCAATGCCTCTCTCTCTCTCTCTCTCTCTCTCTCTATCTCTCTCTTTTTTTTTTCCTAATTGTTGTGGCTAGGACTTCTAGTACTTTGTTAAATAGGAATGATGAGATTGTGTATCTTTGTCTTGTTCCTGATTTCAGAGGAAAAATTTTCAACTTTTCATGGCTAGCATGATTTTTGTCACATATGATCTGTATTTTATTGAGGTATGTTACTTCCATAACTGATTTGTTGAGAGCTTTTATCATAAAAGGGTGGTGAATTTTGTCAAATGCTTTTTCTATGTCTATTGAGATGATCCTATGATTTTTAACCTTCATTTTGTTAATGTGCTATATTGGATTTATTAATTTGTATATGTTAAACCATTTTTGCATCCCAAATATATATATACTAGTGGCCCAGTGCATGAAATTTATGTACGGGGGGGGGGGATGGTGTTCCTCAACCCAGCCTGTACCCTCTCCAATCTGGGACCCCTTGAAGGATGTCCTACTGCCGGCTTACAGGGATCAGGCCTAAACCGGCAGTCAGACATCCCACTCACAATCTGGGACTGCTGGCTCCAGCTGCTCACCTGCCTGCCTGTCTGCCTAATTGCCCCTAACCACTCTGCCTGCTAGCCTGCTTGCCCCCAACAGCCCCAAATGCCCCCCGTACCAGCCTGCTCACCCCCAACTGCCCTTCCCTGCTGGCCTGCTAGCCCCCACCTCCCCTCCCCACTGGCCTGCTCGCCCCCAACTGACCCCTGCTGGCCTGCTCACTACAAACTGCCCCCCACGCTGTCCTGATCACCTCCAACTGACCCCCACTGATGGCCTGCTCACCCCCAACTGGCCCACCTGCTGGTCTGCTTAGCCCCAATGGCCCCGCCCCCCACCAGCCTGATCATCCACAACTTCCATCCCATCCTGGCCTGATCACCCCCAGCAACCCAAACTTTCAGACCCTCCTTTTTTTCTTTTTCTTTTTTTTCAGCACCTCCTTGAGCAGAGGCCAGGGTCAGCTGGAAGCAAGTATCTGGGATTTATTTATCTTCTATAATTGAAACTTTGTAGCCTTGAGTGGAGGCCAGTGCAGGCCAGGGCAGGTGGGAAGCTTGGCTTCCTCCATTGCTGGGTCTACCCAAGCCTCCTGCTTGCTCCAGCTCTGTGGCCACCTCCATATTGGTTGGGTTAATTTGCATACTCACTCCTGATTTGCTGGTGGGCATGGCTTGTGTGTAGCAAAGGTACGGTCAGTTTGCATGTTTATCTTTTATTAATGTAGATATATACTAGGGGCCTGGTGCATGAAATTTGTGCACTGGGGAGTGTGTCCCTCAGCCCAGACTGCACCCTCTCCAATCTGGAGCCCCTCAGGGGATGTGGGATTGGGACTAAATCAGCAGCCATCTCACAATTCAGGACTGCTGGCTCCCAACTGCTTGCCTGCCTGCCTTCCTGATTACCCCTAACTGCTTCTGCCTGCCAGCCTGATCACCTCCTAACCACTCCCCTGCCAGCCTGATTGATGCCTAACTGCTCCCCTGCCAGCCCGAAGGTCCACAACTGCTCACCCCTGCTGGCCCGATCGCCCTCAACTGTCCTCCTCTGCTGGCACAGTTGCCACCAACTGCCCTCATCTGCCAGCCATCTTGTGATGGCCATCTTTGACCACATAGAGACAGCCATCTTGTGTGAGGGCATGACGATCAATTTACATATAACCTCTGTATTATATAGGATATCCCACTTGATCATGGTGCATGATTATTTTAATGTGTTGCTGAATTTTGTTTACTAGTATTTTGTTGAGACATTTTGGACCTGTATATATCAGGGATATTTTCTAATACTTATATTTTCTTGTAGTATCCTCAACTGGCTTTAGTATCAGTGTACTGCTGCTGCGATAAAATGAGCTTGGAGTATCCCCTTTACTCTTTTTGGGAAAAGTTCAAGATTAATTGGTATTAATTCTTCTTTAGATGTTTAATAAAATGCACCAGTAAAACCTATTGGTCCTAGAATTCTCTTTGATTAGTGCTTCAATCTCTTTAATCCTTATATATCGACTAGAGGCCTGGTGCATGAAATTCGTGCACACGCAGGGGGTCCCTCAGCCCAGCCTGCACCCTCTCCAATCTGCGACCCCTTGAGGGATGTCCCACCACCCTTTTAGGCCTGATCCCACTAGAATCAGGCTTAAACAGGTGGTCGGACATCCCTCTCACAATCCAGGACTGCTGGCTCCCAACTGCCCTCCCCTGCAGGCCTGGTCCCCCTGAACTGCCCTCTCCTGCAGGCCTGGGTTCCCCCCACCTGTCCTCTTCTGCAGGCGTGGGTCCCCCCCAACTTCCCTCCCCTGTAGGCCTGGTCCCCCCCAACTGCCCTCTCCTTCAGGCCTGGTCCCTCCCAACTGCCCTCCCCTGCAGGCCTGAGTCCCTCTCAACTGTCCTCCACTGCAGGCCAGGTCTCCCCCCAACTGCCCTCCTCTGCTGGCCTGGTCACCCCTAACTTCCCACAACTGGCCTCCCCTGCAGTCCATCTTGTGGTGGCCATCTTGTATCCACATGGGGGCAGCCATCTTTGACCACATGGGGGTGGCCATCTTGTGTTCTAGAGTGATGGTCAATTTGCATATTACTATTTTATTAGATAGGATTCAAGTTTTCATTTGATAGAGGGCTTACATGTTCTCATCACACACACACACACACACACAATAATGGGTGTGTGAACCATAATATCAAGGCAATCATGTTTCTATGTATGTGTAACAAAACATCATGTTGTACACCATAAATTTATATGTGGCATGTCAACTATCTATATGTGTATAAACAGGTAATATGCAAATTATTCAGGCATCATGACCACTCAGGAGAAGCTGTGCATGCAGATGGGTGGGAGGGGACTGTGTGCTGGCCCAGCCCCAGCGGACACACACCAGGAGTGGGGGCGTGCTCTGAGCAGCTGTGGTGCCACTTGGAGCATGCCCCTGGTGGGTGGCAGCAGCAGCTGGATCAAAGCAGCCCTGTTCCCAGGTGCCTGGCAGTGGCCGGAGCGAAGCAGCCCTGTTCCCAGGTGCCTGGCAGTGGCCAGAGTAAAACAGCCCCAGTCCCAGGTGCCTGGCAGTGGCCAGAGTAAAACAGCCCCAGTCCCAGGTGCCTGGCAGTGGCAAGAGTAAAACAGCCCCAGTCCCAGATGCCTGGCAGTGGCAGGAGTAAAACAGCCCCAGTCCCAGATGCCTGGCGGTGGCTGGAGCAAAGCAGCGAGGACCCGGTGGATGGCGGTGGCAGCCGGGGTGAAGCAGCCCAGGTCCTGGGTGCCAGAGGGAAGCCGGTGCTGGCAGCCAGGGGAAGGAAGACCTATTCTTGCATGAATCTTCGTGCATTGGGCCCCTAGTATCTCAATAAAGCTTTAAACAAAGAATAACATGTTAATATTATCTCATCAGTTGTAACAAATGCACCACACTAATGCAACATGTTAATAATAGGGAGAGGTAGGGGGAAGTGTATTGTAACTATCTGTATTTTTGCTCAATTTTTAAAAAAATAAACCTAAAACAACTAAAAAAAGGCTATTTTTTAAAGCTAACATTCAAAATAGAAACAAAATATAAGGAGTATGCAAGAAGAAATTGAATGAGATATGTCAGTTTATCAGAGGAAAAACTATGAATCATCAATAAACAATATAAATGAAATAAAAATGAAATAAAATATAAAAATAAACATATATCTGACTTAAAGAGAAAAAAGAAAGTTTTCAAAGTTTTTTTTGAGAACTTCAATTATTTTTTACAATGGTACTTTAAAATATACATAGAACTAGAAATATTATTTTACTAGAGCCCTTGTGCACGAAATTCTGGCACTCAGGGAGGGGGTGAACAGGGGGTCCCTCAGCCCAGCATGTGCCCTCTCACACTCCAGGAGTCCCTCAATCAATTGCCCCACAGAGGAATGCCCCACCCACCTGCCACAGTGCCGCCGGCCAGGTGGCCTGGGCCTCTCTCTGCAGGATGATTGATTGAGGGGCTCTGAGATCGATCGCCCCAAAGAGGTAGGCCCCACCCACCCGCTGCATTACCGCTGCAGGTAGCCTGGCCCTCCCTCTTTGGGGAGATCGATTATGCCCTGCAAAGTGAGGTCCCACCCACCCTTCACAGCCCACTGGTTGGAATGGCCTGAGCCTCCCTCTTTGGGGTGATTGTGGAGTCCCCCGATTGATCACCCTGCCAGCTGGTGGCCTCGGCCTCCCTCTGTGGTGTGATCATGGGGCGATGGCGGGGCCCCTGACCTATTGCATCAAACCTGCCTTGGCTGGCCTGGTGCCAGTGGGTGTCACAGTGTGGTCTTCCAGATGGTCATTTCGCTGTTCAGCCCTTCAGTCAATTTGCATATTATGCTTTTATTATTATAGATTTTAAAATCAGTTTTATTGAGGTATTTTTAATTACAAGAAATTCTTCTATTTTAATTGAAAAGTGCTTGAATTTTGACGACTAATCACAGCCCTTTTTACTATTACCATAATGCAAATAGACATTTTTATCCCAACTAACCCCTCATATGCTTTTCAATCAATACCTGTCCCAACACCAGCAACTTAGAATCACTAATCTTGCTGCCACTAAGTTTTACCTATTTTTTTAATTTAATAAATATACTCATATAGTATGTGAAAATGTTGTTGTTGGATATTAAGAATAACCTGTGCTTGTAAAAGTCAAACAAAGACCTTGAAAAGCAATCTTTAGTGATGTACCAAAACAGGGTTAAAACAAATGCCTGCTCTATCTTAGCTAAGTGTGGATTTAGTGTCTGCCTAATTTTATATTATCAGTAGCTCAAAAATTATGACCAATTTGAAGAATGTTCTGTATACACATCTAAAATAGAGGCTTCCAAATAAGAATGTGATTTAATAATTTTTTTTAATTTTGGAAACATTACCCTTGGAGTGAGGAAACCTTGGTTCCAGTTCTATCATTTTTATTACCAACCTAAATTATCTGGATCTATCATTAAACTTCTCTAAGATTCAGTTTCTCAAAACAAAGGTACTCTGTGATCCAGGTCTCCTGGCTACTTGTAGAAATACAGAAAAGCACTCAGGTATGCTTGCCTGCTCTTCCTTCCTGACATGATGCACCTGGCCAGCCTGTCTGCCTGCCCCACCACCTAGACATAGTGTGCCCAGCCTTTCTGCCTGCCTGCCCTGGGGCTTTGAGTTAGGGAGCATGGCCATGACAGTGTGACCCAATAACCCAGACACATGGACCTGCCATCTTGACCTGGCTGCCTGCCTTAGCACTGCCAGAAGACCAGCCATAATCCCATGTTTCCACCCTGTAGGTTTGACCTATCACCCCCCAATGACCTGCCCGCTAAAATGGGGATTCAAAGAAACAATTGCCAAATAAAGGAAAGGAGGAATCACCAGAAAAATAACTAAATAAAGTGGAGGCAAACAATTTATCAAACGATTCTTAAGCAAGTTAGTGAGACCTATAAGCAAATCAATGAAAACTATAAGAAACTTTGTGGGACCTTGTCCCAAATGTATGCTGTCTAAAATAGATCCACTTGAGAACAAAAGACTAACACAGAATTAGAGTGCAGAGCTTGCAAAAGTCAAATATGCCTAAATAAACTTCAAAATGAAGGCCATCACAAGAGACAATAATACTAAAGGGATCAACCCAACAAGAGGATATAACCATAGAAAACATATATGCATCTTGAAGATAATAGGAGCACCTTAATATATATGTATAAAAACTTCTAGTAGACTTTAAGAAAATCAGCTAGAATACAATAATAGTATTGTACTTTAAGACCCTTCTGACTTCACTGGATAGATCTTCCAGATAAAAAAATCAACAGGAAAGGGTGACTCTAAATGACACACTGGATCAGAAGGATTTAATGGACATTTACAGAACATTTCACCCCAAAGTTACAAAATATACAGTCTTCTCATGTGCACATGTGTCATTCTCAAAGGTAGACCACATGTTAAGATACAAAACAAGTCTCTAAAATTTCAAAAAGTTTGAAATCAGGTCAAATATCTTCTTGGATATCAATGTAATGAAATTAGAAATCAATCACAATAAAAACATTCAAACACATAGAGGCTAAACAGCATGTTTTTAAACAATTAATGGGTTACCAGTGAGATCAAGAAAGATATAAAAAATTTTCTGGAAACAAATGAACACACAACAACCCAGAATCTCTGGGACACAGCAAAAGCAGTCCTGAGAGGGAAGTTCTTAGCATTACAGACCTACTTAATAATAATAATAATAATAATAATAATAATAATAATAATAATAAGTCATTTAACCCTACAACTTAAAGAATTAGAAAGAGAACAACAAGAAAATCCCAGAGTAAGTAGCAAGAAGAAAATAATAAAGATCAGAGCAGAAATAAATTATAGACTAAAAATAATAATAATACAAAAGTCAATGAAACCAAGAGATAGTTCTTTGAAAAGATAAACAAGATTGGTGAACCTTTATCAAGACTCATTCAGAAACACAGAGAGTGGACCCAAATAAATAAAATCAGAAGTGAAAGCAGAAAAGTAACAACTAACACCACATAAATAAAAATTATTGTAGCAAAATAATATGAACAACTATATGCTAATGAGCTTAACAATATAGATCAAATGACTAATTTCTAGGAAAATACAATCTTCCAAAATTGAATCAGAAAACCTGTGTAGGGCAATAACAACTCATGAAATTGAAACCATGATAAAAAATTCCCAACAAATGAAAGCTCTGGTCTGAAAGGCTTCACAGGTGAGTTTTACCAAATATTCAAAGAACTATTACCTCTCCTCCTCTAAATTTTCCAGGAAAATCCGAGAGGAACACTTCCAAGCTCTTTTCATGAGGCCAACATTATCCTAATCCTAAAACCAGATAAGAACACTACATAGAAATAGATGTACAGGCCAGTATCCCTAATGAACATAGATGTTAAAATCCTCAACAAAATATTAGCGAATAGTATCCAGCAATATATTAAAAAGATCATATGTCATAACCAAGTGGGACTTATTCCAGCAATGCAAGTCTGTACAATATTCACAAACCAATAAGCATGATACTTCACATAAATTTAAAGACAAAAACCATTTCAATAGGTGTAGAAAAAGCATTCAACAATAGTCAACACTCATTTGGGATAAAAACTCTCAGTAAAGTGGGAATAGAGGAATCATACCTCAACATAATAAGGCCATATATGCCAAACCTATAGTCACTATTGTAGTCAATGGGCAAAAATGAAACCATTTACCCTAAGAACAGGAACAAGACAGGATGTCTGCATTCTCCTCTCTTATTGAACATAATACTGGAAGTTCAAGCTACAGCAAATAGACAAGAACTGTCATGATTTGCAGAAGATGTGATATTATACATAGAAAACCTAAAAGGACTCCACTAAAAAACTACTAGATTTTATAAATAAACTAGAGGCTCGCTGCACAAAATGTGCAGGGGAGCGAATGGTCCCTCAGCCAGGCCTGCACCCTCTCTCAATCCAGGATTGCTGGCTCCTAACCGCTTGCCTGCCTGCCTGCCTGATTGCCCCTAACCACTCTGCATGCCTGCCTCATCACATCTAATCACTCACCTGCCTGCCTGATCGCCACTAACAAGTTTGCCTACCTCCCAAACACCCCTAACCCCTCTGGCTGCCTGCCTGATCGCCCCTAATCACTCTGCCTGCCTGCCTCATCTCCCCTAACCCCTCTGCCTGCCTGCCTGATCGGCCCTAACCACTCTGCATGCATGCCTGATTGCCCCTAACTGCTTCTGCCTCGTCCCCTGCTGCCATAGCTTGATCCAGAGGACGTCTGGAATGATGTCTGGAAGGTCATTCGGCTGTCCAGTATAATTAGCATATTATACTTTTATTATTATAGGTAAGAAATATTACTGATGATTACCTTTATTCTAAGGAAATTCAAATGGGAGCAGATCACCTAGAGATGGAAATAATGACTGGTGAGGCCTTGTGCTTCTCTTTTGGGAAAGTGACAGCATCTTCAATTATTTAAGGGGTATTTGTGTGACCCTGCTCTTGTTCCTGGAAGTTTAATATAGGGTAAAGGGTGAGAATAAATGCCGAATAGGCAAAGGGTAGGTTTTATCTGTTGGCTCAGAGCTCCATCTATGCCCTTCTGTGCTTTCCTGTAGTTCAGGGGAAACTGCGTTTCCTAGATGCCCCTGGAGCTACCTTCTCACTGCGGAGCATGGACACAGTGGGGAAGCTCCACTCTCTGCTCCTCACTGGGCTCAGCAGGGGCAGGGGCAGGGGCAGGGGCAGAGGCAGGGGCAGGGGCAGGGGCAGGGGCAGGGGCAGGGGCAGGGGCAGGGGCAGGTCAGTGCAGTCCGCAGGCTGCTGTCTTCCTTGGCAGAACCATTCCAATGGCAGCAGCAAGTTCTCAGCAGCCTCAGGGGGGCATGGTCTGGCTCCTTCATCCATGAGAGTGAGAATGGCTTCCTGTAGCTATTAATCTCTAACTTCACTTTTTTTCTCTTCTTTAGCTTTTCCTTTCCAATCCTTTGGTAACCAATTCCCAATATTAAATTCTATCTGTTTGAAATACCTAGTGGGGCTCTATTTCTCCACTGATGCAGGTGAACCCACAGCCCAGCCTATGAAAGAATAATATGAATGCAGAGGAGGAAGAAGAGGAGGAGGAGGAGGAGATCATTGATAGGCCAGAAAAAAAAAAGAAGAAATCATATAATAGGACATCAGGGACAACATGCTATGATTTATTTTTGTTTGTTTGTTTGTTAATCCTCCCTAGAGAATATTTTTCCATTGATTTTGAGAGAGAGAGAGAGAGAGAGAGAGAGAGAGAGAGAGAGAGAGAGAGAGACATTGATGTGAGAGACACACATAAATTGGTTGTCTCCTGCATCTGCCCTGAACAGGGCTGAGGATCAAACCTGCAACCCAGGTTTGTGCCCTTGAACCTGAGATGCTTCAGTGGGCAGGTGGACACTCTAACCACTGAACAATGCTGGCAAGAGCCATACTATGATTTCTGATGTTAGCAGTTGCAGGTGGTGATAAGGCTCAGAGTACAGCCTTGGAAATAGTGGCTGAGATGAAGTGAAAGTGTAGTTTCACTGTAATTGATGATCTTTTAACTGGGATGTGATGGTGCTACTTGGTTCACTCAAGTGACTGTCAAAATAAGGACTAATAATTCCAGGATATGAGATAGAGAGAAGGATGAGGGCATGTCAGACTTTGCCGCGGAGGCTTGAAGCAGGTGCTGTGTGTGTGTGTGTGTCCACTGGGGGCCTGCCCCCAGCCATGCTGCAGGGGCTTGGGGCAGGTGACCCTGTGTGTTCTTCTCTCAGGCTCCGGACTGCACCTGCATGTTGTTCTCTCAGGCTCGGGCCATGCCCGGCCCCTCTTCCTGAGCTGGTCATGAACATTACAGCATCCTGATCTAATTTGCATAGTTCTCTATTATATATATAGATTCAGCAAGGTAGCAGGATACAAAATTAACACCCAGAAATCAATGGCATTTTATACACCAATGGTGAATTCTCAGAAAGAGAAACTAAAATTTAAAAAAAAGGGAAACAATCACATAATCCTATTTTCCATTGCCACAAAACAAAATTAAGATACCTAGGAATAAATTTAACCAAGGAGGTAAAAGACCTGTACTCTGAGAAATACAGAACACTGAAAAAAGAGATAGATGATATAAATAAGTGGAAGAATATACCATGTTCATAGATTGTTAGAATTTAAGTCATTAAACTCTCCATACTACCAAAGGCAATATTCATATTCAATGCAATCCCCATTAAAATATCAATAGCTTAATTAAAAAATCTAGAACAAGTACTCCAAAAATTTATATGGAACCAGAAAAGGCCCCTAAAAGCTGTAGCACTAACCTAACCAGTTTGGCTCAGTGGATAGAACATCAGCCTGCGGACTGAAAGGTCCCAGGTTTGATTCTGGTCATGTACCTTGGTTGCGGGCACATCCCCAGTAGGAGGGGTGCAAGAGGCAGCTGATCGATGTTTCTCTCTCATCGATGTTTCTAACTCTCAATCTCTCTCCCTTCCTCTCTGTAAAAAATAAAATATATAAAAAATAGAAAAAATAAAGCTTCAGCACTACTGAGAAAGAACAAAGTTGGAGGGATCACAATACCAGATACCAAATTATACTACACAAAGTCATTGTAATCAAAACAGCCTGTTACTGGCCTAAGAACAGTCAAATAAATCAGTAGAACAGAACAGAGACTCCAGAAATTGACCCAAAACATATGTTAAATTAATATTTGACAAAGGAGGTAAGAGCATAAAATGGAGTCAGGATAGTCTCTTCAATAAATGATGCTGGGGAAGGGGAGAGCAGCTGTGACTGGGGGCCCACCCTCAACTCCACCCAGGGAAACCTCGGACACCACCTGCAACCCCACAGCAACACTGGCCAGGAACCAGCTGCCATGGCTACAAACCCACAAATACCATGACTTCAGCCTCCCCAGCCATGGAATCCTAAAAGGTTTGTCCAGGGGGACACAAAATCATGGCCGAATAAGAGGATGGGTCTGGTGCCTTCTCATGAAGCAGATAGAAGAAACAGCTGAATTGAATGACATCCACCCAGAATTGGCAAATTAATCATAGCTGGGGACACAATCTGTAGACAGAAAGGTCAGAGCTAGCTGGGAACCTAATGGGATCTGGGATCTGGGCTGGAGGTAGAAACACCTGCAGCCTGAACTGATCTGAACCAACACCACGTCCCTTGGAGACAAATGTAATGCTCAACTGTGGAGCATTACATTGGGGCTGCTGGCAGTGGGGGACACTAGATCTAAGCCTATAGCCATGGGAGGCTGCACACAGAAAAGCAGCCTGCAGTTCTGCACTGGCCACGCAGTCCCGTGGAGAGAGAAATGCACAGCTGTGTGGCTGCTCTAACTTTATAATTTCCTTACTTTTACTCACTAAAACCAGGATCTTTTAATCACAAATACTCACTGTGGCTGTGATGCAGGGGAAGGTACTTTTGTGGAACCTGGGTAACAAAATTGGAAGAGGCAATCAAGAGGCCTGATCTGGGACAGTCTGATCCCTCCAACCATGAACAGACATTTTTCTCCTGAAGACCAGTCCCCTCCTAGCAGTGTAGCTACACCCAGTCTTGAACTAGTCAGGGAAACAAGGATACCAAATATCCTCAGGAACCTTTGAGGGCTGGGTTGGGGGGACATTTGGTCCCCAAAACTAATACAGAAACACTGCTACCTAAAGGCAGTGTCAGAAATAAACATTTGTGTAAATACGACTGAAAGCAGACAGACAGGGTCGTCCCGCCTGGCTGACACCAAGGCTATGGTGTCTAACACAAAAGAGCAGTGGATCACTGGGAGCGTCAACATGGTGCTGACTATCTAGCAGGAAGCTGAGACATGACAGATAGAACAGCAGAAAATGGTCTTCAACCAGCCTCCATGGGGCATTAAATACTCAGCTGAAGAGAATGAACTTCACTACTTAATTTTTAAAAATCTTTTACATAAGAAACCATTTTTTTCTTTTATTTATTTTTATTATTTTAACCATTTTTTTTAGTTTTTATTTCTTATTTTATGTTTTTGTTCTACCTCTCCTTGCTTGTTCTCTTCTCCTACTAATAGCTTAATTAGTTTCACTCACCAAACTCAGGCCTATCTGCTGCCTACTCTATTCTCCTTTTCTAAAAATAGATGAATATATAGATAAAGATAGAGAAAAAATTCATATATATATGTATGTATACACATACACACACACATACACACACACACACACACACACACACTAGAGGCCCAGTGCACAAAATACATGCACTGGGGTGGGGGGGTGTCCCTTAACTCAGCCTTCATCCTCTCCAATCTGGGACACCTCGGGGGATGTCTGACTGCCTGTTTAGGCCTGATCCCTGTTTAGGGACCTCATACAATTTAACAAAAGTAAGGCAAACAATCCAATTTAAAAAAATGTGCAAAGGACCTAAATAGACACTTCTCCAAAGAGGACATACAAATGGCCAAGGGACATATGAAAAAAATGCTCAAAGTCACTAATCATCAGAGAAATACAAATTAAAATGACAAATACAAATTAACAATGAGTTATCACCTCACAGGTGTCAGAATGTCTACCATCAACAAATCAACAAATGATAAGTCTTGGTGAGGATATGGAGAAAAGGGGATCCTACTACACTGCTGGTGGAAATGCAGCCTGGTGCAGCCACTGTGGAAAACAGTTATGAAATTTCCTCAAAAATTTTAAAATGAAACTGCCATTGACCCAGTGACCCCACTTCTAGAAATATATCCTAAGCAATCTTAAACACCAATCATGAAGAATATATGCACCCCTATGTTCATAGCAGCACAATTTACAATAGCTAAGATCTGGAAACAGCCCATGTGCCCGTCAGCAGATGAGTGAATAAAAAAGCTGTTGTACATTTATACCATGGAATACTAGGTCACAGTAAAAATGAAGCATCTCTTAGCCTTTGAGAAAGCATGGAGGGACCAGGATAATATTTTGCTAAGCAAAATAAGCCGGTCAGAGAAAGAAAAGTATTGCATTATCTCACTCATATGTGGAATCTAATGAACAAAATAAACTGATGAATAAAAATAGATTCAGAGACACAGAAGCATGGAACAGACTGTGAAATTTCAAAGGGAAGTAAGGGCTGGGTGTGTCTGTGGGAAGAGATCAACCAAAGAACTTGTATGCACATATGCATAACCCATGGACACAGACAGTAGTGTGGTGAAAGGCCGGGGTAGGGGTCGCAGGCAGGCTAGAAGGGGTCAATGGGGAGGAAAGGGGACTTATTTAATAACTTTCAACAATAAAGATTTTTTAAAATAAAATATAAATTTTAAAATATGTTTTATATTTATATAATGAAATGCCAATGTCATAGAAAAGAAAAAAAAATATTTTGTGACAATATGGATGGATCTGGACATTATGCTAAGTGAAAAAAGTCCATCAGAAAAAGACAGTGCTATAATCTATAGATTCAATGCACTCCCCATTAAAATACCAACAGCATATTTCACAGACCTTGAAAGAACTCTCCAAAAATTCAGCTGGAATGAAAAAAGACCCCGAATAGCCACAGCAATCCTGAGAAAGAAGAATAAAGTAGGAGGGATCTCAATACCATATTTCAAGCTGTATTACAAAGCCACTATTCTCAAAACAGCCTGGTACTGGCACAAGAACAGACATATAGATCAATGGAATAAAATAGAGAATCCAGATATCGACCCAAACCACTATGCTCAATTAATATTTGACAAAGGAGGAATGAACATACAATGGAATTAAGACAGTCTCTTCAATAAATTGTGTTGGGAAAATTGAACAGATACATGCAAAAAAATGAAACTAGATCACCAACTTACACCATACACAAAAATAAACTCAAAATGGATACAGGACTTAAACATAAGACGGGAAACCATAAAAATGCTAGAGGAATCCACAGGCAGCAAAATCTCAGACATATGCCAAAAGAACTTCTTCACTGATACTGCCCCTAGGGCAATGGAAGCTAAAGAGAAAATAAACAAATGGGACTAAATCAAAATAAAAAGCTTTTTTACAGCAAAAGAAACCATCAACAAAACAACAAGAAAGCCCACTGTATGGGAGAACATATTTGTAAATGGTATCACTGATAAAGGTTTAATCTCCAACATCTACAGGCAACTTATACAACTTAATAAAAGGAAGATAAATGATCCAATAAAAAAATGGGCAACAGACCTAAATAGAATCTTTTCAAAAGAAGACAGAAGGAAGGCCAAGAGACACATGAAAACATGCTAAAAGTCACTAATTATCCGAGAGATGCAAATCAAAACAACAATGCGGTACCATCTCACACCTGTCAGAATGGCTATCATCAAATCAACAAACGACAAGTGTTGGCGAGGATGCAGAGAAAAAGAAACCCTCATGCACTGCTGGTGGGAATGCAGACTGGTGCAGCCACTGTGGAGAACAGTGTGGAGTTTCCTCAAAAAACTGAAAATGGAACTCTCATTTGACCCAGTAATCCCACTCCTAGGAATATATCCTAAGAAACTGGAAACACCAATAAGAAAGGATATATGTACCCCTATGTTCATAGCAGCACAATTTACAATATCTAAGATTTGGAAACAGCCTAGGTGCCCATCAGCTGATAACTGGATCAGAAAACTATGGTACATCTACACCATGGAATACTATGCTGCCATAAAAAAGAAGGAATTCTTACCATTTGCAGCAACCTGGATGGAATTGGAGAACATTGTGCTGAGTGAAATAAGCCAGTCAATGAAAGAAAAATACTACATGATCTCACTCATTTATGAATAATAAATAACATTATAAACTGTTGAACAAAAAGATAGATACAGAGGCAGTAAAGCATCAAACAGTCTGTCAAATTACAGCAGGAAGGTTAGGGAGAGGTAGGGAAGATAAGAGATCAACCAAAGGACTTGTATGCATGCATATAAGTATAACCAATGGATGCAAAACTCTGGGGGGGTGAGGGCATATATGGGAGTGGGGTTGGGGGGGGCAATGGTAAGATATGTACACATAGAATACCTTAATAAAAAAATTAAAAAAGAAAAAAAAAGAAAAAGACAGTGCTATATGATTTCCTTTATATGTGGACTCTAATGAATAAAATATTTTAACAAAAAAAGAACAGAAGAATATATAACATAGAACAAACTGACAACTGTCAGTGGAGAGAGTGGTAAGGGGACTGGGTAAAAAAGGAGGTGAACTGATTAAGCAAATATATACTAGGTGTACCAGTTAATAATGTGGATTTTTTTCAATAGATGGAGTTACACGTATGTCGATATATATGCGTTTGATATGTATGCTATTTTGTTGTATTGACAAGCAGCTTCAAAACTTCATATGTCAAATTTGCTGAAGGTGTTCACATCATAGATATTTGTATGCTTACAAATGTAGAATTTTGTGCCCCCCCCAAAAAAAAAAAAAACATTTGCAGGAAGTTTTAATTCATTTATTTTGAAGAAAAAGTTATCATATACTTCAGGAAGCCTATGGTGAACATGTCCCATCTCAAGACACTTGTGAACACTGGTTTAAACGCTTTAAAAGTGATGATTTCGATGTGGAAGATGAAGCACATCCAAGTCAATCGGAAAGTCTGAAGACCAACAATTACAAGCATTATTGGATGAAGATGCGTGTCAAACTCAAAAACAACTTGCAGAAAGATTAAATGTTGCTCAGCAAACAATTTGCGATCATTAATAAGCAATTGGAAAGATTTTAAAGGAAGGAAAATGGGTGCCATATCAACTGAATGAAAGACAAATGGAAAAGCAAAAAGTCATCAGTAAAATGTTGCTTCAATGGCATGAAAGAAAGTCTTTTTTGCATCCAACTGTGACTGGCGATGAAAAGTGGATTTATTTTGAGAATCCCAAATGCACAAAATCATGGGTTAATCTAGGTAAACCATCAACATCAACTGCAAGGCCAAAATGCTTCATAAAGAAGACAATGTTCTCTGTTTGGTGGGATCAGGAAGGTGTGGTGTATTATGCGCTTCTAAAACCAGGTGAAATCATTAATACTGATCACTACCAACAACCAATAATCAATTTGAACCACATTTTGATCATAAAACGACCAGAATGTTCCAGAAACAACCAGAATGGGCCAGAAGACACAGCAAAGTAATTTTGCTTAATTATAATTCACCATCGCACACTTCAAAACCAGTTAAAGACACGTTAAAAGACCTTGTCTGGGAAGTATTAACCCACCCTCTGTATTCACCAGATATTGCTCCTTCAGATTACCACTTGTTCTGATTGATGGCACACACACTTTCTGAGCAGCACTTCAAAACATATGAAGAAGTGGAAAATTGGGTCTCTGAATGGTTTGCCTCAAAACAAGAAAAGTTCTATTGGGATGGTATCTACAAATTACCTGAAAGATGGGGGAGATGTGTAGCTAGCAATGGACATTACTTTGAATAAAGCACTTTTGTTGTTTCTCTTGAAATTATCATGTTTTATTTGATTACAAAATCCACCATTATTAACTGGTACACCTAACATATAGACACAGACAATAGAATGGTACTGTGGGCAATGAGTGCATACTGCAGTATGTAGATGTTGTTTCATTGAACTGTACACTTTAAACTTGCATGATTTTATTAACCAACTAGAGGCCCGGTGCACATATTTGTGCACTGGTGGGGTCTCTCAGCCTGGCTTTCATTCTCTCGCAATCAGGGACCCCTTGGAGGATGTTGGAGAGCTGGGTTTGGCCTGATCCCTGCAGGCCAGGCTGAGAGACCCTACCAGTGTGCACCGGGCCTCTAGTATGCATATAAGATATTTGGTTAATCTCTTCCTGCCCTACCCTCTTCCCTCTGAGATTCATCAGTCTGTTCCATGTTTCCATGCCTGTGCATTCAGCGTCTGCCCCCTAGTGATCATTGTGCTTCATAGCTACTGGCTGGCTGGTCAGCTGGTCACTTAGGCTTTTATATATATAGATGTCACTTCAATAAATCTAATAAAAATAATAAAAATTACTAAAAAAATAACTCATTTATTTTTATCATTGATGAATCCTTTTAATTTTAGGAATGACAAATAGCAAACTCTAAGTCATTCTCTCTGTAAGAGAACACCTCCAAAACACTACTATGCTAAGAATAAATAAAAATTATACCATATAAAAATTACTATGAATTTAAAAGAAAGGCACAACCCAGTAATATTGGAGAATGGTTTGACAGGGGCTCAATTTTCTACCTGTAGAAAATTAAAAGTTATCCTTACTACACAAACCAAATTTTAGATACTTTAATCACTCTCTGGTAACCGCTGTAGAAAATACTAGATTTTTTTTAAAAAAGTATTTTGGAGTATAATTAATATTAGGTATATTGAAATGAGGAAGAAAATGAAGACAAGCATATGGAGGATTTTAAATCTCAAAAGAATACATATATGCATTTTTATACAAATAAAAAAAGAACTTGCCGAAACCGGTTTGGCTTAGTGGATAGAGCGTCGGCCTGCGGACTGAAAGGTCCCAGGTTCGATTCCGGTCAAGGGCATGTACCTTGGTTGCGGGCACATCCCCAGTAGGGGGTGTGCAGGAGGCAGCTGATCGATGTTTCTCTCTCATCGATGTTTCTAGCTCTCTATCCCTCTCTCTTCCTCTCTGTAAAAAATCAATAAAATATATTAAAAAAAAAGAACTTAATATATACAGATATTATAAATATTTGCTATCATATAGAAAATAAGAATAAATAGTAAATTCAAAAAAAATAAATTGGTAGCAAGTAAGAAACTTTATTTCCTTTGCCCATTTAACAATATTCTTAGTGGAACAGATAAATACATATTACTTTGCAATTGCATGCTATGCTCTAATATTTTCTATCTTAACAAAGACCACTTTCAGAGAAATGTGAGGAGTGAATGCAGGGGAGGGGTATTACAATTCGTATTATCAGAATTGTGTATGCAGAATTCTTAATGCAAAACTTTTTTGCATTAAACATGTATTCATGGATGGTATATGTGAGATGTATAATAAAGTTGAATAGTGTGTAAGGCAGTATCTGGGATGGTGAGATCTGCTTTCTTCTCCTTCAGAAAAGTGGTAAATGGTATTAAAAGGAATTATCTGCTAATATTGCTGGTATGGTTTAGAGATGACGGTGGAAGAAATACATGAAAAGATTGGGTACTATGTCTACTTAATGTACTTTCTAATTAACCAAGTATACATACTGACTACATGTATATCCCTTATTTTTTCAATATACATCAGCAGAATATAATGTGCCACTCCTTTCTCAGTTATATAATTTCAAATATTATAATGGAAGAATGATCATGTTGAAGCTAATTTGCATCAATTAAGGAACATTAGGCCATAAACAGTAAAAGGCTTAGGCTAATGGAGGAAAAAAATCAAGAACTTATTGAAAAGTTAGTGTGAAGGCTTAGTGGCTTAAAGTCACAGTTAAAACAGCCTGGTCTTTCAAAAGAGAGGAATTAAAACAAGTCTAGTGGTGGAAATACCTTAATTGGGGTTGCAGACAAAGGATAACTCACCACCACCATCACCACCACCCCTCAATCTCTGTCTCTTCTGTTTTAATTTTCCAAGTTATCAGTACAGATTGGTCAAGCATGGATGTATGTTTATCCCTAGGTCCATTGATGAAAGGCAGGTAGAGAAGTAATGACTTGGCTGGTCTGACATGCCAACATATTTGGTCAGAAAATAGAGCCTCTTTTCAGAGAGAGAAGAAGAAAGTACTAATAAGATGAAACCAGTAGCAACTATAATCTATATCTTAGCTTCTTTGAACTTGTAGACAAACAGGTGCACATGCAGTTCTTATACATGCATTTTCATAGGGAAGGATGGAGCACAAACTGAACAGTTTCAAGATAATACATGTATATACAGTTGTACAAAATGCCACAGTGCAGTTTTAAGCTTTAATAATTTCAGAAGGATAAATGCTACAAATTGAAAGATCATCATGTAAAAGGGGAACTATTTGAATTCCCCTTCTCCTGTATAGTTTTGTGAATGTTAATTTTCTTTTTTGTTTCTAAGCCTCTGTAGAAACACAAAAATTAAAATGATCTTTGAAAATGTTTAAAGTTAAACAAGTATAAAAACATACAAATAATTAAAAATGCAAATTGTGTTTTTCACAAGTTGGTAGCTTTGACCCCTCTAAAGTTATTAAGCTTAAATACTCACTGTGACATTTTGGACACCTATATATATTCATATCAGAATATTTTAAAACTACTCATTTTGTGCTCCATCCTTCCCCATGGATATGTGTGTATAAGAAGTGTATATGTGCCTGTGTGTCTACAAGTACATAGAAAGTAAGGTGTGGGTTATAGTTGCTTTTGATTCCATTCCTGCAATACCTTATTTTCACTTAATAATATCTGTCTTCCAGCGAAATAATCATGCAAGTGAATATATTATAGGGAGATGTTTGAAAAAGGTATATCTTCATTTAAAGAAGGATTTAGAAAAATATGTAAAATTGTTTAAAAAGACCAATTTAATGGAAATGTGGGAGTCAGTGCAGGGAAGGGGTATTGGGATCTGTACTATTAAATCCTGTAGTGTCTACACTCTTTTGCATCAAGCATGTATTTATGGATGCTATATGTGTGGATGTAATCAATAAAGTAGGAGAGAGGGTAAGGCAGTATCTGGGATGGTGTGGTCTGCCTTCTGGTCCCTCGTTCTTAGTATTAAAAGGGGCTGTCTGCTCAGATTGGTGGTGTGGTCGCAGAGATGGTGGTGCTAGAAATGGAAAAAAGGTTGGATACTGTGTCTGCTGAGGGGAATGAAGCCTCCTCAGTGGAGTCTAACCTGCTTCACTTCCTCTCTTTTAGGGGCTGAAAAGCAGTCTCTTTAGTTGTACAAGTTTGTCTTGGTGTCAAAATATTTTTCCTCCTGGCAAGTTAATGTTGCCTTCCCCAATTTCTTGTTCTTACTCTTAAGCTTTTTGTACTTCAGACGAGCCATGGCTCGATGAAACACATGGCAGCTGAAGCCCTCCTGGACCCCATGCTCCACATGCCGCTGAAGGGCCTCCAGGCTGGCAAAGACGCGGCAGCAGGCCAGGCACCGGAACCCGCTGTCCAGCGCACTCCGCAATGGGACCCTACGATACACCACCAGGTTTGGAGGTTCTGCGCGACCGCCAGCCTTCTCCCTTTTCTCTTGGGCTGGACTGTCTACGCTGGGCTCAGGGTCATTTAGGAGATTCTCCCCAGACATGTGAGAGAGGGGGACATTTTTATGCACCTCTGTAGTATAGGTCATTTCTTCCATTTTGATCTTTTTTGAGGGAGGCTCCCATCCTTCCCCTGTATGGCACAAGACAGCCACACCCCTTTTCATTTGTACACGCATATAGTAAATTTTCATGAGGCCGGGCTCCTTATTACTAGATGAATGTGAAGAATTGGAGCTATATGAATAGTCAGAGGAAGAATCCGTTTGCACCAAGTTCTTGGGTACACGTCTCTCCTTGATTCCTAGGAAAGAAAATGTCAAATATTAAAAAAAAATTAGAATGGGTGTGTGATGGCTGTAGGAGTTACAAGGGTCATGATCTACGTGAGCAGGTGAAGTAAAGTACATCTGTATGTGATATTTCAGAATTCTGGGTGTAGTGTGCTTTATATGAGGTATCTACACAGTATAACTATGTGGAATGAGGATATAGGATTATATGTATGTACGTGTGGAGGCGTATTATATTCTGGGACATATCTGGGAATGTTTTGTGATGTTGCTAAAAGACAATGGTTAATGAGTTGTATGCATGTTTGTTATGTGTTATGACAGCACATGTGAGTAGTACAGGAGTGGTACTGGGTATTACTATGATATTGTGAGACTGAGAATGTTAGTGGGCTCTCAGAATGTTCAGCTCATGAAGGTCTGAAAGGCTGGTGGCTAGAGTGCCATATGGTTAGACACACAGCAGGTGAAAATGCATTTCCTTCAGGACAAGAAAGTCTTCTAGGGTTTGATATAAACAGGCTATCTGTGTGATGGGAATGTGAATTATTTATGGAATTAGTGTGTACATGGGTGAGTCTGAAAATGACTGTATGAAGGAATGAAGGTAAGGGTATATCTAGGTAATGCTATTATAGATGGGGTATGAAGACCTGTGTATTTGATAGAACAAGTGAAAAGGAGGGGCAATGGGGCAATCCTATATAATAAAGAGCTATTATGCAAATGGTCGTCATGCCCTCGTGCCTTCGCGCCCTCGTGCCCTCATGCAGGGCTGGGGGACGTGAGCACGGGCCAGAGGACCTGAGGCTGCACCTCCCACCCTGGCTCCAGGGCCAAAGGACCTGAGACTGTACCCCTGAGACAGCACTGGGCCGGGGGACATTAGGCTGAGCTGGGGGACCTGAGGCTGCACCCCCTGCCCTGCGGGGCTTGACAGGGATGGGGCCAGCCACGTCTGGGTCTCTTGCGATTTGGAGGCATGCACGAGTGGGCGGGAACTTGAGTCTGGGTCCCACGGTGCGCCCGGGACTCTGACATGAGGGAGATTTTCATATACATTTTACTAATGTTCTTTCTTCTCTGTCACTTTTATTATAGACAATGGGCAAATAGCAATATTAAATTATTTCCTCTAATTAATTCCCTTTTAATGTGCACGGATTTCATGCACCAGGTCACTAGTAGCTTATATGAAGGAGTACAGATGTATGAGTGTGTAATGATCCGAGTTTGTGCTCATTGAAGAGAAGGTTCTAAGTTAACTCCTATACACATCTCAGCCCTGCACACTATCCCAACCACAGCTGTCTCACAGCTGCTATATTGAAAATTTGTGCTAAGGGACCTTGCCCTGTCCTGGAAAGCACTCTCCCTACTGGTCCTTCTTCAGAAGCTTTAGTACTAGTCATCTGCCCTGAAGCCCACTCCTGGATTTGAGGGGAAAATGAACTAAGTAGAGAGTAGGCTGAGTAGCTGAGCTGCATCTCTCGAGCAAACCCAAGTCCCACTTTTGTATATTCCTTACCATCCTCATCATAACGGGGAATCTTGGATGGTGAGGAGACACAGGAGTAATATTCAGAGACAGATGTATTTTCTCCGGCCTCCTGACTACGGCCTGGGGCCTCCATAAATGATTGAGACTGAGGCACATCCTGTTGGATGTTCCAGGGTCCTGGGCAATGGAATAAAAAAGAACATTGAGATGAGGCATTTTGTGGGGTCTGTGTCAATTAAAAAACTACATGTTGGGTGGACATTATATGACGGGCATTATCACTTCACATGGCAATTACTCTCACAGAAATTAAGGAGACTTTCCCATTCAAATTCCATTTACTCCAAACTATAAGTAAATACATTAAATGGTGTGTTTGGTGGATGTCAGTGGGAGTGGGTGTCTTGTATGTGATTTTTCTGGTGATCTATATGGATCATTAAACACTTAGAACCATGTTTGAAGGACAGTATGTAGGAACTAGACATGGATATCAACTCTATTTTCTCATCAAAAATTGTACCAATAGGGGATATATGGTACAAGTTTGAAAAAGCATTCTGCATGCATATGTATCTATATTGAGACATAAATAGAGAGATGTAAAAAGATAAATATTAATTTTTGAAGAAATTAACTGCTAATTGTTATTATGCCACTGTTCCTGTTTCATTGTTAACGAAGATCAATGCTCATTATTTAACTGTTTAAAATTATCATCATGTCTCATAAATGTGTCTGGTAAATGTAGTATTTCCATTTTTAGCAGTATGATAGTGTGAGTGTAACATGCTTGGTGTTTAAGTTCATAATTTGTTGGTTGAAACTGGCTTAAAAATGTATGAAAGAAAAAGAAGTAAAAATAAATAAATAAAAATAAATAAAAAACTGGCTTAAAATTTAATCATGTATGATTGATTTGTTGTTTTCAAATCTGAATATGGGATGGGTTTTGTCTGAATGAGGATGGTATGTGTGCTTTGTGTCTGTGTGTTACTTCAACACATATTTATGTGTGTAGATTGCTTTCCTATCGTTAAGGATTTGTCTGCATGTTTTATACATCATGCAGTTTAGGTATGGTATGTTATTACTCAGGATATTCTCTGTGAGACTGGTGGAATTAATGTATTTTTTGAAAATTTGGGGAAATAATTAAGAATGTGAGGATGTGAAAATCAAGTTGTATAAGAGAAAGAATTCTGGGCTTTGAAAAAGATGTCAGAGAGTGCAGAGACGAGTGTGTAAGTTCCCGGTGCAGTAACAGGAGATTGCATTAGAAAATAAAATGTAAAAAAATTGATTTCTGAAGGGACTAAGACTGAATATGCAAGCTAAAGCCTAGGAGTCTAATCCTTAAACATTCACCAAACAGAAATGTAATGTTCAGAACATCAACTTTTTAAGTAATCCCAGATTCAAATCAACCCAAATACTCAGAAAAGTATAATCCGTAAAGAAATTATATTCATGCATGATATACAGAATGAACAGACTAACATCACATACAATGTGAATAAATCACACAAATAAAACAATGAGAGAAAGGAACCAGATACAAAGTATATATTATGTTCTTCTGTTTACATGAAATTTAAAAACAGAAATACTCATCTAGTGTGTTAGAAGTCAGAGAAATTATAACTCCTTGTATGATACAGACAAAATATAGATCATGGAGAATGCAAATGCAAGTGGAAGACTATAAGGAAATGAATGATGGGGGGAATGAGTGCAAATGTGACTCATAAGGGATGACTGCGAATGTAAAACTTTGTCCATAAAAATATATGGGTGTGGTGGGATCTTCAACTGGGTATCTCTGTACTCTACATCAAGTTCAGTCTTGAGTATCCTACCACTTGTGTCTGTTGTAGTTATTAGTGCTTCACACATTCACTGTAACATAACATGCCCTTGTCTGACTCATAGGAACATACTGTCCCATTTTTCTCTGATAAGACTCTCATCCCGTTAGGTCCTCTCTTATTAATTCCTCAAACACTGTTCTCCACTGATCTCCTTGCACTCGCTCTAGTCCTTTTCAGTGTTCTCCCTTGGAATACATTACTTCCTCTGCTGATCACATTGAAGATGATGCAGAAGTGTTTGAGGTTCTGTACTGAGAGGCCCTTTGCTGACTAATGGGCAGAACCACTCAGCTCAACTCTGGGTTCTCTCTACATCCTAAACCCCTCTGTGTACTCTTCTATAGCCCCTCCTGACCAGCACCAGTGAGCCTGTCTTTAGAAGCGATGGATAAATAGTCTGAAGAAGAGGCCTTCCATGCTTTCCGGCCTTGAGTCAGGGCCACTGCCTTGTGTCTGTTCTGCAGAGTATCTTCTCTTAAATTCAACTTTGCTGAGCAATTAAATAAAAATAATACAGATGTGGCCCATGCTTGTTATCTGTGTATTTATCTGTCCATTAAACAAACAATAAGAGTCTGCTATGTGACATGTTCAGTGAACACACACAGCCCTCTCTTCATGGAAAGTGTAAAATGGTTCCCATGAAAATATTAAATGCACAGAAACATGCATTGTGTCAATATGTGTCATGGGTGACTAGGTTTGCACAAAAAAGCTTATTTTTAAATGCAATAGAGACTGCTGTCCCCTTTCTACCTGGACATACAACTATGTTATATTTATCAATTTCCCTTGAAGCTAGTTCGCACCATGAGATTACATTTATACAATGAAAAAAAAAATGAAATTTACATATGCCACTAACAGGCATCACCATACAAACCTCCTATGTGCCCCTCCATGATCTTCCGTTTCCGTGTAGACTGGGACACAGGCATATTAAGGTCCCCAAGATTGGAAACATTTTGTTGTAATTGATGGAATCCTAGGAAAGAAAATTTCAAACATAAGAAAACTAGAATGTGTGTGTGAGGGCTGTGGGAGGTAAGATGGCCATGCATATGGGAGCATGTATAGTGAAACACTTCTATGTGTGATATTTCAGAATTCTGTATGTGGTATGCCTCACTTGAGGTGTTTAGATGGATTAACAATGTGTGTGGTATGCTTTGTTTGAGGAATCTACGTGGTATAATTATGAGGATATAGCATTGTATGTATGTTTGTGTGGAGTTGTATGGATGTTCTGGGATATATCCCATGAGTGTTTTTGATATTGGTAAAAGTCTTGGTGGCTGAAGTGGCTTATGGATTAGAAAGATAACAGATAAAAGTTCATTTCCTTCAAGGCATGTGAGTTTTCAAGTGTTTGGCATAGAATGAGGGATTTAAAACAGATTATCTGTGTGATTGCATGTAAATTATTTATAGATTTAGTGTGTAATTGGGTGAGTGTGAAGGAATAAAGGTAAGAGTGTACCTAGGTAATGCTACTAGAGAATGGGAAGACAGGTGTGGAATGAAGGCGTGTGTATTTGAGAGAAAAAGTTAAAAGAAGAAATGGGGACTTACCTGGTATGAAGGATTACAGATGTGTGAGTGTGTGAAGAGGATATCAGTTTGTGCTCACCTGAGGGGCAGGTTCTGAGTAAATATGTAAACACGTATCAGCACTGTCCACTACCTCAGCCACAGCTGTCCCCGTGCTGTTATGTTGGAAATGTGTGCTGAGCGATCTTGCTCTGTGTTGAAGGCACACTCCCTACTTGTCCCTCTGCAGAAGCCTTAGTACTAGCTGTCTGCCCTGAATCCCCTTCCTGTTTTTGATGGGAAAGTGAAATCAGTAGAGACTGAGTAGAGCAGCTGAGCTGCATCACTTCACCAAGCTCAGATCCCGCCTTTGTATATTCCTCACCATCCTCATCATAATGGGGAAGCTTGGATGGTGAGGAGACACAGGAGAAATATTCAGAGGCGGATGCATTTTCTCCTGCCTCCTGACTACAGCCTGGCGCCTCCATAAATGACTGAGACTGAGGCACATCCTGTTGGATGTTGCAGGGTCCTGGGCAATGGAATAAAAGAGCACATTGAGATGAGGCATTTTGTGGGGTCTGTGTCAATTAAAAAAATACACGTTGGGTGGACATTATATATCAGGCATTATCTCTTCACATGGCAATATATGTACCCTTATGTTCATTGCAGCATTATTTACAATAGCCAATGTCTGGAAATATCCAAAATGTACATCAGTAGATAAGTTTTAAAAAAATATGTGGTAAATTTTCACAATGAAATACTATGCAATTATAAAAACGAAGGAAATCATACTTTTTGAGACAGCATAGATAGACTTGGAGATTATTATGCTAAATGAAATAAGCCAGTCAGAGAAAGACAAATAGCACATGATCTCACAGGTGGCATCTATTAAGCAAAATAAACTGACAAGCAAAATAGAAATAGAGGCACGGATAAATGGAATGGACTGAAAGCTATCAGAGGGGAGGAAGGGGAAGATGGGAAGTATTCAAGATCAAAGGATTAGCCCAAAAACATATATGCATGACCCACAGACAACAGTGTTGTGATGGCCAGAAGAAAAGGGGTGAGTTTGGCAGAGTTGCCAAAGGTGAAGGGGGGGAGGGAGAATGGGAACATCTGTAATAGTGTAAACAATAAATATAAAGCAAAAAAATGATCTAAAGCAATACAAATTATATAACAATAATACTAATAAAAAAGGTCTACTATGTAAAAAATTCAGTGAACACACACATGGCCTCAACATTACTGGACAGAGTAATATGGTTTCTATGAAAGTATTATATGCGCAGTCATATTTACTGTGACAATAAATATCATGGGTTTGCACAAAAGAGGTTATTTTTAAATGGAATAGACTGCTGTCTCATTTCTATCTGTAAATACAACTATATTATATTTATCAGCTTCCCTTACAGGTAGTTCTGACAGTGTGATTACATTTCTACAAAAGAAATGACAAGTGCCCCTTCCAGACACTGTCTCACATACCTGCTATGTGCCCCTCCATGCACCTCCCTTACCTAGCTGACTGGGATGTTGATATCCTGGAGTCTATTAGAAAGCTGCATGTTAATGATAACCAAGTTTACATCAGCTTAGGCCCATAAATTATCTCATGGAAGAGACTTGCCCTGAGGCCTGTACATATGTGCTGATTTGTCATATAAGCAAGAAATAGATCCATTTGTGTTAGTCACTAAAGGCTTATCTATTCTAATAAAGTAGAGATATTATGTGTTATTGAGAGACAAAAAATTGGACCTGGTATGTAACTGGTGAGCAATTATGTTGGATTAATATCAATTTTTCTTTGACTTATTTATGTTCTACTAGTATATGTGTTTATATGTGAATAGGTTTGAATGTATGTTTGCATGTCTCATAGTTTATGTTTAATAACATCTCTAAACATGCACTAATATTTTTTGAAAGTGAAATGAAGACAGCCTTTCCTTGAAGGTCCACTGGAGGATGCAGAAATCCCAAACAAGTTAGAAATATTAGTCCTCTTTAGAATATGAGCTACCATTGGAACTTTGGGGATGGCTCCAATCTGTCACCCTCCCACCAATGAGCAACGGTTCTTCCGCCTAGTGACTACTTGTTTACTTTTAATATCCATAGTAACCAAATTATTTCAGTTTCCCATTTTTCCCAGAAAGAGCCAAATTATTTCTTTACTGTAACAATTATTGTTAGAGTATTTTGTGTTTTTGTGTGTTCATGCATCCCATTTATTTATTTTTTCTTTCTTTTTCCTTTTTTCTTTTATTTTATTGGTTAAGGTATTACAAATGTGTCCTTATCCCCCCATTACCTGCTACCCGCCCCCCACTCATGCCCGCACCCCCCTGTTGTCTGTGTCCATTGGTTAGGCTTATATGCTTGCATACAAGTCCTTTGGTTGATCTCTCTTCCTTACCCCCACCCTCCCCTACCATTTTTTTTCTTACATTTCACATAGGAGTTCCACATTTACATCTTAATAGTCTACATTTCTGACATTATACTCTCCTTACACAACTAGCTTTAAGTGTTCAAAGTTATTTCCTGCCTCTCCCTTTCCCTGCTCTCTCTGTTTCCCCTTATCTCTTCTCATCTCCTCTCTCTTTCTGTCTCCCTCTCTCTCTCTTCTCAAATTTTCTCTCCCACTCCCCCACCCTGCCTTCATCTCACCTCTTTTCCCTTCCTTCCTCTCCTTCTATAGCTCTCTCCCCATCTATCTATCTCTCCCTCTCTCCTTCCCTTCATCATCACAACTAGGAATTCTCTCTCTTTCTTTAGAAAGCATTACCTGGTTACCCTATGCCTTGAGAATGTGCTTAACACATACCTCCTGATATCCTTGCAGTTTTGATGAAATACTTGCTTTCCAGATGTTTCATTTTCTCCTTATGATTCATGGTTCAACTCTGTAAAGAGTCACTCAAATCAAGTACCTTTCTACACAAACTGTACTTTCAAATTGTAATTCAATGATGACAAAGAATCAAATTACAACAAGTACAATCAGTATAAACAAATTACAATCAATAACTAGTCACTTGAGAGATTTCCCCTCTCAGCAATCACTGCCCTCTAGGACACCAACAGGGCAGTTACGATGCAAGTCATCGCTATGGCTTCAGCAGTGTTCCATGACATGTGCATGACATCAGTGCATTCCAGGCTCCAGCTAGTATTCATAGGACGGCAGGACTGCCACATCCATGGACCACAGTGATCCCTTTTATCCAATGGAAACTCTACCATGAACTTGAAAGTCTTTTAATTCTTTACTCTATATCAAAACTAGAGGATAGATGACTTGAACTAAACAAAGGCAATTATTTTATGTGTCTAGACTCTCAATTCCAATAATTACAGGCTGTTATTGTTCCTTGTGAGTAAGCCCCTAGGGTAATCACATTACTAAATCTCCCCAATGGTGAGGCCAAGCAGTACCTGAGAAAACTAGGCTTAGAACCTAGTTTGTCTCATAGAAATAGTATTGCTATTTATATCCTATCGGCAGTACTATTTAACTAATGTACAAACATAATTATATGTGAGGTGTATATTGGTGTATATGTGTGGATTTGAAAACATCTCATAATTCCTTACAATTCTAACATTTATCAAATATCCCCCGCTATTAGGAATAATCTCATGTATTTTTACAACAAGCCATTGTCGCTTTTGCTACTCTTTTGCTTATCATTTCTCCAGAGGCTTGGGAAAAGAGGAAGCCTCTGGCTCTTGTCATGAATCCCATTCTTGTCAAACCCAAAGGTCTTATTTTCTAGGCTTCTGTTCTAGGCCCCAAGCTATATCTTCTGGAAACTGCTGGACTCTGTACAGTTTGAGCTCTATACAGTTGCTCCATTCTACATCTCGCCCACCACAGAATATGCCTCCTCCCAAACAAGCAATATGTGTTTATTTCCAAACCATATGTTACATTAGAGCCAGGCCATGACTTAGCCTTCTTCAGTCTTCTTTACCCCTAATAGGCCCTGTCTCTGTGTCTTACCCTACCTAACTTAGTGCAGTATTTTTCAGTGCTTGAAATCACACCAACACACTATTAGACTAATGCATAAAGTCAATTTTGTGCTCATAAATGCTCATAATAATGGTGTCAATATTTCTGGATCCCTAATGCTACTGCTGTTCTTGACCGACCAATAGAGAGCTTTGCCTTTCTACTTTCAACCATGAATTTTAAAGAATGAAAATAGAAAGCTTTTGACCTAAGATAGGATTCCATCTGCTTTCTTGGTTTCAAATCCCTGGCTAAGAGTGAATTTAAATTAAAAATGTGCACAAGAAAGAATTACTTTGGTGGCCAGTATATTATATACACATTATTGGATAATCAATGCTGTTGTCCTCAGTGCCATTAATTTTTAATAGACTAAGATTAAGACTGCATATTTCTCTATAGTAAGTAATCAATAAAATTACAACAATTTTCAAACTAGGGGTCAAATGTAATAATGAAGGAATGAAAACTATGCTTTTGGCACATTGTGGAGTCTCAAGATTTACTGTGAAATGTGGGGAAATCATGAAATGTTTGATTTACATAAAAAATGCTAAAAGCTTTGTTTACTTGTAAAACACAATGTAAGATGATTTACCAATTTGACATCTAAGCCTGGGTCAAATTCTGACCTCCCAAATGACACTGGTAGAGAATATAACACATACTGAGATACACGTAAGCTCTTAGAAAAATTTTACATTATAGAGGTTAGTTTATTGTATTGTTCTTTAAAATGTTTTTATTGACTTAAGGGAGAGAGGGAGAGAGAGTAACATCCATTCATTGGCTGCCTCCTGCATGCCCCACATTTGGGGATCAAGCCTGCAATCTGGTCACTTGCCTTGGCTGGGAATCGAAAAAGAAAGGCCAGGGTATAAATTGAGGTTCATTTTTCAAAAAACTATTTAGGTTGCCTTAACCGGTTTGGCTCAGGGGATAGAGCATCGGCCTCTGGACTGAAAGGTCCCACGTCCGGTCAAGGGAATGTGCCTTGGTTGTGGGCACATCCCCAGTGGGAGGTGTGCAGGAGGCAGCTGATCGATGATTCTCTCTCATCGATGTTTCTAGCTCTCTATACCTCTCCCTTTCTCTCTGTAAAAAAGCAATAAAATATATTTTTTTAAAAAGACTATTTAGGTTAATGGTACAACTAATGCATAAAATGACTTCTTTTATCAGCATTAAAAGAAACTGTCAAGTCCTGGCAGATTTTGCTCAATGGTTGGAACATTGGTCCTGGGACCAAAGGGTCACTGGTTTGATTGCAGGTGTAGGGCATGTACCTTGGTTACAGGCTTGAATTTGGGCACTGGTAGGCATTTGTGCAGGAGGCAACTAATCAATCTTTCTCTCTTTCTCTCTCCCACTCCACTCTCTCTCTAAAAATAAAATAAAATTTATTAAATTAAATTAAAATATCCTTGGGTGAGAATTTAAAAAAAGAAAAAGAAATGAAAAACAAAACAAAACAAAACAAAACACACAACACTGTTTAGAGCATGGGAAAGTTCTGCGTTTTACTCTACTTGCAAGCAAAATACTTAGCTGCCACACTTTCATGACTGCTGGCAGTAGATACAAGTACCTTGGGACAAAGGATGCTATTTCTTATGTCCCAGAAGCCAGAAGGATCATGATATTCATATTTGCTCAACTGTTGGATGTTATACTTGCTGAAGGCCTGCATTAGAGCTGACTCATCCCCTAAGTCCCACATCCTTTTATTAGTCATAACACCAATTCATTGAAGATGATAATGCTCTTATTGCACACACAATACATTCAGAGCTTACTGTGGGCCAAGCTCTCATTAAATGGTTTTCATTTTTCATCTGATGAAATTTTCACAGTAAGATCAAGAAATAGGAGGGAAACCATAAAACTACTGGAGGAATACACAGTCAGCAAAATCTCAGAGATATGCCGAAGCAATTTTTTCAATGATACTGCTCCTTGGAAACTAAAGAGAAAATAAACAAATGGGACTACATCAAAATAAAAAGCTTATGCACAGCAAAAGAAACCATCAACAAAACAACAAGAAAGCCCACTGCATGGGAGAACATATTTGCCAATGTTATCACCGATAAGGGTTTAATCTCCAGCATTTACAGGGAACTCATACAACTTAACAAAAGGAAGATAAACAACCCAATCAACAAATGGGCAAATGACCTAAATAGATACTTTTCGAAAGAAGACAGAAGGAAGGCCAAGATGCATATGAAAACCTGCTCAAAGTCACTAATCATCCCAGAGATGCAAATCAACATGACAATGAGGTACCAACTCACACCTGTCAGAATGGCTATCATCAACAAATCAACAAATGACAAGTGCTGGCGAGGATGCAGAGAAAAAGTAACCCTCCTGCACTGCTGGTGGGAATGCAGACTGGTGCAGCCACTGTGGAGAACAGTATGGAGTTTTCTCAAAAAACTAAAAATGGACTCCCATTTGACCCAGTGATCCCACTTCTAGCACTATATACCAATAAACCAGAAACACTAATCAGAAAGGATATATGCACCCCAATGTTCATAGCAGCACAATTCACCATAGCTAAGATTTGAAAACAGCCTAAGTCCCATCAGCAGATGAGTGGATTAAAAAACTGTGGTACATCTACACAATGGAATACTTCGCTGTGGTAAAAAAGAAGGAGTTCTTAGCATTTGCAACAGCATGGATGGAACTGGAGAGCATTATGCTAAGTGAAATACACCAGTCAGAGAAATATAAATCTCACATGATCTCACTCATTTATAGAATATAATGAACAACAGAAACTGATTAACAAAAACAGATCCAGAGACAGAGAAACATCGATCAGACCGTCAAACCTCAGAGGGAAGGTAGGGGAGGGTGGGTGTTAGGGAGAGAGATCAACCAAAGGACTTGTATGCATGCATGTAAGCTTAACCAATAGACACAGACAACAGGGGAGTGAGGGCATGAGTGGGGGGTGAGGGGTAATGGGCGATTAAGGACATATATGTAACATCTTAATCAATAAAGAAATTAAAAAAATAAAACCATAAAAAAAAGAAATAGGAGCTATTGATATTTCCAGAGGAGATGATAGAACTTAAGCAGATGGAGTTTACTTACCTTAAGTCCACAGATAAGGAATCCTAGATCCCTGGTTCTAGAGCTCATAGTTGTAATCACGTTGCTAAAGCCTTTTTCCCATGATGAAGTTACTCCTACTCTGTGTACTCTGAGAGACAATTGGTCAAACTTCTTCTGAAGAGCCCTAAAAAACATTCAAACAGATAATGATCTATAATTGGAATTGCATTCGATTGGCAAATTTTGCTATTGTATTTAATTATACTGAGAATTATGTGAAAAGATAAAATATACATATTGCAATGAAAGAATATGTAATATTCTTAAGCCTTTTGTATCATAGTAATTCTTGGACCAGCAACATCACCAGGCAAGTTGTTAACAAATTTCAGGCACCACCACCACCAAGGAATCACA
This sequence comes from Eptesicus fuscus, assembly GCF_027574615.1. Taxonomy (NCBI): domain Eukaryota; kingdom Metazoa; phylum Chordata; class Mammalia; order Chiroptera; family Vespertilionidae; genus Eptesicus; species Eptesicus fuscus. Next base: position 84,836,690 of record NC_072475.1, on the reverse strand, counting down.
AACTCTGAAAATGTGTCCAGGCAAAGTGTTTTAACAATCCCTCCTGGTGATTATGATACACTCTAAGAATGACTTCTGGGGAATATTTTAGCTAGCTTCCAAATCAGAGCAATGAAAAGCAGTTTGAAGGATATGGAGATATATTATGAAAATAGGAAAATTGATTGAGACAATCTATACAGAATGGTAATTGTTAGTTATCTTCCAACTACTTAAACAATATTCTGATACCTTCATATTTTCCTTAGCTAGATATTTGAAGACTTTTTTTTTTTCTGGAGAATGTAAACAGCACAAAAGAAAATTCCTATAAATGTTAAATTTAAAATGGCCTTTAAATTGAAATAAGCAATTCCTCATTTACCCCACAAGTAATGCAGGGACCACAAGCCAATAAATCCTGCTTGTAGTCACAGATGTTCCAATTGTCTTTTTTATGCTTCACGCTAAAATTGTGTACAAGCCAAACTATAAATTAAAGTTAAGTAAAAAAGGTATTCATTTCCAGACACACAAAGTCTCAAATACACTCTTTCTCAGAAAACTCTAGGAGGTTTTACTCCACTAAATCAAGGGAGATCAAAGAAAGAGGAAGACCCAAGACCCATTGAGTAGACCTTCCAGTAAGAGCAGAGAAAGTATATTCCGTGAGTATATTAGTGCAGACACAGCAATTAACTCTTACAGATTATTTTCCCGGTGGGAGGACTATAGCTGAAAATTCTCCAAGGAAAAACAGGATTGATAGAATATCTGATGTAATTTCATATGTAGAAAAATGGTATTCAAAGTACTATTCATTCCAAGTGGCATATAGTACTGTTGAATAATTGGACATCAAACTAGAAATGGAGGTGGAGGGATGGCTCCAGAAAAAATAATAGTTGAAAAGGGAAAAAATGTGATTTGGCTAATTACATGTCTTTTTAGAAAAGAAAATATATAGAGCCATAATAAACAAAAAATCCTACATTAAAGAAATCAGGCCTTTAAACTATCAGAGAATATAGATGTGCAAAAATAAAATGAAGAGAAATCTGTGTTTGTGCAGGCACATGGACATACACAAATGTTGATGTAGATATTGTAAGTGGTAAGAAAATGAATTCTCACCTTCCATAATAGAAAATCAAAATTTAATCTAAAAATTATTTTTTTCCTTTCCCTCTTCCTCAGAAAAAGCTCTGCTTGCACTGAGATGGACTTTGTTACAAGAGTACATCTTCTCTAGATGCCCACATTTGAATATACCTCTTTCCTTTTTCACCAAAAAATAATAATATTAATAATCTAAAAATAAATAAATAAATAAATAAATACCTGCAACAGTGTATTATTTAAGCACATGGCAGTAAGTGTCAAGAAAGCTAAGAGTTGAAAACAATTGCTTTGTAGTATAAAACTTATAAAATTGTTTTTATAGTTTCATATATAATTATTTGAATTATTATCATTTACTTTGATGAAAACAAAATTTATAATAAAAAATATGTAGTAAAGAGAACCAGATTACCCACTGACCTACAACAACCAAAAAAATTGGGCAAAATATATTAAATAATAGCACTCAAAACATCAAACAGTGAAAAACAGTGATCCTAGAGAGACGAAACTAATAAAGTTCTACAGCTGCTCCATCCTACAGCCTAGAGAAATCTCCCGGCCAAGGCATAGATAGAGCCTGCTGGTCTCCCTGAGTTGTGGAGGCAGCGCACGGAACCAGAGGAATCCAGTGCACCTAGAGTTTGTAAGGCATAGCAGAAATAAGAGAGTTACCCAGAGAGGAGTCTGGAGATTGCAGAGGATCCCACTCAAATATTCAGTTGAGTACTCATAAGGGAATACAAATGACAAAGCTATTCAAGGCTAGGAAAAAAAAAAAAAAATTAAGCCCTGAAAGGACTAGAAGGAACAGTGTCTGTAGTTCACACAGGGTTTTAAAAAATGCCTTTACCTAATAGCCAGAGGGGAAAATCTTAAACCAGTGGGCATTTGATTAAACTAATAGAATTTTCCTTTCTATGTAAAGGGGATGGAATAATTTAACCATAGAACTCTAGAAAAAATGAGCTTTGATCCCACCAACAAAATTTAACAGCTAGACTAGAAATAATCAGGTAACCTGGTTATTTCTTCATGGAAATATAGCTGGTACTACAACATTTAAAAAGGATGAAATAAAAATCTCAAAAAACTATTTTTGATCATGTGGTATTGCTATCATCACAGCTTAAAAACAAAACAAAACAAAAAAACATTTGCCTTTTCACCTAAATTTTAATATACAAATTTGAATATATGTAAAATAGAAAAAAATCCACTTCCAATAATATCTAAAACTAAAATTGACTTGAAATATAACTCTGGTTGATTTTGTTCAGTGGTTAGAGCTTTGGCCCAAGGACCAAAGGGAATCTGGTTCAATTCCCAATCAAGGGCATGACCTCAGTTGCAGTTTCATTCTGGCGGGGCGCTGTACGGGAGGCATCTGATCCATGTCTGTTGCACAGAGATGTTTCTCTTTCTCTCTCCACCCTCTTCCATCCCTTTCACTCTTTCTAAAAATCAATGGGGGAAATATCTTCAGGTGAGGATTTACAAAAGAAAAAAAAAAAAAAGGGAAAAAAATGGCGGTGGAGTAAGCGAAAGCTTCATTGACACTTTCTCAGGATCAAACTGGATTTACAATTAAAATATAGAAAAATCTTCCTGAATAATCAACTGAAGACTAGCTAGAAAGTACCCTAATAATGAAGGATAGAGAGTGGCGACCACACAGAGACTGGTAGGAAGTACAGAGGTACAAAAGGGATGGCTGAGATCCCACAGACCACAAGTGAAGTTCTAGAGGATTATCTCATCTGGGGAGTTCCCACTGAGAACTCAGGCGTCTAAACCCCAAGCTGTGCTCCCTAGCCCAGAGCACCAAAACTGAAAAAGGTGCCTACATAACATCCGGCTGTGAAAAGTAGTAGTGTTACTATTTGCTGGGGAAATCTGGCTAAAAATGTAGGCACCCTCTTAAAGGATTCATGCACAAAATGTCATGGGAAGCCACTCTCCTTGGACTCCACAGAGGGAGGACAGAGCAGGCTAGATTGTGTCAGGAGAATCAAGGCTTGGGGATTCTGGAGTCAGAGCTTAGAAATTAGCCACCAGGTTTCCTGTGCTGAATCATTCCCTCATATGGCAGAGAAAATATTTCTCAGGTAGGCCTTCAACCAGGCAGCTTTTGCCTAGGGGGAAGCATTTTCCCCACCCTGTTGGAAAATTTCTCACACCAGGAGTCTAAGCCTTGCTGTTTTCCATAGCCTGAGGCTAATTAAGACAGAATAACAATAAGATGGCAGGCAGCTATGGATGTCTGGAGGCTTTGAGTCTTTGCCTAATTAGCTTTAGGACCTCAGGCTAGGAAAAGTAGACCTTGGTACACATCTTGGTCCTTTCCAAAGGAAACTATACCCACAGAGGGACCTACAAGCTATGGACTGTCAATAGCTTCAAACAGTACTCAGGGCCAGTCACAAACAACCTTTGATATTTTCCTGCACCAGTTAATGGGAGTCATAGAAGTTTCACATAATATATAGACAAAAACCCAAACAGGCAGCCAAAATGGAGAGATATAAAGAACAAGCCTCAAATGAAAAGACAAGAGAATTCTCCACAGGAAGAACTAAATGAAATGGAGATAAAAACATTTATCAGATATAGATGTCAGAATAATGATTACAAGGATGCTCAACAGCATTGAGAAAAGATATAGAAACTATGCAAAATAAGCAGTCAGAAATGAAGAATGACATAGCACTAATCAAGAACACATTGGAAGAAATACACAACAGATTTAGGGAAGCTAAGGATTGGATCAGTGGATTAGAATACAGGGAAGAAAAAAAATCACTCAATCAGAGAACCCAAAAGGAAAACCAATTAAAAACAGGAGGACTGCTTAAGGGAACTGCGGGATAATATGAAATGTAACAATATTTGTATCATAAGATTTCTAGAAGGCAAAGAAAGTGAGCAAGGGATAGAGAACTTTTCTGAAGAAGTAATGGCAGAAAACTTCCCTAACCTGGTGAAGGAAAAAGTAACAAAAGTTGAGGAGGCATAGAGAATTCCAAGAAAGAAGAACCCAAACAGGCCCATGCCCAGAAACATCATAATTAAAATGCCAAAAATTAAAGACAAAGAGAGAACCTTAAAGGCACCAAGACAAAAGCAATTTGTTACCTACAAAGGATCTCCCATAAGGCTGTCAGCTGATTTAGAGTCCGAAACTCTACAGGCCAGGGGGAATGGAATGAAGGATTCAAGGTAATGAAAAACAAGGATTGGAAAACAAGATTACTGTATCTAGAAAGGCTATCATTCAAAATAGGTGGTGAAATAAACAGCTTCTCAGACATACACACATACACAAAAAAAAAAAAAAAGCCAAAGGAGTTTATCACCACCAAACCAGCACTGCAAAAAAATGTTAAATTGACTGCTATAATGAGAAGGATAAATAGAGAGAGAAACATAAGCATAAATAATTAAAATGGCAATAAATAAATGCCTATCCATAATAACCTTAAATGTAAAGGAATTAAATGCTCTAATCAAAAGATATCAGGTAGCTAACTGGACACAAAAACATGACCCAAAATATGTTGTCTACAAGAGACCCACCTGTGAACAAAGGACTTACACAGATGAGAGTGAAGGTATGGAAAAAAAATTTCATGAAAATGGAAACAAAAAGAAGCTAGGATAGCAAAAGTCAAATCTGACAAAATAGACTTCAAAATGAAGGCTAGCACAAAAGACAAAAAAGTCACTACATAACACTTGTTAACGAAAAAAACCATTGAAACCTGTAAAGAATTTTAGTGAGTTTATTTGAGCCAAACTGTCGACATATGCCGGGAAGCAGAACCTCAATGAATTGAGATAATGCTCCGGAGAATGCAGGGTTACATCTATATTTATACACTGAAATCAAAGGAGGTACATAGAATTCATTGGTGACGGATACATGGAATTCATTGGTGACGGATTAAGGAGGTGGGATAAAGTCAAACTGTGGGAAACCCCTGGGATTGGATAAAAAGTAAAATGATGGACACATACTTAGGTGGGTACAGGAACAATGAACATGATAATGAAGGAATTTGAGGCATCTGTCCTGGTGCCCACCACATTTGGTTGTGCCCCAGGGGCTCCAGCGAAAGAGGAAGTTACAAGTTACCCAGACATTTCACAGATATGTTATCTTAGGGGCAAAAAATGGGCTCAGGAAAGATCTAAGTTGATCATTGTCAGGGAAAATATCAGCTTAGGAATGACTGCCCACTATAACCTGTTTGTAGTAAATATTTAATTTTCAGACCATCTTTTGTGGTTATTTTAAGTCTCTGAGTTTTCAAGACTGCCACACAGGCCTCCCCTGAGCTTGTCAGGTTAGTAGGTGGCTTCTTTCGTTCACACACTAAATGGAAAGGAGGACCAATATAATACTTTCAACAATAAAGATTTTTAAAAAGTACTAAATGGATCAATCCCACAAGAGGATATAACCCTGTTAAACATATGTGCACCCAATATAGGATCATTTGAATATATTTTAAAAACTTCTGGTGGATTTTTAAAAAAAATAATTTATTGATTTTTTTACAGAGAGGAAGGGAGTGGGATAGAGACTTAGAAACATTGATGGGAGAGAAACATCAACCAGCTGCCTCTTGCACACCTCCTACTGGGGATGTGCCCGCAACCAAGGTACATGCCTTTGACCAGAATCTAACCTGGGACCTTTCAGTCCGCAGGCCGATGCTCTGTCCACTGAGCCAAACCAGTTAGGGCACTTCTGGTGGATTTTAAGGGAGAGTTTGACAGCAATACAGTCACAGTAGGGGACTTTAACAACCCACTGACTTCACTAGATAGATCTTCTGACAAAAAAAAAAATCAACAAGGAAACAGTGACTCTAAATGACACACTGAATCTGGTAGATTTAATGGCCATTTATAGAACATTTTACCACAAAGCTGCAGAATATACATTCTTCTCAAGTGCACACATTAGGACACAAAACAAGTTTCTACAAGTTCAAGAAGATTGAAATCATACCAAGCATCTTCTTGTATCACAAAGGCATGAAATTAGAAATCAACTAGGGTGAAAACACTCAAAAACATTCTAAAACATAGAGGTTAGATAGTATGTTATGAAACAATTAATTGGTTACCAATGAGATCAAGAGAGAAATAAAAAACTTTCTGGAAACAAATGAAAATGAACACACAACGAACCAAAACTCTAGGACCCATCAAAAGCAGTCCTGAGAGGGAATTTCATAACAATGCAGGGCTATACCTGTATATATATATATATATATATATATATATATATATATATATATATACTATTTAACCCTACAACTTAAAGAATTAGAAAGATAAAATCAAGAAAACCCCAGAGTAAGTAGAAGGAAGGAAATAATAGAGATCAGAGTGGAAATAAAGTGCCTCGATACTAAAAATAAATAAATAAATAAGACCAATAAAACCAAGAGATGGTTCTTTGAAAAGATAAACAGGATTGAGAAAAGATAAACAGGATTGATGAACCTCTAGACAGACTCATCAAGAAACAAAGAGAGGATCCAAATAAATAAAATCAGAAATGAAGGTGGTGAAGTAACAACTGACTCCACAGAAATACAAAGCATTGTAGGAAAATACTATGAACAACTATATACCAATAAGCTAAAAAATGTCGATTATATGGACAAATTCCTAGAAAAATATAATCTCTCAAAACTGAATCAGGAAGATGCAGGAAACCTGAGTAGACCAATAACAACTGATAAATTTTAAGCAGTAATAAAAATACAAATAAAAAAGCTCCCAGCAAACAAAAGCCTGGTCCAGACATATTCACAGGGGTTTTACTAATTCTTTAAAGAAGACCTAACACCTATCCTCCTCAAACTATTCCAAAAAATACAAAAGGAAGAAACAATGTCATTCTCTTTTTATGAGACAAGCATTATTCTATTTCCAAAACCAGGTATAAAGAAAGAGAATTACGGCTAAAATCCCTCATGAACATAGTTGCTAAAACAAAATATTAGCAAATCAGATCTAGCAATATATTAAAATGATCATACATGATGATCAAGTGAGATTTATTCCAGGAATGCAAGGCTGGTAAAATATTTGCAAATTAATAAATGTGATATATCAAATAAACAAATTGAAAGACAATAATCACGTTATCATTTCAAAAGACACAGAAAAAGAATTTGACAAAATCCAACACCCATTTTTGATAAACAACTCTTATCAAAGTGGAAATAGAGGAATCATACCTCAAGTTAATAAAAGCAATACATGACAAACCTACAGCCAACATCATACTCAACAGGCAAAAAGTAAAAACATTTCCCCTAAGAAAAGGAACAAAACTGGGATTTTTTCTTTCACCACACTATTAAATAATAGTCCTAGCTATAGTGATCAGACAAAAAGAAAACATAAATTGTATCCAAATTTGTAAGGAGAAAGTAGAACTGTCACTATTTGCAAAAGACTCCACTATAAATCGACTACATTTAACAAATGAAGTTGGCAATGTATCAGGACATAAAATTAATACCCAGAAATCAATGACATTTTTATATACCAATAATTAATTCTCAGAAAGAGAAACTAAAGAACAATCCCAGTTCAGCCGGTGTGACTCAGTCATTGAACATACTCCTATGCACCAGGCAGTCATGGTTTGATTCAAGGTCAGGGTACATGCCCATTTGTGGGCTCCATCCTCTGTGTGGGGTATATAGGAGGCAGCCAATCAATGATTCTCTTTCATCATTAATGTTTCTGTCTCTCCTTCCCTTCCTCTCCGAAATCAATAAAAATATATTAAATAAAAAACAATCTCATTTACCACTGCAAAAAAAAAAAAAATTAAAATACTTAAGAGTAAACCTAACCAAGGAAGTAAAAGACCTGTACTCAGTAAACTACAGGACTTTGAAAAATAAAATGGAAGAAAATATAAACAAGAATATATTACATCCATGGATTGGTAGAATTAACATCATTAAAATGTCCATACTACCCAAAACAACCTATAGATTCAATGCAATCCCTATAAAAATACCAACAGCATATTTAATAGATCGAGAACAAACACTCCAAACATTTATATGGAACAAAACAAAACAAAAAAAGATCCTGATAAACTGTGGCAATCTGGAGAAAGAAGAACAAAGTTGCAAGGATTGTAACACCAGATATCAAGCTATACTACAACACCACTGTAATCAAAACAGCCTGGTACTTGACAAGAACAGGCATATAGATCAATTGAACAGAACAGAGAACCTAGAAATTGACCCACACCTTTGTATTCAATTTTGACAAAGGAGGAAAGAGCAAATAATTGAAATCTCTTTAATAAATGGTGTTGGAAAAATTGGAGAGTTAGATGCAAAAAACATGGAACTAGACAATCCATTTACACCATACACAAGAATAAACTCAATGGATAAAAGACTGAATGTAAGTCATGAAACCATAAAAATCCTACAAGAAATCATAGGCAGCAAAATCTCAGATATCACTCATAGCAGTGGGTTTGCAGATACATCGCCTGGGGCAAGGAAAACTAAGGCAAAAATAAACAAATGGGACTACATAAAAAAATAAATAAATAAAACTTCTGCACAGAAAAATAAACCATAAACAAAATGAAAAGGAAGCCCACTGAATCAGAGAACATATTTGTTAATGATACATTTGATAAGGGCTTAATTTTCAAAATATATAAAGAGCTGATACAACTTAACAAAAGGAAGGCAAACAACCTAATTAAAAAATGGGCAAAGGACGTAATTAGACAATTCTCCAAAATGGGCATACAGATGTCCAAGAGACCCATGAAAAAGTTCTCAAAGATGCTAATCATCAGAGAGCTACAAATTAAAATAACAATGAGTTATCACCTCACAATTGTCAGAATGGCTACCATCAACAAGTGGTGACAAGGATGTGGAGAAAAAGGAACTCTAGTCTGCTGGTGCAGCCACTATGGAGTTTCCTCAAAAACTTTAAAATGAAACTGCCATTTGACCCAGTTCTCCCACTTTTAGCAATACATCAGAAGAAACCTGAAACACCAGTCAGAAAGAATGTATGCACTCCTATGTTCATAGCAGCACAATTTACAATAGCTAAGATTTGGAAATAGCACAAGTACCCATCAGCAGACCAGTGGATAAAACAGCTGTGGTACATTACACCAGGGGATACTATCCTATCTAATAAAGAGGGAATATGCAAATTGACTATCACACCGTCACAAAGATGGTGGCGCTCAGTCCCCTCAGCCCCGCTGGAGTCCCCTAGTCCTTTCAGCCCCACGGGGGTGGGGGGGTTGGCAGGCACTCAGTGCAGCAGGACCTGCCTTCAGCCCCCCAGCCATGCAGGGCCAACCCAAGGAGCAGGCAAGCCTTGGATGACAACTCCCTAGCTGCCCAGGACCACCCGAGACTCAGGTATCCAGGGCCGGCCGAGGCTTACACTACCAGCAGTTGCAGCAGCAGAGGTGTGATGGGGGCATTGCCTTCCCCTGATCACCAGGTCACCTCCTGCCCCTGAGGGCTCCCAGACTGAATTTTCATGCACCAGGCCTCTAGTCAATAATAAAAAAAGGGATCTCTTTCCCTTTGAGATAGCATGGAGGCTTTTGAAGAGTATTATGCTAAGCAAAATATGCCAGATAGAGAAAGACAAGTGTCACATATGCTCACTCATATGTGGAATCTAGTGAACAAAATAAACTGATGGACAAAATAGATCCAGAGGCAGAGAAGCATGTAACAGATTGAGGAATCTCAGAGGGTAGGCAGGGATGGGTGAGGAGAGATTAACTTGGGATCTTATATGAATACTAGAGGCCCAATGCATGGATTCATACACATTGAAAGGAAATTAATTAGAAGGTGGCCATGGGGTGGGACTGGGTGAGGTGGGCTGGACACAGCCTGAAGCCAACCTCTCAGGTGGTCCCTCCCAGGCTGGCTGCACCTGGGGTAGTGCCAGGTCTCGAAGGGCATTTGGGGAGTGAGTTGGGTCCCCTTGGCAGGTGGGGTCCCTTGGCCTGGCCTCAGGGGATTGGGGCGAAACCAGAAATCCAACATCCCCTGAGGGGTCCTGGAGTGCGAAAGGGCACTTGCAAAATTTCTGTCACTGCAGCTCCTGTGTTGAGTGTCTGCCCCCTGGTGGTCAGTGTATCTCATACCTACCAGCCAGTCGGCTGATCAGCTGGTTGCTTAGACTTATATATATATATATATATAGATAGATAGATATTCATAGCCCATGGACTCAGACAATAGTGTGGGACGGCCTGGGGGAATGTGGATTTGGGGTGCAGGGGTCAATAGGAGAGAAGGGAACATCTGTAATACTTGCAAAAATAAAGATAAATTTTAAAAATCTTACATGAAACAAAACCACAAATGGCTCCATAGGTAATTAAATAGGCCCCAAAATAAAAAATAAAACAAGAACTATAAACACCAAAATATCATCATAAATACATCATCATAAAACTGCTATAAAATCATAAATATATGGAAGTAACCTAAGTGTTGATCAATAGATGGATGGATAAAGAAGCAATGCTGTGGTACATAGAATATGACTCAACCATATAAATAAATGAAATCTTGCCATCTGCAACAACAGGGATGGCGCTAGAGGGTATTATGCTGAGTGAAATAAGTCAGATAGCAGAAGCAAATGCCATATGATTTCACCTGTATTTGGAATCTAAAAAACAAATTAAATGAACAAACAGAACAGAGAAAAACAACAACTCATAGATACAGAGAATATTTTGTCAGTTGCCAGTTGGGAGGGGGGTTAGGGAAGTGGGTGTAAAGATGAAGGGATTAAAAAATACAAATTGGTAGTTACAGAATAGTCATAGGGATGTAAGTCTAATCATTTTATGTCAACTGTAATTGAAAAATAAAATTATTTAAGTTCAAGAAAAATAAAAATAATGTTATAACTCCCCAGGAAAAGTTATCATCTCTTAGGCTAAAGTAGCTATGTCAAATTATAGTGAGTGTTACAACATCACAGGCTGCAACCAACAAAAAAAATCTGGATTAAGGGAAACCTTATAGAACAGAGGATCCTGTTTGTGATGAGAGTATGTGGGGATATATGATTTAATAGAGTTTTAGGAGACACAGTGACCAACTGCAGGGTGTGGTCATATTTGGATATAGTTTGAATACTAATTCAATGCTTCTGTTCAGTTGCTTTTGGCTCTACTATTACAGATTCTTCCAAAGTCACTTAAGTTAGCACATACTTGATACCCACTTTAAGGAGATTGTTTCATATAGATGGTAGAAATAGAAATAGAGGTCAGATAGAGATAGAGATAGAGATAGAGATAGAGATAGAGATAGAGATAGAGAAAGAGATAGAGATAGAAGGTACAGAGATTTTTTTATACCCTCTGCCTTCATTCAAGCATACCCTCCTCCTTTATCAACGGCTGCCACAGAGTGATACATTTGTTAGAACAGATGCATCATTCTCACCCAAAATTCATATTTACATTAGAGTTCAGTCTTGGTGTAGTGAATTTGGAAAAAATGTATAATGACATGTCTCTATCATTATAGTATCATATAGATACTAATATTTTTATTGTCTCCATGGTTTTGTTCTTACCAGAATATCAAATAGTTGTAATCATATAGTATGTGACCTTTGCAGATTTACTTCTCTCACTTAATATTATGCATCTAAGTTTTTTTCCATTTCTTTTCATGTTTTGATAAGCTCTGTTATTTAGTGCTGAATAATATTCTGTTGTCTTCATGTACCACAATTTATCCATTCACTTACTGAAAGACATCGTAATTGTTTGTGGTTTTATCAGTTATGAATAAAGCTATTCTAAACATTTACACATACATTTGTACGTGTATATAAGTTTTTCACTTAGTTGGGTAAATACCAAAGAGCAAAATGGCTGAATTGCATGGTAAGAGTGTTTTTAGCTTTGTAAATCAATGCCAAAATGTCTTCCAAAGTGGCTGGACCACTAGGTATTTCTATCAGCATTTGGTGTTTTCAGTGATGTGGATTGTGGGCAATCTAATAGGTGGCTGGTGATCTCAATGTTGTTTTAATTTGCATTTTCTTGATGACATATGATATAGACCATCTTTTCATTTGTTCATTTGCCATCTATATATTCTTTAGGTCTGTGAAGGTCTTTGGCCCATTTTTTAATCAGGCTGTTATTATTATTATTATTATTATTATTATTATTGAGTTTTAAGAGTTCTATGTATATTTTGAATAACAGTTATTTATTGGCTGCGTTTTTTAAATATATTTTCTTCCATTTCTCCCACTCTATGGCTTATCTTCTAATTCAGTGATACACTGCCTTTTTATGTTGATATGACTTTCTACCCTTTAACCCTTTTTCTGTTCTCAAAAACATCTAAATATTTTTCTCAGGTCAGGTCTACTGACAATGAGTCTCCCCACCCCACCCCCTATTTTTTATTTTTTTCTTATATGAGAAAGTCTTTATTTTTTCTTTACTTTAATGTATAATTCAACTGGCTATAGAATTCTTGTGTGTTTTCTAACACTTCTTTTTTCTTTTAATACTTTAAATATTACACTCTACTCTTTATAATTGTTTGGTTCTCATGAGAATTTCCAACGCCTTTTCTCCCTTGTTCTACATAGATAAGATATTTTAATTCTCCATCTTCCTTCAAGATTTTATGTTTGTCTTGGTGTTCTTAAGTTTGATCTGATATGAATAAATGTAGATGTTTTGCTTATATCCTTCTTGACTTTGAATGTTACACCTCTTGACATTGTCACGTGATTCTTAAATTTTCTGTGAATGAAAATATTTTTTACTTCATTTTGGGATGTTTCTAGTGACCTATGTTCAAATCCATTAATTTTTTTTTCCCTGTCTAGTGTGCTGATGAACCCATCAAAAGCATTTTCTTCTGTTACTGTGCTTTTGATTTTTATTATTTCCTCTTGTTATTTCTTAAAATTTATATATTTCTACTTACACCATCTGTTGTATGTATTCTTCTTTTTTTCCATTAAAGACCATAATATATCAATCATAGTTTATTAAATCCCCTGTCTAATAATCTCAACATCTGTGCCATATCTGAGTCTGTTTCTGATGCTTGTTTTTTCTCTCCATAGAATTTGCTTTTTCTCTCTATAGAAGTCTGGCTTGTATTGTTTTGTTTAAAATTTTAGTATGTAGTTTTATGTTATTCTGGGTGGGTGTTTAAAGTTTCTTGGAGTTGTAAGAGCCAGATGCCTGAATTCCTCTGGTGTCCTTATTTTGCTACCTCTGTTGTCTTTGGATCTCCTTAAGAAGTCCTTCTTGAGTAGACACTGTACATTTTACCTAACTTGGCTGTAACTCATTATTATTTGCTGGAGTGCTGGTAGTGTGAGGGTGTGATGTGAAGAACAGAAACCAGTCTGCAATCCTAAAATTCAATCTCAGTCTTTTAGTGGTCATGTGTACCTGTGCTGTGACCTTCACAAGTGTTACTTGTTTCCTCTCAATCTTTATTGAGGCAGGAAGGCTAGGGCCACTTGTAGAAGGAAATGTTTCCTTTCCCTAGGTTGGATAAAGTTTTGGTAAAGTCTTATTCCTTGAGAAGTGGGAGTTGACTGTTTAGAATATTCTGGACATATTTCAGAATGGTTGCTCTTCCTCCCATCCTCCAGAGCCAGGGTAATGGTATCATTCTCAACTCTTCGCTGTGTGAATATGGTATGATTTCTGCAGGAAACCCATGAAAGTGCGGGGACCCTCCTAAGACTGTGTGGTTCCCAGCACTTTCTTATTTTCATTCTAGTCCACACTCAGATATGAGCTTAGGAGCTACCATTAAGCATTCCTAACAGTTTATGATCCAATAAGTTCTACTCAGCTATGACTCTGGATTTGTTTGTCTTTTAAGTTCCCTCATAAGTCTAGGAGTCACTGATTTTTAGTTTGTTGAGCTTTTTTTTTTATTTAAGCTATGAAGATAGTCATGTTCTTTAAATGTTGGAGCTAAAAAAGGAAGCTTCATTATATTTCTTGTAATACAAACAATAACTATCACTATTGAGAATAATAATATTGAGAATGTAACAGGCTTAAGCTATTATAAAATTTTATAATTTTGATAGGCTTCTCAGTAGAGAATTAAATAAAAACTTTTGAAATTCTCTTAACATGCCCTGAGTCTATTTAAAGGCACACTCTATAAAGATTAATGTAAGCAATTATGAGGAAAAGACAACAAAATAGTGAGGCTAGATAATTGAAATAGGCCTCTGCTATTATGCCACCAGTTACTGTAATTTTCTTTGCGTTAAAGGTTAAGATGTACAGAAGTGAACTAATTTTTCCCCTAGAATGAGCTAAAATTTCTGCTTCTTAGATTAATTCTCTAAAGGAAAATCAGTATCAATTGTGATTTCTTTTCTCTTTGGCAGCCCAAATCATTCAGCACAGACACATAGTAGTAGAAACTGAGAAATTTCCAGGTATAACACTGAAGATGCCTTTTCAACTGAGTCAAAAAGACCAAAGAAAATGCAGAATGAGAAAAGCTTTAGATGCATAAAACAAACAAAACTTTTAAAATTTGTTATGTGAGTCTTGGTATAGATAATATTTACCCTTTAAAATTATACTATATTTTTAACAATAAATTTGAAAAAAAATATTATAAAAAAGAGATTAAATAATTATCCAGAGAGAAGAAATGAAGATGACATACAATGGTTTCTCTGATGTAGTAATACTGATTTATTGCTGTAAAATATATTATAACATCTAATATTTAACAACAATTTAAAAGAGAATAAGAGGCAGAAGCAAAACTTATTTAAACAAACTTATTTCTCATGTTCTTGCAAACAATGTACAAGGATTTGAAATGTGAACTTTTGTCAAAATTTCAAATAACATTTTGTCATAAATATGACAAAATTTTATTGGTCAATGCAGCAGTTTTAAAATTATTGTGCATGTAACCCCAATCTATTAATATATATGTATTTTCCTTTAAACCTTAACAATAATATTTCACAGACTTGAAATAAACAGGAAAATAGAAATAAAGCATTTTCAGTTTATTTATATCATAAGAGCTTCTTGACATTTTTTGTTTAAAGTTTGTTTTAATTGTGCCATAAACTTTAACCAAGAAATAGAAAAATAAATGTATACTTTGTACTAGATATTTCTATATTTCCACAATGACTCCAGGAAGCTGGGATTATAAAAGATTTACATGGAATATCAAAACATCTCAATGAGAACTTTAAAATAAAGTTATTTACAACCTTGAAAACAAGTACATACCCTGTGTATGCATTTTGTATCTTTTGTGGCACAAATTGATTCTTCTAATAAAAAGAAACTTTATAAAAGTCCACTTAACTGTTGCTAAAACTTTTAGCTAAAACGTTATCTTTAATTTAAAATATCTTTTTAATTAGACATGCTCATATACTCAATAATATGACAAAAATAAAACCAATAAAACCAGAATAATGAAGTTCTTTTTTTGTTGGCAATTATAAAAAATTACAATTACGATTTTATTTATAATTTTCCATACATTGTCTTCTTACAGTATTGGTTCAAAGTTACTTCAGTTTAGTATATTTTGGGAAAAACATTTATACCTATAAGAAGTAGCCTTAATGTAAACTATAAAGTTAATTTTCATTCATAAGTACATGTATGAATTTAATTCTTTTCTAGCAATAGATTTCAATAAAAAAATGCTTTTTAAATAATTTTTGGAGACATAATGTTATCCAACTCAAAGCATTTTATCCCTTGTGGTGCTCCATTCAAAAACAAAACATGCTTGTCACAAGGTAGTTTTATTTACTTGCAGCAAGTAAAGGAGACAGGAGATTCATACCCAAAACTGTCTCCCTGAAGGGCGGCTTGGCATTGCTTTTAGACATTATTTGGTCAATTACACATATATTTCTTCTTTGTAGTTGGCTACATTTATTCAGCTCAGTTGCTGTGAAGCTCATTCTGTCTACAGCTGGTCTGCAAAATACTGTGCTAAATTTTAATATTTAGCAAGATTAGTATTTAATAAGAATGGCCCAGACTTTAAGACCCTTGTCCTACCTAACAATAATGGTAGTATATGTCTGAAATGTAACTTGACAATATGTTTATAAAAATGTCATCACCTGGAATAGTATTTAAAGTGATTCATAATTATTTTGAAAAAAATGTTTAGCTATAATCAGATACTCACATATATTTATTTAGACATTAATTTTATTATAGATTCTTAAACATTATATGCCTTTTCATGTGCATACATTATTTCCCATAGAGACTTCCGGTTTCTCACTTGAGGAAAAGTGTAGAAGAAGGGTTGGCTTTTGTTATGCAATAGAAACTATTCCCCATGAGCTAGATATTCGCCTCAAAAAATAATGAAGATAGAAGAAATATGGGAAGACCTTTTTGGTTTTGCCTCAGTTTCAACTCTCTGTATTATTTTTTTCTGCAGAAAGCAAAGTTATAAGTGTGATTAAATTAGTCCCTCAAAGCAATTTCAAATTATTATGTCACTGAAATACTGTATATTCATAAACCATGTTGTTTTCAACTTGTAGTGTAATACATTAAATAGCTATATATAGGTTATCAGAAGAATAGATCTACTTTCTCTTTGGCTAGCTCTAAAATAATTGGTGTAAAAATAATTATATTCCAATGATCACTGTCATGTGTAAATATTTGAAGATAGTTATTGATATATTTTTGTATATTTGGTAAGGCATATTTTATTTGATCTTTTTTCATTCAATGAATTTTTCAGTCTGCACAATGTACCATGCTCTCTACAATGTGGGTACCAAGTGGGAGCAAAGCCCAAAGTTTACTTATCTTCCCCAAGTTACAGAAAGATTAGAATAAGTACAATATATTAAAGGAAAGTGAAAACAGAAAGCTTTGCATTTGTAGATAGGGAATATTGCTGGTAAACATGTGGAAGAAAAGGCAAGCTAATTGATTTTGTCTGTGTGGGACGCAGACACAAGTTAGTCTACACAGTGACTGACTCACTGGTTACAGATGGGATGAATGATGGCAAGAAATTAGAAGGTACCATTAGTAACTGCTAAGCGAAGAAAAGGGAGAAAACAAAAGTGATTGTGACCCCCTAAATCTGTCTGTATAAACTTATGAAAGTACTTAATTAGGAAAAGGAAGGTCTTAATGAAAAGCACATTTTGACTGTTTATTACTTATAAAAAGGTTGATTGGGATATGTCAACTAGCTTTTTTATTTTCCATCTAAAATTTTAGAGAATGGTGATAGTAGAAAGAGTTTCTCTGTATGCTCGTGTCCTGAAATAGTATGACCTTTTAGTCAATTTCCTTGCCTGTTTTTTGTACATGCTGCATGTAATTGTTCTATTTTTATATAAATTGACCTTTGGAATTTACTCATTATTTCTGTCATTTTTTGACCTCCTGTAAATATACTTGGTTACATTTATTTACCAACTACTATGTATCAACCATTTTGTATTTATATAATTTAGATAATCTTAGTACATACATCTCTCCAAAATTATTTTACTTACATTATTTTTTGGGTAAAAACAGACATATTGTTTTATTTTCCACTAAACATCAGAATGAACTCCCATCCTAGACTTATTGAAAAGAATCTAGGTGTGTGTGTTTTGTAAGAGACCCAGCAGATAATATTAAGAAAAACTCTCTAGATGATCACTATGATGTATGCATGTAATATAATGATTATTGCCAGTATGAGAGATATAAATAAAATAAACTCTTTGATGGAATAATTGTTTAGAGTGTAATTTGAAAACTAATCAAAGCACCACTTCTAATGTAAAGGTGAATGCAAAGATATTTAATTTTAAAGTAGACAGCACATTCTTTCTTTCTCTTTTGTAAGTTAGAAAAATGTTTGCACCTCAAATCTTAAAATAATAATTTTACATATATATATATATATTCTGTTCCTTAAAATCATATATATATATATACATATATATATGTATATACATGTACATATATATATATATATATGATTTTAAGGAACAGAATAAATTATGTTAAGTTAATGTAATATTCCATGGCCCATACCATAGTGCATGAAAAAGAGACTGTGATATGCTTTTGTGAATACCAAATAACTTTGATTTCAGGGAACCTTTTGAGTGTCATAACTGCCTCATTAGGCAAATTGTTCACCAGCTGATTGTCATTGCTCTAGGGCAATACAGAATAAGAATTTATTCTATGTCTTTTTTTATTGCAATATTTAATAAAATTATCCTGAAGAGAGAAACAAGGTTAAAAATAAGTATCCCAAATGCCTTTTTCCTAAGTATAGTAATAAGAATACATCTATGAATTATCTATATAACTTTAAATTTGGCTTATAAATGTAATACAACTGAAGAATCTAGGCAGGATATCATGAAAAGCCATGGTTTTTGTTGTTGTTTTGTTTTTACAAAATCAGTGGTTTGGATACAAATCACTTAAGTAGAGAAAGAATTTATCTAGATGTATTTATAATGTCAATATTTTATTTTTGATTAGAATTACCAATTTGTTAAATTTTGGAGGAATTGTGTATAATTTTAAGTATTAGAACCCATTCCATATAATATCTTCAAGACACACTTAATATATGTCAAAGCTGATACTTCTGAAAGAATTTAGTTCCAACACCTAAGAAATGTGACACTGTTGTTAGGTTCATAGACATTCAATATCTTTGTTTTCTTGGAGAATTGATTACTTAATGCCCCTTTTATACCTTGTTCTGAAATCTTTGTCTGAAATTAAAGTAGTTACTCCAGCTTTCTCTTAAGTACTGTTAAACATGCCATATTCTTTACTCTGACTCTATTAAAGTCTTTATATTTAAAATGGGTTTCTATAGAAAAGAAAATTCCTATATGTTGGTAGGTTTCAACTATTCACATTTACATATAATTTCTTATTTTTCTGTTTCTCTAGAGACCACAGACTTATAAAATCATCAATAACTAAGCTTGAGTGCTGCCAAGGGACTTTTATATTTTAAGCAGAACATGATAAACCATCAATCAGTTAGTTAACCCACAGTGGGGACTTGTTTGGAAGCCTGTAAGGAGGATTCTCCAAAAGGTCAGGGGCCTCACGGGGGACCTTGCTGAAGGCGGTAGCCTTTGCCTTGACTTTTCCAAACAAGTTCAAGCCCCTGGGTGTTTTACTGGAATCTCTATGTTTAGTCTTTAGACCCGACCCTGTAGAAGCATGTGCTTTCTCAAGGATGCTTACCCTGCTGATTGTATCTAGAGGTTAATTTTAGTTCAAGCTATTGTTACAATAAAAGCCTAAAGAGGCAGGCCAATGGGTCTGTCCAGTTCCTTTCTCCAGGCAGTCCCTCTCTTTCCCAGAAACGTGTGTCAGAGTAATCCATTCATCCATCTCTCAGGGTCTGCTGGTCAGTCCCAGCAACATACTCCCCCTTTTGGTGACCAAAAGTGAAAGTCAGACTTTCAGGGGTTCCTAGAGATAAGCATAGAGCTTGCCCAATCCAGTTGCACTTCCCTGGCACATTCACTATGAGTCTGTGATCAAACATGTGATCAATTAAACAATATATTATCTACGTATACCGCATGACTGATACACATGTGTGTGGGGCAAGTATAAAGAAAAGCATGCAAACGGTAAACACAGTATGCAGGGTTACCAGGTCTTAAAAGAAATGAGGAGGGTAGGATTTGGGGTAAGGACATGGGAGTTTTCTAGGATATTGGTTATGATCAATTTCTTAAGCTGTGTAGCAGACACAGGTATGTTTCCTTTATTAGTAGTCATTATACTCACATATATGTTAGAAATATCCTAATATTCTTGGATTTATTATTTTCTGTGTACTGATCTAAATGTTTTGTGTATATTAACTCCTTTTATTCTTATAATTATACTGTGATACTCATTTCACCAAAGTGCAAACTGAAGTTTAAGGAGGGTAAGTAACCTTCCTGATACCACAGAGTTAGTAAGTATTTCATCACCCAGTGTGACAATGAATGAGATAAAGTCCCCCAAACAAGCTATCATCAGTTTGAAATTTTAGCGGTTTTGGCACTAAACTATGAATTCTGATTTTGGGTTACCAAATGGGATAATTCACCTTTATAAAATGGGATAACTTCAGACTTTACTACTATTATAGGCACTTTGAAAGATAGAGTTTATAACTAAACTGATTAGATTGAAAAAATATAAAAGCAAAAATTTTAAAAAGCAATAAAATACTAGTTGGGTTCTGGGATTAGTCTAAATAAAATCCTAATATATAAAATCCCTGGGTCATAATGACCAGTAACGACCGGAGGCTGATCAACCGGAAGTCAGTGCTGCCCCACCCCCAAACAAGCGGATAGGGGCAATCAGACAGGCAGGCAGAGTGGTTAGGGTGATCAGGTAGGCAGACCAGTGGTTAGGGGTGATCAGGTAGGCAGACCAGTGGATAGGGGTGATCAGGTAGGCAGACCAGTGTATAGGGGTGATCAGGTAGGCAGACCAGTGGATAGGGGTGATCAGGTAGGCAGACAGCCCCTCATAAGGTTGGCCCCACCCCCCCAGCAACGAAAGAGGGAGGCCCAGGCCAGCCAAGTCATTATACCCCAGCCTGTCACCTTCATAGGGAGGCCATGAGTGGCAGGGGAGGGGGGGCAGTGCTGCACAGATGGCAAGCAGGGGAAGCAGAGGGGGTGGGGCCAGCTACCTGCAGCCCCAGGAAAAAAAGCCCAAATAGGCCCTGATCTCAGGCCAGGGCTAGGGACCCTACCCAAGGGGTCCTGGATTATGAGAGAGGGGGTGCAGACCAGGCTCAGGGACCCCGCCCCCTGAGTGCACAAATTTTCATGCTCCAGGCCTCTAGTTTTATATATTAGCCAAATGGAAAAATTAATGTATGAAAATAGTTAAGAAAACAGTATATTTTATTCACAGATATGATATGGGTGAGTGATACACAAATTTTAGAAAAGAAAAAAAATAGTTTAATTTATTTGGAAAAATGCCCTTGCCACTCAATTTGCTGAGAGAGAGAAAGAAAAACTATGAAGATGATTATTTTTCAAAGCTTCACTTTTATTTGAAAAACTGCTTGCAAGTAAATTTTGTAGAAGGATATCTGCTAAAAACAACTGTGAAAAGCCACCATGGGTTGTCATATTTGGAGATAATTGTCACATCACCTAGGCTTACAAGCTGTTTCTCTTCATACTCTATTAAGAGTGTTAGATAAGAGAAAGTTACCACATTACTTTACCAGTAATTTCACACATTTCTGTGTAATATAAATCTATAATAATATAAAAGTATATTTAAATAGCATTATATTATTTTGTTGAGTAACAATCTCAGTACTAAGCTGGCTAGAACTTGGGAGCATGTGGGGAAGGATGTTCATACCTTAAAATTTGTTTTTAATGACTATTTTAATGCATCTCTGACTTATCTCAAACTGAAAGCATTGTACCAAATGATAAAGACACAAAAAAAAGAGAAAACTACATAAAACATTTTTTTTTTACTTTATATATGATTTAAGAAAAAAGCACGAATCTCATTAATGCCTTTTATAAAAGGCAACAGCATGAACTATTTTGTTTCATTAAATCCATTTATAGCCGAAACCGGTTTGGCTCAGTGGATAGAGTGTCGGCCTTCGGACTCAAGTGTCCCAGGTTCAATTCCGGTCAAGGGCATATACCTTGGTTGCGGGCACATCCCCAGTAGGGGTGTGTGCAAGAGGCAGCTGATCGATGTTTCTCTCTCATCGATGTTTCTAACTCTCTATCCCTCTCTCTTCCTCTCTGTAAAAAGTCAATAAAATATATAAGAAAAAAAAATCCATTTATAAGTTGACTAGAGGCCCGGTGCACAAAATTTGTGCATAGGGGGGGCCCGGTATGTGTCCCTCAGCCCAGCCTGTACCCTCTCCAATCTGGGATCCCTCTCACAATCCAGGACTGCTGGCTCCCAACCACTCCCCTGCCAGCCTGATTGATGCCTAACTGCTTCTGCCTGCCAGCCTGATCACCCCTAACCACTCCCTTGCCAGCCTGGTTGCCCCTAACTGTCCTCCCCTGCAGGCCTGTTCCCCCCAACTGCCCTCCCCTGCTGGCCATCTTGTGGCAGCCATCTTGTGTCCACATAGGAGTGGTCATCTTTGACTACATGGGGGTGGCCATCTTGTGTATTGGAGTGATGTTCAATTTGCATATTACCTCTTCATTATATATGATAGGGTTTTCTAACTTACTATAATTACCATCTGAATCAAAGTCCAACTTCATCTGTAAGATCAGAAAACAATGTATATTTCCCATACACCATCTGTTAATGGGAAAGAGAAACATGCAGACAACAATATCACTATACTAAAGTTACTAATTAGAATAGGAATAGAAAAAAAGCAAGATATTTTTTGAAGAAATCAGTTTTAAACATTTTAGCAAATAACTGGTTTTTCAAAAAGTAAAATAACAGGAAAATTTTAGAGAAATGATTTGATAATATTTTGAAATATTACATAGGTAGCAATATGAGGTTATTATTGCTGTTACCTTCTGAAGGTAATAATTTGGAATGAATATATTATATAATATATTATAATAAAGTAACTATATTATATTTATTGCATAAATATTTTTAAAAATTGTTATCCCTAATAATTCCAGTAGCTATATATAAACTATAGAAAAAGTACCATGGCAAGAACCTTGTGCTTTATGACAATCATATGAGTTAAACATGATAAAACATAATTTATAGATAAAAAATTGCAAAAAGAAGTGAAGTCTGGGCTGTTCAGGAAATCACTTACATCCCTGTAGACAGTATGTATGCACACCATATGCAGACCTGGCCTGTTGGATTACAAGAGCCTTGGCTGACTCACGTTGGCGGGCAGATGGCTTGGAGCATCAGGGAAAGAAGAGCTGCCCAGAGTACACAGCAGAGGTGTTTCTCAGTGTCTGCAGAAGAACAAAGAAGC
Source organism: Eptesicus fuscus (assembly GCF_027574615.1). Classification (NCBI taxonomy): domain Eukaryota; kingdom Metazoa; phylum Chordata; class Mammalia; order Chiroptera; family Vespertilionidae; genus Eptesicus; species Eptesicus fuscus. The sequence continues at coordinate 84,813,507 of NC_072475.1, read as the reverse complement.
CAAGACACACATGTGGGCTTGAGCTCATACTGTTGACAGGCAGAAGCTGAAGATGAATTTTTCACTTCCATTGTAAAATAGCCTGTCTTACCTATTCTTCAAAATAGTCACTTTAAATCTGCACATAAACTTAATAGATTTTAAAGCCATTGAGTTCTATCAACCAGTGTTCCTCACTGTCCCAGGATCCTAGTGCATAAATTAAGCCTAGGAATAAAATTGCATGAGTTTCCTGTGAAATATGCAAACAGCATGCAAACCCTTGTCCATGTAAAATACAGCAGGATTCATTGTCTAAGGCAACATGATCCTACCTAAAAAAAAAGAGTAATATGCAAATTGACCCTAACTCTGCTACACCCACCAGCCACGCCCACCAGCCAATCAGAGCGAGTATGCAAATAAACACAACCAAGATGGCTACAGCCACAGAGAGCAAGGTTTCCCAGGAAACAGAGGAAGCCAAGCTTTCCGCCTTCCCTGGCCAGCCTAAGTCTCCACTCAAGCTACAAAGTTTCAATTATAGAAGGTAAACAAATGCCACGGAGCTGGAGAGAGCAGGCCAGGGTTGCCCCTGGCAATGGAGGAAGTCAAGCTTTCCACCTGCCCTGGAGGGCCTAGACCTCCACTTCAGGCTACAAAGTTTCAATTATAGAAGGTGAATTAACCACAACAGAAATGGCTGCCGGCCATAGAATAAGCAGGAGGCTTGGCTCCACTCCAGGCTACAAAGTTTCAATTGTAGAAGGTAAATAAATTCCAGATACCAGGGCCTCTGCTTGGGTCACCAGGGGACGTGGCTGGTCTGCAAACCACCACAGGCCCCTTGCTCAGGCTGCCTCATGCCCCAAGGAAACCCCCATCCTGATCTGGGACACCCTTCAGGGAAAACCAGCTGGCCCCCACCCCTGTACCAGGCCTCTATCCTAGCTAATAAAAGAGTAATATGCAGATTGACCATCACTCCAACACACAAGATGGCTGCCCCATGTGGTCAAAGATCCTGCCCCCATGTGGACACAAGATGGCCACCACAAGATGGCCCAGCAGGGGAGGGCAGTTAGGAGGCACCAGGCCTGCAAGGGAGGGCAGTTGAGAAGGACGAGGCCTGCAAGGGAGGGCAGTTGGAGGCAATCAACCCTGCAGGGGAGGGCAGTTAGGGGTGACGAGGCCGGCAGAGGAGGTAAGTTGGGGGCAAACAGGCTGGCAGGGGAGCAGTTAGGCATCAATCTGGCTGGCAGCAGAGTGGTTAGGGGGTGATCAGGCTGGCAGGCAGAAGCAGTTAGGGGCAATCAGAAAGGCAGGCAGGCGAGCAGTTGGGAGCCAGCAGTCCTGTATTGTGAGAGGGATGTCCAACTGCCCATTTAGGCCCGATCCCAGTAAGATCAGGCCTAAATGGGCAGTCTGACATCCCTCGAGGTGTCCCAGATTGGAGAGGGTGCAGGCTGGGCTGAGGGACACCCCCCCTCGTGCACGAATTTCGTGCACTGGGCCTCTAATAGGTTAAATAATAGGGCAGGCCTTAACAGCACATCTTGGTCACTAAATCGGTTTTAGCTTTAAAATAACATTATAAAATATAACTCTTACAAAAGTTCATAATTAGTAAAAATTATTAGCAATTTTATTAAAGTGTATTTTCTTTTCTTTTTTTGTTAAACCTCATCCAAGGATATTTTTTCCATTGATTTTTAGAGAGAGTGGAAGGCAGGGGGAGAGACAGAGAGAAACATCAATGTGAGACAAGAAAGACACATGGATTGGTTGTCTCCCATACACACTCCATCAGGAGCTCAGGGATGGAGCCTGTAACCAAGGTACTTGCCCTTGATCAGGATCAACCCATGACCCTTCAGTCTGGGCCAATGCTCTAACCACTGAGCTACCATCTAGGGCAAAGAACATTTTCTTTCTTGTCATAATAGTATGTATACAAATCACTCATCAATTTTATTCCACTATGATGATCAGTCCATAACAGAATTGATTAATGCTAGGGTGTCTCATGTAAAAGAAAATCGTACATAACTTTTAAAATTCAAACAATATTAGGATCTTATAATTCTAGATTAAAAACAACTAATTTAGAACCCAATAGTTAAATTAAGCTGCATAAACATACATTTAAGTAATTAATTATTATGTTACATTTGTAATTATTACACCAAAGTTAGTCTACCTTGTGACTTTATGTATGCAAGAAATATTTTCTATGAAATATAAAACATAATATATTAATTATTCCTTGGCATCATATATAAAATATAAACATTTGTATCATTTTTCAAGGAAATTTATTTGATTGGATTAATAATAACATTAAAAAAATAAACAGACAAAAAACAACCGTTGGGCAATATAGGTAATGTTTCTCATTTTATTTCACAGTCATCTTTAAGTTTCCTGCCTTCTCATGTGGTTGATTTAAAAGTTAAAACCACAAAAAAGCCAATAGAGTATTCACTGGAATTTTCACCATCACAGCACCACTCAATTAATTATGTGTTGACCACTATTTCAAAGTGAGTTGAAATGTGTCCTGGCAATTGATAGAACAAATGTTCCAAATGACTAACACATTCATCTGTCCTGAATTAGACTATTTAACCCTCTTATACTGGGGTCCTTATCAAGGTCTTTGCCTCTAGAAGATCACACATGCTCTTCTTCAAATGAAATTTTTATAAAGGTAAGATTACAGACAATAAAGAGAAAAAAAGCATGTTACATTAGAATTAGAAAGGAATTGCAAATGCACAGAAATAACCTAAATGAACTCATTGGTTATAAACGTTGGTAGCAAGACCTGTTCCTCACAGGGTGATTGTAAATTTTGCATGGGTTTTAGTTAAAACAAGAAGTACAAGGGGCAGTCATTTTCTTCCTCTTGACCTAATTTTATAAGTGGAAGAGTTGTGCAGCCAGTTGATTTTGGCTTTGTATTCATTTATGAAAACAGTTTTTGGCAAGTGGTTTTAGTTCTCTTCCATTTCCTTTCTTTCTAGCTTATTTTTATTGTTGATATAGAGGATTGTGTTGAGGAGATAGTTCATTCATAGAAGAGCACCTTTAAATTGCTGCATAGTAGCTTTAACAAAGAGAAATTCAAAATAAGTGCTACAACTTACAATGCTTATGATAAAACTTTCTAGGATATAGACCTGTTTGTACTCTAATTGAGTGCAATCCTAGACTTCTTTTCTGCTGAGGCAGAGAAAGAGAAAAAAGAAGAAAATGAGAGGAAAAGAGAGATAGGTCAGGGAACATGTATGTACCCCCTTCCTTTTTGTGGAATAGAAATATAAGTGAAATATGTTCTCTCATGCAGTGGGTTCCCTTTTCATTTTTTGGTGGTTTCTTGTGTTGTGCAGAAGCTTTTTATTTTGATGTGGTCCCATTTGTTTATTTTATCCTTAGTTTTCCTTGCCCTAGGAGATGTATCCACAAACATATTGTCACGAGAGATGTCTGAGATGTTGCTGCCTATGTTTGTTTCTAAGACTTTTATGGTTTCAGGACTTACATTTAAGTCTTTTATCCATTTTAAGTTTATTCTTACATATGGTGTAAGTTGGTGGTCTAGTTTCATTTTTTTTTGCATTTATCTGTCCAATTTTCCCAACACCATTTATTGAAGAGACTATCTTTACTCCATTGTATACTCTTGCCTCCTTTGTCAAATATTAGTTGAGTGTAATGGCTACAGTGAATTTCTTGAATACTATGTTCTGTTCCAGTGGCTTATATGCCTGTTCTTGTGCCAGTACCAGGCTGTGTTGAGTACAGTGGCTTTTGTAGTATAACATGATATCTGGTATTGTGATTCCTCCAACTTTGTTCTTCTTTCTCAAGATTATTGTGGCTATTTGGGGTCTATTTTGCTTCCATATAAAATTTTGGAGTGTTTGTTCTCAATCTATGAAATATGCTGTTGGTATTTTAATAGGGATTGCTGTGAATCTATAATTATTTTGGGTAGTATGGACATTTTAATGATACATCTGGTAAGGAGTTAATTTCCAATATATATAAGGGACCCATACAACTTAACAAAAGGAAGACAAACAGTAGCCAAAAAAAACTTGCTGCACCCCCTGCCTGGCACTGGGCTAGGTGACCTCAGGCCACACCTCCCACCCTGGTGCCAGGGAACCTGAGGCTGTGTCCCCCATCAGGCTCTGCTCCCCTCCCCGGTGCTGGGCCGGGGGATCTCAGGCCATGCCGCCTACCCTGGTGCCAGGCTGAGGGACCTCAGGCCGTGCCCCCCACCCCAGCGCCAGGCTGGGGGACCTGAGGTTGTGTTGGGGGACCTGAGGCTGAAACCCGTGCCTGGCGCCAGGCCAAGGGACCTGAGGCTTTGCTCCCGACCCTGCGGGGCTTGTCAGGGTTGGGGCTGGCTGGGTCTGGGTCTTGCAGAATTTTGAGGCACCACAGGTGGGCGGGGACTTGACACTGAGTCCCGAGGCACACCCCAGACTCTGACAGGAGAAAGATTTTCATATACATTTTACTAATTTTCTTTCATCTCTGACACTTCTATTATAGAGAAAGGGCAAATAGCAATATTAAAATATTTCCTCCAATTAATCCCCTTTTATTGTGCAGGAATTTCATGCACTGGGCCACTAGTATAAATTATATAAAGCTACTATCACTTTTTTGGAGCTGAAATTGTTAACACGTTAGTCAAGAATAACGAACTCTGTGAGGAAAGGATTAAATTATAAGTGACACAGTATTGTAATGTAAAGAATAATTAGGTCACTATTTTTTATGATCAGTGTGGTACAAACACATAACACAGCATAACATCATAGAGAAGCATATGGCAGACAAAGTGATTTATTATACTTCATAACTAGAAGAGAGAATTACAGCATGCCATGCAGGGGGTACATCAGATAGCTCTAATCAAGCAACTCAACCAAGTAGGTAGAGAGAGAGAGAGAGAGAGGATTTGTGTGTAAGCCCCCTTATTGGCAGTATACAGGCAAAAGTTATGAGGGGAATTCATTGGCATGTTTGAAAGTCACTAAGTCAGAGTCAAGGGAGGGAAAAAGGAGGAACTTGTAACAGGGGCCAGCCTTATCACACTGGTATACCTGGTCACTTGGGTAGGGTGTTCACAGACTGTTGTGGGATGTTAAGTCATCAAGAAAATAGATAGTTTGGAGGACAACAAAATGGCAGTTGAATAGAAAGCAGTGTTGTACACCCCCTAGGGCCAGGCCAGAAAAGCAACTAAATCAGAGAACATCCACCCTGATATAACAAATTAGACACAGCTGAGGAGATAATTTTCAATAAGGAAGGGCAGAGGAAGACTAGAGAAAACTGCTTGCCAGCCATAACCCACATGGAACCACCACATGCCCCGGCAATGAATGGCATAGTACCTCCCAGCAGGCTTCCAGACATTTGCAGAGAGCATGTGCTACCAGAGTGAGCCCCACACCAGGCATCCTCCCCAGACTTCTGGGACCCAGCTTCCTAGGATCCGGATCCGAGATCCCACAGTGAGTGCAATCTAGGGGGAAACCTGTGTGCCCCACCCCCACCCAGACCCCAAAATTGTGCTGCTAGGTTGACCCAGAGCTACCTAGCACCTGCTCCACCCCAGCCCTGGGACATGCTGTCAGGGTGACCCAGAGCAAGCCAGAGTATGCTGCAGTCCAGTCCACAGGGGAGCTCTGACTGTGCGATCCAGAGAAACCCATGCCCATTCCACCCCAGCCCCCAAGACAGTCCTGCCAGGGCCATATGGAGCAACCCAATGAGCAACTCACCCAGGCAACAGGGGAGCATGGACTGTGTGACCCAGGGCAACCTGCCCCCACTCCACACTAAGGAGAGGTGAACTGGAGCAACCCAGTGTGCGTCTCATTCCAAGCTATAAGAAAGTGGGGACTGTGTGACCCAGAGTAACAACTGCCTATGCCACCCCAAACCAAAGGTCTTGCTGCTGGGGCAACCTAGAGTAACTCAGCATGCACCCCACTCAGGCCACAGGGGAACTCTGACTATGTGACCCAGAGCAATCCGCATTCGCTTCTCCCTGGCCCCTGGGACAGTCCTACAAGGGGCTACCTGGAACAGCACAGCAAATGCCTCACTCTGGGCCATAGGAAAGTACTGCTGGGGTGACAAGGAGCAAGCTGGTGTGCCCAGACAAGGGCCACAGGATTACGCTGCAGTTCACTGCCAGAGGACCCTAAGGTGCCACCCTGCCACAAGTGCCAGGGCTGTACACCGAATTGCATGCCAAAGGGCTCTGGGTCCTCACAGGGAATACAGATAAGAGGAACTGTACATGCGATCCCACCACCCTGAGCATCTGAAGCAGATAACTGAGAATAGATCAGTGGGAAAAGGGGATACACCTCAGAGCAGTGACAATAAAAATGTGAGACTTGAGGTAGACCCAGCCTCTGGGCTAAAGATTTCTGGACCATTGCCCTAATATTCAACCTCTCAAACCCCAAGCAGGATGCCCAGGGGAGAAAGAGACAGCAAAAATGGAGAGACAAAGGAACAACACCCAAATGGGGAGGTAGAATCACCAGAAAAGGAACTAAATGAAATAGAAACATGCAATATGTCAGGAAAAGAATTCAGAGTAATGGTCATACAGTTCATAAAAAGGATGGATGAGAAAAATCAACAACTTATGTAAGGATCAGATGGGAATCAAGAATGATATAGCTACAAAAAAAAACAAAAAAAAAACACACACAATGGAAGGTTTCAGCAGTAGACTAAAAGAAGCAGAGGACCAAATTATTGACTTAGAAGATAGGGCAGAAAAACACACCTAAGCTGAACAGCAATTGGAAAAAAAAAATTAGAAAGCAGGAGGAGAGACTAAGGAAGCTTTGGGACAACATGAAATGAAGTAACATACATATAATAGGGGTGCCAGAAGGACAAGAAGAGGAGGGAGGATTAGAAAACCTATTTGAAGAAATAATGACAGAAAACTTCCCAGAGTTGTGGAAGAAAAAAGTCACACAAGCACAGAGAGTCCCAAATAAGATTAACTCAAAAAGACACACACCAAGACATCTCCTAATTATAATGGCAAACATTAACTAATGACAAAAAGAATCTTAACCTTTTGCACTAGGATGTCGAGTGTGACTCGACACTGTTAGCATTAGAATAAAGGAATCAAGAAAAAAACAAGCGAGAGCAAAGGGTTAAAAGCTGCAAGAGAGAAACAGAGAGAGACCTACAAAGGATGTACAGAGCAGCTCTAGTGTCAAGCCTTGGACAAGTCCCAGCCTGGAGGGCAGAGCTCTCCTAGCATAATTAAGCCTGACCTTGTAATCATCCCTAATTCCTTCCTAAGTAGATAATGGGCTGTGGGAGGTGTAGCAAGTCTTGCCAAAGACTTTGTAACATGTTAATCTACCCTTATTTTAATCAAACTATAAAATAAAGCATCAGCTTGCAAGCTGGGTCTTTTGTGTCTTCGCACAGACATGGGAGATCCACAGAGCCCCAGCTGTATTCTCTTGTCTGTCTTTTTTTAATCCCTCACCACCTCTCCTCAGGTTCACCCTTGGCCATGCTGGGGTGGCACAGATCTCCCATTAGATTACCAAATGATTTCTCAACAGAAACACATCAGGCCAGCAGGGAATTGAATGAAGTATACAATGTGATGAAAAGCAAGGGATGGAATCCAAGAAAACTCTATCCAGCAAGGTTATCAGTCAAAATTGAAGGGGAAATCAAGAGCTTTGTAGACATAAAATTGGCTGAGGGAGTTTATCAGTATCAAGCCAGCTAACACAAGAAATGCTAAAGGGACTGTTGTAAAAAGAAATAAAAAGGGAAGAAGGAACACAGGCATAAAGAATAAAAATGGCTACAAACAAGTACCTATCAACAATATACTTAAAGGTGAATGGACTAAATGCTCCAATCAAAAGACATTGAGTGGTTGAATAGATAAGAAAACATTAACCATATATATGCTATCTATAAGAGACCCATATCAGAACAAGGGACTCACTGGAAGTGAAGGGATGGAAAAATATTTTTCTGGCAAATGGAAATGAAAAACAAAAAACAAAAACAAGCTGGAGTAGCAATACTTATATCTTACAAAACAGACCTCAAAGGCCATAACAAGAGATAAGGAAGGCCACTTCATAATACTAAAGAGATCAATAAAACAAGAGGATATCACTCTGGTAAATATATATGCACCCAATGCAGGAGCACCCAAATACATAAAAAAAATAAAAAAAAATAACTTCTGAAAGATATCAGGGGAGAGATCGACAACAGTAAAGTCATAGTGGGGGACTTTAATACCCCATTGACACCACTGGATAAATCCTCTAACCAAAAAATCAGCAAAGAAATGTCAATCCTAATTAATGCACTGGATGAGAGGGACTTAATCAACATCTTCAGAACACTGCACCACAGAGCTACAGAATATACATTCTTCTTAAATGCACATGGGACATTTCCAAAGATAGACCACATATTGGGACACAGGCAAAGTCTCTTCAAATTCAAGTAGATAGAAATCATATCAAGCATCTTCACAGATGGCAATGGTGTAATATTAGAAATAAACTACAATAAAAACAATCACAAAAATTCAAACACTCGGAGGCTAAATAGCATGTTATTAAACAATGATTGGGTTATCAAAGAGATCGAAGAAGAAGGAACAAAAAAAAATCCTGTAGACAAATGACAATGAAAACATAAAAATCCAAAATCTATGGGACACAGTGAAAGCAGTCCTGAGAGGGAAGTTCATTGCATTACAGGCCTACCTCAAAAGAAAAAAAAAAAAAACAAAAAACTGGTAATAAATTATGTAACTGTACAACTTAAAGAATTAGAAAGAGAGCACTAAGAAAAGCCCAGAGTGAGCAGAAGGAAGGAGATAATAAAGATCAGAGTGGAAATAAATGACATAGAGACAAAAAAATATATATCAATGAAACCAAGAGCTGGTTCTTTGGAAGGATACACAAGATTGAAGAACCTCTATGCAGACTAACCAGAAGCAAAGAGAGAAGACCCAAATAAACAAAATCTGAAATGAAGGAGGTGAAGTAACAACCGACCCCACAGAAATACAAAGGATTGTAAAAAATAATATATATATATATATATATATATATATATATATATATATATATATACTATAAACAACTCTATTCCTACAAACTGGTCACCCTAGAAGAAATGGACATATTTCTAGAAGAATACACCCTTTCAAAACTCATTCAGAAGGAAAAAATCTGAATAGGCCAATAACTAGGGAAGAAATTGAATCACTAATCAAAACACTTCTAGCAAACAAAAGCCTTGGGCCAGATGGCTTCACAGGGGAGTTTTATCAAACATTAAAAGAAGAACTAAAGCCTATTCTCCTCAGACTATTTCAAAAAATTCAAGATGTAGGACCACTTCCAAGTGCTTTCTATGAAGCCAGCATTACCCTACTCCCAAAGAAAGAAAATTACAGGCCAATATCCCTGATTAACTTAGCTGTTAAAATCCCCAACAAAATTCTACCAAATTGGATTTAGCATTACATTAGAAAGATCATGCATCATGACCATGTGGGATTTATTCCCGGGATGCAAGGAAGGTACAATATCCGCAAATAATAAATGTGACATATCATATAAACAAATTGAGAGCTAAAAATCACATAATCATATCAATTGATGCAGAAAGAGCATTTGACAAAATCCAATACCCATTCCTGATAAAAACTCTCAGCAAAGTGAGAATAGAAGGATCATACCTCAACATAATAAAAGCCTTATATGACAAACCTATAGCCAACATCATACTCAATGGGCAAAAATTAACTAATTTCCCCTAGACAGTGATGTTCACTCTCACCACTCCTGTCTAACTCAGTACTGGAAGTGATAGCCATAGTTATCAGACAAGAGGAAGAAATAAAAGGCATCCAAATTATAAAAGAAGTAAAACTGTAATTATTTTCAGATGGCATGATATTGTACATAGAAAACCCTAAAGACTCCATCAAAAATTACTATATTTAAAAAATGAATTCAGAAATATTGCAGGATTAAAAATTAACACCCAGAAGTCTATAGCTTTTTTATACAACAATAATGAACCCACAGAAAGAGAAACAACAAAATCATTTCCATTTACCATTTCACCAAAAAAATTAAGATACCTAGGGATAAATTAACTGAGGAGGTAAAAGACCTGTACTCAGAAAACTTCAGGACATTGAAAAAAGACATAGTGGAAGACATAAACAAATGGAATTATACACCATGTTCATGGTGGAGTCAACATCATTATAATGCCCATACTACCCAAAGCAATCCATAGATTTAATGCAATCCATATTAAAATATCAATGGCATATGTCACAGAAATAGAACAAACTCTCCAAAAATTCATATGGAACAGAAAGTGACCCTGAATAGCCACAGATATCTTGAGAAAGAAGAACAAAGCTGGAGAGATAACAATACCAGACATCAAGCTATATTACAAAGCCACTGTTCTCAAAACTGCCTGGTACTAGCACAAGTACAGACATATAGAGCAATGGAACAAAACAGAGAAACCAGAAATAGACCCAAACCATTACAGTCAATTAATATTTGTCAAAGGAGGCAAGAACATACAATGGAGTCAAGACAGTCTCTTCAATAAATGGTGTTGGGAAAATTGGACAGATACATACAAAGAAGTGACACTAGACCACCAACTTATACCATACACAAGAATAAACTCAAAATGGACTAAGGACTTAAACATAAGACAGGAAACCATAAAGATCTTATGGGAATCCATAGGCAGCAAAATATCAGACATATGTCTTAACACTATCTTTACTGATACAGCTCCTAGGGCAATGGAAACTAAGGAGAAATTAAACAAATTAGACTACATCAAAATAAATATCTTCTGCACAACAAAAGAAACCATCAACAAAACAACAAGAAAGCCCACTGCATGGGAGAACATATTTGCCAATGTCATATCTGATAAGGGCCTGATCTACAAAATTTTATAGGGAACTCGTTCATCTTAACAAAAGGAAGATAAATAATCCAATAAAAAATGGGCAAAGGATTTAAATAGACACTTTTTGAAAGTGGACATACAAAAGGCCAAGAGACATATGAAAACATGTTCAAAGTCACTATTCATCTAAGAGATGCAAATCAAAACAACAATGAGGTCCCATCTCACACCTGTCAGATGGCTATCATCAACAAATTAACGAAGTACAAGTACTGGAGAGGATGTGGAGAAAAAGGAACCCTTGTGCCCTGCTGGTGGGAATGCAGACTGGTGCAGCCACTGTGGAAAAGAGTATGGAGTTTCCTCAAAAAGTTAAAAATGGAACTCCCATTTGACCCAGTAATCCCACTTTTAGGAATATATTCCAAGAAATCAGAAAAACCAATGAGAAAGGGCATATACACCCCTTTTTATAGCAGCACAATTTACAATCTATAATAATAAAAGGGTAATATGCTAATTAGACAGGATGTCCTTCCAGATGTCCTTCTGGACGACTTCCAGACAAAGCCACAGTGGCATGGGCCAAAGCAGAGGTGGCTGCCACTGCTGTGGTGGCTGCCGAGCCCCTTGCATGAATTTTGTGCATCAGGCCTCTAGTAGCTAAGATTTGGAACAGTCTAAGTGCCCATCAGCAGATGTTTGGATTAAAAAACAGTGGTACATCTGTGCAATTGAATCCTATGCTGCTGTGAATAAGAACGAACTCTTACCAATTGCAACATCATGGATGGAGCATACTAAGTGAAATAAGGCAGTCAGTGAAAGATAAGTATCACATGATCTCACTCATTTGAGGGATATAATGAACAACATAAACTGATAAATAAAAATAGATTCAGAAAGAGAAGCATCGAACAGACCGTCAAACTTCAGAGAGAAGGTATGGATGTGTGGCGAGGGTTTAAGAGATCAACCAAAGGACTTGTATGCATGCATATAAGCATATCAATTGACACAGATACTAGAGGGTGAGGGCAGTGGCTGGGGAGAGGTCAATGTGGGAAAAAGAGACATATGTAATACTCTATCTAATACTTATATAATATTAAAAAAAAAGAAAATAGATAGTTTGAAAAATCTATGATACAACTCATTCTATGATGCCTCAACATCAGTGACAATACTAATTGGAATGAATAACCCTTGTCACCTGGGCTTTGGAAGTGTTAAAGTTGAGCAGATCAGCTTGATTTGGCTACCAAAGACAAACCTTGATAAAAGTGATGAGTAATAGTCTTACTAGGCATATGAGGAGGGCATGGAACCCAGTCTGCCACCAGGTGTCTCCTTTGTGGGCCATAGGCAAGAGAATAGGTAATACATCTGATTTTAAGGGAATCTGCTGGAAGATTGTGGTTATGTTTTGAAATGTCTTTACCTTCCTGTCTATTCCTTGTAAGGTGGGTGTACTGGTCCTTGTATAAGGCATTATAAAGCATATCCATGTATGTCCTTATATTGTGTCCTTAGTGTATCTAGAGACACTTTTGATTTATATTTTGGGTTTCTGTGAGGCCAGAGATTCCCAAATATTCTTTTTACCCTAAAGGGGACAATTTTTAGGCAATAGACCAATGGTTTATAATAAACTAGAAGCCCTATGCTCCAAGATTCATGCAAGAATGGGCCTTCCTTCCCTTGGCTGCCAGCACTGCCTTCGCTCTGGTTGGAGCTGCCTTTCCATCTTCTCATGCTGCCCAGAGGCCTGGAGCAGCTGGGGCAGTGCACAACGCCTGCGTCATCACCATGGCAATGTTAATTTGGGTTAATTTGCATATTTACTTTGTTGGGTTAATTTGCATATTTACTCTTGATTGGCTGGTGGGTGTCGTGAAGGTATGGTCAATTTGCATCTTTCTCTTTTATTAGTGTAAATGTAGAGATGGGACCATTGTTCATTGTTGGCCAGAGCATCCAGTGTTAAGATGATTGTTTGAAGTTTGGCCAATATGTTGTTTCATGGATCTTGTCCTTTATTAGGGACATTTGGTCTAAGGGATGAAATATAGCAACATTTCCTGAGCTACATCACATATTAGAGTAATGCCATTTGTGTAGTCCATGAATTCCCACTGTTGTTCAGCCAGTTAACCTCAAGGGACTCCCCAGATAGCCAAAGAGTCTTGAGGAGGTGACTACCTCCATTATTCTGATATCTGGACTGAGGTTAGAGAAAGCTACCTCTTCCTGCAGTGGGAATATACAAAAGCTCCTAGGTTTGGCTCCATCCTGTCTCAGGGAGGCCTCTGTAGCAGTGTCAAGTTTGTAGGGTGCCATTTCCATGACAAAAAACAGAATGGGAAGCTGGATTTGAAGGGTCATAGACTTAGGGTCTGGGAGAACCTCTATTTCCAAGAAAATGTAGTAGGTAGCCAGTAATTTGTTGGCATATAGCAAGAGGCCAAGAGGGGCAGTTTTGTGCATCAGAAGTCTTGGCATTGTGACTAAGGGAAATTTAGGCAAGGCTATAATTATTGTGAGGCATACTCATTTTTTTCTCCGTTTTACATTTAGTTACTTTCTTAAGATTATAAGGGGTACAATATTTAAATGTAGTGGGATTCATAAGTATAATTATAACTTGAGCAACAGTGTTAATGAAGTTCATGTGGTTTAATTGATGAATTTTAGCAAATGTAAAGATTAAGTTAGAACCTGTTTTACAGAACACAACCAATCAGTTCTTTTTTATCTTTTGATATATAAATCTTTTAGCATAAAACTTTAGTGTATAAGCTTTTTTATTTCCAATTTCATAATAATATGAGACATTTAAATAAAAACTAGCTGTATATTTCTTGATAAAAACTCTCAACAAGGTGGGAATAGAAGGATCATACCTCAACATAATAAAAGCTATTGTATGATAAACCCACAGCTAACATCATACTCAATGGGCAAAAACTAAAACCATTTCCCCTAAGAACAGGAACAAGACAGGGATGCCCACTCTCACCACTCCTGTTCGACATAGTACTGGAAGTATTAGCCATTGCAATTAGACAAGAAGAAGAAATGAAAGGCATCCAAATTGGAAAAGAAGAAGTAAAGCTGTCCTTATTTGCAGATGACATGATATTGTACATAAAAAACCCGGAAGACTCCATCAAAAAACTAATAGACTTAATAAATGAATTCGGAAAAGTAGCAGGATACAAAATTAACGCCAAGAAATCTATGGCATTTCTATACACCAATAGTGAACATACAGAAAGAGAGACTAAGAAAGCAATCCCATTTATCATCACACCAAAAACATTAAGATACCTAGGAATAAACTTAACTAAGGAGGTAAAAGACCTATACTCGGAAAACTACAGGACACTGAATAAAGAGATAGAGGAAGACGTAAACAGATGGAAGAACATACCATGTTCATGGATTGGTAGAATCAACATCATTAAAATGTCCATACTACCCAAAGCAATCTATAAATTCAATGCACTCCCCATTAAAATACCAATGGCACATTTCACAGACCTAGAACAAACTCTCCAAAAGTTCATCTGGAATAAAAAAAGACCACGAATAGCCACAGCAATCCTGAGAAAGAAGAATAAAGTAGGTGGGATCTCAATACCAGATTTCAAGCCACATTACAAAGCCACTGTTCTCAAAACAGCCTGGTACTGGCACAAGAACTGACATAAAGATCAATGGAATAGAATAGAGAATCCAGATATCGACCCATCCACTATACTCAATTAATATTTGACAAAGGAGGCATGAACATACAATGGAGTCAAGACAGTCTCTTCAATAAATGGTGTTGGGAAAATTGGACAGATACATGCAAAAATATGAAACTAGACAACCAACTTACACCATACACAAAAAATATACTCAAAATGGATACAGGACTTAAACATAAGACGGGAAACCATAAAAATACTAGAGGAATCCACAGGCAGCAAAATCTCAGACATATGCCTAAAGAACTTCTTCACTGACACTGCCCCTAGGGCAATGGAAGCTAAAGAGAAAATAAACAAATGGGACTACATCAAAATAAAAAGCCTTTTCACAGCAAAAGAAATGATCAACAAAACAACAAGAAAGCCCACTGTATGGGAGAACATATTTGCAAATGTTATCACTGATAAATGTTTAATCTCCAACATCTACAGGCAACTTATACAACTTAATAAAAGGAAGATAAATGATCCAATAAAAAAAATGGGCAACGGACCTAAATAGAATATTTTCGAAAGAAGACAGAAGGAAGGCCAAGAGATACATGAAAACATGCTCAAAGTCACTAATTATCTGAGAGATACAAATCAAAACGACAATGCGGTACCATCTCACACCTGTCTGAATGGCTACCATCAACAAATCAACAAATGACAAGTGTTGGCGAGGATGCAGAGAAAAAGGAACCCTCATGTACTGCTGGTGGGAATGCAGACTGGTGCAGCCACTGTGGAGAACAGTATGGAGTTTCCTCAAAAAACTGAAAATGGAACTCCCATTTGACCCAGTAATCCCAGTCCTAGGAATAAATCCTAAGAAACTAGAAACACCAATCAGAAAGGATATATGCACCCCTATGTTCATAGCAGCACAATTTACAATAGCTATGATTTGGAAACAGCCTAGGTGCCAGTCAGCAGATGACTGGATCAGAAAACTATGGTACATCTACACAATGGAATACTATGCTGCCATAAAAAAGAAGGCATTCTTACCATTTGCAACAACCTGGATGGAACTGGAGAGCATTATGCTAAGTGAAATAAGCCAGTCAATGAAAGAAAAATACCACATGATCTCACTCATTTGTGGATAATAAAGAACATTATAAACTGATGAACAAAAGGATAGATACAGAGGCAGTAAAGCAACAAACAGACTGTCAAATTACAGCGGGAAGGATAGGGAGAGGTGGGGGAGATAAGAGATCAACCGTAGGACTTGTATGCATGCATATAAGCATAACCAATGGACACAAAACACTGGGGGATGAGGGCATGTATGGGAGTGTGGTGGTGGGGGGGGCAATGGTAAGATTTGTACACATATTAAACCAGGGGTCCTCAAAATTTTTAAACAGGGTCCAGTTCACTGTCCCTCAGACCTTTGGAGGGCTGGACTATAGTTTAAAAAAATAAACTATGAACAAATTCCTATGCACACTGCACATATCTTATTTTGAAGTAAAAAAACAAAACGGCAAAAACACCCGCATGTGGCCCGAGGGCCGTAGTTTGAGGACCCCTGTATTAAACCTTTATAAAAAAAAATGGAAAAAAAATAAAAAAATAAAGAACTCCTACCATTTTCAACAGCATGGATAGACCTGAAGAGTATTATGCTAAGCGAAAGAAGCCAGTCAGAGAAAAGTAAATATCACATGATCTCACTCATTTGTGGAATATAATGAACAACGTAAACTGAGGAACAAAAATAGATCCAGAGACATAGAAACATAGAACAGACCGTCAAATCTCAGAGGGAAGGTAGAAGAGGGTCGCGGGGGGAGATGAGGGGAGATTGGGTAGGGTAAGAGATCAACCAAAGGACTTGTCTGCATGTATATAAGCATAACCAATGGACACAGACAGTAGGGAGGTGAGGGAATGTGCTGGGAGTGGCCGGGGAGAGGTCAATGGTAGATAAAGGAGACATCTGTAATACTTTAAACAATAAAGAATTTAATAAAAAACTAAAAAAAAACAACTAGCTGTATATTATAAATTCATATACATGATCTATTTATTGTATGTTTAGTATATTTAATTATATATATTTATTGAATTACCTTTTATTTTCTCCCTTTGTATATAGTGGTTTGTTTTTTAAATCAGTAAGTAATATAGGACTAGCATTTTGATTGCTTGACCTGACATTTACTCAATACATAAGTTTTACAGTCCTCCCCCTTTATTGTTCTTTCATTGGGCTTTTAACCACCAGAAACTGCGATTTTCAGTTGTCTCAAGTTGCTAAGAGGAAAAGGAGGCAGAGGAAGGGACCAGTGCCTCTAAGCAGTAACCTCTCCTGGGGATGCCCTACCACAATGATAACCAGCCCCTTTATTTCCCCATCCTTTTTGTCTCTTAAGCAAAATCTCTTAAACTTGTATCTCTAAGTGGCTATGTACCCCCTCTCTCTTTGAGTGTTACTAGGCAGTTTCCTAGTGTTTCAAGTGGTCCCTGTTATGAGCAGTAGACTTCCTCTTTAGAGTGCCCCAGTCAACTTCAGAGGTGCTGGCTTTACATTGCTGGAAGCTAATTCCAGCAGGTCATAAATGCAAGAAGTTCATCAAAAGATTGGTGGAACTTGGGGCTTCAGCAGGGCTGAAAATCTGCATGTTGGAACAGCCGAAGGCAATTTCCCCAACCTATGTTTTTTTACTGTTTACCAAACCTTACCTTTGATATGTATATCTGCTTTGCTAAAGGGAAAAATGTGTGAATGAAAAGCCCTGGGTGCTGAGTTTTGAGGAGCTTAGTCTAGAACTAAGTTTCTGTCTGGCACCCCAAAATACCTTCCAAATTCATATTTCTGCTCTAGCCTCTTCATTCATTTATGCACAGCCCATTTTCCAGATTTCTGTACCTTTGTAGATGTGGAAAAGATCCCAGCACTTATGGCATCCTAGACAAGGACATCTAGAGAAGAAGATTTGCCAGATCGAAGAAAAGAAGTTCATCACTGGTAAAGGTGGGGTCACCAAAAGTTCAGTGGGGAGATTAACTGTGCATAAAGCCTGCACCAGCTTTGGAAGTCACAAATCCAGACTGGCTGGGAGCGTCTTTTTCTAGCTATACTATAATGGGGAAGAGTTCAGTTTAAAGGCAAAAATATCATTGTAAATTTTTATCTTGTATGCTTAAGGATAAAGAAATTCAAATGTTGAAAGGCACTTTCTTAAATCAAGCTAAAGGAAAAAAGAGTACCATTGTCATCCTTAACTATGTGGGTTCTTGTTCAAATTGCAAAAAGCCTAATTCATATTGGGGATCAAAAATCTGTAATACCTAAGGCCCCCCCTGATCCACTGCTTGTAGTGTGGAGAGACTCCACAGCTAGAGAGGGTGGAGCTATTAATACTCTCACAGGGAGACTCTCTAATGCTTTATTTAAAAAACTAGAGGCCCAGTGCATAAAATTCATGCATCGGCGGGGAGTGTCCCCCAGCCCAGCTTGCACCCTCTCCAATCTGGAACACCGCGATGGATATCCCACCGGTGAGATCGGGCCTAAACGGGCAGTCGGACATCCCTCTCACAATACAGGACTGCTGCCTCCCAACTGCTCGCCTGTCTGCCTTCCTGATTGCCCCTAACTGCTTCTGCCTGCAAGCCTGATCACCCTCTAACCACTCCCCTGCCAGCCTGTTTGCCCCCAATTTCCCTCCTTTGCTGGCCTGGTCACCCCTAACTGCCTTCCGCTGCAGGGTTGATCGCCCCCAACTGCCCTCCCTTGCAGGCCTGGTCCCTCTCAACTGCCTTCCCTTACAGGCCTGGTGCCTCCCAACTGCTCTCCCCTGCTGGCCATCTTGTGGTGGCCATCTTGTGTCCACATGGAGGCAGGATCTTTGACCACATGGGGGCAGCCATCTTGTGTGTTGGAGTGTGGTCAATCTGCATATTACTCTTTTATTAGATAGGATAGAGGCCTGGTGCAGGGGTGGGAGCCAGCTGGTTTTCCCTGAAGGGTGTCCCGGATCAGGGTGGGGGTTCCCTTGAGGTGTGGGGCAGCCTGAGTGAGGGACCTGTGGTGGTTTGCAGGCCAGCCACGTCCCCTGGTGACCCAAGCGGAGGCCCCAGTATCTGGAATTTATTTACCTTCTACAATTGAATCTTTGTAGCCTGGAGCGGAGCCAAGCCTCCTGCTTGCTCTGCGTCAGCAGCCATTTCTGTTGGAATTTATGTATCTTTCATAATTGAAACTTTGTAGCCTGGAGTGAAGGCCTGAGCCGGCCAGGGCTGCAGAAGCTTGGCTTCCTCCATCGCCTGGGGCAACCCTACCCTCCTGCTTTTCCAGCTCCATGGCTGCCACCATTTCTGTTGGAATTTATTTACCTTCTATAATTGAAAGTTTGTACCCTTGAGTGGAGGCCTGGGCCCACCAGTGTGTGTGGAAAGCTTGGCTTCCTCCATTGCCAGGGAAACCCAAGCCTCCCCCCTCCTCTCTGTGGCCACAGCCATCTTGGTTGGGTTAATTTGCATACTCACTCTAATTGGCTGGTGGGCGTGGCTGGTGGGTGTAGCGGAGTGGTGGTTAATTTGCATATTACTCTTTTATTAGATATGATTTCCATAGGATGCCTTGGGACAGGCATATTCTAGCAAAAAAAGAACTTTAAAGGCCAATCAATGCTAAGGAGAGCAGAATAGGAAAAGATTCAGGAAATTAAGTCTTGTTTGTATGTTATATGATTATTGTTTTATCTGTCATTTTTATTTGGTTTAATGTATTTATTGTTAGTCTAGAAAGCATGCCTTTAATTTAATAAAAAAGGAAATCTTGGCGGCCGGGTCAGTAGCTAAATTTCCCCAAAGAAAGCAGGATGTTGGAGTGGAGAGACACGTGGTAATCCTGTAAAATGGACACCCAATCCCGAGAGTACTATTTGAAAAATCTCATTTCTGCCATGTATTTTCCTGATTTGTCATTTAAAAATTTAGCAGAATTTAGGAATGCATCTGGGATTTCTATACTTGTGAATAGAGAAAGCTAGCATAAAATAAAAGAGCACTCCATCTAATTTTTGACAGATTTGGGGCTAAATTAATCTCTTTATAAATGCTATAGAATGAACCCAACACTGTTTTTTCCTCAAAAAGATGGCTGAGATGATTCAAGGAAAAATTGCAGGCAGGCTCTAAGCAACAAGAATGGTGTTTCCACAATAAAGGGTAGTTTTTGAATAATAATGGACCACATTCCAAAGTTAACATTAAGGCTACTAGAAAGTCAGTAAATTATTTCTGTTTAAGAATTTGCCAAAGAAAATGCCTTGGATAATAATAATTTACTATAGGATCTCAAAATTGTTGAAACATAGATAAATAGACCAGGCTTGCTTCCAAAGCTGTTGGCAACTTAAAACATTGGAGTTTGTTAAATTAAATAATAAAACTTATTAAATGCCTAGGTATTTTGAAATAACATAATACTGAAATGTTAATCTGAGTTTTCCTCATAAAAAATCTAGAGGATAATTTTTAAAAAATATATATTTTATTGCTTTTTTTTTTTTTTTACAGAGAGGAAAAGAGATGGATAGAGTTAGAAACCTTGATGAGAGAGAAACATCGATCAGCTGCCTCCTGCACACCTCCTCCTGGGAATGTGGCCACAACCACGGTACATGCCCTTGACCGGAATTGACCCTGGGATCTTTCAGTCCGAAGGCCTGTGCTCTGTCCACTGAGTCAAACTGGTTAGGGGTATAAATTTGAATCTATTAATTAAATGTCTTATATTTTTGAAATATATTCTTAAAAATATAAAATTATTACTAATCTGAAAAATGCTAAGTGTTTAACTTGCCACCAAAAATTTAAGGCTTCTAAGAATTTAAAGTTCAAATTAAATTGGGAGAAATTATATAGTTGTAATAACAAAATACATAGGTATAAAAATTTATTTTTGAAAAAATAATTGATGTATTTTCTCTAAAAAAATTAGTAACTCAAAATATATTATAGTCCATGTGGTACAATTTCAACCTAGGTCTAATTAAAGAAAGAAGATTCATTCTTTGGTCTTGACCAAATTTTTTTAATATAAAAACCAGTTTTAATTTAATTGATATCTTTTAGAATAATTATAAAAAGTATATAATATAATATTTTGGAGATTATATATATATGTATATATGTATATGTATATATATAATATATAATGATCTTTCCAAGTTAAATTTCAAGACTTTAATCAGGAGATAATTTTGGAGCATTCCAAGGGCCCTGGAGTGGTTCAAGAATTTATTCTCTCCACTTAAAAGAAATAATTTTGAATTAGGCTGATCTAATATACTTGAAATCACATGGAAAGCTTTATCAAATAAAAATTAATAACTATATTTTATTTATATACATATATTTTAAATGTTATGGGGGCTTGGGCCTCTAAGGGAGGGCAAGACAAAGTAGCTAAATATTTCTTAAGATTCAGCAATGGAATTTTAAAGACAAAAGCCCCAGGCAACCTTCTTTTAGATAGACTGGGGGGATGGGGCAGCATCTGTACTTGATAGGTCAAATGTCTAAGTTTGCTTTATCAATAAAGATGGCTACCTTAATTACTTAATAAATTAGCTTTTTAAAATATAATCAAGGTCTCATATAATTTCAGTTAAATGAGAAGCCAAAATGCTAAGCAATTGATTTTAGTAAAAAAAGTTACTGAGACCTCACATAACCCCTCTATATATGCAAATGAACCAAAGGGAATGCTGTTTAAAAGTAAATTTTAAGCTTAATAAAAAGGAGAAATTTTAAAATCTCTTCCCCTAATATTTACAGGGTAAACTAAAGATTATTATTCAAGCATTAAATCTGATCATTAATAGTAACCGTAAGTAGGAAGAGAGTCACTTAAAACATAGGCATGACTGCATCAGCCAGCATCCAGGAAGTAACTATGTTTGTTGCTTGGTGTAAAAGAAATAAAAACGTTTTTAAAAGAAACTTTCTATGTGTGGCCTAGAAATTACTCTAGAAGGAAATAAAGAAAGGTTTCCTTCAAATGTCTGGAAAACTGTAATTAAAAGTTAATATAGTAGACCTAAAGAAGAAAAGTAAGTAATTTGTGTTTTTGCCTCCCTAAACAAAGCTTATGTGGGTATACTCAAAGACTGATAGCAGAAATTCAATTAGTGTCATTTATTGTCCACAGCCAATGACAAGTAAAGTTAGAAAATAAGCCTTATTTCAGACTAATTTAATTTGGAAAATTGAAATAAGTGAATATTCAGGGGAACTTAGTTGTACTAGGAAGGAACCTGTTCCTGGAGCATTTACTAATTTTTTACTGATGGTTAATCTCGTTGTGGGGCTGTTTGACATGCAATGAATCCAGAGCAGTCATATTTCTATGCAAAAAATTGAACTAGGGACTGTCAGGGCTGCATTGCAAAATTTCCAAAAGCCTCTTGATATTATTTAAAACAATAAAAAGGGGGTAGTGGAGTAATCTCCTTTAAGTAAATTATATCAAGCCTTAATTACTTAAATTTGTTCACTTATAATGCTCATGGCAAGGCACACATGGTCAGAACAAGCCAAAGGAAAATGGTTTGGAAAAATAAAAAGATACTGACTCTAGTTTATAGAAAGGATCCCTTTATTAACCTTTGGTTAAGAATACACTTGTAGGAGAAAGGGAAAATGGCGACGGAATAGAGTCGGGTTTGGAGTCTGTTCCTGGGGCGGAGAGTCGGAGCAGCAGAGGCTCGCAGAGGGAGTGTATGTGGGCAAGCCAAGGGACAGCTAAACTCCAGGAGAAGGCGGGGGAGTGCTGGGCAGTGTTCCTCTGACCGCGCAGCACCCACAGGGGCTGGGTCCCCTCCTGGAGCTGCGGGCTCGCCGGCGCCTCGCCATCTTGCAAGGAAAGGAGGATTTTAGGGGAAACCTGACTTTCCGCGACAACTGCAAACACTGAACTGCTGGGAGCACCAGACCACCGGTCCCCTATCAGCGCAAACATTTGGATTCAAAGAAACTCTTCACTGCACCACGGAAAGGTCAGATTTTGTCTGAAATAAGCTGCGGTTTCTGATCCCCGCGGTGGGTGAGGGAGGCGCTGGGTGAGGGAAGCGCGGCAGCCGCAGGACCGGCAGGAGCCGGGAGGTCTGTGCCTAGAAAAATCAGCGGCAGTTGGAACTGCCGTGATCCGTGAATGAGGAGGGGGGTCTTCTGAGCTGCTAACAGAAGTGACCTCTTGAAAGCAACTCATTTTAATCTGACGAGGAGGGTCAGACTAAGAATTTTCAAAGGAGCGCAGGCTCCTTAGTCTGGGGCACAGACCCACGGTCCGCACACCTGGGCTCTTTCCGACTCTGATTGCTAAGCCCAATACAGAGGTAAACCCAGGTGGAAACCCTGAAAGACTGCAGGGGGAAGGTGTTTTTTCGGAACCTGGGGCCAGAGCTGCTTGTGACCATCAGAGAGGCGGCTCTGAGGCGCACATCTCCACAAACCGGTAGTGAGTGCCATAGAAGGGGAAAAAAAGAAAAAGAAAAAAGAGCTAGAGAGGCCCGGAAGTCAATTCAGAAACACTGCCACCCAGGGGCTGAAACGCTAATTGTCTCTGGTGTAATCAAAAATAAATACGAGAAATTAAGATAGGGCTGGCTTAAAAAGCAGGACTGGCTTCCAACACTGAGGAGCCCTGGAATGAAGCTGAACTGAAATACCGCCCAGACTGGGAAAAAGGCGTAACAAACAGAATAATAGAGGAAGTGAATGACAGCCGCTACTGCACATTTTAGTCTTCCTATTTTTTAATTTTCAATTCTTTTTTCAATTTTTTAAATTTTTTATTCTCATATTTTTTTATTTTCATTTTTTGCATCTTTTACTTAAGAAACTAATATTTTTTTCTTTTTCCTCACTTGATTTTCACCTTTTTAATTATTACATTTTTATTTTCAATCAGCACTATTATTACTATTATTTTACTCTTTTTTTTTTTTTTTTTTTTTTTTTAATGTCATTTGATTTTCTCTTTCTTTTATTTTTGGATTAGTGTCCTACATTCGATTTGCATCTTTCCCTTACAATCGCTTTACCCTATCTCAAAGCTAACATTATGCCATCACTCTCCTAACCTTTCCCCTTTTGGTCCCAGTTTATCTTAACCCTTTCTGGCTTTAGATTTTCCCTACTTTTTCAGTTTACTCCCTGCTAAAACTTCACCCTACTTATATATCTAATTCCCAACCCCCTGCTCCAAATCCATACAAACCTCTCTCTACGCTACCTTTAAAAAATTATTTTTCTCTCGGGCCTTTTGTTGTTGTTTGCTTGAATGTTGATTAGATTGAATTTTTATGCTTTTTTATGAGATTGTTTAGATTATTCTTTTTGTTGGTTTGGTTGGTTCTTTTGTTTGCTTTGTTTTTGTTTGTTTTTAACTTTTGTTTTCCCTTGCCTCACTTGATATTAGCTGCTGTTGCAGTTTGTATTAATCTCCAGGCTCGTGTTGCTGGAATTTGCTGGGAATAGTGGTTGATCTAGTGGAGTTTACTCCCCATATATATAGTTTGTTCCCCTTTTCTCTCTTAGTATCATTCTTGTCTCTCTTACTTTTTTTTTTTCTTTTCTTTTTCTTTTCTGTTATTTCTTTTCTTTCTTTCTGCTCTTTTCCCAAGTACAGATTCACACTCTTTGTTGTTGTTTTTTTCTTCGTTGTTGTTCTTTCTTTTTACTCTCCCTCTTCCACTCCTATTCCCTAATTTGTCTTTCTCTGGTGGTTACCTTTATTGGAGGTTATTAATATCGTGAATACAATTCTGTTCAGTGCCTTGTCTGTTGTGCCTGGTTGTGTTGTATTTTATACCTTTAAATCAACGCCAGAGAGAGAAATCTATATAACCAGACATCCGGAGAAGAGAGACCATGGGGAGACAAAGAAACAGCCCCCACAGGAAAGAGAAACAGGCATCACCAGAAAAGGAAGTAAACGATTTAGAGGCAAACAACCTATCAGAGAAAGAATTCAGAGAAATGGTCATAAAGTGGCTGAAAAGGATGGAAGACAAATTCGACAATATGAGTAAGAACCAAGAAGAAATGAAGAAGAACCAAGAAGAAATGAAAAGTGACATCGCTGCAGTAAAGAACTCAATAGAAAGCATCAAGAGTAGACTAGATGAAGCAGAGGACCGCATAAGTGAGCTAGAAGACAAGATGGAAAAAAATACCCAATTACAACAGCTTCTAGAAACAAAAATTAGAAAGATTGAGGAGAGCGTAAGGGAACTTCGGGACAATACAAAACAAAACAACATCAGGATAATAGGGGTGCCAGAAGGAAAGGAAACTGAGCAAGGAATAGAAAACCTGTTTGAAGAAATAATAACAGAAAACTTCCCTGATATAGGGAAGAAAAAACCCACACAAATCCAAGAAGCTCACAGAGTTCCAAGCAAAATGAACCCCAAAAGACCGACGCCAAGGCACATTATAGTTAAGTTGGCAAACACCAACGACAAAGTAAGAATCTTACAAGCGGCCAGAGAGAGACAGACAGTTACATACAAAGGAACCCCCATCAGACTAGCAACTGATTTCTCAACAGAAACTCATCAGGCCAGAAGGGAATGGAATGAAATATACCAAGTCATGCAAAGGAAGGGTCTAAATCCAAGAATACTGTACCCAGCAAGGCTATCAATCAAAATTGAAGGTGAAATCAGGAGCTTCAGAGACAAAAAAGGACTAAGGGAGTTTATCACCACCAAACCAGCACTGAAAGAAATGCTAAAGGGTCTGCTGTAAAAAAAAAGAAAGAAATAGGAAGCAAAGAAGGTACACAGGGGTATAGAATAAAAATGGCGTCAAATAAGTACCTATCAATAATAACTTTAAATATAAATGGATTGAATGCCCCAATCAAAAGACACAGGGTAACAGACTGGATAAGAAAACAAAACCCAGATATCTGCTGTCTACAGGAAACCCACCTCAAAAAAAAGGATGCATACAGACTGAGAGTAAAGGGATGGAAAAAGGTTTTCCAGGCAAATGGAAATGAAAAAAAAGCTGGGGTTGCAATACTTATATCTGACAAATTAGATCTCAAAGTGAAGGACATAACAAGAGATAATGAAGGCCACTTCATAATACTAAAGGGAGAAATCCAACAAGAAGAAATAACTCTGGTAAACATATATGCACCCAATACAGGAGCACCAAGATACATTAAAAAACTCCTGGAAGATATCAAAGGAGAGATTGACAGTAATACAATCATAGTAGGAGACTTCAATACCCCACTATCACCATTGGACAAATCCTCTAAACAAAAAATCAGCAAAGAAACATCAATCCTAAATGACTCACTAGAACAGATGGAATTAATCGACATCTTCAGAACATTTCACCCCAAAGCCACAGAATATACATTCTTCTCCAGTGCACATGGGTCATTTTCAAAGATAGACCATATGTTAGGACATAGGCAAAGTCTCTCCAAATTCAAGAAGATAGAAATCATATCAAGTATCTTCTCAGATCACAGTGGCATAAAACTGGAAATCAACTACAATAAAAACAACCCAAAGAAATCAAACACTTGGAGACTAAACAGCATGTTATTAAACCATGACTGGGTTACCAAAGACATCAAGGAAGAAATAAAAAACATCATGGCAACAAACGACAATGAAAACACAACAATCCAAAATCTATGGGACACAATGAAAGCAGTCCTGAGAGGGAAGTTCATAGCTCTACAAGCCTACTTCAAAAAACAAGAAACAATGGTAATAAATTACCTAACCCAACAACTCAAAGAGTTAGAGAGAGAGCAACAAGATAAGCCCAGTGTAAGCAGAAGGAAAGAAATAATAAAGATCAGAGCGGAGATAAACGACATAGAGACCAAAGAAACAATACAAAAGATCAACAAAACCAAGAGCTGGTTCTTTGAAAGGATAAACAAGATTGATGGACCTCTAGCCAGGCTCACCAAGAAGCAAAGAGAGAGGACCCAAATAAACAAAATCAGAAATGAAAGAGGTGAAATAACAACAGACCCCGACGAAATACAAAGGATTGTTACAAAATACTACGAACAACTCTATTCCAACAAACTGGACAACCTAGAGGAAATCGACATATTCCTAGAAAAATACAACCTTCCAAAACTCAATCAGGAAGATTCTAAACAGCTCAACATGCCAGTAACTATGGAAGAAATTGAAGCAGTCATCAAAAAGCTTCCGGCAAACAAAAGCCCGGGGCCAGATGGCTTCACAGGAGAGTTTTATCAAACTTTCAAGGAAGAACTAAAACCTATCCTCCTCAGACTATTCCAAAAAATTCAAGAGGAAGGAACACTTCCAAGCTCCTTCTATGAAGCCAGCATCACCCTAATACCAAAACCAGATAAAGACAACTCAATGAAAGAGAATTACAGGCCAATATCCCTCATGAACATTGATGCCAAAATCCTCAACAAAATTCTAGCAAATCGGCTCCAGCAGTACATCAGAAAGATCATACACCATGACCAAGTAGGATTTATTCCAGGAATGCAAGGATGGTACAATATCCGCAAATCAATAAACGTGATACATCACATAAACAAATTGAGAGATAAAAATCACATAGTCATATCAATAGATGCAGAAAAAGCATTTGACAAAATCCAACACCCTTTCTTGATAAAAACTCTCAACAAGGTGGGAATAGAAGGCTCATACCTCAACATAATAAAAGCTATTTATGATAAACCCACAGCAAACATCATACTCAATGGGCAAAAACTAAAACCATTTCCCCTAAGAACAGGAACAAGACAGGGATGCCCACTCTCACCACTTCTATTTGACATAGTACTGGAAGTATTAGCTATCGCAATTAGGCAAGAAGAAGAAATAAGAGGCATCCAAATTGGAAAAGAAGAAGTGAAGCTGTCCTTATTTGCAGATGACATGATATTGTACATAAAAAACCCAAAAGATTCCATCAAAAAACTAATAGACTTAATAAATGAATTCGGCAATGTAGCGGGATACAAAATTAACGCCAAGAAATCTATGGCTTTTCTATACACCAATAATGAACTTACAGAAAGAGAGACTAAAAAAGCAATCCCATTTACCATCGCACCAAAAAAATTAAGATACCTAGGAATAAACTTAACTAAGGAGGTAAAAGACCTATACGCAGAAAACTACAGGACACTGAAAAAAGAGATAGAGGAAGACGTAAACAGATGGAAGAACATACCATGTTCCTGGATTGGTAGAATCAACATCATTAAAATGTCCATACTACCCAAAGCAATCTACAGATTCAATGCACTCCCCATCAAAATACCAACAGCATATTTCACAGACCTAGAAAGAACTCTCCAAAAATTCATCTGGAATAAAAAAAGACCCCGACTAGCCTCAGCAATTCTCAGAAAGAAGAATAAAGTAGGTGGGATCTCAATACCCGATTTCAAGCTGTATTACAAAGCCACTGTTCTCAAAACAGCCTGGTACTGGCACAAGAACAGACATATTGATCAATGGAACAGAATAGAGAACCCAGATATCGACCCAAACCACTATGCTCAATTAATATTTGACAAAGGAGGCATGAACATACAATGGAGTCAAGACAGTCTCTTCAATAAATGGTGTTGGGAAAACTGGACAGATACATGCAAAAAAATGAAACTAGATCACCAACTTACACCATACACAAAAATAAACTCAAAATGGATACAGGACTTAAACATAAGACGGGAAACCATAAAAATACTAGAGGAATCCACAGGCAACAAAATCTCAGACATATGCCACAAGAACTTCTTCACTGACACTGCCCCTAGGGCAATGGAAGCTAAAGAGAAAATTAACAAATGGGACTACATCAAAATAAAAAGCTTTTTTACAGCAAAAGAAACCATCAACAAAACAACAAGAAAGCCCACTGCATGGGAAAACATATTTGCAAATGCTATCACTGATAAAGGTTTAATCTCCAACATCTACAGGCAGCTTATGCAACTCAATAAGAGGAAGATAAATGATCCAATAAAAAAATGGGCAACAGACCTAAACAGAATATTTTCAAAAGAAGACAGAAGGAAGGCCAAGAGACACATGAAAACATGTTCAAAGTCACTTATTATCCGAGAGATGCAAATCAAAACAACAATGAGGTACCATCTCACACCTGTCAGAATGGCTAGCATCAACAAATCAACAAACAACAAGTGTTGGCGAGGATGCGGAGAAAAAGGAACCCTCGTGCACTGCTGGTGGGAATGCAGACTGGTGCAGCCACTGTGGAGAACAGTATGGAGTTTCCTCAAAAAACTGAAAATGGAACTCCCATTTGACCCAGTAATCCCACTCCTGGGAATATATCCGAAGAAACTAGAAAAACCAATCAGAAAGGATATATGCACCCCTATGTTCATAGCAGCACAATTTACAATAGCTAAGATTTGGAAACAGCCTAGGTGCCCGTCAGCAGATGAGTGGATCGGAAAGCTGTGGTACATCTACACAATGGAATACTATGCTGCCATAAAAAAGAAGGAATTCTCATCATTTGCAGCAACCTGGATGGAATTGGAGAACATTATGCTAAGTGAAATAAGCCAGTCAATGAAAGAAAAATACCACATGATCTCACTCATTTAGGGATAGTAAAGAACATTATAAAGTGGTGAACAAAAAGATAGATACAGAGACAGTAAAGCATCAAACAGACTTTCAAAGTACAGGGGGAAAGTTTGGGAAAGGTGGGGGAGTTATGAAATCAAACGAAGGACTTGTATGCATGCATATAAGCATAAACAATGGACACAAAACTCTGGGGGGGGGAGGGCATGTGTGGGTGTGGGGTGGGGGGGGTAATAGTAAGATATGTACACATATAATACCTCAATAAAAATATTAAAAAAAAAAAAAAAAAAAAAAAAAAAAAAAAAAAAAAAAAAAAAAAAAAGAATACACTTGTATATTTCCAGAAAACTCCTCCAAGCCCATGTGGATTCCTACAACAATGGATCCAAGAGATAAACTAATCAGACTACTCCAGCCACAGATATCAGTGACCCCAACACGCTAACAAGATATAGGAGAAACAGTCCAGAGATGGAGGATGGTGAAGACACCTTGCCATGCTAGCAGTCAGCAGCTGTGCATCACTGCAGGTTGCCCTGGACAAAGCCAAAGAAGGTTGGACCTGTATTGCCATTGCTCACCGTTCTGTCCACCATCCAGAACTGGAATATCATTGCTATCATGTCACAAGAGACAGTGATTGGGAAGAGAACTCAAAGTGTTGGCCAGAAAGGAGCTTACTGAAGACTGATTCCTTTGATGCCTGGCAGCAATTTAGAAGGAAATTATAGAACTCTATCCTTTCCATTGAATTTAAAAACCTTGAAAGGACCCGAGCTCTGCAAATGACAGACATTCTTGCTAAATTTATTAAATCAAAGAAGGAGGCTAATTCCAGCAGGTCATAAATGCAAGAAGTTCATCCAAAGGTTGAAGGAACTTGGGGCTTCAGCAGGGCTGAAAATCTGCATGTTATTACCTGCTGCTGGAACAGCCAAAGGCAATTCCCCCAACCTGATGGTCCTTTACGGTTTACCAGACTTTACCTTTGATATGTACTAGGTGTACCAGTTAATAATGTGGATTTTTTTTCAATAGATGGAGTTACACATATGTTGATATATATGCAATTTGATATGTATGATATTTTTTTTATTGAAAACAAGCTTCAAAACTTCATATGTCAAATTTTCTGAAGGTGTTAACATTATAGATATTTTTATGCTTAAATATGTGAAATTCCATGCCAAAAAAGAGCATTTTCAGGAAGTTTTGATTCATTACTTTAATTTGAAGAAAAGTGCTGCTGAATACTTCGGGAAGCTTATGGTGAACATGATCCATCTCATGACACCTGTGAATGCTGGTTTAAATGCTTTAAAAGTGATGATTTTGATGTGAAAGATAAATAACTCCAGGCCAACCAAAAACAATTGAAGAACAATTACAAGAATTATTGGGTGAAGATGTGTGTCAAACTCAAAAACAACTTGCAGAAAGATTAAAGGTTGCTCAGCAAACAATTTCTGGTCATTTACAAGCAATGGCAAATATTTTAAAGGAAGGAAAATGGGTTCCACATCAACTGAACGAAAGACAAATGGAAAACTGAAAAGTAATTAGTAAAATGTTGCTTCAACTGCATGAAAGAAAGTCTTCTTTGTATCGAATTGTGACTGGCAATGAAAAGTGGATTTATATTGAGAATCCCAAATGCACAAAATCATGGGTTGATCCAGGTCAACCATCAACATGGACTGCAAGGCCAAAATGCTTCAGAAAGAAATCAATGCTCTGCTTTTGGTGGGATCAGGAAGGTGTGGTGTATTATGAGCTTCTTAAACCAAGTGAAACTGTTAATACTGATTGCTACCTACAACAAATAATCAATTTGAACCATGCTTTGATTGTGAAATGACCAGAATGTTTCAGAAGACAAAATAATTATACTTCATGATTTCACACCATCACACACTTCAAAACCAGTTAAAGACATGTTAAAAGATCTTTCCTGGGTAATATTAACCCACCCCCTGTATTCACCAGACCTTGCTCCTTCAGATTACTATTGTTCTGAACAATGGCACACGCACTTTCTGAGCAGCACTTCAAAACATACAAAGAAGTGGAAAATTGAGTCTCTGAATGGTTTGCCTCAAAACAAAAAAAGTTCTATTGGGATGGTATCCACAAATTACCTGAAAGATCGGGGAAATGTGTAGCTAGTGATGAACTTTACTTTGAATAAAGCACTTTTGATGTTTCTCTTGAAATTATCGTGTTCTCTTTGATTACAAAATCTGCTATTATTAACCAGTACACCTAGTATATCTGCTTTGCTAGAGGGCAAAATGTGTGAATAAAAAGCCCTGGGTGCGGAGATTAGAGGAGCTTAGTAACTAGAACTAAGTTTCCGTCTGGCACCCCAAAATGCCTTCTAAATTCATGTTTCTTCTCTAGCCTCTTCATTCATTTATTCACAGCCCCTTTTCCAGATTCCTGAACCCTAATAGATGTGGAAAAAGCCCGGAACTACATCCAGAAGATCAAAAGTAGACTCAACTTTCCTTTTAAATATATATTTCTATTGATTTTTTTAAAGATAGAGGAAGGGAGAGGGATAGAAACATCGATGAGAGAGAAACATCATCAATTAGCTGCCTATCTCCCTACTGGGGATCAAATGAATAACCCAGGCATGTGCCCTGACTGAAAATTGAACTAGTGGCCTCTTGGTTCACAAGTTGATGCTAACCAGTGAGCCACATTGGCAGGACTTAAGTTTGCCTTTAAAATTTTATAAGATAATTTAATTTTAAGAAGGACACTGTTGTCATATCAATAAGTAACAAGACATAAAAGTGCCCAAGGGCATTGACCTGGAGACTTACAATCTCAATAAGCTAAGAAACCTCCTCAGGTATCTTAGGGACACATCAATGTGACCCTTTCCTTTTTCAAGTCTCCATGGATGCGATCTGAGATATCCCATGGTGTTGGGAGATGAAGGCGTCTGCAGCAAAGGATGCGGCAGAGCAGGGACTGCTAGCTAGGAGCATTGCCATTTCTGGTTGACTCTTCGAAGGAAGGGACACTCCTGGCACCAGTGGGGAGGTAGTAGAGCTTTTCTTTCACAAGCGTCACTCAAAGAGAAACTGAGTGTGGCAGGCAGGGTCAGCCAGCTGACTAGTACCCACCTACCCAATCTCTTTTCTGTGCTCTCTGTGACTCTGCAGATTCTTAACCAAGACACAGCTGGCAGGGGTTCTTTCCTAATTAGTCTAAGGAAAGAACCAAATCAGGTGGGTCAAAGTTCAGGTACTGAAATGATAGCCAATCTATCCAGAGGTTCTGTCTCTCGGGGAAAGGACAACTTTTTGCTCTCTTTCCAGGATCACAGTTAGGAAACGGATCGGATCCTGGGGTGTTCTCCTGGGGCTGGGACAAAATCTGCGCTTTAGCATGGGGAGTCTTGCCAGCACTGGGAAGGAAGAGGCAACACAAAGTACTGCACAGGAACACCAGCAGGAGGGACAATGAGGCCCTCCTAAATGACGGGGCCCAATTGGGATACCCAATGAGAAATCATGAACAGTGCAAGGGCACCTCAGTGGAATTTTCCATCTCTGATACATTTCACCCCACCCTCCTCGCAGTTGTAAAGCAAGGAGTGATTACATTACTTAAAAATGGGTTATTATTATTTTTAAAATATTTATTGTGGAAAGTATTACATCTGTTCACCTTCTTCCCCCATTGACCTTATTTTTTTATGATCGACTAGGTGTGGACACCATAACACTATGGAGAGTCATATGAAAGTGAAAGAAATGTATTATACTCACATCGCCTAGAAGACAGAGGTGCAGCATGCCACACAGGGGGCCATATGAGAGGTGGGCCCAGGATAACACAGCCTGTTTATGGGAAAATGAAGGCATTGGGAAAATAAGAATGGTTCAAATTTGCAGTATAGGTACCTACCTAAATCAAGGCAGGAACTCAAATATATGTCTTTGATTTGACTAGTAATAAATATCTAATTCTGGCAAAACACAGAGAGAACACAAGTGAAGAAGAGTTAAACTGTGAGAAAACTAAATAAATATAGCCTTGCTAAAAGGTTATGCAAGTCTTTAAAAGTCAAAGCGTTTTAAATAAATATCAATCATTATAAAGAGATTAATTTCAATTTCAATTGAAATCCAGGCAGAGTATATTGATAGAAAGTTTATTTGGTTTACCTTTGGATCAGACAAAACATAAATTCCCATTTGCAAATCAACGGTTTTTTTTCCCCACTAGTTTTTAAAATTGTATTTTTCTAGGAATTTGACTATCACATACATTTAATAATCCCTAGAAGGATTTTGTGGTAAGATATGAAAATCTACATGTTTAAGCAAATATTCTGATATACATTGTAATAATTATCATAAATTAAATTTAAGGCAATATAAAAGGTGAAACTGTGTGGTTGTACATGGAAGTAAACAACAAATACTTTTAATGTTTGCTGGGGGAAAAACATATTTTCTTTAATGGTGTACGGTTACTATATTTTCTTCAAGTAATTTTTTGTACAATTTTAACTTTACTGAGAAATTTTATTATGCTATGAACTTTTCCCTGTTAGTTCTTTATCTTTCTGTCTTTGCCTTCAATCTATAGAAATAAAAATGACCTTTAATTGATTTTATCACTATTGTTAGAGTCCACTGGCCAAACACTGTGTGAAGTATCACTGGAGCTGTGTTCTACATCTTTTTTGTGTGTGTGCGAGGTTTGCTAAATGCTATGAGCAATGATGTATTTCACATAAGTGTCTGAAGCCTGTTGATAGTTACCTTTAAGATTGACATGCTGTACATAAGGTTTTTTAGCATTTGCCTCCCAGCAACACTGCTCTGTGTTTAGGGATTAGCCAACTTTCTAATGAGTTCATTTTGAATATGTTGTATAACAAATCTGATATAAACAATACTACAGCTTGAAATCTAATGCTATCTTGTCAAGAGATCTGTACACATGTGTTTCTTTCTCTTCTAACTCATGATGGAATAAGCATTGTTTTTCTATGTTTTTGTTTAGGTTTCTCTGAAAAAATTAATCTGGTTGACTATGCAAACAATTGTCAAGAGCCTGCAAAATCCACATGATAAAATCCATCCTTTGGAGTCAAACCTGATTCTTCCACTTAAATATTGGGAACAGAGTTTCACAGTTGTCAGAGATTATACACTTTGCATTTGTGTATTAAGCATCTACTCGTATTATAATTGTCATGTAGTTTAACACTTTCCTTTGAGTAAAATTTCAGTTTTTCTATTTCTGTTAAGAATTCCCAATTCTAATATAAAAAAAAAATAAGAAAGGGTGATTTTTATCCTTATTTGCTTAAAGGAAATAATATTAATATTCACATTTCTATAAAAAATAAGTCATTCATAAATGTAACTCTCTATACTTGTGGAATTAATATAATGTAATGTACTATAAGGTACAACAAAGGTTTTTTAAAAAATATTTTTATTGATTTCAGAGAGGAAGGGAGAGAAAGAGAGAGAGAGAGAGAGAGAGAGAGAGAGAGAGAGAGAGAGAGAGAGAGAAACGTCAATGATGAGAGAAAATCATTGATTGGCTGCCTCGTGCATGCCCCCTACTGGGGGGGATCCAGTCCACAACTTGGGCATGTGGCCTTGGCCGGAATCGAACCTGGGACCCTTTAGTCCACAGGCTGATGCTCTATCCACTGAGCCAAATTGGCTGGGGCAAAAGGTTTTTTGTTTTTGTTTTTTTGTTTTTTTTTTAAACAGAGAGACCTGAATGATAAACTAATTACATGTGTAACTTAGGACAATTTATTTAGCTATTTAAAAGTGTTTGAAACTTACCTATAAAATGGGGGAAATACCTATCTTGTGGAAATTTTATAAATATTAAATGAGATAAAATATGTAAAGCAATTAGCAAAGTCCCAGGCTTTATATCAGTATTCAATTAATGAAAGTGTTATTAGGTTTTAGGGTTATATTAACTTTATAAATTTTATGTTTAACTCCTATGAGTAATGGTTATTTTAATGTATTTTCCACATATAAACTAGGGCGTATTTCAGATTTCTAAGTCAAAATATTAGCAGAATATTAAAATTTGATTTAATAATAAGCAAGGCAGAAAAGACATTAAATCTATTTCCTATGCAAATTAAAACAATAAAATATTAGGGGAAAATAGGCAAAAGAATGTATAGGAGCAGAATGAAATGAATTACTACAAAATGTAAATTATCCATACTTGTGTTTGCTTAATTGCAATACATACAAGAAAGAATTTTAATCTTCCAGAAGCTTAAACTTACAAAGGACAATGTTAGACCTTCAGATTCAGAAAATAAAATTACTGGCTCTATCTTTAAATTATAAATAGCCCTAACCGGTTTGGCTCAGTGGGTAGAGCGTCAGCCTGCGGACTGAAAGTTCCCAGGTTCCATTCCAGTCAAGAGCATGTACCTTGGTTTCGGGCACATCCCCAGTAGGAGGTGTGCAGGAGGCAGCTGATCGATGTTTCTCTCTCATCGATGTCTCTAACTCTCTATCCCTCTTCATTCCTCTCTGTAAAAAATCAATAAAATATATTTAAAAAATTATAAATAAATTGGGTTCATTATATTAAAGTGATTAATATGATTAGTACATTAGCAAAAGTTTAACTTAGATTATTTCATTATATAATTGATATCAAATGAATACATAATTTACAGATCTTTGCTCTTTTCTCTGCATATAAAATTAGAGTAGATAATGATTATTCCTCCTTTTTTCTCAATATACATATTATAATAGTTATTTTTAAGAATATTGCATAATGCCCATAATACTTACAGTTAGAATTTTCTGACATGTTCCAGATAAATACAACTAGATAAAATATTCAGAAGATATTGATGTGGTGAGCAAGAAAAATATTGCTAGTGTGGCTGATAAGTAAACAATTATATTCTTAGTATTGATCATAGAGGACTTTCAATATGATCCATGTTTCACAGGGTTATAACTTATTTATATTCTGAATTGCTACATAGAATGGAGATTTTGCAAATGATTCCATAGTTTGTAATCTCAAAAAACTATTACCTGCAATAATGTCAACATTATAATTTTAAAATAAGAAATAAAAATAAATGAAAAGCAAGATATTCAAATTAAAAAAAAGTATCTTACTTAAACTTAGGCCTTTTTCTCTATAACTAGATATTCAGCAACACAGAATCTTCCTTTCTCAGTAAATGTCATATTGCAAACATTTTGCTAACCTATTTATTTATTTTTAAAATTAATTTCAGAGAGGAAGGGAGAGGGAGAGAGAAATAGAAACATCAATGAGAGAGAATCATTGATCTGCTGTTTCCTGTACGCCCCCTACTGGGGATGGAGCCCACAACATGGGCATGTGTCCTTGACATGAATCAAACTTGGATGTTACAATCTGACACAGAAAGGCTGACACTCTATCCACTGAGCCAAACCAGCTAGGGCAACATTTTTGTTTTTAATGGCCTAATCAAAGTCTGTGGATCCATGTGGTTAACACCACCTATGTAGTCAACATTCTGCAGTGTTGTTTAAATTTTATTTTTAAAAAATCTTTACTAACTTCTTACAATTACCTTCATGGTTTTTTGGTAGATTTCAATGTACCCTAAGTGACATATTCTAACTATGGTTTTTTAATTGCAAAGAAAGCTGAGGAATATTTTTTAATGATTTATAGGTTTTTAGTTGTCCTACTCATTTGGTCTGATTCCAGTAATATGAAATAGTCATCTTCACTTGTGAACATATTGAAAAGATGGGATGTGGGGATGTCAGATCCTTAATATAATGTGTTGTTTTCTTTTATTTTGCAAAAAGTATTTTGTTCATCACTTTGTCTTCATCGCTAGTATTTTTATGTGTGATGAGCATTTATCATACAGGGAGTTATAAAATATCCAGCTCTGTGCTCAACAGAAAAGAACTGAATTTTTCTTTCCTATAAATTTGTTATTAGAAAAAGCAAGTAGGCTGATCAGTTCAAACTTCAACACCCATTTTAAAGTGAAGCTGAGACATATGAAGAAAACACTGTAGAAAATACATAGAAAGCAAGCAAAATTAAAACTATGTACACAAGAAGTTAACTCAAAATGGATATTAGACTAAATCACAAAGGCTAAACATAAAAACAAATTGGAAGAAAAAATAGGACAACCATGTTATAACCTTGAGATTGCATACAAATTTTAGATAGAACACATAGAAAAAATGGTAAATTTGACTCCAATTAAGTAAAAAACTAAAAGAAAATAGGAAATATACACATACACATAAACAAGTGCACACACATGCACACATCTACTTATATATCTGACATGGGACTGAGAGCCAGAATATGTGAAGAACATTTATAATTTTATAATAAGAAAACCCAAATTTCAAAATTGGTAAAAGATTTGAACAATCAATTTACCGAAAATGATATACTAATTGTCAACAAGCACATAAATAGCTTTTCACATCATTAGTCTTCAGGAAAATAAAAATTAAGAAGACACAGAAATAGAGCAACATACTCCCCACTATGCCTAAAAATTTCAAACTGTTAATATCAAATATTAGTGACAATGTGGAGAAACTGAAATCCTCAGATGGTTTGGTAACTTTTTGCAAAGATTAATATACACTTAACATGAGAGCCAGGAATTCCACTCCAAAGTATATCTCAAGAAAAATGAAAACATGTCCACACAGTCTAGCACACAATACTCACAGTAGGTTTATTCATAATAACCCCAAACTGAAACAACTAAATAGTCATCAACATTAAATGTATAAATGAATTGTGGCATAGACTTAGAAATATGAATGAATAAACAGCTGATACACAAGAAACACACGGAATTATAAATGGGACCATAGATGCCATCTTAATAAGAAAAAGATGGCCAAAACCAGTTTGGCTCAGTGGATAGAGCGTCGATCTGTGGACTGAAAGGTCCCGGGTTCGATTCAGGTCAAGGGTACGTACATTGGTTGTGGGCACGTCCCCGGTGGGGGGTGTGCAGTAGTAGGCAGCTGGTCGATGTTTCTCTCTCATCGATGTTTCTAGCTCTCTGTCCCTCTCCTTTCCTCTCTGTAAAAAATCAATAAAATATATTTAAAAAAAGAAAAAGAAAAAAGAAAAATATGCCAGACCCCAAATAATACATCTGTATGATTCCATTTATATGAAATTTTAGAGAAAAAAAATTACTCTACAGTAACAAAATGTAGATCAGTGTTTACCTGGGGTTGGGATCATTAAAGAATAGACAAAAATATTTAGACATATTAAAGTATTGTATACCTTGATTAAGATAGTGCTTATCTGTATACTAGGGGCCCAGTGCACAAATTTGTGCACCTTGAAAGGAACTTTGGGCCGCGAGGCTGCGGTAGGCACAGGGGTGGGTCTCTACCCATTCTCCACGCGCCTGCCCGGCTCCTCCCACTGCGGCCCCCAGTCCCCTGTCTTCTGACAGCCCTGCTCCTCCCACCCCTCCCACACACTGACAGTGTAGAGCGATTGGGGCCAGCACCAGCAGTGGGTGCAAGCAGGGGTGGCACCGTCAGCGGGTGTGAGTGGTGGCTGCTGCCTAGATCGCCCCTTAGGAGCAGGGGGAGGTGGAGAAGCCCTCAGGGGAGATCAGGGCCAGCAGCCGCCACTCACTCCCACTGATGGTGCCAAGTGATCAGGACCACCACTGGGCACTGGCAGCAGGTGCAAGCAATGGCTCTGGCTCTGGCTGCAGGTGCAAGTGGGGCTGGCGCCGGCAGCAGGTGCGAACACTGGATGGGACCGCAGCATGTGGGAGCAAATAATTTTTAGTAACCACCAGAGGCTTGCCCCAATGATAGAAACTGGCACTCTGCCTTGGTCTGGCACCCCGCTCACCTGCTCCACCATCCTGCTGAGGCCAACACCTGCCATATTCTGCACATGCCCCCTGGTGGTCAGCGCATATCCTAGCAACCGGTTGTTCAGTTGTTCCCGTTGTTCCACCGTTCAGTCTATTTGAACATTAGCCTTTTATTATATAGGATATAAAAGCCAAGCGACCAGAAGGGTGGAACGACCAGAACGACTGGAACTACTGGTTGCTAGGACATGCACTGCAGCAGCCAAACAGCCCAATCGGGGCCCCAATCAACCCCCCCCCAACTGCCTGTGGCCCCTCCTCATGGCCAGCCTGGACGCCCCCCCCCACTGATCAGGGGTGGGGCCAGCTTGCAAACTGCCCATAGCCCTTCCCCCAGCTGGCCCACCACGATGGGGCCCAATCAGGGCTGGGCCAGCCAGACCCCACCCATGCACAAATTCATGCACCAGGCCTCTAGTATGGTTATATATAGTTATCAAAATTCACCAAATATTACATAAAAGGACTGCACTATATTTTATATATGAATTATACTTTAATAGATATTTAAAATAAATATGCAACTGCATAATTATTAATTACATGTTAATATTTTTATTGATACAGTTTATCATAGGTAAAATTTGTGATGAAACATGGAATTGCTATATAATATATTGACTAATTACTGAACATGAGCTGGGTGTATATTTCATCATATTCAATATTTATTGAACATATATTGAATACCAGAAACTGTATATTTTAATATTTGGAATGAAATTTTACTGTTTTTCATTAGTATAATAATTTTTCCATGTTATAATTTATTCTATAATACTATCAAGCCTCAGTCAGACATTGCATCTCCAATTATTAGATTTCCTATGAAAAAATGTGATCCATATTGTACCATTTTTTCATGATGCAGTTCAAAGAAACATTGGAGAGCAATTAAAAGTCCAAAGTTTTTGTCATATTAATTTGCTCCTTCTGAATTTTCTGAATATTATTACAAAGTGATGTAATTTAATTCATTAAAAAAAATTCACCATTTGGTTATAAGCAAATTTAAGATGACATCATTCTACCTTGCCATGAAAATCAAGAAACTTATAGCCATGGAATGAAATATTTGAGTACTAAAATAGATTTCAACACATAGAGCATTTCCCAAAACACTAGCAGCTATTTTTTCCTTTTATTGAAAAAGTGAATTAGGGCATCATATATTGTTAAATGTAATTATGAAAAAGCTACACTGTTCCCAGATCTGAACTTTACCATGATATTAGAATAACATTTATATTTCTGTTTAATTTTTGAATTTATAAAATGAGGATAATCATATCTATTTGTACCTTTAAATGCTTTGAGGATTAGAAAAAATTATAAATGTGAAAATGTGATGACTTTTGCATGTGACATATGAAATCTGCATATGAAAAAGTACTTTGGATTTTATTGGGTAAGAAAAACAAAAAAATTCATATTTTTAATTTTACAAATCCCGGAATCACAAGCCTCTTTATGATACTAATAAGATTACCTAGTTCTAAGTTTTATTTTTTTTCTTTATTGATTAAGGTATTACATATGTGTCCTTATCTCCCCATTGACCCCTCCACTCTCCCACTCATGCCCTCACTCCCCTGTTGTCTGAGTCAATTGGTTAGGCTTATATGCATGCATACAAGTCCTTTGGTTGATCTTTCCCCCTTACCCCCACCCTCCCCAAATTCACTCTGAGGTTTGACGGTCTGATCAATGCTTCTCTGTCTCTGGACCTATTTTTGTTCATCAGTTTATGTTGTTCATTATATTCCACAAATGAGTGAGATCATGTGATATTTATCTTTCTCTGACTGGCTTATTTTGCTTAGCATAATGCTCTCCAGTTCCATCTGTGCTGTTGCAAATGGTAAGAATTTCTTATTTTTAATGTAGCGTAGTATTCCATTGTGTAGATGTACGCCAGTTTTTTAATCAACTCATCAGCTGATGGGCATTTAGGCTGTTTCCAAATCTTAGCTATTGTAAATTGTGTTGTTATGAACATAGGGGTGCATATATCTTTTCTAATTGGTGTTTCTGTTTTCTTGGGATATATTCCTAGAAGTGGGATCACTGGGTCAAATGGGAGTTCCATTTTTAGTTTTTTGAGGAAACACCATACTGTTCTCCACAGTGGCTGCACAAGTCTGCATTCCCACCAACAGTGCAAGAGGGTTCCTTTTTATCTGCATCCTCGCCAGCACTTGTCCTTAGTTGATTTGTTGATGATAGCCATTCTGACAAGTGTGAGATGGTACCTCATTGTCATTTTGATTTGCATCTCTGGGATGATTAGTGACTTTGAGCATGTTTTCATATGTGTCTTGGCCTTCCTATGTCCTCTTTCAAAAAGTATCTATTTAGTTCCATTGCTCATTTATTAATTGGGTTGTTTATCTGCCCACTTTTCTCAAAAGTGCCTGGTTCTGGCATAAGAACATACACATAGACTAATGGAATAGAATAGAGAACCTAGCAATTGACCCAAACCATTATGCTCAATTAATATTTGACAAAGGAGGCAAGAACATACAATGGATTCAAGACAGTCTCTTCAATAAATGATGTTGAGAAAATTGGACAGATACATGCAAAAAAGTGAAACCAGAGCACCAACTTACACCACACACAAAAATAAACTCAAAATGGATAAAGGACTTAAACATAAGATGGGAAATTATAAAAATATTAGAGGAATCCACAGGCAGACATATGTCGAAGCAATATCTTCGCTAATACAGCTCCTAGGACAATGGAAACTAAGGTGAAAATAAATAAATGGGACTACATCAAAATAAAAAAGCTTCTGTACAGCAATAGAAACCATCAACAAAACAACAAGAAAGCCCACTGCATGGGAGAACATATTTGTCGATGTTATCACCAATAAGAGTTTTAATCTCCAACATTTACAGGGAACTCATACAACTTAACTAAATTTTAAAATTAGTCCTTAAGTTAGGAGCATGAAATTTAAAGACACATTTCTTAATGTTTTGTATATAATTATTGAGTCATGAATGTATACTTAAGGCAGGCTAAGTGCTTATGTGTGTATTAGAACTTTGTAGCCAATCCTATATAATAAAGAGGTAATATGCAAATTGACCCTCATGCCATCACAAGATGGCCATCATCACAAGATGGCTGTCCCCACGTCATCACAAGATGGCCGCCCCATGTCATCACAAGATGGCTGCCCCATGTCATAACAAGATGGGCACCCCCAAGTCATCATAAGATGGCTGTCAGGGGAGGGCAGTTGGGGGCAACCAGGCCTGCAGGGGAGGGCAGTTGGGGGTGATCGGGCTGGCAGGGGAGTAGTTCGGTGTCAATCAGCCTGGCAGGAGAGCAGTTAGGGGGCTATCAGGCCATCAGGGGAGCCATTAGGGGCAATCAGGCTGGCAGGCAGGTGAGTGGTTATGAGCCAGCAGTCCCAGATTGTGAGAGGGATGTTGGACTGCTGGATTGGGCCTAAACCGGCAGTCAGACATCCCTCGAGAGGTCCCAGATTGGAGAGGGTGCATGCTGGGCTGAGGGACACTCCCCCGCCCCCCAGTGCACGAATTTCATGCACCGGGCCTCT
This sequence comes from Eptesicus fuscus, assembly GCF_027574615.1. NCBI lineage: Eukaryota > Metazoa > Chordata > Mammalia > Chiroptera > Vespertilionidae > Eptesicus > Eptesicus fuscus. Next base: position 84,770,613 of record NC_072475.1, on the reverse strand, counting down.
AGTATATTTGTCTACTATTTGAAATTGAAAAATGGTATATTGAGATGTAAGTCTTCATGTATTAAGTGGTTTTAGTTTTTAAAATCTAGCACATAACAAAGACAAACTTGAATTGATCATCATGAAATGGAGATCAAAGAAAAGAGTGAATCATTACTTGGTGGGTTAATTTATAGGTATATAGTTAGCAAATACTCTATGCTTAGCATAGTGTGTTCCAGATCATTAATACACCCATGACTAAATAGTCAAAAATGACTGCTCTCCTGAATTTTATATTTTAATGAAGGGAAGAATAGATCAAACAAACAAACAAATAAACATACATGGTGTAATTTATTTTACCTAATTCCCTAATAAGAGAGACCACCAAAGATAACAGTAATTGTAATTCCTGAGAGAGTTTTCAAAATGAACAAGATAATACCAAGGAACACCAATTCCTAATGTAAAAACCACAGGAACTTATAGAAGTTATACACACTCTGAATCAAAGAAGCTAAGTGTGAAGGTGAGAGTCAGGAAGGCTGGTTCTCAATATGACCTATATCTGCTGCATTGCTCAGTATGCCAAGCTAATTCTCTGAGTGTCAATCTGACCCTTAATTAAACAAACCAAACCACTTAAAATGCAGGCCCTACCAATACAAGTCTTATTTCCAGAAAGCTCATTTGTATCACATCACATCCATGTTCAGTTATATTTGTTGTTAGGAAAAATCAAATTGATCAAAAGATTGCTTTAGAGAAGGATATAAAATTGATTCCATTTATACTTTCCCTTTTTGCTTTCACATACCAAATATGTACAGCTCTACTTTCTGGGTTTCTGGTATATGCTGTTTTTTTTTTTTGTCATATATATATTTTCAAATATATATATATATATATATTTCTTATTGATTTCAGAGAGGAAAGAAGAGGGAGAGAGAGACAGAAACATCAATGATGAGAGAGAACCACCGATCTGCTGCCTCCTGCACGCTCCCCACTGGGGACCGAGCCCACAACCCAGGCATGTGCCCCTTGACCAGAATCAAACCCGGGACCCTTCAGTCCGCAGACCAACACTCTATCCACCAAGCCAAACAGGTGCTGTTTTTTTCCATAAAATCTTATGACTAAGCTAAAAATAATTGAAATATGTCATATTACCATTTAAAAATTTATAATCAATGTATATAATATTTCCAACATGTGAATCTTCTCAAAGAGCTATTCTTCCTATCTTATTCTTTCTTGATTCTTTTACTTAGTACATCTAGTAATTTTTTATTGCATGCCAGACATTTGTGTATATTTCTTACTCTGTACTCTGACAGGCAGCTACAGTAGAAAGACATTCCCCTCAGTTCATTTAGGTGCAAAGATTATTTGAGTCAAGATGCCAAACTTTGTAAAGCTTAACTACCTCGATTAATCTTTGGTTGTAGATTTAGGGGTTCCAACAGATACCCTGTAAATATTACTAGGGCCCTTTCTTCACTTGTCATTTTCTTTCATACTATACGAATAGGAAAAACATGACTCAGATTCTCTGTCACATTCTTTTTGTTTTATTAGTCTTCATCATGAACAGCTTAGGAATTACAAATTTTTGTAAAGAGAATTGGTACACAGAATTGGGCTTAATTGTCTGTAACTCCTGTTTTCTAGACTCTTGATCCTGCAAGTCCCATCTGCCTCTAAGCCCAGCTTTTGGCTTCTTGCTTGTGAAATAATAAGAAATATATATTAATCTCTGCTCCTCTCTCCTGGTAGTATTTGACCTCTGACCCAGGTTCCTGATCCTGAGCTCCTAAACTCTCCACTGTTTGATGCAGAGCTCCAAAATTCCTTTGAATTTCCAGAATGATAAGAGTATTTTTGTTCTAATGAGGCAACTCATGGTTGGGGCTGGTCATGAAAAGATCAAGCCATGATTAAAAGCTTGCATCTTTCAGCTCCACTGCCTATTTTCTAAAGAGGGATGCGGGCTGGAAAATAAATTAACAATAGATGATGCCTATATTAGAAAGCCTCCATCAATATCACACATATCACAAGCCTCCTGTGCCAGGAGGATAACACATCTCAACCCTTTTAAACATTTAATAGGGGACAGAGCTCCTGTGTTTGGAACCATTCTAGAACTTGACCTATGTATATCTCCAGCTGACTGTTCATCTGAACCCTCTATTATATCCTTTATAGTACATTGGCAACAGGAAGTAAACTGGTTTTCCAGGGTTCTGTGAGTCACTAGCAAATGACAGAACCTGAAGAGGGGGTTGTGGGATTTGTAACCCAGTTGGACAGAATTTGAGGATAACCTAGTGATCTATTACTTGTAAATGGTATCTGAAACCAGGAGGCAGTCTTGTAGGAATGAGCCTTTAACAACTGGAGTCTACATTAACTTGGTTAATGTCACAATTTTATTGAATTGTAGGACACCCAGCTGTGTCAGAGAACTGGTCAGTGTGGAATGAAAACCACACATCTGGTGTCAGAAATGAAGTATGTCAGTGCTACATTGCACTTTAGAGTTAGCAAATTACCCAAGGAGGATACTTGCATGTGCAATGTTTTGGCTCAATTTTATGAACTCTTCTTTCTTCCAAGATCATGATCCTTCAAATTCTGACTGTCACAGAAGTTGCCTTCAGATGACTTCTAAAATATATTTTTTTCTATTTTATACAGTTCTGGTATTCCTCAGTGGGTAAATAGTTTTGGTATGAGCTATCCCAGAAGAAATGAAAGTGGAAGTATAAAGTGTTTATGAGTTAAAGACACAGCCAAGAAGCCATTCTACCAGAAGAAATGGGGATAGCAAATTACTCATAAAATGCCTAAAATCGCTAATATTATACACTATAATAGGGAGATATCTGACAGGAAAGGTGTAGGAAGAAATGTATAATTAACTTTTCTACCCAAAAGGTTTTACTTTCATTTTTAATGTCAGTTCATATGAACAAGAATATTAACACAGGGCAAAGGAAAAAAATGTTTTCAATTTTCTATACACTATAACCCTGTTAAACATTTGAAAAAGTGTCACACTATCATAAATTAGAATTTCAGCTGCTTTCTTCCTGTGAACATAATTAGAAGACTTGAGCGAACTAGGATAGCTCAGAATGGTAGAAATGATCTGAAAAGAGAAAAGAATTAACTCAGCAATGTCATTCTCTTTATTTTAGCTAGCATTACTGCATAGAACTCACCCTTTCATTCATAATTCAACTTTCTGCACTCTAGACCAGCTCCATGCTAATTTGTTCTAACAAATTAGCATGATTATACTCAGACTTATGTTACTCCTAATTGTTTCATTGCAGCATACAATATTTACCCCATAAATGTAGGCTTCATATTGACAAGGTAAAAAAATTATTTTCTATGGCTAATAGAACTTTTTGAGTTATAGACCCATTGTAAGTATTAATCCACCATAAAAACAGATAATTTTCAGAAACTTGCAGGGAATATTTATAATTACCAGAAAAAATGACCTTCACATATTCCAGGCAAGCCATCTCAAAGCCATGCTAAGTAATTAAAACAATATGCCTTACAGTGTCAGCATAACCTAAGTATTTTTTAACCAGCAAAACTTTTTCTCAAGACATTTATTTCTTTTTTAAAACTGTAAATTAAGTGACATTACCATGTACCATGACAAGCAGTTCACATTGTCTTGTTTTAATGGGTTTTATTTTATACATTGCTTTTTGAACAACAATAAAAACAACAAAAACACACCTTGCTTTTTAAAAAGTGGATACTTAAAATTAAGGTATGTGTTTTTTTGTTTGTTTGTTTTGTTTTGTTTTGTTTTTTGTTTTGTTTTTTTGCTTTTTTAAGATGTGTCATTGTTATTGGAATGTTCAAGGAGATTATAACTGTATGGGATTTCAGGGGTGCAAAATAACATATCACATTGAATATCATCAACAAATGACTAATGGGAAATAATTCCACAAATGCCTGTTTTTATTTCTTGTATGAACATAATCTTTAGTTAAATTACTTAAATTTCAAAATTGTATAATATGCTCTCACCTCATTTATGTTTCTACATATTTTCAAACAGCATAGTATAACACACACAATCATAAGTTTGCAACATTCATTTACTTACATAGATTTCCATTTCTACTAGTATATCTAAATTTTGATGAAATGTAACTTATTCACCTAAACTGAAAATGATGAAATGTAGTTATAAGGAATTAAATATTAAATTAATAGTATGATGCATATGATGTTTATGTGTCATAAGACTATATACAGTTTGTATATCAATTATCTCAAAATGTATTTATAGATTAAAAAAAAATCCCAGTCCAAGTCCCTGCAGAATTTTATAAAAATTTAAAAACTTATTGTAGACTAGGGGCCCAGTGTATGAATTGATGCACCTTGAAAGGAACTCTGGGCCACGAGGCTGTGATAGGCACAGGGGCAGGCCATCGCCCATGCCCTCAGCCAGCCCCTCCCACCATGGCCCCCTGTCCTCTGTCTCCCAGCAGCCCCGTTCCTACCGTCACTGCTCACACCTGCTGACGGCGCTGGCCCCACTTGTACCTGCTGATGGCATGGAGCAAGTGGGGCCAGTTCTGTCAGCAGGTGCAAGCAGCGGCTGCTGCCTTGATCACCCACAGAAGCAGGGTGTGGTGGAGAAGCCCTCAGGGGCAATCAGGGCTGTCACCTGCTGATAATGTTGAGTGATCGGTGCTGGTGCCAGGAACTGGCAGTGGGTGCGAGCAGGGTCGGCACCAGCAGCAGTTGCAAGCGCCAGGCGGTACCACGGCACAAGGGAGCAAAGAATTTTCAGTAACCACCAGAGGCTTGCCCCGATGACAGCGACCAGCACCTCACCTTGGTCTGGCACCCCCGCTCACCTGCTCTACCATCCCACTGCGGCCAATGCCCACCATATTTCGCACATGTCCCCCTGGTGATCAGCACACCTCATAGCAACTGGTTCATCGGCTGTTCGGTTGTTCCAGTTGTTCCACCGTTCGGTCTATTAGCATATTAGCCTTTTATTATATAGGATTTTTTTCTGGAAATCCAAAGAATCTGCATTAGCCAAACTAGTTTGAGAAATAATACAATTGGACAACTTAACACTGCCTAATCTTAAGACTAAGTATAAAGCCACAGTAATCACTATATTATGAAATTGGCATAACGGTAGAGATATAAATAATGGGACAGAATATAGAGCCAGAAAATATAACCGAAGATATATAAACAATTTACTTGTTACAAACCTTCAAATCAACTTAATTGGAGAAATTATAATATTTCCAACAAATGATGTTAGAATGATTTGACATCTATTTATTAAATAAGAATTTTGGTAAATACTGGATATCATATATAAAAGTTGGCTTAAAATGGACCACAGATTTAAGTATAAAAGTTCAAACTATTAAACTTCTGCAAGTAATTTTTCAGGTTGGGTTTGGCAAATAATTCTTAGATATGATACAGACAATATGATCCGTACAAGAATAATTTGGACTTTCTCAAGATTAAGCCTTCTGCTCTTTAAAAGATACTGCAAAATTATGGAAAGTTAAACCACAAAATAACAAAAAAAATATTCATAATCTGCTGTGATGTAATGACATCTGATAAAGAACTGGAATAAAGAATCTAATTAATCTTGTATTTATAAATTTTTTTAAGACAATAGCTTTGACCAGATAATTTACCTAACATGTATGGGTGGCAACTATTTACATAAGTCCCTGTCCAACATATTACTCATTAGGGAAAGAAATATGAATTAATATCATGATGAAATACCATAGCACATTGATTGGAATGGATCATTTTAAGTATAAAATCCATATCAAGTATTGGTAAGAAGATGGTGTACCTGAAATTTTCATATTTTGCTGGTAGGAATATAAAATGGTAAAATCATTATGGGAAAAATGTTGGTAACTTCTTGAAATGTTAAAATATACCTAACATGTGACATAGCCATTTTCACTCCTGCATATTTTAACAAGAGAAATTAAATTTTATATTTTTAAAAATAATTGTGTATGAATGTTCATAGTAGCTTTTTTTTTTGGTAAGAGTTGAAACTAGAAATGACCAAAATGTCCAGCAGCTGGTGAATAAACTGTGGTATCCATACAATAGAACACTACTCAATTTTTAAAAATGAATATTTGATGTATTATACTACATAAACACATTTCAAAGTAATTATGTTGAATGAAAAAAGAAAGACAAAACAAATAATTTATATTTGTAAAAAATTAGAAAACTAAAATTAATCTGCTGTGATAGTATTCTGAGATAAATTATTCCTCGTTAATTGAAGATCTGACCCCCTAACTTCCAATGTAACAATATTTGGAAATAGGTCATTTAAAGATACAATTAGATTATATGAAATCTTAAGAGTTGGCCTAATCCAATATGACCTGTGTCCTTATAAGAAGAGAGAGTGACATCAGGAATGTTCATGCACAGAGAAAATGATATGTGAGGACATGACAAAAGGTGGTCAACTGCAAGCCGTGGCTGGAGATAGGTTTCCAGAAGAAGAGATTGGCTGGCGCCTTAATCTTGGACTGCCTATCTGAAAAAGTGTAAGAAATAATTTTCTGTTGTTTAAGCTACGCAGTCTGGTATGTATTTTTATGATTGCCTTAACAAACTACTACAGATGGTAAATAACAGCATTATTTCTAATAAACCAGACCATTTTCAGCTAAATGGTAAATATAATGTGTTTCCTTTCTATTATCCCATATAATAAAACCCTAACCCTAATATGCAAATCAACTGAACTGAGGAATGACCTGCGGAATGACCAGTTGCTATGATGCTCACTGACCACCAGGGGGGCAGACGCTCAACACAGGAGCTGCCCCATTAAGAGGGAGGCGACCTGCTGTGGCGATGGGAGGGAGGGGGCGCTGGCTAGCAGGTGGCGCCAACCCGCTAGCCAAGGTGGGTGCCAGTGGGGCTTCCCAGATCTCCCCACCTGCTGGTCACCCCACAGATGGCCCTGATCACTGGCCAGGCCTAGGGACCCTACTCTATATATTGGGAACAGTCTCTTAGATTCAAAAATTAAAACCTGGCAAGGCTACTCTAACACTGTAAAAACAGGATGGTGCAGCGATGATGTGCATGGACTCTGGCTTGCACATTTTGTGGTCAGCCCCAATTCTGACACTTATAACTGTGGGACAAAGCCAATTACTAAACTTCTCTATGCTTCAGTTTTTCCACCCATAAGATGGGGAAAATTGTACTACTGCCTCAGAAGGACCATGTTATGTACTACTTTTTATAATCAGGGCAAAAATAAAAATGTAGCTGCCCATACAACAGCAAGATGCCTTTCACCTGTATGAAAATTATGGTCACTGGTGCATGCAGCATCCCAGATTACAAGAGGGATGTCCGACTGCTGATTTAGGCCTGATATCCCTCCAAGGGGTCCCAGATTGCAAGAGGGCATGGCCTGGCAAGGGACTCCCCCCATGCATGAATTTTGTGCACTGGGCCTCTAGTAGAAAATTATACAATGAGAAAGATTAAATGGCTGCTACATGTAATGACATGGATAAATGTTACAAATATAATGTTTTGTGAAATAGACCAGACAAAAAGCATACCACTGTAGAATTCCATTTATTTAATTCAAAAAGAGGCAAATTAATTCATTCTTTTGAAGTAAAGTTATTGGATACTTTAGGAAAGGGTAAAGCCACTTAGATGAGATCAATTAAGCTATAAGTGGACCTTCTGAGTCCTGGCAAAGTACCGTCTCTTCAACTGGGTGTCCTTATAAGACAGAAAAACAAAGAAACAGCAATGCCCAGCTTTCTGCCAGCCATTGAGTTCAGATTTAGAATGGGGTCCGTCAGTGTTTTTGGTGCCCAATTTTATTAAATGAGACCTTTTACGCAAGCATAACATACATACTAAGAGAATACAAATTAAAACAGTTCAGTTGTAATATGTTTTCCAAAGCAAATACATCTGACATTAAAGATCTGAAGAAGCCTCTGTACCAAGCTTTCCAAACCTGGGAATCTATCTACAGGAAGAAATATTTTCGAGAAAGGGAAGTTCTGAACATTTCCTGCTGGAAGATGCCCTCTTTTCCCACTTGCTGATGAGATTACAGACTGTTGAGAGCCTTTCATTATTTAGGAAAAACAAACAAACAAACAAACAAACAAACAGAAAACACAGAACAAGAAAACATGCCAGGCTAGAAAATGCATATTTAGTTATGTAGTGGGTGGTAAAAGTACACTATATTCATAAGCAAGTGTTTTTGCTACGATTTTGTTACTCATGGGCTTATTATGTTTTAAGTAATGTCAATGCACCCATAACTATAAAAACTGCCCTGTGTCCTTTAATTATTGACCCTGGCCCCTCAATAAATGTCTGAGGATTGCTTTTTCCACTGGAGCAGAAAGGTTTCTTCCCAGACTTGCAATCGCTCTGCCTTTGCAGGCGCATTGAGGAGCTGCAGTCATTGAGCATTCTCAAGGGACACTTCTCAAAGAATTAGAACACAACGTTTAGCTAATACTCTCTACTGCTTCTCCCTAGTGGGATTCTACAAGTTAGGTTTCTGTGGCGTTATTATTTTTAAATGCAACGCTACAAAAATGTACATATCCAACTACAACTAAACAGAGGCATGTACAAACATAGAATATTAAATAGCAAGGGTTTTAACAAAATTTTTTGCAAAAGTAAAATTCAAATGTATGTGTGATCCAAATTATGTAAGTGTGTGTATGTGTGTATAAAGAGGAGAGAGGGAGAGAAAGAGAGAAAGGGAGGATTGAGAAGTTGATCGATTAAATGGCTTTGTGTGGTGGTAGAATCATAGTTTCTTATTTGCTGCTTTTCATTTTTCTGTACTTTTAAAAGTCATGTAATTGTCATGTGTTACTATTTTTCTATAATAGTTAAAATTATAAACTTACTTAATAAAAAGTAACTAAATCTCTGCCTACGGATCTCTCTGTATGTACCATTCCTAGGGTGCCAGGTACAAAGCAAAGTGCTACACATATTGCAGCTTCACATGTTCTTTAAATTTCATTCTACCATCAACTTATACCTATTTAGCAGTCTGAGAAGTGTACTTAAGATGTATTAGATAACATTAATTTACTTTTCCTGACCTCTTAGAAAAATATCTCATAGAAATAGCATGGAAAAGGAATGCACATGCAACCTCTCATATATAAGGGTTGGCAAATGTAGGTTTACAGTTTTAATACAAATAAATAATACAATAATTAATAAATAATAATAAAAAAACTCTCTCTCCTTTTTAGAGTCTTGCTTACCCACTACTATACACCTACTTCTGTCCATCCCTGCAAAAAAAAGTGGTTTATAAAAAAAAAAAAAAAAGTATGTTTTTGAACTATATATTTAGAGGGTAGGCTTCAATTTTAGTTATTTAATCAAAACAAAATAGAACCAGAGACATTGAAGCATGCAACACAGTGACAGATTTCAGAGGGGAGGAGGGGGCTAGAAGAGAATAACCAAAGTACTTACATGCACACTAGAGGCCTGGTGCACAATTTCATTCATGGGTGGGATCCAGCTGATCCACCCTGATGGGGACCGATCGGGGTGGGCTGGCATGTGGGGGAGGGGACACAGGAGGTTGACCGGCTGTCCCTGCCCTTATCGGGGTTGGGGGACTGATCAGGGGCAGGGCCAGCCATGGGGAAGGGCCATGGGTGGGTGGCCCGCTGGCCCCACTCTCCATCAGGGTCGGGGGCACTGACTGGGGGCTGGGCTGGTGATTGGTGGGGCTGACCAGAAGGAGGGGCCATGGGAGGTTGGCCAGCTGCAGTGGGCATCATAGCGACGGATCATTCAGGTCATTATGGTTGTTCCAGTCGTTCCGGCATTCCAGCAGCTATATCTCTCTCTCTGTCTCTCTCTCTGTCTCTCTCTGTCTCTGTCTCTCTCTGTCTCTCTGTCTCTCTCTCTCTCTCTCTGTCTGTCTCTCTCTCTCTCTCTCTCTCTCTGTCTCTCTCTCTCTCTCTCTCTCTCTCTATATATATATATATATATATATATATATATATACACACATTTTTTATGTATATACACACACACACTAGAGGCCCAGTGCATGAAATTCATTCTTAGAGGGGGGTGTCCCTTAGCCCAGCCTGTACACTCTCCAATCTGGGATCCCTCTCACAATCCAGGACTGCTGGAACCCAATTGCTTGCCTGACTGCCTTCCTTATTGCCCCTAACTGCTTCTGCCTGCCAGCCTGATCACCCCTTAACCACTCCCTTGCCAGCCTGATTGATGCCTAACTTCTCCCCTGCCAGTCCGTTTACCTCTAACTGCCCTCCCCTGCAGGTCTGGTCACCCCAAACTGCCCTCCCTGCAGGCCTGGTCCACCCCCAACTGCCCTCCCTTGCAGGCCTGGTCCCTCCCAACTGCCCTCCCCTGCTGGCCATCTTGTGTCCACATGGGGGCAGTCATCTTGTGTGTTGGAGTGATGGTCAGTTTGCATATTATTATTTTATTAAATAGGATTAGATAGGATAGAGGCCTGGTGCACGGGTGGGGGCAGGCTGTTTTGCCCTGAAGGGTGTCCTGGATCAGGGTGGGGGTTCCCTTGGGGTATGGGGCAGCCTGGGCGAGGGGCCTGTGGTGGTTTTAAAGCTGGCCATACCCCCCAGTGACCCTAGTGGAGACCCTTGTATCTGGGATTTATTTATCTTCTATAATTGAAACTTTGTAGCCTTAAGCGAAGGCCAAGGCATGCCAGGGCAGCCAGAAAGCTTGGCTTCCTCCATTGCTGGGGAATCCCAAACCTCCTGCTCTCTCCTTGGCCACAGCCATCTTATTTGGATTAATTTGTATACTTGCTCCTGATTGGCTGGTGGGCATGGCTTGTGGGTGTAGCAGAGGTATGGTAAATTTGCCTATTACTCTTTTATTAGATAAGATATGCATAACACATGGACAGACAATAGTGCAGAAAGACCTGGGAAGAGGGTGAAGGCAGGGTGGAGGAGGTCAATGAGAGGAAAAGAGGACTTCTGTTATACTTTCGACACTAAAGATAAATTTGTGAAAAATCTACTAGGCATCCTTGTATTTATTATTGACCTACAATTGAAATGAAGGTTTACTAAACCTTTCATTCCACTCTCCTTTCCTACCCTCTCTCCCTCCATCCTTCTCAATATTTTCTTTTTTTACAAATGACTTATATGTCTCACTAAATATCTAGTATATATATATTTGTCTAGCATCCACTTTGTTGCATTTTGAAATAGTTTTTAATAATTTCTTTCAAAAGTCACAGAGATTACCTAACATGATAATAAATTTAATCTATCTTAAATAAGTGTATAATGGAGTAATTATCTAGAATTACCTTCATGGGTATATGCTGATCTATTGTATCTTCAATGACAGTAATAACCATTTCTCCTTTAAAATATACATCTTCTCAATGTATATCATACCCACAAAGAAACAAGGCAATGGCCTGGATAATTTAGGTTTAAATGAATTCTTTGTTCCCAATTTTTAAATGTTGGTAATTGAGTTTATTTGTTTGTTTGTTTTTACTTGAATTTATAAAATGATTCCCTTATATAATTGTTCATTAGAAGTCTGTATTATAGTTCCAAACAATGGGAGAGTTGACTGGAAGACTGCAAACCTGATTGACATTTCTGAAGTATTTCATTTTATGTTTCCTAAGAACTCTATTTTCAGTGCTAATCAGATAATGTCACATTAGGTAATGCTGATCAAGTAATTTATTACATTGGTTTCAATGGACTCTGCTTTACATTTAGAGCAATTAACAACTTTCTATGTAACACTTATATCTTACTGATACCCTTACTCATTTAGAACTGCTTTGCAAGACTGAATATTTTGAATAAATTTTATAATGCAAATTATTTGGGAAATTAATTTCTACTTTAAATGAAATATGTTCACTATTTCAGAATAATGAAATATGTTTATAGAAAAAAATATAGTCAGTTGGACCATTAAAAGTTGATTTGAATTCCATGCTGATTTGAATTATCTGATAACATATTACATAATATGAATTCACTAGTTTACCTGAAGATATAAATCCCCCCCGCAAAACAAAACAAAACAAAACAAAAACAACCCAACAACAACAACAACAGCAACAACAAAAAACACTGGTCTATATAAATTACTTCAGAGACCTATTATATAAGTTGAACAATTTGTCTTTGTTGGTTGAATGCCATAGGGTTCTGGGCACTCTTTCAAACCAAGAATTTTGGGTGGTTATGATAATGTTGCCAGCTCTTCACTACCTTATAATCACACTTAATTAGTTTCAGCAGGTGGTAATGGCTGGCACTGTTAAATAACTCTACTTACTCCACCAACAATTGGCTATTTGTTCAGCAAATGAAAGGGACTCAGTGTGAGAAATGAACAGAGAATAGCTGTGCAGAGGCTGTTGTTCTACTATTTTATTCTCTTTTTCCTTTTCCACTATAGAATTTGTCATTTTTAAGAGGTAAAATAGTGTCAGGATATATATATATATCAGTAATTATATTTTTCAAATGTATGAATTGAATTTAGAGATGTAAAATAAAAATATTCAAAGAAATAAAAAGGGTTTGGGGTCTTTTTCTTTTATGCTAGTGAAAACTCATCTTTTCCAGATGCCCGTTTGATGAAAACGTATATTTTCAAAGGAATGGAGGTCTTTGTTATGTAACCCTTTTCTATTAAAGTTTTGGAAATCCTCTACTGAAATAGTGTAATGAATATCATATATATGTCTGTGTGTGTGTGTGTGTGTGTGTGTGTGTGTGAATATATATTGTTATTGTTTTCAAATGGAAGGAAACTTTATTTCAAATTCACAATATCAGTGCAGGTGCTCATGGCTTACATAAGCTAAACTATGCACTTACTATTGAATACAAGGACAATTTGTCAGTGCCCTATTATCTCAACATGATCATGCATTGATTTTTTCCCTTTGAGTGTATTAAAATATTATTTTTACAATTAAAAGTTGCTTAATTATTCAAATAATTATTTTCTACTATTATTATTCTATTTTGATTGGTTTTCAAGAAGAATTAATAAGCTTTGTTTTTATCCCTTTTGAAATGTCTCTTATGTATTTATAATTTTATGAAATAGAAATATATAGTTCAGGGAAATATTTATTTTTAAAACTTCATAGGCAATTTTGAAATATTAAAATGGCAAAAATAACCTTTTATGGCTGTTGATTTGAAGTAAGAAGTCAACATACAGAGGATAAGAGAAAACCTAATATCATACTATTGACAATTATGTTATTGTGAAAAAAAATGTGGTTAATGCCTGAATTTGTGTATTAAATTTGTGAACTGCTTTTTAAAATATATATTTTCATTTAATTCACTTGAGGTTACATTGGTTAGTTAAATAGGTCTTAAATGTATAATTCTTTAATACATCATCTGTATATTGTATGTTTTTTTAATAGAATTTTTCTAGGAACAATCTTTCTATGTTTTTAGAAATAATCAATTTTCCTCCCCAAAACAACTAAGGGCAGATAAAGAAGATATAATTATTAATATGTTTTAATGGAGCAGATAAAGAATGTGAAATTGCATCTTTGCATTCAAATGAGCTATTTTTAAACAACATAATATAGTCATATACAATACATCAGAAATAGTTGTTTTTAAAATATATACTGATTTTATTTCTGAAAATTTTTCTATAGCAAATTAAATCTGTATACTTATAAGGTAGTAGTATAGTTTAGATTTTGAATATTTAAATAAAATATCATCCAGTCTTTAAAATTTTATACTTTGGTATTTTATTTTTATTTATTTATTTATTTTTTAAATTTCTTTATTGATTAAGGTGTCACATATTTGTCCTCATCCCCCCATTCCCATCCCACACCCCTCCCCACGGATGCCCTCACCCCCTGTTGAACTTAACCGTTGGATAGGCTCATATGCATGCACACAAGTCCTTTGGTTGATCTCTCCCCCCGTCCCCCAACCTCCCCTATCCTCCCTCTGAGGCCCGATAGTCCGATCGATGCCTCCTTGTTTCTGGTTCTGTTCTTGTTCATCAGTCTATGTTGTTCATCATTTCCCCTAGATGAGCGAGATCATGTGTCCCTAGAGATATACTTATAAGAATTGAATGTGAGATGAGCAATAATAGTTATGCTGACAGGCAAATGAATCAGTCTGTAGTGAGTTTCTTTCTGGACCAACAGTTCTTTAGAGACCCAATTTCAATGTCCACCAGTTCCTTATGTGTACATGTCAGCACTGACCCCTCAGCTCTGGATGGTGGACAAATGGTGGTAACGGAGGTCCGACTCCCTCTGGTTTGGTCTCGGCCGGACCCAGGGGCACGGCTTCACCCAGACTCAGGGGCACGTGGCCTCTCCCAGATCCAGGGGCGCGTGGCCTCACCCGGAGCTAGGTGCGCGAGACCTCACCCGGATCCAGGGACATGTGGCCTCACCCGGACCCGGGGGCGCGTGGCCTCTCCCAGACCTAGGGGCGCATGGCCTCACCCGGACCTAGGTGCGCGAGGCCTCACCCGGATCCAGGGACACATGGCCTCACCCGGACCCAGGGGCGCGTGGCCTCCCCCAGACCCAGGGGCGCGTGGCCTCACCCGGACCCGGGACTCAGCCTCACCGGGATCCAGGGACACATGGCCTCACCCGGACCCGGGACCCAGCCTCACCCAGACCTGGGGACACATGGCCTCACCTGGACCCAGGGGCACATGGCCTCACTCAGACCCGGGATCTAGCTTCACCTAGACCCAGAGGTACGTGGCCTCACCCGGACCCAGGGGCGCGTGGCCCCTCCCAGACCCAGGGGCGCGTGGCCTCACCCGGACCCGGGACCCAGCCTCACCCGGATCCAGGGGCACACGGCCTCACCCGGACCCAGGATTCAGCTTCACCCAGACCCAGGGGCACATGGCCTCACCCGAACCCGGAATCCGGCTTCACCTGGACCCAGGGGCGCGTGGCCTCACCCAGACCCAGGGGCGTGAGGCCTCACCTAGACCCAAGGGCGTGTGACCACACCTGAGCCCAGAGGCTCGCAGCCTCGCCTGGACTCGGGTCTCAGCGGGGTGTCGTCTTCTTGATCCCAATTCCTGTTGGTCAGTTCCCTCTCAGCAATTCCTTCGGTCATTTTCTCAGAGCTCCAGGGCGGCTGCCGCAGAACTCGTTGGGCGGCGGGCTCGGCAAGGCTCCGGTGTGCCCGGTGTGCGGCGGCGGGCTGGTCCGGTGTCGCTGCGTCGGCCCTTGGGTCTGCAGTGGTGGCCGGTCGCCGAGCGTGCGCACCCGGCTGCTTCCCGGGCGTTGAGATTCTTGAAGGACTCGGAGGTCAGCAAGCGCGGAGTCTCCCACCCCATGTCTCCCAGGGGCTCGTCTGTCCGTGCTCGGCAGCTAGTGGAGACGTCCCCTCAGCCGGAGACCGCTGGGGGAACTGCGCCGTGCACGTTCCAGGCCGCCATTGTGTCGCCTGAGCCGTAGTTCTTAAAGTGTGGACTTTGGGTCACCGGCATCAGCATCATCCCGCGTACCCCTCTCTTTTATTCTAGTTGTAGAGCATCTGCTCAGCCAGCCCTCCGGTGGTTCTGGGTGGTGTCTGCTCTGCTCTCCCGTCGCAGTCTCAAAATTGTTGTGGTAGGCAACGATCAGGCTGCCGCCCTATGCCTCCATCTTGGTCCTCCTTTGTATAGTTAAGTCCCGACCGTTGTTGGTGTCACTGGGAGGAATTGTCCTCCAGGCCAATTGGCCGTGAGGACCCTCTTTGTCTATATAGGAAGAGTTGCTGTGCAGGAGACATGTTTATGGGCCGGGTCTTGGTGCAGCAATGCTTTGGCGCTCACTGAGTCTGCCTCCCAAATGTGACCCTTGTGCGCGTGGTTGAAATCTGGTGTCATCTCACACCGACCACTAGATGCCCTCGTCTCTGGGCGTCCAATGCAGTGCAGTTCAGCTACTGCCTGAGGCACTCAGCAGGGAAAAGCCTCAGCTTGGATGGGGCGGAGCCACAGGGTGGAGGCCACAACCTTGGCTTCCTGTCAGCCCCGCCCCATGAGGTTCCTGTGTCTGTGTCCCTCTGCACTCCTTGTAAACACCTCTGAGAGAAACGCACCCTGGAGTTTCGCCCGCTGCCAAACAGTCCAGTCTCTCCCCCAATGAACCTGGACTCCCAGATTCTCGCCTGGAACTGGGTCCCAGTGTAGTTGGAACTGGGTCTCAGCGCAGTCTGGCGCTTCCGCGGCACAGGCATCAGTCTCTTCTCTGCGCACCTTCCCGTGCACGCCTCTGGAGCTCTGCCTTCCGCCGCTCCTCTGTGCCTGTGCCCCACAGCCCAGATTCATTCCCCCAGCGTGCGCCTGGCTTCCCAGGGTTTCGCCCGGAGCTGGGGTTCAGTGCAGTCGGAGCTGGTGTTCAGCGCAATCTGGAGCTTTTATCTCCTTCCTGCTAGTGAACGCCGGCCAGGCCGTCAGCCGCCCCTTCCTCTCCAGCTCTGTCCTCCCCGCACGCGCGCGTGCTCGTGTCTCCGCTCGTGTCTCCATACCTCAGGCTTTTATGGCTCCTCTGATTATCCTTGTGGTTTTCTCTTTCCTTCTAGTTGTGGGCATTTCAGTCCGCCAGCTTTCCTGTGGTTCTGGATGATGTCCGTTTTGACTTTTATTTGTATTTTTGAAATTGTTGTGCCCGGCTGTAGGTTAGGTGTTTAACCTATGCCGCCATCTTGGTTTCTCCCCCTATACTTTGGTATTTTAAAACTAAAACAAATATGTGATAGATGTGAAAGTTCTGAAATATAGAATTACTTAGCACCCAAATTAGATATTAGAACATTATCAACGACTACATACTACTATATATGTATTACCCCAGTTTTCTCTGTATTATACAAAGATAACAAATACCATGAATTTTGTATTTATCATTGTTTTAATTTTTTTTAATATATTTTTTATTGATTTTTCACAGAGAGGAAGGGAGAGGGATAGAGAGCTAGAAACATCGATGAGAGAGAGACATCGACCAGCTGCCTCCTGCACACCCCCTACTGGGGATGTGCCCGCAACCAAGGTACATGCCCTTGACCGGAATCGAACCTGGGACCCTCCAGTCCGCAGACCGATGCTCTATCCACTGAGCCAAACCGGTTTCGGCCATTGTTTTAATTTTTAAAAAATACATTTATCAATGTGCCAGATTATCTTTTCACAACTGCATCTACTTTACCTGCTTTTATATTTCATCTGTCTCATTAGAAAGAAACCTAAAACTACATTTCTTGATACAGGTGTCAACAGCATTTTTAGTTAGATTTTGACATTGAGAAACATATAATATTTTGAAGACAGAAGTAAAACCCATTAATCTCCAAAAAGAAAAGGAGGATTTTGATGTGCATGTATGCATCTTAATGTAAATCATCTATTTGATGTGGTTGCTAGCCAATAAAATTACTGTTTCCTGAGATTTCTGAAGCCTCCTAATATTCTAAAGTCAGTGAAATTTTCCCTGTGCTTTGGTTCTCCACACTTCATGTGACTCTGTAAGACTTTAATTTCCTGTATTAACCTGTTTCTTCCCCATATACATAAGTTTTGGTGTTCCTGTCTGAACCTTAATAGTAAACAATGTTGTAAAACAAAAATGTAGTTTTTATTCAATTTTTTGAATCTTAAAAAAATGATATCTAAGTTGTCCCCATGTAACTTTTTTGCACTAAAAATTAAATGTCTATTATTTTTTATTTTTTATGCAAGTATGGATCATTAATATTTGTTGTTGTAAAATATGCCACTATATGATAATAGCATAACTTTTTATTCATTTTTGTAGTGTTAAACATTTTAGTTACTTCCTTTTTTATTTTTATTTTTTATTATTTGTTTGATAGTTTAAGCAAGATGGCTAGATGCATTATTAAAGTTTCTTGACACATATCTACAAGAGCATGCATACATAAAAATGAAATTACGAAGTCAATTTTAAGCAGGAATGCTATATTGTTTTCAGGATCAATTTCAATATAAATATATTTAAAAGTACCCATCTGTCATTCTTGTCATTGTGAATTTACTGGTTATTGCCAATCCAATGGACTTAAATTGGTAATATATGGAAGTCTTAGTTGGCACTTCCCTAATTATTAATTAGATATAATAGTTTCCTGTTTATTTTTTGGGTTGTGTGTGTGTGTGTGTGTGTGTGTGTGTGTGTGGTACTTGTTAACATGACCTTGTCAAATTTTCCAGTAAGTTATTTTTCTATTGCATATTAATTTGTTTGACTTCTTTATATACTCTGGATAAAATCCTATTGAATATACATTCCAAATTTCTACTATTGTTTAGTTTTTCATTTTTATTTCTTTGTACTATATTTGTTTGATGTATTGTAGAATTTCTCATCTTTTCTTCATGTCTTTTGACCTCTACTTAATATATTCAATCTCTTTATTTCTTTGTGTCACATTGCAGATAATATCTGATCTCTCATCAGCTGGTAAACTCTTATTTTAACCCTATGAATTAAATTTGTACTTTTATAAATATATTATTCATTTATAAATATTTATAGTCAAATCACAATTAACTTTAATGTTATATTGTTATTCCATTACTTACATTATTTATTTCTTTTAGTATAATAAATATACTTATTTTGTGCTTTAAATTAAAATATCTAAAATCCTTGATCTTAATATATTCTCATATTATATTATGATTCAGTAATGGTAGCTTTTTTTCTCGTTTGATGATGAATATAAACTGTAGTACAAATTGAAACCACAATCAAATAATATTTAAACTTATCAGCAATAAAAAGTCATCAATAATGTGTTAGAGAATCTACAAAGTTATCATAATTCTTATATATTTTTAGTCAGATGGTAAATTTGAACACATAATAAAAAATATAGCACAGTTGAAGATGCTCCAACTTTGATGGACAAACCAATCTACTCTTAGATCTGTATCTTAGAGCAATGATATTCAAAGTATTTGACTATTACTTAAATAAATAAATTTATTTTTCAGGTCTTTAACACACATAGATGACTAAAACAAAGTTTAACAAAAAGTGGTAAATCTTATTACTGACATTTCATTCTCATATGTTCTGTCCTATCATGTCTTATTTCCTCTATTTTATTTTATTATTTTAAGTGATGTTTATGACTATGTCTGGAAGATGGCCAGTCAACCTAGTCTAATTAGCATAGATAGATTATATAAGATAGGATTGCTTAAATGGGGTCGGGGGGAGTCTTTTTTAGCAGGAGGAGATGCTCTTGGCAGACAAAAATACATAATCCCTATATCTGGACTTATAGCCAGCCATATGCACTATACTGCCAAACTGGTCATTAAAAAATTGAATCACTTTCTTTCACCTTACACCAAACAGCTGTTGCCCTTAAAACCCCTCCTCAGCCCCCACCTTAAGTTCTGCCTTTGCAGTTCACCCAGAGTAGATTCTGATTGGTCGGTTTCTATGCCAGTCAGCGTCAAAAGCTCTGTCTCCTAGGCAGCCATTGGCTCTTCTGGGAAATCCAGAAGTGCCCGCTGACAGCTGCCTTTTTCTCCAGGACTATTTCCGGGCCTGATCCGCAGTTGTGGATCAGGCCCCACCTCTCTCTCTCTCTCTGGGCCTCGTCAGCAGCCATGGAGGCTGCAGATCAGGCCCTGCCTCTTTCTCCGGGCCTGATCCACAGCCACCACACCCACCTCACACCACCCCCCACTGCTCCAGCCACCCATCTGCTGCCAGCCTTGCTGTGTTAGGAGCCTGTGGACCATGGGAGAGGGACTGAGAGGTGCTCCATGCACTTCCTGGTGACCGGTTGTCCATCTGGTCATTTAGGTCATGACAGCCCTAAGCTATTATTAGTATAGATATGATCTATGAAAATTCATACTAATAAAATGCTGTGCCTATCTTTTTGTCACTTGAATTTTCTGTTTTGTAATGTATGTACATGTAGGTTGTTCTCTTCTCAGGACCTGGGGAACACTCAAAGATAATCATTTTATAGATTTCCCTAAAATAGTCCACAAAATTTGATCTGTGAGATTGGGATAATCTGTATAAAATTTATATATGTGCTGCACATGAAATCACTTTTGGCATCTTTGGGTAAATTTCACAGGATAAGAAAGCTTCTTCAACAAAGCTGAAAATTTCATGTAATGGGAGGTCTATGTGACAGCAAGAGAACAAAGTATTGCCTTCAAATATGAGTATGTTCCAGGTAATAGAACAGTAGGAATTTATTAATTTAACTATGAAAAGATATTCTATCTATTTATGTATCTATTATGACTACTTTTAATTTGTGTAAAATTAATCTGAAATTATTTCAAGAAAACCAATCCCAGAGTAGATTAAAAAGAATAACAAAAACTAATTTTTAACATGCAAACTGAGAATCTGAAATGAGATTAAATCATAATTTGAAAATTTATTATTAAATATTTAAAAAAATGAAGTGATTTTAATGAGGTAAATTGAAAATGAGGCTTTAGTTTTATTGACAGTTGTAAAGTAATGTAGTGGATTACAAAGCATAGCTGTGGATGCTTCGCATATGGAAAATGCATGCAATGTTGGTTAGTTATAAAATCAAGAAATGTTCAAATATTTAACAACTTAAGAACTGAAGATAATTTTATTACTTTCCTATTCTCATTAAAATATCTAATTAGAAATGAATTTATTCAATCTGATAAAGTAGACAGAAATTAATGATTTATTCCTGGCTTATGGGAGACTTAGTTTTGAGATATTGGGGGGGAAAATGTAACTTGTTAATTTGCTTTAAAACTTATTTGTAAATCTAGCATTAATTATTTGGGATATATCAGTGGAAAAAAAAAACAACAGTGGTTGAAGTTGGCAAATCCTAGTTTCAGAAAACAGATTGTTAATTTTTTAGGATTTTTGCAAGCCAGTTGTTCACTGCAATCAACCATGGTGGGAATATTTACATCATAAAATTCATGCAAATAATTAAAATGAGTAGTTTTTGTTTGTTTGTTTGTTTGTTTTTGTTGTTTTTTGTTTTGTGTGTGTGTGTGTGTTTTGAGAGCCAATTTACCAGTACACTATTGTAAATATCCCCTTTCTAGCACAAAGAGACAGGCAATAAACAATATGCATAATATACAGTGCTTCATATTCTATGTAAAATGGTGGCAAGAGGTATGGTTCACAAAAATACCACAATGGTGGGACTATGAATGTGATAAGTGAGCAATTTGAAACATTAAATAGGTTAATAAGGGTGTATCATCAAATAAATCCATGAGGTTTATTAGGGAGTTAACCATAAAAAAATCAAAAATATGTTCTGGGCACAGGGAAAAGGTAGAAAAAAGACCTTATTTAGAGAGATTGTCTGGTGTATATGAAGAACAGAAAGTAAGCTGCTGTAACTAGAGCAGAGTAAGCAGGGCAGAGTTGGAGAGAGTAATCAGAGAGGTAATAGGGCCAGATTGTCATCTTCTGGAAGCTAGCAAAGGGATTTGACTTTTTTTCAAATGGAATGGAAGAACCTGCATGTTTTTGAATAAAGAATGTATCCAATCTATACTTATAATAGGGTAATATGCAAATTTGTCAGGATACATCACATAATGACTGAACAGCAGGAGGGTGGAGCAGGGAGCTACAAGCACAGAGAGCTGCAGGAGGGTGGGGCAGCGAGCTACCTGTGACAGAGAGCTAGCTACCTGCGGCAGAGAGCTATGAGCAGAGATGGGTCGGGCAACCAGCTGAGGCAAGCAGAAGCGAGCTACTTGCACACAGATTCGTGCGCAGGGCCACTAGTAAGTTTATAAAAACAATTCTGGCTTCTATATTGTACGTGGCATCAGCATTTGGGCAAAAATTGAAGAGAAGCCTATTAGGTAGAATATACGACATTAATCCACAGCAGTAGAAAGGACAGCAGTTGATAGAAGGGTAAGAGCAAGTGTACACAATGAGATGTATTTGGATTCTACATGTATCTTAGAACTAGAGCCAAAAAGGATTTAGAAGTGGCAATTGCACAGGCCTTCATCATTATCACTTAATCACTTAGAGGTGGATATTTGAAAAGCTAAACTTCTGTCATGACCAATCAGTTTCCTTTGGTGCCAAAAATTTAAAGTTTAGTTTATGATTATCCTTGTGAGCTAAGTTTGTCACAATTTAGTTTATGATTATGCTTGTGAGCTAGAAAGTTTGTCACTTTTGCTACAAGCTTAATTTTGGGATGTTACAACCTTTAAAATTCACTCTTTTCAATGTTTTTTAAGAGTAACAATATCAGTTTGACTTTTAGCTAATTTAAAGACTTATTATGTTTCTGTTACCACATGCCACAAGATGGTCTTTTTTTTTTTTTTTTTTTTAATCAAGAGTACCACCAACACAATATTTAATATAACTACAACCAACCTGAGGCCATTAAGAGGCATGTTGTAGAGGGCCTTAAAAATGGTGGCAAAGAGAGTGGAAGCAACACTGACACTCTCCCAGGACAAAACTAGAAATACAATTAAAATACAGAAAAATCACCCTGAAAAATCAACAGAAGACTAGCTGGAGAGAACCCTGATAACCCAAGGACAGAAAGTGGAAACTGCGCAGCAACAAGTAGGAAGAGCGGAGACTAAAGGGCTGACTGGGCTCCCACAGACAGCAGCTGAAGTTCTGGAGAGCTATCTCAGCTGTGGGGAGTTGCCAATGAGGACTCTAAGGTCTAACCCCTAAGCTGGGCTCCCCAGCACAGAGAACCAGAACTGAGAAAGGTGCCCACAGAAAATCTGGCTGTGAAAAGCAACAGGATTGCTGTCTGTCATCCCGAGACAGCTGGACATGCAGGCACCCACCTAAAGGGCCAATGCACAAAACTTCATGTGCAGCCACTCACCTTGGGCTCAAGCAGAAGGAGGGCGGGTTGGACTAGAGCTGTGTGAGGAGAGCCCAGAGTTTGGAACTCTGGGTTTGGAGCTTGGAGGTCAGCCACCCTGGTTTCCTGTGCTAAGTCATTCCTTCATGCAGCAGAGGCCATCTTTCTCTGCAGACTTCTGCTATCCAGGCAGTTTTGCCTGGGGGGAAGACAGTTGCCCCACCCTGTTGGAAGACCCCTCTCTTCACTATACTAAATACTCTGAGTTAATTGAGCCTAAGACCAATCAGACTGCTGGCTGAGGTGGATCACTGGAGGCTTTAAGTTTTTGCTAAACGACTTCTGGGCCCAGGTCAAGAAAAATCAGACACTGATGCATGTCTTTGTTCTTTCCAAACACACCCAGCCCCAGCAGAGGGAGACACAAGCTGTGTATTGCTGATAGTTCCAAAGAGGGTACACAGGGCCAGTCACAAACAGCATCTGACATTGTCCTGCACTAGAGATTGAGTGTCATAGCAGATCTACTTAATACACAGACACAAACCAAAACAGACAGCCAAAGGAGAAAGATAAAAAAGCAACAACCAAATGAAAGAATAAGAGAATTCTAAAAAAAAACCACAAAAAAACAAACACACAGCTAAATAAAATGGAGTTAAGAAATTTATTAGATATAGGGTTCAGATTAAAGATGGCAAAATGCTCAACAGCATGAGAAAATATATAGTAACTATAAAAAAAGACCAGTTAGAAATGAAGAAAGGCATAGCACTAATAAAGAAAACATTGGAAGGAATATACAGCAGATCAGGGGAAGGTGAGGATAGGGTCAGTGAATTAGAAGGCAGGTTAGAAAAAATCATTCAATCAAAGAGTCAAAAATAAAAATCCATTAAAAAACAGGAGGACTAAGGACACATATGTAATACCTTAATCAATAAAGAAATTAAAAAAAAAAAAAACAGGAAAAAAACAGGAGGACTGATTAAGTGAGCTGTGGGACAACAGGAAAAGTAAAAAATAGTCCCATAACAGAAGAGATAGAAGAAGAAACAAGTGAGCCAGTGATAGAGACTATGTTTGAAGAAATAATGGCAGAAAACTTACCTAACCTGGTGAAGTAAAACTTCACACAAGTCCAGGAGATACAGAGAGTCCTAAGCAAGACAAACCCCAAAAGGCCCATGCCCAGACACATCATAATTAAAATGCCAAAAATTAAAGACAAAGAGAGAATCTTAAAGGCAGCAAGAGAAAATCAATTTGTTACCTACAAAGGAGCTCCCATAAAGCTATCAGCTAATTTTTCATCAGAAACTCCACAGGCCAGAAGGAATGGCATGAAATACCCAAGGTAATGAAAAGCAAGGATCTGGAACCAAAATTACTATATCCAGCAAGGCTATCTTTTTAAATAGATGATGAAATAAAAAGCTTCCCAGACCAAAAAAAAAAAAAAAAAAATTTAAAGGAGTTTATCACTACTAAACCAGCATTGTAAGAAATGCTAAAGGGACTGCTGTAATGAGAAGAAATAGAGAACGAAACATAGGCATAAAGACTTAAAATGACAATAAATAAGTATCTATCAATGATAACCTTAAATGTAAATGGTTTAAGTACTCAAATCAAAAGACGTGGGATAACTGAATGGATAAGAAAGCATGACCCATACATATGCTGTCTACAAGAGACCCACCTCAGAACAAAATACTCACACAGGATGAAAGTGAAGAGATGGAACCATAAAATCCTAAAAGAAACCACAAGCAGCAAAATCTCAGACATCTCTCAGAGCAATATGTTTGTAGATGTATCTCCTAGGGCAAAGGAAACTACGGAGAAAATTGAACTATATCAAAATAAAAGGCTTTTGCACAGCAAAAGAAACCATCGACAAAAGGAAAATGGAACCCACTGTATAGGAGAACATATCTGGCAATAATACATCTGATGAAGGGTTAATATGCAAAATATATAAGGAACTTATACAACTTAACAAAAGAAAGACAAATAATCTAATAAAAAAATGGGCAAAAGACCTAGACCCCTCTCCAAAGTGGACATAAAGATGACCAAGAGACATATGAATAAATGCTCAAAGTTACTGGTCATCAGAGAGATACAAATTAAAATGACAATGAGGCATCACTTCACACCCGTCAGAATGGCTACCATCAACAAATAACAAGTGCTGGCAAGGATGTGGAAAAAAGGGAACCCTAGGACATTGCTGGTGGGAATACAGGCTGGTGTAGCCACTATGGAAAACAGTATGGAGTTTCCTCATAAAAATAAAAGTGAAACTGCCATGTGACCCAGTGATCCCACTTCTAGGAATATAACCTAAGAAACCTGAAATACCAATCAGAAATAATGTATGCAATCGTATGTTCATAGCAGTATTATTTATAATAGCTAAGATCTGGAAACAGCCCAAGTGCCCATCAGTAGATGAGTGCATAAAAAAACTGTGGTACATTTACACCATGGAATACTATACCTCAGTGAAAAAGGACTCTTTTACCCTTTGAGACAGCATGGAGGGACCTGGGAAGTATTATGCTAAGCGAAATAAGCGAGTCAGAGAAAGACAAGTATTACATTATCTCACTCATATGTGGAATCTAAAGAACAATGTAAACTGATGAACAAAAAATAGATCCAGATACACAGCATGAAACAAGCTGTCTAATCTCAGAGGGAAGGCGGGGGTGAGGGGTGAGGAGGTAGGGGCGTGGGAAGAATTTAACCAAAGAACTATTATGCATATATGCATAGCCCAGGGACACAGACAATAGGGTGGTGAAGGCCTCAAGTGGGGTGCAGGGGTGGGCTAGAAGGAGTCAATGTGGGGAAAAAGGGGATATATGTAATACTTTCAACAATAAAGATTTAATTTTTTAAAAAGATGCATTTTGGTTAATATTGGAAATATATGTCTCTTTCATGTTAAAAGTCAACATGTTATTTTGCTAAAGAATTCAAGTGGTATGGGGTTTCTAATTTACTTAAAATTGAGATCTATTTTCTTTAAAGTCCCTGACTCTACTAATATAAATCTACTTCAGGCCATATTTCAAGGTACATTAGACAGCATCAAGTTTATCTATACAATGCTTCCATTATTGGAACATTAAATGACCCCATCTTCATCCCAATCACAGCAGCTAGTCTTTGTAGAAGTGGGCAGTTAACAGAAATCTTTCCTATAGATGTAACAGATGAGCTGTGTCTAGATTAAATAATCATTATTTCATATATATAATGTTAGTTCAACCTTCAGAGAACCTTTATGTTCAGATAGAAACTTGTTCTACATACTAGTGAAAAGCTATACTCTATAAAAACAACAGACACTGTGATTTGAAGGAATCATCTTAGGGCATTTTTATTCATCAACTTTCCTATATGATGATTTATAATACTTGGCCATAATTCTCTCGGTGATACCTTGATGGCATATTTTGATTATATCACACAAGTGTTACTAATATGATATATTTTAAAGTAAAGTTTAAGTGTCACAAAACTAATCTAAATACCGAAAGAGTGTTGTATTTGAAATGAGATATAATTATAATAGGAATTTAAGTTTAAAAATTATCCCATATGTATAAAGTTATTATTGGAGATTATTTTAGATGTCACATTGAAACTCTTGCACAGGGATGTGGTAATAAAGATCAAATGAGGTGACATAACTTGCCAGAAGTCATGCACATAGAATAGTATTGAAATTCGGTCCATTTTTCCTGAGTCTATATTCTAAGCTACTTGAGTTATGCCACAATGTACCTTCTGGATTGCACTAACAGTCCAAATTTTGTCTGAAACAGTTTACAAAACAAATTCCTGTACTGTAGTTTGACATCAAAATAAATAATTTTTAATATTGATGCAAAAGCTAAGAATTTCAATAAAACATTTCTAATAAACAAGCATATACATTTGAAAGATAATTTAATAATTCCAAGTAGAATATAAAATTAAGAATTATATTACATGAGCTAATGAATGTATTTTGAGTTAGTACTTTCTACAATCACATACTTTACTGTGAACGAAAGGAGCCACATGCTAACCTGACAAGCTCAGGGAAGGCCTGCGTGGCAGTCTTGCAAACTCAGAGACCTGGAATAACCACAAAGGATGGTTTGAAAATTAAATATTTAACTACAAACAGGTTATAGTGGGTAAATGGGCTCAGTAAAGAAGATCTAAGTTGATCTTCCCTGACAAAGATCAACTTAGATCTTCTTTACTGAGCCCATTTGCCTTTTTGCCTCTAAGATAACATATCTGTGAGATGTCTGGGTAACTTGTAACTTCCTTTTTACCCCGGACCCCTCAGGGCACAACAAATGGCACAGGGACATTCCCTCATTGTTACTGTTATCAAGTTAATTGTCAACTGTTAATTACATTAAAGTATCCTGTATCCATCTCTGTAAGAGAAGCACCTGTCCATCATTTCACTTTTCACCCTATCCCAGAGGTTTCCCCGCATTGCTTTGTCCCACCTCCCTAATCTGTCACCAATGGATTTCATGTAACTCACCTACCTCCCTTTCCTTTGATTTCAATGTATAAATATAGATGTAACCCTGCATTCTCCGGAGCATTATCTCAATTCATTGAGGTTTTGCTTCCCGGCATATGTCGACAGTTTGGCTCAAATAAACTCACAAAATTCTTTACAGGTTTCAATGGTTTTTTTTCGTTAACATTACAAAGGATCAACTTGATAAAGACTAACTGGAACTTTAATCAAACTTGAACAATCAAGAGGATGTATGGGAGGAGCTAGTGCTTACAGAAGTTCTAAATCAAATTTTGGGAACCCTATACCTAAGAAACCTACAGGAAGAACTCTATATTTGTAATAAAGCTCGGTGGTTCTACTTCCCATTCTCTTTTCTTCTTTTTCCTTTATATAAATACTCTTCCAACTTGACCAGACTCTGCCTGTGGCATGTCATGTCTGCATACATTGAGTTGCAACATTTCCTCTCCCAAATAATTTCTTTTTGGTGATGAAACACCTAATCAATATTATTTTTCAGTACTACTCAGCCATAAGAAAATATGATATACTACCATTTGAATGGATTTTGAGAATATAATGCTAAGCAAATTATCAAACAGAAAAAATCAAAACCATATTATTTCATTCAAATGTGGAATGTAAAACTGAAAGCAACAGATGAAAAAAAAAAAGAAAAGAAAAGCTAAGAGGGTCAAAATATATGATGATGGAAGATTTTACCTTGCTTGGTGGGTGCACAATGCAATATACAGATGATGTATCATAGAATTGTACACTTGATAATTTTCTTTAACCAATGTCACTCCAATACATTTAATTATAAAACAATTTTTGAAAAATGAAAATATTATTTTTCAGTTAATAAATGATATGTAGATTAAATGTTTAAAAAGAAAGACTATTCAAAGTGAATATATATATGAAATTTGTCCAAATTAATTGATTATATAACACTAGAGGCCCGGTGCATGAAATTCGTGCACTGGGGGTGGGGTGTCCCTCAGCCCAGCCTGCACCCTCTCCAATCTGGGACCCCTCAAGGGATGTCCCTCTCACAATCCAGGATTGCTGGCTCCGAACTGCTCGCCTGCCTACCTTCCTGATTGCCCCTAACCACTTCTGCCTGCCAGCCTGATCACCCCCTAACCACTCCCTGCCAGCCTGATCAATGCCTAACTGTTCCCCTGCCGGCCCAGTCATCCCCAACTGCCTTCCCCTGACCACCCTCAAATGCTCTCCCCTCCATATTCCCTCTTTAGTAGATAGGGTTTTTTTCTTTAACATATTGGACAGTGTACCTGCTGTGGTCTTCACAAACCAGTAAAAATGTAAACCCAAACTAAAAGTGTCATAAAATAAACTTAAACAGGAATTTCATGAGACCTTAGAAAGGTGATATGATGTGGTTGTTTCTTCATTTTTCCCTTCTTTCTTTTTCTTGATGTTTCAACTTTTGTCCTTTCTTTCTTTTTTCCTTTTATTCCTTTTCTGTCCTCTCTTTCTCTTAACTTTTCCGTTGGTAGAATCGTCAGAACTTGAATCTGTCTTGCTTCCAGAAGACAAAGAAGAGGGAAACACACCATCATCTGAAGAAAAACATGACCTATGTTGGGATCCGTGGTGTTTCTGGTTTTGCTCTTTTCCTGGTTTGATTGTCATTTCTGCCGGCCCCAGCATCTTCAGGACTTGTGCATGGGCACTTCTTATTCATGTCTACAAAACCTCCCTGCCTTGGTGAAAACTGTAGGGGAAAAGGCCTTCCTGGGTGGGCTCAAGCCCTGCCCAAGGTGCTGAGGAACCAGGGTGGGGAGCACCCACCACCGCCGCTGCAGAGCCAACCTCCGGACCTCGGGGTACTCTCCTGCAATGTAACTGCAATGTCCAGGTTTGCCTTCAGAAATTAGTTGTAAGTTACTTCTGATGTGAAACCCTACCTCAGACATTTCCATTGTGGTTTCTAAAGATTTTTTAAAAAACCCATTTACCTCCCTAACCTGGTCAGAAGTTTCTACCCAATGGGAGAGGTTTGCTGGGCAGCATCACCCAGATATCACCGCCCATCTCCAATCACTCGGCTGGCTGCAAGGGAAGTTCCAAGGCTATAGTGTGTGTGTGGGATCACTCCATGGCAGTGCAGCCTGACACCCCAGGCTGCCTCTGGGAGGGAATAGCTCTGGGGGGGCGCAGCTACCTCCCAGGCCTACACCCCCCAGCTGCAGATGAGAGATGATTGCTGAGGGGGGGTGGGGAGGTTTATAGGCAGCCCCTGGGTCTTGCAGGCCCACAGCCCAGGCGGGGACAGGCAGCAGATGGCACCAGCCATGCAGCGGGGCACCTCGCAGGCCCAAGGCCCGGGCTGGGGCTGGGAGAGGATCGTGCCGGCCATGTACATGCCTCGAATGCCCAGACCAATGGCCCGGGCCGTGGCGGGCAGCTGCTCACGCCGCACTGAGTGCCGCCATCTTGTGTCTATGGGTGCCACCATTTTTGTCGTGGAGTGATGCTTAATTTGCATATTACTCTTTTATTAGATAGGATAATAAACAAAAAACAAAAATACAATTTAAATAAACAGCAACTTGTCAAAAACTAAATGCAATTGTATTAGATTTAAGAATTAAATATTTGTGCATGTCATAAATAGTTTAAAAAGTAGAGGATGTAAATGAATGCTGTGTAGGATAAGCCCCCAACCAACTTCATACCCAATTGTGAAAAGCTGGAAGCTTTTTTCTCTAAGTTTAGGAACAAGGCAAGAATGCCCACTCTTGCCACCTTTGACCAAAATCTTAATCAGATAACATAATCAAGAAAAAAATATTAAAAGCATCCCTATAAGAAATGAAGTAAAACTATCTCTGTTTGCAGATTACATGATATTAATACAGAAAATGCTAAACTCTCCCAAAACAATCAATCTGTCAAAACTAATAAATTAATTTATTGAAGTTGCAGGATACAAAATCAATCTCCAAAAAACTGCTGAGTTTCTATACACTAATAACTAACTGTCAGAAAAGGAAGTAAGAAAGCAATTCAATTTTAAAGTACATTAAAAAGAGAAAAACACTAGAAAAAAAATTTACCAAGATGGTGAAAGACCTATACCCTGAAAACTATAAGAGATTGATTAAAAAATTTGAAGAAGACACAAGTAAATGGAAAGACATTCTATTCTCATGTTTTGGAAGAATAAATATTGTTAAAATATCTATACTACCCAAATTATCTATAGATTGAATGTAATCCTTATCAAAATTCTAATGGCATTTTTCATATAAATAGAGCCAACGTTTCTAAAATTTGTTTGGAACCATAAACTACCTTTAATGGCCAAATCAATTTTGAGAAACAAGAACAAAGCTGGAGGCATCATGCTCCCTAACTTCAAACTATACAAAGCTACAGTAATCAAAACAGTATAATTTTGACATAAAAGCAGACATGTAGATCAATCAAAGAGAATAGAAAGAAACCCTGCCAAACTAGGTCAATTAATTGATAATAATGGAGCCAAAAATATCTACTGAGAAAAGGACAATTTATGGTGTTGGAAAAAATGGACAGATACACACAAAAGAAAGAAACTAGTCCACTATCTTATTTCATATTAAAAAATTAACTCAAAATGACTCAAATATTTAAACATAAATCCTCAAACCATAAAATTCCTAGAAGAAAACATGGGGAGCAAGATACTTGTCATTGATTTTGAAAATAATTTTTTGGATTAGACATCAAAAGCAAAGGGGGAAAAAGCAAAAATAAACAACTGTGGCTACATCAAACCAAAAAGCTGCACAGCAAAGAACACCATCAACGAAATGAAAAGGCAACCTACCGAATGAGAGAAAATATTTGCAAATGATATTTCTGATATGGGATTAATATTCAAAATATATAAAGAACTCATACAATTCAACAACAAAACAATTTAATGTAAAAAAGGATATACTGATAAACATTTTTTTCAAGAAGATATACAAAAAGCCAATAGCCACATGAAAAGGTGCTCATAATTATTAATTATCAGGGAAATGCAATCAAAACTCACATCTGTTAGAATGGCTATTATCAAATAGACTAGAAATAAATGTTGGTGAGGATGTGGCTAAAGGAACCCTTGTGGGATATAAATTGGTGCAGCCAATATGGAAAACAGTATGGAACTTCCTCAAAAATTTAAAAATAGAATCACCATATGATCCACCATGGGTACTAGTATGATAGTCCCCATTTAGCCTCCAGCAATTCATAAAAATTACTGTTTAAATGTTCCTACCAATTTAGGACTCTAGGGGCTTTTTCCATGTAAGCTGACTTGGTTGCTGTGAATCTCTGGATGTAAGTCCTTCTCCAAATTTTGTGGTGATGGTTTGCCCTGAGAAGTTACTTCTCTCATTGTTATAAAAAAAAGTTGTTCGGTTTACCCATATTCTTCTTGTAAGAAGGACAGAAATGACAGCTTAGAAGTTAGAGTTAAAACCAGATGCCTTTACTAATTATTTTAATGCAATCATTTTATAGTATATTTTAATATGGAGTTAAATGATAAATTTTTATATGTTGTTGATATAATTCTCTAACTCTACAAATATGGTGTAAGTGAAGAAAAAGTATATGAATCTAAAAGACTACAAAAATGCCATGAGAATTCCATTGGTAAATAGAAGACTCTGGACACATACACTGAGTGGCCAGATTATTATGATCTCTGAACGCATAATAATCTAGCCACTCAGTGTATATCCTATATAATAAAAGGCTAATATGCAAATTTCCCCCTCCACCAGGAGTTCAACTAGCAGGCAGGCAGGCCAACCGCCCATGTCCCCTCCGCCTGGGCAGGCTGGCCAGACCCCATCCATGCACGAATTTATGCACCAGGCCTCTAATATATATCCTATCTAAAAAAGAGTAATATGCAAATTGACTTTACCTCTGCTACACCTACATGCCATGCCCACCAGCCAATCAGGAGCAAGTACGCAAATCAACCCAACCAAGATGGCTGTGGCCACAGAGCGAGCAGGAGGCTTGGGTTTCCCCAGGCAATGGAGGAAGCCAAGCTTCCCGCACACCCTGGCCAGCCGTGGACTCCACTCAAGGCTACAAAGTTTCAATTATAGAAGATAAATAAATCCCAACAAAAATGGCGGCAGCCACGGACCAAGCAGGAGGCTTGGGTTTTCCCAGCGATGGAGGAAGCCATGCTTTCTGCCGGCCCTGGCCTGCCCTAGCCTTCGATCAAGGCTACAAAGTTTCAATTATTGAAGATAAATAAAACCCAGATACCAGGGCCTCCACTTGGGTCCCCGGGGGGTGTGGCCAGCCTGCAAACTACCACAGGCCCCTCGTCCAGGCCACCCCATGCCCCAAGGGAACCCCCACCCTGATCTGGGACACCCTTAAGGGCAAACTAGCCAGCCCTGTCCTGTGCACCAGGCCTCTATCCTATCTAATAAAGGAGTAATATGCAAATTGACCATCACTCCAACACACTAGATGGCTGCCCCCATGTGGTCAAAAATGACTGCCCCCATGTGGACACAAGATGGCCACCACAAGATGGCCAGCAAGGGAGGGACCAGGTCTGCAAGGGAGGGCAGTTAGGAGGGACCAGCCCTGCAAGGGAGGGCAGTGGGGGTGATCAAGCCTGCAGGGGAGGACAGTTAGGGGTGACCAGGCCAGCAGAGGAGGGAAGTTGGGGGCAACTGGGCCTGCAGGGAAGGGCAATTTTGGGGGACCAGGCCTGTAGGGGAGGGTAGTTAGGGATGACCAGGTCTTCAGGGGAGGGCAGTTAGGGACAATTGGGCTGGCAGGGGAGCATTTAGGCATCAATCAGGCTGGCATGGGAGTGGTTAGAGGGTGAGCAGGCTGGCAGGCAAAAGCAGTTAGGGCAATCAGGAAGGCATGCATGCGAGCAGTTGGGAGCCAGCAGTCCTGGATTGTGAGAGGGGTGTCTGACTGTCCTTTAGGCCAGATCCTACTGGGATCGGGCCTAAATGGGCAGTTGGACATCCCTCGAGGGGTCCCAGATTGGAGAGGGTGCAGACTAGGCTTAGGGACACACACACACCACCCTCCCATGCAGAAATTTCATGCACCAGGCCTCTAATATATACATATATACTGAGTGGCCAGATTATTATGTGTTCAGAGATCATAATAATCTGGCCACTCAGTGTATAGAAAACAGCCAGAGAAAAGATTCTTTAGGGGAAAATTTATATTGATGCTCTTATCTCTAGTGGATTGCCCATAATGGATTTTTTTGCTTCCCTCATTACTACTGTAGCACAGAACTTCTGCTTCTTTAAAATAGCTCCAGAAAATCAAGTCCATTTAAAAAGAAGTGAGATTAACAAACATTTGAAGTAGAGGGTGGTAGTAACACCTATAATTATTTACCAGGGATGTGACCATCTATGTGAAAATCTAACAGATCAACTGCTCACTATGACCAATATTAGAATTCAGCAAGTTTGGCAAAGAAAAGATCAACTTTTAAAAAGCTATAGAATTTCCTTTCTTCAGCAATAATCCATTAGACAATAATACGATCTATCAGTCAAACCTAGATTCTCAAAATATCTAGAAATCAGTATTTGAAAGTGGATACCTAGGATTTTTGGATCCATTGTATGCATGCCAAAATGTTATTGCAGGCAGATAGAAAGATATGAGCTGGAAGAGCTGGGAGAGGCACCTGGGGCTTGGAGGAAATGGGTGTGAGACTTGACAAACTGAAAATAAACAATGGAAGTGGCAGACCCATATGTGAGGAGGAAAGATTTCATAGCCCTATAGGATGTGGTTAACTGGTAGCATTATGCCTAGATGAAGGAACCTTATAACTGAAAGATGCTGTTTTGTTTTGTTTTTGTTTTGTTGTTGTTTTTTGTTTGTTTTTAGAAATAAGGGATGGGGGAGACTTACTGAGGTCCAATCCAGTCTAGAGATATAAATATGCCAAACCCTACCTAAGCTGGGCACTTGGTTTGGTTTTGGCCAGGCGAGTTGCCTGCTCAGGTCCTATCTCAGTGTATTGTTTTCCTACAATTAAATCCTCACATGCTTTTGCTGCCATTTGGAGTCTCTTGTTTGAATTAATTCCTACAAGCAAGACAACAACTGGGGGTGCTGAATACTGTCTCTGGCTGGAAATTATCTCAGGCTGGAGACCCTCTTGACCATTTTTCCTTGGGCTGCTTTCATCAATGTTTAAGTGTATTAGGTATTCTTATAGTCAACTTTGGCGTCAGAAATACCCGTAAACCTTATAAGGCTTTCTCAAAACCAGGCTGATGTATGATATTATCCCTATACCTTTTTTCCCTCCCCCAACCCAACTCAGGTCTCAGAACAGCTTTCCTGACTGAGAGTTCTCCTTGCCTATTTCTGTTTCTGAGGTGATAGGATATGTTGAGAACATTGAGTTATTTCTGAGCTTGGAAATTAGGCCAACTGAAATTTTCTCTGTAATTAGGCCAACTGTGTTTTCTAATTATTACCTAGTAAATTGTTTTTCTACATTCTCACAGAGATTGGAAGATAGGGGTTCTATCTTTCCTAACAGTTATATTTTAAAGAGATGAATCTAAGACCCTTGAAAAAGACACTTCTGGCTTTTAAAACTAGCAGAGAGCTTTTGAAAAGAGTTAGAGAAAGAATGTGCAATTACACATTTTTTAAAAATAAATTCTCTAAGAAAAGGGAGGTCATGGGATTAGAGTTAGGAAAAAGTGTATCTAAAATTTAGTGATACAGGGTGAACATTAAAACCATTCTAGTGATCTGGAAAGAAAAACTGTGTTAACAATATTTTGAAGCTGGGTACTTAAAAAGGATAAACACCCACTTATTGAATGGGTATAAACATAAGAAAAGTTTTAATGACAGCAACTATGTAACTTTAATAATTCTCATCTTGTTCCATGCCCAAACATCTTCCAAAAGTTAGATATATATTTTGATGATAAAAGGTCCTTCCTGAAGTAGTTTTGATCTTCCTGGGTTCTCTCTTTTCTGGCTTATGAAAATCTAGAAGAGAATAGGGGGCATTATATTATAGGCATCCTCTTCAGTTTATATTCAGCAATCTTAAACTTTATAGCATGCATTTATATTTCATCACCTAAGACATAGAAGGTATGACTAAATTATTTTTGTTCTAAAATTTTAACACTTTGAGAGACATAAATTTTATGAATGGAAGTATCTTTTTGATTGGGTTCTGATGATCCATAAAATGTTACCTTGTGAATAACAAGTTATATCATAACAAACACAATCTAAATAGAGGAAAAATAAGTCAGTAGCTAAAGGTTCTTATACACATGAAGAACATACTTTACACTTATTAAAACTTATGGAGATTGGATTCTAAGATACAGATTCTAAGTTGGAGTTCAGTGTGTAAGAGTGGCCTTGGGATCAACAGCTATGGAAATGAAGGAAAGAAAGTAGGATTGGGCAGATGGAAAGTCAAGCTTTGATAAAACCCAAAACTCTGCAAGGAGCTCTAGGGCTAGGATGACTCTTCATAGTTGGCACAAGGTAACTATGTTCAGAATTTTATAACCCCACATCAATCAGTCACAGGATGTGGCTTGCCCTGGAAAAGGTGTGACATTGGTCAAAGTGGCTTCTTGAAATTGTGGTCATCTATGTAGGGGCTGATGAAAAAGAGTATATGCCAACAACATCTTCACCAAATGGCACACGTCTTTGATTGAAGGGATGTCTTAGTTAACTACAGTGCTAAAACAAATACTATAGATGGGTAGCTCAAATAACAACACTTACTTTTCACAGTTCTGGAGGCTAGAAGTTGAGGTCAGATGCCACCATAATTGGAGTCTTGGTGAGGCCCTTTTCCTGGTTGTGTTCTCACATGGCCATTCCTTGGTGAGTGCACACACAGAAAGATTTCTAGCATTTCTCCCTTTTTAAAAAAAAAAATTTAAAAACTTTTTTTCTAATTTTAAATCCTCACTTGAGGATAACATCTTATTGATTTTTAGGACACATATATAATCTAATCTAATAATAGACAAATATGCAAATTGACCGCACCTTCGCTACACTTAAGCCACGCCCACCAGCCAAGCCACGCCCACCAACCAATCAGGATGAGTATGCAAATTGCCCCAACAAAGATGGCGGCTAATTTGCATATCAAGACAGCGTCCAAAGAAGCCAACAGCTGCAGAAGGGAGTAAAGCTTCGAAGAAGCAAGCAAGCGGGGGGGGGGGGGGGGAGGGGGCGGGGTGGAGGCGGGGCCAAGGGTGAAGGAAAACAAGGGAGGGCTGGAAGAGAAGGCGGGGCGGGTGGGGCGGAGGCGGGGCCAGGGGGTGACGGGAAACGCGGGCGGGCTGGAGGAGAAGGCGGGGCGGGCGGAGTGGAGGTGGGGCTGGGGGCGAAGGGAAACGCAGGCAGGCTGGAGGAGAAGGCGTGGCGGGTGATAAAGGCCGAGTGGAGGCGGGGCCAGGGGCGAAGGGAAACACGGGCGGGCTGGAGGAGAAGGTGAGGCGGGGGACAAGGGCGGGGCAGAGGCGGGGCGGGGGAGAAGGGAAACGAGGGCGGGCTGGAGGAGAAGGTGAGGCGGGCGAACAAGGGAGGAATGGAGGCAGGGTAGAGTGCAGCGGGAAATCCTATTGCAGGATTTTTTCCTGCAACGGGAAAGCTAGTAACTTAATAAAAAATTTAAAATTTAAAAAAAAGAAAAGCAGAAAAAAAGAGAGAGAGAAACATCGATGTGAAACATCAATTGGTTGCCTCATTGAACCTGCTACCTAAGTGTATGCCCTGACCAGGAATCAAACCCACAACCTTCTGGTGTCTGAGATGGTGGTCCAACCAACTGAACCACCCATCCAGGGCTCTTCCTCTTTTTATAAGAACATCAATCCCATCATAAGGACTCTACCCTAATATACCTAATCTAACCCTACTTTGCACACAAAGGTCTCACCTTAAAATATCATCACACTGGGGATTAAGGTTTCAGCATGTACATTTGGAGGGGACACAAACAGTCAGGCACTAGCAAGGAGATTCTAGATAGCACAGTGCACCATAGCCCCCATGTTTGATAATTGAAAGCCTGAAGTTAAGACATATTCACTGTACTCATGAATAACGACATTCATCTTTGTATTATAATCTGGTAGCTAAATTACATACTTTAAAATTTCAATCGCTGAAGTTTCAGTAGAATAAACAGAACCGTGCTTCCAAAACAATGAATACTGGCAAGACTAAATCTCTTTAGAATATTAATTTAATTTTGCAAGTATTATATATTCCCGTATAAATTTTCAATATGGTAGAAGTGTAAGTGTATGAGCAGAAAGTTGTCCCTATATTTTACAATCATTAACTGTAATTTGATCTAAAGTAAACATTTTTAAAGTTTTTTTTCTAATTTCCTTTAACTATGAATTTCCATAGACTTTAAGTACATTTAGGTTTTACTGTTTTTTAAATGTAAAAGGTTTTAATGGAAAATTGAAGCCCATGTTCCAATAGACTTTTAATCAATCTTCAATCAGTACAAAAGCATACTATCTGAACCCTTGGTGTAGTTAACAGGAATCATCATTTCTGGGCTAGCTAAGGTCACAAAGGTTTACTTAGCCTATGACATATCTCCTATCTAAGGTCACGCGAGGTTTACTCAGCCTATGCCATTGCTGCCTTATTCCAATTTCTTAATTTCTTTTGGTATACTAAGTAAGTTTCTACTTGCCTATCTACATGAAAGCTCACAATGGTGTTTTTGTTTGTTTGTTTTGTTGGTTTTTTTTTCCCTCCCAGGTTTTTCTTTTTCTTATTGACTTGGTGATGCTTCCGAAGGAATTGTATTAAGAATGTACATTAAGTTTGTCTTGATTAACTAGAAATGCATGCATGGGGTTAGCTCCCATCAGAAGCATCACACAGGAATTTTAAGATATCCATTCCTAAGCTTTTCCTCAAACAATCTTGAATCAACTGCTCTGACATGGAACTCCAGATGATTCTGATGTATAACTAGAGAAAAAAGTATGTATATTATCCACATACTGAGTTATAGATATCAGGAACCCTAAATCATTATCCGGACGTCCTTCCTGACAAAGCCAGTGGCGTGGCCAGCCTGCGAACAGCCACGGCCCCTCACCCAGACCAGTCTGGCCCCACAGCAGGGACCCCAACCCCAATCAGGGGTGTGGCCAGCCTGCAAACTACCCGTGGCCCCTCACCCAGGCCAGCCCTGCCCCCAGTGGGAACCCCCACCCTGATTGGGGGCCCTCTTCAGGGCAGGTCAGCTGGCCTCTACCCATGCACCAGGCCTCTATCCTATATAATAAAAGGGTAATATGCAAATTGACCCTAATGGCAGAACGACCACTGGACCAGTCTCTATGAGGTGACCACCTCTTGGTCCCTTCCCCCAGCCATCAGGCACCGATTACCTGATGGTGAACAGGGAACCGGGGGTGGGTGGCAGGGCCAGCTGCGGGCAGCTGAGGAAGATGGCCCTGATCGCAGGCCAGGCATAGGGACCGTACCCACACACAGATTTCATGCGCTGGGCCTCTAGTAAAAGCATAATATGAAAATTGACTGAACAGCAGAATGACCAGTCAGTGGGGGGCAGAGCCGGTGAGCAGGCAGCTCCAGGCCAGCCAAGGCACATGCCAGCAGGCAGAGGGAGGGGACAGCAATCAGGGGGTGGTGGCGACAAGCGGCAGCAGAGGGGTGATTGGGGGGGTCAGGGCTGGCCACTCACCAGCCAGCATTGTCCCCTGATCGACTGCCCGGTTGCCTCCCACAGAGGAAGGTCACTGATGGTGGCAGCATTGGCTATGGTGGTGGGGGACAGGGCCAGGCCTAAACCATCAGTTGGACATCCCCTGAAGGCTCCTAGACTCCAGGAGGGTGCAGGTCAGGCTGAGGGACCACCCCCGCCCTCGCCAAGTGCACAAAATTTTTGTGTACCGGGCCTCTAGTACATTTATAACAGCCTCTGAAATAATGGCAAAGGTGAACTTCTGCCTACACTTGTTAAGATCCTAAATCCAAAGAGGCATATAACCAGTAACTGGGTATCTTGTAAGTCCTTAAAGCCATAGAAATGTAAACCTAGACTGAACATGCTGCTGAGTCCTACTTTCTATAGCCATATTAATGCTAGCTAATCTTGTATTTGCTTCCTATATTAAAGAAACTTGTTTCCTTTGTCTGTGACAACTGGTATCTTTTCATCAATCACATTATCATCAAACCTGCAACAACTGGGACCATAATAAAATATATAGAATATATATATATACTGTATTTAATCTTACAAACACATTGAATACATGTAAAGTGTATTTTATGAAAAATAAATAAATAAATAAAGTGTATTTTATGAATACCATATGTATGTGTGCATCCTATATAATAAAGAGGTAATATGCAAATTTATCCTCACACCCTCACAAGATGGCTGCCCCCACATTGTCACAAGATGGCCACCCCCATGTTGTCACAAGATGGCTGCCGCCACATCATCACAAGATGGCCACCACAAGATGGTCGCCCCCACATCATCACAAGATGGCCACCACAAGATGGCCTCCTCCATGTCATCACAAGATGGCCATCCCATGTTGTCACAAGATGGCTGGCAGGGAGGGCAGTTGGGGGTGATTGGGCCAGCAGGGGAGCAGTTAGGAGTCAATCAGGCTGGCAGGGGAGTGGTTAGGGGGCGATCAGCAGGCAGGCAGAAGCAGTTAGGGGGCAATTAGGCAGGCAGACAGGCGAGTGGTTAGGAGCCAGCAGTCCTGGATTTTGAGAGGATTTCTGAACTGGCCTAAACCGGCAGTCAGACACCCCCCCAGGGGATTCCAGATTGGAGAGGGTGCAGGCTGGGCTGATGGTCACCCCCCCCGCCCCCGTGCACAAATTTCATGCACTGGGCCTCTGGTAGTTTAATAAAAATGAGGTACTCCTAGATCATAGTCTTAATAGGTCCTCTATAGTTGTATGAGTTTTACTCCCAGCAATCCCACCAAGTTCTCATGTTAAAGACACAAGAAAAAAAAATCCTAGTTTCTCTATTAAGGGGAAAAAAAACAAAATATCACATAAGCAAGGAGGGAAAAACTGAGAAACACTCATTAAGAACACAGTCTAAGGGCACAGTCCCACCCAGAGTCTGAAATGTAATCATAGAATTATACAATGTTTCCCCTCCTCCACACTTTATCAAACTTATTACATCATCAATAGGACTTCCATAAAATCACAATGGATTACATCTGAGAAAGCTGCCCAGCTCAGACTATATTTAAGGAATTCTTAGCAAAGTCTAAAGACAATAGGGAAGATTAAAAGCAAGGACATTAGAGCTTTGAGGTCTCTGGCACCTACAGCTACCACAAATATTAAACAGAGCACAACAACGCCTAGACAAATTAACATAAAGCCTTATGCTAAAGACCTATTTGCTTCCATTCTAATTACCTTATACATCATGTCCAGCTTTCAACACAAATTACCAGGCATGCTAACAGGCAAGAAAAAGTACATTATAAAGAGAAAAAGCCAGCATCAGAAATAAACTCAGTATGACACAGATTTTTAAATTATTAGACAGGGTATTTAAATAACTATGATTAATATGGTAAGTGCTCTAAATGAGAAAGTAGACAACATGCAAGAATAAGTGGGTAGTGAAAAGCAGAGAGGTGAAAAATCAAAGACTCAAAAGGGAATGCTGAAAATAAAAACAACAACACTGTAACAGAAACAACAAGTGTCTTCAATTGATTCATCAGTATACTGGACACTGCTGAGCAAAGAATTAGTAAAATTGAAGACAACTCAACAGAACTTTCCCAAATAGAAATTAAAAGAGGAAAAAGAATTAAAATAAAACAAAACTGGCAATACTAAATGCTGATGAGGTTGTACAATAGCAAGCATTCTCATTTATTGTTGGTGCAAATGCAAAATGTTGCAGCAACTTTGGAGAAAAGTTGGGCATTTTCTTGCAAAGCTGATAATAGTGTTACTAGACTATTCAGCATCCATATGTCTAGGTTTTTATTCATTTGATTGGAAAACTTACAGATATACAAAAAATCTATGCATCAGTATTTATAGTTGGATTGTTCATAATCATTCAAGACTCAAAATGATCAAAATGTTCTTCAGTAAGTAAATGGGTAAACCAATTGTGATAGCCAAACAATGGAATATTATTAAATAACAAAAATAAACTATCAAACCAAGAATAGATATGTAGGAAATTTAAATGTATATTGCTGGGTGAAAGAAGCCAATCTGAAATGACTACGTACAGGCATTGGCAAAAGCAGACTTAACAGTTGTGAATTCATGAAACACGCAGTTTATTCTTGTATTATTTTTGTATTATATTAAAAAAACAAACACAACATTTTGACAACCCCTGTAGTACTGTATGATTCTAATTACATGATATTCTGGAAAAGGCAAATCTAGATACATTAAAATATAATGGGTAGCAAGATATTTAGGGTGGTGAAACTATTCTTTGTGATATTGGAATGACAGATACACAACATTATGCATCTGTCAAAACCCATTTAACTTAAGTACACAAAGTACGAAATATAATATGTGCAAACTTAAAAAAAAAGCTAAAAGTTAAGGATATCTGAATAATCTATTGTTGTTTGTTAATAATAATGTAACAATGTTGATTCATTAATAACAAATGTATACCTATTAATGTAAGATGACAATAATAGGGGGAATAGTATAGGGGTATTGCAAACTCTCTTTATCTTCTCAATGTTTATGTAAATTGCAAACGGTTCTATAAAATATCCTATCATATATGACTTTTAGAAATTGATATGTACATTTTCATTTGATTTTACTTTCTTGAAAACAAAATATTTCTGTTGTGTTTTCCTTTCTTGTGAATAATCTTTATTTTTTTCCAAAATTATTTAATAGTTTATTTTTCTCTTAAAATATTGAGACTTACCCCATTATGTTTTGGGAAAAGTGATGTTCACTATCTCTCTCTCCACAGAAGCCTATTTCTGTGATGAGCTGTTGATGATGATAACTGTTCTGAAGCTTGCACACGTGTCATATAATAAGCTCATATTTTTCTGCTTTTATTTCAAAGTATTAAGTTTGTATGTATAACAATCTTGTACTCTGCACCCTAATTAATAGCTCTGTATTCTAGTCTCACACATACCTGGGCTCTTCTTTAGGCTTGTGCCTCAAGACTTAGAGATTCAACCTGAAAATTATTTATTAACCTTAAAGTTCTTGGCCTATTGATCTTACCTATTTGTAATGCAAACTTTAATTGTATGTTCCCTGGTTGGCAGGACACTTTGTACTTGGACTTTGGCTCTGGGTTGAGGTCCAAACGTTCACATACTAATCAGGTCCACAAGTTAGCTGGGGACAATTTTATAAATGTTTGTTTTATTGATAACAAATGTCACACACAATTTAGTTAATGTATTGAACAGAATTAGCATTCATTGCATTAATTATGAGGGGCAGAAACACTATTTTCTCTGTCTAACTGTTAAGAGGTAGGTTTAAATGATTATTGAACTTAATTTTTAATGATGTTCCAATGAGATTCCAGATAGGTCATTTAGAATATTAGGCAATTGGAAAAACAAGATCATAAGTAGTTTCTGTCTTCTCTCTTTCAAAAGAGAATTCCAAATTATACATACACACATACATACACAGGACAGATCTATCTATGCAAAGTATTTTTTGTTGTTAACAAATAAAATTTGACAATGATGTTAGCATCTTGTAATAGAGTAAAAAAACTAAAAAAAAAGTTTTATGTTTATTTCTCAAAAGTTTATGTTAAAATACTTAGAAAGGCAAAGAAAATATAAAATATTATTTATGTTCAGTTATATCAAAATTTTACTAAAGGGCAGATTCTCAAAGATTGGAGTACTTTTAATTTATTTGTATCATAAACTAAACTAATGTTACACACATTTGTTTTAGGAAATTTGTTTTCATCCAAAAGAATTTGAAGTTTTCTAACTCTGATTCCACAACAAACCATATGGTGTTTTCTCATCATACTTTCATAGGAAAATAGCTAATCAATTATTTATCTTTCCTTTTGGGAATTTGTCTTTGTTCATATGCATAAATAATTTATCTTATTTTACAGAAATCAAATTAAATAGTGGCTACATGCTTGAGAGGTGAAAGGAATAGAAACAGAATAAAAATCATTGCACACCATCGACAGTTGCTAGGACACCATATTGAAAAATAAATAAATAAATAGTGACTATAAATAAGAAAAAAGGGATAATGTTAATGCAGTTTTTGTGTTTAAGTGCTTTATAAAAGTATCCTCTGGATACAATGTTCTCAATTATTGAAATTTCTCTGAGTATTCTTAAAACCTAAAACGTACTAAGTAAAACTTATTTTCTTTAAATAACAACTCAGTTTGCAATTCCATGATCAACTAAATATAAATTAATTGTATATCCTTCCTATTCTAACATTGTAATTCTTATGACAATCTTGTGCTGCTGCAAGTTATAGGAAATTTAGGAAAACGTCTCTGTGATTCTGTGTCCATGATGTCTTTTTTAAAATTTGGACAGTACATTAATTTGTTTTGTTATAAGGCACATAATAATCATTTACAATGAATTAATATACAGCTTTCACAAGCAACTTTAGTAAAGTTAATAGCATAATGAATATGCAGATAACAATTTTAATATGTTTAATTATTTTAGAGAGGGGGAAAGGAGAGGGAGAGAGAGAGAAACATAGAAGCACTGATAAGAAATATCAACCAGCTGCCTACTGCGTGCCCCTAACTGGGGGTTGAGCCCCAAACCCAGACATGTGCCCTGATTTAGAATCAAACCAGCAAGCCCTTGGTGCATAGGATAATGCTC
Source organism: Eptesicus fuscus (assembly GCF_027574615.1). NCBI lineage: Eukaryota > Metazoa > Chordata > Mammalia > Chiroptera > Vespertilionidae > Eptesicus > Eptesicus fuscus. Next base: position 84,726,121 of record NC_072475.1, on the reverse strand, counting down.
AGTCCACTGAGGCTAACATACATTTTAAAAAATATACTCCAGGTGATTCAGCCATATCATCTAAATTTTAACTTACTTCACTTCATAGTCAAAGTAGTCAGGATTTGGGGACTAAAGATCTAGGTGCTCTCATGTGTATTATCTGAACAATTTCAGATTTAAATTTCTTTTCAATCTTTCTCTTACTATTTTTAAGTAAAAAAATCCTACTTGATATAGAAGATAAAGCATAATAGTAGTTGAGTGCATTTACAACTTCTTTGCTCTATGTTTACATTGGTCAGCTGTTTCTAGCCATGCACACACAATTTCAAGTATTGTTTTGCTTTATAGGCAAGTTAAGAGAATGAATATTATTGGAATAGTGCTAGATTCATAAGTAAAATCAGCCAAGCCGGTGTAGCTCAGTGGTTGAGAGACAACCTATGAACCAGGAGGTAACAGTTTGATTCCCGGTCAGGACACATGCCTGAGTTGCAGACTTGATCCCCAGTGTGGGGCATGCAGGAAGCAGCCAATCAATAATTCTCTCTCATCACTGATGTTTTTATCTCTCTCTCTCTCCCTCTTCCTTCCTCTCTGAAATAAATAAAAAATATATTTTAAAATAACTAAGATCAATTATTGATTGAAGAATAGACTAGATGTATCTTTACTTTCAAGAATATGTCATAAAAATACAAATTTAATAAAGAGTTACTAAGGAGAAATTTTCAATCAATCACTGTAATCTTTCTACTTCTTCCTAGCATATAAAAATATTTCTAAAGAGATTTTATGACACATTTTGATTGTTGTTTCCATTCCATGATTTCCCTACCCCCAAGTCTTGGTTACATATTTAACTTGAAAATCTATTAGTTTTATCTATGCAGAAATCACCAGCAGGTTAAACCAACCTCCTCCTTACCTGAGTCTGAATGTTCATACATTCTGAGGAAGACTGTTTTCTGTACTTACAGAAAGGCCATTTCTCTGAAGCACAGGCATCTATTCTCTTTCAAAAGACTACCACCGTTGTCTAGTATATATTTTAACAACTATCTAGATAAAAATAAATAGATATACCATGCTGATTTTAAAGTATAATAAAACAATAAATAGAATTATACATATATGTATAATATATACATCAATACATTGACAAACACTGGGAATACAAAAACTTGTTGACAGTATTTTTCTCTGATTTGGGAAATATAGAAATTTTTATTTCTCTTTTTTCTACTTTCCTTTATATTTATGTGTTTATCTTATGAGTATTTATTACATTTAAATATAGAATAAACTATTTAATAAAAGATCATTACTCTTTGGGGTTTATTTTTTGGCAACATACAAGAAATGGAATAACCCCAAATAGTTTGTCTCTTCCATTACAGAAAACAAACCTGCCAAACAAACTAAAGCCATCATCTGGAGATAGTGACATAAGTAATATCAAGTACTCAGCAAAACCAATTCTTTTAACTAAAACATCGATTGCTCAGATCAAAGACTATGCATTAAAATCACCTGCAATATCTGTTATAGAATATTTTCATGGTATAGCTTTTTTATAGTGATTCATTTTGTTATGGATCCAGAGCAGTTCTTTAAGATCAGTCAGGCCACATGCTCGTTAAAATTTTCATATCTTATTAGATACATTACTCTACTAGTTGTTCTTGTTGGTCTTCTGTTAAAAATGTATTAATTTGACCCCTTAAAGCAAGCATGTCAAACTCAAAGGCTAACACGAGGCAACTAAGCAAGATTTAAGTTTATGTGGGCCAAAAATAAATAACAGCTTCAATTATCATAGAAATGTAAGTTTGATTCAATAGAGACATACTGAATACAAAGGGCTGAAACAAATGAGTAATTGTTAACATAAAATAATAGAACGTTTTAATAAAAATATTTTTTCTTGAACATTAACTTACCAGACACTAAATAACTGCACAAATTAATAAGCATAGTGCAAATAAACCTATTTTTCTTGTTCTCCAAAAGCGAAATATTTCCTGTTGCACACACCAAACAAGTCAGTCCAAGACTAATGATGTGGCAATTGGCTGCTAAAATATTCGCTGCTAGTATTAGTGGAAAGAAATGGTGCACCTGCATGTAAGGAGAGTAAGTGAAATGAATGCAACATGATTATAGTAATCAGTCATTAGCAAACATTGTAGTTCATTATTAATAATCCTATCTAATAATAGACAAATATGCAAACTGACCATACCCCCGACACACCCACAAAGCCACGCCCACCAGCCAATCAGAGCGAGTATGCAAATTAACCCAAACCAATATGGCTACAGCCACAGAGAGCAAGGTTTCCTAGGCAACAGAGGAAGCCAAGCTTTCCGCCTGCCCTGGCCAGGCCTAAGCCTCCACTCAAGCTACAAAGTTTCAATTATAGAAGGTAAACAAATTCAAACAAATGGTGGCAGAATGGAGCTTGAGAGAGCAGGCCAGGGTTGCCGCTGGCAACAGGGGAAGCAAAGCTTTACGCACACCCTGGCCAGGCTCACCCGTTTAAGGCAACAAAGTTTCAATTATAACCCCAACACAAATGGCTGCCATCCTCGGAGGGAGCCCCAGGCTTGGCTCCGCTCCAGGCTACAAAGTTTCAATTGTAGAAGGAAAATAAATTCCAGATACCAGGGCCTCTGCTTGGGTTGCCAGGGGGTGTGGCCGGCCTGCAAACCACCACAGGCCCCTCTTTCAAGCCTACCCACACCCCAAGGAAACCCCCACCTGATCCGGGACGCCCTTCAGGGCAAACCAGCTGGCCCCCACCCCTGTACCAGGCCTCTATCCTATCTAATAAAAGAGTACTATGCAGATTGATCATCACTGCAACACACAATATAGCTGCCCCCATGTGGTCAAAGATCCTACCCCCATGTGGACACAAGATGGCCACCACAGGATGGCCAGCAGGAGAGGGCAGTTGGGAGGCACCCAGCCTGCAAGGGAGGGCAGTTGGAGGTGATCAGCCCTGCAGGAGAGGGCAGTTGGAGGTGATCAACCCTGCAGGAGAGGGCAGTTAGGAGTGACCAGGCCGGCAGAGGAGGGAAGTTGGGGGCAAACAGGCTGGCAGCAGAGTGGTTAGGGGGTGATCAGGCTGGCAGGCAGAAGCGGTTAGGGGCAATCAGGAAGGCAGGCAGGCAAGCAGTTGTGAGCCAGCAGTCCTGGATTGTGAGAGGGGTCCCAGATTGGAGAGGGTACAGGCTGGGCTGAGGGACAACCCCCCTCTGTGCATGAATTTCATGCACCGGGCCTCTAGTTATGTATAACAGGATATTTTAAAAATTAAGTTACGACACTTTTACTAAAACGTTTCTTAGATACTGTTATATTGGCTGGGCCTCGAGTTTGACATGCATACTTTAAAGGATGTGGTACAAATGTTAAAAAAAAAAAAAAAAAAAAAAGTAAAATGAAATATTTACCTGCCCTAGCCAGTTTGGCTCAGTGAATAGATTGTCAGCCTGGGGATTGAAGAGTTCTAGGTTCGATTCTGGTCAAGGGCACATGCCCAGGTTGTGGGCTCAATCCCCAGTAAGGGGCGTGCAAGAGGCAGACAATCAATGATTGTCTTTCATCATTAATGTTTCTATCTCTCTCTCTACCTCTCCCTTCTTCTCTGAAATCAATAAAATATATTTTTAAAAGAAAAAGATTCGGAAAAAAAAAAAAAGATTTACCTAAAACATGCCTTACCAGCTTCTGATTGTCCCTTCTGATATGTCCTTAGTATTCTTAATGTATCAGCAGTTCCAAATTGTCAATGAATTCTAGCATACATAATGAAGTCTTTTATTCCTGTTCCAAGAAACCATCTCCTATAACATATTACACAGATTTTTTTCATAGTTCTGGACTGTTCTAAGTGTTGAACAATGTTTCCAAATAGGAAAACAACTGCGTAGAACAAAGAATTCTCTTAAGAAGGACTATATGATAAATGGATGATTTGTGTGTTAGAATTTAAAGTATGGCCTGAAAAGAAGGCACTCTGATGAAATCCATTTTTCGAATGCTAACTTCTCAGTAAGTCTTAATTCAAATATCTGCATATGATTTCTGTGAAATTTGGGGACTCTTTGGGCATTTTCTAAGTCAAGAATCAAGAATAAATTAAAATGATAATATTTATAGGAAAAGGTTTAAAAAGATAACAGTTTATTTGCAAGGGAAGATCCATTTTTAATTTGTCTATTTATTATTGAATTAATTAATTCTCCTGGAGTCTTATTATACTATGAAAATCATAGAGGAGAGGAAATTATTTGGACTAATATCTATGGAAAATAAGTTGGAAATGACTTAGTTTCTTGTACCATTGTCAATTTACAAACACATAGACTTTTCCTGAAAATCAGGGGCAAAAAAGCAAGCAAACAAACACACAAAACCCCAGTGTGTAGGTGCTCAGTCACTTTCTTTCCTGAGAATTAACTAATTGCCTCTTGCATTCATTTCTCATGTAGGCTACCTGGTTGGTTTTTCTATCCCATGAGGTACAGATGATGTTTATAGAGCACGTACAGTTCTCAATGGTTTCGGGTTAAAGTCACAAAACTTTACCTGCTTTTATTTTCCACTGCTGCAAAATTTGTAGAGTGTATCATTCCTTTTGGGTTTCATGTAATGGCTTAGTCAATGCAAGCAGTGTATTCCTTTGGGCCATCGACTGGTGTTTCCAGATTATTAACTTTCTCTGTTAATTTGTCCAATTTAGATTTTAAACCTTTCTGGCCCTTCTACAGACTATCTGTTTTTTTGTCAATTTTCATTAGTAGGGCATGAATGCAGAGCCAATAATGACATTCCTATTGGTTCATTTGATGGCTAGAATGCTCAAAGTATTGGCTGGGGGAAAATAAGTCAGTGTTCATATTGATAATTTTCCTGGCTCCCTTGGTGTAATTCTAGGCATTCTCAAACTCTCTGAGTCAAACCACATAAATCACAAACCTTTCCTGCAGATCAACCATCTTGCAGTTTGATGATTGAACATCTGGATCCAGTCTGTTTATACTTCATTTTATTGTGTGATGCTAGGTTTACTTTATGTCAAGTAAAAAAGTTATAATGAACTTTTGAATATTTATAGGGCTGATCAAGTTAATTTATTATCAAACTTTTAATATCAGACCCCAGAGTAGTTACAGATGCCTTTTAAGATATTGGTGGAACAGGTATAATTTAGATTCAAAATTTACTGTATTAATTAATGAGTAAAATTGAGAAAAGAGGGATGATTTTTTAATTAAAATACCTTTGCTTTAAGAACTATGCTCTTTAATGATAATAGTTTATACTTTCTAATATGTTAGTAAAGATGCAATTTTATGTATAGTTCTTTTCATATGTATTTTGTGTGCTTTGCAATACTTATTTAGGTATCTATTTAAGTTACTCATACCATGAATACATTGTGCAACAAGCTTCAAATTTTTTAGTTTAAAGTAAAAAACTATTATTTAAGAAATCTTTATTGTCCTGCCTCGGTGCTCAGTTGGTTGGAGCATCCTCCCTTGTACCAAAAGGTTGTGGATTTGATTCCTGGTCAGAGCACATACCTAGGTTGTGGGTTCAATCCTCTGCCAGGGCATGTACAGGAGGCAGCTGATGATGTTTCTCTCACATGGATGTTTCTGTCACATTGATGTTTTTCTCTCTCCCTTTCACTTTCTTTAAAGTTAATAAACATACATTTTCAGGTGAAGATTTAAAAAAGAAATCATTATTTAATATCAATAAAAGTTGTTATAGGGATTAATACTTTGATAAACAATTGACTATGATTGCTTTGAACACAAACATGGAACAGACTGACAGCTGTCAGAGAGAAGGGGTGTGAAAGGACAGTATGAAAGAAGGTGAATGGGTTAGCAAAAACTACACACACACACACACACACACACACACACACACATACACACATATATCTCGTACCTCCGTGATGCCCACCAGCCAATCAGGAGTGACTTTGCAAATTAACCCAACAAAGATGGCGGGTTAATTTGCATATGCAGGTGCTGAGTGGCCGGGGGTGGGGCGGGGCGATTGCATCATCGCCATGGTGACAATGCAGGTGTTCCACACCACCTCAGCCACTCTGGGCCTCTGGGCAGCGTGGGAAGGTGGAAAGACAGCTCCGGGCCGTAGGGGAAAGGTGGTGCTGGCAGCCAGGGGAAGGCCCATTCTTGCATGAATCTTTGTGCATCGGGCCTCTAATATATATATCCTAATATATAAAATCCCTGGGTCTGTCACATCCACAATGACTGGAGGTTCTACCTAATGCCCAGGCTGTACGCACAGCAGACTCTGATGGGTGGGGACTTGTGGTAGCAAAGACAGGGATGGGTGACATGGAACTGGCACTCACACTCACTCACAACCGCACACACACACAGACACACACAGCACCCACCAGTTCACAGCCTTTTCTCCCTTTCTTTCCCTCCCTCCCAGCTCACTCTCAGAGCTTCTCTGAGAATGAGGAAATAAAACAGACTGGGACTGAAGAAGCCTAGCTGGAATGGAGGGTGGACAGAGGGTGGAGTGGCCCCCACTGGCCCCACCCCCTCCCAGCCAGGAAAGAGGAAGAGGGATACAGGGAGGTAGGGAGGCCTGGAGGACTGCTGAGAAAAACAAAGACAGACAGACACTGGGAGAGATCAGGCCAGCAGGGGAGGGCAGTTGGGGGCGCGATTAGGCCAGCAGGAGAGGGCAGTTAGGGGCAATCAGGCAGTTAGGCAGGCAGGCAGGTGAGCAGTTAGGAGCCAATGGTCCCAGATTGTGAGAGGGATGTACAACTGCCTGTGGTATTGGGCCTAAACCAGCAGTCGGACATCCCCCAAGGGGTCCCCGATAGGAGAGGGTGCAGGCTGGGCTGAGGGAACCCGCCTATACACAATTTCGTGCACTGGGCCACTAGTATATATATAACACATAGACACACACAACAGTATGGTGATGACCAGAGGGTAAGGGGGTGGGGTATAGGTGGAGGTGGGCAAAGAGGGTAAAATGGGGACTAAAAGAGATTTTGCTTGGGGCAATGGGTACACAATGCTGTGTGCAGATAATGTTTTATGGAGTCGCACAATTTAAACCTATATGGTTGTTCTAACCAATGTCATTCCAATAAATTCAATTAATAAAAAATAAAGTTTCTTGAAAATTTAAAAAATTCAAACCACATGAATGTGTGTAAATAAAATATAAATGAAATATCTGTGCCTTTATTATTATGTTAAACTTAAAATAGTATGAAGGTCTTTGAAACTTCTTGTGGTTGCTAATCAGAATTATATGATCCAGAGTTGATATTTAGGAATACTTTCTCATTCTAAGTAGGGCATTTAAACTGTATTAAAACTTACTAAGAGAACATTTTGCCATCAAGACCTAAGAGTTTCACAATGGCTATACCATGGCATTTTTGTATTGTTATCCCAAAGTGTCAATATATTTCTTACAAGATGTCAGCAGGTGGGGTCTGAGATATTAGCCTGAAGAAAGTCATCATAAATCAAAGGAATCAAAGCACTTTTCTTGGGGAAGAAATTATCTACTCTGAACTTTATAAACAGAGCTATGTTTTTATCAGGAAACTATTTAAATATGAGGAGGGATATAAATTTATACTTACATGTGCTTTCTTAAAACATGGTCATTATATTTATGTGTTAGTTAATCAAATAACATTTGTGTTTCAGGTCTATTTACCTCTTTTGAAATACTAGCACTTTAAGGAAATAAGAAGACAAAAGGCATGAGAAAGTCAGGTACCCTAATGTTCTTTTTTTTTAGTCTAGGATGTAGATTAGTTACAATTTTTTTTTCAGTGGACCGAATCCAAAAATTGGACATATTCATTGAATTATTTGAGCAGTCATATTAAAAATTAGAATTCACATGGAAGCTCATTTTCAAGAGTTAGATTAAAATGATTTCATAAGTACATAAAATAAACATTACCAAATATTTCAGCGTATTATTACTTTCTCACAGCTAAAAATTATTCTGTTGACAAATATAAAAATTGAAGGTAAAACATTATTATTACATAATATGAAAAGGTAATATTTAAAATTCAAAACAGCCTATAATGTAGAAAAATCATGTTATATATACTTTACAATAACATATGTGCACATACTAATAAAACTAGGATAACAAAAGATTTTAAAAGGATAGCAGTGCATTTTCAGTAGCATGTGTGCTTAGAAACACCATTTCAAAATAGCCTAGTATTAAATTAAACTAAAATAGTCAGAATTAATTTTCCTCCCACATGAAATATGTCAAGATTCAAGATATTACTAAGTAACACACTAGGTCAGAAGCAGAAGACATTTTTATAATAGCATGCAGTTGGTAATTATTGTAATTTACATTAAATTTTCAGATTTTTTTCCTTATAACTAGTTTGTGAAAAAAGATACTCATTATTTAAATCAAACTTTATAGCTTCAGTAAATGTAATACACCAAATTTACATGGAAATTATATAAAGTTAATGCATATGTTTTTTTAAGGAATGTTAGAACATTGAAAAATCAATGAATTAATCATATCCAGCAAAGACATTATGTAGTATCTGATTTATTGACCCTAGATGGGGGATGGGAAGAGGGTCAGAATTTTCTTCATAGATTACTACAAATGAACATTGCTAACAAATTACTTTTTATGAATAGTTAGAAGTTCATGTCTATAAGGTATTTCAATTTTCTTGTGACTGTCATTATAATGAAAACATTTGGATATAGAATTATGATGCAGGGAATATAAATAGCTAGTCTTAGAAACATCATTCTTTACTCAAAGCAGACAGCTTTGTTCTCTGGCTCCTCATGATTCAAATGGAGACTATCACACCTCTGCCTATTCTCTTCACAGGGACAGATATGTTCTCGCAATATCAATTATGAGATTGGGATGGCAGGTAACTCAAACTTACATAACATATATTTTTGTTCAAAACTCTGTTAAAAGCCTACCTCTATGTTTTCCTAACCTTTATAGCCATAAGAATTTCTAGTTTTAGTACTCAGCAAGTTAGACTTGTCAGTTATGGTATTTATATTATTTTGACCTTTTCCCTCCAGTTTATTAACTGAGTTTCTGCCCCTCTCCAAGATGCCAGATACTAGTGTTTCTGCTTCTATAAACGGTCCTTAGAGACAAGTCCTTTGTCCTCTGCCCGTTTCAGAGATGGCAGCTTTGAGACAAATCATTGGAGATTGAAGCAAGAGGCATAGTTTAGGAGGCTGCAGTTAATGAGAACAAATGTCAGCAAGATTTCTGCAATAGGTTGTGTCTGGAAAGCAAGAAAATTCACTGTAAGTTTGAAGCAGCTGCACATAAGGTCTAAAAGTAGAATCCAGTCTAAAAACATATCCGAAGTATCCAATCAGGTCTGGGATAGTGTGCATTACAGAAAAGAGGGTCAAAGACATATGTGGGTCAGGAAGGAGTTCAATGATCTCAGGTCTATGTACTTAGAAAATGAAGATTTGATAATGTTACAGTGAAATTTTAAAATAACTCTTCTTCAGTATTAATATCTATTCAATAGTTAATATGCATTAAACCTGCTACCTGTCAGGGACTTTTGTAGGCACCAGAAATCCAGTACTAAACAAAAACTAACATTTCATTTTCCAAAAGTTTAGTGAGTTTTTTTACTTTTTATTGATTTTTAGAGAAAGGGGAAGGCCAAGGAAGAGATAAACAAAGATGGGAAAGTTCAACTGGCTGTCTCCTGCATGTCCCCTGCTGGGGATGGAGCCCACAAACCAGGCTGTACCACACCAGGCATCAAACCAGTTGCCTCTGGGTTCATGGGCTGATGCTCAACCAACTGAACCACACTGGCTAGAACAAACGTTTTGTGTTTTTCAAAAATATCAAGTAAGACCAAGAATTCATTATTCAACTATAAAGTAACCTTTTACCATATAAAGTATAATTAGTATAATTTTGTTTGCATTAGTCTTGTGAAAACTGTATTCTTGTTTCAATCTGTGTACCTTGAAATGACACTAAATATCTTTATCTGAGTTAGTAACTATGAAAATACTTACCGTGCACAATACATTATTTTTATGTGATCACAATCAACCGTATAACAAGCTTAACACTAGCAAATGCTAGTCTGAATTACCAATGTAAAGTATGTGTCTAAAATAAATAGTGACATCAAAAATAGCCTTTTTCAAAATAAAAATACTGCCCCAGCTGGAGCGGCTCAGTTGGTTGGGGCATTGTCCCACACACCAAAAGTGGCAGGTTCCATTCCCAGTCAGGGCACATTCCTAGGCTGTGGGTTTGGTCCCTGGGCCAGGCACATACTGAGGAACCTTTTAGACAAAAGAGTTTGAAGGACATAGGAATCAACTTACCAAAACAATAACCACAAAAACAAAACAAAACCCAAACACAACAAAAACCATCAATTAAACTGCAAAACTGTTCTTTGCTAGACCAAAAGGATCTTCTTAAATCCTGTCAACAACATCAGTAGACAAAAGTATTAGTCATCAATGTAAAGGAAATATAACAAGTCAAATTCTCAGTTCGATAAATTGAGAATTAAAACAGTTCAAATGACAAAAATTTCCTTAAAATGGAATTAAAAACAAACTAAGACTATTTGAATGAAAGTAATAGTTTGCAAACATATGTCTGGAAATATTATTTAAAAAATAAAATATGGCCGAAACCGGTTTGGCTCAGTGGATAGAGCATCGGCCTGCAGACTCAAGGGTCCCAGGTTCAATTCCGGTCAAGGGCATGTACCTTGGTTGCAGGCACATCCCCAGTAGGGGGTGTGCAGGAGGCAGCTTATCAATGTTTCTCTCTCATCGATGTTTCTAGCTCTCTATCCCTCTCTCTTCCTCTCTGTAAAAAATCAATAAAATATATTTTTAAAAAATAAAATAAAATATAGAAGATAAATTTAAAAACCCAAACAAATTTTATAGAATGAAAGAAATAAAACAAGAATTAGTTAAAGTCAGGAAAATAAATAAAAGATAAATTATCTTAGAATTGAAGACAATATTAGAATGTGTTGAAGAGGAAAAAGTTTTATGAAATTTATAACCATATAGAAAGGTTGTTGTTTTTCTCACTCTCAAAATATATTTTGGAAGGAACAAATTGTTTGATGTCCAAGGATCTAGAACTAGGTCCCTTTCCTATCACTAGGTCCCTTTCTTATTACCCTGTCACTTGTGATTATGGATAAATTATTTAAATTTCCTAAATCTCATTTTCCTTTTCTGAAAATAATAAGAATAATTTTCTTGTATTTATTACATTTATATGTGTTTTTAAGTTGGTTTGTATCTCTTTTATTAAGTTCAACCCATATATAAAATTTATAGTACTGATCTTTTCTTGATATTCCTCAACTATCAGTTTTAATTTACCCTTGTGCTGAGTCTCTATAATTTCTCTTTCTCCATTTTATCTCTGTGTCTCTTTCAGGATAAAGGACTACAAGTGTCTGTTCTGATGCTCAAGTTAACAAAAACCTGTAGGGCATTAGATCAGCAGCACTGGAAGACTAGAAGGCTTCACATACAGATGATGGACATCAAAACAAGGTCAACTAAGAACATACCACTTGGTTATATTATTTATGGAGAAAATGAAGCTGAACCAATAATCAGGTTGTATGTACCTGCTTTGCTATGGACATTGAGTACTTATCTCAGAAAACAGAAGGAATGATTAAGGATATGAATGGGTGAAGGAAGGGAAAGCCGCAACCAACTGGGTTGCCTTCAATGAATGTCAATCACTCAATTCCTGTAGCTCTAATCAGGACTTTGAGAGCATTCCTTCCTGTGCTTGTGTGCCTTTATCCACAAAGTGTTTTTGTGACTTCGGTATTGCATATAGAAGGCTTTAACAATGGCTGTTTAATTTCTTGGTCAGTCTTTTAAAGCTGTGCATGTAAACACTTTATAAGATTTATTCTTCCATTTTGTTCATGAATTCCTTATTTTCAAATGAACAATACATATGGTCCTTTAAGTAAAAATGTAATCCAAGATACTCTTTCCTTTCATCGTTTATTTTTTCCTGTGTAAGTTAATATATATCCACTCTCTCTGAGTGAAATTTAATGTAGATTGCTTCAGGACTAATGAACTGTACCAAAATTCTTTAATAAGTATTCATGGTTATATGACTCGAATCAAGTGATGTCAGGGACAGGATCATGGGGGAAGGAAGTAAAACCAGGAACCAAACCGGCCAGCTGGACGTGAGCTTTAAAATGTATGCATGTTGCTAGACAAGCAGCTTGCAGATAACCAATCACTAGAAGGTTACTAAGGCAAAATTCTTAAAAACAAAACAATTAAAAGCCAGCAAAGTATATATCTACCCCTAGACAAAGAAACACACTCTCGCTTCTCTCTCTGGTTCATTGGGTCGCTGGCAGGGGATATGCTCCCCTGAGCTCACATGGCTTATGGCCATGTAGACTCCACACATAGACTGATGGACTTTAATTAGCTTGGATGCTGAACTACACCCGGCTGCAATATGGAATAAAGCTCTGGGCACTGGCCTGCTTTGGGCTCTCCTGGAACCCCAGCTGCACCTTTTCCAGGACTGGCTTAAGGGGCAGGGGACTTTGGAACCTGAGACAAAGAAGCTTCACTGATAACCCACTTTGGGCTCCCTCCCTGCTGCTCCCTGTGGCAGGGAACCTATCAATTTCTCAATAAACTTTGCTTCCGCTAACCGTTTTTGTCCACAAATTCATTCTTCAATTTTGTGAGACAACAAACTTGGACCCTAACAGAAAATTTGGCATGAACTATATTTGACTTTGTTATGAATATCGTCACCTAAATTACTTATAGCCCATTAATACTCAGCTCTGAACTGTGCTTATTGTGGCTAATAGCAAATGTGCCTCTTATTCTCTCAAAAACACTTCAGTGGTGATGTGGCACATAATTCAGTTCTATTTATCTTGTGACAAATGTACAGTGGGTTACGTTCACTTAATCTCTTTTTTATATCTAAAATTAAATAATCAGGTACGTTTTAAAAAATGGTAGAGAGTTTTTCCAAAATTGAACAAACAACATGAAATGAAAATAACTCAATAATGATAAAATGACCTTATTAGAGAAAGAAAAGCTATGTTAGGAAAAGTATCAGTGAATAAGTATTATCTTTGAAATGCTCTCATTTTTTTATCTGTAATGACAAGCTATTATTCTACTTTGCAGAAATAATTTTACACTAATAATTAGTGTAGATTTACAACAATACTAATGTATCTTATCTTAAAAATCTAATTTTGTGGCTGTTTTAATTGTTTTTAAATTTCCTTTGAAGCAAATTCTCAGTAAAATATGATTCTATTTGTAAAATTAGAATCTCACTCTATAAGTAAGTTTCTCTGTGCATTCATTTGAATTCATGTTTAAACCCATTTGGAATTGTGATCCCTATATTTATGTGTCCTTGTTCCTCCCTGACTCTCTCTGCATCGCTGCCTCAAGCATCTATCTTTCTCTTTTCTGCAGTGTTTCTACTCTTTTTTTTTTTTTTTTGGTCTTTCCCTATTCTTGGCAAGGTTACTCAGGATTGGACTGCAGCTTTCCATTTAGTATAGCCTTTCCTCTATAGGCAGAATGCAATATGCAATTACATCTGACCACATTTAATTAAGCAGCTGGGAAATACCAATGTGTGGGTACTAGTAAAAAGGCTAGAAAACACAGAGTAATTTAAAAACATTTTCTTATTATAGTCATACATAAATAAAATAAAATAAATCATTAGTTGAGCATATATATGAATAAGTCTAACCTAGTTATTTTGAAAATCTATACAATTCATAAAGACTTAAAGAAATAAAGTCTATTCAACCAAAATACCACCAACAATCATTAGAGATGATTAAGCCTCTCAGACAATAGATAAATGAACAAGTCTCAGTATAAAAGCAAAAATTTTCTGGGAGAGAATCAGAGTTACTTATTCCAATACTGTATTCACTCTCATTTTATTTTATTAAATTCAGAATGAAGTAGCAGAGTGACTACAAAAGCAATTAAAATTTTATTTTCTTGTTATATATATTAGAGCTTTTGAAAAACAAATGAAAAATATCTAAGGCATATAATTTATTTTGAAAAGATTTGATACCTTAGTGTTAAACTCAATTTGTAATGAGGTGATATTTTTCTTCATTCTTTATTAGATAAATTTTGTACCAGACATTCAGAACTATATTACTTTTAAATTATATCAGTATTGAATCAGCATTACACACACTCTCAAGTAATAAGATATAAAATGTTATAAAATATTTCTAAATTGTAAACCTCAAACAAAACTGGTACGAGCAAGGATTGAGCAATTTTTTTTTTAGATTTTTGTCATCATTATATACTTAATGCTATCAGAATAAAAATAACAGAGTCAAAGGTGTACACACACACACACACACACACACACACACACACACACTCACAGAGTGACAAATGTATGGAATGTTAAAAAGTAAGACAATGGGTGAAATGGAATTGCTTACACTAAAGACCCATATCACCAAACCAAGACATAAATACAGTTTTGGCTGTCCAAGAAATGGAATTTTAAACCATCCAATCAGGAAACACCTTATCAGCACCAGAAATCTATCTGCCTGAGAGAACCTCTCCTATCCTGTAAAAAAAAGTAACTTTTCAGTAACCAACCTGTTTTTTGCTTAGTTTAACTTCTTTGTTCGTGCACCTTCTGGCTATAAAAGTTTTTCATTTATATAGCTTCTTAGGGCTCCTTTCTGTCTGCTAGATTGGATGCTGATGATTTAAATTGATTTTTGCTCAAATAAAGTCTTAATTTTTAAAATGTTTTTTATCGATTTTTAGAAAGAGAGGAAGGGAGAGAGATAGATAGAAACATCAATGAGAGAGAGAGGAAAAAAGTGGATTAGCTGCCTCTTGCACACACCCCTACTGGGAATCCAGCCTGAAACCTCAGGCATATGCTCTGACCTGGAATTGAACCAATGACCTTTTGGTACACAAGACAAAGCTCAATAAACTGAGCTGCACTGGCCAAGGTTCTTAAAAAATTTTTAAATGCTTATGTTTAGCTTTTAACTGAAGTCATTTCAATTAGTTTAACTTTCTTTAAGCATTATTTTTAACTAGTGGCCCGATGCACAAATGAAGATTCGTGCAAGAATGGGCCTTCATTCCCCTGGCTGCTGGCACCGCCTTTGCTCTGGCCAGAGCAGCCTTTCCCTTCTGCTCGGGCCTGGAGGAGCTGCCTTTCTGCCTTCCTACCCAGAGGTCCGGAGCAACTGGGGTGGTGCGGAATGCCTCTGTTGTTGCCATGGCAATGACACAAGCGTCCAGTCCTGTCCCAGGCCACTGGGCGCCCGCGCATGCAAATTAACCCACCATCTTTGTTGGGTTAATTTGCATACTCACTCCTGATTGGCTGGTGGGCATCACGAAGGTATGGTCAATTAGCATGTTACTCTTTCATTATGTAGATAATAGGGATATTACTTATGAGTGTTGGGTGTATTACTTATAAGAATCCTATCTAATAAAAGAGTAATATGCAAATTGACTGTCACTCCAACACACAAGATGGCTGCCTCCATGTGGTCAAAAATGGCTGCCCTCATGTGGACACAAGATGGCCACCACAAGATAGCCAACAGGGGAGGGCAGTTGGGAGGGACCAGGCCTGCAAGGGAGGGCAGTTAGGGGTGACCAGACCAGCAGAGGAGGAAAGTTGGGGGCAACTGGGCCTGAAGGGAAGGGCAGTTAGGGGCAAATAGGCTGGCAGGGGAGCAGTTAAGCATCAATCAGGTTGGCAGGGGAGTGGTTAGGGGGTTATCAGGCTGGCAGGCAGAAGCAGTTAGGGGCAATCAGGAAGGCAGGCAGGCGAGCAGTTGGGAGCCAGCAGTCCTGGATTGTGAGAGGGATGTCTGACTGCCCGATCCCTGGATCGGGCCTAAACAGGCAGTCAGACATCCCTCGAGGGGTTCCAGATTGGAGAGGGTGCAGGCTGGGCTGAGGGACACACACCCCTGGTCCACGAATTTCGTGCACTGAGCCTCTAGTATTGATATATTTAACATGAAAATTAGGTTTGAATAACAGTATAATTTTCAACACTTCTATCATGAAATTCACATACCATAAAATTCAAACATTTAGAGTGTATAATTCAATAATTTTGGTATCTTCCAAGACAACCATTACCACAATATAAGTTTAGAACATTTTTACCACTCCCTACAAATACATATATTTATTAGCAATCATGCCATCCTCTTTTTCCCCATATACACAAATGCTAATCTTCTTTGTATGCATACATATTTGCCTATTCTTGACTTTTTATATAAATTAACTTATATAACATGTAATCTGTGTAACTGATTTCTTCTAGCTTAATCACTTCAAGTTTCATACATGTAATAACATGTACCTCTTCTGTATTATTAATATTGTTAATATATATTGACTGATTTCAGAGAGGAAGGGAGAGGGAAAGAGATAGAAACATCAATGATGAGAGAGAATCATTGATCAGCTGCTTCCTGCACATCCTCTACTAGGGATCAAGCCCACAACCCAGGCATGTGCCCTTGACCAGAATCAAATCTGGGACCATTTAATCCCAAGGTTGATGATCTATCTACTGAGCCAAACCAGCTACATTTCTTCTGTTAGCTGCATATATGTATATAATTATTTTTCTATCTGATGTATTAACAAATTTATCATAAAATATCCCTCTTTATTATCTATACTAACATTTTTTTTGTTTTAAAGCCTATTATGGGTTATCTTAGTATTGTCACCACAAATATTTAATGTTGGTTTTATACATGGTAAACTTCCTTTTTATTATTATACTTTGAAACTATTTGATTGTTTGAATCTAAAGTATGTTCATACAGACAGCACATAGTTTGGTGTGTTTTTTAATTCTAATCTGATAATCTCTGCCTTATGTTTGGATTGTTTATAGACACATATTTGCTATTATTATTTATATGGTAGAATTGACTTTGACCATTTTGACTATAGTTTTATACAAGCTTCATGTCTGTTTTTTATTTTCTTTTAAGACAAAAAATAAGAAAGTATTTATTTATTTATTTTATAGATTCTTTATTGTTTAAAGTATTACATATAGCATTACATATATCTCATTTTTCCCCCATTGACCTCTCCCCAGCTACCCCAGTCCTCAGCACATGCCCTCATCCCCATAGTGTCTGTGTCCATTGGTTATGCTTATATGCATGCATACAAGTCCTTTGGTTGATCTCTCTCTTACTCCCCCCACCCTCTCCTGCCTTCCCTCTGAAGTTTGACAGTCTTTTCGATGCTTCTCTGTCTCTGAATCTATTTTTGTTCATTAGTTTATGATGTTCATTATATTCCACAAGTGAGTGAGATCATGTGACTATTTATTTTTCTCCGACTGGCTTATTTTGTTTAGCATAATGCTCTCTATGTACATCCATGCTGTTGTGAATAATAAGAGTTCTTTCTTTTTTACAGCAGCAGAGTATTCCATTGTGTAGATGTACAAATTTTTTTTTTTTTAATTCACTCATCTGTTGATGGGCACTTAGGCTGTTTCCAAATCTTACCTATGGTAAATTGTGCTACTATGAACATAGGAGTGCATATGTCCTTTCTGACTGGTGTTTCTGGTTGGAATATATTCCTAGCAGTGGGATTACTGGGTCAAATGGGAGTTCCAATTTTAATTTTTTGAGGAAACCCCATATTGTTTTCCACAGTGGCTGCACCAGTCTGCATTTCCACCAGCACGAGGGTTTCTTTTTCTCCACATCCTAGCCAGCACTTGTCCTTTGTTGATTTGTTGATGATAGCCATTCTGCCAGGTGTGAGATGATATCTCATTGTCATTTTGATTTGCATCTCTTGGATGATTAATTACTTTGAGCATGTTTTCATATGTCTCTTGGCCTTCTGTATGTCCTTTTTTGAAAAGTGTCTATTTAGGTCTTTTACCCATTTTTGGATTTTATTGTTTTATCTTCTTTTTGTTAAGATATATGAGTTCCCTATAAATTTTGGAGATTTATGCCCTTATCAGATATACATTGGCAAATATGTTCTCCCAGTGGGATTTCTTATTATTTTGTTGATTGTTTCTTTTGCTATTCAGAAGGTTTTGATAAAGTCCCATTTGTTTATTTTATTCTTAGTTTCCATTGTCCTAGGAGCTGTATCAGTAAAGGCGTTGCTATGACATATGTCTAATATTTTGATGCCTGTGGATTCTTCTAAGATTTTTATGGTTTCCTGTTTTACATTTAAGTCTTTTATCCATTTTAAGTTTATTTTTGTGTATGGTGTAAGTTGGTGGTCTAGTTTCATCTTTTTGTATGTATCTGTCCAATTTTCCCAACACAATTTATTGGAGAGACTGTCTAGACTCCATTGTATACTCTTGCCTCCTTTGTCAAATATTAATTGAGCATAATGGCTTGGGTTTATTTCTGGGTTCTTTGTTTTGTTCCATTTGTCTATATGTCTGTTCTTGTGCCAGTACCAGGCAGTTTTGAGAATAGTGGCTTTGTAGTATAGCTTAATATCTGGTATTGTGATCCATCGAACTTTGTTCTTCTTTCTTAAGGTTGCTGCAGCTATTTGGGGTCTTTTTTCATTCCAAATAAATTTTTGGAGAGTTTTTTTCTAGGTCTTTGAAGTATGCAATTGGTATTTTAATAGGGATTGCATTGAATCTATAGATTGCTTTGGATAGTATAAAATACTTGAGAGATAATGATGTTGATTCTATCAATCCATGAACACGGTATATTCTCCCATTTGTTTATGTCTTCCTCTATCTCTTTTTTTCAGCATCCTGCAGTTTTCAAAGTACAGGTCTTTTACCTCCTTAGTTAAGTTTATGCCTAGATATCTTAATATTTTTGGTGCAATGGTAAATGGGATTGTTTTGCTTATTTCTCTTTCTGTGAGTTCATTATTGGTGTATAAAAAAGCCATAGATTTCTGGGTGTTAATTTTGTATCCTGCTACATTGTTGAATTCATTTATTAAATCTAATTTTTTATGGAGTTTTTAGAATTTCTGTGTCAAATATTATGTCATCTGTGAATAGTGACAGTTTTACTTCTTCTTTTATAATTTGAATGTCTTTTATTTCTTCTTCTTATCTGATCGCTATGGCTAGCACTTGCAATATTGTGTTGAACAGGAATGGTGAAAGTGGGCATCCCTGTCTTGTTTCTGTTCTTAGGGGAAAAGTTTTTAGTTTTTGCCCATTGAGTATAATGTTAGCTGTAGGCTTTTCATATAAAGCTTTTGTTACGTTGAGGAATGATCCTTCTTTTCCCACTTTGCTGAGAGTTTTTATCAAGAAAGTGTGTTGGATTTTGTCAAATGCTTTTTCTACATCAATTGATACAATTAGGTGATTTTTGTCTCTCAATTTTTTTTTTATGTGATGCATCATGGTTATTGATCAGTAGATATTATACCATCTTTGTATCTCTGGAATAAACCCCACTTGGTCATGGTGTATGATCTTTCTAATGTAATGCTGGACCTGATTCACTAGAATTTGTTGAGAATTTTAGCATCTATGTTCATCAAAAAATTAGCCTAGAGGAGAAGCAAGATGGTGGCTAGCAGGACGGAGGTGAGGGAGAGGAAGTGAAGGAGAGTGTGTGGATGTGTGTGGTGTGTGTGTGAGTGAGTGAGGGACAGTTAAATCCGGCAGGAGAGGCAGGGGCTGGCAGACCAGGCTCTCTTGGAAAAGGAGAGACTACCACTGCTGTGGGCACTGCGGGACTGGAGCACAGAACCCATTCCATTTTGAAGGAGAGAGCGGCCTTTTCTAAGAACTCATCAGCACCACCACCCAGACAGGTCTTTGACACTGCCTGCTACCCAGCAGCCACTATAGCCAAAATCCTGTTGCCCACCCGCAGACCTGTGGACCCTGGGACCTCCACCTCCCAAGGGGCACCACTCCCACATCAGTAAGTGCAACTTCCCCCCTCCCAAGCGGCAGAACTCTGGACACCACATTCGAACTTTTTCAGCACACAGGCATCCAGGGCACACCACTCCATAGTCAGCACCTGGGAGCCACTGGAAGCCCCTGCTGGGTGTGATTTTGTACAGTCAAGGGCATGCTGCCCCACAGTAGAAATTCTGAATTACCTCTCCCTAAATAACTGCCCACAGACACCCCAGCTGTGCAACTTCAGCACCAGGGCCCCTCAGACTGCGTCAGAGCTCTGCTCCAGCAAACACACGACCACAGTTGCACATTTCCAACAGGCAGGCATCCTGAGCCCATCTATCCACAGGGTGCTCTGGGGAGCTACTGTGAGCCCCTGTTGGATGTGATTCTGTAAAGACAAGGGTGTGCTGCCCCACAGTAGAAATTCTGAATTTGCTCTTCCTGAATAACTGCCCACAGACACCCCAGATGCATAACTTCAGAGTGCATCAGAGCTCTGTGCCTGCAAATGCACCACCACAGTCATGTATTTCCAATGGGCAGGCACTCTGAGCCCATCTATCCACAAGGCGTTCATGGGAGCTGCTGTGAGTCCTCGCTGGGTGTGATCTTGGACAAACAGGGATGCACTCCCCCTAGCAGTAGAAATTCTGAATTCACTCATTCTGGATACCTGCCCACAGACGCCTCAATTACGTGGCTTCAGTGCCAGGGCTCTTCAGAGTGTTTGAGTGCCCCTTGCTGGCAAACGCACCTCGGGTGCCCCTGTGAGCTGCCACTGGGAGTGTTTGCCTATCCACCACAGGTGCAGCAGCAAAAGCTGAGTCTGCCCAGCCCACAACTACAGAACTCTGGATGCCACAGTCATTTCTTTCCAGATCGCAGCCTCCTTAGCCCCATCACCCCAACAGACGGCTCCTGGGTGCCACTGTGAGTCCCCATTGGGCATGCGTGATTTCAATCAAGGGCACAAGACAGCAAAAATTGGGACACCCTCCTCCATGGCTGCTGACATCTAGACACCACAGTTGTACCTTTCCAGCTCGCAGGCCTACATCAAGAGAACCCAAATAGCTCAAGTAGGGAGCTACACTAGATTACCAAGTCCAGGAGACCTGAGAGATCACACCAGTATCACCATCCCCAAAAGAACTTGGGTAGCAAAGCAATTGGACCTACAATTAAAACATTACATCAAAACATGGGAAGACCAAAAAGCAATCCCCAAAGTAAAGAAAAAGAGGAATCACCAGAAAGAGAATTAAGTAAAATTGAGGCTAGCAGCATATCAGAGAAAGAATTCAGATTAATGGTGATAAGGATGCTTAAACGGCTGGATGACAAATACACTCAACTCAATGACAAATACACACAACTCAATGAGAAGTATAAGGAGCTGAATGAAAATCTCACCAACATGAAAAGGAATCAAGAGGAGATGAAAAACAACATAGCTGCAATAAAGAACACAATGGAAGGGTTAAACAGTAGACTAGAAGAGGCTGAGGACCGCATCAGCAAATTAGAAGACAAGGTAGAAAAAACACACAAACACAGCAGCAACTGAAAAGAAGACTTGAAAAGCAAGAGGAGAGCCTAAGGGAGCTGTAGGATAACACACACACAAAAAAAAACAACATTCGCATAATAAGGGTACCAGTTGGAGAGAAGAGAATCAAGGAATAGAAAACCTGTTTGAAGAAATAATGACAGAAAACGTCCCTGATATTGGCAAGAAAAAAACTATGCAAGTCCAAGAAGTACATAGAGTCCCAAACAAGATGAACCTCAAAAGACCAACACCAAGACATATCATAATTAAACTGGATAACACCAATGACAAAGTAAAAATCTTAAAGGCTTCCAGAGAGAGAGAGAAAGTCTCCTATTAGAATATCAACTGATTTCTCAACAGAAACATACCAGGCCAGAAGGGAATGGAATGAAATATACAAAGTGATGCAAAGCAAGGTACTGAATCCAAGAATACTATACTCAGCAAGGCTATCATTCAAAACTGAAGGTGGAATCAGGAGCTTCACAGACAAAAAAAGGGCTAAGAGAGTTTATTACTACCAAGCCAGCAATGCAAGCAATGCTGAAGGGACTTCTGTAAAAAGAAGAAACAGAAAGGCAAGAAGAAACACAAACAGTAAGAACAAAAATGACAACAAACAAGTACTTATCAATAATAACATTAAATGTAAATAGATTAAATGCACCAATCAAAAGACACAGCGTAG
The DNA here is from genome assembly GCF_027574615.1 of Eptesicus fuscus. Taxonomy (NCBI): domain Eukaryota; kingdom Metazoa; phylum Chordata; class Mammalia; order Chiroptera; family Vespertilionidae; genus Eptesicus; species Eptesicus fuscus. The sequence goes on along the minus strand of NC_072475.1, from coordinate 84,703,817 downwards.
TTGAATGGATAAGAAAACATGACCCATATATTTGCTGTCTGCAAGAGACCCACCTCAGAACAAAGGATTCACACAAACTGTGAGTGAAGGAGTGGAAAAACATTTTACAGTCAAATGGAAAGGAGAAAAAAGCTGGGGTTGTGATACTTATATCTGATAAAATAGACCTCAAAGTAAAGGCCAACAAGAGATAATTAAAGCCACTACATAATACTAAAGGGAGCAATCCAACAAGAAGATATAACTCTGGTAAACATATATGCACCCAATACAGGAGCACCTAAATACATTAAGAAAATTCTGGAAGATATCAAGGGAGAGATAAATAGCAATACAGTTATAGTAGGGGACTTTAATACCCCACTGACACCACTGGATAAATCCTATAAACAAAAAATCAGCAAAGAAACAGCAATCCTAAATGACTCACCAGATCAGATGGACTTAATTGACATCTTCAGAACATTTCACCCCAAAGCTACAGAATATACATTTTTCTCCAGTGCACATGGAACATTTTCGAAGATAGACCACATATTAGGACACAGGCAAAGTCTCTTCAAATGCAAGAAGATAGAAATCATAACAAGCATCTTCTCAGACCATAATGGCATAAAACTAGAAATCAGCTACAATAAAAACAATGAAAAAAAGTCAAACACTTGGAGGCTAAATAGCATGCTATTAAACAATGATTGGGTTACCAAAGAGATCAAAGAAGAAATTAAAAGCATCCTGGGAGGAGAAACCAAGATGGCAGCATAGGTAAACACCTAAACTGCAGCCTCGCACAACAATTTAAAAAATACAACTAAAAGACAAAACAGATACCATCCAGAACCACAGGAAAGCTGGTTGTCTGGAAATCCTACAAATAGAAGGAAAAACAAAACCATAAGGAAAATCAGAGGAGCTGTAAGAGCCTGAGGTACGGGACACGGGCGTGCGCATGCGGAGAGGACGGAGCCGGAGAGGACGGGCGGCTGAGTGCCTGGCTGGTGTTCTCTAGCAGGAAGGAGATAAAAGCTCCAGAATGCACTGAACCCCAGCTCCGACTTCACTGAACCCCAGTACCGGGCGAGACCCTGGGGACCCAGGCTCATACTGGGGGAATCTGGGCTGTAAGGCGGAAACTCAGGGGAGCGGCGAAAGGCAGAGCTCCAGGGTGCGCACATGAATGCACTCAGAGAACGGACTGTTGAGTGTGCCACAGGATTGCTCTAGCGGGAAGGAGACAAAAGCTCCGGACTGCACTGAACTCCAGTTCCAACTGCACTGAACCCCAGTTCCGGACGAGAATCTGGGAATCCAGATTCATTGGGGGAGAGACTAGACTGTTTGGCAGCGGGCGAAACTCGAGGGCGCCTTTCTCTCAGAGGTGTTTGCAGCGAGTACCGAGGGACACTGAGATCCAGGAACCTCACAGGGCGGGGCCAATGGGAAGCCAAGGCTGTAGGCTCCACCCTGAAGCTCCACACTGAAACTCCGCTCCATCCAAGCTGAGCACAGAGGCGTTTACAATTTTGCAAGTCTAGTCGAATAAGGCTGTCTCCCAACGTAGACACAGCTGATCCTACAAAGCTACCCTACCAACTCAGGGAAGCAGCGAAAATGGGGAGACAAAGAAACAGATCACAAAACAAAGAAATGGAGGAAAACAAACAACTGGACATAGAGTTCAAAACCACAGTTATAAGATTTTTTAAGAATTTCCTAGAAAAGGCCGATAAATTTAGCGAGACCCTCGAGGATATGTGAGAGACCCTCGAGGATATGGAAAAAGACCAACTAGAAATTAAACATACATTGACTAAAATAAAAAATACTATACAGACACACAACAGCAAACTAGAGGTACACAAGAATCAAGTCAAAGATTTGAAATACAAAGAAGAAAAAATCACTCAACTGGAAAAGCTAAAAGAAAAGAGAATCCAAAAATTTGAAGATAGTGTAAGAAGCCTCTGGGACAACTTCAAGCGTACCAACATCAGAATTATGGGAGTGCCAGAAGAAGGGAGAGAGAGCAAGATACTGAAAACCTATTTGAAGAAATAATGACTGAAAATTTCCCCCACCTGGTGAAAGAAATAGACTTACAAGTCCAAGAAGTGCACAGAACCCCAAACAAAAGAAATCCAAAGAGGACCACACCAAGACACATCATAATTAAAATGCCAAGAGCAAAAGACAAAGAGAGAATATTAAAAGCAGCAAGAGAAAAACAGTTAATTACCTACAAGGGAGCACCCATACAATTGTCAGCTGATTTCTCAACAGAAACTATGCAGGCCAGACGGGAGTGGCAAGAAATAGTCAAAGTGATGAATAGCAAGAACCTACAACCAAGAGTACTCTACCTAGCCAAGCTGACATTAAGAATTGAAGGGGAGCTAAAGAGCTTCACAGATAAGAAAAAGCTAAAGGAGTTCATCAACAACAAACCAGTATTATATGAAATGCTGAAAGGTATTCTCTAAGAAGAGGAAGAAGAAGAAAAAGGTAAAGGTAAAAATTATGAACAACAAATACATATCTATCAACAAGTGAATCTAAAAACCAAGTGAATTAAAAATATGGTGTACAGAATAAACTGGTGAATATAATAGAATCAGGGGCATAGAAAGGGAGTGGACTGACAACTCTCAGGGGTAAAGGGGTGTGGGGAGTGAGGGAAGAGACTGGACAAAAATCGTATACCTATGGATGAGGACAGTTGAGGGGGAGGTAAGGGAAGAAGGTGGGATGGGAACCAGGTGGAGGGGAGCTATGGGGGGAAAAAAGAGGAACAACTTTAATAATCTGAACAATAAAGATTTATTAAATTTTTAAAAAAAGCATCCTGGGAAAAAAATGACAATGAAAACACAACTACCAAAAATCTATGGGACACAATGTAAGCGATCTTGAGAAGGAAGTTCATAGCTCTATAGGCCTACCTCAAAAAACAAAAAAAAAACACAAGAAAAAATTGTAATAAATTATCTAACCTTGCAACTTAAAGAACTAGAAATAGAGCAACAAGAAAAGCCAACAGTAACCAGAAGGAAGGGCATAATAAAGATCAGAGCAGAAATAAATGACATAGAGTCCAAAAAAACAATACATAAGATCAATGAAACGAAGACCTGGTTCTTTGAAAGGATAAACAAGATTGATGCACCTCCAGCCAGGCTTACCAAGAAACAAAGAGAGAGGGCCCAAATAAACAAAATCAGAAATGAAAGAGGTAATGTAACAACTGACCCCACAGATATACAAAGGATTGTAAAAAAAAATAAAATACTATGAACACCTCTACTCCAACAAACTAGACAATCTCAATGAAATGGACACATTCCTAGAAAAATATAAGCTTTCAGAACTCAATCAGGAAGATTTAAAAAAGCTGAATAGGCCGATAACTACTGATGAAATTGAAACAGTAATCAAAAAGCTTCCAGCAAACAAAAGCCCTGGACCAGATGGCTTCACAGGGGAGTTTTACCGAACATTCAAAGAAGAACTAAAACCAATCCTTCTCAGACTATTCCAAAAAATTCAAGAGGAAGGAGCACTTCCAAACTCTTTCTAGGAAGCCAGCATTACCCTAATCCCAAAACCAGATAAAGACACCACAAAGAAAGAGAATTACAGGCCAATATCCCTGATGAACATAGATGCTAAAATCCTCAACAAAATTCTAGCAAATCGGATACAGCATTACATTAGAAAGATCATACACCATGACCAAGCGGGATTTATTCCAGGAATGCAAGGCTGGTACAATATGTGCAAATCAATAAATGTGATACATCACATAAACAAAGTGTGCACATTTCCTCTTTGCCCCTTCTTCCTCCCCAGAGCATAACGGATACTGGATGTTCCTATTGTGGGAAGTAGATACCCACATGTGGACCTCCACACATGGACTATTAGACTTCAATTAGCTTGGATTCTGAACTCTCTACCATTAAAAGAACCTCTGGTCACTGGCCTACTCCTGGAATCCCAGCTGCACTTTTTTCAGGACTGGCTTCTCCCAGTAAACTTTGTTTCCATTAATAATTTTTGTCCACAAATTTATTCTTCAATTTTTACAAGATAAGATTTCAGACTCAAATAACACTCACATTTTTGGTATGAATAGCTTAAAAAATATTAGATTGCAATAGGCCATATATTATGATAGTTATCTCTGGGTGTGAAAAAATATTTTTTTTTCTTAAATGTTATCTAAATTTTGCATTTAGTATCCACTGCTTTTTCATTTCTCTTTTTAAAAATTTTTATTATTGAAAGTATTATATATGTCCTCCTTTTTTTCCCCCTTCTATATGACCTAAAATTTTATTTTTAATTGGAAACATACATTATATTATTCTTCTAGTGGTTACCTTTAATTTAATTTAATAAATTTTTACTTTAATATTGACAATAAAATGGCAAATGATCTTTTAAATTAAATGGAATATCTTCAGTCTAACTTTGTGAGGTAAATGTTTAGGATATTATTCCTTTTTTATCTCACTTGGCAATTTATATAATCAAGCTGATTATAGTGATGATGATTTTGGTAGCTAATCATGTATACAACTAGAGGCCTGGTTGGGATTGGGTCTAAACGGGCATTCGGACATCCCTCTCATAATCCAGGACTGTGGCTCCCAACTGCTCGCCTGCCTGCCTTCCTGATTACCCCTAACAACTTTTGTCTGCCACCTTGATCACCCCCTAACCACTCCCCTGCCAGCCTGATTGCCCCTAACTGCCCTCCCCTGCAGGCCTGGTCACCCCTAACTGCCCTCCCCTTCAGGCCTGGTCCCTCCCAACTACCCTCCCCTGTTGGCCATCTTGTGGTGGCCATCTTGTGTCCACATGGGGGCAGCCATCTTTGACCACATGGGAGCAGCCATCTAGTGTGTTGGAGTGATGGTCAATTTGCATATTACTCTTTTATTAGATAGGATAATTTCATTGGACTTTAGAAGACACACATGTAGACAAGAAATGAAGATGATATTTTATCCATTTTAAAACATTAAAATAAAATTTTATTTATTTAGGCTTTAACCCTCTAGGCCAATCTTTATGACTCACTGACTCAATGAATAAGTTGATATGGCTAGAACCAAGAGTTCATTGATAAACTTTGAATAAACTATAGATAATGTTCTTGGTGTTTTAAATATCTATCATTGTTATTAGTTTCTTACCCAAGTTTTTCAAATAGGAGAAATGGCTTCTCTTGCATTTGGGGGTACACATACTACCAAAATATATTTTCTAACATTGAGTAAAGTGGTATCAACTGCTTATACTTTCTTCACTTCTGAAAGAGTAAGACCTCTGTTTCACATAGAATTATATAAACCAGATAGGATAGTGGACTGAAACTGTAAGGTTACTCTGAGTTTTCTAATTTGGTTAACTAATAAATGGTGGTGACATTCATCAAGCTAGAAAACACAGAAAGAGCCCTGGCCCCATGGCTCAATTGGTTGGAGAGTCATCCCATATACCAAAAGGTCAATGGTTCAATTCCCAGCCAGGGCACAGGGTACATACCTAGTTTGCTGGTTGGATTCCTTGTAGGGCCAGTACAGGAGGCAACGATTCTCTCTTTCTCTCAATCTCTCTCTCTCTCTCTCTCTCTCTCTCTCTCTCTCTTTCTCTTCCTCTCCCTCCTCTAAAATCAATAAGCATATCCTTAAGTGAGGATTTTTAAGAATAATAAAAATTAAACAAACAAACAAAAAAAAACTGAAAGGAAAAAAAAAACTAATTGGTATGGTTATGTGAGTATTGAAAGGTAATTTATAATTTATCATTCAACTTTAGATTTGGTAAATGAAGTATTAAGAATTTAGACAAAGGTATCCATGAGGTAGTTTATCAATCTATTTCTCTAAAAGGAAGTGCTATGCTTTAAGACACTTCTATTTTATACTCAGAGTTTCTCTTCCTCTCCATAGTCCCCAACAAAACTGTCTCATCAGTTGTCAAATGCTGGCTATTTTCCAGTAGCTTTAACTACCCTTCAGTTTCCTAATTTTCATTAATCTTTCCAAACTCCATCCATGTGGCAGTAATCTCTATATCTATCTTTCAACTCTTCAAATTCCCTTTCTTCATGTATTGATACTTCATACTGCTGCTAGATTAAGATTTCTCCAGTTCAAGTCAATACATGTCACTTCTTTAATCATAACCCTTCAGTGGTGTCCATATAATTGTCAGAAAATAAATATGCCAGGATCCTTAGCCCAAGGTTTATTACTAGTAAATAACATGTATTTTTAACAACATCTATTTCCAATCTTATATTTTATAGGAATTTAATATTATAGACAATTTGAACTATAAATTCTATGCACAAAATACAATGTCTCCTCATTCTGTTGAAATACCTTTTCGTGTGTGTGTGTGTGTGTGTATCTTTCCAAAAGACAGCTAAAATATTGACAGGGAGCATTTGCATTTGTATATAAATTTGGGGAGTATGGCAATATTAATAATAATGTGCATTCTAATCCATAAATACTGTCTGTCTTTACATTTGTTAATTATTTAACACCCTTCAATAATGTTTCATAGTTTTCAGTATAAAAAATCTTATACTTCTTTTGTTTAATTGATTCCTAAGTAATTTATTATGATCATATTTTAAATAGGATACTTAATTTTTAGATTATTCATTATTAATGTATAAAGTGGAATTGAATTTTGCATATTGATCTCTTATTCTTCAAATTTGGTGAACTTATTTATTAGTTCTAACAGTGTATGTATCTATATTTTTGTGCCATGTAACCCCTTAGATTTGTTCATTTATTTTTTAAATCTGAAATGTTTTAATTTCTTCAGTTTTGAAGTATAATCTTGCTGAATATAGAACTCTTGGATGATATTATTATTATTGCTATTATTATTATTCAGCCCTTTGAATATGGCTTTCTACTGTCCTCCAAACTCCATAATTTCTAGTTTGAAATTAGCTAGATTTTTATTGAGGGTCACTTGTATGTAATGTGTCTCTTCAGCTACTTTCCAGATTCTCCTATTATGAATATGTTGGTATATTTAATGATGTCTTATAGATTTCTAAGTTTGTGTGTTTTTCTTTTTCATTCTTTTTCCTTTCTGTTACTCAGACCACATAATCTCAATTAACTATCTTCAATTTTATTGATTGCTAATGCCATCAGTTTAAAAGTGATTTTTTTTTAGTTGTTATTTCAACTATATATGTTCTATTTGGATTTAAAAAAATACTTCCTATTCATTTATTGATATTTTTAATTTGTCAGGCAATGTTTTCAAACTTATTTTATTTCTTAGACATGACTGTTTTAGATTTTTAAATAATTTATATAACTTGTTTAAATATTTTCCTAGTAAGTCAAACACCTGACTACCACATGGACAGTTTCTATTGATTGCTATTATTCAGTGCCTGAGTTGTATTTTCCTGTTTATTTGTATATTGTATATGTTTTGTTACAAAATGAATGTTATAAATAATGTAGATATTGGAAATCAGAATATCCTTCCCCACAAGTTTTTCCCCTAGTGTTTGGTGTGGAGATACTAATTGTTCTGTGACTTTTCTGTTTGCATTAATTGAAGTCTATATTCTATTTTTGTTGTTGTTGTTGAGTTACTAGAGTATCTTAATTTGTCAGCCACTGATTATATAGACATCAGCAATATCATGCATTAACTAGAAGCCTGGTGCACAAAATTCATGCACGGGGGTAGGGGGGTGCCCCTCAGCCCAGCCTGCACCCTCTCCAATCTGGGACCCCTCGAGGGATGTCTGACTGCCCATTTAGGCCCGATTCCAGGACTGCTGGCTCCCAACTGCTCGCCTGCCTGCCTTCCTGATTACCTCTAACCGCTTCTGCCTGCCAGCCTGCTCACCCCCTAACCATTCCACTGCCAGCTTGATTGATGCCTAACTGCTCCCCTGACAGCCTGTTTGCCCCCAACTTCCCTCCTCTGCCGACCTGGTCACCCCTAACTGCCCTCTCCTGCAGGGTTGATCGCCTCCAACTGTCCTCCCTTGCAGGCCTGGTGGCTCCCAACTGCTCTCCCCTGCTGGCCATCTTATGGTGGCCATCTTGTGTCCACATGGGGGCAGGATCTTTGACCATATGGGGCCAGCTATATTGTGTGTTGGAGTGATGGTCAATGTGCATATTAGTCTTTTATTAGATAGATAGAGACCAGGTGCACGGGTGGGGGCCAGCTGGTTTGCCCTGAAGGGTGTCCTGGATCAGGGTGGGTGTTCCCTTGGGGTGTGGGGCAGCCTGGGTGAAGGGCCTGTGGTGGTTTGCAGGCTGGCCACGCCCTCTGGTGACCCAAGCAGAGGCCCTGGTATCTGGAATTTATTTACCTTCTACAATTGAAACTTTGTATCCTGGAGCAGAGCCAAGCCTCCTGCTCGCTCCGTCGCCGGCAGCCATTTCTTTTGGAGTTTGTTTACCTTCTATAATTGAAACTTTGTAGCCTTGAGTGGAGGCTTACGCCGGCCAGTGCAGGGGAAAGCTTGGCTTCTTCTATCGCCTTGGAAACCCAAGCCTCCTTCCTGCTTGTTCCGTGGCTGTAGCCATCTTGGTTGGGTTAATTTACATACTCTCTCTGATTGGCTGGTGGCGTGGCTTGTGGGCGTGGCTTGTGGGTGTAGTAGAGTTGGGGTCAATTTGCATATTACTCTTTTATTAGGTAGGATAAGTCTTCCAGCCTCAAAATTTTTAGTTTTCAATTCTGCTTTATATTATATATACTAGAGGCCTGGTGCATAAAATTTGTGCATGGAAGGGGGTCCCTCAGCCTGGCCTGCACCCTCTCAAAATCCAGGACCCCTAAGGGGTTGTCCAAATGCCAGTTTAGGCCATATCCTGCACGGATCACTGTGGATTGGGCCTAAACCAGCAATCAGACATCCCTCTCACAATCTGGGACCACTGGCCCCTAACTGCTCACCTGCCTGTCTGATCACCCCTAACCACTCGCCTGCCTACCTGATTGCCCCTAAGCACTCACCTGCCTGATCACCCCTAACTGTCTCTGCCTGCCTGATCACCCCTAAACACTCTGTCTGCCTGCCTGATCACTCCTAACCACCTCTGCCTGTCTGATCGCCCCTAAGCACTCTGCCTGCCTTACTGGTTGACCCTAATTGCTCGCATGACTTCCTGATCACCCCTAACCACTCGCTGGGGGGCGGCCAGCCGGGGTGAGGACCTGTGTTCGTTCTGGTCTCTGATTGTTCTGCTATTTCAGTTGCTGGGCTTTTATTACATAGGATAGAATATATATATATTTATGCAGTGCATCAATATAAGATAGAGCATAGAGATTAAGACCTATTCAAGACTTTCCTCCAATTAAAGGTGACAATTATGTCTGGGGTTTTCAAAGGCCCCTATGGTCATTTAATTTTTCAGATTTTTCTTTTACATTTTTTGGCTAGTTTTTTGTTTGCCTCAACTGTTATTAGTAGCTCAGGAATTTGTGATTATGTTTATAGTTAATTATTTCCAGTAAATGCTCTGGGGATATTTTTGTTTTATTTTGATTTTGATTTTGTTTTCTTATTGTGTGACCTTTGAATAAGTTCAAATAAAGACAAATTCTGTGGATGGGGCTTTTCCACAGAATTTACAGACAGATAAAATTGCCACAATTATCTTGGGCTAGAGGTTTTGGAGAGTTCCAAGTTCTTTCAACATCCTCCAGTAACTGTTACAATGTTTACTTTCATGGCTATTATGATTGCAAGACTGTTGAATTTCAATTCTATTGCAGAGCTCAGAAGAGGAAATAGAAATAGGGCAATTCAAAATACTACAATGTTTATATATTTTTGAAATATTCAGTTAATTTCTGGATACTGGAAGGTAAACTTATTATTTTCCCAATTCCTGATTGATTGAAATTTGCTATTCACTATTCCAATAAAAGATAAAGGGATACATAAAAATAATTTTAATATTAAAGATCATAATGAAAAATGTGAAATCATGGTAAATAATTCCCTATTTTAAAATAAGTAAATAGTGTTAAATAGCAAATTTATTAGCAATACATTAGTAAAATATTTATATTTTACTATATCTATACTAATAATAGAGGAATATGAAAATTATCCAGGACGCCATCACAGTAACAATAAAGGCCAGCAGGCTGCGTGGGGTGACAAGGCCAGCAGGGGGGTTAGTGAGGGATGACCAAATGACTGAACAGCAATCTGTGTGGGGCGACCAGGCTGGCGGTGGGGGGGCAGTAAGGGGCAACCAGGCTGGCAGGGGGGGCAGTTAGGGGCAATCAGGCCAGCTGGCAGAGGTGGTTAGGGGTGACCAGACCAGCGGGGGAGGGAAGTTGGGGGCGACCAGGCTGGCGGGAGGAGGAGTTAGGGGGGATCAGGCTGGCTGGGGGGCAGTTAGGGGCAATCAGGCAGGTAGGCAGATGAGCAGTTAGGAGCCAGCAGTCCCAGATAGTGAGAGGAATCCTGGATTGGAGAGGGTGCAGGCTGGGCTGAGGGGACCCTCCTCCTGTGCATAAATTTTATGCACCAGGCCTCTAGTATATATGTGTGTGTGTGTGTGTGTGTGTGTATATATATATATATATATATATATATATATATATATATGCCTAATATGCTAAGAGTCTGCCCATTAAACCAGTTGCAGTGGTGCACACTGACCACCAGGAGGCAGACGCTCCCACCAGTAGGTTAGCTTGCTGCTGGGGTTCAGCAGATCGGGACTGGGTGAGACAGGCTGGACATGCCCTGGAGCGCCCCCCGTCCCCCATGGTCCCTCCCTGGAGGCACTTGTGCACTGGTGGGTCCTTCGGCCTGGCCTGTTCCCTCTCACAATGCAGGACCCCTCAGGGGATGTCGGAGCCGGTTTTCACTGGATCCACACAGGCCAAATCCATGCACCTGGCCTCTAGTTTTATAATAAATGCCTTTTATATGAGATAACACTTTGAAATCTCCCAGGCCAATTAACACTATATGGAACAGGGGTGTTTCATCTGTCTCTTATTAACACTACACAAATTCCTGGCTCAAAGAAACCTGAAAAATAAAATTATTGTTTGTATATGCCAACACATTTTTACTGTTTTATTATGTAGCAATGAATACCTGATGCAGCTGTCAAAAATGGAGTTACTACATTTATCTCCAATATATTTATTAATTATGTTCATTGAAGTATATGTGTCAGCATAGAAGGATAAACCAAGAATGAGGAAGATTTCAAGTATAGGAAAGAGTGGAACTTCTTCCTCTAAGAGAGCAGTGAATGACCTACATAGTCAAGGCCTTTATTAAGTTATTTGAGGATATAATACACGGAGGATGGTGACTGAGAAGTAAATACAGAAAAAAATACATGGGCTTTAGTGCACATACTCTAGGAAAGCAGTAGAGACTACTTCTTGGATAATGAATGCCAATTGCATTAGTCCTAGATGGCAACCACCTCAGTTTGGAACAGAATAATAATGGACTATGATGAGAAGTGCTCTATCACTCAAGTTAATCAGATTTAAGAGATAGCACAATTAAGATATTAGGAAACATATTTTAAGGACATAATAACCATACTTATAATAGGATGAAGATTAATTAAAAATCTAGGAAGAACTAAAAGCTACATTTATATATAAATATGTCACAGTACCATTACAATGCAAATTAAAATATCATGTGATTTTAAGCAACTGATGGATTGTAAGTTGAGCAAAGTCTTTGCATACTGATATTAGGAACAATATGAACAGTGGAATATCACACAGATTTCAAAAAATTTTGGAAATTCCACATAGGCTTAAAAAGTATTATACACACACACACACACACACACACACACACACACACACACACACACATTCCTCACCCAATGAGCCAAGGAGTGAAACTATTTTTTTCATTGACTTTTAGAGAGAGTGAAATAGGAAGGGGAGGGTGGAGAGAGAGAGAGAGAGAGAGAGGAGAGAAACATCAATGTGAGAGAGGCATGTGCCCTGACCAGGGCCAGGGATGAACCTGCAACTGAGGTATGTACCCTTGACTGGGAATTGAACATGAGAGCCTTTGGTGTGCAGGCCAATGCTGTAACCACTGAGCCAGGGCATATTTTTTACATCAGTGAACTATATATGGACAATTTGCCAACAATGTTTTATTAAAAAAGCAAAAAAAAAAATATTAAAACAAAAAAAGATATATGACAAAGCATACTTTATATAATCTATATATTTGTATAAATTTAGCCTATTTAAAATTATTTTAATTCTTAAATTTAGCCCTGTAGTTGTCCTGTGCCCAAGCCATCATTTTACATATCAAGAAATTGAGATCCAATTGAAGGTAAATTATGTTTCTGAGATCATGAAACTGATCAACATTGGATCTAGAATGATACTCTGGCATTCTTTAGCTGGTAGTTATCTTCTTCCTTCTGTTTCCTTGTCCTTCCCTCTTCCTGCTTCTTTTCTTCTTCTTCAAATTATCTCATACTGCCATGATAAAATAAAATTTATATTTCTATTATAGCCCCTAAAAATAAAAAGTTTTGGCTGAAATCCCATTGATAGCTCAAATGGTTGCCCTGTCTATATATCTATCCTCTATAAATTCTTATCTATATATATATAAAAAGCTAATATGCAAAGTGTCCCTTCAGGAGTTCCACCGTGAGGCCAGGAGTTTGAATGCTTTCCGTGATGTGCGCTGACCACCAGGGGGTGGTGCGGAACATGACGGGCAACCAGCGGTGGTGGTGGTGGTAGAGCGCTGAGGGAGAAAGGGAAGGGGGAGGCAGGGAGGCAGGGAGGCAGGGAACCTTATTGGCCCTGATCGCCAGCCATGCCTAGGGACCCTACCCATGTATGAATTTTGTGCACCGGACCTCTAGTGTTAGTAATAATTGGAAAATATCATATTTTGATAGGTATGCAGAACATTTTGTGAAATAAAAATGATTTTATTTCTGAGTTCTGTGTCTTGACACTCATATATTTTATTCTCATTCATACTCTGAAATAAATGTTTTTTGCCACATCCTCTATGTTACATATTTTATCCCACCACTTATATTTATGTTAGTTATTAATCATTTTAATAGCTATGATCATTCAATAAGGGCATTATAAAAGAAGTTAATTTTCCCCTATAACTTATCCAATATGGACTTATACATTTTTTGCTACCTGGTTTCTTTAGGTTCATTAATCTTATTTCCCTTACTATCTACCTTGTAAACAGACACCAAAAACTATGTTTTCATAAGTACTATGCCAATATAAAAGATAGCATGCTTTGTGTGATTATTCCTAGGATGAAGAAATTTTTCCTTGATGATTTGTAGTTAACCAATATTCTCCACAATATCTGACACATACTAAGTGCTCAATGTGCATGTATTTATCAATTTATAGATTAAGAACATGTGAAAATATTTCTGATATGCTTTGTGTCAAAATTGGATTTATTGAGCAAAAGCCACATTTTGCTTTATACATTTACTAAAATACATATTTTATTTTTTATAGTATCAGTCTCAGCATATATAAAAATGTTTAATCTTTATTTTAGAATATACTGTATATTTAAATTAAATAAGTTATTATATATTCTCATTAATTTCATTTCTTATTTTAATATTAAGAAAACATTTGTTGCCCAAGACAATAGTACTAAAGTTTTAGGAAGTTTAGAAATCTTCTGAAGATGGTAATAAAATGCCGATTCCCAATCTGTGCCCAGATGTCATCCTAAATCAATAGATCTGTGTGAGCCCATAATTCTTCTCATTTGGAAAACAACCCTTCTGAATACTAATCAAGTCATCTGCAGGCATGCTTTAAAAGACAATGAAACAAGGTAATTTCCTTTCTTTTTAAAAATATTTTTCTAAAAATTAAATATTGTAATTAAATGATTTGGCTTATTACATTGTAGCACATAGCTTTAAATTTAGTAAAAAGATAACATATAGTATTTGAAGATCTCAAAAAATAAAGTTTAATTGGTATATTATATGGTCATACTGAAGTTTAATCCCCCATGCCCCTTTGAAACAAATAGATATTAAGTCTGAGCTGCTCACATGAAATAATTTTAACCAAATATTGTATTTTTAGTAAAATGATGCCAAAAAGTCCCTAGTTGGTTTGGCTCACTGGAGAGAGCATTGGCCTGCAGACTGAAGGGTCTTGGATTTGGTTCCGGTCAAAGGCGCATACCTTGGTTGCAGGCTCTATCCCTGGCCCTAGTTGGGGCATGTGTAGGAGGCAACCAACTCATGTCTCTCTCTCATATCAATGTTTCTCTCTCCCTGACTCTCCCCTTCCCTTCCACTCTCTCTAAAAATTAATGGAAAAATATCCTCAGGCAAGGATTAACAACAAAAAAATGATGCCAAAATGTGCAACAAATATTGAAATATTAATTTAAGGATGATTTAAACTATTATAGTATTTTAAGACAATATAAAATTGCAATATAAAAAGGTGATAATAATATACTGAACAGATTATAGTAAGATCTTCAGTTCAGCAAACTTCTCACTTCTTCTGTATTTGAAAACACTTCTTGGATAATAAATGAGTATGTAGCTGCTAAAAGGTCAACTGAAAATATGTTTGTGGCCTATGAGAATAACATGTGCTTCTTATACTTTTTGAAGGTCAGGTATGAGAACAGTGATGACCTTTCATTCAGGGAAAAGTTTTTCTAAAATTGGATGTCAAGATTTAAGTAAATCAGGTTATGAAAATAGTCCAATTCTAGCTGCAGAAATTATCCTCAACTGACATGATAATTCAAGGGTAATCCCGATAAAATTTGAAACTTTGGAATAATTTTAGGTCCTCTTTCAGTGACATGGGGTCTAACTACCAGACATATATTCTTACACTCACAGTCAAGGCAGTGTCTACGTTATAGGAGGCATCGCTAAAGTGAAATAAAAATTGGCCTGAACTCCCAGGGTAGTTGAAGTCATAGAATAATTATAATTATTTTCAAATAATTCATGCATTTAAAACATATTTTTATAAGACATCATCTGTATATTGTATTGTGTGTTTACCACCCCTGGTCGAGTCTCCTTCCATCACCGCTTATCCCCCATTTACTCTCTTCTACCTCCCCCTCCCTCATGCAATCACCATATTGTTGTCTATGATGTATTGTAGAATTGTATACCTGAAACCTATATAATTTTATTATTAAACAATGTCACTCCAATAACTTAAATTAAAAATAAGTAAATAATTGATTTAAATATTTAAAAATTTAAAAAAATATATTTTTATAGAATAGTGTTATAAATGAAATATCTCTATATAGTAATGTGTCAACAGAGATCGGAAATAAGTAAGGTACCAACTTTATATGTATCAGGGAGATGAGTACTCTAGGAAGACAGCCGAGAAAATACAAGGGCCCTATTTGGTGAGGGTGGAGGAGAGTGAGCAGTGTGGAGAGCAGCAGCAGATGAGGTGAGGTGACATGGTGGCCAGTGGTATTAGTTCTCTAGCTTCTAAATAGAAACCTAACTTAGGATAACACAACAGGGAAATAAATCAAGGGTTTTGCAGTGGCGTCGATCTAGATGATAGTAGTTGAGTTTAGATCAAGGATAGAGATAAAGGGAAGTTGTCACATTCAAGACATATTTTTAAGCAGGATATGAAAGAGGTTGATTTAGAATTAACATTAGGTGTGTGAAAGAGAATTCAAGGATTATTTCATAGATTCTGACGTGAGCAACTAGAAAACTTCAGGTCACATTGATACAGGGAAGACCGGTGTGCCCCGCCGGTGTGGTTCAGTTGATTGAGACTAGTCCCATGCACTGGGAGGTTGCTGGTTCCATTCAAGTCAGGACATATGCTCACATTGCGGGCTCCATCCCCAGTAGGGGGCATGCAGGAGACAGTTGATTGATTTTTCTCTCCCTCTCACTGAAATCAATAAACACATATTTAAAATTAAAACGAAAACAGTTCTATACCAAAAAAAAAAAAAAAAAGCCTGGAGTAATGGTATGTGTGGGGTGAAGGCAGACTTAGACTGAAATTGGATTTGAGTATGTTACATCTGGGATTCCTATTAGCCTCCCAGGTAGAAATTTTGAGTGTAGAGTAGTCAAATATATGACTTTAGAGCCAAAAGAATAGGTCAAGGAGAGATATATAAATTATATTGGTTATGGCATAAATTACGATATTTTTTTAAAAAGAACATTGGCATAATGTAATGGGGGAAAAAGTGGACTTTCTTTTTTCTTCTCAAAACTTGAGTTCAAATTCTAGCTCAATAGGTTTAGGGTTATGCTACCTTAGGCAGATTACTTAACCTTTCAAACATTAAATATCATCATGAAATGGGTATAATAATGTTTTACTTCTAGTATTGCCATGATAGGTATTTGCTCATATGAGTGTGTTCATGTGACCTTATATGTGTGTGTGTGTGTGTGTGTGTGTGTTCGCGCATGCGCGCGCAGTTAGGATACTAGCAGAGTGCGTGACAGACCCATGTTACGTACTCAATGAATGGCAACCATTATTGTTGCTATAAATATTAAATGACTTGTTGAATCTTAACATATAAAGGAATCTTTTCCTTAATTGACCCCAAATATGTAAATATGTATGCTGGATGTATTGAACAACACACTGCCAACAAAAACATTTAGGTATCTCCTTATTGGTCAGATATACCGTAAATCTAGATTATCTGTGGTTTTATGTTTAACTCCTTTTTTAAGAACTCATTTTTTGGAATGACATTGGTTAATAAGATTTTATAAGTTTCAAGTGTACAATTCTATGATACATAATTCGTAACCTCAAAATCCAGTCGGTTTTCTGACAATCTCAAGGGCATCTGGAAGAAGATGACAAAAACACTATCAAACAAAATATAAAAGGAAGTTCAAAATAATTGTGAGTTAATACAGAAGTTAAAAACTCAAATTTCTTCTGTGGTACACACATAAGTCTTTGTCTTTTTTCTTGACAGAAATTATCACAGGCTGTGGTGCTTAATATTTTTACCTCATTAATTGCATTGTTTCCCACTGACCATACCCTCCTTGAGAGCAGATGTCTTTCATATTGAATATCTAGTTCATACAACAGTTTCTGGCTCAATGTCAGGTCTGCATTAGTTGAATGAATAAAAGAATAAATTAATAAATTAATCTTTAATGGGAAGTTCAAGTACAGCTAAGAAATAAATTTATAATCTTATTTCACTAGCATATTTTTAAAAAATAAATGATGATTTGCAAGCAATAATTATCTTCAATAAATTCGATATCTGGTCATACTCATTTATGTCAACCACAGTTAAGGTATAGTATCTAATTTAACAAGCAAAATATTTTACTTGAGAATAGTAAATACCAGACCCTTAAGTATCAATCAATTTTAAAAACAATTATTTTGTGCTTCTATTTAGATTTATTTAGTACTTAGAGTTCTAACAACCTGATATTCTGAATTTGTCAACACTATTTTAAATCCTCTACCTAGCTATAATTTACAAGTGGTAAGAATTTTAATTGCAACATGTCATATTATATAAGAGAGCAAAAAGGTAAGTAACTCTTTGGGATTCTTAAAGTGCAATTAAAATCTAAATGACTTGCTTCATTTTCTGATTTAAAAGTTTTGCTCTTGTAATCATAGTAATTTCTATATTATGGAATAGGTTGATATTTATCCTTTAATATTTTCTCTAATATATCCTGTGTGTTTCATTTAGTGGTTTAAAATGGATATGATTTATTTACTAAAATAAAGTATTTTCAATATATAAAAACAGAGTTTAAACCAAAATAAAAAGAAAAAAAATATATAGTGACATTCCTTCCTGGAAATAGCTTGGTATGATACAAAGTAATCCAACTTAAAAACTGGGCAGATTTAGGTTTAAAAATCCCAATCACTGTTAATAAAACAATGCAACAATGATGGTACAATGGGTAATGGCATGTTTCATGGAGAAACTTTGTGGGAATTACATAAAATAGATTTAAAAAACCTCAGTAAAATAGCTAACAGAGCATGTCAGTTCTCAAGTTTTCTTCCCTCTTAATCTAGCTTTGTTTTACAGCTGGAGACAGATTGGTTTAAACCAGTAGGCTGGGAGGACTATGCATGATAACTCAGAAGGCCTGAATTTAAACTTTTAAAAAAATATATTTCTTTATTGACTTCAGAGAGGAAGGGAGAAGGAGAGAGAGATAGAAACATAAATGATGAGAGAGAATCATTGCTCTTCTGCTTCCTGCACATCCCCTACTGGGGATAGAGCTTGCAACCCAGGCATGTGCCCTTGGCCGGAATTGAATCTGGGACCCTTCAGTCCACAGGCTGGTGCTCTATCCACTGAGCCAAGCTGGCTAGGGCAATGCCTGAACTTAGATTAAAAAAAAAAAAATCAGACATCTCACATGGCAGAATTTTCACTGATAAAATGCCTAGGATAAGAGAAACAAAAGAAAAAAAAATAAACAAATGTGCCCACATCAAAGTAAAAAGCTTCTGCACAGTAAAAGAAATCAACATCAAAATGAAAATGAACCCATTGTATGCAAGAACATTGCCAATGATAAATCTATTAAGGGGTTAATTTAAAAAATGTATCAAGTACTCATACAACAACAAAAGAAGACAAATAATTCAAATACAAAATGGTCAGAGGACCTGAATAGACACTTCTCCAAAGTGGACATACAGAATGCCAAGAGACATATGAATAAAATGCTCAACATCACTAATTATTGGGAGATGCAAATTAAAATGGCAATGAGGTACCACCTCACACCTGACAGAATGGCTACCATTAATAAATCAAACAAAAAACAAGTGCTGGTGAGGATGTGAAGAAAAAGGAACCCACGTGCACTGCTGGTGGGAATGCAGACTGGTACAGCCACTATGGAAAACAGTGTGGAGTTTCCTCAAAAAACTAAAAATGGAACTGCCATTTGACCCAGTGATCCCACTTCTAGAAATATATCCCAAGAAGTCTGAACACCAATCAGACAGAATATATGCACCCCTATGATCATAGCAGCACAATTTACAATAGCTAAGATTTGAAAACAGCCCAAGTGTCCATCAATAGATGGATTAAAAAAAGCTGTGGTACATTTACACAATGGTATACTATGCAGTTGTAAAAAAGAAGGATCTCTTACCCTTTGAGGCAGCATGAAGGGACCTGGAGAGTATGATGCTAAGCAAAATAAACCAGTCAGAGAAAAATAATTATCACGTGATCTCACTTATATGTGGAAACTAATGAATGAAATAAACTAATGGGGAAAAATGATCTGGAGACACTAAAACATGTAACAGACATGTATTTCAGATGGAAGGGTGGTGGAAATATATTAACCAATGAATTTACATGCATGGTAGCCCATGGACAGATAATAGTGCAAGGAAGTACTGGAGAGAGGGTGGGGGTAGGTTTGAGGGAGCAAAGGGGGAAAATAGGGAACATCTGTAATACTTTCAATAATAAAGATAAAATTAAAAATATTATTAGTACATTATCCTGACAGATTGCATTTTTAAAACTTCCAACACCTTTCTAATGACTAAATCTTTCAAGATACAGAGTTTGAAAGAGCTAAAGGTAACCCTTAATCAAGCAGATTATATGGTGAAAACAGCTTTGAACACTGTCTTTCTAAGTGCTCTTACAAATCTGCACTTGAAAAAAATTGTAAATTTTACTGGAGAGGAAAATCATACCAATTGTGAAGCGATGATATTTGGCCTTTGAAAAGTGCAAGTAGTGCCTGATTATAAGGTTACTGATTTATTTAGGCAACATGCTGCTTGTAGCTCACTTTTCAACTGTCATTTAAATTATATTCAGTTTCAGTTTAACTTGTTCAGCTCATTGCAAACCTTAGGAAACCAAATTTAATGCTGCTTCAGAGGTTAGAGAGACTGTATAATTTTTCTTCAGCTCAAATATGGCTGACAAAAGCAATTGCTTGCTTTCTCAGCCATTCAGAATAATTGTGAATACAGCTGAAACCAGTTTGGCTCAGTGGATAGCGCGTCGGCCTGTGGACTCAAGGGTCCCAGGTTCGATTCCAGTCAAGGGCATGTACCTTGGTTGTGGGCACATCCCCAGTGGGGGGTGTGCAGGAGGCAGCTGATCGATGTTTCTAACTCTCTATCCCTCTCTCTTCCTCTCTGTAAAAAATCAATAAAATGTATATATATATAAAAAAAAGAATAATTGTGAATACAAAATAAACAGATGCAATGTTCCTAGCTTAACTCTGTAATGACTATAAGTTCTCATTTAAAATATACAGAAAGGCAAAATAATTATTTTTCAAAATATAGGCTATTATTTTCAGAAGTAGACCAGTATCAACTGAGTACCAAGGAGGAAATACCAATAGCCTACTTCATTCCCTCTTTTTCTACCTCTTTCCACTCCTCTTTCCCTCCTTCTTTTGTTCTCTCCTGTCTCTGTTCCTTCATTTTATGTTTTCTTCTAATTTTTAAAATATTTTTATTTATTTCAGAGAGGAAGGGAGAGGGAGAAAGAGATAGAAACATCAATGATGAGAGAGAATCATTGATCAGCTGCCTCCTGCACACCCCACGCTGGGGATGGAGCCCGCAACCTGGGCATGTGCCCTCATTGGGAATCGAACCCTGACCTCCTGGTTCATAGGTTGATGCTCAATCACTTAGCCACCCTGGCTGGGCTTCTTCTTCTTCTTCTTCTTCTTCTTCTTCTTTTTTTTTTTATTAATTCTTCCTTTACCAGGCAAGACCTTGTATATGATGAACCAGATGAAATAAAGCTTTTAAGTAAACTTCCTGTAATAGATTATCATTTTCAAGTTTTATCGCACTCGACATAAAGACCTTTGATGCAACAGTAAGTGCGGGACCTCTCAGTAAACTTATAGAATAAAACCAGTGCTTGGATGAATTACTAAACTTTATCCTAAGAAAATAAGTACATTAAGTTTATAAAACCTACAATATGGATCAACTAATTAGAAGTAACACTCCTTTTAGCTTTTTAACACCTTAATACAGTGTCAGAAATGTGCAATTTTGTTAGTGTGTATATGGATAATGTGTGTATGTGTCTAGCTTATATGTGTAGCCTATATCTTCATTTTTACATAATTCCAGATCTACAGAAGTATTGAATGAGTTTATATTGTTAGCATGTCTTCCACATTAAGATAGTTTTGAAGGATGGTACTGATCATCAATATAAAATTAACTGTACTGGTCTTTGTACATTTATGTGTTTCTCTCATATTCCCCCAAATTTGGGGTGTTTTTTATTTCATTTATTTTTACAACTGTGCATAATACATTAAAAATATCTTTCAAGTCTATTTCTCCATTTTGTTTCTGTATTTAGCTGTTAATTAATCTTTTCCATAGATGTATGCTTTAAGTGCCCAACAAGAAGTATGCATCTTGTGGAAATTTAATTATTTTTTATGATTTTAAAATGCATTGAACTACATATGAGCATAGGTTTATGATTTATGGACTAAAATGATAAAAAATCACTTGCAAATATACTATGTAAACATCAACCCCCCAAAAAGTAATTAAAAACCTATTAATGAGCAGCATTATGTAGATATATGAAAAACAGAAACTAAGTATGTGCACATTCTACATTGCCTAAACACTGACCATATATTTCAGAAAGAGTTGGACTAATGGCATTTAGAAACACTTGCTTTATCTCAACCATTTCTTATAGCTGAATACATTTTATTTTTCTCACTCATCATTTCCTCAGTATAGTTTATCAAACCTCAGTCTGCCCTTTGAATGTTTTCAATGTGGGGGTCCTCACCCTTGCAATTCTCCTTACTAAGAGGCACTCCTCACATTCTAGGGACAGGTTATATCCACATTGGTCTTCTGATTCATCTGGCCACAAGACTGTTTCTTTTTATCAGTTTTAGATGTACTAGTGAACCTGACTTCACCCTACCTAACCCCTGGTTAAAGCTTTAAAAGTGAGTAACTCACTCTGTTCTATCCCTTTCTCCCCAGTTTCCTTTCTCTTCCAGAATTTTTCTTCTTGTTTTTGCATGTCTTTAGTGCATTCAGGAGAGTGATTTTCTAGCATATTTCTACATGTTTTAGTTATCTGTGGGAAAGAGTGGTTGTCTTCCAGCAGGAGCTTACCTGTGCATATTAGAAGCAGACCCTCAGGTTTCTACCTGTGCAAGAAAGTGACTGTAATACTGAGAAGGCAGAAGGAGGATACTCGGAGTTTGTTGGTGACAGATTTGATCTCCAGAGAAGATTATATTTGGAAACATGAGGACAGGAAAAGGTATACCAGTATGTCATTTTAGGGCATTATAGAAATAAGGGTAGCTGATGGGGTGGCCTTGGAGGCTTGCTGCCTCTGTTAAGAGTTTGGGGTGTGGCTGAAACCGGTTTGGCTCAGTGAATAGAGAGTCAGCCTGTGGAGTGAAAGGTACCAGGTTCAATTCCGGTCAAGGGCATGTACCTTGGTTGTGGGCACATCCCCAGTAGGGGGTGTGCAGGAGGCAGCTGATGGATGTTTCTAACTCTATCTCTCTCCCTTCCTGTCTGTAAAAAATCAATAAAATATATTTTTTTAAAAAAGAGTTTGGGGTGTGTATGAAAAATGATGGATTTTTTCTTTGTAGAATTGAGATGGGTAATGTCCAGATTATTTAGCTGGAAGACTTCTTTTTTAATCCTGTAGTTTCAGATAAGGAGCCTCAGTGCTAGGAGATGGCCTGTCAAGGACCAGAGAGCTCCAATGAGCCCAGAGATTCTTGCAGACTAAAGAATTATGGGCACATGAAACAAGCTGATATGAAAACGTCTGATCAGGGCAATTGATAGATGAACAGTTTTCTTTGATTTCTATTTTATTTTAATGTATGAAAATACTGAAAATAAATAAGAGTATGTCTTTAATTGTATTCTGCTGGTTTGTTTCTGAGAAGGAAATATGTCAATATGTATAATTTTCATTCATTTTAGATTTCCAAAAAGATACAATAAGTCAAGTTATATTTAAAAGCATAAATTAGCTTTGGATGCATTACATAGAATATGTGTTTTATAATAAACAATTGATCATCACATACAATATTTTACAAATTCTTAATATTGACTTTATATAAAGTCCTTGTGTATGCTTTTAGCCTTCTCTCACTATATAGTTTTTAGAGTACATGGTTCTTTTTTTTTTTTGACCACAACTAAAACAGCTTTGTCAGCATCAAACTTTCTTTGTTGTCTGCTTCTTTTGAGAATCATTTTTGTTAGATCACCGCCTAGGTGCATTTTTGCTGTCACACAACACATCCAGCCCATCTGTTCTTGGCTCCATAGGTGACTTGGATAACATCTGTTTTACTTGTTTGTTGACACACATCTGCATTTGGGATGTAGTTGCAAATATAAATCTGCACATTCATCATTCAATTGATCATTGAGGAACAGCTAGCATTCTTCTTTAACTAACTGTAAAGATTTAAAGGTCTCTAGCTCTCCTTGTGCTTGACAGAATAACTAGTGAGTTCGGTTGTTGACATCATTTGTTATGTTTATTCTATTCAAATGAATTAATAGACCCTTACATTTATTTCTTTACATAGCAAAGACTCCTTTCAGCTAAATCCTATTGTTTTTAATTTTTTTAATATTAAGCAATTTAAAAAGTTGTGTTAGTATGCACTTTAAATAAACTTATATTTTGCTTGTGTATGTGCATGTATGTAACACGACACAGAATATTTCAATCTACAAAATAAATAAAAATAACATATTATGTAGATCTTTTAACCCTTTGCACTCGCTTGCTTTTTTCTCGAATCCTTTATTCTACTCGGAATTTAATTTTTTAAATATCCCAGATTTTACAAAGCGCGGCAGTAGAATAAAAAACTGGAGTTTCTTTTCATACAAACTTATTTATTTGGATTTTTTATATTTCAAATTATTGATACATTCAAAGAGTAATTTGCACTCGACATCCAAGTGCAAAAGGTTAAAAGGAGTATAAATAAAATTCTCACAAAATAATTATGGTGAGTAGTGACCAAACTTTTAAAGAGTCTAGATGCACTGAGTTTTACTGTTTTTAAAAGTTAGTCCATAACCATTAATGTATTATGCTAAAAACACCAAAATCTGGGGAAATATATGCCTATTGGGACTTCAGGAAAGGCTTTGTCATTTGATTAGGGCCTGCTCCATTGGTATGGGACCTATGTGGTCACACAAGGCTTTGTACTCAAAACCCCACACTTGCTTTAATACTCTGAAGTCATCATATTGAAGTTCTTAGTAATTTTGCCTTTGAACTTGTATTCTGTAAGTGAAGACTGATGAGATAATTAATCATACATGAGAGTAGAAGAAATTCATGCAATTTACATACCCACCGTTCTGTCTCATCCCTTTCACATGTATAGTTCATGATGTCCTATGAGCACAGAATTCCAAGATGCATGGGAGTTCTGTGGCACTCAAAACAAGTCAAGGTAATTGTGCCTCGTCTATTTCAAAGTAAGGAAGGGCAATAATAGTCCTGAAAGCAACACTTTCCATTTGGACCAGAACTTGCTCTGAAGACTTCAAGAAAGCCATGGTTTTCTAAAACACTCGATAAAAGGGTTCTTTTATATCCTTTCTTATTCATTTTAACCCCTATATTAGCTAAACATCCTATATAATAAAAGGGTAATATGCAAATTGACCCTAACAGTGGAACGACCAGAACACCGCTTGACCAGTCACTAGGAGGTACACTGACCACCTCTTGGTCTCTCCCCCTGTTTGGCAGGCTCTGATCACCCAATGGCAAATGTGGAACTGGGGGTGGATGGCGGGGAACACGGGCAGCACCAGGCCAAGGCCCCCACCCTGTCAGTTGCCCGACACACAGAGGGCGACCCGTGGCGGGGGTGGGCCTGCAAGTGGACAGGAACAGCCAACCTCTTGCTCCCCGCCCCCCACACACCACCACCAGCAGGCTCTGATCACAGGATTCAAATGGGGAACTGGGAGGGGGGGTGGCGGTGGGGGCGGGGCCGACTGCAGGCATCCAGGGAAGATGGCTCTGATCACAAGCCAGGCCTAGGGACCATATCTGCACATGAATTTTGTGCGCCGGGCCTCTAGTTTATAATGAAAATGATTACATAGGATAAAAGGGAAGGATAGGGCAAGCCATAGTTTCTTTTTCTTTTAGTCCCTTCTTACCTAACAGTGAGCCAAAGGTAGTGCTGGTAGAATGGGCACTTATCAAAAAGTGAATAACAGCAATTGAGTTAGATTTCTGCAGTGTCTCCCCTATTCTTACAAAATATATTCCACGTATGAGCTATAAAATGTAAATTGTATAATTTTAGGAGGTTTAAAACTCCATTACGTAATATAAAGATGGTGCTAAAACTCACACTAATGGCTTAACATTTTAATTTTCTTTACCTAAAGTGATATTAAATAGCAAATTAAAATTAAAATGACAATTTGAGAGACAAATCATGGAAGAATGAAACAAGCTTTATATTTATTACCTTAAATGGCACTTTCCCCCTGCTATTCTAACAAGGATTCTCACTTCTTTTTTTTTACACTAAGCCCTACAAATTAAGTATCTGGGATTGCATTTTACCAGCATTTCTAACTGTAGTAATACAGTAGGATATGGGTATTAATATGATATTATGATTGTTCAAGCAGCAGCCAGACTTTTTTTTTTTTTTTTTTTTTTTTTTTTAGTTATGACCATTGAAGGGAAAAAAAAAGTGTTTGAGATAAAAAATAGGTTAAGACTAGGTCTGTAGGAACTGGTCCAAAACATTCCTTTCCGTGAGGTTGTTTATAATTATTTTACCCTGAACATACATGTGGAAACTGATAGATAGATAGATAACACATTACAGTAATGGTATTATATTTTTTACATATATTTTACATAATGTATGCCTCCCGCGATAGAGAGTTTCACATATTTTAATTTATGCCGCAAATACTGTTAGGCTATCATAATTTCACCATCTCACATTGCAATAGAAATGATCTGCTCCACTATGCGGGGAGCAGTTATGTACCTGTGTTAAAATTAACAATGTCTGTAAAGAAAGAAAATGTAAAATTAACATGACACCAAGGAGCAGATGGGGGTGGTGGTCTGCTTTACATAATGTCTTTAAGGTGTCTATACAACCATATAGATTTGCTTTGCCTTTCCACATATTGTACTGATATGCATGTGCTAATTCTCTCCTCATCGTCTAATAGATACATGCCCTCATTCCATCCCACATAGTTTTAACTATCTTAGGATAACAGTTCAATTAAATTGTCCTAAATTCAGGCATCATACACTGTATATAAGTCTTTCAGTTCTTTGTTTTTCTTCATATTTGTTCATTACTTTTATGTCTTTAACCATTTTTATTTTAACCCATTACTATTTATAAAATATGATTCTCCACTCTTTGGGTTGAATTTTAGTTTACTTGCTTTAAATGGATATTTACCTCTTTGGCCTAGCCAAGGTCTGAACCACTTTTCTGAAGTAAAATTTTTTTTTCCTTTTCTTAACTGTTTCCACAATATTTGACAGGTAGAATCTGTCAATCAATCAAATTCATATTAGTTATGTATCAAAAAGCATGCAGGAAGCACAAGATGACAGCACTTTAACTGACTTCAAGACACTAATTAACTGATTTGACTGGAAATGTTTCTATTATGTGACAAGATCCATGACTTTAAATAAAACATTTATTTTAATAACTTCATGGAAAATCCAGTTTTGATATTATGACATTGATACATAGATATGCGCTATTTATTACATACCAAAATGTTTTCCCTCCTTATGTAAACATACTTTGCATTTGTATATTATTGAACACAATAAAAATCTACTATTTATAACAATGAACTATGAGAATGTCAAGTTAAAAATTAGGCTGTGAAGATAAAATCTTGTAAAAATATTAATAAGTTAATTATGAAAATTTGTGCTAACTAAATTAAAATGTTAATACTTGTAAATTGTTTTAATGGCTCTAATGAATCCTAGAAAGTCCTCAAATAATATTTAAGAAATTTTAAATTACCAAAATTAACTAAACAAAACTGGAATTTATGAAGTTCTAATTCTAGCATGCCATTTATTTTATTTATTTATTTTTTATTGTCTAAAGTTTTACATGTCTCCTTTTTCCTGATTGACCCCTTATCCCCCAGCCATTCCCATCCTGGGCAAGCCCCCACCGCCCCATGTCTATGTCCATTGGTTATGCTAATATCCATGCATATAAGTTCTTTGGTTATCATGCCATTTATTAAATGTAGGACATGAAACTATGCTTTGTTAATTAATTAATTAATTGATTGATTGATTGATTTAAAATATATTTTTATTGATTTTAGATAGGAAGGAAGAGAGAGATAGAAACATCAATGATGAGAGAGAATCATCGATTGGCTGCCTCCTGCACTATTGGGGATCGAGCCCACAACCCGAGCATGTGCCCCTGACCGGAATCGAACCTGGGACACCCCAGTCCTCAGGCCTACGCTCCATCTACTGAGCCAAACCAGCTAGGGTTAATTAATTTATTTTTGTTACTATTTTTTTTTTATTTGGCAAGAACCAAATAACATCACAGAATTCTTCTCACCAACTTGTCAGTAAATTTGGTTTGAATTAATGATAATTACTTTACAAAGTCTGTTAAATTTCTGTTTTGAAATTAAGGAAAAGTATGTCACTTACTTGGGCCACCCTCATCCAGATGGTTAAAACAGATGGTGTAGCTAGAGTTGTCATTCCTAGGGTGTCACATGTTACAGCCACTTGATGAAAGAATGAGCATACTATACAGTTTCCTGGTCATGGTCGAATGAATAGAATTTACCTGTGGTATTATTTACAGAGTTGGGCAAAAGTAGGCTTACAGTTGTGAGTACACAAAACTCTGTGTTTATTATTGATTATTATTTATTAATCATTGCATTATTTTCCATAGGAAGTGATTTTACTTGACTAGATTCCATGAAAATTTTTAAATTCTTAATACTTAATTAAATACAAGTGTCCATTAAACAGTTTGGGTAAAAATAATCTGAAGGTATTGGCCAACTGCCACATGCAAATTTCAACTAGTCATGTGTGTGGTCTATTATTATATGCCATTAAGTGAATCAGTTAAGCTTTATGTTTTCATTTAAAATAACATTTTCATTTTGTGCAGATAGAGTGATTTGCAACCTCTAAAAGTAAGGTAGAGTGAATTAAAGTTAAGATGCTTAATGCTACAATAGTTTAGCCAAAGATTTGTCCTTGTTTCTTCATGCCTTTTTATGATAGCAATAAAAATATGAAATAGTATACTTGTCCTTCTGTATGTTTATTGTTGTTTTAACTGCTTCAAGAACAAAACCCAAAAACTTTGGCATACATAGCTTCTCTAAATTATTCTGTGTGTTTGGGGGAGGGAGGGAGGAGGATGATAAGACTACATGTTTGAGAGAAAATTGGAAAATGAATAAGAATTTTCAATGAAGCAGAGTACTAGTGCTTTGTCTGACACTACAGGAAACACCAGTTTGCAAACTTGATAACACCAGGTTCTTGGAACAAAGATTGATTGACTCTTAAAAGTAAACACAAATAAAAGCATATTGTATGCTAATAATTTACTCATATGCATTCCTATCCTCTCTAATAAAATGGTAATATGCAAATTAACCATCACTCCGCTACATAAGCCATGCCCACCAGCCAAGCCATGCCCACCAGCCAATCAGGGAGAGTATGCAAATTAGCTCCAGCCAAGATGGCTATAGCCACAGAGAGCAAGGTTTCCCAGGTAACAGAGCAAGCCAAGCTTTCTGATAGCCGTTACAGGCCTAAGCCTCCACTCAAGCTACAAAGTTTCAATTATAGAAGGTAAACAAATTCAAACAAATGGTGGCAGAATGGAGCTTGAGAGAGCAGGCCAGGGTTGCCGCTGGCAACAGGGGAAGCAAAGCTTTCCACACACCCTGGCTGGGCCCACCCACTTAAGGCAACAAAGTTTCAATTGTAGAAGGTGAATTAACTGCCACAGAAATGGCTGCCGCCCCGGAGGGAGCAGCAGGCTTGGCTCCACTCCAGGCTACAAAGTTTCAATTGTAGAAGAAAAATAAATTCCAGATACCAGGGCCTCCGCTTAGGTCACCAGGGGATGTGGCCGGCCTGCAAACCACCACAGGCCCCTCGCTCAGGCTGCCCCACACCCCAAAGGAACCCCACCCTGATCTGGGACACCCTTCAGGGCAAACCAGCTGTCCCCCACCCGTGCACCAGGCCTCTATCCTATCTAATAAAAGAGTAATATGCACATTGAGCATCACTCCAACACACAATATGTCTGCCCACATGTGGTCAAAGATCCTGCCCCCATGTGGACACAAGATGGCCACTACAAGATAGCCAACAGGAAAGGGCAGTTGGGAGGCACCCGGCCTGCAAGGGAGGGCAGTTGTGAGGGACCAGGCTTGCAACGGAGGGCAGTTGGCGGTGATCAACCCTGCAGGAGAGGCAGTTAGGGGTGACCAGGCCAGCAGAAGAGGGAAGTTGGGGGCAAACAGGCTGGCAGGAGAGCAGTTAAGCATCAACCAGGCTGGCAGCAGAGTGGTTAGGGGGTGATCAGGCTGTCAGGCAGAAGCAGTTAGGGGCAATCAGGAAGGCAGGCAGTCAAGCAGTTGGGAGCCAGCAGTCCTGGATTGTGAGAGGGATGTCCGACTGCCCGTTTAGGCCCGATCCCACCAGGATCGAGCCTAAACGGGCAGTCGGACATCCCTTGAGGGTCCCAGATTGGAGAGGGTACAGGCTGGGCTGAGGGACAACCCCGCTTTGTGCATGAATTTCATGCACCGGGCTTCTAGTTTGTTATAAAAGATTCAGAATGGCACCCTAGCTGGTTTGACTCAGTGGATAGAGCGTGGGCCTGTGGACAGAAGAGTCCCAGGTTTGATTCTGGTCAAGGACACATACCTCAGTTGCAGGCTCTAGGCCCTGGTCAGGGGCATGTGGGCGGCAACCAAAAGATGTGTCTCTCTCACATTGGTGTTTCTCTCAGTTTCTCCCTCCTCCTCCCTTCCACTCTCTCTAAAAATCAATGGAAAGAATATCCTCAGGTGAGTATTAAAAAAACAAGCAGAACAGCTCCATATATTTTTACTTAATTTCTTAAAACCATTAATTGGAAATGCGATTTCTGTTTTTTTGTTTGTTTCCCCCCACAAAAAAAAAAAAAAAAATGCCTTCTGAACTTAATGTAGAGTATGTGTGAAGGATGTGTCTATCTTTCCAATAGTGGGAAGGAGTGTGTGAAGTTCTGCCTGTCAGAGCTCCAAAGAGTATTACTAAACAATTTGAAAATAGGAACTGAAAAAAATTCTTACTACATCTAAATTCAGAAATTTGCCTTTACAAGAGGAAATAGACTTAGGGAGACACTCATCACCTATATTTTAACTATATGCATAAAAGGTGCTAAGAGAAAATTTTCTAATAGGAAGTTAGATATGACTTACCATACACAGAATAAAAAGTCAGTGTTAAAAATAACACTTTGTTAGTAGGAAATACATTTTGACAAAGAAATAGCTTATGGAATGAATACTTTTGTGATACTATTATAATAATAATAACTTGAAAGAGAAAAATGCCTAATCTTTCCAGTGTGATATCATAGAATATATAAGGAAGGTAGTGACATTCAATTCCAATTTGATTTTTTCATCTACATTAAAAGATAAAAAAAGGAATTGATAAAATTATTTCAAAGAACAGAAATATGGGAAAACTGTTTCTTGGAAGTTCAATTTCCCCATGGTACTAGTATATCTAAATAGAAGATATTGTACATCTATATCTATAATAATAAAAGCATAGTATGCTAATTAGACTGGACGTCCTTCTGGACTAAGTAAGCCAGGGCTGCGAGGGAAGCCCGTTTCCTGGGTGTCAGCCAGCAGCCAGAGTAGGGAAGCCTGGGTCCCGGGTATATATTTCTTCATTTATAATAATAAAAGGGTAATATGCAAATTGGTCAGGATGCCCTCACAATAATGACCAAACAACAGGCTGCATGGGGCAACAAGGCCGCCAAGGGTGTTAGTGAGGGATGACCAAATGACTGACAGCAGGCTGTGTGGGGTGACCAGGCCAGCAGGGGAGGCAGTAAGGGACAACCAGGCCAGCAGATGGGGCAGTTGGGGGCGACCAGGACAGCACGGGGGGCAGTTGGGGGTA
The DNA here is from genome assembly GCF_027574615.1 of Eptesicus fuscus. NCBI lineage: Eukaryota > Metazoa > Chordata > Mammalia > Chiroptera > Vespertilionidae > Eptesicus > Eptesicus fuscus. The sequence continues at coordinate 84,672,454 of NC_072475.1, read as the reverse complement.
ACCAGGCCAGCTGGGGGGGGGGACAGTTAGGGGTAACAGGGCCAGGAGAGGGGGGCAGTTGGGGGTGAGCAGGCCAGCGGAGGGGCAGTTAGGGGCAACCAGACCGGCAGAGGGGGGAAGTTAGGGGTGACCAGGCCAATGAGGGGGGCAGTGAGGGGCGACCAGGCTGGCGTGGGGAGCAGTTGGTGGTTAGGGGTGATCAGGCTGGCAGGGGGGGCAGTTAGGGACAATCAGGCAGGAAGGGAGGTGAGCAGTTAGGAGTCAGCAGTCCCAGATTGTGAGAGGGATGTCCCAAATGGGAGAGGGTGTAGGCTGAGCTGAGGGGACACCCCCCCCATGCACAAATTTCTTGCACCAGGCCTCTAGTTGTAAATAAAGAAAGAACTAGACAAAGTTTATAAAAAATCTGTTTGCAAACATTGGACAACTGGCAATGCAGAATTTTGATCACTGAGAGAAGGGTAAGAAAGGGAGAGAGCCCTAATATGTATGTCCCTGATTTTCTGCCTGGAGAAACTTTCTGGATCATACATAGTACATGGAAGGGGATTCTAAACAGAGCATGGTGGTCTCACTGAGTTGGGTAAACAGAGTGGGGATCAGGGAGGCAGCAGTGGCTCGACTTTGTGGGCCAGTGTATCAGAGAGAAGGGCATTGCTAAGATAAAGAGCCCTAAACATCTGCATGGGGGTCTCATTGAGTCTCTAGATGAATATTGTGCTCTACATACTTAGAATGAGATTTCAAGTGGTTGGTCAAAGAACAATTACTGAGAACAGAACAAACTACTAGGAAGCTGTAGGCTAAACAAGTCTCAGCAATAACAAAGAAATGAGAGATGGTAGAGTTCTGATCCCACACAGTAATGAGACCTTTTTGAACATCTGGTACAGTTAATAGAGACCCCAGAAGGGCCATGCCTTGATATTAAGGCTAAATAGGCCTAGATTAAAGGCCACCATACTAGTAAGTCCATACCAACAGAGCTTACATTCAGGTCTTGAAAGCTGATCTGCAGGCAATTTAACTATCTTCCAAGTAAAGCTGCTTTTTAAAAGAAGAACAAAAAATTTAGACACTTAGCAATTACTGGGAAGAAGGAGGAAAGTGGGAATCAAAATCAGGAAATATAGACTAAAAACAAAGTAATAACGATTGAAAGCAGACAAGAATTTTAGACAACTATTATAAATATGTTGAGTATCTTAAGGCAAGCATCCTATACAATAAAGAGGTAATATGCAAATTGACCATTACTTCAACACACAAGATGGCTGCCCCCATGTGGACACAAGAAGGCCACCACAAGATGGCTGGCAGGGGAGGGCAATTGTGGGCAATCAGGCCTGCAGAGGAGGGCAGTTGGGAGGGACCAGGCCTGAAAGAAAGGGCAGTTGGGGGCGATCAGGCCTGCAGGGGAGGGAAGTTAGGAGTGACCAGGCCTGTAGAAAAGGACAGTTGAGGGGGATCAGCCCTGCAGGGGAGGGCATTGGGGGAACCAGGCCTGTAGGGGAGGGCAGTTGAGGGGTACAAGGCCTGCAGGGGAGGGCAGTTGTGGTTGACCAGGCCTGCAGGGGAGGGAAGTTTGGGGGTACAAGGCCTGCAGGGGAGAGCAGTTATGGGTGACTAGGCCTGCAGGGGATGGCGGTTGGGGATGGCGGTTGGGGATGGCGGTTGGTCAGGCCAGGAGGGAAGAGCAGTTAGGGGTGACCAAGCTGGCAGGGGAGGGAAGTTAGGGGCAATCGAGCTGGCAGAGGAGGGCAGTTAGGGGTGACCAGGACAGCAGGGGAGGGCAGTTAGACGTCAATCAGGCTGGCAGGGGAGTGGTTAGGGGGTGATCAGTCAGGCAGGCAGGCGAGTGATTGGAAGCCAGAAGTTCTGGATTGTGAGAGGGATGTCTGACTTGCGGTGGGATCGGGCCTATACAGGCAGTGGGATATCCCTTGAGGGATCCCAGATTGGAGAGGCTGCAGGCTTGGCTGAGGGACACACACTCCACCCCCCACCCCCTGTGCACGAATTTTGTGCACTGGGCCTCTAGTGAACATAATAAGGAGATAAATAGAAGAGATAGAAAAGAGCAAAGTGTATCCTACATGGTTTGGCTCAGTGGATAGAGTGTCGGCCCCATGGACTGAAGGGTCCTGGCTTCTAATCCAGTCAAAGGCATATGCCTGGGTTGCTGGCTTGATCCCCAGTGGGAGGCATTCAGGAGGCAGCCAATCAATGATTCTCTCTCATCATTGATGCTTCTATCTCTCTCTCCCTTTCTCTCTAAAATACATATATATATATATATATATATATATATATATATATATATATATAAAGAAAAGAGCAAAGTATAACTTCTAGAAATAAAAGTTCCTATATAATAAAAGGCTAATATGCACATCAACCTAACGGTGAAACAACCGGTTGCTATGATGTGCACTGACCAGCAGGGGGTGCACACAGAACATGGCAGGCATAGGTAGCAGGCAGCAGAGCATGGAACATGGCAGGCATCGGCTGTGGTGGGATGGTGGAGCAGCTGAGCAGGGGTGCCAGACCAAGGCGTGGTGCCAGTTGCTGGCATCAGGGCAAGCCTCTGGAGGTTACTGAAAATTCTTTGCTCCCATGTTCCGTGGTCCCACCCAGCACTTGCACCTGCTGCTGGTACTGGCCCTGATCGCTCCTGCTGCCGGTGCCAGAGCCACCGCTCGCATTCACTGATGGTGCCGGCCCAGCTCACACCTGCTGCTGGCACCTGCCCCAATCCCTCTGCACCATCAGTGGGTGTGAGCGGGCTGGAACCATCAGTGTGTGGGAGCGGTGGCGGCGGGAGTGGGCCTGCCAGCAGACATGGGACCAGAGGCTGCAGCAGGAGGGGCCGGGGTGGGAGTGCGGAGGATGGGCTGAGACCTGCCCCTGTGCTCACCACAGCCTCACGGCCCACAGTTCCTTTCAAGGTGCACAAATTTGTGCACTGGGCCCCTCGTATATATTTAAAAGCCTAAGCAACCAGCTGACCGGTAGCTATGATTTGCACTGAACAGCAGGGGGCCATGCACCGGTGGGGTTCCTCAGCCTGGCCTGTGCCCTCTCCCAATCTGGGACCTGTCAGGGGATGTCAGAGAGCCAGTTTCGGCCCCATCCTCACAGACCAGGCTGATGGAACCCACTGGTGCATGAATCCATGCACTGCACCACTAGTATTTTATATCTGTTATAATATATAGTTTTGTTAAACAGTTAAATAATTTCATCTATCATGGAGCAAACAAAACAGACTTATAATTCACAATTCCTGGAGATAATGTTTAAGTATAATAGTATAAGATTAATAGCTCAAGATAATTACACAGTTAAAAAGAGACATTTTTGATATATCATTGTTAAAATTTAAGTGACTATAACTCAGGAAACTGGTATTATTGAAAAATTAGATTTAATTTATATTGATTAAAGGATTGAGTTCATCTGAGGATGTTCTCTATTGAGATCTTTGATTATTATCTTTAAATATAATTTAATAGCTTAGCCACATACATTTTAAAAATAATGTGCATAAGAATATAAAAAAAAAACAGAAAAAATTGACAAGTATACTGCAAAAGAGGATGAAATTATACAAAATAAAATTTAAGAGCAAAAATTTCAAATTAAGTATAAAAATAATCTATAAGTGCTTAGACTTGGTTTAATAGCAATTGGGAAATGGAGGCAAGAATTAAAAAACAACACCCTGAATTTTTAAGATAAATTCAGGTAATACAGCTAATAAAATGTTTAAAATGTGTATTAGTACCAGGTAACTACCGCACCCAGATCAAGAGAAGGAACAGCCTTTCTATATAGTCAAAGCTCATCTAAGCACATATGACACATTGTGTCCAGTCTTAATCATACTTTCAGAGGGCATGGGTAACTTAAGATATGCATAAAATGTGAACCTAATCATGAGGAATGGGAGATGTAGCATACTATAGTTGAATATTAGGCAATAGGGTTTAATATGGAAAAGTTGATGTGCATCGAGGAAAGTATAAAACTCCATATCTCATGTTCTAAACATCTGGACTACTTGACTGATGTTGCAAATATTCCAGTTTTCTGCCTCTACAATTTTATATCAATCCCTCAAACTAACATGCCATATATCTTCATTTGTTTCTCCACTGAGCAATTAAAATTCCGATGCTGTGAAGTCAGCCTCTAAAACTATCTCTTCAACATGCCGCCTTGCAGGAGTGCCTTCCACTTCCCTGATCTCCAAAAGAGGTTGGCACCCTGGGGATCACATTCTTCTTTGTGTAAAATTCTCAAAGTTTATTTCATCCCCACAGCAAGAATGAGAACGTGTCTTTTTTCAACTCCCACAGTTCTTCGCACAATCTAACAAATACTTAATAGAAATATTCTGTTAATTAAATACCCATTAATATTTTATTTCAAACAAGATTATTCATATTTTTATAGAGAGTGAAATAGACACAGTACATTGGGGAGAGGCATGCATAATTGTATTGACAGGAGAAATTGCTGGAAGTGATTACAGTAAATCGAACAAGTTTTAGACATTTAGTGATGATTATTTAAAGAAAGTGGACTCCTACCATGAATGCATAAGAAGACCCAATTAAAATAGTCTTGGTAAAATGTATTTAGGAATAAGAAAAATACTTTCATAAAAATATAGTTCAAACAATTATACCAATTAGAGGTGAAATCTTCATTTTTAATAATGAATAAACCTTTGATAAATACATATAAAATGTTAATACTTTTAATAAGTTTAAATGTTCATAAAATCAGTAATAAAAATAAAACATTAATATGTATTTTTCAATAGCATAACCATATGTGGGGTATATGGTGTCATGTGCATTATATAAATTTTTAGTAATGTTTTCCCTCCAAATATATGTGTGAAATGGACTAGTTCATTATAAAAACAAATAAATGAATATTTATATATGCTTTCATATAATCAGTTTAATATTAATAGTACATCATTTGTTTCACTATTAGTGTACCCATTTCATTTTGAAACATAAGTAACTGGTTGAAATCAATGTAGACCACAAATGTATTCAATCTGAATTCCTTATAAGAGTTAATAGTTATTGAACTGATATCAGTCTTACCTGTCAAAAGTTTAATCAATTTTATTTACTTTGGAAAAGTTGTTAGGGAATTGTTGCTAGAAATTAGTGGAAATCTAGAAATCATAATTATTTTTTATAAATGTGTATTTTGACTTTTGGTGAATATAATTTAACTAGAATTCAAAGGAAATTTTAAGATGGCAAAAGAATTTGATAAGTCATATTAGCCTTTACACAGGTTTCAGCAAACTTCAGAGAAAATACTTTTCTTTCTCAATTCAGCTATTTTCTATCATTGCATGATTTGTTTGATGCTGAAAAATCATTACAGTAGTAAGTGATATAGAATCTTCACTCAATCAGTATAAAAAAAAAGTTTGGCAACTGTGTGATTAGATTCATACTTTGGATGTTATTTTAAAAATTAAACATGTTTTTGGAATTTCCATTATATTTGAAAATTTTAATTTTGTTCTTGATGTAGCATTGATTTATATATAACAATCTATAAATTGCAGGTGTTCATTATAACTTTATTTCTGTACACTCTATATTGTGCTCACCACCAAAAGTCCAATTTCATTCCCTTACCATATTTTTTACCACCTTTACTCAACTTGCCCTTCCTCCCCCACTCCTCTGGTAACCACCATTCTACTATTATCTATGAGTTTGTTTTTGCTTTGTTACTCTTTTGTTTTATAGTTACATGATTAAAAATATCAGGTTTTGTCCCTTTCCATCTGATTTATTTTTCTTTTATTTTTCTCCCATTTTGTAGATAAGGAAATTGAGGATCAGAGGAATTAAAGTCATTTTGCCTTCAGAGCTCATGAAGGACAGAGCCTGGATCCCCACCTAGATCGCTTAACAACGAACCTCTTTTAATGACTGCGCACCCTGAGGTTAGGAGGCCAGAGTAAACAATGGGGAAAACAGTGCCCATCAACTTTGATGAAGGCTGTGAGATTCCGCTGCTGCTGGAGGTAAACTTCAAGGTTCCTGAAATGCGGTGCCTAGGAGCCTCCCAGCAGAACCATCTTCCTTTTCCCGAGGTGAGCCCCCCTCTAACAGGCCCTTGGAGCTGGGAAGACCTAACGGCAAGGAAATTGATAGAGAGGAGATGCATAAATGAAAACCCCTTTCTTACCAGCAGGCAAACTGCTCCATCCATAAAGCTGAAGGGAAATAGTTTTGTTTTTTTTTAATTTTTTTCTTTATTGATTAAGGTATTACATATGTGTCCTTATCCTCCCATTGCCCCACTCCCATTCATGCCCTCACCCCCCTGTTGTCTGTGTCCATTGGTTAGGCTTATATGCTTACATACAAGTCCTTTGGTTGATCTCTCCCCCTTACCACCACCCTCCCCTACCTTCCCTCTGAGGTTTGACAGTCTGATTGATGCTTCTCTGTCTCTGGATATGCTTTTGTTCATCAGTTTATGTTGTTCATCATATTGCACAAGTGAGTGAGATCATGTGATATTTATCTTTCTCTGACTGGCTTCTTTTGCTTAGCATAATGCTCTCGAGTTCCATCCATGCTATTGCAAATGGTAAGAATTCCTTCTATTTACCACAGCGTAGTATTCCATTGTGTAGATGTGCCACAGTTTTTTAATCCACTTATCTGCTGATGGGCATTTAGGCTGTTTCCAAATCTTAGCTATTGTAAATTGTGCTACTATGAAGATGGGGGTGCATATATCCTTTCTGATGGGTGTTTCTAGTTTCTTGGGATGTATTCCTTAAAATACCAATGACATATTTCACAGACCTAGAAAAAACTCTCCAAAAATTCATCTGGAATAAAAAAGATCACTAATAGCTGCAGCAATCCTGAGAAAGAAGAACAAAGTAGGAGGGATCTCAATACCAGATATCAAGCTGTATTACAAAGCCACTGTTCTCAAAACTGCCTGGTACTGGCACAAGAACAGACATATAGATCAATGGAATAGAATAGAGACCTAGAAATTGATGCAAACCACTATGCTCAATTAATATTTGACAAAGGAGGCAAGAACATACAATGGAGTCAAGACAGTCTCTTCAATAAATGGTGTGAGAAAATTGGACAGATACATGCAAAATAAATAAATAAATAAAACTAGACCACCAGCTTACACCATACACAAAAAATAAACTCAAAATAAATAAAGGAATTAAACATAAGATGGGAAATCATAAAAATCTTAGAGGAATCCACAGGCAGCAAAATCTCAGACATATGCTGAAGCAATTTCTTCACAGATACTGCTCCTAGGGCAATGGAAACTAAAGAGAAAGTAAACAAATGGGACTACATCAAAATAAAAAGCTTTTGTACCGCAAAAGAAACCATCAACAAAACAAGAAATTCCACTGCATGGGAGAACATATTTGCCAATGTTATCACTGATAAGGGTTTAGAACTCATACAACTTAACAAAAGGAAGATAAACAATCCAATCAAAAAATGGGCAATGGACCTAAATAGGTACTTTTCTAAAGAAGACCTAAGAAAGGCCAAGAGACATATGAAAACATGCTCAAAGTCACTAATCATCCGAGAGATGCAAATCAAAACGACAATGAGGTACCATCTCACAACTGTCAGAATGGCTATCATCAACAAATCAACAAACGACAAGTGCTGGTGAGGATGCGGAGAAAAAGGAACCCTTGTGCACTGCTGGTGGGAATGCAGACTGGTGCAGCCACTGTGAACAGTATGGATTTTCCTCAGAAAAACAAAAATGGAACTTTCATTTGATCCAGTGATCCCATCTGATTTTTTTTCACTTAGCATAATATCCTCAAGGTTCATCCATGTTGTCCAAAATGGCAATATTTCATCTTTTTAGGCCGAGTAGTATTCCATTGTGTGTGTGTGTGTGTGTTGCGGGGGTGGGGGTGATGTGTGCATGCACAATTTAAAGCCCTAAGGAGGGCAGTAAGTTCAGCTGGAAGGCAAAAGGAATATCTCCTTCTCATATTGATACAATAACAGGCATGAGAACAGGTTTCCTAAAAAGTAAAAAGAAAAAATTGCTAACAGGACCCATCTATAAGAGAGAAAAAATAAAAAATCAGATATATGCATTTGGTTGAGTAAATATGAAATTTTGTCAAACAAGCAATAACTGACACAACAATCAGGAGGTATTTTCTGTCTGTGAGGTCTGAAAGGATTTATTTAGATTTAATATGAGATTAAAATATATACTTTTCACTCATTGATCTGTCAATGGACACTTTGGTTGTGTTCCACTTCTAGGCTATTGTAAATAATTCTTCAACATAGGGGTACATATATCTTCTCAAATTCATGGATAAATATCCAGAATATATATTGCTGGAGCATATGGTAGTTCTATTTTTTTTATTTTTTATAGAAACCTCTATACTGTGTTCCATAGTGGCTGCACAAGTTACAATTTCACTAAAATCCTTTTATCCACATATCTCCAACAATTATTATTTCTTGTGTGTTTTTTTATATATAATTGCCATTCTAATAGAGGTGAGGTGGTATCTCATTGTTGTTGTTTTTCTAAAATATATTTTTATTGATTTCAGAGAGGAAGGGAGAGGGAGAGATAGAAACATCAATGATGTGAGAGAATCATTGATTGGCTGCCTCCTGTGCGTTCCACACTGGGGACTGAGTCTGCAACCCAGGCATTTGCCCTGACTGTGAATTGAACCTTGACCTCCTGTTTCATAGGTAAACATTTAACCACTGAACCAAACAAATTTTGTTTGATTATTTTTCAGCAACAGCATCTTAATTTATGCTGTAATTTAATTTTTTTAGCACCTGAAGTAAACTTGTATTACAGTAGTGAACTATGAAAGAAAACCATGCAAAGGCAACTCTGATTTGGATTGTGTTTTTCTGAAAAAGACACATTTTTGCCCTTCCATGACATCAGCAAAAAATATTCTTGGATACTAATGGAAAGGGAACAAATGGCAAAAATGTTATGGCTTTTCTCAGAAAAGATACTATTACTACTTAGTCTTTAGCAATATGGGGACATTGGGTATAATAGAATCATTTGCTCATAGTGCACCTTCTCTTTTTTGGCATTAATCTTAACGTGATTTATTAAGGGGAAAATGCTTGGCACAAAGAACATTCTATAAACTTTCAAAGAGAGATTCTTGCGTGACACTATTCCTTAGAGATTTGCTTCAGTTAAAAGCATTCTTCTGTCCTCTGGATATTTGTATACATGTCTGATTGAGTGGAAAAAACTGCAAGAGAAAAATGAGATCACAAACGTATGTTTTGGCTGCCATCAAGTGAATACAGTAATAGGTTGGTGAAAACATCAAAACACAATCAAAGCTGCCTTCAGTGTCTGAGTGCAGAATTCATTGGGCAGTCAGCCAGAAAAGGTCATTTTTTTTACTGTCTCATCAGTAATCATGAAGGAAATAAATATGAGGATCATGGTTTTTATAAAAAATGTTTATGAGATTACAGAAGATAGTTTCTGAATACTCTTATTGCCTATGTGTTTATTTTAGTAGACTGCTAAACTGAAATGTAACAGTGGTATAGACAACCAGATGAATCTGTGCTTGCAAATACTTGACACAGAAAAATAGCCTACAATTCAAGACATGACTTAAGGACATTGATGCATATTTAATATGTCAATGCTTGGAAAATCTTTTGATGCATTTTGAAGACATCAAGGGAAATACAAATATATCTAACTACAAAAAGCATTGTAATCAATACTTTTATGTTAATTATAATAATATTAATCTGAATAAAGGATCTGGTTAATCAAAATCAAGATTACCTTTCAAAATCAAAATAATGATGCTTTAACAATTATATTCATATATTAATCACAAGAAAAAAGGCTAATATACTGTACATGGAAGTTTGAAATCATCTTCCTCAGTATGTTGAAACTTTGCTCTTTTAGTAGACAGTATAATTATACTAGAGGCCTGGTGCACAAAAATTTGTGCCATCAGGGGGCGTCCCTCAGCCTAGCCTGCACCATCTCCAATCTGAGACTCCTTGGGGAATGTCCAACTGCTGGTTTAGGCCCAATCCCACAGTCGGACATCTCTCTCACAATCTGGGACTGCTTGCTCCCAACCATTTGCCTGCCTGGCTGCCTGATTGCCCCTAACCGCTTCTGCCTGCCAGCCTGATCAACCCCTAACCACTCCCCTGCCAGCCTGATCGATGCCTAACAGCTTCCCTGACAACCTGGTCATCCCTAACTGCCCTCCCTTGCCGGCCCAGTCACCCCTAACTACCCACCCCTGCAGGCCTGGTCCCCCCCAGCTGCCCTCCCCTGCTGGACTGGTCACCCCCAACTGCCCTCCCCTGCCAGCTATCTTGTGGCAGCCATCTTGTGACCACATGGGGGCTGCCATCTTGTGCAAGGGTGTGATGGTCAATTTGCATATTACCTCTTTATTATATAGGATTGTCCTTCAAGTATTTTAAACTGTGACTTGCGTAATACCATTATATGGTAAAAAAAAACTTACAAAGAAGAAAACTGTTGGACTCTCATGCAACTAATACCCAGATTCAGATATATAAAACTAATATCTCTGAAGTCTCTCTTGCCAGACTTCGTCTTCTATGCCACGATGTGGTCAACAAAGCTTACATTTACATGACATGGATAAGGCAAAGCCAGACGCAGTGCCCAGCTTGCCTTTCCTGGTTCCTAAATTGACCTCATTTTTGAGCTAACTGATCTCTACATTGTTGTCAGTTTATCATTACATCTATGAGATTTTTGTTTTAAGATAAGTTATTACAACATTATAGTTGTTTACAATAGAAAGGCTGCTCAGTGTACCATAAACCTTCTGGAAATATTAACTCTGGCGCAAGCTGGGCTGAGGGTACCCACCCACCACCCAAGTGTAGGAATTTTGTGCACCAGGCCTCTAGTAAGTTAATAAATATCAAGTTGATTGTACTCCAACCAGGCATGTGAATGGACTTTCTGATCATTATAGTAGAGAGCAGGAAGATGACTGAAACTTATGTTGGTTTTATGAAGAGGAGGACAAACATTTACCTCTCCAGAAGTGCTCTTTGAAAATTATCCTAGACCAGGGCATTGGAACCTACAGCACTTTCATGCTCTGAAAATGTAGAAATAGAGTAATCACAGGCAGAAAAATATATACATTTCTATTAAAATGGCCAGAATACCAATGCTGGTGATTGAGAGAGCTGTAAAGAAATAATAGCAATATTATGACGAAGAGGTAAAAAAAAATTGATGCCTTCATTTCAAGAACTGTTTTTTCTACCCAGGCAATTTTTGACAATTTTATACAAAAGTATAGAAAACAGAGAGGGAAGGTGGAGTAAAAATAATGGCATCATGACAGATGTTTCAGGCACAGTGAAAATGGTTATTGTGGCAATAGCTCAGCAGTAGTAGGACAAAGAATGGAAGATAAGCAACTGCATTATAAGTAGAAGGAATGACAATTTGCTTTAAACCAGCATTATAGGCTACTAAGAATGCATTTGTCAGATGCATGTCAGTATATATGTATAATAAAGGCCTGATGCATGAAATTCATGCAAGAGTTGGCCTTCCTTCTCCCCGCTGCCGGCACCAGCTTCCCTCAGGACCTGGGCTTCCCTCTGGCCACTGGCAGGTACCCAAGACCTGGGCTTCCCTCATAGCCCTAGCTTCATCCAGAAGGTCATCCAGAAGGACATCTGGTCTAATTACCATATTACGCTTTTATTATTATAGATATGTGTTTAGCCGAAACCGGTTTGGCTCAGTGGATAGAGCATTGGCCTGCGGACTCAAGGGTCCCAGGTTCGATTCTGGTCAAGGGCATGTACCTTGGTTGCGGGCACATCCCCAGTAGGAGGTGTGCAAGAGGCAGCTGATAGATGTTTCCCTCTCATCGATGTTTCTAACTCTCTATCCCTCTCTCTTCCTCTCTGTAAAATGTCAATAAAATAGATATGTGTTTATATAATCTCACCCTGATAACCACTTTCTAAAGTCATATCTAAATGTATAAAAATAATACAAGAATCTGATATATTTCTTATTTTTTTCACTTAAAATGCACCTATAATTATGAAATTTGAATGACAAAAACAATTCTGTGTATCTTTTTATATTTGTACTAGAGGCCTGGTGCATGAAATGCATGTACTAGGGGAGGGGTCCCTCATCCCGGCCTGTGCCCTGTGGTAGTCTGGGAGCCATGCCATTGATCACTCTGTAGAGGGAGGCCCCACTCACCCACCAGAGCACCACCAGCCATGTAACCTGGACCTCCCTCTTTGGGGCAATCGATCGAGGGGCTCTGCGATTGATCACCCCAAAGAGGTAGGCTCCACCCACCCAGCTGGGGGTCCATGATCCATCACCCCATAGAGGAAGGCCCCACCCACCTGCCGCAGCCTGCCGCTCAGTGGCCTGGGCCTCTCTCTTTGGGGAGATGGCAGAGCCTCCCCTACTGATCACCCCACTGGCCCACCAGTGGCATGGGCCTCCCTCTGTGTGTCAATCATGGGGCGATGGCGGGGCCTCTGACCAATTGCATAACACCCGCCTTTGCTGGCCTGGAGCCAGTGCATGTCATAGTGTCGTCAACCAGATGGTCATTCTGCTATTCAGCTGTTCAGTCTATTTGCATATTACATTTTTATTATTATGTTACCTACTAATAGACAAACATGTAAATTGACCATGCCTCTGCTATGCCCACAGCCAATCAGAGTGAGTATGCAAATTAGAAGGCCAAAGATGGTGGCCTCCCAGCTGCTCCAGGCACGGAGTGGCCAGGCAGGGCAGGACGCCTGCTATGAGAAGGAGAGTGGGGGGTGAAAGGATCTACAGGAGCAGAGTGCCTTTGCAATGACAAGACTGACTCTGGAATCTGCAGCGAAGACGAAGAAGGCAGACTCTGGCCAGAGCGAAGGACTGGGTCCTGGGTGCCAGAGGAACACTGGTGCTGGAAGCCAAGGGAAAGAAGGCCTATTGCACGAATCTCTTTGGGCAGGGGGGCCAGCCTGCAGACTTTGTGGCCTAGAGCAGGTCTGGAGAGGAGACAGAGTGCCCACCTCCTGAGGAAGCAGCGTGGCTCCCTTCCGCCTCCCTCAGGATTGGCGTGGGTCCCTCCCGCCTCCCGCAGGATTGGCGTGGGTCCCTCCCGCCTCCCGCAGGATTGGCGTGGGTCCCTCCCGCCTCCCGCAGGATTGGTGTGGGTCCCTCCTGGCTCCTGTGGGTGCTGGCAACTCAGCTCCGCCTCCCACAGAAGCCGCATGGCTCCTGTGGAGGCAGCGCGACTCACAGCGGTGCACCTTGGTCCCCACCAGCTCCTGCGGAAAGCAGCGGGTGACCTACTGTGACTGATATTGCGCAATGGGCTACTAGCAGATTAAATAAAAATCCAGGAACTAGAATTATTAGGCCTTTCTTCTTTCATTTTTTTTCTCCCCTTTGGAACACTAAACTTGAAATCTTTTTTCTTCTAAAAGATACTTAATTTCATTTTAACTGACATATTGATTGTTTACATTTTTATTTCTGTTCATGCATGTGTTTGAAATTATCCCTGAAGTGTTCAGGAGGGAGGTATAGGTTGGAAGATTCCACCTACACCACTTCTTGCTCCAGAACTTCTCAGTTTTAGCTGTAAGTTAATAATGCTGCCTTAATTTTCATGTAGTCAGAGAGTTTATTGGCTTCAGTTATCTGAAAAAAAAAATTAAAAAATAACATGTCTGTGAACACAGGATTGACAGAGATTGTGTTTCTCTTCTATTTTAATCATATAATTGTTCAGTAATTGCTAATAGTCATTAAAATGATCAAAAAGGATATATACTTGGAAGTATTTATAAAAGCAAAATCTCTTAATCAAGGGATTTGAATCTACTTCTAACATGATGTCTATATTTGACAATTTATTTATTGAGAGGTTAATTATTCCTGTTTGTCACTGTATATCCATTCTAAAAATGTACATTTAAAATAATGTTGACTTACTTTTTAGATAGAGAAAAAATATTTTTTCAAATATGGACATAATTTTCAAGTATATTTAATTCCAGTGTTTAAGTAAAATTCATATTATATTTATTTTATTTTAAAACAATCATTCAAAATCATGTTTTTTTTCATATTAGTGCTAAGTAACTATTACATTATAAGATATCTTTGAAATACCTTAAGGAAAGAACATTTTTATATACCTTTACAAAATTATATATGGTCTTATTGAAGATCAAATTAGTTGAATACAAAAAAATGTATTGAAGGCAAAAATTTGTACTGGTCCAGAGAAACAGCAGATGATGGGTTAATAGCGGGGATGCTAGTAGCAATATAACATTTATATTTATAATCCTGCATTCTTGCATCACTGCCACTATCCAAACAAATGTCTTTGTTGAAAAGGTGATAAAACTGAGGAAAATAAAAAAAAAAAATAGAAATATTGTTAGCATGAGCTGATTATTGATGATGATGCACATAAGAAATATTATTATCAAAAATATTTCTTGAGTTGAGAAATTAGAAAATAAAAATAAAGATATCAAAGGTATTGAATGAGAGAAAATTGTCTGGTAATCATGACTGTACAAAAATATTTGGGTTCTACAACACTTAAAAATGAAGGGTATCACTCAGTAAAACATTGATATTTAATAAGAAAATTAACAGGTTGCATAGATATTGAAATGAATATGAAATTTTTTGAATAAAGCACACAAGTAGAGTTGCATGGTCATTTTCAATGGGTTATGGTTGCAGCAGTAGTGAACAGTTACCACTACAATTCAAGGAAAATTCTATGTAGGACATGAGCTCTAAGTAACTCAGTTTGGTGAATGGTACAAGTGATAAGCTTAAGTGAATATAATAATGGCTAGGAGTGTCTTCAGTGATGTACAGAGAAGTGCAATTGGGAATGGATATGTAAGAAGAATAGTGTTTATACCTAGGATGATGGCAAGAACTAGAGTGATTTAAATTATTCTAAGAGACACAACAACTAAGCAGAGGAAAATGAGATGAATTTTGAGCAAGAAGTTGACTAGAGAATAAAGTGGTGACAGAATGGAGAGTGAATGGAGAATTGTGCCTTAAAAAGACATTTGAATTTCTCTTTTTTATCCTATATAATAAAGAAGTAATATGCAAATTGACCATCACTCCAACACACAAGATTTCCACCCCCATGTGGTCAAAAATGGCTGCCCCCATGTGGACACAAGATGGCCACCATAAGATGGCCTGCAGCAGAAGGCAGCTGTGGGTGATCAGGCCAGCAGGGGAGAGCAGTTGGGGGTGACAAGGCCTGCAGGGGAGGGCAGTTGGGGGGTACCAGGCCTGCAGGGGAGATCAGTTGGGGGCAACCAGGCCTGCAGGGGAGGGCAGTTGGGGGCAACCAGGCCTGAAGGGGAGGGCAGTTGGGGGGGCAGGCCTGCAGGGGAAGACAGTTAGGGGTGACCAGGTTGGCAAGGGAGGGCAGTTGGTGGTGACCAGGCCAGCAAGGGAGGGCAGTTGCGGGTGACCAGGGCTACAGGGAAGGACAGTTAAGTGCAACCAGGTCGGCAGGGTAGGGATGTTAGGGGCAATCAGGCTGGCAGAGGAGCAGTTAGGCATCAATCAGGATGGCAGGGGAATGCTTAGGGGGTGATAAGGCTGGCAGGCAGGCTAGTGGTTGGGAACCAGCAGTCTTGGATTGTGAGAGGGATGTCCCAGATTGGAGTGGGTGAATGCTGGGCTGAGGGACACACCTCCCCACCTTGTGAATGAATTTCATGCACCGGGCCTCTAGTTTGTATATAACTGACATTCAATAACTTTAAAAAAGCAATAAGAACATCAATTTTAATATTTGAATAGTTTTACTGAGGTATCTGATAGAGTTTTCAACATTTTATTACTATCATAATACTTAAAAGAAAAAAAGCTTACTGGATGAGAACTTTCCATTTTTGTCTTCTCAGCCAGCTCAAAACTTAACTTGATAACCATGGATGTCCATCTTCATTCCACCTCGTGGACTTGGTATTGACCTATGAGGATGTGTGCAGGTGGTTATTGAATTCTAGATCAATGTACACACCAGTGAGAAATCTGGTGTCACTAGATAACCTACTCAATAAACACCTCTCTGTAAAACTCTGTAAAGTTTCTCTTTTTTTTTATCCTCCTGGGAAATAGCTTCAGTTAATTCTTTGTTGAAGAAAGAACTCTTATTAGCAGAGTTGTGTGTGTTACCAATTAATCTCTAATGTGGAACTCAGTAACATAGAAATTTCTAACTATAGCAATAACAAAATTAGCATATTAGTAATTAAGGAATCATATTTTTGTATGATTTCTTATATTTTTACACCATTAAGGGATCTAATTAATATTTTATTTAGGTATGTAGTGGGAGAAAATAGGTGAAAGATTTGCCACTTTGTTCTAACAATGAACATTCTAGCAAAGCTTGTGAAATATCACACCCATAATTAGATATTAGTATAAAGGAGTCTTGGAAAAGTAATATACATATTAATAATAAGAGTAAAAAAGTCACAGATTATAACATTTATTTAATACTTTTTATTTACTTAAGACTCATAATATGATGCTATAATAAATTAGTTAATAGAGCAAATACATGGTGAGGGAAATGTTAGGAATGAGTAAAGACTGAAGCTAATGTGCCAGATCACGAGATCATTGTCAGATTCTTTATAGTTAAAGACCATAAATTTGATTTTTTTTTCCTCTGAGTTGTAGGAATGTGTTGTCATATTCTAAATGTTCTCAAGGATCCTGCTAAATAGTCTGCTAAAAATGACATGTTACATACATATTTTTAGTCTTATAACAACACATTTATTATCTTGCAGTTTCTCATAGGTCAGACGTCTGGGCATAGCTGAGCTGAGTCCATCAAAGTGTTAGGTGCGACCAGGCTGGCAAGGGAGGGAAGTTAGGGGTGACTGGGCCAGCAGCGGAGGGCAGTTTGGAGCTTTCTTATCTGGAACCAGGGGCTCCCCTTCCAAACTCATTCAAGTGGTTGGTAAAACTAAGTTCCTTTTGGTTAAGGACCAGACCGCAAGGAACTTCTCCATAAGTAATTCACATGATGGATAAAAACTTCTTTAAGGCTTTGAGAAAGTGTCTCTCTTATAACTATTATTTTTTTCAATATATATTTTCTATTGATTTCAGAGAGGAAGGGAGAGGGAGAGAGAGATAAGAACATCAATGATGAGAGAGAATCATTGATTGGCTACCTCCTGCATGTCCCACACGTGGAATCAAGACTGCAACACTGACATATGCCCTTGACCAAATTGAACCTAGGACCCTTGAGTCCACAATCCAATGCTCTATCCACTGAGCAAAACTAGCTAGGGCATGACTATTCTTTTTTTTTTTTTTTTTAGGTTTATACATGATTAAGTCAGGCTATCCAGGATATCTCCATTTCCACTAATTCTTTTTTGTTTTTTACTTTTTTTCCCAATTGTAATTAACATACAATATTATGTTAGTTTTAGGTATACACCCCAGTGATTAGACATTATATAATTTTCTAAGTGATCATCCCAATTAATCACATACTCATCTGACACCATGCACAGTTATTAGAAAAGTATTGACTATACTCCCTATGCTGTACTTTACATCCCCATGACTATTTTACTACCAATTTTTACTTCTAAATCCCTTCACATTTTTTCACACAGCCCCCTCCTATCTGTTTAGATACAAGTGTTGATAAATATGTATTTATTGTCATTTTATTGTTCACATATTCATATATGTTATCCTTTTTTATACTTCTTAAAGAGGATCCTTTAACATTTCATGTAAGACTGGTTTGGTGGTGATGAACTCCTTTAACTTTTTCTTGGTTGGGAAACTCTTTATCTGTCCTTTAATTAGAAGTGATAGCTTTGCTGGGTAGAGTAGCTTTGCTGGGTAGAGTAATCTTGGTTGTTGGTCCTTGTTTTTCACTACTTTGAATATATCTTGACACTTCCTTCTGGCCTGCAAAGTTTATCTTGATGAATTATCTGACATTCTTATGGGAGCTCCCCTGTAGTTAACTAACTGCTTCTCTTTTGATGCTTTTAAGATTCTCTCTTTCTTTAATCTTTTGCATTTGAATTATGATGTGTCTTTGTGTGAGCCTCTATGGTTTCATCTAGTTTGGGACTCTGTTTCCTAGACTTGTATGTCTATTTCCTTCACCAGATAAGGGGCAATTTCTGTTATTTTTTTCAAATAGCTTTTCAATTTATTCCTCTCTCTCTCTCTTCCAGCACCCCATGATGCAAATGTTGACATGCTTGAAGTTGTTCCAGAGACTCCTTACACTATCCTCATATTTTTTTATTGTTTTTCTTTTTTGCTGTTCTGATTAGGTGTTTTTTGCCCTCTTATTTTCCAAATCACCGATTTGTTTCTCATAGTCATCTATTCTATTGATTCCCTATAAATTACTTTTCATTTCATGTTAGTGTATCCTTCATTTTTGACTGGTTTTAAATGGTTATTAGGTCCCTTTTCATGCTGTAGAAGTTCTCACTAAGTTCCTTCAATATCTTTATAACCATTGTTTCAAACTCTGCCTCTAGTAGTTTGCTTGCCTCTATTTCATTTAGTTATTTTTCTGGAGATTTCTCCTGTTCTTTCATTTGAGACATGTTTCTCTGTCTCCACATTTTGGTTGCTTCCCTGTGTTTGTTTCTTTGTATTAGGTAGAGCTGCAACATCTTCTGGATTTAGTGGAGTGGCTTATGTAGTAGGTGTCCTATAGTGGTACAGGTTCCCTAGTCAACTAAGCTGGACAATCCAGGTGTGCCCCTGTGAGGGCTGTGTGCACAGTTTGTTGTAGTTGAGCCTTGATTGCTGTTGGCATCACTGGGAAAAATTGACTACCCCAGACCAATTGGCTGTGAGGACTGTGACTACAGTGAAGGAGCTGTTGTGAAGGAGTTGGCTCTACAGAACAGGATTTGCTTCAGTGGGGTTTTGGTGCTCACCCAATGCACTCAAAGGGTAAGATATCATTTTGTACAGCTTCATAGTATTCCATTATGTACATGGACTACATCTTTTATATCCACTCATCTACTGATGGGCACTTGGGCTTTTTCTAGATCTTAACTATTATAAATTGTGCTGCTATGAACATAGGGGTGCATATATTATGTTTGATTGGTGTCTCAGGCTTCTTAGGATATATTCCTAGAAGTGGGATCACTGGGTCAAATGGCAGTTCAATATTTAATTTTTTGAGGAAACTCCACATTGTTTTCCATTGTGGCTGCACCAGTCTGCATTCCCACCAGCAATATATTAAGAGTTCCTTTTTCTCCACATCTTCACCAGCACTTGTCGTTTGTTGATTTATTGATGGTAGCCATTCTGGCAGGTGTGAGGGTGATACCTCATTGTCATTTTAATTTGCATCTCGCTGATGATTAGTGACTTTGAGCATTTTTTCATATGTCTCTTGCCATCTGTATGTCCTCTTTGGAGAAGTGTCTATTTACTAATCCTTAATTGAATGATTTGGGACCTTAATTACATATGCCTACAAATGACCCATGTTGTATTTTTATGGGTTGGCACACCTCTTATCTCTTTACTAGAGACCTGGTGCACGAAATTCTTGCACAGAGGGGGGTCATGTCCCTCAGTCCAGCCTGCACCCTCTCCAATCTGGGACCCCTCGAGGGATGTCTGACTGCCCGTTTAGGCCCGATGCCGTATCGGGCCTAAACGGGCGGTCGGACATCCCTCTCACAATCCAGGACTCCTGGCTCCCAACTGATCACCTGCCTACCTTCCTGATTGCCCCTAACTGCTTCCGCTGCCAGCCTGATTGATGCCTAACTGCTCCCCAGCCAGCCTGTTTGCCCCCAACTTCCCTCCTCTGCCAGCCTGCTCACCCTAACTGCCCTCCCCTGCAGGGTTGACCACCTCCAACTGCCCTCCCTTGAAGGCCTGGTGCCTCCCAACTGCCCTCCCCTGCTGGCCATCTTGTGGTGGCCATCTTGTGTCCACATGGAGGCAGGATCTTTGACAACATGGGGGCAGCTATATTGTGTGTTGCAGTGATGGTCAATCTGCATATTACTCTTTTATTAGATAGGATAGAGGCCTGGTGCATGGGTGGGGCCTGACTGGTTTGCCCTGAAGGGTGGGGGTTCCCTTGGGGCATGGGGCTGCCTGAGCGAGGGGCCTGTGGTAGTTTGCAGGCCAGCCATGCCCCCTGGTGACCCAAGAGGAGGCCCTGGTATCTGGAATTTATTTACCTTCTACAATTGAAACTTTGTAGCCTGGAGCAAAGCCAAGCCTGCTGCTCACTCCTCGGCCAGCAGCGATTTCTGTTGGAGTTAATTCACCTTCTATAATTGAAATTTTGTAGCCTTGAGTGGAGGCTTAGGCTGCCAACAGGAGGCATGGAAAGTGTGGCTTCTTTTGTTACCGCAGAGTCCCAAGCCTCCCTTCTTCTCACTCCTCGGCCAGCAGGGATTTCTGTTGGAGTTAATTCACCTTCTATAATTGAAACTTTGTAGCCTTGAGTGGAAGCTTAGGCTGGCAACAGGATGGCTTCTTTTGTTACCATGGAAACCCAAGCCTCCCTCCTGCTCTCAGTGGCTGTAGCCATCTTGGTTGGGTTTATTTGCATATTTGCTCCTGATTGGCTGATGGGCGTGGCTTAGGCATAGTGAAGGTGTGGTCAATTTGCATATTACTCTATTATTAGGTAGGATGTTATCTGGTATGTGAAGCAAGATTTGCTTTGTTTATTTCAGCCAGTTTACTAACAAAATAATTCCAAAAGCCAAATTAGTTTTTAGATGTGTTTGATCCAAATTTTATTAAGATATATGAATCAGGCGTTAGCCAGTTTGGCTCAGTGAATAGAGTGTCATCCCTTAGTCTGAAGGGATTCAGGTTCAATTCTGGTCAAGTGGGACGCATATGGGAGGTAACCAATCAATGTCTCTCTCTCACATCAATTTTTCACTCTCTCTATCTCTCCCATTCCTTTCCATTATCTCTTAAAACAACAATGGAAATATATCTTGGAGTGAGGATTAACAACAACAACAAAAGATATACCAAATGGCTTTACTCTGATTTTTCCAACTCTAAGTAATGTCATTTAGAAAAATTATTCCATCTTTTCCTGCAGTAATTAAACCAAGAGAGAAATGTTTTCTTTTGTTCTGCTATTATTATTTTTTAATGTATTTTACATTTTTATTAGATTTATTGTGGTAGCATTGATTAACAAGATAATATAGGGTTTAAGGACATTTCTTTTTTTTTTTAATTGATTTCAGAGAGGAATAGAGAGGGGGAGAGAGATAGAAACATCAATGATGAGAGAATCATTAATTGGCTGCCTCCTGCATGCCCCCCATTGAGGATCGAGACTGCAACCCAGGCATGTGTCCTTGACTGGAATTGAACCTGGGATCATTCAGTCCTCAGGCCCATGCTCTATCCACTGAGCTAAACCAGCTAGGGCAAAGTACATTTCTATGGTACATGATCTGTATATCATATTGTGTGCCTACCACCCAAAGTCAGATCATGTTCTGTCATATATATTTGTCCCCATTTACTCTTTAGTACTCCTTCAACCCCCTTCTTTCTGGTAACCACCATACTATGTTTTATGAGTTTTTATTAGTTTGTTTTTTCTTATTTGCTCATTTGTTGCTTTCAGTTTGATATCTCATGTATGAGTGAAAATATATGTTTCTTAAGTTTTTCTATCTTGATTTGCTTAGTATGATATTCTCAAGGTCTATCCATGTTGTCACAAATAGTAGTATGTCATTTTTTTCTTATGGCTGAGTAGTATTCCATTGTATATATGTACCACATCTTCTTTATCTAATCACCTATCAAAGGACACTTCAGTTGTTTCCATGCCTTGGCTACCATGAATAATGCTGCAATGTTCTGTTTTTTGTTTGTTTGTGTTTTTTTGTTGTTGTTGTTGTTTTTTGTGTGTGTGTATGTGTGTGTGATTAATCTCTTTGGAATATGGTAGTTTTATGTAAAAGTTTATTTCCTAATTTTGGAAAAAAAATGTATAATTACAGAAGGGCTGTGTTATGGGTTGAATTGTATGTTGTGTCACCCCCATTCCACCTCAACAAAACTGTGCTATTGGCATATTGAAGCCCTAACCCTTAGTATCTCATAAGATGACCAATTTGGAGATAGGGCCTTTAAAGAGATAATTAAGTTTAAATGAGTTCTTATGGATGAGTCTTAACCTAATATTATGTGTCCTTATAAGAAAAGGATATTTGGACTTACAAAAGAGACATCAGGAAAAAAGGCCATGTAAGAACAAACTGAGAAGATGGCCATCTGAAAGCCAAAGAAAGAGTGCTCAGGAGAAACAAAACATATTGACACCTTAAACTTGGACTTTTACCTCTAGAATTGTGAGAAAATACATTTCTGTTGTTTAAGCCACCCAATCTGTGGTATTTTCATATGGTAGCCCTAGCATACTGGTAAGGCACAACTAGCTTATTTTAATAGTTGAGGGGAAAGAATGGATTACATGAGTAATGGACTATTAACACAGACACAAAAGATTCAGCAACATTTTATTAGAGAATTCTGATTATGTTTTGGAAGAGAGGCAGAATGTGAATCGAATGATTGATAAAAATTCAATTTTTGAAAAGCTTCCTATGCCATAGTGCATGGTTGATTTTTAATCTGTGGGTGATGAAGTTCTGACATACATTTTCAAGAAAAAGCAATAAGAATGAATTAGAGATGAAAGAGAAGATTTTTGTGTCCAGTGTTAGAAAAGACCTGTTGCTTTTGCTTTCTTTTTTATTGAATTTACTGGGGTGATATGGCTTAGCAAAATTATATCAATTTCAGGTGTACAATTCTAAATGCATAATCTTTATATTGCATTGTGTGTTCACCACCCCATGTCAAGTCTTCTTGCATCATTTTGAATAATTGATTTTTTAATTTAAAAATATTTATTTGATATATTCGGACTTGAGAAATCTAAGGAAAATATCCATTTTTATGAGGAATACTCTAGATGTGAAATTATTTAAAATTAATTCTAAAGAACTAATTACAAATATTTTTAAATATAAATTGTTAATATATATTTGGCAGGAGAAGCACTGCATGGTGTTAACATAAGGTAATTAACACTTTATGTGACTCTTTACTGCCCCAGTAAACTAATGATATCTATTGTTGTTGTTGTTTTAACTTTATTTTAAGCAGTGTATTATGAATAGATTTGGCAGATGTTTAGTATGTGTCATAAATGGAAACCATAAATAGATTCAAGGAATCCATTTGTTTTGTCTCATTGAAGAAAAGTGAAGTAAAGGGAGTCCATTAAAAGTTTGAGGTGCTTTAGAAATCTTAATTTAAAAATAAAGTCTAGTGAAGAAAAGAAAATGCTACATGTTGACTGACACTTGCCTTACTCCTGAAACCTATATGATGCTATTAACCAATATCAAACCCAATATAATAAAAAGTTTTTAAGGAAATACAAAAAAAGTATAAGTTGTTTGTGATATAATAGTACCTGTGTCTCTGAGATTCAGGGGAAAAAAAATCAGAAAAAGAAAAGACTTTGGTGGATGCCCTCCCAGGAGTTTTGATTTTGTTTCTTTTTTATTTTTATACTAGAGGCCTGATGCATGATTCGTGCACTGGTGGGGTCCCTCGGCCTGGTCTGTGGGGATCAGACCAAAAACAGCTCTCCAACATCTCCCAAGGGGTCCCAGATTGCAAGAGGGCAGTGCTTGGGTGATGCACCCCAGAATCAAGCTCCCTCCTCTCTGGTTCAGGGTGTATCACCCGAGAACCGCCACTGCCAAGTGACTGCACCTTGGCAGCTCCTTTGTTGAGCATTTGCCCTCTGGTGGTCAGTGCGCATCATAGCTACTGGTTGGAGTACCTGCCCCCTGGTGGTCATTGTGTGTCACAGCTATTGGTTGACAGTCAAACAGCCACACAATCACTTAGGCTTTTATATACATACTAGAGGCCTGGTGCATGAAATTAGTGCACGGAGGGGGTGTTCCTCAGCTTGGCCTGCATCCTCTCCAATCTGGAACCCCTCGGGGAATGTCCACAGGGATTGGGCCTAAACTGGCAGTCAGACATCCCTCTCACAATCCGGGACGACTGGCTCCTAACAACTAGCCTGCCTGCCTGCCTGATCGCCCCTAACCCCTCTGCCTGCTGGCCTGATTGCTACCTTGCCTCCCTTGCCAGCCTGATAACCCCTACCATGCCTCCCTGCTAGACTGATTGCCCCTACCTTGTCCCCCTGCCTGCCTGATCACCCTTAACTGCCTCTGCCTGCCTGCCTGGTCACCCCTAACTGCCTCTGCCTGCCTGCCTAATTACACCTAACTGCCTCTGCCTGCCTGTCTGATCACCCCTAACTGCCTTGGCCTGCCTGATCTACCTGATCTTGCCCCTAACTGCCCTCCCCTGAAAGCCTGGTCGCCCCCAACTGCCATCCCCTGTTGGCCTGGTCATCCCCAACTGCCCTCCCCTGCTGTCCTGATTGCCCACAACTGCCTTCCCCTGCTGGCCATCTTGTGGTGGCCATCTTGTGACCACATGGGGGCGGCCATCTTGTATGAGGGCATGATGGTCAATTTGCATATTACCTCTTTATTATATAGGATATTACCCCTCAGCAGCCTTGTTTTTACAAATTGCTTTATGAAGAGACTGGCTTAAATGATGGTCACAACACATTCATGATGAATACTTAGGGGAGAAAAAAATGGACTGAGGTAGTTCTTCTGTGAAAGTAATTCTGAAAGTGGGTGAAAACTATGCCAGGTATCTTGTTTCTCATAAATCTCCATGACAGCAAAGATTTATCACAGGCATCTATATATATAAAAGCCTAAGTGACTGAACGACTAGAACAACCAGAACTGCTGGAACGACTGGTCACTATGACACATATTGACCACCAGAGGTCAGACGCTCAATGCATGTGCTGCCCCTGGTGGTCAGTGCACTCCCACAGTGGGAGCACTGCTCAGCTGACAGACCTGTCCTGGTAGCCCACCAGCCCGGCGGCAGCCACTCCCTCAATAGTCCTGCAGGTTCAATCTCTGGAGAACAGGCCAGGCACTGAAGGACCAGCACCACCAGCAAGATCCTGACAGCGTCTCCTGCCTCCTAAAAGTTGGCCTCGTGCACCGCAGAAGAAAGGATATAAAAGTGGCTGCCAGGTGGCTCTCAACAACCAGAGCGAACATCAGCAGAACAGATCCAGATCCTGGGCCAGCAAGGGCATCCCACCACCCACCCAAAGGGCCAACCACATCCTGGCCCCCCCACCCCCCTCGTCACCCTACCTGTGCACGAATTCGTGCACTGGGCCTCTAGTCATATTTATAAGTTTCAGGGAAATTAAAATGAGCATTTCAAAATATTTTTACAATGTTATATTTTAAAAACCAAGAAACCAGAGAATAAAAATGTCAAATGCCATTTTAAAATAATGAAGCAAGCCTTAGATTGCAAAGTATGTTAACTTTGTTATTGTTGTTGTTAATATCCAGCCAGAAAACCTGGATTTCTTGCAAGCACATTTCTATGGCTTTTCAAAGGGGATATATTGAGGGGGGAGGGGTGAAATTTTAATGATTAACTTTTGTCTTCTTTTAACTTTTCCCTTCACCCTTCACGAGGGAGCATCTATGCAGCTTAAATTATTATTTTTTTTCCTAGATGTGTGACAATTTTAAGAGACCCTTTTCTGGGGTCCATGGAAAACTAACTAGTGATAATATGAGTAAAAACTTCTTCTAAATGATGATTATTTTTTTAATGTTAATTTTCAACAGGAAAATACTAAAGGGAAATGAGAAAATATACTTTAACTTTTGTGAGCAGGTTCTATTTATATACATTTGCGCCATTTCTGCTGTGTCCTTATTTTTGTTTTCCCCAGTCTCACAACTGTCACAGCCATCAGTCAGTGAAATTGCTTTTTACATGTGGAAGGTTTGACGTCCCAGTAGGATCTAATTAGTATGAGTGAATTGCCTGTTTTTAACTGTGACCAAGCAACTTAATTATTTGAGGGATTTAAGTAATAGATTATGAAGTGAATTGATTCAACTTTTGATTTTGAAATGCTGTTTTCGCTGGAATAATAGTACAGAGCTTGGAATTATATGAGTTAGAATAATTTTAGGATTCTGTTTAATTTTCCAGAGCAGAACCTAAGCTATTCAATAGTTAATTGTTTCCTTGGGAAGGGCAAATGAGGAGTATGTGTCCTGTGGAAAATGGGTAAAATTCTCAAAGAAAGGCAATTTGTGATCTATCAGATTACTTTTCTATGTATATTTTGCTCACAGTTATTTATGAGAATCACATGAATCATGTATCATTATAATTTACGAAAATATAATACTGTTTCATTTATTTATTCACTAGGGGCCTGGTGCACGCAATTTGTGCACTGGGGGTCGGGGGTCCCTCAGCCCAACCTGCCCCCTCTCACATACTGGGAGCCCTCAGGGGATGTCCTACTGACAGCTTAGGCCCGCGCCCCACAGGGAGCGTACCTAAGCCGCAGTCTGGCCTCTCTTTGTGGGAGGAAACCGGGCTGGTCAGGGGAAGGCACCAGCCCCATCACCCCACTGCTACAGCCACTGTCAGTCACCGCAGCCACCAAGGTGTTTTCATCAACACGGACTCCAGCCCCTTCACCAAGAAAAAAATGACAACTTTCTTTAGGCATTTTCAAGATGTGTCTTTCATAGGATATGGATTTCTTTATTTATATTTTATCCTCACCTGAGGGTATGTTTCCATTGACTTTTAGAGAATGTGGAAGAGAAAGGGAAAGACAGAGAGAAATACTTTGATGGTTGCCTCCTGCATGAGCCCTGATCTGGGCCCTGGCCAGGGAGGAGCCTGCAACCTAGGTACATGCTTTTGATCAGAATCGAACCCAGACCCTGCTGTCTGCGGGCTGAGGCATTATCCACTGAGTCAAACTGGCTAGGGCAGGATATGACATTTCTTAGCCTTCCAGCAGTGGACCTTCATTTTTTTTCTCCAGAAGTGTGGTGGAAAAACCCTAGATCACCTTTTTGGATTCTTATTACCCAAGTTACTAAGAATATTACCAGTGGCATACAGGAAGCTTAGCCAATGTGCAGTCAGAAAAGGTGTTTCCTCTATAGTTCACATCAATGGGGGGCTGGGCCCTGCCCAGGCCTAAAGCCTCTGGCCGAAGCTTTAGGCCTGGGCAGGCCTCTCCAGCGCCCTCTGATCACTGGCTCAGCCCCTGCCCAGGCCTGCCCAGACCGAAAGCCTCTTGGGCAGGAGCAGACCCCCAGCTCCCTACAATCAATCGCAGGGGGTCCGCTCCTGCCCAGGCTGAAAGCAGACCCCCAGCTCCCTGCCCAGGTGATCAATTGCAGGGGGTCCACTGGTGTACCAGGCCGAAGAAACCCCCAGCTCCCTGCAATCGATGGCAGGGGTCCGCTCGTGCACCAGGCCAAAGCCTCCAGTGGAGGCTTTCGGTTTGGTGCCAGAGCGGACCCCAGCTCCCTGCAATCCATCGCAGGGCGTCAGCTCAGGGCGCCTATGTATGCAAATTAACTGCCATCTTGGTTGGGTTTATTTGCATACTTGCTCTGATTGGGTGGTGGGCATGGCTTGGCTGGTGGGCGTGGGTGGTGGGCGTGGCTTGGGCGTAGCGAAGGTGCAGTCAATTTGCATATTACTGTTTTATTAGATAGGATTTTTTAATTTATTCTTTTTTTCCCCACCCTGCACCCGCCCTCCAGGGCCTTCACCACACTATTGTCTGTGTCCAGAGGCTATGCTTATATGCATATAAATTCTTTGGTTAATCTCTCCCCGCCACCCCCTCCTTCCCTCTGAGATTCTTCAGTCTGTTCCATGTCTCTGGATCTATTTTGCTCATTAGCATATGGCCCTACCATCCTGAATGCACCCGATCTTGTCTGCTTTTCTTTCACTCAATGATGATTGAGCTGCATCATGGGACTCGTATTAAATACCACAGATACAAAAATGTTTGAAGTATAGTCCAAAATTTTATGTAGGTTATTAGCTGGTAGCAAAATGTTTAAAAATGTTAAGAATAAAAATGTATTTTATTTTGTTATGCATCATATATTCATTTTAATATATTACAATCAGATAGCTTCATGATGTGGTATTTACATTCTGTATACTGTCATTTTCTGCACTCCACCTCATTTTTTTTTTTTTTTTAATCTTTAGCTGAGGACATGCTTAGAGAGAGGAAGGGAGAGAGAGAGAAGCATCAATGTGAGAAACATCGATTGGTTGCCTGCCTTATGTACTCTGATTGTGGATCAAACCTGCAATCTAGATAGGTGCCCTGACCTGGAATCCATGCACAGGATGACACTAAAACTACCTAGTCACTCAAGATGAGCTAGCCGAATTTTTTTTAATCTATATCCATATTAAACAGATTCAGCTTTTCAAAAATATTTATGCCCTACCCTTATTTTGCCTACTGTTTTCTTCCATTATTCTCTTCATTATAATCATTTTTGACATGGTCAGTAAATTAAGCAAGCACATCATTTCATTGTATAAATGATAAAATTGACAGTTGTACATTTTTACTTCTACTTTTAAAAACAACATTAGAAAGACTCTTGGAAATAATTCCTTGACAGATATTATTAAAAGCTTATTCAACTGTTTGATTTTTTATTTATATTTTAGAAGATAGGAAATAGTCAATAAAATTTCTGCATTCAAAGATCCACTTAAATATTAAAAATATCATAATTTTTTTTAAATTAAGTAGTAATATAATACTCTCTAGGGCCACCCATAATGTTGCAAATGGTAAGAGTTATTTCATTTTTGAGCTGTGTAGTATTCCATTGTGTAAATGTACCACAGCTTGAGAGAACATTATGCTAAATGAAATAAGCCAGTCAGAGAAAGATAACTATTCACATGAGCTCGCTCATATGTGGAGTCTAATGAACAAAATAAACTGATAAACAAAATAGATCTAGGAACATGAAAGCATGGAACAGACTGTTGAATATCAGAGGGAAGGCCGGGGGGTGGGGGGGGGGCAGGGGAGGGGCGGGAAAGAGGTCAACCAAACTACTTGGATGCATATGCATAACCCATGGATGCAGACAATAGAGTGGTGACGGCCCGGGAGGGATGGATATGGGGTGGAGGGAGTCAATGGGGGAAAAACACACAAACAAATAAAGGGGACCTCTGTAATACTTTAAACAATAAAGATACATTAAAAAATACACTTAAGGACTTGAAAAACAAGTCATAAAAATTAATTGCATAAATAAGTAACTACCATTATCAGGATTTTAGTTATTTCTATTCATCTTGCTGTGAAAGGTGACTTAGTATTTTAAAATCCCTAGATCATAGTTTCTGAAAGATATGTAGTTATTGTTATTTTGTTTATGATTTTGATTTTTTTAGCTTTATTGAGGTATAATTGACAAAATTGTAAGATACTAAAGTGTACAATGTGATGCTTTGATATACAATTCATAATGATTTGATGTGTAGGGTGTGGCAAAGTAAGATTACAGTTTTGATTATGAGAAACAGTTTATTCTTGTATTATTATTTATTAATTATTGTATTATTTTCCGTACAACCAATTGTAAACCTAGTTTTGCCCCACCCTGTAAAAATCAATATATATCCTATCTAATAAAGAGGGAATATGCAAATTGACCATCACACTGTGACAAAGATGGCGGCACACATAGCCACAAGATGGCGGCGTCCAGTCCCCTCAGCCCTGCCCGAGTCCCACAGTCCTTTCAGCCTAGTCAGAGGCTCAGCAGGTGCACAGTGTGTCCAGACCCTTCCTTAGCCTCCCAGTTGCCCAGGGCCAGCCTGAGGCACAGGCCAGCCTTGGATGGTGGCTGCCCAGCCACCCAGGGTCACACAAGGCTCAGGTAACCAGGGCCGGCTGAGGCTTGCGCTGCCAGCAGTGGCAACAGCAAAGGTGTGATGGGGGCATTGCCTTCTCCTGATCGCAGGGTCACCTCCCACCCCTGAGGGCTCCCAGACTGTGAGAGGGGGCAGGCCGGGCTGAGGGATGCCCCCTCCAGTGCATGAATTTTCATGCACCAGGCCTCTACTGTATCTATCTATCTATCTATCTATCTATCTTGAAAGGATTGCTTTATGAAGTCAACAAACATATTTATATTTTTTGTGTGAAAACATTTTACTTATACTCTTATAAATTTTAATTATACAATACAGTGGTATCAACTATAGTCATCATGTTATATATTAGACTAGAGGCCCGGTGCACGAAATTCGTGCATGGAGGGGGGTTGTCCCTCAGCCCAGCCTGTATCCTCTCCAATATGGGACCCCTCGAAGGATGTCCAACTGCCTGTTTAGGCCCGATCCCGGTGGGCAGTCGGATCCCTAAATGGGCAGTCAGACATCCATCTCACAATCCAGGACTGCTGGCTCCCAACTGTTTGTCTGCCTGCCTTCCTGATTGCCCCTAACCACTTCTGCCTGCCAGCCTGATCACCCCCTAACCACTCTGCTACCAGCCTGTTTGCCCCCAACTTCCCTCTTCTGCTGGCCTGGTCACCCCTAACTGCCCTCTCCTGCAGGGTTGGTCCCTCTCAACTGCCCTCCCTTGCAGGCAGGCAGGGTGCCTCCCAACTACCCTCTCCTGCTGGCCATCTTGTGGTGGCCATCTTGTGTCCACATGGGGGCAGAATCTTTGACCACATGGGGGCAGCTATATTGTGTGTTGCAGTGATGATCAATCTGCATATTACTCTTATATTAGATAGGATAGAGGCCTGGTACAGGGGTAGGGGCCATCTGGTTTGCCCTGAAGGGCATCCCGGATCAGGTGGGGGTTTTCTTGGGGCATGGGGCAGCCTGAGCAAGGGGCCTGTGGTGGTTTGCAGGCCGGCCACGCCCCCTGGCAATCCAAACAGAGGCCCTGGTATCTGGAATTTATTTTCCTTCTACAAGTGAAACTTTGTAGCCTGGAGTGGAGCCAAGCCTGGGGCTCCCTCCGAGGAGGCCGGCAGCCATTTCTGTTGGGGTTATAATTGAAACTTTGTTGCCTTAAGCGGGTGGGCCCGGCCAGGGTGTGCAGAAAGCTTTGCTTCCCTGTTGCCTGGAGCAACCCTGGCCTGCTCTCTCAACCTCCATTCTGCCGCCATTTGTTTGAATTTGTTTACCTTCTATAATTGAAACTTTGTAGCTTGAGTGGAGGCTTAGGCCTGGCCAGGGCAGGCGGAAAGCTTGGCTTCCTCTGATACCTAGGAAACCTTCCTCTCTGTGGCTATAGCCATCTTGGTTTAGGTTAATTTGCATATTCACTCTGATTGGATGGTGGGCGTGGCTTGTGGGCGTGGCTTGTGGGTGTGTTGGAGGTATGGTCAATTTGCATATTTGTCTATTATTAGATAGGATATTGAGACCATCTTATAACAGATGTTCAGTTCATAGCAGGTATATTTGAATCTATTGCTTGAATACCAGTTCATTCATGTATAGTGTGAAATGTTACATGAAGTCAAACAGAGAATGTCAGGAAAACTATAACATGTACTATAAGATGAACATTTCCCCCAAATTTGAAAAGTCCATGCGTTCAGTAGTGAGCTAGCACATATCATAGCGGAAAGGTTTACATACTGCTAGACACATATTTGAAAAGCTTACAGTTAAGCCTTCACAAGAAGATATTGATTTATAAATAATCAAAATGCATGACAAAACAAACATCAACAGACATTAAACAAAAGAAAACAAAATCTTGTTACCCTCAACAATGTAGAATTCACACTGTTGGACTAAATTAAAAAAATAAATTGTGAAGAATTGGAAAATATTGCTGACAATCAAGAGAAACAGTTATTAAAATCAGACACACAATTAAATTAATAATATGATGGATTGCAGACTCATTTTGTAACATCTTTTATAAGCATTACTAAACTGCTCGAAAAAACAAAAAATCAAAGAAAGCCAGGCCAGTGTGTCTCAGTGTATAAATGTCGACCAGTGAACCAGGAGGTCACGGTTCAATTCTTGGACAGGGCATATGTCCGGTTGCAGGCTCGGTCTCCTGTAGGGGGCATACAGGATCAATGATTCTCTCATCACCCATATTTCTCTCTCTCTCTCCCTCAACCTTCCTCTCTGAAATCAATAAAAATATATTTTAACAAAATTAAAGAAAAACACAAATAGTATGTGGAAAGAAATAGAATATCTATAAAAGAACCAAATAAAATTCTTAAGCAGAAAACAGTACTTTCTGAAATCAAAAGTTACTGAATAAGCAGAACAATGAATTAGAACCTGTAGAAGAAAAGATTAGTTAACTTGACAAGGCAGTCAAAAAATATCTACACAGAAACTCAAAGAGAAAAAAGCTTGCATATAGCATGAACAAAATTTCAGTGAAGTATGAGACAATATAAAGCAGTCAAATGTATATGTCAGTAGTGTTTGGGAGAGGTTGGGTAGGCTGAAAACATATTTAGTAAATTATATTCAAAGATTTCCAAAATTTGATAAAAGTTAAAACTAAAAATCTTAACAGACATTTAGCAAGAAGAACAGATTTAAAATGTATGGTACCTAACAATTTAATTGCTGGAAACAATAAAAAAATTCTCCAAGGCATCAAATTAAACACATCCTATCTAATAATAGACAAATATGCAAATTGACCATCCCTCTGACACACCCACAGACCACGCCCACAAGCCACGCCCACCATCCAATCACAGCGAGTATGCAAATTAACCCAAACCAAGATGGCTACAGACACAGAGAGCAAGGTTTCCTAGGTAACAGAGGAAGCCAAGCTTTCTGCCAGCCATTACAGGCCTAAGCCTCCACTCAAGCTACAAAGCTTCAATTATAGAAGGTAAACAAATTCAAACAAATGGCGGCAGAATGGAGGTTGAGAGAGCAGGCCAGGGTTGCCGCCGGCAACAGGGGGAGCAAAGCTTTCTGCACACCCTGGCCGGGCCCACCCGCTTAAGGCAACAAAGTTTCAATTATAACCCCAACACAAATGGCTGCTGGCCTTGGAGGGAGCCCCAGGCTTGGCTCCACTCCAGGCTACAAAGTTTCAATTGTAGAAGGAAAATAAATTCCAGATACCAGGGCCTCCGCTTGGGTTGCCAGGGGGCGTGGCCCACCTGCAAACCACCATAGGCACCTCGCTCAGGCCGCCCCACGCCCCAAAAAATCCCCACCTGATCTGGGATGCCCTTCAGGGCAAACCAGCTGGCCCCCACCCCTGTACCAGGCCTCTATCCTATCTAATAAAAGAGTAATATGCAGATTGATCATCACTGCAACACACAATATAGCTGCCCCCATGTGGTCAAAGATCCTGCCCCCATGTGGACACAAGATGGCCACCACAAGATGGCCAGCAGGAGAGGGAAGTTGGGAGGCACCCGGCCTGCAAGGGAGGGCAGTTGAGAAGGACCAGGCCTGCAAGGGAGGGCAGTTGGAGGTGATCAACCCTGCAGGAGAGGGCAGTTAGGGGAAACCAGGCCGGCAGAGGAGGGAAGTTGGGGGCAAACAGGCTGGCAGCAGAGTGGTTAGGGGTTGATCTGGCTGGCAGGCAGAAGCAGTTAGGGGCAATCAGGAAGGCAGACAGGCAAGCAGTTGGGAGCCAGCACTCCTGGATTGTGAGAGGGATGTCCGACTGTCCGTTTAGGCCCGAGGATTGGGCCTAAACGGGCAGTCGGACATCCCTGGAGGGGTCCCAGATTGGAGAGGGTACAGGCTGGGCTGAGGGACAACCCCCCTCCGTGCACGAATTTCGTGCATCGGGCCTCTAGTACTACATATGAGACAACAATGATAATGTGAATGGTCTTCTTGTGAGAAACAATGGAAGCAAAAGAAGTAGAAATAGAATTGATTCTTAAACAGTACAGGTTTGAACTGCCCAAGTCCACTTTTGCATGGATTTTTTTCAATTGACTGTAGTTCAGTTGACCTGTGCAATTCAAACCCATGTTGTTCAAGTGTCAACTGGAGGTTGGCAGTCCACTTATGCAGTGAGTTGCTTAAGTTATACAAGGATTTTTCACTGAGCAGGCAGTTGGCCCTACTAACCCCTGTGTTGCTCAAGGGTCAACCATACAATTTTTAAAGTTTTTTTCCTTTAGTTGTTTTGAGAAATAATAGACATACATAGCTGTATGAGTTTAAGGCATACAGCATGATGGTTTGCTTTATATACACTTAGTGGCCAGATTTTTATGATCTCTGAATGCATAATAATCTGGCCACTCAACCACACCCATGCACGAATTCATGCACTGGGCCTCTAATATATATGTTAGAGATCAGAGATCATAATAATCTGGCCACTCAGTGTATATTGTGAAATGATTAAAATGATAGGTTCAACTAACATTCATTTTCTTCTACAGAAACAATTAAAAAAAGGAAAATGTCCTTGTGATGAGAACACATAAAAATTACTCTCAATATTGTTAACTGTAATGATCATGTTGTACATTATTTCCCTACTACTTATCCTATATAATAAAAGAGTAATATGCAAATTGACTGTCACTCCAACACACAAGATGGCCGCTTCCATGTGGTCAAAGATGGCTGCCCCCATGTGGACACAAGATGGACACCACAAGACGGCCAGCAGGGGAGGGTAGTTGGGAGGGACCAGGCCTGCAAGGGAGGGCAGTTGGGGGTGATCAAGCCTGCAGGGGAGGGCAGTTAGGGGTGACCAGGCCAGCAGAGGAGGGAAGTTGGGGGCGACAGGGCCTGCAGAAAAGTGCAGTTGGGGAGGACCAGGCCTGCAAGGGAGGATAGTTGGGGGTGACCAGGCCTGCAGGGAAGGGCAGTTAGGCATCAATCAGGCTGGCAGGGGAGTGGTTAGGGGGTGATCAGGCTGGCAGGCAGAAGCGGTTAGGGGCAATCAGGAAGGCAGGCAGGAGAGCAGTTGGGAGCCAGCAGTCCTGGATTATGAGAGGGATGTCCGACTGCCCGTTTAGACCCGATCCTACCAGGATCGGGACTAAATGGGCAGTCGGACATCCCTCTAGGGGTCTCAGATTGGAGAGGGTGCAGGCTGGGTTGAGGGACACACCCCCCATGCACAAATTTTGTGCACTGGGCCTCTAGTTTATCTTATAATTGGACTAGAGGCCCGGTGCACGAAATTCATGCACAGGTGGGGTCCCTAGGCCTGGCTGGCGACCAGGGCAGATCAGATTCCCTGCTTCCCCGCCTCCTCCTTCTATCACTTCTCATGTCCACCTCCATCCACCCCTGGTTCCCTGTCCCAGCTCTGGGACCCAGCCCCAGTTGGGCGATTGGGACCTGTCAGCTGTAGGGAGGGACTGGGAGGTTAGCCGGTAGGCCCCAAAGGCAATTGGAGCCTGCGGGTTGGGAGCACCTCCTGTGTTGAGCATCTGCCCCTGGTGGTCAGTGCATGTCATAGCGACCAGTCGTTCCAGTCGTTCTGGTTATTCCAGTTGTTCCAGTCTTTCCATCATAACGGTCACTTAGGCTTTTTGTTAAAATATATTTTTATTGATTTCAGAGAAGTAGAGAGAGGGAGAGAGAGATAGAAACATCAATGATGAGAAATAATCATTGATCGGCTGCCTCCTGCACATCCCCCACTGGGGATCGAGCCCACAACCCAGGTAGGGAATCAAACCCAGGACCCTTCAGTCTGCAGGCTGACACTCTATCCACTGATCCAACCCAGTCAGGGCACTTAGGCTTTTATATAGATAGATGTTTGGACCACCTTCCTCCTCTTTCCCCTCCCCATACCCTTTACCTTTGTTAACCACAAGTCTGATCTCCATTTTTATGAGGTTATTTTGTTGTTGTTTGATTTTTTTTTTAAATTTAGATTTTATACATAAGTAAGGTCACACAGTATTTAGTATTTGTCTGATTTATTTTACTTAGCATAATATTGTCAAGATCCATCCATGTTGTCAGAAATGGTAGGATTTACTCCTCTTTTAGATCTATACATTTTATTGTATAAGATACACCAAACTTTGTTATCCATTCATCCATCCATGGATACCTTGTTTTCATGTCTTGGCTATTGTACATAATGCTGCTTTAAACATGGGGGTACAGGCATCTTTTAGATTTAATGTTTTTGTTTCCTTTGTATATATTACCAGAAATGAAATTGCTGGATCATATGGTAATTTTATATTTAATCTTTTGAGGATCCTCTATATTGTTTTCTATAGTCTATAGCAATTTACAAGCCCACAGAGGTGCCCTTTTCTCCAAATCTATATCAATATTTGTTATCTCTTCCCCTTTTTATAATAGCCAAATAGGAATGAGGAGATATCACATTTAACTTTCAATTTGCATTTCCCTAATGACTATTGATGTGAGCATCTTTTCATGTACCTTTTGACCTTCCTATATCTTAATTGGGAAAATGTCTATTCAGATCTTTTGCCCATTTATAATTGGGTTATGTGTTTGTTTTGCTACTAAGTTGTATAAGTTCCTTATATATTTGGGATACTAACCCTTCAAAAGATATATGGTTACAAATATTTTTACTCATTCCATAGTTTCTCTTTTTACTTTGTTGATGGTTTCTTGTTCTGTACAAAAGCTTTTTAAATTAACATAGTCCCACTTGTTTACTTTTTATTTTGTTACTTGTGTTTAGGTGTCACATCCAAAAATCATAACTAAAGCCATGTCAAATTGCTTCATTGCTGTTTTTTTTTTTCTTCTAGGAGTTTCATAGTTTCAACTCTCACTAGTCTTTAATCTATTTTTAGTTAATTTTTGTGAATGGTTTAAGACAGACATCCAGGTTTATTATTTTACATACAAATATTCAATTATCCCAGAACCATTTATTGAAGAGACTATCTTTTCTCTATTGAGTATTTTTGGTTACATTGTCAAATATTAGTTGACTTATTATCAGGTTTATTTCTCAGCTCTTAATTCTGTTCCACTGATCCATGTGTCTGTTTTTATGCCAGTATCATACTGTTTTGATGACTATAGTTTTATATTATAGCCTGAAATTAGGAAGTGTAAAACATATTGTTATTTTCTTTTTTCTCAGGATTCCTTTTGATATCAGGGTCTTTTTTGTTCCAAATAAAATTTAGCAGGTTTTTTTTTCTACTTTTGAAAAAATGTTTTTCGAATCTTGATAGGGATTGCATTGAATCTACAGTTGACTTTTGGTAGTATTGACATTTTTATAGTATTAACTAGTAGCCCATTTGCAGGAAGAATCCTGCAAGCAGCCGCGTGTGCTGCCGCTGCCGCCGCCATTGCGGCTGCCGCGCCTGCACCTGGGTGCTGCTGCCGCCCGCTCCGCTCCGCCCCACCCGGATTTTCCCTCTGGCAGCCACCTTGCTTTCCACTTTTCCTCTCTCTTCCTTCTAAGTTGTCTTCAGTCTTCACTCCTCCCTCCCTCAGCATATGCAAATTAACCGCCATCTTTGTTGGGTAATTTGCATACTCGCCCGGATTGGCTGATGGGCGTGGCTTTGATTGGTGGGCATGGCTTGGGCGTAGCGAAGGTGTGGTCAATTTGCATATTACTATTTTATTAGGTAGGATTCTTCCAATCCATGAACATGGGACATATTCCCTTTATTTTTGTCTTCTTTGATTTCTTTAATCAATATCTTGTAGTTTTCAGAGTAGAGATCTTTCACATTCCTAGTTAAATTAATTCCTAAGTATTTTTAATGCAATTGTAAATGGGATCAACTTTTTATTTCCTTTTTAGAAAATTTGTTGCTATTGTATAGAAATGCCACTAATTTTAGTATGTTAATTATGTATCTTGCAACTTTACTGAACTCGTAAATTAGCTTTCATGGTGTTTTGTCTGAGTCTTTAGGACTTTCCTATACATTAAATATTGTCATTTGCAAATAGTGACAATTCTACTTTTTCCTTTCCAATCCTGAACATTATTTTACTGTTTGATTGCTCTTGCTAAACTTTCACTACTATGTTGACTAAGAGAATGTGCACCCTTGTCTTATTTCTGATCTTAGAAGAAAAGCTTTCAACCTTTTACCAGTGAGTAGGATGTTAGCTCTAGGCTTGTCATTTATGGCCTTTACTAGAGGCCCAGTGCATGAATTCATGCACTGGTGGGGTCCAGCCGGCCTGCCCTGATAGGTGCCATCAGAGGCAGGCTGGCTGGGGTGGGGGACCAGTCAGGGACAGGGAAGGCCAGGGCGAAGGAACATGGGTGGTTTGCCGGCCAGTCCCGCTCCTGATCGAGGTGGGGGTGCCCGCTGGGGGGCGGGGCCAGCCAGGGTGAGGGGCCACAGGCATTCCTGTTGTTCTGCTGTTCTGTCTATTTGCATATTACCCTCTTATTATATAGGATTATGTTGAGGTATGTTCTTTCTATGCCTACTTTTTAAGAACTTTTATCATGAATGAATGTTAAAGTCTGTCAAATGCTTTTTTGCACCTATTAAGATATGATTCTTTTTTTCCATTCTATTAATGAGATGTATCACATTGATTTGCATATGTTGAACCATCTGTGCATCATAAAGATAAATCCTATTTGATCATGATATAGGATCCTTTTAATATGCTGCTGAATTTAGTCTATTTATATTTTCTTTTTTATTTCCTGATTCAGCTG
The DNA here is from genome assembly GCF_027574615.1 of Eptesicus fuscus. Lineage (NCBI taxonomy): Eukaryota > Metazoa > Chordata > Mammalia > Chiroptera > Vespertilionidae > Eptesicus > Eptesicus fuscus. The sequence goes on along the minus strand of NC_072475.1, from coordinate 84,633,609 downwards.
CGGTAAGTTGTATGTTTCTAATAATTTTTCCCATATACTATAGGCTGTCCTCTTTGTTGGATTATAGTTGTTCATAATAACCTCTTATAATCCTTTGACTTTTTGTGGTATCAGTCGCAATGTCTTTTTTTAATTTATAATTTACTTGGGCCACTTTATTTCTTTCGTTATTTGAGTTAAAGGTGTGCCCATTTTATTTATCTTTTCAGGGAAACAACCCTTAAGTGGGTTGATATTTTCTACTGTGTTTTTCTTTGTTGTTGTTGTTGTTGTTCTCTATTTTATTTATTTATGCTCTAATCTTCTATTTCCTTTCTTCTGCCAAATTTTGGTTTGGCGTGTTCTTTCTTTTTTTTCCTAGTACCTTAAAGCATAGAGATAAGTTGTTTATTTGGGATGTTTATTTTATTTTAGGCTTTTATTGCTATGAACTTTCCTCTTAAAACTACTTTTTGCTATATTCTACAAATTCTGGTATTGTATTTGCATTTTTATCTTAAGAAACTTTTTTGTTTTCCCTTTAATTTCTTCTTTGACCAATGGTTGTTTGGGAGAATGTTGTTTAATTTCCATCTTTTCATAAAATGTTCAATTTTCTTCTTATTATTGATTTCTAGTTTTATGCCAGTGTAATCAGAGAAAATACTTAATATGATTGTAATCTTCTTGAATTTACTAAGACTTGTTTTGTGGCCTAGCATATGGGCTATCTCAGAAAATGTTTCATGTGTGATTGTACATATGTGCATGGTATATAGAGTTCTTGGTTGTCAGTTTTGTGTTTGTTTGTTTTTTTGATATTTTGAAGGGTCATCCCATTTTCTCCTGGCCTGAAAGTTTCTGTTGAGGAATCCACCTATAGTCTTATGGGGGTTTCCTTGTATGTTACTTTAACTTCTACTGCTGCTCTTAAAATTCTTTCTCTGTTTTTGAACTTTGATCATTTAATTATAATGTATCTTGGTATAGTCCTATGTGGATTAAATTTATTTGGAATCTTTTGAGCATCATAAATCTGGATGTCCATTTCTTTCCTCAGGTTTGGGAAGTCTTTAGCTATTATTGCTATAAATCTCCTTTCTGTCCCTTTCTATTTTTCTTCTCCTTCTGGAATTAACATTTTAAAAATATTGTTTTGTGTGTTGTTGTTTTTTCCATTGTGTCCTATAATTCCCATAAGCTTTATTCAGGCTGTTTTATTATTTTTATTTTATTTGTCTGACTGGGCAATTTCTAACATCTTAGCATACAGGTCACTGATTCTTTCTTCTGCATGATAGAATCTACTTTTGAAAATATCTATTGAGTTTTTAGTTCAGTTATTGTATTTTTCAACTCTAGGATTTATTTTTTTTTTGTTAATCCTCACCTGAGGATATTTTTCCAATGAATTTTACAGAGCATGGAAGGAGGGAAGGAGAGAGAGAGAGAGAGAGAGAGAGAGAGAGAGAGAGAGAGAGAGGTGTGAGAGAGACACATTAATTTATTGCCTCCTGCACATGCCCCATCCAGAGCTAGGGACTGAATCTGCAAGCCAGGTGTGTGCCCTTGACCATGAATTGACCGCATGGCCATGGGTGTGTGGCTGATGCTGTAGCCATAGAGCCACATTGGCTAGGAGTGTTTTTTTTTTTTTTTAATATATTTTATTGATTTTTCACAGAGAGAAAGAGAGAGGGATAGAGAGTTAGAAACATCGATGATAGAGAAACATCGACCAGCTGCCTCTTGCACAACCCCTACTGGGGATGTGCCCGCAACCAAGGTACATGCCCTTGACCGGAATCGAACCTGGGACCTTTCATTCTGCAGGCCGACACTCTATCCGCTGAGCCAAACCGGTTTCGGCTAGGAGTGTGTTTTATTTTGATTTTTTTATGGTTACTATTTTCTTATCAAACCTCTCATCTTATTTGCATTGCTTTCCTGGTTTTGTTTAGTTGTCTGTCTGTAGTTTTTTTTGTAGTTCACTAAATTTCTTTAAGAGGATTATTCTGAATTTTTCACCTGACAGTTCAGAAATCTCCATTTCTTCATAGACAATTATTAGAGCTTTATTAGTTTCCTTTGCTGTTGTCATACTCACCAAATTTTCCCCGATCCTTGATTCCTCACATTGGTATCTGCACACATGAGTGATTGGTTTCATCTTCCATACTTTATAAGTTTGCTTTGGGTGAGACATGTTTTCATCAGTCACCTGTTTGGATTTCTGTGTGTCTGCCTATAATGAATGTCCTTGGGCCAGTGGAGCCTATTATTATGATCTATTTTTGGGAGAGGCAACTGTTCAAGCTCTGAGAATGGGGATTGTGGAGTGATGTGCCACTGGCAAAAAGACAAAACAAAAAAACCCAAAAAACAATTGTAAAGGACTTCTGGCTTGCTTTCCTACTTATGGGAGGCTGTAGGATGGGCCCCACAGGTGCCTAAATTTTCTGGCCAGGCTTACTAGATGGTCATAACTGGGTACTTTATTAGTAATAAATGGGGCTATGAATTAGCTAGGGCAGGGAATCAAGATAAAATGCAGACCCTGTACAGCTTATTCTTTGGGGACCTGAATCAAGCCAGGATGTGCACTTAATTCCTTGGATGGGGAAAGCCATAGGCTGTGCACTTTTAGAAGTGCCACTGTATGTCGGGCTGTTTAATGAGCTCTGTTAGGTTTCCCAGTCAGACAGGCTGAAGGCTATATTCAGTGATGAGTGGGGCTATGAATTAGATTCCCTGCCAGGCACAGGGGAGAAAGCAACTCTGCAGTCAATAAAGCTCTTTGTTGTCTTAAATCAATCCAACCTGAACCCTAAGTTCTGTGACTTAACAGTGTCACAAAACAAAACTGTTTGTTTTGTTCTGCAAACTTTGCCTCTGCTTGTCTGCCTTTTGGTTCAAGTGCCTCTGGTCCACACAGCTTCCAGGAGTTGTTACCACCCCTTCTGGTCAAATGAGGCTGGAAGACACTTTCCATGGTGGGTGGGACTATATTACAGCTCCCTTACCTGGGTGGGAGGTGGACAGATATTTCTAGCCCAGAAGTGGGTTCACTGGGTCAATGGATCAGAATTCCATTTTTTAATTTTTGAGGAAAATCCTCACTGTTTTCCATAGTGGCTGTACCAGTCTGTATTTCCACCAACAGTGCACTAGGCTTCCCTTTACTCCCCATCCTCACTAGCACTTGTTGATTTATTGATAGTAGCCATCCTGGAAGATGTGAAGTGATAACTCAGTTTCATTGTAATTTGCATCTCTCTGATGATTAGTGACCTTGAACTTTCAAATGTCCATTGGCTATCCATATGTCCTCTTTGGAGAAGTGTCTATTCAGGTCCTTTTTCCATTTTTTTATTCAATTGTTTTACTGGTTTTGAGTTCTATAAATTCTTTGTGTATTTTGGAAATTAACTCTGAATCAGATGTATCATAGATGAATATGTTCCTGCAGACAATGGGTTCCCTTATCATTGTATTGATGGTTTCTCTTTAGCTTGATGTAATCCAATTTGTTTATCTTTTCCTGCATTTCCCTTGCCCTCTAAGACAAACTGGCAAAGTATTGCTGCAAGATTTCACTGCCTTGTTTTCTTTCAGAATTTTTATGGTTTCATATATTACATTTAAGTCTTTTATCCTTTTTGAGTTTATTCTCATATATAGTATAAGTGGTGGTCTAGTTTCATCTTTTTTGAATGTACCTGTCCAATGTTCCCAACACTCTTTACTAAAGAAACTGTCTGTACTGCATTGTTTGCTTTTCTCTCATTTGTCAAATATTAATTGACCTTAAAGGCGTGGGTTGATTTCCGAGTTCTCTGTTCTGTTCCATTGATCTATATGCCTGTTCTTGTGCTAATACCAGGCTATTTTGAGTACAGTGGCTTTGTAGTATTACTTGGTATCTGCTATTGTTATTCCTTCAACTTTGTTCTTCTTCCTCAAGATTTATGCAGATATTTGGCATCCTATTTGGTTCCATAAACATTTTTGGAATATTTGTTCTAGATCTGTGAAATATACCATTGGTATTTTAATAGGAATTGTGTTGAAATTCATATATTGCTTTGGGTAGTAGGGACATTTTAATGATGTCAGTTCTTATAATTCATGAACATGGTATATGCTTCCACTTAATTTCTTTCCTCAATGTCCTATAGTTTTCTGAATACAGGTCTTTTATCTCCTTGGTTAAATTTATTCCTGGGTATCTTACTCTCTTTTTTAATAGTAAAGGGGAGATTGTTTTATTAGTTTCTCTTTCTGATGTTTCATTATTAGTGTATAAAAATGCCATCAATTTCTGATGGATATTGATTTTTTTTTTCTACAACTTTGCTGAATTAATTTACTAGGTCTAGTATATTTTTGGTAGAGTCTTTAGGGTTTTCTAGATACAATATTATTAACCTGCCAATATATTTAGCAAATGAAGTATCTAATATTTTGAATAATCTAATAAATATCAAGTTGTATCTTAAAGACTAAGAATATCTTTATAGTGAAGAAATTGCAGAAGGAATTTTTGTCTATTCAAAAGAGAAGAGTGAATTGCATTGTAGAAAACAAAGAAAACCATCACTAGATTAAATGAACTGTCTTATATGCCTTCATCCTACATCAGCTCCATTCTTCATGAAATTAGGATAGAAGATCAGAAGATTATTTTATAGTCTTATAATATGTTAAACTATGCTCAGTATAGGAGAAAAAATCAACAAGTGTAATTTATTTCAACCCACTCTTTCACTTAAGAAAAATTACTGATAAATGGCATCAAATTGATGTTAAAGAGAGAAGAAAGATTGTATTATATACTTTTTGTACACATACATATATGTGCATATAAACTTATACATATACATATACACATCTAATGTATGCATATAGAGAAGATTATGAATTTAGAAGATATTCATCATTCATGTAGTATTCAACTATTTGTCTTTTAGGCATATTCCATATCCCTATCAATTCCCACTTTGCAATTGAAAACTGGTCAAGAGAGAACAAAAAAGGAGGTCATATGAGATGAAATAGTGGTTTTGGGGTATAATAAGGACAAGTAGAAGGGAAAGAGAACAGTGGAGTTTAAATAATGATTGGTATAGACATGCCTTTAATGTCTAGAATTAGCAGAATAAACATAAAATAATGAATTGCTTGATATGTTTTAAAGCCCCACAAGGTCTAAGGGCAATCAGAAGAGTAATACATAAATTTATCTGTACAATATCCATATGTAAGAGATATGTGCACAATGCCTAAGATATGTAGAATTTAAAAAGGCTAAAGGAGTACATCACCACAAAGCCAACATTACAAGAAATGCTAAAGGAACTGCTGTAATAATAATAAGAAAATGAGAGAGAAAACTAGGCATACAGAATTAAGATGTCAATAAATAAGTACCTCTCAATAATAAACTTAAATGTAAATGAATTAAATGCTCCAATAAAAAGGCATAGGGTAGCTGAATGGATACAAAAACATGCCCAACTACTTGTTGTCTACAAGAGACCCACCTCAGGACAAAATACACACACAGGATGAAAGTGAAGGAATTAAAAAAAAATGTTCTATGCAAATGGGAAAGAAAAAAAGCTGGAGTAGCAATACTCATATCTGACAAAATAGAATTTAAAATGAAGGCCATCACTAGAGACAACAAAAGTTACTATATAATACTAAAGGGATTGATCCAACAAGATGATATAACCATGGTAAACATATATGCACCAAATATAGGAACACCCAAATATATTTTGAAAAAAATCTAGTGGGCTTTAAGGGAGAGATAGACAACAAAGAGTCATAGTAGGGGACTTTAAACCCCACTGATTTCATTGTATAGACCTTCCAGACAAAGGTTAACAAGAAAACAGTGACTCTAAAAGATATACTGAATCAGATGGATTTAACTGACATTTATAGGATATTTCACCCCAACACAGAAGAATAAACATACTTCTCAAGTGCACATAGATCATTCACAAAGATAGGTCACATATTAGGACACAAACCAGTCTCTACAAATTCAAGAAGATTAAAATCATATCAAGCATCTTCTCAGATCACAGTGGAATGAAATTAGAAATCAACTACAATAAAAACATGCAAAAACATTCAAACACATGGAGGCTAAATAGCATGTTATTAAACAATGAATGGGTTACCAATGAGATCAAGAAAGAAATGAAAAACTTCATGGAAACAAATGAAAATGAACACAGAATAACCCAAATCTTTGGGACACAGCAAAAGCAGTCCTGAGAGGGAAGTTCATAGCACCTCAGGCATACCTCAAAACACAAGAAAAATCTACATTAACTTATTTAACACTACAACTTAAAAAAAAAAAACTAGAAAGAGAACAACAAGAAAAGCCCAGAGTAAGTAGAAGGAAGGAAATAATAAAAATTAGAGCAGAAATAAATAACATAGAGGCTAAAAACAAACAAACAAACAAACAAAAGCAATGAAACCAAGAGCTGTTACTTTGAAAGAATAAGCAAAATTGATGAACTATTATCCAGACACATCAAGAAAAAAAGAGAGAGGACTCAAATAAAATAAGAAGTGGAGAAGTAACCACTGACACACAGAAATACAAAGGATTGCAAGAAAAGACTATGAACAACTATTTGCCAACAAGCTGGACAATGTGGATAAAATGGACAAATTCCTAGAAAAATACAATTTCCCAAAAGTGAATCAGGAAGAAGCTGAAAACATGAATAGTCCAATAACAATGGATTAAATAGAAGCATAAAAAAAAAGTCCCAGAAAACAAAAGCCATGGTCTAGATAGCCTCACAGGGTAGTTTTACAAACATTCAAAGAAGAGCTAACACCTATCCTCCTCAAACAATTCCAAAAAATCCAATAAGAAGGAACACTTCAAAGCTCTTTTTATGAGGCCAGCATTACCCTAATTCTAAAACCAGATAAAAGCACTCCAAAGAAAGAGAATTACAGGCCAATATCCCTGATGAACATAGATGCTAGAAATCTTCAACAAAATATTAGCAAATCAGATACAGCAATATATTAAAAAGATCATACACCATGTACAAGTGAGACTTATTCCAGGGATACAAGGCTGGTACAATATTCTCAAATCAATAAATGTGATACATCACATAAACAAATTGAAAGACAAAAATCACATGATCATATTAATAGATGCAGCAAAAGCATTAGACAAAAATCCAATACCCATTTTTGATAAAAACTCTCAGCAAAGTGGGAATAGAGGAAGCCTAGCTCAACATTATAAAGGCCATATATGATAACCTACAGTGAACATCATACTAAATAGGCAAAACCTAAAACCATTTCCCCTAGGAACAGTAAAAAGACAGGGATGTCTGCTTTTACCACTCTTATTCAACACTAGAGGCCTGGTGCATGAAGTTCATGCACGGGGGCGGGGGTTTCTCCTCAGCCCAGCCTGCACCCTCTCTAATCCAGGACCCCTTGGGGGATTGGGCTTAAACTGGCAGTTGGAACTCTCACAATCCAGGACCGCTGGCTTCTAACTGCTCACCTGCCTGCCAGCCTGATCACCACTAACCACCTCTGCCTGCCAGCCTGGTTGCCCCTAATTGCCCCCGCCCCCCGCTGGCCTGGTTGCTGCAAACTGCACCCCCTGCCAGCCTGGTTGCCCCTCACTAATCCCCTGCTGGCCTGGTTGCCCCATGCAGCCTTCTGTTCAGTTGTTACTGTGAGGGCATCCTGACCAATTTACATATTACCCTTTTATTAGTACTGGAAGTCCTACCCACACCAATGAGACAAGAAGAAGTAATAAAAGGCATCCAAATTGTAAAGGAGAAAGAAAACTCTCATTATTCACAGAAAAACTTGATATTGTACATAGCAAACCCTAATGACTCTACCAAAAAACTACTGAATTTAATAAGTGAATTTGGCAACATAGCAGGATACAAAATAAACACCCAAAAATCGATGGCTTTTTTAATACACCAATAATGAATTCTCAGAAAGAGAAACTAAAGAAGCAATTCTATTCAGCATTGCAACAAAAAATTAAAATACTTAGGAATGAACTTAACCAAGGAGGCAAAACACCTGTACTCCGAAAACTATAGAACCTTGAAAAAAGAGATAGAAGAAGATATAAACAAGTGGAAGAATAAGCTGTGTTCATGAATTGGTAGAATCAACATCATTAAAATGTCCATACTACCCAAAGCAATCTATAGACTCAATGCAATCCCCATTAAAATACCAATGGCATATTTCACAGATCTAGAACAAACTCTCACAAAATGTATATGAAACCAAAAAAGACCCTGAATAGCTGCAGCAATCCTCAGAAAGAACAACATTGGAGGAATCACAATACCAGATTGCAAGTTATAATACAAAGCCACTATAATCAAAACAGTCTGGTACTGACACAAGAACAGGAATATCGATCAATGGAACAGAACAGAGACCCCAGAAGTTGACCCAAACCATTACACTCAATTAATATTTGACAATGGAGTCAAGACAGTCTCTTGACTCTCTCTGCAAAAAAGTGAAATTAGACCACCTACTTACACCATACACAAAAATAAACTCAAAATGGATAAAAGACTGAAATGTAAGTCATGAAATCATAAAAATCTTATAAGAAACCATAGGCAGCAAAATATCAGACATCTCTTCTAGCAATACGTTTCAGGATACATCTCCTAGGGCAGTGGTCGGCAAACTCATTAGTAAACAGAGCCAAATATCAACAGTACAACGATTGAAATTCCTTTTGAGAGCCAAATTTTTTAAACTTAAACTTCTAACGCCACTTCTTCAAAATAGACTCGCCCAGGCCGTGGTATTTTGTGGAAGAGCCACATTCAAGGGGCCAAAGATCCGCATGTGGCTCGTGAGCCGCAGTTTGCCGACCACGGTCCTAGGGCAAAGGAAACTTAGAATAAAATAAACAACTGGAACTACATCAAAATAAAAAGTCTCTGCGCAAAAAAAAAATCAACAAAACTAAAAGGGAGCCCACTATATGGAAGAACATATTTGGCAATGATACATCTGATAAAGGGTTAATATCCAAAATATATAAGGAACTCATGCATCTTAACAAAAGGAAGACAAACAATTCAGTTAAAAAATGGGCAAAGGTCTTAAATAAACACTTCTCCAAAGTGGACATACAGATGGCCAAGAGTCGTATGAAAAACCACTCAGTCATCATCAGAGAGATGCAAATTAAAACAACAATGAGGTATCACCTCACACCTGTCAGAATGGCTACCATCAACAAATCAACAAATGACAAGTGCTGGCGAGGATGTGGAAAAAAGGGAACCCTAGTTCACTTTGGGTGGGAATGCAGACTTGTGCAGCCATTATGGAAAACAATATGGAGTTTCCTCAAAAAAGTAAATATGGAACTGCCATTTGACCCAGTGATCCCACTTCTAGGAATATATCCTAAGAAACCTGAAACACCAATCAGAAAGACTGAATTCACCCCTCTATTAATAGCAACACAATTTACAATAGCTAAGAACTGGAAACAGCCCAAGTGCCCATCAGTAGATGAGTGGATAAAAGAGCTGTGGCACATTTATACAATGGAATATTATGCAGCAGTAAAAAAGAAGAACCTCCTACCCTTTGAGACAGCATGGAGTTACCTGGAGAGTATTATGCTAAGCAAAATAAGTTAGAGAGAGTCAAGTATCACATGATCTCATTCTTATGAGGAATCTAAGTAACAAAATAATCTGATGAATGTAGTGGATCCAGGGACATAGAAGCATGGAACAGAGTACAGAATATCAGAGGGAAGGTAGAGGAGGGTGTGTGGGTGGGAGGTAATCAACCAAGGACATTATATGCATATATGCATGTCCCATTGACACAGAAAATGGGTTGGTGAGGGCCTGGGACAGGCAGGACAGGGACAGCCTGGAGAGGGTTATGGGGAGAAAAGAGGACATATTTAATACTTTCAACAATAAAGAATTAGTACAAAAAATAAAAATAATAAAAATTAAAATAAAATGTATTTTGATAAACATTGCTGTTATAGTTATTCAAAGTGTTTGTATACATTTTTGGACATCCTATATACATATGCACATATATATGTGCATTATATATCTAATATCTATAACATATATATATATATATGCAATATTTGTGTATATATATGTATATGTATATAATATATGACTCTGTGACACAGATAATTTGCCTGAATCCAGTGTATTCAGTCACAGATATCTTCTCAAAATACACAATACTGAAGTGCCACTGCTCTCATGTTTGGTTGTATGATTACTCCAATTTTGAAACATTCCTCATAATTGGCCAGCACTGTGGTAGTGGGATTAAACATGTCACAGCTCTCCTGTTATACCTAGTACCATAATTATAATTCAATAGAAGTATCGTGGGAGCATTTGAGTGATTTGTATGTAGCTTTTTGTATACTTTTTGTTTAATTTTAAAAATTATTTTGGAACTAAGACCTTACCCCCAAATTTCGATGTCTTCTACAAATGCTAGCTCATTTATTTATTTGTGTGTTTTTTTTTTCAGAATTTTCCAATGGTTCCATTTCTTTTTAAATAATTGTAATTGTAGGTATTCAACAAACTTTTAACACCATCACCAATCATAGTTCTGCTGAGCACCTTTTCTTGAGATCCCAATATCTTAGCCACTCAAATAGTGCAAAAGTTCCAATTATGTCTAAAGGATAGAATTCTCTCAGCATTTGACATCTAAAAAAGTGTCTTCTAATCATATTTTCTACAATGGAAGTATTTTATATAATCTGAGCATCTAATATGGTACCTGCTAGCCACATGTGACTTTTGTGTGTTTGAATTTTGGCTAGTGAGGCTGAAAAAACTATTAAAATTTATTTAATTTTGATTAATATAAATTTAAATCTATGTAACCACATGTGGCTTGTAGCTGCTATATTGGGCAGCACAGTGTGTTCCGTGTGTGTGTGTGTGTGTGTGTGTGTGTTTGAAAGCAGAGAACAAATGGCTTGATTTAATTCATGTTTTATTTCTTCATTCAACCTATCATTCAACATCAGCACTTATTGGGTGCTCACAATTTTCCAGACACTGTACTGATCAGAGGGTATTCAATCTTGAAGACATGTCATATGCCATTGGAAGACTCTAAAGTAAGGCACACTATTCTTAATTTCCAAACACATCCTCAGCATAAATAAAAATATTCATAGGTAAAGGCAAGCAAAAAAACTTGGTGTGTGCATATGTTTGTGTGTTTGAGAACTGGGTATATCTATACATGTGTACCTGTTTGTATGTTTTTAAGTCATTTGTCAGATTTCCTAGGGCAATGTACCCAAGAGGGAAATTTATCAACAAATGTCTTGAGGTTGGAGAGAGAAAAACCTTGGATTGAAATGTAGTTGTGAAAATACCTCAACTGAACCTATGGGGATCTCTGCCGCCCAGTTATCAGACCTTGGTGTGGGTTCAGGCAGCCTCAACCATTTATTGGATTAGAGCAATTTTCTATCTGGACATAATTTATTTAATTATCTTAACTTTCTATTACTAAAGGATGATTTGAGGTAGTATACAAATAATATTTTGAGGAGTTATCCCAGGGGTCCTCAAACTTTTTAAACAGGGGCCAGTTCACTGTCCCTCAGACCGTTGGAGGGCTGGACTACAGTTTAAAAAAAACTATGAACAAATTCCTATGCACACTGCACATATCTTATTTTGAAGTAAAAAAGCAAAACAGCAAAAACACCCGCATGTGGCCCACGGGCCGTAATTTGAGGATGCCTGGGTTATCCCATCTAATAAAGAGGGAATATGCTAATTGACACTCACGTCATTGCAAAGATGGCAGCACCCACAACCAATAAGGAGGGAATATGCTAATTGACTGCCCTGCCCTCAAAGATGGCGGTGCCCACAGCCAATAAGGAGGGAATATGCTAATTGACTGCCATGCCCTCAAAGATGGCGGTGTCCAGTCCCCTCAGCCCTGCTGGGGCAGCAGGCACGCGGCAAGGCTGGGCCCACCCCCTGGCAGGCCCGACCACTCCAAGTGCCTACCTCCGGAGTCACCCAGTTCCCTCAGGCCCCAGCCACCCAGGGCCGGCCCGAGGCACAGGCAAACCTCAGATGTCAGCTGTCCAGCCGCCCACGGCAGGCCCAAGGCACAGGCAAGCCTTGGATGGCAGCTGCCCAGCTGCCCAGGGCCACCCAAGGCTCAGGTTTCCAGGGCCAGCTGAGGCTTGTGCTGCTGGCAGTGGCAGCAGCAGAGGTGTGCTGGAGCGTCTCCTTCCCCTGATCACCAGGTCGTCTCCTTCCCCTGAGGGCTCCCAAACTGTGAGAGGGGGCAGGCCAGGCTTAGGGACCCCCCTCCAGTGCATGCATTTTCATGCACCGGGCCTCTAGTTGCATTATAAACTCTTTTGGTGATCATTTTAATAATTTTAGGGTCCTTTTTAATAAATATTATATTTTCCATAGAACATGAATATTTACCAGATGCTCTATAATTTTAACTGATCCATGAAAAACATGAAGTCCACACCAATTGATATTTTAGCTTTGGTTATTTCAAACTCAGCCAATTTTCAGGCTTAATAGCCTGATAGTAAGAATTTGTTTGATTTGTCCTGAGATCCTCAGCGGATCTAAACAGATAGTTTCTAAGCTAAAAATAGTCAAGTGAATCAATTGATACACAAAGCTCTTCTTTGTGTGATGCAGAAATTATTACCAATTCTGCAAACATAAGGGAATGTTTATAAACATAGAAGTGGTTTTCTTTTTATTTCTTTACTAGCAGCCTGATGCTCAAAATTCGTGCAAGGAGCTTGGCCCTCACAGCCACAGCTTCGTCCTGAAGACGTCCAGAAGGTCATTCGGCTGTCCGTTCTAATTAGCATATTATACTTTTATTATTATAGGTATTCCAGTTTCTGCCCCCTCCACCCAGCCTTGGAAAAGTGAAAAACGGATCATACCACTCTCTCTAATGGCTTCAGTCACCATGGAGATAAAGTTAAAACTCCTTTGCATTTTGTGATATCCCCTCATTAACTTTCCTGAGGATTTCAACATCTCTTACTACTGTTGTTCTCCCCTGACATGCAATTTACACTCCAACTGCACTACACTATACTATGCCATGTTCTTTCCTACCACTGTATCTCTTACCATTCATTCTCTGCTCATAATTATCTTTCCAAGTGCCTCACCTGGTAAATTCTTAAGTCTTAAGAGAGAGCACAAATTAATCTCACTTGTAGATGGTTTTCCTAAACTTTTAGAGTTAAAAATATTAATTACTCCTACAAGTATTATAATTTTTTATTGACTTCTTATCTCTTCTATGCTCTGCTGGTAAACACATTTGCCAGGCTCCCCTGTCACCAGGTTTCTGAATGTGCTTTAGGCATTTCCAATACAATGCGCACAGAAGAGACTTGGGAAGTGGAAGAGGGGCAGAGGTTTTCTTCTTGCGACTTGGGTGGCTCCTGTGTAAAAGTTAGCTGGCTTGAATGGGCAGAGGCTGGATTTCTTCATCTTTGGTTTCGATGAGGCTTTGGGATTGCTAGAGGTCAGCAGTAGGCCCTACACACTTCTTGACATCTGAGTGGCAACTACAGTGGCAATTGCAGGAGCTTAGCTTCAAAATCCATAAGCAACTCTTTGGGTTCATATAGATAACCTTGATTTTTTTTGGATATGCCAAAATAGAGAATTTACTAAAAGGAAGGAAAATATGAATTAGTTTGAATGATGAAAAAATTAGCCTATATCAGTACAATAATGTCCATTTAGTAGTTAGTCCCTTGACCATTTTGATGGCGGTTGTATATAAAAAAGTATACATTTATAATATCATTATAAATATTGTATAACTATAGGTTTGTAGTATTATATCAGGTAGTGTTTATTTTTATTAAGAGGAACAATTATTTTCCATAATAATTTATAGTAGTAGTAGTTTTATGTACTATTTTTCCTAGTGTATTTAAAATAAAATTGGAATGACCAAGATAAAAATTGACACACAATTTCTGGAACACAGCCAAACGATAGGGCGAGTGACACCAGAACTATACTCATTCTAGACATGAACAAAATAATTAAAATGTGATTAATAATAATAATAGCATATCATAACAACTCAATGTAAGGATTTTATCCCTTGAACCTCATTTCTTCATTATCCAAAGACAACGGTTCTATTAGTTGTTTAATAAATATATATCAAACCTCAGATACCCTACAGATTGCCTTCATGAGATTTTTTACTGAGATTTCAATAATTATTATAAGACTCTTGTATCTATTCCAACCTAACATGTGGTACACTGAGTTATCCAGAAACAAACAGCAAGCGATTCTTGTCTGCCCCAATAGAGTATTTCTCATTTTTCAAAATCATATTCTAGCACATGGTAATGCAATCATAATGCTGAGACTGTCTGGTTATAGCCCTCACTATTTAAGTGGCTTTTTGAACAGCTGCTCTGACACGATTTAAATTCCATATTCCCCTGAAGGACAACAAATAATGACTATGACTACAGAAACATTTGAAATCTTAATGAGACACTGTATAAAGACATTTACATGGCAGCAACAATGTCACCAAAAAGTGCCCATTTCCTAATATCAGGCACTTATTGTCTTTGAACCTTTTGAAAACATCAAAGACATGTGTTCTCTACATAGGACATTCAGAAACATCTGAAACTTGAACATATAGACTTATAAATATCCAGCACATTTTTCTATTCAATATATCATTCAATTCTTCATATCTCATTGTTTCTGACATAAAATATAGTTATAAAATGAGACTAATTATAAAACTCTAAATTATGAACTGAAGACTCATGTAAAGAAATTCTTTTGTAACTAGTTAACATTTCATATGGTTATTCAAGGCCCAAATAATTATACTGATTCAGTTTTGAATAGCCTGATCAATTTTTTTAAAGGAAAGAAAAAAGAAAAGAGATGTGGAAAATATTGAGCAATATGAATGGATATACAGGAATCTATACTAGAAGATAAATATGATAGAAAACTATTTTCAGCATTCCACTAAATCAATTCAGAGCAGTTCTTTATGTTGGTTGGATTTAATCTGACCACATCATATCTTTTTTTTTATTATATATTTTATTGATTTTTTACAGAGAGGAAGAGAGAGGGATAGAGAGCTAGAAACATCGATGAGAGAGAAACATCGATCAGCTGCCTCCCGCACACCCCCCACTGGGGATGTGCCCGCAACCACGGTACATGGTTGACCGGAATCGAACCCGGGACCCCTGAGTCCGCAGGCTGACGCTCTATCCACTGAGCCAAACCGGTTTTGGCAGACCACATCATATCTTTGTTTAATAATTATTACTTATTGCAAACACGCACAATTAAAAAGGAGAGAATGTTTCAATGTTAACCCAAAGGACTTGGGATTCTCCTCCTACTTAATATGTTGTTGTAAATTTCATTTCCTTGCAGCTGTATAAAGCTTGCTTCAGGAGAGTCTCTGTCTTATGTCTCTTATTCCTAAGCCTTCTTTTAGAGACTCACCTGATTTGATCAGGCTCCCACAAGATAAATTTCCTTTGATTAATCTACAGTCAACTGATTACAGAGCTTCATTTCATCTGCAAATTCCCTTCACTTTTACCATGTATCTGAACAGAAGCACTAGAGTAATAATCCTAAAATGTCAGATTCTACTGCTTAGAAGAAAGTTTCATGCATGCTTCACTCAGGAGAGATTTTACAAAGGTGTGGATCATGGAAAGTTATACTAGTAATCTGCCTATCATAACACATACTGAAATTTATTCAATACTGCTGAATAAATTTCACCATTAATGCACCCATTAATTGCAGTCATTTCAGCATTTATTGTTTAGCTGAAACTGAGCTTCTAATAGTTTCTTCAAGAATGCATGAGAAAGGCTTTCTTTGAACTCATGAATTTTTGACAATATTTATTGTTAGCCCAGCTGGTGTGGTTCAGTGGTTGAGCATCGACCTATAAATCAGGTCACTATTTGATTACCAGTCAGGGTACATGCTACAGTTGTGGGATCAATCCCAACCTGGGGGAGCGGGGGAAGAAGAGGGTGTGGGTGTGTGCAGGAGGCAGCCAGTTACTGATTCTCTCTCATCACTGATGTTTCTATCTCTCTCTCCCTCTCCCTTCCTCTCTGAAATCAATAAAAATATATTTTAAAAATATTGATTTGTTAATTTTATATTTGAATGACACTTTGTAGGCTTATAAAATTACTAGAGGCCCAGTGCAGGAATTTATGCATGGGTGGGTTAGGGTTAGGGTTAGGGTTAGGGTTAGACTAGAGTCTTTTTCTGATGAATTTAAAGTTTAATCATTTGTTTTCTTTTCTGCCTATATCTTGTAGATTATATGCTTAATATTTTTCATTTTCTTGTACTTGAATGATATAATTACTTTCTGCACTAGCTTTTATTAGGATGACCAGAATCATATTATATTACAGCAAAGATTTTATTTATGAAACAAGAGTGTCTATTTGAGTATAATATCTTAGTCTGTATTTCAGCCAGACAACAACAATCAGCTGTTTAGGCTACTCACAGTGCAATATGGTTCTTCCCCACCAGCCTACCTCACTGAAAAACCCACTTTCAGCAAATTGCTTCTATATGGCACAGCTCATACACAGACACCGTCCTGCTTCTTCTACATGCCAGATGAGGTTGGAAAGAGGACATTTCTACCACTAGCCATGATATACAGTTCCAGTTCCAAATAAGCAATTTGGGTTTGAATCTCAAGCTGTATCACTTAATTTGGAGAATTTGCCTCAATCATGGTATGGAGCTTACAGTCATAGTTATATTCTGTTGATATCTTTCCAAAGCATTATCTAAATTTGCCTCCATTTAACAGCCTTTACTTGCATAAAGTAGTTCCAGAATACATGAATTTCCTATTATTGTTGCAAATATAGATTGCATTTCATATTATTTATTCTTGTTGATTTTCAGAAATTTCTAAAAGGAAAATGAGAAAGCCACATGCTCCTTGCAATTTTTAAATTATAGTTCTACTCTTGAATTCCATATCTACCTATAATGTTTATAAAAATATATTCAGTATTTCAGCCTTTATTCTTGCTAAAGAAGAGTCCATATGTATAACTTTTATTTTGTATCATATTTAGTGACCATTGTTAGATGGCTATCTTAGTCATTGCTTAGTTAAACATGAGGACTTCATTTTATTCTCAGATTTGAAATACAGTTAGGCTAATATTAGTTATTTTCTTTAGCATTTCTTCAGATATTCTTTGCAGCTAGTTACAAAATTTTGATATTTCAATTTATTGAAAAGCTAATTTTATATCCTTTATCAATGATCACTCTTTTTCCTCTTATAACTCAAAATAAAACAAATAAAAATTTATTCATTTTAAAAGTATTTTATGATATACATAAGTACAGATATATTTTATATACCCTTTTAACCATAAGTATAATAGAAAAACTTACTTATTTTTCCTTTAATTATCAAAAATTATATTGGTTATATTTTTAAATATTGCCAGTCTGGCATTCCTTCTAGTTTCTACTTCTGAAACTTATCTGTTTATTTCAGAGTCTCTACATGTAATACAATTTATATTTTTAACATTTTGCCAATGCCAACATCTTAATATTGGGGTGTATTGGTGGAAAATTATTCAGTAGTGTCTGACAAGTTTCTAAGACTTTCCTCATTAGTGACTTATCTAGTTTGTACTATCTATTGTGCTTCTATTTCAAGATATATATGGTTTTTTTCCAATTTTTTCGATTATTTTCATAGTTGTAAACTCACATTTCATTCTTTATTTCACAATGCCTTTTAATTTTAAACTTATTTTTTTCATATAAGAATTAGAGCATCTCAAAAAGTCTGAATTCAATCTCTTCATTACATTATTTTTTGTTTAAAGTATTACTTATAGTATTACATATGGTTCCTTTTCCCCCCATTGACACCCCCCCGGCCACTCCCACCCCACGGCACATGCCCTCACCCCCCTGGAGTCTGTGTCCATTGGTTATGCTTATATGCATGCATACAAGTCCTTTGGTTGATCTTTTACCCCTGCCTACCTTGCCTTCCCACTAAGTTTGACAGTCTGTTCCATGCTTCTCTGTCTCTGTATCTATTTTTGTTCATCAGTTTATGATGTTCATTATATTCCACAAATGAGTGAGATCATGTGATATTTATCTTTCTCTAACTGGCTTATTTTGCTTAGCATAATGCTCTCCAGGTCCATCCATGCTGTTGCAAATGGTAAGAGTTCCTTCTGTTTTACAGCAGCATAGTATTTCATTGTCTAGATGTACCACAACTTTTTAATCCACTCATCCCTTATGGGGACTTAGGTTGTTTCCAAATCTTAGCTATTGTAAAACATGCTGCTATGAACATAGGAATGCACATGTCCTTTCTGATTGGTCTTTCTGTTTTCTTGGGATAAATTTCTAGAATGGGATTACTGGGTCAAAAGGGAATTCCATTTAAATTTTTTGAAGAAACTCCATACTGTTTTTCACAGTGGCTGCACCAGCAGTGTATGAGGGTTTCTTTTTCTTCACATCCTAGCCAGCACTTGCCTTTGGTGATTTGTTGATGATAGCCATTCTAACAGGTATAAGATGGTATCTCCTTTTTTGATTTGCATCACTCAGATGATTAGTGACTTAGAGAATGTTTTCATATGTCTCTTGGCCTTCTTTATATCAACTTTTGAAAAGTGTCCATTTAAGTATTTTGCCCATCTTTTTTTTTTTTTTTGATTGTTTATCTTCTTTTTGTTAAGATATATTAGTTCCCTATAAATTTTGGAGCTATATTGATAAAGATATTGTTATGACATATGTCTGATATTTTGCTGCCTATGGATTCTTTTAAGATTTTTTTTATGGTTTTCCATCTTACATTTATGTCCTTTATCTATTTTGAGTTTATTTTTGTGTATGGTGTAAATTGGTGGTCTATTTTCATTATTTTGCATGTATCTGTCCAATTTTCCCAACACCATTTATTGAAGAGACTGTCTTGACTCCATTGTATGCTCTTGCTTCCTTTGTCAAATATTAATTGAGCATAATGCCTTGGGTCGATTTCTGGGTTCTCTGTTCTGTTCCATTGATCTATACTAGTATGTCTGTTTTGATTTTTTCTTTCCCATAAACAGCAGTTTACTAGTTCCTGTTCCCTGGCCAACTTGTTCTTGAGACTTAAGACATATGATGAAAATGTATAGCCTTAAAATTAATAATATATTGGGATTTTGACTCTGTGTTTAAATTTGATTTCCCAATAGCACCATAGAGTTACCATCATCTTTTTTCATATCTAAAGCTCTACATCTTTCTTTAAATGATAATTTCATGAGTACAATTGATAGATAAAATGCAGGCTGTTCTGTTAGATTTAAATTTAAGGTAAACTGGGTATATTTTAGTATGAAAATGCCCCATTATGTTTGGTACTTCCATTTGCTAAATATACCAAATCTATTGAAGAGATGGTTCTTCAATGGTACTGCTAGCCTCATTTGCTGAAAGAGAGAGCTCAAGTAATGAGTGTGACTCTTGTTCCCATCTCACATGGTACACATATTATTCCTTAATATGCAATGCCCAAAACTTGGTCATTTCTGTATACTTATGGGTCAAGGGACCATGGTTCAACACTGTATGTATTTGTCCATTTTAATTTCTTCAACCTGATATGCTTTTTAAATTATCTCTCTATATAATACTTTATTTTTATATATTTGGAGCTATGAAAGGGCATTACAACATAAATATACTGTACCATCTTGAACTTAAATCTATCATCCTTTTAAGAATTAAAACACATTAAAAAGAAGTAAAGCATAAAAATATTTTTCAAAAAATATTCAGCTACCTAGGTAAATATATCCTATACCACAAAACATTCTGCACATACATACAGAGAAAGATAATCATTATTTTATACATCTAAATCCACTCTGATATAGTATTGAAATTCAAATTTGTCAATATTTTCTATAGACTCACATGCCCAGTAAATATTTGGGAGAATGTGACATTGATATTCCACATTGAATTTAACACTAAACTTTTATAAAGTTTTTTTTTATTATTAGGAATTAACTATAACATTACCTTTTAATGGAATGATAAATCTTTAATTACAGTTCAATATATTGTTGCCTTAAATTGCTTTTAGACTGAAACAATTCCATTACAATATATAGTCTAAAAAAATTACTTTTCCTTAAAGTAAGTGTCCAAATTTATAAACATAAAATAGATGCACTTTTGGTACATATCATTTTGGTGAAAAAACTTAGTAAGATATTATCTTCCTAGCAGTGAGATACCTCTACTGTGTGACATTATTTATATGTCTTTACAAAACAAGAGTAAATCAGAATGGGTGGGGGTCTTTAAAGATTATTAGTTTAAATCACAAATGGAATTTGGATTTATTTTCATTGCACCTGCAGTATTACTAACACAATAACTAAAAAACGGTAGCAGCCTCAAATATTTGCTTGAACATGCTCTATTAAAATAGTATTTAGAGTGATATCATCTTGGCAGTGTGAGAAGTCCTTTTGGTCTCTCTGTTTAAAGTTACAATAAGTTGGACAACTATAAGTCAATCAAGGATTATCTGTTCAACATATAAACAAATCTGAGAAATCAGCACATTGAGATATCTGAAGATTAGTGTATTAGGGCAAGCTGTGGAGGTGGCATGGAGGAAGGATAGAAATAGGAGCTGAACACAAAGTCTAGCAATTGCTATAGCCTTAGCGAAAGGGGTAGCTGTGGAGAGTCTACGTACAACATTCACTAGGAAGACTGAAGGGGCAGAGACATCAATATGTCCTGAATGTCTGGTACACATTTAGACTGAGCCCAGGGTAGGGTCAGAGAAGAATGAAAGACGTGATAGAGTTAAAGCAGCACCATCACCAAAGAAACAAAGCTGCAGATGTGGGAATCTGCCCTCCAGTCCATCTGTAGCCCACCCCACATTACAACCCAGGAGCAAAAGCCAACATTCCAGCGTAAGTGGCTTATACTTACTACTAGAGGCCCAGTGCACGAATTCGTGCATGGGCGGGGCCTAGCCAGCCTGGCCCCAATCAAGGTGGATCAGGGCTGGGCTTGTTGGGAGGAGAAGATGGTGGGAGGTTGGCGGCCAGCCTGCCCCCATTGGGGCCTGATTAGGGCTGGGCCAGCAGGGGAGAGGGGCCATGTGTTATTGGCTGGCAGGCCCCGCCCCCCGATTGAAGTGTGGGGACTGACTGAATGTGCAGCCAGCCATGGGGAGGGGCTGTGGACAGTGGGCCAGCTGGCCCCACCCCCTGATCATGGTGAGTCTGGCTAGGGGTGAGGGGCCACAGGCAGTTAGCCAGCTGTCCCTTCCCCTAATCAGGGTTGGGGGGCCGATCTGAGGTGGGGCAGGGTGGGGGAGGGGCTGCAGGAGGTTGGCCAGCCGACCCTGCTACCTATTAGGTGGGGGAGGTGATCAGGGGAGGGGCTGGCTAGGCTGATGGGGGAGGGGCTTTGAGATGATTGGGGTGGGGCAGGCCGATTTGTGGGTCAGGCCAGCCAGGGGAAAGGGCTGTGGGAGGGGGGTTGACAAGCTGCCCTGACCTCGATCAGGGTGAGAGAGGCCAATCAGGGGTGGGGCAGACAGAGGGGAGGGGCTGCAGGAGGTTGTCCGGCCAGCCCCACCCACCCCCATTGGGCCAGTTTGCTGGCCGCAGTGGGCGTCATAGTGACCGGTCATTCCAGTAGGTGTGGCGTTTCAGTCGCTGCCTTTTTATATATATATATATAGATGGTTAAATCCAGTGGAAAAAAATAAAGCTGCAGATGCATGAAGCCACTTCCACACACCCATCCCTCCTCTACACATGACCATGGAACCTGTTGAGACAGCTAGTGGCTACTGATTGCAGTTAAGCAACATTGGGAACTCTCAGGTCCAAAACCCCGTCACCCACCATATCCAACCATGTGTGTGGTGCCCTGATACTGAAGTAATGTGGTCATAACAAGAACATTCACCTCCTTAGGGAATACCAGGCATTTTTCATGGCGGCGACAACACTATCTCACAGAGATCTCAGAATTCCCAGAGGTACAGAAAACAGAAAAACAAACCAATCAACAAACAAACAAAAAACTTGTGCTAAAGAACAATCTACTGGAAAACATCCATTTATGATTGAAACACCCAAATCTGTATAGGAGAAAAGTAAATCAACCTAATAAATAAAATACATGAAAAACCCTTAGGTAATATCATGCACTCAATGCTAAAAAAAAAAAAACCTGTAAAGCTTCTTCTGTAAGATCAGGAACAAGACAAGGATGCCCACTAGCACCATTGCTATTCATTATAGTGCTGAAATTTCTAGCCAGAACAATCAGGTAAGAGAAAGTCATTCTAATTGGGAAGGAAGAAGGAAAACTGTCACTTTTTGCAGATGATATATTCTATATATATAAAATTGTAAAGACTCCACCAATAGACTATTAAGAACAATAAGTCAGTACAGTGAATTTGCAGGATAGGAAATCAATGAACAAAAATCTGTTGCATTTCTATATACCAATTATAAATATCAGAAAAATAGAGAAAAATTCAATTTGCATCAACAAAAAGGAAAAAAATGCCCAGGAATGAATTTAACAAAGGAAGTGAAGAACTGATACATTAAACGATGCAAAGATGAGTAAGACATAGATAAATTTTTCATGAGAAGGAACATTATCAGAAGAGAACAACAGATACTTAAAATATATGGATAATTAGTAAAGGGAGGAAACTGCTTCCTAAATTGAAACATACATTATATAGAAAGTCTGTCTTGCTTTGATAGTTTAAACTCTGCCTCCCATATTCTTGTGCAAGAATAAGTAAGCTCCACAAACATATTCTACAGCTGCCTAAAAATAATAATTTCTATGCTTCCCTTGAAGGGTGAAGAATAACATGTTTCCCAAAGAATTATTACTGTAGAATATTTTCAAAATTTTAAGTGAATAAGTAAATTCTGAAACTATGTCTATATATGAGCCTAGTTTGGTTAAAAATTAAAATGCATATGCATGTGTACACACAATGTGCAAACACATGTAAACAAAACTTTACTTGAGTGTGTATTTTCCAGATAGTTAATTGTGGTTATTTGTCAAACATATAACTGATGACTTTTGTTCTTTGATTCTCCCTTATACTCTCTGATATTTGGTACTGATTTTACAAGAGTGTATAATGTAAAATATATTTTATATAAATGTTATATATAAATATGTATAAAAGTATATATAAAATATATAATGATTATATATTACTAGAGTCCCGGTACATGGATTCATGCATGGGTGGGGTCCCTCAGCCTGGCCAGGGATTGGGGCTGATCGGGGTCGTGGGAGGCTGGCCGGCAGGGGGAAGGACCATGGGAGATTGGCCAGCTGCGGGAGGTTGGCTGTGGGAGCTCACTGACTACCAGGGGGCAGCTCATGCATTGAGTGTCTGCCCCCTGGAGGTCAGTGCACATCATAGCAACTGGTCGACCAGTAGTTCGGTCACTTAGGCTTATATATACATAGATTTTATAATTAGACCTATTAAATGTTAGAAATGTCTTTTCCAGTGTATAGAAAAATACATATTTTAAGGCATGTTGAGTAATTTAAATTCTCTATTAAGGGGTGTAGTAATCAGTTATTGAAACTGTATAACTAGCCCTAGCCAGTTTGTTCAATGGTTAGAGTGTCATCCCATGGACTGAAGGGTTTTGGGTTCCATTCTGGTTAAAGGCATATACCTCAGTTGCAAGCTTGATCCCAATCCTGGCTGGGGAATGTGCAGGAGGCAACCAATTTGTGTGTCTCTCTCACATTGTCGTTTCTCTCTCTCTCTCCCTCTCCCTTCTACTCTCTCTAGAAATCAATGTGGAGGGGGGTAGAAACTGTATAACTATTTTAGTATCAACATGGTCACTGATGCCTGTGGGTTGGGTCCAAGGCAGAAAGTGAAGAGAAATTAAATATGCATAAAGTGCAATTAAAAAACACACAGAGAAAACTGGGCATTTTCCAATGAATTATTTCTGCAAAATAACAAGAGAAAATATCAACAAAATCTTTATTATATATTTAAAGTACCTTATAATAAACTTTATGCATTGCTGTATTTTAAAACATGATAGAATAACCTATGTTTAAAAAATATGGGACTCTTTGATGCATTTATATGCTATGATGAGATCTATGAAAATTGAGTCAATCAACCAGATGGTTTGACTGCATGATGCCAAATTGCCACCTGCTTAATAACAGCTGCATGATTAACTATATATATATTTTTTTCATTTTTATCATGTTTCACAAAATATAGGAATAATCATTTTATATAATATTTTTCTTAAAACATGTAATGGTACCCCATATCTGATAGTAGAGAAAATATTTATAATTCATAAAAATAACACTTTAACAACATAACACAAAAGCATAAAGTGTACTATATGGCATACGTGTTCATATCATTCTGAGTCTTGTAATTATTTTATTTCCAGAAAATAATTTTAAAATCAATCTTTAACATATCTGTTACTATGTTTTTTTGATTCTAAGAGATCAATAAGAGAATATTTATATTAAATTTTCTAACTAGAGAAACAGCTATGAATACTACTTCCAGAAATTTGATTGGTAAAGTCACTTAGAGAGATGGCATTTTGTTTCTTTGTATAACTAACATTATGAATTTCACAATCTATTAGGAAATTTAATGATCATTTTCTTTGTGTATCAACATATTTTAATGACCCTGTAGCTATACACAACTCTGGCTATTTAAAATTAGCTCTGTCAATATAGATCATAAGCATAATTTGTATGCTTTATACAAATAACATATAAATTACATTCTGATACTAAACTAAAAACATTTTATCTTTGATGTTAAACTATTGTAAAGGCTTTTTAAGTAGACAATATATAAAAATAAAATTTAGAAAGTAACCAAGTTGAATTAGTTTAAAATATACTTAACATTTTCATTATTAATGTATCTAAATAAATATAGATTTTCTACATTTTTTATTTTACTGTACATTATGGTATTTAAAATACCTTATTAAGTACTGAATTTGTTTTGCTACTTGAAGTAGATTATGTATGTATTCATGAACACTGTATGAACATTGCTACTTATCAACTTTTTCTTCTTTAAATTAAACATTTTACTTATCCAGAAAGTTTTAGTATCAAAACAAAGCACAGAGAGGGTTTTCCTTTTTCTCCCCCATTTAATCTTATGGGCAAATTTGACTTCAGTTACAGAAGTGGGACATCCAAAAGCTTTGAGTGCAAAATTCAAATTACTGTACAGAATCTTTTAGTATCCTATCAAGATGATTGGACTCATAAATAACATATATAAATTAAAACTGATTTAAAATTATGTTATGTAGATAATATATTTATAATTCATAAAATAACACTTTAACAACATAACACAATTATAAATGTAAAATGTTGGCTTTATTTACCCAAACTTTTAGATCTTTTTGAAGCTATATTCTGAAATACAAACCTTTTCCAGATATCTTTTAATATTGTTCACTAATGCATTATATAATGTCCTCTTCCGAACAATTCTCTTCCCTCATTATTTATAATTATGCCCACACTGTCTAGCTAGTAACACAATAATGAAGTTTATTGTTTTGTAATAACTATGTATGCAAAGTAACTCTACTGAATTAAAATCTAACAACATTCTCTGTGTTCTATGCTTTTCTATCTGTTGCATAAAATTTTAAATCAAGGATATTTAATAATTATGACATATATACTTAGAATTAATTCTATATACAGTAAAAATGAAGACATCAGTACCACTCTATAGAGAGTCCACAGAAAAAGAAAAGAAAATATTATATGTAAACATTTCCAGTTATGTGATTGTGTCTGTGTATGGGTCTATGTGTGTCTGTGCATAGTAACATATTTTGGGGCAAAACATTTAATTATTATATATTTTTGGGCAAAACACTTCCCCTGACTTTCTAAAAAATTAGATTTTATAAAAAAATAATATTTAATCACTTTCAAATTTGCTTATAGAATGCTTTGTCAATTTTGGAATCACTTTATTTCTAAAAGTATAATAGAATAAACACATTCTTTCTACATATCAGCCATTCATTTTTTAATAACTTTGGCTCAATACCATCATGGGACTAATTCTTGAACTTTTTATGAGTAATTGTCTATCCCTGGAACTGTTTTTTAAATTTTTCCAAACTATATGTAGAATATATTTTTTATCTTCTAGAAGAAAAAACAAGTGATAGGATCTTAATGCATTACAATATTTATAATTAGACACCAAGGATATTGTCTTGACATATAATAAGTAAAACAAGGTAAGTTGTATACAAGTCTCACTATCATATTTAGTACAAAGTAAATCTATATTAATCTTTAAGATTTACATAATAAAAATGTTTGTCTTAAACTGTATTTAAATATAAATATGTACTTTGTCACATAATCTGATTAAATATGTTTGTTTTTTGTTTTGTTTTTCTCATTTCTAATAGCTCTACATTTGTTCAATGAGAGAAAAACATCATCCTTCAGATGCTCAGATTTGGGAATTAATAGATCACTGAGAATATAACCTGAATCTGGAAAACAAAACAAAACAACAAAAAAACAAAAACAAAAAACACTTGGAAGAAGTAAACTAATAAAAGGCCTGGACTTCTTGTAAAGAACATACCTTTTGCTTATTCAGATATTTTTTTTTAATTTTTTTTATTGAGGTATTATATGTGTACATATCTTACCATTACCCCCCCTACCCCACACCCATACATGCCCTCACCCCCCAGAGTTTTGCATCCATTGTTTATGCTTATATGCATGCATACAAGTCCTTCGCTTGATTTCATAACTCCCCCACCTCTCCTGTTCCTTTAACAAACAAGTCAGAAAACAAACAAACAACAACAAAGGTATCTATATTAATGTATGCAAACTAGATATATTGACATATGTCTTGATATTTATTAGATGACACTGATATTTTAAAGCTAGGATCTTAAGTCTGAAATACATTTTTTTAAATCCTTACTTTAAAAAAGTTTCATATATATACTAAGAAAATGAAAAAAGTACTGAGTGATATTAAACATAACACTCTGAACTCTTGAGGACAAAGAAGTTAATTACTAAAGTGTTCAACTAAGTTTGCATAAAATATTTCTTTTTTTCACTTTGCTCTTCTCTCACCATTCTGCTACATCCCCTATTTCTTTGTCTGCATCTTTTCTCCCTCCTTGCTACATTTTCTTCCACTCCTACTTTTTTTTTTACCCACTTCGTTCTGCTTGCCTGTTATCATCATGATCATTATTAACATCTTTATAATTGTTTAACTCCAATCCATCACATAATTGAACATCATGTTATGCCAGTCAGGGACCATTTCAAATATACTTTTTCTTGTAGTTATGGATTTTTATGACATAACTAGAGGCCTGGTGCACAAATTCATGCATGGGTGGGGTCCCTTGGCCTGGCTGGTGATCGAGGCCTATTGAGGGGCCGGCTAGCCAGGGGGTAGGGATCCTGGGAGGTTGATCAGTTGATTGGGGGGGACTGGCCAGCCAGGGGGAGGGTCTATGGGAGGTTGGCTGTTGGAGCACACTGACTACCAGGGGGCAGCTCCTGCATTGAGCATCTGCTCCCTGGTGGTCAGTGTGTGTCATAGCGACTGGTTGACCAGTTGTAACAGTCGTTCCGGTCACTTGGTTGTAAAGTCACTTAGGCTTTTATATATATAGATAGAAAACCTTATGGGCATTTACTGTATATTTCTAATTCTATTCCTGGTAGTTGAGAAAGTAAATTTATGGTTAGTATTACTTTAAAGAGATAACTCTAAAGGTTGTAATTTTCTCCTCCTAAGTTGAAGTATTTTAACAGTCTCAACTTCTTTCTTGTTCAGTCAATTATCATATATTTTTTTAATTTCTTTATTGATTAAGGTATCACATATTTGTCCTCATCCCCCCATTCCCATCCTAAACACCTCCCCACGCATGCGCCCACGCCCCTGTTGTCCGTGACCACTGGTTAGGCTCATATGCATGCACACAAGTCCTTTGGTTGATCTCTCCTCCTTACCCCCACCCTCCCCTACCTTCCCTCTGAGGTCCGACAGTCTGATTTATGCTTCCTTGTCTCTGGGTCTGTTCTTGTTCATCAGTCTATGTTGTTCATCATTTCCCCTAGATGAGTGAGATCATGTGCTACTAGAAATACACTTATAAGAACCGAAAATGAGACAAACAATAATGGTTATGCTGACAGGCAAATGAATCAGTCTGTAGTGAGTTTCTTTCTGGGCCAACAGTTCTTTTGAGTCCCAATTTCAATGTCAAACAGTTCCTTATGTGTACATGTCAGCAATGATATTTCAGTTCTGGATGGTGGACAAATGGTGGTAATGCAGGTCCGACTCTCTCTGGTTTGGTCCTGGGCAACCTGCAGTGACGCACAACTTCTAACTGTTAGTATGGCAAGGCATCGTCAGCATCTTCCATCTCTAGACTGTTTCTCTTCTGTCTTCATGGCTGGGGTAGTCCTGTCAATTCCTCTCTGTTGCAGGAATCCACATGGTCTTGGAGTTGTTTTCTGAAAATATACAAACATATTCTCGACCAAAAGTTAATAAAGAAATATTTTCTATTAATTTGACTTGCGATCCTTTATCATTTATTGCCCAAACCATTTTCCTTTGGCTTGTTTTGACACCATGTATGTTTTACATGGGTGTCTTGCTGTTAGCATTACAAATGAAAGTTAATTTTCTAAAGTAAAAATTTTCTAGATGTAATTTACTTACAGGATATTTTTCCTTACATGTTATTCTTCTACTATCCCCCCATTTTTTATTTAAATATTAGGAGGCTTTTGGAAATTTTATAATGTAGTCTTGATAGCTTTTAAATTTGAATTTTTTGCACTAAAATATGACTGCTTTAGGTTCATTACATGTTACGCAATTTTATCATGAGATGCACTACGAATAAAAATTTTAGTAAACCCTTTAGGAACTGCTTTTTGTCCAGTACTATTAATTTTTCTAGAATATTTGCTTATTTCAATTAGCCAATTTAAATTAGCCTGAAAACTTGACTACTATTTTACTGTCAAATTTAATACTCTAAGAACAATCTTATTTTACCCTGTAAATATTAGTGGAAAGGATTATTTGACTTCTTGAGTAGGCCCTGAGCATTCCTGGTGTTAGGCTGGATTTAGATATCAAAAACCCACTTCCCCACACCATTGGTACAAGACAACTCAAACAAGTCTTGCTGCAATGAGAGGGGCAGCTGCTGTCAGCCAAGTCTCTGTTACCTGGGTCCCAATTTGAGCTGGGCATGGAAAGCTAAGCAGCCATGGGGTCAGGAGATCTCCCCCTCAGAAGGGGTGAGGGTTCAGGCCCCTGCAAAGTTTTGGGGGGTTAGGGCCCCACCTCTGTTGACCCCCAAGTTCTCTCCTGATGGCCCCTCTGTGACTGTGCCTGTCTTAGGTTGTTCCTTCCCTGAGGAATCTTACCCATCTCTGGCTAACCAGCCATCCTCTGGGGCCAAGCAGGGTGATGTGAGGTTCAGTTCTGTCTCCTTGGTAGCCTATGCCCCTGTGGCCTCCATGCCCAGCACCTGCCTTGGGATCTCCTTGCCTGTTGGCGGGGCCCCAGCACTGATCACATATCTTGGGGAACCCAGGTTTCTTCTCCAGGGAGGGCTCAGTTCGCCCCACTGGGTGAAAGACAGATCCATGGCACCAGTCATCATGAGACTTCAACCTCGGCATGAACAGAAAGTTTAGGCAACAGCTGTGGGCAATTGGATTGTGAGAAGAGGGTCCCTCTTGGCCAAAAGGGCAAAAGGGGCCAATATAGAATGCTCAGGTGCCTTCCCAGGGGGCCCTCTACACAATGGAAGGGATTAAATTCTTTCATGTCCTTTTTAAATTGCTGCCAGACATTCAAAGAATTAGTTTGTAAGTTTGTTTGGGATAATTGTGTATTATGCTGTTGTAATTCTAAAATGTCAAGAGATGTGTTACCTTTGTCTCCAAGCACCAAAAAAAAAAAAAAAAAAAAAAAAGATTTTTTTATTGATTCCCAAGGGTGCGAGGTACTATTATAGGTAATGGGGGTAAAACAAATCTGGGAAAAATATAATGACATTGTAGAATAATATCATGTAAAGATATTCTTTGCTCTCATATTTAATAGAGACTAATTATTTAAACACCTTGTAGAACATTTACCTCTGAAAAATATGACTGTGATAGACAAAAATTTCAAAAGAAATATACTTTATAAAATGCAGATATTTCATGCTTTTTGACCTAGAAAATCTCAAACATGCCCTATATAGAAGTTTTGCTTATAATATGCTGAAGGGGAAAAAAAAAACAATCAAAAAACAGTTTCAGAGGGGAGACAAAAATGGTGGTGGAATAGACAGATGTGTCTCGAGCCTTGACCCAAAGTAGATAGAATGAGCAACTAAATTGAATAACATCCACCGCAAATTGGTGAAGTAGACACAGCTGGTGAGACAATTCGCAGCTGGGAAGGAGAGAGGATGCCTAGAGAATGGTAAAATCAGGGATTTGGGCTGGAGAGAACTGTAGACCTCTGAGCCCAGAGGGTCAGAAAGAAACTGCACGGAACCGAGGCTGCGTCCCTTGGAACTGGTGTAGCATCTGACTGTAGAACAGAGGTCTGCTGGTGGCAGGAGATTCTAGATCTAAGTACACAGTCACGAGAGACTGAGCCCAGAAGAGGCAGCCTGGATAGCTGCCCAAGCTGCACTGTGCCAGAGGGAGAGGGACTTGCAGTGGTGCAGCTATTTCCCCTCTTTTTGGTCTTTGCTTTTGTTAGCTGAACCTAGTTCATAGGGCCTTTCAAATGCAAACACTCACCTGTGACTGAGGTGCAAGTGGAGGTGTGGACTTGTGGAGTCTGGGGAGAGGCTTGGGATAAGAGAGGGT
This sequence comes from Eptesicus fuscus, assembly GCF_027574615.1. Lineage (NCBI taxonomy): Eukaryota > Metazoa > Chordata > Mammalia > Chiroptera > Vespertilionidae > Eptesicus > Eptesicus fuscus. The sequence continues at coordinate 84,602,428 of NC_072475.1, read as the reverse complement.
CGGGGAGAGGTGGTCACGAATCTGGTGCTGAGTCATACCTGACATGCCGTACCTAGGCAGCCATTTTCTCCTGAAGAGATAGCTCCTCCCTGCAGTCTCCAGGCAACCAATACAGCCACAACCAGACAATACCCTGAGTGGCACAAGTGATACCAAAAAAAATAAATAAATCTGAATAGGCCCTGAGAGTCCTCAGGGACTGGCCTTAATAGAGGCCATTCAGTCCCAGCAACAGGAAACTGAGAAGCAGCAGACAGTACAGAAGAGCGGGATCTTAAACCAGCTCTCATGGGGAATTGAAACTCGGCAGAAAGGAATGACACTTCACTTTTTCATCATTATTTTTATTTTATTTTATTATTATTTTGTTATTTTTTTCTTTATTTTTATTTGTTTCTTTATTTTCTATTTCTTTTTGCATTATTTTTTCATCATTCTAATTTTTTTTATTTTATCTTATTTTAAATTAATTATTTTTTTTTCCTTCTCTTTGTTCTTATCCACTCATCCTCTTTCTACTTCCTCTATACTGAAATGAGGTCATCCCCATATTCATCCAATTCCTTAACCTTACTTTCTGTATATAAGATGGGCCTCTACAGTTCTGTCCCTACCCTCTTTACTGAGTATTTGGTGTTTGTATGTTTTGGTTTATTTGTTTGTTCTCTGGTGTTTTCTCCCCATATACTAGTATATTTATTTTTTCATTTTTTTCTTTTTCTTTTCTCTCCCACCGTTTTTTCTCTCTTAGATATCATTTGTGCTCTCTTTCACTCCCCTAATTCTCTTTTCTCTGGTGGTCATTTATATTGGGGTTATCGGTGTTGTGAGTACATTCGTGTTTTGTTCCCTTTGTGTCATGTCTTGTCGAGGTGAATTTTATCCTGTTTGGCCAATGTGGTAGAGAGTGAGCCACATAACCAGACATCCAAAGAGGAGACTCCATCCACAAATGGATCAATAACACTCCAGACCCAACTGCAGAGGCAGGAATAAGGCAGACGTGAGGGAGAGAGCATGAGTGAGTGAGGCAGCAAAAGAGGAATGTGCGGATGTACGCTGTGTGTGAGTGAGACACAGTTAGTTCCTGCAGGACCTTTGGGGGCAGACTGACCAGGTTCACCTAACCAGGCAGCCTCTGCTACCATTGCAAAGAGTCCTGGAGTGGTTGGCTCTTCTGCAGAGGTTATGGCTTTTTGAAAGGGAGAGCCACTGTGACTGGGAGCCCAGCCTCACCTCCACCCAGGGTGCCCTCAGATAACACCCGGATGCTACAGCCATCCCTGCCAGGAACCTGCTGCCTCAGCTGCAGTCTCACACTCATCAAGACTCCAGCCACCTAGGGTGCAGGTGCCTGTGAGTTCCAAAGTGCAATCCCCTCTGGCCAGCCCAACACTTTAGCCCAGGGCACTGTGACCATGGGAACAGAATCCATGTGAGCAGCCCGCCCCTGTCCAAGGAGTAGCAGCCCCATGAGCATCCTGCCCCATTCTGAGGAGCAGCAGCCTCACATGGTCTCTCCCATATCCAAGGAGCAGAAGCCCTGCATAGCCCACCCCCGTCTGAGGAGTAGCAGCTGAGCAGAGACTGCCCCCATCCGAGGAGCAGCAGCTGTGTACAGCCCATCCCCATCTGAGGAGCAGCAGCGTAAAGACTGCTCCCATCCCAGGAGTAGCAGCCATGTGCAGCACACCCCTGTCCAAGGAGCAGCAGCCTTGTGAGCAGCCTGCCCCTATCCAAGGAGCAGCAGCTGCACTAGCAGCCCGCCCCTGCAAACCAGAGGAGCCACCACTACTCCAAACAGCACCCACCAGAGGAGCAGCTGACAACTGAGGAGCAGCTGCGGCTATGACCACCCAAGGAGCAGCCACTGCTTGAGGAGCTGATGCTGCCTCAGGAGCAGCCTCTGAACAAATCAACACCTAGATCCTTTGGTGAGGGCAAAATGGGGAGACAATGAAACCCCCAAAGGAAAGAAAAGTAGGAATCACCAGAAAAGCAGCTAAGTGACATGGAGGCATGCAATATGTCAGAAAAAAAATTCAGAATAAGGGCCATACAGTTCATAAACCAGATGGATGAAAAAATCAACAAATATGTAAGAACCAAGAAGAAAAACGAGTGATATAGCTGCAATAAAAAACATCATGGAAAGTTTCAACAGTAGACTAGGAGAAGCAGAGGAACAAATTAGCAAATTAGAAGACAGGGAAGCAAAACACACACAAAGTGAACTGCAATTGGAGAAAAAAATTAAAAGACAGGAGGAGAGCCTAAGGGAGCTATGGGACAACATGAAACAAAGCAACATATGAATAATAGGGGTGCCAGAACGACAGGAAGAGGAACAAGGGTTAGAAAACCTATTTGAATAGATGATGTCAGAAAACTTCCCTGATGTGGGGAAGAAAAAAGTCACACAAGTACTGAGAGTCCCAAACAAGATGAACCCAAAAAGACCCACACCAAGACATGTCATAATTACGATGGCAAATATTCAGGACAAAGAGAGAATGTTAAAAACTGCAAGAGAGAGACAGAAAGTTATGAACAAGGGATCTCCCATTAGATTATCAAATTATTATTTAACAGAAACACATCACACCAGAAAGGAATGGAAGCAAATTTACAAAGTGATGCAAAGCAAGGGTCTGAATTCAAGAATATTCTATTCAGCAAAGCTATTATTCAAAATTGAAGGGGAAATAAGGAGCTTCACAGACAAAAAAATAAAAGGCTAAGGGAGTTTATCACTGCCAAGCCAACAATGCAAGAAATGCTAAAGGGACTGCCCTGACAGGTTTAGCTCAGTGGATAGAGTGTCGGTCTGTGGACTCAAGGGTCCCAGGTTTGATTCCGGTCAAGGGCATGTACCTTGGTTGCAGGCACATCCCCAGTAGGGGGTGTGCAGGAGGCAGCGGGTCGATGTTTCTCTCTCATCAATGTTTCTAACTCTGTACCTCTCCCTTCCTCCCTGTAAAAAAATCAATAAAATATATTTTTAAAAAAAAGAAATGCTAAAGGGACTGTTGTAAAAAAGAAGAAATAAAAAGGGAAGAAGGAACACAGGCACAAAAAAAAATGGCTACAAACAAGTACCTATCAATAATAACTTTAAACGTAAATGGACTAAATGCTCCAATCAAAAGACATCGAGTAGCTGAAAGGATATAAAAAAACATGACCTGCTGCCTCAGCTGAGGTCCCACAGTCACCAAGACTCCAGCCACCTGGGTCGCAGGCACCTGTGAGTTCTGAAGTGCGATCCCCTCTGGCCAGCCCAACACTTTAGCACAGGGCACCGCGACCATGGGAACAGAAGTCATGTGAGCAGCCCGCCCCTGTCCAAGGAGCAGCAGCCCCACAAGCATCCTGCCCCATTCTGAACAGCAGCAGCCTCACATGGCCTCTCCCATATCCAAGGAGCAGCAGCCCCACATAGCCCATCCCCGTCCGAGGAGTAGCAGCTGAGCAGAGACCGCCCCCATCCAAGGCTTAGCATCTGTGTGCAGCCCGCCCCCATCTGAGGAGCAGCAGCAGCGTGGAGACTGCTCCCGTACCAGAAGTAGCAGCCACGTGCAGCCTGCCCCTGTCTACAAGGGACTCAGGACAAGGGACTCACACTGACTAAAAGTGAAGTGATGGAAAAATATCTTCCAGGCAAATGGAAATGAAAAAAAAATGCTGGGGTAATAATACTTATATCTGACAAAGTAGACCTCAAAGTGAATGCCATAACAAAAGATAAGGAAGGACACTTTATAATACTAAAGGAATATATACAACAAGAGGATTTAACCCTGGTAAACATATATGCACCCAATGCAGGAGCATCCTGGAAGATATCAAGGGAGAGATCAACAACAATACAATCATAGTAGGGGATTTAATACCTCACTGACATCATTGGATAAATCCTCTAGATAAAAAATCAGCAAAGAAACATCAATCCTAAATGACTCACTAAATCAGATGGACTTAATTGACATCTTCAGAACATTTCACACCAAGGCCACAGAATATATGTTCTTCTCAAGTGCTCATGGGACATTTTCAAAGATAGACCACATATTGGGTCACAGGCAAAGTCTCTCCAAATTCAAAAAAATTGAAATCATATCAAGCATCTTCTTAGACCACAATGGCATAATATCCTACATAATAAAAGGATAATATGCAAAATTTCCCCTCAACCAACTGAGAGTTCAACTGGGCGTTTATGGACCCTCCCCCCAGCTGGCTCCACCCATGATCGCCCCCCCCCCCATCCCAATCGGGGGTAAGGTTGGCCAGCCAACTGCCCAAATCCCCTCGCCATGGCCAGCCCAGCCCAATTGGCCTCAATCAGGGAGGGCTGGCCAGACCCTACCCATGCACAAATTCATGCACCAGACCACTAGTTAGAAATAAACTACAATAAAAACTATAAAAAAAAATTCAAACACTTGTAAGCTGAATAGCATGCTATTAAACAATGATTGGGTTACCAAAAAGATCAGAGAAGAAGTTAAAAATATCCTGGAAATGAATGACAATGAAAACACAACAATCCAAAATCTATGGGACACAGTGAAAGCAGTCCTGAGAGGAAAGTTTGTAGCTCTACAGGCCTAACTCAAAAAAACAAGAAAAAATGGTAATAAATCATATAACTCTACAACTTAAAGAATTAGAAAGAAAGCAACAAGAAAAGATCAGAGTGAGTAGAAGGAATGAGATAATAAAGATCAGAGCATAAATAAATGACAGAGAGCAAAAAAACAAAACAAAACAAAAACAACAACAACAAAAAATACAACAAAATACAAAAAGATCAATGAAACCAAGAGCTGGTTCATTGAAAGGATAAACAAAATTGTTGAACCCCTATGATCCCAGGTTCGTTTCCGGTCAGGGGCAGGGGCAGGGGCATGTACCTTGGTTGTGGGCACATCCCCGGTAGGGGGTGTGCAGGAGGCAGCTGGTTGATGTTTCTCTCTCATCGATGTTTCTAACTCTCTATCCCTCTCCCTTCCTCTCTGTAAAAAATCAATAAAATATATTTTAAAAAACAACAAAAACAAAACAAAACAACAAGAAACTCCACTGCATGGGAGAACATATTGGCCAATGTTATTACCAATAAGGGTTTAATCACCAACATTTACAGGGAACTCATACAACTTAATAAAAAGAAGATAAACAACCCAATCAAAAAATGGGCAATGGACCTAAATAGATACTTTTTGAAAGAGGACATAAGGAAGGCCAAGAGACATATGAAAAAATGATCAAAGTCACTAATCATCCAAGAGATGCAAATCAAAATGACCATGCAGTACCATTTCACACCTGTCAGAATGGCTATCATCAACAAATCAACAAATGACAAGTGCTGGAGAGGATGCAGAGAAAAAGAAAACCTTGTGCACTGCTGGTGGGAATGCAGACTGGTGCAGCCACTGTGGAGAACAGTATGGAGTTTCCTCAAAAAACTGAAAATGGAACTCCCATTTTGACCCAATGATCCCAGTTCTAGGAATATATCCCAAGAAACTAGAAACACCAATCAGAAAGGATATATGCACACCTATGGTCATAGCAGCACAATTTACCATAGCTAAGATTTGGAAACAGCCTAAGTGCCCTTCAGCAGATGAGTAGATTAAAAAACTGTGGTACATCTACACAATGGAATACTACGCTGCTGCAGTAAAAAAGAAGAAATTTGTACCATTTGCAACAGCATGGATGGAACTGGAGACCATTATGCTAAGCAAAATAAGGCAGTTATAGAAAGATAAATATCATGTGATCTCACTCATTTGTGGAATATAATGAATAACATAAACTGATCAGACCGTCAAACCTCAGAAGGAAGGTAGGGGAGGGTGGGGGTAAGGTGGGGGAGATCAACCAAAGGACTTGCATGCATGCATATAAGCCTAATCAATGGACCCATACACCAGGGGGGTGAGGGCATGAGTGGGGAGGTAGGGGGGAATTGGGGGATGAGAACACATATGTAATACCTTAATCAATAAAGAAAAAAAAAACCTAAGGAAAAAAATGAAAGTAATGCAATGCAAATCCAAAAAAACAAAAACAAAAAGAACAGTTTCAGTCCAAAATGAAATCAAGCAACCAAGTAAAACTCAACCTTGCTGCTCTCTTTTACTGACTTCTCATTTTAAGAATATCAGTGGGAAGAGATCCACCAAAGAACTTGTATGCATATATGCAAAACCCATGACACAGACAATAGGATGGTGCAGGGCTGGGAAGGGGCACAGACGTGAACTAGAAGAGGTCAATGGTAGAAAAAAGGGGACATATATAACACTTTCAACAATAAAGATTTTTAAAAAAGAAGTTTTACATTTTTAAATAATTAAAAATTAAATAAAAGAATATCAGTGCCTACAATTTGCCTAAAAACTACTGATTGATTCTGTAACCTAAGAATCATGTAAAACATGCTAGTTTTTTAACCAGATTTTACTACTATTCAACACAAAATAATCAACTATTTAATAAATGCTTGCTTAACATAATGCACTGTTATCTGTTCTTCAATAAAGTCAGTAACTCTGGTGTATCTCAATATCTATTTTTTAATATATTTTTTATTGATTTCAGAGAGAAAGGGAGAGGAATAGATAGATAGAAACATTAATGATAAGAGAGTATCATTGATCAGCTGCCTCCTGCATACCCCACACTCAGGATCGAGCCTGCAACTCAGGAATGTGCCCTTGACTGGAATTGAACCCAGGACCCTTCAGTCTGCAGGCCAAAGTTCTTCTATCCACTGAGTCAAAACAGCTAGGGCTTTCAATATGTATTTTTATCTAGAAATATATTGAGAAGAGAAATTTATATTTGAAACAAATAAACACAAAATACTTCTCCTTAATATATAGCAGCTTAGTAAGTCCTTCACTGTCACTTTAGATCTTGTAAACAGAGTTGGCTTCAGGTATTCGCCTGTGATGATGTATATACCCTCCCATGTATTGTGTAGAGGTAACCCTATGAAACAGGAAAAAATTTAATTTGATATAAAGGAAAAAAAATATGTATGTTTTCATTGAGGCCTTAGTAGTCCAGAGGTGCTTCTGTCACTAAAAAGTCTTTTTAAGCCTTATTTGACTGTTATTGGAACTTTTTTAATTTTAGCTGGAAAACTTATTATAACACCAAGAATATCTTATGTTTTCTTAGGTTAAATTTTATCAATGGAAATCTAAGGATGAATAGTTATGTGTAAATACTTTATTAAGAAACCTTTTAGCAAATATCAGGAGAGTAAGGAAAGTGAAGCAAGTTTAAATAACAATAATAAGCAAAGTCCTTTGTAGTGAAATTTTAGTTCCACCTAGCAAAAATTAGTATCTCTGGAAATAGTATACTATTAACTCAGAGTTGCCCTGACAAGAATTAGAGGCACTGGAGTATTTATATTTATATTCCACTCACATCTGTCAGTCACTGGATTTCAAAAGGGTAAGAGGATACTGGCTTTCCCTTGAGAACAGGTAAAACATGATCAGGCACCAAAAAAACCCAAACAATCCAATTAAAAAATTGGCAGAGGACCTGAATAGACATTTTTCTAAAGAAGACATACAGATGGCCAACAGTCATATAAAAAGATGTTCAACATTACTAATCATCATGGAAATGCAAATCAAAACCATTGAGAACTCATACCTGTCAAAATGACTATTATCAAAATGTCAACAAATAACCAGTGTTTTCAAGGATGTAAGAAAAGAGAACCCTGACGCATAGTTGGTGAGAATGTAAATTGGTGCAGCCATTATGGAAAGCAGTATGGAAATTCCTCAAATTAAAAATGGAACTAATATACAACTCAGCATGTCCACTTCTAGGCATTTATCTGAAAAAAATAAAAAATAAAAACACTAAGCCGAAAAGTTATATGCACTCCTATGTTTATTGCAGCATTATTCACCATTAGTCAAGATACAGAAGCAACATAGATGTCCACTGATAGATGATTAGATAAGGAAGATACGGAATACTACTCAGCCATAAGAAAAGATGAAATACTGCCATTTACAACAACATAAATATATCTTGAGAATATCATGCTAAGCAAAATATCAGACAGAAAAGTCAAGAATCAAATTATTTCATTTCTATGTGGGATATAAAACTGAAAGTAACAAATGAACAAACAAGACAAACAAAAACTCATAGACACAGACAACAGTTTGGTGGTTGCTAGAGGGAAGGCGTGGAGGAAAGTAAAGGGTAAAGTGGGTCAAATATATGGTGATGGAAGATTTGACTTTGGGTGGTGGACACACATGCAATATATAAATGATGTACCGTAGAATTGTAAGTTGAGATCTATACGTTCTTATTAACCAATGCCTCCCCAATAAATGTAATTAAGAGAAAATATGTCACATACATGTACATACACATACACACACATATACCGCACACATGCAATATTTTCTCTCTATATATAAAAGCCTAAGTGACTGAATGACTGGTTGCTATGATGTGCACTGACCACCAGGGGGAAGACGCTCAATGCAGGAGCTTCCCCCTGATGGTCAGTGTGCTCCCACAGCCAACCTCCCCTGGCCAGCCAATCTCCTGCAGTCCCTCTCCCCGGCAAGATACCCCAATCGGCCCCGATCTCTGGCCAGGCCGAGGGACCCCACCCGTGCACAGATTCGTGCACCAGGCCTCTAGTTCATCCATAAAAAAGAACAAAATCTTGCCATTTGCAACAACATGAAAGGACCTATAGGGTATTATGCTAAGTGAAATAAGTCAAACAGAAAAAGACAAATACCATATAGTTTCACTTACATGTGAAATCTAAAGAAAACTCTCTCCAAAATACCAAAATCAGGCTTATAGGTACAGGGAACTAACTGTTGCCAGAGAGGAGGGATTGGGGGTGATGGTTGAGAAAGGTGAAGAGGAATAGGAGATAGAAACTTCCAGTTATAAAATAAATAAGCCATGGAAATGTACTGTACAGCACAGAGAAAATATTAAATATTGTAATAACTTTTCATGATGATAGTTGGTTACTAGACTTACTGTGATCACAGTGCAAGGTATACAAATGTTGAAACATTATGTTTTACACATGAAACTAGTATTATATGGCAACTATAACTTAATAAGAAAATTTTACCCGGGTCCAGTGCCTCAGTTAGTTGGAGCGACGTTCCATACATCATAAGGTTGTGGGTTTGATTGCTGCTCAGGGCACATACTTTGGTTGTGGGTTGAAGCCTCAAGATGAATTCAGGAGGCAACTGATCTATGTTTGTTCTCTCTCCATCTTCCTCTCACTCTAAAATCAATAAACATGTCCCTGAGTAAGAATTTTTTTAGATTATCTTGAGACTAGCCAAAAAGAATAAAATAATATAAACACAATCAGGGCGATTTAAGAATTAGACTTTTTTAAAAATATATTTTATTGATTTTTTACAGAGAGGAAGAGAGAGGGATAGAAAGTTAGAAACATTGATCAGCTGCCTCTTGCACACCCCCTACTGGGGATGTGCCCACAACCAAGGTACATGCCCTTGACCGGAATCGAACCTGGGACCCTTGAGTCCGCAGGTCGACACTCTATCCACTGAGCCAAACCGGCTTCGGCAAGAATTAGACTTTTGATAAGAAGATGTGATTGCTGACTCAGGAGTGGAGGCAGACCAGTAGCTAATGTACATGCAAATGATAAAGGAATAAGAAACGATAGGCATGGACCAAAGAGAGATTCAATTTTTGCAAAAGGAGTATATATTCAAGTTCTGAATTATAAGAACTTTGTTTTAGCTGGAAAAAAAAGTCAATTATAAAAAATAAAACTAGAATAAATTTCACCCTTGTAAATATACAGTCTGATGAATTTTGTAATTGTAGGTAATAATTATCACCTCAATCCTTGCAGTCCATGCCTGCTCTGGCTCCCATCCCTCACCATTGGGAACCACTGACCTCCTTTCTGTCCCTATAGTTTTGCCTTTTCTGTAATTTCATAAATGGTAGCATATTTACTCTCCTGTGTTTGACTTTTTAAACATAGCATATTTTTTGAAATTCATTTATGTTTCTTGATGTATACATATGTTGTTTGTTTTTATTGATAAGTAGTATTCTGTGATATTGGGATAACACAATATATTTATTATTCATGTATTTAGATGGCTTTATCATTATGCATTCCAGTAAAAAATCTCTGACAGTTTCATTTACTCCACATTCTTGCCAACACTGGGTATTGTCAAGCATTTTGGTTTCGAGCATATTTAGTAATTATATAGTGTTATCTTATTATTGTTTTAATTGGCATTTTCTGTTTGACTAATGAGCACGTTTTTATGTGACTAATGGACACTGGATTTTCTTCTGTTGTGAATGATCTATTCAAGTTGGATGCCCATTTTTCTTTGGGAGAGTGTTCTTATTTTTGTAATAAAAATAATCAATTATTTTAGCATCATTTATTCAAATGACTGTCTTTTCTCCATTGAACTGACTTGACAGTTGGTAGAAAATAAATTCACCCTGTAAGTCTGTGTTTATTTCTTTATCCTCTATAATCTGTTATTGATTTATAATCAATCATTAACAGTATGCATACTGTCTACATGAATGATTTATTGGCAAATGTATACTGCTGCATTTTTCTGTTTATAAATATCAGTTTACTTGTTTAGAAAGTTATTCATATATTCGATATACTTACTGATTTTTTTATTTCTTTCTCTAACAAGTGATAGATAAGAAGTTGGAATCTCAATAACATTCGTTTTCTATTTTCAGTTTAAATTTCTCAGCTTTTACTTACTGTCTAGAGGTCTAATAATAGGCTTTTTAGGATCCTTATGGGTTCTTGATGATTTTTATCCTTATTTTTCATTAAGAAATTTACCTCTGTCTCTATGGTAATTGTCCTTAGTTCTCCCTTTCTCTTTGCCTTACAATAATATAATCCTGGCCCTAGCTGGTTTGGCTCAGTGGATAGAGTGTCAGTCTGTGGACTGAAGGGTCCCAGGTTCGATTCTGGTCAAGGGCACATGCCCAGGTTGTGAGATCGATCCCTAGTGCAAGGGGTGTAGGAGGCAGTCAATCAATGATTCTCTCTCATCATTGATGTTTCTATTTCTCTTTCCCTCACCCTTCCTCTCTGAAATCATTAAAGATATATTTAAAAAATAATAAAAAATAATATAATCCTGGTAAGTTTCTATTTGTGTTTGCTAGTTTATATATCCTTACCTTTATTTGATTTTTTTGTTTTACTGTTTTTATTGCTTTCACTATTACAGATGTCCCCATTCCCTCCCCCCCCTTGCTCCATCTCCTCCTCTCCCACCCCACCCTGCCCTCCCGCTCTTCCCACTGGCTATCACCACACTTGATCTGTGTCTCTGGGCAATGCATGTTTGTCTTTGGATAATCCTTTCACTCTCTTTCATCCAGTCCCCCTTCCCCACTCCCCTCTGAGAGCTGTGAGTCTATTCCATGTATCCATGCCTCTGTTCCTATTTTGTTTGTCAGTTTATTTTGTTCATTAGATTCTACATATAAGTGAGATCACATGATATTTGTTTTTCACCAACTGGCTTATTTCACTTAGCATAATAATTTCCAGGTCCATCCATGCTGTGGCAAAAGGTGTTTCTTCTTTTTTAATGGCTGCACAGTATTCAATTGTAAAAATGAACAGCAGCTTTTTTTTATCTACTCATCTACTGATGAATGGGCACTTGGGCTGTTTTCAGGTCTTGAATATTGGAAATAATGCTGCTGTAAACATAGGGGTGCATATATTTTTTTGAATTGTTATTTTGTGATTCTTAGGATATATTCCCAAAAGTGAGATCTCTAGGTCAAAAGGCAGTTCTATTTTTAATTTTTTGAGGAAACTCCATGATGTTTTCCACAGTGGCTGCACCAGTCTGCATTCTCATCAACAGTGCCCTAGGGTTCAATTTTCTCCACATCATCACCAGTATTTTGTTTGTTGGCTTATTGATGGTAGCCATTCTGGCAAGTTTGAGGTGATAGCTCACTATGGTTTTAATTTGCGTGTCCCTAAAGATTAGTGATATTGAGCTTTTTTTTTTTTAATGTGTCTATTGGCCATCTGTATGTTCTCTTTGGAGTGACTATTCAGGTCCTTTGCCCATTTTTAGGGATTGTTTTATCCTCAGTGTTTAGTTATATAAAGTCTGTATATATTTTGAAAATTAACCCCTTATCAGATGTATCATTGGCAAAATGTTCTCCCCTACAGTTGGTTCCCTTTTCATTTTGTTGATACCTTCTTTTGCTGTGCAGAAGCTTTTTAATTTGATATAGGTCCATTTGTTTATTTTTTCCTCTGTTTCCCTTACCCCAGGGGTGGTATCAGTGAAAATACTGCTAAGTGAGATATCTGAGATTTTACTGCCTATGTTTTCTTCTAGAATTCTTATGGTTTTCTGACTTACATTTAAGTTGTTTATCCATTAGGAGTTTATTCCTGTGTATGGTATAAGTTGGTGGTCTGGTTTCATTTTTTTTTTTTTCATGTATCTGTACAGTTTCCCCAACACCATTTATTGAAAAATCTCTCCTTACTCCATTGTATGTTCTTATCTTGTCAAATATTAATTGACCATAGGCTGTTGATTTATATTTGTGCTCTCTGTTCAGTTCTATTTATCCATATACCTGTTTTTATGCCAGGACAAGGCTATTTTGATTACAGTGGCTGCCCTGTAGTATAGTTTGATATCAGGTATTGTGATACCTCCAGTTTTGTTCTTTCTCAAGATTGCTAATGCTTTGTGGTCTTTTGTGGAGAGCGGCTACAGCGTTTGGACAGGTTCAAGCCTCAGACTAATGAGAGGGTACAATCCTCTCATGGCAAAGCCATGTGCAAGTCCCAGCACAATTATAGCCAAAGGCTACGGTTGTAAGCTTGACCTTATGGTCTTTACCTGTGGGACCAGGAGGCTGAGTGATGTGGGCTTGATAAGAGTTCAGGTGCATGTAATTGAGTAGATTGGAAACCCATGAGAACATTGTAAACATCTTGACCATGCCCTTACTTTGCCTCGTAGAATCTGGCTATAAAATAAAGACGCGGCTTGCAGTCCATGGCACTGTATCTCTAATCATAAGGCAGTGTCTCACCTAGTCCAAGCTTTATTCTCTTGTCTGTCTTTTCTAATCCTTCACCAGCTCCCCCTCAGGTTCACCCATGGCCATGCTGGCGCAGCACAGTCCTTTTTGGTTCCATAAAAATTTTTGATTGCACCCTGGACCACGTGGGTGACATCAGGTGCTATCCATGCCACCTGCCCAGTCCTGATCGCTGCCTGGACCCCGCGGGCAGTATCAGACGCTGTCCATGCCACCTGCCTGGTCCCAATCGCCCCCTGGATCCCGCGAGCAGCGTCAGGTGCTGTCCATGCCACCATGCTTGGTCCCAATGGCTTCCTGGTCCCGCGGACAGTGTCAGGTGCTGCCTGCCGAGCCTGCCTGGTCACTATTGTGGCCTGGACCTTGTGGGTGACATCAGGCGCTGCCCACCAGGCCTGCCGGGTCCATGGCGGCCTGGACCATGCTGGCTAAATCAGGCAGTACTGGCTTGCCTCCCTTTTCCGCCGGCCCTGCCTGCTTGCCTCCCTTCTCCCTGCCCCACCTGCTTGCTTCTCTGCAGCTTCGCTCTCTTCTGCAGCACTTGGCTTCTTTCTATGCTGTCTTTATATGCAAATTAACCACCATCTTGGTTGGGTTGATTTGCATACTCACCCTGATTGGCTGGTGGGCGTGGCTTGGTTGTAGCAAAGGTGCGGTCAATTTGCATATTAATCTTTTATTAGGTAGGATATATATTCACACACATTTATGATTATCTTCTTTATTGTAGCAATAATGAATTCTTAACCATCTGATTATAATAATTTCCGTTACTATCCCATACAATGGTGACAGAGCTTTTCCAATAAACTGTTTTGCTTTAATTTTTTTCAGAGAGAGAGAATATGTAAAAGTAAAATAAAATATATCTGCCAATTTTAATTATCTTACATTTTTAGAGTGATTTCTAGCTGTATTCAGAATCTACAACATTCACAAATACAGTAAGAGAAAGAATAATAGAGTCAAGGTGAGAGATTAAAGAAAAAAAATCAATATATCAAATGTTGAAAGTTGATATTCCTGGTAGACACTGAACCCTATAAAGATGAACAGTGTGTGGTGACATATCTAATTAACACATATGGGGACACAGACACATTCCATTCATTTCAGTGCTGCTGCTATATTCAAGGTGAGGATGTTGTCAAAAGGAGTTATTTTCAAATTTGTATTTCCCTATTAGAATTCTGCAAAACACAACATGAATTTTCACACAAAAAATAGCAGCTCCTCTTTCAATTCACTGTTCCTGGAGTGTCTCAGCAGGAGTGGTGCTTAGTTTCATGGCAAAACCAATTTCTGCTTTATGAATCACTTCCTGCATTGTAAAACCTGCTAAACTGTTAAAGAAGAATTATTATAGACATAAAACATTTCAGCTTCATATTATTTTGCTCTTCCTTTACCTAAATTCAGTATTTCAAATAATTATTCTCTTATTCTATCAATCTTGTTTCCATTTTGGCAAATCATGCAAGCTATAACTATGTTATAATAACACTAAATTAGCAGGTATGTAGACATATGTACAAACACACTATATATTCAAATATTTGTAAATCAATAAATCAGTGTCTTTGCTTACATTAGAAGCATTAATGCAAATAACAGAAAGCAATACAAAACTAATTCTTGAAAAAAGTCTAACAAGTTTAAAAATAGGTAAATTTTATGGGTCATCTATAAACTTAAGAGTTTATGCCAACATTGCCCTTAGTTGTCTTTATAGTCTTACTCTCAAATATACTGTCCTCAAAATCCAGAAAACCATCAACCCTCCAAAAACTGCATAGTGTGTTAACAATTAATATTCAATATTTAAACTGTTCACTTTGCTATCATTTTTTCAAACAAAGACATGAGTGAGAAAAAAATCATCTTTATAGGCAGGATTTATAAGCCCACATCTGGTACAGCATTCTAGATTTATTCTAGCTTTACCTTTAAGTTGGAGAGAACTCTTAGGTCACAGGATGCTAATCTTCTCCTAAACAAGTATCAAATCATTAATTGTTCAGGGGATTTGTCCTTAAATTTTATGAGATATGTGTTTAATTATATTCATTTACAATTAAATAAACTGCTATTATCAACCACACAAACACACCTATAGAGATAAGTACTGCAGTTTTTAATTGTATGTGTTTTTCATTTGCTCAACAATCATGCATTGAACACATACTATATGGAAGGCACTTTCTAGGTGCTTTGGACATATCAGTGAGAAAAACACAAAACATATTAGTGAGAAAACAATCCCTGATATCAAACAACTTAAATTTTAAGGGAGATGTGCAATAATCAATGAACAAAATAAAAGCAGTGAATTATGTATTATGTAGGAAGGGGTGAATCAGTCTTGAAGAAAATGCTTCAGGGAGCAATTGTGAACATGCTTGAAAAATTTTTTTAAAAAGTGCCCTGACTGGTTTGGCTCAGAGGATAGATCGTCGGCCTGCAGACTGAAAGGTCCCAGCTTCCATTCCGGTCAAGGGCATGTACCTTGGTTGTGGGCACATCCTTAGTAGGGGGTGTGCAGGAGGCAGCTGATTGATGTTTCTCTCTCATCGATATTTCTAACTCTCTATTCCCTCTCCCTTCCTCTCTGTGAAAAAAAAAATCAATAATAAAATATATTTTTAAAAAATTTAAAGTATTAGGAAAAAATAAAAAATATAAATAAAGAATAATATAGAAACATGTATAAAAAGAATGTATAAATAAAATGTAAAACTGTATAAATAAAGAATAATGTAGAAAAATAACAGATAATAAAAAACCAATTTTAGAACTAAAATGTGCAATAACCAAAATAAAAAGCTGAATGGATGGGCTCAATATCAGAAATAAGTGTCAAAAGAAAGAATTAATGAACTAAAAAAAAAAAAAAAGGACAATAAAATTAGTCTATTTTGTCTCTTCTTCATAAGAGAATGTGAACAACAGATATAACTCAAATGAACAGAACATCAGAGACATAAGGAGACATAACAAAAAAAAATCTTATTCATGTTATGACAGTCCCAGAGTAGAGGAGAAAGAGTTTGAGGCCAAAAAGGTAACTGAGAATATAATGAGTGAGAACTTTCAACATTTGTCAAGACATTTAACTACAGATTCAAGAAGCTGAAAAACTACAAATAAATTAAACTCAAAGTAATCTATGCTAAAACAGTTCCTAATTAAACAATTAAAACTAATTACAAAGAACAAAATTATGACAACAGCCAGATGAAAATGGCACCATATTTTTAAAGAAAAAAACAATATGATGGATAGATTTCTCAACAGAAAAAATGGAGACAAGCAGGTAGTCACACAATACTTTTCACGTGCTGTCAGTGAAAATATATTTTCAAAATAAAAAGGAGTAAAATTCCCAGGTGAAGGAAAACTAAGACAATTTGCCATCAGCAGATTTATCCTAAAAGAATGGATAAGGAAATTTCTTCAGTAGTAAAGAAACAATAAGAGAAGGAACACTGGGACATTGCAAAAGAACAAAAATAAAAATAAGCAAAAGTTAAGAAAGCTTTCCTTCTCTTTTAAATTTTATAAATCCTGGTTCATGTTAAAGCAAAAATATAATACTGACTGATATGTTCTAAATATTTGTAGAGATAAATTTTACAAATACTATATTATAAACTGGAAAAAATAAAGCAACACAAAAGGAGGTTAACTTTTATACTCCACTTGAACCCCAATACCAAAAGATACATAAATGCTATGAAATGTATAAAGTTAAACTATTATATAAAGGACACCTACAATTTGAATTTGAAAAAATATATATATAGTTATATGTATAATATATATGTATGTGTAATATATATAATATACATAAATTATATATTACATAATATATATGATATATTTTAAATGATATGTAATATATAATATATTTACATCCTGTTGCAGTCTTTCTGGAAGTCCTAGTTAATACTCTTGCTAATTATGCCCAGTTCTATTAACTATTGACATACGGGCGTTAAAATATTCAACTATACATTTGTATTTATTTACTTCTCCTTTCACTTATATTAGTTTTACTTTGCATATGTTGAGCTCTGTTGTTTGTTACATACACATTTGAAGTTGCTATATCTTGGTGGATTGATGCTTTCATCATTATAAAACATGTGAAATCTTCTTATTCCTGCTCCTGCTTCTACCTACCTATTAGTACATTACAAAGTAAGTCAGTCAAGGGCTCCATTTCTGAGGCACCTAATAATATATGCTATACCCATGGCTATATAAAATAACCCTAAACTTAAAATAATTGATATCAAAGTTTGTTGTCAAAATCCAGTGGATCCAAACTTGAAATAGATAACAAAAAGGTAACAACATATCCAAACAATTGTGAACAAAACACAGACTTCTACAAAATCCACAGGCCAAAGATGAAGTTTCAGTGTAAATAAAAAAAGATATTGAATTGAATGAAAATGAAAATATATAAAAATTTGTGAAACATAATTACAACAGTGACAGTGGTAAATTTATAGCACAAAATACAAATATTAGAAGAGGGTAGATATATAAAATTAGTACTCTAAACTATTATCTTAACCTTTTGCACTCGGATGTCGAGTGTGACTCGACACGGTTAGCATTAGAATAAAGGAATCAAGAAAAAAGCAAGTGAGTGCAAAGGGTTAATAATGTAGAAAGAAAAAACTGAATCATTTTAACATTTATAATAGCAAGACAATGAAAACAATTAAAATGACCAAAAGAGGAATGATTAAACAAACAATGGTGAATTTCTAAATGAAATATTACCTACTAATTAAAAGGAGAAAAAAATTGTTGTTAAAAGCAACAACCTAGATAAATATCCATGGAATTATGTTGTGGAAAACAAGCTAATTCCAAATGGTTACATACTGTATGATTTAATCTGCATTACATTTTGAAATGACAAAATTATAGAAATAGAGAAATAAATTGTAGCTGCTAGGTATCAAAGAGTGGATAGGATGGGAATGAAATTGAGGTGATATGAAAGGGCAACATGAGATGTGCTTAAGGTAATAGAAATATATACCTTGGTTGTATTTATGTCATTAATTTGATTGTAATATTATACCATAATTTTATAATGTTGCCATTTGGGACAACTGGATTAAAGATATACAGAATTTCTCAGTGTTATTTCTTATAATTCATACTGCTTCTGAATCTGTAATCATTTCCATATTAAAAGTTTAATTAGAAAACAAATTTCCCATATATATGTAGTTCCTTTTTTTGGATACAATGTTCTATTCCACTAATTTATATGTCTACTCTTCCACTAATATCACATTGTTCTCATTACTACCATATTTTCCGGCGTATAAGACGACTGGGTGTATAGAAGATTTTCCTGGGTTAAAAAGTTGTCTTATACGCCGGAAAATACGGTTTATTTTATAGTAAGTCTTAAAGTCATATATTGTGGATCTTCCAACTTTGTTCTCTTTTTCAGGAACTCTAAAGGTTTTGACATTTTACCTTACTTGTAAGCTAACAATATTAGCCTGCCACATTTTCATACTTGTTGGCAAAAGACAGTTCTTAGGGACAGAGACAAATTAATGTATTGTGCACAGCAGGCAGATTGAGCATATATCTACCTTGTCCCAGAATCCCACGTGGTGAGACAGAGGCAGACACAGGTAGATGTTGTAGGGGCAGTGTGTTTGCTCTACAACTAAGAAAATCTGAGCTTGTGAAACTGACAATCTTAGAAGGGTGTTGCTACTCTATCTGCCCAATCTTTGTCCCGGAGAGGATACAGAATATGGACATTGTCTATCTTTAAAGATTGTGTGTTATACAAAAATCTTTGAAAAGACATCCTAGAACAAAAGATGCAAAAAATCATGTAGCTACCCAAGAGACTAAGGAAAATTGTCTCCCAACAGTATTTATGACTCTTTCTATACAATCTTAGCTTTTGGCCAATTTTCCTTCATATATGCCACTCTGCCAGTCTTTCTGACAAAGCTGACCCACTAGGGCTGGGAAGAAACCCATTCAATTTGTCACGTGCAGTATTAAATGAAGGCTACTTTCAACAGGACTCCAAGCAACAGGATGAGACCATCCTGCAGACTTTGTCCATTTCCCGCAAGGTTTCAACTCTCATTCCATAAGTCACCAGAGCCCTGGTGTCATTCTTTTTAAGTTTTTGTATTTGCTTACACATTTAGGCCATGACATTTATCCAGGCAGAGGAGAATGTATCAGTGATTACACAGATTCCACTTTCACTTTAAAAAGGAATTTTATGATATTTCTAGAAGTTTAAACAACTTGCCAGTAATAGAGGCCAACACGAATGCTTTCAAAGATTCCATCGGTGCTTACTAAACATTTAGAAGTACCTTATGACCATCTCCTAAGGTGCAATTCACCACATTTTGAGGAAGAACACAACTTAATGCCTGGCTTTCACACCAGAAGTATAATCCCCAGAAATCACATGGTATTTCTGAGAAACAAAGTGTTTACAATTGCTATGCTCCCTAAGAGCATATCACTCAGTGGTAGTTCTTCATGACAAGAATTATTATCCCCCGCACCGCCTTGGATCTAATGTGTTCCCACTCTGGAACCAGAATGTTGCCCTCCCTCTAAATCCTCAAGTGTTGGACACCCAGATATTTGTCTGGAGCATAAAGTGACAAGAAGGATAAGAGCAGTTTACGAAATATAATCTGAATGTTTCAGTCACCTAGGAACCTTCCTTCTGGTCTCCATCTAGAGCAGGGGTGGGGAACCTTTTGTTGCCAAGGGCCATTTGGATATTTATAACATCATTAGAGGTCCATACAAAATTATCCACTTAAAAGTTAGTCTGCTCTATTTGGTCAAACATTTAATTAACTCACCCCTAATGCCTTGGCAGAGCCAGACCAAATGATTTCATTGGCTGGATATTCCCCACCCCTGATTTAGAGGTTGTACTAACCGGGTTGGCTTGGAGTTGTGGACAAAATGAAAAGAAAGCATCATAACCAGAGAAAATTAGGAAGAAAATATGAATATTCAAACTAGGTTCATGTACAATTCCTTTAACTTCTACCACCTCCTGTGTAGTAAAGAACTTAATCTTGCCCTAAGAGAGGTCTGGCCTTTAACCTCAGCTCCTGAGAGGTAATCTCTAAAATCTTAGAATATTAGGCCTGAGTAGAGTGTCTTTGCTTGCCTAGAGGTTTTGGGTCACACTGGACAGTATAACAGTGTGTTTTAGGATGGAGACTGGACATACCTTGCTGTAGCAAAGTCATACACTAGTATAATGAAGGCTTTGGATCATACACTGTCAGGAGATCTCTGGAGGGACAGGGGATTTGAGAACGTAATCAGCTATGTGGGCAATCAGTTGTGCCTACATGATGGTACCACAATAATAACTCCGAACACTGAGGCTCAGGTGGGCTTCCCTGGTTGGCAATACTCCATAGGCAGCATCGCATATCGATGCTGGTAAAGCAATGCTGTCCTGACTCCACAAGGAGAGGATGACAGGAAGCTATGTATTTGCTATTTTTCTGGACTCTGTCCTAAATGTTTTTTCTCAGTTGACTTTAATCTGTATCCTTTCCCTTTCATATACAGTAACTGTGAGTAAAAGTTTTCAGTGAGGTTTGTGAGTCTTTCTAGCGAATTATTGAACTTGACAATACTTTGGGGAACAGACAGAACTTGTAATTGCTGACAGAATAAGGGTGTTCTGTGTAGACTGTTTCCCCAAATTCACAATTGAAAAACTTTTACATCCTCTTCCATCCCTTTTGCCCTCATCATCATCCTGGAAGCAGAAGAGCTACCATCTCTTGGGGAAAGTGCATTCAAGAACCACATCCCCTTCCTTTAAAATGTTTGGAACAGAGAAAGATGAGGTGGGGAGAATGAGACTTTCACACTATTGTTGAGTAGCTTTTGTGACGTGAAAGACAAAAAGATGACACGGGTTAGTTCTGATGTAGGCAATCTGCCAGTTGCCTGCGATGCGGTCCCTCCCGCTGTAGATCAATAGGTTAACTTGCAGCAGGTGTCAAAAGTCAGGCACATAGTTGTACCCTCTGAATCAAAAACAAATTAAGGCTCAATCAGCAGCTTGTCTGTAGTTGGTCTCATTTTAGAGAAAAAGATGTTACCATAGAAAGATGGGTGACACAGACAGTTCAATCAGCAGCTGCAATTTGTTTCTACAGTTTGCAGTCCTAAATGGGAATCTTGGTAAGCTGCCAGTCTGTAGTTTTCCAAATGGCAGACCAAACAGCCAGGCCACTGAAATCAGAGTTCTGCCTTTTGAACGAAGTGACAATGACCTATTTTTGTCCGGCATAGAGAGTGCTGAGGCTCAACAGTCTCAGAAGCCCAGTAGACAGCATCAGGTTTCAGCTTAACCAAACCATCAAAGACCCAGGCCCAAACATGTAGGTGATCCTTGGAGAGTTGTGAGCCAAACTGAGGCAGAAGTTTTGCTTCAGGTAGTGAGCTAGGTGTACTGATTATTCTAGAGGGGAAGCTGCTGTAGAGCTGAGTTATTAGTAGGGACAAAACAGCTTTGCTCTTGAATATACAAGCACCAATTTATAAACAGCCTGTAAAGCTAGGCTTCAACCTTTCATGGGTCAGGCATTCAATTTTAATAAGAGTTCAGTAGCAAGTTAATGGTTGCTATTTAAGTGGGTTTCCACCAGGTCAGAGAGTCCAGAAGCCCCAATTCTGAAGGGGTGGCTCTGAGTGTAAGCTGCCTTGTGGTGGAGGTGGGGGTCCCTTCTTTCAGAGGCTTCAGTCAGCAAGATCATGAGTCACAGAGGTGTGTTATCTCCAGTACCCCCAAAGTCCAAAAAGATGCCAGGTGAGCTCTTGTGGTGGGAGGCCAAGGAGGTAGCAGCAGTTTTCTTGATTGCTGGAGAAATTGGCCATATGAATTTGCCCACATAGTCCCCAGGAAATGTACTTGGCAAGTAGATCCCTGAATTTTGTCTGGGTGTCTGGATAAATTTTGTCAGCCATCTCTGAATGTGTGCTAACACCGCAGACACAGCTGCTGAAAGTGAGATCTCTGACTTGCCAACAAAATCATCTCTATAGTGAAAGCTTTGGACATCACAGGATAGAGATACACTAAATCTTTACCCACCCACTGACAGCAAATGGTGGGGGAGGGTTTTCACTAGCACGTCTTTATTTGCAGCCTTTCCCTGATCCCTGATTGGCATCATCCCCTCTGGCAGTTCTGGGATGGGAAATACAAATATATAACACACCAATTCCCAAAGCACCTTCAGATGTAGAAGCAGAAACACTTTCAGTTGGGCCAGTGGCACAATCCACAAAGTCACACAGGCTTCCCTTTCCTTCTCCAGTGAGAACCATGCTCAAATCCTTTCTTATATGTACTTTTCTCCACCCCATGAGACAGTCCAAGGAGTTTAATGGGAATATGACTTGTAAGTTACAACCATTTCTAGGTAGACTATGCACCACCAGGTGTGAAGGGAAATACAGGGCAAAGTGGGAAGCTTTGTAGATCTACAGCTACAAGGGATAGCAGAGATAATGTTTTTATCTTTAGGTCTTTGTTAAGAGTCTATGCAGCCTCATGTTCTAGTAACTCTAAGGTTCCAAAGAGTGCCTGAGCTCAGGGGCCCCTTTCTTTCTGTCCTATGTATGCTATTGTACTTTTTATGCCCCCAAACCCTCCACACTTTCAGCTACTCCGGTGCCTACATCTCCCTCCTACTTAACTGGGAAAAATGACTTTGGTACCAACATCCTAAAGGACTATAAAGGTTTATTTCCTTCCATTTCACAAAGAACTCCCAACACTGGGCTTTTTCTTTAATGTGGCTGAGGTTGGGTTTGAATGAGGAGTGAGGACTTATGGAATGAGAGGTAAAGAACTATTCTAGCTAGCAAGATATGACATTTACTTCTGGTATCGAGTGGCTCAGCAGCTGCCTAAGGTCAACTAAAATAAAAATATCTCTTTTGCCATCCAAAAGTGATTTTAGTTGTGAGGATTTTTCAGCAGCTGTAGCCATATTGTGTGTGTGTGTGTTGTGTGTGTGTGTGTTTCTTTTCTTTCTTTCTTTCTTTTTTTTTTTTTTTTTTTTGCTTGAAGCATCTAGTTTGCTGCTTTATAGTCCTGCTAATAATATCCCCTATTCCTCCATCCTGGGGAAGACTGAGCAAGAATCAATGTACTACTATTTGTAATGCTTTAAACAATAAAATAAATAAATAAAAACAGCATTGAATCTGTAAATAAATGAACATGCATAAATTTCAATAAAAATTTATTTATGGATACTGAAAAAAAAGATTCAAAGCACAGTTCAATCAGCTTGTTTCAAACCTACCTCTTACTCTCAGCCTCATTGAAAAGTGGTACTATTGGGAAACCTTAGTCACTGCTTACTCAGCTGTTGAGAAATGACATTTACAGTTCTATTTTAGTCTGCCCACATGTACCAGGCAGTAGCCAGTCTTATCCCTGGGTGAGAGGCAACAGCATGATTCTCTTTTTAAAGTCTTTGTTATGCATCTCTCTGATGATTAGTGACATTGAGCATTTTTTTCATGTCTCTTGGCCATTTGTATGTCCACTTTGAAGAAATGTTTATTTAGGTCTTTGCCAATTTTTTGATTGGGTTGTTTGTTTTCCTTTTCTTGATTCGTATGAGGACATTATATGTTTTGGATATTAACCCTTATCTGACGTATCATTGGCAAATATGTTCTCCCATGCAGTGGGCTCCCTTTTAACTTCGATGTTGGTTTCTTTTGCTGTGCAGAAGCTTTTTATTTTGATGTGGTCCCATTTGATTTTTGTTTGTTTGTTTGTTTCTCTTGTTCTAGGTGTTGCATCAGTGAAAATTTTGCTACATGAGATAGCTGATATTTTGCTGCCTATGTTTCCTTCAAGGATTTTAATGATTCCATTACTTACATTTAAATCGTTTATCCATTTTGAGTTTATTCTTGTGTATGGTATAAGTTGGTGGTCTACTTTAATTTGTTTACATGTAGCTGTCCAATTATCCCAACACCATTTATTGAAGAGACTGTCTTGACTCCATTGTATGCAATTGCCTCCTTTATCAAAGATAAATTGAGCGTAATGGCTTGGGTCTATTTCTGGGTTCTCTGTTCTGTTCCATTGGTCTATATGTCTGTTCTTATGCCAGTACCAGGTTGTTTTGTTTACAGTGACTTTGTAATATAGCTTGATATTTGGGCTCATGATCCCTCCAACTTTGTTCTTCTTTCTCGAAATTGCTGTGGATTTTTGAGGTTTTCTTTTGGTTCCATATAAATTTTTGGAATTTATGTTCTTGGTCTGTGAAATATGCTGTTGGTATTTTAATAAGGATTGTACTGAATCTATAGATTGCTTTGGGTAGTATGGACATTTTAATGATGTTGAATCTTCCAATCCATGAACACGGTATATTCTTCCACTTGTTTATATCCTCTTCTATCTCTTTTTTCAATGTTTAATAGTATAGGTCTTTTACCTCCTTGGTTAAGTTTATTCACAAGTATCTTAATTTTTTTGTTGTTGCAATGGTGAATTGAATTATTATTTTTTTTTAGTTTCTCTTTCTGAGAGTTCATTATTGGTGTATAAAAATGCCAATGATTTCTGCTTCTTAATTTTGTATCCCGCCACATTGCCAAAATTCTTTATTAAATCTAGTACATTTTTGGTGGAGTCTTTATGGTTTCCTATGTACAATATCATGTCACCTTTGAATAATGACAGTTTTACAACCTCCTTTCCAAATTAGATGCCTTTTATTTTTACTTCTAGTCTGATTGCTGTTGATAGTGTTGTATTGCCAATCAGCGAGCTGGACAAGACACCTCAATCAGCCAATTAGTTAGGAGTCATCTTTATTGCGCGCAGGTTCAGAGCAGATTACCTCTGTCAAATTCTGAACAAACACAGGAGGGAATATTTCCTTTTTATATCCTTCTAGTTCTTTGTGTAAGGCAGCTTGTAACCTTGAATACATATCGTATCTAATCAAACACCTGTCATATCTATACAGACAACTTGTAACTTTGAGTACATATTATATCTAATCAAACACCTGTCATATCTATACAGACAACTTGTAACTTTGAGTACATATCATATCTATATAGGCACCTGTAACCTTGAGTATCATATCATATCTATACAGACACGTGGCATCAATATCAGCGTATCAGTTAGATGGCTAGCTTGCAAGGTCAGACAATTAAGTTTATATTTTCTATTCAAGCAAAAAAACAAAGTTATTTTACAGTCTAAAAATAACAGAGTTGACCTACAGAATAAGAGACTGCCTAAGAATAACAGAATAGTTCAAACAGCAGTTTTTCCAAAGAAGGGACCACTATGCTTCAATAGGACCTCCGGTATTATGTTGAATAAAAGTGGTGAAAATGGACAAACCTGTCTTGTCCAAGTTTTTAGGGGAAATGGTTATAGTTTTTGCCCATTAAGTATGATGTTCACTGTAGGTTTGTCATATATGGCCTTTACTAGTATTATGTTGAGGTATGATCCCTCTATTCCCACTTTGCTGGAGTTTTTATCAAAAATGGGTGTTGGATTTTGTTGAATGCTTTTTCTGCATCTATTGGTATGAGCATGTAATTTTTGTCTTCCAATTTGTTTATGGGGTGTATCCCATTTATTGACTTGCGAATATTGCACCAGTCTTGTATCCCCGGAATAAATCCAATTTGGTCATGATATATGCTATTTTTAATATATTGCTGGATCAAATTTGCTAATATTTTGTTGGGGATTTTAGCGTCTATATTCATTAGGGATATATCCCTGAAGTTATCTTTCTTTGGAGTGTCTGTATCTAGTTTTGAAATTAGGATAATGCAGTTCTCATAAAAAGAGCTTGTAAGTGTTCCTTTCTCTTGGATTTTTTGGAATAGTTTGAGAATAGGTGTTAGTTCTTCTTTGAATATTTGGTAAAACTCTCCTGTGAAGCCATCCAGATTAGGACTTTTGTTTGCTGGGAGTTTTTTGATTACTGCTTCAATTTCATCAGTTCTTATTGGCCTGTTCAGGTTTTCTGCTTCTTCCTGACTCAATTTTGGAAGGTTGTATTTTTCTAGGAATTTTCCCATTTCGTCCAGGTAATCCAGTGTGTTGGCATATAGTTGTTTATAATATTTTCTTAGAATCCTTTGTATTTCTGTGGTGTCAGTTGTTATTTCACCTTTTTCATTTCTGATTTTAATTTCTTTCCCTCTTTTTGTTTCCTGATGAGTCTGGCTAAAGGTGCGTCAATCTTGTTTATCTTTTCAAAGAACCAGCTCTTGGTTTCATTGATCTTTTGTATTGTTTTTACAACAACAGAGAGTTACCACCTCACACCTATCAGAATGTTGCCATTAATAAATCAAAAATAAACAAGTGCTGGTGAAGATGTGGATAAAAAGGACCCTGGTAAACTGCTGGTTGGAATGTAGACTGGTACAGCCATTGTGGAAATCAGTGTGGAGTTTCCTCCAAAAGTTAAAAACGGAACTGCCATTTGACCCAGTGATTCCACTTCTAAGAATATATCCTAAGAAGTCTGAAACACCAATCCGAAAGAACATATGCACCCCTGTGTTCATAGCAGTGCTATTTACAATATCTAACATCTGGAAACTGCCCAAGTCCCCATCAGTAGATGAGTGGATAAAAAAGCTCTGGTACATTTACACCATAGAATGCAGCAGTAAACAAAGAAGGATATCTCATCCTTTGATACAGAATGGAGGAACCTGCATAGTATTATGCTAAGCAGAATAAGCCAGTCAGAGAAAGGCAAGTATCACATGATCTTATTCATATGTGAAACCTAATGAACAAAATAAACTGATGAACAAAATAGATCCAGAGACAGAGAAGCATGGAATAGACCAGTGATGGCGAACCTATGACACGCGTGTCAGCACTGACACGCGTAGCCATTTCTGATGACACGTGACCGCTGAGGCAGCCGCATGCCGAGGATGAAACATTTGCGAAATAATGTTTTTTCCTCAAAGTGACACACTACCCGAGTTATGCTCAGTTTTTTGGCGAAGTTTGACACACCAAGCTCAAAAGGTTGCCCATCACTGGAATAGACTGTCAAATCTCAGAGAGAATGCAGGGGAGAGTGGGTTGGGGGAAGAGATCAACCAAAGAACTAGTATACATATATATGCAAAACCCAAGGACACAGACAATAGTGTCATGGGGTGGGGGTGGGGCAGATGGAAGGGGTCAATAGGGTAAAAAGAGGATATATGTAATACTTTCAACAATAAAAAATTTTTAAAATAAAGTATTTGCTATGTTGCCCTCTCCTCTTTTTGTCTTTTATCATATTCTCCAGCTCTTGGCTCTGAAATTTGGGAGGGCAGTTGCGGGGAACCAGGCTCCGAAATTTGGGTTTTATCTTCCCCTCCTTGCCTTGCATGTCTCTATAAAGTAAGAGAAAAGAGAGGGAATAAAAGAGATTTTACTCAGTATTCTTCAGACCACAAGAGCCTCTTCTTTTCTTCTTTCTGGTCAAATAGCAAGATTTTATTTCAGAGTTGTACTTCCATGGCCCTAACTGCCACATTGCTACCACCATTGCCACTGCTGGGCTGTGCCTGGAAATAGGGCCACAAAAGAAAACGAAGAGAACAAGAGGACAAAATAAAATGAGAGGGAGAGGGATGCTCTGTGTCAGTTACGCAGTTCTGGGATTCAGGCTGTCTGGCATGAGACGTGGGATGGGAAAAAATAAACAAACAAAACAAAACCACAGTTAAGAGGGGAAAAACTGGAACAGGGCATTATTCACCATATTAGTTATTCTTTGAATTTTGAATTCCCTTGCAAGTTTGCCTGCAATTACTTACTTTTCAGGGTCTGTAGATAGCTGCTTAGATAGTCTGGCCAGGATTGCATTTTTTGTAATCTTTGGAAAATATTGGATCCACTCTAGCTTAGGTGGATCTGGCTGTCTGTTCTGTAATTTTAAGGTTAACAAATTTTTATTATTTTAATACAAACACATAGTGGCAGCTATGGGTATATTTTCTCATGTTACATTTGCATGGAATTACTCACAGTTAAAATAAAACCCCTATTTAAAATTAAAAAAAAAGAAAGAAAAAATAACACCATGAACAACTTTCTTTTCATAACTATGTCTTAAAAACTCTATTTTTTAACTATTATTCATATTTTAGTCAATAATGATACTGGCATGCTGGATTCATGTTTCTTTTATTTTCTATTATGGTAGTTACCATAAAAATGAACAGTATTAATCTTCTTTCTTTTTGTGTTTATTGATGCTTGGAAGAAGGCTTTTACTTTTATTTCCTATACTTTTTTACTAAGCACTGTACTGAGAATGATTAATTTTGGAGTCAGGCAACAATTTTCCTGTGACTTTCAAACCTTGTTTGCTTTGTTAAAATAGCTGAGTAAAAATGCAGAGTGTTTTAGCCTATGAATGAGTAATCAATCACAAAATACGTTCCTAATTAAAGTCAGTATTTCTACTGACTCTAAAGTTATTGCACATCAAGTTTAACCAGTAGAAGAACCAATCACTTCACAAGTTCATATATAGATATGAGCCTGTTTGTCTGTTTATTTGGTCACTAATTAAACCGATTTCTCAACATATTTAAGTATTGTGAGAATTATTAAATTTCTTTTTTTTAATATCTTTATTGATTAAGGTATCACATATTTGTCCTCATCCCCCCATCCCCATTCCCCACCCCTCCCCACACATGCCCCCACCCCCCTGTTGTCCTTAACCGCTCATATGCTTGCACACAAGTCCTTTGGTTGATCTCTCCCCTTTACCCCCACTCTTCCCTACCCTCCCTCTGAGGCACGACAGTCTGATCCATGCCTCCTTGTTTCTGGGTCTGTTCTTGTTCATCCATCTATGTTGTTCATTATTTCCCCTAGATGAGTTAGAAATACACTTATAAGAACCGAAAATGAGACAAGCAATAATGGTTATGGTGACAGGCAGATGAATCAGTCTGTAGTGAGTTTCTTTCTGGGCCAACAGTTCTTTTGAGACCCAATTTCAATGTCCAACAGTTCCTTATGTGTACATGTCAGCACTGACATTTCAATTCTGGAGGGTGGACAAATGGTGGTAATGCAGGTCCGACTCTCTCTGGTTTGGTCCTGGGCAACCTGCAGTGATGCACAGCTGCTAACTGCTAGTATGGGAAGGCCACATCAGCATCTTCCGTCTCTGGACTGCTTCTCTTCTGTCTTCATGGCTGGAGTAGTCCTGTCGATTCCTCTCTGTTGCTGGAATCCACATGGTCTCAGAGTTGTTTTCTGAAAATATACAAACATATTCTCGACCAAAAGTTAATAAAGGAATATTTTCTATAAATTTGACTTGGGATCCTATTTCATTTTTTGCCCAAATGATTTTCCTCTGGCTTGTTTTGTCACCTTGTGTGTTTTTCATGGGTGTCTTGCTTTTAGCCTTACAATTAATTTTCTAAAGTATTAATTTTCTAGATGTAATTTACTTACAGGATATTTTTCCTTACATGATATTCCTCTACTATCCCCTCCTTTTTTTATTTCAATGTTAGGAGGCTTTTGAAAATTTTATAATGTAGTCTTGATGGCTTTTAAATTTTAATTTTTTGCAATATAATATTACTGTTTTAGGTTCATTACATGGTGCGCAATTTTATCATGAGATGAACTACCAATAAAAATTTTAGTTAAAACCTTAGGAACACCTTTTTGTCCAGTACAATTAATTTTTCTAGCATATTCATTGTTTCAACTAGCCAATTTAAATTTGCCTGAAAACTTGACTACTATTTTACTGTCAAATTTATTACTCTAACAACAATCTTATTTTACCCTGTAAATATTGGTGGAAGGGATTATTTGCCTTCTTGAGTAAGTCCTGAGTATTCCTGGTGGTAGGCTGGATTTAGATATCATAAACCCACTTCCCCACACCATGGGTACAAGATAACTCAAACAATTCTTGTTGGAGTGAGAGGGCAGCTGCTGTCGGCCAAGTCTCTGTCATCACCTGGATCCTGATCTGAGCTGGGCATGGGCAGCACGAAGCAGCCATGGGGGCAGGAGACCTCCCTCAGAAGGGGCTAGGGTTCAGGCCCCTGCAATGTTGGCGGGGTGAGGCTCTGTGCCCCACCTCTGTTGATCCCCAAATTCTCTCCTGATGGCCCCTTTGCAACTGTGCCTGTCTTAGGTTGTTCCTTCCTTGAGGAATCTTACCCGTCTCTGGCTAACCAGCCATCCTCCAGGGCCAAGCAGGGTGAGGTGAGGTTCAGTTTTGTCTCCTTGGTAGCCTATGCCCCCTTGGTCTCCATGCCCAGCACCTGCCTTGGGATCCCCTTGCCTGCTGGCGGGGCCCCAGCACTGATCACATATCTTGTGGAACCCAGGTTTCTTCTCCAGGGAGGGCTCAGTTCGCCCCACTGGGTGAGAATTATTAAATTTCACTTAAATGTATAGATATTGCAAGTAAAAGAATTTTTGAGTGTAAATTCTGCCCTAAATTAGTTATTATGCTGATAATTAGGAATACATTATTTAATATATCAAATTTACATATGGGCCTTCTTAATAAAAATAATTATTAATTGTATTACTCATAAGCTACCAAATAAATATTTTCTTATTTATCTTTAGAATAGACATAAAATTATTTCAAAGTTGCTAAACCACAACCCTGTGAGAAGCATATCTACATATATACTAACCAGATAATAAGATTTGTGATTGACTCTCATTTTGTCCTTAGAGTGTGACCTCAAAATTACTTAGGTTAATTATTTTCTTCTGCATCTCCATCATATTGTTATGTGATTTATTTCTAATAATGTTTAATCAATTTGTCATAGTATGCATTATGTCTATAATCTCCCAACCCAAATTTTGTTGATTGGTTAAAATTGGCATACATTAAAATTCACTCTTTATGGTGTATAAGTCTAAGGGTTTGACAAAGACATGGAATCATATATCCACCACCGTAGGCATCAAAAACTGTCTTTTTAACCAAAAATATTCATGCTAGTTCTATGTAGGAAACCCCTTTAACCAACAGCACCCTTTAGCAAATACTCAGATATATTTCATCCTGTAGTTTTACCTTTTGCATCTGTCATATATATTGAATTATACAATATATACACTTTTGGATCTGGCTGCTTTGACTTAGTAATATCAATTTAAGAGGCACCCGTATGTTGTTTTGTGAAACAGCAGTATGTTTCATTGTACTACTGTGAAATATTCTATTGTGTATATCTACCATGGTTTATCAATTTACCAGTTGATGGAGAGGTGGGCTATTTCCTGTTTTGGTAACTATCAATAAAGACTACTATAAATATTTATGTAAAGGTTTTCATGTGAATATTCCCAAGAAGATATATCAAATTTTAATCACTTTAGAAATGAAATGCAATATCAGTTAAACTCCATCTTCAATTGCACTTAAATTGCCTTTGTTTTATCATCCTATTTAATAAAAGAGTAATATGCAAATTAACCATCATTCCGCTATACCCACAAGCCACGCCCACCAGCCAATCAGGAGTGAATATGCAAATTAACCCCAACCAAGATGGCTGTGGCCACTGAGCCAGCAGGAAGGAGGCTTGGGTTTCCCCGGCGATGGAGGAAGCCAAGCTTTCTGCACACCCTGGCTGGCCCGGGCCACCACTCCAGGCTACAAAGTTTCAACTACAGAAGATAAATAAATCCCAACAAAAATGGCGGCAGCCATAGAGCTGGAGAGAGCAGGAGGCTAAGGTTGCCCACGGCAATGGAGGAAGCCAAGATTTCCGCAAACCCTACCCGGCCCAGGCCTCTGTTTAAGGCTACAAAGTTTCAAATATAGAAGGTAAATAAATCCCAACAGAAATGGCTGCCTCCACAGAGCAAGTAGGAGGCTTGGCTCTGCTCCAGGCTACAAAGTTTCAATTGTAGAAGATAAATAAATCCCAGATACCAGGGCCTCCACTTGGGTTGCCAGGGGGCATGGCCAGGACCCTCGCCCAGGCCACCCCATGCCCCAAGGGAACCCCCACCCTGATCCGGGACACCCTTCCGGGCAAACCAGCCGGCTCCCACCCATGCACCAGGCCTCTATTTTATCTAATAAAAGAGTAATATGCAAATTGACCATCACTCTAACACACAAGATGGCTGCCCCCATGTGGTCAAAAATCCTGCCCCCATGTGGACACAAGATGGCCACCACAAGATGGCCAGCAAGGGAGGGCAGTTGGGAGGGACCAGGACTACAAGGGTGGACAGTTGTGGGCAATCAAGCCTGCAGGGGAGGGCAGTTAGGGGTGACCAGGCTGGCAGAGGAGGGAAGTTGGGGGCCTGCAGGGAAGGGCAGTTAGCGGGGGCCCAGGCCTTCAGGGGAGAGCAGCTGTGGGGGACCAGGTCTGGAGGGGAGGGCAGTTAGGGGTGACCAGGCCTGCAGGGGAGGGCAGTTAGGGGCAAACAGGCTGGCAGGGGAGCAGTAAGGCATCAATCAGGTTGGCAGGGGTGTGGTTAGGGGGTGATCAGGCTGGAAGGCAGAAGCAGTTAGGGGCAATCAGGAAGGCAGGCAGGTGAGTAGTTGGGAGCCAGCAGTCTTAGATTGTGAGAGGGATGTCCAACTGTCCATTTGGGCCCGATCCCACCAGTATCGGGCCTAAATTGGCAGTCAGACATCCCTCAAGGGGTTCCAGATTGGAGAGGGTGCAGGCTGGGCTGAGGGACAATCCCCTCCCCTGCACAAATTTCATGCACAGGGCCTCTAGTTCTTGTAGATAATAAAAGCCTCTCATAGTGATTTAACTTGAATTTACCATATGATTGATCATCTTTTTACATGGTATTTTTACACCTGTATAGTTTTTAAAGTAACTGTCTGAATTTTTGCACAATTAATTTTAAAGAGTTTTAGATTTAATGAAAAATCATAAGGATAATAAAAGAAATACATAGTTTGTGCCTACTTTTTTCCTATTATTAACATTACATTAATCTGATACTTTTGTTATAATTAATGATGCAATATTGATTCATCATTATTAGTTAGATTCCATATCTTATTCAGATTGCCTTAGTTCTTACCTTAATGTCTTTTTTCTTTTCCAGACAGAATACTGCATTATATTTAGTCACCTTAAGCTCTCTTGGTTACAAAACTTTCTCAGACTTACCTTGTTTTCTATGTTGATCATTATAAAGAATCTATCTCAGGTATCTTATAAAATGTCCCCAAACTGGTAATTGTGATGCTTTTCTTATAATGAAATTGAGGTAATAAATTTTTAAAAATTGATTTTAGAGAGAGAAGAAGGGAGAAAGAGAGAGAGAAACATTGATTTGTTGTTCTACTTATTTATGCAATCATTGGTTAATTCTGGTATGTGCCTTGACCAGGATGGAACCTGCAACCCTGGTGTATCAGAAGGATGCTCTAACCAACTGAATTACCAGGCCAGCACAGGATAGATTTTTGTGAGGAAGATCACATAGGTGAAAGTGTCATTTTATCACATCATATCAGAGGTAGATGCTATGGATATGACTTATGACTTAATGTTTACCTTGATCTCCTGGCTGAGATAGTCTTGGTTAAACTTTTTCATTTGTGAACTATTCTCCCTCTCTCTCCTCTACTGTTCAAATTGTTCCAGCTTTGGCTATTAATAGCTCCTTCAGTTGGCTCCTGTGACCCTTTGACATATGTCTATCATTGCATTTATATATTTCTATTGAGCACTTTCTTACATTCTTGAACTACAAAATTCTCCAAATTCATCTGCATATTTTCTTTCCCACATCTAGAATTAGCCATTTCTCAGGAAGCTCTGGTTCCTTTTATTGGAGAATGCAATAAGAAACCAAGATCTGTGTGCTTGTTGTTACTGTAATGTCATTTCACCTAGACCCTTACAGTTGAGAGAAAAAGGAAGTTATATATACAATCATTTATATCTAAACATGATATAAATATGATATAAATATTAAGTTAAATATGAGTTCATACTGATGTCTCCAACAGCAATTCATTACCACATAGATTTTTCAAGCCTACCCCCCACCTTGTTTGTCTGCCAATGGTAAGAAACCTAGCTCCCATCATCCTCTTTAGGTTTACTTAGTTATCAATTCAGTATACATGTATAGAAGTTTCAGAATTTTTAATCTGTACCCTATGGGAAACAAATTCATCAACTAGAGTACAGCACTTATGTTTATGTCTTTAGTGTTAAAGACCCCACTCATTGTCAAACTTTCTTTGGCCAGCACATACTCTTCCAGCCTCTTCAGTGAGGTAGTTTTATATATTTCTAATGCATGTAGACTCCCTTAGTGTCTGCATTCCTAAATGACCTTGTTTTAGATGTGCATACACTAAGGTTTATTCTTGTGCTCCAAAGTTGTATGAGTTTGACAAAGGACAGTGTGATGTATCCATAATTACAGTATCATACAAAACTAGACGCCCGATGCACAAACTCGTGCACTGGGGGGGGTCCCTTGGTACAGGGTACAGGCTGGGCTGAGGGACAACCCCCCTCCATGCACGAATTTCGTGCACCGGGCCTCTAGTATATGTATATATATATATATATATATATATATATATATATATTCATGCAATCAAGTATGTCTTAGTTGTTTCCAGTTTTTACAATTATGAATCAAGTTGTTCTAAATATTGGTGTATATGTCAGTTGGGTAATTCACATTAACATAATACTCATATGGTTTTCATATGGGTTAAAATCTATATCTTTTCTATTTTCTATTTGTCCTAGCTTTTCTATATCTGTTTATTTCCTTTTATCTATCTTTTTTTCAAATTTATATATTCAGCATTTATTTGTCATTCCATTTAATCTTTTCTATTGACATTGTTTTTACATCTTTTAAAATTTATTTTTAGTGGTTGCCTCAGGACATACAAAATAGTTCCTTAATCAGAGAATTTTACTTCAAATTATATATCCTATCTAATAAAAGGGTAATATACAAATTGACCGTACCCCCACTACACCCACAAGCCACACACACAAGTCACGCCCACCATCCAATCAGGAGCAAATATGCAAATAAACCCAACCAAGATGTCTGCGGCCACAGAGAGCAGGAGGGAGGCTTGGGTTTTCCTGGCAATGGAGGAAGCCAAGCTTTCCACCTGCCCTTGCTGGCCCAGGCCTCTACTCAATGCTACAAATGATAGAAGATAAATAAATCTGAACAAAAATGATGGGAGCCACAGAGCTGGAGAGAGCAGGAGGCTAGGGTTATCCCTGGCGATGGAGGAAGCCAAGCTTTCCACATACCCTGGCTGTCCTAGGCCTCCACTTAAGGCTACAAAGTTTCAATTATAGAAGATAAATAAATCCCAACAAAAATGGCTGCAGCCATGGAGCGAGCAGTAGGCTTGGCTCCACTCAAGGCTACAAAGTTTCAATTAATAGAAGATAAACAAATCCCAGATACCAGGGCCTCCAATTGGGGCACTGGGGGGCGTGTCCGGCATGCAAAGCACCACAGGCTCCTCGCCCAGGCCACCCCACGCCCCAAGGAAACCCCCACCCTGATCCAGAACACCCTTCAGGGCAAACCAGCTGGCCCCCACCCATGCACCAGGCCTCTATCCTATCTAATAAAAGAGTAACATGCAAATTGACCATCACTCCAACACACAAGATGGCTGTCCCCATGTGGTCAAAGATCCTGCCCCCATGTGGACACAAGATGGCCACCACAAGATGGCCAGCAGGTGAGGGCAGTTGGGACGGACCAGGCCAGCAAAGAAGGGCTGTTGCGGGCGATCAGGCCAGCAGGGGAGGGCAGTTGGGAGGGACCAGGCCTGCAAGGGAGGGCAGTTGGGGGCAATCAAGCCTGCAGGGGAGAGCAGTTAGGGGTGACCAGGCCTGTAGGGAAGGGCAGTTGGGGGGACCCAGGCCTGCAGGGGAGAGCAGTTGTGGGGGACCAAGCATGCATGGGAGGGCAGTTAGGGATGACCAAGCCTGCAGGGGAGGCCAGTTAGGGGCAAACAGGCTGTCAGGGGAGCAGTTAGGCATCAATCCGGCTGGCAGGGGAGTGGTTAGGGGGTGATCAGGCTGGCAGGCAGAAGTGGTTAGGGGTAATCAAGAAGGCAGGCCTGCCTGATGACCCCTAACCACTTGCCTGCCTGCCTGATCTTCCCTAACTGCTCGCCTACCAGCCTGGTTGCCCCTAACTGCCTCTGCCTTGGACCCTGCCACCACAGCTTCGTCTGGAAGGATGTCCGGAATGATGTCCGGAAGGTTGTTTGGCTGTCCAGTCTAATTAGCATATTACACTATTATTATTATTATAGACCAGAGGCCCAGTGCACAAATTTGTGCACCAGTGGCATCCCTCAGCATGGCCTGCAGGATTGGGCCGAAACTGGTTCTCCAACATCCCCCGAGGGGTCCTGGATTGTGAGAGGGCACAGGCCAGGCTGAGGGACCCCACTGGTGCATAATCGGGGCTGGGGAGGAATACAGGAGGTTGGCCAGCCAGGGAGGGACCATAGGAGGGCTCCAGGGCATGTCTGGCCCATCTTGATCAGTCCCCAACAGCCGGACCCCAGCAGCAAGTTAACCTACCGGTAAGAGCATCTGCCCCCTGGTTGTCAGTGCACATCATAGCGAGCATTTGAGCGGCCTCAGCATATCATTAGCATGTTATGCTTTGATTGCTTAAACGGCTGAACAGATGACCAGACACTTAGCATATTAGGCTTTTATTATATAGGTCTAGAGACCCAGTGTATGAAAATTGTGCACTGGAGGGGGAGGTCCCTCAGCCCAGCCTGTGCCCTCTCACAGTTTGGGAGCCTTGTCATGGATCACTCCCGCAGAGGGAGGCTCCACCCACCAGCCACAGCCTGCCGTCAGTGTCTTGGGCCTTTCTCTTTGGGGTGATCATGGAGGCCCCCAATTGATCAATCGCCCTGCTGGCCAGTGGCCTGGGCCTCCCTCTGCAGGGCAATCATGGGGCGATGGCCAGGCCTCCAACCAATCGCATCGCACCTGCCATGTCTGGCCTGATGCCAGTGGGTGTCATAGTGTGGTCATCCAGAAGGTCATCTGGATGGTCATTCTGCTGTTCGGTCATTCGGTCGATTCATATATTATGCTTTTATTAATATAGATAGACTATCTTTGAAATAAGGTCAATATTTGTCTGTGTTCAAATTTTTTTTTTACAATGTGGTGAATTTATTTGAATTATAAAATATTTGCTGATTAAGTAATGAATAAATGGCATAAAATTGTTTAAAAGAATGTCACCATATATCTAAATTGATACTCCATCATCACACTACACAACACTGAGAATCAGAAAGTTAGTCTCTCTCATCATCAGTAAAATATGTGGATGACACTATCTCTGTTTCTTAGTTGGCATGAAGGCTAAATGAGATTCTACTATTTTCAGAACCTTTATTATTCTAGTCACCATCTTCTAGAAACACAGTACTTAGAATTGATCATAATACTTGAGTCATGGTTGATTAATGAAAATCAATACACACTTGTTTTTGCAATAAGATCCTAAATTAATGGATCTTGAGATGTGCTAGACATTTTAAGTGTCCACCGTTGTTGACTTGTTTAGCTTAGAGTAAATTTAACTTCAAAACTGAGTGAAATGAATGCTTCAAATGTTGCAGTCACATATTTTTTTACCTTCCAACCATTTACTTGTTAGAATTGCAGTTATACAAATTGCTATAAAAAACATTTTGTTCTCTAAATTTAATCAGGTAAAGCTGTAAACATATCAAAGTGCACAAACTGCTATCATATTAATGTGATTTGTTTACTATAATATTTCATGTAGATATCAGCATAATTGGAAAATATCTATATCTCATATGAATAATAATCTGTTATCAAAATAAAACAATATTTATAGATTGTTTTTAATTTAAAGGCTAGTACATAAAGTATTCTACAACCTATGAAGGTTGGGCTTATCTGAAAAATATTGCTAAAACTTTTCAAACATAATTGGGAATCTATTAGTATAGGACTGGTGTAGAAGAAAAAATGGCAAACATTATAGCAGAAGCTAAAAATATATCAAATTGCAGTTCTGATCTTTTAAATTTTTTTACGCCATTAAATGATAAACAAACAAACAAAACAGGATAAATGTGACCAGGAAAATATTATTGTAGATAGAATTCTACCAGGACAGTCTACATGTTGGTTTTGTACCATTGTGTAACTGTACCTAACAGACTTTGGCATAAATTAGATTCTTTTATTTTTAATTCTGATTTTTATTTTATTTTTTTTTTATTTTTTTAAATCCTCAACTGAGGATATTTTTCCACTGATTTTTTAGAGAGAGTGGAAGAGATAAGGAAAGACAGAGAGAAATACCAATGTGAGAGAAACAATCAATTGGTGGTGCCATGACAGGGCCCAGGCCAAGGAGGAGCCTGCAACTGAGGTACTTGCCTTTGACTAGAATCAAACCTGGGACCCTTTGGCCTGCAGTTTAAAGAGAAAAGAAACTGAGAGGTGAATGATGGAGGGATGAATGATAATGAAAAGGTGTACCTAATTTTTGAAAAGTTATATTTTAATAAGTATTAGATATCAATGAGAAATACATTTATTCTTAATCAAACAGAGCAGGTATTTATTGTGTGCTTGATACATAGAGCATGCATCAAATGTTAAAAGAAAGAAGAGTAAGAAGACACGATACCTTTAAATTTCATGTCACCTTTAAGGGAACATATGGTTACTACATAAAAATAAAACAAAGCCAAATGTAAAGTCAATAATAGAAATAACTGGACATATTGAGATCAGCTTCATTTCAAAATAAAATGTTTAAAATTGAGATACATATATTGAAATATGAAGATATTCGGTATTTTTATATTTGTTCTCACAATTGTATAATTGCTAATTATACAATTTATGCTAATCATTAAAACAAAACATGGAATATTTTATGCTAATCATTAAAACAAAACATGGAATATTTTTTTTTTGCCTCAGTTAGTTCCTTCTTTCCCATTCCATGCTCATAGATAATCACTTTTATTTTTATCACCTTCAATTATTTTTGCCAGCCCATGAAGTTTCTACAAGTGAAATCATAAAGTGAGTACCTCTTGAGTCTGGATTCTTTTACACAATGTTTCAGATAAATCGTGTGTAATGTCATAAACAATATGTGCTTAAATATCTGAAATATAAAGAAAACAAAATAGGATGTTCTCCACTTTTCCAATATATTGAAATTCCTATCTCTCTCCTCCATTCCCCTCTCTTTCTCTTCCCCTCTCTCCTCTCCTCTCCTCTCCTCTCCTCTCCTCTTCTCTCCTCTCCTCTCCTCTCCTCTCCTCTCCTCTCCTCTCCTCTCTCTTCTCTCTTCTCTCTCCCTCTCCCTCTCCCTCTCCCTCCCCCTCCCACTTTTCCTCTCCTTATTTTCTGTCTTCTGCTTATTTGAAGAATCTGGAGGCAGAAATCCTGAAAATTACAACATAAACAAGGGATACTTTTTTGTTTTGTGAACCATCGCGATTTTGGAATTGTTTGTTTTTGCTGTTGTCATACTCTGATTAACACATAAGTAGATAGTAGGTGTCCTGTGTATTGCCATTCCATAAGCAAATACAAATTAAAAATTAGAAGCTTAATTCTGTCTATTAAAAATAAGAGACTGCTTTTTCTTAGAGCATTTACTTTAGAAAACTTGTAATAGGAAATTCATATTTGTCTTTTTTAAATATATGTAAATCTGATTAAAAGCTAAATAAGCCTCTTGCCAGTTTTATGACCAAAGAATGTCTCTCTCAAGAACCTGGGAACCAAAGAACTTATATGGTTACTAGCGTTCCCATTGCAGGAAAAATCCTGCAATAGGATTTCCTGCTGCACTCTACCCTGCCTCCGCTCCGCCCTTGTCGCCCGCCCCGCCTTCTCCACCAGCCCGCCTGCTTTTCCCTTCACCCCCGGCCCTGACTTCGCTCCTCCCTTCTCCCCCCCCCCCGGATGGCTTGCTTCTTCGAAGCTTTACTCCCTTCTGCAGCTCTTGGCTTCTTTCCACACTGTCTTGATATGCAAATTAGCCACCATCTTTGTTGGGGTAATTTGCATACTCGTCCTGATTGGTTGGTGGGTGTGGCTTGGCTGGTGGGCGTGGCTTGGGTGTAGCGAAGGTGTGGTCAATTTGCATATTTGTCTATTATTAGATTAGATATTCACAGCCCATGGACATGGGCAACACGGTAGTGAAGACCGAGGGGGTGGGTAGGGACTGGGAGGAGGGGAGACAATGGAATATATATGTAATAATATAAAAAATAAAAATACATTAAAATAAATAAAACCTATTACCAGAAAAAAATAAAAATATATTTATTAAAAAAAAAAAAAAGAACCTGGCAGCCATGTCTTTGAAATGTACTCATCAAGAAAGATAGGGCCCTTATCCCTCAATTTCTGTGGGAGGATAGGACTTTAACTTTTGTGGGCACCTTACTCCAAGATGCAAAAATACCTCCTGTGGTAAAGAGATGATAAGTTTATTTTTCTTTTGGATAAAGCCAGTTAACACAGATGGTTGCTCCAATTGTGAGATGAATTTAGGAAAACTTAACGTGTGACAAATTGTGTTCTGAAGTCTTCTTACTTGAGAAGTGGTTATAGTTTATCTTGAGAACATGTACATAATGGGTTGTGCCTGCTTGAGGTATATCTCTTTATATTTGCAATTTCTTAAAGAACTGTTTGTGAGTGCACTGCTGGTGGGAATACAGACTGGTGCAGCCACTGTGGAGAACAGTATGGAGTTCCCTCAAAAAACTAAAAATGGAACTCATATTTGACCCAGTGATCCCACTTCTAGGAGTATATCCCAAGAAACTAGAAACACCAATCAGAAAGGACATATGCACCCCTATGTTCATAGCAGCACAATTTACCATAGCTAAAATTTGGAAACAGCCTAAGTGCCCATCAGCAGATGAGTGGATTAAAAACTTGTGGTACATCTACACAGTGGAATACTATGCTGCTGTAAAAAAGAAGGAATTCTTACCATTTGCAAGAGCATGGATAGACCTGGAAAGCATTATGCTAAGCAAAATAAGCCGGTCAGAGAAAGGTAAATATCACATGATCTCACTCATTTATGGAATATAATGAACAACATAAACTGATGAACAAAAATAGATCCGGAGACAGAAACATCTATCAGACCGTCAAACCTCAGAGGGAAGGTAGGGGAGGGTGGGGGTAAGGGGGAAAGATCAACCAAAGGACTTATATGCATGCATATAAGCCTAACCAATGGACACAGACACCAGGGGGGTGAGGGCATGAGTGGGGAGATGGGGGGGTAATGGGGGAATAAGGACACATAAGTATACCTTAATCAATAAAGACATTTTAAAAAAAGAACTGTTTGTGATGCACATCACATCCTGGCTTAGTGTTTATTCAATGATAAAATTGTTTTGTTTTCCTTCTAAATTTGTGCATGGTTGCCTGGATTGAGATGAGATTTTCTTTTTAATTATATTTCCCCAACAATTGTGGTGATGAAGATGGATACCTGGCAAGCCCCTGCACTGAGCAGACCAGATGAAGATCTGTGGCCACAAAACAGTCAGGTAAGAAATCCGAAATAATGGAAAATTTTCCTTCAAGGTCTTTGCTCTTTTGGAATATTAGCTGGATGAAACATTCTCCAAATTCAAGATTTTATTCTTGAATAAGAATGGGTAACACAGGTTCTAAAATGCCACCAAGATCATTATAGTGTTGGAAAATATGAAAACACAACGATGTTACTCATAGGTCTTTCTCTTAAAAAGCTAATATCTTTCTGTCATATCTCGGATGGGCATATGAGAATCCAGTCTTTCAGTGGCCTAAGGACAGTTCTTTTAGTTTAGATAAATTAATGTTTTTGTTGAAGTCTTAGATCACATTGCTAACAAGTTAATTATTAATATTTATAGAATAGCATTCTGAAAAAAATTAAAAATAAAATGGATAGCAAGAAGAAAATATTTAAAAAAAGAGAAGTTGAAATGTGAGAATTAAAGGTACTTTCCCTTTTACAGAATTCTCCTTTCTCTACTGTTCATGCTCCCTCCACCTACCACCCACCCCACCTATATATTTCTTTATCCCTCCTTGCCTCAAGCTGACTTCTTGAAAATAGTAATAGTTTTTAAGACATGTAGTTTCTCCTCATTAGTGAATTTCCCTGAAAAATAAAAAAAAATTAAAAAGGGATGAAGGCACAATCTCTTTCCATGGTAATGAATCATCTGTTCTGTTTGATGGCACAGGTTTGTGTATCTCATGGCCTAGCCCTGAGTCTATTTCATGTCTTAGCCCTGATTCCCCCTCCAAGAGTCCCTCATCATCCATATACCCAGTAGCTAGGAAGGCAAATTGAAAAAGAGAGCTGAACAGAGAATGACTGAGAACTTAGTGAAAACCTGTGCCCTCAGATAAAGGCAATAGAATAGAGTAGCTGCACAGGTCACTTGGAAAAAAGGCAAGTAAGCAAGGTCTTAAGCTGATAATAACAATGTGAGAAGGGAAACCAAAGTGCCATATAATTTACATGTTCTTGCCTTATTGCAAACAAACAAACAGCCCTTCTTATTTGGACTGATGCCACTGAGCATCTGCCCAGAACTCCTGGGTCACCCACAGGCCTTCGATCCCTACTGAAATTACTCATCTCAGGCTTTTCTTCCCCTGTGCCCCAGAAATTTGCAAAAGTACTCTGAAGCACGTTTTCGGTGTACAGTCCAATACATGGGGAGATGTGCACAGGCAAGGAATTCTGCATGTGGCAGGTGCAGTGAATTCTGCAATCAGCTGACTTGGCTACTTTGATGAAGCAAATAAATCAGGTCCAAAAGATTACCATATCAAGGGGTATGATGAGCAAGGGGAACTGAGAAACAGACAGCGATAGATAGATAGATGATATAGATTAGATATAGATATAGATATAGATATAGATATAGATATAGATATAGATATAGATATAGATATAGATATATATGGAGATATAGATATAGATAGATATATATGGTTAGATATAGGTGACCTCGTGCTGAAACAAATGCACAGATTGTTTTAGTCCCTAAGGCATAAAAATAGCAGTTTAATCCAAGAAATAGAACATACAAATATGACAAAAGAAAAGAATACTGATATTGGTTAGAAATGGAGTCATTAGCAGTAACTCACTTCTCTTAACCTTTTCCACTGAAAAGTTGAGAAACAATGCTGTCCCAGGGTAATGATTAGATCTCATTGCCAAGAATTTGATTTCTAAATACCATACCTCTCTAAATGATTTAAGAACAACACCTTAAATCAAGTAATCAAATTTAATATCTATAATAATATTACAAATTAACTTTATGGACTTACTCATGTAATGAACTGAAAATGACACATCACTTTTTACAGTACTCTTGACAAAAGATATTTATTAGCAAGGAGATAATTATCAAACCAACTCAAATTAGGATATATACCACACACATTCACAAACTCCTGAACTCTCTAAGATATCAATGACAAAAAAGCCAGAGAAGCAAAGAAGATTTAAAAAAAAAAGAGTAAACTCTCTAAGATATCAATGACAAAAAAGCCAGAGAAGCAAAGAAGATTAAAAAAAAAAGAGTAAGATTAAAATAGATTAAAGAGATCAAAGGAGGAAAAGAAAAGCCAACTAAATGGAATGCATGGTCTTTGGTTGGATTCTGAATTTAAAACAAAGAATCATAAACCAGGTATAAAGAATGTTATTAGATTAATTAGAAAAATTAATATTAGATAACTTTATTGTTTTAAATTAAAGTTATAGTGTATGTTGTAGCTAAGTAGGAGAATGTACTTTTTCTCCAGATAGATGTTAAAATAAATAAGAGTGACATATCACTATGTTTGCAACTTAATTTTCAATGATTCAACCTGCCCTAGCCAGTTTCGCTCAGTGCATACATAGATTGTCAAACTGCAGACTGAAGGACCCTGGTTCGATTCCAGTCAAGGGCATGTACCTCGGTTGCAGGCTTGGTCCCCAGCCCTTGTTTAGGCCCATGTGGGAGGCCCATTTGTCTCTCTCACAATGTTTCTCTCCCTCTCCCTTCCATTCTCTCTAAAAATCAATGGAAAAAAACATCCTCGGGTGAGGATTAACAAAATAAACAAGCAAGCAAGCAAGCAAATAAATAAATAAATAAATAAATAATT
This sequence comes from Eptesicus fuscus, assembly GCF_027574615.1. Lineage (NCBI taxonomy): Eukaryota > Metazoa > Chordata > Mammalia > Chiroptera > Vespertilionidae > Eptesicus > Eptesicus fuscus. The sequence goes on along the minus strand of NC_072475.1, from coordinate 84,557,896 downwards.
CAACGAAAAAAATAAGTATTCATCTATACCAGTGGTCGGCAAACTCATTAGTCAACAGAGCCAAATATCAAGAGTACAACGATTGAAATTTCTTTTGAGAGCCAAATTTTTTAAACTTAAACTTCTTCTAACGCCACTTCTTCAAAATAGACTTGCCCAGGCCATGGTATTTTGTGGAAGAGCCACACTCAAGGGGCCAAAGAGCCACATGTGGCTCGTGAGCCACAGTTTGCCGACCACCGATCTATACTGTATCTAGAGCTCCATTATAAAGAAGAGAGTGGGATAAAGTTAATGTGGCCAATATTAACAACTGATGTGACAAGAAAAGGCAATACATGTGGGCATTTATTTTAACATTTTCACCTTTTCTGCAGGTTTTAAGAAACTTTAAATTAAAGGTTGGGATCAAAATTAAACCAAACAAAGAACAGAAAATAAAAGACAAAGGATTATATCTAATGTTTGAATATGTCTTTAGCTGTAAATTATATTGAGTCCCTTGGTTGATTTTAACATCTAGAGAAAAATAAAATACTAGAGGCCCGGAGCACGAAATTCATGCACTGAGGCGGGTGTGTCCCTCAGCCCAGCCTGCCCCTCTCACTGTCCAGGAGCACTCAGGGGATGTCCCTGGAGAGCGGGTCTAAACCGCAGTCTGGCCTCCTTCTGCGGGAGGTGACCAGGCTGATCAGGGGAAGGTGCCACCCCCATCACCCTGCTGCTGCTGCCACTGCCAGCTGCCAAAGCCTCCAAGGTGTTTTCATCAACACAGACTCCAGTCCCTTCACCACGAAAAAATGTCTGTGTCCACACCGGGCCTGCTCAAGCTGTGCTACAGTGGCTCGGGCACGCCCCCCTATCAGTCTGCCCGCACACCAGCTTCTGCCTGTGTGTGTCTCCGTCGGGAGCAGCCTCCGCCTCTGAGGCAGTGTGATGTTACTGCTGGGCAGGCCTGCGTGTGCCTCTGCTGGGGGTGGAAGTCCCCACCACGACCCCTGCCAACCAGCTTCTGTACTCACGCAGCCTGTTGACCAGTCGTGACTGGGACACCGTTAGGACCAATGAACATATTACCTCTTTATATATATACTAGTGGCCCAGTGCATGATTGAATCATGCACGTGTAGGGTCCCCTACACGCTTTTGCTTTTGATCACGGGGAGCTGGGTGCCTGTCCGCTAGTGCACCAGGCCTTTCAGAAGCCTCCGGAGCAGCAGAGGCTTCTGAAAGGCCTGGTGCCTGAGCGGACAGGCACCCAGCTCCCACGCTTTTGCTTTCGATGGGGGGGGGGGGGGGGGGGGGGGGCGCTGGAGCTGGGTGCCTGTCCACTGGTGCACCAGGCCTTTCAGAAGCCTCCCGCATGGCAGAGGCTTCTGAAAGGCCTGGTGTCTGAGTGGAAAGGCACCCAGCTCCCACGCTTTTGCTGGTCCGTGGCCGCTGAGGGGGGCTACCCTGCCGTTGAGAGGTGCAGGGGGCAGGAGTCCCGCCCCCTGCGCCTCTCAACGGCCACTGAGGGGGGCTGCCGAGGACACCTGGCTACCCTGCCGTTGAGAGGCGCAGCTGGGTGTCCTCGCAGGCCCCCTCAGCGGCCACAGATCTGGCCTCGATCTGGCCGTTGAGAGGCGCAGGGGGCGGGAGTCCCACCCCCTGCACCTCTCAACAGCAGCGTAGCCCCCCTCAGTGGCAGCGGATCCGTGCCTCTCAATGGCTGGATAGGCCACCCCGAGTCCCGCCCCCCAGCCTCCCGCCGCCCAATCGTGGGCATAGCGGAGTGACGGTAATTTACATGTTACTCTATTATTATATAGGATAGATAGGTCATTATTTATCTTTTATGAATATGTGCTATAAAGTTTATTTAATTAATTTAAAATATGTATAAGTTTCCAAAGGAATGTAAGTACATGAACATCTATACCCAATTGATTGTAATATTTCATTTAGAGTTAATTATCCTATATAATAAAGAGGTAATATGCAAATTAACCCTCACGCCCTCACAAGATGGCTGCCTATGACCAGGCCGGCGGGGGGGGTTAGTGAGGGACGACCAAACGACTGACCAGCAGGCTGTGTGGAGCGACCAGGTTGGAAGGGGGGGGGGAAGTTGGGGGTTACTAGGCCAGCGGAGGGGGCAGTTGGGGGCAACCCGGCTGGCAGGGTGGGCAGTTAGGGGCAATCAGGCTGGCATGCAGAGGCAGTGAGGGGCAACCAGGCCAGCGGGGGTGGCAGTTAGGGGCAATCAGGCTGGCATGCAGAGGCAGTGAGGGGCAATCAGGCTGGCATGGGGTGGGGGGGCAGTTAGGGGTGACCAAGAAGACAGGCAGGTGAGTGATTAGGAGCCAGTGGTCCAGCATTGTGAGAGGGTTGTCTGACTCCCAGAGATCGGGCCTAAACCAGCAGTCAGACATCCCCCGAGGGGTCCCAGATTGGAGAGGGTGCAGGCTGGCCTGAGTGGACCCCCCCCTCCATGCATGAATTTTGTGCACCAGGCCTCTAGTAAGTAAATAAGTAGTTTAATAATTAGGAAGAAAAGAATGCTATTTACTTGGCAGAGAATCATCTTTAATTTCTATGAGTTTGCCTGAATAAAGAAATATGTGGTCAAAACCGGTTTAGCTCAGTGGATAGAGCGTCGGTCTGTGGACTGAAGGGTCCCAGGTTCGATTCCAGTCAAGGGCATGTACATTGGTTGTGGGCACATCCCTGGTGGGGGGTGTGCAGAAGGCAGCTGGTCGATGTTTCTCTCTTATCGATGTTTCTAGCTCTCTATCCCTCTCCCTTCCTCTCTGTAAAAAATAAATAAAATATATTTAAAAAAAAAGAAATATGTGTTATATAACTTGGTTTCATAAAAACATTTGTCTATTTTTCTTTTCAATATTATCTATCATTACTTATTCAGTTTGAATAAATGTTAAAGTTTATTTTTGGAAAAATTATTTGTGTATAATCCTTTAAAAATTGATAAAATTATATAATTCTAATAATTTACCATAATCTAGAATACAATTTGCATGATTAAAGGTAGATTAAATTACTATAGGGATTCATTCCTAAGTCAAAACAAAGATTGCACAATTAAATTTGGCTTTTTTAGATGTGCTTCCTTGATGCATAGTAATCCATACAGGTTGAACATAATATAACCAAATTTTCATTGTGAAATGAAAATAAAAGTATTTCATTACAATGCAATAAAAATTTAAATAGAAAATTGAATATGCCTAAATTGAATATAGACTAGTTTATTGGTCAATCAATGATAAACTGCTATTGATATGTGTTTTATAAATTTAATTTTAGAAAGGCCTGTTTTTCTTTCTTATCATTTAATGCTAAGATTGAATTATCTCTTTAACAAAGATAGTCTTCTCTAAATTCTTACTGTTCATTAAACGAATTTGACACATTATATTTTTGGAGACTTTATAATATACGTGATAAATTTTCATGAGGAATTTGTGGATTACTATGTAGATTGAATATATCAATTAAAAGATAAATTTCACTAACTTAAATATATAAATTTGGTAATCTGAGGATTTGAAAATTTTTCTTAAAGTGATTACAATTTTATGTAATTTAAATATCTTATGTTTTGAGATTTTGAAACATTTATATAGAAAATAGAATTTCAAAAATTTAGTGTAATACTTTTTATCATATTTCATGAATAAGCACACATTAAATAATTCGTTATTATTGCAGGAGAAAATTAGTATAATAGACAACATTTTCAGGTAAACCTATTTTTATGCAAATTCCTGCAATAAATAAATTTTTATGTAAATTCCTGCAGTAAAATAAATTGGATTTGATTGTTCCAGAATTAGCTAATGTCTATAAATCATCCTTTAAAGAAAGTTCAAATCTATCTTCTACTTCAATCCAACCTTCTCTGTACAACCTTAGAACTCACCCCACCTTCAATAAGGAAGTGGACTCTAAAATTAGAACTGTACCATATTATCAATAGTAGAGCTTTGAGTGTTGTGGGTGTTGACAATTAGCTTATACATTGGTTAGGCAAATTCTTCATTTGGAATTTTTAGAAATTACCTTTTAAAGTTGTGTTCTCTTTACTTTTATCTGTCTTCTTTGGATAAAGTAAATTAGGCAAGTCCAATGCTGTCTGCAAAATGAGACTCCCCTCCGCAACTTAGAATCTAATGCATATTAATTCAAAATCTCTGCGGCAGGAAAGACAGTGTTGAGATTCCTGAATGTACATTTTTATGTAGGTTTATAAGAGTTTCTTTTATACTTTAAATTTGAAAACCAATGTTTTAGAATGTCCAGGAATGTAGGGAAGAAAGAAACTTCTCCATTATGACTTATTAAATTATACCAATGAATCCTTTTCAGATCATCCAACCCAACATAGCAAGGAAAGAGGCCTAACATCATTTTCAATTTGGAGCTGAATAGAGCTCAAATATAGTGTGTGTGTGTGTGTGTGTGTGTGTGTGTGTTGTGTGTGTGTGTGTGTGTGTTTTGAGAAGATGAATATAATGGGGTAGGAATAGTAAGCCAGGGAGTCAGAAAATAGAATTTATACATATTTTCTCTTAGAAATTATGTCTATAGTTAGCCAAGTTTATGTTTTGAGAACTTTAATCTAAACACATGTAACAAACATAAAGAAATGACCAAAGGTACCAAAGTATATACAGTCTGTCTTTTCCTTCTCCATTATGTTTATGACAAAACTGATATAATTGAGATACAGGGTTCATACGTAGATATAATACTTTATATTTATATTTTATATTTAAAATATCTTATCTAAATATACATACACTGTATATATATGTATATCACAAAGCTACTCTGTTTAAACAATAATCAAAATGAGGTCTTAGACATTATTAGTATTATTTTTATACTCCAAATTAGAAAAGAGGAGGAGAACTGGAGATAATTATCATTTAGTACTTGAGTATGTGCATCAGGTGTGTGTGTGCATGTGCATATTTATTTTCCTTGTTGTTGATGATAATAGTATGTACCTTGGTTGTGGGCACATCCCTAGTAGGGGATGTGCAGGAGGCAGCTGATCGATGTTTCTCTCTCATTGATGTTTCTAACTCTCTATCCTTCTCCCTCCCTCTCTGTAAAAAAAAATCAATAAAATAAATATTTAATATATATATATATATATATATATATATATATATATATATATATATATATATATATATATATTTGATGATAATATAATATACAGTAGGTCCTCGAGTTACGTTGGAGATTCGTTCCTATGGCTCGACGTAACACGATTTTCGCCATAAGTAGGAACCCACCTACATAAGCACCTACGTCACTCACATGGAGCACATACACAGCAGTAATGAAGTGAAACAGTAAAAAAAATTTAAAAGAAAGATAATTCCTGACCTTTACTTGTGGTAAATAAATAAAAAAAACATAAAGCACATATGTACATACGTCAAAATGACAGAACTTTTTTTTATATATATAAATAAATGGGAGATGGCGACGTAACCACGAAACGACGTAACCCGAGGACTGTCTGTAGTTCCTTCTGTGTGACGTGAACCACAATTCTGATGACTCTTCTGCTTTAAATGTCCTTGGCATATGTGAGAGAAAAGGTTTCATAAAATATGTGTCAATCATAAGACATAGTTCCTGGGAAAGCTAACAGAGATTTTACTAAGTTGACTGATACATAAGTTGCCACTTCCTCCATTTCCTACTTTATGTGGCACAGAACTGATGTTGTGAGCAGCAATAACATCTTGGAACCATGAGTGCAAGACCAAGAGAATAAAAGGACATTGGATTGTCAATTTAAACTATGTAATAATTATGAACAATTTTATTGGTAAGAATACTTACAAATAAAATCATAAAAGTTCCAGAGAAAATTGAACAAGATATTATAAAAGGAAAAACATGGAAAGAAAATTGTTGGGAAAAATAGATGATCAATCTTAATACTACTGGGGGGAAATAAAAATAAAGCAAAAAAACTTATCATGTAGTACAAAATAGGTAAGGATGAAAGACAATAAAAAGTTTGTCATATTTTTAGTGCAACATTCTTATGCAAAATATTTTGACATACTTATAGGGATAAATACACAAATACCCTAATGCTGCATAATTTTATTTGTATGTGTCTTCTCTAAAGACATTGTTACACAATACCCAAAGATACAGGCATAAATATATTTTCACTGCACTGCAAATAATGATAAAAAATTGGAGGGAAACCCCAAGAAACACTAGTAACTAACATTTGTGAGGTAAATAGAGTTATTCAAATAAAGCAATACTTTACAAAATTAGAATGTATTTACTAGATTTACATATGTCAACATGAAAATAAATGCAAAAACACAATGTTGAGTTAAAAATAAATTACAAAATATGCCCATTAGAATATAATTTTGGTTTAAACACACACGTACATTACTTTTAAAAATTTACTCTATGTGTAATGCTCCATAAGAATGAAACTGTAAACATATATGTGCCTATACAAGCACACACACATATGTTTATATATATATATAGTAAAAAATTAAAAATAAAAACATTCCTGGGAATATTTCTCAAGCTCAGAATCTCAAGATAGTGTTTGTATCTCAAGAGGAAAGGAAATGGGTTATTGGGAGAAACTTTAGATTTTTACTATATATTATCTATTTGTTGTTCCACTTATTTATACATTCATTGGTTGACTCCTACATGTGCCCAGACTGGATATTGAGCCCACAACCCTGGCCTATCAGGACAATACTCCAACAAACTACCTGGCCAGGGCTCAATATATATTTATTTTTTTAAATAGAGCAATTTAAAATATTTCCAATTAATAACAGCTGTAGATGTATAAAATTTATCTTATGTTCAGTTCTATGGTTGTAAATATTAAATATTTTACATTTCAAAAAAAGAAATTTCCAGAATAGAGATAAACAAAAATAAAATCTACCTGATACGAAGCCACTTACATTTTCTGATTATCAAGCAAGCTGATGTGAGCAGTTTTATATTTTCATTTTAAAATGACCTTGAGTGATTATTTTCATATAATATGGCTGAATGTCCATCGAGAGATTGTCCCTAAAGAAGCAATATTCCCAATTCAGAATACCAATGAATGATGCTTTGACAGAAAAATTCTCAATGATGGCAGTTAAATCTCTGGAAATTATGATATCAGCTAATGCTGTCTTGGAGTATAACACTCAGACAACTGTCAAATTGGTTCCAGGCCTTATGGGATCTTAATGTTCATTAGAGGGAGGGTTATATATTAATTCATGCCCAGTCATTCATTTCAGGACCCTGAATTAGGCTGAGAAAAAAACTCTTATTAAGGATATCATGATTTTCAAGGTCATTTTGCCAGATGACTGGATGCAAAAATGGCTTAAAGCCTTGCAAGATATGAATTCATCTTTAAAACTCAGATCCTCTCTGAGAAAATCATGTTAAACTTTTAGAAACTTTTAGAAAGTAAAGAAATTTTAATTTGCTTTATTATCTGTTACTGTTCCAGGAAACAATTGGAAAATCATGGAATCTCTGCTCTAAAATGCCTTCAATATACCAATCAGGGCACGTGTATGTATGTGTTAGGATTAAAAATTAATGCTTTCCTTTTCTTTTTTTTTTTTTCTATCTGGTTTTATTTATTTATTTTTAATTTTATTGTTTAAGGTATTACACATAGTAGTACATATGTCTCTCTCTTTTTTTTCCCCCCTCTGACCTCCCCCAGGCCTCCCCTACCCCCCAGCATTTGCACTCGTCCCCCTGCCCCCAGTGTCTTGAGTCTGTTGGTTGTGCTTATATGCATGCATACAAGTCCTTCGGTTGATCTCTCACTCACCCCCCCGCCCCCCCGCAACCCTTCCCTACCTTCCCGCTGTAGTTTGACAAACTGTTGAAGAAAATAGACAGAGGGAAAGAAGCATCAAACAGAATGCTTTCCTTTTCATTGTATTGCTGTCATTGGCAGGTTATGACAACCCTAACTTATCTGAGTTGTCATGCATATTACACAAAATTTCTAAACAATCTCTTTGAGATAAAGAAAGGAAATTTCAGTCTCAGGATTTCTACATCCCACTACTTTCTATTTTAACTCCTTGTTTGTTTTTGTCATACCAATTATCAGAGTAGCCCAGCCTGCACCCTCTCCAATCTGGGAACCCTCAAGGGATGTCTGATTGCCTGTTTAGGCCTGATCCTGGATTGTGAGAGGGATGTCTGATTGCCCGTTTAGGCCCGATCCCGGTATTGGGCCTAAACGGGCAGTCAGACATCCCTCTCACAATCCAGGACTGCTGGCTCTCAACTGCTCGCCTGCATGCCTTCCTGATTGCCCCTAACCGCTTCTGCCTGCCAGCCTGATCAACCCCTAACCACTGCCCTGCCAGCCTGATTGATGCCTAACTGCTCCCCTGCCAGTCTGTTTGCCCCTAACTGCCCTCCCCTGCAGGCCTGGTCACTCCTGCCCTCCCCTGCAGGCTTGGTCCCCCACAACTGCTCTCGCTGCAGGCCTGGGTCCCCCGCAACTGCCCTTTACTGCAGGCCCGGTCACCCCCAACCTCCCTCCTCTGCCAGCCTGGTCACCCATAACTGCCCTCCTCTGTGGGCTTGATTGCCCCCAACTGCCCTCCCTTACAGGCCTGGTCTGTCCCAACTACCCTCCCCTGCTGGCCATCTTGTGGTGACCATCTTTTGTCCACATGGGGGCAGCCATCTTTGACCACGTGGGGGCAGCCATCTTGTGTGTTGGAGTGATGGTCAATTTGCATATTACTCTTTTATTAGATAGGATAGAGGCCTGGTACACAAGTGGGGGCCAGCTGGTTTGCCCTGAAGGGTGTCCCGGATCAGGGTGGGGGTTCCCTTGGGGTGTGGGGCAGCCTGGGGGAGGGGCCTGTGGTGGTTTGCAGGTCAGCCACGCCCCCCTGGCGACCCAAGTGGAGGCTCTGGTATCTAGGATTTATTTATCTTCTATAATTGAAACTTTGTAGCCTTGAGCGGAGCCAAGCCTCCTGCTTGCTCCATGGCTGCAGCCATTTTTGTTGGGATGTATTTATCTTCTATAATTGAAACTTTGTAGCCAGGGTGTGCAGAAAGCTTGGCTTCCTCCATCGCCAGGGGCAACTCAAGCCTCCTGCTCTCTCCAGTTCCATGGCTGCCACCATTTTTTTGGGATTTATTTATCTTCTGTAATTGAAACTTTGTAGCCTTGAGTGGAGGCGGAAAGCTTGGCTTCCTCAATTACCAGGGAAACCCAAGCCTCCTGCTCGCTCCATGGCTGCAGCCATCTTTGTTGGGTTAATTTGCAAACTCGCTCCTGATTGACTGGTGGGTGTGGCTTGTGGGTGTAGCAGAGGCATGGTCAATTTGCATATTATTATTTTATTAGATAGGATTTTATTTTCACTCACCTCTAGAAAGAATTCACTCTTCAGGGGCTGTGTATCTTGCTTCACATTTGTATCCCTAATCCTTAGCATGGTATCAAGCAATAGTAGTTTGTGAAATATCTAATGACTGAATGAATCAATGAGTGAATGAAGCAGGATAGAGATTGTTACTGTAATTAATGTTCATGTGGCTATTCCAGGGGAATATATGAGACAACTTGTCAGAGTCTAAGAGTAGAAAAAAAGCAAAACACCAAAATTTGGAAAATAACACTGATGGTAAGCAGAGTGAGAATACAAATGTGTGTCAACTGTTGTCAGTTGTCTTCATTTACAGGAGATAATACTAGTAAAACTATAATCCTTTATAATAAAAGCATAGTTTTCAAATTGTCCCCTCGACTGGGAGTTGTTCTGGAGTTCGACCAGGGGGCAGGATTGTCTGGGGGAAGGGAGGGAGTACCTGACCAGCAGCCAGAAGCCACTAGGGACCCTACCAGTGCAGGCATTTCATGTACTGGGCCTCTAGTTTTTGTAATAAGAATAGAGCAGAGAAACCAACTATTGTGAAGCTTGAATGTTGAAAATAATAGAAGTGGAATGACTGACTCAAATGGAAGTTCCATTTTTAATTTTTTGAGAAAACTCCATACTGTTTTCTACAGTGGCTGCACCAGTCTGCATTCCCACCCGCAGTGCAGGGTTGTTGTTGTTTTTTCTCCACATCCTCTACAGCACTTGTAATTTGTTGATTTGGCATGTACCCTTGACTGGAATCAAACCCAGGACACTTCAGTCCACAGGCTGAAGCTCTATCCACTGAGCCGAACCAGCTAGGGCATGCCTGTAGTTTTTATTTGCATAATAGTAATAGCCTGTGAACTGTTGATTTTCATCTTGTGCCAGAGTTTAAGCCTGTCAAATATTCTATTACACTAGAGGGCCAGTGCATTAAATTTGTGCACTGGAGGAGTGTCCCTCAGCCCAGCTTGCATCCTCTCCAAACTGGGACCCCTTGGGGGATGTCCAACTGCTGGTTTTTCGGCCTGCGGGATCGGACTGAAACCAGCAGTTGGACATCCATTTCATAATCTGGGACTGCTGGCTCCTAACCACTCCCTGCCTGCCTGCCTGCCCCTAACTGCTTCTGCCTGCTAGCCTGATTGCCCCCTAACTGCTCCCCAGCTGGCCCAATTGTCCCCAACTGCCCTCCCCTGCAAGCCTGATTGCCCCCAACTGCCCTCCCTGCTGGCCCCGTCCCCCCTAACTTCCCTCCATTGCCAGCCTGGTCGCCCCTAACTGCCCTCCCCTGCCAGCCCAATTGCACCTAACTGCACTCCCCTGCAAGCCTGATCACCCCTAACTGCCCTCCCCTGCAGGCCTGGTCCCCCCAACTGCCTTCCCCTGCCGGTCTGGTTGCCCCTAACTGCCCTCCCCTGCTGGCCCAATCATCCCTAACTGCCCTCCCCTGTAGGCCTGGGCCACCAACTGCCCTCCCTTGCAGACCTGGTCCCCTCCAACTGCCCTCCCCTGCAGGCCTGTTCATCCCAACTGCCCTCCCCTGCTGGCCTGATCTCCCACAACTGCCCTCCCCTGACGGCCATCTTGTGGCTGCCATCTTGTGATGACGTGGGGGCAGCCATCTTTTGATGGCCATCTTGTGATGACACAAGGGCACAAGGGCCACCTAGGCTTTTATTAGTATAGATGGAGAGGCTCTGTTTAGTTCATTAGGGTATATGGTTTTATTAGATGTTAAAGGGGAATTAGAAATATAATTTTTTAAAGAACCAATGGCAGATATTAATGAAATAATTTTCATATTAAACTGTCAGTTATATGTAGATATTCATTTGCTTTGTAAGTAAAACATACCAGTTATCCTTTTCTTTTCGTTTTCATGCAGGTGTTTTCACATCTTGAACCCATGTGTTTATTGGAGATGCCCATCTGCCTATCATTCTGTGTTGCTTTTTCTGGCCATGGAGATCTAAGTCACACTCAAACACTTCTCATTTCACAGAACTTCTATCACAATATTTACATGTTGTACAGTAAATTATCTATTTTGAAGTCAGTTTCTCTATGTAGCCTATATCATATCTTCATATTCTGGAAAAGTAAGTCATCAATAAATGCATGTTAATGAATAATAACATTAAGCCTTTCTAGCTAATATGATTTTAGATTTAAGAAAGATCCCTCACATTTAAGCAGATCATATCACACTTCAAATTTTTTCATTCATCCATTTAAATTAAGACTTTTATAACTTTTTGTTTTGATTTCCATCATGAAATGTATATTTTATGAGAGTTTTCAGCTTTCTCAGCCATTGTGTGAGCCAAGAAGTTTGCATTACAGTGTCAGCAGTAGTGGGGAATCAGTTTTATACTAAATCATGCAAAGGCTTTAGCTCACATTCTATTTCACAGTAATGGAAAAAGTCAACAAAATTAAAGATCTCATGTTATGTTTACCTACTCTTAATAATATTAAAAACTACTGGTTAATGGGAAATGTTGGAAGTTAAATATGTAAGAATGTTTTCTAAATAGCTTAATTTTCACTCTGTAAGTACTTCATTTACAAAGTACATTTGAGGTTCTCCCTTAGAATTGTCATCTAATATTTTTTGTCCACTATTGTAGTTTTTGGCTTATATATGAAAACTTTAAAAATGCAAATGTAAAAGGCAAAGGACTTGTATGCATGCATATAAGCCTAACCAGTGGTCACAGACAACAGGGGGGTGGGGGCATGCGTGGGGAGGGGTTTGGGATGGGAATGGGGGGATGAGGACAAATATGTGATACCTTAATAAGTAAAGAAATTTTTAAAAATAAAAATAAATAAATAAAAGTGCAAATGTAGATTTATTGATTTTTTTTTTTTGCTAACTTCTTTTTTTGTAATTTAGAGGAAATTATATACTGCTTAGTAATAATCATTCCTATACTAAATTATGGCAAACTGAACTTGGTGAAGGTGATTGTATGAGAATGAAGGTGACCAAGAAGAGAAACCAGAGATTAGTCTTAGCTTACCCAGTTATGCCTGTATAACCAATGCTGAGCACCAGAAAGTAATCTAGACAGAAAACCCACAGAGAGTTGATATCAAAATTAGCAACTAACCAGAACCACGATGCTCCAAAATGTATGGACTTAATTATCATTCCTATAATACCCCAGGCTGTTTATTACCTCTTCTATACTTTCCTTTCTATCTGTATCCCTTACCCTTTTTAATATATTAGGATAACCATTATTTCTCATTAATTAATGTATTTTCTTTAATGTGACATTTCCTAAATCTTCCGATGTTACATGTTTCTAAAACCTTTAACACTTTCACTTTTTAAAAAATATTGTAATACGTTGGGTATTTTTTATATATCAAAAAGCAAGGATGAAATCTATTGTTTGTAACTATATCCCGAGTGCCCAAAACAATTTCTACTTCATGGTGCTTAAATGGGTGAATGAGTGCCTTTCCCACCATACTGTAGGACCCAGAGGGTTCAGAGAACATGTCAAATATAGCATAACCAAATGTTTCATTATGTGGCCAAGTGAGATAATGGGGATAAATTGCATGTAATATTGGAAGACCAAGTAAATTTCATTCATCATTAAAATCAGATATAAAAAAAACTACACTGTAGATTAGGAAGAAGGGAAAATCAAAACACAATGAGAAAACAGAGTTGATTCAGTGTAGATAAAGTAACCCATTACAACTTGTACCTTGTTTTCTGCATTTTAATTGTATAACTATGATGTTTGTTGTATGTGTGCATACATTCTTGGTGGCGGAACACACATTGTATGCACTGATAAACATGACTTAAAAGTACTCAGAATCTGTTTTTTTTTAATATTTTTGAATAGTTAACTCTTTGGAAAATACAAAATGAATTTATTTCCAAGGGGTCAATAATTTAGCCCCTTGACAATAAAATATTACATGTTCTGCACACTTATTTAGGCACATAAGCATATGTGTGATTAATATGACTAAATTCCAAAGTAGTTTAGGTCCATTAATTTCACAGTGTGAACTTTAATAAAATATAAGCCATACCAGATACAATGCAATTTGAGCAATTAAGATAACAAGTTGTATGCATGCATATACTAGTATGTTCTTGGATTAAGAACACATACTCAAAATAGTGGTCCATGACTCAAAATTTAATTTTAAAGTAACTGTAGCTGTAATAATATACTTTTTTATTAGAAAATGATTTAGCCTAATATTATAAAATCAAAACATTATAGAATCACATCCCTGGTCAGGTAGCTCAGTTGGTATAGACCATAGTCCCCATACACCAAAGTTGTGGGTTTGATCCCAGGTCAGGGCACATATAAGAATCAACCAATGAATGCATAAATAAGTGGAACAACAAATCGATTTCTCTCTCTCTCTCTCTCTCTCTCTCTCTCTCTCTCTCTCTCTCTCTTTTTCTCCCCCTCTCTTTGTCTCTTGCTCTCTCCCACTTCCTTTCTATAAAGTGAATATAAAAATTAAAAAAAAAAATTATAAAATCATAACCTGAACAATAATATTATAATTAAGAAAAATGTACAATTTTAAAGTACAAAGATAAACTTGGTCTTATAATATTCACTAAATGATATGAGAATTAATGGTTTTGCTTTTGGGTTTTTCCCTATGTGGCCTTGTAAAATGAGAAAAATAATTTTTAGATATACAGTGACATATGCAAATATATACTCTCTATTGTTTGCTTGTGAGAAACAGATGGTGGTTCAGTTTAATTCTGTGATAGAATCAATCCTGAAGGGTAGACATAGATAGTTTAACAGATGGATAAAGAAAGAAATACTCCAGGTACAGAGAATAAAATAGAAAAGTAAGTGGAAAGATGCCCAGAAAACATAAATGAGATAAAAAACACCAAGAAGATACATAGACTATAATGCTCAATTGATGAGAATTTAAAGTGGATATGAGACAATAGACTCAGGTTTTAAAATGTGATAAAAATATATTGAACCTTATGAAATAAGAAACAATATAGTGAGTAAATGGGCCAGAAGAGATCATCTTAGCTAAAAAAAAAAAATAGGAAGTAGGGGCAAAATATCACTGCCAGTAGCTTTTATCTATGCTATAAAATCAAACTAACCATTTTGTTTTCTCATTCTAAAACCTGAGAAAGTGTCTAAAACAAAAATATATTTAATCAATAATGGTTATTAAGTAATAAATGTCAGCCTATGTATCTTTCATGCAAAGTTGTCCAGCTATATTTGTATAATTTCCTAATAAAAGAGGACAAATTTGGAAAATAAAAATAAATGGATATGTGGCTTTTCAAACTAAACAGAGAGGATATACAACATTTAAAAACTGAATCTCAAATACTTTTTACTATGACCTCCTTTTTGTTAAAAATAACTAAGAACTAAAAACTAAGCAGTTTTAAACAACAACAAAAAAAGGTATACATTGAAGTTTCAGATTTCAGGTTTTTGAAATACACATATGCTTTTTTTTAAGTTTTTTTCTTAATTTCAGAGAGGAAGGCATAGGGAAAGAGACATATAAAAACATCAATGATGAGAAAGAATCATTGATTGGCCACCTCCTGCATGACCCCCACTGGGATCAAGTCTGCAACCCAGGCATGTGCACTGACTGGGAATTGAACTGTGACCTCCTGATTCATAGGTCTACGCTAAACCACTGAACCACACCAGCCAGGCACATATGCTTTTTTTTAAAAGCACAACCTAATCATTTACTACCCCAGACACTGTACTGAAAATCCTATATAATAAAGAGGGATTATGCTAATTGATTGTCATGCCTTCACAAAGATGATGGTGCCCACAGCCAATAAGGAGGTAATATGCTAATTGACTTCCACGCCCTCAAAGATGGCGACACCCATAGCCATAAGACGATGGCGCCCAGTCCCCTCAGCCCCACCGGGGTGGCAGGTGCGCAGGTTGGCCGGGCCCACCCCAGGCAGGTCCAGCCACTCCGTGCTCCTGCCTCCTGAGTCCCCCAGTCCCCTCAGCCCCCCAGCTGCCCAGGGCCAGCCCGAGGCACAGGCAAGCCTCGGATGTCGGCTGCCCAGTCACCCAAGGCCACCCAAGGCTCAGGTACCCAGGGCTGGCTGAGGCATGCACTGCCAGCAGTGGCAGCAACAGAGGTGTGATGGGGGCGTCGCCTTCCCCTGAATGCCGGGACACCTCCCGCCCCTGAGGGCTCCTGGACTGTGAGAGGGGGCAGTCCAGGTTGAGGGACCCCCCTCCAGTGAATGAATTCTCATGCACCAGGCCTCTAGTAAATAATAATAATATTAAACTGTCTACTTATGTAAGAATAAGAAGTTCACAGAATTGGTATAGGTTTATATGTGCTCTACCAATTGTGGTGTAAACTTAATTTTCCAAACTAGTTATTTTATGCCTTTTAAAATAAAACTATAATTTACATACAATACACAGAAATGTTTAGTTTTGAATTTAGACAATTATATACACCTGTATAAGCACCACCAACAATTATATATAGAAAAATTTTGACCACCCCAAATATTCAAACAAACTCCTCTTCAGTCAATTCCATCTCTCCCACAGTCAATTGCTATCTGATTGCTATCATTACTTATTAGTTTTGCCTGCTAAGTGAATAAATTGTCAGTATTTATGTGTGTGTTTCCTTTTGTTCAAAATACTGTTTCTTTAATTTTATATATGGTGTTGAATTTATCAAAAACTTGTTTTATACTTAAATAATATCCCCTATCATGGATATACCATATGTGTTTATTCTTTCCCTCATGAATATTTGGGTTGTTTCTGGTTATATGTTCTCATGAAGACATATGCATGAGTATTTTTGCTTTCTGTTTTGAATTTACCTGGCCAATACCTAGAAGAGTAATTGCAGGGTCAAAAGCCAAGATGTATATTTAACATCTTATTTAATAAAGAGGGAATATGTAAATTGACTGTCACACTGTAACGGTCAAGATTTCTGTGCCCACAGCAGAGGCAGAGATTCCGTAAATCAATATGGCTGTGCCCACAGCGGACGCAGGGATTCCATAACACAAGATGGCTGTGCCCACAGTGGAGGCCGAGTTCCCATAACTAGCCTTAACTAGCAATTAGCAGGGACCTGAGGCTGTGTGGCACTGAGCCAGGGCACCTCAGGCCACGCCCCCCCGCCCAGCAGGGTTTGACGGAGGACCTCAGACTGCACCCCCCACCCCAGTGCCAGGCTGGGGGACCTCAGGCTGCACCCCATGCCCCAGTGACAGGCCGGGGTACCTCAGGCCATGCCCCCCAGCCCCAGCACTGGGCCAGGGGACCTGAATCTGGGCCTCTGCCTGGCGGGGCTTGACAGGGGACCTCAGGCCATGCCTCCCGCCCAGCAGAGATTGATGGGGGACCTCAGGCTGTGTCCCCCACACCTGTGCCAGGCCAGAGGACCTAAGGCCATGCCCCACACCCCAGCGTCAGGCCGGGGGACCTGAGGCTGCACCCTCCACCATGTGGGGCTTAACAGGGGACCTCAGGCCATGCCCCCACCCATGGGGTTTGACAGAGGACCTCAAGGCATGACCTGCACCCCAACCCGGGCCGGGAGACCTGAGGCTGTGCCCCCTGCCCCGGCGCCGGGCAGGGGGACCTGAGGCTGTGCCCCCCGCCTGGTGGGGATTGATGGGGGACCTCAGGCCATGCCCCCTGCCCTGGGTCAGGGGACCTCAAGATGCACTCCCTGGCCCAGGCCGGGGGACCTCAGGCCATGCCCCCTGCCCTGGCGCCGGGCCGGGAGACCTGAGGGTGCACTGAGGGACCTGCGACTGAGCTCCCTGCCTGGCGGGGCTTGATAGGGGACCTGAGACTGTGCACTCCAGACTCTGATAGGAGGAACATTTTCATATACATTTTACTAATTTTCTTTCATCTCTGACACTTCTATTATAGAGAAAGGGCAAATAGTAATATTAAAATATTTCCTCTAATTAATCCCCTTTTAATGTGCACAAATTTTGTGCACCAGGCCACTAGTTAATTATAACAGGTTTCCACAATGTGGTCATGTAACTATTTCCCGCAATGTATAAGAATTCTAATTATGTCTATCCTTTCCAATATAATGCATTTTTTGTTTTAGTTATTCTGTTGTGTTTGAAATGTTCTTTTATTTAGGTTTTCTTAATGAATAATGATGTTTTATTAGATATTCTTGTATCTACTTTTGTGAGATATCTGTTCATACTTTTGCCTATTCTCATTATTTTTACTTTTTATTGTAGATTTATAGTTTTTAAAAAATAAATCTTTATTGTTGAAAGTATTACATATCTCCCTTTTCTGCCCATTGCCCTCTCCAACCCTTCTACACTGCCCCCCAAACCCTCACATCCTACCATATGTGCATGTACTATGCATATACGCACATGAGTTCATTGGTTGATCTCTTCCACCCCTCCACACTCCCCGGCATCCCCTCTGAGGTTTGACAGTCTGATTAATGTCTTCATGTCTCTGAGTCTGTTTTTGTTCATTAGTTTATGTTGTTCATTAGACTTCACATATGTGTGAGATCATGTGATATTTATCTTTCTCTGACTGGCTTATTTCACTTAGCATAATGCTCTCCAGTTCCATCCATGCTGTTACAAATAGTGAAGAGTTCTTTCTATTTTTATAGCTGCATAGTATTCCATTGTATCGATGTAGCACAGCTTTTTAATCCATTCGTCCGCTTATGGGCACTTAGGCTTTTTCTAAATCTTAGCTATTGTAAATTGTGCTGCTATGAACATAGGGGTGCATTTATCCTGATTGGTGTTTCTGGTTTCTTGAGATATAGTCCTAGAAGTGGGGTCACTGGGTCAAATGGGAGTTCCATTTTTAGTTTTTTGAGGAAATTCCATACTGTTTTCTGCAGAGGTTGCACCAGTCTGCATTCCCACCAGCAGTGTAAGAGGGTTCCTTTTTCTCCACATCCTTGCCAACATTTGTTGCTTGTTGATGTGTTGATGATAGCCATTCTGGCAGGTGTGAGGTGGTATCTCATTGTCTTTTTGATTTGCATCTCTCATATGATTAGTGATTTTGAGAAAATTTTCTTATGTCTCTTGGCCTTTTGTATGTCTATTTTAGAGGAGTGTTTATTTAGGTCCTTTGCCCATTTTTTAAATTGGGTTGTCTTCCTTTTGTTAAGTTGTATGAGTTCCCCGTAAATTTGGGAAGTTTACCACTTATCAGAAGTCACATTGGCAAATATGTTCTCCCATGCAGTGGGCTTTCTTGTTGTTTTGTTCATGGTTTATTTTGCTGTGCAGAGCTTTTTATTTTGATGTAGGCCCATTTGTTTATTTTGTCCTTAGTTTCCATTGTCTTAGGAGATGTATCCATAAACATATTGCTACGAGAGATGTCTGAGATTTTGCTGCCAAAGTCTTCTTCTAGGATTTTTATGGTTTCACTAGAGGCCCGGTGCACGAAATTCGTGCACGGAGGGGGGTTGTCCCTCAGCCCAGCCTGTACCCTCTCCAATATGGGACCCATCGAGGGATGTCCGACTGCCCGTTTAGGCCCAATCCCGGTGGGCAGTCAGATCCCTAAACGGGCAGTCAGACATCCCTCTCACAATCCAGGACTGCTGGCTCCCAACTGCTTGCCTGCCTGCCTTCCTGATTGCCCCTAACCGCTTCTGCCTGCCAGCCTGATCACCCCCTAACCACTCTCCTGCCAGCCTGTTTGCCCCCAACTTCCCTCCTCTGCTGGCCTGGTCACCCCTAACTGCCCTCTCCTGCAGGGTTGATCACCTCCAACTGCCCTCCCTTGAAGGCTTGGTCCCTCTCAACTGCCCTCCCTTGCAGGCCGGATGCCTCCCAACTGCCCTCTCCTGCTGGCCATCTTGTGGTGGCCATCTTGTGTTCACATGGGGGCAGGATCTTTGACCACATGGGGGCAGCTATATTGTGTATTGCAGTGATGATCAATCTGCATATTACTCTTTTATTAGATAGGATAGAGGCCTGGTACAGGGGTGGGAGCCATCTGGTTTGCCCTGAAGGGTGTCCCAGATCAGGTGGGGGTTCCCTTGGGGGGTGGGGCGGCCTGAGCGAGGGGCCTGTGGTGGTTTGCAGGCCGGCCACACCCCCTGGCAACCCAAGCAGAGGCCCTGGTATCTGGAATTTATTTTCCTTCTACAATTGAAACTTTGTAGCCTGGAGCAGAGCCAAGCCTGGGGCTCCCTCCGCGGCCGGCAGCCATTTCTGTTTGGGTTATAATTGAAACTTTGTAGCTTAAGTGGGTGGGCCCAGCCAGGGTGTGCAGAAAGCTTTGCTTCCCCTGTTGCCGGGAGCAACCCTGGCCTGCTCTCTCAAGCTCCATTCTGCCGCCATTTCTTTGAATTTGTTTTCCTTCTATAATTGAAACTTTGTAGCTTGAGTGGAGGCTTAGGCCTGGCCAGGGCAGGTGGAAAGCTTGGCTTCCTCTGTTACCTAGGAAACATTGCTCTCTGTGGCTGTAGCCATCTTGGTTTGGGTTAATTTGCATACTCACTCTGATTGGATGGTGGGTGTGGCTTGTGGCGTGGCTTGTGGGTGTGTCGGAGGTATGGTCAATTTGCATATTTGTCTATTATTAGATAGAATGCCTTACATTTAAGTATTTTATCCATTTTGAGTTCATTTTGTGTATGGTGTAAGTTGGTGGTCTAATTTCATTTTTTGCATGTATCTGACCAATTTTCCCAACACCATTTCTTGAAGAGACTCTCTTTGCACCATTGTATGCTCTTGCATCCTTTGTCAAATATTAATTGAGCATATCATCTGGGTTGATTTCTGGGATCTCTGTTCTGTTCCATTGGTCTATATGCCTGTTCTTGTGCCAGTACCATGCTGTTTTAAGTACCGTGGCTTTAATATAGCTTCATATCTGACATGTGATCCCTCCAACTTTGTTCTTCTTTCTCAAGATTACTGTGGTTTTTAGGTGTCTTTTTTGATTCCGTATAAAATTTTGGAGTATTTGTTCTAGGTCTGTGAAATAAACCATTGGTATTTTGATATGGATTGCATTGAGTCTATAGATTGCTTTGGGTAGTATGGCCATTTTAATGATGTTGATTCTACCATTTCATGAACACGTATATTCTTCCACATAAGTATGTCTTCCTCCATCTTTTTTTTTCAATGTTCCATAGATTTATAGTAGTTTTATATGAGTGTTTTTGTAGAAGTGTCTATAGGAGTACTTTTAATTTAGTGTAAATTCCTTAACAGATATTATGTATAACAAATATTTTATTTCAATCCATGATTTGTATAAAAAATATAATGTCTTTGAGTAGCAAAATGTTTCATTTCATTATGTAAAATTTATTTTTAAAGATTAATACTTACAAAAAATTCACCTAATATCATGAAGATATTTTCTTATGTTTTATGATAACATTTGAAATTCTGTCTCTATAATTAAGTTTAGCTATTTTAAATTATTTTATAATTTGAAAAAGATGTCTTATGAAAATAAATGATTGAAAAAAACTTCATTCAGATGTGAAATAGAACCAATGTAATGCATATATCTAATAAATAAAGAATGTTGAAGCAATATATCTTTTTATTCAAAAGGGTATTACTTTTTGTGATCAGTTTTCACATAATACAATCTGTTATATTTTACTTAGAATGCACATTTTTAATAATTATTAATTAAATTACTTAATTGTTTATGTAATATAAAATTTTAATAATGACTGAAGCTAATTAACATTCTCTATGCTCACTTACTTATTTGAGGGGGGGATATGAAAATAGCCTATAGAGCAGCTCTAATTGTATAAATATCTACACTTATAGCACCACATAGCAATCTATCTTTAGGCTACAGAACAACTAACCTCATGAAAATGCTTCACAATATGTTACTTCAGGCAAAAAGGAACATACCAATCCACGTAAAATAATGAGATAAGTAATAATCCTCAGATATCCAATTCAGGTAATGGTGGGGCAGTTTGTAATGGACTAGTTTTCAAGCAGCAATCATAAGCTTAAAAACAGAAGGGGTCAATGGGACATATGTAATACTTTTAACAATAAAGATTTAAAAAATAATAAATTTGTTTAAAAAGCAAAAAATAAATAAAACATATATTCACACAAAAATTTTAAAAGTCATGGTAGATGGTGGACACCAGGAAGAACTTAAAGGTGATTTAAACCTTGAAAAAGGAAACCACACCCATTGACTTAGATTTACTTTTAATTATTATTTTCTAACTAGAGGCCCAGTGCATGAAAATTTCATGCACTGGTGGGGAGGGTCCTTCAGCCCGGCCTGCCCCCTCTCACAGTCTGAGAGCCCTCAGGGGCAGGAGGCAACCCGGTGATCAGAGGAAGGCAACTCCCCATCACACCTCTGCTGTTGTCATCTGAGGCTTGGCTGTGTCTCGGGCCAGCCCTGGGCAGCTGGGGGGCTGAGGAGACTGTGGGACTCCAGAGGCAGGCTCATGGAGCAGTCGGGCTCACCTGGGGACAGGCCCAGCCTTGCTCCATGCCTACTGCCCTGGCGGGGCTGAGGGGACTGGGCACCACCATCTTGTGGCTGTGGGTGCTGCCATCTTTGAGGGTGTGGCAGTCAATTAGCATATTCCATCCTTATTGGCTGTGGGTGCCATCATCTTTGAGGGCAGGGCAGTCAATTAGCATATTCCTGCCTTATTGGCTGTGGGTGCCACCATCTTTGAGGGTGGGGAAGTCAATTAGCATGTTCCCTCCACATTGGCTATGGGTGCCGCCATCTTTGTGGGTGGGGCAGTCAATTAGCATAGTCCCGCCTTAATGGCTGTTGGCGCCACCATCTTTGCTATGGCATGAGGGTCAATTAGCATATTCCCTCTTTGTTAGATAGGATTAAATTAATTAGGGTGACATTGGTTAATAAAATTATATAGGATTCAAGTGTATATTTTTATGATACATGATCTGTATATTGCATTGTCTGCCCATCATCCAGAGTCAAATCATCTTTTGTCACCATATACTTGAAATACTTTACCCTTTTGTCACCATATACTTGAAATACTTTACCCATTACTCCCTTCTTTCTGGTAACCACCATGTTGTTGTCTGTTTCTGAATTTTTGTTTGTTTTGCTTATGTTGTTGTTGTTGTTGTTGTTGTTGTTTTTAGTTTTATATCCCACATATGAGTAAAATCATATAGTTCTTAACTTTTTTGCTGTTACTTATTCCACTTAGCATGATATTCTCAAGGTCCATTCATGTTGTTGCAAAAGACAATATTTCATTTTTTCTTATGGCTAAGTAATATTCCTTTGTATATATGTGCTACATCTTCTTTATCCAATCATCTATCTAAGGACACATACATTGCTTCCACAGCTTGGCTATGATAAATAATGCTGTAATGAACATAGGGGTATATATATCTTTATGAAGAAATGTTTTCAAATTTTCGGGTAGATACCTACAAGAGGGGTTGCTGGGTCATTTGATAACTTTCTTCTTAATTTTTTAAGGAACCTCCATAATGTTTTTCATAGTGGCTGTACAAGTTTATATTTCTAACAGCAGTGAATGAGGGTCCCCCCAACCCACAACCTCTTCAACACTTGTTATTACTTGTCTTATTGATAACTAGAGGCCCGGTGCATGAAATTCATGCATGGGGGGGGGGGTTTGTCCCTCAGCCCAGCCTGCACCCTCTCCAATCTGGGACCCCTTGAGGAATGTCCAACCACCCATTTAAGCCCGATCCCAGTGGGATCAGGCCTAAACGGGCGGTTGGACATCCCTCTCACAATCCAGGACTACTGGCTCCAAACCGCTCACCTGCCTCTGCCTTATTGCCCCTAACCACTTCTGCCTGCCAGCCTGATTCCCCCTAACCACTTCCCTGCCAGACTGATCAATGCCTAACTGTTCCCGGGCTGGCTGGATTGCCCCTAACTGCCTTCCCCTGCTGGCCTGGTCACCCCTAACTGCCCTCCCCACCAATCTGGTTGCCCCTAAATGTCCTAACCTGCAGGCCTGGTTGGCCCCAACTGCCCTCCCCTGCTTGCCCAGTCACCCTTAACTGCCCTCTCCTGCTGGCCTGGTCACCCCTAACTGCCCTCCCCTGCAAGCCTGCCCCCTCCAAGAGTCCTTTCCTACAGGCCTGGTCTCCCCCAACTGCCCTCCCCTGCAGGCCTGGGTCCCCACCCCAACTGTCCTCCCGTGCAGGCGTGGTCCCCCCCAACTGCCCTCCCCTGCAGGCCTGGCCCCCCCCAACTGCCTTCCCCTGCAGGCCTGGTCTCCCCCAACTACCCTCCTCTGCTTGCCTGGTCACCCCTAACTGTCCACAACTGCCCTCCCCTGCAAGCCATCTTGTGGTGGCCATCTTGTGTCCACATAGGGGCAGCCATCTTTGACCATCTTGTGTCTTGGAGTGACTGTCAATTTGCATATTACTCTTTTATTAGATAGGATGGCCATTCTAATAGGTGTAAGGTGGTATCTCATTGTAATTTTTATTTGCATTTCCCTAATAGGTAGAGCGGTTGATTTCCTGTTTACATAACTGTTAGCCATTTGTATGTCTTCTTGGGAGAAGTGTCTATTCAGATCATCTTCCCACTTTTTTAATGGATTGATTATTTGGGTTGAGTTGTATGAATTATTTATATATTTTGTATATTAACTCTTTGTTGGAGTTGTTGTTTTCAAATATCTTCTCCCATTCAGTTGGTTGCTATGTTGTTTTGTCATTGGTTTATTTTGCTGTGCAGACACTTTTGAATTTGATATAATACTGGAAATATTAGCCAGAGCAATAGTCAAGAGAAAGAAATAAAAGCATCCAAATTGGGAATGAAGAAATAAAGGTGTCACTTTTTGCAAAAGACATGATTCTTTATATTAAAAATCCTAAAGACTCCAGCAATAAAACTATTAGAAACAATAAATAAATACAGTGAAATAGCAGGATACAAAATCTACTGTAATCTGATGTACGAACAATAAAATTTCAGAAAAATAAATTTTTAAAAATGTTTACAACTCCAACAAAAAAAGAATAAAATACCTAGAGATAAACATAACAAAGGATGTGAAAGACCTATATACAGAAAACTACAAAGCACTGTAAAAGAGATTGAAAAAGACACAATAAAATGGAAAGATACTCTATGTTCATGGATTGGAAGAATCAACATAGTTAAAATGTCTATGTTACCCAAAGCAATATACAGATTTAATGCAACCACATTAAATTCAATGAAATTTTTTAAAGAAATTGCACAAAAAATCATCAGATTTGTATGGAACCACCAAAGACCCCCAAATAGCCAAAGCAATCTTGAGAAAAAAGAACAAAGCCCAAGGTATCACAGTCCCTTACTTCAAATTATACTACAAAGTGACAATAATCAAAACAGCCTGTTATTGGCAGAAAAATAGACACACAGATCAATGGAACAGAATTGAGAGCCCAGAAATAAAACCACATCTGTATGGGCAAATTATTTTTCACAAAGGAGACAAAAACATACAATGGAGAAAAAAAGCCTCTTCTTAACCAGTGCTGGGGAAATTGGAAAGCCACATGCAAAAGAATGAAATGACTACAGTATGTCCCCATGTGCAAAACGCCAATTCAATATGTATCAAAGTCCAAAATACAATAACAGAAACAACAGATAACATAGAAGAAAACCTATACTAAACTACTGGGCCTTGGTCTTAGAGAAGAGTTTATGAAGTTGACCCAAAGGCAAGAGAAATAAAGGCAAAAATAAATCAATAATTTTTTTTCTTATTTTCTTGATGGTATTCAGCTCAAGTAGAAAGTCACATTTTCACTGACTAGATATAAATATAGTTAGGGCTCTCAGCATAGCTCAGAATTGAAGAGAGAAGTCTAAGAAAGTAGAAAAGGAAGCGCTTGAAATATGCCTAAAAACTCCCCTCAAATATTTGGGTAATTCAACAGAAAGCAACATCAGAAACACACACACACACACACACACACACACACACACACACACACACACACAGGTATTTTAGAATAAGATTCCTTGCATTAAGTAAAAGTGATAAAAATTTCACAAAATTTGCAGAATAAATGGAAGGTAAAATTATGTGAGTATTGCAGATGCTGACTGGCTTTACTATAAATAACCATCTTCAGCAGCTTGTCAGAGAGAAGCAGAAGAATGGTGCAGAGCTCTGCAAGCATCTTCCTCAACACATTAACCTCCTAGTGTGGGGGAAAAAATGCCAACAGTTCAAACACATTGCAGGAAGCAAACTGCTTCAACACATGGTGCTGTGTGATCGCACTTTTGGATTGTTTTTCTTGCAAGTCACTTACAGAATCCATGGGATAATTTTACTGTTTGGGAAATACTAAAATCCTTAATAGTCCAGATATTATTCTAATGTCAGTATGGAAAAACAACTTCCTCAGTATTGATTTCCAATCCCTATTTTTCAAGGATTTAGATATATAATGAGAAAACACTTTCTAAAGCAAAGAGACTTGGATTACTTTAAAGGTTAAAGGAAATCAATATATAGAAATAATAAACAAGTTTAGAAAATGCAAAGCAAAACCCACATCAAACAAAGTGCAAAAACGAACAAATTAATGTGCATTTTTCAAGGCCTACTAACTTTGACTATTTGCATTTTTTTTAATTTTAAGAAAGCCTCATATTAAATAATTGCTTATAATTTTACTTACTGCCACTTTGACTATAATAAAAAATATGAATATATAATTAAATATATATAATTAATACTAATTCTTATATTTCTAGGAAAGTAATAATTACATGATATTTCTTTATGATTGGATATACAGTATATCATAAAATATGTTATATATACACTTTTGTATATTGGATATACAGTATATCATAAAATATTTTATATATACATAAAATATTTTATATATATGCTCTCTGAATGCATAATAATCTGGCCACTCAGTGTATATCCTATATAATAAAAGGCTAATATGCAAATTGTCCCCTCTACCAGGAGTTCAACCAGCAGGCAGGCCGGCCAACCGCCCATGTCCCCTCCCCCTGGCCAGGCTGGCCGGACCCCACCCATGCACAAATTCATGCACCAGGCCTCTAATATACATATATATATACACTGAGTGGCCAGATTATTATGACATATATATATATATATATATATATATATATATATATATATATGTATGTATATATATATACATACACACACACACACACACACACACATATATCTGTGTGTGTGTGTGTGTATGTGTGTGTGTGTGTGTGTGTATATATATATATATATATATATATATATATATATATATATATATTAGATGCTCAGTGCATGAATTTGTGCATGGGTGGGGTCAGGCCAGGCTGTCCAGGGGGAGGGAACATGGGAGGTTGGCCGGCCTGCCTGCTGGTTGAACTCCTGGTCGAGGGGACAATTTGCATATTAGCCTTTTATTATATAGGATATACACTGAGTGGCCAGATTATTATGTGTTCAGAGATCATAATAATCTGGCCACTCAGTGTGTATATCCTATCTAATAAAAGAGTAATATGCAAATTGACCATGCCTCTGCTACACCCACAAGCCAAGCCCACTAGCCAATCAGGAGTGAGTATGCAAATTAACCCAACCAAGATGGCTGAGGCCACAGAGCGAGCAGGAGGCTTGGGTTTCCCAAGCAATTGAGGAAGCCAGCTTCCTGCACACCATGGCCAGCCCAGGCCTCTGCTCAAGGCTACAAAGTTTCAATTACAGAAGATATATAAATCCCAACAAAAATGGCAGCAGCCACAGAGCTGGAGAGAGCAAGAGGCTTGAGTTGCCCCTAGCAATGGAGGAAGCCAAGCTTCCACAGCCCTGGCCTACCTTGGCCTCCACTCAAGGCTACAAAGTTTCAATTATAGAAGATAAATGAATCCCAACAAAAATGGCTGCCACCACGAAGAAAGCAGGAGGCTTGGCTGCACAAGGCTACAAAGTATCAATTATAGAAGATTACTTAATCTCAGATACCAGGGCCTCCACTTGGGTCGCTGGGAGGCATAGCCGGCCTGCAAACCACCACAGGCCCCTCACCCAGGCTGCCCCACACCCCAAGGGAACCGCCACCCTGATCCAGGACACCCTTCAGGGCAAACCAGCTGGCCCCCACCCGTGCACCAGGCCTCTATCCTATCTAATAAAAGAGTAATATGCAAATTGACCATCATTCCAACACACAAGATGGCTGCCCCCATGTGGACACAAGATGGCCTCCACAAGATGGCCAGCAGGGGAGGGCAGTTGGGAGAGACCAGGCCTGCAAGGGAGGGCAGTTGTACGTGATCAGGCCAACAGGGGAGGGCAGTTGGGAGAGACCATGCCTGCAAGGGAGGACAGTTGGGTGAGATCAAGCTTGCAGGGGAGGGCAGTTAAGGGTGACAAGGCTGGCAGAGGAGGGAAGTTGGTGGTGACCAGGCCTGTAGGGAAGGGCAGTTGGGGGGGACCCAGGCCTGCAGGGGAGGGCAATTGGGGGGTCCAGGCCTGCAGGGGAGGGCAGTAAGGGGCAAACAGCCTGGCAGGGGAGCAGTTAGGCATCAATCAGGCTGGCAGGGGAGTGGTTAGGGGGTGATAAGGCTGGCAGGCATTAGGGGCAATCAGGAAGGCAGGCAGGTGAGCAGTTGGGAGCCAGCAGTCCTGGTTTGTGAGAGGGATATCCAACTGCCCTTTTAGGCCCGATCCCAGTAGGATCGGGCAGTCAGACATCCCTCAAGGGGTCCCTGATTGGAGAGGGTGCAGGCTGGGCTGAGGGACACATCCCTCGTGCACGAATTTCGTGCACCGGGCCTCTCGTGTGTGTGTGTGTGTGTGTATATATATATATATATACACACACACATATATATATGTGTGTGTGTGTGTGTATGTATATATCTATCTCTCTCTCTCTCTCTCTCTCTCTCTCTCTCTATATATATATATATATATATATATATATAGAGAGAGAGAGAGAGAGAGATTTCTTATGAATTTGTAGTTATAATTTATATAATTTTGGAAATATTACTTGAATTTTTTACTATAGAATTATATATGTCTGTGTAAATATAACTAAAGTACTGTAAAATTATAATACTAAAAAGCAAAAAGGACAATATAAAATAACTTTAAAGAAATTTTTCATCGGACAATGAAAAGTTATTCATGAGAAATGGAAGACAAATTAATTGAGTACAAGTAGCTCTGTTTACTGCCTCTGACATTGTTTTCAGGATACAGCACAGAATAGGGAGCCCAGGAGGAAACTAACAGGCTCCCTGATTGAAGAAATTAATCTAAAGAGGGCAGAGAGATCAAGGCATTGACTAACAGACAAACCTCAGAGGATCTGTAGAGTTTCCCCTGGAGCATTTACTGATACTTATATCTAAAGGAACCTAACCTTTTGTATGTCCTCTTTCAAAAAGTATCTATTTAGGTCCATTGCCCATTTTTTGATTGGATCATCTATCTTCCTTTTGTTAAGTTGTATGAGTTCCCTGTAAATGTTGGAGATTAAACCCTTATCAGAAATAACATTGGCAAATATGTACTCCCATGCAGTGGGCTTTCTTGTTGTTTTGTTGATGGTTTCTTTTGCTATGCAGAAGTTTTTTATTTTGATGTAGTCCCATTTGTTTATTTTCTCTTTAGTTTCCATTGCCTTAGGAACTGTATTAGTGAAGATATTGCTTCAGCATATGTCTGAGACTTTGCTGCCTGTGGATTCCTCTAAGATTTTTATGGTTTCCTGTCTTATGTTTAAGTCTTTATCCATTTTGAGTTTATTTTTGTGTATGGTGTAAGTGGGTGTTCTAGTTTCATTTTTTTGCATGTATCTGTCCAATTTTCCCAACACCATTTATTGAAGAGACTGTCTTAACTCAATTGTATGCTCTTGCCTCCTTTGTCAAATATTAATTGAGCATAGTGGTTTGGGTCGATTTCTTGGTTCTCTATTCTATTCCATTGGTCTACATGTCTGTTCTTGTGCCAGTACCAGGCTGTTTTGAGAACAGTGGCTTTGTAATACAGCTTGATATCTGGTATTGAGGTACCTCCTGCTTTGTTCATTTTTCTCAGGATTGCTGCAGCTATTCAAGGTCTTTTTTTTTTTTTTTTGTCAAGAGACATATGAAAACATGCTCAAAGTCACTAATCATCTGATAGATGCAAACCAAAACGACAATGAGTTATCATCTCACACCTGTCAGAATGGCTATCATCAACAAGTCAACAAATGACAAGTGCTGGCGAGGATGCGGAGAAAAAGGAACCCTTGTGCACTGCTGGTGGGAATGCAGACTGGTACAGCAACTGTGGAGAACAGTATGGATTTTCCTCAAAATACTAAAAATTATACTCCCATTTGACACAGTGATCTCACTTCTAGGAATATATCCCAAGAAACCAGAAACACCAATCAGAAAGGTTTTATACACCCCTATGTTCATAGCAGCCCAATTTATAATAGCTAAGATTCAGAAACAGTCTAAGTGCCCATCAGCAGGTGAGTGGATTAGAAAACTGTGGTACATCTACACAATGGAATACTACACTGCATTAAAAATAAGAAATTCTTACCATTTGCAACAGCCTAGATGGACCTGGAGAGCATTATGCTAAGCGAAATAAGCCAGTTGGAGAAATATAAATATCACATGATTTCACTCATATGTGGGATATAATGATCAACATAAACTGATGAACAAAAATAGATCCAGAGACAAGGGGCAGGGGAGGGGTGGTTAGAGAGCAACCAAAGGACTTGTATGCTTGCATATTAGCATACCCATTGGACACAGACACTGGGGTGGTGAGGGCTGCCCTTGGGACTGGGAGTTGCGGGGGGTGTGTCAATCGGGGAAAAAGGAGACATATGTAATACTTTAAACAATAAAAAAATAAAGGAACTTAACCTTAGCCTGAGGATAGAGCCACCCCAATGAATTAGGGTTTACTCTATCTGTTACTGATGCAAAGTTGGAAGTAGTATGCATTTCCATAAGATAGACTGGAAAACTTTAAGATTTATGGGCCATTAGCTCAGCAGTGGGGATATTAAGCCCTATTAGTACCTAGAAAATCTTAAAAGATAGACTTGTTCCATATATCACTATATCACAGACAAAAACTCAAGAATATATGTAGAAAAATAAAGTATCTACCACTGAAAAAAGTAGAATTCATGACATCCAACATCCAATTAAAATTATCTAAGAAGCATAAAAATATGACTCTAATGGAAAGACAAGCCAATTTATAGAAACTGACATACTTAGCATAGCTGTTAGAATGACCACACAAAACTAACATAATAAATTAAATTAATAAAATAATTATTAAAACTAATTTTTATATGTCTAATAAGAAAAGACATGCTCGCTGAAACCGGTTTGGCTCAGTGGATAGAGCGTCGGCCTGCGGACTGAAAGGTCCCAGGTTCGATTCCAGTCAAGGGCATGTACCTTGGTTGCGGGTACATTCCCAGTAGGGGGTGTGCAGGAGGCAGCTGATCGATGTTTCTCTCTCATCGATGTTTCTCTCTGTCCCTCTCTCTTCCTCTCTGTAAAAAAATCAATAAAATATATTATAAAAAACAAGAAAAAAAGAAAAGACATGGGTGCCCTGACTGGTGTGATTCAGTTGGCTGGAGCATCATCCTGTACACCACAAGGTGGGGGATTCGACCCTCTTTCAGGGCACATACCCAGGTTGTGGGATTGAAGCTGGTTGGAGTACATGGGGCAGTCAGCTTATCGATATTTCTGTCTCACATCAATGTTTCTCTCTCGCCCTTTCCTTTCTCTAAAAATCAATCAAAAATTATTTTTACAAAGAGAATACATAGAGGATATAATGTTATCTAAATTGAACTTCTGGGTATGGAACTATGTGTGAGTGGGAAAAGTACACTAGATGGGAATAAGTATATTGTGGAAAAAAAGATTAATGAACTTTCAATGGCAGCAATAGAAATTTTCCATGAGTAACACAGAGACGGGATTTGGAAAAAAAAAAAAAAAAGAACTACTCATCAGTGAGTTATGGGACTGTATCAAGTGCCTTAATATATGTGTAATTGATGTTTTACATAATTAATAAATTATAAAACAAAACAATATTTGAAGAAATATAATCATTTTACAAATCTGATGAAAATTTCTACCCTAAGAATATCAAAGACAAAGACAAGATATATGAAGAAAAATACACCAAGGGATATCCTAATAAAACTCATCAAAAGCAATAGTAAACAGAATACCTTAGAGCAACCAGAGAAAAAAAAAACATTATATATACAGGAATAGAAGTTCAGATTATAGTACATTTCTTTTTGGAAGTAATGCATGTGAGAAGACAATGATGCGACATCTTTAAATAATTGAAAGAAAACAAAATAAGACAAAAGCAAACAAATTAAACAAAGCCCTGTTACCCATCTATGGTATCTCAAGGAAAAAAAATATCTTTGAAAGATAAAGGCAAAATAAATACTTTTTTTTTTTTTTTTTTTTTAGAATTAGTCACCAGCTGACCACACATTTTTTTTTTCATTTGAAATAAGCTTTTTTCAATTCATTTATTTTTAGTCACATAATCAATTATTGTTATCATGTTACTTAAACTGATTATTTTTTAATTGTTAATCCTCACCCAAGGATATTTTTCCTTTGATTTTTAAAAAATATTTTTGTTGCAAGTCTTACATAAGTCCCTCCCCCCCCCCCATTGATGTCTTCTAGCCTCCCCAGCCCCCCACCCCTGGCTTTCACTACCGTATTGTCTGTGTCCATGGGTTATGCATATATGCATACAAGTTCATTAGTTGATCTCTTCCCACCCACCCACCCTCCCCTGCCTTCCCTCTGAGGTTCCACAGTCTATTCCATGCTTCTCTTTCTCTGGATCTATTTTGTTCATCAGTTTATTTTGGTCCTTAGATTCCACATATGAGTGAGATCATGTGATACATGTCTTTCTCTGACTGGCTTATTTCACTTAGCATAATGCTCTCCAGGTCCATCCATGCTGTTGCAAATGGTAAGAGTTCTTTCTTATTTACAACAGCGTAGTATTTCATTGTGTAAATGCACCACAGTTTTTGGGGTTTTTTATCCACTCATCTGCTGAGGGGCACTTAAGCTGTTTCCAAATCTTAGCTATTATAAATTGTACTGCTATGAATATAGGGATGCATATATTCTTTCTGATTGGTGTTTCCAATTTCTTAGGATATATTCCTAGAAGTGAGAATTAACATAATATCTTTTAGATATGGCAGGTGTGAGGTGACATATCGGGGTATTAATTTGCATTTCTCTGATGATTAGTGACACTGGTCATCTTGACATATGTCTATAGGCCATCTGTATGTCCTCTTTTTTTTATTACTCACTAAAGGCCCAGTGCACAAAAATTGTGCACAGGTGGGGTCCCTAGGCCTGGCCGGCGATCAGGGCTGATCAGGGCCAGGCCGATCAGGGCCGGGCCAGAGAGGAGGTGACAGTCACTGGGCCAGGCATGGAAGGAACGGGCGCCAATGCTACCATCGCCCATCACCATGCGGTTCCCTGCCTCCCCCCTACTTCCTTCCTGCACTGCCGCACCACCACTGTGGTGGGCAGGCGGCAGGATAATTGGGGACTGCCAGCCAGAGGGAGGGACAGGGCACTGGAGGTTGGCCGCCAGCTCCAAGGAGGGAGCCGTCCCTTGGTCCCCTGGTAAAGGGGCCACATCCACCACCACCCACCCCTGGTTCCCCGCCCCAGCCCGGGGCCCTATCCCGATCAGGTGATTAGGGCCTGCCAGCCAGGGGGAGGGACCACAGGAGGTTGGCCGGCCAGGGGAGGTTGACTGTGGGAACACACTGACCACCAGGGTTGGGTCAGTGCATGTCATAGCGACTTGTCATTTTGGTCATTCCAGTGGCTTAGGCTTTTATTTATATAGACTAGAGGCCTGGTGCATGAAATTCATGCATGGGGGGTCTCCTCAGCCCAGCCTGCACCCTCTCCAATCTGGGACCCCTCAGGGGATGTCCAACTACTGGTTTAGGCCTGATCCCCATTATCAGGCCTAAACCGGCAGTTGGGCAACCCTCTCACAATCCAGGACCACTGGCTCTTAACTGCTCACCTGCCTGCCTCCCTGATTGCCCCTAACTTTCCCCCCTGCTGGCCTGGTCACCCCCAAATGCCCAAATGCCCCCCCCCCCCCCCGCCGACTTGGTAGCCCCTTACTGCCTCCACTGCTGGCCCAGTCATCCCCAACTGTCCCCCCCACCAGCCTGGTTGTCCCTCACTGCCACCCTCTGCTGGCCTGGTGGCCCCAACTGCCCCCCCTGCGGGCCTGGTCACCCCATGCAGCCTGTTGTTTGGTCATTTGGTCAATCCTCATTAACCCCCCTGCCGGCCTAGTCGCCCCATGCAGCTAGCTTCTCAGTCATTTGGTTGTCCCTCGCTAACCCCCCTGCCAGCCTAGTCACCCCATGCAGCCTGTTCAGTCATCCATTCGGTTGCAATGGTCACTTAGGCTTTTATTATTATAGATAGTTTTGAAGGGTATTAATTAGCTATTTTATAAAATGTCCTTTTTGTAGGATGGGTCCAAAGTTTTTCTCATGATTACACTGGTGTTTTATGTCTGAAAGGTTGCTTGTCTCCATTTCATTGCCCTTCCTCTCTGAAATAAATAAAAATATATTTAAAAAAAAGAAATAATGACAGAAAACTTCCCCAACCTGGTGAAGGAAAATGTCACACAAGTTCAGGAGGCACAGAGAGTCCCAATCAAAAGGAACCCAAAGAGACCCACACCCAGACACATCATAATTAACATGGCAAATGTCAAAGACAAAGAAAATCTTAAAGGCAACAAGAGAAAGACAGAAAATTGCTTACAAAGAAGTTCCCATTAAAATGTCAACTGACTTCTCAACAGAAACCCTTTAGGGCAGAAGAAAGTGGCATGAAGTACTTGAAGTAATGAAAAGAAAGGGCCTAAGTCCAATACTCCTGTATTCAGCAAAGCTATCATTAAAAATTGAAGGTGAAATAAAAAGCTTTCCAGACAAAAAAAAATGTTAAAGGAGAAAAATACCACCAAAATAGCAATGCAAGAAATGTTAAAGAGACTGCTTTAAGAAGAAGAAAAAGAGAGAGAGAAGAGCATAGGCACAAAGAAATAAAAATGGCAATAAATAAATACCTATCAATAATAACCTTAAATGAAAATTGATTAAATTCTCCAGTCAAAAAGCATAGGGTGATTGAATGGATAAGAAAACATGACTCATATATATGCTGTCTACAAGAGACCCACCTCAGAACAAAAGATACACACAGACTGAGAGAGAAGGGATGGAAAAATATATTCCATGCAAATGGAAAGGGAAAAAAAGCTGGGGTAGCAATACTCATATCAGACAAAGTAGAATTCAAAACAAAAGCCATAACAAGAGACAAACAAGGCCCCTTTTTAATACTAAAGGGAATTATTCAACAAGGTAATTTAACCCTGTCAACATACATTCATCCTATATAGGAGCACGCGCGCGCACACACACACACACACACACACACACACACACAAAACCCTCTTGATAGACTTTAAGAGAGAGATTGACAGAAATACAGTCATAGTAGGGGACTTTATCACCCCCTGACATCACTGGGTAGATCTATCAGACAAAAAATTAACAAGGAAACAGGCTTTAAATAACACTCTAGATCAGATGGATCTAATTGATATTTACAGAACATTTCACCCCAAAGCAACAGAATATACATTCTTCTCAAGAGCACATGGAACATTCTCAAAGACTGACCACATGTTAGGGCACAAAACAAGTTTATACAAATTCAAGAAGATTGACATAATACCAAGCATCTTCTCAGATCACAATGGCATGAATTTAGAAATCAACTACAATTAAAATACCTCAAATACAAGGAGGCTAAATAGCACGTTATTAAACAATGAATGGGTTACCAATGAGATTAAGCAAGAAATTAAAAACTTCCTGGAAACAAATGAAAATAAACACACAACCACCCAAAACCTATGGAACACAGCAAAAGCAGTTCTAAGAGGGAAGTTCATAGCACTGCAGGCCTACCTCAACAAATAAGAAAAAAGGACTAATAATATATCTAACCATACAACTAAATTAATTAGAAAGAGAGCAGCAAGAAAAGCCCAGAGGAAGTAGAAGGAAGGAAATAATAAAGATCAGAGAAGAAATAAATGACATAGAGGAAAAAAAAAAAAGATTACAGAAGATCAATAAATCCAAGAGCTGGTTCTATGAAAAGATACAAAAGATTGATGAATCCTTAGCCAGACTCATCAAGAAACAAAGAGAGGACCAAAATATATAAAATCAGAAATGAAAGAGATGAAATAACAATGGACACCACATTAGTACAAAGTATTGTAAGCAAATACTACAAACAACTGTATGCCAACACACTGGAGAACCTGGGAAAAATGGG
Organism: Eptesicus fuscus; assembly: GCF_027574615.1. Lineage (NCBI taxonomy): Eukaryota > Metazoa > Chordata > Mammalia > Chiroptera > Vespertilionidae > Eptesicus > Eptesicus fuscus. Next base: position 84,521,892 of record NC_072475.1, on the reverse strand, counting down.
CAAATTCATAGAAATACACAATCTTTCAAAACTCAATCAGGAAGAATAAAAAAACCTGAGTAGGCCTAAAACAATCAATGAAATTAAGTAGTAATTTAAAAACTTCTAGCAAACAAAAGTCCTGGACCAGGTGGATTTACAGGAGAATTTTACCAAACATTCAAAGAAGAACTAACAACTATCCTCCTCAAACATTTACAAAAAATTCAAGAGGAAGAAACATTTCTAATCTCTTTTTATGAAGTCAGCATTATCCTAATTCCAAAGCCCGATAAAGATACTACGAAGAAAGAAAACTAGAGGCCAATATCCCTGATGAACACAGATCCTAAAATCCTCAACAAAATATTAGCAAATCAGATCCAGCAATATGTTAAGAAGATCATACACCAGGATCATGTGGGATTTATTCCAGGGATGCAAGGCTGGTATAATAAATGTGATACATCATATAAACAAATTGAAAGGTAAAAACCACATGATCATATCAATAGCTGCAGGAAAAGCATTAGACAAAATCCAGCATCCTTTTTTCAAAAACATAACAAAACAAAGCAAAACTCTCAGTATTGTGGGAATAGAGGGAGCATAACTCAACATAATAAAGGCCATTGATGACAAACCTACAGTCAACATAATACTCAATGGGCAAAAACAAAAAGTGTTTTCCTTAAGAACAGGAACAAGTCCAGGATGTCCGCTTTCACCACTCTTATTCAACATAGTACTGGAAGCCCTAGCCACAGCAATCAGACAAGAAGAAGAGATAAAAGGCATCCAAATTTGAAAGGAGGAAGTAAAACTGTCATTATTCACAGATGACATGATATTGTACATAGAAAGGCCTAAATACTCCACAAGGAAACTCCTAGACTTAATAAATGAATTCAGCAAAGTAGCAGGATACAAAATCAACATCCAGAAATTGATGGCATTTTTACACACCAGTAATAAACTCTCAGTAAGAGAAACTAAAAAAGTAATCTCATTTACCATAATAACAACAACAACAACAAAAAATATGATACCTAGGAATAAACTTAACCAATGAAGTAAAAGACCTGTACCTGCAAAACTATAGGACATTGAAAAAAAATAGAGGAAGATATAAAGAAATGGAAATGTATACCATGTTCATGGATTGGAAGAATTAACATCATTAAAATGTCTATACTACATGAAGCAACCTATAGATTTAACATAATCTCTATTAAAATACCAAAGACATACTTCACAGAGCTAGAACCCAATACTCCAAAAATTTATAAGGAATCATAAAAGAACCCCAATAGCTGCAACAATCTTGCGAAAGAAGAATGAAGTATGAGAGGTTACAATACCAGATATCAAACTATACTACAAAGCCATTGTAACCAAAACAGCCTGATACTGGCACAAGAACAGGCTTATAGACCAATGGATCAGAACAAAGACCCTAGAAATTGACCCACACCATCACAGTTGACAAAGGAGGCAAGAACACATAATGGCATAAAACAGTCTCTTCAACAAAAGGTGTTGGGAAAACTGGACAGACACATGCAAAAGGGTTAAATTAGATCACCAACTTACACCATACACAAGAATAAACTCATGGATAAAAGACTTATATGTAAGGCATGAAATCATAAAAATCTTAGAGGAGAACATGGACAATAAAATCTCAGACATCTCATGTAGCATTATGAGATTAAGGAACAAAATAAACAAATGGGACTACGTCCAAATAAAAAAAGCTTCTTCACAGCAAAAGAAACTACCATCAAAATGAAAAGAGGATCCACTGTATGGGAGAACATAATTGACAATGATACATATGACAAGGGGTTAATACCCAAATACATATAGTCCTCATACAATTCAACAAAAGAAGGCAATCTAATAAAAAATGAGAAGACCTGAATAGACATTTATCCAAAGAGGACATACAAATGGCCAAGAGACATATGAAAAAAAATGCTCCAAGTCACTGATCATCAGAGAGATTCAAATTAAAATGACCAGGAAGTGTCATATCATGTGTCAGAATGGCTATCATCAAAAAATCAACAAACAACAAATGCTGGTGAGGATGTGGAGAAAAGGGAACACTACTTTATTGCTGGTGGGAATGGAGACTGGTGCAGCCACCATGGAACACAGTATAGAGTTTCCTCAAAAAATTTTAAAAAATTTGACAAAGTGATCCCACTTCTGGGAATATATTTAAAAAACCCCTCAAAACTCCAATCAGAAAGAATATACTAGTATGCAGCCCTATGTTCATAGCAGTATTATTTACAATAGCTTAGATTTGGAAACAGACCAAGTATCCATCAGTAAATGAATGTATAAAAAAGCTGTGGGACATTTATACTATGGAATATTATGCAGCTGTAAAAAAGAGGGACCTCTTACCCTTTGGAACAGCATGGTTGGACCTGGAAAATATTATGCTAAGTGAAATAAGCCAAACTGAGAAAGACAAATATCACATGATCTCACTTATTTGTGGAATCTAATGAGCAGCATGAATTGACCAACAAAATAAGACCCAAGGCATGGAGGCCTGGAAGCATGGAGACTGATATAGCTTGATGTGTGGCTGGGGGTTCTAGAAGAGATAAAGCAAAGAACTTATAAACATATAGGCAGAGCAAATGGACACAGGCAATAAGATAGTGAAGACATGGGCGGGGGGTAGGGGCTGAGAGGATGGGTATTAAAGGGGGGATGGGAAATGCCTATAATACTATCAACAATAAAAAATTTATTTAAAAATAAAATAAAAAATATATGAGCAACTTCCTAAACTCTTTATAATATTATAAATAAAAAGTACTTTGAGGGAAAATTATTTCTTTAAAATAACTAGTCTTATTTCTAAAAGAATTGCTCTATCTACCTATACTCACACAAGGTTATAAAAAAACGTTGACTAAATTTCAGAGTTCTATAGTTTTTTTGTCATTGAAAGTAATTGTTACACAAAAATAAAACTGACATTTAAAAAATGATGATTGTCTTTCTTCTTCACACTGCAATCTTTCTTTTAGAGTGTAGTTATTACTGAAAACATATGTTTCAAAGTATAAAATCAGAGTAACATTTTACACTGCAGATTTATTTATTAACTTATTCATTGTTACTGAGACATGATGCTATGGATTTGTTGTTGTGGTGATGAAAATATTTTCCATGTGAGTTAAGTTTAGGAACTAAGAAAGGATACTTAGACAACAGAGAGTGAAAATAAATAGCAGTAGAAAATAGCTTCTGGTTTTGCCTTTTAATCTTTCCTATCACAGCAGCATTGAATTACTAAAATAAATAATAAAAATGTCTATCTTTATTAAGTGGGTAACTCCTGACACAAAGAGGTATAAAACAGTACCCAGTATGTTCTGAATGTCTTAGAAAATGAATAAACAGTGCCATATAAGATTACATAATATCTGACTTAAGGTAATTAAACATCAAAACCACAACTACTACCACAAAAGACTATCAAATATTGTTGTATGAGAAGTTCCACAGTTCGGGGTAAATGAGAAAAGGTTCTAGCCCCACTCAAAGCAGATAGTAACTCTTCTTTCTTAAAGTATTTTTAAAATACACTTTTATTGATTTCAGAGAGGAAGGGAGAGGGGGAGATAGAAACATCAATGATGAGAGAGAATCCTTGATCAGCTGCCTCCTGCACGCTCCCTATTGGGGATCAAGCCCACAACCCAGGCATGTGCCCTGACCTGGAATTGAACCATGACCTCCTGGTTCATAGGCCGACGCTCAACCACTGAGTCACACCGGCCAGGCTTAAAGGATTTTTAATGAATATTCTGTCCTACAGCTTCCAGATACACTCTGATCTCATAGGGCAACATAACACAAAACAAAACAAAAAATAAACGTATGTAAAGGAAGTTCAGGGTAGGTGTACAAGGCTCAATAATAGGTAGAAATTATTGAGCATGTTAAAAGAAAGCAGAAACTTTTCCTGAAATTGCGCTTTAAACATTGAGTACTTAAACATTATGTACACTTTAGCATCTAATCTTAAAATAAATGCACAAAAATTTAAATATCTCTTGAAAAGATATCCTGGTTTGTCTTTCTCAACATTTATTTTCTAATACTTTTTGCTCTTGATTTTTTTTGCTTGTCATTCCTTCTACCTGGAATTATTTTCCTCATACCTGATACATAATTCTGAATTTTTCTGGTAAGATGTATTGAAAATAAACACTCTCAATTTTGTTTGGCTGAAAATAGCTTTATTTTACACATATTCTTGAAAGTGAGGGACTCTGGATATAGAATTTTTCATTTATGCTTAAAACTCTGGGACTCTGGATACAGAATTCTAAATTAACAGTTAATTTCTGGTAGTAAATTGCAGATAACATTTCACATTCTTCTGGCTTCCATGTTTGGGTCACTATATCAGCACTTTTTTAAATTCTCTGTCTTTCCCTCTGTCTCATTAGTGCAGTGTTCTTTACTTTTACAAAATGTTTCCTAATACAAATTTCTTTCTATTTATAATTGAGAGTACATTTGGGGTACTTGGACCTAAGTATATAGTGGAATTCAACAATTCAATACATTTTGAGCCATTTTCTCACTGAATACTTTTTTTTTATATTTTCAATCATTTCATTATTGCCTCCTAGAATTTTGATTAAACATGCCACAGACCTTTCATTCTACTGCCATGTTGCTTAATATTTTCTTCCTTTCTTTTTCTTTCTTTTGAGATACCTTCTGGATAAATTCTTTGGATCTTTCAGTTACATTTCTCTTTTATCTGTTTTATCTACTATTGAATATTTTTTATTTTAATCCATTACATTTTTATTCTGGAAAACATTTATCTTCATACATTTAGTGCATTTTGGCTAAATTATGGCTTTGACCTTTCATGAATAAATCTTAAACAATGCTTTTTGTGTCTTTTCTTTTGGCAGATATATAAATGCTATTATAATATGCTGAAAAGCCCTACTGCAAAACCCTGTCAATTCCACTAAACTAGACAAATATGATCCTTAAATTGTCTTTCCTGCTCAGTTTGAATCTAACATAGCCAACTGCATAAATATTTTTCTCAGCCTCACAAGGTCTTTGCTTGTGTCATTTTCAATTTATGCACAGAAGTCATTGATATGTATCAGGACTTCACATCTGTGAAGAGTAGAACTCATCTCTTAGTCCTGTTCCCCTGTCATGTTGAACAGGTCATGAGGTTAACCTATTTGTCCAAACATATTTACCTGATAGGCTCTATATGTGAATCAGATAAAGTTTAAAAGAAATATTAAATTTCAGATAAAGTGTATTTTCTCCAATGAAGAAATTAAAGTCACAAATACATATAAAATCATCTTTCTTGCACAATTTTCTTCAAATTCCTTATAGTCTCATGCCAAGTGTTTTAATGTGTTCCATTAAGATACTCTTATATCAAGCAGGAGTAACTGAGTCCTAGTTCACTCACTGTGCTCAGTCATTGGTTAGCAGTGGTCATAAGAACACACAATAAGTAGAATGTGTCAAAGCCAGAGAGTGTCGTTTAGCTATGTTCCCTATGGCAGGGTATCTTGAAGTAAGATCTGAGAGATGAATCCCCTTGGTGGTTTGGTAGGTCCAGGAAGACCTACCTAGAGAATTGACATCTGAGCAGTGTCCAGAATGATCAAAAGGGATCAGTAATTAACTAATTTGAGCTGGTCAATTTCTCCCTTCAATATATCAAAAGCACTTGACAATGAACACCAAATTTTAAAGTCTTTATAATCATTATTTACCCTTATAACTCAAATGTCAAAATACTGAATCCTGTAGTACATTCCTTTCCAGGTATATCCCTTCACAATTTACCACTTTTGCAGGGCACCATCTTTATGCTCTAGCTTGAGCAACACCATTAGCTATGCTGTAACAGGAAAGCAGCATCTGCATAATGTATGGAGGAACCAATGGATCACCTTTTTGCCATAAAATGGCTCTAATAAATTACAGTGATGTTATGTAGGATCCTAGAGGTCAGATATCCACTTGGCTTTGTTACCCATAAAGAAAATGATGTCCACCTTTCATCTACAGTTGAACTGCTGCCACTTGGCTTCTTCTATCCCAAGTCATATTATCCCCAGTTATAATTGGGAGCCCAGTTCTACAATAGTATCTTCTACATTTAGCATCCTTCTGCAGAGAACATCTAGCACTGAGCTTCACTATGAGATCCACTAGTTCTCCTCAACTAGATTGTCATTGTAGCCATTGTAGATGCAGTTTCATACCAGACTTGCCTACAAAAAACATAGGTGGTTTCTGTGTTTTACATTTTAGTATACTTACTTCTCTAAGATATTGTTCCCTTCTTCCCTCTCTGCCTCCACTCTTCTCTAAACTTCATTTTGTTTAATGTGGGTCATTGCTATGTGCTTTTAGTTTTCAGGGGCCATCCCACCAGTGTGTCAGAATTAGCTCTAAGGGTCCTTTCTAGGGCATTAAATTCCAAGTCAGAGGAGAGTGTTCAGATATTGACAAAAACCATTATTCAGTTTTAAAGTACACATACACACACCTCACTCAGCACTCATAAAATATCCACTCCCAGTTTGGTCAGGCTGAGACTTGACAATAGTTATTGGTCTTCTGGCAAGGAGAGAGGGTAGGGCATATCCAAAAGAAAAATTTGTCCTCCTAATAAATTGCATCAGCTAAGACCTCATTATAATACTTAAGCAAAGTATTGCTCTTATATTCTCACAAGGAGCACCTAGGCATTAAAGGATCCTGGTGTATTTATGTTTATATCTGTGTCCCAAATCTCTTCACTCCCTCCTTTACTCTCATAGTGTTGATTCTGAGGTTGGTGATGCTCCTAGGCTAAGAATTCAGTCTTCTCTGAATTTCACTTATACAACTGTGTCTTATGTCTTATTTCCCAGCCCTTTTCACCCTCCAACTGCAGGAGATAAGGGTATTTTAAAAAACTGCCAAGGAAGCATTCTTTCACAATTTTCTTTAAATTGTTGATTAATGGAACTGAGACTCATATTATTTTATTATTGGCACTTAGCAACTGCCATCCCATTTTACTGTCATTATAGTTATATCTCTCAAACACCTTAGTCATTGCATTGCTAATGCATACTCTTTATAGTATCCTATTCCAGTGCATCATAGATGAGGTCTTAGCAATTACACTGCTAGGAGTACTATCAATAATCCACTTGCAACCAGTGATGAGATCCTCATTGTCATCCAGAATCAAATTCTCAGTGATTACTTTCTACAATGACTACTGGTGTGTACTGTCTTAGGTCAAATGTCTTAGATGCAGAATCTAAGATGAATATTTTTTTTTCAAATGGCTTACTGGAGAAAAGCTCTCAGAGGAGGGACAAAAGTGATGCAATACAGATCAGGAGACAAATTTTAAGCAATAATATCATCTCAGCTTGAGATTTGTTTGTCCGACCCCATGCAAAATCTGTAGAGCACAAATTGCACCAAAAAGTCAATGCTACCTTGCAAAAAAATGCCTAGAACCCTTACACAAGTCAGTCACTGGCCAACATCTATCCTTAAAACATGGGAGTAGGGGCAGGTATGGAATCCACGATGAGGTGGGTGCTATTTGTTTGTGAGCAATTTTCTGGAGAAGTGGGCAGGTAGGAGTTGTTGTGTGCTGAGTACAAGACTCAAAATAGCTGGGAGATAGATGCACCAGCTTGTTAAGGGGATCTGGAGGGACATATTCAGCATCACTTATCAAAGTAAGAAGCACTAAACTTGAAGATCATTTTTGTGAAGAACAAAACCTTATCAATTATTTCAAGCCCATGACACAATTAACAATAGTGTGCCTTGTATATGGAGCTCAATTTTATTTAAAGAAAAAGAAAGCAAAAAAAAAAAAAAGGATAGATTCTCTAATGAAGATACTAGTAGATTTCCTATGGACTTGTAGAATAAATCTATGTTGAGTTTATAGAGTGGAAGAGCATGATGACTTTTTGTGATTATGCATCATAAGGGCAGTTCCACTTTTATTCTCAACATCTTATTGGTGAGTTACAAACTTCCCCTTAGAAAAATATGTCATAATACATAAAATATACAAGCTATCAAGCTAAAATTAGGTACTTTATATTGAATGTTTACTTAAATTACTCTTTTATGGAAACCAACTAAAATGATAAATATTCATCAATATTCATTGACTTTAGGGAATTTAAATGATGAATTGGAAGAGTCATGAGAACTATCCTTAACAAAGCGATAGTCACCAATCAATTACTTAAGTCTAAAGTTGAAAAAGTCACAAATTTGTCATCTCCAGTACTATGTACATGGTGTGCAGCTACAGACTAAGAAACTAATTAAAAGAATGTTGGTGGCCCTGACTGGTTTGGCTCAGTGGATAGAGTGTCAGCCTGCAGACTGAAGGGTCCCAGGTTTGATTCCTGTCAAGGGCATGTACCATGGTTTCGGGCACATCCCCAGTGCGGGGTGTGCAGGAGGCAGCTGATTGATGTTTCTCTCTCATTGATGTTTCTAACTCTCTACCCCTCTCCCTTCCTCTCTGTAAAAAATCAATAAAATATATATTTTTTAAAAATAGGATGTTGGTGGTGGTGATTTTAAGCATGAACTACATTAAAGCAGGGCTGCTACATGATTTGTTGTGGACAAAAGAGAAATGACTTTCTTGAATCCAAGTCACTTTAATAAAATCAGTGATCTGTAGATTTAATTAAATGAGATATATTACTACCAATCTACAAATTCTTCAATGAGATATATTATTTTACTACTCATACATTCAAGGAAGAATATGTTTTATTAAGGCTAGATTCATGGAAAATACATTTCTTGAGACTTCAGATTATCTGAGGTTTATCCTAATATTTCCTAAGTTTTATGAATCAATTTATTTCTCAAAATTTGGTCTAATGAAGAAGGGACTGAAGCCTTGTTTTAGTTATTGATGTTTATGAAGTAAAATCATACCTAGAAAATATATAGTGAAGGGATTAAAAGAAAGTAAAATCTGCACTGGCCATTTGGGTGACATCCTGTGCACCCAGAGGTTGCTGGTTTGATTCATACTCAGGGCACGTGCCCAGTTGTAGGCTCAATCCCCAGTAGGAGGTGTGCAGGAGGCAGCTAATTGATGTTATGCTCTCACATTGATGTTTCACTCTTCTTCCTTCCTCCCTCTCTGAAAAATCAATAAATGATGCTTTTAAAAAAAGAAAGTAAAATCTGGGTGGTAGCTGTGTAGGAATTTGTGTGTGTGTGTGTGTGTGTGTGTGTGTGTGTGTGTGTGTGTGTGTTTTCAAATTTCCATGGTAGTTCTATATATAGGTGACAGAAAACAAAACAGGAGAAGTTGATTAGGCCAAGTTCAATGATAAATCATTAAAAAAAATGAGAGAGAGAAAAATAACAGCTAAGAAACTTCAATATCAAATATGTCTGGAATTATTAAAAAGTGATAAAATGCCAAAAGGAAAAAGAGTAAATACAGTGGCAACTCTATCAAAGAATATAAACATCCTGAACTCTCAATAAGTAACAATATAATGGCTTAGTAACATATTCTGTATACTGAGAATGATTGTGACAAGAATAATAGCAAAAGTGAAATAATTATTAAGCTAGGATATTTAACCTCACCTTCTCTCTTTTACTTCCCGCTATGATGCACAGAACTTTTATGATATTTCTGCCAAAAATGCATAAGGTGAATCTAACTAATCACGAGTATTCATCAGATAAAGCCAAATTGAGGGACATTTTACAAATAACTGGCCTGAAATTCTACAAAATACCTGGCCTGTAATTTTCAAAGATGTCAAGGTTTAGAAAGATTGAGAAAACCTCAGAAACTGTTCCAGATTAGATAAAACTAAAGAGATCTGACAACTAAATACAATGTGTTATACTGGATTGAATCCTGGACTAGAAAAAAAAATCAACATTTTGCAAAAAATGACACTATTGGAACAATATGTGACATTTGAATAATGTCTCAGTGTCTAGAGAACAGTATTGTATTGATATTCCTTATTTTGATCATTGTAGTGTTGTGATATATGAAAATATCATTGGTTTTAGTAAATTATTTTGGGGAATGGGGGTATCAACCTACTCTCAGATAGCTGATCAAATAATAACATACCTCTATGTATAGAGAGAAAATGTTAAGTGAAAGTAATGAAATTAACATTTGGGGAGTCTTTATGAAGTTCTTTTAAAATTCTTTGCTTTGTTTTTTGTTTTGTTTTTTTCTTTTGGCAACTTTCCTTTTGTCTGAAATGATCTCAAAATGAAAGGTTTAAAAAGAAGAAATCATAACAAATAGGACAAACAGAACTTACTTTAAATGCAAAGGAATTTTATTTACTTTTTGCTAAAATACTATAATTGTATAATAGTCTTAACCTAATCTTTATTTGGAACTTTTAATTGTGTAAAGCACTGATACCAATAAGTATAATAAGAAAATAAAAAATAAATGGTGGCATAAAGAAAGAAAACCTGCTTCAAAACACTAGCATACTCACATGTCAAATACCAATTGTATTGTATTATATATTTTCTAGAGAATAGAACTCTGCAAGCTGATATTTCAAATGCCTGAATTTACATAAGCAGAGCTGCAGGTGCAATCATGTTTGTTGGGGTTAAGATTTCTTGGCACTTTCCCATAATTAACTAGTAGTAATTTAATATGATTGGGAAATTAGGCCTCATTTTTAACTAACATCGATTTAGATAATTATATTGTAGAGATAAATCCACTTTTTGGTTGTGATATGATGAATCATCCATTTCATCTTCATTTCTATTCTTGAAATGTTTGAATCATGTCACTTTGTATCATACAGATGTTTCTTTTTAGTTTCAGTTCAGTGGTGAATGAAGTGATTTAAGCAGTCCATCAAGCATTGTGTTTCTGTCACACAGAGAAATTGCTATATGGCAAATTCATGAATTTCAGTTCTAAACCTTTAATATTTACAAAACTTCAAAACTTTCAAAGCAGTCTGGGGTAACACATTGCTTTCTTATTTAATACTCCTTGCTCCATGGTTTTGTGAAGCACAAACATATAAGTCAAACTTCTTTTTTATTCCACTGAGTTCTGATTCTGATATATGATATCAATTTGTGTTATTATAATTATAACCCATGTCTACATGACTCAATGCCTTTATTATTTAAAACGAGCTAAATGTGATAATTAAAAAAGGGTAAAATTATCACTGAATCAAATAGTATCAGGTAAGAAAAATATACCATGAGCAACAATTCAAAACGCATCTTACAAATGGTACTTAAAATAACTGAAGCTAAAAAAGTATATATCAGTTATTTCCCATATAGAGATAAATAATTTCAGATAGAACAACCTTTAAAATTAGAAGTTGTTTGAAGAGCTACTTCTGGAAATTGTTCTAAATGTCGAAGAATAAAGCTCATGTAGTTTATAATAAAGTGACACTGCTTAGAAATGTTTTTAGGTATAGTTTCTAACAAGTGTGTTATAATATAAATCCACTTTAAGAATTCTGCACAATGCTAATCATTCTGGAAGTTTTATCACATTGTTTAATTATTGTTCTCTATGATTCTTATCAATTTGAGTTTATTTTTGCCATAGTCAGGGTTTATTATGTGGTAATTTTGAGATATTGTGTATACTAATAGTAATCCAATCTGATTAAAGGCAAGAAAAACTGTTTAACTATTAACAGTTTAATCTATATTAATAAAAGGGAAATATGCTAATTAGGGCAGACATCTTCCAGACGTCCATTCTGACATCCATCCGGACAAAGCCACAGCTGCTGTGGGCCTAGGGCTGGCACCACCATGCAGCAGAGGCAGGTGGGTCCTGTGTAGCACAGGAGGGGCAGGCTGTCATGTGCTCATCTCTCATCGCGTGGGAGGGGTGGCTTGGTCCGGCGCTGCTGGTCCAGCACCCTGGCCCCTTTAGCAGAGGCTGCGAGAAGGTGGCACAGTTTTCCCCCTTCTGCGGTGCCAACTGGTCCCATTGCTGCCCCTTCCACAGAGGCAGCCACAGAGGCAGGAGCACTGGCCTGGTCCTAGACAGCGTGCAAACTGCTGTGCCTCAACCTCCCACAGCCCTTCCCCCAGCTGGCCTGGCCCCAGATCGCCACCCACCCACCAGTGGGCGGGGGGTGGGGCCAGCACTAAGTAGCGAGGGCCTAGGGCCGAGGGCAGGCAGTGGCAGCAGCAGGGGGGCCAGCACCTTCCCCTGATTAGCCTGGTTGCCTCCCGCAGAGGAGGACATCCCCTTAGGGCTCCTGGACTGTGAGAGGGGGCAGGCCAGGCTGAGGGACCCCACCCCCCCCCAGTGCATGAATTTTCGTGCACCAGGCCTCTAGTAGGTAATAAGGATTTAAGAAGCATCAACTAGAGAACCAATACCTCAAAGTCTAAATCATACAAAAATCTTAGATTCTCACTATTTCTCATCTTAGCCTAGTGGAAAGATCATTGCAATGGCTGAAAAGTTCTAAATATACTATAAACTAGCTATAGAAACAAATGAGCAATTTCAACCTTAGGCTTTCTGCATCTTGATCTTTAAAATAAAGTGGTCAGGCTTGATGAAACACAAAAGTCCCTTTGTATAAAAATAACTTCATTTTTTTTTTTCTTTGTGTAAACAAAGAACTTGATCTGTTTCTTTTTGCTAAAGAATGATTACTATAGTTTTTAGGTTCTTATTTGGTATGTGGTTTAAAAATGTGTGTGTGTTTTTTAATTGTGGCCTATTACAATAAGAACTCTTATATTTTTTATAATTGTGGCCTATTATAATAAGAAGTTAAAGTAAAAATAGCCTTAATTTTGAAAACCGAATTTCCCTTTGAGCTATATTCAAAAATCACAAAACTTTTAATCACAAAGGAAAACAAAATGTAATTACTTTGTGTTAGTGATTATAGTCTACTCTTTAGTATATTCTGACTAAATTATTTCAGGACGAGTCATGCTATACTCTATAATTTTCCCAAGTGATTTAGTACTACCATAGGGTCATATGACAAAACAGCAATTTAACATGTATAATTCTCCTCACCCCAATCAAGTCCAAGTTCCTCTGCTAGAAACAGTTATATAACTGCTTGATGTTTCATCTATTAACATAGTGAAAATTCAACCAGCTAATACTGAAAAACAAAATTTAAAATAGTAAATCACAATATAAATGTATAATATCACATTTTCTCCTTAAGAAAAAGTTTTGTTTATCAGACTTTAAATGACATTTGCTTTTCAGAAATATAGCTATTTGACCATTTAAAGCCTGTGCATTGGAAATGATCATTATAAATACTGCCCAAAGTGTTGATATCACTTTTTCTGGGTGTTTGCTATCACTCACCATCACCTGCTTTATAACAATAGATGTTGTCATTTTCTTCAGCTTAGTTTGATTTTATTTTCATTTAAATGTTAATCTGGTGTGTATTTATAACATAAATTAGAATATTAGAAAAATATACCTCATGATCATGGCAAATATTTGATTTTTAAAAGTTTACATAATAACTTTCTTTTATATATTCATAAATAACATTTTTATTTTTGTAACATTTTTATTTTTCTCCAAATAAGGTGGGTGTTTTAACAGACCAATTACATTTGCCGGGAAAGGCGACATGATCCTCAGCTGCCATCTATTAAGCTGACCTCGGTTACTTTTGCTGGTCTTTAGTTTTCATTTCACATAGTGACCCGATGCATGAAATTCGTGCACATTAAAAGGGGGTTAATTAGAGGAAATAATTTAATATTGCTATTTACCCTTTCTCTATAATAGAAGTGTCAGAGATGAAAGAAAATTAGTAAAATGTATATGCAAACCTTCCTCCTGTCAGAGTCTGGGGCACAGCACGGGAACCAGAGTCAAGTCCCTGCCCACCCACATGCACCTCAAAATTGTGTGAGACCCAGACCCAGCCGCCCCCCCTCATTGGGCTAGATCCAGATGTGGCCAGTCCCACTCTTGTCAAGCCCTGCTGGGCAGGGGCCATAACTTCAGGTCCCCTGGCCCTGTGCAAGGATGGGGGCGTGGTCTGAGGTCCTCCAGCCCAGACCAGGGCGGGGGGCATGCCTTGAGGTCCCCCGACAAGCCGCACCAGGTGGGGGACATGGCCTGAGATCCCCTGTCAAGCCCCGCTGGGTGGGGGACATGGCCTGAGGTCCCCCGTCAAGCCCCGCCTCAGGTCCCCTGGCTGGCACTGGGAAGGGGGCACAGCCTCAGGTCTCCCATCAAGCTGCGCTGGCTAGGGGGCATGGCCTGAGTTCCCCCGACCCAGCACTGGGGGTGCACCTTGAGGTCCCCTGTCAAGCCCCACTGGGTAGGGAGCACGGCCTGAGGTCCCCTGTCAAACCCCGCCAGGCAGGGGGGCACAGTTTCAGGTCCCCTGGCCCGGTGCTGGGGTGGAGGGTATGGCCTGAGGTCCCCCGGCCTGGTGCTGGGGTAGCGGGGAGCAGCCTGAGGTCCCCTAGCCCAGCACCAGGATGGGAAGTGCACCTTGAGGTCCCCCAACAAGCCCTATCGGGCTGGGGGCATGGCCTCAGGTCCCCTGGCCTGGTGCCAGGGCAGGGGTTGTGGCCTGAGGTCCCCATCAAGCCCTGCCAGGCAGGGGGTGCGGTCTGAGGTCCCCCGGCCTGGGGCTGGGGTGGGGGGTGTGGCCTGAAATCCCCTGTCAAGCCCTACCTGGTGGGGGGCGCAGCCTGAGGTCCCCTCTCAAGCCCAGCCAGGCAGGAGGGCGCAGCCTCAGGTCCCCTGGCCTGGTGCTGGGGCAGGGAGCACGGCCTGGGGTCCCCCATCAAGCCCTGCCAGGTGGGGGGTGCAGCCTGAGGTACCCTTTCAAGCCCTATGGGGGCGGGGGAGGGTGTAGCCTCAGGTCCCTGCTGATTGCTCGTTAAGGCTCCTTATGGGAACTTGGCTTCAGCTGTGGGTGCAGCCATCTTTGTGATGGAGTGATGGTCAATTAGCATATTCCCTCTTTATTAGATAGGATAAATAAAATGAAAGTCCTTTGTTATCTCTCATCAGGTGTCTTTAGCTCTAGTGGTTCTCTATGTTATGTTTTGTACTGCTATGTACAGAGGAAACATTCCGTACTTTCTACTCCATGCTGTGATCACAGAGTTCCTCAAGGCTAACTAGGATCAACACTTCTTACCTGTTGCCCATGGGTGCAGAGAAATAATCCTCTTAAAGGATATGCATCCTAGAAACCCTAGAAAGCTACCCATTGCCATGCACTAGTGCCGCACAGCCATTTCTTACTGCAGTCTTGCACCATTCTAAACATACACAGAAGTTCCTCTGCTTTTGAAACTCTCAAATCCCTCTAAAGATTAGGTCTCTGCTCCCCCTTAAGGGTTTAATACGTTGAAGTAGCATGTATTTTGGACTGCCCTTGATTCCCTCTGAGCTCTTTTCCTTTTTCCTACCCAGGGAGTGTATGCCAGGTGCCTAGAGTTCCACACATGTAAGGGCTTTAGCCGCTGAAATGTCCTGTGTTTCAGGTCAGCTTCTCCAGATGCAAAGCCTGTGACAGAAATATTTGTTTTTCATCTACTTAAGTGGTTTTTTTGAGGGAGTGCCCTGAGGAGAGGGAGAAGATAGCAGGGGAAATGCTCAGCAAGCAAGCATGTTTGTCTCCACTGAAGATTCACTTCAGTCTGATACCACAAAGAGGCTCTAGAACACAAATCACACAATGGAGTTTGTCCTACCTTGAAGCCAGGTCTTTTGCTGAGGTCTAGGGTGAGTGCAAGGTAGCTCCCTCCCAAATGGAAAAGAGTGGAAAGGAAAAGTGAAGGCACAGCTGTGAGTTGTTGGAAACACACCTAAATAGAAGTGGGGGTAGGGGTGGATGCACCAACTCTTAAAGGGACCCTAGACATTCATTAAAGCAAAGCTAATTATTATTACCAATGTTTTTTTTTTTGTTTTTTTTTTTTTTACTTGCATTCCCCCAAAGAAAGACACTGAGATACAAAGGTCGGCACAGATACTTTATTTGGGAGGTGATCCCAGAAAGCACTTATGAGGAAATAAAGAGAGGAAGACGAGGAAGGGAGAGAAGATAACAGTGCATTACTGTGCAGATGAGTGTTGTGGGGAATGGGCTGGAGTTCTCTAATGTTCCTGGGGAGCTAAATCACCCTCACTCTGGATCAGTACCTGCTTGCTGCTAAACAATCTCTCAGTTCAAAATAGCTCTCAAAAAAAGGAGCAGAAACATGCTTTTAAGATGGGAAGCTATTCACGTGTTTGGAAAATTCTATTAGAATTACCCATAAACCACAGTGGGGAGTGGAGCATCGGGTGTATATGCTATGACATCCCTTGTGTTATCTTGTTCCACATTGAGTCCCCAGTTTGGAGACCCAATCTGTACTCACACTTCCGGGTAAGAGCATCAACCTCTAAAATATTTTAGGAAAGATTGTGAGGAAAGCTATTCTTAGAGCTGTACCTAGCCCCCAAACTATATTTTGTATTATTTTTTCCCTCTGCTATTTTAAAGTCCCATTCTCTTGGCTAGCATTCTACTTCCTGGCTTAGGTAGCTTGGCAGGTGAGATGAATTAAGCCTTAATCCCTAAGGATTATGATTTCCTGCTTACCCTGTTTTTAGTGCTCTATGGCAGTGACTGTCAACCTTTCTAATGCCACGACCCTTTAATACAGTTTCCTCATGTTGTGGTGACCCCCAACCATAAAATTATTTTTGTTGCTACTTCATAACTGTAATTTTGCTACCGTTATGAATCATAATGTAAATATCTGTGTTTTCTGTTGGTCTTAGGCGACCCTGCTAGCAGTTCTCAACCTGTGGGTCGCAACCCACAGGATGAGAACCGCTGCTGTAGAGCCTAAGACCATCGGAAAACACAGATATTTACATTATGATTCATTAACAGTAGCAAAATTACAGTTATGAAGTAGCAATGAAAATAATTTTATGGTTGGGGGTCACGACAACATGAGGAACTGTATTAAAGGGTCGTGGCATTAGAAAGGTTGAGAACCATTGCTCTATGGTTACTTCACTTGTCCATTCACTGTTTTCACAAGGAATGGAAGTACAAGTAAATTACACCAATAGTCCTTGTATTCTAGACAAATTTTAATGTGCTGATTATGCAGACACAATTTTAGCATACCAGTTAAATACTGTTTTATTAACTCTTACAAGATAGGAAATCTTTTCTTTGGCTTCATATCTATCAGCATGAGGAGATGGCAGTAAAGAGACAAGAATTATGTTCTGAAGTCCTTTCCTTGTTGAGTTCTCTGGTGAGAGCATGTTCTTTCATTCCACAAAGTCTAAATTACATAGAGGGAAATCCAAGTTCCCCAAATGGATTAATGGAAATGAGGAAGAGAAGGACATTCCTATATATCCTTTTTGGTTCCCAGGCTTGTATATTTTAGTTACTTGAAACAAAAAAGTTGCAGTATGAATAGTTGTTGGTTTAACATACATATCAGGGTACCCATCTCCAAATTGTATTTCTATCAACATGCTGCTTTCTCCGAGCCTTTAAAATGCCACCTCAAAGATTCATTAACAGCTGATAGATGATATAGACAGAAAGAGTTTATCTCTTTCATTGCCTTCCCTTCACTGTAAAGTTATTCCCTTGGTCTGAGGCTATGTTATGTGTAATCCCATGACCTCATCTTCAGAGAGTGTCATTGCCAAAAACAATGTAAACAGTGAAGGGAAATTCATTTCCAGGATGAATGATAATCTGGGTAAACACAAATGGTTAAATTTATTTTAACCCTTGGCACTCGCTTGCTTTTTCTCGAGCTGCTACCGATGCTAACCGTGTCGAGTCACACTCGACATCTGAGTGCAAAAGGTTAAGAAAGAAAGAGTCCAATGAAATCAACTTATCACCATGAAGCTGGCTGATATGCTTGAAAGACCATGACACATTGGGATTAAATGTTCAGGCAAATTAATTCAAGACGTTCCTGATGATCACTGGATGCAAAGTAAAAAAAAAAGGGGGGGAGAGGGGCAGCAGAATGATATGTGTCACCTCATCTCCACATATCTGTACTCCAAAAGGGCCATGGTAACAATTTAGGTCTCTGGTAAACAATAAAAACAAAAACAACAACAACAAAAAACCTGAATCTAAGAATCCTCAAAATATTTGACTATTTCACTTTTGGCAAAGATTGGTCAAAAATCTACACCCCCTACAGACACACACACACATACCACATACAGACACACATTTGCCTTGAAGTTTTAGAACAAAATCAATATGTGAACAGAGTGGGGGGTTGTGATTTTTCTATATTCTCATCCTATCTAATAAAGATGGAATATGCTAATTGACCATCACACACTCACAAAGATGGTGGCACCCACAGCCAACAAGGAGGGAATATGCTAATTGACCGCCATGCCCTCAACAATGGCAGTGCCCACAGCCACAAGATGGTAGCACCCAGTCCCCTCAGCCTCTCAGCCACCTAGGACCGGCCTGAGGCACAGGCAAACCTCAGATGTCAGATGCCCAGCTGCCCAGGGCTGGGCCCGAGGCACATACAAGCCTTGGATGGCAGCTGCCCAGCTGCCCAGGGCTGCCTGAGGCTCAGGTAACCAGGGCCAGCCGAGTATTGTGCTGCTGGCAGTGGCAGCAGCAGAGGTGTGATGGGGGCATCACCTTCCCCTGATTGCAGGGTCACCTCCTGCCCCTGAGGGCTCCCGGACTGTGAGAGGGTGCAGGCCAGGCTGAGGGACGCCCCCCTCCAGTGCATGAATTTTCATGCACTGGGCCTCTAGTTTATTATAATATGCTTCAATTATTTCTTTTATAATTTATATGGAAACACTTCTACAAAAATAAAATTTTTATTTTTATGTCTCAGTAGTTTGTAATTGGATTTGCTCAGGTACTCCAGAGTAATACTTTCTCTTCAAAACTTTATATCAGGGGTCCTCAAACTTTTTAAACAGGGAGCCAGTTCACTGTCTCTCAGACTGTTGGAGGGCAGGACTATAGTTTAAAAAAAAACTAAGAACAAATTCCTATGCACACTGCACATATCTTATTTTGAAGTAAAAAAAAAAACAAAACTGGCAAAAACACCCGCATGTGGCCCACGGGCCATAGTTTGAGGATGCCTGCTTTATATTGTCTATTAGTTGAATATTGACACATTATTATGATATAGAATGCATTGAATTGTGGCTAGACTCAGATTTAATCAAGAATGGATGTTGAGTGGAATGAAGTTCTTCCTGATCTATCAAGATAATCAAGAGCTTTTCAACCTTAAATTAAAATAATCATTTGTAATGCATTTGCCTTCAGTTGGTTTTATTCTAGTGGTTCTGATTTTCATCATTAAAGCACTGCCCAACAGCATAAGCACAACTATCTCAAAATTAATTTTAAATAAATTACTTTTTATAAAGACTAAAAATTTTACACACAATTAGCAAGACCTCCTAATGGTGTTCTAAAAAGTACCTCTAAAAAAAAAAATGGAAAGAAGGAAGAAAATGTAAAAAAACATTTTAAGTGTACAAACTTCAAGTTATAAAATAAATAGTTTCTGGGAAAGTAATATATAACATGATGACCAAAATTAATAGTCTGATATATTTTAAAGTTGTTAAGAGAGAATATTTTAAAAGTTTTTACCACAAACACAAAAAGTAATTATAACTATGTAAAGTGCTGGATGTCTAACCTTACTGGGGTAATCATTTAGCAATCTATATATATAAAAGCCTAAGCAACTGGACCACTGGCCGGTAGCTATGATGCACACTGACCACCAGGGGGCACACACTCAATGCAGGAGCTGCCCCCTGGTGGTCAGTGCGCTCCCATAATGGGAGCACCACTCAGCTGCCAGATGTTGGGCTCACTGCTGGCAATGCGCAGCTGCAGTGGCGTGAGCCTCTCCCATGGACACTCCCCCTGCGCGCCGAAGCAGTGGCGGGGCCGGGATGAGTGGGAGCAGCGCAGCACCCAGTCTGGGCTCAGGTTCCTCCCTGACGGCCTGCTGCTTCACGCACTACTTTGTGCTGTATGGGATCGATGAGGACAGCGGGCTGGAGTCCAATGAGCTGGTGGGTAAGGCCGGCTGCAGAGGTATGGTGGTCCATTGATCCCTGCAGGCCAGGCTGAGCAACCCCACTGGTGCATGAATCCATGCACGGGGCCTCTAGTATATATATAAACCATTACATTTTATACCTTAAATAATTACAAATCAAACTTATACAATTTATATATCAACTATATCTCAATAAACCTGAGGAGGGAAAAACAAAAATAAGCTAAAATTTTATGTCGATTATATTTTAAAAATCACATTTGTAAACAAGTGGCTGGAAATTTTTCTTTTGGAAACAATTTTTTATTTCATATCTGGAGAAGGTAGAAGACTCTTGGCTGGTAGGATGCTGTTAGCTACTGTATACATGGCCAGTGCATCTAGTTTTCTTTTCCTTCCTTCCCTCATTGGCATTCGCCACATATTTATTCTTTTTGAACCAATTTTCAAAAATAAAATGCTTTTCCTATCATCACCAGATTTATATCAATCTTGGAGATAAATCATTTCATTTTGAATATAGTTGTGTTGTTTTAAAGTAACAAGGATATTATGAAAGAATGAGCAGCATAGCCAGTGTTATTCATGTTATCTCTCTCTCGGCTGTTGGTAGAGATGTTAAAAGAAGGTAAGAAGCCCTGACATAACAGGAAGCAAAGCAGCATAGAGATCCAGTTGGAATCTGTTCAGTCTCACAACAGGCTGGAGACTGGCAACTCTAAACAGAAACTGGTATGTGCTTCACAAAATGTTGGCAAGGACAAGCAACCAGGACTGATCCTGGCAGTCTATGCCTAACTTAAAAACGGCATATGCTGATGTCCTTCAGCCAGCTTACACTTGACAGATGTCTGTTAACTAGGTCAAACAGAACATGAAAGACACAATCCCTGCCTCTACCAGACTCTGGCCTGTAGAAAGTCTGTTTAAGCAGCAGGCTCTTTCCCTGCTCTTACCCTGATACCCACCCACTTTCTTTTTTTGTGTAGGCCACCAATTTTGTTATTGTTTAAAGATCCCTCTTTTCCATGATGAAACACATTCATGGAATTTTTCAAATCACATCTATAACTTTAAACTATGGTTTTGATTAAATACATTCTTTCTTTTATCCTTCCTTTTTTCCCCATAGTACTTTCTTGAGTGCTTACTATGGGTAGGCTTAGTGTTTGCTTGGGGGTCACAGGTGAACAATCAAACATAATTTTTGTCTTTGCAAAGTTTAAAATATACTAAATAAGAAAGGAAGGCAGTCAGATAATTAAAATCAGGTTAAATCAATTCTATGTTAAAGTAATTCAAAGATATTCTGAAAATAAGAGGGGCACATTCTGTGTGTTTGTATATCTACACTAATAAAAGAGAAACATGAAAATTGACCATCCCTCCACTATGCCCACCAGACAATCAGGAGTCAGTATGCAAATTAACCCAACAAAGATGGCAGTGGCCATGGAGCTGGAGCAAGCAGGAGGCTTGGGTTGCCCCCGGCAATGGAGGAAGCCAAGCTTCCCACCTGCCCTGTCCACCGCTGAAAGAGTGGCTTCCAGCAGGCCCTGGCCTCCACTCAAGGAGGGGCTGAAAAAAAAAGGAGGGGCTGGGAGGCTGGATCACTGGGGGGGTGTGGCCAGCCTGAAAACAGCCCTCAGCCCCTTACCCAGGCTGGCCACACCCCCATGGGTGAGGGTCCCCACTTGGGGGTGTGGCCAGCTTGAAAACAGCCCTCAGCCCCTCACCCAGGCTAGCCATGCCCCCATGGGGTGAGGGTCCCTGCTGGGGGGCATGGCCAGCCTGCAAACAGCCATCAGCCCCTCACGCAGGCTGGCCAGGCACCCCAGCGGGAACCCCCACCCTGAAGAGGGTGTGGCCAGCTTGAAAACAGGCCTCAGCCCCTCACCCAGGCTGGCCACGCCCCCCAAGCAGGGACCCTCACCCCATGGGGGTATGGCCAGCCTGCAAACCACCACAGGCCCCTCACCCAGACTGCCCCATGCCCCAAGGGGAACCCCCACCCTGATCCAGGACACCCATCAGGCTGAACCAGCTGGCCCCCACCTGTGCACCAGGCCTCAATCTATACTAATAAAAGGGTAATATGCTAATTAAACTGGGAGACCTTCCGGTGTTCTTCTGGACAAAGCCATGGTGTCAGGGCCGAGGTAGAGGCAGTTAGAGGCCAAGAGGAGAGGGCAATTGTGGGTGATCAGGCCAGGATGGGACAGCAGCTGTGGGTTATTAGGCTGGTGGTGGGGGGGAACATTGGGGGTGATCAGGCCAGCTGGAGGGGCAGTTGGGGGTGAGCAGACCAGCAGGGGGGCAGTTGGGGGCAAGCAGGCCAGTGAGGAGGGCAAGTGGGGGTGAGCACACTGTCACGGGGGGCAGTTGGGGGTGATCAGGCTGAAGGGGGGCATTTGGGGGCCAGCAGGTTGGCAGGCAGAGTGGTTAGGGGCAATCAGGCAGGCAGGCAGGTGAGTGGTTAGGAGCCAGCAGTCCCGGATTGCAAGAGGGATGTCCGACGGCTGGTTTAGGCCCAATCCCTGTAAACCTGCAGTAGGACATCCTTCGAGGGGTCCCAGGTTGGAGAGGGTACAGGCCGGGCTGAGGGACACCCCACCCCCATGCACAAATTTTGTGCACCAGGCCACTAGTGTGTGTGTGTGTGTATGTATGTATATATATATATATATATATATATATATATATAAGTTTTCCAGAGAAATTACTTCTTTCATGTATGAATGTTAAATAAAAGTTAGCCAGATGGATGTGGGAAGGAAGAGAGAATCCCAGAAAATAAAAACAACAAGCACAAAATATGGTGCCAAGAGAAATCACCCCTCAACTTAGGTTTTCAGAAATAAATACAAAAGGTTGAGGCTGGAATATAATAGGCAGAGGTGATATTTGGAACTCCTTATAAGTAATGACAAAACATGACTCGTTTTCTACTTGCAGAGTGTCATGTTTAGGAATTTAGTTTGAGAGACATTATGCAAACAATAAATAATGATACCTGACAGTGTGGTCCTTAGTGTCAATCACTTTGCTCCACTGTCCCTCAAATTTTATTTACTCAGCTGAAATATAGATAAGTCTTAGTGGTAAATACTTCACAGGATTATTTTAAAGATTACATTAGTAAATATGCAAAGAACTTAAAATAGTGTTTGATATATAGTAAACATTAAATTATTTATTATTATTATTATTTATTACAAGACCATTATTCTTATTATATTATGCAAAACACATCAAGGATATATTATTGGGTAAATGTAAAATATTACAACAGTAGTCCAGCAATGAATGATACTCAACAAAATTAATATGTAGGCAGAGGGGATGGATGGAAGCAGATAGATTTGAGAGGCATCATACAATACTCAGTGGCTGACAGGAAGTGAGGGTGAGGTAAAATATATGATTATGGATGACAAAGTTAACAGATGACATTTGAAGAAAATAACTATAGTGTCTAAATGTGACAATGTTGAACAAATATAATGGACTAGAACTTCTGATAACTAGCAGAAAAAGGACAAGGAAACCATAGCAAAACTGACAATGTTAGGAACAGACAGTTTAAAAACGTAGCAGCACGTCACACTGTTGCATTATCAAATTTCAGAAAGTTGGAAAAAGCCAACAGAAAAATGTGGGGAAGAGGAAGCATTGTGCCTTGTTAATTCAGAGTTTGAAATAAGATTACTTGATCAAAATCAGACTACAAAATTTTATCCCTGAGTATAGAATGTAGTAAAATTTTAAAACAGGCCCATGAAGAAACATATAACAGGGATGTTCTTTATAACACTTGCTATTGAAGGGGAAATGAAACATAAAGCAATCAACTAGATGTTTATAATGATTGATTTCATTGTAGTACTTTAATATTGTCCTCAGTAATTGTGTATGGCTTGATCCCACTAGTTCCATATATACACTGAGTGGCCAGATTATTATGATCTCTGAATGCATAATAATCTGGCCACTCAGTGTGTGTGTGTGTGTGTGTGTGTGTGTGTGTGTGTGTGTGTGTATATATATATATATTAGAGGTGAGGCCCAGTACATGAATTCCAGCTTGGCCAGGGGGAGGAGACATGGGCAGTTGGCCGGCCTGCCTGCTGGTCAAACTCCTGGTAGAGGGGACAATTTGCATATTAGCCTTTTATTATATGGGATATACACTGAGTGACCAGATTATTATGCGTTCAGAGATCATAATAATCTGGCCACTCAGTGTACATATGGAACATACATATAGAATCATTGTTGGATGTGACTTCATCTTTGTGTGGGATGAGTGCATTGCTTTGCTACATTAACATCTAAGTGTGTCTGTGTTTTGTTGTTTTGGCCAGGAAAGTGAGAGCAGAAGTGACAGTCTGCCAATTCTGGGCAAAAATTTTAACAGCCGTTTTGCTCTTTTACCAAGTCTCTGGAGTTGATACTTTTGATTTTTTTTTTTTTTTTCTGAATGTGGAAGCTACATAGAGCGGAGCTGAAAGGCCCCCAGATTCTGAAGTGAGCAAGAAGTATGCATATGTTGTTTCAAGCCCCTGGTATCATTGTAATTATCTGGTTATTGATAGTCTCCACCACTTGTAAACTCCTCAGGATCAGAGAGCATTTCACTTGTCCTTGTGTTTCTCACAAATAATAGTTCCTAGTTCCTAGTAGATTTTCAATGTATTTTAAAAGAATTAATATTATCCCCGAATCAAAGTTAGCTTTTCAGGAATCATCATCCTATGAAGGAGAAAAAAAAATCTTTAATGTTTTCTACATTATATATTTTGTGAGTTGACTGGCTCTCTCCTCTCTGCTCTTCTATTATACTTTTGTTAAAGGATGGATGGCAAATGCTTGATTGGGTATAGAGGCCTTTCTGGCCCACACGCGTGCCAAAGTGTTCATCAGACCCACTACACTTACCTTCAGATTACAGAGGACTGGGAATAGTTTCAATGAAGAGTCCTTGAAAGAAATTACCAGTGGATTAGAGTTGACATCTGATATTTGTATCTCTGGTCTAGGGAAGAAAAAGACAGGCTTAGATTTGAGGATAACATTGCTCTTACCAACTTCACTTCAACTTCTTGGATTTTTCATAATTAATTTGAAATATAACTTAGAATTTTAACTTATTTTAACCTATTTTAACATAAATAATTTAAATTAGTTTTCTTATTTTCAATAAATTTTGTGTATTCTTTTAGTCCAAGTTTTATTTTAACTTGTAATGTCTTTTTTAAACACCTAAATCCCTCATTTTTGTGGGGGAAATGTTTAAAGCCAATTTAAATATAATCCTATATAATAAAGCTCTAATATGCTAAGAGTCCGGATATCCGGTAGGCTGTCCAACTAATCAAAGTGTAATATGCTAATGATATGCTAAGGCCACTCAGCTGCTCACTATGACCTGCACTGACCACCAGGTGGCAGACAGTTGACCAGTTGATCAGTCGCTATGATGTGCACTGACCACGGGGGTTGACGCTCCAACCAGTAGGTTAGCTTGCAGTTGGGGTCTGGCCAATCGGGACTGAGCGAGATGGGCCGGACACACCCTGAAGCCCTCCCATGGTCCCTCCCAGCTGGCCAACCTCCTGCGTCCCTCTCCTCCCCGGCCCCAATTGTGCACCAGTGGGGTCCCTCAGCCTGGCCTGCGCCCTCTCACAATCTGGGACCCTTGAGGGATGTCAGAGAGCTGGTTTAACCCTGACGGCAGAACAACCAATCACTATGATGCACACTGACCACCAGGGGGCAGACACTCAATGCAGGAGATGCCCCCTGGTGGTCAATGCACTCCCACAGGGGGAGTGCCGCTCAACCAGAAGTCAGGCTCATGCCTTGCAAATGCAGTGGCAGTTGTGGGAGCCTCTCCTGCCTCCATAGCAGCGCTAAGGATGTCTGACTATCAGCTTAGGCCTGCTCTCTGTGGGCTCCTAGACTACGAGAGGGCACAGGCTAGGCTGAAGTACCCCCAGCCCTACCAGAGTGCACGAATTTTGTGCACTGGGCCTCTAGAAAGAAAATAAAGAAAAACCAAGATGGTGGCATAGGTAGACACTGGTATTCACTACCTCCCACAACCATATCAAAATTACAACTAAAATACAGAACAGCCAAAACCGGTTTGGCTCAGTGGATAGAGCGTCGGCCTGTGGACTGAAAGGTCCCAGGTTTGATTCCGGTCAGGGGCATGTACATTGGTTGTGGGCACGTCCCCAGTGGGGGGTGTGCAGGAGGCAGCTGGTCGATGTTTCTCTCTCATCAATGTTTCTAGCTCTCTATCTCTCTCCCTTCCTCTCTGTAAAAAAATCAATAAAATATATGTTAAAATAAATAAATAAAAAAAAATAAAATAAAATAAAATACAGAACAACCAAAAAGAATTTCAAAATTTCATGAGATTTAAGAAGTCTTATTTGTGCTAATTTTCCTAGGTCTGGGAATTCTCTAAAAACTCTGAAATGAATGCTCTAGAGAATTTTTTATAAATAGATATGAAAAAATATATTCATATCTTCATCCTATAATTATATTTCCTCTTCCAAAAAGTATTTCTGTAGTGACTACTCATTTCACTTCCAACTGACTGTCCATTTTTTTCTAATATATTTCAAAGGTCACATAATAATTCTGTAGGCATAAAACATTATAATTAGATAGGTGGCCACATTTAAGTGTTTATATTTTCAATGCTATAATTAATCAAAACAGATTATTTTTAAAGCCTCTCTGTGACAACTGATGTTCAAGGAGACTGTAAAAAATAACTTTATTCTTAAGAATGCATATTTAGATTAGAAGATAAATTTAAGAAAGCCATAATAACAAACCTTCAAGTTTATATTTGTATATTCTGTGGCATCTTTAAATATATATAACAAATGTCCCATGTACATATAATATTCATAGCATGTAAACATATTTTGTCAATCATATTTTTATTCAATTTCTGTGTTTTATGATGCTTTGACATCTGAGGGCTTGATGATCCTGAAGAGACTGCCTTTGAGAGGGATAGCTAATTCCTAGAGATAGCAAAGGACTCTCCTGGGAGTGGGCAAACAGCCAATTGACAGCCCATACTAACCAACCACCTCCTTTATGCAGCACTGGAAGGTTAAGCCACTATCTCCTTCCCTACTCTCAGCCCAGGGCCAGGTAGGTACCAGATAACTCATGACAGCCTCTACACCCGGTCTCAATGAAATTCTTTAAAACTAGACTTTTTTCTTTCTTTTTTTAAGTTTGGAAAATGTATTGACTAAAACTTTAAATTATTTTAAAAGAGTTGTTTTAAATGCAGACCTGGAAAACCTGCTCAGAACTTAGATCATAACTAAGACCTACATGTCATTCTCTTTTTTGTGTGATTTTTTTCTTTTTCTTTTATTTATTTTTTAAATGAATGTATTGGGGTAGCATTGTTTCACAAAACCATACAGGTTTCAAGTGTACAACTCAAAAAAATATCCTCTACACACTGCATCATTTATACACAGCAAGGATGGACCTGGACATTATAATGCTAAGAGAAATAAGGAAGTCAGAAAAAGACAAGTGTCATCTGATCTCACTTATATGTGGAATCTAATGAACAAAATAAATGGAGGAACACAATTGAAACAGAGGCATGGATATATGGAAAACTAAACAATTCTAAATCTGATTCCTGTAACCTCTTGACTTTCCTCTGAAAACCATTATAAAGTCTTTGCCCGTGCTTCCCTGTTGCTGCTTCTGTGTCCTGACTGATCACGGTGCTTCCCCACATGAGGCTGCACGTATGGTGTGCACCCTCTTCTTGGAGACTGGGTTACCAACTATCTTTTCAATAGCAATTATCTTCTGATATATTGACTTTATCATACATGGATGATAATAAACCCTACAGTCTAAAACATATATTTGTATATAGTTTGTGTGTATCTGTATTACATATGTGTATATATTGTGCTAAGAGAGGTTTTTTGGGTTTTGTTTTGTTTTTTTGGTACAATTTAACCACTGTAGTACTCCTCTCTTCCATTTACCAATAATACCTTATATATGTCTAAGAAACAATTCAGCCTTACTAAATAAATTAATTCCATCATTTTGTGATTTTTGGCCTTCTAAAATACCATTAAAAGCTATTTAAATTGATTTCAAATAGGTTTGTAGACTTTAAAAAAATTCACAGCACATTTCTGATGCAGGTTCTTCTTCACAAATATATATGTGACTAAAAACATATATTTCTCAATAAAATATACTCCTTCCCACCCCACACCCTGAAACTATTTGTAAGCCTTTTATGAAAATAACTTATCAATAAAAGGAAAGTAAATAGTTTCCAAACTCAGTTTTCAAAAGATGTCACTATGCTGCTAAGGGTTAAGATGAGAATTGAGGTCAATATCTAGTTTCCATTGTATGTCTAAGACTTTTCTAAGGGAAAAATAAATTTAGAAGGTCTTGTAATTCTTTCAAGATCTAGCTATATAAATTGATGTCTCCGCTTGAATGTCAAAGAGGCATCTGGGTCATAGCTTGTCTTCAATTCAGTCTCACTCCCAATCAGCAGGCACTACCTTTCACTCCATTGCCCAGGGCAAAATTATGGGAACAATCCTGTGGTACTTTATTTCTACCACAATACACATACAAGTCTAAAATATGTCTTCTTTACCAAAATATATGTTAGAAAAATTATCACAACTTTCTACAACCTATACCATTTTCACATTTGTCTGGCCACAGAGTGACTACAGAAAATAAGAAAAATGAAAGCTTATTTTTCCAGACTGGAGACGTGTGGGGGAAATGGCAGAATGCCGAAGGTAATTTAGAAATGTGTCAACTGTTCCTCTTTCTAAGCTAAATCTTATAGAGGCAAGGAAGAAAAGTAAATAGAATGAGGAAGGAGTTTTGCAAATTGAGAAATTTTATTTCTTGGTCCCTTTTTAAGGCCATCTAGAACCATGAATTCCCAAGATACAGACATGACAGCAATATATTTGATGATCAGTTAAAGGAGACATCTGAAGAGACCAGAGTACATAGCAGACAGCACATGTTTCCTTTTAAAAAACATTTTTTTATTGATTTCAGAGAAAGGAAAAGGTAGAGGAGGATAGAAACATCAATGATGAGAAAGAATCATTGATCAGCTGCTCATGCATGCACCACACTTGGGATCAAGCCCGCATCCCAGACATGTGCTCTGACCGGGAATTGAACCATGACCTGCTACTTCATAGGTCAATGCTCAACCACTGAGCCACGCCAGCGGGGCAACACATGTTTCTTGATCCACCAATGCCATTCACTCTCTTTAGGTGTCAGAGGTCACATAAACATTACTCCCCTCTGTCCTGCTCCTCCTCATCATGATATCACAGAGAAGAAAGCAATTAAATCTTCCTTGGGTATATTTGTAATAGAGTGCATTTAGAGTTTCTTGCACTGCTTTGATATGAATTTGTTTTGACATCTGTTTCCTGCTCTAGCAATTTCATTCATTCTCAAGGAAGGAGAGATATCTATGTGCAATTTCATTGTAGCTATAGATTTAGAGATTTTTAAAAAAAATCATTTTGTTAAGGGAAATTGTTAAGAAGTGAGGTAATTTGTTCTGATTCTTTATCCACTTAATGATATTTTCCATTTATATAACAGTAGAAACCTTTTAAAAAATGGAGTGCTTAAAAAAGACATGAAGTCATAGGAAGAGGAAAAATGATAGCATTGAAAAGAATTGAGTGCCCTGAAATTTAATAGAGGCTAAACTGGAAATGATCATTCTTGAAGGCACAATGCAATTCAATCAGGTGGAAGATTATAAGTTTGCAAAATTGCTATGTATTCATATAAATCTAATTTTCTCTGATTTTACCAGTAAAGATTTTAAAAAAGTTATTTTAGGCTCTTAATTAATGTTTCTAGCTTTGTTTGGCTTTTTCTAGCTTTTTTCTATGTTTGTTTACTTTTTGTTTTCATATATTTCATATAGTCTAGGAAATGATTTTATGTTGATGAAATTTAGAAAATTGTTAGAAATTTTATAACACTTAAAATGTGAGTATTTGCATTATCAATTTAACACAAATTTAGTATTGACTAATTTTAATTAAACTTTGATTGGCTTGCATTTTTTAGAATATCCCATGGCCTACTCAATAATGATAATAACAAAATAATCAATGTTAAGTTTGGGGACAAAAAATTAATAGGAATAGAAATGGTACCACTTTCACATGACAATATTATTTAATATATCAGTGAAAGGTGAATGCTAGACACAACATTACACTAAAGTTTATTAAATCTAGAATTTATCTTGCAGATTGATAAATATATAGTTATTATATGCTGCACAATTTATAGCAATAGATTGTTTGACTAGAAGGAAGAACATTGTGCATTTTCCATATTATTTTTCAAATAAATTATTCATAATAATATATTAAGTTGAAGATGAATAAGATATTATGAAAAAGTAGGTAAATTTATGGACAAACTATTTAAATGTGTGTGTGTGTGTGTGTATGTGTGTGTCTGTGTGTTTGCATGTATACAATTGAGCTTCAATGAGAGGATGATATAAAAGGAGAGAGAAGTTCTATTGTACACAAGCCTGCCTGTAGATTTGAATCATACATTAAATACTATAAAAATAATATGATCAACCATGCAAGTTTTACCATCATCAAAATAAGAGTGCTTCATCAAAACACTCCTTATTCCTTCCCTTCTCTTTGTTTTCCAGTATAATGAACCAATAGCCAAAAGGAGAGTTTTACTTAAAGGTTATGTGTGAAAAGGAAATTGAAAATGATGTGAATTTTTTTCAATTTGAAATTTATTTGAATTATACTAATTGCTAAAATATATTCTCTTGACTGACACTTAATTACATTAAATATTCAAGAATTAATAGAATGTATGTTAATATATATTGACAAAATTCAAAGCAGGGATTTTCCTTTGAGCAGATTAATGATAATTCATTATTGCCTTTTTATTTATCATGTATCTTTCATTTGCTACTTAAAAGTTGCTTTTAGCCGAAACCGGTTTGGCTCAGTGGATAGAGCATCGGCCTGTGGACTCAAGGGTCCCAGGTTCGATTCTGGTCAAGGGCATGTACCTTGGTTGCAGGCACATCCCCAGTAGGGGGTGTGCAGGAGGCAGCTGATCGATATTTCTCTCTCATCGGTGTTTCTGACTCTCTATCCCTCTCCTTTCCTCTCTGTAAAAAATCAATAAAATATATTTTTTTAAAATTGCTTTTAAAAAATTGTATTATTGAATGGAATTATCCAAATTTGGAAGACATTTCAAGCTTAAACTTAAAATAAATATTTTTAATCAGTGAAAATAAGTAAATCTTATTTCTACAATGATGGTTAAGAAAATTGTATACTGATTTGATATCTAACACATTCAACAGCTTGTGTTTCACTTTTCTTTTCCTATTAATATGATAGAGTCCAAAAAATGTTTCATCATTAAACTGCATATAAATGCCTCAAAATTGTTGCCAGCTCACCTCTGTGTACATACATATATTGCATGTTATAATACTTATGCCATCCCATGTATAAATTTGAAAAGTATTGGTGTAGAAGAAGGAAATATACCTCAGTTAAATACTGGTAAACATCTGAATGAGATAAAGAAATTACTTGAGGGCCATAAGGTAAACATTACTATGTTTTCTTCAATAATTTCAGTTCACAATTGTAATTTATATTCAGAGGTAAAATGATACCTCATTATAACGAAAATATAGACAAATTCCTTAACTGCCTTAGGAAGTTTAAACAAGTTATTAATATCATTATATCTTTCACATTTCTGAACAAGAAACAGGCATGTGATTATCCTGTGGTATTTTTATTTAGGAAGAAATAAATTTTAGGTTTTAAAAATAAATAAATATATATATATATAATGTTTCTACTAATTGATCTTCCAAGTTTAACTTATCTAATATTATTGTAGTTTTTTTAAAATTTGTTTTTATTCAACCATAGATAGTAAGGAGAAATGTAAATGAAGATTTTTTTCACTTAGTTTGTTCTCTTTTTATTAACTATGTCATCTGTAGATTGCTGGGAGAATGTGCCTTAAGGTAAAAGAGCACAATTTCTCCTTGACTTTTTAAAATCCTTGACTCTACCATTTCTTAGCTGTCTAACTCTGTGCAAATTACCACTAATTTGCTTTTTTGAATACATAGTTACTTAAATCCTTACTTTATAGTTGAATATTATTATAATTAAGAATTGACAAATGAGAGCATAACTGGGCACTATGGAACTGTTAATTTCATTATGTGTGTTTCAGATAAAATTATTATTTTTTCACTATGTTCTTATTGATTTCAGAGAGAGGAAAGGAGGGGGAGAGAGGTATAGAAATGTCAATAATGAGAGAATCATTGATCGGCTGCCTTCTGCATGCCCCTACTGGGAATGAAGTCCACAACCTGGGCATATGCCCTGACTGAGAATCAAACCCTGACCTCCTGGTTCATGGGTTAATGCTCAACCACTGAACCACACTGGCTGGGTTGGAAAAATTATTTTTGTCCAACACAAAGATTCAGCATCTCCCAGAGTAGAGTAGGCCCTCCATATTTCACTGAATGTCTCTACCATCAGTGTCAGATTCTCCTTTACTTATAGTTGTGTCCAGGACTTCTGCTGTAACTGTAGTACATTTTATTTCAAAACTTGGGTAAGAATGGGAATGTAATAATTGGAAAACTATATAAAGAAAATAAAACTATCGTAACAGCAAATATTTTATATCAGCACAAAATTACATATGGTTTATATGTGATTATACCTTGAAAAATTTATTATTTACACATTCACATTTTTTAATAATCTGTTATCAATTACATCTACAATTAAGCCAATTATGATACATCTTTAAACTGACTTTTTGAACATAACAAATAAGCTAAACAAGCTAATCTTATACCAAGAGTTCATTATGCAAATTATTAGCAAAAATATTGAGATGATTATTTAATTGATGGAAGGCAGTGAAATCTAAAATACATATATCATAAAACCTATAGAAGTTTAAATTATGAGCATGGTAATGCCAAACAAATGATTAATTAATTTATGTACCTTAGAAATCTGAACTTTATATATAGATGTGGTAAAGGACTCCCATATAAAATTAATATATGGCATCTGAAACTTTCATATTTTAAGAAATTTTGTCCTTAAAATATCCAAGCTCATTTTGCCTTTTCTCTTTATTAACTTTAAAAGTATAGCTAACCATTGTTAAAAATTCTTATTTTCATAAGAAATTCATATTCTATACTAGTATAAACAAAGCTCAGCAACCAAATGGCAGAACAACCAGAATGACTGGTCAACCAAATCGCTATGATGCACACTGACCACCAGGGGGCAGACACTCAATGTAGGAGCTGCTCCCTGGTGGTCAGTGTGCTCCCATAGTGGGAGTAGCCACTCAGAGAGCAGATCCACAGCTGCTCTGCTGACTGGGATGAGTGGTGCTCCCACAGAGGGCTGATCTCTACAGGCCACGCCCTCACCAGTGCACAAATCCCGTGTGCTGGGCCTCTAGTTAATTAATAGATAAGTAGATATATTTCCTTTGATAAGAGGTTAGCTAGCAGATAAATTTAAACTCTTAGTAAGAATTAAAAGACACATTTTATTTTTTGAAAAACTTAATCAAAATACAGTAGAGTTGATGGAAAACATATAGCCATTTAAAAAAATAGAAAATATAATTTTTATGAGTGATCTATTTTATTGGGCAACATTTTAAACCTTAAAATATGATGTTAATTATTCTCTACTAGAGGCACAGTGAACGAATTGAGCATGGGTGGGGTCCCTCAGCCTGACCGGCTATCAGGGCCAATCAGGGCCATCTCACCCAGTCCCAATCAGGTCCCATTGGGGCCGGCTGGCTAGGGAGGTCCCACAGGAGGGCTCCAGGGAATGTCCAGCCCTCTCCCCTTGTCCCAATCAGCCAGACTCCAGCAATAAGCTAACCTACTGGTTGGAGCGTCTTCCCCCTGGTGGTCAGTGTGTGTCATAGTGACCAATCCGTCAGACACTTAACATATTACACTTTTATTATGTAGGATTGAGCTTAACATGGCATATATAAATAATTCAAAGATATTCCAGAGAAGAGAATACGTATAAGATGACTAAGTTTTAGGATAACATATACAAAACTAAAAGATGTGTAGGCAATTCTAATTGGTGAATATAACTTCTCAGAATGACTATATTAAACTTTTAAGATTTTATTATAAGTTTTTCTCTGTCTTCAAAAAGAAGAAAAGAAGTGGAGACTGGCCTGAAGGGAAGTTCCTGGGATTAACTCTAGTAGGATACAGTATTTCTGAAATTAATTGTTACTACCTTTTGTTATTATAGCTTCTTGTGTTGATATTAAACTAGATGCAACATTTCAGAACTATGTCATGGTCTATTGAATTATTCTGCAATGTTTTAGTATATATATTGTGAGATGCTAGACACTGAAATTATGAAGGCAACTGAGATATAGTCTTTGTTCAAGGAGCTAACAGCCTAGCAAGGAGACATTTATGTGAAAAATTACAGCATAATGTAATAACAAGCTTTGAAATAGATCTATGCCTAAGATGTTAAAACTGCACAGAGAAAACATCTAATTAGGTTAAGAGAAAAGTAAAAGAATTCATAATGTCAGAATGGCATTATAGTTATGTCAAAAACCTTGGAAGAATTTAAGCCAGGAAAGAGCAGGCAATAAATATTGCCTTGAAAAATGAGGAGCACACTGATTACAAGAATATGAACTCTGTAGTCCATTGTGACTAAAATAGGATAGAGGGTTGAGATCAGAGTTTAAGGTCATTGTCTGATGTATTTAAAGGAATTAATTATTACTCTGGGAATTTATAATCAATCAATAAAGGATTTTATATATTCAAGAGAAGATTTAAAATTTGTGTTTTAGGAAAAATTTAAAAATCCCTTAAAGAAGTGTTTAACATTTAAACATGAATAAAAATACCTTTTTTCTCCCCATCCCTAATTTCATTAGAAAAAAAAAAAACACGATATTTCAAAATGAATAAATCTATTATAACACCATAAAAGTGACAAAAATGTCATCAGGGAACCATAGTTTTGAGTAATTCCTGAAGATGAAAGGCTGATGGAAATAGCTGTATGTAGAAACAAAACTAGAAGAAGCTATAGAACAAATTGACTGCAGGTAACCATGAGGATGCTCCAAGCTGAGAACCAACCTATGGGGAGAACTGGAGAGAGTTCTTTATCACATTTAAGGATTAGTCATTGAGAAGAACATCAAAACCAGATAACACTTCATCCTCACTCCCTGGTCATTGAAAGTATCAGACAATATATTAAAGTGTCTTAACTAAAACTTAGAGCACTGTATATACACTCAACAAAAATAGCTATTATTGGTTACTAAGTGTTAGATAGCATGTACAGAGCAAAGATTAAAGTGATGTACAAAGCCACAATCTCTGCTGTCTGTCTCCATTGTAGACTTCTTTTTGATGGACATCATCTTTTTTCACGTTTTGCTAAAACATCTTGCTAAATGTTCTCTCTGATTCTAACAAATCATACCCACTGCATTAAAATCCATTCTTTATGTAACAGAGTAATATATTTTATCATATACATAAGATCATGTCACCCACAAGTACCAAACAATCCAATGACTTTTCATTTCCCTTATACAGTGTAAAATAATCCAACTAGCTTGCCTTGTACACAAGGATATACTGAAACTAGGATTATCCACTTATCTGACCTAATTTCCTACTCTACTCCAGTCATATAGGTTTTCTTGCTATTCTTCATGCACGCCAAGCCTATTCATGATTCAGGACCCCAACAATTGTTCTTTCATCCATCTCCAATAGTCTGCACCCACCTAATTGTATAGCTACTCCTTTTCATTACAGAATTTTCAGCTCAAATTGCAACCCATTAAAAATGCCTTCCCTAATCATATAATCTAAAGCTACTTTCTTATTTTATTGTCTTTGCAGTACATTAGATTATATTATTTGTTTTGTATTCTTTCCTGTATACCATATTTAGAATTTTAGTCCAGGAAAGAAGGTATATCTTTTTGTTCACTGTCCTATCTGTACTACTCAAAATAAAGCCTGACACATAGTAGGTGCTTAATGTGTAATTTCAGAATCAATGGAATTGAAATTAATTAGCATGAATTGCTCTCTAGTAATTAAAGCAAACATGCAGACTATCTGAAGATACATAGAATGAGGTCCTGTTAGATACTTAGAAAGATGAAGGACTCACATAAAGAAAATACTTCCTTAACAACAACAACAAAAAAAGTGATTTTCAACATTTCTACAAATTCTTTGTTACTTGTATGCAAAATATGCAGTTTTATTCGCTAACAAGATGAATTAGCAAACATTTATTGAGTATCTACTACTTGCCAAACATGCACAAGGAATTATGTTTGCCAAAAGGAATTGTGAATTTTTTCAGAAATAAATAACATAATAAATATTGATACATAGATAGAAACAATGGAGTAAATTTCATATAACGTCTGAGAAAGAAGATGTGCATAATATAAAAGTGGATGGTCTATCACATCACTCTGCAAAAGAAGTCAGGATTCAGAAATATAAGTCACATATGTAACTTTCTGGTTACACTAGAGGCCCAGTGCATGAAATTCGTGCACGAGGGGGGGGTTCAGTGTCCCTTAGCCCAGCCTGCACCCTCTCTAATCTGGGACATCACTCTCACAATCCAGGACTGCAGGCTCCCAACTGCTCGCCTGCCTGTCTGCCTGATTGCCCCTAATTGCTTCTGTCTGCCAGCCTGATCACCCCCTAACCACTCCCCTGCCAGCCTGATTGATGCCTAACTGCTGCCCTGCCAGCCTGATTGCCCCTAACTTCCCTCTCCTGCTGGCCTGGTTGCCCCCAACTCTCCTCCCCTGCAGGCCTGGTCCCTCCCAACTGCCCTCCCCTGCTGGCCATCTTGTGGTGGCCATCTTTGACCACATGGGGATGGCCATCTTGTGTGTTGGAGTGATGGTCAGTTTGCATATTATCTCTTTATTATATAGGATTTAAAAAATGTAAAATGGTCACATTTTAAAAAGTAAATGATGAAACATAATTTTAAAATTTTAGTTATCTATTTGTTACTAAGTCTTTGAAATCTAGTGTGTATTTTACTATTACAGCATATCTCAATTCAAAGTAGACACATTTCAAGTGTTTATGAGAGACTTGCAGCTAGTGGTTATATCATATGGTACAGATCTATCCCCAATGATAGAATGTATTCCTTCTGTCTGTCACCTGCATAGCAAGTGACTGGCCCAATTTTCCATGCACTGAGATTAGTTCCATTTCTAGAAAATAGTAGTCCCTCAAAGCTATATTTCATAAGTATAAATTAATGACAAAATAAATTAGTGAACAAAGTAAACCAACAATAAAATACAAAATCATGCATAATATGTCAAGAAATGTCAAATTTGATATGAGACCATTAAATACTTATGGTGAAAGACACTGAACTTAGATATATTATAAAGGAAATAAACGGTTGTATTAGTCATGAAAAGGAGTTTAAATCTTATTTTAAAAATTTTGAAGAATCTACAATAGAAGGTTCTGTATTAGTTAGGACTTTCCAGAGAAACAGAACCATTATATATATGTATATATATCTAATCTAATAATAGACAAATATGCAAATTGACCGCACCTTTGCTACACCTAAGCCACGCCCACCAGCCAAGCCACGCCCACCAACCAATCAGGATGAGTATGCAAATTGCCCCAACAAAGATGGCGGCTAATTTGCATATCAAGACAGCGTCCAAAGAAGCCAACAGCTGCAGAAGGGAGTAAAGCTTGGGGGAAGGGCGGGGTGGAGGCGGGGCCGGGGGGAGGAGAAGGGCGGGGCGGAGGCGGGGTCGGGGGGAGGAGAAGGGCGGGGCAGAGGCGGGGCTGGGGGTGAAGGGAAACGCAGGCAGGCTGGAGGAGAAGGCAGGGCGGGCAGAGCGGAGGCGGGGCCGGGGGCGAAGGGAAACGCGGGCGGGCTGGAGGAGAAGGCGAGGCGGGCGAACAAGGGAGGAACAGAGGCGGGGTAGAGTGCAGCAGGAAATCCTATTGCAGGATTTTTCCTGCAACGGGAAAGCTAGTATATATATATTACATGTGAAATCTCTCTCATATACATACATATATATGTGTGTGAATATGCATGAGAGAGAGATAATTTTTTAAAGGTATCTGCTCACACAATTGTGGAGTCTGGCAGTAAAAAAAATTCAACACAGGCCAGAAGTTTGAAGAGTTGATATCTCTGATGTGGAGAATACATGTGGAATGAGAAGGGGGTTCACCTCAGGGCTGGTTTACAAAAAAAAAGCATAAAAATAGAAGCTATTATAAAAATTTACATTTTAGGCTACTGATATTTTACAGAACATCTACACATATTTATGTTTCCAATTTCAGATGAGGTAATTACAAAGTGAAAAAAATTCTAAAATCAAAATAGTGAAGGCAGCATTGATATATCACCAAGTACACAAAAGGGTAGTTAAATATAAGAATTACATGAATTTAGATTGTGTAAGTAATTGTGTTCAACTCTTTCATTATTGACATGTTCTTTAATTATATTTTCTTTATTTTATCCTGAGAAGACTGAGTTTTTGCCTAACACAAAGCAAACTACTTGCAGCACCCAAATTTCAAACAATACATGTGAAGTTTCCAGAAAGAAGTTGTGGCAGAATTTATATTTCATTAGACAATTTTAAATTAAGTTTATTAATCCTGGCTTGGTGACTCCGTTAGTTGGAGCAGCGTCCTATACAGCAAAAGGTTGTGGGTTCTATTCCCAGTCCAGTCACATGGTCTAGTCACATACCTAGGTTGAGGGTTTAGGGTGCATGTGATGAGGATTAAACAATAAAGGTTAATTGTGCAGCAAGGATTCAGTCTAGCCTATAAGAGACTATCATGAGCATGAGAATAGTAATGATTCATCTTTTTGTCTACAACTTAAATAGTATTAACAAATTGTTCACTTGAAAAAAATGTGCCAACCGATAAGGTCAGAATAAAACATTAACAGTTAATGTTTAAAAGTGAAATTCAAACAAATATATAACAAAGGTTTTTCACACTAAATTTCTTAACAAAAATTAACTCCTTCTACAACTTATAAACACATTAAAATGTGACTCACAGTCTATTTACACCTGGGGATTAATTTAGGCACTTTTAAAAAATAGATTAATTTTTTTGGTCTCCAGGGTATCATCTGGTAAGTTGCTGCTTTAGTGTACTAAATGGTACCTGGATCATTATAGTACTAACTTGTGTCTTATGTTAACACTGAACTTTTCAACTATTACAGATAAATGTAGCCTAGGGTATTTTAAGATGGGATCTTACCTAATAATAGACAAACATGTAAATTGACCGTACCACCACTATGCCCATAGCCAATCAGGAGTGGGTATGCAAATTAACACGACAAAGATGGTGAGTTAATTTGCATATGCAGGCATGGAGCTGCCAGGCAGGGCGGATGTCTGCTATGAGGGGGAGGCGGGGGGGGGGGGGCAAAAGGAGCTACAGGAGCGGTGCTCCGGCTGGGAGCGGGGACTTGGCAGCTCCCGGGCAGCCGGGAATGAAGCCAGGGGAAGGAAGGCCTATTTTTGCATGAATATATTGCAACGAGCCTCTAGTATAAGATAAAAGACTAAGGATGGGCAGAGGTTGGTAGAACCCTGAGAGTCAAGCAGGTTTCCCCTGTCCTGATAACTCAGATGGCTATGTTGTCAAAAGTCTGTGGAGGGGACCAGAGACATTTGCTTTACTGGTACAAAGGAGATGCTCTTCCTGCCCTATGCTCTCCATTCTGTAGTGTACAATCTTCTACCCACATATGCTCTACCAAGTACTTATCTTTGTAAATAACAGTTTTTAATCTTTTAAAAATTATTTGAAATCTAAAATGTTTAAAATGTTTATTTTTTTATAATTACATTAATTATTAGAGGCCCAGTTCATGAAAATTCATGCACTAGAGGGGGGGGTCCCTCAGCCCAGCCTGCCTCCTCTCAAAGTCTGGGAGCCCACAGAGGTGGGAGGTGACTCAGCGATTAGGGGAAGGCGATATCCCCATCACACCTCTGCTGCTGACTCTGCTGGCAGCGACAGCCTTGGCCAGCCCTGGTTACCTAAGCCTCTGGTGGCCCTGGACAGCTGGGCAGCCGACATCCGAGGCTTGCCTGCACCTTGGAGCAGCCCTGGCTGGCTGGACAGCTGCCATCTGAGGCTTGCTTGTGCCTCAGGCTGGCTCTGGGCAGCTGGGGGACTCTGGAGGCAGGCATGTGGAGCAGCCAGACCTGCCAGGGGTTGAGGGGACTGGGCACTGCCATCATGTGGCTGTGGGCACTGCCATCTTTGAGGACGTGGCAGTCAATTAAAATATTCCCTCCTTATTGGATGTGGGAGCCACCATCTTTGTGAGGGCATGATGGTCAATTAGCATATTCCTCTTTATTAGATAGGATGATATTTTAGATTTTTAGATTAATATGTTCTGGACTTTAAATATTTTCCAAGTTTTATATATATATATAAAAGCCTAAGCAATCATTTGACCATTCGACCATTCGACTGGTAGTTATGATGCACACTGACCACCAGGGGGCAGAAGCTCAATGTACAGGCATAGAAACATGGAACAGACTGATGCCCAGTGCAAGAATCTGGCCTGTGGGGATTGGGCCGAAACCAACAGTCTGACATCCCCTGAGGGGTCCCGGATTGCAAGAAGGCACAGGCCAGGCCAAGGGAACCCACCAGTGCACAAATCTGTGCACCGTGCCTCTAGTAGATCAATGTTAGAACTACTTTGAAACAACTCTCTATGCTTTGAAAATATATTCACTGTTCATCATTTAGTGTATATTCCTCCAAATCATCACCTATACCCTCTAAAGCTTATCAAATGCATACATGCATATAAATATATTTATATACCTTATGAAACATGTATTATTGATGTATGTGGTATGTGTGAATTTATATGAATGTATAATAAACTCTGATTTTTTTTATTTATACAACAAAAATATCTTAATCTTTTGAACAAGCAAAAGTTTTTTTTGAAGATAAAATACAGTTTGTTTTTCCATGACCTTGTCTATGGACATTAGGATCAGTTGGATTCCTTTGGCTGCCACTTAAACAAACAAAAATATGAATATTAATTCACATAATGAGAAATATGGAGGTTGGATGTTTTCAAGGATGGGTAAACAAGGAATATTAAATTCCAAAATTACTTTCCATGTATATGTTTAGTTATTTTCATCTTTTAACATTTCCCCTCATGAATATAAGATAATGCAATTTTGCCAGCCAACACCTCAGGTAGTCACATTCATAAATAGAAAACATAATTTATTTACATAGGACCAAAATTTATATCAAGTATTGTTTTCTTAAAACACATGTGATGGTTATGTAATGGGCCAACTCGACTGGACTAGTGGATGCCCAGATAGCTGTTAATAGATTATTTCTGGGTGGGTCTATTTCTGAGTGGGTCTACTTTGACATATAAACATATTAATTCAAATTAAAACCTCTCCTTAGTTGTAACAAAATACCAGGACAGGGATATATGGGAAACCTCTGTATCTCCCTTCAATTTTGTGATAAACCTAAAACTACTCTAAAAGTCATAAACACACACACACACACAACACACACACACACACACACACACACAGAAATGAATTATCAAGCCATGGAAATCCATGGAGAAACCTTCAATGAATATTGATAACTGAAACAAGTCAATATGAAAAGGAAGCATATTGAGTGTTTTCAACTTTATGACATTCTGAAGAAGTGGATGGATAGGTGGGGTACAGGGGATCTTTAAGGCAATGAGATTATTCTGTATGATATCTTAATGGTGGTACACATCATTATACATCTGTGAAAAGATATATGTACAACAAGAAGAGTGAACCCTCATTTAAACTATAGACTTTGTGTGATATTAATGTGCCAATGTAGGTTCACTAGTTATAGCAAATGTACCTCTCTGGTGCAGGATGCTTTTAGTTGGAGATGATGTATGTGAATTGGGTACAAAGGTATAAGGGAACTTGCTGTAGTTCCTAATTATTTTTCTGTAAGTCTAAAACTATTCTAAAGATTAAAGTATATTAATTTTAAAAAGAAAACTTTATAATAAAAATAATTTATGAGAACTGTGGCCAAAACAAAATGTCTCTAGGATACATATTTATTGAAAGCATAAATTCAGAGAAGTAATGGCATATTATGAAATACTTGCAACTAACAAATGCAAATAGAAATGTTATCTTTTATTTCTTAACAGACAAAAATATTTAAAATAGACTTATTAATTAAAAAGAAATACATTGTGGTGATTGCAAGGGGGAGGGGAGAGGGGGAATGTAGAGGAGGGTATAGCGGGGAATAAATGGTGATGGATGGAGACTTGACTTTGAGTGGTGAACACACAAGACAGTGCACAGATGATGTGTTGTTGAATTATGCACTTGAAACCTGTATAATTTTGTTAAGCAGTGATACCTCAATAAAGTCAATTAAAAAAAGAATAAAGAGTAATACACCATATAGAAAAGTGTGTAAACAAAGGTTAATGTTTTCCATTTCTCTTATGACTTCTATATATAAGATGAGGAAACATTCCCTGACTGGTTTGGTTCAGTGGATTGAGCATCGGCCTGCGGACTGAAGGGTCCCAAGTTTGATTCCAGTCAAGGGCGTGTACCTTGGCTGTGGGCACAACCCCAGTAGGGGGTATGCAGGAGGCAGCTGATCAATGTTTCTCTCTCACCGAGGGGTCCTTAGTGCTCCTGCAGAGGTGGGAGAGGCTCCCGGCACCCCACCGCTGCACTCGCCAGCCATGAGCCCAGCTTCTGGCTGAGCAGCGATCCCCTTGTGGGAGTGCACTAACCACCAGGGGGCAGCTCCTGCATTGAGCATCTGCCCCCTGGTGGTCAGTGTGCATCAGAGTGACCAGTCATTTGCCTTTTGGTTGATTTGCATATTAGGGTTTTATTATATAGGATTATATTATATTATAAATTATACTATAGAGGCCTGGCGCATGAAATTCGTGCAGGGGCAGGGTCCCTTGCCTGGCTTGTGATCAGGGCCGATCTTCCCCAGCTGCCTGCAGCCGGCCCTGCCCCTCTGCAGCCTACACCTCTGTGTGTAGGGTGACCAGCAGGGCAATCAGGGCCCTGCTCGTTCACACCCGCCTTGGCCTGGCACCACCCGTGTCTGCCACCACCCATTCCCGGATCCCCATTCCCCATCGGGTGACTGGGGCCTTCAGGCTGGGGGAAACTTCTGCGTTGAGCGTCTGCCCCCTGGTAGTCAGTGCACGTCATAGCAACCGGTTGTTCCACCGTCTAGTCGATTTGCATATTATGCTTATATATATATATATATAGATAATCATATCATATTATAACATTACATTACTTTATATCACATTATATAAGG
Organism: Eptesicus fuscus; assembly: GCF_027574615.1. Taxonomy (NCBI): domain Eukaryota; kingdom Metazoa; phylum Chordata; class Mammalia; order Chiroptera; family Vespertilionidae; genus Eptesicus; species Eptesicus fuscus. Next base: position 84,478,085 of record NC_072475.1, on the reverse strand, counting down.
CACATGCAACACAAACTGTATAATGACTGAAAGCCTGCAAATAGATAATCAGAGTCTATATTTCTTTAAAATATTTTTATTGATTTCAGAAAGGAAGGGAGAGGGATATAAAGAGAGAAACCTCATTTATTGGTTGCCTCCTGCATCTCCCCTCCTGGGGACTGAGCCACAACTAGGGCATGTGCCCTGATCAGGAATTGAACCTGGTTCATAGATCAATGCTCAACCCCTGAGCCACACTGGCTGGGCTCAGAGGCTACGTGATAGAAGCTCTGTTTCTTCGCAAGGACTAAAGCTGAACTTGGTTGCACGCAGTTGTTCATTTCGATACTGTTTCATAATCTGGATTTTAGTGTAAAAGAAACTTTTTTCCAAGTACTTATGGATGGATCCAAACAGGAGCTAGGTAGAAATGCATTTGGTTTCCAGAATTTAGTTATGAGAAGTCTGTCATTCCCCCCACTCACTGCTCTCTAAAATACAGCCTTCTCACTTGTAGAGAATTACTTGCTTGCCCCCTAAATGCCAGGGCATTTCCCTATTAAAGCAATTTATTACAAACCCTCATATACCTATAACTCATCCTTCTGGGTAGCAAACCCTCAGAATAGTCTTCACCGGTGTAAAAAGGAGACTATTCTGTGTAATGCATATTTGTTAGTTACTGATGCAAAATATCATCATATAGTTAACTATATTTCCCAAATTTAGACCACATTTTCAATTGCCTGTGTACTATATTTCTTGTAGTGATATAACTTTTACAACATTTCATACTCTATGCTAGAGTCAATTATTTTTCATATCTCTACTTGCTCCTCAGAGTAATGACAATTTGATGACTCAACAGTTTTTTTGCCCTTTCATTCTCATATACTCTAGAAGTTTTCTCAAAAACTCTTTTTTTCTCTTACTTTCTTCATGTTAATGTTAATGTTTTTTTATTTGCAGATTTTCTCTACATTTCCTACCCATAACCTTAAACTTTGCTGATGAAGTATTTTATTTTCCATGAGAAGTTTTACAGCACACTCTGACCAGTCCTTCTATATTTCTTCCTCTTCTCTTTTGCTGTGGTCAGCACTCCAGTCCAAACTCTAAACTACAATCAGATTAGTTTTCGACATCCTTGCTGTTTCTTATAGTTCATACAAAGTGAGCTCAACCATCCCTCCACTTAGACTATTTTTGAAGCCACCTCTCTTGCCTATTTTAACGGTGATCTTTGCCTCATAATTGGGAATCTTGTATGCTTAGTATAGATGCATTTTACATGCATTTTTAATACATTTTTATTGATTTCAGATAGGAAGGGAGAGGGAGAGAGAGATAGAAACATCAATGATGAGAGAGAATAATTGAGAAACATCAATGATGAGAGAGAATAATTAATCGGCTGCCTCCTGCATGCCCCCAACCAGGGATCGAGCCCATAACCCAGGCATGTGCCCTGACCAGAAATTGAACCCTGACTTCCTGATTCATAGGTCAATGCTCAACCACTGAGCCATACCAGCTGGGCCAGAGAAATTCATTTTAACACAAAACCCAGTGTATTTTGCCACTGATGGCCTGAGATAATGTAGCAATAGCTTGCTCAATAGTTATAGGTCCCAAGAATGCTTAACTTTTTCCCTCTAGAAATTATACTCAGTATTTTTATCGAAATTAATTCCTATCGTGTTTGGTCTACCAGGGTACTGGAAAAAAATCATTTTTACTTTAGCGCCCAGAGAATAAAATCTATTGATAACAATGATGAATAAATTTAATTTAACCTTTCATTCATAATCTAATTTAGATAAGATATTTTTATCATATTAATTCTTATAAAAAGTATAAATATTTCTTCTGCGTATATTCTGTGACATTATCATCTTCTATCTCCAAGCTAGCAATCCACATGACTACCTATCTCAGAATTCTTTATGTTACTTTGATGGCCAGTAAAAATAATATATCATTTGGTGCTGGAGAGAAACCAACCAATGAGATGGTCTAAAAATACCGTCAGAATTTCAATACATAGAAATTATTTTTAAATTCCATCACTATATCCCCAGGCTCTTGGTTCAAATTAAAAAGTTATTGGAAAGTTATCAAATGCAATATCATATTTTCAAGAAGTCTCTCATTTATGATTTTCTGTTACCTTTTTTACTATGAATACTCTTAATTATAATAACAATATTCTATTTTTATTTTATGGATAGACTATTAATTTCATGACAAAAAAAATCCTCTATCCTGGTACCTATTAACATTTTATTATATGGAAGGAAACCAAAGTTTAAAGTTTAGGGAATAAACACTCTCACACCCACAGTAATATTGAACAGAGCAATGATCAAACTACCACCTGCAACGACTACTCGGGAATTTAGTTTCTCTTTATAACCCCTGCCTGTTTTGTATTGTGTGTTTACTAATGTCCAGCCGGCTGCTGTGTCACTGTATTAAGACACTATCTTCTGAGACTTAGAAACAACACAAATATGGTTATATATTGGTTAAAATGAACTGCCCTGCTGCCACAGATGTAAAATGGGCATTGGAGAGAGGAAACAGATTACTGAACTTCTCCCCTGCGCAGATATTATGGCCAAAGAAATGTCTCCGCAGCAGCAAATGACCTGGTCTTGTGCTCAGCTGAGTGCTCCTCTTTCACGTTGGTCTGGACTCCCATCACAGGTACAGCCCTCAGATGTACTTACCTGGGGAAATCTTTTACTTGGGGAGACTGATGTCCCCCTCCTCACAGACTCAGACACACCCTGTGATTGCCATCCCAGGGCTGGCCCGCTGTTCCCATTCCTTTTGACCATGTGATGATTTTCATTGAAGTTGGCTTCCTGTTCCTGACCACTGTACCTGGCTTACTCTGTTCATTTGAAAATCAGAAAGGAGCTCCCAGAAGGATTCTGAGTGCTTTATCTATATTGTTCCCACATGTCCACTTTCAATTCAACAATAAAAACAATATTTTAAACCAAAACTTACCTGACACATTGTTAAAATGCATTTTCGGAATATATTTTGCCCATATATTGTCTATATCATGATAAATTCTGAAGTTATATTTGGAATTAAGCAACATACTTTCATTTCCAATTGTTCCCTATGCTTCTTCACTTACCTTTGTATTGATTCCTCAAACCAATCTCTAAAGGTTTCTTAAGAAACACTTTCTAAACATGCTTCTCTCCTTTTGTTTTTCATTTAGAATTCAACAGGATCTCTATAACACAGAACTACGTCTTTTTTCTTGTCTCACTCTTTTCTCTCAATTCTAGGACATTATTGTTATTCCAAAACTTGATTGTTATCTATTGAAAGCATTTTTTTATTATGGCTTTATGTATTTTCCCAATCTTTAGCATATCTTCCTCTGATCATTTTAATAAAAAATGTACATTAAGACATTTGCTCAAACTTGCTCCTTTTATTCTATTGCTAGAGGCCTGGTGCACAAAAATTTGTGCACTCAGGGGGGTCTCTCAGTCCAGCCTGCACCCTCTCACAGACCAGGTGCCCTCAAGGGATGTCCAACTGATGGCTTAGTCTGGCCTCCCTCTGCAGTAGGTGACCTGTGGGCCGATCGGGGTTGGAGGCAGCCAGTGAGCGGTCGGCCCCACACCCCAATCGCCCCTTCACCACCGCTGGTTGCTGCCATCTCCCAATCACTGTCCCCTCCCTCTGCCCACTGGCACCTGCCTTGGCTGGTCTGATGCCACCCACTCACTGGCCCTGCCCCCTGCCAACCAGTTGTTCCACCATTCAGTTGATTTGCATATTAGGCTTTTATTATATAGGATATCCTTTCTTGTCTACATCTAAAAAATGTATTCACCCTTCAGAGCCAAACTCAAATATCATATCCAGTTGAAATATTCCTCCTCTTCTGTATACCTAAGCAGAATAAAATATGCTTCTCTGTATTTTGCTATCTATAGAGCAATAGCTCAATATTTATACTTATATTATTATTTGTTAATCCCCACTTGAGAATATGTTTGTGAGTTTTTAAATTTATTTTAGAGAGAGTGGAAGGGAGAGGGAGAGACAGAAATATCCATGTGAGAGAGAAACACTGATTGATCGATTACTGGTTGCTTCCCCTTTGTGCTCCAACCTGGATTGAACCCTCAACCTGGGTCTGTGATCTGACCCAGAAACCCATGACCCTTCAGTGCAAGGGACAAAGGGGTGGACACTCCAACCATTGAATCCACATGCAGCTGGAAGATATTTATGTGTCTGAACTTTTTGAAGACAGCTAACTTGTCTTTCCTTTTAATAACTACACCCCTGAAGGTGCAACAAATCCAATAGAGTTCCAGGTTACTTTTCATGCTACTATAATAACTTAGGGTCACAGGCCCAAGAATGCCTGAATTCAACCTGCCATTTATATCAGATTCCTAGAAGGGTCCCAAGGGAAATGTACACAAAAGAAAAAATATTGCAATGAAAATAACGTATCATTTAATTTATGGCACTGAAAATAAACAGTAATTCCTTCTACTTTTGAAATATTGACTAATAGATGACCTAGACTCTGATTATAATCGGCCTACAAACTTCTTCTCTCCAAGGTAAGAGGAACTTGGAAGAAGTGGACTTACGGGGGCCTGGAAAGCTGCAAGGAGTGAAAGTTCTCCTAGTATTAATGAAAGTATGGCATTGAATCATGCTTTTCATCAATAGTAAGTACAGTCTGAGATAGGTACATTGAATAGATAATAATTATTTTAAAAACCCTATCAAAATCATAGATTAAGAACTTTAAAATAATTCACAGTATCTAGCTTTTTTTCCACTTAGACCTTAAATTATTCCCATTAATAAGTAAAGCATTTGAACTTTTCATATCTTAGAAGGATAATCAAGATACTTCAATTACATGATATTTCATTGAAAACCTGCAGTATATAACATAGCTGTCAAAATAACATTTATAAATTTCTGAATGAAGGCCACTTCTATAGTGAACAAAATGTTTCCAGAATATTTTATATAAAAAAGATTACTAAGGAAGAAAAATCATTGCTGCTCCTGTGAATATGACTCAATATTCTGTGTGATAAATTTAGTATTTGAATAGGTTCTTATAGTTTAAATAATACTGATGGATATTAACAAAAACAAAATTCACAGAGACAATAGTACATAAGAGAGTACTATGAGAAAAATTTATTATACTATGCATGACTGAAGCAGGTTTTAAACATGACAGTTGAATCAATTTTTAGTTGCTGTAATATTCTATTACTTTATGTCTTATGAGATAAATTTCACTGAAGAAATAATTAGGATGTCCCAAATAAGTATAACTCATAGAAGAGGTGTGATATAATTAGCATGAAAAAGAAATAGAAAAGATAAGATTTGAAATTATACCAAATATCGTCCAGATACCAGAATTCCTTGGTTCTAGCATTCTTCATGCTGATCTGAAAATATTTTTTAAAAGAAATGCTATTCTATCTCTTAGAACAATTATGTTAATAAATGAAGTTACTTTTGAGAAAAATCAGCTAAAAGAGTCCTGATTTTTAAATATGATATGAAAATGAAATTTTTACTTATTCATCAAACTCGGAAAGCATCTATAGCAGTATTTCGAGCTCATTACCTAATATTAGATAGCACAAAAATGTTATTGAGAATGAATACTTCTATATTAACTTGCTATTTCTTTCAATGCCAATTATAGACAGGTGCGTACATTTCTCAGTCTCTCCCAGTTCCTCTGGCAAACATTACACTCTAATATACTGTGACCTTCTAGCAATGAAATTCAAGTTGTGTATCATACTAAAGCAGGCTCTATATCATCCGTCTTATTCTTCCAACCTCACCTCTTAATCTCTCCTCACTCATTTTCCAACTGTCACACTAGACTTATTTCGGCTCCTCAAACACATTAAGCATGTTCTCACCCCAGAGTATTTTGAGTGTGCTGCTCTCAACACTTTGTATAGCTTGTCCCTTTATATCAGATAAGTTTTTGTTCAAATGTCATCGTCACAAAAAGGGCTTTACTGACATCACTATCTAAAGCTTCTTCCTAACCATCAAAACCTCACGTCACTCTCTATCATATCTTCATGTTATTTTTTTCTTTATACATTCAGTGTTTGGGAAATCATTGAATTCATTTATTCACTTAATGTTTAGTTTCTGAATTTCCCCATAGAGTGGACATACCACGAGGCAGAGATTTATTATTGTTCCCTGTCATCTCTCTAGTATTGAAACAAATTGTAGAATATCAAAACTTAACACACACACACACACACACACACACACAGCTCTTTTATGGAAAAACGTGCTAATCTATATAGGACAGAGAGAAGAAAAAAATACACAATTCCTTTCCTATAACTAAGATCTGAAGTAAGAAAATTGTATTGAGTAGAAGCTTTATTCTTTCTCTGTGCAGAACCAGTGTGGTGAAAAAAACAAACAGGAAACAACTACACCTCTAAGCCACTGGTCAAGAGAACAGCAGAAGAAACTACTAGAAAATGATCAATATCTTCAAGTACTTGATTTTCAGGTCATAGAAACAAAAACAAATTAGACTGTCAATTTATTTTACTTTCTCAAAAATCTATACATATAAAAAGCAAGCGATCTTTTATATGCTGTAACGACCAGAGCGACCGGTCACTATGACGGCCATTGTGGCCAGCAAAACGGCCCGATCGGGAGTGGGGTGGTTGGCCAACCTCCCATGGCCCCTTCCCCCAGGCCTGCCCCACCCCAATTGGCTTGCAGCCCCTCCCCACAGCCAACCCCACCCCTGATTGCCCCCCACCCCAATAGCGGGTGGGGCTGACTGGCCAACCTCCTGAGGCCCCTCCCCTGGCTGGCCCCACCCCTGATGGGCCCCCACCACACCAATCAGCAGCAGCCCCTCCCCCCAGCTGGCCCCGCCCCTGATTGGCCCCCCTACCCCATTAGGGGGTGAGGCTGGCTGGCCAAACTCCTACACCCCTCCCTTGATGTGCCTGCACCACCCCAATCAGCCTATGGCTGGCCCCTACCCCCAGCCAGCTCTGCCCCTCATAGGTCCCCCCCACTCCAATAAGAGAAAGGGCCAGTGACCAACCACCCATGGCCCCTCCCTCAGGCTGCTGGCCCCCACTTAGCCTCCTGCACCCCATTTTGGGGTGGGGTTGTCTGGCCCACCTCCCAGGGCCCCTCCCCACAGCCAGCCCTGCCCCCAATCAGTCTCCCCACCCCAATCAGGGGCAGGGCCAACCAGCCAATTGCCCATGGCCCCTCCCCCCAGCTGACTCAACCCTGATCGAGCCCCAATCAGGGAAGGCAGGCTGGCCAACCTCCCACTGTCTCCTACTCACGACAGGCCCAGCCCCAATCTGGCTATTGGTGCTGGGCTGGCCGGACCCCATCTGTGCATGAATTCATGCAGTGGACCTCTAATCGTTTTATAAAATCATTACTAAATATAGGGAATTTCAGACTAATAATTCTTTTGACATATGGACAAGACAAGGGTTGATGTAAAATAATTTTGATTAATGAACCAGTATCCCTAAATCTGAATAACTGATCTCTGCATCATGATAGTATTCCAATTTCTAAATAACAGTCACAAAAATTGTGTTTGGCAGTTATGTGCCTATAACTTGTTCTAGCTACACATAATGAGATAGTATATCCATTTATCTGTAATTATAATCAGTACTTTCTATTGTAAGGATGCAACATTTTTCTACTTCTTTTGTTTCAAATGAAGATTTAATCTTTAGGGAACTAATTACCTGGAGTCAATAAGGCATTTTTATGGTAAAGTAAGACTTTAGGTTGAGTATTCTAGAATTCAGTACTACTGAAGATAGTACCTATCATTACAAATACAGGAAATTATACCAGAAATTATTTTTTTAATATAAATTCTTTATTATTTAAAGTATTATGTATATCTCCTTTTTTAAAAATTACTTTATTGATTAAGGTATCACATATTTGTCCTCATTCCCCCCCTCCCCATTCCCATCCCAAACCCCTCCCCACGCATGCCACCACCCCCCTGTTGTCCATGACCACGGGTTAGCTCATATGCATGCACACAAGTCCTTTGGTTGATCTCATATATCTCCTTTTCCCCCACTGACCTCTCCCTAGACACTCCCAACCCCAGCACATGCCCTCACTCCTCTACTGTCTGTGTTGATTGGTTATGTTTATATGCTAGCATAAAAGTACTTTGGTTAATTTCTTACCACCACTCGCCACCATCCCCTACCTTCCCTCTGAAGTTTGATTGTCTGTTCAATGCTTCTGTGTCTCTGGATCTATTTTTTTCCATCAGTATATGTTGGTTATTATATTCCACAAATGAGTGAGACCATGTGATATTTATCTTTCTCCAACTGGTTTATTTCACTTAGCATAATGCTCTCCATGTCAAACCATGTTGTTGTGAATGGTAAGAGTTCTTTCTTTTTTACAGCAGTGTAGTATTACATTGTATAGTAGTACAACAGGTTTTTAATACACTCATCTGCTGATGGGCACTTAGGCTGTTTCCAAATCTTAACTATTTTAAATTGTGCTACTATGAACATATGGGTGCATGTGTCCTTTTGATTGGTATTTCTGATTTCTTAAAATATATTCCTAGAAGTTGGACCACTGGATCAAATGGGAGTTCCATTACTAACGTATTCAGGAAACTCCATACTGTCCTCCACAGTGGCTGCACCAGTCTGCATTCCCACCAGCAGTGCATGAGGGGTCCTTTTTCTCCTCATCCTCTCCAGCACTTGTCATTTGTTGATTTGTTGATGATAGTCATTCTGACAGGTGTGAGATAACACCTCATTGTTGTTTTGATTTGCATCTCTTTGATGATTAGTGACTTTGAGCATGTTTTCATATGTCCCTTGGCCTTCTGTATGTCCTCTTTCGAAAAGTGTCTATTTAGGTCTTTTGCCCATTTTTTGATTGTTAAATCTTCTTTGTCTTAAGTTGTATGAGTTCCCTATAAATTTTGGAGTTTAAACCCTTATCAGATATAACATTGGTAAATATGTTCTCCCATGCAGTGTGCCGTCTTGTTGTTTTGTTGAGGGTTTCTTTTGCTGTGCAGAACTAACCCCACAGACATAGAAAGGATTGTAAAAAAATACTATGAACGATTCTACTCCAACAAACTGGATAACCTAGACAAAATGGACATACATATTCTGAGAAAAATACAATCTTTGAAAACACAATCAGGAAGATTAAAAAAACCTGAATAGGCCTAAAACTACCGATGAAACTGAAGCAGTAAAAAAAAAAAAAAAAAGAACAAAACCAAAATAAAACAAACAACAATAAAAAAAAAACTTCCAGCAAACAAAAGTCCTGGTCTGGATGGCTTCACAGGGGATCTTTACCAAACATTTGAAGATGAACTTAAACCAATCATCCTCAGACTATTCAAAAAAATTCAGAGGAAGGCCCACTTCCAAGCTCTTTCTATGAAGCCAGCATTATCCTAATCCCAAAACCAGATAAAGACATTACAAAGAAAGTGAATTACAGGCTGATATCCCTCAGGAACATAGATGCTAAAATCCTCAACAAAATTCTAGCAAATCAGATCCATCATTACATTACATACACCATGACCAAGTGGGATTTATTCCAGAGATGCAAGGCTGGTATAACAGCCACAAATCCATAAAAGTTGTACATCACATAAACAAACTGAGAGACAAAAATCATATAATCAAATCAATTGATGTAGAAAAAGCATTTGACAAAATCCAACACCCTTAATTGGTAAAAACTCTCAGTAAATTTGGAATAGAGGGATCATACCTCAACAGAATAAAAGCCTTATATTACAAACCTACAGATAAAATCATACTCAATGGGCAAAAACTAAAACCATTGCCTCTAAGAACAGAAACAATACATGGATGCCCACTTTCACCACTTCTATTCAACATAGTACTGGAAGTGCTAGCCATAGCGATCAGAAAAGAAGAAGAAATAAAAGGTATTCAAGTTGGAAAAGAATAAGTAAAACTCATTATTCACAGATGACATGATATTGTACATAGAAAATCTAAAGTCTCCATCAAAAACTGCTAGACTTAATAAATAAATTCGGCAATGTAGCAGGATACAAAATTAACACCCAGAAATCTATGACCTTTTTATACACCAATAATGAACTCACAGAAAGAGAAACTAAAAAAACAATCCCATTTACCATTGCAAAGTAAAATAAAATAAAATAAAATAAAAATAAATAAATAAAATAAAACTTAAGATACCTAGGAATAAACTTAACCAAGGAGGTAAAGAACCTGTACTCAGGAAATTACATGACCTTGAAAAAAAAAAAGATAGAGGAAGACATAAACAAATAGAAGAATATACCATGTTCATGTATTGGTAGAATCAACATAATTAAAATGTCCATACTACCCAAAGTAATCTATACATTCAATCCAATCCCCATTAAAATACAAATGGCATATTTCACAGACCTAGAACAAACTTTCCAAAAATTAATCTGGAATAAAAAAGTTTAAAAAAGACCCCCAAAACTGCAGCAATCCTGAGAAAGAACAAAGTTAGAGAGATCACAATACCCATTATCATGCTATATTACAAAGCCACTGTTATCAAAACTTCCCCATACTGGCACAAGAACAGACATATAGACCAATGGAATAAGGTAGAGAACCGAGAAATCAACTCAAGCCATTATGCTCAATTAATATTTGACAAAGGATGCAAGAGCATAAAATGGAGTCAAGACAGTCTCTTCAATAAATGGTGTTGGGAAATTTGGACAGATACATGCAAAAAAAAATGAAATTAGACAACCAACTTACACCATACACAAAAATAAACTCAAAATGGATAAAGGACTTAAACGCAAGATGGGAGACCATAAAAATCTTAGAAGAATCCATAAGCAGCAAAATATCAAACATGTCATAGCAATATCTTTCCCAATACAATTCCTAGGACAATGGAAACTAAGGAGAAAATAAACATATGGGACTACATAAAAACGAACAAACAAACAAACAAAAAACAGAAGTGACTCTATTGACTATGAAGTTGCAATAGGAGGGAAATGACTAGAGATAAAGAATTACTAGTTATTTATTAGTATTATAAGTTTATTAATTCACATTGTTTCATGTAGTTTGTATTTATTTACTTAGAATCAAATCAACTTAGCTAAAAAAGTTATTTTCATTATTTCCATTTTAAAGATGATAAAATGAATAATTAAAGAAATTTTCCCTTGGTTACACTGGTGATAAGTGAAGGAGATTAAATTCAAATCCATGTAGTCTAATTCTGGATTTCATAGGATTGTATATAGGTCTCAAACATACTGTCATTCCACAAAGACTAAAGTCATTTATGACAGACAAAGGGGTTAGAATATTCAAAATAATAAATACATTCCTACAGGAAAATTTGTTTTCTAAACTGGAAAAATAGAGTATATTTTAAAATATATACACATATCTGTGTACATGTGTCTATCTTTTTATCATTTTTATTTATTTGGATTTATGCTACAAAACTACATACAGAGCCATGTAGAACATGCCTAGCTTCTAGTTACTTTGAAATAATAGCTTTATTGTTCTAAGTTTTTTATCTTGACATGATGTTTTTATTTTACACTTTGGGATATGATGAATCAATCCCAACCATGTCCTTTGCTATACCGACTCATAAAACTTTAGTAGCGTGGCATAAATATGGTTCTCTTAGCTTTTATGGCATAAGGGCAAGAAAACAAATGTCTCAAGTCCAGCTCAATACACTACCAACTGTGATACTTCCTTTCAAGAATTTCTCATTTCTCAATTGGGAGATGAAGTATGGTAGAAAAGATAGAGATTAGATTTGAGAAATATAAAAAGGCACAGTTGATGAATTGCCTTTTATAAATGAAGTCTTGAAAGACTGAATTTAGATGACAAAATAAAGACACATACTGTATAATAAAACCATTTACTTAGATTTATCATATTTGGCAGGTTATATGGAACATAGTTTTAAAAGGTAAGTTGGAAACAAACAAAAGGTAAGTTTAAGCAGTGTGTGTGTGTGTATATGTGTGTGTCTCTGTGTCTTTTAAGGCACATGTCTATATCATTAATTATTCTGAAAAACATTTTTCTTTATTAATTGAGCTATTCATTTATTTTGCTTGAGCAAAAATAAAAGTGAAATAGAACACTTGAATCACACTTAGAATGGTTCTGTTAGTTGATAAATTTCCATAATAATGTTTTAAAATGTTTATATTGATATTTTATGTTTTTGAAGTAATACAAAATTATATATTGTGGATAATATTTTTCTAAAATAAAACACAATAGAAAATTTTAATGAAAGCCATAATTAGCAGAAATTAAGAAAAATATGCCAAGTAGCAGGAAAATTAATTTTCCACTATGGTATTAATATGTGTGAAAATAGACTAAATAATCAATTTGATCTGTCACATTCTCTCACCAGAAATTTACCCTATGTTAATTTTAAAAGACTGAAGTAAAGTCACTTTGGTATTTTCAAATAATGAAGAGAAATATTAAGAAGAAAAGAGTAAAAGAGTAAGATATACAGTAAAATGTAAGTAGTAAATTGATGCCATGGGAAATCACAGATTTTTGAAATTTATGAAAAGATTTCTGCTGTATGTGCTTAAAGGGCATATTAAAATTAAAAGTTGTATAATGGGCAAATAATTAACTTGGTCATTATGGCTTTAAGGTTTCTTTGGGTTGTGGCAGTTTTCATACATTTCTTGTTTTGATGACCTTAACAATTTTGGTGAGTCAAGGTAAAATATTTTGTAAAATGGACCTTAATTGAGATTTGTTTGATATTTTTCTCATAATTATACTGGGGTAATACCAGGAACATATAATCAACATGACACAATTTTCATGCTAACTCTGATCAAATCCCTGAGATAGTGTTTGTTTGGTTTCTCCCTCTCTATACTGTATTTCTAAAAGGAAGTCAATATGTGTAGCTTACTGGCTTAGTCTTTCCAATACTGAAGGAGTGTTGGAAGTTATAAATGTCATATAAATGAAATTATACAGGATGTGTCCTTTTCAGACTGGCATCTTTTTCATAACATTATGCATGTAAGATTCATTAGTGTTTTTGTGTGTCTTGATAGAACATTTCTTTTTAGTAACTGAGAAGCATCTCATTGTCTGGGTATATGTAGTTTGTCTACCCATTCAACCAACATTTGGATGGCTTCTCAGTTTTTGACAATTATGATTAAATATACTATATATATATATATATATATATATATATATATATATATATATATATTTGCTTGTGAGTATTTCTATGGGTATAAGTTTTCAAGTCAACTGGGTTAATACCAAGTTGTGTGATTACTCCATTGTATAGTAAGCCAATGTCCAGCTTTTTAAAGAAACTTCCAATTTGTCATCCAAAGAGTTTGAAGCAATTCGATCACCACCAGCAATGGGAACAGGGACTGGATAAAGGGGAAATGGGTGCGTGCACAGTGAGTTGGGATGACACAGGGGAAGTGACTGTCAGTCAAGCCTGGAGAACCATGGATTGACTAGAGTAAGCAGGGCCATTACAGGCCTGTGACAATTTGGGAATACATAACCCCCATTGGCAAATATGTTATTTCATGCAGTGAGCTATTGAGAAAAAATAACAAAGTTGGAGGGATCACAATACCAGACATCCTATATAATAAAAGCTTAACATGATAAGTGTCCGGTCGTCTGATCATTCGTTTAACCAATCAAAGCATAATATGCTAATGATATGCTAAGTCCTCTCAACCACTCGCTATGACTTGCACTGACCACCAGGGGGCAGACGCTCTGACTGGTAGGATAGTTTGCTGATGGTGTCTGGCTGGTCGGGACTGAGCAAGATGCACCAGACATGCCCTGGAGCCCTCCCGTGGTTCCTCCCCAGCTGGCCAACCTCCTGCATCCCTCCCCGGCCCTGATTGTGCACCAGTGGGGTCCTTCAGCCTGGCCTGCACCTTCTTGCAATCCAGGACCCCTCGGGGAATGTCATAGAGCTAGTTTTGGGCTGATCCCACAGGCCAGGCTGAGGGACTGCACTGGTGCATGAATTCATGTACCGGGCCTCTAGTTAGGTTATATTACAAAGCCACTGTTCTCAAAACAGCCTGGTACTGGTGCAAGAACTGACAAATCGACCAATAGAACAGAACAGAGAACCCAGAAATTGACTAAGCCATTATGCTCAATTAATATTTGACAAAGGAGGCAAGAGCATACAATGGAGTTAAAACAATCTCTTCAAAAAATGATGTTGGGAAAACTGGACAGATATATGCAAAACAATGAAATTAGACCACAAAATTAGACCATACACAAAAATAAATTCAAAATGGATAAAAGACTTAACATAATATAGGAAACCATAAATATCTTAGAAGAATCCATAGGCAGCAAAATCCATCAAATTTGGTGGTAGCAATATGTTTACTCACACATCACCTAGGACAATGGAAACTAAGAAGAAAATAAACAAATGAGACTATATCAAAATAAAAAGCTTCTGCACACCAAAAGAAACCATCAACAAAATAACAAGAACCTATCATGTTTACTGACCCATTTGTGTGTTTTTATGACAACAATACACTGACTAATTACAATGGTTTTATAATAAGCCTCTAAGGCAGATAGTATAAGTCCTCAGATTTTGTTTCTCTATTTCATACTTGTTTTGGCTAAGTTCGGCTGTTTATATTTCTACATAATTTTTGCAATCACTTTGCTATTTTCTACAAAAGCCTGTTAGGATATTGATGGCAGTTGCCTTGAATCAATAGATTATTTCTTGAGAAGCAAGACATCCGAACAATAACATTTTTTTTTTCAATTCATGAACACAAAATATTTCTCCATTAATTTGGGTTTTTTTTTAATTTATCATCTATGATTTAATTTTCCTGGATGCAGGACTTCCATAGACTTGTTAAAATCTATTTCTATGGAGAATACAAAATAGCTGCTGATGGGACAGCAGGCTGCAAGACAGGGTGTGAGCGAGAGAATGAAAGGAGAGTGCATGGATGTGCGGGGAGTGTCTGTATTTGTGAGTGAGGGACAGCTATATTCCAGGGGACTGTTGGGGACTGGTGGACCAGGCTCCCCTGGCCAGGCAGTCTCTACTGTTGCTGAAATCTCTCCCAGAGATGCCAGCTGTGTCACACAGAATGCATCATCTTGAAGCAGAGACCAGCTGAGATCAGAAGCCCAACCTTACTGTCAACCAGGGAGACCTCTGACACCTCCTGGGACCCTATGACCACAATACACAGGGACCAGATGCTTTAGCTGTGAACCCACAAACACCAGGACTCCAGCCTCCCCAACTGCAGGCACCTACAAAGTCTGTCCAGCGAGAGTCAAATCAGTGTCAAATACGCAGATGAGCCCTGCGCCTTCTCCCAGAGCAGATAGAAGGAACAGCTGAATCGATCAACACCCACCAGGAATTGGTGAATTAAACATAGCTGGTGAGGCAATCCATGGATGGAAAGGTCAGATATTGCCTAGAGAAAATCAATGCCAGAGAAAGAGAGCTACATAACCAGACAGCCTCCCAGGAGTGATCATGGGGAGGCAAAGAAACAGCCTCCATACGAAAGAAAATGAGGAATCATCAGAAAAGGAAGTAAATGAAATGGAGGCAAACAATATGTCAGAGAAAGAATTCAGAGCAATGATCATAAGGTTGCTGGAAAGGATGGAAGACAAATTCAACAATATGTGTAAGAACCAAGAGGAAATGAAAAATGACATCACTGCAATAAAGAACTCAATAGAAACAATCAACAGTAGACTATAAGAAGAAGAGGACCACATCAGTGAGCTAGAAAATATAGTAGAAAAAAATACCCAAGCAGAACAGCATGGAGAAAAAAAACTTATGAAACAAGTGGAGAGCCTAAGGGAACTTTGGGACAACATGAAATGAAATAACATCCACATAATATGGGTGCCAAAAGGAGAGGAAACTGAGCAAGGAATAGAAAAGATGTTTGAAGAAATAATGATGGAAAACTTCCCTAATAAGGGAAGAAAAAAACTCACACAAGTCCAAGAAGCTCTCAGAGTCCCAAACAAGATGAACCCCAAAAGACTGAAAACAAGACACACTATAATTAAATTGGCAAACACCAATGACAAAGTAAGAATCTTAAAATCTGCCAAAGAGAGACAGAAACTTACCTACCAGGAATCACACATCAGACTATCGACTGATTTCTCAACAGAAACACATCAGGCCAGAATAGAATGGAATGAAATATACAAGTAATCAAAGCAAGGGTCTGAACCCAAGAATACTGTACCCAGCAAGGCTATCAATCAAAGTTGAGGGTGAAATCAGGAGCTTCACAGACAAAAAAAAAAGGACTAAGGGAGTTTATTACCACCAAACCAGCAATGAGAGAAATGCTAAAGGATCTGCTGTAAAAATAAATAGGAAGGGAAGAAGGAAGACAGCCATAAAGAATAAAAAAGTGACAAACAAGTACCTATCAATAAAAACTTTAAATGTAAATGGATTAAATGCCCCAATCAAAAGATATAGGGTAGCTGAATGGATAAGAAAACAAGATACATATATCTGCTGTCTACAGGAAACCCACCTCAGAACAAAAGACTCACACAGACTGAGGTGAAAGGATGGAAAAAGGTTTTTCAGGTAAATGGAAATGAAAAAAAAGCTAGGGTAGCAACACTTATATCTGACAAATTAGACATCAAAGTGAAGGCCATAATAAGAGATAAGGAAGGCCACTTCATAATACTAAAGGGAACAATTCAACAAGAAGATATAACTCTGGTAAATATATATGCACCCAATACAGGATCCCCCGAATACATAAATAAACTTCTGAAGGATATCAAGGGAGAGACTGACAGCAATATAGTCATAGTAGGAGAGTTTAATATCCCACTAACACCACTGGACAAATCCTTTAAACAAAAAATCAGCAAAGAAATATCAATCCTAAATGACACACTAGATCAGATGTAATTAATTGACATCTTCAGAACATTTCACCCCAAAGCCACAGAATAAACATTCTTCTCAAGTGCACATGGTTCATTTTCAAAGATAGACCACATATGGGGACACAGGCAAAGTCTTTTCAAATTCAAGAAGATAGAAATCACATCAAGCATCTTCTCAGATCACAATGGCATAAAACCAGAGATCAACTACAATAAAAACAATCCAAAGAAATCAAACACCTGGAGTCTAAATAGCATGCTATTATCCAATGATTGGGTTACCAAACAGATCAAAGAAGAAATAAAAAGCATCATGGAAACAAATGAGAATGAAAACACAACAATCCAAAATCTATGAGACACAGTGAGAGCAGTCTTGATAGGGAAGTTCATAGCTCTCCAGGCCTACCTCAAAAAACAATGATAATCAATTGTCTAACCCTGTAACTCAAAGAGTTAGAATGAGAACAACAAGAAAAGCCCAGTGTAAGCAGAAGGAAGGGAATAATAAAGATTAGAGCAAAGATAAGCGACATAGAGACCAAAAAAAAACAATACAAAAGATCAACAAATCCAAGAGCTGAAAGGATAAACAAGATTGATGAACCTCTAGCCAGGATCACCAAGAAGCAAAGAGAGAGAACCCAAATAAACAAAATCAGAAATTAAAGAGGTGAAGTAACAACCGATCCCACAGAAATACAAATGATTATGAAAAAATACTACGAACAACTCTATTCCAACAAAATAGACAATGTAGATGAAATGGACATATTCCTAAGACAAATACAAGCTCCCAAAACTCAATCAAGAATAAAAAGCCTGAATAGGCCAATAACCACCAAAGAAATTGAAGCAGCAATGCAAAATTTTTCAGCAAACAAAAGCCCTGGTCCGGATGGCTTTACAGTGGAGTTCTACCAAGCATTTAAAGAATAACTAAAACCTATCTTCTTCAGGCTATTCCAAAAAATTCAAAAGGAAGGCACACTTCCAAGCTCTTTCTACGAAGACAGCATTACTGTAATCCCCAAACCAGATAAAGACATCACACACACAAAAAAGAGAACTACAGGCCAATATCCTTGATGAACATAGATGCTAAAATCCTCAATAAAATTCTAGCAAATTGGATTCAGCATTATATTACAAAGATCATACACCATGAGCAAGTGGGATTTATTCTGGGGATGCAAGGATGGTACAATATCCACAAATCAATAAATACATTACATCACATAAACAAACTAAGAGACAAAAATCACATAATCATATCAATCGATGCAGAAAAAGCATTTGACAAAATCCAAAACCCTTTCTTGATAAAACCCTTTCTTGATAAAACCCTTTCTTGATAAAACCCTTTCTTGATAAAAACTCTCAGCAAAGTGGGAATAGAGGGATAATACTTCAACAAAATAAAAGCCTTATATGACAAATGTACAGCCAACATCATATTCAATGGGCAAAAACTGAACTAATTTCCCCTAAAAACAGGAACAAGTCAGGGATGTCCACTTTCACCACTCCTGTTTGATATAATACTGTAAGTGCTAGTCATAGCGATCAGACAAGAGGAAGAAAAAAAGGCATCCAAATTGGAAAAGAATAAGTAAAACTGTCCTTATTCGTAGATGACATGATACCATACATAGAAAAAACCCCAAAGACTCCATCAAAAATCTACTAGACCTAATAAATGAATTTGGCAATGTAGCAGGATACAAAATTAACACCCAGAAATCAATAGCCTTTTTATATACCAATAATTAACTCACAGAAAGAGAAATGAAGAAAAAAAAATACCATTTACTATTGCACCAAAAAAAAATAAGATACCTAGGAATAAACTTAACTAAGGATGTAAAAGACCTGTACTCGGAAACTACAGGACATTGAAAAAAGAGATAGAGAAAGACATAAACAAATGGAAGAATATACCATGTTCATAGATTGGTAGAATCAACATCATTAAAATGTCCATACTACCCAAAGCAAATGCAATCCCTATTAAAATACCAACAGCATATTTCAAAGATCTAGAACAACCTCTCCAAAAATTCATCTGGAATAATAAAAAAAAAGACCCAAAATAGCCATAGCAATACTGAGAAAGAAGAACAAAGTTGGAGGGATCACAATACCAAATATCAAGCTATGTTACGAAGCCACAGTTCTCAAAACTGCCTGGTAATGGCACAAGTTCAGACATATAGACCAATGGAACAGAATAGAGAACTCAGAAATCAACCCAAGCCATTATGCTCAATTAATATTTGATGAAGGAGACAAAAGCATACAATGGAGTCAAGACAGTCTCTTTAATAAATGGTCCTGGGAAATTTGGCCAAATAAATGCAAAAAAATGAAACTAGATCATCAAATTACACCATACACAAAAACAAACTCAAAATGGCTAAAGGACTTGAATGTATGATGGGAAACGATAAAAATCCTACAAGACTCCATAGGCAGCAAAATAGGAGACATATGTTGTAGCAGTATCTTTACAGACACAGCTCCTAGGGCAATGGAGACTAATGAGAAAATAAACACATGGGACTACATCAAAATAAAAAGCTTCTGCACAGCAAAAGAAACCATCAACAAAAGAACATGACGGCACACTGCATGGGAGAACATATTTGCCAATGATATTTCCAATAAGGGTTAAATCTCCAAAATTTACAGAGAACTCATACAAAAGGAAGATAAATGATCCAATAAAAAAATGGGCAAAGGATCTAAGTAGACACTTTTAAAAGAGGACATACAGAAGGCCAAGAGACATCTGAAAACATGTTCAACATCACTAATCATCTGAGAGATGCAAATCAAACAATGAGATACCATCTCACACCTGTCAGAATAGCTATCATCAACAAATCAACAAACGGCAAGTGCTGGTTAGGATGTGGAGAAAAAGGAACCCTCTTGCACTGCTGGTGGGAATGCAGACTGGTGCAGCCACTGTGGATGACAGTATGGAGTTTCCTCAAAAATTTAAAAATGGAACTCCCATTTGACCCAGTAATCCCACTTCTAGGACTATATCCCAAGAAAACAGAAACACCAATCAGAAAGGATATATGCATCCTTATGTTCATAGGAGTACAATTTATCATAGCTAATATTTGGAAACAGCCTAAGTGTCCATCAGCAGATGAGTGGATTAAAAACCTGTGGTACATCTACACAATGGAATACTATGCCACTATATAAAAGAAGGAACTTTTACCTTTTGCAACAGCATAGATGGAACTGTAGAGCATTATGTTAAGTGAAATAAGCCAGTCAGAGAAAGATAAATATCACATGATCTCACTCATATGTGGGATATAATGATCAGCATAATTTGATCAACAAGAATAGATCCAGAGACAAATGGTAGGGGAGGGGGTGGTTTGAGAGCAACCAAAGGACTTGTATGCGTGCATATTAGCATAACCAATGGACACAGACACTAGGGCAGTGAGGGCTTGCCGGGAGTGGGAATGGCTGGGGTTGGGGGTCAATTGGGAGAAAAGGAGACATATGTAAAACTTTAGACAATAAAAAAAATTATTTCTATGCATATCACATTTTGGATATTATAGTATGTCTATATTATAGGAGGAATACATTCATTCATTGAGTCAACATTTACTGTGATGTGAATGATTTTTGTAAGGGTGAGTATACTTCATATTTATATATTCATTATTCACTGAGAATTTTTGTCAAGCATAACTGTTGAATATCAATATTGAGACAATATTTTTACCCTTTATATGTTAAATTTTTTGGATTAATAGTTCCAATGTTAAACCAAACTTACACTTCTGGTCTGAAAATAAATTGATTATGATATACTGTACTTGTATATGTTCTGGAACTTAATTTAATAATTTTTGTTGAAATTATTTGCTTTTCTGATAATGAGTATTATTGGTATCTAGTTTTTGGGTCCTTTTTCTCTAAATATCTTTTCTGGCATTACTGCCCTTATAGGAAGTGTTTTTGTGAGAAGCCACCACTTGCCAATACTGTCACTAGAGTGCACCAAAGAACGCAGAAGGCCAGTAGACCTTGGGCATTAGCAGGGCTGACACTAAGCACCTCATCTGTTAAGATAGTGGTGGCTCAAGGTAAATTCCCTCACCTGATAATCCTTTTACTGTTACCAAACCTTACCTTTGATATGCCTGTATGCATTGCTAAAGGGCAAACATGTATTCAAGTAAATAAAGAGCTGACTGGCCAGAGGTCAGTGTGCTCTTCACAAAAGAGACACCACCTGGTCCCCACCCCTTAATAATTCATATTTCTTGTCTAGTGTTTTTATTTGTGCATCGGCCCCTTCTTCAGATCCTGAACCTAGCATTGCAAGTGGTGGTATGTTTTCTCCTCTTTAATTTCCTGGAAAAGTTTGTGTATTTCTTCCATAAATCTTTCATAAAATTAACAAGTGAAGCAATATAGGTGAAGAGATTTTTGTGGGAAGTCTTTTCACTAGAAGTCCAATACTATTAATAAATAGGAGGTTATTGTGTTTCCATGATGATCTTTGTTAGTTTATGTTGTTCAAGGAATTTTTCCATACACTCTGAGTTGTGAAATAACTGGCATAGAGGTTTTGCTAATAATGTCTTACAATTATTTTAATGTCTTCTCCCATTCTTGGTATAAATATTTATGCCTTCTTTTTTAAAAAATTAGTATAGTGGAGTTATGTCCATTTATTGCTACTTTTCAAAGTCTCAGCTTTTGATTTAATTGATTATTTTCTTTTTAATGTACTGATTTCTGATTTTTCACTACTATTTTTCTCCTGCTTACATTGATTTAAATTTATTTAAAAAATTATTTAGGTGGAAGCTTAAGTAATTGATGAGACCTTTTCCTCTTTTCTAATAGAGACATATCTTGCTATACATTTTACTGTAAGCAGCACTTCAGATGTATCAGACGAATGTGATGCCATCTTTTCATCTTCATTTAGTTTTAAATTACTTTTTATATATATTTTATAGTTTATTGTTTGTGTTAAATGTTTCCAAGTAGATGAGAATTTTTAAATAATTATTTTATTTACTTTTACTTTGATTTAGTTATAATCAGAAAATATCTGATTCAAAACCTTTTAAATTTATTGAAACATATATTATGACCTAGATATTGTCTACCTTAGTAAATGTTATAAGTAAACTAAAAAATAATATGCGTTCTATTGATTTTAGTTAAATGTTATGTAATTATCAATTAGGATAAATTAGTTATTATTCAAGACTTCTGCATCCTTAATGATTTTTTACCTTTCTATTAAATATTGAGTAAGGGGTATAAGATTATCTAATCATAATTTTATCTTATCTATTTCCACGTACATTTCTATAAAATGTAGCTCTTGATTTTGAAACTCTGTTATTAAGTGCACAAACATTTAGGGAACTTTTATGTTCTTTTGATGCACTTATCTTTTTATCATTATTAAATGACCTTTGTTCCTGGTAATACTATTTCCTCTAAAATCTTCTTTGATATTCATATAACATTACTGTTTTCTTTTGATTCAGTAAATGGTGTGTATGTATCCCATTATTTTTATTTAGATGCATTTGTGACATACATTGAAAATCTTTATACTGTAGGCAGCATATAATTGAAATTTTTTTATAATCTATTCTGGTAATTCCTTCCTTTTTACTATAGTCTTTAGATTACTTATATTTACTATGTTATCACTATGGTTCTGTTTTAAGCTAATGTGTTGCCAGTTGTTTTCTATTTTTCCCATCTATTCTTTGTTTCATTTTCCTTATCTATCATTATTTTTATTAATAGAACATATTTTATTATTGTTTTTAAATCTTTTGTTGATTTATTAACTACTAGAGACCCGATGCATGAAATTCATGCAAGAGTAGGCCTTTGCAGTCCCAGCTGCCTCAGCTCTTGCAGCCCTGGCTGCCTCACTGCCCCACGGCCCCGCCCCCCCGCCCACTGGTCGTTCCGGAAGGTTGTTCTGGAAGGTTGTTCCACTGTCCAGTCTAATTAGCATATTAGCTCTTATTATATAGGATAGCTGTTATCGGGGACCTTATTTTTAAAAACAGTTTTAGACCTACTGAATAATTACAGAAATAATAAGTTTCCATATGACCTATACCTAGTTCATTCTATTATTTTCCCTTGAGACTTATTTGATCTATGACATATTTTAAAGTATGTTGTGTAACTTCAGATATTTTGTGATTTTTCCAGTTATCTTTTTGCTATTGATTTTTAGTTTAATTCCATTGTGGTCTAAAAACATACTTTGTAAAATTTCTGTTCTTTTACCTTGTTTTAGGTGTGTTTTATGGGCCAGAATGGTCTACCTTGGTAAATGTTCTATGTGAGCTTGAGGAGTGCATTCTGCTGTTGTTAGATAAAGTAGTCTATAAATGTCAATTAAGTCCAGGTGATTTATGATGCTGTTCAGATCACTGTATTCTCACTGATTTTCTGCCTGCTAGATCGATAATTTATATATAAGGTGTTTTGAAGTCTCCAACTTTAATAGTGGGTTTATTTATTTCTCCTGGAAAATATATCAGTTTTTGTTTCACAGTTTTTGGCACACAGATATTTGGGAACTATATTCTAACTAGGGGCCCAGTGCACAAAATTCATGCAATGGGGGTTGGGGGGTCTCTCAGCCCAACCTGCCCCCTATCACATACTGGGAGCCCTCAGGGGATGTCTTCATGATGGCTTAAGCCCATTCCCCACGGGGAGCAGGCCTAAGCCGCAGTCTGGCCTCCCTTTGTGGGAGGCAACCGGGCTGATCAGGGGAAGGCACCAGCCCCATCACCCTGCTGCTGCAGCCACTGTCAGTCACCACAGCCACCAAGGTGTTTTCATCAACACGGACTCCAGTCCCTTCACCAAGAAAAAATGACAACTTTCTTTAGGCATTTTCAAGATGTATCTTTCATAGGATATGCATTTCTTTCTTTATTTTTTTTTTATCCTCACCTGAGGGTATGTTTCCATTGACTTTTAGAGAATGTGGAAGAGGAAGGGAAAGACAGAGAGAAACATCAAAGTGAGAGGAACACGTTGATTGGTTGGCTCCTGCATGAGCCCTGACCTGGGTCCTGGCCAAGGAGGAGCCTGCAACCTAGGTACATGCCCTTGATCAGAATCAGCAGGCCAAGGCATTATCCACTGAGTTAAACCGGCTAGGGCAGGATATGACATTTCTTAGCCCCTCCAGCAGCGGACCTTCATTTTTCTCTCCAGAAGTGTGGTGGAAAAACCCTAGATCACCTTTTTGGATTCTTATTACCCAAGTTACTAAGAATATTACCAGTGGCATGCAGGAAGCTTAGCCAATGTGCAGTCAGAAAAGGTGTTTCCTCTATAGTTCACACCAATCGCGGGCTGAGCCCTGCCCAGGCCTAAAGCCTCTGGCTGAAGCTTTAGGCCTGGGCAGGGGCCCTCCTGCTCCCTCTGATCACCGGCTCCACCCCTGCCCAGGCCTGCCCAGGCCAAAAAGCCTCTGGTGGAGGCATTCAGCCTTGGGCAGGGGACCCCCAGATCCCTGCGATCACAGACTCCACCCCTGTACCCTTGTTCTGATTGCAGGCTTGGCCCTGCCCAGGAGCCCCCTGGCTCAGGTCCTTCCCAGGCTGCTCTGGGCCCATGCGGCCTTAGCTCACAGTGACCTGGGTGCCAGGATGTTCCTGGGACACAGGCTCTGGGCGCCTATGTATGCAAATTAACCGCTATCTTTTATGGGTTAATTTGCATACTCACTCTGATTGGCTATGGGCGTAGCAAAGGTACAGTCAATTTACATGTTTGTCTATTATTAGGTAAGATGATTGTTATGGTTTATTAGAGAATTGGCCTCTTTATCATATGTAATGCCCTTCTTTATCCCTCAGAAGTTCCTTTGTTCTGAATCTGCTTTCAGTGAAATTAATAAAGTACTCTGGATTTCTTTAGTGTTTCCATGAAATACCTTTCCATTCCTTTATTTTCAATTTATGGATGTCTTTATATATAATGTGGATTTGTGCTAGACAGCACGGTTCTTTCTTCCATTCTGAGAGTCAGTTTTTTAAGTATTGTACTAAAACATTCACATTAAAGTAATTATTAATATAGTTGGATTAATTACCTGCCTACTCTGTAATTATTTTTATTTGTTGCATGAGTTCATTTTCCAAAAAATGCTATCCTTTCCTTTCTGCTTTCTCTGGCTTTAGTTTAATATTTTCTATAATTCCATTCTCTCTCATATTTTAGCACATCAATTATACTTCTTTATAAAAATTATTTTTTCAGTGGTAGCTTTAGACTATTTAATATACATAATCTAAATCTTCTTTTAAATAGTAGTATACTACTTCCTGGATAATGATTTTATCTTATAAAAATTGTTCCATCCTTCATAACATTGTATTTATTTCACTTAAATCATCACAAACTACATTGCTGCTATTATTATTTTGAATAGTTATCTATTATATTAATTAAGAGTAAGAAAAATAAAATATTTTATTATACTTTGATTTATTCCTTTTCTCATAATCTTCCTGATTTTACATAGATATGGGTTTCTGATCTATATCATTTTCTTCTTCTTGAAAAACTTATTTTAACATCTCTTACAAGTTAAGTCCTTTGATGAAATCTTTATTTATCTTTTACTTATAAAAGATAATTCTGCTGGATAAAGAATTAGATGGTGGTGTCTTTTAATTTTCAACATTTTATATATTTCATTCCACTCTCTTCTTTCTTCCCTTTTTTTTCACAATATGTCTGCTATAGTTTGCATCTTTGTTCCTCTGTAGTTAAGTTGTTTTTCTGCTCAGGCTTTATTTAAGATCTTTTTTTTCTGTTTTAGATTTTCTTCAGTTTAAATATAATAGGCCTAAGGATAGATTTATTGTTGTTGTTGTTGTTGTTGTTGTTGTTATTATTATTATTATTATTATTATTATTATTTGTACTGGTTGATAGTCTCTGGGTTTCCTGGATCTGTAGTTTGTTGCCTCACATTGTTTTTGAAAGTTTTGGTCATTAATACTTCAAATATTTCTTCAGTTTCTTCTGGCAATTTAAGTATATCTATGTTACTTTTTAATTTTTTTTTTTTTCTTTCCCACAGTTCATGAATATACTGGTCTTTTCTTTATTCTGTTTTTGGTGGTGGTGGTGTTTTTTTTTTTTTTCTTTGTTTTTTTTTTTTTTTTCATTTCAGATTCAGAAATTTCTATTTCATTGCATATATGTTATATATTGAAAATTTATATTGACTTATCTTCAACTCACTGAATTTTTCCTCATCTATGTCTAGGCTACTGATGAGCTTAAAAAGAACATTATTTATTGCTGTGACTTCACTTTTAAATTTTTAATATTTTTCATTTCTTCCAGGATATATATTTCTGCTAACTTTACCTGTTTGTTCTTTTATGTTTTCCACTTTTTCCATTTTAGCATATTATTCATAGTCATTGTCTGATAATTTTAAAATCTGTATTATAATTGAGTCCATTTTTGATACTTGACTTGTTTCTTTATGCTGTTTTTTCTTACCCCTTAAAATGCCTTGTAATTTTTCTTGAAAGTCAAATAAACTCTATTGGTAATAGGGACTATGGTAAATATACCTATTTTGTGAAGTTTTGTTTGTCTTGCTAGGAGTTTGGTTATTGAATAAGAGGAGTGTTTTAAGTACCTGAGGTGTCATTCCCCTTTTTTATTCTCATTTGGTCTCCCCTATTGTTTTGGGGACCCTAAAGACTACTTCTAAAATAGACTCTGCACCTATGGCTTTTTAACCTGTAATCAGCTGCTCTTGTACTGGAGTCATAGACTTAGGGTCCCACTCTCTGCCAGCATGACCTCAATTTAACCAATTATATCTGCAAAGAACCTTCAAATAAGTATCCATTCAGAAGTACTGGAGGTTGCATCTTCAACATATATATTTTGAGAGGATACAATTCAACCTAAAACACTAACAAAATAAGCTAAATTAATAATACATTTTAGATTTTATATTTTTAAATTCATATTTTACTTTTAGCTTTCCTCAAAATATTTTTCTATAATGAAATCTTGGTCTTATTTTTTTCACTATCATGAAGAAACAACTCACTTGGATTATATAATAATTAGAGGCCCGGTACATGAAAATTCATGCACTGGAAGGGGAGTCCCTCAGCCCAGCCTGCCCCTTCTCACAGTCCAGGAGCCTCAGGGGTGGGAGGTGACCCGGTGATCAGGGGAAGGTGACGCCCCATCACACCTCTACTGCTGCCACTGCCAGCAGCACAAGCCTCTGCCGGCCCTGGTTACCTGAGCCTCAGGCAGCTCTGGATGGCTGGGCAGCCGCCATCTGAGGCATGCATGCACCTCAGGCTGGCCATGGGCAGCTGGGCAACCACCGTCCAAGGCTTGCCTATGCCTGGGGCTGGCCCAGGGTGGGCTGGCCAGCCACCATCTGAAGCTTGCCTGTGCCTCGGGTCAGCCCTAGGTGGCTGGGGGGCTGAGGAAATTGGGGGACTCTGGAGGCAGGCACATGGAGTTGCCAGGCCTGCCTGGTGGTGGGCCCGGCCTTGCTGCACACTTGCTGCCCCAGCAGGGCTGAGGGTGCTGCCATCTTGGAGGGCGGGGCAGTCAATTAGCATATTCCCTCCTTATTGGCTGTGGTTGCTGCCATTTTTCCATGGTGTGAGGGTCAATTAGCATATTCCCACTTTATTAGATAGGATACAGTTCTTGAGTAATTAAAATATGTTAATTTATTACATCACTGATATTAAAGGCAAAAGAAAGGTAATGCATTGTGATTACAAGCAATGTTCAAATATAATTAAATCAAACAATCTAGTTGATATATGCCATTTTCAGACTATTTCTATTGTGACATTTGTGACTAATATTTCATTAGGAGGTCTACTTAACTTCATTATAATGGAACACACCTCTTAGAAAAAATTGAAATAAGATCAACTAAACCATTTAATTATTTAAAAATATCTGCATATGTATATAATTTCTTAAATGTAGAAAATGTGGTTATAAAAAAGAACTCGTCATTTTTCTCTAACCATCAGAATTATTTGAACAATTATGAGTTTATATCTACATTATATTATGAATCTTAGTTTTCCAGAATCACATTGATCATCCTATCTAATAAAAGAGTAATATGCAAATGGACCTTCACTCCAAGACACAAGATGGCCACCCCCATGTGGTCAAACATGGCTGCTCCCATGTGGACACAAGATGGCTGCCACAAGATGGCTGGCAGGGGAGGGCAGTTGGGAGGGACCAGGCATGCAAGGGAGGGCAGTTGGGGGGGACCCAGGCTTGCAGGGGAGGGCAGTTGGGAGAACCAGGCCTGTAGGGGAGAGCAGTTGGGGGTGACCAGGACTGCAAGGGAGGGCAGTTGGGGGTGACCAGGTCTGCAGGGGAGGGCAGTGTGGGGGGACCAGGCCTGCACGGGAGGTCAGTTGGGGGGACCAGGCCTGCAGGGGAGGGCTGTTGGGAGCAACCAGGCCTATAGGGGAGGACAGTTAGGGTGACCAGAATAGCAGGGGAGGTCAGTTAGGGATGACCAGGCCTGTAGGGGAGGGCAGTTAGGGGCAATCGGGCTGGCCAGTGAGCAGTTAGGCATCGATTAGGCTGGCAGTGGAGTGGTTAGTGGGTGATCAGGCTGGCAGGCAGAAGAGGTTAGGGGCAATCAGGCAGAGGCAGGCAAGTGGTTGGGAGGCAGAAGTCCTGGATTGTGAGAGGGATGTCCACCTGCCTGTTTAGGCCCGATCCCAGTGGGATCGGGCCTAAACAGGCGGTCGGACATCCCTCAAGGGGTCCCAGTTTGGAGAGGATGCAGGCTGGGCTGAGGGACACCACCCCTGTGCACAAATTTCGTGCACCAGGCCTCTAGTATTTAATAATTGTATATACTAATTTTTGTTTAATCTATAGATCTCATTTGTTATTATGTGTAATTTGCAACAGTTCATAAAATAGTAAATAACCATGAACTTTCAATGTGAACTTATCAACAAACAGAAAAATTAGAATATTGTCAGTAAGTTACAAATTCTTCTATTCTCCTGCCATTCCAACTTGAGTCTTGTTTTATCATAGTATATATAATATTTAGTGTACATATAAGCTATATATAAATGTATACATATATGTTATACACAGGCATACACTTATTCAGCCATATACTTCATACATATTTTTGTTTATGAAATATTTGCTATTTAATTTTCAGTTTTTAAAAAATGAAATATTCTTTATGTAAACTTTTACTACATTTTTCATTTACTTAATATTATATTGGTAAATTCATGAGCATTGTTCTTTCTAGAGCTTAAATTTGTGCATTTTGACTGTTGATTAATATTATATTATATAGATAAATAGTCATATATGGTTATATTTTGTTTTGTGAATATATAAAATTTATGTACTCATTCTTCTGCTGATGAATACTGGATTCTACCTCAAATAATATTCTGCTTTTACCACTGGGCTACTCAGAACAGTCTTTACCATATTGCATGGTATATAATTGAAAGAATTTATCTTGAGTACATATCTAGAAGGGGCAAATCTGTATTGTATATCTGTATACACAAATTGGCAAACGTTTTTCTAAAGTGGTTGTATCAATTTTCACACACACAGGAAGTAGATTGATTACATACTCTACAATGTTTCAAACTTTAAGACTTCTTAACATTTAGCACTGGGTAAAAAATGGAATTTCATTATGATCTGGGTTTTTATTTCCCTGATCACTAATGAGCTTAAATATGTCTTAATATACTTATTGGTCATATGTGTTTCCTTTTCTATTAAAAACTTTACTTATTTTGTTCATTTTTTGTTTTTTGTTTTTTGTTTTGAAAAACTTCTAATACCCCCTTTTTTATCAAGTGTTGTAATCTTCTATCACTTTGTAACTTGTCTTTTCACTTCTTGAATTTTGATGAACATAAATTATTAATGTAAAT
This sequence comes from Eptesicus fuscus, assembly GCF_027574615.1. Taxonomy (NCBI): domain Eukaryota; kingdom Metazoa; phylum Chordata; class Mammalia; order Chiroptera; family Vespertilionidae; genus Eptesicus; species Eptesicus fuscus. Next base: position 84,447,976 of record NC_072475.1, on the reverse strand, counting down.
GTGGTTAAAATATATTTTTATAGTTGATACTACATAATTAGTGATATTTCTTTTAAAAAGTTTTCTTCTTGTTTATGATATTTAAATCAATATAAATTTTGAATTAGTTTTCTTCAACTCCATAAAGTAAGGAACCGATTTTATTTTATTTTTTAATTTAACCTAGTTTTTAGGTGTAGTTATTGAATAATCTCTAATTTTCTTAATTTTCCATACCCTAATAGACAAATTCTAAAATTTTTGGGGTACATTTCAGGGTAACCTACTCTTTTTAAATTAATTTGTCTTTCTCTGCATAAGTACAAGTCTATTTCTAATTTTATGATTTCATGCTATGCTCAAATATCCCAAAATGAAAGTTTGTCCTCCTTACTCTTTTGTAAAAGTAGCTTATTGATTCTTAGTGGTTTATTCTTTTAAATATGTGAAAATCTGTACTGAGCTTTATTGAAATTGCTTTAAATCTATAGATCAGTTTGAAGAGTATTAATGAAACCAAAGTGCTGTATTTGGGTCCTAGTTTGTTGACTTGCAAAATCAAAGAATGCGTTCACAGACAAAGACAGTAAGCGGAAGCAAAGTTTATTGATAGATGGACTCCCTGCAGCAGGTAGGGAGGGAGCCCAACGTGGGTTGCCTGTGAAGCTTCTTTGTCTCAGGTTCCAAAGTCCCCTGTCCCTTGAGCCAGTCCTGAAAGAGGGGCAGTTGGGGTTCCAGGAGAGCCTAAAGCAGTCCAGTGTCCTGAGCTTCCGTCCCATGTTGCAGCGGGGTGTAGTTCAGCACCCAAGCTAATTAAAGTCCATTAGTGCATGTGTGGAGTCCTATATGGCCATAAGCCATGTGGGTGCAGGGGAGCCAGGAAGCCAGTGCACCAGAGAAAGAAGAGAATGTGTTTCTTTGTCTAGGGGTAGATATATGCTTTGCTAGCTCCTGATTGGTCATTTCAAAGAATTCTGCTTTAGCAACATCCATATATTTTAAAGCTCACATCTCCTGCAGGCACTTCCTTACTGCCTAGCTGGGTTGCTTTAGCAACTCCTACCTAGATTGGGTTCAGCCCTAGGTTACTCTATTTCTCTCTGCGGTTTCTTTCAGAACAGAGTGAAGTCAGCAAGCTGCATTCTGTCCATGTTCACAAGATCTTCTTGTTCTTGGACTTCTAGGTCCTACTTTCCTTCCTGTGGTCCAGTTGCTCCCTAACTACCTAGCCCTCTTCTATCTCCTCATTAACTACTTTAAAAATATAGTTTTTCTTTTTGCATTCAAGTTGTTTGCATTTATTTAATATTTTAATGTCTTTCAATAAAGTGGTGTCATTTTAACCACAAAAATGTATACTTATTTCTAGATATTTAACTCATTGTACTATTATGTACTATTATGAATGGTTTCTTCTTTAAAATATATCCTAATTTGTTTATGGTAATTGTGTAAAAATAAATAGGTGTTAAGTATAGAAAGTATACTTTTTTCTTAAAATAATGTAAGGAAAATGTAAATAAAAATAAAATACTCAGAATAAAGGTAGTTTTCTAGAACTGACTCAGATCTGGATTTATTTTGCCTAATTAAATTTATCATTATATTAAATTATTTTTTACATTTAATAAATGTATTTATCTTATTGGAATTTTAGGTCCATCCTTTCATTCTAGAGCTCCATTTTTATTGATATTATATTATGCATCAGGCACTACATTAGATATTAAGTAAATATAAACATGTAAAGCACAAAGTTTACCCATACTGAAAGAATTTAAGAGAGGGGCAAAAAATTAAACACAGATGCACACTCACAATAGCTGGAGTAATTTATTAATTTCTGAATAATATATTTCCCTTCAAATGAAACATAGGGGTTTTTTAAGTGTTTTTATTTCAAAACAGTTAGTAATTAACAATTTTGATAGTATGCTATTCTGAGCACAAATTTTCATGATTATTTTATTATCCTGGTGGATTTTCCCTTCCAAAAGTACTAAATGCCATGGGGGGTTTTGATTTATCAACTGATTTTTCTTTCAACTTACGTCAACATTTTCAGGTCTTTAAAATATTTTAGTTACAATTTGTAGGTTTTTAAAAATCATTTTATTTTAAACCTTTCAATTTTATTTAAGCTCATATCTCATGTAAAATTATGGTTATATTTTTATTAGCTCCCCCCACCCCCAAAAAATATGACTAGAAATGCAGACAACCTCTAGAAACTGGAAAAGAGGAGAAAATGGATTCTTCCCTCAGTCCCCCAAAAGGAATGCAGCACTGAAAACACTTTGATGTTTAGCCTAGTGACAACTCTGTCATCCAGGAAAATATGATCATAAATTTGTGTATTTTTAAACACTAAATATGTGGTAGCTTGTTATATATGCCCCATAAAAACCTAATACACAAAATTAGAAACTTTCATTTCATTATACATAAAAATAAATTCGTTTTCTTAACCACTAAAGCAATTTATATTCTATCTTTATTACCAGATCACTGTGCAACTTTGCAATAAATAATTTATTCATGTGTCTTTGTTCTACATTCTTTATTATGATCCATCTCAGTTAATTAGAATATGTCTTATATAAGCTTTTTACTCTGATGATGATGGCATTGATGATGCAGTTACTTTTCCTCAAGTATCTTCCCTATGCTAGACACAGAGTAGATATACTACACACATTTAAAAATGTTTTCTTAATCTTTATTGTTGAAAGTATTACATATGTCCCTTTTTGCCCCCATTGACCTCTCCCAGCCTGCCCCTGCCCCTATCCTGGGCCTTCCCCACACTATTGTCTGTGTCCATGAGTTATGCATATATGCATACAAGTTCATTGGTTTATCTCTTTCCCCTCACCCACCCTCCCCTGCTTTCCCTCTGAGATTTGACAGTCTGTTCCATGCTTCTATGTCTCTGGGTCTATTTTTGTCCATCAGTTTATGTTGTTCATTAGATCCCACATATGAGTGAGATCATGTGATACTTATCTTTCTCTGACTGGCTTGATAAACTACACACATTTAATCTATGGTTCTACAAGTAGGTTTTGGTCTCCCAGTGAGAAAACATTCTTAGAGATTATAAGTGATATATAATATTTATAGTGATTTATAATATTTCTGATGCCATATATTTATAGCTTAAGAAAATGGCAGAGTCACAACTCAGAGACATACTAATTATCTGCACACAAAGCTCACTACTCTGTTTCTACTTTCCTATGTTACTCCCCTAACTTCAATGTTGACTGTTCTTAGATCATAAATTGCAAGTGACATTCTAGCCGACACTCTAGTCAAATTTCTAGTGTCTGTTAGATGCCTTCTAGCTTACCCTGATTAACTGAAGAGAACCTTCATTCCTTTTGCCTGTTAATCTGGCTACTCATAAAGGTATTTATTCCTGGACTTTTCAAAGTGTCAATTCTTTTCTTGTAAAAAAAAAGATTGAAAATCTATAACCCCCAGTGAACTCTGCCTGGTCTCTTGCATTTTGCGTTTTGTTCCACAGTTTATGCCTAAAATCACATCCTGGGATGCAGTGTTTAAATGGCTACACCTATCCAACGAAGGCGTGTTTTTTTGAATAGGAATTATAGTGAAGAATTACTGTACAAAGCATAGTATTCCTAAAGAGTTCACTTTTTATGAGGTGCTATATTAACTTTGGTTATGCTGGTTTTTATATAGAGTAGTCCCTTCTTATTTACTTTCAAATTATTCTACACTTCTTTTCAGGGCCTAACTTCATTTTACTTAATATATGTTGTTCTTGGCATCTGACAATATTACAGTTTTTGTTGAAAATTTTTGTCTCTTTGTGTTTTCTTTTATATCTTAAGTGGAAGCAGGAAAAGAAATAATCATAATTTATCCATTTGATTTTGTTTCAATTCCTCTACATTAATAAAATATCACCCTAATTTTAATACACCTCCTAAAGGAAGTCTACCATGAAAACAGTGAATTGACAATGCAAAATAAGCACTCTGTTTTCTTCCAGTACATAGTTTTTGTGTGAGTGATTTTTTTTAATGGGTATAACTTTTTAAAAATCAGTCTTGTATGTGTGTTATGTGAAAATTTTATCATAAATCTATTTAGCTTGCACTTGTAAAATTAATATATAAAACCAAAAAGTTAAAAATTACATATTTTACCCATGTTGATTTCAGTCGCCTCCCATAGGTTGGAAGTTATAGCTGCAAACGCTCACATCTTTTCAAAAGTATATTAAATTAATTCATATTGAAAAATTCAATGTTAAATTTATTATATTTTAATATAGAACTTAGCATATTGGAAAGACAAATTACAAATAAAATAAAATAATTTTTTAAATATTTGGAATATTTAATGGCTGTGGAATAACTCTGTGAAATCAAAATATATCGCTTTCCAAAAATCACACCAATACTGGGTGATAAAAATACTACGAAGTAATAAATAGAATGATGAAATTAACACTTCACTTAACAACTTACGTAAATTTTTCCAAATTTACTGTGCATTAAAATCAACTTGAAAAGCACTCTGCTGAGCTAAATAATTAATTTTAAATGTTTGTTTTTATCATCTCACTTTATAGTATAAAACTCAAAATTTTATATCAAATTATCAAACACTAATTGCAATGTTATAAATTTTATTTTCATCAATTTGAAATGTAAGACCTTTTTTCAGTTATAAAAAGTGTAATTTATTTATTTAGAAATATATTACTTTTCAGACTTTGTTTTTAATTTGCCTTGCATTTTTTATCCTTATTGGCATTTTTATATCCAACAATAAAATAAACATGCACAAATAAAACTCTCATTCAAAATATATGCAGCATTAACAATGTAATACTTGTCAAAAATAACCAATGTCACCCCAATAAATTTAATTTTAAAAATATTTTGTTTTAAGCTCTATTCTGTTTAGTTAGTTTTCATCTTCTGTGCTTAAAACACCCAGATAAATCCAATACAAGGTTAGCTTGGCATAAAAATACCCTCATACTTTATTGTTCCTGGTTAATCTTCCATTGCTCCCTAGAAAGCACCATGGGAGTTAATTCTACTGAAGTAGTCACCATTCCCTGATCACATCATGCCTCTTTAAGTCTTTAGACCTTTTCAAAAACTTTCTCTCAACTGGTATATTTATCTTTGCATATCTCAAAAGTATTTTCAACATCCGCATCAAAAACAGCTTCTTTTTCACCTTATGATTTACTCTCTGTGAATCATACACAGTCATTAACCACAAATATAATTGACACAGAATTGGGCACCTCTTATTTACTGTGGAATATTTCAGTTAGAAAAATGTCAAAGCAGCTTCATATTCACAGGAAAGAGTTTAATGTTTGCAGATCTGTAAGTAAAGTATGTGAGCACTTCTCTTTGGATGAATAGCTTCTCCTGCTTTCCCACTGCTAGTTCAGAATACAACGAAATGGAAGCCTTGTTCCCAACAATGTTTTCTAATGGTGCATATTTTGTTTAATCGTAAAGCTACTAAAAACGAATTTATAAGAAAGTAAGTGAATAGTCTCAGTATGAAAATATATGTAGGGTTAGTTTGTTACAGAACTAGACATCTACACTAATAAAAAAGAAACAGTCAAATTGATCATACCTCCGCTATGCCCACAAGCCATGCCCAGCAGCCAGTCAGGAGTGAGTATGCAAATTAACCCAACCAAGATGGCTGCTGCCAAGGAGGGAGCAGGAGGCTTGGGTTTCCCTGGCAATGGAGGAAGCCAAGCTTCCTGCCCTGGCTGGCCCTGGCCTCCGCTCAAGGCTACAAAGTTTCAATTATAGAAGATAAATAAATCCCAACTAAAATGGCAGCAGCCATGGAGCTGGAGAGAGCAGGAGGCTTGGGTTGCCCCCAGTGAGAGAGGAAACCAAGCTTCCTGCCCAGCCTAGCTTACCCTGGCCTCCGCTAAAGGCTACAAAGTTTCAATTATTGAAGATAAATAAATCCCAGATACCAAAGCCTCCACTTGGGTCACTGGGGGCGTGGCTGGCCTACAAACCACCACAGGCCCCTCACCCAGGCCACCCAACACCCCAAAGGGACCCCCTCCCAGATTCGGGACACCCTTCAGGGCAAACCATCCAGACCCCACCCATGCACCAGGCCTCTATCCTATCTAATAAAAAAGTAATATACAAATTGACCATCACACCAACACACAAGATGGCTTCCCCCATGTGGACAAAGATGGCTGCCCCATGTGAACAAAAGATGGCCACCACAAGATGGCCAGCAGGGGAGGGCAGTTTGGAGGTACCAGGCCTGCAAGGGAGGGCAGTTGTGGGCGATCAGGCCAGCAGGGGAGGGCAGTTAGGGGTGACCAGGTTGGCAGAGGAGGGAAGTTGGGGGCAACCAGGCCTGCAGGGAAGGGTAGTTGTGGGGGACCCAGGCCTGCAAGGGAGAGCAGTTGTGGGAGACCAGGCCTGCAGGGGAGGGCAGTTGCGGGGAACCAGGCCTGCAGGGGAGGGCAGTTAGGGGCAATCAGGCTGGCAGGGGTGCAGTTAGGCATCAATTAGGCTGGCAGGGGAGTGGTTACGGGGTGATCAGGCTGGCAGGCAGAAGTGGTTTAGGGGCAATCAATAAGGCAGGCAGGCGAGCAGTTGGGAGCCAGCAGTCCTGGATTGTGAGAGGGATCCCAGATTGGAGAGGGTGCAGGCTGGGCTGAGGGACACACACACCCCTGTGCACAAATATCGTGCACCGGTCCTCTAGTTTAATATAATATGTAGTTTCTTAGTATCCAATAGACCTAAGCTACCATCACATTTCTATTATTTATTGTTTGACTTAAGCTTTGATTTTTTTATGTTTATTTTTTAATTCAGTTATTTATTTGACAATTATTTGAGCATCTACTGTGGACTGAGCACATTATTCAGAATTTGTGAAACACTTATTTAGAAATAAATACAATTGACCTGGCCATTGTGGCTCAAAGGTGGTGGGTTCGAATCCGTGTCAGGGCATAGACCCAAGCTGTGGGTGCAACCCCAGTCAGGGTGCATATGGAAGGCAACAGATTGATGTTTCTTTCTCACACTGATGTTTCTCATTCTCTCTCTCTCTCTCTTTCTATAATATCAATATTTTTAAAATAAGTAAATAAAAAAGAAAAATAAACCTATCTTCATAAAGCTACAGTCTACTGGGGCAAATAGATATGCAATGAACATAATACATGGATCAATGTTACAATATATAAGGGAAAGATGAGTGCTAAAAAAATAGCATGACAAAATAATTTGGAAATGTGGGAATGTAATAACAGGTTGCAAACTTAAAACAATGCTTGGGAAAGTTTTCGTGGATAAGTGTTGCTGCTGTGGCTTGTCTCAGATAATATTGTTCCAGACCAGAAGGGGATGGGGGAGCTCGGTGTGGGGGTGTGGTGCTGGTGTAAAGATGCTGAGGCAAAGTGAATGTTCAGCACATCTAGAAAGAGAAAGGAAGCAGTGACCTGGCCAGAAGTAACCAGAGGATGAATCAGAAAAGGAGGAGATGCAGTTAGAGAGAAAGAGGAGGCTGCATCACACTATGCCTTCACAGTGAGATTTTTGGTCCTGGCTGAGTAGCACAGTTGGTTAGAGCATTGTCCTGATAAGTCAGGTTGTGGGTTCTGATTCCTGATCAGGGCACATACAAGAAGCAACGAATGAATGCACCAGTAAGCTGAACAACAAATTGAGGTTTATCTCTCTTTCCCTTCCTGTCTCTCTCTAAAAATCTTAAAAAAAAAAAATAAAAGAGTGGGATTTTTGAGTTTTGCTTAGAACAGGTTATGTTGAATATTTAAATTTTATTACTTTTAGAAATAGTTGAACTTACAAGCAGCATATTGTTTTACATTTTAAATGTATAAATGCATGTGAGTACATTTGCAAACTTGCACAGTTGAATATATTTTGCTAACTACCCTCTTTTGCATATAAATATAGAAAGTCTAGGACAATTTAAAAGACATATTATATAGTATAGTAAGTATAATTTTAGTAATGACAATCTTAACTTGTTTCATATACAAAAATGATTTATTCGCTCTTTCAACTAGCTATACCCACTAGAATCTAATGTTCATCATCAAATTTACATATTTGTAAAATAGCTGTCATTATTTTTAAGTCTTACCAAATTTTTTAGTGCTTTAATATATTCCCAGAGCTATTAACACAATTACTAATTAGACTGTTAAAAGGCTCTTTTATGCACAGAGAGATAAAAGATAATTTCTTGAAGATATATTCTGTTTTGCTATTTTATAGTTCACATACTTTCAATTAAAAAAGATTAGAGTTAAATGGGTATTCCAATTATGGAAATTTTATACAGTAATAAGAAGTGTATTAAGGAAAGAAATGTATGACCACAGTAATACTTCAATATAAATAGAAAAGTGGATAATGGGGTATTTTGGTGTGCTGCATAAAAAATATATAATTTCAGTGACAAAGAAGAAGTATGCTAACCCTTAATTAACTACTATTTATAATATTGACATATGTGTATCTTATAAAGTCAGAAACGCTTGGTTCCATTATAAAATTACATCATTTTTATAAAAATAAAAATAAAACTTATTTTAGAATTATTTCTCTTTCTTTCACTTCAAGAATTTTCTCATGACTCCATTCAGCTTCATGATATATGATGACCCTGAGATTCTGTTGGCTTTCAAATGACATTATATTACCAGCTTAAAATTAGCTTACTGTCAACCTGTTAGCAGGATGCTTATAAGATATCACTGGAACAGAGATGTTTTAGAAAAGAACTGAATGTTCTGAGATTTTGGTTATTGCTGCAATTTTATTACCTCCAACACAGATATTAGTCAAAGACTAAGAAATGTCAACCTTTTGTCATTAATCCATATATTATCAACTTTAAGCCCTAAAAGTTGTATGATGATAAATCACTGAAGTCAAAATAGATCCAGATGATGTTCAGTGCATTTGATTCTGATAAAAAAATAAGAGAAAATATGATTTCATATTTTCAGGTTTTATTACAATTTTAAGTATTGTCTATTTAAAGAAAAAACAAAGAGCTGATCAAGCATTCTAGTTACTATTTTGATTCTAGGTTTATGAATTTAAGACTCAATTTTGTCTCTTGGTTTTCAAGGCTATATAAGCCACAAATCCTGACCTATCCATTCATTTATATCTTTATTCATTTAAACATTTTTTTAAGATGTACTGGATTTCAGATAAATAAAACATTATGGCTGCTTGCAAGATCTAATAGTCAAATATGTTCGTTTGTTTTTAATTCAGCCCTGGCAGGAGCATCATCCTGTACATCAACAGGCTGCAGATTCAATTACAGGTCAGGGCACATACCTAGGTTGCAGGTTTGATGCCTCCTTGCAGGGAGGAGGGCTTGTACAGGAAACACCAATTTATGTTTCTCACATAAATACTTCTCTCTCTCTCTCTCTCCCTTCCTCTCTCTAAATTCAATAAACTCAAATATCATCAGGTGAGAATTTAAAAAAAATAATTTCATAAACCAATAATTTAAATACACTGTGCAAAATATCATTTGACCCAGTAATCCCAATTCTATGAATATATCGTAAGAAGCCTGAAACTCCAATCAGAAAGAATACTAGTATATGCACCCCTATATTCATAGCAGCGTTATTTACAAAGCTAGGATCTGGAAACAGCCCAAGTGCCCATCAGTAGATGAGTGGATAAAAAAGCTGAGATACATTTACACAATGGAATACTATGCAGCTATAAATATTTCCCCCAAATCTTATTTGAGACAACATGGAGGAACCTGAATAGTATCATGCTAAGTGAAATAAGCCAGTCAGAGAAAGAAAAATATCACATGATCTCACTTATATGTGGAATCTAATCAACACAATAAACTGACAAACAAGATAGAGCCAGAGACATGGAAGCATGGAACAGACTGAGGATTCTCAGAGGAGAGGGGGTGGGGATGGGGCAGGACGATATTAACCAAATAATGTATATGCTTATATGCATAACTATGGACACAGACAATAGTGGAGTGAAGGCCTGGGGAGGAGGAAAGAGTGAAAGAAGAGGGTCAATAGCAGGGAGGGAAGGGGGAGATCTGTAAAACTTTCAACAATAAAGATAAATTAAAAATATACTGTGCAAAATAGCATACTAGCAAGATTTAAAAAAAAACACACAATTTGGAACACAGAAAAGAGCTTTAATTTTACATTCACCTTAAGAACAATTTCTTAATAACATTCACAATTGCAACATCAGTTGATTAGTTAATGTCTAAATGTTATTAGATATATTTATTTTCTAAGACTACTTTCAGTAGATGTCTTTACCAACTTCATCATATGTTGGGATCCTCTAGTTAAACATCAAAAGCAATAAGACTAGTGCTCTGACCAGGTAGCTCAGTTGATTAGAGCATCATCCCATTATGTCAAGTTTGCAGGTTTGACCCCTTCCTTGTAAGTGACTGGTCAAAGCACACACAAGAATTAACCAGTGAATGCATAAATAAGTAGAATAATAAATCCATGTTTTTCTTTCCTTTCTTTCTCCCCCAACTGCCCTCCCTTGCCTGCCTGGTTGCCCCCAACTGCCCTCCCCTGCTGGCCTGATCTCGCCCCAAACAGCCCTCCCCTTCCAGCCTGATTGCCCCCTAACTGCTGCCCCCTGCTGGCCTGATTAACCCCTAACTGCTCCCCCCTGCCAGCCTGATTGCCCCCTAACTGCTCCCTCCTGCTGGCCTGATCTCCCTTAACTGCCTCTGCCTAGGCCCCTGCCACCATAGCTTTGTCTGGGAGGATGTCTGGAAGATGTCTGATCTAATTAGCATATTACCCTTTTAATAGTATAGATATTAGAAAATCTCAAAATTCAGAGAAATACAACTTCTAACCCATTGATAGCCATATATTTGTCAAATAAATATCTTTTTTTTTTTTTACTATTTTTTAGTAAAGCAAAAGTTCATGACATATATGTGATTTTGAAACATATCTAAATGGTTGTATGAAAGTAATTTTAAGTCTGTAATTATAGTACTTTATTAATTTTCATAAAAATTCATACTAAACATGAACATCTTACAAATTATATCATGTTCAATGGTGAAACAAAGTTTTTTGCCTAAGTTTGAAAAGTAGGAAAAAATGGTACTAGAACCTTAGCCAGTTTGGCTTGGTGGATAGAGTGTTGGCCTGCGAACTGAAGGGTCCCAGGTTCAATTCCCATCAAGGGTACATGCCTGGGTTGTGAGCTGGATCCCCAGTGGGGGGCATGCAGGAGGCAGCCAATCAATTATTTTCTCTCATCATTGATGTCTCTATCTATCTCTCTCTCTTCCTTTCACTCTGAATTCAATGAAAAGATATTTTTAAAAATTGTACTAAAATTCCTTGCAAAAAATAAGGCAATAAAAATCATCATAAAGATTGGAATTAGAAAAATAAAGCTATCCATTGTTGGATGGCATGACTGCAAACATTGAAGAACCTAAATAATATGAAAAATAAATTATCAGAATTATGAAGCAATTTTAGCAAGGTCACAGGAGAGAAAGTCAATATTAAAAATCAATTGTACTTATATATTCCAACATCAAAGTACTAAACATTAGAAACTGAATATTTACAATAATATAAAAACAGAACAAGTTAAAAATTCAAAGTTTGTTCAGAAATTTTAAAGAAATATTGAGAGATTTATCATGTGTCTGTATGAAAGCTTCAAATGTACAAAACTTACTTAATTCAAGGAAACTTCAATCAACCCATTTAGCTTTCTCAAAAAACATTACATTAAAGTGTTCGTTAAACCAACACATTTGACATCCTATATAATAAAAGGATAATATGTAAACTGACTGAATGGCAGAATGACTGGTCACTATGACCTACACTGACCACCAGGGGTCAGACGCTCAATGCAGGAGTTGCCTCCTTGTGGTCAGTACCCTCCCACAGGGAGAGCGCCACTCACACAGAAGGCCTGAGCCAGGCTTATAGCTGGCGAGCATAGCGGCGGTGGCGGGAGCCTCTCCTGCCTCTGAGGCAGGGCTAAGGTTGTTCAACTGTCAGGTTAGGCCAGCTTTCTGTCAGTCAGACATCCCCTGAGAGCTCCCAGACTGCGAGAGGGCGTAGGCCGAGCTGTGGGATGCTCCTTGAGTGCATGAATCTCATGCACCAGGCCTCTAGTTATTAAATAATAGGATGATTCTGCATGTATATGTATTTAGTAACTTAGTATCATGACTAACTTTTTCTTTTTTACTTTTAAAGTTATACTTGGAGTGCTTTACTTATCTTTCACAAGCATTTTTCAGTTTTTAAATTTTATTTTGCCAAAAGGCATAACTGTTGACAAGTGACAAATTGAAGTACATAGTACCAATTTTCCAGTTTCTGATTGCACAAGTGTAACATTTCATCATTGGATTTTCATGTTGTGTTTTTCAAAAGTTATATTTAATCTTAAACTAAAATATTTGCAGTGTTCCACACAGATGTGGAAAATTAACAGAACATATCCAATATACACAGATTATCCTTTAGTGTATATAATAATGGAGATAAGCAAATAAAAATAAAATAACTTTTTTAACCCAAGCAGCATTGTCCTCTTTTTAAAGAATCAATCCTCTTACCTTTTCTGAAAAATAATGTTTCTTGTATCCAATCATGATTCATCACTTCACAGTGCTAGTAGTGAAGAATAAATATTTGTGGTTCTCTCTTGATTAGACTCATTTACTTTTGAATATTCAGTGTCTCTTTGCTTTTGCTTTACATAGAATTGCAGAGTGAACCCAAGTTGTTTTTCATTTGACAATCGGGATTATATTCTAAATACAATCTCTCTGGGCAGAATACCTCATCATTTACATCAAAGCTACTTGGATATTAATTCATGTAGTACAATGAGGCTTTGCAAAAGAAGGTTTAATCTAGATTATTAACTCTCACTTTAAAGACATATTTTTACTTTAATTTATTCATATCCTGTACAATAAAAGCCTAATATGCAAATTGTCCCCTTGGGCAGTCATTCAACCAGGAGTTTGTCCGCTCACTATGACATGTGCTGACCACCAGGGGGCAGCGCAAAACATGGCGGGCATCACCGATGTGGCACCTACAGCGGGTGGCAGTGGAGGCACTGCTGGGCCCTGATGGGCCCTGACAAGAGCGGGACCACGGCAGGATGGTGGAGCAGGTGAGCGGGTGGCGCCAGGCCAAGGCAAGTGAAAGTGGGGGCCCAATTGCCCCGCCGATTGCTCCACAGACAGCGACCAGAGGCGGCAGCTGGGAGCTGGGGGCCAGGCCTTGATCAACTGCTCTGCAGGGGGGATGGTGGAGCAGGGGAAGGGAGTGGCACCAGCTACAGCAGAGTGCCAGGCAGGGCTGCGGGGCTGCAAGGCTGGGGGTGCGAGCTGGGGCCTGATCCCCACAGGCCACCCCGAAGGACCCATGCACGAATTTGTGCACCAGGCCTCTAGTATCCTATCTAATAAAAGAGTAATATGCAAATTGACCATCACTCCAAGACACAAGATGGCCGCCCCCATGTGGCCAAAGTTGGCTACCCCCATGTGGACATAAGATGTCCACCACAAGATGGCTGGCAGGGGAGGGCAGTTGTGGGCAGTTGGGGGTGACCAGACCAGCAAAGGAGGGCAGTTGGGGGAGACCATCCCTAGAGGGGAGGGCAGTTGGGGGGGCCCAGACCTGCAGGGGTGGGCAGTTGGGGGGGGACCCAGGCCTGCAGGGAAGGGCAGTTGGGGGGACCCAGGCCTGCAGGGGAAGGCAGTTGGGGGAGACCAGGCTTGCAGGGCAGGGCATTTAGTGGTGACCAGACTGGCAGGGGAGGGCAGTTGGGGGCGACCAGGCTTGCAGGCGAGGACAGTTAGGGGTGACCAGATTGGCAGGGGAGGGCAGTTAGGGGTGACCAGGCCAGCAGGGTAGGGCATTTAGGGGCAATCGGGCTTGCTGGGGAGTAGTTAGTGTCGATCAGGCTGGCAGCGGAGTGGTTAGGGGGTGATCAGGCTGGCAAGCAGAAGTGGTTAGGGGCAATCAGGCAAAGGCAGGTGAATGGTTGGGAGCCAGCAGTCCTGGATTGTGAGAGGGATGTCCCAGATTGGAGAGGTTGCAGATTGGGCTGAGGGACACACATACCCCTGCATGAAAATCGTGCACTGGGCCTCTAGTTATGATATAACCTTCTAGTTCACAATTTTATCTGCTTTACTTATTTGTAATTAACTTAAAATATATTGTACATGTTACAGTTTGATGTGTTTGGCTTATTTATTCAACCATAAAATCATCAAGACAATACACATATCAACAATCCAAAGCATATCCTCATGGCTTTTTGAAATGCACCCTTCCAATTGTGCTTACCCCCCATCCCAAGAAAACTTATCTGCGTGATGACACTGTAGATGAATCTGTATAATGCAGACACTTATATAAATAGAATAATGAAGTATGTACTCCTTTTCTATCTGGCTCCATTTGCTTGGCATTGTTATTTTGAGATTCATCAAAATAATGGTGTGTGTCAATATTTCTTTCCATATTTTCTGAATACTATTCCATTGTACAGCTCTATCAAAATGTATAAATATACATACTTGTTGAGCTGCTTCCACTTTGGAGCTATTTCAAGTAAAGATTAAATGAACATTAATATATAGCTCTTTGTATGAAGATATGTTTCATTTATTTTCAATAAATACTTACCCATTGAATATGAGTAATATCATAAGGGTATCATTAGTTATTATTCTAATTAATAATTAATGATGCCTTATCTTTTAGAGCAGTATTAGGTTCACAGTAAGATTGAAAAGCTACAGAGATTTGCCATATATCTACATGCATAATCTCCCCCATTATCAACAGTCCCCATACTAAAATGGCATATTTGTTACAATTGATGAACCTACATTGTTGACTCATCATAATCATCCATAGTCTATAGTTTACCATTCACTCTTGAGTTGTGCATTCTATGGATTTGGACAAGTGAATAATGACATATATCCATTATTATGGTATAATACAGGATATTTCAAATATCCTAAAACTCCTCTGTGCTCTACCTATTCACCTTTCCTTATCCTGTCAACCCTTGCAGCCACTGATTTTTATTTGCTTCCAAAGTTTTACCTTTTCCAAAATGTCATGTGGTTGGAAACATACAGTATATAGCCTTTGTACACTGACTGGCCAGATTATTATGATCTCTGAATGCATAACAATCTGGCATATGTGTGTGTGTGTGTGTGTGTGTGTGTATATATATATATATATATATATATATATATATATATATATATTAGAGGAGGCCCAGTGCATGAATTCATGCATGAGTGGGGGTCCAGCCAGCCTGGTCAGGGGGAGCGGACATGGGCAGTTGGTCAGCCTTCCTGTTGGTCAAACTCCTGGTCAAGGGGACAATTTGCATATTAGCCATTTATTATATAGGATATACACTGAGTGGCCAGATTATTATGTGTTCAGAGATCATAATAATCTGGCCACTCAGTGTAGATTGATTTATTTTACTTAGTAATAGCATTTAAGCTTTCTCTATGTCTTTTCATGCTCATTTCTTTTTAGCATTGAATAACGTAGCACAGCTTATTTATCTGTTCACCTACTGAGGAATATCAATTGTTTCCAACTTTTGGGCATCTATAATAATAAAAGGGTAATATGGTAATTAGACCAGACAGCCAAACGACCTTCCGGATCATCCATATGTCCTTCCGGACAAAGCAGGGGCTGTGAGTGGGACCCTCCAGCCTTGGTGAGCCCAATGCCCCATCCCTGCCAGCCGCCAACCCTGTGCAGTGCCCAGGTCCCACAGCACAGCCCCGGCCTCTGCAGACCCTGCCATCCCACCCACCCTACATCCCGGCCTGGAGTCTTTGATGCGTGCCCACGGGCGGGATCCAGCGGCCACGGCGGAGGGCAGCCTGCTCCGTTCCTGCGGCAGCTCTCCCGATGTCCAGGTGGAGAGCCAGGAGGACGCCCCACTGGCGATGATAATGGCTCCTGTTTATCAACCGCTCACACTGTGCCAGGCTCTGTGTTGAACCCTTTGCGTGCGTTCATCCTCGCATCAGCCCTGTGAAGTCGCCACGATTGTTATCCTTATTTTTCAGAGGCAGCATTTGAGATTCAGAAAGGTCAAGCGATAAACAAGCCACAGAAGGACGTTTTCAGAAACTAGAAGTGCACATTGCTAAGTCAGAAAAGCCAATCTGAAAAGGCTAAATACTCTATGGTTCCAATTACATGACAATACAGGAAGGCAAAATCATAAGCACATTAAAAAGATTACTTGCCAGGATGAATATCAAAGTGAAGGATAGGATAGTGAAGCTATTCTAAATGATACTCTAACAGTGGATACAAGACATTATGCATTTGTCAAAACCCACAGAATTATACAACAGAAAAGAATAAAACAATATAAACTGTAAACTTTAGTTAATAATAATGTATCAATATTAGTTTATCAATTGTGACAAATGCTCCTCACTAATACAGATCTTAGGAATGGAGAAAACTATACAGCGAAGGGGGCATAGATGGCAATTATCTCTACTACCTGCTCAATCATTCTATAAATCTAAAACTTCTAAAAACTAAAACCCCTTAATTGAAACAAAAAGGAAGGAGAGGTGAAAGACTCTTGGCAATATTCCCAGTTCACAGAAAACTTTGGCCTGTAGTCACCTATATTTATATCTAAAACACTCATTAAAGCCCTAGCCAGTTAGCTCAGTGGATAGAGTGTTAATGGCCTGCTGAACAAAGGGTCCCGGGTTCGATTCAGGTCAAGGGCACCTACATTGGTTTCAGGCTCCTCCCTAGCTCAGGCCCTAGTCAGGGCTTGTGCAGGAGGATACCAATCAACGTGTTCGATATTTCTCTATATCTTTCCCTCTCTCTTCCATCCTAAAAATCAATGGAAAAATATCCTCAGGTGAGGAATAAATAAATAAATAAGACTCATTAAATTGCAAAAAGCAGTATTAAAATTTTGTAGAATTCACTGGAAAAGCCTTACTGGCTTAGAGATTCCTTGTTATTGTTTTTTCCTTAATAATGTAATTCCTTTAATAGATGTAAGTTTATTTCTTCTTCAGTGAGCTGGATAATTTTTATCTTCTATGTAATTTGTCTATTTCATCTAAATTGCTGAATGCATTGACATAAAGTTGTTCAGAATATTATTTTCTCCGTTTAATATATTCAAGATGTCATCTCTCCTATCATGAAATTGATAATTTTTGTCTCTTTATCTTTTAAAAGTATCTATGGAATCTGAGCTCTTGCCTTGAAACTTTTCTAATATAGGTATTTATTACTCTAGATTTTTCCTAAGTACTTCTTTATCTATACTACAAAAATTTTATATGACCTCCAAGTTTGTAGATTAACATATATAATTTAGTAAGCAATTATGTTAAAAAGTAGTGACAATGAGATAAATGAAGAATAGTATTTTATAAAAATACTATATTGCATATGACTAAAACCTTTAATTTAAATGGTAGATTTAACAAATAGATTTTTTAAAGCTAGTTATAAAATAAATATATGGCTTAGTGGTCTGGATGCTGTGAGGAAGTCTACTGTTATCTCCTGAAAGACAAAACAATTCTAGGAGAAAAAGCTATTAGGGACTCATTTCAGTATTAGGGCCCAGTTTTAATGTATAAAAAATTTAGGTGGATCAAATTAGATGCTATCTACAGGACCTCTTCTTTATAGAGTTGGCTAACTTACAAATGTTATTTTTACATCTGTATCCTAATTTTAACAGTTTGAATTCATCTTTGACTCTAAAACATTTTCTGAATATATATTTTTCTAGTTCTAAATAAGTTTAATAACTTTGTTATTAAGTTCAAATTTTATTGCATATCATAGGAAATATCTATATTTTTAAAAAACTATCAATATAATAATGTATCAATCAAAGTTCAGATAGGAAAAGGATAGCACATTCAAATTAGATCATTTCAAGACAATTTAGTATTGAAAATAGAGATGGAGAAGACAAGATTTAGGAAAAGTAACAAGGAATGATAGTATACCCGATGATTTTAACATCCTGAAACTAAAAGGGGACAAGTGAAAAAGAGTTATCTGAAACTGAGAGGTAATTATATAGATAAATCCCAAGCAAAAGAATAAGTGTTCAATCCTCTTGGCTGTGTACAGTATTATACATTTTCAAGTATTTGTTTGCCCTTTGTCATTTCACTAATTTTTACAGAGATTAAATGTAGTGTATAGGGATCAATTTGACCTTTCAAATCAGCAAGCCAGAAAAAATTAATTTCAAAGAAAAATAAAAGATATCATTAAGAAACAATAAATCAATGGCATTATATGTAATTCATCATGATTACTGCAATAATTATGGAGAAAATAATTGAACTAAAGAAGAATATAAAAATATATCCTTATAGAAATATTTTTTCAAGTATGAGGACATTGCAAATTGATGAAAAAAATAACAGATTTTACTACCTGCTAATACTTTAAAAAGAAAATAAACTAGGAAAATGCTAATAGATATTTTTACTGTAGAGGAAAAATTATGTTATTATTGAACTTATCAACAAAAATGTGTTTTTACAAATTATCTTGAACATTCTTTACATAGTATGTGGCTGCAGAAATAACTACCCACATCACCGATATAATCACATTTGTTCCCTCCATGTCCCCATATAATACAAGTTGTAAGCACAAAAGCAAGAAGAAAAATTATAATGGAAAATATTATAGTAAATATGTGCAAAGTTTTAGTTCAATCTCTAAACTAGAACTTTTCTTTTTACATTTAAATTCTACTTCAATGGCTCAGTTAATGCTAAATCATTCATTTATTCCAAAACATGCATTGGCTGCTTATACTACATAAAGCACTAATTAGGATTTAGTATAAATAAAATAAACAGTGTTCCCAACATTCTAAAGAAGATAGAGATAATGAACCTATAAATGATTCAATTAAGCATTGATAATTTCAATTAAAATGCAGGAAAGTGAAATAGTTTATCACTGGATATCACTTTCAAAGAATAAAGAGGAAAAAAATCTTAAGAATGTAGTTCAGCTTTATTATCTCATAAGAAAAAATAAATTTTGAAGGAAAAATATAATATTAAGAAACAATAAGCTACATGACACCATAATGGTTTATCATAATAATTATTATATTGATGAAGATAATATTTGAACTAATGAAGAACAGAATTAGATGTTCCTATAAGATACTAGAGGCCTGGTGCACTAAATTCGTGCACAGGTACGGTCCCTAGGCCTGGCCTGCGATCAGGGCCATCTTCCCTGGCTGCCTGCAGCTGGCCCCACCCCCTGCCGCCACCCACCCCTGATTCTCCATTCACCATCTGGTGATCGGAGCCTGCCAGCAGGGGGAGGAACCAAGGGCCATCTTCCCCAGCTTCCGCTCACCAGACACACACTCCACTGCCACCACCCCTGGTTTCTCATTCGCCATTGGGCGGTTAGAGACTGACGGCTGGGGATGGGCTCGAAAGGTCAGCTGTTGCCCTCTGTGTGTGGGACGACTGGTGGGGTGGGGGCCTTGAGCTGGTGCCACCCGCATCCCCCACCAACCACCCCCAGTTCCCTGTTTGCCATCGGGTGATCGGCGCCTGCTGGCCAGAGAAAGGCACCGATAGGTTGTCAGTGCACCTCATAGTGACTGGTCAAGCAGTTGTCTGGTTGTTCCGCCATTAGGGTCAATTTGCATATTACCCTTTTATTATATAGGATACTGTCCAGTGGGTCAACAAAGTAGTCTCAATGGAGGAGGCATTTTTTATTTTTATCATATTACTATTATTAGACAATAATGAAGTATGTACTTATGAATCAGTAATTATTTTCTATGAGAACAAATGTCTTTACTACTCAGTGTTAATGGAAATACTACTATTGAATCACAAAGCATGTTTGTAGTGGCCCTCTAGAAACAAATGATACATGAAAAAACTTGCCAATGGTCATACTAACCACAATTGTTCCACTGTTTTAATTTAAATATAAACAATCAGGCCCTAAACAAAACTACATATCTATAATATATAATTATAGAAAAATGTCTTCTGAACACTATAATTTGATATGTTCACATATGTGATTAGAAGTTACATAAACTCTGTAAGTAGAATAGTTATTAATCTTTTGTAGAACTGTTATTAAACACAAGGTCCATTATATTGTTTAAAAATTTTTAAATAGAATTAATAGAGTATATTATTCTTTGAATTCAGTGTCAAAAACTAAAATATTTGCTTTTCTTAAAAATAAATGTGCTTATTAAAAATAAGAACAGAGGCTATATAATGTTAATTTTACTTTTGCCATTGTTTGTTAGGAAACCCAGAGAAAATGAATAAAGCAAAATATGTTTAATCTTGAGTTCTAACACAAAGTACCTTTTTTCACTTCTCTTACATAATTCTTAAATTGTGTGTATTATTACATTAGCAATCAAGCTTTCAAGTGAATTTAATGTGAGTTTTCCATAATCTTATTGACTGGGACTGGAGTATACATTATAAATAATGCTCAGTAAGCTACATTAGAGCATTCCATTGTGAAATTCTGGAAATTACAAAGATAAAATAATACTAAAATTTAAATTTTTATATATATTTCTGTTTTTGAATAAAGTCAAAGTGAGTATACATAATTCATCAAGCAGGTGCAATGATTACTTTCTAGTTATCAGAGTTCAACATGTGGTATGTGATATGACTACAGTAAAATTCAGAATCAAAACAGTTGGGCCAGTCATAATTCATCATTAATGAAGAAATGCACTTGTTTAAGAACATTAATTTTCTTAAGTGTCATTTTCAATATGAAATGTTATAATTTGGTAGGTATAAATTAGCCCATGTTTGCTTTTCAGATTTAAAAATATGGTTGCACTGGACATTTAATTCTCCCAATATTGAAATATTGAAATTAAGAAATAAAATGTAAGTTGGTGATAAAAGGTCAAATCATAAGGTTGTGCAGGTTTCAGCTCTGTAGCAGTGATTTTGAATATTTTGCTGTTTCTCAGAAGCCAATATTTTCATATGTAATAATTCAAGGAACATGGAATTAAATTAGCATTAGACATTTATGGTACATTTATTTTATTTTATTTTACTTTATATTGTCTATATTGCCTTTTTCACAAAATAATTACATTGTTTTCAAATGATTAAAGTATAATTTTATAACCTCTAATTTAATGCTAATCATAGTGCATGGACTACTATAGAAAAAATGAAATATAAATTTTTGCAATCTTGTACTGAACTAATCTTTTAGCAGGCTTTTTAATATTTGATTTCTTTATTTGTAAATTAAGGACTGTAATAGACTAGTGTTCTTATTTAATCACAGTTTGCAAGTGCACAACTTTGTGGCCTATTTATACATGAATGTTAGGCCAGCAAATAAAAGAGCAAACTGGGTGTGTGGAATGATGAATTGGGCTTGTTCTTCAAGGGGGTAAACACAGGACCAAATTAAAATGTTAAAGTGATTAATATAATAAACTTAGTCTCAATCTGTCTGTTATTGATTTTAAGAAATATAATTTTACGGAAGGTTACATGGTGGCCAAGGACCTAAACAAACAATGGCAATATGTGATCTGAAGACAGTAGCTATGTCATATTCCCAGCACTGAGTTAAAGCTGGATCCCATTCAGTGTCTAGAAGTACAGAGACATGGGATTGACCATGAAGGATCCTGAGGGATCCTGGACTCTAGGGCAGGGTTTGCCCTGCATCTCTCTTCTTCCAGAGAATGAGATGGTAGCTCCCAGCACTAGTGCTCTGCACACCAGAGCCAAAGTTTATCCTAAGGAAGGCTGCCCGATACAGAAGAAAAAAATTATTGTTCAGCTTGTATTTGTTAGTCATCTGATTCTACAGAAGCTCTGAGCCCTTCATTCTCTTTGAGTTTTATATTTGTATGAGAGTCATGTTTTTCTTTTCTTTTCTGGGAAATTTATGTTAATAATTTTGAAAGTGCCACATAGATGACTAGGAAATTTACCTGATAAACCTAGCTAGATTTCAGCTCCACTGTGGTGCATCTATTTGGCTGCTTGAGCCAAGTAATATCTTTTCTAGCCTCCCATCCAAATTGAAAAGAGAATTTTGATGACTCTTTCTTTTTCTAAATTTAGTTTCTCTGTCTACAACTTTTGTATTTTGCTTTGATTTTGGTTAACTTACAGCTGATACATTATTTTGTATTGGTGGTGGCAATGATTGAAGATTTGGTTTTGTAGCCTGACACATATGGTGAGCTCTGCTTATTTGTTTTGAATATCTATTTTCTTTTGGGTGGAAAACCACATAGAATGTTTTGTTAGTCTTTGTTTCCTTGTATATTTTTGTCTTGAGCTCAAATCATTTAGAGATTTTTTCCCCACCAGGAATGAGAACAGCTATTTGTCAATTGGACATTTGATTTTTTAAAAATATTTTTTGTGTTTATCACTGACACGTGGCTCATAAGGGCTGTAGAATTGAAGCTATAAACTCTCTATGTGCCTGTAATACTGTGTCTGAAAATCAGAAAGATGTTTACCTTTCATTGTGTCTGCCATGTTTCCACCTCTAGAAGGTAATAAATTATATTGTAAAGTTTCTTAAATTATGAGTCCCAATCACATTGGTTTATAGAGACAAATAAGTATATATATATATATATATATATATATATATATATATATATACACACACATATATATGTGTATATATATATATGTTGATAGGTAGAAAGATGGTAGATAGATGATAGAGAGATAGATGATAGATGGATAGATAGATAGATAGATAGATAGATAGATAGATAGATAGATGATAGACAGATAACAGATAGTTAGACACTATTGCTAAATTTCCCAGGAAATAATGACATTGAATATTTAACACTTTATGGGTGCTACACTTAAATATATAATATATACATATATTTCTATATATAAAAGCCTAAGTGACCTAATGACCAAACGACCGAACAACCAGTCAAATGGTCGCTATGACGCACACTGACCAGCAGGGGGCAGATGCTCAATGCAGGAGCTGCCCCCTGGTGGTCAGTGCACTCCCACAGCAGGAGTGCAGCTCAGCTGACCGACAGGCGCCAGATGCAAGGCTCACAGCTGGCTAGTGTTGCTGGGTGGCTCGAGCCTTTCCAGATCAGGACTGACTGAACGTGAGCCCATGGCAGGCCCAGCAGGGCTGAGGTGAGCAGGAGCGGCAGGTGGCATTGGACTGCTGGTTTTGGCCCGATCCCCGCAGGCCAGGCTGATAGAACCCACTAGTGCATGAATTCATGCATTTGGTCTCTAGTGTGCATATAATATAATATAATATAATATAATATAATATAATATATATTCAGATAAATTAAATCAGTTTTAGAGAAAGTTTTAAGTTTCTTAGAAAAATAAATTTAAACAGGATGTTCAGTCTTTTATTCATTGTCATATTATTTTATTCATTTTATTTAATCCTTACCAGAGGATAATTTTTCCATTAATTTGTAGAGAGAGTGGAAGGGAGGGAGGAGGAGAGAGAGAGAGAGAAATATTGATGTGAGGGAGACACATTGATTGGTTGCCTCCCACAGGCACTCCTACCAGGTCTGGGGAGCGGCAATCAAGGTAGGTTCCCTTAACCAGAAATTGAACCCAAGACCCTTGGGTCCACAGGCTGATGCTCTAACCACTGAGAAAAACTGGTGAGGGGCAGTATTCTTTCACTTATTTGATACATATTTATTGTGTTCCTATCATGTGCCATGGCATAGCAAGGTCAGTGGGATTAAAGTAAATTAGAGGGATAAAGTCAAGCCTGGTCCTGAAGAAAACTAACATGTGCTTAACAGAAATGTGATCAGTGCAATGGATGGCATAAGAACAAAGCTGAGGACATTGAAGTAGGTAAAAGAGTAAAGGAAATGGTTGAGGACAATAGCAAAGATTTCTTTGCATGATTTGCAGAAATAGCTATTTTGAGTTTTATTGGCCTCCAGAAACATGATCAACATTGGCTTACATAGGAGTATACTGAACTTTCCAATACAGTAGCCATTAGATACATGTGACTATTTAAACTTTAATTAAAAGAGAGTAGCCAAAGAACTTATATGCATACTAGAGGCCCAGTGCACAGATTCATTCACCAGTGGGCTACCTCAGCCTGGCCTGTGGGGATCAGGCCAAAAACAGCTCTCTGACATCCACTGATGGGTCCTGGATTGGGAGAGGGTGTAGGCCAGGCTGAGGGACCCCATCAGTGCAAGATCGGGGCTGGGGAGGGACCGCGGGAGGTTGGTCAGATGGGGTGGGACTGCGGGAGGGCTCCAGGGTGTGTCTGGCCCATGTCGCCTAATCCTGAACAGCTGGACCCCAGCAGCAAGCTAACTGGTCAGAGCATCTGTCCTTTGGTGGTCAATGTGCGTCATAGCGACTGGTTGAATGGTTGAACAGTCGGAGGGACAATTAGCATATTAGGCTTTTATATATATATTTATATATATATATAGAATAGAAGCCCGGTGCATGAATTTGTGCACAGGGGGTGTCCAGCTGGCCCACCCCAATCAGGGCCAATCAGACCGGGCTGACCAGGGGAAAGGACTGTGGGCAGTTGGCCAGATGGCCCTGCCCCTGATTGGTGTGGGGGGCCGATCAGGGATGGGGCCACCTGAGGGGAGGGTCTGTGGACAGTTGGCAGGCCTGCCCCACCCTCAATTGAGGAGTGGAGGGCCAATCAGGGACAGGGCCAGCTGGGTGGAAGGACATCAGGTGGTTGGCTGGCCAGCCCCGCCACTGATTGGGGTGGGGAGGCCAACTGGGGACAGGGCCGGCCAGGGGGAGGGGCAGCGTATGGTTGGCCAGCTGGCCCCTGGTCAAACTCCTGGTTGAACTCCCTGTTGAGGGAACAATTTGCATATTAGCCTTTTATTATATAGGATATGTATAACCCATGGACACAGACAATAATGTGGTGAAGGCCTGAGGTGGGGAGAGGGGGCTGGCTAGAAGGGGTCAATGGGGAATAAAAGGTTACATTGGCATTATTTTCAACAATAAAGATACATTTTTTAAAAAGCAAATAAAATTGAAAACTGAATTTCTCAGTTGAACTAGCCACATGTCAAGTGTGTTCACAGCCAATATGTAGCTACTGGTTATCATAGTGAATGGTAAGGAAATAAAGATTTTCTCTCATCACAGAAATTAATATTCAACAGTGCTTATTATGTTAGAACTAGGGGCCCGGTGCATGAAATTCGTGCACTGGGAGTCGGGGGTCCCTCAGCCCAACCTGCTCCCTCTCACATACTGGGAGCCCTCAGGGGATGTCCTACTGACGGTTGAGGCTCGTGCCCCACAGGGAGCGTACCTAAGCCGCAGTCTGGCCTCCCTTTGTGGGAGGCAACCGGGCTGGTCAGGGGAAGGCACCAGCCCCATCACCCCACTGCTGCAGCCACTGTCAGTCACCACAGCCACCAAGGTGTTTTCATCAACATGGACTCCAGTCCTTTCACCAAGAAAAAATGACAACTTTCTTTAGGCATTTTCAAGATGTGTCTTTCATAGGATATGGATTTCTTTATTTATTTTTTATCCTCACCTGAGGGTATGTTTCCATTGACTTTTAGAGAATGTGGAAGAGAAAGGGAAAGACAGAGAGAAACACTTTGATTGGTTGTCTCCTGCATGAGCCCTGATCTGGACCCCGGCCAGGGAGGAGCCTGCAACCTAGGTACATGCCTTTGATCAGAATCAAACCCAGACCCTGCTGTCTGCAGGCTGAGGCATTATCCACTGAGTCAAACCGGCTAGGGCAGGATATGACATTTCTTAGCCCTTCCAGCAGCGGACCTTCATTTTTTTCTCCAGAAGTGTGGTGGAAAAACCCTAGATCACCTTTTTGGATTCTTATTACCCAAGTTACTAAGAATATTACCAATGGCATACAGGAAGCTTAGCCAATGTGCAGTCAGAAAAGGTGTTTCCTCTATAGTTCACACCAATGGAGGGCTGGGCCCTACCCAGGCCTAAAGCCTCTGGCCGAAGCTTTAGGCCTGGCCAGGCCCCTCCAGCTCCCTCTGATCACTGGCTCAGCCCCTGCCCAGGCCTGCCCAGACTGAAAGCCTCTTGGGCAGGAGTGGACCCCCAGCTCCCTACAATCAATCGCAGGGGGTCCGCTCCTGCCCAGGCCGAAAGCAGACCCCCAGCTCCCTGCCCAGGTGATCAATCGCAGGGGGTCTGCTGGTGTACCAGGCCGAAGAAACCCCCAGCTCCCTGCAATCGATGGCAGGGGGGGTCCGCTGGTGCACCAGGCCAAAAGCCTCCAGCAGGGGCTTTTGGCCTGGTGCTGGAGCGGATACCCAGCTCCCCACTTTTGATGGCAGGGGAGCTGGGTGTCCGCTCGTGCACCAGGCCAAAAGCCTCTGGTGCCTTTCAACGGCCGTATAGGCCCGCCCCCCGTGCCTCTCAACAGCCGGATAGGCCACCCTGAGTCCCGCCCCCCAGCCTCCTGCCGGCCCAATCGTGGGCATAGCGGAGTGATGGTTATTTACATATTACCCTTTTATTAGGTAGGATTAGAGGCCCAGAGCATGTATTTGTGCACAGGTGGGGTCCCTTGCCCTGGTAGGAGATTGGGGCTTATGGGGTGGGGGGCAGCAGGCCAGGTGCAAAGGCTGCAGGAGGCTGGCTGGCCGAAGGGAGTTTGGCTGGCTGCGGGAGGTTGGTTGTGGGAGAGCACTGACCACCAGGGGGAAGTTCCTGCATTGAGTCTTCCCCCTGGTGGTCAGTGTGCATCATAGCAACCAGTTGACCGATCGTTATGGTCATTCAGGTTGCTTAGGCTTTTATATATATAGATGGTTTTCTCCCTTTTAATATGTATATGTAGAAACATATTTTCATGTTTTGTTTTACTTCCTTTTTAATTTATTTGTTTGCTTTCAGGGGGAAAATTTAAGGAAGGTATGAATGTGAAAATATATCAACTATTGTTTCTTACATAGTGTGTTTACATTGTCGCTAATTCCTCTTTTTGTTATTCTGAACTTTAAAGTGCAAATTAAGAAAAATGATTAATTATGTAATCTGAAAATGTTCAAGTTTTAGTTTAAAGGAAGTAACAATGGAAAGACTTTGTAATATTCTAATTTTCTCATCTGTTAATATGCCATCAGCACTTGTAGGTGCCATCTATTCATTTGAAGATATTGAAAAGTGGTATAAAAGAGTAGACAGTCTTGACAAATTACTCCCTTTGGGGAGTACCTCTAATAAGCAACTTATTGGAGTTAATACATTACCATATATTGTATTTCTTTTGTCATGAATGATACATTAACTGCATTCTCACAGATCTCTAAACCTATGGATAGAGCAAACATATCTTCTATTTATCTTATAAATTAACTCAATACTCATGAACTTATTTGCATTCTACTCATCATGTGGCCTAAGGCTTCTAAAAAAGATTAATTATACTAAAATCTTAAATGTATTTTTCTCAGCATACTTTTAAAAAATATGGTGTGTTTTCTTTTAAGAAACCAATATATTTTATGAGATAACTTTTATGTGTTGGTTAGTAGAAAATTGATAGATATCAGTGTTATTTAGGGCATTATTGTCAAAACCCTTTAAACGATTGCTAAAGAATACTTCTGTGTCTATTAACGAATAGAGTTTATTTGTGTAATTTCACAATGTTGTAGTATTATATGACAAACCAATAATCTTAATAAAAATCCAACTATTCATATGAAAATAATAAAACATTAGATTTTAGTATAGTCAGTTAATCTTTACAACCAATTTAAAAAATTCATAGGCAGGGAATCCTTTTTTTAACAATCAATGATTTCTTAATGTATTTTATATTTCAGTTTTAATACAATAGGAAGCTAAAGGTAAAGATAAGATTTATGTTAATATATGCAGTATATTAGAATGGGATTGTTTTCTATTGGAATTTTAATTAATTAGTTAGTGACTATACTACTTGCATAAATTCATTGTATCCTGTTGAGAATGGAAACATTTGTTCACCATACTAGCAGATCCTCAAGGATATGTAAAAGTTTTGCAAAAACTGATACCAGTTTTTTTCTGAAGTAAAGATAAAGATGCACAGTGAAGTTATTATTGTTCCCTTGGATTAAATGTACAAACTTAAAATGAGGAAAACAATTTTTTAAGTAAAAGTCTACAGAGATCTATTTAATCTAATTTTCCTTGATTAAATGTCCCATTGCAGTTCACAAAAGGAAATAGTTGCATTTGACAATTGCTAGGTGATTTGGTATTATTGAAAACAGCTTTCTAGTTTCAATGTAAGAAAATTCTGAAGAAAACAGTCTAATCCTATGTAATAAAAGGGTAATATGCAAATTGACCCTAATGGCAGAATGACCAGGAATGACTGGTCACTATGATGCACACTGACCACCAGGGGGCAGACGCTCAATGCAGGAGCTGGCCCTTGGTGGTCAGTGCGCTCCCACAGGAGGAGCTCTGCTCAGCCACAAGCTGGGCTGATGGCTGTGAGCACAGTGGCGGTGGTGGGGCCTCTCCCACCTCCTCGACAGTGTAAGGATGTCCAACTGACAGCTTAGGCCTGAGGCTGAGGCTGCAGTCAAACATCACCCAAGGCTCCCGGGCTGCCAGAGGGATGTCTGATGCCAGCTTAGGCTCGATCCCCCGGGGAGCGCACTGACCACCAGGGGGCAGCTCGTGCATTGAGCATCTGCCCCCTGGTGTCAGTGCGCATCATAGTGACCGGTCAGTAGTGGCAGGTGGACATCCCCAGAGGGGTCCTGGACTGCAAGAGGGTGCAGGCCAGGCTGAGGGAACCCCAGTGCATGAATTTTCGTACACTGGGCCTCTGGTCTATATATATAAAAAGCCAGCGACCATAGTGACGTAACGACCAGAACGACCAGTTGCTATTATGCCCACTGTGGCCAGTGAACCGGCCTGATCTGGGGGGTGGAGCCAGCCAGCCAACCTCCTGGGGCCCCTCCCTCCAGCTGCCCCACCCTGATCTGCCTCTCCAACACCAATCGAGGGCAGGGCGGCTGGCCAACCTCCTGCAGCCCCTCCCCCTGTCCAGCCTCACCCCTGCACATCTCCCTACCCCAATAGGGAGCAGAACCGGCCAGCCAACCTGGCCCTGATGGGCCCCCACCACCCCAATTGACCCGCAGCCCCTAACCCCAGACAGCCAGGCCCCTGATTGCCCCCTCTCCACAATAGGAGATGTGGCTGGGTGGCCAACCTCCTGCAGCCACTGCCCCTGCCTGGCCCCAACCCAGATCGGTCCCACACCCCAATAAGGGGCAGGGCCATTGGGCAACCACCTGAGGCCCCTCCCCCTGGCCAGCCCTGCCCCCAGTGGGACCCCAACTCCCTATTCAGCCTGTGGCCCCTCCCTCCAACCAGCTCTGGCCCTAATTGGCCCCAACACTCCAATCAGGGGCAGGGCTGGCCAGCCAACCACCCATGGCTCCTCCCCCTGGCTGCTGGCCCCCAAATGCCCCCCCAACCCATTCAGGGGTGGGGCCAGCCATTCCACCACCCACAGTCCCTCTCCAAGCTTGGTCCCACCCCCGATCAGCCCCCACCACTCTGATCGGCCCACAGCCCCTTGCCCTAACCAGCTCCAGCCCTGATTGGCCCCCCCACTTCGAACAGGGGCAAAGTTGGTGGCTACCACCCACGGCCCTTCCCCCCAGCTGGCCCTGGCTCCAATCGGCCCCCTGCACCAATTGGGGGTGGGGCTTGCCAGCCAACCTTCCACAGCCCCTCCCCTGGCCAATGACCCCAGTGGGACCCTCCCAACCCACTTGGGGGCAGGGCCTGCCGGCCAATTGCCTGTGGCCCCTCCCTCCAGCAAGCCCAGTCCTGATTGGGCCCCAATCAAGGAAGGCCAGCTGGCCAACCTCCTGCCATCTCCTCCTCCTGACAGGACTGGCCCCAATCCGCCTCAATTGGGGCCAGCCTGGCAGGACCCCACCCACGCACAAATTCGTGCACTGGGCCTCTTCTAGTCCTATATAATAAAGAGGTGATATGCAAATTGACCATCACACCCTCACACAAGATGGTTGCCCCCATGTGATCACAAGATGGCCACCATAAGATAGCTGGCAGGGGAGGGCAGTTGAGGGTGATCAGGCCAGCAGGGGAGGGCACTTGGGTGGGACCAGGCTGGCAGGGGAGGACAGTTGGGGGCAATCGGGCCAGCAGGGGAGCAGTTAGGCGTCGATCAGGCTGGCAGAGGAGTGGTTAGGGGGTGATCAGGCTGGCAGGCAGAAGCAGTTAGGGGCAATTAGGCAGGCAGGCAGGCGAGCTGTTGGGAGCCAGCATTCCCTGGTTGTTAGAGGGATGTCCCAGATTGGAGAGGGTGCAGGCTAGGCTGAGGAAAACCCCCCCAACAGGGCACGAATTTCATGAACCATGCCTTTAGTCTATATATATATATAAAAGGCTAATATGCAAATTGTCCCCTCGGGAGTTCAACCAGGAGACCAGGAGTTCGATTGCTCACTATGATATGCGCTGACCACCAGGGAGTGGCACGGAATGAAGGAAGTCCCCAGCTGGCAGCTGGAAGCCAGGGAATAAAGGCCCTGGCTGGCAGCCAGAAGGCCCCAATTGGCCCTGATTGCCAGCCAGGCCTAGGGACCCTACCTGTGCATGAATTTCGTGCACTGGGCCTCTAGTAAGATATAATTAAACAATACCCTTGGGAATGCATCTATAAATTGCTATAAGAAAGTTGAGGTTTGATACATAATAATAGTAAAATATTTGCATTTCTTTTCATAAACTCCACAAAGATGGTATCAAATGACCTTTCATGTTAGTAGACACTGCTTGCAACATGGAAAATATTTCTGTTTGAAAATTTCCTCTAGGTTACAATGATTTAAAGTTTTCACTGTGAAACTCATTGAAGGTGAAGAACTAGTAATTACCTCATAAAAACTTTCTCTTTATAAATAATACAACTTGAATTCTACAGGAAATAAATAAATTAAGGAAGTAACACAGAAAACATACTAATAGCAAGTTATTTCTCTATTTTACAGAAAACAAAACTACTTGCCTTTATTAAAAAAATAGTTGTGTGGTGTTTTTTTCAAGTTCTTTATTGTTTAATATATTACATAAGTCTCCATTTTCCCCCATTGACCTCTCCCAGGCTGCCCCCAACCCCCAGCACATGCTCTCACCTGCCCCCCTCCCCGTCTGTGCCATTGGTTATGCTCATATGCATGCATACAAGTCCTTTGGTTGATCTCTTACCCCCTCACCCCACACCTTCCCTCAAAGGTTGGACAGTCTATTCAATGCTTCTGTGACCCTGGTTCTCTTTTTTGTTCATCAGTTTATGTTGTCCATTATATTCCACAAATGAGTGAGATCATGTGATATTTATCTTTCTCTGCCTGGCTTATTTCATTCACTTAGCATAATGCCCTCTATGGTTTTAAAATTTAAAGCCAGGCAGTGCTTTCTCCATATGAAGTCCTACAATGAATTTCAGCAAGTATTGAGGTGAGAAGCTTTGGGTTGATCACCCTTGGCCCCAATGGTTTCCTATACTGGCCCAGGAGGGCATTCTATGGCACAATTCACAGGTGTGAAACACTATAACTTTGACCCATACTTCTTTGCACTTCTTACAAATGGGCACAAATCCCTTTTAGCTCCAAAGTGTTTTTATGTTTTTTGTGGGGTTTTTTCTGATTACTCCAGAGAAAAACATATAGGGGATAAAAATAACAAGGGAAGTTATAAACCTGATGAATCTCTCCTGAAGTCTCAGTTATTGCTCCATTTTCTCAAGTGTCTGACTCTTTTATGAAATTTTACAAAGTCTCCTCAGACTTCCTAACTGGTATTTTTCCTGAGGTGTAACTCATTAAAGAACTCCTCTTCTGACTCATCTTTTCTTGAAAACTATGAAGACATCTACCACTATAGTAACCTCCCTTCCTATGATTAAGTTTAATCTAACTCACAGATATTTTTTTTTTCATTCCAGACATAGCTGGTTTCCTGAGAAACAATGATTATTCATCCACTGGCTCTATCAGTCCTCAAGGAGGTCAGAGTACAGGCATAGGAAAGGAAAATATCAAAACAGATTGGTAGATAGTAAAATAATGTTTTCACATATGAAAAAGGCCATAAGGGAGGAGAACATTTTAAACTGAGTCATTTGCCTTATTGAGGCTCTCCAGTCAGGGACTTTTTAGGACATATTACTTTGTGCTCTATGTACATGATTTAAATCAGGGGTCCTCAAACTTTTTAAACAGGGGGCCAGTTCACTGTCCCTCAGACCGTTGGAGGGCCGGACTATAGTTTAAAAAAATCTATGAACAAATTCCTATGCACACTGCACATATCTTATTTTGAAGTAAAAAAACAAAACAGCAAAAACACCCGCATGTGGCCCACGGGCCGTAGTTTGAGGACGCCTGCAAAAATTGCTTTTGATATTAATTTGTGCTGTTGTAGCTTCCAATTCAAACTGCCATGTTTTGGACCAGAACCAGTCAAAAGAAATCCTTAGGTTCTGAATTTATTTTAAAATATATTATTTAAAAATATGTATTTTTTTCTTTATTGTTGAGAGTATTACAGATGTCTCCTCTACACTTTCTCCTTATTGCCCATTCCCCCTCATCCCTGATCCTGCCCCACTCCATTGTCTGTGTCCAAGGTTAGGCATATCTATATAATAAAAGCCTAAGTGACCATTACGGTGGAACGACCAAAACAACCAGTCACTATGATGCGCACTGACACCAGGGGGCAGATGCTCAATGCAGGATCTGCCCCCTGGTGGTCAGTGTGCTCCCACAGGGGGAGTGCCTCTCAGCCATAAGCTGGGCTCATGGCTGGCCAGCGCAGCAGCGGTGGCGGGAGCCTCTCCCACCTCCGCAGCAGCACTAAGGAGCAGTGAACCAAACGGTAAGGAGCAGCGAGCAGGCGGGTGGTAAGGAGCAAAGGGTCCAGGACTGTGAGAGGGTGCAGGCTGGGCTGAGGGACACCCCCTCCCTCCAGTGCATGAATTTCGTGCACCAGGCCTCTAGTATGCATAGAAGTTCTTTGGTTTATATCTTCATACCCTCCTCCCCTCTTTCCTCTGATATTCTTCAGTCGTTCCATGTTTCCATGCCTTTGGTTCTATTGTATTCATCAGTTTATTTTATTCATTAGATTCCTTGTTTGTTTATTTTGATTTTTAGGTTCAATTGTTGATAAATGTGTATTTGTTGTCATTTTATTGTTCATATTTTTAAAAAATCTTTATTGCTGAAGGTGTTACATATGTCTTCTTTTTCCCCCCATTGACCCCTTCTAGCCCACTTCCACACCTTGAATCAGGTGTTCACCATATTTTTTTAAATTTTTCTTCTTCTTCTTCTTCTTTCTTCTCCTCCTCCTCCTTCTCCCTCCTCCTCCTCCTCCTTCCTTCTTCTTCCTCCTCTTCTTCTTCTTCTTCTTCTTCTTCTTCTTCTTCTTCTTCTTCTTCTTCTTCTTCTTCTTTTTCTTCTTCTTCTTCCTCTTCCTCTTCTTCTTCTTCTTCTTCTTTCTTTTTCTTCTTCTCCTTAAAGAAGACCCTTTAACATTTCATATAATACTGGTTTGATGGTGATGAACTGTTTTAGTTTATTCTGGCCTATTAAGCTCTTTATCTGACTTTCAATTCTAAATTGTAGCTTTGCTGGGTAGAGTAATCTTGGTTGTAGTCCTTGCTTCTCATCACTTTGAATATTTCTTGCCACTCCCTTCTGGCCTGCAGAGTTTCTGTTGAGAAATCAGCTGACAGTGATATGGATGCTCCCTTATAGGTAGCTAACTGCCTTTTTCTGCTGCTTTTAAAATTCTCTCTTTGTCTTTAACCCTTAACACTTTAATTTTGGTGTGGATCTCTTTGGGTTCCTCTTGTTTGGGACTATCTGTACTTCCTGGATTTGTATATATAATGATTTAACTGGTTTTTGCAATTAGATATATCAGATCACTTTATTTTAATGAATAAGTATTTACTGAACAGTTTGAATGAACTATTTATCCCAAATATTGCCTTAATGTAATTTGTTTATTTCCACCAAAATAATTTTTTCACTTTTTAAAAATTATATTAACAGTAGAATTATAGTAAATTAAATGCTCCCAAATTCAATTATATTTCTATGAGTAATTTAGATTCACTCATGTTTCAAAGATATTTGCACTGTCTTTAATTACAATATATCTTTCCCTAAGTTACATATGTAGATTAAAACAACCTGTAAATTAAAAAACTTACTTCCTTTTTGATAAATAATCTAAATAATTTAAAATTAATACATCCATAATTCCTTCTTAAAGATTTCAAAATGCCCAAATTACAAGTTAAAATTGGTAGATGGGAAGAAATATGTATAACACAAAATTTATTTTGTTTTGCTAATTTTTTGTATTAATTAACAAATACAGTTACAAAAAAATAAAAGACCTAGAGGATACCCTAGAGTTAGAAAAGTAAGGACCAGAGTTTGAAGGCCCAACTTGTAAAAATAATTTAGACTCATCTGTGTTTGTTATAAGACATGCATTTATTTGTGGCTATAAAATGAATTTACATATAAGTAAAATAGCATCATTGAAAATAACAATGACTTAGAAGCTATGTTCTTCTCATCATAGTATTGTTCTTAAGATCAAATTGCTACTTAGAAAATATTTTTTATAGATACTAATAGTAATTTTTGAAATGATAAAATAAACCTGATCTAGCTAAATACCAAATAAAATAGTGTGGTCGAATTGGCCTGATTTGTCAAAATGAAAAATAAAATATTTACTTACAGAGTACTGTTTGTAAAAATTATGTTCTCACAGGAGACAGACACTCCAAATAAATAAAGCCAGATAATGTGGGAGCAATGATTAACTGCCCACCAAAAATATTTGTGTTCCAAATTCCTCATAAAGAATCCTTGGTAGGAGGCAGCTGCCTAGCCAAATATTCTCTTTTCTTATCCCCTTTTCATACACATGCATGCCCTTGTGACTTGTTTTCACCAATGAAATTGAACAGCAAATGTGTCCTTTCTTGGCCAGCATTTTAAAGAAGCAGATGAGGCCATTACTCAACATTTTTGCCTTCCTGATGTAAGATTCCTTGTTCTGTAACACTACCATTTATAACAGCTAGTTGATAGTTGTTTTGTTTCAATATATCGCTATATTAAAAATATATTTTGTAATATTACTTTGACTTGCTTATGTTTTCTTATCTGACTCAGTAGATTTTTTTCCAATTTCAGTTTATTATGAAACATCGAAAATTGTTATTCAGAGATCTGGGTTCAGAGAAGGATCAAGGATTAAGAAATTATGAAGAAAGGAGAATCAAGATGGTGGTATAGATAAACACCTGTACTCACTTGCCTCCCACAACCACATCAAAATTACAACCAAAACATAGAACAACTATCATTAAGAACCTCCTGAAAGCTGGATGAATGGAAGTCCTACCAATAGGGAAGTAAAGAAGAAAGCACATTGAGGCTGGTAGGAGGGGCAGAGATTCAGATCGGGCTGGTCTGGCACCCACATGTGCTGTTTTTTTTTAATTGGGAGGGATATCTCCAAGTCCTCCCCTGAGAAGCAGGGGGTTCTAACTGTACACCAGACCCCAAGCCCAGGGTTCAAGAGCTGGAAAGAGAAGTCCCCATAACTGTGGGCTGTAAAAAACAGTGGGGATGGTGGCTGAGTGACACGGAGGCTGCTGGAGACACAGGAGTCCCTCTTAAGGGACTTGCACATGAATTCACATGGTCCCACTTCCTCTGAACTCAAGCACTGGTGGGTGGATTTGTGGAATTACAGGGTCATATGGAGAGGAACTGGACTGTCTGACATCAGGGCAGGATGTCGGGGGTGGCTTCCTCCTAAACAAGGGTGCTCACAGGGGTCATTGATCCTGTGCTGTGACCCCCATTCCAGAGCTGGCTGTCAACCATATCTGAGTTTCCATCAGCATGACTCACACTATTTGCTCACACTATTAACTCAGCCCTGTTAATGCACTGAGACCCACCCCATCCAATTTTCAGCCCCACCTAAGCAGTTTGCAGTTACTTTTCCATATGCATGACCTGTCCTGGTTCAGGCTTCAGACTTTTCTAAAATCTCTTAAACAAGTAGCAGCTGGAGTCAGCATGACCCACACATATCAATAAAAAGCCCAAGACCTGGCACCACCACCAGCCTGCCTTGCTTCACAGTGGAACCTCACCTGATCACTTCATAGCCCAATACAAGTTGAAGCCATCTGCAGATCTCTCTATAGCTCCTGCCAGGTGGCCCCAGGCAGTGGCCTACTTTGCACCTCTTAGGAGGCCCAGAGCCAGTTCACTCAGTGGACAGCTTCAGACCATAGCAGGTTACAACTTTTCACATTCACAAGTGACATACTCAAGGGGCAGACTCAGTGAGCACCAAAGCCCCATTGCAGCAAGTGCTGCTTCATAGGGGTGTGTAGGAAGCGGTTATAGGGTTAAGCCTCGGACTGACCTGTGGCAGGGTCACAAACAAGTTCGTTTGGAGGGCAGACCCCTCCCAGCATAATTAAGCCTGATCCTGTAACTGATCCCTAGATCTTTCCTGGGTAGCTAGTGGGCTGTGGGAGGGGCAGCAAGTGCTGCCAAAACAAGTGAAACTTACAAGAACATTGTTAATTGCCTTGTTTGTCCCTGATTATAAATAAAGCCTCAGCTTTGCAGTCTGGATCTGTTCTGTGGCCTCAGCCAGGCACAGAAAGATCCACCCAGCCCCAGCTTTCAAATCTATCTCTGTGTCGCCTCTCTTTATTTCTAATATTTCTCAATCCCTGCCCGCCTCCACTTAGAACCGGTTCGTTCATCTCTCTTTCTGTGCAGGACGCAGAAAAGGGAGATCCCCGCCATGTCTGGCCCCCGCCGCATCAGGCCCCCACAGGGGTGTCTCCTGCACAGTAGCCCTTCCATTGTAGACACAGGTGGTCTGCACAACCAATTGGCCTGGTGATCAATTTCTCCCAGTGATGTCAAAAGCAATCAAGGCTCAACTACAACAAGACTGCACACAGCCAACATAGGGGTCACCTAGCTCAGGTGACTGGGGAAACAGAGCCACTGGGCCCTACAGGACACCTACTACACAAGGCCACTCTACCAATTCCCTGAGACATAACAGCTCTACCTAATATATAGAAATAAACACAGGGAAGCAGTCAACAATCAGAGACAAAGAAACATGTTAAAAATGAAAGAAATGGAAGCAAGCAAGCTACTGGATAGAGAGTTCAAAACAATGGTTATAAGGTTACTTAAGGACCTTCATGAGAGCCTCAAGGGAATTAATGAGAGTTTCAAGGGTCTTAGTGAGACTTTCAAGGATCTTAGTGAGCATGTCAAAGACATGAAAAAGGAACAGTCAGAAATTAAGCATACACTAACTAAAATAAAGAACAATTTACATGGATTCAACAATAGAGTAGAGGATTCTGAGAATCAAATCAACTATTGGAATATGAGAAAACAAAAAAAAAAAAAAAAAACAGCCAATCAGAAGAACAAGAAGAAATAAGAATCCAAAACTAAGATTGTGTAAGGAGACTCTGGGACAATTTCAAACGTACCAACATTAGTATTATGGGGGTGGCAGAAGGAGAAGAGAGAAAGCAAAATGTTGAAAAGGTATTTGAGGAAATAATGACAGTAAATTTCCCTACCTGGTGAAATAAATAGACTTACAAATCCAGGAAGTGCAGTGAGTTCCAAACAAAAGGAACCCTAAGAGGCCCACACCAAGACACATCATAATTAAAATGCCAAGGGGTAAAGACAAAGAGAGAATCTTAAAAGCAGCAAGAGAAAAACAGTTAGTTACCTACAAGGGAGTACCCATATGATTGTCAGCCGATTTATCAACAGAAACTTTGCAGACCAGAAGGGAGTGGCAAGAAATATTCAAAGTGATGAATAGCAAGGACTGCAACCAAGATTACTCTACCAAGCAAAGCTATCATTTAGAATTGAAGGTCAGATAAAGAGATTCACAGACAAAAAAAAAAAACAACAAACCACAAAAATAACTAAAGGAGTTCATTGCCACCAAACCAGTATTACATGAAATATTGAAGGGTATTCTTTAAGAAGAGGAAGAAAAAAAAAAGATAAAAAATAAAATATGAACAATAAAATGGCAATAAATACATATCTATCAATAATTTAATCTAAAAATCAAACAAGAAATCAAATGAACAAAATAAACTGATGAATAAAATATAATCAGAGGCATGGAAATGTGGAACAGACTGACAAATTTCAGAGGGAAGGGAGTGGAGGGCTGGGAAGAGATTAACCAAAGATCTTATATGAATATTAGAGGCCCGGTGCATGAAATTCATGCACTCGGCTCGGGGCGGGGCCTCAGCCCAGCCTGCGCCCTCTCACAGTCTGGGAGCCCTCAGGGAATGCCCGGGCCTAAGCCGTCAGTCAGACATCCTCAACACTGCCGCAGATGCAGACAAG
Organism: Eptesicus fuscus; assembly: GCF_027574615.1. Classification (NCBI taxonomy): domain Eukaryota; kingdom Metazoa; phylum Chordata; class Mammalia; order Chiroptera; family Vespertilionidae; genus Eptesicus; species Eptesicus fuscus. The sequence goes on along the minus strand of NC_072475.1, from coordinate 84,409,259 downwards.
ACTCCCACCACCACTGTGCTCACCAGCTGTGAGCCCTGCTCAGGGCTTCTGGCTGAGCAGCACCCCCCCTGTGGGAGCACACTGACCACCAGGGGACAGCTCCTGCATTGAGCATCTGCTCCCTGGTGGTCAGTTCTCGTCATAGTGACAGGTTTTTCTGCTGTTTGGTCAATTTGCATATTAGCCTTTTATTATATAGAATCTTTTATTTCTAGAAGTTCCACTTTGTTCTTTTCTTTTTTAAATTTTAATTATATTTATTTATTTATTTCAGAGAGAAAAGGAGAGGGAAAGAGAGATAGAAGCATCAATGATGACAGACAATCATTGATTGGCTGCCTCCTGAATGCCTCCCACTGGGGATCAAGCCAGCAACCCAGGCATATGCCTTTGATTGGAATCGAACCCAGGACTCTTCAGTCCATGGACCGACGCTCTATCCACTGAGCCAAACCAGCTAGGGCACACTTTGCTCTTTTCTATATTTTCTATTTATCTCCTTACTAGAGGCCCAGTGCATGATTAAATCATGCACGTGTAGGGTCCCCTAGGCCTAACCTGCCATCCAGGCCATATCCACTGCCCCGCAAAGCCTAGCACGCTCTGCGGACACTGCTAGCAGCCTGCTCCCCGCTTTTGATGGCAGGGAGTCTGCTGGTGCTGGAGCAGACACACAGCTCCCCGCTTTCGATCGCGGGGGAGCTGTCTGTCTGTCCGCTGGTGCAACAGGCCTTTCGAAAGCCTCTGATGTGGCGGAGCCTTTCCAAAGGCCTGGTGCCAGAGCAGATAGACAGCCAGCTCTCCCGCTTTCGCTCCCCACTTTTGATGGTCCGCAGCAGGACATGGGCTCGCTGCCCCAGAGGCCCCTTCTGTGCTGCAGCACAGCCATGGCACAGACGCTGAGCTCGCGCCGCCTCAGCGTCCCGCCAGCCCAATCGGCCACCCCGGCCACCCCGAGTCCCACCCCCTGCGCCTCCTGCTGGCCCAATCGTGGGCGTAGCGGAGTGATGGTAATTTACATATTACCCTTTTATTATGTAGGATTATGTTCATGCTTTCCTTTAAGTTCCTCAGCATATTTATAATAGCTGTCTAAAATTCTTGTCTGCTTTCAGTTATTATTGCTTAGGTTTTAGTCTATTTATATTTCCTGATTTTGATTCCCACTTTCCTCCTTCTTCCTAGTAATTGCTAAGTGTCTACATTTTTTGTTTTTCTTTTAAAAAACAGCTTTACTTGGAAGACAGTTAAATTGCCTGCAGATCAGCTTTCAAGACTTGAATGTAAGCTCTGTTGGTATGGACTTATTAGTATGGTGGCCTTTAATCTAGGCCTATTTAGCCTTCATATCAAGGCATGGCCCTTCTGGGGTCTCTATTAATTGTACCAGATGTTCAAAAAGGTCTCATTACTGTGTGGGATCAGAACTCTACCATCTCTCAATTCTTTGCTAGTGCTGGGACTTGTTTAGCCTGTAGTTCTAGTAGTTTTTTCTGTTCTCAGTAATTGTTCTTTGACCAACCACTTGAGAATCTCATTCTAAGTATGTAGGGCACAGTATTCAGCTAGAGACACAATGAGACCCCGTGCAGATGTTTGGGGCTCTTTATCTGGGCAATGCCCTTCTCTCTGATAAACTGGCCCACAAAGTCCAGCCACTGCAGCCTCCTGTTTCTTAACTCAGTGAGACCACCATGCTCTGTTTAGAATCCCCTTCTATGTACTATGTATGATCCAGAAAGTTTCTCCAGGCAGAATATCAGGGACATACATATTAGGGCTCTCTCCCTTTCTTACCCTTCTCTCAGTGATCAAAATTCTGCATTGCCAGTTGTCCAATGTTTGCAAACAGATGTTTCATAGACTTTGTCCAGTTCTTTCTTTAATACAATGAAGAAAGGCACCTGGACCCGGGCTTTCCTCTGGCCCTGGCTTCATCGGGACGTCCGGAATGACGTCCAGTCTAATTAGCATATTACCCTTTTATTATTAAAGATATGCATTACCTATGGACACAAGCAATAGGGTTGTGAAAGCCTGGGGCAGGGCAGGAACCAGGTGTTGGGTGGCAATGGGGGGAATAAAGGGGGACATCTGTAATATTTTCAACAATAAAGATTAATAAAAAAGTATTATTGTTCTGCTTTAGTTATTTTATTTTATTTTTATTTATTTTTTGTTCTATCAAAGGCCATCTCTTGTTCTTTGGTTGAGGGATGTTCTAATCTAATGCTTGTGTCTGTATTTTTACTTCTGTTAGAAATGGCCTTCCATTTCTTTTTTACTCATGCCTTGTTCTAAAATCTCCCTACCAATTCTTCAAAATTCAGCCTAATTATGTTTTCTTCTAAGATCCTTGTAGGATTCTTTTTTTTTTTTCTTTCTTAGCTTAGAAACATCATTTCATTCTTATATAAAACTCCATAATAGAACTTAAACACAAAACTGAAATTAAATATTTTAGTATTTTCTTAAAAGTAGATTTAAACTTTTTAAGTAAAAAAAATATATATTTTTACATTTATTTTTTTTAGCATCAAGAATAGTGTCTGAAAGTAGTTAACCCTGAAAAAGTTGTTGGTGCATCTAAGCTTAGATGGGATGTCATTTTCTTTAAACCCCTCATCCAATGCAGATGATCAGTTTTGTTTGTTTTATTTTTTAGTTTCACAATGATCTCATTATGTACCCACAGCTCCAACGGGCTTGCATTAGGCTAAAACATATCTGGGGAAACAGTGAATTGAAGGACTATTAGGAGAGATGTAGCTTCAAATCATACCCATCTATATCTTTGCTATTGTAAATTGTGCTGCCAAGTGCCCATCAGTAAATTAGTGGATAAGAAAGCTGTGGTACATTTATATCATGGAATACTATGCAGCAGTAAAAAAGAAGGATTTCTTACCCTTTGAGACACCATGGAGGGACCTGGAGAGTATTATGCTAAGTGAAAGTAAATACAGGCCAAAACACTTGGGGATCAAATCAGTAATAATTAATAATGTGAAACTTAAATCTATTCTACACCCAGTAAGTGTTACATTTATAATTAGATAAACTCTACCATATGAGTGTATGTGTTGAAGTATATTCCTAAATATAATCCAGAAAACTGATAAACTGAAATTACATAGAACAATGTGAAAAAGATTTTTACATACATAGATGTTGCATGAAAATATCATGAGGCAAAAATGCATATATATGAGATTTCTTTTTGAAACCAAAATGTGGGGTGAGTTTGAGGTCTGCTTAAATTGAAGAAGGAAGTTGTGGACAAAAACAGTTTGTGGGAGCAGAGTTTATTGAGAGGAGCCAGTCCTGGAAAAGGTGCAGCTGGGGTTCCATGTTGCAGCCGGGTGTAGTTCAGCATCCAAACTAATTAAAGTCCATTAGTCCATGTGTGGAATCCCACACGGCCATAAGCCACGTGGGCGCAGGGGAGCATGTCTCTGCCATCAACCCAAGAATCGAGTGTGCTGGGTGGAGAGAGAGAGAGCGCAAGAGGGGGTGGATATAGCCTTGCTAGCTCCTGATTGCTCTTTTCAAAGAATTCTGCCTTAGCAACATCATTGGAATTGGTTTACAATTCGTATTGCCTTGTGATTTGTTATGTGCAAATTGCTTGTCTTAGGAACATCCATCCATTTTAAAATTTGTCTCTCATGCATACCCTTCTTTCTAGGCCCATCTGGGTTGCCTTAGCAATTTCACCTAGCTGGGTTCCCTGGTTTTATATATATAACCTGATGGAAATGATAGACACCAAATTTAGAATAGTTATTTCTGGAATAATGGGAGTGAATGAGATCAAATAAGTATAAACAAAAGAAATTTCAACTACATCCATAATGTTTTAGTTATTAAACCTCATAGTGAATACAAGGGTTTGTTATACTAATACCTACCCTTCTTTGTTAGCATGAAATATTTAATTTATAAAAAATGGGACACTGATTCAGTAGCTCATCTGTGCAAAGTGAGCTGGGTTAGGGGACCTGAGAAGATAATGAAAGCCCTGGGGGAGAGGGGGAGTTACAGGTGAAGAGAAGAAAATCTATGTAGATTACTATAATATCAATAATATAACATGAATTTCTTTCTGATTTTTTTGCTTTCTTACAGAATGGGTAGATATTCATAATAGCAAAAGTAGTGAACTAAAGGAGTAATTATCTTTGCCTTCCTTCAGCTTTTCCCTCCTGCCCTTCTTTTTCCTCTCAATCCAAATTCCTCTCTGCTCCTTCACGTCTTCAGGTATGGAAGCAGGTAGACACCAGCAGATGCTAATCAATGAGACTGGATGAAAATTGCATGAAGCTGCAGTGCTTAAGTGAAACATAAGCATCCAGACAGTCAAGAGAGGGTGGGTGTTCTTTACTAAAAAAGTAAAACTTGATTACAGCAAGGAATTATATAAAGTAGTGGCAAAATTAATGAAATGTACATTGAAATTTTTGTTTAATATTGTCCTACATAAATATCTACGTTAATTTTTAAATTATATTAAAATATGTTTATAAATAAATCATGCCTGCTGCTTAAAATTGTTAACTATGTAATATAGCTAAACCAGGATATCACTGTCAAATAGAGGTAGTTGATCTTAATTGCCAATTCTTAACATTTGAATCTGCTAACAGTCTGATTCACACTCTTAAAATAAAATATATTTATTAACTATTGTATTATATTACCCTAATCCAAAGGAAATATTTTCAAAGTTGATTTCTTTAAATTCATATTAGAACAATCATTGCTTTGTAATTTAAATTAATACTGATTTAACGTAATCATTAACAATCACTTGTAAAACCAAATAACCAAAAAAGCATCACCAAAACAATATCATCTTATATTTAGAATACACAGGCTCTCCAAATCAAACTCTTCTATTGTGTAAACAACAAAGCTCAACATCAGAATTTCTCAGAACTCAATTTTACATCTCTGTGATTCCCACTGTCCTGCTTTATAAAGTGTATGTAGTTATTGTTCTCATTGACAAGGGTTATGGTGAAAAGTGAATATGAATAAAGCATTTAGAACTGTACTTTACCTGAAGTAATTGTTATTTGTAAGAATTATTAATACATAAATACTTTAGAATGCTTCTTATATATATTTTTTTAATGTTACCATGGACAGAGACTATGTATATAACATACATGGGACTTAATTTTATGTTCCCACAAGGTGAATTACTGAACACAACATTAAATATCAAGTTTCATTATGAGTAGATTTCTAGACTACAAAGAATATGTATGAAAGATTACAAATAAATGTTCTTTTTATTTCCTTTTTCTAATATAATTTGCTAAAGGTTTTTTTGCTTTCTACTAATAATGGCTGATATTGAGTTAAGATGTGAGAATTATATAAAATCTATTTTAGTCTATCTTGAGTCTTCTATCAAAAGTTCATTACTATCCTATCTGGTCAGAAAATGCTTTGCTTTACTGAAGAGTCTCATAGTTACTTGTTGCTAAAAATACTTATTGCTTTAGGTTATCATCCTTTCTGTGGAAACTATTTCCTTTTTCATTTGTAGAAGACAATCTATTTTTAACACTTCTTTTAATTTTCACTGACTCTTCTTGAATTATAAATTAGAGATGGAGGAGATAGTTGCTAATCAAGCTGCTATCCTCCACGAAGCTAGCAACAGATAATGAGTAATGTTAACTCTGTTCTGAAAAGGAATTTCAGAAAAAAAAAAAAACACTTGAAAAATATTCATTATCCATTTTTTACATCATTTTTTAAGGTAAGTAATCATGAATCATAAAAAAAGCAGTACCTAGTAGGTTAAAAATAACTAGCACTAATAAAATTGGCAATTTGAAACACTAAATAACACTTTTCTCCTTTTTTTCCTAAAAGATTGAAAAAATGATACATTTATTAACACACATTAATTTCATTGTTCTACCAGGATAGTATGTAATAATACTTTTGCAGAAGTAACATCTAAAGCCTATACACTAAAAGAATCAAGATCTTAAAATAAAAATAATTTAAAGATCCTAGTGGCTTTCCTGCAAATCAGGGTTAATTGAAAATAGGTTATGCCTGACAGTTTGAAATTCTTAGATAAATTTCCGAACAAACAAATCAGGATGAGCATTTAGAATAAACGTATCAAACTGGAATTCTAAATGCAAGAGCTCAGGAAATGAGTGGCAGTAGATGAAACAGAGAAGGCTGAAATTTGTTTCATTAAGCAGTTTTCACAAATTCTGAAGTCAAAATTAGGGTTTAAAAGAAGATTTTAGATTCACTGTCTTAAAACGTGTGTTCTTCACACTTAACTGAATGGTTAACAGAGTAAGTACCTCAATCATTGATTTTTAAGTGAACTAGAGAGACAGATCTTCAGATCTAAAAGAAGAGAGAGTACATTAGGCTGTTAAATGCCTCATAAATGTCTCTGATGGAAACAATTCCGTGTTCAGCCTCTGAGCTGCAAGTTCAGTTTTGCTTATCTAACCCACTTGCTTTCCCAAACAATACTGACTGCAGAGAATGTGTCTATTTGGCAGCAGGGCACACCTGCTTTCTACTCACAGCTCTATTTCTGACCAGTAAAAGACAGATTGACAAAATTTTGTAAGGTCAGGAATCAGTATAGATTATCAGGCAGTTGTAAACAACACAGGGCCTAGAAGAGCAGAGATACCAAAACATATGGTGACAGAAGGAGACTAGACTTTGGGTGGTGAGCACTTAATGCAAAATACAGACAATGTTTTATAGAAATATACACCTGAAACTTACATTATGTTATTAATCAATATTACCCCAATATATTTAACTTTAATAATCCACTTTGAGATACACTCATCATTTTTTCTGATTAAAAATCAAAAACAGAGGAGAAACCAAGATGGTGGCATAGGTAAACACCTAAACTGCTGCCTCGCACAACAATTTTAAAACTACAACTAAAAGACAAAATGGACATCATCCAGAACCACAGAAAGGCTGGCTGAGTGGAAATTCTACAACTAGAAGGAAAGAGAAAAGCACACTGAGACTCACAGGAGCTGCAGAAGTGAAGTGCAGAGGTATGGAGGGATTCGCGTGGACAGGGCTGGCCACTGAGTACGCAGCTGGCTTTCTCAATTGGGAGGGAGAAAAAAGCTCCCAACTGCTCTGAACTCCAGTTCCGGGCAAGACTCTGGGGACCTAGACTCATACAGGAAGAAACTGGATTGTCTGGCAGTGGGCGAAACTCGAGGGCGGCTTTCTCTCAGAGGTGCTTGCAGCAATTACCATGGGACACTGAGACCCATGGGCCTCTTATGGCAGGGCTGATGGGAAGCCATTACTGATTGCTCCGCCCTGAGACTCCGCGCCCATCCAAGCTGTGTGCAGAGGCTTTTGCATATGAATGGCCTGGTCCTTTGAATTCTAAACTTATCTAACAAACTGCAGCTGAGTCAGTGAGACCCAGAACATCCAAAAGAAGGCCTAAGGCCCCACAGCAGCTTGCATTGCTTCACAGCTGGGCCTCATCTGGGCACCTCCAAAACCCAAACAAAGAAGAGGAATCTGCAGATCTCTCCATAACTCCTGCTCAGTGGCCTCAGGCAGAGGCTAAATTAGCACCTCCTTGGAGATCCAAGAGCCAGTATACCCAGGGGTTAGAGTGGGACCATCCAGATGACAACTCCTCAGATCCATAAGGGACATACTCAGGGGGCAGACTCAGTGAGCACCATAGCCCCACTGAAGAAAGTCTTGCCTCATAAGGGTGTCTCCAGCACAGAAGTTCTCCCATTGTAGACACAGCTGATCCTCACAGCCAATTGGCCTGGAGGTCAATTCTTCACAGTGATACCAACAACAATCAAGTCTTAACTACAACAAGACTGTGCCCACAGCCCACAAAGGGGTGCACCAAGATTGTCCACCTCAGGTAATTGGGGAGGCTGAGATACTGGGCCCTATAAGACACCTAGCACACAAAGCCACTCTGTCAACTCAGGGAAGCAGCCAAAATGCAGAGACAAAGAAACAGGTCACAAATGAAAGAAATGGAGGAAAGCAAATGACTGGATATAGAGTTCAAAACCACGGTTATAAGGTTTTTCAAGAATCTTCTAGAAATAGCCGATAAATTTAGCAAGACCCTCAAGGATATGAAAAAGGACCAACTAGAAATTAAGCATACACTAACTGAAATAAAAAATAATATACAGAGATCCAACAGCAGACTAGAGTATTGCAAGAATCAAGTCAAAGATTTGAAATACAAAGAAACAAAAAACACCCAACCAGAAAAGCAAAAAAAAAAAAAAAAAAAAAAGAATCCAAAAATATGAAGATAGTGTAAGGAGCCTCTGGGACAACTTCAAGCATACCAATATCTGAATTATGGAGGTGCCAAAAGAAGAGAGAGAGCAAGATACTGAAAACCTATTTGAAGAAATAATTACAGAAAACTTCCCCCACCTGGTGAAAGAAATAGACTTACAAGTCCAGTAAGCACAGAGAACCCCAAACAAAAGGAATCCAAAGATGATCACACCAAGACACATCATAATTAAAATGCCAAGAGCAAAAGACAAAGAGAGAATATTAAAAGCAGCAAGAGAAAAACAGTTAGTTACCTACAAGGGAGCACCCATACGATTATCAGCTGATTTCTCAACAGAAACTATGCAGGCCAGAAGGAAGTGGCAAGAAATATTCAAAGTGATGAATAGCAAGAACCTACAACCAAGATTACTCTACCCAGCAAAGCTATCATTCAGAATTGAAGGTAAGATAAAGAACTTCACAGATAAGAAAAAGCTAAAGGAGTTCATCACCGCCAAACCAGTATTATATGAAACGCTGAAAGGTATGCTTTAAGAAGAGGAGGAAGAAGAAGAAGGTAAAGATAAAAATTATGAACAACAAGTACATATCTATCAACAAGTGAATCTAAAAATCAAGTGAATAAAAAATATGATGAACAGAATAAACTGGTAAATATAATAGAATCAGGGGCATAAAAAGGGAGTGGACTGACAATTCTTGGGGGGAAAGGGGTGTGGGGGGTGCGGGAAGAGACTGGACAAAAATTATACACCTATGGATGAGGACAGTGGGGAGGGGGTAAGTGCAGAGGGTGGGGTGGAAAACAGGTAGAGGGGAGCTATGGGGGAAAAAGAGGAACAATTGTAATAATCTGAACAATAAATACTTATTTTAAAAAATCAAAAACTAAAAACACGATTGATTAGTCCATGTAAAGGATTGTAAAGCAAGGTTTACTTTGCTTGTGTGAAAAATATATGACATCACTGTTAATATAAACTAAGAACTTCAGTACTGTTTTACAAATGTGTTTTTATTGTTGTGCCTGATTCTTTAATTTTGGAAGCTGAATTGGGGGAAGACTGTCTTCTCAATATTCTCTCTCAACATAAGAGAGAGAAGTATTTCTCAGCTTTATGCAAACGTAGATGTCTTGTGATACAATATCATGATTGTACTAACAAAATTCTTTTTATTATTATTATTTTTTTTGGACAGTTGTTTCTAGTAGACCAGCTTAAGACAAAGGGAACTACAGAGAGATAGAAGGACACATTTTTTTTTCACAGTCTAGAAAAGAACATTTAAAAAAATAATAGTATTGTTATTGGTGGGGTGCTCTCTGTGTCCCCAAGCGTTTCTTTTGTAGGTGGATTCTTGGGGTGCCACAGGAATCAAAATTTCTTGAGGCCCCCACAGGAGGCTGGGATATTGTGGAAAGCTTTATTTCTGTGGAATTAAACCCCTGAGTTTCCAAGGTCCCTTTTCCTTCTGTCCCTCCATGAAAAACTCCCATTTTGCCTTCAGCAGAATCAAACCCATTGCCTAGAGTTTCTGCTTCATATTTGCACAGCCCAGTCCAGCATCAGGCTAGCCTAGCTTGTGTTCCCAGCAGCAGCCCATTGTACGTAGGGTCCACATGGCTAGAGAGGGATCACAGGCTAGCATAAAGAAGCAGGAGCAAAGAAAAAAGAACCAGAGAGCAGGAATTTCTTTGTCTGGAGGGTTTTACCCTTCCAAGATTTTATGTGCTTGTAGTGGCCCCACCTCCCAGCCAATGATCATTCTTTCCAGGTTAGACTGAGCGACAAGCGTGTTCCCTATGTCTTTTGGACTTCACTGCGCAGGTGTCAAATTTCCCCTTTGTTGGACCCTGTCCCCCAGTGATTTGCAGGAAATGGACTGGTGGTTCCCTGGGAGTGTTCAGTTGCAGCTTCCCGGTGAAACTGCCCAGATGACCATGCTTACCATGTCTGGCTTTCCCTTTATTCTTTTCCTGTTATTAATATTAATAACTAGTTAGGATGGTAATGCTATGATTGATGTTAATTCAGGACAACCCAAATGTACAGATGTTGAACTGTTTCTGAAGTAATTTGTTTCTTAGGGACCATAGTGTGAGAGGAAATCAGGGGTGGTATGTGTTTGGGGAGGAGGATATCTTGAAACAGATATCTTACCTAATAATAGAGAAACATGTAAATTGACTGTACCTCCGCTATGCCCACAGCCAATCAGAGTGAGTATGCAAATTAACCCAACAAAGATGGCAGTTAATTTGCATACATACCTGGGTCCCAGGAACCTCTTCGGACCCCAGGTCACTCTCAGCCGGCCATCGGAGGGGCGGAGGGGCCCCCTTCCTAAGCCTAAAGCCTGGGGCGGAGGCTTTAAGCTTGGGAAGGGGCTGAGCCTGCGATCGGAGGTGCTGGCAGGGGGGGGAGGTGAACCCCTTCCCAAGCCTAAAGCCTGGGGCAGAGCCTTTAGGCTTGGGCAGGGGCTGAACCTGGGATTGGAGGGAAGGGGAAAAAAATCAATGGAAACATATCCTCAGGTGAGGATAAAAAGAAAAATAAAGAAAGAAATATCATATCCTATGGAAGACACATCTTGAAAATTCCTAAAGAAAGTTGTTATTTTTTCATGGTAAAGGGACTGAAGTCTGTGTTGATGAAAATACCTTGGTGGCTGCAGCAAGTATGTGAGAGGGGGCAGGCTGGACTGAGGGACCCCTCCCCAGTGCACAAATTTCGTGCCCTGGGCCCCTAGTTATTTCCATATTGACCTTACTGAGAAGAGAGCATGTTAAGACAGGAACTTATAAAAAAAGGCTAAAGCAGGACTTTTCAAACTGCACTACTGACATTTGGGGTGGCTGTCCTATGCCTTGTAGAACGTTTAGCAGAGTCCATGGCCTCTAAACACTAGATGCTTTTAATGCCTTCGCCAACATTAGTCACAGCCAAGCCTTTCTCCAGGCATTGCTAAATGTACCCTGGGATCAAAATTGCAAACTGTTGAAACCAATAGACAAGAAAGATCCAAAAACAGTTTCTTCTTTTCGGGTCTTTTGTAATTAGGGCCTGGGCAGATTCACAGGCATCCCTGTGTGGAGGAAATTGGAATGTGGATACAAACATCTATAAGGGAGGGAGGTCAGTTGGTTGACAATGAAATGGGTTTGAGTATGTGGACTTGAAAAGTATGCAATAGATGGAGTTTATGATTGTTACTCTATGCTGTACTACTCTGCTTTCTATGATCTATTATTGGTGGGAGTATAAAACAGTACAACCTTTGATGACTACACTATGACTGACTCAGCAATTCCAATCCTAGATATTTATAAAAAAATAAAAACTGTCCTCATAAGGAAGTTACAAAAATGCTTATAACAGTTTTAATCTTAATAAACAATAACTAGAAACATCCCAAGTGTTCACAGGAAAATTAGTATAAACAGCAACATATATTGCCCTGGGAAGTGCAGCTCAGTGGTTAGAACATCAGCCAGCACACCAAAGGGTCGTGGGTTTGATTCTTGGTCAAGGGCACATACCTGGGTTTCTGGTTCAATCCCTGCCCCTGTTAAGGTACGTGTGGGAGGCAACCAGTTGATATGTCTCTCTCACATCCATGTTTCTCTCTCTCCCTCCCTTCCATTCTCTTTAAAAATCAATGTAAAAAATATTCTTGGGTGAGGATTAACAAAAACAAAATAAAACACAAAAGAACATCAATATATTTATACAATGCTATACTATTTAACAAAATAAACAAGGATCTACACACCACATGCATGGATCTTAAAATGCTGATGCTGAATAAAAGAAGCTTTATGCAGCAAAATAGTGTATGCTTTTATTCATGTAAAATTCTAAAATAGGCAAAGCTAATATGTGGTTGAAAAAAAATCAGAACAGTGGCTGCCTCAGGGATGAGGATTGACTGGAAAGGAGAATAAGGGAACTTACCGGCGAGCTAGTAATGCATTTATCTTAATGGAGATTATGATTCTACTCATCAAATGGTATAGTTATTTCATGTAGGATCAAAATAAGAAAAAGAGGCACGAACAAATATTGATTTCTAATAAAGGAATGCACAGTGAAGTATTTTGCAAGACATGTACTGATATTGTGAATTAAATTGCAATGCACCACAAAACAAATCAATTGATAGAGAGATGAATAGATGGATAATAGTGTGATAAATCATATATAATAGAATATAACAGCAAAATCTGGTGAGGTGGGCTGGTTCATGATCCCAGGTGCATTACTTAATCCCATTGAATCTCAGGTTGCTAAACTATTAAATAAAGTCATCTTTTAAAAGAATTGTGAGCATTTGAGGTAAGAAATGTGTGCATCTAGCACATTATTAAATTAGTAATCCCTATGCTTTAATTGAATCTAAATCTCATCTTCGAAAGGTATATATTATTGCTTCCTTGTTTTCTGGTATTCAGATGAAATAAAAATTACTATGTGTTCTGATTTTCTCATATAGTTAGTTAAGGAATAATGCATATTTTTCTCCTAATTCTTCTTGCCCTATGCTCAAAAAAATCAAGTCAAAATCTCATTTGATGTTATATTTTTTCTCCTTTTTCTTTTATTGTTACTATTTCTAATCCCTTCTTGACTTTGACAATTGAAGTTCCTCTTCTTGTATGCCTTTTTCTACTAGGTAATTCCCTTTCTTAACTGGGAATTACTGGAATTGTGCTGACCCAAAAGCAGAACATCTAAATAAAGCTAAATTCTCTATTAACATAATTTTTTAAAGATTTAAATGTTACTTCTGAAAAATCTATCAATCTAGGAATAATTGTATTTGTTGTTCTTAGCATAGAGGTGATGGTGGTGTGTGATATGCACACCAAAGGGTTGTGGGTTATCAGAGAGAACAGAGTCTAGTTATCAGGGAGAGGCCTGTCTTCTGATTACAGGTCCTTCCTGATGCCTAGAACAATGTATGGTATGAAAAATGTGATGCAAAAATATCCTTTGAATAATGAAAAAAATACAAAATGAGGTAAAATAAGTAAGAAAAGTAAGAATACGCTTTACAAAAAGTGTGTCTGGTCTGTATAAATTTTTTTCTTATGCTACTGAGGTACAAAATATTTATGCCATGTTCTGAATAGAAAATGTTAACATTATAATGATTCCCACCCTACCAAGTTGCTGTCTGGGATATCATATTTCTAATATAAAGAATAGGATTGGGGATAAGTAGGAAAGTAATCAAGTTAATTATAAAATCTGTATGGAAAAATAAAGAAGAAAAATACATTTCTGAAAAACAAGAAGGCAGTAAAAAGAGGTTGTTGTCATCATGTATTAAATCACAGATTCATGGCAATATTTGTATATGACACATGAAAGCAAAAAAATCAATGGAAAATAAAAATTTCTGATATAGTCTCAAATGCATTAAAACCTTATGTGAACCTTATATGCTGAAAAGTATTATATTTATGTCAGGAAAATATACATAACTTGATACATTTGAAGAAGCAAATGAATAGACATATGTAAAAATGATAAAACTGGATTCCTACAACAGACCTCATTTAAAAATTTGAATGAAGAAAATATTTCAAAATAAAAAGTGATTCAAAAATATTTGAGAAAATGGAGATAGTTCCTCTGTATTCTCATTTTACAAATAAATACATACATACATACATACATAAATACGACACAAATTCAAATCCCAGTAAAACCTGAAAATTGACTTCATAAAATGTAAACATTTAGGAAAACAAAAATATCACAAAGTCAATATAAAAACAATACCAACAATACCATGAGAAAAATGATGTCTGAAACTCATATTATAGGCCAAAGGTTGTTATTCTTAATATATAAGTTATAAGAGAAAACTTTATGCAAGATAACACCATTAGGACAAGATTAATATCTCAATAGAAAAATGTTTAAAATCTCTCAACAAATATTTCGTAAAATAAAAAATCACAGCTTTACAATTTGATCACTTTAAACTAAGGGAAAGGCAAATTAAAAATTTATTGAAACATATTTTCTTGCCTATTAGATGATGATTAAAAATAAAGATTGCACTGTTGGCTAATGGGGACATAAATTAGTGAAATCTTTTAAGAATAATTTAACAATATCTTTCAAAATTAAAAATGTATATACTCTTTGACACAGGAATTCTAATATTGCAGAATTGCTTTAAATATCAAATGTTTGTCAACCAAATAAGTTGTCACTAATAAATGTTGGTTTTATAAATTATAGTATAACCATCAATGGAAAACTACTGTATACAGCTACTAAAAAATGATGTAACTGTATATGTACTGATATGAAATTCAAAATATTGTAAGTGAAAAAGAAAGGATGCAAAACAGGGTGTATTTTATGTTACTGGCCATGTAAATATGTTTCTGTTGATAGCTGAGCTCCTGTGTTGCACCACTTCAGGACCATCATTGCATCATACTCTATATGAATGTTATGTCTGGTCTGTATAATGCTGCCAATGTCCCTATCCTGATCTCTGGGATAGGATCTCTCTGGAAGGATATACAAAAAGTGGTATCAGAACTTGCCTCTGGAAGGGGAACTATGTGGCTTAGAGAAGAAATGGGAGGGAGATTTAATTTCCCTGAACACTTTTTGAAGATTTTTAATTATGTACCATGTGTCCTAATACCTATTCACAAAATAAGCAAAAATAAATTTAAACAATATTAATAAATTATTACTATGCATAGTAGCCTTTTAGATAAGAACACCTGACTCTGCTTTAAGTACAAGATTTTGACTTATACCAAGTTATTTTTCCCCATAGGTTTTATTTTATTTTTATTGAATTTATTGGGGTGACATTGGTATAAAAAGTTATATGTTTCAGGTGTACAATTCTATAATATATCAAGTGTATACTACATTGTGTGTTCAACACTCAAAATCAAATCTCTTTCCGTCACCATTGATGCCCTCTTTCACCTCCCCCCGCCCCCTGTTCCTCTGGTAATCACCATATTGTTGTCTGTGTCTGAGTTTTGGGAGGGGATTATTTTGACTTAATCCCTTCACCTTTTCACCCAGTCCCCCAACTCTCCTTCCCTCTAACAGCTGTCAGTCTGTTTTCTGTATCTACAAGTTTGTTTCTATTTTGTTTAGTAGTATTCCATTATGTAAATGTACCACAGCTTTTTTATCCACTCATCTACTGATGGGCATTTGGGCTGTTTCCTAATCTTGGCTATTGCAAATAACACTGCAATGAACATAGGGGTGCATATATACTTTCAAATCACTATTTTGGGATCTTCTGATATATTCCTAGAAGTGGAAATTCTTTTTAGTAAGTACTATTTGACACTAGAGTACCTTATTTTTTTTTTTTTCCCCTTGAACACAAACATGTTTGGGTCTTAGGTCTGAGAATAGAGTGCCTCTTATAGCTAGAATGTCATGTCAGGGGTCACCATGTTAGGTCAGCAATATTTCCTTCAAGTTTTATGAACAGTTATTTATAATATTTTTGTAGTTTAATTTTAGGAAAGACATCTAGGTGAATTGCTAGTGTCCTCCATGTGGGTCTTGCTTCAGATGTAATTTCTTTTACTATATTGCTGACCTGAGAGTCCAGATCCTTTTCAAAGCCATGATATATTTTCTTCAAAAATTGCTATAAAATTTAACTGCATTCTGATTTTTGATGGTTGGTAGAAAAATGAACTGTTAATAATTCTGAAACAAATTGAATTTGTTAGCACCACAAAAGATATAACTCAAGGTTAATGATCTGCTCTATTACCTGTTGATGCTTTAGCTCTTCTGTTTATATAAATACACTAGAGGCCCGGTGCATGAAATTCGTTTTGTGCATGGGGGTGGTCCCCTTAGCCCGGCCTGCACCCTCTTGCAATCTGGGACCCCTCATGGGATGTCCGACTGCCGGTTTAGGCCCGATCCCACTGGGCCTAAACCGGCAGTCGGACATCCCTCTCGCAACTTGGGACTGCTGGCTCCTAACCACTTTCCTACCTGCTTGCCTGATTGCCCCTAACTGCTTGCCTGCCTGCCTGATGCCCCTAACTGCTTGCCTGCCTGCCTGATCTTTCCTAACCACCTCTGCCTCAGCCCCCGCCTCAACAACTTCATCCTGAAGGACATCTGGAAGGTCATTCAGCTGTATGGTCTAATTAGCATATTACACTTTTATTATTATAGATTCCCTGACAAATTGGTACTTTTCATAATTGAAGACAAAGCTTTTTTTTTTCTTTTTTACTGCATGATGTTTGTTTTTGCAGCTTTGTTAATAGCAAACCCTACATTGAAAAACAATGTCCAATAACCTACAGTAAATTATGTGACTTAAAGACTGTTCCAATGCTGTCATTCCACAAGATGTCCTCCTGTGTCAAATGTACAGGCACATCCAGCAGGGACAAGTTCAACAGAGCCAAGGTCAAAGGGCAGGAATAAACATTCTGCTTTACAAAAGACCTTTAGAGCATTAAGCAATGCAATGCAATATAAAGTAATAAAATGCAAATCTGATCGATACAAAGGCAAACATAATAACAAAGAAAAAAATTATCAAATTATGAATGCCATATCAAACCACATATATCTTTATTTATACTGTTGTTGACAAATGCTGAGTGTTCACTATGGTCTAAGATTCAGTGGAGAACGTAATGGCCAAGGTCTCTGCTATTGTGAGACAGTGAAGAAACAAACAATGAAATACTATACTACATAGAGAACACCACACTACAAAAGAATCAAGAGTGTGAAAGGACAGAGAGTGATCAAGTAGTTTTTTTTTTTTTTGGATTGGGTAATTAGGGAAGTTCTCTCAACATAGCTGACTTTAAGTTGAGATTTCTGTGACAAGAGGGAACCAGCCATATAGAGACCTGGGGAAAATCATCCCAGGAAAATTTATTAGAAAGGATCTTGGCACATTTGAATACCTAGAAGAGTTTTAAAGCCAGTGGAGCAAGAAAAGGAAAGACTAGTAGGAGTCCTGGGAGATATTGAGGGAGTAGACATATAGGTTTTATTTAACAGGCTAAGGGGTTTTTATTTTAAGCTAAGTGAGACTGCGAACCATTGAAAGTGGATAAACAGGGGAGGGAGATGGTTACCTAACACACATTTGTAAAAGGTAATTGTAGCTGTTGTGTTGAGAATAGATTGCATTGAGAAAATGATAGTAAGGATATTAACAGAGAACAGGATTAAAGAAGACATAGAATACCTCACCCAGCTTTTTTGTCCCACTTCTGGCCAGACTTCCTGGAAGTCCTATCTAGTAGCTATTACTGGTATTTCACTTGACTAGAACTAAGTCACAGGGCCACATCTAACTTTAAGAAAGGCTAGAAAAACATAATCTTTTACTTGAGCAATTGTCATTCTTAAAAAAAAAACCACATTGGGTGTACTGTAATAAAAGAATATGAAAAATAGATAATAGATAAGAAGAAATTCAGTATGCACTACAGCAAAAAAAAAAAAAAAAAAGCTAGCTTAGCTCGGGAAATGTGGTTTTGAGGATATATGGATAAAGTTCTAATGCATGATACCTGAGAAGCAGAACCCAACTCCATTACTCAAATAGAAAAGATGATTTAAATAAATCAATAATACTACTATCCTTTAACTTATGACCTCTAGCTCTGGCCTTTGCAGCAAAATGGTATTTACTAAAAAATACTTGAGCAACCCTATCATATATCATATGTTTTATTTATAACTTGTTTCTCTTTTGCCATGTCCCAACTTAGAGTATCCCATCATAAAACAGGAAATAGGACAAATTCTGCTGCTGAGAAGCTACATAATATTTCTAAGGATAAAGCATCACTAGCTAGCAGGTAGTAAAGAAGATAATATACTCGGACTCTGAACAACTGAATTCCAGTCAAGATTGTTGCTATATACTTGTGTGACCATCATATTATACTTCACCGCTTTGAGCTTCTGTTATATCATTTCCATTACAGAATAGTCTTAAGAATGTGCCTTCGAGGCCACATTAGGGTGACAGAAAAGAGGCAGATAAGAGAAAAAAAAAAAAAACAATGAGAAGGCTGAATTCTAGGTTTCCTGTTCCGTTAAAACTAGACAATTACAATTGTACTGCTTTTTCGTGATCGAATCAATTGATGTTTTTATTCCAATAAAAAATTCAACAGCATGAAACAATTCCTAAGTCCCTTTGAGCAAAACATTCCATGATCCTAAGACTTTTCAGCAGGTATTAATTTTTCTAAGTATCTATAATAATAAAAGCACAATATGCTAATTAGACCAGATGTCCTTCCGGACCAAGCCTGGCTGCAAGGGAAGCCCGGGTCCTGGGTGCCAGAGGGAAGCAGGTGCTGGCAGCCAGGGGAAGGAAGGCCTACTCTTGCACACATTTTGTGCATCGGGCCTCTAGTGTGTTATAACTGAAGGAGGAGCATACGACCAGTAGTTCCACCACCGTGAGGCAGACACGCAGTAACTGCACAGACAGAGTGAATAAAAGCTAAAAGACAATGCAAATAAAAAGCCCACATGTAATAAGCATTTTTATACAGAAGAACATTATGTTAACAAAATAACTTGATTTTGAGAGGTTTTTCTGCCCATACCTAATTTTGTTTTCTCACTTCAAATGCTGAGTTAAAATATGTCCTTTTTCTAGACATTCACAGGAATTTGAACTTCACAAGTACTAATATTTTTATTTTAAAAGTTGCTGATTAACTTTATTGTTAAAGAATACACCTAACTTCATATAAATTACATTTTCTTTAGAAAACACTAAAACATATGTGGTTCTCACAAGCAAATTCTAAGAAAATTATAAGAACTGTTAAGCATATTTACTTTTGATTTTAAGATATGTCTATTTTGCATAAAATAAATTTATAAATGGCAATAATCAGGTACAGAAAAGAATATAGGCTCTGTAGGCTCTGTAAAAACTCTATCCAGGTTTTGAATCCAGCTGGTACTTTTAAATTTTTGATGATGCAGTATAACATACAACCATCTAATTTTACACTTCAGGTAAAAAAAAAAAGAAAAAAAAGAAGAAGAAGACAACTTTGAAGACTTTCCAGATAATTAGTTTTCAAAGCAAATCATAAAATTGTAAGATCCTCACCAAATAATTCTGGAACTAGAGAACAAGGGTGATCAAAAATTTCAAAGTATTACATATGCTACGTAACTCTTGCCATTGCTTTTGACTTCTATAAAAGAAAAAAAAATTGCAGACATTTTTTAATTGCCTTTCACATTCAACCATGCTTATTTAATTAGTACTCAGGTTCTTTATTGAACACTAAAAAATGATTAAGCAAGAGGTGCTTTATATATCAAAGAGAGGCGATGTTGAATTCTGAGCTCATCACACTAATTCCTGAAGCTTTAGAAATCTTCTATTGGGGCTGATACTTAGTATGATTTTAACATTTTATTAAGCACATGCAAGGTATTAGTTTAAATAATGTACATAGATTATCTTCTTTAATACTCAAAACAACAATGTGATTAAATATTTTATATATCTGAATGTATCATTTTTATGTTAATTAAGCCAGAAATTTCCAGTAAGAAAATGTTCATATACCACTTTTTTAAGTAACCAAAAATATACAAATATCATAAATAGATCTCTAAAATGGTGAGTGAATTTTGATGTTTGGAAAACTCCTAATAGCAATGTAGTTTTAGATTTTAAGCTTACAAATACTTTTACATACTCCATTTCATATAATAATCACAAGCACATGAAAAATGCAGTACCATTATATACACTTTTCAAGTAAATAACCTTCAATTTAAAAATTCATGGCATGCCTAGGTTTACACTAAGAATGACAGGTATTCTTTAACAGGTTCCCTAGCTCCATTTTCTATATTAGTTCCACCATCATCCTATCTAATAAAGAGGGAATATGCTAATTGCCCATCACACCCTCACAAAGATGGTGGCTCCCACAGCCCATAAGAAGGGAATATGCTAATTGACTGTCATGCCCTCAAAGATGGTGGCACCTACAGCCACAAGATGGCAACGCCCAGTCCCCTCAGCCCCGCTGGGGCGGGAGGCATGCGGCACAGCCGGGCCTGTCCCCAGGTGGGTTCGGCCACTCTGCACACCTGCCTCTGGAGTCCCCTAGTCCTCTCAGCCCCCCAGCCATCCAGAGCCAGCCCGAGGCACAGGCAAGCCTCAGATGGCAGCTGAGCAGCCGATGCCTGAGGTGCAGGCAAGCCTCGGATGGTGGCTGCCAGCCGCCCAGGGCCGCCCAAGGCTCAGGTAACCAGAGCTGGCAGAGGCTTGTGCTGCTGGCAGTGGCAGCAGCAGAGGTGTGATGGGGCATCACCTTCCCCTGATCACTTGGTCGCCTCCCGCCCCTGAGGGCTCCCAGACTGTGAGAGGGTGCAGGCCGGGCTGAGGGACACCCTCCAGTGCATGAATTTTCATGCACTGGGTCTCTAATATATCTATAAATCATAGTAGAGATGTCTGTATTCAGAAGATATTCAAAAAAATACTCTTGGAAAATGATATATATTTATTATGTGTAATTTATTCTTGGAAGTATATTTAATTTTCTTTTTTTGGTATTATTCTTTCAGCTAAGATAATAGGTATCCAAGGACAAATGCAAACCACCCTGAAAAAATGAACATGCAAATTGCCATATCTTTTGAAAAATTAAATAAAATAGTCATCTTAACTAAAAATTACCAATAAAACATATTTAAAAGACATGACTATACAGGTTAGTAAACTAATACAATCATTTCTTTCATTTTATAACCACTGTTAATAATTCCTTTTAAGTCAAATCTCTCAAATATGATTACATTTTTTTATTGATTGTTATATATTATTTAATTATTACATTACGTACTTTAATATATTTTAAACATGCTGATGTCAAGGACATATTTAGTTGGAAAATTAAAAATTTTTAGAATTATAATTATCACGTTATTTTGTATATATTTATTTTATTGTTGACAGTATTATAGATGTCTCCCATCGCCCCCCCCCCCACTTTATCCCTCTCTGCCTAGGCCCTACCCACCACCCCTCTAGGTGTTCATCCCATTGTCCATGTCCATGGGCTATGCATATCCTATATAATAAAAGCCTAATATGCAAACTGTTCACTGGGAGTTCGACCGGGAGTTGGACTGCTCGCTATGATGTGCTCTGACCACCAGGGGCAGCGTGGAACATGCCGGCAGCAGGTACAAGCAGAAGCTGCCAGCCCTGATTGCCCCTCAGGAGCAGGGGGAAGTGGAGAAGCCCTGAGGGGCTATTAGGGCAGGTGGCTGCCACTCACACCCGCTGATGGCGCTGAGCGATTAGGGCCAGTGCCAGGTGCCAGCAGTGGGTGCGAGCAGCGGCTCTGGTATGGGAGCAAAGAATTTTCAGTAACCACCATAGGCTCGCCCCAATGACAGTGACTGGTGTCTTGCCTTGGTCAGGCGCCCCCCTCACCTGCTCCACCATCCCACCACAGCCGACACCCGCCATGTTCTGCGCATGCTCCTCGGTGGTCAGCGCATGTCATAGTGACTGGTTGATCAGTTGTTCGGTTGTTCCACCATTCAGTCTATTTGCATATTAGGGTTTTATATATATAGATTCTGCTATCAACATAGGGGCACATATATTCTTTCTGATTGGTGTTTCAGGGTTTTTAGGATATATTGCCAGAAGGGTATCACTGGGTCAAACGGAAGCCATGAAACCATAATAATCCTAGAAGAATACATAGGCAGTAGCCCTTGCCAGTTTGGCTCAGTGGATAGATCATCAGCCTGTGGACTGAAGGGTTGCAGGTTCAATTCCAGTAAAGGGCATGTACCTCATTTACAGGCTTGATCCCCTGCCCTAGTTGGGGTGAATGTGGGAGGCAACCAATTGATATGTTTCTCTCACATCAATGTTTCTCTCTCTGTGTCTCTCCCTCTCCCTTCCACTCTCTCTAAAAATCAATGGAAAAATATCCTCAGGTGAGGATTAACAAAACAAACAAACAAAAGAACAGAGGCAGCAAAATCTGAGACATCTCATGTAGCAGAATTTTTGGCAATACATCTCCTAAGGCAAGAGAAACAAACAAACAAACAAAAATAAGCAAATGGGACTACATTGAAATAAAAAGCTTCTGCACAGCAAAAGAAACCATCATCGAAATGAAAAGGGAACTCACTGTATGGGAGAACATATTTGCCAATAATACATTAGACACTTCTCCAAAGAGGACATGGCCAGGAGACATATGAAAAAATGCTCAAAATTACTAGTCATCAGAGAAATGCAAATTAAAACCATAATGAGATATCACCTCACACCTGTCAGAATGGCTATCATCAATAAATCAAACAACAAGTGCTGGCGAGGATGTGGAGAAAAGGGAACACTAGTGCATTGCTAGTGGGAATCAGACTGGTGCAAGCAACTATGGAAAACAGTATGGAGTTTTCCCTTTATATTTAAAAATGAGCTTTGAACATTAAAATACACAGGTACTTAAAGAATTTTTGTTAATATTGAGAACTTAGATTAAACACCAAAGGACTTGTATGCATGCATATAAGCCTAACCAATGGACACAGACACCAGGGGGGTGAGGACATGAGTGGGGGGTGGGCAATGGGGGGATAAGGGCACATATACAGTACCTTAATCAATAAAAAATATATATAAAAAGATATATATTTTTAATGATCTAAATTCTAAACATAACTTTAGAATGCTCTTAGTTATATAAAACCTGTAGTAAATGAGTGCAACTTTTTAAAATTTATTAACATTGCATATCTTATTAATTTTGGACTGAGTTCATACTATATCCTGGCCGGTGTTGCTCAGTGGTTGAGTGTCTACCTATGAGCCAGGAGGTCATGATCCGATTCCTGGTCAGGGAAATTTTACTATACAATTTTTTTTTTCTGTTGCAGTTTTTAATTTTAATAATTTAGCCGTGTACCACTTAACAACTGGGATATGTTGTGAGAAATATGTCGTTAAGTGGTTTCATTATTATGTGAACATCACAGAGTGCACTTACACAAACCTAGATGATATAGCCTACTACACACTTGGTTATATGGTATAGCTATTGCTCCTAGTCTGTACAGTGTGTTACTGTACAAAACAACATGAGATTAAATCAAGCACAAGAGAAAATGATGCCATTAAGAGACACTAGACGTATAAGATGTATAAGGCTATTACTGGTGTAATATGGCATACTGTTGTACAGAAAAAAAAATAGGAAGAGTGAACTCTAAATTAACAATAAAAAGTATAGTATAGTAAATACATAGGCCATTAACATTCATTTGTTATCATTATCAAGTATTATGTACTATATAAAATTATATGTGCTATACTTTTATATGACTAGGAGCACAGTAACTTGTTTACACCAGCATCACCACAAACACATGAGCTACCATGTTACTTACCATGGCTACAACTTCACTAGGTGATAGGAATTTTTCAGCTTTATTATGGTACTACAATTATATATGGGGTCTGTTGCTGACCAAAATGTCCTCATGCAGCACATGACTGTACTAATCACTGAGTCATAGGCTAAACAGTCAATGATTCATTAAAACATATGTTAGAAAGGTTTTTGCATACTTGGTCAATATATTTATTCCCAATAATGTTATTATAGATACTAAAATATATATTTTATGTAACAAATGAATTACCTAAAACTTTATCACTTTTAAAGATATCCTCTTGGGAGGTAGATTAGCAGGGTCTTATACATTTCTATGAATAACAACTATGAGGAATTTAACTATGTTATTAATATGTGGGCATTTATTTCCTCTCCAGAACGTAAGATTAAATGAGATAATTTCAAATGGTCTATGTTATCCCATGATTCTAAGAAGCAAATCATTATGGAGGCCCACATAGAAGTCAAATTTACATTAACAACTCACTGCAGAATGACTGGCTTTCATGAAGCATGTCAAAACTTTGAATATTTTAGCATTTACTAATCTAGTTGCTCAATTACCCTGTTCTTTATGGTACATTACTGGAATCCATTGTCCTTACTAAAAATTCATTTCATAGTTTTATTGATATGTCAAGAAAAAAAAAAAAAGAGACCAAGCTCTCTGCTGAAATTAGATAGATAAATATACAGACATGAAATATTCATATTAAAAAGTTTCCTAAGTATGAAGAAATAATTTTTTATAAATATTACCTGGCAATGATCCTTTAGGATAAACAATATTATTTTAAAAGTCTCAGTAAGTATAAAAATCTTTCAATGCATTTGCAAGTTAATTTCCAATTTCATTAAGTCTTTCTCTGTGCTATAGAATGGAAACTTATCTTTGAAGCTTAAACTACCAAAGTGTGTGATGATTTTAAAGTATTTCTGCACCCAAATAATTTCATATTTCCAATTCATATAAGTAACACTTATAGAAAATGTAGGTAGGGGTTTCAAATAGTTTTCATAATTTCAAACAAAAATTTCAAATGTTTCATTATATGAAATAAACACTAATAAAGTATCTTTATTTTATCTTATTTCTGGCATTTATACAATAAAAGAGATCTTTGAGAAACTGAATCATGTAATAATTCTTTGGTTCAATTCCTATTTTACATTTATCTGGCTCAAAATAATATCTGAATGGCAGGTCAAAATATTATTTTTTAATTTCCCTCTAAATCACATATGTGGATATATTAAAGTAAAAATCTATAATACTAAAAATTAAACCTTATTTCAATAACATATAACGTGAATGGTTTTTTTTTTAAAATTATTATCTTTAATACTTTTTATATTTAAATTGTTATATTTTCTTATAACTGTGTAGTACACTTCTCCTGGTCTAGGACATGTTGACAATCTATCCAAATGTACAGCATCCATCAAACGTGAATGGTTTTAATGTGATTGTATGAAATTCATAAACTCACATGCTATATTTGTTTTAAAGAATGGAATTGATCACCTAAATGATGCTAGGAAAATTCTCCTCATATAATGCATAATTAAGTTAAATAGTAGGAATAATTTGTGGATAACAGTTAGTCAGAAATGCAAGATCTTTATCAATCAGAAAATGAAGTATATTCCTTTTATGCTTCCAATATTTTTCAAAAAAGAGGCAGGGGGTGGGCATTTTGTTAAATACTCCAATATCAGAAATAATCATGAAGAGGGCAGAAGCCAAGAGAATGTCGAAGAACAGACATCCATTATAGAACAAAGGCCTTAAACTGTTAATAAAAACAAAGATATTAATAAAAATAATACTAAATATCCCTCATGAAGATAGAAAGATCAGCAATAAAATATTAGTACATAGAATCCAGAAATATATATAAAAATATATCAAAACAAAGTGAGTGACACAAGGTTGTTTCAACATTCAAAAATCAATTAAATTAATTCATCATAATAAGAGATTAAAGGAGAAAAACAATTTTCTCATAAATGTAGAATAAAACTTAGCATTCACTCATGACAAAATGAAAGGAAATGAGAAAAAGATAGTTGTAATGCTGAACAGTTTATCTCTATAATTTAGCACAAGAAAGGTGTTTTCTCTTAACATTCACATTCACCATTACATCAGAAGTCTTAGCCAAAGGCAATAAGTCAAAACAACAACAAAAAAGGAAAAGAGTAAAAGAGATGAGGATAGAAAAGAATGTATCACTGTTTATATTTGCAGATAATATTATTATCTATGTCTTTTAAAATCAACAGACTACCAAAAAAACTGGTTTTAAAAGTAATAAGTTACCTTGGGAAGGTTTCAGGAAACAATATCATAATGAAAATGTCAATGTATCTCTATATACTAAAAAAAATGTAAAATTTGAATATAAAAAACAATACCAATTGTAATGACAGTAACAAAAATTAGAAATTCTTAGCTCTGAATCTAAGAAGATATTTACAAGAGTGTTAAAGAGAATATCATACAACTCTCATAAAAGAAATTAAAGAGAAACTAAGTAAATGCAGAAACATACCTTGTTTATAAATTTGAAAGTCTAAAATTATTAAGATATCAACCCCCTCATTGAATTTATAGATTCATCATACTCCTAGACAAAATGCCAACAGAAATGTTATAGATACTGACAAGCTCCTCCTAAAGCCTATATGGAAATGTAAAGATACCAGAGTAACCAAATCAAAGGATAAATACATTTGGAGGATTCACACTACCTTGTTTCATGAATTAATAAAAAGCTACATTAATTAATAAACAGATAAACACTATAGACTATTAGCACATAAAGAATCCAGTGACAGATGACACAAATACATCAATATATTTTATCATGTTTTTATTGACTTTAGAGAGAGAAAGGAAGGGAAAGGGAGAGAGAGAAAAAACATCAATGAGAAACATCCATTGGTGACTCCTGCATGCCACCTACTGGGGATCGAGCCGCAACCCTGGCATGTGCCCCAACTGGGAATAGGTGACTTTTAGGTGCATGCGACCATGCTCAACCAACTGAGCCACACCAGCCAGCGTATCAAGCGACTTTTGACAAAAGTATAAATTTTTAGGAGCTTTTGGGTATCTACATGCAAAAATAACATTAAAAAGTCTTGACCCATATCCTATACCTTAAACAAAAAAATTACTCAAAATGGATCAGTCCTAAATATAAAATATAAAAATGCAAACCTCTACTTAGAAACATAGGAGAAAATCTATGTTATAATGGATTAAATAAAAAATTCTTAGATATAACACCCAAAGCACAAAAATATATGTAAGTCACATAGTTGACAAATAAGTTGTAATAAATTTGAAAGTCTAAAATTTATATATATATATAAATTGACCTAGCCGATTTGGCTCAGGGTTAGAGTGTCGGCCCTCTGACTGAAGCATCTCAGGTTTGATTTCAATCAAGGGCCATGTGCCTCAGTTGCAGGCTCCATACGCTGTTCCAGTCAGGGGCGTGTGGGAGGCAACCAATTCATGTGTCTCTCTCACATCAATGTTTCTCTCTCCCTTCCACTCTCTCTAAAATCAATGGGGGGGGGGGGGGGGCGGAAATATCCTTGGATGAGATTTAATTTTAAAAAGTATCAAACTCAACCATAGAAAAGCAAATATCTCATTAAAAATGAGAAAATGTTTGATAAACACTTCACCAAACAAGATGTACAAATAGGAACTAGCTCGTAAAAATAAAGATCTAGTCACCACTAGGGATCTCTAATTTAAACTATGATACAATACTATTGCACACTTCTCAGGAAAATGTAAATTGCTGACTACACAAAGTGCCAGTGAGAGTGCAGATGGATGCAGCAATCTTGAGAAAGAAGAACAAACTTGGAAGGATAACAATACCAGATATTAAGTTCTACTGCAAAGCCACTGTAATCAATACAGCCTGGTACTGGCACAAGAAAAAGCATATAGACCGATCAAACAGAACAGAGAACCCAGATATTGACCCAAGTCATTACGCTCAATTAATATTTGGTAAAGACGGCAAGAGCATACAATGGAGTAAAGACAGCCTCTTCAATAAACAGTCTTGAAAAATTTGTCCCGGTATATGCAAAAAATTGAACTAGACCACCGATTTACACCATATACAAGAATAAACTCACATGAATAAAAGATTTAAATGTAAGCCATGTTGCAATAAAAATCCTAGAAGAAACCATAGGACAGCAAAATCTCAGACATCTCTCATAGCAATATGTTTGCCAATACATCTCCTAGGGCAAGGGAAACAATGGAGAAAATAAATGAATGGGACTACATCAAAATAAAAAGCTTCTGCACAGCAAAAGAAAACATCAACAAAATGAAAAGGGAACCCACTGTATGGGAGAACATATTTGCTAATGCTGTATTTCATAAGGGGTTAATTTCCAAAATATATAAAGAACTCATACAACTTAAGGAAGACAAACAATCCAATTTAAAAAGTGGGCAAAGAACCTAAATAGACACTTCTCCAAAGAGGAAATACAGATAGCCAAGAAATATATGAAAAAAAAAAAATGCTCAAAGTCACTGATCATCAGAGAGCTGCAAATTAAAATGACAGCGAGGTATCACCTCACAGCTCTCAGAATGGCTACCATCAACAAATCAACAAATGATAAGTGCTGGCAAGGATGTGAAGAAAAGGGAACCCTGGTACACTGCTTGTGAGAATGCAGACTGGAAAACTGCATGAAGTTTCCTTAAAAAATAAAAAATGGAACTGCCATTTGACCCAGTGATCCCACTTCCAGGAATATATCCTAGGAATCCCCAAATCAGAAAGAATATATATATCCCTATGTTCATAGCAGCATTATTTAAAATAGCTAAGATTTGGAAACAACCCAAGTGCCCATCAATAGATCAGTGGATAAAAAAGTTGTGGTACATTTACACCATGGCATACTATACAGCAGTAAAAAAGAAGGATATCTTACCCTTTGAGATAGCATGGAGGGACCCAGAAAGCATTATGCTAAATGAAATAAACCAGTCAGAGAAAGACAAGTATCACATGGTCTCACTAATTTGTGGAATCTAATAACAAAATAAACTGATGAACAAAATAAAACCATAGATATAGAAGCATGGAACAGACTGAGGAATCTCAGAGGGAAGGCGGGGGTGGGTGTGAGTGTGGAAAGAGATTAACTAAATAATTTATCCTATATAATAAAAGCCTAATATGCTAAGTGTCCAGTCGGCCATTCAACCAATCAAAGTGGAATATGCTAATGATATGCTAAAGCCACTCAACCACTTGCTAATACATGCACAAACCACTAGGGGGCAGACACACCGATGGGGTCCCTCAGCCTGGCCTTCACCCACTCACAATCCAGGACCCCTTGGGGGATGTCGAAGACCGGTTTTGGCCCGATCTCGCAGGTCAGGCCGAGGGACCCCACTGGTGCACAAATTCATGCACTGGGCCTCTTGTATGTATATATGCATAACCCATGGAAACAGACAATAGTGTGGTGAAGGCCAGGGAGAGGGTGTGGGGTGGAAGGCATAAATGGGGGGAAAAAGGGGACATCTGTAATATTTTCAACAATAAAGACATTAAAAAAAACTATAGTGCAATACTATTATACACCTCCTAGAGGTCCTACACAAGAAATTTGTGCAAAAGTAGGCCTTCACAGCCTGGTCTTTGTCTGGAAGGTCCTCGGGAAGGTCATCCGGATGGTCGTTCTGCTGGTCGGCCATTCTGTCGATTTGCATATTACCCTTTTATTATTTTATTATAGATGAGAAAAGAATACTTACTACTTGAAATGTTGGTGAGAATACAGATCATAAATTGCTGGTGAAAACGCAAAATGAAAAGAGTCACTTTGTAAAATACTTTGGCAGTTTTTTATGAAATTACATACATACTTACCATACACACCAGCAATCATACATCCAGTTATTTATACTGAGAAGTAAAAAACATGTTGACACATTACTTTATAGTAATATTTATAGTGGCATTATTCATAATGTGAACAAATAGAAACAATCTAAATGTCCTTCATCCAGTGAATGAATAAACAGAATGTAGTACATCCATACAATGAACTTACTACTCACAAATAAAGAGGAACAAACTACACACACACACCAGGGATGAATTTCAAATTTTACTAAGTAAGGGAAGCAAGACAAAACGCTATGAACTATATTATTCTACTTATATGATACTATAAAAATGCAAAAATATAGAAATGAGAACACATTAATAGTTGCCAGAGTTGGGGATAATCAGAAATGTTGACTATCAGACTTGGCAGGAGGAATTTCTTCAGGCATGACATTGTTCTATAACTTGATTTTGGTGATGGGTGTAGATGATGGGTACATGTCCCTAAGCATATATCAAAATGCACAAATTTGTATTGCATGAGTGAAGCCTACTGCATACAGATTAAGAAAATCTCATAATAAAGCATTCCTATGAATCTATAGGCTCAGCGGAAAGCCCCCTCTTGTAAAGATATTTGTAATACTTCCTATGCTTGCTTGTAATGTGGCTTCTTCTAAACTTAGGATCACTCTCTTATAAGACTTAGTAAACTTCTCAAAGTAAGCAAAACAAAATTTGAATTTTCCTTAAGTGATGCCTTCCAAAGTGCAGAAGATAATTGTTTGGCCAGGCATATTGTCAAAAATAAGTCAAAGCTTTTCTGCTTGAAATATCAAAATTTATTATTTCAACCTCCCTACATTGTTCATTCACCAAGACCCCATGAAGACTAGTTTGTAGGCTGGTAATAAAAAACTGATATAAAGTCAATATTTATCATCAGGGATAAAAGTTTTCATCTTTTGATTCCACCATCCTGATTCTCAAGTTCAAGAAATAATATTATATGGTGGACTACCAGTAATCATACCCAAATTCAAATTCTATGCCAAAAAGAGAAAGTAGGAGACAAAAGCAAACAAATGAAATCAGCAAACTTTCAGAAGCACTCTTAGAAATCGCAAATGATGTGACTCTAAGCAGACAAAAATTAGTTCCATGGATATATTTAGCTGAAAAAGAGCTAGCTATAGTCTTTTAGATGGTTTTCCTACCATGGGGAAATTATAAAGCAAATGGAGATGTAGGTTTCAGGATTTCAGCAAATAGTTACATGGTAATGTAATTATCTAAGATAGGGTCATTGGGAACTCAGATGAGAGATTAAAATTGGTCCATTTAATGTTTTCAGTTTTTTATGCATCTGAGAAATTCAAATGAAGGGGTTGAGTGGGCAGTTCTACAGTCTGTAGCTAAGAAAAATCTGACATTAAAATCGTTTTATTTTATTTTATTTTATTTTATTTTATTTTATTTTATTTTATTTTATTTTATGTAGATGAGGCAGAAAAACAAAATGCCGTATTTGAAACACAGACTCTCATAATCTTTTTTTTACCATATCTAACCTGTACCCTCTGGTCCTCACTTTTTGGCACTCCAGCTGGCTGGAATTTTCTACTCTTAAACAAACAAAACAAGTATGGGTCTTTGTTTCACTTTATTCAAATATTTGCTCACACTCTCCTTTCTTATCTGTTTGGTTTTGAAATGTGAGTTATCTCTGAATTGATATTTGATCAAAATTTAGCACCCAAACTTTTTATAAATGTCATTTACTCACCCTGGAATTTACTCCTTACACTATTTTTCCCCTTCCTACTTTTCCCCAATACCCTTATTAGGAGTGGGGAACAATAGGAATTCCAAATGTTTAGGAATTTTGTCAGGTAACTGTGTTTCTACTTTTCCAAGATGGTATTAAGTTTCACAAAAGTTCTGTTCACAGTAAGGAGCATCAGAAAAGTAGAAATATTTGGTTAAACAAAAATCTAGACAGAGAGCTGAGACAGTTTCATAAGTCTTCAAGTCAACCACTGTCCCAGAGAGGCAAAGAGAAATATTTGAAAATTTTCAAATTTCCTATAGAGAGAGAATGAAGGGTGGTGACATAGCTAGCAAATCTTCATGGATCTTGAGAACAACATGAGGAAGCTACAGAGGCTGATGATTGGAGGCCCTGGCAGGACCACATCGAGCTCAGGGAGCCTCACTGAAGATTTGCTCAATAGTAAAAACCAGAGAAGGTACGTGATATCTCACTAGCTTAGTATCAAATATAGCCAAAGGCAACTTAGGTACTCTAATTATGTAAGCCATTAAAAACTAGAGGAAAATAGAACAGAGAAGGAAATGTCTGGATTTTTATTAGTATATAAACTAGTGTCCCAGTGCACAAAATTCGTGAACAGGATGGGGTTGTCACTCAGCCCGGCTTGCAACCTCTCCAATCTGGGACCCCTCGAAGGATGTCCTACTGCCAGTTTACAGGGATCGGACCTAAACCGGCAGTCAGACATCCCTCTCACAATCCGGGACTGCTGGTTCCTAACCGTTCACCTGCCTGCCTGCCTGATTACCCCTAACCACTCTGCCTGACAGCCTGCTCTCCCCCAACTGCCCCTCCCACCAGCCTGATCTCCCCCAACTGCCCCCCATGCCAGTGTGCTCGCCCCCAACTACCTCCCCGGGCTGGCCTGCTTTCCCCCAACTGCCCCCCCTGCTGGCCTGATCACCCCAAACTGCCCCCCATGCTGTCCTGATCACCCCAACTGACCCCCACTGACAGCCTGCTCACCCCCAACTGGTCCCCCTGCTGGTCTGCTCACCCCCAACTGCCCCCCCCCGCCGGCTTGATCATCCCCAATGCCCCCCCCATGGGCCTGATCACCCACAACTGCTGTCCCATCCTGGCCTGATCACCCACAACTTCCCTCCCCTCTTGGCCTCTAACCACCTCTACCTCAGCCCCACCACCATGGCTTTGTCCAGAAGAACATCCAGAAGGTCTCCTGGAAGGTCTCCCAGTCTAATTAGCATATTACCCTTCTATTAGTATAGATAGAGGCCTGGTGCATGGATGGGGGCTGGCTAGATTGCCCTGAAGGGTGTCCTGGATCAGGGTGGGGGTTCCCTTGGGGCATGGGGTGGCCTGGGAGAGGGGCCTGTGGTGGTTTGTAGGCTGGCCATGCCCCTATGGGGTGAGAGACCCCTCTGGGGGGGCATGGTCAGCCTGGGTGAGGGCTGATGGCTGTTCGCAGGCTGGCCACGCCCCCCAGTGGGGACTCTTACTCGTTGGGGGTATAGCCAGCCTGGGTAAGGGTCTGAGGGCCATTTTCAGGATGGCCATGCCCCCCGGCAACCCAGGCTCCCAGCCCCTCCTTCAGCGGAGGCCAGGGCGGGCGGGAAGCTTAGCTTCCTCCATCGCCAGGGGCAACACAAGCCTCCTGCTTGCTCCACCTCCTTGGCCACTGCCATCTTTGTTGGGTTAATTTCATACTCACTCCTGATTGGCTGCTGGGTGTAGCGGAATGACGATCAATTTGCATGTTTCTCTTTTATTAGTGTAGTTGCTTATAAAAGCACCAAAGCTTTACCTAGCATTGACTTTTTTTTCCCCCCAAGTGAAAGGGAGACTCAATATAGTAATTAAGCTGAAATATCAAAATAGTGTTACATTTTTCTACACCTAAGTTATTAGGCTGATGAAAATAATTCATTCCCCCCTATTCATTCTAAACTGTGTCAAATCTCCACAAATTTGAAATTTAAAATGTTTTAAAATACTTACCAGTGCAGAGAGTGTTGTTAGAAATAAGAAACTACAGTAAGTTGTCATAGAGATATGTTAATTGGAATCTAAGAGTGATCTAGGAAAATCAAGGTGGCTTTAGTCATTAAACCTGATTTAGGATAATTTAGGAGTAAATGAAGGCTTTCAGTTATGAAGAACTCAACAATTCATATGACTTGATGAAAACTGAGGTTATTAAAAACCCTTCAATATGATGTGCTTGCAGTTTACCTCAGGGAATTAAGAATCTGATTTTTGTTTGTTTGTTTGTTTTAATTGATTTCAGACAGGAATGGAGAGGGAGGGAGAGAGAGATATAAACATCAATGATGAGAGAGAATCATGGATTGGCTGCCTCCTGCATGCCCCCTGCCCACCAGGGATCAAGCCCACAACCCAGGCATGTGCCCCTGACCAGAATCAAACCCGGTACCCTTCAGTCCCCAGGCCAATGCTCTATCCATTGAACCAAATCAGCCAGATCAGAAATCTGGACTTTTAATAGACTGGTCGAAGAAAATGCTAACAGAAAGATGTGTGTGTAATAGTAAGTATGTGCTCACATGTTTATGACATATTAATATCCCACAAGAAAATAGTTCTCAGTGATAAGAAGGTGGCTTCTGTTCAGCTGCTTTGCCTAAATATTGCTCTAGCCTAGACACAGAGGATAGGACAGAGGCCTGGTGAGAAAGCTGCCCCATGCAGGTGTGCTTTATCCAGTCCTGGGTTGCTGGACTATACCACCTGCATTACTGGGTCTGCATGGAGGAGCCCTGTTGGGGAAAGGGGAATGGAAGATTGATCTTCCTCAAGGTTTTGGGTAAAGGAGGACATTTCTAATACAGGTAAAAACTCTAATTTCCTTTTCTTTTTCAGATTTTTCCAGGGTAAATTTGCTAGCCACAGCACTTGAGGCTCTGAAGGGACATTGTGAGAATTTATTTTTGTTTTTATTATTTTAGTAATGTTAATATTATTATTACTAGAGGCCTGGTGCACGAAATTCATGTGCAGGTACGGTCCCTAGGCCTGGCCTGTGATCATGGCCATCTTCCCCAGCTGCTCGCAGCCAGCCCCGCCCCCCACCGCCACCCACCCCTGGTTTCCCATTTACCATCGGGTAATCAGAGCCTGCTGGCTGCGGGGAGGAACCGAGAGGTCACCCATTCTGCTGGTTTGCCAGCCCCCCGCCTGCTGCCACCTACCCCTGGTTCCCTACTCACCATTGGGCGATTGGAGCCTGACAGCCAGGGGAAGGGACCGAGAGGTCAGGCGTTCCCGCCCAATCGCCAGTCCTGCCCCTGCTGCAGGTCGCCCTCTGTGTGTGGGGCAACCGGCGGGGCAGGGTGGGGCAGGGGGCCTTGGCCTGGAACCACCCGCATCCCCCGCCACCCACCCCCAGTTCCCTGTTTGCTATTGGGCAATCAGAGCCTGCCAGCCAGGGAAAGGTACCAAGAGGTGGTCAGTGCACCTCATAGTGACTGGTCAAGTGGTCATGCTGGTCATTTCGCCGTTAGAGTCAATTTTCATATTACCCTTTTATTATACAGGATAGAGGCCCAGTGCACTGGTGGGGGCCAGTCAGCCCATCTGATGGGGGCCCTGAATCAAGGTGGGGGGTCCCCGCCTTGGTCGATCTGGTCTCTGGTCATTCTGGTCATTCCACCATTTCAGATGCTGGGCTTTTATTATATAGGATTATTTTATTATGTGATCATTATAATTTTATTACCTGTAGAAAGCCCATATTATTTGGAGTGAGCTTTGTGGTAAAATATTGGACCCCATTCCCTTATTATAATCCAAGTTGTCCAGTTCTGACTAAGATAGGGAGTCTTTCTAATGACATAAAGTGTGAGCGAGCTGAAACCTAAAGCCCCATTTCCAAATCAGCGTTAACAGCAAGGCAGCCCTCAGCTCATGTATATCTTACCTGTTCAACTTGTTCCAAACATGAGAAAGAACACTGCTTCATTTATTCACCTTCAAAACCCCCACACATGCTTTTCCTATTGTATATTCTGATAATAAATGATGTGTGTGTGTGTGTGTATCATTTCAAGCCACATCATGCTTGATAATTAAAATGAACTTTGATAACAGTGAGATGTTGTATCATATGTGAACTTTGGACAAATACAGTTAACTTCAGCTCAGGGCCTACAGATAGGAGAAAATGAAATTTTATCTGATACAGGGCACTCACAATAAATAATCAATAGCAGCTGCCCTGGACCCAAAAAAAAAAAAAAAAAAAAAGTTAGGGGGCCCTGCAGAGAAGCAAACAGACTGCACAGAGAAAAAAAAATGAACCTGCAAGTGAAGAGCAGGTGGGAAAAGAGACAACAGTAGATACAGCTGTGCATTTAAGACTCTCTCTGCTGTGACTTGGCCTTTATTCTGTTTTGCCTCATTAGCCTAAACAGCCTCACTTTTCCAACTCCTGCAGCTGCACCTGACTCCGGCTGCTCGTGCTACTCACTTACCTCAGGTTGGTTATCTGTGATGAACAGAAATGTAGATTTTCACATTTCTGACTTCATGATGAAAACCAGACAACAGCATCAGTTAATTCCCTCTTCTTCTTTCAGGTAACAGTCCAATTTTCTTCTTCCTTTGACACAAATGTGTTAGGAAATTACAGAGAGAATTTTCAAAAAAAGACCAAATAAAAATGGTAATTGCTGTGAGAAAGCTGAAGGTTTTCCTTTACACCCTCTCTCTTTGACTCTATTTTTTTTTTTTTTACTAGTTCTGTTCATGATATATGTCTTTCCTTTTCCCTTGGTAGAAATCCTTGGCAGTTTTCTCACTATATTTATAAACACTCCTATTGCATTTGGCATCATATCCATCATGTTCCATCGCTCCTGTCCTGTTTCTTGTTTTACTGCTATCTACTAGTTTTTAGTGGACACCGTGGGCCTCTCATGTGGGCAAAAGATTCTTGGCACACAGCTCACTCTAAAGGATAAGTGCCGCTTGCTACAGAAAGAGAATAAGAATAATAAAAACAAAGCAAAATTACTAGAATAAAAAATTTAAATAACCTTTTAGAAAGTGAAGATGTTTTTAAAGTTATCCAAAGTCATTACCTATGCCACTTTAATGGTTGTAATAATTTCCCCCTAAAATGTACTAAAAATCAAAGCCTATCCTGTTTCCTTGTAAAAAGAATTTTAGAGACAAAACAGGTAGGTTTAGGGAATAAAGAGGGTCCATGGGACAGGAATGCATATGTGGAGGTTAGAAACAGCTGCAAAGTGCCAAAATACTTATCTTACTTGTACAGAGGACAGAGAAATGCCACAGGATAAGGGAGGAGGAAGACATACATTCACAAGGCATCTGTAACCTTATGTTGGAGAAAATAATAATGCATATTTATTGACTATCCTATCTAATAAAAGAGTAATATGCAAATTGACCGTACCTCTGATACACCCACAAGCCATGCCCACCAGCCAATCAGGAGCGAATATGCAAATTAATCCAACCAAGATGGCTATGGCCACGGAGCGAGCAGGAGGCTTGGGTTTCCCCAGCGATGGAGGAAGCCAAGCTTTCTGCCCAGCCTGGCCTGCCCTAGCCTCCTCTCAAGGCTACAAAGTTTCAATTATAGAAGATAAATAAATCCCAGATACCAGGGCCTCCACTTGGGTCGCCAGGGGACGTGGCCGGCCTGCAAACCACAACAGGCCCCTCGCCCAGGCCACCCCATGCCCCAAGGGAACCCCCACTCTGATCTGGGACACCCTTCAGGGCAAACCAGACGGCCCCCACCCTTGCCCCAGGCTTCTATCCTATCTAATAAAAGAGTAATATGCAAATTGACCATCACGCTAACACACAAGATGGATGCCCCTATGTGGCCAAAGATCCTGCCCCCATGTGGACACAAGATGGCCACCACATGATGGCCATCTGGGGAGGGACCAGGTCTGCAAGGGAGGGAAGTTGGGGGCGATCAAGCCTGCAGGGGAGGGCAGTTAGGGGTGACCAGGCCAGCAGAGGAGGGAAATTGGGGGCGACCGGGCCTGTAGGGAAAGGCAGTTGGGGGGGGGGGGGACCCAGGCCTGCAGGGGAGAGCAGTTGGGGGGGACCAGGCCTACAGGGTAGGGCAGTTAAGGGTGACCAGGCCTGCAGGGGAGGGCAGTTAGGGGTGACCAGGCCTGCAGGGGAGGGCAGTTAGGGGCAATCGGGCTGGCAGGGGAGCAGTTAGACATCAATCAGCCTGGCAGAGGAGTGGTTAGGGAGTGATCAGGCTGGCAGGTAGAAGCAATTAGGGGCAATCAGGAAGGCAGGCAGTTGAGCAGTTGGGAGCCAGCAGTCCTGGATTGTGAGAGGGATGTCAGACTGCCCGTTTAGGCTCAATCCTACTGGGATCCGGCCTAAATGGGCAGTCGGACATCCCTCAAGGGGTCCCATATTGGAAAGGGTGCAGGCTTGGCTGAGGGACATCCCCCCATGCACGGATTTCGTGCACCGGGCCCCTAGTATGTAATAATTTAATGAATGTTACTGTATCATGGATAAAAATCAATTTGTTAATATAAAGGAAATGAAAATAATATGCAGAGTGATTCTATGATTTTGGAAAGAAGGTATGTATGTTGACTAATTTAATGTACTACATTGAAAGTAGGTTTTTTACATGTGTGTGTGGTTTTTTTTGTTTTGTTTTGTTTTTGTAAAGAAAACCTGTAACAATGCCACTTAGGAAATGTTTTCCGTAGTGACTTTCTACTCCCCACTCTGTACCACCTTCTCCTTTCCAATACTTTTAAGTCATTCTCCCAGCTACCCAAGATGGTCAATACCCTCATGCCCATAATATCTCATATGTAATCCTCTTTCAGCCTTTTCTCCGTAAAGCACCTCATATTGTAATCATTTTAGCTTCTTTCTTTCAAAATCACTTTCCTTTAAGTCTTTTTTACCTGGACCCAAACATAACTGTAGTTTTTTCTGTATATGGCTCAAATCAGTCAACATTTTACCCTGCCTGTAGCTCAATAGTTGCATTCACTTTTTTAAAACTGTAAAGTTATGTGGGGAGAAAGTTTGGATCAGAGACCAGTCCAAAAGCCTCAATACCACACTGCTTATTTGTTGAGCCTGCGCTTGAATATGATTGTTTTCCTAATTTTAAGACCCTCATTTCAGAGATTTAACCTTCTAAGAAAAATGCATTCATATCCTCATATCACATTCCTGACCTTAAGAAATGCATAGTGCCAAAACCGGTTTGGCTCAGTGGATAGAGCGTCGGCCTGCAGACTCAAGGGTCCCGGGTTCGATTCCGGTCAAGGGCATGTACCTTGGTTGCGGGCGCATCCCCAGTGGGGGGTGTGCAGGAGGCAGCTGGTCGATGTTTCTCTCTTATCGGTGTTTCTAACTCTGTCCCTCTCTCTTCCTCTCTGTGAAAAAATCAATAAAATATATTTTTTAAAAAAAGCATAGTGCATTTTAACAATTACTGTTAAACTTACATTGAGCACTGGTTTCCAAATACCACTATAAAAACATCTACAGATGTAGAACCTTTGCAAGTAAACTTTCTCCTTTCTTCATGACAAGGTACCTGTTAAAGTTAGGCTCCTACCTGTCCACAGAAATTGAGTTAGGGGCACACTCTTCCTTGATGATTACATTTCAAAGGATGGCTCCCATCCTTTGAAATGTAATCATTCTTGGGTTGAAAAATAGTCAAGAAGCTTTGCATCACAAAGTCAAGGGGGAGGTTTTACAATGACACCTTTGTAAAGTATAAGCATTAAGAAAAGGGTGTTCAGGGCCCCAGAAGCAGGAAGAAGCCTGTCTAATATTTAGTCAAGCTGAAGGGAACATTTTGTTGGAAGTATCACTTAATTCTTAATTTTACTCAAATGTCACTTCACCTATTTTGTGTTCCCTGGTCATTCTCTATTAAACAATTTCCCCATGCCCCCAGCATTCCACGTCTCCATTGCCCTGCTTCATTTTTCTCCCTGGAAATTATCTCCATCTGAAACATCATGTTTACTTTGTGTCAACTATTTATTGCCATAGAATGCAGAATAACCTGTAAAAACCCCAGTAGCACATAATAAAAGGAGGATAGAGAGCCATTATTTATTAGCTTCCCCAGTAATTGCTGGTTATAAAGTGATAAATAAGATAGATATTGCCTATGCCTTCAAAGAGCTCACCTGTTTACCTGTGTGTAGAATGTTTTCTGAAGCCCTGTATATCTTAAAAACATTTTTATTGTTTTCACACATAAAAGACAACTTGAATAATAATGCAATTGATGGATAACAATATTTCCCCTCTCTTGTCATTTGAAATGACCATTTAGATTCTGATACTTTTTGGATCATTAACTTGGATATTATTACTAAGTCTTTTCCCCCATCTCTATTTCAACCTCTCCTTTACCTCAGGAAATTTTCTTTATTTAAGCCTTTGATTTTTCCTTCTGTTCTAATTAATCATTTTGTTTTGTTGTTTTCACTTTAAATTGATACCCCTAAAATGTTTGAGCTACATTGGGTCCCTGTATTTTTATCATATGATCTCTCATTGTTTTCATCTTATGTCTCTCTTTCCTCTGCACTCTGGGGGAAGTTTGCTAACCATCCCTGACTTAATTTTATTTTTATTCATTTATTGACTTGAGAGAGAGAGAGACATAGATTGGCTGTTCTACTTATTTATGCATTCATTGGTTGCTTCTTGCATGTACCCTTACTTGGGATCAAACCTGCAACCTTGGTGTATCAGTAAGATGTTCTAACCAACTGAGCTATCCACCCAGGCTCTCACGGCTTTAATTTTCCAGAGAAGTAATTCTTCTTACTACTGTATTCATTTTTTTCCCCTTTATTCCATTACTACATTTCTGAAGTTTATTTTTTCTTTGCTCTATTTTGAAAATTATAAATGGTTTTCTTCATAGTGTAAACTATTCTTTCCCAACCACCCAAGGCATTATATAACTTCCTAATTGACATTTGCACTAGCAGGTTCTCTTCTCTTTCTTTGACTTTTATTTTTTAAATAAAATAAGTTCTATTAAAAATTCAAGTAGATATTCATAGCTGATGCTAGTAATAGTGGTAAAGAATTGTTTATTAGTTCATTAGGTTTTGGAAGAGGGAACTTAATGATTCACCTTTACTCCACCATTGTCAATAAGATTTCTTTAAACTCTAATTTATTCTCTAATCATTACACTTTTATGATTATAAATTAATTTTATTACTGTCAAGCTCTCAATGACTTTTCATTTCTCAGTAACTTAATTAACTCTAATCCCCCTCTAAATAAATCTATAATATGGCTACCCTTCAATTTACAAACTCTTTGCCTTCTAGAACTCTGCATATAATTATCACTCACCCATAGAGCCATTAACTTTTACCTGAAGATCATCCAAGAAGTTTATTTCTTGCTAGTTTACTCAAATTATTACCCAGACCAGAAAAGTACCCCCATACTATATCTCCATTCAACTTTTGAAATTCTCAAACATTCATCTCAAATATAGATTCTTTGAAAACGTTTTCTGATTCTTTCAGCTGGGTATCTTTGTGCTTGTGTCTTGTAAGACTTTCTGTCTTATGTCATACATTATGGTCTTATGTTAAACTAGAGGCCCAATGCACAAAATTCGTGCAAATATAGGCCTTCCTTCCCCTGACTGCCGGCACCAGCTTCCCTTTGGCACAAAGGGCCCGGGCTTCCATCCAGCTGCTGGCAGGCACCTGGGACCCAGGCTTCCCTCAAAGCCCCGGCTTCGTCCGGAAGGATGTCCGGTCTAATTAGCTTTTATTATTATAGATGTCATAGCCTTCCTACCATTGTAAGCTTTTCTTGTGGAGGATACGTTTTTGACTCCTTTTGATTCTCCCCATCTTCAAAAGGAAATTATAAAATCTACATTAATTGTGGAATGTAAATATATATATATATATCTGGTCTTCAAAGATTTTAGTGATTTCCCAAGGCCGAGGAAATAAAGATAAATCCTTAATGGAATAATCCATCCTCTTGCTTGTAGTCAGGGTTCAACCATTATTTACTTTCCTTGCCCCCTCCCCCCATTACTTAATCTCTGGCCAAATCATGAAACTTTGTGTTTCTAGAGTATCTTAAACTTTCCTGTTTCCATGTGTTTGCTCATCTGTTCTGTCCTAGAATATCTTTACAGTTCAAAAATGATCCTACTATTTAGTAATTAGATTAAATCCCCTTTCATCATTTATAGCTTTACATAAATTACCTCATCCTTTAATAATTACTTCTTATGGTCTTTCACTCACACTATACATCACATTCTAATTTGTATCATTATTAATTTAGACTCTGTTCTTTAATTTTCACTCTATTATAAGCATTACAAGTAATAGAACTGAGTTTATTCACATATAAAGTCCTCCAGAAGACAGTTCATTGTTTGCATATATAAAAGAGAAAATTATTTTGTATGTGGAAGAAATCTATAATAATAAAAGCATAATATGCTAATTAGACCAGACCTCCTTCCAGGCATCCTTCCAGATGACCTTTTGGATGAAGCAGGGGCTGTGAGGGAAGGCCAGGTTCCGGGTGCTTGCTGGTGGCTGGAGGGAAGCCTGGTCCCAGGTGCAAGAGGGAAGCAGGTGTTGGCAGCCAGGGAAAGGAAGGCCTACTCTTGCACAAATTTCGTGCATTGGGCCTCTAGTATATGAATAAATAGCAAAGCAATGTTTTTCTAATAAAACATTCTGAGAGTCTAAATTAATTGAAACACATGGTTTTAATTAATTGCCTATCATCTTAAATAGTCTGGTGGATATTTTTATTTCACAAACATGTTTCTATAGGCCCATTACTATATTTTTTGTACTGTTAGGGAGAGAAACATTTAAAATAATTTGTAGTATGTTGCACCAGTAACTATTCCTTTATAACTGCGAAGCTCTAGCAATGTGTGTAGAGAGCTCTAGTTCTTGTATTAGATATACCCAATAAATTATTTTATTTTCAGTGCAAGTTTCTAATGCAACCAATTTCCCATGACATTGACATGAAAATGGTAGTTAAGGACATGCCTTTTATTAATTATCCATGGGATAAATTTTGTTAGGTTAAAATATTGTTTCCACAAACATTAATACAAACATTAATTTGTATTACTATTAATTTAATAATACACTACCCTATTTTTAACCTTTTTATTTTTTAATACTAAAAAAAGTCAGACAGAAATTTTCCCTTTGTGATAAAAGAATTAAAGTCTAATCATAGCCAAATAAGTGTATCTTCAAAAGTGTCTCCTTATTCCAGTAATCATAAAAAAATGATAAAACCCTCTGAGAGGAAGGTGAAGAAAAATTATATATATAATTGCATATGTCCATCACCAAGACATTATGGTGTAATAATTACCAATGATTTAATGTGTATGCTTATGTATATTTGATTCCCCAAAATTTAATTTCTATAATTGTATACTTTATTCTCAAAGATTAGTTAGTTATACAAACAACTATTTGAAACACACTATTATTTTATACTTTTGTCATTGCTATTGATCTGCAAAGCAAACCCTTCCTAAATAATAGTCCCATTCATCTTTGCACTTTCAGAACATGAGTAATATGTGGTTTATAGTGTTGGAGACAGTTTTATGAACAGTTTTATAATATAAGTGAAAATCTTCACATGTGCTGTAGGTCATCCAGAAGAATTCTATCAAGAAAACTACATCATAAAGACACCAATAAATGATAAGTCAAAGAAAAAAAAGAATTGAGAGCAGACCAACTCTTTTTTTACAACAAATCTTTCTAGTTTTAAGTATTTATTCTCACAAATAGAGAAACCTCCAACTAGTAAATAAGGATGACCAAATTTAGAAACAGTAGTAACTGCAGTGAATTATTCTCCAAGTGCAGACATTAGAGATCACCTTTCAAAATTTATAAGGGGATTTTATATAAAGAGGAAATTCAGTTTTAGTAAATTTGCCAAGTCAACAAGCTCCCATTAAAATATACTTAATGTTATACAGAAAATAAAAATCCTTAAAAGTTAAATGATAAGGAAACACTTTTATGAATAAAATAAATGATTAAAATTTAGTGAGAATAAAGTAATAAATTGAAGAGGTTACAATCACTGCAAACAGAACCATTTACCCATGAGTCACACAGAGCATAGGACTCTAAGCTACCCATGCCCTACTAAAACAAGCAAATATATTAAAACAACAACAACACAACTTTGGGGGCTTGGAAAATAAATTATGTTCTTCTGAATAAAACAAACAAACAAACAAATAAATAAAAACAGTTTAACAACCAAAAGAATGTAAACTATAAAAGTTCTACAAGTAACATGATATAGTTACTTTAATATTTTAGCATATTAATATATTTAAAAAACAATTTTGAATTTGTTGTTCCTACTTTGAAAAAATTCAGAATATGCAAAATGGTGGTCAAAAAGTTAACCAACTGTTAAAATAATGTTACATGTAGTCAAATAATTTTAGAAACAAAATTATAAAAATAATTTTAGTATGTTCTAGCAGAAATATTCCTAATTTGTAATACAGATTTATTTGATACTAGAGGCCCAATGCACAGATTTGTACACCTGTGGGGTCCCTTGGCCTGGCCTGCACCCTCTTGCAATCTGGGACTCCTCCGGGGATGTTGAATAGCATATTTCAGTCTGATCCAGATAGGAGGGAGCCTGATCCTTGAGCATTGAATATCTGTCCCCTGGTGGTCAGTGCACATCATAATGACTGGTCAACCGGTCGTTCAGTCATTCGGTTGTTCAGTCACTTAGGCTTTTAAGTATATAGATTAGAGGCCCAGTGCACAAATTTGTGCATGGGTGTGGTCCGGC
Organism: Eptesicus fuscus; assembly: GCF_027574615.1. Lineage (NCBI taxonomy): Eukaryota > Metazoa > Chordata > Mammalia > Chiroptera > Vespertilionidae > Eptesicus > Eptesicus fuscus. The sequence continues at coordinate 84,364,858 of NC_072475.1, read as the reverse complement.
TGGCCCACCCCAATTGGGGCCAATAGGGCTGGCCAGGGGGAGGGACTGTGGGTGGTTGGCTGGCTGGCCCTGCCCCCAATCAAGGTGGGGAGGCAATCCCCACCCTCCCACCCCTTGGTTGAACTCCTGGTTGAGGGAACAATTTGCATATTAGCCTTTTATTATATAGAATGAGAATTCTGAAGGGATGCCTCCAGTTGTTAGTTTCTTTGGCCTACGAAATCTTAAAAAGAGCTTGACTGTTAGTATTTTCAATGTAGAAATATATTTGAACTTGTGTTTTTTCAATACAGTGCTATTTTTTTCTTTATCATATGTTATCTCCCACCAGTGAGCATCTAGCATACAACCAAGTAGCCATAATGACTCAGCTAGTGGACCTCAGCCATCTGCCACTCACCACCCCAGATTGGTACATGGGCTCATGAACGCAGTAGCTTTGAGTACAGACTGGAGGGTATCTAAGACCATAAGAGACTAGTCACCAGCTCTGATTTAAATAACACAACTACTATCTAATGTCAAACTTGTCAGCAACAGAGATTCATGGCAAAATTCCCATTCAGTTTCTCATAAAGATCAGGATACTATTTGCTGATGAGTTAATTATATCGGATCCTTCTTTTCATACTGGAGGGATTTATTCTGACTGAAATTAAGTATAAATTTGACTTCCCTTTCTCAGTTCTTCTGCCAGTGCCATACTCTGGAATCTTACAGAGTATTTGCTCTACTGCCAAGAAATCTTGCATAATCTAATTATAGAGCAAATAAACCACTTTTTAAAGGGGATATACTGTATTACATACAAGATCATGGAACCTACTTCTACCACATGACATGTCTTCAAGAAGCTGCCATTCTGTTAGAAAAATAGAGCCTTTTGAAGACATTGCTGTGGTGGCAGGTTGAAGATGATTTCTTGACAGGATCATTTGCCATTCTCAACTGATGGCAATGGTATGATGCTGTGTCCTCAATAAATAGAGCAAAATCTGGTAAGGGACTAACATAGATCTGCTTACCATCACTCCTTGTAATGCATTGTGGGATCTTTGCATTCTTGGCTGAGAAGATTTAAAGGTACTGTTTCCCACAGGGAAATCTCTTCCATGAGTGGACAGAGCAAGGATTAAACATGCTATGGCTGCCACCCTATTATCTAAACTCTTTGTGCTGAGGACAGGCAAGGAAAGAACATCACGCAGGCAGATTATCACTGTGATCATCAGGAGGAAGAACAGCTGCTGCTGCACAGCAGAGCAGACAGGCGTATGTTTGGCATCTGGCAGTGATGTGCGCATCAGGCCAGTTATATATCGCTCTTCTCAACTCCTTGTTCAGTTATGAAATATGGTGGCTTTAAACCAGTCATGGTTGGAGTATTTTACTACAGATATAAGCAAATGCTTTAACACAGGGCTTTTACTCTTTTTATTTTCCTGATAGGTAAAATGAATATTTACCAGTGCTTCATCCATCCAAGCAAATGTCTGGGCTGTCTCTTGGGACCCCTTTGGCCAATCTTAATTTTAAATCACTTAGTGCAGTATTCATAGCATGAGAATGGGCTAGTGATCAAACACCTCAGTGATAAGAATCTGGGTCACTCCACAGGTAAGCTGATTGGTTCAGCAGACTCTCTCCTGTCTGCTGATCTAGATAAGAGTCAGGGGAATTTGGATTTGGTATTAGAGGAGGAAGATAATGGTTATCCTGAAACCAACTATGGCAGTGAAGACTGTTGTTTTTCCCACTAATTTTATTTAAAATTTCTCCAGTAAAGAGACTAAAATTCCTGAATATGCCTTCTGAGATGTCTTGAACTTATTATATTACTAGAGGTCTGGTGCATGAAATTCATGCATGGGGTGGGGGGTCCCTCAGCTAATAGATCAAGGGGCAGAACAACCGGTCACTATGATGTGTGCTGACCACCAGGGGGCATGCATGGAACATGGCGGGCGTCGGCAGCAGGCAACAGAGCATGGAACTTGGCAGGTGTTCGCCATGGCGGGATGGTGGAGCAGGTGAGTGGGAGCACCAGACCAAGGTGGGGCGCCAGTCTCCGTCACTGGGGCAAGCCTCTGGTGGTTACTGAACATTCTTTGCTCCTGCATGCCACGGTCCCACCTGGCGCTTGCACCCCTTGCCAGCACTGGCCCTGCTCACACCCACTGCAAGCACCCGGTGCTTGCCCTGATCGCTCGGCACTGTCAGTGGGTGGGAGCAGCGGCTGCAGGCCCTGATTGCCCCTCAGGGCTTCTCTGCCTACCCCTGCTTCTGAGGGGTGATCAAGGCTGGCAGCCGCCTCTTGCACCCGCTGCCAGTGACAGCCCCACTTGCACCCACTGCTGGTGCCAGAGCTGCCGCTTGCACCCACTGCTGGCACCGGCCCCAATCGCTCCATGCCATCAGCAGGTGTGAGCAGGACTGGCGTCGTCTGCACATGGGAGCAGTGGCGGGAGCGGGGATGCTGGCAGACAGGGGACCAGGGGCCGCAGTGGGAGGGGCCGGGCGGGGGCGCGGAGGATGGGCCGAGACCCGCCCCTGTGCCCACTGCAGCCTCGCGACCCCAGTTCCTTTCAAGGTGCACGAATTCGTGCACTGGGCCCCTAGTATCTATATATGAGGAAACTATATTTAAGGGATCTATCGGCAAGAAACTCATATTGATCCCTCCTATAACAAAGAACTTGTCATATTTTCCCATTGCCTTTCCCCTTTTTATTTCAATGTACCAGCTCAATTCTTATCTTGCAGTCCTAAAAGGAGTCTGCTTGGTTTTTAATACTGTGAGACCACTGAAAGGGCACCAAGTTAAATGTCAAATAAATTTGAATTGAGTTCAAGCTCTGCCATGAACTAGCTTGTGGACTTACCCAAATCACATAATTATTGTAAAACAGTTTCTCCTTATAATGAAACTATATAAATATATACCAAGATATGATATGTTGTGTCATATTATATTTTTGTTATGTTATATATTTAAGTTACTAAAAATAATTAAAAAGTAAATACACTTATTTATTTAATGCTCTTTTAACAATTATGAACATTGGAAACAATATTTAAAACAGTAATAAGTAATATGAAAATCAAAATATGTATTCTGCTACCATAGAAAAATAATGTAAGAATGTCTACTCATTCCATATTCTAGAGGAATGCGTGATGTATTTGTTATAATGCACAATTCAATCCAGAATGTATAGTCTATAAATTTCAAGCTAAAAGCATGTGTAAACTATATTGCAACAAAGGATTTATTAGTAAAATGATCTTATTTTGTATGAGTTCTTGAGGGAGAAACTACACTTGCTACAATATCAGACTCTGATTATGATTGATAGAGCCCTCACTGAGCTAAGTAATAAGGTTATAGAAAGGAACCTGTTATGCTATCCACTAGAATCTAAAGTTCTTTCTTCACTTTCCATCTCATCCTCCCACTTCCATAATTCAATCAAGTCTACTTCTATGATCAATATTCAGCTTCCTTTGTTTGTTTTAATATATATTCATAATATATAAAATGAATACTGCTCATAATATATAAAATTAATTAAAATTTAATTGGAAAGCTTTCAAAATTGTACATTATTATTAATATAATTATTGATAACTGTTTATGATCCTGATTTTTACTAGATATTATATGTTACTATTACTGTGTTATTATTGGTTTTTAATTCATAGTTATAGGCTTTAACTAATCTGCAACTTCATTTCAGAAAATGAAGAAAATAGTGATATTCTATACCCTGACACTAAAATATATTTGATAAGATTATTCTGTTTTTAAAACATAGTTCAACATCTATATAATAAAAGCCTAAGTGACCATTATGGCAGAATGACCAGAACAACCGGTCACTATGATGCATATTGACACCACGGGGCAGATGCTCAACAAAGGAGCTGCCCCCTGGTGGTCAATGCACTCCCACAGGGGGAGCGCCACTCAGCCAGAAGCCAGGCTCACAGCTGGCGAGTGCAGTGGTGGTGGTAGGAGCCTCTCCCACCTCCACGGCAGTGCTAAGGAGCAGCGATCCAAGTGATAAAGAGCAGTGAGCAGGAGAATGGTAAGGAGCAAGGGGTCCAGGACTGTGAGAGGGTGCAGGTCGAGCTGAGGGACTCTCTTCCCTCCAGTGCATGAATTTTGTGCACCAGGCCTCTAGTCATTAATATAATGTCCTATAATATAATACTACTAGAGGCTTGGTGCACAAAATTCATGCACAGGTAGAGTCCCTAGGCCTGGCTGGCAATCAGGGACAATTGGGGCCTTCCAGCTGCTGGCTAGAACCTCCCTTCCCAGGCTGCCGACTGCCCGCGGGGGCCTTCATTCGTTCCACGCCACCCCCTGGTGGTCAGCACACATCATAGTGAGTGATTGAACTCCTGGTCTCCTGGTCAAACTCCTGAGGGGACACTTTGCATATTAACCTTTTATATATATAGATATAACACCAAGATCAAATAAATCATGTCGAATAAAGCTAGAAATTTAAAAAATATAACTAAATTGTGTGTGTTTACTATTTTCATTTTGACAATATGTTAAAGACTTAATTTTATAAATTAAAGAAACTTTCTTTCCAAATTAGTGTAATCCCTGAATTGCAGATATTTATAAAAATACAGTTTTATTTAATACTATCATTTTGATCCTGTATATTTTGGAAAGAGTCCTTACTTAGTAAAGTCCCTTTGGGGGATTGTTTTACTGCTTAGATAAGAACTATTTAAAATTAGTATTTCAATTATTTGACAGCAAATAGAAACTTCAAAAGTTCTTTTAGAGCTCTAAAACACTGATTATCTTAAGCAGTTTGAAATAATCTTTCATTTTATGTATACTGTTAATTTAGTTAACAAAATCATTCCTTGTAGAGATCATAGAGCTAACTGTCAGATTGCAACAGGTTGAAGTGCTGCAAATTATGAATTAGACCAATGCAAATTTTTCATTAAATTTATTGGGATGACATTGGTTAATAGGATCATATAGGTTTCAGGTGTGGATTTCTATGTTACAAGATCTGTATATTGTACTATGTGCCCACCACCCAAAATCAAACCATCTTCTCTCACCTCTCCTGGGTATATACTACAAAAACTTGAAAACATGTATTCTCAAAGATATATGCACCCCTATGTTCAGTGCAACATTATTCACCATGGTGGTTGCCAAGACATGGAGACAACCAATGTTCCCTTTAGTAGAGGACTAGAGTAAGAAGGTGTGGTACACATACACAGGAATACTACTCAGCCATAAAAATAGACCAATGCAACTTAAGCAGACCTTACTGTCATTCTTTACTAAACCCACATGGAAATGTTCAAACTCTTATCACATGGAGTTATTCTGAGAGTGGTATGGGGTAAATACAAGATTATTTCAAAATTACATATATGCAGTGTATTTCTTTAGTGTTTCCTTTAATATTTGTATAATAAAATAAGGGATTTATACATATAGTTGAGTAATATTACTATAGTTCTAAGTAAGGAAGAAAAAGAGAAAATAGTCATTTAGCAGAAAATTGACACAATAGAAAATCTAATGCTCTCACTTTGAAATACAAGGAAAGGCAAAACCCATATTTTTCAAGTGAAGCTATATAATTTTATGTTTATAATTATAAATCACATTTTCAACATAACACAGTGGGATAGTGGTATCATAGAAAAACATTAACATCCCTCTAGAAACAAGCCATGCTTATTGACTCATATTTGTTGACTGGCATACCCAATTTACATGATAATAAAATTAATGTTATCACTCTCCCCAAAAAGAATCTTGGATTGGTCTGATTTCAGCAGATTCATGCAACATGTCAGAAGAGTGAGACTTTCTTATCCTAGGGTTTCCCCAAGCAGCCCTATTAACTAATTTGTAGAACAGGTAAGACAATGAGGATACAGATCTAAAATATTTACTAAATACCCAATTAAGAGAGGCAGCAGGAGAAGTAACTTATTAGCAGAAGTAACAAGTCTCTAGGTGATCTTCAACTAGAGTGCTTAGCTATTTATAATTTTATATATATATATATATATATATATATATATATATATATATATATATATATATATATATTTGTATATATGTATATATGTGTGTATATATATATATTTGTATATATGTATATATGTGTGTGTGTGTATATATATATATATATATATATATATATATATATATATATATTTGTTTCCCCTTTTGACTCATCCAGGTTCCCGTTAAGTTCTAAAGTCTGGGTGAAATATGTGCCATCCAACATTGTTTTATTGTGCTGGTTATTTTAATGGCCAATTTATACCTAAATACTCACTTCCTTCTATTACCAAGGTACTTCCTTAGTAATAAAACCTAACTGCTTATTTCTTAAACTAGAGGTCTGGTGCATAAAAATTCATGCACTGGAGAGGGGGTCCCTAAGCCCGGCCTGCCCCCTCTCACAGTCCAGGAGCCCTCAGGGGCGGGAGGCGACCCAGTGATCAGGGGAAGGCGATGCCCCATCACAACTCTGCTGCTGCCACTGCCGGCAGTGCAAGCCTCAGCCGGCCCTGGTTACCTGAGCCTCAGGTGGCCCTGGACAGCTGGGAAGCTGCCATCTGAGGCTTGCCTGTTCCTTGGGTCAGCCCTGAGCATCTGGGGGGCTGAGGGGACTAGGGGACTCTGAGGCTTGCCATGTGCCTGCCGCCCCTGTGGGGTTGAGGGGACTAGGCACCGCAATCTTGTGGCTGTGGGTGCCACCATCTTTGAGAGGGTGTGATGGTCAATTAGCATATTCCCTCTTTATTATGTAGGATACATAGTATTTAGACCAGAAGACAATAATATATTTACCTAATTTTATTTCTCATTTTATACACCATCGGTTTTGGTATGATTATTGAATTTTGAGAGGTATCACTGGACTCTCATTTCATCTGAACCTGTACACTAATGTTCTGTGTTATTAACAGATGACTCTGTAATCTTTCTCACACAAAAGCGACTGCTGTTGTGATTAACCTAGACACTGGCACTGCTCCATAGGCTCTGACTTTCTTCATATGAAATTGCTGGTCTTTAAACTCTGGATGGTAAAAACTGAGTGAATTACCTCTGTACTTATCGTAGGTATGTGACAGTTGATTTCAGCTTCTTCCTTCCGGAGAAGAGATCTCTCATAAGTGATGCCATGTGACTTGTACATTTAAGTAGATATGTTATGGATTAACTGTGATTACATAATTTTTAAAAATCATAAATTTTCCTATTAAATGAAAAGAGATTTTTTATTTATTTAGATTCTCTTAAGTTGCATATAATACTAGTAGTGGTACCACTGATTAGTGTTACTATTTTCCTAAATAGTTTCAGAAGTCTAGGGCAATGAGATTTTAAGAAAGAAAACATAGGACTTTATTAAATCAAACTTTGGTAAAATTCTCTTGAATTGAACCCTTCAGTGATAATGGTTCAAAAGAAAGAAACCAACAACAAAGTTAACTTATAGGCAGCACTTTCTTTTTTATTCTATCTCATTAGAGGATAGTGCTGGAGACACAGAAGAGATGCTAGTGTCAGGAGCAGTATTCCGACTGCCTGAGGTGAGGTTCCACCACTTCATAGGAAGCAGTCAGTTAATACTTAGCTAGAGTCTTGTATCTCCAAACCAGGTGCCCCTGTAAGTCCAGCTATAAAAGAAAAGATCCAAGGAGATGAAAGCTGTTGCTTCAGATTATACAACTATTGGGAAAACCAGTTCTCATGTTATTTCCATTAATCATTTTCCTTCCCATCTCCAATGCTCTTAGCTATGATTTTGTCCTATAGTACCACAAATATATATCCTAGTTTAATAAAGAAAATTCAATAAACTCTATATTGCATGTCATATTTGATCCACAGAACAGCGATAGTGCCCCATGGTTTTAGAAATTATATTAAGGATTCTGATGCCTTTGAGCATGCACAGAGAGGTTGGATTATAAAAGAGAGGAGCAGAAAGTAGATTTGTATAAGGGAATTTTTGAGTTAAGAAGGTAGGTAATTATCATAGTTGGCCTGGAATTTTCTAAATCTTTTGTACTATCTACAAAAACTATTTTAACTTTGTTCATAGAGCATACCTAATTTAACTAGGAGTCAGAGATACTTCCAGGGAAAATGTGCACCTTCTCCAAATAATCTTTTGAACCAGAAGTCTCTCTCCTATGAAACTGCATACACATCTTCCAGCTCTCTTATTATTAATTTAGAACCCTAAAAGAGCCGCTCTTCTCGTCACCACTCTAACACTTCCATGTCACCACTGTCAAAACTCCCATACTTATGACTTGGTTTTAAGAGAAATTGAAGTGATAGCAATTTTACTCCATATTAGTATATCTAATTTTTATGCTATTTGTTGGTAGGTCATATCATTGTTATTTTTTGAGGTATTTACATATGTTAAAACACAAATTTTAAGCATAGAATTTTAAAATTTTTGTTGAACATACAACCAACAATATCCAAACCGCAATCAAGACATAAAATATTTTCCTTATCCCTGAAAATTTTTTTCTGCTTCCATTTTAGACAGATGCTGCAACCCCAGAAATAAACACTGTTCTGGTTTCTAGCACCATAAATGTGTTTATTTGTATAGTATTACGCACATCAGATAAAAATCAGTATTCTTAAATTTAGCAATTTTAATATTTATGAAATACTAGAGGCCCAGTGCATGAAATCGTGCACAGGAGGGGTAAGCCAATGAGGATACAGATCAGGGAAAGGGTCTAAACTGACAGTCGGACATCCGTCTCACAATTTGGGACCACTGGATCCTTACTGCTCACCTGCCTGCCTGCCTGATCGCCCCTAACTGCCCTCCTGCCGACCTGGTCTCCCCCAACTGCCACCCCCTGCTGGCCTGGTCGCTCCACGCAGCCTGATGTTCAGTTGTTTGGTCGTCCCTCACTAACCCCCTGCCAGCCTGGTCACCCCATGCAACCTGCTGTTCGGTCGTTACTGTTACTGTGACGGCATCCTGGACAATTTGCATATTCCTCTATTATTAGTATAGATGATCTTGATATCTTAGTTTTCAATTTCCTCATGAATAATAGTGATAAACCCAAATGTAGACAACATATTATCCTAGATGTGCTCCCAGATTCTTTGTAGCTTTAGTTTTTATGTTTAAGGTTATAATCTTAGCTTAAGATAATTTTTGTGTAGGGTATGATAGAGGTAAGAGTTAATTTTTCTTTATGTGATTACTAGAGGCCCAATGCATGAAAATTTGTGCAAGAGTAGGCCTTCCTTCCCCTGGCTGCTGGCACCGGCTTCTCTCTGGCACTGGAGACCTGGGCTTCCCTCTTCTGGCCTCTGGAAGGCACCTGGGACCCGGGCTGGTTTCCTTCCACCCTCAGCTTGGTCAGGAAGGATGAACGTAATGATGTCTGGAAGATGTCTGGTCTAATTAGCATATTACCCTTTTATTATTATAGATACAATTGTCTCAGTATCCTCATAGAAAAGGTTTTTATTTCCCATAAAATGCTTTGGGGAAATTGTGGAACTTCATCTGACTGAATATGTGGGTTTATTTCTAGACTCTATTCTTTTCCATTGATCTATAATCATTAGCCAGCATAATAAGGCAAGAAAAAGGAAATAAGACTCATGCAGATTAGAAATAAATAAATAAAACTGTCCCTATTTACAGATGTCCTGGCTGTATTCATAAAAAATAACAACTTAAGATTCAATGAAAAAAATCTAAGAACTAACAAGTGCGATTTTTGGGTTTTCAGAATAAAAAATCAAAACACAAATCAATCATACTTCTATATATTGGTAACAAATAAGTGGAAACTGAAATTAAAAATACAATATCATTAGCAATTGCTCTGAAGAAAATGAAATACTCAGGTATGAATATAAAATGTACATGTAAATGAAGCTTTTCTAGGAAGCTATAAGACAGGTCAAATTATAACAAGGCTGTAGAAGTAGAAATTTATGAAGAACTTCAAATATAATCTGTTTCCTCCAGTGGCTTCACAGCTGCTGGTTATCACACCTACACCATGGTTACAAGTCTGCTGCCTTTCATTTTTTTTTTTTTAATTCTTTATTGTTGAAAGTATTACATATGTCTCCTTTTCCCCCCATCAACCTCTCCCAGCCTGCCTCTGCCCCCCAAGGCTACCAAAAAGCTAAGGATATAGGTCAAGTGAAAGCACCACCATTCCTGCTATTCTTATTGAGGTTCAATTGCCATTTTCTGGAATAAATAAGTCTCAGATTACTGTACTACTTTGGATAACTTCCAAAGTTTTATATAAGTTAGATTTTCTACTTTTGCTGGCAACTTTTTGCCAATTCCTTGCCCCCATCCCCATCTCACTTCTATTATGAAGAAGTGGATTTACAAAGTCCTTGCTCACAATTCTGAAAACCCTGTATCTATTTTTTTTTTTTTTTTGCAGCTTCTATTGTGCCTCTAATTATTTTAAAATAAAAAGATAAGCCTGGGCCAGTTTTGGCTCAGTGGATAGAGCATTGGCCTGAAGACCAAAGGGTCCCAGGTTTGATTCCAGTCAAGGGCACATATATCAGTTACAGGCATCTCCCCAGCCTGGGCCCAGTCAGGGCATATGTGGGAGGTAACCAATCTATGTGTATCTTTCCCTCTCTCTTCCCCTCTCTCTGAAATTCAATGGAAAATTATCCTCTGGTGAGGATTAACAACAACAACAACAACAAAAAGGTACAAAAAATACCAGATGATTCAAAACACAAAATCATTTTGGAATCATGGGAGAACTGGTGAGATATAACACATAATACAAATATAAGTGAAGGTAGAAACTCAGTGATAAGTGGAAGATTGTTTTGCCTGAGAATATTTTCCAAACTATTGAAAATAAGCTCTAATTTAAAAGATTTAATAAAATCTATATTTATAAAAGGCTAATATGCTAAGTGTCCCTCTCACCATCCAACCAGTCACTATGACACGCACGACCATCAGGGGGCAGACGCTCAATGCAGGAGCTGCTGTGACACATACTTGCCATTTGCAGAGAAAACAGTAGTACAGATGGTGCTGACAAAGCAACACTCCACTTCCCCCAAGTGAGACACAGGCCCCTCCACCAACCCAGAGCAACAGCCCACCAAATTGCAGCCAATGCTGTGGGCTCTGGGTAATGACGTCACATAGCAATGCCCGGCTTCCCATCCCTAGTGATGACTAGCCTCTTTAGAGTTTTTTCAACCCAGGAACACGACTTGTTTTATAGCCAGGTGGAAACATTTTACACTATAATTTATAATATACGAACATATTCTCGACCAAAAGTTAATAAAGGAATATTTTCTATAAATTTGACTTGTGATCCTTTTTCATTTTTTTGCCCAAATGATTTTCCTTTGGCTTGTTTTGACACCATGTATGTTTTACCTGGGTGACTTGCTGTTAGCATTATAAATGAAAGTTAATTTTCTAAAGTAAAAATTTTCTAGATGTAATTTATTTGCAGGATATTTTTCCTTACATGATATTCTTCTACTATCCCCCCTTTTTTGGTTTAAATATTGGGAAGCTTTTGGAAATTTTATGCTGTAATCTTGATAGCTTTTAAATTTTACTTTTTTGCACTAAATGTGACTGCTTTAGGTTCATTATATGTTATGCAATTTTACCATGAGATGAACTACCAATAAAAATTTTAGTTAACACTTTAGTAACAGCTTCTTTGTCCAGTACAATTGATTTTTCTAGAGTATTTGCTTATTTTGATTGGCCAATTTAAATTTGTCTCCTGCCCCCATGGCTGCTCAGCTTCACATGCCCAGCTCAAATCGGGACCCAGGTAACAGAGACTTGGCCGACAGCAGATGCCCTCTCACTGCAACAAGACTTGATGGAGATGCCTTGCACCTATGATCCGGGGAACTGGGGTCTAGGATATCTAAATCCATCCTAGCACCAGGAATGCTCAGGGCCTACTCAAGAAGGCAAATAATCCTCTCCACTAATAATTACAGGGTAAAACAAGATGGTTGTTAGAGTATTCACAACCTATTTTAAATGTGCCCATAATTTATTTGATACTCTTGCTTTTAAATGAGAGAGCTTAATTTCTTTCCCATTGACAATGGGCTGGACTTAGTGACTTCTAACAAATAGAATAAAGTGTAAGTAATAGTGTATGACTTCAAAGTCTAGATAATAAAAGGTTCTTCTTTCCTCTCTCTTACCTAGATTGCTCACTCTGGAAAGAAGTTAAATTCTATGTGAAGATCTGCCCTGAGGAGAAGTTCATGTGGCGGAGAAGCTCATTCTCCAGCCAATAGCCAAGTGAGGGAGCTTCTCATAAGCAGATTTTCCAGCACCAGTCAAGCTCTGGGAACACTGTGGGACAACATATTTTGTTTTAAAAAATATACATCTTTATTGTTGAAAGTATTACAGATGTACTCTTTGTTTGTTTGTTTGTTTTTTTCCTACTGGACCCCTCCACTCCACACCTGCCCCTCCCAGGCCTTCACCCTCTATTGTCTGTGTGCATGGGTTATGCATAAATGCATATAAGTTCCCTGGTTAATCACTCTCCACCCTCCCACCCCCATCCCACCTTCACTCTTAGATTCTTCAGTCTGATCCATGCTTCTGTGTCTCTGGATTTTTTTTTTTAATTGTCTAAAGTTTTACATATGTCTCCTTATTCCCAGTTGACTCCCCTCAAGCCATTCCCCCGCAGGCAAGCCCCTACCGCCCCAGTGTCTGTGTCTATTGGTTACACTAATATGCATGCATACAAGACCTTTGGTTACTCTAACCACCCCCCCACCTCTCCTGCCATTTGTCTCTGGATCTACTTTGTTCATCAGTTTATTTTATTTATTAGATTCCACATATGAGTGAGATCATGTGATACTTATCTTTCTCTGACTGGCTTATTTCCCTTAACATAATACTCTCCAGGTCCATCCATGCTGTTGCAAATGGTAGAGTTCTTTCTTTTTTACAGCTTTAAAGTATTCCCTTGTATAAATGTACACAGCTTTTTGATCTATTCATCTGCTGATGGGCACTTGGGCTGTTTCCAAACCTTAGCTATTGTAAATTGTGCTGCTATGAACATAGGGGCTCATATATTATTTCTGATTGGTGTTTCTGGTTTCTTAGGATATATTCTGTGTCAAATGGGAATTCCATTTTACATTTTTTGAGGAAACTCCATACTGTTTGCCACAGTGGCTACACCAATCTGCATTTCTACTGGCAGTGTGCTAGGGTTCCCTTTTCTCCACATCCACACCAACACTTGTCATTTATTGATTTGTTGATAGTAGCCATTCTTTTTTTTTTTTTAATATATTTTATTGATTTTTTACAGAGAGGAAAGGAGAGGGACAGAGAGCCAGAAACATCGATGAGAGAGAAACATCGACCAGCTGCCTCCTGCACACCCCCTACCGGGGATGTGCCTGCAACCAATGTACATGCCCTTGACCGGAATCGAACCCGGGACCCTTCAGTCCGCAGACCGACGCTCTATCCACTGAGCCAAACCGGTTTTGGCATAGTAGTAGCCATTCTTATAAGTGTGAGGTGATAACTCATTGTCATCTTAATGTCCATCTATTGGATCATTAGTAACTTTGAGCATTTTTTTCAAATACCTTTTGGTCTTCTATATGTCCACTTTGGAGAAGTGTGTATTTAGGTCCTTTGCCCATTTTTTAATTGGATTGTGCCCATAATTTATTTGCTAAATTAATGGTGTGGCTAGTGTGGCTCAGGTGGTGTGGCTCAGGTGGTCTTCCTTTTGTTAAGTTGTATGAGTTCCTTATATATTTTGGAAATTTACCCCTTATTGGATGTATCATTGGTAAATAGGTTCTCCCATGCATTGGGATCTCTTTTCATTTTGTTGATGGTTTCTTTTTCTGTGCAAAAGCTTTTTATTTTGATGTGTCTCTGCCCACTAGGTTTCTAGTCCTACCTAATAATAGAGTAATATGCAAATTGACTGTACCTTTGCTATACCCGCAAGCCACGCCCACCAGCCATGCCCACCAGGAAACCATCCTGCTGGAGGCTTTTCCGGCCTTGGGCACCAGTGGGGAGCCTGCGACGGATGGCAGGCAACTGGCAGTCAGCTCCTGAGATCCACCGGATGCGACCGAGCCCAAGAGGCTTTCCACTGGAGGCTTTCCCAGCCTTGGACACCAGCTGGGAGCCTGTGATGGATCACAGGCAACTGGGGGTCCGCTCCTGTGAGGGCATCTGCTCCTGTGGTGGATTGCAAGGAGCTGGGGTCCCCTGCCCAATGGGCAGTGTCTGCAATCACGGGGAGCTGGCGGTCCCCTTCCTAGGTCTAAAGCTTTTGGCCAGAGGCTTTAGGCCTGGGCAGGGCACAGCTGGTGATTGGTGTGAACTATAGAGGAAACACCTTTTCTGACTGCATATTGGCTAAGCTTCCTGTATGCCACTGGTAATGTTCTCAGTAACTTGGGTAATAAGAATCCAAAAAGGTGATCTAGGGTTTTTCTACCACACTTCTGGAGAAAAAAAAATGAAGGTCTGCTGCTAGAGGGGCTAAGAAATGTCATATCCTGCCCTAGCCGGTTTGACTCAGTGGATAGAGCCTTGGCCTGCCCACAGCAGGGTCTAGGTTGATTCTGATCAAGGGCATGTACCTAGGTTGCAGGCTCCTCCCTGGCTGGGGCCCAGGTCAGGGCTCATGCAGGAGGCAACCAATCAAAGTGTTCCTCTCACTTTGATGTTTCTCTCTTTCTTTCCCTTTCTCTTCCACATTCTCTAAAAGTCAATAGAAACATATCCTTAGACGAGGATAAAAAAAAAAAAAAAAAAGAAAGAAATGCATATCCTATGAAAGACACATCTTGAAAATGCCTAAAGAAAGTTGTCATTTTTTCATGGTGAAGGGACTGGTGTCCATGTTGATGAAGACACCTTGGTGGCTGTGGTGACTGGCAGTGGCTGCAGCAGCAGGGTGATGGGGCTGGTGCCTTCCCCTGACCAGCCCAGTTGCCTCCCACAAAGGGAGGCCAGACTGCGGCTTAGGTACGCTTCCCGAAGAGATCAGGCCTAAGCTATCAGTAGGACATCCCCTGAGGGCTCCCAGTATGTGAGAGGGGGCATGTTGGGCTGAAGAACCCCACTCCCAGTGCTCGAATTTTGTGCACTGGGCCCCTAGTTTTTTTAATAAAAATAAGAAAAATTCACACACTTTCATTCTCACAGAATTCTTAGAGAATTCTCACAAATATTACTTTAAAAGAAATGAAGAATTAAATATAAAATATTTCTATGCCACGAAGAAATAAGACACCAAAAATTAAAATGCATTTAAGTTTGTATTAACAGATCTGTAGTGATTATTTTACTGAGATTAACAGAACCACAATATGGGAGAAGAAAAGACTATTCTTGCTATATGCTAAAAACTTAAAAAGCAACTTGAAAAAGCTGAGGAAAACTTTAAGTAATGACAAAGCAAGTTTGAAAAAAACCCCACAAATATTGCAAAAATAAATATATGTACTAATAGAAAAAATCCGAAGAGCAAATTAAAAGCAGACTAGACATAGCCAGAGGGATAGACAATTGGATTCAAATGTAGATCAGAAGTTTTTACAACACAGTATAGAGAAAAGAAAGAAAAATTGTATATTATGTGAGAGAGAGAGGCTAAGAGATTATAGTACATAGATTGAATTGAATATATGCAAAGTTGAATATCTATTATTGCATACAATATGTATTTAAGGTATCTAAAGGTTGAATGCATATTCCTGGGGAAATAAAATTAAAACTAATCTTCTGCAAACCCAGAAAACTTTTCTACAGAAGAAAAAAAAAATGTTTTGTTGTTGTTTTATTGAACAAGCATTAAAAAATTCGATGTACATAATAGACAATTTGCTGAAGATTACAAGACAGAAAGGAATCTTATGTTTTCATATAGCCAATCAGAAGCAGCCATTATATACATGCTCTCCAAATAAACCACAAACTATCCTCAAGTTCAGAGACAAACACACATGAAAGGAAGATAATGTAAAGACATTTAAAGAGAAAATGGTTGTCTACAAGCAAGGAGTCCTGGAACGGATCCTTCCCTCAGAGACCTCAGAAAAAAACAATCTTGCAGACACTTTGATTTCAAACTTCTAGCTTCCAAATCTTTGAAATAAATGTCTGTTCTTTGAGCCATCTAGTTAGTGGGATACTGTTATAAGAGCTCTAAAAAACTAATATAAAGGGTAAAATAAAGATATTTTCAGACAAATCTGTGAAATTTCCCACATGCAACATTTATTGAAAGAAAATCTAAATAATGGGTAAGGAAAGTGATCCAAGAAAAAAGATCTAAGATACAAAAAGGAATAAATTGCAAATAAGAATGCAGCTAAATGCATTCTAACATTAGCTTTCTGAACCAAAAGTAGCATATTATTGACTTAAAAGGCAATTAAATTAAAAAACATCCTATATAATAAAATCCTAATATGCAAATTGCCCCCTCTGGCCATTGTTCGACTGGGAGTTTGCACACTATGACGTGTGCTGACCACCAGGGGGTGATGCAGAACATGGTGGGTGTCTGTGACACAGCGCTGGTAGCGGGTGGCAATGGAGACGCTGCAGGACGCAATGGGCCTCGATGAGAGCAGGACCACAGCAGGATAGTGGAGCAGGTGAGCAGGCAATACCAGGCCAAGGCAGGTGCAAGCAGGGGCCAGATTGCCCTGCTGATCACCCCATAGACGGCCACCAGTGGCGGCAGCACGGGGCGTGGTCACCACCTGGCTCCCAGGTGCTAAGGGAGCCACGTGGGAGGCCCAGCCCCAATCGATTGCCCCAAAGGCAGGATGGTGGAGCAGGTGAGGAGGCGGGGCCAGGCCAAGGTGGCGTGCCAGGCAGGGCTTCGCTTCGCGGCTGTGAGGCTGGTGGTGCGAGCTGGGCCCCATCTCTGCAGGCCACCCTGAGGGACCCACCCATGCAGGAATTCATGCACCGGGCCTCTAGTATGATATAAAGTGGGCTAAATGTAGTTATTATTTAAAATTTCTTATATAGGTGAAGGAAAAATATAATGGTAAGCTTTAAACTTTAAAAAATCAAGCCCAGCTGCTGTGGCTCAGGTGGTTGGGCATTGTCCCATGCACCAAGAGGTCACTGGTTTGATTCCCAGTAGGGCACATGCCAGGGTTGTGGACTTGATCCTCAGTAGGGGGCATGCAGAAAGCAGCTGATGGATGTTTCTCTCTCATAGATATTTCTATATCTCTCTCCCTTTCCCTTCCTCTGCCTCAACATATTTTAAAAAATGATTACAAAAATAAAAAATCTAACATGTAAATTGTGTTTTCTAGATTAACCATGAAAATAATAATGAAACTAGCTGGTATATGTAATAGGAGTGCTGAGTACAACAAACTAGTTAAGGCAAAGGTGGGATGATAAAATTAATTAACAAATACTAAAAAACACAAGAAAAGAGAGAAAAAAACAGTGATAAAAGAACAAATAAAATGCACAATTAGTGGTGATAGCTATACATTCAAATATATCACTGTTTATAGTAAACTAGAGGCCCAGTGCACGAAATTCATGCGCTGGGGGAGGGGTGTCCCTCAGCCCAACCTGCACCCTCTCCAATCTGAGACCCCTCGAGGAATGTCCAACTGCCCATTTAGGTCCGATCCCAGTAGGATCGGGCCTAAACGGGCAGTCAGACATCCCTCTCAAAATCCAGGACTGCTGGCTCCCAACTGCTCGTCTGCCTGCCTTCCTGATTGCCCCTAACCACTTCTGCCTACCAGCCTGATCACCCCCTAACCACTCCCCTGCCAACCTGATTGATGCCTAACTGCTCCCCTGCCAGCCTGTTTGCCCCTAACTGCCCTCCCCTGCAGGCCTGGTCACCCCTAACTGCCCTCCCCTGCAGGTCTGGTCACCCCCCAACTGCTCTCCTCTGCAGGCCTGGGTCCCTCCCAACTTCCCTTCCCTACAGGCCCAGTTACCCCCAACTTCCCTCCTCTGCTGGCCTGGTCACCCATAACTGCCCTCCCCTGCAGGCTTGATAGTCCCCAACTGCCCTCCCTTGCAGGCCTGGTCCCCCCCAACTTCCCTCCCTTTCAGGCTTGATCGCTCACAACTGCCCTCCCTTGCAGGCCTGATCCCTCCCAACTGTCCTCCCCTGCTGGCCATCTTGTGGCAGCCATCTTGTGTCCACTTGGGAGCAGGATCTTTGACCAATGGGGTCAGCCATCTTGTGTGTTGGAGTGATGGTCAATCTGCCTATTACTCTTTTACTAGATAGGATAGAGGCCTAGTGCATGGATGGGGGCCAGCTGGTTTACCCTGAAGGGTGTCCCAGATCAGGGTGGGGGTTCCCTTGGGGCATGGGGCGGCCTGGGTGAGGGGCCTGTGGTGGTTTGCAGGCCTGCCACGCCCCCCAGCAACCCAAGCAGAGGCCCAGGTATCTGGGATTTATTTATTTCTTTATCTATTGAAACCTTGTAGCCTGGAGTGGAGCCAAGCCTTCTACTCACTCTGTGGCGGCAGCCATTTCTGTTGAAATTTATTTATCTTCTATAATTGAAACTTTGTAGCCTTAAGCAGAGGCCAAGGCAGGCCAGGGTGTGTGGAAAGCTTGGCTTCCTCCATTGCCTGGGGCAACCCTAGTCTCCTGCTCTCTCCAGCTCCGTGGCCACAGCCATTTTTGTTGGGATTTATTTATCTTCTAAAATTGAAACTTTGTAGCCTGGAGTGGAGGCCTGGGCCAGCCAGGGTGTGCGGAAAGCTTGGCTTCCTCCATTGCCGGGGAAATCCAAGCCTCCCTCCTGCTCTATTCGTGGCCGAAGTCATCTTGGTTGGGTTAATTTGCATACTCACTCCTGATTGGGTGGTGGGCGTGGCTTGTGGGTGTAGCGAAGGTATGGTCAATTTGCATATTACTCTTTTATTAGATAAGATATAAATGGATAAAATGATCTAAAGACAATGGTATTAACGTTTGCTTTTTTTAATAAAACCCAACTATGTATTTTACATAAGGCATAACTAAAACATACAGAAATGTTGAAAAGAAATTGGAAAGTATGCATTTTTTACTATGATGATTGCTGAAAACAAGTGTATATAGTTATGTTAATGTATGCCAGATTTTTCTATAAACCCAGGCATTCTCAAATAAGAAGAGAATTTTGGGATAGTGTTTTCAATTTCCCAAAAGGAAGTATTTAAAAGTGTAGGCAATTGATAATAAAAATCTCAAAATACATAAAGACAAATTTACATACAGCAGTTGTAATTATTGTTAACAAAGACTGTAATTGATGCAAATTATTTTCCCTGTGCATATTATGCAATTAAGCATTCTCTATAATTGCATTTTATAATTACTGCTTGGGGACTTTTTCAGTGCTCACTCTGAGACCTAAATCTCTTATTGATAATTAAATATATTAGTGTTGGACACCATTTTGGCCAGCCCCTTATTTTTATAATGAAGGAATTGAGAGCCAAAGACATAAGAAAAGTCTGTGTATAATTTAATGAGAGAGCCAGAGATAAGTCTTCACACTTTGCATCCAAAGGTCTTGGCACTATTTCACAATGTCTGCAGTTATAATCATTTCTGCAATTAAAAAATAAAAAAAGAGGCAACATAACCTTTCATTCTCTTAAAATTATAATTTCAATGTAATTATTTATATTTTTCTCCAAGGTCTAGATGAACTTTCATGCACTGGAAACTGGCTCTCATGAAATAGCCTACATTGCCTTCTCCATACAGGCCTGCATATGTGATTGTGTGCATGTGTGTGGTGTAGTGAATAGGATGGGAAAGACTAATAACATGATAACTGTACAGGAAATACAACCAAGAAATTGCATTTTGGCCAACAAATTATCCCTGCTAAAAACATATTTGTAATGGGAACCTTACTAATGGATCTGAGATTATATTAAAGGAGCTAAAATATTTAAAATCCATTTCTTTTCCTCCTCAGGAGGGAAGAAAATGCTTATTTTGAAAATGAAATTATAAGATAGAAATTTAATTAGAGAAATCTATAGTATGTACTTCATTTTTATGGAATACTACTCAGCCATAAGGATGAAATACTGCCATTTATGACAACATGGATGGACCTTGAGAATATTATGCTAAGAAAAATGTCAGTCAGAATGAGTTTAGTTTTGAAACCACTTAGAAATGAAGCCTGATGCTTTATATATATATATTACATCTTGTTTATTTAATCCTCTATCAAAGGACACTCGGTTGTTTCCATATCTTGGACACCATCAATAATGTTGCAATGAACATAGGGGTGCATATAATTTGTGAATAAATGTTTTCAAGGTTTTTAACTCAGAAGAGAAATTGCTGGGTCATATGTAACTCTATTTTTAATTGTTTGAGGAACTGCCATACTGTTTTCCATAGTGACTGTATGAGTCTACATACCCACCAGCAGTGAATAAGGGTTCCCTTTTCTCCACAACCTCTCCAGAATTTGCAATTACCTGTCTTGTTGATAATAGCCATTCTAACAGACATGAGGTGGTATCTCATAGTTTTGATTTGCATTTTCTTAATTGCTATGAAGTTAAACTCTTTTCATATATCTGAAAGCCATTTGTATGCTTTCTTGGGAGAGGTGTCTGTTGAGGCCCTCTGCCCATTAAAAAAAAAAATAATAATCCCTGGATCTGTTTTTATTTTATTCTAGAGAGAGAGAGAGAGAGAGGAAGGGAGAGGGGGAGCAATGTGAGGGAGAAACATGGATCGTCAGCCTCATTCAAGCAAGCACCCTGACCAGGGATGGAACCCATAACCCAGGCATGTGCCCTGATGGAGAATTGAGTCTTCAACCCTTCAGTGCATGGGACAATACTACAAATACTGAGCCACATCATCCAGGGCTCCTCTGCCCATTTTTTAATTATTTTGTGTGTGTTTGGTGTTGAGTTGTATGAGTTCTTTATATATTTTGTATATTAACCCCTTGTCTGAGCTGTTGTTTAAATAACATCTCCCAATTGGTTGGCTGTAGGAATCCCTTTCCACATCCCACGTGGTTCAGGGTTCCGGTTCAGGGTTCGAGTTCTGGAGAAGGGCCGCACACAAATGAAAGGAGACTTGAAGAAATTCAATTTGGCGAAATGGGGGGCCAGGCGGTAGTCCACCTCTAGTGGGAGAACTACTCACTGCTCTGGCTCTGCCATCCCTTTTATTGAGGCTTTGGGGAAAAACATCTTAGGCAAGATAAACAGAAATATACATGTAGCCCTTAGGCAGGAAATAACAGAAACTTAATGGGACAAACAAGGTGCTTCAGCTAACAATATCTCAACTAAAGGGTGAGTAGTTAGAGCAATTAAGGTTGTTGACCAGCCTTCTGGCTTCCTGTCAACATCTTTCTTTTAGTGAAACTGATTTGTTTCCGGCAGTTGGTTGCCTTTTTGTTTTGTTGCTGGTTTCTTTTGCTGTTCAGAAGCTTCTCAGAGACACAGACAGACAAACACTGTGGTGTTTACCAGAAGGAATGGGGATGGGGGAGTAGTAAAGGAAGTCAAATATATGGTGATGGGAGATTATTTGACTTTGGGTGGTGGACACACAATGCAATATACAGATCATGTTTCATAATAATGTACACTTGAAATCTATATGACCCTATCAACCAATATCACCCCAGTAAATTTAATAAAATATATATAAAAACTAAACTCATTCACTAATTTGTTAGACAAATGTAGAAACTTCTCAAACCCTGTGGGGTTCACTGACTTATCCACAAATCAATCTAATTACAAGTCGTGAAAAAAAAAAATCCCCTTCTGTTTTATGTCAACCAGCTTTGTTATGTACAAGGTCTAAACTTTATGTCATGGGGCAAACAAAATCTTGCTCATTGTAGTGGGCAAACAGCTAGCCTCTGAGGGGGTTGGTATGACATATATCAAATATATGTCAACATATATCCATTGTCACTCTCAGGTTCTTACTGCTCAGGCACTCCTTATCCTGAGACACCACAGGGAGCACAGGACTCCAACTTCATTTCAGGCAGAACTGTATCCTGAGATTCACATACCATAGGCCTAGGGACGCATGTTATGGAATAAATTCATTGATTTCTCTTGCCATTCCTGGACCAAGGACAAGTCCATACTCATGCAGTAAAATTCATCCCACCGAACCTATTGTACATGCTCTCCTTCTGCTAAAGACCCATCCCTAGCAGTCTTTTCTTCAAGTCCTCAAAGGAATTGCCCATAGTGGAGTGTTTGTGTGGGTGTTGGTGGGTAGTTTGTTAGAAGTGAGAGGTTGGGGATTAGGTAGCAAAGGGCAATAGAAGCTAGATACATCCTATTTTATCTATCCAGATGGAAAACTAACTCAGCATCAGTTACGTATTAGGCCAAAGATTTTCAGGCTCAGCTCATGCTGCTATCTTAGAACTTAGGACAGATTTCTACCATTCAGACTGTTGTCTTCCTGACATACATTTCCAGATTTTTGGTGATTTCAAAATTTTCTGTGAGAAGCCAAGCCGTGCATCAGAAAATACTTAGAGGCACTACCAAAATGGAGAACACTGGGGGCAAGAGGAAGATAGAGCATTTTCTATCCTCAAAACACACTGTGGTTTGGAATGAGGATGGAAGTTACTATCATTTATGTGATCACATCTCTATTAGAGCCTTATAGGAGAACCTTTATTAATGTTTATCTTCTGAAGTTAATGGCTCACTAAAAAACAAATCTCTATGCTATAAAACCTTGATCATGTATTCATGCCTCCCTTTCCAGCATCATTAATCTTAATATCCCTCTAGTTCAGCTTCACTGCTGTCTTATATATTGATGCCCATGTAGTGCTTTAAACATTGTTTTTATCATGTCACTCCCTTTTCAAAACTCTTCAAAGACTGTTTCTTTCGACAGCTTCCATTTTTTAAGGCCTTCTTTATTTTAACTCCCTCCTATTAATTCAACTGTATTTTATCATTTCTCCCACTTTATTAAAACCAGTGTTTACAGCAATTCAAACGGACTGTATTCACACTAGTTGGCAAATGATAGGCATTCAATACATGGTTGAAAATTAGAGGCATGCAAGTTCATTCTTGCTGCCAGAAATTTAGGTTACTTCTCACATTTGAGCTGGCATTGTTTCATTCCTTAGGTTAGCAACATCTTAGCTCTTTTTGTGCCTAATTTTAAATGTATTTCCTTTATGAAGCCTTTTTTAATATTCAAGTCTTAATGCATACCTTTTTATTTTAATATTTTAGTGAACATTGGATATAGTAAACAATTTTTTACTGGTCAGACTTCAGTTGTAGGAAAAAAACCCTCAAAACCTGACAGTTTCAAGCAGAGAAAGATAAATAGACTGAGTAATGGAAAATATGTGCTTACTAAATTGTTAGGAGGTAGGAAGAAAAGACTTTCACTGTTTGGAAATCCAGGCGTGATGTGTCAGAAAATAAAGCTAAACTAGAAGGCTAGGGAAGCTGCTAATTGTGGCATAATTAAAGGAACCACTGTACATGTTGACCACTAGAATACCTTAGGCATGAGGAATATCCTACCACAATTATTGGCTCTATATTTGGACTCTGTATGATTCAAACAAAATTCAAGTCAGCATCTTAACACACAGGGATGGATACAAATACCATGGCTAATGTTTCCAGAGAAAAACCCAAGGCTTCCATGATGCAGCTTGCAAAATTACATCATTTGACTTATTTTCAACTTCCAAAACATGCAGGAGTTCATCCAATTGACTGAGCTTTAAAAACATATGTGGGGAGCCCTGACCGGTTTGGCTCAGTGGATAGAGCATCAGCCTGCGGACTGAAGGGTCCCAGGTTCGGTTCCGGTCAAGGGCATATACCTTGGTTGCGGGCATATCTCCAGTGGGGGATATGCAGGAGGCAGCTGATCGATGTTTCTCTCTCATCGATGTTTCTAACTCTCTATCCCTCTCCCTTCCTCTCTGTAAAAAATCAATAAAATATATATTTTTAAAAAACAAACATATGTGGGGAAAAGATTTAAAAAATGGTGGCAGAGTAGGAGGATGCTGCATGGACATGCTCCCAGGAACAAGCTGGAATTACAACTGAAATACAGAAAGGCTTCCTGAATAATCAACAGAAAACTCACAGGAGAGAACCCTCATACCCAAGGATCAAAGGTTGACACTGCATAGAGACTGGTAGGAGGGGTGGAGGGGCAAAGGCATGAAAGGGATGGCCTGGAACCCACAGACAGCAATTGAAGTCCTGGAGACATATCTCAGCTGTGGAGGGGTGCCAATGAGAACTCTGGGATCTAACCCCGAAGCTGGGCTCCCCAGCAGAGAGCACCAAACCAAGGAGAGTACCCAGGTAGCATCTAGCTGTGAAAAGCAGTGGGGTGCTATCTGCTAGGGAGTGGCAGCTGAAAGTTCAGGCACCCTCTTAAAGGTCCAATGCACAAAAATTCCCTGTGGAGCCAGCTACCTTGTGCTCTGGCAGAAGGAGGGTGAAGTGGACTGGAGCTGTGAGAGTAGAACCCAGAACTGGAGTCTTGGGGGATAGAGCTCAGAAGGCAGACACCCAAATTTCCTGGGCTGAGTCATTCCCTCACACAGTAGAGGACATCGCTTCCACACAGACATTTTCCTTGCCTGGGGGAAAGATTGTGATACACCCTATTGGAAAATACCTTGCCTTGAGGCCACTTAAGAGATTAAAAGTAACAATTAGCCTCCAGGAAGAAGCAACTGCCCCACCCTGTTGTAAAAACTCTCACTACACCTGAGGACAATTGCCTGGGGGAAATTCAACTTGAAATCCTGTTAGTCTGTAGATGAAGACAGTCTCTGGAGGCTTTGAGTCTTTGCCTGATCCAATTAGTCAGAAACTTCCTTTAACACTGTCCTGCACTAGAGATTGAGAGGTATAGAGGATCTACCTAATACATAGTCACAACCCAGACAACCAAAATGAGGAAACAAAGAAACAACCCCCAAATGAAAGAACTAGTGAATTCCCCAGAAGAAGAGATAAATGAAGCAGAGATAAATTTATCTGAAATAGAGTTCAGAGTAATGATGTTAAAAATGCTCAAAAGTATGAAAAAAGATATAGTGACTATGAAAAAATAACAGTCTGAGATAAAGAATGACATAACACAAATAAAGAACACATTGGAAGGATTAGGGGAAGCTGAGGATCAAATCAGTGAATTAGAAGACAGAGTTGAAAATATCACTCAATTAAAGAACCAAAAAGAAAAAAACAATTAAAAAACAGGAGGACAGCTTAAGGGAGCTGTGGGACAATGTGAAATATAACAATATTAGAATAGTAGGTATGCCAGAAGAGGCAGAAAGAGAGAAAGGAATAGAGAAGGTGTTTGAAGAAATAATGGTAGAAAACTTCCCTAGCCTGGTAAAGGAAAAAGTCACACAAGTTCAGAAGGCACAGAAAAACCCAAACACTAAGAACCCAAACAGACCTATGCCCAGACACATCATAATTAAAATGCCAAAAATTAAAGACAAAGGGAATCTTAAAGGCAGCAAGAGAAAAGAAAACTGTTACCTACAAAGGAGTTCTCATAAGCCTGACACATAATTTATCATCAGAAACTCTACAGGCCAGAAGAAAATGACATGAAGTACTCAAAGTAATGGACAGCAAGGATCTGAGACCAAGATTACTATATCCAGTAAGGCTATCATTCA
The DNA here is from genome assembly GCF_027574615.1 of Eptesicus fuscus. NCBI lineage: Eukaryota > Metazoa > Chordata > Mammalia > Chiroptera > Vespertilionidae > Eptesicus > Eptesicus fuscus. Next base: position 84,339,051 of record NC_072475.1, on the reverse strand, counting down.
AAATAGATGGTAAAATAAAGAGCTTCCCAGACAAAAAAAGGCTAAAGGAGTTCATCACCACCAAGCCAGTATTACAAGAAATGCTAAAGAGATTGCTGTAAGGGATTACTGAGAAGAAGAAACAGAGAGAGAAACCTAACCATACAGAATTAAGATGGCTATAAATAAGTACCTCTCAATAATAACCCTAAATGTAAATGGATTAAATGCTCCAATCAAAAGGCGTAGGGTAGCTGAATGGATCCAAAAACATGACCCAACTATATGCTGTCTACAAGAGACCCACCTCAAAACAAAAGACACACACAGGATGAAAGTGAAGGGATGGAAAAAAAATTTTCTATGCAAATGGAAAAGAAAAAAAGCTGGAGTAGTAATATTCATATCTGACAAAATAGACTTTAAAAGCATCATACTAAGCAAAATAAGCCAGTCGGAGAAAGAGAAATATCATATGATGCCACTCATTTGTGGAATATAATGAACATAAACTGATGAACAAATATACAGCCGGGGGGGGGGGATATTCTAGAATATAATAGAAGTAATACTGTTATTTGCAGATTTTTAATATTTCCTACAACTTTTGTGATATCATACTGTGTTAGTACAATTTTGGCAATATTATTATACTTAAAATCCTATTATTTTTTAAACTAGAGGCCCAGTTTAAGAAATTTGTGCATGGGTGTGGTCCCTCGGCTTGGCTGGTGATCGAAGCATGAGCATCTGGCATGGAAGGGCAGGTCCCAGCTGACCTCTGGGTCCAGGGCAGCATCTGCACCCCATGTGCTCCCGCACGCCCTCCTCCGCCTGAGTCATTGGGCCCCTGCCTGGCTCCCCAGAGTCTGGGAGCCAGGCGGTGGCCCCACCCCCTGCTGCTGCCACTGGTCGCCATCTGTGGGGCAATTGGCGGGGTGATCAGACCCTGCTTGCACCAGCCTTGGCCTTTCACTGCCCACTCACCTGCTCCACCATCCTGCCACAGTCCTGCTGTTGTCAGGGCTCATTGCGGCCAGCAGTGCCTCCACTGCCACCCACTGCCAGTGCCATGTCGCTGATGCCCGCCATGTTCCACACTGCTCCCTAGTGGTCAGTGCATGTCATAGTGAGTGGTTGATCTCCAGGTCAAACTCCCGGTCAAGAGGACAATTTGCATATTAGGCTTTTATTATATAGGATTTTAATGTTTATTGCATGTAATCTATATATAAAACCCTAATATGCAAATAGACTGAACAGCAGAACAACTGAACAACCAAACAACCAGTTGCTATGATGTGCGCTGACCACTAGGGGGCACTCGGGGAACATGGCGGGTGTCGGCCATGGCGGGATGGTGGAGCAGGGGAGCAGGGATGCCAGACCAAGGTGGGGCACTGGTCACTGTCATCTGGGCAAGCCTCTGGTGGTTACTGAAAATTATTTGCTCCCACATGCTGTGGTCCCACCCAGTGCTGGCACCTGCTGCCAGCGCTGGTCCTGCTCGCACCTGAATCCAGCGCTTGGTGCCGGTCCTGATCATTCGGCGTTATCAGCAGGTGTGAGTGACAGCTGCTGGCCCAGATCGCCCCTGAAGGGTTCTTCACCTCCCCCTGCTCCTGAGGGGTGATCAGGGCAGCAGCCGCCACTCACACATGCTGAAGGCACCATTTCTCCATCTCCCCCCTGCTCCTGAGGGGTGATCTGGGCAGCAGCCACCACTTGCACCTGCTGACAGTGCTGGCCCCACTTGCACCCACTGATGGCACTGGCCCTACTCACACCTGCTGCTGGCGTGGGTCCCAATCTCTCCGTGCTGTCAGTGGGTGCGAGCGGAGCTGGTGCCATCAGCATATGGGAGCAGCAACAGTGGGAGCAGGGCTGCTGGCAGACAGGGAACCAGGGGGCTGTGGCAGGAGGGGCCAGGTGGGGGCCCGGAGGATGGGCCAAGACCCGCCCCTGTGCCCAACACAGCTTGACAGCCCACAGTTCCTTTCAAGGTGCACGATTTTGTGCACTTGGCCCCTGGCATTATTATATGTAAGATAATTTTTCCTGAATAATTGGTGTTTATTGCATGTAACATTATCATATTTAAAATCATTTTCCTGAGATTTTGTTTATTGCATGTAAGATTATTATATTTAAGATCATTTTTCTTGAAATATTAAGATCTATTGCATGTAACATTAAAAAATATATATGTAATGCTAATTGCAAAAAATTTTGAGGAATTTTTTAATCTTCAGCCTAACCAGTATTGCAAGAGGAGGGTTGAATATTGGGTATTAATTCACTACATTTTCCACAAGTGAATTTTACTTCATTACTTTGTTATTATTTGATTCATGCTAATTATATCTTCTCAAATGTATATTTACTTAATAAATGGATAATTGGAATGGTGTCATAGGAGAGCAATATGCTAAATTAAAAAATATTTGTTTCTAGTTATATGTTTATCTGTGGCCTGCCATTTTTGTTTGTTTAATCATGCAAGTAGTACCTTAACTTTTTTAGGTCACATTTAATTTTAGAAGATTTTACAAAGGATATTTTGAGTACCTTCCTAATTTACTAATCTATGATTCCATAATAGACTAGACTATAATCTATTCAAGTAGACAGACAATCTGCTTGATGGGAGAAAATTGTGTTTGACTATTAATCGTGTGCTGTGTGTTTTACCTTAAACCAGTGTTCGGCAAACTCATTAGTCAACAGAGCCTAATATCAACAGCACAACGATTGAAATTTCTTTTGAAAGTCGAAAACCAACTTCTGTGCATGGGCCACGAAGTTTCAATCACACTGTATGTGCGCGCCTGCATGTGGTATTTTGTGGAAGAGCCACACTCAAGTGATCAAAGAGCCGCATGTGGCTCGCTAGCCGCAGTTTGCCTTAAACTATACCAGAGGAGAAGTTTGAGAGTCACACAACATTGACATTTTTCTTTTTCTCTGAAGAGTGGTTGAATGGACATACTTTTATTCTTTTTTAAAAATATATTTTTATTGATTTCAGAGAGAAAAGGATAGGGAGAGAGAGATGGGAACATCAATGATAAGAGAATCAATGATTGGCTGCCTCCTGCACAACCCTCTCTTGGGATCAAGCCCACAACCGAGGCATGTGTCCTGACCAGGAATTGAACTGTGACCTCCTGGTTCATAGGTCAATGTTCAACAACTGAGCAACATTGGCTGGGTCATTCTTTTTAATGATAGGTAAAGACTTGAAGTGCCTTGTCTTACTGCTGTTTGAAAGACTTTTAACAAGTTCCATGGAGCACTCAATAAAAACTGTCTCCCTAAATCCAATTTTAAATGACTTAGAGAAGGTCAATATTGTTCTGACTTTTCCCCAATACAAAATAACACACTCTTGTTTTTTTTACAGTGTGCTCTCAGCCATTGATCCCCCACTTAGAATGATGGATTTTCCCTATCTTTTGTTATCACTGGCAGCCAGTTCTTAAACAGATGGTACTCCCATCCCTCCCTTTAGAAGGTCTCCCTAAATAACTACCTGTGGCTGAGTGTAACTAGATTTTCCTATATTATTGGTCAAGAAGATAGTTTAACTTGAGCTCTACAGCAACTCTAAGCACAAACTTGACAATACAAAGTACCACGTTTAAAATCTTAGTTTCTACTATGCAGTATTTCTGATTTCATCTGGAATGGTATAATTGGGAATTTTTTCTTATATCAAATTTTATTAACTTCACTCTAACAAAATAAGCATAATACAGAAAATTTAAAAGAATCATAGGGATAGAATGTCAGGGAGAATATTATTAAATATTTATTTATTTATTTATTTATTTATTAAATATATATTTTATTGATTTTTTACAGAGAGGAAGGAAGAGGAATAGAGAGTTAGAAACATCGATGAGAGAGAAACATCGATCAGCTTCCTCCTGCACACTCCCTACTGGGTATGTGCCCGCAACCAAGGTACATGCTCTTGACCGGAATCGAACCTGGGACTCTTGAGTCCGCAGGCCGATGCTCTATCGACTGAGCCAAACCAGTTAGGGCTATTATTAAATATTTAATGTTCAAACAAGAATATTAAATCAATAATCTCAATAAGAGTTTATAAGAGAATCTAATAATAATTCCATTGCAAGGTTTTAAAAGAAGGTATTAAAAATTTGTGAATTTCTTATGAAAATCAGTGTTCAGAAATGACTCATTAAAATACAATCATGGCAGACTAACATCTTATTTTTTGTAGTATCTCAAGATTGGTTTCCCAGATAATTGAATTCTGAAGACATTTAATACAGATTCCTAGTTAAATGGCTATTTGTCAGTTGAATTAAGTTTAGTGGCAAGGAACAGCGTATCAAAGTAAAAATGAGTTAAGAGGTAAGAGCATACAATTGTCTCTCATAAGAAGTCATAGTAAAGTTCTTTTATGTTTCTGCTTCCACATCTTTGGTTGTCATTTTCAGACATCACATATACTCAGCACCATATCCAACCAAAGATGCCTGCCATTCCTCTTAGCATCTCTTTTCTTAGAAAATAACCTTCCCAGAGATTGTTATTTTAATTTCATTTTTCTAGAATCATTGATCAAAAAATGGGTCAAATACTAACACCCTAGCTCAAAGAGTTCATGGAATGCTAAGTGCTTTGTATTTTTAGTTTCTAAAGTAAGAGTCAGAGATCTCCAGAAATAAAAATAAATAAACAAATAAAAGTGGAAATGGAATGACTGATGGAGAATTGCATCTGTTTCCTGTTGCTGGTATAACAAACCACCAACAATTTAGAGGTTTAAAACAATACATATGTGTTATTTAGAGTTCTGGAGTTCAGAAATTCGAAATGGATCTCACTGGGCTAAAATCAAGATGTCCACCTGGTTACACTACTTTCTGGAGGCTCTAGATGAGAATCTGCTTTCTGGCCTTTCCAGCTTCCAGAGACTGCCCACACCCCTTGGACTGTGAACCCCTTATATGGAAGTCAGCAATGGCCAATCAAGTCTTTATTATATTACATCACTCTGACACTGAATCTTCTTCCCTGTTCCACTTTAAGGACTTTTGTGATTACATGTGCCCACCAGATAATCTAGGATAATCTCCCCTTTTAAAATTAGTTAATTCTATTTATAAACTCAGTTCTCCATTGTCTAACATAACATATTCACAGGTTCTGAGGAATATGATGAAGACATATTTGGGAAGCTATTATTTTGCCTCACAGTAAACCACCAATATATAGTATTAGAGTTTTATCATATTATGAAGGTCATAACAGTGGTAAATTGATCTACATTTATTGAGCACCTACTATATGCCTCTTTATGAATGCTGGTTGTTTCACTATTTTTTATTCATTTATGTCATTATATTTACATATGTATGCACTTACTTTGCACTGGAGCTATCCATTGGGAGATACTTATGCAATCTTTATTTCTTCACTGATACAATCTGCAAAATTAATTTGAGCCTTTAATACCCCATAGATTCCCTAATAGTCTATTCCTCTTTGTAACTCCTTTTTATCCAGACTACAGTGGTGGATGCTTCTTGAGTCAAGCTCTGTCTAACCTGATACTGAAAAATTCCCTGATATCAAGATTTTGTGATTTTGTGTAGTTCTGCATGATTGAATATCCTGGTTCTTTCAATGAGTGAAAAATGGTAGATTTTTCTATAACTTTTGAACTCAGAGCCTTGCAGTGATCTTTCTGTTGAGTCTAACTTCTTTTAATGCATGGGATATCTATGTTTCTAAGTCATTTGTATTACAAGTTTTCTGTTGCTGAGATTTTGTATCTGGAAAATAATGATTTTCTGCCCATCAGGTTTATAACAAAAGTGGTAGGGACATAGATATTCACACACACACACACACACACACACACACACACACATTCAAACACAGCCTTGGGAGAGGGACAAGTACCTAACTATCCTTGTACCTCAAAAAGTAACCTAAAAAGCTCTTATAATATTTATAAGGTGAAATTGATATTAATGGATAATTAGAATTGTTCATTACATTATTGTTCCTATTATAAATTATGTTAAAATTAGTATTATGAGAATACATATTTATATGAATTAAGTCTACTATAACAATAGTTTAACATGAGATTATGATTACCAAAATTGTCCTGGAAAAAAGTATAATAAGAACTAAATTTGGAGTTTTCTATGTTCCTCTGGATAGCATCTCACAAAGTACTACTTCTAGGTAGTAATATGTCTTTGAAGTAAAACATTATTTTCCCATAATTTAAAAATATTACCACAGGTGAAAATATATACAAATTAATACTTTGGGTGAGTAATGTGAAAAAAGATCATCAAAATATCTTATATTTTCTGGCAAAAATTTTAACAAGAGGAGAAGTGATACAAATTAAATTTAGTCTCACTTTGAAGATATAAGTTTATACTGAAATCTTGAAGCCTTTTTCAGTAATGCCTAAGGATCTAACAATTTTAGTGTTGATTATTTTTTCTCTCAAATTAAATTTTTAAATTTAAAATAGTAAAATAGTCAAGGACAATATATTGCATTCCATGTTAAAATTATATTTGTTGAATCATTGTTTTGCTTTAATATAAAGATTATATTTTCCTGCCGAAACCGGTTTGGCTCAGTGGATAGAGCGTCGGCCTGCAGACTCAAGGGTCCCAGGTTCGATTCCCGTCAAGGGCATGTACCTTGGTTGCGGACACATCCCCAGTAGGGGGTGTGCAAGAGGCAGCTGATCAATGTTCCTCTCTCATCGATGTTTCTAACTCTCTATCCCTCTCTCTTCCTCTCTGTAAAAAATCAATAAAATATATTTAAAAAAAAAAAGATTATATTTTCCTAATATATATATATATGTATATATATGTGTATATGTATATGTGTATATATACACATATAATATATATATATAAATTTTAAGTATAATTTATTAAAATAAAACTGCATAGATTGAAATTTCAGGGACAAATTCGAACTGAATTTAGTGAGAATCTGTGTGTCTCATCAGGAATTTCTATGTTATGGTGTCCATGGTAGAATTATAGTGACTCCTAAGGATACTAAAGTTAGCAATGAACAATTCTGATAAGCACTTGTGAATTTCATCTAGGCAATGACATTCTCTACAAAGAGTTCATATAGAAATAGTATAAGAGTGAGCTACCTAGTTTATTTTTACATAGATGAAAGATCATTGCTTTTCTCTTGCAGCCTTAATTCCTTCATTCTTGTCACATGAGATAGTAAATTAAAAAAGCTTTTCTTGGGAACCCTAGTACACTGCTGGTGGGAATGCAGACTGGTGCAGCCATTATGGAAAACAGTATGGAGTTTCCTCAAAATATTAAATATGGAACTTCCATTTGACCCACTGAAACCCGAAACAACAATCAGTAAGAATATATGTACCCCTATGTTCTTAGCAACTCAGTTTACAATAGCTAAAATCGAGAGGGAAACAGCCCAAGTGCCCATCAGTAGATGAGTGGATAAAATAGCTGTGGTAAATTTACACCATGGAATACTATGCAGCAGTAAAAAAGAAGGATCTGTTACCCTTTGAGGGTGTATGGCGAGACCTAGAAAGTATCATGCTGAGTGAAGTAGGCCAGTCAGAGAAAGACAAATATCACATTATCTCTCTTATATGTGGAATCTAATGAACAAAATAAACTAATGACCAAAATGGATACAGAGACATAGAAACATAGAACAGACTGATGAATCTCAGAGAGAAAGCAGGGAAGAGATTAACCAAAGAATGTATAGACATATATGCGTAACCAATGGACACAGACAGTAGTGTGGTGAAGGCCTGGGACTGAGGGTGGGGGCATGTTAGAAGGGGTCAGTGTGGATAAAAAGGGAGCATCTGTAATAATTTTAACAATAAAGTTAAATTTAAGAAAAGCTTTTATTTCTTTTCACATAATTAAGAAACAGAAAATAACAGAATAAAAATAAACATGTTATAATGAAAAAAGTTTATTTAGAAAATATACATAATTTCAAAACAAGCTATTAAAATTTGACTTCAAATGAAACTTCAGAAAGGCAAAAAAAATCTTATGTGTTTACATAAAGATGTGAAAGAATTATAACTGAAACAATAAAAATGCTTTTCAATATGCAAGCCTTTTTTAAAAAAAATGAGAAAAATCACTGTAGCAAACACTATTTCTTCTGTTCTTGGTTTATATGCATAGTTATGGCAACTTATTTGAATCAGTCTTTCATTGAAACAGTGAGAAAAATGAGAAAATCTATATAACTCACCATTTTCCTTCTTTTGGGATAAATTACATAATTTCATCCTTTGTGTTCTTACAGAATTTTTAAAATTTTATTTAATTTAAATTTAATATAGTCTTCACATTCTTTTAACCTAAAAATATACATGATTATTGAGCCAGGTAGTTACAAAATAAACACAAAACATTGTATCACACCTTTCTGGATTTCTGGTGACCTGGGAATAATTCCCAGTTCAAAACATCTGTAAATATTGTTGGAATATTTCACATAAGATTTTAGTTCACACTGCATATATACATAGCCCATTGACAAACATTAGTGTGGGGAAGGCCTGAGGAGGGGCTGGAAGTGTGGTCGAGGGGTTAATGGGGAAAAAATGGGGACATTTGTAATACTTTGAACAATAAAGTTTAAAGAAAAGGATTGTCCAATGGAAGTATAATCTGAACAACATGTATCATTTCAAAATTACTTAGACTACCTTATATTGAACCCAATATATTAAAAATATTTCTACCTCAGGTAAAGGGGGGGAAATGGGAGACATCTATAATACTATCAACAATAATCCTATATAATAAAAGAGTAATATGCAAATTGACTATACCTCCGCTACACCAACAAAGCCACGCACACAAGCCATGCCCACAAGCCAATCAGGAGCAAATATGCAAATAAACCCAACCAAGATGGCTACAGCCACAGAGAGCAGGAGGGAGGCTTGGGTTTCCCCAGCAATGGAGGAAGCCAAGCTTTCCCCCTGCCCTTGCTGGCCTAGGCCTCCACTTAAGGCTACAAAGTTTCAATGATAGAAGGTAAATAAATCCAAACAGAAATGACGGCAGCCACAGAGCTGGAAAGAGCAGGAGGTTAGGGTTGCCCCTGGTGATGGAGGAAGCCAAGCTTCTGAAGCACTGGCCTGCCTTGGCCTCCGCTCCAGGCTACAAAGTTTCAATTAGAGAAGATACATAAATCCCAACAGAAATGGCTGCCACCATGGAGCAAGCAGGAGGCTTGGCTCCACTCCAGGTTACAAAGTTTCAATTGTAGAAGATAAATAAATCCCAGATACCAGGGCCTCCGCTTGGGTTGCCAGGGGGCATGGCCAGCCTGCAAACCACCACAGGCCCCTCGCCAGGCCGCCCCACACCCCAAAGGGAACCCCCACCCTGATCTGGGACACCCTTCAGGACAAACCAGCTGGCCTCCACCCATGCACTAGGCCTCTATCCTATCTAATAAAAGAGTAATATGCAGATTGGCCATCACTCCAACACACAAGATGGCTGCCCCCATGTGGACACAAGATGGCCACCCCATGTGGACACAAGATGGCAGTTGGGAGGGACCAGGCCAGCAGAGGAGGGCAGTTGGGGGCGATCAAGCCTGCAGGGGAGAGCAGTTAGGGGTGATCAAGCCTGCAGGGGAGGGCAGTTAGAGGTTACCAGTTGGGCAGAGAAGGAAAGTTGGGGGTGACCAGGCCTGCAGGGGAGAGCAGTTGGGGGGACCCAGGCCTGCAGGGGACAGCAGTTAGGGGCAAACAGGCTGGCAGGAGAGCAGTTAGGCATCAATCAGGCTGGTAGGGGAGTGGTTAGGGGGTGATGAGGCTGGCAGGCAGAAGTGGTTAGGGGCATTCAGGAAGGCAGAAAGACCAGCAGTTGGAAGCCAGCAGTCCTGGATTGTGAGAGGGATGTGAGACTGCCCGTTAGGATAGGATCGGGCCTAAACAGGCAGTCGGACATCCCTTGAGGGCTCCCAGATGGAGAGGGTGCAGGCTGGGCTGAGGAACATCCCCCCCCCCCCGTGCATGAATTTCGTGCACCGGGCCTCTAGTATATATATATTGCTAAAAAAAGGGTAATATGCTAATTAGATTGGATAGACCAGACATCTTCCAGACGTCCTTCTGTACAAAGCCGCAGTGGCAGAGGCTGAGGCAGAGGCATTTAGGGGTGATCAGGCAGGCAGGGGAGCAGTTAGGGGCAGTTAGGCAGGCAGGCAGAGGGGTTAGGAGCCAGCGGTCTTGGATTGTGAGAGAGATGTCCGACTGCCGGTTTAGTCCCAATCTCTGTGGGATATCCCCCGAGGGGTCTGGGATTGGAGAGGGTGCAGGCCGGGCTAGAATATATATATGATATTTCTACCATAAGAAGTAAAACATAAAATGCTTTTAAAGTACCAAGTCTTTGAAATACATTTTTATGCACAGGTTATCTAATTCAAATGCCAAAATTTCATTGATATATTTGATCTGTATTTAGATTTCATAAATTTACATTTGAAAAAGTTACTTTACATACCTAAGCTGTCCCAAACTTATTTTAAAGTTTACAATAACTGAATCAGAGCCAAAGAATCTTTTTGCTTTAAATTTATTTCCACACAAAATGATTTCATCTATTTTTACAATTTTTTTACTTTAAAACAAAAGTATATTAGTTTCAAAAAATATTGCTTACATAGTTAAACCAACTCACTAACTTTTGTATCAGCTCATAGCATTATCAAATTCAAATAGATTTGTAATAAATTAAAATCAACTCTAAGTTTATCAATATCAGTAAATCATTCTAAATTTTCCTGAAAAGTAGTTTTGCAGCCAATTTACATAATATTGTGAATTATAATGAATATATACTGTATATTTTAGAAAAATATCTTTCATTATTATAGAATTGTATTGTAAAAAAATTTAATTTCTTCAAGTGTTTTGGTATCTACCTATAGTGGGTTACAAACAAGACTGTTTCCTACCCTGGAAGCTTCACATTACTTCATTTATATACACTGTGATATTGGTGTGAAAGCATAAATCAATCATATTTGGTCCTAAATAATTGAATATTGCCAAACTTTCCTCTAACAAAAGCTTTAATTGGAAATTGCAGTAGAATAAATCTGAAACTCTTTGCCATTCAAACAACAATTATTCACAATAAATACAAGATCATTAAATTAATTGTCTATTTCTTTAAAAATTTTCACAAACTACTGTGGATACATACATTTGCATGCATATACTAAAGATTTTAACAACTGAACAATATCTATGACACTTTTCATTAGGTTTGCTTTAGAAAATTGAGCAAAATTTTTCAATGTGTTTCTAAGAGTGGAATAAAGCAAACAGAAAAACTCATTTACTTGTTTAAAAATTCCAATAAATCTAGAATTTTGTCTGACATAGCCGGGACACAACCCATGATGATAGAAAATAATATTTCAGATTATTTTGACATATGTTAAAGATTCAAATATGTCTATGATCAAGTTCAATAATTTAGGCTATTTGGCAGCATTTTCATATAATACTAGAAATAAAACATAAAGTATTATTAAGAACTATTATCTCATGTCTCACTAATGGTTAAAAATGCTTACATTTTCTTCAAAGAATTAACTAATGAATTGTTGATATTATTAAAAATCTTGTATTCTGCAATTGTTTCATAGCTCTATTGAGATCATTCAGTTTTGTAAAATGCCTCTTTTGGCCTTTTCATCATAGTTTTATGAAAAGTTTACAATAACTAAAGTAATAATTTCTTAAATCATTTCTCCATCTAAAAGTAATTTTAAAAATTTTATTAAATATTCATGCAGTTTTATAGCTGATCAAACTTACAAGACACCATTCTGTTAAACTCATTTTAAAACTGTCTACAAGTCATTTAGTTCTAATTATAATCAAATAATTTTATCTATTCTTTTGTGAATGGTGAGAAAAAAAACCTCTCATTTAATTCATTATGTATTTGCTGAAAATGCTCCTTAACATTGTATATTTTATTTCAATTGATTTTTAACCCAGCTAATAAAATACCTTTTTATTATTTTGCCTACCACCACAAATTAATGCAATTTTCATTAATCATGAAATTTGCAAGTACTTTCTTCTAGTATCTTTTTGCTTTAATGCTCTAGTTGTAGTACTAGCTTCTGTATCCCTACTTAATTCTGTATCAGAAGTAAAACTTGTTTGAAATTTATAATTCTGACCATATTTTCTTACATGAGAAAAATTACTCCATTGTAATTAAGTATAATAAATTCTTGTAAATAATAAGTACTTATAATTATAATAAAGCTTTTGCACAGCAAAAGAAACCATCAACAAAACAATAAGAAAGACCACTACATGGGAGAACATATTTGCCAATGTTATCACCAATAAGGGTTTAATCTCCAACATTTATAAGGAACTCATACAACTTAACAAAAGGAAGATAAACAATCCAATCAAAAAATGGGCAATGGACCTAAATAGATACTTTTCGAAAGAAGGCAGAAGGAAGGCCAAGAAACATATGAAAACATTCTCAAAGTCACTAATTATCCTAGAGATGCAAATCAAAACAACAATGCGGTACCATCTCACACCTGTCAGAATGGCTATCATCAACAAATCAATAAACGACAAGTGTTGGTGAGGATGCGGAGAAAAAGGAACCCTCAGTGCACTGCTGGTGGGAATGCAGACTGGTGCAGCCACTTTGGAGAACAGTATGGAGTTTCCTCAAAAAACTAAAAATGGAACTCCCATTTGACCCAATGATACCACTTCTAGGAATATATCCCAAGAAGCTAGAAACATCTATCAGAAAGGATATATGCACCCCTATGTTCATAGCAGCACAATTTATCATAGCTAAGATTTGGAAACTGCCTAAGTGCCCATCAGCAGATGAGTGGATTAAAAAACTGTGGTACATATACACAGTGGAATACTATGCTGCACTAAAAAAGAAGGAATTCCTACCATTTGCAACAACATGGATGGAACTGGAGAGCATTATGCTAAATGAAATAAGCCAGTCAGAGAGAGATAAATATCACATGATTTCACTCATCTATGGGAAATAATGAACAACATAAACTGATGAACAATAGCAGATCCAGAGACAGGAAAGCATCGATCAGACTGTCAAACCTCAGAGGGAAGGTAGGGGAGGGTGGAGGTAAGGGGGAGAGATCAACCAAAGGACTTGTATGCATGCATATAAGCCTAACCAGTGGACACAGACACCAGAGGGGTGAGGGCATGAGTTGTGGGGGGGGGGGGGGTTGGGAAGGTAATGGGGAGATGAGGACAAATATGTAATACCTCAATCAATAAATTAAAATTAAAAAAAATTAAAAAATAAAATTGTGTAATAAAAATTCTAAAACAAGGACAGAAAAAAATAAAGTGTAACAATTTACTAAGTATAAAATCTACATAAAATATTCAAATAAAAATATTACAATATTAAATTTGTATACTAAAAATAATCATTCACATTGAAGTAATACAGTGACAATTACTAGAACAGTGATGTGTTTATATGTAATATTAAAAACTACACAGGCACCAGATACAACACTATAATACAAACATATTATCATACAATGCAATGGTTACGGTGATGTGCTAAAAGGAGTTTTAGGGATAAAATAGGCAGGTTTAGGGAGTTTTAGAAATAAAGAGGGTCCATGGGGAGGAAGGCTTGGAGCCCATAGGTGGGGGCTTGGAGCTGCCAGGAGGCTCACATTCACAGAGAACAAAAGGTGCCACAGGATAAGGGAGAGGAAGACAGCCATTCACAGGAGATAGGAAAAGAGCCACAGGGTATGGGGAGAAAGAGGAAACAAACTTTCACAGAGGACAGAGAAATGCCGACAAATGGCAGAAAGAGGAAAACAGAGTTTCACAAGAGACAGAGAATTCTACCACTGAAGGGGGAGAAAGAGAGAGGGGCACCACGTGGGTTTTGAGCTTTGAAGCTAATACTCTACCAAGTGGAAGACAGCATTAAGAAACAAAGAACTGCAGCGTTTATAAACCTTAGGAAAAAGGAGCTTAGTGGGTACCCTTTGGTACCCCCTTCCTATGTGGGAGTCTGTACTTGTTTCCAATAAATTTCCATCTTTTCATATACCACCTTTTGCTCCTGGCTTTATTCTTCGAACCCACCTGGACAAGAACCCAGAAAAACCACTGTGCTCATTATCACACAATGCAATGATTAAGGTGATGTGCAGTCATACCAAAACTATAAAGTTGTTTTTATTGCAAAAACTATGTAATACAACTTAAGCATCAAATTAAACTAAATAAATTAACATAAGCTAACACTGAAAATTCCTTTCTTTGAGCACTAGCTACATTTCAAGTGTTCCAGATAACACATTTATATAGTAGTGCATGTATACAAGTAGGTTACATTATTTTATGAATTAAATAAAATTTAAAGAATTAACAATTTACATTGCTCTACTTACTAAGTCACTCTTTTAATTCATATTTTATTTTGTTTCATATTCAAAGATTATTATTTTAAGACTAGGGGCCCGGTGCACGAAATTCATGCACTGGTGGGGGGGTCCCTTAGCCCAGCCTGCCTCCTCTCACAGACTGGGAGCCCTCAGGGGATGTCCTACTGATGGCTTAGGGCTGTTCCCTATAGGTTGCAGGCCTAAGCTGCAGTCTGGCCTCCCTCTGCGTTAGGTGACTGGGCTGATCAGGGGAAGGCACCAGCCCTATCACCCTGCTGCTGCAGCCACTGCCAGCCACCACAGCCGCCAAGGTGTTTTCATCAACATGGACTCCAGTCCCTTCACCATGAAAAAAATGACAACTTTCTTTTGGCATTTTCAAGATGTGTCTTTCATAGGATATGACATTTCTTTCTTTCTTATTTTTTTATCCTCACCTGAGGATATGTTTCCATTGATTTTTAGAGAATGTGGAAGAGAGACAGAGGGAGAGACAGAGAGAAACATCAAAGTGAGAGGAACACTTTAATTGGTTGCCGCCTGCATGAGCCCTGACCTGGGCCCTGGCCAGGGAGGAGCCTGTAACCTAGGTACATGCCCTTGATCAGAATCAAACCCGGACCTTGTGGTTAGCAGGCTGAGGCTCTATCCACTGAGCAAAACCGGCTAGGGCAGGATATGACATTTCTTAGCCCCTCCAGCAGCGGACCTTCGTTTTTTTTCTCCAGAAGTGTGGTGGAAAAACCCTAGATCACCTTCTTGGATTCTTATTACCCAAGTTACCAAGAACACTGCAAGTGGTGGCGTGCAGGGAGCTTAGCCAATGAGCGATCAGAAAAGGTGTTTACGCTCGAACTGGTTTGGCTCAGTGGATAGAGCATTGGCCTACAGACTGAAGTGTCCCAGGTTTGATTCCTGTTAAGGGCATGTATCTTCGTTGGGGGCACATCCCCAATGGGGAGTGTGCAGGAGGCAGCTGATGGATGTTTCTCTCTCATCGATGTTTCTGACAGTCTATCCCTCTCCCCTCTTCTCTGTAAAAAATCAATAAAATATATATTTTTTAAAAAAAGAAAATAAAAGGATCCATGCGCACAAGATCCCCTGAATTTTGTCCACTGAGCTAGGGGTGTTTCCCCGGCCGCCAGGGGCACGCCCCCAAGCCCGGCAGCCCGGCATTCGCTATGTCTGTCGGCTGGGGGGCCTGGACCCGGTGCACAAAGCAAGCAGCGGCCACCGGGGGCACGCCCCCAAGCCTGGCGGCCCCGCGTTCACTGTGTCCGCTGGGCTGGGGGGTGTGGACCTAGGCCACTTAGCGCAGGCGCATGCACAAGTGGCCATGGGGCGAGAAGTTCCACCATGTTTCCATGGTGACGTGGTGGATGTTCCCGCCCTGTGGCTGCTTGCGCTTGGTGCCCCCAGCCGCTTGTCCCAGAACCCAGCCTGCTTGGCACCCTCAGCCGCTCGTCCTGGGACCCAGGCTGCTTGGTGCCTGCACCCGTAGGCCACTCCTGGCTGGGTGCATTCTGGGACCCTGGCCATTTAGGGCCTACACGCGGGCCTTCAGGCTAGGAGCGGCCTGGGTCCCAAGGATGTTCCTGAGACCCAGGCCATTCGGCACCCACATATGCAAATTAACTCGCCATATTTGTCAGGTTAATTTGCATACTCACTCCTGATTGTCTGGTGGGCGTCGCGGAGGTATGGTCAATTTGCATATTTCTCTTTTATTAGTGTAGATGTTTGATATGGGGGATATCTTTGCTTTGCTTAGTCTTCTTCAAGATCTAAAGTATACATTGTTGCCCTGACCAGTCTGGCTCAGTGGATAGAGTGTCGGCCTGCGGACTGAAGGGTCACAGGTTCAATTCTGGTCAAGGGCATGTACCTTGGTTACAGGCATATCACCAGTAGGGGGTGTGCAGGAGGCAGCTGATCCATGTTTCTCTCTCATCAATGTTTCTAACTCTCTATCCCTCTCCCTTCCTCTCTGTAAAAATATCAATAAAATATATTTAAAAATAAATAAAGTACACATTGTTATTGAGTTCTAAAAAATTCATTGACCAGAAACATTAAAATTTAGAAAAACTTTATGAAGACCTGCTCACATTAAAATTGGTTTATCATTTTGTAAAATTCAGTCACATTTGAAGTTAAATGTGTGAATAATGTAAGGTGGTGAGTATCTCATAACTGGTGAATAGGTCTATAATGGTGTGAAAGAGACTTAAATCTAGACACAGTATGAAATCATTGTGAACTCTTAAATAAAAAATTGTCGAGGATGACACTGGATAAATAAGCAACTCAGATACAACAGGAAACAAGAACATGTGAGACAGGAATATTGACTATGCTGTTCAGTTGTGTGAATGAAAATTACGTAAGGCTTCATAATCCCAATGAAAAGGAGAAGTAGTAAAACTAAAATAACATACATAAGAGCAATTGTGTTGTAAAATATGTTAATTTTAGTGAGCTTCAATACAATATTGGTTTTTAAAAGTTTATTTATAAATATGCAGGGTACATAAAATACTTTAAAACAGTATTATGCAAATGAGAATCAGGAGACTTAGTTTAGGATACATATCAGAACTTTTCAAGTTAAGTATGAGTGTACCTTTACTACTTAGTAAGTACATCATATTTGATGCATGTTGTTAACATTAAGGAATTACCTAGGCAGTAACTGTTTAAAAAGGACAATGCATTTTGAGACCATTTAAAGGATTTATAGCACAATTGACTACATTTATTTTAATTATGAAGTGGTGTTATTTAAAATACTATAAAATATCATTTTTATTTTGGAGCTGTATAAATAAAATTGAAAGAAAGAGTTAGTGCCTGTGACACTGAATTAAACAACTGAGGCTTTAAACAGAGCTGATCAGCATCTGGAAGAAAATGACCAATTATTAGAGTGAAATACATTTTGTTTGCAAGAGAAATAGAAATATGCCAAAAATTTGTCAAAATGTCAAAGTGTCTTTGAGAAAATAACTGTAGGATTAAAAGAAACTGCATGCATTTTAAAATTAAATGTAGTTAACACAATTTTTCTGCTTTGTATTCGTTGACATGAGTGGCATGAGTGATAGTTAATGGATTAATCATAAACTTAAATTAGAACAAAATCAAATCTAATTGGAAAGCTGACTTACCCATGTATTTCAATTTCAAACTCCCTGCCTAGGAAAATCCAAAATGGCAGTTAATTTTGTTGTACAATTTAAAGATGATGTGCATTTTGATATTTACTAGTGCATTTTTTCTATAGATAGTAATAAACAGTATATAATTCTTTAGATACATCATAATAATTATTCTGTAGCCAAAATGTAATTATCATTCTGTAGGTAAATTGAGAGAGAGAGAGAGAGAGAGAGAGAGAGAGAGAGAGAGAGAGAGAGAGAATGAGAATGAATAGAGGTTCATCTACCTATAGAGAGACTGATGTTTATGAAATGGTTAGCTACCTAGCTTAATTAGGCAGGTTTAGGAAATCTTAGAGATAAGTGGTGTCTATGGGGGAAGGAATACATAGTGAAGACACCAGGGTGCTTATCTCACTTGTACAGAGAATAAAGAAATGCCACAAGCAAATAGAAATATAGCTGGCCTGTGCAAATAAGACAGCCATAAACCAAGGACAGGGGTATCTCTAGCCTGAGCAATTAAAGTGACCATAAGTTAGGCCAAAAGTAGCCCTGACCTGAGAGGCTGGGAGGGCCATCAGATAAGGCTTTCTCTGCAGGCACAACTGGAAGAGCTGTAAGATAAATCAAAAGGGACTCCAACCAACAAGACAAGGGGGAGAGAAAATGGGGAACACCACACGGGCTTTGAGCTTTGAGAACTAATTCTATGCAGCAGAATGACTAATAAGAAGGGTCAGGTTCAGACAAAGAACTGCAGCCTAGTTAATGCCTCAAGACAAAGAAAGCAATGGTCACCCTTCTCAGAGGCCCCTCTGTCCACCCAGGAGGGACAGAGTCTTAGGCTTAGAAGTTAAAATTAGGTTTTAGAGGTAGTATTTGCTTGCATAAAGTTCCTGTACTTTTCACCTGTCACCTTTTGTCCATGGCTTCATTCTTTGCATCCATCAGGACAAGAACCCAGAAATTCACCTTTGCATTCCAGTTCAATTTTTGCTTTTCACTTATGAAAAACATGATATGCTTTCTCTTTTTTCCACAGTAGATAATCCATTCTTACTGATTCTAATTCATTCTCCATATGGTTGACTGGGAGCTATGAATAGTGCAAGTCTGACTATATATTTTCTATCAATTATATTACACTGTTTTTATGATAAAATCAAAATGTCCATATACATTTTATACAGTTTACTATTTTAGGTTGAAAAATTACTTCCAGTTCTTTACATTTTTTTTTCAGTTATGATGCTTTATTTATCATATTGTTTCAGTTTATCTAATATTTCTGTCTTTATTTTGGGCTTTTATGGGCCATTTCCTCTTGAAAGATTGAGAAAGTTGAGCCTGTTCAACTCCACACTTCTTTTATTCCTCATTTCTTTGTAAGGAGTTTTTTTAGTAAGTCCATATTAAGTAGGATCTCTCTCCTATATGGTATGGTAATAATGTTTACTTCTTCCATAACCTTTTTCATATTATAAAATATATTTTTCATTGTCTGACCAGTCGTTTAGAATTTATGCTTCTTGGTCATTTATGTCTTGGTCACCCATTATGTTTCCAAAAATTATCATAGTAGTTACTTTCAGTAAGCATTTATGTAATGAATAATGAATAAATAAAAAATAAAAATCCTAGAAATCTCAGAAAAGTGTTTTGCCTTCTGAGATTAGATCATCAAACTATATGTAAGTAAAAGAAAGAGCAACAGATATTTTGGGAAGGGGGAATTTAGGTATATAAAAATACCCTGGTGTATTGTCACAGTAACATGTTTGTATTTCAGAATTCTATAATATGTATTTCCAATGATGATAACATTCAAGTTTTAAAATATTAATTTTAACACTTGTTTTAATTTCTGCTGACATTTATTATTTATTTTTGTATGCAACTTTAGCAGACAGTACTCAAAGGATGACCAAAAGAAACTCTAATCAATTTAGCATATCTGAAAAACATACAAATAACATGCAATGAAAAATCACTTGATAAAAAGAGCTAATGATTTTCTATTAATTCAAATTTTATATTATTGCTATTACTAGACACACACATATATACATACATACATACATACACAGGCATGCTTAATTTCATATGCATTTAGTTCCATAAGCTCTTAAACAAAAAATAGTACATTTAAAAATTAATTTTTTTAGATGGTAATTTAAATACAACCTTCAATTAAATACTATACTATATTAAAAAAACCCTAATATGCAAATCAACTGAATGGCGGAACAACCAGGTGCTATGATGCTCACTGACCATCAGGGGGCAGACACTCAATGCAGGAGCTGCCTCCTGGTGGTCAGTGCACTCCCACATGGGGAGTGCCACTCAGCCAGAAGCTGGGCTCATGGCTGGCAAGCACAGCAGCTGCAGGTGGGCGATAAGGAGCAAGGGGTCCTGGACTGTGAGAGTACTAAAGACCCCTCAAGGGATGTCCAACTGCTGGCTTAGGCCTGCTCCCCTGGCTTAAGCCGGCAGGCTGACATCACTCAAGGGGTCCCAGACTGCAAAAGGGCGCAAGCTGGGCTGAGGGACCCCTCTCCCCCAGTGCACAAATGTCATGCACTGGGCCTTTCTCTAGTTAATGCTATAAAATGAATGTAGAAACAATTTATAAGCAATAAAAGATTAATACAGTTATTTTATCATGCAATTTTTTCTCACAATTGTACTTATTTTATTAAATTATAACACTTAAATACAAATTACCTTCATAAAAGTGAACATTTATATAAGTTGTTTTCATTGCTGATTGAAGCTAGCAATAACTATTTGCATAAGGAAATTCTAGAAAATTAAATACTTGGGATTAAAATAAAATCCTTGGAGTGACTTCAGAGGAATGGCGATGTGAGAGTTCCCCTTGGTTTCTCCCCTTAAAGTTTCAATTTGAACAGCTATAATTCAACAAATATTCCCCACTCAAAACGCAAACACATCTGAGAGACTGTTGCATTAAAACATGCAAAGGTGGGCAAATGGGAGCAACTTGGGTGATGAGAAGAGAGAAGAGCTTAGAGGAGCCATAGACACTGCCCCAGGAGTTCACTTGGGGCTCCAAAGAGGGGAGGAATCAAGTTATGGTTGGCATTCCCTTCAGCCAGATGGAGCAAAGAGATTTAATAAGCATTTCTGCAGGAGTGGGCAATATGATCTGCAGCTGAGCATAGTGACCAAGGCAGGGATGAAACATAGAGTTCTGGTAGTCTGGCAATTGGCATTCCAAACTGAGGAACAAAGTCACAGAGACTGGTCACTTTCCCTTAACCTCCTAGACCTTGCTCCCCCACCCCCCACCCTTTGTGTTGAGTTGCAGAGCACATTATCTGCAAACCCAAGAACTGGTACTACAGAAATATTTTTACCATAAGTAAAGGAAGGGCTCATTCTGTGACTAATCCCAGGGTTGTGTGGAGATGCAGGGGATTGGGGGGATACAGTGGAAGTTTGCTGGTTGCCATTGCTGGGAGGGAAAAGCAACAAAGAAGGCAGCAGGATTCCCCAGCTCACCTCACCCACATACATCAAGGCTACACTGTTCACAGCATCTGGCTGTGGGCGACAGCATTAGGATTTCACTGATTTTGAGCCTCATTGTTCACCATGTTCCCCTGTAAGATTGGTGCCTTTTGACTGGAATTACAGGACCATAAGGGAGGCACCCACCTTCCCAGGGAACACAGGCTAGTTCCCATTACCCCACAGAGATATGGAGAGCCAGACAGGACGTGAGAGCTAAAAATATCTTGTTATTCAGCATCACGGATTAAAAAAATAATAGAAAGACTTCTTCTTAACAATCTACTAGAGAAGTGAAATTCACACACAGATGCCTAGACCGAGAGGAAATTCATCAAATACCATGAATGACCAAAGTAATGAGGCAATTAAGAAAGAAAATGAAAAACCTCTAGAAATTAACTGAAGACATGGAAATATGTGATTTAAATGACAGAGAATTCAAGATTGCAGTTCTGAAATAATTCGATGAGATGCCAGAAAACAAATAGGCAATTAAATGAACACAGAAACCAAATAAATGAACAAAGCCAGTTCTTTACCAAAAAGATTGAAACTAAAAAAGAACCAAATAATTCTAGACATGAGGAACACAATAAAAGAGATCAAGAATGAACTAGCAAGCAGAGGAAATAAAGCTGACCAGAAGGAAGAAAAAATTAGTAATATTGAAGATAGAAATCTAGAAAGTATGCAGAGGAAAGAAGAGAGAGGCCCAAGCATAAAAGAAAGAAGAAAGAAAAAAATAAAGAAGGAAGGAAGGAAGGAAAGGAAGGAAGGAAGGAAGGAAGGAAGGAAGGAAGGAAGAGGAGAAAGAGAGAAAGAAAGGAAGAAAAGAAAAGAAAAAAAAGAAAGAAAAGAAAAGAAAAAGAAAGTCTACAAGACCTATCTGACTCCATCTGAAAGAGTAATATAAGAATAATGGGTATAACAGAAAAAGAAGAGAGGGATGAGGAAATGGAGAGTCTATTCAAAGAAATAGTTGACAAGTCCTTCCCAACTGTATGGAAAGAGCTATATCCTGAATCCAATAAGTAAAAAAACAACAACAACAAAAAAAAAAACACCTAATTACCTCAATCCAGAAAAGCCCTCTCCAAGTCACATTGTCTTGGAAATGTCAAAAATTAATGACAAAGAATGAATTCTCAACACAGCCAGGGAAAAGAAGAAAGTAACCAATAAAGGAGAGCCCATTAGGTTATCATTGGAATTCTCTGCAGAATCTCTACACGTTAGAAAAGAGTGGAAGCAATATTCAACTACTGAAGACAGAAATTATCAACCAAAAGTAATATATCCAGCAAAGTTATTCCTTAGATATGAAGGAGAAATAAAGACTTTTCCAGACATTCAGAAGCTAAGGGAATTTATCACCAGAAGACGTCCATTGCAGGAAATACTCAAGTGGGTTATTCTACCTTAAACAATGAACAAAAGGTCACAAAACTATGAGTAAGATAACCAACAAATTTCCAGCATAAACAGGGATAATTTGTGACAACAAAAACATAAAAGGAGAGAGGGTAAATTTCTGATTTGAAGAGGAGAATGGAGATCAGATACACTCAAAAAAAAAAAAAGGAACTACTGTGTATATGAAATTTTCTTTTTCATATTGTCATTCTATACAAAATTCCCCAAACTAAAACACATAACTGAAAAAAAAAAAGAGAGAAGCTGAGAAAAGAGGTATCAAATACCCACAAACAAAAGCAACAGACAGCATTGGTTGGTGTTTTCAGTGGTTAGACCATAGGCCTATACACCTAAATATTGTGGGTTTGATTCCTAGTCAAGAGCACATACCTGGGTTGCAGGTTTGATCCCTGGTTGATGGGGTATGTGCAAGAGGCATCCAATCCATGTGTCCTTTCACATCAACATTTCTCTCTTTCTTTCTCTCACTCTCTCTCTCTCTCTCTCTCTCTCTCTCTCTCTCTCTCTCTCTCTTCTCTTTCTCTCTCCCTCCCTCCTACCTTCTTCTCTCTCTCTAAAAAAGAATTTAAAAATATCCTCCAATGAGGGTTAGCAAACAAACAGACAACAATAACAACAAAAAAGACAAAAAAAAAAAACAAAGGAAAAGAACTAATGGAGGTATAGAGCTACCAGAAAACAAAAGATAAAATAACTATAGGATATCCTCATACATCAATAATTACCCTAAATTTAAATGGGCTGCCTTCACCAATAAAAAGGCACAGAGTTGCCCTAACTGGTTTGGCTCAGTGGATAGAGCATTGGCCTGCGGACTAAAGGGTCCCAGGTTCGATTCCAGTCAAGGACATGTACCTTGGTTGCAGGCACATACCAAGTAGGTAGTGTGCAGGAGACAGCTGATCAATGTGTCTCTCTCACCGATGTTCCTAACTCTTTATCCCTCTCCCTTCCTCTCTGTAAAAAGTCAATAAAATATATATATATTTTTAAAAGGCGCAGAGTAACAGATTGGATTAAAAAACACACACACAAAGAAACAAAGCACATGCTGACTTCAGGAGACACATTTACGTGACAAAAACAAAGATAGATTAAAAGTGTCATAGTGAAAAATGCTTCTTCAAGCAAACAGCATCCACATAAAAGCAGGTAGAGCCATACTTATATCTGACAAAAATAGATTTTAAGATAACAAAGGTAACAAGAGACAGAGATTTGTATACTGTATATAAAAGCTTAAGTGACCAACACAACCGAACAGACGACCTAACAGGCTGTTTGGGGTGACTAGGCTGGCAGGAGTGCTAGTGAGGTGAGACCAAATGACTGAACAGCAGGCTGTGTGTGGCAACCAGGCCCACAGGGGGCCAGTTGGGGGTGACCAAGCCAGTGGGGGGTGGGGGGCAGTGAGGGGCAACCAGGCCAGCAGAGGGAGGCAGTGAGGGGTGACCAGGTTGGCGGGGGAGCAGGTAGGGGAAACCAGGCTGGCGGGGGGTGCAGTTAGGTGAGATCAGGCAGGCAGGCAGGTGAGCAGTTAGGAGCCAGCAGTCCCGGACTGTGAGAGGGATGTCTGACTGCCGGTTTAGGCCTAAACCGACAGTTGGACATCTCCGAGAAGTCTCGGATTGGAGAGGGTGCAGGCTGGGCTGAGGGGACCCCCCCGAATGCACAAATTTCATGCATCGGGCCTCTAGTATTTTATAATGATGAAGGGGACACTACATCAAAAAGACATAATGCTTCTCAATATATATGCACCCAATCAGAGAGCGCTGAAATATATAAAGCAACTACTAACAGAACCAAAGGAAGAAACTTTCAAAACCACAATCATAATAGGGGAACTAAATACTTCATTGGCAGCTCTAGATAGATTACCCAAATAGAAAATCAATAAAGACTTTTTGGCCTTAAATTATACGTTAGACCAAATAGACATAATTGACATTTACAAAGAGCCTTTCATCCCAGAACATCATATTATACACTTTTCTCCAGTGCACATGGAACATTCTCAAGGATAGACCATATGTTGGGTCATAAAATTTGCCTCAATAAATTCGAGAAGGTTGAAATCATACCAAGCATATTCTCTGACCACAATGCTTTAAAACTAGAAATCAACTGCAAAAAGAAAGTAAAGAAACCCACAAATATGTAAATATTAAACAACATACTACTAAAAAATGACTGGGTCAAAGAAGAAATACAGGATGAGATCAAAAGATATATAGAGACAAATGAGAATGATAATATGACATATCAAATCTTCTGGATGCAGCAAAAGCAAAAATAAGAGGAATGTTTATACCATTATAAGCCTGTCTCAAGAAATAAGAGAAATCCCAAGTAAAAAACCTATCATCTTAAAGAACTAGAAAAAGAAGAACAACAGCAGGCCAAAGTCATAAAAAGAAAAATATAATAAAATTTTAGAGCAGAATTGAATGAAATAAAGAACAAAAATACTATTCATAGAAGTTAAAACACAAGTTGTTAAAATTTAAACATCTAATGTTATAACAGATATTTAAAAAATCTAAAAATCAAGTGAATGTTTAGTCTTCAATGAAGGACTGACTCAATTATGTATATTCCAGAAAATATTATGCAGTCCTTAAAATAATATATAAGACCTATCTCAGATGACCTAGAGGAATTTGTGAATAAAAAAGTGTAGCACAATCCTACCTTTGTAAAACTGGAAAACTTGATGTGTATATATGATATACATAAACTTCTACAGAATTTTAAATGAATGAAGAAAATAGGGTGGGATACACCCTATTACTAAATACTACTGGGAACACAAGTCAGGAGAGTGCTAAGATGTAAATAAACAAAAGGAACTTTAAAAAGATAAGTTTAAAAGAGTTTTCATTTATGTGATATATGCATGTTTTTCTACATAAATAGAAATAAAAGAAACACTGGTAATTATAGCCATCCTACATAATAAAAGGGAAGTATGCAAATTCACCATCACTCCGCTGCGCCCACGAATGGGTCAGCAGGAGGCGCGGGGGCGGGACTCGGGGTGGCCAATTGCGCTGGCAGGAGGAGCTGGGAGCGGAGACTCGCGAGTGATCCCTGGCAAGCCGAGCCGGCTTGGGCCGGGGGTGTCTCAGGCTGCCAGGGCCTCGCCCCCAAGCGAGATGGCTCTCAAGCCACGGCGGTTTGGGCTGGGGTCTCAGGCTGCCAGGCCACGCCCCCTATCCCCGCGAGTGATCCCTGGCAAGCCGCACAGGCTTGGGCTGGGGTCTCAGGCCGCCAGGGCCCCGCACCCAAGCCACAGGATCCCCTGGCCATGAGGACAGCTTGGGCTGGGGTCTCAGACCTGCAGGGCCTGGCACCCAAGCTGCATGATACCTGGCCGAGGCAGCTGCCTGGGCTGGGGTCTCATTCCTGCAGAGCCAGGCACCCAACTGCATGATCACCCAGCCAGCTGCAGCGGCAGGGTGGTGAACCCCCACCAAGCTATCTTCAGGCCAGTGAAGGCAACCTGGGCTGGAGACGCACACCCCCACCGGGCTATCCACAGCCAGGCTGAGATGGCAGCCTGGGCAGAGGTCTCAGCTTGGCTGAGCTGAGGCAGCAGCTTGGGCTGGGGTCTCAGCCTGGCCAGGGCCCCATCCCCTGCCAGCGGTGGCAGCCTGGGGTCCCAACCATTGAGTCACACCAACCAGGCAGATATGGAGGAATCTTAAATGTTTCTTTTTTTTATAATATATATTTTATTGATTTTTTACAGAGAGGAAGGGAAAGGGCTAGAGAGCTAGAAACATCTATGAGAGAGAAACATTTATCAGCTGCCTCCTGCACACTCCCCACTGGGTATGTGCCCCCAACCAAGGTACATGCCCTTGACCAGAATCGAACCTGGGACCCTTGATTCTGCAGGCCAATGCTTCATCCATCCGCTGAGCCAAACAGTTAGGACTGTCCAATATGCTAAAGAAAAAACCCTACCTAATAAAGAGGGAATATGCAAGGGAGGGCATTTGGGGGTGACCGGGGTATCAGAGGCTGGCAGGGAAGTGGTTAGGGGGTGATCAGGCTGGCAGGCAGAGCGGTTAGGGGCAATCAGGAAGGCAGGCAGGCGAGTAGTTGGGAGCCAGCAGTCCTAGATTGTGAAAGGGATGTCTGACTGCCCCCAAGGGGTCCCAGATTGGAGAGGGTGCAGGTTGGGCTGAGACACACACACATACACACACACATACACACACACACACACACACACACACACACACACACACACACACACGTGCATGAATTTCGTGCACCGGGCCTCTAGTTATTTATATATTGTTGATTATTTCCTGGGAACATGCTACTAAATTCACTCAATCTTCACCCATCCATCATAGCATGCTGTTAATATCCTCATTTAACAAATAAAGAAATGAAGGTTAAAGCTTTTCACTCACGTGTCCCAGTTCAAACAATAACAACTAGAAAGTTGTAGAGCTGAGAGCTGCACCCAAACCACCTGACTGGGATCTATTGTCTTCCTCAGTGTTGTACCAATATTTCAAAATATAAGATAACTTGTTAAATGCTAAAGGGAAAATGGCTTTGTGAATATATTTATCATTTCTTTCTTGAAAGAAAATTAATTCTGTTTTTGCATTTAAATATATGTCTGTTTTGTAATTTTATTTTAATTCCATTAAAAGTCGATAGCTGAGTATAAGTATGCAGAAAATTTCAGTTATTTATGTAAAATCAGTGGACTTTGAATAACTAGTGAGAAGGAAAGATTTATTTTTGTTTTGTTTGTGTTATTAATTTGATTCCACATTGATGCTAATTTAGAAGAGCAAAATATGCTGCCAGCCATGTTATTGTTTATGACAGCAATTCACATTCCTACCTTTGAGAAACTTAAAGGTTTGAATTTTACATCACTGTCTCTACCTTTAACTACGTTATTTTCCCTACTCCATCCTGTTCCCATGGCAGTCTAGTGTCTTCAGCATTTAGCTAAACATCGCATGCCTCAGGGAGAACTAGTCACGCAATGACTTTAGATCTAGTATGTGCCTTTTTTTATAAGGATAGTCTTTGTGTCTCTCCTTGAATTGTGCTGACAGAAAAATTAAGGCTGCTTGATTTATTCGTAAATGATTTATGTGAACTCTAACTTGTAACTGAGAGATCACATTAGATGAAATAAGCCCTGTCCATATATTTTTATTTTAAAAAATTATTCAGAAACCTGTATGTATTTACCTAAAACAGTCATATAAAATTCTCATTTCCTTGAGATTTTTCAAGAAAAAAATAAATTCATACTTGTTTTTTATAGGAGATAGGTCTCTAATGAGATGTATTCCAAAGGTCAGTTTCAGCTGCACTGTTTCATAAACATTTTACTAGAAAACAGAATTTATGAAAATAAGTTCTAAAAAACTGCATGAAGATACCAGAACATATAAGAGTGTACTAACCATAACTTTCAGGTATAACTAGCAATGGTAATCTTTATATATATATGTATTAGTAAGTTAGTCAGATCTACGGCAATCAGTTTATGTCAAGGGAACTTGGATCAATCATTTTGAAAGTATTTTTAATATCTTTGTATTTCATTGTATTACCCTAATAGATTTGCAGAACATGTTAATTGGTTCAAGTTTTAGCTATAAGGTACATTAGATAATATGTAAAATATTATAATTTGTAGGTGTCTCTCTTGTGGAGAATCTGTTAAGTGTCTCAGTCATCAACAGCTATTCATATACAAGTTTGCTCTTATTTAGTTGCTGCTCCTTTATGAAATCATCTGTCAAAAACAACTTTAAAAATCTAAAGTTAAATCTAAACAACTAAAAGCTGACTTCAAATTTTTCCAGTTGTAAAAGAATAAACACTTTCTGACCCATAGATAATTAACAGCAAAATGGTTGACAAATTATTATTTTAAGTCCATTTTTACATACATTTATACATTTTTTAAAAAATGTATTTTCATTGATTTCAGAGAGGAAGGGAGAGGGAGAGAGAGATAGAAACATCAGTGATGAGAGAGCATCATTGATCAGCTTCCTCCTGCACTCCCCAAACTGAGGGTCTAGCCTGCAACCCGGGCATATGCCCTGACCAGAAATCAAACCATGACGTCCGGTTCATAGGTTGATGCTCAACCACTGAGCCACACCAGGTGGGCAAATGTATACATTTCAAAGCAATGCTGTTTCTAGTTCAGGAAGTACATACTATTTGTGAAGAAAAACTACCTTTTGTTTCTAAAGAAGCCCATTTAGATACAACTTGGCAACTCAGAGAATTCATTTAGTTATGTGAACCCAGGACCTCAATTTTCACAGGTAAATAGTAAAGCAGTGTGACTGATTTGCTAAAACCAATCCACTTATATTTGACATGACAATACTTGTTAGGAAGCATTTCATGGGCAAAACTCTGGATAGCAGAGCTAGTTGTGTTTTCCCTTCCAGTGGAATGTGAAACTAGCATTGTTAAATATCCCAAGGCTGATTTTAAATGAGAGAACAAATATATACATTTAAAAGCACAATTATAAAGAATCAGTCTTATAATCTGTTAGCGAACAGGATGCATTCTTATGTGTACCTAAAAGATAATTAAGAGCCACAGAATTAATTATTCTTTCTCTGTAAAACTCTCCCATGTGTACAAGTACAAGAAAATTATAATTAAACCTGTAAGAAGTTGTTGGATGCAGCTACATTAAAAGCATTCAGGAAGGATGACTCCAAAAGACTTTCTTAGCTGTGACGATTTCAGCCAATAAACAGATAAAACAATTTTGTACTTTTCCTTTTCTTTATTGTATATAATAGCATGTTTGGCAACATCTTTGCAAACACTGTCATGTGTACATTGATATTACATGAAGCAAATGGCTTGGATTAAAGTGAAAATTCTCCTTCTCATTCTCTGCTGAAAATAACCCATCTGGCTTTAAAATCATGTCAATTTCAGATAGAAATATTTTTAAAACTGGAGCTTATAAAGTATAAACTTTAAATAGTTTAAACTATATTAAAATGCTAGTTATTAAAAAAAATAGTTGGAGAGAAATATGTTTAAGAATTTACCTTTAAAAATAAGTGTCTTGCCCTGACCTGTTTGGCTCAGTGGATAGAGAGTCGGCCTGCGGACTGAAGGGTCCCAGGTTCGATTCCGGTCAAGGGCATGTACCTTGGTTGCGGGTACATCCCCAGTAGGGGGTGTGCAGGAGGCAGCTGATCCATGTTTCTCTTTCATCGATGTTTCTAACTCTCTATCCCTCTCCCTTCCTCTCTGTAAAAAATCAATAAAATGTATTTTGAAAAAGTAAAATAAGTGTCTAGTCCTAACTGTTGTGGGTCAGTGGTTAAAGTTCTTGCCCGAGCACTGAAGTGTCCCTGGTTCAATTCCTGGTCAAGGGCAAATACCGGGGTTGCAGTTGGCTCCCGGCCCTCAGTTAAGACACATGCAAGAGGGAACCAGTGAATATGTCTCTCTCACATCTCTCTCTCTCTCTCTCTCTTCTCTCTCTCTCTCCCTCCTCTCTCCATCCCTCCTTTCCACTGTCTCTGAAAATTACTGGGAAAAATAATCCACAGGTGAGGATTAAAAAACAAACAAACAAAAAAAGTGTCTAGTTGGTGTTTTTAACTCCTGTTTAAAACTAACCATTTTTTAAATGGTTAAAAGTTCCTTTTGAAAAGATTGGTTATTCAATTTTCTATTAAAGAAATAAAAATGTATTTTCATATAAATATATATTGAAATATTTTAAAATTTCATAAAATACTGTTAGTTTTATAGCCCAAACTACTGTCATAATGACTGACATGTGAAGTTTTTTTCACAAAAAGGTTGTCAATGAATAAATATTTTATGCTTTATTACTAAATCTAGGTATACTCCATACCTTGCTGCATATAAAATTTGATTTGACATGTAGTCTAATAAAAAATGTAAAAAGGAAAGTATAGTATTTTATAATGGAATTTTGCTGCATTTTCAATAAAATTATCTGACAAGCCATGCTTCCATTTTAATATTCTTTGTGTTAAGATATGTATATTTAAAAAGTTATAGTAAAATATATAAACAAAAAAGGATCTTCATGATCATTTTTTTTAAAGAATATCAATGTCTCTGGGTCTCAGCTGAATGTTAGAGTAAGGTAATATGAAGAAAATATTCTTATTTTATTTTATTACTATTATTACTATTATTTTTATTTAGAGCAATTGTGTAATTGGGGGAAATATATAGGACTACTAGAAAGAAATTACATACTCATGTTATAATACCTTGGGACTGGGAGGAACCTGCAACTACACAGAGGTGTCTTGAGTAGCAGGAGAAAAATGGAAGAAGTCAAAGAGGGGCAATTAAGTGTTCACTTAGGTGGGTCCCAATACAGAAGAGTTTCACTTAAATATAAACCCTCATTTAAAAAATAGTCTTAAAGAAAGCCTTATTCAAAGTACACTAATTAAAATAATTAAGCTTATTCTTTTAGGAATAAAAGTGTTATTGTTATTTACAACACATCAACAAGAAAGCACTTGTTTCTAAAATGTATATATTCAACAGAGATGAACATTTCCCACAATCTCAGCTTGTAGTGTCAAGTTTGTTCTTTTCAGCTCCAAAATACATATTCTCCCCAACTGTTATATGCCCAGGGATCCTTTTCTTTTGTCATTGTTTTGGGAAGATGCAGAAACCACTGGGTATGTGAATGTTGGCAGTTAGACAATAGCATCTTCACTTCCATAGTCCCTAAGGTCAAATGGTGAGGTCTCTGTGAAATTTTCTTCAGCAGGAGGTGGGATGTTTAGTAGACAAGGACTCCCAGCAGTGTAGCAGCTCTTCATGTACCATCTCAGTTTCATGCTCTACACATTTCTCCTCCTCCCTAACCCTGAACCTTGGAAGTTAAACTAAGTAACTCCATCTAATACAACAAAGTAAAGAACAAAATCTAACATAAGTTTTTGCATGAAAGTATGTTCGAGGGTCAGGATATACATATCCTGTTAGCATATTCTGTTAGCTATAGTGTTTTCATTTCCTTGTTCTTGTGTGTGTGTGTATAATATTTCCAAATGCTAAACATAATTAAAAATCTCCTTATTTCTTGATCGTATCAAATAATATCAATGAGATTATTTTTCATTTTGCTTATTTTACTTTCTTAAAATGCTTTTTTTCTGTACTCTTTGTCAAACCAATATCCAGCACTACTCTAAAAAAGAAAACATTATAACAAATATGATATTAGGTAATTAAATGTTAAAGTTTGCCAAGGGTTCACAGTGCTACACTATTAGTTTTCCCAGAAGTGGAAATTAATTTAATAAACCTGAAAATAATGTTATCAATATTAGGTAATTTCTAAAAAGTGGTGAATTTTTAGAAAAAAATCAATGACCATATCAAATTTTAAAATAAACTATAAATTATTTTAAAACAGAATTATTGACCAAATATCAGTAAGTTGTCCAGATATTTTCAGATATTTTATTTCAAGTATGTTTTAAAAGAGTCCTAGTCAGTTTTTCTGACCACCTTTTTATATATAACTTGAAAAGACTAAGCAAATTTACACATTGGTAATTGCTAAGCTTTCAAAAAATTACTGAAAAATTATTGTATGCATGCCTATGCTAGGTACTATGTAAAGAATTTATTTTGTATTGTTTGTTTATAATATTTTTGAATGGCTTGAAAATTAGTTTAAAATAGCCATTGAAAAGATCATATTTTGTAATTCTAAATAATGGACATCTATTCACTCTTGGAAAGCATCTTCAACACCATCCCAAAGACCTAACCTTAAAATGTGAGTCTGTCAATTTAGAGTCTTTGTTTCTCTCATCTAAAAGCAATTAATCAGGCATCTTCCAACAATGCAAACCTACTCTGAATGAAGTTTGCAGAAATAGAAGGAAACATAAAATGATCATGTGGATAACATCATTGCCAGGAAGGCCAGAGAATCAAATTAGAATAAAAATTGAAATCAGTAAAGGCTAACTATCATGGAAACATACAAAGTTATGTACCCAGGTACCAAAGGGATGTACAGGCTGCACTTCATTTAGTACACATGTTTTACGAAGCAGGAATACAGGAAAAAATGAAAAAGTGCAAAAAGAGGGGTGAAAAATACAATGAAGGTAAAGGAAAACAGGAAAGAAATGCCAAGGAAAAACAAAGATGGGAATAGTCCTAATCTTACTGCATAGTATAATTAAAATAGCCAGGTATTCTAAAGAATAAATCCTTTAGATATTATATTGGTTTAATATCTTTCTGTATTTAAAAAATTATCAAATTCTATTGTTTTACTTCTTAAAGCCTAATGGAAATCCTATATAATAAAGTGGTAATAAGCAAATTGATCGTCACTCCAACACACAAGATGGCCACACCCATGTGGTCAAAGATGTCTGCCCCCATGTGGACATAAGATGGCCGCCACAAGATGGCCAGCAGGGGAGGGCAGTTGTGGGCGATCAGGCCAGCAGGGGAGGGCAGTTGGGAGGGACCAGGCCTGCAAGGGAGGACAGTGGGGGGAACAGGCCTGCAGGGGAGGGCAGTTAGGGGTGACCGGACCAGCAGAGGACGGCAGTTAGGCATTGATTAGGCTTGCAGGGGAGTGGTTAGGGAGTGATCAGTCTGGCAGGCAGAAGCGGTTAGGGGCAATTAGGCAGGCAGGCAGGTGAGCAGTTGGGAGCCAGCAGATACTGGGGATTTGGACTAAACTGGCAGTCAGACATCCCTCGAGAGGTCCCAGATTGGAGAGGGTGCAGGCTGGCTGAGGGACACCCCACTCCCCCGTGCATGAATTTTGAAATGATGCACCGGGCCTCTAGACTACATATATAAAAGGTTAATATACTAAGTGTCCCTCCAACCAACCTACCAGTCGCTATGACCTGCACTGACCACCAGGGGGCAGATGCTCAATGCAGGAGCTGCTGTGATGTGCACTGGCCATTTACAAAGAAACAGCACCGCGGACCTGGCAATGACAAACCAACACTCAGCTTCCCTAAAGTGGGACACAGGCCCCACCACCACCCCGGAGCAACAGCCCACCAAATCCCAGCCAACGCTGCCAAGACCCCATGGCACAAAATGCGGCCCACAGCCCAGCCCAGCCCAGAAAGGTGGTTGTGGGCACCAGGTAATGATGTAACATAGCAGTGCCCGGCTTCCTCTCCCTAGTGACTAGCCTCCTTTGAGTTTCTTCAGCCCAAGAACACAACTTGCTTTATAGCCACGTGCAAACATTTTACACTTTAACCAAATGTCTGTAAAGTGTTTTCAAGTGCCTCATCTGATCCTCACAGAATTCCTGGAGTATGTAGATAAGAGACTCAGTAGAATCCTATTTTCTATTCATTGGCAGGAAAACAGAGATTTAGAAAGTTTAGAAACTGGACTTGACTGAAAAGAAATAAGAAATGGTGGACCTTGAAAATGACTTCAGGTTTTCTCACTGCACAGAATATAGTCAAACACTGCTATAGTTAAATATTTCACCCTTTGATCTCCCTGCACGATCCTACAATAATCTGCTTTGTGTTGATATTTACTGCTGTGTTGCTGACAATTACCTGAAAAAGAAGTTGGGGTGCTTCACTGGGCTGGAAAAAGTTTAGCTACATCAGAATGCAGGTCTAATTAAGCAAGTTTATCTATATATATAAAACTGTCCCCGGTGCCAATCACACATGTGTGTTTCCAATCTGTCATTGTCAATCGTGAATTTGGTTGACACTTCTATTATAGAGAAAGGGTGAATAGCGATACTAAAATATTTCTTCTAATTAATTTCCTTTCAATGTGCACGAATTTATGCACTGGGCTTCTAGTGAGAAAATAAGCCTTCTGTTGCATAAAAATTTACTAGAGTGTTGATTACTAATAGCAAAAATATATGACAAGACACAAAGCCATGGACAGAAGTAATTCAACAACTTTGTTAGAGAGAGGACATTGAATTAACCTGTTCCATAATCTTATTAATAGCTTTTCTATAGATTGCAATTTATTATCCCCATACCTAATCATTATGCTCTCATTAAAGTCAGCTTTGAAACACTAAGAGAATTTTAACATTTGTTTTCTAATTATGATGATCATTTTCAATTAACCTCCACTTAAAGGCTTTTAAATAAAATATAATTGCTG
Source organism: Eptesicus fuscus (assembly GCF_027574615.1). Taxonomy (NCBI): domain Eukaryota; kingdom Metazoa; phylum Chordata; class Mammalia; order Chiroptera; family Vespertilionidae; genus Eptesicus; species Eptesicus fuscus. Next base: position 84,304,210 of record NC_072475.1, on the reverse strand, counting down.
TTACTCTCAGAACTATTATTAACCAGAAAGATGTAGGCCTTTTATTACTTCCCTTAATATTCAGCTTTCCAGATTACTCATAATATTGCCTTTGCCTGTGGGACATTTTATAAATTCTGCCCACATACCAAAACTGTAAGCAGGGAATAAAAGGCCTTTATCACTTCTTAGGGAGATCCTTTTCCAGTTAAACTGTTCCTTGCAGCCAGTCAATTTGTCAGATCAGAGGCCTATCTTTTGTGAGTTTCTCTGAACTAAAGCTGACAGGGTTAGGCCAGGGTCACTTGTCTGATAAATCAACAGAAAAGACAATTTAAAGCACTAGAGTAAGAGGTTTAGGGATTAGCACAGATGACATTATCTGGGAGTTGACATTGATAAAAAACATATTTGTAAGAGTTAGCTTGGAAGGATTAAAAAAAAAAAAAACAACACCTTCTCTTATTCCATGCCCTCTCAAAATGACATTTAAATTAATTAGGAAAGTTAGAAAAGAATGGGACTCCTAAGCCACTTATCTACCAAGTGGTAAGATTTAAAAAATTTAAATCTTGATGGTATTCAATAAAGAAGCTTAACAAAGATTAAGCGTTATCAATCTTTAGTGTAAGCTATCAAAACTGACTGACCTTAAATTGTACAGAATCAAGATGCAGTAACATGACAGGTGCTTTATTGAAGCTATATGTGCCAATATTAAGAAAAATTAGATATTTATTTAAAGTTTGAAAATTTTATAATTAAAATACAGTAATTTAAAAAAAATCAATATTTTTCATAGGCAACTTATTCCTGTAAGATATTATTTATAATTACGTCTGAACTTATTTATTTTATAGAGAAAATCTTGCTGTTTTTAAGTCTGATAAATACTAATGTTAAAGTAAGTGAATTAAGGAAAATTATGTTTCAGAATCAATCATAAAAGAGTTCTCAATTTATGAGTAATTTATATGCATGAGATAATATGTAATAAATCTTATTGATGGGCCATGATGTCCCTAAATGATGAACACAATGGCTGAGAAACACTGAGTCTAACAGTGAAATATCACAATAATTATATATGGTCTAGATAGAGAATTAATGGAATTCAGATTTTCTAAATAATTGTCAAAAACATTAGAAACAAAGAAGAATGTATTACTGCCTGAGAATCTGAAAAATAATAAATAATATTATATAATAAAAGCCTAATATGCAAATCGACCGAACGGCCAGTCGCTCTGATGAGCAGTGCCTGGGGGCAGACACTCAACGCAGGAGCTGCCCCCAGCCCGCAGGCCGCAGGCCAGCCAAGTCAGGTGCCAGCAGGGTCACCCCTGATTGCCCCACAGGTCGCCCCACAGAGGGAGGAGACTGGTGGCAGTGAAGGGGTGATAGGGGGGGTGCAGTTGGCTGGCAAGCAGGCCAGTTCCATCCCCCGATCACCCCACCAATTGCCTTCCACAGAGGGAGGTGACCGGCAGCAGTGTGGGGGGCAGGGCAACCGAACGGGCAGCTCCAGGTTTGGCCAAGGCAGGTGCCAGCAGCGGCCCCTCAATCGCCCCGCCAGTTCCCCCACAGATTGGCCCAGATTGCCAGCCAGGCCTAGGGACCCTGCCCATGCACAAAATTCATGCACGGGGCCTTTATTTTTTTTTAATAAGCAAAAGGCCCCTTTTCCTCTTCCACATTCATAATACACAAAAGCCAATGGAAATTTTTTTTCCAATAATATAAAAACATTTGTAATTAAGGAAGTTAATTTGGCAAATAATGAATATTTATCTTCAGAAATAAAAATTAATTTAGCCCAGCCAGCGTGGCTCAGTGGTTTAGCGTCAACCTATGAACCAGGAGGTCATGGTTCAATTCCTGGTCAAGTCATATGCCCGGGTTATGGGCTCAATCCCCATTATGGAGAGTGCAGAAAGTAGCCAATCAATGATTATCTCTCATTATTGATGTTTCTATCTCTCTCTTTCTCTCATTTCCTGTCTAGAATCAATAAAAATATATATTTTTAAAATAATTTAAGTGTTTATTTCACAGACTCTGACTCAATTCGACAAATTTCGTTTTTCATATAAAACTGTGTAAAAGTATTCTGAAATTGTATACACTTATAATTAATACATAAGAAGGAAAGAATGCCATAGGTAAGGGAAAAACTAAAATGAGAAATATTGAGTGAAATAAAAAATATGATATATTTAAAAGCACTCTGTAAGTGCTAAGAGTTTTATTATATTTTTCAGAATTTGAAATAAAATTTGAATAAGTGCTACAGACATGTTTATGACATTTGATTTGTTATAAATTATTTTTTAACAGAATCTAAGAAATATTATTTCAGGTAAATTTAAGAAAATATAGGATTAAACATTAATTATAATATTTTTATTTAATAATCCATTTTATGAAGTCATATTTTTAACCCATGAGGCTCCACATTTAAAGCAATATTTTAAAGAAATGATTAAATAATTAAAGCTTTTAGATAAAAATTACTGTGTTCATTCTGAAATTATTTATATTTTTAGATATTTATATGTTCATATAATTTATTCTTAATGAATCTATATAAAGTTATTTCTTGATAAACTTCACAGGGACTTTTACAAAATGACATAGCACAGAGAAACATTTTAGGTATTTATAATCTATATTAGAGGCCCGGTGTATGAAATTTGTGCACAGGGGGGTCCCCTCAGCCCAGCCTGCACCCTCTCCAATTTGGAACCCCTCAGGGGATGTCTGACTGCCAGTTTAGGCCCGATCCCTACAATCGAGCCTAAACTGGCAGTCAGACATCCCTCTCACAATCTGGGATCACTGGCTCCTAACTGCTCACCTGCTTGCTTGCCTGATCGCCCCTAACTGCACCCCCACCAGCCTGATCACCCTTAACCACCTCTGTCTGCTGGCCTGATTGCCCCTAACTGCCCCCCCTGCTGGCCTGACCCCCAACTCACCCCCCTGACTGGCCTAGTCACTCCCAACTGCCCTCCCTACTGGCTGGGTTGCCTCTCACTGCCCCCCTCTGCCAGCCTTGTCACCCCTCACTGCCCCCCTTCTGGCCTGGGCACTGCAATTTCCCCCCTGCCATCCTGGTCACCCCCAACTGCCCCCCCCCTGCTGGCCTGGTTGCTCCTCACTGCCCCCTCTGTTGGCCTGGTTGCCCCACGCAGCCTGCTGTTCAGTCATTTGGTCGTCCTTCACTAACCCCTGCCAGCCTTGTCTCCCCATGCAGCCTGCTGTTCACTCATTACTGTGATGGTGTCCTGACCAATTTGCATATTACCCTTTTATTAGTATAGACTAGATGCCCAGTGCATGAATTTGTGCACAGGTGGGATCCTTCCTGGTGGATTGGGGCTGTCTCGCCCAGTCCCATTTGGGGCCAAATGGCCAGGAGAGGGACTGCAGTAGGTTGGCCAACCAAGGGGAGGGACCGCGGGAGGTTGGCCAGCTGGGGAAGGTTGGCTGTGGGAGCACACTGACCACCAGGGCACAGCTCCTGCATTGAGTGTCTGCTACCTGGTGCTCAGTGCACATCATAGCTACCAGCTGGATATCCAGTTGTTCAGTCGTAATGGTTGCTTAGACTTTTATATATATAGATAATAAAAGCCTAAGCGACCGTTACAGCAGAAAAACCGTAATGACCGCAAGTAGCTATGATGTGCACTGACCACCAGGGGCAGATGCTCAATGAAGGAGCTGCCCCGTGGTGGTCAGTGAGCTCCCACAGGGGGATCAGCCACTCAGCCAGAAGCCAGGCTCAAGGCTGGCAAGCACAGCGGTGGTGGCGGGAGCTTCTCATGTCTCTGTGGCAGTGCTAAGGAGCAGTGAGTTGAGCGGTAAGGAACCTGCTACTAATGATCAGAGAGCCAAGTGGTAAGGAGCAAGGGATCCTGGATTGTGAGAGGGATGTCTGCCTGCCAGCTTAGGCCCCATCCCCCTGGCGGACATCCCCTGAGAGATGCTGGACTACTAGAGGGCGCAGGCCTGGCTGAAGGGACCCCTAGCCCCCAGTGCACAAATTTTGTGCACCTGGCCTCTACGTGAAATACAAAATAGAAAGACTGATGTGGTGATGAGGATACTGTTAGTAAATTACCCTATGATCTGATTTTAAACCCCTCTTCCTCCTCCTTCTTCTTTGGCATGACTTTATAATGTAAGAATTAGGAAAAAATTATATTTTTATGACAAGTAAAATAATTCAATCTCTGTAATTGGTAAATTAACTAGAAATAAAAACACGAGGTATTTTGTTTTAGACACTAAAATAACCTTATATATGTATTCTTTAAGCAATGCTTTGCATTGTGACAGAAAAGACTATTTTTGTTTTCTAAATTTTATAGTTTAGTTGGCTCAAAATGTACAGCTTCAGGGGGAAAAAAGAGAAGTTGAAAAGAAATAGTGGTTTCACTAATCAAAGCAAAATGCACTGAAAGGCATAAGTGCACAAAATTATTTATCTAAATTCAATGTTCCATAGGACTTGATGCTCCTTCAGGCTAGAAGTCTCAGCAGGTACCTGTAAGAACAAAGTCCGTCAGGGCAGAGACAATAGGCAGGCATTTACTCCCATGTGTATATGATATCCAGGTACTTAGAGTTATTCCACAGAAACAGAGAAAGAAGTTTCAAAATATTTCTTAGGCCCTAGCTGGTTTGGCTCAGTGGATAGAGTGTCAGTAGGCAGACTGAAGGGTCCAGGTTTGATTCCCATCAAGGGCACATGCCTGGGTTGTGGGCTTGATCCCCAATAAGAGGCATGCAGAAGGCAGCCAATCAATGATTCTCTCTCATCATTGATGTTTCTATCTATCTCCCTTCCTCTCTGAAATCAATAAAATATATTTTAAAAATAAATAAATAAAATTATTTAATAAATATTTCTTAGAATGAAAGTGCAGGGGAAATATATTCATGTACATATTCAATTCTTGTGAGTAGGAGGCAGTGGATATTTATATGTTTTTGGGAAAGAGATAACAAAGTATAATGAAGACTTTTCTACAGACACCAAACAGAATAATATAGTTATCCAGATTATAAAGTTATGAAAAGTGGAGAGCAATCCATGATAAATATAAGCCATGGTTCTTTGACTCAGGAAAGAATAAGCACTACATATCTGACCATAATTATTGAGAGGTAAGGTATTCCAACAGTAACACCAGTTGGGGTTAAAAAGACATTAAGATGGTTGTCCATCAGTGAAATATTTCCCAATGTGCTCCAAGGTCAGTGAGATATTCCAGAGGCAGAGATTCTAGACATTGTTTATATTATTAAAGTGGAAGAGGAAAACAGCACAGCTTTAACTTACATCACTAATTCTATCTATGGGTAGGGCCAAAAAGCAGCATCATGGAAACTGTTAATCAAAAATGTACCACCAAAGCTTAAAAAAGGAAGATGTTTTACTAAACAATTCAAGTATCTTTACATGAATGTGGAAAAAAGGGAGTGGGTTCATGTACTATGATTACATTACTCCTTGGCATTGTTCTTCAATTATGAGTAAAATAAACATCACAATCTTTTATTTATTTTTTTTTAAATATATTTTATTGATTTTTTACAGAGAGGAAGAGAGAGGGATAGAGAGTTAGAAACATCGATGAGAGAGAAACATTGATCAGCTGCCTCTTGCACACCCCCTACTGGGGATGTGCCCACAACCAAGGTACATGCCCTTGACCGGAATCGAACCTGGGACCTTTCAGTCTGCAGGCTGACGCTCTATCCACTGAGCCAAACCGGTTTTGGCAACATCACAATCTTTTACATTAATGATATGGAAAAGAATGCTCCAGAGTATGTACCAAAAAAAAAAAAAAAAAAAAAGAATATTATTTGTCATTACTCATTAGTGAGGCTTCCCCCAAAATCTAGAAAAGTTGCAGTGCTCATTTTCAAAATATAATTCCTCCCTTACAACAAAGGAAAACCCTTATCCAATATCCAGATACCTCTGGGCATATATCTTAGAATAAAACATTAAAGTTAGCTTGAGCTTTGATGAATGATGGCATAGCTATTCAAAGTAAGTTGACCAAAAAAGGCATCATGACAATATCCATAAAAGAAGTATCAAAATGTCACAGCTCAATGGCAACTATGCCTCCAAATACCTCCAGATAGTTCTTTAGAAGCGAAGTAAGCCTCCTAGATTTTCCTGATCAGTTCTTCACCCACCTTTCCAATTAAAAATAGTGCCATGTCACCGTTGTGCTCATCTCCAATAAAGATCACAGTCCCAAAGAACCACTTGGCATAGAAGTCAAGATCTAAATGTCACAAAGACACAAAACAAAATCAGTTTTTGTAGTTATATCAGACTTCATTGAATTAGGTGAAAATCCATTTATAGTTTTCACATATATTTGAAAAGTTAAACTTCATGGTTATATATCTATTACCAAACAAAGATATATTTCTCTAAATTTCATGGAGAATATGCTAAAAGAGGTTACTAGGACACTTTTTCAAATGGTGGAACTACCAGTAAGGCCAGAAAAGAAGGTCAAATTTTTCCCCAAAATATATCCATTGCTACCAGACTATGTAGAAGTCTATGTCTGAAACAAAAGTTAGCTCATGAAGTAAATCCTAACAGTGACAGATATGATGATTCAAGAGACATAAAGAATGTGCATTTTGAAGTGTTCATCATGAAATGTAAATGAACTCCAGGAGAGAGGTGAATTTCTTTTCTGCCTAGAAGTCCCAACTGACCAGTATTCATACTCTCCTGACCATGACACACATCATTTCAAGTACATTTAGAAAAATGTTATCATTGGATCCCTTAGGAATGGAGTACAGGGCTTCCCAATATTCAGATGTGGACCTTAAGCTGTATCAGGGTTCAAGTTCACTAAGTAGGTAGAGAGGGTTATTTAGCAGAGATATAGATTTGCTCTCTCCAGACACCCAAATCAGAAAAAAAAATCCATTTGCCTCTTTTTTCATTACTTCTGGTTTCATAATGAATACTAAGAACAAAAGGAGTGAGAAAGACTCCATTCTTAAATGTTTTTACTTTAATCTTTCAGAGGGAAGGAAGATGTTTTTCATCATTTAGAAATTCTTCCCCAACCACTTATTTTTGAATATATTCTTTAGATAGAAGTTCCTTACATGATATGATCTGAATGTTTTCCATCTCTAGGAACACTTTGTTCTTTTTCTGATTCCAATGGAATCTTAATCCTTTATAAAGAATTATAATAATTAACTAGTTTCCATAGCACTAAATATTTCATACATAGTATATGTTGATATTTTTTAAAAATGTATTTTATTATCTATTAATTATATTAATAGTATATTTTTCTTTTCTTTATTGTGCTGAAGTAATTGAGAATAGAAAATTATACTTTAATATGTGTAGAATTATACTTATTACAGCTTCTGATATTTTAAAATATTCAGATAACATAACATTGATATTTTTATTTATTTTATCATTTTTATTTTAAATCATGTTTTTATTTTTCAATTATAGTTTCTACTCATTATTGTATGTTTCAGATGTACATCCCAGTGATTAGACATTACATAACTTATGAAGCAATCAGCCTGATAAATCTCACACCTATCTGACACCAAATATTGTTATTAGAATATTATTGACTATATTCCCTATGCTGTACTTTACTCCCCCATGACTATTCTATGACTACCATCAGCACCAAACCAGTATTATATGAAATATTAAAGGGTCTTCTTTAAGAAGAAGAAATGTGACCAATAAAATGCCAATAAATACATATCTATCAACAATTGAATAAATAAGCAAGCAGAGCAGAAACAGACTCATAGATACAGAGACGAATTTGACAGCTGCCAGATGAGAGGAGAGCTGGGGGATGAGTGAAAAAGGTAAAGGGATTAAGAACTACAAATTGGTAATTATAGGCCATTGATCTTCACACCGAGTATAAAAAGATAGCCCAGCACATTGTTTTACAGTCTTTGGCTGAAAAACAAAACAAAACACATGCACTGTGACTGTAAAACTTACTGGCTTTCATTAACATTTTATAGTGCACCTTATGAGTTACCTGTGCTCTTTTCTTCACGTTAGTGCAATGACCAACCTCTGCTGACAATGTGGACAATTGAGCAAACACATGTTTGTTATTGTTCCATTCTCTAAACGATTGTTTCTTCCTCAAGTGTAAAATAATCTATACATTTTTTATCTACTGCTGCATTGAACTTTTGGCATTTTGGGATTTTGTTTGTTTTTCTTTAATGTATGTCATGGGGATTTCTTCCATACCAGTGTTGAGCAAGATACTAATCAGTAAAAGTGACTGGCATTGAAAATAACATTTTTTAAACTTCACTCAACACAACAATAACCTCTTGTCTACTTCATTTAGCCTTACAAAAATAAAGCTCTATTTTGATCCACACAAGGAATATTATAATTTTACATCAGCCTTAGCTTTTAACCCATGGCAACATAATGCTAAGAATGTGACATACTCACCTACTGTGCATTCCAATCTTCACAAAGGAAGCTCTTCATCACTGTCACCACCTGCACAGGTGTTCTTTCTCTCCCCCCTCTCTCTCAGATAGATAGATATAGATATAGATATAGATATAGATATAGATATAGATATAGATATAGATATAGATATAGATATAGATATAGATAGAGATATAGATAGATATATAGAGATGTAGAGACTTAGGGATATACTGGTATATACACATATAGATATGCATGGATAGATATGTACATGTATATGTATACATATAAGTGTGTATATGCATAATATGCATAGGTATTGTGAACCTCATCCTCTACTTGATTTCTTCTGAAGGTCTTATGGAAACAATATCCTTTGTATTTTTTTCACATTGATTATAACAGATTGCCTGTGCTTTTCATCTTTGAGAGACAATTGTGCAGAATATAAAACACTAAGCTTAGACATTCTTTCCTAAAATGACAAATATATTATTTATTCCATTATTATCCCTATACTGCTTTCCACAGTGACTGCACCAATTTGCATTTCCACCAACAGTGTACGAGAGTTCCTCTTTCTCCACATCCTCACCAGCAGTTGTTGTTTGTTGATTTATTGATGATAGCCATTGTGACAGATATGAGGTGATATTTCATAATGATTTTAATTTGCATTTCTCTTATGATTAGTGACATTAAGTATTTTTTCATATGTTTATTTGGAAAAGTGTCGATTTAGGTCCTTTGCCCATTTTTTAATTAGAATGTTTATTTTCTTGGTGTTGAGTTTTATAAGTTCTTCATGTATTTTGGATATTAACCCCTTATCAGATGTATCTGCAAATATGTTCTCCCATAAGAGCTAGAACCAAATAAATGAAATCATAAATGAAAGAGGAGAAGTAACAACTGACACCAAAGAAATACAAAGGATTGTAAATAAGTATTATGAACAACTATATGCCAGAAAGCTGGACAATCTGTACAAAATGGATAAATTCCTAGAAAAATACAATCTTCTAAACTAAATCAGAAATAATCAGAGAATCTGAATAGATAGTGAAATTGAAGTGAAATTGAAGCAGTAATAAAAAATAATAAAATAAAAACTCCCAGAAAACAAAAGCCATGGACAGAAATCCTTCATAGGTGAATTTTACCAAACATTCAGAAAAGAAATAACACATATCCTCTCAAACTATTCCAAAAATTTTAAGAGAAAGGAAGATGCCTAAGCTCATTTTCCAAGACCAGCATTATCTTAAATCCAAAACCAGATAAAGACACCACAAAGAAAAAAGTTATAGTTCAATATCCCTGATGAACATAAATGCTAAAGTCTTCAATAAAACATTAGTAAATCAAATCCAGCAATACTTTGGAATTTATTCTGGGGATGTAAGATTGGTACAATATCCACAAATTAGTAAACATGGTACACCACATAAACTTAATGAAGAATAAATATAACATAATCATATCAAGAGATGCAGAAAAAGCATTTGATAACATCCAGCACCCATCCTATATAATAAAGAGGTAATATGCAAGTTGACCATCACTCCAACACACAAGATGGCCACCCCCATGTGGTCAAAGATGGCCGCCCCCATGTGGACACAAGATGGCCACCACAAGATGGCCGGCAGGGGAGGGAAGTTGTGGGTGACCAGGCCAGCAGGTGAGGGCAGTTGGGAGGGACCAGGCCTTCAAGTTAGGGGTGACCGGGCCTGCAGGGAAGGGCAGTTAGGGGCAATCGGGCCAGCAGGGGAGCAGTTAGGCATCGATCAGGCTGGCAGGGGAGTGGTTGGGGGTAATCAGGCTGGCAGGCAGAAGCGGTTAGGGGCAATCAGGCAGGCAGGCAGGCAAGCAGTTGGGAGCCAGCAGTCCTGGATTGTGAGAGGGATGTCTGACTCCCCGTTTAGGCCCAATCCCACGGGCAATCGGACATCCCTCTAGGGGTCCCAGATTGGAGAGGGTGTAAGCTGGGCTGAGGGACACACCCCTCCCCCGTGCACGAATTTCATGCACCAGGCCTCTAGTTTATGATAAAAACTCTCAGAAAAATGAGAATAGAGGGAACTTACCTCAACTTAATAAAGGCCATATATGACAAACTCACAGCCAATAGCATACTAAATGGGCAAAAACTACAAGCATTCCCCTTAAGATCAGGAACAAGTTATGAATGTCCACTTTCACCACTCTTATTCAACAAAAGCCCTAGAAGTCCTAGCCACATCAATCAGACAAGAAAAGGGAATAAAAGGCATACAAATTGGAAAGGAAGAAGTAAAACTGTCATTATTTGCGGATGACATGATACTGTATATTCATAACCCTAAAGATTACACTAAAAACTTCTAGAACTGATGAATAAATTCAATAAAGTCACAAGATGAACAATAAATATCCAGAAATAAGATTCATTTTTATACACCAGTAATGAACTATCAGAAATGGAAACTAAGAAAGCAATCTTATTCAGAATTGCTTCAAAAATAATAAAATACCTAGGAATAAATTTAGCCAAGGAAGCAAAAGACCTGTACTCAGAAAATTGCAAGAAACTAAAGAAATAAATTGAAGATACAAATAAGTAGAATCATATACCATGTTCATGGTTAGGGAGAATTAACATCATTAAAATGTCCATAATACCCAAAGCAGATTCAACGCAATTCCTATTAAGATGCCAATGGTGTATTCCACAAACTATGGAACCACAAAAGACCCCAAATAGGAACAGAGATCTTGAGAAAGAAGTACAAAGTTGGAAGAATTGTGCTCCCTATTGTTAAACTGTACTGTAAGGCCATAGTTATCAAAGCAGCATGGTACTGGCATAGAAACAGACATAGTTCAACAGAACAGAATATAGAGACCAGAAATAAACCCATGTCTTTTGAAAAATATTTGACAAATATTGCAAAAACATACAATGGGCTAAAGATAGTCTATCCAATAAATGGTGCTGGGAAAACTGGACAGATACGTCCAAAAACTTGAAACTAGACCACCTTCTTACAGCACACACAAAAAATTGTGATCTAAGATCAACAAACTATGTATGATCCCAAATGGAATCCAATCCACTGTCTATTTGGGTACACTGCCTGAAATATCTAGTATCTGGCCCTGCACAGAAAAAGCTTGACAACTCCTGGTCTAGACACTCAAAAGATTTTTTTATTCTTTTTAATAAAATACCAGTAATTTTATGAGTGTATTTTGTTGTTAGTCATTCTTTTTATGAATATGATAAGCTATTTCAACAAGTAGTTTATTTGTTTACACTTCAGGAAATTTTGCTTGAAGTATTTCTCTTAATGTTCTGTTTACTTTGATTTTCTTATTCAGTTACCTAATATCGGTGCTTTGATGTTCTTTACCAACCTTCACTGTTTCTTTTACTTAAATCCCTTTTTTCTTTTATTCCTTTTTAGTTTTTAAATCATTCCTGGTTATCTCCTCCTATTTTTCCTATGAAATTATATGTTGCATGTAAAAACTCTTGTGTTTATTGCAGCTTAATCTTCAACTCTGAATTGATTTTTTTCTTTTATCATTAATAGTTTCTGAAGTTCTGTAATCTCATTTGAGTTTTCTAATTCTGTTGTTTAATTTATAAGATCTGATTTTTAGCTAATTTGAGTAGTAGAATATAGTTTTATGATTATGATATCTTTTGAGTACGTATTTTACTGTTATGTTTTTATTATCTGTAGGGATGCCATTCTGCTATTCTTTATGCTGCAACTCTGTTCTTCCTGGTGGGTCAGTTTTGAGTATTCATTGGAGACAGACTATTCTAATCTCTTCTGGTTTTATGGCTGATCATTTAGTCTCCCGCAAATAGTTTGAAAAATGCCCTCCCCCATTACAGATGCTATGCTCAAATTTATTTCCTCTTCTAATGTTCATCAGACACTCATTGCTTTCCCCTGTGTTCTCCCAAAGAGATGGTAATACTTTGAAAGTCATATGCCTATTGAAGGTTTTTCTCATCCACTTGTGTTCTTGTCTATGATTTTTACAAATGTTGCTCATTTTTATTTACTTTTTTGTTTTGATAACTGGTTATTTTGTTTATCTTCATAAGCAGATTTAGAGATTCAAAAACTATATTAACACCATGATAGTCCCAGAGTCTTTATAAATATATTTGCATCCATATTTCTGCCCTACCCTCTTTCTCTATGGCTTCAGAATAGTAAACTGAAGGCAGTCTTTTAATGCTAATTCAACCAATTCATTGGACAGATAAAAATTAATTCTCTTTACTGTGTCTTTTGTGCAGACATCATCAAAAGCATAATTTGATCATTCTCAGATTAAGAGTATCATCTATTTTAATGCAAATATACAAATATATAAATTAAATACATACAGAATAGTTATTAGATTCAAGAAAATTCTGACGTACCTGGTGGTACACAGAAAGAAATATTAAAATGTTCTAAGAATAGAAGCCTTATGACACATTTTATTTCTCTTTATGGGGCTTATTAGAGGACCTTTCATTTGGGGGCCATGTAATCACTGATATTCTATTCTGATTTTGGAATTTTTGGTTCTCTTGATAATTTATTTACAATAAAATAAACCTACATTTAGTTCAATAGATTTCTGTGTATTTTTGTGTAAGTTTCTATAAAATGTCTGTCTCTAAATATGACAAATAAGTGCAAATTGATGTGTCATTTCTGATATATGATGTCATTTTGCCATAATAGACTAAGTTTATTTTTAGTTAGTTCACCTTATCAAAACAAGTTAAATTCTCAAAAATTATCAAATAAATGAATATTCAAATATAAATATTTCTACCATGCTCAGCTTAGACATATTTGCCCTTGTAATTTAATAAAGAATTTAAAAAAATGAATTAGGTGTTGAAATAATACTTTTTTTAATTCTATATCTCCAAAATGATATATAGTTTTTTACCTTTCTACCCATTGTACAAATAAGCAATTTATACTGTTATGTAATATATTGCAAAGGAAAATAGAAACACAAATTTTATTCATTCATGGGGCATTCATAATCTCTTCATTTCTCTAACATCTATATATATAAAAGCCTAAGCGACCGAACAACCCGATGACCAGACAACCAGCCAGTAGCTATGACACACACTGACCACCAGGGGGCAGATGCTCAATGCAGGAGCTGCCTCCTGATGGTCAGTGCACTACCACAGCCAACCTACCGCAGTCCCTCTCCCCCACCCCCCAACCGGCCAGCCCTGACTGGTGGCCAGGCCAAGGGACCCCACCCATGCATGAATTCGTGCACGGGGTCTCTAGTTTTTAATGAAATTCTAGCACCATTCTTATAACAAAGTAGGATGTAAAGGGTTATAGAAACAGAATGCCCTGCTTAAGTTTACAAAAACCATTAGTGATACAATTGATGGAATACCAACAGCTTCTTTAAATTTGCTCACATTACATATCTGCTCCTTCAAAAAAGTCTCCCTGAGGAGATAGAAAGAAGCTAGGTAGATAGGTGCGGGACCACTGGAAGGGAAAACAGAACCGGGAACCCAACTAGGCAGAGTAACTAAGACAACTCAACTGGGCAGGGATGGAAGGGCTCCTGTGAGAGAATCAAGCTTTAGAATATGTGAATGTTGCTAAGACAGAAAGCTTGCAGATAACGAATCACAAGACAAAGAGGCATATAAACCAATCCCAAGAATGTTACTAAGGCAGAATTCTTTGAAAGAACCAATTAAGAATGAGCAAGAATGTACACACACACAAAAAAGTCCATGCTTCTCTCTCCTCTCCCTGCCTGAGCTAGATTTTTGGGTTGATAGCAGGAGACTTGCTCCCCTGCGCCTACGTGGCTTATGGCCCTGTGGGGCTCTGCACATGGACTAATAGACTTTAACACCAGACTGTAACATGGAAAGGAAGCCCTGGACACTGGCCTGCTCCTGGAACCCCAGCTGCACCTTTTCGAGGACCGGCTTCTCTCAATAAACTCTGTTCCCGCTAACTGGTTTTGTGCCTGACTTCATGCTTTTCAATTTCTCGTGACAATGAACTCGGACTCAAACACCCCACATTTTGGTTTCATCCCTACAGTCACTTAATTTTATTAAAATGTTTATTCTTAGAATGTCTGTAACAAGTATTAAATAACAACTGACAACATTGAGACATAGTCCCTTTTACTAAAGTCCTGCTTGTTTTCTCTCTTCAATTATATTTTTTAATTTGTGGTCAGCAATCTATGAGCTATGGACCAAAATCCACCCAACAGTCTGATTTTACACAGCACAGAAGCAAATAATACTTTTATATTTCTTAATAATTAAAAATCAAAAGAAAGATAATATTTTAAGATACATGAAAATTATACAAAATCTAAATGTCAGTGTCCATAAATAAAGTTTTGTTGGAACAGAGCCATAATCAAACATTTACACTTTGTCTCTGTTTGTGTGCTATGACACGGAGGATGGAGTAGTTATGAAAGCAAGTAGGCAGCCCTCAATTATTGACTCTATCTAACTCTTTCCATAAACAGTTTTATGAACCCTATTCAAACCTATTCTGCCTCATGCAGATAAACAGAATATAAGACTGACTAATCTCATAAATAGAAAAAGATGATAGCACTTCAATAGTTTTTAAGTTGGAGCAACAAAAAGCCAATCAGAAAAAAAGTTTCCAATAAATGAATCATTTAGTTCTATTGCATACAATTTGTTCTGCTGTGTTGAATTACTATAGGGTGATCATGTCTTTGCTCATAGTTAATTGAGTAACCCAGACCATTGTGCTGTGGAACTAGAAAAGCCAAAGATCAAGTACTTTTTATTTATAGATTTTGCTCTCTTCTTTTAATGTGGAAAAAGTCATAAATATCAGAATTTTATAAGTAATACTCAATTTAACATCATATTGAACCATGTGGAAATCTATATATATAAAAGCCTAAAATGCAAATTGTCCCCTTGGGAGTTTGACCGGGAGACTGGGAGTTCAATCGCTCGCTATGACATGTGCTAACCACCAGGGGGTGGTGCAGAATGAAGGAAGGCCCTGGCCGGCAGCTGGCAGCCAAAGAAGGGAGGCCCTGATCAGCCCTGATCACCAGCCAGGCCTAGGGACCCTACCTGTGCACAAATTTCGTGCACCGGGCCTCTAGTAGAATATAATTTCAATCAAGTCTATGCCTATTGTTATGCTTTTCTTGGGATCATACACTATGTGTTGCTTTTGGGTAATAGTCATAAGATTTGTAAATATGCTGAGAAATCTCAAGGACACTTCTAAAAAGGAAGATAAATCAGAATGAGGCTGAATACACTTGGAGCTTATATGTATGTGGCAGGATAAACACATTCCTCTATATAGCTTTGGTAATTGCATTGAGAAGCTCTTCTCTTACATGTTCACTGTCAATCAGTATGATGGCCCAGCATCCAATTGATGGAGTTATTGCACTCCTTAAGCATGAGACAAAAATTACATGGAATAGCTACACCTAGTGTGGATTCTCCTCATATTGTCAGAGTGATAAAAGATAAAGAAGGAGGAAACTTTTCCTCCTCTATTTAATAGTATTGTGACTTTGGAAATTTATTTTTGGGGTTTTGTGGTCTATATCTTTAAAATGTGGAAAACATCCAGCAGGATCAAGAAAGGGAGTTATAGCTAATATCCCCAGTACATAGTACTGTGGCTACTTCTATTATATAACTGATGTACTAGAAATGTAACAAAATAAAAATCTATAACTACATGTATATGAAAAAAGTTTGATCACATTGCAGTATAACTTATTTTTTGTTATTGACTTTGCCATAAATAAGTATGAAACATAAAAGTGAGCATAAGTTCTGTCAGATTTCCTCTGTTGAAATCCTCTTTTAACACTTTCTAGTTCTATAAAATTGGACAAGTTCTTTCATAGAACTGAGCTTCATTTTTTTTTTTTTTGCACTTACAAAGCTCAGTAAGTACTCCATAAATAGGAGCTATATTCATATCAAAGTAGCAACACATTTCAAAACTTTGTCAGATAGAATTAGATTTAAATGCTTGTTAAGTGTTAACTGCTTACAGTGCTAACAATGTATTTAGGAAAATTCTAGCTTACTGAAAGCACAGAGGCATTTATCAAGAACTTGCTCTTCCAATCTTGCATCAATATTGCCGGCATTTGCAGGTCTCAGTAGAAAAGATCATGATCTTTCTCAGAACCTAAAAGGTCACTTCCAGGCATTAGCATCTTTGCAGTTCTGAGATTCACCATTAAAAATGTAACACTGATCCAAAAGCCTTCTTCACAGAATTGGCCTAGGTGGATGGGCTACTTACGGCTATTGCCTCACTGCACCTTGGGCTTTCTGAGCAGTGAACCACTTCCTTGCTTCTGGTTTGTTTGGCACTTGAACTTGATGGTATTTTGGTAATTTTGTCAACTAGAAAGTCTATCTACCAATTTTTCCAATGTCTTTCTAAGTAAGTAGAAAGAGGCTCAGACTTACTTTTCATTCCTAGGATTTACTAAGGGTGTAAATCATATGGCTAACTTAAGCTTTCATATGACATACAGCTTATGATTTATCTCTACACTAGAGTACTTTGCCAGACTTGAGTTTGTATTTGGCTAAGTTTCTTTGTAAATACACTTCCTATTATAAAAGTAATAAAGGCTCCAAAAAATTAAAGGACATATATTATACATATTGATTCGTGGACATTCAGTTCTGTCTAAAATGTCCATAGAGACATTTGGTTTGGTCCATGATTCATTAAATAATACAAACACTTAACTTCATTAAAATTGTATTTATTTTTATTGTAATTCATGATGAATTTTTTAATATATTTTTATTGACTTCAGAGAGGAAAGGAGAAGGAGAGAGAGATAGAAACATCAATGGTGAGAGAGAATCACTGATCAGCTGCCTCCTGCACACCTCCTATTGGGGATCGAGCCAGCAACCAGGCATGTGCCCTTGATGCTCTATCACTGAGCCAAACCAGCTAGGGCCATGATGAATTTTTATAGTTCCAAATATCAAGGACCATTTGGCATGGACCAAAACTGCTCATGGACATTTTGGACAGGACCAAATTTCTAGGACCTTTTAGTGTGGACCAAATGTTTCAGTGGATGTTTTGGACAGGAACAAATATCCTGCAAGTTACTTACCGCAGTACATACATACACATATAGTATATGTGGATAGAGTGTCAGCCTGCGGACTGAAGGGTCACGGGTTCAATTCCGGTCAAGGGCATGTACCTTGGTTGCGGGTACATCCCCAGTAGGGGGTGTGCAGGAGGCAGCTGATCAATGTTTCTCTCTCATCGATGTTTCTAACTCTCTATCCCTCTCCCTTCCTCTATGTAAAAAATTAATAAAATATATTTTTTTAAATTAAAAAATGCAGCTAAAGCAATCATTTAGGTAATATTGACTAGAGTGAATATATTACAAATAAATATAATTTGTTCCACTAATTCTCTCACATTGTCTTCCATAGAGTTTACTGATATCCCCACATTGAAGACTGGTGATAGATTTCATTATGTTTGGGCAACGGATGATGGAAGGTGCAGGGATGTGAGCAGACCTGAGCACCTCAAAGAATAGCTGTCCTGAACTCATCTGCATTGCTTCACATCTTCTTGGCCTCATCTAGTTAAGGCTTCATCTGACTCCATCCTCGGCTTTGGAAAAGTTTTGTGCAGGCTTTGTGCCGTTTGGAACTTACATGAACTACCTCACTTCAAATACGTGGGATGTATCTCTTGCCCTCCACCTGAGCACTTTTATAATTCCAGACATGTGGATACCTGCTGGAGCTCACTTGACATTCACATATTCTTAAACTGCTACTAAGAGCAATTAATCTCCCCGATACCTTCCCCAGGGCAATCCTTAATCAGTAAGAGTTAGGAGCCAATAGACAAATGATTCTCTCTTTCATCACTGAGCCAGACAATTCTGAAATGCATTTTATAAAGTTACTCAGACTTTCCCGGTAGGATTGAACACCATTACCCACAGTGGTAGCCAACTTTATAATACTCCCTTATTGACTTTTCCTAATTGCCTTTTCCTCCTCTCTTATTTTACTCTCCCTAATTAGTCATGTCTACTGTCTGTCTTTGATTTCCAAATAAATTCCCTTCAGGTGAGCCCTTGCTTTAAGCGCTGACTTTGTGGACTCCACACACAGTTCATGGTAGACGACTATTTTGTCCAACCGTGTATTAGCATTGCAATTATTCAATTATGAACAGAAAGAGTCTGTCTTTATTCTTTTTTTCTCTCTTTATTGATTAAGGTATTACATATGTGTTCTTATCCCCCCAATGCCCCCCACCCGCCCACTCATGCCCTCTCCCCTCTGGTGTCTGTGTCCATTGGTTAGGCTTATATGCATGCATACAAGTCCTTTGGTTGATCTCTCCTCCTTACCCCCACCCTCCCCTACCTTCCCTCTGAAGTTTGACAGTCTGATGGTCTGATTGATGCTTCTCTGTCTCTGGATCTGTTTTTGTTCATCAGTTCATGTTGTTCATTATATTCCACAAATGAGTGAGATCATGTGATATTTATCTTTCTCTGATTGGCTTATTTCACTTAGCATAATGCTCTCCAGTTCCATCCATGCTGTTGCAAATGGTAAGAATTCCTTCATTTTTACCACAGCGTAGAATTCCATTGTGTAGTTATACCACAAGTTTTTAATCCACTCATCTGCTGATGGGCACTTAGGCTGTTTCCAAATCTTAGCTATGGTAAATTGTGCTACTATGAACATAGGGGTGCATATATCCTTTCTGATTGGTGTTTCTAGTTTCTTGGGATATATTCCTAGAAGTGGGATCATTGGGTCAAATGAGAGTTCTATTTTTAGTTTTTTGAGGAAACTCCATACTGTTTTCCACAGTGGCTGCACCAGTCTGCATTCCCACCAGCAGTGCACAAGGGTTCCTTTTTCTCCGCATCCTCTCCAGCACTTGTCATTTGTTGATTTGTTGATGATGGCCATTCTGACAGGTATAATATGGTACCACATTGTCGTGTTGATTTGCATCTCTTGGATGATTAGTGACTTTGAGCATGTTTTCATATGTCTCTTGGCCTTCCTTATGTCCTCCTTCAAAAAGTATCTATTTAGGTCCATTGCCCATTTTTTGATTGGGTTGTTTATCTTCCTTTTGTTAAGTTGTATGAGTTCCCTGTGGATGTTGGAAATTAAACCCTTATCGGTGATAACATTGGGAAATATGTTTTCCCATGCAGTGGGCTTTCTTGTTGTTTTGTTGATGGTTTCTTTTGCTCTGCAAAAGCTTTTTATTTTGATGTATTTCCATTTGTTTATTTTCTCTTTAGTATCCATTGCCCTAGGAGCTGTATTGGTGAAGATATTGCTTCCGCATATGTCTGAGATTTTGCTGCCTGTGGATTTTTCTAATATTTTCATGATTTCCTGTCTTACTTTTAAGTCCTTTATCCATTTTGAGTTTATTTTTGTATGTGGTATAAGTTGGTGGTCTTGTTTCATTTTTTTTTGCATGTACCTGTCCAATTTTCCCAACGCCATTTATTGAAGAGACTGTCTTTGTCAAATATTAATTGAGCATAGTGGTTTGGGTAGATTTCTGGGTTCTCTATTCTATTCCATTGGTCTATATGTCTGTTCTTGTACCAGTACCAGGCAGTTTTGAGAACAGTGGCTTTGTAATACAGCTTGAGATCCCTCCTACATTGTTCTTCTTTCTCAGGATTGCTGCAGTTATTCTGAGTCTTTTATTATTTCAGATGAATTTTTGGAGAGTTCGTTCTAGGTCTGTGAAATATGCCGTTGGTATTTTAATGGGAAGTGCATTGAATCTACAGATTGCTTTGGGTAGTATGCACATTTTAATGATATTGATTCTACCTATCCATGAACACGGTATGTTCTTCCATCTGTTTGTCTTCCTATATAGCTTTTTTCAGTGTCCTGTATTTTTCTGAGTACAGGTCTTTTACCTCCTTAGTTAAGTTTATTCCTAGGTATCTTACATTTTTTTGGTGAGATGGTAAATGAAATTGTTTTTTAAATCTCTCTTTCTGTAAGTTCACTATTGGTGTATAAAAATGCCATAGATTTCCTGGTGTTAATTTTGTATCCTGCTACATTGCCGAATTCATTTATTAAGTCTAATAATTTTTGATGGAGTCTTTAGGGTTTTCTATGTACAGTGTACAGTATCATGTCATCTGTGAATAAAGAAAGTTTTATGTCTTCTTTTCCAATTTGGATACATTTTATTTCTTCTTCTTATCTAATTGCTATGGCTAGCACTTCCATTACTATGTTGAACAGGAGTGGTGAAAGTGGGCATCCCTGTATCGTTCCTGTTCTTAGGTGAAATGGTTTAAGTTTTCACCCATTGAGTATGATGTTGACTGTAGATTTGTCATATAATGTTCTTATTATGTTGAGGTATGATTCTTCTATTCCCATTTTGCTGAGGGTTTTTATCAAGAAAGGGTTTTGGATTTTGTCAAATGCTTTTGCTGTATCAATTGATATGACTATATGATTTTTATCTCTCAATTTTTTTATATGATGTATCATGTTTATTGATTTGCCGATATTGTACCATCCTTGCATCCCTGGGATTAAATCCTACTTGGTCATGGTGTATGATCTTTTTGAGGTAGTGCTGGAGCCAATTTGCTAGAATTTTGTTGAGGATTTTGGCATCTATGTTCATGAGGGATATTGGCTTGTAGTTCTCTTTCATTGTGTTGTCTTTATCTAGTTTTGGAATTAGGGTGATGCTGGCTTCATAGAAAGAGCTTGGAAATGTTCCTTCCACTTGAATTTTTTGGAATAGTCTAAGGAGGATAGGTTTTAGTTCTTCCTTGAATGTTTGGTAAAACTCCCCCATGAAGCCATCTGGCTCTAGGCTTTTGTTTGCTGTAAGCTTTTTGATGAATTGCTTCAATTTCCTCCATAGTTATTGGCCTATTGAGATTTTTAGATTCTTCCTGATTGAGTTATGGAAGGTTGTATTTTTCTAGGAATATGACTATTTCCTCTAAGCTGTCTAGTTTGTTGGAATAATGTTTATAGTATTTTTTAACAATCCTTTGTATTTCTGTGGGGGTCTGTTGTTATTTCACCTTTTTCATTTCTAATTTTGTTTATTTGGGTCCTCTCTCTTTGATTCTTGGTGAGCCTGGCTAGCCGTTCATCAATCTTGTTTATCCTTTCAAAGAAACTGCTCTTGGTTTCATTGATCTTTTGTATTTTTTTGTTTGTTTGCTTGTTTGTTTTGTCTATGTCATTTATTTCTGCTCTGATCTTTATTATTTCCTTCCTTCTGCTCATTCTTGGCTTTTCTTGTTGCTCTCTTTCTAATTCTTTAAGTTGTAGAGTTAGATGATTTATTAGCATTTTTTCTTGTTTTTTGAGGTAGGCCTGTAGAGCTATGAACTTCCCTCTCAGGACTGCTTTCACTATGTCCTATAGATTTTGGATTGTTGTGTTTTCATTGTCATTCGTTTCCAGGATGTTTTTACTTTTTTTTTTTATCTCTTTGGTTACCCAATCATTGTTTAATAGCATGCCACTCAGCTTCCAAGTGTTTGAATTTTTTTGATTGTTTTTGTTGTAGTTTATTTCTAATATTATGCCATCGTGGTCTGAGAAGATGCTTGATATGATTTCAATCTTCTTGATATTGGAAAGACTTTGCCTGTGACCCAATATGTGGTCTATCTTTTGAAAATTACCCATGTGCACTTGAGAAGAATGTGTATTCCGTAGCTCTGGGGTGAAATGATTTAATAATATTCTATTCTATTTTTTATGTTTCCACACTCACATTCTCAACATTCTTCTAATCCTCTCACAGAAACTTTCATTTTTCTTCTCTCTTGCCCCTTTATAATTCCCTTTGATGTGTTTTCTCTTAAGCACCACTCCAAACTAAGAATAATATCAGCCATGTCCATGGGAAATATACTATTAGAAAAGCCAAACTTTACTTTCTTTTAGAGAATGTCAAGCTAAACTTTACATTTACAAATACTTTCTATTTATAGCTATAAAACAAAATTAAAATTGATTTTCTCTTTTAGGCAATAAGTTAGAAATATTTTCTACTTACATTTCAAGTCCAAAATACTTCTTCTTATATATTATACCAGGACTTTAATAGCTACAACAGCAAACATGTTAAAAATTAGTCTTAACTGTTCACACACTTTGCTTTTAATACAGATATTGATATTATGTGTACATAGGACCCCAAATGCTACAAGTTCAGTAAAACAAACTAGAAACATATTATAGTGAAAAGAATAGCTTAAAAAAAAAAGGTAAAGTAGATTAACCTATAGTTGTTATTATTAGCTTGTGGGACTCCATACATAGAGTCTTACTATATCAGAATCCCCTATAGTTTGAAAGAAATTGACTGTTTCTTGTGTAGAATGCTATCTCACTACTCACCCACTGGACAAATACCTATGCATCACTCTTTCAACTCAAATACAATGAAAAGCCTTCTTTAACTTTTTCAGTAGTCTTAACATTTTGTTTTATTTTTTATATTTCTGTTGCAAATAACAAATAGTTTCATTATTTGTAATGAATCCCCATCGACTCTGTATTGTACAATATATGTCTTGTCTTTGCTTTATACATTGTCCATCCTTGGTTCACATACTCTGTATCTCTTGTTTAGAATATCACAAATCTTTTCCTCTTTCCATGCCACCAGTACAATTTCTATAACACAAATATATTTAGATCAGTAACTGTATCATCACACTGTCTTAAAAGCTCTAATTTGGAAGTAAGAAATGTTAGAAACAGTCAGAAGAACTGGATTAATTTTTTTTCTGCCATTTAGTGGTTATTAAAGTTTATTGCTCTAAGAGTTCTTTTCAAAACAAATGAAACAAAATCTCCAAATGCATATATTTACCTTTCATGATTTTCATAAAGTTTAAATCATGAGTGATGGGCATACCATCTGATACATTTTAGGCAGTGAAACATAATAAGTTTTGTTATTATTTATTGTCCTCTTCCACTTATAAAATCTGATTTTTTTATCACACATAGTAGGCCCTAGAAAGTTCCCCACTGTCTGCCTGCCCAGATTCATTTTCCACCACTAGCCTTTCGCTTGCTACATTTCATTGCCTTGTAAATGATTTCCTAAGTGAGTTTTGCTGCTTGATGCTTCCATTATTTGTCAAATATACTCACATGCACTGAAGGCCATGGATTTCACAAGCTCAGTTTAAATGTTAGTTCATCAGTGAAGATTTCCTTGAACATTTGCACATTCTGTTATAGCTTACCTCATTTTTTTTTTCCTTTTTGCTATTAGTATGCCCTCTAAATTCAAAAATTCAATTGAAACCTATTATCTCTTCCAGTAGTTCCAATAGTCTCTAATATGGGAGATAACATTGATGATTTATATTAGTTATCTCTTTTTTTGTAGGGAAAAAAGCAGGGAGTCATGAAAATATACATGTTATACAATAATTTTAAATTGGAAAAAATCCCTATGGGAGAAAAATAGGGACATTGTAAGAATGTCAAATTTTAAAGCAAAATATACCTTTTATGCATAATTTGTTTTAGCTTATTTTGTTCAAGTCTCTGAAAATAAAGACATATTTGGATTGCTTAAAAGCTAATAAACTATTAGACCCTGATGAGATAGAAATGTGGCTGTCATGGTTATTTGACAGCACCATCAAAGCACTTTTCCAGGAAAAAAAAAAAAGACTTAAAGTAGCTAATATCTACCCTTGGTGCCACCACATCTCATGGCATGAAATATGTTATACAGTTTACATATGGGAGGAAGAAATACCCTTTTTTAGGACCACTTGTCAAATGTTTAAAAGCAAAAACTAAAGGTTTGGGGCTGTAGTAATGTGTACTCACATAAACTGCTGCAATAAATTATTTTAAAATTGCTGCTTATTTTTTACACAATAGAAATTAACTAAAGACTTAAGGGAAGTTTGACTAAGCAAAAAGGCAATTATTTGGCAAACAATAAAAAGAATCAAGAAATAGTCTATCCATATCATTGTGTGTTCATCAAAGCAGAGAAAAGCCGGCATTAGTATTTAAGCATTCCCTAATTATTTGGAGAACCACTAAACATCTTACTAGAGCAGCCCTAGAAAAAAACAACACACACAAAAAAACTATACATGAAGATAGCATTTTTTTCTCTAACTGTTCAGGCAAAAATACAAGGTTTTTGGATTAGTAAATAACGTATTACACTTCACATAAATTAATGTCCATGAATATATTAACAAGGATAAACTATTGCCACACATTTTACTTTGAAATGAGGTATATTTGATATAAATGTGGGGTTGGAGGAGTACATTTTTAGAAACATAGTCCACAAATTCAATTTAAATTAGCACAAGAATCTCAGAAGCATTAAGCTCTCTGTGGCATACATGGGAATGTGTTGTTCAGATGCACCTTTAAGAAACGACGAGCTGCCCAGCTGTCAGGAGAGTGGTTAGCTGGATCTTTGTTTCCTAAGGTTCTCCATCAATGTTCATGCTGATACCATGTTGTTCTTGGGTCCTGCTCCAACCAATAACTCAGCAAGGTGTCAGTGATTGAGAGGTTACTCCTCACTGCCAATAAAGTACCTATTGGCCATGACTAAGCTCTTTTGCTTATAAAACAGGCAGCAATAAGGGCTCCCGAGTCTAAATAAAGCTATGAGGCAAAGATTCAAGATTCTGGCAGTTGTATATTGGGGCAGTAAACACCTGAACCCAAGGATGAGGAATTATTGGAAGGATACTCACAGTGTCTCTTGAGTCCAAAACTTTCACTACTGTGATTTTCTTGTTCCTCAGGTGTATTAGTTTCCTATTGTTACAGTAACAAATTACTACAGACTTTGTGGCTTAAAACAACACAAATTCATTATCCAACAGTTTTGTAGTTTCCAGTCCAAAATGGGTCAGCAGGACCGTGTTCTTCCAGGAACCTCTAAGAAGCAATAGGTACCTTGCATTCTCCAGCTTGTAGAAGCTAACTGCATTCCTTGGCTTATGGCACCTTCCTCCAGCTTCAGAGAACTTCACCCTGACCTTTGTTACAGTCATCACCTCTTCTTCTCTAACTCTAACCCTCTTGCCTCCTTCTAATAAGGATGACTGTGATTGTATTGGGTCCACATGGATAATCCAGTATAGTCTCCCATCTCAAGATTCTTGACTTGATGACATTCATCAAGTTCCTTTACATGCATATGTATAGGTTTCAGGGATTAGGGTGTAGGTCTTTGAGGGTGAGGCAATATTCTGATTACCACATCAAATAAAATTATTCCATCCTGTTAATGATTTTTCAAGTTACTGGATAATCATGTTTTCTTAAAAAATTATAAATTACAGTCATATTTGGTGTTGTTGGCCTTGAGTCTCTACAGTTATTCTTATTTATCTTTCCTGGAGCTGTTTCTAGACTTTCTTCAGTCTCAGCCAATACTTTTGCTGAGTTAGTATGCTTCTGTTTTCGAATAACCCAGCTAGGTATTCATTCCTTATAGATCAAATCCTTTGTTGTTATATTTTTGTCAGGCTTTGTTTATCAAAATTGCCAATCTATGCACTGTTTGGTATGACTCAGCTGGTTGAGCATTGTCCCCTGAACCAAAAAGTTTCCAGTTCAATTCCCAGTCAGCACTCATGCCCAGGTTGCTGGCTTGATCCCTGGTAAGGGACCTGCAGGAGGCAGCCCATCAGTATTTCTCTCTCTCCCTCTCCTTTCCTCTCTCTCTCTAAAAATCAATAA
Organism: Eptesicus fuscus; assembly: GCF_027574615.1. Taxonomy (NCBI): domain Eukaryota; kingdom Metazoa; phylum Chordata; class Mammalia; order Chiroptera; family Vespertilionidae; genus Eptesicus; species Eptesicus fuscus. Next base: position 84,277,868 of record NC_072475.1, on the reverse strand, counting down.
AAAATAAATTTTTAAATTGCCAATTTATGAATATCAGTGAGCATGGAATTCAAAGAATAACTCCAGTAAATACTCTAAGTCCCAGACATACTGATTCTTATTGCCATTATGTAGAAGCAACCCTACTGCTTTATGATAACTGAGACAATTATCCCTGCCAGTAAAACAATGTCTTTCTTTGGTTGCTGGAACACTGGCAACAGAAGTGTAAATGTCCAACTACTGTTACAGCATGAAGTATGCCATGTATTCTGGGAGAAATTTCTTTCCCTTTGGGTTCTACCTGTTTAACAGTTGGGAATCAGAACAATTAAATAGCCACTGATTAAAAATATTTTTCACAGCTAGATGGATAGTACCCTAGTCTTACCTGCATTTTGTTAAGACTTTATATTTTTAGAGCAGTTTTAGAAACACAGGAAAATTGTGAGGAAGATACACAGAGATTTCCCATATATTCCCTATCCCCATATATGCATAACTTTCCCCATTAACAACATCCCCCACCAGAGTTGTACATTTGTTGCAATTGATAATCCTACATGGACACATCATAATCACTTAAAACCATGTTTACGCTAGGGTTTACTCTTGGTATAGTACATTCTATGGGTTTGGACAAATGTGTAATTACATGTATCCTTCATGATGATATCATACAGAGTATTTTTACTGCCCTAAAAATCCTGTGTTCCATTTATTTATTCCTCCCCACCTCCAACCATTGGCAACCACTAATCTTTGCTATTGTCTCCATAGCTTTGCCTTTTTTAGAATGTCATATACTTGAAATCATGCAGTGTGTAACCTTTACATATTGGCTTCTTTCACTTAGTAATGTGCATGTAAGGCTCCTCCATGTCTTTTCATGACTTGATAGCTCATTTATTTTGAGTGCTGAATAATATTTTGTTTTCTAGATACTCCACAGTTTATTCATTCACCTACTGAAGGACATCTTGGTTGATTTTGGTTTGGGCAATCTATACCTATAATAGGGTAATATGCAAATTGGTTGGGATGCCGTCAAATAACAACCCATCAGCAGGCTGCATACACTTCAGGCGCGGGTGGGCGGGGACTTGCAGCATTGGGGACGGGGGCGGGGACTTGTGCCACCGGGATATGAGGCTGCCTCATTGGCTCCTCATGTGAAAGGTGAGCTCAGATCCTCATTCTTATTCAGTGCAGTGGAGCATGGGAATTGGTTTATGGGATCCAGTCCCACTTGGGGAAATGTTACTACAGTCTGAGAGTGGATGTAAAATGGGGATCATATTTATTCGCTCACAGGCTTGCTGTAGAACAGACAGAGTCACCATCCTCACAGAATTCAGGATGCCCCACGTGCAAACCTAGAATGAAAAGTCAGTAACACCCCCCATGGCCAAGAACTAGAAACTGCCCTTTGAAAGGAGCATATGCAACAGAACTGTGAGTCCCAGGAGGGCAAAGAGGAAAGCTGTCCTTGTGGTTAATTTAAGAGTTTAAGGTGCAAAACTGGCATCAGAAAGTAGTGGCATGACACCGAGCCATGCAGTCATGTGGCAACACTGAGACCGTTGGGACCCTTGGGATGAGCTGTTTCTGATGCCATGGGAACCCCCTGCCCCCACCTCGGCCTCTGGGTGCCTGTTACAGATGACCACGTGCACATGGATGCGGCCTCCGGGCCTGCGGTGGCGGGGTTAAGGGACAGAGGACCTCCTCCCATAAAGTCTCCCCCAGCCCACACAGCATCAGGCTGTGTGGTGCGCAGCTGCTGATGGCATCACCAGGTGATGTCACCTAGAGGGGCCGCTCAGGCGGTTTCCCTGAAGAGGGGTGCGTGCCCAGCTCAGAGGTGAGGAGGTACAGGCTTGGGGATCACGCGACTCCCCGCAGTCCCTGCAGTGCGGCCAGAGCTGAAGCTGCAGGTCCGTCTGGCTGTCGTGGGGCCTGGACAGTGCAGTGGCCCCGGTGCTGGTGGCGAGTGCTGGGCGCCTGAATCTGCAGGGTCACCCAGACCCACGGGCCTTCCCAGCTAGACCGCTTCCCTCCTGCATCCCTCACCAAACCCTGATCTGACCCTCATCCTCCCCACGAGACTCCAGGGGCCCAACCTCCCAAATGGTGACCTTTGACTGCATGCCCTGACCCTAACATTTCAGTCTCAGAACCTAACACCTCCCTTAATCCCCTCACCTCCGATCTAACCTTTAACAGGAGCCATTGTCAACCATATCTGGTCCAGCACCATTCTCCCCCCTCTAGCTCCCACCTTCCTTCATGGAAGCTGCTATTGCTTCCCATGAACTCAAATGAAATAGGATTACCCAAAGAAGAATATGTCAGAGCAAAGACCTTGAATTAAAGAAGAAATGAAGTGACTAATATACATGAGAAAAGTCAACTTCAAAGGTAATCAAGTAATTGCAAAGGAAATATGCCTGGAACTTTTTAAAAATCACAGTATTCAGTATTGGAGAGGGTGTGATGAAACAGACACCTGATAGCACTGCTCCGGAGTATAGGGGACAGCATTTCTGGAGACAGTTTGACAGGATGTAGCAAATATTCAGGCTCCTGGGCTGGGTGATTAGATTTCCAGGAATTTATCACATATAATAATCAAAAAGTTGGGCCAGATATCATCATCATAATAATAAAAGGCTAATAAGCAAATGGTCGATACACCAAGACACTGCAATGATCAAACAGCAGGAGGCTGCATGTGAGGCAGGCGCGGGTGGGTGGGGACTTACAGTGTTGGTGGGCAGGGACTTGTTCCAGCCCGGGATGGGAGGCTTCCTCCAAGCCTGGCACTTGGCCGGGGACATAAGGCTACCTCCCCGCCCAGCGCTGGGCCAGGGGACATGAATAGCAATCTATACTAATAATAGAGAAATATATAATTGTCCAATACATCATCACAGTAAACCGGCAGTCGGACATCCTCTGAGGGGTCCTGGGTTGGAGAGGGTTCAGGCTGGGCTGAGGGGAATCCCCCCTACCCCCATGCATAAATTTTGTGCACTGGGCCTCTAGTATTAAAATATTTCCTCTAAATAATTCCCTTTTAATGTGCATGAATTTCATGCACTGGGCCACTAGTTATGAATAAAGTTGCTATAAAAATACATGGGCAGGTTTTCATGTAGACATGGTTTTAACTCCTTTGAGTAGATACCAAGGAGCATGATTGTTGGATTTTATGGTAAATATATGTTTAATTTTATAAAAATCTCCCAGACTATCTTCTAAAGTAGCTATACCACTTTATATTCCCACCAGCAGTGAAGGAGAGTCCTATTGCTTCACATTTTTGCCAGCATTTGGTATTGCCAGTGTTCCAGGTATTAGCCAGTATAATACTTGTATAGTGATTCTCTTTGTTTTAATTTGCATTTCTCTAATGACATAAGATATGGAGCATCTTTCCATAAACTTATTTTCCACCTGTATATCTTCACTGGTGAATTGTTTGTTAACATCTTGGGATCAATTTTTATTGTTTTATTTCTTTTTTTATTGAGGTATATTGATATATAACATTAATTTTAGGTGTACAACATAATGACTAAATATTTGTATATATTGTGAAATGAACACCAAAATAAGCCTAGTTAACATCTGTCACCATACACAGTTAAATTTTTCTTGTGATGGCAACTTTTAAGATCTATTATCTCAACATCCTTCAAATATTCCATATTGTTTTCTTTGAGTTTTAAGAATTTTTTGTATGTATTAGATGGCAGTCCATTACCAGATATGTTTTTTGCAAATATTTTTCCCAGTCTATGATTTTTCTTCTCATTCACTTGATATTGCTTTGGGAAGAGTAGATGTTTTTAACTTTAATAAAGTTCAGCTTATCAATAATTTTTTTATTTCATGATTTATACCTTTGGTGTTGCATCAAAAAAGGCATTGCTATACCCATTGTGATCTAGCTTTTCTTCCTGTCATTTTCTAAGGATTTTATAATTTTATAATAGTGTAATTTTATTTAGTCTGTTATCTATTTTTAATTAATTGTACTAAAAATTGTTTGCAGATTCATTTTTTGCACATGGATGTCCAGTTGTTCTAATACCATTTGTTGAAAAAATTTCTTTGCCTTTGTTCCTTTAATAAAAATCAGTTGACTATATTTATGTGAGTCTATTTCTGAGTTCTTTATTCAGTTCCATTGATCCATTGTTTATTCTTTCACCGATACCATACTATCTTCACTATTATAGTTTACTAGGGGCCCAGTGCACAAATTCATGCACCTTGAAAAGAACTGTGGGCCACGAAGCTGTGGTGGGTACAGGGGCAGGTCTTGGCCCATCCTCTGAGCCCCCGCCTGACCCCATCCACCACAGCCCCTGGTCCCCTGTCTGCCAGCAGGCCAGCTCCCACTGCCATGGCTCCCACGCACTGACACTGACAGTGCAGGACCCACTCACTCCCACTGACTGCGTAGAGCAATTGGGGCTGGAGCCAGCAGCAGGTGTGAATGGGTCGGTGATGTCAGTGGGTGTGAGTGGCGGCTGCTGCCCTGATTGCCCCTCAGGAGCAGGGGAAGGTGGAGAAGCTCTCAGGGGCGATCAGGTCTGGCAGCTGCTGCTCACACCAGCTGATGGCGCTAAGCTATCGGGACCAACACCAGGCACTGGCAGCAGGTGCAAGTGGTGGCTCTGGCACCAGCAGCGGGTGCGAGCAGGAAACTTCTAATTTCTCACTATTATGTATGATGTTAACTGTAGGTTCTTTTGTAGATATTATTTATCAAGTTGAGGAAGTTTTCTATTCCTAGTTTATTGTAACTTTTTATAATGAAGGGGTTTGGGGATTTGTCAAGTGCTTTTTTAAAAATCTACTTATATGATCATGCGATTTCTTCCTTTTTTTTATCCTATTGATGTGGTGAGTTACACTAATTTATTTTCAAATGTTGATTTTCAAATGTTGAGCCAGCCTTGCATACCTGGCGTAAATCCCACTTGGTTTTGGTGAATTATTATTTTCATACATTGTTGGATTTAATTTGATAATATTTTGTTGAGGGTTTTTGCATCTATGTTTATGAAAGATATTGGTATGTATTTATCTTTCCTTATAATTTCTTTCCCTGATTTTGTTTTGGGGGAACTGTTGACCTCATGGAGTGAGTTTGGAAGTATTCTCTCTGCTTCTGTTCTCTGCAATTGGTATAATTTCCTTTTTAAATGTTTGCTAGAATTCACAAGTAAACCCATCTAGGCTTGGTCTTTTGTTTTGAAAAATTATTAATTACTTATTAAATTTATTTAATATATATAAGGATATTCAGATTGTCTAGTTTTTCTTGTGTGTATGTCTTGCCGATTATATTTTTCAAGAAACTGGCTTATTTCATCTAGGTTTTCAAATTTGTGTTGTGAGCATAGAGTTATTCATAGTATTTCTTCATTATGCTTTCAACATATATATCCTGTAATATTATGGATATTAGTAATTAACTTCCTCTTGCTTGGTTTTTGTTTTTGTTTCTTTGATGAGCCTGGCTGAGACTTATTGATTGTATTGATCTTTTTAAAGAACCAGCTTTTGATTTTATTAATGTTCACCAATGAGTTCACTTTTTCAGTTTTATTGATTTCTGATCTAATTTTTTTCTTTCTACAGTTTATTTATTATACTTTGGGAAATATATTTTTCAGTTTAATTGAGATATACTTGACACATGGCATTGCATTATTTTAAGGTGTACAATGTAATGATTTGATATAGATATATGTTGCTCTTTGATTACCATAATAACTTTAGTAATCATCCATCGCATCATGTAGTTTCAATTTTTTTTAGATGAGAACTTTTTAGATCTAATTAGCAACTTTCAAATATATTGCAAAATATTGTTAACTATAGTCATCTTGCTCCACATTACATCCCTAGAACTTACATATATAACAAAAAGATTGTACCTTTGACTACTCTAGTTCTTACTATTTCTTTTCTTCTGCTTATCTTGGATTTAATTTGCTCTTATTTCTAATTTACTAAGTCAAACTTAAATTACTGATTTTATATTTTCCTTCTTTTCTAATATATGTAGTCAATACACTAAATTTCTCTCTCAGCCAAGTTTTTCATAATTTGTGTTTTCATTTTTATTTAGTTTAAAAAGTTTTTAAATTTCTCTTCAGATTTCTTCTCTGACCTATGTGCTATCTAGATGTGTTGTTTAATATTAACATAATTTGAAATTTTTTCCAGTTACCTTCATTTATTGATTTCTGGTGTAATTTCATTATAATCTAAGAGTAGACATTGTATAATTTCTATTTTAAAAAATTTAAAGCATATTTAATGGCCCAGAATTTGATCTATTTTGCCAATTATTCCATGTGAACTTGAGAAGAATGCTTATTCTGCTGTTGTTGGACAGCATGGACAATAGATGTCAATTGCATCCACTTGATTGATGGAGTTGTTGAGTTCAATTTTCCTTACTGATTTTTCCCACTGCTAGATTTGTCCATTTCTGATAGAGAGGTGTTGAAGTCTTTAACTATTATTATGGATTCATCTATATATCCTTGCCTTATTATCAGTTTTTGCCCTCATAGTTTGATGCTCTGTACTTATGCACATACATGTTAAGGATTGTTATGTCTTCTTGGAAAATTGACAACTTTATCATTATGTAATGTCCTACTTTTTCCTAATAACATTCCTTGCTTTAAAGTCTGCCCTGTCTGAATTAATGTAGCTACTCTTGCTTTCTTTTCATTAGTGTTAACAGGATATATTTTTCTCCATCCATTTCATTTTAATCTACATGTGTCTTTATAGTTAAAGTTGGTTTCTTATAGACAACATATAGTTGGACCTTGTTTTGATCCACTCTGACAATCTTTGTATTTTAATTGAATTATTTATACCTTTATGTCTGAAATAGTTATTGGTGTAATTGGATTTATATATATACATGTATATATAGGACTGCTTGCTCCCAACTGCTCGCCTGCCTGCCTGCCTGATTGCCCCTAACCACTCCCCTGCCAGCCTGATCGATGCCTAACTGCCCTCTCCTGCTGGCCCAATCACCCCTAACTGCCCTCTCTTGCCAGCCTGTTTGCCCCTAACTGCCCTCCCCTACTGGCCTGGTTGCTCCCAACTGTCCTCCCCAGTAGGCCTTGTCACCCCCAACAGACCTCCTTTTCAGGCCTGGACCCTCCCAACTGCCCTCCCCTGCTGGCCATCTTGTGGTGGCCATCTTGTGTCCACATGGGGGTTGCCATCTTTGACCACATGGGGGAAGCCATTTTGTGTGTTGGAGTGATGGTCAATTTGCATATCACCTCTTTATTAGATAGGATTTTCTATTTGTTATGCTGTTCATTGTTCCTGCTTTTGTTCCATTCTTTGCTATGAGTCCTTTATTGCTCTGAATCCCATTCAAACATGATAGCATTACAAATCACTTTTAAAAATTAATATCTGCTACATCCAAATTCTGAAGAGACTTACCAAGCAATATGCCTATTTTGAGGGGACTTAGGGGTGCTTAGGAATTACAAAGAGTAATATAATGTTCTTAATCTTGGAGGTAATATTTGGATAATCAAACCCCTAAAACATCAGCAATGTGCAGTCTCTTAATTTTTGAAAAACATGTCTCCACTTTCATGAAGGCGGATCAGATTGTGTCTGTTGAAATACACATGCAATCAAGAAAACTTTGGTCTATAATGTAACAAAGATAAGACAAGTTATTATAGCTGTTGGGCAAAACTGCATGTAAGCTGCTTCATCTCATTTCTCATTATTAGGATTTTTAAAAATAAAAGCCATAGTCATTAGTCAGATCAAATGCCATATACTAAGTGCCAGTGGCTCTGTTGCCCTTATTGAGTAAACTTAACATTTCCAGCCAACAACAGCAAGTGGTGATATAATGTCATTAATTTTATACTAAACCACCATAATCCATCATTATTAATAGCCAGTGGTAACTAAATGAGCATAATATCAAGACAACCAACCAACATCATTAAAGTCATTGGTGGTATCACTAATTTTTACCCTTCTACCTGAGATACAATATTGCTCCTCATTTACTATTTTGAGTGGGCTGATGAATATAATTTTAGGGGTTTCCATTTGACCTTCCAACCATTAGACCTTTAATCCATAAACAAGCAAAAATAATGTGATGATTATATCATCAGCTAAATATATACTAACAAATTAGGTATTCTGAAACTGGAGATATAACTACAGGGTAGTTCTAAGGACCCATTGAGCCCACTGTTAGACACTATTGGATTAGGACTTCATTTACTACCTGGCTTTCACATACTCCCATTCTAACAGGAAAATTGGGGTGACATTATATTTATTACTAGAGGGGTGACATTATTATTATGACGTTCGTGCACTGGAAGGGGGTCCCTCAGCCCAGCCTGTGCCCTCTCACATTTCGAGACCCCTAAGGCAATCTCTGCCTGTCTGCTTAGACCTGCTTCCCCCTCCCCCCGCCAAGCCAGCCGGTGGCCATCCCCTGAGGGGTCCTTATCACTGCAGTGGAGGCGGGAGAGGCAGCCATGAGCTTGGCTTCTGGCTGAGCGGTGCTCCCCCTGTGGGAGTACACTGACCACCAGGGGGCAGCTCTTGCATTGAGCATTTGCCCCCTGGTGGTCAGTGTGCATAATAGTGACCAGTTGTTCCACTTCAGTCGATTTGCATATTAGCCTTTTATTATATAGGATCCTCAAAGGCTCTAGTTATTTCTCTGGTCATACAGATGAGGTGATGTTATGTTTTGTTTTGTTTTATTTTGGGGTGAGTATGGTCACAGGTACATGGGGAAAGATTGGGGTATGGGCACTGCAGTGTCTTTTATCAAAGGGTATTTTATTCTGCACAATTATGCTCTCCCATTTTAAAGAAATGGCCCAGATCTGAAAAATGAATTGATAATCATGATTTCACAATGCAACCACTGACCTCAGCCTTTTGTTCACTGGATCTTGGCTCTTTACAAAAGCAAATAAAACCCCCATTGGCAGCACTCTCTGTTGTCTTTGGAATACTACAGATTATCAGCCACTGTCACAGTCCTTTGTGGGTCAGTGCTTTTTGTTTACTGTGACAGCTACAGTGTTCCTTATGAAGAGTATATCCACTTTGCTTTACTGGTAAGGGTTACCATGTGGCCTCTGCTACTCTGAAATCTTATCATCACCCATTACACTAGAGACTTCACCTCCCTTAAAATCTCTTCTACTGTCAATACTGATCTGCAGTGGGTCAGTACCACTGCCTAAATTATTTTTCCTTTCCCATCTACCAACAGGCCATCATTGTTCCTTTAAAAATGAAATGACTTCATCCTCTAGGGAAACAGGGTCAGCAGATGAGTGAATTTAAAACATGGCCCATGCTGATAAGACATCAAACATCCAATAGGCAGTTGTCCGTACAAATTTGTACTTCACACAAAAATACTAGTCATTACTTGATCCTTCTTTCTGGTCAAGCTACTCCTGGGTATAAGTTTCAGGCTAATCTATCTCTAACTGTAGAAGTCTAGTTTTACAAAAGCTTCCATAGATGACTTCTGTTTTTCCATTTCATGCCTTAAGTTGGTGGTTGGCTAACTTGAGCCTATCATTCCCTATCTTCAGTTTTTTTATAACACTCATTATCTTTTGAGTTGCCACCATTGCTACATAGCTCAAACCTAGAGCTATTGCATAAATAAATGTATCCCTGCTCACTTGTATCTTATCCTAATTCCTGCACCTGTGAAAAATCTTAGTAAGTTTAATACTATAGCATGTTAAATTTTATCAATTCATTACTTACCAACAGTAATGATTTTCTTGTTTCCATTTCAAAATCTTACCCTGGAATCAGTTTTCTAGGACCACTTCTGATAATGACTGTATTAGTATGAAGTCCTCTAGATGCCAACATTGAGATGAGAATCCAAGTTACTTTAGGTGAGTGGAAAAGTGATCCAGGGGAAGCAGAAAGACATGGTTTTTTTTGTCAGCTAGATACCACCTTAAACAGCTAGAGATTATTTTCATTGCTTCCTTAGAAACAATGAAAATAATATAGTACTTGTGTAAACACATATGAGGGGTGAGAGTGCTGGATTATTTAAACACCCATTCTGTGACTCAGTGTGGAGGGCTGCTCCTGGAGGACATTTATCCCTAGCACACCCAATGAAACACACAGGAAGTTAGGTAGACTTAGCCGTGGAAAGCCACAGAGGGAAATGTAGGTGCTAGTATGGGAAGTTGAGCTGGCTGGTGTACACTGAAGTGGGAAGGGCAGGGCATGAAAAGGGGGCTCTAACAACTTTAGTTATGAGGAATTTTACATTGTATTTCCATTTAAACCTAGCAAGAATCCTAAATAGTAAATACTTTCAAAATACAGATTTAGAAGAGGATATATATATATATATATATGTAAAACAGCTTTACAGCTTTCTAGTAATTAATTAGTGTGGTGTGATTCAAAAACTGGAAACTTCAGGCCAAACCTCTGAACTTAATCTCCCAAACCAGTGCTTCTATAGCTTTCATGGTGTGAAACATATCTCTTAATCATAAAAATAAACAGCATAATACTAGAGAGTAAATGTTAAACTGAATTCTTATTCATGTGATCAGTTACCTTTTGAATAATGTGTTTATCACCTAAAACCAATGGAAATGATTTATTCTTAGTTGTTATTTGAATATTCTAAAAAATCAGGCAACCAATATAAAAAAGAAACATTCATTACTATTCATCAACACAGACAATTCCCTTTATATTGAGATAAATCCCTCTATAAGTATTGTGGTGTTTAAAATATTTCAATGACATAAATTGCTGTATTTTCACAGTAATATTATGAAAGGATAGTTTTGTCTTAGTTTAAAAATTCCACACTTCATTAAAAGTAAATCTGAGAGCAAATCAATAATTCTGTCACTGTTTAGTGTAAGGCCACCTAATGAACCAATCATGAGTTGGCAGCGTTGTAGGCATCTTAAATAGTCAAACAGAACAATTTTTTTCCTAATCCTGTGTCCCTGATCTTAAAGCACTATGTTCATCATATCTATGTATACAATCTGCTTTTGCTGATTGATTTAATATTACCTTGTTAACTAAAATGCCAACTTTTAAAAATGACAAATATGATTTTTTCCTAGCAGCAATTTTAAATATATATGGTGAGGTGAAAAATTGTTTATGACTAAAATATTTTAAAATCATCATAGTTAGTAGCCATGCTTCTTCATCCAATAGTGCTTTGGTTCAAGGAACAGTTTGAATTTTAATTAGCTCTGTTTCCATTTTCTGACTATCTTGCTATTCCTGCATCCAGCACCAATTTCCTCATAGCTCTGCTCTGCTCTAATCTATACCTATTAATAAAGGGGAGATCTTTACAATTTATATAGACAAGCACTTGAACATGTTTTTATTCTTTTAACCATGATACTTATTAAAAAATAATGGCTATTAATTTTTTAATCATGTTAATCATCTTTGTGATTCAAAGGAGATTGGCTTTTTTTTTTTCTTTTTTTTTTTTTTTTTTGCATTTTCCCAGCTGTCTTCCTTTTAACTAAAACTCAGTGTATAGTTTTACACCTTTATTTACATACTAGAGGCCTGGTGTAAAAGTTCACTAGAGGGGGTTCCTCAGCCTGGCCTGCCCCCTTTCACAGTCTGGGAGCCCTCAAGGGATGTGATGACTTAGGCCTGCTCCCCCTGAGCCTAAGCTGCAGTCTGGCCTCCCTCTGCGGGAGGCAACGGGGCCTATCAGGGGTAGGCACCACCCCCATCACCCCGTTGCTGCTGCCACTGTTGACCATTGTGGCTGCCGGCCCTCCTCAGCCCTTACCGCTGCTGCAGCTTTGTCTGGAAGGATGTCTGGAAGAAATCTGGTCTATCCGGTCTAATTAGCATATTACCCTTTTATTAGTATAGACTAGAGGCCCAGTGCATGATTGAATCATGCACGTATAGGGTGCCCTACACGCTTTCGCTTTCGATCACAGGGGAGCTGGGTGCCTGTCCGCTGGTGCACCAGGTGCCAGAGACTTCTGAAAGGCCTGGTGCCTGAGTGGAAAGGCATCCAGCTCCCATGCTTTTGTTTTTGACCGCGGGGAGCTGGGTGCCTGTCCGCTGGTGCACCAGGCCTTTCAGAAGCCTCCGGCGCCGCAGAGGCTTCTGAAAGGCCTGCAGCCTGAGCGGACAGGCACCCTGCTCCCACACTTTTGCTTTCGATTGTGGGGGAGCTGAGTGCCTGTCCGCTCAGGCACTCAGCTCCCTCGCTTTTGATGGTCCGCGCGGTGGGATGTCAGCTCGCTGCCCCAGAGGCCCCTTCTGTGCCGCAGCACAGACATGGCGCAGACGCTGAGCTCGTGCCGCTGCTGGCGACACAGCTCAGCATCCCGCCAGCCCAATCAGCTACCTTGGCCACACCGAGTCTTGCTCCCCCGCGCCTCCTAGCCAATCGTGGGCATAGCGAAGGTATGGTCAGTTTGCATATTTGTCTATTATTAGGTAGGATACTCTTTGACATTGCTTCTAAGAGTAAAAAGGGCCAGATGCTGAGGCTAAAAGAGTGGAATAAGGAAGTTAGATGGACCTTTTTTTTATTAATCTGCATGAAATATATCTGTTTTGCATGTAGGATTTATTATATTCAGGTACAGTGAGTCCAAGTGATAAAAAGAGATGATTGCCATTGGTGATTCATAGTTCTAAAGAAGAAGAGGTTATGCCACTCCACATAGAGCTACACAAGAGAACACCTGTTAGTGACAGGCAGAGACAACAAGTGTGAAATCATAGGGGGACCCTTCATATTGGTTTTCACGGGAAGGAAAGGGCAAGGCAGAATAATCTTTCTAATCAGGATTATGAGTCTACCTAGTTGTCTGATTAGGGGAAGAGAGTAGTGTCCCCTGGGATGATTAGGGCAGGAGAGTAGTGGCCCTGAGTGTAAGAGCTCAGTAAAGGAGGAAATTAGAAGGCATGGGCTCTGTATTGTTTTGTGTGTATGTGAAAGGCACACTCAGTGGAGGGTCACTTGCTGTATGCAGGAACAGGGATAACCCATTGAGGTTTAGTTCCTCTCTGGTCAGAAAGGACTGGAAGCTAAAGCCTCAGGTACAGAAACTAGAATTGTGGTTACTAAAGGTCTACCCTATCTCTATCTGTTTATCACATAGTTAACCAAATTCAAGAAGAAATTTCCATACACTGCCTTAATTTTTACAAATATTTTTTGGTAAATCTGCATTATTTTATGTGCATATTTGTGTGTGTACATGTGTTAGTACATGTGCAAGTGTGTGAGTGTGTGTGTGCTTTATACATCTGTCCTGATGGACAATGAAATTTGTTTCGGTGTTCAGTACAAATACTTATTTCATATGCATTTTAATATTCTTCAATTCCTATTTCTATGTTAATAAATATCTTCAGAAATATAAATGCTTTAAATTGACTTATAACTCAAATATTCCCATGCATTCCAATTTTTCAGTCATCTTTACTTCCAATATCTTAATAACTTATTTGAGAACCCATTTTCATTTTCTTTCTTGCTAATGTGAGGTCCTGCAGGTAAGGAAGAAGGACAGTTACATTGCTTGAGTCTCCTTCCTCATCAAAATCCCGCTTCTATTTTATGTTTGGTCCTTGCCCACTACTTCACCTTCTATGTTTGCTGTCCCACCTCTCCTCTACTTTAAACTGACTGAAGAACATAGTTTTCTTTTCATGACCTCAAACATCTTTCAATCATTTCCTCTCAGAGACTCTTGTAATTTCTTCTTACAAGATTTTGTGGCTGTGCAAAACCATACTTTTGTGTTAATATTTTTAAATGTCTTATTTGCTAACATCTAGACTCCCTAGAGCAGAGGAACCTGTCCTTTCACTGCCTAACAGAGTGTGGCAGTTGGAAGGACACTCAGTAAATAAATGAATGAAAGTTTGTGAGCAGAAGGATGAATGTGTTCATCAAACTGTGGTTTTAATAATGAAAGCTACTATTTCCTGAGGACATAACGCATGCCAGGACATATGTTGTCTGTTACATTAATAATATATTTTAATATTGACAATGAGTCATAATTATTACACTAATTTACAGGTAAAGTTAATACAATGTTGCCCAGAGAGTGACCAAACTGAAACTTGAACCACATTGGTAACTCCCAAACCAAAGCTCTTTTTCTCTTCTTTTGAATGTATTCTAGAGGCCCGATGCACAAAATTTGTGCAAGAGTAGGCCTTCCTTCCCCTGGCTGCCGCCATTGGCTTCCCATAGAGGGAGGCCCTGCCCACCCGCCACAGCCCGCCGGTCGGTGGCCTGAGCCTCCTTCTGCAGGTCGATCATGGGGCGATAGCTGGGTCCCTGATCAATTGCATCGCACCCACCTTGGCTGTCCTGGTGCCAGTGGGTGTCATAGCGTGGTACCGGATGGTTATCCAGACGGTCGTCTGGGTGGCCGTTCTGCTGTTTGGCTGTTCGGTTGATCTGCATATTAAGCTTTTATTATATAGGATGTTCTAAACAGTTATGTTGTAATAAGGTGGATATTAAAGGTCATTTATACTCTATACAGCTAAAGAGTAAATGATATTTGTATTCCCTACTGTCTTATTTTCTTCATGTAAAGTTCCCCAACATAACTGATCTCCCAGGCACTCTTCAAATGATCCTTACAAGTTTGAAGTTATTTGTTATATGTACTTCTCATTCTATCTAAAACCTTCTCTGCAGTGAGGAGAATAGCGGAGAGCAGATCTACCCCTGGTTCTGTTATTTTCTTCAGGCTCAGAAGAAGGTGATGCTAATCCTTACCCTTGTGCTCTCATAGCTTTGAGAAAATGATATGTAGGCGATTTCCCCAGAAAGGTCAAGAACCACTGACAGAGATGAACTATACTAGATAACGTTGACCAACGTTTCAGTAAGGGCATTGCCCAAACAGCCATGCTGCCAAGCATATTATGATGTCCTCAAATTGATTTCAAACTTAAGGAACCTTGGATATCATCTGGGAAATGCTAAAGTGAGGGGTTAATTGATATGGCTCCAAGGAAGATCTGGTCTTCAGCATTGTACTTTCTTTCCTGAAAAAGTTATAGCAATTAAGTTTCAATGGTCTTTCTTTGACCAACTTACAGTATTACCAGTAGTAGTGAGTTTGGAGATGCTTATTTATTTTATTATATCAGTGTATTTTATCTAAAAATATAATGAGACTTTGTTTTGATTTTTCTTTCTATCATTAGAGATTATTATCTTAAGTTCAACCAGTGTCTCTTAAAAAGTTTTGGATGGTGGAAACACTTGTCTCTTTAAAAATCCCGGTGGTCTGTTAAATACTGGAGAAGACCATGAATAAACAGTATGAATATAATTTATGTTTATTTTATTTTATATTAATACTAATTAATATTCATACAAGCTTGTCAAGATGGCCTTGTGCTTATATTTGTACTAGTAGCCCAGTGCATGAATCCATATGCAAGTAGCTCGCTGCTGCTTGCCTCAGGGGGCCACCCAGCCCACCGCCAGTCTTATCTCTCTGCCTCATGTAGCTTGCTGCCCTGACCTCCTGTAGCTCTCCACCCACTGCCCCGCCCTCCTGTAGTTATCCACAGCTAGTAGCTTGCTGCCCCACCCTCCTGCTGTTTGGTCATTAGGCGTCACAGTGTAACGACCATTTGCATATTACCTCTTTAGTATATAGGATTATAAATGACATAGTGACAATTAATTTCTCAGCATTAATAGCCTATGTTGTCTTTAAAACGTTATAAGCATGGAACAGGTTACTATTTAAAATGGATTTAGAGCCCTAGCCAGTATGGCTCAGAAGTTAAGAGTGTTGACCCGAGGACTAAAGGGTCATGGGTTCAATTCCCAAGGGCACAAGCCTGGGTTGCAGGTTTGATACCTGGCCCTGAGTGTGGGAGGCAGCCAATCAATGTGTCTCTTTCACATCTCTTTCTCTCTCTATCTCTCTTTTTCTCTCTCTGTCTCTCCCCCCCCACCACCACCACCCTTCCACTCTCTTTAAAAAAACAATAGAAAAAGTATTATCACGGAGGATTAACAACAACATCAAAAAACCACAAAGCACAATAATCTAAAATGAATTTAGACATTTAGTAAAATTACCAAACATGATTCTCATGAAAGTTGACTCTTCAGATAATACTAAGTTTCCCTCTGCAGCTGCATGGCATAAATCACACCATTCACTTGGCAAAGAACACTATTCCTGCATAAATAGCTTGAATGGCCACATGTCACCAGTATATTTTTTGCTCATTTTTAACACCCATGACTTTATGAAAAATTGCTATTTTAAAAATTATTATATACCCATCCAGGTTTGAGAAGTCATAATATTTGATAATGCCATAGTGAAGCTAACCATTTTAGGAATAATTGATTGATATATCCCATTATTAATATTATTTTGATTGATATGTTTGTTATAATCCCTTTACTATACTTCCAGTCACTGTAAAAACAATCTTGGATATTTTTAAGCCCATGCTTTTGAGAACTATAGAACTAGTCATTCTTAATAACTCAATAGTTAGGTATTGCCTTAATATGATGCATTTAGTCTGATAAAATCTGGGCATGTATAAATATTTGGCATAATGTTTGCACTAATCTTATTCTTCGGCTGTTTCTCCATCTTTTCAAAAGATGAACTTATACAGAGCTAGGACAAAACTTTTTTGCTTGAACTGTAAATATGTCCCTTTGATATGTTACAGATTGATCATGTAAGATAACACCCGGAGACCTTGTATCAATACCCCATAAGAGCTTTGTAATGAGGAGAGAATCAACCTCTCATATTCCTATAGTCTCATCTCTATAAGCATTGCTCTTTGTGGAAGGAAAACAGTAAATATCTCATGTTTATGTTTCTCCTTATCTTATTTTATGCCCTTTCATTTTCCAAATTTCATTCAAATGTACATGGATCACTCCTGAAAGCTGAGTATGTATAAGATCACCTAAGAAAAATCTAAACAAGATCCACAACTTTCAGACATTAAAAATAAAATTTATTTGATCAGAAGGTCATGAGCTGCATATTAATGACAAAAGAGAAAGAAATTCTTCCCTTTTGAAATTTATAATCTCTCTACTACATGCTATCTGGGAGAACCACAAACCACACACTGGGATTGAAGAATTTACAAAAATACAATAAAGAGAAAACTACATATCAGAATTTATTAGGCAAATTTATGAGAATTATATGGAAAATTCCATAATGTTAATTTCAACAATTAAAATTTATAATTGTAACAAACAAATTAATTTGAATAGTTCTATGCAAATAAATTTAAATGACAATAATATTACCCCCTGCAATGGTAACAGTGAAATTATATCTTTAAGATGGCAATACATGTGATCAAATTAACATTGCTGATAATTAAAACCTTCTCATATTTATGTGCCCTTCCATGTGATGCAATGGAAAACACCTTGTTTAGAGTAGTATTGCAAAATACAGTTGTGTGAGTGTCTACATATGCATATCCTGAATCTAACGTTGAAATAATCAGATAAAGTTAAATATGGTAACTTCTGTAAGGCAATTGGCTTGGACTCACATACCATCAATTTCATGAAAGATATCGCACTATGGATGGTGCTAAATGGTACTAGGTTTATTGGGATGATCACTTTGTAAGGTATATAAATGTCTAATCACTCAGTTGTGCACCTGAAACTATACTGTGCCTCAACTCTAATTGAGAAAATATATTTAAAAAATAAATAAAGATGAACCCCCTTAAAAAAGAAAGATATTATAAAAAGAAATATTTATATACTAGAGGCCCAGTGCATGGATTCGTGTACTGGTGGGGTCCCTCTGCTTGGCCTGTGGGGATCAGGCTGAAACCAGCTCTCTGACAGCCCCTGAGGAGGCCCGGATTGCGAGAGGGTGCAGGCCAGGCCGAGGGACCCCACTGGTGCAGGATTGGGACTAGGGAGGGATTGTGGGAGGACTCCAGCGCATGTCCATCCCATCTTGCCCAATCCTGATTGGTTGGACCCCAGCAGCAAGCTAACCTTCTGGTCAGAGCATCTGCCCCCTGGTGGTCAGTGCACATCATAGTGATTGGTCAAATGGTCAGACACTTAGCATATTAGGCTTTTATTATATAGGATATATATGAGTATATACTAAACAAATATATATATATTTGTGTGTTTCAATTCCCAAATGTCAATAAAATTTCTTGAATGTGATTGTGGTATTGAGGTAATGGAGGAATGTATTCTAAAGAATTTAATGGAGAAAAATGATGAGATGTACAACTTACTCTCAAATTTAAACAAGAAAGAAGATGTAGAGAATTAAATGGACACTAAATGTAGCAAAATCTAAAACATTGTTAAAAATTTGTGAACCTCTATGAAGAGTATACAGTGTTTAATATACCATTTCTTCAACTTTTGTACGTACAAAAATTCACAAAATGCAAGTTTGGGAAAAAGTCTTGTGTGATTTTCTCAGTCTCAAGAAATATTGATTGCTCCTGATTGAAGAGCAGAAAAACTGGTTGATTTTTCTCTTAATAAAGAACAGCTATTAAGTAAAAAAATGTGTACTATCAGAAAGCTAAGCAGCATGTCTAAAGGCAATTAACAGTATCTGAAACAACAAACTTCAAAAATGACTAATGGTACAATCAACACTCTGAAAAGGAGGTTCATCACGGATTGTTTGGATTAAGGTCCATGAATAAAAAGCAGCACTTTTTATATTGTGACAATGTGAAATCCTATCACTCAACAATTTCATTAGAAACAAAAGGCATGGAGGGGCCCTAACCAGTTTGGCTCAGTGGATAGAGCATCAGCCTGCGGACTGAGGGGTCCCAGTTTCGATTCCTGTCAAGGGCCATGTACCTTGGTTGCAGGCACATCCCCAGTAGGAGGTGTGCAGGAGGCAGCTAATCGATGTTTCTAACTCTCTATCCCTCTCCCTTCTTCTGTAAAAAATCAATAAAATATATTAAAAAATTTTTAAAAAGGCATGGAGGTATTCTCGCCTCTTAGTTTTTGTAGCTCAGTCCATATTGAGGTTAAGTGGTTACCCACTTGCTTTGAGTGTTTCAGTTCCAAAACACCAAGCACACTTGCAGTTAGCAGCATGATGACATTTAAATGCAAAGATCATGGAAAACTTCTGAGAAATTTAGTCTCCTATTAAGATTGGATTAAAGACAAAGATTTTTTGATTAATTTAACACATAGTACTTATTGTTCTTTCTGAAACCCATTTTGCCTTTTTTAGGGTTTATTTAGTAACCTGCTTATGTAAAACTTCACATTCTAGACCCCAAATTGTGTTAATTTACAATACCTGAAATCCAAAATGGGTGTTTTTCTTTAAATTGTAAAGCAACTAAAGGACATTATAAATATTTTAGATGCTGTCATATCCCTAATTGTATGCAAATTTCCATATTATGAGATAACCATTTTGCTTAGCTGATATTTATCAATAAATAAAAAGAAATTACCAAGAAGAAAGAATATCAAAATAAGACAAGAGGTTAGTGGAGATGATGAGAAACTTCAATCATGACACCTTAAATTATACTAAGAAATTTTCCACAGACATATTATAAAATGTATAGTTTCCGGTTATATAATGATGCTTTCAAAGGCATGAAATGCTATTATACATAATTATGTAAGTATTACTACTTTTTAGTGGTTTAGAGCTTTTCCTAATTATAAATCATGCCTAATATTGTCTGTCTACTATGGTACTAAAAAAAATAAAAAAAGAAATCTGATGTGATGGGACCTAACATTAACATTTCAAGATGAAAAAGCCAAAGTTGGAAACAAAAGAACAACTGACACTACTTGCTACATTTGAAAATATTCAACTGTAGATGTATAAGGAGTATTGCCCAAATCATACAGAGAA
The DNA here is from genome assembly GCF_027574615.1 of Eptesicus fuscus. Lineage (NCBI taxonomy): Eukaryota > Metazoa > Chordata > Mammalia > Chiroptera > Vespertilionidae > Eptesicus > Eptesicus fuscus. The sequence continues at coordinate 84,257,880 of NC_072475.1, read as the reverse complement.
ATTAAATGTCACTGAAAGATTTAGTACTTCTGATTCAATGTGTTTCATTTTGATAGGTCTGAGAACTGTGTGGATATGGAAATATTGTAGCAGGCTTAATGAAATACATTAAGTGTGTGTTTCAAATAATTTGACCAGATACATGTAACTTGTTCTAAAAAGTACCCTATTAAATCACTCAAAATTCTAGGATTCACTTATTATCATACTAACATTTCCCTAGATATTGATGTCGAAATTTGTTTTATATTCAGCTACCTCTTTTCTTTTTTTCAAATTTTAATTATTGTTTTTATAGAACAGTAAGTTAGCCAGTTCAGTCATAAAATTCACTAGAGAGGGCTCTGTTTTTCTTAGCTTTAATTCTTGCAGGTTTGTGTGGTCAGTAATAGTAAAACATCTAGGATCTGTATTCCTTTTAATCTAGAAGAAAAAGAAACATTTATACTTTGCATTCATATGACACTTTGAAAATACTAGCATGTTTTCTGATTTAGTTGAAATCATTGCAGCGGCTTTGGTTGTACTTCAAAAATGAAATGCTGCAATTTATATCTTGAAAATTTTTGAAGTTATTCTTTCTCCCTTCTTTATTTTTTGTCTCTGTGCTGATCTTTTTTTATATATTGTCAAATAAATGATTTCTGTTAAATAATCATGAAAATGAATGTGAATGCATGGGTATCCTAAACCATGTCTTTGCCAAATACAAAAGAAGAAGGTCACTTCACTACCATCTTTTTATTCACCCCTCCTAGGTTGGTGCCTGCTTCATATGAAATGCTAAGCAAATCCTATATAATAAAAGGCTAATATGCAAATCGACTGAATGGCTGAACGACTGGTCACTATGATGCACACTGACCACCAGGGGGCAGACACTCAACACAGAAGCTGGCCCCTGGTGGTCAGTGTGCTCCCACAGGGGAAGCACCACTCAGCCAGAAGCCAGGCTCACAGCTGGCGAGCACAGCAGTGGTGGCGGGAGCCTCTCCCACCTCCACAGCAGGCAGACATCCCCCGTGAGGTCCTGACTGCAAGAGGGCGCAGGCTGGGCTGAGGGACCCCCTCTCCAGTGCACGAATGTCGTGCACCAGGCCTCTAGTGTTGAAGCTTGACCTTAATGTGGACCTTTGTGAGAATCTATAAGATGCTTCAGTGTATGCTACCCTGAAAAAGGAGAACATTGGCATATTTGTCCTCCAAACATGGCATGCACTGGACTAGTAAATTCCAAAGGGATATAGATTGAGTACCAAGAGCAGCTACAATAATATCAAAGATTGGGAAACACCTCTTGTTTTTGAAATCAACAGAAGGTATACTCATTTCAAAACAAAAGAGAAAAAGAAGAAAATCTGTGGTTCCAATGACACTTCAACAAAAAGATCTAAAAGTCCATAGCAGAAGATCCAACCTGCTTTATTTGCATAGATACACATTCAATTTAGAAAATTAACTGTATTAATAGCAGTTAAATGTGTAACACTCCTGTCCTGATCATTTTATATTTGCCTGTTTCTGTCATTAGACAGACTCCATTAGAATTTTAATTAATTGAATATAAAATGTTAATAATAATTTAATTTTTAAATTGTTTAATTTATTCTCAAAAGTTGCTCCTTGATGATAATGGATTAAAATAGATAAAAAAGCTAATGACTTCTTTGAGTTACATTGGTTTTAGTTGTTTTAAAACCACCACTTTACATAATAATAATATTTAACTAGGGTCAATATGCTTCAATTGAATCTTTTATGGTTACTCCTATTGTTTAGGTTATTTTTTAAAATATATTTTTATTTATTTCAGAGAGGAAGGGGAGAGGGAGAGAGAGATAGAAACATCAATGATCAGAGAGAATCATTGATTGGCTGCCTCCTGCACGTCCCAGTTTAAAGCATAATTTAAATATATAGATTGTCCACATGAGCCAGCTCAAAGACAATAGAACCAAAGGTTGACAATTAATGCCAAAGCACCCAGTTAAACATGTAATAGCTATGTAGCCCCCTGTAGACAAAACTGTTTAGGAGTTGGGAAAGGGCAGCTGAATATACCTAAATATTATTTGGGTTTAAGTACCTGTAGCTAGAATAATGTGTTTGGGTTGACCTCCAACACTACAGGTCTCTATTGGAGTGGAAATTCTAAAGCTGTGCCACAGATTTCCTTTCCCTACTTGGTCATTGATATCATCCAGGTTTGTCCCTTTGTGATCCCTGAATGCTATGCAATGCCAAACAACTATTTAAAACTTTGCTTCAATGTTTATTTTTAACAGACTTAACCTGTGCTTTCCATGTCACATAAACACAGCCTTAAACCTCAGCATTTCTTTGCAAGTTTCACTTAAAGTTTATTTTGCATCATTTGTAGACAGCAATTTCATAGTACTGCAAAACTAATTTCAATACAGACAATAGTTACCATATACACTACAGAATAAAAACATGAAGGTTAATTCCCTCATTTAAAAATATTTATTTTTAATGATCAAGGATTCTGAAAGACTCATTGATACTCCCAGAATTAGGTGGAAATGCAGCATTTCAGTGCTGCTGCTGCCAACAGGGCTGAGGGGCGGGGTGGTGAGCCGGGGGTGGATAGATGCCAACTGGAGACCCATGAGGTGCTCTCCAACCTCACAGGGAGCCTCAGTGCCTTATCTCCATGGAAACCAGTCTAACATTGGGATGGGGCCCTAGGGAGTCCTAAGAGCATCTCTGAGATGTATTTCCCATTAGAAACAACCACAGGGGCCTCCCCCACCCAAAGCTGCGGCCCAGCTTCCCTCATTATTATCTTATCCAAATGCTTTAGATATTTTGGTTCTTACCTGGAGTGATTTTTTATTTTTTTATTTCCCCCCACAGAGGATATTTGGCAGATCTGGAGACTTTCTGTTATTCGATCTGGGAGGAGAATGCTACTGGTGTTCCTAAAATTTTTACAATGCACAGGACAGTCCCTTTCCCTCCCCTAACAAAGAGTTCTTCAGCTTGAAATGTCAATAGTGCTGAGGTTGAGAATCCATGCTTTAGAGTAAATAACATCAAGTTATTTATTACACTTGCCAAGTGTCTGTCTAATCTGCTATGCAGCTCTTTGGACAAACAAAAGAAAACCAAAATTCTCTTCTTAAAATTACAATCTATGCAAGAAGAATAAACCAATATACAGAAAACAGTACATCAATCACTCATTAAAAACCAAATAATTATGTTGAATTAATAAGGTATATCTAGCCTGCAATAATAGAAAATCAGGTGTTAAGAACCTTAAAACAAATTACTTTTTTTTTTTCTCCCTTAATAAGAAGCCTGGAAGGAGAAACTGCTGGTGTAGTTTTAGCTGCTTAACAATGCCATTTCCCTGGGCCTCTGATTCATGGACTTAAGATTGCTGCTGCGTCTTCAGGTGGGAAGAATGATGAAAGAGGGGGACAAAAGCAGTTTGGTGGTGGTTGTGCCAATAGTTCCCATTCTATTTTATCAAGGAAAACAGACAGTTTTCTAAAAACCTCCAGCCTTCTTCTGCTTGCATTTTAGTAGCCAGAGTGTATGTACTGCATGATAAAGGAGGCTGGAGAAGCAATTACTTAGATTTTCAACCTCAATAATAAAGAGAAAGTGAGGAAAATAGTTGAGACTGTGTGGAATTGATCTCCAACAAGCTTCTGCTACAAATAGATTTTGTGTGCCATAGTTTACAGTATAAACTGAGAGTATTGCTCTCAACTAAAAAAAGAATGTCAATTTAAATTATATTCAGATGCTTATACAAGATAGATGGTATATAAAGGATAAAAGCAAGGCACCTTCCCACACAAGCACTGCATACCCAAAGCTTTGCAAATTTGTAATCACAGAAAACATTGTGACTAGTCCTTAATCTAAAGCAAATGGAAAACTTGAAAATATAATACATGTTGCCCTAGCTGCTTTGGCTCAGTGGTAGGAGTGTCGGCCCAAAGACTGAAGGGTCCCAGGTTCCATTCTAATCAATGACATGCACTTCACTTGCAGTCTTGATCCCTGGCCTCTGTTGGAGCACATGCAGGAGGCAACCAATAGATGTGTCTCTCTCACATTGATGTTTCTCTCTCTCAGTCTCTCCCCCTTCCTACCACTCTGTATAAAAATCAATGGGAAAAATATCATTAGTTGAGGATTAACAAAAAATATATAAGAAAATATGATACATGTTGAAATGCTACATATTTACTTTAAAATCAGTCTTGTAATTAGCTTATCAACTTACCTTTTGAGAAATGTTTGTATTTTTTCCTCATAAACCACACAAATATGAATCTTTCAAATTAAGGTTTAATTAATTGTAAATAAATCCTAGCAATTTCTTAATCATTTTACTGTTTCGTATAATTTATATTAACTATGTATGTGAATATATTGCCTAGTTTATTTATTAATTTTAAAAAATCAACCCAAAAGATTATAGGGCAACAGATAATCTCACCTAAAGCCCTTTCTTTGCTTATAAGAACCAACAATGTCTTATTCCTTCATTTTGCTATACACCTATTTTCTGTTTTCTGTAACTCAGGAAAAACAATCTCATCTCTGGCATAGGTTGCTACTGGGTGGAAAAGCAGTTGTAATGACTCCTTAGAAAAATCAAAGACGATGACAAAGGTCATAGCCACTGTGAGGAGTCTTACTCTCAATGCCAGTTCTGTAATATCAATCAAAGTTCCCTAACAAGGTTCAAGGAGGCCTCCTTTGGAATTGCTATGGTCTTTGTTGCTAAGGAACTACCCAGAAAAAAATATTTCCTGAAAAAATGCCTTTGGTATTAGTGCTGAATCATGATCTGAGGAAAGTAGTAATATTATTTAACTAGAGGCCCAGTGCATTAAATTTGTGCACTCGAGGGGGTCCCTCAGCTCGGCCTGCACCCTCTTGCAGTCCAGGAGCCCTCTGGGGATGTCTGACTGACAGCTTAGGAACAGGCCTAAACCATCAGTTGGACATTCTTAGTTCTGTTGTGGAGGCAGGAGAGGCTCCAGCCACCACCGCTGCACTCGCCAGCCGTGAGCCTGGCTTCTGGATGAGAGGTGCTTCCCCTGTGGGAGTGCACTGACCTGCAGGGAACAGCTCCTGTGTTGAGCGTCTGCCCCCTGGTGGTCAGTGCACATCATAGCAACCAGTAGTTCCACTGTTCAGTTGATTTGCATATTAGCCTTTTATTATATAGGATAAAATTAACTTTTATTTCTTCCCAGTTAGTGAAAATGAGCAACTAGGGATTGCTTGTAATGTAAACATTCTTTTCCCATTTGCTGTCAAGACACAGAGTGCTTATATTATGAATATGTATATATATGTGGTTCCTGTTTTATTACTAGTTCTCTGACTCCAGGAGCTAAACTACATCCAAGAAACTTCATATAACAACAGGTTACCCCAAATAAGAAGTTTAGTGTTTCATCTCACTCATCTGAAATCCAACACTCTCCATATGATTTCTTTTATCTGAAATAAAACAAAACAAACAAATCAAAAACATTGTTATTTCTCTTTCCATTATTTATTATTTTTGACTTCTCCTGCATTCCTCCAAGACTTCCCTCTACTTTATTTAAACATGTTGGTATATATCTATATTTGTATTTTGTCTTGATGCATTATTTTGTCCTAGTAACATTGTATTCGGTTTTGTTCTTTTTGTGCTTGATTTCTAGGAAGAAAAGAGAAATTTTAATTTTAGGGCCCAATATTTAAACCAGAAAAAAAGAAAACTTGTAATTTTTTAATTTTTGCGGGATGATTACATTTTAAAGTTTTTTTTTCTAAAAATAGGTTCATTACTTTCTTATCAAATGCCATCATCTAAATATCTAAATTATTTTTGTATCTGAGTTTGCCTTTCTAAATGGAGCCATAAGATATGAGTACACACTGTGACACTGGCATCACCTGTAGGTTAGGAAGTATGTAGACACTCTGCATGCATATAAGTTGTTCCTTTTAGTGTATATATTTATGAAATCAACTGGAAATGCAAAAGTAGCAAATTATACTTTCTAACGTATCCTTGTTAAATTATATACAGAGTAGCACATCATAGATTTGAGATTAAACTAATCAATTTCTGGAGGAGACCGTGCATAATTTTTATGAATTTCAACAGCTTGTCTCACAAGCTTATCAAAAGGAATTGTTCTTGCGTGCGATCACCTAAGACTTATCACAAATCCAGGACACATCTATATCTTTCTAGAATGAAAACTTCAAATTCATTCTGTTACCATCATAACTATCTGGTTCTTAATATTAATAATAGGAAGAAACAAAGGGAAAACCAGACATTATAAGCATGGTCAGCTGGGCAGCTTCACCAAAAAACCCTAGGGAACCACCTGTCCATTCTCTGCAAATCACTGGGAGAAGGGGACAATGGGTGCATGTGCAGTGAAGTTAGGATGAGGTAGGGAAGGTGCTTGCCTGTCCATCCAACTTGGGAACAAAGATCATTGACTAGGAGGGTAGACCCCAATGCAAGCCCGAGAAAATTTGGGAATACATAATCCCCAGACAAAGGAATTCTCTCTCTGTGTCTTGCTTGCTCTATTAAACACACATGCCATGTGCCTCCATAGCCATGTGGTCCTGGAAACCATGGCCATGCAGATCCCACACACGATGAATTGCAGCTGGGAACACAAGCTAACCTAGCCAGATGCTGATCTGGACTGTGCAAATATGGAGTGGACACTCTGGTCACTGGCTCTGATTCTAGATCTGCTGAAGACAAAATGGGACTTTTTCCATGGTAGAATGGAGGGAGATGGGATCTTGGAAACTCAGGGATTTAATTCCACAGTAACAAAGCTTCCCACAATACCTCATCCTCCTGTGGGAACCTCAGAAAATTCTTATTCCAGTAGCACCCCAAGAAGCCCACTTCCATCGGCAACAGGTGCGGACACAGGGGATACCCCACTGTTAACAATTCTTGTGATAAAGGCATTGCAGTCTGATTGACCCAATGCTGTGATGGTTCCAAGTGTTGTAAATTTACAGTGCACTAGGTCTAGACACAGTGTAAAAGTAACTGGACCCAAAGTTTGACCATGATATCTGCCAAAATGTCCAGAGGTCACCAAGTTTGGAAAGAGTGAAAAAAACAAACTAAAAAATTATGTCTTATATCTTATATGTACAAGCAAATTAAATGATACTTAAGGCAGTTTAAACTGTGTAATACAATAATTGTTTAGCCACATCCTGAATTGGAATTGCTTTCTGAGAGAATGAACAAAACCTTTTGCTGGATAAATGAGAGCCTGAACTCATTAAGCTCTGAAGATAAGGGACAATTCCTCCCTCCAGCTCGAATCTTGGTGACAAAGAATCTCTGTGGAAGTGTCAGAGGGCATCCTTTACAATGTGTGCAGAAGCCTCATAAAGAATTCCAACTCAACTGTAATTAAATAATTGACGTGGGACACACACAGAAAGCGTGGTTACCTAGTGCTCTGGGTCCTCACAGTTATAACAGACTGCCAGGGAGAGAAACTGAGACATATAAGAGGGTTGAGATCGTTCAGGAAGTGACAGCCCCTTGGAGTTCAACCCACAAGCAGCACACTTCAACCCACTATACAATAAATATCCTTACAAATGTTGTTCAGACTCCTCAGATATCAAAATAAAACTAAAATTAGCTTGGGGAATTGTGCCTCAGAGGCCAGAAAGTCCCACCCCCTAGTCCCCATTAATATTCCTGCAGATATACAATACATAAAAAGCTTTTACTTGCAAATACTTCTGAACTAAGGAAGGCTTTGAAGCTGCTCAGGGCCAACACCCTACATTTCCTTTTTCCTCAAATGCCCTGCTGTAACACCCTTTACTTTGTTGTCTGCACTTACTTCCCTTTTCTCCTCCATCTTCTCTCTCTCTTCTTACCTCCTTCACCAAAGCTCCCTACTGACCCAGAGGTGCCCAACAATATTTTTATATTCCTAGAAATGGATGACAGGATTTCACCCAGGGGCCAGGTCTCTGTCTGGCCTGCCCAGCTGATCTATGTAGGAAACCAGGGATCTTCTCTGACCTCTCAGGGTTCCCTGTTTTTTTAAAACGCCTTTTCTGCATACTCCCTAAAGCCCCTTAAACCAGAGAAAGGGACTGACCAAAAGGGGCTGCCCTCCATTTCTTCTATACTCCTCTAACCATCTCTTCCTCATTATTAAATTCCATGAAAGACTCAGATGGCTTGACAGAAATTCTCCCTTTCCTTCTAGGAGTGGCTTCCCTCTCCCCATGAGGCTTCTTAAAAGACTATGGCTGCTGGGAACATGAAGGGCACAGCAATAGGTCATTAGCTTGACCACTGAAGACTGGAGCTATAGGACAAGTGTAACACCCAATATAGCACCCCTTGTATGAACAAACACAATGAGGGGGAGGACTTAAGGTAAGCATACTTAGGTCATCAAGCAGGAATGCATCTCTTGAGAAAACAGGTTTTGTGTAGAGTGGAGTCTACCTGTCTGAGTGAAGTCCATCATTGCAGTGACCAGCCATCACTGTAACTGTTCATAAGTCTGCCCTCAGGGCACAGGGTAGCACTCTCCACCCCGGATAGCACCCGGATGGCAGGGCATCCCTATTGAGTAGAGTCCACCTACCTGAACAGAGAAAGTCCATCCTCACCATGACTGACCATCATGGTGATTGTTAGCAAGTGTACCCTCAGAGTGGTAACACTCCATACCCTGGGTAGTTCCCATGTGATAAGTTACCCACCCTACTATACCACGGGACCACCCAAAACAGCATTGAGACGTTAAGGGATGCCTCTAACTCTTGGATTGTTACATATTTATCTCTCTGTAGATTAGGAACCAGTCCACATGCCTCCAGGGATGACTTTTGAGGTACACACTTGCCAACTGGGAGAAATTTGTCCCTGAGTCCCTCAATAAAAAGGCTAATCTTCATTTTCATCATGGCCATGCCCCATTATAAAGTGGGCAATGGAGAGGTTTGGTCAGTTAATGGTACCATTAATTTCAATACTATCCCACAGCAAGACCTGTTCTGCTGGTCCCAGGGAAACAGATGGTGTTTCTATATATCCAAGCCTTTATGACCCTCAAAGATGACCTTAAGAAAAAGGAATGGTATGGTTTTGGTAATAGAAGGTATAAAGTATGGAAATACAGTTTTTGAAAGAATAGGAAGAGAGTGCATTGTTCTAAGGATGGTTATTTCTGAATGGTAGTACAAGGCAAAATAAAAGGGGCTCGGAAAGTTGTGGAGGTCTGTGAGGAAAAACCTTGAGAGGACCTTATATGGTTAAGCTGGATAATGAATTTAATTAAGTAAATGAATTTACATATCAAAAGTAAGCTAATACAAAGTTTTAAAAAATTTGGTAAATTACATCTTTTTCTCCCTACCCGATTCCTCCAGAATATGGAAACTCTTAATAAGCCAGTATTGTTGTTTGCATGGCAATATGTTTGTTTGCATGAATCCAGTAACAATCTGTTCTCCTTATAGTGGAACACAATTGGAAACTGGGTTTAATAACCAATACTTTGGAATATCACGTTCAAGATAAACATATTTATACTTCGGGTGCTACCAGAAAGTTTCAAGGAATTAAGATTGACTTTGGACGCTGGTAAAAGCCCCTAAGAGAAGCAGCCTGGCACCTTGCTTGTTTACATGGCTCATGGCAGCATTTCCAGGTAAGGAATTAAGGTTGCTTTTCTGGGAGATGGGAAAGAACAAAACCACAAGACATGTTTGGGAACCTCAAGAACTTGAAGAATTCACCCAAATCTGTAGGTATTGGAGGCAAAGCCTGATGGCAACTGTGGTGTGGCTTCTCTAACGTAAGATACTAATTAAAGCTCATTCTGGGGATTCCTTATGAGAGTCCAGCAAAGAAGATTTAAAAGAGCTTATATGATCTTTCACTATTCTTATTGTGTTTATATGCAAATAAGCAGGCCAAATTGAAACTAGACTTAATGTAGTAAATGGATTGGTCTTTATTTGACTCTTTTGATAAAAGTGAGGGTGACTTTAGGGAAAAAAAATTGTGTTTCAGAGGAATATATTAGACTCTAGTTTAGTTAATTGTCTTACTAAAACTTTTTCTGGGCTTTGCAATTACATATTACAGCTAAAGGCATACTTAAACAATCTTAGTAACTGATACTTGCCTGGATGCTCATTCATAATAATTCTTGTCATTTGGTTTTTGCCACAATAATATTAAGATTTATAACACAATTTCTCACCACCAGGTTACAAGCCCTTCTCATACTATGGAAATGTTGCCCCTTGACAACTCTGGGCACCATCCCAGCTTCTTTCCATGCCTGGGACTCATCATACCTCTTACAGAGAGCAAGAATCACTTGGCTCTGAGGAAAAGCTATGCCCCTCTTCAGCAGGAAGTAGCCACAGAATAAACCCTAGGCCCTTTTCCCTTAGAGAATTCAGAGCCAAGAATCCTTGGGGGATAGGGGGGCGGGGGTAGTAGGCAGTTAGATAGGCATGAGCAGAGTATGAAGGGTAGGCCAGTTGCAGAGGATCACCGGGGTGGAAAGCCCCAGGTGCCTAGCAATGGTCAAAACACAAGACCTTGCGCAACCACTCCCTTAAGTATTAACCAAATATTGAACCCTGGAGATGACATCTAGGCTTCAGGTGAGTTTCAGTTCCATGCCCAGAAAAGCAGCAAAACCACAAGAACCAAAGCTATGGCTGATATCAGGACTAGCTGCATTGACTAATGACCCCTTGTCCTAGCACCAACCAAGCAGTGGAGATCAGGATGCTGAGCAGACACACCTAGAAAGCTGATGAATATTATATTGAGATTCTCCCCTGAGATCTCCAGACAGAAAACCTCAGGACAGAGGATCCAGTGCTACTCTCTCTATGGAGCATGCTTCACCTTTCCCCACCCCCTTCTCCTTTGCCTCTCCCTTTCTTTCAAGCTCTAAGGGCCATTCTTTGCCTCTGTAACTTGTTTCCTGAGCCCATTTCTTCTAAGACTCACTTCTTCTACCTCTGTAACTTTTTAAATAAATTTCCTCTTGTAGTTTGAGTCTTAATTCTGAATTATTTTATAGCCAGAACTCAACTACTGAGGTTACTGAACCAAGGTCTGCTCTTACTCCACTAGCATAACACCTGGTGCCATTTTGCCACTAGCAGCAACCATTGTAAAATACACACAGAATATTCTATATACAAAATGCCTATACTCCAGTGGTAAAGGACTTTGCCAGAGCACAACTCTAAAACTTATGGGTATCGGGGGAAGGAAATTCCTCTCCATTCTAGCCACCTCCAACTTTCCCTTTCACCTAAGGGGTAGGGGTTGCGGGGAGAGGCAATAGTCAACAGAGATAAAAGCTGCAAGGACTGGGATTGCTTCATCCAGAGAAGGAAACACGGAACAGGAGAAAACACCAATAGAGATGCACTGTGAAGGTCACAGCACTGGGACATACATCCACTAGTAGACTGAGGTTTAATCGGAAGATATACAATGCTCCTACACTCCTACAACTTGTCACTACTTCAATGGGATTCCCATGTAATAATCATGAATTGCAACTGAAGAATTAAAAGACACAAATTCTAATGGAGCTAAGTATATTTTATTTATATTTTTATATACTTTTCAGAAACTTAGACCTGCTTTTCCATTCAAACCTCAGGATATGGTTTAACACAAGTGGCTACTTAAAGCAACATTAAGTAGTGGCAAAGTCCAAGAAGTTGATTAGCTCAGGTGCTAACAACAGATGCAGTCTAATGTCAAGATTAAATATGTTCAAAGGGTATAGTAACCTCCAGGCAGAGTAAAGATGTGCAGTTTATGAACATCATCATCATCGCCATCATTATTAGTACTGTTCACATATTGTCTGTCATGATATATGTTATATATTTTATACTGTTAAAATGTTTTAGTTATTAGTCTTCCAGTTTCAAATAACTACTCTTTTGTACTCTACTCTGTGAGGCTGCCACTGGGAATCAGCAAACTGCATTTTTGCTTTGCCAAATAGCTCCCTGCTAGTCTCTTTAAGTAGGGCGACCTGAAAGGAGACTGGAGTTTGAGAAGGAAAAAGGTGTGTCCTCTTCTTTTATTCTGCTGCTTTTGGGTTTTCTGTGGACTTCCTGATGCCCATGGTTTTTTTGAAGGTCACTCCAGCAGGGCTTCCTCATTCTTCGGAGCCCTTCCTTTCTGTGGCAGGAGGCGAATCCAGTTTGCAGGTTTTCCAACACTTAGAGACACCTACATTGGACACCAGGGCAGGTCAGCTGGTGCCACCTCTCTTATAGCCCATGCTCCAAGCTAATGGGGCACCTCTATGAGTTCAGAGACACCTCGTCAAAAGAACAAAGAGGGCTCCATGAGGCCCCTTTCTAAGGTCCTAAATTTTAATAATTCCCTCCTTTTGCCATGTTTCTTCAGATCTAAGAGGATACCGAATCCCTGCAGTTTCCACCTCTATGACACCTTAAAGTGCTCTTATTACCCTTGAAGTTATCTAGTTAACAAAATTACATCTAATTAATACTATTTAAAATATTAATTTCTCTCTGTTAGAGAAACTGTTGTGCTTTATTTTCCCATACTGGATACTGACTGATATATTTATCATCACAGAGCACGTCTCACAGCTAGACACTGTGGAGCTGAGGATTAAAGTTAGATCTAACTCACTCTCAAACTGAGTTCTTTCAACCATACACTAGATATTGCAAAATCAAGGAACCTAGACTGATGATAGTTGGAAAAAAGGCAACAAGCCATTTGACATTGTACTATTTTCTCCATAGAGTCTGGATCTTAGTTACCAAACTGGTTCAGTGGAGATCAAAACCAGTTAAGAAAAATAAACTGAAAAACAGATTAATAAAAATAAACTAATAAGAATCTCAATTGTAAGAATGTGGTTCTCAGAAATGGATTAATATCTAATGATCATTTTTGTAGGTTATGTACATGTCTGAAAAGATAGAGTTCTTTTAGACATATACAATGAAAATGAAGAACTGTGCCCTAAAATCTAGGATTGAAATAGATCAAATACCTTCTATTTAAGTTGATATCATTTGTAAGTTCTAGAAGTGGGACTCTGAGTGCAAATTGAAAAGGGTATCGAATATTAAAATCAGAGAGTTTTTGAGAAGTATTTTTCATAAAAATATTTTCATAAAAGTAGTTTTCATAAAAGTAATGGTGTTGTAGTGTAACCCCCATCTTACAAAGGACGCCTCAAAATGTCGAATTATAGAGTCATTTATTAAAAGCCGGTGGCATACGAGGGAGCAAAAGCTCTCCAGACCTCACAGCCCTGAACAGCTTGCCACATCCGGCTTATATTGGCAGAATATCACAAAGGTCTCGATTACATCTTTGGGTCTGGAATGAGGAACCTGTTTCGCAAAAAGCATTTTACAGAAGCGAGATTGAGCAAATTAGTTATCTAAGGTATCTACGAATCACTGAATCAACAGAAACACATTATCTGGGACCACCTGGGAAATTTAGAATAATTGTGCTGTCCAGATTCTGGGATCACTGAGTCAACAGGAATGTACTATCTGTAGCTACTGAGGCAATTTAGGATAATTTGTACTCTTCTGATTCCAGGACCACTGAGTCAACCGAAACTCAGTTATCTGTAGCTACTGAAACAATTTAGGATAATTGAACTGCCCTGGTTCCCAGAAGAATGTGCTTCTATGACCAGTGAGATCACAATCAATGGGATATTCAAACCATCATCAATGGAGTATTGGGATAGCATACATAATTTCAGAAAATCAAAATAACTTTCTATTGTTTTAGCAAACAAATAAGTACAGAACCCAAACAGCAGTTTCTACCTGAGATGATTGCTACCATACTTCATTGTAAATCAGAAAGGTTACTTAAAGTAGCACATATCTGCAGAAAAGATTGCAGCAACATAAATAAGTTAAATAAACAGTATTCTTTCTTGCAATGCACACAGACAGCATGTTTAGTTCTAATAACTTAGTTTAATCAATAGTGTTTTTTAGAATTATAGATATATATCTATACTAATAAAAGTATATTATGCTAATTAGACCGGATATCTTTCCAGATGACCTTCCAGATGAAGCCAGGGCTGCGAGGGAAGCCCAGTACCGGGTGCCAGAGGGCAGCTGATGCCAGCAGCCGGGAAAGGAAGGCCTACTCTTGCACAAATTCCGTGCATTGGGCCTCTAGTATGTGTATATATATACTAGTATGCAAGAGAATAATCAAGAAGCCAATATGAGACTCTCAATTTTTTCACACTGAGTGTCTGCCAACTAAACTAAAGAGATGTGAGATCTTTTGAGGGTCTGTGACCAGCCATCGCTCTGCTGCTGCTGCTTTAGCTTAGATGCCAATCTCTTTATCAGTACTTACTGAATAAAATTATTTGTCCTAATTTACTTTCAGGATCTGCTTTGCTGATCAAAAATTTTAGTCATGATATACATTGGAAGATACTTATCTTACTCCACTTAGTGGCCTATTAATTTTTCCCATGTTGGAGGCCATGTCTTTCTTATTTTAGAATCAACCACTGCTTAGCATACAACTTTACATATAGTCAGATTCAATGTATATTAGTTGAAATGTTTTTGTTATTGTTGTTATTTTGGTCCTTTAATTAGGCTGGAAGGAATTAGTAAAATCATGTAATTTGCTAAAGTATATAATCCTATGGAACAAAAGTGTATTTTTTAAAATATTGTTATATATTATCTGACTTATAATCCAGTCATAGCAAATACTAACAACACATTTTTTATCCTAGTCCTTGGGCACACACATTCCACCTGTTATCATTAATGTACATACCACATAAAATTTCATACATGGACATATCTTTTCATTTGTGACTCTTTACATACACATTTCAGTGTATCTTTGTGCTTCACTTTAATTATGTACTTTTGCAATGATCATGAGTTATAATTTATGAATTTAAACTTTTCCTGGGGAGTGGTCCCCAAAGGGGAACTCCCTGGAGAGGGGTCTCTAAATGGAAAAGCCTGCTCTCTCTCTCTCTCTAACATAGGGGGGAAAAATCAATCCAAAATTCTCTTGAATCTCTTTGTCTCTGGATTTATAAAAGCTGTAGCTCTTTGTCTGAACATGACCCTTTCTAATTGGACACTTCCTTATGACCCCTGTTCTTTCCTCATTGGTCACTCCGCTGCAGAGTATTAGTTTCAAAGTCCAAAGCCCACATGATGCCCTCCTCTGTCTCTCCTCCTTATCTTGCAACATTCCATTATCCTTTGTGAATATATTCCTTCCTCTGGTAACATTTCTCTATACTTTAAGAAAGTAAGAGAAGCATTCTGGTGCCTTAGAGCTATCACCTTCCCTTCACATATGCATTCCTCTCCCATGGACCCCCCTTTTCCCTAAAACTGCCTGTCCTGTCCCAAAAATTCCTTTCACCAGGACTGGAGACAGTCCTCACTCCCCCTTAGGCAGTCACAACCACAAGAGATAGACTAATTAGACCAAAATAACCTTGAAAAGTCTTTAAAAATTAAACTGTTTTTAGAACCAGAGCCCACAAAGTAGACCAATACCTACTTTGTGCTAAGCTTAAACAAAGTAAGTACCTGGTAAAATAACAGATATAAGTAGGACAGGAAGTCTCTACATGACAAACAAAATGTTCAGGATACAATAGAAAATCACTCAGAACCAGAAAATTCGCAGCTTTGAGGAGAAAATAAAATAAAATAACATCAAGGTGAATCAAATAACCAAATGGAAGAAGTCAATGAGAATTTTTAGGGCAGTCATAAAATGTTTTAACAATTATCTACACAGTCTCTTAAAATAAACACTATAAATTTAAAAATTAGCAAAGAAATGTAAGTTATAAAAATAGAAGTAAGTAGAAATTGTAAATCTAGAAAATACAGTAAAAAAGATAAAAAGCATGCTGAACAGATTCAATAGTAGAATAGAAATTACAGAAATAGAATCAGGGAAGTGACAACAGATCAATAGATTTATCCAATCTTAATAACTGAGAGAAAACAGATTAAAAATAATAATAGCAGAGACTATAAAATGAGTGTGATGAAAACCAAAGATGCTATATCATGTCATTAAAGTCCCAGAAAGAGAATAAAGAGAATCAGGCTGAAAGAGTAAACAAAATATTGTGCAAAACTTCAAAATTTGGCAAAAAAGCACAACAGATTTAAGAAATTGAGAAAGTTCAAACAGAATAAATCCAAATACTTCTATGCCAAACACATTATAATTAAACTTCTGAAAAAAAAACAAAAAAAAAAACCTAAAAACAAAGACAAAGAAAAAATCTTGAAAGCAACCAGAAAGAGATGGCACATTAACTATGGAGAATACTGATTCTAATGACAAGTGTCTAATCTAAAGCCAAGGAGGCCAAAAGAAGTGACATGCCATTCAAGTGGTGAAGAAAAAAAACTTTCAGACCAGAATTCTCTACCCAACAAAATAATCCTTTAGGAATGAGGGTGGAGTAAAAACATTGTTAGACCTGAGCAGAGCGAGGACAATGGGCCAGGTACAGAAATTCACCAGGGCCTAAAGCCCCAGGTGCCTAGCAAAGGGGCAAAACTGGGAAAACAAGAACCTCACCCCCAGCGTAACCTGTCCTCCCCTAGCATATCACTGGTCATGCGGTTTGGAACCCTGATCTTTCATATCGCTAGTCATGCAGTTTAGAACCCCCTGACCTTTTCCTCCCTAAAGATAACATCTAGGCCTCAGTTGTGTTTCAGCTCTAGGCCCAGAAAAACAGCAAAACCAGACTAGTAATGCCTTGGTTGCCTCAGGACTAGCTACATTGACTAATGACTCCCTGCCCTGGCACCAACCAATCAGTGGAGACCACAACCCTGAAAGGACACACCTGGAAGACTAATGAATATTCTACTGAGACACTCCCCTAAGACCTCCCCTAAGATTTCCACCTGCAAGAAAGAGATAAATGTGCTCAGGACAAAAGACCCAGTGTGTATGCTCCCTCCAAGGTGCACACTCATGCCATTCCTTTCCCTCTCCTTCCCCCATAGGCACGTATCCCCCAACCTTTAAGAGATCCCATGAGACTTGCAACCAGGGGAGCATTGGGCAGGGGCAGTTTGTCCCGGGTTAAACCTGTCTCCAAGGCCCCCTTTTCTCTGACTTCTCAGTGATCCAAAGGAGCCCAGCCTAGGCTTTCCTGTTGCTTCTTCTATGCCTTTCTGTGTTTCACTGTCCTAAGTCTATTTTTAGCCCTTCCCTTTGGATATTCCCATCTCCTAACCCATTTTCTTAAATAAATTGAATTTTGTTTTTATTTACCATCTGAGATGGCTCTTTAGCATGCCCCTGCTCCACCAACTTTAGTCTTTAAGATATTCTTAATTGAAGGGAAACTAAATGAATTTATCACTAGCAGACCTAAACATTGGCTATTGAAAGTGCTTCAAACAGAAAGAAATAATAAAAAGAATGTTAGATTATCAGGAAAGAAGAAAGACCAATGGGTGGAAAAATCAGAAATATGGATATATACAACTGACTGTTCTTCTCTTTAAGATTTTATGTCACCTTTGGGAATTAAAACAAAAATAATAGCCTATAGTAAAAAAAAATCTCATAGACATTTGCTATTTGGCCTGAACAATCTATAAAAACACTTATGGATGCATTTAGTTAAAGCATGCACTCCTCAGTTTGATCAAGATGCCACATCCCAATCCCTCACGTTTTATACCTAATTCATCCAATCCCAGGATCAACTCCTATTTAAAGTGAGGCTGAGCCCTGGCTGGCTTGGCTCAGTGAATAGAGCGTCAGCCTGCGGACTGAAGGGTTCCAAATTTGATTCAGGTCAAGGGCACATGCC
This sequence comes from Eptesicus fuscus, assembly GCF_027574615.1. NCBI lineage: Eukaryota > Metazoa > Chordata > Mammalia > Chiroptera > Vespertilionidae > Eptesicus > Eptesicus fuscus. The sequence continues at coordinate 84,239,935 of NC_072475.1, read as the reverse complement.
CGGGTTGTGAGCTCCATCCCCAGTGGGGGGTGTGTAAGAGGCAGCTGGTCAATGATTCCTTCTCATCATTGATGTTTCTATCTCTCTCTCCCTTTCCCTTTCTGAAATCAATAAAAGTATATTAATAGATAAATAAAAAGAAAGTGAGGCTGAAAGTAATGGCAGAATTTGAATGAGTGATTCAGAAAGAAGTAAGATTCCAAGGGAAACAAGTTAGAAGTAGACATCATTTTTCATAGTAATGATTTATTTATTGTCCCACCTATGAAGAGTTATCAAATATCTGTAACATTTTCTTTAAGATCTAAGAACTGGAATGTTTTAGAAAACATAAAAATGTACTTCATCATATGCAAAATATGCTAATAAAATTAATGCTTTGTTTAATATCAAGTTAAAGAGGATACATTTATAGGAAATTTTATATTTTACTTTACTTTTCTCCTGAACATGACAAAAACTATAGCATTGCATTTTTTAAAAATATAGAATTGCAGACATAAATATTTTTGTAAAGGACTATGGACTATGAAAATACTTTCATTTTCTCTTGATCTTATAAATAGCTACAAAACAGAAGGAAATAAATTGTTCCTTTCTTAGTAGAGCCTCTAGCCTATTCATAAAAGATGTTTTTTTTTTCCTTCTACAAATTAGTTTATAATTTCTTTCATAACTCAGACAGTACAACCCTTCAATTTATAGTCAGGAAATAGACATAGTGCTGCATATAATACTGGTAATTATATAATAAAACTGCATTTTACTATATGGAAACCTTGGCCATCCATCATTCAGTTAGTGTTGGGGCAACTTAATCTTCTCTTGCACCAGCTGTGCAAAGCTCAATCACAAACACAACAGATTTACCAGACTTCTACTGAGTGAAATGTAATTGAAAAGTGTAGAAGATAATAGATAACTAGACACCCAGCCAGCTAGTTAAATAGAACTGAGCTGCACTGCACACAATGACTGCACACATTTTTGGGGGTGCATTTGAGGGGTCATAACCAATTTCTGTGCTGCAAAGCACCCCAATATACTTGTCCCTGAGTTTATAAAAATAATAACAGTGGTTAAAGGAAAGCATTTTCCGTTTCTAAAAATGTCTCATAATATTTGTGTAAGGTTCCAGGGGCAGGAAACGGAGTTGGGGACCAAGACAAATTAAAAGAAGAATTTTATTCCACACTAACGAGTGAGATTCATTACGAAAGAGGGTAGAAAAACCAGGATTAGGGGAGAAGGAGGACCCAGCCTGGCTGTCTCACAGGCGAGAACAGCAACACGTGCAGAGGTGAACACGCCTTTTGAGGGGAGGAACGGGAAGGGGTGGGGCCAAGGCACTCGGCACGTGCTGATTGGTGGTTCAATGTCTCAGGAATGTCCTGGCCACAGACACAGGTTGCGTGTGTCATACTCCACCCACCAAGTTGGGGGAAGGGAGGACCTATCAATTTGAATTTCATACTGCATCTTAGAGTTTGATCTTTGTGAGGCTACTAGTTTGTATTGAAAAAGATATATATATGAAGATGAGGTAATATATTCTGTCCTGGTAAGAGTGTACATATGTGTCCCTTCCTATATTTTTTAATTTATTTATCTTTATTGTTGAAAGTATTACAGATGTTCCCTTGTATCCCCCATTGACCTCTTCCCACCCCCCTCCTAGGCTTCCACCACACTATTGTTTGTGTCCATGGGTTATGCATATAAATTATTTGGTTAATTTCTTCCTGCCCTCCCCCCCACTCCCCTCTGAGATTCGTCAATCTCCTCTCCCTGTATTTTTACTTTTTTTTTTTTCTATATGAGTCAATGATGTTTGTATGGAAGTGACTTCCCTAGCAAGACTAGGGCTTTGATGCATCAGGTATTATTTCGGATACAAGGAGGAAGTAAGCACTGACACAGAAAACTAAAACCTGGCTTTTAAACATGAGGAGATAAGAATCTAGGGCAGGTAATTAACGCTGTTAAACTGAAAAGATTGTAAGGCCCTGAGGAACAAATCTCATGTTTTGTTCTAAATCTCACAAAATTTAGGGAAGTATAGAACAATTTATTTAAATGGATCTAGGCATTGTCTTTGAATCATTGATTATAAAATTTTAAAAATAAATAAATGTTTTGTTTTTGAATTTGTTAATATTTGCTTTTGTTGCCCCTCCCCCCCCCCCAGCCCTTTTTTAAAATTTTTGGTGTCACATCCAAAAAGTATTGCCAAGGCCACTGAATAGGAGTTTCCCCCCTGTTTTATACTACTAGTAGTATGTTTTCAAATTTTAAGCTTCATTCTTCAATCCTTTTTGAGTTGATTTTTGTGTATGGTGTAAGTTAAAGATGCAATTTTATTATTTTGTGTGTGGATATTCAGTTTTTCTAGCATCATGTATTGACAACACTATCCTTAATGACAATATCTTTTGTGACATATTAAAGAGAATGGAGAATTAATTATTTATGACCATCACTTTTCTTTAATATACTTTTGTGGATTAGGTTTAATGGAAATAATAATCAAATAATACATGAAAAATAAATTTCAGAGCTTTGGAAAATATGAAGCAATGTATGTATGTTCAGAAGCTCCCAAGACTGAAGTAAATTAAAACTGAGGAATAGTTGACATTACTCTGCCCCTTCTATCCTATCAGAATGCTTTGCACATGCTAAAGGTAGGAAAATACATGTAAAGAGAGTTTATCTTACAAACTAAACAGATCTTTACATTTCTGAAATAAAGAACTGCAATTTCTTGGGCTCCTCCATGTATTTATTTAATAAACATCAAACCAGTTTAATTACAATTTACTTGAGACTTAAAAGATGATTTATGTATAACCAATATGTGCCTCACTGATTGAAACATAATGAAGCAGGAATTTTAGGGAAATATAGGCAGGCTTAGGGATTTGTTAGAATTGGGGTCCATGGAAAAAACACAGGGAGGAGGTACATTTCCATAACACAAGGAAGCCATGTGCAGTTATATTTCCATGACTAGGAAGAAGCAACAGGTATCTTACCTTATAATAGACAAATATGCAAATTGACCACACCTTCGCTATGCCCAAGCCACGCCCACCAACCAAGCCACGCCCATCAACCACGCCCACCAGGAAACCGTTGCAGGGACGCTGGGGTGCGGCGGAGCCCAAGGCCCAGAAAGCCGGCCGAGGTTTTCCCGGCCTTGGGCGCCAGCGGGGTGCCTACTCCGATTGCAGGAGCGAGCAGACCTGGGGGTTGGCTCGCTCCTGAGATCGGGTAGCAGGGACGCTGGGTGCAGCCGAGCCCAAGGCCACCGCCCAGGGCCAAGCCCGGACCCTGAAAGAAGGCAGAAGGCGGTGGCCACAGCCAAGGCCTGGGTCCCTGGTGCCGGCAGAAAACTGGTGCAGGCAGCCAGGTGAATGAAGGTCTATTGCACGAATCTTCGTGCAAACGGGCTACTAGTATTTCCATAAGACAAGGGAACTGGAAGTAGCCAAGAAAGGTCTATATTTACAAAATAAAGGGAAGGAAGCCCTTCATTCAGAAGGAGGAGAAGAAAGCCAAGAGGGGAGGAGGGGGGAGAACCTCACATGTCCCATGTGAGGTTTGACCTTTGAGCCCAGAAGTTATTATAGTAGCCAGTCTAAGGGAATAGTGACCAATCAGAGGGGATATCAAGGCACCATGATCTGCAGCCTTTATAAGCCATTGGGAAAAGGAACTCAGTGGGACCTTTCCCCCTTCCCTATGTGGGAGTCCATTCTGTGGGACTATTTCCCTCTCACTACATGGGAGTTTGTACTTGTTCTTCAATAAATCTCCACCTTTGCTATACTACTTTCTGTCCGTGGATTCATTCTTCAATTATGGCGGACAAAGAAGCTGGGTTCCAGTCCAAAAATTACGTATCAATAATAAGAGAAACGCTTAATTTAGAAATTTAATTTCACATTAATTAACATTAAAAAGTTTTATAATCTGTTATTTTCTGATTTAAAATGTTATAACTATCGCTAATTTTTTCTAATTTAAACTTTGGATAATAATACAAATGACTTCAGATCAAAGTCTTGTTTTTCTTCTTAAACTGTTCTATATTCATCTGACCATGGGAGATGCAAGTTTACCTCTAAATTTCTCTATATGATATTGTCTTATAATAATCAGCTTTTTATTTATTTTACACTAATTATACAATATTTTTTCCAAATACACATTTTCTTTTAGTAACTATGGTTATGACAAATGATTAAGTTTAGTAGGAGAAGTATAAAATTACAAATATCAAGATTCTGATATGGCAAGAAAAGCATAAGCAATTCAGTTAGCATATATTATAATAAAACATATATATTATACATAAGTAATTATTCAATGTTTTCAAAATTTATTTTAATACATTATACCTATATATACTAATACATTTCCTCTTTTATCCTTTACTACCATTAGCTTTAATAGTTGTGTCTCTGTAGTTAACCAGAACTTAGTTTGAAATTTTGTGCTTCAGCAAGTTATTGAGTCCCTCTGAGCAACCATTTCCTCATCCTATCTAATAAAAGAGTAATATGCAAATTGACCATACCTCTGCTACACCCACAAGCCATGCCCACCAGCCAATCAGGAGCGAGTATGCAAATTAAACCAACCAAGATGGCTGCGGCCACAGAGCGAGCAGGAGGCTTGGGTTTCCCGGCAATGGAGGAAGCCAAGCTTCCTGCACACCCTGGCCGACCCAGGCCTCTGCTCAAGGCTACAAAGTTTCAATTATAGAAGATAAATAAATCCCAACAAAAATGGCTGTGGCCATGGAGCGAGCAGGAGGCTTGGATTTCCCCGGCAATGGAGGAAGCCAAGCTTCCTGCACACCCTGGCCGGCCCAGGCCTCTGCTCAAGGCTACAAAGTTTCAATTATAGAAGAGAAATAAATCCCAGAAACCAGGGCCTCTGCTTGGTCACCGGGGGGCGTGGCTGACCTGCAAACCACCACAGGCCCCTTACCCAGGCTGCCCCACACTCCAAGGGAACCCTCACCCTGATTCAGGACAGCCTTCAGGGCAAACCAGATGGCCCCCACCAGGGAGCCTAAACGGGCAGCGGGACATCCCTCGAGGAGTCCCAGATTGGAGAGGGTGCAGGCTGGGCTGAGGGACACACACCCCCATGCATGAATTTCATGCACTGGGCCTCCTCTAGTTAAATGTATGTAATATTAGTTCCCATCTCTTTAGCATTAATTATATATATATATATATATATATACACACACACACACACATACATACAGTGTATATATGTGTATATGGACATGCATGTGCATGTGTATGTTGGTGTATATTTACAATGTATACTAATAAAAGCCTATGTGGTCATCACGCCCTCATGCTGTGATGCCCTCATGCTCTCACACTGTAACAATCCATCACCAGGAATCTGTGCGCACAGTTGGCACACGTGGGTGGGAGGGGACTTGACGTTGCATGCATGGCTAGTCTTGGCAGCTCTGCATGGAGCCATGGGGGCAGGTCCCAGTGGCTCTGTGCAGCAACGCCGGATGGGGGGACCCATGGTTCTGGCCTACCTCTTTGGGCCAATCCATTGAAGATCCCCAGATGGGTAGGCGGGGCCTACCTCTTTGGGGAGATCGATCTCAGGGCTCCCACACTGTTAGAGGGCACAGGCCAGGCTGGGGAACCCCCCCCCCAGTGCACAAATTTTGTGCACCAGGACTCTAATTAATATATAACAATATATTTACTGTAATATATAAAGTGTAAATAACCACCAATATGCACAGGTGAATGTGTAAATACATATGTTTATATGTACATGTATATATTGGTGCATATTTATATTTAAAATATAAGTCTATTTACTGTACATATAAAGTATAAATGCATATGTACAAAAAGTATAAAATGTACTTATAGATATTGGTGTATATTTAAATTTAATATACAGGGTGGGGCAAAAGTGGGTTTACAGTTGTTCCTATGGAAAAAGATACAATAATTAATAATATAAGAATAAACTCTTGGATTTGGGTATTCACAACTTAAAACCTACTTTTGCCCCACTCTGTGTAACAGTATTATATGTACATATATATGTGTGTGTATGTGTGTGTGTATATGTATATATTCACATGTATATGGGTCAATAATACTGTTATGTATATATTGTATATAATACTGTTATTGACAAACAGTGATTTATCCAGACTACTGCCATTGCCATTATCATCCTCAATCTCACTTGATTATTAATAGACAATTTTAATTTCCCCAACTTTAAATTCAAATTCAAATCAAGACCTATATTGGCACCTTATCCATTCCATTATATGGCTTTATTTGGTGGTTTATCTGGGATTTACATTATTAACCTACTCAACTATAATAATAATCCCTTACAAGCCCATTATACTATGGTTCTATGTGAACAATCAAAAGGGAGCAGACAAAATGCTTTCTAAATATAAATATCTAAAATATGTTGAAATTACAATTTTACTGAGATTACAGAAATACAAATTTAGAAGATATAAAAATCCCATTAGTCTATCCTAAAGCATTCCCTAGTCTCATTTTAATATTTATATTTATTGGAATATTGAGCAGCCACAATTTTAAAGCTACATAACCTAAAGTTAATGTTCAATATATTCAGTAATAACTTCTAATACTCAGAATTGAATACTATTTTATTAAATGGCAGTTCATAGAACTTTATCTGATGAAAGAACATTTATTTTCTTAACATACTACGAGCTTGAGAACTCATATTTAAGTCACAAATATAATAAGAAATATACTATTTTGTATTATTCACTGAAAAAAATCATGCATAATGGAACACACCTTGAATGTGAAATTCTATTTATCAGTGTGCTTCAGTAAAACAAATTGCTTTTTTCAATCTCTCACCTTTCAAAGACCAGGTTAGAAAACTTTGTGTTAGTTTAAAAAAGAAACACAATCTTATAAGGCAGCCTTTTTTAAAAAATATTGAGTGGCAGATACTTTACAGAAAGGGCTGTGGGGAAATATAAATAATGCTTGATTTGAGAAATACACTTTTATTTCCAAAGTTTATCCTTTATGAATATTTCAACTTCCTAAAAGTAGGTATCATGCCCATTTTTCAGTTGAGAAAACTGACATAAAGAAGGCCATATAAGTAAGCTGATGCTAAAATTTCAGGCTCATAACACCAAGCTCTGTGTCATCAACATCACTATCACCAACAGCACAGAAACTGTGCTGGTAATACAAGAATAGGAGCAGGATCACAACAATGCACAATGCAGTTCTAATTTACATATACCTCACCAGTTTAAAACCCTGTCAAAAATTCAGAAACAGTAAAAATTAAAAGCAGATCATTTAAATCGTATTTTGTAAGAGTTTCCTGTAAAAAAAAAAAAAAAAAAAAGATAAATAAATAAGGCAGCTCTTGAATCAGGCTTCTTCAAATTCAAAACTCCTATGAAGCTCAGCTCAGAGGCATGACAATGCAGAATGGCTTGTAAAGTGAAAACAAGGAAGTTGTTTAATCTTTTTTTTTTAAAAATATATTTTATTGATTTTTACAAAGAGGAAGGGAGAGGGATAGAGAGCTAGAAACGACGAAGAGAGAGAAACATCGACCAGCTGCCTCCTGCACACCCCCCAGTGGGGATGTGCCCGCAACCAAGGTACATGCCCTTGACCAGAATAGAACCTGGGACCTTTCAGTCCGCAGGCCGATGCTCTATCCACTGAGCCAAACCGGTTTCGGCTGTTTAATCTTTACAATGATTGGTTATTACAGTGGAGGTTTCCAGAAGAGAGGGACTTGGTTAAAAGTGATGGCTTTGTACTATTTCTGAAAACTGACTTAAGTTTCTTTTAGGATTATCAGAGACATTTTCAAGAAATCACCTGTTTTGCTTACATTCATGAAATAAGTTCCATGGCTTAAATTGTCTTCTTGGGTGATGTTGGGGTCCCGAAGGAGGAATGCATGAGGTGAGGTCAAAAGGGGTGAAGAATTATGAATTTATTAGGTCATCTGTAAAACCAAATGGGCTGACCCCCAAAATGGTGCCAGCACCCAAAGATGGGGAATCAGAGGTTTTTAAAGGACTCGTGGTGGGCTTTTTCTGGGCGTTGAATTCTCTGTGCAGGTCCGAATTCTGGGAAAGTCAGGAGGGGAGAGATAATGGTCTAAGCAAGTGGAATGCCCATTGTGAAGTGGCCTAAAGGTCAGTTCTCAGGGAGGGGGTATTGATTCAATTATTTGATCAGACCTAACAGGTATTTTCAAGCCTGCTCTCTATTTTATTTTAATACCTTTCATCCATATGAATGGGATGTTACTTCAGATCTATCCTACAATTTGTGTCTCGGTTTAAATTTTACATTCATTACCAGTACATTTCAATTATAAAAATATTGGATGAAAACTTTTGACTTGAAATTTACAGGAAATGCAGAGATTATAGAGAATCATGTACCTTGCAGCAGTGGTTTGAAGAGGTATATTTATGGAAAGAGGCACCATGGTTTTATCAAAGGTTATAAATCTGCAATTGAGTTATGTCTATAGATTCCAGATGCAACAGAGGCCACTGACAAGTAGAAAAAAGGGAAGTTGTTAAGCAAAATAAGGTCAGTCAGAGAATGACAAGTATCGCATGATCTCACTCATATGTGGAATCTAATGAATAAACTAAACTGATGAAGAAAATAGATTCAGAGATATGGAAGCATGGAACAGACTGTCGAATCTCAGAGGGAAGGTGATGGGAAGAGATTAACTAAAGAACTTGTATGCATATATGCATAACCCCTGGATACAGACAGTAGTGTGGTAAAGGCCTGGGTGGGTGTGTTGCAGGCTAGAAGGGGTCAATGGGGAAAAAAGGGGATATCTGTAATATTTTCAACAATAAAGATTTAAAAATAAATAAATAAAAATAATAAACTATAAAAAAGAAAAAAAGGAAGTTGCCAGTTCTCTCATGGAGGCAAAGTTTTAACCTGAGTATGTAAGTATTAAATTTGGTGTTACAGCAACTGGATAGTGTGGAAACCTTCTCACTGGCTTATCTATTTGTCCCGTGGATTCTACCAATGATTTCCTCCCTATAGGAAGGCAACAGTTTGTGCTGCCAGAATATCCTGCTATATGCTTGTATTAGAAAATCTTATAAGGATAATCTGAAGCTCCATTGAACAAGATGCTAATGAGCAAATAATTATTCTGTAATACTATAATTAAGTATGATGAGCCTTGATGAATGTCTGTTGTGGCATTTAATTGATCTAATACTGGACAGAATTTGAAAATAGGAGACAGTGAAAGGCAAACATTGAATAATGTCTTATGTTTGAAAATGTACTTTAATAGTCCAGTGGCTCAGTTGGTTGTAGCATTGTTCATACACCAAAGGTTGCAGGTGCCAATCCTGGTCAGGGCACACACCTGGATTGTGGGTTCTATCCCGAGTCAGCATGATTTCAGGAGGCAACCAATCGATGTTTCTTTCTCACATGGATGCTTCTCTCTCTCCCTCTGCCTCTCTCTAAACATATCCTCTGGTGAGGATTTACAAAAAAAAAGTACTTTAATAGAAAAATCATTAACATTCCTATCAAACAAATTAAATAGACAAGGGATTCTTTAAAGCTATAAGCACATAATTATTGTTTGGGGCAGTACATATAATATCATACTATTGTGACAAAAAGGACACTTCTGCTACTGAACTTATTTGATAGCACATAGAAAGTTCTGTGCTCACTTTGGTAAATGTCATAGTTTTAGGGAGAAATTGACCAATTTACAAAAATAAACTAATGTGAGAATATGAAGTTATAAATGTTGAATAAATGGGGGTTATTTAAACATGAAATGATAATCTTTTATCATCAGATAATTGATTCATTGGCATATAGAACTGAATTCAAACTTATTCCACGTTTCTCTGGATATCCCTTGTTCAAATTACAGTGCTGTTCTGACAACATTTTTTAGCCTGAGCTGTGCCAAGCTTATGCTAAAGTTTATATATGTGAATTTTTAATTTCTTCTCTACAGTCAGTTACAATCTGTGTAATTCCCATTTCTTCTTAATGTATTATATAAGGCAAGTAGTTATGTGATATGTAGAGTCCTATCCCAAAACCCAAAATTGATAATTGGGGTCCATCTTAACCATGAACTGACAGTGAAAACATTACCATTATGGCATCCAAATGTTATCTGCCTAAGTTATCCATTTCTATGCCCCACTCACTATTTGAGAAAGACTGCTCAATTTTGTCTTAAGTCTCCAATCTATGGACTATTAAGGAAGATTACTGTCTTCAAGAACATCTGAGCTTACTCAAGAATCTCCCAACAATAGTCTTAAACATTTGCACTTAATGTTACCAGTTAGTCAACTTCTGGGTCCTGGTGCTACCACATTTAGCCCATAGTCTAGTGCTATGTCATCAAGTTGAATCGATGAATATCCAGATATTATAACTACAGGGTGGAGCAAGAGTAGGTTTATAATTGTGAATATAGGAAACACAGTTTATTCTTGTATTGTTATTTATTGATGATTGTGTTATTTTCCATATGAACAACTGTAAACCCACCTTTGCCCCAACCTATATTCTAAGTGTTTATTTTGATTCAAGTTTGTGGGTCCATCACTGATATTCTTTTCACTACTATTTTCATTTTATGTATCTTTTGGACTAGCTATTACTCCTGTTTCCAATGTCACTCCATGATTCTTTTTAAATTGGAAATCCTTTGCTTATCTTCCATTAGAAAATAAAGATTGGTTATACTAATCAGTATTGATGCTTTGAATTGTTTAAAGCACAAAATATAAGCCTCATATGAAAATCAAAATAAGTCTAAAATAATCAGACTTACTGAAAAGAAAAGATGTGTTGTGACATTTTTTCTTGTTCATTTTTAAAATGATCTTTTTAATTAAAATATGTAGTAATACTGTCATAGGCAATTTTATCTTTCGGAAAGAAAACTGGGTTTTTGTTGTTTTAAAACTGAAGTTAGTTTAGAAACTAAATATAATGTTAGTGTTTTATATTTTGTTTAGAATTCAAGGTTTTCTCTACTGAGCTAAAATAAAGGTAGAATTGACAAATCAAACTCTTAGAAATCAATATAAACTGTTACTAATAAATTAAAGAATGAAGAATATCAAGTAGCGTAAGCGAAGCAGAGAGGTCAGGTATTCTGATTTTGGCTCCTCAGGTTTTTTTTTCCTCCATTTTTTAAATTAAGGTATTATATGTGTACATATCTTACCATTGTCCTCAGGTCTTTCCCCCTCACATCTGATGTCCTTTCTGGCCAAGAATAATGGAAGAGTTTTTCTAAGGCAAATGAGCAGGTTACATCACACAGCAAAAAGGATTATAGGTCATGACATATCTCCATTTTATGTTTAAGTGGTTTCATGTTACATAAAATTTTCTAGGATTCCATACATTCTAGGTTTGTTTACCAAAAGCAATTGTAAATCAGGAGTATCATGTCAAAAGCTTTCCAGTTAAAGAATCTCCTTCTAACAAATATCACTACTTGTATACTAGTCCATTATCACTACTTGTATACTAGTCCATTATCACCCACATGGAGATGAACCCTAATCACCTACCTGCCTGCTCTCATCCCCACTGGGTTCATGATAATAGATCTCAGGCTGGTTAATAACTTCTCTCTTCCATCTAAAATATTTAACTTTATCCTGAAAACTGTAGGTACAGTGCACAGGCAGGTAACATTACCAATTTTATAACCTCTGATCACTTGCTTCATTTTAGTGGTTTTAGGACAATAACTGGGCTTACCACTAATGAGGCTTTTTTTCCCATTGTTGTTTTCAATATACTCTCTCAAAATTATCTCCAACAAGTGAGTTTTAAGGAGAACTCATCTTATGACTTTTTACTTGTTAATAATTTGTTATAAATATATCACTTAAAAGGTATTCAGAAAAAATCTTGATGTTAGACACATAACAAAGGCAGAGAGCTCTCAGTTACTAGAATCAGAAAAAGTAAGGTGAAGTCCTAGGTTCATGAAATAAACTTATAAGAATTAAGGCTGAAAACAATTCAAAGAATTAATTTTCAAAACAGGAGTATGTTTATCACATGTATGTGCTTTATAATTTAAAGCTTCCATAAAGATCAATTTCTTCTGTTTAAAAATCAATAGGAATTCAATGAGTATCTTATGACTAATTGCATAAAAATAGCAAAAGGAAAGCATTTTATTATTCATAACTAGAAGCCTAGTGCATGAAATTCATGCACTGGAGGGGGTTACCTCAGCCCAGCCTTCCCCCTCTCACAGTCCAGGAGCCCTCAGGGGCCAGAGGTGACCCGGTGATCAGGGGAAGGCTACGCCCCCATCACGCCTCTGCTGCTGCCACTGCTGGCAGCTCAAGCCTCGGCCTGCCCTGGTTACCTGCACCTCGGGCTGGCCCTGGGCAGCCACCATCTGAGGCTTGCCTGTGGTTCTGGCTGGCCCTGGTTGGCTGGGGTCTGAGGGGACTGGGGGACTCTGAAGGCAGGCACGCAGAACAGCCAGACCCACCTGGGGGCGGGTCCAGCCATGCAGCATGCCTGCCGCCCCGGTGGGGCTGAGGGGACTGGATTCCACCATCATGTGGCTGTGGGTGCCACCATCTATGAGGACGTGGCAATCAATTAGCATATTCCCTCCTTATTGGCTGTGAGTGCCACTATCTTTGTGAGGGCGTGATGGTCAATTAGCATATTCCCTCTTTATTGGATAGTACTAGAAGCCTGGTGCACAAAATTCATGCATGGGAGGGGGTCCCTGCATCCTCTCCAATCTGGGACCCCTCGGGGGATGTCAGACATCCCTCTCGCAATCTGGGACCACTGGCTGCCTACCTGCCTGATTGCCCCTAACCACTCTGCCTGCCTGCCTGATGCCCCTAACTGCTCTCCCCTGCTGGCCTGATTGCCCTGAACCACCTCTGCCTCAGCCCCACCACCATGGCTTTGTCCAGAAAGATGTCCATAAGGTCATCCGCAAGACATCTGGTCTAATTAGTATATTTCCCTTTTATTAGTATAGATAATAATTAGAGAATGAACTTATTTCCAACTTAATGATATAAAATACTTTGAGAGTATATTGGATAATACTTATAAATGTTAATGTTAATGTTAAAATGAAAGTAGGCTCAGGTTAGTATTAAATCCAAGGAAAACACTGTTTTCAAAGAGTTAATGAAAATATTTAATTCATTTTTCTGATCACACTAAAAGATTACTAGTTTATATAGCAGAGAAATACTTACAATTATCTTTCTTGATGTACCAATTAATTTTTAGCTATTCCTTAACAAACTTCCAGTGTTTATCCTTAGATTTAACCATAATTGTTTTTATCTCTCACTTCTTTTTCTTTTTTTTTAATGAAGACTTAACTTGGTCACTTAATTCTAGAAGTCAGAATCCTGAATCCTTATTCTTGAGAAGCTGAGATGTGGTGAGAAATCCACTGGGCAAATAGAAGGTGCTATTTAGCTGTTAGAGGGAAGGGTAAAAGACAATTATACTAAAAATTCATATCCTAATACCTTTAGTCCTATCTCAATTGAAATATACAATGTTAGAAAAGCAATCATACAAAAAATAGAAATGAAAAAAATTCTAAGTCTATCAAATAATTGAATGGTTGCTGTAAAACCCCACATCTTTAAAATAATATAGTTTAAAAGTTGTTAAAAGTATTACACTCACATTGCAAGTTTAACCTAAGAAATATTTCAATTTTTTATTAAATGAAAATTAGTTTTTGTTGACATTTATTTTATATAAAAAGTTAGCCCTGCATTATAGCAATATTTATATGAAATATATTTTAACAGCCTGGAGCATGATCTGTGTATAGCTCTTCTTGGTTGGATATTTAAATGAAATGTAGTTTTTTACCATAAAAAATAAAAAATAGAATTTAAGATTTAAGAAGCTCATATTGCTCTAGATTTTATCTATTAATAAAATCTTAAATCAGTAAAAATGAACTTTAGCTCCATTTATGGAACTAAAACAAAATTATATAACTATCAAACATTCTAGAAATTTCAAAAATTTTCTGTAATCATTGTTACAAAGATATTTATGAGTAAAAAAAATATGTGGTGAGTACCTTCAACTGTTTTTTATGTAAAACTAGAGGCTTGGTGCACAAAATTTGTGCACAGGGGATTGGGGGAGGGGTCCCTCAGCCTAGCCTGCACCCTTGGGTGATGTCTGTCTGCCAGTTTAGGCCCGATTCCTGGAGATCGGACCGAAACAGGCAGTCAGGTATCCCTCTCACAATCCAGGATGCATACTTTTCATACAGGTGAAAGGCATCTTACTATTGTATGGGCAGGTTCATTTTTTTGCCCTGATTATAAAAAGTGGTACATAACATGATGCTTTTGAGGCAGTAGTACCATTTCACCCTGTTATGGGTGGAAAAACTGAAGCAGAGAGAAGTTAAGTAATTGGCTTTGTCACATAGTTATAAGTGTCAGAATCAGGGCTGACCACAAAATGTGCAAGCCAGAGTCCATGCATGTCATCACTGCAACCTTGTATTTTTTCAGTGTTAGAGTAGCCTTGCCAGGTTTTAATTTTTAAATCTAAGAGACTGTTCCCAATATTTAGGGTAAGGTCCCTAGGCCTGGCTGGCAATCAGGGCCGATCTGTGGGGTGACCAGCAGGTGGGGCAATTGGGGGGCACCCATTGTCACCTGCATTGGCTGACAGCCTGGCACCACTCACTGGCCAGCCCTGCCCCCACTGCCAGTCTCCTCCCTCTGCAGGGCGGCCAGTGAGCAGGGCGATCGTGTCCCCCTGCTGGCACCTGTCTTAGCTGGTGGCCTGGCTCTGTTCACCGACCTGCACCACCCCACCGCCTGATTGCCATCGCCAGTTGCCTCCCTATCGGGGGGCAGACACTTATGGTCAGTGCGCATCATAGCAACTGGTTGTTCTGCCATTTGGTTGATTTGCATATTGGGCTTTTATTATATAGGATACTTTGTGAAAATAACTCTAAAATCTTTAAGTAATTAAGTAATTCTGTGGTTTTTTTTTGACATACAAAAAGAGGATACAGGCTGCAGAAAGTTCTTAGTAACATTCATATACTTTCCTGTGCCAATAACAGTGGGACAATGAGAATTTCTTATCATCTCAGTGTATATATGGCCATCAGTACAATGTTTATGTGTGCATATTAACACATATCAAATGTCTCAATTAATTTCTGGAAATGCTCTATAAAAAATATTTGACTTACCTTATGAAATCCCTTCTTATTTAACTAGGTTTTATTAAGTAAGTTCATATGCTATAAGAGTTGGGAAATAGCAAAACCATAGTTTTGTCCCTGTATTTTACCCTAATAATATATTTAAAATAGCATCATTCAATTTCTGTGCCTCTCAGTTTAATCTATTTTTGTAAAAAATTATATAGATGAAACTGTACCTAACATTCCTTCTAGAAACATGATACTATAATTTAGCTTTATTTGTTTTCTTTAATCATAAGTTTTTGGATTACATTGGGTATTTGTTAGTTATTATGTATTCTCAATAATTACCTGGAAATGTTGGGCAGTTGAAACACAGTCCTTTTATTGGAACTCAATAAATATTATTGGCTAGAGAAAAGCTTTTTTTATCATTAATATTGAAGATGACAAAATATTGTTTGTTTTGACAGTTTAAAGGGAAACTTTATTAATATACAATTTATTCTCTTGTCTATATATAATTTTCTTAAAAGCTACTCTAATGACTTTGCTTCTGAGCATGTTCTATTCTAGTTTTATGGTACCTTTACTGAAATACTTCTTGCAGAATTGTGAAAAAGCTTACTCAAAATCAATGTATTCTCATCTGTGCATTGGTACAATACCTTTGGTTAAGATTAGAAATTACAAATTCAAAATAAATGTTTAGAACATGCTACAAACAAACACATAATTCTCCTAAACACACTTCAAAGGTGACCTTACCTCTATCTAAGGTATAGAATGTGAGTGTATCTTAGATAAAAGCCACTTATAGCTTTTTTTTCCTAATAGATGCGAAGTATACACTTCTTCATTGTCTTTTCAGCTTAGAGCTGATCTAATAAGAACTAGAATCTGATTCAAAGTGTCTCAATATGAATCTACTAACTAAATATACATTTGTCACTTTCTTATTACTGTATTGTGAATTGCTTTTATGTCAGTTACTTACTGAGAAGAAAGTTAATCCAAAATGTAGAAAATATATAAGGCAAGTGAAATTGTTATTTTATGAGAATGACATTGACAAACAAATTAAAAATAAATATAATTTCCAGATAGAAAGAATTAATTTTCCAAGCAGAATTTTTTATAACACAGAAAAAGAACAGTATAGAAAATTGATTCCTTTTGCCTCTATCATTTTCTACTTGTGCCCTACACATGTCCTATTAAATTCAAATTCTTCCAAATCATTTGCAGCTAATCTTTATGAGGTACAATTCTCTCCCATCCCATTTAACATAGGTCCTTTTTCATATAAGACAGCATGTTCTTACACCAAAGTAATATGGAATTTTTGGACTGGGACCCAGATTCTTTGTCCGCCAGAGTCAAAGAATGAATCCACAGACAGAGGGTAGTATAACAAGGTGGAGATTTATTGAAGAACAAGTACAGATTCTCATGTGGGGAGGAGAAAAGTGTCCCACTGACTTCCTGTTTCCATGGTTTATAAAAGTTGCAGTTCCTGTGTCCTGATATCCCTTCTGATTGGTCAATATTCCCTTTTAAATTGGAGGTCCTCCTCCCTCATTGTCCTCCTATTCCTTCTGGGCTTTCTTCCTTCTTCTTTATTTTGTATATATAGACCTTTTTTGGCTACTTCCACTTCCCTTATCTTATGGAAATATACCTGTTGCTGCTCCCTTGTCTTATGGAAATGTAACTGCACCTGGCTTCCTTGTGTTATGGAGATGTACCTTCTCCCAATCTGTAACCCTATGTTTTTCCCTGGACCCCAATTCTAAAAAGTCCCTAAGCCTGCCTATGTTCCCCTAAAATTCCCGTTTCAAAAGTTTGTGTGAGTGTGTATGTGTGTGTGTGTATGTGTGTGTGTGTGTGTCTAAGAAAATTTTATGCAATTTTTTATGCATCACTTTATTCTCAAAGAACAGAACAGCAAATGTAATTATCTCAAATTGTGTATAAGGTTTTAAAATAATACCCATCACAAAGGCTTAGTTTACATTGTTAATAGCAAAGAAACAATTGATCTGATTACTCTTGAATAGACCTGTAGGGTAATTTTCAAAAGAAAGATCTTCCTAAAAAGAAAGCTAATTAGCACTAAAAATTTTAATTATTCCAGTTTAAACTCACAGTTCTGACAGAAATTAAAGTTTTTATTAAAAACATAAAAGAATAAATCATATTTTTTAACACAATGAAAAAAAAAATCAGATAGCCTTGCTTAGTGTCCCAGTCTGTACTAAAAATGTGTTATAATTCATAGAGTTTTACTTTTTTTCTGATTTATTCACTATTTATCAGGTAGTAAACAGCAATGCATTTTTGTTCTGGCAGTAATTCTCTTGACTGTTACATGTTATTTTTATTTAAATAAAAGAAAGGAAAAGCCAAAATCAAAACAACCAAGTGTTAAGAAGTTGCCGGTATACTACTCAAGAGAGGAGACTTTTAGAAGTATTTTACTAACAGTCTGAGCTTCACATTCTTCACACTGTTTTTTATGTGTTAAATGGACTTTGCAGTAGAAAAAAATGCTATCATAAATATGAAAAAAGATGTTATACTTTTGAAATTCTAAAAAGAAAAATAATCTTTCAGAAAGATTAATCTGGTAGTATGATTAGGGTACAAATGCATATTTTATACACTTTAAACAGAAGACAAATTTTTGTGTCCAATAATTTTTTTAAGATAGTTTCTACAGTGGTCAGCTTTCTTTAACTTATTCAATGGTAACAAACAAATTAAACATTATTTCTCAATAGTTTTCCATGTTGGATGGTTGCTGCTCTGCTGCTTGTTTTTATTGCATTCCACAGCCAGGTGGTGAAGCAAACTGTTGAGGACATTTTATTCTTGTGTTAGAGGAAAAATAGAAAGAAATGTTGGGAGAACAAAGAAATGACTTAAAAGGTAACCTCAGATGTGTACCCTCATTTTACTCCCATCTCATTGGTCAAAGCAAGTTTTATAAAACAAAACAAAACACAAAAAACAAAGGCAGTAAAGAATGATAGACTGAAGTATTTCACAGGGGGGTGGGGTAGGAAGAGATTAACCAAAGAATTTGCATATGTGCATAAGCCATGGACATAGACAATAGTGTAGTGAGGGCCTGGGGAGGGGGTGGGAGAAGGGTAGAGGGAGTAAATGGGGGGGAAAAGGAGACATCTGTAATACTTTCAACATAGAGATAAATTAAAAAAAAAAAACTAAAACATAAAAGAAAGAATGATTATTCTTCAGAGATTGTCTATAAATAATGTAAAACAACAATAGAATCTACCACATTCAACCCATCAGTCACAGATATTCACTTCTCTCTTTTACATGCTAAATACACTTCATTCTTCCTAAGGAAGAACCAAAGAATCTCATCACACATGAAATTTACAATGATGGAAGAGGGATGCAATGACTACAAATAATTCTCTTTTATGAAAAGAAATATAATAGGGGCACACGCCATTTACTGGTCATGGTGATTTTGAAATCTCTTTGAGTCAATTGTTAACAGTGAAAAATTTTCTGCTCTGAGGATTAAGAATAGTCTTTGTGAGATCACAGTTCCACTTCCTTGGAGTAGCTTCCTAATCCTATTCCTTGCATGGCTCCTTTGCTTCCCTCTTGGCAGTACTTCTTTTTTTCATTAACATCTGTAGCCTCATCTGAAAATCTCTTTGAAAAAGATTTCTCAGATTTACCAGCTTGCTTCAAGGTCACAGAGGATGGCTATTCAAATGGCACTTAAGTCTTGAAGAATCACATTTTTTAAATATATTTTTATTGATTTTAGATTGAAAGGAGAAGGAGAGAGAGAAACATCAATGATGAGAGAGAATCATTGATCAGCTTCCTCCTGCATACTCCACACTGGGGATCAAGCCTGTAACCCAGGCATGTGCCCTGACTGGGAATTGAACCATATCCTCCTGGTTCATAGATTGATGCTCAACCACTGAGCCACACCAGTCAGGCTCACATTATTTTGTATAAAGCTTGGTAACACTTTTGATTATGAAACTCAGATATTTATTTGACTCTTACGTGTTTTGGTCAAATCAGCTCCATGTACCAATTGCAACATCTACAGTTCTTTTTTGAGATGTGTCTCTGTCTCCATAATTACAGATACATTGAGATTATTGGCTTTTTAAAAATATACTAGAGGCCCAGTGCACGAAATTTGTGCACTGGTGGGGGGTGTCCCTCAGCTCAAACTGCACCCTCTCTAATCTGGGACCCCTCGGGGGATGTCCTGTTTAAAAACAGGCAGTCAGACATCCCTTTCACAATCTGGGACTGCTGGCTCCCAACTGCTCGCCTGCCTGCCTGATTACCCCTAACCACTCCCCTGCCAGCCTAATCAACACCTAACTGTTCCCCTGCCAGCCTGATCATCCCCAACTGCCCTCCCCTGAAAGCTCAGTCACCCCCAAATGCCCTCCCCTGCATATTCCCTCTTTATTAGATAGGGATTTTTCTTTAACATATTGGACAGTGTACCTGCCATGTCTTGACAAACCAGTAAAAATGTAAACCCAAACTAAAAGTGTCATAAAATAAACTCCTTAAACAAGAATTTCATGAGACCTTGGAAAGGTGATATCATGTGGTTGTTTCTTCCTTTTTTCCTTCTTTTTCTTTTTCTTGATATTGCATCTTTTGTCCTTTCTTTTCTCCTTTTATTCCTTTTCTGTCCTCTCTTTCTCTTAACTTTTCCGTTGGTAGAATCGTCAGTACTTGAATCTGTCTCGCTTCCAGAAGACGAAGAAGAGGGAAACACACCGTCATCTGAAGAAAAAGATGATCTATGATGGGATCGGTGGTGTTTCTGGTTTTGCTCTTTTCCCGGTTTGATTGTCATTTCTGCTGGCCCTGGCATCTTCAGGACTTGTGGGTGGGCACTTCTTATTCATGTCTACAAAACCTCCCTGCCTTGGTGAAAACTGTAGGGGAAAAGGCCTTCCTGGGTGGGCTCAAGCCCTGCCCAAGGTGCTGAGGAACCAGGGTGGGGAGCACCCACCACCGCCGCTGCAGAGCCAACCTCCGGACCTCGGGGTACTCTCCAGTAATGTAACTGCAATGTCCAGGTTTGCCTTCAGAAATTAGTTGTAAGTTACTTCCAATGTGAAACCCTACCTCAGACATTTCCATGTGGTTTCTAAAGATTTTAAACAAAACCCATTTACCTCCCTAACCTGGTCAGAAGTTTCTACCCAATGGGAGAGGTTTGCTGGGCAGCATCGCCCAGATACGGCCCCCCTCACAATCTCCAATCACTGGGCTGAGGGCAAGGGAATTTCCAAGGCTATAGGTGTGTGTGGGGGGGATCACTCCATGTGGGCGCAGGCCCTTTGGAGGCTGACAATCCAGGCTGCCTCCCAGGCCTACACCCTCCCAACCCCCCACCCACGGATGGGAGCTGATCACTGGGTAGGAGGGGGATAGGAAGTGCTGGCGCTTCCCAGGCCCACAGCCCAGGCCCAGGTCCTGGCTGGGAGAAGATCGTGTGGGGGTTGGGGGGGAGGTGTGAGCGGCCTCCCAGGCTACTGCCCTGGTCACAGCTGGAAGAAGATCACGCCAGGGGATGTGCGCCTTCTCCCAGGTCACTGCCGGGGTCACGGCTGGAAGCAGGTCACGCAGGGGATATGCGCCTTCTCCCAGACCACTGCCATGGTCGCAGCTGGGAGAAGATCACGCCGAGGGTGTGTGCCTTCTCCCAGGCCACTGCCGGGGTTGCACTGGGAGTATATCATGCCGGGTGTCAGTGGGGGAGGGTGCATGTGGCTGGGAGCAGATCTTGCCTGGTGTGCATGCGGCTGCCCAGGCCACTGTCCAGGTTGCGGCTGGGAGCAGATCTTGCCTGGTGTGCATGCGGCTGCCCAGGCCACTGTCCAGGTTGCGGCTGGGAGAAGATCACGCCCGGGTGTGTGCGCCTTCTCCCAGGCCACTGCCTAGGTCTCGGCTGGGAACAGATCACGCGGGGGTGGGCGGGAGGGGTGCATGCGGCCTCCAGGCTACTGTCCAAATCTCGGCTGGGAGCAGATCGTGGGGGTGGGTGGTGATGGCCGCCTCCCAGACCAACGGCCAGGGCCGCGGATGGGAGCAGATCAGCTGGGGGTACAGGGGAGCCTCCCAGGCCAACATCTGGGGCCACATGCTGCCTGCTCTCAGTAGCAGCCCTCCCTGGGACTGGGGGACTTCAATGGGCCTGAGAGGACTGGGAGCCGCCATCTTGTGTCTATGGGCACCGCCATTTTGTTGCGGAGTGATGGTTAATTTGCATATTACTCTTTTATTAGATAGGATGCCTTTAGGGTCTTTACCCAGAGCAATTTTGTCAAACAAAAATTTCCTATGTCTTCTGAATAATGACGTTACATACTTCTTCATTTAGTCAGTCTCTTTTCTTTTACTCTTTATAACACAATAGAGGCCCAGTGCACAAATTTGTTCATGGGTGAGGTCTGGTTGGCCATGCCCCCGATTGGGGTGGGAGGGCCAATTGGGAGCAGGGCAAGTGGGGGAGGGGCTGCTGGTGGTTGGCTGGCTGGCCCCACCCTCAATCAGCCCCCAACACCCCAATGGGGGGCAGGGCCAGCGGCGGGGTGTCCGATCGGGGCCTGGATCAGGCTGGTTTGCTGCCGCAGTGCATGTCATAGCCATAGGTCATTCTGGTTGTTCTGGTCATTCCTCCATTCCAGTCGTTGGGCTTTTATGTATATAGATATACTTGTTAATGCTATCTTTTACTGGTAAGAGGTTAGAATAGCTGCATTTTTCAATCTTGCAAATTCTGGAATGTCTGGACTTTCTGTTTTCTTTCCATTTGGCCAATGAACTGGTTATTTTTTCCTGAGCTCATCTCCTTCCTGTAGTTCCTATCAAACTTAGCCATGGCATCTAATTTACTACCAACATCATGGTTTTCACATTCTTCTCCTGGTGCCATGAACTTAATTAGTACATTATTTACCTTACAAATGATCATAGTTAAGTTTTCTAAATATTAAGTTTTCTAAATATTAAATAGCTTAGCTGTGTTATTTTTTTTTTCAGCCTCTAATATCATTCTCATTGTAATGTCATATATTTTAGATATTTTGTTATTGGAGGCATTGCACTTCTATGTACAAATTTCCAAAATAAATTTGCTTACTTATGATAAAAGGATATAATCTGCAAGATTTGCCTCCTTTTGGTTAATGTAATTCCTACTAAAAATCTGAACATTTTGTAAGAGGAAATGATTACAAAAGTTTCCCAATAAAGTGAAGGGGCAATTGTCAACTCTGTGACTTTGAAAAATGACCTCTTCAATTTCATCTAGAAACTGGTATTAAAAGTCAATTATCTGATTGAAAGGAAAAGGACTGTTTTTAGAAACTTATTTAGTGGTACTCTGTGTGTTTTTCTATATGATACATAGCAGTTTCTTTGGATCATACATAGAGGTAAAAGTCATTCTTTTTCTAAAAAAAAAAAAAAAGGAAAAGGAAAAAACAAACATAACTCTAGTAGAGAATATTAGGTATATATTTATTTAATTATAAGTAAAACAATTATATGACAAGACTATGATAACCATGCCATTGCAACTGCTTTAAGGGCTAAAAATGATACTCATTTTTTACTTCCTCTACCACCAATTCCAGATTCCACTGACCCTTGGTTAGCACTTCTGCTGATCCAGGAGACGATTCATTGGTTGAAGAACACCCTCATCTCTGAGATAACTGATTCCCAATTCACCATGCCCTTCTTGGGTCATGACTACAATACTTACTCATTTACTTTAGAAATTTGTCAAAGGATTATCAAAAGTTTTGTACATGGTTACCTTGGTATCAAATATCTATTTCCTGTTGTCCATTCAGTAATATCAGTCCTACTACATCCTAATTATAAGGTCAATTTTCCAGGCCAAGATAAAAACCTTATTCCTGCTCTGATCCCTCAGTACCTAGATCCTGATTGACCTGGATAGCATTATAGCCTGAAATTTAATTGTACATTGTTGTGCCTTCTGGTGGAAGCATTATCTATTTAGGAGTCTAGGCTTCTAAATTCAAAGTCCAGAGTTTTGGATCCAGGATCCAGTCTCATGCATATATTTTTGGCTTCTAAATATATTTGTAAGCTAAGTCCTATAACTCTGTGATGGTATAGTCCCTTTCTACTCTTATATAACTACTAGAGGCCCAGTGCACAATATTTGTGCACAGGGGGGCCCCGCAGCCCAGCCTGCACCCTCTCTAATCCAGGTTCCTCAGGGGATGTCTGACTGCTGGTTTAGGCCCGATCCTGCAGATATCCCTCTCACAATCGGGACCACTGGCTCCTAACTGCTCACCTGCCTGCCTGCCTGATCGCACCTAACTGCCCCCCTGCTGGCCTGGTCACTCCCAACTGCCCCCTCCTGCAGGCATAGTTGCCCCCAACTGCCCCCCCACTGGCCTGGCCGCCCCTTACTGCACCCCCTGCCAACATGGTCACTCCCAACTGCCCCCCCAACTTGGTCAGCCCTCACTGACCCCCTCTGCTAGCCTGGTCGCCCCTCACTACACCCCCTGCCGGTCTGGTAACCCCCAACTGCCCCCCCTGTGGGCCTGGTCACCCCACGCAGCCTGCTGTTGGATCATTTGGTTGCCCCTTACTAACACCGACCTAGTCGCCCCACACAGCCTGTTCGGTTGTCTGTTTGGTTGTTTCAAATGCGATGGTCACTTAGCCTTTTATATATATAGATACATTTCCTCTCTTGGGTTAAATTAGGACTTAACCCTAGTTATTCATTTGGTGTCCAAAAAGAAAAGTAGGTGAAGATTTTAAAAAGACAAGTTTTCTTGTAAAGCAGAGGTCTCTGCATCATTTTCAACAAGTGGGAAAAACTGGAACTTATTAGAGTGAAGTAGGCCATTTTGGTTTAGGAAAATCTGGGAAATCATAATCCTTGAGTGCATCCATCCACATGCTCCCTTCCATACACCAAGGCCCCGCTCTTTTTTAATCAGGGCCCTTACTGTGGCATAGCACACCTATAAATTTGAGAGCCCAACATCCTCTATAGTCTGTTATTCTTATTCCTCAGCCTAATCCAACAGGTTTCTCTGCCCTCCTGCTGCAGTCTGAGATGAGGGCCTCTTTACATCCTACCAAGAAGTTGTTTTGGCATGCAGACTTCACTATATATTGGTAATTAATCATTCTCAGTCTTTCATTGTCTTTTGCAAAGCATTGACTATCCTCAGAATAGCCATTGAATTCCATGTTTATGTCAATTACTATTTTCCCTATGGTTTCCAAATGTCTGGTATATTTTACCTGTAAGTGCATTCCCTTACACTAGTAAGCCATCATGATTGTCATATTTCAGAATGCCATCCCACATGAAAATTTAAATAGTTATACTGGTATGACATGTCAAGGAATATCTTTTCTTTACCTGCCATCAGTAATGGGGTTCTTATTGTCAACCAACAGTTAATCCATATCCAAAATCTCCTTTTTTAGAATCTCCTTTTTATGACTAGTCCCAGTCCTAATTGTTATCAATCCCCAGGAAGCAGACTTTATATAGGAAAGGAGAATTTATTGAAGATTTCTCTTAAAAATCGGCACTTCTATAGGTAAGGTGGGGAGCAGGATTGGTCAGAAGGGGAAGTTGAGCTGTGGTACAATCACAGCAAAGATCTCAAACAATCCCATGGGGAGCTCTGGAACCAAAATGGCTTTCAGAGCTGTCCTAATTCAAGGTAAGGGACCACGCCTTTATGTTTAAGCACCAATCAGTTGTTATAAGCATGTCGCCACTGAGGAGGTATTAGCTTGAACAAGGTGATGGAAACTTTTAGGCTGCTGACACTCCCAGAAGCTTCAGGAATGAGTACTTCTATCTTTGCGGAGAGATCTGCGCAGCACACCATAACATCCATTACACCATCGTCTTCATTTTAAACATTTGATGTACATGCTGTTGTCTCGGATTACGGTTTTAGTTTATATTTTATTAGTCAAAAATTAATTTGAGCACTTTTTAAATTTTCATTGGCCATTTGGTTATCTTCTTTAGTGGAGTGTCTTATTCAAGAATTTTTCTCACTTGAGACAGTATTGTCAGAGTTTACATCATATGAATTTCAATATTTCAGCAACACACATATATAGAGTGTGTGTATGTGTTATTGAAATATTGTATCCTATTTAATGTGAATATGGCTGAGTGTATAAATTTTTAAGAATTTGGTAAAAATATTATGCACTTTGTTTAAAAATATATTTGCCTATTTTATGGTGAGAAAAATGCTCTCATAAGTTTTCCTCTAAATGCTATTTATATCTGTAATCAATCTGGAATTGATTTTTCTGTACAGTGTGAGGTGTGAGAAAACATTTTCCCCATAAGGATATTTTAACATAGAAAAGATGAGTGGGCATTTTAAAAGGATATGTTCATTTCCCTCAGTATTGTAGAATACAAGGAAATGGATAATATATCAACTTTTCAACTTTTCAATAGACTTAAATGACTAGCACAATTAAATAAGACTGAATACTAAATCTAGTACTTAATATGTAAGATACAGAACACAGAATTACAGCCTTTGCTGCTGCATTAGTCAACCTCACTCTGACAAATTAAGAAAATATACGGATATCTAAGAGTGGTTTTGATAAGTTAGATTCAGTGTTAACGTGTCCTTGGGTTTAAAAATATTTCCAATATTATATATCAACTAAAGGCCCAGTACACGAAATTTGTGCATGGGTGCGGTCCCTAGGACTGGCCAGCAATCAGAGAGTGAGCATCTGGCATAGAAGTTCAGGTCCCAGCTGACCCCTGAGCAGCACCTGGGCCTCTGAACCCCTGCCCGCCCCCCTCCACCTGAGTCATCGGCCCCCTTGCAGTTCCCTCAGTGCCTGGGAGCTGGGTGTCAGCCCCGCCCCCCACCACCACTGCTGGTCACCATCTGTGGGGCAATCGGTGGGGCAATTGGGCCCTGTTTACACACACCTTGGCCTGGCTGGTGCCACCTGCTCACCTGCTTCACTATCCTGCCGCAGTCCCGCCCTTTGTGGGACCTATTCGAGCCGGCAGTGCCTCCACTGCTGCCCACTGCCAGTGCCACATCACCAATGTCCGTCATGTTCCACACCTCTCCTTGTGGTCAGCACACATCATAAAGAGTGGTTGAACTCCCGGTTGAGGGGAAAATTTGCATATTAGGCTTTTATTATATAGGACTAGGGGCCCAGTGCACAAATTCATGCACCTTAAAAGGAACTGTGGGCTGCGAGGCTGCAGTGGGCACAGGGGCAGGTCTCGGCCCATCCTCCATGCCCCTGCCAGCCCCTCTCACCACTGCCCCTGGTACCCCTTCTGCTGGTAGCCCCGATCATTCCACTCGCACCTGCTGATGGCGCCGGTCCCGCTCACACTCGCTGGCAGCACAGAGCAATTGGGGCTGGCCCCAGCAGTGGGTGAGAGCAATAGCTGCTGGCCCCGATTGTCCCTCAGGAGCAGGGGGAGGTGGAGATGCCCTGAGGGGCAATTGGAGCCGGTGCCAGCAGCAGGTGCGAGCATTGGTGGGACCACGGTGCATGGGAGCAAAGAATTTTCAGTAACCACCCGAGGCTTGCCCCGATGACAGCGACCAACGCCCTGCCTTGGTCTGGCACCCCTGGTCACTGGTTCTACCATCCCGCTGTGGCCGATGCCCACCATGTTCTGTGTGCACCCCCTGGTGGTCAGTGCACATCATAGTGACCAGTTGTTCAGTTGTTCCATTGTTCAGTTGTTCCACCATTCGGTCTATTTGCATATTAGGGTTTTATATATATATATTTATATATATTTATTATATATATATATATATATGTTACTCTAGGACAACATATAAGCATTTAAAGAAAATCACAAAGTTTATTATATGCCTTTTGAAAAGGACATATAGAGTATGTAAAATAAATATGTATTTTGAACACCTGCCTATTAAAAATCTCAATAGTCTACCAGTCATAAAAAGTTGATTAGTAATGAACTAATAAAGTAGCAAATCAAAGCCAGGTACTTCCCAATACACTGTATTCTGTAAGCTAAGCATTACAACCTTTCTTCCACTGTCATCTATTTATACTTGCTTTTCACACACATTCTATAATGCGTTTATTTTATACAATGTTGGGACTGACCGGCAGACCCTGAACGACGGATGAATGGATTACTCTCACACACGTTTCTGTGAAAGACAAGGAAGGCTAAGGCACTACTTGGCTGTCGCCACCAAGTAGCCCGGCTTGCCTGCCTCCTTTGGCTTTTATTGTCATAACAGCTTGAACTAAAATTAATCTCTAGATACAACCAGCAGGGTAAGCATCCTTGAGAAAGTATATGCTTCTACAAGGTCGGGTCTAAAGACTAAACGTA
Organism: Eptesicus fuscus; assembly: GCF_027574615.1. NCBI lineage: Eukaryota > Metazoa > Chordata > Mammalia > Chiroptera > Vespertilionidae > Eptesicus > Eptesicus fuscus. The sequence continues at coordinate 84,212,190 of NC_072475.1, read as the reverse complement.
GAGATTCTAGCAAAACACCCCGGGGGATCAGACTTGTTTGGAAAAGGCAAGGCAGGGGCTGCAGCCTTCTGCAAGGTCCCCTCAGAGGCCCCTGACCTTTCGGAGAATCCTCCTTACAGACATTCCAACCAAGTTCCATGCTTCCCAACAATACAAATGTTTATTTTACAAAAAAGTTATATTTCACATCATGAAAAATAATAATCTGCATCATAATTGTATGCTGCTTAACTTGATGTTCTCTCAATTAAAACATTTACTAGCTTTCCCATTAATCAAGTGTTGTGATTTTTAATTTTAAAATATTCTGTAATGATTTGAACAATAACACTTGTAGCCCAGTGACTGACACTTAGTAAGCAATTAAATATTTATTTTGTGAGTGTTTTTAAAATAATGATAAAAATCTAAATATCTTAACCTAACCATGTTTATCTTGTTTGTGTGAATCACTTTTTGGCCTCATTGCAATTAGGGCCTGGAGATCATGATGGCTCCACCATGATCTACATGATGAGGAAAGTATGGCACTTTGTCATGGCCTTATGAAGCCTCTGCAAGCACTTTCCTTTAAATTGTTTGAGTTTCAAAGAGTAGGGATTAAAGTGACCCATGTAGTTTGTAGTTGATCTTTAATATTAACTTTTCTATTGTTTCATTACATTGCAATTCCTATTTTGTAAAAGTCACATTGACTGAAAGAAAATACATATTTATCTAGCTCAAATAAAAACTAGCAAAGCTTACTATAATAAATGCAGTGTAAATCTGAAATTTATAAATATATATTGTTAGATTAACTTAAATATGCACTGATATTTTAAAAGAATACATGTCCATCCCGGTCAATTGAGCTAATATTGATCATTTGCCTTAGAAGTAATCTCTTTTAGTTGCTGGAGCAGAGCTTCAAAAATAATTGTATAATGTATAAAAGTCTGAAAAAAAGTTATATAAATGTTCAATTTGATTTATACTATTGATTGCATTTTCCAAATATGAAATAGTTTGGAAACAAGTAAACCTTAATAATGATAGCCACATACAGGGAAAATCTTTTACAGATATATAGGGACTAATCAACAAAAGATCTCTATTTCCAATGTCCCTTCATGTTTTACTTTAATGAGAATATTCTTCAGATATGTTATTAGGACACTGATACCCCAAACCGTCATCATTATCCCCACATTATATATTTAGATGTTAATTAAATTCTTAACTAAATTCTGACCTGTAGCCTTCAGCCAACAGGTGCTCTGAAGACTTGACCTTCTAATTCTTTAAACCATGCTAATCCATATTTCAGGATGATGCAATAAACACATGAGAATTTTTTAATAGGCTGATTATTTTATTTGTATGTATTAATAGTAATATGACCTACTATTAGGTTTGAGTGTTGTCATTTTAAAAATTGTATTTCAAATCCAATATTTAAAAATTAAAATAAGAATTTTAGTAGCATATACAATATTTATAAGAAAAATATCTCAATGAGAAAAAAATAAAAATTACAATATAGACTTTATCAAGAAGATAAATGTTCAACAGTTTTCAAGATTGTATTTTTTCAAAAGCATGGTCATAATAATAATTCTTATAGTCACACCTAATCTGAGTAGAACTTGCTTAAAAAATGAACTGTAGCCGAAACCGGTTTGGCTCAGTGGATGGAGCGTCGGCCTGCGGACTCAGGGGTCCCGGGTTCGATTCCGGTCAAGGGCATGTACCTTGGTTGCGGGCACATCCCCAGTGGGGGGTGTGCAAGAGGCAGCTGATCGATGTTTCTCTCTCATCGATGTTTCTGGATCTCTGTTCCTCTCCCTTCTTCTCTGTAAAAAATCAATAAAAAATATATTAAAAAAAAAAAGAACTGTAATGTTTTAATATATTTAAAATTTATTCTGGTACTATTATCAGGCTTTATATCAAGATTTACATTAAAAGTCAACATAATCTTTTATATAACACTTACATTGAGGTCTACTTTGTGTTCATTATGGTGAGTACTTTCTTGCTTTTGAGGATGTTATAGCAGACACTGTAAATTGGCTTGCTCAACTAGAATTCCTAAATTTTTTCAGTAAAACTTGTATTGAAAGGAAAAAAAATATTATGATTTCTAGATTTTCTTTCATTCTGGCATTCAGATGTCCCTGAGATCCCCCCTAGAAAATCCAGTTACACAGTACTTTTGTTATAGAAGACCAGAGAAAAACCAAGCATTGCTTAGAGAAATGGAGTTACACAGCCTTATTACTCCAGCAGACTCAAAGGAGGTTGCCTCTCAAATTCTGAGCCCACCAATATGGTGGAAGCCCCTCTTTTATCCCCTTTTGGTGTCTTTGTCCCCAAATATGGATTATACTTCTGGATCTTTTGTAGTCTTTGCAAAAAGCCCCAGGTGTTGGGGGTCTTGAGACCATACCTAAGACCTGGCCTGGCGCCAGTACTGATATACATTTTACAAATTTTCTTTCATCTCTGACACTTCTATTATAGAGAAAGGGCAAATAGCAATATTAAAATATTTCCACTAATAAATCCCCTTTTAATGTGCACGAATTTCGTGCACTGGGCCACTAGTTGATACATAAAAAGGCTATAGATTTCTGGGTGTTAATTTTGTATCCTGCTACATTGCTGAATTCATTTATTGAGTCTAGTAGTTTTTTGATGGAGTCTTTGGGGTTTTCTATGTATAGTATCATGTCATCTGCAAATAAGGACAGTTTTACTTCTTCTTTTCCAATTAGGATGCCTTTTATTTCTTCTTCTTGTCTGATCACTATGGCTAGTACTTCTAATACTATGTTGAACAGGAGTGGTGAAAGTGGGTATCCTTGTCTTATTCCTGTTCTTAGGGGAAATGAGTTTAGTTTTTGCCCATTGAGTATGATGTTGGCTGTAGGTGTGTCATATAATGCTTTTATTATATTGAGGTATGATCACTCTATTCCCACTTTGTTCAGAATCTTTATCAAGAAAGGGTGTTGGATTTTGTCAAATGCTTTTTCTGCATCAACTGATATGATTATATGATTTTTGTATCACGGTTTTTTTAGGTGATGTATCACATTTATTGATTTGTGGATATTGCACCATCCTTGCATCCCCAGTATAAATCCCACTTGGTCATGGTGTATGATCTTTCTGATGCATTGCTGAATCCGATTTGCTAGAATTTTGTTGAGGATTTTGGCATCTATGTTCATCAAGGATATTGGCCTGTAGTTCTCTTTTTTTGTGGTGTCTTTGTCTGGTTTTGGGATTAGGGTAATGCTGGCTTCATAGAGAGAGCTTGGAAGTGTGCCTTCCTCGAGAATTTTTTGGAATAGTCTGAGGAGAATAGGTTTTAGTTCTTCTTTGAATGCTTGGTAGAACTCCCCTGTAAAACCGTCCAGATCAGGGCTTTTGTTTGCTAGAAGATTTTTTTTTTAAATATATTTTATTGATTTTTCACAGAGAGGAAGAGAGAGGGATAGAGAGTCAGAAACATCGATGAGAGAGAAACACCGATCAGCTGCCTCCTGCACACCCCCTACTGGGGATGTGCCCACAACCAAGGTACATGCCCTTGACCGGAATCGAACCTGGGACCCTTGAGTCCGCAGGCCGACGCTTTATCCACTGAGCCAAACCGGTTTCGGTTTGCTAGAAGATTTTTGATCATTGTTTCAATTTCTTCGGTAGTTATCAGCCTACTTAGGTTTTTTTATTCTTCTTGGTTGAGTTTTGGGAGCTTGTATTTTTGTAGGAATATGTCCATTTTATCTAGGTTGTCCATTTTGTTGGAATAGAGTTGTCATAGTATTTTTTCATAATCATTTGTATTTTTGTGGGATCAGTTGTTATTTCACCTCTTTCATTTCTGATTTTGTTTATTTGGGTCCTCTCTCTTTGCTTCTTGGTGATCCTGGCTAGAGGTTTATCAATCTTGTTTATCCATTCAAAGAACCAGCTCTTGGTTTTGTTGATCATTTGTATTGTTTTTTTTTGGTCTCTATGTCGTTTATCTCCACTCTGATCTTTATTATTTCCTTCCTTCTGCTTATGCTGGGCTATTCTTGTTGCTCTCTTTCTAACTCTTTGAGTTGTAGGGTTAGGTAATTTATTACCATTGTTTCTTGTTTTTTGCTATAGGCTTGTAGAGCTATGAACTTCCCTCTCAAGACTGCTTTCATTGTGTCCCATAAATTTTGGATTGTTGTGTTTTCATTGTCCTTTGTTGCCATGATGCTTTTTATTTCTTCTTTGATCTCTCTGGTAACCCAGTCATTGTTTAATAGCATGTTATTTAGTCTCCAGGTGTTTGATTTTTTTATTGTTTTTATTGTAGTTGATTTCTTGTTTTAAGCCATTGTGATCTGAGAAGATGCTTGATATGATTTCTATCTTCTTGAATTTGAAGAGACTTTGCCTGTGACCCAATATATGGTCTACCTTTGAAAATGATCCATGTGCACTTGAGAATAATGTATATTCTGTGGCTTTGGGGTGAAATGTCCTGAAGATGTCAATTAATTCCATCTGATATAGTGAGTCAATTAGGATTGATGTTTCTTTGCTGATTTTTTGTTTAGAGGATTTGCCCAATGGTGATAGTGGGGTATTAAAGTCCCCTACTATGACTGCATTGCTGTCAATCTTTCCCTTGATATCCTCCAGAAGTTTTTTATGTATTTGGGTGCTCCTGTATTGGATGCATATATGTTTACCAGTGCTTTGTCTTCTTGTTGGATTTCTCCCTTTAGTATTATGAAGTGGCCTTCCTTATCTCTTGTTATGTCCTCCAATTTGAGATGTAATTTGTCAGATATAAGTATTGCTACCCCAGCTTATTTTTTTTTTTTTTCATTTCCATTCCCCTGAAAAACCTTTTTCCATCCCTTCACCATCAGTCTGTGTGCGTCTTTTCTTCTGAGGTGGGTTTCCTGTATACAGAATATATATGGTTCATGTTTTCTTATCCACTCAGCTACCCTATGTCTTTTGATTGGGGCATTTAATCCATTTACATTTAAAGTTATTATTGATAGGTACTTGTTTGTCACCATTTTTATTCTTTACACCTGTGTTCCTTCTTCGCTTCCTATTTCTTCATTTTACAGCAGACCCTTCAGCATTTCTTGCATTGCTGGTTTGGTGGTATAAATTACCTTAGTCCTTTTTTGTCTGTGAAGCTCCTGATTTCCCTCTCAATTTTCATTGATAGCCTTGTTGGGTACAGTATTCTTAGATTCAGACCTTTCATTTGCATGACTTTGTATATTTCACCCCATTCCCTTCTGGCTTGATGTGTTTCTGTTGAGAAATCAGTTGCTAGTCTGATGTGGGATTCTTTGTAGGTTACTTCCTGTCTCTCTCTGGCTGCTTTTAACCTTTTGCACTCGGATGTCGAGTGTGACTCGACACGGTTAGCATCGGTAACAGGAATCGAGAAAAAAGCAAGCGAGTGCAAAGGGTTAATATTCTTATTTTGTCATTGGTGTTTGCCAATTTAATTATAATGTGCCTTGGTGTTGGTCTTTTGGGGTTCATCTTGTTTGGGACTCTGTGAGCTTCATGGATTTGTGTGAGTTTTTTCTTCCCTATATCAGGGAAGTTTTCTGTCATTATTTCTTCAAACAGGTTTTCTATTCCTTGCTCAATTTCCTATCCTTCTGGCACCCCTATTATGCAGATGTTGTTTCATTTCATGTTGTAACAAAGTTCCCTTAGGCCAGTGATGGGCAACCTTTTGAGCTTGGTGTGTCAAACTTCGCCAAAAAACTGAGCATAACTCGGGTAGTGTGTCACTTTGAGGAAAAAACTAACTCCAAGACTGTAGTCGCAAATGTTTCATCCTCAGGAGCAGCAAATGTTTCATCCTCGGCATGCGGCCGCGTGTTATCAGAAATGGCTACGCGTGTCAGTGCTGACACGCATGTCATAGGTTCGCCATCACTGCCTTAGGTTCTCCTCCTGTTTTTTAAGTTTTTTTTTTACTAGATGCTGCTCTGCTTGGGTATTTTTTTTTCTACCTTGTCTTTTAGTGCACTGATGCAGTCCTCTGCTTCTTGTAGTCTACTGTTGATGCTTTCTATTGAGTGCTTTATAGCAGCAATGTCATTTTTCATTTTTTTCTTGATTCTTCTTCATTTCCTATTGGTTCTTACACATATTGTTAAATTTGTCTTCCATTCTTTTCAATGACCTTATGACCATTTCTCTGAATTCTTTCTCTGACATATTGCTTTCCTCCATTTTGTTTACTTCCTTTTCTGGTGATGCCTCCTTTTCTTTCATATGTGGGCTATTTCTTTGTCTCCCCATGATCTCTCTTCTCCAGTTATCTGGTTATATAGCTCTCTCTCTCCTGCATTGATTTAAAGGCATAAAATAAAACACAACAATGCACCACGCACAAGGCACCAAATAAAGGTGGTCACCAGAGAAAAGAGAATTAGGGGATAAGAAAAAAAAAAGGAGTGCAAAAATGATATTGAGAAAAGGAAAAAAAGTAAGAGAGAAAAGAAAGAGAATAAAAAAAGGGAGACTATTCATATGGGGAGAAAACTCCAATAAAACAGCCACTAATCCCAAAAAATCCAAACAACAAACACCCAGAGATGAATGCAAACTATAAACAACAACTAATAACAAGTGAGGAGAGGAAAAACAGTTGCAAAAAAAACACACAACCCAAATAATAACAAACAAACAAACAAACAACAATCTCACCAGTAAGCACAACAATAACCAATATAATCATCAATCAAGCAAACAACAACAATAGGACAGAGAGAAAGCAAGACAAAACAAAACAAAATAAAACAAAAAAAACTAGAACAAAAAAACAATAACAACAACAACAACAAAAACCAGACAAACAAAAAAAAGGGCAGAGAGAAAAAAAGAATTGGATAGTGAAGAAAGAGAAGAGAGAGGTGTGTATGGACTTAGAGCAGGTGATCAGGAATTAGATTTATAAATAGGGTGAATTTTTAACAGGGTGTAAAAAGAAGGAATACGGAAAATCTAAAGCAAGAATAGGGTAAGAGAAACAGGACAAAAAAAGGGGAAAAGTGAAGAAGAGAGTGTTGACATAAAGGTGAAGTTGAGATAGAGTAGAATGATGCTAAAGGAAAAATTAAAATAAAATGTAGAACACTAATCCCAAAATAAAGAGAAAATAAAATGACACTTTAAAAAAAAATAAAAAGGTAAAATAGTAGTTGTAATAATACTGAGTAAAAATAAAATATAATAATTAAAAAGGTAAAATCAAGAGAGAAAAAAAGATAAAAAATTTAGTTTCTTAAGTAAAAGATGAAAAAAATAAAAATGTGCAATAGTGAAGGTCATTCACTTCCTCTACTGTTCTGTTTGGCACGCCTGTTTCCTGTCCAGTAGTCAAGACAGTATTGAAGTTCCCTGTATTCCACTGCTCCTCTGTATTGTAAACCACAGTCCTGATATTCCAGCAGGAAGTATTTCTTTGTTTCTTAGACTCCTTTATTTGTGTTTACACAAGAGTCAAATTGTGATTCATCTCCTGGGTGGCAGTGTTTATGGATTGACCTCTGGGGCTATAAGTCCTCTCTAGCCAATATTTTGATTTTGTATCCCCTGTCACACTTAATACTGGTTTGGAACTATGGACTGCCCCAGAGCTGGTTCTCTCTGATCATTACTCCCCGCTGCTTTGATCCTCAGGTTCCACAAAAACAACTTTCCTCTGTAGTCTCTGAGAGTGTCCCCAGTTGGGTGATCCTATGTACTTGGCTTAGTAATCAAAAGCAAGGATTTAAAGAGAAAAAAAGAGCCAGAGTAAGTGTGCACACTCACGGCTTTTACCCTCTGGCACTGCACACAACTCTTTGAATGGTACACAACTCTGAATGTCTCTGTGCACGTGTCTTTTTTTTTTTTTTTTTCTGGCACTAAGCAGCCGGCACACTGTTAAAATTTTAGGCTGCCTTTTTGTGCCCAGTCCAGTTATGGGTTGCATTCTAGAGGTCTATTCTGTTAGCAGCCTTGTGGACCCCCTTCCACATTTGCAGATCATGCTAGCCCCAACAGCTGTGGATTTTGTGGGGCACAAACTTTCCGGGAACCTCTAACTCCCATTGTGTGCGTTTCTCTCTCCTGCCTGGATCACAGACCTCACCTTTTCCTAGCAGAAATCTGACCTTTCCATGAGTAGGTGCAGAGCTCTGAGTCTGCATATTCGTACTGCTTGAGGTCCGGTGTTCCTGGGTTCGCAGCTGTTCCCTGGGTGTTATTGTTGTAGATTCCCGGGATGTGTAGGCTTCCGATAACAGCCACTCTCCCCTTCAAGATGGTGCAGTCTCTGCGTCAGAGCCGGTTGCTCCAGGAGAGATTTCAGCAGCAGTGGAGGCTGCCCGGTCAGGGGAACCCTGTCCAGCAATCTCCAAAAGTCCCTTGGAGTATAGCTGTCCCTCACCCACAAATATACACTCCCCGTGCGACCACACACTCTCCTTTTGTTCTCTCACTTACACATTATCTTGCAGTCTGCCTTCCCAGTCAGCAGCCATCTTCCAGGACCCTTGCTTCCCTTTCTGATCTGTCTGGGAGCCCAAACCTCTAAAAGCACTGCTATTATATTGGCCCTTATTTGTATTCTCTTTTTTTCCTCCTTTCTTGCCACCCTGTCTCAGTTGATGAAAACCTTGTTTGCTATCTCTAGCAGCTCAGTAGAGTTTTTCTTGAAAATCCTTCTAGCTTCCATAATTTTCTCCTTTTATCAGGCTGGGCCTGGCCTACAAAAGCTGCATTTACCATAGTTTGATTTTTCGGGGCCTCAGGGGTAAAGGGGGTGTAGATCTGGTATGCCTCACAGAGTCTCTTATAGAAAGCCACTGGACTTTCATCAGGCTTCTGGAAGACCTCGGAGATTTTAGCCATATTGGTGGGCTTCTTGGATTCAGCCCTGACCCTCTGGAGGAAAGCCAGCTGATATCTTTTTAGCCTGGCCCCTCCATCTTCTGAGTTCAGGGTCCAATTGGGTTCCTCATCTTGGAAGGCCTCCCTAGCCCATTTCTCTGTATCTAATATCCCTGCCGGGGCCTGGGTCTAGAGCCACTTCTGAGCCTCTGTTACTATTCTTATGCGCTCCTCAGCGTTAAAGAATGTGAAAAGGAGCTGCTTGCAGTCCACCCAGGTGGGCTTCTGGGTCTGGAAGATCATTTCTAGGTGGTCTATCATGGCCTGAGGTTTTTCAGAATAAGCTGGGGTGTGATGTTTCCAATTCAGGATGTCACTGGTGGTAAAGGGCTGATAATAATAGACTGGCCTTCCCTCCTGCAAGGTCCCATCTTCACCAAGCACTTGGGCACCCGAATCTCCCTGAGAGGCATCTGACTTGCCGGTTCTGGTTTGGGCCCTTGGTCATCTGAATGCAAGCGTTGCCCACCTGACTCTGGAGAGTCCAGTTGAGGAGAGACAGAGGGGGCCGTGTTTCTAGACTTTCCAGACCTTCCAGACCAGCGGGGGGAGCACTAGGTGCTGCCTGTGGCACATATGGAGGTGGTAAAACTGGTGGGGCTTCCTCAGGGGGTCCTTGCAGAAAGGGGGTTGGGTTCCCTTCTGAGGGACCTGTTTCTTTTCTCCTGCCAGCTTCTTTTCTCCTGCTACTAAATCCTTACTCTGTTCCTTCTTACACATGCAGAACTGGACCCAGGCGGCAAGGTTTGAGCAATTTCTAACCAGCTGTCTATGTAGGGAAACTGATCTGGATGTCCGGGGTCTCCTGTGACTACATTCCAGACTGCCCTGACCAGTCCTTCATCTAAAGAGCCTTCCGAGGGCCAGCCAACCCCGAAGGTTGGCCATTCTAATTCACAGAATTTCCTCAGTGTTTTGGGATCCATTTTAATACCATAATTCCCATTGAAACCCTTTTTTAATTTTTTCAACATGCAATTGAGGACAGTGGGTTTATTTTGTCCCAACCCCATGATGATTGTTGGCGAGAGACAGACAAGGGAGGGGGTGACCTGTTTTCACACATCCACTCAGATGGCTGCCTGGCCGTGTCCCTCACACGAGCTTTGATTCATCTTAGCATCTGTATAAACCCCGGGCCTGGTCACCTCCAAGTGGGGGTGAGTCACCGTTATGCCTTATGATGAATCATGGAGCCGCAGGTAAGGGCCCACTCGGACTCTGTGTCTGAGGTTGTGGAGCCACACAATGGATAGGAGAATGCAAGCCCTCTCCTTCTGCACTCACACACTTTCACCAGACATTCACTCAGAGGTTAAACAGTCCACCCAATTCCTGACTAATTTATCTGATAAAGTTGTATGACTTCCTGGGAGGTGATCAAGCTCCTCTTCCACTCTCTCAGAGTGGGCCTAAATGCATGGGGCCCTTACCTTTCCATTTCTGTTGACAGGTCCAGAGGTGTCCTTCCACTTTCTCCAGATGCCGGTTGGGTCCTAGGTTGAGGTCTGAGAGTGTCCAGAGTCCACCAGTTCAATTCTGCTAAAATCAGCAGGGCATGCCTCCTGGAAGCTTATCCCGCATCCCCGGGCACCAAACTCTGTCCACGCACCTGAGGCCAGAAAGGCCAGAGTGGTTGGGCTTCCCAGGTCAGGGAACAGATGTTATAGAAGACCAGAGAAAAACCAAGTAATGCTTAGAGAAATGGAGTTACACAGCTTTATTATGCCGGCAGACTCAGAGATTACCTCTCAAATTTTGAGCCCACCAACATGGTGGAAGCCCCTCTTTTATCCCCTTTTGGTGTCTTTGTCCCCAAAATATGGATTATACTTCTGGACTTTTCGCTGGCTTTTCAAAAAGGTCCAGAAGTATAATCCAGGTATTGGGGGTCTTGAGACCATACCGAAGGGCCTGGCCTGGCGCCAGTGCTGATAAACCCCTCCGGGGGTTGTGTATTGTTCACGGTTTATGGACTCTGTAAAATGTGAGCATTTAGGTAACAGGTCTTACAAGACCAATTTGTGGAGAAAGGGGCAATGACTTAATTATAGGTTATCAAGAATGTACATTGGGCTTGCTGGCACAGATTCAGATTGCTAGCCCCCTCCCCCCCCCCCCCCAAATATCAGGGTTACATTGGAATTAGCCTTTTAGCCTTCTCACTTTGATTCCTGTGTAGTGTAGGAAGAGAAGCAGGACACATGCTGTCCATTGTATGATTGGTTACCTTTTGTCCCAAAGCTGCCCCAATTCCAAAACCATCGATTATGCAACAATTTTCTGTCTTTGCATTCACTTTCTAAATTTTTCAATTTCATAACAGAGGCAAAGTCCCATGGTCCTGGATAGCTTAGGGGGCACTTTGCTATTTTAATAGCTTCTAGTTTGTGGCAGAGTCATCAGCAACATTTGTAGCTCAGTTCTATTATGGGGTATATGAAATTATTTCTAAAAGAACAGTCTAAAGAAAGTTTCTTGCTCTTCCAGATGACTGTAAACTCCCCATGTCCTTTAATAAATCACTTTTTGCTTAAACCAATTCAAATGTAACAAAATGAGAACTGGCAATATAACAAATATATAAGACACTAGGGGCCCGGTGCACGAAATTCGTGCACTGGGGAGGGTGTCCCTCAGCCCAGCTTGCACCCTCTCTAATATGGGACCCCTCGGGGGATGTCCAACTGCAGGATTAGGCCCGATTCCACACAGGAATCGGGCCTAATCCTGCAGTTGGACATTCTTCTCACAATCCGGGACTGCTGGCTCCTAACCGCTCACCTACCTGCCTGATTGACCCCTAACTGCTCCCTTGCTGGCCTGATTGACACCTACCTCTGAAGGCCTGATTGCCCCCAAATACCCTCCCCTGCTGGCCTGATCACCCCCAAGGCTTTTATTAGTATAGATATGACCCTGCACAGAAAATTTTACTAACCCTGCTTTACAATAAGGGCTTGACGATTGAATCATTAGGACCAGACACCAAGATTTCCTTTCTTTGAATAGTGGAGGGAATACTTACCTTGTCTTTAAGTTGCCCGGAAATTAAAATGAGATAATGACTTAGAAAAGTATAAAAGCATCACATAAAGACAACTGTCTTTTTAATGAAGTGGCAAAATGAAAAACACTTTTTATTCTCCCCTTCCTTCCTTTACAGCTTTTATTTAAACTTTGAAATTTATAAAAATTTCACTCCAATTTTCATTTCTTTACATTCAACATTATTTTGTATTGGTTTCAGGTTTTATATTAGTTACAGAATAGTGGTTAGACAATCATATACTTTACAAAGTGTTCCCCGATATTTCTAGTACCCACCTGGCATCATACCATCATTACAACACTATTGACTATATTCCCTATTTAAGTGACAATGGGTTTACAGGTTCCTTTCAGTCTTTCTTTTGTGTTTTTTTGTCCGTCCTTTTCTTTCTCACTTCTTCCCTCATTTTCTTTATATAATATCTCAATTGGCCATCAAAGCTCAGTGAAGGCACTGGGACAGGCTTCATCCATTTTACAGACCAGGAAACTGAGGCCAATTCCAGTTGGCTGTGGAACTTGACTCAGGAAGCCCTCAGAGCACACAGGAAGCCCTCAGAGCCATGCTCTTTGCGCTTCCTAAGGGGCAGCGGCCCAGCAAACAGAACAAACCTTCCAGTCAGGCTTCCCAGCCTCTTTCTCAAGCACCTCTTCATTGCAGATGCTCCACATTCTTTCCTCTCCCCCCATTCTTTACTGCCCCGCCTTCTCCGAAGCAGGTGGAAGGCGTCCCACTCACTGCCTAGGCATGCTCTGCTATGGGGCAGGGTGTAGCCAGCTTGCTTTTGGGTGAAGGCAGGAGCAGTAGTCACTGCCTCTGAAGTGTGAAGGCCGCCTGAGCGAGGCCCATTAGCACTGGGAGCTTCTCTGAATCACCTCAGTCAGTCCAGTACCCTGCAGTGCAGCACCCCTCCACTGAGGTGGCTCCATCCCTCAACCCCCGCCTCAGGAGTGAGGGTCCTTGCCCCTCTGCCAGGAGTCCTTCCATGCCCCTTGACCCCTGGCTGGGCCCACCCACATCTTGGGGGCACTATAGAACCTCCGTCTCTCTGCAGATGAAGCAGATCCCTGCCCTAGGTCTCTGCAAAGCTATGAATCTGTGGCCAGAGGCCTGGTCTGGGTCTCAGCAACCACATGCCTGCAATGTTCCCAGGGACCCTGGGAGGGGCTGGGCGAGTCCTGCCACGCCCAACCTAGGGTGGCGATGGCCCCCGGATGCCCCCGGAACGCATGGCTCCGCCCGAATCGCCCCCCCAGGGTGGCGATGGCCACCCGGGACACCCGGCAGCGCCTGGCTCGGACAGGACACGCCCCCCCCCGGTGGCGATGGCCATGCGGACACCCCGGGGAGCGCCGGGCTCGGCCCGGACCCGCCCCCCCGGGAGGCGATCGCCATGCTGACACCCCGGGGAGCGCCGGGCTCCGCCCGGACCCGCCCCCCAGGGAGGCGATCGCCATGCTGACACCCCGGGGAGCGCCGGGCTCGGCCCGGACCCGCCCCCCCGGGTGGCGATCGCCATGCTGACAACCCGGGGAGCGCCGGGCTCGGCCCGGACACGCCCCCCCGGGTGGCGATCGCCACGCTGACACCCCGGGGAGCGCCGGGCTCGGCCCGGACCCGCCCTCCAGGGTGGCCATCGCCACTCGGCCCGGACCCGCCCCCCCCGGGTGGCGATCGCCATGCTGACACCCCGGGGAGCACCGGGCTCGGCCTGGACCCGCCCCCCCGGGTGGCAATCACCACGCTGACACCCCGGGGAGCGCCGGGCTCGGCCCGGACCCGCCCCCCCGGGGGGCGATCGCCACGCTGACACCCCGGGGAGCGCCGGGCTCGGCCCGGACCCGCCCTCCAGGGTGGCGATCGCCACTCGGCCCGGACCCGCCCCCCCCGGGTGGCGATCGCCATGCTGACACCCGGGGGAGCGCCGGGCTCGGCCCGGACCCGCCCCCCCGGGTGGCGATCGCCACGCTGACACCCCGGGGAGCGCCGGGCTCGGCCCGGACCCGCCCCCCGGGTGGCGATCGCCACGCTGACACCCCGGGGAGCGCCGGGCTCGGCCCGGACCCGCCCCCCCGGGTGGCGATCGCCACGCTGACACCCCGGGGAGCGCCGGGCTCGGCCCGGACCCGCCCCCCCCGGTGGCGATCGCCACGCTGACACCCCGGGGAGCGCCGGGCTCGGCCCGGACCCGCCCCCCCCGGGTGGCGATCGCCACGCTGACACCCCGGGGAGCGCCGGGCTCGGCCCGGACCCGCCCCCCCGGGTGGCGATAGCCACGCTGACACCCCGGGGAGCGCCGGGCTGGGCCCGGACCCGCCCCCCCGGGTGGCGATCGCCATGCGGACACCCCGGGGAGCGCAGGGCTCGGCCCGGACCCGCCCTCCAGGGTGGCGATCGCCACTGGGCCTGGACCCGCCCCCCCGGGTGGCGATCGCCATGCTGACACCCCGGGGAGCGCCGGGCTCGGCCCGGACCCTCTCCCCCGGTGGCGATCGCCATGCTGACACCCCGGGGAGCGCCGGGCTCGGCCCGGACCCGCCCCCCCGGTGGCGATAACCATGCGGACACCCCGGGGAGCGCCCGGCTCGGCCCGGACCCGCCCCCCGTGGCGATCGCCATTCAGACCCCCGGAACTTACTGGATTGCCCGCAGCCATCTTGGTCTTCCCAACGGCCGGATGGGCCACCTGGAGTCCCGCCCCCAGCCTCTGGCAGGCCCAATCATGGGCATAGCGGAGGTGCGGTCAATTTGCATGTTTCTCTATTATAAGGTAAGATAATTTTTAGTTTGGATGTTCTCTTCATCCTAAAAGTTATAGAAAAGTGTATACGAACATTATTACATAATAGAATATGAATAAATAAACATTAGGAAATACTGAAATTATCTTTTAGGCTAAAGGTTGAAAGGATCAGATTTGTGTTTTAGATACTAACCTCATCAGTAAGACTTACACTGACCACTTACTGAGCATTGCAATAATCACTTGAACCTCTTCATATTTCAGAGCAGTTTACAATTTAGATTTCCCTATTTATTATGTTTATGATCTGTTTTCCCCACTAGAATGTAAGATCCTAAGGCACACCCCCAACCTCTACCTCTGCTTTGGCTCATTGACAAAGAGTAGGTCCTTGCCACAATGTTGAATGGAATTATAGAGGGAAAACACAACTGCAGAAAAGAATGAAGTGATTCAAAAATTCGGTCAAAGTTCTTTGGGATTTTCATTTATTTTATTATTAGGATTACAGTTTTTCTTTAGTCTATTTATGGTGAGCACAGTCCCTCCCCCCAAATCTAAACTAATAAAAGAGAAACATGCAAATTCACCGTACCTCCGTTATGCCCACAAGCCACACACACCAGCCAATTAGGAGCGAGTATAATTAACCCAACCAAGATGGCTGCGGCCACAGAGTGAGCAGGAGGCTTGAGTTTCCCCAACATTGGAGGAAGCCAAGCTTCCCGACCACTCTGGCCGGCCCTGGCCTCCACTCAAGACTACAAAGTTTCAATTACAGAAGATAAATAAATCCCAACTAAAATGGCAGCAGCCACAGAGCTGGAGAGAGCAGGAGACTTGAGTTGCCCCTGGTGATGGAGGAAGCCAAGCTTCCTGCAGCCCTGGCCAGCCCTGGCCTCCCCTTAAGGCTACAAAGTTTCAATTATAGAAGATAAATAAATCCCAGATACCAGGGCCTCTGCTTGGGTTGCTAGGGGGTGTGGCTGGCCTGCAAACCACCACAGGCCCCTCGCCCAGGCCGCCCCATGCCCCAAGGGAACTCCCACCCTGATCTGGGACACCCTTCAGGGCAAACCAGCCGGCCCCTACCCATGCAAGAGGCTTCTATCCTATCTAATAAAAGAGTAATATGCAAATTGACTATAACCCTGCTACACCCACAAGCCATGCCCACAAGCCAATCAGGAGCGAATATGCACATAAACCCAACCAAGATGGCTGTGGCCACAGAGAGCAGGAGGGAGGCTTGGGTTTCCCCGGCAATGGAGGAAGCCAAGCTTTCCGCCTGCCCTTGCTGGCCTAGGCCTCCACTCAATGATACAAAGTTTCAATTATAGAAGGTAAACAAATCCAAACAGAAATGGCAGCAGCCACAGAGCTGGAGAGAGCAGGAGGCTAGGGTTGCCCCGAGCGATGGAGGAAGTCAAACTTCTGCAGCCCTGGTGGGCCTAGGCCTCCACTCCAGGCTACAAGGTTTCAATTATAGAAAACAAATAAATCCCAACAGAAATGGCTGCCTCCACAGAGGGAGCAGAAGGCTTGGCTCCGCTCCAGGCTACAAAGTTTCAATTGTAGAAGATAAATAAATCCCAGATACCAGGGCCTCCGCTTGGGTCACCAGGGGTTGTGGCCGGCCTGCAAACCACACAGGCCCCTCACCCAGGCCGCCCCACACCCCAAGGGAACCCCACCCTGATCCGGGACACCCTTCAGGGCAAACCAGCTGGCCCCCACCCATGCACCAGGCCTCTACCCTATCTAATAAAAGAGTAATATACAGATTGAGCATCACTCCAACACACAAGATGGCTGCCCCCATGTGGTCAAAAATCCTGCCCCCATGTGGACACAAGATGGCTACCACAAGATGGCCAGCAGGGGAGGGCAGTTGGGAGGGACCAGGCCTGCAAGGGAGGGCAGTTGGGGGCGATCAAGCCTGCAGGGGAAGGCAGTTAGGGGTGACCAGGCCAGCAGAGGAGGGAAGTTGGGAGTGACTGGGCCTGCAGGGAAGGGCAGTTGGGGGGGGACCCAGGCCTGCAGCGGGGAGCAGTTGGAGGGGACTAGGCCTGCAGGGGAGGGCAGTTAGGGGTGACCAGGCCTGCAGGGGAGGGCAGTTAGGGGCAATCAGGCTGGCAAGGGGGAGTTAGGCATCAATCAGGCTGGCCGGCAGAAGCAGTTAGGGGCAATCAGGAAGACAGGCAGGCGAGCAGTTGGAAGCCAGCAGTCCTGGATTGTGAGAGGGATGTCCGACTGCCCATTTAGGCCCGATCCTAAACGGGCAGTCGAACATCCCTCAAGGGGTCCCAGATTGGAGAGGGTGCAGGCTGGGCTGAGGGTCACCCCCCACCCCGTGCATGAATTTCATGCACTGGACCTCTAGTCAGAAAATAATAGGCAATATAAGCAGTTATGTTTACTAAGTCAATAATGATTGTTCATCTCTCTGGTTATCAGTGACCTTGACTTACTAGAACACAGGATAATATCTAGAAATGCTATTCAAAGTCAAAACCAAGGATCAAGTGTATTTTAATGTAAAAAAAATGTATTACATAATAATTTATAGCAAAGCCTTAGTTGAGAAACTATTTACATAGGAAGTTTACCTGTGTTTTTGGATTATCTTTATTTTTTTAAGTCTTGCTTCAGAATACATCCTCACAGGAATTTGGTATAAAGACTTAATTCAGGTTAATCTATACTCTTACATTTATCCTGAGACATTTTTTAGAAAATAGTACTAAACATATTAAAAAGAAGAACAGCAATGAATCATGTGGCAATCTTTGAAGGATCTCTGCTACAGATTATTGCTGACACTATCTTAACTACATAAACTAAACTGCACAGATGTCTTCAGATACTCCAGACGTTTTGAAGAATTCCTTTATCCAAAGACTTAATATAATTTATTTATCCAATCCACAAGAGAATGGAAGTCCAACCTTGCCTCCAGTCTCTAGGGGACTCAGAGGCTTAATTACAATTCTCTTTGGTTACTCTTGTTTTGATGTAATACCTCCTCCTGCGAGGACCTTAAATAGCTTGATGATGAGCGAGGAGATTGGAATAGAAAACATTTTCAGGCCTGTGTGATTCAAGGGTTAAGAAGGTGCCACTCCAAGCCTGTGAACTACTCTAAGTCGTCAACTATAGACCAAGGGAAGGATGAGAATCGCTCGGCCTTTATGGACAGATTCAGGGAGGCTCTGAGGAAGTACACTTCCACGTCCCCCTTCTTTTTTGAGGGCCAATTTATTTTGAAAGACAAATTTGTAACTCAATTGGCCCCAGACATTAGGAGAAAACTACATAAATTGGCAAATGGCCCTGAAAGTACCTTAGATAACCTCCTAAAAGTAGCCACTTTGGTCATTTACAATTAGGACCAAGAGGAAGCTGAGGATAAGAAGGCAAAGGGAAGGAAGGGAGAATGCTGTAGCCTTAGTGATGGTGCTCCAGGACACTACCATCACAAGCCAGGGTCCAGGGGAACATGGGTCTCCCACAGTTACTTGCTATAACTGTGGCCAGAAAGGGAATGTCTGGAGGGACTGCCCACGGGGAAACAGAAAGCTGATCCCTAAGCCCTGTCCCATTTGCAAAGGAACCACTGGAAGTCAGACTGCCTAAAGCGTTGAAGGCCTCCTGGGCTGATCTGACATTTCAGATGGTCCAGCAGCAGGACTGACGGGCCTGGGGCCTTCCCACTGGCTCCAACACGGACTGTCATCTCTACCCAGGAGCCCGGGTAACCCTGACTGTTGAGGGCAAGCAAATTTCCTCCTTGACACTGGAGCCACCTTCTCTTATCTCCTCTCTAACTCTGGCCTATCCTCTTCCCATATGTGACCTTTAAGGGTATGTCCAGCAAACTGGTGATTAGGCATTTTTCTCAGTCTTTGAGTTGTTTTTCTCACGTGCCTTCCTGATTATGCCAGAAAGCCTGACTCCCCTATTGGGGTGAGTCATCTTGGCCCGTTTTGGTACCACTATATACATGGCACCAGAACAAGTACTCTACCTGCCATTAGTAGACACTGAAATTGACCCCGAGGTGTGGGTCACACAAAGGAAAGTTGGCAGAGCAGTTAGGGAAACCCCCTCTCAAATATATGTTGGGGATTCAATTTCCTTTCCACACCAGAAACAGTATTCCCTCAAGCCAGCGGCAAGAAAAGCACTGAAGGCTATGATAGTCAACTTGAAGGCCCAAGGCCTGGTAAACCTTGTAACAGCCCATGTAACACACCTGTTCTCGGTGTCTGAAATTCTAACGGAGAATAGAGACTTGTTTAAGACCATAGATTAATAAATGAAGCAGTCATCCCTATACATACTGTGGTTCCCAATCCGTACATCTTATTGGCACAAATTCCAGAAGACACTGAATGGCTTACTGTATTAGATCTCAAGGATGCCTTCTTTTGTTACACCATTGCATCCTGACTCACCGTTTCTTTCTGCATTCCAAGTTCCTTCAGACCAGTCTCCCCAATTGACTTGGACTGTTTTGCCCCAGGGGTTTAGAGATAGTCCTCATCTGTTTGGTCAGGCCCTAGCTCAAGATTTATGTCAGTTTGACCACCCACAAATTAAATCTATACAATATGTGGATGACATTTTACTATGTGCTCCCTCAGAGGAGGCCTCTCAGGAAGGTACTAAAGCCTTACTCAACTTCTTAGCAGGGAGAAGATAGAAGATTTCAAGAACTGAGGCACAGCTTTGCGAGGCCTGAGACCTCCGTGGTACATTTGGGCCTGGTCTTGACAAAAGGGCTCTGCAAGAGGATAGAGTTAAGCCTATTTCTTCTTTTCCACTGCCCCACACTCTGAAGCAGCTGAGAGGCTTTTTGGACATAACAGGATTTTGTAGATTATGGATCCCAGTGTATGGGGAGATAGCTGGTCCTCTATATCAGATGATCAAGGAGGCTCAGAAAGACAGCCTAACTTTGCTGGAGTGGGAGCCAGCAGTGGAATTGGCTTTTTGTAAACAACTCAAGCCGGCCCTCCTGCAGGCTCCAGTTCTAAGCTTTCCTACTGGTCAGGACTTCAATCTACATGCAAGCGAAAGGGGAGGCATGGCCTTAGGGGTCCTATTAGTAAACCAGCCCCTAGGCCTGGTACAGCTGCCAGTCTGTACCTGAGTAAAGAGTTAGACATCATAGCTAAAGGCTCGCCAGCTTGTCTCTGAGCTGTAACGGGAGTAGCCTTGCTGATACTGAAAACTACTACACTAACTCTGGGAAGAGACTTAACTGTCTACACCCCCACCACCACCACCACAATGTGTCTAACCTCTTAATCTCTAAGGGAGGACTTTGGCTTTTGGACAGCCATCTTCTCAGGTACCAGGCACTTTTATTAGAGTGACTGGCTCTCTCACTAAAAACTTGTCCCACTCTTAATCCAGCTACCTTCCTTCCCAAGGAGGGTGAACATGTGAGTCATGATTGTGAGCAGATTATACTTCAGACTCCTGCAGTAAGGCAGGACCTGAGAGAAACTCCCTTGAGAACCCAGACCTAATACTTTACACAGATGAAAGCTCCTTTGTAGAGCAAGGGGTTTGAAAAGCAGGCTATGCGGTTATAACCTTTGATACCACTATTGAAAGTGCGCCCCTCTCTCCGGGGACTAGTGCCCAGCAGGCAGAGCTGGTTGCTCTGACAAGAGCCTTAGAGTTACTAGTAAGCCAAGGTCAGAGAGGAAACATTTACACAGACTCCAAGTATGCATTTCTGGTTCTTCATGCCCATGCAGACATTTGGAAGGAAGGCACTTTCTGATGGCTAACGGCTCTCCCATTAAATATCATAAGGAGATCGATAGATTCCTATCAGCAGTCTACCTTCCCCCAGAAGTGACAGTTATACACTGCCAAGGACATCAGATGGGTGTGGATGAGATTTCAGAAGGAAACAAGAAGGCTGACCTAGCTGCCAAGGCGGCTGCCAGGGAACCACTAAAGAATGAGAATGTGGAAGCACCTTTAATCTGGGAGGACTCTCTTAGAGAATTAAAGTCGCATTACACCCCAGTTGAAAAAAGTGGACCCTTGCTAGGGGACATTCTCTGCATACCTTGGGATGCTTACAAACCAGGGAAGGTAAACTACTCTGCCCCAGGCCAGTAGATAGAAAGTTATTCAAACCCTACACCAAGCCTTCCACCTGGGGAGTGATAAGACCCATCAGATGATTCAGCAGTTGTTCATAGACAAGAATCTCTTGAGAACTACCCAAAAGGTCCTTAGGGCCTGTGGGATAGTCCAAAAGAGTAATTCCCAGAATAAAAAGCTTGCCTTACCAGGAACTCAAAGGACAGGAAAACAAGACTGGCAGATTGATTTTACCCACATGCTCAGATGAAGAGTGAATCAGTACCTCTTGGTGTGGGTGGACACTTTCACCAACTGGGTGGAAGAGTTCCCTTGCAGAACTGAGAAAGCACAAGACATAGTTAACATTTTAGTCTCTGAAATCATTCCCCGATTTGGGCTACCTAAGACCCTCCAAAGTGACAATGGTCTATCATTTAAAGCGAGTGTCACACAAGGAGTCTCAAGGGCTTTGGGAATTAAGTATCATTTAGATTGTGCTTGGAGACCACAGTCCTCAGGAAAAGTAGAGAAAGTTAATGATATCTTAAAGAGACATCTCTGAAAGCTCACCCAGGAGACTCACCTTCCCTCGCCCACAGTTCTCCCCATAACATTACTTAGAATTAGAAACACTCCTCAAATCTTAGACCTTAGTCCGTATGAGATGTTTTATGGATGTCCATTCCTTACCAATGATCAGTTATTAAACAAGGAAACTGCTGCATAGGTGCGGATATTACAGACCTAGCCAAGTTTCAGCAGACTTGATAGCAGCTACTGAAGTTTGCTCCAAGGAAACTGGCATTTCCCTCTTCTCCCCTGGAGATTTAGTACTGGTAAAGTATCTCCCTTCTTTCTCATCTGCCCTCAGCCTTCTTTGGCAAGGGCCATACACAGTAATCCTGTCTACACCCACGGCAGTCAAGGGCAAGGGAATTGACTCCTGGATCCATCACTTGAGAGTGAAGGTCTGGATCCCAGGCAAAGCTGAGGAGGGGGAGAATCCAGCAACACTGAATCAGGGTGTGAGCCGAGCCCCTGGAGGATTTGAAACTTCTCTGCTGAATGACCCCTGCAGAATCCACAGATGCCAGATAAGTAAAATGTTCTGGTATCTCTGGGTAATCATTCCCTTCATTTTCTTAACAGTTCTCATTCTATCTTTCTTTCAGTGCTGCTGAAATCCTAGAATAATTCCCAGGGGACCCCTTTTCTGCCCCTGCTGGGACTCTGAATCACCTTCTAAATAATCTCCTGAAGCCTTGTGGAAGCCAGGGCAGGAGAATATATTCCAAGCTGAGAGTTAGGGTCCTGATTACCCTAGTCCTTACTAATAATGACCCTCACCAAGGCCTCTTCCTCTTCCTCTTATTGTGTATGCAGGTCTACCCCATACCTCTTGAACATCTCCCAAGTCCTCACTATCCTTCTCAAATCCTCAACCTAACACATCACCTCTTCGAAACCACCAACATCTATCTTATGAGGGACTGCTGGCTCTGTCTTCCCCTCTCATCAACTAGCTACGTGGCAGCCCCAACCGCCTTACATGCATAGGCCAACTCCAATCTATCCTTCCACCATAAGATACATGGAGGGCCCCTGTTCCAACTTGGATGTCTCAATGAACTTTATAACTTCCCAATCACAGAAATGACAAGAGGAACACTCATGGGAAAAGCTGTTCAGCTACTCCAGTCATATTTAAACACCATAACTGAAACTCATCCTATAAGGTGCCCATCTTAGGACCAGTAACAACCAACACTGTCCAGCATAACAGGTACCTCTCTACATCAACAGAATACTCCCTGCAGGAAAGGTTGTAGGACATAATGATCAATGCTTATGCAACTTGACTCTCAACCTACAGCCTTCCTCTGACTAGGATAACTTTTTCCTCTCCCAAACAGCCCCTTTTTAGAAATTGGTTCAATTCTCAGTCTTGCCTGCCATCTCAGCAACCTTCCCAACAACCGATACCTCTGTTTAGGTTGACCCCTTTCCTGTGTTAGCTATTTTGGCAGAGTGCCATCTGACTGCCACCGACTTCCCTCCTATGGTCTCACACATTCTGAATTTTGGATAGAGACTGAGAGGAAATGTATATTTTTAGAACCACCACTGGGGCTACACAGGTCAATCCCAAATGCCCTTTCCATTCCCTTAAAGGGGCAACCTTGGCCAGAACTTTCTCTTTTTGGGAAAATGAGAACAACGAGTTCACTCACCTCTTCACCATTGAGAACACTTTCTGCTTACAAAACCAGGAAATCTTTCTGTGTTGCACCAATACCTATCTCTGTCTCCCAGCGAACTGGACTGGGACCTGCACCCTAATCCATCTTGCCCCTGAAGTAGACATTGCCCCTACTAATCAGTCCTTTAAGGTTACTTTCACCGGTTACACTCAGGAGGAGCATTGTCCTCCTTCCCCTCCTTGCTGGCCTAGGAACAGCTACAGGCCTAGGCACTGGGATAGGGGGACTAGCAACCTCCCTTTCTTACTAACAAGGCCTATCCAAAGGCTTGCAGGGAGCTTAGAGGAAATTGCCCAAAGTATGTCACAGTACAGAACCAGTTACATTCATTGGCAGCAGTTACCCTCCAAAACTGGAGAAGACTTGACCTCCTTACAGCTGAGAAAGGGGAAGGATGCTGTTTGTACAACAACCAGCCTGGTATAATAGGGGATGGGCCAAGGAACTAGCTGATAGGGCCTCAAAAGTTTAATAGAAACTTTTGGAATCCTGGGGCACCTGGCTACAGAATCTTAACTGGACTTCTAGGCTTCTACCCTTTCTCTTCCCTCTTATCATAATCATACTAATTTTGTGGTTTGGAGCCTGCCTTTTAAACTTACTTGTATGCTATGTTTACTCTAGAATGGAAGCAATCAAATTACAAATGGTCATGGAAATGGAATCCTGAATGTCAGCACATTTGATGGAGCCCTAACAACCCCTACTATGTTTCTCTTTAGCAGGAAGTAGCCAGAGTGGTCATTGCCCCTATTTCCAATAGCAGTTGGGGTCTCCAAATCAGAGGGGTGAATAAGGGAATAAAGGAGGGCTAGGTAGTCAGGGACAGGATCACGGGAGAGAAGAAAATAGGGAAATCCAAGAATAATAGGACATAGCTTGCTGACTAGTTGCTGGGGCAACCCAACTAGACAGGGAAGAACCAACACCCCTAGACAGAGAGCTTCCACAAAAGAACCAATCAGAAGCCAGCAGGGCATATATCTACCCTTACACAGTGCTTCAGTGGCAACCCACTTGAGTCCCCTCCCTGCTAGAGGGAGTCTCTCTCTCAATAAACTTTGCTTTTGCTTTTATTTATTCTTTGTCTTTGAACCCATTCTTTGATTTTGCAAGACAATAAACCCAGATTCAATCATAGCACTTTGGTTTCAGTACCATCACTGCATGGTATCAACTTTAAGAAACACTTGAATAAAATTTTGAGAAGAAATAAACAGTGTAAAAAGCTGGAATAGAATTAAGACCTTTAAAAGTCATTGTTGCCCTAGCTGGTTTGGCTCACTGGATAGAGCATTGACCTGCGGACTAAAAGGTCCCAGGTTCGATTCCTGCCAAGGGCACATGCCTGGGTTGCAGGATCAATCCCAGTAGGGGGCATGCAGGAGGCAGCCAATCAATGATTCTCTCTTACCATTGATGTTTCTATCTCTCTCTCCCTCTCCCTTCCTCTCTGAAATCAATAAATAAATACATTTTTTAAAATATTGTTATATATATATATTTTAAAAGTCATTGTTGACCAATATTAAAATGGATTTAATCATGGAACTATTAAAAAGAGTAACATTGTGTGGATGCCAGAATATCATTTAGACTGGAGTGTGGTTCAAGTATATTAATATAATGCTATAACATATAAAAAACGGAGTGTTCACAGTCTCTCAGAATTTAAGTCACCCTTTCCCGATGTCTTTAAAACACTGTCAGAATTATTAAATGCATCCCTATAATACTTAGTCTCTTTCTAAATCAGTAAAAACATTATCTGGATCTTCAAGGTTTAATTTCACATGCATTTTCCTATGGAAATTTCTCCATTCATTTAGATACTGTGACACCAAATTATAAGCTCTTTGCAGCTGTCATTCTTTTCCTGGTGTTCAGAAATATAAATGAAAACTGACATACCATTTATCTGGCAATTCAGTGTTAGCAGCAATATTGGGTTTTGTTACTTATCAGTTTTAGGGAATATCTGAGTTAAAATGAACATTAAAAATAACTTTTGTGTATCAGAATAAAAATATACAATTAATAGTAGTATTGGTGATGTTTTATTTTGCAATTGCAAAACCAAAAGCACTGTATGTGAAAATGACTGATATATTGTCACAGGGAGATCTTTTTATCCAGTGAATGGAGCTCATGATAGTTATAATGTTTACATTACATTCTGAGAACCATTAAAATTTTACTTTCTTATATTTGTTTAATGCCTTACAGTATGCAGAGTATTTATGAAGACATTTTATTTGATTATATACAACTCTCTCATAGACATGTTGTATATTTCCATTTTGTAAACTAAGAAATTGGCATTAAATAATTTGAGATTTTCCTACCTGGCAGTGTTAATCCTAAAATCCTAAAACCAGAATTATATATATATATATATATATATATATATATATATATATATATATATAATCTTTTTACTCTACTGTTCTCATTTTTCATTCACTTCCTTCATCATTTTGATTCTTATTCCATAAGTCTTTTATACAGATTTAGAATCACAGTTTTATTTTTATGTTAACATATAAAAAGCAACCTACAGGAAAGAAATAGGATAAATTTCAACATCATAATTTATAGTAGCAGCCTATGATTTTCTTTTGTTGTGTTTATTACTAGTTGTGTTTTTATTGCTTAAATACAAATTTCATAAATCTGAGAAACAATTTCACAACAGGATCAATAATCTCTAGCAAAATATCTAGATCACAACAGTTACGTCATAAAAAATACATTTATCAAAGGATTACTTTGATAAATTAAAAGAATACTCTCAAATAAAAATTCAGAGATAACCAAAAATTGATAGGTTTTAACTTTTTCTTTGCTAATCAGTTGTTTTTATTAATATACCTGAATTAACATAGAAAAAAATATACTTTTTAAGTAAAAGTATTACATAGAAATTGAACTTAAAGATTAAATACAAATATTTTCTACATGATTTTCTCTTTCTAGAATCAAATGCAATGGTATTTTATTAAGAATACTAGAGGCCTGGTGCATGAAATTCATGCGCTGGGGCGGGTGGGGGAAGGTCCTTCAGCCAAGCCTGTCCCCTCTGACAGACTGGGAGCCCTCAGGAGATGTCCTACTGATGGGGAGTGGGCCTAATCCGCAGTCTGGCCTTCCTCTGTGGGAGGTGACTGGGCTGATCAGGGGAAGGCGCCAGCCACATCACCCCGCTGCTGCTGCCACTGTCACAGCTGCCAAGGTGTTTTCATCAACACCAACTCCAGTCCCTTCACCAAGAAAAAATGACAGCTTTCTTTAGGCATTTTCAAGATGTGTCTTTCATAGGATATGACATTTCTTTTCTTTCTTTCTTTTTTATCCTCACCTGAGGATATGTTTCCATTGATTTTTACAGAGCTTGGTAGAGAGAGGGAAAGACAGACAGAAACATCAATGTGAGAGGAACACTTCTATTGGTTGCCTCCTGCATGAGCCTTGACCTGGGCCCTGGCCAGGGAGGAGCCTGCAACCTAGGTATATGCCCTTGATCAAAATCAACCCAGACCCTGCTGTGGGCAGGTCGAGGCTCTATCCACTGAGCCAAACTGGCTAGGGCAGGATATGACATTTCTTAGCCCTCCAGCAGTGGACCTTCATTTTTTCTCCAGGAGTGTGGTGGAAAAACCTTAGAACACCTTCTTGGATTCTTATTACTCAAGTTACCAAGATTACTGTGAGAGGCAGTTTACAGGGAGCTTAGCCAATGAGCCTTCAGAAAAGGTGTTTCCTCTGCAGCTCATGCACAGAGGACCCCCTGCATTGTGTCCACAGGGCTTCTGTCCACTGGGCTGAGGGCATGCTCCAAGCCACACTGCAGGGGGCTTCCAGGGGCATGCCTCCAGCCCTGCGGCCCCACTTTCTGTCAGCTGGAATTCTGTCTGCTGGGCCGGAGGCATATCCCAAGCTGCACAGCATCTCTCCCAAGTCACGCTGCGGCAGCTCAGAGCTCACCCCTGGCCCACTGCCCACTTTCTGTCAGCTGGGCTTCTGTCTGCTGGGCCAGGGGCATGTCCCAAGCCACGCAGTGCTGGCTCTGAGCAGCTCTAGCTCAGAGCTCACCCTCAGTCCCCCGCCCACTTTCTGTTAGCTGGGCTTCTGCCTGCTGGGCCAGGGGCATGGGTGGTGACTCTGAGCCCAGCATTCTGCAGCCCTTCCTCCCTCTGCAGCCTGTGAGTGGGACACTAGTGTTATAGGTCCCACCCTGGTGTTATGGGGCTGCCATCTTTTTAGCGGAGGTACAGTCAATTTGCATATTACTCTTTTATTAGGTAGGATTTTACCGTTTCAAATGGAATCTATTTGTTAATTTTGCACACTCTAGATCAATTGCTTTTAGGGCACAATTCATAGATACAAGGCTGGTACAATATTGGCAAATCAATAAACATGATACGTCACAAACAAATTGAAAGAAAAAAATCACATGTTCATATCAAAAAGTGCAGAAAAAGTATTCAACAAAATCCAACACCCATTTTTTAAAAATATATTTTTTTTATTGATTTTAGAGAGGAAGCGAGAGGGATAGAGAGATAGAAACATCAATGGTGAGAGAGAATCATTGATCAGCTGCCTCTTGCACACCCCCCTGCTGGGGATCGAGCCCACAACCTAGGCATGTGTCCTTGGCCGGAATTGAACCTGGGACCCTTCAGTCTGCAGGCTGATACTCTATCCACTGAGCCAAACCAGCCAGGGCCCAACACCCATTTTTAATAAAAACTCTCAGAAGATGGGAATAGAGAGATCATACTTCAACATAATAAAGGCCATGTATAGCAAGCCCACAACAAATATGATATTTAATAGGCAAAAACTAAAACCATTTCCCCTAATAACAAAAAAAGGATAGGAATATTCAATTTCACCACTCTTATTCAACATAGTATTGAAGTCCTAGTAAGCAATAAGAAAATAAGAAGAAATAAAAGGCATTAAAATTGAAAAGGAAGTAGTGAGTCTCTCATTATTCGCAGATGTAATGATATTCTACAGAGAAAACCCTAAAGACTCCAAAGAAAAACTACTCGATTTAATAAATGAATTCAGCAATATAACAGGATACAAAATTAACACTCAGAAATCGATGGCATTTTTAAGTAACAATAATGAATTATGAGAAAGAGAAAGAAAACAAACAATCTCATTTAGTATTGCAACAAAAAAATTAAGATACATGGGAATAAACTTAACCAAGAAGGTAAAAGCTTATACTTGGAAAACTACAGGATGTTGAAAATAGAGACAGAGGAAGATATCAACAAGTGGAAGAATATACCATGTTCATGGATTTGTATAATTAATATCATTAAAATGTCCATAATACCCAAAACAATCTATAGATTCAATGCAATTCCTATTTAACTACCAATGACATATTTCACAAAATTAGAACAAATACTCCAAAAATTTATATGGAACCCCAAAAGACTCTGTATCACTGCAGCAATCTTGAGAAAGAAGAAAAACGTTGGAGGGATTACAATATCAGATATCAAGTTACACTACAATGCTACTGTACTCAAAACATCCTGGTACTGGCACAAGAACAAGCATCTTAGAAATTGACCCAAGACGTTACATTCAATTAATATTTGACAAAGGAGGCAAGAGCATACAATGGAGTCAAGACAATCTCTTCAATAAATGGTGTTGGGAAAATTGGACAGATAAATGCCAAAAAAAAGAAAAGAAACTAGACCACCAACTTACACATTCACAAAAATAAACTGAAAATGCATAAAAGACTTAAATGTAAGTTGTGAAACCATAAATATTCTAGAAGAAACCATAGGCAGCAAAATTACAGACATCTCTTTTAGCAATATGTTTACAGATACATCTCCTAGGGCAAAGGAAACTAAAGAGAAAAAAAAAATTGGATTACATAAAAATAAAAAGCTTCTGCACAGCAAAAGAAACCATCAACAAAATGAAAAGGGAGCCCATTGTATGGGAGAACATATTTGGCAATGATACATATGATAAGGGGTTAATTTCCAAAATACATAAGGAACTCATATAACTTAACAAAAGAAAGCAAACAATCCAATTAAAAAATGGACAAAGGACCTAAATAGACACTTCTCCAAAGTAGACATCCAGAAGACCAAGAGACTTATGAAAAAATGCTCAAAGTCACCGATCATCAGAGAGATGTAAATATAAACAACAATGAGGTATCATCTCACACCTGTCAGAATAGCTATCACCAATAAATGACAAATGCTGGCTAGGATGTGGAGAAAAGGGAACCCTAGTACACTGCTGGTGGGAATGCTGACTAGTGCAGCCATTATGGAAAACAGTAGGGAGTTTCCTAAAAAAGTTAAATATGCAACTGCCATCTGACCTAGTGATCCCACGTCTATGAATATATCCTAAGAAACCAGAAACATCAATCAGAAAGAATGTATGTATCCCTATGTTTATAACAACATAATTTACAATAGCTAAGATCTGGAGACAGTCCAAATGCCCATCAGTAGATGAGTGGATAAAAAAGCCGTGGTACATTTACACCACTGGATACTATGCAGCAGTACAAAAGAAGAATTTATTACCCTTTGAGACAGCATGGAGGGACCTGGAGAGTATTATGCTAATTGAAATACATCAATCACAGAAAGATAAGTATCACATGATCTCACTCATAGGTGGAATCTAATGAACAACATAAACTGTTGAACAAGGTAGATTCAGAGACATGGAAGCATGGAACAGACTGTCAAATCACAGAGGGAAGGAGAGGGTGGGTATGAGTGAGGGAAGAGATCAAAGAACTTGTATGCCTTTAAACATAACCCATAGACACAGGTAATAGGGGCTTGAAGGCCTGGGGCAGGGGTTAAGGATGGGCTAAGAGGGGTCGTTGGGGGAGCGGGGAAAGGACATATGTAATACTTTCAACAATGAAAATTTTTAAAAATAGTTAATAGGCATCATCATTGTGGCTGCCTTTGATTGGGGTTGTGGAAGAGATAGAGCCTTGTCAGTGGTACAAAAAAGGCTTCAAGGTGCTCGTAATTTCTATAACTTAATCAGAGTAGTGGTTACATAGGTATGCCCATTTTGTAAAATTAGAACAAAGTGTACACTTAAGATTTGTAGGCCATATTAGATTTATGTTACAACTCAACAACATTTCTCTGAAAAATATTTAAATGATCTTATTCTAAGCAAAGAAAATAGTATAGCTATTGACATATAGTTGTAAAGGGGCATGAACTTTTTTGAAAAGAAAAAAGTGCAGGTAAGAGCTCTGTAGGACTTGGTGGATGATGGTATTGGGAGTAACAGTCAAGGATTATCAAGGATAAGCCAGGACAATAGATTGAAATCTGATCATTGAAGATCTTGTGTGATGTGCTGAATAATTTTACTTTATCCCATTGGATTAGAGATTTCTTGAAAGCTTAAGACTATTTTGTCCAAGTTAAAGAAAGAAAGAGTTTTAATTTTTAAACTTTGATAAAGACAAAACTATTATTAGTTTATAACAATACATTATTAAATTGTCCAAAATTTTAAAAGCTTGGAATCACTTCATCTTTATTATCTCTGTTAACTACAATAAGATCTGTATAAATTTTCAAAATAAATGTCCCCCATTTGTTCTTTTACAGAGATATGAGAACAATTAATTAGCATTTGATGTTCTTAAAAGAGGGGAATAAAAACTAATAAATTTTTATTACTAACTTTAAATATGTCTCCATTACAACTGTTACAATCTGGTCCAATCCATTTGTATTACCACAATAGCCTCCTAGCTGAATTCCTTGATTATATACCTGTGTCTTTTCATAGTATTTTCAATACAGATTTGAGCAATCTTATTAAAACTTATAATAGATATCACTACTTTACTCAAAATCCTTTAGAGTAAATTTCAAAGTCATTATAATTATTATTTCCAGGCCCTATTCCTAATTTATTTGGTCATTGCCTAGCACTCTGAACTCATCTCTTACTGCCTTTTGCATCATTCACATTCCCTCCATCACATTTACTTCCTCCTTTTCCTGATTTGTGTCAAGCTTGCTTTTATATCAGATCCTTTAAGTTTGCTTTTTCTTCTCTCTGGAAATTCATGCTTTGTCCCCCCAGACAAAAGCCAGCAGAAATATACCTATCTTCAAAGTCAGGTTTATTAGCTTGCAAGGAGAATATACATCATAGAGAAGCTTGGGGCATCTCAGTAAAAGAGAGGTGGGAGGGCCTTGCAATCGCATTTAAACTTCTCTGAGTCATGTTAGGAAAGATTTTAAGAAAGATAGATTTGTTCAAAAATTAATTCTTTCAGGAAGCTCAGGTAATTGATAATATATTTTAGAAGATTTTGCATGAACAATGGAAAACACAAAGTAGAGCTAGAACTGCCAATGGTAATGGAACAGTAGTTATTCATATTAGATATGAGAGACAAAGGTGTACTTATTTAGTAATGACTAAATGTCTTGACCTGACCTTTATTCTATCATGGAGTAGCCTTATCTGATTATTATTGGCATTCTGTGAAGATTTTTTTATGTATATTTGAGAATACTATAGCTTATCTCTTATTTTAAGCTGTTGCTTGCCAACGTTCAGAGAGCTCTTTTTTTTTTTTCCTTACTTTCTTCCTACTTTTTAGTTTCATTATTTTATTTTATCTTTTTAAATAAATAATGATTTTTTTTTGTCCTCACCTGGTGGTATGTTTCCATTGATTTTAGAGAGAGAGAGAGAGAGAGAGAGAGAGAGAAACATCCATTGGTTGCCCACATGTGCACCCTAACTGGAGATTGAACTTGCAACCTGGGTATGTGCCCTGACCAGGAATAGAACCTGCAGTGTTTTGGTGTATAGCATGATGCTCCAACCAGCTGAGTCACTGGGCCAGCTTCCTTTCTTCCTTTTAAATGGTAATATCTCATTCCCAGCAATAAACCTAAACAATTTCAATAAGTTTTCATAATAAAACACTATAGGCATTTTTTTTTCTTAACATAAAAATTAAAAATAATGAGAGAAGTAAACTGCGGTGGTAGATATCGCTATTCAGTGATTAGCATGACACCTAACCATCATTACTGATAGAATCAATATGGACTGAATAGAGTTGTGTTCTAAACAACTCACTGTAACCTTCCTCAATGCAAATATTCTATTACGCTAATCCTTGGGAGATCATGAGCGATTATATTTGACTTGAACATTTTATGCTTTTTACATGCTCATGAATTCACAGATCAATACAAATAGGGCTATTACATAAAACATAAAAAGCACTTAATGTGAGAAGATCAATCTTCCCTGGATTTCTTAGTGTTACTGCAAAATCCTGGACTTCTGAGATGGGAAAATTGATATGCTAAGAATGTTTGCTTTTACTTCTCCCAGAAATATTTCTTTTTTAAATGCCATGAGTATTAGATCTGCAGGCATTTGTCTCCTTATTATTCTATCCAAAGGGATAATGCCCCCAACAACTAAATGGTTGTTTTCCAGGATGATGTTTCATGAGAAAACAATCAGGTAAACACAAATTAGGAATATTTATGATGCCTATATTCTAAAATAGTTCAATTGGTCTGTACTCTTTAAATATCTTAATGTAAAAAAAAAAAAGGTAAAGAGAGGTTGTGTTATTTCACATTAAAGGAAACTAAAAACATATGACTAATAAATGCAATATATGATTCTGGATTGGATCCAAACATTTTTTTTTTAAATCTCTAAATGAATGCATTGGGACAACTTAACCTGATAAAACTTAACTACGGACTGACTGTATTGTATCAATAATAATATTGTATCACTAGAGGCCCAGAGCAGCCATCTTTGCCCCTAACTGCTTTCCCCTGCAGGCCTGGTCGCCCCCAACTTCCCTCCTCTGCCAACCTGGTCACCCTTAACTGCCCTCCCCTGCAGGCTTGATCTCCCACAACTGCCCTCCCTTGCAGGCTTGGTCCCTCCCAACTGCCCTCCCCTGCTGGCCATCTTGTGCTGGCCATCTTGTGTCCACATGGGGGCAGCCATATTGTGTGTTGGAGTGATGGTCAATTTGCATATTACTCTTTTATTAGATAGGATTAGTAAATATCCTGAATTTGAAAATTTCACATTGGTAAGAGAATGTTCTTCTGAGGAAATATAAACTGAACTATTTGTTATTTACAAACTCATGATATCCACAACTTACTCTCAAATAGTTCAGCAAAGTGCACAGCGCCAGAGCCTCACTCCTGTTTCACTTTGTTAAAGTGCCCTGGGTCAAATGAATAACTTGACTCTTCTGCTATCTTCCCAGAGGTTCCTATTTTCATTTTCCAGAGTTATGTTGTACAAGGACATGGCTCATATACAAATGTTGTGTGAATTATTGGGTATTGTCTTTTAAATGACCCTGGAGACCCAAACTCACATGATAGTCTTTTGACTTGAGTGAGGACTTAAGAGATCAGATGTTAAACGGAGATTTTGCAAAAGTTATTTCACTGTGGGTCCAAGTATGCATTGGAAACTTTATATTTACTCTCTGAACTCCAGAATATATATAGGGAATAAGTATAATTAGTAATTGGTAGATATAGCCTGTGTTGATTACTTAATCCATGGATTAAGAGACAATATTATAAAAAGATCCAAGTGGAAGCCTTTTCAAACTGTCCTCTCATCCTATGAGAGTAAACAAAAATAAATAATATATTACTTGAAATATTAAAGAGATTAGTGTTGTCATCGAACACTTGAAGTTATATGGTGGTTCCCACCTTATATATGTACCTCTGATAGGCTAATGATAAAACAAGATTGTAGGGAAAGGTTATAGACTTATTACAAACTCAGTCAGGTTCTGATCCCAATCATTAGGCAATATAACTGAATTCCTGGATTTGTTATCAATTATGAAAAAAGTCATCATAAATTATTGTCTCTGTCATAAAATTATTTATCTAGCAAGTGCTTCATTTTCCATGCCTAATATTAAACACTACAGGCCGGGTGCATGACATTCATGCACTTGTGGGTGGGGATCCCTCAGCCCGGCCTGTGCCCTTCTGTAGTCTGGGACCCCTCCAGGGATGTCTTCCTGCCAGCCATGAGCCCAGCTTCTGGCTGAGCAGCATTCGCTCTGTGGGAGCATACTGACCACCAGAGGGCAGCTCCTGTGTTGAGTATCTGCCCCCTGGTGGTCAGTGCATGTCATAGCAACCCAGTCATTTCACCATTTGGTCGATTTGCATATTAGGGTTTTATTATATAAGATAGTAAAAATCCAGCATATTGTTATTCCCCACTTGGATATTTAAAAGGATTATCAGACTGAACTATTCTTACTCTAATATGAACCTTTTATTTAAAGGCAATCAGCAGAGAGCAGGGAAAATAAGAGAATGTAGACAAGAACGAAGTCTCAGAAGAGATATCTAAATATTCCAAACACTGTCTTTGTGCACAGCTGTGCTAAGTTTCTGACTTGTACCCCCAACCAAGTTTTCTAGGAATACTGATTATGAAAATGTTCCAAGGAGTTCTCAGTGCAGTTCTCAGTAGCAGAATTCACCTTGGTCAATAATCAAGCTAGTTAGGCCCATTGCAAACCATTAGTTTGTATAGGTCATTCATTCATTCACTCATCCTAAGCTTTACCTCATGAACATGAAAAATCTCAGTGTTCAACTTTAGCCTCTTTTCCTCCCCTTTTATACACTTTTCTAAAGTTCTCTCTTTTCTAATACAGAGCTACCTTTCGTTTGCTAATACAGTATATTATCTATCTTACCTAATAATAGACAAATATGTAAATTGACCGTACCTCCACTATGCCACCAGCCAATAAGGAGTGATATGCAAATTAACCGAACAAAGATGGCGGTAAATTTGCATAAACAGGTGCCGAGTGACAGGGGCGGAACGCTTGTGTCATTGCCATGGCAACGATGCAAGAGTTCTGCCCCAACCCCGGTCTCTCAGGGCCTCTGGGCAGAGTGGGAAGGTGGGGCCAGAGTAGAAAGAGGCAGCTCTGGGGCCTGAGCGGAAAGGGGCTGGGCCGGAGTGGAAAGGCGATGCCGGCAGCCAGGGAAAGGAAAGCCCATTCTAGCACAAATCTTCGTGCATTGGGCTTCTAGAATACATATAAAAAGGCAGTGACCATGACGACTGAAATGACTGTTTGACTGGTCAACATGAAGTGCTAGCAGAGATGCATAGACACAGGTAAAGTCTATGAGTGAACTAAGAATGAACAAGACAAATGCTTGCCTTCATGGAGCTCGCACTGTAAGAAGGTTAGGTCAGGGATGAGAATTCAAAATTGCCACAACACAGACCTGAGGTGCCGCTTCTCAGAGCAGCCTGAGATACACCCGATAGCAGACTGGAGGCATGACTGAAGAGTTGGCAGCTATGTGAAGGCAGGGATGTTCTGGATTTCCCAGAGGAGACAATGGCTGCCTAGGAGGTGGATCTTTTGATGCTGACTGGCATAGAAACTGACCAATCAGAACCTAATCTGGGTGAACTGCAAAGGCAGAACCTAAAGTGGGGGCTTAGGAGGGGTTTTAAGGGCAACAGTAGTTTGGTGTAAGGTGTAAGAAAGTGGTTCAATTTTTTTAATAACATGTTTGGCTGGCTATCAGTCCAGATATAGGGGTTATGTATTTTTGTCTGCCAAGAGCATCTCCTCCTGCTGAAAAAGGCTTCCCCCACCCTATTTAAGCAATGCTATCCTATATAATCTATCTATACTAATAAAAGGGTAATATGCTAATTAGACCGGGTTGACAGGCCATCTTCCGGACGTCCGACTTCCTTCTGGACAAAGCCATGGTGGTGGGGACCGAGGCAGAAGCAGTTAGGGGCAATCAGGCCGGCAGGGGAGAGCAGTTAGGGATAAGATCAGACTGGTGGTGGGTTAGGGGTGATCAGGTTGGCAGGGGAGGGCAGTTGGGGGCATCGAAGCTGGCAGGGGAGGGCAGTTGGGGGTGATCAGGCCTGCAGGGGAGGGCAGTTGGGGTGACCAGGCTGGCAGGGGAGGGCCATTGAGGGCATTAGGCAGGCAGGCAGGTGACTGGTTAGGATCCAGTGGTCCTGAACTGTGGGAGGGATATCCGACTGCCGGTTTAGGCTCCATCCCTGCAGCATTGGGCCTAAACTGGCATTCAGACATCCCCCGAGGGGTCCCAGATTGGAGAGGGTGCAGGCCAGGCTGAGGGACACCCTCCCATGCACGAATTTCGTGCACCGGGCCTTTAGTTTAGTCATAATTGCCCATATTTGATATATTTTCATTGCATTTAAATGATTATTTAATGATGATCCTCAAGTTTACATATACATTTTAACTATATTTTCTGACTTCCAGGTTCTTCTGTATGACTGCTTACTGCCTACCTCTACTAAGCTTTCAGCAGACATTTAAAACTTTATTTCCACATCAGTATTTACTCCACCTAAATAATTGCTCTATTTCCCTATTTATGTGAATAGCACTGAAACACACATCATGAACCTACCTCTAAGGATCAATTTCTTGTTTTACATACCCCACTTGGACTACTATTTGCACTCCAAAATTTCCTTTTAGATTGAGAGTACCAAGTGCCTTGTAACTTAGTGAGAGAGAGGCTAACATGGTTCAAATAATTTGGGAGTTTTTTTATGTTGTTTTGTTTTTTTACATCAAGATACAAAACAAAGATGAATGTGAAAAAGATACTCTTCTGCCTTGAGAATCTCTGCAAATTAGACATTCTTTTAAAAGCACCCATATTTCTTTCCACACACACAAACAAAATTAATACATTCCACCAAATTTAGATACCTAATGGGAAAGAAGTCTCTCAAATAATATTTAAATATGTGTGTATATTAAAAATATAAAATATGTTTTATATATTATATACAAGAAAAGGAATTCATTTTACATTCTCACCCAGATTTGACACTATATAAATTCCTAGTATACTAGAGTCCTGGCGCACAAAATTCGTGCATGGGTATGGTCCCTAGGCCTGGCCTGTGATCAGGGCCATCTTCCCCAGCTGCCAGCAGAGGCCCCCCCCTGCCACCACCTGCCCCCAGTTCCCTGTTTCTCATCAGGCGATCAGAGCCTGCCAGCCGGGGGGAGGGACCGAGAGGTGGTCAGTGCACCTCATAGTGACTGGTCAAGTGGTCATTCTGGTGGTTCTGACATTCCATCAATTTGCATATTATTCTTTTATATATGTACTAGTGACCCGGTGCACGAAATTTGTGCACATTAAAAGGGGATTAGAGGAAATAATTTAATATTGCTATTTGCCCTTTCTCCATAATAGAAGTGTCAGAGATGAAAGAAAATTAGTAAAATGTATATGAAAACCTTTCTCCTGTCAGAGTCTGGGGCACACCACGGGACCCAGAGTCAAGTCCCCCCTGCCCACCCACATGCACCTCAAAATTGCATGAGACCCAGACCTGGCCAGCCCCCCCATTGGGCTAGATCCAGACCCGGCCAGTCCCACCCTTTCCTGCTGGGCAGGGGGCGTAGCCTCAGGTCCCCTGGCCCAGTGCCAGGATGGGGGGCATGGCCTGAGATTCCCTGTCAAGCCCCGCTGGGTGGGGCACATGGCCTGAGGTCCCCTGTCAAGCCCTGCCAGGTGGGGGGCGTGGCCCGAGATCCCCTGTCAAGCCCTGCTGGGTGGGGCACATGGCCTGAGGTCCTCTGTCAAGCCCCATGGGGGCAGGGGAGGGCGTAGCCTCAGGTCCCTGCTGATTGCTTGTTAAGGCTCTTTATGGGAACTTGGCCTCAGCTGTGGGTGCAGCCATCTTTGTGATGGAGTGATGGTCAATTAGCATATTCCCTCTTTATTAGATAGGATAGGGAGATGTGCTCCAATCCTTCCACTTCCAGGGAAAGGGGCAAAGGAGGGTTGCTGAAAGTGATAAGGGAGGCAGCAGGGTGAACTTTTTTTGGGGGGGTAGGGGAGAGTTTCCTCCTGATGAGGGCCTTCAAAGGACAGCAGCCTACTTCTGCTACCCTCTGTCTCCAGAGACACAATTTCTGATTGGCATCTGGCAGGACAGAGCAGTTGCAGGTACAGGACTGTGAGCGCCTTTCTGCATGCAGCTCCCTGGAGAGTCTCTTCCGGCCAAGGAAACCTTTGTTCTAACACTTTCTCCCAGAGCCAGGGCTGCTGGGTGGTCTGGGGCAGGAGGGCAGAATGGAGGTGGGCAGGGCAGGAAGAAGTATGGGGTAGAAGACTGAGGGTAGGGGAGGGAGAGGGTGAAATATGTGTGTGGGGGGGGGAGGGCTGGTGCAGAAGGAGAGTTGGGGTCAGCATAGGGAGGTTTGGAGGTACTGGGGGAGTAAGAAGGACCAGCAGATGCCAGAACAGGGGAAAGGGTCTATGGAATCAGGTGGGGGTCTGCGAGGGTGAG
This sequence comes from Eptesicus fuscus, assembly GCF_027574615.1. Taxonomy (NCBI): domain Eukaryota; kingdom Metazoa; phylum Chordata; class Mammalia; order Chiroptera; family Vespertilionidae; genus Eptesicus; species Eptesicus fuscus. The sequence goes on along the minus strand of NC_072475.1, from coordinate 84,173,627 downwards.
TATAGACTAAGTCCCCTCCCCAGACCCTGCCATCCCAGGTGGCTAGTGGGAGGGGTCCATAGTGAGGCGCTGAGCCCCCTACACTTTGTGTCTGAGGCTCCAGAACATGTGGCCAACACGCACCGCCCCTGCCACCGCCGCCGCCAAAGTGCTGCCATTTGGAACGCATTTGCAGACACACAGATTGTTTTTAAGTTAATGCTTTTTAATTCACTATTTCCCACTTGTCATTTTTTATTGAAAAGGCAGATTCTGCTGGTGTGTGTTCCTTTGCCGGGGGCAGCAGAGGTATTCTCCACAGGCAGACATCTGATGAGAGACAGAGACAAAAGGCCCAGCAAGACATGGGAAATGAGTAAATAGAATCAGAGAGCAAGGGACAGGGAGAGAGATGCACAGGGTGAGACAGACAGACACAGAGAACCCGGAAGGCTAAGGGAGGGACTCAGCCCTAAGGGCAGAGCGAGTGTGCTGAGAAGTCCTGCTTCAGTACAGAGGATCCCTCCACCTCCAACTAGGGCCCCTGGAGCTGAGCTTGCTCTCCTCTGCGCTCTGGTTCCGTTCAGCGTAGACATGGCTGAACTGGCCTCAGGGAAAGGGCTGGAAGGATGTGGAGAGCAATGGACTGAGTACGCAGGACTAGGGTCACCTAGGGCTAAGGATCCGAAACCAGACAGAGAGAGGAGGACCTGGAGGCGTCCCCTCCCAGGTCCCCACACGTGTTCCTTCTGTTTTTGAGTGAAGCCCGAATCCCAAATTCCGCGCCCCGGCTCTGGAGAGTGGCGGCCCTGGCCTGCTGTGCTGTCTAGGGTGAGTTCCCTAACCTCTCTGAGCCCTGGCTATGCCACCTGCAGGAGAGGAGCGCTGGTGGCTGAGGTTTGAAATGGCTGGGGAGGCAGGGCGAGGAGACAGAGCACGGTCTAGGGCACCTCTGTGTGGCGGTTACATCTGAAATCCCAGGGATGTTTGGCCTTGGCCGCTGCTCCGGGCTCATGTTTATGTAGGACTTGTGCAGACGGGAGGGCCGGGCGCTAGTGCTTCCTGCCTGTGCAGCTGAGAACCAGTTCACCCTCCCCCTCCCTTCACCCCACCACCCACTCCTCCTTTCCTCATTGGTGCCTGGTACTCTTGAACCTTCCCATTGGCCGGTGTAGACACACGACAGAGGACACACAAAGATATCCCCAAGCCAGCACGTGGTGGCTGTGTAGACAGTTGGGCAAACACAGACACATGACACGGTGCTGTGGACGGGGATAGAGCTTCCTGGCCCAGTGAGACGGCTCATTTGGTGTTCACCCCGGCACAGCTCCCAGGCCCAGAGTGGCACAGTTGGGGCCGAACGCCTGGGGGAAGGGCACACAGGCGGAGAGCCCCAGGGCCCAGGGGTTGGGGTGAGACCTCTGCCTCCAAACTCCCCAACCCCGTGATTACATACTCCAGCGCACACTGTGGCCCTGAGATGGCTGACCACAACCGGGTTAGGAACTGGACCAGAACTTGGTCTGAGCTCCCCTTGGCCTTGTGCTGAGCGGGCCCTGGCAGCATGGGCCCCAGCATTTGGGTCCTTAGGTTTCTGTCATCTTGGCCTCCTGAGCATTCCTGTCTCTGAGAAGATTTGAGTCGGGGCTCTCCTTGTATCCTGCCTCAGGGAGTGCCTGTCTGGAGCTGAGGCCGCAGGTGAGGAGGGACAGAGTCTGGTGCTTGGCATTTGGTGATCAGTTTGTCTTTGCCTGGATGCCCCACAGGACCCCAACAGAGGGACTTTTTTGAGCTTTCATTTGCACATCCATACCGTGCATGCCTCCTCCGAGACGTGGAGTCCAAGGGGAAGGAGAGAGGTGCGAATTCCTCATGTGTGAATGAGGCTTTACACTTTGAACTGCTAGCCTGAATCAGTGATCTTTTTTGTGGTTTCAGGAGCCTTTGGCGGGTTGGGTTGGAGTGGTGGCAGGGTAGGGTTTTATATTTCTACTAGTAGCCCTGCACACGAATCCCTGTGCCAGTAGCTCGCCAGTAGCTCGTTGCCACCCTCCACTAGCTCTCCACCCACTGCCCCCTCGTTGCCACCCTCCTGTAGCTCCCCCCACCTGCTATCCCTGCCCTCCCTCATAGCTTGCTGCCCTGACCCCTCCTGTAGCTCTCCGCCACCCACTTGTAGTCAGTAGCTCACTGCCACCCTCCAGTAGCTCTCCACCTGCTGCCCACCCTCCTGTAGCTCCCTCTGCCCCCGCCCCCTCCCTCATAGCTTGCTGCCCTGACCCCTCCTGTAGCTCTCCACTGCCTGCTTGTAGCTCACTACCCCACCCTCCTGCTGACCCGTGATCTGGTCGTTACATGGTTGGTTATTATGCTTCATTGCATAACAACCATTTGCATATTACATCTTTATTATAAAGGATAGTGGCCTGGTGTACAGGTGGGGTCAAGCTGGCTTGCCCTTATGGGGACACCCGATTAGAGTGGGGGTCCCTGCTAGTGGGTGGGGATGGCAGGGGTGAGGGGCTGTGGTCATTCTGGTCATTCTGGTTGTTCTGCCATTTCGTTTGCTGGGCTTTTATTATATACTAGGGGCCTGATGCATAAAATTCATGCACTGGGGTGGGGGGGGTCCCTCAGCCCAGCCTGCCCCCTCTCACAGTTTGGGAGCCCTCAGGGGATGTCCTACTGATGGCTTAAGCCCACCTCCCCCCTCTGCGGGAGGTGACTGGGCTGATCAGGGGAAGTCGCCAACCCGGTCACCCTCTTGCTGCTGCCACTGCCGGCCACTGCAGCCGTCAAGGTGTTTTCATGAAACGGACTCCAGTCCCTTCACCATGAAAAAATGTCTGTGTCTGCTCCGGGCCTGCTCAAGCCGCACCATGGCAGCTCGGGCAGGCCCCCCTGTCTGTGTCCCCACCCACCAGCTACTGCCTGCATGTGCCTCTGTCAGGAGCGGCCTCCACCTCCGAGGCTGCATGATGTTAGTGCTGGGCAGGCCTGCGCATGCCCCCGCTGAAGGCGGAAGTCCCTGCCCCCATCCCCGCCCACCAGCTCCTGTGCACGAAGCCTGTTCACTGGTCATGATTGGAACACCGTTAGGACCAATTAACATATTACCTCCTTATATACTGTATATACACTAGTGGTCCGGTGCACAAAATTTGTACACATTAAAAGGGGATTAATTAGAGGAAATACTTTAATATTGCTATTTGCCCTTTCTCTGTAATAGAAGTGTCAGAGATGAAAGAAAATTAGTAAAATGTATATGAAAATCTTTCTCCTGTCAGAGTCTGGGGCATGCCGCAGGACCCATAGTTAAGTCCCCACCCACCCGCAGTGCCTCAAAAATGCACGAGACCCAGACCCAGCTGGCCCCACTCCCGTCAAGCCCTGCCAGGCAGGGGGTGCAGCCTCAGGTCCCCCGTCAAACCCTGCCTGGTTGGGGGCACAGCCTCAGGGCCCCAGTCAAGCCCCACAGGATGAGGGGCACAGCCTCAGGCCACCCGGTGCATGCCGTGCGGGAGTGCAGCATCAGGTCCGCAAGCTCACCCAGGGTGGGGGGACGCGGCCTGAGGTCCCCCGTCAAGGCCCGCTGAGCAGAGGGCATGCCTTGAGGTACCCTGTCAAGCCCCGCTGGGTTGGGGGCATGGTCTGAGATCCCCCATCAAGCCCCGCTGGGTGGGGGGTGTGGTCTGAGATCCCCGGTCAAGCCCTGCCAGGCAGGGGCACAGACTCAGGGCATCTGTCAAGCTCCACCAGGTGGGGGGCGCAGCCTCAGGTCCTCTGCCCTGGCCCAGTGCCACACAGTCTCAGGTCCCTGCTGATTGCCCCTTAAGGCTCGTTACGGGAACTCAGCCTCCACTGTGTGTGCAGCCATCTTGTGTTATGGAAATCCCGCCTCTGCTGTGGGCGCCGCCATCTTTGTGACGGTGTGATGGTCAATTTGCATATTCCCTCTTTATTAGATAGGAAAATTGTAGATCCCAAGTTCTCTTAATTATTACATTTTCAAGCATCTACAGAATAATTGATAATCCTTCCTGATTTAAACTCCTAATATCTCTTAAATATATATTCTCATTCTTCACTGTGTCTATCTACTTTAATTAGATCACCTCCTCTCAACTAGGTTAGTTCAAACGTCTGCTGACAGTTCTTTCTCTCTCCAGCATCTCTTATTTTCAACCTGTTCTACATACATGGAGTACAGTTTGCTTTGCTAAATATAATTTTTAATATGACATTCCCTGCTATGTAAAATATGTTAATGGAATCCCATTGCTTTTAGGTGAAGTGTGGATTCCATAACTAGACCCTCATGATTTGAATTATTTTTATCATTCTTCCTGCCTTGAACACAATCTTTTAGCCAGATACAACTTTTGGCAGTTCCTAAAATATGATATACAGTACATTCTCCTTGACACAGACTTGACAAAGCTGATCCTTTTGAAGATGACTTTCCCTGGCACAACTTATTTCCCTCTTTGCCTAACTAACTCTTACTCAGATTCTATATTTCATTTACGATGTCACTTATTTAAAAAAAACAAAAAACAGAAAAAAAAAAAAAACCACAACGTGCTTCTGGCCTGGCTGGTGTGGCTCAGTGATTGAGTGTTGACCATGAACCAAGAGATCATAGTATGATTCCCAGTTAGAGCATATGCCTAGGTTTTGGGCTCTATCTCCAGTAGGGGCCGTTCAGGAGGCAGCCGATCAATGTTTCTATCTCTCTATCCCTCTCTCTAAAAAAAAATCAACAAAAATGTATCTTAAAAACACATTTCTTATGCCTCCCAAAAAATGCTAGAAATACCTCTATGTGCACATATAGCACTGCTTTCCTTACTTCCACTCAAGTGACATACTGCGACTATGTTTATGCTTGCAATGGAGTCTAAGCCTCATATGGTCAAGGTCTATCTCTGTACTTTTTAATGCATGGCCCATATTAAAGGTTCAGTAATTCTTAAATGAATTAACAAATAATTAAATATTTGGAATTGTTTTCAGAGTTTGCACATTTCACCTTCAGCAACTAAGAAAGTATTGCCTCTGCAGATACATATTAGAAAAAAATGCTCTAAAACATCTAATACCCAGAACCATCATAATTAAAAAACATTAGTGTAATGTATTATTTCATTTATTAATTTTTTTAACTTTTCAAAAATGAGTAATTTAAAAAATAAAATGTTTCTGTCTCAGTTGTGAATATTAAGGTACATTTACAAATGGTGTGGACTTTGTGACATTTTTCCTGGCGAGTATACAGTAACTTCATCCACTTTAAGAACCACAGCAATCACTGAGACATAAAAGATTCTTAGGAGGAGATATCTTGCTGTCAGTGATGTTTAGCTCTTGTCCTAATCCTTGCTAAACCAGTTATTCTAATTAACATTTCAAACAAACATCCCAAAGGATAGGCTTAAAGTAAAATCTACTTTTCTTCAAAGAAAAAAATCTTCTATTATCCCCCAAGAATAAACCTTTTATTTTCCTGGACATCCCTTTAAAATACTGCACTGACTTGTTTTTAAAGAGTTGGAGACCTGAATCCGCAGGCTCATGTATTGCATATGCAGTGAGATGTGTTTTAGAACAGCTGCTTTCTAAGATGATTAACAGGCCCAATATAATTTCACCAACAAAATGGTTAAAAAATAATAACTTTGCTGAATGTTAAAATGTAATTGGCTTTTGTAATTTCACAAAATCTATTTGATACTGTTCTTTCTAATTATATATTTTAGTAATTAATTTTTTAAAATTTTTACCATAATATAAATGCTAAAATAAAAACTGTGAAAACAGGTAATGTGGAGGTTATCCAATCAGACTGTTGAGACATCTCTTCTTTTTTTTTTTTTTACTTACATATCAACAAATTGATATATTAGAAAAATACATTTGATGAATGTCTCACTCCCATAAACAATGCAAGCTTTCTTCTCTAAAATAAGAATAGGCTCTGGAAGAGATATTAAGAAAACTGTAAAAAACTTTTAAATATTTTGGACAAAAACACCATGTATTATCACATAGATAATATTAAAATTACTAGATAATATTAAAATGACTGGCCTGTGCCCTCTTGCAATCTGGGACCCCTCAGGAGATGTGGGGCTGCTGGTTCCCCTGGCAGATGGGGATCGGGCTGGAACTGGCAGTCTGACATACCCTAAAGGATGTAGTAGTGTGCGAAGCAGCCAGGGAGGAGCTGGAGCCCGGGCTGGGCGCTGCAGCGCTCCTGCTCATCCCGGCCCCGCTGTGCCTGCCACCACTGCTGCCGCTGCCTCTGCCTCTCGGTAGTGCTGCTGCAGAGACTGGAGAGGCTCGTGCTGATGCACCTGTGCTCGTCAGCAGTGAGCCCGGCATCTGTCCCAGCATCTGGTGCACGTTGGTCAGCTGAGCAGTGCTCCTGCTGTGGGAGTGCATTGACCACCAGGGGGCTGTTCCTGCATTGAATGTCTGCCCCCTGGTGGTCAGTGTGCATCATAGTAATCAGTTGACTGCTCATTTGGTTGTTCAATTGTTAGGTCACTTAGGCTTTTATATATATACTAGAGGCCCGGTGCACGAAATTCGTACATGGGGGGTGGGGGTGGGGGGTGTCCCTCAGGCCAGCCTGCACCCTCTCCAATATGGGACCCCTTGAGGGATGTCCAACCACTCGTTTAGGCCCGATCCCACTGAAATCCGGCCTAAATGGGCGGTTGGACAACCCTCTCACAATCCAGGACTGCTGGCTCCAAACCGCTCACCTGCCTCTGCCTGATCACCCCCTAACCACTCCACTGCCAGCCTGATCGATGCCTAACTGCTCCCCGGCTGGCCCGATTGCCCCTAACTGCCCTCCCCTGCTAGCCTGGTCACCCCTAACTGCCCTCCCCTGCCAGTCTGGTCACCTCCAAATTCCCTTCCCTGCTGGCTCGGTCACCCTTAACTGCCCTCCCCTGCTGGCCTGGTCACCCCTAACTGCCCTCCCTTGCAGGCCTGGGTCCCCGCCCCAACTGTCCTCCCCTGCAGGCCTGGTCCTCTCCCCAACTCCCCTCCTTGGAGGCCTGGTCCCCCCAACTGCCCTCCCCTGCTGGCCTGGTCTCCCACAACTGCCCTCCTCTGCTGGCCTGGTAACCCCTAACTGCCCTCCCCTGCTGGCCTGATCTCCCACAACTGCCCTCCCCTGCAGGGCTGGTCTCCCCCAACTGCCCTCCCTGCTGGCCTGATCACCCACAACTACCCTCCCCTGCTGGCCATCTTGTGGTGGCCATATTTGACTACATGGGGGCGGCCATCTTGTGCAAGGGCATGAGGGTCAATTTGCATATCACCTCTTTATTATGTAGGATAGATGGTATATGGAGAACATTTCTATCATTAGATGTATATGAAATAATCACATAAAAATGTTAATGCATCTAGTTACCATGGAAGAGAAAGGGTGGGTTGTATGGTTTACCCTACAAGGATAAAACTCAACAGAAATATCTGTGTAAGAGGAGCTCAAAAGTTATAATCTCATGAGAATGGAGTGTTAGAAATTTCCTTTTGAAGTAGCTTTTTTGCCTTTTATACTTACTTGTGTTGGTCTTGAGGGCCTAACTTTCATCTATCCTACCAACTCAGCATCCCTATGCATGCCAGTTTAAATTAAAAGAGAATTTTTTCAGGGGTGATAAGGATGTATTTATGGTCAAGGCCACTGGTTGCAATTATTCAGAATACTTAAGACTATAAGACTATAATAATTACAGAGTGCCTTTCTATGCTTTAGCATAGTCAAGGTTCTTTTGATGAAAAATTACAGAGATTTTTCTATTAATATATTTTGCAAAAAAGAGAGTTCATTAACTATTGATCATCAGATTCCTAATAGCTCCTAATAGTAGGAAATGAACATGAGAGAGAACAAAGAGATTACCAGTTATGTGTACAAATAAGCATTAGACACAGGAAAAATAAATTTGCCTGAAAGTAATCTATAAATCAAGACTTAATAGGTAAAACCTGAGATATTTAGTCACCTAAATGTGTAAAACAGATGTTATAGTATCACATCTTCTCTGCAGATAGAGTGCATCTATTACTACAAACATAATGTGGTTATGTTAGCTTAGTATTCAAACAGCACAGTGCCAATCAAAGGCTACCAGGCCAGGGATAAGTAATAACCAATTCCTTTATTATTTATACCACAACTGTGAAGATGGATTCTTTGACTGATATTGATAGGGTGGTATTTAGTATCTAAATCTGTGGTTCTAAAGTTTAGCATGTATTAGAATATTCTGGCATGCTTATTAAAATGCAAGTTCCTAAAAACTTAACCAGAGTTTCTGGTTCAGTTCTGATTCAATTATTAATTCATTCTGATCCATCTGGATGAATGGAATATGAGAAGTTTATTTTTCAGCAAGTCTACATGTTCTGATTTGAGAACCCTTGATCTAAACCATTTATCAGTCCCTGTATTTTCATTTATCACCAACCAATCTTCAAATTCCATGCTGCTTGTTCACAGAGAAAAAAAAACAAAACAAAACTATATTTAAATGTATCTTTATTATTGAAAGTATTATAGATGTCCCCTTTTCTCTTCATTGATCCCTATGACCCAGTTCCTGCCCCACCCCAGGTCTTCAATACAATATTATCAGTGTCCATGGGTTATGTATATATGCATAAAAGTTCTCTGGTTGATATCTTCTCACCTCATACCCCAACCTTCCCTCTGAGATTTGTCAGTCTGTTCCAATATTTTATGTCTCTGGATCTATTTTATTCATCAGATTCTATAAATGAGTGAGATCATGTGATACATATCTTTTTCTGACTGGCTTATTTCACTTAGCATAATACTCTCCAGGTCCCTCATGCTGTCTCAAAGGGTAAGAGATCCTGCTCTTGTACAGCTGTATAGTATTCCATGGTGTAAATGTACTACAGCTTTTATATCCACTCATTTATTGATGGGCACTTGGGCAGTTTCCAAATCTTAGCTATTGTAAATTGCACTGCTATGAACATAGAGGTGCATATATCCTTTCTGATTGGTGTTTCAGGATCTTTAGGATATATTCCTAAAAGTGAGATCACTGAGTCAAATAGCAGTTTCCTTTTTAATTTTTTTAGGAAACTCCATACTGTTTTCCATAGTGGCTGCACCAGTCTGCCTTCCCACCAACAGTGTACTAGGGTTCACTTTACTCCACATCCTTGCCAGCACTTGTAATTTGTTGATTTGTTGATGGTAGCCATTCTGACATGTATGAGGAGATAACTCATTGTCATTATGTTTTATGAAACATTCCTCCTCTTCATCATTTAAAGATAACAAAATGGTTCCTATAGAATATATATAGTTATATATATATCAAACAATGAAGTGACTACAAATAATTTCTGTGTATATTAACAAAACACATTAATTTTTTAAACAAATGACTCTTTAAAATATTTACAAACAATTTGGGGGAAAATTATTTTAGATAGTTTGATATAATTGTAATTCTCCTGCAATACATAATTTTACATATTATAAAAATATTTCAGTTAAATTAGGAGATGATTTCCCCCCATCTTCCTGTCCTTCCCAAATCAAAGGTAGTATTGGATTCCTATCATAACCCCAAATTCCTGATGCCTCCAGATTTACATTTATAGACTGACCCAATAAAATATGGATTTTCAGCTATATTTTGTTTGATAAAGTAGTCATGTAGATTTTGCTTTAATAAGATCCTCCCAGAAATGTCCAAAATTAAGTTTGCCTGCAGAGCATTTAAAAACAAAACAAAACAAATGTTCTAAGGAGTGTCGCATAAAAGCTAATACATATTACGTGACTTAATTTGCCATTTTGGAAAATAATTTAATGTTTTTGCTACTTTAAAATATATCTGCTTTAAACTTTCTGGAATGTAAAAGCAATAATAAAAATAAAAATTGTTGCTTGCCTGGATTAAGTATGGAGGGACCTAGAGAGTATTATGCTAAGTGAAATAAGCCAGTCAGAGAAAGAAAAGTATCACATGATCTCACTCATAAGTGGAATCTAATGAACAACATAAACTGTTGAACAAAACAGATCCAGAGGAGAACCAAGATGGTGGAACAGGTAAACACCTATACTTGCTGCCTCTCACAACCACATCAAAATTACAACTAAAAGACAGAACAACTACCACCCAGAACCGCGGGAAAGCTGTTTGAGTGGAAGTTCCACAACTAGAGAGATGAAGAAAGTGCATTGAGACTGGTAAGAGGTGCAGAGGCAGGGAAAGTGCTGGCACCTGGATGTGCTGTTCTTTTAATTGGAAGGGAGAGACAAGCTCCCACTTGCTCTGAACTCCAGTTGCAGACACATATGGGGAGAAACTGGACTGTCTGGCATCTGGACAAGAATGCAAGGGCGGCTTTCTCTCATAGGTGCTTGCAGCGATCATTGTTCCTGCACAGGGGCACAGGACTCGGAAACCTGGGGACCTCTCCAATGCAGGGCTATTGCTATTTGATCCACCCTGGTGATTCCCAGAGACCCCACCCCACCCAATTTACAATCCCACCCAAGCTGTGTGCATTGGCTTTTGCATATGAATGGCCTGTCCTTTCTCCACCTAAAACCTGTGAAACTACAGCTGGGTCAGAGAGCCCCAGTGCTTCCAAAAGAAGGTCCAAGGCAGCATCAGCAGCCCACCTTGCTTCACAGCTGGGCCCTATCTGGGCACTTCCAAACCTCATATAAAGAGGAGGAATCTGCATATGTGTCTGTAGCTCCTTCTGGGTGGCCCCAGACAGTGCCTGACCTTGCACCTCCTTGGAGATCCAAGAGCCAGTGAACCCAGTGGTCAAGGTGAGACCATACCAGACTACAACTCTTCACATCCATAAGAGACACACTCAAGGGTCACACTCAGTGAGCACCAAAGCCCCACTGAAGCAAGTCTTGCCCCATAATGTGTCTCCTGCTCAACAGATATTCCAGTGTAGACACAGTTGGTCATCACAGTCAATTGGCCTGGAGGTCAATTCCTCCCAGTGATACCAACAGCAATCAAGGGTTAATTACAACAAGACTGTGCACACAACCCACAAAGGGGTGCACCAAGAGTGTCCACCTCAGGTGACTGGGGAGGCTGAGCCACTGGGCCCTATAGGACACCAACCAACCACACAAGGCCACTCTATCAACTCAGGGAGACTTAGCAGCTACCCAATACATAGAAACAAACACATGGAAACAGCCAAAATGAGGAGACAAAGAAACAAGTCACAAATGAAAGAAATGAATGAAAGCAAAATACTGGATATAGAGTTCAAAACCATGGTTATAAGGTTACTCAAGAATCTTCTAGAAACCTCTGAGAAATTTAGTGAGACCTTCAAGGATATGGTAAAGGACCAATCAAAAATTAAGCATACACTGACTGAAATAAAGAATAATGTACAGAGATTCATCAACAGAATCAAGTCAAAGATTTGAAATACAAAGAAGCAAAAAACACCCAACCGGAAAAGCAAAAAGAAAAAAGAATCCAAAAATATGAAGATAGTGTAAGGAGCCTCTGAGTCAACTTCAAGTGTACCAATATCCGAATTATGGGGGTGCCAGAAGAAGAGAGAGAGCAAGATATTGAAAACCTACTTGAAGAAATAATGACAAAAAACTTCCCCTACCAGGTGAAAGAAATAGACTTACAAGTCCAGGAAGCGCAGAGAACACCAAACAAAAGGAATCCAAAGAGGTCCACACCAAGACACATCATAATTAAAATGCCAAGGGCAAAAGACAAAGAGAGAATCTTAAAAGCAGCAAGAGAAAAACAGTTAGTTACCTACAAGGGAGAACCCATACGATTGTCAGCTGATTTCTCCACAGAAACTATGCAGGCCAGAAGGGAGTGGCAAGAAATATACAAAGTGATGAATAGCAAGAACCTACAACCAAGATTACTCTACCCAGCAAAGCTATCATTTAGAATTGAAGGTCAGATAAAGAACTTCACAGACAAAAAAAAGCTAAAGGAGTTCATCACCACCAAACCAATGTTATGTGAAATGCTGAAGGGTATTCTCTAAGAAGAGGAAGAAGAAGAAAAAGGTAAATATAAAAAAAATTATGAACAACAAAGTGACAACAAATACATATCTATCAACAAGTAAACCTAAGAATCAAATGAATGAAAAACCTGATAAACAGAACAAACTGGTGAATGTAATAGAATCAGGGACATGGAAAGGGAGCAGACTGACAATTCTCGGGAGAAAGGGGTTGTGGGGTTTAGGGAAGAGATTGGACAAAGAGCTTACACCTGTGGATGAGGTCAGTGGGCATGGGGGGCGTGGGGCAAAGGCCTGGAGTTGGGTGGGAACCAGGTGAAGGGGAGCTATGGGGGAAAAAGGAGGAACATCTGTAATAATCTGAACAATCAAGATTAAAAAATATAAATAAATATACAATTTAAAAAAATATATCCAGAGACATAGAAGCATGGAACAGACTGTGGAATCTCAGAGGGAAGGTGGGTGTTGGTGAGTGAGTAGGAAGAAATCAAATGAAGAACATGTATGCATATGTGCATAACACATGGACAGACAATATGGTGGTGAAGGAGCTGGCTATAAGGGGTCAATGGGAGAAAAAAGGGGATATATGTAATACTTTCAGCAATAAAGATTTTAAAAAAATACAGACAAGAAGACATGCATACTTTTTTTTAAGACAAACAAACAACAAAACACCCAGTTTCTGAAAGTTTTTTTTTTTTTTTCACCTACATTGGACAGATACCAATATCCACCTAGACTGAATAATATGAATTTGGTACTGTCTTGATCATAATGCAGTTTGTGTGTTTTAAAATTTAAAAAAATACACAAAAAAAGTTATTTATAGGAGCTAAAAACAAGAAAAAATGTAAGGCAAGTGTGTAGTAAGCTAATAGAGTTCTGTTTTCTCTTAAAAATTCTATATTTAATCTATGCTAAAATTCCCCAAGAGATATCACTGAGGGATGAAGTAAACCAAGGACTATTTAGTTTTACTATCAAGATAAAAAAACATAGAATGTGCATAATTCAATCTTACGATTAGTGTTCTCTACAGGAAAACTTTCACGGTATTTTTTCCTACCTGTAGATTTTTAGAAATAAACATAAACCCAATTCAAAGCAAAAGGAGAGAAGAAATTCCTTTATTTAATCTAATATTTTCAAAAGGTTCATCATAAAATTTAAAGGTACATTATATTAATCTGTATCTTACCACTTAGGACAGTGGTCTGCAAACTTATTAGTCAACAGAGCCAAATATCAACAGTAAAACGATTGAAATTTCTTTTGAGAGCCAGAATTTTTAAACTTCTTCTAATGCCACTTCTTCAAAATAGACTCGCCCAGGCCGTGGTATTTTGTGGAAGAGCCACACTCAAGGGGCCAAAGAGCCGCATGTGGCTCGCGAGCCGCAGTTTGCCGACCATGGACTTAGGATTAAATAATACTATATCATTCAAAGATATACACAATTACTTATTTTGCTTTTTTGATTTATTGGGCTGGTATGGAGAAAACATAAAGCATTTGCCATTCTTGGCAACTTAGTCATGTGTGCTTATTCCATGAGAATAGTTTCTATTTGCAAAGGAGACTTTCTTGCATTTTACTAAGGGACAATAAGGCGATTTTTAAAATTCTAATGCCTTAATTAAACAAATTGTAGATAATTGTGTTTGACAATGTGGTGAAACATGAACATGTGAACCTAATAAAATTTAATGCACATCCTTGTTTAATGAAATATACATTTAAACTGCCAAAAGGACTTTGCAAAAACTAAATTTAAAATATAGTCACTTATTATTTTAAACACACACACACATACACACACACCCTCTTTCCTGAAATTTCTTAACTTTTTGAGTGAAACATTTTTTTAATTAACTTTCCAAATAATTTCTAGTTAGTCTTAGGCTGGTCTGCTGCCATCCTTAATCAGTTGTTCCCCCCAAAATTCACATTAGCTTAGGCTTAGAAATAGTTCCACTATCGTCACAGAATAGTACTTCTGGGGTTGCTTCCAATCCCACCATGTAGACCAGCTTTACCTTTAACAGGATTGTGGGGGTCCTCGCCTACATTTTGACCATAATTATACATTAAAGCTGCCAAGACTTTTAGAATCAATGCCAGTGAACGTGCATTCACTCTTGTTGCAAGATTTTTAGTAGCAATAATTATACTAGACAAAATAGACTTTAAAACAAAGGTTATAAAAAAGACACAAAGAAGGACCCAGCAATTCCACTTTTGGATATTTATCTAAAGAAATCAAAAACACCAAATTAAAAAAAACATATAATCCATATGTTTATTTCACCATTATTTACAATAACCAAAATATGGAAGCGACCTAAGAGTCTATGACAAGTGAATGGATAAAGAAGCTGCACATGTATACAATGGAATATGATTCAGCCATAAAAAAAAAAAAAATGAAATCTTGCCATCTGCAACTACATGGATGGCCTAGAGCAGTGGTGGCCAACCTGTGGTCCGCGGACCACTGGTGGTCTGTGAGGTCCAAAAGGTTGGCGACCGCTGTCCTAGAGGGTGTTGTGCTGAGTTAAATTGGTTAGACAAAGAAAGACAAATGCCAGATGATTTCACTTATATGCAGAATTTAAAAAACAAAATAAATGAACAAGCAGAACAGAAACAGATACAGAGAACATGTTGACAGTTGTCACATGGGAGGTAGATTGGGGGATGAGTGAAATAAATGAAGGATTAAGAAAAACAAATTGGTAGTTACAGAATAATCATGGATATGAAAAGTACAGCATAGAAAATACAGCCAATAATCCTATATAATAAAAGACTAATATGCAAATTGTCCCCTTGACCAGGAGTTCAACTGGGAGTTTGACCAGGGGGCAAGGCTGGCCTGCCAACAGCCCACAGCTCCTCCCCCTAGCTGGCCCAGCCCAATCAGCCCAGATCAGGGTGGGCCAGCCGGACCCCACCCATGCACAAATTCATGCACCGGGCCTCTAGTATTGTAATAATTATATATGGTGTCAGATGAATACTAGATTTATTGGGGTGACCCATTCATCCTATCTAATACAAGAATAATATGCAAATTAACCATCACTCTGTGACAAAAATGGCGGTGCCCATAGACACAATATGGTGGCGCCTCCCAGTCCTCTCAGGCCCGCAGGAGTCCCCCAGTCCCAGGGAAGGCTGCCGCTGAGAGCAGGCAGCAAGCAGCCCAGCCTGTTGGCCTGGGAGGCGGCTTTTCCCCCTGGCCAGATCCTCACCTAGCCCTGAACCTGGCCGTGGGTCTGGGAAGCGCCCGTGCACGGCCGCCATGATCAGCTGCCTATAGAGGCCCTGGCCCTGGGTCTGGGAGGCGCTTGCACATGGCCGCCGCGATCAGCTGCCTGCCCCGACCCGGGCCGTGGGTCTGGGAGGTGCCAGTACTGGGCCGGCGCGATCAGCTGCCCGCAGAGGTCTGGGCTGTGGGCCTGGGAGGCGCCAGTACTGGGCTGGTGTGATCAGCTGCCCACAGAGGCCAGGGCTGTGGGTCTGGGAGGCGTCCGCACACAGCCTGCGTGATCAGCTGCCAGTGGAGGCCTGGGCTGTGGGTCTGGGAGGCGCCCGCACTGGGCTGGTGTGATCAGCTGCCCATAGCGGCCCGGGCCTTGGGCCTGTGAGGTGCCCGTGCAGGGCCAGTGCCATCTGCTGCCTGTCCCAGCCTGGGCTGTGGGCCTGCAAGACCCAGGAGCTGCCTACACACCTCCCCCCACTCTGAGATCAGCTCCCATTTGCAGCTAGGGGGTGTAGGCCTGGGAGGCAGCCGTGCCCCCCAAAGCTATTCCCTCCAAGAGGCAGCCTGGGGTGTCAGGCTGCACCCCCATGGAGTGATCCCCCCCACACACTATAGCCTTGGAACTTCCCTTGCCACCAGCCGAGTGATTCAAGATGGGCGGTGATATATGGGCAATGCTGCCCAGCAAACCTCTCCCATTGGGTAGAAACTTGTGACCAGGTTAGGGAGGTAAATGGGTTTTGTTTAAAATCTTTAGAAACCACATGGAAATGTCTGAGGTAGGGTTTCACATCAGAAGTAACTTACAACTAATTTCTGAAGGCAAACAATGACATTGCAGTTACGTTACTGGAGAGTACCCCGAGGTCCGGAGGTTGGCTCTGCAACAGCGGTGGTGGGTGCTCCCTCCCTGGTTCCTCAGCACCTTGGGCAGGACTTGAGCCCACCCAGGAAGGCCTTTTCCCCTACAGTTGTCACCAAGGCAGGGAGGTTTTGTAGACATGAATAAGAAGTGCCCATGCACAAGTCCTGAAGATGCTGGGGACGGCAGAAATGACAATCAAACCAGGAAAAGAGCAAAACCAGAAACACCACCGATCCCAACATAGATCATCTTTTTCTTCAGATGACGGTGTGTTTCCCTCTTCTTTGTCTTCTGGAAGGAAGACAGATTCAAGTTCTGACGATTCTACCAACTGAAAAGTTAAGAGAAAGAGAGGACAGAAAAGGAATAAAAGGGAAAAAGAAAAAGAAAGGACAAAAGTTGAAACATCAAGAAAAAGAACGAGAAGGAAAAAAGGAAGAAACAACCACATCATATCACCTTTCTAAGGTCTCATGAAATTCCTGTTTAAGTTTATTTTATGACACTTTTAGTTTGGGTTTACATTTTTACTGGTTTGTGAAGACCACGGCAGGTACACTGTCCAATATGTTAAAGAAAAAAACCCTATCTACTAAAGAGGTAATATGGAGGGGAGAGCATTTGGAGGTGACCGGGCTGTCAGGGGAAGGCATTTGGGGACGAGTGGGCTGGCAGGGAAATAGTTAGTCATTGATCAGGCTGTCTGGAGAGTGGTTAGGGGGTGATCAGGCTGGCAGGCAGAAGCGGTTAGGGGCAATCAGGAAGGCAGGCAGGCGAGCAGTTTGGAGCCAGCAATCCTGGATTGTGAGAGGGATGTTCAACTGCCTGTTTAGGCCCGATCCTTCGGGCCTAAACGGGCAGTTGGACATCCCTTGCGGGGTCCCAGATTGGAGAGGGTGCAGTCTGGGCTGAGGACACCCCACCCCCATGCACGAATTTTGTGCACCGGGCCTCTAGTAGGTTATATAAATGTCTAATTATAGGGCTGTATACCTGAAAGTAATATAATATTGTATATCAACTGTAATTGAAAAATCAAAAAAATTTAAATAGAATAAAAATTTACAAAAAATACTGTCACTGCTTTTATCCTGATTCTATGATATTAATATAATGAAAATGTCTAGAGAAGAATGTTATTGACATGTTATTTCTAGACTCAATATGAGCAGTTCTCATTTCCAACAATTCTAGCCCTTTGTATCAATTCTCTTCATCTCAAGGTTTTGATTTTTGCATGTGTGTGCATTTGTGTTATTGTTGTTTTATCTTTATGTGACACACTATTAGGCCCTTCACTATGCTCAGATTTATCTAAAAATTTAGAATCAAGTTAAGATCTCTGATACAAACAGGTATAATTATATTTTAAGTAATCATCTATTCCAGACATTTATAATGCATCTGTCCAACCTAAGTACAACCATTTTCAAGCTAAAATATTATTCAAATAGGGTTTGAACTAATCACAATATATCCAGACACACAAGATAATTGCAATATAAATGTTTAGTAGCCAATCTGGTGCCTTTGTTTATAATTGATATTATAAAATTTACATTAGATGCTTCTACACTACAGACATTGCATAGAAAAATTTGATAAACATTTAATTATTTATACATGCACATTAATATCTGTGCTATATGAAAGCATTTAAAAAGAAATAATGGGTGGGTAAGAAGCAGGAAACTAATTTCATATTAAAAGATATTTACTGTCTCTTAATGGCCAAGCTATTATCAGCACCCATGATTGAAAGACAGCATCTAGACTAAATTATCTTTTATTTAAAATAATCTGTTATGCATATTTTATTATGTTTATAGCAAATAATCTGTTGCTCTCTTTCAATGAGTAAAACTCAAACTCACAGAAATTCAGAGACAGAGAAGACGTTTTACTTTTTTTTTCAGTGGCTTTTTTATATGGTTAAACTAAAATAATGTAGTGACAAAGTGTTCATCTTTATAACTGCCATTTCCAGAGTCCATCCACTATTCAATGCTGCTTCTTTTATACTGTAATTACTATCTCCTATTTCCAGCAAAAATTAAGAATATGTATACTTATATTTGTGTACTAAGATTATTTATTGTTCTTAAATTCATAGAACTGAATGCTAAGTAATACTTTCATACTGCCTTTTTATTAGATGAATTTAGCACAAATAAAAAAAACATATATTTTTATTGTTGAATGGCAAATTTCAAAATAGATTTATATAAGAAAAATTTGCATTCTTGTTTAGATTTTTTAATGTGGTAAAATATTTAATCTATCTTATTATTTTAGAACTAGAGGCCCGGTGCATGAAAATTCATGCACTTGGAGGGGGGTCCCTCAGCCTGGCCTGCCCCCCTCACAGTCCAGGAGCCCTCAGGGGCGGAAGGCAACCCTGCAATCAGGGGAAGGCAATGCCCCATCACACCTCTGCTGCTGCCACTGCTGGCAGCGCAAGCCTCAGCCGGCCCAGGTTACCTGAGCCTTGGGCTCAGGTGTGTAGACTGGTATTCGAAACAGACTTATAGGTTAAAGAAGTGACTTTCCACAATTTTCAGGAAAACACACTCCTTGTGGAAGAAACAGGTCATATAAAGGCCCTAAAGTCAGGCATTTGAGAAGCAGCAAGAAAGTTCCTGTGAAGAAAGTGGAGTGAATGAGCAGAAAGATTAATATTTTGAGCAAAGCAGTGGTATCTTGGTTATTGGATTGAGGCTGAACTGTAGGGAGCAGAGTGGAAGCCAAGGAACCATTTAGGAGGCTGTAGCAGCAATCTAGGTGAGGGAGGGTGGTGGCTTGAGGAGCTGTAAGCCGTGGAGGTGTTGAGAAGGAATATAGTCTAGCTATATTTTGAAGCAATGTTTGAAGTAAGATATTTTTTCTCCAAATTAATTCTACAAATAGACATGCAAAAGTCACTGAAGATGTAGGTAAAAATAAATGAATTTGATAATGTTTAATGATATAAAACAACTAAAAATAGCCTACCAAGAGATGTCAATTAAAAAAAAAAAAAAGCCTTAGCTAGGTTTCTCAGTGTTTAGAGCATTGGCCAGTGGACTGAAAGGTCCTGGGTTCGATTACAGTCAAAGATACGTACCTTGGTTGCAAGCTTGATCCCTGGCCCTGATCAGAGTATGATCGGGAGGCAACCAATCGAGTGTCTCTCACTTTGATGTTTCTCTCTCCCCCTCCCTTCCACTTTCTCTAAAAATCAATGGAAAAAAATATCCTGGGGTGAGAATTAAAAAAATATAAAAATAAAAGAAAGAGGTTAGATCAATAAAATAAAATTCAACAGTCATTAAAAAATAAGTATAGGCTCTAGGTGCTAACATGAAAAGATGCACAAGACATATTCATAAATGAAAAGTGCAAATGGTAGAAAAGGTGTACATTATGTGTTTAAAAATTGAAAAAAACTTTATAAAATATAGAAGATTATATATGGTTATAAATGTCTTAAACTAGTTAACATGATAGATTAAAATTAAATTTAGGAAATGGAAAAAGGATTTTGCTTTTTTACTTCTATATCTTTTGCTACAGTATGACTTCAAATTACTATGTGTTAGTTTTCTGACATTATGTATTATTAGATGTACTATTTTTTAAAATATATTTTTATTGATTTCAGAAGGGAAGGGAGAGAGAGAGATAGAAACATCAATGATGAGAGAGTATCATGGATCAGCTGCCTCCTGTACACCCCACACTGGGGATTAAGCCTGCAACCCAGGCATGCGCCCTGACCAGGAATCGAACCATAACCTCTTGGTTCATAGGTAGTCACTCAAACACTGAGCCACATTGGCCAGGCGAAATGTACTATTTTTGAAGGAACATATTATACTTAAATTGTCTCCCAGTATGAGAGTCTTTGACCTCGCTTCACAAACAAAACTCATAAAGGTAAACAGTATATCAACAATCACCCTAATAATGAGTACTAATTTTAGTGAACAAAAACTTTAAAGAGTATCACATAAAGTAAAGGTGCTGCATTGTGACTCCTGGAGAATGCACTATGAAAACAATAATTAGTTGATCTCTGCCCCTTACCAACCAAAGGACTTATATGCATGCATATAAGCCTAATCAATGGACACAGACTACAGGGGGTTAAGGGCATGAATGAGGGGGTGGGGGATAATGGGGTAATAAGGACACATATGTATTACCTTAATCAATAAAGAAATTTAAAAAATAAAAAAATAATTAGGAGCAAAAGTAAAGGCAATGAGTATTTGCTTCTGCTGGTCCATGATGTAAAGAACCAGGCATGCTACTGCATGTAGTAAACATAGCATGACTTTTGCTTTCACAGTTATTCAGTGGTTGCCCAGTAGATCTATCTGGAGTAAATTTATTTTTTAAAAATTAAGTATTTAACAGAAATGTCCTTCCATGTGGAGCTTCTAGGTTGACTCTCATAGATCAGTTCCAGACTTACAGCTCTTATTTCAGGCTTGCAGTCTCCACTTGCCTTCCCTTCTGAGTTCCAAGTTACTATTCTCTTCCCCCACATAGGTTGTCCTGGAAGCTCTGGAGGAAATCATTTCTCCCTAGGTTACAAGTTCTCATTTCTAGGTGATTTAATAGCAACACATAATTTGTTTTCCCCAGTTTTGGTGTTTATTTTTAAATATCTATTATTAATCTGGCACTATTGTGACTTTTCTGTGTATTCTAGATTGTATGGTTTGTTTAGTTGGGAACAATCTGTTTTTGGTTACTCTTTCAACAATAAACATTTTTAAAATGCTATGAAGAAAATAAAAAGATAGTCACTGATATTTTAATGTGATCAGTTTAACCTGGTGTTTTAGTTTGCTGGTTGGGTGGCTTAACAACAGAAATTTATTTTCTCATATCTAGAGGTTGAAGTTGGAAATCAGATGTTGACTAGATCAGTTTCTTTCTTTCTTTTTTAATACATTTTTATTGATTTGAGAGAGAGAGAGAGAGAGAGAGAGAGAGAGAGAGAGAGAAACATCTATCAGCTGCTTCCTGCACGCCCCCTACTGGGGAACAAGCCTGCAACTGGAGCATGTGTCCTGACCGGGAATTGAATTTGTAACCTCTGGGGAGCATGGGATGATGCTCAACTAAATGAACCACACTGGCCATGGAATACATCAGCTTCTTTTAAAGGTCATGAGTGTTGTTTCTGTTTCAAACCACTCTCCTTGGCTTGTAGAGGCTGTATTCTCCCTGTATGTCTCTGTGTCCAAATTTCCTTTCCTTAAAGAACACCAGTCATGTATGATTATGGCTTAACCAATGGCTTTGTTTTAACTAATTTACTTCTTTAAAGGCCCTATGTCCAAGTAAAGTCACATTCTGAAGTACTGAGGATTGGGATTTCAACATACAAATTTGAGGTGAACACAGTTCAGCCCATAAACCCTGGGTTCTACCTTCAGCATCAAATTTGCTACCATTAGATACAAATGACACATTAATGGGGAATTTTAAAGTGATCATAGTAACTTTAAGTCTGATATGAAGGAAATCTGATAATCAGAGTTGTGATACCCAAATACACTCTGGCAATAAAGCCATGATGCTAAAGCATTAGTCAATCAATTCAACTGTTAATATGGCTGTAATCATGATTTCCTAACCTCAATAAAAGTATCATCTCTGAGTACATGCAGTATTTTAAGGAAGTCTTATTCTGTATAGATCAGGTGGATAAATAAGATATACTAGTATAATACCCATGGAAAACGCTCAATCATAAGAACAACAAGTATTTCTTCTACTTTCATCAATTTGTAATTATTTATTTTTTTATTCCTTCAGTTCAGACTTACTTTGTACCTTGCCCCCTTTCCAAAAATGCAGCCATTATTCCTTCTTAGTCTACATGCATTTCCTATCAAGTATTTGATAATCTATCAAAATACCATTCTAAGGAAATTATATATTCTCCTATAGTCTCTGTTCTTGCTCCTATTATGAACATTGATAGATACTGTAGCGTTGAATTGTATTAGCTTCCTACTATTGCTGTAACAAATTTTTATAAACTTTTTAATTGAAAATAACAACGATAATTTTTTTCTTACATTTCTTGAAGTCAGCAGTCCAAAATGGGTCTCTCTGGGCATAAATCAAGGTGTCAGCAGAACTGTGTTTCTTCTGTAGTTTAAAGGGAAGAATTCATGTCCTTGCCTTTTGTAGCTTCCAGAAGTACTTCCAAAGCATCACTTCACTTCGACATTGACTCTCCTACCTCCCTCTTGCAAATACATTGGGCAAACCCAGATTATTCAGGAACATCTCCCCATCTCAAAGTCAGCTGATTTGCAGCCGTATTTCTATTTATCACCTCAGGTTTTCTTTGTCATGGAATGGAACATATTCACGGGTTCTGGGAATTAGGATGTGTACATGTTAGGGAGTAAAAGTATGGATCTTTCTACCTACTATAGACTGTGAACCAAGGACTGTCTGACTATAGATCCTGAATAGAGACACAGTAAACACTATAAGTAAAGAGTAAGCATGCTATTGGGTGGTATTATTATCACTATTATATTGGGATGTGGACTAATACAAGGTAGTGGAAACTTGACAATGTGCTCAGAATTTCATGAGATGGTCAGAATGGTGTCCTATTTCCAGTCTGGCTACATGGCTATGGGAAATATGAGAAAGAGAACTTGGACAGACTAATTAATACTGCTTGTAAGAAATCAAATTTGGTTTGAATTTTTGAACAAATGCTTCACTACAGACAAATATGTAGAACAGTAAATGCAAGCAGAATTTTCGAAGAGCAACTGCTAAATATAGGGCAGTTTTTGCATGAGGGAGCCTAGAAGGTCCCTTCACAGATGCCATAGCAATGCTGATGAAGGAAAGCACAGCAGTAGACTCAGCTTCACTATTCAGCATGATTTTCCCCACCACTCCATAAACAGCATAGGGTTCTTGACAGCGAATACTGGGTGCCTGGTGCTGCCAGCCAGGTCTGGGTCTTGGTGCCCACAGGATGACTATGGAGATCTTAAGGCACAACTTTCTATCTCTCAAGTCTGTGCTTATAGTTTGTAACCCCAAACTTCTGTTTTTATCCATATGTCATAATTCTGGGCTTTTGCTGGCTCTGCTACCATCCTGAATTATTCATGTAGTTTTGCCATGTAAGAATTTATTCTCCAGAGAATAACATCTATAGGCTGTCTCTAGCCATAAAATTCAATCAATGATATAATTTCAGGTATGTTTGCAAAAAATCTATAAGTGGTTTGTTTTATTCATTATTGTTTAAATATATGGACATCATATAAAAACCTCATTAACTTTATTTTAAAAATCACTGAATTCCCTCCTATGTTATTAAAAAAATCAGTACATTAATTTCATAGTACATAATGAAAAGTTTAAATATGCATAAAAATTGAAGTGTAAAACTAATATAAGTTGAAAAAACTGTTAAAAGTTATTAAAAACTAAATAAAACTTTTCCACCACATTTCTAAAACATCCTTTTTATCTTAACAGTTGGTGATTTGTTGCTTATTCAAACAATCTTCAAAATGTTTCTATTTTTTGCTAGAAAAGTGTGAGAAATTTTAGCTCAAAAAGGTACTTGTCATGAAGTTATATACAAATGAAAATACAAGCTAAGAATAGCAGTACCATCTGAACCATAATTACAGTGCTGTGCTGTAATCTGAATCCCAGTAACTTTAGAGAAATAATTATTTTTAAGCAGTGAAAACTAGTTTTAATACTTTAAACTTGCCTAAATTTTTTAAAAATATATTTTTAATGATTTCAGAGAGGAAGGGAGAGGGAGAGAGAGATAGAAACATCAATGATGAGAGAGTATCATTGATTGGCTGCTTCGTCCACCCCCCACACTCGGGATTGAGCCCACAACCCATGCATGTGCTTTGACCAGGAATTGAACTATGAACTCCTGGTTCATAGGTTGACCTTCAACCACTGAGCCATGCCAGCTGGGCTAAACTTGCCTAAAGTTTAAGAAATATTAAGGTGCCAACTCTTAAAAGTTTTTCTAAAGTTGTTTTCTTTTAGATTTATAAGCAAGATTTCATCCAAATTGAACAACAATTTATAGGAATATCTGATTTACAAATATAATCTTAATTTTAAAAGCATCTGAAATATTTAAATTTCTAAACTTACCAGTAGGTTGGATAGTGGGCAAAGCCTCTATTTTATAGATAGATTTATTTATTTATTTATTTATTTTGCTATATTAAGGCTTAAATCCTTTTTCCCAACCAAATATCTATCTGGTGAATAATTATTATTAACAATAACAAAATTAAGAATAGTTATCACCTAATGTATATATAATAAATATTTGTTTCAGACACTATTATATGCACTTAAAATATATTGCCTAATTCAAATCTCATAATAATTATGAGGTAATTATTTTGCTTTTGAAAATCAGGAAACAAGTTCAGGAAGATTAAACATTACTTAACCTTATTCAGTTTTGATCTTTGAAAGATATTATTGTAGAACTTTATATTAGCTTATGCAGTTTTAGGAAAGGAGATATGGCATGGAGAAGAAAGCATCAAAATTGTGGTCTTAGGTAGCAAAGTCTTTAGGGAAGAAAAGACTGAGCAAGAGATAATTTCATATTTAAATGAAGGTTTGGGAAAACATAGCTAGTGCTAATCTACTAGAATCTAGCTCTCCAAATGCAGCTCAATTGCTGTTCTCTCTGTGATCAGGCCCTTTGTATTCATATTGAAACATTGTCTTCTGAGTTTTCAATGAGTAACATAGATAGTTTCTGCACTTGACTTAGTTGGGTCTTTACATCTTCCTCTAAACTAAGTCCAGCTGATTTTGGACCTTGATTTCCAGGGAACCCAGTCAACCCAAAGAAGAGTGTTTGATAAAGCTAACTATAAAGGTCATTAGATATGGGTGACTCTCACCAAATTAAGATATTTTTACTTAATTTCTATCTCAAATTGTTGCATTTACTTTGGAAATCATTTCTTGTAATTTTCTTCTTATCATTTAACTATTTTAACCTTACAAATGTATTTAGCATGCTATGATTGGTTCATGTTAATCATATTTCAGCAGTGTCTTGGGTTTGCATTTTCAACTGAAAAAAGTGCTACCCAGGTAGTGTTTAGTAATTTAAAGCCTCAACCAGGGCAGAATCACACAGCATTTGCTCCTTTGTAAAAATGTTAAAATGAGTAACAATGCACCATTTAATATTCAATTTTAACTCAATATTTTATTCATTGTTACAATAAAATATTTATTATCTAATCACATGAAATATATTAAAAATTTGAATGTCTGCACTTAGTCTTACCAGGGATTCTCAACTTTGGCTGCACATTAGAATCATCTGCAGACCATTTAAAAATATTGATTGTAAAAAAATATATATTTTTTAATATATTTTTTTATACATACACACACACACACACACACACACACACACTGAGTGGCCAGATTATTATGATCTCTGAACGCATAATAATCTGGTCACTCAGTGTGTGTGTATATATATATATATTAGAGGCCCAGTGAGTGAATTTGTGCATGGGTGGGGTTCGACCAGCCTGGCCAGGGGGAGGGGACATGGGCAGTTGGCTGGCCTGCCTGCTGGTCGAACTCCTGGTTAAGGGGACAATTTGCATATTAGCCTTTTATTATATAGGATATACACTGGGTGGCCAGATTATTATGCGTTCATAGATCATAATAATCTGGCCACTCAGTGTGTGTGTGTGTGTGTGTGTGTGTGTGTGTGTGTATATGTATATATATATATATATATTTATACTAGAAGCCCGGTGCACGAAATTCGTGCACGGAGCGGGGTTGTCCCTCAGCCCAGCCTGTACCCTCTCCAATCTGGGATCCCTATCACAATCCAGGACTGCTGGCTCCTAACTGCTTGCCTGCCTGCCTTCCTGATTGCCCCTAACAGCTTCTGCCTGCCAGCCTGATCACCCCCTAACCACTCCTCTGCCGGCCTGGTCACCCCTAACTGCCCTCTCCTGCAGGGTTGATCACCTCCAACTGCCCTCCCTTGCAGGCTTGGTCCCTCTCAACTGCCCTCCCTTGCAGGCCGGGTGCCTCCCAACTGCCCTCCCCTGCTGGCCATCTTGTGGTGGCCATCTTGTGTCCACATGGGGGCAGGATCTTTGACCACATGGGGGCAGCTATATTGTGTGTTGCAGTGATGATCAATCTGCATATTACTCTTTTATTAGATAGGATAGAGGCCTGGTACAGGGGTGGGGGCCAGCTGGTTTGCCCTGAAGGGCGTCCAGGATCAGGTGGGGGTTCCCTTGGGGTGTGCAGCGGCCCAAGCTAGGGGCCTGTGGTGGTTTGCAGGCCGGCCACGACCCCTGGCAACCTAAGCGGAGGCCCTGGTATCTGGAATTTATTTTCTTTCTACAATTGAAACTTTGTAGCCTGGAGTGGAGCCAAGCCTGGGGTTCCCTCCAAGGCTGGCAACCATTTGTGTTGGGGTTATAATTGAAACTTTGTTGCCTTAAGCAAGTGGGCCCGGCCAGGGTGTGCGGAAAGCTTTGCTTCCCCTGTTGCCGGCGACAACCCTGGCCTGCTCTCTCAAGCTCCATTCTGCCGCCATTTGTTTGAATTTGTTTACCTTCTATAATTGAAACTTTGTAGCTTGAGTGGAAGCTTAGGCCTGGCAAGGGCAGGCGGAAAGCTTGGCTTCCTCTGTTACCTAGGAAACCTTGCTCTCTGTGGCTGTAGCCATCTTGGTTTGGGTTAATTTGCATACTCGCTCTGAATGGATGGTGGGCGTGGCTTGTGGGCGTGGCTTGTGGGTGTGTCGGAGGTATGGTCAATTTGCATATTTGTCTATTATTAGATAGGATATATACACACACATATATATATATATTTAGAGAGAGAGAGAGAGAGAGAGAGAGAGAGATTGTCCTGCCCTCAATCCAGAACAATAAATTCAGAATCTCTAGTGGTGGGGCCCAAGGATGAGTATCTTTGCAGTTGATTCTAAAAACTCTGAAATTTGAGAACTAGAAACTTCATAAATTCAATTAATGTGAAACGGGGATTAGAGTTTTCTTTTATATTAATTCAACCTATTGTTTTTTGTATATAAGTTGTAAAACAGATCTCTAGTGCTTTTTTAGTTTTTTTATCCTACATATTTGATGGGTATGCAAAATCTGTGGATAACACATAAAATAACTTCTACATCTCAGCAAAATAATAGTAATTTAACAGTATCTTCTTTCTATGTATTTATAATGTATAGCTGGTGTTTTATATTCCTTCATAGAAATGGGAAAACAGTTAATTGATATTCCAAAATACAAAGTTAAGTAATTTAAGTTATTACCCATTTTACATGGGCAAATTTGAGGTTTATTCAGTGCCAATATAAGCACAATACCATATATCTAACATTCTCAGTTAATATAATAGTGTAACAAAACACTTTCTTTAAAGAGATAGTATAATAGTGTAGCTTGGTTCATGATCTCAGGGTTAGACTGTTTAAATGTCACATTCAACTATTTACTAGTTGTGAAAATTTAGAAAAGTTATTTAGCCAACAAATGGATCTATGGATATTCAAAAGTAGCTTTGAGTATTAAAAAATTTATAAGTAAAATAATTACAATAGTACTTAGCCCATTAAAAGTGTCACAACATATTTTGTTCTTGATATTTCAAAATTAAGATTGATTAATAGTAAAAACAACAATAAAGTTTCTATAATCATCTTTATCCCCTAGAAACACAACATATGGGTCTGAGAACCAAAAATTTGAAGTAGGAATAACCCTACTATCACTCCCAATGACCAATTCATGGGAATGGATATTTCTATTTCCAGGACTTTATGTTATGTGGGTCTAGAAGTCCTATTGACAGAGGGATAACATTTTCACCAGGGGAGATGGAATTTTCTTAAACATTAAGCCCTAACTACTGCCTTTTGCCTTGGATTCTTTGTGACAAGAGACCAGCATAAAAAGAAATGAAATCTATCTGGGTAGAAGCAAAGGAATCTCTATCCTTTTTCTTCTGTTTTTTTTTTGTTGATTTGTTTTTTAACTTTATTTTTATTGTTAACACTATTACAGATGTCCCATATTCCCCCTCTTTGCTCATCTCCACCCAGCTCTTGCCCCTCTTCCCTCTGACCATCACCACACTGTTAGATATGCATATACAGTATGTATTTTGGTTTATCCCTTCACCTTCTTTCATCCAGTCTCCCCTCCCCTTTCCCTCTGACAGCTATCAGTCTGTTCCAAGTATTGTGCCTCTGTTCCTATTTTGTTCATCAGTTTATTTTATTCATTAGATTCCACTTATAAGTTGGATCATAGGATATTTGTCTTTTTTCTTACTGGCTTACTTCCCTTAGCATAATAATCTCCAGGTCCATCCATGCTGTTGTGAAAGGTAAAAGTTATTTTTTTTTTTTGGCTGTGTAGTATTCTATTGTGGGGGGTAGGGGGAAGGATTTTTATCCACTCATCTACTGATGGGCACTTGGACTATTTCCAGATCTTGGCTGTAGTAAATAATGCTGCTATGAACATAGGGGCACATGTATTCTTTGGAATTGTTGTTTCAGAATTCTTAGGATATAAAAGACCCCAAATAGCCTCAGCAATCTTGAAAAAGAACAAAGTTGGAGGTGTCACAATAACTGATATCACATTGTACTACAAAGCCATTGTAATAACAACAGCCTGGTACTGCTATAAGAATATGCATATACTGTAAATCAGTGGAATAGAACATAGAGCCCAGAAATAAACCCATACCTTTATGAGCCATTAATATTGACAAAGGAGGCAAGAGCATGCAATGGAGTAAAGACAGTCTCTTCAATAAATGGTGTTGTGCCCTGACCAGTTTGGCTCAGTGGATAGAGCGTCGGCCTGCAGACTGAAGGGTCCCAGGTTCAATTCCAGTCAGGGGCATGTACCTTGGTTGTGGGCACATCCCCTGTGGGGGTGGAAGGCAGCTGATCGATGTTTCTCTCTCATTGATGTTTCTAACTCTCTATCCCTCTTCCTTACTCTCTGTAAAAAAATCAATAAAATATATATATATATTTTTTTAATAAAAAATAAATAAATGGTGTTGGGAAAATTGTACAGGTTAAATGCAAAAAAAATGAAACTAGACCACAAACTTACACCATACATAAGAATAAACTCAAAATGTATAGAATTAAATGTAAGTCACAAAATCATAAAAATCCTAGAAGAAATCATAGGCAGTTAAAGCTCAGACATCTCTGATAGCAATATTTTTGCCAATATATCTCATTGGGCAAGGGAAACAAAGGAAAAAAATGAACAAATGGAACTACATCAAACTAAAAAGCTTCTGCACAGAAAATGAAACCATCAACAAAATGAAAACAAAACTCGCTGTATGGAAGGACTCTATTCTTCAGAAAGTGGTGAAGTGGTTCTTATAAAATGAGGAAGGAAATAATACATTTGGCTTCTAGATCATCCAGTAGGGTTTCTCTTGGTTCTGTCCTCCTTAAATTTAAAATGTGAGCTGCCTGAACCTATGAAAAGCCTGGCTACCAAGGACCACCAGAGAAGGAGAACACTCAGAGATGAAGATCTGGGTCCCCCCACCACCTAAATCATTTCACTCATGAGAGATTCTGTGGTGATGGCAGTCTAGAATGGGTAGTGGAAGAGGTAGGCCAGTTGTACTGGCACAAATTGTATATATTTTTACAATTTATCTGTATTGTTGAAACTATTACAGATGTCCCTTTGGGTTCTTTTTCCACCCATTGACCCCCTCCACCTCACAACCATCTCTCGCAGGCCTTCACCACTCTATTACCTGTTTCCATGGGCTATGCATATATGCATATACTGGTAAGTTCTTTGATTAATCACTCCCCATCCTCCGCACCCACCCCTGCCTTCCCTCTGAAATTCATCAGTCTGTTCCATGCTTCCATGTCTCTGGATCTATTTTGTTCATCAGTTTATTTTGTTCATTAGATTCCATATATGAGTGAGATCATGTGATACTTATCTTTCTCTGACTGGCTTATTTCTTAAAAAAATACACACAAAAAATTTCCTCTTATAAGTTACTTTAGAAAGTGAAAACTGCTGGAATCATGGGCACCTAGGGTGAATTTATAGTTAGAGTAAACTTCCTTTAAGGTGCAACTGGATATAAATGATGAAGAAAGTGGATGGTCTTCAAACCGCTCCTAGAAAAGGCAAGTGTGATTGGTCTCACCATAGATAACAAAAGGCAAGGGTTGCAAGAAAAAGCAGTCCCCCTATTCACCAGAGTGATACTTTTAGAGAAGTCGTTAGGCGAGCAAAAACAACAGATGTCCACTGCAGTGAAGGACAGAAATATTGCTGACAGGACCACAGTGAATGCCAGATGTCTAAGAATCCCATGATTAATTGAAATGTCCTGGATTAAAAATGGAAAAGATTAGCAACAAAATCTTAACCCCAGATTGAATTATTTAGGATAAAGAACTATAACTATATTAATATTGAAAATATTTATAAGATGCATGAAGAAGTTCCTAGAAAATTCAGGACCCTGCAACAAATAATTCTAAGTATACTGAGGTATTTGCCATTTATTGGAGAAAACAGTATACCACACAAATTTACCTTTTCAAAACAATTTTAAAGCAGAGAACTTAGAATATTCGTAATATCTGCAAGTTTTGTGCAAGAAAATTTTATGATGTGTAAATGTATGGCTTTGTAACTTTACTAGAAGCCTGGTGCATGACATTTGTGCACCGGAGTGGCGGGGGGCCCTCAGCCTGGCCTGCACCCTCTTGCAGGCCAGGACCCCTCAGGGGATGTCCACCTGCCATGGAGGTGGGAGAGGCTCCCACTACTGCCACTGTGCTTGCCAGTTGTGAGCCCACTGGCAAACTGGACTTCTGGCTGAGCGGCGCGCCCCCTGTGGGAGCGCACTGACCACCAGGGTGCAGCTCCTGTGTTGAGCGTCTGCCCCCTGGTGGTCAATAGCCATGGGTCATTCTGCCATTTGGTCAATTTGCATATTAGCCTTTTATTATATAGGACTAGTGGTCCGGTGTATGAAATCTGTGCACGGGGGGTATCCCTCAGCCCAGCCTGCACCTTCTCCAATCTGGGATCCCTCTCGCAATCTGGGACTGCTGGCTCCTAACTGCTCACCTGCCTGTCTGCCTGATTGGCCCTAACCACTCTGCCTGACAGCCTTCTCACCCCCAACTGCTGTCCCTTGATGGCCTGATTACCCCCAACTGCTCCCCTGTTGGCCTGATCACCCCAACTGCCCCCCACCCCCACCAGCCTGCTTGCTCCCAACTGCCTCCCATGCTGGCCTGATTACCCCCAACTTTCCTCCCTTCCTGGCCTAATTGCCTCTAACTGCCTCTGCCTTGGCCCCACCACCATGGCTTTGTCTGGAAGGACGTCTGGAAGGTCTCCAGTCTAATTAGCATATTACCCTTTTATTAGTATAGAAGCCTGGTACACAGGTGAGGGCTGGCTGGTCTGCCCTGAAGGGGGTTCCAGATCAGGGTGGAGGTCCCCTTGGGGGCTGGGGCTGGCCTGGGCGAGGGGCTGGGGCAGTTTGCAGGTTGGCCACACACCCTTTGGGGTGAGGGTCCCAGCTGGGGAGCATGGCCAGCTTGGGTGAGGGGCTGAGGGCCATTTGTAGGCTGGTCACACCCCCATCAGGGTGAGGGTCCCAACTGGGGGCGGGGTGGGCCTGGGTGAGGAACTGAGGGCCATTTGCAGGCTTGCTACACGCCCTTTGGGGTCAGGGTCCTGGCTGAGAGGTGTGGCCGGCCTGGATGAGGGGCTGAGGGCCATTTGGGGGTAGTTTGCAGACTGGTCAAGACTCAAGCTTTATCCAGAAGGACATCTGGAAGGTCTCTGGAAGGTCTTCGGAAGGTCTCCTGGTCTAATTAGCATATTACTCTTTTATTAATATAGATGTGAAGGTATATGTAGCATTATAAATATTCCACATATATCCAATCAACACCTAGCAATTTTTTGAAATTTACCTACTAAATATTCATTTGTCCAGCAAAGTGTCCCATTTTTTCATTTCTTATTTTTTTCATTTCTTTGAAAGTATGTACATACTGCATAATGTGAATTCAAAATTCATCAATTATAGCATTCTGGGGATTATTTAAATCTCATAAATATTTTTATGAAAGCACCATCATAAAGACATTTATTTAAATGAGTATAATTAGTATAGTATTTCAGATTCATTAAGCTTAATTTATTCAGTTACTCCTTTTGATATATCACTTTTTAAAAACTAGAATAAGCACTTTAACTTGCAAAATAAATTTGCCAATTGATTGTACTGAAATTCGGAAAACCCTCATGCATGCAAATAAATTTAATTTTATTTAATTTGATTTATTTGTTCTTGCATAGATTAAGCAACCATATGTGTTTTGAAAAGTAAATGTAAAAATGCTATGAAATGCAATTTACAAATGTAGTCATTCTTCTAAAACTGAAAATAGATATCAGCATATAATAAATGAGTGTTATCATTGGATAATTAAACATAACTTGATCATTTCTTTTCAACATTATATATACTTCTACTTGCAAAGTTTGATTTGTTCCCTATGGGTATTTCCTTAGGACAGTGCTATCACATGTGGATAAAAATGACAACAATTTTCACTGGCTAAGAAGAAATTTGTGTCCAAAGGCCAATAGGATCTTCAAAGACTAAACTAAAATCACTGACCTTATATTCCAAGAATTCTGAGAAGTATTCTTGTCAGTAACACATCAACAATGTGCTTATCATTGCCCCTCTTTGAAGATATATCAAGTAACATCTGATTTACTAATTAATATTAGTGTCAAAAACAGAATTTACATAGAGAGTTCAACAGTTATCTATAGGTCTTTTGCCTTTAGCCTGAGACTTTATAGTCAAAATACTGTGTTCAAGATTCATATTTTTTCCCCCTGCAGTGTGGTTCTTTTGTCATTTGAAATTAGCAAAGCTATTTGCTTCTTTTATATATACATATATACCATTTCTTCTTGATTTTATATTTTTGAGTCTGTTCTAAACTGTAAAACTAAGCAAAAATTATATTCATAAATGTGTCATTTCCCCCTATATACTGTACTATTGAACTACCTACCCTTTCAATTAATTCCAAACTATCCTTATTAAAAACTAACCTTTTTATTGTCTGGTTTATTTGTCCTTTGTTGTTTTACACAAATGAGAAAATATATGTATGTTTTCTTATTTTTCTTTTAATAAAAGCTAACATTCTATAGATTCCCTTTTGCACTTTGCTTCTTTTCATCTAAAAATATATTCTAGGTATCACCCCCACAATTTCAAACTTTTTAAATAGATAAATACTTCTACAATATGTGGATATACCATAGATTCTTCAACCAATATCCTATACATGGGTCCTAAGGTTGTTTGAAAGTCTTTTGTAATTACAAATAATGCTGTGAAGAATAATCTTGGAAATATCTATTTTTATATTGTTGGAGGCATGTTTTCAGTATAAATTCCTAGAATCACAATGATAGTCATCGGTATTATTTCTATGTATTTCTTAACTTTTAGTATTTAGTTCCTCTTTAGTCAAATAATCTTCTTAAAAATTTTTAAATACACTTTGTTGTTTTATAATTTAACCTTTCACAATATAGTTTGTCAATTTAAAATAATAGAATTTAACTCTAAATTTTACCTATATTGCAATTCATAAGCTTATCCAAGATTTCCCTTTTCTCTTTTATTTCAATTCTTTATATTTAAATATAATATTTAATATTTAAATATCAAATGTAAATATTATTTATTAAATTTAATTGATTTTATTTTAATATTATTTATACTTTGTTATAATATATAGCACAAAATATGACATTATATATAGCATACAACATAAAATACTTTTTTAAAAAATGTTTTCCACCTTGTTTTAATCTTCAATTAATATAAATGCTCAAAATTAATCTTTTTCCTGAAGTTTCACCAGTTATTTCTTAGTTGGATGGAGCTCTCTTTTAGTAAGTAGATTGATAATGAATCACAGGTAAAGAATTTCTTGGTCACTTGAGTGAAAGTAGTTGTTTATTGCACTGACACTTGCAAGACAGCTAAGCTAGAATCAAATCACTGATACAATCTTTCTATAAAGATGCTTTATAAAATATTTCATCTCTGGTGAATTCTATGTCAGTCTAAATCTCTTGTCCTTTTTAGAAAGCCTGAGGACATACTTTTTAACTATGAAGTTTAATAAACTTTCTATGAAATTGCTAAAAATTGATTTGGCAGACATTTTTTCTTTGCTACATCCTTGGCTCACTCATTATGTAGATTTATGCATCCCTTTGTTTCCAGAAAAAAATTGGATTATAGTTTTCAATAGTAGGTCTATAGTAGGTCTATTTCATTATTTTGGTTGGCTTCTTCAGAAAATCCAGTTAAACATATGATAGATTTTGTTTGCCTATCTCTATTTTAAGCATGATCTCTTGACAATATTTTTTCTTCTTTACATTATTTTCTTGGTTACATTACTATTTTTCTTTACTCATCCTTACTAAGTTTTCAATCAAATTTACTTGTTATTGAAAAAATATTATAATTTATTCATCATTTCTTCTATTCTTCTGCCTTTTTCTTCTACTTATTTTAGAATTTAGCCAGCTCTCTTTTTTTTTGCATTTCCCCTATTAATATTCCTAAATTTAAAAAAAAAATCTTTAATGTTGAAAGTGTTACAGATGTCACCTTTTTTCCCCATTGATCCCTTCTAGCCTGCAACCCCCTCCACCTTCACTCTGAGATTTGACAGTCTGTTCCATGCTTCTATGTGCCTGGATCTATTTCATTCATCAACTTATGTTGTTCATTAGATTCCACATGTGAGTGAGATTATGGGATACTTGTCTTTCTCTGACTGGCTTATTTCATTTAGCATTATACTCTTCAGGTTCCTCCATACTATCTCAAAGGGTAGGAAATCCTTCTTTTTTACTCTTGTATTTCATGCTGTAAATTTTTTAAATATTCCTCAAATACTTGACAGAAGTATATGTGGAATTGTGCTAAAAGCTTGCATTTTGTGTAGTTTTGTTTGCTATTTTTGTTGTTATTTTTTTGAGAAAGTGGTAAGAGCTTTGGATTTATTCATCTATTTATTCATTTATTCATCTACCTGTAACTTTGCTATTCACATACTTAGCTAGTATGTATGTAATGTATATACATTTAAAAAAATATAATATTACAGTTTTCTGATATTAAGTTCCAGATCTCCATTTTCTATAAAAAGAGGTATGCTGAATTTAATTAGCTATCTTTCTTTGGCCTAAATGCTACCTTCTTCATGTTTCCTTAATTTCTCCTCTTATATAAATACTAGAGGCCCAGTGCATAAAACTTGTGCACTCAGGAGGTCTCTCAGCCCAGCCTGCACCCTCTTGCAGTCTGGGAGTAATCAGGCTCCCATGTCCGATTGCTGTGGAGGTGGGAGAGGCTCCTGCCACTGCTGCTGCACTCACCAGCCATGAGCCCGGCTTCTGGCTGAGCAGCACTCCCCCTGTGGGAGCCCACTGACCACTAGGGGCAGCTCCTGTGTTGAGCATCTGCTCCTTGGTGGTCAGTGCATGTCATAGCGACCAGTCATTATGCTGTTTGGTTAATTTGCATACTAGCCTTTTATTATATAGGATTTAGTGCTAGTAGGCTAGTCAGATTTTTTATCCTACAAAAGAAATATGGAGAAGTTGAAAAGGCATATATTGTTTATTCTATGTTGGCTCTTTAGCTATTTCTTAAGCAGTAGATTTTTATCACCATCTATGTGTGTGTATTTTAACTTTTATTAGTTTATTCCTATATACTGGTATACGAATATCTTATATTCAATAGTCAGGTTTCTAAATTACCAAAGCCATAAAACTCAGCATCTATGTACACAAATTACACATGGGGCTCAGGCATGCATGATAAAGAGAAAAGGGTAATAGGAAGTGAAATCAAACTTTATTAAAATATAATTTTATGCCTGATTTGGTTAGAATTGGCCTGATTTCATTAGCACTTCACATTAGCAGCTGCCAATTTAATATAATTTGGAACCATAAATTATTGATGACAAAATATAATTAAATTTCTTACCAAGTTTAAGGAGCTTTGCAGCTCTTTTGCAGTTATAAAGAATAAGAAAAACCTTGTGACTATGACATATAGTCAAGGTTATTACCATATTTTCCGGCGTATAAGACCCCCGACTTTTGAGAAGATTTTCCTGGGTTAAAATGTCGTCTTATACGCCGGAAAATACAGTATGTATAAGAGGTATGCTCTATGATGACATTAGTTAAGGTACAAAACAAAAGTTTTAAAAACATAAAGTGACATTTCTTCTCTTCTACTCAGGAATTTTACAATATTTTTCAGTGTTTTTTATTCCTTCTCTTCCTACTCCTACTCCTTCTCCTTTCCTTTCTTCCTCCTCTTTCCCCTCCTCCTCTTCCTCCTTCTCTGCCTCATCTTCCTCCTCCTCCTCCTCCTCCTCCTCCTTTTCCTTCTCCTTCTCCCTCTTCATCTTCAATTCTTCAGCATCTTATTTACTAGGGTCTTATTATTCTTCCATGAATTTATGCTGTGTTCTGTCTAACATGGGTTTGATGTAAAAGAACAACATACTTGGAACAATTAGGTTCAATTCCAATTATTTTTTTCTTTTTGAATTATGAGTTTATATTTAGCTGGATTGTTATACAAATAGTGTGGTAGATCTTCAGCAAAATTATATAGAAAATGGTATGATGAAATAATATGTGGAATGCTTTAGATTAAGATAGAAGAAAAAGGAATCACGGTCAATATATAAAATAAAATAATATGAATAATTTTGAATTATTAAAATATTATAACCTCTTTAAAATTACATAGTGTCTTTCAGTTATGTTTTATATCCAAGGATAGTAGCAATGAGAATTTCTACTCAATGAACGCCAGTAGGTTTAGTTAACATGAAGTGGGTAAAATTACTAAAAAGAATGATAACATTTAGAAGAATTCAAGCCCTGTGATTAAAAAATTATTCATTTAGTTCTATAAGAGAGAAATGTCCAAGATGAGTTAGCTTCCTTAAAGATAAAATTGTCATAATTGCAGTAGGGAAAAGGTCTGTGAATCTTTAAGAAATTAGAGACACTGATTCAACTATAGAATTATAAAATTATGCACTGTCAGAACCAAGGGAAGCTTGAAAATTATCGAGTCCAATATCCACTTTTACATTTGAATAATACATAAATCTAAGGAAAGCTGAATGATGAGGAACCTAAGGTTCAAAATGAAAGCTTACTTGGTCAGCTGAAAGAAGTGGGACACAACTGTTTCTGGTCAAAGTAAATGATAGCACATGAGGGCCCCAGATATTCTTTAGATGCTTAGGAACTTTGACAATTCTGGGTAAGTTCAGCATGCAGTAGAGAGATTAATAAAAGAGAATTGGGGAACTTAAAGCAATGTGAATGCCAGAAGGCAGAGATATAAGCAAGTCCTTCATGAGAACAGACCAAAAGCCAATAATGCAAGGATTGAGTGTCTGATATTGTCCGGAGTTTGAATCAAATGTGTTCCTGTTATCAAAAGTAGCAAGACAAGGTCTATTTCCCTGGACATTGTACTCAAAACAATAGACCTAGGCTAAAAGCCAATTTCCTACATCTTGGTGCTTTTTAAGTAGAATAAAAGAGTATGCTTTTAAAGAGCCATTGTCCTGTCTGGGTTTGCAGGAGGCTAATTTCTAACAAGGTTCACAGACTTTAAGTTGCACAAAATAAGGAACTGGCCAAAGGTCCAACAATTAGCAAGTAACAGTTTTAGAACTAGAACCTGTATTTTCTAATAGCTGGGTTGGTCTGTATTTTACTACCATTTTTTAATGTTGATGTTTTAGGAATAGAAGAATAAGACAAATATTTTTTTACATTTACTGAAGAGTTTGATGTTAGGTAATAAAATTAGATAATAAACATTTTCAAGTGAACAAATAAAAATACTGAAAACAGACCAACAAAAGGTACCAGAAGTATGGTACCAAAATTCAAGCTGCCCACTTTAAATAATAAAATCAGTATAGCCTTCTTCTTCAACTTCCATAGCTTTCTGTTTCAGATGGATCAACATATAAATGTTATAAAAATGAATTCATGGGAGAGAAACCAAGATGGTGGCATAGGTAAACACCTGAAATTGCTGCCTCACACAACCACTTCAAAACTACAAAAGACAGCCGAAACTGGTTTGGCTCAGTGGATAGAGCGTCGGCCTGTGGACTGAAAGGTCCCGGGTTCGATTCCAGTCATAGGGCATGTACATTGGTTGCGGGCACATCCCCGGTAGGGGGTGTGCAGGAGGCAGCTGGTCGATGTTTCTCTCTCATCAATGTTTATAGCTCTCTATCCCTCTCCCTTCCTCTCTGTAAGAAAATCAATAAAATATATTAAAAAAAAAAAAAAAACTACAAAAGACAAAACGGACATCATCCAGAACCACAGGAAGGCTGGCTGAGTGGAAATTCTACAACTAGAAGGAAAGAGAAAAGCTGAGACTCAGAGGAGGTGCGGAAGTAAAGTGCAGAGGTACAGAGGCATGCATAGAGGAAAGGGCTGGCAAATGAGTACGCAGTTGTCTTTTTCTATTGGGAGGGAGACACAAGCTCCCAACTGCTCTGAACTCCAGTTCCGGGTGAGACTCTAGGGACCCAGACTCATATGGGGGAAACTGGACTGTCTGGCTTCAGGCGGAACTCAAGAACGGCTTTCTCTTAGAGGTGCTTGCAGCAATTACCTTGGGACACTGAGACCCAAGGGCCTCTTAGGGCAGGGCTGAGGATCAGCCATAGCTGTTTGCTCCAACCTGTTGATTCCCTGAAACCCCACCCAACCTAAGCTGCGTGCAGAGGCTTTTGCATATGAATGGCCTGGCCCTTTGAAATCTAAAATTACCTAACAAACTGCAGCTGGGTCAGAGCCCCAGAACTTCCAAAAGAAAGCCGAAGGCCCCACAGCAGCTTGCATTGCTTCACAGCTGGGCTTCATCACGGCACCTCCAAACTCCAAACAAAGAAGAGGAATCTGCAGATCTCTCTGTAGCTCCTGCTGGGTGGCCTCAGGCAGAGGATAAATTTGCACCTCCTTGGAGATCCAAGAGCCAGTGTACCCAGTGGTCAGAGTGGGACCATCCAGATTACAACTCCTCAGATCCATAAGGAACACACTCAAGGGGCAGACTCAGTGAGCACCAAAGCCCCACTGTAGCAAGTCTTGCACCATAAGGGTGTCTCCAGCACAGAAGTTCTCCCTGCGTAGACACAGCTGATCCTCACAGCCAATTAGCCTGGAGGTCAATTCCTCCCAATGATACCAACAACAATTAAGGCTTAACTACAGCAAGACTGTGCACACAGCCCACAAAGGGGTGCACCAAGAGTGTCCTCCTCAGGTAATTGGGGAGGCTGAGCCACGGGGCCCTATAGGACACCTAGCACACAAAGCCACTCTATCAACACAGGGAAGCAGCCAAAATGCAGAGACAAAGAAACAGGTCACAAATGACAGAAATGGAGGAAAGCAAATGACAGGATATAGAGTTCAAAACCACAGTTATAAGGTTTTTCAAGAATCTTCTAGAAAACGCTGATAAATTTAGTGAGACCTCAAGGATATGAAAAATGACCAACTAGAAATTAAGCATACACTGACTAAAATAAAGAATAATATACAGAGATCCAACAGCCGACTAGAGGATCGCAAGAATCAAGTCAAAGATTTGAAATACAAAGAAGCAAAAAACAGCCAACCAGAAAAGCAAAAAGAAAAAAGAATCCAAAAATATGAAGATAGTGTAAGGAGCCTCTGGGACAACTTCAAGCGTACCAACATCCGAATTATGGGGGTGCCAGAAGAAGAGAGAGAACAAGATATTGAAAACCTATTAGAAGAAATAATGACAGAAAACTTCCCCCATCTGGTGAAAGAAATATACTTACAAGTCCAGTAAGCACAGAGAACCCCGAACAAAAGGAATCCAAAGAGGACCATACCAAGACACATCATAATTAAAATGCCAAGAGCAAAATACAAAGAGAGAATATTAAAAGCAGCAAGAGAAAAACAGTTAGTTACCTACAAGAAAGTACCCATATGATTATCAGCTGATTTATCAACTGGAACTTTGCAGACCAAAAGGGAGTGGCAAGAAATATTCAAAGTGATGAATAGCAAGAACCTACAATCCAGATTACTCTACCCAGCAAAGCTATCATTCAGAATTGAAGGTCAGATAAAGAGCTTCATAGACAAGAAAAAGCTAAAGGAGTTCATCACCACCAAACCAATATTATATGAAATACTAAAGAGTATTCTCTAAGAAGAGGAAGAAGAAGAAAAAGGTAAAGATAAAAATTATGAACTACGAATACATATCTATCAACAAGTGAATCTAAAAATCAAGTGAATAAAAAATCTGATGAACAGAATAAAATGGTAAATATAATAGAATCAGTGGCATAGAAAGCGAGTGGACTGACAATTCTCCGGGGGAAAGGGGTGTGGGGGTGTGGGAAGAGCCTGGACAAAAATCATACACCTATGAATGAGGATAGTGGGTGGGGCGGGTAAGGGCAGAGAGTGGGGTGGGAACCAGGTGGAGGGGAGCTATGGGGGCGAAAAAAGAGGAACAACTGTAATAAACTGAACAATAAAGATTTATTTAAAAAAACAAAACAAGTGAATCTAAAATTCAGAATAAAACATCTGATGAACAGAAAAAAAAAAGAATTCATGTAATAACTAGAAAATATGTAGGATGAAATTTATTATCTTAGATTAAGAAAAGGTTCTCTAAGCATCATCACAAAACCTGGAAACACCAAGGTAAAGCTTTTGCAATTTGTCTGCATAAAATTTTCTGCATGAGTGAAATATCATAACCAACATCAAAAAATAAAAAAGTAACCGTTTATGCAGCATACTTGGCAGGAAATAATTAGGTCTTTTGTTTGTCTATTTATTTCATTATTTTTACTATAGAAATAGTTCTTATAAATAATAATAGAAAATGACCAAATAATAATTAGTTCATAAAATAATGGGAATGGGGTTTGATGATAGCTTATAAACATAGGAAAAGAAAACCAAATCTACTCAGAAAACATATAGAATGAAAAAAAAAAAAAGTTCTCAATTTTGGTCACTATGCAGATGATAATTCTGTTTAGCACTTATGTACTTTGAGGAATGTTGTGGGAGTGACACTTTTAACAATATTGTATCAGTAGACTTATCTAAAACTAGCTAAAAAATATGATTTGATTTCATAATTATTGCTATTTTGCTATTTATGGGCTGTCTAAGGAACTAAACATGTCTTTTTGGCATATTAGAAATCTCAGTGTTCAACAAATTCTAAATGACAATAAGAAGCATTCACTGTTTCATCTGCTGCTGCCACTGCCGGCAGTGCAA
This sequence comes from Eptesicus fuscus, assembly GCF_027574615.1. Taxonomy (NCBI): domain Eukaryota; kingdom Metazoa; phylum Chordata; class Mammalia; order Chiroptera; family Vespertilionidae; genus Eptesicus; species Eptesicus fuscus. Next base: position 84,131,863 of record NC_072475.1, on the reverse strand, counting down.
GCCTCGGCTGGCCCTGGTTACCTGAGCCTCGGGCGGCCTTTGGCAGGTGGGCAGCCGATATCAAGGCTTGCCTGCGCCTCCAGTGTCGGCAGGGCAGCCAACCTCCGAGGCTTGCCTGCGCCTCGGGCATCGGCTGGGGAGCCAACATCTGAGGTTGTCTGTGCCTCGGGCCGGCCCTAGGCAGCTGGGCAGCCACCATCCGAGGCTTGCCTGCACCTCAGGCATCGGCTGGGCAGCCGACATCTGAGGTTGTCTGTGCCTCGGGCCGGCCCTAGGCAGCTGGGCAGCCACCATCCGAGGCTTGCCTGCGCCTTGGGCATCGGCTGGGCAGCCGACATCTGAGGTTGTCTGTGCCTCGGGCCGGCCCTAGGCAGCTGGGCAGCCACCATCCGAGGCTTGCCTGCACCTCAGGCATCGACTGGGTAGCCACCATCTGAGGCTTGTCTGCACCTCGGGCTGTCCCTGGGTGGCTGGGGGACTGAAGGCGGGTCTGGCCTTACTGTGCACCTGCCACCACCCTGGCAGGGCTGAAAGGACTGGGGGACTCTGGCGGGGCTGAGGGGACTGGGTGCTGCCATCTTGTGGCTATGGGTGCCACCACCTTTGTGATGGTCAATTTGCATATTCCCTCTTTAATAGATAGGACTAGAGGCCCTGGCCTATGGGGATCAGGCCGAAAATGGCTCTCTGAGATCTTCCCAGGGGTCCCGAATTGGGAGAGGGCACAGGCCAGGCCAAGGGACCTCACCGATGCACGAATCCGTGCACTGGGCCTCTTAATTCAATAAAATCTTGATTTGACAAAAGGTGATATTTGGGAAAAATATGGTTGATGTTTCTTATATATCAAAATTAATCCTAGGAAAATTAAAATTCTAAATAAAAAAAAAAAAGAAAAGAAACCAATTCAGAGAAGAATATCTAGTTAAATATTTATATTTCCATTGTGAGGAAATTGATTCTAAGGATAATATTAATTACTAGTGGCCCAGTGCATGAAATTCATGCATGGAGGGGGTGTTCCCTCAGCCCAACCTGCACCCTCTCCAATCTGGGACCCCTTGGGGAATGTCCAACTGCCGATTTAGGCCCAATCCCATAGGCTCCTAACCACTCACCTGTCTGCCTGCCTGATCGCCCCTAACTGCTTCTGCCTGCCTGCCTGATTGCCCCTAACTGCCCTCGCCTGCTGGCCTGATCTCGCCCTCAACTGCTCTCCCTTGCTGGACTGATCTCACCCCTAACTGCCTCTGCCTGCCTGATCCCCCCTAACTGCCCGCCTCTGCAGGCCAATTTGGTTCTGATTGGTCAGTTTCTATGCCAGCTAGTGTCAAAAGCTCTGCCTCTTAGACAGCCATTGGCTTCTCATAGTTCACCCAGATTTGGTTATGATTGGTTGGTTTCTATGCCAGTCAGCATCCAAAGCTCCACCTCCTAGGCAGCCATTGGCTCCTCACACTTCACCCAGATTTGCTTCTGATTGGTTGGTTTCTATGCCAGTCAGCGTCTCTGGGCCTATCATCGGGGCCTGATTAGAAAGGCAGGGCTGATCAGCAGCCCTGGTGGTGGCCTGAAGAGAAATGGAGGCCAGCTCCTGGCCCAGCCTGGAGAGAAAGAGAGAGGCAAGTGCTGATCAACAGCTGCCACAGAGACTATAAATCAGACCCTGCTTCTCTCTTCAGGCTTCTCTCAGGGCCTGATTCGCAGCCCCCTCAGCAGTCAGTGCTGGGTCACCACGCTTGCAGCTGCAGTAGTCAGCGCTGACTGCAGGACTGACTTCCGGTTGGTCAAGCCTCTGGTCGTGATGGACCCAGGGTTTTTATATATATTAGGATTGTGATAAGGATTATTAGCTAGCTAGCTTAACTAGGCAGACAGGAAGGAGGGGTCCAGGAAGGATGGAGGCATTTTTTGGCCTGAGCAATTAAAAAGGCCATAAGTTAGATCAAAAGCAGCCCTGATTTGAGCAGCTGGGACAGCCATAGGGGTAATAAAACATCTCTGGCCGGGACAACTGAGAGAGGGTCCATGGGACAGGAATGCATAGATGGGGGCTTAGAGACACCAAAATGCTTATCTTACTTGTACAGAGGAAATGCCACAGGATAAGGGGGAGAAAGATACATTCACAGAGGATAAACAAAAGTCACAGGATATCAGGAAGAAAGAAAGGTATTTTCACAAAGGACAGAGGAATGTTGCAAGATAAGGGTGGAGGAAGAGGGGGCACCACATGGGCTTTGAGCTTTGAAACTAATACTATGTAGCACAATGACCAATGAGGAAAGCACAGGGTCCCAAATTAAGGAAAGGGACCAGTTAGAAAAGGTCATGTTCAGACAAAGAGCTACAGCCTTTATAAACTGGAGACAAAGAGACTCAGTAGACTCAGATTATTTAAGTGTTTTTTTTTTTTTTTTTTCCCATTAAAGAGAGAGAAAGCAGGCCTTTTGTATTTGGGGACCCCTCCCCCGGTGGTCCGCTTTGGTGACACCCCTGCCCAGATGGAGTTTATATATGCTTCCAATAAACTTCCACATTTTTATTAAAGGAATCTGTTTGTCCGTGAGTTTATTCTTCAAACTTTGTGAGGACAAGGACCCACGAGAAGTAAAGTCTGCACCCCCAAACCCACGTTTCAGTTGTTTAGACAGAATACATTTTCTAAAATTTTTAATTTAGAAATGATCAAAACAAAAATACAGTTAAAGTAGAGAATAGTTAGTAAAATTAAAAATAAAGCATTTTATATGAAATATAAGTGAATAATGGCTGGTATGAATAAATCCACAAGAAAAGTGAAAACACATTTTTAATAAGGATAATTTGTTAATTTAGCAAACTGAAAATTATTTTAAGAGAACCACTAACTAGTGTTTTTTAGGGTTTAGAGAAAAGGATGATATTATACACTGCTCATAGAAATGTAGTATTGTTATAGGACAATGATAAACTGGAAAATTCTGGGACAAGTGGAACAAGGAAACTGAGACAGGAAAATTAAATAAAGCCAAAAAGTTGTGCAGGCAGATTGTAGCAGGGTCATCTTTTGAGAACAAAGGGTTAAAACCTCTCCTCCTCACACAAGAATGAAGGAGAGGAGGGTGAAGGGAGGGGGAGAGCAGGAGGAATCCTAATTCAACTTATCACTAACCAGAGACTACTTAGTGCAAATCATCCTGGAGCTGTTAAAACAGCAGGGAGGAGGAGGAAGAAAGAGTGCAGTCTTATCTCATTCCACTATTTAAACAGAAAAGCCAGCAGTCTCAGGATTTAATTGCCAGGTGCTTCTCATAAATTCAAAGAAAGCCATAACTAAGAAAAGAGGAGACCTTCAGAGTTCATCTGTACCAGGATATCTCTGAGAGGATTTTTTTTTTTTAATGTATAGGAGGGTATATAAGGCAGAAAATCCCCACCCCCACCCCCAGTCACTCTTCAGATTAGCTGAGAGCCCATCTGAGCTTCATAAGCCAGATGATATATTTGCTTGCCTTGCTCCTTTAAAAAATTTGCAGGTTTTACTTTCTTCGTTAATTAGCTTTTTCACAATGCAACCAGAGTCTCTCACTTAAATTAATTTATATGAGCATGACAAGAAACAAGGTGGGGACAGCCCTTTCCCTCTGCCTCAGAGGGCTCTCCAATAACTTCTCTCTGGTGTTGGTGAGAGAGGCCTGTAGCAGTATGACTGAATACATGCATTAATAAATGTAAACACTTCATATTCTTCTGCTTCTAAAATTCTATTATTTTAAAATAATATTGTTAGATCTGATCAAATAATTGAATTCATACCCTCTCCCCTGAGAACTGACTTTTAGGCCACTTCATAACTGACATTCCCTTTCTCTTAGACCACATTCCACTTCCCTAAGACCATATTCCATTTTCTAAGACCATTATCCTGTCCCTCTGGGATCCAGACCTGCCCAAAGAATTCTCCTAGGATCTAGACCTGCCCAGAGAATTCTCCGCCCAGAAAAAGCCCACCTAGAGTCCTTTAAAATCTTTGACTCCCCTTACCTGGGTGCTGACGCCATTGGTGCTCAGCCCATCTGGATTTCCAGATGACCTAATAAATTCATAATTTTTTACCCCTTTGGCCTTGTTCGTTCCTCCTTTAGCAACCCTAAAATTATGGCTGTGCTTAAATATTTCTGAATGTTCATCACATTGTTTTTAATAATCATGAAATATAAGAACTCAAGTGATGCAAAGAATATATTTTAAAAATAAATTATATTATGACATACAATAAAATGCAATTCAATCAAACTATGTGGTTTTAGAAGCAATTCAATAACATAAAGATATATAACTATTAACTATATATGTGGTTAATCAAAAAGTAAACAGTTAAGACTGAATTCAATTTTTTATTATAGTCACACATGTGCATACAAAGACAAAGGCTGGTGATAAAATTATAGGTGTATTCTCAAAAAATTCTACAATCATCCTATAATAGTTTTATAATATTAACAACACTAAAAACTTTTGCTCTACCCACACAGTTGGTTATTCCTGTAAGAAAAACATTGCTGAATTTGTATTGATTCATTGTATTGTTTAACATTGTAAGATATATTAACAGATATATAAAACTAATTTCAATTTAAATTAATTAAAATGTTATTAATTACTATTTTTTTCACTTGAAAATATATGTTTTACTGTTATAAAAATACAATATTACAGATATCTCCCATTTTTAGCCCTTTTCCCTCCTCCTCCCAGCCCCTACCCCATATAAGTATATAAGTTATTTGGGTTATCTCTTCTTTTTAAAAAAATATATTTTATTGATTTTTTACAGAGAGGAAGGGAAAGGGATAGAGAGTCAGAAACATTGATAAGAGAGAAACATCGATCAGCTGCCTCCTGCACACTCCCCACTGGGGACGTGCCCGCAACCAAGATACATGCCCTTGACCAGAATCGAACCTGGGACCCTTCAGTCCACAGGCCGATGCTCTATCCACCAAGCCAAACCGGTTAGGGATCGGTTATCTCTTCTTGTTCCCCCAACCCCACATCGAGGTATGTCAATCTGTTCCATGCCTCCCTGCTCTGGGTCTTATTTTGTTGGTCAATTCATTTTGTTCAATAAATTCCACAAATAAGTGAGATTATGTGATATTTGTCTTTTTCAGTTTGGCTTATTTCACTTAGCATAATATTTTCTAGGTCCATCCATGTTGTCCCAAAGGGTAAGAGGTCTCTCTTTTTTACAGCTGCATAGTATTCCATTGTGAGACATTGTAAATGTCCCACAGCTTTTTTATCCATTCATCCATTGTTGGGCACTTGGGCTATTTCCAAGTCTTATCTATTGTAAATAACTCTGCTATGAACATAAGAATGTATATATTCTTTCTGATTGGTGTTTTTAGGATGTATTCCTAGAAGTGGAATCCCTGAGTCAAATGGAAGTTGCATTTTTAATTTTTGAGGAAACTACATACTGTTTTCCATAATGGCTGCACCAGTCTGCATTCCCACCAGCAGTGTACTAGTGTTCCCTTTTCTCCACATCCTCACCAGCATTTGTTTGTTGATTTGTTGATGACAGCCATTCTGACAGGTGTGAAGTGAAATCTCATTGTGGTTTTAATTTGCATTTCTCTGATGATCAGTGACTTTGAGTATTTTTTCATGTGTCTCTTTGCCATTTGTATGTCCTCTTTGGAGAAATGTCTATTCAGGTCTTCTGCCCATTTTTTAATTGGATTGTTGATCTTCCTTTTGTTGAGTTGTATGAATACTTTATATATTTTGGATATTAAACTCTAATGTACTATTATGCTATTATACATTGTGTTGGTTTATATTATATTTACCATACAATTATATTTAGAGACACTGACAACATTGCATTTTCCATTGATTCTACTTTGAATAAACTTTATATGCTCATAGACAAATCCATAAATTTTAATTTTATTTCACAAACCTAGAAAGCTTTTGCCAAAAATATTAAAGCTTAAATATTTTAATTAAAAAAGTGTGTTTCAACACTTGTAGATAGCAGAATCCTAATTTTGAAAGTAAATAAAAATATCAAATATTAATTTAATTTTGTTAATATTAGTAAATAAAACAGACATTGTTGTATATTTTATTAACATTTAATTATTATTACTTTAATTTCTTTTAATTTCCTCATTTATAAAGCAAATCAGCAATGAAAATAAGACTATTAAGATGAACAAAGTAATTTATATTGACATTTAGGAATGGATGTTGAAACTTTATAATAAAGTCATTTACCAAGTTGTTTATATATTTTACATTGAGGACATGCTGAAGTAAAAAGCCCTTAATTGTACAAGCAGTTTTAAATAGTAAATAATATGTTTAAGTTTATTAGAAAGTCACAAAATTGACTTTACTTGTACTGGTTCTGAGACCTAAGATTTTAGTAAACAATCTGATTTTCATAGCATTTAATCACAAAACTTAATCTGAATTTCTGTTCTTTATTCTTTATAATTTGTATAATAACCAGTCTCTTAAAAAATCAACCCCCAAGCTTTTTATATCTGAAGTTCAGTTGTTATTTTGTAGCATTTACTTCTCAAGAGCATTTCTAATTACCTTACTTAGTGAGACAGAAAAAAATTAGGTAGATAGGGGCGGGATCATGGGAGGAAGAAGTGAAACCAAAGACCCAGCTAGGTGGAGTTATTAAGACACCCCAACTGGGCCTGGAAGGAAGGATGCACACAGAGACATGAACTTTAAAATGTATGGATATTGCCAAGACAGACAGCTTGCAGATAACCAGGCAGGAACCAAGAAGACAGTCTCCGCCCCTTAAATTAAAAGGCCTGCACTTCTCCTCCCCTTCCCTTCTCTGGAGGCACAGGGAGCAATGGACACCTGACATTCCTGTTGCAGGGGAAACACATCCCCCATCGCCCACATGGCTTATGGCCATGTGACCTTCACACATGGGCTATTAGACTTTAAACTACTCCTGACTGCAACCTGGAAAGGAAGCTCTGGACACTGGGCTGCTCCTGGAACCCTAGCTACTCCTTTTCCAGGACTGGTTTTTCTCAATAAGCTTTGGTTCCATTAATCATTTTTGTCAGTGACTTCACTCTTGATTTTTGTGAGACAAGAACTCGGACTCAAAACACCCACATTTTGGTTTCCACCAAAATGCAATTAGGTGTATCATTTGTAGAATGGAACTTATTTGCAAAATTTAATGCAAGTGGCTAGGATTAAATATTTAAAACAAGCAATTAAAAAAACAACAAACAAACAGTGCAGAGCAACAATCTTTCAAATCAATAACTTATGTTTAAAAGTACAAAGTATGGACTAATAAAGTTTATTCAGAATTCTGCACAAAATTCTGCAACATTTAGCAGAATGTTGCAACATTTAGCAAATGTCAGTTTGCATTTCTTGGCATATGTATGTCTGTGTAGGGTTTTCTTGCTCTTTTTGTAAAGGTTTAGTGATGTGTAAAATACAATATATAATGTGATAATTTATTATTTTAAAAATCTTGAAAATACTATTTTAACTTGAAAAACACTTTATTTGTTATATTCTGGTCTTTGTACATTTACTGGAGTGGGGGAGAACAATTAGTTCTAAAATAATTGCATATATGTGTATATATATATATATTATGATTCTGTATCTCAAATCCATACTAACAATTATTTTTCTTAATTGATGTTGATGATGTTAATAAACATATCAAAGAAAACATCAAACAACAAAGAATTTGTCTTAAAATTTGTATGCATTGAACTCTAAGAAGCATGGTTTTCTCTAGCTAAATAACATCTTACTACTATCTACTTATTTGGGCATAACTAGAGACTAAAAATTTATTTGTCTTTAAATGAGGTAGGTAAAGGTGTTTTAAACCTCCTGGCAGAATCATCAAATAAAGAAAATACGTTTCCTCTGAAGAAAGAGACTTGAACTCAATGGCTACAAAGTGGCTCCCTTTCATCCACTAAGGAGACACAAAAATTCTAATCACTTTATCATTCACACATATCTATTGGCCAAATTTATATAAGTCAATGTTTCTGTATACTAATAAAATTATTTTCTTTCTATATATCCCGAAATCTCTTCTGTCTTATCAAAGAATATTTGCTGACCTAAATAAACATAATATGAACCTTCTTATGTGATTCCTTTATTTGAAAATTTCAAAACACACATTTGGCATAATGATGTCTGTCCTGTCAATATGTTTTGTTTTATTTTACTAGAGACCACTCTCTTCTGTTACATCTTATCTATACAGACAGAGAGTTGCTTGACTTCCAATATATAGAGATTTTAATAAGCAACTCTATCTCTCAACTTCCAGTGTGATTGAAACCAGGTTGTTTTTCATGCAGTTAAAACTGGGCTAATCAATTTCTTAATTCTCTGCACTTTGCTATCTTTTAAGACAGATGATCTTGTAGAACAGAAGGTGTCACAATCACACTAGACTTAAAATCTCCCAGGAGATTTTCCAAAACAAAGGGCGGAAGAACACTGAATCTTACACATAGACAACAAGGTCAAATAACACGAATTTACCTTTGAAAGTTTTAAGATTCTAGTCTGCTTTGTGATGTACATGAAACTGCCTATTTATAAATATATATGCTTTTGTGTAATAACCAGAAAAGAGAAAATAGTTTTAAGCCATACATTTGCCAAAGTATTCTCCATATGTATATGTGTTTTGAACTTCTTATTTTCTTGTTTTTACAAAATGATGAAAGTAAGATGTGAGATGGGTATATATAAATGGGAAAAGTCTTCTTTTATTTCCCAAACTAGTAGCCCTACGCATGAATCCGTGCGCAAGTAGCTTGCTGCTGCTTGCCTCAGCTGGCTGCCCTGCCCACCGCCGCTCGTAGCTCTTCACTGCACATAGCTTGCTGCCCTGTCCTCCTGTAGCTCTCCACCCACTGCTTTGCCCTCCTGTAGCTCTCTGCTGCTTGTAGCTTGCTGCCCCACCCTCCTGCTGTTCAGTCATTACGTGATGGGCATCCTGGACCAATTTGCATATTACCCTATTATAAGTATAGATAAACAAGTATTGTCATTAAGTTTCTTTTATTAAAATTATGATAGATAAATTCATACAGAGAGAGAATAAGTACACTTCTTTTCCAAAAGATAAAATATTACGACACACGAATTTTCAAGATTTGAAATTCAATTTATTTTCAACAAGTTTTTTGAGAGGTACAGCAAATCTAAATTTTAAACATTTTGAGGTGAATATCTGATTAGGAGCTATATAAATGTTGTTCCTTCTAGCCATTACTGTTAATTGGTGAAGATTACTAAAGTATGTTTACTGAAAGTGTAGTCATAGGAATATAAATAAATTGTAGTATTTGAAACCAGTTTAGTGGCTTTCTCTTTCTGAAAAATAATATAAAGAAAAAGCAACACTTTAAAGTAATAAATAAGCCTGTTAAATAACTTACCATAGTCTTTTGTTAAAATGATTTTATAATATTTTAAATATCAAAATTACAGATATTGTATAATTAATATTGTTTAGGACATAACAAAATGAATACAAATACTTAATATAGTTATATAATAATGCATGTTATGTAATAGTGTCATTAATTTCCATTCTTCATTATTTTTAATTACTTTTTTCATGTTTAATTACAATTTTTTTTTTCATTTTATTACTTTAACATTTTTTTTGTAACAAAGCTACCTTTAGGTTTTAGAGATTGGTCTGGAATTTAATCCTAATTTAACCTAACTTAATGCATGTTCATAGTGTATGGTTGGATAGCAAAGGAATTCTTTGGACCATAAAACCATATGTCTTGATGCTCTGGTTACTTACTATGTTATAGACCATTAATAAAAAAATTGAAAGTTTGATAGAATTACTCATATTTTAAATTTTAAGCAAATAGATACAGTAAACTTCATTCTTTGAAAAATGTTATACTTTACTACACTTATTTATGTACTAGTGGCCCAGTGCACAGATTCATGAACATTGAAAGGAATTAATTAGAAGAAATATTTTAATATCACTATTCATCATTTATCTATAATAGAAGTGTCAGAGATTAAAGAAAATGAGTAAAATGTATATGAAAATAATATATAAATTGATTAATAAACAATAACAACATAATATAACAACAAAGACATGATATAAAAACAACAAAATCATGACATATAAACAACAAAAACATGATATAAAAACAACATTGATAAAAACAATGACTGATAAATTGATTAAACTTATTCTAATATCTCCCTGTACTAGTATACCACATTAAGAGTAAAAACACTTTCAGAGTGGTTGACTAATTTCCCTTGTGATGAAGTATTTACAACTTTAATGTCACACACTCTTCGAACTCAAGATAAAGCAACATATAACTGACCATGTCCGAAAACAGGTTCAGGTAGGAATATTCCTACTCTGTCTAGCGTTTTTCCTTGTGATTTATTAATAGTCATCACAAATGCTGGCATCATGAGAAACTATCTTTGAATTAATTTAAAAGGGAGGCCAGTGTCAGATGGGGACAAATCAATTCTTAGAATCAGAACAACCTCTCCTTCCGAAGATCCTGTTAATATTTCAGCTTCGATTAAGTTAGATGGAAACACATGCATGCAATTGGTGCTAGTGAGAGCTTTATATGTGTCACGCATGCACGAGTCAATGTTTATTTTTAAATTGCCAGTGCACGTCATATTACTAGCCCACCCGGTCGGTCAGTCAGATAGTCGGACAGACTGACAGTCACTTAGCCTTTTATATATATAGATTAGAAACAACTTCCAAAATTTCTTCTTCTGCCACAATTCTTGCAGTCATTCGTTAATAGTTATAAAATTACAATTTCATAATAAGTTTTTCTATTAAACTTTATTGTATCTTTTATATGCTAGGAGCTTTGGAACTAAAATAGTCTTCAATTGTTATTAAGATATAATATTACTGGATCTCTGATAAATTATTATACATTCAATTCTTATCTATGTAACATGGTTTTTTGCTCTGCTTCTTGTTTTAGTGATATTTGCATTCTGATTTATAAATACAACCCATAAAATTATAATGAATCTGTTTCGAAAGTAGAAAGTAAAATGATCTTTCACAGTCAGTGTACTGATCCTGAGATGGCTTATAATACCATGAAATTCACTGGAATGCTGACACCACCAAAAGCTTTCAAAGCCTCACATAATAACCATGCTGTATCAAGTTACTCCCATTTCAGGGAAACAAAAATTGTATTCTCATCTTACCTTTCACTATTGTTTGTTTAGGGTATTCTGTAGTTTGCCACAACTTTTTTCTCTTGTAATCATCATGGGGAAGAACGTTTTTTGTTTGTTTGTTCAATGCCTTATTTTGTTGTTAGTATTTTCTTGATTTTTCTGCTAATACTTTTATAATTTCCACCATATATTCCTTTAGATATTTTAAGATCATTTATAAAAACAGGAATTCATCATTTTCCTTTTTTCTCTCCATGATAGTATGCATTTTCTGCAAATTTCACTTAGACTATTTTGCATATATTTGGACTTGTGGTCATTTTATGACTTTTAATTTTCTACACACACACACAAAAAAAATGTGACTGGTCCACCTGGCCTGGTGGGTCAGTTGGTTGGAGCATCCTCAGGTACACCAAAGGTTGCGGGTTTAATTCCCGGTCAGGTAACATACCTAGATTGTGGGTTCAATGCCTGATTGAGGCATATGGGAAACAACCAGTCGATGTTTCTGTCGCACTTCAGTGTGTTTTTCCTCTCTCTCTTTCTCTCTCTCTTTTTCTCTCTCTCTCTCTCTCTCTCTCTGTAAAAATCAATTTAAAAAATATCCTTCAGTGAGGATTAAAAAAAAATGTAGCTGGTCTAAGATTTTGTATAACCTGCATAGCTGTCATGTGGGGGAAGAAAAGATATGTTTCCTTCTGTTGCACTACCTCTCTCCTTTCTTCTATACAATTTTTTCTTATTTTCTTTTTCACCTTTCTACAAAAATATCAAAGGTCCTATTACATTAGCCTCGTAGAAAAAGATGGCTAAGCACAGGAACTGGCACACAATCAATGCTTTCTGATTCAATAAGTTAAAATTATATATTCATTTGGCTATTATAGTGACTGTGATTAAACATATGATTTGATTTTAATACTCTCAAAGACTCTAGCTAATGTAATAATCTTAGTGCTATTGATTTTTCTTATTATAATTTTTACTTTAAATAGAAAAGTTTAGCTTCTGAAGAATTACCAACATTTACCTATGAGCTGGACATAGAACCAAGATAATGAAGTTATTCAGATATAGTTAGTAAGTAATAATCAAGTTAAAATAAGGAACATCTTTGTAATAGTCACATTTATCCAAAAATTGGAAAATTAGAAAGTGGCGCCTCTTAAATTAATGTATTATCTTATTATCTATGTCTTTTCACAGAAGTTGAATGCCAATTCAAAAGGGATATATATCCAGCATTTAGTAAGAAATTAAACTGATGTTCATACGAGTATTTTCCAATATTGATTATGTTAAGTTTCACGATGTTAAATAGTTCACCAAATTCACTGAAATGATCATATGTATTGACATCGTGAAACTTAACAGAATGTTATTTCCTTTTGAGGGTATCCTTATATAAATATATACTGCATGATGATTAAGAGAGAGATCATGTGTTGGAGTGAAGATTGGAAGCAAAAAAATTTAAAAAATGAGAATATTTACTATAATTTCATTTACTCAACAATTAAAAAGTAAAAACATAGGGTAAGATTTGGGGATCTGCTTTTTTCTCAGATGACTCTCTGAAAATGTCATGTAGCAATAATTAATTGCTGCTAACAGATATATTGGGGGAAAATATTGAATCTAAACATATACTACATATACTATCTGATCCAATATATCAAAAGGACTACTTAGAATTTTTTAGGTTACAGTGACCTGATAGGTTAACTGAGACTCAAGAAGGTGCCTTCAGCATGTGGTATAAACAGAGTCATAAGATACCAAGTCATAGCATCACTTTATATAAGGATAAAACACCTTTAAAAATAGTGGGATACAAACCAGAGAGAGACAGAGAGAGAGAGAGAGAGCCATGTTTTGGTTCAAAGAATTCACAAATAATCTTATCAAAAATTTTAAGCTGCTATTTTGTATGTCCATAACAAATCTGTTTATTGTCAATTATGTGTTTCTGCCTACAAATTTTCCTCCTGCTATTTCATATGCTGAGTTTATTATCTATTTCCCAACATAGGAATGAGTTTCAAAAGATAACTAATGCCTTACTCTATCATGGCATCCTTTGTGCAAGCACACTGCACAAAGTACATAAAAACACTTTAAAAAAGATACCAAAGCATAAAGAGCCTTAAGGGAATACTTTTCTGTATCTTCAGTTTCCATGTGTATGCTACTATTAACAACTTATGCCTGAGAAGGGCCTAGATAAAAGACAATTTTTCCTCCTGCCTGTAAAAATCACAACCCAATCAGACACATCCTTATAGCAAAACTGAATTGTACTATGCTGCATTGTGCTAGGATGGCTTACTAATGGGAAAACGATTATTTTTTTCATTACTATAGTCTAGGTGATGAAAATTTTCTAAAATTAGATCGTGATGATGTTTGTTCAGCTCTGAAACTACACTAACAGCCATTCAATGGTATAATTTAAATAGTTGTACTTTGTGACATGTTATAACTCAATAAAACTCTTAAAAACAAACAAAAACTGTAACAACACAAACATATGGACAAAAATAGTGCAGGACACTTAACAGAGTGAAAAATTGGAAATGCTGAAAAAAAATCAATGGCCTGGGACCCCAAGAATACCAGGTGGCCAGAAGAAATACCAAATAAGAAAAACCACAAGAATGTCATGACCACCCCCAGTCCCTGCTCAAAAAATGCAGAATTTTATCATCCTTCTAACCTCTTCCTTCTTCTACCCCCATGTGAAAAATTCCACTCTGCTCAAAGTTTGTATGAGCACTCCCCTCCCTGACCAATAAAAGCTTCTTCCTCAAGCCATTTGGTGAGCAACCTAAAACCTTGTTTCTCTTGGGAGTGTCTCCCTTGTGTTCAACCATAAGCTTAATAAAATCTGTCTGGAAATTTCTCTGGACTTTTTCCTTAATTTCTTTCTTGGGGAGCCCAAGAACCCCAAAGCTGGTAACAAATCCATGAGCAGTGCAACTGGTTTCACCTTTTATTTTTATTTCATTTTATTTTATACTAGGGGTCCCCTCATCCCACCCTGCACCCTCTCCAATCCAGGACCACTTGGGGGATGTCCAACTTGGGGGATCACAGGGATCGGGCCTAAACCAGCAGTCGGACATCCTTCTCACAATCCTGGACTGCTGGCACCTAACTGCTCACCTGTCTGCCTGCCTGATCACCTGTAACCACCTCTGCCTGCCGACCTGATCGCCCCTAACTGCCCTCCCGCCAGCCTGGTCACCCCTACTGCCCCACCCCCGTTGGTCTGGTCACCCCTAACTGCCCCCCCCCCCTCACCAGCCTGGTTGCCCCATCCAGCCCTGGTGTTCAGTCGAACGTTATTTCGGTAGTCACGGACATTGCATTTATATATATATATATATATATACACACACACACACTAGAGGCCCGGTGCACGAAATTCGTGCACTGGGGAGGGTGTCCCTCAGCCCAGCTTGCAACCTCTCTAATATGGGACCCCTCGGGGAATGTCCAACTGCAGTTTTAGGCCTGATCCCTCTATGGAATTGGGCCTAAACCTGCAGTTGGACATCCCTCTCACTGGGACCTATGGCTCCTAACCGCTCACCTGCCTGCCTGATTGCCCCCTAACTGCTCTTCTGTGGGCCTGATTGCCCCCAAATACCCTCCCCTGCTGGCCTGATCACCCCCAAGGCTTTTATGAGTATAAATATGACCCTGCACAGAAAATTTTACTAACCCTGCTTTATAATAAGGGCTTGACAATTGAATCATTAGGACCAGACAACAAGATTTCCTTTCTTTGAATAGTGGAGGAAATAATTATCTTGTCTTTAAGTTGCCCGAAAATTAAAATGAGGTAATGACTTAGAAAAGTATAAAAGCACCATATAAAGACAACTGTCTTTTTAATGAAGTGGTAAAATGAAAAGCACTATTTTTATTCTCCCCTTCCTTCCTTTACAGCTTTTACTTAAACTTTGAAATTTATAAAAATTGCACTCCAATTTTCATTTCTTCACATTCAACATTATTTTGTATTGGTTTCAGGTTTTATATTAGTTACAGAATAGTGGTTAGACAATCATATACTTTACAAAGTGTTCCCCAATATTTCTAGTACCCACCTGGCATCATACCATCATTACAGCACTATTGACTATATTCCCTATTTAAGTGACAATGGGTTTACAGGTTCCTTTCAGTCTTTCTTTTGTGTTGCTCGTCCTTCCTTTTCTTTCTCACTTCTTCCCTTATTTTCTTTATATAGTATCTCAATTGGCTATCAAAGCTCAGTGAAGGCACTGGGACACGCTTCATCCATTTTACAAACCAGGAAACTGAGGCCAATTCCAGTTGGCTGTGGAACTTGACTCAGCACACAGGAAGCCCTCAGAGCCATGCTCTTTGCGCTTCTTAAGGGGCAGCCGCCCAGCAAACAGAACAAACCTTCCAGTCAGGCTTCTGAGCCTCTTTCTCAAGCACCTCTTCATTGCAGATGCTCCACATTCTTTCCTCTCCCTGTCCCCTACCCTCCATTCTTTACCGCCCCTGCTTCTCCGGAGCAGGTGGAAAGCTTCGCACTCACTGCCTAGGCATGCTCTGCCATGGGGCAGGGCACCGTGGGCTTGCTTTGGGTCAAGGCAGGAGCAGGAGTTGCCACCTCTGAAGTGTGAAGGCCGCCTGAGCGAGGCCCATTAGCACTGGGAGCTTCTCTGAATCACATCAGTCAGTCCAGTACCCTGCAGTGCAGCACCTCTCCACTGAGGTGGCACCACCCCTCAACCCCCGCCTCAGGGGTGAGGGTCCTTGCCCCTCTGCCAGGAGTCCTTTGATGCCCCTTGATCCCTGGCTGGGCCCACCCACGTCTTGGGGGCACTGCAGAACCTCTGTCTCTTTGCAGATGAGGCAGATCCCTGCCCTAGGTCTCTGCGAAGCTATGAATCTGTGGCCAAAGGCCTGGTCTGGGTCTCAGCAACCCCATGCCTGCAATGTTCCTAGGGACCCTGGGAGAGGCTGGGCGGGCCCAGCCACGCCCCCCAGGTTGCCAATCTCCCCAGGGACCCCTGGAAGCAGCTGGGCAGGGCAGCCACGCCCCCCCCCCCCCGGGTTGCGGATCTCCCCAGGGACCCCCGGGAGCCGCTGGGCGGGCCCGGCCACGCCCCCCCCCCAGGTTGCCAATCTCCCCAGGGACCCCCAGGAGAGGCTGGGAGGGCCCGGCCATGCTCCCCCGTGTTGCTGTTCTCCCCAGGGACCCCCAGGAGAGGCTGGGCGGGTCTGGCCATGCCCCCCCCCGGGTTGTAGATCTCCCCAGGGACCCCCAAGAGTGGCTGGGTGGGTCTGGCCATGCCCCCCCAGGTTGCCGATCTCCCCAGAGATCCCTGGGAGCCGCTGGGCAGCCTGGCCTCGCCTCCCTGGGATGGCGATCTTCCCAGGGACCTCCGGAACTAAGAGGACTGGGCACCGCCATCTTGATCTTCTCAACGGCTGGATAGGCCACCCCGAGTCCCGCCCCCCAGCCTCCCACTGGCCCAATTGTGGGCGTAGCGGAGTGATGGTTATTTGCATATTACCATTTTATTAGGTAGGATATATATATATATATACTGTTTTCTTTAACTCTGTAGCTCACAATAATCTCTCTCTCTCTCTCTCTCTCTCTCTCTCTCTATATATATATATTTATATATATATATATATATATATATCTCCCCAGGAATTTTGTTTATCAGGAAATATTATTCATTTATATTTAAAATACATGATTGTATGATTATGATTACTATCAAATCTCTATATTACTTAGATTACATATATATATATTTAGAGAGAGAGAGAGAGAGAGAGAGAGAGAGAGAGAGATTATTGTGAGCTACAGAGTTAAAGAAGAAAGCAGTTGACTTGCCAGGTAAGATTGTTATAAAAAATTTTCATAATACTAGTAGATTATTATGTGTTTCTTGGAGTATTGCTCAGAAGGAATTCAAAACATTGACTGATATTTTTAGGTTGAAAAAAAAACCCAAACACAGACACTTCCTTTTATAGCTATGCTTTGATTTGACATATTTTAATATAAAAATTTTATGCACCCCATGTCATTTAGAAGTATATCCTTAATCACAATTTGCTTTGTGTTCATAATTATTCATCAAAATGTGTAATGCATTTAGGTTATTTTGGTAAATCATGTGCAAGATAAGTTTAAAGTAACTTTAAAAAAAGAAGAAGGAAAAACACAACTCTGAACCTTAAATCATAGTTGTTGCAGAGAAATAAGATGGGAGATCAATAAAAAAACTAAGCAAAAAAATTGATTAAAAAATTATGTGGGGATGCCGAAACCGGTTTGGCTCAGTGGATAGAGCGTCGGTCTGCGGACTGAAAGGTCCCAGGTTCGATTCCGGTCAAGGGCATGTACATTGGTTGCGGGCACATCCCCGGTGGAGGGTGTGCAGGAGGCAGCTGGTCGATGTATCTCTCTCATCAATGTTTCTAGCTCTCTATCCCTCTCCCTTTCGCTCTGTGAAAAATCAATAAAATATATTTAAAAAAAAAATTATGTGGGGATAGCAGAGTAGAAATTACAAGTTCAAGTAAAAAATGCAATAAATTTTGTTTATCAGGAAATATTATTCATTTCTATTTAAAATACATGATTGCATGATTATGATTACTATCAAATCTCTATATTACTTAGATTTCACAAAATATATTTTAAACAGTACCATAAGAGTTTTATTTTAAAATATCCATAAATACACTGGATATTGTAGACTTTGCAACTAATAAATAAAATGATATTAGTATAATTAATGATGTTACAAAAAATAAAATTGTGAAATGAGAAAAAAGTTATTTTAGGGGAAGACATCATAGAAAAAAATTTTGAAGAATCCTGTTCTTTACCACTGATATATCCATCTATGTCTTTAGGAACTTATTATCTTTAAATGAATCTATGTTTTAATGCTTACAAGAACCCAACTTATTACATAATATATTCAGAGACATAATACATTGTAATTATTATTTTTATATCATCTGAATGAGTATAGCCATTAAACCTGGAGAAGTATTTTTTTATAATGTCCAGAAGAGTAATTTATAGTTTATGATGTTTTTATAATCCTTTACATTTTTTGGTTCTCTCATTCATTGTTTAAATTACTATATTTATGTCCAACATAGCTTCTCCTTTTTAAAGCCATCAAAACAATTTATAACATGTCATTAAATAATGCTTTTTCTTATAATCTGATTTTCTTATTTCAAAAAGCTTTCTAATAAAATCAGTTGACATGCTATTTTCCAAATGTCATCAACTTTTTCTTTTTACATACATCTTTAATAGATTTCCCCTTTTTCATACATATTTTACTGCAAAAATGTTTGCCATCAATATTAAATTATGAATTATTCTGTATTGGTTTACATAGCTTTCTAAATGCTATTAAATCCAATTCATTATGTAGTAGTTCAATGGCATAAATCATTCATTCATATATTTTAATATAAATTTCTTCCCTGATCAGTGGCCTTTGAATTATACTTACCCTTGTTTTTCTAATTTAATTTTGGAATATATAGACAAATAGGTAGGGTATATTTGTGTTACAATTTTTAAAAATACTTTTAGGAAATGTGTAATTATGAATAGACAACTGTTTGTAAAGCTAACAGGAAAGCAGACAACTTGCCTACAAGGACTGAAAATTGAACACTTTCCTTAGAATTAGCACCACATGTATAGCTAAAGAATAACTTGGCTTATTAGGACCAGTAGAAATACTTACTATTCATGTAATTATTTCAGTTCCCTTACTCAAAAAAAACCACACAAAAAACCCTTGCTTCAAATCATGAACAGAACACCTCTGGGTTTCTTCCTGAATTAGTGCTTCCTGAGTAGCTATTCTTTGATCTCAAATAAAGACTTGTTGCCTCTCACTTTGGATTTTTATTTTTAGGTTAACAGTATCCAGGAAACAACATGAAAAATGTAATCAAGGATTGACTGCAGACTGAATTGCAGCTGTCTGTTTAATTTAGTGGGGTTGGGAAATGTGTGATCATTATTGTGTTAGTGAAACACTTCCATATAATTAAACTCATTTATACAATTGAGCCACATTGGTTCACTTTGATATCATTGCATTTAAATTTTTAATTTTGAAAAACCATAAGAATAACAGTTCTATTAGAAAGTAAATTCCTCTTATGGATTCAATGCTATTTCAGACTTTCAGCTGACATCCATATTAATTAAAGCTATATAAAAAAAAAAACTTTAAAGAATAACCACAATTTTATAATAAAGGAAACCTTAATTTGCCTTATTTAAGACAAAAATGTGCATCATAGTACCAAATTCAATATTATTTGCCCAGGATGGAGGAAGCTGGGAGCAATGTTGTTCCCAACTAATATAAAGATGTCTCATTGCTCATTGAGAAGTTGGGCTGTGTCAGAGGATAGAATACAACATGAGTGTGGCCACAGTTCAGAGGCAGATAAGTGCCACTCAGGAAAAAAACACAGTACATGACTGAGTTTGCTGGGAATAGACAACATGAACAAAAGGCTCAGAGGGACAGGGTTTAGTTACAGCAAGAGGAAAGATGGTGCACACGAGTCAGCCCCTTGCATTGCGCAGGTTCTCTGCTGTCAGTGGGTCTCTTCTGCAGCTAAGAACTTCATTCCCTGGGGAAGTGGAAGGACCCTGACCCCCGCATCACCATGGGGTCTGAAATACTAAAAGCTGGAGGAGTGACTAAGGACCATTGATATAACACTACGCGAACCAAAGTCTAAAACAGGGAAAGGTATTCCACACTAAGGGATAAACTGGCTGCAATAACTCTTTATCTCCCAACTAGAGGCCTGGTGCATGAATTCATGCATGAGTGGGATCCCTCGGCCTGGCCTGCGATTTGCTGATCGGGGCCTTCTCGCCCAGCCCTGATGGGGGATGGTGGGGGCTGGCTGGCTGGGGAGGGACTGTAGGAGGTTGGCCAGCCGGCCTTGATCAGGGCCAATTGGGCTGACCGGCCCGGACTGCAGGAAGGCTCCAGGGCATGTCTAGCCCTCTTGCCCAGTCCCAATCGCCCCTATCCTAGCAAGCTAACCTACCAGTCAGAGTGTCTGCCCCTGGTGGTCAGTGCGTATCATAGTGACTGGTCGAGCAGTCGACCAAAGGATCAGACACTTAGCATATTATGCTTTTATTATATAGGATTAGAAATACTCTAAGCTTAAACCCATTGTTATGTAGCTGGCAGGGGATTCAACAGACTGGCTTCACTGTCTTTCCCAATAGATGTGGACCAACATTAAATTTATAATTTTTCTCAAACCTATTGGACACCTAAAATTGTAGAACTACCAAATAGGCCGAAGATGAAAGAGACTGTTCCAGCAGAGAGAAAGCAAAGTAAGCATGCACACATCTGGGGTAAAGATACCAGACATGCCTATGAAGAAGTCACCAGAGAGTTGACATCTGATGAAGGCCAAGTATAGTATAGGCCAGGCTCTTTCTCTGTGAACCTCAAGGGGTGCTCACAGAAGAAAATGGAAAGAAGTGTCTATGATGTCAGTGTGGATTAAAGAAACAACTGTGCCTGTTTTGGAAGAAAAATACTAGACCCAAATCTATTTCCTTTGGTCTCTACTTTGGTGCAAAAACCTTTGAGGGGTAGGGAATGGGCAGCAATAAGCATTCCTGCCTTTAAGATATTCACAAAAAAATAATCACAGGAAAATCATGGGGGCACTAAAGCTACCTCTGGGAGGGTCAGAATTATATGTTGACCCCTCCAATCAGTGTACATGAATAGAGAAGGCCATACACTTTGAGAAACAGAACAGGATACATGTGTAAGCTGGAGGCAATCAACGCAACTGAGACTGTGCAGCCACCACCACCATTTCCATACCGAGATCGTGAGCTCTGAATAACAAATAACAGCAGAACACGACTGGGAGAGTAAACAAAAAGGTGCTCGGTAATAAATCCCACAAGTTCAGTGACAGGAAGTAACCTCACAGGGGGATCTGATTATAAATTCATAACTGGGCAGGTCATGGTGCATAGTCACCCCCAAGGCAAAAAAGTAAACCTATAAGAGGTTTACTTTTCTTAAGGAAGCCCCTTGCATTATTTTTGTGGATCTAGGTTAACACACCTTTGAAATGCCAGGAATAATCCTGTTCTTTAGACCCCAAAGAGGTATAACCACCCTCCAGGGAGCACATAATCCTATTAACTACCCTGTAATGCAGTCATAGAGATTTCCCTGTCTTGCTTTCTCCTACTACCATGTAATCTTTCCTACATTCCCTCCTTAATTCCAAATGTATAAATGAACTCCAAAACTGTCATTCTCTGGAGCATTTAAGGTCTTTCCTCCCAGCATGTCATCAGTTTGGCTCAAATAAACTGAAATAAACTCATAAAAATTCTCTACAGGTTTGGATGCCCTTACCTCCACAGGAGGAACGAGGAGGAAATGGAGCACACAGAGAAAACCTCTCCCAGGCACAGTGTGGAGGAAAGACCGAAAACTCAGAAGGAGCAGACATTGCCCTGCTAACCAACTCTTGCCCTAAATACAAGTTCTTTCTATAGGACTTTGACATGTCCGCTTAAGAAACGTGCAAATAGAGAGAATTTTTATGAGTTTATTTGAGCAAAACTGACAACAACTTCTGGAAAGCAAGATCTCACGGGCTCCAGAGAATGACAGTTTTGCAGTTCATTTTATACATTTGGAATTAAGGAGGGAACTGGATAAGATTACATGCAAATGAGTAGGAATCGAATTACAGGATAGTTAAGATGATATGCCCTCTTGGTGGCTATCCTCAGGAGAGACTGAAAAGAGGATTACTCTGGCATTTCAAAGGTTTGTTAACATAGATGCACAAGAACAATGGCTAGGGCTTGCTTAAAGCAAAAGAAGCCCTTCACTAAAAAAGTTGTATGCCTGGTGCATGACTCTCCAACCATGACCTCCCCAGTTAGAAACTGATGATCACATCACCCTGTGATATTACTATATGTTAGACTTATTACAGTACCTCTTTATCATCCACAGGAGCCTGATTAGCAATGAAGTTTGCCATATCAATAACAAAATCATACCCACCACAACTTCTAGGTTGGTTAATTCAAATGCCCACTCTAAAGCCCTCCAGAACAAAAGACATGTCCATTTCCAGGGAACTAATCTTTTGACCTCAGTATTAAAGTTCTATGCAAGATGTCTGGCTTTCAACTTTCAAATACAACTAACATTACAAGTTATATAAAAAGATAAGGAAAAATGCACTCAGGAGCTACAAAGTGAACATCAAAATCAGTCTCATGTATGACAAATATGTTAAAGATTCTTGGAAAGTGGTAATAAGACACCAAATGCAATGATCCACTTAAACAATCTGTATATTGGACTTTATGAAAATTAAACACATTCTGTGTGAAAGACAGTGTTAAGAGAACAACAAGATAGGTCACAGACTGGGATAATATATTTTCCCATCTTGCTTGTGGCAAAAGACTTGTATCCAGAAAATTTTAAAAATTCTTAAAATTCAACAATATACAAACAAAATAAAAAGCAGGGAAAAGAATTAGGCAAACAGTAGGCAATTTTACTAAAAATGATATACAGATGACAAGCTTATAAAAGCATTTTTAATTTAATTAATTATACAAAACTGAAATTTTAAGCCACAAGGGATACTACTATATGCCTATTAGACTGTCTAAAATCAGACAAAACTAGCAATAACACACACTTGGGAGAATGCAGAGCAAATAAGACCCTCATATAATGCTGTTGACAGTGTAAAATGATACAGTCACTTTGGAAAACAATTTAGCAATTTCTTATAAAGTTAAATATGTACATATCTGTGACCCAATGATCCTGGTAGGTATCTATCCTAGAGAAAAGAACACATATAGTCACACAAAAACTTTATGATAATATTTACAGCATTGTATTCATAATCACCAAAGTTGGAATCTACCCAGATATCCTCTAATAAGTGAATAAACAAAATGTGAAATAAACGTTTTGTTGTTGTTAATCCTCACCCAAGGATGTTTTGTCTGTTGCTTTTCAGAGAGAGAATGGAAGGGAGGGAGATAGAAGAAGAGAGACACATCTATGTGAGAGAGACACATAGATTGGTTGCCTTCTGCATGTGCCCTAACCGGGGGTAGGGAGTGAACAAGTAACTGAGGTATGTGCCCTTGACAAGGAATCTAACCTGCAACCCTTTGGTCTGAGGGCCAATGCTCCAACCACTAAGCAACATTGGCCAAGGCTGGAATTAACTCTCAGTTCATGCAACAACATGGATAAATTTTTAATGCATTTGCTAAATGGAAAGAGCCAAATCCACAGGCTTTGTGATTCCATTTATATGACCCTTTGGAAAAGGCAACACTGTAGGCAGCAAAGCAGATCACTAGTTTCTTGGAGCTAGGGAGAGAGTTTAACTCTAATGGGATACTATGGATAAAGAAATTGCTCTACATAGAACTATGGTGTTAGACACATACCTATGCATTTGTCAAAAACTATAGAGCTGTACACAATGAATTTTATTGTATCTACTATTTACTAAAGTAGATGCATTGGGGGAAGATGGAAAGTAGATTATGACTAATGGACCAAGATCTAACTGAATTTCAAATGAATAGCATAACTACAGTGAAAGGAATGAGGAAGAAAAATGCTGACCTTAATATTTTTGGAAAAAAATATTTTTACTGGATACTGAGGCTAAAGATAAAAACAACTGTACACAAACATTTCATACTACTTGGTAAATTTTTTTGGCTTGGAAATTTCAAAACTACTTAATTGGTATAATATTTTTGAAAAATTTGTAAATATAATAGACTAGAGGCCCAAAATTCATGCACGGGGGGGGGGTGGGGGGTGGGGGGTGGGTGTGAGTGTCCCCTCAACCCAGCCTGCACCCTCTCCAATCCAGGACCCCTCAGGGGATGTCTGACTGCTGGTTTAGGCCCAATCTCGGGGATCAGGCCTAAACTGGCAGTCGAACATCTCTCTCACAATCCAGGAGTGCTGGCTCCTAACTGCTCACATGCCTGCCTGCCTGATCACCCCTAACTGCCATCCCTAGGGGCCTGGTCACTCCCAACTGCCCCCTCCCCTGCCAGCCTAGTCACCTCCAACTGCCCCCCCCGGCAGCCTGGTCACCCCTAACTGCCACCCCCCACTGGCCTTGTCGCCCCACGCAGCCTGCTGTTCAGTCATTACTGTTACTGTGACAGCGTCCTGGACTATTTGCATATTCCTCTATTATTAGTATAGATATGTGAATTAGGTAAATAAGTTACAAATAAGAGGAGAAAATTAGATGAGCACTGCAGGGTTAGAGTGTCATTGATGATATCAACATCGACATTAAAAAACACACATTTATAGAGAAAGAAGTTCAGAAAAAACTATACATGGATGTGTATGCGTGAATTAGTATACATATATATTTTTTCTAACTTGACCCTTTGAGATGAGCTAGAAACAATGACACCTCAGTATTAATGAGCACATTTAGCATCCAGATCCTGGTTTCTAAACATCATTCTCCAATGAGAAGAGCCAAGGCCCCTTTGAGAACTTGGTTATTCTAAGGGTGGGACAGGGGAAAGGACCACATGAGTCTGGAGAATCTGGCAGTGCCAAAAATTCAGGAGGAATTTTAAAATAAAACAAAAAGAGAGAGGCTTGTTAGTCTATTAACAATGGTCCAATCTGAAAGAGTCTCTAATGAGCAAAATCAGGGCAATTAGAGCAACTAAATAACAATAGTATTATATAATAATGTAATGAGTAAAATACATACCTGAGTTCATATTGATATAAATAAACAGTAAAATCAATAAATGTGAAAGAAGTGACAACTCACCCTTAAAAAAGAATTTCAATTAATGAAGTATGTTAAAATTAGTGGATGCAAGTTCAAGCAGAAATAGGGTATATGCATAGACTCAAATTATCTTCCCCCAAATATTTAGTAATTACAAAGGAGGAAAAGGTAAGTTTATAATGAATCCCAGCAGGCACCACCTTAGTCAAATGATCCTGGTTAATATCGTAAGTAACTTATATCTACATTATGTACCCACTTATGTGATGCACCGAGAGGGACCATCACCTCTGTTATATACTTCCCAATTATGAATAACCTCAATCTAAGCATGAGAAAACACCAAACCAAAATTGAAGGTATTCTACAAAATAACTGGCCAATAATCTTCCAAGTGTTTAAGTAATATAAGACAAGGAAAGACTGAAGAACTGTCACAGATTGGAGGAAACTAAGAACTTATGAAATGAATGTGTAATCCTGTATTGGATCCAGGATAGGAAAATGGGTATTAGCGGAACAACTCATGCAAATAACTGAATTCTAAATAACTTCTAGATTTATAAATAACTTCTAAACATTACTAAGGACAAATTCTTTGTTTTGATGCATGTTTTACAATCACAACATATTAATGTAAGGGAAACTGAATAAAGGGTATTTGTAGAACTGTAGAACAGTTCTGATTCATATATATTACGATAGATAAAAACACTGTGTTTGTGTTTGATTATTTTAAAATTGTGAAAGGATGGCGTGAGTTCACTTGATGAATGCAAATTTATATTTATTCAAATAATTTTTAAATACTTAGACAAGATTAAAAAAATAAAAGACATCTCAATTGGAAAAGAGGAAGAAAAACTGTCATTATTTGCAGATGAAATGACGTTGTACATAGAAAACCCTAAAGACTCCATCAAAAACTACTAGATTTAAATAAATGAATCTGGCAGTGTAGCAGGATACAATATTAATACCTAAAAATCAAAGGCATTTTTGTACACTAATAATGAATTCTCAAAAAGAGAAACTAAACAAACAATCCTATTAACCATTGCAACAAAAAATAAGATACTTAGAAATAAACTTAACCAAGGAGGTTAAAGACTTGTACATGGAAAACTACAGGACATTGAAAAAGAGATAGTGGAAGAATATACCAAGTTCATGGAATGGTAGAATTAACATCATTAAAATGTCCAGACTATCTAAGCAACCTATAGATTCAATGCAATCCCTATTAAAATATCAATGGCATATTTCACAGATACTAAAAAAATTTATATGGAACCACAAAAGAGCTCAAATAGCTGCAACAATCTTGAGAAAGAACAAAGTTGAGGGAATCACAATACCAGATATCAAGTTATACTACAAATCCTGTAATCAAAACACCCTGGTAGTGGCACAAGAACAGGCATATAGATCAATGGAACAGAACAGAGACCCCAGAAATCATCCCAAGCCACTACGCTCAATTAACATTTGACAAAGGAGGCAAGTGCATAGAATGGAGTAAAGACGGGCTCTTCAAAAAATGGTGTTAGGAAAATTGGACAGGTTCACCCAAAAAAATGAAAATAGATCACCGACATACACCATACACAAGAATAAACTCAAAATGGATAAAAGACTTAAATGTAAGTCGTGATACAATAAAAATCTTGGAAGAATCCAGAGGCAGCAAAATCTGAGACATCCCTTGTAGCAATATGTTTGTAGATACATCTTCTAGGGCAAGGCAAACTAAGGAGAAAATAAACAAATGGGATTACATCAAAATAAAAATCTTCTGCAGAGCAAAAGAAACCATCAACAAAACACAAAGGGAGTCCATTGCATGGGAGAGCATATTTACCAATGATATATCTGATAAGGGGTTAACTTCCAAAATGTATAAGGAACTCACACAACTTAACAAAAGGAAGACAAACAATCAATTAAAAATGAGCAAAGGATCTAAATAGACATTCTCCAAAATGGACATACAGCTGGCAGAGAGACATATATAAAATACTCAGTCACTAATTATCAGAATGATGCAAATTAAAATGTCAACGAGGTATCATTTCAAACCTGTCCGAATAGCTACCATCAATAAATCAACAAATGACAAGTACTGGCAAGGATATGGAGAAAAGGGATCCTTAGTACACTGCTGGTGGGAATGCAGACTGGTGCAGCCATTATAGAAAACAATATGGAGTTTCCTCAAACTGCCATTTGACCCAGTGATCCACTTTTAGGAATATATCCTAAGAAATTCGAAACACCAATGAGAAAGCCTAAATGCAACCCTATGTTCATAGCAGACTGAGGAATCTCAGAGGGAAGGCGAGGGTGGGGAGTGGATGAGGAGAGACTAACCAAGGAATTTATATGCATACTAGAGACCTGGTGCATGAATTCGTGCACAGGTGGGGACTGGCCCCCTGTCCCAATGGGGGCTGATTGGTGGGGCCTGGCCAGTTGTGGGGAGGGGCTGTGGGTGGTTGAAGAGGGTCAATCAGTGGCCTGACTGGCCAGGGTTAGGGGCTGCAGGAGGTTGGGGAGGCTGATTGGGGCCCTGATCTGCCCTGTTGGCCACTGCAGTGCACATCATAGTGACCAGCCGTTCCGGTTGTTCCGGTCATTCCATTGTTCCAGGCCCTTGGCTTTTATATATATAGATAGGCATAGCCCATGAAGTGCAGTGAAGGCCTGGGAGGGGCTGGTGCAGAGTGGATGAGACAATGGGGGAAAAAGAAAAAAAGCGGGACATCTATAATACTTTCAACAATAAGGATAACTTTGAAATGCTTGAAGAGTAACAGAAAATCTTGTCCAAATGTGTATTTTTATTTTTGATAATACAATTATGAGGATCAGACTGAAAGATAAAATGGACTAGCTAAAGGTATCCCTAAATCCTAGAAGAGAATAAATGGGTAGGAAAATTTACATAATATACATATCGCATTAGTACATATGCATTAATAGTACATGTAAGAATAATGCACAAAATTGCATATGGAGTTATTATTAGCTATGCGTCTAAGAATAATTGGTTTACAATGGAATAATGTTGCCACAGGGTAGGCACTGATATCATAATTCACAAAGATGCTTACAGAAAATTAAACCATGAAGCAAAGATCATAAACATAGCAGTACTGTGGACTCTCTGTTTGACTATTTGACATCTTATTATGTTAATATCTACATTAACAAATCTCACGTAAAAACCACACAACTAATACATTCCCAAAAGAGAAAAACAAATGAACAAAAACCAATTATTTCTGTTTCCAACAAGAATTCTGAACTTTCTCTTTAATTAACGCTGTTCAAGTCATATAATCCCCAGCTACAGGTTTTGCTGACATCAATTCACCTTATTATTTTGAAGCATTTCTACATATGTTAATTTGATTTTATGAGTCATATCTCATAATGCACTTACACATGTCAGCCCAGGAATGTTAGACCTAACTCACACTTCTCTCATTTGATAGCTTTTGGCTTTCACCTCATGCCTGCAATAACCTACCATGTGTAAATAATTGCCACATGATTCACACTCTGTTATGTCTCATTGCTTAATTATCTAAATACAATGAAAAAGGACAATGTGCTGAAATCTACAATATATTAATTTACCTCAAAGCATTTGGATGATCCTATTCTCTATGAATTGGTATTCAATGATATTTTGAAAGGCCACAAATGAAATACTGTGATATGATTTAAAAGAAGCAAAATGGAATATGAAAAGTATTATATAGGAAAACTGGATATGATAAAAATCTTGAGTTTAGTCCAAGGATAGCTTCATAAAAAAATTGTAATTCTATTTCTTGGACTAGAATTCAGAGGTTTATCTTTATGGATAAATTCGGGGAATCATATTGTGGTTAGATAACAATAGTAACATTTGTGGGGCACTTAAGGTGTGCCAGGCATGGCATAGCCTATCTTCTCCTCTCAGAGCTGCATTGAGGTAAATCCTTTTATTGCCCATATATTAGAGATGATAAACTGACATACATACCCAGGGTTTCAAGCTGGTTAATGACAGAATCAGGATCTGTATGAGCATTCTAACTCAATAGCAATATGACTCAATTATTTCACTGCATTGTATCTGCACCATTGAAATAAGCAATGAAGCAAGGGGCTATGATGGTTGGGTGGGCATTTCTGTAAAACCATTGATTATATTGCTTTTATAATCATGCTAAGAAGATTGTTCCTCACATCAGGGACTCATGCATTTTATTTTCTTCTATAAATTCTGTTTTGTTTTTGAATTTAACATTTCATCAACTTGAATACATTTTGGTTTGAAATATGATGAAGAATATGCATATTTTTCACCAAATATGAAGTTATTTGTAAACAATTAATTTTCTCAAGGAAAGTCTTGAAAAAAATATTGAAGATTACATGAAATCAGAGGTAATAAGTTCTTCAGTTCAAATTTTATGAAGTATTCAAAAGGGCTCAATTTTATAAACTAATTTTAAAAATCTTGCTCATGGGTAAATCTGTTTAACTCATTAGTTTTAGATGCAGTCAATAAGTAATAATTCCATCAGCATTTTATTATTGTTCTAAAACAATTGTACTGATAACAGCAGTGTGAAGTTATGCTGTTAATCTACAAATTTAGAGCCTGAATGGGAAATTGAGTTTTTGATTAAAATCTTTTTATAAATATCTGAACATTCTTATTAAAAATATCATGTTGCATGCATTATGAAAGTGCTCATTATAGAAAAAATAAAATGTAAATATGCATTTAATTTTAATGTGAATGATATCATGGGGAAAATTTTACTGCAAGAGACACTTTTAAAATCAATAATGTTATTACAGGATGGATACAATTAATATAATCTAGTTCAATATTCCTGAAGAACTTAATTTTAATAATCTGAAGTAGATCCTGATAATGGATATTTTAAAAAGTATCCTTAGTGTTTCAAATGTGCCCTAAAATGGAAATTTTATTTTAAATGTTAATATCACTTAATGTGAATTGATAGTGATTAATAAGAAATTTCACATGAATATTAAAATATAGAATTCTAAATGGCTTCACTACATTTTGAAATGATTACTAATGATGTACTGTCCCACATTTTAATAACATTGCTGTATATAGGGGCACTAATTCAAGGTGAAGGTAATTTCACATGTCCTCAAAAATATTATTTTTAGAAAGGTGCTCCTTAAGTGCTTTTATGAAATATACTTGTTTTAATTGCATAGAATTCTAATAAATGGAGTTGATATTTACTGGAGAGGACTGCTACACATGAGACAATAACACTTTAGTTGAAGTCGTTATCCATCTCACTGAGGCTAAGTTTTGCTTAACACTGGGCTTATTAAGATGAAGTACATTGTCTTATCAGTACATTGTCTTTGATATTAAATACTGACCACAAAATAGTATGTTATTTAGGTAGTAAGTATAGTTAAGCTGTCTTCAGAATAAAAGCTAGACTATAACAATTTTAAAAGATCATTATATTCAAGATGTCTCCAAAGAAAATGTGAATCTAGGAAATAGACCACAATGTAACTCAACTTTCTTAAAGCTCTCTATGGCATTGACAAATTGTGTTGTTGCTTTCTTTTAGTCTTATAGGATTGAGGCTTGTTAAAATAGTATACTTCTGTTTTAATTTTCTGAGTCACCATAGTTCATAATATCATAAAACTAAGAAAACAATAAAAATGTGATAAAGGTGAGATTGTTTCAGGAAGATTCTAAACAAATTATGCAACAGGTTAAAAAATGAAGCTTGCTAGGTAGTCAACTAATATTATTCCAAAATTCTGTTCCTTATTTGGATTTTTAGCAGTTAGTTGTGATTAACTTAAGATGACACTGGTAAAAAAATGATGATGATTAAAGGTTTTCATGAACTTAATGTAATAATGTGGTAATCACTAAAATATATCACACTCTTCTTATTATGCAATACTTCTGTATATTTGGGAAATGTACAGTTTTAGAAAGGAATACCATAAAGCCATACATTGGCATACTGATAGCTCTAAACTTAATTATGTACTTGTTTTAATCATTTCCTCTGCTGTTGAAAATAAATCAATTAAAAAACCAACCCATATAGAACAAAAAATATCTTCAGTTAGGATATTCACCAGAAAGTCTATATATGAGATATAAGAAAAATAATGCTTTAACACAATGTATAAGTGTATCACAGCTTTTTTATCCACTCATCTACTGACAGCAAAGGAAACCATCAACAAAGTGAAAAGACAATCCTCTGACTGGGAGAACAGATTTGCCAATGATACATCAGATAAGGGGTTAATACCCAAAATTTATAGAGAACCTATAAAACTCAACAACACTTTGGTTGTTTTCATGCCTTGGACACCAGAATCTATATAAAGAGCCAGGGTCCATAATGTCCAAAATGACCAAAGGGATGACTGAAAGCCAGGCTGCACTCGCAGCAGGATTGGGTGGTTGGGGACTTGCAAGCGGGCTGAACTGCTGACCTCTCAGAAAGAGAGAGAGGTGGGGCTGATAAGCAGCTGCTGCAGCTGCTGGCAAGGCCCAGAGAGAGAAGCAGGGTCTGATCCGCAGCCTCCGTGTCAACTGCTGATCAGCCCTTGCCTCTCTCTCTCTCCGGGCCCCACCAGCTGTCGCGCCTCTCTATCTCTCTGAGAGGTCAGCAGTTCAGCCTGCTTGCCAGCAGCCTAGGGCAGCTGCTGATCAGCTGCACCTCTCTGATCAGGCCCACAGATAGGCCCAGAGACACTGAATGGCATAGAAACCGACCAATCAGAACCTAATCTGGGTGAACTGCGAAGGCAAAACCTAAGTTGGGGGCTGAGGAGTGGTTTTAAGGGCAACAGCTGTTTGGTGTAAGGTGTAGGAAAGCAGTTCGATTTTTTAATGACCAGTTTGGCAGTATAATGCATATGGCTGGCTATCAGTCCAGCTATAGGGATTATGTATTTTTGTCTGCCAAGAGCATCTCCTCCTTCTGAAAAAGACTTTCCTCCACCATTTATGCAATCCTATCCTATATAATCTATCTATATCAATAAAAATGTAATATGCTAATTAGACAGGGTCAACCAGCCATCTTCTGGATGTCTAACTTCCTTCTGGACAAAGCCATGATGGTGGGGGCCAAGGCAGAGGCAGTTAGGGGCAATCAGGATGGCAGGGGAGGGCAGTTGGGGGTGAGACCAGGCCTGCAGGAGGGTGCAGTTAGGGTCGATCAAGCAGGCAGTCAGAGGCAGTTAGAGGTGATCAGGCAGGCAGGTAGGTGAGCAGAAAGGAGTCAGTGGTACCAGATTGTGAGAGGGATGTCCGACTGCTGCTTTAGGCCTGTGGGATCAGGCCTAAACCAGCAGTCAGACATCCCCCAGGGGGTCCCCAATTGGAGAGGGTACAGGCTGGGCTGAAGGAATCCCCCACCTGTGCACAAATTTCATGCACCAGGCCACTAGTAATGCAATAATGAACATAAGGGTGCATAAATCTTTGTAAATAACTGTTTTCAATTTTTAATTATTTATTGTTGAAAGTATTATATATGTCCCCTGTTTTCCCCTATTGAGCCCTTCTAGCCAGTCCTCACTCCCCACCCAGGCCTTCACCACCCTATTGTCTGTGTCCGTGGGTTATGCATATATGCATACAAGTATTTTGGTTTATCTCTTCCCACCCACCCACCCAACTTCCCCACCTCTCCTCTGAAATTCCACAGTCTGTTCCATGCTTCTATGGGTCTGGTCCTATTTTGTTCATCAGTTTATGTTGTTTATTAGATTTCACATATGAGTGAGATCATGTGATACTTTTCTTTCTCTTAACATGGCTTATTTCATTTAGTATAATGCTGTCTAGGTCCCTCCATGCTGTATCAAAGGGTAAGAGATCCCTCTTTTATAATGCTACAGAGTATTCTGTGGTATAAATGTACCACAGCTTTTTTATCCACTGATTTGCTGATGGGCACTTGGGCTGTTTCCAAATCTTAGCTATGGTAAATTGTGCTGCTATAAACATAGGGGTGCATATATTCTTTCCGATTGGCATTTCCAGTTTCTTGGGATATATTCCTAGAAGTGGGATCACTAGGTCAAATGGCAGTTCAATATTTAATGTTTTGATGAAACTCCTTACTGTTCTCCACAGTGGCTGGACCAGTCTACATCCCCACCAGCAATGTATTAGGGTTCCCTCTTCTCCACATCCTCGCCAGCACTTGTCATCTGCTGATTTGTTGATGGTAGCCATTCTGACAGGTGTGAGGTGATACCTCATTGTCCTTTTAATTTGCATCTCTCAGATGATCAGTGATTTTGAGTATTTTTTTATATGTCTCTTGGCCATCTGTATGACCACATTGGAAAAGTATCTTTTTGGTGCTTGCCCATTTTTAATTGCATTGTTTGTCTTCTTTTTGTTAAGTTGTATGAGTTACTTATATATTTTGCATATTCACTCTTTATCAGATGTGTCATTGACAAATAAGTTCTTCCATGCAGTGGGCTCCCTTTTCATTTTGTTGATGGTTTCTTTTGCTGTGCAGAAGATTTTTAGTTTGATGTATTCCCATTTGTTTATTTTCTTCTTAGTTTGCCTTGCCCTAGGAGGTGTATCCACAAATATATTGCTACAAGGGATGCTTCAGATTTTGCTGCCTCTGGATTCTTCCAAGATTTTTATGGTGTCACAACTTAAACTTAAGTCCTTTATCCATTTCAAATTTATTCTTGTGTGTGGTATAAGTTGGTGGTCTTGTTCCATTTTTTTGCATGTATCTGTACCATTTATTGAAGAGGCTGTACTTACTCTATTCTATGCTCTTACCTCCTTTGTCAAATAGTAATTGAGCATAATAGCTTGGGTCAATTTCTGGGCTGTCTGTTCTGTTCCATCCTATATAATAAAAGCTTAATATGCAAATTGACTGAACGGCAGAATGACCAGCAGAAAGACCGGTCGTTATGACATGCTCTGACCACCATGGGGCAGACGCTCAATGCAGAAGCTTCCCCCAGCTTGCAGGCCCCAGGCCAGCCAAAGGCAGGTGCCAGCTGGGGCCCCCCAATCATTCTGCTGGCTCCCAACCACTTGCCTGCCTGCCTGCCTGCCTGATTGCCCCTAACCGCTTCTGCCTGCCAGCCCGATCACCCCCTAACCACTCCACTGCCAGCCTGATTGCCCCTAACTGCCATCCCCTGCCATCCTGGTCACCCATAACTACCCTCCCCTACCAGTCTGGTCACTCCTAACTGTCCTCCCCTGCATCCTGGTCGCCCCCAACTTCCCTCCCCTGCTGGCCCAGTCACCCCTAACTGCCCTCCCTGCAGGCCTGGACTCCCCCAACTGCCCACCCCTGCCATCCTGGTCACCCCTAACTGCCCTCCCCTACCAGCCTGGTCACTCCTAACTGTTCTCCCCTGCAGCCTGGTCGCCCCCAACTTCCCTCCCCTGCTGGCCCAGTCACCCCTAACTACCCTCCCTGCAGGCCTGGACTCCCCCAACTGCCCACCCCTGCAGGCCTGGTCACCCCTAACTGCTCTCCCCTGCAGGCCTGGGTCCCCCCCACAACTGTCCTCCCCTGCAGGCCTGGTCTCCCCCAACTGCCCTCCTCTGCTGGCCCAGTCACCCACAACTGCCCACAACTGCCCTCCCCTGCCAGCCATCTTGTGGTGGCCATCTTGTGTCCACATGGAGGCAGCCATCTTTGACCACATGGGGTAGCCATCTTGTGTCTTGGAGTGACAGTCAATTTGCATATCACTCTTTTATTAGGTAGGATAGTTACTATATCTTTTCTCATGTCATTGAGCATCATTGTCATCATTATTCTGAACTTTATAGCTGATAAATTTCTTATCTTAATTTTGTTTAACTCTTCTTCTGGAGAATTTTCTTTTTCTTTGTGGCTTTTTTTTTTGAATCTCCATTTTGGCTGCCTGTTTGGGTTTGTATCTATGTGTTAGGTAGATCTGTTACAACTTCCTATCTCTAGTGCAGCACAATTTCAGCTGCTGCTTGTGATACCCTGTTTGGAGCTATGAGCAATCCACTACTTGTGGATTCCTCTACTGAGGTTGGGTGCTTTTGGAAAGGACCAAGATGTACACCAGGGTCTGCTTTTCCTAGCCCCTGGCCCAGAAGGAGATCAGGCAGAGACTCAAAGCCTCCAGAGATCTGCCTGTGCCTGTAGTCAGATTGACACTCAGTCTTGATTTGCCTCAGTCTATCTATGCCTGGATGGGGTGAGAGAGCTTCCTACAGGGTGGGGCAACTGCCTTCCCCCAGGCAAAACACCTGGATGGAAAAGTTCCATTGCAGAAAGATGTCCCCTGCAGCATGAGAGAATGACTCAGCACTGGAAACTGGGTTGACTTCCCTCTGAGATTGAATCCCAGAGCCCCAACCCTGTTTCTTTTTGTACAACTCTAGTTCACTCTGCCAGAACCCATGGTGATGGCTATACACAAAATTTTGTGCTTTGATGCTTTAAGATTGTGCCCGCCTCGCCCTGGTAGACAACAACATTGCTGCTCTTCACAGCCAGATGTTATGTGGACACCTTTCTCAGTTCTGGTTCTCTAAGCTGTGGGACCGCTTGGTGTTTAGACTCCAGAGTTTTCTTGGGAACATCCCCCATATCTCAGATATCCTTCCAGTACTATAGCTGCTGTCTGTGGGAGTCTGGCCATTCTTTCGTGCCTCTGCACTTCCTACTAGTGTCTATGTGGTCTCCACTTTCAGTCCTTGGTTATCAGGTCTCTCTCCACCTAGTCTTTAGTTGATTTTTCAGGATTGTTTTTCTGTATTTTAGTTGTCATTCCAATTTGGTCCTGGGAGACTGTCAGTGTTGCTTCCACTTACTCTGCCACCATTTTAAATCTAAATGTTTTCAATAGTTCTCATTGTAGTTTTGATTTTCATTTCCCTAATAGCTAGTGGTATTGAGCATCTTTTCATATATCTTTTCAACATTTGTATGTCTTCTTAAGAGAAGTGTGTGTTCAGTTCCTCTGCCCAATTTTTTTTTTTAACTGGATTGTTTATTTGTCTGGTTTTGATTTGTAGGAGTTCTTCATATCTTTTGGATGTTAACCTCTCTTCAAAGTTTTTATTTTGTAAACTAGAGGCCCAGTGCATGAAATTCATGCAAGGAGGGGGGTTGTCCCTCAGCCCAGCCTGTACCCTCTCCAATCTGGGACCCCCCCACTGGGATCGGGCCTAAACAGGCAGTCGGACATCCCTCTCACAATCCAGGACTGCTGGCTCCCAACTGCTTGCCTGCCTGCCTTCCTGATTGCCCCTAACCACTTCTGCCTGCCAGCCTGATCACCCGCTAACCACTCCGCTGCCAGCCTGTTTGCCCCCAACTTCCCTCCTCTGCCGACCTGGTTACCCCTAACTGCCCTCTCCTGGAGGGTTGATCACCTCCAACTGCCCTCCTTTGCAGGCCTGGTCCTTCTCAACTGCCCTCCCTTGCAGGCCGGGAGCCTCCCAACTGCCCTCGCCTGCTGGCCATCTTGTGGTGGCCATCTTGTGTCCACATGGGGGCAGGATCTTTGACCACATGGGGGCAGCTATATTGTGTGTTGCAGTGATGATCAATCTGCATATTACTCTTTTATTAGATAGGATAGAGGCCTGGCACAGTGGTGGGGGCCAGCTGGTTTGCCCTGAAGGGCATCCTGGATCAGGTGGGGGTTCCCTTGGGGTGTGGGGAGGCCTAAGCGAGAGGCCTGTGGTGGTTTGCAGGCAGGTCACGTCCCGTGGCAACCCAAGCAGAGGCCCTGGTATCTGGGATTTATTTTCCTTCTACAATTGAAACTTGGTAGGCCAGTAGCCATTTGTGTTGGGGTTATAATTGAAACTTTGTTGCCTTAAGTGGGTGGGCCCGGCCAGGGTGTGCGGAAAGCTTTGCTTCCCCTGTTGCTGGCAGCAACCCTGGCCTGCTCTCTCAAGCTCCAATCTGCCGCCATTTGTTTGAATGTGTTTACCTTCTATAACTGAAACTTTGTAGCTTGAGTGGAGGCTTAGGCCTGGCAAGGGTAGGCGGAAAGCTTGGCTTCCTCTGTTACCTAGGAAACCTTGCTCTCTGTGGCTGTAGCCATATTGGTTTGGGTTAATTTGAATACTCGCTCTGATTGGATGGTGGGCGTGGCTTGTGGGTGTGTCAGAGGTATGGTCAATTTGCATATTTGTCTATTATTAGATAGGATATCTCCCATTTGGTTGGTTCTTTTTTTTTTTTTTGGTTTGTTTCATGGCAGTTTCTTTTGCTATGCAGAAGCTTTTTAGTTGGATATAATACCTTTACTTCCCTTGTCTTTAGGGTCAAATTAATAAAATCTTCTCTAAGACCAAGGCTCATAAATTTAGAACCTATGTTTTCTTCTATGTAATTTATTGTTTCAGATTTAATATTTAAGTTTATTTCTTTTCATATGGCTTTCCAATTTTCTCAGCACCATTTTTTAAGACACTTTTATTTCTCTACTAGAGGCCCAGTGCATGGGATTCATGCACTGGTGGGGGATGTGACCTGCAGGGATCAGCCCATTGTGGGAATGCCGCTCATCCCAGTCAGCCGAGAGGCACTCCCACTGTGGGAGTGCACTGACCACCAGGGGACAGCTTCTGCATTTAGTGACCTGGTGGTCAGTGCATGTCGAGCGACTGGTCTACTGGTCGTTCTGGTCATTCCACAGTTCATTCGCTGGGCTTTTGTTATATGGGATTGTTTTTGTCTCCATTATAAAAAATTATTTGCCCATATACATGTGTGTTTATTTCTGGGCTCTCAATTCTGTTCCAATGGTCTTTGTGTCTCTTTTTCTTCCCATTTTGATTTATGATACTCAAAATACCCTCTGTTTTGATCATCACTTCTTTGTATTATAATTTGAAGTCACGAGTGTGATATATTGATATTTGTTTATTGCTGGACTTCTTTGGCTTTCAGGATCTTCTGTGGTTTCATAAAAATCCAATGATTTTTGGTTCTATTTCTTTAAAAAAAAATGGCATTAGGATTTTGATGGGGTTTGCATTAAGTCTGCTTAACTTGAGGGGTTACATGGACAGTTTAATTATGTTATTTCTTCCAATCCATGAAAATGGAGTATCTTTCCATTTCTTTACATATTTTTAAATCTCTTTTAATAATGCTTTAGAGTTTTTAGTGTATAGTTCTTTCACATCCTTTGTCAAGTTTATTCTTAGATATTTTATTCTTTTTGTTGCAATTACAAAATAATTAGGTTTCTTTTTTATTATTTTTCTTAAATTTCATTTTAATATATAGAAACATAGTCTATTTTTTTACATTGATTTTATAGCTTGCAACTTTACTATATTTGTTTATTTTTTCTAATAGTTTTTTGGTGGAGTCTTTAGGGTCTTCTATATAAAGAACCATGTCCTCTGTAAAAAGTGACACTTTTACTTCTTTATTCTCAATTTGGATGACTTTTATTTCTTAGTCTTGCCTGATTGTTCTGGCTAGGACTTCCAGTACAATGTTGAATAAGAGTGATGTGAGTGTACATCATTGTCTGATTCCTGATTTTAGAGAAAAAGCTTTTAGTATTTTACCATTGAGTGTGATTTTAACTGAGGGTTTGTCATATATGGCCTTTATTTTATTGAGGTACTTTCGTTCTGTATCCATATTTTTGAGTGTTTTAATTATGATGTTGCATCTTATCAACTGTTTTTTTTCCTGCATTTATTGATAAAATCATATGATTTTTCCCTTTGTTTTGTTAATGGAGTGTATTACTTTGATTGGTTTTCATATATTGAACTACTCTTGTACCTCTGAAATGATCCACACTTGACTGTGATGTATTAATTTTTCAATGGATTGTTGC
This sequence comes from Eptesicus fuscus, assembly GCF_027574615.1. Classification (NCBI taxonomy): domain Eukaryota; kingdom Metazoa; phylum Chordata; class Mammalia; order Chiroptera; family Vespertilionidae; genus Eptesicus; species Eptesicus fuscus. Next base: position 84,092,803 of record NC_072475.1, on the reverse strand, counting down.
ATTTGATTTGCTATTATTTTGTTTAGGATTTTTGCATCTGTATATATATCAGAGATATGCCAGGTTTTAGTATCATAAAAAGTGCTAGGAAGTATTCCCTCCTTTTTAATTTTTTAGAAGAGTTTGAGAAGATAGGTATAAGATCTTCTTTGAATGTTGGTAGAATTTACTAATGAAGCCTTCTAGTCTTGTAATTTTATGTTTTAGAGGGTTTTTGATGGTTGTTTCAGTTTCTTCACTGTTGATCAGTCTATTTAGAATTTCCAATTTGTTATGGTTCAGTCTAGGGAGGTTACATATTTCTAGAAACTTATCCATTTCTTCTAGGTTATTGAATTTGGTGGAATATAGTCTTTCACAGTATTCTTTATTGATTTTCTATTTGGATGATCTATCTAGAGCTATCAATGGAGTATTTAGTTCTCCTACTATGATTGCGTTTTTTCAGTTTCTCTTTTTAGTTCTGTTGTTGTTTTATATATTTTGGTGTTTCCTGGTTGCATATATATTGAAGAGTGTTATGTCTTCTTGATGTAGCATCCTCTTTATCATTATAAAATGCCCATCTCTGTCTCTTGTTAACTTTGTTATTTTAAAATCTATGTTGTCAGATATAAGTATAACTACACTTGCTTTCCTTGGATGATATTTGTTTGGAGAATCATTTTTCAGTTATAAGTAGACTTGTTTTTGCCTTTAATTCATATAAACATTTTCTCTTTGGGTCTATTATAAAGTTCAATATTAATCACATATAGTAAACTGTTGGAACATCTATTTTGGGGAAGAAAACAATTAACATTCCACTAGAGCTATTTAAAGTTTAGATTCTTTGCCAGCTGTCATTAGTAAATTTCCACCAGTCATATAGTAATGTGAGGTAAAAATTCAAAGCATATTAGTGTTTATAATTCATTATTTTTTAAAAAACTGTATTTTCATTTACTTCAGAAAGGAAGGGAAAGGGAGAGATAAATAGAAATATCAATGGTGAGAGAGAATCTTTGACCGGCTGCCTCCTGCATGTCTCACACTGGGGATTAAGCCTGCAACCTGAGCATGTGCTGTGACCAGGAATAGAATCATTATCTCCTGGTTCATAGGTCAATGCTCAACCACTGAACCACACTAGTGAGGTTATAATTTATTTTTAAAAGAACTCTGTGGTAGGCAAAATTACACCACCCACAAAGATGTCCACATACCAATCCTGGAACCAGTGAATATGTTATCTTACAAGGCAAAGGGTTTAAGAAGGGGGAATTATTCTGGATTATGTGGGTGGATCTAACATAATCACAAGAGTCCTTAAAGTTGAAGAATAAAAACAAAAGTGTGGGTCAGAAAGATTAGACTAATGAAGGAGTTAGGACAACTTAAACAGTAGGAAAATACTGACCTGCCATTGCTGGTTTTGAAGATGGAGGGAGGATGCCATGAGCCATGGAATGCTGGTGGCCTCTAAAAGTTGGGAATGGTTCTTCACTGACAGTTTGCAAAACACTTGGATCTCAGTACTACAGTCACATGAAATTGAATTTTTTCAAAACCCTAATGTCAAGGAATCAGATCCTCTCCTACAGTCTCTACAATGTTCTACAGCCTGCCAATATACACCTTACTTTTAGTCCGATAAGCCCTATTTGAACTGCCCTGCAGTGCTACAAGATAATAAATGTGTGTGTTTTTTTGTTGTTGTTAGCTGCTAAATTAGTGGTAATTTGTTACAGCAGCAATAGAAAACAACCCATGGACAGAGATAATAGGGGTGAAGGCCTGAGGTGGGGGAATGGGAGCGGACTAAAAGAGGTCAATGGGGGTTGGGGGGATAAAGGGGACATATGTAATATTTTCAACAATAAAGATATTTTTAAAAGAAAACTAATACAAACTTATATATATACATATATATATATATATATATATATATATATAGTCATTAAATGAGTAAAGAAAATCATTAATTTTTTGATGTTGCATAAAAAAAGAAATGAGATATATTTAGTACAAAATAGATTAAAAGAATACCGATCTTGTACAAAATTGAAGTATAAGTGCCTAATTATAATATTAAATTTTTAAATGGTCTCTGAGCAGAGATGAAGTGATTGGGACTGATGCTGATGTTGTTGTGGTAATGGAAACCTTCTACATAAAAGCTATGAGATAAAGTTTAAAGGATGGGCATTCTTGAGTATGAAGGAACATGTAAAAATGTGTGTGAACTTAATTATATATGTAAACATGCAGACCTTCTCTCTGAAAAAGGCAACAATGAATTGTCAAGAAATGCTGTTTAACTCTTGTATGTATTTTTTCTGCAGCTTTAACAATCTCATCTGGTACTTTTTGAATAGGTCCCTTTTTCCTAAAATATACAGAATTTACATACCTACATTTAAGCCATTAATTTAGAATTTAATATAGACAAAGATATTGAGAAAAAGTTATCCTATCTAATAAAGAGGTAATATGCAAATTGACCATCACTCCAACACACAAAATGGCTGCCCCATGTGGACACAAGATGGCCGGCAGGGGAGGATAGTAGTGGGCAATAAGGCCAGCAGGGGAGGGCAGTTGGAAGGAACCAGGCCTGCAGGGGAGGGTTGTTGGGGGGGATTAGGCCTGCAGAGGAGGGCAGTTGTGGGGGACCAGGCCTGCAGAGGAGGGCAGTTAGGGGTGACCAGGCCTGCAGGAAAGGGCAGTTGAGGGAAACCAGGCTGGCAAGCGAGGGCAGTTAGGGGCAATCAGGCTGCCAGGGGAGCAATTAGGCATCGATCAGGCTGGCAGTGGAGTGGTTAGGGGGTGATCAGGCTGGCAGGCAAAAGTGGTTAGGGGCAATCAGGCAGGCAGGCAGACGAGCGGTTGGGAGCCAGCAGTTGGACATTCCTCGAGGGGTCCCAGATTGGAAAGGGTGCAGGCTGGGGTGAGGGACACCCTTCCCCTGTGCACGAATTTCATGCACTGGGCCTGTAGTAGTTGATAAAGTCATGTATATTCTAATGCAATTCAATGGGACTAAAACATATAAAATATAAATATTCTTCATAGGTTTTGTTCTTTTATTAAATACACTAGCTTTCCCGTTGCAGGAAAATTCCTGCAATGGGATTTCCTGCTGCACTCTACCCCGCCTCCGTTCCTCTCTTGCCGCCCGCCTCGCCTTCTCCTCCGGCCCGCCTGCTTTTCCCTTCGCCCCCGGCCCCGCCTCCGCCCCGCCCTTGCCGCCGGCCCCGCCTTCTCCTCCAGCCCGCCCGCGTTTCCCTTCGGCCCCGGCCCCGCCTCCGTTCCTCCCTTGCCGCCCGCCTCGCCTTCTCCTCCGGCCCGCCCGCGTTTCCCTTCACCCCCGGCCCCGCCTCCTCTCCGCCCTTGCCGCCGGCCCTGCCTTCTCCTCCGGCCCGCCCGCGTTTCCCTTCGCCCCCGGCCCCGCCTCCGCCCCTCCCTTGTCACCGGTCCCGCCTTCTCCTCCAGCCTGCCCGCGTTTCCCTTCGGCCCCGGCCCCGCCTCCGCTCCGCCCTTGCCGCCGGCCCCGCCTTCTCCTCCAGCCCGCCTTCATTTCCCTTCACCTACGGCCCTGACTTTGCTCCTCCCTTCTCCTCCCTCCGCCCCCCTGGCTTGCTTGCTTCTTCGAAGCTTTACTCCCCTTTGCAGCTCTTGGCTTCTTTCGACACTGTCTTGATATGCAAATTAGCCGCCATCTTTGTTGGGGCAATTTGCATACTCGTCCTGATTGGTTGGTGGGCGTGGCTTGGCTGGTGGGCGTGGCTTAGGTGTAGCGAAGGTGCGGTCAATTTGCATATTTGTCTATTATTAGATTAGATAGAACTTCATATTTTAATTAATACATCTGATCTTTTCAAATTAAATTCTCCTTCTTTAGTGAGATTAATAAAAGCAATTTAATCATATTGAACCACCTGGGGCTTTATTAGTTTTATAAGTTGAATTGCATTAAAATGCATATTCATTCTTGCTTAAATAATTTTTGTTCTACCTCTTGGTATTAGTTATATAAGACATAAGTTTCAATATAATTTTCTGAGATATAAAATTGATGATAGAAAATCCACGTTATAAATCTTTGCTACTTGGTATTTGCCCACAGAGGAAATCCTAACTCCAGCCTTATCTCTAAAGATTGGCAATCTTTCTTTATTCTGAAGTTTGGTAGTCTCAGATATCCCAGGCTCCTACAGGTATTAGGATATATTCTAATACTATATAGCCAGAAAGTAGAACTCTAAATCTCTCTCCTATTTGACCCCAGTCCCAAAAAATGTATGCTTAGAACACTCTAATATTGTGCCCTGACCTGTCCTCAGTTTTTTACTTTGATTCTCTCTTTTGCATTGCCTATCATTTTGAATGTAATTCTTAGTACTACATAATTATCTTTGACTTTTGTTGTAGTCTTCTTCTTTCTGACCTCCTTAGATAACAATCCAGCCAAATCTTTCTGACTGACAGTTTCAGAAAATTACTATGGGTGATGCTGTCGGACAACATAAAATAACCTCTCAAATAGGATGTCAACCCTAACTACCCCTGTTGTTCACATCCTACTCCTCGTTCAATCTGCTCTAATTCCTTCTTCAACCCACCTGATAGTCATGACTGTACTCTCACTTCTCAACCCAGCATGCACTTAATTATATCCTGCATTTCGTCCAATCTCATCCTCCTCCACCTGCCAAGATTGTTTCTGTCTTAAAGGCGAAGTTCAAATTATGTCCCCCTCCATAAACCTCCCAAAGCACCAGTTCAGAATCAAGCTCTCTATTCCTTTTCTTGGGACATATGTAAAAACGCCTAGGGTTATTAAGCCAGAAGTAGAATGTGTGCATCATCAACTACATAGCTCTCTAAATAGCTGCAGCAATATACATCCCCACCACGTATGCCCGCGAATTCCTTTATCTTCACATTACTGTCAATACTTGTAATTATCAAGATTCTAATTTTCTTCAGTCTACTATATGTGAAGTATTACTCCTTTAAAATTTTTATTTTTCTGGCTACCAACTGCATTTATTTCATAGGGCTTCTACAACAAATAACCACAAATTGGTTGGCTTAAAAAAAAGATACACAGAAATTTATTCTTTCATAATTCAGGAGGCTAAAAATACAAAATTAAGGTTACATTCCCTCTGAATTCTCTAGTGGAGTATATTTCCTTGCCTTTTTCAGTTTCTGGTAGCCCAAGAATTCTGTAGTTTGTGTTTGCACAACTCCAATCTCTGCTTCCTTCATATGGCCTTCCTAATGGATATGTCTTTTCCTCTTCTAAGGGTGCTTATCACTGGATTTAGGGGCCACTCAGATAATCCAAGATGATCTTTTCTGGAGAGCCTTAATTTAATTACATCTGCAAGGACTCTTTCCTAATAAGGTGACATTCACAGGTTCCAGGGGTTAGGGCATGAGTATGTCTTTTGGCAAGTCACTATTCAATACATCACAGCAATAATGTGGGTTATCTGGTCACTATTTTTAGTTTTTGCTTTTAAAAATTTCTTACATATGCCATGTATAATTTTTTTTTTTTAGGGTAGCTTCTTTTTTTGTTGATTTCCAACAGTTCCTGTATAGTTTAGAGATTAAATCTTGGTTGGTTTTATTTTTTATCCTTATCTGAGAATATGTTTATTGATTTTAGAGAGAAGAAGATAGAGAAAGAGAGAGAAAAAGACATTTATGTGAGAGAGAAACATTAATCAGTTGCCTCCCACATGCACCATGACCAGGGATGGAACCTGAAACCTGGGTATGTGCCCTCACCAGGAATCAAACCCACAACCTTTTGGTGTATGGGATGATGCTCCAACCAATTGAACCACCTGGCGGCCAAGTCCTGGCCAGAGCAATTGTTTTTTTTTTATTTTAGACATTGAAAATGTCTTTTCACATTCATTCAACTATTTATCAATTTAGTCATACTTAAATTGGAAAACAATCTTAATTTTGATGATTTTTAAGGTTAAAGATTAAAATTTAAGAACCACCCACCCTTCAAGTAATACCACCCTTCAAGTATTCAGGATGTTGCTAAGCAGCAGATGAACTCCTTTAGAAGAAAAATGTTATAGTCAATGATAGCACACACATCTATACAGAACTTTTATAAACTGTAACAAAATTATCTGCAAGGCATTTTGACAAATCTTACAAAATTTTCCTTGATGCTACAACCAAGATGGCCACTAATACATGCTTCTAATATATGCCTCCAGACTGTAAATATAACAAAAAGAAACTTTGTTGTTTCATTGATATTAACTTTGCCTTTCTAAAATATACAGATTATGGTGTTATGATACATTTTAAATAATAATATTTTCCATTTTGCTTAGAAATATAAGTGGGAAAAATTAAATATTTGGTGTTTTTTTTTAGCAGATTGAATATTTTTTATTTTATTGTTTAAAGTATTACACATAGTAGTACATATATCTCCTTTTTGTCCCCATTGACCTTCCCCCAGCCTCCCCTACCCCCTGGCCCATGCCCTCATCCCACCCCCCCAGTGTCTTGTGTCCATTAGTTGTGCTTATATGCATGCATACAAGTCCTTGGTGTTTTCTTAGGCAATCACATGTAGCATATTTTAATTTAATATTTAACAATCTACATTATTTTTATAAAACTAAAATATAATCTTTGATAATTAGAGAAAGTTTTAACATTGATTATTTAGTTTAGAAACAATATAAACCAGTTTTTAGATAATATGGATTACTTTTCCCAATTGTAAGGAAAATGGAATAGGTTGAAATCTGAAAAAGTTAAAAGTTTTTATTAAGAACTTTTTAAATTAAAGTTTTGCTCCACTAAGTATCATCTAAACTTCTACATAGAAATTGCACTTCTTAAAAGCCATTAGATTTTTATTATCTGTTAGTAAAATATTCACAGTAACTCACCAAATAGTTTCTATCATAAATTTTAAAAGGCTATTTTCTAGATGTGAATATTGCAATTAGCAGAGCATATGTCTTAGTGATAATGAACGTACAATCTAATTTGTGAAGTGGACACTGAAAAGTAATTTAAGAGCTTAGAGTGATTTAAAAGTCATTTTCCTTTATTAGTTTGTAAGATAGAAATAATTTACTTTATATTTGGGGTATTTCCTTTTTCATTTTATGTCATAAGCATTTATTCTCTTAATGTGAAATGCTGGTAATTATCGTTTTGATCAATGGCTTTACAGACACTTTTATTGAATATAAAATAGTCATTGCTAATAATAGACTTGTTGCCATTAACATATTTCATATCATGTTGTAATATGCTGACACAATTACATTAGAATGATCTATATGTATATATATTATTTTTAATAAATTAGGAGTACATTATCTTTTAGAGAGGTAGTTTACTTTAATTTTAAAAATATGCTTTTATTGATTTTAGAGAGAGAAGAAGGGAGGGGGATAGAGAAATAGAAACATCCATGAGAGAGATACATAAACCCCACAACCCAGGCATGTGCCCTGACTGTGAATTGGACTGGTGACATCTTGGTTCATGAGTTAATGCTCAACCACTGAGCCACACTGGCTGAGCAAGACAGTTTGTTTTAAAACTTACTGCACTCTACAAGATGATACTAAATTAAAAGTCTACCTAAGTAGAATAAAAAACTAAAGCAAAGATAAAATTTGCTTAAAATATGTAATTACAGTTTTTTTTATTTGTATTAAACTATTTTTCTAAGCTAAATTTATAATCCAAGATTTTCAAGACTGCAAAAAATGTTTGATTTTGGATCTGGCATCCAGTTTAGATTTGTTTTTATAGAATTAAACATTTCCAGGTATTTTGGTTCTATCTAGAGCTTTAATAACTCATATTGAAACTAAAATACTTAAACAATTTTTCAGTTCCCTTTTCTGATCTGCTAACTCAAAATCAGATATTGAATATTGTTCACAGGACTGTTTGCTTAAATGGCAAATAAATAATCTTTAGAATGATCTTCTCCACTCCAATCCATCTCCAATTTCCAGATCTATATAACTATTTACTATTTAAATTCACATTGGAGAATTAAATATAGAAGTAAATATATCATATCCTGAACATAATATTCTGTAAAATGCATAATTGTGCTTCAAGAAGAAATTCTGGGCAATTTCTGAGGAGTCCTTTCTAAAGACTGAGTTTAGTACACAGTCTTCAAACTTTTCCTTTGGCAGAATATGCACTAATAATCTATTATGGGTGCACTAGGTGAAATTATAACTTTGTCTATTTCTAAATAAAGTTACAGTTCTTAATATATTTTTCCCTACTCATAAAGAAGGTTTCAGCTACACTATAAACAAATTTCTCCCTCCCATGAATTGTCCCCACTCCTGTTTCTACATAAAACCTAACACACTTCTGGAACTCAACAAGTTTTTCCAATCACCTCCTTAAACTAAGATGAGCATACTTTATTTTTCGTTCACTTGTTTCATAGCAGGTTTGTACTTTTCAGACCAACTATTTTGATTTGGCCTTCTTGATGTGATTTGGTTATTGCTTAATTCAAGAAAAGCTAGATTCCATTATCTTGAGTCTGAAGGACAACTCTATCCCTTTAAGAAACTAAGCCACATTACCCAAAACACACAGGCTTTGAAATCAACATTTTTTTCAGATTAGTTCACTCATTGCTACCATGAGAGCTAAATCAGATGTTATTAATTCTTCATATAGATGTATTTATAAATGATTTAATATTATAATGGCAAATCAACAGGTAATATTAGTGAAATAAAATATAGAATAATATATTTATTCTTGGTAATGATCATCATGCTGGAAAAAAAATCTCAATTATAGACACTACCTGTCATTTTGAAAGTTCTGAATAAAACATTTAAATCTATAAGAGAAAGTAGAACTTATAATTTGAAATTTAAATAACATTTTTGTTTAAGTATATTAAAAAAATCTACATTCAGGAATGATTTAAGTGAGATTAGGTGAGAGATTTTTTTGCAGACCTTTCTATCCTGGTGCTACTCAAAGACTCATGGACAAGAGATATTCCCAAAATTAATTACATGTCTGAAGAAGACAGATAATGAAATGAAAAGTTTTATAGTATTTTGACAGATTAATTTTCTGTCTGTTGAATCTAAGAATAAAAAAATAACTGGGTTTATAAAAAAATTTAAATGCAGAGCTGACTGAGAAATGATTTTGTAATGTCTTGAGAAAGAAAGTGAATACTTCTATAACTGCAATATTGATATCTTAAGTAAAAAATATGCAAAACCATTTGCTTATAAGACCCTTTTATTAACTTGTATAAGGGTAACAACAATCTATAAAAAATAATAGCAACAACTATTGGATTATATACCTTTGAAAATATAGAAAGACAAGTGTAATTAGTTGCCTACACAATTTTTCTTTTTCATGGCTAGTATTCAGAGCTGCTAAGTCCAAATCACTTACACAAATATACCATTACAATAGAAAACACTTTTTCTGGCATTGCTAATACTATTTCATAGAAAATATTTTGAAAAACCATTCTTTAACTAGAATTATGTATGAACAATATGGTGGAAAATTTACTTATAACACTAATGAAGAAAACAATTGAATGTATATTTTTATTAAGAAAGTAACATAAGCTAAATGTAAATTCAATTGTGGCTGTTTCAACAATAAATAACACTAAAGTAGCAAATGAAAAAATCCATAAGCATGTTTGTTTTCCAAACACAATATCATAATATAACATAAAGCCTCACAACATAATGATTTTGTTCAAACATATTTATCCAGTAGTGTTTACTGAGAGAAATAATAAGTGGGAATACTAACATATTATTTTGGAACATGAATATTACCTAGAAATATTCTTTTGGTCTCAACTCAATGTCATAAAAAAGCTTTCATTTCAGAAAAATAAAATATCCAGGTTAATACAATATTAATAATTGAGAAATAATATGATTTTTAGTAAAATGCATTTAGTGAAACATCTATGTAACTTCATTTAATATATACATATATGTACATATGCATATATGTGTATATATTTATATACATAATTTTAGTCATTTTCAGGTACACAAGATTTATCATGAAGGAAAAGGAAAATTATAAAATTATAAAAACCCAAAATGTCTATACCTAAATCATCTCATAATCAAATGGTGTCTGGGTATATGCCAAAATATTTATGACAAAGATTTTTTTCAAAGGCCTGAATTCCTTTTATGTTTAGCAAAGTTTTAGGATCAGAAGTCAAGAGAGAGAGAGAGAGAGAGAGAGAGAGAGAGAGAGAGAGAGAAAGGGAGAAAGAGATGGAGACAGACAAAGAGTGAGGGAGAGAACGCTAATACTTCCTGATTATAGTATTTTATGTCTGTCCTACAATTAGTACCTGTCTAGCATTATATTATAAATTATTAACCTTTATGCTCAAACTGCATGAGTTGGGTGACTACAATGATTTTCAAGAAAAAAAATAGGCAAACAGTCATTAATGTTAAATATATGCACATCAAAACACATGAGATGTACTTTAAATATAAAAAGTAAGTCTAACGCAAAATAGAAAAATATATAGTATGCAAACAATAAGCCTAAGAAGGTTGGAATGGCTATATTAACACCATATTAATAAACTCTAGAGTAGAGAGTATTGCCAGAGATAAATGGAATATGCTATAATGATAAAAGCGTCAATTTGTCAGGATGGCTAGCAATCATAAATATGTATACATTTAGTAACAGAGCTTTCAACACATGAACCACAAATTAAATGTATTTCAGAATAAATGGGCAAATTAAAAAACCATAGTTAGAAATTTTAACATTTTTATCTTAGCAAGAAAAAAATAAAGGGGAATAAATATACAAAATATATGAATAATACTCTCAACCACTTTGAACTAATTTATATTTATAGGAAACTACACACCCAACAATTGTAAAATCTAAACTTCTCTAGTTCACATGTTGTTTATTCACCAAGATACTTTGCCTGAGCTATAAAACAAGTTTAAAAAGTGAAATATCCTCAAACCACTTACCAACAGTAATTAAATTAAGAAATAAACTTGTAAGATGTTTTAAAAAATCCCCAAAATTAAAAAATTAAACAACCTATTTCTCAAAAAATTATGAGGATAAAAAGGAAATTAGACAATACTTGAAAGAAATACTGAGAATATATCACGTACATAAAGAAAAATGTTGTCTTTGAATTGGATATTATGTGTGTTCCATACTACTATCTACTTTCTAGTTTAACTGCCAGCACCTTAAATTTTCATTCTTTACTTTTCTATTAATACAAATAGAAAAAAATTAAAAATTAATTTATTTGTTGTTCTTTCTAGTGGAAGTTGAAGGAGCTCCCGATACAATTTAAATTGGACCTTCTTGTTATAGTTTAAGGAATCAAGGTGCTAGATCAGAATCATCTTTGCAATAATGTATAATCCCTAAATGTCAGTGCCTTACCACAGAAAACAACACTTTCTGCAGGCTGGCTACTGTGTTCCTCAAATCTTCTTATTCTGGGGTCCAGGGCCAAAGAGGTGTTTCTTGTTGAGACATGCCACTCTTGTGGTAAAAGGAAAACAGCACAATCTGCCACAATACACAATGCCACTTTCAATATCTGCTTGAGGTTGGCACACTATCACTTCGCTCACACTCCTTGTCCTCCACTCCATTCTGCTCCACATCAGAAGACCTCCAATCTCAGTCTCAGAGGAAGAGGTGCTTTAACAGGAAAAAATTATGTGATTATTCAAGTAGCTGGCAAATATTTCTTTTCCCATGGGGGTCATTCACGAAGATTCTTCACATATCAAAGCTACTGTGTAACAACTTACATAAAATTACAGTAAAATGTACAGTAGTTAAACATGTCAGACACCTCCCCCTTACCTCTCCCACATCCCTGCCAAAACCGGGCATGGGGATGTCCAGCTCTGGCACTGCTCACACGCCCTGCCATAATAGCAGGTGTGAGCAGCCCCCCGGGACACTCATTGAGTTTCTGGCTGTAAAGGCCAGGGGAGCCCACAAGTCTGAAACAGAGAACAAAATAAAAACAATTGTTGGTGAGAATGTGAAGAATGAGAACTTTTCTGTATCAGTTGTGTGATTGTAAATTGGAGCACATACTATGACAAACAGCATGGAAGTTCTTCAAAAATATTAAATAGAACTACAATATGGCTCAGCAATTCTATTTCTGAGTATTTATTCAAAGAAAATAAAACCATGAATGGAAAAAAAGATATGACCCCTATGTTTATTGCAGCATTATTTACAATAGCCAAGATAGGGAAACAACCTAAGTGATCACTGACGGATGAATAAAGATGAATGGGTAAGGAAGATATGCCATAAAAAAGAATAAAATCTTGCCTTTTGCCACAACATAGATAGATCTTAAGGATATTATGCTAAGTGAAATAAAATAGAGACAAATCCCTGAGTACACTTATATGTGAAATCTGAAAAACAAAACAGAAGTCATGGATACAGATGAAAACTTGTAAGAACTTAATATCACATTTTGTGGCACCACATTTGGATTTTTGCATTTTAAACTCTGAGGCTGTTTGTAAAGAACTAGAGGCCCGGTGCATGAAATTTGTGCATGGGGAGGGGAGTGGTGAATGTATTCCTCAGCCCAGCCTGCACCCTCTCCAACCCAGGACTGCTGGCTCCCAACCACTCGCCTGCCTGCCTGCCTGCCTGCCTGCCTGATTGCCCCTAACCGCTTCTGCCTACGAGCCTGATCACCCCCTAACCACTCCCCTGCCAGCCTGATCGACACCTAACTGCTCCCCTGCCAGCCTGATCGATGCCTAACTGCTCCCCGGCTGGCCCGGTCACCCCTAACTGCCCTCCCTTGCCAGCCTGGTCGCCCCTAATTGCCCTCCCCTGTTGGCTTGGTCACCCGCAACTGTCCCCCTGCTGGCCTGCTCACTCCAAACTGCCCCCCTGCTGTCCTAATCACCTCCAACTGACCTCCACTGACAGCCTGCTCACCTCCAACTGGCCCCCCTGCTGATCTGCTTCCCCCCAATGGTCCCGCCCCCCCACCAGCCTGATCACCCACATCTGCCATCCCATCCTGGTCTGATCACCCACAACTGCCCTCACCTCTTGGCCTCTAACTGCCTCTACCTCAGCCCTGCCACCATGACTTTGTCCAGAAGAACATCCAGAAGGTCTCCTGGAAGATCTCCCAGTCTAATTAGCATATTACCCTTTAATTAGTATAGATAGAGGCCTGGAGCATGGGTGGGGGCCAGCTGGTTTACCCTGAAGGGTATCCTGGATCAGGGTGGGGGGTTCCCTTGGGGTGGGGGGCAGCCTGGTCCAGGGGCCTGTGGTGGTTTTCAGGCTTGCAACACCCCCAGGGGGTGAGGGTCCCCGCTGGGGGGAGCATGGCCAGCCTGGGTGAGGGGCTGAGGGCTGTTTTCAAGCTTGCCACAGCCCCTTCAGGGTGGAGGTCCCCACTGGTGTGCCTGGCCAGCCTGGGTGAGAGGCTGATGGCTGTTTGCAGGCTTGCCAAGCCCCCCAATGGGGACCCTCACCCCATGGGGGTGTGGCCAGCCTGGGTGAGGGGCTGAGGGCTGTTTTCAGGCTGGCCATGCCCCCCGGCGATCCAGGCTCCCAGCCCCTCCTTTTTCTCTTTTTTTTTTTCAGTGCCTCCTTGAGCGGAGGCCAGGGCAGGCTGGAAGCAGGTATCTGGGATTTACTTATCTTCTATAATTGAAACTGTGTAGCCTTGAGTGGAGGCGAGGGCTGGCCAGGGTGGGTAGGAAGCTTGGCTTCCTCCTTCTCCGGGGGCAACCCAAGCCTCCTGCTCACTCCAGCTTCGTGGCCGCCGCCATCTTTGTTGGGCTAATTTGCATACTCGCTCCTGATTGGCTGGTGGGTGTAGCAGAGTGATGTCAATTTGCATGTTTCTCTTTTATTAGTGTAGATGGCTTTCTTCCTTGGACTTGGAAACTGCCTGCCAATCAGAAAACAAGAATGTAACTTTGTAGTATTATTTCTCCTAGCAACCCATCTCTTTAATTATTAGCACCTTTGAACTTTTGCCTTTAAAATCTTAGCTTTATCACCTCCATTTTGGAAGGTGTCTTTGGTTCATACCCAGAACTACGTCCCCTGATTTGCAAATCATACATGAATAAAACTGTCTTTTAATTTCTTCTGGAAGTTTTGGTTAACACAGAGAACAAATTGGTGATTGCCAAAGGAGAGGGGTTTGGAGGCTGGGCAAAATGGGTGAACCGGATAGAGGCGCAAATTTCTAGTTGTAGGGGAAATAAATCAGTGGATCATGTACAGAGCAGCTACTATACTCAATAACATAACATTGTGTTGCATATTTGAGAGTTGCTGGGACAATATATCTTGAAGGTTTTCATCACAAGAAAAAAATGTAACAATGTATGGTGAAGGATGTAGCTAGACTTGTGGTGATCATTTTGCAATGTACACAAATATTGAATAATTAGGTTATACACCCAAAAGTAATATGTTATATGTCAATTTTACTTCAATAAAAAAGAGGTAAAAATAAAACAAATTGTAATATAATTTTAATACATTAATAAAATTGAATCTTTAATCATGCGAAAATGTAGATTATGTTGTGTGCATTCAATAGAAGAATGCAATTACATGTGAACAGTTTGTCAACTCTGCCTCCATTTCTGGGAAACCGGTGATGGATGTTGCTATGATAACGAATGAGCTGGAAATCAGTCCTACAATTATCAAATTTGTAAGCAAGCTTTATAGTAAGTTGATGCTGCAACAAAATGCTTTGATACATAATTTTAGTTTAGGAAAAATACAGGGACAAAACAAGTTGTATAAACAAATGTCTATGTATTATGGAAATGGTGTTCAAACTTAACCATTGCCATGTACTCTGTACTTTTCCTGTCTTGCAGTGGGTATGATCAATCTGAAATCCTAATGTATCTGAGGATGCAGTGCCCTTCTCTTTAACTTAACCACTACTTATCATCTTGCTCTCAGTTGTTCATTACTGTTCTGGAAAAACTGACAAATAAATGCTGAATTATTTTATAAAAAAATAAAATAAAATAAAGCGCATCAGCAAATAGAAGCAGAGTTTCCATGTGACCTCATGTAAGAGTTGCCATGATCCTACACAAATTTTGCTCAACGTCATAGAATATTCAAGTTTCTTACCTGAGAATAATTTTTATTTTTGCCGACAACTTAATTATACTTTCTGTGAATATTAGTCCAGTTTATTTGGATTAAGCAGTTACTATATGCCACTCTGCTAGATTCAGAACATTAGAAGCTGACTGTTTCTTCAACCTTAAGGAACTTACAGTCTATTGAGGGTAAATGAGCATGTAAAAATAATTCTGAAACAATACATGTGATTTCCAAATCATGAGGCAATAAAGGAGAAAGTAACTTTAATTCATGGATTATTTCATGAATACCTGCCATCATTTTCCAGAAAATTACCATGAGGTAAGATTCTTTTTTTTAGTTAGTTATAATTAAAATATAAAATCATTAACTTTAAGTTTTATAGGAGATATAGTTAAAGGTCTTTTAACAAAAGAGAAAATGAGTTAAGATTGTAGTTATTGAGCCAAAACAAGAGCGCTGATTCTCAGTAGACACCTACTTCTCTGTTTCCATGTTGTTATTTCATTCATTAACATTGTAACACATGCTAAATTTAGACTTTTTCTGTTTTCCTGTGGATTTGCTAAAATGTGCTAAATATGATAATACAATTAAAAACATTAACCTTTTAATGTATAAAGAAACCATAACCAGATAATAAGATTTTTTTTTGTCTAAAAACAAACAAAACTATTCTCACATTCTACCTTGTAAAGAATTTACTGTTTGCCTGACAATTGAGTTACTAACAGTCCTCCTTAAAAGTGCATTTGGCAACTTATTTTTTAATGGTTCCTTAATTGCTGAAGCTTTTTCTGGCCAATTCCAAAACTAACTTATGCCATGGAGTTATCTTAATGCTATTTAAATATGTTGGAGTAAATGAGGAACAGCGAGTTAAATAATTAACTGTCTGTTCAATACTCGGAAGCTAACCTCAATGAAAGAAAGAGCTGGATTATCTTCTCTTACAGAGGAGAAATGGAAAGAGGAGAGAAAAAAAAGAAAAATTTCAGCAGTAATAGAAAATTACAGCTTTGCAGTTCACAACAAGAATACTAAATGGCTGATTAAAAATAGGAGTAGCTCTCCAAAATATGCTACATCTTTTAATGTCATATTACAAAATTTGAAGCATTTCATTTATATATGTATAAACTGATAGTTATTATTAATATTATTTTATTAGTTTGCACCTGTAATTAAAAAAAATACAAAAAAACAAAACAAAACATTACAGAGCACCTACAATCAGTACTGTGCAAAATCTCTTTTCAGAAAGTATGTTCACTGTTTCTCATCATTGACCTGGTACAGAATAATAACAGCACCCTCTATTTTCCAACAGCGGTTTTAAATGTATACTTTCCATGAGTTATTTCACTACTCTACTAGATAAATTTCTTCCTCCTTTAATCTCTATAAATTATCATATCTACATGATCCCTATAGTTTTCTACATTATACTAGAATTACTATGATAGGTAGGGAAACATTTGCTAATAGTCACTGTTGTGTGTTCCTTCACCACAATTTCTGTAAGTGGCCCTTTCTCTTTCAATATTTCCCTGAGAGTTCTATTCTGGCTGGGACAATTATTCTTGATTCTGTGGTCCCCACTTCAGGATTTCTAGAATTTCTTACTCTCACTCACTAAATGTCTATAGAAGACCCAGTCATTTTGGCACATAAAGTGACTTCACGCATATTCCAAATGCTCTGCAAGGTGAATTACTGCAGCTGTCCTTGCTCAGATGCACCCACATTGCCTTCCCAGAGAAATATAATTGTTTTATCAGAAAGTGAAAGATAAACAATAAAAATGCATCATTATATTATATTTTGAACATTAAAAATACTTTTTTGACTACACAATGGAATTTGTAAAAGCTGATTTTTTTTTTTTTAATCTGCCAAGAAACAAAATCCCAAGTAGGCAGATACCATACAATAGGCTGAGTAGAAAGCAGAGGAAAAGCACTCCAGGTACTCCAGGGGATTAGTGTTAGTGGGAAAGTGCAGGGGAAAGAAGAACGGATTAGATTCTACAGGAAGAGCAGATCCAAAGTGGCCCTTAGAGTGGAGGGAGCCAGCCCTGACAAGGATGCTGGTCCCCAGTCCCCAGAGCAGCATGGCTCCGGAGCAGATCCTTTATTTCTGTGAGAGTGAATATTCCTATAGCCTGTGCTGAGATGACATGGATCATTTCACTTCTGACTGGTGTAGGATATCTGTCAACACCTGCTTTTACAACACAGAATCCTTTCAACCAATGCTCTGTCCACCACTGTCCCTAGAACAATGAAGCCCTATGAAATATGTGCCAACAGCTCTTTCCCCTTCCCCAATCTCACAGAAGTATGTCTAACACAGAGATTGGGGTTCTTAGCATCTGAAAGGGCTTGCAGTGCTGTGACAAGCAATGCCTGTCACATAAAAGTGAGGTACTTCGTGTAAACCTTTCAATTACTCATACAGGGTAAGTTTCCCACAGGGTCCCTGAGTTTAGAGCACAATACAGAACAATTTAAACTTGAATAATCTTAATCCAAGTGACAAGTAAATTAATACATAAAATAATTAATGCATGACATAATCAATGCAAATAACATTCTGAAAGAAAATGTATGTCTTTGAAAATGCATATACGTATTTATAGACACATACTTTTTCATTTTTCATGAAAGCTCCATATTTTGTTAGTTTTGCTAAATTAATTGCTTTTCTTATAAGATAACCTCAAGTAAAAGAGAAAGGGAAAAAAGCTTTGATTTTTATTATAGATCTCAGAAAGAAGGAAGATCATTAAAATCAATCCTTTCCTTTTGATAGTTCTCTTTGGTTCCTCACTTCTGATATTCAGGGACATAAACACGTATTTGTACCATCCAGTATGTTTCTATTTTAGTAACAGTAGTTGAGCCAAGGCTTTTGTTAAGTTCAGCTGAATTGTGCGATGTCAATTTCCTAAACATCTCACTAGAACAATGAAAAATAAAGAAAAACAACATTTGTTATATGAAAGCTTCTTACTTATTATATTCCCCAAATCCTTAGATTCATCAGGATTTACCATTAACAGCTTTAAGAATGCATGTAGACTGCCTATGACTTGGCTTCAAGTTTGAGCAAAGCATATGTCACTTAGTTTTTTTAGAAATTATACAGTATTTTTTCTAATTCATGCTAGTCAAAACAAATTTTAATATATTTAGATAACTTTGCATTTTACTATATATGTAGAATTAAATTTAAGTATATATGTATATGTAATTTAATTTGATGCTGAAAACTTATTGTCTGGCATCCATCTTTTTGATCCCTATACATTACATTGACACTCCCAGAGTCCCAGTACAGTTTCTGCCCCAGAGCTCCGCTATAATACAATTAGATTAGAAACTAATAACACAAATCCATTCTGAACTTCAGTTCCAACTGAAAAGGTTCATTGGTAGTAAGAAATGAGATTTTGGTTGCATTTCTGAGTGATGAATTACATGTGAATGCCGGCTATGATACTCTTCCATAGGGTACTAAGAAGGCCACTTGAGCCTCCAATATTCTGAGGTAAAATTTTATATAAAATATATGTTAATTAGACTTTGTATTATTTCTACTAAGGTAGTATTTATAGTAAAATACAAATTATTAATTTTGATGGAACAGCAAATATATGGCAGATTCATGTGTGGATGATGAAAATTTATACCCACTTTGTCTGTAACATACTGTTAATCAATGTCTCTGAAATTTTGTCCTTGGATTTTCAGACAACATTGTCAGCCAAAATAGCTTCATTGAAAAAAAAAATTACTTTTCAGTTTATTTTGTTAGTTTACTGCTAGGGGTCCGGTGCATGAAATTCATGCACTGGGTGGGGGTCCCCTCAGCCCATCCTGCCCCCTCTCACATACTGGGAGCTCTCAGGGGATGTCCTACTGATGGCTTAGGCCCGCTCCCTAAGCCACAGTCTAGTCTCCCTTTGTGGGAGGTGACTGGGCTGATCAGGGAAAGGCACCAGCCCAATCACCCCGCTACTGCAGCCACTGCCAGCCACCGCAGCCACCAAGGTGTTTTCATCAACACGGACTCCAGTCCCTTTAACCATGAACAAATGACAACTTTCTTTAGGCATTTTCAAGATGTCTCTTTCATAGGATATGGATTTCTTTATTTATTTTTTATCCTCACCTGAGGATATGTTTCCATTGATTTTCAGAGAATGTAGAAGAGAAAGGGAAAGACAGAGAGAAACATCAAAGTGAGAGGAACACTTTGATTGGTTGCCTCCTGCATGAGCCCTGATGTGGGCCCCGGCCAGGGAGGAGCCTGCAATGTAGGTACATGCCCTTGATCATAATCGAACCCGGACCCTGCGGTTGGCAAGCCTAGGCATTACCCACTGAGCCAAACCGGCTAGGGCAGGATATGACATTTCTTAGCCTTCCAGCAGTGGACCTTCACTTTTTTCTCCAGGAGAGTGGTGGAAAAGCCCTAGATCACCTTTTTGGATTCTTATACCCAAGTTACTAAGAATATACCAGTGGCATACATGGAGCTTAGCCAATGAGCTGTCAGAAAAGGTGTTTCCTCTGTAGTTCACACCTATTGCCTCCGATCCCCGGCTCCACCCCTGCCAAGGCCTAAAACTACCAGGCCTGGGCAGGGGCCCCCCAGCTCCCTCCGATCACCTGCTCTGCCCCTGCCTAGGACCAAAACCTCTGGCCGAGGCTTGGGGCCTGGGCAGGGGCCCCCCAGCTCCCTCCAATCACCAGCTCCGCCCCTGCTCAGGAGCCCCCTGGCTCAGGCCCTTCCCAGGTTGCTCAAGACCCATGCAGGGCCTACCTCGGAGTGACCTGGGTGCTGAGAAAGTTCCCAGGACCCAGGCTGCTGGGCACCTATGTATGCAAATTAACCTCCATCTTTGTTGGGTTAATTTGCATACTCACTCTGATTGGCTGTGTGCATAGAGGAGGTATGGTCAATTTACATGTTGTTAGGTATGATTCCTTTCCCATCTGCTCTTTAATTTCTCAGAATGTTGTCATTCTTTTTCTTTTCTTATCATCTAAATGTCACATTGGGCAAACTTAGACTTATGGATTCAAAAAATCTTCTTGTAGATACTGAAATCTATAACTTCCAGTTTCTTCCTAAGTTCTGGAATAATACTTCAAACTGACCAATCGATATGTCTGTACTCTTAAAAGCCTATCAGAAACAAAAGTTCACTTTATACAAACTGAACCTCTTTCCTCATTGAAAACCTAGAATTCTTTATTCAGTTAATATGATAGGTGATGGCTATTTATGCAAACCAGAAGCCTATACTTCCTTCAGCTACAAAACTGTATTTGTTTTATTAAACTTGTGAGCCATGCAATGTTTAGGTTCTGTGAAGATTCCATGTTCTTCCCCATTCATGCTATTTTATGTCTCTGCTTGCTCTGCTTATCCTGCATGCCTTGCTCAACACCCAATCACCAGTGTGTCATAAAATAAACGTCTCCTGTATTTGTGGCATAGTGTGATGAGAGGTATTTTAGTATTTATTCTGTGGTGTTCTATGAATTCTTTAGTGGTTATTGGATAATATAAAAACTTGCTTGAAAATGAAAAAAGATTCAAAGGAATCATCAAAGGAAGATGGAATAAAGAATCACTACCTAATGAAATAAATATTCCATGCAAAGCTACATAGTTTCTCATTGCTAGTTATTAAGATAGCTCAAATATTTGTGTGTCTCCCTCTCTTACTAGGATGTACAATGCAGACCAAAAGATTTTGCTTCATTATGATTATTATCTAATCATCAAACAAAATTAATTTGACACAATGAAGAATCATTAGGTATTACTTAAAAATATTGTCACTGTACTTCACTTTGTTTTTGTTCATATAATATAGTTCATAAAAATGATTACTAATCATTTCTAAAAATATTAAGAACTATGATATAGTTATTACTGTTGTGGATATGTACTTATATACCTGTGAAACCAAATCTTGGGATTGATAGAAGAGGAAAGAAGCAGAAGGGGAATGTGGGTGAAGTCACCTTTAAAAGTATGTTTATTAATATGGATCAATCAGGTTTAAGAGATCTAGAACATTCAGAGAGATAGAGGGAGTTTGTGTTAGGCATGTCTCAACATAATTTATACAGAGATATAATTATATACACATATCTACCTTGAAGTAATGGCTCAAATGTTTTGAAAAATAAAATACTAAATAAATAACCACAAAAAAACTTAACAAAAAAATCAATCAATATAAGGTGAAATACATTGTTTTTAAAAATATGAGTTCTAAAAATGTGAGTAAGTGCACTGGCAGCTTGAAGGTTTCTATATAAGCTTTTGGTTAATTGTAAATCAAGGGAACACAAACTCAGATATTAAGTTTAATTGCTATGGGTTTAATTGGTTAGTTAAGATCAGGTCACATCTGCATTTATAAATTCTTCCTTTGTCTTTCATAATTAATTCATCTGGAGAAGTTCACATGCATTTTTTATAAATTCCAATAGAAAGAGAAATGTCAGGAAAGTTACAAAAACTTGGTATCCTAAATGTGACTGAATATTTTAATATTATGAAAGTGGTTGCCAAAATAATTATGAAATTATTTTTATTTCCTTTAAAATATTTTGGCATAGTAATATTTTCTGTTATGAAGCTATAGATTATCTGGTTGTGGCACTGTAGTGTGTTAAAGTACATTCTCAATAAAAATTATATTGGTACAGAAAAACTAGCATAATCGTGCTATGAAAAAGATGTGTATTTACTTTATATTTAGAAAATAAATTACTTATCTTCAGTTGCAATTATAATTCTGATAGTTAACTGGTTGAATATAAAATAAGCAAATGGTTCAATTTTGGAAATAAAGAAATTTGACTGGATTTTTTTTTCTTATTAAAACTATGGCTAGCTAGAATCCAAGCAAAAGGTATACTTTATGTCAACCTGATATTGAAGTTATGGTACAAAGATTTTCTATAAAGTTTTCAGATGGATAATTTATTTTTCATGTGTGAATGATAATCGCAACTTAAATATATCAGATAATTGACCCTTGGTCTTTTTAAAATCAGATAATTGGGCTGCACTTACATTGTGCTGTATACTGAACAAAAATGCATCACTTGGATAATTTATAGTGAAACAAAAGGCACAAGACTTTTTGGCAATAGTATCTGGTGGATACAGTAGGCTTTTAACTATTATGCTGTTAAATGTGAATTGGTTCTTCTTACTTTTTATTTCATTTAAAACCTCAAGACAATTTGAAAATAGTGAGACAGCCATATCAATTTGCAGTCTGAAAGCCCTCACCCAGGTGCATTTTGAGCTATATTGTAACATCAACAATAGAAAGTGCTTGTTATATTATTTGTGGCTATCCACAGACATAAATTAGAGCAGTGTTTAATGATCCACATCTGTCCCACAAGTGTGGGAGAGTTAGGAATTTAATGACAATCATCTGATTTTTTTTAAAAAGAGAGAATAAAATGTCTGCAGTAAAAGAAAAATGAATATTATGTACCTGTTTATGCATTTCTGACTACTAGGAGGCCATATTAGTCCAGAAGAGGAAATCAAATTTCAGGGAGTCTAATAATTAATAAAGAAGAATTAATTCTGCAATTTCAAGACAGAGAAGGTGAGTTTATAAACTGAATCTCTCACTCCCTCTGCCACTGTGGTGACCAGAGCAGTACATTAAACACAGTAGCTACGCAATAAACATTTACTGAATAAATACGTGATTGCAGGGAAGACTAAGATATGAATACAGAGAAGATGGAAGCACATACATTCTTGCTCAGATGGTGGTCTGGAAACTTTCCAGCTCCATTTAACTTGAACAAATAAAATAATTTGAGCCTCACTCTTTTTTCCATTCATAATACAAGTTAAGGATGTCTGTAGGGAAAAGTTTTCTGGGAAGATTAATTGAATAGATATAGAGCACTTAGCAGAGTTACTTAGTAATAGTTACTTTTCTCATTATGGTCTCATCTGTGTTAGTGTGCATTTGTAAGCATTTTCAAATCTCTTTATAATATATAGAATGCTCTAAAGTAATCTAGTACTGGTAAAATAGAATATGGAATGCTCTAGACATTTCATATTTGCTTTATTTTATAGTTTACTTTCTATGATTTACTGAGAATTTTGAACATCTTATTTCCTAATGTTTAAAGAGGGTGTATATATGTCATAAATGCAAACATATGTCTTCTTATTTATTTTTTAGAAGAGAAAAGTAATTTTCTTGAGATTTTCTTTTCATTATTTTGAACTAGCATTCATTTGTATCCAAGTTTCTAAATAGGAAATAAAATAAATGTTCATTTTTGTTCTGGAACCAGCTAGAAAACTAGATTTTATCTCTTTTGTTTAATTGGAAACATTATTTAATTGATTTTATGGGGAAAACAAACATCTATACAATTATAAATGGGACAATAAAAATATACATTGTTGAAAATTCTTCTGGCATAATAAATAATGGGCTGATCAACTGCATAAGCGATTTTAGGTAAAGTATAACAGCTTTCAAATAAAAACTTCCATTTATGGTAGACATCCTTGAATTTATTTTATTAAACTATCATTTAAAAAATGTTTTTTCTAGTGCCCTAGAACTCTTGTAAAGTCCAAACAGAAAGGTTTAAAATATGTATGAGGAAACTACTCAACCAGAGAAAAATTATACCATTGTAAAGAACTGGAAAAAAAAAAAAAAGAAAGAAAAAGATAAGACTTTGAAATGTATCTTCATGGAAATATATTTAAATTTTTAAATACAATTACCCGGAGTAGTCCCTTTTAGGTCCCAAATCATTGTCATTTTAGAGTAAAGAGGAGAAGCCAAACACTACTTAATGTGGGTGTCAATGTCATTAAACTATAGCTTTACATCTCCAGATTCAGAACTCTGGTTTGTCAGTCAGAGGGTTTTCCTTAGGTAAGAATAGATAGGAGACATGAGGAATATGAAAACCATTCCCACATAATCATATTTTGAAGCTGTCAAGGTTTTATTCATTTACTGCAATGATATAAGCAGAAGGCTGAACTGTAGATAGTACCAACTCCATTCCCCCACCCCCACCTTTCCATTTTTCCCATAGTATTGCTCTAGTCAAGGTTCAGTTGGGTCAACATGACCTGGAAATGAAGATTTTCCTCGCTGCAGAGGAAACTCCAAAGTCACTTGTGGATTCATAAACCTGGGAGCCAGGGAAGGGGCGAGGGGGAAATGCTTGGAGTAGAAAACTACCAAGTACTGAGTCAGCATGCAGATGTGTCTCAAGTTCTTCCCTCTCCCCTAATGAAGAAGCGAGGAGAGAGGTGCTTAAGTGAGGCCTCTGGCAAAGGACTCCCTCTCCCTTCAAACGGACATTGCTGGGCTAGAAATGCAGATATGTTTAAAGCATGGCCAGCCAGAGGGACCTGAGTCCTTGAGTGCAACCCCCTTCAGAGATGAGAGTGCACTGGCTGTGCACCATGCCAGGTTTGGGGAAGGCAGCTCTCTTTGAAGCCTGCCACATAAAGGTTTTGTGGTTTCCTGAGGTAAGGCCTGAAAAATAACACATAGGTTTATAGCCAGGAGCCAGACTTCTCTGGGACACTATGACACCCGGATTCCTAGAAGTGTTAATTCTTTATCACCTTTTGAATTTGCCAACCTGCTCCTCCTTCTAGTCACTGATTTTCAGTACATAGTGTCTGCTATTGCCAAATTTCATTATCTGATACACTCCTCTATTGAACTATTTCTTCTTATAACCATATACGTACAAAAATCTTTTTTCTTTTCTTTAGAAAAAACACTATATATATATGTGTGTGTGTGTGTGTGTGTGTGTGTGTGTGTGTGTGTGTGTGTATGTATATATATGTTTTTATTTCAGAGAGAGGAAGAGAGGGAGAATATCAATGATGAGAGAGAATCATTGTCTGGAGAATGAGCCTGCAACCCGGGCATGTGCCCTGACAGGAAATTGAACTGTGACCTCCTGGACCATAGGTCAACACTCAACCACTGAGCCACACCAGCTGGGCATATATACAAACAACTTTATTCTAAAGACATAAATGAATAAATTGTTCTATTTTAATCTTATTTTGACACATAGATACAGAAAATGTATTGTACAAATAACTAACTCTAAAACATGAACTCCTCTTCTCTTATGTTATTTGATTCAAGTAACTGGGTTAAATGTGTTAGAATGTATTATATTAGTAATACTATATATATGATACATAAAGTTATGTGAGCATAATATAAATTAGATGTAATAATTATACAGTATATATTAATAGATTAATCCTATCTAATAATAGACAAATATGCAAATTGACCGCACCTTCGCTACGCCAAGCCACACCCACCAACCAATCAGGACGTGTATGCAAATTACCCCAATAAAGATGGCGGCTATTTTGTATATCAAGACAGCATAGAAAGAAGCCAAGAGCTGCAGAAGGGAGCAAAGCAGTGGAGAAGCAAGCAAGCCAGGAGGAGGTGAAGGGAGGAGCGGAGGCAGGGCTGGGGGTGAAGGAAGGAGAGCGGGCTGGCGGAGAAAGGAGAAAAGCAGGTTGGCTGGCGGAGAAGGCGGGGCGGGGGACAAGGGAGGAGAGCAGGCGGGGCGGGGTAGAGTGCAGCAGGAAACCCTATTGCAGGATTTTTCCTGCAATGGGAACACTAGTATATAATAATGCTCAATATATATTCTTTACATAAAACATAAAATTTTCTATTAAAATATTTTGATCATAAATTTATATCTTTATTAAGAAATTTTATGAAAAAATCCTCAGATTAATGTACCATTTTGTTATCATTTGTGAAGTAACATACTAGAAAACATTATAATAAAAATTACCTTGGAGAAATCATAATATCCTTTTCTTTGACCATTATCTTATTTCAAACCCCACTTATGGGGTTAATAACTACTTACGAGATTTTTTTTTTTTTGAATGACAATTTCTTGTACTAGTCATTCAGAATTTGCTTTTTAGGTTTATAAATATTTTATAAATGGCGGCACCAGTGAGTCTGATTATAATGGGCACCAAAAGATAAGAAGAAGCAAGTCATATACTCCTGAATAAAATATATCCCCTTTCAAATCTCACAAATGACATTATTTAAATTGAGAAAATTATGATCTTAGAGGAATAATGCTCAGCATAGTCTGTGCAAAAGACTGAAAATTTTTTTAAATATGTAAAAAAAAAGCATATGAAAGTCTAGGTGAAGTTTTGGGAATACTTTTGATTAATTTCAATCTTTTGGGGAAAACTTATTTTAAGATTAAAAAAAAAATAACAATGAAATATTTTAATCTAGAATGGAAAATAAAAGTATTTTAAGATAGCTACAAAATATTAATTGAGAAGTGGTATTTTTTACTATGAAAATAAAATTGTATGTATAGGTTCCTTTCAAATGCCTATATTCAGAGAATGAATACTATGAAAAGTTATTCTAATTCAGCATGTAGCTTTCATTTAATCCTTTATTATTGGAATATCAAAACTTTCATGGTTTTCTTGCATAAGTCTTGATTTTATGCTTTTCCCATCAATTATTATATATGATTGAGTTGATGAAAAGTGTTATCTAAAATTATAATTTCAAAATCATGTTCCTAAACATACTCTATTGTCATTAAAAAGAGAGAAAATGAAAGTCACACAGAAGGAAGAGTCTGGGGTGAAGAAGCTAGGAGGGTGTTGAAAGCTAGCAATGAAATGTTAGGTACTCCAATTGCTTTGGGGCTACAGAAATAAAGAATCTTAGATTTGAATAATAGTTATATGTAATGGTATGTATTTCATAGTTTATGCTAAAAGAAACAAAAGTACAATCAAATGATGCATCTAGATATTACTCAAAACACTTTTCTTTACCTAAATTGTCATAAGCTCTTCAGATATGAGAGTGGTCTGAGTTAACCTTCAGAAGAGTCATGGCCAGAAGCATGGTCACATTTATTTGCCTATTTCGGTGAGACTGTATAAACCTAACCAGAGTGATACCAGAAGTGCAGCTATGTAGGACCAGCTTTTGTTTAGGAGTTCATACAGAATTACAAGATACCTCTTTTTAAACAGCAAGAGTTTTCTCCATTAGAAAATTGCTTGTGTAATTTAAGTCAGATCTATATCCCTGGAAATTTTGAGCTGGGAAGTTTCATAATGATCCTCTATTCTCATGTCATTTTTTTTTCACAGATGAAAAATTAATATTTAAAGAGTTTTAGGACTTGTCAAAATTTATGCATAATGACTCATCAGGTAGGTGTGATGGGATTTGTGTAGCTAATGAAGCTACAGAGAACTCTCAGAATCTGGGTTTTACCATATTCTCTGTATATGACTCTTGCTATAACACAATATTGATCAAAAATTTAATATTGCATGGATTTTTACATCACCTCCTGAGATTGTGATTAATAAAAGTGTAAATGGATACTTTTTATTCTAGTTATTTTTTCAATATTACCAGATATTAGCAATGAGGCTGGAGGAAATAGTGAAATGAAGGGAGAAGGCTTGTTCTCCTGTCTTCCAGCATTTAATACCCTCCTCCAGGTTACATAATATGTTTTGCAGTCGATTACTTTGCTTTGGGCTGTAAAGGACCGAATTTACAATGGAGTGTGATTCACTTAGATAGGTTAGACTACATGACTTCTAAACTTCTTCCCAAAACATGATATCATTTCGCCAGTATACTTATTAAACACTGATTTAAAAAAATTTTTTTAATACAAGCTAGAATAACCAACTCACTTACCATGTTACTGCATTACTGCAGAATAATTACTGTTCTTTACCTGACAGTTCCCAGAGGAGCCACATTGCATCAAATAATTATCTATAGGCCTTTTACTTTTGTTTTTGTCTTTCTATTAATATATTAAAATTATATAAATGTATAACTGTCTATATAACTATATATATAAAATATATATATACTTATATATACCTATATATGTATATATGTTTGTAGTATATAATATAAACAAAATTCATTGAATTGTACTTTTGGTTTACTATATATTAATTAGCAGTAAATACAACATATATACCTAGCACAAATAAGATTCATAAAGCAAAATTTGCTTTCTGATCAGAAAACTACTTCTTTTCTCCAGCAGGAATCTTCAGACTGTGGAAATATTACATCTTACCTACTGGACATTCCCTCATAGTTAATGTTTCAAATAAATATTTAACTGAGATTTAATTGAACACTTATAAAGTGTTATTGCTAATTGAAAATGGTACTAGAAATATTTAATTTGAAGGACTGCTGATTTTTCTGAATAAAAATCTGTGTAGACATAAGGTAATATTATAAAATATCTTAAGTTTTCAATATCAAATTATCCCTTAGTTAAATAAGAACACCTATATAACTATAGTAGTTTACTATTAAGATTCACAGTTCTATATTTTGAGAAAATTATTTTCAAACATTTAATTTTAAACTCCTAAGAACTTCAAGTTGCATTATAGCATTGTGTACCTGAATTTTATATTTAGACTAATAAGTAAGAGGCAATTCAATAGTACTATTATCTCTAGTTTACAGAACCAACAAATAATTTAGTACACAGAACTTTTAAAGAGGGGAGGGGGAATTAGAGTGTTATCTTTCAGGATCTGTTATAACAAATAACCAGGCGCAAGGAGATTAGTTCCTTTTAGTCTAGCATAGGGTTACAAAGTATGGTTTGCAGTACAAATTCAGCCTGCAGCCTGTTTGTGTGTGACCTGAGAACTTAAAAAGATTTTGACATTTTTAAAATGCAGTAGAATTTTTTTTTTAAAAGACTGTGACAGAGATTGTATGTGGTCTACAAAAGCAAAAATATTTACTCTATGGTTCTTTACAGAGAAATATTGCTGACTTCTGAGCTAGTGTGTTGGTTCAAGTCAGACTCCTTATGAAGATTCCTGCTGGAGAAAAGAAATAGTTTTCTGTTCAGAAAGCAAATTTTGTGTTTGTTTTTGGGTGAATCACTGAGAACTCTTTGTGTGCCAGCTTCTTCATCTGTAAAATGTGGGCAATGATTGTTCCTACCTGATAGGATCACGTTGAAAGGAGTTTTAGGGATAAAATAGGCAGGTTTAGGGAGTTTTAGAAATAAAGAGGGTCCGTGGGGGGAGGACTGCATAGGTGAGGGCTTGGAGCTGCCAGGAGGCTCACATTCACAGAGAACAAAAGGCGCCACAGGATAAGGGGAGAGGAAGACAGCCATTCACAGAAGATAAGGAAAAGCCACAGGGCATGAGGAGAAGAAGGAAACAAACTTTCACAGAGGACAGAGAAATGCCAACAAATGGGAGAAAGAGGAAAACAGATTTTCACAGGAGACAGAGAATTCTACCAGGGAAGGGGGAGAGATAGAGGGGGCACCATGTGTGTTTTGAGTTTTGAAGCTGATATTCTACCAAATGGAAGGCAGCATCAAGAAACAAAGAACTTCAGCCTTCATAAGTCTTAGAAAAAAAGGAGCTTAGCGGGCTATCCCCTTGGGAACCCCTCCCTATGTGGGAGTCTGTACTTGCTTCCAATAAATTTCCACCTTTTTCATCTATCGCCTTTTGTCCATGGCTTCATTCTTTGAATCTGTGTGGACAAGAACCCAGGAAAGAAATCACCCTTGCATCCTGCTCAGGAAAAACCACCCGACTCAGTGTGAAGACATATGGATTTGCATTTGTACATTTCTGCAAATGTAGAAGAAATTGATAAGTGTTGGCCCTGATTAATGTTTGGTGGATATATATCCAGTGACCAAATGGCAGAACAAGCAGAACAACTGGTCGACCAATCACTATGATGCACACTAACACTGGGGGGCAGATGGTCAAGGCAGGAGCTTCCCCCTGGTGGTCAGTGCACTCCCACAGTGGGAGCGCCGCTCTGCTGACCAGGATGAGCGGTGCTCCCACAGCAGGCTGATTCCCGCAGGCCATGCCCCCCACCCTGCCCTGCTGGGCCCCTAGTATAACCTATAAAATATTTGCGCTTTAATTAGAGCAATAGCAACCTTCTGATTTTACAAAAATAATAACTTCTTAGATATGGATGACATGCTTAAACAACATGCTTATTTATACTTTAAAAGTATCAATAAAATTAGTGAAAGTAAATTAAGTTTATATGTGTGTATATACATATACATACATGCTTTCTATAGAAAAAATTTAGACATATTGCCTTATATCAAGGAATTTTTCATTTTGAAAGATTAAATACAAAGCTATAAGTATTTACTATATACCACATATTTCAAAATCTCCTTTTTTGTAATAATATTATATTTCTCTGCCCCATTGAAGTTAGATAGACTGATGTCTTGCTTCAGCTAATAAAATATAAATAGTCATGACACGATTCTTCCTGATGAAGCTTTAGAAAGCAGAAATGAATTACCATGTTTTTTCTTTCTCTTTGCAATAATCCAAAATATGGCTATTCATTCCTACAGCCCAGAAAATGGAGATAGGAGACCCCCAAAGCAAATCTAACCAAACTGCAAGAGATATATATATATAGAGAGAGAGGAATAAATAACCCTTTGTTGTTTTATCATATAACTAGAGGCCCAGTGCACAAAATTCATGCACTGGGGGGCGGGGGGTGTCCCTCAGCCCAACCTGCACCCTCTCCAATATGGGACCCCTCCGGGATGTCCGACTGCCGGTTTACAGGGATCAGGCCTAAACTGGCAGTGAGACATCCCTCTCGCAATCCGAGACTGCTGGCTCCTAACCACTTGCCAGCCTGCCTGCCTGCCTGATTGCCCCTAAATGCTTCTGCCTACCAGCCTGATCACCCCCTAACCATGCCTCCCTCTGGCCTGATCACCCCCAACTGCTCTCCCATGCCGGCCCAGTCACCCCCAACTGCCCTCCCCTGCTGGCCATCTTGTGGAGGCCATCTTGTTATGACATGGGGGCAGTCATCTTGTGATGACATGAGGGCATCACGTGAGGGCACGAGGGCACGAGGGCAAGAGGGTGTGAGGACCACCTAGGCTTTAATTAGTATAGATCTTCTTCCTCTCAACTAGAACTAGATACTCCCCAAAGAGATTCACATATAAGGGCAATATGGCATCTCTACTCAATATCTGTGACTCAGTAAATCATTTTGTTATGAATTAAGGCATTTACTATAAAATAACTTCCATGCTAAACTTTAAAAAACTGTTCATATGCTAATTTAAACTTTGAATATTTAAATTTGAAGAATGTTTGTTTTAGAGTGAACATTAATAAATAAATGTTTGTCTTCATAGTTTCGTTAAATAGCTAGTTACTTTGGCTGTTCTATTATTTTTGTAACTAGAGGCCCAGTGCACTAAATTTGTGCACTTGGAGTGTGGAGAGGGGGTCCTTTAGCCTGACCTGCACACTCTCATAGTCTGCGATCAATCACCCTGCAGAGGGAGGCCCTACCCACCGGCCACAGTGCCACCAGCCAGGTAGCCTAGGCCTTCCTCTGCAGGGCAATCATGGGGTGAATGGCCAAGCCCCCAACCAATCTCATCTCACCTGCCTTGGCTGGCCTGGCCCCAGTGGGTGTCATAGCATTGTCATCAGGACAGTTGTTCCTCTTTTCGGCTGTTCGATCGATTTGCATATTATACTTTTATTATTATAGATAAGATATAAAAAATTAATCAGGAAAATAGATATTTAGAATAGTTGAAACAGTAGTTTTGTAGTAATATTTGGAATTCTGTAACATAACAAAATAAATAAAATATTGTCCAGAATTAAATGGGGAATGAAAAAAAAAAAAGTAGGTATGGAAATAGATTGTCTCATTCATATATTTGAAGTAAAGTTCTTTAGGAAAAGTAGCCAAGGAAAATAGTTACATATTTAAAAGGAGTGATTTGAGATATTTTATATAAAATAAAACAAATAAGAATATAATTTTTATTTAAACAAAGCAAAATAAAATAGTTGTAGTCACATCATAAGTGTTAACTTTCTTATACTTTCAATTTTTGTATTGTTGAGATTTTGAACTCCAACTTCTCTTTCATTTTCTTCACCAATAAAAATGTCCAGTATTCCCATAGTGCAAAACCTTGGAAAGTTATAAAAAATTTGCAATTTCTATAGGTGTTTTGAGTTTTTTAACTGAAAATATTCTCTATTTTGTTGATATCGGCTTTGCATACTTCAGATAGTGATACAATACATCAATGTTTTTCAAATATACATCCTACGAATTAGTTTATTTTTAAAATTTTATAAAGAAAACTAGTGGACTGGTGCATGAAATTAGTGCATGGGGGGGTATCCCTCAGACTGGCCTGCACCCTCTCCAATCTGGGACACCTCAAAGGATGTCCTACTGCCGATTTATAGGGATCAGGCCTAAACCGGCAGTCGGACATCCCTCTCGCAATCTGGGACTGCTGGCTCCTAACTGCTCACCTGCCTGCCTGCCTGCCTGATTGTCTCTAACCACTCTGCCTGCTGGCCTGCTCACCCCCAACTGCCCCCTGCCGCCGACCTGCTCAGCCCCAAATGCCCCCTGTGCCAGTGTGCTAGCCTCCAACTGCCCCCCTTGCTGGCCTGCTCACTCCAAAGTGCCCCCCCCCGCTGTCCTGATCACCTCCAATTGACCCCCACTGATGGCCTGCTCACCCCCAACTGGCCCCCCTACTGGTCTGCTTATCCACAAAGGCCCCGCCCCCAACAGCCTGATTACCCACAACTACCTTCCCATCCTGGCCTGGTCACCCACAACTACCCTCCCCTCTTGGCCTCTAACCACCTCTACCTTGGCCCCACCACCATGGCTTTGTCCAGAAGAACGTTTGGAAGGTCTCCTGGAAGGTCTCCCAGTCTAATTAGCATATTACCCTTTTATTAGTATAGATAGAGGCCTGGTGCACGGGTGGGGGCCTGCTGGTTTGCCTTGAAGGGTGTCCCGGATCAAGGTGGGGGTCCCACTGGGGTGCCTGGCCAGCCTGGGTGAGGGGCTGATGGCCGTTTTCAGGCTGGCCACACACCCAGGCGACCCAAGCTCCCAGCCCCTCCTTTTTTTCTTTTTTTCTTTTTTTCAGCGCCTCCTTGAGCGGAGGCCAGGGCCTGCTGGAAGCAGGTATCTGGGATTTATTTATCTTCTATAATTGAAACTTTGTAGCCTTGAGCGGAGGCCAGGGCCGGCCAGGGCGGGTGGGAAGCTTGGCTTCCTCCATTGCCAAGGGCATCCCAAGCCTCCTGCCTGATCCAGCTCCGTGGCCGCTGCCATCTTTGTTGGGTTAATTTGCATACTTGCTAATGATTGGCTGGTGGGTGTAGCAAAGTGATGGTTAATTTGCATGTTTCTCTCTTATTAGTGTAGATTGCTTATTATTCTCTAGTGTTATTTTTTTCTTTGCGTCTCTTCCTTCTCTTCCATTTTCTCTTTCTCCATTGCTTGTTCTCTTTTTTTGGAAGTAAAAGTGGTAAAAGGTTAAAAAGAAAAAAAATGGATATGCTACAAGGTAAGAAGAACTTCAGAAATGTAAGAGTATATTACCAATTTTATACATAGTATAAAAATAATTAAAAGTTTGACTATACAGGATAATTAAAAATTTCACTAAAGTTTTCATTGCATAATACCCTAAGAAACCATGAGACTATAGAAAAGTATATGATTATAAATATCATGATAGTGTTTTAGCTTGTATTCATTTTGTTCCACTGAGAAATAGTCATTTTTTTCTGCTTAGAGTTAGTGAGATATTGGTGGGTTGGATCAATTCAGAAACCAATAAGGAATATAACAAACTCTGCAAAAGCAGCTTGCAGCAATATGCCAGGCTATTAAAACCCGCACACTCATACACAGTTAATTAAGCCACTGGATAATAGATCTGTTGTGTGCAGGTAAGTAAATAAACTATTCATTTAAAATGTTTATTAGACCTCCTTTGTTTTTATTCACACTCAAGGATTTCAAAGAAAATGACAATGTTAACGTTTTCTCTAAATGATCCTCTATTATGACTTATTGTAGCACTCTATTTTACTCATCTGTTTATGATAATGATGATGCTGGTTTCTCTAAGGGTAATAAAAGGAAATTATATGAGACTTCCTCTCATTCCCTTGTGATAACTCTTTTTTCTAGTCTGAAACATTCAGACTTGAGAAAATGAAATCCTGTGTTTATTTTTATGTGGTGACAACCAGCATAGTCATTTTAATGTAAGCACATTATTTACCATCTGTTTTTTGTTTAGACAAAATTGATTTTCCATATAGTTCATTTGGACACTTGAGACAAATAAGGTATTTATTTGTGTCAGTTTAACATCTTAGCTACTAGAATTTTAAAAGGAAATATTTTTCACAGGACATATATTTCAAATAGCCTCTAGTGCAATGTAATTTTTAATTATTCTGGTTTGTTTTAAAGTTTCTTAATAGGGGGATTATGTATATGCTTCATTATTTTTATAGCCTTATATCATAAACACTTTTTTTTTGGGGGGGGTAGTAAACTAAGAAAAAAGATTACTCTACATAATTATTTTCTGATAACTTGAAGCTGTTTCTTATCACATGAGCTTTTCCCAAGTGGATACGGCTGTCATTACATAACACTCATTTGACAAAACTATAAAAAATGATTTAATTGTTTCTATATTGGACTAAATTTGATATAATGTAGTATTATGTATAATAAGTTGTTTATTTACCAGTGCTGTACCCCTCGCTAAAGACCAATAGGATTGAACATTTAGCCAACCAAAGTTGGGTTTACTTTCTGCAAGAAGAGGGATTTTGCACCAAGGTAACAGAGAAGAAGTTCAGTGAGTCTTTCATGCTGGCGTTAAAGGAATTAAGCCTCTGGTAGGTGGTTTTGGAAGTGGTTCAAGAAAGCTTTGTTTTTTTTTTTGTTTGTTTTTTTTTATTTTTTCTGAATTGGGTACTTTCAGAAAGTAAATAATCTATACTAATAAAAGGGTAATATGCTAATTAGATCAGATATACCTGATGTATTCTGGACGTCATTCTGGACAAAGCTGGGGCCCAGGCAAAGCCGCCCGGGGTCCTGAGTGCCTGTGGCCGGCCGGAGGAGGATAGCCTGGGTCCCAGGTGCTGGGGCTGAGGCAGAGGCAATTAGGGGTGATCAGGCCGGCAGGTGAACAGTTACGGGTGATCAGGCAGGCAGAGGCAGTTAGGGGTGATCAGGCAGGCAGGCAGGCAGGCAGGCAGGCAGGCAGGCAGGCAAGTGGTTAAGAGCCAGTGGTCCCAGATTTTGAGAGGGATGTCCGACTGCCATTCCCATAGGGATCCCGAGAGGGTGCAGGCAGGGCCAAGGGATCCCCCCTCCCCACCGCTCTGTGCATGAATTTTGTGCACCGGGCATCTAGTAATTTTATAATCAGGAATCATAATTTTATTAACTGAATGAGAGAAATGGAGCTGGGTTAAAGCTTTAATTGGTTAAAAAGTAATAATCAGAGTAACTGGGGAAAGAAGTAGTTTGGTCCTATCTGTGGTTTGCAAAAGGTTCTTGTTTTGTATGGGAACAGACATGCTTATAGAACAAT
This sequence comes from Eptesicus fuscus, assembly GCF_027574615.1. NCBI lineage: Eukaryota > Metazoa > Chordata > Mammalia > Chiroptera > Vespertilionidae > Eptesicus > Eptesicus fuscus. The sequence goes on along the minus strand of NC_072475.1, from coordinate 84,056,996 downwards.
CTCTGCCCTCAGTTGATGCTCTTGAAAAACTTTTATGCTCAACAGCAAAGCACCAGGATATAGATGTTGGTACCAGACTACCTGGCAGCTATCAGGGTTGACTGCTTTTCACTTTCTTATATGTATGTTTATATTTTTCACTTTCTTATATGTGTGTTTATGTCTATCCTATTTCATATGTTGAAGCATTAGCTCCAATGTGATGGGATAAGAAGATGGGGGTCTTTGGAGGTAATTAGGCTTTTAGAAAAGGTCTAAGGGTGGTGCTTCCTTAATGGGATTCATCCCCTTACTAGAAGAAGACAAACCAGACTCCTTCCTCTCTTTTTTATTGTGTGGAGATAATATCCAAGAAAGCAGCCATCTACAACCCAGAAGAGGGTTCTCACCAGACAGTGAACCTCCTAGCATTTGGACCTTGTGCTTCCCAGGCTCTGGAACTGTGAGAAATAAATGTCTGTTCTTTGAGCCACTCAGACGATGGTACTTTGTTTCAGTAGCCTGAACTAAGACAATAATCAAATGTTTAACCCTTTCATGTTGAGTTATTAAACAAATTTATAATCAAGATATGCCATTATGATTTATGGTGACCTTTTGTGTACCAGATTGATATCATTAATTAATAACACCATTAATTAGTTACCTGTTTGGGATATTCCTGGATGTCACATAAATATTGGCATGGTGTGGCAAGTGAGGGATCCATTTTTACCTATAATCAACATATATTACTCTTCTAGCCAAAGAATATTAAAAAAAAAATCCCTCCAAATTCCACATACCAGAGACACTTGTTGTAAAAGAAGACAGAGAATATAGAACATATAAGAATAAAGTCTATAGGTTAATGGAACAGAGCTACAAAATCACGGTCATTTTGATTAAGTAGGGGACCAAATCCTATATAATAAAAGGGTAATATGCAAATTGACCCTGACAGTGGAACTACCGGTCACTAAGACATGCACTGACCACCAGGGGGCAGATGTTCCATGTAGGAGCTGCCCCCTGGTGGTCAGTGCGCTTCCACAGAGGAAGCACCACTCAGCCACAAGCCGGGTCATGGCTGGCCAGTGCAGCGGCAGTGGCGGGAGCCTCTACTGCCTCCGCAGCATCACTAAGAATGTCCGACTAATGGCTTAGGCGCATTCCTCTGGGGAGCGGGCCTAAGCACGCAGGTGGACATCCCCCAAGGGGTCTCGAACTGCAAGCGGGTGCAGGTGGGGCTGAGGGACCTCCCTGCCAAGTGCACAGGCCTCTAGTCCTACCTAATAAAAGAGTAATATGCAAATTGATTGTCATTCCAAGACACAAGATGGCTGCCCCATGTGGTCAGAGATGGCTGCTCTCATGTGGACACAAGATGACCATCACAAGATGGCTGACAGGGAGGGCAATTGTGGGAAGTTGGAGGTGACCAGGCCGGCAGAAGAGGGCAGTTGGGGGGAACCAGGCCTGCAGGGGAGGGCAGTTGTGGGCGATCAGGCAAGCAGGGAGGGCAGTTAGGGGTGACTGGGCAGGCAGAGGAGGGCAGTTAGGGGAGACCAGGTCAGCAGGGGAGGACAGTTGGGAGGGAACAGAACTGCAGGAGAGGGTAATCGGGGCGGGGGGGAAGGCATGCAGGGGAGAGCAGTTGGGGGAGACCAGGCCTGCAGTGGAGGACAATTGGGGAGGGACCCAGGCCTGCAGGGAGGGCAGTTTGGGGAGACCAGGCCTGCAGGGGAGGGCAGTTGGGGGGATTAGGCTGGCAGGGGAGGACAGTTGTGGGCAATCAGGCCAGCAGGGAGGGCAATTAGGGGTGGTTGGGCCAGCAGAGGAGGGCAGTTGGGGGAGACCAGGCCAGGAGGGAAGGGCAGTTGGGGGTGATCAGGCCAGCAGGGGAGGGCAGTTGTGAGGAACAAGGCTTGCAGGGGAGGACAGTTCGGGGCAATCAGGCAAACCGGGGAGCAGTTAGGCATTGATCAGGCTGGCAGTGGAGTGGTTAGGGGGTGATCAGGCTGGCAGGCAGAAGCAATTAGGGGTAATCAGGCAGAGGCAAGCAAGTGGTTGGAAGTCAGAAGTCCTGGATTGTGAGGATCCACTGGGATCGGGCCTAAACGGGCAGTCAGACATCCCTGGAGGGGTCCCAGATTGGAGAGGGTACAGGCTGGGCTGAGGGACAGCCCCCCTCCGTGCACGAATTTTGTGCACCGGGCCTCTAGTAGATGATAAAAGTACATTGTGTGTATGTGGTCACACAGTGAATAAAATCAGAATCCAATAAAATCAAATGTCTCAATTAACATAGCTTTTCTGTAAAATATAACAGTAAATACCAACTGAGTGGTATTTATGTGACATTACTCATCAAATTATAACTTTATTTACTTATCAAATAATTATCAAATACTTTTTCCACAACTTTTTTCTATCCAGTAAAATAAATAAGATCCAAACACAACCACTTGCACCATCAGATAAAAATTGAAGATCAACCAAAGGTCTTGTATGCATGCATATAAGCCTAACCAATGAATACAGACACCAGGGGGATGAGGGCATGACTGAGGGTGTGAGGGGCAATGGGGCAATAAGGACACATATGTACTAGTGATACATTAATCAATAAAGAAAAAATAATAAAAAAAATTGACACATGTTTGAATAGAAAGGAATGCAGAAAAGGGAGACTATATTCCATATAGTCAAGAAAGGAAGACATTTTAACAAAAAGCATGTGAGTCATCTTGAAAGATAATGAGGCCATGCTATTTCTACATTTTGAGACAATAGAAAGGATATTTAGTTTTGTAATAAGAGCAAGAAAAGAAAGAAAAATAAAAAAACACATGGAGTTAGGCAAACTTAGGGAAGCCAGAGAAGAGAGTAATTTTTTATTAATTTTGTTTGGTTTTGTTTTCTATTTGAGAGTGTCATACTATACATTAATTAGACAAAGGTATTTGGAGCCAGATATGCTAGGTTTGAATTTTGGCTTGTGTCAATTAATACTGATCTGACCGCAGTTAACCTTGCCATACCTCTGTTAGCTCGTCTGTGAAAGGTGCCTGATTCTAAGACAGGTCCTAGGTTTCCCACACTGTGGTGTGCATCATCATCCTCTCGCCTTGAGTGGGGACTGAACTGTGAATAAGAATGAATGTCACTCCTGTGGTTATGTTATGTTTTGTTATACAGCAAGAGGGGTTTTACAGATGAAATGAACATCTCAAATGAGTTTACTCTGAGTAAATCAAAAGGGAGATTATTCTAAGTGAGACAAATCTAACTGGGTAAATGGACCTGGAGGGCATTATGCTAAGTGAAATAAGCCATTGAGTAAAAGACAAGTACCATATGATGTCACACATATGTGGCATCAAATGAACAAAATAAACTAACCACCACCAACAACAAAAAAGTAGATCTAGAGGTCAAAGCCAGAAAGAAAAGAAATATGTTGAAGCAGCAGCACAAACGCTTCTACTAGCCTTGAAGGAGAAGCTTTCACATTAGAGCACAGGTGGGAACAGTCCGGCCTGTGGGCCATATAAGGCCCTGGAAATAATGTGGTCTGGCCCTGCCGAGGCACTAGGGGTGAGTTAATGGTTTGACCAAAAATCGCAGGTTAATTTTTAAGATGGTAATTCTATGTGGCCCTCGAATGACATTATAAATATCCAAATGGCCCTTGGCAGAAAAAAGGTTCTCCACTCCTGCATTAGAGAGACACATGCAAAAAGCCAGAATGACCTCCAGTAGCGGAAAGTGCTCCCTGACCAACAATGCCAAAAAACTCAGGGTATAAATGACAAGGAAATGGGATTTGCTAACTTCAGCCATCCTCCAGATAGGGACACAAATGATTGACAAGTTCAGTCTGGTTAGACTCTGGGCAAAGCACCCAGCTACCCATGTTTGGACTCCTGAACCCAGAAAACTATGAGATAATAAATGCATATTTGTTTTAAGCTACTATAAGTTTATGGTAATTTATTATTGAGCAATAGCAAGTGCATACACAATTTAGTACAGGAGAGGGAATTGTTTCCTTAACAAGTACATGGCGACTGGAAGATTGCTGAGGAGCTTGATAGTGAGAGCCTTTATCACCTTAGAGAAAGCCTTGGATAGACTGTTAGAAATGTAGACTTGAGGAGACATGAGGGAAATGAAGAATATATATATTCTTCATTTCCCTCATGTCTCCTCAATATATATATTCTTCATTTCCCTCATGTCTCCTCATTTCCCTCATATATATAAAAAGAGATAATATGCAAATTAGCCAGGACACTGTAATGGGTCACGACTGGACCATTAGCATATTCGATCTTTATTAGCTCCTATGCATGCCATGGGGTATTGCTCTGGAGATGAGGTAGAAGCAGGGAGGTACCAGGAGAAGGTGAGACCACCCTGAGGTGACTTGAGGGTGGGTGGCACCGCGGTAGAAGGCAGAAGGGAGAAGGTGGCAGTTAGGCAGGGTGATCAGGCCAGGAGGGGAGAGCAGTTAGGCAATTAGGGCGATCAGGTCAGGATGGGAGAGCAGATAGGCAGTTAGGGGATCAGGCCAGCAGCGGAGAGCAGCTAGGCAGTTAAGGTGATCAGGCTGGCAGGGGAGAGCAGTTAGAGGCATCAGGCTGGCAGGGGAGCAGTTAGAGGCATCAGGCAGGCAGGTAGGTGAGCGGTTAGGAGTCAGTGGTTCTGGATTATGAGAGGGATCCCAGATTGGAGAGTGTGCAGGCTGGGCTGAGGGACACTCCCCCCACCCCCGTGCACAAATTTCATGCACCAGGCCTCTAGTGTTATTATAAAATGAAAGAGGACAAATCCTAGTAGTGGTGGCAGGAATTCTACTTAGCAAAATGTGCCCAGCAGTTGTGAGGAAAATAGTTGTTGAAAGCTAGCAACTTAGATAGTAGCAAAAGAGATTTCCAATCAGTGTTAAAGGTTCTACCTGGATGATCCCTGCTGTTTACAGTAAAATGTAAGGTGAAAGAAAAAAGTGAGGAAAAATATGTTAAAAAGAACCAGACTGGCAGGGTTGAGAAATTCTTAGTTTCTCCAATGATAAAAGATGTTAAAAATCAGAAACAGGTGCCAAATGCATGGCAAGGAGAAAAAGCTTAAAAAAGATTTTTTTAAAAGTCAGTATATTCAGTCATAGCAAGGACCTTTTAAAAAAATTATGGCTGTGCCTCATAGTTTTGAGTTAAATTAAAAGACTTGGGAATGCAGCCATGTTAGTCTGAGCAGGAGACTAACATTATATGGCACCTCAAAGCACTGTTGAGAATATTGAGTGTCTGCAAAAATAGTATGCTTGGCCCTACCAGCATCACTCAGTGGTTGAGTGTCAACCTATGAACTAGGAGATCACAGTTTGATTCCTGTTCAGGGCACATGCCCGGTTTGTGGGCTCTATCCCCAGTGGGAGGCGTGGAAGAGACAGCCGATCAGTGATTCTCTCTCATTATTGATGTTCTATCCCTCTCTCTCATCCTCTATCTAAGCAATAAAAATATATTTTTTAAAATAGTAGGTTTGATATGATCTTCAAACTTAGACTTATTTATTTAGTGAACTAGTTAGTTGGTAAGTCAGTTAGTTAATGAAAGAGGATTAAAAAGATTGAAATGGGAAATATATATGATTTGGTGGAAACTACATGAGACTTGTCTGTCACACTATGGTATTTGTTATGTATTCGGTGAGCAACAGGAAGACAAGGAAGTAACAAGGTCAGAATTCTACATTGGGAGAGCTAACAGCAACAACAAGGAAAAGTTAACTAGAATAGGAGATATTGGGAGGCTACCTAAAAAATTACTACAATAGTTCAGCCAAGAGGTAATTTATAACCTTTATGGTAAAGTAAGATGAACTCTTGCTCTTTTTTATAGTTTGTATTTGTAGTAAATGCATAGAAATAACATACCCTTAAAACTTGATAAGTTTACACTCTCAGAATTAAATTACAATGCCATATTATGATTGAGGCCTGTGAAATATGAAGATGTAACCCATGATCAGTAAGATAAATGTGTGCTTAAGAACTTTTAGAAAAATTAAAAATGCAATTGACTTGAGAAACTTTTAGTCAGAGAATTTATTGTATTAAAATAGTTAAGCTATATACAGTTAATATATGCATACTCTACAGAAATGTACCAAATGGTGGTGATAAGCTGGATCTCAAAGGGTGTGGGAAAGAGCCCTGTTTTATAACATTTGCCAATTTCTTTGATGTAAATACATTATCAATGATTTGAAGAAGGTTTATCAAGGAGGTTATAAAATTCCTTAATATTTAACACTGTGCTGTCCAGAACCAATCTCAGCAAGCTCCTCCATATTACTAAATGCAATCTTTTAAAAAAAGATTTGCTACATTGGTGGATTTTGAGAATATCATGCTAAGCAAAATGTCAGACTGAAGTTAATAACCATATGATTTTACTCAGATGTGGGATATAAAACTGAAAGCAAAAACAAGTAAGAAAAACAAACAAAGACTCAGAGGCAACTTCATAGGGGTTACCAGAGGGAAGGCAGGGGTGGGAGAGGTAAAGGTGGTCAAATATATAGATAGAAGATGATTTGACTTTGGGTGGTGGGCACATAAGCAATTTTATGATATATCATAGAATTGTACACTTTTAACATATATAATCTTTTTTATAAAATTTGTTTTATTTTTTATTAAATTTATTAGGGTGACATTGGTTAATAAGTATAAGTGTAGATTTCTGATATATGATCTGTATGTTAATAAGAATATATAGATTTTAAGTGTATTTTTTATATATGATCTTTATATACCCACCACCTAAATATATAATCTTTTTAACCAATGTCACACCAACAAATTTAATTAAAAAGAAAAGATTTGGCAATATCTAAGATGTGAAAATAACTTAAAGTCCATCAAATAATGAATGGATAAAGACAATGTGGTATATATATGCAATGGAGTACTATTCTGCCTTAAAAAAGAAGATTCTGCAATATATGGCAATATTGAATGGACTTTGAGGACATTATGCTAAGTAAAATAAACCAGATACCCATCACGGGTTACCTCTGATGGTCCCCAGGGTCAGCCGCCTGCAGGGCCCCCCCCAATGAATGTGAGCTTGAAGGTGAGCACGCCCATGCATTGTCAGTAAAGAGCAGTTAGTTGGTAGCCAGTGAGCAATGACTTTATCGTTACACGTGCTTGTAGCATTTTAAGAATTATGCATGTATTTGAAATATTGAAACCAAGCTACACTATAGATAATTAGGTTTGGAATCTTGTTTTTAGGACGCATTTGAATCTATATTTATTGCCTTTTGTATCTTGGAAATTAGAGGCTTGTTATAGACTTACCCATAATATTTGTCAAGATCATAGCTGACTTTGAAAACAATTGTAATAAAAGTAAATTTTGGGACTTAAAATAAATAAACAAACAAACAAACAAGCAAACCAGATATAGAAAGACAAGTACTAGATGATTTGACTTACATGAAATCTCTAAAATACAGTAGTCAAATTCATAAAATCAAAGACATGAATGATGTTTAGTACAGTGCTTGTTTGTGTTAGTGTTTTTTTTTTTCAGTTCATAAAAATGTGTTTTAAAAAAATGCAATTGCAGCATTCTTTTTCTTTTTTTTAAGTTTTATTTTTGGATTTGAGAGAGAGAAAACATTGATTTGTTGCTTCACACACCATGAAATCATTGGTTGGTTCCTGCACATACCCATCTTGGAACTGAAGCACAATCCCAGTGCACTGGGATGACACTCCAACCAACCACGCCACCCAGCAAGAGCACATCTTATTTTTTCTTTTCTTTTTTTTTTCCATTACCACATTCAGTTTAGTTAACATCTACCATCTCACATAGTTCTAATTTTTCTTATGATAAAAACTATTAAGATTTATTATAACAACTTTCAAATATTTAACAGTATATTTAACTTTAGTCACCAAGCTAATTTGGTTCTGAGAATTCATTTATCTTATAACTAGAAGTCTGTACCTCTTTTGACATTTTTATCTGATTTTTACTCTCCCCGCAACAACTCCCAGCTTTTGGCAACCACATAGTTTGGATTCCACATATAAGTAAGATCATAGAGTATTTATTTTTCTCTGTCTGACATATTTCACTTAGTATAATACCCTACAGGCCCACCTGTACTCTTGTAAAAAACAGAATTGTTTTATTTTTATGGCTGAATAATACACATATAATATAATATACTAGAAGCCCGATGCACAAAGATTCATGCCAGAATGGGCCTTCCTTTCCCAGGCTGCCATAACTGCCTTCCCTCTGGCTGGAGCCACTTTCTGCTCCGGCCCAGAGCCTCCACCTTTCCGCGTCCCTATGCTGCTCAGAGGCTTGGAGCGGCCAGGGGTGGTGCGGGACGTCTGCGTCGTCACCATGGCGATGACGCAAGTGTCCCGCCCCGCCCCAGCCTGCTCAACGCCCCCGTATGCAAAATAACCTGCCATCTTTGTTGGGTTAATTTGCATACTCACTCCTGATTGGCTGGTGGGTGCCTCGAAGGTATGGTCAATTAGCATGTTACTCTTTTATTAGGTAGAGATACCACTTTTTCAAAAATCTATTCATCCTTCCATGGACACTTAGGTTGTTTTACATCTTGGCTATTTTAAATACTGCTGTAATGAACAAAGGACTGCAGATATCTATTTGGGATCCTATTTCATTTACTCTGGATATAAATCCAGTAGTGGGATTACTGGATCATATGGTAATGTTATTTTGAATATTTTGATGAACCTCTATACTGTTTTCCATAGTGGCTGAAGCAATTTCCATTCCCACTAGCAGTGCACAAGTGTTCCTTGTCTACACATCCTCATCAACACACATCTCTTATCTTTTTTATTGTAGCCATTCTATCAGGTGTGAGGTGATATCTCATTAAGGTGTGATTTTCCTTTCTGTGATGATTAGAAATGTTGAACACTTTTGATGTACCTGTTATTCATATGTATGTCTTTTTTTGGAAAATGCCAATTTAGCTCCTCTGACCATTTTAATTAGATTATTGGTTTTGTCGTTATTGTTGTTCTTGAGTTGTAGGAGCTCTTTATATGTTTTGAATATTAACCACTTATCGGAAATAGGACTTGCAAATATATTTTATCATTAAGTGTATTGGATTTTCATTTTGTTAATGGTTTCTTTGCTGTACAGAAGCTTTTCAGTTTGATGTAGTTCCACCTATTAATTTTTGTTGTTATTACATTTGCTTTTGGTGTCAAATCCAAAAATCATTTTTTTTTCAGGTCTTAAAATTTATTTTTAGTTGAAGTCTTTAATTCATTTTCAGTTGACTTTATGTATGGTGGAAGATAGAGATCCAATTTTATTCTTATTTTTTATGGCTGTCCAATTTTCCCAAGACCATTTATTAAACAGACTACCTTTTGCTCATGGTGTATTCTTGGCTCCTTTTCAAAATTAATTGATCATACATACATGGGTTTATTTCTGAGCTCTCTATGTTGTCCTATTGATCTATATCCCTGTATTTTTGCCAATATCATATTGTTTTGATTACTATCCTATATAACAAAGAGGTAATATGCAAATTAACCATCACTCCAACACACAAGATGGCCACCTCCATGTGGACACAAGATGGCCGCCAAAAGATGGCCAGCAGGGGAGGGCAGTTATGGGTGATCAGGCCTGCAGGGGAGGGCAGTTGGGACAACCAGGCATGCAGGGGAGGACAGTTAAGGAAAACCAGGACTTCAGGGGAGGTCAGTTAGGGGTGAACAGGACAGCAGGAGAGCAGTTAGGTATCAATCAGGCTGGCAGGGGAGTGGTTGGGGGGTGATCAAGCTGGCAGGCAGAAGCGGTTAAGGGCAGTCAGGCAGGCAGGCAGGAAAGTGGTTGGGAGCCAGCAGTCCTGGATTGTGAGAGGGATGTCTGACTGCCCGTTTAGGCCCAATCCTGGTGGGTCCCTGTTTGGAGAGGGTGCAGGCTGGGCTGAGGGACACAGCCCTCCGTGCACAAATTTCATGCACTGGGCCTCTAGTAGCTTTATAATATAGTTTGATGTCAAGACATGTGATGCCTTCAGGTTTGTCTCTCTCAGGATTGCTTTGGTAATTTGTTTTGTTTTTGTTCCATACAAATTTTAAGATTTTTTTCTATATCTTTAAAAATCCCATTAGAACTTTGATAGGGATTGCATTGATTCAATAGATTGCTTTGGGTTAATTCTTCTAATACATAAGCATGGAATCATCCTTTAAGAGACTTTTCCACTTATATTGATTTACTTAAGGCCCAGAGTATAAAATGCGCTTCATTTCAGAAAGCACCAACATTTGTTAATTCAAGTCCATAAAGGAAACATTTTGTAACACAGTAATGGAATTATTAAATGAAAAAGTTAGCCATATAAATCTATATATGAAAGGCACACCAAATGCTGCAATACATATTTATAGTCAGTGGATTCTTATTTTTTTCATATCTATGTCTACTTTTGAGGTTAGACTTAGTCCTTTAGGTCTCAGTTTTGTTTGTTGTTGTGTTTTTTTTTTAATGAAAGAGCATGATTACATTATTTTGATCCTTCCCATCTAGTTTTAAAAGCTAAACACAAATATGAAAATAGAATTTCTAATACACACACACACACACACACACACACACACACACACACTAATAATGTTTTGGAAAGATTAAAATTCATTCTCAAAATGAAAAATATCCAACTAAGCACTATCTAGACAGGCGATCTCAGGCAGAGTGTCTAAGAGTAACTATTTTTAAAATACAAATAGTCTAAAAACAGTTATTTTAACTATTTTTAGACTACAAATGGTCTAAAAGTAGTTATTTTTAAAACACAATCCATGTTTGTGTTATTTTCTGACCACAATACCTGTCAGACAAAATATAAACTGTGATGTTTGTCCATTAAAATTTTTCCCATAGAAGAATTATTTCTTCTTCTGCATAATTACCTGGCCTTAAAATCCATCTTTATAGTTACCACAATGTCCTGAAGACCTTTTGTCTATCACTTTTTATAAATACTTTGTAATATATATATATATATATATATATATATATATATATATATATATATATATATATATTGAAGGCTAACCTACCTTTGTTGGGTCATCCAATTCCCTTCTTTCCAATTACCTTCATTGAGTAAAATAAGACAGTAGCATATGATGCAGCAACTAAGCAAATAGCAAAGAAACTGTTGTAGTATTTAATAATGTATTCAGTCATTTTATTAGTATAATAAAAATAAGTTTATTACATGGAATTTTAAAGAAATTTGCAAAATTTGTCCAATTTATATTCATTTGTAAAAGCCAAGTGATAGTTCCAAACAACTAAACTTTCAGTACAATCAACATGTAAAAAGCCATTGTTATTAAAATTCACTCTTTATAAGATCAGAAACCAAGCAGACATCATGAACGTAAGTTAACAATAGAAAGTAAATAGTAGGAGATCCTCTTGGAGATCAAAGATGGCAAACCAGCAGGACAGAAGTGAGGAAGAGAGTGTGACAGAGTGAGGGAGGGAAAGGGGAGTGTGTGGATATGTGGTGTGTGTGTGTGTGTGCGCGCGCGCGCTAAGAGCAGTTCGATCACCCAGGATTTTTGGAGGCTGGCGGACCGGGCGGTCTTAGACTGCGAAACTGCACTGCCACCCCAAACATTCCAGGGCAGCCAATGTTGGCACAGAAAACACACCATATTGAAGGACAGAACTGCTGTGACTCTGTACCCAACCTCACTACCACCAGACTGGCCTCAGATGCAAACTGGACAAAGATCTGCTACCACAACTGCAGACCCATAGACACCGAGACTCCAGACATCCTGGCCACAGATTCCTATAAGTTTCAGAGTACATACCCCTCCCCACTGGACTGCTGCAGTGACACAGGTCTGCAGGACCTGCGGTGTGCGAGTGAGAATCCTGCTGTCACAGGGAAGCCATGCAACCCGGCCACATAGCAGGCCTGTGACTCTGATTCTCGGTACAGAATCAGTCCCTGCTGATCCATGGCAGCCTCACTTAGCACCTGTGACTCTGATTCTTTGCGCACTTGCGTGAGCACTCTGATTCTCAATGCACACACAGGGACTCTGACTCTTGGCATGCATGTGCAGGGGAAGTCTGCTTCATGGCGCTGTGCGAGGCCATACCCCGTGCCAGTGAATCTGATTCTTGGCTTGTGCATGCAGGGACTGATTCTCAGCATGCACGCGAAGACATGTTGAGCACCAATGACTTTGATTCTTGGCACACACATGCAGGGACTCTGATTTTCAGTATGCTCGAGGCCACACTGAGCACAAGTGACTCCAATTCTCAGAGTGATCAAACTGGGACTCTGATTCTCAGTGCACACTCAAGGCTGCACCAAGCACCATGACTCTGATTCTAGTCATGCAGAGCTCCTGCTGACCTATGGCCGCCACATGTCTCAGTGACTGAGCTCTTCAGGATGCTCAGATTGCACGACACTACCACTGCACACAGCTCAGACCCCTGCAACTCGGTGCTTGCACCTTTCGGTGATAGCAAAATGGGGAGACAACAAAACAATCCTCAAAGGAAAGAAAAGGTGGAATTGTCAAGAAATAAACTAAATGAAATGGAGTCATGCAATATGCCAGAAAATAATTCAGAGTAATGGTCATACCGTTTATAAACCAGATGGACAAGAAAATCAACAACCTATGGAAGAATCAGGAGGAAATAAAAAAGTGATAAAGCTATAATAAAAAATGTGATAGATTTTAACAGTAAATTAGGACAAATGGAGACTGAATTAGTGAGTAAGAAGATAAGGTAGAGAAACAAGCCCAATCTGAACAGCAATTGGAGAAAAATATTAAAAAGCAGGAGAGCCTACAGGAGCTTTGCGACAACATGAAATGAAGTAACATACATATAATAGGGGTGCCAGAAGGACAAGAAGAGCAGCAAAGATTAGAGAACCTATTTGAAGATATAAAGACAGAAAACTTCCTTGATATAGGGAAGAAAAAAGTCACACAATAACAAATAGACCCAAACAAGATGAACTCCAAAAGACACACACCAAAACACGTTGTAATTACAATGGCAAATGTTAAAAACAAAGAGAGAATCTTAAAGGCTGCAAGAGTGATACCTTCAAAGGATCTCCTGTCATATTATCAAATGATTTCTCAACAGAAACACAACAGGCCAGAAGTGGATGGAAGAAAGTATACAAAGTGATGCAGGTCAGGGGACTAAGTCCAAGAATACTCTATCCAGCAAGGCTATCAATCACAATTGAAGGAGAAATCAGGAGCTTTGCAGCCAAAAAAAAAAAAAAAAAAAGGCTAAGGGAGTTTATCACTACCAATCCAGCAATGCAAGAAATGCTAAAGGGACTGCTATAAGAGAAGAAATAGCAAGGGAAGAAGGAACATAGGCATAAAGAATATAAATGGCTACAAACAAGTACCTACCAAAAATAAAATTAAATGTATATGAACTAAATGATCCAATCAAAAGACATTGAGTGTCTGAATAGATAAGAAAAAATGACCCTTATATCTGCTGTCTACAAGATACCCACCTCAGAATAAAGGACTCACACAGACTGAAAGTGACGGGATGGAAAAAAAAGCTGGGATAGCGATATTTATATCTGACAAAATAGACCTCAAAGTGAAGGCTATAACAAGAGACAATGATTTTCACTTCATAATTCTGAAGGGATTGATACAACAAGAGGATATAATGCTGATAAACATATATGCACCCAGTGCAGGAGCACCCAAATACATAAAAACAAACAAACAAACAAACAAACAAACAGAAAACTCTGGAAGATATCAGAAGAAAGACTGACAGTGATACAATCATAATAGGAGACTTTAATATGCCATTAATATCACTGGATAAATCCTCTAGACAAAAAAAAATCAAAGAGACAGCAATCTTAAACAACTCACTAGATCAGATGAACTTAATTGACATCTTCAGAAAATTCCACCCCAAAGCTACAAAATATACATTCTTTTCAAGCACACATGGGACATTTTCAAAGATAAACCAGATATTGGGACAGAGGCAAAGTCTCCCCAAATTCAAGAAAATTTAAATCATATCAAGAATCTTGTCAGATCACAATAACATAATATAAGAAATAAATTACAATAAAAACAATCACAAAAATTCAAACACTTGGAGGCTGAATAACATGCGATTAAACAGTGATTGGGTTACCAAAGAGATCAAAGAAGAAGTGAAATCATCCTGGAAACAAATAGCAATGAAAACACAAAAATCTATGGGAAACAGTGAAAGCAGTCCTGAGAGGGAAGTGCATAGCATTACAAGCCTACCACATAAAACAAGAAAATCTGGTAATAAACCATCTAACTCTGCAAATTGAAGAATTAGAAAGAGAGCAACAAGAAAATCCCAGAGTGAGAAGAAGGAAGAATATAATAAATATCAGAGCAGAAATAAATGACATAGAGACAAAACAACAAAAACAACAACAACAACAAACCAACAATACAAAAGATCAATGAAACCAAGAGCTGGTTCTTTGAAAGATTGATGAACCTCTAGCCAAGCTCACCAAGAAGCAAAGAGAGAGGACCCATATAAACAAAATCAGAAAAGAAAGAGGTGAAAGAACAACAGAAACCACAGAAATACAAAAAATCACAAAAAATTACTATAAGCAACTCCATTCCAAAAAATTGGTCAACCTAGAAGAAATGGACATATTTCTAGAAAAAATACAACTTTCCAAAACTCAATCAGGAACAATAAAAAAATCTGAATAAGCCAATTACTATGGAAGAAATTGAAGCAGTAATCAAAAAACTTCCAACAAACAAAAGCCCTGGACCAGACAACTTCACAGGAGAGTTTTATCAAACATTCAAAGAAGAAATAAAACCTATCCTCCTCAGACTATTCCAAAAAATTCAAGAAGAAGGAACACTTCTAATCTATTTCTACAAAGCCAGCATTACCCTAATCCCAAAACCAGATAAAGACAATGCAAAGAAAGAGAATTACAGGCCAATATCCCTCATGAACATAGATGCCAAAATTCTCAACAAAATCTAGCAAATCAAATCCAGCATTACATTAGAAAGATCATACACCATGACCAAGTGGGATTTATTCCAGGGATGCAAGGATGCTATAATAATTCCAAATCAATAAACGTGATACACTACACAAACAAATTGAGAGATTAAAACCATATAATTATATCAATTGTTGCATAAAAAGCATTTGAAAAAAACTTTCAACAAGGTGGGAATAGATGGATCATACCTCAACATAATAAAAGCCATATATGACAAAGCTATAGCCAGCATCATACTCAATGGGCAAAAACTAAAACCACTTCCCCTAAGAACAGGAACAAGACAGGGATGCCCAATCTCACCACTCCTGTTTGACATAGTACTGGAAGTACTAGGCATGGTGATCAGATAAGAAGAAGAAATAAAAAGCATCCAAATTGGAAAAGAAGAAGTAAAATTGTCATTACTCGTAGATGACATGATATTGAACATAGAAAACCCTAAAGACTCCATAAAAAAATTACTAGACTTAAAAAATGAATTTGGCAATGAAGAAGGATACAAAATTAACACCCAGAAATCTATGGCTTTTTTATACACCAATAATGAACTCTAGAAAGAGAAACACAAAAAACAATCCCATTTACCACTGCACCAAAAAAATTAAGGTACCTAGGAATAAATTTAACCAAGGAGGTAAAGGACCTGTACTCAGAAAATTACAGGACACTGAAAAAAGTGATAGAGGAAGACATAAACAAATGGAAGAATATACCATGTTCTTGGATTGGTAGAATAAATATCATTAAAATGACCATATTACCCAAAACAATCTATAGATTCAATGCAATCCCCATTAAAATACCAGTGGTATACTTAAAAGACCTAGAACAAACTCCAAAAATTCATCAGGAATAAAAAAAGACCCCAAATAGCTGCAGCAATCTTGAGAAAGAAGAACCAAGTTGGAGAGATAACAATACCAGATATCAAGCTATACAACAAAGCCACTGTTGTCAAAACTGTCTGAAACTGGCACAAGAACAGACATATAGACCAGTGGAACAGAACAGAGAACCAGAAATCAACCCAAGGCATTATGCTCAATTAATATTTGACAAAGGAGTCAAGATCATACAATGGAGTCAAGAGAGTCTCTTCAATAAATGGTTTTGGGAAAATTGGACAAATACATGCAAAAATAAAATATGAAACTATGCCCACAGCTTACACCATACACAAAAATAAACTCAAAGGACATATATGTAAGACGGGAAGAAGAAGCCATAGGCAGCAAAATAGCAGACATTTGTTGTAGCAATATCTTTACTGACACATCTCATAGGGAAATGGAAACTACTATTAAGGAGAAAAACATGGGACTACTTTAAAATTAAAAGCTGCACAGCAAATGAAACCATCAACAAAACGACAAGAAAGCCCTCTCCATGGGAGAACATATTTGCCAATGTTACCTCCAGTAAGGGTTTAATCTCCAAAATTTACAGGGAACTCATACTACTTAACAAAAGGAGCATAAACAATCCAAACAAAAAAAGGGCAAAGGACCTAAATAGACACTTTTCAAAAGAGGACATACAGAAGGCCAACAGACATAATGAAACATGCTCAAAATCACTAATCATTCAAGACATGCAAATCAAAACAACAATAAGGTACCATCTCACACCTGTCAGAATGGCTATCATCAACAAATCAACAAATGACAAGTGCTGTTGAAGATGTGGAGAAAAAGGAACCTTCTTGCATTGCTGGTGGGAATGCAGACTGGTTCAGCCACTGTAGAGAACAGTATGGAGTTTCCTCAAGAAATTAAAAATGGAACTTCCAGTTGACCAAGTAATCCCACTTCTAGGAATATATCCCAAGAAACCAGAAACACCAATCAGAAAGGACATATGCACCCCTATGTTCATAGTAGTACAATTTACAATAGCTAAGATTTGGAAACAGCCTAAGTGCCCATCAGCAGATGATTGAATTAGAAAATTGTGGTACATCTACACAATGGAATACTATGCTGCTGTAAAAAAGAAAGAAACTTATACCATTTGCAACAGCATATATGGAACTGGAGAGCATTATGCTAAGCGAAATAAGCCAGTCAGACTAAGATAAATATCACATAATCTCACTCATTTGTGGAATATAAAGAACATCATAAACTGATGAACAAAAATGATACAGAGACAAAGAAGCAAACTTCAGCAGGAAAGCAGGGGAAGGTTGCATGGGAAAAGGGAAAACCAAAGGACTTGTGTGCATGCATATAAGCATAACCAATGGACACAGACACTAGGGGGAGTGAGGGCATGTCCTGGAGGCGGGTGGAGGAGGCTGGGGGATGATCAATGGGGGAAAAAGGAGACATATGTACTATTATTTCTAATACTTTAAATAATAAAAAAGAAAATAAATATCATATTAACAATTAGAAATTACTAGTACATTTCCTTTAGTGTATATGTGGGTATAATAAACTCACACAAGGAGAAAATCATATATTAAAGATATTTTTAATTTAATGAATTAAAAATATGGGATTTTATTTAAGAAAATATTATCAAAATCTAATGATAGCTTATTTGATGGGAAAGAATTTTTAATGTGAATCCTTAACCCTTAGCCTGTATTTGAACTGATCAATCACTAATTAAACCAGGAGAACACAATTTTAAATTTCCACATGTATTTAAGATTTTATAAGGCCTGAGAATAGTATCTATTTGAATACAACAACTGTAATTTATTGGGTTATAGATATTAATATGAACTGTAACAGGCTCTAAAAAATTGACATCAGAGAAAATATCACACTTCATTTCATAATAACTTTAGAAAAAATAATTGGATAAACTATGCATTACAGCCTTATTATTTTGACTTGAAGTAGAATCATTTGTTAATTTAAAAAAAGTTATATGTCTTATTTACAAAAGCACATATGAGCTCAGCAAATCAAAGTTTTCACCATTGAATGAAAGTTCTGTAAGCCTTTGTTTGTCTGTCCCAGTCAATTAGAGCTTGCAAAGAGACTAGTAATGCCAACAATCCCTTCCAGTGTAAACTTACTCCAGTTCTGTTCAATTTTTTTCATTTTCTGTTCTAAGCCAACACATCTTTCAAGTAGTTATCTTGACACCTCTCTTTCCAGTTGAGTGATTCAGTGAAAAACAAACCTTCCACATAAATAATTTTCTTTAATTGGTATAGGAAGAAAGAATGATAAAGTTTTTGATTTAACATATTTTTTCTTTCATTCTCATTGCAGTTTCCCTTGATTCCCTTACGTAGACATATATCAATTTTTCAGAGGGTTAGGAGGGAGAGCAGTTCAGCATAATTTTTAATTTTGATCTTGAGATCTCTCTCTTCTACTTGGATGGTCATACTGTAAAAGGGAAATGCTTGGCCTCTCTGACTCCATTTTGTTCAAGCCTACTTTGTTCCAATTTTTAATATATTCTGCTCAGTTGTATGTAAACATGCTAACCATTAGAAGAATTCTGTTTTCAGCTTGAGTTTTACAAAAAGTGCCTTTCCTGAGGATGTAGGGAAAGTATGCACTGTTTAACCTCATGGCCAGACTCACATCAACTAGGGTCAACAGACTAAGAACAAAGCAATCCTCCTCTGATCCCTACAGGCACCCAGATGCCTGCAGTCATCAGTCAACTTCAAATTCCTCACATTTTCCCCTTCCCTTCATGTAAAAGAAGCTTGAATTCTGTACTTTCTCAAGATGATTCTTTAGGATGCTAGTCCACCATCTTCTTGGCTTGCTGGCTTTCTGAATAAAGTCACTTTCCTTGACCCAACACCAGTTACTGGTTTCATGGCTGTCATGCAGCAAGTGATTTGAGCTTAGACTCAGTCACAGCTCCCTGACACTTCGGTGCTGTTGCCCAGGTCAGCCTGTTTTACTTGCCCATCAGTGATCCTTTCTTGAACTTGAAACTTGAGAAAAGAAAATTGCTGAGGAGATATGAGGTTTTTGGTTTTAATTCTCCTTTCCTCTAGGTTCCTGGCTCTAGTAAGATGAGTAAGAACCACTGGACCTTATCCCTGGATGATTTCATACTGGAATCTACTGTTGACTTTCTGAGTTAACTGAACTGGGATGGTTATCATTATTTTTAAAATTTGCCCCAAACAACCACATATCATTATTATTTAAGCTCCCCAGAACAACTGCATCAAAGTCTGTGTCATCATAACTAAAGAGAATTGATGTTATCTTGAAGTATGATATTTCTCAACCATTTGAGGGTGTACACCATATTATCCCATTTTGTTAAAATTCCAGAGAATATGTGATTAGGCAATCAGAGTAAACTAATCCTTGACACAATGTGCTACACTGCCGCATCCATTTGCCAGCATGAGTTCAGGATCTGAAGAAGGGGTTGCACACAAATGAAAACACTATTCAAGAAATATGAATTTAGAAAGCATGGGGGGCCAGGTGAAAACTTCCCTCTAGAGGAGAAGATCTCTGAAGCCCTGGACTTGTTAGCTTTTATTCAGATTTTGATACACATCTTGCCCTCAGGCAAACAGGTAGCAGACAGACTATCTCAAAGGTCAGCAAAGGATCAGTAAAGATTTACTTTGAGACTGTTAGGTCAGGAAATTGCTTTGAGCCATTGTTATGTCAACACAGAACAATCAGTGCATAGCTTTTAGCCCTGCTAAAACTCAAGGTTCATCAGCCTTCCGAGTTCCTTGATGCACTCTAATGATAATGTTACAATGGATGGCTTCCTGCATCTCCCCCTTTTTGTTTTCTTAATAAATCTTGAAAAGTGTATGCCATCTGTAGGGCCTGAGTCCTTTAAAACTCTGCATTCCACATCTGCAGGCTAGAAATAAACATATAAGAACAAGAATGAGACAGGCAATAGTGGTTATGCCAAGAGGCAAATGTAAGGAGATCCAGTGAAAGGGATTAAATTCTTTCATGTCCTTTTTAAATTACTGTCAGGCATCTAAGGAATTAGTTTGTAAGTTTGCCTGGAATAATTGTACAATATGCTGTTGTAACTCTAAAATATCAAGGGTTGTGTTACCTTTACCCATGCACCAAGAAGGTGATTTTTATTGATTCCCAAGGGTGTAAGGTACTATTATAGGGAATGGGGGTAACACAAATCTGGGAAAAATTATAATGACACCATAAGGCTATTATTTGCTCTAAGCTGTGGATTTTATCACCCATCCAAAAAACTGTAGATTTTGGTCTCGATAATTCTATCTCAAACTGACTGTCAATTCTTTTTTGTATAGACAAGGTCTTAGTTACATTTTTCTTAACTTGTACAAACTGAAAAGTTTGAACAGTTTGTACCATGGATGAAGCAGCAATTCCCACAGAAGTAAGTGACAATATGAGAGCAAAGAGTCCTACTATTAACATTCCAAGAAATCTTTTTTGTCATTTTAAGATTTTTACCAGGTCATATGACAATTGGTAGGTTTGATGAGATTCCCAAGGCTTGGTTAGATTAGTAGGAACCCAAGCAAAAGCAGGTTGTTTTAAAATCATGAGGGAATCTTTTTGGAATGTAGAATTAATACAATGGGATAGTGTGCAGCTTGTGCATGACACCTCATACCAATGGCTTGTTGCATTAAGGCGCATCTGGATGGGGCCTGAGAGAAGTACAAAAGGGTCAAATACACAAGCAGTGGCAAATATTGTCTTATTGGTAAAAATGGAATTTTCTAAGCTATAGTTAAAACTATACCATTTGATAGGTGCAACTGCAGCAGCTAATTTCCATTGTATATTTTGTAGGTGCCAATTATCATGTTGTAATTGAGATCCAACAAATCCTCCCCCATACGATGAGATGGAGTGATTAGCTTCAACATATAGATAAGATGCGGTCCCCTTCCATTTTAGGGTGTGATCATTACTATACGCAGACCCGTAGGGGCTCCAATCCACAAAGGAAAATCTGTTATTAACTTTGTTGCTGGTGGAGTGGTCACTATAAGAGTCTTTCCAATTAACTTCCTCCTAAGTGGGGTGCCATTCATAAAACTTTTTGCATAATGGCTTAGTGGGCGGGGATGTCTTAGTAATGTTACATTTTCTGTACCTCTCCCAGGAGCAAGAAGTGATAGTAGATGTATTTGGGCTTTTGCTTCCCCCTCCTTTGGTCTCCATGCTAGCCAGAAAACTCTCTTTAATTTACACACAAAGGAGCAGTAGTTGGGTTCTGTGTCATACAAAAGGGAGGCTGGATGGTGACACCCGTGTAATTATATTTTGCCCATATACTTCCTTGTTTCACCTGTGGTCCTCCCGGATGACCAAGGTGCTTGGTGTTATTGGTGACTACAGTAGGTCAGCCCAAGTGAGGGGTCTTACCCATGGAGGGTCAGGAACATAAGTCCAATATACTTCCCCATTTGCCCCTGGTAGTATTACTGCACAACTGATGATTGCTAGCATGGCAAGAAAAATGTTCTCTGGCGTTCTCGGGGTTTTGGTCTCCTCACAAATTCACTCACGTTTCTGGACTGTCTTCTTCACCATCCCCCAGGTCATCTCCGGACTGTTTGCAATCTGTCTCATTCTCCTCTCACTCCTTATCTTCAGTATGTTGCTTGGGGTTACTGCTATCTATGGCTGGGGTTGTCGATTGTCTGCAGCCGAAGGTACAGGGTGAGGTTCCAGGTGCAAGGTCTTCATTAATCTGGTTAGTTAATATTTCTTGCAGGGATCCACACGGGCTTGGAGGAGTTTTCTGGAAATACACAAGCATATCCTTGACCAAATGTTAACAAGGGGTTGGGGCCCTTCCATAAACCAAACTCAGGATTTTTCCATTTAACCAGACCATTTTCCTTTGGCTTATGCTGACACCAGTGTAATTCCATGGGTGTCTTGCCATCAGCATTACAAGTGAAAAAATTTAAAGTAATTAAGGCTTCATGTAGTTTACTTACAGGAGATTTCTCCATTATTCCCCCTTTTTGGTTTTCCAAATTGGGACCATACAAGTGGGACATTCCTTAATAATCTGTTATGCTTGCTGTTGAGTGTAGACAATATTTTGGCAGGCTGATGTAAAAGCCGATGAAATTCTGTGGCCTGTTTTCCTTTTGTTAAAAGACCAGGACCTGTTTAAATAGTATAAATAGACTTGGGTCACTGAGCCTTTTTAATTGAGCAGTTTCAATTCTATTTACCAGGCCAGCAGCATAGGCAGAATTAGAAAAAATATTAAGAAACTCTTGGCTTTGTACAGAAGTATGACTGGTCTGGATGACTTGGTCTGGATTCATTGTATGATAAGGAGCTTTAACCATCAGCAAAAACAATAAATGCTCTAGAAATATATTCCTGTCTAGTATTCTTTGGTATAATAATAGGGGTGTAATATAAAAATTGCAGTAATTTGATTTTTAGTAGGTGACAACTAAGTATCTCTGAATATTCACTTAGTACAATTTGCCAATTTAAATCAGTCTGAAATAAGGTTTATTTTCTAACTTCATTTGTCCTTGGATGTGGACAGTAAATGACACTAATTGGATTTACAGTAACATGAGCTATTTACCCTTTGTTTATGGAGGATAAATGCAAATTATTTACTTTTAAGTGTCCTTGGTTTAGGGAAGATAGGATTTACTGGATGGCTCCAAACCACTTGGAATTTATATTTGTTTAGATGGTTGTAAACTGCTGTTACATGTGAGCCATGAAATTAGAAAATGATTCTGTAGATAGGTCTTTGCATACACTTAATAAAAACTTTCTTAGGATCCCCAAGTATATTGAATAAATTTGTCATTTCTCCTCTAGAAATTTTTAGACAAGGTCTTAACTAATTAATGTACTCTAATAATTTTTTAAAAGTCATTTAAGGTTTTAAGGCAATTCTTTTTGTATTTCTACCTTTTAATGCCTAATACATTGACTTTTAATTACATTTCCTAAATATTAGAAAGGCATTTCCCTCTGTATTTCTTCCCAGAGTAACATCTAAACCACATTTAGGGAGTTTCTTTTTAAAAATTTACTTTCTTTTAAACACAGAAACAAACATGGTTGCTTTTTAGAAAAACCAGTAGGAGAGAGATATACTGGTCAATACTGCAATTCATACATTTCAAGTAAAAGTAACTCTCTTTTTACTTATGGTGTCTTATTAATGGTAAGATTTAATGCTTGAATAATAAATTTTAGTTTACTTTGTAAATAGTAGCAGAAGAGATTTTAAAATTTATTCTTTTTATTAAGCATAAAATTTACTTTTAAACAGCATTCCTTTTGGCTAGTGCTCATTTGCATATGTATGCAAATTTTACTTTGGACTTTGTTAGAACCAATTGCTTATAAAATATTGGCTTCTCATATAAAGGAGTTTATATGGGACCTTCATTATATTGTGAAAAGCTAACAAAGTATTCAGCAACCTTGTCCTGCTAAGCTTAGAGGTTGAAACCTTTATAACATTTAAAATATATGTATATAAATAGAATACAGTTATTAGTTTTTATTTGCTAAAGCTTTCCATGTGAAGTCAAGTATATTAGATCAGCCTAATTTAGTTAAAAAATATTTCTTTTAAAAAGAGAGAATAAATCCTTGAATCATTACAGGGCCCTTGAAATGTCCCAAAGCTATCTCTTGGTTAAAGTCTTGACATTTAATTTGGAAAGACTATCAAATATATATAACCCAAAGAGTATATTATACACTTTTTGTAATTATTATAAAAGATAGCAATTAAATTTAAACAAGTTTTAATATTAAAAATTTGCTTCAGACCATAGAATTAATCCTACTTTTTAATCAGCCCAATAAAATATTACATCCTAGGTTTAAATTTTACCACATGTAGTACACATAGGGACTACAATATATTTTGAACTACTAATTTCTTCAGAGAAAATATAAAAATTATTTTTCTCAAAACTGAATTTCTATACTTTATGTATTCTATTATTACAACCATATAATTTCTCCCAACTTAATTTGAACTTTAAACTCTTAGAAGCCTTAAAATTTAGGTGGCAAGTTAAAAACTTAGCATTTCTCAGATTAGTACTATATTTATAGTTTCAAGGACATATTTCAAATAAAATGCAAGACATATTCAATTAATAGATTCAAATTTATCCTCTAGATATTTCATATGAGGAAAACTCAGATTAATATTTCAGTATTTTGTCATTTTAAAATACCTAGATTTTTAATAATTTTTATTATTTAATTCAGCAAACTCCCATGTTTTAAGTTAACAAAGACTTTGGAAAACTATGTTTAGGCATATGAGGCTGGTGAAAAAGGCAGGTGGAAGAGGGAGCAGGCCTGGCCTAGCCACTTGGATTTTAAAATTTCCACATTATTCCTTAGAGATAACATCTAAGGTTACTGCTGGGGCTTCTCTGCTTTTACAGGGAGAAGAGCAACTGGCCCTTTCCTCTAACAGAGAGTGCAGTCAGTCTCCTCTTGAGTGACTGGGCTTTCATTATTAATATATTTATAATTATTACTGAAGAGCTTTATTTCAAAGCCTTCATTTTAGTTACATCTATTTATTTATGTTTTAACAACTATGAGATTTTAAAGCCAATTATTATCATCCAAGGCATTTTCTTTGGCAAATTCTGTAACAGAAATAACTTACTGATTTTCAGTGGCTTTAATGTTAAAGTATTACTTTATTTTATTTTCCTTTATAAAAACAGGAGTGGCCTCAAGACCTGTGAGGAATCCTTGGAATGTGGTCCAATATTATTCAAGAACTACCCATTATTATGGAAACACTAATTGTATTGCCCAAACACAGCCTGTATATTTTCCATGCGTAATTTTTGCAATATTTTAAATAAAAAACAGTCTTGGGTTTATTCTATAGATCCATGAAGAGATTGGGCTTAGGCCAAGAGGCCACCCAAAATTGGGCAGGGTACACCTTCTCTTAAGCTAGACTTTTTCTCTTCATGGGTACAGAAATCCCAGATGCATCCCTAAATTGTGAGAAATGTCTCATCTGTCCCAATTTCAAATGACAGTCTGGGAGATAAAAACATGGTGAAAATGAAACTTTTAATAACACTCCCAATAGTGGGCATCTGTTTTACAGGATCACCAAAAGACCTGGTATTTAATGGGCTGGGCCTTTTTTAGTTACCTCCCTTTGTTCAGGGAATTTTCTTAGAATCTGTGTTATTGGCCACGTGTACCACTCATATTCTCTCTCTCCCTATTCCCACGTTCTGTTTGCTCTGGGGAAATTTATTAACGGCCTGGCCATCTACTATTTATTTTCTATTAAATTAAATTAAATTAAAGGAATGCTTAATAGACTAACAATAAACAAATTAAACCAAAAAACAAAGACAGATAAAACAACAATCAACAGACAAGCTCCCATAACACATAAACAAGACTTAATAAATCAGAGTTCTTTTCATGGGTCCTGAAGATGTTTGATATTGCCTGGAACTTAGAGCTAGAATGCAGCCTAGATCTCAGCCTGTTGTTCACAGATCTTATCCTATTATGCTCTCCATAGCACTGACTGGAGTCTGAAGTAATTTTAGCTAGAATCTGCCTGTCCCAAGGCATTATATGGTAATTTTCAGATAAAGCATTAAAGAGTCCTTTTGTAAAAGGACTGTTAGCCCCATTTTCTCTAGCTGTTGAGCCTTTCCACACTAGAGGCAGAGGATCCAGGGCCTTAGGTATTACAGACTTTTGATCCCAAATATGAAGTGGGCATAATGCAGTTTGAACAAGAGCCCACATAAAGATGACAAGGGAATTTTTTTTCCTTGAGCCTGATTTAAGAGAGTACGTTTTGACACCTTAATTCCTTTATCCTTGAGCATGTAAGCTAAAAATTTACAGTGATGTTTTTTGCTTTTTACTCAAATTCTTCCCCATTATAACCTGGCTGAAATAAAAGACATTCTTCGTCCACTTATGGTTCATGACTCCATAGCTGGTATGGGCTTTGTGCATGATGAATTTTCCCACTTTTTCAGTGAACCTCCTATCTTTCCTGTGAATTTCCTTTTTTCTTCATTTTTCGCTCAGGCGAATCTTCTTCTCCAGATGCCTATTCAGGCGCCAGATGCCGCATTCTTTTGCAGCAAGTGTTCAACATCTAAAGAAGGGGCTGCACACAAATTAAAATACTAGACAAGAAATATGAATTTAGAAGGCATGGGGGCCAAGTGGAAACTTCCTTCTAGAGGAGAAGCTATCTGAAGTCCTGGACTTGTTAGCTTTTATTCAGTTTTTGATACACATCTTGCCCTCAGGCAAATAGGTAGCAGACAGACTATCTCAAAGGTCAGCAAAGGATTAGTAAAGATTTACTTTGAGACTGTTAGGTCAGGAAATTGTTTTGAACCATCGTTATCTCATCACAGAACAATCGGTGCACAGCTTTTAGCCCTGCTAAAGCTCAAGGTTCATCAGCCTTCTGAGCTCCTTAATGCAGTTTCATGATAATGTTGACAATGGATGGCTTCCCGCACTACACTGGAAGCCAATTAAATGTTACACTCCAAATTGAGACCAAGCCTACCATTGGCCACATCTTTGTTATTCAGTTTTCTCTGTACACTGGCAACATTATCTAGGAGTTTGTTAGAGATGCTGAATTCCAGTCCCCACCTCAGACCTACTCAGTCAAAATCTGAATTTTTAATGAAATTGCCAAGTGATTCCTATGGACATTAAAGTTTGCAGAGCACTACTCTAAATACCATCTTATTTATTATTGGGGAAATTAATTATTGGGACTCACTGGGACTTCATTGTCAGAATCCACTTAACAGCACAATTGCATCCTTTCTTGCTCCCTAACTTTACAATTGTGTTTATGATCTTGACCACAGAAATGTATCTGGAGAGAGTCATTCCTCTAGAAAAGCGACTACTTTCTCATTTTCATGTCTGGTCAGCTTCCCTAAAAGAGAATTCACTGGTGCTGTTTATGGTGGTTTGAGCCATCAGGTCTATAAAGTGCTCTCCCAAGAGCTTGATTGTGGCTCTTTTAAAAATATATATTTTTTATTAATATCAGAGAGGAAGGGAGAAGGAGAGAGAAATAGAAACATGAATGATGAGAAAGAATCATTGATCAGCTGCCTCCTGTATGCCCCACACTGGGAATCAAGCTTACAACCTGCCTGAAACCCCGGCATGTGCCCTGTCCAGAATTGAATGATCTCTGGTTCATAGGTCTATGCTCAACCCTGAGACATACCAACTGGGAAATTGTGGCTCTTTCTGACATTCTAAGTCCTACTATTCTTGAGAATGGAATTTGGAGATACTTCCTCCAGTATAAATATTAATATTCCTTTTCACTTTCACATAGATGTGTAATTATGAATATTAACAATGATTAACAGTGAAAGTCCACTTTGCCATAAGCTATTTCTAGTACAGGATATCAATTTTATTTACAAATGAAAGTTTTTATTGTTTAATGTTTAAATACTCTCTACAGTTTTGATCATTATATACTGGCTTAGAAACCAGCATTTCTTTGCCTCTGAGAATGTCAATTCCTGTACTGTTTCAGTGACATGCTCTAATTTACTATTCATTTTTCAAGTTTCCAACCTTTCCATCAAATTCAAAGCTTATCTTACCTTAAGTCCCACAGCAGCTTTCACATCCCCCAAATAATCCATCTCTGCTGGAGTAAGAGTTTATTGTATTTTGCATTCCAAAAATATTTGATTTTAATCTCCATTATTTCTTCAGATTGATTTAATGTTTTGGAAAATTGGATTTCTGTATAGGTTTGTTTAAATATACAATCCAACTGGTAATTTTGCAAGAAAGTAGTTAACCCTATATGTTTGGTTATTTTCCTACTTGTTCTGGTTGCAAATGTAGGATTCTCTCAATATTTATGAATTCAAAAGTTAAGAAGGTTTAAAGTGTTTTAATACAACACAATTTACATACAAGAAAAAAATCTAAACCATATTTCACTACTTAATGAAAACTCTCCCTTATGAAATTATGGAGCAAGTTACCAGAAAATGTGTTAGGAAAGAATGATGGGATTTACATTTATTTATAAATTTTTGTATTATACAGAAAAAATCCTGGGTGATGTGTATAAACATCTCACTTGAAGCACTTACCAATCTTATTAGAGATATTATTATGCCAATTTTACAAATAAGAAGAATGTGTCTGGTTTAATTTTCACTGCTACAGAGCTTTTTAGTCATCCAAGTTTATTTAACACTAAAAGAAAACCCTTAATGTGTTACTTTCATTTGCTCATTGATTCATGCAAAAAATGTTTAAGTGGTTATTATAGGCCAGTCATAGGATTAGCTAGGCAGGTGGTTCAGTTTCTAGGGGACTAAATCAAAAAGGAATAATATTTTGTCTTTAAGTGATTTCAATTGCTATCCTTTGTTTCTTTAGGATTTGACCCTTTTGAGAGTGGCCTGGTTTCCTTCAGACTGGAAGAGGTATTTCAAATCCTGCTGAAGAAATTGTTTATAACCATTGGAACACTAACATATATTCTTTGGGAATATTGTTGAAGGGTGAGGTCTTTTACTTTGATATGAAAAGATGTCTTTTAAAACTTCATGTTATACCGTAATGTTTTCAAAGCAAAGTGCTGACATATAGACTCTTTTCTGTTACTCAGGTACTTTTTCCTCTAGGATGTTTCTGCAATATAAGTAGCACTGGTGGTTTTCTTTAAAACAGAATGTAATCAAATAGCTCATCATACTCACAATTTGAGCTCACATCGTTCATTTGAACTATTTCAGGTTTTGGCTATTAATCTTGACAGTTTAAGAGTGTTTCAGCTGATCTGTGTTCATCTTGTGAAAAACAGAAGAAATGTTTCCAATATACCTCCTTTTTTTCTAATGAGTGTTAAATGAATACCCTGTAAGAAAGTTCATTCCAAGTCTATTCTAATCACTTTACTACTTAGTTGTAATTCTTCCTATTTTCTCAGAGTAGGAATATTCATCTTTTAGTCATGTTTATGTGCACACATAGAAACACAGTTACTCAAAGTCATGTTTTGTCAAATCAATATAAAAATAATCAAGCAATATCACAGTTTTTTTCAGAATGTCTTACCAAATCAAACATCTCCCATATGTAATATACATAAATGTATACACATGTATTTATGTATATTATATATAATAACATGAGATATGTTATGCTTTGTCAAATCAATATACATCTTCTATATGTAATGCATACATATGTATGCATTTATGTATATTACATATAATAACAGGAGAAATGTGGTTCTGTTAAGAAAATTAACAATGTTTTAAAAGGAAAGTGAATATACAAGTACTTTAGATATGACTATGATAATAGAAATTACTATTATGACTTCAAATGATGTTTAATTTTTTTATATTATAAATAAACCTCAAGAACATATTCCTCTTAAGATTTTAAACTTATTAAAGAAGTTCATGTTTGCCTGGCCGGCATGGCTCAGTGTTTGAGCATCAGGAGGTCAGGGTTCTATTCCCAGTCAAGGCACATGCCTGAGTTGTGTTCAGGAAGGAGCCAAGCGATGATTCTCTCTCATCATTGATGTTTCTATATCTCTCTCCCTCTCCCTTCATCTCTGAAATATAGAAACTCATATTTTCTCATGTTTGCATAATGTACAGCATACAGTAAGTGCTCAGTAAATAAGTTTGACTTAACTTAAACTGCAGGTTAATGTCTCTTGAATTATTCTCTAGAATTCTACCTTTAGAATATCTGAGCTTATTCAACTCTAGTAACCATCCTTTCTTCCTTTTGTAATCCATTACAATATGTCATATTTATTTATTTTAAATATATTTTTATTGATTTCAGAGAGGAAGGGAGAGGGAGAGAGAGATAGAAACATCAATGATGTGAGAGAATCATTGATCGGCTGCCTCCTGCATGCTCTGTACTGGGGATTGAGCCCACAACCCTGGCATGTGCCCTTGAACAGAATTGAACTCGGGACCCTTCAACCCATAGGCTGATGCTCTATCCACTCAGCCAGACCAGCTAGGTCATATTTGGATTAGTTATTACTGGCACATGCACCACAATTTTTGAAAAGCAAATTACAAAAAATACAATATACATAATAACTTTCTTTAGTAGTAAGACCTAAAAGGTGCCCAGAATCCCTAATTATCTCCTTCCACCACTCCTTTTATCAGTCATTCCAAATACTTATCAATCTCCTCTAACACCTTTCCCCATCTTCTCCTCAACTATAATGGATTAATTTTGCCATCTACCTGAGTGAGAAAATGAAAGCTATTAATAAAATCTCCCTTAATATTCTATTTTAACTCCTTAGAACTTAATCCATTTACAATCAGGTCACCTGCCTTAATCCTATCTAATAATAGAAAAAATATGCAAATTGACCATACCTCCGACACACCCACAAGCCACACCCACCATCCAATCAGAGTGAGTATGCAAATTAACCCAAACCAAGATGGCTACAGCCACAGAGAGCAAGGTTTCCTAGGTAACAGAGGAAGCCAAGGTTTCTGCCTGCCCTAGCCAGGCCTAAGCCTCCACTCAAGCTACAAAGTTTCAATTATAGAAGGTAAACAAATTCAAACAAATGGCGGCAGAATGGAGCTTGAGAGAGCAGGCCAGGGTTGCCGCCAGCAACAGGGGAAACAAAGCTTTCCGCACACCCTGGCCATGCCCACCCACTTAAGGCAACAAAGTTTAAATTATAACCCCAACACAAATGGCTGCCTGCCTCGGAGGGAGCCCCAGGCTTGGCTCTGCTCCAGGCTACAAAGTTTCAATTGTAGAAGGAAAATAAATCCCAGATACCAGGGCCTTGCTTGGGTTGCCAGGGGGTGTGACCGGCCTGCAAACCACCACAGGCCCCTTGCTCAGGCTGCCCCACACCCCAAGGGAACCCCCACCTGATCCGGGACACCCTTCAGGGCAAACCAGCTGGCCCCCACCCCTTACCAGGCCTCTATCCTATCTAATAAAAGAGTAATATGCAGATTGATCATCACTGCAACACACAATATAGCTGCCCCCATGTGGTCAAAGATCCTGCCCCTATGTGGACACAAGATGGCCACCACAAGATGGCTAGCAGGGGAGGGCAGTTGGGAGGCACCCAGCATGCAAGGGAGGGCAGTTGAGAGGGACCAAGCCTGCAAGGGAGGGCATTTGGAGGTGATCAACCCTGCAGGAGAGGGCAGTTAGGGGTGACCAGGTCGGCAGAGGATGGAAGTTGGGGGCAAACAGGCTGGCAGCAGAGTGGTTAGGGGGTGATAGGCTGGCAGGCAGAAGTGGTTAGGGGCAATCAGGAAGGCAGGCAGGCAAGCAGTTGGGAGCTAGCAGTCCTGGATTGTGAGAGGGATGTCTGACTGTCCGTTTAGGCCCAATCCCGGCAGTCGGACATCCCTCAAGGGGTCCCATATTGGAGAGGGTGCAGGCTGGGCTGAGGGACAACCCCCTCCGTGCACAAATTTCATGCACCGGGCCTCTAGTTATTATATAATTAAAAAAAAGATTGTTCTTCTCTCTGCTCCCCTATAGTTTTTATTTGTTGGCCATGCCCTCCAACCTCTTTAGTGACATTGCTTCATGAGCCATCTTTTATCTTGCTTTTTCCATTTCTGTTGAAAGAGGAGTCCTGGTGAGTCTATCTTTCAAATTAATTCTTGACACTACATGAAAGTATCTTGGTTCAGAACCTTATTGATTCTTATCTGTGATACTGTATTTAATTCTCACTGGATCTTTATTTTAATTCACCCTAGAACCTTACCTCATCCTATCCTTAGATCAGGTCACTTAGAAAGATTCTAAAATGCAATCAGAAACTCTAACTCTGATAAAACTATCTCCCTAATTTACGATTCTTTCACACAGCATATATTCCTGTTCTACAGACCTATAGGACAAGTTCCATAGCTGTGAGGCACACACCATTGTCTCTTATTATAATGCCTTGGCCCCCTTTTCCTTGATCCCTACAGTAACTTTTTTCCATATATCTTCATCTGACTAACTTTAAAACCTAGCTTCTCTTCTTCAAATTGTTATTTATTCTTTAAATCCCTCCCTGACTCTATAATTTGGATTTTCATGTCAACTCTCTGAGTTCCATTACACTGTGTGAGTATCTTTAGCAGAGCATTTAAGAACTTAATATTTAACATACTGCACATGTCCCCTGCTTTCTCAACTAGTGCCAGCTCCCAAAGAATAGGGAACT
The DNA here is from genome assembly GCF_027574615.1 of Eptesicus fuscus. Taxonomy (NCBI): domain Eukaryota; kingdom Metazoa; phylum Chordata; class Mammalia; order Chiroptera; family Vespertilionidae; genus Eptesicus; species Eptesicus fuscus. The sequence continues at coordinate 84,024,629 of NC_072475.1, read as the reverse complement.
TCATATCTCCAGGGTCTTATAAATTATCTGACTCATTTAAGTGCTCTACAACTCTCTATTCAATGATAAAGACATGAATGAATTCTATATAATGTGATCATTCAATTACAGTTATTTCCCCCATAGTGCACAAATCTAAAAAATTCATCCTTTTCCTAAATAAGAGGTGTATTGAAGAGGAGAGTACAATAGCACAAAATACAGAAAGACAAGCTTTCTAATTAAGCACAGCTTTGACTAGTCTTTTATTTCATCAGTACTTTCATATTAACATTCAGTTCTGAAAACAAAACAAAACAAATCAAAACAAAACAAAAAACATTATAAGTGCAAATTTTTTAAAACATAATAAGTTGGAATATTTTTAATCTTCATCCAAGGATATGTTTATTGATTTTAGAGATAGAAGAAGGGAGAGAGAGAGAAACATTGATGTGAGAAACATCCATCAGTTACCTCCCATAGGCACCATGACTAGAGATCAAACCTGCAACCAGGTATTGTGCACTGATGGGAATCGAACAAGCAACCCTTTTGGTGAATGGGAAGATGCTCTAACCAACTGAGCTACCTGGTAGGGGCCGGGCAGTAGGACTAACTCTACAAACCCATCTCCCTTTTCATTTTTTTTAGATTTTCCCCATTAAAATGAATCTACTTATAAATCTGTGGCAGACAACATCCAGCATGGCAAAGCATCCAATATGTCAAATGTATTTTGGGGGGAGGGTCTGGATTTGAATTAACACATTATTTTGAGATACATCATTTAAAACTGTCAAATTAGACCACATTTTGTCTTCCCTCAGACCTCCTACATCTTCAGTATGTAGAACCTTCAATGAATGTACCCAGGACACTAAAACTAGGAGAGAGACACAGTAGATATGCCAAAGAAATACATTTTGTAACATAAATATTTTTCAAAACCAGAATTGCCTTAATCTGAAATTTGTTTTTTATAAGAAAGTCCACCTTTTAATTATCTATATAATAAAGAGGTAATATGCTAATTGGTCCTAACAATGTCACAGTCACAACCAGGCTGCATGTGCACAGGAGCTGGTGGGGGGGGGCTGAGGGGGGGACTTGCGCCCCTGGGACATGAGGCTGCTGCAGGGGGTGGCCCCCCTGGCAGAGGTGCATGCAGGCCTACAGTGCTGCCCAGCCCAGAGGAGGGCATCAGGATGGGCCACGGCAGCCCCCCTGGTGGAAGTGCGTGCAGGCCCGTGGCGCTGCCCGGCCCAGAGGTGGGCATCAGGACAGGGGCAGGGCCTCAGAGGAGAGCTCTCAGCACTCCTGTGCTGGGGTCTGAAGGCACGGAGACGAAGAGAGAGCATATAGGCAGTTAGGGGGCTTAGGCCAGGAGGGGAGAGCAGAGAGACAGTTAGGGTGATCAGATAAGGAGGGGAGAGCAGTTAGGCAGTTAGGGGGATCAGGCCAGGAGGGGAGAGCAGTTAGGGACATCAGGCCGGCAGGGGAGCAGTTAGGGGCATCAGGCAGGCAGGAGAGCATTTAGGGGCATCAGGCAGGCAGGTGACTGCTTAAGAGCCAGTGGTTCTGAATTGTGAGAGGGATTCTAGATTGGAAAAAGCGCAGGCCAGGCTGAGGGACAGCCCCCCACCCCGTGCATGAATTTTGTGCACTGGGCCACTAGTAGAATATAAAGGAAATAAGAAAAAAATGTAATGTTAGTATGTTTAACGTTGTAGCCATTTTTTTTTCTCATCTTGTAAGGAAGATTTTTTAGTTGTTACCTCAAAATTGTATTTATTCAAAAAAATAATAAATTCCATCATACACATCATTAAAACTCTTTTATATTATACTAAAATGACCCTTTCAATATTGAACTCATGTTCTCAAGTAAAATTGTAACAATGGACAACCAAGCATTAAATAGACATTAGTGTAAGGGCATGAAAGAATGGTTTATAAATGCAAATTCAAATGTAATGTAATTATGATCTTATTTAACTAGCCATTAGAATGACTTATAATTTTAGTCAAAATGAATACAGAGAAAGTAATGTTTAAGATTTATATCCCTCTCGAGCTCTGAGAAATGTGGCTTGCTTTTTCATTAAAGCATTTTGTAAATGTTGAATATGGCTCTAGATACTTTGAATTTTTCTTCAAATAATTTAAAGGTAGCTTTTTTCAAAAACTGTTTTGTTTCTTTGTCCACTAGGAACTCTCTTCTAAGGATTTTAAGTGGAAATACTAGTTATTATTACTCTAATATTTCCCTGGTAAAATGTAAAAACAATTTTTATTTCCCATTATGACTAAATTAAGGGCACAGAAAAAGGAAAGTGAAATATTTTTTATTGCTCTAGGTATAGAAATAAAACCCACTCAGAAGTATCATGGCATCTTTGGAACATAGAATATCACTTCCTTATTCTTGTAAAGTAAAATGTATAGATATCTTGGAAACATTAAAAATTAAAGGTTAAAGTGTGTCTAGGTCCATGAATGGGTGCCAGTTTTCAAAATCTATGTTAGTATTAAAGAGACCAAGTTTCATTACAACTCCCCTCCCCCAAAAAACTTTAAAAGAATTAAAGTTTGATGTGTGAAAGCATGTTAAATAAGTAATTTTTTCTTCTTTTCTCCAAGTCTGAATTTTCCTAACTGAATCATTATTCTTACTATTCCATTCCAATGTCAATAAGATCGGTCAGGAATTGGGTTTCTCATAGATGATGCTGTCAGTGGCATCTCTTGGAGTAATACTAGTACATTGCACAATCTGCATAGCCCCATGTGGCTGCCCTGGTCTGAAAACATGCTTATACAGTATTCTATATTACCATCTGTTAAGGCATCTATAATAAGTCATAGGCTAAAATTTCATAGCTTTTTAAAATTTGTATTGAACATGCTAAAATTAGGGAAAATATATATGGCCTTATGGCTTTGCTGTCTTATAGAGCTTTCTGTTCAACTATTGCCTAGATTGTTTCAATATTTTCCTAGTTCTTTCTTTGCAGCTAATGTCCACATTTTTTTTTTATTCCTGTGATTAAGCAGGTTCATATTAAATCATGTTTGTCCCTTTTTAAATTTAGAGTACAAATTTTTATTTTTTAAATTTCTTTATTGATTAAGGTGTCACATATTTGTCCTCATCCCCCCATTCTCATCCCACACCCCTCCCCACGGATGCCCCCAACCCCCTGTTGTCCTTAACCATTGGTTAGGCTCCTATGCATGCACATAAGTCCTTTGGTTGATCTCTCCCCCCTAACCCCACCCTCCCCTACCCTCCCTCTGAGGCCTGATAGTCCGATCGATGCTTCCTTGTTTCTGGGTCTGTTCTTGTTCATCAGTCTATGTTGTTCATCATTTCCCCTAGATGAGTGAGATCATGTGTTACTAGAAATATACTTATAAGAACTGAATGTGAGACAAGCAATAATAGTTATGCTGACAGGCAAATGAATCAGTCTGTAGTGAGTTTCTTTCTGGACCAACAGTTCTTTTGAGACCCAGTTTCAATGTCCACCAGTTCCTTACGTGTACATGTCGGCACTGACTTTTCAGCTCTGGATGGTGGACAAATGGTGGTAATGTAGGTCCGACTCCCTCTGGTTTGGTCTCGCCCGGACCCAGGGGCGCGGCCTCACCTGGACCTGGGACCCAGCATCACCCGGGCCCTGGGGCGCATGGCCTCACCCGGACCCAGGGGCGCGTGGCCTCACCCGGACCCAGGGGCACGTGGCCTCACCCAGACCCGGGATCTAGCCTCACCCGGACCCAGGGGCGCGTGGCCTCACCCGGACCCAGGACCCAGCCTCATCCGGACACAGGGGCGCGTGGCCTCTCCCAGACTCAGGGGCGTGTGGCCTCACCCGGGCCTGGGACCCAGCCTCAGCCGGACCCAGGGGCATGCGGCCTCACCCGGATCCAGGGGCGTGTGGCCTCGCCCGGACCCAGGGGCGCGCAGCCTCACCTGGACCCAGGACTCAGCCTCACCCTGACCCGGGTCCCAGCCTCGCCCAGACCCAGGGGTGCGTGTCCTCACCCGGACCCGGGACCCAGCGGGGCTTCGTCTTCTTGATCCCAATTCCTGTCAGTCAATTCCCTCTCAGCAATTCCTTCGGCCATTTTCTCAAAGCTCCGGGGCGACTGCTGCGGAACTCTCTGGACAGCGGGCTCTGCGAAACTCAGGTGCGCCCAGTGCGCGGCGGCGGGCTGGTCCGAGGTCGCTGCGGCGGCACTCGGGTCTGCAGTGGCGACCAGTCGCCGGGCGAGCGCACCTGGATCCGGGACCCAGCTGGGCCTCGTCTTCCCGATCCCAACTCCCATCGGTCAGTTCCTTCTCAGCAATTCCTCCGGCCATTTTCTCAAAGCTCCGGGGCGGCTGTCGCAGAACTCGCTGGGCAGCGGGCTTGGCGAAGCTCCAGTGTGCCTGGTGCGCGGCGGCAGGCTGGTCCAAAGTCGCTGCTATGGCGCTTGGGTCTGCAGTGGCGGCCGGTCGCCGGGTGTGTGCACCTGGCCCCTCCCGGGGCACAGAGATTCTCGAAGGATTCGGAGGTCAGCAAGCGCGGAGTCTCCCACCCCATGTCCCCCAGGGGCTCATCTATCCATGCTCGGCAGCGAGCGGAGCTGTCCCCTCAGTCGGAGACTGCTGGGGGAACCGCGTCGAGCATGTTCCAGGCCACCATTGTGTCGCCAGAGCCATAGTTCTTAAAGTGTGATCTTTGGCTCACCGGCATCAGCATCATCCCGCGTCCCCCTCTCTTTTATTCTAGTTGTAGAGCATCCGCTCAGCCAGCCCTCTGGTGGTTCTGGATGGTGTCTACTCTGTTTTCCAGTTGTAGTTTCAAAATTGTTGTGGTAGGCAACAATCAGGCGTCCGCCCTATGCCGCCATCTTGGTCCTCTCTCACACAAAATTTTTATAATGTATATTTATTTATATACATAGTCTTCTAAGTGTATTGAATGAGAAACTGTGTTTATTGTTTAAAAGCTTGTGATCTAGAATCCTATATAATAAAGAGCTAATATGCAAATGGTCATCATGCCCTTGCGCCCTCGCACCCTCATGCCCTCGCGACCTCATACCCTCGCGCTGGGATCAGAGGACCTGAGGCCGGGCCAGAGGACCTGAGGTTTTGCCTCCTACCAGGCAGGGCTTGATGGGGGACCTGAGAACGCACCTCCCACCTGGTGGGGCTTGACGGGGGACCTGAGGCCACGTTCCCCCATCCTGGTCATGGGACCAGGGGACCTGAGTCTGTGCCCCCCACCTTGCAGGGCTTGACAGGGGTGGGGCTGGCTGGGGCTGGGTCTTGTACGATTACAAGGTGCACCACGTGAGTGGGCGGGACTTGACTCTGGGTCCCGTGGCATGTCCCTGACTCTGACAGGAGGGAGATTTTCATATACATTTTACTAATTGTCTTTCATCTCTGACACTTCTATTATAGAAAAAGGGCAAATAGCAATATTAAAATATTTCCTCTAATTAATTCCCTTTTAATGTGCACAGATTTCATGCACCAGTCCGCTAGTAAAGATATAAGTCCTTGTTTTGGTCTTCCTCTGTAATATAACTGAACAACTTAACTTCTCTAATGTCTCAGTTTCTTTAAATAATAAATTATATTACCATTTTAGTACTAACCTTATGAAGAATAAATGAAATTGCAAATTTCTAACTCAATGCCTGGTAGGAAGTGATTAAACAACTTAGTCGTTTTATTCATGCCTGTTTACTAATTAATATCTGAGGATCTCTCAATATTAGTAATGCTGTGAAATACTTATAAATTTAAAAGTTTTCATTGTGTAAGGCATATAATACAAGAGGCAACTAGGGAATAATAGAAAGTTGTATCAACTATATTTTAGAACTCCTCTTATTCTTTACAAGATAAAGAAAGAAAAAGTAACAATATTGCTTACTCATCTTAGGGGAACTTCTATGCTTTCATTAAAACTGGCTAACACCTTTAGAACTTTGATTTATGGAGGTCATGCCATTTATATGAGAAGGGGATAGGTCCATCTGACATAAATCAATTCAGCCAGTCACCTTTGCTAACTGACTCATTATAAGTATCACCACAAGCCAAAGTTATATGACAGAGAATAAATTAAAAACATTTATGAAAGCAGGTATGAAATAAAGAAAATGATTTTAAAAGTTGCATGGATGGACTTGGAGATTATTATAATAGAAACTAGAGGCCTGATGCACAAAATTTGTGCAAGGAACTCAGCCCTCACAGCCCCGCCCACTGATCGTTCTGGAAGGTTGTTCTGCCATCTGGTCTAATTAGCATATTAGCTCTTTATTATATAGGATTACAATGGACATCTGTGTACAAATCCTTGTGTGAACAAATGTTATGATTTATTGATTTCTTTCAAATACCAAGAGGTAACATTGCTGGGTCTATGGTAAGGGAATGTTTACCTTTCTAAGAAACTGTCAATACATTTTCCAAAGTGGGTGCAACAGTTTATACTCCCACCTACATGAGAGTTGTAGTGGCTCCTCATACTTGCCAATACTTGTTATTGTCAGTCTTTTTAATTTTAGCCTATCTAGTGTGTTTTGTAGAAAATCACTGAGGCTTAATCCATATTTCCCATATGACTAATGATATTAATCATCACATGATGGTATAGATCTTATTTTTGTGATGTGTCTGTTCAAATCTTTTGCACATTTTGGACATTGGGTTGTCTGTATTCTTACCATTGAATTGTAAGACTGCTTCATAGATATTCCCCATAAAAGTCTATTTCAGACATACGTATTGTGAATAATTTCTCCCTATGACTTGCCTTTTTATTTTCATAATGGTGTCTTTTTTCAAGAGAAGATGTTAATTTTAACAAATCTAATAATTACTTTTTATGGTTAGTGTTTTCTATGTCCTTCTAAGCTATCTAGCTACCTCCAAAGTAGCAAAGATTTTCTCCTATTTCTTTACCTGTAAGTTCCATAGTTTTAGTTTTTGAGTCCTTTCCTTAGTAGTGGTTTCTTTCTTGACAACTTATAGTCTCTCTGTATGCACAGAGAGACACCCAGCTCCCCACTTTCGATGGCAGGGGAGCTGGGTGTCCGCTTGTGCACCTGGCCAAAAGCCTCCGGCGCCTCTCAACAGCCAATAGGCCACCCTGAGTCATGGGCGTAGCGGAGTGATGGTTATTTGCATATTACCCTTTTATTAGGTAGGATTATTAGGTAGAATAAGCCAGTTAGAGAAAGACAAATATCACATGATCTCACTTATATGTGGAATGAAATGAACAAAATAAAGTGACAAACAACATAGGTCCAGAGGCATGAATGCATGCAACAGAATGACAGATCTCAGTAGGGAGCGGGGTGGAGAGGATGGGAAGATATTAACCAAAGATCATATACACTTAAATGCATAGCCCATGGACACAGACAATAATGTGATGAAGACCTGAGGTGAGACAGGGGCTGGGTGGAAGGAGGCAAAGGGGGAAATGAGGACATCTGTAAAGCTGTAAAAAATAAATAAATATTTAAACAAAAAACACACACACAAAGTGCATTGTATTCTAAATGTTTATAAATGCATCTAAAATGGTGATCAGAAAATATCACTGTAATTTAATGCTTTACATCACAAATTTTTAGTCAATGATAATATTTCCCTTTTGGGATATAATTTCCATTTTTCTTATGATCAGCCATTTCATAAATAATTAATTCTGAGGTATAGCAAAGAATATGTGGAAATCCACAAATATAACATCTTTGGCACTCACCTACTGGTGGAAATTTGTAAACTTCCAGTTAAAGACCGAATAGAAAGAAAGTTTATACTTACATCATATTTTTAAAATCAGAATCCTATTATATGTAGAGTATCACATTTTTTAAATCTACTGTGGTAAAGCGATACAGGTTTTGATATTGTCTGAAATAAAATTTGTTCACTCATTCTTTCAAGTAAAAATGGCATTTCATGGAAAACAACAAAAGTTAGTATAGCTGAAACACAAATAATCATATAGGTACTTTTTTTTTTTTATGGTTTATCCTTACCTTTCATTTATTGGTATCTTCTTCAATCTTTCTTCAATGTTTTACGGTTTTCTTTTTTTTCAGTTTTATTTATTTTATTATTTTTAAATTTTAATTTATTGATTATTTAAAGTATTACATATGTCTCCTTTCCCCCATTGACATATACTAATAAGTACATTTTGCTATAGAAAATCATTTCATTTCATAATATAGTAGAAGTGTTTCATTTGTATTTCCCATTTTGTTACACAGAATATTAGAAATCGGTGTAGTCAGGTAAAGAATTAATAAATTACTGAGTGAATTTACTACTTCACAAAAGATATTATTAAGTAAAACTTTTTTTTTTTTTTACTCTGTGTGTGTGTGGCATTAAAGAATATAATGAGTACTAGGATAAGATATTGTCACACCTTAGTCTGTCTCATAGCACCAGCAGGTTAACCCACCATTGTTTGTGCCTCAACGCAAATGTCAGCATAGTAAAAAGGGCAAATAATATCTCATCATTATTTTGATAATAGTTTTACCTAATTCTCCAGAACAATGGTTCCATGCTCTACTTATTGAATCAGACACTCTAGAAGAACATGATTTTTTAGCAAGTTCAGGGTTACTGGTTATGGGCACTGCTGTTTGAGGACCAGTTCTCTAGGAGCCCCTGAAAGAGTGCAGGTCATACAAAAATTCCAAAGCCAAATTGTGCCACTCACCTTTTTTTCTGCTTTTCCTCTTTTGCTATTTCTTATCCACCTCTGGGATGAATCACAAACACGGATGTGTCTTAGGCATTTGAATTAGTAATACATCTCATCTAATAAACAAATTTCTCATGATGTACCTATAATTGTTAGTATCTTCTCCTTATTTCTCTAGATGGCTTGTAGGGGGATCAGGCCAGGAGGGGAGAGCAGATAGGCACTCCTGTGCCTGGGTCTGAAGTAATTAGACCTGGAGGGGGGGCATCAGGACAGCCGAGGCGGCACACCCCCCCCCCCCCCCGCCATGCAGAAGCAGGGAAGGTAAGATTTTTTCATCTTCATGTTTTCTTGCTGCATTCCAGGATCCAGCTAAATTTTGATCACTAATCATCAGGGTGATCATGGCTGGGCCATTTACTTTCCTTAGCAGTAATTATCTCATAGGATAACTGTAAGATAAAATAATGGTAGTTAAAGTTTGTGACATTCTATGAATGCCAGGCATTTGATTTAGTTAGGATGATAAAGGTTGAGAGAGTTTTACATTGTTTTGTGCCACTTTTTTAATGTGTTAATTAAATTAAAATTTAAAAGTATGTCACTCAGATGAAAATGTGTTTCTATCCCTTGAAAAGTAAGAGTGTGGGTGGCAGTGTGGTAACATATTTAACGGGGGAAAATGATGAACATCTGTGAATTTCTGTGATAAAAATATGCAAAGAAAACAGAGTGATTTAATTTGGACCTAAATCTGCCAATTTTAATTCACAGAGAACATAGCACTGAAGGCAGTCAGTTAATGAGAGTATTCATGAAGTAATACTTTTGGTGGTAGCTTGCCTTGAAGAAGACAATCTGTTTAAGATTGTTGAAGGGTATAATGGTTTGACACATAGCTAGGTCAATATACAGCAATTTTAAACAGAGTAGTTTAGAGTGAAATTAAGGTTGATTTTAACCAATAGGAAATATGTATGTTCTGTTTTAAATGGAATTATTTTAACCAAATAGAAAAATTATAGGCTCTGGCTAGGTAATCAGTTGGTTAGAACATTGTTAGGATATGCCAACGTTATGGGCTCAATCCCCAATCAGGGTACATAAACCAAATGAATGAATAAATAAGTGGTACAGTAAATCTATCTCTAAAAAATCAGTCAAGCAATCAATAAATTAGAATGTTGTGGCACTACAGGTATTTCAAGAAGATGTCTTTTTAAGGGTCTGAGAGCCAGGATTCATCGAGTGCTTTCTGAGCCCAGAAGCTAGTGTAAGCTCATCTTCCTTGCTCTTTAATCAGAAAAGGCCCCATCTTTCTGCACTAGTGAATGTGACCCTGGAATCTATGTCTAAGGTCAGATTATGGATTAAGTTTTTAAAATACCTTATTTTATTATCTCAAAACTTAATATAGATCAAGGATAAGGGTATATGGGCACCTATGGTAGGAAAACACTTGTGAGCCTGGTAATATAAAGTGCATTAAAACAAAACAAATGCCTGCTTACTTATTTACTTATGACCTATATAATTGAATTGTACAAATCTTGAAGTTAGGTATTCTATTTTATACTTCTTTCATGCTTCTTTTACCCTGGTAAGGGAAAAATCATAGAAGAGGAGTTTATTGAATAATTGATTGAGTACATAAAATCTTTCGAGTTGATTTATATTGGAGCAATATTAAAAAGTTTTTGTTTTTAAGACCAATGTATTTAACTAAACACACATATGGATAGACCAAATTAAAAATATTATAACATGAATTAGCCACACAACCTCTTATTTATTAAAAACATTATTAGTCTTTTCAGGATTCTTAGAATCTGTCAGAAATAGAAAGAAGAATAAAATTCATATGACAATGTTGTTATATATCAAGGTATTTATCCAGAGAAGTACCTGAGTAGGCCAAGCCTATTGGTTTCCATAAAAGGTTGGGAAATTCATATTTAATTATAATATTTCCATTCTGTAGCCCAACAGAAGGAACATTATGACTCCCTAGTCCTTTAATCCAATAGCTGTTTAAAAGGATGAAGCCACTGTTCCTGAACTATACATAAAATACTAAGTAATCAGAAAGTTTGATGCTTAAAAGCAAGATCTTATCACTACATGATTTTTAACTGAACTATAAAGGAGCTGACTACCAGAGCCTTACATATTAAGTTTTGTAAAGTTATGGGATAGAGGTACTTATCAAAGGAGAGAAAGAAGAGAAAATGGCACAGAAAAAAAGAAGAGAAGAGGGAGGGGGAACAAAGGGAAGAAAATAAAATTATGAAATAAAAATCACAACTTTTTAGGGTTAGGGTTAGGGTAAAATAAAATAAAAGGAAAACAAAAATTACATGTGAGACTTTTTTGTGTTAATAAAATAGCCTATATAATAAAGAGGTAATATGCACATTGACCCTCACGCCCTCATGTCACAAGATGGCCATCCCCACATCATCACAAGATGGCTGCCACAGATGGCTTCCCCCACATTGTAACAAGATGGCCAACCCCATGTTTTCACAAGATGACCGGCAGGGGAGGGCAGTTGGGGGCAATCAGGCCAGCAGGGGAGCAGTTAGGTGTCAATCATGCTGGCAGGGGATCAGTTACGTGGCTATCAGACTGACAGGCAGAAGTGGTTAGGGGCAATCAGGAAGGCAGGCAGGTGAGTTGTTAGGAACCAGCAGTCCTGGATTGTGAAAGGGATGTCCAACTGCCTGTCCCTGCAGGATTGGGCCTAAACCGGCAGTTGGACATCCCTTGAGGGGTCCCGGATTGTAGAGGGTACAGGCTGGGATGAGGGACACCCCCCCAGTGCATGAATTTCATGCACCTGGCCTCTAGTATATTATAAACACAAATATTTAATATAGAGAATAGTTCTAAGGGAAACAATTATATTGCTTTTATTTGCATAAATTACTGAATATTAAAAATGTTTTGATTTATGTGAATAAATAAAATTAAACCCATTTTCTGCCTCTGTTCAAATCTGATTGAGAAATATGCCATAGTAGATGAATAAACAAATATTACATTCATTATTTAAACATGCATTGCCCTGGCCAGTTTGGCTTAGTGGATAGAGAGTCTGCCCACACCCTGAAGGGTCCCAGGTACAATTCTGGGCAAGCACATGTTTCTTGGTTGCAGGCTCAATCCCAGGCCCTGGTTGGGGTGCATGTGGAAGCAACCAATCGATGTTTCTCTCTGTGTGTCTCTCTCTCCACTCTCTCTAAAAATCAATGGAAAAATATCCTTAGGTGAGGATTAACAAAAAATGAAAATAAAATAAATATGCCTTAAACAGAAAGCAACATACATAATCTTACTACTGAATCACAAAATTTACTAAGCCTCTTATTGTTTTAATGGGCCACTGCAGCTACTCCTGACCTCCTTGTTTAATGTGTGTAATACAGACTCTTAAAATTTAATGGCATAGAGAAGAGGACTAGAATGCTTTGCAAGAGGGTATGTGGCAAAATAGCTGTAACTGATAAGTGCTACGAGGACTATCACATAGATAATAAGACCAGCCCCAACAGACTTATGGCTTAAAACTGGCAGAGTCCATCTTGGTCCAACATAATGAATAATTTCACCTTACAATGACCCCTAGTCTCATTATACTCTCATTGTAATACTTTAGCACTCTGTAAGACACATCCCATGTGCCATGATTGGAAACCAAAAACCCATATAAGGACACAAAATGGGCCACAGTGTTTTCTGAGATATCTCCACACCTTTCCAAAAATTTTTTGAATATCTTTTTCTCTTATTGAATACCCTACCCCTCAATTAAATAAGCCTCAATGAAAGAAGTAAATCTAAGTAGGGTGGGGTTGCTATATCTATGGAGTAAGCTTCTCTCTGTTCCACTACTTCACTAATAAACTCTTTCACTTTAAACCACATACTGGCTCACATTTGAATTCTTTCCTGTAAGAAGCACAGAACCAACAGTGAGTCTTGGACATTCAGGTTCCCAAAGCCCAGAATGCTTGCATCATCTACACAGACCTTCTTGGTCTTCCTTTCCCAGGTAGGATTCCAATTGATTAATGCTAAAAACATTAAAGGCCTTTGCAATTGTTCTTTCCTCATCTGGAAGATTCTTCATATAGCTTGGCATATGACTTCCTTTCTCCCCTTAAACTTTTGGCTCTGATTTCACTCATGTCAGTAGAAAATTTTCCAATCACCACATTTAAAATAGCTACTAACATGCCCGTGAATCCAAACACTTTCCTGCTTTATTTTTCTTCACTGCACTCATCACTCACATACTTTACACTTTCTTTATTTTGTCATTGTTTTTCTAATTCTGCTAGAGTATGTGTTCTATGACAGGAAAAATTTTTATTCTATTTACTCACTGCAGTATTCTTAATAACTAGTACAGTAATCAGCACATTCTATCTAATAAAAGGGTAATATGCAAATTAATTGCACTCTGTCACAAAGATGGTGGCACCTAGTCCTCTCAGCCCTGCTGGAGTCCCCCAGTCCTGGGGGGTGCGGCTGCTGAGAGCATGCAGTGTGAGCGGCCTGGGGGAATGCTTGCTGCATCACTGGGGCAACGAGGCAAGCGTTCCACCCCTGCAGTGGAGGGCCTCTGGGCAGCAGGCGATGAGGCAATCATTCCAAGCACAGCTGCAGATGTGCCTCTGGGCCACTGAAGCCTCTGGGCAGCTGGCGCAGAGCAGTCAGGCCCCACAGAGAGCTACCGGCACACAGATTTGTGCGCAGGGCTACTAGTTATAATTATAAACACTTGTTGAATGAATAAAAGTTTTCTGAGAGTAGCCACATGTCAGAGATAAAAAAAGGAAGATGAAATAAAGTAAGATGGCTCTCTTCTCACATTGACCATTGGAATAATTTATTTCATGTCTACTGGAAAAAGAAAAATATCAGGCAAAATCCCAGGAATGTTCAGGGAAAAATCCCTCTTTTTAGAAACCAGAAGAGTTTGGATGTTTGCTTTACATTCTCCAACTCTTTTTCTCAAACCATTAAGCTTGATGTTGAACATTATAGACAACTTGGGTATTTCCTCCCTCACAAACAGATAAAAGAACTGGTGGCATCATAACCACTCAATACATATAAAACTTAGCTTTACAGCAAATTCTCTAACTATAATAGCAATAAAAACTGTAAAATAATTTTTATTTTATTTTTTTAGAGAGGTAGAAAGGGTGAGGGAGAAAGAGACATAGAGAGAGAGAACATCAACGTGAAAGAGACACACTGATTAGTTGTCTCCCATACTCGCCCTGACTAGGGATTGAACCCACAATCTCGGTATGTGCCCTGACCAGGAACCAAACTCGTGACCTTCTGGTGCATGGGATGATGCTCTAACCAACTGAACCACACTGGCCAGGGCTAAAGTAATTTTTAAATTTTTTCTCAAATATTCAAAATACATATGTCACTATTATATTCTATAATAAATATTTTTTCAGAAGTAAGCCCTCACAGAATATTGTGCATAGCTTTTAAATTTATACATGATTATAATTAAACTATTTATGCATTTCCACAATCCAGAGCAAATTAGAAAGTAGCACAGTTGAAGGAATAAGCATAATGGGTACAGATCAATAAACACATTAAAGCTAATAACAAATTGCTCCCTTCATGTGTTTACTGTACTTTATAATTATTTTCCTCATGACAGTTATCCCATTTGCTTACCTACTTGTCTTCTGCATTAGACTGTGAGTTCCTTCATATGAGGAATATTTGTACAATTTGCTTATTTTATATCTAGCACTTAGCCAGTTCCTTATCAATTGCTGCTCAATATATTTTATTTAGGGAAGTTTTAAATAAATGTGCACATTTAAAATGTTAACTGATAATAGGAAAATCATCTACAATGGAAAATTAACAAATTACAGAGTTCTTAAAAGAATATTATGCTCTAGAGGTTATAATAACTGGGCATAAAGACACAGGATAGACGTCTTTTGTCTTTGATTAAGTTTGTGGTGTTATATCTGTGCTATTACTCTATGTGTATAGTGAGCTGCTGTTGGTAAGTGGTATAAATAGTCTGCACAAATATAAGCTGGTGCAATGAAAACTACCTTATAAGAGCTGCTGACGAATGGGTCTGCAGGTGGTACATTACAGTGGAAGTAAAGGACTTTGCAGAGACAGGAGAGGAGTTACCTCCTTCCATTGGGGAAATTGCTTGTATTCATATCTATATGCATTAAGAATTTTCTGGATATTTTTTCTTCTTTAATATATTTTTAATTACAAACAAATATGTGTCGTATTTGTATGACCTAATTCCTCTTTTTGAATATATATGAGAGTGAACAACAGCATTGGCAATGTTTCATTAATACCCTTGTTATAGGATGGGTTCTTCAGAGGAGACACTGAGTTGGCACCTGGTGTGCAGGGTATTTTAGGAATCAATAAATGAGGAAGGTATAGAGAAGAAGCAGAATTAGGAAGCAGAAGTTGAATTGTATTGAGTGCTCATAAAGTACTCACAGGCCCAAACCACCAGGAGCTGTGGGATAAATTATTGGTATTTAAAATAGCTAATTTGGGACAAAATGGCCAGGGGTTTTAGACCCTGCCTTGATCAGTTATTGGATACTAGAGGCCTGGTGCACGAAATTCATGCATGCACGGGGGGCTTGGGGTTGTCCCTCAGCCCAGCCTGCATCCTCTCCAATCTGGGACCCCTGGAGGGATGTCCGACTGCCCATGTAGACCTGATACCGGTGGGTCAGACACCCCTCTCACAATCAGGACTGCTGGCTCCCAACTGCTCGCCTGCCTGCCTTCCTGATTGCCCCTAACCACTTCTGCCTGCCAGCCTGATCACCCCCTAACCACTGCCCCTGCCAGCCTGATCGACGCCTAACTGCTCCCCTGCCAGCCTGTTTGCCCCCAACTTTCCTCCTCTGCCGGCCTGGTCACCTCTAACTGCCTTCCCCTGCAGGGTTGATTGCTTCTAACTGCCTTCCCCTGCAGGGTTGATTGCTCCCAACTGCCCTCCCTTGCAGGCCTGATCCCTCCCAACTGCCCTCCCCTGCTGGCCATCTTGTGGTGACCATCTTGTGTCCACATAGGGGCAAGATCTTTGACCACATGGGGGCAGCCATCTTGTGTGTTGGAGTGATGGTCAATCTGCATATTACTCTTTTATTAGATAGGATAGAGCCTGGTGCATGGGTGGGGGCCAGCTGGTTTGCCCTGAAGGATGTCCCAGATAAGGGTGGGGGTTCCCTTGAGGTGTGGGGCAGCCTGGGTGAGGGGCCTGTGGTGGTTTGCAGGCCAGCCACACCCCCCGGCAACCCAAGCAGAAGCCCTGGTATCTGGAATTTATTTATCTTCTACAATTGAAACTTTGTAGCCTGGAACGGACCAAGCCTCCCACTCACTCCGTGGCAGCAGCCATTTCTGTTGGAATTTATGTATCTTCTATAATTGAAACTTTGTAGCCTGGAGTGAAGGCCTGAGCTGGCCAGGGCTGCAGAAGCTTGGCTTCCTCCATCACCTGGGGCAACCCTAGCCTCCTGCTCTTCCAGCTCTGTGGCTGCTGCTATTTCTGTTGGAATTTATTTACCTTCTATAATTGAAACTTTGTACCCTTGAGTGGAGGTCTGGGCCCGCCAGGGTGTGTGGAAAGCCTGGCTTCCTCCATTGCCAGGAAAACCCAAGCCTCCCTCCTGCTTTCTGTGGCCGCAGCCATCTTGGTTGGGGTTAATTTGCATACTTTCTCTGATTGGCTGGTGGGCGTGGCTAGTGGGAGTGGCTGGTGGATGTAGCAGAATGATGGTTAATTTGCATATTACTATTTTATTAGGTAGGATGGGCCATCCTGAGGAGGAACTGGCCTCATGTAAGGTGACTTTCAATACATAAGGCAAACCTGGATGGAGCTTACTGCTGCAGCAATAAGTCTTTCCTTGAGGGATATCTAGTGATACAACTCTTCATCTACAGAGGGAGAAATATAAATCTGAATCTGATGTAAGAAACTTCTACTTGCCAGAGAAACATTATTTTTCTTTTGCAACACACACACACACACACACACACACACACACACACACACATACATACACACACACAAAATGGACTTATTCATTCCTGAGTACAATTCTGGTAGGTATGATATTTAAAGCAGCTAGTTTCCAGTTATATATTAATATGGCCAAATACCTTAGTTTTCCATAGTTATTTTCTCCCAAAAAAGAGTAAGTTAGTGAGGTCTACTAATTAGTGTTTGTTTTAATTGTTTATGAAAGTGCAAATATGAAATACAGCTTTAAATATGGCAATTTTTACAAAAGTCAAATATACTACAGTAATTATCTTGCAACCTCTAGTTTTTCCAACTCTTCAGAGATATTTGATAACCTTTTACTTTATAATATTAGAGAGAGTTAATGAATATTTATAACTGCAGGTGTTAGAAAATTACTGCTGTAGTGAGAATTGGATATATTAAAGTAATTTGCTTTTAGATAGCAAGATATAAATGCTGTTAATTCACAAGATAATTCAACTACATAAAATCATTACCTTAAAAAAATAAGAGAAACTTTCATGATTTGATAGAAAGAGAGAAATGGAAGGAAGGAAGGAAGGAAGGAAGGAAGGAAGGAAGGAAGGAAGGAAGGAAGGAAGGAAGGGAGGAAGGAGGGAGGGAACAAGAAGGAAGAAAGGTTTGGAGGAGGTGCAAGCTGGGCTGAGGGACACCCCCTGCCCCCGTGCACGAATTTCGTGCACCAAACCTCTAGCCTCTAGTTCTGTAATAACTTTGTTTCTTATAAAATATTTGAATGTGTTACAGTTCCAGATTTTATTACCCTCTAAAAGGAAGGAAGGAAGGAAGGAAGGAAGGAAGGAGAAAATGTTTTGATAAGGAAATAAAATGTTTCAGGTAGGAAGCAAAATATAATATGTATTAAGTAAATTTTTCACTTTGATCACTGAAAAGCATTTAAATAGTAATATATATATATATATATATATATATATATATATATATATATATATGGCCCAGTGCATGAAATTCGTGCATTGCGGGGAGATGTGTCCCTCATCCCAACCTCTCCAATCTGTTTGGACAGGCAGTCGGACATCCCTTTCATAATTCGGGACTGCTGGCTCCCAACTGCTTGCCTGACTGTCTGATTGCCCCTAACCACTCCCCTGCCAGTCTGATTGATGCCTAACTGTTCCCCTGCCGGCCTGATCATCCCCAACTGCCCTCCCCTGACAGCCCAGTCACCCCCAAATGCCCTCCCCTGCATATTCCCTCTTTATTAGATAGGGTTTTTTCTTTAACATATTGGACAGTGTACCTGCTGTGGTCTTGACAAACCAGTAAAAGTGTAAACCCAAACTAAAAGTGTCATAAAATAAACTCCTTAAACAGGAATTTCATGAGACCTTGGAAAGGTGATATCATGTGGTTGTTGGGCTTATATTTGAATAAGTAGAAGGTTTGTAGGTGATTTCACACTTTTTCATATTTTCTAAAAGTTTCCTTTTCTTTTATAAATAATGGACATGTAATCAACTGCCCATCTTTCCCTCCAAAAATTATTTTGAAAGGGCAAAGTCAATTGGAGCCAAGTCTGTTAAGTAATGTAGGTGTCAAGATGGAAGGCTTTTTCACGTAGAGGTCTACTAACACTGTACTTATCCATTTTCCCACAAACTTTTGGCCCATTTTTTCCCTTCTGCTAGAAATACTCCTTCCAAGATGCCTTTCTCCTCTTAATAATCTCAATCCTCTCTACCTATGAAAGTTCTACTGGGCCCTTTGAGGGTTGGCCAAGTCTCTGTGGCCCTCTCCCCATCCTTGCAGCCAGATTTGCTTGCTCCTTCCTCAGTGTTCCCACAGTGCCGTGGACACAGCTCCAGCACAGTTCACACATGCAACATGTTGTCACCATTTCCTGGGAACGTCCTGTCCTATTCTCTTCCCTTTATAGGGGAATCAAGCTGGAGTTTTGCAGGTTGGGAAGAAGCTGGCGGTGGCTGAAAGCGGAATGTGCCTAGAGGGGCACAGATGCCTCCCAGCCAACAGGCCTACGGCCTGGGTCATGGCTGGGAGTGGATCACACGGGAGAGGTGCGCCTACAGCCCTGGCCACAGCTGGAAGTGGAACACACTGAGAGGGGTGCAGACGTCTCCCAGCTGACAGGCCTAAGGCCAGGGCCACAGCTGGGAGCAGATCACACTGGAGAGGTGCAGCTGCCTCCCAGGCCCACAGCCCTGGCCTCGGCTGGAAGCAAAACACACTGAGAGGGGCATGGGCGCCTCCCAGCTGACAGGCCTATGACCTCGGTCACTGCTGGGAGCGGATCCAGCCAGACAGCGTGGCTGCCTCGCAGGCCCACGGCCCTGGCCGGGGCTGGAAGTGGATCTCATGGGGTTGGGAGGGCAGGGGAGCCTCCCAGGTGGATGGCCAGGGCTGTGGCTGGGAGCAGATTGTGCCAGGGATGCATGGGTTAAGGCTAGTAGCAGATTGTGCCACGGGTGTGGCCACCTCCCAGGCCTACAGCCTGGGCCGCGCGGTGGGCTCTCATCGTCAGCCCTCCCTGGGACTCGGGGGTCACTGGTGGGCCTGAGAGGACTGGGCACCGCCATCTTGTGTCTATGGGTGCCACAATTTTTGTCACAAAGTGATGGTTAATCTGCATATTACTCTATTATTAGATAGGTTTATAATCTATCTATACAGGGTGTCCCAAAATGTATACATACTTTAACAGCTGATTCTATTTTGAAAATGAAATGTATTTTAATAAACACCACCTTTATAAATATTCATAGTGTGTATACATTTTTGGGGGGACACCAAGTATTTATTGAAAAATTAAATTCAAGCTTTTTTGTTTTGTTTTTTTAAATATATAAAAATTTTATACCCAAGAATGTGTAAATCATTCCAGAATTATTTTTAAGAATCAAAAAAAAAGACTGTTGATAACTACTATCATTATTTTGCTATATTTTCTTCTAATCATTCCCTTTGTTCATTCATTTCTATTCAAGCTTTCAACTTTACATGACTTGTATGAGGTATAATTCATCATAGTAAGCCAAACAGCAACTTGATATAAACACTGATAATCAGCCACTAGAAATTGCTAAGGCATACTGGCTGGCATCCTTTCTGATTGATTAGTGTACATACTATTAGATGCTATCTATAGAGAATGCCACCAAATTTACAGAATTTAGTAAAAATGTGCTGATGGTCTGCCATACTGACTGCTTGAAAAAGGATTTATGAATTGTCATAGCATACATTAATCATATACACAAATTATAAATTCAAATAAATTATTCTGGTCATTAATATGACATACTTATTAAATCATAATTTTCTGTTATTGCAGTAATAAATATTACTGTATTTTTATTGTTGTTTGTTTTTTATTTTCCCTTTTTATTTTTAATAAATTTTTATTGTTCAGATTACAGTTGTTCCTCTTTTATTCCCCCCATAGCTCCCCTCCACCTGGTGTCCACCCAACCCTCTGCCCTTACCCCGCCCCCACTGTCCTCATCCATAGATGTGCGATTTTTGTCCAGTCTCTTCCTGCAACCCCCACACCCCTTTCCCACTGAGAATTATCAGTTCACTCACTTTCTATGCCCCTGATTCTATTATATTCACCAGTTTATTCTGTTCATCAGATTTTTTATTCACTTGATTTTTAGATTCACTTGTTGATAGATATGTATTTGTTGTTCATAATTTTTATCTTTACCTTTTTCTTCTTATTCCTCTTCTTACAGATTTCATATAATTCTTATAATACCTTCAGCATTTCATATAATACTGGTTTGGCGGTGATGAACTCTTTAGCTTTTTCTTATCTGTGAAGCTCTTTATCTGACCTTCAATTCTGAATGATAGCTTTGCTGGGTAGAGTAATCTTGGTTGTAGGTTCTTGCTATTCATGACTTTGAATATTTCTTGCCACTCCTTTCTGCCCTGCATAGTTTCTGTTGAGAAATCAGCTGACAATTGTATGGGTACTCCCTTGTAGGTAACTAACTGTTTTTCTCTTGCTGCTTTTAATATTCTCTCTTTGTCTTTTGCTCTTGGCATTTAAATTATGATGTGTCTTGGTGTGGTCCTCTTTGGATTCCTTTTGCTTGGGGTTCTTTGAGCTTCCTGGACTTGTAAGTCTATTTCTTTCACCAGGGAAGGGAAGTTTTCTGTCATTATTCTTCTAATAGATTTTTAATATCTTGCTTTCTCTCTTCTTCTGGCACCCCCATAATTCAGATATTCATACACTTGAAGTTGTCCCAGAGGCTCCTTACACTATCTTCATATTTTTGGATTCTTTTTTCTTTTTGCTTTTCTGGTTGGGTGTTTTTTGCTTCTTTGTATTTCAAATCTTTGACTTGATTCTTGCGATCCTCTAGTTGGCTGTTGGATCTCTGTATATTATTCTTTATTTCAGTCAGTGTATGTTTAATTTCTAGTTGGTCCTTTTTCATATCCTCAAGGGACTCACTAAATTTATGGGCGGTTTTTAGAAAATTCTTGAAAAACCTTATAACCGTGGCTTTGAACTCTATATCCAGGCATTGGCTTTCCTCTATTTCTCTCATTTGTGACCTGTTTCTTTTTCTCTACATTTTGGATGCTTCCCTGTGTTGATAGAGTGGCTTTGTGTGCTAGGTGTCTTATAGGGCCCAGTGGCTCAGCCTCCCAAATAACCTGAGGTGGACACTCTTGGTGTACCCCTTTGTGGGCTAGGTGCACAGTCTTGTTGTAGTAAGCCTTGATTGTTGTTGGTATCACTGGAGGAATTGACCTCCAGGCTAATTGGCTGTGAGGATCAGTTGTGTCTATGATGGGAAAACATCTGTGCTGGAGACACTCTTATGGGACAGGACTTGCTTCAGTGGGGCTTTGGTGCTCAATGTGTCTGGCCCGGAGTGTGTTCCTTATGGATCTGAGGAGTTGTAACCTGGATGGTCCCACTCTGACCCCTTGGTACACTGGCTCTTGGATCTCCAAAGAGGTGCAAATTTAGCTCTGCCTGAGGCCACCCAGCAGGAGCTACTGAGAGATCTGCAGATTCCTCTTCTTCGTTTGGGGTTTGGAGGTGCCGAGATGAGGCCCAGCTGTGAAGCAATGCAAGCTGCTGTGGGGCCTTGGGCTTTCTTTTGGAAGTTCTGGGGCTCTCTGACCCAGCTTCAGTTTGTTAGGTAATTTTAGATTGCAAAGGGCCAGGCCATTCATATGCAAGCTCTGTGCACAGCTTGGGCGTGGCGGGTTCTCAGGGAATTAATAGGGCGGAGCAAACTGCAATGGCTGACCTTCAGCCCTGCCCTAAGAGTCTCCTGGGTCTCATGGCCTGAGGTAATCACTGTAAGCACCTCTGAGAAAAAGCCGCCCTTGTGTTCCAGCCCCATGCCAGACAGTCCAGTTTCCCCTCGTATAAGTCTGGGTCCCTAGAGTCTCACCCAGAACTGGAGTTCAGAGCAGTCAGAAGCTTGTGTCTCCCTCCCTATTGAGAAAGCCAGCCGCTTACTCAGTTGCCAGCCCTCTCCGCTTGTGTGCCTTGTGCCTCTGTACCTCTTCCTTTACTTCTGCAGCTCCTCTGAGTCTCAGTGTGCTTTTCTCTTTCTTTCTAGTTGTAGAATTTCCACTCAGCCAGCCTTCCTGTCATTCTGGATGATGTCCGTTTTGTCTTTTAGTTGTAGTTTTGAAGTGGTTGTGCAAGGCAGCAAGTTCAGGTGTTTACCTATGCCGCCATCTTGGTTTTTCCCATACTGACATTCTTAAGAAGCATAACAGAGATAGTAAATTCCTTAGCTGAGAAACAATTCCCTCGAACTTGGAAATCTCAGGCAGCTCCAATGACTTCTGACACAGTCACTTTCATTTTCTTACTCTCAGTTTTTGAGGGTTCTGTCACGTTTCATTGCATTCCTGGTTCCTCCTCACACAGGGACACCATTTTGCCAATACTGACTGGCAGCCCCTAATTGACAGATGAATCTTATTTTCTCTTTTTAATAAGAGAATGTGAGAAAAAAGAAAACATAAAATTTTTGTTGTTGGGTAATTTATATTTTACTCTGACAGAAATAGCAATGAAAAATAAATATATACACATTTATTCAATTTTTCATTAATCTTCTTTGTATGTCACTCATTGCTGCCATATTAACATTCAATAAATATGGATCAAAAATCACCTGTAAGTAAATGTATTAAAATGGTTTTATGGAATAGAGAATAGAATCTGAGCTTCTTAATTTTATGTACATTTTAATAATTATTTGGTATCAATCAGATTCTCATTAACTATCAAACTGAATAGTTCATTTTCACCAGAATATACTCCATGCTTTCTTGCCTTTTGTCTTTTTCATGTCATTTATTTTATGTGAATTTAACTGTTCCAATGTCTGGTTTCTGTCTTCTCTTCCAACCTTAATTATTCTTCAAGGGTCAGTAGAAATGCTATTTATTTTATGAAGATTTGCTGATATCTCAGTTGATAATATTTTCGTACAACTTTGAACACCCAACACATTTGTACTCTTGTACTACCTATACTAAATAAGTTTTGTGAAAGTGATCTTTCTTAACAGAATATAAACACTGTATTGACATGAACAGTATATTTTCCAAACTTTCCCCCACATAGCAACAGCACAATGCTCATTATAAGCCCTTAATGAATATTTAATGCAGGAATATGTCTATTTTCTACAAGCATTGGATGACTTGTGATACATGACCTAAAATTTAAACTCATATTTAGTTATCTACAGTGTTATATGATACTTAATGTAAACTAACCACTAATAATATATTTCTTGGAAAAGAGAGCACTGATACGTACATCTACATACATACTGTATGTGAGTTAGATATATTATCTTTAGACCTAATAGTCACAGTATTTTTAAATCTATACTAATAATAGAGAAATATGCAAATTGTCTGGGACACATCACGTAACAACCAATCAGGATGAGGGTGGGGCCGTGGCAGAGAGATCTCAGCATGCCTGCTCCAGGGGTCTCAGCATGTCTGCACATGGAAAGGAAGGACAGTAGATAGCAAGTTAAGGGGATCAGGCCAGGAGGAGAGAGCAGTTAGGGGCATTAGGCAAGCAGGCAGGTGAGCAGTTAGGAGCCAGTGGTTCCAGATTGTGAGAGGGATCCCGGATTGGAGAGGGTGCAGGCTGGGCTGAGGGACTCCCTGCCCCCCGTGCCCGAATTTTATGCACCGGGCCTCTAGTTTTCTTATATTTATAGTTATTTATGATTTAGTTATCCAATTAACAGGTCACAAATTATCCATAACCCAGTTAATACAATGTACATAAATAATAAAAAGAACAATTACCTTGAAATCATTACATTTAAATATTTTTGGCATTGAAATATGAAACTAAAAATCCCCTAGTCCCTGGGTATATGGAATATGAGGCCACTGATCAAGAAATATATGCTTTCCCAGATAAGACACTTATGTGAAAGAATAAGGAGGAAAATAATGAGAATGAATTGATGACTATATTCATTTACTAGTAGAACCTAATTGTTTTAAATAGCCTCAATCCAGATGAAAATCCAGAGATTGTTTTAACACAAAATTCATTTAAAAACTCAAAACAGTATCAAATACTTTTTATGGGAATTTACATATTTTGAAATTTGCTAATTTTTGAAAAGGAATTAAAATATATACACTTGCATACACATTCACATACACATAAGTATATGGTATATATATATCTTTAAGTAATTTATAGTAAAATATTTATAACTTTTACATCATAAGAAATATTTGATTATAGTAATTGTGAACTAAAAATTTTAAAAAATTAGTGCAATTGTGAACAATGTCCAGGAAAGTTGAAAAAATGCATACCAGTAAACCACACAAACTGTATTAAGATAGTTTTTTTCTGTATCTGAGAATGTGGAGACATTTTATAATTAAAATTCATGTGCATTATTAATATCATGATTTACAGAACTCATTTATTTCCCAGGCCTCCAGGCACATGTAGTACAAGAACACCAATTTAATTAAGATAACTTTTGAAATTCAAAAGCCAAGTTAGTGCCTTTTACATTAGTAAGCTCTTGTTAAATGGATGCTATATATCAATTTCCAAAGGTTTACAAGGACAGAATTGTAACTGAATTATTAATAACTTGTCCTGGAGTGAAAAACATCATTGTCTTCAGGTGTTTCCTGATATTCTCATGGAGAAAGTTATTTTTTTTTTTTCTGTCTGGTGAGGTGTATCAGAGGTTTAACATTCTATAGAAAAACTACTCAGTTACAGTCATTGATAATGGAGGAGAAAATTTGATTACATAGCATTGAATATATTATTTATTTGCCCCCTTGGATTTTAGCTGCAAAATATCACAATCCTATATAATAAAAGCCTAGGTGACATCATGCCCTTGCGCGAGGCCCTCATGCAACGCCCTCATGTGACTTTGTCACAAGATGGGCACATGCACAGCAGAGGCTGGGCCTGGTGGCCACTCCGCATGGTGAGGCCTAAGTGTCCCATGGCACTGTGCGGCATGGAGGAGGCCAGTCCCGGTGTCTCCGCTGTCTCGCATGGAGGAGGTAGGTCCCGGAGGAGGAGATGGGTCATGGCAGGGGAGGGCAGTTGGGGGCCATCAGGCCAGCAGGGGAGCTGTTAGAAGGTGATCAGGCTGGCAGACAGAAGCTGTTAGGGGCAATCAGGTAAGCAGGCAGGTGAGCGGTTAGGAGCCAGCGATCCCGGATTGTGAGAGGGATGTCCGACTACCGCAGGGATCGGGCCTAAATCGGCAGTTGGACATCTCCCGAGTGGTCCCAGATTGTAGAGGGTGCAGGCTGGGTTGAGGGACACCACGCCCCATGTACATATTTCATGTACCAAGCCTCTAGTTCAGATATAATCTATTACAAATGGATGTTTGTTAGATAAATTAGTATTTATTAATTTAATAGTTATGGGTTGATTTGTGCCTTAATAGTTAAGGTACAAATACTTATGTTTTCAAAAAATATAAAACATTTAGGAAATATGAACTTGGGTTAAGAAAATTGGAATTAACAATTATATATTTTAAAATTTCAAATGAGATCTTCAAATAATTAAGACACAGATAACCTATAAAACATACTATCCAAAAGTATGTTAAATAATACTTAAAATCTCTAAGAAATATAACTGTATTAGTAAAACTTGGGTACAGAATAATAGTTAAAATGCCAAAACGGTGTAAGGCTTAATAGACACACAACGTTAATTTAAAATATTTGTGATGTGCCAAATAAAAATTTAAAGAAAGATAACAAGAATCTGTAGAATAGCATTTTTTGTCATGATAATGCCAAAAACAATCATTTAAAGTAAACATTTTATACAAGCCACGTGTTTACATTACTAATATGATTAGCAGATGCTTTAAAATATAAAATATTTATATCATGGTTTCACTTATCAGTCAAATATAAAATCATAAACTGATTCAAAATTTTATTATTAGTATGCTTTACAGGATATCATTAAGCCAAAGCTAGCATAGACATACTTTATAATTGATAAAGGTAATGATTTAAATACTTATAGTTCACAAAAAGTTAATAGAAAATATTTACTGTGGTATATCCATCTACTAAAAAAGGAGAGAAGACAGAATAATGATAATGTCTTAAAAAGCTATTTTTATAAACTAGACCATGTCAGAATTTCTCCATGTATTCTTGACAGTTACAAGCTTTTTATTGTCTTCTACAATGGTGTTAAGACAATAAAATGGAAAAAAAACAAGAATTGATTGTTATGTAATATAAATGAAATGGGATATAATTTTAGTCACAACTATAAGAAATGTATATTCATGGTCATAATGATAAATTTTCATTATACAATGAGGTGTGAATTACTGTTGATCTGCATGCCACAACAGAGGAAGAATAAAATAATCAGATGAATAAAACTAGTCTGGGATACTTTACACATGCTGTTTCAGCACACAAAGCAATTTAATAAAAATATTAATATTCTAATATATCTGTATAACCCATTTTTGTTGTGTAAAAGTAAATTGAATTACAAAAATAATAAACATTTTTTAAATTAACGTGCTAGAATGCTCATTAAAATGAAAACTTAAAATGAATTAGAAGACATTTGAAACTATCATCAACTTTTAAAATTAGGTTAAATGTTAACAATTGAGAAGCTTGGGATCAGAGGTGAAAGAACTATTGTTAACCTTCATTAAGGTTGAATTATTCACTGGGGTCAGGAATAAAGGTTCTGAGTATCTTTTTGAGAAACTAATTATTATTCATATTATCATAAATATTTTTAACTTAAATTGGGTGTGAGTTTATCCTTTTACATAGAAAAAGGACATTTATAATTTTAGAAAGTGAGATTCTTTATAGAACAACTGGTTTAATGTCAAGAAATGTTATGACAAATTTAAATGTTTTTATTAGAATAAATTAAATTAAGATTATTCTTATTAATTTAGACAATTATGTCTATAATCTAAAAACAATTGCAATAAATATTTTATTAGTGACTTTTTCTAAGTACCTTCCCTATTGTGATTCTTTGTTCAACATTATTCTCAGAAAACTCTTGAAATAATTCTTTATGTATGGATTTTTATACTGTTGAGCAAAAACTATTCCATCTCACAGAAAAAAAACAAACAAGCAAAAGGAATTTTCTTTCAAGAAATCCAAGAGCAGAGATAAAATTGCTTCTTTAAGGTGATTGTTACAAAGCAGCCTGGATTTTTCCAAATTCAATTTAGGTATGAAAATAAACATTGTTCTAGACCTACACAAAAATAGCCTAGGTCCAGATGAAAATCCAGTATCCTGCAATACTACTCTTTTATTTTTAAAAGTACTTTCCTAGAAATATAATTGTTTATTTACATTTAGTTAATTTAAAAATGTGCTACTAAGTCTATATGACTCATCATTATTTTAGTCTCATTGAAAGTTAGATACTTGGAAAGGATCAAATCTAATCGGGAAAAATGGCATTTAGGAAATTTTACACAAGAAATTCACTATCATTCAGTAAATTTTAAAAATTTTGTTTAATTTCTAATATCAAAGGAATGAATAGAAATTGAATGTTAAGCAGATCTTTATATCTTACATTTAGTAGTCACTTGATTTTAAAAATATGTCTTTTCACTTTTAAATACTGGAATTTTAATTTTTAGATTCTTTGGCCAAAAAGGGCTTTACCATTTTGAAGTAAATACATCAGTGAATTACATTCATAGTTTTCATTAGACATATGCACATGTAGTATACTTCTTGTTTCAAGCAAAAGAACATAGGACATTTGTACTAGTTTGCTTGGATGACTCTAAGCCAGTGATGGGCAACCTTTTGAGCTTGGTGTGTCAAACTTCGCCAAAAAACTGAGCATAACTCGGGTAGTGTGTCACTTTGAGGAAAAAACATTATTTCGCAAATGTTTCATCCTCGGCATGCGGCAGCCTCAGCGGCCACATGTCATCAGAAATGGCTACGCGTGTCAGTGCTGACACGTGTGTCATAGGTTCGCCATCACTGCCAAGTGTCACAAATTGGGTAGCTTTAGTTCTGGATGCTAAGAAGTCTGAGATGGGTTGGTTTCTTCTGAGGCCTGTGAGGGAGAATTGTTCCAAGACTCTCTGCTGACGTCTGGCAATATGCAGGCAGTTTTTGAGATTCCTTGGCTCGTAAATGTATCACTGATACATGACTTTACGTCACATGGCATTCTCCTTGTGTGCATGTCTCTCTGGGTCCAATTCTTCCCCCCTTTCATAGGGACACAGTCATATTGGATTAAGGCTCACTGTAATGGCCTTAACTTGATCATTTACAAAGACCTTCTTTCCAAATAATGTCATACTCACAGTTACTGGGCTTCGGACTTCACATATATTTGGAGGGAGGGGCACAAATCAACCCATAACTATTAAAAAATGACAAATAGAGCAATTATGAGTACTGTTCTTAAGAACTGTGGCCTTAGCACTGATCACATTCATAAGTTAGAAGGTAAAAATTGTCTCCATGTAAAACGAAGAATCAGTGCAGAGTGACGTCAGTGAGGGGAAAAAGTGGGGGAGTGGGGTTGCTGCTCTGTCTCTGTACATGTCTCACCTTGGCCTCCATAAACCTGTGTTAACTTACACATGGAATGCAAATAGAGCACCTGCCTTATTGTTTTACTGTGAACTATTAAATGCATTAAGCCTGTTTATAACAATATGTCTGGGAGATAATAAAGGGTTTACTAACAATCATAGTAGCAATAACAATAATATAGCAATAATTAGTATTAAATCTAAAACTTAGTGCCATGAGTACCAAATTTTAGGTATTTAAGTCACTTATATAAGTGATCCATGTGAGTGGCATATTTCACAAAGACTTCATAGTAAAAAAGTTAGAGAGTTGATTGTATTGAAAGTTTCTAAAACCAATACAAACCCAGGATCAGCTTCTGTACTTAGTTTTCCTCACATGCTCTGTTTTGCTTTTAAGTGCAGCAAACCTATGAATCATCCTTACAAGTTAACAAGGTTTCCTGATAAATCACTGAGGGCATAATCCCCTTGAAATACCACTGCTCATATATGCAGTTTATTTGGATCACATAAATTCTTGGTCTAATTGGATAAAGGATGAAATATACTCAAAATGAGAAGGAAAATGATTTTTTACACATCAAAGAACAAAATTCAATATAATTTTAAACCAATTTTACTGATAACTTGAAAGAATATTGAATGCACTATGTCAGTTCTTTATCAGAGCAATATTATAGCTTCCCATTCATTTTAATTTATATCTTTTACTCAGGCATATGATCTAATTAGTTAGCAATTAAACTCTGGTCTGTGTTCTCTAAAGTGCCATAAAAAAAGTTTAAATAATTCAAGTTTAGGTGTAAAATTGTAATAGGCAAGGCTAGATTTTAAATTTGAAATTCAATTTCAACCTGGTCACAGACTATAATAGAGAACATAATGGAAGCGGTATGCCACCAGGGATGTTTTATTATTTATCATGAAATGTAAATGACATGCTGCACACCATCAACATAAACAATTCTCAGAGACTGTATTATGGGCATGAGAGTCATTCATTAGAGTACGTGCTTGACTTGCATTGAAGGGTGACAGCTTGTATCACTCTGTGATATTTTATTTACTTACTTATTTTTTTCTATCCACCAAGGTCACTCCAAATGTTTACTGTTTTCAAGTGACCTGATTGTATATAATTTATGCACTTCACTGAAAGTTCATTTCCCTCTTGCCTCTCCTTCACGCTTTAGTTTTTTATCATGCTGCCATTAAGTCCAGTGAACAAGACCTGGATCTGGCCACCTCCTTAAGGTTTGAAAAGGCCAATAGTAAGTTTCAGTACCTTGTGAAAAGGACCACGGGGCTCATTCCAAATATGACACTGCCTTTGTACATGTATCATATGGTATGGAGACTGGTATTTCTGTGTTCTAAAGTTGATTATGCTTTGAGAGGAACCATAGTAATAGAACACATTAAAAGAATAATGTACATAACTATACTTGTTTTTCCTTCTTTAAAAGTAAAAATAAACTTTTTCAGAAATTGCGATATTGGCAATTTTAAAACATCACTCTGTATGGAAAACCAAACTAATAAGTAGCAAAATGATTATAATGTATAAATACAGAACAAGGAAAAATAACTACCTTGGAGAAATATTTCACCCAGGCAATCCTGAAGCATTTTACTAGTAAAGTAGGTCCATCCCTTTCCTGAGAACACAATGCCTCTTTATCCTGGATTTTGCTGACTAAATTCTTCACTTCTACCTTTTGAGCTTTCTTTTCTTTTCTTCCATTTTTTTATTAAGGTATTATATGTGTACATATCTTACCATTGCCCCCCCCCCCCCCACTCCCATACATGCCCTCATCCCCCAGTATTTTTCGTCCATTGGTTATGCTTATATGCATGCATACAAGTCCTTCGGTTGATCTCTTATCTCCCCCACCTCTCCTTAACCTTCCCGCTGTAATTTGACAGTCTGTTTGGTGCTTTACTGTCTCTGTACCTATCTTTTTGTTCATCAGTTTATAATGTTCTTTATTATCCATAAATAAGTGAGATCATGTGGTATTTTTCTTTCATTGACTGGCTTATTTCACTTAGCATGATGTTCTCCAGTTCCATCCAGGTTGCTGCAAATGGTAAGAATTCCTTCTTTTTATGGCAGCATAGTATTCCATTGTGTAGATGTACCATAGTTTTCTGATCCAGTTATCAGCTGATGGGCACCTAGGCTGTTTCCAAATCTTAGCTATTGTAAATTGTGCTGCAATGAACATAGGGGTGCATATATCCTTTCTAATTGGTGTTTCCAGTTTCTTAGGATATGTCCCTAAGAGTGGGATCACTGGGTCAAATGGGAGTTCCATTTTTAGTTTTTTGAGGAAACCCATACTGTTCTCCACAGTGTCTGCACCAGTCTGCATTCCCACCAGCAGTGCACGAGGGTTCCTTTTTCTCCACATCCTCGCAAACACTTGTCGTTTGTTTGTTTGTTGATAATAGCCATTCTGACAGGTGTGAGACGGTACCGCATTGTCGTTTTGATTTGCATCTCTCAGATAATTAGTGACTTTGAGCATGTTTTCATGTGTCTCTTGGCCTTCCTTCTGTCTTCTTTCCAAAAGATTCTATTTAGGTCCATTGCCCATTTTTTTATTGGGTCATTTATCTTCCTTTTATTAAATTGTATAAGTTGCCTGTAGATGTTGGAGATTAAACCTTTATCAGTGATAAAGGTTTAATCTCCAACATCTACAGGCAACTTATGATCCAATAAAAAAATGGGCAATGGACCTAAATATGCAAATATGTTCTCCCATACAGTGGGCCTTCTTGTTGTTTTGTTGATGGTTTCTTTTGCTATGCAAAAGCTTTTTATTTTGATGTAGTCCCATTTGTTTATTTTCTCTTTAGCTTCCATTGCCCTAGGAGCAGTATCAGTGAAGAAGTTCTTTCGGCCTATGTCTGAGATTTTGCTGCCTGTGGATTCCTCTAGTATTTTTATGGTTTCCCATCTTATGTTTAAGTCCTGTATCCATTTTGAGTTTATTTTTGTGCATGGTGTAAGTTGGTGATCTAGTTTCATTTTTTTGCATGTATCTGTCCAATTTTCCCTACACCATTTATTGAAGAGACTGTCTTGGCTCCATTGTATATTCATGCCTCCTTTGTTAAATATTAATTGAGCATAGTGGTTTGGGTCGATATCTGGATTCTCTATTCTATTCCATTGGTCTATATTACCTTTTGAGCTTTCCATTCTCTATCTTTCACCTAGACAATTTCTTTTAATCACATATTAATTTTTTAATCAGAGTTTAATAGGATAAATTAAATTTCCCCATGTAATATTATAATCATATTCTAATTGTGCTTCTTTGAGATTAAAATTAAGTCACTTTGATTTGAGTTTTGGGACTCCAAGACTTTGAAATGTCCTCTACTTAGCCAATTGGATAGCTTATACATTGTGGATGGATTTTAAATTTAAATCCCAGAAGTCATCCATCCTTTAAAACAGCGATTTTCAACTGGTGTACCATAAGAATTTTTAAAACATGCAATACCTAATTTATTTAGTCAAAGACACTGACTTCTATTCTCTTAGTTTGTCAAATAAAAAAATACAACAGCCAACACAACAATAGCTGTCGGTGTAAATTATTTAAAATTATACCTATTTTGTTGTCAGATTTGCAAAAAATATATTTTTTGGTTTCCCGCAGAATTTTAAATATTTGTTATGTGTGCCATGAGATAAAATTGTTGAAAATTGCTGCTCAAAAACAATGGAAAGATTGTCTGTGAGATCCAAGATTTAGTGCAAAGAAATGTATTAGAATTCCAAAATCTTAAACATAATGAAAATTCCAATGTGTCCTAAGATATAAACACAAAAGCCCATCAAAAGACTAAAATGAAGGTAAAAAAAAAGAAAATTTTTACATTTCAAGGCAACATCACATCTATGATTGTCAGGTGTAAAATATATGGCACTTTACAGTAAGTATCAAATTGAATAAACATAATTTTTACTTTAAAATCATTTCATAATGGAAATTCTGATTCAATAATTTTCTGATTAGGAAGAGGGAAGTAACTCAGAAAATATATCCAAATATCATAAAGCATTTAAAATATTTTGGGATATTACAAATTGAATTTATAAATAGCAAGATCTGCCATAGTCTTTACAACAAATTAATAAACATAAATTCTTACTGAATCAGATGGAAGCAACAAATAAAACATGTTAATTTAAAACTATATTTTTCATCACCCTTTGAACACTTCTTTAATATATGGAGCAAAAATATACCCACACTTATCATGTACTTTTGTTTTTGTTTTTTTAATTAAATCAAACATCAAAACAATCTGATTTTTATTTTAAGTATCAAATTACTAGTATTATATTACATAGTACATCTCATACCAATGCACATATCCAAATATACATCCTGTAATATGTAAGATAAATCATGTTGCAATAAATATTATAGGTGTGTGCTTATGGAACACACAAGAAATAACATAAAATAGAAGTTCATTTTAAGGTATAACTATAATTAATAAAATCAATTAGAGGGAACCCTTTTCTTCAGAGAAAACCGAGGGAAATATCTTATCATAATATTTTTTATCATTTATAAATAATGACAAATATAGCAGTAGGTGATGTTTTAGAAAATTACATTCTTCAATTAAATTTCTCAAAGCAGTTCTTAAATCAAGCCTTCTTCCCCTTTATCTGCATATATAACATAAAATATATGTGACATAGTAATATATATGCATGAATATATAAAATATAGAAACATATCTATATGCTAACCATAGTTTATTTTTAAACATTATATAGAACAGTAAATTGATTTAAACACTTCCACTTCTCTACCTTTAATACCTTTGTGTCAATTTGCTATGTTAAATAAACTGTGGATCACAAACTATAAAGTCCACTATTTTTAAATGGCAAGGATGCTAAAAAAAACAACTTAAAAGTAGATGTAAAGCAGAAATAATCTTTCTTAATTTGGTACATCAAATATCAAGTAGGATTAATAAGCTATTAGCTGTTGCATTTATTATAATGCTCTGACATTTCATCCATCACATTTGAGTTTCATCAGAAAGGTGAAAACAGCACATCTCCCTTAATTTATCTTGTGATACATAATAAGATAGCAAGTTGCTATTTTGTTCATTCACTCATAAAAGAGTTAAAATTTCTGTAAATGGAAATGGTAATGAATGTTCAAGATCATTTGCCATGCTAAAATGAACCTGTTTTCCAATAGTGCTCCACCTCCAGAAATCAGTAAAGCTTTGAAGTTTGGTAAGGAAAAATATTTGACTAAAGCTTTTTTTATGGAAGTGTTTTGTTCTCATGTTAGGGCATACCTATTAATGAATAGTTATGTGCAATGCTCAGTGTAAAATAAAAATGAGTAGAATTTAATGAAAGTACATTTTATGTTTAATTATTTTTTTATTTTATTTACTTTAAACTTAAAAATATTCAGAATCACAGAGGAGACTGGAAACAATCACACCAGCTTCTGTTGGTGACAAACTTTTACAACTTGTTCTTTCTAATTAATTTATTATCAATATGCATTAAGCTTTCATAATGTGCTAAGATCCAGAGGTGGTGGCAATGTACCTAAAGTGGTAAGATCAGGCCACATCTGAGCAGAAACCTGACTAGAATGTGGGAGTTAGCATGAGACTGTCTACCATGAGAGTATTCTGAGCAGTGGGAACAGCAGGACCAGGGGGCAGGAGCATAATTAACACATTTGATGGTCAGCAACAAAGCCAATAGTGGAAGGAGTGGGAAGGAGTTTGATTAAAGATGTGACTGTGTCTTGTTACCACACACACACACACACACACAAATTCCTATTAGATTTTAGTCAGAAATACTCTTTTTTTGTGTGCGTAAACGTCAGAACATCCAAACAGGAAGAAAACTGTATGAGTTTACTAGAGTTTCTTTGAGCCAAACAGCGGACACTCCTGCAAGCAAGAGCTCAACAGACTGAGAAGAGAGCTTCCCAGAGTGATAGGATCTTTTGTGCACTTGAAATTAAGGAGGAAATGCAAGGAAGGTTACATGAAACTGGGAGAAAGCAAGGCAGGAAAATCTCTGTGATTGGATGGATTATAGGATAGTTAATAGAGCATGTGCTCTCTTGAGGGTGTTGATGCTAACCTGGGGTCTGAAAAAGAGGCATTTCAATGGCCTATTAACCAGATGCATAAAAACAATGGACAGAGCTTGCTTAAGGCAAATATAACCTTTTACTAGGGAAGTTATAAGTCAGGACCTGCCCAGAGAGGTTACTTTCAGTTCAGTTTATTACAGAGCCCCTTTTTCATCACATTTGTATAAAATACTTTTCAATGGTAAAGCTAATTTGGAATGAATACAATTGTAGAAAAGATATCCAAAAAGCAGTTTGTTATAAAATTGCTTAACCCACAAAACCTACTCATTCAATGATTCTAGTAAGCCTTGCAATGAATTTAATGGACAAAAATCAAAGGTAAGAGTCAGATAAAATCCGTAAGAAAGAAATTTACTTCATTCTTGAACTAGTGCAATGTGAAATCTGCACTGTATGAATTTTTTAGTGTTTTATAAAATTACAAAAAGTTCAAGGCAACCATCACACTGCCTTCCTTAAAGTCCTTCAGGGATACCTCTTGCTGAAATTCTCCTTCCCTAAATTCCCCAATCTCATCTCACACCACAGTTTGGTGGTTTCTTATAAAACTAAACATACTCTAATCATATGATCCACCAATCATGATTCTTGGTATTTGCCAGGGGTTGGGAGAAAGGGAGAAATAAACAGGCAGAGCAGAGAGGATGTTTAGGTCAGTACTCTATATCTACACTAATAAAAGAGAAACATGCAAATTACCATCATTACGCTACGCCAAACAGCCAATCAGAGTGAGTATGCAAATTAATCTGAAAAGATGGCGGCAGCCCCGCCTCCCAGCCACTCCAGGCCTGTGGGAGTTGGAGAAGACCAGCACCAGCACCTGAGGCTGGCTGCAGCCAGGGAGAGCAAGAAGCCGCCTGCCCCATGATCCCAGGCCTCAGAAAGCAGCAGAAGCCTCACGTCCACTTGCCCCACATCCTGGGGGAGATGGAGAAACTGGGCCCCAGTACCTGAGGCTGGGTGTGGCCCAGGAGATGAAGAAGCCACCTACCCCATGATCCCAGGCTGCAGCCAGCCAGAGAAGTCGCCCACACTGCATCCCAGGGAAGATGGAGAAGCCGCCTGCCTGCAGTCTAGGCACCAGCACCTGTGGCTGGCTACAGCCTGGTAGATGGAGAAGCCACCCACCCCGCAATTCTGGGCACCAGCACTTGAGGCTGCAGCCCAGGCAAAGCCACCTTCCCACCATCCCCTGAGGCTGCAGCCGGCCTGGGCGCCTATGGCTGACCAGAGGGAGGGAAGCCCGGATCCTGGGTGTCTGTCATGAACTGGAGAAAGGAATCCTGGGTCCTGGATGCAGGGCTGAGGCAGAGGTGGTTAGGGGCAATCAAGCTAACAGGGGAGCAGTTAGGGACAATCAGGCTGGCAGGCAGAAGCAGTTAGGGGCAATCAGGCAGGCAGGCGAGCGGTTAGGAGCCAGCAGTTCTGGATTGTGAGAGGGATTTCTGACTGCCAGTTATCCCCTGAGGGGTCCCAGATTGGAGAGGGTGCAGGCCGGGCTGAGGGACACCCTCTTCCCTTCACCCCCCCATGCACGAACTTCGTGCACCAGGCCACTAGTCTATACGAATAAAAGAGAAATATGCAAATTGACCGTACTTCCGTGACGCCCACCAGCCAATCAGGAGTATGCAAATTAACCTAACAAACATGGTGGGCTAATTTGCATACATAGGCACCCAGCGGCCTGGGTCCTGGGAACATCCTCGGGTACTAGGCCACTCCGAGCCTGTAGGCCCTCGGTAGGCCCTGAGAGGCCAGGATCCCAGTCCGCCCCTGGCCACTCCTGGCCTACGGGCCTTGGCGCTGAGTGGCCGGGGGTGGGAAGGAGGAGGCTTGAGCAGGGCCAAAGCGGAGCCAGGGGTCCCTGCCCAAGCAGAGGCTTGAGCAGAGCTAGGGGGGCCCTGCCCAAGCAACAGCAGAGGTGTGAGTGGAGCGGGGAGGGGGGGCCCTGCCCAAGCCGCAGCAGAGGCTTGAGCAGGCCCGGAGACGGGGGATGTGCCAGCCTCGGCTTGCCAGCAGTCCTGCCTCTGTGCATGAGCTGCAGAGGAAACACTTTTTCGACCGCTCATTGGCTAAGCTCCTGTATGCCACTGGTAATTTTCTTGGTAACTTGGGTAATAAGAATCCAAAAAGGTGATCTAGGGTTTTTCCACCTTACTCCTGAAGGAAAAAACAAAGATCTGCTGCTGGAGGGCTAAGAAATGTCATATCCTGCCCTGGCCAGTTTGGCTCAGTGGATAATGCCTCGGCCTGCCAACTACAGGGTCTGGGTTTGATTCTGACCAAGGGCATGTACCTAGGTTGCAGGCTCCTCCCTGGCCGGGGCCCAGATCAGGGCTCATGCAGGAGGCAACCAATCAAAGTGTTCCTCTCACATTGATGTTTCTCTCTGTCTCTCCCTCTCTCTTCCACACTCTCTAAAAATCAATGGAAGGAAACATATCCTCAGGTGAGGAAAAAGAAAGAAAGAAAGAAAGAAAGAAAGAAAGAAAGAAAGAAAGAAAGAAAGAAAGAAAGAAAGAAAGAAAGAAAGAAAGAAAGAAAGAAAGAAGAAAGAAAGAAAGAAAGAAAGGTCATATCCTATGAAAGAGACATCTTGAAAATGCCTAAAGAAAGTTGTCATTTTTTCATGGTGAAGGGACTGGAGTCCGTGTTGATGAAAACACCTTGGTGCCTGTGGTGACTGGCAGTGGATGCAGCAGCGGGGTGATGGGGCTGGCACCTTCCCCTGATCAGCCCGGGTATAAGCCGTCAGTAGGACATTTCTTGAGGGCACCCAGTCTGTGAGAGGGGGCAGGCTGGGCTGAGGGATCCCCCCCCCCCCGAGTGCACGAGTTTCATGCACTGGGCCCCTAGTAATACTATAATGATGGATATCATTATACATTTGTCCCAATACATAGGATGTACATTACCAAGAGTGAATCCTAAGGTAAACATTGTACTTTGGTGATTATGGTACCTCAATGCACGTTCGTCAATTGTATCAAATGTACCACCTTGGTGAGTGATGTTGATAATGAGGAAGCAATGCTATGTAGGGTAAGGGGTATATGAGAAATATCTGTACCTTCCTCTCAATTTTGTTCTGTTCTTAAAAAAAAAAGTCTTAAAAAGTTAAAATGTCTATTACCGGACAAATGGCTGAAAATTAGTAGGGATCCTTTTAGTGGTACAATAATTCACACAGTTCAAATGTAGAAAATGTTCCCTGAAAAGCAGGAGAATTGAGTTCCTTGAATACTTTAAATCAGACCCTAAAAGGACATCAGTCTGGAGTATGGAGAAAGGATCCTATATTCTGTGTAGAGTAGAACTAAAAATAATTTTACAGACACAAACAAAACTTCTCAATATTGAATTATCCCTATATAATGAATGGTTATAATTCTTTGAGATACAGTTTTTAATTTTGTTTGAAAGAGACTGGTAAGTAAGAAACCATTCCAAAATTCAGGATAATTTCTACAGATGCATCACTGAAATATTTTTAACCATGGCATTTTCATTAAAATATGCTATAAATTAAGCAAACATAAGGTATAGTGAGTTCTACACAACATGATAAAGCACCTGGATTCAGGATTAAACTCATTAAGTTAAACTAATAATTTAATAACTGCTTATATAACTTCTAAAGAAAAAACAAACATAAGTTATTTTAACAGCACACATTTTCAAAGCAAGAATGTATCTTAATACATTAAGATTTTCTTTGTAACAGTTCTGAATCATTCACTTACATACCTTTTTTCACATAACACTGTAATTATAATGGTTAGATTTTTTTATCCAACCTTTCTTTCTTGCATTTTTACCAAACATATTTTTTACATATTTTTATTGATTTTTTTAGAGAGAGAGAGGAAGGGAGAGGAAGAAAGAGAAACATAGATTGGATGCCTCCTGCATGCCCCTATTGGGAATTGAACCAGAAAATTGGCCATGTGTCCTGACCTGGAATCCAACCCGCAACCTTTTGGTGCATGGGACAATGACCCAACCAACTAAACCACACTGGCCAGGACAAAAATATTAACAATTAAAATGTAATATATGATGAACAATAGTAATCATTTTTATTATGTAATATTAATAAAAGAAACATGTTCATAAGGTTTTAGCAGCTATCTATATTCAGCTTAAGCTATAGAGTGAGTTCCACATTGAGGTTTTTATAAAATATATTATCTGAGAAAGGAGAAAAAACAAATAAGTAAGCAGGTGAATAATTAAGACAACCACAGCTTCTTGTTATTGATTTAATTTAGGGGTGATTGTAGCCATGACTAAAAATGTAGCAAATTTTCTAATTTTTTATTATTAACTAGAATGTAGAAAGAAACAAAGAGTAGAGGGGTGTTAAATAGATTAAGCTGGGTGTAATAGGTGAACTTTTATTCCTGTTGTTCAGCTGCAATAAGAAAGCCAAAAACATTTAATTAGGATAGGACAGTTGTCGGCAAGCT
This sequence comes from Eptesicus fuscus, assembly GCF_027574615.1. Classification (NCBI taxonomy): domain Eukaryota; kingdom Metazoa; phylum Chordata; class Mammalia; order Chiroptera; family Vespertilionidae; genus Eptesicus; species Eptesicus fuscus. Next base: position 83,985,050 of record NC_072475.1, on the reverse strand, counting down.
CATTAGTCAACAGAGCCAAATATCAACAGTACAATGATTGAAATTTCTTTTGAGAGCCAAATTTTTTAAACTTAAACTTCTTCTAACGCCACTTCTTCAAAATAGACTTGCCCAGACCGTGGTATTTTGTGGAAGAGCCACACTCAAGGGGCCAAAGAGCCACATGTGGCTCGCGAGCTGCAGTTTGCCGACCACAGGGATAGGAATTTATTTTTCTATTAAATAAAATTAAGTCAGGAGTACAGGATACCTGGCACCTTCATGATGTCAGCAAGGATCCAATTTCCGTTGGACTTCCTGCTGCATCATTCTTTGTGTGTGTCCTTTCACATTCAGGGTTGCCTTCACATAGGTGAAATATAGTTATGGTTTAGCCATAAAGCTTGTGCTCCAGACAGGAAGAAGAAAAACGTGAAGAAGGGCATAAAGGATCTATATATAATAAGTGAAACTTCATTTTTAAGGAGATGTCCTGGAAACCATATCTGACAATATTTGCTACATGCTAATGACTAAAAGTTAACCCCAAGATCAACCACATATTCTCAGCAGCCGAGAATTAAGGTTTTCCAACAAGGCACATTGCTGTCACTAATGAATCATGCTTCTGCAACTAAAGACATTTCCCCTGAAAACCATTCTCTATATCTATCTGCCAATTTACATTTGTACTGGATATACATAAAGATTGATTATTTTATATATACAAATGTTTAATATTTAAAATATTTATAAAACAAATATTTAATATTCATTATTTGATTAACATATAACTAAATATGTTCTGCTCAGAATTCATGATCTTTTCTCCCTAACCTTTCTAATTGTAGTACTGTACATCTCATTTATTGGAAACTTCATTTTTTCAGTTGCTCAAGCTTAACAATACATGGTTATGATTGAATATTTTTTCCACAAGCACTAACTCTAATATGTAGTTCCTGTTGCCTTGGTTTCCATAAATATCCAGATTCCAATAACTTTTCATGACTTCCAGTGCTTCTACCCTAATAAAAACTTCACCTGGACTTTAGAGTAGGATTCTAACTGGCCCTCAGGCTTTCATTCTGACTTCCCTCTAGTTTATTACCAATACTAGAGGCCCAGTACACGAATTTGTGCATGGGTAGGGTCCCTAGGCCTGGCTGGTGATCAGGGCCAATCTGTGGGGTGACCGGCAGGGCGATCAGGGTCCCCATTTGCACCCGCATTGGTTGGCCTGAAGCCCCCTGCTCGCCGCCGGTTGGGGCCTGTGGGCTGGGGGTAGCTCCTGCATTGAGTGTCTGCCTCCTAGTGGTCAGTGCGCATCCTAGCAACTGGTCATTCCCATTCTGCCATTCGGTCAATTTGCATATTAGGCTTTTATTATATAGGATAGCAGACTGACATGAGTGAACTTTACAAGTGAAATTCAGATTGTCTTTCCATTATCTTCTCTATTTTATCTATTATTCTACCTTAATCATTCTGCTCTCAGGACTCTGTCCTCCTCAAAATTTCCTCAACAGGCCCTCAACAGTAGCTTTGGTCAAAGGTCTCTGGACTGTTCTTGAGATTGTGTTTTCTCAGGTATCCTAGAATTTGCTTCCCATATTCCTCAAGTATTGGCTCAAATTTTAATTATACAGTCAGACTTTTCTCTGACCACCCTACTTGTAATTATAATAAAATATATCATCATCCTGAATGAAAGGTATTATGAATTCTTCTCCCTTTATTTTTCTTCTTCTCATGTATCACTACTCCATTTACCAAAATTTGGTTATTCATCTAGTTTTGTGTATATCTGCCATACTGGAAAGTAAGTTTTATGAGGGGAGGAATTTTGTGTGCTAGAACCCTGGTACCTAGAAGATTGCTTATCACATAATTGGTATTAATTAGTTAGTGAGTAAGTGGAGAAATAAATGAAAAGTGTATATACAAAAAGGAACAGGACAGTGGATCTTGCATAACAGGGCCAGACAATACAAAAGATAGAGAATGCATTTGCGATGTTAGTCAGACATGAAGGCACTAATGTTGGAAATACAGATTTTGTGAGGTGAGCACACAATGCAATATACAGATGATGTATGTAAAACTGTACACTTAAATCATATAACATTATCAACAAATACACATAATTAAATAAAAAATACAAGGCTAAGTGCAAGGGAACAATTGAGGTTGAAATATTTTAGTGTAAAAGTAATGTCTAAACTAATTGGTGATTAGCAAATGGTGTAGAGTAGGAATGTTTACTTTTAAAAAATGTCAAAATCTATACTTGGCTCCATGACTCCTGAGCAGCTTACTTAAAATATATCTATGTAGAATAGGAGTTTGAGTCAGAGTACATGTAAAACCTACAAGTATGTGTCTCCAACAAAGACAAATCGTCCTCTACCACCTGGTACTGAGGCAGTTCTAATCTCTTGAAAACACTTTTAATTCTTATTATTAACAATATTTGGAAAATATTTTCTTGGATATTTATAAAATCTATAATTTTATAGATATGAAGTAATAAGAGGAAATTTTAATACTAGATATTTTATCTGTCAAATTCATTATTTTAAAAAATGATTATACAGTACAGTAAAACCAGAGTAACCTTTTTTTTTTTTTTTAAATTGAGGCCTCTAAAGGAGTAGTCTTGTCTTTTCTAAGAAATTCCTTAGAGTTAGAGGTTTCATAGCCTATATGAATATGGATTCATTTTCTAGAGTGTTTATTAATAAAGACACCTTCACTAAGCAGTAGATTAACATTTTACCTGGCCAGGAGACAATTCTTTATTTTAAAAATCAACTATAGAACAATATTCAGGATATTGGCATATTCTAAAATTTCCTAACTGATTTTACTAAATCTTATCTCTCTTACATTCCACTCAAACATACTGACTGATAAACTCTCTGCCGCATGCATTTGACTTGGTTAAGTCTGTCAATCTACTTGTATACTACAGCAATGCTGCAGGTGCAGACTTGGCTGATTAAAAGGGTAAATCTTCCTCATTTGTGGTGCTTATTCATCCAGTCCTCAGGGCAATTTAATCTGCTGGCTTTGCTTAATCGAGTTCTTTACTATTGCATCTGTGATTATACTAAAGTTATTTCTCCCCTAGATGCTCAGTAAAGTGCTGTGGTAATTTTCATCGTACTGTGAATAACAGTTTCCAAATATAACAGAAGAACCCAGAATCAGTATCTTTGTTGGATTCCTTTATGTCAGACTTCTTTACCAGTGGAAAACTATACAGAGCCTAAAGACAGGAGTGTTGAGAATTTTATATTCTTAAAAAACACTATCAATAATTTTGAAAGCTTAGACTTTTTAAATATCTTGTGTATATAGTAAGATCCCAAATAACTCAGAGGAATATCATTTCTATAACATTACAGACACTAAGCAAGCCATTCAGCCTTTTTTTTTTTTTTCCTATGATGAGAAACAGATAGCACCAATAGATTTTATACAATGAAACATCATTGCACAATGGAGCATGTTTATCAGGCTAAGAACACGAACATGAGTCTATTCATAACACTAACTGTGGATAAAATGTGGCGGCCTTGAGGATCCAAAGTATTTCCCTCTTATTTGAGTTTCCCAGGAAGTCATTTAATTATTTGAATCTAAAACATATGTTTGTTTTATACTTTTGCACTTGCTGCTAACACTTGATGTTTTATGTTTTTCTATACAGACTTAGCTTTTTGTGTTGTGTTCATTTTATTATTTTCAGTGTAAATGTAGAATAATATAGTTCATTCCAAATTACCAAAATTCCACTATTATTGCTAGTCCCCCCCATTTGTTCAGCTCTTGATTTAAGTTTTAATAAAATTAATGTATAATGTTTATCAATACTATAACTTTATTGGACAATACAGTAAAATATAACCAGAAATATTGGGGAAAATATTATTTTCTTATATAAAATATGTTACTAAAATATTATAATTTTGTGGTAACTTTATAGTTTTTACTGTTATTCAGAATGAACTTTATATTTCAATTTTATTTTTAGTTGGTTATTGTGTGTAAAAAATTAAATATTGATTTGTGCCCTGGCCAGGTTGCTCAGTGGTTAGAGTGTCAGTCCTGGCACCAAAAGGCTTTTGGGTTTGATTCCCAGTTAAGGACATATACCTGGGTTACAGGTTGACCCCAGACCCTGTGGGGGGAGCGTGTGGGAGGCAACCAATTGTGTCTTTTTCACATTTATGCTTCTCTCTCTCCTCCCACTCTCTCTAAATAGCAATGAGAAAAAAAATATCCTTGGGTGAAGATTAACAACAACAAAATTGTTTTGTGTGTATTTTCCATGCATCTAGCCACTCTATCAAATTCCTTTACTTGTTCTATTAAATTTTTAAAGTATATTGAAATTATTATATAATTTTTATTTCATTGACATGTAAGGTATTTTATTGGTTAACATATAATTTTACTATCTAAATACTTTGGAATTCATTTTAATATTAAACTTCGATTTTAACATTTAAAAAACAGTAAGAATACATGACAATGCTTATCTATATATCCTATATAATAAAAGCCTATTATGCTAAGTGTCTGGTCAACCAGTTGGCTGTTCAACCAATCAATGTGTAATCCTATCTAATAATAGACAAATATGCAAATTGGCCATACCTCTGACACACCCACAAGCCACGCCCACAAGCCACGCCCACCATCCAATCAGAGCGAGTATGCAAATTAACCCAAACCAAGATGGCTACAGCCACAGAGAGCAAAGTTTCCTAGGTAACAGAGGAAGCCAAGCTTTCCGCCTGCCCTTGCCAGGCCTAAGCCTCCACTCAAGCTACAAAGTTTCAATTATAGAAGCTAAACAAATTCAAACAAATGGCAGCAGAATGGAGCTTGAGAGAGCAGGCCAGGGTTGCCGCCGGCAACAGGGGAAGCAAAGCTTTCTGCACACCCTGACCGGGCCCACCCACTTAAGGCAACAAAGTTTCAATTATAACCCCAATACAAATGGTTGCTGGCCTCGGAGGAAGCCCCAGGCTTGGCTCTGCTCCAGGCTACAAAGTTTCAATTGTAGAAGGAAAATAAATCCCAGACACCAGGGCCTCGCCTGGGTTGTCAGGGGGCGTGGCTGGCCTGCAAACCACCACAGGCCCCTCACTCAGGCCACCCCACGCCCCAAGGGAACCCCACCCTGATCAGGGACACCCTTCAGGGCAAACCAGCTGGCCCCCACCCCTGTACCAGGCCTCTATCCTATCTAATAAACGAGAAATATGCAGATTGATCATCACTGCAACACACAATATAGCTGCCCCCATTGGTCAAAGATCCTGCCCCCATGTGGACACAATATGGCCACCACAAGATGGCCAGCAGGAGAGGGCAGTTGAGAGGCACCCGGCCTGCAAGGGAGGGCAGTTGAGAGGGACCAAGCCTGCAAGGGAGGGCAGTTGGAGGTGATCAACCCTGCAGGAGAGGGCAGTTAGGGGTGACCAGGCCGGCAGAGGAGGGAAGTTGGGGGCAAACAGGCTGGCAGCAGAGTGGTTAGGGGGTCATAGGCTGGCAGGCAGAAGCGGTTAGGGGCAATCAGGAAGGCAGGCAGGCAAGCAGTTGGGAGCCAGCAGTCCTGGATTGTGAGAGGGATGTCCGACTGCCCGTTTAGGGATCCGACTGCCCACCGGGATAGGGCCTAAATGGGCAGTCGGACACCCCTCGAGGGGTCCCATATTGGACAGGGTACAGGCTGGGCTGAGGGACAACCCCCCTCCATGCATGAATTTCGTGCACCGGGCCTCTAGTATGCTAATGATATGCTAAGGCCTCTTAACCTCTCGCTATGATGTGCACTGACCACTAGGGGGCAGACGCTCTGACAGGTAGGTTACCTTGCTGCTGGGGTCCGGCCAATCAGGATTGAGTGAGATGGGCCAGACATACCCTGGAGCCCTCCTGCAGTCCCTCCCTGCTGGCCAACATCCTGCATCCTTCCCTGGCCTGATTGTGCACTGGTGGGATCCCTCGGCCTGGCCTGCACCCTCTAACATTCCAGGGCCCCTAAGGGGATGTCAGAGAGTTGGTTTCAGCCCAATCCCGCAGGCCAGGCTGAGGGACCCCACTGGTGCACGAATTCATGCACTGGGCCTCTAGTACTGTATATAAAGCAGTAATATGAAAATTAGCCGGGATGCCCTAACAGTCACAAGTGGTCAGGATTAGGCTGTGTGTGCAGGTGAGGCCCAAAGTGGATACAGAGACAGAGATGGGGGGCCTACCCAAGCTGCCAAGGCTGAGGGCAGGCCCAGAGAGGAGAGGGTGGGCCTGCCTGCATCTTCCACGGCTGATGGCAGGCCTGGAGAGGAGAGGGTGGGCCCGTCCTCAGCCACCATGGCCAAGCGCAGGCCCGGAGAGGAGTGGGCAGGACCACCCACAGCCTCCACTGCCAAGCGCAGTCCAGGAGGAGAGAGGGGAGAGGGGAGAAGGAAGAGAATCTGCTTGCAGCCACTGCAGCCAAGGGCAGGCCCTCACCAGCAGTCCTACCTCTGCACGTGAGCCGCAGAGGAAACACCTTTTCTGACCACTCATTGGCTATGTTCCTGGTATGCCACTCGTGGTATTCTTGGTAACTTACCTAATAAGAATCCAAAAAGGTGATCTAGGGATTTTCTACCTCACTCCTGGAGGAAAAAATGAAGGTCTGCTGCTGGAGGGCTAAGAAATATCATATCCTGCCTAGCAGTTTTGGCTCAGTGGATAGAGCCTCATTGTGCTGACCGCAGGGTCCGGGTTCAATTCTGGTCAAGGGCATGTACCTAGGTTGCAGGCTCCTCCCTGTCTGGAGCCCAGGTCAGGGCTCATGCAGGAGGCAACCAATTGAAGTGTCCCTCTCACATTGATTTTTCTCTCTGTCTCTCCCTCTCTCTTCCACATTCTCTAAAAATCAATGAAAAATAACATCAGGTGAGGATAAAGAAAGAAAGAAATGTCATATCCTATGAAAGAGACATCTTGAAAACACCTAAAGAAAGTTGTCATTTTTTTGTGGTGAAGGGACTGGAGACCGTGTTGATGAAAACACCTTGGCAGCTGCAGCGGCCAGCAGTGGCAGCAGCAGCAGGGTGATGGGGACGGTGCCTTCCCCTCATCAGCGAGGTTGACTCCTGCAGAGGGAGGCCAGACTGCGGCTTAGGCTTGCTCCCCACAGGGAGCAGGCCTAAGCCATCAGTAGAACATCCCCTGAGGGCTCCCAGACTGTTAGAGGAGGCAGGCTGGGCTGAGGGAACCCCACCAGTGCACGAATTTCATGCACTGGGCCTCTAGTTTATCATAATCTTGACAATGATTTTAAAATTTCTCTGTCATTATGCTTTTTAATATTGAAAGTAGTCTTTATCCTTTGCTTATCCCTTCTTCTTTAATTGAATTAATATTTTTTCTTAGAATGGCCTTTAAAGTTATTAAAATTTCATTTTAGCATATATTACTAAAATCATAATTTTGATCTACTGTTTTAATATTGTAATTTTTACTTTAAAATTTTCTAATATCAAAACATTTGTTTGTTTTTATATTGTTGTTACAAAACCATGCTTGGTCATATAATAATGTTCTTCTAATAAGTTTTATGACCATTTAATTGTGACTGAAAACCTGCTATAGTAGTTTTACTCAGGAGAAAACTAGTAAATAAGCCAACTTTGCAAAGTATTAAGGAAACACTGTCATCTGTAAAGTTCAAACAAAAAGTTGCCAGTTATTTTCTAAAATGCCTTCACCAACAGCAGTGGTTGAGTAAATAATCCAGCCAACTCTGTGATTCTATATCTGAAATGCTATATTCATGGTCATTCTTTTTTTTTTCTTTTAATTTATCTTTATTGTTGAAAATATTACAGAAGTCTCCCTTTTCTTTTTTTTCCCATTGACTCCCTCCATCCCACACCCACCCCTCCCAGGCTTTCACCACACTATTGTGTGTGTCCATGGGCTGTGCATATATGCATATAAATTTCCCAGTTAATCTCTCCCTACCCACTCACCACCTCCGCCTTCCCTCTGAGATTAGGCACCCTGTTCCATGTTTCTATGTCTCTGGATCTATTTTGTTCATCAGTTTATTTTGTTCCTTAGATTCCACATATGAGTGAGATCATGTGATACTTGTCTTTGTCTGATGGCTTATTCCCCTTAGCATAATACTCTACAGGTACCTTCATGCTGTCTCAAAGGGTAAGAGATCTCTCTTTTTTTCTGCTGAATAGTATTCCTTGGTGTAAATGTTCTGTGCGCTTCCTGGACTTGTAAGTCTATTTCTTTCATCAGGTGGGGGAAGTTTTCGTTCATTATTTCTTCAAATAGGTTTTCAGCATCTTGCTCTCTCTCTTCTTCTGGCACCCCCATAATTCTGATGTTGGTTCGCTTGAAGTTGTCCCAGAGGCTTCTTACACTATCTTCAACTTTCTGAATTCTCTTCTCTTCATGCTTCTCTGGAAGAGTGTCCTTGGCCTCTTTGTATTCCAAATCTTTGAGTTGATTCTTGCAATCCTCTAGTCTGCTGTTGGATCTCCGTATAATATTTTTTATCTCAGTCAGTGTATGTTTAATTTCTAGTTGGTCCTCATTGAATTTATCGGCCTTTTCCATGAAATTCTTGAAAAACCTTATAACCGTGGTTTTGAACTCTATGTCCAGTCGCTTGTTCTCCTCCATTTCTTTGGTTTGTGATCTGTTTCCTTGCCTTCTCATATTCTCTGCTTCCCTAAGTTGGTAGGGTAGTTTTGTGTACAAGGTGTCCTATTGGTTCAACAGGTCAACCTCCCAGTTACTTGAGGTGGACACTCTTGGTGTACCCTTGTGTACTGTGTGTCCCCCAGCAGGAGCTACAGCAAGGGCTAGTTTTCTCCTCCTTTGCTTGGGCGGTTTTGGAGCAGTCTGACTGGAGCTGCAGTTAATTAGGTTGAGCTGCCCCAGAACAGGCCATTTATATGTAAAAGCCGCTGTGTGGAGCCTGGGCAGGTTTGTAGAATGTGCGGGGTGGGGTCTCAGGGCTGGGCGGGGTCTCAGGGCGTCACTAGGCTGGGGCGTGGCCAACGGCGATGGCTGCCGTCAGCTGTCTCTGCCTTTCCACGTTTCCAAGTCCCTGCGCTCCAGCGCAGTAAACAATGATTGCTGGGTGCACCTCTGCAAAAAAGTCACTCTCACTTTCCGACCCGATGGCCGAGAGTCCAGCTTCTCCCCGTAGGTGTCTGGGTCCCCCGAGTGTCCCCAGAAACTGGATTTCAGAGTGATCGGGAGCTTGTCTCCCTGTGGGTTGAAGAAAAGCCGCGCACCCAGCCGCCCGCCGCCGGCCCGATTCGCGTGCCTCCGTACCTCAGCTTTTCAGCGATTGTGTTCCTTTCTCTTCTTAGTTGTAAATCTTCCACTCAGCCAGCTTTCCCGTGGTTCTGGGTGGTAGACGTTTTTGTCTTTTAGTTGTATTTTTGAAATTGTTGTGTGTGGCAGCAGATTAGTTGTTTAACTATGCCGCCATCTTGGTTCCTCCCCTCCTTGGTGTAAATGTAACAGCTTTTTTTGTCCACTGATCTGCTGATGGGCACTTGGGCTGTTTTCAGATCTGATTTATTGTAAATTATGCTGCTATGAACACAGGGCTGCATATAGTCTTTCTAATTGGTGTTTCAGTTTCTTAGGATATAGAGTATTCCCTGAAGTGGTATCGCTGGGTCAAATGGCAATTGCATTTTTAATTTTTTGAGGAAACTCCATACTGATTTCCACAGTGGCTACACAAGTCTGCATTCCCAGTCGCAATGTACTAGGGTTCCCTTTTCTCCACATCCTTGTCAGCACTTGTCACTTGTTGACTTGTTGATGGTAGCCATTCTGGCAGGTGTGATATGATACCTCATTGCCATTTTAATTTGAATCTCTCTGATGATTAGTGACTTTGAGCATTTTTTTCATGTCTCCTGACCATCTGTATGTCCATTTTGAAGAAGTGTCTATTTAGTCATTTGCCCAGTTTTTAATTGGGTTGTTTGTCTTCTTTTTGTTAAGTTGTAGGAGTTCTTTATATATTTTGAAAATTCACCTCTTATTAGATATACCATATATTCTCCCATGTATTGGGCTCCCCTTTCATTTTGATGATGGTTTCTTTTGCTGTGCAGAAACTTTTTATTTTGATGTAGTCATGTTTGTTTATTTTCTCACTAGAGGCCCAGTGCATGAAATTTGTGCATGGGGTGTGTGTCCCTCAGCCCAGTCTGCACCCTCTCCAATCTGGGACCCTTTGACTGCTGGCTCCAAACTGCTTGCCTGCCTGCCTGCCTGATTGCCCCTAACTGCTTCTGCCTGCCAGCTTGATCACCCCCTAACCACTCCCCTGCCAGCCTGATCAACGTCTAACTGCTCCCCTGCAGGCCTGATTGCCCCTAACTGCCCTCCCCTGCCAGCCTGGTCACCCCACAACTGTCCTCCCCTGCAGGCCTGTTTGCCCCCAACTGCCCTCCCCTGCAGGCCTGGTCTCCCCACAACTGCCCTCCCCTGCAGGCCTGGGTCCCTCTCCCAACTGCCCTCCCCTGCCGGCCATCTTGTGGTGGCCATCTTGTGTCCACATTGGGGCAGCCACCTTTAAGCACATGGGGGTGGTCATCTTGTGTGTTGGAGTGATGGTCAATTTGCATATTATTCTTTCATTAGATTAGATTAGTTTGCCTTGCACTAGGAGATGCATCAGCAAACATATTGCTTTGAGAGATTTTGCTTCCTATGGTTTCTACAAGTATGTCTTTTTCTTTACATTTACATTTACTTCTTTTATCCATTTTGAGTTTATTCTTGTGTATGGTGTAAGTTTGTGGACTAGTTTCATTTTTTTGCATGTGCCTGTTCAATTTCCCAATACTATTTATTGAAGAGACTGTCTTGACTCCATTGTATGTTCTTGCCTCCTTGGTCAAATATTAATTAAGCATAATGGTTTGGGTTAATTTCTGGGTTCTCTGTTCTGTTCCATTAGTCTATTTATCTCTTCTTGTGCCAGTATCAGACTATTTTGATTATAGTGCCTTTGTAGTAAAACTCAATATTTGGTATTGTGATCCCTCCAACTTTGTTCTTTTTTAAGATTGCTGCAGTTATTTAGGGTCATTTTTGGTTCCATATAAATTTTTGATGTGTTTGTTCTAGATTTGTGAAATATGCCATTGGTATTTTAATAGGAATTTCATTGAATCTTTAGATTGCTTTGAGTAGTATGGATATTTTAATGATGTTGATTCTACCAATCCATGAACATGGTATATTCTTCCAATTATTTATATCTTCCTCTATCCCCTTTTTCAAGGTTCTGTAGTTTTCTGCATACAGGTCTTTGGCATCCTTGATTAAGTTTATTCATAAGTATCTTTTGTTGTTGTTGTTGCAATGGTAAATGGGGTTGTTTGTTTATTTTCTCTTTCTGAGAGCTCATTTTTAGTGTATAAAAATGCCCTGGATGTCTGGGTATTAATTTTGTATCCTGTAATATTGCCAATTTCATTTATTAAATCTAGTAGTTTTTTGGTGGAATTTTTAGGGTTTTCTATGTACAATAGCATGTCATCTGCAAATAATGATTATTTTTATAGGCATAAACATCTGAATCTGAATACATACAACTATTGTTTTCTAGTGCAGTTTAAGGTAAAAATTTCCATATTGATATATATTATCATTAATTAATTACCATTATCCCTTATATTACTGTTGGTATAGTATATTGATTTTTGGTATGTGTAGGTGTAGTTTATCAATGAGTTTTATTCTAAAATTTAAACACAGCATTACATAATAGGTATAATAAAAAGTGGCTGATAAAAGTTTTGGGGAATGAAAGGGCTGAATACACACACACTATCACACATATGTAATAGTCACACATTTATGACTTTTTATGGTTTTGGAATTATTGTTATTGCAATGTATTTACTGGGGTAAGTTTTCACTTTTATATGTTCTGAAAGCATTTACATAATTTGAGGAAAATGTCTTCTTCATAAATTAGCCTTTTCTCAGAGCAATGTGGTCGTGGTGACTTGGTTTCAATAAGTAATCTTAAGTGCCTTTCAAGTCTTTTTGTATATTGAAGTTTCTGCTTTTGGGGGTTAATTTTAGTGATTTATATTTTTCTTTTAAATAATTTGTCTCTAGATTGTAAAAGTTGTGCCTTGATAATTGTATGCCATCTATATATATATAAAAAGCCAGCGACCAGAATGCCATAACAACTGAAACAACTGGACCGGTCACAGTGATGCCCACTGTGGCCAGCGAACCAGCCTGATCTGGGGGTGGGGTTGGCCGGCCAACCTCCTGCAGCTCCTCCCCACAACTGGCCCCACCCCAGATCCGTCCCCCACCCCAATCAGGGGCAGGGCTGGCCAGCCAACCGCCTGCGGCCCCTCCCTCCAGCAGGCCATACCCCTGAAGGGCCCTCTCCTCCCAGCCAGCTCTGCCCCCAATCATCCCCCCACACCAATTGGGGGTGTAACTGGCTGGCCAACCTCCCACAGTCCCTCCCCTGGCCACTGATCCCTGATAGGTCCCTCCACCCAATTCAGCAATGGGGCCCACTGGTCCACCACTCACAACCCCTCCCCACAACTGGCCCTGCCCCCAAGTGACTCCCCACCCCAATCGGGGATAGAACCCACTGGCCAATCTCCCTCGGCCCCTCCCCCAGCTGGTCTGGCTCTGATCAGGCCCTGATTGGGGCCGGGACAGCTGGACTCTACCTAAGCACGAATTCGTACACTGGGCCTCTGATATTTTTATAAAGTCTCTAATATTAGTGATCTCAATGATTATATAATATACTATACTTATATATTAGAGTTTTTTCTTTTTTATTTTCCTGGCAATCCATTGTACAGTTCTTTTACTAGCTCTACTCAGTGCAGATCCCTAAACATTATAGTTTAATTTTGTTTTCATCCAAGACGTTAAATACATGAAATGATGCAGGGTGTGCCTTTTGGAATCAGGTTAGTTTGCTCACTATGATGTTTATAAGCTTCATCCGTATGACTGCCTGCATCATTAGATCTTCCATTCTTGTAGCTGACATGGTTAATTTTCATTGTCACTAAATAACTGAATTTATTGGGGTGACACTGGTTAACAACATTATACTGGTTTCAGGTGAACAATTCTATAATACATCATTTGTTCAATGTATTGTGTGTTTACCACCCCAAGTCAAATCTCCATCTATCACCATTTAACTCCCCTATACCCAACTCCACCTCCCCCCTCCTTATTGAAACATTATTTCAAAATTAATATACAGACCAACCCTTTAGAGTCTAAATAAAGTTTAGACAGTGAGAATTTCTAGAATGTTACAAAATGGTTTTATAATTAGAAAGCCTAGTGACAGGCTGCTTGTTTATTTACATTCTTTTTTCACAGCAGTTAATCATTTTCCTTTCATCAACCTTCCATGGAACTTTTGATTTCATATTTCTAGATCTCATGGGAAACACTTTGACATAAGAAAAGCTCACACTCAAAAGAAACTGATCACAGGGTCTTCTGTTTTGCTGCTTTAAGTGTCTCCTTTGTTCTTGTTCCTCAAAGGCACCAGATAGATTTTTATGTTTTTGCATGTGTGTTTCTTAACTCAGACACTACTTCTTGGACTCAAAGTGCAGGTTGATGTTGAAATTCAATAAATATCTGTTAAGAGATTTAAGCAGCAAAATAGAAAGTGCTTAATTCAATTTGAGGTCCACATATTTTATTCCATTTAACTTCAGAATCTGTTTTTAGTTATTATATTCAGAAATTTAGATGAAGAAGAGAAATTATTCTTAATAATCTTATAATTAGATTTAAATCTGTCTTGGGTAACCATGATCTCATTAAATGGAAAACTATTTTAACTTCATATATATATCCTAATAAAAGAGCAATATGCAAATTAACCATCACTCCACTACACCCACAAGCCACGCCCACCAACCAATCAGGAACAAGTATGCAAATTAACCCAACCAAGATGGCTGCAGCCACGGAGTGAGCAGGAGGCTTGGGTTTCCCCGGCAATGGAGGAAGCCAAGCTTTCCACACACCCTGGCAGGCTCAGGCCTCCACTAAAGGCTACAAAGTTTCAATTATGGAAGATAAATAAATCCCAATAAAAATGCAGCAGCCATGGAGCTGGAGAGAGCAGGAGGCTTGAGTTGTCCCCGGCGATGGAGGAAGCCAAGCTTTTCACACACCCTGGCAGGCCCAGGACTCCACTCAAGACTACAAAGTTTCAATTATAGAAGATAAATAAATCCCAACAAAAATGGCAGTGGCCATGGAGCAAGCAGGAGGCTTGGATCCACTCAAGACTACAAAGTTTCAATTATAGAAGATAAATAAATCCCAGATAACAGGGCCTCTGCTTGGGTCACTGGGGGGGCGTGGCCGGCCTGCAAACCACCACAGGTCCCTTGCCCAGGCCACCCCACACCCCAAGGAAACCCCCACCCTGATCTTAGACACCCTCCAGGGCAAACCAGCCAGCCCCCACCCGTGTACCAGGCCTCTATTCTATCTAATAAAAGAGTAATATGCAAATTGACCATCACTCCAACACACAAGATGGCTGCCCCCATGTGGTCAAAGATGGTTGCCCCAAGATGGCCAGCAGGAGAGGGTAGTTGGGAAGGATCAGGCCTACAAGGGAGGGCAGTTAAGGGAGACCAGGTCTACAGGGGAGGGCATTTAGGGGCAAACAGTCTGGCAGGGGAGCATTTAGGCATCAATTAGGCTGGCAGGGGAGTGGTTAGGGGGTGATCAAGCTGGCAGGCAGAAGCAGTTAGGGGTAATCAGGAAGGCAGGCAGGTGAGCAGTTGGGAGCCAGCAGTCCCGGATTGTGAGAGGGATGTCCGACTGCCCGTTTAGGCCCGATCCTCGGGCCTAAACGGGCAGTCGGACAACCCTTGAGGGGTCCTGGATTAGAGAGGGTACAGGCTGGGCTGAGGGACACACTTCCCTGTGCATGAGTTTCTTGCACTGGGCCTCTAGTGTGTGTGTGTGTGTGTGTGTGTGTGTGTGTGTGTGTGTATTTTTATATATATATATATATATATATATATATATATATACATATATATATATATATTTATATATTTATATATTTATTTATTTTTTACTTTTGTCAACATTATTATTACCTTACACATGGGTCCTTGTACTCAATCAGATTCAATACAATGGCATAATTGAACATAAATTTCCATTATATTTGTTTAAAAAATGGTTCAATACATTAGAAATTAATAGAAGTTTTCATGATCGGTCTTCTGGGTAATATTTCAAATATTGGAAACATAATTGCATTGAATTAACTTAGACAGTTTTAAAGGCCAAGTAAATTAAATGTATTTTCATTTGGGACATCAACCTGAAATAGTTGTTCATAAACAAATGAAGTCTCCAGAAGAAATTTCCCAGCTAGGATTTGCAGTGAAGGAACATTATTCCATATCTTGGAGTTCCATTTTTGGAATAACCTTATTATATTTTGGCTTAGAATACCATACCCAAAATAACAAAAAATAATTATATGTAAGTGAAATAAGGTAATCTATTATTTAAATATTCTAATGTCCTTGTATTTTCAGAAATGTTAATAGACATATGGATAAACATTTACCTTTGTTAATTTAAAATAACATGTTAACATCTCAAAGATGTTCACTGTGGAAACAAAGGCAAATGATCTCTCAGATCAGAGGAAGGAAAATACAGAGGAACAATAAAACATTATTCAATAAAAAGGGCAATAAGTGAGAGGGGAATAAAGCAGGAGTATAAAAATTTTTAATTATGTTGGTAGTTAGGTATTCATGTATGTGCATAGTAATAAAACCTTTAATGAGATAAGTTACCTATGGAAAAGTAGATTTTGTCAGACTATATAATAAAAGGACCTAATCCAATTATATAATGTTTATAAAAGATATACTCATGTTGATTTTAAAAAGAATGAAGTTAAAGGAAGACTTTAGAGCAATGAGATGGGTTGATCAAGGACTGACATCCTTTGTCTATACAGGATTATCTGGTAAATATTTTAGGTTTTGTGAGTTGTAAAATCCCTGTTAACAACTTCTCAAATCTGCCATTGCAGCAGGAAAGCAAGTATTAACCATACTTAATGGAATGGGTGGATGGTGTTCTAATAACAGTTTTCACTGTTATATGACTTGAACAAGCCTTATTATTGAAACAACTGAGTTTCTGGATTAAAAGGAATGTTGGGCAATGGCAGAAGTGTGAAATTATAAAACACCAGCTCCCCAAATTAGTAGAAACAAGGAATCTTGAATAAATAAATGTTAACATAATATACACTTTGTGAGAATTTCTGAAAAGTCACCCCCCTGAAAAACTGATCAATTTTTTGTTCTAGTTCACCTATCTTCTAAAGAAAGTTTTCTATAATCATCATTATGTACTACCAACTTCATATTCTCTTCTTGAAATACTTCAAGCAAGTTTTATTCTTCTCATTATGAAGAATCTTCCTTTATCAAGGGTACAAATGATCTTCATATTGCAAAATGCAAAGTCCATTCTGTTACCTGAATTTTTATCTCAGCAGTATTTAACCTTGTTGTTCAATTGCTGCCCTACACACACACACACACACACACACACACACACACACACACACACACACTCTCTCTCTCCCTCTATTATTGTTGTTCAATTGCTGCCTTTCTCACAAAAATAATCTTCAACATACTGCCAATTAGCCATACAATAAAGAACATAGGAGATGCTTTAAAATTTTTCATAAATTTTTTATTGTTGCAAGTATTCCATATGTCCCCTTCCCCCCCCCCTTCTACTGACCTCTTGTAGCCCATCCCTCACTCCACCCCAGGCCTTCACCACCCTATTGTCTATGCTCATGGGTTTTACATATATGCATACAAGTTCTTTGGTTGATCTCTTCTCATCCACCTTCCCTCTGAGATTTGACAATCTGTTCAATGGTTTCATGTCACTGGATCTACTTTTGTTTCTCTTATTTTCTCACACACACACCTGGATCAGTTAGGTTGGGTTAATTTATCATATAGTTGGTATACATACTAGGCTGTCAATACATATTTACATAGCCCACATTATGGCACCATTCCTTAGGGTAATCAGCCAGTTTTCAGGTTTGCAGTTTGATTACTTTTGATCACTTTCATCATAAAAGAGATATTATTACTGAAATAAAAATTTATCCTGGATAAAGATTTACCTTTCCTATATGTAATGCTTCACACAAAACTATTATTTACATACAGAATGCCTTATTTACTATTGTATTATTCCACACCAATAAAAAAAAAACTTCAGCAAAAAAGCATGGCAATGGGTCTATGGCTCATGGGATTCACTGATCTTACCATGTTGCTCATCATCTTGTAGTAGGTGGTTTGATGGAATAGTGGAATGGGCTTTTGCAGTTCCAGGGCTAACATTCCTAGCTGCCTGTGAAGAAGTAAATAATTTAAGAGCCAATAAGGAGTCATTTTTGGACCATTTATATAGCAACTCCTGCCTGAGTTTCCAGTCTGTTGGCTTGTTCTACAGATTTTAGACCTGCCAACCCCCACAGTCACATTATATTACATTAGAAAGCCTGTTCCTAAATGCTTTCTAAGACTCGTGTATCTTAGTAACTATCCTGACTTTAATTACATATAATAATCTCTCTTGACCCCTTGTGTAAATACAGTAGACTCCTTCTTTCAACTTGAAGCCATGCCAGGCCTGCTCTTGCTTCAGAATTTTGCACTTGCTATTCCTTCTGCTAGTCATGCTCTTCCTACCTGTCTAGCTAACATCCTCACTTTCTGCAGATTTTTCTTCAGTTCTTACTCAAAGATTGATTTCTCATGAATCCTTCTTTGAACACACTACCAAATTCCATTTTCTTTCCTTGTTTTATTTCTTTTTCTTTAGTGCTTATATTATTTAATTACCATGAATTTTTCTAAGTTATATCATTTATAATCTGCGTCCCTCATTAGAATACAAGTAGGCAGTTTGCCCCTCTTGTAATTTTCCATTTCTTAGAGCCTTGAAAGGTGCCTGATCATAGAAGTTGGTAAAAAAATATTAATTAAATTATACATTTTTACAAATCTGTGCTATGCACACATGAGATTACAAATGGTTAAATTCATCCAGAGTTAGTGATTTACCAGCAATTGTGACAAAAGGAAAGGATAATAATGGAGAGGAAGTTAGTTGTATGGAAATTATTAAGATGTGAAATCATGGAATCTGTAATTAATAAGAAGGTGTGTATGTAGGAAAGGCTGATGGATAGAATGTCATAAAATTGAATTTATCTGAAATCTTTGAATTTTATATATGAGTAAAACAAAGGTTCACAGTTTTATTACCTTGCTAAGGTTTATACACAGAACTAGGAAAATGGTGAAAAACTGACTTTCATATTCTGACTTCTAGAAACAAAATTTAAATTGTTCAATGTTTCATTTTCCCATGCTCATTCACCCATATAAATATAGGAGAGAGAGTGAGACAGAGAGAACAAATGATAAAGAAAGCCAATCCTAATTTTATTCCTAAAAGTTAATAAGAAAACCAAATTATATTATTGTCACATGAGATTAAAGTAGTAATATATTATTTTTATATTAACTTTTAAGTTAGCACCAGTTTTTGGGAGATAATGTCCATATGCTTTTATTTATTTTAGGTCACAAGACCAAGACTGTGGTATTAAAATTACATAATAACAAACAAATTGCAGAGTTTTTATTTCTTTTTACTCACTTATGCAGATGCAATGTGATGTGTATGCTTCACCTTTACTGAACTCTATGTATTCTATATGCAATGAAATTTTCTTAGGAGAGAAAATAAAACTGAAGTGTTTTGTAGACAGAAGATTAAATTGTTACCTTTTCTAGCTTATTTTGCTAGAAGACGATATTTTCCTTGAATAATAAACAAAAGACATTTTGCATATTTTGTTTTTAATTGAAAACAGTTCGTATACTCTAAAAAGTAGTATAAGACAATGATAGTTTGACACACAAGTTCTTTACAATTTGACAGATTTTTCTCAATAACAGTATTGGACCATTAGTATAATATTGGCTCTTGTGTTTTCTCTTACACAGTACATTAACATGAAATATTGCTTATTCAAGTGTCAGTTCAGTGTCCTAAACTTCTTTAATAAACCTTATGATCACCAGTGACTTGTAGTAACTCAATCTCCAAAACACAAATGGCTCCACTGTGTACTGAAAGAGTTAATGTAGTCTTACCCGAGTTACTGACTCATAGAGAGTGACTTATAGGATCTATTGAATATAATGAGATTACAAATGAACAAAAGGAATTGACCTGCCTTATTTGAAATATATCCTAATCTGTTTCATTCAAGTAGGAAGCATGCAGTAGATTTATACATAATGTATAGAACCCAAATAATTTACATTGAATCAGTAGTTATTGAGCACCTACTATGTGAGGCACATAGATAGTCATATTGGAAAATACAACTATGTAAAACACACCATCGCTATCCTGGGTTATTTATACTTTAGGTACTTATAATAATGTGTATAATAAAACATTAATTCCAAAAGAAAGAGAAGAGAAAAAGAAAATGCTAAGTATATTGGTAAACACAAGGAAATATATTTGAGTATCCTGAAAATGTTATAGTATATTTGTAATTATGTAATTGTGGTATATTTATAATTATTCAGTATTATTTAAGTTTGTGCTAAGGGGAGAACCAAGATGGCAGCGTAGCTAAACACCTGTACTCACCGCCTTCCACAACCACATCAAAATTACAACTAAAGTACAGAAAAACCATCATTCAGAACCACCTAAAATCTGGCTGAATGGATGTCCTACAACTAAAGGAATAAAGAAGAAAGCACACTGAGATTGGTAGGAGGGGTAGGGGCATGGAGAAGGCTGGTCTGACACACATATGCAGCATTATTCTAATCAGGAGGGTTATCTCCAAGGAAGCCCATGAGAAGCAGAGGGTCCCAGCCACACACTAGACCTCCCAGTTTAGGTTTTCAGAGCTGGGAAGAGGGGTCCCCTTAACCTCTGGCTGTAATAAACAGGAGGGACTGTGGCTGAGTGTGACATGGGGGCTGCTGGAGACTCAAGTGTACCTCTTAAAGGGCCCGCACACAAACTTACACTGTCTTGCTTCCTTTGAATTCTGGGGGAATCAGGAACATATGAGGAGGAACTAGACTATCTGACATCAGGACAGGAACTCAGGGGCAGTTTTCTCTCAGACAGGGGTGCTCACAGGGGTCATTGTTCCTGTGCTGGGACTTCCCCCATCACCCAGCTGATTGGCAGCCATATCTTAGTTTCCATCAGCGCAGCCCACAATGTTTGCTCTGCCCTGGTGATTCCCTGAGACCACACCCTATCAAATTTGCAGTCCCATCCAAGCAGTTTGCAGTTGCTTTTCCATATGAATGACCTGTTCTGGCTCGGGCTTCAGACTCTGCTAAAATTTCTTAACCAAGCAGCAACTGGAGTCAGCATGCCCCAAACATATCAATAAAAGGCCCAAGATCTGGAACTACCACCAGCCTGCTTTGCTTCATAGCTTGGCCTTTCCTAGGTACTTCCTAGCCAAATACAAGAGGCAGTGATCTGCAGATCTCTCTGTAGCTCCTGTTAGGTGGCCCCAGGCAGTGGCTGACTTTGCACCTCCCATGAGACCCCAGAGCCAATGCACCCAGTGGACAGCATCAGACCATAGCAGGTTACAACTCTATGCATCCACAGGCAACACACTCAAGAGGCAGACTCAGTGAGTACCAAAGCCCCACTGAAGCAAGTCCCAATCCATAGGGGCATCTCCTGAACAGTAGCTCTTCCATTGTAGACACAGCTTGTTCTCACAGATAATTGGCCTACAGGTAAATTCCTCCAAGTGATGCCAACAGCAATCAAGGTTCAACTACAATACTATGCACACGGACCACACAGAAGCTCATCTACAGTGCTCAGCTCAGGTGACTGGGGATATTGGACCACTCAGCCCTATAGGACACCTACTACACAAGGCCACACTACCAATTCCAGGAGACATAACAGCTCTACCTAATACATAGAAACAAACACAGGGAAGCAGCCAAAATGTGGAGACAAAGAAATACGTTATAAATGAAATAAATGGAAGCAAGCAAATTGCTGGATGCAGAGTTCAAAACAATGGTTATAAGGTTACTCAAGGACCTTAGTGAGAGCTGCAAAGGACTTAATGAAAACCTCAAGTGAATTAATGAGATTGTCAAAGGACTTAGTGAGACTTTCAAGGATCTTAGTGAGAATCTCAAAGACATGAAAAAGAACTAGTCAGAAATTAAGCATACACTAACTGAAATAAAGAAAAATTTATATGGATCCAACAGCAGATTAGAGGGTTCCAAGAATCAAATCAATGATTTGGACTATGAGGAAGCAAAATACATCCAATTAGTAGAGCAAAGGAACAAAGAATAAAAAATATGAAGATAGTGTAACGAGCCTCTGGGACAACTTCAAGCATACTAACATCTGAATTATGGGGGTGACAGAAGAAGAGAGAGAGCAAGATATTGAAAACCTATTTGAAGAAATAGTGACAGAAAAGTTCCCCCACCTGGTGAAAGAAATAGACTTACAAGTCCAGGAAGCACAGAGAACCTCAAACAAAAGGAATCCAAAGAGTACCACACCAAGACACATCATTATTAAAATGCCAAGGGTTAAAGACAAAGAGAGAATCTTAAAAGCAGCAAGAGAAAAACAGTTAGTTACCTACAAGGGAACAGCCATACCACTGTCAGCTGATTTCTCAACAGAAACTTTGCAGGCCAGAAGGGAATGGTAAGAAATATTCAAAATGATGAATAGCAAGAACCTACAACCAAGATTACTCTACCCAGCAAAGCTATCATTTAGAATTGAAGGTCAGATAAAGAGCTTCACAGACAAAAAACAACAACAACAAAAAAACACAAAAAAAGCTAAAGAAGTTCATCACCACCAAATATGACATGTTTAAGGGTCTTCTTTAAGAAGATGAAAAAGAAGAAGAAAAAAAATTAAAAAGATCAGTAAAATGTCAATATATGTATACCTATCAACAATTGAATCTAAAATCAAAATAAATGAACAAAAAAAGCTAATAAACAAAATAAACTGATCATATAAATAGAATTAGCAGAATGGGAACATGGAACAGACTGACAAATCTCAGAAGGAAGGGGGGCAAGGGTAGGTGGAAAGAGATTAACCAAATATTTTTTATGCATATGCATTATCTACGGACAGAGACAATACATTGTTGAAGGATGGAGGTGAGGTGGGAACCAGGTGGAGGGGGCCAATAGAAACACTTTTAAGAATAAAGATTTTTTTTAAAGTTTGTGCTAAGGTGAAGTATTGAACTATAGACATTTTCCTAACATGTAAATGATATAAAATATTAATAAATTTTGAAAAAAAGTGTATTTTCTCTCAAACTATATGAATAGTGAATAAACATTAAGTAAGTTTATAACTATCAACATATATTAAATATTTTAGTATAATTTTCAAAACATTCCAAATGCATAGATTCCAATATCTTAAAGAATATGTATAGCAATTGGTAAAATTCTTTTGTCAGATTGTTCAATACATCTTTAAAACTGAAATTCTACCATGAGAGTGCATCTGCAAATAAAATATTTTTCTACTCTGTATAACTGAAAATAATGTTTCTTATTTCAATTTTTAATATATATTAATATGTGAGACACTTCCTAATTCTAAATTGTAATAATTTCAGAAATCATATTCTTTCTAGATATTGAATGCCTTGCATGCTATATACCTACTTTCCCTGAAGTCAAGATGAATATATCAGGCCTCAGTATCATATACAAACATAGTTATTTTGAAAAATTTAATTTAAAAGTATAAGCATCAATAATATTACTGATATTGAATTACAACTATTTCAGAGGTCCATTTCATAACATCATATTAATATAGTTTAGCTATTGAAACTGTAAGTAATTATGAAAATGTTTAAATATATAGAAAAGAAATTCATAAGCCCACAACCCCAAATGCTATCATTTGATCTTCCATTCAAGTTTTTTTAAATTATATTTTTATTAACATATTTCAGAACACAATAGCTTTATAGGTTTATGATACTATTTTATCAGTATTAATGTTTTCTACTCAGTAACATGCTATTTTATAACCAGTTTATGTCATTACCCAGTATAGTATTTATTGAAAAATCATTAGATTTTTAAAATTTATGTATGGATGTAAAAAAGGATTACTGTTTATATTAATATTGCATAATATTTGCGTCATGACTTTGGGTTTGAAAGGATTACTAAATGTTTCCTCTTTCATTTGGAAATAACATATTTGGAAATAAATTCATTTGTTAAAATAAAAAGCTTCTGCACAGCAAAAGAAACCATCAATAAAATGAAAGGGATCCCGCTGTATAGAAGAACATATTCGTCAATGATACATCTGATAAAGCATTAATTTAAAAAATATATAAAGAACTCGCCCTAACCGGTTTGGCTCAGTGGATAGAGTGTCGGCCTGCAGACTGAAAGGTCCCAGGTTCGATTCTGGTCAAGGGCATGTACCTTGGTTACATGGGTACTGGATTTTGTCGAATGCTTTTTCTGCATCAATTGGTATGATCATATGATTTTTGTCTTGCAGTCTGTTAATGTGCTATAGCACATTTATGGAATTGTGGATATTGTACCTGTCTTGCATCCCTGAAATAAATCCCATTTGGTCATAGTGTATGATATTTTTAATATATTGTTGGATCCAATTTGTTAATATTTTCTTGAGGATTTTAGCATCTATGTTCATCAGGGATACTTGACCTGTAGTTCACTTTCTTTGTAGTGTCTTTATCTGGTTTTAGAATTAGGATAATGCTTGCCTCATAAAAAAAGCTTGGAAGTGTTCCTTCCTCTTTGAATTTTTGGAATAGTTTGAGGAGGACAGGTGTTAGTTCTTCTTTGAATGTTTGGTAAAACTCCCCTGTGAAGCTATTTGGGTTTGTTTCTATGTATTATGTTGATCTGCTATGCCTCCCAATCTCTAGTTCAAAACAATGTCACATTCTGTTTCTGAATGGACCTGAGTACCCTGTTTGTTACTATCAGAAATCCATTGCTTGTGGCTCCCTGTGCTGGGCCTGGCTGCCTTTGGAAAGCACCAATATGTGCACCAAGTTTTGCTTTTCCTAGCATGGGGCCATGAATTAGATTAGGCAAAAGCTCAAAGCCATCAACCTCTTCCTTCAGTCTTATTTTTATTCAGTCTTGCTTAGCCTTAAGCTATTGGCCATAGTATGAGAGGAGAGGTTTTCCAACAGGGTGGGACAATTGCTTCTGCCTTCTAGCTGATTGTTATTCTCAGTCTTTTATTGAGCCTCAGAAACTCCACAGGGTGGGACAAGGGAATTTCCAATAGGGTGAGCCAATTGCTTTCCCCTGCAGGCAAAAGCTGCCTGGATGGTAAATGTCTGAAGGAAAAAGATATCCTCTGCCATATGAGGGAATGCCTTAGTACAGGCAACCAGGGTGGCTGCCTTCTGATCTCTAATCTCAGAAGACATAATCCTGGCTTCTGCTCACACAGTTCCAGTCCACTCTTCCCTCCCTCTGCCTGAGCCCAAGGTGACTGGCTACACACAAATTTTTTTGTGTTGGCCCTTGTAAAGGGGGCCTGCATTTTTAACCATCTCTCCCAGGCAGACAGCAACCCTGCTGCTTTTCACAGCCAGATATTATGTGGG
Organism: Eptesicus fuscus; assembly: GCF_027574615.1. Classification (NCBI taxonomy): domain Eukaryota; kingdom Metazoa; phylum Chordata; class Mammalia; order Chiroptera; family Vespertilionidae; genus Eptesicus; species Eptesicus fuscus. The sequence goes on along the minus strand of NC_072475.1, from coordinate 83,960,182 downwards.
CACTTTTCTCAGTTCTGGTGTTCTAGGATGAAGAGCCCAGCTTGGTGTTTAGACCCTAAAGTTCTCAATGGAAAACCCCCACAGCTGAGATATCTCTCTAGAACTTCAGTTGTCATCTGTGGGAGCCAGGCCAGCCCTTTCACACATCCATACTTCCTACCATTCTCTAAGAAGTCTCCACTTTCCATCCTTGGTTATCAGAGTTCTTTCTAACTAGTTTTCAGGTGATTATACAGGATGGTTTTTCTGTATTTTAGTTGTAATTCCAGTTTGGTCCTGGTGATAACTGGGACAGTGAGCCAAGGTTTTTTCCTGGGCTCATGTCTCATGAGGCCAAAGAATTAGCTCCATGGATCAGAAGATTTAAGCAAACGTGTGGAAATTTTATTACAAGCTGATTCAGACTCCCCAACAGGGAGGGCACCCAAATAATGAGTTGCCAGTGAAGCCAGTCAATATAAAGATATATATGTGCTATAAGTCTGGTCTATATCTACCTGTGTCACCACCTGATTGATTCCCTCATTGTTCTTGCCTACCAAAGAACCTGAACTTTCTCTGTTCCTATGCGTCAATATATCTTGTTGCTGCAGGCCTTCTCTTGGTTTCTAATGCCTCCCGCTCTATGTCCAAAAACATCTATTATTTCAGCATGGTTGGTTTCTGTGATTTGGCTTGCTCAAACTGTCATGTCTGGCCCTGCCTATGCTCCACCTATCTTTGTTTCCCACTGGACCCCTGCCCTGTCTGTCTGCATTTCAAGCTAACTTCTCTCACTGGGAGCATGTCTGAGTAGCACCACCATTTTTAATCCCTGGTGTTTATTTTTATACCATGAACAACCAAAAGCTAAAGATGAGCAATAGGGAATTTAAAAATGAACATAAAAGGAATGGTTTCCTTCAAATAATCAGAAATTTTTGATCCATTCATAGACATGTAATTAAGATATGGCAGATCCCCAAAAAAAGTAGTCTTCAGACCCATATTAAAGATCTTATTTTTGGTTCGTGGGTGCAATATGGTCAATAAAATGCCTGTTTCACTTCTTAGCATATGAAGTTAAATTATCTTCCTCCATTGACTTTTAGAGAGAGTGAAAGGGAGGGAGAGACAGAAAGAGAGAAAAATAAATGTGAGAAAGACATGTAGATTGGTTGCCTCCACACTCGGGGACATGAATTGAGCCTGGCCCCAAGGTATGTGACCTTGGCTCTTGACTGGAATCAAACCCACCACCCTTCAGTTCAAGGGCCAATGTTCTAACCACTGAGCAAAAATAACTAGGGCCTTTTGCCCATTTTTTAATTGGATTGTTGGTCTTCTTTTTGTTAAGTTGTATGAGTTCTTTTTTTAAATATATTTTATTGATGTTTTTACAGAGAGGAAGGGAGAGGGATAGAGAGTTAGAAACATCTGATGAGAGAGAAACATCTGATCAGCTGCCTCCTGCACACCTCCCACTGGGGATGTGCCCGCAACCAAGGTACATGCTCTTAACTGGAATCAAACCTGGGGCCTTTCTGTCCCAGGATGCTCTGTCCACTAAGCCACACCAGTCAGGGCTACACTACTCATTTTTTTAATAAAAACTCTCAGCAAAGTGGGAATAGAGGGATCATATCTTAATATAATAAAAGTCATATATGACAAACCTACAGCCAACGTCATACTCAATGGGCAAAAACTAAAACCATTTCCCCTAAGAATAAGAACTAGACAGGGATATCTGCTTTCACCACTCTTCTTCAACATAGTACTGGAAGTATTAGCCATAGGGATCAGAAAAGAAGAAAACATAAAATGCATCAAATTTTTTAAGGTGGAAGTAAAACTCTCATTATTCACAGATGCCATGATATTCTACATAGAAAACCCTAAATACTCCACCAAAAAAACCAATAGATTTAATAACTGAATTCGGCAATGCAGCAGGAAACAAAATTAATGCCCAGAAACCCAATCATTTTTGTACATCAATAATGAACTCTCAGGAATAGAAACAAATCAAACAATTCCATTTACTATCGCAACAAAAAATTAACGTAATTAGAAATAAATGTAACCAAGGAAGTAAAAGATATGAACTTGGAAAACTACAGGAAGTTGAAAAAAGAGATAGAGGAATATATAAACAAGTAGAAGAAATATACCATGTTCATGAATTACTATCATTAAAGCAATCTATACTAACTAAAGCAATCTACAGATTTAATGCAATTCCTCTTAAAATACCAACGGTATATTTCACAGGTGTTGAACAAACACTCCAAAAATTTATATTGAACAACAACAACAAAAACAAACAAAAAAACAAACAAAACAAACAAACAAACAAAAAACACCCTGAATATCTGAAGCAATCTTGAGAAAGGAGAACAAAGTTGGAGGGATCACAATAAAAGATATCAAGTTAGACTTCAAAGGCACTTTACTCAAAAAAACCTGGTACTGGCACAAGAACAGACATATAGATCAATGGAATAGAACAGAGAGCCCAGAAATAGACCCACACCACTACAGTCAATTAATATTTGATAAAGGAGGAAAGAACATACAATGGAGTAAAAGTCTTTTCAACAAATGGTGTTGGGAAAACTGGACATACACATGCAAAAAAATTGAAACTAGACCACCAACTTACATGATACACAAGGATAAACTCAAAATGGATGAAAGACTTACTGTATTTTTTGGCATATAAGACAACTGGGCATATAAGATGACCCCCAACTTTTCCAGTTAAAATATAGAGTTTGGGATATACCTGCCCTATAAGATGACACCCAGCGTATAAGACGACCCCCAACTTTTGAGAAGATTTTCCTGGGTTAAAAAGTCTTCTTATATGCCGGAAAATATGGTAAATATAAGTCTTGAAACCATAAAAATTGTAGAAGAAACCATAGTTGGCAAAATATCAGCTATCTCTTGTAGCAATATGTGTACAGATACATCTCCTAGGGCAAAGGAACCTAAGGGCAAAATAAACAAATGGGACTATATTAAAATATAAAGCTTCTGCTCCACAAAAGAAACCATCAAGAAAATGAAAAGAAAGCCCACAGCTTTCTGATCACCCCTCATGGTACCCCTGCCAGCCTGTTCACCCCACGCAACCTGCTGTTCAGTCCTTTGGTCATCCCTCACTAAACCCCCTGCTGGCCTGGCCGTAGGCAGCCATCTTGTGAGGGTTAATTTGTATATTACCTCTTTATTATATAGGATTCTAAATTTAGATGCCTTTTTTTTTTTTCTCTTGCCTGATTTCTCTGGCTAGGACTTTAAGTAAAATGTTGATTAAGAGTGGTGAGAATGGGCATCCTCATCTTTGTTTCTGATCTTAGAGAAAAAGCTTTCAGTTTTTCACCTTTGAGTATGATATTAGCTGAGAGTTTGTCATATATGGCCTTTATTATGTTAAGGCATTTTTCCTCTATACACATTATATTGAGTGTTTTTTTTTTAATAAATGAATCTTGTGTCTTAACAAATTTTTCGGTATCTAGTGATAAAATCATATAATTATTACCCTTTATTTTTTAATGCATTGAATTACATTGATTGATTTGCATATATTGAACCATCCTTATGCCCCTGAAATGAACCCTACTTGAATACAATGTATTATTTTTTAAATATAATGTTGTATTTGATTTGCTAGTATTTTGTTTAGAAATTTTGCATCTGTATTCATCAGAGATATTGGTGTGCAGTTTTCTTTTTTTTGTTTCATCCTTGCAAGGTTATATTGGCTTCATAAAATGTGTTAGAAGTATTGCCTCATCTTTCAATTTTTTGGAAGAGTATAAGATGGATAGGTATCAAATCTTCTTTGAATATTTGGTAGAATTCACTAATGATGCCATCTGTTCCTGGACAAATGAGAATACAACATATCAAAATTTCTGAGATGCAGGGAGAGCAATAATAAAAGGAAAGTTTATATCAATACAGGCATACCTGAAAAAACTGGAAAAATTTCAAGTAAACAGCCTAACATTACATTTTAAAGAACTAAAAAAAGCACAAAAGCAGCCCAAAGTCAGCAGAAGAAAGGAAATAATAAAAATTAGAGCAGAATTTCACAAAATAGAAAACAAAATTACTATACAAAAAAAAAAAAATACAACAAAGAGCTGGTTCTTTGAAAAGATTAATAAAATTTGTAAAAACCTGTCTAGACTCACTAAGGAGAAAAGACTCAAACAAAATCAGAAATGAAAGAGGAGAAATTACCACAGAAATCACAGAAATACAAAGGATCATACAAGAATACTATGAAAGCAGTTATTTTAAAATCGAATTGTGTTGAGGAAATTAGTGTTACAGTTAGCAACAAAAACAAAGTTATCTTCTTCTCTACATCTACTGACTTCTACTTCAAGAATCTTACAAAAAATAGTTCATATTTTAATTATTTTCTTCTTTTATCAATCCTTATCTGAGGATATATATTTTTCCATTGATTTTTAGAGAGAGTTGAAGGTAAGGGATAAGACAGTAATAGGAAACATTTATGTGAGAGAGACATATCGATTGGTTGCCTCCCCCCTGTGCGCCCACTTGGGCCTGGGATTGGGTTTGCAACTGAGGTAGGTGCCCTTAACCGGAATTGATCCCATGACCCTTCAGTCCTTGGCCCAGTTAACTCTCTAACTAACTTCCATAAAGCCAAAATGGGTAGGATTATTTATCTTTATTTTTAACTTGTTTATCCTAGGATTTATTTGGTTTGATTTTTGTACAAAATAAAAAAGGTTTACTTTTTTCCCCATGATAAGTGTTAAAATTTTCAATTTGCATTCATTAGCTTTAATTTTTTCAGGAAATGCCTCTTCCATTATTTATCAATTATTATGTGTGTGTGCTTTCTTGAAGAATGTTTAATACAGGTACTCAAGTAATTATTCTTTTTCCTCCATCTACATAATTCTCACCTATTTTTATCTTCATGCTTTATCTGTTTATTCTGGGAGGGCTTTAACTTTCTGGCTTAATTCAACCTCCATTGTACACTTTATTCATACAATGTGTTTCATTTTCATATTGCATTTTACTATCTATTTATCTTCCTTTTGATCTTATTCTTTCTGTTCATTGCTTAGAAATTTGCACTTACTTTTATACCACTCAAAATATTATTTTCTAACATCAAAAATCTGAACTGCCCTCTCACAACTTTCTATTAATATGTTTCTTAATTTTATCATTTCCAAGTCCTCTAGGAATGCCCCTTCTTGCCAGAGCACCACTTAGAAACCCTCCATTCAGCTTCTCACCACAGATGCCTGGTCCCAGTCCCACTGTACTTCTCTGCCCACAGAACTTACCTTGACAGCTCTCCAGGGTTGGAGACTCATTTTATGAACCATTGTACACTTTTCTGTTCTATTTCCCCAAATTTAAGGATATATTCTCATAAGCATGCTAAAATTGTTGCATTTATATATTTTTATATCTTTGTATACTTAAGCATATGTTTATTTTCTTTATCTTAATTTGCAGTTTGGTTCAATAAATATATGATTTGAAAAGGGTTTTTCTTCAAATTTGAAAAGTAGGATGGAAAGAAAAAGGATCCTACTGAAACACATAAATATATATATTAATCCTCATTGGAGGATATTTTTTTCCATTGATTTTTAGAGCATGGAAAAGAGGAAGAGAGGGAGAGAGAAACATTGATGTTAAAGAGATACATCAATTGGTTGCCTCCCGCACAAGCCCCAACCAGGCCATGGATTAAACCTTCAACCAAGATACTTGCACTTGACTGAGAATCAAACCTGTGACCCTTTGGTCTGTGGGTCAATGCTCTAACCACTGAGAAAAACTGGACAGCACCTTGAAAGGAACTGTGGGCCGTGAGGCTGCGGTGGGCACAGGAATGGTCTCGGCCCATCCTCCGCGCCCCTGCCTGGCCCGGCCCACCGCAGCCCTGGTCCCCTGTCTGCCTGTAGCCCTGTTCCCGTCCACCACCACTCACACCTACTTACAGGGTGGAGTGATTGGGGCCAGTGCCAGCAGCGGGTGTGAGGAGGGCTGGGGCACTGTCAGCTGGTGTGAGCAGTGGCGGCTGCCCTGATTGCCCCTCAGGAGCAGGGGGAGGTGGGGAAGCCCTCAGGGGAGATCAGGGCTGGCAGCCATTGCTCGCACTCACTGACGGCACCGAGCTCTCAGGACTGGCCAGCAGCGGGTACGAGCAGGGCTGGCACCAGCAGCAGGTGCAAGCACCAGTTGGGACTGCGGGGTGCAGGAGCAAAGAGTTTTCAGTAACCACCAGAGGCCCGCCCTGATGACAGCGACCAGCACCTCGCTTTGGTCTGGCACCCCCGCTCACCTGCTCCACCATCCAGCCACAGCCAATGCCTGCCATGTTCCACGCGTGCCCCCTGGTGGTCAGTGCACATCATAGCAACTGGTTGTTCGATTGTTCAGTTGTTCCACAGTTTGGTCTATTTGCATATTAGACTTTTATTATATAGGATTTTAGAATATTGCATATACAAAGAACATAACACAAGTGTTCAAAGTGTAAATTTTTTAAATCACATAAAAGAGAATGAGAATCACAAGGCGATAAGAATAGTAAACTAAATTAACTATGAACACTAAAGCATTCTTATAACCAAATAGCAAAATTTATTTTTTACTGAGTGCTAAGGTTAAAGGTTAAAGGCAGAATTTGCATCCCAATCATAACAGGTAGTGTGCACACTCCATCTTTGTATCTAATTTTAAGAAAAATTGAAGTTCAGTTTCCAAATACACTCCACATTATTGCACAGCTGATTCTATAAGGAGTCCCATAAAATTAAGATCTAAGACTAGTTTGTGAGTCCTCTACTAACTTTTTGGCATTATGCATTTTCTCTCATTAATTCACTGATCCAATTTAACATTCCATATTCCTCTAGCCATGTACCCTGAACTCGATGTGGGTAGCCATAATTATCCTACCAAAAGTTATTTTAAGGCAATGCTTTCATTGGCTCTGCCACATTTATTGGTCTTTCCCAAGCCAGGTTCATTCCCTTTAATATATTTCAAATCACAGCTTATTCATCATCCCTCTCTTCATTCCAAATCATTTTCTTTCTCTCTCTTCAACTCCTTTATTTTATTCATAAACTAGTCAAATTCAGCTTTTCATCATGAGCCTGGGAAACTCAACTTAGAACGTTTTATATGACAGCATTAAAGTACCTCAGGCTTTAGTCTGTAATTATAATTACCTGCCTATTCAGAAATCATTAACTAACCTCAAATTCAAAGTCATATACATCATACCTGATTGTCACTCCATAAGATTAAACTTTTGACTATATAAGCTTAATTTTTGTTGACAGAATAAAATTGAAATTAACTTGTAGCTGTACCTGAAATATATTTAAATATAAATTTACTTTTTCAATGATAAATTTTCAGAACCTAGCTTGAGAATGTGAATGTAATCAATGTATTTGCACACACAATTTCCTGTGCAAAACAATCAACAAATTTAGCAACCATGCAATATCATCAAGTTTCAAACTTCCCTAATCCTATGTCTACAGGGTAAAAACTTCACAAAAAGTAAACTTTGAATGAAGAAAGCATAATAAAGAGAAACAAATCAACATATGATGTATGTGCTCAGGAGAAAACTATATTAACTATGATATGTATAATATCAACTCCCAAAATATACTAGGCCACCATCAAAAGTCTACAGCAATTTAAAGAAAAAAATGCTTTGCATTAATAATGACCTTTTACAAAAACATGAGTTTTGGTGTTTGGAAATATCAAAAAAAAAAAAATGAGCTTAGGTCTCAATAATGATTATCTACTTAATAAATTCTCTGGTAATTTGTCATTTAAATTTCAGCATACAAATCAAATTAATTCAAAACTATAAATGACAAGAGAAAATATAACTAAGTTTCTATATCACCTCCAAAAGTTTATTCTATACAAATTTAGAAATAAAAGATCAAACATATACACAGTTTTGTCTTTGGAACATCAGTAAATAAATTACTTGAAAAGAAAATGCAGTTTTAAATTAAAATTGCACACTGCATTTTTATTTTAATTTAATATAGAATTTAAGGCATATCTATTTAAAATCAGTTTTACATTAAAATTGCACACTGCATTTTTATTTTAATTTAATATAGAATTTTACATTTTTACATTAAAATTGCACACTGCATTTTTATTTTAATTTAATATAGAATTTAAGGCATATCTATTTAGAATCAAAATAACCATCCATTTGTTCAACTGAATAAAAATATACACCAAAGAAACTATAAATCTCATTATTTGAAGTCAAAATGACCCCCCCAAAATGCTTGAACAAGTAACTTCTATGACAAAGATAATTCATACTATTTTATTGAACTATTTGAGACTTACACTAAATACTTCAGTTTTGTATAGTTCTACCTAGTATAAAATAGCAAAATCTATTAAGTGTTAAATAGTTTTATATATTTTTTTATAAATTAAATTTAAGCTTCTCAGACAAGATATGACAGAAAAGCTCAGAAAATGATTTAAACACACACACACACACACACACACACACACACACACACACACACACACACACACAACCCCTAGCCAGTTTGGCTCAGTGGATAGAGCATCAACCCAAGGACTGAAGTGTCCCAGGTTCGATTTTGGTCAAGTGTACATACTTTGGTTGCAGGCTTGATCCCCGGCCCTGGTCAGGGCATGTGCAGGAGGCAACCAATCAATGTGTCTCTCTCACATTGATGTTTCTTTCTGTGTCTCCCCCTCCCTTCCACTCTCTCTAAAAATCAATGGAAAGACATTGATTGGGTGAAGATTAACAAAAAACAAACAGAAAATCCCTAAGTACCTCTTATAAAAAAGTCCCCTTCTTCCACAAGACCTTACATAAGCATTGATCAATGATTCTGGTCAACCTATAAACACAATAATCAATCATCTTGAACAACCTTAAAGGAAAGATGTGTTCAACAGGTGCATTCCTTTGGTTGGGAAGCTAATTTATTTTTTACTTTCAATGAAATCAACTATCCTACGCATTAAGACAAATATTTCCTGAGGAAACATCAGTCAGTGCTTTAATGAAATTATCATCCTCAAGCTTGTGTTATTTTTTTAAGTGTTTGGTAGGTATCAAAATTAAGATAGACCTAGTGTAATATCCTTGATTATGTCTTCTTTTAACATTTCATGAAGAATTTTTGAAGAAATAAAGATTAGAAACAATTTAATACAAAATACTGTAGGTGAATATCCCCCAAAATTGAAAAGAGCTCTTTCTACTACAGCACAAAATGCATTAAAGTTTAAAACTGAAATACTTTATTAAAATGGTAGCAGTCTTGAGAACTGAACATATAGAAAGTACATTGGGGATTGTATCTTCAAAAATGCATGTAAATTCACTTTAGAGAACTCAGTGAAAGGGGGCTTCAGGGGACATCTGTGAAACTCTCTTAGAAGAATTGAATGTGGGTTGAAAGAGGTGTAAGCCTCTAAACTGGAAGCTATCACATATGCCTTGCAACAAAATTATTACAATAAAAATTAGTGGTTTTAATATTAGTCTCAATTCAAAATTATAATGATTGATTTAATTACATAAGTTTTCAGTGAAATAGCTGTCTATAGAAAGCTGTAACAGAATTTAAAGGAGAGAAGCTGTAGGAATTTATAATCTAATATTAATTTCTCATTCTTTAAACAGCCAATTAGGATAAATGATGGGTGAATGATAACTGACAATTCTGTAGAAATGGGTATGTTGCTTGCTATGGCCTGAGGAATATTATCAAATAGGATGCAAGCAGAGCCTTCATAAGAGCTCATACATTGGGATTTACACTTTCTTTTATTTCCTTGAAACCATCATTTAAAGAAGTCTGGACTAGTTGGGTAATATGTGAGACCACGTGATCAGACAATGGCTGTCAAACCTCAGTAGCCCTATGTCAACCACCCACAATCAAGTCACTGTCTCACAGCAGCCATATTAGTCATATCAAGTTATCAGAGGGCCATCCAGACTGAGACTAACCCCAACTGCTGACTCACAGAATGATGAGCATCTAAATTGGAGATATTTATTATGCAACAATAGATTGCTCAAATATAAGTATAAAGGCAAAGCTAGTATATACAAGGTAATTAATTATTCTTAAAATTATATACATTTCTATTCACTAAGCATCAATAAAAAAATGAAAAGTACAATTCTATAAATAAGGTTATTTAAAAAAATATTTGAGATGTCTATTGCTAAGTCAGTTAGCATCAAAAGCACTTTTTAAAATCATTAACAAAGATAATGCAATGATGGCAAACAGAATGATGAATAATTTACAAAAGAAGAAATATAGCCAGGTAAGTGTGTTTATTTGTCCTCAAGATAAAAAGATATTTAGAGTAAGTAACATGTTAATATTTTGAAATTATTAAAAAGATAAATTATTATAAAATTAGGAGAGATGGCAATCTTATGCCGAACTTTTGGGAGCACATACTGCTAAACCTTTTTAAAAATTAATTTGCCAGTGAGCATACAAAACATTAAAAATTCAAGCTCTATGAGAAATTATTTCTTTTTGAGTTACTAATCTCAAAGTAATAAATTTAAAAATCATTTATATGTACATCTTCACATTGGTATAGAGAGTATAAAATCTGGAAACAAAACATTGTTCCAACAATAAAGGAGTGAGAGTAAATTATATCATATCCATTTGATAATAAATATAACTACTCATGGTAAATGGTGAAGATAAATATTACCTAAATTGGTTTCTCTACTTCTTTTCTTGACTTTCAAAAACATTTCTTCCCTGAATCCATTAAATACTTTAACCCTGTATATGAGCCACATATTCTGGTTTATTTGCATATCTAATTTTGTTATTATTTAAAATCTGCACTTAAAAAATAAATGCGTGACAAATCTGAAAATAAGATTATTTCCCTCCCCTAGGTTTTTTATATTTGTTATTGTTGTTTGTTTTTTATTTTAGTGACTTTTCTGAAATAATACTGTAAAGTTTGTATTTTTTGTCATATGTAGCCACTGAAGTCTCAGCTCGGTTAGTGGTCAGCTAATGATTGAACAAAAACTCTCTAAATGAGATAGTCTTTCTTTGCTTGTAATACATCCTACCAGCAGAAACCAGCATTCTTTTTCAGATACCAAATTATTTCCTCTGCATTCCGTCCCAAGATGGCAGATAGGGAGCACAACTCTCCTTGCCACCAGCATTACCACCGAAGCCCTGAAAATCACTAGGTTGCTAAAAAGGGTAGAATATTGAACCAATAGCCGTTGAGCGTGCACTTCAAGAATCAGGCCTCAGACCCAGAGAAGAAGTCTGCAGCTGGGGCTAAAATGGCACCAGGTCAGGGCTCTGGACACCGGCAACCCCTGTGCACGTGCCTCAGGGGCCCCAGCGGCCAGCCTCCCAGAAACCACCACCGGACATTGTCGATCTCCCGAGGATACCAGTGACCAGCTCAGGCTTCTTGCTTCTTTCTCAGAACCCACCCTACAGCATCTAGAATAGTCCCTTGCAAAGAAAATCATACCACTTACTTCTCAATTTAGAGTCTCTCTAGTTGCTTTCCACTAGCTAAAATCTTTACCAAAATTTAAGAGCCCCACTGAACAATTTTCAAGTGCCTCTTGTTCCTACTTTATCACCTGCTCATCACTCTTGACTCACTATGCTTCCCCTAAGTCTCTTTAATAATACTCTCTCCACCGCCCAATTTTATTTTGTATTGGTTTCAGGTGTACACCTTAGTGGTTAGACAATTATATACTTTACATGTGTTCCCCTTGATATTTCCAGTATCCCAACTGGCAACATACACAGTTTTCCCAATATTATTGATTACATTCCCTATGTTTTACTTACATCCCTTTGACTATTTTGCTAACTACCAATTTGCACTTCTTAACTCTTCTTAAAAGAACAAACATAATGTCTTTCTTACTGCATTTCCACTTGCCACTCAGTAATCCCAATGTCCTCATCCTATTGTGTTTCACAATGCTGATTCCTTTCATTCATTTATGATTCAGGTCAGGTGAAACCTACCCTGGAAATATTTCTGGTAATGTGTAGAGGGTCCTTCTCAGCAATTAGTTATGTACCCGCATGTAACCCTGTATGATTGACTTCAAGCACATACAGTTATTCTTTTTTGCAAAAAAAATTACTTTTAATCTTATTTTCAAATTAATTTAACAAATATACACTTCCAGTGCCAATGTACTAATAGCCCTATTATTCAGTTACATTTGATATATGATGAAAAATTTCAAATTCTTCATAAATTTTATTGAGTTAGGATGAAATTTAAAGGGATGTCAACCTCTCCTCATGCAATTAAATCTTTCTAATTAGTTGTGATACTTAAAATAATAGAAAATAAGTCAAATTATTATTTTCTTATAAAAGAATATTAATATTGAAGATACAGTTTATTCTCATCTCACCCCCACAAGATTTCCATTTCAAATGACCTTTACATTTTTGTCCTCTTTCATACTCCACTCCATTTTATTTCTTTTAACCATTATATAGTTATTTCCAGTTTAAATAACACACAGTTATTTATAATTATCCTAGTCATTGATTTTTTTTTCACTTACCTAGCTTCCCATTATAAAGTATGTACAGTTACTAAAGCAGAAAAACTTCTTTTACTTTATTACTAAATAATTTGAGTCTAGTCCATAGTAGGTACTCAATGATGGTTGAATAATGAATTTTACAAAGTTTACTACATATTGGAAATATTACTTATAAATCTAAGTGATTTTACTTGAATAAGTTATGCTTAAGAAAACAAACACTATAGACTTCCATTGAAAAAAGTGTGATAAACTACAACCTCCTACTCAAAATTGTTTTAACAAAATTTAAATATAATATTCTATATAATAAAAACCCAGTGACTGAACAGCGGAATGACCAGAACGACCAGTCGGCCAGTTGCCATGATGTACACTGACCACCAGGGGGAAGACACTCAATGAAGGAGCTGCCCCCTGGAGGTCAGTGTGCTCCCACAACAGGAGCAGTCACTCAGAGGGTGGATCCATAGCTGCTCCCATAGCTGCTCAGCTGACCAGGATGAGTGGTGCTCCCACAGTGGGTCATCCACCAGGCCACGCCCCCCACCAGTGCACAAATCCCATGCACTGGGTCTCTAGTTGTTTTATAAATAAGAAATATTATGTTATAATGTGAAGAAATGTTAGAAATTCTAGAAATATAAGCAGATGGGGTGTGATCTATTGAGACACAGAACTGAAGTAATCAAAAGCTAATAGATGTTCTCAAGAAGTCTATTATAAAGATAACTAGAGGCCTGGAGCACGAAATTCATGCACAGGGGCAGGGTGTCCCTCAGCCAAGCCTGCACACTCTCCAATCTGGATCCTGATAGGATCAGGCCTAAACGGGCAGTCAGACATCCCTCTCACAATCCAGGACTGCTGGCTCCTAACTGCTCGCCTGCCTGCCTTCCTGATTGCCCTTATCCGCTTCTGCATGACAGCCTGATCACCCCTAACCACTCCCCTGCCAGCCTGATTGATGCCTAACTGCTCCCCTGCCAGCCCGATTGCCCCTAACTTTCCTCCCTTGCTGGCCTGGTCACCCCTAACTGTCCTCCCCTGCCAGCCAGGTCACCCTTAACTGACCTCCCCTGCCGGCCTGGTCCTCTCCCAACTGCCCTCCCCTGCAGGCCTGATCCCCCCCAACTGCCCTCCCATGCTGACTCAGTCACCCCTAACTGCCCTTCCCTTCCAGCCTCATCACCCCTAACTGCTCTCCTCTGCTGATATGGTCCCCCCCAACTGCCCTCCCTGCAGGCTTGGGTCCCCCCAAACTGATCTCCCCTGCAGGCCTGGTCCCCCCCAACTACCCTCACCTCCAGGCCTGATCCCCCCAACTGCCCTCCCCTGCAGGCCTGGTCCCCCCCAGCTGCCCTTTCCTGAAGGCCCGGTCGCCCCCAACTTCCCTCATCTGCCGGCCTGGTCACCCATAACTGCCCTACCCTGCAGGCTTGATTGCCCCCAACTGCCCTCCCTTGCAGGCCTGTTCCCTCCCAACTGCCCTTCCCGGCTGGCCTGATCGCCCACAACTGCCCTCCCTTGCAGACCTGGTCCCTTCCAACTGCCCTCCCCTGCTGGCCATCTTGTGGTGGCCATCTTGTGTCCACATGGGGGCAGCTATCTTTGACCACATGGGGGCAGCCATCTTACATGTTGGAGTGATGGTCAATTTGCATATTACTCTTTTATTAGATAGGATAGAGGCCTGGTGCACGGTGGGGGCCATCTGGTTTGCCCTGAAGGGTGTCTTGGAGCAAGGTGGGGGTTCCCTTGGGGCATGGGGTGGCCTGGGTGAGGGGCCTGTGTGGTTTGCAGGCTGGCCATGCCCCCTGGCGACCCAAGCGGAGACCAGGGCCAGCTGGAAGTATCTTGGATTTATTTATCTTCTATAATTGAAACTATGTAGCCTTGAGCAGAGGCCAGATCCATCCAGGTGGGGCGGGAAGCTTGGCTTTCTCCATCGCCGGGGGCAATCCAAGCCTCCTGCTTGCTCCAGCTCTGTGGCCTCTGCCATATTTGTTGGGACTTATTTATATTCTATAATTGAAACTTTGTAGCCTTGAGCAGAGGCCAGGGCTGGCCAGGGTGGGGAAGCTTGGCTTCAGCTTGCTCCAGCTCTATGGCCGCCGTTATCTTGGTTGGGTTAATTTGCATACTCACTCCTGATTGGCTGGTGAGTGTGGCTTGTGGATGTAGCAGAGGTACAGTCAATTTGCATGTGTCTCTTTTATTAGTGTAGATAGGGGGTTCTACCCAAAGCATCTCTAGTTGTTATCTTGAGAAATCAGCAGCAGTATCTACCATAAGTAAAATAAAAATTATGCACAAATGGAAAGAAATAGAACAAAATATAATGATAGTAGTGAGATGTGATTATAAGAACATTTTATATTTCACTCTGTATTTTGTTTTTTAAACTGATCATCTTTTAAAATAATTTATTGTTTATAAATATACTTATTAAGTGATGTTATGTTTTAACTATTAAACGACATAAAGCCTAGAAAGGACCCCTGAACATGGCCAATTCAACCACATTAATAGTAAGCTATATCTATCAACCCACTCCATCATCATATGGTATACATGCTCCCACAAAATGCCTTGAGAATACACAAATTAAAGCCATTTGTCCTATAATGTGCAACTCTTTAGATGAAGTAGTATTATCCTCATAAACTAGATGTCACTTTCTATATCCTGATCAAAGAAGCTAAAGAAAAATTTAGGATACAATAAGCCTTTTGCTGCAGTATAACAATAATAGAAAACTGGTAAATAAATTTATATTTAACATTATATAGAATATGGATAGTTAATATAAAATAAAAAGAGTTCTTTAACTGGTAAATAAAATCATAGTTAAATTACATAGAATATTATAAACAAGAATTGTTAACACAACATAGAATGCAAATAATATCATAGAAAAAAAGATTGTTCTTTATTACAAGAATCTATGAGAGATCAATCAAAAGTCAATTTTGATTTCTTTTAAAAAGTACAACAAATGATTCACTTATCCTTGAACTTTCAGACACATTTGGCCAACAATAATAAAGTTCTGGTAATATCATTAGTAAACATAAAACAGAAATTGAAATATTTTTAAAGATTATTAAAAGATGAAACTTCTAATACATGATTCCCTATCTCTTTCATTTATTTATTTATTTATTTCTGATGAATGCATAGTAAACAAATGTAGAGTAAATATATGTTTTCATCTTATTAGCATAGAATTTAAATAATTATGCAAAGATTTATCATACAGATTTAAGTATTAAAGAAAAACACTGTTGAATAAACCAAAAAGTACTAAACAATAGTTAATTCTCCCTTCATTTGAAGTTTGTCCTCCCAATAGCCTAAAATTGATTACCTTTTATTCAATTGTATTTCAAGTTTCAATATCACTTTGGTATTGATAAAGGGGAAATTAAATTCTCCTGCCATTTACTTATCTGTTGAGCTTCAAAAATGTACATAAAATGAAATTGGATTTATTGAGTTCCTTTGTTAATAATATATCAATAATAACTCTAATTTACTTGTTATCCAGTAGAGAAAGATCTTGATTCATCTAACTTACATAAAAATTCAATTAGTTAAATATAGCTCTTTGTTCTAAGGGAAGTTTATATATAATTCTACAGAAACTAGAAGACTTAAATGCTCTTTAGGAAAATATATAATTTTCTATGAATGCCATTCTTTTAAAACACTTATGCCAAACTTTTAAAACATTACCAAAGAAGAAAATCCTCCCATTTGCAACAACATGGATGAATCTGGAAGGCCTTATGTTAAGCAGAATAAGCCAGAGAAAGAGAAATACTGTAAGATCTCACTTATATGTAAAATCTTTAAAAAAAAATAAAAAGTTAAACGCAGAAACAGAAAGTAAAAAAGTGGTTTCCAGGGTCTGGCTGGGTGGTGGGAAAAATAGTGAGAGGTTATTAAAAGAAATAAAATTTCAGTTATAAGATGAATAAGGTCTGACGATTTAATATGTAACTTGATAACCCTGCATTGTATAATTAAAATTTGCTAAGAGATTAGAAAATAATGTTTTCACCAAAAAAAGATAAATATGTGAGGTGATAGATGTGTTAATTAACTCAATGCAGGGAGGGGAATCCTTTCAGAATGTATATGGTTATTAAATCATCACATTGAATATCTTAACTATTCCAATGTTATTTGTAAATTAAGCCTCAGTAAAAATATACATCAATACATAAATATATAAATAACATGCTGTGTCAAGTAAGAGCAGAACAGACTTTTTGGACACCTATCTAATGTGGAAGCATTGTCAGCCATGACTGTTATGTCAAGTAGCAATATGCCCAAGACTGAGGTAATCTATAATAATAAAAGGGTAATATGCTAATTAGACCAGATATCTTCCAGACATCCTTCCTGACGAAGCCAGCCTGGGTCCCAGCTGCCTGTGGGCAGCCAGAGGAGGGAAGCCCGGGTACCGGGTGCCGGAGGGAAGCCGGTGCCGGAGGGAAGCCGGTGCCGGCAGCCGGGGGAAGGAAGGCATACTCTTGCATGAATTTTTGTGCATTGGGACTCTAGAGGGGTGTAATGGAATGCCATTTGGAGGGGCCCAGAATATCCCAAACAACAAGTCAGACACTGGGATAAGAACTCCATCTGGACACCAACATGAGTGGGACTATATTTGCACCATTCAACACTGGAGCTTGGCTGTACCACGGCTCATGCTTGGAGCTCAACAGAACTGTTCCACCTGATGTTGGGGCCACGGTGGCCGCCTGGCTTGAGACTGAAGACCCCCTTCCCCCTGGAGGTCCCCAGTGACAAAGACTTCTTGCAGAATACTTGCTCTGTTTGCTTCATCACTTAGGCTCCTCTCTCCATGTGTAACCTTCCTATCATATTATTGGCTTACTGGAGCGGTCTGCCCTAAAAAGCCTGGAAAGACACGAACATGTGTGAGTGGCTCCTTTCTGGGAAGGTCCCTTGCTCAAGCACATGTATAAATACATATAACATAAATATATTTTACACGTATTTGGAGATCATATAACAGAGCAATTAAGACCAGAGTATTTGAAATACTCTAAAATAAGACCAGCGTTAAGAAGCAGAGTATATAATACTAGAGGCCCGGTGCACGAAATTCGTGCACGGAGGGGGGTTGTCCCTCAGCCCATCCTGTACCCTCTCCAATCTGGGACCCCTCAAGGGATGTCCGACTGCCCGTTTAGGCCCAATCCCTGGGATCGGGCCTAAACGGGCAGTCGGACATCCCTCTCACAATCCAGGACTGCTGGCTCCCAACTGCTTGCCTGCCTGCCTTCCTGATTGCCCCTAACCGCTTCTGCCTGCCAACCTGATCACCACCTAACCACTCTGCTGACAGCCTGTTTGCCCCCAACTTCCCTCCTCTGCTGGCCTGGTTACCCTTAACTGCCCTCTCCTGCAGAGTTGATCACCTCCAACTGCCCTCCCTTGCAGGCCTGGTCCTTCTCAACTGCCCTCCCTTGCAGGCTGGGTGCCTCCCAACTGCCCTCTCCTGCTGGCCATCTTATGGTGGCCATCTTGTGTCCACATGGGGGCAGGATCTTTGACCACATGGGGGCAGCTATATTGTGTGTTGCAGTGATGATCAATCTGCATAGTACTCTTTTATTAGATAGGATAGAGGCCTGGTACAGGGGAGGGGGCCAGCTTATTTGCCCTGAAGGGTGTCCCTGATCAGGGTGGGGTTCCCTTGGGGCGTGGGGCAGCCTGAGCTAGGGGCCTGTGGTGGTTTGCAAGAGGGCCACGCCCCCTGGCAATGCAAGCGGAGGCCCTGGTATCTGGAATTTATTTTCCTTCTACAATTGAAACTTTGTAGCCTGGAGCGGAGCCAAGCCTGGGGCTCCCTCCGAGGACCGCAGCCATTTGTGTTGGGGTTATAATTGAAACTTTGTTGCCTTAAGTGGGTGGGCCCAGCCAGGGTGTGTGGAAAGCTTTGCTTCCCCTGTTGCTGGCGGCAACCCTGGCCTGCTCTCTCAAGCTCCATTCTGCTGCCATTTGTTTGAATTTGTTTACCTTCTATAATTGAAACTTTGTAGCTTGAGTGGAGGCTTAGGCCTGCAACGGCTGGCAGAAAGCTTGGCTTCCTCTGTTACTTAGGAAACCTTGCTCTCTGTGGCTGTAGCCATCTTGGTTTGGGTTAATTTGCATACTCACTCTGATTGGATGGTGGGCGTGGCTTTTGGGCGTGGCTTGTGGGCGTGTCAGAGGTATGGTCAATTTGCATATTTGTCTATTAGAGAGGATATTACTATTGGTTGTCCTTAAAAAAGCTATAGGTATTCAAACTTAGTTACTAGCACCATGACTGTTTGAATCCTGAATCTGCCACTTCCAAGTTTTGTAATCTTGGCATATGGGATAACCTCTTTATTCTTCCAATTTTTTTTAGATATAAAACAAGGATAGTGCCTATGTATAGGGTTATTTTGAGCAATTATGAATTAGAAGTAAAGTGACTAGAACAAATAAAGACAAGTGGTGGTGCTCAATAAATAATAGCTATATTATATTAATATTCTAAATTATGGAATATATTTTTAAATGCAAGTAAAATAGGTTTTATTTTATGAATACATAGAGTGTGAGAGCCTAGTGAAGGATTTGCTGCCAGATATAACTACACTACGACATGTCTTGAAATTTTACGGAGAAAAAAAATGTGTCCCTCTGGATTTGAAGTCTCTTAGGTTTTATATATTATCTAATAACATGCCCTGGATAAAGCAGCCTAAGAAATCATCAGTTAACGCTTTACGGGAAAGAACTGAACAATTACTAGAAATCCATCACTTGCACTAGAGGAGGATAATCTTATTGGGAGACTTGAGGCAGATGACCCTGAGAATTGACCCTGGGAACCAAAAACAAAGCTAATTTGCTTTTCAATTTTGATTTGATCTTTGCAGAGTGGGTCAAGATTCTATAATATTATATAGTTTTTCAAGTGAATCTTCAATTTTTCAAAGGATCAACATCCCAAATTCATATTGGATTCTTTCCCAGTCATCATTAGTGACAAATCCATAGGCATTATTACAATTATGAGTGCTAAATGACTATTAGCCAAACAATCTAATCTAATAATAGACAAATATGCAAATTGACCGCACCTTAGCTACACCTAAGCCACGCCCACCAGCCAAGCCACGCCCACTAACCAATCAGGATGAGTATGCAAATTGCCCCAACAAAGATGGCGGCTAATCTGCATATCAAGACAGCGTCCAAAGAAGCCAACAGCTGCAGAAGGGAGTAAAGCTTCAAAGAAGCAAGCAAGCGGGGGTGGGAGGGGGCGGGGCGGAGGCGGGGCTGGGGGAGAAGGGAAACGCGGGTGGGCTGGAGGAGAAGGCGGGGCGGGTGACAAGGGCGGGGCGGAGGCGGGGCCAGGGGTGAAGGAAAATAAGGGAGGGCTGGAAGAGAAGGCGGGGCGGGTGGGGTGGAGGCGGGGCCGGGGGTGAAGAGAAACGCGGGCAGGCTGGAGGAGAAGGCGAGGCGGGTGATAAAGGTCGAGTGGAGGCGGGGCCAGGGGCGAAGGGAAACGCGGGCGGGCTGGAGGAGAAGGTGAGGAGGGGGACAAGGGCGGGGCGGGGGACAAGGGCGGAGCGGAGGCGGGGCGGGGGAGAAGGGAAACGCGGGCGGACTGGAGGAGAAGGTGAGGCGGGCCAACAAGGGAGGAACGGAGGCAGGGTAGAGTGCAGCAGGAAATCCTATTGCAGGATTTTTTCCTGCAACGGGAAAGCTAGTACTTTAATAAATTTTTGGTCACAGAATTCCTGACATGGATTTCTTAGACACTATATGAGTTTACATTTGAGCAAAGAAATGCTGAACAGAAGTGTTGGTACTGATGTAGTATACAAATCTCATAAATTCACTTTGCTTTTCTCAGCATAATCATACTTTAGGCATGGTAAAGACCCTTCTATTGCTGACGTACAATAGAAGACATTTAACTTAGTCAAACACTCAGGTATTTCACTCCTTAACTCATTTCTATCATGCCAGTTATCTCCCAAGAAGCCAGTTCTCTGGACATACACTTAAAAAAAACACGAGTTGGTTTGAAAACTTTATACATTTTATCTCTTTTTCATGCTAAGTTCACAATATTCTTAACTGAACTTAATTTTTGCAATGAGCACATACTTTGAGATTATGAATATCTGTCTGGAATCAAAAGTATAAGTAACAACTAGTAGTTGTTGAGATGTGGAAGCAGAAAATGACCATAGGGCAGCTAGAGTAATAACATGAGCTGTAGGTAAAGAGCTGTACCTGTACGTGTTCATATTGAATTATGTGTATCATGACTTATCATGACTTACAATAGGACAGTAAATCCAGCAATGGTAATATATTACCTGATACTGGAAAGAGGCTTTAGTTCTCAAGAAAATTAAGCAAACACAAGAAATGGAAAGAACCAGAAAAGCAAAGGAGATATTTATCTCTCTTTTTTATTTTGAAAAAAAAAAGAGGGGGCCAATATTTGTTTATTTATTATTTTTATTTAAATTATTTATTGTTGAAAGTATTACATATGTCTCCTTTTCCCCCATTGACCTCTCCCCGACCACCCTCACCCCCCTACTGTCTGTGTCTATTGGTTATGCTTATAAAGGAGATATTTCACTTATATCTTATACAAGTTTGTTAAGAAATTAATAAAAGAAAAATAATTACAATAATTTTATCAAAATTAGCTAATATGAAGAACATATCTGTTTGGTTATTTTTAACCCAGAGGAATCATATTACAGTCACCTTTGCAAATCCTTCCTTTCCTTTCATTTGAAAGAAATTTAGACAACTCCTTCTTTCTTCCCTTCTTACCCTTTCAGTCATACTGTTTGTATACTCTTATTAGTATACCTCTTAGGAGTATTAGTATACCTCTCATATGAGTTTATGTAGAAAATATATTAATTATTCACTAAGATGTAAAGTCTGAACACAAACTCACTTTTATAGTAAAAAATGTTACTTAAATAAAAATTCTTAAGATATTATTAAATTTCAAGTTGATGATTACCTCTAAAAATTTTTGAATCAAAAATATAATTTTCATATAGTACCAGTATGCTAATGCAAGGGTAATATCCTTTTCTTAATATAAAAAGCAAGTAAAACATTTTCAAAGAAGAATTTATAAGGTAAAAATATTTCATTGACATTTTAAAATACAATCTGTTGACAAATAATACATAGTACCAATACATATAAATAACCATGCTTTGGTATTTAAATTTCTGATATTCTTCACAGTGATTGGTTACTTGTTTTCCCTTTTACACAGCTCATCCTATAGACATTGTAAGCAGATTCACCTACTGTACAGCAACCAAATTGTGCTTTTCTAATGCTTCATCTCATGGGCCACTAAAAATCTCAGTCATCTTCCCCACCATGTTTATTTTTCCCTAAAAGGATATAAAAAAAAGTCATGTCTGTTTAAGAAAAAGTTTGCTACTATTATAGACTGAATTATGACCCCTTCAAATTTATATATTAAAGCTCTCACCTTCAACAAGTTTATATTTTAAGATAAGGACTTTAGCCTGGCCAGTGTGGCTCAGTTGGATGAAGGATTGTCCTGTGCACTGAGGTGTCACAGGTTCAATTCCCAGTCAGGGCACATACCTAAGTGGCAGGTTCAATCCCCAGTCAGGGCTGGTACCGGAGGCAAAGTATCAAAGTTTCTTTTTCATATCCATGTCTCTCTTTCTCTCTCTCTCTCCCTCTCTCCCTCTTTCCCTCTCCAATAAATAAATAAGCATAGATAAATAAGTAAGAAATAAAGACTTTCAGGAGGTAATTAAAGTTAAATGAGGTCATCAGAGTAGGGCCCTAATCCCATAGGATGGTGTCCTTATAGGAAGAGGAAGAAACAGCAGAGCTCTCTCTCTCTCTCTTTCCACTTGGAAACAGAGGGCCAGTCACACAAGGACTCAGTGAGAAGGCAGTCGTCTACAAGACAGAAAGAAAGGCCACATGAGAAACCAACCCAGCTTGCACCTTGATCTTGACCCCAAGCCTCCAGAGCTTGATACAATAAATTTCTGCTGACATGCTTCAAAGAGTGTTCACACACACTAGATACCAGTAGGAGAACGATGGGTGTCAAAGGAACCAGTGATTATTGATTTCACCCCACATACTCCTTCCATATTTAAAACCTACTTGTATTGCTTTTTTTTAAAGCAATGCTAGATTCTGGGCCCCAGCACTTTTATTTTCAATTGTATAATAATTGGGACTAAATTACTTAAACTGGTTCTGAGATGTGAATTTCAAAGGGATCCCCCCATTCCATCATCTTTTGACACAGTCACCTCAAAGGAACTGCTGTCTTTTGAACTAGATGCTGATTCTTCTTCAGCACATTCTTGTCTTCTGATTTTCATGCAGTTTGTGATATCACTATTGGCATTCAATGGTAAATATTGAAAATATAGGTAAATTATGGTAAACATATGTACAAGTTACATGTTCGTCAACAACTTCGTTGGACAGTGAGAATTTAGTTTTTAGTTTTTGAATAAATATACATTTCTCTGTATCAGCTCACTGATAACAAATGGCTAATTGCAAAATAAAAGAATGAGTAATAAATAAACACACACGCGTGCACACACACACAAACACACACAATCTGCACAACTGATTGCTGTATCAAGTGGCCGGAAAAGAACAGAGTGAAATGCTTTTATCAAACTCACCATTCACCAGGAGTTTGCTGTCTCTAGCCTCTGGGAATGCACTTTGTTTTGGCACTAAGATCTGAGCATGCTGTGCTAAAGGAGATGGCAGTTAGGGTGTATCTGAAAAGGGTCAGAGAAATGGATTTTCCTGTTGGTCTTCATGTTTTAATCACCTATTAAAGTGAGAACCTCATGCTTTCTGCATATGCATTTCATACACTATTAGGAAGATCATGATAGAATCTAGAAACTATGTAACCCATTCGAGTTACTTTAAGGCAACCTTCAATAGTAATAATAGCAGTAATAATAATATTAGTAATTGAGTAGTAATTATAGTAATCAGTAATTGAAAATTAGGGTTATGGCCTTGATTAAATTTAATTTTAAATACTCTAGAAATCATATCCCTCTCTCTATATTTAACCCCTCAGAATCTTAGCCTTTCTCCCAGATAACAAGCAATCCCCAAAGCAGCACAGGACAGTAGCCCAGACCTGACTGACAGTTACATGGTCTGGGCCTCTGATAGACTAAAGATAACATATTTTGGCTTAAGATATGTTACGTTGCTGAGCCCTAAGGGGAATGACTCCCCTGGCTACTTTCCCATGAGACTGGACAGAGGAACTGGGGAACAGACATGAGAACTGTCCTGGAGAACTGAAGAAATGGTTCATTATCCTTACCTCACCTCCACTCATTCAGTTCCCAGCACAATTTTGAGCCCCCCAACCCTGGTGTCTTGCCATTTTGCCTTGTATAATCTGGAACCTACACATCATTCATGAGTTGGGGAATTGTGGGCATAAACTCCTTTCCTTTACATTGGCAATTTAATATTAAACTATTTTTTGTCTATACTACAAACTCCTGTCCATGTATTTCTTTGGGCCAGTGTACACAGGCAAGCAAATGAAAGGAAAAACACTGGGGTCCACAATAAAAGAAAAGTCTGTGAAATGTTGGGACCTGGGACAACAGGACTAGATAGGCACTTCCCTGGACAACTAGAGAAATAGGAGCATCCTATCTAATAAAAGAGTAATATGCAAATTGACCATCACTCCAACACACAAGATGGCTGCCCTATGTGGTCAAAGATTGCTGCCCCCATGTGGACACAAGATGGCCTCCACAAGATGGCTAGCAGGGGAGGGCAGTTGGGAGGGATCAGGCCAGAAGGGGAGGGCAGTTGGGAGGGACCAGGCCTGCAAGGGAGGGCAGTTGGGGGTGATCAAACCTGCAGGGGAGGGCAGTTAGGGTTGACCAGGCTGGCAGAGGAGGGAAGTTGGGGATGACCGGGCCTGCAGGGAAGGGCAGTTGGGAGGGACCCAGGCCTACAGGGGAGAGCAGTTGGGGGGGGACCAGGTCTGTAGGGGAGGGCAGTTAGGGGTGACCAGGCCAGCAAAGGAGGGAAGTTGGGGACGAACAGGCCTGCAGGGGAGGGCAGTTAAGGGCAAACAGGCTGACAGGGGAGAGCAGTTGGGGGGGGGGGGCGACCAGGCCTGCAGGGGAGGGCAGTTAGGGGTGATCAGGCCTGCAGGGGAGAGCAGTTAGGGGTGACCAGGCCTGCAGGGGAGGGTAGTTAGGGGCAATCAGGCTGGCAGGGGAGCAGTTAGGCATCAATCAGGCTGGCAGGGGAGTGGTTAGGGGGTGATCAGGCTGGCAGGCAGAAGCAGTTTAGGGGCAATCAGGAAGGCAGGCAGGCAAGCAGTTGGGAGCCAGCAGTCCTGGATTGTGAGAGGGATATCCAGTAGGATCAGGCCTAAATGTGCAGTTGGACATCCCTCAAGGGGTCCCAAATTGGAAAGGGTGCAGGCTGGGCTGAGGGACACACACCTCCCCCGGCCCCATGCATGAATTTCATGCACCGGGCCTCTAGTCTTATTAATAAATTACATTGTGCTTTTGCCTGAGTGCAAACAGATCCTTTACACTGATATCCAACAATTTTCACAGGATATTTCTTTGTGCATATCATTCTAAATTGATTTCTTCTGAAAAACACTTTGCCTTTTCAAATGTTTCTAAAATGTATTTAAATAAAAAAATTCTTGTATCAACTACTTAAATATTTGATCTCTTTTATTAAAAAAAATTCTTCCTTGGGAAACACAATTGTAGGGATGTTGGATCAACAATTATGTACATACAAATCTATAATAATAAAACCATAATATGCAAATTGATCAAATGGCCAAAGAGCAGAACGACCTTCCAGAGGACATTCTGAACAAAGCCCTGGCTGCAAGGACCGAGGCAGCTTCAGGGCCAAGCCGGGGCTGTGAAGGCCTACTCTTGCATGAATTTCATGCATAGGGCCTCTAGTTTTATATATTTTTGTTTTTTGTTACTCTTCTATTTTGCTGTTATTTTTAGATCTTTCTTAGTTTCCATTAGTACCTATTTTTCTTATATCCCTGCAACGTATTTCTTCATTTTGTAATACTTTATTTATTCCTTACACACCTTTTCTGCACTCTGCTAAGATGTGAAATCATATCTTTCTCTTAAATCTTACATCCCTTCATTACAATTTTAAATGCTAAAAAGTAAATAGTAATTATTTTCATTGACTCAGTAGCAATATTTAGAGAAGGGTGAGGCTAGTTTCTTAGCACATGCCTTTCTGTTAGTTATCCATTTTTTTCTCTATTTGGTACATATATTGTTCTTGTTTCTATTTCATTGCTCATCTTTGATTTAGAGTAAGTGTTTTGTAAGTGAACACACAGAACACTGTTCAAGGCTATATATTCTCCAAAACTCACTTTTTGTCATGTGAATTTAACTGTTATATCTCCATACCAAATGGAGAAAAAAAGCTATGAGTTTTCCACAATGGAACATTTTTTTCTGTGCCACATAGTTGCTGAGAAAGGTGAATGTATGCAAATGTGGCTTGATAAATGTGTGATTCTATCTGGATCTAGGGAATCACCTGCTGTTAGTCTTGACATTCCCTCTTGCTGTTACAAATAAGGGATCTGAGTTTTGCATCTGTGTATATACCACTTAGTTTTGACAGTACTTTTCTGTCTTTATGATCTGAAGTTGTGCAATTATCTTTTAGCATCATACTTTTGACATCTCTGGTTTTCACTGCTTTTTGAAACTTCGGAAAATTGTATTTTGTATCCATGTATTTCCTGCTAGTTTTCTAAATATAGTTTGTGCTTTTTCTTCTCATTCTTCCAATGGTTTTGGTTTAGATTATTGGAGGAGGAAATCAAGAGGATGTGACTACTGGCCATTCCCACAGTGGGAGCCATTTTCAAGAATGTAGCCTTGACAAAGCAATGTGTTACTGAAACCATCTGGACAATATACACTTTTGAATTGATTTAAAGCTTCTACTATGATTTTTAAGGCTTTGAAGATTTGCAGGGCATGTGCAGAGATGTACTTATCTTATGGCCACCAAAGACAAGCCTCATGGGTGAGGTTCCTTGCTTATTTAACTACCTATCTGGAGTGGTCAGCCTTTTTAGGTCTCTTCCTGCCTTCCTGTGTGGGGTTGGTTTCAGGTTACCTCTGGGAATTCCAAAGGAGGTTTTAAACCAACATATATTCATAAACTAAGATGAAAAATATTGACATTATTCCAAAATCATGTCTTCATTCTTTTTGTTTTTTAACAAAATATTTTTGAAAATATTAAAAATTCCTGCATTCTCAGGGTCTGTTGCTGATTAGTGCTTCTTACATTTGAAAAATTGGCACCCAAGGTTCTGAGGAAAGTCTGAAGTAAGAAATATTTGACACTTGCTCTCTCTTTCATGTCTAGCATTTTCTGACTTTTTAATGTTATGGGTCTTATGACAAAGTGACAGAATGTGAATAATGAAATCTGGATTTAGAACCAACAATGTCATTGAAGAGTGACTAGGAGAAATTTCAGCTATTGTTAAGTATTGCTAATGATTTAAATATACAGCATCAGCACCATTTTACAGTAAAGTGCACCTTTTATTGAATACTATACAGAGATACTTGGATTTTAGATGTGTATAAATAATCTGGAATTTTACTTTAACTCTCAAATAATGATTGTTCATTAATTATTTTAAGATTATATATTTTAGATTATGTTAAAATCACTGAGTGACTTTCAAATTCCATAGATTTCATAATTTTCAAAATAGAGAAATTTGAAACTGGTAATAGATAACTTATCCTTCTTTATGAAAGGAGAAAAGAAATAAATCTTAAAGCTTATTTGTTTAACTTAAGTAACTTTTGTATCATTCCTTACTGTAATGAATTTCCTATACTCCATTGTTTTGTATTCATTGTGATACTCTATGGTCATCAAAACCTTCCATGAAGCTCTGAATAGCCTCTGAAAGGCATCAAATTAATAATTTAGGATGTTTGGTGGTGTGTTTTTTTGCAAAATTCTTCCCTAATAAAATATTAAAATAGCTCAAGTGGTTGGAGTTTTAAATTAAACACTTCTAAATATTATCAATGTTCACATATATATTTGAAATAAACATTACTCTCACTGTTGTACTGTAAATAATATTTTAAAACTGTAACATTTTCAAATAGTATGCCAATTAAGAAAACTGAAAATGTGAACTCTAAATATAATATAGTGCCAACCTACTATATATGTGTATGCATATCCTTGCTTACCAAAATAATTATTCAGATTTGAATTTTTCAAAATATATGTAAACTGTGGTATTAAATTATGAACAATATGTGAACTTAGGGTTACATTTTTTTGTTTGTGTGTATGTTTACTTGTTATTTTAAATATATTTTATGGATTTTAGAGAAGAAAGGAGAAGAAGAGAGAGATAGAAACATCAGTGATGAGAGATAATCATTGACCGGCTGCCTCTTGCATTGGGGATCGAGCCTGCATCCCGGGCATGTGTCCTGACCAGGAATCAAACTGTGACCTCCTGGTTCATAGGTTGATGCTTAACCACGGAGCCACTCCATCCAGGCTAGGGTTACATTTAGAGGATAAACTATATAAACATGCATCAAATTCAGAAAATGTATTATTTTAAAATGCTGTAAAATTATTCTATTATTATGGATAGTACCCTTAGTAATACATTTTGAAAAAACTATTTCTTGTTTTATATCATCAGCTATACTAATATACCCATATTTTAAGCAAATTTACTATTTTACTATTACCTATATAATACAAATGATGGATTTGTGGTTGAAAAGAAAGCTGAGTGCCTGACCAACGTTGCTTAGTGGTTGAGCATCGACCTATGAACCAGAAGATCACAGTTCAATTCCCTGTGAGGGCACATGCCCAGGTTGTGGGCTCGATCCCCAGTGTAGGGTGTGTAGGAGGCAGCCGATCAATTATTCTCTTTCATCATTGATGTTTCTATCTCTCTCTCCCTCTCCCTTCCTCACTGAAATCAATAAAAACATTTTAAAAAGAAAAGAAAGCTGAACTAAAATATTATCTGTGAAATATTTATTGTGTGTTTTCTCCACTCTTTACTTAAGTTAGAACATCCATTCTTCTCTATACATTGAAATAGATTGGCAGGCAAAGAAAAAAATACTCAGTGAGGGCCTATGGTCTACAAAATAGATTTCCTAATGTAATGCCACAAGGTACACTCTTAAAAATCCTAAGACTATTACATGAAACAAATAGTAAACAAAAGACAGAGTGTAACAAAGTCATACAATGTAGAATAAAATACTTCTTGTTTAGAAAACATAAAAATAATAAACGTTGAAAGTTATATTTGGTCATTTCCTTTTTCTTTAATGACACTTAATTATTTTTTTAAATGTCCCTTAGTCCTATTTAATTTCATCAATAATATTCAATAATGATAACATTAGGGTTACATTTATGTACATCTATTTTGTTTATTATAATAGGCATAAGAAAATCAGAATTTAAAATAAAAAGATGGAACTTGCTATAGATTACTTATCTCTCTATTTGGGAAGAAAGAGATAGCACCATTCCATTGGAGCCATAGGAAATAAAAATGTCATTATTTGATAATACAGTTACATATTTAGGGCAAATAGTCAATTTTTCAAAAATCAAAATATAAATGTGTTTATCTTGCAAAATATTATATGTGGATAAAAATAAATACAGCTATGTGCATGTATCCTTAGTCTTCCTCAGACATTTCATATTTATCTTAAAGATAATCTGGGCCAATATATAACACCATGTCTAATTTTTACTATGAAAAATCCCTGATGTATATTTATCAGGAAACTTGGCTGATGTTACAGTAATATTAAATTGTGCTGAAAATATATGGGTAAAAAAGGCATTCATATTGTGAATCTAATTTTATATAAAAAATGTTAAAACTTGGCAAGTATAGGGAAAACCTGAGAACCTCAAACATAGCTGGTAATGATGAAAAGTGGTGCAGCTGCCTTTGCAAATAACCTGGGGAGTTCCACTCGTAGGTAAACAGACAAGATAAATAAAAACATAACTTTATGCAAAACCTTGTACATAAAAATTCATGGCCACATCACTTATTTATGATAACCAAAAGTTGACACAACTAAATAGTTAATCAATTGATGAAATGACTTTTTAAAATGTGATCTATCCATACAATAGAACATTATTCACCAATAAAAAGGAATGAAGTCCTGACACATGTTATAACATAGATGAATCTTGATCCCATTATGCTAAGATAAACAAAGACAACATACTATATGATTCCATTTTTATGAAATATCCAAAACAGGCAAATCTATAGGGAAAATAAATAAATACCAATTGCCTAGAGTTGGAGAGGGAAACATTAGGTGAGGGATTAGTTGTGACTGCTAATGGGTATGCACCTTTTTGCAGGGGGTGGTATGTAGATGTTATAAAATTAATTTGGTTGTGCTTTCAAAAGATTGTGAATATTGTCAAAGAAAAAAGAAACATTCAATTATGCAGTTTAAAATAGTGAATTGTATATGTGAATTGTATCTCAATAAAGCTCCTAAAAATATAATATTTTCACTGAGAAACATTTAAGTTCAAAATTATTATATTTTATACTTTAATTTAATGTTGTTGGTATATGTAACTCTACAGTTAGTAAAAGCTTCTTTGAACATATGGAAGATACTAAAATGAAAGAGATTTAATCTGGTTCCCAGTTAAATTGATATAGATTAAAATACAAATCCTGGCACATTCTGCATATTGCAATCTTTAAGAAGCAAGCTCTGTAATATTGAATTTATATCAAACTTATAGTAACACCAATCAATAGTTTTATTATGGAATTCTACCCAACTTTTCTATATCCAAAATTAGATATTTAATGATCAATATTTAAATCCATTTTTAAAAAATACAACCAGTCTTTGAAAAGATTAGAACTGCCCTTACCTGTAACTACCCACTGACAAGCTAAATCTCCACAAAGGTTTTCTTTTCAGTTGGCTATTAAAACATGCATCGTTAACTATGCCACACGCAGAAAAATCAACAACACAATTTGAAAAATCTCACCATTGATAATTGAGACATGTCTCATATTGATCCAGGAAGTACTTTGGTTTATCATTTAACATTTTCAGCTTGATGTAACAAAATAAGCATTCAATACACTGTTCACCTACACAGAGAACCGCACTACTTCAATTACACTGAAGTTGATTGAGGCCAATTTAATGGCAATTACTAATTTAAAAGGTCAAGTATCTCACACTTCTCTAATCCCATGCCAGTTAAATGGTCACAGCTCATATGTAGATGAAACTGCCAAGTAAACAAATGAAAACTATGATTAAAAGGGGTCAGTTTTTTACATAAACCTATTCAGATTTGTTTTGAGTGTTGGCACATTTTTATTTTTAATATTGTTTTAACCATAAAGACAATATATCTGTGATTTATTTTCATCAAAGTATACATATTTTTTATTCATTTTTCAGTCTATATAACCCCACTCTTAGATTTGGTACAAGGTTTCTTTTTTTAAAAGCAGAAAAGTCATGCACATTTGTTGTGTAGATTATTTCTTAATTATAAATATCTTACTTTATTGTTGATTTCATCATTAAATTACCCAAAGCCCAAAATATGTTTCAAAGTGTCACTCATCACTCATAAATCTTAAAAATGAGTGAGCCTTATAAAATGAAACAAATATCTAAGCAAATCAAGTTGTCCAAGATCACACAGGAATTAAGTAACAGAACTAGAATCTAGCTTTATTCATTGTCATTTATGTTAAAAAATTAAATATGTAGCATATTATTATAAAACAGAAGTCTATTTCCCTTTACTTCTTTCATACATATAAAAACTACATGTACCCACATATTCACATATGCAGGCACAACTTTCATAATATTAGAAATCATCTCATATATTATTTAAAAGGACATATATAATCCAGTTTATGTTTTAATAACAAATATGGATACATACTTCAATTGAGTTGATTAAATATTTTGTTGCACTATCAAAAACATTGAGAGTGAGTTAAAACTTTTCATTTGAAAAAAAGTGGGACATATAAACAGGTATAAAATCCTTCAACATAAAATTTTCCCTTACATAGTATAACACATTGAAATATTTTAAATACTATTTCCAAAGAAGCATGTAGATTTTTACATTTCCACTAGAGGCCTGGTGCACGAATTTGTGCACCAGTGGGGTCCCTTGGCCTGGCCTGTGGGATCAGGCTGAAACTGGCTCTCTGACATCCCTTGAGGGGTCCCGGATTGCGAGAGGGCACAGGCCAGGCCGAGGGACCCCACCAATGCATGATCGGGGCTGGGGAAGGACACTGGAGGTTGGCCAGCCAGGGAGGGACCATGGGAGAGCTCCAGGGCAAGTCTGGCCCATGTTGCTCAGTCCCAGTCAGCTGGAACCCAGCAGCAAGCTAACTTAATGGTCGGAGTGTCTGCCCTCCCTGGTGGTCAGTGCACGTCATAACAACTGGTCAACTGGTCGACTGTCTGCCCCCGGTGGTCAGTGCAAGTTATAACGACTGGTCAACTGGTCAGTGCATGTCATAGTGAGCAGTTGAGTGACCTTAGCATATGATTAGCATATTACATTTTGATTGGTGGAACGGCCGAACTGACGACTGGACACTTAGCATATTAGGCTTTTATTATATAGGATAGCTCTGAATGACATCTATAGCCTTATTAGACATTAGTCCTTAAAGTGTTACATAGCTCAAAAAAGTGCTTCCTGATGAAGATCGACTCTGGTCTGAATGATCCTATATAATAAAAGGTTAATATGCAAATCAACTGAGCTGCAGAATGACCGGTCGCTATGATGCGCACTGACCACCAGGGGGCAGATGCTCAATGCAGGAGCTGCTCCCTGGTGGTCAGTGCACTCCCACAGGGGAAGCACCACTCAGCCAGAAGCCAGGTTCATGGCTGGCGAGCCCAGTGGTGGTGTTGGGAGCCTTTCCCACCTCTGTAGCAGCGCTAAGGATGTCCAACTGCCGGACATAGCCCCAAGGGCTCCCAGACTGCAAGAGGGCACAGACCATGCTGAGGGAGCCTCACAGAGTATATGAATTTTGTGCACTGGGCCTCTAGTTTTATATAATAAACGTTAAGATATTTCTTAGGCCACTGCCCCATTTATAGGCCATATTCAAATCCAATATATCTTAAGTTAAAAATTAGAAGAGCATTCTAAATGTTCAGAAAACTTTTTTTAAAGTTCTTTAATTCATCATCTCAATCAAATGACTAATTTTTAAAAAATTTCTTGAACATAGATATTTGAATACAGATTTGCTGTCTTTTCCTTCACAAACATGAAGAAACTGTGAAAAAGATTCAGGTGTGGACATAAACCACAATTATAAAAAATAAATATTTGAGCTTAAGAGGAAATATTGACATGTTTTAAGTTGTTTCCACAGCAACTTTGTTTGAACATTATTTTCTGGGAAAAATAGGGGCATATAAATAACAAAAATTACAAAATATAAATAAATGGA
Source organism: Eptesicus fuscus (assembly GCF_027574615.1). NCBI lineage: Eukaryota > Metazoa > Chordata > Mammalia > Chiroptera > Vespertilionidae > Eptesicus > Eptesicus fuscus. The sequence goes on along the minus strand of NC_072475.1, from coordinate 83,926,820 downwards.
AGATCTGAATAAAAAATGTGTTTCCTGTCCAGCCTGTATGGATCAGTGGTTGAGCATCGACCTATGAACCAGAAGATTATGGTTCTATTCCCAATCAGGGCATATGCTCAGGTTGAAGGCTGAATCCCAGTGTGGGGCATGCAAGAGACAGCTGATCAATGATTCTCTCTCATCATTTATGTCCCTCCCTTTCTGTCTCCCTTCCTCTCTGAAATCAATAAAATATACTTTAAAAACATTCCCATTGAAAAATGTTTTCTAACCCAGCATATTCTTATTATTAAAGAAATAAAAGAGTGGTGAGGGATCCAAGATGGTGACCAATGGAATGGCAGACTGCAAAATAGTGTGAGAGTGAGAGAGTGAAAGGAGAGTGTGTGGAAGTGCAGGGAGTGTCTGTATTTGTGAGTGAGGGACAGCTATATTCCACAGGACTGTTGGGGACTGGTGGACCAGGATCCCCTGGCTGGGTAACCTCTACTACTGTTGAAATCTCTCCCAGAGTGGTCGGCTCTACTGCAAAGACCACGCCATCTTGAAGGGGAGAGCGGCTGAGATCGGAAGCCCGGCCTTGCCTTCAACCAGGGAGAACTCAGATACCTCCCAGGACCCTAGAAACACAATGCCATGGGAACAGCTGCCTCAGCTGTGAACCCATGAACACCGAGACTCCAGCCTCCCCGGCTGCAGGTGCCTGAAAAGGTTGTCCAGGGGGAGATAAAGTGGCACCAAATATGGGGACAGGTCCTGTGCCTTCTTACAGAGCAGATGGAAGTAACAGCTGAATTGAATAACATCCACCTGGAATTGGTGAATTAAACATAGCTGTTGAGGCAATCTGTGGATGGAAAGGTCAGAGATTGCTTAGAAAGAGCTCTATCTCCTCAGATTCATCTGGGTGTTTTTAGTTTGGGTGTTTATTGTTTGCATTTTTTTGAATAGTTGTTGGTTTTTTGGAGTTTTTTCCCCTATACCAGGCATTCTCAAACTACGGCCCGCGGGCCACATGTGGGTGTTTTTGCTGTTTGTTTTTTTACTTCAAAATAAGATATGTACAGTGTGCATAGGAATTTGTTCATAGTTGTTTTTTTAAACTATAGTCTGGCCCTCCAATGGTCTGAGGGACAGTGAACTGGCCCCCTGTTTAAAAACTTTAAGGACCCCTGCCCTATACATATATTTTCCCCCTTCTTTTTTCTTCTTTCTTTTCTCTCTTACATTATTTCCTTTTCTCAATATCATTTTTGCACTGTTTTCTCTTCCCTAATTCTCTTTTCTCTAGTGGTCACCTTTTTGGGGGTTATTGGTATCATGAATACATTTGTGTTTGGTGCCCTGTGCATTGTGTCTTGTCATGTTATATTTTGTGCCTTTAAGTCAATGCAGGAGAGAGAGAGAGAGCTACATAACCAGACACCCTGAGAGGAGCAAATATAAGGAGACAAAGAAATAGCCCCCATATGAAAGAAAAGGACAAATCACCAGAAAAGGAAGTAAATGAAATGGAGGCAAGCAATATGTCAGAGAAAGAATTCAGAGCAATGGTCATGAGGTGGATGAAAAGGATGGAAGACAAATTCAACAATATGTGTAAGAACCCAGAGGAAATGAAGAAGAACCAAGAAGAAATAAAAAAAAATCACATCGCTGCAATAAAGAAGACAATAGAAAGCATCAACAGTAGACTCGAAGAAGCGGAGGACTGCATCAATGAGCTAGAAGACAAGGTAGGAAAAAATACCCAAACAGAGCAGCAACTGGAAAAAAAAATTAAAAAACAGGAGGAGAGCCTAATTTGGGACAACATGAAATGAAACAACATCTGTATAATAGGGATGCCAGAAGGAGAGGAAACTGAGCAAGGAATAGAAAACCTGTTTGAAGAAATAATAACAGAAAACTTCCCTGATATTGGGAAGAAGAAAAAACTCATACAAGTCCAAGAAGCTCATAGGGTCCCAAACAAGATGAACCCAAAAAGACCGACACCAAGACACATTATAATTAAATTGGCAAACACTAATGACAAAGTAAGAATCTTAAAGGCTTCCAGAGAGAGAGACAGAAAGTTACCTACATGGGATTTCCCATCATACTATCGACTGGTTTCTCAACAGAAACACATCAGGCCAGAAGGGAATGGAATGAAATATACAAAGTCATGCAAAGCAAGGGTCTAAATCCAAGAGTACTGTACCTAGCAAGACTATCAATTAAAGTTGAGGGTGAAATCAGGAGCTTCACAGACAGAAAAGGACTAAGGGAGTTTATTACCACCAAACCAGCAATGCATGAAATGCTAAAGGGTCTGCTGTAAAAAGATGAAATAAGAATGGGAGAAAGAACACAAGCATAAAGAAAATAAAATGGTGACAAAGAAGGACCTATCAGTAATAACTTTAAATGTAAATGGATTAGATGTCCCAATAAAAGATATAGGGTAGCTGAGTGGATAAGGAAACATGACCCATATATCTGCTGACTACTTTAGACCCACCTCATAGCAAAGGACTTACAGACTGATGGTGAAGGGATTGAAAAAGGTTTTTCAGGCAAATGGAAATGAAAAACAAGCAGGGGTAGCAGTACTTATATCTGACAAATTAGACCTCAAAGTGAAGGCCATAACAAGAGCTAAGGAAGGTCACTTCATAATACTAAAGGGAGCAATTCAACAAGAGGATATAACTCTGGTAAACATATATGAACCCAATATAGGAGCACCCAAATACATTAAAAAAATCAACTGGAGGATATTAAGGGAGAGTTTGACAGCAATATACAGTCATAATAGGGGACTTTAGTACCCCACTAACACCACTGGATAAATCCTCTAAACAAAAAATCAGCAAAGAAACATTAATCCTAAATGACTCACTAGATCAGATGGAATTAATTGACATCTTCAGAACATTTCACCCAAAGCCACAAAATATACATTCTTCTCAAGTGCACATGGGTCGTTTTCAAAGATAGACCACATATTGGGACACAGGCAAAGTTTCTTCAAATTCAAGAAGATAGAAATCATATGAAGTGTCTTCTCAGAACACAATGGCATAAACTTAGAAATCAACTATAATAAAATCAATGAAAACATCAAACATCTGGAGGCTAAATAACATGCAATTAAACAATGACTGGGTTACCAAAGAGATCAAAAAAGAAATAAAAATCATCATGGCAACAAATGACAATGAAAACACAACAATTCAAAATCTATGGGACACAGTGAAAGCAATCCTGAGATGGAAGTTCATAGCTCTACAGGCCTACCTCAAAAACAAGAAAAAATGGTAATAAATTATCTAACCCTACAACTCAAAGAGTTAGATAGAGAGCAACAAGAAAAATCCAGTGTAAGCAGAAGGAAGGACATAATAAAGATCAGAGTTGAAATAAAAGATCCTCCCCCCAAAAAAAACAACAATAAAAAAGATTAACAAAACCAAGAGCTGGTTCTTTGAAAGTATAAACAAGATTGATGAACCTCTAGCCAGGTTCACCAAGAAGCAAAGAGAGTGGACCCAAATAAACAAAATCAGAAATGAAAGAGGTGAAGTAACAACCGATCCCACAGAAATACAAAGAATTATGAAAAAATACTATGAACAACTCTATTTCAATGAAACTGACAACCTAGATGAAATGGACACATTCTTAGAAAAATACAAGCTCCCAAAACATATTCAGGAATAATGAAAAAACCTGAATAGGCTGATAACTACTGAAGAAATTGAAGCAGTGATCAAAAATATTCCAGCAAACAAAAACTCTGGTTCGGATGGCTTTATAGGGGAGGTCTCCCAAGCATTCAAAGAAGAACTAAAATCTATCCTTCTCAGACTATTCCAAAAAATTCAAGAGGAAGGAACACTTCCAAACTCTTTTTATGAAGCCAGCATTACCCTAATTCCAAAACCAGATAAAGACACCACAAAGAAAGAAAATTACAGGCCAATATCCTTGATGAACATAGATGCTAAAATCCTCAACAAAATTCTAGCTAATCGGATTCAGCATTATATTAGAAAGATCATACTCCATGACCAAGTGGGATTTATTCTGGGGATTCAAGGATGGTACAATATCCACAAATTAATAAATGTGATACATCATATAAAGAAATTTAGAGACAAAAATTACATAATCATATCAATCAATGCAGAAAAAGCATCTGACAAAATCCAATACCATTTCTTGATAAAAACTCTCAGCAAAGTGGGAATAGGGGGATCATACCTCAACATAATAAAAGCCTTAAATGACAAGCCTACATCCAACATCATACTCAAGGGGCAAAAACTAAACTCATTTGCCCTAAGAACAGGAACAAGACAGGGATGCCCACTTTCACCACTCCTTTTCGATATAGTACTGGAAGTGCTAGCCATAGTGATCATACAAGAAGAAGAAATAAAAGGCATCCAAATTGGAAAAGAAGAAGTAAAACTGTCCTTATTTACAGATGACATGATGCTATACATAGAAAACCCCAAAGATTCCATCAAAAAACTACTAGACCTAATAAATGAATTCAGCAATGTAGCAGGATATAAAATTAACACCCAGAAATCTATGGCCTTTTTATATATCAACTAGAGGCCCGTTGCACAAAGAGATTCATACAATAGGCCTTCCTTCCCCTGGCTGCAGGCATCGGTTTTCCTCCAGCACCTGGGACCCAGGCCTTCCCTCTGGCCGCCACCTTCAGTCTTCGCTCTGGGCAGAGCACTGCTCCTGTAGCTCCCTCCGCCCCCAGCCCTCCCCCTCATAGCAGGCGTCCCACCCTGACCAGCCACTCCGTGCCTGCATGCATGCTACTCAGAGGCCCAGAGCGGCTGGGGGGCGGGGCTGCAGTCATCTTTGTTGGGTTAATTTGCATACTCACTCCTGATTGGCTGGTGGGTGGTGCGAAGTGACGGTCAATTTGCATGTTTCTCTTTTATTAGTGTAGACTAGAGGCCCAGTGCATGAAAATTCATGTACTGGAGGGGGGTTCCTCAACCTGGCCTGCCCCCTTTCACAGTCTGGGAGCCCTCAGGGGTGGGAGGAGACCCAGTGATCAGGGGAAGGCGATGCCCCATCGCACTTCTGCTGCTGCCACTGCTGGCAGCGTAAGCCTCGGTAGGCCCTGGTTACCTGAGCCTCTGGAGGCTCTGTGTGGTTGGGCAGCCACCATCTGAGGCTTGTCTGTACCTCGGGCTGGCCCTGGGCGGCTGGTGGGCTGAGGGGACTAGGGGACTCCAGAGGCAGGCACATGGAGCAGCCGGGCATGCCTAGGGGCAGACCTGGGCTTGCTGTGTGCCTGCCACCCCCACGGGGCTAAGGGGACTGGGTGCTGCCATCTGGTGGCTGTGGGTGCCACCATCTTTGAGGGCGTGGCAGTCAATTAGCATATCCCCTCCTTATTGGCTATGGCACCACCATCTTTGAGGGTGGAGCAGTCAATTAGTATATTCCTTCCTTATTGGCTGTGAGCACTGCCATATTTGAGGGTGGAGCAGTCAATTAGCATATTCCCTCTTTATTAAGTAGGATAATGAACTCACAGAAAGAAACTGAAAACACAATCCCATTTACCATTGCAGCAAAAAAATTAAGATACTTAGGAATAAACTTAACTAAGGAGGTAAAAGATCTATATTCAGAAAACTGCAGGACATTTAAAAATGAGATAGAGGAAGACATAAATAAATGAAAGATCATACCATGTTCATGGATTGGTAGAATCAACATCATTAAAATGTCCATACTACCCAAAGCAATCTACAGATTCAATGCAATCCCCATTAAAGTACCAATGGCATATTTCTAAGATCTAGAACAAACTCTCCAAAAACTCATCTGGAATAAAAAATACCCCGAATAGCCCCAGCAATCCTAAGAAAGAAGAACTAACTTGGAGAGATCACAATACCATAAATCAAACTATATTACCAAGCCACAGTTCTCAAACTGCCTGGTACTTGCACAAGAACAGACATATAGACCAATGGAACAGAACAGAGAACCCAGAAATCGATCCAAGCCATTATGCTCAATTAATATTTGACAAAGGAGGCAAGAGCATACAATGGAGTCAAGACAGTCTCTTCAATATATGGTGTTGGGAAAATTGGACAGATACATGAAAAAAAGTGAAACTAGAACAGCAATTTATACCATACACAAAAACAAACTCAAAATGGATAAAGTCATTAAATGTAAGATGGGAACCATAAAAATCCTACAGGACTCCATAGGCAGCAAAATAGCAGACATATGTCGTAGCAATATCTTTAAAGACACAGCTCCTAAGGCAATGGAGACTAAGGAGAAAATAAACAAATGGGACTACATCAAAATAAAAAGTTTCTGCACAGCAAAAAACAAAAACAACACAAAACAAACAAACAAAAAAACAAGAAAGCCTACTGCATGGGAGAACATATTTGCCAATGCTATTTCAGTTAAGGGTTTAATCTCCAATATTTACAGAGAACTCAAACAACTTAATGAAAGGAAGATAAATGATCCAATCAAAAAGTGGGCAAAGGACCTAAGTAGACACTTTTTGAAAGAGAACATGAGAAAAGCTGAGAGACTAATGAAAACATGCTCAAAGTCACTAATTGTGGGAGAGATGCAAATCAAAATGACAATGAGGTACCATCTTATTCCTGTCAGAATGTCTATCATCAACAAATCAATAAATGACAAGTGCTAGAGAGGATGGGGAGAAAAAGGATCCCACATGCACTGCTAGTGGGAATGCAGACTGGTGCAGCCACTGTGGAGAATAGTATGGAGTTTCCTCAAAAAACTAAAAATGGAACTCCCATTTGACCCAGTAATCCCACTCCTAGGACTATATCCCAAGAAACCAGAAACACCAATCAGAAAGGGTATATGCACTCCTATGTTCATAGCAGCATGATTTACAATAGCTAAGATTTGGAAACAACCTAAGTGCCCATCAGCAGATGAGTGGATAAAAAATCCGTTTTACATCTACACAATGGAATACTATGCCACTATAAAAAAAGGAACTTTTACCAGTTGCAACAGCATGGATGGAACTGGAGAACATTATGCTAAGTGAAATAAGCCAGTCGAAGAAAGATAAATATCACATGATCTCACTCATATGTGCGATATAATGATCAACATAATTTGATGAACAAGGATAGATCCAGAGACAAATGGTAGGGGAGGGGGATTAGAGAGCAACCAAAGGACTTGTATTCATGGATATTAGCTTAACCAATGGACACAGACACTGGGGCTGTGAGGGCTTGCCTGGGGTGGGAATGGCTAGGGGAGGGGGGAGGAGGTCAATTGGGAATAAAGGAGACATATGTAAAGCTTTAGACAATAAATAAATTAAAACTAAATTTACAAAAAGAAATAAAAAACAAATATGAATATAAACTTCACACAAAAAAACATAAATATTCCATGCCTGCTTTTTTACTTCCCTTATTCACTATAAAACATTTTTTTAAAACAGTATGTTATTTTTAGAATAAAAGTCATCATTCTAAAAGAAAAAAGTTGTTCTTCTATAAAGATTATTTCTGTGATTCAATATGAACAGAGAAAAGAGAAGCTAGAAAATGTCTTAAAGTAGAAAATCAAAATTGGAGCATTCTTATAAACTGGTTTTTAATAATTTTTTCTTTGCATGTTTTATAATTTACCATTGCAAAACAGCTTTTAAAAATTCTTTTAACAATGCAACAGGTAGAAGTGCACATTGACTTTACCATCTTGGATTTTCTCTGGTTATTATCTTAATTTAATTTGAATAATTTTAATAGCATATATTGAAAGGAGTACTTGATAAAATTAAAAGCTTTTAAAAGAGAAATAATCACTATACATCACCTTTAGGAAAGGTCTGTGGATAATGAATCATTCTTAAAAAGGGAGAACAGATTATCCAATGGCCAGTTGTTGGTTTAAATGTATTATGCCTTACAACATGTACCATGTTATGAATAATGAGTTGAAAGCAGTGACCTATACTCATACAAATTACTTTAATTTGTTTGTATATGTCATCAGACTTCTTAGCCATATGATGCAACATGACAACCGGAACACTAATGCTATGAGTCCCAATATATTTTGTCTTAAATACACAACACTAACAAAGGAATGACACTGTTAAGAGAAATAGGACAAAGGATAGTAAATATCAGCAAATCATACATCCAAGAAAGGACTTGTGTCTGAGTATGTAAAAAACTATACAACTCTATTATCAAGAAAACAGACAACCCAACACATAAGCTGGGAAAAGCTTTGAATAAATATTTTTGTTATATGCCACAACATGGATGTATCCCAAAGTAATTATGATGCATAAAAGAAAGCATACAAAACAGGTTACTCATTATGTGATTCATTTATATTGAACTCTTGGAAATACAAACTAATTTATTTTGCCAGAATGCAGTTGATAGTTGTTCAAGGAAGGCAGTTCAAGGTTGTTCAAGGTAGTTGTTCAAAGAAGCATGAAGAAATTTTGGGGGTTGAGGGATATGTATCCTGATTGTGGTCATGATACTAGTCTAAATTCATCAAATTGGACAATTTTAGTATTTTCTGTATCAATGAATATGTAAAATGTTTAGAAAATGCAAATTTAACTTTCAGTAATTTTACCTTTGTCGGAATTTTCAGAACATGAAATATGTTTTGGAAATGATGTCTGAAACAAGGTAAAAAAGTATTTTGAGTGCCAGCTTTTTAAGAGTAAATATATATCAATATGAATAAAAAATCTTTAAGCAGATGCCTATTTCATAGATTATTTTCTAAAGACTACTGAAATTACTTTTTACTCATGAAATGTTTCACAGGGGTAGGCATCCTTGGAATATACTTTGGAAAACACTACAAACATATGAAACATTGTTAGTTGCCTTCTTAGTGCTGTATAGTAGTTAAGAAGAACACTAAGAGATGACCAATTTTGCCCTGAAGATACAGGATTCCATTCAATAGTGTAGTGGAAAGAGAGTGCTTGACCTGACTAGAGATTACATTTTCAGTGTGCTTTGCATCTAGTTAAGAGTCAGGTAATTTCTGTAGTTGATCTGCAAGCAGAAGTGATGTGTATCACATCCATAACAAAGGGGTTAAGAAGAAGTATCCGTTATCCATATTTTCTTTCTCTATCTATTGGCTGAAAAAGAAGGTCTCTGGAACCCTACAATATGATGGAGTCTTAAATCCAATCCTAAATTATAAGTTGTAACTTGAAGGAGAAAGAAATTCTCTAAAGTTTTGAGATGAGTTATATCTATCATTTTTATCATAAACAATATAAAATTCTGGCCAATGAAAATATGTTCAACTTTTCTTAATACTTGAAGAAATTTTGAAAGGTGCTCCATTGGCAAATACTGTAATGCAAGACACTTTCACTCTACATAGTTTATGTACCTTATTTTTCCCAGTATGCAACATCACAATTTTAAAGATAGAAAATGCAATATGTATCATTCAGTGCGATTTTTAGGCTTAAAATTTAAACCAAATAATTTCCTTACTAATAGTTATTGTTTAAAGAGATAAGCTGAATTCAAATTCAGCATGATATTACTATTTTTATTTCTGACATTGATTTTATACATTACATTAACTATCCCTCAAAGCTATCTAAAACAAGTTGTATTTTAAAAACACATATACATTGTGTGAGACATCCATTACAACATAATTCAATTAGAAGGTAAATGTTAATCTGTTTTTAAATAATTCTAAATATTTCCCCAAAGAAGATTTTTACTTTACATTATGAAATTCCTCATCCACAGTTAGTGAAAGTTTGATAGCTATTGATTTTTTTTCCTATTGTTATTAGGAAATATGATGTTCAGAGAAAGATTTGCAAATTAAATATTGGCAAACATTCATAAATGAACTATTCATAAAATTAAATTCTTATACTATAAGTTCTCACCATGATAAACAATTTGAACTCTATGGCTAAATTTCTATACATTTCTGAAGAAAGCACATTTTATGTTTATTTTTAATAAATGTAATTTTGTAAGTTCATATTCTAAAACCCAAAGTAAGAATCACATATAAAAATGATACAATTTTAAAAGTGAAAGGATTTTAGAGACAGGAGAGGCAGTTTTAGGGGAAGAGGGTCCATGGGAAAAGAATGCATACCTGACAAAAGGAGATAGCTTCAAGTTGCCCGATTGTTTGTTACATACATGAGGATGGAGGAATGTTACAAGATAAGGGGAAGAAGAAGAGCGTATTGGGAGCTTTGAAACTTTGAAACTGATACTATACAGGGAAAATGGGGAAAGTGACCAATTATGAAAGAACTAGAGGCCTGGTGCACGAATTCATGCACAGGTGGGGTCCCTCGGGGTGGCCTGTGGAGATCGGGCCCCAGCTCGCGCCCCCAACCCCGCAACCCCACAGCTCCACCTGGCAACCCACCTTGGCCTGTCGTCGCCCCCTCACTTGCTCCACCATCCCGCCTGCGGGGCAATTGGTCGGAGCCAGGCCCCCTGCCCAGCTCCCTCAGCACCAGGGAGCTGGGAGGTGGCCCCATCCCCCACCACTGCTGCTGGTCGCTGTCTGTGAGGCAATTGGTTTTGTGATTGGGCCCTCACTTGCACCCACCTTGGCCTGGTTCCACCCACTCACCTGCTCCATCATTCCGCTGTGGTTCCACTCTTGTCAGGGCCCATCAGAACCAGCAGCACCCCCACAGCCACCTGCTGCCAGTGCCACGATGCCTGCCATGTTCCACACCACCCCCTGGTGGTCAGCACACATCATAGCAAGCGGTCGAACTCCCAGTCTCCTGGTTGAACTCCCAGTCAAACAACCACCGAAGGGGACAATCTGCATATTACGCTTTTATTATATAGGACAAGGGACATAGAATAAGGAAGGGTCCAATTAGACAATAACATGCACAAGACAAAGAAGCTACCAGCATTTATAAACCCATAGACAGAGACTCACTGGACTGTTTCTTTTTTCCATTTTAAAGAGAGAGGACTTTTCCCATTTTGGGGACCCCTCCCTAGGGGGTTACCCACTTGGGAACCTCTCCCTACCCAGAAGTTTGGATACACTTCCAATAAATTTCCACATTTTTACTAAAAATCTTTCAGTCTGTGAATTTATTCTTCTAACTTCATGAGACAAGAACCTGCGAGGAGAGTCTGAGCTTGCCATTTGGGGTATCAAAAGGGGATGTATGTTTTTTTTGTTTTTTGTTTTTTATTCATTCTTGTTTTAACAATATCAGAGTGCAATTGTGATAGAAGACATACAGGATCCTAAATAACAATGCTTAAAAATCTGGCATTTATTGCAGGAAAAGACATATTGCATCAATAGTATCAAAGTAAGTATACATCTTACAGCCAAAGGTATCTCACAGGAAGTGGTTGTGAGGCCACAGTTGAGCTGCAGTCAAAGTTTCCCTCCCTCTTAAAGGGCCATATTGAGACAAGATTTACCTTTTGGACCAGAGACACCAAGTGCACATAACACCTAAGAATCCAGATCAACATGGGGTGTTTGATGTTTAATATTTATTGTTTAATCTCACCACACATTGTAATTCTAAATCTTTCAAGAGATCCAAAATGGTGGCAAATTAGGTGGAAACTGCACTAACCACCTCCCAGAATCAAACTGGAATTACAACTACATTATAGAAAATCATTCTGAATAACCAAATGAAGCCTAGCTGGAGAGAAGCCTTATAACCAATGATTAACAGAAGCCACATCAAGTCTGGTAGGAAGTGTGGAGGCATGAGAAGTCTGACCCTAGTCCCATAAGTTGCAGCTGAGGTTCCATATGGATCTTTCAGATGTGAGGAATTCCTGCTGAGAAGTGTGGGGTCTAAGCTCTAAGCTCAGCTTGCTAGCCTAGAGTACCACAGCCAGGAAGAGTCACCCACATAACATCTGGCTGTGAAAAACAGTGGGGTGTCTGTTTGCAGGGAGAGATGGCATAAACACAAGCACCCACTTACAGGGCCAATGCACAAAATCTCATTCACAGCCACTCAGCCTGGGGTCCGGTGGAAGGAGGGCAGAGCAGACTAGATCAACATGAGGAAAGTCTGGGTTTGGTGGCTCTGAAGAGAAAGCTGAAAGGTGAAACACCAGGATCCCTGTGTGGAATCATTCCCCAATACCACAGATGCCATCTTTCATGGTTGAAGCACTTCCCTACCTGCAGCATCAGCCTGGAGAAAAGCAATAAATAGACCCACCTTCTGAAATTCTTCTCTCCCCTCCCCATTGAAGAGTACAGCCAGGGACCCTTTCAGTGACTGAGTCTAACAGGCAGCCTGCAGGTGGAGGTGGATCTCTGGGTGCTTTGAGACTTCTGCTGACCTGACCTGGGCCCACTACTAGTAAAAGCTGGTCTTAGTGCACAGCTCGGTCCTTTTCACATTCACCCAGGCCCAGCAGAGGCAGCCACAAACCGTGGATTACTTATAGCTCCAAATAGGTTGCCCAGGGCCAGTCACAGATAGCACCAGAATCCGTCCCAAGAGGCCCAGACCAAATACAACCAGTAGCCAGCTTCAGACAACAGAGAAGAATCCAATAAACTTCACAAGCAGCATATCTAAAGGGAGATCTCAGTAGGCACTAAACCCTACTGAGGCAAATTTCACTTTGTGTGATCACCACCAGCACAGCAGCTCGCACACCATGTTGGGGCTTGAGACTCACAGTCAGCCAGTCTGAGGGTCAATCATATGCATGAATGGGTCAATTGCAATGAAAACCCAATTACATCAGTATGGCTCACATATGCACACAAGGGACATTCCTACAGCAACCAGCTCAGGTGATCAGGGAGACGACACCACTGGGTCCCACAGGATACCTACTACATGAGGCCACCCTACCAAGACTGGGAGTCATAGAAGATCTATCTAATACATAAAAACAAACACAAAAAGGAAACCAAAATTGAGAGACAAAGAAACATGTCCTACATGAAATAAAAAGAGAAATCTCCAGGAGATGAGCTAAATGAAATGGAGGCAAGCAATTTATCAGCATGGAGTTCAAAGTAATGATTATAAAGATGCTCAACAGATTGAAAAAAAAAAAGACATAGAAACCATCAAAAAGGGCTAGTCAGAAGTAAAGAATGCAATATCTGAAATAAAAATATATTGGAAGAAATAAACAGTAGATTGGATGAAGCAGATGATTAAATCAGCAATTTAGAAGAGATAGTAGAAAAAAACATCCAATCAGAGCAGAAAAAAGAAAAATGTATTTTAAAAAATGAGGATAGCCGAAACCGGTTTGGCTCAGTGGATAGAGTGTCGGCCTGCGGACTGAGGGGTCCCAGGTTTGATTCTAGTCAAGGGCATGTACCTTGGTTGCAGGCACATCCCCAGTGGGGAGTGTGCAGGAGGCAGCTGAATCAGTGTTTCTCTCTCATCAATGTTTCTAACTATCCCACTTCCTCTCCCTTCCTCTCTGTAAAAAACAAACAAAAAAACAATAAAATATATTTTAAAAAAAATGAGGATAGTTTAAGGGACCCTTTGAACAACTTGAAACATAACAACATCCACATGATAGGGGTATCATAAGAAGAAGAGAGAGAGCAATGGAGCGAGAACCTAGTTGAAGAAATAATAACTGAAAACTTCCAAACTCAGTGAAGGAAAAAGACATGCAAGTACAGGAAACATAGAGAGTCCAAAGCAAGATGGACCCAAAGAGGCCTACACCAAGATACATCATAATTAAAATGGCAAAGTTTAAAGACAAAGAGAGGATCTTAAAAGTAACAAGAGAAAGAGAGATAGTCACCTATAAGGAAGCTCTAACTAGACTGTCAGCTGATTTCTCGACAGCAACAGTTCAGACCAGAAGGGACTGGCATAAAATATTCAAAGTGAGGTAAAGCAAGGACAAGTGAGTATAACCTTCAAGACTTATGCACAATAATGGGTGTTTTCAAGCCAAATGTAATATCTAAGTTCAGACTGAAAATAATTATTTAGTTCTTTGTCTTTTGTACATTTATAGAAATCTGGCCAGTGCTGACTATGTATTATATTCAACATCCAGTTTTTAGTAACAAATTAAGCAAATATTAAATAGATTTTAAGATCTGATGAGTGTTCTGAGAGAAATCCACTGGGTGTAGCAATATTTTGGAAGGTAAAGAAAAACTACACTTTAAGCCTTTCACAGACATTCAGTAGTTATCACAGGGTACATCCTAATATATAAAAACCCAGGGTCCATAACATCCAAAATGACACGAAGGCTCGACCAACAGGAAGTCAGTGGTAGGTTGCCGTGGCAACCCAGCACTGACTGCCTCAGCTGCGGGAGCCCAGACCCAGCACTGACTGCTGAGGGGGCTGTGGATCTGGCCCAGAGAAAGGCCTGAGGAGAGAGAAGCAGGGTCTGACCCGTAGCCTCCATGGCAGCTGTTGATCAGCACTTCCCTCTCTCTTTTGCTCCAGGCCTGGCCAGCAGCCTCACCTCTCTTTCTCTCAGGCCTTCACTGGGGCTGCTGATCAGCCCCGCCTCTCTGATCAGGCCTATTGATAGGCCCGGAGACACTGAATGGCATAGAAACAAACCAATCAGAACCAAATCTGGGTGAAGTGCGAGGAGCCAATGGCTGCCTACGAGGCGGAGCTTTTGACGCTAACTGGCATAGAAACCAACCAATCAGAACCTAATCTGGGTGAACTGCGAAGGTAGAATCTAAGGTGGGGGCTGAGGAGGGGTTTTAAGGGCAACAGCTGTTTAGTGTAAGGTGTAAGAAAGCAGCTCAAGTTTTTAATGATTGGTTTGGCAGTATAGTTCATATGGCTGGCTATCAGTCCAGATATAGGGATTATGTGTTTTTGTCTGCCAAGAGCATCTCCTCCTGCTGAAAAAGGCTTTTCCCCCTCATTTAAGCAATCCTATGCTATATAATCTATCTTTACCAATAAAAGGGTAATATGCTAATTAGAGTGGGTTGACCGGCCATCTTCTGAATGTCCGGACAAAGCCATGGTGGTGGGGGCCAAGGCAGAAGCTATTAGGGGCGATCAGGCTGGCAGGAGAGGGTTGTTGGGGGTGAGATCAGGCCAGCAGCAGAGGGCAGTTGGGGGCAAGATCAGGCCGGCAGGGGATGGCAGTTGGGGGCAACCAGGCCAACAGGGAAGGCAGTTGGGGGCGAGATCAGGCTGGCAGGGGAGGGTCATTGGGGACAAAATCAGGCCATCAGGGGAGGGCAGTTGGGGGCAAGATTAGGCTGGCAAGGGAGGGCAGTTAGGGGTGATCAGGCAGGCAGAGGCAGTTGGGAGCAAGATCAGGCCGGCAGGGGAGGGCAGTTTGAGACAATCAGGCAGGTAGGTAGAGGCAGTTAGGGGCGATCAGGCAGGCAGGCAGGCAGAGAGGTTAGGGGCGATCAGGCAGGCAGGCAGGCAGAGAGGTTAGGGGCAATAAGGCAGGCAGGCAGGCAGAGAGTTAGGGGCAATCAGGCAGGCATGCAGAGGCAGTTAAGGGCGATCACACAGGCAGGCAGGTGAGCTGTTAGGAGCCAGTGGTCCCAGATTTCAAGAGGGATGTTCAACTGCTGGTTTAGGCTCAATCCCACAGGGATCAGGCCTAAACCGATGGTTATACATCCCCCAAGGGGTCCTTTATTAGAGAGGAAACACCCCACCACCCCTCACCATGAATTTTGGCACCGGGCCACTAGTTAATAGATAAAAAGGTAACTTAATAGCTTCCTGAATGTTGAACATTAAATTATTGATAAAATCTCTTCCTAAAAAAACTGACAAAGGAATTACTTTGGGGATCACAAATACCAGGATAAAATCCAAGGTAGAAAGAGGAGTTAAAGAGTGTTAAAAAAACACCATCTATATAAACAGTGATAAATCAGATACCTTTAGTAAATTATTTTTTTCTTCACACAGTCATAGTCTCTTGATTTTGCATGTAAAGTAATTGTTATGATACCTGGATATTGTGTAGATAGCTATTATAAAGCATCCAGATATTTTAATCTTCCACCTGAGATTGTTTTCCCTTTTCTCTGTTGGGTGATGGAGTGGGGTGTTAAGCAACTCATCCAACCAAAGATTGTGAGGGATCATGCCTGCATTATCTTTGTTAACATTTAAAGTGTATCTGGTTCATCATAGAGTTTCTACGGCTTTGCTCTTTCAGAGTTTTGACTGAGAGTTTAGTGAGTCTTTTAGCCTCACCATTGAAAGACTGATGGCAATTCAGTTCTTCTCTTTAGAGGTTTTCTGTGTTTTCTTGCTTTGTTTTTCATTAATTAACTATGGGCTTGGTGCAGGAATTCATGCACGGGTGGGGTCCAGCCAGCCAGCCCTGATGGGGGCCCATTGGGCAGGCTGGGGAGTGGGGGGGGGGCTGGCCTGCTCCTGGTAGGGGTGATGAATTCCTTTAGCTTTTTCATGTCTGTGAATCTCTTTATCTGGCCTTCAATTCTAAATAGAACTTTGCTGGGTAGAGAAGGGCGTAGCAAGAAATATTCAAAGTGACGACGGACCTGCAGCCAGGGTGACCTTCCTTTTGAAAGGACACGACTGCTTCAGGGGCCAAGGGGATTCAGTCTCTGTGAAACCCGGGTCAGTCTTTTCAAGGGGCAAGTGGAATTGGAATCGCTGAGGCCTATTTGAGGGTCCCCAAGGCTGGGAGTGTGATCTCAGAACAGTTAAAAGCACGTTCATGAAGGGATGTTATGGGTTCTCTCTCATTAAAAAGACCGCGCATGCCTGTGCTACACCAACAGGGTTGCTTTAACACAGAAGCCTCCATCCCCAGCCCACCCGCCTCCAGGAGCTGGTGGGAGGTGGAAAGTGGCAGGGTAGATGAGGCCGGTGCCAGGAGACCGGGCAGGTGTCAGCGGCTGGCAGTCTGAGCCCCGGGCATGGGGAGGCGAGCTCTGTCATCACCACTGCACGGAGGATTTCACGGCATCCGCAGCGGCTTCAGAGCTTGTTGCTATTTTGTTTTATTTTTATCTCCTTTTCCCTTTAAACCTCTCCAGGTTGCGTGAGTTCGAGAGAGGAGCAGCCTTTGCAGCCTCCTCAGCTGAGAGCACCCCTTCAATCTGGGTTCACACGCAGCCGGACAGAGTCCTGTTTAGAAACACATGTGGGTCTTGCATAATTTGTGCTATTACCGATAAAGAGGGTTTTAGGTTCTGGCATGTAAATATGTTTCCTGCTTATCCATGAGGGCAGGAGGCCAAGCGCAGCCACAGCTCTTCACTCACTCACAGGCCTCCGTCCAAGGGGAACGATGCAGGCACTTCGCACATGGAGGGGGCCGGGGAGCAGGGTTGGGCCACAAACGCAGAACACCATGGCCCTGCTTTTCCAGACCTTCTGTCTCAGTCCCCATCTTCCCGCTCCGGGTCTATAGTATCTTCCTCTTGAGGCGGATTCAGGTGTCTGCGGGACATGATGTATATCACACGCTGTTTCTCCGTGTGGGTAGTCAGCACTGGGTTCCTGAGTCGGGCTTCCTTAGGCATTGTGGTGGGAGAGGGGGACAGCAAGAAGGTGTGAACACAACCTGTGTGGACTCCTCGCTCAGCGCCTTCTGTATACCTTCTGTATACCTGGTGGGCGTCTCCCCTCAGAAGGGGTGCTGACAGCTCAGTCATGTGCTCTCTGCTTATATGACCAGCAGGTTGAGTGGTGGGAGGGCTGATTGGGAGTGTGGTGTCCAGCGGGAGGGGCCGCAGGAAGTTGAGGAGGCCGAGCAGGCCCAGATCAGGCTTATTGGCTGCCACAGTGCATGCCATAGTCACTGGTCCTTCCAGTCATTCTGGTCATTCTGCCGTAATGTTTGCTGGGCTTTTATATAGATATATAGATAGATAGATTAATTTTTAGAGCAGTTTTAAGTGTACAGAATAATTGAGAAGTTAAAGCCATCATATACTTCTTTGCACAGTAATCCCATTATTAACATCTTTCATTACTGTGGTAAATTTGTTATTATTGATGAATGAATTTTACTGTTCATAGATTAATTAAAGTCCATAGATTGCATTAGGGTTCATTCTTTGTGTTGTACAGTTCTTTGGTTTTGACAATGTATTATCATCTATTCAACTCTATAGTTACATAGAGAATAATTTCACTGACCTAAGATTCATCTGTGTTCACCTATTTGTATCATCCTCCCTCTTCCTAAACCGCTGGTAAACACTAATATTTTTACTGATGCTATAGTTTTTTCTTTTCCCATAATATCATATTGTTGGAATCATATAGTGTAGACTTTTCAAACCAACTTTTTTCACTTAACAATATCCATTTATATTTACTTCATGCTTTTTTATGCTTGATAGCGCATTTCTTTTTCAGTGATTGATAGTTTCTGTTGCTTCACATCATTGCCATTTAGACTCTGGGAAAACTGAAGTTAGTTAAGTTCTTACAAAATAGTTTCTCTTGACATCAGGAGTTTGTAAAGAAGAGAAGGCTCTGAGCATATTTCAAAATGGCTTCTCCCCCACCCCCCCACCACCCCCTTGCTGGAAAAACAGGAAGATTTTTCTCTGATCTTTATTCTGACAATTGTGTGGGGGTCCTGAAGATAAAATTTTAAAAAGTGTGCCCCCCCTCACCCACCCAACAAGGCTGAATCCCATTTTATCTCTCAAGCTAGTTCACGCTCAATCACTGACAAAAATTAGTCAGTTCCCCTTTAAGTATAAAAGTTTTTAAATGTTTAAGTGTTAAATTGTATTTGTTTTCAGTTTTAAAGTTTTGTTTTAACTGTTTAAGTTTTGAAGTATTTAAGTCTTAAAGTTCTTTAATACTCAGAAGGTCAGCAGTATAAGAATTAGGAAACATCACCAAGAGCAAAGATGTGTCATTCGAGACCGTGGCTAAGATCATCCACACTCTCATATCCCCAGTTATTATGTGTAGTTGTGAAAGTTGGATATGGAGAAGACTGATAGAAAAAAATATATATTCTTTTGAAATACAGTATTGGAGAAAAGCTCTGCAGATGGCCTGGACCACCAGAGAGATGATCATGAGTGGGTCTTACAGCAGATTAATCCTGAAACATTGCTGGGGGCAAAGATGTCAAAACTGAAGCTCTCCGACTTGAGCTTCAGTTTTGATATTCATGAGAAGGCAGGCTTCTTAGAAAAGACAACAATGCTGGCAAAAATAGAAAGTTGCAGGAAAAGAGGAAGGCCAAATAAGAGATGGTTTGATTTAATAAAAGAGGTGAGTGCATTGTAGGCATCGCTCATTCATAGGGCTGCCAGGACTTGGAACCAACTCAGTACCACATAGTATAAACACCTTGAAGTGTCCCTACCATGCTCCAGCAATGCCTTCCACTTCCAGGCAGCTGCTTTAGTGTATCCTTTTTGGGGAGTAACAGCTTGCTCTGTGACCTCAATTCTCTGATACAATCAAAAAGATATGTTGGCTTCTATTTGTACAGCTTTTTCCCTTAAAAATTGAGATAACATTAGTTCATAATATTATGTTTCAGGAGTCCAACATTAACATTTGACATTTGCATTGAACAGCTTTGTTCTTGTTGTCAGGATGGGGGTGGTAACTTCCAAGAAATGTGCTTATCAGACCTTCATAGCTTTCTAATTCCTATTGTAGTTTCAAGTCGTGGCAAATACTTTAAGGAAAAATTGGCAATGTCCTTGAGTCAGGCCACCATCCTATTTGTTTCCTAAGCACTGAAAGGCTTTTAAAGTGTTACCATTATCCTAAGATCTATTGGCCTAATGGTTAACTCTCAATGCAACACCAGAATTCAGTGAAGACCCATTGGGGAAATTTGGCTGTGTGTTTGAAGCCTTTTAATCTTTTAATCTGTAACTCTAAACCCACAAGGCCACTGACAGCTTTACTCCTTTTTTCTTTCAGAGGACAAATTTCCACTGTCAAAACATGTACACTGAATGAGCAAATATCCCAGGAAAAATGTCTATTGATCACTAACATGCTTCTGAATAGTTCAGTCCACACTGGAATTTTGATTCATCTAGTCCATATTGCTTTCTCATGTCCTTACAAAATATATTTTTGTCACTTTTCTAGCTGTTTTTAGATTTGTTTCAATAGGGTTATTGACTTGCATGACACAATATCCTACATAATAATCCTACCTAATAATAAACAAATATGCAAATTGACCAAACCTCCCACACACCCACAAACCACGCCCACAAGCCATGCCCATCATCCAATCAGAGTGAGTATGCAAATTAACCCAACCAAGATGGCTACAGACACAGAGAGCAAGGTTTCCTAGGTAACAGAGGAAGCCAAGCTTTTTGCCTGCCCTTGCCAGGCCTAAGCCTCCACTCAAGCTACAAAGTTTCAATTATAGAAGGTAAACAAACTCAAACAAATGGCAGCAGAATGGAGCTTGAGAGAGCAGGCCAGGGTTGCCGCCAGCAACAGGGGAAGCAAAGCTTTCCGCACACCCTGGCTGGCTCACCCACTTAAGGCTACAAAGTTTCAATTATAACCTCAACAGAAATGGCTGCCAGCCATGGAGGGAGCCCCAGGCTTGGCTCTGCTCCAGGCTACAAAGTTTCAATTGTAGAAGGAAAATAAATTCCAGATACCAGGGCCTCCGCTTGGATTGCCAGGGGGCGTGGCTGGCCTGCAAACCACCACAGGCCCCTTGCTCAGGCCACCCCATGCCCCAAGGGAACCCCACCCTGATCAGGGACACCCTTCAGGGCAAACCAGCTGGCCCCCACCCCTGTACCAGGCCTCTCTCCTATCTAATAAAAGAGTAATATGCAGATTGATCATCACTGCAGCACACAATATAGCTGCCCCCATGTGGTCAAAGATCCTGCCCCCATGTGGACACAAGATGGCCACCACAAGATGGCCAGCAGGAGAGGGCAGTTGGGAGGCACCCGGCCTGCAAGGGAGGGCAGTTGAGAAGCACCAGGCCTGCAAGGGAGGGCAGTTGAGAGGGACCAGGCCTGCAAGGGAGGGCAGTTGGAGGTGATCAACCCTGCAGGAGAGGGCAGTTAGGAGTGACCAGGCCGGCAGAGGAGGGGAGTTGGGGGCAAACAGGCTGGCAGCAGAGTGGTTAGGGGGTGATCAGGCTGGCAGGCAGAAGCAGTTAGGGGCAATCAGGAAGGCAGGCAGGCAAGCAGTTGGGAGCCAGCAGTCCAGTGGGATCGGGCCTAAATGGGCAGTCGGACATCCATCGAGGGGTCTCAGATTGGAGAGGGTACAGGCTGGGCTGAGGGACAACCCCCCTCCGTGCATGAATTTCGTGCACCGGGCCTCTAGTCTATTAAATAAATAGATGTTTCTAGTATGCCCTGTTATTTTTAGCAACAGCATGTAATCTTATCAAGCAAATAATAGCAGGTAACATTTATTAAGCCCTTGCTGAGTACAATTTCTGCCATTTTAAAAAGCTATTTTCACTGGATATAATAAACAAGGTTGATATTTATTTATTTTCTAGTTTTTATTAAGAAACTAGAGCCCTGGTGCATGACATTCATGCACTGGGGACGGGAGAGGATACCCTCAGCCAGGTCTGTGCCCTCCCGCAGTCCGGGAGCCCTCAGGGGATAATCAATTGTTGGCTTAGGCCAGCTCTCCGCAAGGGTTCCTTAACACTGCCACGGAGGCCCTCACCAGCCGTGAGCCTGGCTTCTGACTGAGTGGTGCTCCCCCTGTGGTAGTGCACTGACCACCAGGGGACAGCTCCTGCATTGAGCATCTGCCCCCTGGTGGTCAGTGCATGTCACAGACACCAGTTGTTCTGACGTTTGGTCATTTGCATATTAGGGTTGTATTACATAGGATATTTAGCATGCATAAGTGTATACATTTAAGGTGTACAATATGATGGTTTTATTTACATAATAGAGGCCCGGTGCACGAAATTCATGCATGGGGGGGGTGTCCCTCAGTCCAGCCTGCACCCTCTCCAATCTGGGACCCCTTGAGGGTTGTCCGACTGCCCATTTAGGCCCGACTGGGATCGGGCCTAAATGGGCAGTCGGACATCCCTCTCACAATCTAGGACTGCTGGCTCCCAACTGATCGCCTGCCTGCCTTCCTGATTGCCCCTAACCGTTTCTGCATGCCAGCCTGATCACTCCCTAACCACTCCCCTGCCATCCTGATTCATGCCTAACTGTTCCCCTGCCAGCCTGATTGCCCCTAACTGCCCTCCCCTGCAGGCCTGGTCCCCCCCAACCGCCCTCCCCTGCAGGCCCAGTCACCCCCAACTTCCCTCCTCTGCCGGCCTGGTCAACCCTAACTGCCCTCCCTTGCAGGCTTGATCGCCCCCAACTGCCCTCCCTTGCAGGCCTGGTCCCTCCCAAATGTCCACCCCTGATGGCCATCTTGTGGCAGCCATCTTGTGTCCACATGGGGGCAGCCATCTTTGACCACATGGGGGCAGCCATCTTGTGTGTTGGAGTGATGATTAATTTGCATATTACTCTTTTATTAGATAGGATTTTGTAAACTGTTTACCACAGTAGATTTAGCTATCATCTGTCATCTCATATAGATGAAATAAAAATAGAAGAAAAAGTAAAGAACTATCTCTTATGATATGAATACTTAGGATTTACTTTCTTAAGAACATTCCTATATATCAGTGGTCTGCAAACTGCAGCTCGCGAGCCACATGAGGCTCTTTGGCCCCTTGATTGTGGCTCTTCCACAAAATACCACGGCCTGGGTGAGTCTATTTTGAAGAAGTGGCATTAGAAGTTTAAGTTTCAAAAATTTGGCTCTCAAAAGAAATTTCAATTGTTTTACTGTTGATATTTGGCTCTGTTGACTAATGAGTTTGCAGACCACTGCTATATATCATACAGCAGTTTTAGTTATAGTCATCATGCTGTATTTTATATTGTTAGTACTTATTTATTTTATAACTGCAAGTTTGTACCCTCCACTTTCGGTTAACCACAAGTCTGAGTCTGAGCCTGATCTCTTTTTCTATGAGTTCTATGAGTTTGAGATTTTTCTTTTGGGCAGCAGGGGGGGGGGGGAGAGTTTAGATTCCACATATGAGATCATACAGTATTTGTCTTTTTTTGTCTGATTTATTTTACTTAGCATAATGCATAATGACTTTAAGGTCCATTCATGTTGTTGCAAATAGTAGGATTTAATTTTTTTTTAATTTTATTTTATTGTTTAAGGTATTACAAATAGTAGTACATATGTCTCCCTTTTATTTTTTCCCCACTGACCTCTCCCTGGCCTCCGCTACCCCCGGCACTTGCCCTCGTCCCCCCATCCCCAGTGTCTTTGATGGCTGAATAATATTTCATTATTTAAAAATATAACAAAACTTTATTCATTTTTCTATCAATGGTTGTTTTCATGCTTTGGCTATTCTAAATAATGCTGCAATAAACACTAGGGTACAGATATTTGTTCAAGTTGATGTTTTTGTTTCCTTTGGATATATTCTCAGAAGTGGAATCAATAGGTCATATTGTAGTTCTAGTTTTAATTTTTTGAGGATCCTTCATACTGATTTACATAGTGGCTCTATCAATTTACAATCCCACCAACATTGCACCAAGGTTTGGAGAAATGATGAGAAATATTTAATTGAACATGTAGAAAGAAGAAATTTAAATACTTTATCAATTGCTTAAATAAATAGAGAATCAATATTGTATCACTCAAAAATGTCTAACTTGATATAGCAGACTGCTTATGTAATATCTACCCCAAAATGTGTTATTCCCTTTATCTAATGATAATAATGCATAATCTGGCCACTTGGCTCAAGACTATTGTTGGTATTCTTGTACACAACATTGTATGTCCCTTTTACTAAGATCTAATAAATAGAATGTAAGGGGAACTAATTATTTAACTTTTCTGGTCTCTTGTTTAAAATGAAATTGCCTTCCTTGGACTTTCACTTTCTCTTCCTATAGACTGAATGGCCAAAATGATGGAGATCCCTGATCACCCATACAAAAGAAAAACACCACCTCTCCCAGCTCCAATATTAATGATAATATGGAGCAGAGCTTTCTTACTAGCCTGGACCACCTACCTCCAAACTCCTACATGAAAGTGAAATAAAAATTTGTCTTGTCTAAACCAAAATCTCTTTATATAGCATTTTAGCCTATACTCTAAAATACACAAGGGTAACTGAACAGAAAGATGGTTCCATTAACAAAGTAAGGAAAGTAATATGTGGTAAGAGGAGGGGTAAATAAATGGAATCCACACGTCAGTTCTAGAAATTGTATTTTAAGTATGGGCAAAAAATCCAAGTAAAATAGTTACCAGATGATTAATGAGAATGTGATCATTATGAAAAAATAGAAAGCAGTGTAAAGTACAAATGAGGAAGCCAAATTCAATAAGCACTAATTCCATGTTTACCACACAATTCATTTTAAATTGTAATAATTAATTGTATTGAGACTAAGTTACATAGCCTGAGATATCACAAGCAAAAAGAAAAACTGTCATCTCTGTTTTTTAAATTAAAAATATATTAATTATATATAAATTATAAATATATTAAAATAAATAATCATAAATTATTTACATTTTTTGTTCATTGGTTTATTTGTGTGTGTTTTTAATCCAAAGGGAAATTTTTGAAATACCTTGGCCTTATAATGACTATATTTCAAAACAGATAAATAAATATTTTATTATAAATGAGAAATAGCAGATTTTTATACTAATGATAATTGACTAATCTTATTATTTTATTAATATTTGTCATTAAGGCATAGTTAAATAGCAGAAATATTAATTATTCTATCTATATTAAGATTTTGTAAATGTTTATCTCTTTTTTCTACAAATATATTTGAAAATCTGAACTTTTCTGAAATATCATCTCATAAAATATATGCTAAATTTATGCTATTATAAAAGGTTCTTACTCCAAATAGGCAAAAAGAGTACATTTTACAATAGATATTACTTAAAGTTTATTCAATCTGTTGCTGAAAAGCCATTTAGAAATTAAAGTCACCAATGTCATCCAATAGCTTTGATGAGAATATTGAATTACCTGAGAATTGTCCCATGGCCTGAAAGTTGAAGCTGTTTTAAAAATGGTCTGCAAGACCAAAGCTTTGTCATTATTTGTTTAACTAGAACTGCAAGTTATATCTTGGAAATATTATCTAAGATGTATACTAAATGTTGTACATACCTAATATTAAAAACATGGATTGGTCATATTAATGTAAATGGATTAGAAAAGTGAAAAAAATTAAGTGTATACCTTGAGGCAATAACTATATTTTCACTCATTACATACTCTTGGTGATGAAAAATCTTCACACTTTATCAACCCTAAGAACAATTCTGTTATAAGAATCCTATTTTTAAGGGTTTACCCAATTAATTATGCCTGAGGGGAATATTTAATAAAGCAGTGTTGTAATAGAAACAACTCTTCTCCAGAGAATGTTTTCATGGGGGTTGTGATCCTTGAAGATAACTTTGTCTAAGGTATTAGACCCTTACTTTTCTGGGAAATAGTTATGGAAACCTCAAAAGAAAGAGAAAGTGGCATATCATAGAGGTCAACGGCAGATTGAAGATAGCTCCTATCATTGTTAAGACTCACTTTAACTTAAAATATTCTAGCATTTAAAAAAAATACATCAACTCATTTTTTTAAAAATACATAGCAAATTTCCACAAACTTTCTACATTTTTCTCAATATTTGCCAACACCTTAGTGTTTATGCAATAGAAATTATAATATTTACAGTAGAAAGGAACCTAACAAGTCATATCATACTGATTTGATTTTAAAAATTACATTGGCTTTTTAAAAATATATATTTTATTGATTATTTTACAGAGAGTAAGGGAGAGGGATAGAGAAACATCGATGAGAGAGAAACATCGACCAGCTGCCTCCTGCACATCTCCTACTGGAGATATGCCTGCAACCAAGATAAATGCCCTTGTCCGGATTTGAACCTGGGACCACTCAGTCCGCAGGCCGACGCTCTAGCCACTGAGCCAAACATTGCCTTGTATTACAAAGATGCAAATAACATTTATCATAAATTTTGTAAAAAATTTAGTTGTACTTATAATTAATTGGTACTTGTATATGATGAAATACTACCAATGAAAAAATTAGTTTGGGAATTATGTATAATATATTCTTTAGGAAGTAAAAATCTTCCACAATAAGAATACAATTTTAATGAGAGATATTTAGCAATATACATTTTTGCTAAAGAATGAGAGTGAGAAAAATTCATTAAACAAATAATTAATGTGAATTAAAATAAAATTTAGTACAAGTACATTTAAAACACTGAATAAAAATCATATAGTATAAATCAATAAAGATTTAAATAATTCAATGTTAAAGGTATATGTCAACAAACTACTAAGTATAGTACTAATAATAGTTAATTGCTAAGGAGAAAGATGACCTAGTAGACATCAATCTCTTTGAAAGCATTTTAGTTTTTCACAAATCATACAGCTAAAAATAAAAAATAAAACTTTGGAAGTATATATTTATGGCATAGATTATGATGATGATTTCACATGTATGTACATATCTTCAAACTCATCAAGTTTTATACATAAAATATGTACAAATTTTTGTATTTCAATCATAGTCTCATAAAAGTTTTTTTGTTTTTTAAAACCTGGTGGTGGTTGAAACAGTTAACCCTCTCCAAACACATATATCACATAGTTATTTTATTCACTAATAAAAGATTATTTAGAATCATAAAACATGAATTGTATTTCAAACTTGATGTAAATATTTTTCTGTGCACAGTTTGAGTATCCTGCAAATTATGGAATATATCTTTGTGCATGAGAACATTTCAGTATTTATCTAAAGAAACTGAATTTTCAACTAAATAGTGAACAAATCATCTGGTAAATGTCATTTTAAACAAATGGTACATATTGGCAAGTAACATTTATTGAGGTATCAGATTAATGTTACTACTTATAATTTAGTTTTGTCTCAATGCTCAGGATTTTCAAAATTTTCTCCTTTGGTAAGTTAGAACATTTTAAAAAATACAGTTTTATTGATTTCAGAGAGGGAAAGAGAGATAGAGACATCAATGATTAGAGAGAATCGTTGTTTGCTTTCCTTCTACATGCCTCTCCCACCTCCCCCCCCCCCCCCCCCCCCCCAGGGATTGAGCTGCAACCAGGTCATGTGCCCTGACCTGGAATAAAACCATGACCTTTGTAGGTCAACACTCAACCACTGAGCCATGCCAGCTGGGCTGACATGTTTGCTTTTTTTAAAAAGAAATGTAAACTATTGGACAAAATTCTGTGCCTATATCTCTGTGGCTGCCTCTACTCCCATGATCCAGCCTTACAGATGCTCACAGCCTGCTCTTCTCTTGGTAAGTTGGAACATTTAACAACACAGAAAAAATGAATGTTTATAAAACATAAAATCAACATTAAAATGCTTTTATGAACGTAACCCTAAAAATTAGTATGCAAACATATAAGTATAATATATGTTTGTGGCATATACTATACATATAAGTATAGTATATGCCACAAATTCTAAGAAAATAATGGGTATCCTATCTTATAAAGAGGAAATATGCTAATTGACTACCCTGCCCTCAAAGATGGCAGTGCCCACAGCCACAAAATGGCGGCACCCAGTCCACTCAGCCCCATGAGGGCGGTAAGCACGTGGCAAGGCTAGGCCCACGGCAAGGCCAGGCCCACCCCCAGGTGGGCCCAGCCGCTCCGTGCACCTGCTTCCAGAGTCCCACAGTCCTCTCAGCCCCACAGCCACCCAGGGCTGGCCCGAGGTGCAGGCAAGCCTCCAATGGGGGCTGCTCAGCTGCCCGGGGCCGCCCGAGGCTCAGGTAACCAGGGCTGACCAAGGCTTGAGCTGCCGGCAGTGGTGGCAGCAGAGGTGTGATGGAATGTCGCCTTCCCCTGATCACAGGGTTGCTTCCCGCTCCTGAGGGCTCCTGGACTGTGAGAGGGGGCAGGCCTGGCTGAGGGACCCCACCTCCAATGCATGAGTTTTTATGCACTGGGCCTCTAGTAGATAAACCAAAAGTTATTTTTGAGCATAAATCTTTGTACTGCTATCTTAAATGAAGGTATGATAAAAATGTTCCTTCCTTTTGATTTATAACAAGGAAATTGTCATTTTTATAGTAAAAAATCTAAAAGTAATTATTATTGCATATATTTTGTTAAATGTAATTGCTACCAGAAAAGTTATGAAACATAATAATAAAAATAATTACATGTAATATTACCACACAGTCTTAAAAAGTGTCAATTGTAAGTTATCAACTGTAATTAAATCTTGTCATATATTGTATATATATACATATATATATATGGCCTTAATATGCAAATAGACCAAATGGCGGAACAACTGAACAACTGGTCACTATGACATGCACTGACCACCAGGGGGCACACACAGAACATGGCAGGCATTGGCAGCAAGTGGCAGAGCCTGAAACATGGCAGGCGTTGGACGCAGTGGGATGGTAGAGCAGGTAAGCAGGGGTACCAGACCAAGGTGGGGCACTCGTCATGTCATCTGGGTGAGCCTCTAGTGATTGCTGAAAATTCTTTGCTCCTGAGCACCATGGTCCCACTCAGTGCTTTCACCTGCTGCTGGCGCCGGCCCTACTTGCACCTGCTTCCAGCACCTGAGCCGCCACTCACACCTAATACCAGCGCCTGGCGCCGGCCCCAATCACTTGGCACTGTCAGTGGGTGTGAGCCATGGCTGCTGGCCCTAATTGCCCCTCAGGTCTTCTCCACCTCCCCCTGCTCCTGAGGGGTGATCAGGCTGGCAGCCACCTCTTGCACCTACAGCTGGTGCCAGAGCCACCTTTCACACCTGCTGCCGGTGCCTGGCGCCAGTCCAGATCACTAGGCTTCTCCACCTTCCCCTGCTCCTGAGGGATGATCGGGGCAGCAGCCACTGCTTGCACTTTCCGATGGTGCCGGCCCCACTTGCACCTGCTGCTGGCACCGGCCCCAATCGCTTTGCGCTGTCAGTGGGTGCAAGTGGGGCTGGTGTTGTCAGCATGTGGGAGAGGTGGTGGTGGGAGCAGGGCTGCTGACAGGCAGAGGACCAGGGGCTGTGGCAAGAGGAGCCAGGAAGGACTGTGGAGGATGGGCCGAGATTGGCCCCTGTGCCCACTGCAGCCTCAAGGCCCACAGTTCCTTCAAGGTGCATGAATTCATGCACTGTGCCCATAATCTATAATAATAAAAGGGTAATATGCTAATTAGACTGAATGTCTTTCCTTCCGGGTGTCATTCTGGACATCCTTCCAGATGAAGATGGGGCCAGAGTGAAACAACCCGGGTCCTGGGCACCTGCAGGAAGTGGCTGGAGCAAGGTAGCCTGGGTCCCAAGTGCTGGAGGGAAGGCAATGCCAACAGCCAGGGGAAGGAAGGCCTACTCTTGCACGAATTTCCATGCATCGGGCCTCTAATCTTACCTTATAATAGACAAATATGCAAATTGACCACACCTTCGCTACGCCCAAGCTACGCCCACCAACCAAGCCACGCCCATCAACCACACCCACCAGGAAACCGTTGCAGGGAAGCTGGGGTGTGGCGGAGCCCAAGGCCGGGAAAGCCGCCTGGGGCTTTCCCGGCCTTGGGCACCAGCGGGGGCAGGGACGCTGGGTGCGGCCGAGTCCAAGGCCAGGAAAGCTGCCCGAGGCTTTTCCGGCCTTGGGCGCCAGCGGGGTGCCTGCGCCAATCACAGGAGACCACTGGGGGTCGGCTCCTGCGATCGGGTAGCAGGGACGCTGGGTGCAGCCGAGCCCAAGGCCACCGCCCAGGGCCAAGCCTGGACCCTGAAAGAAGGCAGAAGGCGGTGGCCACAGCCAAGGCCTGGGTCCCCGTTGCCGGCAGAAAACTGGTGCAGGCAGCCAGGTGAATGAAGGTCTATTACACGAATCTTCATGCAAACGGGCTACTAGTCTACACTAATAAAAGAGAAACATGCAAGTTGACCGTACCACCATTACACCCACCAGCCACGCCCACCAGCCAATCAGGAGCGAGCATGAAAATTAACCCAACAAAGATGGTGGCGGCCACGGAGCTCTAGTGAGCAGGAGGCTTAGGTTGCCCCCAGAGATGGAGGAATCCAAGCTTCCCGCCGACCCTGACCAGCCCTGGCCTCTGCTCAAGGCCACAAAGTTTCAATTATAGAAGATAAATAAATCCCAGATACCTGCTTCCAGCTGGCCCAGGCCTCCGCTCAAGGAGGTGCTGAAAAAAAAAAAAAAAAAAGAATGGTCTGGGAGCCTGGATCCCTGGGGTGTGTGGCCTGCTTGAAAACAGCCCTCAGCCCCTCACCCAGGCCACCCCACACCTCAAGGGAACCCCCAACCTGATCTGGACACCCTTCAGGGCAAACCAGCTGGCCCCCACCCATGCACTAGGCCTCTATCTATACTAATAAAAGGGTAATATGCTAATTATACTGGGCAACCTTCCAAGAGACCTTCTGGACGTTCTTCTGGACAAAGCCATGGTGGTGGGGCTGAGGTATAGGTGGTTAGAGGCCCAGAGGGGATGGTAATTGTGAGTGATCAGGCTGGTGGGGGACAGGGCCGTTGGGGGTAAGCAGACCAGAAGGGGGGCCAGTTGGGGCGAGCAGGCCATCAGTGGGGGTCAGTTGGAGGTGATCAGGATAGCAGCGGGGGGCAGTTTGGAGTGAGCAGGCCAGCAGGGGGGCAGTTGGGGGTTAGCAGGCGAGCAGGGGGGCAGTTGGGGGCAAGTACACTGACACAGGGGGCAGTTGGGGGTGATCAGGCCAGCAGGCAGAGTGGTTAGGGGCAATCAGGCAGGTAGGCAGGCAGGCAGGTGAGTGGTTAGGAGCCAGCAGTCCCGGATTATGATAGGGATGTCCAACTGCCAGTTGAGGCCCGATCCCTGTAAACAGGCAGAAAGACATCCTTCGAGGGGTCCCAGATTGGAGAGGGTGCAGGCTGGGCTGAGGGACACCCCTCCCTCCCGTTCACGAATTTTGGGCACCGGGCCACTATTATCTACACTAATAAAAGAGAAAGATGCAAATTGACCGTACCTCCGCCATGCCTACCAGCCAATCAGGAGTGAGTATGCAAATTAACCCAATAAAATGGCGGGTTAATTTGCATATGCAGGCACAGAGCAAAGACTGAAGGCTCCACCCGAGCGAAGACTGAAGACTGAAGAGTGAAGGCTCCGCTGTGGCCGGAGCCAAGCCTGAAGGCTGAAGACTTGGCTCTGCTGCGGCCCAGGTCCTGGGTGCTGGAGGAAAACTGGTGCCAGCAGCCAGGGGAAGGAAGGCCTATTGCACGAATCTTTGTGCAACAGGGCCTCTAGTATATATATAAACACACACACATGTTTATTTTAAATTGATCATTTTTTTATATTTTATCTTATAGTGGCATTTCTCTGTTAAACATAGTATCAAAAATATGACCATCCTATATAATAAAAGCCTAGTAACTGTTATGGTGTAACAACCAACGACCAGACCACCAGCCAGTAGCTATGACAAGCACTGACCCATACCTTGCTGTCGGCGCCCTGACAGCCCCGAATTCCATTTACCTGCACCCCTGACCCTGACAAGAGGGAGGAGGGAGCTGAATACCCACACCCCGGACCCTGACAGCACAGAGGTGGGAGCCCCATTCCTCCCAGAATCAGCCATGGTCAGCTTGCTGTTGGCACCCTGACAGCCCTGAATCCTGTTCATTTGCATCCCAAACCCTGACAGCAGGAAGCAGGAGCCCCATTCCTTGCAGAATCGGCCTTGGTCAGCAGATCAGAGGATTCTGCTTATAGTGAATGGTTAGTAAAACTTGGAGATGGCAAACTTGACAGCAGTTTTTATTTAGGAATGGATATTATTGAAATCTCCTGTGAAATGATTTGTAACATATCTATTATTAAAGCTACCTTTGGAAATAGTATATCTATAGATGATATTAAAAATATATCTAAACGTGTACTTCTTTGTCCTAAAAATTAGCACGTTCATAAATTAAATGAAGAAATTTTGGATATACTCAATAGAGATTTTCATACTTACTTGAGTGATGATTCCATCGATTCAATGGATGATGCTGAAAAAGAAACTTTTCTCATCAAATTTCTTAATGGTATTACACCTTTGGGAATGCTGTGTCATAAATAAAAATTGAAAGTAGGTGCAATCATAATGGTACTGAAAAATCTTAATAGTAAATGAGGTCTTTGTAATGGTATTAGATTTATTATCAAAAGATTGTGACCTAACATAATCAAAGCTGAAGTATTAACAGGATCTGCAGAAGGAGAGGTTGTTCTGATTCCAAGAATTGCTTGTCCCCATCAGACACTGGTCTCCCATTTAAATTCATTCAAAGACAGTTTCCTGTGATGCCAGCATTTGCAATGACAATTAAAAAATCACAAGGACAAATTCTAGACAGAGTAGGAATATTCCTACCTGAACCCGTTTTCAGACATGGTCAGTTATATGTTGCTTTCTCTCTAGTTCAAAGAGCGTGTGACATTAAAGTTAAAGTTGTAAATACTTCATCACAAAGGAAATTAGTCAAGCACTCTGAAAGTGTTTTCACTCTTAATGTGGTATACTAGTACAGAGAGATATTAAAATAAGTTTAATCAATTTATCAGTCATTGTTTGCATCAATGTTGTTTTTATATCATGTTTTGTTGTTTTTATATTGTGTTTTTGTTGTTTTTTGTTGTTATTGTTTATTTATTAATAAATGTATATATTATTTTCATATACATTTTACTACTTTTCTTCAATCTCTGACACTTCTATTATAGTGAAAGAGTGATATTAAAATATTTTTTCTAATTAATTCCCGTTCAATGTGCACAAATTCATGCACCAGGCCACTAGTACTTATAAATATACCTACACAGTGTTATTTTAATATTTGTTTAATAAATAGTAAATTTATTCAACTAATTCTATTTTCTATTCTTACATTCTTTTGTTTTCACTACTATCCTATCTAATAAAGAGGGAATATGCTAATTGACCCTCATGCCATCGCAAAGATGGTGGCGCCCACAGCCAATAAGGGGGGAATATGCTAATTGACTGCCCTGCCCTCAAAGATGGTGGCGACCACAGCCAATAAGAAGGGGATATGCTAATTGACTGCCATGCCTTAAAAGATGGCAGCGCCCACAGCCAATAAGGAGGGGTATGCTAATTGACTGCCATGCCCTCAAAGATGGCAGCGCCCACAGCCAATAAGGGGGGAATATGTAATTGACTGTCAAGCCCTCAAAAATGCTGGCACCCACAGCCACAAGATGGCAGCACCCAGTCCCCTCAGCCCTGCCAGGGCTCCTGCCTCTGGAGTCCCCTAGTCCTCTCAGCCCCCCAGCTGCCCAGGGCTGGCCCGAGGCACAGGCAAGCCTCAGATGACGGCTGCCCAGCTGCCCAGGGTGGACCTAAGGTGCAGGCAAGCCTTGGATGGCAGCTGCTCAGCTGCCCAGGACCAGCATGAGGTACAGGCAAGCCTCGGATGGCAGCTGCCCAGCCACCCAGGGCCGCCTGAGGCTCAGGTAACCAGGGCCAGCCAAGGCTTATGCTGCCAGCAGTGGCAGCAGCAGAGGTGTGATGGGGCATCGCCTTCCCCTGATTGCTGGGTTGCCTTCCCCTGAGGGCTCCCAGACTGTGAGAGGGGGCAGGCCAGGCTAAGGGACCCTCCTCCAGTGCATGAATTTTCATGCACTGGGCCTGCAGTTTAAAAATAATTATTCTTTGAGATAGCATGGAGGGACTTGGAGAATATTATGCTAAGTGAAATAAGTCAGTCAGAGAAAGATAAGTGTCACATGATATCACTTATATGTGGAATCTAATAGACAAAATAAATCCAGAGACATGGAAGCAGGCAGCAACCTGAGAATCCTCAGATAGTATGGTGTAAGAGAATGAGATCATCCAAAGAACTTATATGCATAACCAATAGACACAGACAATAGTGAGGTGAAGGTTTTGGGGGGAGTGGGAAAGAGAGGGGACAATGGGCAAAAAAGGGGGACATCTGTAATAATTTCTATAATAAAGATAATTTTTTAAAAAGTAATAATATCACAGCTGAACTGTGACTGTTGACATTCATTACTGTTTTCCTAGGATGTTAATCTAAAGCAAGGGTAGTAGTTGATAGAGTCGAATTATCATATTTTTATTGTGTTCATGTGTGTGAGAGAAAGAGAAAGAGAGTGCAAGAGAGAGATAGGAAAATAATAAGAGTGAAAAAAACAAATAGAAACAGAAGAGATAAAGACAGCGAGAAACATATTATTTTATTTGAGCCCTAAATTATTTATCTAAAATATTTTTCTTTATCACTTTATTTTATGAAATAAGGCTAAGTGATTGATCATTAAATATATGAAAATGTAATTTTTCTTTTAAAATATTTGATTTGTGGGAAGGCAGAATACAGATTTTTTAAAATAGATTTTATACATTTGTGTTTTGGCAGTTTTTCAAAATATATCTTCTGTTGGAATTATTTTTTTTCTGAAAATAAAAGTAGACATCTGGCTATAGAAGCTGTCTTTGTAAATAAGTACATTAAATTGTACTGACTTTGAAGGCTTGTGAGTAATTACAGGATTAATGGTAGTAATTATTTTAAAACAAAGAACTGATATTTATTATGCTTCTTGCGTGAAATATTCTGGTTCATTATTCATATCTTAACAAACATGATTTTATACTACTGCACATTAAAAGGAAAAGTGACACTTTTGCAGGTTAATTCCGTCAGCTAAAAAAACTTGTAATGGGTTACACTGTTATGTAAGCATTGTGTTATTTATAATTATAACTCTGTAGTTAGAGTTCTTTTATTATACAATAGAAATTAAGATTTATACTTTTCCATATGTAAAACAGAATCCTTCTATAGTTATTTACCACATAACCACACGGACTGTATATATGGTGGTGTTTCCATAGATTATAATAGACCTGAAAATTTCATCACCTGGTGAACTTGTAGCAGTGGTAACATGATAGCCCAAATGCATTACTCACATAATTGTAGTGATGTTGGTATAAATAAATCTACTGTGCTGCTAGTAATATGAAAGTGTCATACATAAAATTACATATAGAACATAATACTTGATAAAGATAATAAATACCTGTTATTGGTTTATGTATTTACTATACTGTTAATCATTATTTTTGAGTGAACTCTTTTAACTTATTAAAAACAAGTTTGCTGTAAAACAGTGTGATATATTACCTGGGAAGCATCCTCATACATAGGAGACAGATTTACCATGTCTCTTGTTCCATAATTTTCTCTTGTGTTTGATTCAATCTGTTGTTTTGTCCATCATGGCTCTTAAAATCTACTGATAATGTTGCTACTAAGAAGCCACATGAAGTGATTAATCTGTAAACAAAATTAAAAGTGATTAAGGATTATGAAGGCAGTAAATCAGTAATAGTTATTGCTCACCAGTCAGGCATGTCCCATTCCATCATAGCTACAATCATGAAGAGCAAGAACAAAGTAATGAAAGCTGTTAAAGGATCTGCTTTATTGAGGGCAACAAGACTAACAAAACTTCTTTTAAAAAGCCTATATCAGACATGGAAAAACTTCTAATTATTCTGGATTGAAGACTAGACACAAAAATGTATTACTCTCAGGGCCCTGGCAATCACGACCAAAGTGCTTGTCAGTGATGTTTAAAGGAAAGGCTGGACCTGACCATGATGTTGAATTTACTGCAGCTTTGAGGTGATTTGAGTGATTTAAACAATTCAAGAATTGTTAATTACATGATGTGACAAGTAAATGGCGAGTCTGTAAGTGCTGATGTAACAATTTTTAGAAATTCTAGATATGTTGATTATGGAGGAATATTTCTTGCCAGAGCAAATATTCAATATGGGTGAAACCTCCATATTTTGGAAAGAGGTGACTGAAAGGTCTTTCACCCATAAGGAGGCCAACTCAATGCCAGGTTTCAAGGCTTTTAAGGACAGGATAACAGTCTTGCTTGTGGACAATGTTGAAAACTAAAATTTGAAATCCTTTCTGATCTGTCTCCAGGAGAACCCCAGGTCTTCAAGCACATCAGTAAGCACACACTGCCAGTGAACAGCAGGAGCATGAAGAAGTCATGAATGACCCAACCTCTCTTCCAAGAAGCCCTCCTGAATTGACATGTCAGGTAAATGGCAAAATACTATTTGGAGAATGACATACTTTTAAAAATTTTCTTATTATTAATAATTCTCCCAAAAATCCTCCTTTTATTGGTGATTTTTAGCCTAATATCTAAGTAGTGCTTTCTCCCTCCAAAAACTACCTCTTTGATCCAACAAAGGGATTAAGAAGTTATAGCAGATTTTGAGGCCTTCAATCTGAGCAGGACCTTTGCCCGGGCTTTTGATGCAAAGGAGGAAAACACGGAGAAGACACTGATGCAATTCTGGAAGGATTACAACATCCGACTGCATCAAGAACCTTGTTTGGGCTCCGAGTGATGTCACCACAGAGAGTATACATATCACCTGGAAGAAGACATCCAAGAGGTTTGTCCATGACTTCAAAGGGTTTTCCCAAGATGAAGAGGTTGCAAAAATCAGCAAGGTTGTGGTTGAGATAGCAAAAAACTTTAACCTGGGTGTAGATGAAGATGACATTGAATAGTTTCTTTAGGTGGATCCTGAAAAATTTAATAATGGAGAGTTGTTGGAACTGGAACAGGAATGCATAGCTGAAGAATAGACAAGAGAAAAGGAAACTGCAGGAGAAGGAAAAGAAGGACACTCAAAAAATCCCCAGTAAAGGTTTAGCAGACACTTTTTGAGACCTCAACAAAATTCTTAACGTTTGAAAACATGGACCCCCAACACCGAAAGGTATTCATTACTAGAAAGGGATGTTCATGGTGCAGTATCTTCTTACAAGCAAATCTATGATTTAAAAAAGGACCAAACCAAACAAACTATTGTGAAGATATTTCTGAAAACAGTGAGACCTCCTCTAGGAGGCAGGTCCACCAGGAGGTATTCCAGAAGAGTGCATTATCTTAGGAAATGACTGCTCCATGGATGTTATTGTCTTGAAGACATTTCAGTGAGACAATATGTGGAGGTGAAAGAAAGTGATATTGGTCATATTGACCCTGTGTAGGCTTAAGCTAATGTGTGTGTTTGTGTCTCAGTTTTTAACAAAAAAAGTTTAAAAATAAAAAAAAATAGATAAAACTTATAAAGTAAAAATGTAAGGAATGAAAATATTTTTGTCCAGCTGCACAATGTTTGTTTTAAGCTAAGTGTTATTATAAGAGTCAAAAAATTTCTAAAGTAAAAACTTTATAGTAAGCTAAAGTTAATTAGTTATTGAAAAATGAAACTTTTAAAATAAATTTTTGTAGCATAAGAATACACTAAATGTTTATAAATTTTACAATAGTGTAAAATATGTAGGCTTTTACATTCACATACCACTTACTGACTCATGTGGAGCAACTTCTAGTCCTATAAGCTCCATTCATGGTAAGTGCCCTGTAGAGGTATACTATTATTTATCTTGTACACTGTATTTTTACTGTACCTTTTCTGTTTAGATATGTTTAGATACACAAATACTCACCTTTGTGTTACAATTGCCCACAATATTCAGTACAGAAACATGCTGTACAGGTTTGTAGTATGGGAACCATAGGTTAAACCATATAGGTGAGGTGTGTAGTAAGGCTATATAACCTAATTAATTTTGTGTAAAGGCACTCTATTATGTTTGCACAACCATAAAATAACATAACAATGCTTTTCTCAGAATGTATTCCTGTTGTTAAGTAATGAATGGCATAAGTTCTCTCTAAAATTTGAACATTTGTTCAAACCCATTAGAAATAACAGTACTTTATTCAATTATTCATTATTTATTTGGATGTTATTGAAAAGCTTTACTGTGTTTTCAAATACTGGAATAGAAACAGGATCATTAAATGAATGGAACAGTAGAAAATTACATTTGTTTTGTGCTTCCAGCTCAAGTGAATATAACACACACACACATAAAAATGCCATTAATGAGATGTTGACTATCAGGAATAAATTAGCATTTTCACCTACCTCTAAGGATAGTCCATTGATTGACAAATCAACCAACGAGGACTGCTTTCATCATTAACCATTTTTTTTTTTTTTTTTTTTTAGTAACAGGGTTCCTAGACATTTTGAGCTATATAGATTTAAAAGGAAGAAGCATGGAATTTTATGAAGCAGAAAGAGCACTAAATCATTTGTAAGGAGAACTGAAGTCATTCCAGCTGTGTTCCATATGAGGTTTATGATGTTGGCCTCAATTGATGCATTTGTTTGCAGTAATTAAGCTAACATATTAAATAGAAAACCTAATATCTCTGTAGTTATGATGATATAGTGAATGTGAAGCTTTAAAATGTTATGCAGTATTATAATTTATTTATTTCTATGTGTATAGGTACACCTTAAATCTTGGGGGGGGTTTGCAATGTCATTTTTTTATGATCAATAATAAGCATAATAACTATTAAAATTCATAATAATAGTTAGAAATTATTGTCACACTCTCTATCTAGCTAACAAAGTCTTCCAAATTTAAAGAAATTTCATTCTTACAAACCCATGGCAATATGATGCCATCAAATATAGTTTTGTTGATTCATTATGTGTTCTTATCAATTAAATTAATCATTTATTGTCTAACCTGTCATTGTGGAATGGCAGAAATCACCATTTAATTTTAATAGATGTTTAAGTCAAAAAGGTCATACTAACTTTAAATGAATTTAAAACACATCCACTCTCCAAATAATTCAATAGAAAATTCTGCATGATTATCATTATATATAAAATGTTTGAGTGAATACTGTAATGTATTTATATATTTCCTAGCCCTATAAATACAGAACTATAAAATATATTTTAAAACAAATTGGAAATGTTAAAGTAGCAATTTAACATCTGAGACTAAAAGAAAAATGTTACCAAAATCTGTGCTACATGCCCTCCCGAGATAGCATCAAAATACAAAAAGACTTTTTTTTCTTTTTTTCCATAGCTCCTAAACACCATTATTCTATTATCATATGTATATATTTTATAAACATATTTACTTTATTTTCACTTATATAAAAATATAAATATCCCTTGACCATGTCAACACAATATAGCCATTCTGCACCAAATTCCTTTTTAAATTGTATTTCAAAAACAAGACAAAACAGAAACAAAAACATCAACAACAACAAAACACAATGAATGTAAGTATCAACCTCCAAAATCTAGAATGCATTCATTATCATATTACAGGAGTAGGGGAATAAAAATTTGTTTCTGTAAGTTCTAATTGTTCTACCTATTTAATATTTTGTTTTACTAAATATTTATATTGGCTCAATATAAATTAACTAGTAGCCCATTTGCAGGAAGAATCCTGTAAGCGGCCACTGCGGCTGCGTGCGCTGCCGCTGCTGCCTCTGGTGAGGCCGCCGTGCCTGCATCCGCGCGCTGCTGCCGCCTGCCCCACCCTGCCCCGCTCCGCCCTGCCAGGGCTTTCCCTCTGGCAGCCACCTTGCTTCCTGCTTTTCCTCCCTCTTCCTTCTAAGTTGTCTTCAGTCTTTACTCCTCCCTCCATCAGCGTATGCAAATTAACCACCATCTTTGTTGGGTAATTTGCATACTCACCCTGATTGGCTTGTGGGCGTGGCTTGGCTTGTGGGCGTGGCTTGGGCATAGCGATGGTGCGGTCAATTTGCATAGTACTATTTTTTTAAAATATATTTTATTGATTTTTTACAGAGAGGAAGAGAGAGGGATAGAGAGTTAGAAACATCGATCAGCTGCCTCCTGCACACCCCCCACTGGGGATGTGCCCGCAACCAAGGCACATGCCTTTGACCGGAATCAAACCCGGGACCCTTGAGTCCGCAGGCCGACGCTCCATCCACTGAGCCAAACCGGTTTCGGCTGCATAGTACTATTTTATTAGGTAGGATTAAAGCCAAATAATAAGCATTTAATTTTGACTTCTAAATAAAAACTGCAAATCAGTTTTTATTAAAATTTTCTGTAAATCAATAAGAATGTCCAAACATGCAGAAAAAATTAGAAATATGAAAACATATTTGACAATTCTTATTTATTAAAATGAAAATAATCCATATGTACAATGCTAATTTCTGTTATATATGTATACATGTACATATATACACACAGATATAAAGTACACTTATAATTATACATGCATTATTAACTCATAATATTTATGCAAAATACTTTTATATTTCATAAATTATAAGGCAAAATACTGGGAATTTAACTATTTAGTTCCTATTATGATTCTCTTTTTTAACAGTTTTTCTTCCCCTCAAATCTTAAATGCTTGAATATTTCTGCAACTATATCTAACAACACAGCAATAGGCTCTTAAGTGTCGTCTTCTTTAAAATTAATAAAGAAAAATTAAGTGAAAAATGTTCATGGTGCTAAAGTGTGAAGCAGTAAGAAACATCTCTTCTTTTTTATAGTATCCTATATAATAAAAGTGTAGTATGCAAATTTCCCCCTGGACCAGGAGTTCTTCCTGGAGTTTGACCAGGGGATGAGACCAGCCAGTGGAAGGGAGGGAGGCAGCTGGCAGCTGGCAGCCACTAGGGACCCTACCAAGTGCACAAATTTCATGCACTGGGCCTGTCACAAAGTTGAGTCATATGTAAAAGCTTGAGTCTTCCTTTTGCAATCAGTAAGCAAAAACATACTGATTGCAAAAAGACTGCTGTTCCTCACAGTAATTTTTAATAGTATCTACCTTTTGGATGATAAGATATACAGATCTCAGAAAATTTTCATCAGAAATGGTTTTTACATTTAATGCCTATAGTCTGACAATTTAATTATCTGTTAAAGACTTTCTGATTAAAACCTGAATAAAATATAAGATAAAACATACCCAATTATGCTTCTTTTTAAATCATTTAAATTCCCATGTCATAAGTTAAAAGTTTCTTTTAACCTCATGAATATATGTCAGCTTCTCAGAGACAATTTCAGAATACTTACGATTAAATTCACACTTTAAACAATCTAGTAGTATATTTAAGTTTCTAGTAGTATATTTAAGTTAAAATTTTTACATGATATATTTCTTGTCACATGTTTCTTTTGGTTTGGAAGAGGATTTATCTTATCAGAAAGGTAGAGAAAAGTACATGAGAAAATTCCATTTTTTCTAATCATGCCATTTCATGTTACATTTAAAGTACTTAAAAATTATATTTAGCAAAATAAACAAGAAACAATTTGCTACTTATATATAAGTCAGACTTAAAATTTAGGAAAATATCCCTTTCTAAGTAATCTGAAAATATATATATGAATAATTTAATCCCATAACCATTATGTCAGAATATGCAACAATTATTTGAATCTTTTCTACACCTATTTTAAACTAAATTTAGTCACATGCCCTAATCTCCTTTTGTTTAAATTCATCTGGCTTGAATAAAGGAGAACAACTTTGGTAAAAAAAGATTTTATTATAGGAAGGAAGGATGAATAGGTAAAGTACAGATAATTTTTAGGGGGGGGGGGGTGTAGGTGCTCTGTATGACACTATAATGAACACATGTCATTATATATTTTTTCAAACCCACAGAATGTTCAACACTACCAAGAGTAATCCCTAGTGTAAACTATGGAATATGGATTTTGAGTGATCATGGTATGTCAATGTAGGTTCATCAATTGTAACAAGTGTTCCACTTTGGTGGTGGATGTTGGTAATTGGGGAGCTTATGGATGTGTAGGAACAGGGGGTACATGCGAAGTCTCTGTTCCTTCTTCTCAATTTTACTATGAACCTAAACCTACTCTAAAAAGTCATTTAAAAATAAAAATAATCCATATACAGTATAAAAAGAAGTATATCTAAAGGAATAATTATCAAAATATTAGTAGTTGTGTCTTGGCAAGTGTGGCTCAGTTGGTTGGAGCATCATCCCATGCACTGAAGGGTCACAGGTTCAATTCTGGGTCAGGGCATATACCCAGGTTGCAGGTCCGATCCCTGGTCAGGGTGCATACAGGATGCAACCAATTGATGTTTCTCTCATCAATGTTTCTCTCTCTCCAACCTCTCCCTTACTCTCTCTCTAAAATCAATGAAACGATATCCTTAGGTGTTATTTATATGTTATATAATCCCATTTTTCATATATATATATATATTGCTAGTTCTTATCATGGCTCTCTCTTTCAATAGTTTTCTTCCCTTCAAATTCTAAATGCTTGAATATTTCTATGAGAAATGAAATATATATAACCAAAGTCAAAAGCTTAAATTATTTAATGATTATACAATTAATAAAGATAAAGTATCACTCCCCCAAAAAAGCTTTATTATAATGGATAATTCCTGCTACTGAAAGGTTTATCTATTTCATTTCCTATATTAAAATATATAGGAATGTCAGATCTCATGCTAGTCTATTGTGTCAAAAAGGCCACATTATTTGTTTTATTGAGAAATGTACTTACTATCCAAAGTATATTTATTAGGTTTCTATACACAGTTAGTAAAAATATTTGTCAATATTCATAATTAGTATTTCAAAAATTTTTCTCTTTGATCTTAAAATATGTACTTTTCAAGGAATTGTTTCAATTGCAGTGTTGATCAGACATAAATGTTAAGATAACTCATCATTTGAGGTATAGATTTATTTCCATTTAAATAGTAATAAGAATACCACTTCATTATTTCATACTTTCTTTGTTTCTTAGATTTTATAAACTTGTTGGTGAAATGATGAACATAAACACATGCTCACATGTTTCATCTCATTCTCTAATGAAGACATAGAGCTGCAATGCCTTGTATTGACACTTATGTACAGATCACTGGATAATTACTAACATGATACTGTGGCATCATCATAATTGTAAATTCCTAAAATATCTCAAATTATTTTGAGCACATGTCATCAGACAGCTCTTTTGTGATATGGCCTTTATGGAAGCATTATTTGAAAATAAGGACCAGACTAAAAAACTTCTATATAAGAAAAGAAACAATCAAAAATGAAAAGGCAACCTACAGAATGGGAGAACACATTTGTCACGCATATATTGGGCAAAGGTGTAAGGGTTTAGTATCCACAGTATGTGAATATAATGTGAATAATGCATAAAACTATGTAACAAAAAGTCTAATGAAAATTAGACAAAGGAACTAAATATACATTTTTCCAAAGAAGACATCCTAATGGCCAACAGGTACATGAAAAGATATTCAATATCACTAATCATCAACAAAACACCAAACAAAACCACAATAAGATGTTACCTCACACCCATTAGAATGGCTGCATTAAGAAGACAAGAAATAACAAGTGTTGACAAGACTGTGGAGGTAAGGGAACCTTTGTACACTGTTGGTGAGAATTTAAATTGACTCACCCACAATGGAAAACAGTATGGAAGTTCCTCAAAAAATTAAAAATACAACTAACTACCATATAATCCAGAAATTCTCATTGCTCTTTATCCTCAAATGCTGTGTAGGAAAAGCCCTAAAGTAATACCAACTTCTGGTACTCATTCCTTTTCCTAGGCTCTTCCCCTTGAACGTGGGTGGAATCTGTGGTGATTTCTAACTAGGTGATATGGCAAACATGATGGAAGTGCACTCCCATGATTATGCTAAATATGTACATTTTTACATTGGTAGTAGATTCACTTGTATTATAGATTTTCTCCCTTGCCAGTTTTGTAGAAACAATTTGCTTTGTCATGAGAGTGCCTAGGGAGAGGCCATGTGGCAAAACACACACACACAAAACAAACACACACACACAAAACACACACACACACAAACAAAGAAACACACACACACAAAACAAACACACACACAACACACACACACAAACAAACACACACACACAAAACACATACAAAACACACACACACAAAACAACACAC
Organism: Eptesicus fuscus; assembly: GCF_027574615.1. NCBI lineage: Eukaryota > Metazoa > Chordata > Mammalia > Chiroptera > Vespertilionidae > Eptesicus > Eptesicus fuscus. Next base: position 83,882,751 of record NC_072475.1, on the reverse strand, counting down.
ACACACAAAACAAACACACACACACAAAACACACACACACACACAACAAAGAACACACACACACACAACAAAACACACACACACAAAACACACACCACAAAACAAAACACACACCACAAAACAAAACTAAACAAAACAAAAACCTGGTGGTTTCTGATTGCTGAAGATGCCTTCTAGGTGCAGAGAGCACTCTGCAGCCAAAATTCAGCAAGAACTAGTACCCTCAGTCCTGTAGCTACAACTAAAGTAATTCTCTCAGCAATTCAAGTGAGCTTGGAGTTAGATCCTCTGCTAGTCAAGCCTCTAAATGACAGGCAGGCATCTTGGTTGCAGTCTTATGAGATGCTAAACAGAGACTGAAGCAAATCATGCCAAGACTCTTCACTCACAGAAACTGTGAGATAATAACTATATTGTCTTAAGGCACCATTTGTAGTAATTTGTAGGACAAATATAGAAAACTAATACAAATGCTGTTTCTCACATATTTGTATTATTCAATTTTTCTCCTAGTATTTTTAATCTGTGTATTTTACTTTTTTTCTACCTGCTTGTCTAAGCAAATTTAAATTTTCTTGGATTTAAATCAGTTATTTCAATGAAATATTTTCTTTGCATTAAATTTATTTCCTAAAGATATTGATGAATGATTTTTAAACTTTTACTTCTCAAATAATTTTACCAACATGGTAACACAGCATGACTTCCTATTTCAATGCAACCTCCAGTCACCTATATATGTAGCTTACTTTCTGCTCTGCTGATCAGTCTTCTAGAGTAATCTAATTTTCTGCTTTGGTGAATAAGCAAACTAAACAAAATCTCTCCTTCCCAGACAAGCTTTAAAAAAGCAGCATTCCTGATGGAATGCAATCAAAAGTTCAACTATTACCCAAGAGGGTGGGAAAGTAACTACATTTTTAGATTTATTCATTCTATTTATGTCACCTTTCATAACAATTTATTACAAAAAGTGACAATGGAAGAAATGATGCTTGAACATGTACCTTCTTTATAACTTGTATTAAAATCTACCTGAAATAATTGGGACCACAAAAATCTGTCACTTTTTAAGTCAAACACTGATTACAGTCAATGCTTTTTCTTTAATTTGTGATCTAGAAAATATAGCACAAAATACGAATATGAATTCATTTTATGGGTACATGAAATGATCTAGAAAACATGAATAGGACATAATAATCACCCTAAGGAAGTTTACAGATTAAGAGAAAAACCATGACACAATGATGGCAAAATATACAGCAAAAGCGGAAGCCTTAAAGAAGCTATGAACAAAATTTTCCAAGATTAAAAATAAATCTAATTTACAGATAAAATCATACTATAAAAATATAATAGCGATAAAATTGTTAGAGAAACAGGAATACACTCTAAGTAAATGTAAAATTTTTTTTCAGCCTAAGAACCATCTTATCTTTGTGCAAAAATAATGTTGAGATCTATATGGTAATGGCACTATGGGTATCATAAAACCTTAATTGTGGGTGTGCGTGCATGTTTTACTTTCAGGTTTGTAATATACAACTCTTTATTTAAAAAATAATCAATGTTTTGGTTGACAATAACAATTTAAATTATTTTTAGTAAATTGCCAAAATATAATTTAAAATATTATATTGAGATCATAAAGAGGCATACATAGTTGATAATTCCTCTACAGTAATTATCAGTAATATCTACCACTATTATCTATCAATATCCAAGGTCTATTTTAACTGATAAAATGTCCGTGTTACTAATTAACAAGTATTTCATCCAACTTTATATATGCTTATTGATTAAAATTGTTTGCTGGTGATATTTATTTATTTCCAAAAAGGTTTATTAGAATCATGATTTATGGTTATTTTAAATAACATTGGACAGACTATTTTAAAATTATTTAAAATCATTTGTATGTGAGCAAAGATTTCCATCCCTTTAGGCTTTCCAGCTTTTAGGACTATAATACGGTTGTTATTAAATTGAGAAAGCTTCCTTAATTCAAAATGATTGTATTATATAGTACTTATGTTCTGAAATAGAATTGTCTTCCACCCCTTTCCAACACACATGCATATACTGCACATCTGTCTTGTAATATTGGTGGTTTTTTTCAACTTATTTTTCAAGTACCTGGATGACTGTGTTTGTGTGCAGGTAGACAATGAAATTTGGACCATGAGAAGTTAACATATTCAAATCAAAACCTAAATGTTTTTATTCCTATTACATTTAATCCCAATGAGTGGGATTATTTTTTCCAGGTTCATAAAACATTTATTCTTTAATACTTATCATATATAGTAAGTGAAAACAAGGAAATCCAAAATAATCCATATTTTTAAACTGTATTTACATAAAACATATATGTGTATGTTTCAATAAAACATACACAGGGACAATGTTTGGCCAGTTAAACATCAAAATATTATTAGTGGTTACCTGTGAGTGATAAAATTTTAGATTTTTTTTATTGTTGACACTATTACAGAGGTTCCCCATTCCTCCTCCCCTCCCCCCGGCCCATCTCCACTCAGTCTTTGCCCCACTCCCTTGGGCTTTACCACACTATTGTCTGTGTCCCTGGGCTATGCATACATGTGCTTTGGCTAATCTCTTCACCTTTTTATTACCCAGTCCCTACACTCTACTCTCCTCTGAGCTCTGTCAGTCTGTTCCCCGTACCCATGCCTCTGGTTCTATTTTGTTTGTCAGTTTATTTTGTTCTTTTGATTCCACATATAAGTGAGATATACGGTATTTGTCTTTCTCTGACTGACTTATTTCACTTAGCTGGGGATGCTAGTTTTTAACCTATGTGTTGTTGTTGTTGTTTTTTATTACAGCCATTCCAGTGGGTATGAAATGGTATCTCATTGTTATTATGATTTATATTTCTCTTATATTGACACTCTTCTATCAAAAGAGGTGATGCAGGTGCCCTCACCTTGAACTTTGGCGGACTTTTGCAATGAACTTGAGAAATAAAATGTGGCAGGTAAGACACTGAGTGATTTACAAATATAGGTCACTTGATTATCTCTCCACTTGATTGTCTCTCTTGGAACACATGTCATGGGTGTTCTGAGATGACATATAAAAAATACCAGTATTTAGAAGATACCATGCTGGGGATAACACTTTGAGACACCACATAGTGATTGAAAGAGTTGTCTAAGGAGCAACAGCTGTGTCAGGTCTCAGATTTTTTTTAAACTTCCTTGCATCAATGTCAGATATGTGAGGCAAGTAGCCTTCAAATATGTCAACCTCACACTTTGAGACGTCCAATTGAGTCACTAGGCATTAAAAGTAGGGTGGAGCCATCCTTACTGTGTCAAGTAAAAATTCTAACTCATAAACTCATGATATAATGTGTTGTATTATACAATTACAAAATTTGGATTAAGATATTACACAGAATACAAATTATTTTCATCATAAATCTAAAATAAATATAACAAAACTATTTGTTAAATTTAAATAAAATATTTGGGGAATATTGGTACTAAATTAGTAGACATAGTTATAGTATGGTTACTATCATTGAGTAACTTGTGACCTTGTACAAGTCATTTAATTTGGAAGATTTTGATATATTCTCTATAAAAGGGAAAAAAACACTAAGCAACAGTACAGCTAATTCCTAGAACCCCTTGTATAATGAAACATTCAAAAGCTTTTCCAAGGTTAACATTGTACATAGCCAAATATGGAACAGGACACTGCAAAACATGAATATTATTTGATAAGAATATGTGATTGCCAAAAGGAGAAGTAATTGATTTATAATTATGGCAACTGGCAGCTATAAAAAAAACCCACTTAGGTTAATTGATTTTAAATGAAGTCATAATTATATAACTAAAGAACTTGTTTCAGCTACAGAGATCCCTAAGACCATGCCTATGTCCATATCACTAGTGCAAATGGGCATTTTAATACTAAAAATCAGAAGATCCAGATTAATGCTAGATTACATCCTTTATATGATTCATGCAAAAAAGGAAGACTGGGGTTGGCCTCAATGGAGGTGTTTTTGCCAAAAGGGTAGAAAAACATTCCAGAAAATAATTTATTCTACAGAATAAGTCTAGGTGGTTCTGTTAGTGGCAGAAAAATGGCACGAGGTGTTACCTTGGTTTGGCAACCTCAGTTCTTGAGTCTGGCTAAGAGAAGAATTCAGAGCCAAGACTCCAATGATAAGAGAAAGTTTATTTAGAAAGTCACAGAGAATAAATGAGTCACAGTAAAAATGGGCTTAGGAAACAAGTTACAGGAAAACAAGGTCCTTGGAGCTTAGGAGGGAGAGGAGAGGAGAGAGAGAGAGAGAGAGAGAGAGAGAGAGAGATGCCTTGAAAGATTAAAGAGGGAGGAGAGTTTTGAGCATGCTTCAGGGGAAAGAGAGAGACAGAGACAAAGGGACGGAGAGCCCTTGGAAAAGAAGAAAAGTGGGGTGGGGGGGGGTGGAGAAAGGGTCAGGCATGCTCCATAGAGAGAGTCAGGCTGGGTCTTCCATCCTGAGGCTTTAATCTGAGCTTTCAGGAGAGTATCTCAAAAAAATATTCATCAATTTCCCCCATGTGTCTCCTCAGGGTAGTAGTCTCCATTTATTGGTCAGCACCAGGGGAGAGAGTCATTAGTCCCTGCAGCTGGTCCTGACATCAGTCATGGTGTGGCTCCTTTGGTTTTGCTGCTATTCTGGGCCTGGATGCCAACTCCAGGGACTAAAGCTTAAGGGAGTGGTCATGCAAGGGCTTATAGTTTTGCTTGTAGTTCTGCCCTGGTGACCCTCTGCACCTGGTCCCTGGCCCCTGCACCGCTCATGCCATCTAACTTCCTGCTACAGTTCAAACTGAGTGTCCCATTGTTAGGAAAAGGGTTTTCAATGCAACTTATAGTATTTTACGTAAACATCTACAAATTTAGCCTTCATGAGATAGTAGCACCTCTCACTTATGGGACATCAAACCTTGCCTCATAATAGGGAAGAGATGCAATTATTCAATTATTGATAGGAGTTCCTTTATAGAATCCTTTGGGGAAAGCTCATTAGGTATCAACAAAAAGATGAGTACAAAATGTTGGGGGGGCAGAGGGGATAAAGTCAAGCAAGTTCTTTTAATTTTCAACATAATCTTTTGTTTTCAGTTCAAAATTGTTCTCTTGGGAAATTTTTTCTAGATAGGCTTGATTACATGTGATTATTAGAAACATTTGCAACTGATATCAAGTAATTTGTTATTAAATTCAACTCATGATTATTGAATACCATATAGATAAACATTATCTGATCCTCAAGTCAAAGCTTGTGATTTAACAAATATAATGTATGCATGTGGAGGAAATTGAATATAACATTTGAAATTAGTACTTTACTGTCATTATGAGGGTATTTTTTTTCTTGTCCATGAGATAGGAGCCATTTTATCCTTGAGATATCTAAAATCAACATAAATTTTATAAAACCATTCTAAGTACTTGACATGATATTTTATTTAAAACACTTCTATTATTCTAGAACTAATGCATGGCTGTTCACATTTATGCTTAGAGCTCTAGAGAGTAGAATGATTAAACTACCTATTTCAGATGTCTATTATAGTTTTGCTTATCTGAAGCACACTAATCAATCATGGCAACCTTTTCTACTGAGACTTAAAGAGGCTTCACATATTTCTCAACACACCACCCTGGGCAATTGCTATCAACCTATCCAAGCTAGTACTGGAAATGAAATATATTTCTCCATCCCTAGGCTAGAGCTACAAAATCTCAGTTGATAGCTAATCTCCTGATTTAACAATACAGATACAGAATGATATGTCCAAAAAAGGCATAAAAAGGCAAATTTGGTAGCCCGTCTACTTCCTAACATGAATGATTCAATACACAAATTGTTCAAATTTGGGGAATATAATTCCATCATCTTTTGTTATAAGTTCTCTTTTTCTCAGGGTCACATAGTAGTATTGCAATTTCCTGTCTCTTTGGAATTTGGTCATACACATATGACTTGATTTGGCAATGAAATGTAAGCATATGTAGTATATATCTCTGAGCAAGTAATCCCCCAGCCACACACACACACCCTGGTCAGTCTTCAATTACTTGTTGAAATGAAGCCTTCCATCAGCTTGAGTCTAGGTGATTACCATGAGAATCCCTCCTGTCATCATACTTTGGGAGGAGTAGAAGAGAAACAAAAACTTACTGTTTTATGCCATTGAGGCTGGAGATCATTTGTCAAGGATAATAAGTTAACAAGAAGTCGATCATAACTACTTCAATAACTGGTGACTAGAAGTTCATTGCTGCCATTAAAAACAATAACATTTATAACTAAGGCATGACATAGGTGGCTTGTAAGAGAACAGAAAGATGGCAATTGAGAACACCCAGTGGAAAAATGCTTCAAGTGTCACCCACAGTAACTTTGGAAGTAGAATGTATGATTAATGAATTAAAATTTTTAGGGAAAGAGATTAGAAAACATAATTTCTAAGCATATTTCTTGTTTATGTCAACTATATTTGCAATCTATTAGAAAAGAGATTACCCAAGTAGGGTGAGACTTTCAGAAGTTAAAGTGATGTTATCTGAATTCACTCTCTTGCATAAAAAATAAGATACAAATACTGCAAAGTTATGATTATCAAACATTTCAAAACTTTTGAAATTAACAAAAGGCACAAAATAAAACTGAAAAGCATTTATTTAAGAAAAAACAACTAAATCATGGGAAGAGCAGTATGCCTTTGGTATTTTTCAAGGTGTTATTCCCTTCTCCCATCCCCAACTCCATGAGGGCTGGCTGACATACAGACAACAGAAGGAACTTGCCTGTTTTGGAGCTTGGTTAAAAGCCCCATCATCAGAAACAGGTAATATTTTGATTTTTGAAAAGTCCCACTCCCAATCTTGTTACTATTTGATCTTATTCCAAGCTCAACTCTCTGGGCAAAAAACCCAGGGGCTTATTGAAAACAACTCTGTTTAGCTAGAATAGTTAACATCACAGCTCAAAACTCTTTGTTAACCTTTGCTGTGATTGGTTATTACAGTGAGTGTTTCCAGATGGCAGAGATTGGTGAAAAGTGTTTTTCTTACATCATTTTAGGAAGAGGACAAGTTTCCTTTATGATTGTCAGAGGCATTTACAAGAAAAACAAAACAAAACGTAGGTTAAATTTCATTTACATTCATGAAATAACCTAGATTTATTTTTGCTTACATATCTTAAATGATTTTTGTCTGCCTAGGAAATTCTCAAGTCCAGTGTTAATTTGCTATTTCATTTTAACAGTGCTTATAAAAAATTATTTCCTAAATGTTTACATAGTACTTTAATTTTCACTTGATGCTTATTTTTTTTCAGCTGTCTTTTAACTCCTTCCCACAGATCTAACACACAGTTCTGTGAATAAAGGAAGCAACATATTTATTCTATGAGGCGTTTCCAATTATGTAAGTCTACAGAAAAAGACCCATCGGGATAGACCTCAATAACTTGATGCTTATCTTATTAAGTTGTATTTCTCAAGAAATTTGTTCATGTCAAATATCCAATCACTGCCCTGGTCCAGTGGCTCAGTTGATTGGAGCATCTATCAAAGGTAATGGCTTTGATTCCCAGTTAGGTACACACCCAGGTTTTGATCTCTAATTGGGACATGTGGGGGAGGCAACCTATAAAATGTTTCTCTCTCTCCTTCTCTTCTTCTCCTCCTCCTTCTTCTTCTTCCTCTCTCTAAAATTAAAAAAAAAAATTAGTCTTTTTTAAAAATACATTTTTATTGATTTCAGAAACAGGAAAGAGAGGGAGAGAAAGATAGAAACATCAATGATGAGAGAGAGTCACCGATCAGCTGCCCTCTGCATGCCTCCAACTGGGGATCAAGACTACAACCCAGGCATGTGCCCTGACCAGGAATCAAACCATAACCTCCTGGTTCATGGGTCCATGCTCAGTTACTGAGCCACAGCAACCAGGCTATCTAGACAGTCTTGATCCAGATGTGGATTCTATTTAGAAAAAACACAAATAATGACTAATTTGTGATTATCGATAACCAAGTCATTTGGTTAAATGTGTAAGTGTGGACTATGTAGTGCTCATTTACATTACACACCAAAGTTGAAAGAAAGGTAATTTATAGTCAAGAGCATAATTTGTCAACAGTGTTTTAACTCCAGTAAACTAAATTTAAAAGAACTCTCTCTTTGAAAAGATTTTATAATTTAAAAACTTGTTATAAACAATCTTACAACATGAGGAAAGACTTTCTTGGAAAATGTCCAAAGAATCTGTTCTCATAGCTTGTTGACATAAACACCAATGAGAGGAATATTATATACTGAATAAGTATATTCCAGTGGATACCTGATTGTAATAGATGACAAACATTCCTGCCAACTTTCAATATTTCAGGCTTCAAGGATGCTAATTACCAGTATTTGTATTTGTTATTTTTGTATAATAGAAGCTATAATTTTATATTCAGTTGCATAGCTAGGAAATAAGAAGACTCATACTAACCTATATAATTATGACTCACACACACAAAATCTTTTATCCAAAAGTACTAATAATATCTTTGTGAGGACAGTCTCACACCTTAAAATGTTGTTTTGAATTTTTAGAACTACTTATTTCTTATAAATTATCAAAATTAGCTGGTTTAATATTGCATAAGTGATGCCAGGAAAAGAGTATAGGCCTTTAAAGTGGCATTTCCCAAGAGTATGCTAAAAATATAACAGGTATAGTAGATAAAGCTAATGATCCATCCAATTCGGTATTCTCTATTTTATAGTCACTAAAGGTATTTTAATTGTTTTATGAGCTCTAAGCTAAATGATCTTCCATGAGTATCTGCTATGGTAACAATCTCTCATCTCATAAGGCAGGACTAATGTGCATTAATGACAATCATATGTCCAGGATAGATGACAAATTTATTTATTCAATGAGGATCTTAGTTCAGAGTCTTTCCCTGCCTAATAAGATTTAATTTTATAAGAACTCATTTCTAGCCAGCAACATTATGTTTAAACTAATGGGTTTTCTTTAAATATCTCCTTCAAGTTACTACTATTTATTAGACATGTATAACTTTCATTGTTTGAAATTTTATTACAATAATTATATTTGTTAAAGTCTCCTACCTTAGTTTATATTTGTCCGTTGAATGTCTCTTTTAGAAGGGTTTCATAACAATTTTTTTCTGGAAGTTTCATTTCAATGAAATATACACTTTTCTCTATTATGAAAATTATTGATTATAAAATGAACTATTACTCAAACTTTAAAATAATGCATTTTTTGAGAAATAAGTTTAAAGTAACAAGGTCCAAAAACATAGGAATGGTTAGATAAATAGATGCTTTGATGATAGATAGATGATGATAGATAGATAGATAGATAGATAGATAGATAGATAGATAGATGATAGATAGATAAATAGATAATAGATGATTAAAAAGGGAGAAAGGGAGAGAGGAAGGATGGAAGGAAGGATGGAAGGAAGGAAGGAAGGAAGGAAGGAAGGAAGGAAGGAAGGAAGGAAGGAAGGAAGGAAGGAAAGGAGGGAGGAAAAAGAAATGAAGGAAGCAAGGATGAAAGGAAGGAAAGAAGGAAATAAAATTCACCATGAAATAAATTGTAATTGTGTTCAGGTAATAGGTAATGAAATACCATAATTCTGCTTTTATTTTTATCTTGATATGTTCTCAAATTGGATATCATTAGCATTTTTATAATTTGTAATTTAAAATTAATGCTACAAAAAGCACTTTTAGATATTAGTGCAAAAATTTAAAAGTACATGGCATATAAGTATGATTCAGATAGTTAAATTTTATTTAAAATAACTTTAAAAATAACTAATGTTCAACATTGGAAGGTCAAAAGTAAACTGAAACACTTTTATGTTGGAGTGTAGAATAAAATAAGCTAGAACCATTAACTTATCTTACAAAAACAATTACTGTTCATATTAGGTTCTATTTCTCCAAAGGGAATAACCAAAGAAATTTTTAGAGATTTTTAAAAAGAAATCTGATGAATCTAGGGTTCAGACACACAGATGCTAAGATAAATCCATTATGAAGTATTGTTTGACCATAACTACAAATAAACTCCTACCCTCAGCTTTCTAATCTAAAAAATGAAGAAATTGGAGCATATGACTAATGTTCTTATCAGCACCACTGTCTCATCAGCAGCCATTCTCAACATTCTATGCTTTTCATCTGGTGGTGATGGGCCAATATCATCCTGAAAATACCTCAAAGTAAAATTTTATAAAGAATAAAAACATCTTGTTCATAACAGTACTGTGAAAACCGATCTACTGCAAAGACAACTTCAATATTTCACCCTGTAGAAACTGTGTATTTTGACTAAAACAAACATTAAACTTAATAAGAGAATGTCAGTATCCATGCTGTGGTAAAAACTGATGATGCTACACCAGCTGGGAGAATGATGGACAGTACACATTATTATAATATTTGTTTTGATGTTAAATATCCAGTTTGACTCTTTAAATTAGGTCAGAGACAACAATTTATGCACACCCATGTTTCTCTGTTATGTCTGTCATTATCTCTACATTTTAATGTTTGGCATCCAGCATTTAACTGAATTTCTAAAAGGGACTAATTAATCATGAGATAGGTTTTAACCAGTTTTTCAGGTTTAAACTCATTTATGTCATATCTACTTGAAAGCAAAAGATTATACCTGACTGGAAAATGAGCTATGCTATTATCTCATTAGAGTATTATGCAGTTAAGTGTCATTCTCTTGAAACAGCAGGGATTCCTTCAAACATATGTTCATGATTAATATAAAGTTCTGTTTATATTATGGAAACTGTGAATAACATATTAGTACTCCTTTCCTCATAAAATATTTTGATTTTAATATTTACGATTAAAGAATATTTTATTTCAGGAGATTGCATTTTTATTAAAGCACATTGTTTGATATAATTAAGAATTTTAGTGGAAGGGAGAGGAACCTTTGCCCTGATTTCTAAATATAGAGGTAAAAGTATAAATAGAATTGATTGGGCCAATTCTTTTCCATCAGATGATCTAGCTGTATGTGTGTGTGTGAAGCCTGGAGGAAGGTTTAGCTGCCCTTATGCCTTTCCAAATTAACTGTGGAGGACAGGAGTGAACCCTAAGGTGATGAAATTACAAATAAATTACATATAAAATGTTAAATTTTGAAACATATTCTACCCCTCTTCTTGCACTTACTTATCAAAAAGAAACACTGAGGGAATTTTGTTTGAATGTGAAAAGTTTAAAATTGCAATTTTTGCTTTGGACTCTTTTCTAATTAATGATTCATATCCAATATAGTAAACTTAGCAAATATACAAAATAAAAATAGGGAGCCCGGCCAGCATGGCTCAGTAGTTGTATGTTGACCTGAGAACTGGGAGGTCACAGTTCGATTCCTGGTCAAGGCCATGCCCAGGTTGTGGGCTTGATCCCCAGTGTGAGGCATGCAGAAGGCAGCTGATCAATGATTCTCTGTCATCATTGATGTCTCCCTCTGAAATCAGTAAAAACATATATTTTTTTAAAATAGAGAAAAAAAATAACAATATGACCAAGAGCCAAACTTAGTTAGTAACATTTTGTTAAATGCCTTATCACTATATTTTATGACTTACCTTGGAAATTTATTTTTTCATTTATAAATATTCAGTTGATGACATTTTACAGTCTGTTTGTTATAATTTACCATAAAATGCCCACTTCTTAAAATATTTTCTGTAAGATGTCTGCAAAATATTCCATGAAATTAATATTAAAATTTTTACTTAAAGATTTATGACATATTTTTACATTTTTATGTCCAGTAGTTCCTTATGTGTACATGTCAGCCCTGACCCCTCAGCTCTGGATGGTGGACAAATGGTGGTAATGGAGGTCCGACTCCCTCTGGCTTGGTCTCGGCCGAACCCAGGGTCACGGCGTCACCCGGATTAAGGGGCACGTGGCCTCACCCATACCCAAGGGGCGTGTGGTCTCACCCGGGCCTGGGACCCAGCCTCACCCGGATGGATCCAGGGGCGCATGGCCTCACCCGGACCAAGGATCTGGCTTCACCCGTACCAAGGGACGCTTGGCCTCTCCCAGACCCAGGGGCACGTGGCCTCACCCGGGCTTAGTTGCACAAGGCCTCACCTGGATCCAGGGACCCATGGTCTCTCCCGGACCCAGGGACGCTTGGCCTCTCCCAGACCCAGGGCCACTTGGGCTCACCCGGGCCTAGGTGCACGAGGCCTCACCCGGATCCAGGGACACATGGTCTCACCCAGACCCAGGGACGCTTAGCCTCTTCCAGACCCAGGGTCACGTGGCCTCACCCGGGCCTAGGTGTACGAGGCCTCACCCGGATCCAGGGACACATGGTCTCACCCGGACCCAGGGACACATGGTCTCACCCGGACCCAGGGACGCTTGGCCTCTCCCAGACCCAGGGCCACTTGGGCTCACCCGGGCCTAGGTGCACGAGGCCTCACCCGGATCCAGGGACACATGGTCTCACCCAGACCCAGGGACGCTTAGCCTCTTCCAGACCCAGGGTCACGTGGCCTCACCCGGGCCTAGGTGTACGAGGCCTCACCCGGATCCAGGGACACATGGTCTCACCCGGACCCAGGGACACATGGTCTCACCCGGACCCAGGGACGCTTGGCCTCTTCCAGACCCAGGGCCACTTGGGCTCACCCGGGCCTAGGTGCACGAGGCCTCATCCGGATCCAGGGACGCATGGTCTCACCTGGACCCAGGGACGCTTGGCCTCTCCCAGACCCAGGGCCACTTGGGCTCACCCGGGCCTAGGTGCACGAGGCCTCATCCGGATCCAGGGACGCATGGTCTCACCCGGACCCAGGGACGCTTGGCCTCTCCCAGAACCAGGGACACATGGCCTCACCCGGGCCTAGGTGCACGAGGCCTCCCCCGGATCCAGGGACACATGGTCTCACCCGGACCCAGGGACGCTTGGCCTCTCCCAGACCCAGGGGCACGTGGCCTCACCCGGGCCTAGGTGCACGAGGCCTCACCCGGATCCAGGGACACATGGTCTCACCCGGACCCAGGGACTCTTGGCCTCTCCCAGACCCAGGGCCACTTGGGCTCACCCAGGCCTAGGTGCACAAGGCCTCACCCGGATCCAGGGACACATGGTCTCACCCGGACCCAGGGACTCTTGGCCTCTCCCAGACCCAGGGCCACTTGGGCTCACCCGGGCCTAGGTGCACGAGGCCTCCCCCGGATTCAGGGACACATGGTCTCACCCGGACCCAGGGACTCTTGGCCTCTCCCAGACCCAGGGCCACTTGGGCTCACCCGGGCCTAGGTGCACGAGGCCTCACCAGGATCCTGGGACACATGGTCTCACCCGGACCCAGGGACGCTTGGCCTCTCCCAGACCCAGGGCCACGTGGGCTCACCCGGGCCTAGGTGCACGAGGCCTCACCCGGATCCTGGGACACATGGTCTCACCCGGACCCAGGGACGCTTGGCCTCTCCCAGACCCAGGGCCACTTGGGCTCACCCGGGCCTAGGTGCACGAGGCCTCACCTGGATCCTGGGACACATGGTCTCACCCGGACCCAGGGACGCTTGGCCTCTCCCAGACCCAGGGCCACTTGGGCTCACCCGGGCCTAGGTGCACGAGGCCTCCCCCGGATCCAGGACACATGGTCTCACCCGGACCCAGGGACTCTTGGCCTCTCCCAGACCCAGGGCCACTTGGGCTCACCCGGGCCTAGGTGCACGAGGCCTCACCCGGATCCTGGGACACATGGTCTCACCCGGACCCAGGGACGCTTGGCTCTCCCAGACCCAGGGCCTGGGCTCACCCGGGCCTAGGTGCACGAGGCCTCACCCGGATCCTGGGACACATGGTTCACCCGGACCCAGGGACGCTTGGCCTCTCCCAGACCCAGGGCCACTTGGGCTCACCCGGGCCTAGGTGCACGCGGCCTCACCCGGATCCAGGGACACATGGTCTCACCCGGACCCAGGGACGCTTGGCCTCTCAGACCCCGGGGCACGTGACCTCACCCAGGCCTAGGTGCACGAGGTCTCACCCGGATCCAGGGACACATGGTCTCGCCTGGACCCAGGGGTGTGTGGGCTCTCCCAGACCCAGGGGCGCTTGGCCTCGCCCGGGCACGGGATCCAGCGTCCTCCGGGTCCAGGGGCACATGGCCTCACCCGGATCCGGAGTCCGGCCTCACCTGGACCCAGGGGCATATGACATATTTTTAAATATTTAGAAATTTCTATTTACTCACTACTAAAAAATAACATAACTTTAATATCTCTGATTAATACTCTAGATTAATTTGTAAGTAGTGTCAAAGAAATACAGATATTTGATGATTTTGATATGTATTTGCATTAATTTTTAGAACATATGTTAGTCTCACATTGACATTTGATTTTATGCTTTCAATTTGTAGGGGACATCTATGTCATGGATTGTGTAAGAGCTCCGGTCCCTCCTGCCTGCCAATCAAATGAATGTCCAAAGGCCACATATTCTCGAGAATTAACTTAAATTTAGTCAATGAGATCTGATATAAATCATAATCTCCAGTTCTCATTTTAGAGTTAGCTCTGAAAGAAAATAGCTAATTAAAATTATTTCATTAGACAGATTCTGGAACAGTTAAAAAGTCTGAACAAAGTAGTTATTCCATGGCCAGGGAAATAAATTCATGAACATGTCCCAGATAAAACCACTGTTCAAATATCTACTGTACTAATTTACAGTATGATTGTCCAAAGAAAAATGTGCACGATGAAAGAAAAAATTTAAATGAGTAAATTAATATTAAAATTTAATGAAACATTAATAATGAGGTGTTTTTTTGGAGGTAAGGGCAATGTGGAACTGAAATACAAAATGATAATAGAGGTAAAGTATTCTGCAAACATTTTCCCAGAGTAGGATAGTGGTATTGGTTGAATTTGGAGATTGTTAAGTGAAGATTTTAAATTTGTTTCAGCTACTGAAAAATAGCAGGGATACGATATAGTGCCTGCTTCCCCCACCTTAACATGATTCTCTTCTTTCTTTCATGAGGTTTTCCTTGAAGTATTCCCTCACCATCTTAACTTTAAATTTTCACCATTTTCCACTATGGTCTTCTTTAGCTACTTTATTTCTTTTCATAGCGCTTGCAACCACCTGAACTTATATCTCATATTTAATGGTTTTCTCCACCACGAGGATGCTCTTGATTTTCTCACATTGCTCCTTATTTTCACTACTTACAACGCTTCAGGGCAAATAAAATGCTCAGAGTTAGTTTGCTGATTGAGACAAAGGATGCATGCATGATTAAACAATCAACTTTCTCTTTAATAATATTAATTCTTTGCTTTTTATATCTGATTTCTATATTTCCCCCCTCAAATTTGCATTTGATAATGTAGAATAAGGATTCAGCAGTGTTAATTTGGTTGAAGTCTTTTTTTGTTTGTTTTATTTGAAATATCAAGGTTTATTTTTCTTGCTTTGTATTATAGTCTCTCAGCTGACTATTTTAAATCTAATTTTGATATTTAAACATATCCAGTATCACAAAATTAATTCTATTAAATACTAGAAATAAATCTTGCAAATACTTCATTTCCAAATAGCCTATCTAATAGAGGAAATATGCAAATTGACTGTCACACCCTCACAAAGATGGAGATGCCCACAGCCACAAGATGGCGGCACCCAGTCACCTCAGCTCCCGAGACGCCCACGGCCACCCGAGGCTCAGGTAACCAGGGCCAGCTGAGGTTTGTGCTGCCAGCAGTGGCAGCAGCAGAGGTTTGATGGGGCATCACCTTCCCCTGATCACTGGGTCGCCTCCCACACCTGAGGGCTCCCGGACTATGAGAGGAGGCAGGCCGGGCTGAGGGACCCCCGTCCAGTGCATGAATTTTCATGCACCAAGCCTCTAGTTTTAAATGATTTCTTAATACTTCAAACTTAGATTTTTCATAAAATCAATAATGTTTTGTGGGCTGATGTTATATTTTTTTTTGGGGGGGGGCTGATGTTTTGTTGATCATTTTTTCCATTTCTAAAAGTGATGCACAAATAATTTTACAGTAAAGATTAAAAAATTATCACCGTCAATAATTATCAGAGAGATGTTAATTAAAACCACAATGAGATATCATCTGCACCTGTCAGAATGGGTATCCTATCTAATAAAGAGGGAATATGCAAATTGACCATCATGCCATCACAAATATGGCTGCACCCACAATGGAGGCTGAGTTCCCGTAACGAGCCTTAATGAGCAATCAGCAGGGACCTGAGGCTGCATGGCACTGGGCCATGGCAGGGGACCTGAGGCTGCACCCCCACCTGGTAGGGCTTGAGAGGGGACCTCAGGCCATGCCCCCCACCCCGGCACCGGCCAGGGGACCTGAGGCAACGCCCCCCACCCAACGGGGCTTGACAGGGGACCTCAGGCCATGCCCCCTGCCTGGCAGGGCTTGATGATGGACCTCAAGGTATGCCCCCCACCCTAGTGCTGGACTGGAGGTTCTCAGGCTGTGCCCCCTACCCCTGCTCCAGGGGACCTGAGGCTATGCTCCCCACCCAGTGGGACTTGATGAGGGACCTAAGGCTGCACCCCCCACCTGGTGCCAGGCCCAGGGACCTGAGGCTGCACCCTCCGCCTGGCAGGGCTTGACAAGGGTGGGGCCAGCCAAGTCTGGATCTCGCCCAATGTGAGTGGGGCCGGCTGGGTCTGGGTCTAGGTCTCACATGATTTTGAGGCGCCGCGGGTAGATGGGGACTTGACTCTGGGTCCGGCAGTGCACTCCAGATTCTTTTTTTTTAATTTAATAAATCTTTATTGTTCAGATTATTACAATAGTTTCTCCTTTCCCCCCATAGCTCCCCTCCACCCGGTTACCACCCCACCCTCTGCCCTTACCTCGCCCCCACTGTCCTCATCCATAGGTGTACAATTTTTGTACAGTCTCTTCCTGCACCCTCCATACCCCTTTCCCCATGAGAATTATCAGTCCACTCCCTTTCTATGCCCCTGATTCTATTATATTCACCATTTTATTCTGTTCCTCAGATTTTTAATTCACTTGATTTTTGGGTTCACTTGTTGATAGATATGTATTTGTTGTTCATAATTTTTATCTTTACTTTTTTCTTCTTCTTCTTCTTAAAGAATACCTTTCAGCATTTCATATAATACTGGTTTGCTGGTGATGAACTTCTTTAGCTTTTTCTTATCTGTGAAGCTCTTTATCTAACCTTCAATTCTGAATGATAACTTTGCTGGGTAGAGTAATCTTGGTTGTAGGTTCTTGCTATTCATCACTTTGAATATTTCTTGCCACTTCCATCTGGCCTGCATAGTTTCTGCTGAGAAATCAGCTGACAATCGTATGGGTGCTCCCTTGTAGGTAATTAACTGTTTTCTCTTACTGCTTTTAAGATTCTCTCTTTGTGTTTTGCTCTTGGCATTTTAATTATGATGTGTCTTGGTGTGGTCCTCTTTGGATTCCTTTTGTTTGGGGTTCTGTGTGCTTCCTGGACTTATAAGTCTATTTCTTTCACCAGGTGGGGAAAGTTTTCAGTCATTATTTCTTCAAATAGTTTTTCACTATCTTGATCTCTCTCTTCTTCTGGCACTCCCATAATTCTGATGTTGGTACGCTTGAAATTGTACCAGAGGTTTCTTACACTATCTTCAACTTTTTGTATTATTTTTTCTTTTTGTTTTTCAGGTTGAGTGTTTTTTGCTTCTTTGAATTTCAAATCTTTGACGTGATTCTTGCGTTCCTCTAGTTTGCTGTTGGGTCTCTGTATAATATTTTTTATTTCAGTCAGTGTATGTTTAATTTCTAGTTGGTCCTTTTTCATATCCTCAAGGGACTGGCTAAATTTATTGGCCTTTTCTAGGAATTTCTTGAAAAACCTTATAGCCGTGGTTTTCAATTCTATATCCAGATGTTTGTTTTCCTCCATTTCTTTCATTTGTGATCTGTTACTTTGTCTCTGCATTTTCACTGCTTCCCTGAGTTGGTAGGGTAGCTTTGTGTGCTAGGTTTCCTATATGGCTCAGTGGGTCAGCCTCCCCAGACACCTGAGGTGGACACTCTTGGTGCACCCCTTTGTGGTCTGTGTGTGCAGCGTTGTTGTAACACTGGGAGGAATTGACCTCCAGGCCAATTGGCTATGTGTATCAGCTGTGTCTACACTGGGAGACCTATGCTGGAGACAGCCTTATAGGACCAGACTTGCAAAATTGCAAAAGCCTCTGTGCTAAGCTTAGATGGGGCAGAGTCTCAGGGCTGAGCAGACAGTCTTGGCTTCCCGTCAGCCGTGCCCTTGCGTGCGCGCCTCCAGACTTCTGCCTTCCATGGCTCCCCTGAGTTTCTGCCTGACAGTCCAGATTCCCTCAGGCTTGCCCAGAAGTGGGGTTCAGTGCAGTTAGGAGCTTCCAACTCCCTTCCGCTAGAGAGAACTAGCGGCAACCTCGGCAGTCAGTCTTCTCTGAGCGCACTCGCGCACACACGTGCGAGCCTCCAGACCTCTGCCTTCCATGGCTTCCCCGAATCTTCAAGTCTCCTCTGTGTGCCTTTCTCTCTACCTGACAGTCCAGACTCCCCCCCCCCCTATAAGCCTGGGTCCATGGGGTTTCGCCCAGAACTGGGGTTCAGTGCAGTTGGAACTGGGGTTCAGTGCAGTTGGGGGCTTCCTTCCCTCTCCCACCAGAGAACGCCAGCCAGGCACTCAGCTGCCTTTCCTCTCTGTGTGCATGTCTCTGTACCTCAGTCCTTTGCAGCTCCTCTGATTCTCCATGTGCTTTCCTCTTTCCTTCTAGTTGTAGAATTTCCACTCAGCCAGCTTTCCTGTGGTTCTGGATGATGTTCGTTCTGTCTTTTAGTTGTAGTTTTGAAATTGTTGTGCGAGGCAGCAGTTTAGGTGTTTACCTATGCCGCCATCTTGGTTTCTCCCCTAGATTATGAGTGTTTTATTTTGTTTCTCACACTTCAGATTTTGACAGGAGGAAGATTTTCATATACATTTTACTAATTTTCTTTCATTTCTGACACTTCTATTATAGATAAAGGGAAAATAGCAATATTAAAATATTTCCTCTAATGAATCCCCTTTTAATGTGCACGAATTTTGTGCACTGGGCCACTGGTCTATAGATATAAAAGCCTAAGTGACCAGCTGACCAGCCGGTAGCTGTGACATGCACTGACCACCAGAGGGCAGATGCTCAATGCAAGAGCGGAAACTGCAGGCATGTAAACATGGAACAGACTGATGAATCTCAGAGGGCAGGGAGAACAGACTTATCAACTCAGAGGGACCGCTGGGGTCCCTCAGCCTTGCCTGCGCCCTCTCACAATCTGGGGCCACTCAGGGGATGTCGGACTGCTGGTTTCACCCCGATCCCCACAGGCCAGGCCGAGGGACCCCAGCGGTGCATGAATATGATGCATTCATGAAAGGCATCCATGAGGAAAAAAGGCTGACATTAAACTAATTTTTCTTATAAAGTTGACAACAAAGTTATCTGATATTAGGGAGATGCTGTGTTTGCAAAGTCGTGTTCTCACTGTAAGAGTGCAAATAGTGAATAGCAAATCATTATTTCTGATGTTTGCTGGGCCTGAGGCAGTAATTTAAATTTCCTAAGGTCATTGCTATGTAAGATTTGGACATTATTCTAAGAAATTGAACCTTGAACTTGGTTCTATTGCCTTCATAATTCTCTGAGATACCCAAAGAGATGTTTCTTCTTAATTAGTGTCAGCTTCTTTTACTTGTATCTATAAACAAAATCCTAAAAAATTATGTTCCTTCATTTTTCATACACTTCTCTATTTTGGAATATGTTTTCTGACACTTATGTCTGATGAATACCTAATTTTATCAATGATTACTATTATTATTTCAAAAATACTGGTGGGAATATAAAATTCAGAGTTTTTTTTCACTTTATTTTTATTATTGCCACTATTACAGATGTCCTCATTTCCCCCCCACCCTCTTTGCCCGGCCCCTACCACCCCTTCACACTCTGAATTGCTTGTGGAATTACTTAAGAGTGACAAAGTGAATGTACCATAACTACACTCCTAATTAAAAATGAACAAAGGTGATTCATATGAACACAATGATTGGAACATATTTTCAGTAGGATCATCTATAAATGGCTAATCATAGAGAAAATGGAGGTGATAGCAAGTTTGAAGAGTTGCTCAGAGTCATTATTAATATCACATGTTTCTGTTTATATGCTCTTCCGTTACCCAGTCAAATATAAATCCATGAAGACATTATATACATATACACACACATTTATACATGAACTTTGTATCACATTTGTATAGCATTATGCTGGGTACATTGCAGTCACCTCAATGTTTGTTACATGAATGAAAACAAATATGTTCTAGACCCTTATCCAGAGTGCTTAATTGTAGGCACTTCTATAATCCCAAATGAATAACTTATTTAAAATGCCAGGTGTTTCCATATCTGAAACCTTTGGTATAGAACAGTTTACAGCAGAATAGACAGAGAGATGCTTTCAAGGATGGCTCTGAGCAACTGTTAGCCACAGTAATTGCTTTGTGAAATAGTACAGAACCAGTTTATTTTAGATGTGCAACCGACAGCACTTTACTCTTCTCCTGGAGTATTGCAAGATAACAAAGAGATTTTTGACGACCTGAGAAAAATAAAAAGTAACAGCAATGCAACAGAGTGGGGAAACATTTTTAAAGAAACATTTCAAATAAAATAAAAAGAAAAGAATGTCAAAACATTTTCCTATTATAACCAGATCAAATTAAGCAAAGTTATATTAATAAAGGAAAACATGAAATATTTATATTTATTTGTAAAGTACAAATTGTAGTCTAATGCATAATCAGTGACATTCAGTCCCATAGACAGAGCATTGGAATGATATTCCCCGATTCTGAGCAACAACAACGATTAACTTTATTTTTTTATTGCAGTACAATTGACATACAATATAATATTAGTTTAGGTGCACACCATAATATCAACATCTGTATACATTACAAAATAATCACCATAATGAATCTTGTTATTATCTGTCCCCATACAAATTTAATACACTATTATTCACTATATTCCCCATGCTGTATTTATATGCCCATGACATTTATTTTGTATCTGGAAATTTGTATCTCTTGATTCCCTTCACCTATTTTTTTTTTTTTTTTAAGCCTGGAGGATATTTTACCATGGAATTTTTTTAGAGAGCGTGAAAGAGGGAAAGGAAGAGAGGAGAGAGAGAAAGAGACATCCATATGAGAGAGACACATCAATTGGTTGCTCCCCACACATGCCCCAATCAGGGCCAGGGAACGAACCTGCAACCAACAGGGATACATACTCTTGACTGGGAATGGAACCTGTGATCCATTGGTGGGTAGGTCAATGCTCTAACCATCTAGAATTACCTGCCACTGTCCACCATCACCCATTTTTCCCAGGAGCTCCAACCTCCCTGCCCTCCTCTCTGGCAAGCACCAAAGTATCCTCTGTATCTAGGAGTCTGGTTTTGTTTTGTTTAGTTTTTTAGATTCCATATATAAGAGAAATCATGCAGCATTTGTGTTTGATTTGTTTTACTTTGCATCTTCCCTCCAGGTCAATCCATATTATCACAAATGGCAAGATTTCATTCTTACTTATGCCCTAGTAGTATTCTGTTATATGTATATATGACATTGTTATCCATTCATCCATTGATGGGCAAAGGTTCTTTTCTCTCCATATATTAGTTACTAGAGGCCTGGTGCATGAAATTCATGCATTGGGGAGGGGGTTCCCTCAGCCCAGCCTGCACCCTCTTCTATCTGGGACCCCTTGGGGGATGTCCGACTGCAGGTTCAGATTCTGGGGATCGGGCGTAAACCAGCAGTCGGACATCCCTCTCACAATTCTGGACTGCTGGCTCCTAGTTACTCATCTGCCTGCTTGCCTGGTTGACCTTAACTGCCCCCCGCACTGGCCTGATTGCCCCTCACTGCCTCTGCATGCCAGCCTCGTCTCCCCTAACTGCCCCCTGCTAGTGGCTAGGTTGCTCCCAACTGCCCCCTCCCTGCTGGCCTGGTCACTCCTAGCTGCCCCCCCCCCCGCCAGCATGGTCACTCCTTACTGCCCCCCTGCCAGCCTGATCACCCCCTTCTTCCCCCCTGCTGGCCTAGTCACCCCTCACTGCCCCCTTACCAGCCTAATCACCTCCAACTGCCTCCCCGCTGATCACTCCCAACTGCACCCCCCCACCGGCCTGGTCACTCTTAACTGCCCCCCACTGGCCTGGTCATTCCTAACTGCCCCGCCCACTGGCCTGGTCGCCTCTTATTGCCCCCCTGCTGGCCTGGTCACTCCTAACTGCCTCTCTGCTGGTGTGGTTGCTCCCAACTGTCCCCCCCACTGGCCTGGTTGCCCCTCACAGCCCCCCTGCTGGCCTGGTCACCCTACGCAGCCTGCTGTTCAGTCGTTTGGTTGTCCCTCTCCAATCCCCCTGCTGGCCTGGTCATAGGCAGCCATCTTGTGAGGATGTGAGGGTTAATTTGCATATTACCTCTTTATTATATAGGATTGCAAATTAAGACAGAGGCACATATCTCTTTTCATATTAGTGTTTTTATTTTCTTTCGTTAGGTACCTGGAAGTGGAATTGATGTATGATTTTCTATTTTTTATTAGTTTCTATTTTTTAGTAACCTCCATGCTGTTATCCACATTGTTATTCAATGCACCAATTGCCATTTTCACCAACAGTGCAAAGGATTCACTTTTCTCCACATCTTCACCAGCAAAATTCTTTTCTTTTTTTATTGAATTTATTGGCCTGACATCAGTTAATACAATTATATAGGTTTAAATGTACATTTCTATGATAATTGATCTTCATATTGCATTGTATACCCATTACTTAAAGTCAAATATTCTATCACCATATATTTGACGCCCTTTACTCTTTACTATTCCCCATCCTCTTCCCTCTGGTAACCACCATACTGTTGTCTGTGTCTATAAAGTTTTCTTTGCTCATTTGTTGCCTTTGGTTTTATATCCCACAAATGAGTGAAATCATATGGTTCTTAGCTTTTGCTGACTGTCTTATTTTGCTTAATATCATATTCTCAAGATCTATTCCTGTTTTTGCAAATAGCAGTAATTCATCTCTTCTTTTGTCTGTTTAGTATTCATTGTATATATGTACCACATCTCCTTTACCCAATCATCTATCCAAGGACACTCCCATTGTTTGCATGTCTTGGCCACCATGAATAATGCTGCAGTGAACCTGGGGATGCATACATCTTTGAGAATAAATCTTTTCAATTTTTTAAGGTTGATATCCAGAAGAGGATTTACTGAGTCATATAGTATCACTATTCTTTTTTTTTTTTTTTTTAGAAGCCTCCATATAGTTTTCCAAAGTGGCTCCACCAGTTTACATTCCTACTAGTGGTGAATAAGGGTTTATTTTTCTCCACAACCTCTCCAACAGTTGTTATTACCTGTCTTGTTGATAATAGCTATTCTGACTAGTTTGAAATAATATCTCATAGTGGTTTTGATTTGAATTTCCCTCATGATTAGTGATGTTGAACATTTCATCTGCCTATGGCCATTTGTATGTGTTCATTGAAAAAAAAAGTCTACACAGACCCTCTGCTTATCTTTTAATTGGATTGTTTGTTTTTAGTTATTGAACTGTATAAGTTTTTACATATTTTGAATATTAACCTTTTATCAGCTATATGATTTACAAATATTTTCTCCCATTCAGTAGGTTGCTTCTCGTTTTCTGAAGCTTTTATTTTATACTAGAGGCCCAGTGCACGAAGATTCATGCAAAAATCGGCCTTCCTTCCCCTGGCTGTTGGCACTGTCTTCACTCCAGCCGAAGCTACCTTTTTTCTCTGGCCCAGAGCCACCTTTCCGCCTTCCCACACTGCCCAGAGGCCTGGAGCGGCTGGGGCTGTGCGAAACACCTGCATCATCGCCATGGTGACAATGCAAGCATCCCGCCCCGCCCACTCGGTGCCTGTGTATGCAAATTAACCCACCATCTTTGTTGTGTTAAATTGCATACTCACTCCTGATTGGCTGGTGGCCTCATGAAGGTACAGTCAATTTGCATCTTACTCTTTTATTAGTGTAGATAGTTCAATTTGTTATTTTTACTTTTGTTGTCCTAGCCTTTGTAGTCTTATTCAAAAACACATTTCTGGGACCAATGCAATTTTCAATCCAATTTGAGTTAATTTTTGTGGAAATTAGTGAGCCTGTTTCATTCTTTTGCATGTGGCTGTCCCATTTTTTCCAGTATCATTTAAGAGACCATCTTTATACCATTGTCTATTCTTGTCTCTTTATCATAAATTACTTGACCACATGTCTGTTGGTTAATTTCTGGGCTCTCTATTCTGTTCCATTGATCTATGTGTCTGCTTTTATATCAATACCATACTGTTTTGTTTGCTATAGCTGTTTATTATAGTTTGAACTCTGGGAGCATGATATATCTGGCTTTGTTCTTCTTTCTCAAAATTGCTTTGCCTGCTTCAGTTCTTTTGTGGGTCTATATAAATTTTAGGATTATTCTAGTTTTGTGGAAAATGCTATAGCAATTTTGAAAGAGATTGCATTTAATGTACAGATTGCTTTGAGTAATATAGACATTTTAAATATTAATTTTTCCAATCCATGAGCCTGGAATATCTTTTCACTTATTTGTGTCTGCAATTTCTTGCATCAATGTCTTATAGTTTTCAATGTACAGGTCTTTCACCACTTTGGTTAGATTTACTCATAAGTATTTATTTTTTAATACAATTTTAAATGGAACTGTCTTTTTAATTTCTTTCTGATTGTTAATTATTAGTGCATAAAAACACAACATATTTTTATACTGATTTTACATCATGTAACTTTACTGAATTATTAATTAGTTTTAACAATTTTTTGGTGGAGTCCGTAGGTTTCCTCTATATAGTATGTTCTTTGCAAATAGTAACAGTTGTACTTCTTATTTTGCAATTTGCCCTTTTTGGTTTGTTTTCTTGCCTAAATCCAGTGACTAGGTCTTCCAATCGCATGTTGAATAAAAGTGGTGGGAAGGAGTATTAGGATCTTGTTCCTAATCTTAGAGGAAAAGCTTTCTACTTTTCACTATTGGGAAAGATGTTAGCTGTGGGCTTGTCTTATGTGACATTTATTATGTTGAGGTACATTCTCTCTGTATATATTATGTTAGATTTTTTGTCATAATGGACATTAGTTCAGAGTATACAAAGATTAATGATAGCAACAGAAGAGGTGTGATAACTGGTTACTCAACATTTCTTTTTTATTTTTGCCAACAACAATCTTTATCTTTTATCCCCCAGACTTTTCTATAGTTGTAAATTTACTTTCTTTATGTATTATATTTGTAATAATCATGTACATATAACTTAAAATTATTTTTTAATGTGTAATAACAGGGCAGTTACTTTTTCAAAAGTATTTTCATGCATAATATTTTGTCAAATATCATCATCTGTTTATAGTTAATTTGCTTACTTATTATAAAATCTAAAATGAACTTCACAAAATATTTAAAATGTTCAGGATCACTACTTCAGTTTGATTTCTAGATGTAAAGTTATACAAAATATATGCAAAATTGTAAAATGTGTATATTGTTAAATTGCTTTCATACAGAAAAGAAAGTAAAGATGCGCTAAACCTGAAACCAACATAATATTGGGTTAGATCATAAATGTCTTACTTAGGAAATTTCTCTACTTACCAGTTTAACCTTAATGATTCCTGTCATAAACTGATTATTTCAGCTTTATCCAATTATTATCTGTCCTCAAAACTTCCCTCATCTCAAAAATATTGGATTATTAATGAAGCAAAAAAGAAAAATGGCATTTTTATAAACAATAACATATTATAAACAATATATATATTGTTTGCCAGTCTCTAATCCTCACAAGAAACCTGAAGAATTGTTATAGCTGTATTAATTATACAGAATATATAAATCATCCTCAATGAGATTAAAGCTGTTGTTCAAAATATCAACATTGATGGCAAATGTCAGAGCTTAGGTTTCTATCCAGGTACATGTGAACTTACTTTATCTTTTCTCAGGCGTAGAAAGAAAAGAAAAATCCATAATGTGGTGAAAGGAACTGGGATGCCCACATCATGCTAGAACACTCAGAGTACAACCCTCTCACTGAAAGGGATAATTATGTGATAAAACAAACATTAAAGCCCTGCTTTAAAAACTACTTATAAAATAGCAATTCTCTCTTGAACTGACAGCAAGTGGGCAAAATAGTACATCCTGAACATTTGATACAAAAGTGATCTTTTTCCAAGAGTTTTGTTTTTGAAATCTGAAGCCAATTAATAAATCTAAAATACTTCCATACTGCAAATAGTGACAAGCATGTTTTGGAGGAATAGAATCTATTGTAAACTCTGAATTCTTAGTTATTGATGTCCATAAAGTACAAATTTATATTAAATACAATGGCCAATTAGTATATGAATGGGCCTTCAACAAGGAGGCAAGGAGGAGAAAAATAAAGAAAAGATGGAAGAAAACGTATTTAATTGAAAGTGTATTTTAGATTTTAGAGAATACTTATTACTCATGCTAAGGTATTTTCAATGAGACACTCCATTCCAGAAATAAAATTTCTGTACAGTCACCACACCAAATTTAATATACAGTGTGAACTGCTCCCTATTTTATGGGGCTCACCTGCAACTTCAATGTCTGGCTCAGTAGAACTAAACCTTGTTGGAACTAATATCTTTTTTTTTCATAACAAATACTGTGTAATACTTTCTTTACTAATTCAAAGATAATATAACCCATAACAAACATTTTAAAATATACCTATGTATATGTGAATATAAACTACATATGTATATAATATTCTATATTATATAATAAAAAACATTAATTTTAGTAAAACCATGTATAGCTCAATTTATAACTGTTGGATCAAATTATTAGTGAAAACATAATAACAGGTTCATAACCTACATGTGGAATCACTGTGCAAATACATATCCAAATGTAGATTGACACAGGTATATTATATTGGTGATTCAAAGCAAAATGACATCTGACACAAGTGTTGTGATTTTTTTTAAACTAAACATCTCTAGGTAAATTCAAACACAGGAAATACATACTTCACTTAGTTTTAATTAAGATGGCTGTTGCTTTCTATAAAATTTTATTAAACTGCATTAAAATAAACAAACTGGTGCTAGTTCTAATTCCAAATGCATCCTTACTTTCAGTTCCAAATGAGCTTCAGGGAATCTCCCATTGATTTAATGTTTGAGAACCACACCAGTTATTGCAGCAAATAATCCCCATTATTCATATAAAACAACTTATAAAATACTCACTTGGCATTGACAGAGAACTGTTGGAGAACCATTGGCCCAGAAATAGATTTGATGATTATTTAAACATGTGATCAAATATATACCTGATCATTTCACTTCCTTTTACTTTGAATTTTTTTTCTAAAAATGAAGAAAACTTTAGGGTAGGTATTGGACTATAGCCCTCTTGCTATTCTATTTTGTTGTGAAATACTCTTTGATTTGTTAATATGCCAAACATTAAGACATTTCAGGAAGAAAACTTTAAAAATTATAATCAATAACATTTGGTTATTGACAACTATTAAAAACAAAGATCATGGTTACTATTAATCAAGATGACAGAACTCCTGACCAAATCATTCTTGAAAGTGTCTGTCAAAATGTCACTTATTAAAATTTAATGTTTTTATGGGAGACTGGTATATCTCAATGTCAATCACTTTGGATGAAATAAACAGACAAGTGCAATATGAGTTAATCATTGTGTTTCACAAATTACTTCATATAATAAAAACAATCCTATTTTTTTACTGAATCAGTTTACTCTTATTTTGAAATATTTTTGTTTACTAAATAGTGAAAAACAAAAATCTCCTTGATTGTCTTTGCCAGTAATAGGCATGTTTCAAATAACTATCAAATTCTTTAAAATATCAGCTATAGAAGAACATAAAGAAATAACAGCTTTATAGTTTAGAATCCACCAACCTAAAACACACAGTTCATTGATTCAGTCAACCAGCCAGTCTTCTAGAAGTTGAAAATATAATGGCAAAAAAATAACTTGGCTCATACTATTGAAGTTTATAGTCTTGTGGAAGATAGAGAAATAGAAATTAAGATTCTTGTAGTAAAAGCTTTTATTCTTTGTCTCATCAAAAGCTAGCACTAAAATCATATTGGTACATAAATCAGATGTAAACAGGTAATGCATAATTGGATAATTTATAAAAGTCAGAACAAAATACATTTTTGGTGTTAAAGAATAAAGAATACTGTGCAAGTGACTTCAACCTTTTTAGAAATGTCATAAAATAATTAATATTTTTGATACGTGCAAATGACCAATCCCTAATTGTCAATTCAATTTACTCATTTATTCATGAAAAGCTATTAATTTTACAGTATCCTATCTAATAATAGACAAATATGCAAATTGACAATACCTCCGACACACCCACAAGTCACGCCCACAAGCCACGCCCACCATCCAATCAGAGTGAGCATGCAAATTAACCCAAACCAAGATGGCTACAGCCACAGAGAGCAAGGTTTCCTAGGTAACAGAGGAAGCCAAGCTTTCCGCCTGCCCTTGCCAGGCCTAAGCCTCCACTCAAGCTACAAAGTTTCAATTATAGAAGGTAAACAAATTCAAACAAATGGCAGCAGAATGGAGCTTGAGAGAGCAGGCCAGGGTTGCCGCCAGCAACAGAGGAAGCAAAGCTTTCAGCACACCCTGGCCGGGCCCACCCACTTAAGGCAACAAAGTTTCAATTACAACCCCAACACAAATGGCTGCCCGCCTCGGAGGGAGCCCCAGGCTTGGCTCCACTCCAGGCTACAAAGTTTCAATTGTAGAAGGAAAATAAATTCCAGATACTAGGGCCTCCACTTGGGTTGCCAGGGGGCGTGGCCGGCCTGCAAACCACCACAGGCCCCTCGCTCAGGCCACCCCACACCCCAAGGGAACCCCCACCTGATCCCAGACGCCCTTCAGGGCAAACCAGCTGGCCCCCACCCCTGTACCAGGCCTCTATCCTATCTAATAAAAGAGTAATATGCAGATTGATCATCACTGCAACACACAATATAGCTGCCCCCATGTGGTCAAAGATCCTGCCCCCATGTGGACACAAGATGG
Organism: Eptesicus fuscus; assembly: GCF_027574615.1. Lineage (NCBI taxonomy): Eukaryota > Metazoa > Chordata > Mammalia > Chiroptera > Vespertilionidae > Eptesicus > Eptesicus fuscus. The sequence continues at coordinate 83,853,385 of NC_072475.1, read as the reverse complement.
CCACCACAAGATGGCCAGCAGGAGAGGGCAGTTGGGAGGCACCCGGCCTGCAAGGGAGGGCAGTTGAGAGGGACCAAGCCTGCAAGGGAGGGCAGTTGGAGGTGATCAACCCTGCAGGAGAGGGCAGTTAGGGGTGACCAGGCCGGCAGAGGAGGGAAGTTGGGGGCAAACAGGCTGGCAGCAGAGTGGTTAGGGGGTGATCAGGCTGGCAGGCAGAAGCGGTTAGGGGCAATTAGGAAGGCAGGCAGGCAAGCAGTTGGGAGCCAGCAGTCCTGGATTGTGAGAGGGATGTCCGACTGGCCGTTTAGGCCCGATCCCAGTGGGATCGGGCCTAAACGGCCAGTCGGACATCTCTTGAGGGGTCCCATATTGGCGAGGGTACAGGCTGGGCTGAGGGACAACCCCCTCCATGCATGAATTTCGTGCACCGGGCCTCTAGTGTTCAATAATTATGTAAGACAGTGTACACATGAAGAAAATAATATGTGCAATCATATGGAAGTTTCACAGTTGAAAGTATGCAAATAGTTTTGTGATGTTTTATAGGAATAGGTGTGGAACAAGAAGAGAAATGAAAGATGGGGCAAATGAGATCCTGACCATAATGTATTCTGTAAGTCATTTTGGTAGTTGGAAATTTATCCTGAAGATACTAAAAGGAATTGAGAAATGTTTACTAACAAAATGACATGATAACATTTTATTTTAAAATATAACTATTAGCAATACAGAGAAGAGACAGAATAGAGAATGCACATATAAAAAAACTGTTTCCCCCCCCCCCCATGGAGATAATTTTATTAAATGGAAACAAAATTTTCAGAACCAACACGAGGAAAAGAGGAAGATATTTGTAATAGAACCATTTAAAGGAGAATCTAAATTATGTTCCCTGTAGCTGCCAGAAATTCAAGCTACTGTTCAACAACAATGTAAATATGACTGTCCATTGGTTTTAATTGCCATATACATATTGAATTTCAAATATCAACTCTAAGAATTATAAATTACTAGAAGCCCAGTACACGAAATTCATGAACGGGGGGGAAGGGGGGGTATGTCCCTCAGCCCAGCCAGCACCCTCTCCAATCTGGAACCCCTCGAGGGATGACCGACATGCCTCTCACAATCCAGGACTGCTGGCTCCCAACTGCTTGCCTGCCTGCCTTCCTGATTGCCCCTAACCACTTCTGCCTGCAAGCCTGATCACCCCCTAACCACTCCCCTGCCAGCCTGATTGATGCCTAACTGCTCTCCTGCCAGCCTATTTGCCTCTAACTGCCCTCCCCTGCAGGCCTGGTCCCCCTCAACTGCTCTCCCCTGCAGGCCTGGGTCCCTCCCAACTGCCCTTCCCTGCAGGCTTGGTCGCCCCCAACTTCCCTCCTCTGCTGGCTTGGTCACCCCTAACTCCCCTCCCCTGCAGGCTTGATTGCCCCCAACTGCCCTCCCTTGCAGGCCTGGTCCCTCCCAACTGCCCTCCCCTGCTGGCCATCTTGTGGCAGCCATCTTGTGTCCACATGGAGGCAGCCATCTTGTGTGTTGAAGTGATGGTCAATCTGCATATTATTCTTTTATTAAATAGGATAGAGGCCTGGGTGGGGGCCAGCTGGTTTGCCCTGAATGATGTCCCAGATCAGGGTGGGGGTTCCCTTGGGGCATGGGGCGGCCTGGGCGAGGGGCCTGTGGTGGTTTGCAGGCTGGCCATGGCCCCTGGTGACCCAAGCGGAGGCCCTGGTATCTGGGGTTTATTTATCTTCTACAATTGAAACTTTGTAGCCTTAAGCAGAGGCCTGGGCCGCCCAGGGTGTGCAGAAAGCTTGGCTTCCTCCATCGCTGGGGGCAAACCTAAGCCTCCTGCTCTCTGCAGCTCCGTGGCTGCCGCCATTTCTGTTTGGATTTATATATCTTCTATAATTGAAACTTTGTAGCCTTGAGTGGAGGCCTAGGTTGGCAAGGGCAGGCAGAAAGCTTGGCTCGCTCCATTGCTGGGGAAACCCAAGCCTCCCTCCTGCTCTCTGTGGCTGTAGCCATCTTGGTTGGCTTTATTTGCATATTCGCTCCTGATTGGCTGGTGGGTGTGACAGGTGGGCGTGGCTGGTGGTGTAGCGGAGTGGTGTTAATTTGCATATTACTCTTTTTTATTAGATAGGATACTGAATCATGATTTCGTGTTGCTATTTAAGAAAAATAATTGCTAGCTTAATTATAATATAGTGCTAAACAGACATTGATTGTAGAAGGTTTCCAGTATCACAGATTATAAAATGAGAAAAATGTGTACCTTAGAATTGATAACGTATGTTTTTTTTTTAATTTCATAATGTTATTTCAAGTAATCTCAAAAATAGTTTGCTTTGATAAAGTTCATTTGAAAAACACACACACATTTGGAATTGACAAAGGATAGTACATGTGTGGGGGAAAGCCATGGAATTTTAATGACCAAAATGTGCAGGGCAGCCCTCCCAGAATAAGAGAGCCGGAGCATAATCCCTCCCTCTGATAGCTCCACAGAATAGAGAAGCATGGATGGCCCTGTCAATTGTTACCACCTCTGGTTGTTAAATAAATTTAGATCTCTAATAACATCTGTTTCTCACTTAAAATATCTGTGTCCTCTTATCTTTCAACTTCTAGTTTGTATTTGAAAGAGAACACAATGTTATATTTGTCTTCAATGTATTTCTAATAATTAAACTTTACAACTTTTGACATTTTATTATCTAATATTTTTAATAAATTAATTTATTTTGTAAATTTCACACCGAGTTCATATGTCTGTTTTTATGGGCCACGGTATGTTATACTATGGCTTTTATATAGTCATCTCAAAAATTGCTTGTTTAATAAATTAATTAATGACATGATTCCTAGAGATTTCAATAAACAAGGAACCTCATTTTAATTAAGTAAACATTCAAATTCACAAGTGTTAATTGTCCTCCGGATGTCTCTGTGAATTAAAATGTTTTAGCCTGTGGAGAGATTGTTCCAGGACATGACTGCTGCAGGACCTGAGAACTAGACCCGGGCAACAACTGCGATTGCTTTCCGTAAACCCCTCACAGAAGCTGTCAGATCCCAAATCCGTGCCTGTCCCCGTGTCTTGTGGAGTCTGGTTCCTGGAACTGGCTATTGTCAGGACCTGATCAAGTATGTGAGGCATTTTTCAGGACCTGGGAATCGCCATGTACAGAACCCCTGTCCTTTGTCCTGTTCTATCTAATTCTTAGACACCTGTCAAGCCTTGCAGAGTACATCCACTGCGACTTGCAGCTGCCCAGGACTTGCCTAATATGTAAGTTTTCCTTATTAAACTCTGTCAACTGCCAGCCTGAAGTGGCCAGCTTCTTTCTTCGTCTCTCTCTTCCCTCCGCATATAGAGGTAGATTTTCAGTCTCACAGTTTTCCCCTGGGTCTGTGTGCACTAACATAGCCATTTCAAATTCTTTATGAAATAAAGGAAAAGTAAGAAGAGATAAAAAGTGCAGAATCTAAATTATAAATGTCAAAATTCAATAGCTGCTCTCACCTTACTGTCTTTTTCAAATATACTATAGTAGTACTCAAATATTATAAGGATTTTTCATAGTATAAATATACTTAGTGGGAAATGATGAGAAAATATAATAAGTGACTTTTGGAGAAACCAAAGCTATTGCAATAAAATTCTCTAGCTTTTTTATTATAATGACTTGGTAAAACAAGGTTTTTAGTAGCATAAACAATAATGAATCCAGGAATTAATAGCTAGATTATTTCTAAGCAAATAATTCTTATAGCTTTAATGCAATACATATTTATGAAATGAAATCTTTCAGATCTGCTATTCAAGGTCTGCAGATCAGTCTGACGTTCATAAAGATGCCTTTTAAGTTTCTTTCTCTAGTTAGCTAACATATGCTTCTCCAACCACAGTTTCCTGACAATTAGTCCAGTATTTACAGTTATGTGTTCAAACTCATCTATGCTTGTAGGAATTTTCACAGTGGAAAACATCACTGATTTCATTCTCCAATCTGTGAAAAGACCTAAGTTTCATATTAATTTATTTTCATGATATCTCATTTCAAACTGGACCCCACAGTATATTTTACTTTTACTTTGAGAAGCTTAATAGACCACTGATGAAAGAGGAATCATCCAATTACTATGAGCAAAGTAGCTTTAACTTTCTTTAGATATCCGCTAGCAAGATATAAAATGACACTTCCCGGACACATCAGTAGCACAAGAGGGTCTTTATTGATTTTCATATCATGTTCTTCAGTCTGAGATGGCTCTCTTGAGGACTCCACTTCCCAGCAGGAAAAAATTGCCTTTTCTACGTTTGAATTCTCAGGTCTATTAATGCATCCCTTGCTGGAGACAGTGTCATTTTAGTTCTATTTCTTTGTAGTTGATGTGTCTACACCTTGCTATTGTAGTGCCCTAATGGATGGATCCTAGGGTTGTAGGTCAAAGTATGAAAACAAAAAAAAAAAATGAAATTGCTTAGCCTGTGAATCAATAAAAAAGACTCTTAACACTTTTTCTAAGTATAAATGTGTAACCAATGAAGTGTGATAAGTGCATTCAACCTTGTACTAAACCTATAAATAGAATATTTCTCACAGCCATTTATGTACTCAAAATGAAAATAAATGGTTACTATTGCTGCTCAGTGTGTAATATCGAGATCAAGAAGAGCAACATATGAGCCTTTGTTATGTTGACTGAATGTGCTATACTAACCTTTTCCACTTACCTCAAAATGACATTGGATACCCTATTATCATTATCCTTTAATTATCTAATTTAGTTTAAAATACTGTGAAATAAAAGCATGAAAGGGAGCTATCCTCATCTTTTAAATTGACCTCCCTGGCTCTAGCCAGTTTGGCTCAGTGGATAAAGCATCAGCCTGTGGGCTGAAGGGTCCCAGGTTCAATTCCGATCAAGGGCACATGCACAGATTATAGGCTCAATCCCCAGTAGGGGGCGTGCAGGAGTCAGCCAATCAATGATTCTCTCATCATTGATGTTTCTATCTCTCTCTCCCTCTCCTTTCCCCTCTGAAATCAATAAAAATATATTTAAAAAATAATAATAAATAAATTGACCTCCCTTGCCCTGGTTGATGTAGCTCACTCAGTTGGTTGAGTGTTGTCTCATGCACTGAAAGGTCTCGGGTTTGATTCCTGTTCAGGACACAAGCCAGGGTTGTGGGCTCAATCCCCAGTACTTCTCTCTCTTCCCTCTCTCTTTCTCTAAAATCAATAAAAATTATTTTAAAAAATAATAATAAAAATAAATTGATCTTTCTAAAATTATCTCTTTGATGATTAAAATTGCTTTTAGTGATTGCTACATAATAAATTTCATTTTGAAATTAATTTCTATAAAATATAGAAATAGAAATAGAACTATAGTATTTTAAAGAGAACAAAATGTTTTATATTTGTCTTCAATTTATTTCTTATAATTAAACTTTCACAGCTTTTGACATTTTATTATCTAATATTTTTACAAATTAATTTATTATGTAACCACTCTATCCCTAGAAATGACCCACAAATTATTACTAAAGGGACAACTATACCGGTTATTTCAGGAAATAATCTATTTTTCAGCCAATTCAAGTTACATAATCTTTTTTAGAATAGTTATTAAAAATAAATACTCAGATTTTAATTTCTGTTCTTTCCATTTCTAATCTATTTTTACTTAGTCAAAATAATCAGATTAGAGATACATTCACTCAATAACGCTTTTTCATGCTTTAAGGAGTTTTCTATAGCTCTTCACAATAATAACCATATAACTTGTGTTGCCTTTTAATAATCTGAATCTTCATTGACCACCATAAAATGAATGTCCTTAGTGGAATGGTAATAAATATTATAAAGTTTTACATGATTGCTTCAGTAATTGCATGCCAGCCATGTAAAGCTCATGAAATGTTAGAGATAGATAATTTTATAAATTAATAATCCAAACAATGACTTTTAAAAATAATAGGATTTTTTATCAACTGTTAGTTAATTATTTAATTTTCACAACTATTTTATAATAGTGTTTAGTTTAGGGAATGGAATTGAGGTTTTTTGGTTAAAATAGTCTGTGTAGAACTGTATCTAGAATGTGTGTCTGCTTATAATATATCTACACTAGAAAACATCACTTAGATGTCTAGAATGAATTTTTAATACCACTGTTCTAACTGTGAAACTTACAGGAAGAAAGTATATTTGAGAATCTCAAGAGAAGTAAATAGAAAAAGAAAACATTTTTTCATCAATGGAGAATATAAATAAGATATTATTACATTAGAAATGCATTTTCCCCTACATAAATTTTGAAAATAAATAGAAAATAACTTAATTGACCACTAAAATACTCATAGCCATTCAGGCATAGATGTAAGTATTGCATTTGAAGACAATTAGTCATTTCCATTTAAGTATAATTTACTTTTCAATTATGGTAAAGTAAAACTTTAACTTATATGTTTATATAAACAGCACACACACAGTGTTAAATATGATAGTTCAAACATTTAATGCATTCTTAATGACAAAAATCCAAAGGTTTTAGGAAAGGTATATAAATGTTACTATTAGTTTCAGACAAATTATGAGGGAATAAATGTTGTTGCTTTATATAAATTATATAAAGTTAATTTCTAAAAATAAACTTTTCAAAACAGTGAGGATCAAATTTTGTGCAAGGATCTAAACTGTTGTTTTTTTTTAAGTAGTTACAGAAAAGTAATGCAAAGACTGTACAGCTGTTATATCAAAATGCTGATAGTGCCAAATGGCACAAAACAGTGACCTCAACCCTGACCAGTTGGGCAAAATCCACAGAGCAATGAATGCTTTTCATTTCTGTGCTTTGCCATGCAGAGTATAAACTTCAGAATGCCATAAGATATGTTATGTTTGAAAAATGACCCTAAAAACAAAGGAAAAGCATTGTTGATGACATAGTTAAGAGAAAGTGAATAATTCTGAAATAGTAAAGATACTTATTTTAAAAAGAGTCTTGTTTAATATATAGAGTGGAATATCAAATTTGAGGAAGATTCAAATCACATCTTTAACTTAAACATTTCTACATTATGCTTTTTTATAGAAATCATTACATCATGCAAATATTATTCTTTGTAGCAATTTATCCTGAAGAATTCAGGGTATGAGGCTAGTTGCAAATTTAAAATATTTGAAAAGGTGCATTTTCCTATTTAATTGAATGTGATAATATTATCAGATGTCTCTATTTTGCATTGTTAGCCATTTTAATTCTTTTAAATTTGCTGAGGTATAATTGACAAATAAAAATGTTATATACTTAAGATATACAAATTGGCAAAACCCACAAAATTGTTACATTTTATATTGGATGAGTATAAATTTCCATATTTTTGTTTTGGCAAAAATTTTAAATTTAACTATATATACACCAATAAAACTGATTACTATAAAAGGGGAAAAATATTTAAATAGCCTGATAGTTGAGGTCCAAAGTACATGCTATTATATTTTTTACAAATTAAATTAAATGCAACTTTATGATCTTATTATAAATCTTTATGTGGAGGTATGAAACCTGTGGTATATGTGTATGAATGTATGTATGTGTAATGTTCTCTCTTAGATCATAAAATTGTCCTGGGTTGATAACAACAAACTACTTGCCTCAGGAAAGTACAACCAGCTATTCTGTTTTCCTACGATACAATGTCAGGGCTATTTGCAAATAGCTTCCCCATGGAAAAGGCTTGTCTCTTAAATTTTCTTGGCACTGACAGAGAATTGCATCTAGGGATGAGAATTTTTTTTTTTTTTCCCGTTTTGTAGCTTTCTTGATAATCTTAGGAAATGATGTAGCCATACTGGTCAAAAGTTGAATGAAATGTGGGTGAGGGGGTCTATCATTATTTGCAATTTTAAATTCTACTTTCTAAAATTACATAGAAAAACACACACTGTATGGGAACATTTTTTTCTGTCCTGTTAGCAATCCTTTTACCTAACATGAGAAGCATGCACATACACTCAAAAAAAGAGAGACATGGTTTGTTTTTTAAAATCCCTAACATAAGTATATTTTCACCTTGGAAAAAGTAAACTAGTTGTCTTAAAGCTATAATTAGATGTTTACATGCTTTTTATTAGTGTGAATCAGAGACATTTGGGTGGCAGGACCTCAAAACATTCACTTTGATTTCTCCCCCCATCAAAATGTAAAATACTTGGCCCTGATTTTTGTTTTAATCTAAATAGACAATGAAGGAAATAATCCAAAAAAGAACAAGTCTCTGCATCTGGTGTAACAGCCTCGAGGTAAAAAGATCAATTAAGTGTAGTTTTCCATCCAATTAGAAATAGACCTAGATGGGTGATAGAGCCTTTCCATGCAGATTAAAAATACAGGTCTCACAGGGGTGCTCAATTCCTTTTCTTAGATGATGCCTTGAGACCAAAATCAACCCAGGTAATTTTTCCTGTAAAATTATGCTAAATAATTACATATAAATGTATAGATTGGCTAAGTTATACTCAAAAATGAATCATTCAATCTGTCATAAGAACTGTTTCCATCTCATTCACTGTCATTCTTAATCTATTAAATACATCTTTGTAAACAAAGTTCTGGAGTTTACATGTATCTCTGTGGAATGTAATCTTATTATTTGACTTTATCCTTCCTGTGTTTGAGAACCATTTTTGGTTGCCATGGTTTGCTTTTGTTTGCTTCCTGTTTTTCTTTCACTTATTCCTTCCTACAATGAGTTTGTACCTGTCCTAGATGTATCTGTTCTGAGCCATCTGGGTCTCTTACTGCCATGTAGCCTATGCCTTTGTGCAAGTCATTACTATAAATATTGAACAAGCCCATCCCCAGGACATATGGTTAGGGACTTTCACCAAAGTAGATATTGAATCCAAACATCTAAACTTTAGTTACAGCAGCTTAACAAGAGATGATGCCATGAAATCATTATCACATAATGCATAGTTTCTAAAAATCTTTTTTAAACAAACGCACCAACACCATCACACACACAAAAAAGAAACTAGCTGTTATAATCAAAGTCCCATTTTCCAAAAGTGCTGTCTGTATTACACCTTCAAGAGACATTTTGAAACTCAACTGGAAGAATTTGTCTTTGTTTTTATATATAATCTCTTACTTTGAGGTGAGTGGATGAGGAGGGAATTTACTGCTTCATGAAGAGTGGAGAGAGAATACTCAATAAAAAATTTAATTGGACAAATAAACCTATATTACTATCTTGAAATAGTGCATATTCTATCTGTAGAGACAGATGACAGAAAATAGTCTAATTGCAAAGGATGACAATGATAAGTTGGTCCCAAGGTATGTTAAAAAGTGTTTTGTGAGTTAATATAAAACATTCTAGCTTTATCATCAGCATTGTTAGAAGCTATGAATTTTAGGTAAAGCAATGAGTTTTAAATTATAGAATTATGATTTTTTTCTCCCATATAGGGGATATAATTACAGGAGAATAAGGCATAACTATAGCGCTCAAAGCTTGCCTCAGTAATTCAAGAGTAGGATGATTAGGACCTGTTAATTAGAGTCTGTGGCAATGGGAGAAGTAATAAAATTAGAGATTTATTTACAAAACTAGAGGCCCACTACATGAATTCATGCACCAGTGGGGTACCTCCACCTGGCCTGTGGGATTGAGCTGAAACTGGCTCTCCGACATCCCCAGAGGGGTCCTGGATTGCGAGAGGGCACAGGCCTGGCCAAGGGACCCCACCGGTGCACAATCGAAGCTAGGGAGTGATGTGGGAAGTTTGCCAGCCAGGGAGGGACTGCGGAAGGGCTCCAGGGCGTGTCCAGTCCATTTTGTTCAGTCCCAATCAGTTGGACCACAGCAGCAAGCTAACCTACCAGTTGGAGTGTCTGCCCCCTGGTGGTCAGTGCATGTCATAGAGAGCGATTGAGTGGCCTTAGCATATCATTAGCATATCATGCTTTGATTGGTTGAATGGTCAACGAGTCAACTGGACACAGCATATTAGGCTTTTATTATATAGGATAGACAACATCTGACTTAGTGATTGATTGAATAAGGATTGATATGTAAGCAAAAGAGGTCAAGGATAATGAAGATTTCAGACCTTCATAAATGAAGGAATGATAATACCATTTACTAAGATAGGCAACATTGAAAGAATTGCAATATTACAAGATGAGGAGGGGATGATGAGACTGGAGATATGGAAACCATATACATTGCTTATCCTTTGCTTCTAGAAGCATTGCTTCCCTCCCTGTCTATGAAGAGTTTCTCCTTGCCAGTAGAATCTATAATGGCCTCTGCTGAAGTAGCTAACCTGCAAGGAACTGCTGTCAACATCCATGTTCAGTTCTATGGTGGCTATTCTCCATTTTCAGTTAAACTGCTAACATCAAACTCTGCTTCCTGAAGTCAATGGGCAAGATGCAATTCTGACCTTTCTTTACTGGATTTTTAGTCTTTAAATCTTACTGCCTTGGAAGCTCTCTGAGAAATTTCAACAGATGACATCCTACCTAATAATAGACAAATATGCAAATTGACCATACCTCTGACACACCCACAAGCCATGCCCACCATCCAATCAGAGCGAGTATGCAAATTAACCCAACCAAGATGGCTACAGCCACAGAAAGCAAGGTTTCCTAGGTAACAGAGGAAGCCAAGCTTTCCGCCTGCCCTGGCCAGGCCTAAGCCTCCACTCAAGCTACAAAGTTTCAATTATAGAAGGTAAACAAATTCAAACAGAAATGGCGGCAGAACGGAGCTTGAGAGAGCAGGCCAGGGTTGCCACCGGCAACAGGGGAAGCTTTCCGCACACCCTGGCCAGGCCCACCCACTTAAGGCAACAAAGTTTCAATTATAACCCCAACACAAATGGCTGTGGGCCTCGGAGGGAGCCCCAGGCTTGGCTCTGCTCCAGGCTACAAAGTTTCAATTATAGAAGGAAAATAAATTCCAGATACCAGGGCCTCTGCTTGCGTTGCCAGGGGGCATGGCCAGCCTGCAAACCACCACAGGCCCCTCGCTCAGGCCATCCCACGCCCCAAGGGAACCCCACCCTGATCAGGGACACCCTTCAGGGCAAACCAGCTGGCCCCCACCCCTGTACCAGGCCTCTATCCTATCTAATAAAAGATTACTATGCAGATTGATCATCACTGCAACACACAATATCGCTGCCCCCATGTGGTCAAAGATCCTGCCCCCATGTGGACACAAGATGGCCACAACAAGATGGCCAGCAGGAGAGGGCAGTTGGGAGGCACCCAGACTGCAAGGGAGGGCAGTTGAGAGGGACCAGGCTTGCATGGGAGGGCAGTTGGAGGTGATCAACCCTGCAGGAGAGGGCAGTTAGGGGTGACCAGGCCGGCAGAGGAGGGAATTTGGGGGCAAACAAGCTGGCAGAGGAGTGGTTAGGGGGTGATCAGGCTGGAAGGCAGAAGCGGTTAAGGGCAATCAGAAAGGCAGGCAGGCAAGCAGTTGAGAGCCAGCAGTCCTGGATTGTAAGAGGGATGTCCGACTGCCGGTTTAGTCCCTCTTACAATCCAGGACTGCTGGCTCGGTGGGATCGGGCCTAAATGGGCAGTCGGACATCCCTTGAGGGGTCCCAGATTGGATAGGGTACAGGCTGGGCTGAGGGACAAACCCCCTCCGTGCACGAATTTCGTGCACTAGGCCTCTAGTTTTAAATAATTTTCTATTTCATGCTTAGTTGCATTCATTGGGAGCCTTGGTCTGCTACAAAATACTTGCCATAGCCACACAAGGATATTTTATTTAATTTTAATATACATATTCACAATTCATATTATTTTTAGTCACACTTCAGAGCAGAAACAAGTCAATTCAGTATTAGACTTCTCACCTATACCTTAAAGTTTGTTTTAATATAAAAATCGATTATTATCTATTATATATTACCTTCAGTGTACTGGCTTGACTTTTATTTTTCCTCTGATTAATATCCAGTGTTTAAATTTTTCTAGTTCCCATTAACATTCTAATAAATCGGACATGTACAACCAATAATAATTACCAATAAACATTTCCATTTATATATTTGTGGGTTTTTTATGTGTATAAAAGTTAAAAATTTATTCTTTTACTTTTATTCACACATAAAATACTTTATCTTACCCAATTTATTATAGCCTTATATATAAGGCAATAACCATTTGCTACATTATTTCCTCTCCCTGCTCCATTAACTTATCAGTCCTTATTCATACTAATACTAGAAAGTCTATTTCTAGGCTAGACTCCAAAAAAGAATGCGTGTGTATGTTAAAAGGAATTCCACTTGACTTGTGTAAATACTTAAAGAACTTATAGTTAACTTTATTTGAATATACTTTAAGAATAATGGGGAATCACATGATTAACTCAAAAAGAAAGAAATAAAATGTGAGAAGGTATCAAGAAGTAGTGATCACTGTGTAAGTGTAACAACAAAGTATGAATTGGTTGGTGAATATTCATGCAAATTAGTATTTTCTTATCAAACTTATAACTTTTAAATTGCCATGATTCATTCCTAGTTAACCATTCATATTTTAATCTTTGATTATATTCAACATTCAAAGCACTCATGAAGAAATTGCAGGAATAAACTTTGAAAACAATAAAAATGGTTTTGTTTTCTTTAAATTTTTGAACATTTTAAAATCTATATGGATATCAAAGAAAGATGTGTGGGTGTTTTTTTTTATATATTTTTGCCTGACTATTGTGGCTCAGTTGGTTGAGCATCATCCCATGCCCCAGGAGGTCGCAGGTTCTATTCCTGGTCGGGCACACGCCTGGGTTGTGGGCTCTATCTCCAGTAGGGGGCGTGCAGGATGCAGTTGATGGATGTTTCTCAGCTGTTTTTATCTCTCTCTCCATCTCCCTTCATCTCTCTGAAATTAATAAAAAACATATTAAAATAATGATAATACATAATAAATAATAAAAAAGATGTTCCTTTCCATTTTAGAGGAAAATGTAGCAGGGCATTGTGTGTCATTGTAACAAAAAATTGGTGTTGCAAATTTTGAAATCCTGACATATTCTTTTCCAGGGCTTTCAAGTTCTACCCCAACACCAGTTCTCCCGACTCAGGGACCTGGTGTCAGTCCTTGATTGTTTTCGGGTTTTTGCAAATCAACAAAATGAATTCAATTTTCAGCTGTCAGAACAGACTTTGTGTTTGTGTGTTTGCTTTCAATTTTCTATGGCTCCCTTCCCACTTAATCATGCAAGTAAGGGCATTACTTGCAATGCGATAGGGGCCATGACAAGCTGCTGTGGCCTAGCAGGAATCATGTCACATGCCATTACCATAATTTATAAGGATCACTCCATGCTCGCTGGTGTTGTTGCTGCACACCAATTGGACTGTGCTAGAATGTTTAAGTAAATATTTGCACGCAACCCAAAGCAGTTGAGACTTTTCACTTGAGCCAGAGACCCCTTCTTATGAAATATTCAATACATGAAATGTCTCCAGTGGTGCAGAGTGGTGGGTTTTCTCTCTGATTTGATTAGCAGAGATTATTCTTTCATGAGCTATGAATGTCTTTCTAGATTAGCATCATCAAGTTTATTTGGTCTTGTCACGGAAAAAGAGGATGGGGAGGATTGTTACTTATGAATAGGTTTAAAGCATGTCTTTAGCAATCTATGAATTGTTTCCAAATAAGATTTTAAATATCATTCAAATAAGTTTAAATATAGTCCATTCCAATTAATAATGTTATTACAAATCTGAAACTTAATGTTATTGGAAGCACATAGAAACGCAAGACCTAGAAATGATACAAATTATGACATTAGTATAATTTAATTTAATGTGTGGATGACTTTTAAACATGATACACAGTTGTAAAAAAGATAAAATTTTATTTCATCATAATGTGTGAGTTGTAGTGATTTATTCTTGGTACTTTAAGGATTATTATGTAAAGTAATACTGAAATTAAAAGAAACAAACCTGCTAATGGAAACCACAAATATTCTAAATAAAGTGCCTAGAATCAATACCAAATAAACTATAGTTTTATTATCTAAAAGAAACCATTAAGTATATGGCTTAGTAGTATTCCATAGCATATATGTACTACATCTTCTTTATCCAATCCTCTATCTAAAGACACTTTGCTTTTCTCCATGTCTTGGCCACTGTAAATAATGCTGCAATGAACACAAGGGTGAATATATAGAGTGTCCCAAAAAATATATACATACAATTTGACTAATTATAAAGGAAGTGATTATTAAAAATAAATTTCATTTTCAAAATTGAGCTATCAGCTGTTAAAATGAATATACGGTTTTTTGGGACACGCTGTATATTTGTGAATAAATGGTTTTGAGTTTTCATCTAGGTACAACTCAGCCATAAGAAAAGATGAAATATTACCATTTGTGACAAAATGGATGGACCTTGAGTTTATTATGCTAAGCAAAATAATTCAGTCAGAGAAAGCTATGAACCATATAATTTTACTCATATGCAGGATATAAAACTGAAACTCATAGACACAGACAATAAATAGAATGATGGGGTAGGGTGGTAGTAAAGGGTATCAAGGGTTACAGGAGATTATTTGACTTTGGGTGGTAGGCACACAATTCAATGTACAAATCATGTCTCATAGAAATGTATGCTTGAAACCTATATGATCTTATTAATAAATTTAATTTTTTTTTAAAAGATGGGAAAATAAAAATTGTGAAAAAGAAAACCAGTAAATTTTACATATGTGTGTATGTATAACATAAATAATATTAATATGGATATACATAGATATAAATTACATAAATTTATTTTCAGTAATGTAGAAATAAAATCATATGAAGCATTAATGTACTAAATAATTCTGTTGTCAGATATATGTGTGCTTCCTCATCTCTGCTTCTCTCATTCCCAAATAAGGAAAATGTATTTCTTTAGTTAATGGGAGAAGACTCTCACTAAATTTAAGATTCATTCAATTTGTATTTTATGCAATTTTACTTATAAAGCAAAAAAAAATTACCAGAGCTGAGAGTATATCTGAAATAAAAAACATATTCGGTTGCTTCAATGAATTGTTCACATGATGCCAAATTATGTATTTAAAAAATTCCTATGTTTGTCTTTTTAATGCTTGTACACATATACATTCTAGCTAAAAACTAATAATATAATAAGAAATATTTATTTCTAGCTAATTTTGTGGTTGAAAAGACTATCTCTGCTTTACATAATGGTTATAATGTCTCTATTATATAAGTAGTTGTTCAGTACCAACAGAGATGCAGCCATGAACTGAAGAATAATTGTACATACTGCACACATTTTACAATAAAAAATTCAAGCCCTAACCGGTTTGGCTGTGGATAGAGCATCGGCTTGCAGACTGAAGGGTCTCAGGTTTGATTCCAGTCAAGGGCATGTACCTTGGTTGTGGGCACATCCTCAGTAGGGGGTGTGCAGAAGGCAGCTGATCAATGTTTCTCTCTCATCGATGTTTCTAACTTTCTATTCCTCTCCCTTCCTCTCTGTAAAAAATCAATAAAATATATTTTTTAAAAAGTTCAAGTTTTCTATTAAACTACTATTGTAATCACTTTATATGGTGACAGATGGTAACTAGAGTTATCATAGGAATCATTTTAATATCTTACCTTATAATAGAGAAACATGCAAATTGACCGCACCTCCGCTATGCCCATGATTGGGCCTGCCAGAGGCTGGGGGCGGGACTCCAGGTGGCCCATCCGGCCGTTGGGAAGACCAAGATGGCTGCGGGCAATCCAGTAAGTTCCGGGGGTCTGAATGGCGATCGCCACCCGGGGGGCGGGTCCGGGCCGTGCCCGGCGCTCCCCGGGGTGTCAGCATGGCGATCGCCACCCGCGGGGGCGGGTCCGGGCCCAGCCCGGCGCTCCCCGGGGTGTCAGCATGGCGATCGCCACCGGGGGGCGGGTCCGGGCCGAGCCCGGCGCTCCCCGGGGTGTCAGCATGGCGATCGCCACCCGGGGGGGCGGGTCCGGGCCGAGCCCGGCGCTCCCCGGGGTGTCAGCATGGCGATCGCCACCCGGGGGGGCGGGTCCGGGCCGAGCCCGGCGCTCCCCGGGGTGTCAGCATGGCGATCGCCACCCGGGGGGGCGGGTCCGGGCCGAGCCCGCGCTCCCCGGGGTGTCAGCATGGCGATCGCCACCCGGGTGGGCGGGTCCGGGCCGAGCCCGGCGCTCCCCGGGGTGTCAGCATGGCGATCGCCACACGGGGGGGCGGGTCCGGGCGAGTGGCGATCGCCACCCGGGGGGGCGGGTCCGGGCCGAGCCCGGCGCTCCCCGGGGTGTCAGCATGGCGATCGCCACCCGGGGGGGCGGGTCCGCTCCGAGCCCGGCGCTCCCCGGGTTGTCAGCATGGCGATCGCCACCGGGGGGGCGGGTCCGGGCCAAGCCGGCGCTCCCCGGGGTGTCAGCATGGCGATCGTCACCCGGGGGGGCGTGTCCAGGCCGAGCCCGGCGCTCCCCCGGGTGTCAGCATGGCGATCGCCACCCGGGGGGGCGGGTCCGGGCCGAGCCCGGCGCTCCCCGGGGTGTCAGCATGGCGATCGCCACCCTGGGGGGCGGGTCCGGGCCGAGCCCGGTGCTCCCCGGGTTGTCAGCATGGCGATCGCCACCGGGGGGACGGGTCCGCTCCGAGCCCGGCGCTCCCCGGGGTGTCAGCATGGCGATCGCCACCCGGGGGGGCGGGTCCGCTCCGAGCCCGGCGCTCCCCGGGGTGTCAGCATGGCGATCGCCACCCGGGGGGGCGGGTCCGGGCAGAGTGGCGATCGCCACCCTGGGGGGCGGGTCCGGGCAGAGTGGCGATCGCCACCCGGGGGGGCGGGTCCGGGCCGAGCCCTGCGCTCCCTCGGGTGTCAGCATGGCGATCGCCACCCGGGGGGGCGTGTCCGGGCCGAGCCCGGCGCTCCCCCAGGTGTCAGCATGGCGATAGCCACCGGGGGGGCGTGTCCGGGCCGAGTGGCGATCGCCACCCTGGAGGGCGGGTCCGGGCCGAGCCCGGCGCTCCCCGGGGTGTCAGCATGGCGATCGCCACCCGGGGGGGCGGGTCCGGGCCGAGCCCGGCGCTCCCCGGTGTGTCAGCATGGCGATCGCCACCGGGGGGGCGGGTCCGGGCCGAGCCCGGCGCTCCCCGGGGTGTCAGCATGGCGATTGCCACCCGGGGGGGCGGGTCCGGGCCGAGCCCGGCGCTCCCCGGGGTGTCAGCATGGCGATCGCCACCCGGGGGGGCGTGTCCGGGCCGAGCCCGGCGCTCCCCGGGGTGTCCGCATGGTTATCGCCACCGGGGGCGGTGTGTCCGGGCGCGCTCCCCGGGGTGTCAGCAGGGCGATCGCCACCCGGGGGCGTGTCCAGGCGGAGCCCGGCGCTCCCTGGGTGTCCGCATCCATGGCCACCCGGGGGGCGTGTCCTGTCCGAGCCAGGCGCTGCCGGGTGTCCCGGGTGGCCATCGCCACCCTGGGGGGGCGATTCGGGGGGAGCCATGCGTTCCGGGGGCATCCGGGGGCCATCGCCACCCTAGGTTGGGCGTGGCAGGACTCGCCCAGCCCCTCCCAGGGTCCCTGGGAACATTGCAGGCATGTGGTTGCTGAGACCCAGACCAGGCCTCTGGCCACAGATTCATAGCTTTGCAGAGACCTAGGGCAGGGATCTGCTTCATCTGCAGAGAGACGGAGGTTCTATAGTGCCCCCAAGATGTGGGTGGGCCCAGCCAGGGGTCAAGGGGCATGGAAGGACTCCTGGCAGAGGGGCAAGGACCCTCACTCCTGAGGCGGGGGTTGAGGGGTGGAGCCACCTCAGTGGAGGGGTGCTGCACTGCAGGGTACTGGACTGACTGAGGTGATTCAGAGAAGCTCCCAGTGCTAATGGGCCTCGCTCAGGCGGCCTTCACACTTCAGAGGCAGTGACTACTGCTCCTGCCTTCACCCAAAAGCAAGCTCGCTACACCCTGCCCCATAGCAGAGCATGCCTAGGCAGTGAGTGGGACGCCTTCCACCTGCTTCGGAGAAGGCGGGGCAGTAAAGAATGGGGGGAGAGGAAAGAATGTGGAGCATCTGCAATGAAGAGGTGCTTGAGAAAGAGGCTGGGAAGCCTGACTGGAAGGTTTGTTCTGTTTGCTGGGCCGCTGCCCCTTAGGAAGCGCAAAGAGCATGGCTCTGAGGGCTTCCTGTGTGCTCTGAGGGCTTCCTGAGTCAAGTTCCACAGCCAACTGGAATTGGCCTCAGTTTCCTGGTCTGTAAAATGGATGAAGCCTGTCCCAGTGCCTTCACTGAGCTTTGATGGCCAATTGAGATACTATATAAAGAAAATGAGGGAAGAAGTGAGAAAGAAAAGGACGGACAAAAAAACACAAAAGAAAGACTGAAAGGAACCTGTAAACCCATTGTCACTTAAATAGGGAATATAGTCAATAGTGTTGTAATGATGGTATGATGCCAGGTGGGTACTAGAAATATCGGGGAACACTTTGTAAAGTATATGATTGTCTAACCACTATTCTGTAACTAATATAAAACCTGAAACCAATACAAAATAATGTTGAATGTAAAGAAATGAAAATTGGAGTGAAATTTTTATAAATTTCAAAGTTTAAATAAAAGCTGTAAAGGAAGGAAGGGGAGAATAAAAAGTGTTTTTCATTTTGCCACTTCATTAAAAAGACAGTTGTCTTTATGTGATGCTTTTATACTTTTCTAAGTCATTATCTCATTTTAATTTCCGGGCAACTTAAAAACAAGGTAAGTATTCCCTCCACTATTCAAAGAAAGGAAATCTTGGTGTCTGGTCCTAATGATTCAATCGTCAAGCCCTTATTGTAAAGCAGGGTTAGTAAAATTTTCTGTGCAGGGTCATATCTATACTAATAAAAGCCTTGGGGGTGATCAGGCCAGCAGGGGAGGGTATTTGGGGGCAATCAGGCCCGCAGAGGAGCAGTTAGGGGTCAATCAGGCAGGTAGGTGAGCGGTTAGGAGCCAGCAGTCCCGGATTGTGAGAAGAATGTCCAACTGCAGGATTAGGCCCGATTCCTGTGTGGAATCGGGCCTAATCCTGCAGTTGGACATCCCCCGAGGGGTCCCATATTAGAGAGGGTGCAAGCTGGGCTGAGGGACACCCTCCCCAGTGCACGAATTTCGTGCACCGGGCCCCTAGTATATATATAATTATCAAATCACTAAGATGTACACCTAAAAATAATAGTATATTATATGTCAATTATACATCAATAAACAAATCAATAAATAAAATAAAAATTACACAACATATACTAGTAAAATGCCAGACCTGTTTGTTTTTAAAATTGAACATTCCAGGGTCATTTAATAATTACCTAAACAGATTAGAAAGTGGGCTCCTAATTGAATATGGAAATAATCTGAATGAGAACTATAAAGTTTCCTTATCTCCTGTCTGGGTGATAAGTTTGCCTGTAAAGAAGGCCCCATTCCACATTGTGGCAAACAAATTGTCAGAGTTGTTGTAAATACCCTGGAATCAGCTTACATATCACATATATCCTGTAAAAGTTATATCAACATTTTCAAGGAAATATACTAGGTTTTTTATAAAAAGCTGATCCTGGATTTGTTTGTTGTTGTTGTTGTTTGTATTTTACTTCTAGTTGCTAGTATAATTAATAAGTTAAAAATATTGTATTTATTCAACATTTTATAATTTCTAATGAACTATGTAAAATGGATTAAAATAAGCACTTAGGAGTGATTCAAACATGTATTTTATTGATAAAGGGACAAAAATCATAACTTGTTTATGCATTTGTCTTTTATTTTAAAACTCCATCTGAGGAAGATTTGATAGCTAGAATGGTTACTTGTTCTCAATAGACTAAAGGATATTTTCAAGTTTGGCATATGCCAGCCATTTTTAGTTGCACTTCCATTATTTTTGCTGTGTTGATTTTTTCTCTAATGAACACATACAACTATTAACAGTAATGTGAGATAAACTCATCAGACCACAGTTGATTTCAATCATGAACTTATTATTCCCTAAAATTACTTTTGTTTGAATGATCTAAATAAAATTTTCAAAGAATATTCTTCACCAAATTGATTTGATTTCTGACAAATGGTACTTTTGTCATTCTAAAGTGATAAAGAATAATATGAAAGATAATTTTTACATATGGAAAATTCTATGGGTACATACCATGAAAAAAATCAAACTTCTGGGATCAATTTTTTTCTTTAAACATTACAATGCACATGTCTAAGTATAATCAGTCAAATTCTCCTAGGGTATGATTTCCCACTGGAGAGAGAGGACTGATAATTTGGGATGGCACATTAGTGTGTGGAGCTAATGCAGCATTCCCATGTGCTTAACTCTCTCCCAGGGAGTAATTTTAGATCTAGGAGAATTGGTTCATTATATCCTAATATGAATTAAGTGACATTTTCAAATGATTTATTTTATCTTAACTATTTCCATCACTGATATTGTAGATACATCCTTAAGAGTGAAAATAGCCACTCTCTCACAATAACTTAAAATTTTTACATTTATTGAAAGGGTTCTATGTTTTTGTTGTCAAACCCACAGTTTACTGATTGCATATCTTTGATCCTCTAGATTTTTTTCACAGGCTCTTCCCTGGCACTTCACCTCCCCCGCAACCCCCTCCATCTGCTGATTTCGCTATTGGCTGCTCATCACTGGATCATCTGAGGGGAAGCAGTGGAATACAACACTATTAGGGAAACAGACCAACAAATCCCATAGTACTGCCAAGGAATTTTATTAGTAAAAGGTCTATGCCTGCCACCTTACTCCACCTTTTCCCCACAAAACTCCCTTAGACGGAATCCAAAATGTGCTTTTGGTAGGAAACATTAAAAAGTCTTAATATATATTAATATGAAATATAGTTGCAACCCAATTGTGTTTTGGCAGGAAGTATCAAAGTATTTTGAGATTTTCTAATAGGATAGAAATAGTTTCAATGTGACTCAACCTTTAACATAGTAAATATGACTATTTTGCCCCCATGAAAGAAACATTAGTTTTCATAGCTGAAATAAAAAAGATTCATGGAAAGAATAAAAGGAGTTTGATATTTATAAGGGCAAATACTAGGAAAATATAGGAAAAAATAGTAACAGCATCTAATATTTACAGAGCAGTTCTATAAGACAGACTCCGTGTTAGGTGCCTGTCCTATAAAGTAAACACTATATTATTACTTACAATACATTACCAGGCGATATATCAGTTTCCTAGGATGCTATAACCAATTAGTCTAAACTGGGTGACTTACAACAATAGGAGGCTTTTGTCTCAGTTCTGGAGGTGAGAAGTGCAGAGTCAAGGTGTCAGCATAGTCATGCTCCCTCTGAAACTTACAAGGAAGACTCCTAGTTGCCTCCTCCTAGTTTCTGGTGGTTTGTGGCCATTCTCAGTACTTCTTAGCACGTAACTGCAGCATTTCCATCTCTGCGGCTCCTATCACATGCCGTCGTCCCTGTGTGCCTCTGTCTTCACCAGAGGTCTTCCTCCTCTTATTGGAACACCAGTCACATTGGATTAGGGAGCCTCCCTGTTCCATTATGACTTCATCTTAACTAATTACAACTGTAACGACCCTATTTACAAAAAAAAGGTAATTTTATAAAGTATTGGGAGTTAGAACTTACCATTTTCAGTGATACAATTCAACCCATAATAGGTATTAAATTACTCCAGAATATTAACTTCCTAGATGAATAAACTGAAGTTTCAAATGGGTAAGTTCTCCAAAATATTAGACCAAGTTTTCAAATCTGGCATTTTGTCAGTAAAATATGTGTTTTATTTCTCTGCCACATACTGATTTAAGCCACAGCCCTAAAAACCATTAATTTTCTGAAGAAATCTACAATACAAATTTAATAGTCTTTCCATGGTGAAAGCCAGAAATATTATTGAGGACTGAGAGCAAAAGAGAGTACATAGAACATTGAGAAATAGAGTTCAAACAGACAACGTGTAAAATCCAATCTAGCATGACACCCTGGTGTGTAGAATGGCTTCCCATATGTGTAGCCTAGACTAGGACACCCAAGAAACAGGACTGTGAAAATAATGGGGCTTATAATGTGTGGCTGAGATGTAATTCCCTTATGGATTAGGGTAGAGTTGGAAAAGGTTTGAGAGGACAGGATCTGAAACAAGATGACTGAAAGAAAGAAAATGAAGTCTTGAAAAGAATATATAAAATACAATTATGAGTTCAGATTAGTAAAACCAGTGGGTCAAGGAGTAGTGCAGCAAGTAGAAGGTGAAGCAGATAACTAATCTATATTATGTCAATGCAAAGCTCTCGACATTTTTAAAAGGAACAGAATAGGGTAATAGCAAAAAATATGCAACAACAGTAATTTAGACTATATTTTAGTAGTACAGTAGGTTTTTTGCAAGTACCAATAGTCTAGTAATATCCTGTTATCAAAGAGTGCAAATCAGTTTTATATTACAGGTTATACTGTGCATTTATCCAAGCAAAGTGAGCAAACGTATTCTGGTGTCCAGAAGCAGGCAAGGTATGTTGTTTCTGATAAATAATAAGTAGAATACTTGCTACTTGGTCCTTACTGTGAAGTTTTGATAGTTTAAATTGAATCAGTATCTTTAACAGTCACAAATATGTTTTAAATTATTAATATCATTTGTTCATGTTTATGTTAAATTTTCTAAAATATTTAGCTGATACCTGAATTGATGAGACCAATTCACATATATGTTAAGTAGAAATCTTAGAATGCAGAAAAGCTCAAGTCACCACCTAGTAATGATATAAAGATATTGGCCTGAATGAGCCAGGATTGACAATAAAATCATTCATCACTAGGCTTCTGATAGGTCCTGATAGTGTATTATCTCTAATTTGTAACTTATTTTATCCACGTATTCTTAACTGTTGTTTCTGGAGTTATATTTGCACCTAAATGTGGTTTCTAAATAATTTAGTTACACTCCAAATTTCGTTTTGCATTTCCCAGCAATGAAGTAGACAGGATAGGAAAATGCACTAAAAAACACACAAAACGAACAAGAAAAATAATCTGTTATCATTCAAAAGAACTTCTGATACATTTTCACTCTCCATTCCTGAAATCTACCAATTCCTCTCCTCCTCTAGGTTTGAAGCTCTCTACTGTCACCTAACTGAAAGCTGCAACCACAGGACCATCGTGATGCTGTATCTCAGCGCAGGAAGATAGCTCTATCAAAAGCCGTAAAAAATAAATTTACTCTTTATTCTCAGATGCACGGTTGACACCTTAATGTGTTTTTCAGCATTTAGTAAGGCAATTCACTAAATTGCTGCTATTCAAAGATATTCCACTACTAGTAGGCCCCTACTGGTATTTATATCTCATAAAATCATCCTTATTGATGTCCATTTAAGATAGTTGTTGTTATCATGAGGCCAGAAAGAAGATGTAGAATTTACTAAATATTGTGATGAATAATACTCATTACATCATTGCCTTATTGCAATGCAGAGATTATGAGGGTTGGGTGAAAATCCCCAACAAATATTAACACACCTGATGTTGCATCTAAGATGGGGAGCTGAGTGCCTAGCACAGTGTCTAATTTTAGACTGCATGTGAAGACGACAGACAGGTAGTAGAAAAATTTAAAATTCAAAGTGAAAATTAGTTTTGGAATATATATGCATAACATATTGGATTAAAATAACATAAAATACCATTTAATAATTGAATATAAGACATTGGTTAAGGATACCTTTTAGGAATTTTTATTTATGGGTAAAAATGGATTGATAGTGTTCAGATTTGCACCCTCCATGAAACAAACAAACAAATATAGATGTATAAAAATCATAGTTCTCCTGGTATTGAACATCAGACAACAAGCCCAGTGATTCATGAGAAACAAAAATAAATAAATGAATAAGAATTACTATATTGGCCTATATTAATTCCTGAAGAGAGTTTCCTGGGCACCTCCCAGGAGGAGACACCAGGCAGAGCTTAGTGGTCTCCCTGAAATGTGGAGATAGAGCTAGAAGTCTAGGGAGAACATGGCAGCCGAAGTACACAGAGTACTAAAGAGAAATAGGTATAACTAAATGGATGGGAAAATACGCCATGGTAACACTAACCACAAGAGAGCTAGAAAGATTGATACCAAAAAAACAGATTGCAAAGCAAAGCATTTTGAATAAAAAGGATCATTATCTATTTTAAAAACATGCGATTTTTAAAAGAGAACTTAACCCTAAACATGTGAATCTTAAAACAAAGCAAAAGTATGTATATAGGAAGCAAATACTTACAAGAGAAATACAAGTATCAAGAGAAATATATAAATCCAAAATTATAGTCAAAAGTGTCAATACCCCTCTCTCAATAGTTGATAGAACAAATAAACCACAATCAACAAAGATATGTTAGATATACATAACACTATCAACAAACGACTTATTTGGCATATATTGAAAAAGTCTCAAATCAATTATCTTAGATTGTACCTTAAGAAACTAGGAAAAGAAGAAAAAATTAAAATAAACAGAAGAAACAAACAAAAAGTCAATGCATAAAACCAAAGACTAGATTATAAGGAAATAGTATGCACAGCTAGTCTATAAATTCAACTTAACTAAAATGGCAAATTCATTAAAAAAACACAAACTACTAATATTACTCAGAAAAAAATAGCACCTTATTATCTCTATATCTCTTAAATAAACTGAATTTTAATACCTTCCATTCACTAGTGAATTTTATTAAACATTCAAGGAAAACATAAAACAAATACACAAAATATTAAAAACATTGAAGAGGAGAAAATGATAAATTTTTATAAGGTCTGCATTAACTTCATAACAAAAGCAAAAGAAATTTACAGGAAAAGAAAATTAAATACCAATATGCTTTATGAACATAAAAACAAAAATACTCACCAAGATGCTAACAAATTTAATATGACAGCAAATAAAAATGATAATAAATCATGATCAAGTTGGGTTCTTCTTAAGAATTCGGGGTTAGTTTAACATTCTAATATGAAACTATGTAAATGACCATATCTATAATAATAAAAGTGTAATATGCTAATTAGACCAGACTGCTGAATAGCAGAACAACCATCTGGACGACCATCCGGGACCACGCTATGATACCCACTGGCACCAGGCCAGCCATGGCGGGTGTGATGCGATTGGTCGGGGGCCTGGCCATCACCCCATGATTGCCCCAAAGAGGGAGGCCCAGGCTACCAACCAGCAGGCTACAGCAGGTGGGTGGGGCATCTCTCTGCAAGGGAAGCCCAGGTCCTGGGTGCCAGAGAGAAGGAAGGCCTACTCTTGCACGAATTTCATGCATTGGGCCTCTAGTTTACATATAAAGGAAAAACATGGTAATCTCAATTGGTGCAGAAAAGGCATTTGATGAATCCAACATAATATCCTAATAAAACTGAGCATACTGAAAATAAAAAGAAACTTATTTAATCTAATAAAGAATATCTATTGAAATTTCCAGCTAACATTATACTTAGCAATAAAAGAATAAATGATTTTTCTTAAGATTCAAAGCAAGGCAAAGATATACACTCATCACTTTTCCTCAGTATTGTACTAGAGATTCTAAACAGTACAATAGAGCAAGAAAAAGAAACAAAGGTATACAGATATGAGCCAAAGATAAAAAATTTACTTACAGATGACATGATAAGCAGCTTAAACCTAAGAATGGGAGGAAGATCAGAACAAATCAGTGAACATAGCTTGCTTACAGCATGCATATCAATAAATCAGCTGTGTTACTATATATCAGAAATTTAATTAATATTAAAATACTGACATAAAAGACAAAGCTATTTGCAATAGCACTAGAAAATATGACTGAATAAACATCTTACAAACAATGTACAAAACTGGTAAACTGAAAATATAAAATACTAGAGGCCTGGTGCACAAATTTGTGTATGGGTGGGGTCTGTCTGGGTGGCCTGCAGGGATTGGGCCAAAACCTGCAGTTCAAAGCCACCTGTACCTCCTACCTGCTGGTGCTGCTCATCCTGGCCCCACTGTGCCTGCCGCAGGCTTGCGCCCAATCAGTCCCTATCAGGAGAGGATCGCACTGCTGCAGCAGCACTCACCAACCACGAGTCCTGCGTCTGGTGCCCTCCAAAGGGGAGTGGCCTGCAGGATCAGGCTGAAACCAACTCTCTGACATCCCCCAAGGGTTCCTGGATTGCAGGCCAGGCTGAGGGATCCCACCGGTGCATGATTGGGCCAGGGAGGGACTGCAGGAGGGCTCTAGGGCATGTCTGGCATGTCTGGCCTGTCTCGCTCAGTCCCGATCGGCCGGACCCCAGCAGCAAGCTAACCTACCAGTTGGAGCATCTACCCCCTGGTGGTCAGTGCACATCATAGTGACTAGTTGACTGGTTGACTGGCTTCCCCCTGATCGTCAGTGCATGTCATAGCGATTGGTCGACCAGTTGACTTTCTGCCCTCTGGTGGTCAGTGCACATCATAGCGAGTGGTTGAGCAGCCTTAGCACATCATTAGCATATTATGCTTTGATTGGTTGTTTGGTTGTTCTGCCGTTTGGTCTATTTGCATATTACCTTTTTATTATATAGGATACCCTAACCAGTTTGGCTCAATGGATAGAGCGTTGGCCTGTGGACTGAAGGGTCCTAGGTTCAATTGCAATCAAGGGCACATGCCTAGGTTGCGGGCTCGATCCCCAGTGGGGGGCATGCAGGAGGCAGCTGATCAATGATTCTCTCTCATCATTGATGTTTCTATCTCTCTCTCCCTCTCCCTTCCTCTCTGAAATCAATAAAAATATTTTTAAAAAGAAAATATAAAATAATGTGGATGTAAATTAATGCTTATTGTAGCCAGTTTATCAGCAAAAAAGAAAAAGCACATCAAAATCTGAATGATAAACAAATTGTGAAGAATTGATACAATAGATTACTACTTATATTAAAAATAAATGTACTGCTAATACATGTAACAACATGTGTGAATATAAAAATATTTATGCTGAGTACAAAAATCAAAAAAGTAAGAGTAAATATCATTTTGTTGTAAAATTGCTTTTAATGCTATGAAATTATTAAGAAAAAATGTCCTAGAGAACCCAAGATGGCAGCGTAGGTAAACACCTAAACTGCCGCCTAGCACAACAATTTCAAAACTACAACTAAAAGACAAAACGTCTATCACCCAGGGCCACGGGAGGGCTGATTGAGTGGAAGTTCTACAACTAGATGGAAAGAGAAAAGAGCATTCAGTGCACAAAGGCTGAGAGGCTGAGGTATGGGGGCATGCGCTATACGGGCTGGCGGCCGATCCCGGCTGGCGGCGGGAGTTGCTTTCTTCAACCTGAAGAGAGGCAGGCTCCCGATTTCTCTGAAATCCAGTTTCTGGGGAGATGCGTGGGACCCAAACTCCTACAGGGAGAAGCTGGACTGTCTGCCATCGGGTCGGAAAGTGAGGGTGGCTTGCTTGCAGAGCTGCGCAGAGGAATAATTGTTTGCTGCACTGGAGTACGGGACGCGGGGATGCGGTTGGAGGCATGGGAAGGCGGGCTGCCAGCCATTGCTATTTGCCATGCCCTAGCCTAGTGACACCCTTAGACACTGCCCCACACAACCTACAAACTCACCCAAACTCCAACCCGTGGCTTTTACATATGAATGGCCTTCACTATCGCCGCTTAACCTAGCAAACTTGAAAACTGGTTCAGACAGCTCCATAATCTACAAATCCCAAGCAGGGAGGAGAGGACTGTAGTTCTCGCTGTAGCTCCTGCAGGATGGCCTCAGACAGTAGCTGACCTGCACCCCATTGGAGATCCAGAAGCCAGTGTACCTAGTGGTCAGTGTGAGACACAGATTTCAACTCCTCACATCCATAAGTGACACATTCAAGAGGCAGACTCAGTGAGCACCAAAGCCCCACTGAAACAAGGCCTGAACCATAAGCGTGTCTCCAGTGCAGCAGTTCTTCCATTATAAACACAGCAGGTCCCCACAGCCAATTGGCCTGGAGGACAATTCCTCCCAGTGTACCAACAGCAATCAAGGCTTAACTACACCATGACTTTGCACTCAGCCCACAAAGGGGTGTACCAAGAGCATCCACCTCAGGTGATTGGGGAGGCTGAGCTACTGGCCCCTATAGGTCACCTATCACACAAAGCCACTCCATCAACACAGGGAAGCAGCCAAAATGCAGAGACACAGAAACATGTCACGAATGAAAGAAATGGAGGAAAGCAAACTACGGGACAACATAGAGTTCAAAACCACATTTATAAGGTTACTCAAGAATCTTCTAAAAACCGCTGAGAAACTTGATGAGACCTTTAAGGACCTTAATGAGAATGCCAAAAAAATGGAAAAGGACCAGACAGAAATTAAGCATACACTGTCTGAAATAAAGAATATACAGAAACTCAACTGTAGATCAATGTACCCCAAGAATCAAACCAAAGATCTGAAATATGAGGAAACAAAAAACACCCAAACAGAAAAACAAAAAGAAAAAAGGATCCAAAAATATGAAGATAATGTAAGGAGCCTCTGGGACAACTTTAAGCGTACAAACATCTGAATTTTTGGGGTGCCAGAAGAAGAGAGAGAGCAAAATATTGAAAACCTATTAGAAGAAATATTGACAGAAAACTTTCCCTACCTGGTGAAAGAAATAGACTTATAAGTTCAGGAAGCACACAGAACCCCAAACAAGAGGAATCCAAAGAGGACCACACCAAGACACATCATAATCAAAATGCCAAGGGCAAATGACAAAGAGAGAATCTTGAAAGCAGCAAGAGAAAAACAGTTAATTACTTACAAGGGAGTACCCATACAATTGTCAGCTGATTTCTCAACAGAAACTATGCAGGCCAGAAGGGAATGGCAAGAAATATTCAAAGTCATGAATAGCAAGAACCTACAGCCAAGATTACTCTACCCAGCAAAGCTATCATTCAAAATTGAAGGTCAGATAAAGAGCTTCACAGACAAGAAAAAGCTAAAGCAGTTCATCACCACCAAACCAAGATTACATGAATTGCTGAAGGGTATTCTTTAAGAAGAGGAAGAAGAAGAAAAAGATAAAGATAAAAATTATGAACAACAAAAAGACATCAAATACATACTTACCAACAAGTGAAGCTAAAAATCAAGTGGATAAAAAATCTGAAGAACAGAATGGACTGGTGAATATAATGGAATCAGGGACCTAGAAAGGGAGTGGACTGACAATTCTCAGGGGGAAGAAGGTCTGAGGGGTTTGGGAAGAGATTGGACAAAAGTCTTACACCTATGGATGAAGACAGTGGCGGGGGGTAAGGGCATGGGGTGGGGTGGGGAATCAGGTGGAGGGGAGCTATGGGGGAAAAAAAGAGGAACACCTGTAACAATAAAAAAAAAAGAATAAATGTCCTAAAAATTTAAGTAGAACTTTCAATATTCTGACCTATAGACTAAACTTTGCTAAATATATTCATTTTGACCAAATATTAACTTTTCCCCCCAATTGTTAATGCTAACAAACAGAGAGTCACCCTGAAGGCTCTTTACCACCACATCCAGTTGGTGATCAATATTTTCTTTGCTAAATATTTTCTTTATTGTCTTAGTCTTTCTTTAGTTTTCAACTTTACTTCATTCTGATCCTTATTATTCACTGGACAATGTTAGCTCAAAATATGTGGATTTTCTATCATTAATTACAAAAGTTCTATCAGAGTATTTTTCTAAAACATGAATTTGATGTTGTTATTTTCTACTTAATACTTTTTAAGAAACTTGCTAAGACAAAATTATAAAATTGAAGAGCATTAGTACAGTAAACAAGCTCATTATAATTTAGTAACTGCCTTTTCCATTTTTACTCATCCACTTTCAACAAACATTTATTGAGCAATGTGGTAGGTAAAATTCCATCTCTATGACCTGGCATTATATCCTGTCTAACCACCCCACTTTGAGTGTGGATGGAACATGTGAGCATTCTGGCCAATAGAATTTTGTAAAAGAGGAGGAGTTTTGCAGGTGTGATTCAGGTTGCAAGATCATTGAGTCTGAGTTAGTGAAAAGTGAGAAAATTCTTGATGGACATGAATACCTTAAAAGAAAGACATGGTTCAGCTGAAATTAAAGGAACAAACCACCATGAGTTCTACAATCAGAAACAGATGAATTATACCAACAACCTGAATGTTTTTAGAAGTGGATAATTCTCTACTTCAGCCTGCAGATGAAGGTACACTCCTGTTGATACTTTGACTTCAAATCGTGTCAGACTTTAAACCAAGAACACAATTAAGATACACCTAGACTTCTGACCTGCAAAAATTTATTTAGTAATGGGTGTTTTCTAAACCAGGAAAATTTTTGGTAATTTGTTGCACAGAAATAGGAAACTAATACAAGAAACTATCCTGCCCCTTGCACTATATTCTAAAGTCTATAAAAACAAAGGTAATAAGGAAAAATGTTTATAATATCTAAGGGGTGAGTTCAGACAGCTATAGAGAGAAAAGAGAAGAGGGCCAAACATTACATCACAGGTCACTCCAAACTTAGGAGAGGATGAGGTAGAAGATGTAAGAACAGACAGTTAAAAGTAGGAAGAAGTGGAAGGTCTACCAATAGTGAGTTAAAAGTAGGAGTTATTGACATACTCAGCAAACATGCAAAGCAGTTTTTCAGAATCTATATGAAGATATAATTGTAAAGAAAATAAACAACAGTTTCAAAATTCTACTGATAGGTCAAGAAAGATGAGGAGTTTTGAAATGTGAATATAATTAGTGACTGGGAATAGAGCTTTTAAAATGAATTGATGGGGATTAAATCCTGATTAGAATGGGTTCAAAGGAGGATAGAAGGATGATGAGTAGAAAGGAAAAGTAAGAAATTACTAGCAAATGCTTTCATATATTTTAAATGCATTTGCCTTAGTAATTTATACTAGAAGGAATTATTGGAAAGGTTCTTCTTTTTTGTCTTATGGTGAAATTATTCAAAGCTTTAACATGGAAATCTGTAACCTCATAATTTAATATACACTTGATTTACCCTTCAAAAATGAAGGCAAACTAAATAAGATTTCAGTTAAATAAAAACTAAAATAATCTGTTGCCAGCAGATTTCCAATACAAAAACATATTACATCATATTTGTAGCCAGAAAAGAAATGACAAAAGATGGAAATTGAAGTCTGTAGAAAGTAGTGAACAGCAAAAATAAAAAAATTTGAAAGCATATATGACTGCTCAGTATTCTTTTTTGTATATTTTTAAAGCACATAGAATGCTTTAAAAAACAAAAATTATAACATTATTGAATAATTTATAGTGTATAGAGATGTAACATATGATAATAATTCTACAAAAAACTGAATTGGGTGAATGAAACCACACTATTGCAAAATGTTCACATTTTACATGAAGTAGAATTATATTAAGTGTAAAAACTATCTTATTAAAATAATAAACAGCTAAAATATAATTGTGGATTATTAAAAAATATTAGAAAAACTTGTGGTTAATACAAATAAACACATGAATCTAAGGGAAAAGACAAAAAAACTAATGATAGAATGGAAGGAAAATAGCAAAACAGACAAATCTAATTTTATAAATAATTACATTTCCTGTAAATTTAGTCCTATTAAATGGAAAGATTGTGCTAGAGATAAAAACACACGTACTTGCTACGGAATATCTATACAAATTAAATGTATTATACAAGAACACATAAATTTTGAAAGTTAAAATCAGGTTAGAAATTTAAGACAATAAGCATTACTAGAAGTAACAGAAAGTATTTAATTATGTGTTCATCAAAATAATTTTACAGTAATAAATGTGTTTTTGCAAAACACAGAGCTTTAAATATATATATTTTTATTTATTACAGAGAGGAAGGGAGATAAAGAGAGAGATAGAAACATCAGTGATGAGAATTGTTGATCAACTGCATCTTGCACGCTCCACACTAGGGATCGAGCCTGTAACCCAGGCATGTGCCTTAATCTGGAATCAAACCATGACCTCCTGGCTCATAGGGGGACATTCAATCACTGAGCCATGTTGGCAGGGCAAAAACAGAGTTTTTAAAATATAAGATGCAAAAAAATCCTATCTAATAAAAGAGTAATATGAAAATTGACCATCATTCCAACACACAAGATGGCTGCCCCCAATGTGGTCAAAGATGGCTGCCCCATGTGGACACAAGATGGACACCACAAGATGCCCAGCAGGGGAGGGCAGTTGAGGGCAATCAAGCCTGCAGGGGAGGGCAGTTAAGGGGTACAAGGCCAGCAGAGGAGGGAAGTTGGGGGTGACTAGACCTGCAGGGAAGGGCAGTTGGGGGTGACCAGGCCTGCAGGGGAGAGCAGTTAGGGGTGACCAGGCCTGCAGGTGAGGGCAGTTAAGGGCAAACAGGCTGACAGGGGAGCAGTTAGGCATCATTCAGGCTGGCAGGGGAGTGGTTAGGGGGTGATCAGGCTGGCAGGCAGAAGCAATTAGGGGCAATCAGGAAGGCAGGTAGGCGAGCAGTTGGGAGCCAGCAGTCCTGAATTGTGAGAGGGATGTCTGACTGCCCATTTAGGCCCTATCCTACCTGGATCGGGCCTAAATGGGCAGTCGGACATCCTTCGAGGGGTCCCAGATTGGAGAGTGTGCAGACTGGGTTGAGGGACACACACCCCCATGCACGAATTTTGTGCACTGGGCCTCTAGTAAAATAAAATAAAATACAAGATGCAATTAGATATCCATTTGGAAAAAAATGAATTTCAACCCTAAACTCACTTTATTCAATAACTAACTTATAACAACATTAAAGCTTAAACTATAAAACTTAAAGAAGAGAACATGAAAGAAAATCAGGGCTTATAAAATAAATAAATGAATCTAAAAGTAAATATAAGCAATATAGTCTAATATATTAATATATAATATTATATTTATAATATATATTGAATAAATGTAATATAAATATAGTGTATGTATAATAAAATACATTACATTCACATTTATACCATAAATATAAATAATGTATAAATCATTCTAACACCTTAACGGTAAGATGACAAATCATTTAAACGAACAATACATTTTAAAAATTTACAAAGGGAGGTATTTAAATGGTTAAAATATATATAAAAATTCTCAACAACTCTAAGCATCACAAAAATAAAAATTACATTATGAGGCACTAATATATATCTATTAAAAATTCCAAAGTTTAAAACAGCTGAAAATTCAAATGTTGTCCAATATGTGAAGTGACTGGAAATCTCACACATTGTGAATGAGAATCCAAATGCCACAACCATTTGGAAAAGAGTTTGGTGAATTTTATAAAGTTTATTATCCACTTACATATATTAGTATATCATTATATATTTATACTTTTAGGTGTTTTTTCTTTAGGTCTTTACCAAAGAGAAACAATATATATTTATGCAAAATGACTTGCACATGAATTTTTATAGTAACTGAACTTGTAGCATTCCAAACTGCAAAACCCAAAATATCCAAGAGCAGGTAATGGAAAAACAAATTATGGTATGAGAAATGGCACACTGATAGAACAACACTATGAACTAATTTATGTATATACTAAGTAAAACAAACAAACAAACAAACACAAGTAATGATAACATTCCACTTATAAAATTACAGAAAAAGCAAAGCAAATGCTTAAAAAATAGCATTTTGTGCTCTTAATTTAGTATGTGTGGGTGTGATTGAGAACAAAGGTAAACAGGTATTTGTGATTATGAACATGTTCTGTACTTTGAATGAGTTGGTGGTTATGTGATCTATCATATCTTTACCAAAATGAATATTTGAAAGTAGAAGAAAGGAAATAATAAAGATCAAAGTGGAACAAATGACATAGAGACTAAAAAAAGAAAAACAGTACAAAATATCAGTAAATCCAAGAGCTGTTTCTTTGAAAAGATAAACAAGATTGTTGAACCCCTAGCCAGACTCATGAAGAAATTAAGAGGACCCAAGTAAATAAAATTAGAAATGAAAGAGGAGAGTTAACAATGGACACCACAGAAATACAAAGGACTATAAGCAAATATTATGAACAACTATATGCCAACAACCTGGGGGAAACGGACAAATTCCTAGAAACATACAATCTTCTAAAGCTGAATCAGGAAGAATCAGAAAACCTGAGTAGGCCAATAATAACTGATGAAATTGCAACAGTAATTTAAAAACTTCCAGCAAACAAAAGTTCTGGACCAGATGGATTTACAGCTGAATTTTACCAAACATTCAAAGACAAACTAATACCTATATGCCTCAAACTATTCCAAAAAAATCCAAGAGGAAGGAACACTCCCAAGCTCTTTTTATGAAGCCACCAATATCCTAATTCCAAAACCAGATAAAGACATTACAAAGATAGAGAATTACAGACCAATATCCCTGATGAACATAGATGCTAAAATCCTCAACAACATATTAGCAAATCAAATCCAGCAATCTATTAAAAAGATCATACACCATGATCAACTGGGATTTATTCTAGGGATACAAGGCTGGTACAATATTTGCAAACCAATAAACATGATATATCACATAAACAAATAGAAAGATAAAAACACATGATAATGTCAATAGATGCAGAAAAGGCATTTGACAAAATACAGCACCCTTTATTTTTGATAAAATCTCTCAGGAAAATGGGAATAGAGGGATCATATCACAACATAATAAAGGCCATATACTACAAAAATACAGCCAACATAATACTCAATGGACAAAAATTAAAAGTGTTAAGAACAGCAATAAGACAAGGATGTCTGCTTTCACCACTCACATTCAACATAGTACTGGAAGTCTTAGCCATAGCAATCAGACTAGAAGAGATCAAAGGCATCCAAATTGGAAAGGAGGAAGTAAAACTGTCATTATTTGCAGATGGCATGATATTGTACATAGAAAACCCAAAAGACTTCACCAGGAAAGTACTAGACTTAATAAATTAATTTGGCAAGGTAGCAGGATAAAAAATCAATACCCACAAATCAATGGTATTTTTAGATACCAATAATGAACTCTCAGAAAGAAAAACTAGAAAAGCAATACCATTTACCATTTCAACAACAAAAACAAAAGGATACCTAGGAATAAATTTAACCAAGAAAGTAAAAGACCTGTACTTGAAAAACTATAGGACATTGAAAAAAGAAATAGAGGAAGATACAAACAAATGGAAGTATATACCATTTTCAGGGACTGGAAGAATTAACATAATTAAAATGACTGCACTACCCAAAGCAATCTACAGATTCAATGCAATCCCTATTAAAATATCAATGGCATACTTCACAGAGCTAACACAAATAATCCAAAAATTTATATGAAACCATTAAAGATCCTGAGTAGCTGCAGCAATCTTGAGAAAGAGGAATGAAGTAAAAGGGATCACAATACTGGATATCAAACTATACTACAAAGCCATTATAACCAAAACAGCCTGGTACTGGCACAAAAACAGGCATATAGACCAATGGATCAGAACAGAGACACCAGAAATTGACCCACACCATTTCACTCAATTAATATTTGACAAAAGGAGGCAAGAACATACAATGAAGTAAAACTCTTAGAGAACATAGGCAGTAAAATCTCAGACATCTCAAGTAGTAACATGTTTACAATTATCTCCTAGGGCAATGGTCGGCAAACTCATTAGTCAACAGAGCCAAATATCAACAGTACAACGATTGAAATTTCTTTTGAGAGCAACATTTTTTAAACTTAAACTTCTTCTAACGCCACTTCTTCAAAATAGACTCGCCCAGGACGTGGTACTTTGTGGAAGAGCCACACTCAAGGGTCCAAAGAGCCGCATGTGGCTCACAAGCCACAGTTTGCTGACCACTGTCCTAGGGCAAAGAAAACTAAGGGGAAGATAATCAAATGGGACCACATCAAAATAAGAAGCTCTGTACAGCAATAGAAACCACTATCAAATTGAAAAGGGAA
The DNA here is from genome assembly GCF_027574615.1 of Eptesicus fuscus. Classification (NCBI taxonomy): domain Eukaryota; kingdom Metazoa; phylum Chordata; class Mammalia; order Chiroptera; family Vespertilionidae; genus Eptesicus; species Eptesicus fuscus. The sequence continues at coordinate 83,817,280 of NC_072475.1, read as the reverse complement.
CACACTGAATGGGAGAACATATTTGCTAATGATACATCTGATAAGGGGTTAATATCCAAAATATATAAAGTACTCATACAACTCAACAAAAAGAAAATAATCCAATTAAAAAATGGGCAGAAGACCCTAATAGATATTTCTCTAAAGATGACATACAAATGGCCAAGAAACACGTGAAAAAATGCTCAAAGTCATTAATCATCAGAGAAATGCAAATTAAAGCCACAATGAGATATCTCCTCACACCTGTCAGAATGGCTATCATCAATAAATCAAGGGGGGGACAATGAGGGGATAAGGACACATATCTAATACCTTAATCAATAAAGAAAGAAAGAAAATAAATAAATCAATGAACAACAAGTTCTGGCAAGGATGTGGAGGAAAGGGAACACTAGTTCACTGTTAATGGGAATGCAGATTGGTACAGCCACTATGGAAAATAGTATGGAGTTTCCTCAAAAAATTAAAAATGGAACTTCCATTTGACCCAGGGATCCCACTTCTGGGAATATATCCTAAAACCCCCAGAACACCAATCAGAAAGAATATATGCATCCCTATGTTAGCAATGTTATTTACAACTAGTGGCCCAGTGCACGAAATACGTGCATGGAGGGGGGTTCCCTCAGCCCAGCCTGCACCCTCTCCAATCAGGGACCCCTTGGGGAATGTCCAACTGCCAGTTTAGGCCCAATCCCTGTGGACCTGATCTCACCCCCAACTGCCCTCCCCTGCCGGCCTGATCTTGCCCCAATGGCCCTCCCCTGCCAGCCTGGTTCCCCCCAACTGCTCTCCCCTGCTGGCCTGATCTCACCCCCAACTGCCCTCCCCTGCAGGCCTGATCTCACCCCCAATGGCCCTCCCCTGCCAGCCTGATCTCACCCCTAACTGCTCTCCTGCCTGACTGCCTGATCACCCCTAACTGCCTCTGCCTGCCTGATCACCCCTAACTGCCCTCCCCTGTTGGCCTGATCTCGCCCCCAACTGCCCTCCCCTGCCAGCCAATTTGGTTCTGATTGGTCGGTTTCTATGTCAGTCAGCATCAAAAGCTCTGCCTCCTAAGTAGCCATTGGCTCCTCACAGTTCACCCAGATTTGGTTCTGAGTGGTTGGTTTCTATGCCTGTCAGCGTCTCCCAGCCTGTCTCCAGGCCTGATCAGAGAGGCAGGGCTGATCAGCAGCCCCCGTGGAGGCCCGGAGAGAAACAAAGATGTGGCTGCTGGTGATGCCCGGAGAGAAAGAGAAAGGCAAGTGCTGATCAACAGCTGCCACAGAGGCTGTGGATCAGACCCTGCCTCTCTCTTCAGGCCTCTCTCCGGGCCTGATCCGCAGCCCTCTCAGGAGTCAGTTCTAGGTCGCTGCGCCCGCACCGGCAGTAGTCAGTGCTAGGTCGCCACTGCAACCCAGCACTGACTGCAGGACTGACTTTCGGTCGGTCAAGCCTTCAAATGTTTTAGATGTTACGGACCCTGGGTTTTTATAAATTAGGATAGCTAAGATTTGGAAACAGCCCAAGTGCCCACCAGTAGATGAATGGATAAAAAAGCTGTGGGACATTTATAATATAGAATACTATGCAGTTATAAAAAAGAGGGATCTCTTACCCTTTGGGACAGCATGGATGGACCTGGAAAATATTATGCTAAGTGAAACAAGCCAAACTGAGAAAGACAAATACCACATGATCTCACTTATTTATGAAATCTAATGAACAAAGTGAATTGACCAACAAAAAAAGATTGGAAGCAGGGTGGCATGGAACAGACTGACATGCTCAATGTGGGATTGGGGGGATGAGAGGAGATAAACCAAAGAACTTATATACTTATATACATAGCCCATGGACATGGGCTATAGAGTAGTGAAGACCTGGGGAGGTGAGTAGAGGTTGGAAGGAGGGGAAGAAAGTGGGGAGGGAAATGGGAGATATCCTTAATACCATCAACAATAAAAATATATTTAAAAATAATAAAATGTAATAAAACTGCAGGCCCAATGCAAGAAAATTCATGCAAGAGTAGGCCTTCCTTCCCCCGGCTGCCAGCACCAGCTTCCCTCCAGCACCCGGTACCCGGGCTTTGCTCCAGCCACCATCAGCAGGCACCTGGAACCCAAGCTGCTTCCCTTTGGCCACCATCAGCAGGCACCTGGGACCCAAGCTGCTTCCCTTTGGCCACCATCAGCAGGCATCTGGAACCCAAGCTGCTTCCCTTTGGCCACCATCAGCAGGCACCTGGAACCCAAGCTGCTTCCCTTTGGCCACCATCAGCAGGCACCTGGGACCTGGGCTGATTCACTCCAGCCACTGCCACCAGGCACCTGGGACCCAAGCTGCTTACTTCCAGCCGCCAACACTGCTCTGGCCCGGCTTCATCCACAAGGACATCCAGAATGATGCCTGGAAGGACATTTGGTCCAATTAGCTTGTTAACCTTTTATTATTATAGATGAATGCATTTCATTATCAATATATTATATAAAAACGAGAGGCCCAGTGCACAAAATGTGTGCACGGTGGAGGGGGGAGCTCCCTCAGCCTGGCCTGCATCCTCTCGCAATCTGGGACCCCTTGGGGGATATCTGACTCCCGGTTTAGGCCCAATCCAGCAGTTGGTCATCCCTCTCAAAATCCTGGACCGCTGGCTCCTATCTGCTTGCCTACCTGCCTGCTTGATCGCCCCTAACTGCTTGCCTGCCTGCCTCATCACCCCTAACCACCTTTGCCTGCCTCATTGCCCCTAACTGCTCGCTTGCCTGCCTGATCGCCCCTAACTGCATCTGCCTCGGAACCTGCCACTGTGGGTTCGTCCAGAAGGACATCCAGAATGACGTCCAGAAGGTTGTTCGGTTGTCCAGTCTAATTAGCATATTATACTTTTATTGTTATAGATATACTAGAGGCCCAGTGCACGAAATTCATGCACGGGGGGAGAGGGAGTGTGTGTCCCTCAGCCCAGCCTGCACCCTCTCCAATCTGGGACCCCTCGAGGGATGTTTGACTGCCCATTTAGGCCCGATCCCATCAGTCCTAAATGGGCAGTCAGATATCCCTCTCACAATCCAGAACTGCTGGCTCCCAACCACTCGCCTGCCTGCCTGCCTGATTGCCCCTAACTGCTTCTGCCTGCCAGCCTGATCACCCCCTAACCACTCCCCTGACAGCCTGATCGATACCTAACTGCTCCTCTGCCAGCCTGATTGCCCCTAACTGCCCTCCCTTGCCAGCCTGGTCGCCCCTAACTGTCCTCCCTTGCAGGCCTGGTCTCCCCCAACCGCCTCCCCCTATAGGCCTGGTTCCCCGCAACTGCACTCCCCTGCAGGCTTGGTCTACCACAACTGCCCTCCCCTGCAGGCCTGGTTCCCCCAACTGCCATCACCTGCAGGCCTGGTTACCCCCAACTGCCCTCCCCTGCCATCCTGGTAGCTCCCAACTGCTCTCTCCTGCTGGCCTGGTAGCCCCCAACTATCCTCCTCTGCTGGCCCAATCTCCCCTATCTGCTCTCCCTTGCAGGCCTGGTCCCTCCCAAATGCCCTCCCCTGCTAGCCATCTTGTGGCAGCCATCTTGTGTCCACATGGGGGCAGCCATCTTTGACCACATGGGGGCAGTCATCTTGTGTGTTGGAGTGATGGTCAATTTGTATATTACTCTTTTATTAGATAGGGTTATTAGATAGGATTTAAATTATATATTAAAAACTTGAAGACAAAATGGATATAAATAAATTAAGGAGTAGCCAAAAACACAATCACAGACATTTTAGTACTTCTTCTTTAATAATTGATAAAAATTAGCAAAAAAGCCCCTAGCTCATTTGGCTCAGTGGATAGTGTCAGCTTGTAGACTGAAAGGTCCCGGGTATGATTCCGGTCAAGGGCACATGCCCAGGTTGTGGGCTCAACCCGCAGTGTAGGGTGTGCGTGAGACAGCTGATCAATGATTCTCTCATCATTGATGTTTCTTTCTCTCTCCCTCTCCCTTCCTCTCTGAAATCAATAAAAATATATTTTTAAAAAATCAGTAAGAATTTACAGACATTTTGCATTTCTATAAAAACATTAACCTAATTAGTGTTTATACTACAATTAACTGTAAAATTACTTTTAGCTATACATAATATAATGATAATAAACTTTATTTTTGGCCATAAAACACATTAATAAACTTTTAAAAATTAAAGTATAGAAAATGCTAACAAAATAACTAAATTAATAGATAATAACTATAAAATACATACTTAGGAAATGGCAAATTATGTTTTAAAAGCATGTGAAAATTAAAAGGCACCCAGTAATAAATGAATGAAAGAAAAACTCACAAGAGAATTTAGCAAGTATTTTTCATTGAATTTATTGGGGTGACATTGGTTAATAAGTAGTGAATATTAGAAAGCCCTAAATTTTATATTAAATATGGTGTTATCTCACAGTTTTAAAATTTTAATATTGAACATCCATGTATTCTTTTGTGATTCAGTGTGAATATGATGCACTATGGTATTGTTTAGTGACATTTAGTATAGAAAACCTGAAACACTGTTATATAGAACACTTAACTAGTTTTAAAAACAGTAACCTGAGGTTTCCAATTTTACAAAACTTTGATATTGACTCAGATTTCAAATGTTTAAATTCCATAAATGCCAGAAAAATGGAAATTGTTGAAAGACAATAGTAGCGAAATGTTGGAGGAAGCACAGACAAACTGCTATTTTAAAAGTTTATGTATATTTATTAGCTGGAAGGTAATAAACATATTCAGGGTCATAGGATCATTGTATAGAGTGCTGGTGGACCAATGTTGAGATGATTGACTGAAACCAGCAATAATGAGCCAGAAAATTAAGCCCAAGGGAATTAACCTGAAAATTCATTCAAGAGCTTACTCACTGAGGGATAAATGAGGACATTTTCTGTATAGTTTCAGGGTAGGCTTGATAGCTTTATTTCATATGTAACATATAGGGTGCACATATATGTAATAAATTCCAGCAAACAAAAGTAAGGATTTTGGTAAAATTTCAGACAAATGAAAATTATTATATTAGATTGATGTTGTACTGTGAAATGGCATGTCACAGTAACAGTACAAGCCATTCATTTATATATATTATTTTATATTTATTAAAAAAATTAACCTTTTAAAAATATTAAAGAAACATAGTGATAACAATTTTGGAGATAAATTTTGAACATATCTTCATCAAAAGTTTTTGATTATATTCTCTGATATGACAACTTGTAGAAACAAAATAATGAAAATTATCAACTAAATTATGCAATAATACATAGCTATATAGTTAAGTAATAATAAGTATGTAATAAAATGTTCTAACTGGAAATACAGAACCACATTAGTACTTTGTAGGTTGTAAAATTTGACATTAACAGATAAAAAATATGTCATGCTTTTTAACATTTTTATCTATTAACTCATTTCTAGATGCTAGATAAAATTTTGAATACAAATTTATAAATAATTGATACTACAATTCAATTTAAAATATTTAATATGTAAAAACAAATATATAATGTTTATTAAGTAATCTTTATGAGTGTATAATACAAAGTTTTATGAACAGAGAAATCTTATAGTACATTCAAAGACAACTATAAACATAATGAAAGCAACAGTGTAACCATGATTTAATATTGAACATTATTGAATATTAGATACATTAGATACCTTCTATAGCAACTTGGCCCCTACTGTAAAGTTAAGTGAGACAACTTTATTCTCCTATTTTTTGGTGTGTGTTTTTCCCCAAAAACTATTTTTTCAGCCAATTTAGGTTACAACAAAAATCGAGAGAAAAATACAAAAAATTCAAAAATATTCCCTGCCAATACACATGGATAGCCTCCCCCCAATGAACTGTAAATCGACAGCTGGTGGTACATTCAATTAGGTACAGTCTATCATATAAATTTTATTTGCTCATTAGCTTTATCCTTTAATGCTAAACTACCTCATTTAAGACGAACAGGACAAATCTGTTTATGGGCAACTATTGAACCTACGGACTCAAGTAACTATTGAGTGTCTTGGTTTTTATTATCAGTTACTTGCCTTTTTAAAAACTATGTCTTTTGGATGATATGTTTTCTCTTCTTTGTTCACTTCTTTCATCATTTCACTAAAACTCCAACCATCCTGTTGAATTATACTTAATAGAAAACAATTGCATTAAATTGAGTAAAAGTTATATCCAGTTACCACATCTTATCTATTACATTTTGAAAAATGAGGCAAATACAGATTTATGAACTCCCCCTTTCTTTAATTACACTGTTTAGTGAGTTGTGTTTATTTTATTTATTGTAAGGAACTCAAAGTAACCTGGTTATGCTTTCCTTTTTAAAGGAAGCAGTGTGGCTCAGTGGTTGAGTGTTGACCCATGAATCAGGAGATCAGGGCTCCATTCCAGTTCAGGGCACATACCTGGAGTGTGGGCTCAATCCCTATCTAGTAAGGGGCATGCGGGAGGCAGCTGATCATTGATTCTCTCTCATCATTTATGTTTCTATCTTTCTCTCCCTCTCCATTCCTCTCTCTGAAATCAATAAAAACATCTGTTTAAAGTGTATTGTCAATCTGTTGTACTGAAGTAGAGTCATAGCTAACTGACCACTCACTACTACTCATTTTTTTTAAATCCATATGTTGCAAAATTCAACGTTGTCTTAAATTATGCATGACATATTAAATCATTTTGGAATATAGTGCTTTGTCCCGATGGCAGCAGCTTTCCTATCAGAAAATTGTTCTTACAGTTATATGCCAATCATTTTGTTTCTTAACAAGTTTATCACTAGCCTAATTAAGAAACACATATATTTCTCCTTGAGGATTTCTTTGACTCGACCTTCATGTCTCTGTGTGAATTCACAATTTCTTTTTAATTCTATAATACTGTAGCCAAACTTTGACAAGGAGGGTTATTACTAAACACTGTCAATTGGTAAAGTAACTTCATTATTATCGAAACTCATGTTACTTAAAAGTAATTGTCTCTTGTGACCCAGTGCTTCTGCACACATTTGGGGTATAATTAGATACCTCCTATAGCAACTTGGCCCCTACTGTAAAGTTAAGTGAGACAACTTTATTCTCCTATTTTTTGGTGTGTGTTTTTCCCCAAAAACTATTTTTTCAGCCAATTTAGGTTACAACAAAATCAAGAGAAAAATACAAAAAATTTCAAAAATATTTCCTGCCAATACACATGGATAGCCTCCCCCATTATCAACAGTAATCCCTAGAATAGTACATTCTGTTTGTTTTCTTTTTTTCTTTCTTTAATCCTCACCCAAGAACATGCTAGAGAGAGAAGAGAGGAGAGAGAGAGAGAGAGAGAGATCTATGTGATAGAGAAGCATCAATCCCTTGCCTTCCATATGTAGCCCAACCGGGAATCAAACCCGAAACCCAAGCATGTGCCCTGACTGGGAATTGAATCTGCAACCTTTTGGTGCACAGGAGGCTGCTCAACCAACTGAGCCGCTCTGGGCATCAGAATGGTACATTCGGATAAACATACGCTGATACGTTATAATCACCAACGTTCATAGTTTACCTTAGGGTACACTATTGGTACTTTGTACATTCTAAGGGTTTTGTACAAGTATATAACAACAGATATCCATATTTATAATATTAAGTATTTTCACTGACTTAAAAATATTCTCTGGAAAAGAGAAAAGAAGTATGGAACACCATCAAACAAAAACAGACAGAAACACAAAGGAAAAGTACCAATGGAGGCACAGAGCTACCAGAAAACAAAAGATAAAATGCTGAGCCCAGCGAGGGAGCGTCTCGGTCGGACCCGGCCTCTCGGCGGGACTCTGAGGAAAACCTACCGCCAGACCATGTCTGCAAAGGAAAAGTCAAAGTTCGAAGATATGGCAAAGAGTGACAAAGCTCGCTATGACCGGGAGATGAAAAATTATGTTCCCCCCCAAAGGCGACAAGAAAGGAAAGAAAAAAGATCCCAGTGCTCCTAAAAGGCCTCCATCTGCCTTCTTCCTGTTTTGCTCTGAACATCGCCCAAGGATCAAAAGTGAACACCCTGGTTTATCCACTGGGGATACTGCAAAAACATGGGTGAAATGTGGTCTGAACAATCAGCCAAAGGTAAGCAACCATATGAACAAAAAGCAGCTAAGCTAGAGGAGAAATATGAAAAGGATATTGCTGCATACCGTGCCAAGGGCAAAAGTGAAGTAGGAAAGAAGGGTCCTGGCAGGCCAACTGGCTCAAAGAAGAAAAACGAACCAGAAGATGAGGAGGAAGAGGAAGAGGAAGATGATGATGATGATGAAGAAGAGGATGAAGATGAAGAATAAAGGCTGTCCTGTAATGATGTGTGCGGAGTATGTGTGTGTGCTCTCAGGCAATTGTTTTGCTAAGAATGTGAATTCAAGTGCAGCTCAATATTAGCTTCAGTATAAAAACTGTACAGATTTTTGTATAGCTGATAAGATTCTTTGTAGAGAAAATACTTTTATAAAAAAATGCAGGTTGTAGCTTTTTGAGGGGCTACTACATACAATTAGATTTTAAGGCTTCTGATGTTAAATGTTTCTAAATATTTAATGGTTTCTTTAATTTTTTGTGTATGGTAGCACAGCAAACTCATAGGAATTAGTATCAATAGTAAATTTTTGGTTTTCTAGACTGTTGCATTTTGTTTGTATTTTTTTAAATTTTGTAATAAAATTATGTATATTATTTCAAAAAAAAGATAAAATGGCTATAGGAAATCCTCATACATCAATAATTACCTTAAATATAAATGGTCTGAATTCACCAATAAAGAGGCACAGAGTAGCTAATAATAGCCACAGAAAAGCAGAAATAACCATGCTTATTTCTGACAACATAGATTTCAAGATAACAAGTGACAAAGATGGAAACTTTATAATGATAAAGGGGAGACTACATCAAGAAAACATAACACTTCTTAATACATATGCACCCAACCAGGGAGTTCCCTAATATATAAAACAACTACTCACAGAACTAAATGGAGAAACAGATCAAAACACAATCATAGTTGGGGACCTTAATATCCCATTGACAGCTCTAGACAGATCAACCAAACAGAAAATCAATAAATAAATATCATCCTTAAATGGAACACTAGACCAAATGGACATAATTGTCATTTACAGAACCTTTCATCCCAGAATATCAGATTTATACATTCTTCTCCAGTGCACATGGAACATTCTCAAGGATAGACCATATGTTGGGTCAGAAAACTAGCATCAAAAATTTCAAGAAGATTGAAATTATACTAAGCATATTATCCAACCATGATGCCTTGAAATTAGAAATCAACTGCACAAAGGAAGTAAAGAAACCCACAAATAAATGGAGACTAAGCAACATATTACTAAAAAATGACTGGGTCAAAAAATAAATAAAAGATGAGATCAAAAGATATATAGAGACAAATGAGAATGACAATACAACATATCAAAACTTTTGGGATGCAGTAAAAGCAGTAATAAGAGGAAAGGTTACATCATTGCAGACCTACCTCAAGAAACAAGAGAAATCCCAAATAAACAACCTAACATCACATCTTAAAGAACTAGAAAGAGAAGAATAAAAGCAACTCAAAGTCAACAGAAGAAAGGAAATAATAGAAAAGTAGAGCAGAGCCCTAGATGGTTTGGCTCAGTGGATAGAGCGTCAGCCTGCAGCCTGAAGGGTCCCAGGTTTGATTCCAGTCAAGGGCACAGTTGGGAGCATCCAGGTGGCAGCCAATCAATGATTCTCTCTCATCATTGATGTTTCTATCTCTCTCTCCCTCTCCCTGCCTCTCTGAAATATATATATATATATATATATATATATATATATATATATATATATATATTAAAAGTAGAGCAGAATTGAATGAAATAGAGAACAAAAAGACTCTATAAAAAAATTAATAAAACAAAGAGCTGGTTCTTTGAAAAGATTAATAAAATTGACAAACCCCTGGCTAGACTCACTAAGGAAAAAAGTGAAAAGACCCATATAAACAAAATCAAAAATAAGAGAGGAGAAGTCACCACAGACATCATAGATATACAAAAGGTAATACTACAATATTATGAAAGACTATATGCCACCAAATTCAATAACCTAGAAGAAATGAATAAGTTCCTATAACTATATAACCTTCCTAGACTAAATCATGAAGAATTGGAAAATCTAAATAGACCTGTCAGTAGTGAGGAAATTGAAACAACTATCAAAAACCTTCCAAAAAATTAAAATCCAGAATCAGATGGCTTCATCAGTAAATTCTACCAAGTGTTCAAAGATTTTAAAACTATCCTTCTCAAACTTTTCAAAAAAATTGAAAAAGAGGCAAGACTTCCTAACATATTCTATGAAGCTAATATAAGCCTGATACTAAAACTTGGAAATGATAACACCAAAAAAGAAAACTACAGACCAATATCTCTGATGAATACAGGTGCAGAAGTCCTAAACAAAATACTAGCTAATCAAATACAACAGTACATCCAAAAAATAATACATCACAATGAAGCGGGGTTCATTTCAGGGGCAAAAGGATGGTTTAATATATTCAAATCCATCAATGTAATATACCACTTTAACAAAATAAAGAATAAAAATCATATGATCTTATAAATAAATGCAGAAAAAAGCATCTGATAAGATACAACATCCATTTATAATTAAAATCCTATATAATAAAAGGGTAATATGCAAATAGACCGTATGGTAGACTGACCTGGTTGCTATGATGCGCACTGACCACCAGGCCAGTGCTAAGGATGTCCGATGGCCGGCTTAGGCCCTCTTTCCATGGGGAGCAAGCTTAAGCTGTCAGTTGGACATCCCCAGAGGGCTCCTGGACTGTGAAAGGGCGCAGGCCTGGCTGAGGGCCCCCCCCCAGTGCACGAATGTCATGCACCAGGCCTCTAGTATTCAATAAAATAGGAATAGAAGGAAAGTATCTCAACATAATAAAGGCCATCTATGATAAACCATCAGTCAATATGATATTCTATGTTGTAAAACAGAAAGATTTTTCTCTAAGATCAGGAGTAAAACAAGAATGTCCACTCTCACCACTCTTATTCAACATAGTGCTGGAAGTCCTAGCCAGACCAATAAGGCAAGCAAAAGAAATGAAAGGCTTCCAAATAGGGAAGAAAGAAGTCAAACAGTCACTTTTTGTAGAGACATGATTCTGTATATAGAAAACCTAAAGATTTGTATGGAACCACAAAAGATCGCAAATAGCCAAAGCAATCCTGAGAAATAAGAACTAAGTTGGAGCCCTCACCAGTTTGGCTCAGTGGGTAGACTGTCAGCCTGGGGACTAAAGGGTCCTGGGTTCATTTCCAGTCAAGGGCACAAGTCCGGGTTGCAGGTTTGATCCCCAGTAGGGGGCAGCAGGAGGCAGCCAATCAATGATTCTCTCTAATTATTGATATTTCTCTCTCCCTCTCCCTTCCTCTCTGAAATCAATAAAAATATATTAAAAAAAAACAACTAAGCTGGAGGTATCATGCTACCTGACTTCAAATTATACTACAGAGCTACGATAATCAAAACCACATAGTATTGGCAAGGAAATAGATGCAGATCAATGGGACAGAATAGAGTGCCTAGCTATAAAACCACATGTATATGAATAGATAAGTTTGGACATAGAAGCCATAACACACAATGGAGTAAAGATAGTCTCTTCAATTAATAGTGCTGGCAAAATTAGAAAGTCACATGCAAACAAATGAAACTGGATTACAGTTTGTCCCCATGTACAAAAATTAATTCAAAATGGATCAAATACCTAAATATAAGACCTGAAACAATGTTACATAGACGAAAATATAGGTACACAACTTACAGACCTTGGTAGTAGAGAACATTTTATGAACGTGACCCCAAAAGCAAGGCAAGTAAAGGCAAAAATAAATGAATGGGACTATATAAAATTAAAAACCTTCTGTACAACAAAAGAAACTGACAACAAAACAAAGAGACAGCCAACCATATGGGAGATGATATTCACAAATAGTATACCTGAGAAAGGTTTAATTTTCAAAATATATACAGAAATCATAAAACAACACCAAACAAACATAAAACCCAATCAAAAAGGGGACAGAGGACCTGAAAATACATCTCTCCCAAGAAGACATACAAACAGCCAATAGGTAAAGGAAAAGATGTCCAACCTCACTAGCAATTAGGGAAATGCAAATCAAAACTGCAATGAGATACCACTTCACACCTGTGAAAGTATCCATTGTCAATAAGACAAGCAATAATAAGTGTTGAAGAGGCTGTGGGAAAAGGAGAACCCTCATCCATTGCCTGTAGGGATGTAGACTGGTACAACCACTTTGGAAAGCAGTCTGGTGATTCCTCAAAAAATTAAGAATAGAGCTACCATATGACCCAGATATCCCTCTCCTAGGTATATACCCAAAAAACTCAAAACAATGTATTCTCAAAGATATACGCACTGCTAAATTAATTGTTGCATTATTCATAGAGGCCAAGACATAGAAACAACCAAAGGGTCATGCTGTAGAGGAATGGATGAAGAAGAAGTGATATATCTACACAATGGAATACTACTCAGCCATAAGAAAGGATGATACAGTGCCACTTACAACAACATGGATGGACCTTGAGAACATTATGCTAAGTGAAATAAGTCCGTCAGAAAAAGCAAAGAACCATATGATTTCACTCAGATGTGGGATATGAAACTGAAACTTGTGAACACAAATAGCAGTATGGTCATTGCTAGAGGGAAGAAGGTGGTTCTGTTATATGATGACAGGAGAAGATTTGACTGTGGGTGGTGGCCACACAGTGCAATATACAGATCTTGTAACATAGAAACCTACAACTGAAACCTATATGTTCATGTTAACCAATGTCACCCCAATAAATGTAACTAAAAAACAAAAATCAGCTTTCTAACAGGTTAGTCTCCTTTTATGGGTTAAAAACTTGATTTTTTAAATAACATACATTCATAAAAGTATGCTCTTTTCTCTATCTTTGAGGTAGAGCAAACATGTTTACCAAAAACAAAACGAAAGTTAAAAAGATTGATTTGTCACTAGCAGGACAGCAATATAACATGGTCAGCTAGATAAGTATCCAGATTTATCTATGAAATGAAATATTGATAACAGACCTTTAAGAAAAGTAACATTTTAAGTTTTATTAAGTGTGAGTTATAACAAATCTGCTAAAGTAAACACATACCGTGAAACACTGCATTTATATATGCACCTAAAATTTATATACACGTATTATTTCACACAAAAAACCACACATGTATATATCCTGTTATTCTGCAAAACACTTTCTCTAAGGTTTCTCTACTATCTCCTCTACCATCTTAGAGAAATGAATTGTACAGTAACCAGAATAAAATAACATAAATCAGTAAAATTATGATACTTTTGCTAAAAGTCCTTCCATGATTGATTCTCATACTTAGAATAAAAGAAAATCCCTTAGCCAGTGTATTAATTTGCTATGACTTCTATAGTACACTCAGTGGCTGAAACAATGTACATCAATATTCTCCAAGTTCTGGAGGCTAGATATATGAGATTTAGATGTCAGTAGAATTGGTTTCTTCATAGGCCCCTTCCCTTGGCTTGCGGGTGGCCATCTTCATGTTCACATGGTAATTTCTTTCAAAATGTGTCTGTGTCTTAATTTTCTCTCCTTTTTAAGGATGCCAGTTATCTTGGATTATAGTCCACCCTAAATGAGCTCATTTCAACTTAATTACCTCTTTATATACTCTATCTTCAAATGCAGTCACATTCCGAGGTACTGGGGGTTAAGACTGGAGTTTCATCTGTGATGATCAGAGGTACTTTCAAGTAATAACTGAGGTTAAGTTTTGTTTACATTTAGAAATAATGTAGATTCAATGTTGTTTATGGGCTTTTGTCTGCTTTAGGGATTTTCCATCTGGTCTCTATTTTATTTTATTTTTACACCTCCATTCACTCTAGTCCAGGCACAGAAATCCTAGACTTTTTTCACTTTTGAAAATACTCAAGCCTATTCCAACCTCGATACCATTTCCTCTGCTATAAAAGCCCTTCTCAATGATTTTGCAGAAGTTTTTTCTTCCTTAAAAGTTCAATTTAAATGTTTGTGCCTAATATAGATCTTCCATAATAACAACAAAATAGAAATTAGAAATCTATGTCTACAATAACACTATTTTAATTTTCCTCATAACCTTTCTTGTTAGAGAGAGAGAGAGTTCTCTTTCATCACAATTATGACTGAATTCTCAGTGAGTACAAAAATCCCATATAGAAGGTAGAGAATAAATATGTATTTATTTTATGATTTTAACAAATACATGAATAGATAGATATGATTAAAATGAATCACTCTATTTATTACCTCTGTTGGAAATTACTTATTTCTTATTCTTAATTTAAACTAATCATCATTTAAGATATAATAGACATAATACAATTTTGATAACAGTTAAAATTTATATAGCTTTAAATTTTTTAAATGATTCATTAATTAGAATTACAACAATTTCTTCATGTACTAAGTTGGTCAGATGTTATTTCCTTCATTTCAAAGTAGACAAGGATGACATTCATAGATTTTAAATTAGGTGCCTATGATCAAGTTAGAAATATCAGGACTTGAACTTCTATGCCAGGCTTCAAAATTGAGTGCTTATTGCACTATCAAATGTCCTCCCTGTTACTTGTGCTCTGTCAGAGCATCTGCTGACTCAGACACTGTTTGCTCCCTTGCTTCTGGCCCTGCGGGGCTGCTCCCTTGGCTCTCTGTTCCTCCCAGCCAAAGAAAGTGCCTGCTACCGCCAGCTTCTTCCCTCTCTTGCCTGGCTGCAAGTTCCAGGCTGCAGGGCTGTATCTGCAGGCCATCTGCGCTTTCCTCCCATCTTGTCTCTCCGTTTATTCTGGTTGCCCAGCTTTAGATGTTGCAATGTGAGGGTCTCTCAAGCATGCATCTATGTTGAACAGGGATATCTTTGTTGAATTATAGCAGGTTAACTTGGAAATTTCAGGAGGAAAGGCCAAGGGGCTCTCACACCGCTATTCCTCTGACATCTGGTAGAGAGTTTAATATATTTAAAAATGCACAGTTCGGGAACAAAGTGACACATCACTTAATTGCTTTATATTATGAAGTAAATAACTTAGAACTCCATTTCTATGAATCTATGTATTAATAGAATCTATTAGAAATGTTGACTTGATGACAAAGACAGTAATTTAAAGATAAACAAAAGCCATGGCAACTATTATAGCTATTAAAGTACTAGATATAAATTGATTGCTTAGTTAATCAAAATTCCAGATATAAATAACAACTCTCCTTTTAACTAGATATTCCATTTTAAAACACATCATTCACATCTGATCTAATTTACAGAATTATATCAAATTGGAATGTATAGTCAGTGAACAGCATTCCTCATAGAGATAAAACATATGTTAGCAGGATCAGTTATCTGACAAATCTTCATTATTCAGCTCAAAAAATTGAAGCTGTAATCATTAAACATATGTCAAAGACACAGAGGCATAGCAGGTCTAGTGTGAGGAAGAATTAAGATGGGAGAGTGGAATATAAAAGATTGTAATAGGCACAAAGAGAATTTGATATCTAATTATAATCATGCTTTATTATCAGGCATTCAAGATTCTTTTCATATCATTTAATTAGAACAAATGTGTAATAGTCAGAACCACTTTACAAAGGGCTATTTAAAACAATATTTTACAGGAAAGTTGATGATTTATTCAATTTGCATTTGCTGCTTCCACCCAAAACTGATTATAGCACAGTTTTTCCCATTATACTTGCTAATGTATTTAAAGGACATGTCCAGTAGGTTCTCTAAAAGCCAACACTGATATGGAGTTTGAGGTGCCAATATTTATTAGGGCTCAATATCTGTGTAAAGAAGAGAGAAGATGCAGAATGAAGAAGAAGAACAAGTCTAATTGTAATGCAGGTTGATCAAAACTTCGGCCAGCTTGGGGAAGGTGGTATTGAAAGAGTGCCAGTCATCAGTTTTACCTCATGGACCACAAGGCCAAGTCTTTATACCCCTTTCTTACTTAGTCACTGGAAGCAGGCTTCCCTGAGAGAGTGTGACTTCATCCAGTGCTATTCTCTGCAGCTGGGCAGACTCTGAAGAAGTTGATAGCTGGGGGCAATCTGCTGAACTCATTCCTCAGAGCTAGGCCAATAGCCCTTTCTTAAAGATGGATCTTAGATGGCACATCTACTTCTTCCACCACTTGTGAGAGTTGGATACACTTCTCCATATATATACTAGTATCCTACCTAATAATAGACAAATATGCAAATTGACCACACCTTCACTATGCCCAAGCCACGCCCACCAGACAAACCACGCCCACCAACCAATCAGTATGGGTATGCAAATTACCCCAACAAAGATGGCGGCTAATTTGCGTATCAAGACAGCGTAGAAAGAAGCCAAGAGCTGCAGAAGGGAGCAAAGCTGCAGAGAAGCAAGCAAGCTGGGGAGGAGAAGGGAGGAGCAGAGGCGGGGCAGGGGAGAAGGAAGGAGAGCAGGCGGGCTGGCGGAGAAGGCGGGGCCGGGGAGAAGGAAGGAGAGCAGGCAGGTTGGCAGAGAAGGGAGAAAAGCAGGGGGGCTGGCGGAGAAGGCGGGGTGGGGGACAAGAGAGGAGAGCAGGCGGGGCGGGTAGAGTGCAACAGGAAACCTTATTGCAGGATTTTTCCTGCAATGGGAATGCTAGTATATAATAAAGAGCTAATATGCTAATTAGACTGAACAGCAGAACAACCATCTGGACCACCTTCCAGATGACCTTCCAGACAAAGCTGGGGCTGCAAGGGCCAAGCCCCTTGCATGAATTTCATGGATAGGGCCTCTAGTGTGTGTGTGTGTGTGTGTGTGTATATATACTAGAAGCCCAGAGCAAAATTGCACACAGTAGCCTGCCATGCTTGCAGCTCCACACACCCGCCCGCTGCCCTGCTGTGCTCACAGCCACACTCGCAGCTCTGCCCACCTTGCTGCAATTGCAGACTGTGGGCCGTGGGGGAGGGACCAAGAGGTGCTCAATGTACCTCATGGTGACTGGTTGTTTGGTCATTCTGGTCGTCATGGACACCGACTTTTTATATATATAGATCAGGCATCCTCAAACTATGGCCCGCAGGCCACATGCAGGTGTTTTTGCTGTTTTGTTTTTATACTTCAAAATAAGATATGTGCAGTGTGCATAGGAATTTGTTCATAGTTTTTTTTTAAACTATAGTTCAGCCCTCCAATGGTCTGAGGGACAGTGAACTGGCCCCCTGTTTAAAAAGTTTGAGGACCCTGATATAGATACTATGTGTGTGTGTGTGTATATATGTGTGTGGAAGAACTCTTTCAAGATTCCTTTGACCTTTTATTCCTGATAGGCAATCTAACAGATGGATGTTAATGGGATGAACGTCAGCCCTTGCCAATGCATTTGGTATTGCATCCACAATTGATACCCATTGTCACTATCATCAACTATTTATTTGGCCTCAACTCCTACTTCTTTTGGTCTTAATGGCTTACCCATTGATGTGACCCAGAACCTCATCCCAAAGTGCTTGAGCCCTTAGCCACCATGACCTATTTAAGATGGACTAACTGCACCTTTCCAATTTTATTTTCAGTTAAGCAAGGGCATATCATAAATTCATTCATTTTCCATATTCTTCCCTGCACTTATTGACTATCATGTCCTACCGTATAATCAGGGTCAAATGTCAATTATACAATGACTTTCCTTCTTGCTTGATATTTCCTGGATAAAAAAAAGCCCAAAGTGTTCAAGAAGAAGGTATAAATAAATGGGACACTTGCATTGCCTCTGACAAGAGTGTGTCTCTTTTGGGGTCCATGACTTGTAATCTTGCAGTACTCGGATGCATGAAAATTTCTGTCATAAATTCCCTGGGAAGTCATTAGAAGTGATAATAACTGGGAATACTCTTGTTTCCATGCATTGCTTCCTAAGCCCATGTATTATTCATCTGGAGAAACAATGCAAAATAAAAATTTTTGTTCAATGCATTCAAATGTGTCTTCAGCAGGTAAAAATATTGGATCTTGTGGACATGGACTCATTCCCACAACATTATTGATTTATATGTGCCCCCTCATGTGATACAATATTGAGGAAAACCCATGTCAGTAGATCACATGCTCCATAATCTCGTTGCTGTCTTAGCCTGCTAACAAGAAACGCAAACCCATACTCAGAATACATGTCTGTGCATATGAAAACAAACTCCTTACCAGAACAGGGTGGAAGGGACACAATGAAGTAAGTTTGTCACCAAAAATCCCATAGATTTCCTCTAGGAATGATACAATTTGGGGTTTCATTGCCAGTGTCTATTGCTGTCATGTTAGGTCATCTTTGCTAATTCTGAGTTCCTTTAGTTAGTCTTCAGTCTCTGCCACCATGGCCACTTCTGTTATATCCTTTCATGCCAACACTGGCCTGGCATTTGACAGGGCCTGACTGATACCAACTATACAGGTAGTTTTATTTACTTAATAGTTTAGTGTCTCTTGCATGGTAAAAAACTCTGGTGGGAAATGACATATAACAGAAAGCTTTGTACATCTCATGCTTACTACACTATGTCCATCCATATGCATTCACCTCAAAATACTTATTTTCCCATTTCCCCATCTTTTTTCTTCCAAGTTCCTGACAAGTTGTCCAAGATATTTGTCTATATTCTTGAAAATCCTATCTAATAAAAGGGTAATATGCAAATTAACTCCACTCTGTCACAAAGATGGCAGTGCCCATAGCCACAAGATGGTGGTGCCCAGTACTCTCAGCCCTGCTGCAGTCCCCCAGTCCTGAGGTGGGGGGGGGGGGCGGGGGTCGCTGAGAGCTGGCAGCGTGAGCAGCCTGGCTGAATGCTTGCTTCATCACCATGGCGACAAGGCAAGTGTTCCACGCCCGGCCGCGGATGGGCCTCTGGGCCGTGGAAATCCTCTGGGCAGCGGGCGTGGAGTGGCCGGGCCCCACAGAAAGCTACTGGTGCACAGATTCGTGCACAGGGCTACTAGTGATTACACATTAACCTTGATGCATAACTATCTAAATAATTTCCTTGGATACTGACTTTCAAGTTTACCTGGAGTGGGCTATACCATAACTGTTGTCCACATTTTATATGCCCCAAAACATAAACTGACCCATCTATAAACTAAGCTGAAGTATTTTTCTCCTTACTCAGGATATCATATGGAATTTCCCATCAGCAATAAACATGAGTTGAGGGAGGGATACTAATAAAACACATGAGTGTGATCATGTGATATTTATCTTTCTCTGACTGGCTTATTTTGCTTAATATAATGCTCTCCAGTTCCATCCATGCTGTTGCAAATGATTAGAATATAATGAACAACATAAACTGGTGAACAAAAACAGATCCAGAGACAGAGAAACATCGATCAGATTGTCAAACCTCAGAGGGAAGGTGGGGGAGGGTGGGGGTAAGGGGGAGAGATCAACCAAAGGACTTGTATGCATGCATATAAGCATAACCAATGGACACAGACACCAGAGGGGTGAGGGCATGAGGAGGGGAGGGGGGTCAGGACACATATGTAATACCTTAATCAATGAAGAAAAAAACTTAAAAAAAACACACATGAGTACATTGAGAGCTGTGCTTTTCCTAAGTAAAAATGGTGCAAACACTTCACATTTACTTTGGATAGGATGTCCAAACACACTCCTAATTAACAGGATTCCTAAATAGTTTTTTAATATGTCAGGTTCCTGAATCATCACAGGGTTTATATCCCACCCTCTGTGATGTGGATGACTTACCAAATCTTCCAGATACTAATCATGTCATGTTCATAAATGCAATCAAAATAATATCACCAACCTATAATAAACAATGTTCTGTTCTGCAGTATGTTAAAGGTATCCAAATGGCCCTGACTATGTTGTGATAGAAATCAGGAAAACTGAGCTGATTAAAAAACTAAATCGATACACATGTTCTTGCCATGTGAATGTACCTTGTTTCTGGCCTTTTTTATATAATTTATTGTGGTGACATTGGTTAATGAAATTATTTAGATTTCAGGCATACAATTCTATAATATACCATCTATGTATTATATTGTGTGTTCACTGTCCAAAGTCAAGTCTCCTTTTGTCACAATTTATCTATACTTTTCCTTCTTCTACCTGCCCCACTCCCTTTCCCTTTCAGATACTTCATTATTGGCATATTAAAATGCAACTGATTTCTGAATTATTATTTTATATCCTTCTATTTTACTGAATTTATTTATCAGTTCTAGTAGAGTTTTGGTGGAATCTTTAGAATTTTCTATGTACAGTATCATGTCACCTGTAAATAATGACAGTTTTACTTCCTTTCCAATTTGGATGACTTTTATTTCTTCTTCTTGTCTGATTGCTGTGGCTAGGACTTCCAGGACTATGTTGAATAAGAGTGGTGAAAGCAGACATCCCTGTTTTGTTCCCAATATTAAGGAAACACTTTTAGTTTTTGTCCATTGAGTATGATTTTGGCTGTTGATTTGTCATATATGACCTTTATTACATTGAGAATTTTTATCATACATAGGTGCTGGATTTTATCAAATGCTCTTTTTGCATCTATTGAAATGATCATGGGATTTTTCATTTTCTTTATGTGCTGTATCATCTTTATTGATTTGCAAATATTGTACCAAGCTTGCATCACCAGAATAAATCACACCTGGTCATGGTATATGATCTTTGTAATGTATTGCTGGATCCATTTTGCTATTTTGTTGACGATTATAACATCTATATTCATCAGATAATGCTCTATAATTTTATATATTTGTAGTGTTTTTATCTGATTTTGGAGTTAGGATAATGCTGGCCTCGTAAAATGAGCTTGGGAGGCTTCCCTCCCCTTGAATTTTTTGGAATAGTTTGAGAAGAATAGATGTTAGTTTTTCTTTGAATATTTGGTAAAATTCATCTGTGAAACCATCCAGTCCAAAACTTTTGTTTGTTGAGATTTTTGTGATTACTGCTTCAATTTCATCAGTTATATCCTTTCTTTTTAGATTTTTTTATTCTTTCTGATTCAGTTTTGGAAGATTGTATCATTCAAAGAATTTATGTCCAGATTGTTCAATTATTTTGGCATATAGTTTTTGTAATGTTTTCTTATAATCCTTTGTATTGCTCTAGATTCCATTGTTACTTCTCCACTTTCAATTTTTTATTTTTTGTTTTATTAAATTTATTGGGGTGATATTGGTTAATAAGATCATATAGGTCTCAAGTGTACATTTCTATAATACATGATGTGTATATTGCATTGTGTGTCCACAACCCACAGCCAAATAATCTTCTGTCACCATATATTTGGCCTCCTTTTCCTTTTACTATTCCCCAACCGCCTTCCCTCTGGTAACCACCATACTGCAGTATGTGTCTGAGTGTCAGTGTTGTATTCTATGTATGAATGAAACAGTATATTTCTTAGCTTTTACTGGCTGATTTGTTTTGCTTAGTTTAATATTCTCAAGGTCCATCCAAGTTGTCACAAATGGCAGTATTTCATCTTTTCTTATGGCTTAGTAGTATTCCATTGTATCTATGAACCATATCTTCTTTATCCAATCCTCTATAGAAGGACACTTTTGTTGTCTCCATGTCTTTGCCGACATGAATAATGCTGCAGTGCACATAGGTGTGAAAATATCTTTGTGAATAAATGTTTTCAAATTTTTTAAGTAGATACCCAGGAAAGGGATTGCTGTTTCATATGGTAACTTTATTCTTAATTTTTTTAGGAATCTCTGTGCTATTTTCCATAGTGGCTGTACAAGTTTACATTCTCACTAACAGTGAATGAGGGTTCCTTTTTTTTTTTTTTTTTTACCACAACCTTGTTATTACCTGTCTTGCTGAAAATACCCATTCTAACAGCTGTGAGGTGGTATCTAATTGTACTTTTGATTTGCATTTCCCTAGTAGCTAGTGAAGTTGAATATCTTTTTATATATCTGTTGGTCATTTATATGCCTTCTTGGGAGAGGTGTCTGTTTGGGTCCTGTGCCCATTTTTTAATTGTATTGTTCATTGAGTTACATGAGTTCGTTATATATATTTGATATTAACCCCTGTCAGAGCTACCATTTGAAAATATCTTCTTTCATTCTTTTGGTTTCCTTTTTGTTCTGCTGGCTGTGTCTTGCTGTGCAGAATCTCTTTTACTCTTCATTTTATTTATTTGGGCTGTCTTTTTTTCCTTAATGAATCTAGATAAAGGTTCATTAATCTTGTTTGTCTTTTCAAAGAACCAGACCTTTATTATTATTATTATTATTATCATTATTATTATTATTGAGATAGAAAACAACATATTCACTAAATCAATGACCAAATGCCATGCTCCTGGGCTATATTAATCTGCTCTAGCAAAAATACCACATTTGATTTCTTTGTTTTGTAATAGTCTACAATTATCTTCCATGTCCCATCTGGTTTCTATAGTAGTTTAACTCTATAAACTACTTATAGAAGACTACACCCTTTAGGTTTATATGGTGATAATAATCTCCCATGACCCTGACATGTAATATTATTTTATTTATTTATTTATTATAAATAAAATTTGTCTAGAGAGAGAACTAGTTTCAGAGACATTCAGTTTGCTTTTATTAATTGATAGCACCTACTCCACAGATAAAAAAATGTAAGGGTTGGGCAAACTACAACCTATGTTAATTTAAATTATACATTTTTGCATCAGGAAAATGTCCACAGTTGGGTATAGAGACTATATGGTAGTCCTTTGTAAGCCATATCTAAAACTTAATTTATTATTTGGCTTCTATGTGTCACTTCACTAAGAGGATGCATGATAACACTTCAGGTTCTGGGTATCAATGAGAACTGGGTACTCTTCCCAACATTTCTAATAATATATATATTTTTAATTTTTATTGATTTTTCAGAGTGGAAGAGAGAGGGATAGAGAGTTAGAAACATCAATGAGAGAGAAACATCAATCAGCTGCCTCTTGCACACCCCCTACTGGGCATGTGCCCGCAACCAAGGTACATGCCCTTGACTGGAATCGAACCTAGGACCCTTCAGTCCACAGGCCGACACTCTATCCACTGAGCCAAATCGGTTAGGGCATCTAATAATATTTTGGTATTCTTTGTTCCCCAGAGGAGAGTGACACAGATACATTGCCATAGGGTCCTTTGAGAAAGTACTGATGGATTCATTGCCTTGTATAATTGATTTGAATTGCAGAGTCCTTCTTCTTAGAGATACGGCCTCCCCTTCAATCCATGAATTCTGGGTTTGATCACATGCTCAGGTAAAAAAACTGGGATAGAGATTGTGAATCTTTATTTCAGTCATTGTCCTCAGGCTTCTGGTTAACTAGTCCTTGATTTTTAAGATGGTATTGCTCTCCATTTATTTACTTCTGAGTTTAACATGGTTATATTAATCATTTCCATAACTCTCTGAGCCAGGTCCTCATGGTCACTGTTTGTACCTTGGTATTACTATTATTGTTGTTATAATAATTACAATCCCATGGTTTCTGGTAGTTAAGTGTTGTAATCTGATTTTTAATATTTTGAGATTTTATAATCCTCCTTTCTATAACAGCCTCTTTTACTGTCAGCCTTGGCCTTGTAGAAGAAAGCCACGACTTAATTAATTAGAGCTATAGTGACTCTTTCACCAGCACATTTATTATAAACTTATTAAATCGTGTGGTCTGGTCTTTCTGTAGAACACAATCTTCCTGTGGGTCTTCCAGCCATAGATAGTACTTTTTAAGATTCCAGAACCTTAAAATTCTTCTGCCAATGTTTTCCCTGAAATTTCTAACATTTCAACTTCACTTAATATGGAACATTGGTTTCTTCATGTTTAAGGTACCTATCCTATTGATGACTTTGTTGCATATACTTGATCTGTGGCAAGTGACACACACAACATATACTTTTCTCAACCACCATTGTTGCTTCATTATTTAAGCCTCATCTTAAAAATAAGTAATCATACTAATGACATTATACATATATATGTATATATAAAATATGGAAGTAATAAAAAAAGAAGCTTAAAAGGCAAAACTCAAAAAATATGAAAGTACATCTTAATTAAAATATTTAGAATACATGATACTGTATATATAATTGCATATGTATTAAGTGTGTCTGTGTGTGTGTTATATGTGTGTACATGCATATATCTGTGTGGGTAGATAGATGGGAAGATAGAGAAGAAAAACCTCTCCAAAAAATAATTCATTTGATGTAAATTTTTACACTAATTTAGAGAGTAAAATAATAAAATATATGTCCAGCAGCAGGCATTTGATTTATACTATTTTTTTTCTCTTCTTAAAATAAACTGTTCTATTAAGCAAACAGAGTTCTGTTTATAAAAGAAATGTGGAATATTTATTTGCCTGTGAAAGTGTGGATCGAGAGAGCAATGAATAGAAACTATTGCTATCTATTTAGTCACCAGCATTTTAAGTCAAATTCCTATGTGCTAAAATGATAAAGTGTTTGGCGTATAAGAAATCCATCATATAAATATAGTTTTGATACAAGTTTGAGCAGGGAAATTATTATGCTGTTGTAAGAAATATTACTATCCAGTAAAACTAGGATGAAATATAAAACTACAAAGCAATAAAATACAAATACATAAGGATATTCTTACCATACTTTTCAATAAATGATGCAGAAAACAAATCTCAATGCTGAAAAGTAAATCACAATTTGAGGTCTTAAGTCATAGGACCTAGGAAAGTTTCCAAATTCTTAATTAATATAAAAAAATATCTGCTTTTATAATTGCATTTCCTATAACATGAGACAAATTTTAATTCAAAGTATGAATGTGCATTTTTCTGATTGCTATTGCTGCATAGTAAACTACCCAAAATTAGAGCTTGATTAGTATTAAAAATTCAGTTGATCAAGAATTTAAATGTAATGTAGCAAAAATGATTTATATCTTTTGCATAATGTCTGTGGCCTCAGATGGGAAGACTCAATGGCTGAGATTGATTTATACAGCCAAGGATGTCTTACAAGGCTATGGGCTGGAAAAGCTGAGGATGAGGGCTTCAATTTCCAGATAAATTATTCTCTTGCATATTTACCTCCAGGCTAATGAGACTCAGAACATGGAGTGTGTGGACTCTTCAGTGGATTGAGATTTTCAACATGATGACTAAGTTCCGGGAAGAAGTTTTTTAAGAGACTGATCATTCTAGAAGAACCATGGAAAAGATACATGGTCTAATCTGACCTTGCTTTGGATGGAACTTATCATAAATTCTGCCATAGTCTATTACCTATGACATTCACAGTCTTGTCCAGATTCAAAGGGAGAGTATATAGACTTATTTCATGAGATGAATTTCAAAATGTTTTTGTGGCATTTTTTAAAAACTGACACAAGCAGAGTTAAAATAATAGGAGCTTATTTTTGTGGTTTAAAAAAAAAGAATTAACCCAGATGAATTCAAACATGATGGTCAACAGAACAGCAGGCAGGGAGAGAGTGTGAGTGAGTAAAGGAGTGAGAGGGGCTCGTGGGTGTGTGTGGTGTGTGTCAGGGGAGAGTGAGGGACAGTTAGTCATCAAGGAGTCACAGGGACTGACAGATCAGGCTCTCCTAGACAGGGAGCCCCTGCTACTGCCACGAGCACTCAAGGCCAGTGCAGCTTTAGTGTGGAACCCACACCATGTTGTAGCAGGTAGCAACAGTGGCCAGAATTGCAGCCATACCAATACACAGACTGACCTCAGACACTACCCCCAGACTTGTGCAGGGAGCCACTTTCCAGCCATAACCCATGTGGAACAACCAGCATGCCCCAGCAGTGAGCAGTGCAGTACTGTTCCACAGGACCCAGATGTCTACAGTGAGGGCATGCCATAGAGAACTCCTGAGCTATACCTCTTCGCTGGAGCCCAAACCCAGGATTTGAAGATCCCACGCTACAAGTCCCAACACTGTGAGTGCAACCAAGGGGTATCACACACTGGTCCTATCCCCCAGTCCCAGTACAGATCCTTCTGGCTGGCTGCATTCAGCATCCAGCACAAACTGAGCTGTCACCAAGCGATTACCCTACCCTCAGCCCAGCTCAGAGCTGCTGGTATGACCTTGTGTGCCCAGCCACAGGTCACAAGACCATGCTGCATGTGCACTACCAGAAGGCCCTAGGGTGTCATCCTGCTTAGGGTGCAGGGGCCACATAGAAAATTGCATGCCAGAGGGCTCTGGGACCTCACAGGGAGTCACACACCAGAGGAACAGTGCATAGGCTCCCATGGACACTGAGAATCTGAAGTGGACAATTGAGGGACCAGAGCCATGAGCGAATGGGGAACAACTCAGAGCAGAGACAATAAAGGTGTGAAAATCAAGGCAGAACCAGGCTCTGTGCTAACAAGTCCCAGATCATTGAACCACTAGTTGCTTCAATCCCTCAAATCCCAAGCAGGGATTCCAGGACCAGAAAGTGACAACAAAAATGGGAAGACAAAGAAACAACCCCCAAAGGAAAGGAAAGGAGGAATTGACACCCCCCCCCCAAAAAAAAGGAACTAAATGAAATGGAGGTAAGCAATATGTCAGAGAAAGAATTCAGAATATGGGGTCATAAAGACCCTAACCCAGATGAGTAAGAGAATCAACGACATAAGTAAGAATCAAGAGGAAATGAAGAATGATATAACAACAATAAAAAACACAATGGAAGGTTTCATCAGTAGACTGGAAGAAACAGAGGACTGAATCAGTGATTTAGAAGACAGAGTAGTAAAAACACCCAATCTGAACAGCAATTGGAGATAAAAATTAGAAAACAGGAGGAGAGCTTAAGCAACCTTTTGGACAACATGAAACGAAACAACACCCATATAATAGGAGTGCCAGAATGACAAGAAGAGGAGAAAGCACTAGAAAACCTATTCGAAGAAATAATGCCAGAAAACTTCCCTGATTTGGGGAAGAAAAAGTCACCCAAGAACAGAGAGTCCCAAAAAGATGAACCTAAAAAGACCCACACCAAGACGTGTCATAATTACAATGGCAAATGTTAACAACAAAAAGAGAATCTTAAGGGCTACAAAAGAGAGACAGAGAGTTACCTATAAGGAATCTCTGATTAGATTATCAAATGATTTCTCAACAGAAACACATCAGGCCAGAAGGGAATGTAATAAAGTATACAAAGTGATGCAAAGTAAGGGACTGAATCCAAGAATACTCAATCCAGCAAGGCTATCATTCAAAATTGAAGTGAAAGTAAGGAGCATGGGAGACAAAAAAAACAAAAAAAAAAACAGGCTAAGGGAGTTTATTACTACCAACCCAGCAATGTAAGAAATGCTAAAGGAAATGTTGTAAAAAGAAGAAATAGAAAGGAAAGTAAGAACACAGGAATAAAAAGAAAAATGGCCACAAACGAGTACCTATCAATAATAACCTTAAGTGTAAATGGACTAAATCAAATCAAAACACATAGAGTGACTGAATGGATAAGAAAACATGACACCTATATGATGTCTACAAGAGACCCACCTCAGAACAAGGGATTTACACAGTCTGAAAGTGAAGGGATGGGAAATATTTTTCAGGCAAACAGAAATAAATAAAAAGCTGGGGTAACAATACTTATATCTGAAAAAATAGACCTCAAAGTGAAGGCCATATAAAGAGATAAGGAAGGCTACTTCATAATACTAAATGGATTGAAACAAGAGAATATAAATCTGATAAACATATATGCACCCAATACAGGAGCACCCAAATACATAAAAACAACTTCTGGAAAATATCAAGGGAGAGATCAACAGGGATACAATCATAGTAGGAGCCTTTAATACCCCATTGACATCAATGGATACATCTTCTTGACAAAAAATTAACAAATAAACAACAACCCTAAACAACACACTACACCAGATGGACTTAACTAACATCTTCAGAACTTTTCACCCACAGCTACAGAATATACATTCTTCTCAAGTGCACATGGAACATTTCAAAAGATAGAACACATATTGACACAAAGGCAAAGCTTCTTCAAATTCAAGAAGATTGAAATTATTTTAAGCATCTTCTCAGATCACAATGGCATAAAATAAGAAATCACAAAAATAAAAACAATAAAAAAAGTCAAGCACTCAGAGGCTAAATAGCATGCTATTAAACACTCTTTGGATTAACAAAGAGATAAATGAATAAATAAAAAACATCCTGGAAACAAATGACAATAAAAACACAACAATACAAAATCTATGGGACATGGTGAAAGGAGTCTTGAGAGGGAAGCTCATAGCACTACAGACCTACCACACACACACACACAAAAAAAAAATGGTAATAATTTATCTAACCCTACAACTTAGAGAATTAGAAGGAGAGCAACAAGAAAAGCTCAGAGAGAGCCTAAGGAAGGAAATAATAAGAATCAGAGCATAAATAAATGACAAAGAGACCAAAAAATATATATATCAATAAAACAAAGAGCTGGTTCTTTGAAAAGATAAACAAGATTGATAAACCTCTAGCCAGGCTCACCAAGAAGCAAAGAGAGAGGACCCAAATAAACAAAATCAGAAATGAAAAAGGTAAAGTAACAACCAATCCCAGATGATTGTAAAAAAATACTATGAACAACTTATTTCAACAAACTGGACAACCTAGATGAAATGGACATATTCATAGAAAAATACAGACTTCCAAAAAATTCAATCAGGAAGAATAAAAATAAATCTGAATAGGCTAATCACTATGGAGGAAATTGAAGCAGTCATCAAAAAACTTCCAGCAAACAAAAGCCCTGGGACAAATGACTTCACAGGGGAGTTTACCAAACATTCAAAGAAGAACTAAAACCTATGTTTCTCAGACTATTCCAAAAAATCCAAGAGGAAGGCAGATTTCCAAGCTCTTTCTATGAATCTAGCATTACCCTAATCCCAAAATCAGGTAAATACACTACAAAGAAAGAGAATTATAGGCCAATATCCCTGATGAACATAGATGCCAAAATCCTCAACAAAATTCTAGCAAATCAGATCCAGCATTACATTAGAAAGAGCATACACCATGACCAAGTGGGATTTATTCTGGAGATGCAAGGCTGGTATAATATCTGCAAATCAATAAACATGACATATCACATAAACAAATTGAGAGACAAAAATCACATAATCATATCAATTGGTGCAGAAAAAGCAAATTCCAACACCCTTTCTTGATAAAACTCTCTCCAAAGTGAGACTAGAGGGATCAGACCTCAACATAATAAAAGCCTTATATGACAAGCCTACAGCCAACATCATACTCAATGGGCAAAAACTAAAACCATTTCCCCTAAGAACAGGAACAAGACAAAGATGCCCACTTTTATCACTCCTGTTTGACATAGTATTGTAAGTACTAGCCATAGCTATCAGAGAAGAAGAAATAAAAGGCATCAAAATTGGAAAAGAAGAAGTAAAATTGTCTTTATTCACAGATGACATGATATTGTACATAGAAAACCATAAAGACTCCATTTAAAAACTACTTAATTTAATAAATGAATTTAGCAATGTAGCAGGATACAAAATTAACACCCAGAAATCGATGGCATTCAAAAATGAACTCACAGAAAGAGAAACTAAAATAACAATCCCATTTACCATTGCAAAAAAAAAAAATTAAGATACCTAGGAATAAACTTGACTAAGGAGGTAAAAGACCTGCACTCAGAAAATTACAAGACATTGAAAGAAGAGATGAAGGAAGATATAAACTAGTAGAAGAATATACTGTGTTCATGGATTGGTAGAATCAACATCATCAACCAGTGAACTGCCACAATATTTTGAATTTAATTTAAAAAGGTCTGCAGATTGCATCTATAGATGCTTATGGCATATAAATGGTTAAAATGCCCATACTACCCAAAGCAATCTATAGATTCTAAGCAATCCCTATTAAAATACCAACAGCATATTTCACAGACCTGGAACAAACTCTTCAAAAATTTATATGGAATAAAAAAAGACCTCAAATAGCCACAGCAATCCTAACAAAAAAAGATCAAAGTTGGAGGGATCACAAGTAATAGGCATCAAGTAATATTACAAAGCCACTGTTCTCAAAATAGCCTGGTACTGGCTCAAGAACAGATACATAGACCAATGGAACAGAACGGAGAACCAAGAAATCGACCCAAACCAGTATGCTCAATTGATATTTGACAAAGGAGGTGAGAGCATTCAATGGAGTCAAGATAGTCTCTTCAACAAATGGTGTTGGGAAAATTGGACAGATGTATGCAAAAACATAAAACTTGATCACCAAATTACACCATACACAAAAATAAACTCAAAATGGATAAAGGACTTAAACGTAAGATGGGAAACCATAAAAATCTTAGAAAAATCCATAGGCAGAAAAATAACAGATATAGATTGTAGCAATATATTTATTGATACATCTCCTAGGACAATGGAAGCGAAGGAGAAAATAAACAAATGGGACTACATCAACATAAAAAGCCTCTGCACAGCAAAAGAAACCATTAACAAAACAACAAGAAAACCCACTGTACGGGAAAACATATTTTCAATGTGACATCTGGTAAGGGTTTAATCTCCAAAATTTATAGGGAACTCATACAACTTAACTAAAGGAAGATAAACATCCAATCAAAAAATGGGCAAAGGACCTAGGTAGACACTTTTTGAAAGTGGATATACAGAAGGCCGAGAGACATATGAAAACATGCTCAAAGTCCCTAATCATCCAAGAGATGCAAATCAAAATGACAATGAGATACATCTCACACCTGTCAGAATGGCTATCATCAACAAATCAACAAACGACAAGTGCTTGCAAGGATGTGGAGAAAAGGGAACCCTCATACACTGCTGGTGTGAATGCAGACAGGTGCAGCCTTTGTGGAAAACAGTATGGAGTTTCCTCAAAAACTTAAAAATGGGACTCCCATTTGACCCAGTAATCCCAATACTTGGAATTTATCCCAAAATCAGAAACACCAATCAGAAAGAACATATGCATCTCTATGTTCATAGCAGCACAATTTAAAATTGCTAAGATTTGGAAACAGCCTAAGTGCCCATCAGCAAATGAGTGGATTAAAAAACTGGTACATCTACACAAAGGGAATATTATGCTGCTGTAAAAAAGAAAAACTCTTACCATTTGCAATAGCATGGATGGACATGGAAAGCATTATGCTAAGCAACATAAGCCAGTCAGAGAAAGATAATTATCACATGATTTCACTCATTTGTGGAAAATAATGAACAACAAAAACTGATGAACAAAAACAGATCCATAGACACAGAATCATCAAACAAACTGTCAAACCTCAAAGGGAAGGCAAGAGAAGCGGGGGAGAAGGGGTATGAGACACAACCAAAGAACTTGTATGCATACTAGAGGCCCAGTGCACGAATTCATGCACGGGTAGGGTCTGGCCAGCCCGGCCCCAATTCAGCGGATCGGAGCCCAGTCTATCTGGAGGAAGAGATGGCAGGAGGTTGGCTGGCCATCCTGCCTCGATGGGGGCCCGATCGTGGCCAGGCCAGCTGGAGGGAGTGGCCAGGGGCAATTGGCCAGCTATTCCCACCCTTGATTGGGGTGGGGAGGCTGATTGATGGTGGGGTCGGCCATAGGGAGGGGCCCTGGTGGTGGGCCAGCTGCCCCCACCACCAAAAGGGGCCATGGGAGGTTGGCCGGCCAGCCCCAATCCTAATTGGTCCGGGTGAGGGGCCATGGCCTGATGAAGGTTGTGGCAGCCCATTGGGGGTGGGACTAGCCAGTGGGAGAGGCTGCAAGTAGTTGGCTGGCCAGCTGTGCCATGATCAGGGTGGTGGGTGCCCATCTGGGTTGGGGCTGGCCAGGGGGAGGGGCTGTAAGAGGTTGGTTGGCCCTGCCCCTGATCAGGGTGTTGAGGGCCAGGGTGGTGGGTGCCCATCTGGGTTGGGGCTGGCCAGGGGGAGGGGCTGCAGGAGGTTGGCCAGCCGGCCCTGCCCTCTATTGGTATAAGGGGAGGCTATCAGGGGCTGGGCTGGCCCGGAAGAGGGGCTGTTGGCAAATTGGGTGGAGTGGGCTTATGGATGCAGGGCTGGCTGGGAGGAAGGGCCATGGGGATGTGGCTGGCCACCCCACCCTCGATTGGGGTGGGAACAGCCGATATGTAGCGGGACGGCTGGGGGGAGGGGCCACAGGAGGTTGGCTGGCTGGCCCCACCCTCAAATCGGGCTGGTTTGCTGGCTGCAGTGGGCATCATAGTGACTGGTCATTTCGTTCGTTAAGGTGTTCTAGTCACTTGCATTTTATATATATAGATCTTATCTAATAAAGAGGGAATATGCTAATTGACTGCCAAGCCTTCAAAGATGGTGCCACCCACAGCCAATAAGGAGGGAATATGCTAATTGACTGGCCTGCTCTCAAAGATGGCAATGCCCACAGCCACAAGATGGCTGCGCCAAGTCCCCTCAGCCCCCCAGCTGCCCAGGGCTGGCCCCAGGTGCAGGCAAGCCTCAGATGGTGGCTGCCCAGCTGCCCAGGGCCGCCCGAGGCTTAGGTAACCAGGGCCGGCTGAGGCTTGCACTGCTGGCAGTGGCAGCAGCAGAGGTGTGATGGGTCATTGCCTTCCCCTGATCACTGGGTCACCTCCCTCCCCTGAGGTCTCCCAGACTGTGAGAGGGGGCAGGCTGGGCTGAGAGACCCCCCCTCTAGTGCATGAATTTTCATGCATCAGGCCTCTAGTATATAGATAAGCATAACCAATGGACACAGACAATGAAGGGTTGTGAAAGCCACAGCTGGAGGGTGGGGGCAGGCTGGAAGAGGACAATGGGGGAAATGGAACATATGTAATACTTTCAACAATAAAGAATTAAAAATGAATTAACTCAAATGAATAAAAATGGAGATAGATGAAAGACAAAGTCAAATCTTTCTGTATACTCCAACACAAATTAAATGATTCCATGACTTCATATAGTACTTCAAATATGAACAGCATGGCTTTGTTATTTAACTAAAGTAAAATAAAACAGAGCTTTCAGTATTTTGATATTTAAATTATTCTGTTAAGTTCTTATCAAATAATACTGTGAAATTAGAAGAGTATTGGAAATCATCAATAACAAAATAAATCAGTTCTGCCCATAAAAAGATGCTGTTTTCATAATGTTGTGACAATGTATTTCTTACTTTATAATGTCTAGTTATAAGTAGTCTTATTGATACCAGCCCCATTAACATCTGTAGAAGCATATGATAAATACTGCCAGATATCTGAATCCCATCTTACAAAGGCAGAGGGCAACAGAAGCAACATTCATGAGCTAGGGTTGAATTCTGTGATTAATGACTGTTTAACCCTGTGATATTTTTTAAACTTAAAAAGATTTCAAGCACATGAATTAGGAATTTTTAATTATACCATGAACACATTCCCTCACAATATATATGCATACACACCCTACAGAGTTGAATAGCAGCTCATGAGAAGCAAGAATAATCTATTTCATAAAATAAAATTTCAGAGTCATAATGTTTAAAATATTTATTCTTCTACATTTGGGCCACTTTAAACTTTCAGAGATGATTTTCTACCCATAATTTAAACTTATCCAATGATGACAAATCATTATTCCTCTAAAAAGGAAAAAAGGGGAAGGGTTCCTAAAAGTTGCTTCCAGATTTTTCTATCCTACATAATAAAAGGCTAATATGCAAATAGACCGAACAGCACAACAACTGGAACAACCGAACAACTGGTTGCTATGATGTGCGCTGACCACCAGGGGCTATGTGCGGAATATGGCGGGCATTGGCCATGGTGGGATGGTGGAGCAGGTGAGCAGGGG
The DNA here is from genome assembly GCF_027574615.1 of Eptesicus fuscus. Classification (NCBI taxonomy): domain Eukaryota; kingdom Metazoa; phylum Chordata; class Mammalia; order Chiroptera; family Vespertilionidae; genus Eptesicus; species Eptesicus fuscus. The sequence continues at coordinate 83,783,255 of NC_072475.1, read as the reverse complement.
CACCAGACCAAGGGAGGGCGCCAGTTGCTGTCACTGGGGCAAGCCTTTGGTGGTTACTGAAAATTCTTTGCTCCCACAAGCCATGGTCCTGCCCGGCGATCACACCTGCTGCTGGTGCTGGCCCTGCTCACACCTGCAGCCAGTGCCGGAGCCGCCGCTATCATCTGCTGCCGGTGCCCAGCACCAGCCCTGATTGCTTGGCATCATCAGTGGGTGTAAGTGGCGGCTGCCAGCCCCAATCACCCCTGAGGGCTTCTCCACATCCTCCTGATCCTGAGGGGTGATCGGGGCAGCAGCCACCACCTCTCACACCCTCTGCTGGCAACGGCTTTGCTCACACCTGCTGCTGGTCCATCCCCATTTGCACCAGCCCCAATCACTCTGTGCCATCAGCAGGTGCTAGTGGGGCTGGCACCGGCAGCATGTGGGAGCAGTGGCAGCAGAAGCGGGGCTGCCGGCAGAGTGGGGACCAGGGGTTGCAGCAGGAGGGGCTGGGTGGGGGCGTGGAGGATGGTCTGAGACCCGTCCCTGTGCCCACCTCAGTCTCGTGGCCCACAGTTCCTTTCAAGGTGCACGAATTCATGCACTGGGCCCCTAGTATTATATAAAAAAGCAGAATTAATACGGAAAATGTTTAATAAAAGTTCTGTAATTAATCAATTAAATTATGCAAAGATAAATTCAGATCATAATTTGAAAGCAATAGGCTAAGGCAATGAGACAGTAAACTGTTGTGAATAATAAAGATATATGCTGTGTTTTTTGTTCTGTGCTGGGCACAATAAAACCTGAGTTGGATTAAACAGCCTAGAAATTGATATTGATCTAACACAAAAGGTTTTGAACCTCTAACAATTTCAAAGGTCTATACATTATTTTTGGCTATCAAGGCAAGAACACTTTGTCAAATCCCTTATAGACTCAGCATTCCTATTACATGTGTATAAGTTAGTAGAGTACTGAGTTTCTCATTTTATTTTATCTCTGCTCCTTAACACAAAAACTGACCCAATGGGCATTTAATCAATGTGTACTATAACATTTTTCTTAAGAAATAAATCTTCTCCATCTAATAGTTCTGCCAAAAGAGTTGATTTAGCATAAAATACAGCCATATAAATCCAATTTAATTCTTTGTAATAATGTATATCTCTAGATTAGTGAAAATAAATATTTTAAAGCATATGTAATATGTTTTAAGTAGGATATCAAATATTCATATATATAATACTAGAGGCCCGGTGCACAAAATTCATGCATGGGAGCGGGGGTGTGTGTCCTTTCCAATCTGGGATCCCTCTCACAATCCAGGATCACTGGCTCCAAACCGCTCACCTGCCTGCCTGCTTGATTGCCCCTAACCACTTCACTGCCAACCTGATCGACACCTAACTGTTCCCCTGCTGGCCCGATTGCCCCTAAATGCCCTCCCCTGCCAGCCTGGTCCCCCCTAACTGTCTTCTCCTGCTGGCCCAGTTGCCCCTAACTTCCCTCCCCTGCAGGCCTGGTCGCCCCAACTGCCCTCCCCTGCTGACCATCTTGTGTTGGCCATCTTGTGTCCACATGGGGGCGGCCATCTTGTTTGTTGGAGTCATGGTCAATTTGCATATTACCTTTTCATTATATAGGATGCATTTAAAAAACCATCATAATGATGTACATATAATATCCATATGAATCTGCACAACTGATTTATTAACTATCTTAAAACTGGCCCATTGAAAATTACCCAAAATAAAAACCTAGTTGTAAATAATAAGGAAGCATAATGTAGAATTCCAATTTTGTATGTTGATATTATAAAATTAGAGTTCATTTTTTAAAATTCTTTATTGACTAAGGTATTACATATGTGTCCTTATCCCCCCATTGTTCCCCCAACCCCCTGCTCATGCACTCACCCTCCTGGTGTCTGTATCCATTGGTTATGCTTATATGCATGCATACAAGTCCTTTGGTTGATCTCTCCCCCTTTCTCCCACCCTCCCCTGCCTTCCCTCTGAGATTTTATGGTCTGATCGATGCTTCTCTGTCTCTGGATCTGTTTTTGTTCATTAGTTTATGTTGTTCATAATATTCCACAAATGAGTGAGATCATGAGATATTTACCTTTCTCTGACTGACTTATTTCTCTTAGAATAATGCTCTCCAGGTCCATCCATGCTGTTGCAAATGGTAGGAGTTCCTTCCTTTTTACAGCAGCATAATATTCCATTGTGTAGATATACCACAGGTTTTTAATCCACTCATCTGCTGATTGGCACTTAGGCTGTTTCCAAATCTTAGCAATTGTAAATTGTGCTGCTAAGAACATAGGAGTGCATATATCTTTTATGACTGGTGTTTCTGTTTTCTTGGATATATTCCTAGAAGTGGGATCACTGGGTCAAATGGGAGTTCTATTTTTAGTTTTTTGAGGAAACCCATACTGTTCTCCACAGTGGCTGCACCAGTCTGCATTCCCACCAGAAGTGCAGGAGGGTTCCTTTTTCTCCGCATCCTCGCCAGCACTTGTCATTTGTTGATTTGTTGATGATAGCCATTCTGACAGGTGTGAGATGGTACCTCATTGTTTTGATTTGCATTTCTTGGATGATTAGTGACTTTGAGAGTTCAATTGGTATTCACAAGAAAAAAACATGCTTCAATTATTTTAACATAAATATAGTATGAAAAATAAAAACTTGTTCTAATACCCACTTTTGTTCTTATAATATATTAGACGTTATTCTCATCTTTAAAGCTGATGTTTATATATGAAAATTTAAACAAGGTCAAAAATGCTTCAAAAGTCTGATAAGACTGATAGCAAACTATAACTCAAAAGATAATAAAAGGGTAGTAACTTGAAATGGGTGTTGTTACTATTAACAAGAGAATTAAAATTAAAATTATTTTCATAAAACTACATTAGATATAAATACTATACATTTTAATAATTTAAAGAAAATTTCTGATTGCTAAAATAATCCAATTGTAAGGATAGTGATGGTTGAAAAAAGAAAGAATAGATACAAAAGGTAACAGCGTAAGAATAAATACATAAGACAACAACAAAGCTTTGAAAAAATATGTAACATAATATTTAGAAAATATTTTAATAGTACACACAAAATTGACTATTGAAGTTATCTCATTTTTTCAACTTTTTGTTTTGCTCTTTTATTAGATACATTTCTTCTACCTGAATACATGTTTATATTTTACTACCATACATGCATACCTCAGAGATATTGCAAATTTTGTTCCAGACCACTTCAATAAAATGAATCTTGAAAGAAAAAAAAAAAAAAGCAAGTCACATGAATATTTTGGTTTCCTAGGGCATATAAAAGTTATGTTTGCTGAAACCGGTTTGGCTCAGTGGATAGAGCGTCGGCCTGCAGACTGGAAGGTCCCAGGTTTGATTCCGGTCAAGGGCATGTACCTTGGTTGCGGGCACACCCCCAGTAGGGGGTGTGCAAGAGGCAGCTGATTGATGTTTCTCTCTCATCGATGTTTCTAACTCTCTATCCCTCTCTCTTCCTCTCTGTAAAAAATCAATAAAATATGTTTTTATAAATTTAGAAAAAAAAAGTTATGTTTGCTCTGGCAAGTGTGGCTCAGTTGATTGGGCATCACCCCATGCACCTAAATGTGGCCAGTTAGATTCCCAGTCAGGCAGTCAGGGCTTATGCCTGGTTGCAGGCTCAAACTCTGGTAGGGGGTGTGCAGGAGGCAAGCTAGCGATGTTTCTCTCTCACATCTATGTTTCCCTCTCTCTCCCTCTCCCTTCCTCACTCTCTAAAAATAAATAAATTATTTTTTAAAGTTACGTTTACCCTATACTATAGCCTATTAAGTGTGTAATAGCACTCTTTCTAAAAAACAATGTACATACCTTAATTTAAAAATACCTATTGCTAAAAAATGCTAAGAATCATCTGAGCCTTCGGCAAGTGTTAATCTTTTTGCTGGTGGGCTTCTTGCCTTAGTAACATAAAAGTCACAGATCAAACTTCATCATAACAAATATAATAATAATGAAAAAGTTTTAGATATTGCAAAATTTACCAAAATGTGACACAGAGAGACACCGAGGGAGCAAACGCTGTTGGAAATGGCACCATTAGTATTGCTTGTCACAGGGTTGCCACACATCCACACTTATAAAAACCACAGTGTCTGCCAGGCACAATAAAGCAAAGTGCAATCAAACAAGGTATGCCTGTACTTTAAACAATAGACTGAACTATTGTGGTATAAATATGTTTTTGTGAGTTTGTTTTCTGTTTCAGAATTTTTTTTCATGTGGCTATATTTAAATTTCTCTGTGTGTTATTGTATTTTATTCAAGTTGTTTTTAGTTTCTTCTAATGGTTGGAATATAAAGAGCTGTCTATTCTGCTTTTGTTTTGTTGTGCTTTTGTTTTTTCTTTGTCTATTAATTTATTTCATGTCCATGTGAGTAGTGGTCACCCATTAAATGGTAGAAGATACAGAGAACCATCAGATAAGTTCTCAGTCTTCATGTGTGAACACTAGAAGGAACATTCTCTGCTTAACAGGCTCCCATTAGCACTCACAATCTTAGGAATGGACAGAACTAAATACATGTCTTGGATCCACTTAGTTTAAGAAAGCATTCTGTTCCAGCTCTCTCTATATATACCCTGACAGGATAGAGCCTGAGGCCTCATGAGTCTCACATCTTTGGATAATACTTGGTTCTTCGCCTCAACACAGGAGACAGACGATGGTTAGATGGGAAGGAGAATGAAGAGCCACAGAGATGGATACCTTTTACCATCTACACTACTATCCAGCGTCTAAAAACTACTCTTGGAAGATTAATATTAAATATTGCTTGTTATTTATGCTGATATTCTCATATGCATAGAAAGTTAATTCTATTCTCCACATTTGAATAAAACATCAGCTGGAAAGGTGTTTAAAAAATTAGTAATAGAATATAAAAATGAATTAAAAGCACAAGAGACAGTTATAAACATAAATAATTTTACAAGGTAAAGATGGGAAGCATTAAATGGGAATAAATTTTCTAAGAGACCCAGAGGAGTGTGTTTGTTTGTGATGTGTATATGCATGTGTGTGCATGTGTGTATACATACATACACACACACACAATTGGGGGGACTAGAGTGGTTTCAGGAGAAAAATGGTCTTCACTCTACAGTCTACATATTAGGATGAGGACATCAATATGTGTAGAGTGTGGGCCAGATACAATTAAAGAGATCTCCATTCCAAGGAAACAATTATTCAACCCTATAGAAAATTAAAGGAAAAATACATAATAAATGCAAATATTAAATAGCTCCATTAGAATTAATTTTAGAATGTCTACAGAGGAATAGTAATTGATCAGCCTTCAAATGTGTGAGTCAGATCTGGAAAGGAATGAGCCTTATCAAACATCACATATCCAAAAATTCACAAGATTATTTATATGCATAAAATCAACTTCTCTCTCACTCCATCTGAAGGAGATCACTGGTATTATTATTTCTATTTTGTTTAAAAGTAAACTGAGGAGTGCTTATATGCATTCTGATTGGTGTTTTGAGTTTCTTAGGATATATTCCTAGAAGTGGGATCACTGGGTCAAAATAGATCCAGAGACATGGAAGCATGGAACAGACTGTTGAATTTCAGAGGTAAAGTAGTGGTGGGTGGGTTGGTGGGATTAGATCAACCAAAAAACTTGTAAAAGTAAACTGAGGTTCTAATTAACTTGGCTAAGGTCAAATTGTTGGTAGGAATCCCAATAACTGCAAAGTCTGCCAGGTCATTTTAAGGAGTTAAGTGTGTAATAAAATAAATTCATTGTACCCTTATTTCAGAACTAGAAGCCCGTTGCACGAAGTTTCGTGCAATAGACTTTTCCTTCACCTGGCTGCCGGCACCAGTTTTCTGCCAGCAGCAGTTTTCCTCTGGCCACCCACTGATCGGAGCACCTCCAGCCAGCGCGATCAGCCACCCCTAGAGGAACTCTGATCGAGAGGCGCTCCGATCAGTGGGTGGCCAGAGGAAAACTGCTGCTGGTGGAAAACTGGTGCCGGCAGCCACGCAATTGGCCACCCCGAGTTCCGCCATCAGCATCTTCCGCCGGCCCCATGGGTCCTTCCAGCCAATCAGCCACCCTGAGTCCCGCCCCCCACACCTCCAGCCGGCCCAATCGTGGGCGTAGCAGAGTGATGCAATTTGCATATAACCTTTTTATTATGTAGGATGTATGTACTAAAATATCATGATATAATAAAAAAACTGGAATTCTATATCACCAGGGACTTCCTCGAAGCTATAGGCTAGGTCATTGAACTCATGTCAAATGCCTTCTAATTATCTTTTTTGAAATCCAGTACATAACAACAGTATGATTATAGCCAGAGGGAAAGGGATGTGGGAGGAGGTGGAAATGGGCAAAGCAGAAATAAGTGGTAATGGAAAGAGACTTGATTTTGGGTGGTGAGCAAATGATGCAGTATGCAGATGATGTTTTATTGAGTTGTATATTTGAAACCTGTATGGCTTAATTAAACAATGTTACCCCAATAAATTCAATAAAAAGTGCCACCACGGTGTACTTAATGGGCATTTTTAAATATAGTGCCATCATTTTTCTCGTGAACAAAATGGAAATATATAGGACTGTAAACCTCTACTAATTAACTAATTGTACTTATTTATATAGGCCCAATGTAGCTAAATGGCTCAGAGAATTGTAAGTATTCTATTTCATAAATTTCTGTTAGGGAGTCTATTCCACAGAAACTTTTAAATAATAAATATTTCAGTACTTTAAATTTTTGTTGAAACTACCTAATAGTACATAATGTGAACAATCAATTTACATCATGCTGATCCTATATAATAAAAGTATAGTATGCAAATTATCTCCTCAACCAGGAGTTCAACCAGAGGGTGGGGCCAGCCGGGGGAAGGGAAGGAGTACCCAGTCAGCCACCACCAGCTGCTAGGGACCCTACCAGTGCACGAATTCCATGCACTTGGCCTCTATTTTATAATAAAAATATCTTGAGATAACAGCATTTATAACTATACAAAAACTTACAGTGTTATTTGGACTGCTGTAATTTTATATTAATTAAAAGTTTACTTTAATTTTATCCCAGTGAGATTAGTGCATTAAGATGAGGAAAAGCCATACCATACACAATGATATTTTCAGTCAATTTCCAGTTTTTATATTTATACCTTAGAAGACATTTTAATTTTATGAAAAATGAAAGAGAAGATATTTTTTTGAAAGTTGGCCGGTTTTTCTTCAAATTCCTATAGTTTTGAAAAATTATAGAAGTCTACAGATCAGCATCTTCATCTATAACACTTCCTAGTAATGGTAATACAGACAGCAGAATGAAGATTTTTAAAATGATTTAAGAAGTAATTTGTTAAAGTAAAATTACTCATTATTTATCCAGATTAATAGTAGTTGTAGTATAAGTGAATGGCATTTATATTATATTATTGTAGCTTATAAAATTCTAAATATGAGACATTTAAATTACTTTATTTTCTCTATCATCAAGATCTTTTATAATTATTATAATATGACAAGTACTTTTATTTCCATTTTTAAGATTACTGGCAAGAGTTTGCGTCTTTCAGAATACATCACAGTATTGTTTCAACTACTTTTGATCTTGTTTTCTTAAACATTTTATAGACTCAAAATTATTTATTATAAATATTATATAATAATAAATACTGTTTTCCTAAATATTATATGGTTCTCCCAACATTTATAAATATTAAAATTTATATAATAGTCCTAGCCCTTCATTAGAAGTTTAATTTTCCAGTACTATGTAAAAAATGTAAACAGTTTTCTTAGCCTCCTTGGAGTATTCATTTGCTGAAAAAATTCCCCTTATGATGATTCACTAGCATGTTGGATTTGAAGAATCTCAGTGGTTACTGGACTTATTGTAAGGATTGTCTTTAGCCATTTACATTTTCAGCAAAACAGAAGTTACTCTTCCTTCACTGTGACCAAATAATTACACTGTGCTATTAAATCATAACAAAGCACTATTGTCAGTGTTCCACAAATGTGTTGTTAAGTGTAATGGAATAACCACATAGAAAAAATAAGTGACAACCTTTTTTATAAAAACATATATTTAAATTGTGACTCAGAAGAGATGTTTGAGGGATCTCATAATACAAAGTTAATTGAATAGAGATGAAATGGGTTAAACAAATAAAAAATTCTGGAAAATGGGAGATCCACATGTTTTCTATACATTTCCCCACCTTCAAGGAAGAAGAATGAGGCTAATGCGCAGGAAGGAGCAGAACAATGAGATGCATATTGGACAAAAAGAAATTGGAACTGGAATGTGTCCTGTGAAGGAACAAATAATTCAAGTGTACCCGGATAAATTTAATAAACTAAAAATTTTTAAAAGAAACGAATGCTTAAAAATGTCTATTTTTAAATAAAGGAAGTTTCACCTGTTTCCTATGAATGTTTGATGTCAGGATTATCACAGACCAGTTAAGATTTAAAAAACAGAAATACTAAAGGCTTCTTTGTAGTAAGGACAAGTGAGAACAGCCTGACCACTGGTTGGAGAACAGAGGTGTGGAGGGCTTTGTGAGGAACATAAAACTAGGTCCACTCTTCCACAGCATCTCAGAGCTACTGACTGAGTCATGTCCTGATAACTACTAAATATTAAGACCTAATTTGAGAGATACGATAAATGACCTGGTGACCAAGCATGCTGTGTAGGCATTGCATGCTAACAGTTGAGTTGCTCACCATAATAGATCAATCAAGTTTACTTAGTGGCAACTACAAATACACCAGAGCCCTATCTTCATATTTTCCCATAAGTCCTTAGTTTCTTTTGCAATCACTAGGGTAAGTGTCTGTATAACATGACTGGGATTATCATGCTAAAATCAAAATTATCTGAATCATATTTAACTCTATGTACACCTATTAAAAAGTGTCATTTTATACCCTACCTTTACAGAGCAACTGAAATACTCTCAAAAATATAAATTCTCAATGAATAAATGTGTTTACTGTTAAAAAAAAATTAAAAATCCTAAATACTTTTTTAGGGGCTCCTTTGATTATGCCTGGCCCACTCACACTAATTTCCTTTCGATAAACTTGAAGTCAGCCCTAACCGTTTTGGCTCAGTGGATAGACTGTTGGCCTGTGGACTGAAGTGTCCCAGGTTCAATTCCGGTCAAGGGCATGTACTTTGGTTGCAGGCACATCCCCAGTAGGGAGTGTGCAGGAGGCAGCTGATCGATGTTTCTCTCTCATCGATGTTTCTAACTCTCTATCCCTGTCCCTTTCTCTCAGTAAAAAAAAAAAAAATCAATAAAATATATATTTTTTAAAAACTTGAAGTCAAATAATAAGGAAATGCAATCATGTCTGCAAAATCACTTTTGTCACTCAATAACCAAATCATGGATGTGATATCCCATTATATCCACTATTTCCATACATATTCAAAGAGAATGAATTACACAGTGCATGTGCATCAGGGGCAGGAATCTTGAGAGCCACTTTAGAATTACACACACCACAATGGGAATTATTAAAAAATGGGCCAGTTAGTTTAATAACTGATTATTTCCTAGTATATTGGGATACATTCAGAAAAATAGCACCATGAACAGGTGGAGAGATTTAAAATAAAAAACCCGTTTCGGGTTTGTTGGCAGAGATGAAGAAGTGAGAGGTGAGGCAAATACAACAGGAAGCTGTAATGAACTTCCCAGGGGATGGGCAGAGGGAGAGCATAGTACTGGAGCCAGAAACTGTTTCAGTATCAAATCCTGCTACTCGGAGGCATCAGGCAGGAGCTGGCACTGTGAAGGGGTCATCTGGCTGAAGCCGAAGCTAAGAGTCCTCAAGAAAGTGCAGAAACCTGGACCCTGAAGAAAGGCTACTAGTACACGGCATTATTTGGGTTCTTCAGAGGAAGAGGAGGGGAAGTACTCTGGTCTCTCTTCATCTTTCCCATAAATTTCTCTTCAATGGTTTTCACTGAATGAACCTCACCAGAAGACCGTACAGAAGGACTTCCAGTAAATGCAGCATGTGCAAGTCATCCCACTACCAGGGGGTGCAGAGCAGGGGAAAAGCAGGGAATCAGAACCAACAAGCAAATGGCAGTGACACTAGTCTTGGGATATATATAGGTCTTGGGTTAAATATACTCTAGTTTGATTATGCAAAAATACTAAATTTATATGTATATTAATTTAATTAATTCATAACTTTATTTTCTTCATTTAATTTTATTTCCTCTCATTAAAATACAGTATATTTTGGAGGAGGGTGGACATAATTAGACTCACAACAAATCACATAGATATTATGTTTCTCTTTAATACAATCTCAAATCAAAAGTGTCCTAGAGACCAAAGAGAATATTGTTTGGGATATATGATATTTTATAATTACAAAATGTTGAAGCTTTTTAGTTATAAATAAAATTTATAAGAAATTTATTTTGTCAATAGGATAGGTTATCATTTGTCAGAACTTGATTCATAGAAGTGTAAAATTTTGAATTATTCTCTGTTAGGGATTGGGCAGGTGACCTGCCATAAATCCAAATTGTTTATTATAAGAAAAAAATTGCTATATAATAAAACAAAAAACAGTTGATTTAGCCTTAAATCAGATAATTCCCTCCAAATAATATTATTTTTGTTGTTGGTTCAATACACAGATTAGTCCAAATAAATATCTACTATCTATATTAAAACAAAATTACCCCATTATTGAAATGAACTAAATGAAAGATTTGCATGGTTGCTATGCTTCCTGACGAAGTTTTTAGATTAAAGAAATGTATTCACTGTGAATAGAACCAACTATTGATAAGCATTAGGTAAATAGCAAAGCTAGATATTGATGTGTGATATCAAACTTAATGCAGTTCAATATCAGGTTGTTTCATAACAGCCTCTAATAAAGGGGATCTATTTTATTAGATTTTTCTTTAATAACCATAAAATTATATAATAGATCAACACATTTTAATGATAAATATTTATATTATAAATCAGATTTAAATTATCTTAATGTTTCATGCTGCCAAAAGCATTTTGAAATTTCATATTTTTCAATTTACCTGTAGCTGCTAAGATACAGTTCAACTAAATCATTAGATAAATTAATATTATAACTGGGTAAAAATACCTCATTATATTTTAAAAACCCAGAGACACAAATTTACATCTAAAAATAATGATGATCTCAGTCTAAGTATGCCTTTATATTTCATGTTGGTTCTGTCAAATAGATAACTTATCAATGTTCAAATTAGGTTGTGTCTATGATAACCATATCTGAATACAATAATTACATAGAATATTCTATTTAAATGGAATGTTTGTATTCATTGTTTGAAATTCAGTGAGCTAGTGTAAAGAATGTCCTAAATGCTCAAAGAGTTCCACTATTAAAAACTTTTTCTTTCTTAGTTTATGTTGGATTTTAAATTAGGTACAATTTTATAATTAAGATTATACTAATATCACTGCAATATAGTAATTAGAACAAAGACTAGAATGTGTTGATGTGACATTTTGTTTATAATTGCAGGCATTCCTATTAGAGCATTATTAACTAGTTAAGAATTCAGATTATTTTGAAAACTCTTAAAGAAATTCAAAACTAGAATTTTACTAGAAGTTGGTTGAATTAACTATATTTTTTTTTATTGATTACAGAGAGAGGAAGGGGAAGGGAGAGAGAAACATCAATGATGAGAGAGAATCAATGATCTGCTACCTCCTGCACATCCCCTACTGAGGATCAAGCCAGAAACTTGGGCATGTGCCCTAAACAGGAATCAAACCATTACCTACTGGTTCATGGGTCAACGCTCAACCATTGAACCACACAGGCCAGACCACAGTTTTATTATTTTAATTTTATTTAAAGTTGAGGTTTCTCTTTTCTCTGTGGAATATATTAAACATATTAATAAATCCCTTTTAGAAATAATCAAAATATTTTTTAACAAGAGGGAGGAATATAAAGAGATACACATGCATTAAGGAAAACTATTAAAGAAAGAAATTCTAGAATCATGATAGGCTAGTAAGGAAGAGGCAAAGTCCTAGCCTCTACTGTAGGCACTGCAATGCTCTATAGAAGCAGGAGAACCTGGTTATCATACAAATGATACACCGGTGAGGGTGTCAGTATGTTGAAGTTTCTGGGATTAAAAATCTTTTTAAAAGGAGAAAAGGTAAAGCTACCCTCTCTGTGTATATATGGAATACTATTCATTTATGTACTCATAATTCTGTGAGGGTCTATACGTGGGTAACTTATTAATATTGTGGCACAAACAACTCTTGAAATATCATCTCCTGAATCTAATTCATAATAAAGAATCATAGCTCCCACACTGTAAACATAATTATTTCTAACTAAATTTATTTTAGAAAATAGCCCTTGGAGTGGAAAAATGCCCAGGGCTAACACTGCAATTTTATAACTCTGATGCTAATTAATACTGTGATACCAAATTAAATAAAGCTAAAACCATTTCTTAGAAAGCAACATTTCATACTCAGAAATTTATTGCAGCTAATATCACTTTGTAATGACCTCGTTTACATTCTAATGAAATGAAGTTTGGACCCTTGCTGAGAATGACCATTATTTCTTATACAACTGAGTTCTTTGAAGCCAAGGCTTGCCACAACACTACTTTTTTTTTAATTTTGTGCAGTATGAAAGTTAATTTGGATCATTAATTTTCTTTATGTACTCAGTATATAACTTTATATACCCTACATACTCTTACATTGATATTGGCTGAAATATTAGAACAATTCCAGGAGAACTTGTTCCTTTAACTATCTATATCTCTATCTGAGATTATTTTCCTCATATAATTTTTATATAGTTCATTTTGTCTACTCTTTTATAGGCTCAATTATGTATTGAATATTAGGTACATCTCAGAATGGGATATTGGATAAGTTGAAATGCATTATGCATGAGGAAAACAAAGTACTGAAAAAACACAGTGGGCATTTCATACATATACTACCTAATAAAAGAGTAATATGCAAATTGACCCTAACTCAGCTACACCCACAAGACACTCCCACAAGCTACGCCCACCAGCCAATCAGGAGCAAATATGCAAATAAGCCCAACCAAGATGGCTACAGCCACAGAGAGCAGGAGGGAGGCTTGGGTTTCCCCAGTAACAAAGGAAGCCAAGCTTTCCGCCTGCTGTTGCCGGCCTAAGCCTCCACTCAAGGCTACAAAGTTTCAATTATAGAAGGTAAACAAATCCAGACAGAAATGGTGGCAGCCACTGAGCTGGAAAGAACAGGAGGCAAGGGTTGCCCTAGGCCAGTGATGGCGAACCTATGACACGCGTAGCCATTTCTGATGACACGCGGCCGCATGCCGAGGATGAAACATTTGCTGCTCCTGAGGATGAAACATTTGCAACTAGAATCTTGGAGTTAGTTTTTTCCTCAAAGTGACACACTACCTGAGTTATGCTCAGTTTTTTGGCGAAGTTTGACACACCAAGCTCAAAAGGTTGCCCATCACTGCCTTTGAACATCTTTGACTAGTCTTCCACAGAATCCCTCTTGATCTTCAGTGTTTCTATTTCTCGACCCTGTTTTCATGTAGTCTATTGATGTCTTGTTGACATGATTTCAAAAATATTTTGCTGTATGTTGTTCTGCACCTCAGTATGTAGATAAACATGTAGATAAGCAAGGCAAACTGTCATATTGGTTAAGAGCGTGGGCTCTGAACTCTACTATTTACTACCAGTGTGATCTTGGGAAGTAACTTATTTTCACTTTGCCTCAGTATCTTCATTTGTATAATAGAGTTTATAATAATGCCTACCTCACGGGTTTTGTGTGTTATCACAAAACAATTGGAAACTTCTTGCAGGTTATATCTTCTCAGTAAATGTTAATGTTGTTATTATTGCAATGCCTATTCTGTTGTGAGTAAACAACTAGATCAAGGAAATTATAGCTCTGAATTATACTTGGTCAATTAGCCTCCTCTGACATAGGTGGTTGGGTAGTCACAGCCCTCAGAGAAGATGACTCCTCCTTTCATGCTCACATTGTTAGGCAGCTGAGCATGTCTACTCACTGTTCAATCTCACAATGTGGTAGAAGCAGACCCCCATTATCTTATACTGGGTGTAGATAAACTTTATTTGTTAAGCCACTATGCTGTACATTACATCCCTGAACTTATTTATCTCATAATTGGCAATTTGTACCTTTTGACCACCTTCACCCATTCTTGGCTCTGGCAATCACCAATCTAGTTTCTGTTTCTATGAGTTTGGGTTTTTTTTAGATTCCACATACAAGTGAGATCATACAGTATTTGTCAGTCTTTGTCCTTTAAGCTCTTAAAAGTTCCTTGAATCACTGTTACCAAGGGACTTTTTTATTCTGATTATATATGCTGCAATAAGATCAGTATTTGGAAATATTATATATGTATAGAGAAGAATTAATTTCATATAACTCGGTTGGAAAGATGCAAATTAATAAAAAACAAATACTACTAAAAGCTCTATTTTAGACCTTAGTTTTATTTAATTCAAAGCCTTCTATATAATATCAGTAATTTAGTAATTCCTTTATATGATTACAACTCATTTGGCAACATACTGTGAATGCTATTGCTGCTAAAGCTACAGAAAGAAAAAAAAAATCTTGTAGTATTTTCAACTGTTAGAAGAGGGAAACCAGAAAAAAAGTTTAAGAATAAAAATGGTTAATCTAAAGTTTCCATTTAAATTTTAAAAAGTTTATTATTCACTTAATGAAATGCCTAAAGGCCCATAAGTTCTTTCTAAGAACTTGTGGTACTAAGATCAATGTTCCCTAGTTGAACCTGATTATCCCTAGTCATAAGTCAGAGTCTTCGGAGGCTGCCTCTACTCTCATACCAGCAAGTACAAAGTAATGCATTGAAGTAGTAACTTAACACTATTCTGGTAACTTGTGACATCTGATGCAGTTTCCAAAAGTAAGTAATTTCCAAATAGGCAGTACTTTACTATTTAACTAGCCTGGTGCACGAAATTCATACATGGGTAGGGTCCCTAGGCCTGGCCGGTGATCAGGGCTGATCTGCAGGGCAACCGGCAGGGTGATCCTGGGACCTACTGGCACCTGCCTTGGACGGCCTGCCACCGCCTGCTTGCCGGCCATGCCCCCCGCCGCCGCTGCCAGTAGCCTCCCTCTACAGGGCAACTGGTGGAGCGATCGGGGGCCCCTCCCACTGGCACCCGCCTAGGCTGGCCTGGGGCCTGCAGGCTGGGGGCAGCTCCTGCATTGAGCGTCTGTCCCCTGGTGGTCAGTGCATGTCATAGCGACCTGTCATTCTGCCATTTGGTAAATTTGCATATTAGGCTTTTATTATATGAGATAAGTACTGCTTCAATAGACTAGAGAATACCTTGATGTCCAAAAACAGCTATTGCTCCTTCTAAAACATTGGGTTAATGGAAATAGAACAATAGTGTTTTCCACCAAGTCATAATTGAAATATGACTATGCATTACTACCCTAACCATAGTAACAAGAATATGAAATGCTCTGAAATAGATTTTAAATTTATTTTATATGTACTAAAATATGATAATTAAAAATTTCACCTTAGCTTTAGAAATAGATAAATATATGTTTTGGCTAATTTAAAAATACAATCAAACCTACTTCTTATTTTAAAGATGAAGTTATAAGTTCAAGGAGTTTATAATTTCTGAATTAATCCTGTTTCTCATTTCTGCATTACCTAATATATGCTTTTTAGTTTTTACTAGTAAGAAACACATTTAAAAGTACAATGTCAGAAAAGATTTTACTATAGTTTTATATATTCATACTAGAGGCCCAGTGCATGAAATTTGTGCATTGAGTGGGGTGGGGAGGTCCCCTCAGCCCAGCCTGTACCCTTTCTAATCCGGGACCCCTTGGGGGATGTCCCAGGGATCGGGCCTAAACCAGCAGTCGAACATCCCTCTCACAATCCTGGACCACTGGCTCCTAATCACTCAGCTGCCTGCCTGCCTGGTCGCCCCTAACTGCCCCTGCGTGCCAGCCTGGTCGCCCCCAACTGCCCCCCTCTGCCAGCCTGGTTGCCCCTAACTGCCCACCCCCACTGGCCTGATGGCCCCCAGCTGCTCCCTGCTGGCCTAGTCACCCCTCACTGACCCCCCTGCCAGCCTAATTGCCCCCAAGTGCCCCCACTGCCTGACTGGTCACCCCCAACTGCCCCCCCAGCTGGCCTGGTCACCCCCAACTTCCCCTCCCTGCCAGCCTGGTCGCCCCATGCAGCCTGCTATTCAGTCATTTGGTCATCCCTCAATAACCCCCCTGCTGGTCTGGTTGTAGGCAGCCATCTTGTGAGGGTGTGAGGGTCAATTTGCATATTACTGTACTTTCAGGCGTATAAGATTACTGGGCGTATAAGATTTTCCTGGGTTAAAAAGTCGTTTTATACGCCGGAAAATACAGCATATTGGACTATATTGATGGGATTAGATATAATGGATTAGATATATTGGACTACCGTATTTTCCGGCATATAAAACGACTTTTTAACCCAGGAAAATCTTATACGCCCAGTAATCTTATATGCCTGAAAGTACGGTACCTCTTTATTATATAGGACTAGGATCTAATAATGTATCTCAGTTACCATGATTTACATTAATATTTGAAATAATTATATACTTTTTAAGTAAAATAACTTTACAAATAGTTTCTATAACTCAAATTTAGTTAAGCTTGATTGATAGTAGGAACTAATGCTTAAGTTCTTCCAGTCTCTTTTGCTAATACCTGCAACAACCACTAGCCTCCTTTATCACCTACCTCATACTCAGAACTTCACTTTGTCTGTAAACATAGTCAAGGTTTATTTGAGTTATAAAGTCCTACTGTTTTCCATAATACTCTTCATTCCTTTATCCCTTGAAATGTCTCTCCCACAGCTCTTGCAATCATTCCCATTCCAATTAAATTCTAAAATATTTAAGATAATTAAATATACAAGTAAATATACTCACAGGTGTCAGTCCTTGGGGGAATGGGCACTTGGTGTGTATGTATGAATACTTCAAAAGCCATCCATAAAGTCTTTGAGACCACAAATATTATGTTTTTGTTAATATTGATTATTTTAATATTATCCTTCAAAATTTTTCCCAGGGGTCTTTACTTCTCACCACTTGCTCATTCTCATGGAGTAGCACTACCAGTGGCTCAATGGCAATAACAAAAGTAATATATACTAGAGAAAAATTCTGAAGTAAATTATTTTACACCAATGATTTTACAGTAATTTTGGACAAGTGGTAGGTTATATATTGGGCATTCAATTAGAAGCTTTGGACTCTCTTCCTGAAAAAAAAAAGTGTATATGCACTTATAAATTCTAATTCATAAACTAGTTCAAGTGATTTCTTAATGCAAAAACCAGATATGGATTTTTTAGGGGCTCTCCAACTTTGGTTTAATGAATCTGCCCTAATCTAGTCATTATCTTCAGTCAAACAAATTAAATTTGATTGAAAAAAAAGGTTGACTATATATTTCAAATGGTTCAAAAAAGATTTTCAATCTTTAATTATATTAACAACAGTTCACAACTTTATGTCTTTCATCTTGTAACAATGTCTTGAATAAGATAGGAACTCAACCTCTTCTATTTCTGAGCTTTAAAGTAGCATAAAATAGTTGCCAAATTCTCAGCATTCTATGGATCCTAATGCATATGTTTTTAATGTAAGAACTGTTGATGCCCTTCCAAGGTACTGTTCACAGTCTTAAGCTAAGCCATTTTTTTCTCTATTGCAGAATAAGATACCGCACACAAAGAAAATTCTGTTGAGATTGAAGGCTAAGGTTTCTGTGGGTATATATATATGATTGTGCAATTCAATTCGGCATTTAAAATGCTACATCAAATGTGTAGATAGTATATACTTCAAAGCTGATTGTTCCAAGGGTGCTTGCTTTTGGTAGTATTAATAGAAGTTGTAGCATATCTTCTGCATATAAACTTTCAAAATAAATGGGCTGCCTTATCAACATTAACACAGAAGCTCAGCAGTTTCCTGTTATTCACTCAGGTAATGAACCTAAACAATTGGTACTCCTCCCCTGAGTAGAGCTGGGTTTGCATCTTGGCCTGTTTCTTCCTTAAATTTTAAAATATTTTAGCTCCCATGAAGCAATATGAGCTTGTAACATATTCATAAATGAAACCTCCAGCACAGCCTCTCAATGGCAAATAAGCAGTCATAACATTTTGCAAATTCTCCATCTGAAATCACAGAGAAAAAACTTAATATACTCACCAATGACCCTTATCAAATAGCAACTTTGTGGAATGCTCTCTGCCTTCATAGTCTCTCTGGAGGTTACTGACTCTAATGAGAAGTCAATGTACCATTGGCTACTCTTCTTAACAGCTGTGAAAGTTGAAAAAAGATACATCCAATAATTGTGTTCTCATTGCAGAGTATGATATCCCAGTGGAACTATCTTTGGTTCCCTTTGAAAATTGACGGTAGTTTTTGATATTTATTTATAGCAGAGGCTTAGATCCCTGCCCCTAGGATCTTAAACCATCAGTGTGAATGATAGTTCATTGTATTTTTTTTGCTAGTGTTAATCTTACAATATTCCTTTGATATTAATTTATAAAAAGTAGAGACCTACTTTTCCTGAAATGACGAGACGGATTTCATACTGTTTCTGAAACATCATGTTGCTAAAATGAATAATGTTATGTTAAGAAGAGGGAAAGAGAGTTTTAGTAAACAATGTTTTGGTAATTGCAGATGATAAACATATTAAGTTGTGTGGGTTGT
Organism: Eptesicus fuscus; assembly: GCF_027574615.1. Taxonomy (NCBI): domain Eukaryota; kingdom Metazoa; phylum Chordata; class Mammalia; order Chiroptera; family Vespertilionidae; genus Eptesicus; species Eptesicus fuscus. The sequence goes on along the minus strand of NC_072475.1, from coordinate 83,764,344 downwards.
TTTGGTGGTTTTTTGCCTCCATAAGGCAAATAATTAATGAGTCGTTGTATGCAATTGCAAATAACAGACTTGACTATACTGAATTAAATGATTTAGTTTTCTTATATAATGACAAGTCTAAGTTAGGCAGTTGGTGATCTTAGATATCCTCAAGATCTTTTTTTTCTCATAGTGTCAAATATCTGCTTCTGTCCCTGCCATCACATACTAGTCTAACAGGAAGGAAAAAGAAGGATAAAGAACAAAAGGCTAAATTGTCTCTAAGGAACTTTTCCTTAATCCTCACAAAAAGGTTTTGTTGTATTTGTTAGTTTTCTTAATCTGTAATAGACTTGTCACTATTTAGCTGAGCATAGCACTACACCATAAAATGTATTTTTGTTAATAAGAAATAAAAATAGAATGGCTAATGGATAAGCAACTTCAAGTTTCTTACAAATAGACTATTTTTTATTTGATTAGATTGAAAGACATGGAATTAAAATAAATTTATGTTTTGACTCACAGTCGTAATGATTATTGCTAAAATTTCTTAAATGTTATCTGCATGAAAGTAGATTCAGATCATAGAAATTATCTCATTTACTTTTTGTAACAATCCTGGGAATTAAGTACATTGCAGATACAGAGCTTGGTATTACCGACTCACAGTCCTATGGGATAAATTTTGTTCTACTTAATAAAATAATCTTTAATTTTAAACTAAGGATTCATGTAAGTTGTATCACTAACAGTTCTAAGGGCAAATTACATTTTACTGTGTGTTTTTTTTCTAGTCATCAAAACAAATTAAAACACATCATGAGTCCAGTCATGTCTATGTCTTTGAGCTAATGTCACAATTTTTATTCAAGTGCAAGTCTCCATTATGATCCTCTGTTTTTGTTTTTGGTGTGTGTGTTTTTTTTCAGGGGGGGGGGAAACACTAATTAATTCTTAATTGCACACCTTAGAGCAGCTAGAACGCACACATGCTTTTGTTGTTGTTTGTTTTGTTTTTGTTTTCCAAAGATATTCTTTTTTTGTGTGTATTTTTTTCTTTACTAATTAAGGTATTACATATGTGTCCTTATCTTCTCATTGCCTCCCACCCCCCTCTCATTCCCCCACTGGTGTCCATGACCACTGGTTAGGCTTATATGCATGCATACAAGTCCTTTGGTTGATCTCTCCCCCTTATCCCCACCCTCTGCAACCTTCCCTCTGAGGTTTGAGCATCTGATCGATGCTTCTCTGTCTCTGGAACAGATCCTGACCTTCTTTTGGAATGTTTCTCTATAATAGCCTGGCTCAGTTGGTAGAGAACCGAAAGATGGTGGGTTCAATTCCCAGTCAGTGCACATACCTAGGTTGGGGATTTAATGCTTGGTTGGGATGCATCCATATGGAAGGCAGCTAATTGCTGTATCTCTTCCTCTCTCTAAAATCAATTATTTCAAAAGTGTCCTCAGGTTAGGATTAAAACACACACACTACTGAGGTTTAATATACTGGCTTATAATGTTAGCTTACATTTATACTTTTAACCTTTTAAAGCCAGATTACATTTCTATAAATAGTCCACTGTTCATAATTTATGATATTTTTAATTAAATTATATATTGGTATGGAGGTCAAAACTACAACTATTTTCAATCATTAAAAGAGGAAATAAGTTCCTTTAATAACATTATTCTGTAATGTATATTTTCTTTTCTAAATGTGTTTGAAATCCTAGGGAGAGATAATAATAATATATTCTATTATGATGAAGTGGGGAGAATTCTTATTTATTTGAATATTGTTATTTTAGTTACGTATAAGTAGGTTGATCTACAAATATCACAATATCATCAAGAATACTTTGAATAAAAAGGGTTTGCATATAAAACATGAATTATTTATTATTATTGTGCATCTATATTCAAAGTTATATCTATGTGTGCTGTGTTTTCTCAGAATGTATATACTCTTCTAAGAGAGTGATTTATAAGATGACATATACACACTTCAGAAAAGTTTTTATTCTTATCATGCATTGAATATATAGTAAAATATTATAATATTTTTCAAAGCACTTTGAAAATAAATTGTAAGAAGAAAACATTATTAAAAAAAGAAAAGATGCATGCTTATGCATTAGGTTGAGCCTATTATCTTTTCTTTTAGAACCTTGTAACTGGTTTCATATTGTCTCAGTACATAATGAGTTATGCAGGTTGCACTCTTTCTGCCAGGTATTCTTAAAGTTACAAGTCATAAAATTTGCCTAAACTTTGTATTGTTATCTTCCATATATTGCTTCCTGAACAGTTGTTTTTTTTTTTTTTTTCCTGTTGGTATGTATTAAGGCTACCCATAGTCTGAATTGAGAAACTTGTATGCAAAAGTACTTCAAATGTATGCCTTTATATGGATTATGACCCTCAAAATCTATTTATCTTCCATGTCTTTTGGATCCTCTACCTATCAAATGTGGGCAATATCTTCTCACTTATAGGCAAAGTTGAGTTAACTAAAGAAATTTATAATAAAATAATCCATTCATTTATCTATTCAACAATTTATTAAGCACTAATATTGAACCCTAAATATGCTAGTTAGTGTAATGTGTACATATACAGCATTTTTCCATTGCCAAGGTAAACCAAATGCACACACAACACTCTATAAAACAACAAATATTACAAATAAATAAACAAAACAAATCTTCTGAGGACACAAAGTAGATACATAATAACTATATACTTGAATTCATGAAATTTTTAAAGAAAATTTCTCTCAGTGCTTCCTTTAGTTGAATATGTTTATAATCTTTACTAGAGGCTTGTGCATGGATTTGTGCACCAGTGGGGCCCCTCGACCTGGTCTGTGCCCTCTTGCAATCCGGGACCTCTCAGGGGATGTCGGAGAGCCAGTTTCGGCCAGATACCCGCTGGCCAGGCCAAGGGACCCACTTTTCTCTCTCCTCTCTGGGTCGGGGGTGCGGGTGAACTAGATTTGGGGTCAACAGGGCCCCAACAGCAACCTAATCTACTGGTCAGAGTATCTTCCCCCTAGTGGTCATTGCGTGTCATAGCTACCAATCAAAAGGTCCAATGGTTGCTTAGGCTTTTATATATATATATGATGATAGATAGATGATGATAGATAGATAGATAGATAGATAGATAGATAGATAGATAGATAGATAGATATTTTTTATTTGACTTATCTGAATTCAACAATACATCATATGATAAACAAGCATTGTCAAGAGCCTGAGTACCAGGCATCTAAGTATCCATTTATCTATTTTATGTGGCTGCTAGAGTCACTATGAAGATTCAAGAAAGTGACAGCTGATACCTTGACAGTGAGGAAGGAGTGAAGACTACAAAGGCTGAAAAAATAGCATTTATGTTGGCAATTTAGTATAACAACAAATGTCACATTTAAACACAATAATAGCTCCAAAGAATAAGCACATATTCAGGGATGGATTGAAATATGTGGAATCCTTGAAAGATCAGTTGTGTAGCTCTTGATTCAAGTTATATTCTATCAATCTATGTATGATATTTGGATAATGGCAACAAAATAAAATATTTTTATTAAATACAAAATACATAATTCTGTCTTATATTTTAAATAAATATTTATTATAATATTTGTATGTGATTTTTGGCCAAGTAACTATGTGAGAAACATTACTTAACCTGTTTAAAATTTAGGTAACAAAGCAGACCATTCCCCTTAAGTAACACGATATATGTGTATTATTTGGTTTTAAACTGAATTCTGACTTCAGATGATGACTAGTTGTTATAAATTATTCTCATATGTATTAGTCTAATCTATGTACTCACACTCATTTTGCCAAAAAAAATCAATAGATTTTTGCCACATGTGAAAAAAATGTTTTCTTTTTGTTATATTGTCTGAATCTGTCGAAATTTTGTCAATGTACATTCAACCATTTATATAGAAGTTTCTATGGGCAAACCTCAGTTAAGGGGCACAATAACACCAATATGTTTACAATAATATTTTATCATTCCTACTAAATCTGTTCTCTGGACATCTGCTTTGCTGGTCAACTCCTTAAGTGAGTTCAACATAGAATGACACAGATAAGACAATGTCTCCTATTGTCAAAGTGCATGAAGTTAAGAGTTAGATATATTAGGGTAAATCCAGGCAGAGGCACACTTATCAACTTTATCACTGACATTGGGAAAACATAAGTAATTTTAAACTATAGGACTCATAAGGGCTCAGTTTCTTAATTGATAAAATGGAGATACTAATAATATCCACTTTAGAAATAACTATAGAAAAGACATCAGCTATAAATGTAAAGTATAGTTAATTTAAGCTCAAAATCATTAAACTATGTTCAGTATTTTCTGTGAATAAAGTTTAGTAAGTGTAATATTTTAATAAGTATCCTAGAAGATGTATATTGTTTAAAGAGATTTTTCTATGATTTAGATAATTTGATGAACTGTCCATATGTTTTTGGTTATGTTAGAATCTTACATGAGCAATTACTTGCCTCTGTTCTTTAAAATGTTGGAAATAAAAATACTGCATGCTTTAAAATATATATGCCACTTAGGATTAAAATATTTAAAAAGCACATTAAGGTGAGCTGTAATGACTGGAGAAGTCTTTGAGAGGGAAATTAAGCTTGAGTCAACTTCTGAAACAGAAAATCATAAACCACAGTGTGTAAAAGAATTGAGAAAGCTTGGCAAGGATCAGAACTTCCCATTGTACCTGAGATTGAGAACAGAAATCTGAGTGAGTGTTGTAAGAGCATTAAGGATGATTCTGAAGCAGATGAAGTTCAGTCCACACTTTGGGAACACTGTTCTAAAAAATAAATAAAATTTACATAGAAAGCCAAAACCGGTTTGGCTCAGTGGATGGAGCGTTCGGCCTGCGGACTGAGAGGTCCCGGGTTCGATTCTGGTCAAGGGCATGTGCCTTGGTTGCAGGGCACATCCCCGGTGGGGGGTGTGCAGGAGGCAGCTGATCGATGATTCTCTCTCATCGATGTTTCTAACTCTCTATCCCTCTCTCTTCCTCTCTGTAGAAATCAATAAAGTATATTTTTAAAAAAATTTACATAGAAAAATATAACATAGGATTCATAGGAGGCAGGTGTAAAAATGTTAAGCATTTTGAACATGATAGTAATTCAAGTATATAAAATTATTTTATTTTATTTTTTCAATACTGTAAATTTATTCACATAATAGTTGTTTGACAGCCTACTCCAGATTTGAGGTGTCTTAAATGCCAATCTAAGTATGTTGAACTAAGTTCTGTACTAATGAAAATTTATTTTATTTCAGTAAGTAAACTGTTACACAAGATGTACTTTATGTATATTTAAAATTTTTAAATTTTTAATTACAGTTGACATTCAATATTATACTTGTTTCAGGTGTATAGCGTAGAAGTTAGATATCTATGTAACTTATAAAGTGATCCACCCAATAAGTCTAGTACCCCCTTGACACCATACATAGTTATCACAATATTATTGACTATATTCCCTACACTGTATTTTACATTCCTGTGACTAGCATGTAACTGCCAATTTGTACTTCTTAATTCTTTCACCCTTTTCACCTAGCCACTCAGGCCCCCTCCCATTTGGCAACCATCAGCCTGTTCTCTGCATCTTGAGGTTGTTTCTGTTCTGTTTGTTCGATTATTTTGTTTTTTAGATTCCAAATATAAGTTAAATCATATGGTATTGGTCTTTGAATGACTTATTTCACTCAGCATAAAACCCTCAGGGTCCATCCAAATTGTCCCAAATAAGATTTTATTTTTTTATGGCTGAGTAATATTCCATAGTATATATGTATCACTTCTTTATCCAATCAACTGTCAGTGGACACTTAGGTTGCTTCCATACCTTGGAAATTGTAAATAATGCTGCAATAAACATAGGGATTTATATATGTTTTTAAATTAATGTGCTAATACTTTTCTGGTTGGGTAATGACAAGAGTAAGGTCAGAAAGATAAGTTAGGAAATCAGGACAGTAATTAAATGGAGGTATGGACTACTGATCATCTTCATTGGTTAGGGGTAAAGAGAAACAGAAACATCATTGTGATTGATGAGGTGATCAAAATTGATAAGAGTTTAGGTATAGAATGGGAAAAAATAGGTAGATACTGACTTTCGATTTAAAGTATACAAAGTTTAATGTGTTGATCAACAGAGGAGGAAAAAAAAACGGGGCCCAGTTTCATGGGTCCCATGTTTTAGACATATTTTTATTTCCAAATGGAGTAATCCAGCAAAAAATGTAGATGCATTTTATAGTTTGGAAAAAGTTTAGGATTAAAGACAGAGTAAAAAATAATATCCATAGCCATAGGAATCCAAACATCAAGATGAAAAACTGGATTTAAATAAATAAATTGACTTCTATTTTATCTCTCTCTTTTTTTTTTCTTCAGATTAATTTTAAGCCATCTCTGTGCAAAGCAGTGTATCTGTTGAAAGGGGGGTTAGGAGGGAGAGAGAGGAAGAAGGATGATGATAAGGAAAAGTAATGATGGACAGTTCTTTACCTTTCTTCAATCATTTTGCAGCATTATGTTCCCTAAGAACGAACTTTGTCTCCACACCAACACATGTTTGAAGCCCATAGGTAGCCATATAGAGTACTGGGTTATACTAGCCATATTTGGTGTACATACATCTGCTATTTATAAATGCCCAACCTCCACTCACCCAAAAACTAAACCAGCACCTTGTTTACTGTGGAAAGCCATACATGTTCATTAAATTACACATAAAAGTGAAATCATACAGTACTTGTCTTTCTCTGATTGGCTTATTTTACTTAACATAATACTTTCCAGGTCCATCCATGCCTTTGCAAAAGGTGAGATGTTCTTTTTTACAGCTCAGTGGCATTCCATCATACCAGAGCTTTTTGTACCCACTCATCTACTGATGGACACCTGGGCTGCTTGACTCATGGATACTGAGAACAGACGGACAGCTATTAAAGGAGAGGGGGCCCAGGGCTGGGTCAGAAGGTAAAGAGATTAAGCAAAGGAAATAAAGAAAGACTCATGGACACATACAACAATATGGTGGTTGCCAGAGAGAAGGGTATGGGAGGTGGTAGAAGAAAGTAAAGGGGGCGATAAATGGTGATGGAAGGAGACATGAGTTGGAGTGCTAAACACACAATGAAATATACTGATGATGTATTGTAGAACTGTATACCTGAAACCTATATAATTTTATTAACAATGACACCCAATAAATTCAATTTAAAAATATTTCTTTGACTTTCAGTCCATGGTACTCCAGTCCACCTGATATTTCAGCTCAAGTTATGCATACATAATCAATTAATGCAATTTATTTATGAGTTACAATGATCAATTCAAAAATAAGTATATGGCCCAAGTGAAGCCAAAGTGATTGTAGTAGTTTCCCATAACTGCTGTAACAAACTACCACCAAGTTAGTGGCTTTAAGCAAGAGAAATTTATTCATTCAAAATTCAAAGGGCAGAAATCCAAAATCAGCTAAAAATCAAGATTTCTGCTGGCTCATGTTCTCTCCAAAAATTCTAAAGGAAATTCATTTCATGCTTTTCCAGCTGCTGGGAGCTGCCAGTATTCCGTGGCTGTGGCTGCCTCACTCCAGTCATGCCTCTGTGGTCTCATTGCCTCCTCTCTGTCTTATATTTCCCTCTGCCACTCTTTTTTTGTTTGTTTGTTTAAATTTCTTTATTGATTAAGGTATCACATATTTGTCCTCATCCCCCCATTCCCATCCCAAACTCCTCCCCACACATGCCCCCTCACCCCTGTTGTCCTTAACCACTGGTTAGGCTCATATGGATGCACACAAGTCCTTTGGTTGATCTCTCCCCTTTATCCCTCCCCTCCCCTCCCCTCCCTCTGAGGTCTGACAGTCTGATCCATGCCTCCTTGTCTCTGGTTCTGTTCTTGTTCATCAGTCTATGTTGTTCGTCATTTCCCCTAGATGAGTGAGATCATGTGCTACTAGAAATACACTTATAAGAACCAAAAATGAGACAAGCAATAATGGTTATGCTGAAAGGCAAATGAATCAGTCTGTAGTGAGTTTCTTTCTGGGCCAACAGTTCTTTTGAGACCCAATTTCAATGTCCAACAGGTCCTTATGTGTACATGTCAGCACTGACATTTCAGCTCTGGATGGTGGACAAATGGTGGTAATGCAGGCCCAACCCTTTCTGGTTTGGTCCTGGGCAACCTGCAGTGACGCACAGCTGCTGACTGCTAGTATGGCAAGGCGACGTCAGTGTCTTCCATCTCTGGACTGCTTCTCTTCTGTCTTCATGGCTGGAGTAGTCCTGTCAATTCCTCTCTGTTGCTGGAATCCACATGGTCTCGGAGTTGTTTTCTGAAAATATACAAACATATTCTCGACCAAAAGTTAATACAGGAATCTTTTCTATAAATTTGACTTGGGATCCTTTTTCATTTTTTGCCCAAATTATTTTCCTCTGGCTTGTTTGACACCATGTGTGTCTTGGGTGTCTTGCTGTTAGCATTAAAATTAATTTTCTAAAGTACAAATTTTCTAGATGTAATTTACTTACAGGATATTTTTCCTTACATGATATTCTTCCATTATCTCCCTTTTTTTTATTTAAATATTAGGAGCCCTGGGAAGGCACCTGAGCATTCTATATTGGTCCCTCTTGCCCTTTTGGCCAAGAGGGACCCTCTTCTCACAATCCAATTGCCCACAGCTGTTGCCTGAGCTTTCTGTTCATGTCGAGGTTGAAGCCTCATGATGACTGGTACCATGGATCTGTCTCTTGCCCAGTGGGGTGAGCTGGGTCCTCCCTGGAGAAGAAACCCGGGTTCTCCAAGATATGTGATCAGTGCTGGGGCCCCACCAGCAGGCGAGGGGATCCCAAGGCAGGTGCTGGGTGTGGAGGCCACAGGGGCATAGGCTACCAAGGAGACAGAACTGAACCTCACATCACCCTGCTTGGCCCCAGAGGATGGCTGGTTAGCCAGAGACGGGTAAGATTCCTCAGGGAAGAAACAACCTAAGACAGGCACAGTTGCAGAGGGGCCATCAGGAGAGAACTTGGGGGTCAACAGAGGTGGGGCACAGACCCTCACCCCCCCAATTTTGCAGGGGCCTGAACCCTCACCCCGTCTGAGGGAAGTCTCCTGCCCCCATGGCTGCTTAACTTCCCATGCCCAGCTCAAATCGGGACTCGAGTAATAGACAGAGACTTGGCCGACAGTAGCTGCCCTCTCACTGCAACAAGACTTATTTGAGTTGTCTTGTACCCATGGTGTGGGGAAGTGGGTTTTTGATATCTAAATCCAGCCTACCACCAGGAATGCTCAGGGCTTACTCAAGAAGGCAAATAATCTTTTCCACTAATATTTACAGGGTAAAATAAGATTGTTGTTCGAGTAATAAATTTGACAGTAAAATAGTAGTCAAGTTTTCAGGCTAATTTAAATTGGCTAATTGAAATAAGCGAATATTCTAGAAAAAATAATAGTACTGGACAAAAAGCAGTTCCTAAAGTGTTAACTAAAATTTTTATTGGTAGTTCATCTCATGATAAAATTGCGTAACATGTAATGAACCTAAAGCAGTCATATTATAGTGCAAAAAATTAAAATTTAAAAGCTATCAAGACTACATTATAAAATTTTCAAAAGCCTCCTAATATTTAAACCTCTACCACTCTTTTATAAAAGTATTTACAATTGCATTTAGTGCCTATCCATATAATCCAAGATAACCTTTGCATCTCAAAATCCTTCATCATATCTTATGGTAACATTCACAATCCCCAGGTATGAGAATGTGCACATCTCGGGGGGCTATTTTTCAGACTATCATAGTGATCATTTTCAAGGATTTTATTTTTAAACTAGAGACCCGGTGCACGAAATTCGTGCACAGGAGAGAGAGGGCCCTCAGCCCTACCTGCACCCTCTCCTAAGCTGCAGTCTGGCCGCCCTCTGCAACAGGTGACCAGGCTGATCAGGGGAAGGCGCCGTCCCCATCACCCCGCTGCTGCTGCCACTGCTGGCCACTGCAGCCACCAAGGTGTTTTCATCAACACAGACTCCTCCAGTCCCTTCACTACAAAAAAATGACAACTTTTTTTAGGCATTTTCAAGATGTCTCTTTCATGGGATATGACTTTTCTTTCTTTCTTTCTTCTTTCTTTCTTTCTTTCTTTCTTTCTTTCTTTCTTTCTTTCTTTCTTTCTTTCATCCTCACCTGAGAATATTTTTCCATTGATTTTTAGAGAGCATGAAAGAGGGAGGGAAAGACAGAGAGAAACATCAATGTGAGAGGGATATTTCAATTGGTTGCCTCCTGCATGAGCCCTGACCTGGGCCCCAGCCAGGGAGGAGCCTGCAACTGAGGTACATGCTCTTGACTAGAAGTATATGTTCCCATAGCCCTGTCTCAAGTGTGAGCAGATTCAGTAACAAAAATTACATTCCAGAAATCACCATGGTCAGCAAGACTTCTGAAAACACCTTATTCCATAACTTCTTCACCTCCCAGACTTTTCTCACCTGTTCTTTTTAGGGCATTGATGAAAAAAGAAGTGATCACTTTTATAATATTTTAATTCTGGATTATTTACCTCACCACATCTAAATTCTAAGATATTAAACAAAATGTTTCCTATTGAAATTTTGAAGTGTTAGGCAAAATAAAAACTATCACAATGGTGGGTATTTTTGCATTCTTTCACACAGAAGTGAGTTCTAGAGTTTGTATTAAATTGAAAAAGGAATAGTAACATAAATGTATTTAGAAATAAGATACTGAGTGGAATAAAAAAGGAGAAAAGTTTTTATTAGCTCAACAATTTTAGAATCTTAAAAAGATGTGACTACGCTAAGGTACATTTATTTTAAATTTACAACAAATGAAATAGATAGGAATTATGTTGAAATTAACTCAAGTTCTTTATACTTATAGATGCAGGCAATAGTGAAAGCATTAACTAGTTCGGGGATTTTGGTTTTGGTTTTTATTCTCATTTTGTCTTATTTTCACCTTCCTTTCTTTTTTTAATCTGAAACTCCTTTCTCTTTCTTTGCTTTGAAATCTCGAAAGAGGAAAACAAGTGTCTTAAAATAAAGTGTATCATCTTTCATGAAAAATGTTTCCCATTGAAAGCAATACTTGAAGGGTATTTAAAAATATAGCAAAATGCACAGAAAATGTTAAACTCCCTGATGAACAAGTACACTTCAAAGGATACTGCATAATAAATACTGAATTGATAAAAATCTGGTAATAGCACTGATAAAAACCAACTTGATATATTCTACCTATATATGTAGACTGTTAATTAGATAACAGAAGCATGCTAGTGTGCTAAGACATTACAATAAAATTATGGCTTATTTTGAGCAATCATTTTTAATAATGGCTTCATTGTTTTTCATTTTTTGTGTGTCCTTAAGCACTTTTTTCTTATATTCTTTCTGGGGACACAATTATGCTGGCAGCTTTATGATTTCCTTTTGTATTTTTTAGGGCAGACATATGGGAATGACTATCTGACTATAATGTTAGGAGACTATTTTAATGTCTTTATACTTATTCTCTGTTCCAGGAAGTTTTTAATAAAGTATTTCTTAAGGATAAAGTCAATGCATATTTTCTTTATTATACTACTTAATTTCTGTCTACATTAAAAAGCCATTTGTTTTGATTTTCTATGTCAAATAATAAAGTTGATCTTTAGAAATTATGTATTTACCAGAAAAGAAAAACAAAAATCAAATGCCTAATGCACACTAACTAGTGTTCAGTTGCTCTGGAGCCTTTGAATACAAAATATTCTGTGGAAGTTGGGCATAATTGCACGGATAATTCAGCTCCTCAAAAACAATCCACTATGACTGTCTGTTGGGAGTAGAGGACAGAATTAAGATGAACATTCAGCAGATCTGAGTTGGCTTTTTTTAAAGTTGGTGTTGAACCATAAAGGCATTGGGAAATTCCCAACATCAGGTAATTATAAAACTTTTGGAAAATGATATAAAAAAAAACACACATACACACACAAAAAAAACCTCCCAATATTCATCATCAGGTAATTAACATACTTAATTACATTTTAAAAGATCCTTTACTCATCACAGCTATGTTAAAAATATGCCAAGTTCTAGGCAGTTTTAGATGCTGAGTTAAGAGCAGTGGCAGAAACCATAAACTTTTCCCTAATATAGTCCTTATTTTAACAGGGAAAACTGATAATATGAGAGGGTGACATGGGATGAAGGCGGGTGGTCACAAAGACTCTCACTGAAAAGGCAACTTTGAGAAGACATGTGAAAGTGAGTTGGCTAGCCATAGTAATTCTGTTCTGAGAAGATCACTTATATCAGAGAGATTAGCAAGTATGAAAATTGGAGGCAGAGGCTGCCTGGTATGTCTGGGAACCACGTGGGGAAACTGTAGTGGCTGGAGGTGTCAATGCAGGGGAAAGGGTTGAAGACATAGAGCTGTAATGGGAAGCAAATCATTCAGGGCTAGGTCCTGTTGACAATTTTTGCTTTTACTTTAAATAATTCAAAAAGCCATTTAAAGGCTGTGAACCTGTGTGATATGTGCTCACTTGGTTTTAGCAGACCATTCTGGCTATTGTGTAGATCAAACACAGAAGAATGGAAAGAGGGAGATAGAATGCCAGTTAGGAATCTATTACAATGTCCCAAGCCAGAGGTAACTGTGGCTTTAATTAAGTTTGTGGCATTTGGGATGATGAGGACAGATTTCTAGATTTTTTTTTTCTGGAAATAAAACCAATAGGATTTTCTGATGAAATGTATATAGAATACAAAATAAAGAAAAAAAGATCAAGAATGAATAAGTATTAAAAAAAAAAGATTATAGTGACAGGTAGACTAAGTAGAGAAATGATAAATGTTAATTTTCTTTTTTCTCTCTTTCATCTCATGAATAAAATGAAAGAAACTAAAAAAAAAAAAAGAATGAATAAGTTTTTCTATCTAAGACTCTTAAACATATGGAAAATGGAGTTGTCATTATCTGAAATAAAGCAAACTGCAGGGGAAGCAGGTTTGGGAGGAAATTCATGCACTCAATGTTGGACATGTAAAGTTTGAAATGCCTATAATATATTTAGGTAACTGGTACATGAGTTTACAATTTACAAGAGAGGATTTTTCTGGAGATGAAAGAAGTTATCAGCATACAAGTAGTACTTAAAACCTACAGTAACAATGTTGTACTATACAAAAAAGGCATATTTGTTTTATCATTTATTTAAATGTTTTTGCTTTATTAAAGAAAAACTATAATAAATAATGTAAAAGACATGGATCCAACACCTAGAATTGCCATTTTAAAAATCCTACCTAATAAAATAGTAATATGCAAATTGACTGCACTTTCGCTATGCCCAAGCCACGCCCACCAGCCAAAGCCACACCCACCAGCCAATCAGGGCGAGTATGCAAATTACCCAACAAAGATTGGGGGTTAATTTGCATACGCTGAGGGAGGGAGGAGTGAAGACTGAAGACAACTTAGAAGGAAGAGGGAGGAAAAGTGGAAAGCAAGGTGGCTGCCATAGGGAAAGCCTGGGCGGGGTGGGGTGGGGTGGAGCGGGGCGGACGGCAGTGGCCCACAGGTGCAGGTGCGGCGGCTGTAAAGGCGGCGGCAGCGACAGCGCATGCGGTCGCAGCGGCCGCTTGCAGGATTCTTCCTGCAAATGGGCTACTAGTTTATTATATTTACTTTATATATGTTCTTAATAACATTGATAAAGTAATATAAAGTAGAAATTCCTTTTGCCTCCCCCCCAATACAAATTTGATGGACTAGTCCTGTTCCCACAATTTTATTTATTCTATTGGTATATTGATTCTTTTTTTTTAATTTTATCAAATATATCGTAAATGTTTAAGAAATACTTTCAGACATTGATATTTTTCTGTTGTGTTTTTATTACATAGATGTGTTATCTTTTTGAATATAGTGATTTTTAACCTTTTATTTTATTTCTTGCAGTATATTTTATGATCAGTATTTTTTCACACTAGGGATATTTTTTTAAATGTCTAGCAATCATTGACTGTTCATAAATATTTAGCAGTAGAATGCTAACAATTAAAATGACAGAGGTTATAAACAAGATTTTTCAACTGTTAGAAATGTGCTTTTCGGTGATTCAAGATAGAGACAGCCTGAGAAATAAGAATGTCAAGAAGCTTTTTATTCTGTATAAGCTTTTATTCCTTTTATTTTGCTAGTGTCCTGTGTATATCACATAAAAGATCATTAGAAATCCATTATTCCACCTATAAATTTAAAAAATAAACATCAATTCCCTATCTGCTCCACTTCTCTGCTACTTCAGGCATTCAGGAATACTGAGCCTTGCACTGTTCATGGGTTTGGGAGGGAAACTGGGAAAGGGGAATTAGCTTCTGGCTCATTGTTCCCCTGCCTAGTTTCATTGCTTATTATTATTATTTCTGAAACCACTTTATCTAAATATATATTTGCCTTCTAATAATCTCTCTCTAGTTTTACTTTTATGGGAGTATCTGGAGTTACATATTACTTCTATTCATACATTTTATTAGTATTGTCTCAAAATGAACAAGAAATAAACACATTTATCTATACCATTTTAAATATATTTCCTATGTAATCAATAAATGCTATGTCCAAATTACAATGAAGGAAGGTTATAAAAAGTATAGGGCTGTATTCCCTGTGAGTTTATAATCTAGTGAAGAAGAAAAATATATAAGCCAAAAGTGAAATGCCTGAACTACAAGCCAGATAATACAGAGCAAACTGATTGTTCCTCACACTCACCTGTATGAATCTTGCACATTCCACTGCCTTATAGCACAGAGAAACCACAGAGCCTAGTTATCCCCAATTCTTGAAAACATTCCCAGTTTCTGTAGGTAGAATCAGCGTTCTTCTCTTCAGAATCTCTCTGAATACATTTACAATTCAAATCACCCTATGCTGCTACATCAGCCATTTCTCCTCATTTGTTCGATCTTCCAAAATCATGTTGATAACTCCTGTCCAATGATGCCGATGTCTCCTCTGGTGTTCTTCTTTCTCGATGTATTTTTTATACTTTTTTTTTCAAATTGTGGTTTAGAGGATTTGAGAATGAGACAGAAATAAAGGTAATTTAACTGGAGGTTTGTGTTTTTTAACAATGGAAAATCCAATAAGCATGTCTGTTTAGTGGATTCAGATGGGCAAATTTTGACATTTATATTAGGCTATATCCCTGTATTTAAGCTTTTTGTTCTCTTAAAAATTTATATTATTTAGAAATAGGCTTGAATTCAATTAAAATATAAACCATGTCTACAATACATCATACATAATCTGTTTCTCCAAGGTTGAAAACTTGAAATTTATCTATTGTTATAGACAAAAAACATATATATGCTTAGTTTACATATAAACACATATCTATAACATATAATGCTTATTATAATAACAGTGTTATTTAGTATAATGGTATCTATATATAATAGAGTGATATGCTAATTAACCAGGATACCATAACGGGTCGACCAGACAGGAGGAGGTTGCTCATGCAGTGTCGGGGACGGGGCAGCAGGGGCCTCCCCATGCCTGTGCTGGGGGATAACCTGATCAGCAGTGGCCACAGCTGCTTCAAGGGCCAGAGAGGGAGGCAGGGCCGGACCGGCAGCGGCTGCAACTGCTGCGGGGCCCGGGGAGGCAGGCAGGGCCAGACTGGCGACTTGAGAGTGAGCAGCACCATGCAATTTCAAATCCCACACTAGGCTCCTAGTAACTTAATACTAGAGGCCTGGTGCACGAAATTTGTGCATGGCGAGGGGGGGGGGTGTCCCTCAGCCCAGCCTGCACTCTCTCCAATCTGGGACCCCTCGAGGAATATCCGACTGCCCTGGTAGGATCGGGCCTAAACAGGCATTTGGACATCCCTCTCACAATCCAAGACTGCTGGCTTCCAACTGCTCGCCTGCCTGCCTTCCTGATTGCCCCTAACCGCTATTGCCTGCCAGCCTGATCACCGCCTAACCACTCTGGTGCCAGCCTGATTGATGCCTAACTGCTCCCCTGCGAGCCTGTTTGCCCCTAACTGCCCTCCCCTGCCGACCTGGTCACCCCTAACTGCCCTCCCCTGCAGGCATGGTACCCCCCAACTGCTCTCCCCTGCAGGCCTGGGTCCCCCACAACTGCCCTTCCCTGCAGGCCCAGTTGCCCCCAACTTCCCTCCTCTGCCAGCCTGATCACCCCTAACTGCCCTCCCCTGCAGGCTTGATCACCCCCAACTGCCCTCCCTTGCAGGCCTGGTGCCTCCCAACTGCCCTCCCCTGCTGGCCTGATCACCCACAACTGCCCTCCCTTGCAAGCCTGGTCCCTCCCAACTGTCCTCCCCTGCTGGCCATCTTGTGGTGGCCATGTTGTGTCCACTTGGGGGCAGCCATCTTTGACCACATGGGGGCAGCCATCTTTTGTGTTGGAGTGATGGTCAATTTGCATATTACTCTTTTATTAGATCGGATAATTGTTAAAGTATTACTTTAATTTTAAAATACACAATTACTTAGTATGTCTGTATATTAGCATTCTTTCACATTTCTTCAACCCCATTACTATTTTCAAAAAACAGTGCCAGTTTGACATCATATTACACCATTTTTTCTTGAAAAAAAAACCTACAATAACAAAAGTAATTATCAACAGATAATCTATAATAATAAAAGTGTAATATCTTAATTAGACCAGAGAGCTGAATGACCTGGATGTCATTTCCACGTCCTTCTGGATGAAGCCACAGTGGTGGGGGCCAAGGCAAAGGCAGTTAAGGGCAATCAGGCAGGCAGGTGAGCAGTTAGGAGCAATCAGGCAGGCAGGCAAAGTGATTAGGGGCAATCAGGCAGGCAGGCAGGCAGGCAGGCAGAGGGGTTAGGGGCGATCAGGAAGGCATGCAGAGTGGATAGAGGCCATCAGGCAGGCAGGTAGGTGAGCGGTTAGGAGCCAGAGGTCCCAGATTGCGAGAGGGATGTCAGACATCCCCCAAGGGGTCCTGGATTGCGAGAGGGTGCAGGCCGGGCTGAGGGACCTCTCCCATGCATGAATTTTGTACACCAGACCTCTAGATAAAATAAAGAGACGTCACAAAATAATAGTATGAAACTATACATTGACTGTATGTGTTTTAGGACATGTTTATAATTAATTAGAGGCCAGATGCACAAATTTAGAGCAAGGGGCTTGGCTCTCGCAGCGTTGGCTGCCTCAGCCCTCGTAGCCCCAGCTGCCTTGGCTCTCACAGCCCCCGCTGCCTCGTGGCCCCACGGACCTGTCCCCTGCCCACTGGTCCTTCTGGAAGGTTGTTCTGAAAGGTCATTCCACCATCTAATCAAATTATCATACTAACTCTTTATTATATAGGACTAGAGGTCCAGTGCATGAAATTCGTGCTTTTGGGGGTCCCTCAGCCCAGCCTGCATGCTCTCACAGCATGAGAGCCCATGGAGAGCAGGCCTAAGCTGGCAGTCAGAGAGGTTTCCTCCACCGCTTCAGCACTCACCAGCCACAAGCTGGCTTCTGGCTGAGCGATGCTCCCCCTGTGGAAGCTCCTGCATTTAGCATTTGCCCCCTGATGGTCAGTGCGCATCATAGCAACCTGTTGTTCTGCAGTTAGGTCTATTTGCATATTAGCCTTTTGTTATATAGGATTATTATATAGGATTCCTTAATGACCTCTACTTTTAGAAGCTACTCATCTCAGCAACACCACTGTTGTTCCCTTCTATTTTCTGGCTGATGTGGAAGACTTCAGAAGTTGTTCATGTTTTCTTCTCAGGCCAGAGCGTCTTAGCTTCCCAAGAAAAGCACGTCCTTTCTCTTGCATTCTGGTTGCTGCCCCACATGTTCATGTTTGGAGCTGTTATGATTTCCTCTTCTGGAAATTCAATGTCAATACATAGAAGCATGTTCCTTGTCAGCTCTTGGCTATGGTCCAAAATTTAAAACAGGAAAAAGG
The DNA here is from genome assembly GCF_027574615.1 of Eptesicus fuscus. Lineage (NCBI taxonomy): Eukaryota > Metazoa > Chordata > Mammalia > Chiroptera > Vespertilionidae > Eptesicus > Eptesicus fuscus. Next base: position 83,746,282 of record NC_072475.1, on the reverse strand, counting down.
TATTCTATTTTGATTTTTGTTCTTATTGTAACAGTTTAGGTTAATTTTCATCTTTTATGACTTTGCTTGCTAATAAAAAACATTATATTTTTCTATTGACTTCTATTTTTACCCAGAAATATTCTACATTTACTTTTTTTCTCATCACCTGACTGCCAAAATTCAAATTACCACTTTTTTTTTCAATTTAATTATTTCAGAAATAACCAGTTAATTTTTCTGAGATAATTGAAAAATATTTTGAAAGTATTAAAATGCATCATACTAATGAGAAAGATATTTATTCTAAAATATCTTCATAATTTTAATGATTTTATTAATAAATTACAAATTTCACACCCAATAAATATACTCATTAAGGGAAACTTTTTGTTTAATTTAATGAATGATATTATGCTGTAGGTATTGGAGAGAGAAAAAAATATTGCCAATCATGATCTAATTTTTCTTAATGATATTCCTGCTACTTTGCTAAATCATGCAACAAATAGTTATATTCTTGAAATATTATATATTAATTCTAGATGTTAAATATAGCAATAAATAAAACATATGCTTACTCTCAAGGAGCTCTTATTCTGGTGTCGTATAATATTAACTTAGTGCTTTAATTTGAAATAATATAAGTAATAGATATAATTATTTGTAAGGCTATGTCAAACAATCTTTGTATGTAGCCATGAAGGATTATGGCTAATCACTAATATTACTAGCATTCACTAATAATTTGTTAAACTACAGTGACTGCAATGTAACAGAGTATATTAGATTTAAATTTTACATTTAAATAAAATCTAATACAATAAGATTAATTATAAAAAATATTGATTACCTGACCAAAAAAAGTTTTGCTACTATTCCATTGCTCAACACAGATTTGACAAAGTAAAAGTAAAGAAAAATTGTTTCATTGTGAAGAACTTATCACTGATTTTTTTTTCCAGCCATTTTAGTGCAGGTATTTTCCAAACCTCCACAAAGCAATCGCTGATATCAAAGGGATTCCTTTTGATGCCAAAAGGCAGCCATGAAACATATGGCTTTGCCATGCAAATATGTAATTAACATTTTTTCACCAAAACCTCAAGGAAAACATGCAGTAGTGACTCTACATTTTTAGGCATCTTTAAATTCCAGAACATCTTAAGGGAATGCAACTGACAAATTATGCATCTTTTAGTAGGTCTTTTTGTGTTCTAGTTATTTAGATTATGAAGGAACATGCTTTCTTGTGAGAGCTTCTTAAGTACTCAGATGGAAAGATATTGCAATAACAAAGATAAGTCCATATGCTGTGAATTGGCAACAGCTGTTTCACTTTCACCCTATGGGATGAGGGAGGAATAGAAACTGGAACACCTTGATTAATATTAAGATTAGAGAAATAGGATAGTGGCATGATAATTCTAGAGGTATCACCATGTTTGTGGTAATATTAAACATAATGGCAGAGTGACAAGATATCACACTAACACATTACAATTATCTGAAAATTGCAAAACTTCAGTCTAATAGATATGTGTATAATAATGCAGCCTCAACTTCTTTTAGTTATTTTACTCATTTAGCCAGGTGTCCTGAATCATTATACATACAATCTTAGCAAGAGCATATGTTTAAAACTTAACATCAGATAATAATTTATTTTAAAACTTAAAATAGATTGCAGTTAGGATCTTTATCATGTAAGGTATTAGGTAAAATTGTATAACTAATAAAGCAAGGTGTTTCAGGAAGTATATAAAATTACATATTATCCTTTTTTATGGAGGTGTTTTGTTCTATAGTCTCAATACAATTTGCATCTGCCTAATGGTACCTATAAACCTGAATTAGTGATAAAAGGCACAGGATTTCAAGCCAGATGCCAGGAATCATATTACAATTTTACAATTCAATAGTTGTGTGACCTTGGGCAAGTAACTTAAATGTTCTATGCCAAAGCTTAATCATCAATTCTAGATATGATTAGAGATTTATCACTTAAGTGCCCATAATTACATCTGGTACAGTATGACTACTCAATTAATTTTACTACTTCAAGCTATAGAGGACATGGGTTGCATAAGAACTAAAGAAATGACATCTTAGCTATATTTTATGAACGCAAATCATAAACATCTTCAGTTGTAGATTTTGGGGGTTTTGTAAGACCACTACTAATCATAAATATTTTAAGCTAGGCAAATGTTATAATTTGAATTGATGCTAGGAAAAAAAATTCAGGAAATGTATAAGGACACTTTGGATTAAAACATTTAAAAAATTATAACTAGAAATCAGAAATTTGATTATCAAATTAATTCAAGCCAATAGCATTAAGACTTGCTTTAGGAAGAAGAAATGGGATAGAAAGGCAAGCTAGGGGTTTGGTAAACACAATATTAGATAGAGTTTGTTGACTAAACCTGAATAGAAAAAACAAATAAAAGAACCTCAATATTTAGTACTTGGAAAAACAGTTCTACACTAACATAGTAAATACATAAAAAATTAAACTAAGCTAGCCCGGCCAGCATGGCTCAGTGGTTGAATGTCGACTTGTGAACCATGAGGTGGTGGGTCAAGGTTCCATTCCTAGTCAGGGCACATGTCTGGATTGCAGGCTCAATCCCCAGTGTGGGATATGCAGGGGGCAGCTGATCAATAATTCTATCTCACTGATTTCTCTCTCTCTCTCTCTCTCTCTCTCTCTCTCTCTCTCTCTCTCTCCTTCCTCTCTGAAATCAATAAAATTATATTAAAAATAAATAAAACTAGCTTAAATAAAAAGAAATCAAGATTAAAGTTAAGATGTTGGTTCCTCTCATTTTCTTGATTATATACCATCTAATGGCTGAACAAATACATATCAAACACTTTCAATTATAGATTGGAGAAAAAAAAGTAAGTTAAGAAATTAAAACCATGAATTTAGATATCTTAAAAGGTAAAAGTGGAGAAAATAGCATTGCATATGACACTTAAAATTTATGATTGAAGACCTTTAAAAGTCGTTTTAGTTGTGTGAAAATGATGATAAAGAAGGGTTAGTTTTTCTATTTTAAGGATAATTTTTATAATTATATTAATTTTAAATATTTTAAACTTTATTATTTGTTACTAGAGGCCCAGTGCTTGAAATTCATGCATGGGTGGGGTGGAGGTCCCTCAGCCCAGCCTGCACCCTCTCCAATCTGGGACATCCCTCTCACAATCCAGGACTGCTGGCTCCCAACTGTTCGCCTGCCTGCCTGCCTGATTGCCCCTAACTGCTTCTGCCTGCCAGCCTGATCACCCCCTAACCACTCCCCTGCCAGCCTGATCAATGCCTAACTGCTCTCCTGCCAGCCCAACTGCCCCTAACTGCCCTCCCATTCTGGCCTGGTCACCCCTAACTACCCTCCCTTGCCAGCCTGATTGCCCTAACTGCCTTCCCTGTTGGCCTGGTCACCCCCAACTGCTGGCCAGTCACCCCTAACTGTCCTCCTTTGCCATCCTGGTCACCCCCAACATCCTGCAGGGCTGGTCCCTCCCAACTGTCCCCCCCTGCAGGCCTGGTCCCCTCCAACTGCCCTCCCCTTCAGGCCTGGGTCCCCCCCAACTGTCCTCCCCCGCAGGCCTGTTCGCCCCCAATTGCCCTCACCTGCAGGCCATCTTGTGGTAGCCATCTTGTGTCCACATGGGAGCAGCCATCTTTGACCACATGGGGCCAGCCATCTTGTGTGTTGGAATGATGGTCAATTTGCATATTACCTCTTTATTAGATAGGATTGAATTCAGTGGGATGAATTTGTTTAATAAAATTATATAGGTATAATTCTATAATACATCATCTAAATATTGTAGTGTGTGTTCGCCACCCCAAGTTAAGTGTCCTTCCATCATCATTTATCCCCCCTTTATCCTTTCCTACCTCTCCCAACCCCTTTTCCCTCTGGTAATCACCATACTGTTGTATGTCTGTGAGCTGTGTGTGTGTGTGTGTGTGTGTGTGTGTGTGTGTGTGTGTGTTTCTCATTTAGTCAGTTCTCTGTATCTGTGTCTGCTTCTATTTTGCTTGCCAGCTTATTTTGTTCATTAGGTTCCACATATAAGTCAAATCATGATATATCACCTCACACCTTTCAGAATGGCTATAATCAATAAATCAACAAACAAGTTTTGGCTGGGATGTGGGAAAAATGAATCACTCATGTACTGTCAGTGGGACTGCAGATCGATGCAGCCACCATGGAAAGCATTATGTCATTTCCTCAAAAAATTAAAAAAAAAAACTGCCTTATGAATCAGTCTTTCCATGTTTGGGAATAATATCTGAAGAAACCCAAAACACTAATTCAAAAGAATATTTGCACCCCCATGTTCATTGCATTGTTATTTACAATAGCCAATATTTGGAAGCTGCCCAAGTTTTCATCAGTAGATGAGTGGATATAAAAGCTGTGGTACATTTACACAATAGAAAACTACTGGGCCGTGTAAAAGGAAAGCTTACCTTTTGCATCAGCTTGGATGGACCTGGAGAGTCTTATACTAAGTGAAATAAGCCAATCAGAAAAAGATAACTATATTAATTTTTAGAGGTGGGTAAAATATTTCCATAAAATAAGTTTTATAAGTAGAGGAGAAGCAAGAAAATGAGAAGATAACTGTGTAAAAGAGAGAATACACATCAAAGATGGCTATTTACAACATGTGGTAATAAACAAAGGTAGTATGAAGTTGAAAAAAGGCACAATAAAGAAAATAGCCCTCAAATGGGGAAGGAGACAGACAACAATATAGATGAAATTATATTTATATTAATTTTAATTAATGAAAGGACAAAGATGAATTAATGTAGACACTGGGGATATGTTTGTACTATATAATGTTCTGTTTGTTTGTTTTTAAATCTCATTTAGAGCATTTATTTATCCTACAAATAGCTCCAAATAAAATTTGAGTTAATTTACAAAAATAAAATTCAGGCACTATAGGTTTATTAAGCTAAAGTGTATGCTGAAACAAATGGAACAGATAAATGTGTTGGGAGGGTATTTTGCCAGAAAACTTACCATAAATTCAACATTTCTACAAGATAAGGTAGGAGGCAAATATATTACAGTACTAAATGTAAACTGTCTAATAAAGGGCATTCTAATTATTCAAAGGGAAATATTTATTTCTTGCATTAATATCTCAGAATAATTGATTACATTAATTGTTTCATAAGAAACTTTGAACAAGATAGTTTTAATAAAATTCAATAACATCATAATAAATAAAAAGTAGCTTATGAAAAATAAAGTTTTCTCTTCCAAATATAGTAAGTACCTTACTGAGTTCATGCGGAGAGCCAAATGGTTCATATCATAGCTATTCAATTGGTAGCTAGACTACTGGAACATTGATTTTCAAGATTTTACTTTATTTTCATAAAGCCTTGCTTTGGTAGAGGATACAAGAAAGAGGTTTATGTGTGTGTGCCTTGCAAAATTAGAGGAAATGGATAAAGGCAGTAGAATTTTACTCTAGTTGCGCTTACATATTTTGTACCCACTTCTTCAAACTACTGAGTCTAGTTTAAGACATGCATTTCAGTGTGTTTGTAAGTTAGCTCCTTGCATTTCCTTTAAATGTTGCTTCATTAAAGTAGTTCCTATGCTATTTGATGTGTAGAGATATTCATGCTACATCTTCATTATGAATTGTGATTTTAGTTTGGAAAAGATCCCTTCATTTTCAAGTTTAATATGTTTAGATATTAATTTTTCTTTGATTAATTCCAGAATTGCTGCTGCTGTTTATTTGGTTCATTTGCCTGATATATCTTTGTACATCCCTTGATTTTTAGACTTTTAAAATTACTGTTTTAGTTTTCTCTTACACAACATGTGGTTGTGTTCTTTAGCTTTATGGTTGTTTTGGGGTTAATTCTCATCATTTGAGTATGCTGGTAATCATTTTCTTATTTTTTACAATAAGTAAGACATATAAACCTGTTTATATTGTGGAATGAGAGAGGTTTACAGAACTCCTATTTAACATCATCTGTCAGTGCAGCAAATATCAGTTTCTTCAGTGGATGTGTTTGTTTGTTTGTTTGGTGGGGGGGGTTGTGTTTTTCATAATTTCAAATCATAAGGACTTTTAAAACATGAGGGCAATCTTTCATATATATATCCACCATATTCTATACTGGAAATATCCTAAAATTTCATAAGACTCAATAAATAGATAAATAAATAAATAAATAAATAAATAAATAAATAAATAAAATCATAGGTACCTTTAAATCATTAATCTACCAATGAACTTATTTGTGCTTTTACTCTTGGAGGAACTTTATCTTACTGAAGGTAGTTTTTAAGTTATTGAAGGTAGTTTTTAGTTATTAAAATAAAATTTACTGGTTCCTTTTTACTTTATAATGGTGGTTAGTGACTATTAAAATTATATTATATCTGGAATTATATTTATTTTATACAACAGGGATGTAAGCACTTGATACTCTCTGGGGTAGTGCTTATTTTTTTGTTTTGTTTTACCTTTCATTAGAAAATTACAAATTTGGCATTTATGGTACTAGATTATGTCCACTTTTATGTTCTAGTACACAGTTCTGAGAAAATTATATATTTTTAGATTATTTATAAATAATGCTTTTTTTTTTTATTAAAGGACATGATGCTTTATAAATTACTAGAGGCCCCGTGCATGAATTCATGCATCAGCCTGGCCTACAGGATCAGGCTGAAACCATCTCTCCGACATTCCCTGAGGGGTCCCAGATTGCAAGAGGGCCCAGGCCAGATCCAGGGACCCCACCAGTACACGATCGGGACCAGGGAGGGACACGGGAAGTTGGCCAGCAGGGAGGAACCACAGGAGGTCTCCAGGGCATGTCTGGCCTGTCACGCTCAGTCCTGATCAGCCAGACCCCAGCAGCAAGCTAACCTACAGGTCAGAGTGCCTACCCTGGTGGTCAGTGCATGTCATAGCGAGCGGTTGAGCGCCCTTAGCATATCATTAGCATATTATGCTTTGATTGGTTGGAAGGATGACCAAAAGACCAGACACAGCATATTAGCCTTTTGTTATATACTTGAGGCCTGGTACATGAAATTCATGTGTGGGTATGGTCCCTAGGCCTGGCCTGTGATCAGAGCCATCTTCCCCAGCTACCCGCAGCCGGCCCCGCCACACGCCCCCGGTTCCCCATTCGCCATCGGGTGATAGGTGCCTGTTCCCGCCCACTCACCAGCCCCGCCCCCAATGCAGGTGGCCATCAGGCAATCAGAGCCTGCCGGCCAGGGAAAGGGACCGGGAGGTGGTCAGTGTACCTCATAGTGACTGGTCCAGCAGTCGTACTGGTCGTTCTGCCATTAGGGTCAATTTGCATATTACCCTTTTTTTATATAGGATAGAGGCATGGTGCACGGGTGTGGGCTGGCTGTCCTGCCCTGAAGGGGGCCCCAGATTGGAGTAGGTGGTACCCACAGGGGTCAGGGCCAGCCAGGGTGAGGGGCCGTGGGGTTTGCAGGCCAGCCCCGACCCCGATCAGGGTTGGGGTCCCTTCTGGGGGTGGGGCCAAACTGGGCGAGGGGCTTCAGGTGGTTTGCAGACCATCCATGCCCCCATGGAGTGGGGGGTCCCTGCTGAGGGGCAGGGCTGGCCTGGACAAGGGGCTGTAGGCGGTTTCCAGGCTGGCCACGCCCCCAGCTTTGTCAGGAAGGACGTCCGAAATGACGACCGGAAGACATCCGGTCATTCCAGTCTAATTAGCATATTACCCTTTTATTTAGTATAGATGATTACAAACCAAAATATGCAATCTAAAAAAATACCATGAAAAATACTGGAAAATATATTGTTTTAAGTTAGCTCCCTTCTGTTGACAAAATTGGACAATGGATTATGGCTTTTTTGGAACCTGAGAAAAAAAATTAAATGTATTGATTTAAATAACATGCCCATCCAGTGTGACTCAGGGGTTGGATATCAGCCCAGGAACCAAGAGGTCACCAGTTCCCTTCTTGGTCAGGCACATGCCCTGGTTGGGGCCTTGATCCCTGGTAGGAGGCATGCAAGAAGCAGTCAATGGATGCTGTTTCTCTTTCATCGATGTTTCTATCTCTCTCTGCCTCTTCCTTTCTCTCTCTCTAAAAAGAATAAAAACATATTTTTAAAAAGCGACCTGATATGATTATGTTAAAATAATATTTTTAAATTTGTGAAATATGTCTAAAGAGAAGAATGTTACTACCACTTTTCTGAATACTGTCAAACCACTTGAAGCTATTTATACAGATCTCAAAACATTTTTCTTCTGAGAACATCTTGATAAATATCACACTCTCAATATACTCGTACAATGTACTGTTTAAATATTTAAGTAAAATTTATAGAATCATTTAAAACAAAAAAATATGCTTTGATCTAAGAGAACTGCTTATACATTTTTTGTGTAACAAATAATAGCTAAATTCACCAACTTAAATAGCAATAAAGTCAATTATCTTTCCTGTCTAACAACACAGCAATTGCTTGAAAGGTTGATGATAAAACAAAAATTCAGATCCAGATCCATTTTTCACTATGAAATTCAGCTTATGAAAAATAGAATATGCAACATTTTATGCTATTTTAAACTCTGGGTACATCCTTAGAATCAAATTCAAGAACTGGAGATTTAGTATCATTTAAATCTAAAAAGCATTCATTTGATATGTAAATTAGACAGCAAAATATAGAAGTGGGAATAGAATTTCACACTAACTGAACTCCCTGAAGCCCTTAGCTATTTCAATTTTATTGAAGATTTCATCAATTGCCTACTAACCCTAATAATAAGGAGCCTAATGATCCTTCAGAATGTAATTTCTTAGTGAATTTCTTTTCTAGTTTATGTCTCCCTATTGTACCCTTTATAAACTTAAATTCATTTGCTTGATTTTTGTAATGCAATTGTATTATTAATTTTAAATAAATGAAAACTTCTGAGCCACATAGGCTGTTCAGAGATTTTTCCTCCCTTTTACAGAATGGTCAAATGATTATATATATATATTTAAAAATCAGTAGAAGATATCATTTCCTCTCTTTATTTACATAAAGGTTCAATATGACATTTTAGCATAGATGACCAAAAAATTAAATATTGTAGTTATAAAGATATAGCTTGACCATTTACAGATGTTTTAATAACAGAGCATGCCAGTAAGCAATCTTCTGAAAAAATAAGTTTTTTACTACTGATGAAATAAAAATATTTACTCTCTGGAAATAAAAATATCAATATGAATGAAGTTATAATAAAAAGCAAACTATGCTGTTTTTTATTATTTCGTGTTATTTCACCTCTAGCATTTTTTAGATGTATCATTTTTAACTTTAATACTTTATTGTAATTGGATCTCTTCTAATTCATTCAGCCATCATTGCAATAAAGTAATCATTACTATTAATTACTTTTCTATCATTATAAGTGGTCCTTAACAGATAGTACCATTGTACTTTGATTGGGGCATAAAATAGGAAAGTGTGTTGATCTAAGTACCTTGAATGATACTGTATCTATAATACTGTGCCCATCATTATTTTTTTCACAGAAAAATTCCCCAAAGATTAGTCTAATTCCACCATGGTCTGCAATCAATATAACTCTTATATACACAAGTTATTCAAAAACCCTAACCTTGTTTCAGAAACAATTATAATTACTGTATCCATTAATCCAGACCAATGTGTTTTTTTAAACAATGAATTGGTGGGCAACAATAAAAAAACAAGTCATCCTTTATTTTATTGGTGCAGGCAACAATAAAAAAACAAGTCATCTTTTATTTTTCTTATCATAAATTCTTTAAGAGATTTGAAAGTCCCACCCCAGAGGTGACCACCATGTTTGGCTTTCTGGGTATCTCTCCGACTCTGTTTCTCCTATTATTTGTCTGTCTCTATCACATGCAGACTCATTTTCACATGTGCATGTCTTCTTATTGAAATCACATGTATGTGGTATATCAGGGGGATCCTGGATGCAGATTTTGTACAAGTGTCTAACATGAGAGGAGCCCTGAGGCACAGAGAGACCGCTGTACCACCTTTAGCAGCTGCTCAGCTTCCCTAGCCCATGTGGACTGAGATTGGTGAGCCCCATCTCCTCTCCAGAGACATCATTGTTTTTTGTAATTCTCAGCTATTTCACCAGTGTTATGATGGATAGTCTCAAAAATACGTCTTGGAAAAATTGTGCGAGAATTTAAGTGGAGTGACCTCCTAGGGTGAGCACTGTCGGTGCAGGTGTGCAGCTATGGAACTTTGACAGGTCCTGCACGCTGTTCTCCCAGAAGAGGGGCCTTTTTCCACTTCTCTCCAGGGCATCTGCTGAGGCCTCTGCTTCCTCACTTTGTCTCCAAGCCTGGTCGCCACCAGACCAGAAGCTTGCCAGTCTGATGGTGACGGTGCTCTCTCCCCAGTGTTGAGAGGGCCCGTGGCCCCATTGGGGAAGCAGGCACCTCTGACAGGTAGAGGCATGTGCATTGCCTCTCATTGGAAGTGCAGGTGTTTGCCTTTTGCCCTTTAGAAAACATGGACTTTTGAGAGTTTTCTGCACAACAAAGATGTTCAACCTTTCTCTGGTTTTGGGTTGTGAAGAATGCTTTCCAGCTTGTGGTTTGTCTTTCTAGATTTCTGCATTTTTGTCATTTTTGTCTTGGGCCAGGAAGAGCCAGCCATTGCCTGACTGGCTTCTGGCACAACTGCTGGACATGGCACAACCACTGTAGGTGGATGCTCCTACAGGTCTGCTGTGGCCTACAGGTCTGCCCCTGCATGGGGCTCCTAGGGATATACAACAGGCATTGAAGCAGGAGCTGGCTTTGCCTCGTGGGCTGGTGCTGGAGTTGTGAGAGAAGAAAGTATCACCCCCATGCCTGCATTCCCACTTGTCCCCCAAAGACAGAACACAGCCGCAGCCCAGGATCCACCACAGGATATCCTCCCTGCAGGCAGTCCAGCAAATGGGTGGTCTGAGGCCAGTGTTTGCTTCTGGCCCGCCACTGGGTGTGCTCCCTGTGTGTCTGGCACCAACTCCTTCACATAAGCCACCTGCACCACTACCCCCATTCCAACCGTACCTCCCCTACCTCATTTGGGCTCTGCTCCCTGGGCTCTAGGGCATCTGGCCTGCTTTGTTTAACATGGGCAGGGTGCTCCAGGTTGAAGTCAGAAATCGTGAGGTTCCTGGGGAGACTGGGTGAATTCAAGGAAGGAGTCTTCCATCCATCCATGGCCCTTGATTCCCCAGACCCTCAGGTGGCCACACTCTCTTCAGGCCTGCACTGGCTTTCTGTGGTGGGCCTCACCTGCCCCTTACTGATGGAGATGAGGCAGGTGTCTTTGTTAACCTGCTGTTGTTTCTTGATGTCCTGGGTTGAACTCTGCAATGAAAGTGACCTGTATCCGGTCAAGAGGCATCAAGCCCTGAGCAGTCCTAGTTGTTGATGTTTCTGCCCACTGAATCTTGTACTCCCATATCAGGCCCAGCACTGTGTCTGCACAGACCTCCACCCGGGGGAAATTATATTCACCTCCAGGGCTCAGGATAAACCTCAGGCAGAGGGTGTCACCCACACTCCATATCTACACAGCCAGCCTTGAACTGGGGTTTGAACATGACTGAACCACCTCCCGCCTTAGCCTGTTCCTGGAGATTCCCCATCTTCTTTCATTTGGTACCTGTTTCTTTCTATCCCCATTTTGGCTGTCTCTTTGTGTTTGTTTCTATATATTAGATAGAACTGATATGACTTCCAGACTTCATGGGGTGGCCTTATGAAGTAGGTGTCCTGTTGGACCCAGTGGTGCAGTTTCCTTGATCTTTAGGGCAGGGCTGGGTGTTCTAGGAATATCCCTTGTGGGATTATGTAGGCCCTCCTGTTCTAGCTGGGTCTTGATTGTTGTTGGCCCATTTGTGTCTGGGATTGACCTTCAGACTGGCTGAATTTGAGGCTCAACCTCAACCACAGCCTACAAACTGCTGTACAGGTGCAGTCCCTAGATGGCTTCTTCTGCTAATCCTTGGTTATGAGATTCCACTTCAGATTGTATTTAGTTGGTTATTCAGGGTAATTGTTCCACAATTTAGTTGTATTTAGTCGCCTTTGTTTATACATTTGTTGCTTTCAGTTTTATATCCCACATATGAGTGAAATCATATTGTTCTTAACGTTTTTGTCTGACTTATTTTGCTCAGCATGTTATCCTCAAAATCCATCCATGTCACAAATGGCAGTATTTCATCTTTTTTTTTAAAGGCTGAGTAGTATTCCATTGTACATATGAACAATATCTTCTTTTTTAAAATTTTATTTTATTGTTTAAAGTACAAATAGTAGTATATAAGTCTCCTTTGTTTCCCCATTGACCTTCCCTCAGCCTCCCTTACCTGAGCCCCCGGCACATGCCCTCACTCCCCCCTCCCCCCTCCGCAGTGTCTTGTGTCCATTGGTTATGCTTATATGCATGCATACAAGTCCCTCAGTTGATCTCCTACCTGCCTGCCCCAACCCTCCCCAGCATTTCCACTGTAGTTGGACAGTCTGTTGATGTTTCTCTGCCTCTGTATCTATTTCACTTCATCAGTTTATAATGTGCTTTATTATCCATAAATGAGTGAGATCATGTGGTATTTATTTTTCTCTGACTGACTTATTTCACTTAGCATATGCTCTCCAGTTCCATCCATGATGCTGCAAATGGTAAGAATTCCTTCTTTTTTATAGCAGCATAGTATTCCATTGTGTATATGTACCATAGTTTTCTAACCCACTCATCTGCTGATGGGCATTTAGGCTGTTTCCAAATCTTAGCTATCATAAATTGTGCTGCTATGAACATAGGGGTGCATATATCATTTCTGATTGGTGTTTCTTTTTTCTTGGGATATATTCCTAGAAGTGGTATTACTGAGTCAAATGGCAGTTCCATTTTTAATTTTTTGAGGAAATGCCATACTGTTCTCCACAGTGGCTGCACCAGTCTGCATTCCCACCAGCAGTGAAGGAGGGCTCCTTTTTCTCCGAAACCTCTCCAGCACTTGTCATTTGTTCATTTGTTGATGATAGCCATTCTGACAGGTGTGAGATGGTACCTCATTTGCATCTCTTGGATGATTAGTGACTTTGAGAATGTTTTCATATGTCTCTTGGCTTTCTGAATGTCCTCTTTTAAAAAGTGTCTATTTAGATCCTTTGCCCATTTTTTGATTGATAGTTTATCTTCCTTTTATTAAGTTCTACTAGAGGCCCGGTGCATGAAATTCGTGCACGGAGGGGGGTTGTCCCTCAGCCCAGCCTGCACCCTCTCCAATCTGGGACCTCTCGGGATCGGGCCTAAACGGGCAGTCAGACATCCCTCTCACAATCAAGGACTGCTGGCTCCCAACTGCTTGCCTGCCTGCCTTCCTGATTGCCCCTAACTGCTTCTGCCTGCAAGCCTGATCACCCCCTAACCACTCCCATGCCAGCCTGTTTGCCCCCAACTTCCCTCCTCTGCCAGCCTGGTTACCCCTAACTGCCTTCTCCTGCAGGGTTGATCACCTCCAACTGCCCTCCCTTGCAGGCCTGGTCCTTCTCAACTGCCCTCCCTCGCAGGCCGGGTGCCTCCCAACTGCCCTCTCCTGCTGGCCATCTTGTGGTGGCCATCTTGTGTCCACATGGGGGCAGGATCTTTGACCACATGGGGGCAGCTATATTGTGTGTTGCAGTGATGATCAATCTGCATATTACTCTTTTATTAGATAGGATAGAGGCCTGGTACAGGGGAGGGGGCCAGCTGGTTTGCCCTGAAGGGTGTCCCTCATCAGGGTGGGGGTTCCCTTGGGGCGTGGGGCAGCCTGAGTGAGGGGCCTGTGGTGGTTTGCAGGCCGGCCACACCCCCTGGCAACCCAAGCAGAGGCTCTGGTATCTGGAATTTATTTTCCTTCTACAATTGAAACTTTGTAGCCTGGAGCAGAGCCAAGCCTGGGGCTCCCTCCGAGGCCCACAGCCATTTGTGTTGGGGTTATAATTGAAACTTTGTTGCCTTAAGCGAGTGGGCCTGGCCAGGGTGTGCAGAAAGCTTTGCTTCCCCTGTTGCCGGCGGCAACCCTGGCCTGCTCTCTCAAGCTCTATTCTGCCGCCATTTGTTTGAATTTGTTTACCTTTTATAATTGAAACTGTAGCTTGAGTGGAGGCTTAGGCCTGCAACAGCTGGCAGAAAGCTTGGCTTCCTCTGTTACCTAGGAAACCTTGCTCTCTGTGGCTGTAGCCATCTTGGTTTGGGTTAATTTGCATACTCACTCTGATTGGATGGTGGGCGTGGCTTGGGGTGTGTCGGAGGTATGGTCAATTTGCATATCTGTCTATTATTAGATAGGATGAGTTCCCTGTAAATGTTGGAGATTAAACCCTTATCAGAGATAACATTGGCAAATATATTCTCCCATGCAGTGGGCTTTCTTATTGTTTTGTTGATGGTTTCTTTTGCTGTGCAGAAGCTTTTTATTTTGATGTAGTCCCATTTGTTTGTTTTCTCTTTAGTTTCCACTGTCCTATGAGCTGTATCAGTACAGATATTGCAACGACAAATGTCTGCTATTTTGGTGCCTATGGCTTCTTCTAAGATTTTTATGGTTTCCCATCTTATGTTTAATTCCTTTATCCATTTTGAGTTTATTTTTGTGTTTGGTGTAAGTTGGTGGTCTAGTTTCATTTTTTTGCAAGTATCTGTCCAGTTTTCCCAAAACCATTTATTGAAGAGACTGCCTTGTCTCCATTGTATGCTCTTGCCTCTTTTAATTGAGCATACTGGCTTGTGCAGATTTTGGGTTCTCTGTTCTGTTCCACTGGTCTATATGTCTGTTCTTGTGCCAGTACCAGACAGTTTTGAAGACAGTGGCTTTGTAGTATAGCTTGATATCTGCTATTGTGACACCCCCCCCCCAACATTGCTCTTCTTTCTCAAGATTGCTGTAGCTATTCAGGGTCTTTTTTATTCCAGATGAATTTTTTGAGAATTTGTTCTAGGTCTTTAAAGTATGCCATTGGTATTTTAATGGGAATTGCATTGAATTTATAGATTGCTTTGGGTAGTAAGAACATTTTAATGATGTTGATTCTACCAATCCATGAACATGGTATATTCTTCCATTTGTTCGTGTTATTTAGCGTCCTAAAATTTTCTGAGTACAGGTCCTCTGTCTCCTTGGTTAAGTTTATTCCTAGATATCTGTTTTTTTTAAATATATTTTATTGGTTTTTTACAGAAAGGAAGGGAGAGGGATAGAGAGTTAGAAACATCGCTAAGAGAGACACCGATTCAGCTGCCTCCTGCACACCCCCACTGGGGATGTGCTCGCAACCAAGGTATATGCCCTTGACCGGAATCGAACCCGGGACCTTTCAGTCCGCAGGCCAACGCTCTATCCACTGAGCCAAACCGGTTAGGGCATATTCCTAGATATCTTAATATTTTTTGTTGCAATGGTAAATGGGATTGCTTTTTTAATTTCTCTTTCTGTGAGTTCATTATTGGTGTATAGAAAAGCCCTAGACTTCTGGGCATTAATTTTGTGTCCTGCTACATTGCCTAATTCATTTATTAAGTCTAATCATTTTTCAATGGAGTCTTTGGGGTTTTCTATGTACAATATCATGTCATCTGTGAATAAAAACAGTTTTGCTTCTTTTCCAATTTGGATGCCTTTTATTTCTTCTTTTTGTCTGATCGCAATAGCTAGTACGTCCAGTACTATGCCAAACAGGAGTGGTGAGAGTGAGCATCCCTGTCTTGTTCCTGTTCTTAGGAGAGAAATGGTTTTAGTTTTTTGCACATTGGGTATGATGTTGGCTGTGGGTTTGTCATATATGGCTTTTATTATGTTCAGGTATGATCCTTCTATTCCCACCTTGCTGAGAGTTTTTATCAAGAAAGGGTGTTGGATTTTATCAAATGCTTTTTCTACATCAATGGATATGATTATATGTGTGTATTTTTTTTTTTGTCTCTCAGTTTGTTTATGTGGTGTATCACATTTATTATTTGCAAATATGGTACCATCCTTGCATCCCTGGAATAAATCCCACTTGGTCATGGTGTATGATGTTTCTAATGTAATCCTGGATTCCATTTGCTATAATTTTGTTGAGGATTTTGGCGTCTATGTTCATGAGGGATATTGGCCTGTAATTCTCTTTGTATTATCTTTATCTGGTTTGGGGATTAGGGTAATGCTGGCTTTGTAGAAAGAGCTTGGAAGTGTTCCTTCCTCTTGAATTTTTTGGAATAGTCTGAGGGAGATAGGCTTTACTTATTTTTTCAATGTTTGATAAAACTCCCCTGTGAAGCTGTCTAGTCCAGGGCTTTTGTTTGTTGGAAGTTTTTTTTTTTTTTTATTAATGCTTCAATTTCCTCCATAGTTATCAGCTTATTCAGATTTTTGTATTCCTCTTTGTTGAGTTTTCGAAGGTCATATTTTCTAGGAATATGTCCATTTTTCTAGGTTGACCAGGTCATTGGAGTAGAGTTGCTCATAGTATTTTTTTATGATTCTTCGTATTTCTGTGGGATCTGTTGTTATTTCACCTCTTTCGTTTCTGGGTTTTTCTTTAATTTGGGTCCTCTCTCTTTGCTTCTTTGTGAGTCTGGCTAGAGGTTCATCGATTTTGTTTATCCTTTCAAAGAACCAGCTCTTAGTTTCATTGATCTTTTGCATAGTTTTTGTTTGTTTGTTTGTTTGTTTTTTGTTTTGTTTTGTTTTTTTGGTCTCTATGTCATTTATTTCTGCTCTGATCTTTATTATTTCCTTCTGCTCACACTGGGCTTTTCTTGTTTCTCTCTTTAATTCTTCAAGTTGCAGAGTTAGATGGTTTATTACCAGTTTTTCTTGTTTTCTGAGTTAGGCCTGTAATGCAATGAACTCCCCTCTCAGGTTTGCTTTCACTGTGTCCCAAAGATTTTGGATTGTTGTGTTTTCATTATTCTTTGTTTCCAGGATGTTTTGTATTTCTTCTTTGATCTCTTTGGTAACTCACTCATTGTTTAATAGTATGTTATTCAGCCTCCAAGTGTTTGAATTTTTGTGATTGTTTTTACTGTAGTTGATTTCTAATTTTATGCCATTGTGATCTGAGAAGATGCTTGATATCATTTCAATCCTCTTGAATTTGGAGAGACTTTGCCTGTGTCCCAGTATGTGGTTTATCTTTGAAAATGTTCCATGGGCACTTTAGAAGAACATACATTCTGTAGTTTTGGGGTAGAATGTTCTAAAGATGTCAATTAAGTCCATCTGATCTAGTGAGTCATTTAGGATTGATGTTTCTTTGCTAATTTGTGTTAGAGGATATATCCAGTGATGTTAATGGGGTATTAAAGTCACCTACTATATTTGTATTGCTGTCAATATCTCCCCTGATAACTTCCAGAATTTTTTTTTAATGTATTTGGGTGCTCCTGCATTGGGTGCATAAATGTTTACCAAAGTTATATCCTCTTGTTGTCTAGATCCTTTTAGAATTATAAAGTGGCCGTACTTGTCTCTTGTTATGGTCTTAACTTTGAGGTCTATTTGATCAGATATAAGTATTGATACCCTAGCTTTTTTTTCATTTCCATTTGCCTGGTAGATATTTTTCTATCTGATCACTTTCAGTCTAGGTGAGTCCCTTGTTCTGAGGTGGGTCTCCTGTAGACAGCATATATATGGGTCATGTTTTCTTATTCTTTCAGTAATTCAATGTCTTTTGATTGGAACATTTAATCACTTTACATTTAATGTTATTATTGCTAGGTACTTGTTTTTATCCATTTCTGTACTTTATGCCTATGTTGCTTCTTCGATTTCTATTTCTTCTTTTTACAGCATTCCCTTTAGCATTTCTTGCATTGCTGGCTTGGTAGTGATAAACTCCCTTACCTTTTTTTTTGTCTGCAAAGCTCCTGATTTCCCCTTCAATTTTGATTGATAGTCTTGCTGGATAAAATATTCTTGGACTCAGTCCTTTGCTTTGCATCACTTTGTATACTTCCTTCTATTCCCTTCTTGCTTGATGTGTTTCTGTTTATAAATCATTTGATAATCTGATGGGGGATCCTTTGTAGCTAACTCTCTGTCTCTCTCTTGCAGCCTTTAAGATTCTCTTTGTCATTGACATTCGCCATTGTAATTCTGATGTGTCTTGGTGTGGGTCTTTTGGAATTCATCTTGCTTGGGACTCTCTGTACTTGTGTAACTTTTTTCTTCCCCGTATCAGGAAAGTTTTCTGTCATTATTTCTTCAAATACATTTTCTAATCCTTGCTGCTCTTCTTGTCCTTCTGGCACCCCTATTATACATATGTTACTTCGTTTCATGTTGTCCCAAAGCTCCCTTGGGCTCTCCTCCTTCTTTTTAATTTTTTTCCCCACTGCTGTTCAGATTGGGCTTGTTTCTGTACCTTGTCTTCTAACTCACTAATTCGGTCCTCTGCTTCTTCTAGTCTACTGTTGAAACCTTCCATGGTGTTTTTGATTTTAGCTATATCACTTTTGATTTCTTCCGGATTTTTGCATAGGTTGTTGATTTTCTCATCTATCTGGTATATGAACTATACAACCATTACTCTGAATTCTTTTTCTGTCATGTTGTATGTTTCCATTTCACTTATTTCCTTTCTAGAATTCCTCTTTTTCTTTCCTCTTGGGATGGTTTCACTGTCTCCCTATTCTAGCTATCACCAGAAGGTTCAAACGCTGAGTTGCGGGGGCCTGGGCTGTGTGCAGTGGGAGTTTCGCACCACCCGAGTGTCACTGAAGAGCTCCGACACCAGGACGTGTGGCTGCTGTGGGTTGGTGGAAGCCTCCTCGCCCAGGATCAGAGTCACCATCACTCAGTGCAGCCTGTGTGCACACCTAGTATCAAGAACTCCGCCTGCACCGCGCTGAAAAAGAGACCCCACTGTCATGTGCCAAAAATCAGAGTCCCCTAAGACATGCCAGAAGTCAGAGTTCCCCTGTGACTGTGCCAAGAATCTAGTATTGGAGTCTCTGTTACTTGTTGTGGCCTGGCACTCATAATTAGGGTTGCTGTGTAGCCATGTGCCAAGAATTGGAGTCACTGGCTCTTAGCATGCATGCACTGGGAATCAGGGATCCCAGGCACATGTGATGAGAAACAGAGTCAAGTGACTGGTGCTCAGTGCTGCCTCTCACACAGAGAATCAGGGTTCCTGGTCTGCTTGGGGGACTGGTTGCACAGACTTCAATGTGCGCTTTCCCAGAATCAAAGTCAGGTGGCACTGCTGCCCTCTGTGGACATGAGGTCTGGTCGCAAGAGTGTGCTCTGCAGGAAACAGATTCCCAGTGTCTGCGCAACAAGGCTCTATTCAGACAGCAGAGCCGGAACCGCCCTGTGTGGGCGTGGGGTTTGGTCGCGCGATTCTGCAGGAGACAGATTCCCAGTGTCTCCGTGTCCAGGCTCAGATTCAGGCAGCAGAGCCAGAGCCACCCTGTGTGGGCAGGAGGCGTGCTTGTGCAGGGCTGATCCAGCAGTTCCTATGGCGCTGCAGGGAGCCTGTGGGGAGGGAGATGGACTCTGTGACTCACAGAAATCTGCGGTTGGGATGTCTGGATTCTTGGTGTCTGTGGGTCTGCAGCTGTGGTCACAGGTCTTTGTTCCTAGTGACTGTAGGGTCGTTGTTTGTGTCTGAGACCAGATTGGGTGAGGGTGAGGCTAGGATCTTAGTCTCAAGCAGTTCTGTTTTTCAAGATGGCATGGTCTCTGTGCCCGTGTTGGCCAACCCTGGAGTGTCCACGGTGGCAGCAGGGTTTTGCCATCTAAGACTGCCTGGTTTGGCAGCCCTTGAAAGACCTGCAGGATCTAACTGTCCTTATCTCTCACACACACACACCACACACGTCCACACACTTCTCTATCACTCCCTCCCTCTCTCATACACTCTCCCTCCCTACCTTCTTGCCGGTCACCATCATCTGTCTGAATAACATCTTCTTTATCTAATCATCTATCCAAGGATGCTTCAGTTGTTTCATGTCTTGGCCTCCGTAAATAATGCTGCAATGAACATAGAGGTGCATATATGTTTGCAAATAAATGTTTTTCAATTTTTGGCTAGATACCCAGAGTAGGGGTTGCTGGGTCATATGATAACTCTATTTTTAATTTTTGAGGAACCACCATACTCTTTTCCATGGTGACTGTGCCAATTTACATTCCCTTGTCCTTGGGAAACATATCCTTGCCTTTATTCCTTCCTCTCCCACTTATTTCACTTAGAGATTTTAGTTCCTCTTATCTACTTTTTAAAAAATACCTTATTTAAATTTCCAAAATAGTAAAATGATTTCATTGAAAAGTCTATTATTCTGGCACTAAGATTAATAGGTTCTTTGAATTCTTACTTCTTGAAAATAAACAATATTTCTTAGTATAAAAGCAGGAGAAAATAAGGCAATATACTACTAAAATATACATAGACTTACACAATGAAATAATATTATGTAACTCAGTTACGCTATATTAAAGAGATTAGTCTTTATCTTGTAGGTAAGAAATGGCTTTGTTGTAGGTTGTATAAAACCCTTATTCTAAAAAGATGTTCTGAAAGATGTCCTAAATATGTTACCTTACATGGCAAAATGATTTCACAGATAGGTGTGATTGATTAAAGTTATTGAGATTAGGAAATTATCTAAGATTATTGGGGAGGGTCTAAAGTGATAGCAAGAATCATTATAAGTCCCAGCCAGTACAGTTCAGCTGGCTGGATCATCATCCCATATACTGAAAGATGGTACCTTTGATTCCCCAGTTAGGGCACATACCCAGGTTGCAGGTTAAATCCCTGGTTGGGGCACTTTTGGGAGGCAACACATCTCTCTCTCTCTCTCTCTCTCTCTCTCTCTCTCTCTCTCTCGCTTCCTCTCTAAAAAATGCAATAGAAATATTTAAAGTTATTATATAATATATAATATATAAAGTTATTATATATTAAAGTTATTATAAGAGGAGAAAGGGTCAGAATTAGAGGAAAGTTGGTATGATAAGAGAGAGAGAGACAGAGAGATTAGAACATGTTATGCTGATTGAGTTGAAGGTGGAGGATGGGCCACAAACCAAGGAGAGCAGGAAGCCTCTAGAACAGTGGTTCTCAACCTTTCTAATGCCGCGACACTTTAATACAGTTCCTCATGTTGTGGTGACCCCCAACCATAAAATTATTTTCGTTGCTACTTCATAACTGCAATTTTGCTACTGTTATGAATCGTAATGTAAATATCTGTGTTTTCCAATGATCTTAGGCTCTACAGCAGCGGTTCTCAACCTGTGGGTTGCTCATAAAAATGTATAAGATTAAAATATAAATATTTACTATATGCCCATCTAGTCCATAGAGGCATATAAATAGATTTATTCCTTAATGCTCAGATGAGTCCCAACCACCATTCTAGCTACTACACAAATGTGTATAAATCTTATTTTAATGCATAATCAATAAAAAGTCTAATATAAAAATAAATCCAGAATTAACTTCAAATGTATATTTTAAAAAGGAAATATAAAGAATAATTATATTTTGTTTTTTTAAAGCAAATGTATTCCTTTTCTTATTTTTTAAAAGGAGTTTTTATTTTTATTTACTTATTTATTTATTGATTGATTTCAGAGAGGAAGGGAGAGCAAGAGATAGAAACATCAATGATGAGAAATAATCATTGATTGGCTGCCTCCTGCACACCCCACACTGGGGATCAAGCCTGCAACCTAAGCATGTGCCCAGACCAGGAATCAAACCCTGACCTCCTGGTTCATAGGTTGATACTCACCCACTGAGCCACCATGGCTGGGCCTTCCTTTATTTAAAAAAATTTCACCTGAGGGCATACTTAGAGAGATAAAGGGAAAGAGAGAGAGAGAGTGAGAGAGAGAGAGAGAGAGAGAGAGAGATATCAAGGTGAGAGAGAAACAGTGATCAGTTACCTTCTGTATGTACTCTACCCCAACCTGGGATCAAGCCTGCAACCCAGATATGTGCCCTGACTGGGAATGGAACTGGAAACCAATTGAGCCACTCTGGGCTAAATAATAATTCTTTAAATAAGTAATGTCTTATTCCAATAGTAGAATTGGTTGAAATATAAAACAAGTTTTATATTACTTGCAAATAAAAATGTAAATATGCCCAAACTAATCCAAATATTTGAATTACACTGTTCATATTAAGTCTCAACATCAATTATGTCTTTGTTATGTTAGTAGAAAATCTAACATTTATTACATTTTCAGGAATTACCTCAAAATCCCTTTCAATTTTTCATTATACAATAACCCTATACTGTAGACTATTTTCTGTCAGAAACCTTAACATCAATGCATATAATAGAGTTTTATTTTCAAACTAGAGGCCTGGTGCATGAAATTCATACACAGGTACAGTCCCTAGGCCTGGCCTGCAATCAGGGCCATCTTCCACAGCTGCCTGCAGCCGGCCCTGCCCCCCGCTGCCACCGACCCCCAGTTCCCCATTTCCCATCTGGTGATCTGTGCCTGATGGCAGGGGAAGGGATGCAGAGGTTGACTGTTCCTGCCCACTTGCTGGCCCTGCCCCCGCCGTGGGTGGCCATCAGGCGATCGGAGCCTGCCGGCCGGGGAAAGAGACCAAAAGGTGGTCAGTGTGCCTCATAGTGACTGGTCCAGCGGTCTTTCTGGTCATTCTGCCATTAGGGTCAATTTGCATATTACCCTTTTATTATATAGGATAGAGGCCTGGTGCATGGGTGGGAGCCAGCTGGCCTGCCCTGAAGGGGGTCCCGGATCAGGGTGGAGGTCCCCACTGGGGGCAGGGCCAACCTGAGCGAGGGGCCGTGGGTGGTTTGCAGGCTGGCCACGCCCCCGATTGGGGTTGGGGTCCGCACTGGGGGATGGGGCCGACCTGGGCGAGGGACCACCGGGGGTTTTCAGGCCAGCCATGCCACCGATTGGGGTTGGCATCCCCAATAGGGGGTGGGGCTGGCCTGAGCCAAGGGCTGCCAGGGGTTTGCAAGCTGGCCACGCCCCCAATTAGGGTTGGGGTTCCCACTGGGGGGCAGGGCCAGCCTGGGCAAAGGGCCGCAGGTGGTTTGCAGGCTTGCCATACCCCTAGCTTTTTCAGGAAAGATGTCCAGAATGATGTCCGGAAGACATCTTCTCTATCCGGTCTAATTAGCATATTACCCTTTTATTAGTATATATTATTTTTAAAATAATATTTAAAGTAATGCAATCATAGGCATAATATAGGCAAAGGTCTTTGCAAAATGAAAAGATATTTATTACATAAATGTTTCTTAATTTTAGAAGGCATATATAAGCATTATCAAAGTATTTATTAACTTCCTCTAGTGTTTCCTTTCATGAAACTGCTCAGCAATCCTCAATGCAGCTAATTGTAGCTACCTACCAAAATTATCTAAAAATAGGGAGAAAATAATATACCAAAATTAGTACTAAAAACTTCTCTTTAAATATTATCTAGATTTAATTTTTTATTGAATACTGGTTTCCCAAGGCATCTCATTAAAAAAAAAATGTCATCAGTCTAGCATTTGTTTTAAATCACAAAAAAATAAATTTGGATAAATTATAACAAGTTTTTTGTGTTTTTTTTCTTATTGCCCTATTTCCTTTATTACCTCTCTCCTCCAAAAATGGCCTCCAGTGTTTTCATGGCAAAACCCCACCTCCAAGGAAGAACAACAAACCAAAGTACCTACAGAAAAGAATTAGGTTGTTTAGACCTTAAGTAAGTGTTAGGAATACAACAGGACATCTAAATTTTAAAAGCTGAGTTGTAATGGGTACATTAGTTTACAGTTTGTTCCTCAGTCTAAGCTTCTAAGTATCAAGATTCCATTAGTAAAAGGAACTGGATAGCTAGTCTGCCTCAAATTCTAATTGATTAGGAAATTTCTGATAGAAGCACAAGACTGCATCTACCCAGGGAAATAGTTGTTATAGGGCTAGGATTTGCGGAGCCAGAAAGAAAGCAGTAGGGATGTATATGTAAAGACTAGATTATGAGAATTGGACTTGGAGAAATTTATACAAGAATAAGAGAGGTATTGAGTAACACTTTGGACTTAGAATAAGAGTCAGCTTTTTCAACATAGGGAAAAGATATTTTTTTAAAAATTTGTGAGAGACGACTGTGGTGAGTTAGAAAAGAAACAAGACACAGTGTTAGTATGGTGTCCCTCCCACCTTACCTCTTTAGATCAAGTCCCCTAATGGGCTGCTTTTCTTATTGAGGCATAAACATATATTTTAATATTAGCATATTGATCACATATTTGTATATATATATAAAGAAAATATAGTGTGACCAAATAAAGTTTATACACAAAGTATAAAGTAAGTAATCTAATGCACCAATTTATTAATGTAAAGCACCCAAAAGACATCATGGGTGAACAAGCCATGGGGAACTTTTCTTAAATGGCAAACCACACAACTGGTTTTAACCTAGGTACCCTACCAACCTGTGTAGCCATCAGTACTTTTTTATATGGCAGAGGAATTAAACTATATCCCTTCACAGTCACTGTTACTGGGAGTTATTTATGCTATGCACAGCCAAAATTAACACTAACACCGAAGAGACATCGTTATTTCTGGCATCATTATTTTCTATTTCACATCTATACCACTGAGTTTTAAAAAGAATTGTATTTATATTACTTTATAATATGAAAGTGCATATGTAAAAATAACTATGTGCTGAAAATAAAAACTATTTTTACAAATAAAAGTACTATAAGTCAGTGGCCAAATATCAATATCCTAATCAAAAATTGATATGACTAGGTTGTTTTAAAAAAATTAATGCATATAGAGACTACAAAAAGATCATTTTTATATTCTAGTATTTAAAACAAGATACAGTGATATAAGCAAATTATCTATACTAATAAAAGGGTAATATGCTATTAGACCAGGAGACCTTCTAGGAGACCTTCCGGATGTCCTTCCGGACAAAGCCATGGTGGCAGGGTCAAGGCAGAGATGGTTAGGGGCCATCAGGCCAGGAGGGGAGGGAAGTTGGGGGTGATCATAGCCCATGGGGGTGGGCAGTTGGGGGCAAGCAGGCCAGCAGGAAGAGTGGAAGAGTGGTTAGGGGAGATCAGGCAGGCAGGCAGGTGAGCGGTTAGGAGTCAGTTGTCCTGGATTGCGAGAGGGATGTCCCAGATTGGAGAGGGTGCAGGATGTGCTGAGGGACAGCCCCCCCCCCCCCCCGTGCATGAATTTCATGCACTGGGCCACTAGTATCTCAATAAAACTGATACAGAAAAGAAAATACCTATAACAAGAAGAAAATTAAATGAGGTAGCGCACAAACACCATATTTCAAAAGTGATCACCACCATGATAATTAGAATGTGAATAGTACAATATTACTGAAGGAGACTTTGATGATATATATTGAAATTATACAACTATGGGTAATATTTCAACCAGCAATTCAAGTTCCATAATTCATATTTCTATAACTAAAATATTTCTCTTTCATTTGGTGTTTCAAGTTCTCCAGGCATGTGTATTTCAAACGTATATCAGAGTTAGAAGAATCAAGATAATTAGGAGTTACAAAGACAATGAAATCCCAAATAGTAAGCATATTTTCTCTTCTCAACAACTCCTTCACCTTTTGAGTCTCTTCCCTACTTGGAAAATAGTATAAGTAATTGATTTATATAGAAAAGGACAAGTTGGTTACATATACCAAACTTTACTGGAAGCCAATCTGTCACAGGTTACTTCAGCTGAGATATTGCCAAAGGCTGAACCCCAACTTTTCCTCCTCAACATGATGGCTCAGCCATCGCTCTCTGAAGGGTTCCAGAAGCCTGGTGCAAACAGGCAGCGAGACACTCTATTTTTTCTCCTTGTACACAGTCCTCACATCTGTTATATTTTAAAAGATTCTTCATTTCTAAATATTGAAATTAAATGCCCATAGTATCTTTGTGTGCTCTTTACTGGTAAACTTTGTTCAAGTTCCAAAAATACATCATTTTCACAAAAGTGATCTCTTTACCATCAGGGGATTTACCTCAGCCCCTCACCCAGGGTATTTGTTCCATAAACTGGAAACCTTTAAAACTAAGGAAAATATTGATGTTTCCATCTCTCTCTCCCTCTCTCTTTCCCTCTGAAATCAATAAAGATATATTTTAAAAAACATGATAATTGTATTATCATTTTAAATTCCTTAATTGATAATAAATAAAAGTACCATGTATTTTAACTATGGCAGAGTGTAAAATGGGTAAATAATGTCCTTTCAATATTGCTATCTGGTGCCTAAGAAAATAACATCCTGCGTTAAAAGTGTATTGCCTGGTCTATCTTAGGTTTCCACAAGCTGTGGAAACAGACCTGTCACTCTTCCTGACGCAGCACTGACAGCAAGCCTATCCCACAGAAGGACAACCTAGTGCAGTCAGAATTTTTAATCTCCCCACAATCACATATTCTCTCCTTGAAGCTCTGCCAGGAAGTGTTTCACCTGAGAACAGTGTTCGAACTTTTCATTACAGAACTCAAAACCACTTAAAGTCATAGCATTTTAGATACCCACATTTGCACTAAACTTGAAAGATTAGAGTTGAATTCATATGGGAAGGCGTTGTCTCTGAATCTCACAAAGAAATGATAAACATTTTTCTTTTGGTCTTCAAAATTCAATGCTCTATGAATAGAGATCATTGGTTTTCTATCAAGATTGATTTAGCTTCTTTATTTCTTTTCTTTGGGATGCTGTATTTTTGTGGGATGTCATGCATAACTGAGTAAAAAGCAAGAAAAGGCTCACTTGCTTAGGGCTCATTGTTGATAAAGAATGAGCTCATTGTGGAAAAAAATGTGCCTGAGTGTTTGTATGTGTAAGTGTGAGTGCATGTATGAGTGTGTAAGCACATATGTCTGTGCATGTGAGTGTATCTATCTATATACTTATCATTCTCTAGAAATTAATTTTCTCACTATAATATTAGATGATAACATATTAGATTTAACCTCCTCTTTGAGTTCACTTGAGTGCATTCAGGAACAATAATGGACAATGATTAAACTCTCCTAAAATAAAACACCAACTAATTGAAGTTGTGTTTAATATGTTTCATCTTCCTTGACAATTCTAGCTGAAAGTGACTATTAGGAAGTTATTTTTCTAAGGGCTTCTTTTATAATTATTTAACATATTCTAAAGGAATTACTCAACCAGTTTTTTGTCTTAGATTCTAGAGAAAATCTATAAATCAAGGTTAGAACATTTTTTTCTATAAAAGGCCAACTGTTTTTAGGCTTTGTGAGTCAATGGTCTCTGTTGTACTACTCATTATTGTCATTGTAGCATGAAAGCAAAGCCTGTGTTCTAATAAAACTTTATTTACAAAATAGGAGGTAAGCTCTATGGGGCCTATTGGTTCTAGTTTGTTGACACTGTCTTACTGTATGAATAGATGCAAATAATGGTGAAGTTTATAATGTGAAATAGAAATATTATCCTATCTAATAAAAGAGAAACATGCAAATTGACAGTACCTCCGCTAGGCTCACAAGCCATTCCCACCAGCCAATCAGGAGCGAGTATGCAAATTAACCTAACCAAGATGACAGCAGCCACAGAGCTGGAGCAAGCAGGAGGCTTGGGTTGCCCTGGGCGATGGAGGAAGCCAAGCTTCCCGCCCACCCTGGCCGGCCCTGGCCTCCGCTAAAGGCTACAAAGTTTCAATTATAGAAGATAAGTAAATCCCAGATACCTGTTTCCAGCCAGCCCTGGCCTCCATTCAAGGAGGCACTGAAAAAAAATAAAAAGCAAAAAAGGAGGGGCTGGGAGCCTGGATCACCAAGGGCCATAGCTAGCCTGAAAACAGCCCTCAGCTCCTCACCCAGGCTGGCCACACTCCCATGGGGTGAGGGTCCCCATTGGGGGGCTTGGCCAGCCTGCAAACAGCCACCAGCCCCTCACCCAGACTGACCAGACACCCCAGTGGGGACCCCACACTGAAGGGGGTGTGGCCAGCTTGAAAACAGCCCTCAGCCCCTCACCCAGGCTGGCCACACCTCCATGGGGTGAGGGTCCCCACTGGGGAGCTTGACCAGCCTGAAAATGGCCCTCAGCCCCTCACTCAGGCTGCCCCATGTCCCAAGGGAACCCCCACCCTGATCTGGGACACCCTTCAGGGCAACCCAGCCAGCCCCCTCTTTATTTTAACCTGTGATAAAATAAAGAGATTCATGTCAACAGACTTCGTAACAATGTTCAAAATGGTTGGGAAAAGAGTGAATATTGATACTAATAAAAGGGTAATATGCTAATTAGACTGGAAGACCTTCCAGGAGACTTTCTGGACATTCTTCTGGACAAAGCCATGGTGGCGGGGCAGAGGTAGAGGTGGTTAGAGGCCAAGAGGGGAGGGAAGTTGTGGGTGATCAGGCCAGGATGGGACAGCAGTTGTGAGTGATCAGGCTGGTGGGGGGCGGGGCCATTGAGGGTAAGCAGACCAGCAGGGGGGCCAGTTGGGGGTTAGCAGGACATCAGTGGGGGTCAGTTGTAGGTGATCAGGATAGCGGCAGGGGGGGAAGTTTGGAGTGAGCAGGCCAGCAGGGGGGGCAGTTGGGGGTGAGCAGGCAGGCAGGCAGGTGAGCACTTAGGAGCCAGTGGTCTGGCATTGTGAGAGGGTGCAGGCTGGGCTGAGGGGACCCCCTCCCCGTGCATGAATTTCATGCACTGGGCCTCTAGTTCAATAATAATAGACTAAAATAAGCATGCATAATAAATATATTTTATTAATAATTATTTATACTTACATTAATATCTATTAACCTGAAAATTACTGTTATAAAGCATTAATGTTTTGACATTTATTGAAAATTACTATTTATAACAATATTTGTATTTCATTTTTTCAGAAAAGATATGTGGGAAGAAGAAATTACGAGTTTGATATAAAGGCAAATTTTAGTTCTCAGATTTTTTTTTATATCTGATAATTTTTCTACTTATATATTATGAATTTGTCCAAAGTAATAAAATAAAATTCTTAAGTGAGTTAGATATTTTCTTCACATATACAGTATTTTTCTTTCTACAAATGAAAGAGGAGCCCTGACCAGTTTGGCTCAGTGGATAGAACATCAGCCTACAGACTAAAGGGTCCCGGGTTCGAATCCAGTCAAGGGCATGTACCTTGGTTGCAGGCACATCCTCAGTAGGAGGTGTGCAGGAGGCAGCAGATCGATGTTTCTCTCTCATCGATGTTTCTAACTCTCTATCCCTCTCCGTTCCTCACTATAAAAAAAAATCAATAAAATATATTTTTAAAAATAAATAAATAAAAAATACAAATGATAAAGGAGACATATAGGTCACCTAACATAGAGAGGGGGCATAACTCAATGTGATGTGAATTAACCTCAGAATATAATTTTTAAAAAACTGGCTGTGTTTTTTAACCACTATATACAAATGGTGGGATTTTAAAATAAAATAAATGAACATAGGTATGAACATACAAAATTAGACTCTGTTTACATATATCCATTCTCCCCTTTGACTTCCTACTGAGTAACTTCCAGGACTTTCAACAATTTAATATTTTATTAAGTTACCTCTTTCCATTAATATCAAGAATGATTTCAGTCTCCAGCAGTGAACCCTGACCTTTGTTGACCTTTTTTATGCCATCATATTTTCAAATCAATAACCTGTGATAAAATAAAGAGATTCATGTCAACAGACTTCATAACAGTGTTCAAAATGGTTGGAAAAAGAGTGAATATTGATTTGGTTGGATGTTGAGTGAAGGTTTTAACAAACCCTAAAAGGAGAGATAAATGTAAACAAAGTGGCTGAAGAACAGCCTTCACAGAGATAAGGTTTTAAGCCTCTTTTTTTCTTAATTTATATTATTTATTGTTTAAAGTATTACATATGTCTCCTTTTTCCCCCTTGACCTCTCCCCGCCCACCCTCATCCCCCAGTACATGCCCTCACCTCTCCCTCCTCCCCCGACCCTGTCTGTGTCCATTGTTTATGCTCATATGTGCCGCAGTCTTTTCACAGCAAGGGTTCAGGAATCTGGAGAAGGGCTGCTCATAAATGAATAGAGACTAAACAAGAAATATAAATTTGGAAGGCATTTGGGGGAACCAGGTGGAGGCTTCACCCTCTAGTCGGGTGGCTCTCTGAGTTTTCGGACCCACGGCTTTTTATTCACACATTTTGCCTTTTAGCAAAGCAGACACACATATTAAAGGTAAGGTTTGTTAAACAATAAAGGATTATCAGATTAGGGGAATTATTCTCAGCTGTTTGGCAGCAGGTAATAATAAGCAGATCTTCAGCCCTGCTGAAGGTGTCCATCAGCCTTCTGAGGAACTCCTCACATTTATTATGCTAACTACTGTTCTTAGCCTCTAGCACATATGCATGCATACAAGTCCATTGGTTGATCTTTTATCCCCTCACCCCCCACCTTCTCTCATAGGTTGGACAGTCTGTTTGATGCTTCTATGATTCTGATTCTATCTTTCTTTATCAGATTATGTTGTTTATTATATTCCACAAATGAGTGTGAGATCATGTGATAGTTATCTTTCTCCAACTGGCTTATTTCACTTAGCATAATGCTCTCCAGTTCCATACATGCTATTGCAAATAGTAAGAATACCTTCTTTTTTACAGCAGCATAGTATTCCATTGTGTAGATGTACCATAGTTTTCTAATCCACTCATATACTGGTGGGCACTTAGGCTGTTTCCAAATCTTAGCTATTGTAAATTATGCCTCTTTCAAACATCTCCCATTAAGACATTTGGTCAGACAAAGCAGGAGAGATCAGATTGAAGGTGTTTCTATTGAAACAACCTAATTGTATAAGGTGATTTGAAGGTAGACCACAATTAAGTCAGTGAAGAAGTACTAAACTGGGTATTGGGGTATTAGATTCAATAAATACATGACATTTCTGATTTAAAAAATTTATCTAATAAGGGCCTTTGTTTGTGGTTACTTTCATGTGGAAATAACTGGATACTAAAAAGATCAAAAAACTAAAATGTTTCCAAGAAATTTGAATCAACCCCAGGCCTATAATTCCTACAACTTTTAATCCTCAAAGCAAATCTTCAAGGATCCCAAGGCTATATCAAAAGCAATGGACTCCAAACCTATGCAGAAAATCCTTTAAGATGCTTACCAGGAAACAAGTTTTTCAGATCATTTTGGAAAAAAGATATTTTACAAAACCTTGCTGGTACTAGCTGGAGTTTAAGAAAATTAATTTTAACGAATACTACGAAGTGCTCTGTTAGACACTAGGGTATAAAACGGTGTATGTCTGTGTGTCTGTGCATGTGCAGGTGTTTGTGTGTATGTGTATGCCTGTGTGTATGTGCGTGTGTTCCCTAAAGCCTACAATTCAATATAATGAACAGTGTTTTTAAAAGTAACATTCTAGATCCTGTTTCATCAAAAGAGAAAAATAGTGAAAGGCCCCTTTACTACTTTCCTGAGTTATACTTATGCAGAATCTTGGAGAATGATGAGACTAAAAATTTAAGCTTCTCATCCATACACTTGCTGATATTACTTAATTTAAGATTTTCTTTCATCTATATTATTAAATACTAGGAGCCCGTTGCACGAAGTTTTGTGCAATAGACTTTTCCTTCACCTGGCTGCCAGCACCAGTTATCTGCCAGCAGCAGTTTTCCTCTGGCCAACCGCCGATCAGAGCGCCTCCCGCCAGCACAATCGGCCACCCCGAGAGGAACTCCGATCGGGAGGCGCTCCGATCAGGCTGGTGACCAGAGGAAAACTGCTGCTGGCAGAAAACTGGTGCCGGCAGCCACGCAATCGGCCACCCCGAGTTCCGCCATCAGCGTCTTCCGCAGCGCAGGCCTAAGCAGTGCTGGCCGTTTAAGCCGGCGGTAGGAGCGGGGGTCGGGGACTCGCGAGTCCCCGCCCCCCACTCCTACTGCCAGCCAATCAGCCACCCTGAGTCCCGCCCCCCACGCCTCCAGCCGGCCCAATCGTGGGCGTAGCGGAGTGATGGTAATTTGCATATTACCATTTTATTAGGTTGATATCTCCCCTCTGATCATATTTCAGTCTTCAACTTGTTTTTATATCATTTGAAAATCAACTTTATGTAATTATAATTTATATACAATGAAATGTACCCATTTGGAATATACAGTTGTATGAATTTTGATAAAAGTATATGCTCTTGAAATTACCACAGGCATCCTAAAAAGTTCCCTATTGATGTTTTACAATGAATGCCATCTTCTAACTCTCAACCCAGGCAGTTATTAATTTATATTCTGTCATTACATTTAGTTTGTTTCTTCCCTGATATCATATAAGTGATTTATACAGAAAATACTCATCCGTGTTCAGTTTTTTTTATTCCTTTTAATGCTTTAGAGATTTACCCTAGTTGTTGTGTGTATTGATATTGTATTTAGTATATTGCATTATAACACAATTTGTTTTTTATTATGTCTTAATAAAAACATGGGTGGTTTCCAGTTTCAGGCTACTATGAATAAAGCTATCATAAATACTATCTGTGTTCTTGCCGAAACCGGTTTGGCTCAGTGGATAGAGCATCGGCCTGTGGACTCAAGGGTCCAAGGTTCGATTCCGGTCAAGGGCATGTACCTTGGTTGTGGGCACATCCCCAGTGGGGGGTGTGCAGGAGGCAGCTGATCGATGATTCTCTCTCATCGATGTTTCTGACTCTCTATCCCTCTCTCTTCCTCTCTGTAAAAAATCAATAAAATAAATTTAAAAAAATACTATCTGTGTTCAAATAATTTTGGGACCTAGGAACCCTAGACAATGCTTCAGCACTAATTTGGGGGCCATTTAAAAATGAAATCACCAACAATAATCAAAGAATGTGACATTAAACAGAATGTAAAAAAACATACTTATTTACAGTACTAGAGGCCCGATGCACAAAATTTGTGCAAGAGTAGGTCTTCCTTCTCCCAACTGCCAGCACCGGCTTCCCTCTGGCACCCAGGACCCGGGCTTCACTCGCAGCCCTGACTTCATCTGGAAGGTCGTCTGGTCTAATTAGCATATTACACTTCTATTATTATAGATGAGACCTGAAACAAGAGGTAAAACACCTCCTGGTTCAACCTCAGCTGGGATAGTGCTGGCCAGACCACCTGATGGGATTAGCACTTTATAAGAAGACTAGAGGCCTGGTGCATGAAATTCATGCACGGGGTGGGTTGGGGGGGGGTCCCTCAACCCAGCCTGCAACTATGCCAGCGTCCCGTGCCCTGGCCTCTGACCAGAGGCCCCACCCTCCCTCCACGCGGCTGGGGTGCAAGACGCTGGGCTCGCATTGCCGGGGCAACACCACCAGCTTCCCGCCCTGGCTGCTATGGGTGCCACAATCTTTGTGATGGAGTGATGGTTAATTTGCATTTTGAGTGATGGTTAATTTGCATATTGCCCTTTTATTAGATAGGCTATTTCAGAGAGCTTGCTTTCTTTCCCTGAAGCCAAGAAAGGACAAGTGAGGGCACAGCAAGAAGAAGGCTGTAACTTAAGGAGAAAACAATTACCAGACTCTGACCCTACTGGCACCTTGATCTTGGACTTCCAGGCTCCAGAGGTGTGGGGAATAAATTCCTGTTGTTTAAGCTCCCTTGTATATGATATTTGTTATGGCAACTGAAGCTGCCAAATATATGCATGTTGGGTAATTTACATTTTTGCTATTCTGTGTATATCCGTGAATGAACATAAAGTGCTGCAAGTGTGCTTTTTGAAATAAAAAAAATTTTAGTGAAAGTGAATAGGTAGATTAGTAAATATGAAATCCATGAATAATGAGGACGTGTGTATGTGTGTGCGTGTGTGTTTTGTATTAGATGGATATGTGAATGTGGGATTGAATTACTAGTCATTTTGTCAATATATGCTTATTTTTAAGAAACTGTCAGACTGTTTTCATTTTATACTTCAATCATAAAAGTATGAGGTGTTCAACTTGCTCTAAATGCTCACATACAATTGATATCACCAGTCTTTTTTAAAAAAACTTTATTATTCTAAAGTATTATAGATGTCCCCTTTTCTTCCCCCATTGATCCCCTCCACTCACTTCTGCCCCCTCCCCATGAGCTATGCATATATACATATAAGTTCTTTGTTTAGTCTCTTCCTGTTCTCTCCTCCCCTTCTGAAATACATCAGTCTTTGCATGGTTCAATGTCTCTTCTTTTTACTTTTGCTATTAAAGTATGTGTGGGTATCTCATAATAAAATTTAAACAAATTTATTGTCTAATAATATATAGAAAACAACTGTACATATTTAAAGTATATTATTTTTTGAAAAACCAACTTTATTGAAGCATTTCTTATAATGAAATGCATCCATTTTTAGTGTACAGATGAAGGAGTCTTAATAAGGGATTAATCCCATGAAGCCACAGTCATTGTGATATCAGAAATTTCCATCACCCTCAGCAATTTTCTTATTCAGCTTTGTTCGTTGACATCCCATCTCCATCTACCAGGTAATGATCCCCTATGCTTCTTTTGAAATGTTATGGTATCTTCATAAGATTTTGGTGAGTTTTTTTGTTGTTGATTTTTAATTTTCGCTTTTATGTTTAGATCTATGTGCCATTCCAAGGTAAGTTTTTTAAAATATATCTTTATTGATTTCAGAGAGGAAGGGAGAGAGAGATATAAAAACATCAATGATAAGAGAGAATCATTGATCAGCAGCCTCCTGCATGCCCCCTACTGGGGATCAAGCCTGCAACCAGGGCATGTGCCCTGATCGGGAATTAAACCATGACCTCCTGGTTCATAGATCAATGCTCAATCACTGAGCCACACTGTTAAATTTTGTCTTGTTGTGAGGTTCGGGTCATGATTTGTTGTCTTCCTTATGGGTAGCTATTGCTTATGCACCATTTACTGAAATGATTACCCTTTTTCCTTAGAACTTTATCAATACTCAATTGTGTGGGTTTATTTCTTTACTCACATTCTTTTCTTTTGGTTCCTTTGTATACCATTACACCAATACCACATGGTCTTGAATATTAAATGTTATAGCAAGATTGAAATCAAGTAATCTAAGAAAAAATCATATTTGTGTTGAAAGTGATAAATTCTAAATCAAAATTCTGATTTTATTAAATAATTAATTCAACCAATAATTATGGAATACTTATTTTGGATCAGCTATTTTTTACTGCACTGAGAATGAAAACAAATAAAGTTTATTTCCCAAGAACTTATATTCTAAGAGTAATATAAAACTAGAAAAAGTTAAAATAAAAATGTATAGTAAATATCACAGAAAATATAGGAATTGTATTAATCTGTGGAGGGTAGAATGCTTATAAGACAAGTTATACCCATAGTGGGATTATGTATTTTCTTCCTATCACATAATTCAAAGGCATAAAAATGTAATCATGTTTGTTCCATTTGCTGAATAATAAATTCTGGTTCAAGAAGAACACAGAGCAAGCATATCTGTTTCAATATGCCAAATACTATTGTTATAGGTATAATTTAATTCAATGGTGAGTCAACAAAGAATAATGAATACATTTTAAAAAACATTCATGTGATAAACATTGATAAAAGTCAATGCCCTTTTGGACATGCATGGAACAATGGTGAAGGAGAGTAGTGGTCAAAGAAGTATAACTGAGGCGACTTAAAGAACTGGGTTTTCATAAAAGCAGATTACAATATGAGAAGAGGTGCAAGTAGTTGATAGTTAACCATCATACAGTTGAGGGTCATATAGGTATTTATAGAAAGGCCATTGGGTCATTAAGCATTTGGAAAAGATAAGCAGTCTTTAAATACCACTGATGCATCCCTAATCACATATTCCAGAAATTATCTCATTAAACAAGTGAACTGAATCATAAATGTATTACGTCCATATTAAAATTACTATCTTTGAAAGACTTATGTGAACATTTAGATAGAGAGTACTTCACAGTTCTATCAATTATATATTATTATTTAATTTGAATGCGTATTTTACAGTTAATTTATTCATGAACATTTATTCATGAGATATAGTCTTCCTCAAAATTGATTCAATTATAGAAGTCATATAAAAGTGAAAAACACTCTAATGGTTGTTCACAACATCCTCTACCTCAAGGTCAAATTCCTCATTGTTTATGGCCATTATTTCAGGGATATAGTCAAGTACCTGCTTTAACATATGCATGAATAAAGAGAAACTTTAAAATATTTTAATCATTTGAAAGTACCCATATGTGCCATATTTATGAATAGTTGAAATAGTCTTTTAGTAAAACAAGTATATAATTCAGGATCATTGATTTATTTATTTTTCTACCACCTACTAGAGAATATAAAAATCACTTAATGAACAACATTAAATATCTTTGGCTTTGATATCTTCTGGTAACATCAAGTATGAATTACTGCCATAAGCCTATTCTGCATACTTAGCAAAGATATATAATGGAAACGATAATTAAACAATTATCTCCAGTTGTGTTTAACTGTGTAGCTGAATTAATTCAAATAATCAGTATGCTATCACTATGTTATTTCACTGTTTTCACATTCTCAATCCTCAACATTCTAATCCACCATTAGATTGGTCTTATTAATAATAAAATAGCAAATATTTATTGAAAATTAATCATGTGCCATGTATTCTTTTCATCCTTGGCATTAACTTAATTCATGACTCTCAAAAATAGGCTATTCCATCTCTGGAGGCACAGAAACATTTCTAAAGAAAGTGTGTCTTGCATAATTTTAAAGGACTGAATTTCAGGTACACAATTTTCAAATGTAATATTCCCTAAAACCAATATTTCTTTAAACATCTGTGTTTGTAATCCTCCCTCTATCTTCTTGCCTCTTTCACAGTAGTCTTTTCCCATATTAAGGAAAAAGGCAGATTTTTTTCACTGATCATTAATTCTACAATGGTTTACAAACAGAATATTTCAAAATACTGGTGTTTATACTAAGAAATGATTATATGAATAGCTAATAACAGATTAAAATACTTTCTTAAATCAAATGATGTTATACATTATTTTCAATACGTTTTGAGGAGGACTTAAATTTGTCAGCTAATATGTTATTAAAATAATAATCAAGCTCTGGAAAAGACAGTTCTCTTACCACATACAAGGAAAGTTAGATAATCAACAAAATAATGACATTTCTTTAACACATTAGAAAGTTAAGGTCATAGAAAGCAATTTGTCCTTAAACTGAAATTAATAATATCCTCTTAAAGATAGATGGAATGCAAGCCCTTACCCATCTGGGACAGAGTATTGGAGAAATAAATGTCAGGCACCATAAACTCTGGTAAAAATAATGCTTTTAAAATTGTTAACAAATTAAGGGCCGAATGCAAGCTAGGAAGATAGTATAGAGATCCTGAGATCCATAGGCAAGAGGGAAATTCATACACACTCACAAGCTCTTCCCAGCTAACCTCACCACTTGTTCACAAGAAAATTGGGGGCAGAAGAGAAATAAATCATCCCTCTTGGTGCATACCTGGAAGAGCAGAACTTCAGCCCCTGAGGGTGGGGAAGAAACAGTTCTTACCATATTCTTCAACCCAATGAAGAAGAGCCTTAAACCATGAGGCAGCAAATTCTGCCACCCTAAATGCAGAAGGGTAAGAACTATTGTGAGAAAAATATAAAAACACTTCTACTCCTTGCAAAGAAGCAACAAACCCTTTTTGCACCAGATAATTGGAGGTATCCAAACACTATACACATACAGAATAAATAAAAAACAAACCATTGTCAAGACACAGAGACACAGGCTTTGGATGTAATTTAGGCAGAATGAAAACAGAAAGCATTCTGTTATCCTCATCCTACCTCAAAATGCCTAGCAAACACCAGGAAACATACAACCATAGTCTGCCACTAATTGCAAGGAAAAAAAAAAATAAAGAGAAAATCTAAAAGCAGGCTCATAGGGAAAGACTAAAGTCAAAAAATAAAATGAGAAAATTAAGTAAAACTCTCAAGCAACCAGCCCTTAAGCAAAGCACAAGATAAAGGAGAGAATTTAAAGCTAATGGCTAACTGAGGATAATTATAGAAACAACCAAATACATAACAAGAAAATGTCTCCATCTAAAATGTCATTGGATATCTAGGGTGTTGGGTTGAGTCCCAATACCCTAGATATCCAGGATAGCAAATGATTCATTACAAGGAAATGGAATCTAGAGAAGCTGTGTGGCTCTTAAAGGAAAATACATCAAATCCGATAGTTAGTTTGGCTATATGATTTAGAAAATGCAAATACAATAAAAAAGAAAACTGGAGTAGCAATACTTACTAGTACATCAAACAAAACAGATTGTAAAACAAAGACTGTAACAAGAAACAAAAAAAGGTGTATATATTGATAAACTTGTTAATCCAACAAGAAGATATCCTATCTAATAAAAGAGTAATATGCAAATTGATCATCACTCTAACACACAAGATGGCTGCCCCCATGTGGACACAAGATGGCTGCCACAAGATGGCCAGCATGGGTGAGCAGTTGGGAGGGACCAGGCCTGCACAGGGAAGGGCAGTTGGGGGGACCCAGGGCTGCAGGGGAGAGCAATTGGGGGGTCCAGGCCTGCAGGGGAGGGCAGTTAGGGGTGTCCAGGCATACAGGGGAGGGCAGTTAGGGGTGACCAGTCCTGCAGGGGAGGGCAGTTAGGGGCAAACAGGCTGGCAGGGGAGCAGTTAGTCATCAATCAGGCTGGCAGGGGAGTGGTTACGGGGTGATCAGGCTGGCAGGCAGAAGCATTTAGGGGCAATCAGGAAGGCAGGCAGGTGAGCAGTTGGGAGCCAGCAGTCCTGGATTGTGAGAGGGATGTCTGACTGCCCGTTTAGGCCCGATTCCAGTCCTATTGGGGTCGGGCCTAAACGGGCAGTTGGACATCCCTCGAGGGGTCCCAGATTGGAGAGGGTGCAGGCTGGGCTGAGGGACAACCTCCCCCCGTACACGAATTTCATGCACCGGGCCTCTAGTAATATATAAATATTTTTGCACCCACAAAAAATCACCTAAATATATAAAACAAATATTATTATTCTCTCTAATAAAAGAGTAATATGCAAATTAACCATCACTCCACTACACAAGCCACGCCCACCAACCAAGCCAAGCCCACTAGCCAATCAGGGCGAGTATGCAAATTAACCCCAGCCAAGATGGCTACCAGAAGGGAGGCTTGGGTTTCCCTGGCAACAGAAGAAGCCAAGCTTTCCACACACACTGGCAGGCCCAGGCTTCCACTCAAGGATACAAAGTTTCAATTATAGAAGATAAACAAATCCATACGGCAGCCATGGATTGAGCAGGAGGCTTGGCTCCACTCTAGGCTATAAAGTTTCAATTGTAGAAGGTAAATAAATTCCAGTTACCAGGGCCTCTGCTTGGGTCACCAGGGGTGTGGCCGGCCTGCAAACCACCACAGGCCCCTCACCCAGGCCTCTCCATGCCCCAAGGGAACCCCACCCTGATCCAGGACACCTTTCAGGGCAAACCAGCTGGCCCCCACCCGTGTACCAGGCCTCTATCCTCCTATCTAATAAAAGAGTAATATGCAGATTGACCATCAATCCAACACAATATGGCTGCCCCCATGTGGTCAAAGATCCTGCCCCCATGTGGACACAAGATGGCCACCATAAGATGGCCAGCATGGGAGGGCAGTTGGGAGGCACCAGGCCTGAAGGGAGGGCAGTTGAGAGGCACCAGGCCTGCAAGGGAGGGCAGTTGGAGGCAATCAACCCTGCAGGGGATGGCAGTTAGGGGTGACCAGACCGGCAGAGGAGGGAAGTTGGGGGCAAACAGGCTGGCAGAGGAACAGTTAGACATCAATCAGGCTGGCATGGGAGTGGTTAGGGGGGTGATCAGGCTGGCAGGCAGAAGAGATTTAAGGGCAATCAGGAAGGCAGGCAGGCAAGCAGTTGGGAGCCAGCAGTCCTGGATTGTGAGAGGGATGTCTGACTGCCTGTTTAGGCTCGATCCCACTGGGCTGTCGGACATCCCTCGAGGGGTCCCAGATTGGAGAGGGTGCAGGCTGGACTGAGGGACATCCCCCCCTCCATGCACGAATTTTGTGCACTGGGCCTCTTGTATATAATAAAAGAAAATAACACAATTACAATAATAGTGGGAAACATCAATACTCAATTACATCAATAAGTATATTATCTATAGAATAACAATAAGAAAACATCGGCCTTAACGAACAGATTACCATGTAAACTAGATATATTCAGAAAAAAAACTAATTATATAAAAAAAAAAAAGCCAGCATAATCCTGGTACCAAATCCAGAAAAAGAAACCACAAAAAAGGAAAATTACACACTCATATCCCTGATGCATCATGCAAAATCCCTCAATAATATTAGCAAACCAAATTCAAATATATAAAGCCAAACTAATTGAAAATGTTTTTTTAATTTTTATTGAATTTACTAGAGGCCCGGTGCATGAAAATCATGCACTCTGGGGGGTCCCTCAGCCTGGCCTGTGCCCTCTCGCAGTCTGGAAGCCTTCAGGGGATATCTGACTGATGGCTTAGGCCCGCTCCTGAGGGCCTAAGCCGCAGTCTGGCCTCCCTCTGTGGGAGGCAACTGGGTGGGCCAATCAGGGGATGGCGCTGGCCGGCAAGCAGCTGGTGCTGCCCCCCCCCCCCCATCGCCCCTCCATCACGGCTGGTCACCGCCGCCCCTCCTCCCTGATCGCTGTCCCCTCCCTCTACCCACTGACACGTGCTGTGGCTGGTCTGGCACCGCCTGCTCACTGGCCCTGCCCCCCACCAACGGGTCATTCCGATGTTCAGTCGATTTGCATATTACACTTTTATTATATAGGATTAGGATAATACTGGTTAATAAAATTATATAGATTTCAGGTATACAATTCTATAATACATCATCTGTATATTGTATTGTGTGTTCACCAACCGAAATCAAGTCTCCTTCCCTAACCATTTATCCCCCCATTACCCTCTTTCACCTCCTCCCACCTCCTTTCTCTCTGGTAAACACTAGACTGTTGTCTGTGTCTATGAGATTTTTGTTGTTTGTTTTTGCTTTTTTTTTTTTGCTTAATTCCTTTCCCTTTTTCACCCAGAACCCCAACCCCTCACTCCTCTAACAGCACTCAGTCTATTTTCTGTATCTATTAGTCAGTTTCTATTTTGTTTTTCTATTTTGTTCATTAGATTCCACATATAAGTGAAATCAATTAGTATTTGTCTTTCTGTCTCTGGCTCATTTCACCTAGGATAATGCTTTCCAGGTCCATCATGCTGTTGCAAAAGGTAAGATTTTCTTCTTTTTCATGGCTGAGTAGTATTCCATTGTATAAATATACCACACCTTTTTTATTCACTCATCTACTGATGGACATTTGGGTTGTTTCCAAATCTTGACTAAATAACACTGCAATAAACATAGGGGTGCATATATTTTTTCAAATTACTGTTTTAAGTTTTTTCGGATATAGTCCCAGTAGTGGAATCACTGGGTCATAAGGTAGTTCCATTTTTTTTTTTTAAGAAAGTCTATTTTTTTTTCCCACAGTGGATGCACTAATCTGCATTCCCATCAACAGTACAATAGGGTTTCCTTTTCTCCACATCCTCACCAACACTTACTGTTTGTTGATTTACTGATGATAGCCATCTGACAGGTATAGGTGATATCTAATTGTGGTCTTAATTTATACTTCTCTGATGATTAGTGACATTCAGCAACTTTTCATATGTTTATTGACCATGTTTATGTCCTCTTTAGAGAAATGTCTATTCAGGTCATTTGCCCATTTTTTTAATTGGATTGTTTTGTTTGTTTCTGGTGTTGAGTTGTATAGGTGCTTTTTACATTTTGGATATTAACTCCTTATCAGATGTATCATTGGTGAATGTGTTCTCCCATTCAGTGAGTTGTCTTTTCAGCTTGTTGATTGTTTGCTGTGCAAAAACTTCTTAGTTTGATGTAGTCCCATTTATTTTTTCTTTTGTTTCCATTGCCCAAGGAGATATATCAGAAAAAAAAAATATTGTTATGAGAAATGTCCCAGATTATACTGCCTATGTTTTCTTCTGGGATTTTTATGGTTTTGAGTTTTACATGTAAGTCTTTAATCCATTTTGAGTTTATTCTTTTGTATGGTGTAAGGTGAACTAATTTCTTTGTTCTTAGGATTCTCTGTATACAATATTATGTCATCTGTAAATGATGACAGTTTTACTTCTCCTTTTCCAATTTGTATGCCTTTTATTTTTTATTCTTGTCTGATTGCCCTGGCTAAGACTTCCAGTACTATGTTGAATAAGAGGTGAAAACAAATATCCCTGTCTTGTTCCTGATCTTCAGGGAAACACTTTTAGCTTTTGCCCATTGAGTATGATGTTGGCTATGAGTTTGTCATATATGGACTTTATTACATTGAGTTATGTTCCCTCTATTCCCACTTTGTTGAGAGTTTTTATCATAAATGGGTGCTGGACTTTTTTAAATGCTTTTTCTGCAACTATTGATATGATCATGTTATTTTTTCCTTCATTTTGTTTATGTGCTGTAGCATGTTTATTGATTTGCAAATATTGTACCAGCCTTTCAACTCCAGAAAAAATCTCACGTGGTCGTGGTTTATGTTCTTTTTAATGTATTGCTGGATCCAATTTGCTAATTCGGTTGAGGATTTTAGAGCCTCTGGTGGTACTTGAGTTGCATGAGGTAGGTTCTCAGTGAGTCAGCAGGTAAAAGTGTGTGGTGTTCACCAGATTAACACAGATTCAAACTCAATCCCAGTGCTTGGTTTGAGGCCACTCAGCAAATGTCCCATGTAGGTGCCCACAGATACTGTGTTGGCCGGGTTCTCAGGGATTCATCAAGGTGAGACAAGCAGAGTTTTTCAGGCCCATACATACCAAGATTTTGGCCGTAAGAAGGGAGGGCTTTGCACTGGTCAGGAAAAATGGACCCTGTCCTAGAGCCACACAAGTCTGTCTGTCTAAGATCCTGCCAGGAGACCGAGCACAAAAGGACAAGGTCATAGGAATCTGGAGGATGGGCCTACCTGGATCCCACAGGGTGGGGCTAGAAAAATCTCTGGTTAGCAGGAGGTGCCAGTCATGTTCCCGGGAAAGTGAAGGGAATCACCCCCACCCCACAGCCACACCACTGAGTCAAGGACACCACCTGAGTCTTCCCAGACCTCTGCACTCCAGCCCAGGCAGCTGACTGGACAGCCGGGAGTGAACTATGCATGCTAGGGCAACAGGAAGTCCAGAGCATAGGATAATGCTTTTCCCCAAGTTGATGCCCTATGAAGGGGAATGCTCCACCCAAGAAAGATGGCACCTTTGGTATGGGAGAGTGACTCAGCACAGGAGTCCCAGAGGCTGTCCCCTCAGCTCTCTCCCCAAAGCCACAAACCCCAGTCTCTCCTCATACAACTTCAGTCCATTTCACCCTCTCTCTGCCAGAGCCCAAGGTGAGTGGCTGATGGTGAGATTTTGTGAGTTGGCCCTTTTGGCGGGCACCTGTGTCTCTAGCAGACTGCTGTCTCTCTGTGGCAGGCAGAATCCCTGCTGCTATTCACAGCCAAATGTTATGTGGGTGCCTCTCCCTCTGGTGCTCTGGACTGGGGAGCCTGGGGTGGGGTTGAGACCCCCACTCCTCAGGGGGAATCGGTAACCTCCGCTGCTGCCCATGGGAGCAGAGACAGACCTTTTTGCATCTCTGCCCTTCTTACCAATCTCCATGTGGCTTGTGTAAATCTTTGGATATAAGACTTCTATTCAGCTAGTCTTCAGTAGGTTTTAAA
This sequence comes from Eptesicus fuscus, assembly GCF_027574615.1. Lineage (NCBI taxonomy): Eukaryota > Metazoa > Chordata > Mammalia > Chiroptera > Vespertilionidae > Eptesicus > Eptesicus fuscus. The sequence continues at coordinate 83,702,346 of NC_072475.1, read as the reverse complement.
GTTTATTGTTCTACATTTTGGTTTAAATTCCAGAATGGTCCTCAGAGGAGGTGAGTATAATATTATTCTACTTTGCTGCCATCTTGGATCTCTTCTAAAATAATATGAGTAAATTTAAAAATATCAAAGTGTACAAGGTCAATATAAAATAATTATATTTTAAACATAAACAATGATTGAAAATTAAATATTTTAATATATCATTTTATAACAAAAATATGAAATAGTCATGTCTATCAAGATATATGCAAAGATATGTATGCTGAAATCTATAATACACTGATGAAAGAAATCAAAGGAAACCTAAATAGAGATATGCACAATGTTCTTAGGCTGGAAGTCTCTATGGTGTGAAGATATCCATATCACTATTCTTAACTATGGATATATTGCAAGCCCAATAAAAATCCAGGATAGATTTCTTTTTATGGAAACAATAATTCCTTCAAAATGAACTAGAACAGGCAAAAATATATTGAAAAAGAGTAAAGTTATAAGGTTTACACTGCATGATTTCAAGATGTAATCTAAAGCTATCGTAGACAAGACCGTTTGTATTGGCAAAATAATAGACACATAGATCATTAAAACAGAACAAAAATATAGAAATAAATATATACTGATAGTCAATAGATTTTTAATGATTTTTCCAAATTCTGGCATGGATTCAGAGTAACTAAAACTCCATCATTGCAAGTGGAAATGCAAAATAATATAGCCACTTTAGAAAAAAATTCAATGTTAATTATAAATTCCCACCTAACATATGATCCAGCAATTTCTCTTCTAAATATTAAGCAAGTGAAATAAAACTTTATGATTACACAAAAACCTATGAGAATGTTTACAGATTTGGTACTAATTGCCCAAAACTAAAAACACACCAAATGTCCTCCAACTGGCTAATGGATAACCCATTAAGGTAGATCCATAAAATGGGGTCACCTAATAATAGAAAAACAAACTTCTGATATATGCGACATCAGAAATCTCAAGTGTATTATGCTAAATGACAAATAGCAGACTAGAAATGGCTGTATATGGTATGATCCATTTATATGACATTTAGGAAAGGGCAAAACTTTACATAAAGAAACATATCAGTGCTCCTTCTACATATTGCAGTGGTGGTTACATGACAGTATGTGTTTCTTAAAAGACAGTATTGTACCCCAAAACAGGTGAATTTTGTAATTTGTAAATTATAATAAAAATATTAAAAAATAACATTCATTGATAAACTAATATGTAATTTTGGCAAAAGTCTTGGAAGGAATTTAAAAATATTTAATGTTACTATAATGAAATCCCTTTCATTTCCATCTACTTAAGTATTTGAGCATTTCCTAGTACTAACGTTATAAAAATGAAATTTAATAATAAAATTTTTCCTAAATCTATCTCATTCCTGCATAAAATAATTACTCATGGATGAATGAATTAATTGTGAAACACAAAATTATACTTTATCCTTTTTATTATTAGGTGTATTTCCAAAGAAATTTTACTCATGTGTAATGTTTATGTATCAAAAAGTAATATACTAATAATGTGATTTAATATATTAACATCAAATACATTATTTTGTATTTTAAAATTTGATTAAAAATAAGCATATACAATTAATGTATAATTAATAACACATAAATATTTAAATAATATACAATGTTCTATACTGATATGCAAAACATATACAACATACAGGATGTCCCAGCCAGAAAAATGTATACACACTTTAACAGCTGAAGGCTCAATTTTGAAAATGAAATATATTTTAATAAGCACTACCTTTATAATTATTCAATATATGTGTATACATATTTTGGGATACATTATATATTACAGAAGATATATGTTGAACATATTATTTACCATATCACACCCTTAATACATAATGTGTCCTATATAATAAAAGGCCAGGACCATAAGCATAACGACCAGAACAACCGCTCGACCAGTCGCCATGAGGTGCATTGACCACCTCTCAGTTCCTCCCCCTCCGCCCAGCAGGCTCTGATCGCAGCATGGTGAACGGGGAACCACGGCAAACGGGGTGGGGTGGCAGCAGGGCGGGATTGGGGACTGTTGAGCAGCGGTAGGCAGCAGGCAGTGAGCCGCAGTGAGCGTCCAGCGGCGAGGGGTGATGAGCATTGTGGGTCAGCAGCGAACATCACGGAGCGATGCGGGGTAGAGAGCATCGATAAGCGTCACAGGACGGCTGCGGAGAGCTTTGCAGAACATCCAGGGGCGGGGAGCTTCACGAAGCAGTGCAGGGCAGCGGAGGCAAGCATCATGAAGCTTCATGGGGCAGCGAGTGAGCATCACGGAGCGTCGTGGGGCATCACAGAACGTCAGACATGGCCCTGATCGCAGGCTAGGCCTATGGACACTACTCACACATGATTTCATGTGCTGGGCCTCTAGTACATAAATAATAACAATATCATTTGTCACTATGTTATTAGAAATGTATGCTATTATGATAGTTGAAAATAGTTGCCTCTACTTGCTTTTCTTTTTTTAAAGCATGTAACTACAATTATAGAACTTCTCGTTGTCATTTCTGGTATAAAATTTGAAGTACAACATAAGAATGTCCTTCAACTTGAGTTGCAAATGTTCCTCCATGTACAGATGTTTAATATGCACACGTGTCTTCTTGTGTTTGAAGGCTTTACAAGAAACATATATAGTGTCATATTTATATTACTTATATATTAGATTTTAATTAATTATCAGAAGTCTCTATAAGGTATTCTTTTATATTTTAAATAATAAGTATATCTCAAAACCACTTTTAAATATTTTTCTTTATTAAATGACTTTACTTATCCATGTTACTAAGTCGTGCTTATGGTGAAGTTTAATTATTGACCATCTCAAATTATTTTAAGAGTAATAGAAAACAAACAAAAAAGATCTTGAAATCCTTAAGCTATAAGTGAAATCTGAAGCCTTGAAAATGAGTAGAGAAATTTGTTTTGCAACATTATTTTGTTTTGTTGTAAACACAATATACAGATCATAATATCCTGTATAATAAAAGACTAATATGCAAATTGACCAAACGGCAGAATGACCAGTCACTATGACGTGCACTGACCACTAGGGGTCAGACACTCAATGCAGGAGCTGCCCCCTGGTGGTCAGTTGCTCCCACAGGGGGAGTGCCACTCAGCCAGAAGCCAGGCTCATGGCTGGCAAGCACTGTGGTGGTGGCAGGAGCCTCTCCCACTTCCGCAGCAGGTGGACATCCCCTGATGGGTCCCGGACTGTGAGAGGGCACAGGCCAGGCTGAGGGACCCCTCCCACCAGTGTATGAATATCATGCACCAGGCCTCTAGTGCTATTATAGCAGGCTGAAAGGAAATCTGTTGACTCATATGTTATTTGAATTTCAGAAACAGGCTACTAGGTGAATGTTGGAAGTCAATATGAAACAAATGTGCAAAGGTCTCTCTAAATGTCAAGCCTATTCTTTTCAAACTAAAATTATATTAATTTAGGTCATTAATAAACTAATGACATTTTGCACAGCAACAATTTGTATAAGATATTCAAGACTTTAGTGTGCAAAGAGGTAGAAATATACTTTCATATCTTTTAGAATCATTAGTATTACATATTAATTGCTTCATATACTTGCTTGAATAATAAAAAGTCCCAAAGGCAATAAATTAATTTATTTAATGTTACATGTCCCTAAATATAAACTTTGATTAAAATGACCGTTAGCAAATGAAAAATTAATTTTGGAGAGAATTTTAGATTTCTTTTTCATTCTAATTTTAGAATGATTCTAGAGTTATCATTTATCTTGTACTCAAAAAACATTTTAAATTAATTTGCTTTCATTTCCATACCACTTTTAAAAAGCATGTAAAATAAAAGCTGTGAAAATTAGTTAAATGTAGCATGGGCTGTTTTACCATTTGTACAGTTTCACCAAAAATTACATGTCACAGTTGTTTTAATATGAAAGCTAAAAGATTTTGACATAACCCTTATGCAAAACATCCCTGGGGACTTAATATAATTTAACTACTTTAACTTATTTTTATAAAATATAATTGATATTGTAGATTTTTTTCCTCCTGAGTTTGTTAATTTTTAGGAGAAACATATTCTAATATATTTTACAGTTTCTAGTAAGACACAAATTTTATGTCTTACTTAGTCAATATAAAATTTTATTACTTCAAGAGCAGATTATTTTTCTAAGCAAAGCCTTTATAGAATATAGCTAATCTCCAGGATAAAATAATGACAATAGAATCGGAAGCTAAGAAAGTGACTTAAAGGTCATCTAGAACATATCGAGATGCTCAGAACTTTACAGGCTTTATCCCTCAAGTGAAATCAATCTCTAATGATCCACACATTTGTGTGCTGTTGATAGGAAATAATCATTCCTATCTCTATTTTGCAAATGACAATCCTTCCTTTTCTGCTTTCATCATTCTAAAAAAAAAAAAACTGCATGAGTCACCTATACATTTTAGACCATAATTTTCATTAAATTTTTTATTTAAAATACTACATATTCACAGTGAATAATTGCCATATATTATGATTATACATGTTCTTACAGAGAGTTCTAGCTGAACTTGGCTTTATTTATTATTTTCTTATGTTCTATATGCAACCTAAATACATATCAAAGGCCACCTCCACTTAATATATCTGGAAAGGGAGGAGGCCCCAAATGCCTTCATCTCCTGGGAAGTTTTCTAAACTTTCTGTCCTCTATAAGAGGTCATTGGTGACTCTGATGTTTATTATGGCTTAGACATAGGAACTAAAGGCCTATTAGGCTCAATGGCACTACTTACACAAGAGGCCCCTAAAGTTGGAGAAGAAAATACTAGAGCAGCCCATACCTCCTACATTTCTTACTTCCATATGCATATAAACTTATTCAGGTGTTCAGATTTCATATATTACACTTAATTCATAGATAAAAAAGAATTTACATTCTATATAAAATGGAGATGTCATTCAGGGAAAAGTTAGGTTTTTATGAGGTGACCCTCATAATTTAAGGTAAAAACTCTCAAAAAATAAAACCTCAAAAAACAGTTGTATTCAGCCACTCTGCAGATAGTAACCTTATACACTGACCCTAAGGTCTACAACTATCTGAAGAAGCTTATTTTTCTTTAACCTCAGTGTGACTTTCAAATCCCATGATCTTGAATCCATCATCAAACACAGAGAGTAATTATTGATCCAAAGTTTCCAGAATGAGAAAAGAATCCTATCTAATAAAAGAGTAATATGTAAATTAATCATCACTTCGTGATAAAGATGGTAGCGCCCACAGCCAATTAGGAGGGAATATGCAAATTGATGCAACAAAGATGGCAGCGCCTGCCAGAGCCATGGAGCCGGCAGGAGAGTGGGCAGGAAGGTTTGGCATCCTGTGTCGCTGGGGCCAGAGAGCAGAGTGGGAGAACAGGCTGGAGTTCCCAGTCCTTTTGGTTTCTGCAGCCCCTGGACCAGAATCGGAAACCAAGAGTGCAAGGAGCACCAGGAGTTCTGGGAATCGTAGTTCTGGTGGCAGCTCCTGGATTGGAAGCAGAAGCCCAGAGCATGGGGAGCACCAGGAATGCTGGGAATCATAATTCTGGTGACAGATGTGTTGTGTGAGCTCCTAGACACTGGAGCAAAGTGAGCCTGGAGCAAGTAACTGTTGCGGGTGGGGGATGGAGGGAAAGCAAAGGTGAGAGACATAAGTAAAGTCTGAGTGTGGAGGAAAAATTGAAAGGAAGATATCCTGCAATTTCTAGGAAATCTCCACCAATGGAACAAAGAAAAAAAAAGAGAGCTCTATTATTCTGTGAGCACCAAACCAGACTGGGCTGGGGTCTCACACAATTTGCTCATATGATTGCAAAGACAGACAGAAACTTCACTCTTTCATGTACCCAGGCAGATACAATGCATAACACGCACGTTTTCACAGAAGAGGATTTAACAGCACCGTTTGCTATACACCCTTTGGTAAGTCACTTTTTGGTGCCCATCTGTGTTAGTTAATTGCCATAATCAAGAGTAAAAATTAAAACTTTTCTATCTCTATGACAAGCAGGTCCTTACAGCTTGGAGCAAGGCAACTATCTATAATAATAAAAGTGTAATATGCTAATTAGACCGAATAGCCAAACAACCTTCCAGACATCATTCCAAATGTCCTTTCAGATGAAGCTGTGGTAGCAGAGCAGAGGCAGAGGCAGTTAGGGGTGATCAGGCAGGCAGATGAGCAGTTGGGGCAATCAGGCAGGCAGAGTGGTTAGGGGCAATTAGGAAGGCTGGCAGGCAAGCGCCCCAGATTGTGAGAGGATGCAAGCAGGGCTGAAGGACCACCCCCCGTGCACCGGTCCTCTAGTATACACACACACATACACACACACACACACACACACACACACACACACACACTGTTGCAAGGATGAGGGAGAATGAAGGGCACTTTGGTATTGCATATTTAGCAGAAAAGTTCCAACTGGGACATATGGTCCACAGTGGGCATATGATAATGGAGATTCCAAGATTTATTCCTTTTGGGCTCTTTTCACCAGGCTGATCTATAGCTACATGTCTTTACTTTTTATTGTTCAGCAGGATAACTTCACACACACACACACACTTGTGCATACATTCATGGATGCCTCAGAAATGTTACAGTTTAAACCATATTGGAGATAACAAATATTTTTAAATGTATATAACCAACCATCCTCCCAAAAGAGTTAATATTTACATTATTATGTATGGCAGTTAGCTATCTAAGGATTAGTTTTATGTCTTCCAATAATTATCCAAAAACTTAATATTTATCTCTATCCATTAAGTCTTGCTTCATAAAATAGAGTCATTATTGAAAATAAGTTAGCTACCTGTTTAATATTAAGATTTTAGGTTGATGTTTTAGATGCATAAATTCTAGTAGAAATTCTAACTGATTATGGTAATTAAATAAATAAATTATAATTTTCCTTAATATATTTGTTAAATTATTAATTCATTTATTTAAAAAATATGTGTTGTTTCTAACACAATAGTTAAGGATATAAGCTTTGTAGTGAAATAGCATAGATTTGAATTATTTTCCCCACTTACTATTCTGATTCAGAGCTTCCATGACACAGTAGTGACAGGGTAGGGGAAGGCTCATATTGCTGCTGAAAATATATGGATAACTAGATAACTGCATATTCCATATATGTAGTTCATCAGTGGGGATTTGATTATAGAAATAGAATTATGAGAAATAATATAAAATAAATAGAGAATTGACTATAGAGATTAGACCTTACAAAGGTCTGGCTTTATATATCTTTTTAAAAATTGATGAGAGAAAGAGAGAGAGATTATTATGATAGAGGAAAAAAATAATTAATATGAGATAGAGAGAAACTTTACTGTGAGAGAGAAACATCAGTTGGTTGTCTCCCACACTTACTCAGGGATCAAACCTGCAGTCTTAGTATATGCCCTAGCAGAAAATTGAACTCCCCACCTTTTACTGTGTGGGACAATGCTCTAACCAAATGAGCACTCCAACCAACAGGCCAGGGCTGCACTACATATCTTTTCACAGACTGTACATAGTCATTGTTCTTCATCATGTGGTGGGGCTGAGGTCAGTAGAGCAAATGGCTATGAAGGAAAGATGAATGCAAAGCTGGGAAGAGAAAAGGGCAAATGGAACTTTCAAGAAGGAATCTGTGTCAGTCTCTCATTGCCTACCAGCCCCCATCCTCAGGTTTCAGGTAACCTGCAGGATAAGCTTTCATCACAGAGATAAGCACCTGTACCAGGATCCAAAGAAAATGAAAGAATACATCCAAAATGACAAGGAGAAGCTCAGATCCTGGCTACTGCTGCCCCAGAGTTGCATGCTCTGGCCTAGGACTTGGAAAGGCTCAAGGAATAAATCCATTGGGACCTGAAAGAGCTGTAAAACAAGATGCTGAACCCCAGAACAACTAAGTTAGTAAGCTGATCAGTGACAATGTGCATGAGCTGTAACAGCACACAGTAAGTACCCTGCATCAAACTTCCAAGCATAAAAAGATTGTGGTCATCCTTTATATTTCAAACTAGAGGCCCGGTGCACAAAATTTGTGCACAGAGGGGGGATGTCCCTCAGCCCAGCCTGCACCCTCTCCAATCTGAGACCCCTTGAGGGATGTCCGACTGCCCATTTAGGCCCGATCCTGGTGGGCAGTCGGACATCCCTCTCACAATCCAGGACTGCTGGCTCCCAACTGCTCACCTGCCTGCTTTCCTGATTGCCCCTAACAGCTTCTTCCTGCCAGCCTGATCACCACTAACCACTCCCCTGCCAGCCTGATTGATGCCTAACTGCTCCCCTGCCAGCCTGTTTGCCCCTAACTGCCATCCTCTGCCAACCTGGTCACACCTAACTGCCCTCCCCTGCAGGCTTGATTGCCCCAAATGCCCTCCCTTGCAGGCCTGGTCCCTCTCAACTGCCCTCCCCTGCTGGCCATCTTGTGGGGGCCATCTTGTATCTACATGGGGGCAGGATCTTTGACCACATGGGGCAGCCATCTTGTGTGTTGGAGTGATGGTCAATCTGCATATTACTCTTTTATTAGATAGGATAGAGGCCTGGTGCATGGGTGGGGGCCAGCTGGTTTGCCCTGAAGGGTGTCCCAGATCAGGGTGGGGGTTCCCTTGGGGCGTGGGGCAGCCTGGGCAAAGGGCCTGTGGTGGTTTGCAGGCCGGCCACACCCCCCGGTGACCCAAGCAGAGGCCCTGGTATCTGGGATTTATGTATCTTCTACAACTGAAACTTTGTAGCCTAGAGTGGAGCCAAGCCTCCTGCTTGCTCCGTGGCTGCAGCCATTTCTGTTGGAATTTATTTATCTTCTATAATTGAAACTTTGTAGCATTGAGTGGAGGCCTAGGCCAGCAAGGGCAGGTGTAAAGTTTGGCTTCCTCCATTGCCGGGGACACCCAACCCTCCCTCCTGCTCTCTGTGACCGCAGACATCTTGGTTGGGTTTATTTGCATATTTGCTCCTGATTGGCTGGTGGGCGTGGCTGGTGGGCATGGTTGGTGGATGTAGCAGATGTACGGTCAATTTGCATATTACTCTTTTATTATATAGGATAATGCACAGAGTACCTGTTGTGGACCATCCTACCCTGGAGCTATGCAGCAAAGATTATTTCTGGAAAACTAGTTGACACATTTCAAGCCCACCCTATTTCTATATACTCATTAAAAACACACTTAACTTAAAAAATGTTTATTTGAGCTAAACTGAGGACATACCAAAAAGCAAGATCTCAAATGTTTTAGAGAGTGACACATTTTTAGTTTCTCTTATACATTTGGAGGGACCGTAAGAAAGATTACATGAAGGTAGGAGAAAGCTAGGTAGAGGATAGTCAACAAGATGGTTTGGTTACTCCTCAGAGTTTTCTAAAAAGGAGTTTACTCTGGCATTTCAAAGGTGTGTTAATAGACGCACAGAAACAATGGACAAGGCTTGCCTAAGACGAAGATAAACTTTCTTACAGGTTTGAGGTGTGACTATCCACCATGACCTGCACAGTTGGGAATTTATGATCTGATCATCCTGTGAGGTTATTTTCAGTAAGATTTACTATGGAGCCTCTTTTTCATCCCCACCCCCTGATCTTTACACCATCTTCTCTCTACATCTATCTGTTTCTAAATCTTCTTATAACACCAGTCATATTGTATTACTTTGATGATCTCTTTTTAATTTGATTACTTCTATAAAAACGGTGTCTCCAAAAAAGGTAACATTCTGAAGTCCTGGAGTTTCAGCATTGGAGTTGGTAAGGAGCACACAGTTCAACCCATAACAATTCATTTTTGACTTTTAGTTTCTGTTAGAATATAATGCATTTATTAAATAAATGTGGTAGTCCCTAAAAAATGTTATCAGGCACCTTGAGAATCTAATGAAAGCAGTAGAGTAGACCTTTCCCCCAGAAAACACATATATGTATCAAATTTATGATTATTCCAGAAAATTCTTAGCTACACAAAAGGCATTATTGCATCATTTCACTTTACACTATTATTATTACTTGAAAAATAACAATTTTATATATAACGTTTAGTAATCTGTTGTATGAATAAAATACAAGCAATTCATTGCTATGTAGTTGTTATATAACAATTGCCTGTCAAAGGGTTGTTTATGAAACTTTTGTCAATTTCTTCATTTCTGTTGGTTTTGTGGCACTGTCATCAGTTCATTCAGGACTGATTACAAGAAAGGTATCTATAAAGACATACATTTTTATTTGTTTTGAGCATGACTGTAATGCATTCATTTGCATACAAACAACGGCAATCAAACTTTATTTCTGCCTAATTATTTGTAGCACATACTTTTTTAATGAACTATTATTTTTAATTAGTTTATTTTTTAATTTTTCATTTGTAGTTTTCTTTCAGTGTTATTTTATATTGGTTTCAGGTGTACAACATACTGTCTAGTAGTAATTAGACAATCATGTACTTTACAATGTGTTCCCCCAGATATTTCCAGTAACGATGTGGCACCATACATGGTTATTGCAATATTATTGACCTTATTCCCTGAGCTATACTTTACACCCCTGTGAATTATTCTGTAACTACTAATTTTTACTTAATCCCTTCACCTCTTTTTTTTTAACATATTTTATTGATTTTTTTACAGAGAGGAAGGGAGAGAGATAGAGAGTTAGAAACATCGATGAGAGAGAAACATAGATCAGCTGCCTCCTGCACACCCCCTACTGGGGATGTGCCTGCAATCAAGGTACATGCCCTTGACCAGAATCGAACCTGGGACCCTTCAGTCCCCAGGCCGACACTCTACCCACTGAGCCAAACCGGTTAGGGCCTCTTCACCTCTTTTATCTAGTCCCCATTTCCCCTGCTTTCTGGCAATCAACAGTCAGATCTCTGTTTCTATGAGTCTAAAATATCCTTTAACTAAAATATCAATAAACCCAACAATGAAGTCACACTTCCAGGTAACATTGATACAACTATCTGTGGCATACCCAAATATAAGGTAACTTTACCCTTAAAAGAACATTCAAAACCCCTTTATACATCTTTGGTGATGTTTATTAACCCAGCCTCTCAAGGGTTTGCCACACGGTTGGTGCTGCAACTGAGTTTTTAAAAGGTTATTTCATGGCTGAAAATGAAGCTGGGTCATCAAAACTACAAGATGAGTTTGGAGTATCTTGTAGTATGAAAACAAGAGAAAGTGCTAAAAATACAAAAGGATGAGGGTATGTCTAAAGGACAGGAACTACATGAAAGGGGTCCCAATGGCCACAACCGTAATCATTTAAAAAAAATGAAAAACACAGTGCTAGGTTGTAGCCCATAGTATAACGTCAATATACATGAGTTAATAGCGTTCTGAGTAAATGGTTAAATGAGTGAATAAATACAGGTGAGAAAAGACAACTTTTGTTTACAGAAGAATTACAAATAATATATGTAAATACTCACTCCTCCAGAAGGTGAATATTATCTCCCTAAACCCCTTTAGGGTGGGCTAGATACAAGCTAGAATATGGGGAAGGAAAAATAGTAACTTTACAGTAGAGAAATCTGGAAAGCACTACCTTAATGAAATGATCAAGTTTAACATCACCACTGATATCATGTGTCCCTGGTGCAAGAGCACTCTTTACTAAAACCCGTAAAACTTCACTCTGGTCATGACATGAACATCAGACAAACACAAATTGAGAAAAATTCTTCAAAGTTAAGTGACCAGTACTCTTCATGAGTACCTTAGGAAGTCATGAAACTTCGGAAAATTGAAACATTGTCACAGACTAGAGAAGGTTAAGGAGACAAGACAACTAATTGCAGTGTGGTATCCTGGAAAAGGAAAAACTAATGATAAAGTCTGGAGTTTGGTTCATTGTTATGTACCCAAATTAGTTTTTTTGTAGTTTTGAAAAATGTACCCTAGTAATATAACATAACATTACTGAACGTTATGTTTACTAAACCAAAACTGGGTGAAGGACATATGCAAACTCTCTGTAATATTTTTGCAACTTTTCTATAAATCTAAGATGGTCCCAATAAAAGGCTTAATTTCAAAAATTAGCCATTCTGTGGTTCTATCAGGCTGCTAATTCACAGTGATAGGAAGCATGGTAAGGCCAGTGAAACACACAAGCGGGAGCCCATTGCCACAGTTTGTTTGCAATAAAATAAATTCTCTGGTGAGAAGTAACACTGTTGAATACCATGATTATGAGTAAGACATGTAGGGATCCATATGTTGTGGTTTGGACAGAAGCACTGAGTGTAAAGAAGGCAAATCCATATCACATAAGGATCTACTAGTATTTTGTGAGGATGGAAGTGTTCATTTGTAATTAGTCTGATGCCAGGTTATACCACAATTGTGCCACATTGGGAAGTAATTGTTGGTCTGTGCTGTTGACAGGTTGGACAATCAGCAGTTGTTCTAAGCATATAAACCTGAATGACTAGAAGTCCATGCGGTTGAACCCATGTGCATACTCTATTCCTATTGCCCTGACAACTTTATTCATTTACTTATTGAGCACAGACATGGTTGGCTGGGGCAGAAGCTTACTGATACCTACAGAATGGGTTATCCTACAGATATTATTCACATAAGATAAATATCTGCATACTCTGTGCCCTTTGGAGAGTTCTATCCACATACCCCTTCCCCAATATTCCAAGTATGTTCCTTCTGCACATCTTATCATTCAGTCAAAGCATTAGCCACTACATATGAGTCAGTGAAGGTCTGGTCATCTCATCTTCCATGGAAAATAAAGAACTTGTACTACTTGATATTCTACCCACTGAGAAGATTTTGCTTCACCAGAGCCACCTCGGTGCCATCTGCAGTGCTTTAGCTGTCCACTTTTATATGTTACCAATAAATCATTCAGAACCATTCCTCCCCATGAATCCACAGAGGCAGTTGAGTGGAAATAGGCACTGTGGCAGGAATATAAATCATTGGTTACTGGGCAACATGGTCAGACATCTTGTGCCTTCAACTCTTGCTTGAACCAAATTCATATATAAACACCCATTTGATGATGCAGTGCTTATGGCCTACTAGACACTGTGGTGTGCTGTATTAGACTAAATACAGTTCATGATGGTCATCTCAGATGGCATGTTAACATGGGGGTCCAAAATCAAGAATCCACTATTACACTCGAGGTATGGAAATATTACCTCATTGTAAGAATTCCTCATGGTGCCCTTTGAGTATATACTTTTAGAAAGGTACAGTTTCAATATAACTAAAAGTTATTGTGGTAATATGGAATATACTTTATTGAAATTATAACACTTTATTGAACAACATTAATGAAGACCTAAATAAAAGAAAGGATATACACTGAGTGGCCAGATTATTATGATCTCTGAAGGCATAATAATCTGGGCACTCAGTATGTGTGTGTGTGTGTGTGTGTGTGTGTGTGTGTGTATGTTTGTGTGTGTGTGTGTGTGTGTGTGTGTATGTATATATATATATATATCCTATCTAATAATAGAGTAACATGTAAATTACCATCACTCCGCTACGCCCACGATTGGGCGGCGGGAGGCTGGGGGGCGGGACTCGGGGTGGCCTATCTGGCCATTGAGAGGCACGGATCCGCTGCCACTGAGTTGGCTACCCTGCTGTTGAGAGGCGCAGGGGGCGGGAGTCCCGCCCCCTGCACCTCTCAACAGCCAGATCCGCGGCCGCTGTGGGGGCCTACCGCGGACACCCAGCTGCGCCTCTCACCGGCAGGGTAGCCTGGTGTCTGTGGCAGCCCCCCTCAGCGGCCATTGAGAGGCTCAAGGGGCGGGAGTCCCACCCCCTGCGCCTCTCAACAGCAGGGTAGCCCCCCTCAGCGTCCACGAACCATCAAAAACGTGGGAGCTGGGTGCCTGTCTGCTCCGGCACCAGGCCTTTCAGAAGCCTCCGCCGAGCCGGAGACTTCTGAAAGGCCTGGTGCACCAGCGGACAGGCACCCAGCTCCACCGCGAAAAGCAAAAGCGTGTAGGGGACCCTACACGTGCATGATTCAATCATGCACTGGGCCTCTAGTATATATATATAAAATTAGAGGCCCAGTGCATGAATTTGTGCATGGGTGGGGTCCAGCCAGCCTGGCCAGGGGGAGGGGACATGGGCGGTTGGCCAGCCTGCCTGCTGGTCGAACTCCTGGTCAAGGGGACAATTTGCATATTAGCCTTTTATTATATAGGATATACACTGAGTGGCCAGATTATTATGCGTTCAGAGATCATAATAATCTGGCCACTCAGTGTATATTGAACATGGAAAGGAAGACTAAGTTTTTAAGATGACAATTATATGGTCCCTGCCTATAAGTGAACACACAAAAACTCATTATAAAATATAATAAGAAAATTTATTGGTAGATGTGCATCTTTATGTTTATGATTTTACTACGGACAACTTTTAAAATACATTTTTATATTTTATTTTACATTTTATATAAATGTCAAAAATAAATTATTTTCAAATGATGTGGGTTAAAATTTTTTAAAAGATGACAACTACCTCACATCAATCTAAAAATGCAATGCAAATATAACATTAACTACTACAGGGTTTTGTTTGTTTTGTACATTGAACATGGCAAACTGATTTATAATTTATATGAAAAAATTAATAACTAAGAAAAAGTTGTATAATTTTGAAGATATATTCATTACAGGACTTGCACTACTAGGTATCAAGATTAATGTAAAATTATATTAATAAAGATAATGTGCTACTGTGAAGAACATGTAAATATTAAGGCAATAGAATAGAGATTCCAAAACTATAACTGGAAATAGATATTTCAATAGTATATGATGTTGCCTTGCAGATGTGTAGTTAATTCTGCATAAATTAATAATTTATATGGAAATATTAAATTGGACTCCTACTGTGAATCATGACTTAAATTATTACCAAATATATTAAAGTTCTTGTGTAAAAAGCAAAATGCTAACATGTTTAAAAGAAAACTTCTGGTAACTACATAGGAATGCTTTTTAAACAACATATAAAAGTAAAAATGCTTAAGGAGATTAGCATATATAATCTCATGAACTTAAAACACATATTCTTCTGGACAATAATGAAGTGAGACAAAAAGATACCAAAAGACAGAGTATATA
Source organism: Eptesicus fuscus (assembly GCF_027574615.1). Lineage (NCBI taxonomy): Eukaryota > Metazoa > Chordata > Mammalia > Chiroptera > Vespertilionidae > Eptesicus > Eptesicus fuscus. The sequence goes on along the minus strand of NC_072475.1, from coordinate 83,687,133 downwards.
CACCATGCACAAATCTCGATTAATGCAATATGTTACTTGAATTGATATTATTCATTGAGCTGAGTTTTGACTACTTATATATTTATTATTATGGGGTTTGTTTTTTGCACATCTATGCATCACAAATATTTCTAAAACATATTGAATACATTCAAGCAATATATTGACTCTTAATTTATTATAGTGTTTTCCTTTCTGTTTTTCCAAATGTTTTATCATAAATAGTAATTGATTATATCAAAGTTATTTTGCTACTATTGAGAAGGTTATCAGATTTTATTAAATCTGTCTTAAAGATGTGAAATATTATATCAATACATTGCCTTATTTTATACCTATGAATTCCTAAAATAATTTATTTATAGTAGAAAATTAATTTTTAATGCATGGTTGACTATGACTTCAGTTGTCTATTTCAGTAAGGATTTCTATAATAAGCAGTATTCAACGAAATATTTTCTACATCTGATGTTTTCTAGCATCAGAGAAATCCTGTTTATAAAATATATTTAGAAGTATTTTTTTCCATTTTTTGTAATTTAGAAAAGAATATAGCATGGAATATCTATGAACTTTGTAATTTGAAATAATACACTATTATTCTCTCATTATTGTTTTCTTCTCCTAAAATTCAATTTAGAAATAAATATTTTCTTCCCAGGGATCCATTTTATGCTATACAATTTTGAGTGATATGTATGATCTGGTTTGTAAACTATTTATGATGCTTGATTTTGGCCCAGTGATATTAATTTCATACTCTGGCCTCTAGATTTGTGAGACAATAAACTTATTTAGTTTTAAACCACCAATTTTGTAGTAATTGGCCATGGCAGTCATAAGACACTAACACACCATTATAATTATTACCATTTCAGTTTACAGGAAATATTCCATTTAAAATGTATCTCTCTGATAGAGAAATATTTGGTATAATAATGAATATACCACCTATAATTCAACATGATAATAGGAATTTTTAAGAAAAAAAATAGTATTTTTTAACTAAAGTATCCTACCTAATAAAAGGGTAATATGCAAATAACCATCACTCCGCTACGCCCATGATTGGGCCGGTGGGAGGCTGGGGCGGGACTCGGGGTGGCCTATCCAGCTGTTGAGAGGCGGCGGAGGCTTTTGGCCTGGTGCACCAGCGGACACCCAGCTCCCCTGCCATGGAAAGCGGGGAGCTGGGTGTCCGCTCCAACTCCAGGCCAAAAGCCCCCGCTGGAGGCTTTTGGCCTGGTGCACAAGTGGACCCCCTGCCATCGATCGCAGGGAGCTGGGGGTTTCTTCGGCCTGGTACACCAGCGGACCCCCTGTGATTGATCACCTGGGAAGGGAGCTGGGGGTCTGCTTTTGGCCTGGGCAGGAGGGGACCCCCTGCGATTGATTGTAGGGAGCTGGGGGTCCGCACCTGCCCAAGAGGCTTTCAGTCTGGGCAGGCCTGGGCAGGGGCTGAGCCAGTGATCAGAGGGAGCTGGAGAGGCCTGCCCAGGCCTAAAGCTTCGGCTAGAGGCTTTAGGCCTGGGCAGGGCACAGCCGTTGATTGGTGTGAACTATAGAGGAAACACCTTTTCTAACTGCACATTGGCTAAGCTTCCTGTATGCCACTGGTAATATTCTTAGTAACTTGGGTAATAAGAATCCAAAAAGGTGATCTAGGGTTTTTCCACCACACTTCTGGAGAAAAAAATGAAGGTCCGCTGCTGGAAGGCTAAGAAATGTCATATCTTGCCCTAGCTGGTTTGACTCAGTGGATAATGCCTGGGCCTGCAGACAGCAGGGTCTGGGTTTGATTCTGATCAAAGGCATGTACCTTGGTTGCAGGTTCCTCCCTGGCCGGGGCCCAGATCAGGGCTCATGCAGGAGGCAACCAATCAAAGTGTTTCTCTCTGTCTTTCCCTTTCTCTTCCACATTCTCTAAAAGTCAATGGAAACATACCCTCAGGTGAGTATAAAAAATAAATAAAAAAATCCATATCCTATGAAAGACACATCTTGAAAATGCCTAAAGAAAGTTGTCATTTTTTCTTGGTGAAGGGACTGGAGTCTGTGTTGATGAAAACACCTTGGTGGCTGTGGTGACTGACAGTGGCTGCAGCAGTGGGGTGATGGGGCTGGTGCCTTCCCCTGACCAGCCCAGTTGCCTCCCACAAAGGGAGACCAGACTGCGGCTTAGGTACGCTCCCTGTGGGGCGCAGGCCTAAGCCGTCAGGAGGACATCCCCTGAGGGCTCCCAGTATGTGAGAGGGTGCAGGTTGGACTGAGGGACCCCTGACCCCCAGTGCACGAATTTCGTGCACTGGGCCCCTAGCCCTATATAAAAAAAGGGTAATATGCAAATCAACCTAACTGCAGAACGACCAGTCACTATGACAGGCACTGACCACCAGGGGGCAGACTCTCAACGCAGGAGCTGCCTCCTGGTGGTCAGCGCACTCCCACAGGGGGAGTGCTGCTCAGACACAAGCTGGGCTGATGGCTGGTGAGCACAACAGCTCACCTCTGTGGCAGTGCTAAGGATGTCCAACTGTAGCTTAGGAGCGGGCCTAAGCTACAGTTGGATATCCCCCGAAGGGCTCCAGGACTGCGAAAGGGTTCAGGCCGGGCTGAGGGAACCCCCAGTGCACAAATGCCATGCACTGGGCCTCTAGTATTAAATAGTAGTGATATTATTCCATTTTTTGTGTTACACATGTGGAATTAGGGAAGACTGGTTATGTTCAGTTTGTAGGCCATATTTAACAGCAATGACAGAAATGGAAACACCCTAAATTCATCAAGGAAATCTTACCTGAATAACTCAGATACAGTTTCATAATCCTTCTTGATATGGCATTATCAAATGATAAGAGGCAGTACATGCATAAAACCAATGTACTATATTAAGCAAAAATTGTGAAATTGGAAAATAGAATAAAATAGAGTTGCTATATTTTTCTGACTAGAATTTTTATTTCAACTTTCTTTTCACTTCAGTACCCTTACATGCTTACTTTTATGTATCTCTAAATCAGGCGTCCTCAAACTACGGCCTGTGGGCTACATGCGGGTGTTTTTGCCGCTTTATTTTTTTACTTCAAAATAAGATATGTGCAGTGTGCTTAGGAATTTGTTCATAGTTTTTTTTAAACTATAGTCTGGCCCTCCAACGGTCTGAGGGACAGTGAACTGGCCTCCCGTTTAAAAAGTTTGAGGACCCCTGCTCTAAATCATTGAGATTACAACAACAAAAAATTCCTAGGAAATATGCACCAATATATTGTTTTGCTGAATACTTGGGATTATCCTTCTGATTTCTCATAAATTACATTATTGGCTGAACATGCATTTCTGAAGAAATGATACTTTCCTCTGAAATTAAGACATTGTATTATTATTTCTAACTAGAGGTCTGGTGCATGAAATTCATACACTGAAGGGGGGGGCGGTATCCCTCACCTCAGCCTGCACCCTCTCCAATCTGGGACCCCTCGAGGGATTTCCGGCAGTTGGACATCCCTCTCACAATTCAGGACTGCTGGCTCCCAACTGCTCGCCTGCCTGCCTGCCTGATTGCTCCTAACTACTCCCCTGCCAGCCTGATTGATGACTAACTGCTCCCCTGCTGGCCCAATTGCCACAACTGCCCTCCCCTCTGGCCCAATCGCCCCTAACTGCCCTCCCCTTCATTCCTGGTCCCCCCAAACTGTCCACCCCTGCTGGACTGGTCACCCCGAACTGCCCTCCGTGCTGGCCTGATCACCCACAAATGCCCTCCCATGCTGGCCATCTTGTCGCAGACATCTTGTGACCACATGGGGGCTGCCATCTTGAGACCACATGGGGGCAGCCATCTTGTGTAAGGGTGTGACAGTAAATTTGCATATTACCTCTTTATTATATAGGATGTGAAGAATTTCAGAAAGATAGTTGCTCAGGCTGAATTTTATTTCTTTATATGAACTACTAGAGGCCCGGTGCACGAAATTTGTGCATGGGGGTCGAGGGTCCCCTCAGCCCAGCCTGCATGCTCTCCAATCTGGGACCTCTCAGAGGATATCCAACTGCCAGTTTAGGCCCAATCCTTGGGCAGTCAGACATCCCTCTCACAATCCAGGACTCCTGGCTCCCAACTGCTCACCTGACTGCCTTCCTGATTGCCCCTAACCGCTTCTGCCTGCCAGCCTGATCACCCCTAACCATTCCCCTGCCAGCCTGATTGATGCCTAACTGCTCTCCCCTGCCAGCCTGTTTGCCCCTAACTGCCCTCCCCTGCAGGCTTTATTGCTCCCAACTGCCATCCCTTGCAGGCCTGGTCCCTCCCAACTGCCCTCCCCTGCTGGCCATCTTGTGGTGGCCATCTTGTGTCCACATGGGGGCAGGATCTTTGACCACATGGGGGAAGCCATCTTGTGTGTTGGAGTGATGGTCAATCTGCATATTACTCTTTTATTAGATAGGATAGAGGCCTGGTGCATGGGTAGGGGCCAGCTGGTTTGCCCTGAAGGGTGTCCAGGATCAGGGTGGGTGTTCCCTTGGGGCGTGAGGTGGCCTGGGCGAGGGGCCTGTGGTGGTTTGCAGGCCAGCCACGCCCCCGGTGACCCAAGCAGGGGCCCTGGTATCTGGGTTTTATTTATCTTCTACAATTGAAACTTTGTAGCCTAGAGCAGAGCCAAGCCTCCTGCTCGCTCCATGGTGGCAGCCATTTCTGTTGGAATTTATTTATCTTCTACTAGAGGCCCAGTGCACAAAATTCGTGCACAGAGGGGGTTTGTCCCTCATCCCAGCCTGTACCCTCTCCAATCTGGGACCCCTCAAGGGATGTCCGACTGCCCGTTTAGGCCCAATCCTGGGATCGGGCCTAAACGGGCAGTTGGACATCCCTATCACAATCCAGGACTGCTGGCTCCCAACTGCTTGCCTGCCTGCCTTCCTGATTGCCCCTAACCACTTCTGCCTTCCAGCCTGATCACCCTCTAACCACTCTGCTGCCAGCCTGTTTGCCCCCAACTTCCCTCCTCTGCCGGCCTGGTTATCCCTAACTGCCCTCTCCTGCAGGGTTGATCACCTCCAACTGCCCTCCCTTGCAGGCCTGGTCCCTCTCAACTGCCCTCCCTTGCAGGCCGGGTGCCTCCCAACTGCCCTTTCCTGCTGGCCATCTTGTGGTGGCCATCTTGTGTCCCCATGGGGGCAGGATCTTTGACCACATGGGGGCAGCTATATTGTATGTTGCAGTGATGATCAATCTGCATAGTACTCTTTTATTAGATAGGCTAGAGGCCTGGTACAGGGGTGGGGGCCAGCTGGTTTGCCCTGAAGGTTGTCCCTGATCAGGGTGGGGTTCCCTTGGTGTGTGGGGCGGCCTGAGCGAGGGGCCTGTGGTGGTTTGCAGGCTGGCCATGCCCCCTGGAAATGCAAGTGGAGGCCCTAGTATCTGGAATTTATTTTCCTTCTATAATTGAAACTTTGTAGCCTGGAGAAGAGCCAAGCCTGGGGCTCCCTCCGAGGCCCAAAGCCATTTGTGTTGGGGTTATAATTGAAACTTTGTTGCCTTAAGCGGGTGGGCCCGGCCAGGGTGTGCAAAAAGCTTTGCTTCCCCTGTTGCTGGCGGCAACCCTGGCCTGCTCTCTCAAGCTCCATTCTGCCGCCATTTGTTTGAATTTGTTTACCTTCTATAATTGAAACTTTGTAGCTTGAGTGGAGGCTTAGGCCTGGCCAGGGCAGGCAGAAAGCTTGGCTTCCTCTGTTACCTAGGAAACCTTGCTCTCTGTGGCTGTAGCCATCTTGGTTTGGGTTAATTTGCATACTCGCTCTGATTGGATGGTGGGCATGGCTTGTGGGCGTGGCTTGTGGGTGTGTCGGAGGTATGGTCAATTTGCATATTTGTCTATTATTAAATAGGATAATTGAAACTTTGTAGCCTTAAGTGGAGGCCAAGACAGGCCATGGCTGCAGAAGCTTGGCTTCCTCCATCACCAGGGGCAACCCTAGCCTCCTGCTCTTTCCAGCTCCGTGGCTGACACCATTTTTGTTGGGATTTATTTATCTTCTATAATTGAAACTTTGTACCCTTGAGTGGAGGCCTGGGCCTGCCAGAGTGTGTAGAAAGCTTGGCTTCCTCCATCCCCAGGGAAACCCAAGCCTCCCTCCTGCTCGCTCTGTGGCCGCAGCCATCTTGGTTGGGGTTAATTTGCATACTCGCTCCTGATTGGCTGGTGGGCGTGGGTTGTGGGTGTCACGAAGTGATGGTTAATTTGCATATTATTCTTTTATTAGATAGGATATTGTCTTAATTATTTGAGATGTCTAGAAAATAAACCAAATGCTCTGTGTATCCCATAGATAGATAAACACTGTGAGCCCTAATCTATAGTAGTTGTATAATATTAAATACTGAGTTTTTGTTTGTCTTATCAAAAACTCATAAACACATACAACAGTATGGTGATTACCAAAGGAAAATTGGAATGGAAGAGGTAGTAATTGGTAAAGGTGGTCAAATATATGGTGACAGAATGAGAATTGACCTTGGATGGTAGACACAAAATGCAATATACAGATAGTATATTTTAAAATTGTACTTCTTAAACCTATATAATATTATTAAACAATGTCAGCCTAATAAATTTAATTAAAAGTAAATAAAATAAATGAATAAATGAATTAAAAAGCTGAATACTGAAAAACTAAGGAAGAATTTTAGGTAAAATCTTATACACTGAGTGGTCAGATTATTATGATCTCTGAACACATAATAATCTGGTCACTCAATGTGTGTTTGTGTGTGTGTGTGTGTGTGTGTGTATGTGTGTATATTAGAGGCCTGTTGCATGAATTCGTGCATGGGTGGGGTCCGGCCAGCCTGGCCAGGGGGAGGGGACATGGGTGGTTGGCCGGCCTGCCTGCTGGTCTAACCCCTGGTCAAAGGGACAATTTGCATATTAGCCTTTTTATTATATAGAATATATACTGAGTGGTCAGATTATTTTGTGTTCAGAGATCATAATAATCTGGCCACTCAGTGTATATTTTGCCCAATTTGGTTACAACATAATATAGTGATTAAGAGTATGGATTCTGGAGGTAACATCTCTCCATTTACATTACTACTCTGCCACTTATTAATTATGTCTCAATTTTCTCAATATTTTTGGTGAGAGTTGATACATGTAAAGAACTTATAATATTGCCTGAAAACATAATAAGTATTTAATAACTTTTATTGGTCTTTTATTATACCAATCTTGAAATTCTAGGAAAAATAATGTTTTAATGTCCTGAATTTCCCCTTGTATTTGTCACTGCAGTACAGAGCTAATACATGATGTGGTTGCTTCCAAGAGTTTGAGGGGCAGAAAGAGACTGACACAGCAAGTCTACTTGGGCAAGGTATATTATCCTTTATCTATTAGGTGTACCGGTTAATAATGGTGGATTTTGTAATCAAAGAAAACATGATAATTTCAAGAGAAACATCAAAAGTTCTTTATTCAAAGTAATGTCCATCACTAGCTACACATTTCCCCCATCTTTCAGGTAATTTGTGGATACCATCCTAATAGAACTTTTCTTGTTTTAAGGCAAACCATTCAGAGACCCGATTATCCACTTCTTCGTACGTTTTGAAGTGCTGCTCAGAAAGTGTGTGTGCCATTGATCATAACAAGTGATAATCTGAAGGAGCAAGGTCTGGTGAATACAGTTGGTGGGTTAATACTTCCCAGGCAAGATCTTTTAATGTGTCTTTAACTGGTTTTGAAGTGTGTGATGGTGTGTCATCATGAAGCAAAATTACTTTGCCGTGTCTTCTGGAAAATTCTGGTCATTTCATGATCAAAGTGTGGTTAAAATTGATTATTTGTTGTTGGTAGTGATCAGTATTAATGATTTCACCTGGTTTTAGAAGCTCATAATACACCACACCTTCCAGATCTCACCAAACGCAGAGCATTGTCTTCTATCTGAAGCAATTTGGCCTTGCAGTCAATGTTGATGGTTGTCCTGGATCAACCCATGATTTTGTGCATTTGGGATTCTCAAAATAAATCCACTTTTCATCGCCAGTCACAATTTGATGCAGAAAAAGAGACTTTCTTTCGAGCCATTGAAGCAACATTTTACTGATGACTTTTCGGTTTTCCATTTGTCTTTTGTTCAGTTGATGTGGCACCCATTTTCCTTCCTTTAAAATCTTTCCCATTGCTTGTAAATGATTGGAAATTGTTTGCTGAGCAACGTTTAATCTTTCTGCAAGTTGTTTTTGAGTTTGACACACATCTTCATCCAATAATGCTTGTAATTGTTGGTCTTCAAACTTTTTTGGTTGACCTGGATGTCCTTTGTCTTTCACATCAAAATCATCACTTTTAAAGCGTTTAAACCAGCGTTCACAAGTATCTTGAGATGGAGCATGTTCACCATAAACTTCCCAAAGTATATGATAACTTTTTCTTCAAAATAAAGTAATAAATTAAAACTTCCCACAAATGCTCTTTTTTTGGCACGAAATTCTACATTTTTAAGCATAAAAATATCTATGATGTTAACACCTTCAGCAAATTTGACACATGAAGATTTGAAGCTTGCTGTCTATATAACAAAATAGCATACATATCAAATCACATATATATCAACATATGAATAACTCCATCTATTGAAAAAATCCACATTATTAACTGTTACAACTAGTAAATAGTTTGATTTTTTAATATTTTAAAGACAATTATGCTGATAATCAAGGGAATTATTGGTCTGCAATTTTATTTTGTAATGATTTGTTAGATTTTTCTGTTATGGTTATGCTAGCTTTATAATAGGGTAGGAAAATATTCCCTCCTTTCCTACTTGCAGAAAAAAAAATGATGTAAGATTAATGCCATTTCTTACTAGAATGTTTAATAGAATTAATTAGTGGAAGCCTCCAGGCCTAAATTTTTCTTTTGGACAGGTTTTTAACAATAAATTAAATTTATTTAACAGCTATAAATCTATGCAGGTTTTATTGTCTTACATAACTTTTTGTAAATTATATTTTCAACAAATTTAAATATATTGCCTAAGTTGTTAAATTGTTGGTAGAAAGTTGCTTACAGTATTCTCTGATCATTATTTTAATGTCTGTAGGATCTTTGCTGACAATTTCTTGATTTTATTCCTGCTTTTGCTTATTCATGTTCTCTGTTTTTTACCAGGGTAAGGGGAGAGATTGTCAAGTGTATTGATATTTTTGAAGAACCATGTTTGTTTGTTTTAATTTTCAGTCTTTAATTTATTCATTGGTTCCTGGTATTATCTTTACTATTTCTTCCTTCTACTTGTTTTTGTATTAGCTTTTTTTCTCATTTATTATATCTCAAAGTGGAATCTTATGTCATTGATTTTAGAACATTCCTATCTCTAATTTTCTCTAATCACTCTTTTACCTGCATCCTAACATCATATTTTCCTAAAACTCTATTCTCATGTCAGAGCCTTCTTTTATGTTTTCAAAATGAAATCATATATATATATATATAAACTTTGCACTTTATGAAATCTGTCACGTCTGTTTTCCTGCATGCCTTTTATAGGGAACTTTTTGTTCTTTTGCCTGATTGACCCTGTCTTGCTCAATTTGGATTCTATTTCCTACAATGTCCCCATAGTGTGAAGTTTCATCTTGCCAAGATATTGAGTTGTGTTAGAGTGTTTATAAGGTTCAAAATGCTCCAGCACTGTACTAGTAAGTCCAGCATTACTCATAAAAACAATGTTGAGTAACTTAGTCTAGTTTTCATTGGTCTTTCAGACTAGCGCAGCATGTTTTTCAGTAACTGGAAATTTCAGCAGAAGCCAAGTTTAGTTCCTTGTGCTTCTTCCCATACAGATATTGAAACAATCCAAGTCTTGTAGTTACCAGTGTTTTGTCCCCACCCACATGTATTTATGGGTCTGTAGGGATGTTCAGGCACCAAGTTTTGTTAAAGATATAAGGTTCTTTAGTTTTACTATTCTAGTGACTTTATAATTGAAGAATTTGGGAGATAAAAAGGAACAATAGCCTGTCTGGTGTGACTTAGTGTTTGAGTGTCCTCCTATGAATCAGAAGGCCATGGTTCGATTCCTGGTCAGGGCACATGCCCAGGTTGCAGGCTCGATCCCCAATAGGGGACATGCAGGAGACAGCTGATCAATGATTCTCTCTCATCATTGATGTTTTATCTCTCCCCCTCTCCCTTCCTCTCTGAACAATCAATAAAAATATAATTAAAAAGGGGGGGGGCAATAACTATCACCATGCGATCACCATTTTCTCCAAACTCTCTCTTCTTGAAACTATTTTTATCCCCATTTTATATAAATGACTTTTATGCATCTATGACTTATTTTATAAATTATGCTATAATCTACAGATATTAAAATAGACACCTATTTTAATAAGTGTAGGGCAAAAAAAGTATAGTTATACTAATGGGTAGTCATTTTATAACAAATCAATGTCTAACCTTTCCTAGGATATGAGGTATATATTTATTAAATTTATCACATTTCAGCTTCTTTTGAAAGTAAAATATAGATGTCAGACTTAGAAAATGTCTACATTGTGAGTTTGACAGAATTTTTCAGGGAATTTGCTAGGTAAACCATAACATTGATTTGGTAATGAATATACAGCACAGGATAATTTCTGGAACTAATAACCACTCGTTTAAATTCAGCAGAAAATCAATTGGGTCAGTAACAATGCAAAATAAACATACTGTGAAAGCACAATGGTTTCCCTATATTGGGTCTTAACTGTCTTTAGGGTTTTACATGTTTTGCTAAATTGAAATTTTATACAATAAGACTAACTCTGATAGCTCTATACAATGCCATGTTTTTCTGATAACTTCCCTTCTAGAATAGAAAAAGAAGTGTGAGAAGCTAATTGCTTAAACTATAAAACATGCTTTTCTTTGAACTCAATGAAGCAAAAAGATAAATAGTTTATTACTAAAGGGAATTTAGCTCTGTTTATGACTGCTTGCAGTGTGAAATTAGTTGTTTGTGATCTCTAAAACCTTGCTTTCTTTTCAAAACATTGTATGCTAGTTCTGAACACAGAGAAAGATTGGGAATGTAAAATGAATTTAGATAAAGTGACAATCCTTTACTTAATTTTTGAATGATTCTGTTTCATTTTTTGTGTTTTGAATTTTATGAAAACCATTCGTGATGGTTTCTCAAATAATGATGCACACTAGTGTATTTATATCATGTCGTTTTTGCCATTCTTTCATTTATTATCCACAATAGTCATTCTATTTAGTAGTTGTTTATTGTAATATAAGTTTTGTTTTTGTTTTTTTTCTGGGTGGGTGCATTTTTCAAATTAAATTTTCAACTACAAATACATAGAATTTCTTTGAAATTAGTTTTGGATTTCTCACAGTAATCTAGCCTCTAAACTTAGTTCTTGACATAGTTTATAAATTAAATATAAATCCATATAGTTTTTATAATTAAAAAACACACAGAACGTATTTTACAAATACTACGAATTATATACATGACTAAAATATATTTAGAAGTATTTATTACACTATAAAACACAAATGATATTAACTAGAATACTTATGCACATTTTCTATGAATTCTAAGATAGTGATATATTTAATATACAATGGAAACAGGGAGTCATTAGATTAATCTTTTTAACCATTTGTATATCAGTATTTCATCAGTTACAAGATTAACTGTGATTCCCACTAGGCTCCGTTGCACTATTTTGTCATTGTTCTTATTTATTTCAAGCTTATTACTGCAATAAGCCATAGTTCCTTGAAGAAAATAATGTATTACATTCTTTTGTTGTACATTTGTTATGAAAAAAATTAAATATATAAAATGTTGAAGGATTGGTATAAAGATCAACATGTATAATGACCATTGGATTTATATTTGTATATACATAGGTTAACACATTTTAAAATAAGTTTCAGAGCTAACATATGTAACTAGAGGCCCAGTACACAAAATTCATGCATGGAAGGGGGTATCCCTCAGCCCAGCCTGCACCCTCTCCAATCTGGGACTCCTTGGGGGATGTCTGACTGCCAGTTTAGGCCCAATCCCACAGGACTGCTGGTTCCTAACCACTCACCTGCCTGCCTGCCTGATTGACCCTAACCACTCTGCCTGCAGTCTGATAGCCCCCTAACTGCTCCCCTGCCAGCCTGATTGATGCCTAGTCACTCACCTGCCAGCATGATCATCCCCAACTGCCCTCTCCTCCCAGCTCTATTACCCCCAACTGCCTTCCCCTATGGGGCTGAGGGAACTGGGGGACTCTGGCTGGATGAGGTGGGGCTGAGGGCACTAGGGGACTGAGGATGAATGAGGTGGGGCTAAGGGGACTGTGCGCCGCCATCTTGTGGCTGTAGGCACCGCCATCTTGTGAGGGTGTGGCAGTCAATTAGTATATTCCCTCTTTATTGGCTGTGGTCACTGCCATCTTGTGAGGGCATAATGGTCAATTAGCATATTCCCTCTTTATTAGATAGGATGGGTTGACTTCTGGCCATGTTTGAATCACTGGTATCTCCTATAAGCAAATTTTGATTAGTCACAACACAATAAAGCTATTGAAATTCTATCCAAAGTGAACAGACTTATTATATTCAGGTAAACTTTAATATGAATAATGGATAATTTCTTCCACAGTTAATACTAACATAAAGATTTATATAATTCACAAGGAGCTAATCTTTGTATGAATCAAGAAAAGAATGAAGATTCTTTTTTTCAAATATTTTTGTCTATTTCTGTTACTGATGATTCATTTATTTAGGTCATCTCTCAGTATGCCTTTGTTAACTTTTTCTTTCTTAACAATAGGTTGAATTCTCTTGCTTTGTTTATTTGCTTTTATCATATGCTAGATAGTTTTCTTTAAAAATGTAGAGATTGCAATAAATATTATTTATCCTCAGGAAAAGTCATGCCCCTGTTTCTTTCAGGTAGCTAGTATGAGTAACTGAGTCAATCAAATCTGTACTTGAGCTGAGTTTGGCTTTGTAATTGCCTTGGTTTGATTCAGCTCACCACAAGTTTCAAATATTATGAAGGCTGCATCAGAGCTTATCCCTCCAGTAGAGCACAGATCTGAGCACAGTGAAGATTTGGGTGTTCACTACAGAAGATGTCCACAATTTATGATGGTTTGATTGATGAGTTTTCAACTTTACAATGGTGCAAAAGTGATATGTAGTCAGTAGAAACTGAACTTTGAATTTTGAATTTTGTTTTTTTTTTCTGGGCTAGTGATATGTGGTACATACCCTCTTGTGATGTCAGGCAGTGGCAGTGAGCCACAGCTTCCAGTCAGCCATACAATCTTGAATGTAGACAACCAATACTCTACAGTGTATGTACTGTGTTAGATGACTTTGCCCACCTGTAGGTTAATGTGAGCGTTCTGAGTACATTTAACATAGATATGTTCAGTAGGTTAGGTGTATTAGATGCATATTCAATTTACAGTAGTTTCAATTTACAATGGGATTATCTGGAAATAACCTTATTATAAATCAAGGAGCATCTGTACATGATCTTCATCTAAGACACCATGGAGAGAAGTCAATAAACACTAACTTTCCTAAGACTTTGCAATGTGGATTCCAGTTTGGGGGTTACTGTAGTTTTCTTTTGTTCTACCATCCCATCAAATGCTTTCTATTCCTCAGAAGAATAGAAGGGCACTGCCCCCTTCAAAACCTTGCCTTACGCAGTGAGGGCCCAACATTTCTTACAGGGCTGCTGTGCATGTCTTCCTGACAGCAGCTTGTAGCAGGCCATTGCCTTTCACTTACAGAGGATCTGGTCAGACTCTGAGGGTTCCTCTCTCAGCTCTTCCACCCTAATTCCAGATTTTGGTCCACTATCTTTGTGCACTTGTTAAAGGTCCATAGGAAAATGTTGGCAGTGGCTACTGGAGCATTCAGTGACTGAGGTTCCTGCAGATTTTAATCTTTCATGCTGGCCAGTGGAGGCCAGTTAAACATGATTAAATTATGATTAGGTTCTCCTTAATCCCATCTACAGCATATTCTTCTTTGCCCCACTGTTCCAACAAGAATGAAAGCACAGGTGGATCACTTTTCTCATAGAAATGATAACTTACATTCTGGAGTTAAGCTTCTTTTCATGTTCAGCTATCTGACAGGATTAAAAGCTTACACTGTGTTTGTGTGTGTGTGTGTGTGTGTGTGTGTGTGTGTGTGTGTGTGTGTGTTTTATTGTTTAAAGCAGTGGTTCTCAACCTTTCTAATGCAGCGACCCTTTAATACAGTTCCTCATGTTTTGGTGACCCCCAACCATACAATTATTTTCGTTGCTACTTCATAACTGTAATTTTGCTACTGTTAATGAATCATAATGTAAATATCTGTGTTTTCCGATGGTCTTAGGCAACCCTGCTAGCTGTTCTCAATCTGTGGGTCGTGACCCACAGGATGAGAACCGCTGCTGTAGAGCCTAAGACCATCGGAAAACACAGATATTTACATTACTATTCATTAACAGTAGCAAAATTACAGTTATAAAGTAGCAACGAAAATAATTGTATGGTTGGGGGTCACCACAACATGAGGAACTGTATTGAAGGGTCGCTGCATTAGAAAGGTTGAGAACCACTGGTTTAAAGTATTACATATGTCTCCATTGACCTCTCCCTGGCCATTCCCACCCCAGCACATACCTTCATCCCCCTACTATCTGTGTCCTTGGGTTATGCCTATATGTATGCATACAAGTCCTTTGGTTGATTTCTTATCCCCCCGTCGCCCCGCCTTCCCTCTGAGATTGGACAGTCTGTTTGATGCTTCCATGTCTCTGAACCTATTTTTGTTCATCAGTTTATGTTGTTCATTATATCCCACAAATGAGTGAGATCATGTAATATTTATCTTTCTCTGACTGGCTTATTTCACTTAGCAAAATGCTCTTCAGGATCATTTTTTAATTTATCCAGTTTTGTGTAGTGTGTAAGGTGGCAGAAGTAATCTCTTGTAAGCTTCTATCTGCTAATTGAAAGTTGTAGTTTAGAAGCTTTGTCTTTAATGAGATGATCTGGAATTTGGACACAAAATTTATTATTAGACCTCATGGACTATAAAATTGCCACAAGTGAGGCTTGGAAATAGATTCTAGTTGAAACTAATCAGTCTTAATACTTTAATAAAGTAAATTGGGAATATGGTCCACAGATGATTAAGAATAATTTGGTTTAAGTCCTTGCTCTCATAAGAATTGTGTTTTGTTTTGTTTTTACTTTCCAAAAAGACCAAAACTAAAACATGATATTGACAGTTCTCTGAGTTGTCTGAACTTTTGCCCAAAAGACACTGGTAACCAGCGGAATCCCTAAGCTTTACATTATTGCAACTTCATCCGCATTACTCCTACACCGAAGAAGGGTCAGTTTTTTTCATTATTTCTCTCTCAAAGAAGAGCCATATAACTTTTTATTAAACCTCTATTTTCATGCTGTCTTTTAAAGATGTCCTTCTTATAATAAAAGTTAAGTGATAAGAGATGTCAAGGGTTGCTTCTAAAAGAAGGCTGGCTTTTTATTTTCTTTTTACTTCCTTTCTTTCCAAGGCACTTTAAAGAATTACATATATAGCCGAAACCAGTTTGGCTCAGTGGATAGAGCGTCGGCCTGTGGACTCAAGGGTCCCAGGTTCGATTCCGGTCAAGGGCATGTACCTTGGTTGAGGGCTCATCCCCAGTAGGAGGTGTGCAAGAGGCAGCTGATCGATGTTTCTCTCTCATTGATGTTTCTAACTCTCTATCGCTCTCTCTTCCTCTACGTAAAACATCCATTAAAAAAAAAAGAATTACATATATATATATATATATATATATATATATATATATATATGTGTGTGTATATGTGTGTGTGTATATATATATATATATATATATATATATATATATATATATATATTAGTTTTCTATGACTGCCATAATAAAATACCATAGATTGGGTTGCTTAAACAACAAAAAATTATTTCTGGAGGCTGAAAGTTCAAGATCAAGGTGCCAGCACAGTTGGTTTCCTCTGAGGCCTCTTCCCTGGGCTTACAGAGGGCCACCTTGCTGAGTCTTCACAGCTTCATTCTCTGGGCACACATACCTCCAGTGTCACTCCATGTATCCTTATTTCCTCTTCCTACAAGGACATCAGTCAGATTGAATTTGGCTTTACCCAAGAGATCTCATTTTAAATTACCTCTTTTAAAGGCCTTATCTCCAAATACAATCTTATTCTCAAGTAATGGGGTTAGGGCTTCAACATATACATTTTGGGGGACACAATTTAGCCATAATAACACGTTAACATAATTTAAAATGTCATCCCTAATACTACCTTTTTAATGGTTAACAATAATAACTAAAGCTGGAGTTAAATCTAACTTTTTTCTAAACTTTTAGTATTAATCTCAACAGAAGCAGTATTTAAAGAAATGCCATTTAGTATTAAGTTGACTTTTATTAAACATTTTCTGATTATAGTGTACACTTTCTCTATAGTGACCTTCTGGTACTACAAATAAAGAAATTCATTAGACACTGAAGGTAAAAATGGAGGCTATTGTAAGACAGAAATCCAATAATCTCTACAGTTTTAAACTTTATTTCATTCTGGGCATTCTATAATTCCATGACATGTCAATACATTATCTATAAAACTATAAAACTTAGACAAATAAGTTTTCTAAAAACCTATTCAATTAAAGTATTTATTCACTATTATAGATATTATAAGACCTGAATATTTACATTGAATCTTAAAGATGGAAGTATTCTTACAACCAAAATTTCCTATAATAAAGAGAGAGAAATAAGAGTAGAAGTTCTTGTGAATTTGTCTTAGCTTAAGGCTTAAGCAAAATAGAAAATGTTATCAAAATACACTAATTAAATCAGCAATAGCCATAAGTAAAAAAAAAAAAAAAAAAAAAAAGAGTAAGTAATGTTAACAGAGAAAGCAGTTATTTTATGAATGTCAGCTAGATATTTTTAAAAACATATTATCTTTAGATTTTATTTCCCTGGATATTATCATCAATATACTGTATATAAAAGTCTAAGCGACCATCACAGCAGAAATAACTGAATGACGACCAAACAGGCGTGCGTGGGGCAACCAGGCCGGGAGGGGGCTTAGTGAGGGACGACCAAATGACTGAGCAGTGGGCTGTGTGGGGCAACCCAGCCAGCAGGGAGGCAGTGAGGGGCAACCAGGCTGGCAAGGGGGCAGTTGGGGTGACCAGGCCAGCAGCAGGGGAAGTAAGGGGTGACCAGGCCAGTGGTGGGGGGAGTTAGGGGCAACCAGGCTGGCACAGGGACAGTGGGGGTGACCAGGCCAGCAGGAGGGGCATTTGGGGGGTGATCAGGCCATCAGGAGGGGGCAGTTTTGGGTGATCAGGCAGGCAGGCAAGTGAACAGTTAGGAGCCAGTGGTCCCAGATTGGGCCTAAACCGGCATTTGGACATCCCCCGAGGGGTTCCAGATTAGAGAGGGTGCAGGCTGGGCTGAGGGGACCCCCCCTCCCATGCATGAATTTCATGCACCAGGCCTCTAGTAATATATAAAAGAGATTGAGGGGTGGGGTATTTTCATAAAGTTAAGGTTTTTTAATAAGGCACTAAATATTGGTACCTCATTTTTTTTTCATGGAAATTATATATAATTATTTTATTCATCTTTTATTTAGGTATAATTGACATATAGTATTATATTTGTTTCAGATGTCAATCTGATTCAATATTTGTATATATTGCAAAACGGCCACTACAATAAGTCTAATTAATGTCCATCACCATACATAGTTACAATTTTTATCTTGTAATGAGAGCTTTTAAGATTTAATAACACCTCTTTTACTTATATAACTTGTATTTATTTTATATTCATATATCATATTTTGTTTTCATAAACACGAGAAAGTGAAGAGAATAGGTATTATTCATATTTAAAAGCTGTATAAACTGAAATTTAGAACAAGATCTCAAAAAAAAAAAAAAAACACACTGGGATCCCACTTCTAGGAATATATCCCAAGAAACTGGAAACATCAATCAGGATATATGCACCCGTATGTTCATAGCAGCACATACGAAAGGATATATGCACCCGTATGTTCATAGCAGCACAATTTACCATAGCTAAGATTTGGAAACAGCCTAAGTGCCCATCAGCAGATGAGTGAATTATAAAACTGTGGTACATCTACACAATGGAATACTATGCTGCGGTAAAGAAGGAGCTCTTACCATTTGCAACAATATGGATGGAGATGAAGAACATTATGCTTAGTGAAATAAGCCAGGCAGAGAAAGATAAATATCACATGATCTCACTCATTTGTGGAATATAATGAACAACATAAACTGATGGGGGAAAAATAGATCCAGAAACAGAGAAACATCAATCAGAACGTCAAACCTCAGGGAAGAAATTGTGAGGTAACCAGAAACCCAAGAACACCTGAGAACGCCTTTTTAGCCACTCTAGCAATCATTAGATGTACGGTAATTTTACCTGGGACAAGAGGGTAAATATTTTGGTCTTATGCTACTGACCCTTCATGGGTAAGACCCCTTACGGGGGCCGATCCCCTGACTAATGTAGTTACCAATAATACCAAACACCTTGGTCATCCAGGAGGCCCATGGGTGGGGCAAGAAAGTATAAATACACAGGGGTCTCCACCCAGCTTCCCTTTTGTATGACACAAAATCAAAATAATGCCCCTTTGTGTGTACAATTAAAGAGAGGTTTCTGGCTTGTGTGGACACCAAAGAAAGGGTGTCACTACTATCACTACTTGCCCCCAGTAGAGGTGCAGAAAATGTAACTAAGACCTTGTCTATATAAAAAGAAATGAACAGCCAGTTTTAAAGGGAATTGCCATGGACTAGAACAAAGAATATCCTTACATGATATCATTCTACACTGTCATTAAAATTTTTCCCAGATTTGGATCACCCTCAGTACTTATAATAGTTCCTCGCACCCTTGAGGATAAAAAACAAAAAAACAAACAAAAAATAAAAACATCTGTTTGGTGCTTGGAGACAAACTTAACACATCTCTTGATACTTTAGAATTACAACAGCATAATGTACAATTATCCCAAGCAAACTTACTAATTCTTTGAATGTCTGGCAGCAAGTTAAAAAGGACATGTAAGGATTTAATCCTTTTCATTGTGTAGAGGGCCTCCTGGGAAGGCACCTGAGCATTCTATATTGGTCCCTCTTACTCTTTAGGCCAAGAGAGACCCTCTTCTCACAATTCAATTGCTCACATCTGTTGTATGAGCTCTCTGTTCATGTCGAGGTTGAAGTCTCATGATGACTGGTGCCATGGATCTGTCTCTCACCCAGTGGGGTGAACTGAGCCCTCCCTGGAGAAGAAGCCCGGGTTCCACAAGATATGTGATCAGTGCTGGGGCCCCGCCAGCAGGCGAGGGGATCCCAAGGCAAGTGCTGGGCATGGAGGTCATGGGGGCATAGGCTACCAAGGAGACAAAACTGAACCTCACATCACCCTGCTTGGTCCCGGAGGATGGCTGGTTAGCCAGAGATGGGTAAGATTCCTCAAGGAAGGAACAACCTAAGACAGGCACAGTTGCAGAGGGGCCATCAGGAGAGAATTTGGGGATCAACAGAGGTGGGGCACAGACCCTCACCACCCCCCAACATTGCAGGGGCCTGAACCCTATCCCCTTCTGAGGGAGGTCTCCTGCCCCCATGGCTGCTTCATGTTTCCCATGCCCAGCTCAGATCAGGACCCAGGTGACAGACAGAGACTTGGCCGACAACAGCTGCCCTCTTACTCCAACAAGAATTTTTTGAGTTGTCTTATACCCATGGTGTGGGGAAGTGGGTTTATAATATCTAAATCCAGCCTACCATGAGGAATGGTCAGGACCTACTCAATAAGGCAAATAATCCCTTCAACTAATATTTACAGGGTAAAATAAGATTGTTGTTAGAGTAACAAATTTGACAGTAAAATAGTAGTCAAGTTTTCAGGCAAATTTAAATTGGCTAGTTGAAACAAGCGAATATTCTAGAAAAATTAATTGTACTGGACAAAAAGGTGTTCCTAAAGTGTTAACTAAAATTTTTATTGGTACTTCATCTCATGATAAAATTGTGCACCATGTAATGAACCTAAAACAGTAATACTATAGAGCAAAAAATTAAAATGTAAAAGCCATCAAGACTACATTATAAAATTTTCAAAAGCCTCCTAACATTTAAATCAAAAAAGGAGGGTATAGTAGAAGAATATCATGTAAGGAAAAATAACCTGTAAGTAAATTACATCTGGAAAATTAATACTTTAGAAAATTAACTGTAAGGCTAAAAGCAAGACACCCATGAAAAACACACAAGATGTCAAAACAAGCCAGAGGAAAATCTTTTGGGCAAAAAATGAAATAGGATCCCAAGTCAAATTTATAGAAAATATTCCTATATTAACTTTTGGTCGAGAATATGTTTGTATATTTTCAGAAAACAACTCCGAGACCATGTGGATTCCAGCAACAGAGAGGAATTGACAGGACTACTCCAGCCATGAAGACAGAAGAGAAGCAGTCCAGAGATGGAAGACCCTGACTTGGTCTTCCCATACTAGCAGTTAGCAGCTGTGAATCACTGCAGGTTGCCCAGGACCAAACCAGAAAGGGTTGGGCCTGCATTACCACCATTTGTCCACCATCCAGAACTGTAATGTCAGTGCTGACATGTACACATAAGGAACTGTTGGACATTGTAATTGGGTCTCAAAAGAACTGTTGTCCCAGAAAGAAACTCACTACAGACTGATTCATTTGCCTGTCACCATAACCATTATTGCTTGTCTCATTTTCGGTTCTTATAAGTGTATTTCTAATAGCACATGATCTCACTCATCTAGTGGAAATAATGAACAACATAGACTGATGAACAAGAACAGACCCAGAAACAAGGAGGCACGGATCAGACTGTCGGGCCTCAGAGGGAGGGGAGGGGAGGGTGGGGCTAAAGGGGAGAGATCAACCAAAGGACTTGTGTGCAAGCATATGCACCTAACCAGTGGTTGGGGACAACAGAGGGGTGGGGGCATGTGTGAGGAGGGGTGTGGGATGGGAATGGGGACATGAGGACAAATATGTGATACCTTAATCAATAAAGAAATTTAAAAAAAAAGAAATTCTACACTATAGAACTGCCCTAATACATTGTATGCATATAAACTGGGCCCAAAAAGGAGATAAATAAAAATAGAAATAGAAAAAAAAACACACAAAAAAAAACACACTGGTATAGTTTAAATGGGAGATCAAGAATTTGGAATTCAGATGAAGAACAATGTTTTTTTTATCAAGGTGTCACCTTGTCTAAACAAATCTAAGAGACCCACACTTATATTACAGACTAGAGACCCAGTGCATGAAAATTCATGCACTGGAGGGGGGGTCCTTCAGCCAGGCCTGCCCCCTCTCACAGTCCGGGAGCCCTCAGGAGCGGGAGGTGACTTGGCAATCAGGGGAAGGTGATGCCCTCATCACACCTCTGCTGTTGCCACTGCCAGCAGTACGAGCCTCGACTGACCCTGGTTACCTGAGCCTCAGGCGGCCCTGGGCAGCTGGGTAGCCGCCATCCAAGACTTGCCTGCGCCTTGGGCCAGCACTGGGCAGCTGGGGGGCTGAGGGGACTGTGATACTCTGGAGGGGCTGAGGGGACTGGGCACCGCCATCTTTGAGAGTATGGCAGTCAATTAGCATATTCCCTTCTTATTGGCTGTGAGTGCCACCATCTTTGAGGGCGGGGAAGTTAATTAGCATATTCCCTCCTTATTGGCTGTGGGTGCCACCATCTTTGAGGGTGGGGCAGTCAATTAGCATATTCCCTCTTTATTAGATAGGATAATCTGATCAAGAAGCAAGCATAGGATCTAAAACTACATATATGATAACCTGAAAATATAGTAGAATATCCATCAGTCTTCACATTTGTATAATATACTTTAACAGGTGATCTTATATCTTTAATGAAAGTTCATGTAAATTTTAATATTATATATTAAGTTGCATATATAACTTATATAATGCATATATAATGCATATATAATGCATACATAACTCAAAATTTAAGTCTGCCTTCATAGGTATGACATATTTATAAAAGAGTAAGCTTCTATTTATTAATTGTAATCCCAATACATCATTTTATGCCTAATTATTATCATCTCTTTATTAACTATCTAGATTCTAATGTTTGATTAAAAATTATATGATTCACCCATAGAACTCTGTTTCTTGTTTTCCATGTAATAAATATTTTCTAGTTTATTATTTATATATAAAAAATCTATGTCAAACAGCTTTATTTTTGTTTTATAAATTATTTTTCACTTTATGTGGAAGTGAACTTATCAAAATCAATACACGACTATTGGAGAACACATATAATAATACATACTTTTAGGTATAGAAATGGGACAAGTATAGCCCCATTTATGCAAGTCATCAATTTGAATACATTTCCAATGGCAATAATTCATTATATTGGCATTCAAAAAGAGCCATTCAAATGTCAACTTCTCTTAAATTCACAAACTGAATAGCTCCTAAGAGATATGACAGAAGCGGGTAAAAGAAAAAAAAAAAATCAAACAGGTATACAAAAAAAAACCAAGAAACAGTCAGTCAGGTAGCCTACAATTATTATTTGGGGAAAAATCTAGGTCACTGAGTAAGTATCTTTTCTTTAGGGATACTGAGCAGTATTTAGATTTACCAGTGGTTGTCATAAATGACAATGCTAAGAAATACATTACTGGAGGAGTATATTAATTTTCACTAATAGATTTGGACTAATATGTTAAGTACATTTTGATTAAGATGTAAATTACAGAAAAACTATTTAAATGGGCTATCTTGAATAAAGGTGGTAAACCTAATAAATATTCAAAATAACAACTATAAAAAAAGAAAGCAAACTAATTATAGAATCAAGTATAAGTTTATTATGCTGACTCCTTAGAGAAAAGCATTTATTTAAGAGTAAACAGATGTGGATGTGGAAACTCAGCAAACCTAGTGGGGCCTCAAGGTTCATTCACTACTACATTGGCAATGATTCCAAGGCATGGTTTATTTTACCAAAGCAGTTTTCTTGTTAAATAGTGACTTCTTTATTCCTTTTTAATGGCAATTTGAAACACTAGGATTCAATCTTCTTCCACTAAATAATAAAGTAGATTAACCAGTCATTTAACTAACAAATGTAAGATATGGAGATTCTTTGACATACAATCCAAGCTTGTGGAATTTCAATGTCTGTAGAAATGAAAGATAAATTTTGGTTTTTTAAATACATTTTTATTGATTTCAGAGAGGAAGGGAGAGGGAGAGGGAGAGAGAGACAGAAACATCAATTGTGGGGAAGCATAAGACTTGGTTGGAAAGTGTGTAAGGATGACATTCTGAGAAAAGGGAAGTGTGCAGAAGGCTGTCTGCCCTGATTATCGAAATTCCAGCTTAGGAGAGTGCCAGAGGTGGTGCCCCTACTTATTCCTTGACCTTTCCAAGCAAGTCTGTGCACTAACAGATTCCCCAGGTGTTTACTGGAATCCTTAAGCTTAATCTTTTGGATGTCCTTGCTTTAAGGACATTATAAACACATGTGTCCTCCCAATATTACTTACCCTGCTGACTCTGTCTAAAAGATAAACTTTATCTTAAACTGCTGCTACAATAAAAGCCTAACAAAGCAGGCAATTGAGGCTGTCTGGTTCCTTTAGCCAGGCAGTCCTTTAGCCTCTCTTTCACAGAAAATGTTGTGTTGGAGTAATCTATTCATCTGTCACTCAGGGGCTGCTGGTCAGTCCTGGCAATCAATGAGAGAGAATCATCCATAGGCAGCTTCCTATAAGCCCCCACACTGGGAATGGAGCCCAAAACCTGGGCATGTGCCCTTACCAGGAATCTAACCATAACCTCCTGATTCATAGTTCAAAGCTCAATCACTGAGCCACACTGGCTGAGGACATTTTTATTTTAAAAGATCAAGAAGCCCAAACATGTTTGGTGGAAGTTCAGGGGATACATGGGAAGGAAGAGTTGGGTTTAACTTAACTAATCAAATAAATTCATTCATACATGTTACTGTACTATGACACTGAGTAACACAGTTTAACTTGAAATCAGAATTAAGAAAAGAAAAATAGAACCAAGCTGGATTTTGGATCTGAACTATATACCTTGTTCATTTTTTCCTTTAAAAGAGGAAAAATAAAAACTTATTTTGCCCTAAAGAAACTATTAAATTGAAAAAAAAGTCCCTCATTGAGGAAGAGTAATTTTCCCTCAACAGAAGATTGTGCTCTGTCCACTCTAGGGGAAAGAGGAGGGAATGGGGTTAAGGGGAGAAGAGAAAGAGAATGAGAAAGATATTTATTTTAAGGTGACTCATATAATTGTGGAGACTGTCCAATCACAATGTACAGGATTGATTATCAAGCTGGAGATGAAAAAGAGAGCCAATGCTTCATTTCTTTTTATTATTATTACTAGAGGACCAGTGCATGAAATTCATGCACTTCGAGAAGGGTCCCTCAGCCCAGCCTGCACCTTCTCGCAGTCCGGGAGCCCTCGGGGGATGTCCAATTGATGTGCACGTCATAGTGACTGGTCAACCCGTCAACTGTCTGCCCCCTGGTGGTCAGTGCACTTCATAGCGAGCAGTTGAGGAGCCTTAGCATATCATTAGCATATTATGCTTTGACTGGAGGCCTGGTGCACAAAATTTGTGCACTTGGGGGGTCCGTCAGCCTGGCCTGCACCCTCTCACAGTCTGGGAGCTCTCGGGGGATGTCCAATTGATGGCTTAGGCCCGCTCCTCTTAGCTGTCAGTCGGACATCCTTAGTGCTGCCATGGAGGTGGGAGAGGCTCCTGCCACCGCTGTTGCGCTCTCCAGCCATGAGCCCAGCTTCTGGCTGAGCGGCGCTCCCCCTGTGGGTGCACACTGACCATCAGGGTGCATCACCTGTTCTGTGCGTCTGCCCCCTGGTGGTCAGAACAACTGTTCGTTCTGCCGTTCGGTCGATTTGCATATTAGCCTTTTATTGTATAGCATTGGTAGAATGGATGACCAGACACTTACCATATTAGGCTTTTATTATATAGGATTATCACTTATTGTTGGTACTATTACAGATGTTTGGTTGAGACCCACCCACATTATGGTGTGTAATCTACTTACTCAAAGTCCACAGGTTCAACTGTTAATCTCATCCAAAAAACACCTTACAGAAATATCCAGAATAATGTTTAATCTAGTATCTGGACAAAGTTCCCCAGCCAAGTTGACAGGTAAAATTAACCATCACACTTACTTTATTCACACTTATCTTTCAGAATCATAGCTAGTTATATGCATATAGGAATTTGATCTATTATTTAACAGATTTAGGATATAATTAAAAATTACTCTTCTAAGAAAATGTATTTTAACTCAAGCCCCCAAGGATGTAAAAGTAGAAAGCTAAAAGTAGTGCCCAGGTATTTGCAGTCCTACATGCACAACAGGAAGGGAAGGGGCATCTGGACAACCCTGGATATTTCCTTTTTCTTTGGGTCATACTTTGACTTCCATTTGTCTTCACTTTATTGTGCAAGATAAACTGGGAAGATAAAGTAATGTGCCTCCATTTATACACAAACTTCCTAAAGGTTTAGGTATTTATTTTGTTTTCTCTACATCTTAATGATCTTTCCACAATGTATTTTTTTCCCTTAAATTCTCATGTTGCTTTCCATTAAACCAGACATTTTTTTTCTTCTTCCTTTCTGATTTTTTTATTAAAAATCTCTAAAGTTGATATAATTGCAGATGTCCCCATCCCCTCTGCTTTGCCCACCTCCATCCACCCGGACTCCCCTGTCTTGGCCTTCTCCACATTACTGTCCATGTTCATGAAGTATTCATATATGTTCTTTAGCTAATCCCTTCACCTTCTTTATTTAGTCACCCTCCACCTCCCTCTCCGCTGGTACCTGCCAGTCTGCTCTAGGTATCTATGCTTCTGATTACATGTTGTTCATCAGTTTATTTGGTTCATTAGATTCTACATATTAGTCATATCTTATGGTATTTGTCTTTCTCTGACTGGCTTATTTTGCTTAGCATATTATGTGCTAGTCCTGTATTCTCTAATTTCTAAAGGTTGAAAGGTCTCAGAGTTCAACAGTGGGCCTCCTCTTCTCACACATCACTTCCTTCATAAGGAATCTAAATTATTGCCATGATTTTAAATTTCATCTACAGCATAACTCTAACATGTATATAGCCAGAATTATCTTTCCATCTGGGCTCCCTACCCACAAAGACAATGGCATACTTGACATCACCACTTGGTCATCTCATGAGTATCTTGAACTTAACGTGTGCACATTTAAAAATGCTTCTCCTCCAGTCTCCCACACTCATATAGATGCTCCATATACTAGCCAGTGAGGCATTTTCGGGGCACTTCTCCTCTCCTTCATCCGTCACATACAAAGCAACACCAACATCTTCCGAGTTTCTATATTCGTTTCTTATTGGTGTGATAACAAATGACCCTAAAATTAATAGTTTAAAAAAAAGTAAGTTATTCTGTTACAGTTCTGGAGGTCTAAAATCAAGGTGTTGGCAGGTTCTTTCTGAAGTCTTCATAGGAGAATTCATTTCCTTGCCTTTTTCAGCTTCAAGAGGCTGCCTGCCTCCCTTGGCATGTGGCCCCTTCCTGCATCTTCAAGGACACCAGTGTAACATTTCAGATCTCTCTCTCTCTCTCTCTCTCTCTCTCTCTCTCTCTCTCTCTCTCTCTCTCTCTCCTGTTTTTTTATCCTCATATCTCCTTCTCTGACTCTGATTCACCTGCCTCCCCCTTTTCCTTATAAGGACTCTTATGATTCTGTTGGGCCACTCAGATAATCCTAGATAATTCCCCATCTCAAAATCCTTAATTTAACCACATCATTCACTATGTAAACCATGATGTTCGCAGGTTTCAGGAAGTTGGATATGAACAGCTTGGAGGGCCATTATTCAGGCTACTACTGTGTCCTCCAAAACATTTCCTTAACCTTCCCTATTCTTTCTTCTTTCTTACACTTGCCAAAACACCATCCCCTTTTCCTGCAATGACTTCCTGACTGATTTCTGATTACCATTACACACTCTTCCAATTCATTTCCCACATGGTGACCACAATTGATCTCATTAAAGAAAAATATGATCATATTCCCTGCTTAAAACATTTTAACAGCTTGCAATTGCGTTTCGGATAAATTTCATCATCTTTAATGTGGCCTTGCATAATCTGACTCCTGCATAAAATCTCATGCTTCATCTAATGCTCCTACTCACTTAATCACTACTCAACAGCTACTTGCTTTCCCATTTAGCCAAACTCATTATGTATCTTTGCAGATGCTTTTACTCTGCAATATTTCCCCCTGGTTCTTTATAATGTAATATGGTAGCATAAGGTCTATATTATAAAATAATGTAAAATAGCAAGGTTTATATTATTCAAGAGATTGAACTGTATAGTACTTTGAAAAGAGCTCCAAATGTTTTCAACATTCTTTCTTTCTTTATGCTCATGAATTTCAATGCAAATGTAAATCTTCTAGAGCAGTACTTTGCCATTTTAATAGGTTAGCAGCTCATCTTCACCACCCCTCACTTTCTGTGTTGTATGGTGCTAGGAAATACTTTTCCTGATTCATTTGCTATCTATTTTCCAGCTCTATTCAGCCAATGGGAGGTCCTGATGGGGATTAGAGGACATGAAGAAGGAAGAAGCTCAGACATTCTCACTTACTGCATCAGGGAGCATATTTGGCAGTGACTGAGTCTTCTCCACGCCTTTGGTTTCTTATGTTCAGCACTCCGCCCAGCTTCTGCCACCCAGGTTTCCAACTTCAGCTGTGTGTTCCCAGCACTTGATCTCTGCTAACACTGCAAGCTCCCTTTGCCTTTCTAGCCATAGGGATGAAGATAGCTTTGTATAAGTCAGAGTTCTCAGGATTGCATACATACATATCTAATGGTGTATGTGCATAGGATATATATGATGCAATCCTGTTGCTTATTTAGTAGTGGCCTCACCATATAATTTCGGTATTTTTTAGTTCTTCCTTCACATGAAAAAAAAAAAACAAACAATTACCTGATGTAAGTACATAAACATTATTTTTACTCTACTTCTGAATTATTTTGCCTGTTAATAAATCAGGTTATATATTTGTGAATTAATTGTCCTTTCCCTCACTGTCCCTTGATTACAAAGGGGCACTTTGTGTATTTCAAGTTAAAACTTAATAAAATTTTTGAATATTTCTTCCTCTTTTTAAAAGTCTATTCCTCAGTTTATAAATTGCCTTATCAAGATAAATGTTTTATAAAAATAAACTAGTAGCCCATTTGCAGGAAGAATCCTGCAAGCGGCTGCTGCCACCGCCATTGCAGCCACCGCTCCTGCACCCGCACGCCGCTGCCGCCCGCCCCACTCCGCCCCGCCTGGGCTTTCTCTCTGGCAGCCACCTTGCTTTCCGCTTTTCCTCCCTCTACCTTCTAAGTTGTCTTCAGTCTTCACTCCTCCCTCCTTCAGTGTAAGCAAATTAACCACCATCTTTTTTTGGGTAATTTGCATACTCGCCCTGATTGGCTGGTGGGTGTGGCTTTGGCTGGTGGGCGTGGCTTGGACGTAGCTAAGGTGCGGTCAATTTGCATATTACTATTTTATTAGGTAGGATGAGTGAATGCTGAGAAAAATAGCATATATTTATATAATAAATTGATAAGTCAATATTTAAAAAGAAATAATTTGTTTCTGTTCAATTACAATATTGAAAATACTTTTAATATATTTTGGTAATTTAGATAATTTTAGAGACTCCAGGCAAACTTTCTATAAAATAGTAGAGGCCTGGTGCATGAAATTTGTGCATGGGGTGGGGGGATCCCTCAGCCCGGCCTGTGCACTCTCACAATCCAGGACCCCCTGAGGATATCCGACTGTTGTCAGACATCCCTCTCACAATCCAGGACCACTGGCTCCTAACTGCTCACCTGCCTGCTCACTCCTAACCACTGGTCTGCCTGCCTGTTCGCCCCTAACTACTCTGCCTGACTGTCTGCCTGATCAACCCTAACCGCTCACTTGCCTGCCTGCTCAGTGCACATCATAGTGACCAGTCGTTCCACTGTTCAGTCAATTTGCATATTACCTTTTTATTATATAGGATTTTATGTGAGACTAACATGTCATTGAAACATCTATTTTTCTGACAGTTGAATGAAATTATTTGATATTAGGAAATCTAATGATTATTTAAATATATTAATATTAATCAGATATTTACATTTCTTGATTAATAAGTTTTTAAACTTTCTTATTGGTTGGAGGACATTTTCCCAAGCACATTACCTGAGGTTATTTGAATACTTGCCATCATGACTACCTCTCTAGATTCATGTTATTTTTCTTAAAATCAAGTCTTCACAGAGAGCATTCATTGCTCCACAATTACCACATAACAAGTACTCATTTTCAGTGATCTCTACCAGAGGAAATAATTCTTCCAATTCTATATACTCTGTTTCTCCTTAACTTTTGCTAAGCCTTTACAGTAAGTGGCCTTGGTGAGACATGCAGAAGTCAGCCTTCTCTCCATCCTGTCCTTCCCTGCAGGGAACCCACCGTCTGCTGGCTATACCATGCTCAAATGTTACGTCTTAACTTAACTCAGTGATGGCTGCAACAAAATGTGAAAATTAGTAAAATAGAGTTTTCTTGCACTACCCTGTATCTGGAAGATGAGAAAATAATTACATGTATGAAGTAATATGAAAGTAGTATAAAATAATAGAAAAGTGACTGACAGACAGTGTATAGCCTGTATGCTGTCAAGAAGTACAAAAGAGTACAAAGGGGACAACAATTATTTCTTTCTTCCTCCAAAAGGAAGAAAGATTCACAATCACCAAAGGAATAAAATCAGTTCTAAATAAGGAAAAAAAAAAAGTGTGTGTGTGTGTGTGTGTTTGGGGGAGGGATGTATATTCAAATACATGGAGTTGAAACCTAACTGGCAACCAGTTACATAAGGAAGTACCTTCTCCAGCACCCAAATAGCTAAGTGGCATTTAACCAAGAATTCCTTTATTTTTGTAACTAATCTAAAAATATTATGTAACCATTCCCTTTCTGTAAAATATCACTGTTGCTAGTCAACCTTTGATTGGACTGCTGGAAGCCAATTTAAAAAATTATCTGTTGATATATATTATCAATTTGTCTTACAAATATGTTTTAAAATGTACCGATGATTTTGAGTTTGGTGATGAAATAAATAATTGAGTTTGACTTCATTAAAATTAAAAACTTCTCCTATGTGAAATACATTGTCAAGAGAATGAGAAGAGAAAGCACAGTAGGGAGAAAATATTTGCAAAAGACATATCTAATAAAATACTATTATCCAAAATATAAAAATAACTATTAAAATCAATACTAAGTAAATGAAAACCTCTATTTAAAAAATGGTCAAAAGAGCTGAACAGACACCTGACCAAAGAATATATACCGATAGCAAGTAAACAAATGAAAAGATGCTCAGCATTATATGTGATTTGGGAATGACAAGTTAAAACAACACTTAGATACAAATACCCAGCAATAGAAAGGCTAGAAATTGAAATATAATAACACCAAGTGATAATAGGGATATGTAGCAACAGGAACTAGCATACATTGCTGGTGGGAATGCAAAATAGTGCAACCACTATGGTAGACATTTAGGCAGTTTCTTACAAAATAAAACCTATTTTACCACATGATCCAGCAATCAGGCTCCTTGGTATTTATTCAAGTGAATCAGAAACATGTAGATACAAAAACCTGCATGGGATATTTATAGTAGCTTTATTCATATCTAGAGGCCCAGTGCATGAAATTCGCACACTCGGGCAGGGGTGTTCCTCAGCACAGATTGCGAGAGGGGGAAGGCCAGGCTGAGGAACCCCACCGGTGCACAATCAGGGCTGGGGAAGGATGCCGGAGGTTGACCAGCCAGGGAGGGACCGCAGGAGGGCTCCAAGGCGTGTCCGGCCAGTCTCACTCAGTCTCAATCCACCTTACCCCAGCAGCAAGCTAACCTACCAGTTGGAGCGTCAGCCCCCTGGTGGTCAGTGCACGTCATAGCAACTGGTCGGCCAGTCGACTGTCTGCCTCCTGGCAGTCACTGCACATCATAGCGAGTGGTTGAGCAGCCTTAGCATATCATTATCATATTACACTTTGGTTGGTTGAATGGCCAACCAGACGACCAGACACAGTATATTAGGCTTTTATTATATAGGATTTCCAAAACTTAAAAGTGACCAATATGCCCTTCAATAAGTGAATGGATAAACAAACTGTAGTGCATACAGAGAATGGAATGTTATTCAGTGTTAAAAAGTGAAATACCAACCTGTGAAAAAATATGGAGGCACCTTAAATGTATAATATTAAGTGAATGAAACTATATGATTCCAGTTATATGACTTTCCAGAAAAGACAAAACTATGGAGACAGTTAAAAGGTCAGTGGTTTCCAGGCTGAGAAGGAGGTAGGGATGAATAGGCAGAACCCAGAGGACTTTTAGAGCAGTGAAAATACTCTGTGTGATATTACAGTATGGTGTAAAGGTGGATATAAGTTGTTATAAGCATGTCAAAACCCACAAAATGTACAATATGAAGAGTGAACTCTAATGGGAACTATAGACTTTGGGAGACAATGATGTGCCAGTGTAGGCTCATTAATTGTGACTAAAGTCCACTTGAGTGTAGCATGTTGCTAGTGGGGGAGGCTCTGAAGAGGTGAGGCCAGGAGGTATATGACAACTCGGCTTAATTTTGCTGTGAACCTAAAACTGTTAAAAAAAAAAAAAAGTAAAAGTATACTAAAAATTAGATCCAAACTAAATAAATTATTTTTCCAGATACCTAAATTCTAATGTGATTTTTCTTTAAATACATGGACTCTTGGTACACAGTCACAATCACTAATGTATCCAATATATGATTTCTGCTCAACCAAATGGTGACTGGTATATTTAATTAAATGTAAATGCATTATATCCCAACCCCTAGGATAGCTACTGTCCAAATAATTATTAAAAATAAAATAAAATAATATCCATGCCTCACACATTTTAATTTTGATAAAAAGGGATATACCAACATGTTATTTACTAGTATTATTTGACTCTGTTTTCATGGATTGATGGGAGATTGTTTATTTTTCTATATTAATATATTTATTTCTAGTTTATGTGGATTGGGTCTATTTTCATAATTTTCTTATTTAATAGAATTAATAATTATTATCTATCCACTTCTACTATATCTGTATTTATTGTTATTGGTCCATTATGACAATAGAAAATATAACTTATTTTGCCTTTCTTTTCCATGAATGCTCTCTACTTTCTATCATTTCCTCTGCTCTAATCATTTTTATCATTTTGTTTTTCCTTTAATCTGAATTAACAAATAAACATATTCACATTGTTCTCCAAATATATATTTTGCCTCCCCGCTTTCTCTCTTTTCTTCTTTCTTTATTCTTACCTGTAAGTTTTCATAATACAATGGCCCAACTACTTCTGTGTCATATGACCAAACAGGAAAATTACAAATCATTGTATTTAGAGGACTCTAGAGAAATAGATGAGTCCCTGCCTAATCACGCTGTGTTTAATCCAATCAGCTAACAAGCCCTTTGCACTCTATTAGAACTTCTAATTAGCTTTTAATGGAAACATAAATAAAAGTAGGCAGACAAGGATAATCAATTGTTTGCAGAATAGTTCTAATATAAAAGAAAGAACAAAACAGCCAAGTAGAAGCAACGATATTCTAACTAAATAGAGCTAAGAGAAAGGAAAATTAAATTATAAATAAATATATAACTACACAAGATCAGTGATGCTCTAATAAAGCAATATACACAAACTCAAAAAGAATTCTTAGAAATTAGGAACAGACAGCAAAAGTTAAAAAGCAATAGATTTAGGACTTTCATTTCCAAAAAGAAGGAACAGATATACTTTTGCCTGCCTGCCCTCTAAGTACAAATAAAACTTCGAGATCTTACATATAAGATGAATATATAGACACTGGCAGATGGAAAGAAGTCAGAAATCAGCTAGGGATCTTATGCCTAAAAAAAAAAAAAAAAAGAAACTAGAAACACAGAATTGAGCACAAGTTTGTTTTGATTTTTTTTTAAAGTCAATGGACCTGGGAAGAGACAGCCCAGCTTAGGAAGATAGAAAACTTTCAGGAAGAACTGTCCTAGCTAGCTAAACACCAGAGAAGAGAGAAACTGTACCTGGACTCTTAGCCATGCCACCGAAGACCAAAGAGGCAGCCTAGGCTTGCCTACTTGCCAGGCTGCAACAAGGAGTCATATAAAAATACAATCAATCACCCTGACCGGTTTGGCTTAGTGGATAGAGCATTGGCCTTCAGACTGAAGGGTCCCAGGTTCGATTCCAGTCAAGGGCATGTACATTGGTTTCGGGCACATCCCCAGTAGGGGGTGTGCAGGAGGCAGCTGATTAATGTTTCTAACTCTCTGTCCCTCTCCCTTCCTCTCTGTAAAAAAATCAATAAAATATTAAAATATATTTTTTAAAAAAATACAATCAATCAATTATATATAAACACTAAGATGACAACAAGATTGGAATTATCTGATCAAGTTTTTAAAGTAACTATCATAAAAATGGTTCAACAAGCAACTATGAAACTGCTTGAAAGAAATGAGGTAATAGAAAGTCTCAGCAAGGAAGTAAATGATATAAAAAAGAACCAAATGAAAATAAACGAATTGAACAATAAAATGAATAAAATAAAAAACCTTAAAAGATGGATTCAATCGTAGAATGGAGATAACAGAGTAAATAATAAGTAAATTGTAAAGTACAACAAAGGAATTTACCAAATCTGAACAACAAAGGTAAAATACAGGAACAAACGAATAGAGACACAGGGATCTATGAAATTATAACAAAAGATCTAACATTTGTGTCACTGGATTCCCCAAAAAAGAGCAGAAAGAGCATAGAATGACATCCCAAAGGTTGTTCGTCTGTCCGGTCTAATTAGCATATTACGCTTTTATTATTATAGATTTATTTATTTATAATTTTTTGAGGATGACAACAAATTGTGTGAGAACAGCCAAGTTTTAGAATCCTGGGGATATAATCACAAAATAAAATGCTAGTAACAGAGCATATACAAAGTATTTCCAATAATCTCCTCATTTTAAAAACCATGCTAAGAAATTTCAGAATCTGCTTGGTAGTGCACAGATACAGCCCTGAAATATTTCATTAGTTTTCAAACCATTTAAATTCTGATTATCAACTCTGCTTTGTTAACACACACACAAAAAAAAAAAATGACCACATGTTGTGACCCTGACCTTTCAAAAATAAAACTAGCTTCTATCCTGCTTATCTCTAATTTAGCACATATAAGCAATACAGTTTACTTTTAGTTATATAACCCAATGCCTCTTTAGCAATTATAGACATTTTCTTAAGCATCTTTGTAAATTACTAATGCAGGACTGATAAAGACAAGAAAATGTTGAATTTCACATATTCATGTCATTTTACCTGAACTAAATTATCTATATATAGAAAGAGGCAATATGCAAATTAGGCCAGGATGCCGTAACAGTCAAGACGGGACAGGAGGAGGTTGCGCGTGCAGGTGAGGCCCGGAGCGGAGAGGGAGACAGAGACAGGAGGGCGAGCCCGAGCCGCCGCGCCACAACTTGGGCAGGCCCCCTGGAGGCGGAGCGGACACGGACAGGGACAGGGGGGCCAGCATGAGCCGCCAGCCATGGCTTGGGCAGGCCCCTCAGAGCCAGAGCTGACATGGACAGGGACAGGGTGGCCGGACCGCAGCCACCGCGGCCTAGCACAGGCCTGGAGAGGACAGGGAGAGCCTGCCCATAGTCTCCGTGGCCAATCGCAGGCCCAGAGTAAAACATTGTCAGCAAGTCCTTTCAGTGTAATTGGGGCATTAGAGGCCCACAGAATGATCATTTCCTTTTCTATGAAACACATAACTCTGACACACTATTTAAATACGTTTCATATATTTTGACATTTTACAGCCCTGGAAAGTTACATATGATCAGCAAAGTGAGAAGGTGAAAAGAATTTTTAGGCTTTTAAAGATGTAACTAATTTCTGTCTAGAAGACAAACCAATTCAAAAAGTGATGGTTTTATTGTCCTATAGGACATTAGCCAGATTGTATCTAATTTAGCAGTTTTACTTCAGGCTTTCAACTTTGGCAATCTCCTTTGAACAGCATTATCATATTGCCAGTCCCTTCACTGAGTTAAAACTTTTCCATCTGCTGTTATGTATTTGAATAAGAATTATATATTTAACACATGCAAAATTTTGTTTTGACACAATAAAACAAAAGATCACTTGATTCTTCCCTGGAACACAGAAAAGCATGAACTTGAATCATTGGTGTGGCTAGGCTAATTTTCCAAATATTGTTAATAAAATTCATGTAGGGATCTTCACAGAGCCAAGAATTCTCTCTTTCAGGCCTACATATTCATCATCTCCAAGGAAGAGGCCTGTTATTCTGCATTTGGTTTGGTTTTTTAATACTCACCAGAGGATATTTTTTCACTGCTTTTTAGAGAGAGTGGACTGGAGGGAGAGGTAGAGGTAGAGGTAGAGGTAGAGGTAGAGGTAGAGGTAGAGGTATAAGGAGAGGGAGAGGGAGAGGGAGAGGGAGAGGGAGAGGGAGAGGGAGAGGGAGAGGGAGAGGGAGAGGGAGAGGGAGAGGGAGAGGAAGAGGGCCCACTCACGGCCGAGGGCAGGCCTTCACCAGAAGTCCCACCTCTGCACCTGACCTGCAGAGAAAACACCTTTCTGACCACTCATTGGCTCCTGTACGCTGCCACTCGCAGTGTTCTTGGTAACTTGCCTAATAAGATTCCAAGAAGGTGATCTAGGATTTTTCCACCTCACTCCTGGAGGAAAAAATGAAGGTCTGCTGCTGGAGGGTCTGAAAAATGTCATATCCTGCCCTAGCTGGTTTGGCTCAGTGGATAGAGCCTCGGCCTGCTGACTACAGGGTCTGGGTTTGATTCTTATCAAGGGCATGTACCTAGGTTGCAGGCTCCTCCCTGGCCGGGGCCCAGGTCAGGGCTCATGCAGGAGGCAATCAATATAAGTATCCCTCTCACATTGATGTTTCTCTCTGTCTTTCCCTTTCTCTTCCACACTCTCTAAAAATCAATGGAAAAATATCCTCAGGTGAGGATTAAAAAAAAGAAAAAAAGAAAGAAATGTCATATCCTATGAAAGAGACATCTTGAAAATGCCTAAAGAAAGTTGTCATTTTTTTTTGTGGTGAAGGGACTGGAGTCCGTGTTCATGAAATCACCTTGGCGGCTGTGGCAGCTGGCAGTAGCAGCAGCAGCGGGGTCATGAGGGTGGTGTCTTCCCCTGATCAGCCAGGTTGTCTCCTGCAGAGGGAGGCCTACTGATGACTTAGGCCATAGGAAGCGGGCCTAAGCCATCAGTAGGACAACCCCTGAGGGCTCCCGGACTGTGAGAGGGGGCAGGGTGGGCGAGGGACCCCCCCATGCATGAATTGCGTGCATCAGGCCTCTGGTCCTATATAATAAAAGCCTAATATGCTAAGTGTTTGATCATCTGGTCGGCCATTCAACCAATCAAAGCGTAATATGATAATGATATGCTAAGGCCACTCAACCACTCTCTATGATGTGCATTTACCACCAGGGGGCAGATGCTCCAACCAGAAGGTTAGCTTGCTGCTGGGGTCTGGCCAATTGGAACTGAGCGAGATGGGCCAGACATGCCCTGGAGCCCTCCCACTGTTTCTCCCTGGCTGGACAACCTCCTGCGTCCCTCCCCAGCCCCCAATTGTGCACCATTGGGGTCCCTTGGCCTTGCCTGACCAATCCAGGACCCCTCGGGGGATGTCAGAGAGCCAGTTTCAGCCCGATGGTGGAACAACCAGTTGCTGTGATGTGCACTGACCACCAGGGAGCAGACACTCAATGCAGGAGCTGCCCCCTGGTAGTCAGTGTGCTCCCACATGGGGATCACCGCTCAGCCAGAAGCTGAGCTCATGGGGAGTGGGCTAAGCCATCAGTAGGACATCCTCTGAGGGCTCCCGGACTATGAGAGGGAGCAGGCTGGGCTGAGAGACTTCCCCCCCTCCCCCGAGTGCATGAATTTCATGCAGTGTACCTCTAGTTGAACATATAAGTTTTAATAGTTCCAAGGCCTCTGTTACTCACATTGTTGTTTGTGTTAATTCATACTTGTTCTCTTTATATTATGTTGATGAAATAACAGAATAGCTGTGACAATCAAAGCATTAATTCATTTTTCTTCCAAATTAAATTCATAGAACTTTGGGGTTATATGAACAGAATTGTTCTTTATTTAGGTATACATATAGAATATATGAGATAAAAACACATGTATTAGTTTTCCAGGCATAACTATGCACTTTGGAAAGAGATGAATTAGCAAGTACACCTGGATACACTATAAATTGTAGTCTATTTCATATACAAAATATTGATCTTCTTACTCATATCACAATTTGCAAAATGAGAAATTTTGCTCTTTAATCTCCAAAATCAAATGCGGTAAAATCACATAGAAACTTGTCCAGCATTGTCAAAACTCTTATCATTTTAGATAAATATATCTTAATAAATTTCATCTGAAACTTGAACTATAATGTGATGGTAGTTGTTTTCTGTTTGCTTTGTTTGTTTGTTTTCTGACAGCAAACATAACAATTTTCTGTTCCTGATCATATTATGCCTAATATTTTAAATACCAGGCTAAGTTTAAATAAACCACATCAAAACAATGGCACTAGTTTAAATTCTGACCCTAAGGAAATGCCCTTAAAATGTGATTTTTTAGGAGCGTTCCCTTATTATTTTAATGAATGCTTCAGCATGCTCTCTCCATTGACTCTTCATAAATAACTCTTGCCCAGCTTAACCCCCTTTCTTGAACTACCCTTCAAAACTTTGCAGGTAGTTAGTGGCTTTAATACCTTTTTCTGTCATTGATGATTAGTACATAGTGTTGAGCTTAGCCAATTAAGCAATGATATATTTTCATGAATTTATAATTTCAACCAGAGCATACACTAAAGGATAAACTTGTTTGTTACATACTTGATTATACTACAAAGTAATATTCAAGTTTAGGGGTTTCCCATACATAATAAAAACATGGCTATTAGTATGTCTATAATTTTATATTTTGAGGACTATAAACAAAGCAATTTCTAATGACTAATAAAAAACTGCATTCTCTTCTATTTCAATTTTTCAGTAACTCTTATCAAGAAACTATATTGCTTTTTTATCATGTCCAAATGTATGACACATGGTATTAAAAATTTGCACACAATTTAAAAAATCTAAAGGTACTTGGAATAAAGCTTTCAACTTTTGAAAGCAATGACTGTTTTAAATTTATTGTTACCAATGTGATCAATAAAATTACAACCAACACTTTACAAACCAGTATTTTATGGAAACTGAGTATATCATAAAAAGGAGTACTTACTGGTAACAGATTTCAGATGGCATGTAAGACAGAAATAGGGAACATCAAGTTGAAACACCATAATTACAAAAAGAGTTTGAGTATTGATGGAAAATAAAATTTATTTAGCTAGAGACTGGTAACAAGGGACTAGATGGTAGATATCAGAGAGATAGGACAGTTGAATCTTGTTGGTCATGATAAGTACTTAGGTTTTTCTTTTAATTCAATGAGAATTCATTGACATGAACTGATTTACAAATAATTTAGGAATATTTAAATGTAATTATTTTCCATATAATGCAAAATACTTTATTTTTAAAAGCAATTATTCTGTGATATGGCCCATAGACTTCACAAAACTTCAAGAGAAATGTTAAGACTGCCTAGGTGAATTAGGAGTTTAGAGAAACATCACACATGGAAGGAGTAAAACAAAAATAAAATAAACAGTTACTGTAGGACATCAGAAATGAGATAATGATATTTTGGCCTAAGGTGGTGGCACTATAATTAGACATAAATTGATAGATTTAAAATATAAAGAAGTAATGCCAAAACACTTGCTAGTGGGTTGAATGTGAAGGTGAGGGGAAAATCAAATATAACTCATAGACTTTTTTTTAATATATTTTTATTGATTTCAGAGAGGAAGGGACAAAGAGAGAGAGATAGAAACATCAATAATGAAAGAGCATCATTGATCGGCTACCTCCTGCATACCCCCCACTGGGGATTGAATCTGCAAGCTGGGCATGTGCCCTTGACCAGAATCGAACCTGGAATCCTTCAGTCCACAGGCTGAGCCTCTATCCACTGAGCCAAACCAGCTAGGGTGACTCATAGACTTTTGTTGTGAGCAGTTGTGTGGTCACACTTATGAGGTATTCTTTCCATACATTATGAGTCCTACTTAAAATTTACTCTTAATGCTAGAAAAAGAAAATCAGTTTTCTTGACATGTATTTAAATAAAAATTGAACAGGTAAAATATAAATTTTGTGAACAGAATATTTCTTGATATTCTAAAATGACCAGAACTAGAATAACATGATCGGATGTGATGATACTCAGATTCTGATTATTATTTATGTCTAGTTCATTCCAATGGAATTTTCATATCAGAATTGGCACATTTGAGTTAGTTAGAAAACAAACATATCTATATAAAAATATGTAAATCTGTCTGTCTTTTCAGTTATACATTCAATTATTTTATACTTGATATCCAGCAATCACATGGCTCTTTCCATTGATTACTGGTATTTGTATTTCTCTTAAAAATTTACCATTAGAATATTATTTTTTTCTTTTTTCAAATAGGGAGAAATCACACGTGCCAATAGATATTTAATTGTAAGTGGGATATCAACAAGGGAGAAACGAGAGAAGCTAGAAGTCAATTATAAAGTCAAGTGTTAATGCGTTTAAGCAGAGGAGACACAGAGGGGTAATTAAAGACCAAAATCAGAGATGAAGAAGGAAATGCAAGGAGATTTTTAAAGAGCATAGGAATGGGCAGTTAGCAGCAACCAGATTTCTCTCACACACAAAAAGATATAGACTGTAATGATGATGAGCCACAATGACAGGTGTGACAGGTACCACACAGTGATGGAGATATTACAGTGGTGCATTACACCTGTAGGCAAAATTTTGAAATAGGCCAAGTTTGTTTTCAGTGCCCTCTCACCTCCCTTCCAGCATCCCTGGATCCAACTTGAAGAACTCAGTGTCCTCACTCTGACCTCTTGATGTCTATGCTTTTCCTGCCCTGGTGTTCATGCAAGTCAGCAATGTTTGGTCAACATTACCTAACTACCATAGTCATTACACTGGCCTACTATTACATTAATTCAGGCCCTGACCCCTTCATAATCAACTAATTCGGGAAAGTACACCCACTGTTGCTAATGGCTAAACGTGTTAAAAGTCTCAATGTCATCCTTGTATCTCTCTTCACGTATTCAGTGACAAAATAACTAGTCTTACAGGATGATGATTAGAGCAAGAAATGGGGACAGAATGTCAATCTAGCAGTGAGATTAACTGTAGCAGTTTGGCTTTTTGAGAATGTAGAAATTACATCAGGGGGTGTTTGCTGAGTATACATATACACAATAGTGGCCAGTAAAATATCATCATGCTCCATTATGTGTCTGCCCCAAAAGTATAATTTATAGGTTCTACCTTTTGGATAGATAGTCTGTCAGTGGTGAGATGAATTATATGAGAAACATAGTAAAGAAAAGGATTAGTATACATTTTCCTAGAAAAAATAATCAGAATATGTACAGCAATTTTTAAGTTTTATTTATACTAATTCAAATTCATAATTTTATTAAAAATTGTATTTTACACTGAAGCTGTTTATTTGATGACACGTGTTTACCAAGCAACAATGCACAAAGGATCCCTTTTTCCACATCCTTGTGTACATTGGATATAGCTTTTCTTATTGATAATAGCCATTCTACCAGGTCTGAAGTGATATCTCATTGTGGTTATGGTTTGCATTTCTCTGATACTTAGTAATGCTGAGTATCTTTTTATGTACCTGTTGACATTTCAAAAAAATGTATATTCAGTCCTTCTGCCCATTTTTAATCAAATTATTTGAGTTTTGTGTTATTGAGTTCTATGAGTTATTTATATATTTTGGATATTAACCACATATTCAATATATAGTTAGAAAATATTTTTCTCATTTTTTCAGTTGCCTCTTTAGTTTCTTGATTGTTTCTTTTGATGTGTAAAGGCTTTTTACTTCGATGTAGTCCCACTTATTTGTTTTTGCTTTTGTTGCTTCTTGTTGTTGTGTTTTAATGTCATATCCAAAAAATTATTGCCATGACCAATGTCAAGGAGACTCTTCCTTATATTTTCTTGTAGGAATTTTATAAGCAATAGGGAGGTTGCTCAAAACAATAAAAATAGAACTACCAACTAACATATGATCTAGTAATCCCACTTATGTATAGAAACGAAAACAAATATCAAAAAGACATCTGCATTCCCATTTTTATTGTAACATTATTCACTAAAGCCGAGCTATGGAATCAACCTAAATGCCTGTCAATGGATGAATTGATAAAGAAGATA
Source organism: Eptesicus fuscus (assembly GCF_027574615.1). Taxonomy (NCBI): domain Eukaryota; kingdom Metazoa; phylum Chordata; class Mammalia; order Chiroptera; family Vespertilionidae; genus Eptesicus; species Eptesicus fuscus. Next base: position 83,645,311 of record NC_072475.1, on the reverse strand, counting down.
TGTTACACACACACACACACACACTGGAATATTGTTCAGCAGTAAGAAAGAAGAAAATCCTGCCATTTGCAACAACATAGATGGACCTTGAGAATTAATTATGCTAAGTATGATAATTCTATAATTCTATGATATTACAGACATGTTAGCTAATGCTATGATGATTATATTGCAACTAGAGGCCTATTGCATGAAGATTTGTGCAAGAATAGGCCTTCCTTCCCCTAGCTTCGATCCCGGCCCCCCAGGAGCCTTCAAGTCCTCGCTCCTGGCTGCCTGGGAGCCTGCAAGTCCTCATTCCCAGTGGAGCACCACTCCTGTAGCTCCCTCTGTCCCCTGCCCTCCCCATCATAGCAGGCATCCCACCCTGCCCAGCCACTCCGTGACTGCATATGCAAGTTAACCTGCCATCATTGTTGGGTTAATTTGCATACTCACTCCTGATTGGCTTATGGGCATCATGGGAGTATGGTCAATTTGCATATTTCTATTTTATTAGTGTAGATATATAAATCTATGAAATCAATATATTGTACACTTTAAACTTATACAATGTTATATGTCAATTATAACTCAATTTTTAAAAAGCAAAGGAGAAACAAAAAATGTCTATTAGACATCAAAATTCTACAGGCAGTAGCCAGGCTAAAGAAAAAAAGCCACTCAGCAAAAGTGGGCTATATTTCATGAAAAAGGAGAAATTGCTCAGAGGGCAGGTCCAAGAACCACAGTGTATCATTCTTAGACTTTAAGCCCTAATCTGTGAATTGGTAATATATGCCACTGTGGATTTCAGAAATTATAGATTTCAGAATTATATTATGGAACAGAGACTACTGTGTGTTTTCTATTTTCCCCTTTATGAATAAGAAGGTCTATGTCAGTAATTCTACGACTATTTCATTGTTGTATACTGAGTTTGGGGGTTTGGTGGAGGGAATGGCTTTTATAACTTGTGGCTTTAAGTCACAGGTTCTCAGGTGAGGAGGACCTGCATCCTAGGCACAACACCTGAGATGTTGTACACACACTTAAACCTGTCTTCAAAGACAGATCCTGTATTTGAGCTGAAGTTGAAAATTGATGAGAATTTGAAGAGAAGAAGTAGATTTTACGTAAGGGGGTAGACATGAATTATTGGAAAGTGGACTGGGCTAACCATTCTTCAAGATGGCCTCTAGTGATTCTCACCCTGTTATGTACTTACTTCTGTAATTTTCTCCCACATTGAACAAGGATGATTTGCAGGCCTATTAGAGTTTCTGAACACGATGCTATATGACTTCTGAGGCTAGGTCCAAAAATACATTAAAATTTCTGCCTTTATCACCTGTGTTACTTGCTCTGGGAGAAGCCATTCAGTGTGTCACATGGGCATCAAAAAAGCCCTGTACAGAAACCCACTTGTAGAGAAACTAGGGTTGTATTTCTCAAAAAAGGAAAAATTACTCTGATGCCAGATACAAGTGCCACAGTGTATCAGTCCTAGACTTTGAGCCCTAATCAATGAACTGGCATTTTCAAAATTCTGTTTTCAGAGTTTTCCTATCTTGTCCTTGTCATTGTTGCAGTATGCCTAAAACAAACTATACATTCCTATTTAAGAAATCTGAGTTTAACATATTTTTTATACATGATAGATGTTTCACTGATGATACTAGTTAGAAAACAGCAACTTCCATTATTTTCCATTCTATTCACTGAGTATGTCTAGGAAAAAATTAAGGCAATGAAAGTGTTGCTGGAATGATCTAGTTTTCATGAGATTCCATTATACATCAAATTTCAGAAATCTTCATATTATTTGCTCCAAGATATAACATTTTTTAAACATGTTTACTAGTACAGTATGTTATTTGCTTTATAGGCAAATGCTGTGAATTAGAATGAGTACAATGAATTTCAATTTTCCAAATTAAGATTTTAAAGGCAGTGGTGGAATTTACATGAAAATGAATCTCCATTGCCTGCATATTGCACAAATATCTATAAAATATGCTAATGAAGGAGACTTTCAAGACAACAAACTATGAATAATCTCAATTTTCCTATCTGTATTGAGGTTCAATTATCTCACATAAAATGAAGAAAAAGTAGAATTTTCTATTGAAGTTACTATGAAAATTAAGGAAACCAATGTTTGTAATCTAATGTCTAAAGTAGAATCTTAATAATAAAAGCTCAGAATTGTAAAGACCACTCACGACCAAACAGAGACCATCTGGAAGTCAGCTCTGGGTTGCCCAGCTGCAGCCTGGTGACCCAGCACTGACTGCCAAGGTGGCTGAGACTCAGAAAGTGAGTCAGGGTCTGATCTGCAGCCTCAGTGGCAGCTGTTGACCAGTGTACTTACCTCTCTCTTTCTCTCCTTCTTTCTTTCTGATCTTCACCAGCAGCCAGGCTTTTCTTTCTCTCCTGGCCTCTGAAGGGGCTGCTGTTAAGCCCCACCTCTTTGATCAGGCCCAGAGATAGGCCTGGAGATGCTGACTGGCATAGGAACCAACCAATCAGAACCAAAGGTAGGTGCTGTGGGGAACCAATGGCTGCCTAGGAGGCAAAGCTTCTGACGCTTGACTGGCATAGGAACCGACCAATGAGAACTAAATCCGGGTGCTACGGAGAGCCAATGGCTGCCTAGGAGGTGGAGCTTTTGATGCTGGCATAGGAACCGACCAATCAGAATCAAATTGGCCAGCAGAGGAGGGCAGTTGGGGGCAACCAGGCCAGAAGGGGAGGGCAGTTAGGGGTGATCAGGCTGGCAAGCAGAGGAAGTTAGGGGCAATCAGGAAGGCAGGCAGGTGAGCAGTTAGGAGCCAGTGCTCCCAGATTGTGAGAGGGATGATTCTCTTTTCACTAATTTTCTCTAGATTCAGTAAGCACTTTTGGGATAGCTACCCAGGTAATTTATCAAATCAGTAAGTTGTCTTTTTTTTATTATATATTTGATTATTGTTATTTTCTTTAGGCCAATAAGCTAACATTATAAGTTTGTATCAATTTTTTTTTTCCTTTTCTTCATTGGCAGCCATCTCATTCTTAGAAGGTATGTATTACAGGCCTTACACTTATTATTCTAACTTCTAAAAATGCCCAGAGAATCATTGTTGCAATTTTTCTCAGTGAATGGATCATAATTTTGCTATTACATTTTGTTGTTGTTATTAATCCTCACATGAGGATATTTTTTTCCACTGATTTTTTTTTTTTGAGAGAGGGTGGAAGGGAAGGGGAGAGACCCAGAGAGAGAAACATCAATGTAGGAGAGACACATAGATCGGTTGTCTCCCGCATGCCATCAGGAATCTAGCCTGTAACCCAGATACATGCCCTTGAGTGGAATCCAACTTATGACCCTTTAGACTGGGGGCTGATTCTCCAACCACTGAGAAAACCAACTAAAGCTTGCTATCACATTTTCAATTTTAGTTTATCTACTTTTATTTGAGTGTTTGCATCTCAATAAGATGTTATGAATCTTTGGTCTGCTGTCATTCTTCTGGATATTGCTTTATGATGTCTCACATTCATTTCATAGGAGTGATATTTTCTTGTCTCTTATTAACATAAATCTAATCTAAATACTTTTATTTTATTTCATTAATTTGGGCAGCTTTTCCTATAAGTCATTAATAGAATACTTCCATTCTCTTATTTTTCAAAATATACTAGTATACCAGATTTTGGATTTTTTACATATTCTCTGCTTACTTATCTTTGCTAAAATATATGTCCCAAAAGAACCAACCTTTGCCAATAAAGGAAATATGCCACTATTTCTTTACTATTGCCACTATTCATCTGGGTGCTTGTAGCACTCTGCTCTCCAATCTACAGACACTAATACATCTCTTAATATAAAGTCTGACTTCTTTAATAAATTTGCACAGGACAACTCCCCAGGTTTGGGTGCTGTTGCTTCACTAGCCTGCCTTCTAGATATTTTAATTTGAAAAAATATTGCCTATGGCTCAGTCTGATTTTGCTTTTCCTATAAATTTTATGTGTTAGAGCTATAACTTCCAGATGAAAACCATGGCTAGCAGTCCCTACTCAGAATTCTGACAGATGGAATATGAGTGGGGAAGTCTCAGGAAGTTTTTGCAAAGGTAAAAAACTGATAAGGATGAAAAGTATAATTCATTTCTAGTTGCCCAGGATTTATAGTTGGTAAAATAATGCATCTCTAAACCAGAAAGCAATAATCTTTTGGGAAGGTTTGAGCCTTTTTAACTACCACCAGGCAAACAATACTTCCCTAATAAAGGCAGGGTAACATCCACAAGTCAGCAATTATGTTTCTTGATATACCTAATATACGTTTCTCGTTTCTACTTAATAAAAAAAATATCTGATTTTAGAAATAGGTTGGTCATAAGTCTTAGTTGTCAATGATTTAATTGTATGATTTTCAGTCATGTTCTATTTTCCCTGCCAACTAAAAATTTTATTGGAATATTGAAAAATAGAAAGGAATCATAAGAATACACCAATCCACCGATTAAGCTTCATTTTTTTCTTTTTTGAATTAAATTTTCTTGGGGAGACATTGGTCAACATGAACATAGAGGTTGCTTGTGTGGATGACTAAGTCACAAAATATGTATAAAGGACCATGTGCCCACCACCCAAAGTCAAATCTCCTCCTGTCACCTCACATTAGGACCCCTTTCTCCCTCCTCTCCCTCCCGCTGGCAACCACCACACTGCTGTCTGTGTTCCTAAGTTTCAGTTTTATATTCCACATATGAGTGAAAGAAAATAAATTGCAGAGCCTTCCCACTGATTAGACTCCCAAATCTCACTTCTGTAGCCCCTGGAGTTGGCTTCAGGGTCTATTAGCTGTAGGCCAAGAGCTGATGCAGTAGAAACACAGTTTCCCTCCGTGACTGAACTCCGGCAGGGGTGCTCGGGCTGGACCTGTGGAGGTCAGGGGTCGCCATTACTGTGAGGGAAAATAAACCTCACCCCTAAGCAGCAGAGGCGGTAGAGCCCTCCAGAAGCAACAGAGGCTCAAAACTGTGAGGCCACAGAAGACAAAAATCTTGCAATTCAGTGTCATCTACTAGAACAGAATAGAAAGATCTCCTCAGAGATAAATGGGAGAACAGCAAACACATTAAGCTTCATTTTCTGAAAATTTCACTGACTATATCTTTTGTGGTATTTGATTAAGCAATTACAATTCATTTTATATAAATCGCCGTGCTATGAACATGGGGGTGCATACCTTCCCTCTGATTGGTGTTTTGGGATTCTTAGGATATATTCCAAGAAGTGGGACCACTGAGTCAAATGGCAGTTCAATATTTGATTTTTTGAGGAAATCCATAGTTTTCCATAGTGGCTGCACCAGTCTCATTCCCACCAACAGTGTACTAGCTAGGGTTCCCTTTTCTCTACATCCTGGCCAGCACTGATTGTCTGTTGATTTATTGATGGTGGACATTCTGGTAGGTGTGAGTTGATACCTTATTGTAGTTTAAATTGCACCTCTCTGATGATTAGTGATGTTGAGCATTTTTTCATATGTCTATTGTCCATTTATATGCCCCTTTGGAGAAGTGTCTATTCAGGTCACTTGCCCATATTTTCTTTTTTTATTGTATAAGTATTACATATGTCTCCTTTTTCCCCCAATTGACCCCCGCCGCCACACCCAACCCCTAAGACAAGCCCCCACCACACCAGTGTCTGTGTCCATTGATTATGCAAATATGCATTCATACAAGTGCCTTGATTGATCTCTAACCACACCCCCTACCTTCTCTCTGAGGTTGGATGGTCTGTTCAGTGTTACCTTGTCAATGGATCTATTTTTGTTCATCAGTTTATGTTGTTCATTATATCCCAGCTATGAGTGAAATCATGTGATATTTATCTTTCTCACACTGACTTATTTCACTTAGCATAATGCTCTCCAGTTCCATTCATGCTGTTGCAAATGGTAAAATTCCTTCTTTTTTTACAGCAGCGTAGTATTCCATTATGTAGATGTACCACAGTTTTTTAATCCACTCATCTGCTGATGTGCACTTAGACTGTTTCCAAATCTTAGCTATTGTAAATTGTGCTGCTATGAACATAGGGATGCATATATCCTTTCTGATTGGTGTTTCTAGTTTCTTGGGATATAGTCCTAGAAGTTGGATTACCAGGACAAATGGGAGTTCCGTTTTTAACATTTAGAGGAAACTCCATACTGTCTTCCACAGTAGCTGCACCAGTCTGCATTCCCACCAGCAGTGCAGGAGGGTTCCTTTTTTCTCCACATCCTCACCAGCACTTGTCATTAGTTGATTTGTTGATGATAGCCATTCTGATAGGTGTGAGATGGTATCTCATTGTTGTTTTGATTTGCATCTCTCAGATGATTAGTGACTATGAGCATGTTTTCATTTGTCTCTGGGCCTTCTGTATGTCCTCTTTTGATAAGTATCTATTAAATCCTTTCCCCATCTTTTGATTGGATCATTTATCTTCCTTTTGTTAAGTTGTATGAGTTCTCTGTAATTTTGGAGATTAAATCCTTATCAGAATATCATTGGCAAATATGTTCTGCCATGCAGTGGGTTTTCTTGTTGTTTTGTTGATGAAAGTTTTTTATTTTGATGTAGTCCCATTTGTTTCTTTTCTCCTTAGTTTCCATTGCCCTAGGAGCTGTGTCTGTAAGGATATTGCTATGACATATGTCTGCTATTTTGCTGCCAATGGAATCTTGTAGGATTTTTATGGTTTCCTGTCTTACATTCAAGTCCTTTAGCCAATTTGAGTTTGTTTTTGTGCATGGTGTAAATTGGTGATCTAGTTTTATTGTTTTGCATGTATCTGAACTATTTTCCCAGCACCATTTACTGAAGAGACTGTCTTGACTTCATTGTATGCTCTTTCCTCCTTTGTCAAATACTAATTGAGCATAATGGCTTGAGTCTATTTCTGGGTTCTCTGTTCCATTCCATTGGTCTATATGTCTGTTCTTGTGCCAGTACCAGGCAGTTTTGAGAACTGTGGCTTGGTAATATAGCTTGATGTCTGGTATTGTGATCCCTCCAACTTTGTCTTTCTTTCTCAGGATTGCTGTTGCTATTCCGGGTCTTTTTTTTAATCCAGATGCATTTTTGTAGAGTTTTTCTAGGTCTGTGAAATATGCCGTCGGTATTTTAATGGAGATTGCACTGAATCTATAAATTGCTTTGGGTAATATGGACATTTTAATGATGTTGATTCTACTAATCCATGAATACCATAAGTTCTTCGTCCTCCTCTATCTCTTTTTCCAATGTCCTATAGTTTTCCGAGTACAGGTCTTTTACCTCCTTAGTTAAGGTTATTCCTATGTATCTTAATTTTTTTGGTGCAATGGTAAATTGGATTTTTTTTTTAGTTTCTCTTTCTGTGAGTTCATTATTGGTGTCAAAAAAGCCATAGATTTCTGGGTGTTAATTTTGTATCCTGCTACATTGCTGAATTCATTTATTAAATCTAGTAGTTTTGCTCTGACCGGTTTGTCTCAGTGGATAGAGTGTCAGCCTACGGACTGAAAGGTCCCAGGTTCAATTCCGGTCAAGGGCATGTAGCTTGGTTGCAGGCACATCCCCAGTAGTGGGTGTGCAGAAGGCAGCTGATCAATGTTTCGCTCTCATCAATGTTTCTAGCTCTCTATCCCTCTCTCTTCCTCTCTGTAAAAAATCAATAAAATATATATATTAAAAATCCAGTAGTTTTTTTATATAGTCTTGGGGTTTTCAATGTACAATATCATGTCATCTGCAAATAATGAGAGTTTTATTTCTTTTCCAATTTGGATGCCTTTTATTTCTTCTTATTGTCTGATAGCTATAGCTAGCACTTCCAGTACTATGTCTGTCAAACAGGAGTGGTGAAAGTGGGCATCCCTGTCTTGTACCTGTTCTTAGGGGAAATGGATTTAGTTTTTGCCCATTGAGTGTGATGTTATGTTGAGGTATGATCCCTCTATTCTCACTTTGCTGAGAGTTTTTATCAAGAAAAGATGTTGGATTTTGTCAAATGCTTTTTCTGAATTGATTGATATGATTATGTGATTTTTGTCTCTCAATTTGTTTACATGATGTATCCCACTTATTGATTTGTGGATATTGTACCATCTTTGCATCCCCGAAATAAATTCCACTTGGTCATGGTGTATGATCTTTCTAATGTAATGCTGGATCTGACTTGTTAGCATTTTTTTTTTTTTTTTTTTAGGATTTTAGCATCTATGTTCATCAAGAATATTGGCTTGTAGTTCTCTTTCTTTGTGGTGTCTTGATCAGGTTTTGGAATTAGGGTAATGCTGGCTTCATAGAAAGAGCTTGGAAATGTGCCTTCCTCTTGAATTTTTTGGAATAGTCTAAGGAGTATAGAAGGGGAAAAATATACGATATGGGGAGAAAACTCCACAAAATCAAAAAAATAAACCAAAAAGTGCAAACAACAAACACCCCAAAAAGGGGGTGGGGGTGGGGGCTAAAACTGAAGAGGCAGAGCTTATTTCCAGAAGGTAAAGTAAAGGAATTGAATGAATGAGGGACTGGCCACTATTCAGTATAGAGGGAGTAGAAAGAGAATGAGTGTATAAGAAGAAAAGTAAAAAACAAAATATTCAATAAAAATAAATAAAAATTAAAAATATATATATATATATAGATATATATATAGATATAGGTATACATTTTCCGCTTTCTTTAATCTATCTATCTATATATTCATCTGTTTTTAGAAAAGGAGAATAGAGTAGGGAGCATATAGGCCTGGCTTTGGTGAGTGAAACTAATTAAGCTATTAGTAGAAAAGGAGAGCAAGTGAGGAGAGGAAAAAGAAAAGCATAAAATAAAAACAAAAAAAAACAAAAAATAATCAAACAACAACAATAAAAAAATTGGCTAGCACAGAAAGAGAAAAGAGAAGGGTGCATGAGCTTGGAGCAGGGGAGAGGAAATTAGATATATGAGTAAGCCAACAGAGATCACTATAATAGTAATGCATCAATAAGGCAGATAAAGATCAATTTTTTAAGAAGGAGTAAAAAGAAAGGAGAGAGAAAAACAAAAGCAGGAACAGAAGAGAAACAGTATGAAAAGGGTGAAGTGTAGAAGAAAAGGTTGGCAAAATGGAAAAAATGAGGTAAAGTAAAATAATAATAAAAAAATAAAAATAGAATGTAGAACACTAATCCAAAAAATAAAAGGTTAAAATAATAATAAAGAATAAAAAATAATAAAGAAAATAAAGAAAAATATTTTAATTTCTTAAGTAAAAGATAAAAATAAAAAAGTGAAGTAATGAAGTGCTATTTGCTTCAGCTGAGTTTTAATGTCCCCTGGGGGCTGGTTTAAAACCCCTCTCGCTGTCCTGCCAGACGCTTCTCAGCTTCCTGTTAGGTAGTCATTACCATGTTCAAGTTCCCAGGGATCCACCACTCCTCTGTGTCAGACTCCACAGCCTTGGTTTCAGGCAGGCGGGATCAATCTGCCCACTTTGTCTGCTTGCTTTCAGTTGTATTTACACAAGCATCTATTTCTGACATGGGCTCTAGGTGGCGATGTTGCTGTATCAGTTTCTGGGACCAAATGGCCCCTCAACTCAGTCTCTGAGGGCTCCCTGGGGGTATTCAGAATCCTTGTTTCCCTGCTGAGCTCAAGGCTGGGTGCAGCTGTGCTGCCAGGAGGAGCTGGTTCTTCAGGAGAAAAATGGCTGATCAGGGTGGAGAGACCAGACTGTCCAGGGTGGCTTCCTGGTCGCCTCTCCCAATTTTGCTCCCCAGCTTCCACAAAACCACCTTCCCCTGCACTGCAGCCTCGGTGAGTGTTTGTAATTGAGAGATCCTATGTACTGGGTTTAGCGAGTAAAAGCAAGGAAAATATAAAGACAGATCAACTACGCCGCTGCATGCTTCTCTCTCCCTGGCACTGTGTGGCCAGTGTAGAACTTCAGGCTGCCTTCCTGGGCACAGCCTCACATGGCTGTGGACTGAGATCTAGTGTCCCCTGCTCCCAGCAGCCCTGTGGACCTCCTTCCACAGTTGAGTGTTCTGTGTGTTCCCAAGGGACATGGATTTAGTGCAGCCCAGGTGTAGGTGAGGCTGGGTTCCCAGTCATAGCCACTCTCCCTTTCAAGATGGCATGGTCTCTGTGGCAGAGCCGGCCACCCCCAGGAGAGTTTGCAGAGGTAGTAGAGGTGCTCAGCTAGGAGAGCCTGGTCCGCCAGCCCCAACAGTCCTGCGGAGTATAACTGTCCCTCATTTACACACACACACACACACACACACACACACACACACACACACACGCTCCACATGTCTACACACTCCCCTTTCGTTCTCTCACTCACTCATGGCCACCATCTTGGATTTTTTTCCATTTACCCATATTTTCATTGGGTTGTTTGTCTTCCATTTGTAGAGTTGTATGAGTTCTTTATATATTTTGGAAATTAACCCCTTGCCAGATGTATCATTATTGAATATAGTCTCCCATACAGTAGGTTCCCTTCTTATTTTGATGGTTTCTTTTGCTGTGAAGAAGCTTTTAGTTTGATGTACTCCCAATTCTTTGGTTTTTTTCCTTAGTTTCTCTTGCCCTAGGACAGTGGTCGGCAAACTCATTAGTCAACAGAGCCAAATATCAACAGTACAACGATTGAAATTTCTTTTGAGAGCCAAATTTTTAAAACTTAAACTTCTTCTATCACCACTTCTTCAAAATAGACTCACCCAGGCCATGGTATTTTGTGGAAGAGCCACACTCAAGGAGCCAAAGAGCCACATGTGGCTCGCGAGTTGCAGTTTGCCGACCACTGCCCTAGGAGATGTATCAGTGAAAATTCTGCTACGTGAGATGTCTTGAAATTTTTATTGTGTATGTTTGCTTCTAGGATTTTTATGGTTTTGCACCTTACATTTATGTGTTTTATCCATTTTTAGTTTATTCTTGTATATGCTGTAAGTTGGAGGTCTAGTTTCATTTTTTCCATGTACCTGTACAATTTTCCCAACACCATATATTAAAAAGACTGTCTTTCATCCATTCTATGTTCTTGACTCCTTTGTCAAATATTAATTGGCCATAATGGTATATGTGGAATCTGGGGTCTCTGTTCTGTTCCATTTATGTATATGCCTGTTCTTGTACAAGTACCAGGCTGTTTTGATTACAATGACTTTGTATCGTAATTTAAAATCTGATATTGTGATCCCTCCAACCTTGTTCTTCTTTCTTAAGATTGCTGTGGCTATTCACAATGTTTGCTGGTTCCATATAAATTTTTGGAATGTTTGTTCTAGTTCTGTGAAATATGCTGTTGGTATTTTAATATGTTTTACATTGAATATATAGATTGCTTTGGATAGTATGGACATTATAATGATGTTAATTCTTACAATCCATGAATATATATATGCTTCCACTTGTTTGTATCTTCCACTATTTTTTTTCTATGTCCTATAGTTTTCCAAGTACAGGTCTTTTACCTCCTTGGTTAAGTTTATTCCTATGTATCTTTTCTTTTCTTGCAATGGTAAATGGGATTATTTTGCTTCAGTTTCTGAGAGTTTGTTATTGGTGTATAAAAGTCCCATTGATTTCTGGATGTTAATTTTGTATCCTGCTACTTTGCAAAATTAATTTATTAAATCTAGTAAGTTTTCTTTTGGTGGAGTTTTAGGGTTTTCTATGTGTAGTATCATGTCACCTGAGAATAATGACAATTTTACTTCCTGCTTTCTAATTTGGATAACTTTTGTGTGTGTTTTTTGTTTTTGTTTTGTTTTTTCTATCACTATATCTAGGACTTCCAGTACTATCTTATATAATAAAAGCCTAATATGCAAATCAACTGAATGACAGGACAACTGGTGGAATGACCATTTGCTATGATGCGCACTGACCACCAGGGGCAGACGCTCAATGCAGGAGCTGCCCCCAGCCCACAGGCCCAAGGCCAGCCAAGGCAGGTGCCAGTGGGGGGCCCCCCAATCGCCCCTCCTGTCGCCCTGCAGATCGGCCCTGATCACCAGCCAGGCCTAGGGACTCTACCCATGCACAAATTTCATGCACCGGGCCTCTAGTGTTAAATAAAGGTGGTGAAAGTGGACATCCCTCTCTTGTTCCTGTTCTTAAGGGAAACACTTTTAGTTTTGTTCCAGTGAAAATGGTGTTGGCTGTAGGTTTATCATATATGGCCTTAATTTTGTTGCAGTATGATCCCTCTATTCACACTATTCTGAGAGTTGTTGTTTTGTTTTTGTTTTTATCAAAACAGGTGCTAGATTTTGTCAAATACTTCTACATCTATTGCTATAATCATTTTCTCATGTGATGTATCACATTTATTGATTTGCAAATATTGTACCAGCCTAGCATCCCAAGAATAAATCCTGCTTGGTAATGGTGTATGATTGGTGTAATGTGTTGCTGGATCTGATTTGCTAATATTTAGTAAATAATTTTAGCATCTATGTTTATTAGGTATATTGACTTGCAATTTGCTTTCCTTGTAGTGTCTTTATCTGATTTTGGAATTAATATAATTCTGGCCTTGTAAAAAAAGCTTGGGAAATATTCCTTCCTCTTGAGTTGTTTGGAATAGTTTGAAGAGAATAAGCATTAGTTCTTCTTTTAATGTTATTAAAGTTTCCCTGAGAGTTTTTGTTGTTTATTTGTTTGTTTTTTATTATTACTGATTTAATTTCATTGGTTATAATCAGTCTATTCAGGTTTTCTGAATCTTCCTGATTGAGTTTTGAAAGATTATATGTTTATAGGAATTCTTTCATTTTGCCCAAGTTGTCCAATTTGTTGGCATATAATTGTTCATATTATTTTTTTAATAATTCATTGTATTTATGAGGTGTCAATTGTTACTTTGCTCTTTCATTTCTGATTTTATTTATTGGTGTTCTCTCTCTTGTTTCTTGGTGAGTCTGGCTAAAGTTTCATCAATCTCGTTTATCTTTACAAAGAACCAGCTCCTGGTTTCACTGAATATATATATAAAATTTTAGACTCAATGTCATTTATATGACATTGTTATTGGTGTATAAAAGTCCCATAGATGCCCGGTGCACAAATTCGTGCAAGGGGGCGTCCCTCTGGTTGGCCTGCGGGAATCGGGTCGAAACCCACATTCCACACCGCCTGCAGCTCCTACCTGCCATTCCCACTCATCCTGGCCCCACTGTTCCTGCCGCTGGCTTATGCCCAATCAGTCCTGATTGGGAGAGGCTAGTGCTGCCACAGCAGTGCTTGCCAGCCATGAGTCCTGTTTCTGGCATCCTCCCAAGGGGAGTGGCCTGTGGGATCAGGCTGAAACTGGCTCTCTGACATCCCCCAAGGGGTACCGGATTGTGAGAAGGTGCAGGCCAGGCTGAGGGACCCCACCAGAGCATGATCAGGCTGGGGAGGGACCGCGGGAGGGCTCCAGTGCATGTCTGGCCCATATCGCTCAGTCCTAATCTGCCAGACCCCAGCAGCAAGCTAACCTACTGGTCAGAGCATCTGCCCCCTGGTGGTTAGTGCACATCATAGCAGCTTTAGCATATCACTAGCATATTACGCTTTGATTGGTTGTTCTGTTGTTCTGCTATTTGGTCTATTTGCATATTACCCTTTTATCATATAAGATTCCTTCTACTTAATATGGGCTTTTCATGTTGTTCTGTTTCTAGTTCTTTTATTTGTTGGTTAACATTTTTTTATTTGAGATTTTTCTTGCTTCTTTAGGTATTCTTATAATGCTATGAACTTCCCTCTTAAGACTGCTTTTGCTGTGTCTTATAAAACTTGGGTTGGTGTATGTTCATTTTCATTTGTCTCCAGTAAGCTTTTAATATTTCCTTGATCTCACTGCAACCATTCATTGTTTAATAACATGCTATTACCCTCCATGTGTTTGAATGTTTTTGTTTTATTGTAGTTGATTTCTAGTTTCATTTCATTTTGATCCAAGAACATGGTTGATATTATTTCAATCTTATTTAACTTGTAAAGACTTATTTTATATCCTAACATGTGGCCTATCTTTGAGAACAACCCATGTGCACTTGAGAAGAATGTATATTCTGTAGTTTTGGGATGAAATGTTCTGTAAATATCAATTAAATTCATCTTATCTAGTGTGTAGTTTAAGGTCACTGTTTCCTTGTTGGTTTTTTAATTGGGAAAATCTATCCAGTGATGATAGTGAGGTGTTAGAATACCGTGTTATGACTGTATTGCTGTTGAGCTCTCCCTTAAAGTCTATCAAGAGTTTACTCTATATTTAGGTGTTCCTGTAGTGGGCTCATATATGTATTAACAAGGGTTATATTTTCTTGTTGGATTGATGCTTTTGGTATCAAATAGTGACTTTCTTTGTCTCTTTTATAGTTTTTGTTTTTAAGTCTGTTTTATAAGATATGAGTATTGCTACCCCAGCTTTTTTGTTTTCATTCTCATTTGAATGAAATATTTATTTTCCACCCATCAGTTTCATCATGTGTTAGTCTTTTGTTCTGAGGTGAATCTCTTGTAGACAGCATGTATATGGGTCATGTTTTCTTATCCACTCAGCTATGCTATATCTTTTCATTGGAGCATTTAATTTATTTTCACTTAAGGTTATTATTAATAGGTACTTATTTATTGCCATTTTATTCTTTATGCCTATCTTCCTCTCTCTTTCTACTTCTTCTTTTTCTTAAAGTAGTCCCTTTAAGTTTTTTTTGCAATGATGGTTTGGTGATAATAAACTCCTTTTTTTTAGTATTAGAAGCTCTTTATTTTATACTAGAGGCCCATTGCACAAAATTCGTGCATGGGGGCGGGGGAGTGTCCCTCAGCCCAGCCTGCACCCTCTCCAATCTGGGGCCCCTCGAGGGTTGTCCGACTGCCCATTTAGGACCTGAATCAGGCCTAAATGGGCAGTTGGACATCCCTCTCACAACCCAGGACTGCTGGCTCCAACTGCTCGCCTGCCTGCCTTCCTGATTGCCCCTAACTGCTTCTGCTTGCCAGCCTGATCACCCCCTAACCACTCTGCTGCCAGCCTGATTGATGCCTAACTGCTCCCCTGCAGGCCTGGTCCCCCCCAACTGCTCTCCCCTGCAGACCTGGGTCCCCCACAACTACCCTTCCCTGCAGACCCGGTCGCCCCCAACTTCCTTCCTCTGCCAGCTTGGTCACCCCTAACTGCCCTCCCTTGCAGGCTTGATTGCCCCCAACTGCCCTCCCTTGCAGGCTTGGTAACCTCCCAACTGCCCTCCCCTGCTGGCCTGATCGCCCACAACTGTCCTCCCCTGCTGGCCATCTTGTGGTGGTCATCTTGTGTCCACATAGGGGCATCCATCTTTGACCACATGGGGGCAGCCATCTTGTGTGTTGGAGTGATGGTCAATTTGCATATTACTCTTTTATTAGACAGGATTCAATTTTGAATGATAGCTTTGCTGGATAGAATAATATTGGTTTCATATCCTTGTTTTCATTACTTTGAATACTTCATGTCATTCTCTTCTGGCCTATATTATTTCTGTTGAGCAATGTCCTGACAGCCTTATGGGAGCTCTCTTATAGGTAACTCTTTCTTGCTGCCCTTAAGATTCTCTCATTGTCTTCAATGTTTGCCATTTTAATTATGATGTCTACTGATGAGGCCCTATTTGGGTTTCTCTTGATTGGAACTCTGTGTTTCCTAAACTTCTGTGACATTTTTCTTCACCAGGTTAGGAATGTTTTCTGTCATGATTTCTTCAAATGGGTTCTCGATACCTTGGTCACTTTCCTCTCCCTCTGTCACCCACATGATGTGTAAGTTGTCCATTTCATGTTGTCCCGAAGGTTTCTTAAACTGTCCTCAAGCGTTGTAACTGATTTTTCTTTTTGCTGTGATTGAGTGATTTTTTTCCACCATGTTTTCTAATTCACTGATTCAATCCTCTGCTTCTTCTAACCTATTCATAATTCCTTCCATTGTATTCTTTATTTCAGCTATGTCATTCTTCATTTCTGATTTATTGTTTTTTAAGGCTTATATGTCCTTTCTTGTGCTTTTGAGCATTCTAAAAATAATTACTTTATACTCTGTTTTTGATAGATTGCTTGCCTCCATTTCATTTAGCTCTTTTTCCGAGATTCCTTCTCTTTTTTAATCCTGTTTCTGTTTCCATATTTTTGCTGTTTCTTTGTACTTTTTTTCTGTGTTTTGGATAAGACTGCTATGCCCAGCAGTCTAGCTGGGGTGGCCTCTTGTGGGAATCAGTGGTGTAGTCTTATTGGTCTTCTGAGCTGGTTGTTCTAGGAATGCCCATTGTATAGTTTATGTGGGCCCTCCAGTTGTATTTTGGTCTTGATTGTTACTGTCCTGCTCATTAGTGGGCTCATCCCTTAGGCTTGCTGACTGTGAGGCTCAACTCTAACCATGTCATGCCAACTGTTTTACAGATGCTGACAGAACAACAACAACAACAAAGACAAAACAAGACCAAACTGAAAACAAAACAGAACAAAAAAATGAACCAAAAAACAAAGAGAGAGAGAGAGAAAGAAAGAAAGAAAGAAAGAAAGAAAGAAAGAAAGAAAGAAAGAAAGAAAGAAAGAAAGAAAGAATACTAAAAGATAGGAGACCAAGAGAATGAGAGAAGAAAAAAAAAGGGGGAAAAGAAAATATGAAAGAAAAGAAAGAGAAAAAATAAGTATAAAGAAGAAAAAAATAAATGAAGTAATAATAAAAAAATGTTAACTGATAATAATGAATAAAATAAAATATAGAATAGGAAAAGATAAACAGTAAAAGTTTTAAAATAAAAATAACAAAAATAAAAGAGGAAGATAAAAAATAGAATTAAAGGAAAGAGAAAAAGTAAGATATATGAAAGAAAAATGAAAATAAAATAGAAAAAAACAAAGACCTTTTGGGTCTGCTCTTTGTGGAGTTTATAGATTTTGCTCCAATGTTTTTGAATCTAGATCCTTGGTGTTTTGGTCCTGGTCATCCTTGGAAATTCTCTGGTACAAGCCAATGTGTGGCACTGTCCCTGCCTAGACCTGTGCAACCTCTCTCTCTCTCTCTCTCTCTCTCTCTCTCCTTTCTCTCCCTCTCTCTTAGTAAGGGGTGGCTGCTTGGGTCTGTGACTGAGTCCAGGTCTAGGAGCAGCAGAGTTCATATAGACAGGCAGCCTTATCACCCACCTCCTATGAATAATTGACTATTCATGCCTTTTAAAAGGCAGCCACCAGTTTGACCCACTGCTTTGTTACTGAAAATGTGCTCAGTAAGTATTTAATGAGGCAGTGATTCTTCAACCTACATGGACAACATATTAAATTTTTCCCATTAAGTCAATGGTAAACAAAGTGTGGTTTGGTGACAGATGACTCGAAGTTTATTTTGGGGAGACTCAAATTGAAAACAATTTTCGTAATAATACTTTGGTATTATTTGATTTTATCACTATGCTAACTTTTTCATTGATTGTCTAAAAGCAGTAATGAGTAAAAGTTATGGCAGTGTCACCAAACTGTATTCATAATCATTGTTTTATTCAAATCCATGTACTCACAGGAAAATAAAATGTCAGTTTCACTTTTTAAATGTCCATGATGAAATAATAGTGTCATTAATTTTAATAATTTAGATACCAAGTACACATCTTTTAAAAGATTCTCTGTTGAATTCTGAAGCATGTATAAAATACATAAACTTTTCTTGTAATGCCATTGTTCTTGAAATGACTGACAAACTGCTTATTTGGTGTTGAATATTTAGGGAAATAGTATTTTAAAGATTTAATTTTATATAAATCAGTTCATATATATATATATACATATATATATATATACATACTGCTATTTGTATATATATATATGTGTATATATATATATATACTGATTATATATATGTATATATAATATATAATATATACATATATATATATATATATATAAAGGCTATTTGTAACTATATTTGTAGTATAAATGTGGCAACAACTAAATGTCCACAATAGGAGTCTGGTTATCAAAATTATGGAATATTAAGACTATTAATGTATATACATTCTTGCAGAATGATTATGTAGTTATATATCCCTTGGTAGAGAAAAAATAGTTAAAGTATTTAGTTAAAATGCAGATATTAAACAGAGTGTGCTGTGATGCCAATAGTATATCTAGACAAAATAATGGGAAGATATCTGAAATTATTTACACAAAATGATTGGAGTTCAACTTTGTATGGTTGGATTTAGGATGATATTTTTTCTTTCTCTTTTTCTTTTTGTTTTTCTTATCTGTAATTCCTGATTTATTTTTAGTGTAATGAATATATCTTGGGTAAAAATTATGTAAGGAAAAGAGAAAATATTCAAACAAAGCCAGATACTTCTCTCCTCAATTTTATGAATCCTAGCCAGCTAAAGAGAAGATGTGGCAACAAAAATTTTGGAGATTTTTTTTTTAGTAAATTTTTATGTACTTATTGAAAACCTAAATTTGACTCTGCTTTTTGGGCTTCATTTAACTACATGATAAGCTAATATCTTAATTGGCAAAAACAGTTTTCCTTCATTTTCTAGGAAAATTTTTCACCAACTATATTAATGAATAAAGGAATAGAACTCATCAAGACTGATCAGATAATCAACTAGGAAGAGTTTTCTGAATGCTTAGTAGGTGTTCATTACTTAGCCATGTAAATATAACTTTTTCTGAAATCTGGGAGGAGGCACACCTGAGATTGCTAAAAATTACTTGTGTTACTAAGAGTTTGGCAAAATGCAGTATGAAAAGATGTCAAACTACTACTTCTCCCTAATAAGCATTCTGTTTTAAAGGCAATATGGCCTGCAATGATTATTTTCCCTAAGTTGCACATTAGTGTGCATTAAACAATATTTCTTTCAATTGTGAAAATAATCTCTATGATTTAGGTGTATAATTCTGCAGAATAACCATATGTTTAAAGGACTTTTATTCAGATATATTATCTCCTTTTCCTTAGATGATACCAGCTATGTTCTGAAAACAGATAACGTACCCATTCAGTGAAGCATATGAATAACTATAAAGATTTACAAAAGTATATAATTATTTAGTTAAATGCAATTTGCTTTTTCAGGGTCACTACCCACGTTCAGATGATATGTAACTGAAAATTTAATTGGTCTACTTCTGGTTATGATTTTGCACAGCCTGACAAGAAATGAGGAACCATGTTGCTGCTGAGAGACACTATGCTAAGAGTGATTATATTTCTCAAATCAAATAATGAGAAATATGTCTCCAGAAAATGGACAGCATGGTTGAAATTGAAATGGCCCCATCACTATATTTATGTCCAACCATCTGATTCTAGGTATCTCAACCCAATTATCCAACCTCTTACATATATTTTTACCAATAAGGTTGGAATAATTTTTTAAAATATATGTATGAAGATGAGATATGCTAATAACTCCTTTGTCATTCATTCCTTTAAAAATGTAGTCAATATAGAGTGTTTAAAATTATAATAGCTGTTTTTGTTTTAAACTTAGAAATTGCACCTGTGACTGTGATCTAGTTTTGGAAATTGTAAGCTGGCTTGAGTCAGAAAGGTTAAGACAGACAAATATATTTTTTGCATCAAGTGGTATTATCCTAGCAAGAAGCAAGAAAAAGGCTGAATGACAAATAAAAAGTTCATGATTATGTGAACTATAACCCTTCACAGTCTGAAACTATAATGACAAGCTTTCATATCCCGAGGGCTTGTCTCACTCAAGGTGAAGATAATGAGCAGACAGATCAGAATTAGAGTTCAGCTAATTAGGTGACAACCATTTGACTAATTAGGGAGCATATCTGGAGGGCAATGGATATAGAAATGGGTAAAAAGGACAAATGATTTTTATTTTATTTTAAGGTAAATTTATCATATAAAATACATTCTCAAGAAAAATAAAACTATAAAACACAGAATGCAGTGTAGAAGCAAAAACAATGTTTTTTAAAAAATTGAAATTTTTAAGTAACAACGCTAACCATTGGAACATCTTCAAATAATAAAGAAGGCGTGGTACAAATAGACAGGATATAGAAAAGATTAAAAAAAAAAACATTTCCTAATATAGTGAAGTCATGACAGGCAGCATAATGCAATGGATAGTGCTAAATCTGAATGTTAAGAAATAAGTATACCATTATTGTAGGTTTTGCCACTAACTTATTCTGGAAATTTAGCCCAGAATTTCATTTTTTTTAGCCCCAAATTCCTCCTTTTATACCATAAGATGGTGAGAGTAGACCATTTCATGACCTCTGAGATTATTTTATTTATGGATGCCTGTTTTTGTCACTAAAATAAGAACACTTTTTTTCTCTAATTAAGCTAATATTAAGGTAACTTTTGAATTCATTAGGGAAAAAATACTTTTAAAGTTGAGTAATTATAAAATACAACTCAACATTAATATAATATGATCTTTATGTTTTATGTTAAATCTACAATATGAGAAGAAAATTAACAATCAAGACAGCCCTGAAAACAAGTACATTTTGCACAAGGCCACTGTGAACTATAAACTTTAAAGTTTTAAATTTAATTTAGATCCTACATCTTCCAAGCAATACAGATGGAAATATGTATATTTTGTGTGTAAACTTTTAATAATTATAAAGTGGAAGAGAATGACTAAAAACTAGGTCACAATCAACATATAATTGGTACATCACATATCTGTATATCACATTAAAGATGAGTTGACAATTGTATTAGGACACAGAAGGCTTTCTTTTTTTTTTAAATATATTTTATTGATTTTTTTACAGAGAGGAAGAGAGAGGGATAGAGAGTTAGAAACATCGATGAGAGAGAAACATCGATCAGCTGCCTCTTGCACACCCCCTACCGGGGATGTGCCCGCAACCAAGGTACATGCCCTTGACCGGAATCGAACCTGGGGCCCTTGAGTCCACAGGCCGACGCTCTATCCACTGAACCAAACCAGTTTCGGCCAGAAGGCTTTCTTATAAATTTCATAGTTTGACAAAAACCTTTAAAAATAGATTGAGAGTAACCAATTTCTCAAGTTTTAAGATCACCTAATATTTAATGAATGATAGTCTACCCTGAAATATTTTATAAAAAAACTTATTTGTCATCTACTTTTTCATAAAATGTAAAATTTGTCATAGGTGTAAAGATTATACATTCCAACTAATGAATTTTTAGTTATATTTAAAGCCCAAATAATCAACTCAAATACAAGTTTCTTATTAATATTTCCAATGTTATCTGAAGAGTCATAATTTCTATGCATCATTATTTTAAAAGTAGAAACAGAAAATAATTCATTACACTTAAAAGAATATCTTAATGTTACATATGAGACAGTTTTGCATCATTCTTTTTTTTTTTTTTTGCTTCAAATATTTTATTTTCTAATTAATACAAATATTTGCCTTAAGAACAAGGTGCTGCAGAAGACTAGAGAAAAACCAAGCAACGCTTTAGAAAAAAAGAGTTACACTGTTTATTTTACGCCGGTGGACTCAGCGGAATAACTTCCCAAGTGAGCAAGGTAACATGCAGGGGACTTCTCTTTTATATCTTTCTGGTGTCTTTGTCCCTCAAGTATGGATTATGCTTCCGGTCCTTTTTGCTGGCTTTGCAAGAAGGCCCCAGGTATTGGGGGTCTCCAGGCCATATCTAATGGTCTGGCCTGGTGCCAGCACTAATAACCCCCGCCCCCCCTGCCCGGGGCTGTGCACTGTTCACAGTTTATGGCCTCTGTGAAATGTGAGCATTTAGATAACAGGTTCTGCAGGACCAGCTTCTGGGGAGGAGGCAATGACTTCCTTATAGGTTATCAAGAATGTACACTGGGCTTGCTGGCACAGATTCAGACTGCTAGCCACCTCCCCACCTCAAATGTCAGGGTTACGTTGGAATTAGCCTTCTCAAAGGTACCTATAGAACCCCAGCACCTTGTCTAATATTTTTCCCACCTTTCTCAGAAATCGCTGCATCATTCTTAACAGTTCAGTCTCTGGAGTCAGATGGCTGAGTTAAGCCTCACCTCTCTTATTCGCTGCTATGTGATCTTAGATTAATTATATAACCTCTCTGCCTTAGTTTCCTCCAAATAAAATACCACATATCAGGTGGCTTAGGACAACAGACATTCATTGTCTCATGATTCTGGAGACTAGAAATGGAAATCAAGGTGTCATTGGCAGGCCTCCCTCAGAAGGTACTAGGGAAGGGTCTGCTCCGGGCCTCTGTGGTAGCTTCTTGTAGCTCCTGGTCTTGGGGCAGACGACTCTAATCTCCACATGGCATTCACCCTGTGGGCATGTATGTCTCTTCGCATGGCTTTTTTTAATGAGGACACCACTCATATTGAACTAGGAGCCAAATCCTACTCCAGAATGATCTCATCCAATTTTGTCAATTTATGTTAGCAAGCTGTTTGCAAATAAAGTTATAATCTGAAGTACTGAAGGTTAGAATTTTAACCTATAAATTTAGAAGAGGCACAATAAACACATGGAGATATTATAATCATAAAGCAGTGATATATAAATACATATATTTATACAAGAAAACAAGGACACATGGAAATCTCCCAACCATGAAAATACAGATAAGACTATACCTCCCATAGCGACTCAGAAATCAAACTTATGGAATCCAAGCAATGAAACATAAGAGAAAAACATCTGTTTCTCTTTGTCTCTATGAAATGCATCCTAAAATGCATTGCCACTATTTTTTTTTACCTATACTGCACCTCCTGTTGTCTTCCTACTTTTACTCTTTGTTAAGTCTGATCAAAGAATTGAATCGATCCCCCACCACCACCTCCCCGGGAACTGGCTTTTCAGCCCATTTCATTATGGACTTTCACTTGCTGTGACCACATTCCATTATTTCCCCTCCAGATTTGCACAAAGAATTCTTTGCACAGAAAAAAAATCGCCAAAAGTCCTTTAAAAGCCACTGACTTCTATCACTGGGTGATAGAGCCATCCAGGCTCAGCCACCTGGTGTGCAGATGATCGAATAAATTCATAATCCCTCACCATTCTGACTTTGTGTGTGCATTCCTCCTATGGTGATCTAACACTCTTTTTTAAAAAATATATATTTTATTGATTTTTTTACAGAGAGGAAGGGAGAAGGATAGAGAGTTAGAAACATTGATGGGAGAGAAACATTGATCAGCTGCCTCCTGCACACTCCCTACTGGGGATATGCTCCCAACCAAGGTACATGCCATTGACCAGAATCGAACCTGGGACCTTTCAGTCCTCAAGCCAACACTCTATTCCCTGAGCAAAACCTGTTAGTGTGACCTAAGACTCTTAACTACATAGTTTCTTATTAAATGCGTGGTTTTCCTCTGGGCAGGATGCAAAGGTGGTTTCCTTCCTGGGTCCTTGTCCAGGTGGATTCAAAGAATGAAGCCACAGGCAAAAGGTGGAAATTTATTGGGAAACTAGAGGCCCGGTGCACGAAATTCATGCACAGAGTGGGGGGGTGGTGTCCCTCGGCCCAGCCTGTACCCTCTCACAATCCAGGACTACTGGCTCCCAACTGCTCACCTGCCTGCCTTCCTGATTGCCCCTAACAGCTTCTGCCTGCTAGCCTGATCACCCCCTAACCACTCTGCTGCCAGCCTGATTGATGCCTAACTGCTCCCCTGCCAGCCTGTTTGCCCCCAACTTCCCTCCTCTGCCAGCCTGGTCACCCCTAACTGCCCTCCCCTGCAGGTCTGGTCCCTCTCAACTGCCCTCCTTTGCAGGTCGGGTACTTCCCAACTGCCCTCCCCTGCTGGCCATCTTTTGGTGGCCATCTTGTGTCCGCATGGGGGAATGATCTTTGACCACATGGGGCAGCCATATTGTGTGTTGGAATGATGGTCAATATGCATATTACTCTTTTATTAGATAGGATAGAGGCCTGGTGCAGGAGTGGGGGCCAGCTGGTTTCCCTGAATGCTGTCCCGGATCAGGATGGGGGTTCCCTTGGGGTGTGAGGCGGCCTGAGCAAGGGGCCTGTGGTGGTTTGCACGCCGGCCACGTCCCCTGGCGACCCAAGCAGAGGCCCTGGTATCTGGAATTTATTTACCTTCTACAATTGAAACTTTGTAGCCTGGAGCGGAGCCAAGCCTCCTGCTCACTCCCTGGCAGCCATTTCTGTTGGGGTTAATTCACCTTCTATAATTGAAACTTTGTAGCCTTAAGCGGAGGCCTGGGCTGGCCAGGGTGTGCGGAAAGCTTTGCTTCCTCCATTGCTGGGGGCAACCCTGGCTTGCTCTCTCCAGCTCCGTGGCTGCCACCATTTCTGTTTGGATTTGTTTACCTTCTATAATTGAAACTTTGTAGCTTGAGTGGAGGCTTAGGCCTGCAAGGGCAGGCGGAAAGCTTGGCTTCCTCCGTTGCCTGTGAAACCTTGCTCTCTGTGGCTATAGCCATCTTGGTTGGGTTTATTTGCATATCTGCTCCTGATTGGCTGGTGGGCGTGGCTAGTGGACATGGTTTGTGGGTGTAGAGGAGTGATGGTTAATTTGCATATTACTCTTTTATTAGATAGGATAAGCACAGACTACCACATGGGGCGGAGGAGAGACCCAGTAAGTCCCTCTTTACTAAGGTTTTTAAAGGCTCCAGTTCTCTGTGTCCTGATATCCCCTCTGATTGGTCACTAAGCGGCTTCAGAGCTCAAGCTTCACGTGGGTTCCCCTCTTTTTCTCCTCCTCCTGTGGTAGAATTCTCTATTTCCTGTAAAAATATGTTTTCCTCTTTCTCCCTTTTGGTTTTCTACTCTCTGTGGCTTTCCCCTTATCTTCTGTGAATGGGTATCTTCCTCTCCCTCTAGGCTGTGGTACCTTTAGTTCTTTGTGAAAGTATGCCTTTTGGCAGTTCCAAGCCCCTCAGCCCTGCAGTTCTCCTCCTAATTCCTAAAACTCCCTAAACCTGCCAATTTTACCCCTAAAAATTACTTTCACTTATGCAAAGAGCACTGAGAGTAATTTAAAAAAAGAATCCTAAACCAAATCATGCCCATTCCACTACTTAAAATTCATGTAATGGTTTCTTGTCACACTAAGAGGGGTGGAGCGGGGGGAGATCAGGTTTCCTACCATGTTCTACAGGCCCTATATGAATGATCCTCATAATAAATCTCCAAATTTATCTCAGATTTTTACTGAATTCATCTCTGTGACTAAAAAATGTTCTTGTTAACTCAAGGACTTCTCAGTTGCAACTTTTTGCAGAAATTTTTTACATCAGTCTTTGCATGGTAGACTTTTCAAATCAGATTGCAGCTCAAATATGCAATCTAATAAACACTTTTTAAAGTCATAGTATTAGCAATAGATGACATTTATTGACTGCCAATTATTACTCTAGTACTTTTACATGCTCTATTTAAATTAAATTCAGCACAACACTATACGTTGGATTCTCTTATTGTCGTCATTTTACTGTGATAAAACTGAGGTTTCATTAAACTATTAATTTAGCTAAGTTCCATGGTATATACCCTGTGCTCAAACCCCAAGTTTTTTTTCAGAAGTAAAGCTTGTGTTGTATTAATGATTTCTGGACATTCACTTGCAGTTACAAGAAAGAAGTTACAGGTGAAACCGTTTTGGCTCAATAGATAAAGTGTCGGCCTGTGGACTGAAGGGTCCCAGGTTCGATTCTGGTCAAGGGCATGTACCTTGGTTGCAGGCACATCCCCAGTAGGAGGTGTGCAAGAGGCAGCTGATCGATGTTTCCCTCTCATCGATGTTTCTAACTCTCTATTCCTCTCTCTTCCTCTCTGTAAAAAATCAATAAAATATATATATATTATATATATATATATATATATATATATATATATATATATATATATAAAGAAAGAAGTTACTTAGGCATTGACTCACTAAGGAAATTGCAGAGATTCTGAAAAACTAGTACAGTATTTGCAAATCATAGATGCTTAGGGCTTTTAGTGTAATATAATCCAGTAATTTTATTTAAAAGAATAGAATAACATCCCTAATTATAATCCTCAACCATCAAGATAAGGGTTTCATTAGAAAATTCTTTCTATGAAGGCACAAAAAAGTACAATCAATTTTAGAAAAGTGCCTGTTAAAATAAATGCTAACTTTGTGCTTAAAAGAAAATGCTTTAGATACTTGTTACTCCATTCCTTGATTTTGCCAATTTGCCATCAAAGTTGTTTCTTAAATGCATTTTCCTCTAAAATAAATCATACACATGTGACAGCTCAGATGATGGCATTTAGTGAAAATACGAATGTCAGGAAAAGAAAATCCAGATCTATATTCAACATTTGTAATTGAAAGTAAAGAAAGTTTTTGGGTCTTTTTCCCAAGTCCTAAAAATATAATTAACATTTGATTTTATTTATTGTTTATAAAAGAATACACATCAAAGTAGCAATTAGTCTGGCAATCTATATATATAAAGAGGTAATATGCAAATTTGTCTGGGATGCCTTAACAGTCACGACCAGACAGGAGAAATTTGTGCACGCAGGTGAGGCCTGGAGCTGAGATGTTGACAGAGATGGGGGCTGGCCTGAGCTGCCACACCGTGGCTTGGGCAGGCCTTATGGAGCCAGAGCAGACACAGACAGGGACAGGGGGGCTGATCCACAGCCTTCACGGCCAAGCGCAGGCCTGGAGAGGAGAGGGTGGGGGCAGAAGTGGGGGAAGGAGCAGGGGTGGCCCTGTCAGCAGCTTCCGTGGCCAAGCTCAGGCCCAAAGTAAAACATTGACAACAAGTCCTTTCAGTATAATTGGGGTATTAGAGGCCCACAGAATGATCATTTCCTTTTCTATGAAACATAACTGTGACACACTGTTTATGATTAAATAATTCCATATATTTTGACATTTTACAGCCCTGGAAAGTTACATATAATGATCAGCAAAGTGAAAAGATGAAAAGAATTTTTAGGCTTTTAAAGATGTAACTAATTTATGTCTAGAAGACAAACCAATTCAAAAAGTTATGGTTTTATTGTCCTATAGGACATTAGCCAGATTGTATCTAATTTAGCAGTTTTACTTCAGGCTTTCATCTTTGGCAATCTCTTTGAACAGCATTATCATCCTGCCAGTTTCTTTACTGAGTTAAACAGAACTTTTGCACCTGCTGTTATGTATTTGAATAAGAATTATGTATTTAACACATGCAAAATTTTGTTTTGACACAATAAAACAAAAGATCATTTGATTCTTCCCTGGAACACAGAAAAGACAAACTTGAATCATTGGTGTGGCTAGGCTAATTTTCCAAATATGGTTAATGAAATTCATGTAGGGATCTTCACAGAGCCAAGAATTCTCTCTTTCAGGCCTACATATTCAGCATCTCCAAGGAGGAGGCCTGTTATTCTGTGTTTGGTTTTATTTTTTAATACTCACCAGAGGGTATTTTTTCACTGCTTTTTAGAGAGAGTGGACTGGAGGGAGAGGGAGAGGGAGAGGGAGAGGGAGAGGGAGAGGTAGAGGGAGAGGGAGAGAGAAGAGGGAGAGGGAGAGGGAGAGGGAGAGTTCCGCCTCTGTGCCTGAGCTGCAGAGGAAACACCTTTTCTGACCGCTCATTGGCTAAGCTCCTGTACTCTGCCACTTGCAGTGTTCTTGGTAACTTGGGCAATAAGAATGCAAGAAGGTGGTCTAGGGTTTTCTACCACACTCCTGGAGGAAAAAACGAAGGTCCATTGCTGGAGGGGCTAAGAAATGTCATATCCTGCCCTAGCTGGTTTGGCTCAGTGGATAGAACCACAGCCTATGGACCACAGGGTTCGGGTTCAATTCTTCTCAATGGCATGTACCTAGGTTGCAGTCTCCTCCCTGGCCGAGGCCCAGGTCAAGGCTCATGCAGGAGGCAACCAATTAAGTGTCCCTCTCACATTGATGTTTCTCTCTGTCTTTCCCTTTCTCCTCCATGCTCTCTAAAAATCAATGGAAACATATCCTCAGGTGAGGAAAGAAAGAAGAGAGAAAGAAAGAGAAAGAAAAAGAGAGAGAGAGAGAGAGAGAGAGAGAGAGAGAGAGAGAGAGAGAAGAGAAAGAAAGAAAGAAAGAAAGAAAGAAAGAAAGAAAGAAAGAAAGAAAGAAAGAAAGAAAGAAAGAAAGGGAGGGAGGGAGGGAGGGAGGGAGGGAGGAAGGAAGGTCATATCCTATGAAAGAGACATCTTGAAAATGCCTAAAGAAAGTTGTCATTTTTTCATGGTAAAGGGACTGGAGTCTGTGTTTATGAAAACACCTGGGCAGCTGTGGAAACCAGAAGTGGCAGCAGCAGCAGGGTGATGAGGGTGGCACTTTCCCCTGATCAGCCAGGTTGCCTCCTGCAGAGGGAGGCCTACTGATGGCTTAGGCCCATAGGGAGTGGGCCTAAGCCATCAGTAAGACATCCCCTGAGGGCTCCCAGACTGTGAGAGGGGGCAGGGTGGGCTGAGGGACCCCCCCCCCCAAGTGCATGAATTTTGTGCACTGGGCCTCTAATACATAATAAACATGACTAATATAAACATATAATTTTAAAGTACTAATTAACACCTGTGTGTAGAAAACATAATGAAGGACATAACTCTCTGGTAATGAGGAAAGAACTTACCTCAAGACTTTACTTTTATATCACAACCCATTGAGTTCCTAGAGTCAGAGCTTATCCCATATTATACAAGTTTAAACGGAAGGATGTTTGGTCCTATTGAAATTTCCTGGTCACTTTCTTACTCTATATACTGAGGACCTTTCAAATTTATAGCCAGTATCATATTGATTAAACTAGTTAACTTTCTATAAACCTAGCTTCAAAATTTCATAGAAATCTATGACAAAGAAAGGCACATTAACATTTGTTTTTCTTCAATGAAATTATATTAGTTTTATTTTAGAACATTTCTTATCCTCGATATTACTGATTATTAAAGCATATTTTATTTTGCAACATTGTCAAGTAATGTCAAATATGGCTTTCCAAGGAATAGAATCATTAAAGCCTTGGTTTTAAATAAATATTGATGTATTTATTGTTTATTATTGATATTTGCAAGTTCTTGGAAAAGCTACAAAGTTTATGTCTTGCCAAATAGGTTCTGACAATGTAAAGATAAATCTAAACCAATTCATATTTCTATTCTTATTGGCACAGCTGAAATAGTAATATCCTGAGTTTTCCACTGAAGGAATCAGTTTTATGAATATATTTATGACCAGAAATTCTACTTCAAATTTTGTTTTCTCTTGGTCCTTCTCAGAAATCTTATTGAAATAGTGTAGCAGTGGTCTTTATTTAGATTAAACTTGTCAGGACATTGAAGCTTGAGAAAATTTTACAATCTTTTAAAATGAGATTCCTTCCTTTTTATTGAAAA
Source organism: Eptesicus fuscus (assembly GCF_027574615.1). Classification (NCBI taxonomy): domain Eukaryota; kingdom Metazoa; phylum Chordata; class Mammalia; order Chiroptera; family Vespertilionidae; genus Eptesicus; species Eptesicus fuscus. The sequence continues at coordinate 83,615,932 of NC_072475.1, read as the reverse complement.
GCCCCATGGGTAAATCATGAGCGACAAATAAAACTTTGTAAACTATTTCATTGATGGGTTTTTAATGACAAAGTTTGAAGGAAGTTAATCAGCATGTCTACTCCGTTTGTGCAAGTACAAGGGGAAGGGCAGAACAAGAGACAACCCCATAGAGGATAGTGCAGTTTCCAGTCCTACTGTCAAAATGAGAAATAAAGTGTCTTTTTCTTAAAGGAATACAATACCCTCCTCACAGATATAAATAGACAAGTGGTGGATTATAAAGTAATCTGAATTCTGAGATGGCCTGTATGTAGCCCCCATAGTATCTTCACCAGTCCTGGAATCCTTCTAAGAAGTGGTACAGAACACTTTGGAGAACAGTCATACCTACACTTTGCCAAATGAAATTTATCCACCTTTATATTTCCTTGCTTGATGAGGACTAGGAAAGTATAACTAAATAAAACTAATGCATAACATCAAAGTTTTAATAGGTAAATGGCATTAAGGATTACTTTCTGAATTGGATGCTGGCAGTTGGGAAAAAAAAAAGGAAAATTTGAGCCTTAAGAATTGTCTTAGCTGAAACTTTTGCATAAAATAACCATGGCTCAATCAGATTTAAACATTTCAGGTAGGCAGCAAAATACTATTACTGCTCATACACATTTCAAAGAAAAATATTATATAATAATCCACCTATTCAGAACTGGAGTGCAGCTTCCTTCAACATTCATCCCTACCTAAATGTGAAATTTAAGGAAAGGAATTCATAATTAGATTTAGTATGTTCTATAATTAAAATTAATCAGTTTTACTTCTAACATAGCAATTAATGTCAGATGAACTATGATTAGAATACAGAATTTTTAGGAGACTACTATGGATAACCCACAGTGTGGATATTATAGTGGCACATACAAATTTTATTAAATACTGTTTTGTGACATTGACTAACTTAGGCAAAAGATCAACATTAGTAAGTGAAAAATCACGCAAATTTTTCTGTAAATGTATTTACTATCAACTTTCATTTAGAAGAAAAAAACAAAGGTCTAGTTTGCTATCAAGAGGCTGTTTCGTTTTCTGGGAAAATCACAAAATCTCTTTATAAGTAAAAATTCTTATTTTTTAAATGCAAGGGTTGTCTAGTTGAACTCTACAGCTATGCCAGTTAGTAGGGACTCAAAGATAAATCAGATTTTTTCCTGATTCTGTTCATAGCTGACAGAATGAAAGAGATGCAACTAATTTTGTAGTCTAAGGTAAAAGTATAAGCAAGGAGTTGTGAAATCAAAAAGGAAGAGGATTTCCAATTTTGAAAGTCTGTATAAGAATGCATAGAGTGCAGCATAAGTGCTTTCCAAATTTCAAAAAAGTATTGATAATATTTTTGTCTCTGATGACAAATTGATTGCAAATTGGCTACACATTTCAAAACATGCAATTAAAATTTGAAGTAGCTCTTTTCAGCAACGGTCCTCTTAAATATACACACTAATATTCTAGATATGATCATCATGCTATATTTTTATGGGCATATATAGATAGATAAATAGAAAGATGATAGATAGATAGATAGATGATAGATAGATAGATAGATGATAGATAGATAGATAGATAGATAGATAGATAGAGTACTATCTATTGAAGTGGTGATTTCTGTCTTAGTAGATATTTAACAATTACATTAGGAAGAGTTAAACCATTATGCAACTAGTTCATTAAAATGACTTCACTATTACCCTGGCCAGTGTGGCTCAGCTGGTTAAGCATTTTCCTATGTACCGAAGGCTCACCGGTTTGATTCCCAGTCAGAGCACATACCAATGTTGTGGGTTCGATTCCTAGTTGGGGCTCCTACGGTAGGCAACCAATTGATGTTTCTCTCTCACATCAATGTTTCTTTCTCTCTTTTTCCCTCTCCCTTACTGTCTCTCTAAAAAAATCAATTAAAAAAAATGACTTCATTATTGAGGTAAAGCATCATCAAGATTCTGGGTTTTGTTAAGCACTCCTACTTATTAAAATACAGAAAATGTGTTTATACTTTACAATAAAAAGTTACTAAAAAACAATGACAGTTAAATGAGTTGTTAAGTGGTGAGCATGATTTGAACTTGTTGAAAGTAAGTAAAACATGACCCAAAAGGGCATTGTGAGTCACAGCTGGAAACAGTGTGGGTGAATATAGAAAGCATTGATTTTGTACTGAGCCAGTGACTGTCAAGGGATTATATCAGTGAATCTTTGAAACCTAGACATGATGCCCCCACAGAAATAATTTAATAAGTTATAATTAAGCAATAGTATATATTATAGCTGAAATTTTAATTTTAACTAAAAAAAAAACATATATCAAATACTGTATTTTAAGGCCTTCTTGATTCAATAGCTTCTAACAAGTGTTATAAGTATTTTTTTTCCAGCATCACCAGCTCTAATAAGAAATTTAAATGTAAGTAATTACCTTGGTGGAAGGTTTTAGTTTTATGTGGCGAAAATGGTAGAACATGTAAACATTGGTGCTAATGCAGCAGTATTGATTAAAAATATTTTTAATTTTTACCTGTTTGGAAATACTGATAGAATATTATCCCAACTACTATCATGGTGCTCCAGTGTATGGTCTCAGAGGCAACTATTTTTTTTTTTTTGACAGAAAAAATGTGAATTGAATCTGAAGAACCAAGGATGCTCATCAGCATTACATTCTCAAGACTAGAAAGGCAAGCATTCTGATTCTAATTAATTATTGCATCTCTTCATCTTAATTTTGTGCCTCTCATGTCAAGCGTATTTGAAATAATCTTTGATGAAGGAATGAAAAGATTTCCATGAGGATAATTCCTGAGGGATTCAGCCCCTCGGAATAAGGCTACCTGCTTTTACCTGTTCAAATTGAGCATGCACTGTTCTCTGCCTGTGTGCAAAAGAGTGATATATATTTGGCAAGAAAAGCCTCATAAGACCATAAGAATCTAAACTCAAGCCCAAAGACAGGAAGTTTATTGCAGTTGGTAAGGGGAGATAAAACACCAGAAAAGACAGCTGTTTTAGGAAATAGTCTACAAAACAGCAGTCAAGCCAGAATATGATAACGTCCGTGCTGGAGGCCATAAAAGTTGAGAAAGTACACTCTAGTGTCAACCAAGGCAGGGGACCTGCCAACAACTGTAGAGTGGTAAAATTGACAAGATTGTTTGGTGCCCTGCACAAATTTATTCAGCCGAACTCAGAAAATAAAAATAGTGAATTAAAAAGAAGAGAATTATTATGTACTTATGTAATCAATTGTTTTAGGACTGATTATTGCAAGTTAGAGACAGAGGGACAAAACACTTTCTGGTACACATGTCAGCAAGTGATAAAGTCAACTGCGGACCTGAAGTAAACATTTCATCCAAAAATAGAATAATTAAAAGTTAGGATAATTAAAAATTGAGTCAACTCTCTAACCTCTACTTTAGGCCAGGCATTCTAAGTGATCTGCCTCTATTTTCATATTCATACTAGAGGCCCGATGCACAAAATTTGTGCACGAGGGGGGGGTTCCCCTCAGCCTGGCCTGTACCCTCTTGCAATCTGGGACCCCTTGCTCCTAATCGCCCACCTGCTCGTTACTAACTTGGCCAAATTGGAGTCAGACAAAAAACACTTCCCTCTAGTACTAGTTCCTAAGGCTGACTAGAGCAAAGTAAAACAAACTAATTGACTTAAAAGACAGAATTTTATTCTCTCTGGAGGCTAGAAGTCTGAAATCAAGGTGTCAGCTGAGCCATGCTCCCTCTTAAGGGCCAAAGAAAGAATCCTCCCTTGCATCTTCTAGCTTCTGTTGGCCCCGGGCATTCCTTGGTTTGTGGCAGCAGAACTATAATTTCTGCCTCCATCTTCACATGGCCTGTTGTGTATGTGTGTCCTTTCTTCTTTTTATAAAGACCAGTCATTGAATTTGAAGTCTTTCTAAATCCAGATGACTTAATCTTCAGACCATTAATTAATTATATCTATAAAGTCTCTATTTCCAAATAAGGTCACATTCTAAAGTTCCAGGTAGACACAAATTTTGGAAGGACACTTCAAACCACTACACCTGTAAATCAGATATACCTATAAGAGAGTCAATAAGTGTATGATTTCTTCATCCAACAAATATTTATTGAGCTTGCTATGAATTGGGTGGAGGAAAATACCAGTGAAACAAACAGACAAGCTATTGTTCAGTTTTTACTGGTGTGTGGAGGAAGTATTGCAAATATAGATAGATGATAGAGATAGACAGATACATACATACATACATACATACATACATACATACATAGATTATTGCTACAAGAATGGATACATAAGTATGATTGTATACAAATAGAAGTAGAACTAAAGACAGAGAGATTAGGAGTGTAATAAAGAAAAAAAAGGGCAAGAGAAGGAAAGGGAAAGTTGCTACATCATCAGGGTTCTACTTCTATGATTTGTAGTATCAAAGTCTATTTAAGCTATTAAGTCATATTTTGAATATGGGTCAATTTAACTTAGTAGTATTCCAATTTTAATGGATCCTCAAAATGAATTCTTCTCATTCTCAGAGGACTTTTTTTATATGAGTTATGGTAAATATTTTATAGAGTTAGAATTTTTATTTTTTATTTTTCTATTTATAATTACAGATGTCCCACCTTTTCCCCCATTGACCCTCTCCACCCTGAGCCTGCCCTCTCCCCCACCCCAGGCCTTGACAACACTATTGTCTGTGTCCATGGATTATGCGTATATGCATATAAGTTCTTTAGTTAGTCTCTTCCCACCCACCCTCCCCTGCCTTCCCTCTGAGATTCATCAGTCTATTCCATGTTCCATGTCTCTGGATCTATTTTGTTCATCTGTTTATTTTGTTCATTAGATTCCTTATATGAGTGAAATCCTATATAATAAAAGGCTAATATGCAAATTGTCCCCTCGACTGGGCATTCAACCAAGGGGCGGGGCCAGATGGCCAACCGCCCTCGGCCCCTTTCCCCAGCTGGCCCAGCCCTATTGACCCCCATCAGGGCGGGCTGGCCAGATCCCACCATGCATGAATTCATGCACCTGGCCTCTAGTTATTTAATAATTGTCTTCCTCTGACTGGCTTATTTCACTTTACAGTTATAATTTTTAATATTTATTTTTTAAAAAGGAAAAAATTATTATGCTATTTTAACACTCTTTCATGAAAACAGGTAGATATAAAAATTTTAAAGAAAAAATTAAATTAAGAAAGAAAAGCTGTGGTACATTTATACACAATGAAATACTCAGCCATAAAAACAAGGAAGTCTTAACTTTTGGGACAGCATGGATGGATCTGGAGAGTATAATGCTAAATGAAATAAGCCAGTCAGAGAAAGACAAGTACCATATAATTTCACTTATATGTGGAATCTAATGAACAAAATAAGTTAACAAACAAAATACAAAGGCATGGAAGCATGGAACAGACTGATAGCTGTCAGATGAAAGGGGAATTGGGTGCCTGGGTGAAAAAGGTGAAAGGATTAAGAAAAATAAACAGACACAGACAACAGATGGTGATTGCCAGAGGGAAAGGGGTTGAGTGGAAGTGAGCAAAGAGGGATAAATGGTGGTGGAAATTATCTGGAACAAACTAGGTTTGAAACAAATATTAATTGAATCTAAATGCCTCTTAAGTTTCTCCTAATATCTATAATAAAAATGTGATATAATCTTTGCTATCCTCCTATATAATAAAAGTGTAATATGCTAAGTGTCCAACCATTTGACCAGTTGCTATGGCGCACACTGACCAGGGAGCAGATGCACCAACTGGTAGGTTGGCTAGCTGAGCAGGACTGGACAAGAAGGTCGGATATGCTTTGGGGCCCTCCTGCGATACCTCCCCAGCCCCAATCGTGCACCGGTGGGGTCACTCAGCCTGGCCTGCACCCTCTCGCAATCCAGGACCCCTCGGGGGAAGTCAGAGAGCCAGTTTTGGCCCAATCCCCACAGGCCAGGCCGAGGGACCCCACCAGTGTACAAATCCGTGCACCAGGCCTCTGGTCATCATATAACTATGGACAGTTTTATTGTAATTTAATTGTATGTATGGCCTACCTCCCTCCACAATAAAAGTTTTTATTAAGGAAAACAGAAAAAGTCAGAAATATGGGATTCATTGTTAATTACTTTAACCTATTGAATTTAAATCTTCCTTTTTACTGTCTAATAATATTCCTATTTAAATTAAATATATTATAAAGTAAATTATTTTAATGCAGTAGACATAGTTTTATCATACTTCCAGGAAGTTAATTCACCATACAAATGCCATGCATTGCTTTCCCCCATAGTTAAAAGAAAATGGATACCCTCACTAGTGCCCTCCTGCTATGATAAGTAGTTGGTTTATGAGTAATATGGGTAATCAGAATAGGCGATTGCATTAATTTGAAGATGGGGATAATGTCATTCTACCTTAGAAACTGTGTCAGTCTTTTGGATTGAAAAACTGCTTTTGATTGAGAGTGCATATTTCTCTCCCATTTCATCTGCTTTTATTCTAATCAAACTGATGCCAATCCTTTTATTTTTAATTCAAGTCTAGGTATTTCTCTACTTACTGTCAAGAGATTTAGATGAAGTATCTGTTCCTTTTGACAGAACAAACGTGCAAGAGTACTTTCCTTAGTTTGTCATGCAGTATTTAATAATTCTCTTCTTGAGTTTAGAGTTTCTTGAAATGGGCTGAAATCTAAAAATATTTTTGCAGAAGCAGATCTACCAGACATCTTAATTATTATGTTTCCCAGGAAAGGAAATGACAGGCTGTGTAAGAGAAGCTGACATGTCTCCCTGCAGCTATGTGCTTTTTATACTGGAACTTGAGGCTATTATAAATTACCGAGGCCCTAGATGCATGAGCACAAAGCCTCAGATATAAACCAGCTGCCACATAATGAAGCCGGTGTTAACTCCTTCAGATTTCCCCTTTTTACCTTGTGGTGCACTGCCTGAAAATAACACTTTTAGGACCATACAGATTTCTAAGTGGGCAGTAAAAATATCTATCTCATTCTCTTTATTTTCTTGAACCCGTTGCTGTTTATTCTTCACTGTGGGGAATCATCCCTAAAGATCACATTGAACATGAAGATGAAGCAAGCTGGAGGTGAAGAGGTTGGAAGCCGAAGAGTGCGGGAGTTTCTGCAGGGCTGATGCTCTTGACAACCATTGTTTGATTTGAGTCCCTGCCTGCTCTGCTAAATGCCATGTTTTCACATCAGGAAAGGAACTTGATCTCTGCACCTGCTGCCTCCTTGTTAGAGGGGAGGGGAGAAGCACTTGGGGATCTCTGATTAAGCAGCTGACACAACAGAGCAACCATGTTAAACTGTTTCCTGTTGGGAAGGTATTTTGAATTGTACTGCCGCACTCTTTTAGCTTGTTTCCTACATTTGGACCACTTTACTCGGCATTATTCCACTGCTAAAACCCTCAGCCAAGTCTAAGTCTAACAATTGTGTTGTTTTCCATTGCACATTTAAATTTGCTCTTTCATAAGCTAAGAAGTTGTTCCTTGTGTTTTTTAATTGATTTTAAAAACCTCTACATTGAAAAATAGTAACAATTTGCTGAATATAGAAAATATTTCCCTGAATGATGTTTGCCTTTTAACTTGGTAACTTTTGGTTTTATTTGTCAGAAATATTTACTCTTAGTGCAATTGAATCTATCATTAAAAAGAAAAGAAAAGATAGTAAATAGTACACTTGTCACTCTCCAAATAAAAGGAAATTATCAAATGTTTCCTCCCTAACATTGTGTTATTAAATCTCTAGAATTATTAGATTGATATATTTAATTTATAATGGAAAAATAATGCTATATATTTTTTACAAACACATATTTATAAAAGGTTTGTTGTCTATGAAGAGAAAAACACTATAACATTATAAATGTTAAAATGCTTTGGAGATACCAGGGAAAGGGCTAGGTCTTGTTTGGATCTAATACTTTCTTTTTATATTACCTTGGATATGGTTGAATGCCTGTTTTTTATCAAAAACAATTAAAAAAAATAACAGAAACAAACCACAAATCCAGACTTAGTATGCCCTGCCAACTTCATAGCATAGTTGAAAAAAAATGACAGTAAAAATGTGACAGTGGTTGAAACACTGTACAGGGCTATAAAAATGTACATTTTTATCACCATTTCAGGGGATTTCTTTTATTGTTAGAAATTGCTCATTCTCTTCTGGGAACACATCAGTGAACAGTGTTGAATAAAATAATGAGTGGTGTGATTTGGGATATGAGTGCCAACTTGATAAATCTAGTAGAAAAGAAGGACCTTCATTCACAATTGAGCATCTTGTCAGTCTCTCATTACAAGTAAAACCCAGTGAAATCCATCAAAATACTGACAGAAGCTGTGATTAAGAACTTCTGCCTGCAGACAGCTGAGCCTGATTGATGAGTTTATAAAAGTCCAGCCTCTATGCTGCTACTTTATTAGTTATTCCAGAACATTTTTCAAAAAATTTATATTTAACCTCATTTATATATTATGTTTTATAGGTGGATTATCTTAGCATAAACCTCAGACATGAGGGAATATTATTTTCAAATAAGATAACAAGAATTATAAAAATATGACTTTATAATAAGAATATTCTTTTCTTGCATCCACATTAATTTTTTTCATTATGTAGCATATCTGGTTTTGTACACAAGATAGATTATTTCAAGTGTTAGCACCAGTGATTTAGCCACTTAATAGAATTAATTAGATATTCTCTTATTGCTAATTATAATACAGGTAATAAATAATATTGGATTAGGAAAATTTTTATGTAATATTTAAAGTATTTTAATTGAGAGATAATAGAACATATCCAGTATAGATATTCTTGTCACTTTTTGATAAAATTAAATGTTAAAATGTCAATTACCAGATAAGTTGCAAGTCATGAAATTATACCAATTTCAAATTTTAACTGTTCACTCTTGCCATAACTCACTGGTAGCAGAGTGGCCAGTCCCCCTTGCTGAGCCAGTGTACCCATTCCCCAGCTCTTGTGAGTATTGCCTGCTAATGGCTCATAGATGTCCCCTTTGGGAAAACTGCCCTTGGCAAATAGAAGCTGCTTTCCCTGAGAGGTTTTATGCACTCAGGGGAAGCCCATAGCCCAGGATTGTCTAAAGGAGGGAGTGGGGGAGACAAAATTCTGCTCCACTTGCCTCAAGATGGGAACTTTGTGTGGCAATTGGTGCAATGCAGGCTCCAGCGGAGACCACGTGTTTGCGTAGGTCACTGAGTCCTCATTGCTTCTTCCTGCTTCCTTTATGTAAACCTTTTCTCCTAAGAGTAAAAACTTGGTAAATCTTGCTCTCAAATCTTTGTGTCTGATTCTAGATAACTCGATGTAAGACTTTGGTTCCAAGAATGGCTCTAAGGAGCAGACTAAGGATTGGAGTTGGATCACTCACCAGCTAGCGAACAATGAGAGTGCCACACCTTCATAGTGGGATATTGGTGTTTCTTACCATCCTGTAGGATGTAATTGCTAATCCTTCTACTTGCAGTGAAATGGGGGACTGGGGTGAAATGGACTTCCTTATCTCTGACATCAGAGAGGGGCAGGGTAAATAATAATTATAAGGACTGGTGAACTGAGTACTCTTATTGAGTATTATTGATGTTTTGAAGAAAGAAAATTACCAGTTTAAGCAGTTAGAAATCAATGAAAAGTGTGAGAGCCAGGGGGCCTTGTGAAAGCATATGAGGTAACCTTGACAGAGTGTAGCCTGAAATCAGCCAAAGTGTGACCAAGATCAGGACCCAATTCTAAGAGCAGCAGAAATTCAGAAAATGCTGAAATCGGGGTTTTGGCAAGTTCTGATATTAGTACCCTGCTAAGGAAGGAATGGAAACCTTCGACTGGAATTTCTGTGTAGATGCTCTTAAGATTTTCCGGAGCTTTTTAGGGTATAGAAATGGCTAAATCCTTCTCATAAGAAATAACAATAATAATAATAATAATAATAATAATAATAAAGCACTCTACACTTCTTGAAGATCATTGTAAAACTTTAAATGGGCAAAGTCTTACCAACTACCTACTCAGGATCTGCTCTCATCTTTCCTACTGGCCACCAAACCAGTCACTGGCATGGCTTGACTGGGGAACTGATCCTGGTAGACAGGAAGAGATATTATAAACTCTGCAAGCTGCAGGTTCTGGCTAACAAGTACCAACAGAAGCCAAGAGCATATGCCTGAGTGGATCATGAGTCATCCGGAACACGGGTGGCCTAATGTAAAACTTTATATGTGAGAGTTTACCGACCTTCTTCTGTGACACAGGATTTAACAACCTGGCAAGAACCCCCCAATTCAAATTCCTAGAATACACATGCTTTGGTTTCTGAGAAAGTCACACACACTTCATTATCTACAATTGTGATCCATAAAGCCCTGTAACACTTTAGAATTGGGTCTCTGTTTTGATCCTCCTCAGGTTTAAAATGCCATCTCTGTGACCTGTTTAGCCTTATGCACACCTGTTACATTCCTGAATCAGCAGTCTTCTGGTCTGTACGCCTGTCTTTTATTAGCAAGAAGGTTGGCTTTAATGTGGTAAAATGAATGCATTGTTTATATTTATGAGCCAGACATCCTAATATCATCCCTTGTAGGCTGCTACTGATCTGATGTCCAAGGTTTCTGTTTAACATATCCCATGAGAACAGAGACCACTGCTGAGATTATCACTCCCATGTGATCTTTTTATTACCCTCTGCTGCAGAATTATCATCCCTTATGTTCTACTGAGCCTGTGTCTTCTCTAAACCATCTGGATCTTAATTATAAACAATGTTGTTAAGAGAAATATCTTTCTTATTCAGGCAATGACAATAGCTCTCTAAATAAAGGCTCAGCTAATATCACGAACTTGAAAAGTTACTCATGGTTTTGAAATTAGTTAATACTCCATTTCATCTCTCTGCATGCTGTGCCCAGAGCCAAGTACCCGAAGAGAATACATATCAACCTGTATTAAAACTGTGATATGAAAACCTATTGGTCCATGCCATGGACAGGCTGATAATTAAGTTTATTGTGAAATAGATATTCTCTAATTATCTTTCAATATTATATTGACTATATCCAATATTATATAATAATGGAAAGAACTCAATATGTACAAATAAAATTATATTTAGAAATATATTCAAATATTAACTCATGATTGACTCATAGAAAATATGAAAAAAAAATGAGTAGACATTTCACAATTTTCTGTAATACTTAATTATTCCTTTTTGCATGTGTGTGGATGTATTTTTATTTAAGCTGAACCATTTTCAGTTTTCTTTTTTGCTAGTTAAATAATTGCTTCTGAAAACTACAGTTAAATGGCACTATATTTTAATCTATTCCATTGATGTTTTAGAATACTTTATTATTAATCAACCTAGGCACTTACCTATCTGTTACACCCAATCATTAGTCTCTGGATTAAATGGCTTAAAAATTTTTAAAGAAAATGCAAAACTGTAAAGGCAATACTTTTTACTCTACAATTGCTCATATGTCCAGCCCAATTATTTTTATAGATGTTTCCAACTGTTGAATGTTTTATTAGGAAAGTATGTGTTACTTATAAATTTATATCACTACTAAATATAAATTTATATCACTATTAGTAACCCAGTAAACACAAGTAAAAACTTGATTAAGTAATTTTAAGGTGAATTTCCCCTCATTTTTAGCATATGGTTCTGTTAAACTTTTGGTTCAGCAGTTTTTATATTAGAGTCATTCATCATTTCATCACTACAGTTTTAGTCTTCATCAATAAGTGACTAAATATAATTTCTCCAAAACAATGCTGAATTCTAACACTTTGGCTTACAAAATCTATGTAGTTGTATGTTTTAAAAGGTAAATATTTATATTGAAATCCAATACCTAAAAAGTACACAAATAACATGAATACATATGCCTAAATTATGACAAACTAACACAGCCAGTAAACCCTCAAATATGATAGACAATAGATCATTACCTATATCTCAGAAGCTTTGCAATTGCCAACCTCCCTCTTCAGAGTTTAATCATATTCTGACTTCTAACATCAGAAGCTTGTTTTATCTACTTTTTAATTTTATAAAAATAAAATTGTTTGTGCCTGGGTACTTTCACTCAAAAATTTTGGAGGTTTTTCCATGTTTTTCATTCACATTTATTGCTGTATCCTATCACATCCTAATATATAAAAAGCCAGATGCCGTCACAACTGAAACAACCGGACGGACGACCGAACAGCTGGCTACGTGGGGCGACAAGGCCAGCAAGGGGTTAGTGAGGGACAACCAAACAACTGAATAGCAGGTTACGTGGGGTGACCAGGCCAGCAGGAGTGTTAGTGAGGGATGACCAAACAACTGAACAGCAGGTTGTGTGGGGCAACCAGGTCAGCAGGAGGGGCAGTTGGGGATGACCAGGCCAGCAGGGGGGTGGGAAGTTGAGGTGACCAGGCCAGCAGGGAGGAAGTTGGGGTGACCAGGCTAGCAGGGGGGCAGTTGGGGGCAACAAGGCCAGCTGGGGGGCAGTTGGGGGTGACCAGGCTGTCTGGGGGGCTGTTGGGGGTGACCAGGACAGCAGGAGGAACAGTAAGGGTTGACCAGGCTGGCAGAGGGAGGGCAGTTAGGGGAGACCAGGCCAGCAGGGGGGTGAGAATTGGGGACAACCAGGCTGGCAGGGGGGCAGTAAAGGGTGCTTAGGCCAGCAGGCAGAGGCAGTTAGGGGTGATCAGGCTGGCAGGGTGGGAGTTAGAGGCAATCAGGCAGGCAGGCAGGTGAGCAGTTAGGAGCCAGTGGTCCCAGATTGTGAGAGGAATGACCGACTGCCTGTTTAGGCCCAGTCTCCAGGATCCGTGCACCAGGCCTCTCATTTATTATAAAACAATACGTTTATCTATTCTTCTATAGATGAACATTTAGATGGTTTCACTTTTGGCTATTAGAAAAGTGTGCTACTATGAACATTCTTATACATTATTTTAGTGATCATTTGTGTGCATTATTTTCATGTACATGTATAAAAGTACTGAGAGGATTTGGAAAAGAGCAGCACACAAAGTTAAACTATGTAAATCTATTGCATTTTCTTCATACCTACAAGAAAAACTGAATTATGAATATTTTTAAAAATCCATTTACAATAGCATCAAAGCTGAAGTAATTAAGAATTATTTGTACATGTGCAACATCTGCACTAAACTACAAAATATTACTGAATAAAAATAAAGACCGAGAAAATGGAGATATATATATATGTTCACCATATAGAAAATTCAATATTGTTAAGCCATTAGTTCTCTGCACATTTCTGTATCTATTAAAAAAAATTCCAAAATAATCTCAGCAGAATGTTTATTTGAAAATGTTTTATCTGCACATCTTTCTCATATTCTACATCAAATTTAATTTAAGATCAGCTTTATCTGTGCGTAAAAGCTGAAACCATCTATAATAATAAAAGCATAATATGCAAATCAACTGAAGAGCTGAACAGCAGAACGACTGTCTGGATGACCTTCCAGATGACCTTCTGGACAAAGCCGGGTCTAGCTGCAAGGACCGAGGCAGCTGGACTGTGCAGGCCTACTCTTGCACGAATTTCATGCATCGGGCCTCTGGTGAACTTATAAGAGAAAACATAAAATATATTTTTTACTTAAGAGAATGAAAACTTTTTTAAGACAGATCACAGAAAGCAATAAATATAAAAGGAAAATTGATAAATTGGGTATTATTGAGTTTTTAAAAATCTGCTTATCTATCATATATTAACAACTATTGAAACTCAATAATAAAAAGACAAAAAAACTCAATAAAAATGGGCATTTTTAAATAAATCCTTCACAAGAAACAAGAATAGTCAAAGACTGATGGAAAAGGTTTCTTAACATCATTAAATCATCAGGGAAATTCAAATTAAAACCTTAATGAGATATCACAAGATTTACCACTTCATAAACAGCTAAAATTTGAAGTTGGCTTTTACCACAAATAGATAGGATTTTAAAACATCATTAAGTTTTGGTAGTGATGTAGCAATGGATCACAGACAGCTGTGATCCCTAGTGGGGGTAAAGAGCGGGGAGGTGTGGACACAAGTGACAGAAACATGTGTTTGCCTATGATTTCTGGTTGGTGGCATTTTCCAGAATCTATATGTATAAAAGCCTAAGCAACTGACTGTTCAACCTGTCGAATGGTCGCTATAATGCGCACTGACCACCAGGGGGCTGACGCTCAACACAGGAGCTGCCCCCTGGTGGTCAGTGCACTCCCACAGTGGGAGCGCTACTCAGCTTACCAGCAGGCACCAGACGCAGAGCTCAAGGCTGGCCGTCGCAGCCCGGAGACCACAGTGGAGCGGCAGCGAGCCTACCAAGCATGTGCAGTGGCAGGTGCAGTGGCAGGTGCAGTGGCAGGTGCAGTGGGGCCCAGATGAGCAGCATGGCAGGTAACAGATCTCCACATGCCACACCAAGGGACTCCACCAGTCCATGAGTCCATGCACTGAGCATCTAGTGAAGACATAAAGACTAGGGAGGAGAGTAGATACTAAGCAGCATATAATGGATCCTCTGAGCTAAAGAGATACAAATCAGTTTGGAATAACTGATGCAGATATTTGTGACAGAGAATAACAGAGAGAAGGAATAATGCAGAAAAAGATTTTCAGAAAAGTGCCTCTGCTTCTCTTGAATTCACTCATCATTGAATCTAAAGTGCTCATTCATAGGGTAAAAGTCCTCAACGCCAGTCAAAGAACTACTCTGAACGGTAAACTGAGTTTATTTTAGAGCTCATATCTGTGAGACATTTGTGATCCCATCAACAAAAGTAAATAAATTCCATTGACAACTCAGAGCATTCATTCAATAGAGATACCTAAAAGATCAAACATAATAGAAACCCCAGATTAAAGGCTACTCTAAATCTGCTGTACAAAATTTGGGTCCCAAAAGAATCAAGTGAATATGCAAGTAACAACATTCCTTAAAGTGGGATTTTTTAAACCCAGATACCAGAAAACCTAACATTTACAACACTAGGATGCAATTAAATAATTACTAGCCCTTGCTGGTGTGGCTCAGAGGTAGAATTTAAGCCAGTGCACCAAAGGGTCAATCCTAGTTAAGGGCATGTACCTGGGTTGCAGGTTAGCTCCCCAGCCCAGGTCAGGGCATATGCAGGAGGCAACCAATCAATGTGTCCCTCTCATATCAAAGTTCTCTCTCTCTCTCACTTTCTCTCTCTCTCTCCCTCTCACTTTCTCTCTCTCTCTTTCTCTCTCACCCCATCCCTCCTTTCCACTCCCTCTAAAAATCAATAATGAAAGTCCCTTGGGTGAGGATTAAAAAAATAGAAATAATTATTAGTGTGTAAAGAAATGAGAAAACATGGCCCATAACCAGGAGAAAATCAACCATTAGAAACAAACTCAATAAAAGCAGAGATGATAGAATTTGTAGAAAAGGACTTGAAAGCATCTATTATACCTAAAAATGTTAAAAGAAAAAAGAACAATGTGGGAGAAATAAAAGACATAAATGGAATCATATTGAGATTTTACATCTGAGAAATATAAACTTTCAAATAAAAAATAAGGTTATTGGGTGACTTAAGAGCAGATTACATATTAGAGAATAAAAATCAGTAACCATGACCATAGAACTAGACACTATCTGGAAAGAGAGACAAAGACTGAGAAAAAAAAAATCTCAATGTCTTGTGGGACAATATAAGCCACCTAGAATACATGTAATCAGAGTAATAAAAGAAAAGATATGTGGACAGAAAAGAATATTATGAAAAATTCTCACAAATGTTTCATATTTGAGAAAAATCTTACATCAACACATCCAAGAATGTCAATAAAACCCAAGCAGGACAAACAAACAACAACAGTAACAAAAGGAACTTCACTAGAGCACATCAAAATTCTTTCAAGCACCAATGATAATGAAAAATCTGAAAAAACCACCCCATAACAGACATATTCTATACAGAGAGAAAAATATTAGATAAGCCCAAGGATCTTTATTAGAAATTAAAGAGACATGAAAAAGTAGGCCACCATTAAAGCACCAAAGGACAAATATGAAAGTGAAGCTAAAATGCTATATACAGCAAAAATACCTTTCAAAATTGAGAAAATGAAATAAATATGGTTTCAGAAAAAAAAAAAAAAGCCTAGAGAATTCATCAAAGGTAAATGTTAAATTACAGTTAAGTTAAAGACTTTTTAATATTATTATAAGAAAAATAGAGGCCTGGTGCACAAAATTTGTACTTGGGAGTATGTGTGTCCCTCAGCCCAGCCTGCACCCTCTCCAATCTAGAACCCCTCGAGGGATGTCCGACTGCCCGTTTAGGCCCGATCCCAGTGGGCCACAATCCAGGACTGCTGGCTCCCAACCGCTCTCCTGCCTGCCTGCCTGATTGCCCCTAACCGCTTCTGCCTGCCAGCCTGATCACCCCCTAACCACTCCCTTGCCAGCCTGGTCGCCCCCAACTGCAATCCCTTGCAGGCCTGTTCCCTCCCAACTGCCCTCCCATGCTGGCCTGTTCACCCACGACTGCCCTCCCTTGCTGGCCATCTTGTGGTGGCCATCTTGTGTCCACATGGGGGTGGCCATCTTTGACCACATGGGGGCGGCCATCTTGTGTATTGGAGTGATGGCCAATTTGCATATTACCTCTTTATTAGATAGGATGAGAGAACTTTGGAAGTTGTCATAGCCATCCTTAGAAGAAAACGATGAGCAGAGTTAAAATCAACATTATTTGGGCTCATCAAGGAACTGGACTTGCAAAAACAAATCATCACTCTGAAATCTGAGGAGACAGGAAATGCAGAGAATCACAACTGAGATCAGAAACAGAAGCCTCTGGAGTCATAAATTGATAGGAACCATTAAAAGAAAACTTTGATGAATTACTGGAGGCATAAAACTGAGAAAATCATGTAGACTAGTCAGGGAATCTCTCAACTTTCATAGTTTCACCTCCAATTACCCCTCCAGGCTATTACAGTAAACATCTGAGAAAGAGCTCCTCCTCATGGCTGGGGCAGGGGAAGGTGAATGTTAATTATTGTTTATGCCAATAAACAAAATATAAGTTATTTTTTCTTGTGTAGCAGAGTAGCATAAACAAGGGTCTTTTACATGTTTTAAGATAGTCAACTTCCATTATGTGCAAATGGAAGGAAATAATTGTATAAACTCCCGGTACATTTTAGATATAATTTTAGTACACAGCCTTCAAATTTTTATAATGTTTTTCTTGTGCAATTTGAACAAAATGGTTTTCTCCCAAATGTGCACTTAGTGAATAATCACTTCAAATGTTCTATTGTAATAAACAATGGAATACTTAAAAGCATAAAGTAGAAATGTTTAGGATTTCTAGCTTTCATTTTCTCTTTACCCCTAATGGCTTTAGAAATTCAAATACAATCAGAATATATTAAAATAACCTTTTAGAAAAAAAATCATATAGTAAGTTTTCCCCTTCTTAACAATATAATGTGCATAAACTAACACTATCTGTTTTATGTTGTGTTACAAAACTATAGAGGATTTTAGGTATGACTTAAGTTAGCATTCTATAAAGTGCTGATATGGCAGAAGAGCAGGACAATTTCCTTTCTGCAAATACTTTAGTGTATTTCTTATATTTTAAAATATATGGACTTGCTATAAATATGCTTTGCACATGATACAAAATTAGCTATTTTATGGGTGTGGGCTTTGAGAATGATTAATCTTACTGTGTGAAAGAAATTTCTGTTTTCAAATGAGATCTTCTATTTTAGAGATAACACATGTTTTCTGAAAAATACTCAGTGCTATATATTGTAGTACATATATGGAATATCTGTATACATATTTAAAAAATCAAAGGAGTTGCACTGTATAATCAGTTGTGTGCACTCCAGATATTTTAAAAATATAAATAAAATAAAAATTCTTGTGAATGTATAACTTAATAAATAATTTTGAACATGCATCAATGTTTTATTCCCATAATATGAAGCATCATTTTCCAGCATTAAATTATGCTTTAAAAGAAGAAAGTACACTTTATTTTATTGCCAAAAAGGCATTAGGACCTAGCACTCCCTCTCATAGAGCTCAGCCATGCACAATAACAGGAAACAGTAACAAAGCAAACTTCTCGCCAAAGTACTTAACATATAAGTTTCATAAAATAGAAGTGCAGTTAGTTCCTTACCTGACAAAGGCATTTACCAAGGCGGAGATGGCATAAAAATTTGGAGAGGAGAGGGAGTAGGACAGAATGCAATATTTTATTGAGAATTTATAATTCAATTTATGCCTGGCCTAACCTATTTGAACAAAGGTCTACAATTATAATTGCAAAGCATGATTTTCAAAAGGGCACCAATTGAAAAACATTCCAAACATTAAATGACAGTCATACAGATTATACAGGATCAAAGCATGTCACCTTGTTGGTTTAAAATCCTATCTTAATATTTGATATAAGTATTTGTTTCTAGAATGACACAAAATAGTAAAAAAAAAAGAAAATCAATAAATAAAAATGTTACCCTTTGTTCAGAATCTCTCCAACAACCATCTGTGTACTGGAGGGCGCATGGTATGTTTATCACCTCTGTTCTAGAGCTTGGCTGTATATGCTTTACCAAACCAGGATATCAGAAAAAATAAACTGCTTCCTGGTTGGCTTTACTTAAAACCTCAATTTGACTGAAATTATATTGTTATCTTCTTTAAGATTAGAAACAATACATATCAATTTACCTAAATTGTTTGAAATTTTTATTCTTTCATTAAAAATTTTATTGGTAGTTTAGTATACTTTACTACCACACTTGGAGAACCACAGAAGACAACATTCAAACAAGTAGTGTAAACACTACACCTCAAAATATCTCATGCATGTATCCTTGAAATGCATATCCTGTGATACCATGGAAGAATCCTATTTTCTACAGCAACAATACTACTATAATTATTTGACAGTACAATATTTCCTTTCTGACCAAGCTCCATGCCCAACTGTCAGTTATAGCAACATAGGCCAACTTGTGGCCCTTCTTCTTTGAAAACAAGCTCAGTATAGGTGGGGTCTTCAGGGATCCCCAAAGCAACAATGTGAATTGAACTGCAATTATTTTGATCCACTTCCAGTGTTCCCTGACTTAGTAAATGTCTCTTCCCTCTATTAAAGCCATGCAACTTTATGCTGACACTTAGAATAATCTTGATTGTATGGACTGGCTCTGTCATAATTTGAATATTTTTGACTTCTAGTTTCAAAAACCCCAAATAACAATGTCTTTAAAAAACTTATAAATGTATTTAACTATCATATTTATGTGGCATTCTAGAGTCTATATGTAGCATTCTGTATTGTCAGGTATCTAGGCTCCTTCTGACTTGCCTCTAATGCATGGCCTCTTTGCCCACCTAGTTCCAGAAGGCTTTTCCAGTTCTAGACTTTACATTGGCATTCCAGGCAAAGAAGAACAAATAAAGGAGACAGCGCACAACCCATCACTTTAAAGGCATATTACAGAATTGGCACACACCACCTCTTTATATACAAATGGAATGAACAGAGCCACCACTACACATAAAGGATGATAAGAGATATAGTCCTTATTCCAGATAGTCAAGTACTAAGATAAAAACTGACAATTTTACTGTAGCTATTTTTTAGCTACTCTTTTTCAGGTTATTTATCAATTGAATAAAGCTCATCTTCTTTAAGATTGCTCTAAAAGGATTAGATAATAGAGTAATTCTTGTTCTTATTTTCAAAAAACAAAAAACGTTTTCTGGTTAAAATGAGGATATCTTAGATGGTTATTAAATTCTTGAGTTACATTTTTTACTCCTTGAGTTCCTGAAAATGCATCTCTGTTTTTTGTCTTATAGATATTGCTGTCAAATTTTTTATACCAACCTGATTTTCTCTCCTTTGTAAATTAATAAAACACTTCACCTTGACACCTCTAGAATTAAACTTTACCTTTAAGTCTCAAATGTAACTTATATATATTGACGTAGACAACTCCAAGATAAACTTCCAAGGTAGAAGGAGAACTATTTCAAAAATTTAGATTCAGATACTGTTTCTAGAAACTTTTCTTATTCTTGACCTTGAAAATTAGCTTTTTTCCATTTTTTTGTTTGATGTTTCCCAAACTCTAAGATATATATGTTGAATCTTCTTGAATCTTCTTATGCCATCACCATGCCATCACCAGACATGTAATTTTGAGTCATTTTACCTCCTAAATTATGTTTTTCAATATAGTCACTCTGTTGATTATATTTACTCATGTCTTAAATTCTTCTATTGGATTTTCATTTAAATCTATTCTCAGTTGCACACATGGAAATTTAGTACAGTGTTCAAATTTACATAATCTTTTTTCTTTTTCATCTATTTCTGTGTGTGTGTGTGTGTGTGCACGTGTGTGTGTTTATTTTAGGTTTATTTTTCTTTTTGAAAGTATAAATGCATAGGGTATTTAATTCAGACTTCAAAATTATGATACAGTTTTCCTCTGTTTTCAATTATTTTCTTATAGTTCTAACATATTTTGATTCTTATTGTCTAAATTTTGCCAAAAGAGTTTGGCCTATTAATGTGAGTGGAAATAATCAATACCACCTCTTGATTTGGCTTTTAAAATTCTTCTGTTTCATTCTCCTTTCCTTCTTGCTTCTCATGACCACCAGCCAGATTTAGAGAATGTAGCTGAGATTCCAATACCCTAGGAGATGGTGAAACACCCAGGTTAAAGGCCTAGAGTGAATACAAGGGAGAAACATCCCTTCTAATTCTTTCTCATCTTTCTATGTATATAATAAAGAGCCAGGCTCCTAACGACCATTACAACCAAAGGCTTGACCAGACTGGAAGTCAGTGCTGGGTTGCCCTGCGACCCAGCACTGTTTGGGGCCACTGCTTGGTGCACTGACTGCCTAGGGGGCTGTGGATCAGGCCCAGAGAGAGGCCTGCAGAGAGAGAGGCAGGGTCGAATCCGTAGCCTCTGTGGCAGCCGTTGAGCAGAACTTTCCTCTCTTTCTCTCCCGGCCTGGCCAATAGCCAGGCCTCCATTTCTCTCCAGGCCTCCACCGGGGTTGCTGATCAGGCCCTGTTGATAGGCCCAGAGATGCTGACTGGCATAGAAACTGACCAATCAGAACTAAATCTGGGTGAATGTAAGGAGACAATGGCTGCCTAGGAGACCAATCAGAACCAAATCTGGGTCGACTGTGAGGAGCCAATGGCTGCCTAGGAGGTGGAGTTTTTGATGCTGACTGGCATAGAAACTGACCAATCAGAACCAAATTGGCCAGAAGAGGAGGGCAGTTGGGGGTGAGATAAGGCCTGCAGGGGAGGGAAGTTAGGGGTGATCAGGCAGGCAGAGGCAATTAGGGGCAATCAGGCCAGCAAGGGAGAGCAGTTAAGGGTGAGATCAGGCAGGCAGGGGAGGGCAGTTGGGGGAGAGATCAGGCCGGCAGGGGAGGGAGGCAGTTGGGGGCAACCAGGCTGGCAGGGGAGGGCAGTTGGGGGCAAGATCAGGATGGCAGGGGAAGGCAGTTAGTGGTGATCAGGCAGGCAGGCAGAGGCAGTTAGGGGCAATCAGGCAGGCAGGTAGAGAGGTTAGGGGCAATCAGGCAGGCAGGCAGAGGGGTTAGGAGTAAACAGGCAGGCAGGAGGTGAGTGGTTAGGAGCCAGCGGTTCCAGATTGTGAGAGGGGTGTCTGACCACTGGTTTAGGCCCGATCCCATAGAAATCCCATAGGGATCGGGCCTAAACCAGCAGTCAAACATCCCCCAAGAGGTCTCCAATTGGGAGTGGGTGCAGTCTGGGCTGAGGGAACCCCCCCATCTGTGCATGAATTTCGTGCACCGGCCTTCTAGTTGTTATATAAAAGAGCAGTAAACCTAACTCCAAACCTGAATTCAGTTGTTTCTCATTCTCTTCCTCTCCTTCCTACTTTTTTTTTTTAACTTAAGAAACACAAACACAGTGCTTATTATGCACCAGTAGGTATTTTAAAAGCACAAGTAGTAGTTAATCCTAAGGCACATAGCTGAGGAGTATTGGGACCAGAAAGAGAGTTTGGCTTTTAAACATTATAATGCATTGCCTCTCATTAGACCCTTTACTTATGTGCTTCTTTTTCTTTATAAAATTTTATTACATTTTATATTAATATATCTGCAGTAACAGGAATTTAATTTTACATTGTCAATATTCAACCAAAATTAGACTGATTTAATATCAATTTAAAAATGTGAGATGCGTCATTCCATGTTAATAACTCATTATCATCTTTTATTCAAGTGTAAATTGACTAAGGTTTTTCATTTATCAACTTATTATTTAGTATAATTTTAATATGATGCATAATTTGCACTTGAACAATATTGTTAATTAATGAGGAATAATTTTGAGAGAGTTGAATCATAACTACTAGACCTCCAAGGAGGTGGTGAGGAATAATTTTGACCATACAAAGTAAAATTGTAACCTTTTTTGGAACATTACATAACAAAGAAGGTCATAGACAATGTCACTGAAATAAGCTATACAGTGTTAAAATATTAATTTTCAGTATAAAATCTTCACCTCTGCAGTTCTTTTTTATGAAGGAAAGTAATTGTATTTTTATATTCTAGTAATTCTAATGTGGCTTTTATTATATTTTATTTTATTTTATAAAATTTTGAAATTATAGTGGTTTTGAACATTTTTCATAATTTGTACTCCACAGTATGTATGTATATGTTTTTTTGTACATATCTGCTGTTATCATATTGATATGACCTTAGAAGATGCTCAGCTATTTAGAAATTGGAATTATTCTTTGATCTTTCTTCACAAGATTTGCTCAACCTAACATAGCATACTCTGCATTAAAGAAATACATGCCCTAGCTGGTTTTGCTTGGTGGATAGAGCGTCGGCCTGTGGACTGAAGGGTCCCAGGTTCGATTCCAGTCAAGGGCACATGCCTGAGTTGTGGTCTCAATTCCCAGTGGGGGTGTGTGCAGGAGGCAGCCGATCAATGATTCTCTCTCATCACTGATGTTTCTATCTTTCTCTCCATCTTCCTTCCTCTCTGAAATCAATAAAAATATATTTTTAAATAAAATAAAAATAAATAAAATAAAGAAATACATAATCATCATTTACATATTAGGAATAAAGCTATTATTTGTAGTCATACAGAGTTCTATCTCTTGTGGAAATATTCTTTTGGTTAATGCTTTAAATGTGGCTATCTCTGACTCAGAACATACAGATATCCCTCATAAATCCCTGTTTAACACTTTGATCTTCCTAAGTTACTTTCTTGATATGCTTTCATTTTGTTGGATTGACTCAGAACTACCTCTGAACTACATTTAAATATCCATTTGGTAAGATATTAAGAGTGAATAGAGGCATATTTAGCTATCATATTTTTCTGTCAATTTCCTTGGATTCCTTGCAACAACAAAAAATATTTTTTTTAATTGCAATATTTTTAATTTATTCAGAGCTTAGTGAAATTCATTCCCCAAGGGATTGTCTTGAAAACAATGGATCAGAGGGGAGAGAGGTGGGGGGATGAATATAAAAAGGAAAGGGATTAAAATGTATAAATTAGTAATTACAAAATAGTCATGGAGATGTAAAATATAGCATAAGGACTATAATCAATAATATTTTAATAACTATGTATGGTGTCAGATAGGTAAGAAGATTTTTCGAGGTGATAATTTTGTAACTTATATGAAGATCTAATCACAATGTTGTACACCTGAAACTAATAATATTGTATGTCAACAGTAATTGATAAATAAAATATTATTTTAAAAAATGAAAATCATGGCAATGAAAGGAGGTTAGTAGTTTTAAGATATTCAAAGAAGGTTAATAGTTTTAAGATATTAAGAGGAGGTTAGTAGTTTTAAGATATTAGTAGCAATAAGAGAGGTTATAGACCAGCTAGAAATTTAACAAGGTAACCAGGGAAAAGACATGTCTTCTTGGGGTCAACAAAACCTGAAACTTGCAAAACCCTGTATTTGAACAAGGTCTTAGTTTATTTATAACAGACTGTAGAGAAATTAATGCCCAGGTCATTGTTAAAAACATAGATCAATCAGATATCAATTAGCAGAGTCTATTATCTAGGTATGATACCAATAGGGAAAATCAGCAAGAAACTTAGAAAGACTGGAAGAAGAGACATTAAATAACCAAACCTGTATTGATGGGGTGCAAAAAAGATAACAGAAGCCAATAGAGACAATGGCCAAAGGTGGAACAATTTGAGCAACAAAGTAAAGTAACATTGAGCTATAACACAAAGTATAAAACAAATATCCATAAGTCCTTAATGAACTGATATACATAAATGATTGAAAAAATGGGAGAGAACAATTTCCCATGCAGAATAACTCCAAATAATTTATGGAAACTAAATGTAATATTGTACACTGAATGGGACCTTAGAACAGAAAGAGAGGCATTAGGTAAAAACTAAGGGAATCTTAATAAAGTACCAATTATGCTATATAATAAAAGGGTAATATGCAAATAGACCCAACGGTGGAATGACCAGAATGCCTGTGGCCCCTCACACCAGCTGGCCCCGCCTCCTGCCCCAGCTGGCCCACCCCCAATGGCCTCCATCAGGGCAGGCCGGCTGGACCCCACCAGTGCATGAATTCGTGCACCGGGCATCTAGTAATTAATATTATATCAAAATTGGTTCATTAATTGTAACAAATATGCCATATTAATGCAAAAAAGTTAATAAGGAAAACTAGCAGTGGGATATATGAGAACTCTGTACGATCTTCTGAATTTTTCTGTAAATCTAAAACTGTCCACTAATATGTCTTATTAAAAAAATAAAATGATGAAAAAAGATATCATGCAAATGTTAATTTTTTAAAAGTATACTAATACCACATACAGTATAAATTCAATTTATTTTGGACAATTACATCTTACCTAATAATAGACAAACATGTAAATTGACCATACCTCTGCTATGCCCACAGCCAATCAGAGTGAGTATGCAAATTAGAAGTCCAAAGATGGCGGTCGCCCAGCTGCTCCAGGCTCAGAGTGGCCGGGCGGGGCAGGATGCCTGCTATGAGAGGGAGGGCGGGGGGCCAAAGAGATCTACAGGAGCAGAGTGCCGCAGCAAAGACAAGACTGCAGACTTCAGAGTCTGCAGCAAAGACGAAGATGGCAGACTCTGGCCGGAGCAAAGGCCTGGGTCCCGGGTGCCGGACGAAAACTGGTACTGGAAGCCAAGGGAAGGAAGGCCTATTGCATGAATCTCTGTGCAACGAGCCTCTAGTTTATGAATAAAACTCAATAAGTTATAAACATAAGGACATTACAATTTTAGTTTCACACTCTCTAGTCACTAGAATTTCTTTTACATATACTACCTTGAAATCTATAAATTGTCTCTTCTAAAGGTTAGATTCCATGATGAAATGTTTTTTCCCCCTCTATTCTTTCTTTTATGTTCGTGTAAATTTGCTAAGAAAAATGCCTGAGGCTCATTCATTTCAAAAAAAGGTGAAGTATTGAGAATTTGGAGCAAAATTGGTTATTATATGTGAAAAAGTAAAAAATACATTTTCATTTGCAACAAGATATTTCTTGTACTCAAAACTGAAGAAAAAGAAAATTATCTGAATGTAGAAGCCATGGAAAATGATAAAGACAAGATTTAAAAGAAAAAACTTTTAAAACTATTAACATAAAATTATTATAATACTCCTCACATTAAATAGGAATGTATAAAGGTTATTTATACTACAAACCAAAAGATAATTCAGATGATTAGTATATTATGTCCTCTGTCTCCTCATGATATTGTAAACTTATTATACATTTCCTTTTATAAACCACTGGAAATATTTTAATATTATTTTGTCTAGTGATTAGTAGTTTTTAAAAGGTCTTTATGCCATAAAAAATATATCATATTTCTACTTCAATGAGTAGAAATAAAATAAATTCTGAATAATTTACTAGATTTATTACAGGGTGAGGCAAAAGTAGGTTTAAAGTTGTGAGAACCCAAAACTGAGTTAATTCTTGCATTATTAATTATTGCATTATTTTTTATATGAACAACTGTAAAACTACTTTTTCCCCCACCAAATATTTTCATCAATCAGATGAATATGTTTTTTAAAAATCAGTATCAATATGGCCAAACTTAAATGAATACAAAACTATATAACCATTTTATTAAAAATACTAGAGGCCCAGTGCACGAAATTCGTGCACTGGGGAGGGTGTCCCTCAGCTCAGCTTGCACCCTCTCTAATATGGGACCCCTCGGGAATCGGGCCTAATCCTGCAGTTGGACATACCTCTCACAATCTGGGACCACTGGCTCCTAACTGCTCACCTACCTGCCTAATTGCCCCCTAACTGCTTCCTTGCTGGCCTGATTGCCCCCTAACTGCTCCTCTACGGGCCTGATTGCCCCCAAATACCCTCTCCTGCTGGCCTGATCACCCCCAAGGCTTTTATTAGTATAGATATGACCCTGCACAGAAAATTTTACTAAACCTGCTTTACAATAAGGGCTTGACAATTGAATCATTAGGACCAGACACCAAGATTTCCTTTCTTTGAATAGTGGAGGGAATACTTATCTTGTCTTTCAGTTGCCCGGAAATTAAAATGAGATAATGACTTAGAAAAGTATAAAAGCACCATATAAAGACAACTGTCTTTTTAATGAAGTGGCAAAATGAAAAACACTTTTTATTCTCCCCTTCCTTCCTTTATAGCTTTTATTTAAACTTTGAAATTTATAAAAATTACACTCCAATTTTCATTTCTTTACATTCAACATTATTTTGTATTGGTTTCAGGTTTTATATTAGTTACAGAATAGTGGTTAGACAATCATATACTTTACAAAGTATTCCCCGATATTTCTAGTACCCACCTGGCATCATACCATCATTACAACACTACTGACTATATTCCTTATTTAAGTGACAATGGGTTTACAGGTTCCTTTCAATCTTTCTTTTGTTTTTTGTCCTTCCTTTTCTTTCTCACTTCTTCCCTCATTTTCTTTATATAGTATCTCAATTGGCCATCAAAGCTCAGTGAAGGCACTGGGACACGCTTAATCCATTTTACAGACCAGGAAACTGAGGCCAATTCCAGTTGGCTCTGGAACTTGACTCAGGAAGCCCTCAGAGTACACAGGAAGCCCTCAGAGCCATGCTCTTTGCGCTTCCTAAGGGGCAGCTGCCCAGCAAACAGAACAAACCTTCCATTCAGGCTTCCCAGCCTCTTTCTCAAGCACCTCTTCATTGTGGATGCTCCACATTCTTTCCTCTGCCCCCATTCTTTACTGCCCCCCCCCTTCTCCAAAGCAGGTGGAAGGCTTCCCACTCACTGCCTAGGCATGCTCTGCTATGGGGCAGGGTGTAGCGAGCTTGCTTTTGGGTCAAGGCAGGAGCAGTAGTCACTGCCTCTGAAGTGTGAAGGCTGCCTGAGCAAGGCCCATTAGCACTGGGAGCTTCTCTGAATCATGTCAGTCAGTCCAGTACCCTACAGTGCAGCACCCCTCCACTGAGGTGGCTCCACCCCTCAACCCTCGCCTCAGGGGTTGAGGGTCCTTGACCCTCTGCCAGGAGTCCTTCCATGCCCCTTGATCCCTGGCTGGGCCCACCCACATCTTGGGGGCACTGCAGAACCTCTGTCTCTCTGCAGATGAGGCAGATCCCTGCCCTAGGTCTCCGCAAAGCTATGAATCTGTGGCCAGAGGCCTGGTCTGAGTCTCAGCAACCACATGCCTGCAATGTTCCCAGGGACCCTGGGAGGGGCTGGGCGAGTCCTGCCATGCCCCCCGCCAGGGTGGCGATCTCCCCAGGGACCCCCGGGGAGCGGCTGGCTGGGCCCGGCCACGCCCCCCCAGGGTGGCAATCGCCCCCGGGACCCCCGGAGAGCGGCTGGCTGGGCCCGGCCACGCCCTCCCAGGGTGGCGATCGCCCCCGGGACCCCAAAACTAAGAGGATTGGGCGCCGCCATCTTGGTCTTCTCAACAGCCGGATAGGCCACCTGGAGTCCTGCCCCCAGCCTCTCGCAGGCCCAATCATGGGCATAGCAGAGGTGCGGTCAATTTGCATGTTTCTCTATTATAAGGTAGGATTAGGCATCATCAATCATTGATATTTGACCAATGTAAATTTGAGTTCTCTTCAAGATTAGACATGCTTTTTTATATTAACTTTTAGTTCATTCCTTTTAATTTTTAGAAAATTAGGATAAAAGAAGTTAACAACATATATGGGGATAAGAATTAGTCTGATATATAAAATGTATGTTGATCATATGTTACTACATTATGTTACTATCAATCACATAATCTAATACCTATAACTATGGAAACACTGACTACTTGAAAATGATATACACAAAATAACTCTAAAAAAATCTAAAATTTCTGAGAAACTCTTGATCTCCAGCCCTATTCATCCATCTCCAATATTTATTTACTTTCATATGACAGCAACAAAAGGCAAGAAAGTAAACATGAAATTATGAGAACCTCGTTTATTTGCAGAAACATTAAAAACATAAATGAGAGGAACAAGAGTTCTGCTGTACCCCTTAATCTTCAAGCTCACAAAATTGTTATAATCCCAATTATCTACAACTCATGTCCATTCCCATTTCTTGCCATCCTTTTCCAATGAAAAAGCAATGATACACCTCATCCATCCCAATCCTGCCCAAAGTAAATCAGCCATGATTGACTCATTTCATTTCTTTAAGTAATGAGTAGTTTTGCTTAATATAATGTTATTAATATGAGGAGGAAATTCATGAAAGAATCTGTTGTAGTTAACCTAACA
This sequence comes from Eptesicus fuscus, assembly GCF_027574615.1. NCBI lineage: Eukaryota > Metazoa > Chordata > Mammalia > Chiroptera > Vespertilionidae > Eptesicus > Eptesicus fuscus. The sequence goes on along the minus strand of NC_072475.1, from coordinate 83,586,945 downwards.
CTACATTACAAGCTGCAACTATATTCTTACATCTTCTCACCCATGAACTCTCAACTGTGTAAATACACTGCAACCTCCTATCTACCTACTCTCATATTTTCATATATTCCCCCTCCCAGTCCACGTTTTCCTAAATTCTATAACTTAATAAATAAATTCACATTTATTTTATTTATAATAACAGAAATATGAAAAAGATAAAAAAACTAGAAATATGAATACCTATATGAAGAGATATAAAAATCCATTGGGAGACATCAAGTCTAAAAAGTGTATAAAAATCATACTGTAAAATATTTCAGAGATGGAAAGATAAATTTCTAATTTATTTGATATACAAATTAACAGGGGAATACATACATTGTGACCCTTTTCAAATTCAGTTTGTTTATTTTCTTATTTTGCTTAGTTTACTTTCACTTTTGTTATTGTTTTTTAGATTTTGAAAATAATTAGCATGAATTTTATCTAGTAAAATAAATATCTGTATATATCTATAAAATTGATTTTTAAAATGTTCAAAAGGGTTATATTATAATAGGTATTAAAGTATTATATAGTTACAGTAATTAAAATGGTTGGTAATGGTTAATATTTAGAAAAATTCTGCAATCAATCTTTAGTATAAATGAGTATTTATTACATACTAAAAACTGTAGTAGTGAATAATTTTTAGTTCCAAATGACTGTTACAAAAATGATTCAAGCAAAAGTTTAAGAATGAGTTAAGGCAGGGTTTTAAAGATGCTCAAGCTATATCTTATGCCATTGGGAATAGACTTTTTCTCTCTCACATTTCTTGTCTCCTCCCAAAAGTTTCTATATTCAACCAATTTTCCATTCATACTTTCAAGATAGACATTGTAGTATAATATCCTACATTCTTTCTCATTTAAGTTCAGTTGGAAAATCACAAGGATTTCTTTCCCTGAATATTTAGCAAAAAATATTTGGCAAAATATTTCCTTTTTAAATTTTTTATTTTATTTTTTCCATTACCATTTATTCCTTCTATGCCCTCTTCCACCTCCACCCTTCACCCACACAATCACCACACTGTTGTCCATGTATATGAGTTCTCTCTCTCTTTTTTTTTTTTCTTTTTTGATTAATCCCTCCACTCCCCAACCCCACCCCTGAGCTATCTCCCTGCCCTCTCTGAGTCTGTCTCTACTTTGCTTGGTAGATGAGTGAAATCATATGGTACTTATATTTCTCTTACTGGCTTATTTCATTTAGCATAATATTCTCCAGGTCTATCCATGCTGTCATAAAGGGTAAAATTTTCTTCCTTTTACAGCAGAATAGTATTCCATTGTATAAATGTACCACAGCTTTTGTATCTACTCCTTTTGATTGAATAGCAATCAAAACAAATCAATGTGCTAATTGACTGAAGCCTGATTCATTTGTTCTATAGATACAGTTTGGAGGTAGGGTTTCACTTTAACTAATACAGATTACTTAAATATTTTCCATATGATTGTTGTCTAACATAATTTTTATCTCTATAAATGATACTCATCTAGTTTTAAAATTCACACATTCTAATTTTCAGGTTTATTTTCATTATTTAACTAGAGGCCCAGTGCACAGATTTGTGCACCGATGGGATCCCTCAGCCTGGCCTGCGTGGATCAGGTCAAAACCAAGTCTCTGACAGACATCCCCTGAGGGGTCCCAGATTGCGAGAGGGGGGTTCTCAGGTGATGCATCCTGGAATCGGGATCCTTCCTCTCTGGCTCAAGGTGCATCACCTGAGAACTGCAGCTGCCAAATCACCACAGCTCAGCAGGTCCTGCGTTGAGCATCTGCACTCTGGTGGTCAGTGCATGTCATAGCTACCAGTCAGAGCATATGCCCCCTGGTGGTCAGTGAGCATCATAGCTACCAGTTGGATGGTCAAATTGTTGGGTGGTCGCTTAGGCTTTTCTATATAGATAGATAGATAGATTATTAAATAAATAAAAGGCTGCATTTATTTTATAAAGAAAACTAGAGACCTGGTGAATGAAATTTGTGCACTGGAGAGTTGTCCCTCAGCCCAGCCTGCACACTCTCCAATCTGAGACCCATCAGGGAAAGTCTGACTGCTGGTTTAGGCCTGATCCCGCAGGGATCCCTCTCACAATCCAGGACTGCTGGCTCCTAGCCATTTGCCTGCCTGCCTGATAGCCCCTTAACTGCTCCCCTGCCAGACTGATTGACACCTAACTGCTCCCCTGCAGGCCTGGTCACCCCCAACTGCCCTGCCCTGCAGGCCTGGTGGCCCCCAAGTGCCCTCCCCTGCAGGCCTGGTCACCCCCAACTGTCCTCCCCTGCCAGTCATCTTGTGACAATGTGGGGGCGGCCATCTTCTGATGACATGGGGTGGCCATCTTGTGATGCAAGGGCATGAGGGTCAATTTGCATATTACCTCTTTATTATATAGGATATTGTAGAACTATATGATGTAATGCAGGAAGAAGTGGGATCCAAAATGAAGGTGAATATATTTGTTTTAACAAAAGGGAAGTGACATTTCTTTTTCTATTAATAATAAAGTAGTGGGTAAATATAAAGAAAAGTTGGTGGTTGAAAGCAGAACAAATATTTGCCTAATGACCTAATCAGAAAGAAAGATTACATGATGGAAATAAAGAGAAAATGATGAGATAAAAAGCTTAAAGAAAGAGTGAAAAGTAATGAGAAACCATGTCAATAGAAGATAGAATTGACAATCCTTTAAAATTAGAGAACAAAAATTTTAGTTGCATCTAGGCACTTTATTTTATCTAAAGTAATTTAAAGTTACTACTTGGAGTGGACATATAGCATACTTCTGTGACTGGGGTTTAATAAAAAGCTGAGTATAAAGGCAAGAGATTGATGTCACAGATGATGGAATCTAAGCTGGATAGAAAAGAAAAAGAAGTTTGAAGTGACATAATACATTGAAAAGGAATTGGAAGATTTGATGAAACTGAAAATGGCTACTGATATTGAAAGTGTAATAGAACATCAAAAATAGAAGACCATGTTCAAAGAATAAAATATGGATTTCAGAGGTGAAAAGAATTTCAGGAAATAAAATCTGGGTTGTGACCATGAGAATGAAGTGACATCGGAATAAAGATCATTCAGATTTAACTGGAATTCATGAAAGTTTTCCTATGTCTTTTCTAGGCTAATCCAAGTTTAACCAATGTTATAATGAAATGGTACTATGATTATTGGTCAGACAATTTGGTCAATCCTAGATTCCTCACACTTTGTGTGATTAGAAAATCTATATATATAATAGCCAAGCGACCAGAACGACAGAACGACCAGTCACTATGACATGCACTGTGGTGGCCAACCAGCCCAATCGGGGCCCTGATTAGCCCCTCCAAACTGCCCGCAGCCCCTCCCCCTGGCCAGCCCTACCCACAATCTCCCCCCACCCCTATCAGGAGTAGGGGCCAGCCAACCTCCTGCAGCCCCCCCACACACACACTGGTTCAGCTTTGATCGGCCCCCATTGGGGTGGGCTGGCTGGACCCCATCCATGTACAAATTCATGCACCAGGCCTCTATTGTAGAAGTAATTGTTGATGACACAAGGATCCCTAACCAGTGTTTAACCTTTTGCACTCGGATGTCGAGTGTGACTCCACACGGTTAGCATCGGTAGCAGCTCTTTTTATACTCTTTGAATGTATCAATAATTTGAAATATAAAAAAATCCAAATAAATAATTTTGTATGAAAAGAAACTCCAGTTTTTTATTCTACTGCCGTGCTTTGTAAAATCTGGGGTATTTAAAAAATTAAATCCAGAGTAGAATAAAGGAATTGAGAAAAAAGCAAGCGAGTGCAAAGGCTTAAAGTTTCATTTATGTATGTAATAACTCACTCACTCATTTTTTAATTGTATTAAGGACCTCTATTTGTCAGGAATTGTTATATACATGAGGGATGTAAAGAATAGTATGACATGGTCTCTGTCTTAAAGAACGAAGTGCATATTACTTGTACTATTAAAGACATGAAACACAGAGGGCTAAAGATGAAAGATTTGAAGCTAGGAAAGAGATAGCAGAGGAGAGCTCCATTTTCTAAAGTAACTGGAGAAAAAGAGAGGAAAAAAATATATTTTTTTTACTCCAAGTAAATCTTTTAACAATGGGTTTTAACACTACCAATTAATGCCGTGGCCAGTGTGGCTCAGTTGGTTGAGTGTTCTCCCATGAACCAAAAGGTTGCTGGTTAGATTTCTGGTTAAATCACATTCCTGGGTTGGGAGCTCGATCCCCAGTAGGGGGCAGCCAATTAATACTTCTCCTCCCTTCCTCTCTCTCCAAAAAAATCAATAAAAACATATTTTAAAAAAATAAAACTACCAATTAAGGTTTAACCCATAATCCTCTTAATAAAAGAGAAATAGTTTGACTATCTGACAACTATCTTAATCAGGAAAATTACTGCAACTGCTTTGATTATATAATATTTGAATGATTATTAAGAAGAAGAAATGTGGTACAGTACTATAAACATTTTAATATTAAATTTAATGTATTTTTATAGTCTCAAAAATAAATAAGGAAAATTATATGATTAAATGTAGGAACATAAATTTAATTCAAACTTAAATGCTCATATATATTATAAAAATTAGTATAATAATCCATATAATTCAAGAACATATATGATACTCTTTATTTGCAATATTTTCCATCTAATGTGTTATTCACAGAGTGATGGAAAAATATTTTACAAGTTATCCCAGCCAAGAAATAATGAACACTTTAACATTCAGTTTCTAACATCATCCTATACAATAAGAGGAATATGCTAATTATCCATTACACCATGAGGCATAACGACCGACCACGTATGACTGCGTAATGACCAGATCACGGATCTGCAGGAGGGTGGGGCAGCGAACTACAAGCGGGCGGTGGAGAGCTACAGGAGGGGGCAGGGCAGCAAGCTATGAGGGGGGCCAAGGGGAGCTACAGGAGGGTGGGGCAGCAGGCGGAGAATTACAGGAGGGTGGCAGTGACCTACTGGCACACGGATTTGTGTGCAGGTCTACTAGTATGTAATAAGATCTTCAAAATCTAGCTATTACGCAATTTATTCAAACTTTTCATTTGCCAGGGTTCATGTCTCTAAATGAGTATCTCTTTGTGACAGAAGGATGATGAACTGTGCCCAGTCTCCATTTGCTGCAAAGATCTAGACATTTCTGGATATGTTCTTCCTAACTTCTAGGAAAGTTCTATTTATACAGTGGTCTGAGGGTAGGAGGAGACAGACACAACAAACGTGACCTATTATCAAGCCTTAGGTTTCTGAGTTAAAGATAAATTTTGTGTACAATACAATAACTATCATAAAGATGTAATATTTGGATTAGCCCTCAATGAATTTATCTCTCAGTCCTATGGCAGGCAGAGAACAGAAATGAAAAGCTGGAAAAGATTGTGTATTGAACTCTTCAACCTTTGGGTATGCACAGAACTTTTATTATCTAGTAACATAATAAAAAATGAAAAATAATTATTCTCTATATATCTATCTCTCAGGATAAGCTATGTTATGCTATGCAACAGGTAAACACAGAAATCAGTGTGATATGAGTTGGAGATGTCTTCCTCCAATTTTCAGCTAGGACATTTGGATCGTATACTCTCCCAGGTCACAATTAGAGGTGAAAAGTCTGAGAAAGACACACAAGCTCTTCCTTGGTCCAGAAGTGCGTATGTCCCCTCCATTCATAATTGAATCGCATAATTCAATCACCACAAGAGGAAACTGGGAAGTCAAGTGTTCCTGTGAGTATACACCTGGAAAAAGAAAGAAAGAAAGGGAAACAGGGTTTGGTGAAGCCTAGACTCCAAACTGTCATTTTGATACAGAGTAATGTCTATTTTTGGCATTAGTTGTTCAGGTGTGAGCAGTATTTCCCAAAAGGTGGTGGTTTCCCAAAGTACTTCTGGGGGCAGCAGGAAAGCTTAAAGCAAAAAGTTGAGCACCACTGGAGTAACAACTGAGCTCCTCTGGAATAGCCATATGGACAGGAGGCAGGGACACTGCCCTATTCGGTAGCAGCAGAGCAGCTCATCAAAGAAAAACTCTGATGCCTGGACTGTGAATCATGATAACCAGCACACTAGACTTATTAATGAAAATACACTGGTGAAGAATGGAGAAACTACAGTTACATATGTTTTAAGCCTCTTCTATTTCTACTTTTATTCAAAATTTAAGCAGTCCTACTTATAATTTTCATTTTGTTGCAATCAAAATAAAATTAATGGTATCATGAAGTTTTTATTGGTGAACTTAAGGTGAATCAGATTTAAGCACTTTGTATTTCTAGCTTGGGATGTGTTTTGTTTTATTCTATTCTATGGTATTCTGTAAATATTCGTTGCTTCTCTCAATGTGCAAAGCATTACTAAAGGTACTGAAGGAAATAGAAAGTTTAAATGTTTCTTCCCCAAAGGAATATTCAGACAAATAGAATGGTGAATTAAATTGGCAAATAATTATGGAACAAAACAATGACAGGTGCAGTAACCGTGGTACAAATTATATAGGAAATGAACAAAAGGGAACACTTCTAGTTTGGAACCTAAAAAGATATACACATATGCTTTCTCTATAAATATCCATCCCAAAAATTCTCATTAATCTAAACATGTACTTTGTAGAAATTAACAAATCAATTTCTGATCTCTCTCAAATCCCAGATTAAAATTTCTGAGTTGAACACATGTGGGATCATCTTTCTCCCTCTTCCTAACTGCTGAGCACCACTGTTTTTCCAGTCAAGCTGGTTTAGAATCAATTTGTTGTTGCTAACTTTTTGTTGTGTATAATTTTCTATATTTGATGAGTTGAAATTCACTGTAAGTCATCAGAGTTGGGAATTATCCCCCTGCTATAGCTTACTGTAATGTCATTACTTTCTATGCTCTATAGTTCCCCTCTTAATGCCCTTCTCTTGATGCAGCCTACATCACTGCATGCAGCCACCAGCCCAGCCTTTCACTGCCCTTCTCATCTTAACCAAATGGAGTGTTAAATTATTCAGAATCTATTTGGATTATAACTATTCTATCCAGTATTACACTGTCTTACTTGCTTATTTTATTATCTTCACCACATATTTATCTGCTTGAAGGCAGGAAACGATAATACCTTGCTCTTGTTAGATATGTGTACACATTCTGAGCTGAAATGAATTCTCTAAACGATACCACTTAAAACTGAAAGAGAAAATGTGACGCCAGCAGCAAGAGATACCAAAATACATGTTAAATAATATCTTCAATATTCTATAGTATATAATTTAAACAATGATAATTAGAGAAATAAGGGTATTAGTAGTATATTTCCAATTATAAAGTATTTCTCATTGATAATCTTTTGCAATGATATCATTTACTAAAATGATAATAGGCTTGTTTTCCAGACAAAAAGAGTTATTTTTCTTAGGTCTTCCAGTCATCCCAAATGTAGAAGTTTTAGGAATAGAGTGCTCCTATTTACCACTTTGTAAAAAAGAAATGTTGTAATACTATTAACTCTAGGACAGTTTGCTAAGTCCTGCCAGACATTGAAAAAAAAAAGGCAAAATTATTTATACATTATTTTATGCCCCAGTATTAGTAATAGGGGAAGCTATATGTAAGAAAAAAAAAATAGACCTTTTAAAGATCTCAGTGGAAGTACTGCCAAGGAAAAAATTTATGGGATCATAGAACTCGAGTAAAAATGTCAACATGCCTGTTTCAGTGTTTTATACATTGGTTAGTAGTTGTGCCAGGATATCTTTTCACAATGAAAAAGAATAAATTATGTCACTATTATGTGAAATACATGGATCCCCGCAGAAAATGCTTTCCTTTATAGATCCGGGTGCACTGTGGCCTCAGTTCAGCTCATGAAACCTGGACCTGTCACAACAACTTATGATTAGTAGAGAAGAGTATTTCAGGGGATAGTACTTGGTTTATTATTCAGTGTACAGATTATGTGTCAAGGGAAATGTGTAATACGAAAAATGAAAAAATTATGATCGTAAGATACTATACATTGCAATTTTGGCAGAAAATAGGGTCATTGACTAAAGAAAGAGATTTCATTCTCTCTTAACATTATATTTAAAATATTATGAGATTATTATAATAATATAAGACATTAAAGCCTAAATAACCAAGGTTTTTGGTTTATAAGAAAATAAAATCTGGAAAAAAATACTTTTTTTCTGTGTCCATGATCTTCACAACTTTAAGATACTTCAATTAAAGAATGTTAATTGAAGGCCTGGTGCATGATATGTACAGGTAGAGTCCCTAGGTCTGGCCAGCGATCAGGGCCAATCAGGTTCCCTGCCTCCCCACCTCCCTGCCTCCTCCTTCCCTCGCTCCCTCAGCACCCCACCATTGCCCCTGGTCACCCACCATGTTCCACACCACTTCCTGGTGGTCAGCGCACATCATAGCAAGTGATCGAACTCCTGGTCTCCTGGTTGAACTCCTGAGTGGACAATTTGCATATTAGCCTTTTATTATATAGGATAGTTTAAATATACATAAAAATTTACTATTTAGTCATTCTTACATAGCCATTATAGGTCAAACTAGTGGCCCAGTGCACGGATTCATGAACATTGAAAGGAAATTAATTAGAAGAAATATTTTAATATCGCTATTTGCCCTTTCTCTGTAATAGAAGTATCAGGGATGAAAGGAAATTAGTAAAATGTATAAGAAAATAATATATAAATGGATTAATAAATAAACAATAACAACATGATTTAACAACAAAGACATGATAGAAAAACAATGAAAACAGGATACAAAAACAATGACTGATAAATTGATTAAACATTCTAATATCTCCCTGTACACTATATTAAGAGTAAAAACACATTCAGAGTGCTTGACTAAATTTCCCTTGTGATGAAGTATTTACAACTTTAACCTTAATGTCACATGCTCTTCGAACTCGAGAGAAAACAACATAACTGAGCATGTCCAAAAATGGGTTCAGGTAGGAATATTCCTACTCTGTCTAGAGTTTATCCTTGTGATTTATTAATAGTCATTGCAAATGCTGGTGTCATGGGAAACTGTCTTCGAATTAATTTAAATGGGAGGCCAGTGTCAGACAGGGATAGTTGTGCCAATAGTTGGTCTTTAGACATATTCTGTTTATGATGCCGCTTTCTTTCAGCTTCAAAATGTCAATAAAAACAACCAAATTCACAATCAACAATGACAGATCAAAACACACACATGCAATTGGCACCAGCAAGAGCTTTATATGTATCATGCATGCGCTAGTCAACTTTTATTTTTAAATTGCCAGTGTGCATCATATGTACCGGCCAGTTGGTTGATTGGACAGTCAGACAGATGAACAGCCAGTCACTTAGCCTTTTATATATACACTAGAGGCCCATTGCAGGAAGATTCCTGCCAGAATAGGGCTTCCTTGGGTCTATTCCTGTAAGAATAGGGCTTCCTGCAGCCGGAGAGAAGCAGAGAAGGGAGCGAAGCCTGCCGAGGAGGGCTTCACTCCCTTCTCTGCTGCCTCGCTTCCCTCCCATCTCCGCTGCCTTGCTCCCTTCTCCGCAGCTTCGCTCCCTTCTGCAGAGCTTGGCTTCCTTCTACGCTGTCTTCAGTCTTCGCTCCACACCCACGTATGCAAATTAACCACCATCTTTGTTGGGTTGATTTGCATACTCGCTCTAATTGGCTGGTGGGCATAGTGGAGGGACAGTCAATTTGCATGTTTCTCTTTTATTAGTGTAGATATAGACTAGAGGCCGGGTGCACGAATTCATGCACCAGTGGGGTCCCATGGCCTGGCCTGCGGGATCGAGCCGAAACCGGCTTTCCAACATCCCCTAAGGTGTCCCAGATTGCAAAAGGGTGCAGGCCAGGCTGAGGGACCCCACCAGTGCATGATCAGGGCTGGGGAGTGATGCAGGAAGTTGGCCAGTTGGGGAGGGGCTATGGGAGGGCTCCAGGGCATGTCTGGCCCATCTCGCTCAGTCCTGATAGGCCAGACCCCAGCAGCAAGCTAACCTACCAGTCAGAGTGTCTGCCCCCTTGTGGTCAGTGCACATCATAGCAAGCTGTTGAATGGCCTTAGCATATCATTAGCATATTACACTTTGATTGGTTGAACAGCCGAACAGTAGACCAGACACTTACCATATTAGGCTTTTATTATATAGGATGATAAGACAGATCTAATAGGAAACAACCAGTACCAGAAGGTGAGATGAGATTATGAAAGATAATTTTATCTTCTCTTATGGGAAAAGATGGCATATGAAGCTGAAAATCAGCAACAAATAGAAGTCTATACTGTCATAAGCAGTGGACAGTTCCCCAGAATAAAAAGCTGGCATCAATGAGATCTATATGGGACCCATTCATTACTTAATATGTATACAAATATTTAGTGAGTAACTACTAGGTGCATTTCTCTTCTAAAGGTAGTAGGGAAAAAATAGTAAAGAAAACAAACAAAAAAATTTCTTATAGGGCTTACATGATGCTGAAGAGAATGTAAACAAATATAAATATCATCCTACCTAATAATAGACAAATATGCAAATTGACCATACCTCCGACACACCCACAAGCCACGCCCACCATCCAATCAGAGCAAGTATGCAAATTAACCCAACCAAGATGGCTACCGCCACAGAGAGCAAAGTTTCCTAGGTAACAGAGGAAGCCAAGCTTTCTGCCTGCCCTGGCAAGGCCTAAGCCTTCACTCAAGCTACAAAGTTTCAATTATAGAAGGTAAACAAATTCAAACAGAAATGGCAGCAGAATAGAGCTTGAGAGAGCAGGCCAGGGTTGTCCCAGGCAACAAGGGAAGCAAAGCTTTCCACACACCCTGGCTGGGCTCACCCGTTTAAGGCTACAAAGTTTCAATTATAACCCCAACAGAAATGGCTACCGGCCGCAGAGGGAGCCCCAGGCTTGGCTCCACTCCAGGCTACAAAGTTTCAATTGTAGAAGGTAAATAAATTCCAGATACCAGGGCCTCCATTTGGGTTGCCAGGGGGCGTGGCCATCCTGCAAACCACCACAGGCCCCTAGCTCAGGCCGCCCCATGCCCCAAGGGAACCCCACCCTGATCAGGGACACCCTTCAGTGCAAACCAGCTGCCCCCCACTCCTGTACCAGGCCTCTATCCTATCTAATAAAAGAGTAATATGCAGATTGATCATCACTGCAACACACAATATAGCTGCCCCCATGTGGTCAAAAATCCTGCCCCCATGTGGATACAATATGGCCACCACAAGATGGCCAGCAGAAGAGGGCAGTTGGGAGGCACCCGGCCTGCAAGGGAGGGCAGTTGAGAGGGACCAGTCCTGCAAGGGAGGGCAGTTGAGAGGGACCAAGCCTGCAAGGGAGGGCAGTTGAGAGGGACCAAGCCTGCAAGGGAGGGCAGTTGAGAAGGACCAGGCCTGCAAGGGAGGGCAGTTGAGAGGGACCAGGCTTGCAAGGGAGGGCAGTTGGAGGTGATCAACCTGCAGGAGAGGGCAGTTAGGGGTGACCAGGCCGGCAGAGGATGGAAGTTGGGGGCAAACAGGCTGGCAGCGGAGTGGTTAGGGGGTGATCAGGCTGGCAGGAAGAAGCGGTTAGGGGCAATCAGGAAGGCAGGCAGGCAAGCAGTTGGGAGCCAGCAGTCCTGGATTGTGAGAGGGATGTCTGACTGCCCACCGGGATCAGGCCTAAACGGACAGTCGGACATCCCTTGAGGGGTCCCAGATTGGAGAGAGTATAGGCTGGGCTGAGGGACAACCCCCTCCATGCATGAATTTCATGCACCGGGCCTCTAGTATAATATAATATCGTGTCTAATAAAATAGTAATATGCAAATTGACCACCACTCCAACACACAAGATGGCCACCCCCATGTGGTCAAAGATGGCTGCCCCCATGTGGACACAAGATGGCCACCACAAGATAGCCTGCAGGAGAGGGCAGTTAGGGGTGACTGGGCAGTTGGGGAAGACCAGGCCTGCAGGGAAGGAGAGTTGGGGGCAGCAAGGCCTGCAGGGAAGGGTAGTTGGGGGCATCAAGGCCTGCAGGGGAGGGCAGTTAGAGTGACCAGGCCTGCAGGGGAGGACAGTTGGGGGTGACCAGGCCAGCAGAGGAGGGCAGTTGTGGGGAACCAGGCCTGTAGGGGAGGGCAGTTGGGGGGAATAGGTCTGCAGGGGAGGGCAGTTGGAGGGGACCAGGCCTGCAAGGGAGGGCAGTTGGGGGCAATCAGGCCAGCAGAGGAGGGCATTTAGAGGTAACCAGGCCTGGAGGGGAGGACAGTTAGGGGCAGCCAGGCCTGCAGGGGAGGGCAGTTGGAGGCGACCAGGCTGGCCAGGGAAGGCAGTTAGGGGTGACCAGGCTGGCAAGGCAGGACAGTTAAGGGTTACCCGGCCAGCAGGGGAGGGCAGTTGAGGGTGACCAGGCTGGCAGGGGAGAGCAGTTAGGGGCAATCGAGCTGGCAGAGGAGCAGTTAGGTGTCAATCAGGCTGGCAGGGGAGTGGTTAGGATGTGATAAGGCTGGCAGGCAGAAGCGGTTAGGGGCAATCAGGCAGGCAGGCAGGCGAGCGGTTGGGAGCCAGCAGTCCTGGATTGTGAGGGGTCCCAGATTGGAGAGGGTGCAGGCTGGGCTGAGGGACACACCCCCCATGAACAAATTTTGTGCACCTGGCCTCTAGTATGGCAATAATAATCTTAAAAGGAAATAGAGTTGGCTAACTTCTTTTGGGCTCTATGAATTGGGAATATTGGAGATGATGGAAGACTAGAAGAGAAAGCAGTGTCAGGCTGTTTGCTCCATGTTCCTAATAGAGTGAGTTTAGCAATGGCTTTTTATCCTGGTAGTGACAGTTGAAACCAACAGCAGCCATTGACCCCAGTTTGATGTCTTTGCAATAATCCAGAAATGGTCTCATTGGCTCCCCTCAGAGACAACAGTATTAACAGTAAGCATCTTCTACATGATCTAATCCCCACATTCACATCCCCTAACTTTAGAAGACTAAGACCAACCAAACACTGTCCTCTCTTTCTAAGCCTGAGTTCCAGCTTCATGATGCCCTCCCACAAACTTTTAATTTTTAATAATGTCAACCTTTTATTTAATTCCACAAGCCCTAGAAGGGATAACTACTTTCGGTAGTTACTACTTCCATTGTATCTCAGCATTCCCTTTTGTCCTTCTGCTCTGTTTTTCAATATCTACTTAATCATTTTTTTACAGTTTGTTCTCTGAGTTAAAAATAACATTACCTCTTACATTTAAGTCCTTTATCCATTTTGAGTTTATTTTTGTGTATGGTGTAAGGTGGTGATCTAGTTTCATTTTTTTGCATGTATCTGTCCAATTTTCCCAAAACCATTTATTGAAGAGACTGTCTTAACTCCATTGTATGCTCTTGCCTCCTTTGTCAAATATTATTTGAGCATAATGGCTTGTGGAAATTTCTGGATTCTCTGTTCTGTTCCACTGGTCTATGTCCATTCTTGTGCCAATACTAGGCAGTTTTGAGAACAGTGGCTTTGTAGTGTAGCTTGATATATGGTATTGTGATCCCTCCAACTTTGCTCTTCTTTCTCAAGATTGCTTCAGCTATTCAGGGTCTTTTTTTGTTCCAGATGAATTTTTGGAGAGTTTGTTCTATGTCTTTGAAGTATGCTGTTGGTATTTTAATGGGGATTACATTGAATTTATAGATGCTTTGGGTAGTATGAACATTTTAATGATGTTGATTATACCAATCCAAGAACATGGTATATTCTTCCATTTGTTTATGTCTTCCTATATGTCTTTTTTTTTTCAGCATCCTATAATTTTCTTAGTACAGGTACTTTACCTCCTTGGTTAAATTTACTCCTAGGTATCTTAATTTTGTTGTTGCAATGGTAAATGCGATTGTTTTTTTAGTTTCTCTTTCTGTGAGTTCATTAGTGATGTATAAAAAAGACAGATTTCTGGGTGTTAATTTTGTATCCTGCTACATTGCTGAATTCATTTATTAAGTCAAAAATCTTAGAAGAAGCCATAGGCACCAAAATAGCAGACATTTGTTGTAGCAATATCTTTACCGATACAGCTCCTAGGGCAATGGAAACTAAGAAGAAAATCAACAAATGGGACTACATCAAAATAAAAAGCTTCTGTACAGCAAAAGAAACCATCAACAAAACAACAAGAAAGCCCACTGCATAGGAGAACATATTTGGCAATGTTATCACTGATAAGGGTTTAATCTCCAAAATTTACAGGGAGCTCTTACAACTTTACAAAAGGAAGATAAACAATCCAATCAAAAATTGGGCAAAGGACCTAAATAGACACTTTTCAAAAGAGGACATACGAAAAGCCAGGAGATTTATTAAAACATGCTCAAAGTCACTAATCATCTGAGAGATGCAAATCAAACAACAATGCCGTACCATCTCACACCTGTCAGAATGGTTATCATCAACAAATCAGCAAACGACAAGTGCTACAGAGGATGCAGAGAAGAAGGAACCCTCTTGCACTGCTGGTAGGAATGCAGACTGGTACAGCCACTGTGGAGAACAGTATGGGGTTTCCTCAAAAAATGGAACTGACATTTGACCTAGTAATCCTACTTCTATGAATATATCCCAAGAAAACAGAAACACCATTCAGAAAGGATATATGCACCCCTATGTTCATAGTAGTTCAATTTACAATAGCTAAGATTTGGAAACAGCCTAAATGCCCATCAGCAGATGAATGGATTAGAAAACTGTGATACATCTACACAATGGAATACTACGCTGCTGCTGTAAAAAAAGAAGGAATTCTTACCATTTGCAACAGCATGATGGACCTGGAGAGCATTATGCTAAGCAAAATAAGCCAGTTGAAGAAAGATAAATATCACACAATCTCTCTCATTTGTGGAATATAATGAACAACATAAACTGATGAATTAAAATAGATACAGAGACAAAGAAGCATCGAACAGACTGTCAAAGTACAGCAGGAAGGCAAGAGAGTGTTAGTGGGGGTAAGAGATCAACCAAGGGACTTGTATGCATGCATATAAGCACAACCAATGGACACAGACACTGGGCACCAGGGGTGAGGGGATGTGCCAGGGGGTAGGGGAGGCTGGGGGGAGGTTAATGGGGGGAAAAGGAGACATATGCAACACTATTTGTAATACTTTAAACATTAAAAAAACTTAAGTAAGTTATAAAATAAAATAACATTACATGTTATTTTGTTCTTCTAACCATATCCTCATGAATATACTTCTAAAATACAATCACACACACACTCATCCATATTTGCCTCCTATAGAGCTCTCTATCTCAGTTTACAACATCATCAAAAATCCAGCTTTATAAGACAGAAATCAAGACATTGTTCTTGAAAACTTTATCTCCTGCCCTTATATCAAATCTTACTAAGATTTAGTTAACTTTTCTTCTTGAATATCTCTACAACTCATCCCTTTAGCTTCTTCTCCACTGTCACTTACTGATATATGCCTCCCATATACATGGCCCCCATCCACTGTGCTTTATTTGGCCCACAGTAATGAGGACCTAATTAGATTTTTCTGTCTACTCTACTATCTTCAACTCATACTGAAGCCATTTAAATACCTACACTGGTCATCTTACCTTCCTCAATTCTCACTCCCCTCCTTAGAGTGCAGATAAAAATCTTTCACATCACCTATAATATTTTGCAGCATCTGACCCTTGTCTGTCACTGCTGAGTCATCTTACAATATGTCCCACCTACATTTTGTACTTCACCACACTTAACCTTCTTTTAGTTCCTTAACTGTTTTCCATATCATTCAGGGCTTCTGAATACAGTAGTCCCCCTTTAGCCACAGCTTAGCTTTCCATAGTTTCAGATACCTGTGATTAAACAAACTCCAAAACTATAAAATGGAAAATTCCAGAAATAAACAGTTCATGTTTTTAAATTGTGAGCTGTTCTGAGTAGCATGATGAAATCTTATACCATCCTGCTCCATTCTGCCTAGAATGTGAATCATCAATTTGTCCAGAGTATTCACACTATATACTCTATCAATCTGGTGTCACCGAGTAGCTGCATCACTTATCAGATCAACTGTTATGACATCTCACTGCTTGTGTTCAAGTAACTCTATGTCACATGTCTATGTCATTCATCTCACTGTATTTCATCATGTAGGCATTTTATCATATCTCATTAACACAAGAAGAAAGGTGAATACAGTGGAATAAGATATTTTAAGAGAGAGATATCATTCCCATGGATGTTATTAGTGTATTGCCATAATCACTCTATTTTTTTAATCCTCACCCGATGATATGTTTTATTGAATTTTAGAGAAAGAGTGAGAGAGAGGAATATCCATGTGATATAGAAACATCCATCAGTTGCCTCCCTTATACACCCTGACCGGGGATAGAACCCACAACCTAGGTATGTGCCCTGACTGGGAATCAAACCCAAAATATATGTTTGGTGTACAGGATGATGCTCCAAGCAACTGAGCCACTCAGCCAGTGCTGCACAGACAATTTTATATACAACTTCAAGGCATTCCCAGAGCCCCCAAGGACCACCCCAGATCACAAAACCTGCTGTAATGGTCCCCTGTGGCCTGCAAGGTGTGGCCCAAATTCCACACCTACCCTTCACAATCTGACCCCATAACCTGCTCTGGGCTCATCCTCTGCTCACCTCACCCCTGTTCATGTGCAGTGACCTTTGTTTCAGGCATTTTTATTTTTTTTTTCCTTTATTGATTAAGGTATTACATATGTTCCTTATCTCCCCATTGCTCCCCGACCCACCCACCCCTACTCATGCCCTCACACCCCTGGTGTCTGTGTCCATTAGTTAGGCTTATATGCATGCATACAAGTCCTTTGGTTGATCTCTCCCCCTTACCCCCACCCTCCCCTACCTTCCCTCTGAGGTTTGATGGTCTGATCGATGCTTCTCTGACACTGGATCTGTTTTTGTTCATCAGTTTATGTTGTTCATTATAATCCACAAATGAGTGAAATCAAGTGATATTTATCTTTCTCTGACTGTCTTATTTCACTTAGCATAATGCTCTCCAGGACCATTCATGCTGTTGAAAATGGTAGGAGTTCCTTCCTTTTACAGCAGATAATCTCTCTATTTAATTTTACTTATTTTTTATTTTATTTTATTGTTCAAAGTATTAAAAATAGTAGTACATATGCCTCCTTTTTTTCCCCCATTGACCTCCCCCTGGCCTCCCTACCCCCAGCACATGTCCTCACACACTCCCCCCCACCAGTGTCTTGCGTCCATTGGTTATGCTTATATGCATGCATACAAGTCCTTCAGTTGGTCTCTTCTCCCTCGCCCCCCGCCACCACAACCCTCCCCTACTTTACCGCTGTAGTTTGACAGTCTGTTCGATGCTTCTTTGTCTCTGTATTTATTTCTGTTCATCATTATATAATGTTCTTTATATTCCACAAATGAGTGAGATGATGTGATATTTATCTTTCTCTGACTGGCTTATTTCGCTTAACATAATGCTCTCCAGTTCCATCCATGCTGCTGCAAATGGTAAGAATTCCTTCTTTTTTACAGCAGCAGTAGTATTCCATTGTGTAGATGTACCATAGTTTTCTAATCCACTCATCTGCTCATGGGCATTTAGGCTGTTTCCAAATCTTAGCTATTGTAAATTGTGCTGCTATGAACATAGGGGTGCATACATCCTTTCCAGTTGGTGTTTCTGGTTTCTTGGGATATATTCCTCGAAGTGGTATTACTGGGTCAAATGGCAGTTCCATTTTTAGTTTTTTGAGGAAACGCCATACTGTTTTCCACAATGGCTGCACCAGTCTGCATATCTACCAGCAGTGAAGAAGGGTTCCTTTTTCTCTGCATCCTCTCCAGCACTTGTCATTTGTTGATATGTTGATGATAGCCATTCTGACAGGTGTGAGATGGTACCTCATTGTTGTTTTAATTTGCATCTCTCTGATGAGTGGCTTTGAGCATGTTTTCATATATCTCTTGGCTTTCTGAATGTCCTCTTTTGAAAAGTATCTATTTAGGTCCTTTGCCCATTTTTTGATTGGGTTGTTTATCTTCCTTTTGTTAAGTTGTATGAGTTCCCTGTAAATGTTGGAGATTAAACCCTTATCGGTGATAACATTGGCAAATATGTTTTCCCATACAGTGGGCTTTCTTGTTGTTTTGTTGAAGGTTTCATTCGCTGTGCAGAAGCTTTTTATTTTGATGTAGTCCCATTTGTTTATTTTCTCCTTAGTTTCCATTGCCAGAGGAGCTATATCCATAAAGATGTTGCTACAACAAATGTCTGCTATTTTGGTGCCTATGGCTACTTCTAACAATTTTATGGTATCCCATCTTACGTTTAAGTCCTTTTCCATTTTGAGTTTATTTTTGTGCATGGTGTAAGTTGGTGGTCTAGTTTCATTTATTTATTTTTTTGCAAGTATCTCTCCAATTTTCCCAATACCATTTATTCAAGAGACTGTCTTGACTCCATTGTATGCTCTTGCCTCCTTTGTCAAATATTAATTGAGCATAATGCCTTGCATCAATTTCTGGGTTCTCTGTTCTGTTCCACTGGTCTATATGTCTGTTCTTGGGCCAATACCAGGCAGTTTTGAGAACAGTTGTTTTGCAGTATAGCTTGATACCTGGTATTATGATCTTTCCAACATTGTTCTTCTTTCTCAAGATTGCTTCAGTATTTGGGTTATTGTGTTATTACAGATGAATTTTTAGAGAGTTTGTTCTAGATCTTTGAAGTATGCCATCGGTATTATAATGGGGATTGCATTGAATTTATAGATTGCTTTCGGTAGTATGGACATTTTAATGATGTTGATGCTACCAATCCATGAACATTGGTATATTCTTCCATTTGTTCATGTTTTCCTCTATGTCTTTTTTCAGCATCCTGAAATTTTCTGAGTACAGGTCCTTTATCTCCGTGGTTAAATTTATTCCTAGGTATCTTAATTTTGTTGCTGCAATGGTAAATGGGATTGTTTTTTTAGTTTCTTTTTATGTAAGTTTACTATTGGTGTATAGAAAAGCCACAGACTTCTGGGTGTTGATTTTGTATCCCGCTACATTGCCAAATTCATGTATTAAGTCTAATAGTTTTTTGATGGAGTCTTTGCGTTTTCTATATACAATATCATGTCATCTGTGAATAAGGACTGTTTTACTTCTTCTTTTCTAATATAGATACCTTTTATTGCTTCTTCTTTTAAAAAATATATATATTTTATTGATTTTTTTACCGAGAGGAAGGGAGAGGGAGAGAGAGTTAGAAACATAGAAACATCAATGAGAGAGAAACATCAATCAGCTGCCTCTTGCACACCCCCTACTGGGGATGTGCCTGCAACCAAGGTACATGCCCTTGACCGGAATTGAACATGGGACCCTTGAGTCTGCAGGTCGCCACTCCATCCACTGAGCCAAACTGGTTAGGGCTATTTCTTCTTCTTGTCTGATCGCAATGGCTAGTACTTCCAGTACTATGTTGAACAGGAGTGTTGAACATGGGCATCCCTGTCTTGTTCCTGTTCTTAGGAGAAATGGTTTTAGTTTTTGCCCATTGAGTATGATGTTGGCTGTGGGTTTGTCATATATGGCTTTTATTATGTTGAGGTATGATTCTCCTATTCCCACCTTGCTGAGAGTTTTTATCAAGAAAGGATGTTGGATTTTGTCGAATGCCTTTTCTAAATCAATGGATATGATTATATGGTTTTTATCTCTCAGTTTGTTTATGTGGTGTATCACGTTTATCGATTTGCTGATATTGTACCACCCTTGCATCCCTGGAATAAATCCCACTTGGTCATGGTGTATGATCTTTCTAATGTAATGCTGGATTCGATTTGCTAGAATTTAGTTGAGAATTTTAACATCTATGTTCACAAGGGATACTGGCCTGTAATTCTCTTTCTCTGTAATGTCTTTATCTGGTTTTGGGATGATGGTAATGCTGGCTTCCTAGACAGAGCTTGGGAGTGTTCCTTCCTCTTGAATTTTTTGGAATAGTGTGAGGAACATAGGTTTTAGTTCTTCTTCGAATGTTTGATAAAACTCCCCTGTGAAGCCGTCTAGTCCAGGGCTTTTGTTTGTTGGAAGCTTTTTGACTACTGCTTCAATTTCCTCAATAATTATTGGCCTATTAAAAATTTTTTATTCCTCCTGGTTGAGCTTTGGAAGGTTGTATTTTCCAGGAATATGTCCATTTCTTCTAGGTTGACCAGTTTGTTGGAATACAGTTGTTCATAGTATTTTTTTTTTTTTTTTTTTTTTTTTTTTTACTATTCTTCGTATTTCTTTGGGGTCTGTTGTTATTTTCCCTCTTTCATTTCTGATTTTGTTTATTTGGGTTCTCTCTCTTTGATTCTTTGTTTGCCTGGCTAGAGGTTCATCAATCTTGTTTATGCTTTCAAAGAACCAGCTCTTGGTTTCATTGATCTTTTTTTTTTTTTTTAATCTCTATGTCATTTATTTCCACTCTAATCTTTATTATTTCCTTCCTTATACTCACTCTGGGGTTTTCTTGTTGCTCTCTTTCTAATTCTTCAAGTTCCAGAGTTAGATGGTTTATTAGCATTTTTTCTTGTTTTTTGAGGTAGGCTTGTAATGCTATAAACTTCCCTCTCAGGACTGCTTTCACTGTGTCCCATAGATTTTGGATTGTTGTGTTTTCATTGTCATTTGTTTCCAGAATGTTTCCTTATTTTTCTTTGATCTCTTTGGTAACCCACTCATTGTTTAATAGTATGCTATTCAGCCTCCAAGAGTTTGGAGTTTTGTGATAGTTTTTATTGTTGTAAATTTCTAATTTTATACCATTGTGATCTGGGAAGATGCTTGATATGATTTCAATCCTCTTGAATTTGGAGAGACTTTGCCTGTGTCCCAATATATGGTCTATCTTTGAAAATTTCCCAGGTGTGCTTGAGAAGAATGTATATTCTGTAGTTTTGGGGTGAAATTTTCTAAAGATGTCGATTAAGTCCATCTGATCTAGTGAGTCATTCAGGATTGCTGTTTCTTTGCTAATTTTTGTCTAGAAGATTTATCCAGTGATGTTAATGGGGTATTGAAGTTTCCTACTATGATTGTATTGCTGTCAATCTCTCCCCTAATATCTTCCAGAATATTTTTATGTATTTGGGTGCTACTGCATTGGGTGCATATATGTTTACCAGAGTCATATCCTATTGTTGTATCGATTCCTTTAGTATTATGAAGTGGCATTCCTTGTCTCTTGTTATGGTTTTCACTTTGAGGTCTATTTTGTCAGATATAAGTATTGCTACCTCAGCTTTTTTTCATTTCCATTTGTCTGATAGATATTTTTCTATCATTTCACTTTCCATCTGTGTGAGTCCCTTGTTCTGAGGTGAGTCTCCTATAGACAGCATGTGTATGCTTCATGTTTTTATTTATCCACTCAGCCACTCAATGTCTTTTGATTGGAGCATTTAGTCCATTTATGTTTAAAGTTATTATTGATAGGTACTTGTTTGTAGCCATTTTTATTTTTTGTGCCTCTATTCCTTTTCCCCTTTCTATTTCTTCTTTTTATAGCATTCCCTTTAGCATTTCTTGTATTTGCTGGCTTGGTAGTGATACACTCCCTTGCCCTCTTTTTGTCTGCAAAGCTCCTGATTTCCCTTGCAATTATGATTGATAGTCTTGTTGGATAGAGTATTCTTGGATTCAGTCCTTTGCTTTGCATCACTTTGTATACTTCATTCCATTCCCTTCTAGCTTGGTGTGTTTCTGTTGAGAAATCATTTGATAATCTGATGGGGGATCCTTTGTAGGTAATTCTCTGTCTCTCTCATAGCCTTTAAGATTCTCTCTTTGTCATTAACATTTGCCATTGTAATTATGATGTGTCTTGGTGTGGGTCTTTTGGGATTCATCTTGCTTGGGACTCTCTGTACTTGTGTGACTTTTATCTTCCCATATCAGGGAAGTTTTCTGTCATTATTTATTCAAATATATTCTCTAATCTTGCTGCTCTTCTTGTCCTTCTGGCACCCCTATTATATGTATGTTACTTCATTTCATGTTGTACCAAAGCTCCCTTAGGCTCTCCTCCTGCTTTTTAATTTTTCTTCTCCAGTTGGTGTTCAGATTGGGCTTGTTTCTCTACCTTATCTTCTAACTTACTAATTCAGTCCTCCACTTCTTCTGCTGTTGAAACCTTCCATATTGTTTTTTGTTTTGTTTTGATTTGTTTTGTTGTTGTTGTTGTTGTTTTTGTTTTTTTATAGCTACATCACTTTTGATTTCTTCCTGATTTTTGCATAGGTTGCTGATTTTCTCATCCATCCAGTTTATGAACTGTATGACCATTACTCTGCATTCTTTCTCTGTCATATTGCATGGCTCCATTTCACTTATTTCTTAGTGATTCCTCTTCTTCTTTCCTCAAGTGATTATTTAATGGTCTCCCCATTCTCACTATCCCCAGAAGGTCCAAATGCCGAGTTAGTTGGGCGCTGAGCCATGTGCAGTGGGAGCATCATGCTAACCAAGTGTTACTGCAGAGCTCTGACACCAAGATGTGTGGCCACCATGGGTCAGTGGGTGCCACATGTGCCAAGAATCAGAGTCACCAGCACTCAGTGCAGCCTTATGTATGCACCTAGAATCAGGGACCCCGCATGCACTGTGCTGAAAAAGAAGTCCCCACGGGCATGCTCTGAAAATCAGAGTCCCCTAGAGCGTGCCAAGAGTCAGAGTCCCCATGTGCTCGCACCTGGAATCAAGTATCAGAGTTTCTGTTGCTTTGTGCGACCTTGTACCATAAATCAGGGTCCCTGTGTGCACGTACGCTGTGAATTGGAGTCACTGGTGCTCAGTGTGCATGCATTGAGAATCAGGGATCTTGTGTGTGCACGCGATGAGAAACAGAATCCTGGTGTGTGCACACCAAGAATCAAGTTACTGGTGCTCAGTGCTGCCTTTCGGGGTGGTGGGCTCAGGAGGCCTGCATGCTGGAAAGGCACAACTGTGGTGTCCAGCGGTGGCTCACAGAAACACCTGGGGGCCATTGCCAGGGAAAAGCACTAAGTAAGCTGAAGCTATGTGACATGGGGGTGGTCTGTGGGCAGACAGCCTGTAATGGGGTAGTCCCAATTTCTACTGCTGGGTCCATGCACCCTTGTTTGGATTCGAGCGCACCCAGCGGGGGCTCACAGCGGCACCCAAGAGCTGCCTTTGGGGCAGTGGGCTCAGGAGGCCTGCAGGCTGGAAAGGCTAGATTGTGGTCTCCAGAGGTCCACAGCCAGGGAGGGGGAAGTCGGACTTACTGCCGTGGGATCTGTGCACCCTTGCAGAAGTCCTAGGGTCTGTGGGTCTGCAGGTGGGACAGCAGGATTTTAGCTGGAGTAGTTGCAGGGTCGCAGGCAGTGTCCAAGGCCTGTCTGGGTTGTGGTGCTGATGAGTTTCTAGAAGAGACTGCTCTCCCCTTTAAGATGGTGAGGGCTCTGTGCCAGAGCCCTGCAGTCTGGGGAATGCTCACAGTGGTAGTAGGTGAGCCCTGTCCAGGAAAGCCTGGTCTGCCAGCCTCTGATACTCCTGCTGGATTTAACTGTCCCTCACTCATGCACACACACACTACACTCTCCTTTCACCCCCTCACTCACTCACACCCTCTTTCTCACCTCCGTCCTGACAGGCGCCATCTTCTGCTCTGCTGCTGTATTTTATTATTATTATTGTTGATCTCTTACTATGGCTAATTTATAAATTAAACTATACCATTGGTGTGTGTGTATAGGAAAAACATACATACATATGATTTGATACTATGTACAGTTTCAAGCATCCATGGAAAATCTTGGAAAATATCCCCCATGGATAAGCAGGAACTACTGAATGCTGATTCTTATGTCTGAAATGCACTTCTGTTCTCACATGCCCATGACTTATTCTGCATATCTCAGCCTCTTCCACAGCAATGCCTTTCCTGAATCCCCACATGACATTCAACCTTCCTATGATAGTCTCTTTCATAACATTGCTTAATTTTTTTCAGATTCCAACTTATTGCTCTCTGTTCTAATTGCTCAAAACAATATATGTAACTAAGAATAAATTCTAGTCAGTGTCAATCAAATATGAAGTCTCAAAATGCAAATTAAATTTTATATTAGAAAAATCTACATGACCAGTGGTCAATGAATGCTGTGATCTGCCCCCATTTTAAAATTTTCAAAGTTTTAAGTTTTTCAAATGATTTGACCACTGTATTAACATTTCTTAAAATGGTTTGCTAAAATATTATTCTGCAAAAAGATAATTTAGGATTCATTTGGGTTCAAGAAGTTAATACTTTTCTTTACTCTTGGCCTTTTATAAATATTTCCGTTGTTAATAATCGTGAATATAATATACTAGAGGCCCAATGCACAAAATTTGTCCAAGAGTTGGCCTTCCTTCCCCTGGCTGCTGGCACTGGCTTCTCTCTGGCACCCTGGACCTGGGCTTGCTTTTCTCCAGCTGCCACAGGCACCCGGGACCCAGGATGGTTTCCCTCTGGCCCTGGCTTCATCTGGAAGGATGTCCAGTCTAATTAGCATATTATCTTTTTATTATTATAGATTATGTATCTTACAAATATAAAAACAGTACTTAGTATTTTTTTTTTCAAATATCTTTTGCGTGAAATCAGGATTTGGAAACACATTTACAATACTAAGGTTTATATTTGAATTATTCCACTATTTTAAAGTCTTCTAAATTTGAAAAATAATGCTCTATATATTTTGTTGTAGTTTGAAAAACGTAAGGCATACAAAATAAAGTAAACTTAATTCCCAAATTATATGAAAAATGGGGCTTAATTTCAAGTTTTTAATAAATTTATATCGAAGAAAACATTTACTTATTGATTTGAATTTGTTGTGCAAATGAGTGCAATTCTGATTCGCTCTTGATATTTTTTTATTTTTCAATAAGTTTTATAATCTTTGTATTTTATTTTATTGCCATCACAATCAGTTACTATTGGGTATCAATATTGGGTAAGAAATTAAATGTTTATAATATATTTAATAAAATATGGAAAATTGAAGATCATTTTGTTATTAATACTTTCATAGAGTTCATTGATAATTGTATAAGATATCCTTTTTATTATATAACAATATTTTAATATTAAATATAATAGTAAAATTTGAAAAATATTGCTGGAGGCTCAACTATAACAAGAGGGTATATACAGCCCACACCTGGAGTGCCCTGCTTGGGTAATCAGGGAGGCTGTGCCACTGGACCCTACAGAACACTTACTACATAAGACCAGCCTCCCATCCCAGGAGACATAGCAGCCCTATCCAATACATAGAAATAAATGCAGGGTGAATGCCAAAATGAGGAGACAAAGAAACATGTCGCAAATGAAAAAACAAAACTCCAGAAAAAGAGCTAAATAAATGGAGACAAGCAATCTACTAGATGCAGAGTCCAAAACACTGGTTATAAGGATGTTCAATGAACTTAGGGGAAGAGTAAATAAACTTAGTGGAACTTCAACAACAAGATGGGAAACATAAAAAGAGAACTAGAAAACATAAAAAGTAAAAACAGTCAGAAAGGAATAATACATTACATTGACAGAGTCAAATCTCATTCCATCCCCATTTATCTTTCTTTTGCCTATTTCCACCTGCCCTCCACCCCCTTTCTTTCTGGCTATCACCATACTGATGTCCATGTCTATATGTCATATATATGGTTGTTTTGTTTTTTTACTTAATCCCTTCACCTTTTTTATCCAGCCCCCCAACCCTCTTCCCTCTGACATCTGTCTGTTCTATTTATCTATGCTTCTGCTCCTATTTTATTTGTTAAATTATTTTGTATTTTGTTGATTAGATGATAGATTACAATTTTATCTTGCAATATTAATTTATCTTCTTCATTTTCTTTTTTTTTTTAATCTTTTATTTATTTATTTATTTATTTATTTATTTATTTATTTATTGACTTTTTACAGAGAAGAAGAGAGAGGGATAGAGAGCTAGAAATATCGATCAGCCGCCTCCTGCACACCCCGCACTGGAGATGTGCCCACAACCAAGGTACGTGCCCTTGACCGGAATCAAACCTGGGACCCTTGAGTCCGCAGGCCGATGCTCTATCCGCTGAGCCAAACCGGTTTCGGCCTTCATTTTCTTATCATACATAAATGTTAATTAAATCAATGCAGAGATTATATAAATATTGGTCACTGCTAATGGAATGAATGTTTTCCAATTATTGACCTTGTTATGCATGGTTGAGGATCTCTTGGAAATAATTATCTTACTTTTACTAGTACAATAGAATAGAGATACCAGAATTTATACCCAAATTTTTACAGTTATTTGGGGTTTATTCCAGCTTTGTTGAGATATAATTAACATATAACACCATATAAGTTTGTGTACTCATTGATTTGATGCATACATATTGTGAAACAATTACAACCAGAGTGTTAACACCGCCAATACATCACATAATTTTTTTTCTGTGGTGGAAATATATAAGATTTATTCCCCTAGCTACTTTCAAGTATACAATACTGTATTATTAACTACAATCAACATGCTGCACATTAGATCCCCAAATCCTAGTCATCTTATAGCTGGAAGTCTGTACTCTTGAACCAAAATCTCCCCATCTCCCCAGTCATTTGGTTTTTAACAACATAGTTAAAATAATCCAATGGTTAAAGAAAAGAGTTTACAATTAACAGTGCTAGAAGTAATGGATATTGGTAAAATAAATGTTATCCTTGACTCTTCTTTAAGACCATAACAACAATTAATTTAAAATGGATCATATACCTACAAATTAAATCTATAAAGCTTTTAGAAGGGAGTCTATGAGAATGTCTTAGTTATTTTGTATAGGCAAATGTCTATGAGAAAGAACTCAAATGATGACATCAAAAGATAACAATAAAATGAAAAATAATTCAAAGACTACAAAAAATATTCACAAGACATATAGCTGACAAAGGATTAATATCCACAATATATACAGAGGTCTTTATACCTCAACTGATTTTTTAAAAGGAACATATTTTAATAGATAGCTCATAAAGGAGGACATACAAATTGTCAATCAACATCTGAAAAACGGTCTCTATCATTTTGAGAGAAATGAAAAAAATAAACTCACAATGAAATCTCATTCCACACCCATTGAAAAGGCAAAAGATAAAAACAGACAAACCTCATTAAATATTGACAAAAATGTGGAGCAATCAGAATTCTCATACATCATTGGTGGAATTATAAATTGTCAAACCACGTTTGAAAAAAGTCTAGCAAGTTCTTTTAATACTTTTTTTAAATGACAATTAAAGCCAAACTAAATATTCCAGGTGTCCATCAGCAGGAAAATGGCTTAACAACTATAATAAATTTATACAATGGAAAATTATCAGGAATAAAAAGAACAAATAACTATTGATGCATGCAACAAATTAGGTCAATATAAAAATATTATGCCAAGTGCTTTCCTAATTAAAACTGTACTAGCACATGGATAGACAAGCAGATCATTGACTAAAGTAAAGGTTCAGAAATAGCTGTAAGTACATATAGAAATTCATCAAGTATTATATGATAAAGATAGCTTTTCAAATTAATAAGGCAAAGAAAGACATTTTAATAAATGGTGCAGGGACAACTGGTTAGTCATTTGGAAAAAGATAAAATTAAATCCATACTTCACCACCATACTCAGGAACTTAATTCCAAATGGATCATCAATTTAAATGTAAAAAAAAAATAGAGGGAAAGAGAGCCATACAAATATTAGAAGAAAACATATATGAATTCTTCCTTAATTTTGGTGTCAGAAAAAAAAAATCTTACTATATTCCAAAAGTCAGAGATAATATACTACTATTGATAACTTTACCTAAAAATAGCAGCAAATATTACAACCCCAAAATTACCAAAATTCCTAATGTGTAAGCAACTCATAAATTAGAGATGCAGAACCAAAAACTCAATATAAAATTTAAAATGAGACACAAAACCAATTCAAATTAAAGGTATAAAAGTAACCCTTTAATTATGTGTAAATATATTCATCCTTACTCATAATTCTGGAACGATGAATTAAAACTTTATTAAGGATAAAGAAACATATGTAATACCTTAATCGATAAAGAAAAAAATTTTAAAAACCTTATTAAGATAACATTTCTCATTTATCAGGTTGGTGAAATGAGAAAGAATAACATCTCATTCTGACATCGAGGCTATTGGACACCTGGCACACACACCCTTTGCTGCTGGGAAGAAAACTCCAGAACCCTTCTGGAGGGAAGTTTCCAATAAAATAACACCATTACATGTATGCTTATCTTTTGATCCTGAATTCCCATGTCTAGAGATTTACTATAATTATGCACACCTCCAACAAGGAAAAAAAATGCTTATGAGCAGGGCTATTCCTTGCTGCATTATTTATAATTGCAAAATTTTAGAAAAAAAATGTCAATACCTAAAAGAAATGTTGAATAAGCTATAAAACCCAATTAGTTGAGGCATTATCCATCTGTAAAAAGATTGAGGAAGATCCCTATGTACAAATATGGAGTGACATCAAAGATATATAATTAAATTAAAAAATCAAAGTACAAATTCCTTTGTACGGTGTGCTAGTTTTCATGTAAGAAAGAAGAAACAAATAAGGAAATACATATGTATCTGCTCACTAATGCAAAAAAAAAAAAAACACACAACACACATACACACACAAAGACAAAAGGGAAAAAAAAACAAAAGAAGAAATAAATCAAATTGATTAGCTGTAGGGTATGAGTGGAAACTGGGTAGAAAAATTAGGGAATACAAATAGTATTATGTTATCTTTTGCTCATTTAAGCACAAGTAATTAATAATCAGTTTTCTATATAAAAGATAAGACCAAACTATTAACTAAAAATGCTTTCTTTAGTCCTCCTCTAATATGGTCACTTATTCCAAACTCTGTAAAGTTATTCTTCATTACTTACCCTCTCTACCTTACATAAATTCATATATGTCCATTTGTCTTTACGAAGGCATTTTAGAAAATCTTTTCTTATTTATTGTATTTTTAATTGAATTGATTGGGGTGACATCCTATCTAATAAAGAGTAATATGAAAATTAACCATCACTCTGCTACACCCACAAGCCATGCCCACCAGCCAATTAGGAGTGAGTATGCAAATTAACCCAACCAAGATGGCTGTGGCCACGGAGAGAGCGAGAGGCTTGGGTTTCACCAGCAATGGAGGAAGCCAAGCTTTCCGCACACCCTGGAGGGCCCAGGCCTCCACTCAAGGCTACAAAGTTTCAATTATAGAAGATTAATAAATCCCAACAAAAATGGCGGCAGCCAAGGAGCTGGAGAGAGCAAGAGGCTTGAGTTGCCCCCGGCGATGAAGGAAGCCAAGCTCCCACAGCCCTGGCCTGCCTTGGCCTCCACTACAAAGTTTCAATTATAGAAGATAAATAAATCCCAACAAAAATGGCTATGGCCATGGAGCAAGCAGGAAGCTTGGCTCCACTCAAGGCTACAAACTTTCAATTATATTAGATAAATAAATCCCAGATCCCAGGGCCTCCGCTTGGGTTGCTGGGGGGTGTGGCTAGCCTGCAAACCACCACAGGCCCCTCTCCCAGGCTGCCCCACGCCCCAAGGGAACCCTCAACCTGATCCAGGACACCTTTCAGGGCAAACCAGCTGGCCCCAACCCCCACCCGTGCACCAGGCCTCTATCCTATCTAATAAAAGAGAAATATGCAAATTGACCATCACTCCAAAACACAAGATGGCTGCCCCCATGTGGTCAAAGATGGCTGCTCCCATGTGGGCACAAGATGGCTGTCACAAGATGGCCAGCAGGGGAGGGCAGTTGGGAGGGACCAGGCCTGCAGGAGGGCAGTTTGGGGTGACCAGGCCTGCAGGGTAGGGCAGTTAGGGGTGACCAGGCCTGCAGAGGAGGGCAGTTGGAAGGGACCAGGCCTGCAAGGGAGGGAAGTTGGGGGAGATCAAGCCTGCAGAGGAGGGCAGTTGGGAAGGACCAGGCCTGCAGGGGAGGGCAGTTAGGGGTGACCAGGCCTGCAGGGAATGGCAGTTAGGGGCAAACAGGCTGGCAGGGGAGCAGTTAGGCATCAATCAGGCTGTCAGGGGAGTGGTTAGGGGGTGATCAGTCTGGCAGGCAGAAATGGTTAGGGGCAATCAGAAAGGCAGGCAGGCGAGCAGTTGGGAGCCAGCAGTCCTGGATTGTGAGAGGGATGTCCGACTGCCTGTTTAGGCCCGATCCTACTGGGATCGGGACACAATCTGAGGGACACAACCTCCCATGCACAAATTTCATGCACCGGGCACCTAGTTGGTGAATAAAACTCAATAGGTTTCAGGCATACAATTCCATAATACGTCATCTCTACATTGTATTATGTGTTCACCACCCCAAGTCAAGTCTCCTTCTATCACTATTTATGGCCCCTACACCCTTTTCTACATCTCCCTACACCCCTTTCTCCCTAGTAATCACCATACTGTTGTCTGTGTCTATGAGTTTTGTTTGGTTTGGGGTTTTTGCTTAAACCCTTCACCTTTTTCACCCAGCCTTGGTCAGTCTGTTCCCTATCTATGAGTCTATTTCTATTTGAATTATTAGTTTATTTTATTCACTAGAGGCCCAGTGCATGAAATTCATGCACGGAGGAGGTTTGTCCCTTAGCCCAGCCTGTACCCTCTCCAATATGGGACCCCTTGAGAGATGTCTGACTGCCCGGTGGGATCGGGCCTAAATGGGCAGTCGGACATCCCTCTCACAATCCAGGACTGCTGGCTCCCAACTGCTTGCCTGCCTGCCTTCCTGATTGCCCCTAACCGCTTCTGCCTGCCAGCCTGATCACCCCTAACCACTCTGCTGCCAGCCTGTTTGCCCCCAACTTCCCTCCTCTGCCGGCCTGGTCACCCCTAACTGCCCTCTCCTGCAGGGTTGATCACCTCCAACTGCCCTCCCTTGCAGGCCTGGTCCTTCTCAACTGCCCTGCCTTGCAGGCCGGGTGCCTCCCAACTGCCCTCTCCTGCTGGCCATCTTGTGGTGGCCATCTTGTGTCCACATAGGGGCAGGATCTTTGACCACATGGGGGCAGCTATATTGTGTGTTGCAGTGATGATCAATCTGCATAGTACTCTTTCATTAGATAGGATAGAGGCCTGGTACAGGGGTGGGGGCCAGTTGGTTTGCCCTGAGGGTGTCCCAGATCAGGTGCGGGTTCCCTTGGGGTGTGGGGCGGCCTGAGCGAGGGGGCCTGTGGTGGTTTGCAGGCTGGCCACACCCCCTGGCAACCCAAGCAGAGGCCCTGGTATCTGGAATTTATTTTCCTTCTACAATTGAAACTTTGTAGCCTGGAGCAGAGCCAAGCCTGGGGCTCCTTCCGAGGCCCACAACCATTTGTGTTGGGGTTATATTTGAAACTTTGTTGCCTTAAGCGGGTGGGCCCAGCCAGGGTGTGCAGAAAGCTTTGCTTCTCCTGTAGCCAGTGGCAACCCTGGCCTGCACTCTCAAGCTCCATTCTGCCGCCATTTGTTTGAATTTGTTTACCTACTATAATTGAAACTTTGTAGCTTGAGTGGAGGCTTAGGCCTGGCTAGGGCAGGCGGAAAGCTTGGCTTCCTCTGTTACCTAGGAAACCTTGATCTCTGTGGCTGTAGCCATGTTGGTTTGGGTTAATTTGCATACTCGCCCTGATTGGATGGTGGGCGTGGTTTGTGGGTGTGGCTTGTGGGTGTGTCGGAGTATGGTCAATTTGCATATTTGCCTATTATTAGAGAGGATTAGATTTCACATGACTAAAATCACATGGTACTTGTCTTTCTCTGGCTTATTTCACTTAGTATAATGATCCAGGTCTATCCTTTGCTGTTGCAAAGGATAAGATTTCCCTTTTTTATAGATAAATAGTATTTTATTGTGTAAATGTACCACAGGCTTTTTTATCCACTCATCTACTGATGGACAAATAGTTGGGCTGCTTTCATATCTTGACTATTGTAAGTAAAGCTGCAGTGAACATAGGGGAGCATATATTCTTTTGAATCATCACTTCAGGGTTTTTTGGATATATTCCTAGAAGTAGAATCACTGGGTCATAAGGCAGTTCCATTTTATTTTTTAAGGTAACTCCATACTGCTTTCTACAGAGGCTGTACCAATCTGCATCCTACCAAAAATGGAAAAGGTTTCCCTTTTCTCCACATCCACAACCATCATTTGTTTCTTGATTTATTGATGATTGCCATTCTGAAAAGTGTGATATAATATATTATTGTGGTTTTAATTTGCATTTCTCTGATGATTAGTGATGCTGATCGTCTTTTCATATGTCTATTGGCCATCTATATGTCCTCTTTTAAAAAAGTATCTATTCAGGTCCTTTGCCCACTTTTTTAACTGGACTGTTGAGCTTTTTGGTGTTTGGTTTTATAGGTTCTTTATATAAATTTTTGATATTAACCCATTATCAAGTGTATTATTGCCTAATATATTCTCTCATTCAGTGGGTTGTCTTTTCATTTTGTTGATGGTTTGAATTGCTGTGCAAAGAAATTTTAGTTTGATGTAGTCCCATTTGTTTATTTTTTCTTATGTTTACCTTGCCTGAGGAGACGTATCAGGAAAAATACTACTATGATAAATGACTGAGATCTTACAGCCTATGTTTTCTTCTAGAATTTTTATGGTTTCGAGTCTAAAATTTAAGTATCTAATCCATTGTGAGTTTATTCTTGTGTATGGTGTAAGGTGGTCTAGTTTCACTTTTTGCATGTACCTGTCCAATTTTCCCAACACCACTTATTCAATAGAGTACCGTTACCGCATTGTGTTTTTGCCTCTTTTGTCAAATATTAATTGACCAGAAAGATATAGCTTTATTTGTGGGTTCTGTATTTTGTCAGATCTACATGTCTATTTTTTTTAGATGTTGCTATTTCGATTACTATGATCTTATAATATAGTTTGATATCAGGTAGCATTATTCCTCCACCTTTAATAATATTTCTCATGATTGTTGTGGATATACAGAGTCTTTTAAAGTTCCATATACATTTTGGAATATTTGTTCTACTTCTGTGAAAAAAATGTGATTGGTATCTTGGCAGGAATTGTGTTGAACCTACAGATTTGGGTAGTATGAATATTTTAATGATGTTAATTCTTCCTATTTATGAACATAGTAATGCTTCCATTTATTTGTATCTTCTACAATTCCTTTCTTTCATATCAAAATTTCCAAGTACGGGTCTTTTACATCTTTGGTTAAATTTATTTGTAGGTATTATTTTTATGCCATTGTAAATGGAATTGTTTTCTTAGTTTCCCTTTCTGATAGTTTATTATTTGTGTATAAAAATGTAACTAATATCTGGAATTTATTTTATGTACTGCTACTTTGCTGAATTCATTTATCATTTCTAGTGGGTTTTAGGTGAAATCTTTAGGTTTCTCTAGATACAGTATCATGCCATCAGCTAATAATAATTACACCTACCTTTTCAATTTGGATGCCATTTATTACTTCTTGTTGTCTGATTGCTGTGGTTAGGGCTTCCATTACTATGTTAAATATGAGGGATGAAAGCAAATATCCCTTCTTGTTCCTGATCTTAAGGGAAATGCTTATAATTTTTACCCATTGAGTGTGATGTTGGTTGTGAGTTTGTCATATATGTTCTTTATTATGTAGAGGTATGTTCCCCCTATCCCAACTTTGCTGAGAGTTTTTAGCATAAATGGGGTTTGGATATTATAAAATTTTTTCTGAATCTATTGATAATGATCATGTGGTTTTTTATCCTTCATTTTGTTTATTTGGTGTATCACATTTATTGGTTTGTGGATAATGTACCAACATTGCATATCCAAAATAAATTCCACGTGACACTTGTGCACCGGACTGACCAGCAGACCCTGAGTGATGGATGAATGAATTACTCTGACATACTTTTCTGTGAAAGAGAGGCTAAGGGCCTGCTTGGCTATAGGGACCAAACAGCCCAGTTTGCCTGCCTCCTTAGGCTTTTATTGTAACAACAGCTTGAACTAAAATTAACTATTAGATACTATCAGCAGGGTAAGCATCCTTGAGAAAGTATATGCTTCTACAAGGTCGAGTCTAAAGACTAAACATAGAGATTCCAGTAAAACACCTGGGGGCTCCGACTTGTTTGGAAAAGTCAAGGCAGGGGCTGCTGCCTATGGCAAGGTCCTCTTAGGGGCCTCTGACCTTTTGGAGAATCCTCCTTACAGACTTCCAACCAAGTCCCATGCTTCCCCACACTGGTGTATGATATTTTTAATGCATTGTTGAATTTAGTTTGTTAATATTTTGTTGAGGATTTTAACATCTATGTTCATCAGGAATATTGGCCTATACTTTTCTTTCTTTGTAGTGTCCTTACCTAATTTTAGAATAAGGATAATGCTGGCCTCATAAAATGATCTTGGGAGTCATCCATTCTCTTAAATTTCTGAAACAGTTTGAGAAGGGTAGGTGTTAGTTCTTTGAATGTTTGCTAAAATTCACCTGTGAAGACATCCAGTATAGGACTTGTGTTTGTTGGGAGTTGTTGGGTTTTTTTTAATATATTTTATTGATTTTTCACAGAGAGGAAGGGAGAGGGATAGAGAGCCAGAAACATCGATGAGAGAGAGACATCGACCAGCTGCCTCCTGCACCCCCCCCCCCACCGGGGGATGTGCCCGCAACCAATGTACATGCCCTTGACCGGAATAGAACCTGGGACCTTCCAGTCCGCAGACCGACGCTCTATCCACTGAGCCAAACCGGTTTTGGCAAGGGAGTTGTTTTTTATTACTGCTTCAATTTCATTAGTTGTGATCTGTCTATATTCCCTCATTGTTTCTGATTCAGTTTTGAAAGTGTATATTTCTAGGAATTAATCCATTTCACCCAGATTGTCCAATTTTTTGGCATACAGTTGGTCATAATATTTTCTCACAATACTTTGAATTTCTTTAGTGTCAGTTGTTGCTTCTCTTTCATTTATGATTTTATATATTTGGGTCCTCTTTCTCTCTTTATCTCTCTTTTTGATGAGTCTGGTTAAAGATTTTTCAATCTTGTTTATATATTCAAAGAACCAGCTCTTTGTTTTATTAACATTTTGCATTGTTTATTTAGACCCAATTTTGTTTATTTCTGTTCTAATATTTATTACTTTCTTTTTTTCTACTCACTTTGTTCTCTATTTGTTGTTCTTTATCTGGTTTCTTTAATGTAAAGTGAGATTTCTCTTGTTTCTTGAGGTAGGCATGTAACACTATACATTTCCCTCTTAGACTGCTTTCCCTGTGTCTTATAGATGTTGGGTTGTTGTGTTCTCATTTTCATTTGTTTCAAGGTATCTTTTGATTTCTTCCTGATCTCATTGTTAACCCATTCATGGTTTAGTAACATGTTATTTAGTCTCCATGTTTGTGTGTGTGTGTGTGTGTGTGTTTAGTATTTTTCTTGTGATTGATTGCTAGTTTTATACCATTATGGTTGGAGAAGAAGCTTGATGTGTTTTTAATCCCCTTAAGTTTATTGATACTTGTTTTGTGCCCTCACATGTGGTCTATTTTTAAATATGTTCCATGTGTATTTGAAAAGAATGTATATTCTGCTGTTTGGGGATGAAATGCTCTGAATATATTGATTAAATCCATGTTATCTAGTGTGTAATTTAAAGCCATTGTTTCCTTATTGATTTTCTGTCTGGGAGAACTATCCATTTATGTCAATGGGGTGTTAAAATTCTCTACTATGACTATATTACTATAAGTATCTCCCTTTACAACCATCAAGATTTGCTTTACACATTTAGGTGCTCCTAAGTTGGGTGCATAAATGTTTACAAGGGTTATACCTCTTGTTGGATTGCTCCCTTTATCATTATGCAGTGTCCTACTTTGTCTCTTACTGCAGCCTTTGTTTTAATGTCTATTTTTTTCTGATATAAGTATTACCACCCCAGATTTTTTTCTCTTTCCATTTACATAAAATATTTTTTCCCATCCCTTTAGTTTTAGTTTGTGTGTATCTTTCGGTCTGAGATGGGTCTCTTGGACACAGTATATACATGTAGTATTTGAGATCAAATTTATTAAAAGTGAACTATTCAAGAATACAGTAAAATAAGCCATTACATAATCTTTATCTTTTAAGTGTTCATGAAAACAGGCTAATCACATCACCAAAGGGAAAAAATTAATTCAGATGAAAATGATATATTAGCCAATAAGTCTTCAGTCTTCAATGACACACAAAATGAATTGTATTAAAATTTAATTTGTAATGTAATGATTACTGAGAGAGGAGTACTTCATTTAGACGATATAAATTGACTATAGAATGAACAAGTTATGAGGAGATTAGTATATATGTTTTCATGTATAATGCTGCTTCTACAATATTCTAAAATATATATACTTCTAAGTATTTTTTGCTTCCTAAAATGAGTTTAATCAAATATTATAGCATGAACCATTCGAATAACATAAAACTTTTTTTTCATTATTTAGTATTTAGCCATCTGTTCAATTAGAATTCCACTCCCATATACACTAGATGTTTTCCTCACAAGTTTAAAGTTAGTAACATGCCACTTCATATTTTCAGTTATTATAACAAACCATGCAGCATATTAAAATTTATTAAAATTTAAAACAAAACTATGTTTTATAGCTAAGGATATGTGACCTATGATATGATCAGGAACTCAATGACTTTTAAGTATCAGGCAAACTTACCTTAGTAATTGTGTAATTGTGTATATGTGTATTTGTGTGTAATGTATGTGTGTGAATGTTGATCAATAGTTTCAAAATATTTTGAAAAGTTAAATTCTTTAAATAATTTTATTAATAGATGAACATTACAACTTTTTCTGGAATTTATCTGATCTTTGTAAAATGGAATACAGCCCCTTTATATGCATCTAAGCTTAGAAATATAGGAATAGAAGTATGAATAAAATCATCATTTATGATACATAGAAACTCTCAAGCTTTTAATATAATTCAGAATTCAAAGTTGTCATCCACTCCAAAATGTCTTCAACAAATAATTAGCAAGCCTGTTTATGAACCTATACTGATAAGGAACTTTATCTTTCTAGCCAGTCAAAGCATGATTGTATAAAACTGAATTCTTTAAACTACTGATATAAAATTATAACTTGCAGAATTTAGTCATACAACATGGGAATGCATGTGGAATTGAATGAATTTTTCTTTATTATAAAAGTAGTGAATATATTTAATTCCATGGTCATTATTCAGAATCAAAATAAATATAATAGTCATATATACCTAATTTAAGAAAAAGATGCTGTTCATTCACAGCAACAAATTATTTAGCACTGAATTCTGACAATGGGTATTAAAGGTGTCATTCTTATCCTATATAATAAAAGCCTAATATGCTAAGTGTCCAGTCGACCAGTCAGCCTTTCAACTAATCAAAGTGTAATATGCTAATGATATGCTAAGACTGCTCAACCGCTCGCTATGAACCTGCACTGACCACCAGGGGCCAGATGTTCTGACCGGTAGGTTAGCTTGCTGCTGGGGTTTGGCCAATTGGGACTGAACAAGACAGGCTGGACACACCCTGGAGCCCTCCCATGGTCCGTCCCCAGCTGGCCAACCTCCTTGGCACCTATCATGCACTGGTGGGGTCCCACGGCCTGGCCTGCACCGTCTCGCAATCTGAGACCCCTTGGGGCATGTCAGAGAGCCAGTTTCAGCCTGATCCCTCAGGCTACGCTGAGGGACCACTGGTGCGGGAATTTGTGCACTGGGCCTCTAGTTTGACATAAAAATGTAATCTCAGAGGTAGAACTAGTTTTATATTGTTTTAGATGTTATTATGTCTCCCTCAAAATTGATATGTTAAAACCCTAGCCCCTAGTAGCTCAGAATGTAACTAAGACAGGGTATTTAAAAAGTTGACTAATTTAAAAGGAACCCTTTACGTGGGCCCAAATCCAATCTAATTGGTATCCTTATAGAAGAGGCAATTTGAATACACCGAGAAACAATAGGGATAACTGCATACCAAGAAAAGACCATGTGAGGTCATAGGAAGAAAGAGGCCATCTGTAATTTGGGGAGACAGACCTCAGCAGAAACTAAACACACTGACTCTTTGATCTTAAATATAGATGATAGATAGATAGATAGATAGATAGATAGATAGATAGATAGATGATAGATAGATAGATAGATAGAAGATAGATAGATAGATAGATAGATGGTAGATGATAGATAGATAGATAGATAGATAGATAGATGATAGATAGATAGATAGATAGATAGATAGATAGATAGATAGATAGATAGATAGATAGAGATATAGACAGACTGATTGATAGATGGACAGACATAGAGATAGTAAGATAACATAAAAAAAGTAAAAACTGTAATTTTTTTAATGGTAGTGTTTTCAGAAAACCTAAATAATTGTTGGAAATAATATGAACCCCCCAAATCAGGGGTCCTGGTAGAACACAAAGCATACTTGGGAGCCAGGCAGCAAGGCAAATATCTTTCTCCTGCAGGAGGGTGCGTAGCACATGGTCTGAGAGCACAGGACTCTGAGTGGGCAGTCCACTCAGCTTTTTAATCCTGATGCAGGTGACCTGTCCCTCACTCTTGATTGGAGCTTAGGCTCATAGTCTTTCTTGATTGGCTAATTTAAAGGGAGGAGTTGATCTTTGCTGTTTCTAGATGGCAGCCTCCAGGGGAGCTGCAAGTCATGGGGGCCAAAATGGCGGCTGCCTAAACTCCATTCTTTGAAAGAAAAGAACACTTATTTATTCTCACAATTTCCTTCTTTTCTTTACTTAAACTCTTTTCTACAAATTCTGCTAACATTCATTGATTTCCATGCTCTGCAGTGTCTAGGAGAAGATTATTTTGCTGTTAGGTCAATACAGTTTCAATTAATCTTTGGATAAGACCCCCCAATACATGGAATGATACAACATCCCATCACTGTAACTCCTAGTCAGAGAGGTGAATATGGATACCACCATCCCCTCCCACTTTCTGAACCATTGCTCCAGTGAATGGTCCATCTGCTCTGTTGTCAGGGATGAATGTACAGCACTGGCCCCCAACATTACACAAACTCCTCCTTTTTCTGCCAGAATCATAACCAAGGCGAACCTGTTCTCCCAGGTCGTCCTGCTGGTGGCATCTAGCTTTCAGCTATCCTTTTAACTGCATCTCAAGTGTAGTTAACAAGCCTTTGCTGGTTATAGTAAATATAATTAATCCAATCCACATAGTGGACCCCAGAACAGGACAGATTCAAATCCTGAGGCAATCTGATCTCTCATTGATTTCCATGCTCTGCAGTGTCTAGGAGAAGATTATTTTGCTGTTAGGTCAATACAGTTTCAATTAATCTTTGGATAAGACCCCCCTAGCCTTACACTCATTTGGCACCCCTCCTGGAACCCCAATGGGATCTGTGTAAATATGGGGTTCAAAGAAGCCCCCTGGACTCTCTATCCTCTTCCTAATCTGTCTGTCCATTAAAAACAGTTTACAATATGCCAAAGTGAAGGGGATAGCCAACTGGATTAGAACACAACTTCTGCTCTATTTGCTGGGCAAGGCCGCAAGTAATGGTCCCCCATAACATCACCAGACATCAGCACAGGGTATCAACAATGCAGCCTTATTGGCTTCTGAAGATACTCGGTCATTTACGCATCTGGATAAATTTCTCATAAGCTCTGAGTACTGTTCCCCCCTATGAGAGGCAGGAGGTATAGTTTACATTGAAGGACGGGGGCCAGGTCGTTTTGGGGTACCCTTTCTCTTTACCTCTATTGAATGGGAGCAACAAGGCAAGAGTCTTACAAGAAATGTTTCCCCAGGCAGTTTCCTCCTGGTACAAGGCAAGCTCACATTCCATCCCGCTACTGTCTGAGGTCCATGGAATTGAAATGGCACAACTTGGGCCTTTAGTCTTCCTGCCGTGCAAGCATAACAGTCACTTTTATTTAGGGCGAGTACAGAATATTTAATCCATTCCACCCAGGCATTTGTTCCCTTATATTCTACTTCTATTTGCATGGTGGTGGCAGTGGCCTAGGGGACCTTGTCCTGTGACATCTACTCCTAAATCTAGTCCTAGCCAATATTTTGGCCTAAAGGCTGAAATATCCAAGTCATTCAAGTTATTTATAACCAATAACTTATCTGGGTAAGCATGATCCCAATTGTACACATTTCTGTAGTCTACATTGTAAGCCCCTGCAACTTGCTAGATCCCTAAAGCAAATAGAACTCAGTACATGCTGATTATTAAGACAGCTCACACTTTTTAGCGTTAATTTAAAAGGGACATTTCCTGAAATGGCCATCCAAGTTGAGATGTCTATACCCAGAGAGGCTTGTGATCCACCCTTAACCCATGTGTGATGGGTCCAACCTCCCTTTGCAGTCCAAATTGCAGCCTCAGTGCTAAGCAAGACAAGGTAGGGTCCTTCCCAGGAGGGTTCCAACTTGTTTCCTTTCCAAGTCTTGATTAGAAGGAATGTAGTCACCTGGTCGATGGCAATTAACCTGAAACTCAAGATGAGGCCTTGGGTCTGGCAGCCTTCTAACCTGAGAGAGATTAAAGTAGAGAGATACCCAGTACATAGTTCTTAAGAAATTGGTCCCTAGTCTCCATTGTAGAAATATCTTGAGGCATTCCAGAACCTATTGGAACACCTAAAACCAATTCTAGGTCAAGAATACAAAGTTTAACTTCATTTGTCCTTGGGTGTGGCCAGTAAATGACACTAACTGGATTTCTGCTATGTTTCCCTGAGTACATTGATATAAGCTATTTGCCTTCTGGGTAAGGAGGCAAAATGCAATCCTTGGTTTAGAGAAGATGTGATTTACTAGGTGCACTGGTTAATAATTCAGATTTTGTAATCAAAGAAAACAGGATAATTTCAAGAGAAACATCAAAAGAGCTTTATTCAAAGTAATGTCCATCACTAGCTACACATTTTCCCCATCTTTCAGATAATTTGTGGATATCGTCCCAATAGAACTTTTCTTGTCTTGAGGCAAACTATTGAGAGACCCAATTTTTCACTTCTTTGTATGTTTTGAAGTGCTGCTCAGAAAGTGTGTGTGCCATTGATCAGAACAAGTGGTAATCTGAAAGAGCAAGGTCTTCTGAATATGGTGGGTGGGTTAATACTTCCCAGGCAAGATCTCTTAACGTGTCTTTAACTGGTTTTGAAGTATGTGATGGTGAGTTATCATGAAGCAAAATTACTTTGCCATGTCTTCTGGCCCATTCTGGTAATTTTACAATCAAAGTGTGGTTCAAATTGATTATTTGTTGTCAGTAGCGATCAGTAATTAATGTTTTCACCTGGTTTTAGAAGCTCATAATACACCACACCTTCCTGATCCCACCAAACGCAGAGCATTGTCTTCTTTCTGAAGTGATTTGGCCTTGCAGTCGATGTTGATGGTTGACCTGGATGAATCCATGATATTGTGCATTTGGGATTCTCAAAATAAATCCACTTTTCATCGCCAGTCATAATTTGATGCAAAAACAAAGACTTTCTTTTGTGCCATTGAAGCAACATTTTTCTGATGATTTTTCAGTTTTCCATTTGTCTTTCGTTCAGTTGATGTGGCACCCATTTTCCTTCCTTTAAAATCTTTCCCATTGCTTGTAAATGATCGGAAATTGTTTGCTGACCAATGTTTAATCTTTCTGCAAGTTGTTTTTAAGTTTGACATGCATCTTCATCCAATAATGCTTGTAATTGTTAGTCATCAAACTTTTTCGGTGACCTAGATGTTCTTTGTCTTTCACATAGAAATCATCACTTTTAAAGCATTTAAACCATCATTCACAAGTGTCTTGAGATGGAGCATGTTCACCATAAGCTTCCCGAAGTATACAATAACTTTCAGCAGCACTTTTCTTCAAAATAAAGCAATGAATTAAAACTTCCCACAAATGCTCTTTTTTTGGCACAAAATTAGACATTTTTAAGCATAAAAATATCTATGATGTTACCACCTTCAGAAAATTTGACATATGAAGTTGTGAAGCTTGTTGTCAATACAACAAAATAGCATACATATCAAATCGCACATATATTAACCTATGTGTAACTCCATCTATTGAAAAAAATTTGCATTATTAACAAGTACACCTCGGTACTTTGTTTAACCATTTCAGTTTCCCTATTGTACTTATCGTGGCTTACTGGCATATGCTTACTGGCATATGTTATTTATATAATTTCCTTTTAACATTTCTCTCTCTACAAACCTTCTATAACTTTCACAGTCTTACAACTTTAACTCACTTTTTTTTCTGCAAAATGCATGTCCATGCCTCATGTCTTCTATTATCAAAAAAACACAATTTCCTTCCAATTTAATTAGAGAAAACTTAATTTTCCAATGATAACCAAAAAGTAAACAGCCAGTATTTCTTAGATTGACATTTATGAACATTCTTACTTTCAAGAAACACACCTTCTAAGAGGGTTAACTTGAAAGGCAGCTAAGGCAGGGGTCCAGTGGCAAACAAAGGCAGGTGGAACCTAGGCAGGGGCAGACACAGCAGTCTGAGCAGCCTAACCACAGGAACCAACCAAGCAGAAATAATAAAATGTTTCTAGACTCAAAGCAGGAGGCCTGGGAAACCAAGGGAGGGCCTGCAACAATAAGGTGTACTGACACATAGAAACAGAGAAAGAAGACAGAGAAGTGGGAAAGTTTAGGTCCGTTGCTTGGAAAAAAACAATTGAGGGAATCCATCAGGTGACCACACAGGTAAACATAGAGCAGGCTTGTAACAAATATATACTCCTGGACTACAAGGCTTAAGAGGGGCAGCCCATCATTGGGTCCCCCTCCCCTTGCAGGGAGTCTGAATCTGCTTGTAATCAAACTTCCATACTTTTGCTTAAGTCTCCTGGTCTGCGGAGCTCATTCTTCTGTGTGCGAGACACGACCCTGGGAAAACCACCTCGCCTCACCGTCAGGCTGTCACTTCAATCAAAGACATTACATTAACATTTCCAAATCTACTTTATAGATTTTCTGTAACAAAAGCTGAAATCAGGTGAACTTAAAACTTGTTGAAATATATAGATATTTATCATTTAACCCAGCAATGCTCCAAAGCTTGTAAGTTACCAATTAGGCATATGAGGCTGGAGAGAAGGTGGAGGCGGGTGGGAGCAGGCCCTTCCTTCTGTTCTAGGACTGCAGTTTCCAGGCCTCCAGTCACTTGGATTTAAAACTGCCACATTTTTCCTTAGAGATAATATGCTAAGGTTTGGGTGATAATCAGTTCAGCTTCTGATAGTAGCAAGTGTTTGTGGTTTTGTAATAAAGAAACTGTTCTTTGGGAAGGGGGGTGAGAATGCTGACCTTGGGACCTAAAGGATCAGTTAGGGGTCCCTTCCTTTTTCTCTGTGACCTACATGCTCCCCCTCTTTTGGGATGTCCATACTCTTGTGGCCTCTGTTTCTGGTCCTCAGGGCCAGCCCTTCCCTGAGCCACCTGTTCTACAGCTGTGAGCATTATGTTATCTTTTTCTTTCTGCCTCTTTCATCTCTATATACATAGACCTCTGAGCCTCTTTTAACAGCTCTTCTACACTTCTATGCTTCTAGTTCTCTAACTTTTGTAGTTCTCTTGAGATGTCAGGCCAACTATTGATGACAAAATGTAATTTTAATATTCCTTGGCCCATCGGGTCCTTGGGGGTCTAGCCCAGAGTGCTTTCTCATTTGATCTTTTAGTCTTGATAAAATTCAGAAGGCCTTTCTTTGCCTTGCTGAATATTAAAGGCTTTGTTTAGGTTCTGAGACCAGGGAACTGCTTCCCGAATCCCTTTCATTATTAATTTCTAGAGATCTCTCATGTGTCCCCTATGGGCCTCGTTGTTATGGTCCCACTGGGGCTCCAGGTTTGGAAATTTCCCAAACCCAGAAAATCTGCTGGAAGCACTTCAGGGCCAGCCAGGTGCTCCCTTTCCCAGATAGGCATAGCCGACCTTCGAATCATTCCCCTTTCTCCTCCTGAGAATAGTATTCCCAAGATAGACATTAACTTGGTCCACCTATACACTTGTGGGTCCCAAAATGGGTCTAAGTGATCAGCTAAGCCATGTGGGTCTTCCAGCAGAGGCTTTAACTCCTTTTTTTTTTTTTTTTTAAGTTCCCTCACTTTGTAACTGGTGAGTGGAGCATTTACAAAGCCTATTCCCCCTCTTCCCAAGGGTAAGACTACATCTCTTAGGGGATATAGTCTATTGGGAGGAGGGTGAGATGATGGGAAGGGTAGACTGTGGATGCCTTTTTGTTTTGTTTTTTGTTTGTTTGTTTGT
This sequence comes from Eptesicus fuscus, assembly GCF_027574615.1. Classification (NCBI taxonomy): domain Eukaryota; kingdom Metazoa; phylum Chordata; class Mammalia; order Chiroptera; family Vespertilionidae; genus Eptesicus; species Eptesicus fuscus. The sequence goes on along the minus strand of NC_072475.1, from coordinate 83,542,405 downwards.
TTTTACTGCTCCAAATCCTTTCGTAACCTAGAAAGCATAGTTTCTGGCAGCGCAGAGGCCTCAGGACTGGTTGGAACCTTATCAGGACAGCCCTCCTCCTGAAGGGGAGGCTGGGATTGTAAACTGGCTATCTTGGATGTTCCCTCAGATTGTCCCTGGTCACATAGGGAGGGGAAGGCATGGCAAGGGATTCAATTTCTCTGTCTGCCCTTGTTCTCCTTTAGGCTTCTCTACCTTTACAGGGAGAAGGACGACTGGCCTCTTCCTCCAACAGAAAGCATAGTCAACCTCCTCGTGAATGACTGGACTTTTATCATTAACATATTTATAATTATCCCTGAAAAAGCTTTATCATAAACCCTTCATTTTAGTTATATCTATTTATTATATCTTAACAACTTTGAGATTTTAAAGGCAATTATTACCCAAAGTATTTTTTGGAAAAAAATTTTTTTTAATTTTAAACAGGGATAACTCACAGGCTTATTCTTCTTTACAAAATGGAGTGCCCCCCATACTATTTATGCAGCCTGCAGAGCTGGTCCTCCTAGGAAAAAACTTGGGGGGATGTTTAGAAGGTTTTTACTTCCCATATTTTTCTTTCTGAGTAGACTGTAACAACATGAGATCTTAAAAACAGAAACAAAACAAAACAATAACAACAACAACAACAACAACAAAAAACCTACAATAAATAAATGAGTACTCTCAAAAGAATGGAGTGGGACATTAGCCTTAGAATCTTAACCCAGCACAGCAAGATGACCTTTGGTTCTGAGTGGCACAAAGCCCACACAGCACAGAGACAGAGGATTGCCTATGTTCATAAAGCGGCGAAGAGCAAACTAAGCTAGCAAAGAATATCAGTAACCAAAGTTACATTAAAGACACACAGACCAAAAGTCTCTCAAAATGCAAACCCTGAATTTCTGGCTGCTGATGCCTTAAAGTTCCTTCAATCTCTGTCATGTGTTCAGCCTGCCCACAAACAGCTGGCCCCCAGCAAAGCAGGACATGCTCCATTTTTAAACAAATTGATCCAAACAACAAAGACACAAAACATCAACAGAAACACTCTTATAGACAATATTTACAGGCCCCCACAACCCACAGACACCACAGAATGCCCTGCACTAAAAACACAACAACAACAAAGCAGAGTTATGTCTCCTTCCTGTTTTGGGGACTACCCCTTCCCAGAACCTCAGCATTCTCCCAGTGGACTATTTGGGTAATGTATTCCCTAGGCCTAGAAGTTTTATTTCCCATTCTCAGCAAGTCCTTTGTGACTATGTACTCAACCTCCAATATTGGAGATTTCTTGCACTGTGCTCAATCCCCTATATTGGAAATTTCCGGTACTCCCCGAGATCCACTTCATCCCTCTCTGGCCACTTCCCTTGCAGGATAATGGAACCACAGATCAGAACTCCACACTCCCTTTATGTCCAAGACACATCTCAGTCACATATGCCCGACCTCCAAGAATATCCAATCACCAAAGTAGTACTCAGTCCAATTCCCCACCTTGGCTCATGCATGAGGTTATCTGATTGCCATAGTTCTTGCTTGTTTGGGCCCTTCCTGTGTTGCTGGCTGACTCTCGATCCCGAGCTCATAGTTGGCCCAGGTGGTAATGTCTGTCCCTCCTCACCAAGGCAACCACAACTTGGCAGCAACTCAGGAGAGGGGCCCAATTGCCCACTGTGGTGACAAACAGAATCCCAGATGAGCCCCCAAATTGTTAAAAATAAGGTGAGCCCCCAAAATCAGGGGTCCTGGTAGAACATAAAGCATCCTCGGGAGCCAGGCAGCAAGACCAATATCTTTCTCCTGCAGGAGGATGCCCAGCACATGATCTGGGAGCACACGACACTGAGTGGGCGATCCGCTCGACTTTTTATTCCTTATGCACGTGACCTGTCCCTCACTCTTGATTGGAGCTTAGGCTCACAGTCTTTCATGATTGGCTAATTTAAAGGGAGGGGTTGACCTTTGCCATTTCAAAATGGCAGTCCTCAGGGGAGATTCAAGTCACAGGGGCCAAAATGGTGGGTGCCTAAACTCCGTTCTTTGACAGAAAAGATTACTTGTTTATTCTCACATAAATTAGAGAGAAATAGGTCAGTGTGAAAAAGTAACATCCAAGATAGCAGAGTCGTATGGAGCGCTTAGACAGGCCAAGAGCCATCCTTAGTGCAATTTGGAGAAATATCTCTTATGCAAGTAGTGCCTTCCATATCTAAGGTGTTCGAGTCAACTGCAGGACCACACCGAAGTCTCTAGTTCCCAGTACTGCTGAGATAGGATTTATGAAATGGGTCAACTTAAACTAACTCCCATAGATCAAATTTAGAAAGGATGCCAAAAAAAGAAAGAAAGAAAGAATTAAATTTATTTTAAATATTTGATAATTTTTTATTTTTCAATTATAGTTGACATACAACAGTGTATTAGTTTCAGGTGTACAATATATTGATTAGACATTTGCATACCTTATGAATAGATCATTCTGCTAATTCTACTACTGAACGGACACTATACATAGTTGATTTAAAATATTTGTACAATGTACAAAAGTAAAGCTAGTTGATCACCTGGAAACCTACTTGAAGCTAATTTCCAAGCAGAGTTGGAAAACTCAGTTATATAACAAAGTGTTGACTCATGTAAACATTGTGTCTTGTATATCCTCATACCATCTCTAATTTATGTATTCATCACTTGACACAAAATTACTGGGGACATACTGTGTGCAGAGCATATTTCTAGGCCTTGGGCAACAAAGCAGTGACTAAAACAGGAAACACTGGTGCCCTCACAAACCTCATAGTCTGGTGGGAGTGATGATTAATAAATAAGCCCCTATATGTTAATAAGTGATTAAACTTCAGTTATGAGGGAATAATAGGTGTACAAATCATTAAAGGGCACTGTTATGTGCTGAACTGTATCCTCCCAAAATTCACATGTCGGGGTTTTACTTCCCATTACATCAGAATGTAACTGTATTTGTATATGGGGTCTTTATGTAGTTAATTAATTTTTTATTTGTTTTTTTTTTATTTTTATTTATTTTTTATTTTTCATTTTAAAATATATTTTTATGGTTGATGGTATTACATACATGTCCCATTCACCCCCTTCTCCCCTGCTCCTCACCTACCCCCCCTTCCAGGTCTTCAGTACCCTATTGCCTGTGTCCATGTGCTATGCATATTCCTATATAATAAAAGCCTAATATGCAAATCGACTGAATGACCGCTCGCTATGATGCGCACTGACGGCCAGGGGGCAGATGCTCAACACAGGAGCTGCCCCCAGCCCGCAGGCCCCAGGCTGGCCAAGGCGGGTGCCAGCAGGGAGCCCCCTGATTGCCCCGCTTGTTGCCCCACAGATCAGCCCTAATTGCCAGCCAGGCCTAGGGACCCTACTCATGCATGAATTCCATGCAACAGGCCTCTAATAAGTATATAAGTTCTTTGGTTTATCTTTTCTCATCCCCCAACCCCACATCAAGGTATGTCAGTCTGTTCCATGCCTCCCTGCTTCGGGTCTTATTTTGAGATAGTTAATTTAAAATGAAATAATTAGGGTAGGCCCTAATCCAATATGACTGGTATCCTTATAAGAAAAGTAAATTCAGAACACAGACACATATAGATGGGAGATGATATGAAGACACAGGGGGAAGGTGTCCATCTACAAATCAAAGAAAAAGGCCTCAGAGAAAACAGTATTGCCAACATCTTGCTCTCACAGTTCTATTCTTCAGAACTGTGAGAAAATAAATTTATATTGTTTAAGCCACTTAATCTGTAATATTTTGTTATAGCAGCTCTAGTAAACTAATACAGATAGTCCAGGAAGGGTTCTCTGGGAAGTCAATTTTAGCAGAAAACAGAAAAATTTAATGGCTTTAAGACAATTAGACAACGTTGTAGCTGAAATAAACTGAGCAAAACAGAAAAGGAGGAGGAAATTCGACCAGAGATGAAGGCAGAGGGCAAATAACATTCTGCCTGCAAGACAGTTTGCCAGAGTCAATAATAAAGAATAAATATTAATTAGCCAAAAATTTTCTGTCTTCTCTTAAAAAACACTAATCTGAAACACAAGGTTAAATAACTGAAAGCTCTCCTTCCAGAAATTCTAACCTCTAAAATCTCATTACAACCACTGCTGTAGAGGTTGTATTATCAGAGAAAGTAGAATTTTTAGGGTGCCAAAAGGAAAATAATTTCCTGAGGCCCCATGGAAGGATGGGATTTCATGGAAAGTTTTATTGATGTGGTAAAATTAAGGGGTTCCCTTGCAAGGTCCCATTTCTGTTAGTCTTGGCATAGAAGAAGTCCAATTGAAGCAGGAATTTTAGGGGGACACATAGGCAGGCTTAGGGATTTTTTAGAATTGGGGTCCATGGAAAGTGCGGGGCTGCAGACTGGAGAAGGTACATTTTCATAAGACAAGAAAGCCAGGTGCAGTCACATCTCCATAAGACAAGGGAACTGGAAGTAGGCAGGAAAGGTCTATATTTACAAAATAAAGAGAAGGAAGCCCTTCATTCAGATGGAAAAGAAGAAAGCCCAGAGGGAAGGAGGAGGGAGAATCTAACATGTCAAAGGGGAATAGTGACCAATCAGAGGGGATATCGGGGTGCCGGGATCTGCAGTCTTTATAAGCCATAGGGAAAGGAACCCAGTGGGACCCTTCTCCCCCTCCCTACTTGGGAGTCTGTACTTGTTCTTCAATAAATCTCCACCTTTGCTATATCACCTTTCAGTCCCTGGACTCATTCTTCGATTCCAGCAGACAAAGAATCCGGGTTCCCGTCCAAAAATTCGGTTTCACAATCTTGCCTTCAGCAGGGCCAGAACTAAGGCCACAGCCCAGAATTTCTTTTCCATATTAAAATCCAGTCCAGTCCAGCTTCTGGATAGCTTAGCTTGTGTTCCCAGCTGCACAAGTTAAGGGTCATGCATAAGGTGACCAGATTTTAACATTGGTAAAGCGGGGCACCATTGACCAGGGGTGGGGGGGAGTCTTTTTTTTTTTTTTAATATATTTTATTGATTTTTTACAGAGAGGAAGAGAGGGATAGAGAGTTAGAAACATCGATGAGAGAGAAACATGGATCAGCTGCCTCTTGCACACGCCCTACTGGGGATGTGCCCACAACCAAGGTACATGCCCTTGACTGGAATCGAACCTGGGACCCTTGAGTCCGCAGGCCGACGCTCTATCCACTGAGCCAAACCGGTTTCGGCCCGGGGGGTGGGGGGATGGGGGAGTGGGGGGGGGGTGTTCTTGATTAAAAATTTGGTCTATATTGTAATCGCTTTTGTTTTTTTTAATAAAAGGAAATTCACTTCTTAGATCATTGTTGAATTTGCATCCTCTTCTTACTCATTATGTTAAAAATCTAAAAAAAATAATTTAAAATTATATTATAAATTATTATATACATATTGCTTAAAAACACAGTAAGTAGGTACATAATTACATGAACATATTTTATTGTTAGTTTATGAATTAAATTAATTTGATTGTTATAAGGTAACTATATTTTAAAAATTATTTTAATCCTATATTTCTTTCTAAATAATAACAATACTAACTTGTATTTTTTTCCTCTGAATTTGCCATAATGTAAGTCTTAAGTGTCACTTTCAAGGCCGGCGCTAGACTTTTTGCCGCCACTATAAAATATAAATAATACGAGTACTGTCTGCTAAATTCAAGAAATTATTGAATTTAGTACTTACCTAAATTATCTGAATAGCTGATTTGTAATGACATCACTTGTTTAACTAGCTTACTAGCACGCAGTACGATGTGTATCGTCTGAGAGACAGTTACAAAATGTTTTCGTCGTTGCCAATCCCAAAAAATGCCATTGTTCATTAAGTCCAAACAATGGTGGTCGAATTCTAACAACTGATCAACAATGTGAACTTTGATAAGCATTTCTCGATAATCAGTTCTCAACAATTATTTGTTATTATTAAAGTTTAACATTATAAAATTAACAAAAATAATATAAAACTCATATCCTGGCTAAATAGCCACATGGCCGCCGAAAACCGTATATTCCCTTCCCGTTCTCCTGCTGTTCCCTAGCTTGTCGTGCATTCTTTCCAAAAATCGGGACTGTCCCGCCAAAAGCGGGAAGTCTGGTCACCTTAGTCATGGAGCAAGCCAGGGCAAGAAGAGAAAGGGAAAAGGATGGTGGGAACTCTTTTTCTGGGGGTTTTAACTTTCCAAGATTTCGTGCACTTCTGATGGGGTCCACCCTGTTAACGTAAAAAAACCATTGAAACCTATAAAGAATTTTTTGTGAGTTTATTTGAGCCAAACTGTCGACATATGCCGGGAAGCAGAACCTCAACGAATTGAGATAATGCTCCAGAGAATGGCGGGTTATATCTGCATTTATACATTGCAATCAAAGGAAGGGATGGAGGTGGGTTACATGAAATCCATTGGTGATGGATTAGAGAGGCGGGAGAAAGCAAAGCAGGGGAAACCCCTGGGATTGGATAAAAAGTAAAATGATGGACACATACTTAGGTGGGTGCAGGAACAATTAACATGATAATGAAGGAATTTGTGGTATCTGTCCTGGCTCCCAGCACATTAGGTTGTGCCCCAAGGGGTCCAGAAAAAGGGAAGTTACAAGTTACCCAGACATTTCAAGGGTATGTTATTATAGATGCAAAAAGACAGATAGGCTCAAGGTTGACCTTGTCAGTGAAGATACCGGCCTAGGAAGTAACTGCCCACCATAACTGCTTTTAGTTAAAGTTTAATTTCAGACCATCCTTTGTGGTTACTTTAGGTCTCTGAGTTTGCAAGACTGCCATAGAGGCCTCCCCTGAGCTTGTCAGGTTAGCATGTGGCTCCTTTCGTCCACAACTCCTATCCAATCCATTGTTCCCCAAGCTAGACTAACAGACAAGCATCTTTCCTACATCCCCCCTGACTTCACTGAGCATGTGCTCACCTCTCCTTTTGTTCAATCCCTTCCCCCAGTGAACTAAAAGGAACGGACTAGTGGTTCCCTGGGGAATGTGAAGTGGTGGCTTGCTGATGAAGCTGTCCAGATGACCAGGCTTATAATGTCTAGCCTCCCCTTTGCTCTCTTCCCATGATTAATATTAACTAGCTAATTACAATGATAAGAGTTAAAGTAAAATACATGTTCATATTTATTGTTGATAAAAAATTTATCAGCAATACCTATTCAAATTTCAAAACAAATATTCATTGAGCAGTCACATCTTAGTGGCAAATAATTTGTGTTTTCTTTCTCCTCAGAGTATAATTTTCATATCCTACAGTGTATGATATGTAATACATTGGAAAGTGGCCCATTATAGTCTTCAAACAAATTTTGCTACATAATTTTATTTCTTCATGATGATTACACTGAGAATTAGATATTATCCCCATTATAAAAACAATACACAAGCAACATAAGATTGAAAATGGTAAAATCGCTGATTCTAAAACAGGTTTCCCATTAGAAACTCATCAGGAGCTTTTAAAAACACCAGTTTCCACATTCTATGCAAGACAATTAAATGAGAATAGGGAACAGAGAAGGGGGAGGGTGCCGCTAATGTTTAGCTAATTTTGGAACCATTAAAGTAAGTGACTTGATTAAAAGGCTTATACATAGCTAAGGTTAGATCAAGTAGGTTAAAGAATGAAATGCTTATGACTGAGGAGGACCAAAGATTTGCCACCCCATAATGTGCCTTTTAGGATATTGATTTTAAGGTGGTTATTATGAAACAAAAGACTTAGAAAGAACTTTTGACTCTCTCCCTTTCAGCTTAAAGGAATTCAGACTAAAAAACCTGCTTCAGGAAGGGAATATTAGCATATTTATCTTAGCTTAAGTCTAGCAAAACCTGTCTCCCACTGTGTCCCATTGTTTCTGGATGTCCCAGCAAGAATTTGTTAACCCTTGTCTGCTCTCAGCTCTTGGCAAATTGCCTTCTTTCCCTCTGAAATCCCAGACTCCTGCTCCCCTTCTCCCCTTCCCTTTTTTTAGAATGGCATATAAGCCTCAACTGCACCAATGTGTTCTGGGTCTCATATTTTTTTTCTACCCCCATCCCTCCCACATGTACATCCATAACGAATCTTGAACATTTTCTCTACTTAACCTGTTTCTGTTAATTTAATTAGTCCAACTCGATAAACTTAGAATGTGGGAGGAAATTTATTTAAGCCCCCATACAACAGTAAAGTGTTACTGGAGAAAAATGTATCTTGTCTCCCCTGGTTGCTAGAGGGAGTGTGGTCCTCATGATATCCTGAGAAAAGGAATTTTCTGAGACCCTAACAGGAGGCTTCAATGTGGTAGAAATGAAACGGAATTTTTGGACTGGAACCCGGATTCTTTGTCCACCGGAATCAAAGAATGAATCCACGGACAGAAGGTAGTATAGCAAAGGTGGAGATTTACTGAAGAACAAGTACAGACTCCCATGTGGGGAGAGGGGAAGAGTCCCACAGAATGGACTCCCAGGTAGGGAGGGGGAAAAGGTCCCACTGAGTTCCTTTTCCCTATGGCTTATAAAGGCTGCAGATCCTGGTGCCTTGATATCCCCTCCGATTGGTCACTATTCCCCTAGACTGGTTACTATAGTAACTCCTGGGCTCAAAGATCCAACCTCACATGGGACACCTGAGGTTCTTCCCCTCACCCCCACCCCTCCTTCCTTATTGTTTTCCTATTCCCTTTGGGCTTTCTTCTTCTCCTTCTGGATGAAGGCCTTCCTTCTCTTTGTTTTGTAAATATAGACCTTTTGCTGTTCCCAGCTCCCTCATTCTATGGAAATGTACCTGTTGCAGCTTTTCAGCTTCCCCTATTCTATGGAAATATGCCTTCTGCTGCTCTGCAGCCCTGTGCTTCCTCCATGGTCCCCTTAATTTCCAAAATTTCCTAAACCTGTCCTATTTTACCCCTACAATTCCTGTTTCAGAAAGATTTATTTTCATGGAATTACATCCCTGGGTTTACAAAGTCCCATTTCCCTTATTCCAGTCGTAAAATTTCTGTTCTGTATTGCAGCCAGATCTAATATAGGAAGCCAAGTGTGAGCCATGAACCAAACATGCCAAGAGGAACCAAGAGAGAGAACTTATTTGTTCGGGGGATAAAGTATTTAAAATCTTCATCCACTTGCAGTGGCCAAACCCATTATGACAAATGATCTCTATTTCCAGGTGTGACTGACAAGCAAAATGTGATGGTCAGATCCAAGTTTGTCGTCAATTGACGAATAAATTCGCGGACAAAAAAGGTTAGTGGAAGCTAAAATCTATTAGTCCATGCATAGAGTCCCACATGGCAATAAGACACATGGGCTCAAGGGTGTGTATATCCCCTTCAGGGACCCAGTGTGCCAGAGAGAGAAGAGTGAGTGTTTCTTTGTCTAGCAGTATACACCGAGTGGCCAGATTATTATGATCTCTGAATGCATAATAATCTGGCCACTCAGTGTATATCCTATATAATAAAAGGCTAATAAGCAAATTGTCCCCTTGACCAGGAGTTAGACCAGCAGGCAGGCCAGCCAACCACCCAGGTCCCCTCCCCCTGGCCAGGCTGGCCGGACCCACCCATGCATGAATTCATGCACCGGGCCTCTAATACGCGCACACACACACACACACACACACACACACACACACACACACACAGAGTGGCCAGATTATTATGTGTTCAGAGATCATAATAATCTGGCCACTCAGTGTATACATGCCTTGCTAACTCCTGATTGGTCCCTTCAAAGAATTCTGCCTTAGCAACATCCTTGGGATTGGTTACATGCCTCACTGTCTTGTGATTGGTTATCTGCAAGCTGCCTGTCTTAGCAACATCCATACATTTTAAAAGCTCATATTTCCTTCTTTCCCCACCCAGCTGGTTGTCTTAGCAATTCCACCTAGCTGGGTTCAGTTCTAGGTTCCTTCTTTTTTTGGTCTCTGTGATGTAGTCAGCAAGCTGTATCCTGTTCGTCCTCTTCCAAGGTCCTGTCCCTTCTGTCTCCTCACAAGTACCTTCCTCCTGTCACCCCCAACTTTACTGGGCATGTGTCTATCTTCCCTTTTTGGAATTCTCCCCTATTGTTTGCAGGTAACATGCCTATAACGTCTGGCCTTCCCTTGTTCCTCTCTTGTTATTAAAAACTGGTTAATTAGAATGGCATAAAAAACACAGAAGTTATTATTTTACCTTTGAAATCAATGTAGAACTTGGAATATGTTGGATAGCGCTAACTTCAATATCAAATGGAAGAAAATAACATTTATTTTATGCCAGAAGTGAAGTAGAAATTCAAAGACAAAGCAGTAAACAAAATGCCACAGAGACCCTGAAGAGTTCTTGATATAACCAGTGGGCTGCAAGGACTTTGGTTCTGACCACCATGTGGAAACAGAAGACATGGGCCTGGGTCTGGGTGAATGATGGAGCTAGAATTAGTAGCTACACATGAAGACAGAATTATGAATGGGCTATGCTTTCAAGGAAAAGTAGTAAGAACTTCCAGACCCACTAGCCTTGGTAAGTGTGTTAGCATAGGCAGCTAGTTTTATGTAAGGAAAAAAGAAAAAGGGAATTAAATAATAAACTTGGAAGCTGAAGTAAATATCAAGACAGCATTCCATCCAGTTTGCTGGGAATCTATAGCATAAACAGACTCATTCACACTCTACAGGGGACTGTTGCTGAGGGGACTTAATCCTCAGAAAAGATAGGATAATCTCCCCAAGGGTGCTGCCAACCCAGTACTGAATTGCCCCAGGAAGAAGGAGAGGGAATTCCTCTGCTGGGCACAAGCACAGTAAAAACCAGATGACATAATAGAACTTTTGGGCACGGGCATGAGAGCCAGGGTGATGACATACAGGGGCACAGCCTCGCCTGGGAAAAACTGGAAAGGTACTCAGATTGGATAGAGGGCATGGAAGCCCAGTAGGTCTAGAAAAGGATTTGCTGATATGAGGGCTCAACTCAGGCCCAGGAAAGTTCAGGAAGTTGGGTTGCATGATTTGAATGGTGCTTTGTTCTTTATCGTGAACCAAGAAAACATATGAAGGATTAACAGGAGCCTTGTGGCAGTTGGTTTTAGAGCCTTTCCACACTCCCCATCCCTTAATGCCAAGTAAAAACTTGCACCATGTTAAAATTTGAAATTCTTTTCTCTTGATACTACAAAACAACTCATAAATGGCAGGGGGGTGGGGAGGGGAAGAAATGAGACATCAGAGAAGTAAGAAATCTGTGACCTACCAACTGTCAGAATTATGATATAAAAAATAAATATAAAAACAGTGCTGGAGCCAGGAACCCTCAAAGGCCCTAAAAAACAAAATCAAACTTTAGGGTCACTTGCAAAATAGAGAAGCATTGAAATAGCTTGAAAGAAAAGAAAAATAAAAGTAACAACTCTTACTGAAACCAAAATGTGGTGTTTAAGTCCGAGTTTGTTGTCTCAAAAAACTGAAGAATGGATTTAAGGACAAAAACGGTTAGCAGAAGCAAAGTTTAGTGAGAGAAGCTGGTCCTGGAAAATGTGCAGCTGGGGCTCCAAAAGCAAGCCAGTGTCCAGAGCTTCCATTTCATGTTGCAGTCATGTTTAATTCAGCATCCACGCTAATTAAAGTCTATTAGTCCACGTGTGGAGTTCCACATGGCCATAAGCCATGTGGGCTCAGGGGAGTGCATCCCTGCGCACCATGTGGGCTCAGGGGAGTGCATCCCTGTGCACCAGTAAGAGAGAGAGAGAGAGAGAGAGAGAGAGAGGGAGAGCCTGTCTTTCTTTTTCTAGGGGTAGATACATACTGGCTAACTTCTGATTGGTTCTTGGTTCTATCAAAGAACTATGCCTTAGCAACATCTTTGAGATTGGTTTATATGCCTCACTGCTTTGTGATTGGTTATTTGCAAGCTGCCTGTCTTAGCAACATCCATACATTTTTCTTTCCCCACCCAGTTGGGTTGTCTTAGTAACTCCACCTAGCTGGTTCCCTGGTTCTATTTCCTGCCCCCCCCACCACACCCCGTATGGTCCTGTCCCTGTCTTCCTAGCTACCTTCTGTCTCCTCATTATGATAGGATATCTATCCTATGTAATAAAAGCCTAATATGCTGGTGTCCGGTCATCCAGTCACCAGTCAACTGTTCAACCAATCAAAGGGTACTTTGCTAATGATATGCTAAAGCTGCTCAATTGCTTGCTATGATGTGTACTGACCACCAGGGAGCAGTCAACTGTCGACCAGTCACTATGATGTGCACTGACCACCAGGGGGGAGACAGTCGACCAGTCAACTACTTGCTATGATTTGCACTGACCACCAGGGGACAGACGCTCTGACCAGTAGGTTAGCTTGCTGCTGGGGTCCAGCCGATCAAGACTGTGCGTCATGGGGCCAGAAACGCCCTGAAGCCCTCCGGCGGTCCCTCCCCAGCCCTGATCATGCACTGGTGGGGTCCCTTGGCCTGGCCTGCACCCTCTCACAATCTGGGACCGCTTGGGGGATGTCGGAGAGTTGGTTTCAGCCCAATCCCGCAGGCCACTGCCCTCAGGAAGGCGCCAGACACAGGGCTCATGGCTGGCGAGAACTGTTGTGGCGGTGCAAGCCTCTCCCAATCAGGAATGATTGGGCACGAGCCCATGGCAGGAACAGTGGGGCTGGGATGATCAGGAGTGGCAGGTAGGAGCTGCAGGCAGCGTTGGACTGTGGGTTTCGGCCCGATTCCCGCAGGCCACCACAACGGACCCTACCTGTGCAAGAAATCATGCACCGGGCCTCTAGTATATATACATATAATAGCCTAGCCCTCTGGCATGGCTCAGTGGTTGAGTGTCAATTTATGAACCAGGAGGTCACTGTTTGATTACTGATCAGGGCACATGCCTGGATTGTGGGCTCGATGCCCTGTGTGGGATGTGCAGGAGGCAGCTGCTCAATGATTATCTCTCATCGTTGATGTTTCTATCTCTCTCTCTCAATAAAAATTAAAAAAAGAAAAAAAAAACCTAAGCAACTGGTTGACTGGTCACTATAATGTGCACTGACCACCAGAGGACAATCAACTTGGACAGATGAAAAGAGAAATAGGCAATTGAGACTATGAAAGATCACAAGCAGGTGGGGCTGAGCTGCAGTTCTCATTGGGAGGCTGGGCCATCAGCCCATATTCTGCAGCTCTCCGGGCACCGCTCTGAAGGCACGGTGTCCAGACCCTCATCAACCTCTCTGGCTGCATCCTCCCAGGGCAGCTGGGACGGACGGATGGAGGGAGGGTAAAAGAGACCACAAACTCTGTCCCTAGTGCCCGCCTCCTCCGATCAGACTGGAGCCACCCTTGGACTTGCAGGATGACATGTGAAGTGGGCAGCCTCGCCACGCAGCTACCGTGACTCCTGGTCCATCCCAGGCACCCCTTGGGCACTCACCCCACTTCGCTGAGCCTCAGTGTGCACTCCTAATGAGGCCGTGGGAGCTCCGCCCTAGGGACCCACTTCTCCATAGCTGGGTACGGCAGACCAGGAGATGTGATGGTCGATGGTGGAAGACGGGGGCAGATGCTCAGCTGATTGTGATGAGCAAGAGCAGCTCTTCCCCAGCTGCCTTCCACTTCGCACATTACTACATCCCTCAGGGGATGTTCGATACCAGTTTCAGCCTGATCCCCCAGGCCACGCCAAGGGACGTCATTGGTGCACGGATCTGTGCACTAGGCCTCTAGTCCTATATAATAAGGAGGCAATATGCAAATTGACCATCATTCCAACACACAAGATGGCCACACCCATGTGGTCAAAGATGGCCATGACCCTGTGGACACAAGATGGCCGGCAGGGGATGGCAGTTGTAGGCAATCAGGCCTGCTGGGGAGAACAGTTGTGGGCAATCAGGCTAGCAGGGGATGGCAGTTGGGAAGGACCAGGCCTGCAGGGGAGGGCAGTTCAGAGGTGACTAGGGCTGCAGGGGAGGGCAGTTGGCGATGATCGGGGGAGGGCAGTTGGGGGTAACCAAGCCTGCAGGGGAGGGCAGTTGTGAGCGATCAGGCCTGCAGGGGAGGGCAGTAGGGGATGACCAGGTCAGCAGGGGAGGACAGTTAGGAGTGACCAGGCTGGCAGGGGAGGGCAGTTAGGGGCAACCAGGCCGGCAAGGGAGGGAAGTTAGGGGTGACCGGGCCAGCAGGAGAGGGCAGTTGGGGGTGACTAGGCCTGCAGGGGAGGGCAGTTGGTGGTGACCAGGGGAGGGCAGTTGGTGGTGACCAGGCCTGCAGGGGAGGGTACTTTGGGGTACTTGAGGGTGCAGGGGAGGGCACTTGAGGCCTGCAGGGAGAGCAGTTGTGAGCGATCAGACCAGCAGGGGTGAGCAGTTGGGAGGGACCAGGACTGAAAGGGAGGGCAGTTAGAGGCAACCAGGCCAGCAAGGGAGGAAAGTTAGGGGTGACCGGGCCAGCAGGGGAGGGCAGTTGGGGGGGGACCAGGCCAGCAGGGAGGGCAGTTGGGAGCAATCAGACCTGCAGGGGAGCAATTAGGCATCGATCAGGCTGGCAGGGGAATGGTTAGGGGGTGATCAGGCTGGCAAGCAGAAGGGGTTAGGGGCAATTAGGCAGTCAGGCAGGCGAGCAGTTGAGAGCCAGCAGTCCTGGATTGTGAGAGGGATGCCCAACTGCCTGATTAGGCCCCCATCCCACCGGGATCTGGCCTAAATGGGCAGTCGGACATCCCTCAAGGATTCCCAGAATGGAGAGGGTGCAGGTTGGGCTGAGGGACACCACCCCCCATGCACGAATTTCATGCACCAGGCCTCTAGTATTTAATAAAAAGAAACTTATACCCAGGAAGAAGAAATAACCTCCTAAAAGCATGACTTGAAGAAAATTTATAAAAATGTTATTAAATTAAATATGAATCAACTGGATAAATAAACAATAAAAGGTAATGTCTAGAATTTTTAAATGATGTTGCTGTAGGTGGGAAACAGGTGAAAACCAAACAGTGGACCATTTTTCATCTAAGATGGGAGGAACATGATGCAAATTTCAAGTTTTCTAGGGAATTTTTATTAGCTGAAAAGAAAGATCATGAAAATGATTAATTTTAGATTTTGAAAGTCAAGTAAACATGTTAAAATGTAAGTATATACACTCAAATAATATAAGAAAATGTAAAAGACACAAAACCCAAATGCAGAGAGCAAAATAAATAAAAAAAGACAATCATTATAATGGAAAGCAAAGAGGAAATAACCCCAAAAATAATATTTAAAAACACAAATTAAGCACATAAGATGGTAGTCAATAGTCCACATGAAATAATAATCAAAAATATTTTCTTAAATTCATGAAAGTCATTTTGAAAAAAGCATAAATCCTTAAATTGTATTGAAAGAAAAACTTCTTTTCTATTTAATACATCAACACAATGAAACAATTTTTGAAAACAATGGGTGAAAAATACTAGTATAAAGCACCTAGTACTCATGAAAAAAATCTGAAGTAGCATTATCAATATTTGACAAAAGATAATTTAAGAAAAGTAAAATACAGATGAAGAGGTTAATGAATTTATATTAAAAGTATTTTTCAGAATGACAAAATGTAATAAAACACATTTTTTCCTAACACGTAAGTTTAATAAAAAGAAAAAGTATATATTAAGGGAAGACTAAGGAGAAATTGTTAAAACCCACATTCATTGGAGGATATATATATTTTTAACTAAGTACATAGAAGATTCAGATAACACAATAAACTGCATTTCATAGAGGCATAAAGAACCCTGCATAACAATATAATAATATTCTTTTCAAGAAACAAATGTAGAACATTTACAAATTTTGAACTTCATTATATTGCAGAATAATTGTAAACAAGTACAAAATTATTTAAATCATACAGACCATATGCTCTGGAGAAAAAGAAAACGCAAAATTCCATAAATATGAGGATACTGCTAGCTAGACTTCCATTTAAAATTTCCCAACTGAAGTCCATTCCTAACCCTTACAGTTAGATATACAGTTAGATATACCCAGCCATCTAACTAGTGTGCAATGAAATGGGAGAATAAGTGAAATGGGGAAATTGGACTGGAACACGTGGTGTTCCCCTGGGCAGGTGGTTCCCGGGCTCTTGTCCGGTGGAGTCGAAGAATGAAACCATGGATGAAAGGTGGTATAGCAAAGGTGGAAATTTATTGAGAAACAAGCACAGACTCCCACGTGGGGAGAGGGAAAAAGTCCCTCCAAGTCTCTTTTTCTATGGGTTATAAAAGCTGGAGTATTTTGTGCCTCAATATCCCCTCTGATTGGTCACTATTCCCCTTTGATTTGGTCACTATAACAACTCCTGAGCTCAAGTATCTCATGAAGTACATGAAGTATGTGAGGTTCCCTCCTTCTTCTCCCTGGTTGTTCTCCTATTCCGTCTGGGTTTTTCTTCCTCCTTCCCTTTATTATGTAAATGTGTACCTTTTACTACTCCCAGCTCCCTTGTCTTATGGAAATGTACCCTTTTGCAACTTTGTAGCCTTGTGTTTTTTCCATGGACCCCTTATTTTTTTAAAATTTCTTAAACCTGCCTATTTCACCCCCAAACACTCCTTTCATAAGTAACAATTGCATATACAGGCCTGGCCATGAACATTTCTCCATGCTTCCATTGCTTCTACTGGCTGAATGCAGATTAGGATCTGGCTCTAAAGGACAGTGCAGGCAGAAGATAGAAGAATTGCTCAGATGATCACCATGTGAAGGAGGGTTTACTGATCCCCACTGAATAAGAAATAAGCTGCCATTGAATGGAAACACTAAATTCTGACTTCTGTGTATTGCAGTTTAGCTTTCTCTCATACAAACAACAGAAAAAGAGCCTTATGTTTGTAATTTAAAACTAGGTTTCTAAATAATGCTAAATAATTCAAAAGTCACAGAAATATCATAATGTAAGTCATTAAATATTCAAATCTTAATGAAAATGAAAAGCTATAAAAACTTGAGAAATGCAGCAAAGGTACATAGAGTATAATAGCCTTAATACTTATGGGTAGGGGAAAGAAGATGTTAAATTAGTCAACTAAGTGCTTACTTTCACAACAACACAAAACAGAAGTATGGCGAAATGAGACTTTTAATAACACTCTTGAGAGTGGGTGTCCATTGTAGGGCACACACGTGGGGCAGGGAACATAGCCTATTTATTTAGTCCCTCCTATGGTTCCTCATTGGCTGAGTACTATTTGGTCACCTGTTTCCTCATATGTCTCCCATTGGGCTATTAAAATATTGGGCTGAGAATTTTCTAGCTGTCTCCACCTCCCTTTGTTTAGGGGACTCTTCCTGGAAAATGTGCTATCAACCACATGCACAGCTCTCATACCCTCTCCCCATCCCCCGCATCCTGTTTGCTTTGGGGAAATTCAGAAACCACCTGGCCATATGCTGTTTCTTTTCTTTTTTAATATTTTCATTGATTTCAGAGAGGAAAGGAGAGGGAGATAGAGATAGATACATCAATGATGAGAGAGAATCATCGATTGGCTGCCTCTGGCATGCCCTCTACTGGGGATCGAGCCCACAATCCAAGCATATGCCCTTGACTGGAATCGAACCCCAAACCATCCAGTCTGCAGGGCGATGCTCTATCCACTGAGCCAAACCAGGCAGGGCTGTTTCTTTTCTATGAAGATGAATCAGAGACATTTCTTACAAATTATATAAGCAGAAACCGATGAAATAGATAGTGAAGAAATAACAGATACTGTTGCTTAAAACTTATTAAAGATGACAGGTTAGGTGAAACAAACTTATTTAACACTTCATGTATCATTCTCATTTAGGAGAACAGCAAAATGGGTCAGGAAGTTTTTTCAGGGTAAAGAATAAAGTGCAAGAAAAAGTCAAATAACAAAAATAGATCCAGAGACAAATTGCAGGGGAGGTGGGGGGCAGGAGGTTAAAGATCAACCAAAGGACTTATATGCATGCATATTAGCATAACCAATGGACACAGACACTGGGGTGATGGGGGCTTGCCCTTGGGGAAGGGAATGGCTGCAGGGGAGGGGGTCAATCAGGGAAAACTTTAGACATATGTAAAACTTTAGACAATAAAAAAACAAAACAAAAATATATTCATTGGCTGGGGCCATATATTTAACCTTGTTTTGGGTGAGAAGGCCAAGAGTTGGCTTGGCATTTAGGGATTGACTGACTGCATTTCTAGTCAAGTGGAGCGCTTACAGGGACACAAACATTAACCAAGTTTTGGTTTGCTGACCTGACACCATAGGCAGGAGTAGCTCCATCTTGGATCAACAAATTTATTTCAACACTATCAACTAAATCAAATGCTAGTTCTTTTTTTTTTTTTTAGAAGAGTAATAAATGCTATCTAATAAAGGTTTAATATGCAAATTAACTGTCACTCCATCACAAAGATGGCGGCACCCATAGCCACAAGATGGTGGCACCCAGTCCTCTCAGCCCCCCTAAAGTCCCCCATTCCTGGCGGGGAGGCTGCTGAGAGCAGACAGCGTGAGCAGCCTGGCAGAATGCTTGCTTCGTTACCGCAGCAACAAGGCAAGTGTTCCACCCCAGCGGCGGAGGGCCTCTGAGCAGCGGGCATGGAGCGGCCGGGGGGAGGGGAGCGCTTGCGTCTTTGCCCCGGTGAAGAGGCAAACGTTCCTCACCTGGCCGCAGATGGGCCTCTGGGCCGCAGAGAGCCTCTGGGCAGCAGGCGCGGAGTGGCCAGGCCCCTCAGAGAGCTACTGGTGCATGGATTCGTGCGCAGGGCTACTAGTTAACTTATATTTAGTCAAGGAAGAAAACCTAAATAGACAAAAATAAATCACAGAAAATGGAACATTAGTAAAAAATCTATTCCCAAAGGAAACACCACAACTAAATACTATATTTTAGAGGTAACACTGAAAGTTTAAGAAATGGTTAAACCCTAACTTGTGCAAAATATTGATTTACTATTTTAAAAGGAGAGGAAATTACAGGTATCTTTATGTATCTAATTTAATGCAATAGCAATAATAGAGGGAGGCATTTGTGGTTGACAATTTTCTATATTAACTTGATAGGGCCACAGGGCAGTCAGTGTTAGGGTCGCCAAAGGAGAAAGGCATAAAGCCAAAGTGGTGAGGGATTATAAATTTATTAGGTCATCTGGATACCAGATGGGCTGAGCCCCAAAATGGTGCCAGCACCCAGGGATAAGGAGTCAGAGGTTTTTAAAGGACTCTAGGCGGGC
Source organism: Eptesicus fuscus (assembly GCF_027574615.1). NCBI lineage: Eukaryota > Metazoa > Chordata > Mammalia > Chiroptera > Vespertilionidae > Eptesicus > Eptesicus fuscus. The sequence goes on along the minus strand of NC_072475.1, from coordinate 83,523,099 downwards.
TTTTTCCAGGCAGAGAAATCTCTGTGCAGGTCTGGATCCTGGGAAGGTCTGCAGGGGAGAGATAATGGCCTTGGCAAGTAGAATGTGGTCTAAGCGAAAGGGAATGTCCGCTGTGAAGTGGCCTAAAGGTCAGTTCCCAGGGGATGGGTTATGATTCAATTATTTGATCAAATCTAACAGTCCGACATTTAGTCAAACATCACTCTACGTGTGTCTGTGAGGGTGCTTATGGATGAGATTAACATTTAAATCAGTAGTCTGAGTAAAGCAGATTACATGCCCTAATGTGGCTGGCCTTCATCCAATTATTTGAAGGCCTAAACACAACAAAAAGGCTGACCCTACTGTTAGCGGACAGGGACAGGCCTGGAGCAGGTCTGCCTCAGGCTGGCCTGCAGTGTGTGGGTTCTTGACTTTGTGTAGGAAAGATTTCACAACAGGAGTCCAGATCGGTTTAAGAGTATGTGTATGAATGCTGGGGACAATGAAACAAAGGACGCGAAGCAACAGGGGAGAGCCGGGGGCACTCTTCCGCTTTGGCTCTCAAGAAATGTTACAGAAAAGAAGGGAGCCAGGGTAGGGCTGCTGTTCGCTCAGTGGGAAATCAGAGAAAAAATGGGTCTGGAAGGCAAGATCCTAGGTGAGCCCGGTCTAAGCTGTCCCTGCCTACTGCTCCCCTGGCTGCAAGTCTCATGGGGACACTTAGAAATAAAAAGTTCATGCCCAGGTAGGGGCATGGGCATGCTCTAGAGCAGTGGTTCTCAACCTGTGGGTCACAAAAATATGTGCTGCAGATATCAGCACAGGTTGAGAACTTCTCACAGGTTGAGAACCGCTAGCAGGGTCGCCTAAGATCATTGGAAAACACAGATATTTACATTACGGTTCATTAACAGTAGCAAAATTACAGTTATGAAGTAGCAACGAAAATAATTGTATGGTTGGGGGTCACCACAACATGAGGAACTGTATTAAAGGGTCGCGGCATTAGAAAAGTTGAGAACCACTGCTCTAGAGTGAGCCTGCATTGAGTGTGTCCTGACAGCTTTTTATCCTTTCTTTTCTTTTTTTTTTTCTTTTTTTTTTTCTGTTGGCAAGAATCTTAGGAGAGGGTTTCAGTAGAATATTCATCAGCTTTCCAGGTACATTTTTAATATGCTGATGCATTAAAATGAGTGTATAGGGGAGTTTTAGGTTATTCTTTGGTTTGTTTTACTGTTTTACTTTTATCTTAGGTCTGTCTGGCTTTAAAGGGGTTCTTGTTATTGTTCCTCAATTTCATCTGTCCTTGAGTTTAGCTGGCACAAAGGGCATTCATTGGATCTCTGTTCTCCATTTTCCCAGGCCAGGGTGATTTAAGCTATGTATTTTCTGGTTAGGGAGGAGGGCAGGAACCATTTGCTCTCAAGTGCCCTTGGTTAGGGAAGATAAGGTTTTGCCATTCACAAGCTGGCTGCAAGCTGCCCTAACTATTTGGCCTTGTTTAATTTTCTGTTTTCCTATTCTACTTGCCCAGGAATTTTCCCAGCTTCTTACCACAAGTAAGGGAGGATTCCTCCTGCCTGACTGATTTGAGCTGGGACATGAGCTTTTTCCTGCCTTTCCACTTAAACTGAAACATCACCTCTTCCTGTTTTAAGCCTGTTGGCCTTGGGACTTGAGGTTATCATAGGCTCTCCTGGGCCTCCAGCTTGCTGACACCCTGCAGGTCTTAGGACTTGTCAGTCTCCATAAGTATATGAGCTAATTGCTTATAATCTCTCTCTCTCTCTCTCTCTCTCTCTCTCTCTCTCTCTCTCTCTATATATATATATATATATATATATATACACACATATACATATATATATATACATATATATATATACATATATATATATATATTTATATAAAGATATATATATTTATATAAATATATATATATATATATATATATATATAAAGATATATGGAAAAATCATGATTTTAGCAGTAGCTAGAAGAAAAAGTGTTAGATAAAATTTAATTCCATTTATGACAAGTGTTTTAGTAAAACAGAATTATAAGGGGAAAAGAACAACTTAATAAAAAAGCTACCTATCAAAAATATGTGCTGCAGATATCAGTGTAATAAAAGAGTTATAAAAATATTATCTCACAATGAAAAACAAAACAAAATTACCCACTCATAGACATGATTCAGTAGGATATTTACTAGAAGTCTCATCCAAACCAGTAAAAGTAGAAAAAAAGAGTGAAGCGTAGGAAGGAATTAGAAAAGAATCATTTTAAATGTCATCATAATTTTCTGCAATGATTGCTTATATGGAAGACACAATACAATAAAATCTACAGGCAAGATAATAAGGTGAATAAGCAAAATTAAAATTTATAAAATCAATATAAAAATCAATAGTTTTTATGCTTAGCAAAACTAATTTCAAAACTCAATTCACAGAAACAATAGCCCATATGGTATATATGAATAAATATAACTAAATATATGTAAGATCTTTATAAATAAAATTATTTTTAGAGAATAACTTATGTGCATAAGAAGAGTTCAGTAAATAAATGGAGAGATAAGCTATATTCATATTTAGAAAAAAAATCATAAAGATAACATGTCTTCAAAATGAATCTTTAACTTATATTACTACTATCTTTGTAGAATTAGAAATTTTGATCTTATAATTATTGGTGGTACATGCCCCCAACCAAGGTACATGCCCTTGACCAGAATCATACCTAGGACCCTTGATTCTGCAGGCCAATGCTCCATCCACTGAGCCAAACAGTTAGGACTGTCCAATATGCTAAAGAAAAAACCCTACCTAATAAAGAGGGAATATGCAAGGGAGGGCATTTGGGGGTGATCGGGGTGTCAGGGGAGGGCAATTAGGCATCTATCAGGCTGGCAGGGGAGTGGTTAGGGTGTGATCAGGCTGGCAGGCAGAGTGGTTAGGAGCAATCAGGAAGGCAGGCAGGCGTGTAGTTGGGAACCAGCAGTCCTAGATTGTGAAAGGGATGTCTGACTGCCTGTTTAGGCCCGATCCATGGGGTCCCATATTGGAGAGAGTGCAGGTTGGGCTGAGAGACACCACTTCCCCCCCCCCCCCCCGTGCACGAATTTCGTGCACCGGGCCTCTAGTGAGGTAAATATTATTAATCCCCTATTACAGTGAAACTTACTGAAAGCATTATCTATTCTGTTTCCAATTACACTTTTTAAACTTAATGAATATGTACAACTGATTACCTAGCACCCCTTGGATATCTCAAATTCACCATGGCAAAAATACTTACCCCATTCTGCTCTTCACATGACTGTCACATCTCAAATGTGACATCTGGCAAATTCATACTGTACTTGACATACATTCTCCAGATCTTCCCTAGTTTCCTTCATCACTTTCATACATTTTCTTCACAAATGTTAACTCTACATACACTATTTTAAAGTGCAACCCAAAACTTCCTACCTCTGTTCTGTGACTTATGCTCTTCATAACACCATAAGACATATTATGTTATACTTATTTATTTGTCTGTACATCCCGTTATTATGTAAATTCTATACAATGGGCATTACTGTCTTTAAAAAAAATAATATATCTCCAAAACCTAGAAGAGTGATAAATATTAGGGACTCAATAGATATTTGTTAAATAATTTAATAAATAAGTGAATCTCAATAGAAATTTGATTCAAGAAAAATGGGAAAGACTAGAGTAAAATGTTTCCTATTTGATGTGTTTGATATTAATTGAGGTCAGATGTATCCCTTATAAATACCCAGGGTCTAGTAGACAAATTCTTAAGAAACTAAGATGATGTGATGACTAAATGTACTGTTAGATCCTGGATGGGATTCTGGAATTAAAAATGTATCTTAGGTAAAACTAGGAAAATATGAGAAAAGGGTGAACATTGCTCCATTATTAAATATTAAAAATAATGTAGCCCTGACTGGTTTGGTTCAGTGTATGGAGCATTGGCCTGCTGACTGAAGGGTCCCAGGTTCGATTCCGGTCAAGGGCATGTACCTTGGTTGCAGGCACATCCCCAGTAGGGGGTGTGCAAGAGGCAGCTGATTGATGTTTCTCTCTCATCGATGTTTCTAACTCTCTATCCCTCTCCCTTCCTCTCTGTAAAAAAAATCAATAAAATATATTTTTAAAAATAAAAATAAAAATAATGTATACTAGTTTATTATTGTGACAAATGTACCAGACTAATATGAGATGCTAATAATATGGTAAATTGAGTGTGGGGTACGTGGGAGCTCTCTGTACTATCTTTGCAAGTTTTCAGTAAAGCTAAAACTATTTTAAAATAAAAAGTATAATAAGTGATAATAAAATATTTATATTAACATATGTGCCTATTAATATTGTCATTCTTTTAAGAATAATCTTGCCGAAACCAGTTTGGCTCAGTGGATAGAGCATTGGTCTGTGGACTGAGGGTCCCAGGTTTGATTCCAGTCAAGGGCATGTACATTGGTTGCGGGCACATCCCCAGTAGGGGGGTGTGCAGGAGGCAGCTGGTCAATGTTTCTCTCTCATCGATGTTTCTAGCTCTCTATCCCTCTCCCTTCTTCTCTGTAAAAAATCAATAAAATATATTTTTTAAAAAAAGAATAATCTTATTCCAAACTTGGTACTGTATCCAGAGTATAGATAGCAATGACTTAGAGTAGTGCTTTCCAATAAAAATTCCTGAAATGATGGAAATGTCCTAACTGCACTATCCAATATGATAGCAGTAGCCAGATGTGACTAGTAAGCATTTGAAAGATGGCTAATATGACTGACAAATTAAATATTCAATTGTTTAATTTTTATCAACGTGAAAGTAAATTGTCACATATGGCTATTACATTTGAATGATGCAGATATAGAGTATGCAATTTTTCATTGGTCACAGAGATTTTAAATTAGTATGATTTATTTTTTCAAGTGAGCATTTTGTTGTTTTGACTGTTTTACTTTACAGAAGGGCTTATTTTCCTTAAAAATATAAATATATCATAGATGCACATTTACCTTAAGTTATTAGCTTGTTATGCAAAAACTAGAGGCCCAGTGCATGAAATTTGTGCACTGGTGAGGGTGTCCCCCAGCACAGCCTGCACCCTCTCCAATCTGGGACCCCTCGGGGGATATCCGACTGACGGTTTAGGCCCGTCTGTCGGATATCCCTCTCACAATCTGGGACTGCTGGCTCTCAACTGCTCGCCTGCCTGCCTGCTTGATTGCCTCTAACCGCTTCTGCCTGCCAGCCTGATCACCCCCAAACCACTCCCCTGCCAGCCTGATTGACGCCTAACTGCCCTCCCCTGCTGGCCTAATCACCCCCAACTGCCCTCCCCTGCTGGCCCGGTTGCCCCCAACTGCCCTTTCTCCCCTGCAGGACTGGTCACCCCTAACTGCCTTCCCCTGCTGGCCATCTTGTGGCAGCCATCTTGTGACCACATGGGGACAGCCATCTTGTGACCACATGGGGGCAGCCATCTTGTGTGAGGGCATGATGGTTAATTTGCATATTAGCTCTTTATTATATAGGATAGCCTAACATAGAAAATGCTATCATTTATTTCTGAATTAGTGTCAAAATGATGACTGAAACTGTGAAAATTATTCTGTATTCTAGTGTTACATACCTAATCAATATAGTTAACAAGAAAAAGGAAAGATCAAATAAATTTAAATTGTGCTTTTAGTTATCAAGAGGAAAACACAAGGATTAAACTTATTAATATACCAGTGGCCCGGTGCATGAAATTCATACATGGGGGGGTTTCCTTCAGCCCGGCCTGCACCCTCTCCAATCTGGGACCCGTCAGGGGATATTGACTGCCAGTTTAGGCCCAATCCCAGGGATCTGGCCTAAACCGGCAGTCTGACATCCCTCTCACAATCTGGGACCGCTGTCTCCTAACCACTCACCTGCCTGCCTGCCTGATTGCCCCCTAACTGCTTCTGCCTGCCAGTCTGATCGCTCCCTAACCACTCCCCTGCTGGCCTGATTGATGCTTAACTGCTCCCCTGCTGGCCTGATAACCCCCAACTGCCCTCCCCTGCTGGCCTGATCTCCCCCAAGGCCTTTATTAGTATAGGTCATAGATATGACCCTTCACAGAAAATTTCACTAACCCTGCTTTACAATAAGGGATTGATGATTGAATCATTGGGGCCACACACCAAGATTCCCTTTCTTTGAAAAGCGGAGGAAATAATTATCTTGTCTTTAAGTTGCCCTGAACATCAAATGAGATAATGACGTAGAAAAGTATAAAAGCACCATATAAAGACAACTGTCTTTTTCATGTACTGAAAAGACAATAAAGTGGTAAAATGAAAAACACTATTTTTTATTCTCCCCCTTCCTTCCTTTATAGCCTTTATTTAAACTTTGAAATTTATAAAAACTTCACTCCTATTTTCATTTCTTTACATTTAATATTATTTTGTATTACTTTCAGGTTTTATATTAGTTACAGAATAGTGGTTAGACAATCATATACTTTACAAAGTGTTCCCTGATATTTCCAGTACCCACCTGGCATTATATTGTCATTACAACACTGTTGACTATAGTCCCTATTTCAGTGACAATAGGTTTACAGGTTCCTTCCAATCATTCTTTTGTGTTGTTCGCCCTTCCTTTTCTTTCTCCCTTTTTCCCCTCATTTTCTTTATATAGTATCTCAATTGGCCCTCAAGGGTCAGCGAAGGCACTGGGACACACTTAATCCCTTTTACAGACCAGGAAACTGAGGCCAATTCCAGTTGGCTGCGGAACTTGACTCAGCACGCAGGGAGCCCCCACAGCCATGCTATCCACCCATCCTAAGGGGCAGCTGCGGGGCAAACAGAACAAACCTTCCTGTCAGGCTTCCAAGCCTCGTTCTCAAGCACCTCTTCATCACAGATATTCCACATTGTTTCCTCTCCCCCACCCCTGCCCCCATTCTGTACTGCCGCCCCTTCTCGAGAGCAGGTAGTAAGCTTTGCACTGACAGCGCAGGCACGTGCTGCCATGGGGCAGGGCGGGGAGGGAACTGGGGGTGGGGCAGGAGCAGGCCTGCTTTTGGACTGAGGCAGGAGCAGGAGTCGCCGCCTCTCAAGTGCACAGGCACCTAGCAGTTACTGATCTCACTATGGAGCGGAAAGGTGAGCGGTGAAGCGGCCTTCACCACGAGGGGCAATGGCCACCAGGGTGAGGCCTGGTTAGCACCGGGAGCTTCGCTGAACTGCTGCAGTCGGGTACCCGGCAGTGTGGCACCCCTCCACTGAGGTGGCACAGCCCCTCAACCCCTGCCTCAGGGCTGCGGGTCCACACCCCTCTGCCCAGGCATCCTTCCACACCGGCAGTCATTGCCCCTTGTTCCCCACCAGGCCGACTTGCATCTTGGGGCCACTACAGAACCTCACTCTCTGCGGGTGAGGCAGATCCCCACCCACCGGCCCCCTGCCCCAGCCTGAGCCCCCTCTGGTGCACCCCACCTCCATGCTACTCTGTGCCCCTTGGGCCACCTGCCTCCTAGCTGGCTGCTTTGCCAAAGCCGCAGTGCTCGCCCGGGAGCCACCCCTCAGGCAGAGACCTCTCTGCACACCTGCAGACCCCCAGCCGGGGCCGCGGTCCTGGCCCCAGCCCCAACATTGCAAGTCCCCGCCCACCTGTGCCTGCTGCACATGCAGCCTGATGATTGGTCGTTACTGTGATGGCATCCCAACCAATTTGCATATTACCCTATTATTAGTATAGATGTATTGAGATCATTTAATATTGCCAGTTCTCAATAGGTAGATCACACAATTAAAAAAGACTAGTGATAAACAGAGTGACTGCTTAGAGTGATTGCTTGCTGAAAGCTGTTTAAAATTATAATAAGGACATACCTGAAGTTAGGGAAGCCACATCTTTATTAGGGGGTAGAGAGAAACAGAAATGGATAGGTAAAATTCTTCTAAAATATATAAGACTGGGAAATAGTCTAAAATAAATAAATAATATGAGTGAAATGCCAGGACTACACAATAAAATTACCTCATAATAAGAATATATGTAGTGTTTCCAATAGCTATGATTTTCATTGCAATACTAACTAATTTAGGGTGATTTATTAAAAAGTTAGCAGCATTTCCCTAGATAAAACAAATTTTGGAAGAATAACTATTCTTTGTATCTCCTTGCAATATATACTTAAATTTTTAGTAGCCCATACTGGAAAATAGATAAAATCCAATGGTGCATTCTATGGTTGAATCTATATTGAACTAAGGTTACTATTATAGTATAACAAGTCAAATCATCACTTTTATCCCTATGGCATTTGAATAAATGGGCCCTGAAGAATAGTTCTTGAGTAAATTTTATTAAAGATTAGTTTTCTAGTGGTTTTTATTGCAAGATCTCTCTAGTGTTTTCTCTTCTGACATCTTTCCCTGACTGAAATTTTGAAGAAAAACCTAATATATTCTCAGTTCAGAATATCATAACTTTCTAACCCTCTCCTGTGCTTACAAAATATTATTCACTTAAGGTCAGCATTATGAACATAATTGAAACTATGAGACCAGGGAACGATGATGTGAACTAAATGTAAAAATATATCAAAAACAAGGATAGGCTAGTCTCCTAGGAAAGTCAATTTTTATTAAAGATTATCTTCAGAGATCCTAATATATTTTTAAATTACTTTTCTTTATACATATTCATTATTTGTGGATGTCCTACCATTTTGAAGAAAGAATTGTTAGGTATTTTTGCCTTGGAATAAACCTAATTTTATGAGTTAATGTTTTGTCATTAGTTTCAATCAAATGAATATATTTAAATAGGAATCACTCTGGCTATAAAGTTATAATGATTATCTTACATTTTACCAGGTATTTTACAATAAGTAAAATGTAAGCATAATTTAAGCACACATTTTATTTGTATTATTGATAACTTTTCTATCAGAGTCCAATATAAGTCAATCCAACAACTATTAATCCAATAAAGGTTAAAGTTTATGTATTCAATACATTTTTGCTCTAATTCAAATTATAGCATTTCAGATTACAGAATAAAGTGAGGTTAAATACAATAATCATGTTTCCATCTCTACTAATCTGAATTGACATTTAATGTGCCTAATCATAAAAGTAAAACATCAATAATAACAACATCAAAATTTAAAAAAATAAGCAACATGCAAATTATTTCATTCTAAAATAAAAAAATTATTAGATTTTTAATACTAACCTTGTGATCACTTATGAACTCAAAATGATGCTTTTCTTTGACTAAGAAATTAACTCAAAATTGGTCAAATTACATATACTCCAAAGCTCATAGATTCCAACTTTCATCACTCCAAATTAGGATTCCTTAGAGGAGTTTTCTAAAATTATCTCCACAGATTTCCAGAGACATTGAAATATGTAGTTATTAAAAGTATTTTAAAACCCACATAGGTACTGACCACACAAAAGGGAGTCAAGCTATAGAGACAGAGCAGGGTTCTAGAGATGCCTGGCATTAATTATTTCACTAATGGATCAGGGGGCAGTTCTTTGATAAGGATCACATGACTTGAAGTTAATACTGAAATACTTCAATATTTTAACAAGAATGGCTGAGCAAGGGCATACCACTCAAGAGTTTAGTTGTAGTCTTCTTTCCTTCTGTCAGGAAATACTGTTAAAAAGGCAAGACAATAAAAATTTCCTGAGTCCTCTGTGCTATATTATGGTTATAAGCCAGTGAATTGTAGTTTTTGTTTTTTGTTAATCCTGACAGGAGCATATTTTTCCATTGATTTTCAGGGAGAGCAGAAGAGAGAGGGAAAGATAGAGAGAAACATCTATTGGTTGACTCCTGCAGGAGCCCTGACCAGGAAGAACCTGGAACCAAGTTACGTGCCCCTGACCAGAATCAAACCTGGGACCCTTTGGTTTACAGGCCAACACTCTACCTACTGAACAAAACAATCCAGGGCTAATCCAGTTAATTGTAATAATTTATAGCCTTAGTGTTGGTCAAAAATGAAATGGACCTGACTGGCTTCTGACAAGAAATGAGTGAGATACCTATTCTACTATAATGGTCATTTCAAAGACATAGCAATCTGAGACACCACATTTTTTAGACTTTTATAACACACTGTCTACTTTTAAAGTTTCTTTAATATAAGATACATCAATAAACTTTGGTGAGGAAAACCAGGTATTTGAAACAGAATTTTTTTTTAAATTTCTTTATTGATTAAGGTGTCACATATTTGTCCTCATCCCCCCATTCCCATCCCACACCCCTCCCCACGGATGCCCCCACCCCCCTGTTGTCCCCAACCATTGGTTAGGCTCGTATGCATGCACACAAATCCTTTGGTTGATCTCTCCCCCGTACCCCCATCCTCCCCTACCCTCCCTCTGAGGCCCGACAGTCCGATCGATGCCTCCTTGTTTCTGGGTCTGTTCTTGTTCATCAGTCTATGTTGTTCATCATTTCCCCTAGATGAGTGAGATCATGTGTTACTAGAAATATACTTATAAGAACCAAATGTGAGACGAGCAATAATAGTTATGTTGACAGGCAAATGAATCAGTCTGTAGTAAGTTTCTTTCTGGACCAACAGTTCTTTTGAGACCCGATTTCAATGTCCACCAGTTCCTTATGTGTACATATCGGCACTGACTTTTCAGCTCTGGATGGTGGACAAATGTTGGTAATTCAGGTCCGACTCCCTCTGGTTTGGTCTCGCCCGGACCCAGGGGCACGGCTTCACCCGGACTCAGGGTCGCGCGGCCTCACCCGGACCTGGGACCCAGCATCACCCGGGCCCCGGGGCGCGTGGCCTCACCCGGACCCAGGTGTGTGTGGCCTCACCCAGTCCCGGGATCCAGCCTCACCCGGACCCAGGTGTGCGTGGCCTCACCCGGTCCCGGAATCCAGCCTCACCCGGACACAGGGGCGCGTGGCCTCACCCGGATCCAGGGGCGCACGGCCTCACCCAGACCCAGGATCCAGCTTCACCCAGACCTGGGACCCAGCCTCACCCGGATACAGGGGTGCACGGCCTCACCCGGACCAGGGATCCAGCTACACCCGGACCCAGGGGCGCATGGCCTCACCCGGACCCAGGGGCGCGCGGCCTCTCCCGGACCCAGGTGCATGCGTGGAACATGGTGGGCATCGGCTGCGGCGGGATGGTGGAGCAGATAAGCGGGGACGCCAGAACAAGGCGGGGTGCCGGTGCTGTTATTGGAGAGCCTCTGGTGGTTACTAAAAATTCTTTGCTCCTGCACGCCATGGTCCCGCCCAGCGCTCACATCCACTGCCAGCGCCAGCTCTGCTTGCACCCGCAGCTGGTGCTGGAGCTGCCGCTTGCACCTGCTGCCAGCGCCCAGCGCCAGTTTCTCTACCTCCCCCTGCTCCTCAGGGGCAATCTGGGCAGCAGCTGCCACTCTCAACCGCTGCTGGCGCTGGCCCCAATTACTCCATGCCGTCAGCAGGTGCAAGCGGGGCGGGTGCCATCAGTGCACAGGAGCAGAGGTGGCGGGAGCAGGGCTTCTGGCAGACAGGGGACAAGGGGTCTGTGGCAGGAGGGGCTGGGCGGGGGAGCAGAGGATGGGCTGAGACCTGCCCCTGTGCCTACAGTAGCCTTGTAGCCCACAGTTCCTTTCAAGGTGCACGAATTTGTGCACTGGGCCCTAGTGTAGCTAATAAGCTACATGATTTTGTTTTTAAAAGAAACGTATACTCTAGCATATATTAGTCTTTTGCCAAATACCATATACGTATCATCACAGAAGCAAAATAATAGTAAAAAATGACAGATTATATTAGTATAGATTTCATGTCAAATAATATTTCACTATTTTCTAATTATTTGAAAATTCATAATGTATGTATGAATTATATTATAACACTGAATAACCAAACTAATTCCAATTTACCATTCCATGTGAACAGAGTTTACTGTGCATTAAAATGCATAGCTCATCTGATTCAATAGTCTATAAAATGCCAATTATTTTCAGAACAAGCTCGAGGAATTTAGAATTGCCTCAAGGATTTTATAATTGTAGACATATTCTGGGAAATGTACTTGTAAATTCCAATTTTAAAGTTGTTCATGTTTTTAAGACTCAGACTGATTCACCTAGAGACTAAGAATGAGTGGATAGTTTTCGCGAATTAAATCCGATACTTGTAATACAGCCTAAAGGCAAATAATATCATCATAATGCTCATAAACTCACAACATAATTTTTCCTGCCTATCATTTCTTCCTCATTGTTTTGTAAATGGGATTTTTATGTATAACCAGTATGTCATAGCATTAAGTATTGTATGCCTATAATAAAATATTATAAAATTACCCAACAAATATGTTCTAAAATATATTACTGACTTTCCTAACCTCTCAAAGTAATCTAGGAAATCAATTACTTCAGTATAGTGAAAAATATGTATATGGAACAGCATATAGAATAGATCAAACAGATTATTTTTTTATCACATATTGTTATTTTAGAACTAAGAAATTGTGATTCCTGCCTTAGCCAGTTTGGCTCAGTGGATAGAGCATTGGCCTGCAGACTGAAGGGTCCAGGTTCCATTCCCATCAAGGGCATTTACCTGGGTTGCAGGCTCCTTCCCAGCCTGGGCCCTGGTCAGGGCACATGCAGGAGGCAATCAATCAATGTGTTTCTCTCACATCAATATTTCTCTCTGTCTTTCCCTCTCTCGTCCACTCTCTCTAACAATCAATGGAAAAAAAATCCTAGGGTGAGGATTAAAAAAAAAGAAGAAGAAATTGTGATTCCTTTTCTTTAAGTTTTGTCTAACTTCCAGGAAAATTGCAAATTTCTCCTTGGTTATCTCTGAAATGTATAACCTATTATTCTGAAAATAAAGTTGTGAGGGTGTTGAATTAAAATCTAAGTTTCTTTAATATGGATAAGCCTTCTGGATACCAGGATATTTCTCTTGCTATGGTACTATTGGAAAATGTTTTAAAGGAAACACATTTGAGTATGTATATGTATCTGAGCAGAAGTATATCAGAAATGGAATGTGTTCCACTAGAGAAATATGTCAGGAACATGCTTCTTCCAAACTGTTCTCTTTGATTATATGGAGTAGAGGTTTCCGCACCAAATATTGGCTTTCTCTAATCTAAAAATCAGAATGGTTGGCCTTGTTCCTCAAATGAATGGCACAGAGCCTTGAAAAGAAAGTGTAAACTCATATCAGAAGTTGACTCAGAAAAATGTCTCAGCAATTGTCCTAAACAAACATTCCAATAAAAGCCCCATAATATTCTATTAATTGCAATAAAAATAGTTGCCCTCTCTCTATCTTAAATAATGAAGAGACTATTAGGATAGCCTAAGTATTTGAATGGAAATATCTTCTCAGCTAATATGGCACAGGGCAGCGAACTAAGGGTTTTAATGGTGCAGCCCAGAACTCTGCTTTAATATGGCTACAATGTTTTCCTGTTTAGCAAAGACAAGGCAGATGAGAATACTTCCTTACAGAACCTTACATCACTGAGACTATCTTCTGCTATGTGAGCACATTTTATATCCATTTAAAATCATGAAAATGTAACCTTAAACACCATCATAAAATAGGCAAAGTATCCTATATAATAAAAGGGTAATATGCAAATAGACCAAACGGCAGAACAACTGAACAACCAATCAAAGTGTAATATGCTAACGATATGCTAAGGCTGCTCAACTGTTTGCTATGACGTGCACTGACCACCAGGAGGCAGACAGTTAGTTGACTGGTCGACCAGTCACTATGCCATGCACTGACCACCAGGGGGCAGATGCTCCAACCGGTAGGTTAGCTTGTTGCTGGGGTCCGGCCAATCAGGACTGAGTGAGAAGGGTCAGACAGGCCCTGGAGCCCTCCCATGGTCCCTCCCCAGCCCGATCGTGCACCGGTGGGGTCCCTCAGCCTGGCCTGCGCCCTCTCGCAATTCAGGACCCTCAGGCAATGTCAGAGAGCCGGTTTCAGCCCGATCCCACAGGTCACTCCCCTTGGGAGGGTGCTAGATGCAGGGCTCATGGCTGGTGAGCACTGCTGCAGCAGTGCAAGCCTCTCCCGATCAGGACTGATTAAGCACGAGCCCGCGGCAGGCACAGTGGGGCCGGGATGAGCGGGAGCAGCAGGTAGGAGCTGCAAGCAGCATTGGACTGCGGGTTTCAGCCCAATCCCTGCAGGCCACCTAAAGGGACCCCACCCATGCACAAATCTGTGCACCAGGCCTCTAGTCATATTATAAAATTATTAGGTTCTTAAATCAGCAGACATAAATCTGTTTCTGATTTTTAATAATTATGTAACATTTTCAGTTTCCTTATTAGTAAATTGCAACATTCAAATAAAATGAGGTGTAAATAAATTTTATCTCAGCTATTACAACAGGGTTTACATATTATTCAATTAATATATTACAATTGCTTCACTTGATGAAAAATTTTTAAAAATAGTTTTTATTGATTTCAGAGAGAAAAGAAGGGAGAGGGAGAGAGAGAGATATAAACATCAATGATAAGAGAGAATCACTGATTGGCTATCTCCTGCATGCCCCCTACTGGGGATTGAGCCCACAACCTGGACATGTTCCCTGACCAGGAATTAAGGGAATGGAAAAGTGACCTAGTTCATGAGTTGAAGCTCAACCACTGAGCCACACCAACTGGGCTTTGATGAAAAATGTTTAGAAAATTTATAACAATATGCAAATGTCTCTATTTGAATGACCAGAACCTTTAAGAATGTAAGTACTTCCTCCTGTACTGTACTTAATTTGCTATAACTTCAATTTGGAGCTAAGAAGATGGCTAGACAAATGTACATGTCTGTGTATATTAAGACATTTTCTTTTACCAAAGTCCCCTACTTATTTTTACTTACTGATTTTTAGACATAATTTTTTAAATGCATTGTAAAACTTCTAACACATGTATATGCATTTTCTGAAACATTAATGTTTGGTAGGGTTAGTAATTGAACTGGTTATTCCTTCTTTCCAATTATTCAATTGCAGATCTAGTGTACTTAAATCAAGAAAAGAAAAAGATAAGAGAAACACGAAGGCATTATTCTGGATAATTTAGTCCCGGAAGAATTTGACTACAATATTTGATAATGTCCCATCTTTCCTCCATCATTTCTGTCCTCCCTGCTTCACTTAGAAGTGTCTTCATGTAACACAACCCCATGGCTACAGCAATAGCACTTAAGACAACTCCGTAAGCAGGTTGCAAAAGGCAGCCTCATACACACCAACCTTGTGGTTTGTAACTTACGTGCCCTTCCTAAAACTAAGCCAGTAAATTAACTGTGACCAAAGCTCCTGAGTGGCTACACAAGTTACCTCAAACCACCCTGTGGATTTGGTTCCAGCCACATCCATGTGTGCTCATGCTGTGAGTGCTAGTCGCTAAGTCAACATCCCAATTGCAGAATCCCACACTCTCTTTATCACATCACTCATTCTTGGAAATTATAATATAGATGGCCCTGCCACCCTGTTGTCAATCTGGCTATTCTGCCCAGTATTCCAACTACTCTCCAAATATAGGTCTAATGTTCTCCAATTAGTTCCCACTACCCTTGCTCCCTCAATGTCTCAGTTTTGTCTAAACTTCACCACTTTCGCCTCTAAACCTTTTGCCCCTAAATGGATCCGCCAGAACTCACTTTCTCTCCACATGTTACTTCAAATGATGATTAACTAGGTTTGTGTCTTCTGTGCCCTACCTCATTCCAGGTTGTGCATCCCTTTCTCCTCTGTACCATATACTGAGCGTTCCCTCCCCTCATGTCTGTCCTACTACGGTAGGTTTTTCTCTTCTCTATAACTAGTGCTTCTAATGACTCATCATTACTGTGCCACCTTCTTTGGCGTTAGCTTCAAGATACATTTTGATTTTTAATTTACATTTGTGTTTATTTTGATTTGTACACACATTGTGATTGAGTCTTTACTTAATATTTTTAATTATTTCCTGAAAAATGTACACTAACAATAGAATATGTACTCTAAAAAACCAATGTAACCCAGTCTCACCCACTAATGTATAAAGGTAACACTCTTTAATACAGCTAGATTCATGGACATGAAATCAGGGAAGTCACACAGAGCCCCATAATGAGAAAGGATTCCATGCTTGGCTTAAAGATCTACTGTCACCATATTGAAATTCTTAATAATTTCATATTTGAACTTGTATTTTGACATGAATCCAATGGAACAAGGGAGCATGCACATGAGTGGAGAAGTTACCTGCTACATTCACGTTCATTGTCCTTGGTCACCCTGTTTCCATACAGTATTTGAGGTCCCCATAGCACAGACTTGCACTGGACTCATGATGCATGGGGAATCGGTGAGACTCAAAGTGAGTACAAGATAAGCTTGCTTTCTCTATTAGTGAGAAAGCAGACACATTGCCAACCCAGAGAGGCCACCCTTTTCATTAGTATCAGAACTTGCTTAAATTTAGAAAAGCAGTAGCATGTTAAGGAACACAAATGCCAAAGGAATCCTTTCATATACTTTCTTACTTGTGTTATATCTCTGTGTTAGCCAACCACGTATGATGAAAATGATGACATAGAAGTAAAGGGAAAGACAGGGCAACTCCATACTTTCTTTTACTTTCAGTCTTTCCTTACTTACCAGAAGCTAAAGGTAGAATTTTTTAGTAAAATCTGTGTATATCAAAAGTAAAAGAAAAACAATTCAGTTAGTTTTGTGCAGCATTTCTACTGTTCTGATAAGAACACAATGCATAGGCTTATGCAAGGTAAAAAACACAAATTGTGCAATTTCAGTAACTTAATGAATTCAATGTTCTATATTTGCATTCCACAATATAAAGATTGATGGTAAAATCTATACTAATAATTATAAAGTTTTAGTTAGAAATTAAATAAAAGCACCAATGTAGGTCGAGAGAGAAACTGCAGAAGAAATTTAAAAGTTTATATGGCAAGTTTTTTTCTCCTTTTTAAACAAATGGCCCTCTGTTTTCATTTTGCGCTGGATCTCTCAATTATGTAGCTGGCCCTAATCCTTAATAACGTATTTGAATGCACGACTCAGACTATAACTAATTAATCTTCTTGGGTTTTTAGTGGATACAATGTATTGATTAGAAGAGTAAGCTTACTTCATTTCTTCTCTAGGGATGTCCATGGTTGACAAAAATATACTTGTTGGTTTTCTCCCCCCTCCTTTGCTTTTATCGCCGCCCTTCCTCTCCAGTAAAGCACTATATAAAACTTAGCAGTGTTTCTTCTTGATCAATGAGATGTCTCCCTTTTTCAACAGCATTTTCTATAGCAGACTCTGTCCCTTAAGGTCTTAAACACATGGATGCTTCTATTCTGCTATTTTTCTTCATTTAGTATCTCATCTTAGCACACGAGGTAAAATAGATTATTCATCAAAGTGTGGTATCACAGTTGTTACACACAACATGCTGACTCTCTGTACCTTTCCTATACTCAGTAGGATAAAGTAAAAAGTCTCCTAATATATGTTTTTCTGCTGTTTCTCCCCAGAGTGTTTATTGTTGTCTTTTCCTCCAGCTATATGAATAACCTTACAGATACCTTTAGTTTATAGTAAAAATTCGGTTCTAGAATGAACTTCTTATGTGGTGGACTGTACTTCACCTTTCTGATCCTGGGAAGGCCCACACAATTTAAGTCTTATCCTTGGAGTAAAACTTTCAAAATAAAATTAGTTTGCCTCACTTTTCTCCAATTTAATTTCAGCAGTTAACATGACAGTTGCTAGATCTTTTGAAAGTTTTTTTTTAAGATATATTATTTGATATCTGCAGGTTATCTGTATTTGGACTTATATTAGAATGACATTTGAAACATCTTTTTTAAAACTTAGTTTAACATGTTAAATATTATGTATATATAAAATAAATTCAGAAAAAAATTAATATTAAATAAAAATAAATTTCTCAAAGCATCCTACAATATAACTTATTACTCAAGAGATAAAAATAGTATATTATATATTTCTCAATTATATTAAATAAAAATTTCAACTTACCAAGTTTATACTAAATTTATGTGAATATAAATTTATATTAAATTTAAAATTAGTGACCTCTAGAATATTCAGTAGATAATACAATTATCTCTAAAGACATAGTGAAATAAAATTTTATAACTTTTTAAAATTAGAAAGTAGATACTCTTGAGTAAAGCAAAATAGTGTAATTGATAGTTTCTCAGGATGTATGAATTTTGGGCACATAATTTTAATATTAAAATTTTCTATAGCAGCATAAAAGATAGCATAGTGTGACAGAGTGTAAGAGCAGATTTTGGATAGCCCACCTGGCAGTGCAGTGTGAACTAAGCAAAGTATGTGATTCTCCACCTCAGCTTCCTCATCAGAATATGAGGACCTTAGAAATTACCTCAGAGGTATGTTATAATAATTATCTAAGTTAACATTTATGAAGTACTTAGAGAAATTACAGGTATATAATAAATGCTAAGTGTCTTTGGGTATATACAATTTAAGATTGATAGACTCTATGGTATTAATACTATTTATTATGCCTAAATTTACAATCATAAATAGATGGATAGAAATGACTCCAGAAACTGGTGAGCCCACAATAAAATGGTATTCAGTTACTGTTTCTAATGATGACAAAATTTTATACTTGTAAGCTTCTTGCATTAAAAGTATTCTGTATAATTTTAGTGAATTAATACTTCTTTGATGGACCACAAAAATTTAAACTCAAGTTCAAATAAATTACCTAAAAATGTGTAATAAAGAGAATCAGAATGCCAAAATTGCCTATAGAAAGTTAGCTGAGCCCTAGAATCAAAAGGCTGATACATGTTGCACATCTACACTAATAAAAGAGAAATATGCAAATTGACAGTCACTTTGTGATGCCCACAGCCAATCAGGAGTGAGTATGCAAATTAACCCAACAAAGATGGTGGTGGCCCCACTCCTCAGCTGCTCCCGGCCTCTGGGTAGAACACATGCAGGTGCGGAGTGGGCAGGTGGGGCGGGATGCCTGCTATGAGTGGGAGGGCAGGGGGCAGAGGAAGCTATAGGAATGGCACTCTGGCTGGAGCGAATATTGAAGGCTCTGGCCAGAGCAAAGACGGAAGGCAGTGGCCAGAGCGAAGGCCTGGGTTCTGGGTGCCAGAGGAAAACTGCTGCCGGCAGCCAGGGGAAGGAAGGCCTATTGCACAAATCTTCGTGCAACGGGCCTCTAGTAATGACATAAAATATAAACCAGTCCAATCTTGACTTATCACTAAATTTTTTACCTAAGTATGCTAACTTCTAAAATTTTTGAGATATCATAATCAAGCATTGATCCAGTCTATACTAGTATAATACATATATGTACTCATTTCCACAGCAGAACATACCACTTTAAGATATTCATCTCACAACTTTAGTGCCTCACTTACCATACACTGTAAAATTAATAAGGCTGAGATAAATAATATCTTGTCACTTTGAGACTAAACCCTGAAAGTGAGTTGGGTTGAGATCACCAGGAAGAGAGCAAGGATAAATGAAACCAATTTGGAACTGGTTCTTTTTTGCCATTTCTGAAATCAAGGTAAATCAGAGCCCTTTACATTCAACTTTGGTTACAGCTCTATCTAGCAGTAGCTGAAGAGAAGTTCATTGGTTCTGGAAACTGAGATCAAAGGAATATTCTGAACTGATAACAAAGACACATAAAATCATATACCATCTGGTTGATTTTGTTTTCATTTTTATGCACAAGTTAACTATTTAAACCTACAGTCTAAATGAATGGATCCATTTTAGAATAAATAATAGTGTACACTCGAGTAGCATTATTAAGATATATGGAATATATGTAGCTGTAAAATTTAAGTAGAGAAATGAGATGGTGAATTGAATGAATTTTTTTCACTGCTCAAGTCCTAGCATGTAGACTTTCACTGTGTATTTTGAACCCCAGGCACTGTAAATAATTTTTAAAAACTGACTTACAATTGTATGTTTTTATTCCTTTATTTAAGTTATTTCAGAATGTCTTCTGTTTAAAATGCAAATTAAAATTAATTCAAATGTTGTTTCTTGTCTGAAGTCATGGATGATCCAGTCCCCAAAATGAATTATTCTCCAGGTTGTAATGTCTTTTCAATTTTTTTTTCTATAAAGCTCTGTCTTATGTAATAAGGAATTTCCTAAAACAGAGGAAAGAATTTATTCTTCAATCTTTAAAATTATAAAAGGAAAATAAGGGTCCTAAATATATTCTAAACTTTTCTTCAATATTTTAGAATTTCTATAACTAGGTTTTAATAGTTGTTAAAGTTGAGATCTCATTTTAATTTTTATCTAAATGGGAGTGAATTTTATTAATTTTACTAATTAAGTGTTCCATTATTTCCCTCAATTTGAAAACCACCTTCATCATGCTCAACTAATCATATTTTTTTCTTGATTTTCCATAATGTCGCAATGCTTAATTTGTCATTCACTTTCAATAATAACCCCTTATCTAATATATTATTTGAAAACATTTTCTCCCATTTCATAGGTTGTCTTTTCATTTTACTTGGGCAAATGCTACAATGATTGTGCCTTCTCGCTAGAATGTGAGTACAAAGCTCAAGGTCTGTGCTGGAGCTATAACCAGATAGGCACTCCAGATCTAGCTACTTGGGAAAATTGTCATGTGTGCGAAATGTGGAATACATAGTATCAGTGATGTAATGATGCAAAGATTCAAGAAGTTAGCCACCAAGAGAAGAAAGAGTATTCCAAGAAGGTAAATCTCTCTTATCACATAATACCGAAAATGGACCTTTTTGCCCCCATCTACAAATTTCTCTTACCAAACAAAAATTTTAGTTCTTTTTTTTCAAGGCTAATTATATAAATAAAAATGTACAAAAATATCTTAAATGCATCAAAATGATGATACATATAAGATCTTTACAATATAATCTCCCCAAATCATGGTTTTACTCAATTGATTTTTCCAAGTTTTTCTCCCTTCACTATGGCAAATTGTTTGTAAAATAGTCACCCTCATCCTCATTTTTGGACAGTTATCCCCAACACTAATTCTGGATTTGGTCATGTGATTGCTTTGGGCAATGGAACTTTAGCAAACTTAACATAAGTAGAAATTTAAGAGTTCTTATACATTGGAACTTGCCACGTGTTAAAGTTGCTTGAATCTGGCCACCAGGTGAAGTGCAGACACCAAAAAAGTTCACTGAGAAGCCTCATCCAAAAAATCTCTTTTGCATTTGGACTTGATTTAAATTTTGAAATCATGAAACTCAACTGTGGAAGGAGGGCAAGTGTATCTTCCATGTTAAAGAGTATAAATTAGTTCAGCTAGCGAGTTAAATGACACAAACTGTTTTCCAGATGGCCATAATCATTCCCCTTCTTGTATCTATGTCCTTGGGTTTTTCCGCCCAGACTCACATTGGCTATGTGACTTGCTTTGGTCAAGAGAGCATATAAAATATAACACAAAGAGAAACTTGAAAAGTATTTTCTGCTCCAGCTTTTCACCTGAAATGCAATCACCATATGAAGTAATTTAAAGCAATCATAAGGCACATGAGTGAGTGTCATCCTGGACTAATAACCCCCTACCTTACCCAACAGCGCACCATATCTGAATGAGTAAACTAGACAAGCCCAGCAGAGGCATAATGCAGCTAAGCTGAGACCAAATTCCCAAACCAAAGAATCCTGAGCTGATAAATGATTATTGGTTAAGCCATTAAATTTTAGGGTGCTTTGTTATGTAGCAAAAGCTAACTGATGTAACCCAAACCCTATACTTCATATTGGCTAATCCATACTATGACCTGGACAATTGCAATCAAATAGGTTTATAGTTTTCTATTTGTGTGTGTGTGTGTGTGTGTGTGTGTGTGTGTGTGTGTGTGTGTGTGTTGGGGGGCAGTTGCATACAGCATGGTTTTCACTTTTTCAGACTTATTCATGTAAAATAATTTAATAATACATATTTTATAGATAAGTGGGGGAAATATAATTTTCTAATATTACTTTTTGCTGACATTAATTTCTAATGCTTTGCATTTTCCTTTCAGTTGATGCTAATTGAAAAAACATCCTGAGAAAATGTATGACAGTTTATAATAAAGTCAATGTCAGTGCTATTTCTCCAATAGCTAATAAGCAACCACTTCAGGTTTCCACACATCTATTAGATTTTCCAAGAAAAAAAGTTACCATAGCAACTTCAGAATTATATGATATTCTTTTAAACTATTACTAGTCACCAATATTTCTTTAAATATGAATACATGTATAAATATATCAACTCATGATTAAATACATCAGTTCATGATAAATTAGGTTGTAGCATTTGTAACACTGCTGCTTTTTAAAATAAATATTATTTCCTGATCCAAATACTTATAATCATTTCAACTCAGAAGCAAATATCATTGAATCTCAGAGCCCTGATAGTATACAAAACCTCCACTGATCCTACTGTCTCCGTGTCAGATACTGAAAGAAGCTCTGAGAGGTCCAAGGAGGAATATCAAATAGGAAGCCATAATAAATACACAAGAACTCTGGACCCCAATTCCCACATCTTAACCATTAATTACTGGAAAAGAGACAACAACAAGTATGGAGTTGGCACAGAAACAAACCCAGTACTGTAATTCCAAGTATCCTGTTACTTATTACAAAAGAGTTGAAAGAATGGTGGCTTAGAATCCTCAGGCCTAGACTTAGTGAATGATCAGTACCTTTGAAATTGTTCTTAGAGGCTCTTTTTAGTTGAGCAAACCATCCTATCATTTAAAAGTACATATGTGAACCAGTGAGAAGTTCTCTTAATCATTCTTCTTGTCTACAATACTCCCCACCTAGTCCATTGTCTTAAGGGTTGTTTTTCTGAAAATGTTATCTAATCAAGTAACTCTCCTGCTTCAAAATGTCTCATGCTTCCCCACTGTCCACATCATCATGAGAACACAGCCCTCATCGTGGTGAGGAGTCAGCTCTTGTTAAAAAAAAAACAACTCTGTGTTTTTTCAGGCCCAAACATAGGCAATTACAAATGCTTCAGGAAAAAAGCTGCCTAGCTCCCCCACCTCCACACACACACACTTATCGCACACTCATACTCTCATACACACACCAGTCTTGGTACACGGCCAAAGCATTACAGTTTCTACCATAAATGTTATTGAGTTGTAGTCAAGGACTCCATCCCCCTGGCTGGCCATGTCTTTTGCTAATGTGCATTCCTAGTCCTAGTGCCTTCATTCCTAGATATCTTTATCTGAGGCCTTGGGTGAAGGTCCTTTTCAGGCACCTCTGGGGAAGCTGCCTCATGGGGAGAGCCCCGAAGACACTTTCCCACTCTGACTCAATACCCAGTACTTTCCCACTCCCACACCTTCCGCCCTCACCTGTTCCCTAACTTTAGGGTTCGTAAAACTAAAGTCTTAAGTTACCTTAAGTTGGGGCTTCATCAACAGTGAGAGGATCTCATCCATGTTTGCTTTGATCCACCTGTGTACCTTTCCATGGGAAAAATGAAACAGAGCACCCATGTTTTATCTGAGTTTAGCTTCTTGCTTATATCATTGCAGTAAGTAATTAAAGGCTATCCCCTCCATTTTTTGCTTGTTGCTTTAATTCTTCAACCAGTTGCTCAGATAAATGACAGCTCAGCTCTCTGGCTCCCACCTCAGCTGAACTCCAGGCTCATGGAGCCTTGTCAGGGTTCGTCAAAGTGTGCTCCAGCAAATTTTCAGGGCATCTTTCCCCTCTGCAACTTCCCTCATACCCCAGATTCAGCCAAATTGTACCTGCATCCCTTTACAAATGTATTCTTTCTTACTCAGTAGTTTGGAGTTATATTTTGTCTAGAACCTTCCCTTTCTCCCTGCTACTAAGTAATAGAAAAATAACTAATATTACTAAAGAACAACTGAGACATCACTCGCTCTCTAAAGTTCTTCCCCCGCAAATTTATATGGGATTACCTTTATGCTCCCCCAATTTTATAGGAGTTTTACCCCAGTTTTATATATATCACTTATACTGTGAATTATTTTTTTTCATGATATAAAACTTATGAATTGTTTATTTCTGAAATTTTCTACTTAATATTTTTGGACCACAGTTAACTGAAGGTAACTGAGCCAGGGAAAGTAAAACTGAGGATAATTGGGAAGAACTACTGTATCTTAAATTTGTTCTGCACAGTTAATGATAAAACATGGCAATCCAATGCAAACATGATTTTTTTTATAAATGTTAGTATTTTAGTCATCATGGAAAATATCATTCATTTTAATAGCTATCATTCCCAGACACACACACTTTACCTAAAATGTGGTCAGACACCTTTTCAGACAAGAATAGCATCTAAGACAATGCAACATTGACCCAACGGTTCTTCTTTCCCCTCCCCCCATATCCTTTAGTTTTGTGGGTCTTTTTTTTTAAAAATATTTTTTATTTTTCTATTACAGTTGATGTATACTATTATATGTGTTTCAGGTGTACAATTAAATGATTAAACATTTATATAACTTATAAAGTGATGGTCCTGATAAATCTAGTACCCATCTGACACCATACATACTTATTACAATACTAGAGGCCCGGTGCACGAAATTCGTGCACGGAGGGGGGTTGTCCCTCAGCCCAGCCTGTACCCTCTCCAATATCGGACCCCTCAAAGGATGTCCGACTGCCCGTTTAGGCCCGATCCCTGGGATCGGGCCTAAACGGGCAGTCGGACATCCCTCTCATAATCCAGGACTGCTGGCTCCCAACTGCTTGCCTGCCTGCCTTTCTGATTGCCCCTAACTGCTTCTGCCTGCCAGCCTGATCACCCCCTAATCACTCCCATGCCAGCCTGTTTGCCCCCAACTTCCCTCCTCTGCTGGCCTGGTCACCCCTAACTGCCCTCTCCTGCAGGGTTGATCACCTCCAACTGCCCTTCCTTGCAGGCCTGATCCCTCTCAACTGCCCTCCCTTGCAGGCCGGGTGCCTCCCAACTGCCCTTCCCTGCTGGCCATCTTGTGGTGGCCATCTTGTGTCCACATGGGGGCAGGATCTTTGACCACATGGGAGCAGCTATATTGTGTGTTGCAGTGATGATCAATCTGCATAGTTCTCTTTTATTAGATAGGATAGAGGTCTGGTACAGGGGTGGGGGCCAGCTGGTTTTCCCTGAAGGGTGTCCCTGATCAGGGTGGGGGTTCCCTTGGGGCGTGGGGTGGCCTGAGCGAGGGGCCTGTGGTGGTTTGCAGGCCGGCCACGCCCCCTGGGACGCAAGCGGAGACCCTGGTATCTGGAATTTATTTTCCTTCTACAACTGAAACTTTGTAGCCTGGAGCAGAGCCAAGCCTGGGGCTCCCTCTGAGGCCCGAATCCATTTGTGTTGGGGTTATAATTGAAACTTTGTTGCCTTAAGCGGGTGAGCCCAGCCAGGGTGTGCAGAAAGCTTTGCTTCCCCTGTTGCCAGCGGCAACCCTGGCCTGCTCTCTCAAGCTCCATTCTGTTGCCATTTGTTTGAATTTGTTTACCTTCTATAATTGAAACTTTGTAGCTTGAGTGGAGGCTTAGGCCTGCAACGGCTGGCAGAAAGCTTGGTTTCCTCTGTTACCTAGGGAACCTTGCTCTCTGTGGCTGTAGCCATCTTGGTTTGGGTTAATTTGCATGCTCTCTCTGATTGGATGGTGGGCGTGGCTTATGGGCGTGGCTTCTGGGTGTGTCGGAGGTATGGTCAATTTGCATATTTGTCTATTATTATATAGGATTATTGACTATATTCCTCATGCTTTACATTATATATCCATGACTATTCTATTACCAACTTGTATTTCTTTTTCTTTAAATCCTTAACAGAAGACATGCTTTTATTGATTTGAGAGAGAGAGAAAGAAAGAGGGAGAGAGAGAAACATCAATGTGAGAGAAAAACATCCATCAGATGCCTTCTGCATGTGCCCTAACTGGGGATCAAACCCCCAACCTGGGTATATGCCCAGACTGGGAATTGAACCCATGACCTTTTGGTGTATGGGACGATACTCCACCCAACGTTGCCACACTGACCTTTTGATGTATGGGACGATACTCCACCCAATGTTGGCACACTGGCCTGAGCCTAATTTGTATTTCTTAATCCCTTCACTTTTTTAACGATAACCCCATCCTCCTTCCATCTGGCAATTTTCACAATGTTCTCTGTATCTATGAGTCTGTTTCAATTCTGCTTGTTTATTTCGTTTTCTAGATATCACATACAAGTGAAATCATACAACATTTGTCTCTCTGACTTATTTCACTCAGCACAATACCTTCCAGGTCCATACATGTTGTGGCAAATAGAAAAATGTAATTATTTTTTATGGCTGAGTAATATTTCATCATATATATATATATATATATATATATATATATATATATATATGTCATTTCTTCTTTATCTATTGATGGACACAAGTTACTTCCATATCTTGGCTATTGTAAATATTGCTACAATGAACATATGTAGTGTTTTCGGTTTCTTAAGAGAAATAATCACAAGTAAAATTGCTGAATCCTTTGTTTTTTGTTATAGTCTTTGTTTTAAAATCCATTTTGTGTTATAAGTATTGCTATCCTAACTTTTTTTAATTTCCATCTCACTAAGCTATAATCTCTGCTGGTCTCCAGAGACAGAATTTATAAGAACTTCTCTTCCTGGCACTAAAACCCTGTGTTGGGGGTTCTGATGTGGGGCTGGGACTACTCACTCCTCGGGGGGAGCTCTACAGACCATACATCCCTCTGATTTTTAACTGTCACATGTGGGTGTTGGACTGGTCCATTCAGCATCTCCACCCCTCCTATCAGTCTCAACCTGGCTTCTTTTATATATTATTATTTATAGGAATTCTGTTCAGCTAGATTTCAGGTGGTTCTCCATGATGGTTAGTCTGTAGTTTAGCTGCAATTTTGATGTGGTTATGGGAGGATGCCAGTACTTTGATTACCTACTCAATCATCTTGATTGGAAGCCTATATTGCAAATTATATATCTACATATTTATTTATTTATTTTAATAAGAATTTAACTTCTGGAAGTAAGACCTGAATCACATTTTTGTCTATTACCTCTAAACCCTGGGCTTTGTATGTAAAAGTACTTAAAACAAAACTAAACAAAACAAAACAAATAAACAAAAACAACAACTAGATTCCTAATTAAGAGTCTTAGATTTTATCATAAAAATGAATTAAATATTGTGTTTAGTAATATATTGAATAGAAAGATGATAGGAGTAGGAAGGAATACTTGATTGATTGCTTACAACATTTTTGTAAATCATATCTATACTTGCATTTATTTTTGCTCAAAGGTTATTACATAAAATTACAGTTCTGACATTCTTGTGAATAGATGCAACTGAAAAGCTGCACAATGAAAAATTCCCTCTATTCTCTAAGAATTTCTGTAATAATTGTAATACCCATCGGAAAAGGTTGTGTTTTACATATTAATTTTATGATTATTGTTGAAATAAAGCATTGTATTCATAAGAATAGTTATTTTGTTACTTTTTAGATAAAATAATTAAAAACTTTATTCTCAAAAATAGAAAGTAATTTTGACAAACTTCTGGTTTCATGCAAAGCCAAGAATTATGTTATTGACTATACTTTAATTTTTTGTTTTTAAGTAGAATAAATATGGACAGATATCTTTTTTAAAAATTCATCCACAAATGAACCACTGTCACATGTTTCCCTTATGTCAAAGCCTATTCATTTGATTCTTGGTTTCAAACTCCCAAATTTTTGTTTCATTTTAAAATTTTCATATATTATAATTTTTAAACTTTGTTTTATTTTATTTTTTTGCTCACTCCTCTATTTTGCGTTATTTATTCCACTTCCCTCATTTGTATTCACACATGCTTATATAAGGTGATATTTTTATTGTAAAAATGCTTATGCAATTGTAATGGCATTCTTTAGGTAGTAATATAATAAAAATCCTGTCACAACCTGAAATAGTTTCAAAGCCTTATGATATTCAAAAATATATTCTCTGTCATATTTCCCATTTGTGGTTTTTGCATGTGATCCTAACATTTGTTCTGCCACTTAGCTAATGTCTACTGGTCAAAAAGTATAAAGCCAGGAATGTTGTTACAAAACAAAAACAAAAAAACTGTTCCCAAAAGTCGTTAGTTTAGGAAATTAAAATCCCTTTCTGCAAATACTTGCTACAATCATGATAAGCATGACTCAAAATAAGGACTTTGACACCAAAGTCCTCCTGAAGCGTAAAGGATGCATTGAAGGTTGTCAGTCCAAATATTAATCACCTTTTACATTCCAGACCCCAGACTAGGAGTTAAGATATCCAGTAGTGAACAAAACTAACATGGTCTCTACAGGTTGAGAAGGAAGATTTAGCAGGAGGGATGGGAGATGAGAGAAGGAGGAAATCAAGACTAAGGGCAGGACATGTTGAGAGTTGTGAAGCCACGAGAAAGTATGGTGAGACATACACATGGAAAAGACAACCTCTGTTTTTTGGTTTCAGTCTGTCTTGCCTGTGCCTTCTTTTGTAATGAGTGCTTAAAGTATGATAGAAACACTAGATGCAGAGTTAACAGAATGACTAGAATTATTCACTAAACTGTTTTTAAACTGGTTTCTATAAAGTGACAGGAATAACTTTTTTCTTTTCTCACAATAGAGTGTTGTGCAAACTCGATTAGCAGAGTCAGAGGGAAGGGATCATAGGCCAAGATGGAACACTGAAGGCGTTGTATGAACACTTCTTACAGTTCCTATGTGCTCCCTTGAACCAACCAACTTCAGCAGCAGTGAAACAGCCAAACAACTGCATAAAAAGTTAAGAAACAATTAGTCTGACCTTTTTTGCCTGAATGGGTAAAACTGTCCTTCTTCAAATCAATTTGAAATATATTGCCCCAGAACTTGTCAGTTCAATTCCATATTGTGCCTATTTGACAGTTCACTCTATTTATTCAACAAATATTTTTAAGTTCTTATTGTATGGTGTGTGTTTTTTCCCATACTGAGGCTCCAGCTATAGATAAAATGGATGACATACATAAGGTAGCAAGATAAATAAACAAAATATACACTGAGTGGTCAGGTTATAATCTCTGAACACATAATAATCTGGCCACTCTGTGTGTGTGTGTGTGTGTGTGTATATATATATATACATATATATGAGGCCCAGTACATGAATTCGTGCATGGGCGGGGTCTGGCCAACCTGGCCAGGGGGAGGGGACATGGGCGGTTGGCCGGCCTGCCTGCTGGTCCAACTCCTGGTCGAGGGGACAATTTGCAAATTAGCCTTTTATTATATAGGATATACACTAAGTGGCCAGATTATTATGCATTCAGAGATCATAATAATCTGGCCACTCAGTGTATAGTACATCAGATATTTGTGTTTTAAAACAGGAAGGAAAATAAACATTGTAGTCATGAAGGTTTAATATTTTAGACAAATATGAAGAGGTAAGGCATTGCCTAAGAAATAATTTCAATCTGAAGAAAAGGAAAGAGTAAAATATGTGGACATTAGAGAGAAATACATTCCAGGCAGATGAAGGGGCAAGGAGCAAATGCCTGAAACTGTGAGGAAGCCTGGTACACACAAGGAAGCAGTGATGAGGCCAACCTAGAGGAGGATAACAAGAGACAAGCAGGGTGGAAGAGAAGGGGGAAATTTTGTACCCTAAATAATATGCAAATTCTCTGTGGAGGTGTGTGTGTGTGTGTGTGTGTGTGTTTATAAATTTTCAAGGCTTCTCAGTTCATTATTTTTTTTAAATTCTTTATTGTTTAAAGCATTACATGTAGTATCACATTTGTCTCCTTTTTCCCCCATTGACCTCGACCGGTCACCCCCACCCCACAACACATGCTCTCACCACCCTAGTATCTGTGTCCATTGGTTATACTTATGCGCATGCATACATGTCCTTTGGTTGATCTCTTATCCCCCTCTACCACCCTTGCCTTCCCTCTGAAGCTTGACAGTCTGTTTGATGATTGTCTGTCTATGGATCTATTTTTGTTCATCAGTTTATGTTGTTCATTATATTCACAATTGAGTGAGATCATGTGATACTTATCTTTCTCCAACTGGCTTATTTCACTCAGCATAATGCCCTCCATGTCCATCCATGCTGTTGTGAATGGTAACTGTTTTCTCTTTTTTACAACAGTTTAGTATTCCATTGTGTACATGTACCACTATTTTTAATCCACTCATCTGCTGATGGGCACTTAGGCTGTTTCCAAATCTTAGTTATTATAAACTGTGCTGCTATGAACATAGGGGTGCTTATATCCTTTCTGATTAGTGTTTCTGATTTCTTGGGATATATGCCCAGAAATGGGATTACTGAGTCAAACGGCAGTTCCATTTTTAATGTTTTGAAGAAACTCCATACTGTTCTTTCTCCACAGCGGTTGCACCAGTCTGCATTCCCACCAGCAGTGCATGAGGTTTCCTTTATCTCCACATCTTCTCCAGCACTTGTTGTTTGTTGATTTGTTGATGATAGCCATTCTGACAGGTGTGAGATGGTACCTCATGGTCGTTTTGATTTGCATCTCTCAGATGATTGTTGACTTTGAGCATTTTTTCATATGTCTCTTGGACTTCTGTATGTCCACTTTGGAAAAGTGTTTATTTAGGTCCTTTGCCCATTTTTTTTTATTGGATTGTTTATCTTCCTTTTGTTAAGATGTGTGAGTTCCCTATAAATTTTGGAGATTAGGCCCCTATTGGATACTAGAGGTCCTATGCACAAAATTTGTGCAAGAGTAGGCCTTCCTTCCCCTGGCTGCCAGCACCAGCTTCTCTCTAGCACCCAGGACCCGGGCTTCCCTCTAGCCCTGGCTTTGTCTGGAAGGATGTCGGGAATGACGTCCAGAATGATGTCTGGTCTAATTAGTATATTACCCTTTTATTATTATAGATAACATTGCCAAATATGTTCTCCCATGCAGTGGGTTTTCTTGTTGTCCTGTTGATGGTTTCTTTTGCTGTGCAGAAGATTTTTATTTTGATGTAGTCCTGTTTTTTAATTTTCTCCTTAGTTTCCATTGCCCTAGGAGCTGTATCAGTAAAGATATTGCTACGACATATGTCTGATATTTTGCTGCCTATGGATTCCTCTAAGATTTTTATGGCTTCCCATCTTACGTTTAAGTCCTTTATCCATTTTGAGTTTATTTTTGTGTATGGTGTAATTTGGTGGTCTAGTTTAATTTTTTTGCATGTGTCTGTCCAATTTTCCCAACACCATTTATTGAAGAGACTGTCTTGATTCCATTGTAAGTTCTTGCCTTCTTTGTCAAATATCAATTGAGCATAATGGCTTAGGTCAATTTCTGGGTTCTCTGTTCTATTCCATTGGTCTATATATCTGTTCTTGTGCCAGAAATCTATGGCCTTTTTATACACCAACTAGAGTCCCAATGCACAAAGGGGCTTGGTCCCTGCTGATGCCAGGGCCGCCTTGGCCTTCGCAGCCCTGGCTTAGTCTGGAAGGTTATCCAGATAGATGTCCAGTCTAATTAGCATATTATGCTTTTATTATTATAGATAACTAGAGGCCCAGTGCACGAAATTCGTGCACAGAGTAAGGGTTCCCTCAGCCCAGCCTGCACCCACTCCAATCAGGGACCCCTCGGGGGATGTCCGACCGTGGGTTTAGGCTCAATCCCACAGGCAGTCAGACACCTCTCTCACAATCTGGGACCTCTGGCTCCTAACCACTCACCTGCCTGCCTGCCTGATTGCCCCTACCCCTCTGCCTGCCTGCCTGATCGCCCCTAACTGCCTCTGCCTGCCTGATTGTCCCTAACCTCTCTGCCTGCCTGTCTGGTCACTCTTAACTGCCTCTGCCTGCCTGCCTGATCACCCCTAACTGCCCTCCCTTGCTGGCCTGATCTTGCCCCCAACTGTCCTCCCCTGCCATCATGATCTCACCCCCAACAGCCCTTCCCTGCTGGCCTGATCACCCCTAACTGCCTCTTCCTGCCTGATCGCCCCTAACTACCCTGTCCTACTGGCCTGATCTTGCCCCCAACTGCCCTTCTCTGCTCTGGCCAATTTAGTTCTGATTGGTCAGTTTCTATGCCAGTCAGCATCTCTGGGCCTATCAACGGAGCCTGATCAGAAAGGCGGGGCTGATCAGCAGCCCCGGTGGAGGCTTGAAGAGAAATGGAGGCATGGCTGTTGGCCGGACCAGGAGAGAAAGAGTGGCAAGTTCTGATCAATGGCTGCCACAGAGGCTACAGATCAGACCCTGCCTCTCTCTCTGTAGGCCTCTCTCCAGACCTGATCCACAGCACCCTAGGCAGTCAGTGCTGGGTTGGGGCACCTGGCAGCGGCCCCAGTCAGTTCTGGGTCATAAGGGCAACCCAGCACTGACTTCCAGTCTGGTCGAGCCTTCGGTTGTAACAGCTGTGACAACCCTGGCTCTTTATTATATAGATGAACTCACAGAAAGAGAAACAAACAAACAAAAAGTCCCATTTACCATTGCACCAAAAAAAATTAAGATACCTAGGAATAAACTTAACTAAGGAAGTAAAAGACACATACTCAGAAAACTACAGGAAATTTAAAAAAAAAAAGAGAGATAGAGGAAGACATAAACAAATGGAAGAATATACCGTGTTCATGGATTGGTAGAATCAACATCATTACAGTGTCCATACTACCCAAAGCAATCTATAGATTTAATGTAATCCTCATTAAAATACCAATGGCATATTTCATAGACCTAGAGCAAACTCTCCAAAAACTCATATGGAATAAAAAAAAAAGACCCTGAATAGCCGCAGCAATCTTGAGAAAGAAGAACAAAGTTAGAGGGATCACAATACCAGATATCAAGCTATATCACAAAGCCACTGTTCTAAAAACTGCCTGGTACTGCCTCAAGGGATTAGGATGGAAGTAGGGAGAAGTATGAAGCTCTTATAATATGAATGTAGGCAAAAGAGGGTAATGGCTTTGACTAAGTTTAAAGCCATGTTAGT
Organism: Eptesicus fuscus; assembly: GCF_027574615.1. Lineage (NCBI taxonomy): Eukaryota > Metazoa > Chordata > Mammalia > Chiroptera > Vespertilionidae > Eptesicus > Eptesicus fuscus. Next base: position 83,489,974 of record NC_072475.1, on the reverse strand, counting down.
GTTCAGAAAGGGCTATGTTTATCATTGTAGGTAGACACATCTATATATATAAACAGGTAATACGCAAATTAGCAGGGGAGTCACAACCGCTCAGGCGGAGGCTGCATCACGACCGCTCAGGAGAAGCTGCATGCACAGATGGGGAGGAGGGGACTGCATGCCGCCCCCACCCCAGCAGACACACACCGGGGGTGGGGGCGTGCTCTGAGCTGCTGCAGCGCTGCTTGGAGCACGCCCCGGGTGAGTGGCAGCAGCGGCCACAGCAAAGCAGCCCCAGTCCCAGATGCCTGGCAGTGGTAGGAGCAGAGCAGCCCGGGTCCTGGGTGCCAGAGGAAAGCCGAATCTTGTTGTGCATCGGGCCTCTAGTTGAATAATAAAAACGTTCCAAAAATCCAAATGGCTATACTAACAAAGTTCAGATGAATAATCATTATTCCCATGAAAACAGTCTAAAAGCTTTTACTTCCTCATTTAGAAATTATAGATAGATACAGAGATAGTAAAGCATCAAACAGACTGTCAAATTACAGAGGGAAGGTTAGGGAGAGGTGGGGGAGATAAGAAATCAAATGAAGGACTTGTATGCATGCATATAAGCATAACCAATGGACGCAAAACTCTGGGGGGTGAGGGCATGTATGGGTGTGGGGTAGGGGGAGCAATGGTAAGATATGTACACATATAATACCTAAATAAATAAATTAATTAATTAATTAATTAATTTAATTAAATTAAAAAAATAAATAAACAGAAATTATATATGATGACTTAGGCTGCAGTTGGTAAAATGAGAGGAGCTCCACTCCCCTCCTCATTTAAGTAACTAGCAAATACAAAGGGGAAGTTTAGTCACGGAAAGATCATCCTGGCTTCCAAAGTGATAAGCAAGGCAGTCTTTCAGAATCAGATATATCTGTGTCCTAGGTCATAGGCTGTGAGTTTAGAAGTAAAAGCAGAGACTCTGGAGCTAGACTGGCTGGGCTTCATGACTCACTAGTTGTGTGGCTTTGGGAAAGTTATATAACATCTTCTTTTAAATGGGAATAATTCTGACCAAGAGCACAGTGCTGGTTGTGTTTATTAACCTTTTGCACTCAGATGTCGAGTGTGACTCGACACGGTTAGCGTCGGTAGCAGCTCAAGAAAAAAGCAAGCCAGTGCAAAGGGTTAAACAAGTTAAGATGTGAAACTAATAGAACAATGTGTGGACGTAGAAACAGCCATATAAATATTAGCTAGTATTTTGTCTTTCTTGCAGCAAAGAGGAAAATCTCGTTTTAATTCATTACTTTCTTCCAAGAGTGAGCCCACATAAGATCCCAGGAGATCACTATCCTTGATGCACAGGTTGATGTTGCAAAGGAGGAAATTAGGATTAGAGATCACATTCTGCTTGAACTCAGTGTTACCGAATCAAAGTCCTTGTGCCTGACAATTCAAAACTCAAAACTCAAAACGTCAGGATTTGATATTAGGAAAGATTTGTTGATCGGAAAGGTGTCAACGGAGAAGATGGGAAACATAATCCTCAAATCCATCTTGCTTGTTGGACAAGGCCAAGGGTCTTTACGGCGCTCGGAGAAACAGTTATGCCAAAGTGCGGTTGGGAGCGTTTTAGTTGGAGGACCTGGGAACTTGGGCATTTGTGGTAAAGGGGCATCAACGGCAGATCTTCCTGGACAATGGACCCTTGGCTTTTGAAAGAGTACCAGTGTTCGAGTTTCAGTTCTGTCCTGCTCCTTTGTTTGGTTCCGGGTGTGTGTGTGTGTGTGCACATGCACATGCAGAGAGGGTCGGGTATAGAACACTACACTTTGGTTCCAGGAGCAGTAGGAGGCCAAAGATATCTGCACATGTCCAGGCTGTATGACTTGTGGTCTTGGTCTGTTGTCTCTGAAAAGCAACTCAGTGTCTCACTGAACAGAAGAGGACCTGCTTCAGTGATTATAAGAGATTTCATAGGAGCGAACTACAGTATGGAGTTGCTAAAAATTTTCCAAAATATATGGAATGAGAGTAACAATTAATAAAATAAGGCATTTTAGATCAGTACCTTGCACATAGTACACATTCAAGAAGTAATTGTTTAAAGTATGCTTTTCAATTTATGTATTTTATATAGTATTTTAATGTACTTATATATTAGATCCATTAGACATGGACTTGATATAAAGACAATCTCGCTTTTAGATTCTCAAACAAATGATTTACTTTAGTTTTTTCTTAAAATTAAAAAATATAGGAGGTGATTCTATCAAACAAACAAAACTTAATATAATACAGTCTCAAAAAGTGTGGATAATATAGTACTTATACTAGGTTTAAAATGGAATTTTTAAAATGTGTTTATTGACTCTGGTAGAAAAGTAGAACTTTAATATTAGAGAAGTTGTAAATAAATTCCTTTATTAGATATCTTAAATTTATGGTTCATGCTGACATATCTTTGACTTGATAGTAACAATGAGTTTAGAACTGAAGTGGAAAAATATCCATTTAAATTCTATGTATATCACTTAGTTTCAAAGTGGTAGGTTCCCACAAACAGAATCTTTATGTTCAAATGTTAAAATATTAAAAGACTATTTGACACTTGAGTGTTTCCCTCCCGGTTACTAGCTCCTTTTACAGAAAAGAATATATTATTCTAAAATATGTTTCCCAGGAGCCTAGCATACTACCTGCTTCTGAAAAACTTCCTTGATTACATACTAGTTGTCTGAATGATAGAAAGCATTTCATGGAGGCTAAATAAATAAATAATATGTCATAATAACAACTCAGTTAACTGTTGGTAAACTTAAGATTAATATAAACAAAAGTCTTTATAAACAAAAATCTATACCCTTACTATTTATTTGTATAATTAATTTCTTACTCAATATTTCCAGTAGCTTTTCAAATAAAAAGTAGAATAGAAAAACTAATTTATAGAAAAATTATTTTTATATTGTACTCTTACAACAGAATTGCTTAGAATATGTTATGTTAGAAGCCTAAAACATGCCTGAGACACTGATTTATAAAAATAAATTTGTAACTAAAAATTTTTAAGAAAATCAGACCCTACTGTTCTCTTGAATAAATTTTTTTAAATTATTCTGGATTTTTGTTGCTTTTATTTAGTGAAAAAAGAAGCTTCTTTTGAACATTTAACAAAATAGATATAAGAATATGTTTTCCCAAAATCTTAATCTGATCTTAAAATAATTTACTCTGATGATTGCTTTTTAGTATTATAGTTATCATAAAGATTAAAAATTAGCAGAAGTTTAAAGAAAAAAATAAAAATATCAGATTTATACACGAGAAAACTGTTCTTTACATCTAATGTAATTTAGAATAATTTATCTTATCTAAATTTAATTGTCCTAATTTAGTCATCATTCTATGTAAAAAAAAAATTACAGGAGATTTAAATTTCCACAAATAGTCTGAAATTTGCATACTTATATTTATAATCAGAGATTCAAACTCTATTTATATTTTCAATTGCACTGAAAGCATAGAAACATATTTAAGTTAACAAATTACATCATTCACACCATAACTATAAGAAAAACTGTGACTCATTTCAGTGCTGTTTTTTAAACTTTAATCAGATTAGTGATTCTTGTTTCACTTTAGTTCTATCTACAAATATGCATCAAAATTATTGTAAAGAAAATTAATTTTAAGCTTGACATTATAGGAGTGCTGTTGATCTGAGTGAAACTGGTGAAAACTAAAAAAGATACAACCACTTGCAAGCCCTGATCCTAAGGATGATATAAAAAAAAATTTAAGAAATATCTATTCAAAACAGCATTAACCATCTGTTAAGAAAGAAATGACTTTGTGGTATTTGAACCAAGAGTCCTGTCACCCTCCTCCAAACCCTGTGAGATGGAGACAATACTCCAGACTGCTGCAGCCAAGAACACAGAGGTCCCTCTATCCCTGGCACCCAGATGGAAGACTTTCTTCCATAGAGAAGCAGAATATTAGTATTTCTCATCTTCCCTCAGCTATCTGTTACTGCAGCTAAGTCCTGGGGGAGTGCAGTTGTAACCACAGAAACTTCATTTCTTTACTATGATCTTTTCTTCTTTCTTTCCTTTTGATTCAAACTGGTCTCATCCAGCACCCTCGCTGACCTGCCTCCCTTGCATGACCACTCCCTTAGTCATCAAGCCCTAAGGACAAGGAGGTTCTGATCAGCACCAAATAATCTTACGAACAAAGCCTTGGGTCTGTTGACCACAGACAGGGTTTCTATCAAACTAAAGAGAACATGTAGTCCTCAGTTGTGTTTCAGCTCCAGGCCCAGAAAAGGGCTGAAACCAGATGAAGCTACGCCATGGCTGGCATCAGGATAAACGGCACTGATCAACCACCCGCTACCCTAGCACCGGCCACAACCACAGCCCTAATCTTCTTAGTCGCCATGATTAATAATTTTCCCACATATAGCCATGCCCTGAAGGCCATCACAGAGCCATGTCTTTGAGCATTAGATCACCTGTTTCCAGGAATGGGCCATTTTCTAAAAATCAACCCTTCCTTCCTTCCTTACAAGCTCCTGTTCATGTCTTATTGGGTTTTGATATCTGCAGGCAAACGGACTCCTTTGTCTGGTAACACAGTTGCAAAGTGGGACACTTGTGGAACAGAAGTTCTACTTTGTGTGTGGACCTGCTGAGAACACCGGAGCCCTAATCACCCTGGTGTTAAGTCAAGAGAGGACTTAGGGCTCTGCTTGCTCAGAGAGAAGTTTCCCATTCTCCTCATTTCTAGCTACTGAGATCTGGCTCAAGACTACCCGTGAAGGGAGAAACAGAGCAAAAAACATAAAAACTCCTAATCTCTTCCCAAAGAAACTGACCTTGTTTGAAACAGAGAGAGAAGTTAAAGCCTAAAGATACTCTTAAGAATAATGGCAGTGATTTATAGTGAAAAGCAATTGGTAGGAGATTCAAGAAACAGGCTAAACTGTAGGTGGGCCAGATTTCAGAATGCATTTCAGGAAATAAGACGGATGGGAAGAACCCTTTTGGGGTCAGAACAAAAATCAAGCATTGACCTCAAAAGCTATCTTTTAAAAAAAAACACCCTAGATTTTGGTTGGATTAGTATGTGGAGCAATTTATGCCCCAGGGCATTGTTGAAAACAATATAGCAATCAGCTGGCAACTAGTAGTTTAAAATCTAAGAATAGCCAGCAAAAAAGACTGATTCTTCCCAATGCAGCTTTCTTTCCACAGTGACTATTGGCATACCCATCCCTACGTCAATGGCTGAACATTGTGTGTAGTGGGGACTGGGAGTAGGGGGCTGGGATAGATTTCACCAAAATAATTTAGTGAGTCACTAACAAATAGAGAGTGCCTATAAGAAAGTCCAGATGTATCAGATTTATCAGCAAAAGACTTGAAAGTAATAATTAAGAACACTAACATGCACGTAATGGGACCACCGGAAGGAGAGGCCGGAGCAGGGACAGGAAAAAAACAAAACAAAACAAAAAAAACTGGAAGAAATCATGACGAAAAAATACCCAGATTTGGTGAAAAATTATAGCATATACATCTAGGAAGCTCAACAAATTCCACATAGGATAAGTATAAAGGCACCTACTAATAAATATATCATAGGAAAAACGGGGAAGTTAGACAAGAATAAAATCTTGAAAAGGTTTACAAATAATTTATTCACAAAACTCTTCTCGCCTTCAAAAGATCACAGGGCTAAGAGTCAAAAGTTCAAATTCAATTCTGCACCTCATAATAGCTAGATGAGTTTTATCAATTACTATCTTTGAATTCCAATTTCCTCACCTACAAAACAAAATTAATATTTCTAACAAACAAAATTGTTCTTAGATTCATATATAACAACTTTTGAAAAGATTGTGGAATCTAAAAAAAAAAAGCAAGCAGAACAGAAACAGACTCATAGAAACAGAATATTTTCATGGTTTGCCAGATGGGAAGAGGGTTGGGTGATTGGGTGAAAAAAGTGAAGGAATTAAATAGTACAAATTAGTAGTTATGTTGGCAGCCAGCTCCAGGTGTTAGACCTTGGTTTAGCAGCCTCTGTACTTGAGTTCTGGCTAAGAAAGAATTCAGAGGCAAGACAAACTATAAGAGAAAATTTATTTAGAAAGTCACAGAGGTAAAAGAATTGAGCTATAGAAGAAATGGGCTCAGGAAACAAGTTACAGAGGTGAAAGAAGGGCCCTTGGAGCTTAGGAGGGAGAGAGACACAAAAGTGAGAGGAAAGGCACAGGTGTGCTCCAGAAAATGAGAGAGAGAGAGAGAGAGAGAGAGAGAGAGAGAGAGAGAGAGAGAGAGAGAATATGCCTAGGTTCCCTATCAATTAGGCTTTTATCTGGAAATCTCAGGGGAGGGTCTAAATAGAATATTCATCTGCTTTCCAGGAGTGACCCCTGAGGGCCTTGGTCTCCACTGATCGGTTGGCACCAAGACAAGGGGTCATTAGTCAATGCAGCTGGACCTGATGTTAGCCATGGCATTGTTCCATCTGATTTTGGTGCTTCTCTGGACATGGAGCTGAAACATAGCTAAGGCCTAGATGTCATCTCCAGGGGTTAATGCTTAAGGGAGTGGTTCTGTAAGGGCTTATAGTTTCTCCTGTACCTAGGCACCCAGAGCTCTCCCCTCTGCCCCTGGCATATCCTTTCTAGTCTGCTCATGCCTATCTAACTACCTGACACATTCTGTACAGTTACAGAATAGTCAGGGATGTAAAGTACAAAATAGGAAATATAGTCAATAATATTGCAATAATTATGTCAGATGGGTACTAGATTTGTTGGGGTGATCACTTTACTAAGTCATAGAAGTTTACTAAGTTATATAATGTCTAATCACTGGGTTGTACACCTGAAATTAATACAATATTGTGTATCAGCCAGCCAGTGTGCCTCAGTGCTTGAGTGTTGACCCAGGAACCAAGAGGTCCCCAGTTCAGTTCCTAGTTAGGGCAACATGCCCAGGTTGCAGGCTCGATCCCCTGTAGAAGGTGTGCAGGAGGCAGACAATCGATATTTCTCTCTCATTGATATTTTTATCTCTCTATCCCTTTCCCTTCCTCTCTCTCTAAAATCAACAAAAAATGTAAAAATATATTTTCTATCAACTGTAATTGAAAAATAAAAAAATCTTTAAAGTAAAAAAGAAATGAACATCCTAACAAATATAAAATATTTTTAAAATAATATAAAATGTTTTTAAAGAAAGATATTTTGGAAGTTTGAACTAAGCATCTGGACTAAGTATGCTAGTTCCCTCTTTGCTTTGCTCCATAAACCCAGCTTAATCCAAACAACTGGCAGAAATGAAGAAGGCCATTTTTTGAATTAAAAAAGCTATTATTCATTTTAAAAAGATACAATTTGTACATCACTACAGGCAAAGAAAATACATTAGTTAGTAACATTTGAATAAACACTAGATCAATATGCTCTAAATCAAGTGTTTTAGGATTTTTTGAGAATTTTATTATTACCAAAGCAGTTGTAAAATATGCCAGGCTTTTAAGAAGTTGTGCTTATATTCATGTTGATCAATTTCTCTAGAAAAGAAGCATATATCTAATTATCCTATCTGATTAAGACAGAATATGCAAATTGACCATAAATCCACGACAAAGATGACGGCACCCACAGCCAATAAGGAGGAAATATGCAAATTGACGTGACAAGGCATGAGGCAGAAGGCGGCTCCAGCCAGAGGGAATGGGATGCTGGCAGCCAGGGGAAGGAAAGCCTATTCTTCCACGAATCTTTGGGCATAGGGCCTCTAGTGTTTATATAAAACTAGTGAGAAAAATAAACAGTATTTTTCTGCTCACTTTGCAGCACATATACTGAAACTGGAACTATACAGAGATTAGCATGGCCCCTGCACAAGGATGACATGCAAATTCATGAAGCGTTCTATATTTTAAAAATAAAAAGAAATAGTATTTTGAATTAATATACTTTATATTGATAATGCTTTGATATTATCTAAAATAATGACTTGCTATTACCATAAGATATATATTAATGTATATATTATATTATATATATACTAGAGGCCCGGTGCACAAAATTCATGCACAGGGGTGGTGTCCCTCAGCCCAGCCTGCACCCTCTCCAATCTGGGACCCCTCTAGGGATGTCTGACTGCCCGTTTAGGCCTGATCCCATTGGGCAGTTGGACATCCCTAAACGGGCAGTTGGACATCCCTCTCATCATCCAGGACTGCTGGCTCCCAACTGCTTGCCTGCCTGCCTTCCTGATTGCCCCTAACCACTTCTGCCTGCCAGCCTGATCACCCCCTAACCACTCCCCTGCCAGCCTGATTGATGCCTAACTGCTCCCCTGCCAGCCTGATTGCCCCTAACTGCCATCCCCTGCAGGCCTGGTCACCCCTAACTGACCTTCCCTGCAGGCCTGGTCCCCTCCCAACTGCTCTCCAATGCAGGGCTGGGTCCCCCACAACTGCCCTTCCCTGCAGGCCTGGTCACCCCCAACTTCCCTCCTCTGCCAGCCTGGTCCCTCCCAACTGCCCTCCCCTGCTGGCCATCTTGTGGTGGCCATCTTGTGTCCACATGGGGGCAGGATCTTTGACCATATGGGGGCAGCCATCTTGTGTGTTGCAGTGATGGTCAATCTGCATATTACTCTTTTATTAGATAGGATAGAGGCCTGGTGCACAGGTGGGGGCCGGCTGGTTTGCCCTGAAGGGTGTCCCAGATCAGGGTGGGGGTTCCCTTGGGGCATGGGGCGGCCTGGGTGAGGGGCTTGTGGTGGTTTGCAGGCCAGCCACGCCCCCTGGTGACCCAAGCAGAGGCCCTGGTATCTGGGGTTTATTTATCTTCTACAATTGAAACTTTGTAGCCTGGAGCGGAGCCAAGCCTTCTGCTTGCTCCGTGGAGGCAGCCATTTCTCTTGGGACTTAAGTATCTTCTATAATTGAAACATCGTAGCCTTAAGCGGAGACCTTGGCCTGCCAGGGTGTGTGGAAAGCTTGGATTCCTCCATTGCCGGGGGCAACCCTAGCCTCCCACTCTTTCCAGCTCCGTGGCTGCCACCACTTCTGTTTGGATTTGTTTACCTTCTATAATTGAAACTTTGTAGCCTTGAGTAGAGGCCAGGGAGGTGGAAAGCTTGACTTTCTCCATTGCCTGGGAAACCCAAGCCTTTCTCCTGCTCTCTGTGGCTGTAGCCATCTTGGTTGGGTTTATTTGCATATTTGCTTCTGATTGGCTAGTGGGCTTGGCTTGTGGGCGTGGCTTATGGGTGTAGTGGAGTGATGATTAATTTGCATATTACCCTTTTATTAGGTAGGATATCACATATAGATGAAAATTTGTGAGAAAAGTGAGATCCTCAAGGAAGACATTGATTCATGAAAATGAACTAGATTTTAGTTTCATAGGAATTGGTTGAAATCATAATTCTTTTTCTGCAAAATAGCCAAATGCTTACAGAGGTAGTTTTAATTTTGGTAGAACCAAAAATAGTTTTAATATTTGATAGTTCCTAATAAAAGTGTACCAGATAGCAATGCTTGTGAATAAAAGTAACAATGAGTTAAACAAGGTGGGGAGGGTAGGATATTTCTCTCACATAAAAAGAAATTTGAAGGTAAGTTGTTCTAAGCATTTATACAGCCTCTTAACAATATCATCAACATTCTATGTTTTTTTCTGTTTTCTTCAATATCTTGTTTTCCCCTGATTGCAAGAAGACTTCAGATCCTAGTATGATAACTGTCTGAGACGTTCAGAAGCAGGAATGGAGTGGGGTCAAAAGCAAATGAGACTTTTATCTCATTTATCAAAAGGGAGTAAGAAAAATATACATAAGACTCTCAAACTGACTTCCCCTCACATTTTCATCTAATCTGCCAGAAATGTAACCATGGACAACCTTAGCTGCAACTCACATGAGAATATATTTAGTTTTATGATTTTGTCTTAATATTTAATATTAATTACCTTGTGGTCTTTAATGCCGGCTAATTCAAGACAGGGACCTTTATCAGATAGTTTCATAAATAACTAAATACTTTTATATATTTTAGTTTACTAAAGTCTATACCTTCAAATTAGCTCACATTTTCAATGCTTAGTTCTATGTAATTTAAGAACATTCAGAATGATGGGCTTCTAAATTATTATAAAGTAGTACTTTTTTCCTTGAGGATATATTTATATGCTTCTCAATAAACCATATCTAAAATGTCCTTTGGCAGTATTATTATGTTGATAAATGCTAAGATTAAACTATATATAATAAAATATTTTTTAAAAATTTGTGTAAGAAACAATATGTTGAAGATTAAAAATAAAACATGAGTTTGGGGAAGAGAGAAAGATCATAACAAGATTCATTTGTATAATGTATGAATGTTTAACTAAATCAAAAACTAATTGCAATATATTCATCTTCTAATGAGTAAATTTAATACTTTACAATAGCAACTAATCACCTGTGCACCATTATAAATCAGTTAGAATCGTAATTCCAGTAACTTAGTGGTTCTTATTGATTTTACTTACTGTTAGATTTGTAGCCTGATTGAAATCTACTTAGTTATAGTCATTGATTCAATATACAAGTAAAAAACCTCATGTGATGTCAATGTTTTTATATTTATTACTTAAAACTTGAAAATATATATTAAAAAAAGGGTTACCTTATTAGGAAAAGTAATAGAACAAAATAATGTAAAAATTTTGAGTACACTTAAAATACCTCGTATACTCTTCAATACTTTTATTGCTAATAAGGGTCTCTAGAAGCTTCCATATTCTTTTTAAATCACTTTGATTTGAGTGTGGAGTTCTTAAGGCATGAAACTGAATTATGTCAAAACCAAAAGTAAAAACCAATATATTTATCTATATATATTTACTAGGGGCCTGGTGCATGAAATTCATGCATGGGGATGTGTCCCTCAGCCCAGTCTGCACCCTTTCCAATCTGGGACCCCTCGAGGGATGTATGACTGCCCGTTTAGGCTCGATCCTACTGGGATCGGGCCTAAACGGGCAGTCGGACATCCCTCTCACAATGCAGGACTGCTGGCTCCCAACTGCTCGCCTGCCTGCCTTCCTGATTGCGCCTAACTGCTTCTGCCTGCCAGCTTTATCACCCCCTAACCACTCCCCTACCAGCCTGATTGATGCCTAACTGCCCTCCCCTGCCAGCCTGGTCACCCCTAACTGCCCTCCCCTGCCGGCCTGATCGCCCCCAACTGCCCTCCCTTGCAGGCCTTGTCCCTCCCAACTGCCCTCCCCTGCTGGCCATCTTGTGACAGCCATCTTGTGTCCACATAGGGGCAGCCATCTTGTGTGTTGGAGTGGTGGTCAATTTGCATATTACTCTTTTATTAGATAGGATAGTAATTTGCTTTTCAGTTTTTGTTTTTACTCATGAGATTAAGCTATTCTCCTTAGTTACAAGCTGGTTGATGATTTCAGTGATAAATGTAATTGCACCACACCATACATCTCAGTTTCATCCCTTATCATAGATATAATCATTTTTCCAAAGGACACCATCTAGATGCAGTTCTCTATTTTAACAAACTGAAATAAAATTGTTAATTTTTTTTTTATTTCAGAGCTTTTCTCTGATTTTGTTTCCTGACTTATTTTGATGGTCGAATAAAGATTAAAGAGAAGGAAGAAGAATTAAAATTATCTTGTTGACTAATGAAGATAAGGGTGTACTGTCAACGTGAACTTCAGCAGTCATCTCTCTCCTGTGTTTTAATGTCTTTCTGTCCAGTATCCTATCTATCTACTAAAGGCCCAGTGCAAGAAATTCGTGCATGGGTGGGGTCTCTAGGCCTGGCCTGGGATCAGAGCCAATCAGGTTCCCCGCCTCCCTGCCTCCTCCTTCCCTCACCACCCGCCCCAGTTCCCTGTCCAAGCCTCAGGACAGCTCCGATTGGGTGATCGGGACCTACCAGCTGGTGGGGAGAAACAGGGGAGGGATCCGGGAGGTTGGCTGCCAGCCCCAAGGAGGGAGCCAGCCCTCAGCCTCCCTGGGAAAGGGGCCACGTCTGCCACCACCCACCCATGGTTCCCTGTCCCAGCCCTGGTGCTTGCCTGCCAGGGGGAGGGACCAGGAGGTTGGCTGACAGGCCCCATCGGCAATTGGGGCCTGCGGGCTGGGGGCAGCTCCTGCATTGTGCGTCTGCCCCCTGGTGGTCAGTGCGCATCATAGTGACCAATTGTTCCAGTTCCATCGTAAGGGTTGCTTAGGCTTTTATGTATATAGATGAGGAGCTTCCACAATTACAAAACCTCTCTTTTTGCATTTGTGCAATGCGTCTTCTTCTCAAAGATTGGTGTATCAATTTGTCAACAGACCTATAGACACTATATATTCTTAAAAGTCATAGGCAACAATATAACTAATTTGGGTCTTATAGAAAGAACACAAAATAGTTCCCCTCTATTTTCCCTGTAATCTTCTTATCCATAATAATGTTTAATACATCAGATATACGACCATAGATATTGTCCAGCCATTTATCGTTAAATTCATCTTATCTTTTAACAGTTTGGAGGAATGCATACTATGGGTCCAGCAAAGGGAATGCATATCCTTCCAGTAATCTAAAGAATCCTCTGCTTGAGCTCAGTGGAGGACTCAGGTAAATGGAACACAAGTCTTTCTGCACTTTAATGATTTAATGAAACAACTATTGAAGAAAAATGTAAAAAGAATTATGTCAGCAAAGAAAAAGAGGAAATTTAATCTGCCTGTTTAAAAGGAGAAAAACTTTACAAACGATGGTATTTAACTGCATGCTGAAAAATGATCAAATGTTTACCAGATTACAAAGGTAGTGACAGAAGAGTACAAGGCAGAGAGAGCAGCATATGCACAGGAAGAGGAATAAAAGTGTATGGCACTTTCTTGCCCTGATGCCTCACCTCTTCTTCATGAACACACTGGCTATGGCCTCATCTTAGGCGGTACATACCCGCCATGCCTTGGCTATGGATCTGACCATTGGACTTGCTTTGACTAATGAAATATGGGATGAAACAATAGTGCTTAGGCCTCAAGAGGTATCATACATATTTTAACCTGTCATATGCTTTTGTGGAGGGGAAACAAACTTCCTTCTACCGTCAAGATTCTTCTGGCTGGTCTAATAATCAAACAGACATGAGGCAGATTAGCAAGAGAAAATAACGAGGTTTAATACATACATATGTATGGGGACACCACCCACACAAGACAGTCGGAGACCCCACATGCACGAGAGATTCAGAGCTAGAAGGGAACATGAGTATATAAGATATCCGGAGCTAGGGATGAGGTAGTGCACCTTGGGAGCTTCCAACAGTCATTGCAGGATAATAAGCAGAATAGACATTTAGTAAATAGAAGTGTGCCCTGCCCTATAATCAAAAGAAGTTATCTCTGATAACCTCTTATTGTAAGTGATTCAAGTTCTTCTAGGCAAAGGGAAATTTCTCTTCAGCCTGAAGCTAAAATTGACTTTAACTCAAAGTATATGAAAAGATACTCAACATAATTTTTCATTAGGGAAATTAAAATCACAATGGCATACCACTCTAAACCCATTAGAATGGCTAAAAGCCCCAAAACAGGTAAAAACAATTGCTGCTGAGAACTGGAAGCAACAGAACGTGTCATTCATTGCTGGTGAAATGCAAGTGGTTGGTCCTCAGCCACTGCAGAAGACAGTTTGGCAGAGTTATAAACCAAGGCATAATCTTATCAGATGATCCCACAATTGCACTCCTAGGTAATTACATAACGGATTGAAAACTTAGGTACACAATAAAACCTGCATGTGAATGCAGCTTCACTTATAGTCACCAAAATCTGTAAGCCACCAGACGTCCCTTCAAAGGGCCAACTGATAAACAACTTTGGCCTATTCATACAGCAGACTACTATTATTCATCAGTAGAAAGGAATTACCTATCAATTTCTACAACATCATTAATGATTCTTAATTTCATATTGCTACAGGAAAGATACCAGTCTTAAAAGGCTACATACTGTTTGATTCCATTTATATAATATTCTGGAAAAAAATTATGGAGAGGATAAAATGATCACGGTGAGGGCTATGAGGTGGTAGTGGTGAAAGGTTATTTCTTACTTTGGTGGAAGTATTCTGTATGATACTGTAATTGTGGTTACATGACATTATGCATTTGTCAGAACCCACAGGATTTCATAGCACAAAGAGTAAACCAAGTATTTTTTTTTAAATCCTTTAGGGGGTTGGTAAATCCCAGGAAACCACAGGAACTCATCTCATGCTTCATTTTAGTCAGTATCCCTAAATCCCTTAGAATAAAATCTATTTTTCCATCTGTGTCATTTTCCTTCTGTCTGAAAGACTTCCCTTAACTTTTCTTGAAGGGCAGATCTGATCATGATGAATTATTTCAGTTTTTGTAGTCTGGTTGAGACCATTCATTTTCCTAGATATGCCCAAGTGGAGAAGGAGTGAATTAGAGGACTACAATGAACCCTTTCTGAGGCAAATAGAGATTTGGTATATAAAATACAATCACATAGAGAATAATTTAACAATAATGTTGCCAGTTTTACCATATGTTGTAAATTTAAATACATACCTTATAATCCCTAAATTTCACTCTATAAACACATGCACACAAGGATATATGCACAAGAGTATTAGATCTGCATTTTTAATTGGAGTTATATGTATTAACATGAATACATTTCACATATAACGCTAACAGCAGGTTGAAGAAAAATGCACTCATTAAATCTTATTTATATAAAAATAAGCAATTTTGCAGATTGCTTAGGGATTCAAACATATATAGTCAAGTACAAAGAGATCCATATAAATTACAAACACCAAATCTGTGATCTTAGCATTCTCTAGGTAGGACAAAAGGAGCTGCATTAAGGAAGAATAACAAGGAGCTAAAACAGGTTTGAAAATTGTATTATTAAGAAAAATAATGATAATCTTTTCTGGATTATAAATAATCTATACTTTAATTTAAAAAGTGATTACCATGCATTTAATATAAACTAAAAGAATAAAAGCTTTTCTATGAGGAGGCACAATTGTCAAAAAGCAGATAGTTGCTATCAAATTATAAATTGTGTGGAAAACAAACCCTATCGTTGTGTAGTTTAAAACAATAAAGGAGTTTATAATCCAAAGAGGACAGGAGAATGGGGTAATTCACAAAAGTAAAGAGAAGAATAATATTTTATAAATATAATACAAATTATTACAGTTTCAAATTGAGGGCTATTTTTATCTAACTGGATAGATTAAGAAAATCAGAAGTGACAGCAAGAGCCTGCTTTGGACACTGGTGTATACATTACTGGCCAAATAATATAGATACTATGAAAAATCCTATCTAATAATAGACAAATATGCAAATTGACCATACCCCCGACACATCCACAAGCCACGCCCACAAGCCACGCCCACCATCCAATCAGAGCAAGTATGCAAATTAACCCAAACCAAGATGGCTACAGCCACAGAGAGCAAGGTTTCCTAGGTAACAGAGGAAGCCAAGCTTTCTGCCAGCCTTTGCAGGCCTAAGCCTCCACTCAAGCTACAAAGTTTCAATTGTAGAAGGTAAACAAATTCAAACAAATGGCAGCAGAATGGAACTTGAGAGAGCAGGCCAGGGTTGCCGCTGGCAACAGGGGAAGCAAAGCTTTCCACACACCCTGGCCAGGCCCACCCGCTTAAGGCAACAAAGTTTCAATTATAACCCCAACACAAATGCCTGCGGGCCTCGGAGGGAGCTCCAGGCTTGGCTCTGCTCCAGGCTACAAAGTTTCAATTGTAGAAGGAAAATAAATTCCAGATACCAGGGCCTCCATTTGCGTTGCCAGGGGGCGTGGCCATCCTGCAAACCACCACAGGCCCCTCACTCAGGCCAACCCATGCCCCAAGGGTACCCCACCCTGATCAGGGACACCCTTCAGGGCAAACCAGCTGTCCTGCCCCCATGTGGACACAGGATGGCCACCACAAGATGGCCAGCAGGAGGGGGCAGTTGGGAGGCACCTGGTCTGCAAGGGAGGGCAGTTGAGAGAGACCAAGCCTGCAAGGGAGGGCAGTTGGAGGTGATCAACCCTGCAGGAGAGGGCAGTTAGGGGTGACCAGGCCGGCAGAGGAGGGAAGTTGGGGGCAAACAGGCTGGCAGCAGAGTGGTTAGGGGGTGATCAGACTGGCAGGCAGAAGCAGTTAGGGGCAATCAGGAAGGCAGACAGGCAAGCAGTTGGGAGCCAGCAGTCCTGGATTGTGAGGGATGTCCGACTGCCCGTTTAGGGATTAAACGGGCAGTCAGACATCCCTTAAGGGGTCCCAAATTGGAGAGGGTACAGGCTGGGCTGAGGGACAACCCCCCTCCGTGCACGAATTTCGTGCACCGGGCCTCTAGTTTAAAATAAACTGAATAGAACATAAGTCCAGTACCCACCTGGCACCATACATCATTATTACAATATTATTGAGTATATTCCCTATGCTGTTCTTTACATCCCCATACAAAATGACAATTATACACTCTTCTCCATCTACTATACAGAATCAATCATTCTCAACTAATTTTTTGTTGTTGTTAATCCTCACCTGAGGATATTTTTCTATTGATTTTTTTAGAGATTGGAAGGGAGAGGGAGAGACAGAGAGAGAGAGAAACATCCATCCATGTGAGAGAGACACATTGACTGGCTTTCTCCTGCATGCACCTGGGCCATGACCAGGGATCGAGCTTGCAACCAAGGTATGTGCCTTTGACCAGAATCGAACCTGGGACCCTTCAGTCCGCAGGCTGACACTCTATCCACTGAGCCAAACTGGCTAGGGCTCAACTAATTTTTGCAAAGAAGTCATTACAAAATTTTAATTTAAGCAAGCTCTCTTTATATTATATTTAGAAGAGATCTTAACTAATCAATTAGAACTGGCAACTGAAGTTGTGATATTGGTGTCTAGAGTGGGCAGACCAAGGAACCAAATTAGTGTTGATGCTTAAAGCAGCATTTTTCAAATAGAACCGAGTGCTACTCCAGCTGCTAATAATTATTCATATTTTTAAAAGGTTTTTTGTCACATACATTTATGAAACTTGGGTTAAATAAATTTAGATAAGCTTCATGTCCATATGAATTCTCAAAGTTTTTTATATGCTAATGTGCCTTATAAATTTTGGGTATAAGGTGCATTAGCAAAAGTATCTATGTTTTCCAATTATTTGATAATGGAAACATTTTTTTTATTAACATCTGAATTTTAGCTTAACAAAGCTTACTTCTAACTGAGTACAGATATGCATAAACATGCAAACATTTCAAAAATTTAAGAAGTTATAAATAGACCTTTATAGCCATTTTGATATTAATGTAAAATCTATTTCAGCTTTCACTAAATCTAAAAACAATAGCTTTCACTCAGTCTAACTTTTTTCAAAAGAAACGAAACATTCTCTCTTTCAACCAACTGAATATTACCATTATTTCTCTGGCCTAAGCTTCGCTTGAACTTACAGAGAAATAAGATATGAAGAACTTTCAACCAACTAAAACAATGGAATAGACCACACTAAAAAAGAGTTCTCTGTCCCTGAACCTTTTTTTAAAAGATCAGGTAAATGATTCTTTCTAAGATATATAAAGAATATTCTTGCCGAAACCGGTTTGGCTCAGTGGCTAGAGCGTCGGCCTGCGGACTGAAAGGTCCCAGGTTCGATTCTGGTCAAGGGCATGTACCTTGGTTGTGGGCACATCCCCAGTAGGGGGTGTGCAAGAGGCAGCTGGTCGATGTTTCTCTCTCATCGATGTTTCTAGCTCTCTATCCCTCTCCCTTCCTCTCTGTAAAAAAATCAATAAAATATATTTTTTTAAAAAAAGAATATTCTTGCATTAGGCAACCCCTAAAGTACATTTGATCTTTAGCTGTCTACAGGTGACAAGAGGTCATAAACAAATTGGATATCCACTTTCTTAATAGGTGTCTAAGTCAGGAAATGATTGGAAGCCATTAAACCAGATGATTATTAAGTCTTTTATCAGCTTGAAAGTTTCTACAAAAATGTACTTCAGTTTTTTCACTATAGTAATAACATAAAACTTACATAGCTATAGGCTTTATGTTGCTTTCAATGTATTCAAATCCTAGACATAGCTGTTTTACTGTCACATAGAAGGATATAAAATATGACTAAATCATTCATTCTGAAGTTGCATAAGTATAAGAAATGCTCAGGTTTTCATAATAGATTCATAAGGCTTTATATAATCTTTGAGAAATGTGTTTAAATTTCTAGAAAGATAATTGACTACCTCCATCATAGCAACATATCTCATTTGGATGAACTGAGCTATAGAGTGTAGTATTGTTTAAAATTACCCTGGAGTGAAAGAGCTCTTGCAATGAAACAATGCTATTAGTTTTGAGAACTAACTTTAAATGTTGGTATAGTCAGGTAGATAAATGAAGCAAGAAAAAAAAAACATATTTATGAAAATAGTAGGAAAGGGAATATCTAATGATTTATGATAAGTCAGTGTAATGTAATGAATTTTAGCATTATGAATAGAATTATGAATGAAGTAGAAAATAACAACAGAATTCTTTGATATTCTTTCACTTATAAGATTTTTAAAATGTAAATCTGTTACCTAGAGCCAGGCTCTTGCATTAATATATTCTTACTTAAAAGAGGAAGACTTACTAACATGTCTATACACACTTTTATAGCAGTAAGACATTGAAAAGATTCAATATAATTATATCTGTCATTCAGTTTTAACCATCATCATGTCTACTCTCTAGAAATGATTACAGAAATGACTCTCTTTTTTCTTATATCTAACTAGAGGGTAGGGTCCCTAGGCCTGGGTGGGTGGTGATCAGGGCCAATCTGTGGGGCGACCAGCAGAGTGATGAGCAGGGGCGGGGGGAGGGGCGGGGTGCCCACTGGCACACACCTTGGCTGGCCTGGGGCCTGCAGACTGGGGGCAGCTCCTGTGTTGAGCGTCTGCCCCCCTGGTGGTCAGTGTGTGTCACAGCAACCAGTCGTTCCACTGGTCGTTTTGCCATTCAGTTGATTTGCATATTAGGCTTTTATTATATAGGATT
The DNA here is from genome assembly GCF_027574615.1 of Eptesicus fuscus. NCBI lineage: Eukaryota > Metazoa > Chordata > Mammalia > Chiroptera > Vespertilionidae > Eptesicus > Eptesicus fuscus. The sequence continues at coordinate 83,470,822 of NC_072475.1, read as the reverse complement.
AGTCTGAGTGCAGTGGCCCAAGAATTGCTAGACTATCCTGGACTTTCTTTCTGAAGAATGTAAAAATAAATTGTGGATAAAAGAAACAAAGTAATGTGGATAAAGGGGAAGTGGAGAAAACAAGATACAAGCCACAAACATATAGAGATTGAGAAGGAAAAAAAAATCAAACTCAATAAGCACCTGTTCTGGTGGGAAGAGCAATAGGCTTAGGGTCAGGAAACCAGCCCTGGGCAATCCTTTCATGTTAATCTCTTTAAGACTCACTTTTAATAATTTTAAAATTAGAGAGGAATTACATATATAAACTTTAAAGTACTTTCCTTTTTTAAAATTCTAGATTCTGTGTTCCAATTATAGTGGTCTTTGTGTGTGAGTGTGTGTGTCTATGTGTTTTCTCTTCCTAGAAAATTCTGAGAACTAAATATACTTAGGGTATTAAGGATGCTGCACTCAATTCCAATGTCTAGAGGCTCTCAGACACCCGTTGAGTATCCTACAATTCAACTCAAATTCAGACACTACGTGGAGGTAACATCAAATCCCACATGTTGAGGGTGTCATCCTGCAGGACTGCTCCCACCACCTTACCGCACACGTGCACGCGCACACACACATACACACACACACACACACACACACACACACATTTCAGATGCCAATCATAAGTTGAGGTTACCACCCGTGCTTGTTACCTACCAACTGTAGATTGGAGGTTCAATTAATTTGCTAGAGCAGTGCCCAGAACTCAGAGAAACATTTTACTTGCTGGATTACCAGTTTATCAAAAGAACAGCTAGATGTAAAATATGATAGTGCGAAGTATGGAAAAGGGGCTCAGAGCTCTCATGATCTCTCCTAGGGACCCACTCTCCTAGCACTTGCATGTGTTCACCAACTGGATGACTAAATCATTCATTCTTTCACTTGTGCTTTCTTGAACTAATACTGAAGCTGTAAGCCTACTAGAATACTGTAATCCATAGACTATTGCCAACTGGAAGCTCTCCAAACATTCTCCTTTTGGGTTTTTATGGAGGTTTCATTACATAGGCATGGCTAATTAAATTATTGGCCATTGGTGGTTGATTCCACCTCCAGTGCCTCTTCCCTTCCTGAAAAATCAGGGAGTGGAAACTAAAAGTTCCAACACTATAGTCACATGGTTGGTTCCCTGGCAACAAGCCCAATTATTAGGTGAAGTCCAAATGACACCTTTGTCACTCCATCACTTAGAAAATTCCAAGGGATATGATATAGAAACATATCATTGCCTAGTGGGAATATTCTTTTCCCCAAGTCACTGCTATTCTTTTCTAGAACGTGTGGAACAACATTTGCAAAGTTTAGACATGACCAATATTTCCTGTCTTTCCTTCCCGGCCCACACCCCTTACTGTATAAATGGCAAAGTTATGTAAGTGAAAGTAAAAGCAGTGTAAGGGAAAGGAAAGCACATGAGGGGGGAAAAAAAAAGAATCTCTCTCAAACTTAGACCATTAATAGATACATTTGCACAACTACTTCTTTCTACACTGGGCAAATCCTGTGAACTGAAACAAGTCATGATTACTTATACTATTCTGTTGCACAAAGATGAAAGCATGCCAAATTAGTGGAAATACAAACAAAAAGAGGGAGATCATGAACTGATGTAAAAATATCCAGCCTTTAGTTCATGTATATCATGTTTCCCTTTTCTTTAACAGGGAGAAAATAGGAAATTAGCAGAAACCCAACTCTTCAATCCATTATCTTTTCTATTTCCCTTAAAGGAGGGGCGGGGAACCTTTTTTCTGCCAAGGGCCATTTGGATATTTATAACATCATTCGCGGGCCAAACAAAATTATTAACTTAAAAATAGCCTGCTATATTTGGTCAAACATTTAATTAATTCACCCCTAATACCTTGGCAGGGACAGACCAAATGATTTCTTAGGCCTTGTACAATTCGTGGGCCAGACATTCCCCACTCCTGCCTTCAAGCATTGAAATAAGCCTTTGTATTTTTGTTTCCTTGAATATTCACTCATCTCCCACTAAAATATAAGCACCATGAGGGTAGCCTATGACCTAGAATATAGGTAAAATCAATAATTATTTTTGAATAAACTCTATAATTTAACTAATAAGGATAACCTGAATTTAATGGTAAGTTTATAGAGTTTCTTATACATACTTAGATAAATAACCACGCGCATGTGCGTGCGTGCGTGCGTGTGTGTGTGTGTGTGTGTGTGTGTGTGTGTAAAAGAGACCCTCATTATTCAGCCTCTAACATGGTCTACGATGTTGGATTACATAAGCATTCTTTCATTTGTGCTTTCTTGAATTAATACTGAAGCTGTAAGCCTACTAGAATACTGTAATCCATAGACTATTGCCAAATTCTAGATATCACAGTCATATACTAGCTTACTTTGTGTGATATTCATAGTCATATTATATTGCAAAATGAAGATAAATATATATCGTATATGTGTTAGATAGAACTTTCTCTTGTTTTATCTCTCTGTGTCCTTTAGCTTTATACTGAAAACAGAGAAATATGGCAAATCTCCTGTGAAGGCTTTTTCTCTTCAATCCAACTATATTCCTTTCATGTTAAAATAAAGTAGACATCTATGCCTTATTTTTAAAAATTTTGTCATAATAACCATTCTCTTACTTTAGATTTCATTCAATGAATGTTATAAGCAAAATATACCTTTATGTTATGCTCACTGTTATGATCTATCTTAACTTTGAAAAGAAACTTTCACCCAGCCAGCGTGGCTCAGTGGTTGAGCATTAACCTATGAATCAGGAGGTCACGGTTCAATTCTCTTCAGGGCACATGCCCCGGTTTCGGATTCAATCCCCAGTATGGGACATACAGGAGGCAGCCAATCAATGATTCTCTCTCATCATTGGTGTTTCTATTTCTCTCTCCCCATCTCCCTTCCTCTATGAAATCAATAAAAATATTTTAAAAAAGAAACTTCCAAGACCTTAATATAACAACACTGCAGTGAATATCATTGACTGTATTTGTGCAACAATAAAAGACGCTCTATTTCAAGAGGGCTTACATAAAAGCACTATCAGAATTTCAATGTACAGTCAATCATAAGCATAAAAACAAACACTGTGCAATCCAGGCCAGAAAAACACTATGTGGACCCATCTATCCTACACCAGTGATTAACTTTGGGCAACCAGGTAACTTGGACATATCAGTTATGCAATGAAAATACATCAGCTGAATTCTTTACCTGATAAAACAGTGATATGTTTTATAATTTGGAAGTGTTACCTAGTGGTAGACCTGAAATGTAAAATCTTTAAGAGGTATAGTTTCAAATGACTTACTAAGTAATTTAAATTCAATTTATTTTAACTAATTTTCTACCAACTTTACCAAGTCTACTTTTTCAGATAGCTCATGTTAAAAATACCCTATATGCTATAAAATATAAAGCATAATGATTTTCAAAGATAACAATGTGAAAATTAATAAATTGATGATTTTATAATTAAAAAGAAAAAATAAACTCTGAAAAGATGCTTTGTTAAAGAATTTTAACTAATTGAATAAATAAGCATAAGAATATGATTATACATAGGCATCTGTATAATATTAATAACAAAATTATTTTATACTATGAATAATTCAATGTTGAATTTTAAATTAAGTTTAAACTATGTCTTAATCATTATTTTCTTTTTTTAAATAAATATATTTTTATTTTTATTGATTTCAGGAAGGGAGAGGGAGAGAGATGGAAACATCAATGATGAGAGAGAATCATTGCCTGGAATCAACCCTGGGACCCTTTAGTCCACAGGCTAGGGCTTAATCACTATTTTCATTTAAAATATAAAAATGGCCCAGCCAGTGTGGCTTAGTGGCTGGTGTCAACCTATGAATCAGGAGGTCACAGTTCCATTCCCTGTCAGGGCACATGCCTGGGTTGTGGGCTCAAGCCCCAGTGTGGGGCATGCAGGAAGAGTCCGATCAATAATTCTCTCATCATTGATGTCTCTCTTCTCTCTCTCTCTCTCTTTCTCTCTCTCTCTCCCTCTTCTTCCTTCCTCTCTGAAATCAATAAAAATATTTTTAAATATATACATATATGAATGTTTGGCATTTTTATATGTTGATTAACAAAAACAAAAATATAACTTGATCAATGAATGATTCAGTTACATGTAGGCATTGTTACAATTTTTAAAAAATACTAAACACCATTTTACATTCAATCTAAAAGTTTATGTAAACTTTGCCGAAACCGGTTTGGCTCAGTGGATAGAGTCAGCCTGCGGACTCAAGGGTCCCAGGTTCGATTCCGGTCAAGGGCATGTACCTTGGTTGCGGGCACATCCCCAGTGGGGGGTGTACAAGAGGCAGCTGATCGATGTTTCTCTCTCATCGATGTTTCTAACTCTCTATCCCTCTCTCTTCCTCTCTGTAAAAAATCAATAAAGTATATTTAAAAAATAAAGAAAAAATAAAAGTTTATGTAAACTTTGGGTGATAAACTGTATAGGTATTTTTTCATAATTGCTTTTGCAACACCTATGTCCACATGTCTCTGCAGACTAGGCATTAGGTTTACACAGACCCGGCTGCACTTTCACTCTTTGGTCCCTTTGAAGGAAGAGTTCTATTTTAGAGGAATATTAAATTATAATATCAGGCTACATGCCTCAGCAGAGCATTTTTTTTTTTTTGTTTGTTTGTTTGCTCTTTGTTTTTCCAAAAAACAAATAGCACTGACTTCTGGTTTTGGCTCTGACAAGTAAAGACCTTGGAATTTGTCACTCCTCTCTTACAGCAAGCAAAAGCTGAAAATCGGTGTCTTTAATTAAACTTATCAGACTATTGAGGTCACAAGATAAAGCCCAATCCAAAGACTGTAAAGAAAGGCAAATACAGACTCATATCCTGCTTCAGTTTACCAGGGTCAGAAGCCACTAGGGTTATAAATTGGTAGAAACACTTAGTTAATATTGACAAATTGCTAGAGGCCAAGTATAGACTAGTGTGAGAATGAGAAATTTCTGGGTTTCATAGTCTGATGATTCCCCAACCTTTTCTTTTTTTAATTTATTTTTTTTCTTTATTGATTAAGGCATTACATATGTGTCCTTATTCCCCCATTGCCCCCCCACTCCACCCCCGCTCATGCCCTCACCCCCCTGGTGTCTGTGTCCACTGGTTAGGCTTATATGAATGCAACAAGTCCTTCAGTTGATCTCTCCCCTTTACCCCACCCTCCCCTACCTTCCCTCTGAGGTTTGAGGGTCTGATCAATGCTTTTCTGTCTCTGGATCTGTTTTTGTTCATCAGTTTATGTTGTTCATTATATTCCATAAATGAGTGAGATCATGTGATATTTATCTTTCTGACTGGCTTATTTAGCTTAACATAATGGTCTCCAATTCCATCCATGCTGTTGCAAATAGTAAGAATTCCTTCTTTTTTACCACAGCATAGTATTCCATTGTGTAGATATACCAGTTTTTTAATCCACTCATCTGTTGATGGGCACTTAGGCTGTTTCCAAATCTTAGCTATTGTAAATTTTGCTTCTGTGAACATAAGGGTGCACATATTCTTTCTGATTGGTGCTTCTAGTTTCTTGGGATATATTCCTAGAAGTGGGATCACTGGGTCAAATGGGAACTCCACTTTTAGTTTTTTGAGGAAACTCCATACTGTTCTCCTCAGTGGCTGCACCAGTCTGCATTCCCACCAGCAGTGCAAGAGGGTTCCTTTTTCTCCCCAAACTTTTCATAATTTTAATGCCCAGGAAGCCAACCAGGTTCTCATGATGAAGAGACAAAAAGAAAACTACTCATGTTTCTGGCAAGGATGGGGAAAGAAACCCATTTTGATATATGCTCAGAGTATTCTTTCTAACTTTAAAAGAAAAACTTTTACCTAGCAAGAGAAAAACTTTACTGGAGATTGATTCACCTGGGGGAAGAGTAATTATCCCACTATAGCTGCTCTACTGTTTTGTCTCACCTAAGGGAGAAAAGGAAAAAGCTGAGAAACACTTGTGAGATCATAAACCAGAGACACAGACCGACTAAAAGAATGAGTATGGAATGTTCCTCCTCCTCTCACAATAGGGTTTAAGTATAACATTGGAATATAGTTTAAAGAGCCACAGAGCTCAGACTCTATCAAAGAAGGAGTGTTTAGCCAAAACCGGTTTGGCTCAGTGGATAGAGCGTCGGCCTGTGGACTGAAAGGTCCCAGGTTCGATTCCGGTCAAGGGCATGTACCTTGGTTGCGGGCACATCCTCAGTGGGGGGTGTGCAAGAGGCAGCTGATTGATGTGCAAGAGGCAGCTGATTGATGTTTCTCTATCATTGATGTTTCTAACTCCCTATCCCTCTCTCTTCCTCTCTGTAAAAAATCAATAAAATATATTTTTTTAAAAAAAGGAGTGTTTAGGGAAACTCAAAACCCACAGGGACAACTTAAAAAAACAAAATAAAACAAAAAACAAGGGCACTAGAGGATTTGAAGCCTAAAGCTAAAGCAGACTAAACACAACCCAACATCTAGTAAGATAACATAAAACCTCACACTAAAAGCATAGAAGCATGGAACAGTGATAAATGTTGGGGGGTTGTGGAGTGGGGGAAAGAGAAATTAACCCTGGAACTTGTATGCATATATGCATAGCCCTTGGACACAGGCAATAGCGTGGTGAAGGCCTAGGAGGGGGAGTGCAGTGTAGAGGGGGTCAATGAGGAAAACAACAGAGGGGACATTTGTAATACTTTCAACAATAAAGATAATTTTTAAAAAATAAACTTACATTGGTTTCTTCTTTTTTTTATTATTTTTTAAATTTCTTTATTGATTAAGGTGTCACATATTTGTCCTCATCCCCCCATTCCCATCCCACACCCCTCCCCGCACATGCCCCCACCCCCCTGTTGTCCTTAACCGCTGGTTAGGCTCATATGCTTGCACACAAGTCCTTTGGTTGATCTCTCCCCTTTACCTCCACCCTCTCCTACCCTCCCTCTGAGGCCCGACAGTCTGATCCATGCCTCCTTATTTCTCGGTCTGATCTTGTTTATCCGTCAATGTTGTTCATTATTTCCCCTAGATGAGTGAGATCATGTGCTATTAGAAATATACTTATAAGAACCGAAAATGAGAGAAAACCTATTACCTCAATTCCTATTACCTGATATATTATGCTTGACTTTCAGAAAAACAAAACAAAACAAACAAAAAAAACTCTACTACTAAGACCAGGGGTGTGGGGAAGAATCAAAATCAGATTTAGACAAAATGTAGATGTTGAATCTATAAAACCTGGAGTTTAAATAACTATAATTAATAGGCTAAGGGTTATAGTGGAAAAAGTAGACAACTTGCAAGAACTTATTGGTAATGTAAGCTGAAGAAAGGAAGCCCAAAGAAAGGATCAGAAGACATACTAGAAATCAAAAACCTTGTGATAGAAATTAGTTCTTTTGATGAGCTCACCAGGGAAGTATCAATGAGCTTTAAGATGAGTGAATCGAAACTTCATAAACTGAAATGTAAAGGAAGAAAATAAGTTTTAAAAATCAAATAATGTGGAACAATTTCCAATATGTAACTACATGTTATTGTAATACCAGAAGAAGATACAATAGAGATGAAAAAATATTTGAGACAATAATGAAGGAAAATTTTCCAAAATTAATTGTAAACACCAAACCATAAAACAAGAAGCTAGTTCAGAGAATACCAAACAGGATACATAGCAAAATTCTAAAAATAACTGTTTTTATTTGAACTTTAGAAAACCAAAGATAATAAAAATATTTCAAGCAACCAGAGGGGGGAAAAAAAACATCTTACCTCTAGAGGAATAAGAATTACATCCATTTCTTATTAGAAACCACACAAGCAAGAAGATACTGAAGTGAAATATTTAAACTGTTGAAAGAAAAAAAAAAAAGACCACACTAACCTAGAATTCTTTATGCAGTGATAGTGATACCAAATTTTTGGACTGGAACTCAGATTCTTTGTCCGCCAGAATCGAAGAATGAATCCACAGACAGAAAGTGGTATAGCAAAGGTGAAGATTTATTGAAGAACAAGTACAGACTCCCATGTGGGGAGAGGGAAGAATCCCGCAGAACTGACTCCCAGGTAGGGAGGGGGAAGAGTCCCACTGGGTTCCTCTTCCCAATGGCTTATAAAGGCTGCAGATCCTGGTGCCTTGATATCCCCTCTGATTGGTCACTATTCCCTTAGACTGGTTACTATAGTAACTCCTGAGCTCCCCTCCTTCCTTATTGTTTTCCCATTCCCTTTAGGCTTTCTTCTTTACCTTCTGAATGAAGGGCTTCCTTCTCTTTATTTTGTAAATATAGACCTTTATTGGCTACTACCAGTTCCCTTGTCTTATGTAAATATACCTGTTGCTGCCTCCTTGTCTTATGGAAATGTAACTGCACCTGGCTTCCTTGTGTTATGGAAATGTACCTTCTCCCAGTCTACAGCCCCTTGCTTTCCATGGACCCCAATTCTAAAAAATTCCTAAGCTTGCCTATGTTCCCCCAAAATTCCACCTTCAGTAGTATCATTCAAAAGAAAAGAGTGAAAAAAAAAAAACTTTCTCAGACAAATTAAAACAGACAATTCATCACCAGCAGACCTTTCTGTAAGAAATGCCAGAAAAATAAAGCAGACCAAAAAAGAAAAAACAGCCTAACAACAGAGTGCAAAACTATGTGAGGCAAAAACGATAAAGAGCAATAGATAAATCCATTGTTAAAAACTTAAACTCCCCTCTTCCAGTAACTGATAGATCTACCAACTAGACCAAATTAACTTCTGTAGACTGTTTCATCCAAAAACAGCTGATTAAATGTTACTCTTAAGTTCATATAGAGCATTCACTCCTATAGATTCTCTCCTATAGAGCACATTTGGGGGCCTTTTCTCACCAACTAAAAAAGATGAAATCATACAGTGTGTTTTTCAGGCCACAGTGGAATTAAAGTAGAAATCAATAACAGAAAAATAGCTAAAATTCCCCCAAATATTTGGAGATAAACAAAGCAATGCTAAATAACATTGATTAAAGAAGTCTCATGAGAAATTTAAAACATTTTAATTAGTTGAAAATAAAAAATATAATTTATAGAATGTGGCGAGAGCAGATCTTATAGGGAAATTTCTAGTATTAAATGCATGTATTAGAAATGAAAAAATATATAAAATAATGAACATCATTAAAATGTCCATACTACCCAAAGAAATCTATAAATTCAATGCAAACCCCAATAAAATATCAATAGCATACTTCAAAGACCTAGAACAAATTCTCCAAAAATTCATCTGGAATAAAACAAGACCCCAAATAGCTGCAGCAATCTTGAGAAAGAAGAACAATATTGGAGGGATCACAATACCAGATATCAAGCTATACTACAAAGCCATTATTCTCAAAACTGCCTGGTACTGGCACAAGAACAGATATAGGCCAGTGGAACAGAACAGAGAACCCAGAAATTTCCACAAGCCTTTATGCTCAAATAATATTTGACAAGGAGGCAAGAGCATACAATGGAGTCAAGACAGACTCTTCAATAAATGGAGTTGGGAAAATTGGATAGATACTTGAAAAAAATGAAACTAGACCACCAACTTATACCATACACAAAAATAAACTCAAAATGGATAAAGGACTTAAATGTAAGATGGGAAACGATAAAATTCTTAGAAGAAGCCATAGACAGCAAAATAGCAGACATTTGTCACAGCAATATCTTTATCAATACAGCTCCTAGGGCAATGGAAACTAAAGAGAAAATAAACAAATGGGACTACATCAAAATAAAAAGCTTCTGCACAGCAAAAACAATTATCAACAAAACAACAAGAAAGCCCACTGCATGGGAGAACATATTTGCCAATGTTATCTCCAATAAGGGTTTAATCTCCAACATTTACAGGAACTCATACAACTTAACAAAAGAAGATAACGGGGTCAAAAAAAAAAAAAAAAAAAGGAGACATATGTACTACTATTTGTAATACTTTAAACAATAAAAAAAGAAGATAAAAAGAGAAACATTAAAAAAAATGGGCAAAGGACCTAAATAGACACTTTTTGAAAGAGGACATTCAGAAAGCCAAGAGACATATGAAAACATGCTCAAAGTCACTAATCATCCGAGAGATGAAAATCAAAATGACAATGAGGTACCATCTCACACCTGTCAGAATGGCTATCATCAACAAATCAATAAACAGCTGCTGATGAGGATGTGGAGAAAAAGGAACCCTCCTTCACTGCTGGTGGGAATGCAGACTGGTGCAGCCAATGTGGAAAACAGTATGGAGCTTCCTCAAAAAATTAAAAATGGAACTGCCATTTGACCCAGGAATACCACTTCTAGGCATATATCCCAAGAAAACAGAAACACAAATCAGAAAGGATATGTGCACCCCTATGTTCATAGCAGCACAACTTACAATAGCTAAGATTTGGAAACAGCTTAAGTGCCCATCAGCAGATGAGTGGATTAAAAAACAGTGGTACATCTATACAATGGAATACTACACTGCAGTAAAAAAAGAAGGAGTTCTTACCATTTGCAACAGCATGGATGGAACTGGAGAGCATTATGCTAAGTGAAATAAGCCAGTCACTCAGTGAAAGATAAATACCACATGATCTCACTCATTTGTGGAGTATAAAGAACATTATAAACTGTTGAACAAAAATAAAGGCAAAGAAGCATCGGACAGACTGTCCAACTATAGCAGGAAGGCAGGGGAGGGTTGGGGGTAAGAGATCAACCAAAGAACTTGTATGCATGCATATAAGCACAACCAACAGATGCAAGACACTGGGGGGGGGGGCGCAGGGGAGGGGTGATGGCAAGTGCCAGAGGGTAGGGGAGGTGGCGGGGGGGGGGGGGGGGGAGAGGGAGGTCAGTGGGGAAAAAAAAAAGACATATGTACTACTATTTGTAATACTTTAAACCAGGCGTCTTCAAACTACGGCCCACGGGCCACATGCGGGTGTTTGTGCTGTTTTGTTTTTTTTTACTTCAAAATAAGATATGTGCAGTGTGCATAGGAATTTGTTCATAGTTTTTTTAAAACTATAGTCCGGCCCTCCAACGGTCTGAGGGACAGTGAACTGGCCCCCTGTTTAAAAAGTTTGAGGACCCCTGCTTTAAACATAAAATAAATTTTTAAAAAATGAAAAAAGAAAGAAAAATATAAAATAAATAACCATAATTTCTGCCTTAGGAAACTAGAGAAAGGAATGCAATGTAAGTCTAAAGGAATCACACACACAACAACAACAACAAAATAAATAAATAAAAACAATTAAGAGCAGAAATCAATGAAATTAAAACCAAGAAAAAAATAAAAACCAAAGCTAATTCTTTGAAAAGACAAATAAAATTGACAAACCTTTAGCTAATATAACCAAGAAAAAATATAGACGATACCAAAGGAAATTATACTGAACTGACACAGTATAAATCTGAAGTGAGTGACCAAATTTAACTGGAATTGACAAAAATCAGATATTTTACATAAAAGCATTGTCACATTGTTTCGTACCTAAAATCTGTGGCCTGTGATTTTGAATCTAGGACACTAAATAATAGTTGTTATTCTTATTGTCATGTCAGAAATTCAACAAAGCTTTTCTTAAAAGGGGAAAAGCACAATTTGTAGAATGATCTTATTTAGATACAACAGCATGGTTCCTAAGATATTTTCCTTCACATTGAAAAATTAGTAATCTCATTAGTCTATCAGCTTCCTATGAACTCTGGCATGATAGAAGACTACTTAAAATCAGTGAACAGGATTGTGTAGCATGAAAACAATTGAACATCACATTTAGCACTGTGATTAAGTAACAGAGCACTGAATGGTCCTTGGAGTAATATACACCCATAGATTAAGTGACAAGACTGAAAAATTGCACTTTAGATCACAGTCTTGCAAATCTAAGAAGGCTTATACCACAAAATAGCCACAGCTTCTGATATGCCAAATTTAGTTAACTTGAAGAGATCTGTGGTTAGACTTAATTTATTTAAATTATTTCATGTTTCCCTTCATGTAAATCACTCAATAACTAGAAAAATATAATAAAGTGAAAAAATCTAGATAGTATATAAACCTTTTAAATAAATAATGCTTTTCATTATCTAATTTTTCTAAGGACTACATTTCATTTCTGTGTTAATGATTGTGATCTAGAAAATGTATTATCAGTAGAGAAGTTTGAAGCAGAAATGTCTTCTAGAGAATATATAGTGCATGATATACATTTAAAGAGTTGACTGTTCAGACCTGAACACTACCAATAATGAGGAAAATAATATACTGCTTTAAGGATGGAATAACAGGTCTTGTATCAAACAATATCGCAAAGACTATTTCCTAGTCATCCCTTACAGTTTAGACAACCTTTTCTAATAACAAATTATACTCAACAATGTACTTCTGTAGCCACCTCCCATTTGGCCTTGATTGATGATCTAGTAGGGTCTGGCTTATGTGTAATGGAAATATGAGGTCTCTCCAAACCTTCCCTGACATTTCCTTATGTCTCTCAATTCCTGGTTCCCTGCTGTGCTGTGCTGACTGAATTTGCTATTCACTTCCTCATTTCATATCAATATTTCATCAGAATTCACTCAGAGGCTACACCTCTCAGAACACAAAGGATCATATCTATGCAGTCACTTTCCACTTGAGATTTTAGCCAATCCATGATTTTATTTATTTTTTTACTTTATTTTAAATTTTTTTTCCTTTGCTTTGCCAACTTTCTTCTTTTTTTTTTTTCTTTATTGATTTAAGGTATTACATATGTGTCCATATCCCCCCATGACCCACCTCCCACTCATGCCCTCACCCGCCTGGTGTCTGTGTCTATTGGACAGGCTTTTATGCATGCATACAAGTCATTTGGTTGATCTCTCCCCTTCCCCCATGCTCTCCTACCTTCCCTCTGAGGTTTGACAGTCTAATTGATGCTTCTCTGTCTCTGGGTCTGTTTTTTGTTCATCAGTTTATGTTGTTCATTATATTCCACAAATGAGTGAGATCATGTGATATTTATCATTCTCTGACTGGCTTATTTCACTTAACATAATGCTCTCCAGTTCCATCCATGCTGCTGCAAATGGTAAGAATTCCTTCTTTTTAACTGCAGCATAGTATTCCATTGTGTAGATGTACCACTGTTTTTTAATCCACTCATCTGTTGATGGGCACTTAGGCTGTTTCCAAATCTTAGCTATTGTAAATTGTGCTGCTATGAACATAGGGGTGCATATATCCTTTCTGATTGGTGTTTCTAGTTTCTTGGATATATTCCTAGGAGTGGGATCACTGGGTCAAATGGGAGTTCCATTTTTAATTTTTTGAGGAAACTCCATACTGTTCTCCACAGTGGCTGCACCAGTCTGCATTCCCACCAGCAGTGAAGGAGGATTCCTTTTTCTCCACATCCTTGCCAGCATTTGTGGTTTGTTGATTTGTTGATGATAGCCATTCTGACAGGTGTGAGATGGTATCTCATTATCTTTTTGATTTGCATCTATCAGATGATTAATGACTTTGAGCATGTTTTCATATGTCTCTTGGCCTTCTGTATGTCCTCTTTCAAAAAGTATCTATTTAGATCCATTGCCCATTTTTTGATTGAGTTGTTTATCCTCCTTTTGTTAAGTTGTATGAGTTCCCTGTAAATGTTGGATATTAAACCCTTATCTGAGATAACATTGGCAAATATGTTCTCCATGCAGTGGGCTTTCTTGTTGTTTTGTTGATGGTTTCTTTTGCTGTACAGAACTGTACAGAAGCTTTTTATTTTGATGTAGTCCCATTTATTTATTTTCTCTTTCATTTCCATTGCCCTAGGAGCAGTATCGATGAAGATATTGCTTCAGCATATGTCTGAGATATTGCTGCCTGTGGATTCCTCTAGTATTTTTATGGTTTCCCATTTTATGTTTAAGTTCTTTATCTATTTTGAGTTTATTTTTGTGTATGGTGTAAGTTGGTGATCTAGTTTCATTTTTTTGCATGTATCTGTCAATTTTCCCAACACCATTTATTGAAGAGACTGTCTTGACTCAATTGTATGTTCTTGCCTCCTTTGTCGAATATTAATTGAGCATAGTGGTTTGGGTTGATTTCTGGGTTCTCTATTCTATTCCATTGTTCTATATGTCTGTTCATGTGCCAGTACCAGGCTGTTTTGAGAATAATGGCTTTGTAATACAGCTTGAAATATGGTATTGAGATCCCTCCTACTTTGTTCTTCTTTCTCAGGATTGCTATGGTTATTCAGGGTCTTTTTTTATTCCAGATGAATTTTTTGAGAGTTCGTTCTAGATCTGTGAAATATGCCGTTGGTATTTTAATGGAGAGTGCATTGAATTTATAGATTGCTTTGGGTAGTATGGACATTTTAATGATGTTGCTCCTACCAATCCATGAACACGGTATTTTCTTCCATCTGTTTATGTCTTCCTCTATCTCTTTTTTCAGTGTCCTGTAGTTTTCTGAGTACAGGTCTTTTACCTCAGTAGTTAAGTTTATTCCTAGGTGTGATGATAAATGGGATTGTTTTTTAATCTCTCTTTCTATAAATTCACTAGTGGTGTATAAAAATGCCATCGATTTCTTGGCATTATCCTGCTACATTGCCAAATTCATTTAATAAGTCTAATAACTTTTTAATGGAGTCTTTAGGGTTTCCTATGTATAGTATCATATCATCTGCGAATAATGACAGTTTTACCTCTTCTTTTCTAATTTGGATACCTTTTATTTCTTCTTCTTGTCTAATTGCTATGGCTAGCATTTCCAGTACTATGTTGAACAGGAGTGGTGAAAGAGGGCATCCCTGTCTTGTTCCTGTTCTTAGGTAAAATGGTTTTACTTTTGGCCCATTGAGTATGATGATAGCTGTAGATTTGTTATTTAGGGATTTTATTATTGAGGTATGATCCCTCTATTCCCATTTTGCTGAGGGTTTTTAACAAGAAAGGGTGCTGGATTATGTCAAATGCTTTTTCTGTGACTATTGATATGATTATGTGATTTTTATCTCTCAATTTGTTTATGTGATGTATCACGTTTATTGATTTACAGATATTGTACCATCATTGCATCCCCAGGATAAATCCTACTTGGTCATGGTGTATGATCTTTCTGATGTAATGCTGGATCTGATTTGCTAGAATTTTGTTGAGGATTTTGGCATCTACTAGTATGTTCATGAGGATATTAGCTGATAGTTCTCTTTCTTTGTGTTGTCTTTATCTGGTTTTGGTATTAGCGTAATGCTGGCTTCATAGAATGAGCTTGGAAGTGTTCCTTCCTCTTGAATTTTTTGGAATAGTCTGAGGAGGATAGGTTTTAGTTCTTCCTTGAATGTTTGGTAAAACTCTCCTGTGAAGCCATCTGGCCCTGGGCTTTTGTTTACTGGAAGCTTTTTGATGACTCTTCAATTTCCTCCATAGTTATCAGCCTATTGAGATTTTTAGATTCTTCCTGATTGAGTTTTGGAAGGTTGTATTTTTCTAGGAATATGTCCATTTCCCTTAGGTTGTCTAGTTTGTTGGAATAGAGTTGTTCATAGTATTTTTTTTTTCACAATCCTTTGTATTTCTGTGGGGTCTATTGTTATTTTGCCTCTTTCATTTCTGATTTTATTTGGGTCCTCTCTCTTTGCTTCTTGGTGAGCCTGGCTAGAGGTTCATCAATCTTGTTTATTCCTTTCAAAGAACCAGCTGTCGGCTTCATTGATCTTTTGTATCGGTTTTTTGGTCTCTATGTCATTTATTTCTGCTCTGATGTTTATTATCTCCTTCCTTCTGCTCACTCTGGGCTTTTGTTGTTGCTCTCTTTGTAACTCTTTGAGTTGTAGAGTTAGATGATTTATTACCATGTTTTCTTGTTTTTTGAGCTAGGCCTGTAGAGCTATTAACTTCCCTCTCAGGACTACTTTCACTGTGTCCCATTGAATGATAGCCTTGCTGGATAGAGTATTCTTGGATTCAGTCCCTTGCTTTGCATCACTTTGTAAATTTCCTTCCATTCCTTTCTGGCCTGATGTGTTTCTGTTGAGAAATCATTTGATAATCTAATGGGTGATCCCTTTTACATAACTTTCTGTCTCTCTTTTGCACCCTTTAAGATTCTCTCTTTGTCCTGAATGTTTGCCATCATAATTTTCCTTTTACTTCTTTTTCTTTTCTCTTATACCATTTTCTCTCTCTTCAATATCATTTGCAATGTCTTTATTCTCCCCTAATTCTCTTTTCTCTGGTGGTCGCTTATATTGGGGTTATTGGTGTTGTGAGTACATTCATGTTTTGTTCCCTTTGTGTTGTTCTTGTAGAGGTGAATTTTATCCTGTTTGGCCAATGTGTTAGAGAGCAAGCCACATAACCAGACACGTAGAGAGGAGACTCAATCCACAAACAGGTCAATAACACTCCAGACACAACTACAGAGGCAGGAAGAAGGTGAAAGTGAGGAAGAGAGCATGAGTGACTGAGGGAGCAAAATAGGAGAGTGTGGATGTGTGTGTGTGCGTGTGTGTGTGTGTGTGTGTATGTGTGTGTCACAGTTAGATCCCACAGGATATTCAGGAGCAGGCTGACCAGGCTTGCCTAACCAGGCAGCCTCTGCTACCATTGCAAACAGTCCTGGAGCAGCCAGTTCTTCTGTAGAAGCAATGCCTCTTTGAAGGGGAGAGCTGCTGTTACTGGGAGCCCAGCCTCACCTCCAACCAGGGTGCCCTCAGATAACTCCTGGAACCCTACAGCCACTGCCACCAGGGACCTGCTACTCGGCTGCGGTCCCATGGTCACCAAGACTCCAGCCACCCCAGGCACAAGCTCCTAAGAGTTCTGAAGCACACTCCCCTCTGGCTGGCCCAACACTTTAGCCCAAGGCACCACGACCACACGTGCAGCAACCATGTGAGCAGCCCATCCCTGTCCAAGGAGCAGCAGCCCTGTGAGTAGCCTGCCTATGTTCAAGGAGTGGCAGCCCTGCACAGCCCACCGCCATCTGAGGAGCAGCAACTGCGCAAGCACCCTGCCCCTGTCTGAGGAGCAGCAGCCACATGAGCAGCCCGCCTCTGTCCAAGGAGCAGCAACCCTGCAAGTGGCCTGCTCACGTCCAAGGGGTGGCAGCCCTCCACAGCCCACCCCCATCCGAGGAAGAGCAGTTGCGTGAGTAGCATGCTCCTGTCTGAGGAGCAGCAGCCATGCGAGCATCCTGCCCCCATCTGAGGAACAGCAACCTCATGAGAAGCCCGCACCCATATATATACATATGGGGAGAAAACACCAGAGAACAAACAGATAAACCAAAACATACAGACACAAAATACCCAGTAAAGTATGTGGGGGCAGAATATTATATACAGAAAGTAAGGTTAAGGAATTGGATGAACAACAACAAAAAAGGACTTGGATGAATATGGGAAGGACCTCAATTCAGTATAGAGGAAGTAGAAAGAGGATGAGTGAATAAGAAGAAAGAGAAAGAGAAGATGATAACAGCAATAATAATAATAAATTGAATATAAATTAATTTTAAAAATAGGATAAAATAAAAAATTAAAATGATGAAAATATAATGCGTAAAGAAACAGAAAATAAAGAAACAAAGGAAAATAAAGAAAAAAGGAAAAAAGAGATAAGAAAATAATCTATACTAATAAAAGCTAATTAGACCGAACAACCTTCCAGACGTCATTCCGGACATCCTTCTAGACAAAGCTGCAGTGGTGGAGGCTAAGGCAGAGGCAGTTAGAGGTGATCAGGCTGGCAGTGGAGCAGTTAAGGGGTGATCAGGCCAGCAGGGTACAGTTAGGGTGTGATCAGGCTGGCAGGGGAGCAGTTAGGGGTGATCAGGCAGGTAAGCAGAGGTGGTTAGAGGCGATCAGGCAGGCAGGCAGAGGGGTAGGGGTGATCAGGCAGGTATGCAGAATGGTTAGGGACAATTAAGCAGGCAGGCAGGCCAGCGGTCCCAGATTGTGAGAGGGATGTCCTGGATTGGGGAGGGTGCAGGCCAGGCTGAGGGACTCACCCCCCCACACACACCCACTGGGCCTCTAGTACAGTCTGCTGCTTCTCTCAGGGACTATTTATGTGTGTTTTTTTTCTTTTTGGATCCTTTGTGTCACTCAGGGTGTAGTCTGGGTGTGGCTGCATGGTTGCCTGGAGACTGCAGGGAGAGGCTATCTCTTTAGGAGAAAATGGCTGCCTAGTTCTGGCACATCAGGTATGACTCAGCACCAGACTCACGGCCACCTCTCCCTGACCCTCTCCTCTCCCCAAACTCCACAAGTCCGCACCTCCACTTACACCTCAGCCACGGGTGAGTGTCTGCACTTGAAAGGTCCTATGAACTAGGATCAGTGAACAAAAGCAAAGACCAAAAAGAGGGGAAAGAGCTGCGCCACTGCAAGCCTCTCTCCCCCGGTACTGCGTGGTCTGGGCAGCTGTCCAGGCTGCTCCCTCTGGGCTCAGTCTCTCTTGGCTGTGGACCCAGATCTAGAATCCCCTGCTGCCAGACGCTATGCCTATCCCAAGGGATGCGGCCTTGGTATAGCCATATGACTTATGTGTCCAATGGTGTGTTAGTGGACATGATTTAAACAGGGGATTGAAAGGTGTGCATCTATTTTAGCTTGCTTTCTCCTGCTTCTGAGATCATACCCCAGAGGTCCACCAGTAACAGAAAAATGAAGATAGAAACCAATGGTTGGGGACAACCCAGCTGATCCTAGCTTACATATGCCTTATTCTAGACAAATCACAGGGATGTGAGCAAGAAATAAAGATTTTTTTTAATTGTATGCCACTGAGTTTAGGAGTGCTTTCTTACAAAGCATTATTAAGAATGCAGATGACAGTGACAAAATTGGTACAATTCTGTCATACCAAAATGTTTAAATACGTAGCATTGTCTTTGGGGCCAGTGTGCATGTATGGTGTGTGTGTGGGGGGGAGGGAGTAATAGTTATAGAAGACTGAAAATGTACCTTAAAAATTATCTAAAAGAGATTGGAAAAATAGAGACTTGCATTATGTAATGGCCAAACATTTGTAACAGCTATCACCTGAAATGAATTGGCAAAAGGAAATATACCTACTGATCTTGTGACCTTAGGAAAGATGGTTACCAAGAAGAATGTTGAAATCATGAGCTGGCTCGTGCTAGTTGCCTGTGATAAAATTAAAGGGAAAAGTATGTAAGTTTATGGGGGAAATGGCCAGTTTGCAAACAAAATTAAGAGAGAATATAGAAAGCACCCGAAATCTGGAACTTAGCAGATTGAAAAATCAAATTGTTTTCCAACTCCCATAAAAGATTCAATGTAATATAAGTAATGGTAACTAAATAAATTCAGTAAATGGAACTAGAGGCATAGGTGGTGTGGCCATCCCCTCTAAAAAAATTAAAGCGGTGCTTTTTGGATCTTGTTCACACAGAGCAAATTATGAGTCAAGATTTCAGGTATCAAGAAGAAACTGGCAAGACAGTATAGAAAATAGGATAAGGAATTAGAAGAAACCAAGCAGGGTGAAATTTGAAGGCTCAGACTCAGCCTGATATCATGGGGCAATCTAGGCATAAATCAGCATTTTGAAGTTTGTGTCTTCTTGAGGAAAGGAAACGGGCTTACTTTTGTATGTTCTGTAACCCAAGGGATTAAATAAACATCCACCTTGAAGATACTTTATGTGATGTGACAGATAGCCACAAATTTCAGTGGCTATCTGTTACATCACATAATTTTAGATAAAGTTGACTAACATATTTTCTTCAAAATTTGGTATCAATTAAGTATCATTTGCATTCAATGATAACCTAATCCCATGGTCGGCAAACTGCGGCTTGCGAGCCACATGCGGCTCTTTGGCCCCTTGAGTGTGGCTCTTCCACAAAATACCATGGCCTTGGGCAAGTCTATTTTGAAGAAGTGGCGTTAGAAGAAGTTTAAGTTTAAAAAATTGGGCTCTCAAAAGAGATTTCAATCATTGTACTGTTCATATTTGGCTCTGTTGACTAATGAGTTTGCAGACCACTGACCTAATCAAAGCTAAACTTCATGTTGTCTCTGAATCTAATAGTGACAAATTTCAGTTTTCTGATCATCTCTCCCACAGTCATTTAAACCTCTTAAAAAATTTAAGAGGAAGTACTGTAACCAAAATGCATGTTCAACTGCTTGCACAATGCAAGCCAAACTCATGAGACAGGTGCTGGTGCAAAAGGAAAGAGGTTTATTCAGGTGCCACAACCTGGGACAATGATGGACTCCCTTTTCAAGACCACCCACTCTTCCTGATCAAGCCCCCAGTTCATAAAGGGATAGTGAGGAGAGGGCTTTTGTTTTTCTACCCAATTATCTTGCTAGCTTTTGACATGCTATAGACTGGTCCATTCATTTTTCTAGCTTTTAACGTGCTCAGTGTAAGAACCTCCACCTATGCCATCTTGACCAATGGGCTCCCTCAATATCTAAGGTAACAAACAATACAATATTTGGAATAGGTGCAGAAGATTATATTTCACCTGCCCCAATTAATAAAATCTGCTATTTCTATTGTCTCCATGTTTGTTGCTTCCATTTATGTTATTTGGAGAGAGGCATGCTAGTCCAAACCTACTCAACTCCAGAGTTCTGCGATTGCAGCCATCTGGTGATTACAGTCTTCCAGCAGAAAGTGCTCTCTTAGTGATGTCAGAAAATACTGCATTGTGTGAGACTAAATTTGTCTTTTCATTTAGACTTCACTGAAGTCTAAATAAAGTTGTTCAAACCCTAATATCGTGAATTTTTCTGAAAGTTATTATCAATATAGAATTACGTGATCCAAGATTATGGAGGGAAATAATTTCACCATAGCTCTGTGGCAACAGTAAAACAGTAAAGTGATCACAGGAGAAAGAATTAAGATATAAATTCAGAAAAACGTGTTTTGGGGGAGAGCAGGGTGGAACAGGGCTGTCAAATGAGTAAAAGGCATCTAGTTAAAATTGAATTTCAGATAAGCAAAAAAAAATGTTTATATTAGTACATGCTAAATATTACATACAAAATACTTATATTTAAAAATTATTGTTTATTTGAAAATTTAACTAAGAGTTTGTTTCCACTGTTGTTTTATTTCATTTTATTTTTTCTAATTTGGCAACACTGGGGAGATGAAGTATAATGTGGAAGGACATATTGTGTAGATATTATAGTCATTTTAAAGTCTTAGTCTTTTACTTTGTAATCTGAGGAAAGACATGATATGTTTTAATTTTTAATAAATTTTTTGGTTATAGTTAGAGGAATCCAACTCCTGGAAGATATCTTAAAAGGAATTTTTAGGCAATTTCTTATACAATTTAGCTGTCCAAATTTGGATACAATTGTATCAGTCTTTATAAAGAAACTAGAGGCTCAGTGCATGAAATTTGTGCTCTGGGTGAGGGGGTACCTCAGCCCAGCCTGCCCCTTCTCACAGTCTGGGAGCCCTCAGGGGATGTACTACTGACAGCTTAGGCCCGCTCCCCTTGCTGCCACTGCCGGCCACACAGCCACCAAGGTGTTTTCATCAACACGGACTCCAGGCCCTTCACCATGAAAAAATGACAACTTTCTTTTTTTTAAAAAAATATATATTTTATTGATTTTTTACAGAGAGGAAGGGAGAGGGCTAGAGAGTTAGAAACATCGATGAGAGAGAAACATCAATCAGCTGCCTCCTTCACACCCTCTACTGGGGATGTGCCTGCAACCAAGGTACATGTCCTTGACTGGAATTGAACCTGGGACCCTTCAGTCCACAGGCCAACACTCTATCCACTGAGCCAAACAAGTTAGGGCAAAAAATGACAACTTTCTTTAGGCATTTTCAAGATTTCTCTTTCATAGGATATGACATTTCTTTCTTTCTTTTTCTTTTATCCTCACCTGAGGATATTTTTCCATTGATTTTTAGAGAGCATGGAAGAGAGAGGGAAAGACAGAGAGAAACATCAATGTGAGAGTGACACTTTGATTGGTTGCCTCCTGCATGAGCCCTGACCTGGGCCCCAGCCAGGCAGGAACCTGCAACCTAGGTACATGCCCTTTATCAGAATTGAACCCGGACCCTGCAGTCCGCAGGCTGAGGCTCTATCCACTGAGCCAAACCGGTCAGGGCAGGATATGACATTTCTTAGCCCCTCCAGCAGCGGACCTTTGTTTTTTCCTCCAGAAGTGAGGTGGAAAAACCCTAGATCACCTTCTTGGATTCTTATTACCCAAGTTACCAAGAACACTGTGAGTGGCATATAGGGAGCTTAGCCAATGAGAGGTTAGAAAAGATGTTTCCTCTTCAGCTCACGCACAGAGGCAGGCCTGCTGGGGCGCTGTCTCCCAGTGAGGGCAGGCCCCTCTGTGTGTTGTATCTCCGCTCTGGGCCCATCTGCACGCACAGCCTCCTCCTGAGCTGGTCGTGACTGTTATGGCATCCCGGATAATTTGCATATTACCTCTTTAACCTTTTGCACTCGGATGTTGAGTGTGACTCGACATAGTTAGCATTAGAATAAAGGAATCGAGAAAAAAGCAAGCGAGTGCAAAGGGTTAATATATAGATTTTTTTTTTAACACTAAAACAAATAGTTGGAAATAGGCTAAAAGGGATAAATGATGGAAGCTGGAAGAGAAGTTAGAATTTTCCAAAAATTTAGACAAGTGCTGGTGACATGTAGTAAGATTGTTGGAGTATTAATAGTGTTAGGTTCTGTGATTCTGGATTTATTCTAAAGGTGATGCGAACAGGGTATGCTAATGGATTAATGGTGACTATGAAAAAAAGCAGCCAAGGATAGATATATTGGGGTTTTTCCCCCTTGCCAACAGGGAAGAAAAGAGTTCCCATATACTGGGATAAAAAAGATTACAGGAAGAGCAAGTTAAGTACATGAAATGAGTAGTCTTATTCTGGAAAAGTTAAATTTGAGAAATTTGATGTATAGCTAAGTAGAGATGATGAGTAAACAGTTGTATTTGAGGGAAAATGCCCAGAATTGAAACAAAAAATTGGAAATAATATGCTTATAGATGGTATTTAAAGTCACAAAACAAAGTATGAACATATTCACAATTATATGCATGGATATTCAACTTTTCTTTTAATGAATTCATAAATACATTAAAGTTTCAACATGGCTTCTGACAAAGCCTACTATGACCCAAGAAACATGGGGAAGTCTTTCTGAAGGTCTCCTGCTACTGCTCATATGCTTCATAATACTACGGCTGTGGTCAGGAACAATTATGAGAGGCTGCTTTAGTTGCATATAGAATCATTATCCTCGTCTCAGTCCATTTCTACTGCACAGAAAGGGGCTCAGGGTTTCATAGCAGGAAAGGTTCAAAATCAGAAAGCCCTTGCTTCATTGGCTATCCAAATAGAAATTTAGGAAAAGAATGAACAAAATCAGGTGTATGTTCTTGATTTTTTTTTAGTTGAATTGTTTTGGTATTCTACCAGAATCATATACAGCAAGGGTGGGGAACATCCAGTCTGGGGGTCATATAAGGCCTGAGAAATTATTTGGTCTGGCCCTTCCAAGGCATTAGGGGTGAGGTAATTAAATGTTTGACCAAATATAGCAGGCTAATTTTTAAGTTGATAATTTTGTGTGGCCCACTAATCTTACCTAATAATAGACAAACATGTAAATTGACCATACCTTCACTACACCCACAGCCAATCAGAGTGAGTATGCAAATTAGAAGGCCAAAGATGGTGGCCGCCCAGCTGCTCCAGGTGCTGAGGGGCCAGGTGGGGCAGGACGCCTGCTATGAGAGGGAGGGCGGAGGGTGAAGGGATCTACAGGAGCGGAGTGCCAGAGTGAAGACAAGACTGCAGACAAAGATGAAGAAGGCAGACTCTGGCCAGAGTGAAGGCCTGGGTCCTGGGTGCCAGAGGAAAACTGGTGATGGAAGCCAAGGGAAGGAAGGCCTATTACATGAATCTCTTCATGCAATGGGCCTCTAGTCCTATATAATAAAAGCCTAATATGCTAAGTGTCCGGTCGTCCGCTTGGTCGTTCAACCAATCAAAGCATATTATGTTAATTATATGCTAAAGCCACTCAACTGCTCACTATGATGTGCAGTGACCACCAGGGAGCAGACAGCCAACCGGTTGACCAGTTGCTATGATGTGCATTGACCACGAGGGGGCAGACGCTCCAACCAGTAGGTTAGCTTGTTGCTGGGGTCCAGCCAATCAGGACTGAACGAGACAGGCTGGACATGCCCTGGAGCCCTCCCACGGTCCCTCACCACTGGCCAACCTCCCATGTCCTTCCCCAGCCCTGATTGTGCACTGGTGGGGTCCTTCGACCTGGTCTGTGCCCTCTTGCAATCCAGGACCCCTCAGGGGATGTCAGAGAGCTGGTTTCAGCCCAATCCTGAGGGACCCCACTGGTGCACGAAATCGCCCTATATAATAAAAGCCTAATATGCAAATCAACTGAACGGTGGAACAACCAGTGCAAAGACCAGTCGCTATGATGTGCACTGACCACTAGGGGGCAGATGCTCAATGCAGGAGCTTCCCCCAGACCGCAGGCCAGCCAAAGTGGGTGCCAGTGGGGGCCCCCCGATTGCCCTGCCCATCGCCCAGCAGAGAGAGGCGACCGATGGTGGTGGTAGAAGGCGGGGCCAGTGAGCAGGCAGCACCAGGCTGGCCAAGGCGGATGTCAGCAGGGTCCCCCCAATTGCCCTGCCAGTCACCCCGCAGATTGGCCCTGATCGCCAGCCAGGTCTAGGGACCCTACCCATGCACGAATTTCGTGCACCAGGCCTCTAGAGATGTTATAAATATCCAAATAGCCTTTGGCAGAAAAAAAGGTTCCCCACCCCTGATATACAGAGAGACAAAAATAGAATTACCCACCATTTCAGAAACAGAGAAAACAGCTACACCAATGGCATAGAGAATAGTAGTAGTAGTAAAAGTGGTAGAATAGGATCATTTTTAGAGAGCAACAAAAAGCTTCTATCCTTTATATTTATCCCCCAATTATATTTTGCCAGTAGTATCTGTATTACAGTACAAATGGAAAAATATTACTAAGTGCAGGCATTTGCTGCCCTAGTTTATGAAAGATCATCAGTGTTTTCAAATTGTGCATAAAAGTAAATTATTTAGCCAAATTATGTTAGAAAAAAGGGAGAGAAAAAATAATTATGTTTTGTTTAATGTATTCTCCAAGGTAAGCATAGTAATTTGTCTCACAACTTGTAATACATACGGGTATTTCTGATAGCTTTTCTTCCAGATATTTATCTGTCAATCTCCAACTCATTAATGCGAGTTATCAATATTTTATTTGGAAGCAAAAGCCTTAATTTGTAATACAGTGTAAATCTGATATTAGACAATATGTATACATATTAAAATATAGGCAATCCTCTCTGTATGCAATGGTGCAGTGCCATAAAAATGACTGTACTAGCTGAACTGTACAAAGTAATCTTACTAAATTGGAAAAAATCTGTAATACACAATTCCATAACCTTTAAAAATATTTGTGAAAACATTAAAAACTCTCTCGCTCTCAAGTATAAATGTATAAAGAAATAAAAAATGTAAAACTAGTATTTATTGTGTACACTATAATTTAAAACATTAGAAACATTAAGAATTAAAGTGATTTGTTTCTTTGTAAAAAAATATGTCAGGAGTAGTTTGACTAGTGCTTGCCTTCTTATCATGCTATCTGGAGTATCTTTCCTATGCCTGGTCATACCGAGATTGGAGGACTCATGGAGAGGCCAAGGGAGGCCTCAACCCAGTGGCTGTGTCCAGGTTCTTATCACCACACAAGAAAAAAATCAAGTTCTAGGAAGAGAGATTCAGCAAAACAGCAGATTTATTAAAGTGAAAGTACACACTCAAGAAGAAACTGAGGGCAAACTCAGAGGGCAAGTCGCCCCTAGGGGTTCTGGAAGGAGTTCTTATCAGCCATGGGCAGGGGGAGGGAATGGAGGTGGGTCCTGGTCTCTGATGTTCAGGCTGTGGTGGTCGGTGTGGTGGTGGACAGTGAAGCTCATTTCAGTCCCTCCTCTCTGGATGGTGGCTCTTTCTTTGGTTTTCTTGAAACTGTACAAAGCTGTGATAGAGGGCAACATGGCTGCCAACTCCGGCAGAGACAGGTGTTTGTTTGTGTCAACTATTTTTTACCCCAGGAAATTGGGAGGAGAGCCATGGGAGACAGGTGTCCAGCCACAAGTCCTGGCTGTCTGTAGTGTTCTTGCCTAGAAGGGAAGGGAAGGGGGAGAGCCTGGGGCCTCTGTTCCCTATGCTAGCTTTCATGCCTCAACACTCCCTTCCGAGTTTTGACCAGCTTCCAACATTGTATCCTTTCCATTTTATATGCATCGTCCATGGACACAGACAATAAGCTGGTGAAGACTGGGAGGAGGGGGGAATAAAGGGTGGAAATGGGAGATACCTGTAATACTATCAACAACAATATATGTGTGTGTATTCATATATATATATAGTATGTAAATATTAGGTTCACCTCATATACAACCACAATTATGTACATTTCTTCTATCCATTTTCCATTCATGAAGAAAACAATAAATAACTTAAGAAAATGAAATATATATTATATTCATATTTGTAGAGATAAGTATATAAGTATTTATATCTATATTTATATATATATATATAAATTTTTAAAAAGTCATGAAATATATCCAAAGTTTCTTTAATGTGAAGATTGTTGCCAGTGTCACTGCCTCTGAGATACCTCCCTCCATTTTGTCACAACCACTTTTCTCATGTTCATGGATAAATTGGCCTTTATTAAGTTCCTCTAGAATCTCTTAAGTTATTCTAGAATTCTATTTACCTCAGATTCCAATTTTATTTCCAGCATGATCACTTTTCGTTTCTTTGCTGCATTTTCAACTTTGTTGGCCAATTCCCTGTTTTAATTATCCATCTTTATAAAATGTCACCTGCGTTTATCAGGGGAAACAAAGAAGCAACATTACTATAGCTTTGCTTTCTGTGTGTGACCGAATAACAAACACACAGTGACCGATCAGACTTTGAAAGAAGTGACATGATTGGTCACTGATCATGATGTGCATCTATTATTTACACAGCTAGGACTCTTTGTATTTACTGCAACTAGAACTAGGCTGGTTGGTAAATTTAGTTGGCAGAAAGATACCCTCATTGACTGACAGGTGACTCAGCAGGGTTAACAACAAGAGGCTAACTTGCAAATAAATGAACAAAATTGGAACAGACTCATAGACACAGACAACAAACTGATGGTTGCCAAACGAAGAGGGGAGGGGGATTGGAGGACTGTGTAAAATTTGTGAGGGGAATAAGAAGTACAAATTGGTAGTTACAAAATTGTCATGGGGATGTAAAGTACAACATAGGGAATATAGTC
Organism: Eptesicus fuscus; assembly: GCF_027574615.1. Lineage (NCBI taxonomy): Eukaryota > Metazoa > Chordata > Mammalia > Chiroptera > Vespertilionidae > Eptesicus > Eptesicus fuscus. The sequence goes on along the minus strand of NC_072475.1, from coordinate 83,443,307 downwards.
AATAATATTGTAAAAACTATGATGCTCAGTAGGTACTGGAAATATTGAGGAGAACACTTTGTAAAGTATGATCATAGAAACACTATGCTGTACACCTGAAACGAATACAAAATAATATGGAATGTAAACTGTAATTGAAAAGTAAAATTTAAAGTTCTTAAATAAAAGAAGGCTAACGTACAGAGTACTTAGCTTTTGCCATAAGCCTCAAAAGAATATCCAAACACAGACCAGTACAAAAACAAATGTAGAATATAAGTAAAAATAGCACTCTTATCATATAAATACAGATTCAAGACCAGTGTCTTACTTGCCCCAATTATATGGACACACATAATCCAATCTTATACACATTCAGGAGTTCCCACTACTTCTTAGTCTCTATGTCAGATGCTGCCATCAGTAAGAGAGCTCAGTACAGAACAAATAACTTTATGGAGAGCAGCATCCTATTGAAACCGTGAGCTCATTACTCTCCCAATAAATATTAGCCACACAGTGCTTCTGACTTATCTCCATAAAACTATTGTGGATGAGTCTGTCAGTTCATATCCATTATTTTTGTCATTATCCACTGATTACTGAACTTGGCACAATACATAATCCCATCATACCATATTGAACTTTTGGTCCATAGACGTCACACCTATTCCTTTAATTCAGAATCCTTCTTTACCTTTCTAATCACTTCATGTTCTGCCACTTGTGTTCTCTCTTCTAAATACTAAGGAATTCCCCAAATTGTATGTAAATATTAGGTTCACTTTATATACAACCACAATTATGTACATTTCTTCTATCCATTTTCCTTTCATGAAGAAAAGAATAAATAGCTTAAGAAAACAAAATACACATTACATTCAGATTTGTAGAGATACATATATAAATATGTAAATATTTATATCTGATATATGCCATATATGTTAAATATAAACATGTGCCATATATGTTAAATATAAACATGTCTTATATATAAACATATATAATAAATATAAATATAACCATGTCTTATATATAAACATATATGTTAAATATAAACATGTCTCATATATAAACATATGCCATATATGTTAAATATAAACATGTCTTATATATAAACATATATAATGTTATGTATATGCTGAGAATTTACAAAAACTGAAAAAAAATTTAGCAAAAAAAAAAGTTTTAATAGAAGAGAGCTGACACATTCACCCAAATTACACATCCTTTCCATGCTTTTTATTTATTTATTTTCTATAAAACAAGAAAATTTGTGTTTGTTTTGAGGCAGATAGTAAAACTTTGTGGGTATGATCTACAGGAAAATTCTCAGTAGTCAGGAGCTAATGTTAAATTCTTTGACATTACCAGCGTTCAAAGATTGTTGTAAATGTCAGCAAATCTACAAAGGATGTCTCTGAGGATGGGATTAGACAGCAAACACATCCTGAAGTCAACTGTTAACTTCAAATATCATTCTATTCTATCTCCAGCAAAAATCAAGGAGATTAGAATCAAGGAAAAACCACACTAATTGATACTTAGCAACAAAGGTTTGCCACAAGAAGTAATTAGACCTCCAAGAAGACCCAGAAGAACTTATCCTCTGCCTGTGCAACAATCTTCAACTGCAAACCCTTAGGAGACATTGCCTCACTGCATATGGGTGAGGCAATGTGTTGAAGATTAGCTAAGACAGGCATTAGGATATGGAGTTGGCAAAGAAGAAACTGGAATGACATAAGAGGCAAGAATAAGCAATTGCATCACTTTCAAGCTAAGAGCACACTGAGGAGTTATATAACTCAGTAACACAGTCAGAGAGGCACAAGCAAAGTTTAGAACCAAGTGACTCAACTGGAGTGCAGAATTCTCAGTTAATGTGCTGAGCCATGTAATCATGAGATACATAAGCAAATCTTCTGACCAAAGCTTGAATATTAAGCAACAAGACTGAGATAGTGTTAGAAGTCACAGAATATAGATTTTTCCATATCAGTTCTCTTCTAGAGACCTAAGATTCATACTCTTTTTCTTTCTCTTCATGCTATAAAAAATAACCTATAAATAAAAGTATGCTTGATTACCAAGTTCTCTGGAAACACTCTGGCCTTGAGTGGTGAAGTATCTGATTTTTAAAGACAATGCCTCCATGAGTTCGGAGGCTCTGAAGTAGACATTGAATCTGAAAAACCATTTGTTCCTAACATTCCTGGATATTAGGAGTTTAATAAGGCTGAAATAGTTTATTTGTCCATAGTGAAGTTTTCATTTCACTCACATGATATGGCCCTTTATCCTTCCTTCACTCCACTATTCAAAGACTATTATTAATGACCTACAATGTGGCAAGAGTTTATTTTCTATATATTGATAACCTTATATAATAAAAGTTTAATATGCAAATTGTCCCCTTGAGCGGTCATTAACCAGGAGGTCGACCGACCGGAAGTTTGACCGCTCAGTATGACATGCGCTGACCACCAGGGGGTGGTGCGGAACATGGTGGGTGTCGGCGACGGGTGGTAGCGGAGGCACTGCCAGCCCCGATGGGCCCTGATGACAGCAGGACCGTGGCGGGATGGTGGAGCAGGTGAGTGGGCAGCACCAGGCCAAGGCAGGTGCGAGCGGGGCCGCCCCCCCCCCCATCACCTCACAGACGCAGTGGCCAGAAGTGGCAGTGGGGGGACAGGGCGATCGGGCGGCGCCAGGCCAAGGCGGGGTGCCAGGTGGGGTTGTGAGACGGGGACATGAGCTAGGGCCCAATCCCTGCAGGCCACCCCCAGGGCCCCCACCCATGCACGAATTCCGTGCACTGGGCCTCTAGTAAAAATATAAGAGTTCCTACCTTTCAGGGCTTAAATTCCAGGGAATCTTGAGAGATGAAGGAAGATGGAAGTAGAAAATTTCAAGATCAGCTTTGAGAATATTAAAACGTGAACTTCAGGGCTCAAAATTGGCTTGGCAAGTGCACACAGGCACAGGAGTTTCTCCCAGAACACAGGCGAGCGGGGGCCAGCGGGGGCCTTGTGGGAGGCCAGGGGAGGACTTGTGGGAGGCCAGTGGGGGGGCCTTGAGAGACGGAGGTGGGGGGTTGTGGGAGGCCCACTGGCGGCTCCAGCCGGGAAGGTGGAAACACTGCCCTCCTGTCAAGCGAGGTCCTCTTTCACCCAATTCCCACCTTCACAGTCAGTATCAAAAAAACAATGTGTTTATGCCACCAGCCTCCTGCGAGCCATCTGCAGGCACTTTTGACTCAGAACCAGGGGAAAGGATCAGGGGGTTCCCGTGAAGGCCGCCAACACGGATCCACGGCCAGGCCCCCAGCGCAGGCCTGCCAAGCCAGGAGCCAAGGAGCCTTCCCGGGCAGGGTTACAAGCCCCACAGAAAAGGCCCTCCCTCCCCGGGGCCTCCCAGCAGCAGCAGCACCGGCGGCTCCCAGCCGCTGCACGGACAGCCAGCCCGGCTCCCGGCCCCCCCCAAACGGAGACCAGGAGACCAGGCGCCAGCACCTGAAGAGGGAGCTCCCCGGAAACGAGTCTAGCAATACTTCTGAGGAGGACAACTGGGAGCAAAAGAGCAAGTTGCACAGCAAGAGTCTGTGTTTGGGCAGAACTTGAAGGACGAAGTTAGTAAATAACAACACTGAAGCAGCCGTCAGGGGAAACGCCGAACACCCCAGTTCAGAAACCCGAACCGTGACCAGCTGTTTCCCATCAGCTCCAGTTTAGAGAACTGGACCAATAGTGCCGATGCCACCTGCCACGCACTTGTATTTGGCCGGAACGTGAGCGAGCGCGCTGGCCCCACCTAAATTAACTGAGGTCACTTCGGATACCACGTGAGACAACTCGGCTGTCGAGTCAGGGTCTGAGGGCTCCTCCCAGGAGGCCCCCCTGAGAAAGAGCCCTGCAGCTGCCTACACCAAGGCAACGAGAAACAGGTGTTGCTGGAGAAAGGGGAAATGATCACCAGGAGGAGACGGAGAGCAGCACCTCACAAATCCCGTGTGAGCTGTTTGTCTTTGGCCAAGGACTGCTCAGACCCAACGACGTGGCATCAACTGATGCCTGGACATTACAGCCCCAGCTAGTGAGGCGAACCTGCGGCGGATCATCAACACCACGCTATGGGCCCAGATGCAGACTGACAAGGCCAGTGAGAAGAGCATGCGCTTCCTGGCCGTGCACAGGGAGGACCAGGGTGTGGACTTCCTGATTTCAGCCAGCTCCAAGGACGCAGGCCAGCTGTATATGTGGCCCAGTGCAGCCAGAACCCCTGCCCCAAGCCTGGGACAGCCCCATTCAATGGGGATGACAGTGATGATGATGACGTTGGCTCCGTAGGGGGCCAGAGGAGGCTGCACTGACTATGAAGGGGACAGGCAGACAGACGTCCAGGAGCACCTATCGCTAGGAGCTGGCTGCCCAGGAGCCCGCTGCTTTGTCATCTGTCCACCCATCTACCTGCCCCTCACTGGCAGCGTGGGGCGAGGGCTTGGGGAACCACACTCCCCGTTGGGTTGGCCAGTCTGAATATGCACTGCCCATTCAGAAGCTGACTGGGGAACTTTGAACTGAAGTGGCACATTAAGACGTCACAGCTTCTCACTGGCCTGGCACGCCTGGTTTCTTCACCCCTCGCATGCTGCCGCCAGCCTGTGGGTTCCTCCATCTGCCCAGGCTACCGGGTCTGTCCCCTGGGGCTTAAACACTGGCCCTGCTGGATGTCCTGCTATTACCTTTATCTCCTGTTTCCCACCGTCTGATTCAGGGTATATATTTTTAGATTGCCCGCCCCCCCCCCCAAAAAAAAAAAAGTTTGGTTTTGGTTTCTTAGATTAAGACGCTCCTGTGTCCTCATTCTTCTTATGGTCACAGCTTGTGTGCTGGGGCCTCAATGGTGAGCTAGGGTGCTCTGAGGACTGCTGGAGGGCAGCCCCCCACTTGTTATCTACCCCAGGTTCCTTCAGGCTATCATGGGGTGTTGAGGGGTAGGCCTGATGCCTGGAGAGAGCTTGTCTAGAAAAGGGCCACTGGATCTAGGCCCTCCCCTCCTCCTTGTCCCTTTCCCGTAGGTCACCCATCATCAGGCAGCGGGCACACACATGCTTCCTGCTGTTGGCCATTCCTTGCTCAGCCCTGGATGTCACTCGCCCCCAAGACCATCCAGGGCCAGGGGCCTCCATGACAGGGAGGGGGTTCCTAGCACCGCCTTTGAAGAGGGCAGAGGACTGGTTTCAGACAACAGGCCACCGCACCAACACTGGCAACATGCACTGGAGCAGGCGCCATGCCCACCCCACCCCAGAGTATGGCCAAGAGCCCAGCTGGGCACTGCATGCCTGTAAAGAAGGTCCCTGTGCACAGGGCTCTGAGGTATTTCAGAAGAAATTTCCCAGCCCCACCTGCCCTCCCAGGCAGAGAGATAGCCTGGTCTCCAAAGCTGTACACCCCACACCGTGGGTGGACCATATGCAGCCCAAGCTTGAGCCATGGGAACACACCCCACCTCACCCCCAGCAGATCTAGTCACACTTCTCTGCTTTACATTTTAGCCAACTAGTGACAAGTAAAACCAGATAATGCCTATTTGTTTTGGAGCATTTATGTAAGATTGTCTAATGAAATGTATTTGGGAACTATATTAAAACTTTTAACTAAAAAATAAATAAAATACGGATTTAATCACTTCTTGTCTTTCCAGATGAGTAATCACAGTAAAGATTGGCAAAATATTCCTAGCCCCACGCAGGCAAAAACATTTTGCAAATGATGTCAATTGGCACATAACATTATTAGATGTTGGGTTAATAAGAGACAGTGTTCAAAATATTGTTGATTCTACAAAAATGTCTGGGGTAGATATTGATCTTCACAATAGCAATATATGGTGATAATATTACGTAGTATCAGGGGTGGCATCCATCACTGCATTTATATTAACATTTTTATTTATTATGTATATAGTTATATAATTATATTTATATGTATTATATTATGTAATGTATTTGATTTATATATTTTGTGGTCAACTTATGTAGTGAGTGTAATTTTTCCAATGTTATATAGAGGGCAGAAATTTTTTCAATTTTATTTTTTGCTATATTTCTAATGCCAGAATAATACTTGCAACATAATAGATGCACAATAAGTATTTCTTGACTGTCAGTTATGTAACAGCAGGATTAGGACTATATTATCATATTTTTCTTACCCTCTACCTGACAAAGATATATATATTCAGAGAAATGCATTAATGAAGATTAATGTCAGAATTAATGTCTTTAATTTGATGCTGTTTTTTTTTTATTAGTCTATATATAATTATCACGTCTCTAGTTGCCATACGGGCTACAAACATGAAAGGAAATACACCATTTTGTGGAGAGATTAAAATTTTATCATGTCAATATTTCTTGATAATGAGAGTTAAGTGTTTTCTTCAAAGAAGGACATGTGCATAATATTGCAATGCATTTAATAAAACACTGAAACACAAAGACAAAAATTATCCAAGCATCTATCAATCTTCTGATCAAATCAAAGATGTCAATATGCCTATTATGTCTTGTACACTTTATACTTTTACAGAAGACAAAGCAAGCTTTGTTATTATTAGAACCTTTGTTTGATTTAAATTTATTTTGCATAGTTATTAGCTGATGTTTTTAAAAATAATAGTACAAAATTTTAAAAAATATATTTGTGTCTAAAAGTCAGTTGATGTAGTCAAAACTAAACAGTCTGACATGAGATACTTGTACATAGTTAAATTGTAAAGGTGATATGAAAAAGTCTAACATTTTTAAAATACCAATTAAAGTCCAAGGAGATAAACTTGGTTCATTATTTGTCATGAAGCATAATGGCATCAAGACTAGAGGTTGGCTCAACATTGGGATCAAGATCTTCTTCTGAATGGTGTGTGAAGACCACAAAGAGATTGTCTTAGAAGGAATTTCTAATTCCCCTTGCTCAATCTCTGCAGCTCACAGTTCTTGCCCAAATAATAAACTTATTATCTTCACCTTTTTGGAGATTTTCTTGTCTTGACTGCTGGCCCAGCCTGACCTATAAGTCTGGCCACTTGATTGCCAACTGGTTTCCATCCTTTTTGAGTTCTGACCCTAGGACTAATACACTCTAAATTCCAGCTTTACTGTAATTTTTCTACATCTTTGTACTATCTTGAATTAATTTTCATCAAGGCTACTACAGGTCCTGTTTCCAAATACTTCATTCTCCCCAGTAGAATTTTTCACCCTACATCTATAAAGTTGCAACCCAGGGCGACATATAACTGTTTTGTTATATAATTCTACATAGAAATGGATTTACCCTGACAATAATGAAGTAAAAGTATCACTCCAAGTGAGGAGACAGAGGGAAGCTAGGTAGACAGGGACTGGGACCATGGGAGGGGGAATAAAACTGGGGAACCCAACTAGGTGGAGTTACTAAGGCACCCCAACTGTGTGGGAAAGTAAGGGAACATGCAGGAGACAAACTTTAAAATGTATGAATGTTTCTAAGACCGGCAACTTGCAGATAACCAATCACAAGACAGTGAGGCATATAACCAATCTCAAAAATGTTATTAAGGCAGAATTTTTTGAAAAGACAAATTAGGAGCTAGCAAGGCTGTATCCACCCCCTAAATTAAAAGATGCACACTTCCTTTTGTCCTCCCCCTTCTCCCCGCATGCAATGGGCTCCTGACATTCCTGTGCAGGGGAGTGCATGCCTGCGCTCACATGGCGTATGGCCATGTGGAACTCTGCACATGGACTAATAGACTTTAACTAGCATGGATGCTCTCAATAAACCAGTTCTGCTAATGCTTTTAGTCTGCGACTTCATTCTTTGATTTGGTGAGACAACGAACTTGGACTCAATACCCCACATTTTGGTTTCACAAATATAAATATCACTGGTAAAGGCAACTTTCAAAGCCATGTGAATTTATTATTTTCCATAATTTTGTATTCTTTTTACAAAGAGAGCTGGCAAAATTATACAAGCTTCAAGCCCCATAAAATATGAGTTGATGTCAGTTTCAACTATAACAATAAGAATAATTCAGGCATATTTGGAAAATAGTGAAACATTAGTGAAGGAATTATGGGTACGATTATAGCTTGAGGATGAAACCACCTACTCTCTCCCAAAGCTTATTTTCTAAAATAACATGATTTTAGTATTCTATTCCTTCCATTAGCATAACTTTACTATTCCAGAAGACTCTTACCCAGGATATAAATGTATTGTTTATTAGAGGAACTTCATGAAAGACTCATCAACTTTTCAATATAAAGAATTAATAGCTCATATCCTATGAGTCTTTGAATTCTTAGCCCCCGAATTCTTGCTCTGCTATTTCTACCAATCTTAGAGTTTAAATCTTGATTCTTACCTGTGAGCATAAACAAGTCATCTTTTCTGTCAAAGGACAGTTTAGACAGCTGCCATTTTGGACTGTGTAACTTGGCAGCCACCATTTTGGTGCCCATGACTTGCAGCTCCCCTGGGGGCTGCCATCTTGAAACAGCAAGGCCAACCCCTCCCTTTGAATTAGCCAATCAAGAAAAACTGTGCGCCTGAGCTCCAATCAAGAGTGAGGGACAGACCAGGTGCGTGAGGATTAAAAAGCTGAGCAGACTGCCTGCAAGGTGTGCGTGTACTCTCAGACCATGTACTGCACACCCTCCTGCAGGAATAAAGATATTTGCCTTGCTGCTTGGCTTCCTAGTATGCTTTGTGTTCTACCACGACCCCTGAATTTGGGGGCTCCCCTTATTTCTTACATTACCTAAGCTTAATCAACCCTCCTTAATCCCCCACATTAAAATACTCATATTAAATCAAGTTGCAAATCCTATCTAATAAAAGAGCAATATGCAAATTAAACAGCACTCCGCTACAACCACAAGCCATGCCCACAAGCCATGCCCACCAGCCAATCAGGAGCGAATATGCAAATAAACCCAACCAAGATGTCTTCGGCCACAGAGAGCAGGAGGGAGGCTTGGGTTTCCCCGGCAATGGAGGAAGCCAAGCTTTCCGCCTGCCCTTGCCAGCCTAGACCTTCACTCAAGGATACAACGTTTCAATGATAGAAGGTAAATAAATTCCAACAGAAATGGTGGCAGCCATGGAGCTGGAGAGAGCAGGAGGCTAGCGTTGCCCCCGGCAATGGAGGAAGCCAAGCTTTCCCCACACCCTGGCCAGCCCAGGCTTCCGCTTAAGGCTACAAAGTTTCAATTATAGAAGATACATAAATCCCAACAGAAATGGCTGCCACCACGGAGCAAGCAGAAGGCTTGGCTCTGCTCCAGGCTACAAAATTTCAATTGTAGAAGATAAATAAAACCATGATACCAGGGCCTCTGCTTGGGTCGCCAAGGGGTGTGGCCAGCCTGCAAACCACCACAGGCCCCTCACCCAGGCTACTCCATGCCCCAAGGGAACCTCTCCCCTGATCCGGGACACCCTTCAGGGCAAACCAGCTGGCCCCCACTCCTGCACCAGGCCTCTATCCTATGTAATAAAAGAGTAATATGCAGATTAACAATCACTCCAACACACAAGATGGCTGCCCCTATGTGGTCAAAGATCCTGCCCCCAAGGGGACACAAGATGGCCACCACCAGATGGCCAGCAGGGGAGGGCAGTTGGGAGGGACCAGGCCTGCAAAGGAGGGCAGTTGTGGGTGATCAGGGCAGCAGGGGAGGGCAGTTAAGGGTGACTAGGCTGGCAGAGGAGGACAGTTGGGGGCGACCAGGCCTGCAGGGAAGGGCAGTTGGGAGGGACCCAGACCTGCAGGGGAGAGCAGTTGGGGGGGGGGGACCAGGCCTGCAGGGAAGGGCAGTTGGGAGGGACCCAGACCTGCAGGGGAGAGCAGTTGGCGTGGGGGACCAGGCTTGCAGAGGAGGGCAGTTAGGGGTGACCAGGCCTGCAGGGGAGGGCAGTTAGGGGCAAACAGGCTGGCAAGGGAGCAGTTAGGCATCAATCAGGCTGGCAGGGGAGTGGTTAGGGGATGATCAGGCTGGCAGGCAGAAGCGGTGGGGGCAATCAGAAAGGCAGGGAGGTGAGCAGTTGGGATCGGGCCTAAACAGGCAGTCGGACATCCCTCGAGGGGTCCCAGATTGGAGAGGATGCAGGCTGGGCTGAGGGACAACCCCCCCTCCATGCATGAATTTCATGCACCAGGCCTCTAGTAATCAATAAAATTTAATCTTGCTAACCCCTCCCCCCTCCCATGAGACATTTGCACATCTCCTGTTGAGATGGTCTTCTCCCTTACCATGATAAGCAATAACTCAAATCTGTCTTATGGATAGATTATGTTGGTGATATTTGGGGAGGCAGCACAGAACAGCTTACAAGCCCTTTTATGTATGTACTAGAGGCCTGGTGCATGAAATTCATGCATGGGGGTGGGTGTCCCTCAGCCCAGCCTGCACCCTCTCCAATCTGGGAACTCTCAAGGGATGTCCGACTGCACGTTTAGGCCCGATCCCATTGGGAAGTTGGACATCCCTAAATGGGCAGTTGGACATCCCTCTCACAACCCAGGACTACTGGTTCCCAACTGCTCGCCTGCCTGCCTTCCTGATTATCCCTAAACGCTTCTGCCTGCCAGCCTGATCACTCCTTAACCACTCCCCTGCCAGCCTGATTGATGCCTAACTGCTCCCCTGCCAGCCCAATTGCCTCTAACTGCCCTCCCCTGCTGACCTGGTCACTCCTAACTGCCCTCCCCTCCCAGCCTCGTCACCCCCAACTGCCCTCCCCTGCTGGCCTGGTCCCCCCCAACTGCCCTCCCCTGCTGGCCTGGTCCCCCGCAACTGCCCTCCCCTGCAGGCCTGGGTCCCACCCAACTGTTGTCTCCTACAGGCCTGGTCGCCCCCAACTGCCCTCCTCTACCAGCCTGGTAACCCCTAACTGCCCTCCCCTACTGGTCTGATCACCCACAACTGCCCTCCCCTTGCTGGCCATCTTGTGGCATCCATCTTGTGTCCACATAGGTGCAGCCATCTTTGACCACATGGAGGCAGCCATCTTGTGTGTTGGAGTGACAGTCAATTTGCATATTACCTCTTTATTATATAGGATATACATGAAAAGAATCATTTTAACTGTAAACGTTTCTAAATTATACAAAATCCTTTACTTAAGAGGATTTAATTTGCTAAAATATGAACAGATTAGTTACCTTCATTAATTTTTCAACATCCTTTGGATGTTGGATATAAACCAGAATTTTAATATTTAAACACTGAGTCTAATTTTTCTATATTTTTTTCAGTTTCTTCTGAAAGTATGTAAATATTTATGTAAAAGTATCTAAAATATGTAAAAGTCAAAGCTTTTTAAAAGTAACATCTGGTTATTTTTTATAGGAAACAAATGGAGCAGAGTGAATTTTTTGAATTAATTAAATGTTATTATCTGCAGGAATTATTTTTCTTTCATCTGATTTCAAGTAAGAGTCTTAAACCACCAAGTTTTAATTTCAGAGATAGGGGAACTATAAGGTCAAGCAAAGAATGCTCTGGTCCCCATTTTCAGTTTATTCAATTTAGTACCTAAATATGTGTGATTCCCTCTTATTTTCTCTGTCAACTGCCATATTATATCAAAAAACAGGAGGTGCAATGGTTTGAGCCCACATAAAGGAAAGAGGAGACAACATGGCAAAAATAATTATTGAATATTTGAAAATATTCACTCATTTTCATTGCCTCAGAGACAGAGGAAACGTTTCACATTTTTTATTCTGTAGCCACACTATCCTGCTTCTTTTTCTTTCCACTCCCATTTGTCCTGATATTTATTTAAACCAATTTCATTTTGGTAACAATATATGTGATAATGACATGAGAAAGTAAGAAAGAGGTTGAATAAAAATCGAGGACCCATACTCTATAAATAGGTACACTGCATTCCTCTGTGATGCCTGTGACATTAATATTCTTGGTAATAGCTCATATTTGTGGTATTTTCTTTCAAGATTGGATATGATATATTGCTAGAGAGATAGGAAGAAAATAAAGACAAAAAGTATGGATTAATTTGTTGGAAGAAAATGAGGGATGTAAAGAACCACAGGTCAGGTCAAGAAATACATCCTGAATCTTTTATCAGGAACTCTTTACAATTAAACTATTTGCTTTTGACCTTTCCTGAAAAAAGAAATGTAATCTTTGTTTAAAGAAACTTTTGGTATAAAAAATTCCAAAATAAGCAAAAACAAGTTTTCATAGCAAAAAAAAAAAAAAAAAAAGGAAACTTATAGAGAAAAATGAAATTTCTTTTTCTTTTTTCCCCCCATTTTTTAAATTAAGGTATTATATGTGTACATATCTTACCATTGCCCCCTCCACCCCACTCTCATACATGCCCTCACCCCCCAGTGTTTTTTGTCCATTGGTTATGCTTATATGCATGCATACAAGTCCTTCGGTTGATCTCTTATCTCCCCCACCTCTCCCTAACCTTCCCGCTGTAATTTGACCTTCTGTTTGATGCTTTACTGTCTCTGTATCTATCTTTTTGTTCATCAGTTTATAATGTTCTTTATTATCCATAAATGAGTGAGATCATGTGGTATTTTTCTTCCATTGACTGGCTTATTTCACTTAGCATGATGCTCTCCAATTCCATCCAGGTTGCTACAAATGGTAAGAATTCCTTCTTTTTATGGCAGCATAGTATTCCACTGTGTAGATGTACCACTGTTTTCTGATCCAGTCATCTGCTGATGGGCACCTAGGCTATTTCCAGATCTTAGCTATTGTAAATTGTGCTGCTATGAACATAGGGGTGCATATATCCTTTCTGATTGGTGTTTCTAGTTTCTTCAGATATATTCCTAGGAGTGGGATTACTGGGTCAAATGGCAGTTCCATTTTCAGTTTTTTGAGGAAACTCCATACTGTTCTCCACAGTGGCTGCACCACCAGTCTGCATTCCTACCAGCAGTAAAGGGGGGTTCCTTTTTCTCCGCATCCTCGCCAACACTTGTCGTTTGTTGATTTGTTGATGATAGCCATTCTGACAGGTGTGAGATGGTACCGCATTGTCATTTTGATTTGCATCTCTAGGATAATTAGTGACTTTGAGCATGTTTTCATGTGTCTCTTGGCCTTCCTTCTGTCTTCTTTCGAAAAGATTCTATTTAGGTCCATTGCCCATTTTTTTTATTGGATCATTTATCTTCCTTTTATTAAGTTGTATAAGTTTCCTTGTAGATGTTGGAGATTAAACCTTTATCAGTGATAACAATTGCAAATATGTTCTCCCATACAGTGGGCTTTTTTGTTGTAAAAATGACTTTCCTAGATTTTTTTTTTTTTAAAATGAGTAGGCATTCATCAAGTGCTTACACTTTTATATGAATACTAGATGCATGAAATTCATGCAAGGGGCTTGGCCCTCAGCAGCCCCAGCTGCCTTGGCCAGCCCTCACAGCTCCTCATAGGCTTGGCCAGCCCTCGCTGGCCCTCACAGCCCCAGCTTTGTCTAGAAGGTCCTCCAGACAGTCATCCAGAAAGTTGTCTGGATGGTCGTCCTGTTGTTCAGTCTAATTAGCATATTAGCTCTTTATTAAGTAGGATGCTAATATTATATGGTAAAAATAGTCAATATGAAGCACCAGCTGTAATATAAATAGAAAATGTTTCTGCTAATATGCCAACATTTTTTCTAAATCTGGAATTATTCCTACATCTGCTTCTACAATCTATCTTAATAGTCTGATTTAGATGGTAAATTCTAAGAGGTCAAAATCTTTGATCTTGAATTATTTGAATTCTCCCAATCAGTTTAATGTATGCCTTGTAATTTTGAAAATCTGACAGTTTTTAAGATAAACATTTTCACTTAGATATTCATTTCACAATTTGCTCTAAGAGAAGGCTGTATCCCTCAAATACAAGAATTTGTATTTAATTGTAACACCTCCATGTATGCTTCACTCTCAGTTAGACATTTTGAATTCAAAATTTACTTCTTTACCTCATGTTACTGTTAAAATTAAAAGTCATCTATTAGAATAATTGTCGGTCCAACATAAGAAAAAGTTTTTTGGTTTCTTGTGAAGTGTTTTAAATCATTTTCCAAATGCTCAAAACTTCCCCAATATACACACAGCATCACTGCATGGCATTTACCCTGATCATCCTATATAATCCTATATAATAATCCTATATAATAAAGAGGTAATATGCAAATTGACTATCACTCCAACACACAAGATAGCTGCCCCCATGTGGTCAAAGATGGCCACCTCCATGTGGACACAAGATGGTTGCCACAAGATGGCCAGCAGGGGAGAGCAGTTAGGGGTGACCGGTCTGGCAGGGGAGGACAGTTAGGGGCAACCAGGCCTGCAGGGGAGAACAGTTGGGGGGGGATCCGGCCTGCAGGGGAGGGCAGTTGGGAGGGACCAGGCCTAAAGGGGAGGACAGTTAGGGGCGACCAGGCCAGCCTGGGAGGGCAGTTGGGGGTGACCAGGCCAGCAAGGGAGGGCAGTTAGGGGTGACCAGGCCATCAGGGGAGGGCAGATGGGGGTGACCAGGCCAGCAAGAGAGGGCAGTTAGGGGTGACCGGGCCAGCAGAGGATGGCAGTTCAGGGTGACCATGCTTGCAGGGGAGGACAGTTAGGGGCAACCAGGTTGGCAGGGGAGGACAGTTAGGGGTGACCAGGCTGGCAGGGGAGGGCAGTTAGGGGCAATTGGGCCTGCAGGGGAGCAGTTAGGCATTGATTAGGCTGCCAAGGGAGTGGTTAGGGGGTAATCAGGCTGGCAGGCAGAAGAGGTTAGGGGCAATCAGGAAGGCAGGCAGGTGAGCACTTGGGAGCCAGCAGTCCTGGATTGTGAGAGGGATGTCTGACTGCCCATTTAGGTCCGATCTTACCAGGATCGGGCCTAAATGGGCAGTCGGACATCTCTCGAGGGGTCCCAGATTGAAGAGGGTGCAGGCTGGGGTGAGGGACACACACACCCGCCCCCCCATACATGAATTTCATGCACCAGGCCTCCAGTAAAAGCCTAATATGCTAAGTGTCTGGTCATCCAGTGACCTGTCGACTGTTTAACAAATCAAAGTGTAATATGCTAATGATATGCTAAGGCTGCTCAACCATTCACTATGACGTGCACTGACCACCAGGGGGCAGACAGACAACTGGTCGACCAGTCGCTATGGCTTACACTGACCACCAGGGAGCAGAAAGTCAACTGGTCAACCAGTTGCTATGATGTGCACTGACCACCAAGTGGGAGACACTCCGACTGGTAGGTTAGCTTGCTGCTGGGGTCCAGCAGATCAGGACTGAGCAAGATGGGCTGGACACACCCTGGAACCTTCCCGTGGTCCCTCCCTGGCCCGATAGTGCACAAATGGGGTCCGTAGGCCTGGCCGGTACCCTCTCACAATCCAGGACCCCTCAGGGGATGTCAGAGAGCCAGTTTCAGCCCAATCCTGCAGGCCACTTCCCTTGGAAGGGTGCCAGACACAGGGCTCATGATGAGGACTGATTGGGCACGAGTCCACAGCAGGAACAGTGGGGCCAGGATGAGTGTGAGTGGCAGGTAGGAGCTGCAGGTGGCATTGGACTGCTGGTTTCAACCTGATCCCCACAGGCCACCCAGTGGGGCCTCAACTGTGCACAAATTCATGCACTGGGCCTCTAGTCTATAATAATAAAAGTGTAATATGCTAATTAGACTGGACAGCCAACGACCTTCCAGATGACCTTCTGGATGACCTTTTGGACAAAGCTGAGGCTGCGAGGGCCAAGGAAAGCTGCTGCGGCTGTGAGGGCAGAGCCCCTTGCACGAATTTCATGCATCGGGCCTCTAGTTACAATAATAATAATAATAATAATAATAATAATAATAAAAAGATGCCCAGTTCACAGGTGACAAAAATAACAAACTAACATTTATCAGATGTCTCAGCAGAAAATATAATTCATAATTGTTTAAGTAGTTTTTCCTCATAATCTTTACTCATCTCCCAGAATTGTGTGTTATATCAATATTTTCCCCCTTCATAAAAGTCAGGCAACAGATGATTTCACCACTGCTCCCCTCCTTACCTACTAACAGTTGGAGGAAGAAATATAACTCATTTAGAAAATCATCTGAGTGGCAGCTTTTCTGTTTTCAAAAGAAAATTGGAATCACCAGGATTTGAGATTATAGATTTGGGTTTCAACTTACAATTAAAAAAGCCATTCATATCTTGATTCTACTATAGAGGCCAGATATCAGATCACAGAAAGGTGTAAAGCAATGCTAAATGAAGAAAATACTCTATACTTCAGGTCTGCAAAGGTCAACAAAAACTGAGACTATATATTTACTAACATATAAAATTATTCTTGCTCAAAATTATTTTCATTAAAAAAACATTTTTTCTATTGTTTGACAGCTTTTGAATTGTTACCTTGCTTTTAAGAAATCCATGAAAGAGGAAAAATCAGTCCCAATATTCTGGAGCAGAGGGGAGAAGTCAAATGAAAAACCTCAAAATGAAACTGTCATTTGACCCTGGGATCCTGCTTATAGGAACATATCCTAAGAATCCCAAAATACCAATCAGAAAAAATACATGTACCACTATTTTCATAGCAGCAATATTAACAATAGCTAAGATCTGGAAACAGCCTAAGTGCCCATCAGTAGATG
The DNA here is from genome assembly GCF_027574615.1 of Eptesicus fuscus. Lineage (NCBI taxonomy): Eukaryota > Metazoa > Chordata > Mammalia > Chiroptera > Vespertilionidae > Eptesicus > Eptesicus fuscus. Next base: position 83,426,626 of record NC_072475.1, on the reverse strand, counting down.
AGTGGATAAAAAAGCTATGGTATATTTACACAATGGAATATTATGCAGATGTAATAAAGAAGGCTCTTTTTATCTTTTGAGATAGCATGAAGGGACCTGGAGGGTATTATGCTAAGCAAAATAAGCCAGTCAGAGAAAGACAAGTACCACATGATCTCACTTATATGTGTAATATAATGAGCAAAATAAACTGACGAACAAAATAGATCCAGAGACATGGAACCATGGAACAGACTGACAAGTTTCACAGGGAAGGGAGGAGGGGGACACAGGAAGAGATTAACAAAATAACTTATATGTATATATGCATAACCCATGGACATAGACTAAGGTGACCAGACGTCCCGCTTTTGGTGGGACAGTCCCGATTTTTAACAATTTGTCCCGCATCCCGCGGCGTTTTAAAAAAGTCCCGATTTTTGGAAAGAATGCACGACAAGGTAGGGAACGGCGGGAGAACGGGAAGGGAATATACGGTTTTCAGTGGCCATGTGGCTATTTAGCCAGGATATGAGTTTTATATTATTTTTGTTAATTTTATAATGTTAAACTTTAATAATCCTACCTAATAAAATAGTAATATGCAAATTGACCACACCTTCGCTACGCCCAAGCCATGCCCACCCGCCAAAGCCACACCCACCAGCCAATCAGGGTGAGTATGCAAATTACTCAACAAAGATGGCGGTTAATTTGCATATGCTGAGAGAGGGAGGAGTGAAGACTGAAGACAACTTAGAAGGAAGAGAGAGGAAAAGCAGAAAGCAAGGTGGCTGCCAGAGGGAAAGCCCGGGCAGGGCAGAGCGGGGTGGAACAGGGTGGAGCGGGGCGGGCGGCAGTGGCGAGCCCATGCAGGCGCGGTGGCTGTAAAGGCGATGGCAGCGGCAGCGCACGGGGCCGCAACAGACACTTGCAGGATTTTCCTGCAAATGGGTTACTAGTAACAAATAATTGTTGAGAACTGATTATCGAGAACTGCTTATCAAAGTTTGCATTGTTGATCAGTTGTTAGAATTCGACCACCATTGTTTGGACTTAATGAACAATGGCATTTTTTGGGATTGGCAACGATGAAAACATTTTGTAACTGTCTCTCAGACGATACACATCGCACTGCGTGCTAGTAAGCTAGTTAAACAAGTGATGTCATTACAAATCAGCTATTCAGATAATTTAGGTAAGTAATTTACTTATTTATTTCATAAATACATAAATTTTCTTGAATTTAGCAGACAGTACTCGTATTATTTATATTTTATAGTGGCGGCAAAAAGTCTAGCGCCGGCCTTGAAAGTGACACTTACGACTTACATACGCAAATTCAGAGGAAAAATAATACAAGTTAGTATTGTTATTATTTAGAAAGAAATATAGGATTAAAATAATTTTTAAAATATAGTTACTTTATAACAATCAAATTAATTTAATTTATAAACTAACAATAAATATGTTCATGTAATTATGTACCTACTTACTGTGTTTTTAAGCAATATGTATATAATAATTTATAATATAATTTTAAATTATTTTTTTTAGATTTTTAACATAATGAGTAAGAAAAGAGGATGCAAATTCAACAATGATCTAAGAAGTGAATTTCCTTTTATTAAAAAACCCAAAAGCGATTACAATATAGACCAAATTTTTAATCAAGAACCCCCCCCCCCCCCTGCCCCCGGGCCGAAACCGGTTTGGCTCAGTGGATAGAGCGTTGGCCTGCAGACTCAAGGGTCCCAGGTTCGATTCCGGTCAAGGGCATGTACCTTGGTTGCTGGGCACATCCCCAGTAGGGTGTGTGTAAGAGGCAGCTGATCGATGTTTCTCTCTCATCGATGTTTCTAACTCTCTATCCCCCTCTCTTCCTCTCTGTAAAAAATCAATAAAATATATTAAAAAAAAAAAAAGAACACCTCCCCCCCCCCCCCCCCCTTGTCAATGGTGTCCTGCTTTACCAATGTTAAAATCTGGTCACCTTAACATAGACAATAGTGCAGTAGGACAGTGGGGAGGATGGGTTCGGGGAGAGGAGGTCAATGAGGGAAAAGAGGAGGTTTATGTAATATTTTGAACAATAAAGATTAAAAAAAAAACTCTCTAGATCACATAAATGTTTTCATTTACATAAATCCATATTCTATCAATGTCTCATTTGGAAAGGATCAATTTTAGGAGAACTCTTTTGCTAAATATCAAAGATTCACTTAGGATAACATTTTTACCTTGGATTTTCTATCAAACTCAAAGCTAGGCAAAGAGGGAAGAAATGCCAACTTTGATTTGTCAAACCACAACCCACATGAAATTACTGCACATCTTAGGAAGGGACCCAAGTTATGAATTCACCACTGGTACATATAGCATCCTGAATGACTTCACTACCTCCTGCCTTTGAGCAGATTAATGTTCAACAGAGGGACATGGTGTGGCAAGCAATAGGTTGTCAGCCTTTGTTAGTTCCCTCAGCCAGGTACCTTTGAGCTCTTAACAAATTATACAACCATATGTGATAACCGAGGGCCCAACCAGCAGCTTTTTGTACCACCTATGCTAATGGAATTATTGCTCTCTGTGTTTGATCTGGCCCATTATGGCACAGGGTTGTGGAATACTTATCCTTATTAATTAGGTTATAGAATACATGTTCTATATTTCAAAATAGACAAGCTTTAAATATCATGGCAACTTTTGTGTAAGTCAATCTCTTTATAAAAATTTCATTACATAGTTGTATATATAACTACAATAATTCTCTTATCAGAAGAATTGTATGACTAACTATTTATAATTTAATATTGACTCATAAGATTAATATGAGCCCCACAATAGTATTATTAGTTATTAAGGCAAAAATCAGTAGGTCTACAAAAATAGAAATACAATAAAGTAGTAATGTCAACCAGGTATGTTCACTTATAAAATTATATTCATCTACATTTTCATATAATACATTGTCATTTTTTGTCTCAACAGTCACAATGTCAGCTCTCATGAAGATAACCAGCTGCTGTGTACCACCAACACAAATGGTATTTAACATCAAGAAGATAATTCCAGATGTATATAAAGAGGTATCATTCAGAACATAATGCAAACTATTTGGAATTATTTGGGTGGTAAAATTCTCTTTTCTGATATATCTGAAATCTGTCACTTGCCTTTATCTCAGCCTCTGTATTGAAAAGATCTGAAAACTATAAATTTATTTAGCAACATACTCAGTATTTCTGCTTTGTGACAGCCAGAACATGACTAAGATAAAACTCCTTAGATAAAACTCCTAGGAATTTACATATTGAATAAATAATGTACAAGATAAAAGTAATAGTTGAAGAATAACATAACTGCCTAGCCAGGCATCCAAAATATTCTTTGGCTATTTTTGTTCAAACTATGTTTCAGATCCTAGCAATTTTCTGAGCCTAATTATTTTTACCTCTTCATTGATTCTTTGAACTACTTAATATCCCTTCAATAAATTTATTTTTTGCTTAATTCATGCACAGTTGGTATTGTTATTTCTCAACAAAGAACCCTGAGCAATATAAGCACATGAAAGGACTTATCAATATATCAGTGAGAGACTTTTATTCCTTGGAACATTTTTATTTGCAGGGATGTTCTAATAACTATATAACATAAAAATATTCTTATAACTATATAACATAAAAACTCGATGAAATTTTCAGGTTGGGAAAATTTGCTAATGGTCAATATTTGCTGTAATCCTGAAAATTTTCACACAGGTTCTGATTCTTCAATCTCAGAAGCCTAACTATGTCTTCATTCTGAATTCACTCATAGCACTACTAAAAGATTGAGTGTTTAAAATAATAACATGTTCCAATGTATTATTCTGCACATTTTTCCTCAAAAATTACTTTTAATTTTTATAAATGTAATGTAATTTATACAAGTATAATTGGGGCAAACAATCCATTTTCTAACCAACCACCAAATACCATTATATATCACTAGAGGCCCAGTGCATGATTAAATCATGCACATGTAGGGTCCCCTAGGCCTAACCTGCCATCCAGGCCATATCCACTGCCCCGCAAAGCCTAGCACGCTCCACGGACACTGCTAGCAGCCTGCTCCCCACTTTTGATGGCAGGGGGTCTGCTGGTGCTGGAGCGGACACACAGCTCCCCACTTTTGATCGCGGGGGAGCTGGCTGGCTATCCGCTGGTGCACCAGGCCTTTCGAAAGCCTCCAGCGATCTGATAGAGCGGACAGACAGCCATCTCCCCCACTTTCACTCCCCGCTTTTGATGGTCCGCAGCAGGACATGGGCTCGTTGTCCCAGAGGCCCCTTCTGTGCCACAGCACAGCCATGGCACAGATGCTGAGCTCGCGCTGCCGCTGGTGACGCGAGCTCAGCGTCCCACCGGCCCAATCGGCCACCCCGAGTCCTGCCCCCTGCACCTCCCGCTGGCCCAATCGTGGGCATAGCGGAATGATGGTAATTTACATATTACCCTTTTATTATGTAGGATTACCATAACACATGACTTAAATACAATAACAATGCATGTGAATAGACTAAATGTGAATTCAGATCAATATAAATAATTATTTTTAAGGTTGCTTTATCAGAAAAGATGTTTAAAATTCTAAACTGTATTAAAATACCTATCCAGTGCTGGCCGGTAGCTCAGTTTTAGTTAGAGCATCCTCCTGTGATACACCTAAGTTGCAGGTTTGATCCTCATTCAGGGCACATAAAATAATCAACCAATGAATGCATAAATAAGTGAAACAACAAATTATTGCAGGTTTGATCCTCATTCAGGGCACATAAAATAATCAACCAATGAATGCATAAATAAGTGAAACAACAAATTATGTTTTTTTTCCTCTCTCTCTCTAAAATAAATAAAAATAAATAAATAAATACAAATACATAAATAAAATTTAAAGACTTAATCAAAGTTCTACATTGTTTCTGTGAGTAATATTAGCACTGAACATTATATTGAAAAAAGAGTGGAACATGAAGTTAAGATTTCTAGAGCATGTTTATCGCCCCTCCCCCCAGCTGGCCCTGCCCCTGATCGTCCCCCCACCCCAATAGGGGGTGGGGTCAGCTGGCCAACCACCTGCAACCCCTCCCCCCCCCCCGGCTGGCCCTGCTCCGATTGGCCCCCCCCACCACACCAATTGGAGGTGGGGCTGGCCAACCTCCCCCAACCACTCCCCTGACCCCATTTGGGGGTGGGGCAGGCCAGCCCACCACCTACAGCCCCTCCCCAGGGCTGGCCCTGCCCCCAATCAGCGCCCCCTCCCCAATTGGGGGTGGGGTCCACTGGCCAATCAGCTGTGGCCCTTCCCCCAGTTGGCCCTACCCTAATCGGGCCCTGATCAGGGCGGGTTGGCCAGCCAACCTCCTGCCATCTCCTCCTCCCAAAAGGCCCAGCCCCCAGCATGCACTGGGCCTCTAGTATAAAACATAATATTAATTATTATATTGAAAGGAATGGTATACTTGAAATTTCCCAGGAAGATGGAGGCTTTTGAAACTGACATGAATTAAAATAGCCTTTCCTCATAATTTCCTCTGTAACATAAAACAATAGTCAGAACAAGAAAGCTAATAAAACAAGAAGAGTTTTAATAAATAATAAACAACTACACACACACACACACACACACATATATATGCGAGAGAAAACTCAACATTTAAAAAGTATTTAATGAGCCCTGCCAGCATGGCTCAGTGGTTGAGCAGCAACCTATGAAAGAGAAAGTCACAGTTCGATTCCCGATTAGGGCACATGCCTGGGTTGTGGGCTCAATCCCCAGTGTGGGGTGTGCAGAAGGCATCCAATCAATGATACTCTCTCATCATTGATATTCCTATCACCCTCTCCCTCTCCCTTCCTCTCTGAAATCAATAAAATTATATTTAAACTAAATAAAAAAAATAAAATAAAATCCTTTAATGAAAACATCAGTGTTAGCAAAACTGTGGAAGAACTAGAACTCTCATGTATTCCTGATAGGAGTCTGAATTGTTATAACAATTATTCATAATTGTCAGCATCTACTAAAACAAGTCTCTTCTTTGACTTGGTAATTACATGGCTAGGTTTGCACCCAACAGAAATGCATATACATGTTCACTGAAAAACAAGTTCCAATATGCTCAGAGAATTACTATAAGTAAAAGCTTCCAACAGAAACAACCCAAATGCTTATCAGCTGAAAAACAGTAAATAAGTTGTGGTATATTCACACAATAGAATCCAGAATATCAGCACAAATAAACAAACTATAAGTACACATGAGAATATTAATGTATTTCACAAATAAGGTACTGAGCCAAAAAAATCCAAATTAAAGAAACATCATATATGTTGCATTCATGTAAAATTTAAAAATGGCAAAGTTAATCTACACTGTTAGACTGTAGAACAGTAGTTACCCTTAGGTGTTACTGATTTACTAAAAAGAAGTATAAGAGGAGCTTCTAAGATAATGGTTATGTTTTATTTCTTGACTTTGGTTTGAGTTACAGAAGTTTGTTACGATTGTAAAAATTCATTATTTATGGTTTTTCAAAGGTTATTTTTTAAACTCATTAGCCAAAGAGTGTTGATTCACAAACTGGATCCAGTACATGGAGAGCAAGGAGAGACCAAAGAAAAGAGGCAGGTCACTTTAGATTGGTAAACGGCAATTTTCATGAGCAAGGGAACTTAACATATGAGGCTTGTCTTGGGCATCTGCAAGGCAAGAAGATCTCTGCCCTGCCCTCAAGAATTTTAAAAGCTTATATGAAGGCCTTACCTGAGTTCAGTAATGTATACCATCCAGATGATCTCAACGCACTTTACTAGTACTCCCTCAGGGCTGCTTCCTTTAATATGGCTCTGGTGGTGGGAATGGAGGCAGATTGAACATTGCAAGGACAGAAGAGGCTTCAGCAGCCTCTGACTGCCCAGATCCAGCTTGCAGGTCAACCGTAGTTTTTTTCCATGACCTCCTCCAACAAAGAAATATTTATTGTCTCACATAATTGAGAACTTCAGATGTAACACAGGCTTCAGTTACACAAAGTGTGCCCATTTCTTAACACATTTTCATCTGTATTTACTTATAAGGCTATGTATGATGTGAAGAAAACTGTCAGCCATTCTAGATATTTCCTTTCAAATATAAACCCAATGGAGAAAATATTTCTCATTTAATAAATGCCTTATGCCTAAACAGACTGTACTCAGCTGTGTGACCATTCTTTGAGCCAATCAATGGAGCTACCAGGAATAGAAAGTACTGATGACTATGATTTCAGTCACACACCCTCCCTCCCCTGAAGGTTGGTGTGGAGCCTCTCTCTTCCAAACTACTTAGACTGAAAAGTAGGAAAAAGTGATTTTCTATTTATAAAAACAAACAAACAAACAAACAAGAAATACAGTTTCTTACTAGAAATAGAGTGAATGGATGTGCATCAGAGGTCAAGATAACCCTCAAACAATATAGAGCAGTTTAGTTTGACCTTGAGATGTAGATCAAGCACCAATATTCTAAAGTGTCTTAAGGAAAAGGTTGCATCTGCTCTGCAACTACCCTGAATGAGATGCTTAAAGATTGGGAGGATCATGAAGATAGCTGCCCTGGAGAGCTGCATTGTTCCCAAGTCCTGTGGTGGTTGATGGTGCTGGCAGGGACGACTATTGCCTGTGATGTCACTGTATTTGAAAACATGAGCAAGCAAAGAAAACAGCAAGAAAATAAAAAGAAAAGCATTTCACAAGAATTGGAACTAATCAAAATGCTAGATGAGACAATTACAGTAATAAGATCTGTCAAGGACATCACATATGAAACAATTTGTGAAAAAACAACAATAAAAATAGATTTTCAATTTAAATTTTTCAATATTTAAGCTTTTTAGTCTTTCACTTAAAAATAGTTACTGTAGAAAGTTGAATCAATTAAACAGATCTATGAGAGAAATATAAAATATGTAGAAAGAGTATACATAATCAATATGACTAGTGAAAAATGAGTTAGTGAGGGCATAGATAAGAGAATTTTCATGTGTATAAAAGGAGTCCTGCAATTTTAAAAAAATAGGAAGGTATAGAGGAGAGGTAATATTTAAATAAATCAAGAAATTTACTTTTATTTGAAGAAAGATTTGTGCCTGAAGATTGAAAAATCTCTCTAGATCTTAGGGAGGATTAATAAAAAAGATCATTTACTAGATATATCCCAGTGAAAATTTTGAATTCCAACAGTAGATATAAAATATTATCAACTTATATAAGAGCAAGTAACTTTTAAAGGAAAGAGAATCTGACTTACATCTGACACATTTATAATATTAAAACTTATCAGTCAAAGAAATATAATCTCCTGAGACCAAAGGAGTTAGATTCAAGATACTATTCACCTGTCAGTGAAAAGGAATGACATTTTCAGATATAAATGGATTCTGAGTATATATCACCCATGTATTCTGCGGAAAATAATTATGAAAATACAATAACCAAATGACAATTAAATGAGAACTAAGATATTGTAAAAAAATGATTATATTGGAGAAAGAGTGGTAAGTAATGACTTGCAATTTGCATAATTACTCTAAATGGAAAATGCCATTATGATTGAGGAATTGTAATAGTGCAGTGAAGTAAGGGATCATAAAAGAAATGAGATAGATTGTGAAGTAAACCCTAAAACTTGATTTCAACAAAATCCAGGACCCTGAAGCTATAAGAAATGGAAAAGGAATAAAAGCATTCTAATTGTCAATCTAGAAGAACAATATGCAACAGAAACTGTTAGTAACTACCTAGTACCCATTTTATTTTTCTTCCTAGTACTGAAACTTTAATTTTATTCATAGCAACAATTTATCCAAATAGAACATGACATTTTCTGCCAAGCCTTGCACATGGAAGAGCCTTTGCCTCCATCCAGCTCCTGGAAGCTCAGTCTCTCTCAAGCTGCTCAGCTCCCTGCTGCTCCCCGCCTCGGGGATCCTGTCCATCAAGGACACCGATGTCTTCACCGCTACTGGCATCACCTCGTCCTGTTCCCAAGTCCCCGCAGTCCAAGGCATCAGGACTACCACTACTGAGGAAACATGACCTCTGGCAGGGCAGACAGGGCACTTACCCTTTAAGTCCTGTTCATGACACCAAGTGTCAGAGTACTGACTCTTTAATCCTGCCGACTATGCCAACTGTGGGATGTACAGGTCCTCTGCCAGGAACTGGACCTCCGTGGATGCCAGGTATTAGACAAAGAAGACATGAGAAGTCATAGGTGTATAGGAAAGTCTTTATTATAAACCATGTAGCCATTGCTACCAAGGAGCCATCAGACAAAATAGTTCTTCAAAGTAGCCGTGCAAAGCAGCCCTTGCTAATACAGCAGCAAACACAGGAGCCATAGGAGCCAGACAAACACAGGAGCCAGCCTGACATGAAAGCTGCTTCTCACTGGCTGGTCAGTAACACATCTTTATGCCAACTTGGACAAAAGAGGCGTCTTGCCAAATAGTGACACCAATGTTTGGGTTATAGAAAGGAATGCCTACACAGTGCATACAGTACAATTGCTGTGTCCTTCTCAGATTGGCCTTGAACATCCAGCATACTTTGATTAGGATTTCCACACATACGTCAGAGGCTATTGTATTAGTTTTCTATTGCTGAAATGACAAGAATCACAAAGCTAGTGACTAAAAACAATATATACATTTTGTGTTACAATTTTGGAGATCAGAAGTTTAAACTTAAGGTATCATTAGTGCTACATTCCCTCTAGAGCAAGGGTGGGGAATGTCCGGCCTGCAAAATCTTTTGGTCTGGCCCTGCCAAGACATTAGGGGAGAGTTAATTAAATGTTTGACCAAATAGAGCAGGCTAATTTTTAAGTTGATACTTTTGTATGGCTGGAGAATGATGTTACAAATATCCAAATGGTACTTGGCAGAAAAAAAAAGTTCCCCACCCCTGCTCTAGATAATTCAGGAGAGAATTCATTTCTTTGCCTCTTCCAGCTTCTAAAGGTTACCTGAATTCCTTGGCTCATGACCCTTTCCTACATCCTGAAAGTGCATTATACCAATCTTTGATTTAAACATATTTTTCCTTTATTCTGTCTTTGGTACTCCTGTTTTCTTCTTATAACTATCCTTATGATTATATTGAACCCGCCCAAATAATCCAGAACAATCTCCACATTATCTTTAACTTAATTACATTTTCAAAGTTCCTTTTACCATATGTTTTAACATATTCGAAGAACCCCAATTTGACATCTTTTGAGACCACCATTTAGCCTACCACACGATCAATAACTTCATTACATTAATACAATACTTGCAATAGGCTTGGCTGGTGTGGCTCAGTGGTTGAGCATTGACCTATGAACCAGGATATCATAGTTCAATTCCTGGTCAGGGCACATGTCTGGGTTGACCTATGAACCAGGAGATCATAGTTCAATTCCTGGTCAGGGCACATGCCTGGCACGTGCCTGGCTCAATCCCCAGTGTGCAGCATGCAGAAAGCAGCCAGTCAATGATTCTCTCTCATCATTGATATTTCTGGCTGTCTTCCTCCAGCTCTCTAAAATCAAGAAAAACATTTTTTTTAAAAAGTTGCAATAGGACAATAAACATTTGACTATAAATTTTAAAAAGAGTCATTTCATCAAAGAATGCTGAGTTTCTGATGTTATTTCTATGTTTGATAGAGCATCTCTAAGACTCACAAGAAACAGCATAAGGCATTTGGACAAATCACAACTCTGTCAATCATTGTTCTTCGGGTTTACATATGTTCACTTATTATTTAATTAGATATATTTTCACATCATTTCAATGAAGTTTCAACTACCTAGTAACCTAAGGAAATGCACAAACAACTGAATTCATTCTTAGGTATTAAATAGAAAAAGAAGTTGTTAAGTATATAAGATCTATCATATGTTAAGCACTTAATATAGATCCACTCCTCATGAAACCAAATGCATGTTTGGCTGCCTGCTGCAGAGAAAGCCAAACTTATGAGATAGATGCTGATGTGAAGGAAAGTGGTTTATTCAAGTGCCAGCCACCTGAGGAGATCGCAGAATCCCATCCTAAAAAAAACAAAAACATCTTAACATTTCCATCAAGCCAGTGATTCTTACAGGGTACAAGGAATGGGGAGGACACACTGTGGACATGCAGAGAAACAGCAGACATGCAGGCCACCTTCTTGGTAGTCACCATATAGATCTTTACTGTCAGCATTCTGGAAATGGTCAGTGTCAGTCAAATTCCTGTCGTTAGGCCATTTCATGTTCATATGGGAACTGGAACTGCTGAGTCCTGCAGGATGCTCATAAGGAAACTGTTAGTATATAACTTTACTTCTATGAGTTTTGTTGTGCTAGTGCATTTTATTGTAGTTGTTATTTTATAGTCACTTGGAATAATATAACGTTTTCATATTTTAATTATAGGAACTTATATTAACTCAAGTTAATATTCTTCTAGTTTTCCTTAAAATTAATAGAGTTAGTCTTATATGGGTTGAAATATCTTTTTGTTATAACTAACTTAATTCATGTTAAGATTCTCTTAAACTCTATATTATGACCAAGTTTAGTATTATTAGTTCTGCATAAGTTAACGTATATAAAAATGTGGTATATGATCATGATTACACTCAGATCATGAATGTTTATAAAAATACAATTTCAAAGGACAGACCTTTGAAAAATATATTCCAATATATGCATTTTATCACTGAGAGCTATATGTTTCTATATCAATTGTTAGTTCATTGAACTAGCTATGTATTAATATCTGAGGAATGAGATTTTTTAACATTTTGTACTGAATTACAAATGAACAAATAATACATTTTAAAATATATAAGTAATTTCTAAGATTGGCTAAAAGGCAATATATTATATGCAGATGATTTGATAGAAACTGATTTTGGCTTTCTTGACACAATGCTGATATCATGAGTTGCAAAGTAAATATTACCTATTAAATAACTTGGCATACAATCCATTGGTGAATTTCACAATGACCTTCTGATTTGTCTTATTTCTTTTCCCTCCCCTTCTCTTCCTCTTCTTTATTCTTCCTCTTCTTCATAACAAACTGAACAGCATCAAGCTTTTTGTTTTTTGTGTTTTTTTTTTAAAATATATTTTATTGATTTTTCTTTTTTACAGAGAGGAAGGGAGAAACATCGATGAGAGAGAAACATCAATCAGCTGCTTCCTGCAGACCTCCTACCGGGGATATGTCTGCAACCAAGGTACATGCCATTGACTGGAATCGAACCTGGGACCTTTTAGTCCATAGGCTGACGCTCTATTCACTGAGCCAAACTGGTCAGGGCTATCAAGCTTTGTTTGGGCAGCACTTGCTGCACCTCCTGCAGCCCACATCCGTCAGCTACTTAGGACTACAAGGTCGGACTATAAGGTCAAGCTTACATACAACCATAGCCTTTGGCTATAATTGTGCTGGGAGGGCTTTGCTCTCCAAGCTGGAACTTGTATGTGGCTTTGACACAAGAGGACCATGCCCTCTTATCAGCTGAGGCTTGAACCTGTCCAAACGCTGTAGCCACTCTCCACACAAACTGGTTCCATTGTTTGTTTTTTATATTCTATATATGTAACTCCAATTTCACTATTTAATAGGAAGGTATAATGTAATTAATTGTTTACACTGGTTTCTAAAGTTTAACATGTTCATCTAGGCCAGTGATGGGCAATCTTTTGAGCTTGGTGTGTCAAACTTCGCCAAAAAACTGAGCATAACTTGGGTAGTGTGTCACTTTGAGGAAAAAACTAACTCCAAGACTCTAGTTGCAAATGTTTCATCCTCAGGAGCAGCAAATGTTTCATCCTCAGCATGCGGCCGCGTGTCATCAGAAATGGCTACACGTGTCAGTGATGACACGCGTGTCATAGGTTCACCATCACTGATCTAGGCAATGATTCAAATTTCAGTAAAAAAATTAATACAAGAATATATTACATATCTAAAATCTCCACTTAGAAAGCAAAACTTGCTTATCAGCCTTTCTTGCTTCCACCTATAGGAGCATTTGATTTCAAAGAGGAGGCAGTATACAGAAGATATTCTGCTCTGGGGGAGGATGGGAGAGATATTATAGATTCAGTCTAAAGTGGCTGAAGTCCCAGTAGTAAGTTCTTTTGTTCAGTGTCATCAGAATATTGTTCTTTTTCTTCTGTGTCTGTTCTTAGCTGTACTGAACTAATACCTATCAGCAGTTTGTCGATGAGATGTGTGCAATTTTCAATCTGAAAAGCTCTAGACGCTACTGGAGATACTGTATACTGAATTGCAAAGATACTGCAATAAATTCATTTTCTCTTCAAGCCATTTAGAAATGGTTTTATATTATTCAGAATTGTTATTTTCAAGGGAGAATTGTGACTGCCCCAAGCAGTTAATAACAAAAATTCAAGTACATAATTGTAGCCAATGTATCAGTAGCTTCATTTCATCAACAAATTAAAAAATTGAATATATGCTGACACTAATCATGCCAAACTGACACTTGATTTACTGAAGATATGAATAATAAAAACATAAGCAACATATAAGTAGACTGTTTACCAAAAAGTTAATGACAATGCAATCCAGAGAGTATATCTTATAGATATAAAAGCAGTGGTACTTAGGATATATGTATAAAGGTATATGGTAGCATTTTACATAGTAATAAAAATTAAAAAGTAAATGTCTTTCAGTAAGAGAATAGCTAAGTAAATAATGGTGCACTTCAGACATGTAATATTATGAAACCATTAAGAAGAATAACAATCCCAGTTGAACTAAATGATTACAGCAGTTGTTGCTGAGTAAAAATAGAGATATACAGGTTAAAGTATATAATATAACTAGAGGCTCCGTGCACGAAATTTGTGCACTGGGGAGGGGTCCCTCAGCCCAGCCTGCATGCTCTCACAGTCCGGGACCCCTTGGGGGATGTAGCAGTGAGCCAAATGGCAGGCGGCCAAGGAGGACCCCAAACCAGGGCCAAGCGCCATGCTGTTCACACTCATCCTGGCCTGCTGTGCCTGCTGCTGCCACTCAGTAGTGCTGCTGCAGAGTCAGGAGAGGCTCCCACCGCTGCAGCTGTGCTCGCCAGCCATGAGCCCAGCTTCTGGCTGAGTGGCGCTCCCCCTGTGGGAGCACACTGACCACCAGGGGGCAGCTCCTACGTTGAGTGTCTGCCCCCTGGTGGTCAGTATGCATCATAGCAACTGGTCGTTCCAGTCATTCCACTGTAACGGTCGCTTAGGCTATCCTATCTAATAATAGACAAATATGCAAATTGACCATACCTCCAACACACTCACAAGCCACACCCACAAGCCACGCCCACCATCCAATCAGAGCGAGTATTCAAATTAACCCAAACCAAGATGGCTACAACCACAGAGAGCAAGGTTTCCTAGGTAACAGAGGAAGCCAAGTTTCCCACCTGCCCTTGCCAGGCCTAAGCCTCCACTCAAGCTACAAAGTTTCAATTATAGAAGGTAAACAAATTCAAACAAATGGCGGCAGAATGGAGCTTGAGAGAGCAGGCCAGGGTTGCCATTGGCAACAGGGGAAGCAAAGCTTTCTGCACACCCTGGCCGGGTCCACCCGCTTAAGGCAACAAAGTTTCAATTATAACCCCAACACAAATGGCTGTCGGCCTCAGAGGGAGCCCCAGGCTTGGCTCCGCTCCAGGCTACAAAGTTTCAATTGTAGAAGGAAAATAAATTCCAGATACCAGGGCCTTCTCTTGGGTTGCCAGGGGGCGGGGGCGGCCTGCAAACCACCACAGGCCCCCTCGCTCAGGCTGCCCCACACCCCAAGGGAACCCCCACCTGATCTGGGACACCCTTCAGGGCAAACCAGCTGGCCCCCACCCCTGTACCAGGCCTCTATCCTATCTAATAGAAGAGTAATATTCAGATTGATCATCACTTCAACACACAATATAGCTGCCCCCATGTGGTCAAAGATCCTGCCCCCATGTGGACACAAGATGGCCACCACAAGATGGCCATCAGGAGAGGGCAGTTGGGAGGCACCCGGCCTGCAAGGGAGGGCAGTTGAGAGGGACCAGGACTGCAAGGGAGGGCAGTTGGAGGTGATCAACCCTGCAGGAGAGGGCAATTAGGGGTGACCAGGCTAGCAGAGGAGGGAAGTTGTGGGCAAACAGGCTGGCAGCAGAGTGGTTAGGGGGTGATCAGGCTGGCAGGCAGAAGCGGTTATGGGCAATTAGGAAGGCAGGCAGGCAAGCAGTTGGGAGTCAGCAGTCCTGGATTATGAGAGGGATGTCTGACTGCCCGGTGGGATTGGGCCTAAACGGGCAGTCAGACATCCCTCAAGGGGTCCCATATTGGAGAGGATACAGGCTGGGCTGAGGGACAACCCCCTTTCGTGCACGAATTTTGTGCACCAGGCCTCTAGTTGTATATATAGATCTTAGTGTGTATTTTTTTTATATCAAAACATGACAAATCATATTACATGTATATGTATACTATTCATATATACATACACATAAACATATTTGCATAAGGTTACTTCAGTCAAAAAAAGAAAAGGAAAGAGCAAACACTTAGTTCTTAGCTTAGGTTAGAGCTTGGTCAAGGGACAGGTTGCGATTAGTTGGTGGGTGGGGGTTGCTTGGAGTAAGTGAAGGAGGTCAGGGGAGATAAAGTTTTGAAAAAGAAATAGAGATACATATAACACAAAAATGAAAAATAACATAAAATAGCATGCATGCTGCAATTCACTTTATGTAAGTTGCATGCATTAAGATATTAGATTGAAAACAAAAGTTATAGTTTATTCACAACATAAATATAGGGATGTAAATATCATGAGAAACTCCTTAAAGTGGAGAGTATGTGCCTCTTGGTAATGAGACATGGTAGGGGAGAGTAACCAGAAAATTATTGTTTGTTTTTACTGTTACTTTTATTGTTAGCCTTTAGTGCCATTTAACATTTTAAAGTATATATCTATTACTTTGCTAAAATTAAAACAAAATAAAGTTTTAAAAAAATGATATCCAGGTGGGTCCTGATCCTTTTTTTCTCCTGTCAGAAAATTACTTTATTTCACTTTTACACTTGAATGACAGTTTGGCTCAGTCCAGAATTCAAGGTTGCAGGTTATTTTTCTACAGACTTCTAAATATGCAGCTCCCTTGTCTTCCTGAATATGGTGTTGCTGATACAAAGTGTGATGTTATTCTGTTATTTATTCTTTTGTACATGACATATCCACCCTCCACTCCTGTAGCTTATAAGACTTTCCTTGGTCCTGGATGTCCTGAAATTTTACTCCAGTGTGTCCAAGTACAGGGAGTAGAGGCATCATATACTTCATTATCACCATTGGCCCATGCAAGGCTCCTTTCTAGTGTTGTTTTTTTTTGTGTGTGTGCATTTATTCTTTTTGTCTCCATTCTCCATTCCTGTCCCCCCTCCTATCTTTTTATTTTAATGTCCTTTCTCAATTTAACTGGCTACTCAAAAATGTAAATTGGAAAAAATATTGAAAAACTTAGACACACAATAGTAAGGTTATTTTAATTTTTCCCTTTTTGACTACATTGAAAAGGTAAAACACACCTCACACACACACACAAAACTTTGTTTGTGCAGAAAATATATGAGTAAACCCAACTTTTTTTGCATTTTAAAATATTTTTTTACCCAAGCAAACGTCTTTGTATTACTTCATATTATTTTCAATAACATATGCTTTGCCATTCAGTTATCTCTCATGTAATGCTATGTTCTTCCTTCATGCTTTCCTGAATCTTCCAAATACACAATCACCTTTTCTATAAACGCCCATAGAAAGTTATTACATCTATACTTGAAACTCAAAATATTGTTTTGTACAGCAATTTAGTCTTTATTCCTTTGCTGAATATATTCCCTTTGTCCCTGTAGATTCACTCTCCAACCTTGTCTATCCCAAGCTCTGCTCAGAAGCTGTTGCATCAATGAGCTGCATAATAGGGAGCCTTGAAGAGTTTATTTTGACAATATCGTGCTTTCAAAATGACAAAATAAAGCAAAGCTCCCTAAAAAAATCTTGGACTTCCTTTTAAACAAAAGGTCTTATACAATACAAATTACTGAAAGATTGTTTCTTAATACATAACTTTTAATGACTTAAAATTAAGTGTAAAATATAGTATTCTTAATAGTAAACAAAGTATCAATTATTGTGAAGTAGTCTTTAGAAATGAGATGAATCAATGCAAAACAATCATTTTTATTCTTCATAAAATGCTGAAATTCTAAATCTAAAAATCATTACCTGGAATTTTTACTTTAATACAGTTTACTCTTGGAAATCTTTCTGATGATTCTGAAAGACACTTCTGATAATACAAGTCCCTCTAGTGGCATCTGATGTGAAATTTGTAATATAAATAATGTTACAATTTTTTTAGTGTTTAGAGATATATTAGGACATTAAGTACTTATTAATAAAATTGATATTTAGAAATTACAGTATCATCAGTCACCTATTTGTTGCAATATGTGTTCATTCTAATATATAATATATATTTATTGTTTGTGTTGAATTATTTTTAAAGTTGATAAATAAATAGATCACATTTTCCAACTCAAAAGGAAGTTTGATATGAAATGAGGGAATATAATTCTTGCCAGCTAAACAGTGCTAGATGTTTTATCCATTAGTTCATTTGATTTGACAAATAAATATCATTTATACTTTAAGAAAAATAAAATAAATTTCAGAAAGTTATAACATGCATATAATTAGTAATAAAGCAAGGAATTAAAACACAAGTTTATCTAAGGCATTTTTTTTACTATACACTTCTACTTAAAATAAAGCTGTTTAAAATGAAGAGGAAGACTGACACATAACCAGAAAAATTTGACAGCTCATTCTAAACTGACAAGTAGAAGGGCAATACTAAACTGTAAGAAGGTGAATAGGTCAAAAAGAGGTTTTTATCTAGAATTCTGATGTAATTAAATTGGCTTTCACTATCTCCAACATTTTTCTTTTTTAACCGATAATGTCTTAGTGAAAGGTAAATTGATAAGTATCTTGCTTCATTTTAAAATAACGTTTTAAATTTGACCATATAGCTTATTGTATTTATGATGATTATCCACACTCTGATTTCTGTTGAAATTATGTAAGGGATACTTTATAGTAGGCAATATCAGTCCATGTCAGGATAGAAAATAAAATTTATAAAATTTATATTATGGAATATTTCTTGCCATAATCTTTATTTTTACTCTAAAAAGCCATCACAAAGAAACATCCTGTATATTAAAAGTATAATATGCAAATCGACCGAACAGCAGAACAACTGGTTTCTATGATGTGCACTGACCCCCCCCTGAGTATATGTTTCCATTGACTTTTAGAGAATGTGAAAGAGAAAGGGAAAGACAGAGAGAGACATCAAAGTGAGAGGAATACTTAGATTGGTTGCCTCCTGCATGAGCCCTGACCTGGGCCCCAGCCAGGGAGGAGCCTGCAACTTAGGTACATGCCCTTGATCAGAATCTAACCTGGATTCTGCGGTTGGCAAACCTAGGCATTATCCACTGAGCCAAACCGTGTAGGGCAGGTTATGACATTTCTTAGCCCTCCAGCAGCAGACCTTGGTTTTTTTCCCTAGGAGTGTGGTGGAAAAGCCCTAGATCACCTTTTTGGATTCTTCTACCCAAGTTACTAAGAATATTACCAGTGGCATACAGGGAGCTTAGCCAATGAGCGGTCAGAAAAGGTATTTCCTCTAGTTCACACCTATCTCCTGTGATCTCTGGCTCCACCCCTGCCAAGGCTGAAAGCCTCCAGCCCTTGGCAGGGGACCCCCAGCTGGCTCGATCGCCAGGCTCCGCCCCTGGCCAAGGCCTCAAGCCTCTGTTTGAGGTTTGGGCCCTGGGCAGGGACCCCCAGCTGGCTCTGATAGCCCACAGGGGACACCAGCTTGCTCTGATTGCCAGGCTCCGCCCCAGCGGCCAAGGCTGCAAGCCTCTGGCTGAGGCTTGGGCCCTGGGCAGGGACCCCCAGCTGGCTCCAAATGCCCACAGGGACCCCAGCTGGCTCTATCGCCCAGCTCCATCCAAAGCCTAGGCCGCAAGCCTCTGGCCAAGGCTTGGGCTCTGGGCAGGGACCCCCACCTGGCTCTGATCGCCCCGCTCTGCCCCCAGCCAAGGCTGCAAGCCTCTGGCTGAGGCATGGGCCCTGGTCAAGGACCCCCAGCTGGCTCCAATCACAGCAGGGAATCCCAGCTGGTTCCAATGGCCCAGCTCCACCCCCAGCCAATGCCGCAAGCCTCTGTTTGAGGCTTGGGCCCTGGGCAGGGACCCCCAGCTGACTCCGATCTTCCCCTCTGATCTTTGGCTCCAATCGCCCAGTTCCAACCATGGCCGCTCTCTGAGGCTGCAGCCATCTTGGTTGGGTGTATTTGCATATTCGCTTTTTGATTGGCTGGTGGGTGTGGCTTGTGAGTGTAGCGGAGTGATGATTTGCATATTACTGTTTTATTAGATAGGATATATATTTGAGCAACATAGATATATTTTCAATATGGAAGGCCTTAAGAATTGTACCATTCAACTAATCCTAGATAATAAAAGCCTAATATGCTAAGTATCTGATCATCAGGTTGTTCTTTCAACCAATCAAAGTGTAATATACTAAGGCTGCTCAACGGCTCGCTATGATGTGAACTGACCACCAGGGGGCAGATGCTCAATACAGAAGCTTCCCACAAGCCCTAGGCCAGCCAAGACAGGTGCCAGGACGGGTGCACACCCCGATTGCCCTACTGGTCACCCCACAGATCAGCCCTGATCGCCGGCCAGGCCTAGGGATCCTACCCATGCACGAATTTCATGCACCAGGCCTCTAATTTTCTTTTAAATGTTTAGGGTACAAAGATCTGATATATATGGATGTTCACCACAAGGTTATTGGTAAATAAAACTTAAGCAAAAATTATCCAAATTTCCTTTAAAAAGCAAAGAGTTAAATGAATGATTGTATGCGCATGCCTTAAAACACTTAGCAGTCACTAAATGTGTTAATTACCAATATTTGTTGACCTGCATATATACTAAAAAGAAAAAATACAATCCATGAATCCTGTTCTTTGAAACAAAAATCAAGAGGAATATCTAGATAGAAAACCAACCCAAGGATAGCCTTTGATTCTCCAAAATAAGCAGAAATTCACAATATATTTATTTCATAGTAACAAATACATCTTAAATGCTTGAGAAAATTGTAAATTTCCTTGTTTTACCCCTCATCCATTCAAACTGGTCATTCTCTGCTCACTGTTTTGGGAATGGATATGACATTAAAAAATAGAAATGAACCTATTTTTGGCTTCGTGTTTCTTAATCTCATGTAGAAAATGTATTCACTGAGGTTCTACATTGGAGTCTTGAGCCACTATATAATGAATAGTAGGAGTAAGACATGTTATATTTCTTACTAGAAGCCCGGTGCACAAAATTCATGCATGGGGGGGGCCCTCAGCCCAGCCTGCACCCTCTCCAATCCGGGACCCCTTGGGGATGTCCGACTGCCAGTTTAGGCCTGATCCCAGGAATCAGGCCTAAACTGGCAGTCGGACATTCCTCTCACAATCCTGAATCGCTGGCTCCTAATCGCTCACCTGCCTGCCTGCCTGGACACCCCTAACTGCCCGCCCCCTGCTGGCCTGATTGCCCTTAACTGCCCCCCTCCTGCTGGCCTAGTCGCCCCTCACTGCCTCCCCTGCCAGCCTAATGGCCTCCAACTGCAACCCCTCCCCACCGGCCTGGTCGCCCCTAACTGCCCTGACCCTGCCGACCTGGTCACCTCTTACTGTCCCCCCGCCAGCCTGGTTTCCCCCAACTGCCCCCCTCTGCCAGCCTGGTTTCCTCTAACCCCACCCCCCCTTGCTGGCCTGATGGCCCCTAACTGTCCCCCCTCTGGCTTGGTCACCCATAATTGCCCTCTCACCAGCCTGCTCGCCCCCAAATGCCCCCCTTGCTGGCCTTGTCACCTCCAACTGCCCCTCTCCCCACTGACCTGGTCACCCCATATGACTGAACACAGCCTGATGTTCAGTCATTTGGTCATCCCTCACTAACCCCCCTGGCAACCTGTTCGTAGGCAGCCATCTTTTGAGGGCATGATGGTTAATTTGCATATGACCTCTTTATCATATATGATTTCTCTCACTCTTAAGAAAAGAAAATATTCCTTTAGAATGTGGTGGAAAAGATCAGAGGAAAATTACAAGCTTCTAAAGGCAAGTGGGGTCTTGAAAAGAGACAATTTTTTCACAGCTTTCTAGGCTTAGTAATAGAGATTAGTGGATGGGAAGTGTAAAATCCCCCAGATTGTCTTGGTAGTTGAAAAGGCAAAGGAAACCTGTATCCAGGGACATTGCTACTGCATGTCATATTCATGTTAAGTTGAAAGAACGATGTTAAGTTGAGGAAAACCTGATGCCTTTCTGTATAATAAAAGGTACTCTTTTCCCTGCACAAGGGAAAAAAGCTTAGACAAGTAGACTGCCCAGGATTTCAGCTTCCTCCCACTCTCTTAGCTGGGCAGTTTGGGGCAGTGCACAAGCTATACAAAGCTATCATGTCTGCAGCCTAGGTAGAGAACTAGAATGTTGGAAGGACTCTTCTGAAAGAAGAGAGATAAGGAATGTTACCTTAGCCATCTTCATAGAGTTTTCCATGTCTCAGAATGGACCGGAAGAGCAGAATGAGTTCCATGCACCTAGAAGTAATCTGGACATAGTTCAGAGAGCTGCCATACACATAGGTCCTTTAAGAAGACAATAAGGAATGGATTAGCTAAAACCAGGATGGGTATATAATTGAGGAAAATACAAGGGGAAATTTTTATCAAAAGAGGATGATGTGAATAGCAACACTGAAACTTGATGTCTCTAACCCTAACACTGAGATCCGAAGTCCCAAACACTACCATCACCAACAGCAAAATCTTTTTATAAATAGAGCCATTACTCTGAGAGAGAAATGTGAAGATCTATTAAATAATGAGATGATGCTTCTTTTTTTAAAAAAAGCCTGAAATTAAAACTGAGTTATAAAAATGTTCTATTTCTTGCACTCAAGTGTGTGTAATAAGATGCATATTTGCTAACTTAGAATAACAGATATCATAGCCTTTATTTATTTATTTATTTATTTATTTATTTATTTATTTATTTTCCACAGCCACCTTTAACAGATAGGCCCTGACAAGAATTCTAGAAGTTTTTGGAAATTACTCTGCTTAACTTACACTTTCAAATAAAGAAATATATGAAGTACTGAGATATAGTTGAGCTTGACATATGATATTATTTTATATAGTTTTATAAAGGTAAACAAGATAACACTAGAATGGACTTAGATAATTTTGGGGAAGAGGAACTAACTGAACAATTTGATAGACCTTAACTTTAATCTTGAGTAGTTTGAATTTTATTGAAAATATTTTTTAACTATCCAGACTCCAAAATTTATACAACCAGAATTCTGCTCAACTTTCACTTGTTTACCCAGACAATGAAAATTGAAGAACTAACATTATTGGCAGTATTCACTTTCCTAATTCATTGACCTTTATTAAAAAATCTTCTCCCTCTGGTATCTCAATCTGTTGATGCTCACTACCTGATCCAATTATCACCATTCATGAATTACCATAATTTTCTTCATTTTTTGGGTGTCATTCAATTAACCCTTTCTCAATGCACCATGTTTTCCTCCACTCTAGGAACCAATATTGTAAATCATGATCTTTATGAATTAAGACTGTCCTGTTTCTGTAATATTAATAAGGAATCACTGTGGGACCACACAACCTAAAAATTCAAAAGTAAAAATATTGCATTTTACAATCAGGAGGGATTTATTTATTTTACCTTAGTGGTCAATAACTTAAATTCCTTTCCTGGGATGAAGCACAATGATAAACCCAGAGTAAAATATCTGACCATCTAAACTTCATTCATGCCTTTGCAAGCTCTGTCTACAATAACTAAGGTTTTATAATATGAACTTTTCTATGTGTAAAATGTAATCTTATAATCAACCTTTGGGCAATCAGGAGTAATAGTAAAGACAATTATACTGACTTACGTTTTAAAAGTCAACTTCTGAAATATTTGGTTTAAATAATCCTATATAATAAAGAGCTAATATGCTAATTAGACCAAACAGCAGAACAACCATCCAGAGGACCTTCTGGACGACCTTCCGGACGAAGCCAGGTCTTCCTGGGCTGGAGGAGGCAGGCGGGGCTGCAAGGGCCGAGCCCCTTGCAAGAATTTTGTGCATCTGGCCTGAAAAAAAACTTGCTGACAAGTCTGCCTGCTTATGTATTCTGTACCCATTACATAGAAGAGGGTTGTTTACTTCACTAATGAGCACAAAAAGCCAACAGATGTCTAGAACCAATTTGGCAGCTTCTAAATTTTATATCCATACCCCAAGAATCTATTAGCTAAAAATAATTTATAGAAACTGAAATAATGTCAGAATTCTTCCATAGGAGATCTAGAATTGGAAGATCACATTATTATATAATATTTCTCCCTTCAAAGCAGCTGAGAGAATTGGTTAAGCACTATTGAAATATTTATGTAGCATCATCGAAATCATAGTTAAATTTAAGTTTTGTCAACATTCTTAAACTTAAAATACTGAATAATTTCACTTGTGTATCAGCCTTTTCAGTGACTAGAGGTGGGAGAATCAGAGAGGAAAGGTTGCAGCTTATATTTTTGTATATCTTATCATAATCAGGTTTACAAAGCTGTGTCCAATTGATCCCTACTCTTAATTTTCTGCTTCTGATCCAAACTTATCTTAATCTACTATTTATTTAGTACTTGGGATGTTTAAATTGCTTTCTGGGAAAACACTCTTCCTCAAAAATTCTTCTGAACTAACCTTATAAAGAATAGGGCAGGCCTCCATTTTACAGATAATTTATGTCAAACTCTTCAATTGACATGGTAAGATGTTAACTCTTCCACCCAAATCTCATTTTGAGACATATTTGTAGTCACTAATGTAAAATATGGCACTCCAAATACTACTGTCAATTATATTAAACTAAGTGGAAATTGGTACTTATAAACTCACATGAAATATTCATAATTGGGAAAATATTCTTTAAGAATCACTTGTTTCTTCTTTGTATTGTGCTAAGATCTTTTAAATATATTCTTAGGTTAAGCACTATTGAAATATTTATGTAGCATCATTTAAGTTGTAAATGTGAACAAAGCTGCTTAAATGACTATATTATCAGAGTTGTGCAGACATATCTTTCCAAAATTATAACTTAATTATATGGTTTTGGTAGCTTTTATTTGATTCATACAAGGAATATTTATTCAAAAATTCATTCTGTACCTCTTATTCTACCAAAAAAAAAAAAAAAAAAAAAAAAAAAAACCAACAACCAACACTTTATCAACAGGGTATTGAATGCCCCATACACTGTTAGGGGATGGGAATAAAAAGGCAAGGTCAGATGCTCCTAAGAAATTTTAGCTTATACAAATGGACACACAAATTATAAAAATGTGTAAATATACAAGTTGCTATATGCATAGGTCGCAATATATCCATGGTGCTATGAAAGTACAGAGATGATGGTTCATTTAATACTGCAACTGAATACAGTTTCAATTATGTTATCCAATATCCCTTCTACAAGGAAATCACGTTTATTCCTCCTAGAAGTCAATGAAGAAGAGTATATTTATATCCACAGAAAAATTTTATGCTCTCTTTTATTGTATTATGAGAACTATATAGCCTAAAGTAATTTGCCTTTTCATTTTTACTTTAGTTCATCGCAGTAAGTTATACTACTAGTAAATGCCTGGTGCATTTTTTAAAATCTTTTCCAAATTAGCTTTTGATGTTTACTTTTAAGCGCTTTGTTTAATACATGGTTTTGAATTGTGCAATTTTACAGCAGCAAGGGTTAGAAAGATAATCTATTTTAATCTCCTAAAGTTTCAAAGGAATTAATTTAAGCCTCAAGATTGTAAGTAATCTAACCAAGATCACATATCTAGTTACTTGATGAATTTAGATTAGAAACCAGGTGACTTGAACCCTATTATTTTATTTTAGCTATGTTATCTTTCAAAAAAATGAAATAGAAATAGATGATGACAAAGCTGTGGCCAATTGACCCCTACTCTTAATTTTCTGGTGGAAGAAGAAATAAAGAAGGTAAGAAATTTAAAGAGTTGAAAAATTTAGTTTTCTCAAAATTTAGTTTTCTCAAAATTTAGGTATAAAATTTAAAAGAATACAGTAGTCAAAAACCTCACCATAAGGTGAAAATATACTCTTGGTTATTTTTCTGAAAAATAAATAAAGCCTTGAACTCAAATAAAATGTTTATAATGCAGAACATGTGTCTTTCTTCAGGGACAGTGGCATAGGTGTATTTTAAGTTGTAAATGTGAACAAGTTTATTTATTTAGACACTTGAAAAGCAATGAGAATCACTCTTGCCCCTTATACTATTTTTCCTAAGATTGGTGTTTTAAGATCTAAATGCTAACAGCTCAGACCTCTACACTAGCAATGTTACTAATATCTAGCCCAGTGTGGGTTCTTGACTGATGAGGGGAAATAATTTATTAATGAATATATTTAGTTTTATGTGTAAAATTAGGAAAATAGCTTACAATTGAAAAGGCTAAACCTGCCATGTACATGTATGTATGTTTGTTTGACCAAAAACCAACCTCAATTTTATATGTTTGTTAGTGCTTGGAGAAAAAAACATCATGCTTTGGATACCAGAAAAATGCCCATTGAGAATTGTTTCAGTTTTCTATTGCAGCATAACATACTGGCAAAAAATTTGTGATTTGAAACAGTTTATTATTACCTTTAAATTTGTTGAAACAACAATTTGAACTATGGTTATTGCCCATTATTATCTACTAGAAGCCTGGTGCATGAAAATTCATGCACTGGAGGGGGGTTCCCTCAGCCAGGCCTTCCCCCCTCTCACAGTCCTGGAGCCCTCAGGGGCAGGAGGCGACCAGGCAATCAGGAGAAGGTGATGCCCCCATCATACCTCTGCTGCTGCCACTGCCAGCAGCACAAGTCTTGTCTGTCCCTGGTTACCTGAGCCTTGGCCGGCCCTGGGTGGCTAGGCAGCCACCATCCGAGGCTTGCCTGCGCCTCAGCTGACCCCGCTTGCCTGAGCCTCAGTCAGTGGGGGGTGCAGGAGGACCTGAGGCCCTAGCAGGGACTCCAGCAGCAGGCATGTGGAGCGGCTGGCCCCGGCTGAGGAATGGAGGATACTCTCAACGACATGTGTTATAACTTCCAATTTGTTGGACACCACAGTCAGGCTTCAGTTTTGGGGGAGGGAGGAAGAGAGGGATGGGCAGCTCATTGGAGAAGCCTGGGTGAGCTGTCAGTCAGTGGGTAGTGCAGGAGGACCCGAGGCCTCTGGCAGGGATGAGGAAACTCCGGCGGCAGGCAGGCGTGCAGAGTAGTCGGCCCCGCCCCCGCTGTGGGCACCGCCAGCTTGTGATGGTGTGACAGACAATTTGCATATTACCTCTTTATAATATAGGATGGTTCTATGGGCCAATTGGACTCAACTGGGCAATTTTTTTCTCAGGGTCTTTCTTGCAGCTGGGGCTGGAATCTTCTGACAGATCAACTGGCTGAACAACCAAGATGGCTCATGCATATGACTGGCAGTTAATGCTAACTACTGCCTGAGAGCTAAGCTGGAGCACACCTGCAGTGGTCTCTCCATGCGGCGTGGGTTTCTCATAGCATGGTAGGCCATGCCCCATGAGACAGAATCCCAAGCATTCCAAGAGTCCCAGGCAGAAACTGAAGCATTTCCTATGACCTAGCCTCAGATGTTCCAGATATCACTTCCACTGGATTCTAATAGTTTAACCTTTTGCACTCGGATGTAGAGTGTGACTCGACACGGTTAGCATTAGAATAAAGGAATCGAGAAAAAAGCAAGTGAGTGCAAAGGGTTAAACAGTTACCATAACCAGTTTAGATTCAAGGGAATGGGTAATTAACTCTGCCTTTGGATGTGAGGAAGTAACTTCTAGCACCATCTTTAGATTTACGTACCAAAAGAGTTTTCGCCGGTATTTTCACAGAGATACAAACTCATCTCCTGTGAGATGAGTATGGGATGGTTACAGGGGATACATCTCACCAAAACATTCTTCAATAAGTAATTTTGAATCTGTTGAAGTGTGTAAATTTGTGATTTAGATTCATCATCACCCACAAGTTTTGCTCTAAAAACACCCAGTAAATATGAATTTACAGTTTAAATTTTAAGAATAAATTATTATGTGCTGCTTACTTTTCCTTTAAAGAACCTCAGCATTGCTTTCTTTATACAATGGAAATGAAACAAAAATCAATCATTAACTTTTTTCTTTGTCATTATATTTTTCTTAACCACCTTTACATTTTCACTACTAACCAGTTATTTTCAGTTACAACAAGATTTTCAAGATAAATATTAGTGGAATAAAGCCATGAATAAAAAACATGTTAACCATATATTCTAGACACACAGATATTAAAAACAAATAGATGAACATCCATTTTGTACATTCGCTTTTTATTTATTGTATCCTGCTAATTTTATTTGAATACTTACTCTATAAACCTAAAAATAACATAAATTATAATAGTATTGTATTTCACAGAGAGCTTTAGTTGCACTAATATATTAAGAACAATTCCATCATATTTTACACAGCTCCCCAGCAGGCAGTAATACTTTCAGTCATATCAATACTTTCTTTTCCTAGCTATCTTAAAGATCTGCCATTTATATTAATGTTTTTTATCTTTCAAATATTGGTAGAAAATCACAATATCTTATGGTTACATTATTTGGGTCCAAGGGTCATATTAGTTATTATTAAGAGCAGCACAAGTCTCCCTACAAGAAAATGTTTTTTGATAAGCAATCTTATTAGACTTCTTCTTCAGGAGTATTATCAACATGCTTACCATATCACACATCTACAAATACTCTCACTTATTTATGCTAATACCTTCCCTCTTGTTAATTATCAACAAATTTATCTACCCTTAAAATGTAAATTAACACTGCAATTAATATTAATTTATGGGGTTACTTAGTAAATATTTTATCTTATTTTATTTGTATAATATTGATAGAGATATTTTTTTCTTTCTATTAAATTCAAGCAGTCTTACAAATAAATGTCAAACTATTCACTTCAGCAGTCAGGAAGTTTCATTTTGCAAACCAGTTGAGTAAATCCTCAGAAGTGATAACTTTTAGATTGCTTTGGATAGGCTTCTGATACTTCTGTTGTTGCCAACTTATTGCCTGAGAAATACTGTTCCAGTTCTTCAACAGGGTAATGTCACACCTGTGTACCTGTAACTCTGAACCACAGTGCATAGGTCATGTAACCTCAGTTAGAAGTGTCAGTGACCTATCAAGGTTCATTCCATATTTCCTAAACCAATTCTGGTATAAAATGATGTCTTGAAAACCAGTTATCTTGAATCTTACTATTGTTTTACAAGTCTTTACCTAATCTGGAAGCATATGGTGAGGTAAGGATTTCAACAGAAAATCAGCAGGATGAAAGAAGAAATTCCATTTATGAAAAAGAAGTTCCAACAACTTGGAACAAAAATGGTTGGCAAGCCCTAACTGGTTTGGCTCAGTGGATAGAGCGTCAGCCTAAAAGGTCCCAGGTTCGATTCTGGTCAAGGGCATGTACCTTGGTTAAAGGTCCATCCCCAATAGGGGGTGTGCAGGAGGCAGCTGATCGATGTTTCTCTCTCATCAGTGTTTCTAACTCTCTATCTCTCTCCCTTCCTCTCTGTAAAAAAAAAAATCAATAAAAATATATTTAAAAAAATGGTTGGCAAGTCTGTTGCTGAGTGTTCTCTACTAGTCTGACTCTGGGCATTTCTTTGTCTTGGATTGAGGTTCATCTGAGAATGTATGTTTTCTGTCCTTGCAAGTAGTAAAGAATAAAAGCAATTTCACAGCAGTAGTAGAAGCTGGCCATTAACTGAATAGAAATATAGATGGATTTCTGGAAGACTGATAGAAGGACAGGGGCACAGTAAGCCAGATAAAACTGGTCTATTAAACATATGATTCAAATGATATGACCTAAATGAAAATCCATTTGGATTTCCTCCTTTCATTTTACTTTTTTTTTTTCAGTGGGGAAGGGACTCTTCCCCAGTACCAGATACAAATTTGGACATACCCCATGAGTATTCTGTTTTAAGCAATGAATAGTCACTTAACCTCATAATCATAGACTCAATTTAGAATGCAAAATATCCATCAAAATACTAATTAAACATGAATTAATTCAAGACTATGATTTCTTAAAATATTTCTCTGTCCTCCAACTCTACTCCTACATTAAACCATGAAGGAGGATACTTGTTTTTAGTGCCAGTGATATAGTTGGTCTCTACTATTTCTTCATATTCAAGGCTTTCACTCTAGCTATGGTGTGGTCTATAAGGAGGGGAAAAATATTTAAGAGGACACAAAAAATTTTACTTGGTTTGGGTGGCTTCTCTTTTTCTGCTTCTGGCAAGGGCTTAACCCTGACTGTGAACATTTTTCAGGTATTTTCATCTCTGATGATCTTTCTCATAGAATTCCTTTGAGCTGAGAAGATGCATCTCTATTCCAATTGAATTCTTATAATTCATTCCATATTCCCTACAAACCTATTGTTTATCTCCTGTTTTATTTTTTTATTTTATTATTTTTTAAAATATATATTTTATTGATTTTTCACAGAGAGGAAGAGAGAGGGATAGAGAGTTAGAAACATTGATCAGCTGCCTCCTGCACACCCCCCACCGGGGATGTGCCCGCAACCAAGGTACATGCCCTTGACCGGAATCGAACCCGGGACCCTTCAGTCCACAGGCCGACGCTCTATGCACCGAGCCAAACCGGTTTCGGCTGTTTTATTTTTTTAGAATCTATTTTTTAGAGTATTAAGTCTACAATAAAGTTCATGGGAAGGTAGAGAAATTTCCTATATACTCCTGCCCCCAAAACATGAATAGCCTCTCCCATTATCAATATTCCCCACCAGAGTGTACCTCTGTTACAATTGATGGACCTACATTAATACATCATTATCCTCCAAAGTCCATCATTCACATTAGGGATCACTCTCAGTGTTGTACATTCTATAAGTTCAGACAAACGTATAATGGCATGTATTCACCATTATAGTATTATACAGAGTATTTTCACTGCCCCCAAATCCACTGTGCTCACCTATTTATTCCTCCCTGCTTCCCAATCCCTAACAACCACTGATATTTTTATTATCTCCATAGTTTTGCCTTTTCCAGAAGGTCATATATTTGGAATCACATAGCATGCACTCATTTTAGATTGGCTTCTTTTACTTAGTAATATGCATATAAGCTCCATCCATGTCTTTTTTCTCCTTTTAAAAAAGTTTTAGTAAATTTATTGGGGTGACATCTGTATATATAAAAGCCTAAGCGACTATTCGACCTTTCGACTGTTCGACCATTCAACCATTCAACTGGTAGCTATGACGCACATTGACCACCAGGGGGCAGATGCTCAATGCACTGGCAGGGAAACATGGAACATGCTGATGAATCTCAGAGGAAAGTGGGGATGGGGGAGGGTGGGGAGAGATTAACCAACAATTTAATATGCATATTAGAGGTCTGGTGCACAGATCCATGCACCAGTGAGGTCCCTCAGCCTGGCCTGCAGGGATCAGGCTGAAACCAGCCCGGTGTGCACCGATGGGGTCCCTTGGCCTGTCCTGCACCCTCTCGCAATCCAGGACCCCTTGGGGGATGTCCGAGATTCGGTTTCAGCCCGATCCCCGCAGGCTAGGCCAAGGGACCCCACTGGTGCACGAATCCATGCACCGGGCCTCTAGTTGGTTAATAAGATTATGTAAGTTTCAAGTGTACAATTCCATAAACATCATCTGTATATTGCATTGTGTGTTCAACATCCAAAGTCAAATCACCTTCCATCACCATATATTTGAACCCCTTTACTCTTCTACCTCACTCTTCTACCTTACTCTACTCCCCTTCCCTCTGGTAACCATCAAACTTTTGTCTGTGTCTATGAGATTTTTGTTTGTCTTGTTGGATCATTAGCTGCTTTCTGTTTTCCATCCCACATATGAATTAAATCTTATGTCTCACTACTTAATTTCCTTTTTGTGTTGAATAATAGTCCATTGACTGGATGGAACACAGTTTATCCACTAATCTACTTAAGGAGATCTTGGTTTCTTCCTAGTTTGGGCAAATATGAACAAAGCTGCTCTGAACATCTGTGTGCAGGTTTTTGTGCACACATAAGTTTACAACTCCTTTGAGTAAATATCAAGGAGCATGATTGCTGGATTATATGGTAAGAGCATATTTAGTTTTGTAAGAAACCGTCAAACCGTCTTCCAAAGTAGTGGTACCATTTTGCATCCCCACTGCAATGAATGAGAGTTCCTGTTGTGCCATAACCAGCATTTGGTGTTCTGGATTTTGGCAATTATGGTAAGTGTGTAGTAGTATAGCATTGTTGTTTTAATTTGCATTTCCCTGATGACATACCTTCTGATTTTTGTTGCTGGAGTTTCTCTATCTTTTAAAGAACTTATGAGACTGAATCCAAAAATGACCTGATGGAATATTCATTTTCATATGTCTTATTCTTTCCTTGTCCAACAAATTGAAGTTCAGGCTGCTCCCATTGCAGCCATATCTATCTTATTTTCACAAACTATTTAAATTTCTGAGGCATGAAAGGTTGTATTTTCCAAAATGTCTGTAAGATTTTCCTTCACACAAACTCGTCTTACAATGTGATGTTCGTATTCCTCCTATTGAGATGTGGGGCTATGTTCTCTGAAGAAGTCTGAACCACATGGAGGGGCCAAGTATTAGATGTTGATTGACAGTCTGAGCTAAGGTACCAGCCAGCAGCAACTGCCAGGTATATGAGAGAAGATGCCTTGAGTTACTCACAGCCTTTGAGTCTTCTGTGCTGAAGCCTTAGAAGTTCATTGTGAATAAAAAATGAGCCCTGTTCCCTGCTGTGCCCCACTGAGTCTATTAGTATAATAAAATGATTTTGTATGCACTAAGGTTCAGGAGGCAAAAAAAATAGAAACAACAACAAAACTGGAATATCAGCGTTCTGAAATATGTGCCAGCCCTCTAGGTCTTCCACATGCACCAATATATTTTGAGCTTGAAGTGGTCTGATGGATCTCTCTCAACTTGTACCAACATTTATCTTTAGAGCAAGATGTTTTTATAGAAGTTTCTTCATAATCTTTCCTTACTAAACTCTAATCCTCTTAATAGAAGATGGGTCTAGGGACAGAGAATGGATTCATGTTAAGTTTCATTATAAATGCACATAATAATTTTGCTGTATTTTGGTATCTGCTCACCATCAAAATATTAACTTTAACATTTGTTACACCCAGTATGAAGCAACCATAGCAGTCTGGAACAGAGATGAGAGGTATTCTTCCTGTGGGGCTCCAAATATAGGCTTTATAACATACTAGAAGCCCGTTTGCACGAAGATTCGTGCAAGACATTCATTCACCTGGCTGCCTGCACCAGTTTTCCGCCGGCACCGGGGGGGGGGAGGGGGGGGGGGACCCAGGCCTTGGCTCTGGCCACCATCTTTCACCTTCTTTCAGGGTCGGGGCTTGGCCCCGGGCGGCGGCGGTGCGGGGCGGGCAGTGTCCCTGGGCGCCTATTTGGGCGCCTATCGCCGGCCTGGTTCTGTCAGCCGCTCAGGGTTCGGAGCGGCGGGAGGCCCCGCCCCTCCCACCGGCCTGGGTCCGTCAGCCGCTCAGTGATGGGGGGCAGGGCAGCGTGTGGGGGCCGCCATCTTGGTTAATTTGCATAGCGCCCTGATTGGCTATGGGCATAGCGAAGGTACGGTCAATTAGCATGTTACTCTTTTATTAGGTAGGATGGCCAGAGTAACCAGCGACAGTATATGACCTGGACAAACTAAAGGGCCACCCTCTAAAGAAATAGAACTGCATTTCTGAAGAGGGCAAGGATTCCAAAAATTGGTCTTGTTTCCCTCAGAGTAAAGAATTCATTATTCTGGCATGAGGATAGATTGGAGCTTACGTAGCTTAACTGACTCTTAGGTAGGCAGCCTTTCAGTCACCCTTCCAATGCAGTAGAGAGCCCCGATCCGCACAGAGAATTGTGATATAACAGTACATACCCATTGGTTAATTTTATTTAGTCCAGTCATTCAATTAGAAATATGAATGGAAAGCAAAGATAACCAGTCTTTGTAGAAAATTAATCTCTACTTCCACATACTCCTTCCAAAAATAACAGGTTAATTAAATAAACAAAACAGCTGACATTGGAGAATGGAGATATTTTACTAATAAATATCTCCATTATATACTAGTAGTATAATAGTTATCCTTCTAATGAGCTTTTCTTGCCTGCGCAGTGTCTATTTTTCTTCTTCTTTGAGAACCACCCTCTACTACTTTCAATGTGTATAGTTCTCATAGTGATTAACCTGTCTATCCCTTGGTATTAGGGGTAGAAATGTGAACAATGAAAATTATGTACCTGCTAGTAATGGTGATTTGTTAAAAATCTGTCCATGTGATCAAAGTAATACCAATGAGTCTCATTCTCCTTTTCTGGTTAAGTAAGTTGTAAACAGGTTTCTGTCATTCTAAACCAAAGAGGTTTGACTTATAAGTGACTCTGATATTAAGGAAGATAATGCTGTATAAAACAAAACAATAAAAACTAAGTGTGATTGAAATGAAGTAATCATATAAAGTATTTTAAAAATTAATGCTTTTAAAATAATAATTAATTAATTTTTAAAATAATAATAGAACCAACAAGTTATCTATAATTTGAGTAAATAAAAAAGGATTAATTATATTATTTTTTAAATAATAGAACCAACAAGTTATCTATAATTTGAGTAAATAAAAAAGGATTTGTAAATTTGAAAGAAAAGTCAATAGACATGAAAAAAAATCAAAACAGAAGGTTAAAAAATCTATATAATAGGATACCAAAAATAGAGTATAATAATTCTGTTTCAAAAGAAGGGGTCTTCATTTATATCCCATATGCTATTTTTAAATAAATAAATTGATAATGTATTGCAGAAAAATTATTTTAGGTCAAGTGAAATATTATGATCCGATATAAATATTAAAATACAAGATTCCTATATTTCAAAAAGCCTGATTTAACAATTCTTTTTTATTCCAGAAGTAAATCAGTGTTAGAAAATTCTTACTGATAATTTAAAGGCATTTTTTATCAACAGAAAAATAATAATCTAGTAATTTTTAAAATTTTTATCTTTGTTAAATCCTCCCTGAGGATATTTTTTTCATTGATTTTAGAGAGAGTGGAATGGAGGGGAAGAAAGGGAGAGGAGAGACAGAAAAACATTGATGTGAGAGAGACACATCAATTGGTTGTCTCCTGCACATGCCCCAACTGGGCTGGGGAACCTGCAACCCAGGTACCTGCCCGTGACCCTTTGATTCTCGGGCCGGCACTCTAACCATTGAGTATGCTCAATGGGAAGGGCAATAACCTAGTAATTTTTTTTAACCTAGTAATTTGAAAAACAAATAAACAAATAGTAAAACAAAATATTTGTATACTAAACGTATTTGGCAAAGTAATACAAAGAATCAAGCTCTAAAATTAATGAGGTCCTAGAGAAGTTTTATTTAATTTGATCCATTGGAACATAATACTGGCACAGGATTAATCCTGAAGGTTCATTTCATTCTTTATAGATTTAATCACTAATGTTTCAGCAAATATTTGTATATTACAATTAACTCAGCTTATAGGTATAACCCATGCACAAAATATGAAAGACTTAATCATAGTACTGAACAGAATGTTTGTTTTAATTAAATTTTTATGTTATAAAGCAATAATGATAATGGTCTCAATTTTGTAAAACAAAAATAATAATGTTATATTTGATAAGTTTAGGGTAAAGAGAGATATAAATATAAAAAATACAGTCTGTTCATTTCAAACCTTAAAGTATGGGGAGTCATGTAATACTTCAAATTAATAAAAATGAAAGATCAATGGAAAATTAGACAATTTAATAGCATATGATGGAGACAGAAGAAGATAGTAAAGAAGTTAATGTAGGTAAGTTTGATTCTACATTTCCATCATGAAGAGTGAGAAAATACTGTTTAAATTTGATAAATCAAATAAAAGTGCAAACATTTTTACAGAACTGCAGTATCCAATACAATAGCCACTAAGCCAGATGTGGGTACATAGAAATTTAAGTTGGTTAAAATTAAATGAACTTAAAATACATAGACACAGCACACCAGCCATATTTCAAGTGCTCTATAGTCACATATGGCTAGTGGCTTCCCAATGGAAAAATGCAGAATAAACATATTTCTCACCATAAAAATTTCTATTGGACAACAATAATACAGAGTATTAAAAATAAATACTAGAAACAATAACAGAAATACTTAAGATGGGTTAATTCTAATAATTAGGTGTTGGAGTTAAACATTTTTAGGGATTTATTTTATTTTATACACAACTGGAGAGTTTAGATTTGTATTTCTATATGGCTATATTACTCTTAAAGTGACACAAATAAACAATCAACACAATTTATTACTCCCACAAAATTGCTAGTTATAGATTTTCAGAACTTCTACATTTCACTTAAAACAAGATAAATAAGTAATGATAGACACAATTATTCAGAAAATATTTATCATCCAAAAAGCAGGGTGAACACAAAGCGTATGAGCAAATACTGAGCTATTTATTACTTGTTTAATGCTGGGTAGTTTATTCTCCAGGCTTCACATTCTCAAATGTATATTCGTAGTATTGTTATTGTCGAATTGTAGGCCATCAATGAAACAGAATGGCCTGGCTCAAATTGCTTCCATATTCACATATCATAAAAAAATTATTTTACATTTTGTTTCTTGAAAGGCAAATATAGATAAAAAATGGATTATCAGATTAGCTGTTATCTGAAAGGAGAGAAGTGCACAAAAGAAATATTTAAGACAGAGTGAAAGAATAGATTTGCTTAAATTATTTTTCATTTTTCCCTATAATTTACAATGAAGGGAATCATCCTCTTTTCCTGTCATAGTAGCATAGTAAGACCCTGTCTTTAGAAAAAGCATTGCCTTTTTCTAACCAGGTAATATTATATGACATTTTTATAAAAAACAGAAACTAATTTCATCACTTTGGAATTCTGCATCAATGTTATTATATATGCTGATAAAATTGAATAGTTTTTGGAAAATCACCAGACCTGCAAAAATCCTATTTGGCTTACAATATTTGCATAATCTCTCCCACATTCCAATGCCTTTCTTTCTTAGTTATTTGTATATCCTTTTATTTAATTCACATCATAAGATAATCTATATATAAATAAACTTTAAGTCTTTTAAAATCAAGCAACTAGTGGATAAATTAAAATGCAACATAAATTTGAATGTATGATATAGCTTCAACTATGTCAGAGTATATGTTTGGGAGGAGGTAAGGTTAAGGCACCTGAAAATATGCTAAGTCAGTAATAATAATTATGTTACAGTACAATAAAAGTGTGCTAGTTTCTTTTCAATTTTCCACATATTCTATAACATTGTTATATCACTTTTAAAATTTAAAAGAATAACTTAAAAAACACATATCATTTGATTCAAATATCCTTTAGATTTCTGGCATGAACATGTTACCATTTTCATAGTGCCAAGAAGGTAAAATACTCATAGATATTTCATCCTTGAGTTTTCTTTTTTTTAAAAAGCTTCTCAATCACATACAGTACATTTGTGAAAAAGCCTTTACACTTACACACAGAATTTCAAACAATCCTCCTATTCTCTCTGGCTGAAGATCTAGGAAATTTTTCAATGAGGATTTGAGTCCCTCATTTTTGGTACTGTCTTAAATACACTAAATTTAGATTAATTTTTAGTTTCTGCTTAGTTGATAAATACATGATAAACTCATATCTGACTTTGGGAACATTATTTCAGTAAGAGAGTTGATGTTGAGCCACAACAAACATGATAATATAGTGAATGTTTTGATAACTCTTACACAACATATAACTGATTTAATTCAATTTAATTTTTCTAACTTTTATAAAAATAAAGGTTATACTCTAAACTAATTCTTAAATTATTATCTTTATTATGCCCCTGTGTATAGTTTATAGAATAATAAACAACGCATTTTTAATTTAAATATTCAGAATGATCTAAGCTGATTTTCTTGAAGAATTGGGGCAGAATCTACGTATGATTTAAGAATGCAGAGAATGACTTCCCCTTCTGAAAATATATACTGTGGTTCAGAAGCTAGAAACATTGTTTCAAAGTCTTCTTCAATGGCTCAATTTATGGTTTAATAAGCTTTTTTAATGTAAACTTTTTTACCTGTATAGTTAGGCACTTGAGCCATTTCTAGTCACTAACAATATCCAAATTATTAGGAAGTCTTATACTTTCTACTTTCAAAACGTGTGGACAATCCATCCACTTCTTCCTATCACTATCCTAAGAAAAAGCACTATTTTCTCACTCCAGAATTACCCCCTCTGAACTCATATTTCTTCTCCCTGATTATAATATTGCCTGCATTACAAAGAGCAGGCAATATTATAATCAGGGAGCACTTTTTATATATTTTATTGATTTTTTACAGAGGGGAAGGGAGAGGGATAGAGAGCTAGAAACATCAATGAGAGAGAAACATCGACCAGCTGCCTCCTGCACACCCCCTACTGGGGATGTGCCCGCAACCGATGTACATGCCCTTGACCGGAATCGAACCTGGGACCTTTCAGTCCGCAGGCCGACGCTCTATCCACTGAGCCAAACCGGTTTCGGCAGGGAGCACTTTTTAAAAATGTAAGAATCATTGTCCTGCCCCTATATGTTTTGGTGTCATCATTTGTAAAAATGGGTACAAAAAGAGTACCTACCTCATAGGGCTGTGAATATTTAGTGACCTAGCTTGTAATTGTATTTAGAAACAGTGTAAGACACATGATGAGTCATTATTACATATTAACTTTAAAAATGTGAGTTCTATGTGAGCACTCTTTTGTCTGTTTTGCTCATCACTTTATTTTTTTAATTTAATAAATCTTTATTGTTCAGATTATTACAATTGTTTCTCCTTTTTCCCGCCCCCATAGCTCCCCTCCACCTGGTTTCCACCCCCCCTCTGCCCTTATCTCCCCCCCCCCCCGCTGTCCTCATCCATAGGTGTATGATTTTTGTCCAGTCTCTTCCCATACCCCCCACACAGACACCGCTTTCCCCCTGAGAATTATCAATCCACTCCCATTCTATGCCCCTGATTCTATTAAGTTCACCAGTTTATTCTGTTCCTCAGATTTTTAATTCACTTGACTTTTAGATTCACTTGTTGATAGATATGTATTTGTTGTTCATAATTTTTATCTTTACTTTTTTCTTCTTTTCCTCTTTTTAAAGAATACCTTTCAGCATTTCATATAATGCTGGTTTGGTGGTGATGAACTCCTTTAGCTTTTTCTTATCTGTGAAGCTCTTTATCTGCCCTTCAATTCTGAATGATAACTTTGCTGGATAGTGTAATCTTGGTTGTAGGTTCTTGCTATTCATCGCTTTGAATATTTCTTGCCACTCCCTTCTGGCCTGCATAGTTTCTGTTGAGAAATCAGCTGATAATCGTATGGGTGCTCCCTTGTAGGTAACTAACTTTTTCTCTTGCTGCTTGTAAGATTCTCTCTTTGTCTTTTGCCCTTGGCATTTTAATTATGATGTGTCTTGGTGTGGTCCTCTTTGGATTCCTTTTGTTTGGGTTTCTGTGCGCTTCCTGGACTTGTAAGTCTATTTCTTTCACCAGGTGGGGGAAGTTTTCTGTCATTATTTCTTCAAATAGGTTTTCAGTGTCTTGCTCTCTCTCTTCTTCTGACACCCCCATAATTCTGATGTTGGTACGCTTGAAGTTGTCCCAGAGGCTTCTTACACTATCTTCAACTTTCTGGATTCTCTTCTCTTCTTGCTTCTCTGGAGGAGTGTCCTTTGCCTCTTTGTGTTCCAAATCTTTGACTTGATTCTTGCGTTCCTCTAGTCTGCTATTGGGTCTCTGTATAATATTTTTTATTTCAGTCAGTGTATGTTTAATTTCTAGTTGGTCCTTTTTCATATCCTTGAGGGTCTCATTAAATTTATTGGTCTTTTCCAGGAAATTCTTGAAAAACCTTATAACCGTGGTTTTGAACTCTATGTCCAGTCGTTTGTTCTCCTCCATTTCTTTCATTTGTGATATGTTTCCTTGTCTCCTCATTTTTGCTGCTTCCCTGAGTTAGTAGGGTAGCTTTGTGTACTAGGTGTCCTATTGGTTCAATGGGTCAGCCTCCCAGTTACCTGAGGTGGACACTCTTGGTGGACACCCTTTATGGACTGTGTGTACAGCCTTGGTGTAGTTAAGTCTTGATTGTTGTTGGTGTCACTGGGAGGAATTGACCTCCAGGCCAATTGGCTGTGAGGACCCACTGTGTCTATAACGGAAGAATTGCTGTGCAGGAGACACGTTTATGGGGCAGGACTTGTTCCAGTAGGGCTTTGGTGCTCACTGAGTCTGCCTATTGAATGTGTCCCTTATGAGAGTAGTTGAAATCTGGTGTCATCTCACACTGACCACTAGATACACTAGTTCTGGATCTCCAATGGGGTGCAGGTCTGAGGCCACCCAGCAGCAGCTACAGCAAGAACTACAGTTTTCTCCTCTTTGCTTACGGTTTGGTGGTTTTGGAGCAGTCTGACTGGAGCTGCAGTTTATTTGGTTAAGCTTCCACAGAACAGGCCATTTATATGCAAAAGCCTCTGTGTGGAGCCTGGGCGGGTTTGTAGAATGTGTGGGGCGGGGTCTCAGGGTGGGGCGGGGCGGGTCTCAGGGCAACACTAGGCTAGGGCATGGCAAACAGCAATGGCTGCCGTCAGCCATCTCTGCCTTTCCACGTTTCCAAGTCCCCGCATCCCGTGCTCCAGCACAGTAAACAATGATTGCTGGGCGCACCTCTGCAAAAAAGTCACTCTCACTTTCCAACCTGATGGCCGACAGTCCAGCTTCTCCCCGTAGGCATCTGGGTCCCCTGCGTGTCCCCAGAAACTGGACTTCAGAGTGATTGGGAGCTTGTCTCCCTTTGGGT
Organism: Eptesicus fuscus; assembly: GCF_027574615.1. Taxonomy (NCBI): domain Eukaryota; kingdom Metazoa; phylum Chordata; class Mammalia; order Chiroptera; family Vespertilionidae; genus Eptesicus; species Eptesicus fuscus. The sequence continues at coordinate 83,386,245 of NC_072475.1, read as the reverse complement.
TGAAAAAAAGCCGCGCGCTCAGTCGCCCACCACCAGCCCGATTCGCGCGCCTCTGTACCTCAGCTTTTCAGCGTTTGTGCTCCTTTCTCTTTCCTTTTAGTTGTAAGACTTCCACTCAGCCAGCTTTCCCATGGTTCTGGGTGGTACACGTTTTGTCTTTTAGTCTTAGTTTTGAAATTGTTGTGCGAGGCGGCAGTTTAGTTGTTTACCTTTGCCGCCATCTTGGTTCCTCCCTTGCTCATCACTTTAATACTCAGTGTCTTCAAAAGATGCTCCACATGCAACGCCAAACATAATAGCTGAATAAATATGAATTGATAGCACTAGGAAAGAGGTGCTATTTAAGAGAAATATTTTAAGAAAAAAGTGAAAAAGTATCCTGCAGGAGTCACGCATGTGTAAGTGTTGGGCCATGAGAAAAAAGCATGAGCTCATTTGGAAACTGAGTCACAGTTGGAAAGAAGATTCACTTAAAATATTCTGTAACTTGTTGATTAATTCCATATAATTAGATAAATTTTACCTGAATAGATACATAGATAGCATATGCAAACTATATGTGTGCAGACTTGTGTATATTTGGCTCAATTATCGATGGTTACAAGAGAGGCAGGGTTTTGGTTCCTGTTTTATCACTTACTTGCTGGGTTACTGTGGGCAACTTCTGTGCTTCAGCTTTCTGATCTATATAATCAGATTAATAATGGTTACTTCAGAGTGTTGAGGATTAATTAAATTCCTATCTGTAATTAGTATTTGTAATTAATATCTGAAATTAGTATTTGTACTTGGAACAGTCTGGCACATAGTAAATACTATATAACTGCTTGCTAAGTATTATAAAAGTTAATACTTTTCACTTCACCATATTACAAGATTTGTTTAAGAGATGACATTTTTATTGAATTTTTTTCTTTCATTTTTCTTTTCTTGCTTTTTTTTTACTTTGACACTCATGAGTGACTATTAAAGTTATAGAAGGAAACTATGAAGTGACAAACTTTAGGATGAAATAAACAGTGGTGAACAGATTATCCATTTTTCCTGTGAACACTCATATTTTAAAAATCTACTGTCATGAAAATGGGTTCATGATAGTGCTTTAAAAAAGTCTGAATGGAAAACAAAACAAACAACAAAGACAAACACTAGCACCTAAATAGAAGAATCTTGAAAAAGACCTTCACTCAAAACCGCTATTGGGAAGTGGTGGGCACGCCTGCATGTCTTGGCAGAGATGCCAGCTGAAATCTAGCTCTAAGGTCTTGGAACCTGGACTTCCATAGTAAATTGCGGTGGAGTAATGATTAGATTGAGGGGTGATCCAAATAAGCAATTTAATGAAGCAAGAAGTGCAGCTGTCTTTGCAGAGGATGCAAACTTTGAACGTGCAATTCAAAATTCTACCTTTGCAGAGAGAGAAGATGGCGAACGAATAGGCAGACCTTCTTGCACCTCCTACCAGGGTTAGACTGGAAATAAAACTAAATTACCAGCTGAGTTCCAGCGGAGGAGGAGATATCTCAAGGAAGAATAGAAAACTCCTTGAGACTGGCAGGAAGGGTGAGGTCATGAGAGGGGCTGACCCAACTTCCATGAGCAGCAGATTAAGAGTAGGAGGGATCTCTTGCCTGCAGGAGGGCTATTTCCCTCGGAAAATTGAGTACCTGAACCTAGAATAGTGGCCCTGAGCTTTGGTGGAAGGAGGGCGGTGCAGACTCGAGGGGCCTATGGAGATACTGGGTTGGAAAGCATTAGGGCGAGATGGGTTTATCAGCAGCCGGAGTCCTGCATTTGGTCGTAATCCCCCAAACAGAAACAGCCATTTTTCCTGGGAGGTGGTGGGCTCTCCCAGAATCCACAGGTCAGGAAAAGGAAAAAACCCAAAATCACCCTCGGTGATACAGCCTGCCACACCCTGCATCTCGACCTTTGCAGAGAAGACAGCAGCAGAGGCCAAGCCTATGGCTTTGAACCGTCTCAGGAATCATCAGTGACTGGATTGGGGCTGGGGCCATCCACACCCCCTATCCTAGGAACCTGAACCACTTAGGGGAATTGATAGAAACTCCCAGTATCTAGCTGATCCTACTGGACTGCCTAAGAGGATTTCTGCCCAGCCAAGAGCAGAGTAATATTCTGGGTCACTCTAAGAGGAGTACCTCTGGGATAGGAAAAAAAAACCATCACTTTCCCTGAAATGTGAACAGCACCTCCCCTTCATGGAAAATCCATTAGTCTATACTTCTGAATCCACCTAAAACCATTTCAGAAACAGAATTTTGAGTGATTAAGATTGGGGAAGGCAGATGGTACAGCCTGGAGAACCTGGGGAAGTTTGCTGACATAGCCCTGGGCCCTACGCTGCTAAAAAATCTGCAGTAGAGTGCAGCTTTGTCCCTCCTGCATGTAGCCAACTCCTGTGGAGACAGACAAACTGTGTATTGCTTGGAGCTTCAAAATCAGGTTGCTGAAAGCCAAAGAAGGACAGTTTCTGGCAGTGGTTAGCACCTAAGTGTCTCCCAGGAAGCTCAGAATTGGCAGACAGAACAGTCAGCCAAGTCATCAGAAGAGCAGGGTCTAAAGGGAGCTCCCAAGAGGCACTAAACTGCACTGAGATGAATGCCACTTTATTATTATTTTTTTAATTTATCTACTTTATCTGCTTTATTGGTTTATTATTATTTTAGTCTCAATTGTTTCTTTCATATATCGATTTTTCCTCTTCCCTGTTTTTACTCTATTTTTGTTTTATTTCTCCTGCTTTCTCATCTTTTTCCCCCTGTCCTAATTCTGTGTCTATCTGTTTTCTCTTCTATTTTCCTTTTTAAATTTTTTCTTCCTATTTATACCATTTTCCTTTCCTTATTCTTTATTCTTATTTTCTTGATTACATCTCTGCCCCTTCATATTCCTTTTTCTTCCCCATGTTTTTTCTCATATTTTCTTTATTTCTTTTATCATTCTTGCTCTCTTTTATCTTTCTTAATTTTCTCTTATTTTGTGGTGCTTTTAATGAGTTGTAGGGCTCTTGTGTATGTTTTATTTTGTTTCTTTTGTTTCTTGTTTTGTTGTATTTTTTTTCTGTTTTGTCAGCACCTCCACAACAGCTCATGCAACATGGTTGAGGGTGAATTACATAGTCAGCCAGCCTGAGAGGAGATTCCATTCACAAATGGGGCAGCAACATTCAAGACACAACTACAACAGGAGAACCCAATCAATTCAAGCAAGGGGCTTTCCTAGAGCACTCAGCTTAGGATATCTAAGAGACTACACCACTGGGTCCCACAAAACACCTACTACATAAGACAATACCACAAAGACTGGCAGACATAGCAGTTTGATCTAATACATAGAAACAAATACAAAGGGACAGAAAAGTGGGGAGACAAAGAAACAATCTCCAAATGAAGGAAAAGGAGGAATTACCAAAAATGGAACTAAATGAAATGAAGAAACAATTTATCAGATAAAAAATTCAAATTAATGGTTATAAAGATGCTCAAACAACTTAATGTGAACTATAAGCAACTTAAAGAAAACTTTAAAATTATATATATATTTCTGGAGGAGTTTAAGGGAGAGATAGATAGCACTACAATCATAGTAGTGGACTTTAACACCCCACTGATATAACTGCATAGATCTTCTAGACAAAAAAATCAACAAGGAAACAGTGACCCTAAATGACACACTATATCAAATGGATTTAATTGATATTTACAAAACATTTCATCCCAAAGCTGCAGAATATACATTCTTCTCAAGTACACATGGGACATTCTCAAAGACATACCACATGTTAGGACACAAAACAAGGCTCTACAAGTTCAAGACAGTTGAAATCATATAAAGCATCTTCTCAGAAACTAGAAATCAACTACAGTAAAAACACTCTAAAACATTCGAACACATGGAGGCTAAATAGCATGCTATTAAACAATGAATGGGTTATCAATGAGATCAAGGAAGAAAAAAATCTTCCTGGAAACAAATGAAATGAACACACATAACCCCAAATCTATTGGACACAGTGAAAGAAGCCCTGAGAGGGAAGTTCATAGCATTACAGACCTACCTCTAGAAATAAGAAAAATTTCTAATACACTGTCTAACACTACAACTTAAATGATTAGAACAAGAACAACAAGAAAATCCCAGAGTAAGTAGAAGAAAGGAAGTAAAAATCAGAGTGGAAATAAATGACAAAGAGACTAAAAAAAATAATAATACAAAAGATCAATGAAACCTAAGGCTGGTTCTTTGAAAAGATAAACAATCAATTGATGAAGCTTTAGCCAGATTCATCAAGAAACAAAGAGAGAGGTCATAAATAAATATAATCAGAGATGAAAGAGGGGAAGTAACAACTTACATGAGAGAAATGCAAAAGATTGTATTCCAACAAATTGGGTGGAATGGGTGAAATGGACAAATTCCAATAAACATACAATCTTCCAAAATTCAATCAGGAAGAAGCATAAATAAATTGAATTGAAGCAGCAATAAAAAAAACTCCAAAAAAAAAAAAATCCCTGGTCCAGATGGCTTTCCAAGGGAGTTTTATCAAATATTCAAACTATTTGAAAAAATACAAGAGGAAGGAAAATACAAGAGGAAGGAACACTTCCAGGCTCTTTTTACAAGGCCAGCATTATCCTAATTCCAAAACCAGAAAAAAGACACTACAAAGAAAGAGAAATACAAGCCAATATCCCTGATGAACATAGATGAAAAAATCCTCAACAAAACATTAACAAATTGGATCCAGCAATATATTAAAAAACATACACTATGAACAAGTAGGATTTATTCCAGGGATGCAAGGCTGGTACAATATTTTCAAGTCAATAAATGTGATACATCACATAATAAAACTGAAAGACAAAAATCACATGATCATATCAATAGGTGCTAAAAAAGCATTCTACAAAATCCAACACCTTTTTTTGATAACAACTCTCAGCAAAGTGGGAGTAGAGGGATCATACTTCAACATAATAAAAGCCACCTATGACAAACCTTCAGCCAACATCATATTCAATGGGAAAAAACTAAAACTATTTCCCCTAAGAACAGGAAAAAGACAGGGTTTTCCACTTTCACCACTTTTTTTTTTTGCCTTTAAAACACATTTTTATTGTAATAAAATATATAACATAAAAATGCCCTTTTAACCATTTTGAAGTGTACAATTTTGTGGCATTAATTACATTCACAATGTTGTTCAACAATCACCACTATTTTTTCCAAACCTCTTTCACTGCCCAACAGAAACTCTACCCATGCCCCGCCTCCAACCTTTGATAAACTCTAATGTACTTTGTCCATATAAGTTTCTCTGTTTTAGATATTTCATATAATGAAATCATACCATATTTGCCCTTTTAGGTCTGGCTTATTTTACTTAGCATAATGTTTTCAAGGTTAATCCATTGTAGCATGTGCCAGAACTTGATTCCTTTGAAAGGCCGAGTACTTTCATCATACATACACAACCACATTTTGTTTATCCATTGATCTGTTGATGGACACTTGACTTGTTTTTACCTTTTGACTCTGTGAATAATGCTTCTATGAACATTAGCATGCTTTTTTTTTTTTTGCTTAGCATAACAGTTTTATTTGCTCATGAATCCGCAATCGGGGCTGGGGTCAGCTGGCTGTATCTTCTTCTGGTTTTGTCATGGTCACTCCTGTGCGTTAAGCTAGTGGGTCGGCCCAGGGTCTGAGATCTCTTTTATTTAACATTAGTGGCCTGGTGCATGGATTCGTGCACATTGAAAGGAAATTAATTAGAAGAAATATTTTAATATCGCTATTCACCCTTTCTCCATAATAGAAGTGTCAACCAAATTCATGATTGATAATGACAAATCAAAACACACACATGCGATTGGTGCCAGTGAGAGCTTTATATGTATCACACATGTGCATGTCAACTTAGCCTTTTATATCTATAACTAGAGGCCCGGTGCAACAAAAATTTGTGCACTTTGGGGGGTCCCTCAGCCCGGCCTGCACCCTCTCACAATCCAGGACCCCTCGGGTAGGATCCCTAGGCCTGGCTTGAGTTCAGGGCCTATCGGGTCTTTCCTTCCCCTAGCTGCAGGCTGCTGGCCCCACCCCCACCGCTGCCACTACTTGCCATTTGTGCAGTGCTGCCCCTCCTCCCCTGCCACCAGTGGCCTCCCTCTGCAGGTGACAGGTATGGGGTGTGATGGCTTGGCTAGCCTGGGCCTCCCTCTGCTGGGCGATCACTGGCTGGCCACACACCTGCCACAAAGTCCCTGCTGGTGGCCTGGGCCTCCGACTTTCTTTGCTGGGGGGCGGGGCCATCTCTGCGAGGGGCCGTCTGCCTAGCTGATGGCCCCTAACCACTTGCCTGCCTACCTGATCATCCCTAACCTCTGGTCTGCCTGCCTAATTACCCCTAACCGCTTGTTTGGGGTGGGGCCAGCCCTGCGAGGGCTATCTGCCTACCTGATTGCCCCTAACTGCTGGCCTGCATACCTGATTGCCCCTAACCACTTGCCTGCCTACCTGATCAGCCCTAACTGCTGGACTGCCTGCCTGATCACTCCTAACCACTTGCTTGGGGGCGGGAACAGCCCAGTGAGGGGCTGTGGTGGTTCTGGTCTCTGGTCGTTCCAGTTGTTATGCTTATGGTGGCTGGCCTTTTATTATATAGGATAATAAAAGCATAATATGCTAATTAGACTGGACGTCCTTCTGGACAAAGCCAGGGCAATGAGGGCCAAGCCCCTTGCATGAATATCGTGCATCGGGCCTCTAGTATATAAACTTTCTTAATTAGACCTGCTTTCTGATTTAGCTAAACTTTTTCCAGTCCAGTGAAGCCCAACTTCTCTTTCAGGTAATTGTCAGCAACACAGTAAATATCAACACGAAGCAGATTATTACTGCAGATCATGCAGGGAGGAAAAAGGGTAAAATATTTAATTGTAACAGTATTTTACTATATTCTGTGCACTAAGAAAACCTGAAGTCATTTTCAAGTTCCACCATTTCTTACTTCTTTTCAGTTGGGTCAAATTTCTAAAATTTCTAAGTCTTTGTTTTCTGGCTAATGAAAATAGGATTCTTCCAAGTCTCCTATCTACCTACTCCAGGACTTCTGTGAGGATCAAATGAGATGAGGCACAGGAAAATGCTTCACAAATATTTGGTTAAAGTGTAAAATGTTTGCACCTCGCTATAAAGCAAATCGTATTCCTGGGCTGAAGAAACTGCAAGGAAGCTAGTTGCTAGGGAGAGGAAGCCAGGTGCTACTATGTGATGTCATTACCCGATGCCCACAGTGACTGTTTCTGGGCTGGGCTGGGCTGTGGGCCACATTTTGTGTCATGGGGTCTTGGCAGTGTTGGCTGTGATTTGGTGGGCTGTCGTTCTGCGGTGGTGGCAGGGCCTGTGTCCCACTTGCACGAAGTTGAGTGTTGGTTTGTCAGCGCCAGGTCTGTGGTGCTGTTTATTTTGATTTGTTTTATTGATTTCAGAGAGGAAGGGAGAGGGAGAGATAGAAACATCAATGATGAGAGGGAATCATTGACTGGCTGCCTCCTGCATGACCCCTACTGGGGATCAAGCCTGCAACCTGTTATGTGCCCTTGATGGGAATCAAACCCAGGAACCTTCAGTCCACAGGCTGACGCTCTATCCACTGAGCCAAACCAGCTAGGGCAGTGCCGTTTATTTTTAAATGGCCAGTGCATGTCATGGCATCTCCTGTGTTGAGCATCTGCCCCCTAGTGGCCAGTGCACATCATAGTTATCAGTCAGGCAGACATGTAGCCTTTTATATATATAGATATAGATAGTATTGGAAGTACTACTGAGAATGAACAGATAAAAAGAAAAAAAGAAAAGGCATCCAAATTTGAAAGGAGATTGTAAAACTGCCATTATTTGCAGATTACATGATATGACTTATAGAAAACCCTAAAGACTGCACCAAGAAACCCACTAGATTTAATAAATTAATTCAGCAATGTAGCAGGATACAAAATTAACACCAAGAAATCAGTGATATTTTTATACACCAATAATGAACTCTAAGAAAGAGAAAGTAAAAACCAATCCATTTACCATTGTAACAAAAAAATTAAGATACTTAGGAATAAACATAACCAAGGAGGTAAAGACCTGTATTTAGAAAATTACAGAACATTGAAAAAAGAAATAGAAAGATATAAATAAGTGGAAGAATATATCATGTTCATGGAATGGTAGAATTAACATCATTAAAATGTCCATACTACCCAAAGCAATCTATAGATTCAATGCAATCCCTATTAAAATACCAATGGCATATTCTACAGATCTAGAACAAATACTCCAAAAATTTATATGGAATAAAAAAACACCCCAAACAAAGTTGGCAGGATCCTAATACCAGATATGAAGCTATACTACAAAGCCACTGTAATCAAAACAGCCTGATTGGCACAAGAACAGGTATATATAGACCAATGAAACAGAACAGAGAATCCAGGTCATTATATTCAATTCATTATATATATACAATGGAGTAAAGACAGTCTCTTCAATAAATGATGTTGGGACAAGTGGACAGGTCAATAAAAAAATAAATAAAAAATGAAACTAGAGCACCAACTTACACCATACACAAAAATAAACTCAAAATTGATAAAAGACTGAAATGTAAGACATGAAACCACAAAAATCCTAGAAGAAAACAGAGACAATACAATCTCAGACATCTCACATAGCAGAATTTCCACTGATACAATGCCTAGGGCAATAGAAACAAAGAAAGAAAATAAACAAATGGGACTACATCAAAATAAAAAGCTTCTGCATAGCAAAATAAACCAGCATCAAAATGAAAATGGAACCCACTGTATAGGAAAACATATTTGCCAATGATACATCTCATAAAGAGTTAATTTCCAAAATATATAAAGTACTCATACAAATCAACAAAAGGAAGACAACCCAATTGAAAAATGGGCAGATGACCTGAATAGACATTTCTCCAAAGAGGACATACAAATGGCCAAGAGACATATTAAAAAATGCTCAACCTCACTAATTATCAGAGAGATGCAAATTAAAATGGCAGTGAGATACCATCTCACTTCTGCCAGAATGGCTACCATTTATAAATCAACAAACAAGTGCTGGTGAGGACGTGGAGAAAAAGGAAACCTAGTCCACGGCTGGTGGGAATGCAGATTGGTACAACCACTGTGATAAAAAAAAAAATAGTGTGGAGCTTCCTCAAAATATTAAAAATGGAACTCTCATTTTACCCAGTGATCCCACGTCTAGGAATATATCCTAAGAAACCAGAAATACCAATCAGAAAGAATATGCACCCTTATGTTCATAGCAGTGTTATTTACAATGGCTAAGATCTGGAAACAGCCCAAGTGCCCATCAATTGATGAGTGGATAAAAAAGCCATGGTATATTTACATAGCTGTAAAAAAGAAGGATCTCTTACCCTTTGAGACAGCATGAAGGGGCCTGTAGAGTATTATAGTGAGTGAAATAAGCCAAAGAAGGACAAGTATCACATGAGCTCACTTGTATGTGGAATGCAATGAACAAAATAAACTGATGAACAAAAAATATCCCGAGCCATAGAAGCATGCAATAGACCAGTGGTTCTCAACCTTCCTAATGCCGCGACCCTTTAATACAGTTCCTCATGTTGTGGTGACCCCCAACCATACAATTATTTTCGTTGCTACTTCATAACTGTAATTTTGCTACTGTTAATGAATCGTAATGTAAATATCTGTGTTTTCCGATGGTCTTAGGCTCTACAGCAGCGACCCACAGGTTGAGAACGGCTGCTGTAGAGCCTAAGACCATCGGAAAACACAGATATTTACATTACGATTCATAAAAGTAGCAAAATTACAGTTATGAAGTAGCAACGAAAATAATTGTATGGTTGGGGGTCACCACAACATGAGGAACTGTATTAAAGGGTCGCGACATTAGAAAGGTTGAGAACCACTGCAATAGACTGACCTATTTCAGAGGCAAGGGGAGGGGGGTGGAAAAGATTTTCCAATGAACTTATATGCACATATGCATAGCCCATGGATAGACAATTGTGTGTTGAAGGCCTGGAGAGGGGGTGGGAGCAGGTTGGAGGGGTCTGATGGGCAGGGGGAGGGAGACATCTGTAATACTTTAAACAACAAAGCCAAATTTAAAAACAAAGTAAGACAAAGGGAATGATCTGCTTTAACAAATCTGTGGATGTGGATGTTATGGAACCTTCGCTATGTTTATTGAGTCCCTCAGGTTACTAATTTTGTGGAACCCAGAGTAGTATAATAGGTATAGTGGACATAGCAGGGCTGATGGCAGTCCCTGAACCATTTTTAAAATTATAGCATCAAAGATTAGGTACATTAGGCAAGTAATGCTATTCAGAACTGAAATAATCTATAATAATAAAAGCGTAATAAGCTAATTAGACCAGACGTCCTACTGGATGACCTTCCGGATGAAGCCGTGGTGGGTGGGGGCTGAGGCAGAGGTGGCTGCAGCGGCGGCGGCAGGGGGCTGAGCCCCTTGCACAAATTTCGTGCATCGGGCCTCTAGTTTTTAATAATATGAGTTTCTATCAGTGACTACTGTTAATGCCTTCTAACCAACTCAATGTAATATAAAAAAAGCACATCATATCAGACCAGCTTTGAAGACAGTGTAAACTCATGTAGTAGCAGAGTTATTGTTCAAAGTGAGCTTCATTTTCATGATAAACATTACTGTGTGTGACAGAATTTCTATAGCAAATTTGTACAGATTTGTACTGTGTGCACTGGATGTTTACATGGTTTTTAAATCCCTTTTTATTTTCCCCAATTATCATTGTGGAAGTATTAAAAATAAAAGTATACATACATATATAAAATACCATACTATCCATTGTGGTAGCCACTGCCACATATGGCTACTTAATTTTCAATTTATTAAAATTAAGGGAAACTGAAAATTCAGTTCCTTGGTCATAGTAAAAGCATTTAAATACACAAAAGTCACATGGGGTTGTGCTACTGTATTGGAAAGCACAGATATAGAAATCCCTAACATTGTATTAAGTTCCATTAGACATTAGTTCTAGTAGCATTAATATATAGCACTTGTTTTAGATAAATCACAAATAACCTTAATATTTTATTTGAAAGTTGTCCCTATTCTCAATGGACTAGACATTTTATTTTTTTTCCATTGAATAAAAATACTCAAAACCAAGCATGAAACTTGTGTATATATAAACACTTCACATTTCTTATATATTTTAACCCTTGATGTAAAATGAGTCAGAGTGATAAATCAAGAATAGTAGTTGACTATATCAATACTAATCTAAGTCAACCTGGTATTTATTTGCATTTCTCACTAATTTAGAAAATTTTGTTTTCACCTGTAAAAATATCAAAGATATTAGAATTGAATTCCAAATACTATGAATGTAAGTATACTTCTAATACTATGGACCATAAGTGGAATTTATCACTGAAATACTAGAGGAGTCTCACAAAAGAAATGTATAGTGGGATGAAGTTCCCTGAGCAATAAAAAAACAAAACACATTTTCATAACAACTCAGAATACGTATTCATATATAAAAATCTTATAGTTATAATGACTAGAGTATTTATTGATTTTTAACAAACAGCAAAGGGACAAGTAGGTACTATTTTTACAGTTTAAATGTGTAAGTATTAAAATATTATTTACGAAAAGTTAATAAAGATGGTTAATAAAGATGGTAAACATGACCAAAAAGATAAATATAATTAGTATTTAAACACAATTATTTAGCACATATTTTTTGTAGAGATGTAAAAGAAACATTCTCTGATCTTCAAAAACTTTTCAAGGTCCTTGGGAAGATTGGATATGTGAATCAAAGTTGGTCAAGAATGTGAAAAATCATATGCTAATTTTTAACTGATTGGTATGACTGAGTTATATATAATTTTTAATCACCTAATAATTATAATATGGCATTGAGAAATGTTTATGTTCCATGAAACAATTTTAATAGCCTTAGTTAAGAAATACACTGTGATTAAAATGATATAGAACAAATCTTGAGTGACATCTCATTATATTTCCAAGTGACCTATAACAACCCTATAAAAACTTAATATACCTAATATTTACCTTTACCCACAAAATCCATGTTAAGAGATGCATTAAGGAATCACTTCTTTTCCTCTGACACTTAATCTATCTTTAATTTGTTGTAGTAAAAGAAGATATTTTGCATTATTTGTATTAAAATATTTTGTGGACAAAGGTTATTAATATGGATATTATTTAATACATTAAACATTTAACTATTTGACATATCTAAGTATTTTTATCACAAAACCCATTTTTACTGAAGCACAGCATAAGGGGTCTGAATGCATGTATAATACAAGACAAAATACTAACTCTATTTTGATTGACTAATTTGAGACTCTAATAGAAATTAATAGCAGTATTCCTGTTATGGTGTTATCTTATTTGTTATGATGGAAATAATCAGGCATACTTTCATTTAGAAACAGTTTTTTAAGGTAGTTTTATGTCTATCATTATTTGTTTACTGTTTGAATTTTAGAATAGTGCTTGATATTTATTATAAATGAATGAAAACAAAATTGTTTTGACAGAACTGATCATTCTGGGGCATAAAAGATACACTGAATAATATGTTACTAGTAAAATTAAAATAAAATTAAATATATCATTTAAAAAATTCTCTACATAATTTAGCTAAAATTACCTTCTGTGGATACTGATGCCACACAGAGTATTAGATTCATTTTAAAAATACAAGTTAGTTTAATCTAGTTGAATTATTTGGCCATTGTGCATAACTTTTAATATTGTATTTGATGTTAGTAAAAGTTCATGCACTAGCTTTCAGGGGATGAATCAACCCAAACTAAGAGTAAGTTTAACTCAAGCAACTATAGATATCCATGTCTAAGAGGGGAAGGGAAAGATTCCTCTACTTTTTTATAACTATAATAATTTGGGACTTCATTAGGGGACATTATAGAATGATTTGTGTTGGAATAATTCATATGTCTTTGCCCTTCAATATAACATAAACTCTTGATGGTTAGGAACTAAATATAATAATCTTTGTACCTTGCCCATATGTTCAGCACAAATGCACATGAAAATCTCACTTGGTAAATGGTTACTGAATTAGAAAAATACTAGAAAGAATGTTTGCATTGGATTACAAGCTTAGACACTCACACATATATATTATTTCTGTAAATAATATATATATATATTCTCTTTTATCATAAAATACCATATTACACATGAACAAAATGAAGTATTATAGCAGAACACACTGTAGTTCATTTTATGTAGTCTCAAGTTAATATTTTTTCTGTGAGATTTTTAAGATTTAATATGCTAACAATATAGTAAAATACCCAGCACTGCTTTGAATTTCTTATTTAATGAAAGTATTAACTATTCCCTAATATCAAAGAAAAAAATTCTAACGTAAATATGTGTGTGTTTTTCCCCTGCTTACATATTTTTTTAATACAAAGGGCCTCAAATTTACTGTATTTCACCTTGTGGACTTTTTTTTTTTTTTTTACTTTAGCTGTTCACATGCTAAAGCATACAATTTAATCTTTTAATTAATTTATATTTTAAAGTTAATGACATGACAATTATAGTATTGTTTACAGCATATCTCTCAATTTTATATTAACAAAAAAGACTTAGACATTGTATCTATTCAAATTACTAAATTAATATTTGAAGACCTGATGTTTTGACACACTACAGGATCAACATTTTTTTTTATGTTGCTTCTACCTTGATTTTAGACAATAAAAATTACAGATATAAATGGAATAACTTACTCTTCTATCAGAATAAAATACTTAAGACTTTTTCAAGCTCCGAAAGATACTATTAAACATTATAATCCTTTTTTTTCTCAAAGGAATTAATTGCAAGTTAAGTCTCTCCTCCTTTCATCATTTTAAAAAGCAAATAGTATTTGTGAATACTATTATTTCTACTGTAAATGAAAGCTTAGACTAATTTTAGTGTAATATATTCTATTTAATTAAAATGTAATCATTCTTACCTGAATCCAGACCAATGATCTGAGAGAATACAAAATAATTGTGAACAATATAGTATTGAAAAATGAGACATGAATGCTTTTTTGAATATTGGTATGATTTAAACAGACAAGTGCAGATAAATCTACATGAATATTGCATTTGGTTCATTGAGTGGCTTATAATTTTTAAACTGTCACATGTCAACATTAAAAAAATAAAAGTAGTACATTTCTGTTAAGTGCAATTGCTTCTAGCTCACATAAGATAACCACGACAATATTTTAAAAGTTAGCTTTTAAAAACAAATTATTTTTACTCATATAACCACTAACTCTTCTCTGAATGAAGAAAACCTAGCATATAGAAAGAAGTCAACAAATACTTTAGAATGAATACACATATGAACATTGTTTATATGTGTGTATATAAATATAAACTTGTATGTATATAATCTATAACACAAGTAGACAAATGGTTATAATTCTTTTTATAATCATGTTTTGAAATTAATAATCATGTCAAACCCATGGAATCGTCTTATAGTCAAAGGTCATGATAATTATATTTCAGTTAATCTTTTTAAAATTTTTACATGAGGACATTATCTTCTAGACCCGTGGTAGGCAAACTGCGGCTCGCGAGTCACATGCGGCTCTTTGGCCCCTTGAGTGTGCCTCTTACACAAAATACCACGGCCTGGGGGAGTCTATTTTGAAGAAGTGGCGTTAGAAGAAGTTTAAGTTTTAAAAATTTGGCTCTCAAAAGAAATTTCAATCGTTGTACTGTAGATATTTGGCTCTGTTGACTAATGAGTTTGCAGACCACTGTTCTAGACAATACAATAGACAATATTTAACATATGAAGTGTGTTTATCCTAATATTGAGAAAAATGTTGTAATTATATTTTTCTTAAAAACCCAAACCAGAATGTGACTATCAATTATTTGACCAGGTAAAAGTAGTATATTATACTATAATGGGCTCTAATTTATTTAAACAAACAAAAATTGTGAATTTAGGTGAATTGTAGGTAGGGGTAAGTATAGAAATCCAGTTTAATCAAGTTGTTTTTGTTACTCTGAAGTAAATAATAGTTTAAGTTTCACATATTGTACCATGATTTGTAATTAAGTGTGAGTCCTAGAAATTAACCTTAGCTTTTATAAATCTTTTTCCTTCCTTCCTTCCTTCCTTCCTTCCTTTCCTTCCTTCCTTCCTTCCTTCCTTCCTTCCTTCCTTCCTTCCTTCCTTCCTTCCTTCCTTTCTCTCTGTCTGTCTATTAGAACCATTCCCTTATAGCTTAATTTTAAAAGAAGCTTCTTGGTGTTTTGTTTATATTGTATTCTCTAAAATGTTATACTAAAGCAAAGTATCAGAATTTGACATTTTGATATTAAATATTTTTACTCTAGGGAGTCTTTCCATTTAAAAAAACCTCTTTGCAAGTCTAGTTAATCTAAAAACCAGAAGTTTAGAAATAGGTTAACATGGTTTATATTTCTAAGATAATAATACTATACATTCCTTCAGTTTAACAGCATACAGTATATTTTAGGCATTTAAAAGGAAAGATTTCTTTGGACACAATTTTTCTCTTAGTGACTTGTTACTTAAGTCTATAAAACTATTCACTGTAAATAAACATTTAAATTTTCAAATTTAATTATAAAAAGGTCATGGAAATATATTCTTTGACAGTAAAGTACATAAAAAGATTATTTTGAATGAAAACATCAGTATAATGAGTCATTAAACACTTCTAAGAACATTATTTATTTAGACATAATGATTTATATTATAACCCTTTAATTTTACAGTTTGTTAATTATAAATTCAGTTTGCAAATGCCCCTGTGGTCAGTCAATATCAGTAAGAGTGGTAAATCAGACACAAAGTCAGATTTTACCTTTTTAAGTACCAATATATAAATCCCATACTTGGTTATCTTTTCAGAAGTGATTTGCATACATTTAAATTAGCGTGGACAGTTTTAGAGAGGAGTATTTGCATTCCTAATGAGAAAGTACAGTCACCAATCAGAAACCGTCCTCACATCCTCCAAATCACTCGCATTTCACATTTCTCTCCACGCAGCTGAATTAGACATAGTGCATCTTTTGCATATCTCTACCTCCCATGGACTACAATGCAATAATTGAAACCTCTTCAATTGCAGTAGGGGACGCGACATCCAAGGCTAAAAAACATTGAAGGGGTGGGTCCCTTCTTTTCCAGAAATTTCTAAGCGTGGAAGGTCGACTCCTGATTCCTTCATCTACCGCTCCCCCAACTCCGGCCACTTTGCCATCTCCCTCCCGTGCCCTCTACCCACTTTGAATGTTCCCTCTCCCCTTTGTAATACCGCTACTTTCTCTTCTCGGTTCATTTGTCTCCTTGTCATACACATTTTTTTTCCCCAAAACATTCTTATGAGCTTGGAGGAGGGCCTAAGTCCCTTCAAGAGAGAAAATAAGGATTCTAATAACAGCGGATACAGTATTAGAGAATTCCCCGCACTAGCAATACAGGCGCCCCCGCGCATTGTTAAGGCGCTTGTCTAGCCTGAGAGCATCCCCCCTTTCCTTAGGGGCATCGGGAGGGAGCTCTCCACCAGCGAGCCGTGGAGGCGGTTTTGTTGGCGACTAACCCCCTCTAGCGCCGAACCGGCGGCAGCCGAGCCGCGGCCGCTGGGCCGGCAGAGCGCCGAGCTGGCGGAGCTCCGCAGCGCTCCGGGCTCGGCCCTGCCCTCGGTGCCCGCCGCTCCGGGGCGAGAGCGCGAGGGCCACGGACGCCGGGCGCCCCTCGCTGGGAGCCCTGCGGGCTGCCCCGGCCCCGGCCCGAGCGCCGCGCGGGTCCACGGAACAGCCGGTGCCGGCCCCTGACCGACCCCGGCGAGCGGGACCGCGGGAGGGCGGCTCGCGCGCCAGAGCGGTCCACCCGCCACGCTCTCCACGCTCGCGGCGCCGCCGGGGACGTGGCCACGCGCCGCTCAGCCCCGGGCAGCTCGGAGCGCGATCCGACGCGGCCACGCCGCGGGCGCCCCGGACCCCCGAATCCCAGCGCCCGCGGCGGCGACAATGCTGGTGACCTCCGGCGCCAAGTCACCACCTCGGGCGACGGGAAGACCGCGGTGAAGCCGGGCCAGGCACCCGACCGCGTCCAGCCCGGTGCGACTCTCCGCTGCCGGCTCCCTCCCGTTGCGTTGCCCGGACTCCAGCCGCGGAGGAGGCCCCGGAGCTGAGGCGCTCGCTCCGGTGGGCAAGTTTGGACGCCCCGCGCGGCGGAGCGGTCCGGCGGGTGCGCCACCTCCGCGCTCGCCCCGGACGGAGAGCGCCTGCCCCCCGCGCGTCCCCTCCTGCGACGGAGACGTGAAGTCTGGGGAGGCGGTGTCGGGGGCTGCCAAGCCTAAAACGCTGGGCGCCGCCGCGGCGAAATGGGGAGCAAAGTGCTTGGGGGACTCGGGGCGGCCTCAGAAACGCCGGGGAGGCGGCTGCCGAGGCCGAGGCGCAGCGCAGACGCGGCCGACTTGGAGGTGCCCGCGGTGCGAGCCGCTGCCGTCGCCGCACCAGCGGGGCGCTGAGGCGCAGCTCGTAGGCGGCTCGGACCACGCGCGGCCCCACGTCCCTCGCGCCGCTCTCCCCGCACAGGCCCGGGGAAAGTTCCCGCGGCCCCCGCGCCGTCGGCGCCTCCCCCGCCTTGGGCTCCGCAAGTGGCCCACTCGAGTCCGGAGAGGCTCGGGCCGCCGCACCTGGTCGTCCCTCCCCCTTCCCCGCCCGGAGGCGCCCTCCCCCGCCCCTCGCTTCCCTCCCCAAACCACAGCCCGAGCTCGCTCCTGCGCGCGCGCTCTCCCAGGCCCGAGTGACTAGTCCTCGCGCGAGCGGGACGCGGTGGTGGATGCGATTCCGCTCGCCTCCAGCCGCCGGGAGCCTCCTGGCGCCGCAGGCAGCGTCCTCCTCCGGAGCAGCGGCGCCGGCACCTGGGCAGCCTGGACCTTCGTGCCCTGCCCTCGGGGCCTCGCGCGGGGGGCGCCCCGGGACACCCCCTGCGGGCAGGGTGGAGGAGGAAGAGGAGGAGGAAGAAGACGTGGACCTGGTCCCCTGCGCTGCCCAGAACACCTGGCTGCGCGGCTGCCACCGCTCTTTAAGGGGGAGGAGAGGAGCGCCTGGGAGAGCCATGGGGGGCTGCGAAGTCCGAGAATTTCTTTTGCAGTTAGGTTTCTTCTTGCCTCTGCTGACAGTTTGGCCCGGAGACTGCAGTCACGTCTCCAGCAACCAAGGTAAGGGACGGGGCGGAGAAGCGGGGTGGGGGTGGGGGGGGGCGCGGAGGAGGTGGGTGCTCCGAGGACCGGTGCACTGGTCGCCTCCTGCAGGTAACTTCATCCCGGCATAGTTTCTCCAGGCTCGCTCCCAGGGTGGTCCAGGATGTTCCCTCACTAGAGCTCCCTGTCCACAGAGCCTGGGACGGCGACC
Source organism: Eptesicus fuscus (assembly GCF_027574615.1). NCBI lineage: Eukaryota > Metazoa > Chordata > Mammalia > Chiroptera > Vespertilionidae > Eptesicus > Eptesicus fuscus. Next base: position 83,367,661 of record NC_072475.1, on the reverse strand, counting down.
TGCCGGACTTCGGTCCCTACTTGCTTCCAAGTGTCTTTAGAGGGATGCGTGAGCCTCGGCAGCAGCCGAGTGCCGCGGCTGGCGGCGGCGGGACCGCTCCCCAGGAGGCCGGTCTGCCTGGCACACGCTTGACGGGGACTTCTGGCTCTCGCTGGCCGGCCGCTCCGCGCTCGGTGAAGGGTAGGGTCTCACACGCCTTCAGGAGAGCAGACTGCTTTCGCTCGGCCCTAGGACCCGATACTTGCCTTTGCCCTGGGTCACTCTGCTGCCCGCGCCCCTCCGCGGCCGGCCCCCTTGTCCCACCCAGACCGAGTGTAGTGGACACTCCTAGGTCAGTGTGCTTGTGGTTTCTTTTTTCTTGTGCGCAAAGCGGGTAGAGGGAGATAAGCGTTAAGTGTGAATATCCAAGTTGTGAATATCCTATTTCTAAAATCCAGTCTCTGGTAGGTTTTTTTGGAGGAAGACTGTTTTAGTAGGTAGAGGGGTAAAAATCAAGATTTTGAATAGCGTGTGAAAAGTGAAAGTCAGGTTTACAGAATGAAAGGCAATTAGAATTTTTGAATTATTTCTTTTCTTCTGTTCAAACTGTTTTTATGAAATGTATCTTGGATTTGCTCTGATTTTTAAAGAGCTGTAAAAATATCACGTGCATAATATAAACCCTCTTAGACTAAGCAGCGAACATCCATAAAAGTTTTCCAGCATGTACCTGGCTGGGTGCTCTCATTGGCAATGTGATGACCACCAGTATGTCACCTGTTATGTCACACTTGTCTAAAGACTTCACTATAAAATTTCAATTATAGTTATTATTTAACATATAAGGCCTTGGAAGAATTTGCAGATATAAAAATGGTGGTCAGATGACATAGGAGTGTGCACAGTTTGGTGAGGGTGAGAAGGTTAAGAGAGAAGGCAAGTAAAATAACACAGCTTTCTTTTTGCCATAAACATATATGACCATTTACTTCTACTTAGGAGTATTCAGAATCAATATTCATTTGTTTGCATTTATACAATTTGTATTTTTGGCATGTTTTCCTAAACATTTCTATTTTTGCAATGTGTGTTTGTTGTTGTTGTTTTTTTTCCTGCCAGATTGCAATCCCAAGTGCATGCATAAATTTGGAAAAGCATACACTACCGTCATGTCTTTGAAAATGTATCACATAAGTGCCCCCTATAGTTCCATATTCTCCTGTTCTTCATATACATCTCTCAATTGTTTTTAAGGGCTATTGGCATTAAATATCAAAGGGATAGTTAACTGAATCAACCTGTGTGAAAATAGATTGTTAAAAATAACATAATTATTTACTTGGTCTTTTTACATTTAAAGGAGAGAAAAATAATTTTTAAATATTATACTCTATGTTAGTATCGAGGGCTACTAAAAGAGATGTATACTTGGAGAGTCAAGTTTATCAGAAGTGTTTAAAAGTTATTTCCATACAGTAGTTTCACTCAGTCAACATGTATTTATTCATTAAGTGCCTAAGAGACATCAGTGACCACCCTAAGCCTCAAGGATACAAAATAAAACATATTCTGAATCTACAAATGACTAATGTGCCATTCTACCAAAATATGTTAAGTATTAAAGTATAACCTTTCAGATATTCATGTTAAGGGCATAGAAGAGAGTTACTTGTTAACCTCTTGCAGTAATTTTTAAAATCTATTTTGATACTTTCACATACTTTTAAAAGACATTTAACCTACAATATTTACCAAATATGTATAATTTATGGGTGTGTTATTTTTTTTTATCAATTAGCTTAACTTAATGATAGTGAATGAATATTACTCAGTTTACCTATCAAATAGGATCATTAAAGATAGTTTAGTAAAACTCTTAATTTAAATTTCTGTTCATATGCTAAAAACACAGGCTTTGCATAAGGTTACATTTGGGTAAAATAGTGCCTTAAGGCCAAGTTGGGTAAAAATTTAGAGTTCTTCAAAAGAAGACTCAAGAGAAAGCGTGCTCAGATTTTTTCATCAGACATAAATGGTTGCTTATAAAATGCTTTTTACAGCCTAAGTCACAGTGATTAGAAATTATGCCTTATAATACCGTTCAATAACTTGCAAATACTGAAGTGATCACACTAATAGTTAATAAAATTTCAAACTGCAAAATTTTATTCTTGTGGACATTTTGGGCATATTTTTTTAATTTGCAGTTTCATAGATAACGAATCAAAGTGTAACTTACCAATTTTTGAACTTTGAAAACATGGGGTATTGAAGAATCATAATATGTATAAAATATAGAAATATTTAATGTGAAATATAAATTAGATATCTAATATACCTAATAAATATCAGTAATATGATTAATAGTTAATTTCAATAAAATGTGTTCATTTTCCTAGTAACTTTTCATCTTAAGAGCTAATGGAATTCATGTTTTATTTTTAAAATTTGTTACTTTATGAAGGGTAAAATTTTATTTTTATGTTACTTGCCTTCTACTTAAGGATGTTAAAGTAAATTTTTTAATATTATCTATTTTTACCAAATTATATAAAATTCTTCATGATTAAAATGAATGGATTCACCTTCTTCCCCCCCTCCTAGTTTTCCATACTTAGACTGGGTAAAATAATGATAATGACAAAAAAGTGAACTACCTCATTTTTAACATGGTGCTTAACATGGTGCTAAGCGTAACTTGACTATAGGAAGCAATCTTTTCTCTTGTCTTTTAACTGGCTGTGAAGCTGTGCACTATAAAGACGAAATAAATCAATTTGACTCTGTCTTCCTATTACCCAACCTCCTTGAATTGATCAGAAAGTAGAGTTGCTTCCTAGACCACTCATCTGTTTAGTAAGTGAGAACATGATTTGTGTTCATATTTCTCTTACTCTTAATAATTTTCCCTGTATTTAAGACCTCAGTATTTATTAGGTGTTGGCAATTTTATTTTAAAATAACGTATTTTGTCTTCTCAATATATGTAAACTTTTATCTCTGTACTGACGCCTAGGTGAATATAGAATACAGTTTTGTTTTCATACATAAGTAACCATGTATATCAATTATAGTGCTTAGTAGCCACCAGGGGTCCATTTATTCAAAGATTACTGTACTTGAGCAAATAGTACTGTATAGCCTGAAAGAGTTGATGCATCTCACAGGGTGTGGCTCATCATCAATCAGATACTCAAGTAATTCATTAATCAAAATATGGTTTGGATACAAGAATCTAGTGAGCTTATTTTACTACCAAGATTGTGTGAAGTTATCCTTTTTCCTTCAGGGAATTAAGTGCCAAATGAAACAAGCAAAAGAGTAGTCTGATTTGTTAGTTTCATTGAATTTATTACTTTGGATGAATTGAGTGTAAAATTCACTAAGTTGTATGTAAATACAGGTGAACATACCTAAGCAGAAAAATACCTGCTTAATTAAAATTTGTAGCCTAAAATTAGTTACTAACTGCCATAAGTATTGTTCACAAATTATAAAACTAAATATTGTTCTTATAGTAATAGAAAGGAAGGAGTTGAAATTTTTTTAGAAAGTTCAAGAGTGACCTTTACTGAAAACATTAAAAATTTGTTAAGGAAAACTACATGATTTACAAAGAATATTTCTAAAAGAATTTCACTTAGATAAAATTTACTTACAGGAATAAACTTCATAGCTGTAAAGGTACAGGAGATTTTAATCACATGCCTTCATGTGGTTAAAAACAACTTGGAATGTAATTTTGTTATACATTTACAAATTGAAATAATTGTGTAATTAGTTGTTATGATTAGTATTTGAAGTAGAAAGAGAAAATGTCATTGATATGCATTGATCATATAAGTGTTGTTTCCTCTGGGTTGGGGATAAGACTGTATCTAAAATCTTTTTCTTGCAAAAAAATTATACAATGTCGTTTAAGGATCTCTTCTTCAAACTAGAAGTAACATCAGTAGAACATATTTATTTGGATTTTCCTAGGAGGAAAAATGTATATCTAATGGTACAAGTCAAAATTAATGTTTAAATTACATATTTTACTGTTTTTATATTTTCAAACTTAATCTATAAAGAATTTTGTGTTACTTTCATGTTAAAAAGTTAAACATTAAGAAAAATGTTAGAGTAGAAATGTTTATTTCTTCAATAATCATTTCAAGTATAAACTACTTAAGTACAAAAGGCATCATAGATTTCTTGTATTTCCTTCTACCAATCCTCTTTCCCTAACACAGGCATCATATCTCAATCATGTTCTTATTCTTTCTCTCTTCACACACTGAGTACTTCTAACTATATACTCCGTTTGTCCAAAGAATAGATACGGTTTCACATTGTACATCAACCAAACCCCTACAGTAATAGATGTTTTTCATTATGTTCTTGTCTCAACATTTTTTTGAGAGTATAAATACAGTGGAGATCAATACATATAGTTAAGTAATCAAAATAGACTGCCCTTATACAGTGTACATTGTCAATTTACACAGATGTTTATACATCTACAGAATTCTTTAATAAAAATTGTATTATTTAAAGTGTGCAACATGCATTATATCAGGATTCTGATCAAATTGCAATTTCATTAAACCAACGTTATTTCTTTAAAAAGGGGAATTATATATTACTTCTACATTTGCCTTATTAAGTACTGTTTTCTAGAATTTAATATCTGGATGATGGAGGAAAAAGGATAAGCAAGGCAAACACTGTCTATTCCCTCATTATTTCTACTAAGGAAGACTGATTAAAAAAAACTTAGGTAAAATGAAAAAAGTTCTTAGATATTCTATGAAGGAAACAATAACGGCTTTGAATTAGAGAATAACAGGAGAGACCTGATATTTTAAATGTGATGGTTGGAAAGACCTATCTGGAGAAGTGACATTTAAGCCACATTCTTAGGGAAGAGAAAGAGCTAATTGTACAGAGTGGGAAGAAGTATATTCCATCCAGGTAGAGGGAACTGCCTGGATGGTGACCTTGAAGGGAATTGAGCTTGATACATTTGAAGGACTCCAGTCCAGTGTGACTGGAGCTTTCTGAACAAGGAAGAGAGTAACATATCAGTTGTGAAAGATAGTTAGGAACCAGATCCCACAGAGAAGGATAGAAACCATGGTATGGAGTTGTGTTTTAATATTATTCTAGATAAAATAAGAGGCTTTTGAGATATCTTAAGCAATTTTCATTTTAAGAGCATTATGGCTGGTAAGCAAAGAGATTGGAAGATGGCAAGAGTAGAATTAGGAGTCTGTTGAGATTGTCCAGGAGAGAAGTTATGGTTGTTTGGCCTTGATTAGTGGAGATGTAGAGAAGATGGCTTTGAGATACATTCTGGAAGTATAATTTATGAAGCCATATTATCCTTACAGAGAAACAAATGTAGATATTTAACATTTAAGTCATTTTTTCTTACGAGGCCAAAATAAATTTACCATTGCTCCCCATAAAAATTACCTTGCTATATAATTATTGGTAATAGGGCATAGGAAGGATGGGATGAGTTTTCCATTTCCCACTTTATTCAGCTCAGACTATGATTTAAAATATAATCTTCATAGTACAGTTTTGCCTTTTCAAACTGTTATACATAATGTACACTCATTAGATTAAAAATGCAATTTGTTAATGCATTTCTGAATTGATAACTTTCCATTTATATTAGATTTTTTCAAAATGGATAATGGCACAAGTGGGTGGGGACATCTTCACAAAGCAATATAATAATCCAACAGAGTCTAGTTTTTAGTGAACAAAGAGCAATATTTGGAAGTTTGCCTCATGCACCAGTTTTATTCATCTCTATTATGGTCAGATTAGTGTTATTAAAAACAAATAAATCTAAGTAATGCTATATATAAAATAGGTGCATTTTTAGATAGTTTCCATTAATCTTTTCTCTCTGCATTTGTTTCAATGAAAAGAAACAAATAAAGGTTCAGAAAGCATGTAAGAGACCCAGAAATGAGATTATAATATATATTACAGTTTTGGTAACAAGGAAAACGGAAGAAACCATTAGGTTTTCCACTAAATAATAGAAAATTTCATATAATTTAAAAAATTTCCCTGACAAGTTAAGTATCCATTACTCTGGGTCGCTTGTAATAGTACTGTAGGAATGCAATTATTAAATATATAGAAGCATAAAGTCCTAACTTAACAGTCATATACTTAGTGTGTATTTAGAAAATTCATACTGTGGAGATGCTTCATTTAAACATTTCAAATATTCTTAAATCTATATTCAAGCATAGAAAATCTTACAGTTTAGTACTTAGAAAGTTCTGGAAAATACTTTTATGGTTATTTCCTTAGATAAACATTATGACTTGTTATGTTATATACAGTTTTAGTTTTCAGTAATAAATATTCTAAAACTGAATGAAACCATTCATTCTTTTAACAGTATTTATCAAAGGCCTATTATTTTATAAAAAGTATGCTAACTATATGTAAAAATTCAAGGAGAACTTTCCTTCCCAAAATATATGATCTAGTGAAGAGTTTCTAAGCTCCTTACAGAACCAATGAGAAAAACTTAACACGTTGGTTAAATATGATAATATATAACAGTACTGGTGATCAACCCTTATAATATAAAGTATTTATGTACCATTTATTTGAAATCAATATCTATTATTTCATTACTAGAGGCCCAGTGCATGAATTCGTGCACCAGTGGGGTCTCTCGGCCTGGCCTATGGGATTGGGCCAAAACTGGCTTTTCGACATCCCCCAAGGGGTGCCTGATTGGGAGAGGGCGCAGGCCAGGCTGAGAGACCCCACCAGTGCACAATTGGGGCTGGGGAGGGACTGCGGGAGGTTGGTCAGCCAGAGAGGAACTGCGGGAGGGCTCCAGGGTGTGTCTGGCTTGTCTCGCTCAGTCCCAATCAGCTGGACCCCAGCAGCAAGCTGACCTACCAGTCAGAGCATCTGCCCCCTGGTGGTCAGTGCACGTCATAGCGACTGGTCGACCAGTTGACTGTCTGTACCCTTGTGGTCAGTGTACGTCATAGTGGGCAGTTGAACGGACTTAGCATATCATTAGCATATTACGCTTTGATTGGTTGAACAGCCTACTGGACGATGGGACACTTTTATTATATAGGATATTTTATCTCAGAATTAAAATAAGTCCCTCAATCCTATATAATAAAACCCTAATATGCAAATCGACTGAACGGCGGAATGATCGGCAGAACGACCGGTTGCTATGATGCACACTGACCACCAGGAGGCAGACACTCAATGCAGGAGTTGCCCCGTGGTGGTCAGTGTGATTCCACAAGGGGAGTGCTGCTCAGCCAGAAGCCAGGCTCATGGCTGGTGAGCACAGCGGTGGTGGTGGGAGCCTCTCCCGCCTCCACTGCAGGCAGGCATTAAGGAGTGAGGGGTCCCAGACTGCAAGAGGGATGTCTGTCTGCCGGCTTAGGCCCTGCGGATTGGGCCTAAACCAGCAGGTGGACATCCCCTGAGGGGTCCTGGACTGTGAGAGGGCACAGGGCAGGCTGAGGGACCCTCCAGTGCATGAATTTCATGCACCAGGCCTCTAGTAATCCCATATTAAGCATCTTCCTTGTGTTTGCTAGGTTCTTAAACTGTAGTGATAATTATCACATGATCTCTGTTCTTTAGAAACCCAGCCTACTCTGTTGATGTTCTATATCTTTGAGTGACTGATGTTTACTCTTTAATTACTTGACTTTTTATAAGATGAACAATTGTATAATAAATTAGATTATGTGGGAGAAAGGAGTAAAGAAACACTGTCAATCTTTTTATGTGTTTTATTTATAAAATTGAATTTTCTAATGTTAGTTTTATAGATGGTTATAAATTCCTTTTAATTACATGAATATAAAGCATAAATATGCATTTTAAAAACATTCATGTGTAGAAAATAAATGTTTCACATATGTAATGGCAATCTGTGGACTGAGCTTTTTTTTGAAGAATATTAGATTGTCTTATTCTGGTTTATTTAATGTGTGTTAATCATTAAAATCAGTAAAGTGCAAGTTTCCAGTTTAAAATACTGGCAAATGTACATTTTAATTGAGCTTTGGAGTGAGAATTGTGATGAAAGTGTGTATTTTCAGTGCATGTCCTGAAAAATACATTCAGCTACTTTCCTAGGATACTGTTGAGTTCTCTGGTCATTGGCCCGTTTCATGACCTCTACTTGGTGGATATGATTGAAAACTCATTGCTTTTTCTCGTATATCATTTCATAACTTCAGATGTAAAAGTCATGCTTACTTTTTTCTAGAGTGATTTTTTCCCTTTAAATTTATTGGGGTGACATTGGTTGAAAGGATTACATAGGTTTAAAGTGTACATTTCTCTGATAAATGATCTGTATATTGCATTGTGTGCCCACCATAAGAAGTCAAATCAATTTCCATCACCATATATTTGACCCCTTTATACTTTACTACTCCCCATACCCCTTCTTTCTGGTAACCACAATACTGCTGTCTGTATCTGTGAGTTTTTGTTTCTTTGTTTTTCGTGTTTGTTCATTTGTTGCTTTCAATTTTATATCCCACATATGAGTAAAATAATATGGTTCTTCGATTTTTCTGTCTGACTTACTTTGCTTAGCATGATATTCTCAAGGTTCATCCATGTTGTTGCAAATGGCAGTATTTCATCTTTTCTTATGATTGAGTAGTATTCTATTGTATACTAGAGGCCTGATGCACTAAGATTCATGCAAGAATGGGCCTTCCTTCCCTTGGCTGCTGGCACCACCTTTGCTCCGGCCGGAGCCGCCTTTCTGCCTTCCCATGGTGCCTAGAGGCCCAGAGCGGCTGGGGTGGTGCAGAATGCCTGCATCGTCGCCAGGGCAAGCGTCCCGCCCTGCCCCAGCCGCTCGGCGCCTGTGTATGCAAATTAACCCACTATCTTTGTTGGGTTAATTTGCATACTCACTCCTGATTGGCTGGTGGGTGTCGTGAAGGTACCGTCAATTTGCATCTTACTCTTTTATTAGTGTATATATGTGCCACATCTTTATCCAATCATCTATCAAAGGTTGCTTCAGTTGTTCCATATCCTGGTCACCCTGAATAATGCTTTGTTGAACATATGTCTTTGTGAATAAATGTTTTCAAATTTTTTGTGTGGATATCTGGAAGATGGGTTGCTGTGTCATATGTTAATTCTATTCTTAATTTTTTGAGGAACCTTCATACTGTTTCCATAGTGGCTGTACCAGTTTATGTTCCCACCAACACTACTTATTGAAGAGGGTTTCTTTTTTGCCACAACTTTTCCAACAGATGTTATTACTTGTCTTGTTGGTAATAGTCATTCTAACAGGTATGATGTGGTATATCATTATAGTTTTGATTTGCATTTCCTTAATTGCTAGTGAAGTTGAGCATCTTTTTATATATCTGTTGGCGATTTATGTATCTGTTGTCTTCTTGGGAGAAGTATCTGTTAAGGTCCTCTGCCCATTTTTTAATTGGATTGTTTGTTTGGTGTTGAGTTGCATGAGTTCTTTATATATTTTTTATATTAACCCCCTGTTGGAGCTGTTGTTTGCAAATATCTTCTCCCATTCAATTGGTTTTGTTGTCGGTTTCTTTTCCTGTGCAGAAGCTTTTTAGTTTGATATAGTCCCATTCATTTATTTTTACCTTTACTTCCTTTTCCTTTGGGGCCAGATTCATAAAATCTCTAAGACCAAGGTCCATAAGTTTATAGTACCTATGTTTTCTTCTATCTAATTTATTGTAGTTTCATTCTTTTGCATGTGGCTTTCCAATGTTCCCAGCACCATTTATTGAAGAGACTTTCTTTTCTCCACTGGATGTTTTTGGCTTCTTTGTCAAAAATTATTTGCCCATATACATGTGCTTTTATTTCTGGGCTCTCAATTCTGTTTCATTGGTCTGAGTGTCTGTTTTCATGCTTACCTTTTGATCAGAGGAGATACAAAATATCTCCTTAGAAACTCCATGTTTAGGAGATAGAAATCGCTAATCAGTTATTTCTTTTGCTCTTGTAATTTTAAGTATATCTATAGCTATCTGGAACTGATAGAAAATAAGCACTATATGTAAATGTTTATATACATAATTTATTCATTTATTTAATTAATTTACTAATAACAGTAGAGTGATTATTCTTTCAGGTTGACTGTACTATATTATGATACTTATATTTTTGTGATACAAGAACAAGGAAAAACATGTTGTAGATAGTACAGAGAATACAATATGCAGGATAAAGAAAAACACTTACCTACTATTTAAAAAAAAAAGTATGGAAATTTGCCTAGCTATATTGATTATAAAAGGTATATTTGACACAAGTTAATAAAGAGGAATATTATGTGTACTAGAAAATAAAAAGGCACTACATTAGTCTGTATTCTAAGTAATAATTATTTAATACTAATTGAAATGATTACCCCCAAATTTGAATTAAACTATATCTTAATATCACCTTAATTTTTATTTTAGTGGCAGAATTTTTTTCTTATGTTTCTATCAGATGATATATAATATTACTAAAGATAAATTAAATGTGTAATTAGTGAATTAAACTACGTGTAGGACAATAAATAAGTTATTTAAAAAATTGTTATCTCAGACAACTAAAGTTTATTTTCAGATATAATGAGGTAGCTATAAACATACCAAAATGAAAGACAAATAAGGATAGGGAAAAAAAGCTGAATTATGGTACTATTTTAAAAATTAGTCTATTTGGTGAAGGAGCCTCTCATTATATATGTCTAAGAGTACTCTTGGTTAGATCCCGTAATCTCTGCAGGCATAGAGTGTTACTGATGAGAATCTTAACTCAAACTTTTTTACAAAGAAAACACTGAAATTTTCTTCTTCTCTCCCTCAGGATTTAGAGTCTACTCAGTTAATATTTATCTTGTGAATGCAAGTGACAATAATTAGTAGTTGCCATTCAGTGTGACGAGAAACAGCTGAGCAAACTAGTAGAAGTATTTAACAAAATCATAAGAGTTTTTTCAGTTTCTAAAATCAAAACCGGTACTTTGGTCCACTTGTTAGCAATTAGTATAATGCCTAAAAGAGATAAAAAGCACACACACACACACACACACACACACACTCACACAAAAGAGAGTAATAGCCAGGAAAATTTTAGAATACTAGAACACTTATTGAGGAAAGTTCACTGTTACCTTGGCTATGTTATATGCTCAATTTAATGAGGGAGCAATCAGAAAGAGATCTCAATTTTTAATCAGAAAAAAGAAACACACAATTTCAGAAGTGTATGTTACTGGTATAGCATATTTCTTAGTATGGTTTAA